>NC_135572.1:145113001-155113001 GCF_965152235.1 Eretmochelys imbricata
GTGTCCTCTCTCATCTTCCTGTGCACTGTATTACTACAGTTCTTTAAATCTGTTCTCCCCAGTCATCAGATGCACTTGTGTCATTCAAATGCATAGTATTGCTGTACTGCAGATAGATAGAACTGCAGTCTGAATTTAGTGGTATAACATTGTATTTTATAATTAAGACTTAAGATTATCCTCCCACTAATTTAATGCAGCCCCTTTTATTTCTCCTTTCCCATTCCACCTTTCCCTTCTGCCTAAAAAAAAAAAAAATTCCATCTACCAATCTTTTTAAAGTAATTAATGTAAATTTTCAGAAGGGTTACAGTGAACAATGAATGTTTAGATCTAGTGAACAAAACCTAGAAACTCTGCTAGTGGAATGGCTTGAGACAGATTTTGAGTGATGCGTGTGTCTATTTTTTTTTGTTCTTCACTTCAGCATTGCTTTATTGTTTCAGTTTAGTTGTTCTTTTCCTGATTAATGTGTCTTCCTGCTCTTTCCATATGTAGCAGCTGTTTCTGTACATTGATACACTTCACCTTGGTCTCTCCTGGGCTCTGGGAATCTTTAAAACTATTTTACCCTAATTTTGAACTTCAAGTTTAGACACTTCATGATACAGTTGTTGGTACAGTAAGCACAAGTTTCCTCAGTTTTGCCAGGACATGAGCAGTTGCAAATAATATCCTTTAATATCTCTTACGCTGTATCAATATATGAGCTGCTTAGTGTCTTGAGGATTATGGTTAGTTTAATTTTTGTTTGACAATACACTGAATCCTGTAGTAACTCAGTATATCTTTTCACAGTTATGTTTAATTAGACCCAAGATTTAAAGTGTTTTCAGGTTAATTACATGTGTTTTATGATATAGTGAGTCAAATCTGATTAAAGTACAGAATCTTTAATCTGGTTTTTCATTCTCTTTAGGCTGAATTTTAAGTTATCTTTTACCAGTAGAAAAAAGTAATTTGATTATTGACTGAATAGTGGCAAATAGTAATTCAGATATGTTATATTCAAGTAGACTCCATATGTTGATGACTTTGGACCTGATCCTGCAAACACTTATAAGTGTGTGTGAAGGTGGGCACATAAATTCTCACATACTTAAAATTAAAATTAAATGTAATCCTTTGGGGACCGAATGCTTGCTGATTAGAGTTGTTTGTAAAGTACCTAAAATGTGATGTACACTTTTAATCTTGTTTAACTATCATAATTTTAAAATAAAAGAAATTTGCTTTAAGACTGGCTTCAGTGGAAGTTCCTGAGTAAATAAATGTGAAAAGCTAAGCGTATGAATTGAGGAATCCACAATAATACCTGAAGCTAGGTATATTGTATCAAATTAGTAGGTAGTGATCTTACCTTGAAAAATCTTGCTAAGGTCAAAGATGTTTTATAATATGTTTATAAAATTCCAGATTTGTGATTATTTTCCCCCAATACTTTCTATCCCTCCTATCTAATGTTTTTCTCCCAGGTCCTCATACATTAGATGGGTCCTTCTTCTCTCCCATGGATATAGGACACAAGCTAGATCAATGGGAAGTGTTCATCTCTCCACCTTAATTTTTTTGCCTAACCCTACATGGGTGGACTGGAAAAGTCACAGAGTCCCAAAAAACATGTGGCTCTCATTGATCCTGGGAAATGCTCACTATCCTAAAGATTTATGTTGTTCTAACAAACCACACAAAGTGTAGTACTGGCTAGTTAAGAAAGAATTGTTATTCTTACGGTTTTTTACATGCAATATGTACTGTGGGGCATTTTTGTAATATAAACAAAGTAATGAAATGCTTCAGTCTCTGCTCAGAGGACAGCAAAGAATGAGACAGGTTGTAGCAGGTCAAGAATAATGTGCAATAGGAAAACACTGTGGGATGCTTACAGGATACATGCTTATGCTATGCCAAAATGGCTTGTGAGCTGCTTCAAGAGATTGCATATCTCCCTGTGCCATACTGTCACCGTTTTGATCGGCAGAGAGGCTTCAGCTGGAGCTCCCCAAGTATAAAAGAGGGAGGAACCCTCAACTTTGGAACCACTTCCTGCATGTCCACTAGTCCTAAAATGTCTGAATCAGTTGACCTTCCAGGTGCACTATGAGGTCTATCTATTTACCTGGGCTTATAAAGAGGGAGGGGCATGATTGGAACCTGTTTGGAAAGAGGAGCATTGTTGGACTTGATCTTTACCACGTGTTTTATTGTTGGCATGTGGAATATCTGCTAATTTTAGTCTTAGTTGGATTTTGTTTGTCATTTTGATAAGGCACTCACAGACAAAGATAAGAGAGCTTGTTTGTTTTTTCTATATTGTTATAAAACTAAATTTAAAAAAGAAAGTGGCTTTGCCACTGAATTCATGAAGTGTTTAAAAAAACAAATATTGTGTGTTTTGTCAGAGATATCGTGCCAACCGAATACTTTGGAATCGCCTATTCATTGGTACATCAAGAGAATCTTATGTCTTCCGCATAAGGCCTATTAGCTAAGACAATAGGCTCATCTTACTTACGTGTTAGGGTAGGAAGTTGCGGTCATGGGGAGTTCCTCCTTTGTTAATAGTGTGCACTTAATGCCTTTCTTCAAAGATCTTGAAGTGCATTACAATGATAGATAAGTATTAATATTCCCATTTTTCAGATGAGGAGACCTGGGAACAGAGAGGTAGACCTGCCCAAAAGTATTTCAGTGATCCAGTGATACAGATAGGAATAAGAACAAAGGATGAAATTATGGTGCCATTGAAGTCAATGGCAAAAAAATCCATTGACTTCACTGGGGCCAGAATTTCATGCTGGGTCTCCAGATGCCTAATCCCTTTTTTTTCAACCACTAGACATGCTGCCTACTCTGTGATAAGTTTCATGATCGCACTTTTTTTTAATAATCATTTGTCAATGACAACACACTCCTGATTTTCTCTGATGTTGTGTCTAATCAACCCCCACTTTCTCCCTCCACTTGGGCAGCATTTCTGGCCAAGCAGCACTTCATGTCAGTTACTGACAGGAGGTGCTGCACCAGTTCAGTTGCAGTGTGACAGATGGTCTGACTAATTCCTTGTTGAACTAGATTCAGTGTCTTTGTGAGTTACAATTTTGACATCCCTCCTAAACTTGTGGGTAAAGGCATTGTTGGAAAAGGTAAGTGGGGCGTGAGAGCACAGCAAAAGTCTGAAGCTATTGCAGAAAAATTTGTTTTGTGTCTCCAGCAGCAGTTAATCACATCTTATTTTAAAAGATTGATGAAAAAGTGTTTCTCTTTTTGATCTTTTAATCCCTCTCTTTTGTTTTTAGACATCATGAAGAGGAAGCTGACCATAAATGAGACAGAAGTTTACAGAAAGTTGAAGAACACAGTAGACAAATTTCTGTCCATGAGTGGCTATTCTGAAGTAAACCTCAGCAAACTCTTTCAGACCTTCAGTATAGTAAAATCTGTGGGAGATCCCAGTAATGAAAGACAATGATTAAGTGAAAATGGTAGAAGAGAGGTTTGTTTATCCTTCAAAAACAATAATCTTTTTTCTCCTCTGGCTTTCCCATTTTAAACAATAATACTCTGATTTCAACATACATAAAAGACAGATGTGTTTTAATCATCTTGGTTTCTCAGTGGAGAAAAAAATAAGTAAAGATAAAAACAGAATATAGTGATTTACTGGACCACCTGAGTAGCTGATTTTGTGTGTGTGTGTGTGTGTGTGTGTGTATATATATATATATACACACACACATACATACATATATATATATAGTGTTGTATCTAGACCTATGAGGGAAAAGGGGGTGGGGGAATTGCTGCTTTAATTGAATAATTCCCAGTGAGAGTTGCTGGAATGTAAGTGATCCTAGACTTTGCTCCAGGGTATTTAGTAGAGGTGCTCTCAGGAAGAGAGGTTAGTAGAGGTCTCAGTAGGAGCACTAATGTTTTGCCTTTTCATAGTTTATCTACTTTCCTATCATAAACATACCAATTAAAAACAATACTAAACCTAAAAGCCTCCTAATACCTTCTTCTGAAGGGGACTTTACTTTTAAGATTTATATTTAAAGGTATTAAACAAGGGATGGCAGTTTTATAACCTGTAGTTACCAAAAACAGAGAACTATATTTTTTTCTGTTTTAGATGTACTTTCTTTGTATTTACACATAAGTAATGTCTTGCTATTCTAAAGAAATAAATATGCAGTCAGCTTACCAGATACATATACCAAGCACATAGATATCTAACTTTATTCCACACAAAAATCAGATGATATAAACAGTCAATGACAAAAATGTGGGTACAACGAAGTGTAGCCAAAAATATTAAAGTTGGTGTTTTGTGATAAAAGTGATTATGGCCATACTGAAGTTTTAATGGTTTTATAAGCAGATATTATTTACTGTTTACTGCCAGTAAAATGACAAACAGAAATGACAAGAAATTATAATAAAAATGCTTGGTTCTTTTGTGCAGGAGGAGGAAAAAATTAAGGTTGTTTGTACTTTTCAATAAGTATTACATTCTGTGTTAGGTTTACAGTGTCATGTATTTGTTAATTCAAGACTTTAAAATGCTTTTAAAGATATGTAACAGTATAAAATTGAAAGTTTCATACTGCTTGAAGGAAAAAAATAAAGTTTTCTAGTGAAAGAGAATTTGACTGGATCCATTGTATATATTGGACACAACAAGGGGAGTGTCCCAGAGCCTTACTGAGCCTGAACATCTACCTGCAACCTTAGCCCCACAGCCCAAATCAGCTGACGCTGGCCAGCAGCGGCCATTTTATTGTAGTGTAGACTTATCCTTTGAGTCCATTCCTCTAAGTTTACAGTACAATTTACAGAGATATATGCATCTCTGCTTTTAAAAGGTCAGTTTGGTTCAATGAAAACTAAGAAAAAAAGCTTGAAGCTAGAAAATAGTGAGAGTACCAGCACAAACCCACTAGATATCAAAGGGGATTGTGTGTGATTGAGTGTACATGTTTATATCATATTTGTTTATAAAATTTCACCGGAGAGTGCTCTGGGGTAACACTGTTATGTAGATATTGATGTTGTGTATGTCTAAGTATACATTAGCTTTCTCATACATGGGGCTAACTCCTGCAAGTTTTACTCGCACAAGTAGTCCTAATAAATTAAATGAGTGTGTGCTTATCAACAGTTACCAGTTTGGGGTCAGTGTTAGCCCAGACATCTGGATGCATCAAGCAGTGCTACTTGTGCATTCATTCAGCATATTTAGTCAGATCATTATAACGGATAATTTCTCAGGTGTAAAGTCTGAAATAAGGTCTTGCTGTCTAAATGAAACAATCAAGTTAGAGACCATTGAAAGATACAATAATCAATAGCCTGTCTTCTTTTTTAATTTCCTGTATATTTGAGATTTTCCACTATAACCAGTCAAATTATTATTTGATGTGACCAATGAGACTGGGTAGAATTTTCAGAAAAGTAAAAAGATTACATTCTTCAAGACATGTAAGTATTATATACAAACAAAATGTTTACTCTGGCATTTTTATGTATCTGTATAATCATTGTTGAATAGTCTGTTAGTTTATAAGGTTAGGGAGTTTTAAATTAAATGAAGGTTGTGGAATAATTGTGAAGAGTGCAGCAATATATAGTATCCCTATTTGTAACTCCAGTAAAGTTGTACGTCCATCACCCAGAAAAGAAGGATTAAGCCCTGTTTTTATGATACAGAAAAGACAAAATCCTCTCTACAACAACTGTAGCCAGCCACAATCAGATGGCGAATCGGAAATGAATGCTTTTCCCAATTTCAGGCAATTTTTGCTTCGTCTCAGATAAGAGTTGAATTCCTGGCAAGGAACAACTGCCTTTTTCCTTACTAATAAGCCCTAAGCAATTTGTCTCTTTTTGGTCCTGGAGAAAGTCTGGGAAATGCAAAATCATCTTTCTATATTTTTTTCAATATTCTATCTACATAGGAAATGGCGATAGTTGATGTAGTGCTGTAAATAATTTGGGAAAGGTTGAAGTTCACAGGCTTGTATTTTGAAACTGATCTAGGCTGAATTATTCCACATTCTCCCTTGTACCTCTCCCTGCTGCAGCCCCCTCATCTACTACAGTTAAACATATTTTTTTCATTCTTTTTTTTTTTTCCACAGTTTGGGGAGAGCAATGCTGATACATAAACTAAGACGCCAGACTTCACATAGGGCATTTATGTGTTATTAAAAACAAATTCATACCATAAATCCATTTGGTCCTCTGCCAAAATTCCCTTTTTCATTGCAAAATGCACTTTGCTAATTCCAAACTTCGGCCCATCTTCCCTTTTGCTCTATTTGTCTATCTTATAGAGCACCTTAAATATTTCTTAATTGAACAGTTCGTGGTGAATTCTCCTTATAGCAGTTTAATAGATTAACTCATCTGTGCCAGCTTCAAATTTCAGATTAAAATTCCTTCATCCCGAAGGCAGCATTATCAGGTTATTGGAGGCTGTTTTCAAACCTTGGTTTTGAATAGCAGCGGCTCTGCATTAATTTAACCACTAAGCTAATAAGTAGGTTTCGTTTTGTTATGCTAAGCTTTATTGCTTTTCTTTTGATCAGAATGGTGTTGTTGAGCAAAGCAGCAGACAAGGCATTCTTTGATGAGGGAATTAGTGCTCTATTCTTCCTCTATTATTCATAGCACAGTGGAATATGTAAGTACCTGAGGGTGTCAAAGGAGAGCAGGCTCTATTGCAAAGTGTTCGCCTTGTTTCTCTCAATAGCTGACTATGAGATGATAAACCGCTTAATACACTGCACTAATTGGATGAGAGCAGAAAGAGATGGGAATTAAGGCAAGGCAAAAGGAGAAAGTGCTACCAGCCTTCATTCACTCTGTCACCACTTTAACAGCGCCAAAGGAGGCACAAGCTTTCTATAAGCAGACCAGAGGTTTTGTGCAGAGATAAAATGAACCTGTTAGTGGATTCAAGTAATACACTAATTATTGCACAGTATAAATACCACTACTGGTTTTATAACACGGAGGTAAACTTCTTTTGAGAACGTTATAGGATTGCTTGCCAGTAGTATAGATCCTAATAAGGGTCCAGAGTAATAACCCCCTGGATTAGCAAAATTGCTGCTTGTGGAAGTATGATTCGGGCTTTTACGAAGATTTCAGCAGAAAGAATAAAAATGACTGAATGACATTTCTTAATGCGTAATGGCTTGATAATGATTCCCTTTTCTTTGCAGTAAAAATGTGTACTTCAGACTGTACAGTTAATAACGTCCGGGAGCAAACGTTATTTTTC
Source organism: Eretmochelys imbricata (assembly GCF_965152235.1). Classification (NCBI taxonomy): domain Eukaryota; kingdom Metazoa; phylum Chordata; order Testudines; family Cheloniidae; genus Eretmochelys; species Eretmochelys imbricata. The sequence goes on from NC_135572.1 coordinate 145,120,290, forward strand.
TTTGAAAACTCTAAAATATATATGTGTATATCTAATGCTGTCAGTGAAATGTATAGTTATTTGGGGGAACTGTAGCTTGTTCATAAAAACAAACAATTCAGGTCTGTCGAAGTGGCCTCTCTGTGTGTGATCACCTCCCCACACAGCCGGGGGCGCTGGGGGGATCAGATAAATAATATGTACCTTCCTCTGGGGTTTGCACCTCTTAATTCTACCCCGGAGAAATCCCGCTGCAACCATCTCTTTATAAAACAGAAAACGTATGCAAACCCAAATTCCGGACGGGGGAGAAATGAAATCTGCCCCGTGTTCTGTCTGCTGCGGTCAGGGTGCCTTGCGCACCAGTTTTCACTCCGCCGAGCTGGCTTTGAAGAGCGTTGGTATCCGTGCCCCCAGGCTGCCAGAGTCGCTGCGTGTTGCAGGAGTCTGCAGCCTCCTGTCTTGCCAGCCCTGGGGCGGAACAGGGAGTAAGGGAAACCCTGGGCTGGGAACTCTTGTTGGCTTCGACATGTGAAAACAGATGGTGGGAGATTTGGCCCTGGGAGAGAATCGGGTCGCCATGAGTCTACATACAAGCGTCAATATTTCTTTGGCGATTGTAAAGACTATGGCGGGGGAGGGTTGTTTGAGGTTGAGACGGGGAGGGTCATGCTCCCTTTGCATTGTAGCGAAGCGTTCCCAGATATTAGGGCCGAAGTGGGTTGCCATTCATTAATAATGCTTCACAATTCGATTAAATCATTCTGGACAATCTCATAAAATCCTCTAAGCACGCTCCAGTGGCTCGCTCCAGCCCCCCGCATTCAGCGCTCGGGGAGGGTCGGAGGGGGAAGAAAATTGGTTTCTTTTGCCGCTTGGAAACGCTGCTGGGCGTTCGTCAAGCGTGCCCCGTCAGCTGTTGAACAGGGAGCCCCGCTGGAAGTCCGGGGGCCGCGGGCGTGGGGGGTGCTGACGGGGAAGCTGGGGCGCGGGACGAGTTTCCCTCCAGCTGGAGCAGCTTGAAAGAATAGGGGGCCTTGGCCTGGGGCGTGTTCGCAGCATCCGAGGGAGCCGGGATGAGGAGGCTGGTGAAACAAGGCCCGGCGCGGCTATCGGCCGGCCCGAGTTGTGAGCCGTGGCTGGCGGGGGGGGGGTCACGCGATTTGCTTCTGCTCCGGGGAAGGGTCAAAGGAGAAGCGATGGCTTCAAACCCGCCGGCGGGCCAGCCTGGGAGCAGCTACCGGGCCCCCGCACTGCCAGCTCCTAAAGCGAGGGGGGTCCGGCGCGGCCCCTACCAGCAGCACCTCGGGGCAGAGGCGGGCCGCGCGGGGAGGGAAGCGCGGCCCGCCGGGGTTGCGGGGCCCGAGACGGGCTTTCCCGCCTCGCCACCCTCACGGGCAAAACCGCGCGGGGAGGCAGCGGCGCGGGATTCTGCCCCCGACGCTCCGGACGCCTGGAACCGGATTGCGGCTCTGCCGCTGGTTTACACACACACACCCCCGTCCCGACCCCGCCGGGCCTCCCCGAGCTTGTTCCCCGCGCTGGAGCCGGTGAGGGGAGGGCCGGGTGCGAGCCGGGACTAGCGCTGGGCACCTCTCAGGGCACATTTAGCGGCGCATTTCCCCCGCTGCTGGTGCCCCCCCCCCCAGTGTCCGTCCCCCAACAGCCTGGCTTCCCGCCAGTGCCAGCCGGGGTCACTCCCCTCCCCCCGCACAGCCCTTCCCTTCCAAACCAGACCCGCAGGGACCGGCCGGATCAGTGCAGGAATCAGGACACACCGTGCCAATGCCCTACTCACAGACACCCCCCCACACTCCCGAGTAAAAGCCCAGATTGAAACTCCTCTCCAGTCTCCCCGCCCTCTCTGGCTGGCCCCCAGGGTCTAGGCCTTGTCAGATTGCCCTAGTTGTGGCTGGCCAGGTAGAGGAATAACTGCGTTTACCAGGAAGCTACAACCACCTTCGCCAAGAGGTCTACAAGTTTGACGTCCTCCAGTTCCCCTGAGCTGCAAGGCCCAGAGCACGAGCGTCTCCCCACCGCTTCCACAAGCCCTCACTTTGCCTGCCCCCCTTTGGCTAAATCAGTGTTGCCCTGGAAGCACGTGGCGGCCGACTTGAAGGCTGTATGACATTTAATACATACAATAGACACACCCAGGCTGGAACCTGCCACGCATGACTGTAGGAGGGTTCTGCTTCTCAGCCAGTTTCAAATTGTTCGGATTTTTAGGGCAGGCGTCTTAGAAACGCATTCAACGTTCAATCTGTTAAAAGAAATTCCTATTTTGTTGACTTAAAACAAGAAAAACCCGCCCCTACTAAAGACAGGAATCTCAGCTTCCTCCTACAGCAGTTTTGGGGGGTAACAATCTTTTGGACAGTTATAATAGACCATATTTGTTACACCGCTGCTATTTCCATGGTTATTTCCAATGACGCTATTAAATGCCATATACTTCAATGAAAGAAAAGGAGTACTTGTGGCACCTTAGAGACTAACGAATTTATTTGAGCATGAGCTTTCGTGAGCTACAGCTCACTTCATCAGATGCATACCGTGGAAACTGCAGCAGACTCTATATATACACAGAGAATATGAAACAATACCTCCTCCCACCCCACTGTCCTGCTGGTAATAGCTTATCTAAAAGCCATTTCCAGCACAAATCCAGGTTTTCTCACCCTCCACCCCCCCACACAAATTCACTCTCCTGCTGGTGATAGCCCATCCAAAGTGACAACTCTTTACACAATGTGCATGATAATGAAGTTAGGCCATTTCCTGCACAAATCCAGGTTCTCTCACTCCCTCACCCCCCTCCAAAAACCCACCCCCATACACACACAAACTCACTCTCCTGCTGGTAATAAAACTTGGAGAGTGGCCAGTTTGGATGAGCTATTACCAGCAGGAGAGTGAGTTTGTGTGTGTATGGGGGTGGGTTTTTGGAGGGGGGTGAGGGAGTGAGAGAACCTGGATTTGTGCAGGAAATGGCCTAACTTCATTATCATGCACATTGTGTAAAGAGTTGTCACTTTGGATGGGCTATCACCAGCAGGAGAGTGAATTTGTGTGGGGGGGTGGAGGGTGAGAAAACCTGGATTTGTGCTGGAAATGGCTTTTAGATAAGCTATTACCAGCAGGACAGTGGGGTGGGAGGAGGTATTGTTTCATATTCTCTGTGTATATATAGAGTCTGCTGCAGTTTCCACGGTATGCATCTGATGAAGTGAGCTGTAGCTCACGAAAGCTCATGCTCAAATAAATTCGTTAGTCTCTAAGGTGCCACAAGTACTCCTTTTCTTTCTGCGAATACAGACTAACACGGCTGTTACTCTGAAACCTGTCATATACTTCAATGTAGCCTTCACAATCTTTTTGTTAAACATATATATATTTATATATATATATTTTATTTTCTGTGTGTGGCACTTCTCCACCTAATAGCAAGGAAAAGTGTTAACAATAACGACATTACACAAAAGTACTGTACCATTGCCTTTTTAGGGTTTCGGAAACCTCTACAGTTAATAAGTTAAATAAAGGGGTTGTACATAAATATTTGTCTAGGAACCCTATTATATCTACAACACAGTAAGAATCTACAGAATGACAAACTTTTACAACACTACACTGAGTGCAATTGTTTTATAACATTTCAAATATACAAAGCTCTGTTCTTTTTTATAACAATGGTATGTACAGAATCAATAATCACAGTTTAGTGACTTAAACAGTCCATATTCTAGCAGTGTATTTCCCTTTGGTTTGATAAAAAAAACCTTGGTTGGTGTAGTGTTAAAGAATATAACAAGAAAAAGATATACCCCTTTCCTTTAAGTGCACTGGTTATCTTACAGCATCAAATTCACTTTCATTCTGCACTGGCAGCGTCCTTGGTTAATAATATGCAGCTGGCTGCAATAACATGTACAATAGTTCTCCAGTGCTCCTGATAGACCGACTTAATATCCTAAGATGTTATTTTAAGAAGCTGTGTGGGAGGTTTAGGTAATTTTTTGGAAATTGCAATTTATTTATTTATTTTATTTAGCCAGATGTCCAGAAAAGGGGGCGGGGGGGAGAGGAAGGGATGTAACTTTAATTCTATATAATATAATATCTTATTAGGAGCTCTTTTTGTCTAATGACCAATGAAGAAATTAATGTAGTGTACAGTTTTAAAATGTACCAGCCAAGGAGTTACTTATTCAGGAGCTTGTAAATGTTGGTTCACTCATGTGAGTGCTGATGCTTGCTTTCTTCAAGTTCCTAACCCGAGAACCTATCCAATGTCTTAGTCGCTGGTCCTCTTTTTCCATTTGGTCTTGATTCGTGCTAGCTGAGGTGACCTTTATTTATTTATTTATTTTAGCACACCTCTTTCCCTGTGCTGTTTCCAGGGATAATATTGAGCTGTGTGAGCTGAGCTGCGTGTTCTTTTGCTTTCAGCCTCAGAGCTGCTATGCTAGAAGCCCGTCTGTCTGCTGCAGCTGTTGCTGGATCTGATAGCCCACTTGATTGCACTGCACTTTCCACGGCAGGAGTGGGCTGTCTCAGTAGGGCAGCAGCAGTGGAAGCACTAGTCAGGGGAGCCATAGTGGAAAAGAGCCTGCAAGTAAAGTAAACATTTTGGTCAAAACCAAGGCAGCTTATGTGAGTGTGTCTGTTGCTGTTCTGTCAGAATAAGGTGACCAGCGTTGTCATATCTGTTCCTTTTTTCCCCTTTCCCTGTTCGCTTCCACTGAGTTCATGTCAGAGCTAAGCAGCGAAGTGTTATCACTAATGTAGAAAAGACAAAGACGTTGAAAAAAAAATCTCAACACTGGCAGTCAAAAGATTTTTAAAAAGCGAGTCTAATTCTCTCAGATTTGCTGGTGACAGCAGCTCACACTAGAGCACACTGTCAGGAGCAGTTGATACTGTGATTTACACTTAATAGGGAGAGGAATTCCAAAATGAAACGCTTTGGGGGATTGTTTTCTCCTTAGCTATCATTTAAAATAGAAACGCTGCACACATTAAACTCTTCCATTATACTATTCCTCTCTTTTCCCCCAGTGGATTTCTGCCTTTCCCCTTCCCCCTTCCACAATCATCTTCCTCTTTTAAAGGTTCTACTGTCCTGATGCCCAAAGTGTCTTAACCGTTCCTCAGCACTGATGCCCATACCAGCAGGAAGTGGCATTCCTGTTGATTTCCTCACAGTGGAATGCCAATTATTATCCAGCAACCTAGCATCCAGGCTCAATGACACAATCTTTTAAATGCCTTCCCTCTAGTTTTTCTTACTTCTCTCACCAGAGCAGTCACTCTGAAGAGTGCAAGTGACCCCCTTGACTGGCACATCAAGATGTACAGACTCTCCATTAACCAAGGATGTGATTATTGACATCATCACGGCTAGGAACTGAACTGTGTTCCTTGAAGGCATCAGGGTCTACATACTAAGCCCTAGCATGCTAAGCTCCCATATTGGCTGCTGCGATTTTTTTTTCTTTCTGAGTCTTTGATGCAGATATTAAGTATTAAGATTGGCAAGAATGGAACGCATTCCCTTTAAAAGGTCAATTACTGCTCAGTTGAACACAAGCTTTTAGGTTCTTCAGAACCTCTAATTCTACTGGTAAAATCTAGCAATACTATATATATCAAAACAATGATAGGTTTGATTAGTGGGAGGCAATCCCTGTTGTGGTGAACTTGTTAAATTTAACCGTTTTAAATCACCTAATACATAGTGAAATACTACATTTCAAGGTAGATGTGAATTTGCTCTGTCATGCCTATTTTAATCTTATAGCCCATTATCCAGGCCGAGTTAGTAAGCTTTTACAATTCACTTTTCAATTTGTTGTCAGAAAGAAAAAACAACCCGTAGAAGGACTGCACTAATGCTACAAGAGAAGTGATAAACTGTGAAATCATCGCTCTAAGCAGGGGGCGTGACAGCACTGTAACATCACTTGTTCCATTAGGTAAATTGAGTCACTGACTACAATTTGATGCATAAACTGTTTAATTGTATTGGTTTAGACTAAGAAACTAATTTGACTTAGATTTTTTTAAATTTTCTTCCCGACGATTAAAGTGGCTGCTCAGTTGGATGAATCTATTATTTCTTTGTTCTCTTAAACAGAGATCGTTACGGTTACATTCAGTTTTATTTTCACTGCTCTCTCCAACTTAATAAATCCTTCCATTGTTTCTCTGTCTGTGTGATTAACTACAGACTTTTTAGTTCATCATTTGGTTTTCATTTAAATAAAGTAAGCTATAATATACGTGAATCGTTTCTTTTATTTCAGTGTCTTACACGACTGGTAGATTTAGGTATAAAACACACTGAGAAATAGAGCCGAGCAAATACTCCAAAACAATTTTTACGACGAGTCCTACTAATTATTTAATGCTTCACCTGTATTGTGTCCCCTTGCTACAAATACTCTAGCGAGTGATGCGCTGGGACAGGAATGTTTGTGGAAACCGTGAATGTCTGTCTACCAGATATAAGAGAATATTCCCAGAGAGCAGATTTTAAATTAGTAGACGTGAATATTCCTGGTGACAATCTGATTCTAAGAGTTACCCTCATCTAGTCAGGGAACCGAAGCGTAACATGTGACCTGTGCGTCCAATCAACACTAACCAACACAGCTCGACTTTCGAACATCAAATAATCCACAATGAACTGCTTGCGAGAGATCTACCAACCCAGAGTCGTTATAATTCTGTGAATGGTTTTAAATAACTAATACGTTCAAGAAAACGATAGGCTGCTCGAGGGCAATTTGTGAACAGCAAAAGAGGTAAAATTAATCAAATTACACGCTACAAATTATTCACCCGGCTCTACCGGGGAAGCATCATCGGCGCCAAGTCACTTGTGGGATACCAGCTTCAGGGTGAGAAGTTGCCTTTCCTTCTTGACTCACTGCCACCAACTCTCACACCAGAGCAACTCTTCGAAAACTTTCTTGTTACTCTTTCAAGACAGTTCTATTAACATTAAGCTCCACCTGAGACTCGGAGCACTGCACATTAATGAGTCAGGTTGTAGCATGCAGACGTCAAGTGCTTGGAAGTCTGCCACTTCCCCTCACTTGTCCTTTTTTTCCCCTTTCCCTTCCCCTCCCTCCCCCACCACCCCGAATAATCTGTAGTGTAAATTCAGCTAAGAGGTGCCTAACTAATCCAGGCAAGAGAAGTGCGTTAATTGAACACAAGCTGGATTGCAGTAGGCGGTCGTGGCTCCGGAAAGCCATGTTCCATGGCACGCACTCCCCCCCCCCCCCGCCCCAAACCTCCACCCCCCTGTACTGTGTATACACCGCTTTGGCAAATGGAAACCGTTGAACGTGTTACCTGCCAAATGCAGGGCTGATGAAGGCTGGATGCCGGAATACAGCTGCGCCCAGGAAAGTGCTGAGGCCTAGCGGAGTCCCACTTGGTGGCAAAGTTGCAGAACCAGGCGGAGGAGGTAGACTAGGGAAGGCGGCGGCAGCAGCTGCTGCAGCAGCAGTCCAGGCGGAGTCTAGAGCTGGGTGATGAGGAGGGAAAGGACTAGCATCAAGGTATGGACTGAGTGGGTGAGTTGCTGACAGGGGACCAGGGAAAGGCAAACCTGGGGTGTGTGTCTGAGCCCCAGCCTTTTCCCTCTTCCGCCATTTAGCCCTACGGTTCTGGAACCATACCTGAAAGCCAAAAGAAAATTGGTTTTAATAGTTTACATATTTCTGGCCTCCTCTCCAAATGTTTTGCCCAGCAGACATGGTAAATTTTCCGGATAGGTCTCAAGCATTTCTACCCCAAACCCTCAGCAGGCAGGAGGTCAGAACTGGATAGGATTTTAGACTACAAATGGCAGTTGTTCCAGGTAACATTTGGAGGGGTTGGGGGGGGGGGGGAGAGAGAGATGCTTTGTTGTTATTACATGGAGTAATAAATGGCCTGGGTTGGTCAAATAACTCGCACATTAAGACAGGATTAAACAACCCCTGAAGTGGGCGTGCATGGTTACCTTTCATGAAAGCGTTTTTATCATCTTCTCCTGGTTTATATATTTACCCTGCTGGTAAAGTGATTGCCTCTTTGGGGGAAAGTATGAGGCTAGGGTGGCGCTGACCCGTTAAGCCTTTTATCCTTAGTCTGGTTGCTTATGCTATATACTATATAAATAATATCTCGTCTCCGGATTTACGTTTCACAGGTATAAATAAGCACACAGGTGTGTACTGAATACTCTGAATGTACGTAACATTTAACACACAGTATAATATTCGGAAGTTTCTTTTTCAGCTAACATATATCCATTTTCCAGAGGAATCCTACTGGTTTGAGTGGAGAGTAAAACGTTTTAATTTAAATACTTGACAGCATGGTGGTGGTTTTGGCAGCATACAATAATGCTTTCTTTTATGGACATTTTAACTGAAACATTATTGCTGTAGTCAAATGTTCTAAAAATTAATTCCCACTAGAACTAAATTATTTTTATGATGTGATCCATACACACACCCACACTAAGATCTGCATGGTATCTTTCACTGAAGTTAATATTTACAAATGGTATCATTTTAGGCTCATTCAGCTTTTTAAAGATTAAAAGCAATACAAAATCGGGACTGCAAGTAAAATGTAATATTTAAAAAAAAATCAGGAAGCTATTGAAGGAATAATATGCATGTCCCAGCTGTACTCTTAGGATTTAGTTTACATGACTTTGTTAGCCAGCCACGGAATTGCAACCTCACCCTAAACATTCGTTAATCAAAATCTGTTTGTTCTTTGAAACAGGAGAAATTAATAAAACACCACATTTTAACGGAAAATGTTTGCTTAATAGCAAAGTATAAATATCACACATCAAAGGAGAGCCTTTGAAAGAGACATAATCTGTTAATTTTGTGGAGCCGTGGGGGTTGAATTTTCACCTTTAAATGTAGCTCACGTTTGGCAGATCATTATGAACCCCTATCTCTACTGCAGCTAAACGAATAAAAGCAACTATGCTATGTGGAGACGTACGTATGAAGAGACATAATGTTCTTAAAGGAAGCCAAAATCTTCTACAACCGGATCGTCTCTCCCAACTAAAACTCAATTAGCAAGCTGTCCCCACTGCAATTCCCCATTATTGAATTAATAAGTCTGAGTACACCCAAAAGGTAAACGAAGGGACTCTCATAATTCATATTCCCTTAATTACATCTCCTCCAGTGAATAGGAGAAGAGAGAAAGGGGGTGTCTTTCTTTTTAAAAGTTATTTAACTTTCCCACGACTTGTTCCCCTGAGCTGAAAATACTGATTTGCTGTCACATCTCTGTTTGACAATGGAGAAATGTGTCAACAGAAAGGAGGGGACAAATCTCATCATTAGCCCCTCTAATGCAAGAAGCTGTTGTGTATTAAATGAGCCATATGGAATTTATTATGCTTTATCAGCGCCTGATTTTAACTGTAAAGTGATTTGCTCAGCTTCAGACCCAGAGACATCTGTTTTCTGTTGGCAATCAGGGCATCCCAATGTTTATCGTCTCTTTGGTTATGAGACTTGGGTTAGGAAATGCACTCTGGTATGGGGCTGCAAACACCTTTAATAGCATTGCACTCACTCACTATTAGATCAATGCGGGCTTATTGCTATCAAAAATGGGAAATCAAATAGCATTAGCCAGCCCCTTGTGCAGGCGGAGAGGAAATCAAACAACATTTCGCCTTCAAATGGCCCTGTTTGTTCTAGCACTAAGTGGGCTTTTATGAAGCCCGATTGGAGATTTAATCACGGCCAAATACCTGCTTGGAGCAGAGCGGGTTTGTCTAACAACCAAAACCCCGCGTGGCCGGGCGATTTTAATCCAACTGGGTTTCGCCGGCTGATTTCCTGGGGTCGGTTGGGCGTTTGGTGGGAGGAGGGGCGATTCGTTTCCTCCGGTCTCTCCCCTGCCCACCACACTGTCCCCAGGGGCCAGCCCCCCACGGCCTCCTCACCCCAGCGTGTCTCTGGAGAACACCCCGCAGGAGAGGCAAAGGCACCAGGGACGGTTTCCAACCCACCCGCGCAGGGCTGAGCCCTGTCCCAGCGGGTGCTGCTGGGCTTGGCTGGCCAGGGCCCCGCGGGCATCCACCGGCTCCCTGCGGGGTGGGGAGACCGCGCACCCGCCCCAGCTCTCGCCCGGACTCACCTGCACTCGGGCTTCGGTCAGATCCAGCCGCATGGCCAGCTCCTCCCTGAGAGGGAAACAAGCACACAGACACACCGCGCCGTGAGACTCCCCTCGGGGGCGCAGGGCAGCTGGGGCAGCTCTGCCCCGTCCCCAGAGCCCGGCCGGGGAGGGGGGTCTCGAGTCAATGGCCGAGCTCCGGGGGACACGAATGGGAGCAGGATCGAGCCCCCTGCCGTGTGCCTGGTCTGAGCGCAAACACAGCGCACCCACCACCGGCAGGCCACGGCCCCCAGAGCCCTGCCAGGGGAGTATCCGGGGGCAGCCCTAGCCTAACCCCCGGAGCCACGGTCTGCCCCGCAAAACTCCGCCGGGGCTGAAGTCAGCGCAGTTTGGCTCCCAGTGCTCACACCCCGCCTGCTTGCCAGACCCGCGGCCTGTGGAGCAATCGTAGGGGAAGGGCTTCTTGCACGTTTCCCCTCCGCAAGCGAGCAGGAGATGCTAGAGGGCAAAGGGGGCGAAGTCGCCCCCGGGTCAGACCATCCGCAAAGACCTTCGCCCGTCACAGTGTGTGCCTTAAAAACTCATTAGTTTCAAACCCAGGAAACGCTTGGTGTTTCCAATGCCCACCGCAAACTCTACACAGCGCGCGCCGGGGAGGGGGGGGGGGTCAATTTAGCTGAAACCCTACCCCTTCATTGCAGTTATTATTGCAATAATGAAGGCAAATCGGAAACCATTAAGATGTTATAAAACTGCTCGTAATCTGTTTACCTAAAATATGAGAGCGCAGAGCATAATTGGCTCTCCCCCCGCTAAAAAGAAAGAGCTGGGCTGGCCAAGGGACCCCGGGCTGCAAAGAGGCTGTTTTCTTTCAGCCCCCCTCAGCCTCACCTGCAACTTTCAAAGCCTCGAGCCCGAGGGAAGCCAAACACGAGCCGCCTTCCCTTTCGCCACACAACAAGCGCTTGACATTTTAACTCAAGTCTCCGAGCCGGCTGACAGCTTTCTGTTTAAATGTCCAGCCAGAGAAAAGGCTCAGGAATCGCAGAAGCGACGACAACAAAAAAAGGCCTGTTGGATTTTTCCCGTTTCCCTCCAGGAGCTTGTAGCTAAACTACCCGTTCTGGAGCGCAGCTCTGCAGTATTCAGGCAGCGCAAAACGGCGGGGAAGGCCTTGGGCTGTTAAAGGTGTTAGCAATTGTGTCTTCTGGGGAAAGAGTTTCCTTGCTGTCTGGAGGCTGCAGAAATGTTAGATGCAGCAGAGCATAAGTGCACTCCGGGTCCCACAGTTAAATCCCCATTTCAGCGTTTCCACGCCGCATTGTTTTTTTGTTTTTGCTTTTTGTTCAAAAAGAGGGTTGACTTTCCTTCTTTTAGTGACAACGGCGAGCTATGAAATTGGGGGTCTGACCGTGGTTTTAACATTCTCTAGAGGTTACTCTCTCCTTATTTTTTTCTCTCCCCTTTTGACAGGGTCTCCTCGAGATCTGGCTTCAAAATTCAGGGGAAGAAAAAAAAAAAGCAGGCGGTGTAAATCAAACGAGTTTCTGGGCTAAGGAGACTGGACGGGTGTGTGTGAAAAGGAGGAGAATGGGAAAGAGCCCGTCAGAACTGTAAACAAACACAAGATACACCTAATTCCCATTCGAAAATTTCTCTCTGTGTTTCTGGGCAAGGACAGTAAATGAGCTGTAGATGAAGTGTATACAACACCAACAGACCCTACTATCAGGTTTCAGTATTCGCAAAAAGAAAAGGAGGACTTAGTCTCTAAGGTGCCACAAGTACTCCTTTTCTTTAGACCCTACTATGTGTAGGAGAATATCACCCCCACCCCTCTCTGACTCCGATCTAAGTTTGTATCTCTCTGCACATATCCATACGCAGAGGTTAAACATGTTACACGCAGTATTTTAGCGGAGCTATTATCTAGCTAAATATTCTAAGAACCCAAAGCTGGAATACTTTGATCTTTTTTTACAGGACTTCTCTGGACAGGGCAGGGTTCCAGCTTGCACTGGGAAAAGCGTAATTGATACTCAGCTAGCTTGCTGGTAGATCTGAAGAAGGATCAAGGCATGGGATAAAAATAGGACACTATTTGGTTTAGCGAGGAGCTGGACAGATTCTACCTGCCCTTGGCCAACTGGCTCTGCAGTGAAGACAAACTAATGGCAGAAGTTTCTCTCCTTTCCTGTGGCCGCCCCCCTCCGTCTCCCGCTAACAGAGCAGCTATTTCTACAGTAGAGACTGCGTCTACAGCTGACTAAAGTGGGGGGAGAACTCTCTTCCCAGCTGATCCGAGGGGGATTCAGGAAAGGCCCGGGTGAGACGGAGAGGAAACTCCTGGGGATTGTGGCCAGCGGAGAAACTCAGGGACGTGTGTGAGAGAGACACGCTAAGGCGCCTTCTCCACTCAGCCAGCCAGCCCGGGGAACTGCCTCCGGGCACAGCTGAGCTGCGGGGTGGGAAGGGCCCTGTGCCCAGCCGGGCAGGCTGCGATCCGCGACGCCCCCTCAGCCGGTACCTGGTGAAGACGTCTGGGTAGTGGGTTTTCTGGAAGGCCCTCTCCAGCTCCTCCAGCTGGTAGCTGGTGAAGGTGGTGCGGTAGCGCCGCTGCTTCCTCTTGAGCAGCCCCTCCTCGGAGTCGCTGCCCGCCGACAGGCACACGCTGTCCTCGCCGTCCTTGCCCTCGGCGTCCTCCGGGTGCAGCAGCAGCTCCTCCTTGGGGGACAGCTCCCCACCCTCGGGCCCCGCGGCGGGGGCAGCGCCGCGCCTGGGCTCCTTCAGGAGCCCCCCGCCGGCCTCCCCCAGCAGCTCCTCCTCGTCCTCCTCCTCCAGCTCCTCGTCCTCGTCCTCCTCCTCCTCCAGCAGCTCCTCGTCCTCCTCCTCCTCCTCCTCCTCCTCGGGGCCCCCCGCGGCCGCCGGGCCCGGCCTCTCCTCGGGGCGCCCCAGCTCGTCCAGGGCGGGCGGCGGGGGCGCGAAGGGCGCGTTCTCCCGGTACGACTTGCTGCGGCTGATGCTGACCTGGGGCGCCTGGCTGATCTTCAGCGTGTCCCAGGACGGGGCGGCGGCCCCCTCCGCCCGCTCCCCCCGCGGCCCGGCCGCCCCCGGCAGCAGCCGGCCCCCTCCGGGCCCGTACAGGCGGCGCAGCTTGGGCGGCAGGTGCAGCTCGGCGGGCTCGAACGGGGGGCTCCCCTTGGGGGATCCTGCCGGGAGACAGACACACACAGCCCGCCGGGGCACAGACAGAGAGAGAGAGAGAGAGACCGGGTCAGGGCAGCCGCGGCAGCAAGGCAGGGCAAGGCACCAGCCGGGTGGGTGGGTGGGTGAGTGGGGGGCTCACGGGGACCCCAGCCCCGTCCCCAGCCGGCGGGAGACCCCCACCATGGTCAGCTTCAAACCACGCTGGCCCCTTCGGCTCCCCACCCTTCCAGACTCCGGCTGGAAAGTTGCCAGCGGTCCATCCCAGTGTAGCCGCCTGCTTCTCTCCTGCAGCGGGCAGCCGGTCCTAGCTGGTGGCATAAAGCGACCATCGCTCATCCCTGCCCGATAACAGGCGCCGGCCGTAGCGCGGGCTCAACAAACCTTTCCCCGCCCCGGTTATTCCCCCCGCTCTGCAGAACACATTTCCCTTTTAACCCAAAGACTTCGTGCTACCATCAGAGTCTGAAATAGCCCTGGGGAATCGGGGGGCGGGGGGGGGGGGACACACCCAAAGGCCGAGATGCTCTAGCTCGTCTCGCTTCCTTTGCCCTAACGGTGTTCACTGGATATTTTCCGCTTCAAATAAGCCTATTATTCTAAATCGCAAGTTTATCTGGCAAGGAGAAAGAAAACCCGCTGCTGTGAATGATCTCCCCAGAGGTTAAACCGCCCTTGAGCGGGACGAAACAGCCCGAAACGAAAAGAGATGGGAAATGTGATTTGGTGGAGAATTATTAATTCCCCTTCTCGCTCAAAAGCAAGCATGAACTTCATACAGGAGATCAGAGAAATGTTTTACACAACAAATACGCAGGATTTCCATCCCCACCCCTCCAGCTTTTCTTTAACGATACTGAGTCTCAATTAATAAAACTACAGAAAAATATTGAATCCGGCTTAGCTAGGGTACGAATCTAATAGTGTTCACTTCTGACATAAAGGGTAAATCCCCAGCAAGAACGATGAACTTGTCAGGCTAAGAACAGCGCAAAAGGAAGCCGTAGTTTCCCAGCAGTTCCAGCCCAGTATCATGCAATGCGAAGAGTTTAGTCTGGACTAAACTTTAGTAAAATCAAATTAATAATAAATAACAATAATCTGAACTGAAGATGCGATCGCGGAAACCAAATCCGCCCAAGTCAATGGCAATGCTCCCCCACTGCGGAACACCCTCAGCGCCCCAGAATTACAGGGTCTCCGCCGCTCAGAGAGCCCCTGTCCACACGCTGGAAGGGGGTGGGGTGAGCTAATCCCAACAGCAACTGCTATTCCTGACCTCTCGCTTACATAAGCCGATCGCTACAAATATATTACTTTTATGACCAAACTAAATGCTCACGGTGTGAGCCAGAGCGATCGAAAACGAGCGAGCGAGATTGGGAGCGATCCAGCAGGGGTTAGAGCTCTGAATGGCTTTGCGGTTAACAGGCCTATAGAGCGTCTTCTTTGGGTCTCCCCCCTCCCCTCCCCTCCCCTTCCCTTCCCTTCCCTCCCAGCTGCACTTTTACTTTTCTTTTCCCCCAGCTGATTTTGCTTGCAACCCGCCGTTTGTTGCTTACCTTGCACGGCCTTGTCCTGTTCTGTCCGGTTAGACAGAGAAGGCAGGCTCTGAGCAGCTCCTAGCAATCTCATTTTACAGGGGCTCCTCCTGCCCAGGATGCTGTCTATGCAGTAGGAGGAGAGTAAAGTTGGAGATTTACTTTTACATTCAGGCCTCTCAGAGCAGCTCTCTTCTTGGTATTGATTGCTCATGGCTTTGGCTTTCCCTTCGGTAAGGAGCTGCCTCGCTCGGCCGGCGGGCTGGCTGGCTGGCTGACTGCGTGTGTGTGGGGCTGGGTTGTTGGCTTTTTGTTTTTTTGGTTGTTGTTGTTTTTGCTTGGGCTGGAGTGTTTTTTAATCCCCCCACCAGCGGCTCCACTCGCCCCTCTTCCTGCTCAGGACACTAGTAACAAGTGTAGTGAGCTGCAATTGCTTTGCTCTTGAGTCCCTCTCCTCCACGTGCTGGGAGCCGCCCTCTGATTGGCTCTCGCCAGGGGCAGGGCCGCTTCAGGCTTCCAGCTCGGAGCAAAGCCCGGTTTGGATCACTCGGGGATCAGCACCAGCGCGGAAAAGTTCCTCGGCGCGTCCCTCGGAGCAGCGTTCACTTCCACCCCTCCTCACTCAGCAAACTAGTCCAAACCCCTAGCTCCCTGTCCTCCTATTCCTCCATCTCTCTGCAGCTACTTCCACTACTGACCCCCCCACCACACACCTCTCACGTCCGGGAAAGGGAGTGTCTGTCAAATATATTGTTTCCCACAATTCTAAATTACTGGGTAGGGGTAGGGAAAGAGGGGTACGGGTTATTAAACAACCAGGATGCGAGGTTCAGTTATTGCTTTCAAAACAGTTCAGAACATCTCCAGTTGGCATTTTCTTCTTTACTGGGGTATGGAATGGTTTCAAATGTCAGTGCACGTTTTGAGTAGTCGTTTGGAAATAAAATAATGCTTTCAAGGTACTTTCGCGGGGCTAATAAGGATGAGCTCGCACTTGTTGCAGATCTGTTACCTATCCATTGCTAGTTACGCTTGAACAGCGGTTTAACAGCAGAAAAGGAGGTATGTAGATGGCAACACGGCTTGGGTGATGGGAAAAGACACATAAAAAACCAGTGTCAGGAGACACAAGACTTTCATCTCGACAGCCGATTTCTCTTTAATGGCTAGATTTAAAATTGTTTATAAAAGTTATATTCTGAGCGGGGGGGGGGGGGGTTCGATGCCCTGGAGGACGAATCCTTCATATGCCAAGGTTGACCTGAGGTAAACCAGCAATTTAATTGGAAGGAAATGGGAGAATAAGAATCGAGCTCTAGATCAACATATTTGCGACTGACTTTCCATCTGGATCTTCAGCTTGGAAACAGAAGGTCTGAAATGTCCCTTATCTCCCTTTACACTGGAAACCCAGCAATGCCCCACGACATTGAGATCATTGTGGAAGGGCGGCCGTTTTAAATCTACCAAACGGGTCTGACAATAGAGCTGATACCTACAGTGGTGATTCTAAAACACCGGTGAGATAAAGCTGTATCCAGCAAACTCACCGTTTCCTTGCTGATGTCTGCAGTGCAGTCTAGGGCCAAGCAAAAATCAAAGAGGAGAAGCCAAGGGCCGGGGAAGAGGGGGTGCAGAAGAAAGAAATCCATGTCTGGTTTTCTGCCTGCCCGCTCTCCCTCATTGGATGTGTCAAAAGAAAAGCGTTTTACAAAGGAACTTACTTGAATCGCTTACAGTCCGTATTTAAAATTACAAGGATTCATAATTGGGATTTTTACTGTAATAAACATCTGGATAACGCTTTCAAATGCTAATGGGTGATCGACATTCCGGGGCTGCCTTGGCAGAAGTATTTAACACACAATTTGAGCTGCATGAAGTGTTGGTAACTGAACGGCCAGATCCCCGGGGAAGGTGACGGACTTTCAAACCCAGAAGGTTTCGTTCGCTCCTCACTTACCTTTCCCTTCCCTCCTCTGGGTTGACGCGCACAGTTTCTCAGGCACTTTAAACCCATCTTGGCTGCTGAAAGGCGCCTGGGAGTTTCTTTTCCTGCTCATTGACCGAGCGATCGCATTTACATCCCCAGCAGAATTTTAAGGTCACTGTTTATACAGTTGAGGTTCGATTTTAATTGGCATGTTTTAATGATCAGTTCGTCTCCCGCTAAAATGTGCATTTACTGTTCCCATCCTACTAACGCACGAGACACGTCGGAGGCATCTCGCTTTTGTTTTCTTTGTCACCCTAAAATAATGCATTCGCACACTTAGATGAGGCGCTTATTCGAGAGCTGGGTGGGAGACAGCTCCATTTTTCCTATTAATCATACACATCCACAGTCCTCAAGACAGAGTTTTCATGCGGGATCCTTCACTTGAGCTTCTTTAAACAGAGAGAATTGTAAATAAGAAGTGTGTATATTCTCTCTCTCTCTCTATATATATATATAATAACCGGCCTTGGAAATAATGTCTGACTTTATACATAGATTCCCATTCATGTACAAAGTAACCATCAAGTCAGACATTATTCCCAAGAGCTGTCGGGTACATAAGGGCTCCACATGGCATTTATTTCCTCTTATTTTACGCCTTTTAAAAATACATCGGCGGGGCTGGGTGTTCGTTTCTACACAATCAATGAACATGCGAGCACATCATTTTTACACAAAGCTACATTTTAATGATAAATACGTGTGACTAAAATACAATCAACCAGTTTCTGACCCCCTTTATGAAATGTCTCTGACAAGCTAGATTTCCTCCTTCTGCTGCACGGAAGGAGCATTCCTGTTTGCTTTGCCTGCCAGTTTTTATTTTTCTAATCCTCGCTCCGTGTCTGGAGTGAGAACGCGATTTGGAAGGAAAGTCTTTTTAACTCGGGAGAGACGAGATCCTGACACCAGACACATTGTCACATACACCCTCGAACGATCATTGTCACGATTCAATGCCACAACTTCAAAAAGCTCTATTTATCCCTTCTTAGTTATTGGTATTCTTGAACGCCATGTCAGTAATAATTGTAATAAAAAACAAATCTAGAAATCAGAGATTACATGCACAGATAACAGACAGAGCGCCTGAAAGCAACTTAGTTACTGACTGACCGGATTTTACTGGTTAGTTGTGTTGTTTTTTTTAATGAAGGCTACTTTTGCACATTTATTGTATTATAAAAACAATAATGTGTTGAACGGTCATAATAAAAGAAGAATTAGTGGGCTGCATAAACGAGGAAAAGAGAACTCCTGCTTTTATTTTTTCTAATTTTGGTTAACATGTTCATTTATCCTCTCTCTTTAATATCAAGCAAATAAATTACACTTTAAGTGCATAGGTATAGAACACTTCTGGCTTGTTCTCCCTGATTGCTCGTCTGATAGATACCCTGTTAGCTGGCAAATAATAATAATAATAATAATAATAATAAAAAATAAATCGGCTTTATCGGCTATCACGATCAATAACTAAAATGAAAATGACAAATGTAATACTGCAACCTGCATGAGACTATAAAGCTGTCAAAAAATCTGTTGGTTGTTGCACAAATTGGGACTGTCTACACCATTGGACTGGATGTTCACATGAGCGTCTAAGAAACCGTTTTCCTTACACGGGGAAGGTTAAGTTTACGGTGCATTTTTGTTGTTGATGTTTTACTGACACTTGCAAGAAACGTGCAAGAAGGCATTGGTTCTAAATCTCCAAACTGGAGCGATCTGGAGTACCTGGCGCCGCATGAACCTGAAACACTTTCATTTGAGATGCTTTACTTTATGTATCGTGAAAAATGGTCGGAAGGGGCTCAAGCAGCCCCTCTCTGCCCGGGTCCCCCCACATTCAGCTCAACCTATTCCAAACATGTATTTAAACAATGGAGATAAACTTCACTTGGAGCCTGCCGGCCAATGGCGGGGAGACAACGAGCCCTGACTGCGCGCGAGGATCCGCGGCGATGCGAGCTTGCCTTTGCCAAGTCATTTGGTTGTTTTATTTATTTTTTTAACAAACTTTCATTCATTTACGGTCTTTTTCCCCCCTTCAACCTGCTAATTTAACACTGGCGTGCGTTATTGCAGTGTTAGGGGGAGAGAAAGAGAGAGAGAAAATAACAATACTGCAATGATCCAAATGATACAGTAGAATTATAGCAATTATAGTTCTACTTGGAGAAGAAAACCTTGCTGAGATCAGCCAAACAAACTGATGCCTTGTAAGGATAACAAGCTTCTGGATTGACAACCAATGCTGAGAAAGGCAGGAGGGCACAAACGGAAATATTTGCCTTTTTTAACTCCAACCAGCCAAGATTAACCTCCTCGACTGCTGCTTTCATAGCAATATCCACTTCAGCTCGGTGCACCCAGGACAGGGTATATATTTTATTCGCACTCACAGTTCAATCTGCGGTAATAGGAGACAATGAAATGTAATCCCCCTTGTGTAGCCTGAGCCCCCCCTTCCCCCACTCCAAGTTCCACACAAGGGTTTGCCCTTTGCAGGGTGTAAAAGAAAAGGCTCATGGAAATGTCTACAACGGGTGGAGAATTGGAGTGCCCATGAAGCCTCTTCGTTCGGGGCTGGTTTAGCCGGCTAGTAGCTACTCTCACTCTGGTCAAAGCAAATGTCCCTCCTCTACACGCTTTAACAGGAAGCTCTACTTGGCTTTTTCCAGAGTAGCAGCCCTGTTAGTCTGCATCCGCAAAAAGAAAAGGAGGGCTCCTAAGGTGCCACGAGTCCTCCTTTTCTTTGTACTCGGCTCTTGGGAGCGAAATCTCCAGCAACCCAGCCCGCCCTAGGTAGCGGAAGTGGCATGCCTGATTAGTGCGCTGCTAATAAAGTAACTTTCTCTCGCTGCAAACTCTGCCGCTTCCCAGTTGCTGGCTCCAGGGAGAGCGCGCCCGCCGGCTGGGCTGGAGCGTTGCTACACATCGATCCCCCCTCTGGGTACACACACACTGCTGTGCCCTCGGCCCAGCGAGCCCAGCTGATCGCGCTTCGGGGCGCCCCTCCTGCGGCTCTGATCCAGGCTGCAATGGATGCAGAGGGCTGGGGGGCTGCGGATTGTACGGCTCCTAAGACCCAGTGTGTGTGTGTGTGTGTGTGTGGGCGGGGAGCTGCCTAGCCCCATATCCTCCCCAAAGGCCCACCGGCACGGCTGGTCCCCTTACATTCGCGGTTACCAGCCCTCTGAAGGGGGGCGGCAAGTGCTGTGTGTAGGTCTGGTTCTCAACTCGGGGAACGCTGGGCTTTGGAGAGACCAGCCCTGGAGAGAGCCAGCTCTTGGTGCACAAAACCCATCAGTTAACGCAGGCCAGAAACTCAACCGCTATTTCCTAGCAATTATCCTCCCCCCACCCCCCATAAGGCAACCTGTATATTTGCAGGGTTGGCCCGATGGGCCACAAGCTACTGCCATCAATAGAAGGGCTCCCACTGATGCCAGTGGGCTTTGGCTCTCGCCTCCATTGCACAGATTAGGGCATCTTTCCTTAGCAAGAGTTTTGCTCTCTTGAGCAAGAAGCATGTTGGTTACCAGGAGCGGGCGATGACGATCTGGTCAGTTCTTCCCTTTGCAATAGCCCATCCCCCCCTCGTTTTGGGGGGACACGGACCCTTCCCGCAGAGGAGCCAGATCTCTACAGAAAGCCCCCAGAAAGCTGGAGCGCCCAGTTTAGTCCCCGCTATACTCTCCTCCATGTGACACATTATTGATGTAGGGTTTGTGGTATAAAACTGCCCCGCTGCCTTCAGCCCAATTCTTTAACAAGGTCAGTGTAACCTGAACATCTCTGCGCTTTCCTTAGGGGAGCAGGAGGAGGGAGAAGGAGAGGGGGAGGTAGGTTAAGTGAAAATATCGGCGGTGAGAACCATATTTCCTTGGCTTGTCAATACTCACGATGCATAGTTAATCATTTATCTTCCCTGTCTCAATGACACATGAAAAGGAGAGTTTTCCAAGGCAGCTGCTTCCTTTTCCAGAAGAATTAGCGGTTCCCGGAAGGACAGGTCTCTGAACATCTGGCCTAGTTATGGTGAATTTATGTAGCTTACAATTCGAATCGTCCCAACCTCAGAACATCGTGATATGAAGTGACTCCTGTATGTGTATTTTACCCCTAACTCTCAGCCTTTAATCAGGAAAGGATTTTGATGTCAAGCCTGGAAAAGAAATGGTTTAAAGCATCTCCAGGATCTCTTGCACATACACACGTTATATTAACAGACAGCAAGGGATAGATAGGATTTAGGAGGTAGCTACCTACTTTTAACTCAATGTTCCACTTTATTTTGGATGAGAAAGAGCAGATCCAAAATCTCCATAGCATTCTGTTGGATTTATGACAAACTCAGCTGCAAGCTCAGGGGCTTTAATTGAAACAGCTTCCCCTAGAAGAGCTGGGGAAACTCTAAGTTACCTCTGCAAATTCCATTTTGCTGTAGTTCTTATACCACAGGACATCATTGTAGTAATTTAGCATCCATCGCAGTAAAGAGAAATAGCTAAGCACCATCCTAACAAAGTAACAACAAGAGGAAAGAACACCTGAATAAAAAATACTAAGATATGTTTATGTTTTTCCTCGTTTCTGACAAGTTCCTCTCAACACTAAAAGCAAGGAAGCATATTGTGGTTACATGTACTAATTACATAGACAATCAAAGTTTTCTTTGGGTTTGTCTAGGTCAGTTGTTCACTACCTTTTCCTTACCTGTGTTACAAGGTCAGCAGGTAGTTTGGGGACCACTTTGCTATCTAGTCGAAAGGAAAGGGAAGGCAGTTGTGATTCCTTAAAAATTGTCCTGGGTTGTGCTCTCTAAGTGGTTGAGAACCTATGGTCTAGAAGAAACAGCTCTGCTGGGAGAATTAATTACAATATGGTGGACCCCTGTCACTGTTAAAATAGGGTTTAGTCTTGCCATGGAGACAAACATGTTTGAACAATGTCCCCAAGCCAAGTACAGCTTTGGTCTGCCAAAGTTTGTAGAATTAGGTCAAAAGTATAGTTTACTTCATGCAAGATTGTTTCAACTATGTTAGTGGACAAGGGAGTTGTAAATGGTTATTCAACACACTGTTTGTAAATTGTTGATGACCTCAAGTTAACCCTAACCGCTAAGGTCCACCTATGCCACTGATTGCTACTTTGTGTTACTGGGTTAGAACATGGTTAATTCTACACACAGTTTGTATACATACAATGTGTTTAGTGCTTTGGAGCCAATATTGCTTCCATTAAAGTCAATGACATCACTGATGAGTTCCTAACACTGTGGGTGAACCACCTTTAACCTTGCTCAGGAACTGGTCTGGCCCACAAATGACAGGCTGTAACTGGCGTTTAACATAGTTCTTTTGTTATGTAGAAAGTGTGATAATATGATAATAGTTAATATAATTAATAGTAACTATTTTTCAAAGTTAAAAACCCCTTATGTTAGATGTATATTTGTTTATTTTGTAAGAGGAAGGAGTCCAGCCGTTGTGGCTAAAGGTAGAAACTGTGCATCTGTCCTAGGCCTTTGCCTGAGAACCAGAGCTTCTCTGGTCCTCTTCTCTCATCCTTGACATTCTTGGCTTTTGCCTAGACGATGGAATACCTAAATCATTAATGTGTATGAGGAAAGGGATCAGAGAAGACCTGGATGTGTGGGGATGTGTGTATGTGTGTGTGAGAGAAATGCAGATTATCTCTTGTCATTTACAATGCCTGGGCCCTACAATGCAAACAAACTAAGTTAATTTTAAGCAGAACTCTGCTATCCTTCCAATTCTCTAATTTTGAAATACACCTTGAAATTTACCTGCCTGTTCTTCCTCTTTATTTCTATTCAAACTGAGTTTCCCTTCCATCATAACTATACTTATTTCCTGACAATGACAGCTGCCATTGGCTAAGTTCTAGGTCATTCGCTGTCACAGAGATGTTGACACGTCTGCGAGTATTTCTTAAATACTAATTGTTATTTTTCAAACTGATTCCTTAGAACTCCCTGTCTGGATAGCCCCTGACAGAAAAACACCAGAAATGTCTATTAGAAGGAGCAGGCAGCCCAACCTCTGTAAGCCCCAGCCCATGTGGTGTTTGGCTCATGCCATACGACCCTACCATTCAACTAGCATGATCTTTGAACCCGAAATCTGTGCTGTGCACCTCTCTCAGAGGAAGAACGTTTTATCCCTCATGTGGCATACATTTCCCACATTTCATTTATGCTGAATTTAAAGATATTTTCTAAACCCAGGGTCCTTGTTTTAACATTTACTTGTACCTGCTTTCCTTGTGCACCTGGTACATCACAGTAGGTTGAGGTGGCACATAGCTGTTGGGTCATACACTCCCCTTTGCTACATGGAGGCATCCAAGCATGTGGGAATGGGGAGCAGTGCATCCAGGGCACCTGCTTTTAGACCCTAGACTGTGGAAGCCCCTGTTTGAGCATTACACTGACAGGACCCTATTGATTTGGCAGGAGCAGAGTGCTCTTCATGGTGTCATCCATTTGGAAACCTTGGAGACTATCTACAGAACAGTCATCACTCTTTTACCCAGGCTTCTCTCAGCAACATCTCTCAGGGAAGGCAGATTGACCAACAGAAGAAAGAGGCCAGGCCATGACTGTACATGTCTCCTACAGCCGTGCTGCCATGGAGCTGGAAATCACTGTGGTGTCATCGAGGGCTATGGGATCCCACCAAGGGATTTAGGTGCCTAATGCCATTTTAGCCATCCAAAATTTAGATCCTCAGAACCCGTCTCCGCATTCAACTAGCATCTAACCCCATAGGTGCTCAAAGTCCATAAATGCCTACATTTCTGCTGGAAAGGTCCCCTAGGCACTTACATTTCTGCTGCTGGCCATGCACACAGCTGCCTAAATCTTGATACTCAAGCACCTAAGCCCCAGTGGGATTCTCAAACTAGTCGTTACCTCACCTATCTTGCTTGTGGAGTCCAAAATGGAAGGCATGCACTGAGCACACCTACCAGATCTGGCCTTGTGCAAAACAGCAGTGGTGCCCTTGTAACTGCTAGCCCAGTGGTTAGTGCACTCCCCTGGGATCTAGGTGACCTAGTTCATTTCTCCCCATGCATGATGTGGAACAGAGATTTGAATCTAGGTCTTTCACCTCCCAGCAGGGTGCCCTAACTGCTTGGCTGTGGAATATTCAGGGCCAGTGCTTCACCACCCTCTTAGTGAAAAAGTTTTTCCTAACATCCAATCTAAACCTTCCCCACTGCAACTTGAGACCTTTACTTCTTGTTCTGTCATCTGGTACCACTGAGAAAAGTCTCGATCCATTCTCTTTGGAACCCCCATTCAAATGGTTGAAAAGCAGCTATCAAATCCCCCGTCATTCTTCTCTTCTGCAGACTAAACAATCCCAGTTCCCTCAGCCTCTCCTCGTAAGTCATGTGCTCCAGCCCCCTAATAATTTTTGTTGCCCTCCACTTGACTCTTTCCAATTTTTCCACATCCTTCTTGTAATGTGGGGCCCAAAACTGGACACACTACTCCAGATGAGGCCTCACCAATGTCGAATAGAGGGGAATGATCACGTCCCTCGATCTGCTGGTAATGCCCCTACTCATACAGCCCAAAATGCTGTTAGCCTTCTTGGCAACAAGGGCACACTGTTGACTCATATCCAGCTTCTTGTCCACTGTAACCACTAGGTTCTTTTCTGCAGAATTGCTGCCTAGCCATTCGGTCCCTAGTCTGTTATTAATAATAGTTATTATCTTTCTATTTGTTTGTAATTTTCTTCTCTTCATTATTTTACTAGGGATAGAAGTTACTTGTTGGTAATTGCCAGGATCATTTTCTTTCCTTATCTGAAGATTAGTACCACATTTACTTCTCTCCAATCTTTATTTATCTCCTTGATTCTTCATAACTGAAAAATAATTGTAAGCGGGATAGTAAAATAGGCTTCAATTCAACAAACTCCAGCTTCAATGGGACTTCTCACATGCATAAAGTTAAATATATGTATCAGTGTTTTGTAGTATTAGAACCTTAATTAGTGCAAGTGCAACAGTCTACGGTGTGCAAGAAGGTTCAGGATTAGAACCTTAATGCCTTATTACTGTAGCATACATGTTATCAGTACTGACTCTAATTCATAATGTTCATAGGTTCTCATATTCCTTCACCCGTTCTTTTTCAATGGTTAGATTGTGAGGTCTCCATTACTCCTCATTTGTCCAGACTTTTTAAAATTTGTGATCAACAGATTTTTAAAATATTGAGTATTACAACTATTTTCATCATTAGTAATTTAATGTTTTGTCATTATTAATTTAATCTTTTTGTCATTTATTAATTTAAAAGCATGAAAAGAAAAAAATGACAGCAAAAAGAAGGAGGATTCCCCATTCTTCCTGGTGTTTAGATCTGAGAACCAAAACCCACAGCAAATCCAGCTCCTTCCCTTGGCATCTCCTCTTCCACTTGAGCTTCTCTAGCATTTATTCTAATTCTGATAGCTAAGGAAGATGAAACAAGAGTCCAGATCTACCAGAAACGCATGGCTAAAAATGCATGTGTGTTTCCCTTGATACACACAGTAAAATAGGGAAGCATGCAGAAGTGAAAAATCAACATTGCAAACACATGTCTACATAGGCTGGATTTCAGACTAAGGCCTGGTCTACACTGCAAAGTTAGGCTGATGTAAGCAACCTTGCATTGACCTAGTTGTGTGTGTGTGTCTACAGTTAAATTTGTCTCCCACTGATGTAAACTCTCCATTACACCAATATAGTGACACTGCCTCCCTGAACAGAGTTGCACCATGGTCAATGTATTGAGGTCAATACAGGGTGAATGCAGACACTGCATTACCTATGTTGACTCCAACAATCTTCCAGCAGCTGTCAAACAATGCCTGACACTGACCGCTCTGGCCACATTTGTGAATGCCACTGCCCAGAGATCAGGGAGAACGGAAGGTCCTCCCCACCCTTTAAAGCCCAGAAAATTTTGTAAATGCCTTTTCCTGGTTGTCCAGCTGGGTAAGCACACCTAGCATCTCTCCATCGTTATGGGCAACTGCCCAGCTGACTATGCTGGCTACCCGCTCCATATACACTCCCACCTGGAGTAGGCAGGAGATATTGGATCTCCTGGGCCTGTGGGGAGAAGAGGCTGTGCAGGTCTAGCTATGGACCAGCCATTGACATATGGACATCTATGAGCAGATTGCATGGGGGATGCAGGAGAATGGACAGGACAGGGATCAACAGCAGTGCCATGTGAAAGAGAAAGAACTGCATCAGGCATATCAGAAGGCCAGCAAGGCCAACAGTCAATCTGGTGTCAAGCTGCAGACCTGCTGCGTTTACAAAGAGTTACATGCTGTGCTTGGCAGAGACCCTACCACCACCCCACAGACCACTGTGGATACCACCGAGGAGCCTGAGGCACAGGCTGCTGGCATGAACAGCTCAGACAAGATGAAGCAGAGCAGGAAGAGGAAGAAGATGGGGGACATTCAATCGGGTGGGGAGGGTGTCCATCTGCGCCACAAACCAGCACCTGTTTGAGCTTCCACTGCAGTCCAGTCAGTCCCAGCAGTTGTGCATGGGTGAGCCCGATGCAGGGGAAGGAACATCAAGTAAGTGTGTACATTTATTTCCCATTACAGTGATGGCACCCTCAGCTTTACAGGATACGGCTATCGACTTTTCATTAATTTACCCATGCTAGAAGAGCTAGTGGAACAACCAAGAGAGGTAGAGTTGCTCTCTGCTTTTCATTCCCCTCTGGGGTTAGCCGTGTGTGGGGAGGGAGCGGAGGGGGGAGGGGCAGCCATGCAGAGCAGTTTGTTTATGGAAACAGGATGTTGCTTGAATCCTTCTGAGAGATCTTGAAGAAACTTTCATGGAGTTACTCTGCAATCCTCTGCCAAAGGTTTCTAGGGAGGGCTGCCTTATTTCTTTCTCTGCAGGAGGACACTTTCCCACACCACTCAGCCCTAACTTCAGCAGGAACCATTGCAGTATGCAGGCTTGCAGCATATGGGCCTGGGCGGCTTCAGAATGCCAGCAGCAGCAGTGTTCTCTGTGCCTTTGTCACCCTCAGAAGTGAGGTAAAATCACCACCGCCTGTGGAAAATGGTGCCAGTATTTGGTGCCATTGCCCTATGCTCATAGTTTCATGCAACCCAGAAATTTCCTCTTCATTTCTTTCACCTCTGGTGGGCCATACTGGGATACCTACCCATGGTGCAGCTCACTGTGCATCGACAACAGCACACTTGGTGCATATGTGCAGTGCCGATGCAAGGATCCAAGTATGCACATGCACAAACTGCAGCGGCTGTATGCTGGTGTAACCTTTGTTGGCAAAAGTTTGTAGTGTAGACATGCCCTAAGATGTCTCATGTGTCTTACTAAGGCATCATTCCATGTATAGAAGGGAATACTGAGTTTTCATATACCCTGTTGGATCATGGGTTGATCTTTTTGTGCAAGCAGGGACTGAAGCAGTGCTCACTGAAGTCAATGGGAATTTTTCTATTGACTTTAATGGTTAGTGGACTGGCCGCATAATGTCTGCTTAAATCCTCTGGACCCCTTTGGGCCATAAGCATCATTCAGCTACCTACCTCTTCAGGCTCCCATTTAAAAATCTTTAATTCAGCACTGAGCTTCTTTATTCTAAATCATAGCTACGTGATTGGTACCTAGTAATAAAAAACGAATAAAGAGGAACAACCTCCCCCCCGCCCAGAAAATAGATGTGATCTTGTTTCTAAAAACTGTTACAAAGTTTCTGTGTGGTGACAGCAGCAGCATTTACACAATCCTTCTTTCATGATTATTATTAATTGGAGGCAGTTAAACAGTTTTGGGGAAAATAACAGGGTAACTAGGCCTTGCTACTAAGTTTTACAAGAAATGTGTACTAGATTGCAAATTCAAGATCAGACACTTTGTTTGTTGAATGGTGAATAAACATTTAATTATTGGTAGTTGTCTCTTTCAAAGCTTGGAAGTCAATTTTGGCCAGATTTCATCCTCCAGCCTCTGAATTATAGGCAAGGAAAAACCTTGACCTATATTAAAAGTATGCAGAAAAACTATGTAAAAGTCTTCTTGACTTGTCCAGGGAATGGGTCTTTCTTTCCAGTGCTGAGTGGGGTGAAATAATTCTGTTTTGAATTTCCAGCCATTGACATGGGCCACTTCTGCTCTTGGATGCATCGCTCCAATTAAGTTCAGAGAGTGTCACTCCTGTGAGTCTGAGAGCAGAATTTGGTGTGTTGTGTTTAGTTTGGGATTTAAAGATGGAGAGAAAAAGACAAGCTTTAAAATTTTAATACTTATTATCTCAGTGGCTTTGTAGAACAGCATAGCCCAGGTTATGGGTCTGAAGGTCTTTTTGAATCCTTCCTTTCCCTTGCCTCACACATGTTCAAGTCATGCTGCTTTTCACTGTATAATATTTGAAAAATCTGACCTTTCTTTTTGTCCACATTACTAACACCCTGGTCCAGGCCCTCACCATCTCATTTCATGATTACGATAACCTCCTCCAGTCAGTCATCTTTGTTTCCATTCATCTTTGTACTTTCTTCCACATTACCCTTTACACATGGAATGCACTCCCTGAGCTAGCTTGCTACACTTTCAAATCCCTCAAGACCCATTTCTGCTGTGATGCCACCAACAAATCAGTCCACTAATAATAGCTAGTGTGAGGGACAGCCATTTTCACTGATATTTAGTGACTTAACATCCTCCCCAAGTAAAAATACTTTAAAATGATTCAGAAGCATCAAGTTGTGCACATAATTAAGCAACATAAAAAATCTGTCTTCACCCAACAGTCCCACTGTATGTCTCTTTTACTTGTTTCATCTCGTCTTAATTTAGATAGCTCTTTGGGGCAGGGGCTGAACAATACAGTGCCTGACGAGATGAGGCCTATGGGTGCCACCACAGAACTATTCAATATAGTCAGAATATATGCAGATTGCATCCAGCTCTTTACTTCCCATGATTCACTCTTTGGTCACTCTCCATCCCATTTACTGTCTGTCTTAACTGTGTCACTTTACAGAGATACTCCATATCTTACCTTGATTCCCAGGTTGTAGTCCTACTGAAGTGACCCCTTTTGTTCCATGTCACTGGCTTCACTGGTCCTCATTAATTATTCCATTACTTCCCACCTTCAATATTTGAGTCCTATTATGGGCTTCCTGAACTCCTATGCTCTAAACATCATGAAGTCCAGAATGCAGCTGGCAGTTACCTCGCTCACCCCAGGAACGGGACCATATCAGCCACACCTTCTGTCACATTCACTGCCTTTGAATCTATGTCAAATTCAGAATTGCCAGTCTTCATCTTTAAAATGCTCCATGGGCTATTTCCATCCTGTCTCTCTGATCTTCTGCTGTGGCATCGGCTCTTTCTTTCTGCTGTGACTCTCCATCTCTGCACAGGGTGTCTCTCTCCTGAGCCAGTTCCTTTAAGGTGCTTATCATGTTGATTAGTTCTGCATTACTTTAAGGGCAGTGGTGGATTCTGTCGCTCCCGATCTCTTTGACGATGCCTTTCCGAAAGATATGCTTTAGCCAAACACAAGTTATTGGGCTCAGAAAAGGAGTAACTCAATGAAATTCTATGGCATGTGGTACACAGGTGGATTACCTAATGATCGAATAGTCCCCTTTTCCCTTAAACTCCATGAATAAGAAAACTCAGGAAAAATTCTAGGTATAATCATTGGCAACTCATTGACGATGCCTGCTCATTAAGGAACTGTGGTCCAAAAATTAGTGTGATGATCAAAAAGATAGACTTGTCTCACGTTATATTTTCTATGCTATTTTCTGTTGTCTGTGCTGACTAGAGCTGAGCAAAAGATTCATAACAAATAATTGATTTGTCAAATTTATCTTTGTTCTTTGCTCATGGAATATCCATGAGCAGAACATGATTTTCTCCAATGTATTTGTTGTGTGAAATTATCCAGCAATTTGTTTGAATTTGTAACAGTATGGATTGATTGCAAGCAGTCCTCTGTGGGTATTCTCTATTTGCTATTCAGAACTGTGTTAGTTAGCTGCGACTGGAGTGATAGGTCACATGGTATAGTTTCTGTTGCTTGACTGGATAAGTGTGCAAAAACGTCTGGTACAAATAATTGTGTTCATGAATGTGAAATGTGTTTTCTACCTACACACATGCAACTTTGGGTTGTGTTTTCTGCAAGCATTTGTGCCACTGAAACTCAATTGCTCCAGGGGTGTGAACATAGCTGAAGCAAATCTATTAAAATTTAAATGAGTTTTCAAGGACGTTTTTGCATGCTATTTGATGAAATCTAGTGTTGACCTTCATCTGGTCCTAGATGCTATTTCAGTAAATGCATTCTCAAAGGGACAGAGCACAAATAAAAATGATCTAGAGAAGAGCATGAGTGGAGGCATGGAGCTGATATGGCAGTTCCTTGCTGAGGGGATATTGAAAAGATTAGGTTTATTTAGGTTTATTTATTTATTAGGTTTATTTATTTGTCAACACAGGGACACTTGGGGATTGTCTACAGTTCAAACACTACAGTGGAACAGCTGCAGCACTGCAGCTATGATGTTGTAGTGTTTTAGTGTAGACACTAGCTATGCTGATGGGAGGGGTCCTCCTGTTGGCATAGGTGATCCACCTCCATGAGAGGCAGTAGCTAGAGCAAAGGAAGAATTCTTCCATTGATGTAGCACTGTCTACACCAGAGGTTAGGTCATCTTAACTACATTGCTCAGTGGTTTGGCTCTTTCTGAATGATGTAGCTGATCTGAAGATGTAGCTGGGTCAACCTAAACTTTCAGTGTAGACCAGGCCTCAAGCAAATTAATCCAAATTAACTGAAGGTATGAATTTAACATGGATTAGCTAAATTGCATTAACCCCCAGTGTGAACACTCTTGTTAGAATTAAAATAGCTTAAATTCAGTTTATTTTAATTCACTTTGGAAGTCAATTAAGATAAACCAAATTAAGGACAATTTAATTCTGAATAAATTGTTCACACTGGGATTTAACGCAGTTTAACTAATCCACTTTAAAGTCACACCTTTAGTTAATTTGGATTAATTTTCTATAGTGTCCTTATATAGACAAGACCTTAGTTTAGAAGCAGGACTAAAAGGAGCTATGCTAATAGGAGGAAGATACATAAACTTCTTATGATATAGCGAAGAGCTGTCAGATCATTCTCCTTATTATCAGTAAAATAATATTTATTATTATTTATTATTCCTGTGACACTCATTGTCACTTGGGATCATCTGAGGAGTACTATAGTATTGTAAGAGTTTTAAAAGTTTTAGCCACTTACATGATTCGAGGAGTCTTATGCAAAATTAGAGGAGTTTGAATTTTTTATGGCATAAACTGATAA
Organism: Eretmochelys imbricata; assembly: GCF_965152235.1. Lineage (NCBI taxonomy): Eukaryota > Metazoa > Chordata > Testudines > Cheloniidae > Eretmochelys > Eretmochelys imbricata. The sequence goes on from NC_135572.1 coordinate 145,151,608, forward strand.
TCAGTGGTGACTAGAGAAAATTCTTCAATAGCCACATGTTAAAAGTATTATACAATGTACTAGGCACATTATGTGGGTATGTGGTGGTAAGTTTTGTGTGTGTTGCTGGTTGTTTGCCTTCTTCTGGAGCATACCTGGTACAAACCACTGCTGGCTAAAGAGCAGATTGACCACTGATCTACTTTGTTATGGCAACCTACATTTTTCTCTCTAAATCTCATTGTTTAACATTCTGTTTCTCTGTAACTTGTGATTGAATTGCTCTGTAAAGCATTCTGTGGTGCTCTAAAAGGATGTTATATAAAAATAACTTGTATAGTATTGAAGTGTGAATGAACTTGAAATCTGACAAGTGTGACATGACTCTCAGTTGAGAGAGTCATGAAGTGGAAAGGTTCCTAAAATGCTTTAAAAGGACAGACAGCATTGTCAATAGTGGTAAAATAAACAGAAACCAATTCCCAGCAGAGTTTCTTTTAAAGTACCAACTTTACATTTACAATTTTAAATGTAGGACTACGAAAGTATATGAGAGAGGCTGAAATGGAGAAAGACACATGTGTAAGGAAAATCCAACATTCTGAACTAATTAAGATACAGGTAAATTAGACTTTGAAAAGTTACGCCTTCTCCTGAAAAAAACATTTACACTCAGGACTATTTGCATGCATAAACAAACAGCCAGGTGTAAGTGTTTGCAGGATTGGGGCCCTAGTTAGGTCTAGTAGTTCCTCCAAAATGTAGAAGGTTTCTTAAGTGAAAAACTTTACAGTTAAAGGCTGAGAAGGGGACATAAGTATCTTCAAACACATAGAAGGTTGTCATAGAGAGGACACTGATCAATTGTTCTCCATGTCCACTGAGGCAAGAATAATCAGCATAGCTTGCAGCTAGGGAAATTTAGGTTAGATAGAAGGAAAAACTTTCTAACCATAAGGCTAGTTAAGTAGTGGAATAGATTATCAAGGGAGGTTGTGGAATCCTGGTCACGGGAGGTTTTTAAGAACAGGTTAGATAAACATCTGTCAGGGATGGTCCAGGTCTATTCAGTCCTGCCTCAGCCTGTGGGGATGGATTAGGTGGCCTCTTAAGGTCCCTTCCAGACCTACATTTGTATGGTTCGATGACTTGGCAGTTCAGACAGTTGAAGTTTATTCGAATTTTGATTTGAAGTTTTTATTCTTTTTAACAAATAACATAGTCTGAGTTTTAAGGCTCGTACTCGCTTCATGATTCTTAGAAACAATTCTGATGAGCATGGTAAAAAACCTGGGTATGTAGATAACTTTGGTCACATCTACAGAGTGCAGAATTCTCAAAAGCATAGGGCATAATTTATTATTTTGAACCAAGGTCTCTTCCTGTCTTTATACTTTTTATCAAACTGTTAGCAGTTTAATATCTATGGAGACAAGATATTATTTTTACTGTTGTAAATTAAAAGTGATTTTGTAAAACTGTAGGAAAACTAATTTTAAAACATTTGATTTGACTTAACAATTATTGCTCTGATCCTGTAACCCTGAATGTTCCTTATCCACAAATCACTGAGGTTTCTCAGGTGAATGGCAGCTTATTTGTATGAACAAAAGCTGGCAGGATTGGGCCCAAATTACTACACCATGAATATTTAAGGCTTCCTGGTTGAGCTTTTCAAAGACGAGTCGGGAGTTCAGCTACACAACTCATGTATTTTCACAAGGAGTTGTGTGCTCTCGTTTGCTTTGAAAACCTCAACCTTTATGTAAGTCTAACGATTTCAGCTAAATATATGCAATGTATCTTTCTTCTTCTTTGAAAGTGGATGAGAAGTAATGGGTTAGTTCTATTCCATATAGGTTCTTATGCCACCCTCATCACTGTAGTATCCAAGTGCCTGATGTGTAGACTTTCCCCTACATCCATAGAGTTGCTATATCTTGAATTAAGCTAGCTCCACAGAGTAGGCTTAGTTATACCTACCAATGAATCTCTCTCTTGGAACCTTGTTGCAATCCTAGCCAACTGGAGTTAGACTGATTTTATGATTGCCAGTGAAATTAATAGGACAATTATTTGCATGTGTTTAAATTTTCCTGCTCTCTATCTCCTGAAATTTGACTTGGGTTTTGTACCTTAATGAGAAGTCCTGCTGGAACACGGCTGTGCCAAGGATTTGGTGTTAAAAGGCTTTGATGAAGCTGGATGTTTTCCAGTAATCAGCTAAATGGGCAAAATTATTTTTGTTCTCTCGAATTCAGAATAGCTTCTGATCTGCAGTATGACACATAAAAAGCAATATCCCTGTAATGTGGAAAAGTGTTCATTTAATTTCTGCAGTAACAGTGCAATAGGAACAAAGGAGCTGAACTAAATTCAGTGCATTTCCTTTAGTATGAGTGCTAGTATTTTTGCAAAGAAAGCAAAAGGAGTGCACATCCAGCGAGAAGCACACCCCACTTTATTGCTAACATGGGGAAATGAGTACTAAATGTGAGTGCTTGTTCTAATCTTGTGCTGTTATGTTAACACAGCTCTGATTTACAGGTACATATTGCAGTTTGGATCCAGGGGTTCAGAGAATGGGTCAAGTTCCTCAGCTTGTATAAACCAATCACTTCAGTGGAGTTATGCTTGTTTACACCAGCTGGGGATCTGACCCACTAGAAATACCAGACGGGGGTCTTCAAGATCAGGTTCCCCATCCGGGGATCGGAGACGGACGGGATTGGAGCTGAGTCCGAGAGAGCAAGAGGACTGTGAGAGACAGCGAGAGCCCAAGAAAGAGCTGCAGAAGCAGCAGCAGCATGAACTGGCGATGGGGGAGCGGAGAGGCCTAGGGGACCCCCCAGGGGTGAGTGGGGATAGACCCCGGGGGGCCAGTTCCGCAGGGAACCTCGAGACTAAATTGCTGCCCCTGGTTAAGGCGGGGGGGATGTGGATTCCCACCTCACTGCCTTTGAGCAGGCTGGCGATTTGAACGAGGGGGACCCTGCGGAAAAGCCCTGGTGTCTAGCTCCCTTGCTGGGTCCCAAGGCCATAGACTCCGTCAGCCAGATGGGTGGGGAGGTGGACAGGCTCCCACTCCTGACCCTGACCTATATGTCTGTGTGGAGTTTCCTGGGGCCAGGCCCCTCGAACCCCCAGTGGGAGCGGAAGGTGATGGTCAATGGGGAGACATTCCTGGGGTGGCGAGATCCTGGGACAGAGAGAACTGTTGTCAGGCCCTGAGTGGTGCAGCCTCAGAGGCTGAGGGGCTGGGTGAGCTGGGTGAGGGTCCCAGGGATGAAGCCCCTCGCCCTGCCTGTGGCCCAGATCCCTGTGCAGACCCAGGAGGGGTGGGGCTGGCTGGTCGTTGGGGTTCTCCGGGACACCAGCTGTGAGACCCTGTTGTGGGGTGACTGTGTCTCTTTGGGACAGGATCCAGGCCCTGCTCCTGTAACGGCCAAGGTTTGAATTTGAATCCAGGGAACCAATCGGTGGAGAGGGAAATGGTCAGTGAAAATGCAGATGACCTGGCTGGCAGCAGGGAGGAGCGGCCAGGTTCAGGCTACCTGCCTGCCTGTAACCAGACCCCTGGGGCTCCCCGCCCCCCTTGCACACTGGAGAGGGGGCTCCTGCTGGTTCTGATGCAGTGAGGAAAGCAACGAGCTCGCTGCCTACCCCCACTGGGACAGCAAGGGCAGCGCTGAGCACAGGGGGAGCTGAGACCCCAGCTGAGGGGGGGAGAGACAGGCAGGGCAGGGGATCCATTGGGAGTGGCAAGGTGCTGGGTAAGGAAAGTCTGGATGAGCCCAGGCAGCCTTGTGAGCTGATGGCTTTGTCTAGTCAGCAGGGTGGGAAGGCTTTTGTTCAATATCTTCATAAATGATCTGGAGGATGGTGTGGATTGCACTCTCAGCAAATTTGCGGATGATACTAAACTGGGAGGAGTGGTAGATACGCTGGAGGGGAGGGATAGGATACAGAAGGACCTAGACAAATTGGAGGATTGGGCCAAAAGAAATCTGATGAGGTTCAATAAGGATAAGTGCAGGGTCCTGCACTTAGGATGGAAGAACCCAATGCACCGCTACAGACTAGGGACCGAATGGCTAGGCAGCAGTTCTGCGGAAAAGGACCTAGGGGTGACAGTGGACGAGAAGCTGGATATGAGTCAGCAGTGTGCCCTTGTTGCCAAGAAGGCCAATGGCATTTTGGGATGTATAAGTAGGGGCATTGCCAGCAGATCGAGTGATGTGATCGTCCCCCTCTATTCGACATTGGTGAGGCCTCATCTGGAGTACTGTGTCCAGTTTTGGGCCCCACACTACAAGAAGGATGTGGATAAATTGGAGAGAGTCCAGCGAAGGGCAACAAAAATGATTAGGGGTCTAGAACACATGACTTATGAGGAGAGGCTGAGGGAGCTGGGATTGTTTAGCCTGCAGAAGAGAAGAATGAGGGGGGATTTGATAGCTGCTTTCAACTACCTGAAAGGGGGTTCCAAAGAGGATGGCTCTAGACTGTTCTCAATGGTAGCAGATGACAGAACGAGGAGTAATGGTCTCAAGTTGCAGTGGGGGAGGTTTAGATTGGATATTAGGAAAAACTTTTTCACTAAGAGGGTGGTGAAACACTGGAATGCGTTACCTAGGGAGGTGGTAGAATCTCCTTCCTTAGAGGTTTTTAAGGTCAGGCTTGACAAAGCCCTGGCTGGGATGATTTAACTGGGAATTGGTCCTGCTTCGAGCAGGGGGTTGGACTAGATGACCTTCAGGGGTCCCTTCCAACCCTGATATTCTATGATTCTATGATTCTATGAAATAGGGCTGTGTTTTTTTTGTCAGGTTCTGATAAGAAGAGGGAAAAGATCAGGACCAGATTCTAAAGCTATGTCTACACTGCAATGAAAGACCAGTGGCATGACTGGCCTAAAAAATGCAGGGGAGATATGTGGGCTCAGAAAACCTGCAACGGGGATAGATATAAGGATCTGTGGGACTAGAACCTGAGACTACAGAGCCTGGGACACATGATGTTCCTCCTTCACCACCAGCAGGTTGTAAACTGCTTTTTCCAAGGAGCAGTGTGGAGATTAGGTGCCACAGGAACTAATGCCCAAAGGGTCCAGAGTGACAATACTCTTCAGTTCTCTGATTGGCCCATGCTCACTATTTAATCGTGGAGGGTGGCCTAGGAAGTTGTCTGGGCAGTTGCACAAGTTTCTGGTTTGCTATGATGTCAGACCTCACCTTGCTTTATGATTGCCAGTTTCTGACCCCAGATTGACTCTCACCCTGACTTCTGCCTCCTGATTCCAGTCTGGTTACTACCTCTGATCTCTGACAGCAGCCTGATGCTGATTCTTGTCTATTGATCCTGGCTCGAGCAATTACTCAAATTCTGGCTTGTTGACTACTGCCTTGTGGCTTTCCTTGGCTTGTAGATGCCACCCCACCTATGACTACTAGGCCAGACTGCCTATGCTCTAGTCCTTACAGTGGGTCCCAGAGTCTGGGCTCCTTCCTGAGCCTGAATGTCTGCACTGTACCTTTTAACTCCACAGCATGAGTCAATTAAGCTGGGCTCTGAGACTTGGTGCTGTGGGTTTTTTATTGTAGTGTAGATATACCCAAAGTCAGACCTGAATACTAAAGAATTCCCATTGCCAATTGGCTTTCACTGTCTAAAAGTTATGCAAGGCTTGGGCCTGGTAGGCCTTATAGAACAGGAATAAAATTTTTTAAAGTGACTTAGGTTCCTAAATTCTATTGACTTTCAATGAGATGTGGGCTCCTAAGTCACTTGGGCACTTTTGAAAATTTTACTCCGGTTTGAAAACTTAAAAAAATTGTGGATTACTCGAACACTCTTGGAATGGTGTTTAGCCAGTCCCCAAGCTCTTACTTGAGTCCAGAGGCAACTTCTAAATCTCTAACCCACTGTATTAGGGTGACTGTCCCTTTAAGGGTAGTAAGGACTAGTAGTCAGTCAACACCTGTTCTGTGCTGTGTCCGTTAAATCCTAGGACTTTTTAGAATAGTGGAAGACCTAAGGAAGGCAGAGCTAGGTGTTTGGAGAGAGGAAGATGATTGCAGGGGATAAGTTAAGGCATAGGAATCAGGAACTTTGTAGAATGGAGGGGCAGGGCTCCTCTCTTAGCCATTTGGGACAAGCTCTGGGAAAAAGACTATGTAATCTGCCTTTCTCTCAGAACAGGGGACACACCAGTAGGAGAAAAGGAGTACTTGTGGCACCTTAGAGACTAACCAATTTATTTGAGCATGAGCTTTCGTGAGCTACAGCTCACTTCATCGGATGCATACTGTGGAAACTGCAGAAGACATTATATACACAGAGACCATGAAACAATACCTCCTCCCACCCCACTCTCCTGCTGGTAATAGCTTATCTAAAGTGATCATCAAGTTGGGCCATTTCCAGCACAAATCCAGGTTTTCCAGTAGGAGAAGTTCTGCCTGCTGAATCCTCCTATCCTGAGGGTGAAAGGACTAATGGAACCGGGGGAGGGGAAGAGGGGGAAAGGACCAGCTGGAGGAGAAGCTGGCTGAGGCTCTAAAACTACTTAAATTATTACTCCAGCTCCAAGGAGGAGAGCTGGAGGGCTCTTGTCTCTAGGATAGAGACAGAGGGATTGTTTATATTACAGAGCAGCTAGAGAAGTACGTTTCTTTCTGTAGAAAGAGTTAATAAACCAGACAGCACAAAGGGGATCTATGTTTGAACTAACCTGGGGTCTGGGTAACTGAAAGCGCTGAGGCTGGGCACTGCAGAGTCACTCTTGACCAGCAGGGAGTGCTACAGAGTTGGTCTGCCCTTTTTCATCCCACTTCTAGGCATAGCTGGACTTCACTGACCTGGAGCCTTGAAAGAAAAAATACATTGGACCCCATTAATACCTTAAACCTCACCATCTATGGGAGTTACATTTATTGGTGGGTTTATGGTATTTCCCATTCAAAATATAGAAACTACAACAAATCACAGCCCAGTTAAACGTGGTAGTGTGGCAAATGTTGCTCTTTTCAGGGTATACATACATGATGCATCTGAAGAAGTGGTTTTTTACCCATGAAAGCTTATGCCCAAATAAATCGGTTAGTCTTTAAGGTACCACCAGACTCTTTGTTGTTTTTGTGGATACAGACTAAGACGGCTACCCCCTGATACTTGACATAATAATTGAAAGCCTCAGTTGGGCACCAGGATTTTGTAAACCCTAGAATGTCATTTCAGAACATAATTTAATCTGGGTCTGTGTAAAACACTGCTATTGAGGCAGCTTTCTAGTTATGTAATCCAGACTGAATTCTGCTGTCCTCATTCATTTAAAACTCCCATTTAAGTCCATGGTAATTTGCCTCTGTAAGGACCTTGGGATTTGATCTTTTGGTATTAAAGAGAAATGTTGAAACCAAAATCCAGATACTTATAGAAGTGAGATCAATTTCTTCGGAGTAGAAACTATGTAACGAGCCCTCTTATAGATGGTAGCTGCTTTTGAAGAATGTTCAAGTAGTAACCTTCTTCACTGAGATAGAAGATGGTAGAAACCTTTTTAAAGGGGTTGGGTGGAATAGGTACTGTATTTGTTAGCAGCAGTGAGGAAAAACTGATCTGAAGACCATCTGTAGGTACTTATTCTATCGTCTTATTTCTGTTTGGATTTGATGTCTCACCAGAGGGGCATTAAAAGTGTCTATTGATGATGTGGAAAAGACCCTTCATTTGCTGATTCCCCTCTTTTCACATCATGAATGCCACTGCATGCCATCACAGCCCAGTGCCATATAATATATCTCAAAGGGGGCTCAGAAATAGCATTCATTTTGTTTCAAGCTTGGCTCTTTTACAGGCTCTTATGAGTTTCATTTGCTTCAGATATGTGCTAACACAGATCCACTATTAGTGCTTTTTTCTTTCTTTCTTATGCTTTGCCCATTCAGAAATTCTAATGTACACCCTGCAATTAAACAGGAACAGCAAATGGGAGTTTCAGAGGACATAGCTGCAGATCCTGTGCTTGTAGATAAAGTGACTTGGTAAATTGTGTTTGGTCTGCCTATTTACTGTGTGGCTGAGTTTTGAGCCCCTGAACAGACCAGGTGAGAAAAGTGTTTCCCATTTGTGTGCTGGTGAGGATCATGTGGCTCAAACCCTTGGGTCTTTGATCAGACCCAGTATTTAGAGTTTGGAGACGGAGTGTAGTTCTTTCTGTTTAGGTATGGCTCTACATGCATAGCAGATATGGACGATGAAGGAACTACTAGTGTGACTTGCTTGGGATGCGTGAGCTTTCCCTTTCTGCTGAAGCACAGAAGAGATTTATGTTTCAACACTATTCAAGCATTCCTGGATAATCGGATTCCAAAATTGTTGCCACAGATGTCACAAGGGGAAGGAGTGGAAATAAGGGAACTGGAGAGAGGAGAAACCAAAGAAGTGGACTGGTAGTTTGTAACGGAGAGGGGGAGAAAAAACTAGGAGGCATTTAACCTGGTTAGAACTACTGAATTGTTAGAAGATACTCAATAAGTCAACAACCGAGGAACCTGTCTCTGGAGGAACAGAACCTGAAGCTACAAGAGACATATTCGATAGGCGTCCTTGTGGTATGAAGCAAGCATCTAACAAAAGGGGTTCTTCAAGCATCCTAAACAGGTAGCCAATAATTATCAGTGACTCCATATTAGGAAGAGTGGACAGAGAATTCAGCAAAGGACAACAGGAAGGTGTGCTGTCTCCACAGAGTTAAAATATGAGATGTAACTGAAACTGGGTGGGATTATGAAGTTGTCTGGATGGGATTATGAAGTCTTCATTGGTGGTGATACACAATGGAACCAGTGACATGACATTGTATGGAGCTATACAGATCACAGAAGACTTCAGGGATCTTGGGAGGGAGATGAAGAGGAGGAAATTCCAAGTGATATTCTCAGCCATCCTTCTGATCCACCAGACAAGAAGACAGAAAATACTGGAGGTGAACAGCGGGACTGGTATGAAGTTGAAGATTTTGTTTTTGTGGATCATTGGGCCACACTTTAGCAGGCTAGCAGCTTGTGAATGGGCTCCTCCTGCAGCTCCTGAAAACCTGTGCTGATCAGCCCTTCTGTTGAACTGTACAGAACACTTGGGTACCTTCACCAAGTATGTTTACTATTGTTTCTTCCTTAAGCTCCAGGTACAGCACAGTACAGCAGCAGCTGGATGGAGTTCCCTTCCTGCTTTCTGGGTCAGCCATTTGTACAGCTTGCATTCTTCCCTGGGTTCTCCAGCTGGTGAGCTGATTGCACCATTTGCTCATCAGGCTCCCTTATAGGTGTAAGTGATCCTGTCTACTCTTCCCAACCCAGTCAAGCTACCTACCTCTCATTCTAACCACTCCCAATACTCTTGGGTGATCTAAGTGACCAGGGTACTATTTCAGGGTCTAAGCCCGTCCCCTCAGCTGAGAGGGAGGAGTCATTGGACTCAGGCCACAACTGAATACTAGGGACAACTCGTGATAAAAAACAGGGACAGGAGTGCAATCAATGCCTGAAAATCAGAAATCCAAAGGGTGGCATGGAGCAGAAACCCCTGACAGTGCCCACTGCTCCTCAAAGGCATCTAAGGAGTCAGTGGACACTGCCCTGAGGAACTGTGCTTGGAGATGTGATTGGATAAGGGACTGGAAATAGCTCCACTGGCACAGAGTACTTCCTCATCCAGCCAGGTGACCAGGGTGCTGGCTTCCAAAGGGCTTGAGTTGTACTGCTGCCAGCACACTGTCTCAGGGCTGTACAAACAGGATAGCCTGCATCTAAAAACTGGGGGACACCATTTTCTCCACTGGAGATTAGTTGGAGTAGCCAGGAGAGCATTATACTAATAATGCCAGGAAAGGTGCATAGGAGATAAATACTATTCAATCTCAAACTCACCATGTTGCAAACAAATTGAAACAATGTGACAAAGAATGTGGAGGGAAGATTTTTTTAATTACTTATATACCAGTGCCATGAGTTTGGGTAACAAGGAAGAGGAACTGGACATTATCACTGATGAGAAGAATTTGATATAATTGGCACTCCTTAAAGCTGGTGTGACAATTCACATATTGGGAATGTTAAAGTCACTGGTTTTAACCTGTTTAGATAGGATAGAGTGGGTAAAATGGGGGGTTGGGAGAACTGTACATTTGAAGACACCATTACCTCTTTTGGACTTTGTCTAAAAGTCCATCTGGGTTCAGTGGCAAAGTGACGGCAGCAATTAGAAACAAATAAAAAAAAAGATATATAACAAATGGAAATAATGGGAAATAGACAGCCCTCATATATATTAGAAGGTTTGAAGTGTAGAAAATTGGTAAGGGAAGCTAAGAACATTGTGGAAAAATCCATGGTTGGCAGGACTAATGACAATAAGGAAAAGTTTTTTTTTAAGTACATTAGGAACAAAAAAATCCTAGCAACAGTATAGGTCCATTGTCTGATGGAAATGGTAAAGTGGTTTATGATGCAGAAGAGGCAGAATTAATCAATGACAAATTCATTGTTTGTTTGAAAGAAACAGGTGATGTACTTGTATCAGATGAGCATTATCAGTACTTTCCAGTCCATTAGTAAACAAGGAGGACATTAAACAATATCTAGTAGAGATAAACATTTTTAAAATCAGCGAGCCTGGTTAACCTTTTAGGACCAGAATCCTAGAAAAGCTGCCTGAGAAGATCTCTGGCCCACTGATGTTCATTTTAATCAGTCTTAGAGTACGAGGGAAATTCCAGAAGACTGCACCAATATTCAAAAAGGGTAAGCGGGATGACCCATGTAACTACAGGGCAGTTAGTCTGACATTAATTTTGAGTAAATTAACTGAACTGTTGATATGGGATTCAACTAATAAAGAATTAAAAGATAGGAATATAATTAATGCTAGTCACTGTAGTTTTATGGAAAATAAGACTTGTCAGACAAAACTGATTTCATTCATTGACATTACAAGTTTGAGTAAGGTAACTGTCTAGATGTAATAGGCATAGATGTTAATAAGAATTAGTACCACATGACATTCTGATTAAAAACTAGCACTGTACAATATCAATACGGCACACATTAAATGGGTTAAAACAGGCTAATGGCCAGATCTCAAAAGTAGTTGTTAATGAGGGGAGTCATTGCATGGGCCATTTCTAGTGGAGTTCCACAGAAATTGGTACTTGGCCTGATGCTAGTCAACATTTTTCTCAGTGACCTGGAAATATAAAATCACTGGTGATAAAATTTGTGGGAGATATGGACTGGCAAAAAGGTAAATAATGTGGAGGACAGAGCCATCTGGATTGCTTGGTAAGCAAGGCCTATTCAAGCAAAAGGTATTTTAATACAGCCAAAGGCAAGGTCAGACATCTAGGAACAAGGACTGCAGGCCATGCCTACAGAATAGGGGCCTGTCTCCTGGAAAGCAGTGAGTCTGAAAAAGATTTAGGGGTCACAGTGGACAAGCAACCCAACATGAGCTCCCAGAATGATGCTGTGGCAAAAAAACCTAATGTATAAATAGGGTAGTAGGAGAAGGGAGGTGACTTTACCTCTGTATATGGCATTGGTGAGACTCATACTGGTGTCCATGTATTTAAAAAAGATGGTGCCGAAAAGAGCCACAAAAATGCCTGGAGAAAAGCCTTATGGTCAGAGACTTAAAGGGCTAGCTCCAAAGAGGGGGCTTAAGCTCAGCTTTACAATACCTAGCATTAGGTACCTTGCTGCTTAATGAAATCCACAGCCCCGAGTTAGATGCACAGGCTCCCTTTTGATGCGTGGGGAAAATTTGGCATCTAAGGGAGCCATGAAAGCTAGCAAAGTGAGCAGGGAGCTGCCTAAACTAGTCAATAGGAAATGATGAGCAGAGGGGCGTGGCCTAAGCCTTGCCCCTCTGACCTGGCTTTAGGTGCCTAATTCCCCTGCCTGTCAACCCTTGCGACACACAGAGGCCCCTTGGTAAAGGGTCCCCCTATTCTTTGCAAATAACTCAGCTCAGACCTGGCAAATTCATTATCAAACACGTCTTGCAGAATTTTTGTCCATAAAGAGTAACAGATAAGGTAGCTACAGAAGATTTGTAACTTGTCCAAATTCATAATCATTGAAAGGCATGCATGGGTAATATTTAAGAAATAATCTATTTATATTGAACTTACGTTTATGGACTTGGTGTAAAAGCTAGTCATTGATGGCCCATTCAGATAGGAGGAGTTGTCACCCCTGCCCTATTTAGGCAGGGGTGCAGAACAAGACTCAGTAGCTTAATCTTGCTCTATCCTAAAACTATCAAAGGTTATCAAAGACATGTGTCTACAATCAAAACCGCTTTGAGATAAAAAACCCCCCATGACAACGGACAGGGAATCACCCTGCCTATGAATAGAGACAAAAGAGTGTTTCCGTAAACACATCAAGGAGACCTCTTGAGCAGACGTGTTCTCATGAAAAATGGGATCCTACTTCCTGTGAAGCCAGCCAGCTCTGCGACAGACCTTAATTTGGCAGGCGTGGGGAACCTACTTTATTAGATAGGAAAGGTAACTATTGATAAGTGTAGATTCAGATTCACGTTTCATTATTTTGTTTCATAGTGTAAACATTTGTTTCCATCACTCTCTCTTGTTTCTAGCTGAACCACTATCCTTTCTTAAATTAACATGGGTTTATGGAAAATAGTTCCTGTTAAACTAACTTAATGCCTTTTTTTTGGATGAAATTACAAGTTTGGTTGATAAAGGTAAGTGTTGAGGTAATATATTTAGACTTCTTAAGGCATTTGAGTTGGGACTGCATGACTTTTTCATTAAAAAAATAGAACAATATAAAATTAGCATGGCACACGCAAAATGGATTAAAAACTGGCCAACTGATAGGTCTCAGAATATAACTGTAAATGGGGAATTGTCACTGAGTGTGTCAATTTCCAGGGGTTCCTCAGTGACTGGTTCTTGCTCTACATTATTTAACATCTCTATCAATGCCCTGGAAGAAAACATAAAATCATCACTGATAAATTTTGCAGATGACACAGAAATTGTGAGAGTGATAAATAATGAAGAGGACAGATCACTGATTCAACAAGATCTGAATCAGACAGGTCAGAAGCAAACAATATCTTTCAATACACTTAAATGTAAATGCATACATCTGGGAACAAAGAATGTAGGCCATGCTCCCAGAATAGAAGACTCTGTCCTCGGAAGCAGTGATTCTGAAAAAGATTTGGGCACTGAGGTGGATAATCAGCTGAACATGAGCTCCTAATGCAACGCTATGGCCAAAAGTGTGATCCAGGGGTTCATGAACAGGGGAATCCGAAGTAGAAGTAGAGAGCTGTTTTTTCCTCAGTATTTGGCACTGCTGTGATCACTGCTAGAATATGTATCCAGTTCTGGCGCCCACCGTTCTGGAAGGATATTGGAGAGGGTTCAGAGAAGAGGCACGAGAATGATTAAAGGATTAGGAAACATGCCATATAGTGATAGACTCAAGGAGCTCAATCTAATTAGCTTAGCAAAGAGAATGTTAAGGGGTGACTTGATTACAGTCTATAAGTACCTACATGGGGAACAAATATTTAATAATGGGCTCTTCAGTCTAGCAGAGAAAGGTGTAACATGATCCAATGGCTGGAAGCTGAAGCTAGACAAACTCAGGCTGGAAATAAGGTACACATTTTTAATGGTGAGCATAATTAATGACTGGAACAATTTACCAAAGGTCATGGTAGACTCTCCATTGCTGACAACTATTAAATCAAAATTGGATATTTTTCTAAGAAGATATGCTGTAGGAATTGTTTTGGAACTCCTATGGCCTGAGCTCTACAGGAGGTCGGATTATTTGATCAGTGGTCCCTTCTGGCCACAGAATCTATGAACCTTTTGTTTTATTACAAATTCTGTGTTATACAGGAGCAGGGGCTTAAGGTAAAACTAACAAACTGGAGTACACGGTTCCTTTGGGGACAGAGGATCTAGGCACGGGCAGGACGTGAAGCTTCCCCTGGGGAAGGCTAGCTCCCTGTCCCACCTCTTCTGCCAGCAGCTCTGCCCACACTCCACTCCCATTCTGTCCTTGGCCTTGGGTGGCGGGTGAACCACCAGCTTGGGAAGGCTAGCCCTCGGTTGGGCCCACCCCTCCTACTCGAGGCTCCGTGCCTCCTGTCCCTCTTCCCCCACCGGAGCCCCAAATCCCGCCCCCCCCGTGGCTTACAGCTCCCCCTGCAGCCTTGGAACATCAGGTGCACAGACAGCGCACAGCTCCCAGCCCAGAGTGCTGGACGGGCGGGGTGTGGCCTCTCCAGACCCTGAGCACTGGGTGGGCAGCCCCCAGTCCCTCCTCAGCACAGGGCTGTCAGCCCCAGTGCCACCAGTCCCGCCCCCCAGCACCAGGTAGCCCGGCCCCAGAGCCCAGAGATCCCCCTAGCACTGGGCACCTCCAGCCACCCTGAATACTGTCTGTAGCTGCCCTAGCCCGAGCCCCAGCATGCTTTCCTGAAGATGAGCAGCCTGCCTGGGCTGGGGCCAAGGAGAGGGGCGAGCAGGTGGGGGCCTCTTGTGGCAGAGCATGGGGGGGGCCACGCTGGGCTATTTGGGGAGGCATAGCCTCCCCCAGCCTACCATATGCACCGCCCATGTCCTTGGCTCCCTTCCTGATCACCTCCCCTCTGTTGCTCACTGTGTTCCTCCTCTCCTCCATCCCTCTCCACTGTGAGGCCCCCACTGCTGGCAGGAACACGGCAAGCAACAGGTGGGGGTGCCTCGCAGGGGAGGGCGGTGAAGGAGAGGAGGGACATGGGGTGGTAGAAGCTTTGCGGGGGGGGGGAGGGGGACTTTTGGGGGAGGAGGTGATGAAGAGGAGGGATGTGGGGTGGTGGGGGCCTCGTGGGAAAGGGGTGGAGGAGAGGAGGGATGTGGGGTGAAGGATACTAAACTGGAAAGAGTGGTAGATACGCTGGAGGGCAGGGATAGGATACAGAGGGACCTAGACAAATTGGAGGATTGGGCCAAAAGAAATCTGATGAGGTTCAATAAGGATAAGTGCAGAGTCCTGCACTTAGGATGGAAGAACCCAATGCACCGCTACAGATTAGGGACCGAATGGCTAGGCAGCAGTTCTGCGGAAAAGGACCTAGGGGTGACAGCGGACGAGAAGCTGGATATGAGTCAGCAGTGTGCCCTTGTTGCCAAGAAGGCCAATGGCATTTTGGGATGTATAAGTAGGGGCATAGCGAGCAGATCGAGGGACATGATCATCCCCCTCTATTCGACATTGGTGAGGCCTCATCTGGAGTACTGTGTCCAGTTTTGGGCCCCACACTACAAGAAGGATGTGGATAAATTGGAGAGAGTCCAGCGAAGGGCAACAAAAATGATTAGGGGTCTGGAACACATGACTTATGAGGAGAGGCTGAGGGAACGGGGATTGTTTAGTCTGCAGAAGAGAAGAATGAGGGGGGATTTGATAGCTGCTTTCAACTACCTGAGAGGTGGTTCCAGAGAGGATGGTTCTAGACTATTCTCAGTGGTGGAAGAGGACAGGACAAGGAGTAATGGTCTCAAGTTGCAGTGGGGGAGGTTTAGGTTGGATATTAGGAAAAACTTTTTCACTAGGAGGGTGGTGAAACACTGGAATGCATTACCTAGGGAGGTGGTGGAATCTCCTTCCTTAGAAGTTTTTAAGGTCAGGCTTGACAAAGCCTTGGCTGGGATGATTTAATTGGGGATTGGTCCTGCTTTTGAGCAGGGGGTTGGACTAGATGACCTCCTGAGGTCCCTTCCAACCCTGATATTCTATGATTCTATGATTCTAAGGGGGATTCATGGGGAGGGGGTGGCGGAGAGGAGGGACACAGGGTGGTGGGGGCCTCGTGGGGAAGGAGTGGAGGAGAGGAGGAACATGGGGTGGTGGGGGCCTTGTTGGGAAAGGGAGAGGAGGAGGGACTTGTCAGGTAGGGGAGCCTCGTGTGGGAGGAGGGTGGATGAGAGGAGGGACGTGGTGAGAGGGGGGGACCTCCAGAGAAGGGGGTGGAGTGGAGGAGAGGAGGGATTCACCAGGCAGCGGTGGCCAGTGGGGGCCTCAGGAAAGGGGTGGAGCAGGGATGGAAAGAGGCAGAGTGCAGGCAGGGCCACCACGGCCCAGGTGTCTGGTGGCAGGCGGTGGCAGTGACTGTGCCGGGGGGGCTTAGCCTCCTCTGGCCTATTATACCTGCCTCCTATGGATCTGGGGTTTCTGAGAGTAGCCAGTGCTAGGTGCTGGATATCACCAGGGAACAATTCAAAGGGACTCGGGCTGGGGTGCACCTATTGTTAACCTGCAACGTGAAGATGGGGCTGAGCTGGCCCCAAGGAGATTGCTTGAGTAGCTGAAAGGCTGGTGGTGGAAGGGAGCTGACACCCAGCCACCATAGGCAAGAGTACCTCTCACTAGAGATGGGGTAACAAGGTGACTCATAGTCCTGGGTACCCCATAAACTGCTACCACTCTCTTCTGGAGTTAGTTGCTTAAACCCTTTCTCTCAAAACAAACAAGGAGGAGGACTTCATCATGGGTCTCCCACATGCCAAGGTGACTGCCCTAACCCCTGGGCTACTGAGTCATTTTCTCTTTCTGGCCCTGTCATAACCATACAGCTAAGAGTAACCTAAAATTCCTCCTTACCTGTAAGGAGTTAAGAAGCTCAAATAGCCTGGTTGGCACCTGACCAAAAGGACCAATGGGGAAAGAAGATAATTTCAAATCTTGGGGAGGGGGGAAGGCTTTGTTTTGTGTGTTCTCTTGGGAAGCAGAGAAGCATCAGGTCAGAAAACGCCTTCTCCTATAAACCATCCTAAAAGTCTCTCACATTACAAAAATTGTAAATAAAAGCCAGGCAAGGCGTGTTAGATTATTTTTTGTTCCGCTTGTGAATTTTTCCTCTGCTGGAGGGAGGTTTATTCCTGTTTTTTGTAACTTTGAAACTAAGCCTAGAGGAAGTTCTGCCGTGTTTTTGAATCTTTTGTTATCCTGTAAAGTTTTTTTCCATCCTGATTTTACAGAGGTGATTTTTACTTTTTTTAAAAAAGTAAAATCCTTCTTTTAAGAACCTGACTGATTTCTCTATTGTCCTAAGACCCAGGGGTTTGAGTCTGTGATCACTTTGTAACCCATTGGTTAGGATATTATTCTCAAGCCTCCCCAGGAAAGGGGGTATAAGGGCTAGGGGGGATATTTTGGGGGAATAGGAACTCCAAGTGGTCCTTTCCCTGGTTCTTTGTTAAATCACTTGGTGGTGGCAGCGTACTGTCCAAGGGCAAAGAATTTGTGCCTTGGGGAAATTTTAACCTAAGCTGGTAGAAATAAGCTTATGGGGTCTTTCATGCGGGTCTCCATATCTGTACCCTAAAGTTCAGAGTGGGGAGGGAACCCTGACAGGCCCAATGACTCTTTATTTATGCAAAGTGGAACAGCTTCAACAGGAGAAATTGTGAGAGACCCCCCCCCCAAATATCCCATCGCCCAGTAGATAGCGGCCTCTTGTAGGTTTATAGGCCTTGGTTTTGAATTCCTGCTCAAATTGGGCAGAGTGGGGTTTTGAATCTGTCTCTCCTACACCCTAGGTGAATGCTCTAATTACTGTGCTAAAGGGACCACAACCACCACCACCATCATCTTGTCCAGGCCTTGATCTGTAAGTGGCCTCTAAAAATATTTGCCAGATTGAGCCTCACAGGTGAGATAGGTGAGGCAATGCCTAGTTTGAGGATCTCACAAGGATTTAGGGCATTGGGACTGCAGTGGCTTTGTGCATGCCTAGTGGCAGATTTTTAGGTGCCTAATGGATTTTATTGGTGGAAACTCAGGTGTCTAGGGACTTGAGGCACCTATAGAGTTAGGTGGCAGCTAAGGTGGGTTTTGAGGATCTAAATTTTGCATTTAGGAACTTAAAAGTGTCCGTGAGGTGCCTATGTCCCTTTGTGGGTCTAGCCCCAAAAGATCAACCTATTTAGCTTATGAAAAAGAAGATTGAGAGGTGGCTTGATTACAGTGTGCAAGTACCTTCCTGGGGAGAAAATATGGAGTATTAAAGGGCCCTTTGATCCAATGGAGAAACAAGAACCAATGGCTGGAAGCTGAAGTCCAATAAGTTTGTATGAGAAACAGTGTTTGTTTTTTACGGTGAGGGTGATTAACCACTGGGACAAACTACCAAAGAAAGTGGTGGATCCTCCATCTCTTGGGCTACATGTGCACTTGGTGCTAGGCGTGTGACTCTCACCTCGCAGAGTTGTAGTTGTGTTATCTCTTGTCCAAGCAGTGTAGCTGTGACGGCACAAAAAATAGCATAGCTGTGACGGCATGGGCTAGCTGCCCTGTGTATGTAGCCATGGGGTCCAGATGGGTTTGTAGCTGGGGCGCCTAACCCATGCTGTCCCTTGCTGCTGCCCTGACTACACTACGGTTTTCAGTGCACTAGCTCAATGAGAGTTAGCACAAGTATGTCTATGTGATCTGGGAATCTCACGTCAAGTGTAGGCATAGCCAAAATGTCTTCAAATCAAGCTGGTATGCATTTCTGGGAGATAGGTGTCAGCCAAACAAATGTTTTTGGGTAAAGGAGTAACTGGATGACATTCTACGACCTGTGATATACAGGAGGCCAGGCTGGATGATCTAATGGTCCCTTTTAATGGCCTTAAATTCTATGAATCTACAATACCATTGAGAACAGATATCCATACGAATGCCAGCTATATTATTACTTACACTGCTGAAAACTAAGCGTGTTGAAGTATATTTATTAACAGTGTGCCTTGGAGTCACATGAACTAAAAGCTTAATTCTGCTGCTGCTGTAAACATGATCTCTGAATACTTTCAAACCCCTCCATGTTTTTTATCTTCAGATAAATTCATTAAGAAAGTGGGATGATGAAGCATGTTGGACTTTTTGTGTTAAGTAATGCACAACCAGAAAACTGCACATAATGAAAAGAAGTTGATTTATTCGACTAATAATACACGCCTCATAGAACATTAGTGCTTTTCGCTTAGAAAGAGTTAAACAAAACATTCACACTGTATAAACTTTGCTCTTTAGCATTAAAATGTACTTTATTCATACCGTAGATTTCTCTTTCAGCTGTGGCTATTGTTTGTCACTAACAGCTAGCTTTTGTGAAGTTAATAAATGTGCATAATAAGGACATAAAGGTATGGAGAAGTAATACTGTAATCCTTTTGTTTGGATAATCAGTCTAATGTATGCAAATTAAACCTTATTAGTACTAGGGTTTTGTGTCTGCTTATCAAAATGTGCCATTTTCATGAAAATTGGAAGTCCATTATATAAAGTTATTATTAACAATCATTTAGGAATTATATACGGTATGCAAATTAAAGTTGATTACAACTAATTAAGGGCTTTCTTTGTTATTTGACCTTGTCTGCTTTTTATGTAAATATGTTTCTTTTGGTCTGGCATATTTTTAGACTCAGAAAAGTATATTAAGACAAGTTACATTATGTATTTTTTAGTATATTTTTGTGTTGCACAAAAAGCCCCTTGCTATTGTCTAAGCACCTCTTTTCACATAGCCACCTTCTGTATGATGATATGCAGATACATATGGCGTGAGGTTATAGGACCGCTCTGTGAGGAGGACCAGAGGTACAATTTCAATAACAGGGAACAATCACAGTTCAAAGGCCATTTAATAGTTTAATGGAAAATGATTCAAAAATAAAAATCTAGTATGAGATATAAACAGTCTTCATGCCAGAATACCCTTTGTTCCACTATTTATTGAACTGAGTAAACCTTAGGTTACAGACTTCAGCTATAGCAGGTAATAAATGATCATGCCCTACTTACAAGGTGCATTGCAGAACTTAATTGTTTACTCTGTCCCCTGAAAGCACTGAGATAAGGATAAATGACTTTTAACACAGAAAACGTAGCAGGTCCAGGAACTACCGCCTCCAGGAAGATTTGTGTAGCTGTCAGGAAAAGAGAAGGCTAGGCATTAAATGAAATGAAAAAAGATCATGGTAGGGGACTTCTGTATGTTGAACAAAAATACTAGTAAAAGCCCATGCTGCAGTTTTGCTGTGTTTTGTAGCTGGAAAAAGCAGACTGACACGTGAGCCACACACTAGTGTGAAGGGCGTGAGATGGTATATTGAGTTGCATGTCAGAAAGAGACTTGTAATCAATGACTTAATGCTCTCAAGGGCCTTCAGATCTGAATATGAAATGAAGAAACAAAGACTGGGGCGGGGGCGGGGAATAGATGGCAAAAGGGATAATGGGAAGTGAGAGAAGAGTGACATAAAGCTATGGGCTCCATTCTGGAGTTGCTCATTTATATCATGGATTTTGCCACTCGTCTGTATCCTGAATGGATGTGTACACTCTGATTCAGGAAAGTACTTAAACATGTGCTTGTGTGCCCTCCCAGAATAGGGATGCTTCCTGAATCGGGGTCTGTATTCTGCTCTTCCTGTATCTCAGATGTACTGAGGTCAGTATAGCAAATTGCAGAAGTTTTGCTGGATGGACATTTTGGGGACTGGCCCTCCATAGTTGCCAGGGTGTACGTGAGGGAGGGACTGGTTGCTAACAGGGTGTATGTAAGTACCAGCCGTACTATGAGATGGGAGCACTGTAAATGTGTGATGTTAGTGTCCCTTGTGACACTGGCAGAGCAGGTGGAAGCTCATGCTGAAGGTTCAGGCCAATTCATCTATGTATTAGTATAGATAAAAGTGATTGTTACACGTATAAGAACGTATTTGGTGTTTAAACATTATGAAAACTAATGGGATGCATTGTTTTTACTTATCTGTTCCTGTTATAATATAGTAGCAAACATTTACATTGTCTATACCCCTGTAACTTAAGGCCATGTCTACACTACAGAGTTAAGTCGACTTAAGTTACATCGACGATCGTAAGCCGCTTTAATTACATTGGTTGTGCATGTCCACCCAACGCTCCTTGTGTTGGTGGAGGCTTCCACAGCAGGTGCTCTTGTATTGACAGAGTATTGCATTATGGGTAGCTATCCCACTGTGGAACTCGTCATCTTTTGCCACTAGGAGCTCTAGGAACAGATCATGGTTCATCATGGGGTGTGCTTGCCGTCCCATGATGCAATTCTTCCTGTCCCATCATTCCATGGGCTTCCGACTTTGTTTTGAAATTCCTTGTCCTGTTTGGTCAGCATGGTCGTCTGGGAAGATGCTGTGTGAACTGTCCATGCTGAGCAAACAGGAAGAGGAATTTCAAAAATTCTTGGCCCTTTAAACAGGGAAGGGGTGCATACTTGTGTGGAGTTCTAACTGTTGACCAGAGAGGTCCTGATGGGCATTGTGGGACAACTCCTGGAGGCCAATTATGGAGACATAATCAAGTGAGGTGTCTACACTGATGTTGCTTCAATCTAACTAAGTGGCAAAAAGCCCTCATGCCTCTCATTGAGGTGGTTTTATTATGTCTGCATAGCAGGGGAGTTACATTGGCAGGAAGAGCATTTCAGTATGTACACCTCCACTGTTTTGTTAATGAAAGCTGACTTTTATTGACAAAACTGGTAATGTAGACAAGGCCTTAACTATGAAAGGAGAAAGATGCCTTGTGGATTGTAAATGAGGAACTTTCACAGAAAAGTGCTAATTTCAAAGCAAGTCATCATTGTGCGTGATGATCGGAGGTCAAAGACTCAAAATGAATTTCTCACTCTCTGTCATCAAAGGAAAAGCCCACGTGGGTAGTGACCCCGTCAGATTGTTTTCTGTGAGAAGAAGCTATAAGTATGGATTCAAGGAAACATCCATCATCTTTGGACTGTTTGGACTCTTTCCAGGGAAATGTACCAGATGCAAAGCGGAGATCCCCAGAGACAATCTGGGAACCCTGAAAAGACTTTGGGGAAACTGACAGTTTACTACATCACTGCCACCATTTGTAATTTCAAACTGTGACTTACCTGTGCATAGATTTTACCTGCTTTAACAGCTCAATAACTCTCATTTCCTTTTTCTTAGCTAATAAACCTTTAGTTAGTTTACTACAGAATTGACTCCCAGTGTTGTCGTTGGTGTAAGACCTAGAGTACCAATCTGGTCTGGGGTAAGTGGCTAGTCTCCTGGGACTGGGAGCACCCTGATGTGGTGTGATTTTTTGGTTTGTGACCTTTTATCACTAAGTCCAATTTGTCTGGGTGGCAAGACAGACTGGAGTGTCTAAGGGGACTGTCTGTGACTCCATGGGAAGACTGGTATAGTGATCCAGCTCTCATTTGTTACTGGCTTGGTGAAATCTAATTATAGAACATACCACCAGTGCAGGGTTTCTGCCCTGTTTTTCTGACAGTCTGCCCTGAGATAGGCACTTGCAGCTGTGAGACACTCCAGACATTGTGACATCCCTAAAGGTTGCAGAAGGGGGCTGGACGAGAGTGGGACTTGGTCCTACCTCCCTCTGCCATGGCTAGCATAGCCAAGTCATCTCAAGAGGTGGGAGTGGTCACTGCATCCTGTAAAGGAGTGGTGGAGTATCAGCCTCTCCTCTCCCAGAGAAATTGTGACTCTGATGTCCCTTCCTCATTGCTTCTAAAGCCACCAGTGGCTGAAAACCACAAGCTGCCCCTTTATTACCCTATGGGCAGCAGAAATCCCTACTTTTCTATGCCCACGTCCACAAGTGCAATTCAAACAAGACTTTATTCTGCAGCTAACAAAAATATAATGATATATGTCATATTGATCCAGTCAGGGAACAGAAATTTACCATGTGATTTGTGTCCAATCAAAACAGGTTGAATTTCAAATACACAATCTCAGATATCTGCTGTGAACTGCTTGTTAGTAAGCTACAAACCAGTAATTATTGGGAGTGCTTATTCAGCTGATAAGTTTGAATAATGAGCACCTGAGAGAAGATAGCGATCTGTCCATGGACAAAGAGGCAAAGTTGATTGAGTAGCCTTATTAATTATAAATGATTTTGCCAGCTGAACTGCCGGTACATTTTGCTCGAAAGCTGCTGGTGGTTGCTGAGAGAGCCTGGTGTCATAAAAGAAACCAAGAAGAAGGAGAAATGGTTTCACAGCAAGTGGCAGTTTAGAAAGGTGACAGGGCTGTGCCAGTTTACGCCCGCAGAGAGATCATCTGGCCCCGTGAATTTGATGCTGTTTTGTGTTACACCCTTCGTGGCTGGCTTGTGTATAGTCTATGTAGTGAGGTAATGAAGAAACACCTATTGCCTGAGCCGGGTTTCCCACATCAAAAGGCTGTGAAAACTGGAGAGGATAAAAACTTATATCTGCCACAGTCACACTCAGCCCTCACCCTTCTGCACTGGGCCAACATCACGCTGAAGACATTAAAGGGGGAACCAGTGTCATGGTGGGGGCCTACGTATGTGCGGGCAGAACTCTATGGACAAACAACCAGACTGCCACTCATTCTGTGGGGTGAAGGGTGACAATCCATTTACTCAAAAAGAAAAGGAGGCCTTGTGGCACCTTAGAGACTAACCAATTTATTTGAGCATGAGCTTTCGTGAGCTACAGCTCACGGCATGCATCCGATGAAGTGAGCTGTAGCTCACGAAAGCTCATGCTCAAATAAATTGGTTAGTCTCTAAGATGCCACAAGGCCTCCTTTTCTTTTTGTGGATACAGACTGACACGGCTGTTACTCTGAAATCCATTTACTGAGGCACTGTCACACACTTATGTTGCCTTTTTCGATAGCCGTCAGTATCAGAATGGCTGTTGTCTGCTATTTAAGTTGTGGTAAATCAGAATTTCAGTGAGGGATAAAGCTAGATGGTTAAGAGTGGAGGAGAATTTAGTGGCTTCAAAGAAAAAAACAGATGTTGGGATTTAAAAGAGGCCCGAGGCCCCTGTGGCATGATGGACCACTTTCAAAGGTCTTGGAAAAACATGCAAGAAGGCAGTAGGGATGTGAAGCCCCTTTGTGGGATAACCCTTTAGTACACTGTCTGGATATTCAGATTCCAAGGACTGGAATTCAGGTAGTGTTAATATCAGAGGTGGACTTTTGTGAATAATTATTTTAAACCCATCCAGTGACTCATGGCCCATTTTTTTATTCCAATACAAGTTTATAATCAAGTCTTATAAACATAACCAAGGGTCATTTCTATTCATAGAGATATGAGCACACCATCCTTAACAGATGGGAGAGAATGCTCCCTGCACTGGGTGTCCCTGAATTTGTTACTTAAGCTTATAGTGCAATTAGGGGCAAAGCTAGGCCCCTCCTTCATGGCTGTGGAAGCCCCTGTGCAGCAGAACTGGTCTGGATCCACTGTTTAAGGGGGAGCTAAATATAGGGAGAGGGAGCTATGGAATGAGTATATATGGTGTGGAACTCTGCCTTATGAAAGTACTTTGTTGGCAGGAGCTGGGAGGGACCAGAACATGGACAGGATGGGAATCCACTGCTATGCCGATCCTTGTGAATTATGTGGGAAGAACCACATGGGCGTGTCTAGATGCTTTCATCCATTGGGCTGAAGTAGCCCTCATGGAGCAGCTCCACATCTGCTCCATGACCTGATGTTGAAGATTTCTTCCAGGGCTCCTGCATGCATCTCTCCAGCACTCAGTCCAGCTACTCAGGCCAGGTATGAATCTGAATCTGCACCTTATTGATAAAATGGATAAACAATCCTGGAAGCACAAGACAGACTGTGGAATATATCCAGAGACCCCCTTTACCTTGGAAGAATTTTTGTGCATTAGTGCAAATAAACACCAAATACAATATTATCTCCTGTTACGTGAACTTTACAGGATTTCAAAAAAGTTTACTCGGAATGTGTAGCAAAGAGAAATAAGTAGTGGAACTGTGTCACTTTACAAAACTGCTGGACAAATATTCAAGTAGTGAATGAACAGTTGGACCGGCATAAAAATTCTCCACTAAATGCATGGCTAGTTCTTGAGTGGATCTCATCAGAGTGTGATTTAACTTCTTATGCACAGAAATTTCTGCACATTCTGCTTTCTTCTCCAATTTTAGGCATTGTATAGTAGTAGAGAAGGTCCTTATGAGACATGAATAGATTCTAGAAATCTCACAATCCCCCCACCCCCCAACACCAGTTTATATGCTAAGAAGATTTAACAACAACAACAATCCTGGTATCCTTGTCTATTATTACAATTATTTATTTATTTACTTATATTATAATAACCTCTAAAGGAACTAACTGAAATTGGGGTCCCACTGTGTTAGAGGTGCTGTACAACACAAGATAAGACACAAAGACTGCCCTGTAGTGCTTATCATGTAAGCAGACAAGAATCACTAAAGGTGAGAGGGGAAATAGGCAGAGAGGTATGTAGATCCAACAGTATAAAATAGACTATTCCTTTCACTGTGTTCCCTATGTTTAGAACATACAAATCTTGCTAGATGTAGCAGGAATCTGCATGATCCTCCTGGCATACTTGCTTCAAAAAAGAAGTATTAAAAAGCAGAAGTGCATACCTTTGCACATTATTCATCCTGATAAATATAATTATGAAATGGCTTTAGAAAGCTGGACACAGTTGGAGCTTTATAATAGGCTGTCAGTGAAGCAATACCTGTGATCCTAATGCACAGGTCTGTTTTTCGGTATACATTCTACTTCACACTGGCAGTAGGATCTGCATTGCAGGATGAGTGTTTCACTTTTTTGCTGATTAGTCCCTCAGCCTTTGATCCTCAGGTATTATCATCCCACCCAAGCCACATACTAATTGCTTAGGGAGGTACTGCATGTCAGATCTCCTCAAAGCTTTAAAAAGCATCAGGTTGTTGGTGGTCTTAAGCATGAGGTTTTATGCCTTGTCCACCTTTCTAATTTCTAGTTGTAGTCATCATTTATTTCTCCATTGCTGCAGAGACAGAACACATGTTATTTTTTAACCTTTTCTCCAAAATCAAACTGTCAAATTGTCCTTCAGAGAAGGAGGGAAAGAAAGATTTGGGGGAAATGAGTGGGGCATAAGTGACAAACTGGCAATATAGAAAGAACTACACAAAGCAGTGTTACTTGAACCACAAACATACAGAACAAACCCCCCTAGTCTTTAATCCCAATTTTATTAATAATGTTAATAATTAACTCTCTCCAGATTTGCCATGTTGTAAATTGCAAATGGGCCTCCGTTCTCTTTTGGATAAGTTTCTTGGCATTTTTTTCCAGTGCACAAAATGTTTTTCATCTGAGAATGTTGGATTTTAACACAAACAACCCATATGAAATACTACTATTGTAAAGCGTTTTAAACCAGTGGAGTGGGTGAGCTGATTCAGCAATAAAATACAGTCACTAAGTGAGCTCTTTACTAGAGGTTTTACTTTTGAGTCATAGGTCCTGGACCTACCATCAGTTCCACATCAATTCCTGTGTCTGCACAGAGCCCTGTTGACTTATTGGGTTGCTCACCACTTTTGGAAATCAGACCACTTATTGGGACACAGGAGCCTCACGATAGGCACCTGCATTTGAAAATCTTGTCCGTAAAGATTCAGAACACAGAAAAGAAAGTCATGCCAGTTACTTAGCTATATGCACCACTGGGCTCATATTTATTATTAATATCACAAGTTACTTAAATGCATGTTCAAACAGTAAATTTGATACTACGCTCGGAACCATTTGGAGAATCTGTCTATATACAGGTTTCAGAGTAGCAGCCGTGTTAGTCTGTATTCGCAAAAAGAAAAGGAGCTGTAGCTCACGAAAGCTTATGCTCAAATAAATTGGTTAGTCTCTAAGGTGCCACAAGTCCTCCTTTTCTTTTTGTCTACATACAGTTTATGAATTCTGCATGAGATTATGAACTCTCTGGTGTATATATCTTTACCAGGCTGCAAACTCTATACTGAATGTGCATTTTGTTGACTTCTCTGTTCTAAGGGATGGTACAGAGTTACCTGCAGAAAGACATGAAATTTGGATGGCTTTCTATTCAAATAGAAGCATACTAGAGAAAAGGCTGGCTCGTAACCCAGGAGAACTGGTTTATTAGGGGAGAAGTTGCCTGGCAATGATGTCAGCTGGTAAAGCTCTGTGATCACATGTTGAGGCTCATCAGGAAGTTACCTGACAAAGTGGGCTGGAGGTCATAAAGAAGAGGATCCCTCACCACTTAGTGGAAGCAGAAGAGAAAGCTACTGGGGCTGGAAAAACTCCATGATTTGAAAGTCATGAGCTGCAGGGGAAAGGGCTCTGCCCAGCCCCAAAGAACTCTCCAGAACAGTGAGGAAGCGGAAATGTGGATAGGCATGTTCATTAGTCTGTCTAGACCTTGTGTCTGTCTTGTGTTGTTAAGTATGGAGCAATGGTGTTTTAGAGTCCTGTGCAAAGTCTGTGTGTCTGTTTACTTTTACTACAGCATGCCCCTGAAGGAGTAAGCTGTAAACCAGAGGGCTTTCACATTTGGTGGCGTTCTGGGAAATGTGTAAGAGCTGCTGGGAAGGTTTTGGGGAGACAGCACTAGTTTTAGGGCTATTGGACTGTGGGGAGTGTCAAGAGGGATGTCAGACACAAGGTCTGAACCTGTAGTGTGTGCCTAGAGGCCCCAGGCCAAGGCCTAAACTTGGTCCACCCCCAGCAAGCTAAGGGCATGGGGCATTCAGGGTTTGGATCTCCTCACAGCAGTCAGGTGAATGTCCACCAGGGAGAGCTCAATCAGACCTATAACAAGATTTAGATCGTGATTCATTATCTTTCCTCAAATGCTGGGTAAATATCCAGAACTTGCGTTCACTTTCTAATTTAACATTATTTTCCCAAGGAAAGCAAGAAGGAGAATGAAGGATAGACCATGACTAAATGAACAATATGCTGCTGTTGCATGTGCCTGAAATCTTCTCTTACCCATGACTTCAGTGATCCCAAAGAACAGAAAATGATTATGAAATGACCAAGCCTTTCCCAGTGGATTCTGGCAATACTGTGTATTATACCTTTTGGAAACATGTCTACCACTCTGCAGGAGCAGTGACCTTTTTGGGGAACATGTGGTTACTCATTCAGCAGATTACCTGTTAAACTGCTGAAAATATTGAAACAAAAACAGGGGGTCAAATTCAGATCAGGTGCAAGTGGGTGCCTGCTATGATTTAAACCAATATTAAAAACAAACAAATACAGAGGGCCAGATTCTCTCCCCAGGGTTCTTGGTCACTGAGGTGGTGCAAAGGGGACAATTATTGTTAGCATCTGGATAATTGTGAATTCCCTGGAAGGATGGGGGAATCTCCCATTGTGTATAAAGCTGCTGCAGCTGTCTTCTATGCTACTCTCCCCTCCTGGCAGGTCGGTGACACCAAAGCCCTCCATCCTCAATTTGATGGACTTTGAAGGTTGCTCTAACTTCTGCCAGAGTTAGAACTAGAGCTGCAAAGGGCAGATAACGACTGATTCCCTGCTATCAACTTTCCCTTCTCCAGCTTTGAGTACATCGTTGGGCTGGAGACAATCAGGGCCAATATCTTTTCTTTTAAAAAAATAACGTTTCTTTCTTTGTCCTTATTTTTCCCCACCGTGACAGTCCCTGTATTATGTAGAACTGGTTTTTGTTTCCCCCTGCTTTCCTTGTATTTTGAAGAACCTTAATAAATAAAAGATGTGAATACAAAATTGCTATTCAAGTTAAATTGTCACAAATTATGCCTAGAACTAAACAAAAATCCAGTGATATGTGATTTCTCAGGGTAAAAGCAGCTCAGCACTATTCAATTCCATAGAAAAGATATAAAGAAACAAAAATTAAAAAAAAATCCCGATTAGGAAAGCAACGAAGAAAGAGAAATAAATAGCAGGTTAATACTTTAATGGACTAAAGATATGTCTGAATAGAACCAATGTTAATATTTAGTAGTATTTTTCTAAGCTCAGTTCTTAGTATTCCTAAAACCATCAGCTCTATGGTATTGTCAGTATCTTCAGTGTGTCGTGTCTTCATTGTTTCTTATTTGTCTTTGATTTCTTTCGCTTAACTGGTAACACACAGTAGCCATGCACTGTATACTTATTTCAAGACAGACTGCAACAGTTAAAATATCTCCCCTGTTTTGAAAGAGGCAAATAAAAAAGGGATAAGCTTCAGTGGCTGGGCTTCTGAATTGTTTCATGCAAGAGATTCTGTCAATGAAGCATCACAAAATAAAACTGTTGTCAGCTTTCCATTTTGTATAGGCTTGACAAAGCAAATCTTTGGCTACATTCAGAATAACCGCTCTAAAATTACAATCAGAACTGCTTTTCCTCTTCTACTTTGAAGCACCACTAGAACAGGAAGAATGGATCTTTCCAAGTAAACTGGTAGGGTCATGCTCACTTCCTGGATATTTGGATTCAGGTTGTGTTTTGGATGACGATTTGACTAGGAATACCCACAAAAATGTTTTCGTTCTGTGTTTTCAAGAAATAAATACTGGCCAAATTGAGATTTGGTGTTCAGCATGAATATAGTCCATAGCCAAATGCCAAGTAAGAGACACATTTTCTTTCTTTCTTACAGACCTGCTTTTCTGCTCAAAACTCACAGGCCTGGTTTTCTTCTCAAATTAAGGAAACAAAATCTCCCATAAGTTCTGTGCAGGGCCTTGAACTTGCAGGGCATGTATTTCTTTCTGTTTCTACTATTGTTTCCTTCAAGACTAGTGCATCAATTGTGCATACATAGGCACCATAGGTCATCAGTAGAGGTGGACAAATAACGGGGAAAAATGATCAATGGACGTTTTGGTGAAATAGAAATGGTCTTTAGCCTCATGATGTTTATACTGTTGTTGTTTATTTTTTGTCTTACAGTAGCACCTTGAAGACCCAATCAAGGATTAGGGCCTCTTTGCATGAGGTGCTGTATATAGTATCTTATTGATGAACGGACATGTGTGAAGATAAACATTTTATTATGAATATGAGCTATGGAAACAAATGAGGTAGCAAAACTTTCTACTCCTTTGTGCAGTTGTAGTCTGTGACTGCCCTGTCCTGGGCTTCTTTGTTTTAGGAAACTCTTCAGGTAGGGAAACCAAAGACTGCATGAAGAGTGTACAGGAAGTGTGGCATCTCTCCACTTCATGGACAACTTACTCTATAGCACATCTTCCCTTTTTTTGGGATCCCTCTCTAAATTTCCTAACTAAACAAGCAACCTATAAGAAATATATATATATATATA
The DNA here is from genome assembly GCF_965152235.1 of Eretmochelys imbricata. NCBI lineage: Eukaryota > Metazoa > Chordata > Testudines > Cheloniidae > Eretmochelys > Eretmochelys imbricata. The sequence continues at coordinate 145,181,830 of NC_135572.1, forward strand.
TTTATATATATATATATTGCCATTTCTAATATCAGATTCATTTCCCTTAGTCACCATTCATGGACTTTGTTACTCTTGAAAACAATCCGGTCTTTAATGAAAGAGTCTTTTTAAAATTCCATACTCACAGGGCTGATTTTTTTTTAGTTTTAAGTCTTTGCCAAACTCCTCTATTGTTTCACCTTCATTCTGTGTTCTCATCCTGACCTAAGTTTAATATCTTTTCCCTAGGGACACAATAATTCTCAAACATTTGCATTATTTCTGCACAGCTTTCCTCTCTCTCCCTCTCTCTCTCCCACCCCCATCTTCATGGAATGCATTGTACACTTCTAGGACTTCTGTGCCTGCCACTGTTAAGAGCAGAGCAAACTTTTGCTCATCATCTAGTTTATTTGCCCCTGTGGCTTTCATATACAGCTCAAATTGCTGTTCGAACCTTTCCCATTTCCCATCCTCAGGGTGGGTAGGGGAGTTACTTGAAGTTGCACAGGGTCTGTAGCAGCCATTGCAATTTTACCTCTCTGACTGAGTCTTCCAGCACACTGTGCCTTTCACTCTTGGTGCCATGTAGTATCTTATTGATGAGCAGACCAGTGTCCAGATAAACCCTTTATTATGACCAGGAACTATGTACAGAAATGAGGTAACAAAACTTTCTACTGCTCTGTGCAGCTGCAGTCTGAGACTGCCCTGTCTTGGGGTTCTTTGTCCAGGAAGTGTCACAGGGAAACTAAAGACTGCATGAAGAGCGTACAGGAAGTTTGGCATGTCTCCACATCCTGGAGGACTTGCTCTACATAGCACATTGTACACACGTATAGTTAAGACAGTCCCTGTATCAGAGCAGTCACAATCCAAGATGTACCTTAAGATGCAAAAAAATGATGAAACTAATGAGAATGGGGAAGGGTGAAGATGATGTAACAGTAAAATAAGCATATTTTGCATCTCAAGCAGCAGTCTGAGCTTGGTGCCTGCTGAGCCATTGTCAGGTGGCAGTGTTTTGTAAGCATCACTGCAGAGATGGGTCTTCAGGAGGATAAGGTGCTGGTTTTGCAGATGATGATGAGATGTTCTTCGCATGGCAGGGAGGCAGCATGGAAGAAAGCATGAAGGTGCTTGTGGAAGAAACAGATAAAGGTGATCAAAACTGGTATTGCTGGCAGAATGAAAGTGAGGAGTAATAGCATGATACGATACTAGATGTGATGGAGAGAGCCTTAAAGGTGAAGACTAAAAGCCTGAGTTTGATGAGGTGAAAAAGGGGGAAGCCAGTGGAGTATGCAAACAGGGAGGTGGCATGGTCAGTATAACAAGCCAGGTAGAGGTTTCTAGTACCAAAGGTTTGACTGGACTTGAGACTTGTACTAACATTATATGAACATTCAGGTGAGCAAAGGTTTGATGCATATTATATTTCAAGGAAAATGAATGTTGGCTTTGCAGGCAAAATTTAGATAGTGATTAAATTAGTTGATTTGGGGGCAGAAGTAGTGTGGTGGCCAATTTAGCATTTTATTTGTAAGGTCAATAAACTATAGCAGGTGCTGCGATGCTATGGTAATGAGTGCAATCTAAATACTCAGACAGTGTGAGAGAGAGAGAGGTAGAGAGTAGTGCAGAAAAGCAGAGAAGGTAGGAGGCCAGTTAGAGGATAAGAGAGGAAGATGCAGCTAAGAAGGACCAACTTAACATCTATCTGGACTCACTTCAAAGAGGTTGCAGAGAACTTGATCACTGAAACAAGGAGAAAATTTAAGGAAAACGTCCCAGTGGGCAAACAGTTGTGGTAAGGCCCAATATGTGCCCTGGGGGTGCGGGGAGAGGCAAAGAAATATTTTAAAAAACATATCCAGACTGGGTGTGATTTAGCTGATGGTGGTGTTGTCTGGGAGTTCTGTACATCTCGGTCAAACTAGATACCATTTTACTTGTCTCAGAGAAGTACAGACCTTTAACTACAAAGAGAACCTTGATTTGGATTGGTTTAATGGTGGTGAAGAAGATTATAGTTAATCTTCTTCACCTGTGTGTGAGGTTATGTAATTAAAACATGACCATGCAAACCATTGTTGTTACCACTGTTATATAATTGCAACGAATCTTGTACAAAGTGTGACGTATGGCCAGACAGGGTTAAGCAGCTTGCAGGATAAATAACCAAGAGTCAACCATTAGAAAGATGTTAGAAAGGTATGTAAATGGTAATTAGGGCCATTCCATGGTAGGTAGGCTAGAACTTTGAAATGCAAACCTATATTGTTGGAAATTAGAGGTAATACTAATTGTATGTGTGTACTCATATCTTGTTAAGATGTTAACCATGTAAACAGACAGTTCCTTTCTGTCACTATAGCTATTGATTCAAAGATCAAAAGGAAATATTAACATTTTAGATGAATCTTTGGTGCAATAATGTCATTGTCTATATGTCTCTTTGAAGTTTGTGATAGACTGCCTAATGGATAAATTGCCTTGTGTTAATTTGGGTAACTAATTAATGGTGATGCTTAGGAATAAGTCTCCATAATTGCCTATTGTTCACCGAAGGACTCCAACCTATCAAAGAAGGCCTGAAACTGTATTAAAAAGGGCTTGGGTCCTGATCCTTTTTATCTCAGACCTGCTTAATGCTTCATACAAGGAAAGCTTGAGTCGAAAGGTTGAGATCTCCTGAATCCCAATCTGGAATCACCCTGAATACAAACATTGCACTATAACCTATGAGCTAATTTTGAAAGAACTCTTTGTAGCTACAAAGCTCACCATCTCTGCTATGAATCTGAATCTCAAGAATTGTACTCATGTGTATATGCATACTGATCTTTTAACCAATACTCTCTCTCTTTTCTTTTTAAATAAATTTTAGTTTAGTTAATAAGAATTGGCTGTAAGCGTGTATTTGGGTAAGATCTGAAATATTCATTAACCTTGGAGGTAATGTTTCCGATCCTTTGGGATTGGAAGAAATTTTGTATATGATGAATAAGATTTTCAGTAATCCTCATCACATTTGACTTGGGTTTCTGGGTGGAGGCTTAAGGATGGGTTGCTTTAAGGGAACTGTGTTGTTGGCTTCTGGGTAACTAGTGAGGTATTACAGAAGCTGTTTTGTGCTGGCTTGGTAAATCTAAGTATTGGAATATCCACGAGCTTTGGGCATTGCCTGCCCCATTCTTTGCAGTTCACCCGAATTGAGTGACCTCAGTTGGCTCCCCTGGGACACACTCCATTAAACCCATCCCTATTCAAGCTGTTTTCCTTGACTGACTGTCCTTCAGTTCAGAAATGCATGTACAAAATAACAAAGTAGCCATAAAGTTCACGTCATAAATGATTACCATACTTCCTATCAACTGATCTACCACCATATGTATGACTGTGTAGCACAGGGATGTATACATTGTACCATTATGAATAACTGCAGCCTTTGGAGTACCTTTTTTACCATTTTGTTATTTTGAGTTTATACTTTCCTCGTTCCCTGCTGTGGTCTTTTAAATATGAGTATAATACTGGAACATAAATAGGGTATATGGTGTAACATTGGAAGTATGCTTTGCCGAGGAGTAGTTGAAAAATAATTGATAATTTCTGTGAGACAGTTTTATGAAAAAAGTGTTCATTTCATTTGAAACTTTTCATATAATTTTTTGAAATTTTGATAAAAGAATTTTCATTTCATTTTGGTTTCAGGAAGGGAGAAAACCCCAAATCAAGATGAAACATTTTAAAAATATTGAATTGAAACAAAAATATGTGTTCAGATTTGTTTAATTAAAAATTGAACAAATGTTTCATGAAAATTTTAATTTCATTTCATTTTAATTTTCTGAAAACATATTTTTCCATTGAAATTTTTTGCATGAAAAATATTCAAGCAGCTCTATTTTTGTCCAAGAAGTCCAATATGTTAGGTAACAAAGAAGCAATTACAATGAAAATCAAACTTTCCCTGGTGATGTTAAATTAGCAGTAGGAAGGACTCCCATGTGATTGGAACAGGACAGGTCCTAAGGGTCTACTCATAACACACTACTCATCCTCTCCTTTATTCTCCCTGGCCATCACACTCTTCCCCCTACCTATTCCCAATCGGTTCCTTCCTCTTTCCTCTCCTTTAGAATTTTTCCTTTCTCCTTTGTCTTCCTCTCTTAGCTACTCACTTATTCTGACAATATGATTACTTAATACTTACCTGACACATTAACTGATTTATTTTACCAACTTCATAGCTATACAGTACCTTGACACTTGCTATTTGAAAATCTTATGGATTTCTCATATGGCCATAATGTATAAATAACAATGGGAAAATTCCAATAATGATGACCGGTTATTTCTACAATGTGTTCCCATTATGTGTCAGTATGCATGTTATCTTCCCCTCTCTGTTTGATTTTACTACGATAAAAGTGAATAATATAATTAGTAAAAACTTACCCAATCCATTGGTCCCCTTATCCCTTAAGAACAGAGTGATTTATCAAAGATAATTCCATTCCATTCTTCAAGACTCCCGATACTCACACTTAATGGGCAAAGATTCTTCAGCCAGTTGAGTGATTTGATTGACTAGACATAAGGTAGTAAATGTATGATGGCAAACTCTAATGTATAAACAAGGAGGAGTCCTTGTGGCACCTTAGAGACTAACAAATTTATTTGGGCATAAGCTTTGATGGGCTAGAACCCACTTCATCAGATGCATGGAGTGGAAAATACAGGAGCAGGTATAAATACATGAAAAGATGTGAATTGCCTTACCAAGTGTGAGGTTAATCTAATGAGACAATTCAATTGACAGCAGGATACCAAGGGAGGAAAAATAACGTTTGAAGTGGAAATGAGAGTGGCTCATTTCAGACAGTTGACAAGAAGGTGTGAGTAACAGTAGGGGGAAATTAGGTTGAGGTTTTATAATGACCTAACCACTCCCAGTCTTTATTCAGGCCTAATCTGATGGTGTCCAGTTTGCAAATTAATTCCAGTTCTGCAGTTTCACGTTGGAGTCTGTTTTTGAAGTTTTTTGTTGAAGAATTGCCATTTTTAGGTCTGTTATTGAATGGCCAGGGAGATTGAAGTGTTCTCCTACTGGTTTTTGAATATTATGATTGCTGATGTCAGATTTGTGTCCATTTATTCTTTTGCGTAGAGACTGTCCAGTTTGGCCAATGTACATGGCAGAGGGGAATTGCTGGCACATGATGGCATGTATCACATTGGTAGATGTACAGGTGAATGAGCCCCTAATGGTGTGGCTGATGTGGTTAGGCCCTACGATGGTGTCCCTGGAATAGATATGTGGACAGAGTTGGCACCGGGGTTTGTTGCAGGGTTTGGTTCCTGGGTTTGTGTTTCTGTTGTGTGGTGTGTAGTAGCAGGTGAACATCTGCTTCAGGTTGGGGGGCTGTCTGTAAGCAAGGACTGGCCTGTCTCCCAAGGTCTGTGAGAGTGAGGGATTGTCCTTCAGGATAGGTTGTAGATCCTTGATGATGCGCTGGAGAGGTTTTAAGCGTGTGTGTATGTGTGTGTAATGGAGATGAGGAAGGGCCTTAGATATGTAATTATGCTATGGTTGAAATGCAGCATAAAAGAAAGAGGTCAAACAAAATGTTGTTAGACACAGTCCTTGAGATTAAACTACTTAAAGTTCATTGTTTTAAAGATATACAACAGGTAATAAAATAAAACAAACAAAAAGAGGATCTTGCTTAAGTTTGCCTTGAAGTTTGTTTGCTGAATATTATATAAGGAACTCTTGAACATTTACTGCTTTGTCCTGGGTATTTAAAGAAAACTTAAAGGAGAAAACCGTTAAAACATTATTTTAATTGGCTTGAATGACAAGTCATAAACCAAAAATCAAAGGGATTCCACTAGACAAGTCTCCTGAAAAATTACACATAGGATATGCTGACAGCAAATGATCAATTTACGTTTAGCAGACGTCAGCATTGATAACCCCATTCTGGAATTACAGGTTTGCAGTTACATGTGGAAGTCTGCAGATATACTTAATATGTGCAGTCCTCCTGCCCCCCAGAAAACTCCAGCAACTTTTTATCCAGAAATATCTCAATTTTTATCTAACTTCATATTATTTAAAAGGATGCATCCTGCAGTGGATAATGGGAAATCAGAGAGAGACAAAGACAGCAGCTACTAAACCTTCTGCTGTGTTACTGCAGTCCAAATTCCCAGTGAGATTTAAAAGTTCACTTTGTTTTGATGTTTTTGCTAATTTGTGATGCACAATAGAAAATATTGGATATTTCTTGGTGAAAAAGGCACTGCAAGACCCAATTCCTGTCTGCTGAAGCTTCTCCAATAATTGCAGTATTGCTTCAGCTTGGGTGAAAAGCCTGCCCTCCCACTGAAGTCAATGGCAAAACACCCACTGATTTTAATGGGATCAGAATTTCACTCGTTTCCTGTCAATAGGTAGTGACAAGGGGGAATTGGTGTAAGCCGAAGGCAGACAATTCAGATTGGAAAAAATAAGACCAGACACAAATCTTCATCCTTCTCTCAGGCTAAAAGTTTCTTGATGTTCCAGAATGATTGTTTAACTTTGGCTCTTCACAAACTACCATTCGCTTTGCATGCCTCACTTCTTAGCTTCACCAGGATTGGAAGCACAAGTGACCAAATCCTGTAAGAAAGGCTGCTCTTGTGGCACTCGAGTGATGCTGTAAGATCCTTTCAATATAAATATATAGCCTTTTATTTTTTAATGGAAATGCTAGCGGTCTATATTTCCACATCTGTCCCTTTAAATCTGGGGCTCGGCTCCCAGGTCAGCTGAGTTCTGCAGAAGAGCAGTATGGCCATTACCAAAATCACTGGGAGCGCCACACCCTCTTTTATACCTCGCTTAACTTCATGTTAGGATGCAAGTTTCTTACCTGTAGCTGGGTGATCGGATACATGTGTACCTACGATGGCAGCATAAACATATTGGAAGTAGAGTTGCTCTGCAGTGTTTTGACAGACCTGTAGTTTCCTTCAATTAGAGAGATATTTGGACATTGGGTGGTGTGCGGGGTCAATAGCCGTCTAAATAGCTCTCAGGGCTTTCGTAAACCTCCACATTTGTCTTGGTTCCACTGCTTTCCTTGTATTGTAAAGACCCCCCAAATGGGTGTTTGTTCTCCTGCCCACAGGACACATGTTTGAATGTTTTTTTTGTCAGTGCACACAACTTTGTTTTTGCTCTAACAGACTGAAAAGATGGGCAGGGCTGAGAGCCCACCAAAGTTCTGCAAATAGCTGAGCAATAATTAAGCAGCATCTAGCACTGAAGTTCTTCACCAGCATTAACTAAATAAACTTTGCTTGTGAGGTGGTGTTATTTATTCCCAATTTAATCAAGGGGTAAATAAAGGCACAGAGAGGTCAAATGATTTGCCCATGGTCCCCCAGGTAGTCATTAGCAGAGCTGGGAACAAAACTGACTCCTGGCCCCCTTTATGGACTCCTAGAGCACATAATAAAGTAGAGATGCAAGCCTGTCTCAGAACATCAGAGTTTACCCCAGAGTGAAGTCAAGAGTCCCAGGCCCATGAGGAAAGACTGAAATCTGATTGTGAGGGTGGCTGTCTGGAATCCTTTCATTGTGAATCCACTCAAAGCTACTGTTATATGTAGTGAGTTATGAAATGTTGTTTGAGAAATAATTAAGTAGGGTTTACTTCTCTCCCATCACCTTCTCCTCCATATCCAGTGATAGCTTTGTGGGAAGGTGTTTGATAACAGGCACATCTCCTTGCAAAATGAAGGATTTAAAGAAAGCTGCTTCTTTCAGATCATGTCTTAGTAGCGTTCTCCCTCCACTAAAAACCAACAGCATATTTGAATTTGCTGTAAAAATAACAGTATCACCATAAAAGCTGTTTCTATTGGGATTTACTGCACCATTTAGACTAGATAGTGGGGTAAAGTCCTAATGGAGAAATAAACATTTGAGCATCTTTCTGGTTGCTGTAATTGCTGCAGTTAGGTGCTGATGTATGTGAAAATAGGATTTGCAGATTTCCTTGTTCATCTCATGTGCTTGAAACTTTTACCATCTTTACTGCAGGTGTATGTATTAGCATAATTTTGTAAGGGGGTAGGAAATATTATACACACACACACACACACACACACACACACACACACACACACACACACACATGAAAAAGCGAGCAGCTTCCTTTTTATGTGGTAGTGAAGAAGCTTACCACCCACTCTAGAAATACATCTTGTGACACAGATAACAATTTCCACTGATGCTGTCTTTTTAAAATGAAAAAATCCTGGCTTTAAATCTCTCTTGAGAGTGGGGACAAGGTAGAAAGACAATGAAAAGCTCCTAAGGTGGAATAATTTCACTGACAGTTCCAGCAGGTTTAAAAATGTAATTGTAAACCAATATAAGATGACAAATGTGACTTCTGATATGGAGCTCTCAGGACACAGTGATATTTTTTGGGAGGACATGCCCTATTCAAATATTTTTTCCCAACTGTCAAGAAATATTAGGACAGCTGGCTGGCCCCATTGAGATTGTGCAGTCTTTGCTACCAAATCACAAAGAAAATTTGGTGTATGGCTGGAATGTTCAGTGACAGGTGGAAGGCTCAAAGGTCACTTACTGTGCAGGTTCCCACTGCAAATGCACACACTCTGTTTTTGTTATGTCAACCCCTTGAGTGCCCTAGGACCAACAGAAGTGCAAAGAGAGTTAGTTATGCAACCCCAGTCATTGTCAGCATCACTCTAGAAATGTGCTACACAGTGACAGAGTATGGTCCTTCGATTAGTTTTCAGGAGTGGTAAATGACTTTTAGTTATAAATTTATTAAAGCATGTTAGCTGCAGAGACCCCAGAAAAAAAATCTGCTAGGTAGGACAGAAAAGAGAGAGAGGAATCCTACTTTATGCTTTACAAAGGGGAATTCCTGTAATTTAGGGATCTGAGATGAGGGAACTGGGAATGTACAAATCTGAGAACTCTTCATACTTAAGTGAGTTTTAAACACAAAATAATTGAAAATTATTCGGTTCTAATGAACGTGGCTGCAGGTAGCCCTTGTTTCAAATAATTTGAATCTTTTACCCACAATTTATTTGTATGCCTTTCAGAGTGTGAGAAGAATGGGACGTAACCCTTCTTTATTATTTGTTTATTCAGATTTATTTTAAAAATTATCTATCTAAGGCTCTAGGTGTTTTTGACTACATCAAGAAGAAGAATATAATAGCCTAGCCTCTGTTTGATGTGAATATGAACAAGTCAGAAATATGTGCTGGTGTTCATTTTTCCTGGAAATCTGGAGCAAGGTGACAAGCAACTGACTGACAGAGCATCAAGAAAAGGATGGAACGGAAACTTTCCTATGCTATTATCATTGAGACCTTACACATGGATTTGTAATTACAAAGGCTACTGGGTTTGCATTTTTGGTTGACCTAAGCACTGTGCCTTTTGGAAAGGCTGTATGTGGATTTGTGCTAGGCAGGTGGGCTGAGGACACAGATACAGAGCTTTACTGGGCAGTCATATGTCTCAAACATCATCTGGGTGCACCTCTTCACTTCAGACATGTGAGAAAACCTGAAATGAATGAGAAAAAATTTAAAATGATATTGTAAGTGGCTTGATGGGTGAATCAGAGAACAAATATCACCTAATTCTGAAATCCATGGGCCTAATCCAAGCTGTTTAATGCAAAGTTAGGGTCTAATATAGTCCTAATTGATCAGGACCTAATCATGCAATAGGCGCCTAACTTTGCATGTATAGTAGAGACCTGACAGTGTGTGACCTCTGTTACCCCAGTTGCAGTTGGTCAGGTGCTTGTGTGTTCATCAAGTGTCAGCTCTCTGAGAAGGTGGCGTACAGCTGTGCAGCAGATACTGAATACAGGAGATCTCCCATGCACAAACTGGAGCTAATAGTGTTTTCCTAGTGCCTGAGTCTCGGGAGTTAGAGTGGGAATGGTATAGGTGTGTAGGTTACCACGTTGCACTGCTGAGCCCTTAGTAGCATTGACTCACTGCACTCACCTTGGACTCACTTTGGTTGTTCTAGTGAATTCATTTTCCAATCAGATAACAATTATTCACCATTAGCTCAGTATTTTATGGTCTCTGGGAAATTGATGGGATGCTGCCACTGGTTGCTGACTGCATGCACGTATCTGATAACACTCTGGCTTTTGTTTTTGTTTTTTTTCTGGCACTAGAAGTGTGAAGGAGAAACCTTTGTCAGGGATTCACCATAGTCCTTATCATTTTGCTGTTGGGGCATGCCTCTCGCATCAGGCAAAAGACAAATTTTGATGGTCATCCCTCAGGGCTTAATGGAACCAGACTGGTTTCTGTGCATCCAACATATCCCTCTATGTATGGCTTTGTAAGACCTTAACAAGCATAATGAAGGCCCCAAGTACCCTCTTGCTCAGCTTTGTCCTCTCAGGTCACCTTGGAGTACAGGATGGTTGAGAAAGAAGCAGGAGGGAAGATGGCTGAAGAATGACAGTAGAAGTTCAGATCTGAGTTTGGCTGATTATGCTACAAAGAGTTTTTAAACCTTTTGCCATAGCTGTACAGGAAGCAAGAAAGGAACTTCTTGCCTAAAGAAACTAAAAAAAATTAATTGCGTTAAGAATTGTGATTAATCACTTTTTTAATCACACTGTTAAACAATAGAATACCAATTGAAATTTATTAAATATTTTAGATGTTTTTCAACATTTTCAAATATATTGATTTAAATTACAACACAGAATACAAAGGGTACAGTATATATACTCACTTTTTATTATTTTTATTACAAATATTTGCACTGTAAAAAGGATAAACAAAATAAATTGTATTTTTCAATTCACTTTATACAAGTACTGTAGTGCAATCTCTTTATTGTGAAAGTGCAATTTCCAAATGTAGATTTTTGTTGTTGTTACATAACTGCACTCAAAAACAAAACAATGTAAAATTTTAAAGCCTACAAGTCACTCAGTCCTACTTCTTGTTCAGCCAATCTCTCAGAGAAACAAGTTTGTTTACATTTGTAGGAGATAATGCTCCCCGCTTCTTGTTTACAATGTCAGCTGACAGTGAGAACAGGTGTTCTCGTGGCACTGTCGTAGCTGGCATTGCAAGATATTTACGTGCCAGATGTGCTAAAGATTCATATGTCCCTTCATGCTTTGGTCACCATTCCAGAGGACATGCTTCCATGCTGATGACGCTCATTTAAAAAATGCATTAATTAAATTTGTGACTGAACTCCTTGGGGAAGAATTGTACGTCTCCTGCTCTGTGTTTCACCTGTGTTCTGCCATATATTTCATGTTATAGCAGTCTGAAGATTTACACTGTTTTATTTTTGAATTAAGTTATTTTTTGTACATATTTTTACATTTGTAAGTTCAACTTTCATGATAAAGAGATTGCACAACAGTACTTGTATTAAATGAATTGAAAAATACTATTTCTTTTATTTTTAAAGTGCAAATATATCTAATAAAAATAAATATAAAGTGAGCACTGTACACTTTGTATTCTGTGTTGTAATTGAAATCAATATATTTGAGAATGTGGAAAACATCCAAAAATATGTATATAAATGGTATTCTATTATTGTTTAATTGTACGATTAATCACAATTCATTTTTTTAATTGCACGATTAATCATGATTAATTTTTTTAATTGCTTGACAGCCCTAGTCAAAAGCACACGTTACATTTGTATTGATTACTATTATTTTGAAGGCCTGGTCATCGTACAAAGTCATGATTTCTTCCTTAATGAGCTCACACATGTCTGTTTCAGAATGGGTTGTTTTAACCAGCTGAACAAATAAGCCTTTATGAAGACTATTCCATTAACTGGTCTTCTGAACACACACATTTTTGCATGTTTCCATTAGCTTTTCTTTTGCTAATAATGCTAGACAATGATTCTGCATAGAACTTGGGAAGTTACGTGTACAAGTTTACTTCAGATACACAGTTTTTGGCTGCAACTTAATATGGAACACAGCCTTGCAAAATGCATACATAGAAAAATACATTGTGCAAGGTTAACATTGGTCAGGATGGTTCCATGCAACTCTGAGGTCAGGGAATTAATTATGGTTTAGAATACCTCTTTCATTGCTTGCCCATAATTTTCTTAAAGAAACATGGGAAAAAATATAGAAAATAGGATGGTTATCAGATACAAAAGTTTACAGTAACATCAACCATTCATCACAGTCTGACACATTAGAAGAACTGAGGTAGCTATGTAGTTGTTAATCAACTGGAAGAGAAGGTGCCTGCCACTTACTATACTTTTACAAAGTTGAATGATTCTGAGCAGTGCAGAGCCATAAAGATTTTGTAGTGCTGTGGAAAGGTGATAAGGAGCCACCCCATAGCTGACACTTGCTGGATTAGTTCATGGGCCAGATCCTCTGTTGGTATAAATTGGAATAGCTCAGTTGATTTCATGATGCTATGCTAGCTTATGTAGCTGAGAATATGGGTTTGTGAGTCTAAAAGGACCTAAATGTCACCATAGAGCCTGTAGCACTGTGATTTGTTTGTCTCACTTTCTCAATTATTGTTAAAATAACTTCCTTTAAAATTTTTTTTCTTGTTCTGTTTGTGATTATCATCAATCTGACTCTTATTTTGTCCACTGCCAGTTGATGGTCTCACCAATGTATCATCAGGCATCTGTCCGTTTAATTCATTTATAAAGGTAACATCACCACAGTATTTGAGCATCCCTGTAACAGGACAAATGTGACCACATAGATATTGCTGGATGAAGTGAAAAAATCTTCTAAATTTACCATGGTTCACATTTAAATTGCATCTGCAATCTGGCAGTTGTTTATTCATTTTTGTTTTGTTTGTTTGCAAACTGTCCATGGAAGCTTTCTATAAAATGTTGTTCTATTAAGATATCTGCAAACATTATGGAGCTGTGGTGGTTTATTTTGGGTTGAGCCTAGTTCACTGGGATAGTTTGTAAGGGGCAAGTCAAACAAATTTGTAAACCCTTTTTTGAACCAAACTTGTCAGGCTGGCATCTCTACACATATATCTTGCAAAAAACAAACCTACCAAAACAACTCCCACAACCCTCTTACAAATTCCCATTAAGTCTTACAAAAGAATGTGAGTACAATGGTTGGTAGGCATGGTAGAAGTTATGATGCTCATGAAGCAAATGAAATTTGTAAATGTTGTCTATGCTTAATTTCTTTCTCTTCTGTCATGGACCTTTTTCGTTTTAGCTTCTTTAGAGTCTTAAACTGGCCTTAGCCTAAATTTGTTTATTTAGTAGTTTGTTTATGTGTGTACTTGTTAAGTGTCAGATGTTAGAATTTAATGAAATAATGTCACTAAATTCACTTTGGCCCTAATCCAGCAAAATCCTGTAGTCCCTGTGAAGTCATTGGAATTATTCCTGTGTACAAAGTTAGGCACGTGTTTAAGTACTTTGTTGAATTGGAGCCTTATTCCTTTAAATTGAAGGCATTTCATAGGATGGCTTATTGGTACAGATGTCTTTCATCTTCGCTGGTAAGCCTTAGTTCTAGTAGATTCTGGATACAGTTTATTTTGCCCTGATATATAAAGTTAGAATACATTTAACTAAATTAACCCTCTTTCCCCACTTCATTTATAAAAAGGTAAAATGATCCTCCATTCAACACAGACAAATGCTCTGCAGACATCAAAAGAAGATCACTGTATGGGTCCAGTTAGATTCTATCCTAAAGATCTGGGTCAATAAAGGTTCTATGTTGGCTTCAAAACCCGTTTTTTGTGAAAAAAATCCTCTTTGTTCTAGGGTCTGTATGTTTTTTGTATCTTATTTGTAAGGCTCTTGGCTTATACCTTACAATTATATTGTAGGAATGCTATCGGCCTCTAATTGATGTTACCTAGAAAGTCTCTGCATTTTATCAATAGGATAATATGTGCCAGGTCCACAGACTTCAGTAATTTACCTTAATTTACTAGCATAAGTTAAGGCATCTATTAATATTGTGGCCAGTATATTTATATTTAATTAAAAAAACTCATCAGTGAATACCAATCATTTCCTGGAACTTTATTTCAGGGGAGTCCTTAAATCACTCTTTTTTTGTGTCGAAAGTTAGTGGAGTTTCCAACTCAATTCTGCTTTTTAATTTATTAATTGTGTCTCTTAAATGGGTGTTCACTATTCCCCTTTAAAAATGGCTTCTCTTACTGAGTTATAATCCCCACCAAAAGTGAAAGGATTAGCCTTGCATGTTAGCCATTTATCCATAATTTCATTAAAAAAGGTTGGTTGAGATCCATCCCTTCTGCCAATGGAGATGGAGGGGACTACATGAGCCTAAATTATTACCTTATTATTTGTTATCTTTCAATGTATACACCTACTCCATAACAAAGAGCACCTACCCTTTGCTCCAGATGCTCCTTGGCACATTTTAGAAAACAGTTACTCAAACAGAGTACACCAGGAAGCTCCTTTCTCCCTGTGGTACATCATAATGCAGCAGGAAAACAGATATCCAGCCTTTATGATCTCCTTCAGTGAAATCCTGACCCCATTGAACTCAATGGGAATTTTGCTGTTGACTCCACAAATGCCGACTTTCTTCTTCCCGGGTGGGTGCTCCACCCCCGCTCTTCCCTGAGGCCCTTCCCCCATTCTGCCCCTTCCCCTAGGCCCCACCCTCACTCCACTTCTTCTTGACCCCATTGCATCCCTTCCCCCGAGTCTCCACCCTGCGTCTTCCCACCACTGCTCTGCTGTCTTCCCCCAGTGCCTCCCAACTACCGCTGAACAGCTGATTGGCGGGTGGCTGGTGGGTGCTGGGCACCCACTATTTTTTTTTTCTGTGGGTGCCCGAGGTCTGGAGCACCCACGGAGTCAGCACCTATGATTGACTCTACTGAAAGCAAGATTTCACCCCTTACGGTCATCTCAGTCTTGCCTCAGCTCAGGAAAACAAATGTGTCTTGCGGCATGCCTTGATAGTTGATATTCTATCTAGCTAAGGTACTTATATGGCCCCATTATCACAGTATCTGAGTTCCTCAAAGAACTTAATATATTTATCCTCATAATGCCTCTGTAAAGTAGGGATGCATTTTTATCCTAATTTTTACCTCTGACTGGAGTCATGACAGCAGAGGATGCTGAGAGAAGCATCTTTCCAGTAATGTGATCCCAGAGACCATTAGCTTTGTGCTGAAGTTTGTGAAAGTGGAAATAGTTGAAGAACAAACCATCCAGAGTTCTAAAAAGTAACTTTATCAAAACATCTGAAAATGCTAGCAAAAGGGATATTACTTGAAAACATTCAGAATTCAGTTAGTTATTTTTAAATGATTACCATTGTTTTCCTATTCATTGTACTTTATTGAAGTTAGTATGAATCTTATTAAAGTGGCCTACAAATGAAAATGTTCAGTTTGACTGGAACAGTGGCCTAGCAGCTAGTGCTCTGAACTGCCCTGTGAGAACTATAGTTGATTATACTTATCTCTTAATACCCTACCTTGCAAGAACTGCAGGTGGTATGGGGGCAGCATAGTTAACTTCATTTCTACATGGCTACCTGTCTAGCTAACCCAATAGTGGTTGCAGTATGTTGACTTGAAGAGACCTAGTTGGAATTGCTTAGGCACTGAAGTCCTGTCTCATCTGTCTGGATATTCAAATTTCCATGTCTCGCTTCCTAATGTTATGAGCTTGTCCCAGTATATTTGGCCAAACTCTTCCCTCTTCCTATTGTGCAGTGTGTGGGTTGGTTATTGTCTTCTAGCCCAGAAGTGGCAGCAATTCCGTGGTGCTGCTACAGGCGTGTGGTAAAGCACTTTGGAGTCTTTCAGGATGAAAAATCTTTTATCTGTTGTTCTCATTATCAGCGCAGACTCTGTGAGTGATCTAGGTTTGGAAGCGGAGTGGGGATGGGAATGGGTGGGGGCGGGGCCTCGGGAGAGGGGGCGGAGGGGGAGCAGGAAGAGGCAGGGCGAGGGTGGAGTTTGGGGGGAAGGGGCAGAGTGTGGGTGGGGCCTCAGGGCGGATTGGGGGTGGAGCACCCACCCGGAAAGAAGAAAGTTGGCGCCTGTCATTCTCATCTGTACCTGGGGACCATGAGTAATCTGTGGAGTATTCACAGGTGGTCCACAGAGCCACTTCTGTGACAATAATGTCCACAAGCAGTTCTGTTTTCTGCCAGTTCTAGCCTGGTCCAAAACTATTTAAGGGATTTCAGAGACTTTTTTGACTAACTAAACTAAACTAAAAAAACCCAAAAACACACACGTGTGCCCATGCAAAAAGAAAAGTAAAAAAGGAAACCAAACACATCTGTGTGCTCTGAATGACTGCTTAATGTCTCTCCTTTGTCAGATGTTTGCATGGTGTAAATTCAACTATGCACATATTTGTAGACAACACTAAAATTGTGCATTAGCAAACACCCAACAAAATCATACCACAAAGTGAGCTGGAGAGATTAGAACAGTGAGGGCTGCAAGCAATGAGTGGTGTTTTTGTACTAATAAAAGCCCTACATCTAGAAAGAAGAACACACAAGACAGATGCAAAATTGCAGTGTAACCCAGAATCCACAACCATTGACACAAGTTTGATGATTACCTGTTCTCTTGATGATTACATGTTCTGTTAATTCCCTCTGGGGCACCTGGCATCAGTATCAGAAGACAGGATACTGGGCTAGATGGACCCAGTATGGCTGTTCTTATGTTCTTAAGTTTTTCATCTTTTCTCCATAATACTGGGAAGGAGCATGAGTAACAAGAGGATTTCCATCTTCTCCATCTTAAGAATTAATTCACAATTTTAAAAAGTTTGAGAACCATCTGTACTATATTATGTTGTTGTTTATTTATTTATTTATTTACTTACTTACTTATTTGCTATTTCAAGAGGTGCACAGAGGATCTTTCTCCGGAAATCCTAACATTGTTTCTGAATTGATCTGACAGAAGTGAATTTTTTTAAGTTGATGTTTTTGATGCAAAGCATCTGAGAATTTTTCAGGTAAAGATGAAAGGAAATACAATGGTGGGTAGCTAGCCAGCCTTTCAAACACTGCACCAGCAACCCCAAGCCACAAATTCTAATGCAAGAATACTTTTGTGGCAAGAATATGTATAATGAATACGTAGTATACCCCTGTGGGAACCCTGCCACTGTTAAATTTGTAGCCAATTAGCAGTGTTGCACAATTCCCACAGATTAACACCAGTCTCTATAGACCCAGTATACAGAGTGAAATTAGTTTAGACAAATACCTCTTAATCCCTTGTTCTTGGCTGGTCTGGAGCTCCTACTGCTAAGTGCTAATAGCATTGGGAAATCCCAATTCCCAGTGTCAAAGGCTTAGAAGACTCAGACTACCAAATGAAGACATTTATTCTGTATTAGCTTTGATGAATGCTCCTAGATGAAATCTTCTTAAATAAATAAACTGGGCACCTTGCCTGTGCGACTTTTCTTGGGAGATAAGTGTTCTTCAGAGAATACTGAGAAGGGTTAAAGGGGATCGGGAAAATTTCAGACACGCTTAATTGGATTTGGAAGTACTGTAGCACATAGTAGGTTAATATCGGGGTAGGGGGTAAGGAGACAACCTGTAACAGTGGGCCTTTTACACTGAAATGTTAAACAGAGAAACCTGTTACATGACTGCTGAAGTGCTAGATTGTTCATTTGAGGTCTCTGTTGTATTTCCATGTGTATGCTCTGCCCTCTGGTGGCAAGATGAAAATGTGTCTACAGACTTCTCTTCCGCTCAAAAAGATGCTGTATTTAAAGTTAATTTCTGCGAGACTCTGGTGAGATGCATCATGTGAGGTGGGTGGCTGAGGAGGGAATCCTCTTTAGGGTTAAATTTCCGTAAAGGTGGCCCCCCTCTTTTTGTCGGTAAAATTTGTGTCTTCATGTTTGATCCTGGGTATCTATTATGAGAGAAATCTGAGTAGCCGATCTTACTATCCTTTATATTATGGCAGTGCCTGGGGCCTCTAATCATGGATCAGGAACCCATTATGCTAAGTGCTGTACAGACAAGTAACAAAGAAGACAGTCCATGCTTCAAACAGCTCAATCTGATTTGTGCCTATTATTCATTTTGCGGACGCAAAACTCTGCGGGGCCAATTTGCCCTCCCAAACTTCCACCTACACACAAGAGCTTGGGCTCAGTGGAAAAATATTAATCAGTACTCAAATCTTAGACACCATAGTCTTGTCAGCCACACTGATAGAAATGACCAGAAATAAAAAGGCATTGGCAGTTCTTCGAGACACAGTCATAATCTTGTTGTGAATGGGCTCAAATCTACCCAGCTGCACCCTAGTGGTACAAAGGGGTGTACTTGCACCCTCTCTGTGCCAGTGTGGGGACCTGCACCTTAGGTGATCCCTCTTTTCCTGCAGGGAGGGGTTGGTGTTTGCCCAACAGCATTGCCTCATGGATTTTGTTCTGGGTAGGGAGCTAAAGACAGAAAAGGCAAATGTTGACTCTTTAGTGGCAACCACTGTACAGAACTTGTCAACAGAGAAGTTAGGGTTATGACTATGTGCTGAAAGTCAAAGCTGGGTCTTTACTTCTGACTTCCCTAAGTGAAAAAATATTTACCAAGAGGTGCAGTGGGTTCATGCTCATGCCTTTCCTTTCTGAAAACTTATGTTCTAAAATTTGGATGAGAACACATGTGAAATAGTTCTGTTGGTGTCTGCTTAGTCAGTCACTTATTAACACCACTGAAATCACTCCAAGTCTGGCTCTTTACCTTTGGTACTCAATTCTCAAGAAGAGACCAGAGTATTTCAATCCCAGAAAAAGGAGTTTGCAGAGCTGTGTGGGGAAATTTGCATGGAAACCGGACTCACTAAATCTGATTCTAGTTATATGTATCGGTCCCTAATTTTCATGGGAATTAAAATTTCACCCAACTAATAATAATAACACAAAAATGAGGAAAAAGTAAGTATAAAAGGAATGCAATAATTCAATTAGAATCCCTGTACTCTCTCCTTAGGAAGTTGGAGGCTTTCTCTGTCAATGGGGGATAATGGTTTTTCACCCAGGGATATCATAAGGAAATCTAAGTACGTTTTTAAGCCTTGGCCTCCCCTTGGAGTCTAGCTGCAATTCACCAAATGATTCTGTTGTATGAGTAAGCAAACTATATAATAAGACAGGAAATTTGCAGGGGAGGCTTTCTGGACGCATTTATTAGCAACTTGTAGCATTATACCATTACTTGAATGCTCTAGAAACTTCTAGGGCTGGATGAATCATATATAGATGTACAAAGTAACTGAGGAATCCATCCGCATTTTCAGATCACAAGGTGGCATGCAGGGAAATAAAATGACATTACTTGTAAGTGCTAATTATTTGCGTGCTTTGGGTCTTGGTCCATAATTGCTTCCTGGAACCTGAGCAATCTGTACATAGAAAGTGTAGCAATTTCTCTATGTATGTAAGTAGTTGTTGTCTAAAAATTACATACTTTACTACAGTGTTAACCTTGTGACTGCTGCCTGACATTGCGGGTATGGCACATCCAAGCAGAAGGCACCCACTGTGCTGCTGAATGTACCAGGTACATCCTAACATTCCAGTAACTTTAGTGGGATGTTAATAGCATGACAGCAGCACAGCAGGCTCAGTGGAAGATCAGCCGTGAAGGAGGTTAAGTACTGATGGTTGCATTAGGGGCATTTTATGAGTGTCTGAAATAATTTTACAGATGAAATACCCATATATTAAGCCGGAATGTGAAGGTGGAATAGATGAAAGTTGGCTTATAAATGGCTAACTCACAAGTACCAAATTACTTTACAGTTGCAAGTAGCAAACTGTATTTAAAGCAAACTGTATATGTCAGTTATTTTTGGAGACTCCTTTTGTTTTCATGTATATTTAGTTCATCACCTACATTTTTAAATCCCTCTTTGAAACTATATTTAGGGTCTGATTCTGCCAGGACTGGTAGTCCTCTTGAATAGTACCTTTCTTCATCAAGAGAACTATTGATTTCAATGGGACCATACATGAAACCAGGATCTACTCCATGTGAGTAAGGGAAGAATTGGGCCCTTAGTCAGCTGTGACATATAACTTTCTGAGTAAAAGAATACTCAGGCCACTTCTGAAAACAAATTATTCTATCCAGTAACACCGGGAAAATTCAACCCTAGTGAAAACTCTGTTGAAATCATTCCACTGAAGTCTTTTGTGGGAATCCTCTAACCACCAGTGCTTTGGGCAAAGAAATCCTCTGGTTTAATGTACAACAGCTACACTACAACTTTCAAACACATTTTCTGAGAATATGTGTCAGCTAGTAACCCATGGTAATTATCACAAAATCTCACCCTTCAGACCCATTATAGTGATAAATAAAACTGACAATTTCTGTTCTCTCTTGAAAATCTAGATGTTAGCTTGGTGGCTTAGCAGCTCTCTGGACTTTGAAGTGCTTGACAAAATCTCTTCTGTTAGGATTAAATAGCATGATTGTGAGGGGAAAAAAAATCAAAATCCCTGCAAAGTTCAATTGGTCTCCGAATATGAATAATTTCATATACCTTTGACTGGATGCAAATTGAATGCTTTTGTTCTGATTTGTCACTCCTTTGTGATGGTCAGCTTCACAAAGATGATTGCGCAATTAATTAGGAACTCTAATAATATCTTCTGTTGGTTTTCATACACAGTCATGTCACTGTTTGTTTTCTGGGGTTTCCTGAGATACTTTCTACTCCTAATAATGTCTTTCTGCTCAAACACAAACTTGCCTTTTGTGTGTCTGTTAAATGTTCATTGTGGCCCAAATCCTTACTACAGCACCTGGCCTGAACTGGGCCTGGTTTTGGGTGGATGTGCAGTGGGGAAAAAGAGGAGGACCGCTCATCCCAAGCCACTGAACACCTATGGAAACAGTCCACGGAAGCCACTCTGAAAATTTTGGCCTGGCTTTCTAATGCTAATGGTTCATAGAATCATAGAAGATTAGTGCTGGAAGAGACCTCAGGAGGTCATCTAGTCCAACCCCCTGCTCAAAGCAGGACCAACCTCAACTAAATCATCCCAGCCAGGGCTTTGTCAAGCCGGGCCTTAAAAACCTCTAAGGACAGAGATTCCACCACTTCCCTAGGTAACCCATTCCAGTGCTTCACCGCCCTCCTAGTGAAATAGTTTTTCCTAATATCCAACCTAGATCTCCCCCACTGCAATTTGAGACCATTGCTCCTTGTTCTGTCATCTGCCACCACTGAGAACAGCCTAGCTCCATCCTTTTTGGTACCCCCCTTCAGGTAGCTGAAGGCTGCTATCAAATCCCTCCTCACTCTTCTTTTCTGAAGACTAAATAAGACCAGTTCCCTCAGCCTCTCCTCATAAGTTATGTGCCCCAGTGCCCTAATAATTTTTGTTGCCCTCCGCTGGACTCTCTCAAATTTGTCCACATCCTTTCTGTAGTGGGAGGCCCAAAACTGGATGCAATACTCCAGACATGGCCCCACCAGTGCCGAATAGAAGGGAATAATCACTTCCCTCGATCTGATGATAATGCTTCCACTAATGCAGCCCAAAATGCCATTGGCCTTCTTGGCAACAAGGGCACATTGTTGACTCCTATCCAGCTTCTCATCCACTGTGATCCCCAGATCCTTTTCTGCAGAACTGCCGCTTAGCCAGTTGGTCCCTAGCCTGTAGCAGTGCATGGGATTCTTCCGTCCTAAGTGCAGGACTCTGCACTTGTCTTGTTTCAGAGTAACAGCCGTGTTAGTCTGTATTCGCAAAAAGAAAAGGAGTACTTGTGGCACCTTAGAGACTAACCAATTTATTTGAGCATAAGCTTTCGTGAGCTACAGCTCACTTCATCGGATGCATACTGTGGAAAGTATAGAAGATCTTTT
Source organism: Eretmochelys imbricata (assembly GCF_965152235.1). Lineage (NCBI taxonomy): Eukaryota > Metazoa > Chordata > Testudines > Cheloniidae > Eretmochelys > Eretmochelys imbricata. Next base: position 145,203,787 of record NC_135572.1, read on the forward strand.
TATACACACAAAGCATGAAAAAATGGGTGTTTACCACTACAAAAGGTTTTCTCTCCCCCCACCCCACCCCACTCCACTCTCCTCCTGGTAATAGCTTATCTAAAGTGATCACTCTCCTTACAATGTGTATGATAATCAAGTTGGGCCATTTCCAGCACAAATCCAGGTTTTCTCCCCCCCACACACAAACCCACTCTCCTTAGATAAGCTATTACCAACAGGAGAGTGGGTTTGTGTGTGTGTGTGTGGGGGGAGAAAACCTGGATTTGTGCTGGAAATGGCCCAACTTGATTATCATACACATTGTAAGGAGAGTGATCCCTTTAGATAAGCTATTACCAGCAGGAGAGTGGGGTGGGGTGGAGGGAGAGAAAACCTTTTGTAGTGGTAAACACCCATTTTTTAATGCTTTGTGTGTATAAAAAGATCTTCTATACTTTCCACAGTATGCATCCGATGAAGTGAGCTGTAGCTCACGAAAGTTTATGCTCAAATAAATTGCTTAGTCTCTAAGGTGCCACAAGTACTCCTTTTCTTTTTGCATTTGTCTTGTTGAACCTCATCAGATTTCTTTTGGCCCAATAGTCCAATTTGTCTTGGTCACTCTAGACCCTATCCCTACCCTCCAGCATATCTACCTCTCCCCCCCATCTTAGAGTCATCCACAAACTTGCTGAGGGTGCAATCCATCCCATCATACAGATCATTAATGAAGATGTTGAACAAAACCAGCCCCAGGACCGACCCTGGGGCACTCCGCTTGATACCGATTGCAAACTAGACATGGAGCCATTGATAACTACCCACCGAGCCCGTTAATGTAATATCAGTCTTTAAAATTGTCGCAAGTTCAGGGATGCGTTGTCTTAGGGATGGGGGTTTCATGACCAACACTCCCAAGAAGAGGAGAAGGGTGGTGGTGGTCGGGGACTCCCTCCTAAGGGAGACAGAGTCATCTACCTGCTATCAGGAGTAGGAATTCCAAGAAGTGTGATCAGAGAATATCAGGGTTGGAAGGAACCTCAGGAGGTCACCTAGTCCAACCCCCTGCTCAAAGCAGGACCAATCCCCAATTTTTGCACCATCCCTAAATGGCCCCCTCGGGGATTGAACTCACAATCCTGGGTTTAGCAGGCCAATGCTCAAACCACTGAGCTATCCCTCCCCCCCCCACTGTGATGCTTGCCTGGAGCTAGAATTCAGGATGTGACTGAGAGTCTGGCGAGACTCATCAAATCCTCAGACCACTACCTTTGCCTATTTATCCATGTGAGCACCAACAATACTGCCAAGAATGACCTTGAATGGATCACTGCAGACTACGTGGCTCTGGGAAGAAGGATAAAAGAGTTTAGGGCTCAAGTGGTGTTCTCATCCATCCTCCCTGTTGAAGGAAAAGGCCTGGGCAGGGACCGTCAAATCAAGGAAGTAAATGCGTGATTACTCAGGTGATGTTGGCAAGAGGGCTTTCACTTCTTCAACAATGAGCTGATGTTTCAAGAAAGAGGATTGCTGTGTTGGGATGGGCTCCATCTATTAATATGGTGAGGAGCATCTTTTGACATCATCTGGCTATCATTTGATACGGAGAGCTTTAAAACTAGGTCCTATAGGGGATGGTGACAAAAATACAGTCAGTGTGCATCTAGGCGCAAGTAATGAAGACAAAGGGAAGAGGCTAATTTCTCAAGAAAGGTTTAGAAATCACGTCTGCATTAAAAAGGCAAAAAGAAAAGCAACAGGACAGTCTTCAAAATATCTTCGATGGCTTTACACAAATGCAAGGAATATGGGGAAAAAGCAGGATGAACTGGAAGTCATGGTTTATGAAGAAAATTATGACTTCATTGGCATCACAGAGACTTGGTGGGGCAACTCCCATGACTGGAGTACCAGCACTGAGGGATAGAGCTTGTTCTAAAAGATTAGATATGGGAAAAAAGGAGGAGGTGTTGCACTGTATGTCAAGAATGCATACACTTGCTCCGAGGTCCAAGGGGAAGTGAGCAACAGATCTACTGAGAATCTCTGGGTGAGGCTAATAAGGGAATAGAACAGTAGCTATGTTATGGTGGGTGTGTATTATAGGCCACCAAATCAGGAAGATGAAGTGGATGAGTTATTCTACAAACAAGTAACAAGATTAGCTAACACACATGAGCTAGTATTAATGGGGGATTTTTACTTCCCTGATATCTGTTGGAAGACTATTGCAACAAAACATGATTCATCCTGCCAATTCTTAGCGTGTGTAGGGGACAGCTTTCTGATTCAGAAAGTTGAGGAAACAACTAAGGTGTCATCCATTTTGGATCTGTTTTTGACCAGTAGGAATGAATTAGTTGCGAACATGAAGATGTTTGGGAACTGGGAGGAAGTGATCATGATCTGATAGAATTCAAGATCCTAGGGAAAGGGGGATATGAGAACAGCAGAACAAAGACTTCAGAAAGGCAGATTTCAACTGACTCAGAAAAATCGTAGGCCAGGTCCCATGGAAGGACTAATTAGGAAGAAAAGGAGTTGAAGGGAGCTGGCAGTTCTTAAAATATGTAATACTAGAGGCTCAACATCAAACTATTCTGATGCAGAGGAAATATAGGAAGAGGCACAGGAGGCCAATGTGGTTGCACAAGGACTTTTTTTTAATCTATCTACAAACCAAAAGGTATACATAGAGGAAATGGAAGGAGGGGTATGTCACCAAGGACGTATACAGGAATAGTGCAAGCATATAGGAACAAAACCAGGAAAACCAAGGCAAAGAAATGAGTTACAGCTGGCAAGAAATGTTAGAGACAACAGGAAGGGGTTCTTCAAATATGTCAGACAAAAGAGAAAGATCAAGGATGGTGTGGGTCCACTGCTCAATGGAGAAAGTGAGCTGGTAAAGGAAGATAATTGGCAGGAAGAGGTATGCAGTGCCTACTTTGCTTCAGTCTTCTCACAAAAAATAATATGACTGGATGACTAGCGAAGTTACCATAGATAATAAAGGGGAAGGGATGCAGGCAGGATAAGTAAAGAACATGTCAGAGATCTTCTCACCAATTTGAATGAATTCAAATCAGTAGGGCTGGATGCTATTCACCTGAGGGTACTGAAGGAATTGGCTGAAGAAATCTCAGAGCCACTGGCAATAATATTTACAAACTCATGGATGACAGGAGAGGTCCTGGAAGACTGGAGAAGGGTTAACGTCCTGCCCATCTTTAAAAAGGGGGAAAAGGACAATGTATAAAACATTCAATTTGCAAATACCTAGAGGATGAAGGGATGATCACTAGCAGCCAGCTTGGATTTACTAAGAACAAATCATGCCAAACCAGCTTGATTTCCTCCTTTGACAGTGTAACTGACTTGGTGGATATGGGGAATGTGGTGGACATAATATACCTGGACTTCAGCAAGGCTTTTGGCACAATGCCACATGACATTCTGATAAGTAAGCTGGAGAAATGTGGGCTCAACATAACTGCCATTAAATGGATACATAATTGGTTAAACAACTGCAGACAAACTATTAATAGAATGATGTTAGACTGGAGGTCTCAAGTGAGGTTCCACAGGGGTCTGTTCTGGGTCCGGTGTTGTTTAACATCTTTATTAATGACCTGGATGTAGGAATAGAGAGCATACTGATCGAGTTTTCAGATGACACAAAACTGGGGAGGGCGGTTGCCAATACTTTGGTGGCTAGAGATAAAATTCAGAGGAATCTTGATAAATTGGAGAACTGGGCTGTAGACAACAAAATGAAATTCAACAAAGACAAATGTAAGGTGCTACCTTTAGGGAAGAAAAAAACAAATGCACAAATACAGAATGGGGGAAAACTGGTTTGGCAGCAGCACTGCTGAGAAGGATCTGGGAGTTGTGGTGGATCACAACCTCAACATGAGCCAGCAATGTGATGCTGTTGCAAAAAAAGCAAATGCTTTTTTAGGTTTCATTAACAGAGGCATAGCATGCAAGTCATGGAAGGTGATATGACTGCTCAGCTCTGGTTAGGCCTCAGCTGGAATACTGTGTCCAATTTTTGTCACCAATGTATAGAAAGGATGTAGAGAAACTGGAAATGATCCAGAGGTTAGCGACAAAGATGATTGAAGGGTTGGGATGCAAGCTATATGAGCAAAGGCTGAAGGAACTGGGTATGTTTAGTTTGGAAAAATTGAGATTAAGGAAGAGCTTCAGATACTTGAAGGCTGCCATAAAAAAGATGGAGAAAAGTTGTTGTTTTTTTTGCCACAGAGGGCAGGACATTGGGGTTCAAACTACAGCATAGCAGATTTAGATTAACTCTCAGGAAACATTTTCTAACTGGAAGAACAGTAGGACAATGGAACAGACTGCCTTGGGAGGTTGTAGAAGCGCCTTCACTGGAGGTTTTCGAAAGGATCCTGGATAGCCATTTGTTTTGGATGGTTTAGATACAACAAATCCTGAATCTTGCCAAGGGGTTAGACTCGACAGCTCTTGTGGTCCCTTCTAACTCTCTGGTTCTATGATTTGAAGAGCAAGTTAGAGCAGCATCAGGGTAGTTCTAATTTATGCCATTTCCCATAGCCCTTGGGAAGCACAGTAGGAACACACACTTGGCCTGCCACACCTACTTATATTCTGTATCAGCAGCTGGAAGTTCTGCCCAGGCCCAGCTTCCAGCTGCTGATACAGAATATAAGTAGGTGTGGCAGGCCAAGTGTGTGTTCCTACTGTGCTTCCCAAGGGCTATGGGAAATGGCATAAATTAGAACTAAATTAGAACTACTATTCTCAGATAGTCGTTTTTGCTCATCTTAAGGCTCTCTGTATACTACCAGAACATCATAAAAGGGCCTTAATGTAGCTGAGCATCAGGACCACAGTATCTAAGCTAGTGCATTTTATTTATTTCTTTTATTTTATTGTATTTCCCTGGGAGACATCCTAAACCTCTGTAAATCTGGGGGAAGAGAGTGGCATGGCTAGTTTGAGCATTCATATTACATTGAAGTGTATAGTTAAATAATGAAGAAAATACAAAGTAATAACCCAGACTGCATACACAAATCTTTGATTGGCCTGACAGACAGCAGTCCCACTCATACCGCTTAAAAGTTCTCCTTTTCAGTCCCTTGGGGGACGCCCAGGTGAAAGGAACTGGAGGAGAGGAAACACTGCTGTATCCTAAAGTAAGGGTGAAGCTAGGAAAAAGGGACCGCGGGGAAGTGGCCCAGGGAATCAAAGCAGCTTCAGTGGTGAAGGGAAATCTGCCAACAGCTGCTACCACTAGGGTCCTTGGGCTGGAACCTGGAGTAGAGGGCGGGCCCGGGTTTCCTGCTCCCTCCCCCCACTCTACAGAGATCTCCTTCAGAGGGGAAGCAGGCCTCGGTCCAGTCAGGAGGCTGAATTGTGCCTACTGAGTGCTACGGCGCAACAAAGACTGAGGGCTATTTCTTCTTCCCATCTCCCACACTGGCCTGTGATGAAAGTAACTCAATAGGCTGTGACTCTTGCTGCTACACTGTGAAAGAAAGGTCACACTGGGGCCTTAGTGAGTTTCTAAGGCCACTGAATCCGCCCGGAAGCGTGGGACCCACCAATACAGGCTCGGAACTTTGTCACACTATGGCTGATCACGTCATCAAGAAGTAGGGGGATTATTTTTTAGCAGTATTAGAAAATTTTAAAAAATGTTTATTTTAAACATTCAAGTCAGTTTGGGTCAAGGTTTCTGCCTCTGTGATTTGCTCAGCCTGTGCTACAGCTTTGAAGCTGCTTAATCTAGTGGTGCAGCACTGAAGAAGAAGCTTCGAAGTCCAAGAATGTGAACTACATGGTGTCATCTCTTTTGTTATATTAGCATAGCAAGTGTTTATTATGGATGAAATCCACTCCCCCAGCAGAAAGCCGGAGTCTTTGAGCTCTGTGTGGGTGAAATGTAAAGCAGCTTTAGAGGTGATCTCCAACTGCCCAAAGCAGGGCTGCTATTCCAATCTGCAGGCTAGAATAGCAGTCTCAGGACCTCTGTCATTGTGCACGGTACTGAGGACACTTGGTAAGACACTGGCTATGTGGCCAGCTCACACTGTGGTCTATGTGGTCACTCTGTGCAGGACTGGTGCAGACGCCTTAAGCACAGGCACAAGTGTACAGCTGCTCAGAGGGCAGACCGCCTGTCTTACGCCTATGCAGAGTGTAAGCAGTGTGGAGGACTGTGTGCTGGCCAGTTCCACTCCATCTACCTAATCTAGTAATTTTTTTCAACATTGAAGTTTCATGGTATTTATTTTATTTGTAAAACATGCACTCAGTACTCTGTGGGCACATTTAGTCTTAAAAACTGCAAGTAACAACATTTAGAAAAAGTCACTTTAACCTTGAAAGCTCCACCCCACTAAACTAACGAAAGGAAAAACTTGAGTGAAATTTGGTAACAAACTCAGGGCTTTGCAAATTTGGTAACAAACTTAGGACTTCTGATGAGAACAATCCAGTCCAAAGCCAGGTGTTAGCTGGAGTTTAGACACTCCATCTATAATACTTATTATATAAATAGCACACAACAGCTTTTTTCACGGTAGCGGTCTTGTTTAGTTTACTAATAACTAGTAACAATGGCTCATATGTAAGTGGGAGTAGAAAAGGAGTGAAAGGAATGTAAGCAAAACTTAACGTTTTCATCCTTTTCCTTGTCATACAGGAAAACCATATCAAGCCCATGGTGACAAGGTTAAGATGCTGGTATGAATGGAGCTAGTCGAGGAAAAGAATAAGGCTACATTCAACTCTTGTGACTTCAATGGACTATCGTCGGGCGCCTTCCTACAGCAGCTCACAACATGACAGGCATGCCGATCTCAGTTTCCCCCTCAGAGTCCCCACTAACTCCAAGCAAGCTGTCTCGACACAATAATACCCTCCTTGGTGCTGGTTTATTACAAAACATTGAGCAAATGGACCAGAACATAAGTCCCAAATACATAGTTCATTTCTCATCCCAGTGCAAACAGTTATTAAGATCACCTGATGTCTCATCCCATGATGCCCCACATATCACACACTGATGCCTGTGACACCCACACTCAGACACCCACACTTTCTGTAGCCATGCCCTGTCCTTGAACCAGGACAACCACCTCAGCCCATTCATATTGGAGTGCAACCCCACTCTTCCCAGTGGGAATCCCCACAGCCTCTCTGCTGGGAGATCATCTTTACCAGGGGAGCATCTCTAATTCCCCACCCCCAAGCCTTCTCATAATTCTTCTGAGTCCAGCGCTCTGGTTCTTGGAGATGTGATACAGACATGTATTCCACTTAGGTGTATGTGTGCTTAGCACATCAGAGGCAGAGAATTTTGCCTAGAAGCATCCATAGAGGAAGGGCACTCATGCTTTGTGGCCATTGCCCCTCCCCTGGCTATAAGAAGTGGCGCCGTCCCAACCCCCCTCATTTCTTTCGCCCTGAATGCCCAGAGACTAGATTGCAATGCAGAGGGGACAGAGGGTAGAATACACGTCTGCATCACATCTCCAAGAACCACAGTTACAGTAAGTAACATTTCTTCTTCGAGTAGATGCAGCTGTTTATTCCACTTAGGTGACTCACAAGTAGTACCCATCCCAGGAGATGAGGCTTGTGGTCTAGCTAAATAAGGATTTTAGGATCATCCTACCAAAACCTGCATCTGTTCTGGAAGATGCGGTAATGGCATAATGGTTTGTAAACATATGTATGGATGACCATGTAGCAATCCTGCAAATGTCCAATATTGAGACATTGCTGAGGAATGCTATTGATGTTGCCTGTGCTCTCATAGAATGAGCTTGCACGTGCTGAGGAGGCGTGGCCAAAGCTATTTCATATGCAGTCTTGATACAAGATGTTATCCATTTTGAGACTGCCTGTGAAGAGACCACTTGACCCTTCAAACAATCTGCATATGATACAAATAGGTGAGGCAAAGCACAAAATGACTGAGGCCTATCCAGATAGGCTAGACATTGCCTGACATCTAATACATGGAAATGCTTCTTTTCCAGAGATTAAAGTGGCTTAGGAAAGAACATAGGCAAGTATACCGCATGGTTCAAGCAAAACTGAGAAACCACTTTAGACAAAAATTTTAGGTGTGGTTGTAAAGTCACTTTGTCTTTGGAAAATTGTGTATAAGGAGGCTCTGCCATCAGAGTCTGCAACTCACACACTCTTTTTGCAGACGCTATTGCTACCAGGAATGCAGTTTTCTGACACAAAAGTGGAACAGGACAAGATGCCAGGGCTTGAATGGAAGTCCCTTTAAAGCCACTAGGACAGTGTTAAGGTCCCACAGAGGAATCGGCTCTCTGACCCGAGGATGGAGATGAAGAAGCCCTTTTAAGAATCTTGCTACCAAGAACAGCTACCGAACACCGCTCTTCCTCCTCATTTAGCCACAAAGCAGCCATGCCGTGAGATGCAGGGAGTTGAATGTGGGATGCAATGTGCAACCGTGATTCTGTGTGAGTAGATCAGGATGGAGAGGAAGGGGTATGGGAGGCTGAACTGACAGTGTGAGAAGGTTGGAGAACCAGCACTGCCTTGGCCATGCCAGGCAATGAGAATGATCTTGGCCCAATCTGCATTCAGCTTGAGGATGACCTGTGGGATGATCACGATCAGGGGAAGAGGGTACAGGAGTGCTGATTGCCAGCTGAGATGGAAAGTGTCAGACAGGGAGTCCAAACTGAGACTCCCTCCAGAGCAGAACAGGTGACATTTCCTGTTGACCCTCATAGCAAACAGATCAGTAGTTGGAATGCCCCAAGGTTCAAAGATGACCTGGAGGATGCTTGTCTTCAGAATATTACCTGTGACTCAGAAAAATTCCTGGTGAGATGGTCCACAAGATGATTCTGGACCCCGGACAAGTGGTCAGCTATCAGAATAAGGCTTTTCTTGATGCAGCACTGCTACAACTTGATTACCTCTTGGCAGCGCATCCTGGTATGTAGCCCCCCTTACTTGTTCACCTAATACATTGCAGTGGTATTGCTGGTAAGTATGTGAATCACTGAGCCCTGGATATTGTCCAGAAAAAGCAGGACTTGCATTGTAGGTGGCCTAAAGCTCTAGCACATTGATATGCAGCGAGGACTCCTGCTCCAAAAGCAGATCTTGAACCATAGGGTGACCTCTGATCTGACAAGTGCCTCAGTGCCAAAGCAGGCTACAGGGCCTGTTCAAGCAGGTGCTGCTTCAGATGAAGATCTTTTGGCTACCTGAGTCCGTTTGGTGAACCATCTGTAAACTAGTCTGCTTACGCCTGGTGCCAGCTCTGCCACTTCTTGGCATCCCTTACAAGCTCAAACAGAAGATCTGGGCTAGATGACATCTTATCCATTTTTGACATATACTCTAATTTACCAAATAATACTGTACTATTAATGAAAATTGGCCTCAGGCATCCTACCTACCATGAGATGGAAGCTGTACAAGTACAAATAATGTTAGATTTCACGATTTTGCTTCAGCAGTCAGTTACAACCATCCTACTGATAGTCAAATGCTCTCAGCTCTTAATACAGTGAATGACGCTCAGCCAACACAATGATTTTAAAACAAGAAATAATCACTGACTTCTATGGCAGAGCATCAGTGGAATGCCAGAAGCTTTAATGACAAGACTTTATGGTTTCAGTACTTATTTGCATATCCCTGTTTGGCAGGTTAAGGCCATACACTCAAACTTGGTGGAGGCAAAGTGGAGCTGAAGTTAGGACATCCAAGGTAGGACATAGGCTCTTATGACTTATTCAATGAGCCTCTGACAATTTACACCAGCTGAGGATCTGAACTGGAGTAAATACACTAGCTCTTTCCTATACTCATTAAAACTAGTTTGACATATTTATACTAGATACATGGGAGTGGGGTGGGGTGGCTTATTCTTTCTATATCAGCTTATGTACATGATTCCTGAAGTGTCTGACTTTTTCTGGGCTTTAAATTTTAGAAATGTCAAGAGATCTCAACAATTCAGAGGATCTCAAAGAAATAGGTTTTCAGGATGCTCTTCCTCATACTTTAGAATGTAGCTGATACACTGCAAAGACAAGGGTTGCTCAGGCTGTCAGAGGAAGCCCTAACTACAACTTGGAAATAGCTGTGGGGCTGGATCAAGTGATGAGAACACACATGAATTATGCAGCAGACTCTTAACCCTTAACACACTCTTTTTCTTTTTTTAGCATAGAATCAGAGATTGGTGACAAGTTGCAAATTTCTCAGGGGATTCTATAGTTTGGACACTGATCTGAATGTGCTTCTTAAATTCATATTCCCCCGTAGAGCTTTATTTAATTTTTTTAATCTTTATTTTTATTGCTGTAAAATGGTACTAAACACAGGTCATGTGAAAGGAACAATAGAGAGATTCATATGAACTACAATGTAGTAGAACCTCAGAGCTACAAACATCAGAGTTACGAACTGACTGGTCAACCACACACCTCATTTGGAACCGGAAGTACACAATCATCAGTAGCAGAGACAAAAAATAAAAGCAAACACAGTACAGTACTGTGTTAAACATGAACTACTAAAAATATAAAGGGAAAGTTTAAAAAAAAAAAGATTTGATAAGGTACGGAAACTGTTTCTGCTCTAGTTTCATTTAAATTAAGATGGTTAAAAGCAGCATTTTTCTTCTGCATAGTAAAGTTTCAAAGCTGTATTAAGTTCCTGTTCAGTTGTAAACTTTTGAAAGAACCATAACGTTTTGTTGAGAGTTACAAGCATTTCAGAGTTATGAACGCCCTCCATTCCTGAGGTGCTTGTAACTCTGAGGTTCTGCTGGCAACCATTAGCTCATATAAGAAGTAACAAATCAGAATATGTCTCATTTTGCATATTAAAAACCTTGTCGTCATATACCTAAGCTGCAAAATCTTGCTAGTTCTCTCTTTAGATCCTAGAAATCTTCCAGTCTGTCTCTGTGGCTAAATGCATGATCATACCCAGGTTGTTTCCTGCCTTGAATTCCACAACACCCTCTGCCCTGGCCTCCATAGTCCATGTTTTATTTCTTGACCCTCCCAACAGTCTATACAGAATGGTTGAAATCATGTTCCATATCTGTCACTCTTATCTAGTCACTCACCTCTTTGAATCCATCCACTGCTTTCCTCTCTTCTTCCTTATCAGTTCTACAACGCCCTGTACACCTCCACTCGAGCCTTTGTCTTTGCTTTTATTTCTTACCACAATCCTTTCACCCTCTCTGCTCTACTAGGATTTGATCCAGTGCCCACTGAAATCAATGGAAAGACTTTGGTTTCAAGTGGGCACTGGGACTGGCCCACTTCACCACTCACTTTGTATAATGCTCACACTTTCATTTTTCATGCTGCTTTCTATGCTGCCCCCTATGCTTGGAGAATCTATCCTATCCCTGTGCATCAAGAGCTCACCGTCTCATCATTCAATCCCTCCTGGAAACAACTAGCTTCTGCAAAGTCCACAAATGCTTACCCAATTCAGCCCAAAATACGGCTACCCTTTATACCTCCTCCCCCACATAAAGTCTGTTACAGAATCTTTTTCTCTCCATTGTGTTTTGTGCTGCCAATCAAAATTCTGAGCTCCTTAGGATTTCTTGTATGTCTTTACAAACTAAGCACACTGTATTTCCTTTTATCAGTTTTGAATTTGTCACCCTTCATTTTTGTGAAATGTTCCCTTGTTCTTGGACAGGAGAAAAAACAGGAACTTCTATTCACCCTCTTTCTTCCAGTTTTGATCACATTTCCCCTCTTATTCATGTCATCTTTAAGGCAAATATTCCTATTCTTTTCCATCTTTTTTCATATAAGAGTTTTTCCATGTCCTTAATTATTCTCATCACCATTCTTTAAACCCTTTCTATATCTGCTATTTCCTTTATGACATTTCCGGTGAAAATTGTTGCAGGTGCAATTTAGATGTCCAAGGCCCTGACTTATGGATGCAATCAGGGACCGAGAAATCTAAGTGACTCAGATTGCAGGCAAAAATAATTACAGTGCAAAATTGTGCCTGAAAGTTTTGTGGCCATGAAAAATAGTCAAAGCTAGACTGAATATGAGACCCTTAATCACTGGCAAAATATTCCCTCCCCACAACACTCCCTCATTTTTTTTACTTCTGAAGAGACAAAAAACTATCAGAGGAAAAAAATATAAAGTATGTTTTAAACTCCTCTTATATGGCCAAATCATGGTTTTAATAAGGAATGGGAGTTTTGCTATTGATCTCAATGGAACTAAGGTTTGTGTGAAGATCTTGTCATACATTTCAGCATCATACTAGAAGAACTTTGTGTTCCAATGTGACTCCAGAGTGGCAGGTGTGATGCAGTTTACACTTAATTGAACAATCACTTTAGTCTCCATTGCTTAAAAGACACAAGAGAGAGGTTCCCTGCCATCATCCAGGTTGAAACATTTCTTTCAACTGCCCACAGGAAATCAAAGTATTTAAGAGCCTGTGTACTATATGAGCTAATGCTTTTGATGAACTCATTCTAAAACGATTGGCAAAGTGGCAAGAAGATGGGATATTGTCATTTCTCCTCCATAAGGATTAAATAGGTTTTATGCAGGGCAAGAAGTCAGTAGATAATATTAATGTCACTGTCACAAGGTGATACTGGTTCTTTAAGGGCTAGTCTACACTGGCAACGCTAAAGTGCTGCCACGGCAGAGCTTTAACATGCCTTGTGTGGTCACGGTGCGGCGCTGGGAGAGAGCTCTCTCAGTGCTCTGAAAAAAACACCTCCATGATGGGCATAGCTCCCAGCACTGGGGCACTGTCTACATTGGCACTTTACAGCGCTGAAACTTGCTGCGCTCAGGGGGGTGTTTTTTTACACCCCTGAGCGAGAAAGTTGCAGCGCTGTAAATTGCCAGTGTAGACAAGCCCTAAGAAGGAGCATGGCCAGTGCACCTGTGTCTTGTCAGCTGACCCCAATTAGGTTTGAAAGAGGGCACCTGGGGCTATAGGGAAGAGACATCTGGTGAGTTAGAACCAGAGTGCTGCAAGAAACAGGTGCAGCAGGAAATTCCCTGGAAGAGGCTGCCAAAGTCCCCTGCATGTGGGGGAATGCAATGGGAACCTGCTGAAAACCAGAAAAGCCCTGGCTGGCAGCGTTAAGTGAATAAAGCATGGAAGAGTCCTGCAGGAAGCCCTCAAGTAGGAAAAACTGAGAGGTAAAGAGGAAAGTACTCTGGGGGTTGTAGCCCAGGGTGGGCTTAGGAACTGGTTTTGTTAATTTTGCCTATGCTGGGAAAATAAAGCTGCTTGGAAAGAGACTCTGGGTGTGGCAGTGGGTCCTTTGAGAGCTGGGGAGGTGGCCATCTTCTTCCAGTCACAATAAACGCTGGATTAATTTGTTTTTTAATTGACAATTTTCTTAAAAGAAAAATGGCTTGTTGAAGGAAACAAAAAATGTTATTTGATGAGAAAAACAATTTTTTCCTTTGAACTAAAAAAATTGAGTTTTCTCTCAAATTTTAAAAAAGTGATATTTCACTCCTTCTGCTACTTTATCTCATTTCCCCCCCCAAAAGTTTGCAAAAACAAACCAAACAAAAACCTGATTTTTAAAAATTTCATTTAATTGAAAAAGCAAAATTCCATGAAAAATTCTGAATGAAATGACATTTTTTGTTCAATTTTTTTTTGGTAGAAAATTCATCTTTTTTTTACCAGCCCTGCTAAATATGGTACTTTCAATTAATAATTCTTGGGCTACAAAGGAAAAGGTTAATGATCATTATTAAAATTATTATTGAATGAGGCTCAGGGGAATGAGCCTGAACATATAAGAATTCTCTAGCCATGTTTTTCGTGGGGTGCTTCTGATAACCTGTTGTGTTTAGCTCAGGTCTAATCTACACTTCAGAGCTAGGTCGATTATAAGGCGGCTTATGTTGACCTAACTCTGTAAGTGTCTACACTAAAATGTAACTCCCACTGATTTAACTTGCCCGCTACACTGACTTAATAACTCCACCTCCATGAGAGGTGTAGCGCTTAAGTCGATGTAGTTAGGTCGATGCAGTGTCAGTGTAGATACTGTGTTACTTACATCGACTGTTGCCTCCTTTCAGAAGCCATCCCACAATGGTGAAATCGGTGCAAGTGCTCCTGGTGAGGATGCCACCGCTGACACAAGGAGCGTAGCGTAGACATGCAAAAGTGATTTACTAAGGGCTTGTCTATACTACCCGCTGGATCGGTGGGCAGCGATCGATCCAGCAGGGGTCAATTTATCAAGCGCTCTCCCGTTGACTCTGGTAATCCACTGGAGCGAGAGGCGCAGGCAGAGTCGACTAGGGAGCATCAGCAGTCGACTCACTGCAGTGAAGACACTGCATAGACACTGAGTAGACCTAAGCGTCGTCTTCAGCTACGTTATTCATGTAGCTGAAGTTCCATAACTTAGATTGATTCCCCACGTTAGTGTAGATCAGGCCTACCTGAGGTGGCTGAATATCGATGTACTTAAATCGACTTAATTTTGTAGTGTAGACTTTCCCCCAGTCCAGAAAATGAGGCTGTTTGGCTCTGGCTATAGAGAGAGCCTTTTGGTGATTCTGACAGAGTTTTAGCCTAACAAACAGGATACTAGTTGAACAGCGTTGAACAGCGTGAAGCGTTGCTGCAAATGAAACCCTTTCTTTTTGATACTTACCTTTTTATCCCCCAATTTGCTATACAAAGAGACTATATTTAGAAGATACCTTGATATGGGGTAAACTGTGTTCTATGGGTATCGGGCAAAGTACTCTGCTATAAAGTGTTCTCCTTTCTCTAGGGAGAAGAGGTTATAGAATGCTTTGAAGATAATGTTTCATAGGTAGCTGAATGCCATATCATTTAATGGGCCCACATTTTAAATAACCCAGAAGAATTATTTACCCTTAATGCTGTACTACTCATTTATCAAATAAGTGGACTTATGCACAAAGGAAACACTTGACCTTAATTAGATGGGCCATATTAAGTCCCTGAAAATGAAAATTCTCTCTAGAATTGCTTTAATTTTTAATCAGCTCCCAATCACAAATCCTGTCTGAATAGATACCTTCATCTTATTGAAGATGATGGGAAAACTCCCATTGATTTTTAAAGGGAATAGGATTGGGTTCCTATATAGAAAAGTAGGATTGTGAGAAAATCTTATTAAATAAAAAATGCCTTGGTGCACAGGAAAGAGAAAATACATATTAATACACTACCATAATACACATTTTAGAACATGTATATTCAGTTGTGACAATGCACTTTTCTGGGCAATTTTTTGTTTAAATCAGTGAGTAGATGTTAGTGGTGTGCAATATATTCACAATGAGACCTAAGGCCTGATTTCAAAACATGCTTGGCAAGTTTGCCAAGGGCTTATGAATGTTTTGTGTGAATTTGGGACCATTGTGTGTGAAGCTGGGTAGATTTGTTGTTGTTTTTGGTAACTAAATCATGTGATATTTGCATGTTCTTATGACTTAGATGTGGGGCATCTTGGCAGTTATAAATTTGTTCAAACTCAATTCCTTCCTCTCCCCCCGGCCACGACTATTTCTACAATGTTTATTTAAGTTTGTGATATACCCTCAGGTTTGCAAATGAGGCATTGAAATGCTCAATTTTTAAACATAGGTAGCGAGTCAGGGGCCCAGGGCTGTATTTAGGTGCTCACTTTGATGAACACATATGACTCAATAGGTATTTGCTGATTTGAGAGATTCCACTTCCAGGATAGATATCCACATTTGAAAACTGATCTCTGATCATAAGGTCTAGATATCTGATTGTACTGTAGATGCTGTGAGTTATTTCTCCAGTAGACTTTTGGGGACTGAGGGGTAATCCAAACAGCATTGCTCTGTACATGTGCAAGTTAATAATTATTATTTATTATTTGTATCATGACACCTAGGCACCTCGTCATTGACCAGGACCCCACTGTGCTAGGCGTTGTACAAACACAGAACAAAAAGACAGTCCCTGCCCCTCAGAGCTTACACTCTAAGACGAGATGGGTACAGACAGTCTGGAGAGTACGAATAGACACTACTAGAGTATGAATGGTTAACATGACAGGCAGGGATGTTTAGTTACATAAAAGATAGTGAGGGGCTCAGATACTACAATGATAAAGTCCATATAAGTACTAGCACTGATTTGATGGATTGGGGTTTTGGGAGGACAGAGCTGAAGCCCCTGCATCCCCCGAAACATCCCCCACTCCAGAGATCTGATCTCCTCTTTTCCCTGAACTGATCCAAACCTTTCTTCGCTGCTTGGACCATCATATTTCCCCCAACTGCTCAGACTCTCCTACCACCGTTCCAACTCCTCCAGCATTCCCTTCATCACACCCATTGCTCCAAGCCCCCTGTCCCACATCTCCACTCTTGCATTTGCAAAGGTTGAAGCTGAATGCAGGTTAGGTTGAACAAGCAGAACTTTATTAAACCCTGTGGACTGCTCTATCTATGTGGCTGAGTTGCTTCCAGCCTAACTCCACACATTTCCCAGTTCCCCTGGTGTACCATCCAGGGAACATTTTGGCCCTCTGACTCCAGTTCCACTGATCATAGAATCATAGAATCATAGAATATCAGGGTTGGAAGGGACCTCAGGAGGTCATCTAGTCCAACCCCCTGTTCAAAAGCAGGACCAATCCCCAATTAAATCATCCCAGCCAGGGCTTTGTCAAGCCTGACCTTAAAAACTTCTAAGGAAGGAGATTCCACCACCTCCCTAGGCAACGCATTCCAGTGTTTCACCACCCTCCTAGTGAAAAAGTTTTTCCTAATATCCAACCTAAACCTCCCCCATGGCAACTTGAGACCATTACTCCTTGTCCTGTCCTCTTCCACCACTGAGAATAGTCTAGAACCATCCTCTCTGGAACCACCTCTCAGGTAGTTGAAAGCAGCTATCAAATCCCCCCCTCATTCTTCTCTTCTTCAGACTAAACAATCCCAGTTCCCTCAGCCTCTCCTCATAAGTCATGTGTTCCAGACCCCTAATCATTTTTGTTGCCCTTCACTGGACTCTTTCCAATTTATCCACATCCTTCTTGTAGTGTGGGGCCCAAAACTGGACACAGTACTCCAGATGAGGCCTCACCAATGTTGAATAGAGGGGGATGATCACGTCCCTCGATCTGCTCACTATGCCCCTACTTATACATCCCAAAATGCCATTGGCCTTCTTGGCAACAAGGGCACACTGCTGACTCATATCCAGCTTCTCGTCCACTGTCACCCAAGGTCCTTTTCCGCAGAACTGCTCCCTAGCCATTCGGTCCCTAGTCTGTGCATTGGGTTCTTCCGTCCTAAGTGCAGGACCCTGCACTTATCCTTATTGAACCTCATCAGATTTCTTTTGGCCCAACTTCACTATTTACAAACAGTGAGCTGTAGCTCACGAAAGCTTATGCTCAAATAAATTTGTTAATCTCTAAGGTGCCACAAGTACTCCTAAACATTTTAATGTAAACATCAAAACAAATAATTGATACCCCAACTCCCACCCTGTGTCCCTTTGGCCAGAGGTTGCTAGCACATAGCTGAGTTGGAGTCTTGTCTTTACCAGAGACTCAGCTGGTTATGTAGTCTTTGAGGTAGTTTGGTCTCCTCAATAGGAAACCATACCAGCACTGACTTA
Source organism: Eretmochelys imbricata (assembly GCF_965152235.1). Lineage (NCBI taxonomy): Eukaryota > Metazoa > Chordata > Testudines > Cheloniidae > Eretmochelys > Eretmochelys imbricata. The sequence goes on from NC_135572.1 coordinate 145,221,469, forward strand.
TCACTGTCTATCTGTCACCTATGTCTTGCAATCTCTCTCTCTGTGGAGTTGTCACAGTTTGGGGCAACTTCACCTTGATTACCCCTCACTGGTCCATTTTATTCTGAAGGTAAAAAGTGTTAGATAAAACCTATTGAAAACAATAGAAGAGCCTTCAAATATGCTCATAATCCTACCAGGCTTCACCCCAACCCTAACATGGGTTCTGGCAGGAGCAGTTTCTCAAATTCCCACCCAAGGAAGATTTCTTGTGGTTACACATTCATCACAGCTTCAGCTCAGAACAAGCACAGTCTTTTGAGGTCTCAGTAGGCCTAGTCCCTCCAACCCTACATGAAGAATTGGGTCCCTCCATGGACCAGGGGTCTTCTCCAGTTGCTGGATTAGGAAGTCCTTGAGCCAGTTTAAAACCAGGCTATTTATCCAAAACCCTTTTTTTGTCTGTTGGAAATCCAGTTTGAACTAGTATATGTGCTCCTTTTCAGGGGGCTGGCTTCTCTGGAGACGTTACAGTCTGAGTGAATTGTCTGCTCTCCTATTTACCCTTGACATGGAAATACATACACTTCCTGAATGACACACACACAACAGCATTTTCAATACAATGTATGCCAAAAGTATCAAACCTAATTCAAAAAGGTTTATCTTAATTCCATAAGTTTTGTTAGGACATTACAGGATATTGTCAGTCTGACACAGAAGTCTCCTCCCTCCTTGCGGGATTGGTCTCTGGATGGTTCTCTGTTTCTACATTCAGTGATGATCTCTCTATCTCTTTAGGCTCTCTGGGTGTTGTCTGTTGGCTAGTAAGCATCTCCTGTTCCTTTTTATCACTTGTCCCTCTTGTTTAGTCTCCTGATAAAACCTGGATGCCTCTGTAACCCTCACGACTGCATTGGTCCATTCCTTCTGGTGTCTAGTAGCTGGATACCCCTGCTCCGCAGACTTTCATGCTCCCTTGAGTACTGGATTATGTCTTATAGTGCCACGAGAATCTTTCTGTGTGGGAAGCAGAGAGATTCCACCGTTGGGTCTGTTTCCAGTCACAGCTTTCCTTTGAGGCATCCGTCACCTTTGAAAAATCCCCATATGTTTTAAAATTTGTCTCCATTGTCCATGGGACTCCTCCTTTTGTTTCTTGCACTGCAGCTATAAAATTGATGTTGCATCCTGATCAGAACCATGGGTTTTATGGCTATATTCCCCAAGGCAGTGGATGGTTAGCACCACATGCCTGTCACAAACCAGTTGGCATTATCTGTTATTTTTCAGGTTAATAACTATGAAGTCACACTTTCCTGTGGGCTGCATTATGCTCAGATTGTACATCATTAGAGTGTGCACATTGTTTTTCCCTATTACCATTGTTGCATGCAGGGAGGTTGGTATTGTCCCTCGTGGCTTTCCTGTCCTGACAGCCTGAATGTGACATGAGCTCAGACTCAAGGAGAGAGGCAGGATTCATCACTACTGTTTGATGTGCATTTCCCTACTTGTAGAAGTCTGACTGAATCTTTCCGAGAGCCTGCTCTGCTTTTGCACACAATGCTAAAATGGTTCAGCTTGCCACATTCCTTCCAATGCTGCCCTAGTGTTGTGGCATTTCTCCTTTACCTGTTCATGATGTCTCCCACAGCAAATGCATCTCATTATTGGTTTGGAACCTTGATCACCTGCTCTCCTTTGCTGTTGTCTTACTGTGCCTATATCTGGGAGTGATTTTTGGCTCCTAGGGTTTTCATCGTTACTCTTGACGCTTCCACTGCATGCCCCATGTCTAGGCATCTGGATTCGGTCTGATGTGAACTCCCAGCTGTTCTTGACTCTCAGCTCTGTGGCCCATCTTAGGGCTTGTCTACACTTACTGGAGGATTGACGCTGCGGCAGTAGATGCATCAGCGGTCGATTTAGTGGGTCAAGTGAAGACCTGGTAAATCAGCCGCCAATCGCTCTCCCATTGACTCCTGTACTCCGCCTGATCGAGAAGAGTGTCTCCCGTCAACGTCATGTAGTGTGGACCCCACAGTAAGTAGATTTAAGCTATATTGATTTGAGTTACACTATTCACGTAGCTCAAATTGCATAACTTAGATCGACTTTTCCCTTTAGTGTAGACAAGGCCTTAGTTGCTGAAGCCCACTTGTTTGATTCCATTTTCATCTTTAATTTGCAGTCTTTCCACCAGACGTAGTTGCATTTATACTGGCCCTCTGTCTGAGGAGATGTTCAGATTACTACAGCAAACAAAAGGAAAAACTGGAGAAGTAAGGCTAGAGCAAAGTGTTAAATTAATGAGACAAACATATGAAAAAAGGTTGACTGACAAATGAAAATTCAAACCTTTATCTAGTGGCCTCTGAGCTAGATCCAGAATTCGATGTCTATGGTGTGACAGACCTCTTTTTCACAAACTGGGCTAGAGGACTTAGTTTCCTCATTAGTTACGATTGCTGATTAAGGATGCCCCCTGCAATTTTTAAGGGGGATTCTTCTATTCCTTTATCATTTTATGGGAACTACCATGACATTTTTCTTTACTTCAATAGTTCTCATAAAAACATCCAAATATTATATGAAGAATGGATGCAAGCATTTTTCCATTATTAAGCTGTCACTCTGAAACTTTCCTATACTATTGATCTGACACTAGAAGGTTATCATACTATTGATCTAATATTAAACTGATGGAATAACAATAGCTTTTATTGGCAGGTTGTTGATCAAACATAGCCTCTTTTTTTTAAAAGTACCTGTTGGATTGGTGGTAGTTTTTAATAATGCTCCTCCCATGTTCAGGACACATTTGCCTGTTACTTATTATAAAAACTAAAGTCAAGAGTTGTTTAACATTTCCCATTTCATTTTTAAATATTTAACAGAGATTGAAGTCTCCTTTTACTCACTTTCTCATTGACCTTCAACCCTGGACTGGCTCCCATACTCACTAAAACAGTCCCTTGTTTAACCTTGGCCTCATCAAGTTCTGTTCCCTTTCTGATCTCTTCAGCATAGGCACCTCTCTTTGATCACCATCTCATCTCCTTCACAACATCCATCTGTCTCCATCTCCCCTGCCCTGCCTTCTGCTCCTTCCCCAATTCCCAATCTATTGATACTCAAGGCTTTTCAGCTACTCAGCCCACTCCTCCCTGTCTTCTGGGACTCAGTCATTGGCTCTCTCCTTTTTTACATTTGTCATCACTCTTGTCTCCTCCTTCCCCTTCATCCACTGCAAGGTCCAATCCTCCAACCTTCAAGTCCCAATTCACTCCCAACATCTGCTTCGGCTCCTGTGCTACTGAGTGCCTCTGGCATAAGTCCCATGACTACATGGATTTTCTCCACTACAAATGTGTTCTTTCCACATTCAGCTCTGCCATCTTCCTTTCCACTACTTTTCCACCTGATTGACTCTCATGCTTACACTGCCAACTGCCTTTAAAACCACTTTCGATTTCCTTCTTGATAATCACCTCACTGTTTTCTTGTGTTCCTCTGTCTGCTTGTTGTATCCACCGGTTGTCTCATCTTATACTCAGAAGGCAAACTCTTTTTGCAGTTGCAGGGTGTGTGTGTGTGTGTGTGTGTGAGAGAGAGAGAGAGAGCGCATGAGCACACGCATACATACAAGCACAATAGGGCCTTGATTGGCAACTGGCGCTCTCAGATGCTTCTGCAATACAAATAATGCAAGTAAGTGCCTTATAGACAAGTATGAAGGCAATGTCTCTGCCCGGAAGAGCTTACACTCTAAATAATCATAATAAAACCAATAATTGAGAGGAATGCTTCCAACTGTATCCCGGTCAATAAGGTTCTTTATTAAAAAACTAATGCAAACAAAGGTCCCAGTGCAGAAAATATTTAAGTATGTGCTTAACTTTAAGCATGTGAGCAGTCCAACTGAAATCAACATACATGTTCTTAAAGGTAAACATGTGCTTAAGTACTCTGGTGGATTGGGGCCAAGATTCTAATTTTCACAAAGGCCTTATTTTTAAAAACCCAATAGCCCTTTTCACTAGAGAAGAGATGTTAACCCTGCTGTCATGGCCACACTGTAGCTTGAGTAGCTGCTTTCTACCTACTTGAAAAATTCCCTGCAGAGATGGCTTTTAATTGGGTACAGTACACTCTGTTCTTAGTTACGTACTATTGCTCTGCACTATTTGATGAGCTGCAATCTTCCAGTTCATAGGTGGCTGTGCTTCAGTGGTGCGTAAAGTGATTTAAAGTGTCGGTGGCTTTAAGCCATTGTCTGTGTTGTAGGGAGATGCCTCTATACTCTGGATGACTATCAAAATTCTCTGGTGGTTCTGAAAGAGAATTTACTGGAGCAGGAGCTCCCCTGGCTGGTGCAGGAAGGGGTAACGGGCAATGGCTATACCTTGCCATGCACTTATGGCTCCTCTTTTTGGGAGCCTAGCCTAGTATGGACCCTATCCTGCCAGGGGCATAAGGGACAGAAAACTCCTTGCACCTTCTGCCTTCCTTGCCCTCTGAGCACTTGTGCATGCACACAGTCTATTTGTACATCCATTGCAATCTGGTCCACAGCTTCTATCTTTAAACAATGTAAAATATGTAATGCCTCTATTGTTGTTTGTTCTGTATCATCATCTATTTAATTCTGTTCAAGCACTGATTTATAGTCTCTGCATAAATGGCCAACATTCAGCTTAAATACCTTAATATAAAATAAAAGATAAGCAACAAAGCCAACCCTTACTTCTGCTCCTGTACTTCCAGTTGAAGCTCAAATTCTAGACCAGAAATTACATCCCATGTATCCAACATCAAATACATTTTCATAGATTCAAAGGTCAGAAGGGGCCATTGTGATCATCTAGTTTGACCTCCTGTATAACACGGACTACAGAACTTCCCCGAGATAATTCCTACAGCAGATCTTTTAGGACAACCTCCAATCTTGATTTTAAAATCATCAGTGATGGGGACACCACCACGACTCTTGGTAAGTTGTTCCAGTGTTTAATTACTCTCAGTTAAAATCGTATGCCTTATTTCTAGTCTGCATTTGTCTAGCTTCAACTTCCAGCCACTTCCATACCTTTCTCTGCTAAATCCAAGTCTTGCAGTTCTGGCTACAAACTTTCTTACTACCATGCACCCTTAACATATGATGCATAGACCATGTTCCAGTTTACTTGCTCATTATAAGGATAGAAATAACATCTTGCTGCTTATTCTTCATAGACCAGAGGCTTGACTCTTCCATATTCCTGCTATGAAGGACGTACGGCATCTTAGTCTCCATATATAGTCTAGAAACAGCACCCCTCCACCTTCAACAATTATTCTGTTATGAGGCAGAAAATCTAATTTATGCTGGTCACTCTCCCTATAGGTACTGAAAACCCTACTCTACTTTCCCTATTCACCCACCCACTGTGGGACAGAAAAGCCACCTTCGCTATCCAGACTACAGATCCATATTTGTCCATATTTTGCTAATGTTGTACATCACAGATGTGCATAGAGGAGAGAAGATTGCCATCATGTCCATAGAAGGTACAGTACATTTTAAAACAATGATTTAAACATGGCTAAAGAGATGGTGGTAATGATAGAAGTGCACATTAGGGGTGGACAACTATATGGGGACAGTTAAAGCTGTTCTTAGAATATGCAGTGCGCTGTTTTATGCATGTGCATTTAAAACAGACTGAACTTTATTTCCCTTCTTTTAATTGTTCATTTCTATCCTTTCAAAGGTTTAGTTGTTTTAAAACTGTAATATTTTATATATATATATACACCCACACCCACATCATACCAAGTCCGTATTTGTCAATTTTTTTGGTTGTTTTTATTTCCTTCACATAATACAAAGGACATGTGGTTAGGAACTTGACAAGAGGCCTTGTACAGAGCTAAAGAATTCCACAGAGTCCCCAGCTCCATCTCACCTCCCCATGAATTTCAGAGTTCAGGAACTTGTGTGTTCCTGGTCCACCTCTTTCACTGACATGTGCCACTGAGGGGTCTGCAGGGTCCTTGGTCCCCCATAGCTCAAGCTGCCCTCCACAACTCATGAGCCACAGACACTACTGGCTAGCAGGGCTCATTAACGCCATAGTCTCTCATGTCCCCTGCACTAATTTTCACTGGATTATAGCTGCATGTATGGCTTGAATATTTATAATCATGACCTTATTTATGAGGTAGAAGGACCCCCCAAATATAAGCATCATTTTTAAGGATCCATGCATTAAAAATGGTTTGACCAAGTGCCTTCAATCATTAAGAAATTCTAGGGTGGCTTGAGGGTAATCACAACAGGAACATTTCTTACGCAAAGCTATGAAGGAAGTGCATGCGGGGCTTTTCACAGAACTAGGACTGCAACCTTAACTATGGAGCTGTTACTAAAATGGTCCTGTATTCAGGGTAATGTTGAATGAGCTTTCAACCAAAAAACAGGTATATTGGTTTTCACTACATAAACAAAAATTGTTGGGTGCTAATTTGCCAGGAATGCATTTTGCTACAAACGCAGTTATTAGTTGAACCACAGAAATCTATGTAACACAGTGTAGAAAATCCAGACACAGGTTACATTTGAAGAAAACCTGTTGTGATAAATATTAGATGCATCTAGTTTTAATAGTCCTATGGTACAGTGGTTCTCAAAGCTGGTCTGCTGCTTGTTCATGGAAAGCCCCTGGCGGGCCGGGCTGATTTGTTAACCTGCTGCATCCACAGGTTCGGCCGATCGCAGCTCCCAGTAGCCACGGTTCGCCGCTCCAGACCAGTCGGGGCTGCGGGAAGTGGCGCGGGCCAAGGGATGTGCTGGCCGCCCTTCCTGCAGCCCCCATTGGCCTGGAATGGCGAACCACGGCCAGTGGGAGCTGCGATCGGCCGAACCTGTGGACGCAGCAGGTAAACAAACCAATCTGGCCTGCCAGGGGCTTTCCCTGCACAAATGGCGGCCCGGCTTTGAGAACCACTGCTATAGTGTATTCTGACTAATTGAAGCTTAAGGAGAACATAAAGGTCCCAGGCACATAACACACCATCTGGAGTTATTACTCCATGAAAGTTTGCTTTCATCAGCAGCCAGCAAAGTTGATTCTTTGAAAGCAACAAGATGCTGATTTAGCATGGAGACTCAGTACAGCCTCCGTGTGAGCACCCTCCTTCCATGCAAACACTCTGTTCACTGCCACGTGTTGGGTGTCCTAACCCAGACTACCCCCCTCTGCTGCAGTTTGGTCTCAGATGAAAGCCAGCAATGGACCAAGTATGCACTCTGGTTTTGTTCGAACTCACAACAGCCAGGTTTTTGGGGTCCCAGTTCACAGGCAGCTGGGAACATTGCATGCATGGCTGATTTATAAGGTGTGCTGTACGGGAGGGGTATGAGAGGCTATGAATGGTGGAGCTCCAACCCACACATATACCAATCAGTGAGTAACTAGTAAAAATGTCATAACTTTTGGTGTACCTTCTTTCATCTTTTTGCAGTGTCCATTTTGAATCCCACATGGCAGTGGGAGAAGAAGGGGGTAGGAAGTGCTAGGAGAATGACATAGGTCCTGCCCTGAATGGAGGCACACAATATCCAGACTTGTATTAATAACTTAATAGCTCCATAAGACGGAAATCTCTCTGTCCCTATATCAATAAAAACAAACTTGGTGGCAGAAACTTAACAGGCTCCAGTTCTGGTTCCAGCACTTGTCCTGATGCTGGTTCTGCAGCAGGCTGCTCCACAAGGCTGTCCCTGAAAAAGTCCTCCCACTACAACCCAGGATGGTTGCATAGCCTTTTCAGTGACCAGCCTCAGCTCCCAGGTCATTTCTGCCCTTCATCCGGGGGCTGACTTGCTTCTGGTGGTGGCTGTGATGGGTGGCTTATAAGACACCAGCATTGCTCAGCAGAGTGTTATGCATCATGGGGAGTGGGGGAGGTCACAGTGCTCAGTGCAGTTCCCATTACCTGGTTGAATTCCTTATAAAAGAGGCAGGAAGATGGTGAGTTACCAGAGATGCTGTTAACATCCTTGACTTTCTGGTAGTCTGTCTTCAGCCATTTGATCCACTCTGCATTGATCTCCAATCCGTCAATCTCCAGTGCTCCCAGCCACTCAGATATCATGTTATACACATGATTATTTCTTGTGGTCTTGATGAAGTTGGACATCTTGCTTGCCTTGCACCAGAGGCTCACCAGAATCTGCCTATGTTCCTCTCTGGTTAGCTAGCAGTGTGCTTGATGCAGAACTTCATCTTACTGCTGGCCATAAGTAATACACGTCAGCGTCGACTGTTTGTTTCCATTGGAGCAGTCCATGTGGAAATGATGTGTCAAATGCCGAGCAGCTGTTTTTAAACCAGGAGGTTGTTGCTGGTGCCTGGGGAGGAGGGGCAAGTTTTGGAACTGAAGGGCTGGGAAGCACTAGCCTCAGGGGATTGTGGTATAGCATTAGCAGACTCTCCAGACCACAGTCTGGCAACCCAGATTTGAGCTGTGTCCACATTGCAGGATGCCTGGGCTCTGACACTGCACCCTTAGTAAAGTCCATGGGCCTGAGTCAAGAAAGTTTATTGGCCTGTGTGAGACTAACTTCTGTGTGGCCAGAAGGGGAGCTTGGTCTCTAACCCAAGTCTGAGCCCAGGCTTATCTTCTGAGTTTAAATGTTACCTGGTGCTTCCCCAGGGCACTGTAACTCTGTTCTGCTTACGTGCAATCTTGCTTTTAATGTTCTTATTACCATACTAGGGTTAAAGTTAATTTTAACAGGATGGTAAATTGCTGGGGTCACTTTTCTTTCTTTATTTGGTGATTGGGAGCATATTTGTGAACCACTGCAGGAGTGGCTTTATTCATGTGTGTGTGTGTAATTATTAATTAACACTGAGATAGAGGCAGAGAATTTTTATCCTAATTCAGTTCCTTTTGTTTGGGTATGTTGTCTGTTGGAAAAGCTTGGTTTTATTTATTTTCTGAGTCAGACAGAGGTCTTTGGATTTTGAGCGCCATACGGTTAAATTGTTATAAATGGAGGTTTTTGTGTCTGATGTATTTATGACTAACTCATTTATACTATGTAGATTCTATTGTTTGAAATGTTGTTTTTAAAAAATTTAGAATAATGTTTTAATCCTCTGTGCTTTAAACAAAGTGCCGTTATGTGCTCCTGTTATTCCAATAACAATCCAATTAAAAGTGGTTAAAAATCAAGATTTTTACTTTAAGTGCATGCTTATCTTCTGAGGGTATATTGCAGTAAATAAGGAACACTTGAAGAAAAAAACCCCCAAACCCCTAACACTGCAACATGTCTTGTCACATTATACTTACCCCTACACCTGATTTCAAATGTAAATTGCATACCATTTAGCTCTAATGAAAATACTCTAGTGAAGGAAATTGTTAAGATTTTCTGGTGCTCCCCTAGGGGTAATATTAAAACCTCCATTACTAATATCTCACTCTGAAAAGACAAAATGTGCACTGAGAATACAAAAGCCCTGTTGGCATCTAAATGTGTGCCAATTAATTCGCAGTTACAGACCTGCAGATCAGTATGGAGATGTAAAAATAGGACCCAGGAAAGCTATTTAGATCTCTGTATAGTGGGGCTCCTTGACCCTAGATTTTTAATGTTAGCTTAATCATGGCATTCTGCTTTCTATTTATTTATACAGTTGCTTCAATGAACAAATTAATTATACAGCACATTGACAAACATGCCGAGTAATATTTGCCAGGATTTAAATTAATTTAATTCAAGGGCCACTTCATTTACAGGATTCATATGCACATCAAGCAGTAGCTTTCACTTAATTGCTATTCATGTTACACCAAGATTTTTCATTTTCATCTTTTTTTAATTCAGCTAAAGACTGCTTATCTTGATTTTCCAAATAGATAGACACTTTTAGGCAGGTGGAAGACAGGTAAATGATAGACAAACAGGAATGGAGACAAATGTATGGATGACATACATTTAGATAATAGTCGTTACTATGAGAGGAAAACAATTGGATACATTAACATCTCATTTATTTTCCTCTTATCCCCAATTTTCAATTTTTCTTTCTGTTTTACATGTACAAACCTGCTTAAGAATTCACTTAGGTTATTATTAGGTTCAACATCCTAGGAGGTAGAAATGTACTGAAAACTAACTCTGTGACACTAAACTTTAAAAAAGAGAGATTTCAATAAAATGAAGAAGTGAGACAAAAAGACCCTAAAGTCAAGGAAGTAAATCCTTATATATGACATGGATGTTACTTGGTAATAATACTAGTGTCAAAAAAGCATGTGTGCCACTGAATAATAAGGAGACCAGGCTGGCCAGAAGTAAACCTGTATGGCTAAATGGCAAAGTTCAGGGGGTTATCTGAACCAAACAGAAATCCTTCCAAATTTGGAAATCTAACTCTAATGATGTTAATTAAGAAGCATACGTGAAAGTTGGGAATATGTAAGAAGGAAATTAGGAAGGCAAAGATGGATTTTGAAGAGCGAATACAAAAACAAAAAACCCAAGAAATTGTTTATGTATTTTTATACTTTAAATAGATGAGTAAGGAAGCCTCAGAAAGAACCGGTGGGTCTGCTAGATCACCAAAAATTAAAAGGAATCAGATAAAGAAGATAAAGACATAGCTGAAATGCTAAATAATTTCTTTGTGTCAGTCTTCTCTACAGAGGATGTTGGGGAAATATTGACTCTGGACCTGCTCTTTTCTGGTAATGAAGATGAGGTGCTATCAGAGACTGAGGTGTCAGAAGAGGTGCTAGAAAAATCGATAAATTAAAAAGCAATACCACCGCCCCCCTGCCCAGATGGTACACATCCAAGAGTTTTGATGGAGCTCAAAAGTCAAGTGGCTGAGCTGCTAGCAAAAATACTCAATCTTTCATTACCATCAGCTATGATAGTAGAGGTGAATGGTATCACATGTGATATGTATAGTTTAAAAAGGCTCTAGATATGATCCAGGTAATTATGGACCAGTAAGCACATTACAGCTGTACTGGTAAATTAGTTAAAGTTAAAAAAATAGAATAATAAAACACCCAGAAATCTTGATTTCATAGGGTCTAAACAGCAGATTCTGCAATGGAAAGTCATGTTTCACCAATCTATTAGAATTCTTTAGAACCAGCTGCTATTATTTAAGCTTTCAAAAAGCCTATAACAAGGTCCTTCAACAAAGGCTACTAAAGAAACACAATGATCACAGGGTGAGAGGCAAAGTATTTTCAAAAACTGATGAAGAGACTGGAAAAAAAGAGTAGGAATAAATAGCTTTTCCATTGCAAAAGATTAATAGAGGTGTATTTCAGAGTGCTGTACTAGGACTGATGCTGTTTGATATATTTATTAATGATCTAAAAATGGGGTGAGCATTGTGGTGGCAAATTTTGCAGATGACAGAAAATTTAGATTAGTCAAATCCAGAGACGACTGTGGGGAACTTAAGAGGGGCCTAACCAAGCTAGATGAATAGGCAAGGCAACAGCAGGTGAAAGTCAGTGTTGATAAATACAAAGTAAGGAAAAAAAATCAACTAATCATAGACTTTAGAAAGTTCTAAATTAACTGTATCAGTTCATGGAAAGGGACATGGGTACCACTGTAGATGGTTCAATAAAGACTTCTGCTCAGTGTGCATTTACAGTCAAAAAAGCAAAATGTTAGGAACACGTGAGGAATGAGAATGGAGAATAATACAGAAAATATTGTCATATAAATCAATAGTTTACCCTCCTATGGATTACTATAGGCAGTATAACTCATCCCATCTCAAAAAGGATATTGCAGAATTAGGGTGGGGATCAGAGAAGGGAGATGAGAAAAAAAACTCTCATATAAATAAAGATGGAAAAGAATGGGATTACTTTAGAAAGGAAACAACTATGAGGGGCCATGAAGAAAATATACAAAAAGGTGAATAGGTAGGCCCAGAGCTTCCTTTCTATCTGTTTCACAATACAAGAATCAGGGCACGTTTAATTAAGTTAAAAGGTGACAAAATGGATAAAAGGAAATACTTTCACACCACACATAATTAGATGGTGGAGCTCACTGAGGCCAAAAACTGTGCAAGATTCACTGCCCAAAAAATTAATAAATGCAGAGTTTAGGTTGACTAGAGCTCACTTGTATCCTTCCAGAAAATCAAATACACCTGTCCCTGAACCTCAGAAAACCAGGATATAGTGTTAAGGTACATGCTAACCTGCCAGACAGTCTAACCCTGTCCTCTTCGAGTGTTGCTCAGACAAGTCAATAACACACATACTAGCATGCTACAGAACACTTCAGGAACAGAGCATGTGAGTACTGTAGGACATGGTCCAACACCTTCCTTTGTTAAGACAAAACTTTGGTTTAGGTCATGCATAGCAAATAGGAGCTACTTCCATACAAACCACCACAGACTTGCAAAATGTTACAGCCCCTTCACTCTTGGCTTAAGGATTCCTTCTGAGCCATTGTCTTCAGTTACTGCTCTCTAAGCCCTGGTCTACACTAGGACTTTAGGTCGAATTTAGCAGCGTTAAATCGATGTAAACCTGCACCCGTCCACATGATGAAGCCCTTTATTTCGACTTAAAGGGCTCTTAAAATCAATTTCCTTACTCCACCCCTGACAAGTGGATTAGCGCTTAAATCGGCCTTGCCGGGTCGAATTTGGGGTACTGTGGACACAATTCCACGGTATTGGCCTCTGGGAGCTATCCCAGAGTGCTCCATTGTGACCACTCTGGACAGCACTCTCAACTCAGATGCACTGGCCAGGTAGACAGGAAAAGAACTGCGAACTTTTGAATCTCATTTCCTGTTTGGCCAGCGTGGCAAGCTGCAGGTGACCATGCAGAGCTCATCAGCAGAGGTGACCATGATGGAGTCCCAGAATCATAAAAGAGCTCCAGCATGGACTGAACGGGAGGTACGGGATCTGATCGCTGTATGGGGAGAGGAATCCGTGCTATCAGAACTCCGTTCCAGTTTTCGAAATGCCAAAACCTTTGTCAAAATCTCCCAGGGCATGAAGGACGGAGGCCATAACAGGAACCCGAAGCAGTGCCGCGTGAAACTGAAGGAGCTGAGGCAAGCCTACCAGAAAACCAGAGAGGTGAACGGCCGCTCCGGGTCAGAGCCCCAAACATGCCGCTTCTATGATGAGCTGCATGCCATTTTAGGGGGTTCAGCCACCACTACCCCAGCCATGGTGTTTGACTCCTTCAATGGAGATGGAGGCAACACGGAAGCAGGTTTTGGGGACGAAGAAGATAGCTCACAGCAAGCAAGTGGAGAAACCGCTTTTCCCGACAGCCAGGAACTGTTTCTCACCCTGGACCTGAAGCCAGTACCCCCCGAACCCACCCAAGGCTGCGTCCTGGACCCGGCAAGCGGAGAAGGGACCTCCGGTGAGTGTACCTGTTAAATACTATACATGGTTTAAAAGCAAGCATGTGAAAGGATTACTTTGCCCTGGCATTCGCGGCTCTCCTGGATGTACTCCCAAAGCCTTTGCAAAAGGTTTCTGGAGAGGGCAGCCTTATTGCGTCCTTCATGGTAGGACACTTTACCACTCCAGGCCAGTAACACGTACTCGGGAATCAATGTACAAAAAAGCATTGCAGTGTATGTTTGCTGGCGTTCAAACAACATCCGTTCTTTATCTCTCTGTGTTATCCTCAGGAGAGTGAGATATCATTCATGGTCACCTGGTTGAAATAGGCTGCTTTTCTTCAGGGGACACTCAGAGGAGCCCGTTCCTGCTGGGCTGTTTGCCTGTGGCTAAACAAAAATGTTCCCCACTGTTAGCCACAGGAAGGGGGGAGGGTTGAGGGGGTAGCCACGCAGTTGGGGGAGGCAAAATGCGACCTTGTAACGAAAGCACATGTGCTATGTATGTTAACAGCAAGGTTTACCCTGAAAGAGTGTAGCCACTGTTTTATAAAATGTCTTTTAAAATACCGCTGTCCCTTTTTTTTTCTCCATCAGCTGCATGTGTTTCAATGATCACAGGATCTTCTCCTTCCCAGAGGCTAGTGAAGATTAGAAAGAACAAAAAAAACGCACTCGTGATGAAATGTTCTCTGAGCTCATGCTGTCCTCCCACACTGACAGAGCACAGATGAATGCGTGGAGGCAAATAATGTCAGAGTGCAGGAAAGCACAAAATGACTGGGAGGAGAGGTGGCGGGCTGAAGACAGGTCTGAAGCTCAAATGTGGTGGCAGCATGATGAGAGGAGGCAGGATTCAATGCTGAGGCTGCTGGAGGACCAAACCAGTATGCTCCAGTGTATGGTTGAGCTGCAGCAAAGGCAGCTGGAGCACAGACTGCCTCTACAGCCCCTGTGTAACCAACCGCCCTCCTCCCCAAGTTCCATAGCCTCCACACCCAGACGCCCAAGAACGCGGTGTGGGGGCCACCGGCCAACCAGCCACTCCGCCACAGAGGATTGCCCAAAAAAAAGAAGGCTGGCATTCAATAAATTTTAAAGTTGTAAACTTTTAAAGTGCTGTGTGGCATTTTCCTTCCCTCCTCCACCACCCCTCCTGGGTTACCTTGGTAGTCATCCCCCTATTTGTGTGATGAATGACTAAAGAATGCATGAATGTGAAGCAACAATGACTTTATTGCCTCTGCAAGCAATGATTGAAGGGAGGAGGGGAGAGTGGTTAGCTTACAGGGAAGTAGAGTGAACCAAGGGGCGGGGGGTTTCATCAAGGAGAAACAAAGAGAACTTTCACACCGTAGCCTGGCCAGTCATGAAACTGGTTTTCAAAGCTTCTCTGATGTGTACCGCGCCCTCCTGTGCTCTTCTAACTGCTCTGGTGTCTGGCTGCACGTAACCAGCAGCCAGGCGATTTGCCTCAACCTCCCACCCCGCCATAAACGTCTCCCCCTTACTCTCACAAATATTGTGGATCACACAGCAAGCAGTAATAACAGTGGGAATATTGGTTTCGCTGAGGTCTAAGCGAGTCAGTAAACTGCGCCAGCGTGCCTTTAAATGTCCAAATGCACATTCTACCACCATTCTGCGCTTGCTCAGCCTGTAGTTGAACAGCTCCTGACTACTGTCCAGGCTGCCTGTGTATGGCTTCATGAGCCATGGCATTAAGGGGTAGGCTGGGTCCCCAAGGATACATATAGGCATTTCAGCGTCCCCAACAGTTATTTTCTGGTCTGGGAATAAAGTCCCTTCCTGCAGCTTTTGAAACAGACCAGAGTTCCTGAAGATGCGAGCGTCATGTACCTTTCCCGGCCATCCCAAGTTGATGTTGGTGAAACGTCCCTTGTGATCCACCAGAGCTTGCAGCACTATTGAAAAGTACTCCTTGCGGTTTATGTACTCGCCAGCTTGGTGCTCCCGTGCCAAGATAGGGATATGGGTTCCGTCTATGGCCCCACCATAGTTAGGGAATCCCATTGCAGCAAAGCCATCCACTATGACCTGCACATTTCCCAGGGTCACTACCCTTGATAGCAGCAGATCTTTGATTGCGTGGGCTACTTGCATCACAGCAGCCCCCACAGTAGATTTGCCCACTCCAAATTGATTCCCAACTGACCGGTAGCTGTCTAGCATTGCAAGCTTCCACAGGGCTATCGCCACTCGCTTCTCAACTGTGAGGGCTGCTCTCATCTTGGTATTCATGCGCTTCAGGGCAGGGGAAAGCAAGTCACAAAGTTCCATGAAAGTGCCCTTATGCATGCGAAAGTTTCGCAGCCACTGGGAATCGTCCCAGACCTGCAACATTATGCGGTCCCACCAGTCTGTGCTTGTTTCCTGAGCCCAGAATCGGCGTTCCACAGCATGAACCTGCCCCATTAGCACCATGATGCATGCATTGGCAGGGCCCATGCTTTCAGAGAAATCTGTGTCCATGTCCTGATCACTCACGTGACCGCGCTGATGTCGCCTCCTCGCCCGCTATCGCTTTGCCAGGTTCCGGTGCTGCATATACTGCTGGATAATGCGTGTGGTGTTTAATGTGCTCCTAATTGACAAAGTGAGCTGAGCGGCCTCCATGCTTGCCTTGGTATGGCATCCGCACAGAAAAAAGGCGCGGAAAGATTGTCTGCCGTTGCTCTGATGGAGGGAGGGGCGACTGATGACATGGCTTACAGGGTTGGCTTCAGGGAGCTAAAATCAACAAAGGGGGTGGCTTTACATCAAGGAGTATTTCAGGCAGGACTTCACGTAGGGTTCCAATAAGAAATGGTGCACCTAAGTTATTGTTCTTATTGGAACAAGGAGGTTAGTCTGGCCTCTGATTGATACATGGCTAGATTTACCTCACTGCACCTTCTCTGTGAGTGACTGCAGTGTGACCTAGAGGAATGAGTCCCCTAGACGGGGGAGGGGGGAGAAGCAAATGAGTACAAAACAAATCTGGTCTATTTCTTGTTTTGATCCACTCCATCTATCTTTTACATCTTTGGCTGGCAGCAGACAGTGCAGAAGGACTGCATGCCATCCACATCTCATGGCTGCTCGGCAGAAGATGGTACAATACAACTGCTAGCCATCCTCATCTCTTGCCTGCCCGGCAGAAGATGGTACAGTACGACTGCTAGCAATCCGTATCGCCTGCCTGCTCACCATAAGATGGTTCAATAGGACTGACTGCAGGACTAAAGAGAATGACCTGGTCAAGTCACTCCAAATTTAGTCCCTGCGCCCATGTCTGCCCAGGCGCTCCTGGCCGACGTGACCAGGAGCACCTCGGACACGACGAGGATGGCTACCAGTCGTACTGCACCGTCTGCTGCCAGAAGGTAATGGGTTGCTGCTACTGTGTAGCAATGCCGTACCGCGTCTGCCAGCATCCAGGAGACATAGGGTGACGGTTACCTGAGCGGGCTCCATGCTTGCCGTGGTATGGCGTCTGCACAGGTAACTCAGGAAAAAAGGTGCGAAACGATTGTCTGCCCTTGCTTTCACGGAGGGAGGGAGGGAACGGGGGCCTGATGATATGTACCCAGAACCACCCGCGACAATGTTTTAGCCCCATCAGGCATTGGGATCTCAACCCAGAATTCCAATGGGCAGTGGAGACTGCGGGAACTGTGGGATAGCCACCCACAGTGCAACGCTCCAGAAGTCGACTCTAGCCTCGGTACTGTGGAAGCACTCCGCCGAGTTAATGCACTTAATACACTTAGAGCATTTTCTGTGGGGACACACACACTCGAATATATAAAACCGATTTCTAAAAAACCGACTTCTATAAATTCGACCTAATTCCGTAGTGTAGACATACCCTAAGTTTCAGAGGCCACTGTCATGTATGACACCAGACTGCTGACAAGCCCCTGGGCAAGGACACACATTTATACCTGTCTAAGATACAATGCATGGAACTCAGTGATGGAATGAGGCATACTTTTCATCCTCAAGGTACACACGCACCTCTGTTCATATCACCGTGACAGCTCTGCAAACCTGCACTAAGTCCTCTGCATTCAATATCTGTACCTAGCCCGCTGAGTGGAAGTTGGAGTGCATGCAGATAAATGTTGCAATGCAAATCCATGGAACATAACACAAACAATGGCACAGTTATTTAGTTGTTCCTCATGTCTACTTATTATTACATCCCCCTTACTGAACCACTGACCTTCTGTGCAGAGATGGCTGAGTTCAGGCTGCATTAAATCAGTAACCATAAGATCTAGAACTACAATTTATCTTTAAAAGAAAGCTTTGATTTAGAAGTGAGGTATAGGTGAGGTGTGGATTCTGTGGCAAAACTTGGGGCAAAATCTTAAAAGAAGCCCTTAGAATCATAGAATATCAGGGTTGGAAGGGACCTCAAGAGGTCATCTAGTCCAACCCCCTGCTCAAAAGCAGGACCAATCCCCAATTAAATCATCCCAGCCAGGGCTTTGTCAAGCCTGACCTTAAAAACTTCTAAGGAAGGAGATTCCACCACCTCCCTAGGCAACGCATTCCAGTGTTTCACCACCCTCCTAGTGAAAAAGTTTTTCCTAATAGCCAACCTTAACCTCCCCCACTGCAACTTGTTATAGATTCCAAAGTTCTTCATCCAAATTTGTAAGCACAAAAACTGAGTAACAGAGGTTTAGGTCAAAATGTTCAAACTCGGGTGTCTATGAAGTTTTGTGCATGTGAACAAACGGGCAAGGTTTATTTAAAGATGCTGACTGCTTGCTTCTCCCAAATGGAAGCAGGAGGGGGTCAGCCTCTCTGGAGAAAAAACAAACAAACAAAAAAAACCAGATCGTATTCATTTAATGCCTAAATAGGCACCTAAATCCATAACTTTATGCATCGGATTTTTAAAAAAATTTGCTCCAAGGACTTTACTCAGAGTAAGTCATGAGCAGAACCAAAAATATCCCAGATCTCCTAATACCTGGGCTCCTACCCACTGGACCCCCATTACCTCTCTCACTTCACATACTCTGCTCACTTCATCAAATCATAGGGCTTTTCATCTTAAGACAAGTCAGCTGTATAAACTGCATATTGATAGATACAGTGACCTGCACATGGCAACGTATCCGTACAAGGATGTAAAGGAGAGATTGTATCAGGAAAAGCAATCAAAGAAGAGTGAAGGGTAAAACGGGGACTTGTACCTTTTTACATCCTCCCGTGGGTTTTTTTCTGTTGCAAACCTGCCTTATCCTCCATCTCACTCACAGTGCACCTTACACTCCCCCCTTCTTATGCTCCCACCAACTTACACTGACTTCTTGACACATACGGTGGTGCAATTTACATGTCAGTCATGAATTTGGCCCATGGATTACAAGGGCTTTTTTAGAAAACAATGGGAAAAATCCATATTTCACATCAAACATTAGCATTCTTTAGTTGTATGAACACCTCTCCTCTGATATGATCACTTTAGATTAGCTGGCACAGTTACCACGGATCACAGCTGTATTCAGCACACTGCTGAATGTGATAATGAATGATGTCTTCTCTCCATCACTTCACACAGGTATGTAATTTATTCCTCCAGTAAACAATATTATAATGTAAAATGTATAATACAATATCTCTCAATGCCATAGTCAGTCTGATTTGAGAGAACCAGAATCTGTTTTGTAGCAGAACAAACCAACCCTGAATTATCAACAATTTTGCTTACTTGGCAAAATGGTGCAGCTGTCTTTGCTTTGTTTACTGTATGCATATTTCAGTCAGGAACACAACCCACTCCCTTATAAGGGCCCTAAATTCCCTCACCTCTTCAGTAAAAATTCCCACCGTAATACAGAAATAAAAGGAAACAGACATTGCTAGGTCACATATTAGGCACTTTAAAGCTAAGCATTAGATTTTTGATTGAACATCCACACAGCTCAGGTTCTAAGGTCAGCATAGTGACTGATCCCAGATATCACCAGTCAATCATGGCTTTGTGTCACTTCATGTTTAGGCGGAAATAGTACAAATAAATAAGTGTGTGTGTGAGAGAGGGAAAGAAAGAGAGGGAGGGAGGTAGGGTAGTGTTTGTTCTTTTTTTCCAGAGCTTTTAGATGATATTCCAAATAACTTCTAATAATTTAAAAGCCTTTTAAAGAACAGGCTCCTTTTCCAATAATTGACAGCCAAGACAATACCAAGGGGGAAGGCGAGATGGAGAGGGGCGGAGGTGTAGATTGCTCTATATAAAAGGCTTTAAATTATGTTGTCAAAAACTATAGCAACACTTTTTCAAAAGCCTTGAAAGATTAGACTCCTCCAGTCCCAGACTCCTGGCTTTTGTTTGTTTTTTTTTGCACAACCAGCTTAAAAGTTGATGTCATGATATATACAGTAATTGGTTGGCACTTGTTGCAATTCTCAACCAGCTTGGCATGGGAAATGCAGAAATATGACTGAAAACATTGGCTCCAATTTTACATCGAGCTACTGGAGTGCCTGCTAACCCTTTCAGTACTGAAGTGATCCATACTAAAATGATGATGCCTGTGATTTGTAGAATAGCCCCTGTTGTGTCTTTTCTCCTGCCCCCATGCCCCATTGTCATGTTTTTTCATGTACACATTCTGGAAAATGATCTGCATGCTGAAATGGTTAAATTCTCACAGAGGAGAATAACCCATTGCCATGAAGTCTGCAACCAACAGTGCATTCTGACTTTCTATTGCAGCAAACAATTACATGCTATATGTGCCACAGAAGCAGAACTGCCTAAACTTTGCCAGATTATTGTTCTACATCTGTGATCAAGTTGGTCCTAAAGTATGCCAGGATTCCAGTGGCCCTTCATTTTAATTCAGTTAAGCACAGGAAGGTTCAAAACAGTAGCTAAACTGCACTTAGGGTGGCTTATAATAGGATTCAGCTTTTTGCTTTCTGGGTCACCAGTTCAAATCCAGGCTAAGTTATTAGTGACTGAAAGTTATCATCCAACAATTGTTTGGTCTGTGTGAATGAGTTGGTGGTTTCAATCTAATTCAATCTCTTCCAAATCAGCATAACAAAATGAGATATACACACTTACCCGAGGATTATCATAGGAAAGTTATACATAAAAGTATGCAGTAAACCACCCTCTCAATTGCTAAACTAAACATAAAGCTGCTTACACAGGTGTCTACTAATCATGAAATTACCTCCAGCCTTCCAAAATAGTTCATGGGGTTATTAGCTTCCGGCTACTTGCCTCTTCAACTTGGGTTTTCTTCCTGGAGATCTTCCTGTTTTGATCTCCATCCATAGTGAAAATAAATGTTCCAGTTGTGACTTGGTTATTTTTGATACTTCTGCCTTAATCTCAGAGTTCTGTAGATCCCCAATAGGAGACATTATTCTATAACAGCATTCTGGTCCATTGGCATTATTTCTTAATAGATACATACCTGCAGAGTGAAGCAATAGTTTTACATCTGGTCATTTAACAGTAATGTACTTCAGCATAAATTTAAGATATGGGAACATTTTGCTCTTAAAATATTTTCAGGCATTTCTATTCCAAAATATATCCACATTAGACCCAGCCAAATGTATAGCCATAATTTACGAGAGGAGCTTCTTGCTGAGGTCATCATACACTGTGAAGCTCGGACAGCTTGAACCTTTACAAATGGAAGGAGCATCTAAAATTTGAAATATAACTTTGGTATCTGCTTGGTAGCTCAAGCATAGCACTATTTATTGTCTGCATTCATTCATAAAATGGCTGGTGAACAATAAAGCATTCAGTAAATCTTTGTCTGTCTGCCTAGCCGTCTGTCCCTTGCTTCCCAATGAGAGAATGAAACTGAAAGTCACAGTAGCTTGGGTGCACTTAAGACTTGTTTCATATTGTGTTTCTCACTAGAGGCAAAACCCACAGTCTCTTCCACAGACAGGCCTCTGAAAGAGATTTGTTCATTCATTAATTGTCTTGCTGTATCAGCTTCTGGTGCATGACTTTCTGTGACAGGCATCAGATCGCTTGGTGCTTGATAGCATCTGCCTGTTGGAAAAAGTGGATTAAGAAGGAAGTATAAGTGCTTGCTCTTGTTGTTCTAAAGGACATGCACATTTTTATTACTTTTAAAATTTATTCCAAGAGTAAATGCAGTATTTTCTAAAAACATACCATTCAGTGTACATGAATCAAGGTGGACCATGGCCACCCTGTGGCTGTTTATTACAGAAATCTTATGTGGACTAGGATTGAGGAGATTTAGTGAACAAAGGTGTTACTTTGCAGGCTTCTGGGATGATGGATATATTTTTATTATAATTCTGCTTAAGAATATTTTCTGCTGCTACTCTCACCCAATATTTGTGCTAAACTTTCATGTGAAAATACTGCCTGTGTACATTCTGTATAGATCACATTCAGCAGCATTTTGGCTACTCACTAATGGGAAAAATCTTAATTGAGGACCAAAGGCCTGATCCAAAGCCCACTAAAGTCAATGAAAAGGCTTCTGTTGAATCCAGTGGGCTTTTGATCAGCCCCTAAGTCAGAAAGTATCCAAGTCTGCTGACATCTGTCCTAAAAAACGTATTTTCTTTGTGGAGCATGGATTTGAGTACTCCGGTGTGAGGCTAAGTTAGATCTATTTCCCTTCCTTTCCTCCACTCTGGCTCATTCCCCGTGTCACCTCCCTTTTTCTCCATGATTGTGTAAGTGCGTGAGACAGTGTGTGTGTAAATAATACTTATATTATTAATATTGGTAAATAATGTTCCCACTTTCTCCCAGTCTCTCTCCATCAACAACATAATGTTCAAGATGTTCACTGTCCTTCTGTTTCTTATCAAAAGCTCATAAGCATGACATTTTGCACAAAGTTGGCTTTTTATGCGCTCATGTGATTTGATGCAAAAAAGCATTGCTGTGAAATTTCATGGAAAAGCAAAATTTCAAGGACACTGAGGCCGTGTCTACACTATGCACCACTGGCGGTGGCATGTAGGTAGGGTGATCAGATAGCAAGTGTGAAAAATTGGGACTGGAGTGGGGGTTAATAGGTGACTATATAAGACAAAGCCCCGATATCGGGACTGTCCCTATAAAATTGGGACATCTGGTCACCTTTTGTGTAGGGTATGCACAGCTTATACACTGCAGTGAAAAGCAGGCTGCATCCATATTGCTAAGAACAGCTACAACATCAGAAAGAGGCTCTGGCAGAGGGGCTGCAGCAGGAAAAAGCAAAAGTGGAGTTGTAGCTGATACGGAGAACATTGTAGACAGTTGCTATCCACAGGGCCCTGGGCTGGAACCCAGTGTAGAAGGTGGGCCTGGGTTCCCCCCAACTCCTGATTGGACACAGAAGGAGTTGAGCTGGTCTGTGAGAAACACCAGAAGGGAAGGTCTAAATTGGAAAGGGATCTGGCCTGTCCCCGACCCACTAGCAGCTTCCTGCTGCCATAGCCTTTCACTGCAGTGAGGAAAGGCTCTGCCAGGAAGAGGCAGCAGGGAAAAGCTCTGCAGCAGGGAGCTGCTGAAGCCTTTCCCTGTTGCTTCCCTGCCACAGCATTTCCTTGCTGGGGAATCTTACCCTGTGGAGGGGAAAGGCTCCAGCGGTGGGACGCTATATTGCTAAAAACAGCAGTGTAGACATGGAGGCGCCGTTTGGGTGCGTAGAGAGCCCATAGGGTATTGTGACAAAGTTCCTCCTCTGCCTTGGTGGGTCCTGTGTTTATTGGCGGATTTGCACGCCTCAGAGATTCACAGCAGCCCTCAGTTTGGCCACTTTTGCTAGTGGCTCAAACCTGCCGTCCACTCGGCTAACCTCATCACTGGGGGAAACGGAGAACAATCCCCGCAGTCTCTGTGTCCCACCTAGTGGGTCAGGGACAGGCCAGATCCCTTTCCAATTTAGACCTTACCCTTCTGGTGTTTCTCACAGACCAGCTCAACTCCTTCTGTGTCCAATCACAGGAATGTGTCCTGTATCAGCTACAACTCCCTGGGCTACTTCCCCATGGCCTTTTCCCAGCACCTTCTTTATCCTCACTGCAGGATCTTTCTTCTGAAACCATGCTTGAACTCTTCACTCCTCCAGCAGCACACCTTCTCACTCCCTGCTCCTGGCATGCCACTCTGCTAACTGATGGGAGGTCCTTTTTAAATCAGGTGTCCTGATTTGCCTGCCTGCCATAATTGATTCTAGAAAGTTCTTAATTGGCTCCAGGTGTCTTGATTAGCTTGCCTATCTTAATTGGTTCTAGCAGGTTCCTGATTGCTCTAGGGCAGTTCCTGTTCTGGTCACTCAGGGAACAGAAAACTGTTCATCCAGTGGCCAGTATATTTGCCTTCAACCAGACTCCTGTACCCCACTGGTCTGGGTCTGTCACAGTATGTACTCACATACATACCTGCACACTTCCAGTGTGTCTTTACTTGCCTAGGGCATGCCTCCCCGGCTACACTGCTGCTTATACTCCTGCGGGTGGGGAAGGGGGCTATGTGTGTATGTGCTCTACACATTGCCAAAAGAAGCGTGCAGTGTTGATGTTCCCTCAAAATGGAGTCATGTTTTGGGTGAAACATAACTGGGGAAAGGAGGAGGGAGAAGATTATTTTCCTTTTATACAACTCTAGAGAATAGGTCGCAAAACCAGGAGTGAACTAGCAGGTCAGGGCCATAAAACAGGTTCTGAAGTTTTCTCTCTATAAATTTATACACACAACTGTTTTACTGGGATCCCTAGGGGATTACGCTTGCCCCATATCTTCTGAGAGCACCGACAAAGGGATTTTATGTATTTAATCAGAACTAACAGAGGTGGCACGTCTGTTCTGTGGATAAAGATTGGTGGGGGTTGAGAAACTTATTTCTGTTATTAAAGCTATGTCTCGTTTCAGTCCCGTGTGGCTTCTTATATGAACTGAACCCAGGCCTGAGTTGCCTGATGTGATTAGCTAACAATAGCTCTGTTGCAGTAGAATTCAGCAGCATTCTTAAAACACAAGCACTTTATTGTGATGTATCTGGTATATGGTATGCACTGAAGACACATTTTGCCTCGGGTGCCTGTTATGGCTGGGTGCATTGAAAGGATTAATGGGATTTAGTTTGTCATTGTGATTTTTTTTTCAACTGTTTTTAATGTCTTGATTGATAAAACGATGTTCTTCATGCACATCAAAAGTTAGTCCTGACTGATAACCTGTTCCTGGGTAAGTCTGAGGACTACATTTTCAGGTGTTCCTGAGCTGAGGGATCAGAAGCAAAGGTGATCTTATCGTCCTTTTCTCTCTCCTGCAGTCGAGGGGTGGTTGGAGGCTGATCTGACTCCTGTCACAAATTAGAGCTGCCTGGCAGACAGCTACCTCGGCTTTTCCCCATCCAGTCATTTCCCCCAAGCCAAGGGAATCCTCAGCTACCTTGGTAGAACAGCTTTAAGGTCACTTTGTGACCTCCCAGAAGTCCAAGAATCAGGCCCTGAAGCTTTAAAAGCCAATTTTGAGTTACCCACGTGCAAAGATAATAAATTCTGATACTTAGGTGTAAAAAAAAATTGTTTGCATGCTCAGGCATCTTAAACATCACCACATTGAACTATATGAAAACTTCTAAAAAGTTTGCCTTTAGGCTGGAGGCGGGGAAAGGAAAACTTGGTAAATATGAACTGAAAGGATATGGCTGGTTGTTTTCTGTTCCCACCCCTCAAAAATAAGGGATTATAACAGAAGTGTCTTCTTGATTATAACCATAGTGCTGCTAATGTGCACAATGTTACTGAAGGAATTCATCTTCACAGTAACTCTTACAACGGACTGTAAGTACCAAAGGAATAATAATTTGTACCTATTATCTATTATAAAGTATTGTCAAACAGCTAACCTCTTTACTTACTTAGAAACAGCATCTCCTGCTGTTTGGCTCTATGGACAATGGGGTTTTAATCACTGCAGCACTTATAACAGAACGTAGGTTCAGGTTGTGACTGGAGATGCTCTAGCTCAGGTAAAAAGGCAGTAGCTACTCTCTGAACAGCACTTAGACTATATTAGTCATTGCAACCAAGTGAGATATATATATATATATATATATATTTTGCAAGAACATCATTTTTCTATACTATAAATCCTGTTCATGATTTATCCTTTGGTGCATCATTCCATTTTTTTTTGTTTTCAATCTATTTCTTAAATATACCAATTGTAAGTTATTTTCTTGTCACGGAAGATGGAAAAATTTGAGCTAACTCTCACCCATTAGTTCTGAAATAAATGAGGTCATCCATCAAAAATAATAGTGCCACATTAAATCACTTGAAAGATCCCTTTTGAAAAGTGTAACCAGAATGGTGAACTGTTTAAACAGAATCACCACCTTTTGGGTCTGGACAAGATGAAAAGCAGACCCCCACACTCTTTCTTCCATACACAGATCATTTATGATCAAGCTATACCTAAGAAAATGACTGCACAATGTATATCCCTGTAGACTCAACTGCAAATAAGCCTCTGTGTTCCCTGATGTGATGCTGGCAGACCAAGTGCCAGCTCATGCCAATGCCCGTAGGCCTCAACTGAATACTGACCAGTACATAACTTGAAATTCTCCTGACTCACTTGTGTTTTACCACTGTTAAAACAGATGTTAAGTTTATGAGAATGTGTCTAGTGTTTATGAAATGTTTGTAGGATGCTGCACGTAGTAATTTCACTTATAACATCTGTACCCCATGTTACAATGTGTAAACCTCGGTAACTGTGTAACTCACCAACGCTCAGAGAGAAGCATTACCAAGGGTGAAATATTAGTTTCTTACAGAAGGTGTTAGATCCCGCCCACAAGAAGACCCATTGAAACAAAATGAGCCATTGTGAAACATCAAAGAACAAATACTTTGTTGATGTCTCCTCTTTGTGGATATGTGTGGGGGAGCAGGGCATGTGGACCCATCCCAGTTCGAACTCTAGGGGAAGGGAACAAAAATCCCTGAGAAGAAGAAACTGTATTTTTATGCTGCTTGGACTCTGAGGGACAAGGATTACTAAGCATAAGCAAAAGATCCCCAGTGATTAGCTTGAGTTATTATGGAAGCTTCTACCACCTTTTGGAACCAAAGACTGTACCTCATTTGTGTGTGTATATTTACCAGTTTTAAGCTCGTAAATAACTCTTATTTCTTTTTCTTAGTTAATAATCTTTAGATAATTTATTATTGGGTTGGCTGCAAGCATGGTCTTTGGTGCGAGATCTAAGGTGCAGTTGACCTGAAGTAAGTGACAGGTCCTTTGGTACTGGGAGTAATATTGAATATTGTGATTCTTGGTGTCAGGAACCATCTGTCACAAAGCCAACTTTACCTGGGTGGCAAGATAGATTGGAGTACCCAAGTGGACTGTCTGTGATTCCCTGACTGGGCTGTTATAGTGCTTGAGTAGTTCACACTTGTTGCTTGGTTGGTGAAATCTACGTATAGAACTCACAACTAGTTTGGGGTTTATGCCTTGCTTCTTAACAGTCTGCCCCGAGGTTGGTACACATGCTCTTAAGTCACCCAAACAGCTTAATACCAGAGATTATAAAATAATAATAAAAAGTTTTTGTTAAAGATGTAACTGTGTTATCTACTGTGTGGGAGATTTTAAAACTGAGGGTTCTGTTCATTTATAAATCCATGTGCATGATGTCATGCCCCTTTTCTGCCTATTGCAATCCTGGGGCTGGCTGGAGGCTGATGTGACCTCTGACATAACATGCAGTGACCCTGGAAGCTTGACTTGTGCTGTTTAGGTAACACGCCAAAAATCCCTCCAAACAGCATTGGTGGAAGTGGGACTCACATTTGAAAATATTGCAAAACTAGTGTGGAACGTGAATTCATGGAATTCTCTTTTTCAATCAAGTTCACTAAGGGTGGAATTGTGCCCTGTGTAGAGGTTCATCATTTCAATCCCCGTGAAACATAGGAGATTTTCTTCCGACATGAACTTTGGAGACCCACTGACAGCTGCAGGAACTGCTGATAGAACATATATATGTGGGGTAGAGATCTCTTAGATAAGAACTCCTGCTGTCCATCTCCCTTTAGAGGGATATGCACATTCCTAGCTCTTGCTGGCCTTCCTATGGCTAAAGTCGATATGCAGACTTGGGTTTCTGATAGTGACTATGTCTCTGGCTAGCAAGAGTTCTATTCGCAAGAGTGTTAGGCAAAACCACTGTGATTCAGTTTTTTGTTTGTTTGTTTGTTTTGGTATTAGGTATATTGCCATAGGATATGAGGCAATCATTCTAGTCAATAGGGCATATAGGCAGAGCAACTGTGTTTTGGACTCTTTGGGTCTATGTAACTTATGTAATTTAATGCCTAAAAATGTAGGTAATTCTAAAAAAGAAAAGACCCTTTAGGATTAGGTTGGGTACCAAGTGGACCTGGCTGAATATTATTTTTCTAATACACTGTTCAATTAATGTTTCTATTAATTGAATTTATTAGATGGGTAATTCTTTTGCAATATTCAGCCAGCTCTGTAGATGGTCAAATATTATTTAGTGAACAAATTAATCAATGGGTTATGACAATATTAATTGAGAGCCAGATTCTGTTACCCTTACTAGTGTTGAATAGCACTTTATTTCACAAAAAACTCTATTGAAGTCAACAGGGCCACTTGTGGAGTAGAGCATTACTCAATGTGAGCAAAGGTATCAATTTTGCCCGGAATAATTTATACCTCTAGTATCAAATAGTGCTGGTGGGCAAATGCTCTTGTTATATTTAATAGAATGAATGATTTTAATGAATTTTCCAGGCAACTGTTGCAATATAACCCAATTGCAGCAATACAGGCTTGTGAATGCTTTCTCTCAGTTCTGAAGATCATTTCTTTTTACATTTAATGGTCAGGAAGTCTCTTCAAGAAAAGAAAACCATGGCAGTCATTTGCATTGCTGTCATGAGGGAGAGACATCTTGCAGAAGATCAGTTTACGTTGCCATGTAGTCTGTCTGTCTGAATAGATGTTTTTATCCCTGTTAAGCACTGCACTGCACAACCTCTACATCCTCACAAGTATTGCTCCTCCTGATTTACGCTGGGAAGCTGCTAGTAGAATAGAGTGCACAAAGAAATGCACAGATCCAAGATATCCATTATAGGATAAAACACTGATGCTGAGTCATCTGTATTCTTGCCACCATTAAACTCCTAACATTGTCATCCAAACAGACAAGGGTTCAGTTATGGCAAATCAGAGTAGAGATGAGCCTGAAGCCTGTTCCATCTGGCTCCCACCAGTTGAGCACCTACTGCTTAGTGCAGATCACCCCTGGACTACATGGAATTGCCTTAACTGACTGCACTGGTATCGGCCGGTCTAGAGATGCGATGATCAAGTGTGGTTACATCACTGGCCCCAATACCTGAGATTGCGGCAGAGAGCCTCAAAATATGAAGCCTCTCCTATAATGGCAGCTCCTTGTGAGTGTGAATGCTCTTTCAGTGAAATGTGGAATGCAATGACTGGGAAATTTCATGTGCACGGATGTCTGGGGACAAAAAGGAGCACTATACAAACTGTAAATATTATCTTATTACAACTTGTGAAATACACAACCACACTGTAAGCAGATATAATGCCATCCTAACATATTTGTATGCAGTGTTCTTGTAGCCATGTTAGTCCTAGGAGATAAGAGAGAAGGTAGGTGAGGTAATATCTTTTTTTAGAGCAACTTCTGTTGGTGAGAGAGACAAGCTTTCAAGCTTACACAGAGCGACCTGAAGAAGTCTCTGTCATCAACATATTGTCATCAGCCTAGGCAACAACATTAAGGTGTGTAAGCTTTGTGACTTGGTGCATTTTTTTCAAAATAACATTGACACAAGTTATCAAGCTTCCTTCCCCACTCTGAACTCTAGGGTACAGATGTGGGGACCTATATGAAAGACCCCCCTAAGCTTATTCTTGCCAGCTTAGGTTAAAAACTTCCCTAAGGTACAAACTTTGCCTTGTCCTTGAACCATATGCTGCCAGCACCAAGCGTTTCAAAGAACAGGAAAAGAGCTCATGTGGAGACGTCTTCCCCCAAAATATCCCCCCAGGCCCTACACCCCCTTTCCTGGGGAAGGCTTGATAAGAATCCTCACCAATTTGTACAGGTGAACACAGACCCAAACCCTTAGATCTTAAGAACAATGAAAAATCAATCAGGTTCTTAAAAGAAGAATTTTAATTAAAGAAAAGGTAAAAGAATCACCTCTGTAAAATCAGGATGGTAAATACCTTACAGGGTAATCAGATTCAAAACATAGAGAATTCCTCTAGGCAAAACCTTAAGTTACAAAAAGACACAAAACCAGGAATATATATTCCATCCAGCACAGCTTATTTTACCAGCCATTAATCAAAAGGAAATCTAACGCATTTCTAGCTAGATTATTTACTAACTTAACAGGAGTTGGAAGGCTACATTCCTGATCTGTTCCCGGCAAAAGCATCACACAGACAGATGAACGCTTTGTTCCTCCCATCCAGATTTGAAAGTATCTTGTCCCCTCATTGGTCATTTTGGGTCCGGTGCCAGTGAGGTTATCTTAGCTTCTTAACCCTTTACAGGTGAAAGGGTTTTGCCTCTGGCCAGGAGGGATTTTATAGCACTGTATACAGAAAGGTGGTTACCCTTCTCTTTATTTTTATGAGACAAGTGGTTTCATGTTTTTTAAAGGAGGAGAGATGAGCCATTTTGAATATGGAAAATCAAAATGCTCATTTTAAAATCTTCAGAGTAATAGGTACCATTTTCATAAGTGCCGGAACTAGGAGTGCTGGGGGTGCTGCCGCACCCCTGGCTTGAAGTGATTTCCATTCTATACAGGATTTACCGTTTGGTTCAATGGTTCCAAATAAAATCCTTGAAAAAACATTTAATTTTTAGGTTCTTGATTGTTCCTTTTGGTCCTGAGTAAATAATGATTTTATGTTTATATCCATATGGCTGGTTCTCTTCTGACAGTTTTAAAAAAGGATTTTCTTTTTAAAGATTAATTAAACTAAATTAGCTTTTCTAGTATAGTTTTATTACAGATCATCCGCATTATAATTATCAAAAATTTATCTAAAGAGATTTTACTGATTTGAAAAGTCACATTTGGAACATTCATTTTAACTCTTTACAGTTGTCTAAATGTTTGTAACTTATTGTTCAACATTTATCTAAAGCTGGCAAATTTATAAGGTATTTAAAAGTGGGAATGTTGATGTTTTTATACCAGTCACTTAGAAACCAAAGCTTCTCTGAAATGCAATCTGAATTAGTTTGCTGTACATGCTTTGTGGTTTGAATTGATTTACTTGGTTGCATTAAACAGATTCTGCTCTTCATTTCTTAAAGAGGTTTCCTGCTCTTTCTACCACATTCTTACAGGTATTTCTGTGCAGATGGAGGATTTACTTTTGGTTGTATACAAAAGGGAAGTAAGGAGACATTATGGAATAGCTAAACAGATTGTTCTGTTTAGTGTGCAATAACTGATGCACAAGAAGGCCTTTTAGTGCATTTAGCCAATTTTTAAATGCTACTCCTTCCTGATACCCTGTAGTGATCAGCTTGTGCCCCGAAACATGAAATTTATTATCTGTGTTACTTTCTAACTCTTAAAGGAGGTTGATAATCATGGAATTGTTAAGATTATTCTAGCTCAGTGGTGTGCAACCTTTTCATCCTGAGAGCCAAATGCCTTTTTTCAGAAAGGCTAAGAGGTGACAATCCATCCTCAGGGCAGATTCTCTAGCGTGGTTTGCTCTTTTTGTGCTGCTTAAGTGCGCAAAGGGAGTGCTACTTGCAAATCCCCTGCTGGGGATTCCCCCAGCATAGATGAGTCTACAGTAGGTACAATGATAGAGGCTGTGGGGAGGGTGTGGCATCACATCCCATATTCCTCATAGTAATATTATTGTGATATGAGTATCATGGCATACTTATGATGTATTTTGTGCAAGATAAGACATGTGAGATCATTGGAAAAGTTATGATTTACTGAATATGATTATCCTACTTCTATGCATGTATTGTTTTTGTATCTGAAGTTAGAATATTGTCTATGCATCTATTACAAATGTGTTTAGCCTGGGGGAATGCCCACTAGACAGAATGCAATCAGTCTAGATGGCTGGCTGGGAAGGGCCATTAGAGAAAACAACAGAACTTTGAAGATGTTAATCTCCCACCAGAGAGCCTTCCTGGTAAGCCTTCCTGAGGACATTACAAACAGCCACTGTCTCATGGCTGCTATGGCCTTACAGAGACATGTGACCAAGTCACCTGGTACTGGACTCCATCATAATACTAGTATCTTTCTACTGACTGGGCGTGGGAATCAAAGTGGTAGACAAAGGGTTCCCACCATATGCTAATGCTATTTAAGGCAGGGGAGTGACATCATCATGGTTCATTCTTCACTGACTCCCCGCACAAGATGACTGCAATAACCACCTAAGAAACAAAGCCTGAACTGGGGGAGAAGGGCTGAACCCAGGCTAGAGAGTTTTCTAGCCTGTGAAAGGAGCCTGAAGTTTTAAGCTGCAAGGAAGTGTAGCTTGCCCTTAAGAATCTCTGCAAACTGCCTAAAACAACATTTAGGGTGAGAATTTGCTACTTATAACCAATTTCTTTAGTGTATTAAGCTTAGATTGCATTTTGTTTTATTTGTTAGGTAATCTGTTTGCTATCCTTTATAATCACTTAAAATCTATCTTTTGTAGTTAATAAACTTCTTTTGTTTTGTCTAAAACCAGTGTGGTGGAAATCATAACTTGGGGCAGAAAGCGGTGTATATTCCTCTCCACATTGAGGGATGGGGTGAATTTTATGAGATTACACTGTACAGTTCTCTGTGCAGCGCAAGAGGGTATAATTTTGGGTTTACACTCCAGTGGATGTGTGTGCACTTGAGTAACTGGGCCGTTCCTTAACTGAGCCTTCCCATGCAGAGTTGATCTCAGCATCTGCGTGTGTAGCTGCAGTTGGATGTGTCCCTATCTGTATGTGTGCTCGTAAACTAAAGTCTGAACCCTGGGAAAGGGCTTGGCAGGCTTGCCTCAGCAGTACAGTGTAAAGGGAGCCCAGACTGGTGGGTCAGGCAGACTCAGTGGTATCCCAGTTCTAAGTGGCACCCCGGGGGTAACCTGTCACAGGGAACCAGCTATGTTGACACAGGAGAGGAGGAGCATCCAGAGCATGTAGCACTAGTTATCCCTTGGTGACAGCTGTTAGCTTGCACAAGTCAGAATGGCCTCTACATTGGGACAGAGAATCTAATTATTGTTACTCCTGGGAAGTGGGATAATAGGTGAGAATGTGGAGAGTTCCTTTCCTCCTCCAGTGCACCCATGACTGAGACAGACATATCTTGGCTGCAGATGAGGGTGAGCAAGTGCTGGCAGTGTAGTGCTAGGGGCTATTCGGTGATCCTGTTTATTTTAAAGGTGTAGCTGGAGTCATTGCTACCCTCGAGACACTAAGGTGCAGTTATGCTGCTTGGAAACCATGGATGTTCCTCCATCTCCAGAGGCTCATATTTGGACTTCAGTTTCTAGAGGTGAAAAATGCTTCCAGTTATATCCAGATAATTTCACTGAAATCAATCAAGTTGCATGGGTGTTACTGAAGGTGAAATTTGGACCAAGTCTTCTGCTATGAACAGAGGAATTTATATTATTCTTCACTGCAGAAGCCAACACATGCTGTTGATTCTAAGAAAAACTTGCTATTCAGGTATGTTGTTAAGACACTAAAATTAAAATGAACTGTTTGAGGAGCAGAATAAAGGAGGAGAAACAAGATAATTGTGCAAATATGAATCATTCCATTAGTTCCACATGAGTGGAGAATCAGTTTCTGTTCCCTAAGCTGCACTGTAAATGCAACAAGGAGAATGACTTTAGTCTATTGCTCAGGTGACATGTAATATGTAATGGCAGATATTGAAGTAATCCATATTTCAAATATTCATAGGGTATGTGTTAGTGTAGAGGATATCAACACTTGCCAAAGGTTATGGACTTGCAGTAATAAATACATAGATTTTCCTGTTTCAGGAACAAGTGATCCAAGCTTCTTCACACAACCTGGGTGACCTTAATAATTCTGACTTTCAGGGATCAAATTTTCTGGCCAACTGTGTAGGGTCATTTTCTTAGATCTTTTCCACTACAGTAATTGAAAAGTTTCTCTGTATCCCCTTAGTCAGACTGACTGTGAAACTGTGAGGTAAAGTCTGTGGGGTTTGGGCCTCTGGACCTGATTCTCCACTCTGTTGTTCTATTATTAAGCCTCCATAACTCTATTGACTTCAGTGGACTAAAGAATCGGACCCATTATTTTCACCACAATGGATCCGTTCTGCTGTCAGTCACATTTCATTGGGCTCAGAGCTGGACAAAAAATTTTCAGGGGAATAGTTGTCCATCAAAATATGCAGTTTCATTGACATTGAAACATTTGTGGGAATATGTCAGTTTTGATGAAGTTTGAAAAAAGCTGAAACAAATCAATCTGATTCTCATTTCATTCAGGGAGTGTTGAAACATTTCATTTTGGCTATTGTTTTGATTCATTTTGTTTGACTTTTATATTATTGTAAAATATTTTACATATCAAATAGTCTTTATATGTTCACAGTATATGGTGTATGCTATATTTAATGTTTTAATATAACATACAAGTCATACCAGAATGAATCAACATTATCAAAATGACACATTTGTGTCTTCCCAAAAGGAAATGTTCCAACACTGATTAAATGAAATGATTCAATATTAACAATGAAATGTTTTGATGGTCCCAAATCACAGAATTTTTGATTGGTGGAACAATTCAAAATGTTGCCTCTTTGTTCCAATTCTCCGTGAAATGTCAGAATTTGTTGCAAAATGGAAATTCTGCTCTCTGATCAGCTTTAATAGGGAATCATTTCTTTGAAGTCAGTGGAGTTACACGTGATTTATATCGGTGTAACTGAGAACAAAATTTGGTCCAATAGCTTTAAAAAGTCTGTGATACAGAATACTATTAAAATAGAAATAAGCAGCTAGCTTTTGTTGCTGAGGCCCACCACCACCACATAACGGGTCAGTCATGACCCTCAAGGTGCAGCTTTGACTCAAGACAAGTCACCACCTGTCTATTGACAGCTCTCAAAGGGGTGGATAAGCACACTCTATGGTACTGAAAGTTGGGTGAAGAACTTCCGTTTGAGACAAATACAGTATCTAAGATGATGATGGCCCACTGCTCTTTATAAAACAGCTGCTGGCTGATATATACCAACCAACCCCAACAGGCCTGTTTACCCAAATCTTTAGGGGAAAGACTTAACCTGCTATGTGCCACTTGTAGCATAGTCACTGGCTCTGGACAACAAAATGATGTCAATGGCACCACAAAACAAATCCATTTCTTACAGCAATGCTTGCCTGTCTAATGGAAACCTCTGGAATAAGCGGCTTTCCATTTCTGCAAGGTGTTGATGCTATGTAGAGGAGCTACTGCTGTATCAGAAATCATGCCTATCCCCATTATTCCAGGGAGGTGATTTTGCTGTGAAGAAATGTGTTATTTTAAAGCCTTGGCAAAAAAAAACCAAAAAACCAAAAACAAAACAAAACAAAAAAAACCCCCAAAAAACCACTCATGAAAAAGATTCATTTGGAGACATGGCAAGGCTTCTGGGTGGGAAGTTGTGCTGCTAGTTTAAAGTCTTTTGTTTCATAGAAAGGGCCAGGATTTGGCACGAGCAAAAAAATCTATAAAGTCATTTGCCAAGCTCAGCTCGCATCAGCATGATGACCTTGAACACGGACCACTTCACCTCTTACATACTCAAATGGGAAAGAAAGGCCGCTGCTTACATCCTGACCACTGAGAAAGGCACAATGTGCACAAAGTTGGTGCTTCTGATAGAGAATTTGGGAACATTTAGAAACAGGAACACAGTGTATGCAAATTGTTTAGGCTTTCTAACACCAAGCTACCTCTCCTCTAGAGGTGCTCTACAGTGCGCATTAGTTGTTCTCAAGCTTTTTTGAAAGAAATCCCAGACATTGCAAGGTAGATGGCCAATAGATGGCAGCCGGTCATATATACTGACTACTAGTTCCTTTGGACATGGAACTGTGCCAAGAAAAAAAAAAAGCTGTGTTCTCAAAGGCTGTAACTAGCATGAAACAAGGGATGAAAATCTATGTATTTGGTCACATAAATTGGTGCAACCAGTTATATTATCAGCCTAGCAAATCCTGTGCACCTGATATTTTCTTTTTCTTTTTTTTTTCTTTTTAAGATTCCTACCAGGCAGTTTTAGTCATGTTTTCTCAGCTCTGTAGAGGTCAGCTCCTGCTACTGACATCATGAGCATCTAGGGATCTCTACTTTCCAGGTAAGTGCTTCAGAAACCGGTGCTAAGGAAGGTTTTTTTGTGCAGCATCCAGAATTCTTTCCATGGCCACCGTAAACTTCTTCATGACAAGAGAGAAAGATAGTAGAAGAGAGAAGTTAATTAAAAGAAGAAAGTCTCTTTAAGTTGGAAAGATGAATTTATAAAAATTAAGAAATGCAACTTGCGGTAGGGCAGTCACAGAAGCCCAGCTACGTAAATCTGAAAAGCAGTTGGGCTAGAGCATTTAAGGACAATTTCTGGGATGCAGAACTAACACAGTGTGCTGCTGAACATAAGTATATTACCTACAGCTTAGGTGAACAAAGTTCTTCTAGTGCATGTCACGTATTCTCTTAGCTTTGTCAGGTTAGAGTTCTAACCTGTTTTTGGAAGTCTGTCTGTCATTACTTAGAAGGGATATATATCTTACTAGCAAGGGAAAGGTGTGTTTCTGTTTCTTCACACTCTTCTTCCTGATGTATTTTATTTCCTGATCAAAACATTTTACCAGTTCAGTCTCCCATTATGGAAAGTTTTGCTTGGAGCCTTTGGACAACAGTACAGCATGTTTGTTACCCAGTCATGCTTAATTTTTAACACAACACAAATATTTCTTCTAGTGTTCAAGTTAGTATCTTGATTTCTGTCTCTGCTTCATGGTTTACAGGAGTTTTTGACTTGCATTTGATAAAAAGGTTCTCTCCATTTCCAAACATGTTGTTGTTGGGAGGGTGACTGCCAGGTGGCTCACAAATTCTGATGCGCTTCTGATTGATTTTGGTGGCTCCTTACACAATGGCTACGTGCTGTGCACTTAGACTACACTGGCTTCTGGACTAATTGTCATAATAAAAGATGTAGAACACAATATTACATTGCTTAAGATTGATGTAGCAGGTTAAATTCATATCTGGAGGCAAGACACTGACTGTCACAGTTAAAGCATCCCTAAAAATGGTGATCTGCACTAGATAGGGAAATGGAATGAACGGCTTTCTTTTACACTACGAAAGGAAAAATAAAAATAGGGGAGAAGTACACTGACAATAGACAGGTTTTATTTATTTGTGAAAGCTTCATTTGTATCGTAGCAGTTTCCTTCACCCTACATTAGGTTTATAGCACTACTAGTTCCTGGTTTGTGTGGTGTTTTTAATATATACAATGTGTGAAAAACCTTGCTCTGCTAGCACTTGGAATTGAGGAGCCACAAATCCATAGTTAACAGCTCTTCCAGCTCATTAACTAAAAAGTAGTACTACTCACAGTAGTAATGCTCGTGCCCTCTCTCCGGGATGACAATAGGAGGCCATTCTATTACCATGAAGAAAAATTAACAGTAATTCAGGAAGGGAGTATTAGTGTAACAGTCAGAACAGGGGCTTGGGTGCCAGGACGTTCTAGAGTTCTAGGCTTGGCTCTGCCATTGACTTCCAGTGTGACCTTGAGCAAATAACTTAGGTCAACATACTAAAAAATATTCACTAATTCTGGGTATCTATTTTTGGTGCGGAGCTTGAGACACTTAGTGCCTGAGTCTCAAACATGCAGAGCAACTGTAACTCCTGTTAACTTAAAGTAGAGTTGCAAGTCCTCAGCACCTCTCCAAATCAGACCTTGGTGTGTCAAGCTGTGTAACCAAAAGCAGAGACACCCAGAATTAATGGATAAATCTGAAATATTGTTGGTTTAACCTTTCTGTGCTTAAGTTTCCTTATCTTATGATGGTGTGGTTATAATAGTACCTCATTACATCAGAGAGTGATCATTTGGCTTCATTAATGAACAACAGTAAAATGCTTTAAATTTACAGGTCTATGTAAATGCACAGTATCATTTCTAATAAATACACCTACATTAAAGAAGAAAAAGAGAAAACATGCTCTGAAGAAATTTCTGATAAGGAGGGTAGATTTTGGGGGATCCTTAATGCAGACCACTACCTAAAACATGAATTTACTACACAGTCTATGTCATATATTTGTCCTTACTTTACTTCCCTATGGTATTTCAGTGTGACTTTTTTATAATGATCAAGAAATTTCCACTGAGGAAGAGGTAGGAGAGGTATGTTGTTGGTGGTAATCTTTTGGAATGCCTCATATTACTACAGTGTGAAATGATTGATCTCCTAAGTGATGTTGCAACAATATCTAACAACTGTGAATCACTGCCAAACCTTGAAATATGCTACAACTGTCTGTTTGCTGAATGGTTAATGTGGATCTGCTTTGAAGTGCATTAAATACCAATGATGATTATACCAGCTATATCATAATCTCTAAATGGTGTCATATGAAGTTTAGATGCGTTTGAATGATGGTACATAATAATATTACACTTTAAAAAGACAGACAAGGAAATGTTATATGATGATGATAAAGGTCAAAGTTCAGAGTATATTTTGTATGAGCGGCATTTATCTAAGGAGTCTGAGTAGCAAGTAGTTCTTATATCCTCATTTTACTATGTATTGATCTAGTTTTATTGCTACTGAAGAGAGCCATGACTTCAGAGTGTTATAAAGCTAAATGATTTAAAGAGAGTTTGAAAATTGAATCAATATATTGGAGCACACTTTCGGCAGCAGCATTTCATCTGAAGATCTCAAAGCATTTTTCAAACATTTAATTAAACAGAGCATCATATCCCTCTTGTGAGGGAAGCAATTACTAATGTACTCATTTTACTGATGGGTAAACTGAGTCACCTTGTTACTCCACTACCTCAGTGAGAAAGGGACTTGCTTGTGTTTAACTGGGTATCCCTGCCACCACCAGTCTGTTAGTCACCCAAACAATCTCCTCTGGGCTTTGCCAGCCGTTACTTTCCAGGTTAATCACCCACAGACATGATCAGGCAAACTGTTCCAAAAGGAACAGTGACAATATCAGCTTGTTTGGTTCAACTGAATGCCAGCTTCAATACAACATCACAGCACTGAGATATATTTATAGTGAAAACAATCACAAGTTTATTATCAAAGGCTAAGAACTAAGAGTGAGTGAATAAGGACAATAGAAACAGAAATGGTTACATATAAGACAAAACATAAAATGCAAACCTGGGTCTACACTTACGAATGGTTACCTTTCTATTTAATAAACACTCCCTGCACTTCAAGGGGTTTCCTCAGTGAATGGAAAACAAAATTTCTCCTTGAATTCTTTAAAGTTCATTTTTCTCCCTTTGGTTTAGTCGCCAGTGACTTCACATCTTCCTGTTTACTCTGTATGTAGATTTGGCTTCCATTGTGTTGGCTTACAATGCTTAATGTACATAGCTGACAGTGAGACAAGAGAATCAACTTCCTCTGTCAACCTTGCCTGGGGCACAGTCTCTAATTCATATTTTCAGAACCTACACACACCACCTTAAATATCTGTACATGTTTCTCACAAGGATTATGAAGATCAGTATGACTTTAGCTTTTATTAGATACCTCACTTGATCCTTTTGGATAAATACTCTGGAAGCCACGTGGTAGGTGCAGTGAGTTTGTCAGGCCTATCAAGCATTACTGTTAAAGAACAGTGATCTCTTTTCCTGTTGGCATTGAGGTGTTCATGTGTCATAGATGCATCTGATCCCTTAGTTGCACATTTACTCACCCTCCCCTCTTCATTTGACCTGCAGCCCTTATTTGACTTTCCTACTCACCAAAAGGTCATTCAGTTGACTTGGTCTTCATCAAGGACTGTTCTCTCTCTGATCTCTCTATTGCTGAGTTTCCCTTTTCTGATTTTCCCCCGGTCTCCTTCAGCATCGCTCACTCCCTCACAATCTGTTACTAGGCCTTTCCAAGACTTCTAGTCCATCAGCGTTGCTGACTTCTTGTCTGCTCTCATCCCTCGGTTTCTTGCCCGCTTTTCCCTTTCTTCCATTGATCTAGTTGATTTTCCTCCATGCTTCAATCTCCTCCACTCTTGACTCTTTTGCCTCTGTCCCATCACAAGAACCACCATCTCAACCCCTAGCCCTGGGTCACACCCTACATCTACTTCCTCCACTCCTGCTCTATGCTGCAGAGCAGGTCTGGTGGAAATCCTTTGACCAGGCTGACTTCCTCTATTAAAAATTCATTATCTTCTCTTTTTCTTTTGCCATCTTCATAGCTAAGCAACTCTATTTCTTCAATTTAATTGATTCCCATGCTGGCAATCCCAGCTACCCTTTTGTTACCTTTGGCTCACTCCTCAATCCCCCCTCTTCTTCTGCCTCTTCTTCTCTCTCTCCCACACACAGAATGGCAGCAGTTTCTTCCAAGAGACAATTGACAAATATGACAAGGCCTTCCCCTCCTACAACTCCCTCCTCCTTCTCCACTGTCACAAATGCAGAAGTTTCTCATGTGCTCTCCTCCTTTAATCCTTCCACTTGACCCAGTGACCCATCCTATCCCATTTCCTGAT
Organism: Eretmochelys imbricata; assembly: GCF_965152235.1. Lineage (NCBI taxonomy): Eukaryota > Metazoa > Chordata > Testudines > Cheloniidae > Eretmochelys > Eretmochelys imbricata. The sequence goes on from NC_135572.1 coordinate 145,261,720, forward strand.
CTCCCTCGTATCCACTTTCATCCTCTCCTTTACTCTTTTCCTTAACTTCCATCACTATTCTGGCTCTTTCGCATCACTATACAAGCATGCTGTAGTCTCTTCCATCTTAACCCCACCCACCTCAACTGTAACCCCGCTTGCCTCTCCAACTACTGCCCCTTCTCTTTCATCTCTAAGATCATTGAATGTGCTGTTTATATTCACTGTCCGGATTTCCTCTCCTCCAATTACATTCTAGACTCTCTCTAACCTGCCATCTGTCCATTGCACTCCACTGAAACCACTCTTTCCAAAGTTTGTAATTACCTCTTCCTAGCCAAAATCTCATAACCAATACTCATTCTCATCTTCTTTGAGCAGTCAGCCATCTTGGATGGTCAACCATGCTTTGCTTCTTGAAATCTTTTCTTCTCTTGGTTTCTGTGATTCTGTCCCCTGATTCTTCTCCTACATCTCTAATGGCTTCTTCAGCATGTTCTTCAGAGGATCACCTATAAGGGTTCCTCAGGGCTTTGTCTTTGGTCCCCTTCTCTGTCCTTATCTTTGGGTAATCTCAAATGCAAACAAATTCAACTACCATCTCCGTGCCGATGATTTACAGTTCTTCCTTTCTACTCTAGATCTGTTTCTTGCTGTCCAAACTAAAATCCCAGACTGTCTCTCCAAAACCACCTCTTAATTTTCTCTCCAAATTCTCCCACTACCTCCTTTCTCAATCACTGTGGACAACATCACCATCGTGCCTGTCACTCAAACCTGTAACCTGGGTGTTGTCTTTGACTCAGACCTTTTTAGGTCCTCATAGTCAGACTATGTCTAAATCTTGCAGATTCCTTCTGCATAATATCTCTAAAACATGGCCTTTCCTGTCTATCCACACTGCTAAATCTCTCATCCAGGCTTTCATTAGCTCACATTCAGAATGCAGCTGTTAAGATAATCTTCCTAGCTCATCGCTTTGCCCACATCACCCTTCTGTTTGCATCCCTTCACTGACTCCCTCTTCTCATCAGACATAAGCTACTTGTCTTCACTTTTAAGGTTCTTTGTGGCCTACCACTACCCTACCTAACATCACTCATTTCTATTGAGATATCAACTCCCACCTCTCCCATGATGCCAACCTGCATCTCCCATTTAAACTTTCAAACTTTGGGCTTTCTCCCATGCTGCCCCTCGTGCTTGGGAGAAGCTTCTCCATAAACATCTGCAAAACTAACTCATAATTCTTCTTCAAAACACTCCTTAAATTTCCTCTTTTCTGTAATGATTACGAAACACCTGACAATTAGGCTGCGAGTATGCTGAGGCCACTGCCTATTCTGTAGATTAATATTTTTTCCTCACACTCCCCTGTCCACCTGTATCCATCTTTTTTGTCTTATCTTTAGATTACAAGCTATTTTGGGCAGGGAACATCTTTTTTTATTCCATGTTTGTACAGCAATTAGCTCAGTGGGATCCTGGTCCATGACTAGAGCTGCTAGGGGCGATGGTAATACAAAAAATAGGTGGTGGTGGTGAGAAGAGGAGCATAGTCAGTAGCCTTGGAGAAGATAACTATACTCTGGGTGATGAAGTGGGAGAAAAGAAGGCATTAAAATGGGCAAAAACAGATGATTCCTAATACCAAGAAGTGGGGTGAACCTGATTGATCTCTTGGGTTATCCAAAGTACTGAGTACAAAGTAAGGCCCTGATCTTGCTAAAACTTACATGTGTGAAGCCAATGGAACTACGCACAATGTGTAAAATTAAGCATGCTCTTAAATTTGTACAGGATTGGGACCTAACTCAGGATCAACCTGGCTGGCCACTGGATGTCACTGCTAGGCCACAGAAGTGAGAATTAAGGAAGAAATATTCAAAAGCACCCAAGGGATTTAAAAAGCACAAATCTTATTGTCTTGAGTTCCTACGTCCCTTAGGTGCTTTTGAAAATCTCCACCCAAAACGACTTAGGAGCCTAAGCCCCATTTTCAAAAATGCTTAAGCAACTTAGGATCCTAAATGTCATTGGGATCTAACTCATTGGGACATAAGTGTTTTTGAAAAGTTCACTCACTGGCTTATGAAGGAGCTCATAAAATTCTTCTCATATTTCATGAATGAGTCCTAAAGAAGGGATCTCGAAGTTGGAGCCCCAAAATGAGATGTGTTTGGACCGTTGTCTGTCTTTGCAACAGGCGGGTCTTGAAAACAAATTCAGGTTGAAACTAGATATGTCATCAGTTCCCCTCTGAAGAACTGTGAATCTTATCAAACATTATGTCAATCGTAAACAGGGCAGCTATTTTGGCAGCTTGCATCTCTCTTCCCTCTGGGGGCAGTTAATGGCCTTTCACTTGTCTATTCCCCAGACAGAGTGAATGGAAATGAAGTCCCATCATAGACTCTGAGGTAGGAGTCATTTTCCCAAACTCTCTCGGAGATGTTTTTCTTTCATATTTAAGTTTGGATCTAAATGATATTTTAGCACTGTACAGTGGTGAACTGCACAACCTGGAGCCTTCACTTAAACTGGTGGCCCATCTCCCTCTATTTACTTAGTCTGCATCCCATGTTCACTACATAAATCTTGTCAGATGATTATCAAGTTAGGTTAGCCTAACTCTACATTAAGCACTAACTTTTGTCAATAGTGAAAAGCTTAATTGTGATCTCATTGACACTAACGTTCTGTCTAACTAGGAGCTCTCTTACATGAGCTGAGTCCTCTTTGCCTAGTGTCCAGACTAGATATTATTAACCATTGTTTGTATGATGGTAGCACCTGGCATCCCTTATCCTGGGCCAGGACCCTGTTGTGTTAGGTGCTATACAAACACAAAACAAAGAGACCGTCCTTGCCTCAAAGAGCTTTAACATTGTTTCTTCTACTTTATTTCTGTTCACTTGAACAAAATGTGTGAGCCATGATAACTGCAGTCCTCTAAAACTTCTTTTATCACTTGAAATCTAATGGTCAGTTGTGTTGCTGTGTCTTCCTTTGACTACATCTGCTATATTCTGTACAACTCTCCTTCATTTTCTTGAACATCTTTCCTTATCCATATCTCCTGAAGCATCTTTGAACCATTTCTATCAGGCTCCTCTCTTGAAGTCTCTTGCATTGCTTATAGAACTCTATAGGAGTTCTGAAGTAGTTTACAAGTGGCAGGTGGTCTTTGGGCTTCTGCACCTTCACCTGAGCTTCTTTGTATGACTTTTTTCATTCCTTTGTGGTTTATAATCTTTTTCTGTTGTACTTATGTACGAACATGTGTTGGAACCCTGCTCCACTGGGATAGGTTGTTCATTATGATAATGTGTACTGTTTCTATATGTAACCCTTCTGCCCATCAGAGTTGGCAGCAACAAGGGCCGGGTTCAATATCTAGGGGTTCCATTCCAATACACAATGAAAAACCGGCTTGAGCCCCCACCCAGTGACCTGGGACAGCTGGGCGCCTCTAAGAGGCAATACTTCCCCTTTCACAAGCCCAGAGTCTGAGCGTAGCAAAAGCCTTTTAATAACAGAGAGAAACAATGTGGCGTTATGTTGGGGAAACACCACGAACAGGATTCATAACACAACCCATGGGCAAAAAAACCCACCCCAAGCAATTTGGGGCATGTCCTTTCCCTTTGGTTCTTGAGTCCAGCAACCCAAAGTCACCAAAAGTCCAACAACCCAAAAGTCTCTGTCCCTGGTCAGTGCAGCACCAGAGCTCAAAAGTTTATCTGCAGAGTTTTATCTCCCAACCTGGGTGGAGATGGGGTGGGGATTAGGGGCAGTTTACATGGTCCAAAGCCGATTGCCCCACCTCTCCATGGGGCTCTGCTCAACCAGCCATCCCACAAATCACTCCTCTCTACCAGCTGCACCCCATGAGCTGCTCCAGCCATCCCACAAACTGCTCCGCTCTACCAGCTGCTCTGCTAGCTGTCCCACAAACTGCTCCGCAATATATCTTCAGGCTCCCCCACTAATTAGTCACTCAGTGATTTCAGCTCTTAACAAGTTTAGCTCTTTTGAGATTTCAGCCTGTAGTAGGAGAGCCTCAGTGCTGCTGTACCATTGGCCCAAAGTGAATTCAGCTCCGCAGCCTGTAACTAGACTCCTAATAGAATCAAAATTAACTCTGATATTCCACAGTGGAAAGAGAAGAAAGTGCAATTAGTATGCAAGGCCCTCACCAGGGGCCCCATGCCACCAGATATTAATACCTATCCCCAGTCTCTCTCAATTCACTGTGTTTTGGAACCAATGTCCCTTGCCTAGCGAGTGCTACTTAGTTGATGGCGAGTCCCTCCATCATAACAAAAGGCCAAGTACAGTTCCACTGTCCTTGATTCACATAATCAGGATAATTACAATTTATTCTTCCTGCCCCAATAACAAAGAAACTGGGGATTCCATGGCAGCCAAAGTGACCATTTGGGCAGCTATGGGCTCATGCTAGGCAGGGTGGGTGTGCCTATGCAAATGAGATCAGCACCTGAAGTTCTTTTCCACAACTTGCCACAATGCACCATCAGATGTCAGAGTGGAGCTCATCCTGACTCTGCTTACATCTACATCTGTAGCAAGAAGCCAGGTAGGATGAGATTAGTGATGATTTTAGGCAGAAGCTCTACAGTGAAGCACAGAAAGAGAGTGAGGGTTTGTCTACATGGTGCAGCAAAGCACGCACCAGGGACTTGATTTGTAAAGCACATTAAAATGCTGTTCTCCAACTGCCCCGTGTAGACACTGCTAATGCACTCTAAAACATATCTAGTTCATGTTAACAGTTTCAAACAGGACTATGGTAATGCAAACATGGTACATTTTAGAATGTGCCAGCAGGGTTTGCATAGGGCAACTGGAGCGTAACATGTTTGAGCTGTGGGATTGTGTAAGCAGAGTCAGGATGAGCTCCAAGGGACATGGGTTCCAAAACTCTGAATTGAGAGAGGCTGGGGACAGGTATTAATACTTGGTGGCATGGGCCCCCTGGTGAGGGCCTTACATGCTAATTGCATTTTCTCCTCTCTCCACTGTGGAATATCAGAGCTAATTTTGATTCCATTAGGAGTCTAGTTACAGGCTGCTGAGCTGAATTCACTTTGGGCTAATGGTGCACCAGCACTGAGACTCCCCTACTACAAGCTGAAATCACAAAAGAGCTAAACTTACTAAGAGCTGAAATCACTGAGTGTTGTGTTAAGTAGTGGGGGAGCCTGAAAATATATGGTGGAGCAGTTTGCGGGATGGCGAGCAGAGCGGCTGGTGGAGCAGAGCAGTTTGCGGGATGCAGAGTGGAGCCATTTGTGAGAGAGCGGAGCTGTGCGGTGTGGAGTGGAGTAGAGCCGTTCGTGAGAGGGCGGAGCGGAGCGGAGCCCTGTGGAGCAGTCAGCTTCAGGTCATGTAAGGTGCTCCTTACCTCTTTCCCCCCAACCCCCCCGGCACATTTTTACCCAGACTGGGGACTTAAAACTCTGCCGATAAACTTTTGGACTCTGGGGCTGCCCTGACCAGGGACAGAGACTTTTGGGTCATTGGACTTTTGGGACTTCGGGTGATTTTGGGTTGCTGGACTCAAGAACTAAAGGGAAAGGACATGCCCCAATTTGCTTGGGGTGGGTTTTTTGCTCATGGGTTGTGTTATGAATCCTGTTCATGGTGTTTCCCCAACGTAATGCCACATTGTTTCTCTCTGTTATTAAAAGGCTTTTTGTTACACTCAGACTATGTGCTTGCGAGAGGGGAAGTATTGCCTCTTGGAGGTGCCCAGCGGGGGTGGTATAAATTTGTCCCAGGTCACTGTGTGGGGGCTCGAGCCGGTTTTGCATTGTGTTATTGGAATGGAACCCCTAGATACTGAACCCGGCCATTGTTGCTGCCAACTCTGACAGGCAGAAGGGTTACAATTGAAAGAAGTAGTTTTAAACTGTAAAGAAAACATTACACACAGAAATGACAGAACACAAACGATAAAATGGTAACTTCCATCACAATCTCCTCTACCTGTCTCTCTATGGAGAGCTTTTAGCAGAGATTACACATCTGAGAATGAACACCTCAGGGGTGTGGGGGTATTCTTTCCTCTTGGTAAGTCAAGACCGAAGTATATCGTTTCCCAAAATTATTGTGAATCCATTTTTTAGTATACCCTTAGATAACTAAGAATGTTTATAGATGGGCAAAAAACTTTGTTTCAGGGCAAGTGGACCTGTTGGTTATTAATAAATAACCAGCCAGTTTATACTGGGCAAAGTAAGCAATCTTAACTACATTCTGTAAGACCAAAAGAAAATATCAAATCAGTGACTTTGAAGAAGCCATTTTAAGGAACAGTCCTGAGACAGGCCAATGACCCAATATTAAGAATCTTAAATCCAATTAAATCCCACTATTTCTCTATTTATTAATGTTTAGCTCTTCTCTCCTCTCCAGGAATAAATGGTCTAACCACTTGGTGATTAACAGCAGAAACTGTTAGACTTTTAGGTTTATAACAGCTTTTCAATATTCCAACAAAATTATAAGAGTTTAAATCTAATCCCTCAGCAGTGCTTTAGTTAACTTTCTTTCACCAATCCATGTTGAAATCTTGGGGAGGTTTCCTTCTGTTGTTTTTTTCTAAGTCTATTTTTCTTATCAGTCTGTAGCAGCTTGCTTTTAGAGATGGACAGGAAGAGTTGTGGAGTGCTTGCTGTCTAAGCAGAGTAGCAGGGTGTGGGGTGTTAATTTCTTTGGCTTTTATATGCTGCTTATTTTCATGAAATTATAGGAAAACACACCACTTTCATGGTTGTTTAGAGTTTCATTGGTTCTTGTCTCTTTCATTGGCTCCATGCCAGTGGGGTTGGCTGAGATGACACTTTTGGCTCTTGAATACACAACATTTCTTAAATTGCCTTTGTTCTTGTGGCAGAAAAAATCTGGATAACTTTTAAAATGAGTTTCAACTCTTATTTAGTTCATTTTCTGAGATATTCTTTCAATTTAATTAGAGTTCAATAGGAAATGAAATTCTGTTTTCCAAATGTCCAAACACTCCTGTTCTTTGCATAAGAGTTGTTTTTAGTTCTCAAAACAGTCTTACAAAATTAATTAATTTATAGAAAGTCTTTAGCTTAAATTTGTTGATCCTCTATAGACTTTTTGGAAAGATGATTTTTCTGGTCTTCCTGAGTAGATTGAGAATTGTTTCGGGACTGCCAGTAATTAATTCCCCATTAATATAAATATTGTATTCTTAAATGGCTTCTTACATTATTAATTTAGCATCAAATGATCTTACTATATTTTGTGACAGAGCTCTGACTTTGTCTCAGTGGGTCCCATGCTTCCTGGCAGATTACACTCGCCTCTGAGGCTCACTGTGACCCTCCATGTAGCCCTTCTCTCTCTCTAGAGGCAAGGGTCACAGCCTACTGAGCTATTTTCATCATAAGCCAGTGAGGGAGGTGAGGAGAAGTTATCCTCCCTCACACAGTCTCTGTTGTCTCCCAGTCTCAGTGATTAGTCAGGGAGGGGAGGGGGGAGCCCGGGCCTGCCCTCTACTCTGGGCTCCAGCCCAGGGACCCTGATAGTGGCAGCTCTTGGTAGCTGTCTTTTTGGAAACAAGACAAGTACGATTCCCTGGGCCACTTCCCCACAGCAGCCCCCACTTCCTCAATATCTATGTCACCCTTACCTCAGGGCCTCCTTTCTTGTGCCTGATAAAGTTTGTATTTCTCCAGCAGCATGGTTCCCTTCTACAGCTCCCCCCACCTGACTAAGTGGGAGGCTTTTAACTAGTTTCAGCCAGCCCGTGATTGGCTAGCTGCCTTCACTGCTTTCTGGAAGGATCTTAATTGGCCCCAGGTGTCTTGATTAACCTGAAGCAACTGCCAGTTGGTTACCGTGGTAATAGGGATTTGTTTAGCCTGGGGCTAACATACCTGTTTCTCACTATTTTCCTGTGGCCATCTGGCCTTGCCCCATCATAATTTGTACATAAAACATCTTGTTATTTAGACAACAATGATATCAGGCAATTATTATATGGAGACTTCCATTTAGATACAAAATAGTTGCAAATATATATTAAAAGATGCTTATGCCTTTGTAAGCATTTGAGCAAATAACAAAGATTTTCACCGTAAGTGGAAATTTGAGTTGAAAGTAACCAGTATCTTCCGTAAAACATTTCCCACCATAAATGTTCTCCAAGTATAAAGAATGAAGACTTTACTGTGTTTACAAAAGATATCAGTTTCAATAAGGATATTTTTAGAATTCTCTTTCTTTGAAAAGAAAAGGGGTGGAGGCTGGTACAGGCCCACTGTACCTCTAGATTTATTGCTCTGATAACTCAACCCTGCATTCTTTCACAATCCGGTTTCTTCTTAAAAGTCCCTATGTGATTTATCTTTTTGATATTTGCTTGTCCTTGGGAGACTGAAGCAAAAACCTTCAGAATTTTCTTTGATTAATTTTAATATTTTGTAACATAATTAGCTAAATATTTATTTTTCTATATCCAAGCATCATCACCATAACATTCTTGTAGCTGTGTCTTAATAGTCACTAAGGTATGTTTTTTTTGGCATTGTGTAGACAAGTCTTTACTAGCTGTAAAGCTAATGCTGTTGTCCTTATTTTAATAAAGTACCTTCTTTAGTGTTAGAAGAAAAGTAACTTTCTATGTTTTTCCCCCCACCACTGCCAAATAATCCAAGGAGGACAATGAACCAATTTAGCCAATCACAGAAAGCTACATACCACTAAATGAAGACGCTTGTATGCAGCATGTACAACTTAATTTAAGAGGATTCTTATACATTCATGTTGTTTAAAATAAACTTTTATTTGGAAAAATCAGTTGAGGAAAAGCCCTTGTTAACAACAAGTCAGCAGAGCTATGCAAGATGTCTGCATACAAAGTCATGGAAATTTTGCTGTAAAACTTGGGAAAAATTGCCCTGAAATTTCAGTGTAAAACATTGCCAATTTCTTTTTCATTTCAATCATTTTCCTAACAGGTTTTTGAAGTCTGCAATTGCAACTCCTTCCCTCCCCAAAAAAGGTACAAAAGATTTAAAAGCTTGTTTGGGATGGGGGTAGGGGAAATGGGAAAGCAGATAGTTACTTCTAAAGAATTGATGCCTACTGAGATGAAAACGACTGGATATGTATTTCTTGAGCTTTCTCTTAGTCCTTTTATTTTAAGGTAGGCACCACAATAGCCACTTTCTAACACTTAGAAACAATTGCTGTTTTAAAGGATATATAATGCATTTCATAGTCTGTATCTACTAATTTATTTCCCTTCACAAACCCACGAATACTGCCTAGTTTTGGTGATTATACTCTACTTGAATTTTCAAGTTGCTCCATAACTTACATCTATGAAACTTTAGGCCAGATTCGTTGCAAGTAAATTTGTGCAGCTTTATTGAAGGTGGTGCTTACTTTTACATTAGTGCCTTAAGAATTATAGCCATAGTGGGAGTCTCCAAGAATATACATTCCAAACTAACTTTGGTCGACAGGATGATGGTGATAGCCTTTGACGGATGGATGAGTGGTTTTTTTTATTGCTCAATATATGCCAGCGCTTTATTTATTATTAATGGCATGGCAGATATCTTCTTCAGCTCAGAAGTGGAATAAAAAATAACCCGACCATAAGGGAAGCCAAAACTGCAAGATAATAGTTTTGCCAAATTTAATTTCTTCCTAGCAATACCACATGGGCAAAAAAATGAACGTTAGCTAGAGCCCCATTGCTCTATTTTTTTAAACGTAGTGTCAGGGAAACAAAACTTTTTTTTTTTGTCAAGTAAGCAGATTGATTCTGAAGGTTCCAGAAATCGCAATATGTTTTTCTAATAGAGGAAATGTAATAACTGAACAAGGCACAGACGCTATTTCAAAGATCGGGATATTAGCAAGACAATTTTAGAAAAAGAATACTATTTATCAGCACCATTATTTAATAGAACCAGATGATGGTTTGTTTCTTTAACCTGTGAAAATTGTACAGGACCAACACTACCAAAATGTCATTCATTGTGCTAAGTCTTTTTTTGAGAAACTTAAAAAAATATGCTCTCTATTTTATGATACACACATAACATATTTGGCGTTAGTAACTATGTCATAAATTACATCTAACATTCTCCTATGGCCACTTGCCTTTACTTTGCCCAGAAATCCATCTCTGTGGAACTTGTTCTAACATTCCAAATATCTGATCAGTTTCAAACAGTTGCCATTAAAAAAACAAAAAACAAACAAACAAAAATACCCCAAAACCACCATAACAAAAAACATATGTGGAATTTCACCCAAAATTACCTTTGTCCATGGTGCCAGAAAAGCAATGTTTAGTGACAGGCTTACGCTCCAGTATCTCATGACACCTGAGGGCTAGACATGGGAAGTGTATACCTGTGGAAATGGGAGATTACCATCTTTCCAAAGTAATGCTTGCTTTGGAACATTCCTGTATGTTTGCTCAGTTATCAACTAATGTACTTATAGGTGCCCTAGACCAGTGGTTCTCAAAGCTGGTCCGCCACTTGTTCAGGGAAAGCCCCTGGCATGCCGGACCGGTTTGTTTACCAGCCATGTGCATAGGTTCGGCCGATCGGGGCTCCCACTGGCTGCGGTTCGCTGCTCGAGGCCAATGGGGGCTGCGGGAAGTGGCGCAGGCCAAGAGACACGCTGGCTGCCCTTCCTGCAGCCCCTATTGGCCTGAAGCAGTGAACCGCGGCCAGCAGGAGCCACGATCGGCCGAACCTGCAGATACGCCAGGTAAACAAACCGGTCCGGCCCACCAGGGGCTTTCCCTGAACAACCAGTGGACTGGCTTTGAGAACCACTGCACTAGACTATTTGACCTTGTTCTATTCAACTTTTTCTTGAATATTCAAAAGAGAATTCACTACTACTCTTCTGTGCACAGGCTGAATCATGCTGACAGGAAATGACATGAGATTAAAATTCCTCAGAAATGGTCTAAAAAGATCAGTAAATGTACACAGGGCCAGATCCAAAAAGATAGGTGTCTCAGTGCACCATTTTGACACCGTCATTCTCAAAACCACTGCTCAGCTGCCTGACCCCTTAGATCCCTAAGTCTTCAAGGCATCTAAGGTTCAGCATTCACAAAGCTCACTTTAGCTGTAGCCCCAGTGGTTCCAAAGCAGGATTCACCAACTGGGTGTTACCCTGCCTATCTCAGGAGGACCCCATGCTGTAGGTATGCTGACAGCATGCCTAAGATTGATACCTTTCACAAAGGGGAGCTGGTGCCCAGGTTAGGAATGTGTTGCTCTTAGTGGTTATGGCACGCACTTGAGATATGGGTTCAAGTCCAAATCAGGAAGAGCAGGGACTCAAAACCAGATCTGATGTATTGATTGAGATGGACTAAATAGGCTAAAGGTGTTAGCATAACTCAGCTACTGTCCACCATTAAACAAGCTCCAGGGTTTGGCATACAGAGACCTCAGCCTGCTTAGTACTATGGCAAACACACCATCAGAAATCCTTTCAACCTTTCATTAAAGATGAAAAGAAGGAACAGCAATTAAAGCATTTGAAATGTAAAGTATTATGAAAGGCTTTCATTTTAACAATGTTTTTTGTTCCTTTTCCCTTCAGGGCAGAGTTTTAGAAGGAAAAAGCCCTCTTGTTTGACCATCTTGTCAATGGTATTAAAGAGGGTACTCACTGTCCATTTGGGTAAAAGAGAAGTTAGTTGGCATAAGCTGAGGCTGCTGCTGTTAAAGTCCCAAACGGTTTTATCTCAGGCGATGTTTGGGATTCAGCTGCTGCGTGTAGAGGGATCCAGATGACATCCCAACCCCATCTCTGGTCTGGTCAGGATATCTCTCAGGATCAGGTGACAAAGGTCCAGGTCCCCAAAAAGGGTGAGTATGGAAGCCAGGATGGTGAAGCTCACGCCAGTAGCTGCCGTCTATTTTTTCATATTTTTCTCCCCCCGCAAAAGTCTCATTCTTTAAGGACCCAAAAAAGTGAATGATGGGGTGGAATAGGCCCATCCCCTGACTTTGTCCACCAACTAGGCCTAATATCCAACACACGCATTTTTGTTAATTAATTTCCGGTTTTACAACTTCTGTTTACCAAGCATGATATTAACACAGTCCTTGAATTATATCAGTAGGTCTTTTTGTCTAGCCTCATTTAGTCTTTGTCTCCCTTTAATACTTTCTTCCCATCAGCATTTGTTATTATAGGCTATTGTGACCTTTTATGAACTTTTACAGTTGAGCTCACAATTAGAGTAAATTTGTAGGCCCAGTTATTACAACATAATCCCTCTTTTATGAACTAGTTCTGACTAGGATCAGATACTTGTTCATTAAAACCACAATTACAAAGAAAACCTTAGTTTTGTTTAAGCATTTTTAAGCTTTAACCATTTAAGCATGGTTAAGGTTTAAAGGAAAGGGGGGGAGGGGAGTAGTTGGTTATAATCAAGATTGCAAATTCTTTATCTCCATATTGGGATTTAGAAATCTTTAAGTATTGCAAAAAATGACAGTTAAACTGCTCAGACGATAAACAAATTCACAACTCACTTCATTTGTAGCTGAATTTAGCTGCTGCTGTTATATGTTTCTAAGAACAAACAAGCTTGTATTGCTTCTTTGGCTGTATGCTCAGAATGGGTAACAATGGCAAAAACTTTTCCTGTCTTTGGCTGCTTACACAGTTAAAGCTGTACATTTACACAAGCCATGAAAATTTTATGCATAAATGTTTAAACTTGTTTACTTGGAGAAAAACTTTAGCCCTGATGGCATTCTTACGTAAGTGTCTCGCCTCCTTTAAAAACAAATTTGTATGCCCAATTATCACAACAGGTCTCACACATCCCAGCTTAGTGCCCTAACCACCAGGCTAGTAGGTATCCTGGTCCATGTGTATCTCTCTGTCTCTTTCTTTTTCTTTCTTTTCTGGCTACTGACACAGTGGGCCTGGCTTAAGTGCCTAACTACATGGCACTTAGGTTTTGGATTCTCAGTTTAGGGCTGAGAATTTCAAGTGGAGAGGGGCCCAGAGCAATGGGATATCGGTACCTAAATACCTTTGAGAATTTAGGCCTAAACACACTCCTTTCCTCTGCATTTTACTGCTGGTTTTGAGGATCCCTTCTGTGGGCATCTAATTCTCCCCATACAATGCATGGGGACCCTGGATGCCTAACTTGGGTCTGAGGATTTCATTGAGCCGCAGGTCACCGAAGGGTTGGGCATTGCAATGCATAAGTACCTCTGTCGATTGGATCTTGCCTTCACTCAGAGAATAGAATAAAAGTTATGTCCTGTATAGCAGTGGTTCTCAAAGCCGGTCCGCCGCTTGTTCAGGGAAAGCTCCTGGCAGGCTGGGCCGGTTTGTTTACCTGCTGCATCAGCAGGTTCGGCCAATCGCGGCTCCCACAGGTAAACAAACCATTCCGGCGTGCCAGGGGCTTTCCCTGAACAAGCGGCGGACCGGCTTTGAGAACCACTGCTGTATAGCATTTGGGTTGTCCACCATCTTGTGTGTCTGTAGATCTCTGACAGTTAGCACATTGCCTCTCCAAAATTATGTTAAAAGGAAGATATTGTAGCATATTCCCTAAAATATGCAAGCCTGCAATTTGGAAAACCAAGTCAACTCTGTAAGTGTGCAATGCCAGATTATTTTTCCTGGATGTTGTGGTGAAGTATCTGGGGTCATGCCACAATGCATATGAATGGTTGCCTATGAGAGGTGTTTGCTGATGGAGAGTTTCCTCATGGCTGGCTGTTAGGTAAAAGAGAAGCAAAGCTCCCCTTTCTCATGTCCATCACCACACTCCCTTTCCCCTGTCCAAGACAAGTGCCACCCAAGCCACCACAGCCCACTCAGAACCCACCATGGCCAATAATACCATGGGGACAGGGATCGAAACCTGTGTTGCACGTGTCCTCCCCACAGGGGACAAAGGATATTCCCTTAGAATATGGCTCCTCACCGCCATTGTAAATCCCTTAATCCAGGCATAGGGAAAGTACAACCCTGTCCAGGACTCCACTTGGTCAGTGATACAGAAAGCCGTCTACATCTTCAAGATGTGGTGGAGGTGTTTCCATGCCTCTGGTGGCATACTACAGTGCCAACTCAGAGAGGTGTGCACGATCTTCTTGGCATGCTGCATTTTGCACAATATTGCTATTCAGCAGGGAATGCTGGTTCCTGAAGGGACACATATGGAAGAAGAAGAAGGAGGAGCAGCAGCAGCAGTAGGCAGCTTCAGCTGCCAAGATGGGGCAACAATGATGTCAGTAGTGGCCTTGTGCATGAAGACAACAGTTCCTGGCAGACTGAGGGAGGAGAATCTGGAAGCATTTCCTGTAAAAGACATTCTAGACCATCAAGAGGTACCTGTAGACTTAAACTGTATGTCTACACTATGAAATTAGGTCAATTTTATAGAAATCGATTTTTAGAATTCAATTTTATACAGTCGATTGCATATGTCCACACTAAGCACATTAAGTCAGCGGAGTGCGTCCTCACTACTGAGGCTAGCATTGACTTATGGAGCGGTGCACTGTGGGTAGATATCCCCCTGTGGGTAGATATCTCACAGTTCCTGCAGTCTCTGCCACCCATTGGAATTCTGGGTTAAGCTCCAAATGCCTGATGGGGCAAAAACATTGTCATGGGTGTTTTTGGGTACATGTCGTCAGTCGCCCCACCCTCCGTGAAAGCAATGGCAGACAATTGTTTCGTGCCTTTTTTCCTGGGTTACTCGTGCAGATGCCATACCACAGCAAGCATGGAGCCCGCTCAGCTCATTGTCACCGCTGCTGTTGTGGGCAAGTCTACTGTGGGGGCTGCTGTGATCCAAGTAGCCAATGCAATCATTGATGTTCTGTTATCAAGGGTAGTGACTCTGGGAAATGTGTGGGCCTTTTTAGATTTTAGGTGCATCATATTCCTGTCCTTTGTCACTGGTGAAGAAGACTTGCAGCCATATATTTCAGTCCAGTCGGCACTGTAACACCCCATAGCACTTCTGTGGTTGACACATGTAACAGCTCCAAGGCTCTTCCTCTTTTGCCTTGGCCGAGGTATCTTGCCCTACCAGGACTTCCAAGCATTTGAAACAGAAGCACCTGCAGCAGCTGGCATTGCTACACAGCAGCAGCTCCTGGGTGACTTCGCAGCAGACGGAGCAGTAGGACCACTAGCCATCCTCGTCCATGATGTATGGCTCCACCGCTTCCACTGCAACTCTGCTCTCCTGCAACTCTGCAGCAGACGGTGCAGTAGGACTGGTAGCCATCCTCATCGGACACGTAGCTTGGCCGGGGGTTCTGGGAACATCTTCCCTGCCCAGCTCCTAGCAACCTCCAGGGCATGGTGTACAGCTCCACCGCTTCCACTGCAACTCTGCTCTCCTGCTCTCCTGCGAGCTGGAAGTTTCTGCCTCAGGCTGCTCTCCCAGCTGGCAGCACTGTGCAGTCACCCCTACCCCAGCCTACCCCTTGCTCCCATGGCTCATGAAGCCTGGACAGTAGTAAGGAGCAGTTCAACTATAGATTGAGCAAGTGCAGAATGGTGGTAGAATGTGCCTTTGGATGTTTAAAAGCTCCCTGGTGCAGTTGGTCAGACCTCAGCGCAACCAACATTCCCATTGTTATTGCTGCTTGCTGTGTGCTCCATAATATCTGTGAGAGTAAGGGGGAGATGTTTATGGAGGGGTGGGAGGTTGAGGCAAATCACCTGGCATCTGATTTTGAGCAGCCAGACACCAGGGCAATTAGAAGAGCATAGCAAGGTGTGCTGCGCATCAGAGAGGCTTTGCAAACCAGTTTCATGACTGGCCAGGCTTTGGTGTGACAGTTCTGTGTGTTTCTCCTTGATGCAAACCCACCCCCTTTGTTGATTTTAATTCCCTGTAAGCCAACCAACCTCCCCCCTTCGAAAGAAAGTAACTATTGTTTTGAAACCATGCATTCTTTCTTTATTAATTAAAAAAAATGAGATAATGGACAAGGTAGCCTGGGTGGGGTGGGGGAGGAAGGAAGGACAAGGCCACATTGCTTATTGTAGCCACACTACAAATCATACTGTTTGAATGACAGCCTTCTGTTGCTTGGGCCATCCTCTGGAGTGGAGTGGCTGGGTGCCCGGAGCCTCCCCCCCGCATGTTCTTGGGCGTCTGGGTGAGGAGGCTATGGAACATGGGGAGGAGGGTAGGTGGTTATACAGTGGGTGCAGTGGGGGTCTGTGCTTTTGTTGGCTTTTCTGCAGCTCCAACAGACTCTTCCTCATGTCCGTTTGCTCCCCCATTAGCCTCAGCATCATGTCCTGTCTCCGCTCTTCGTGCTCACTTAATTCTTTCCTGGCCACTGCCACTGAATGCCTCCATGCATTAAGCTGTGCCCTATCAGTGCGGGAGGACTGCATGAGCTCGGAAAACATGTCATCACAAGTGTGTTTTTTTTCACCTTCTAATCTGCGATAACCTCAGGGATGGAGATGATAGGGGGAGTGTAGAAACTTTCTACGCTCTACGATTCTGAGGGGAGTGCATGGTCACCTGTGCTGTTGAGTGCTGTTGAGTTCGCCATGCTGACCAAACAGGAAATGAAATTCAAAAGTTCCCGGGGCTTTTCCTGTGTACCTGGCTAGTGCATCGGAGTTCAAAGTGCTGTCCAGGGCGGTCACAATGGAGCACTCTGGGATAGCTCCCGGAGGCCAATACCATCGATTTGCGTATGCACTACCCAAATTCGACCCAGCAAGGTCGATTTTAGCGCTACTCCCCTCATCAGGGAGGAGTACAGAAGTCCATTTTAAGAGCCCTTTAAGTTGATGGAATGGGGTTGGTTGTGTGGATGCAGTCATTTTTAAATCGACCTAACGCGACTAAATTTGACCTAACCCCGTAGTGTAGACCAGGCCTAAATCTTAGCAAAAAAGGCAGACTTCAAAGTGTGTGCCAAAATGTGATTCTGTTTAGTGCAACCAAGTGTATCTCTGTGTATGTGTATGGGGGGGAGGGAGAAGGGGAGGGAAGGGAGATTGTAGGGTGGAGTGGGAATACGGAATTAAAAAAGGTGCATAAAAGACAACAAAATAAGGGTGTCAACATTAGCCAAAACCAACATAATTCCATGGTAAAACAATAAGAGGTTAAAAACATACTTGAGTAAAAATGCCAATCATGTACCTAATCTAAGTAAAAGAGCTTACCACCTCAAGGATAAAATGTTAAAAGATCTTTCTCTTAGAACTCAAATGCAACTGATTTCACACTTGGATAAAATGGCATCGATGTTCCACCATATGTTAAAATAGGGCTCTTTAAAAATTAATATTTCGATTACATAAGGCTTAGATAAAACAGAAAAAAAGTCTCATAATAATAATAAAACAAAGCTAAGAATAATATTAAAACAAGCTCAGAAAAAGGGCAAAAAGAACTGTTAAAGGTGTGCCTGATAAAAGTGCTATACAAATATATACAGTGGGACAGGTTATCAGTGAAGGAGGTGCTCATCTTTTTTGGATGAGATTGCAAGTTTGGTTGATAAAAGTAATAGTATTGATATAATATATGATACTTAGTCTTCTGTAAGGTGTTTGACTCGGTACCACACACATTTTGGTTAAAAACTAGAGAATGATATAAAGTTAACGGGGCACACATTAAATGGATTGAAAACTGGCTAACCGATAGGTCTCCGAATGGAATTGTAAATGGGGAATCGTCATTGAGCAGGTTTACAGTATGGTCCCGCAGGGATTGGTTCTTGGCCCTGTGCAATGTAACATTTTAATTTATTACTTAGAAGAAAATGTAAAATCGTCACTGAAAAAGTTTGCAAGGGGAGTGGTAAATAGTGAACAGGACAGGTCACTAATACAGAGTGATCTGGATCACTTGTTAAGTTGGATGCAAGCAAACGTGTTTTAATATGGCCAAATGTAAATGTGTCAATCTAGAGAAAAGACTGTAGGCCATATTGATACGGTTGGGGAGTCTATCCTTGGAAGCAGTGGCTTTGAAGATTTGGGGGGCATAGTGAATAATTAGCTGAACATGAACTTCCAGTGCAACATTGTGTCCAAAAGGGCTATTGTGATCCTGGTTCGCGTAAACAGGAGAATCTGAAAAAGGAGCATAGAGCTTATTTTATCTCCCTATTTAGCACTGGTAAGACTGCTGTGGGAATACTGTGTCCAGGTCTGGCATCCATAATTCAAGAAGGATGTTGATAAATTGGAGAGGGTTCAGAGAAGATTAAAGGATTAGAAAACATGCCTTACAGCAATAGACTCAAGGAGCTCAATCTGTTTAGCTTAATTGATCAGTCTGTAAGTACCAACATAGGGAACACATATTGAATAATAGGCTCTTCAGTCTAGCATTGAAAAGTGTAACATGATCCAATGGCTGGTAGTTGAAGCTAGACACATTCAGACCGGAAAT
Source organism: Eretmochelys imbricata (assembly GCF_965152235.1). NCBI lineage: Eukaryota > Metazoa > Chordata > Testudines > Cheloniidae > Eretmochelys > Eretmochelys imbricata. Next base: position 145,280,183 of record NC_135572.1, read on the forward strand.
AAGGCATATATTTTTAACAGTGAGGGTAATTAATGGCTGGAATACTTTACAATTTTTCAGAGTCACTGCTTCCCAGGAGAGAGTCCTCCATCCTATCAGTATGGCCTACATTCTTTCTTTGTTCCTTCATGAATATGTTTACATTTGGCTGTATTAAAACACACGTTGTTTGCTTGCGCCCAGCTTCCCATGTGGTCCAGATCACTCTGTATCACTGACCTGTTCTCTTAATGATTTACCATTCCCCAAATTTTGTGTCTTCTGCAAATGTTATCAGTGATGATTTTGTGTGTGTGTTGAGGGGGTCTTCCTTGTGGGTTTGGAGCTGCTGTGTGCTCCTAGAGCTGTGTGTGTTTAAGCAGGGAAAACTGTTGATAGTGGACTTGATTTTTTTTCCAGTGGGCTGCTGGCACCCTTGCATAATCCTGGAGGACGAGATCTTCTAGGGTTGAAACCAGCCTCTGGGGGAGAGCAGCCCTGTTTTGATTCCCGTGATATGAAACTGCTGTCTTCCACATGTGGATGAGATCATGTGACACCAGTTATTTGAGCAGCTCTAAGGCACAAACCCATGGTACCTCTGCAGCCATGAGTTGCAAGGGATTTCCTAAATGCTCTGTTTTGTAATTGAGGGAGACTTCTAGGAGGATGTCCCTTGGATTGGGTGTGGCGGGTCGCTGATCCTGGGGCAGAGGATTATGGCATTTATATGCAATAGCATGGCTTGGCCTCTCCCACTGTCTGGCTAAAGTGGCTCCCCACCTAGTGTGCTGGCTTGGTGGATCGCATTCTTAGGTGCCTATCTCTCCCTGTTCACTGTATGGGGCCTTGGACTCCTCACTCAGCGTGGTGGATTGCAGTGGTGTTCCTGGGATTTTCTAGACATCTAAAAATTAGGCACTGTGACACTGAGCATTACACTGCCTAAGTCCCTTTGTGGATTCACCCTTTGTGTCTGAGATGGAAAAAGGGACTAGGACTCCCAGGCTGTGGTTGCTATACTTTCTCCTGTGGAGCCCCCCTTCTCCCTCAGGAAAATCCTCTAGGGCTCTTTAAGGATCTCCGTATTTATGCTCCCTGGCAGGCTGTCAAGTGGCTGGTTGAGTGTAATGACAACAACTGACTAGGGTTTTCTTTTATGGTCAGAATCCTCACTCAGCACACGCAAGGTCAGACCGCTGCTGCAAAGAGAACACACTTAGCAAGGTACTAATTATTGTCCAGCAAAGAACGATTGCTGATCATGGTGAATTTCTACAGCAGGTGAATGCATAATTCACATGAATAATTTATTAAATGAATTTGGCCTGATTATCTGCTCACAGGAAATCCATGAATAGGTCATGGGCTTTTTAATATTTTTTTGAATTTATTTCACAATATTTTTTCAGATATTTTGTTCTACTGATTGTGAATATTTGAAATTGAACTCGGTTGTGATTGGTCAGATAAGTCACATGGGATTGTTCTGTGCTATCATTGGAGGAGGATTCAATTACTTCTTGTACATGTGCAAATTTCAAATGGGGTTTCCACAAAAATTTGGGCCCATAACTTTGAAAATTGTTTCCCATAAACAATTAGCAAAATCTGCAAAAATTTCAAAGAAAGCAAACACAAAAGGGATGCTAAAATAACCAAATGTAGTTCATTAAAAATTTCAACAAATAATAAACATAGCATTTTGGTTGTGCTTTATGGCCAAGAATTAAAAAAACAAATAGGAGCTCCTAAAGTTAGATTCCTAAGTAAATTCCTAAATAAATTTGATTCCATCAAATTAGGCCTGAATAAAGACTGGGTGTGGATGGGTCACTACAAAAACTAATTTCCCCCTGCTGATACTCACACCTTGTTGTCAACTGTTTGAAATAGGCCACGTTGATTACATTGGCTTCATTAGCACTACAAACGTGATTTTTCCTCCCTTGGTATTCACCCCTTCTTGTCAACTGTTGAGAATAGCCCACTTCCACCTTAATTGAATTGGCTCATTAGCACTGATCCCCCACTTGGTAAGGCAACTCCCATCTTTTCATGTGCTGTATATTTATACCTGCCTATTGTATTTTCCACTCCATACATCTGATGAAGTGGGTTTTAACCCACAAAAGCTTATACCCAAATAAATGTGTTAGTCTCTAAAGTGCCACAAGGACTCCTCATTGTTGTTCGTAAATAAGTGACCTAATTTTCAAAAGTGCTGAGCACCCACTGGGAACTACTGGGGTCTCTGACTTATTGAAAAACCAGGCCACTTACTGAAGTGCCTTATTATGGATTTAGGAGCCTAACATTAGCCTCCTGTTTTTTTAAAACTTAGCCTACTTGTTCAGTGCACTACACAGACAACTAGTAATCCTCACAACCACTTTCCTTACAGGGGCACTAACTGTTGTTTTTCTCATTCAGCAGTAGCTGGGGCCAAAATAATTGGTAGGACTGCAGGTTGTAATTTCTCTGTCTCCCTTCCCAGCAGGCAGGTGACATTTCCAAACTGAGATATTGCAGCTGGGGCTAGTCACAGGGAAGTGTGGTGGTGGATAAAGGAATTTGGTGGTGGTGGCAGTGGGTGGGGGGTAAAGAGACACCCTCGCTCATCCCCTATCTCTCCCACTGTCAGTATGAAAAATTGCAATACTTTACAATAAAAGGGCAGCATGGGAGAAAAATGGTATTTATTACCCTGACACCTCTTCACAGTTCTCTCCTCAACCCAACCTCTCCCCTTCCATCTAGCTCTTACCTATAATCTCCATTGACTTCATTCTTCTCAATGCTGTCAACACACCTATGTCCTTCTAGTTCAGAGGCTCCCTGTCATAAATATAAAGGGAAGGGTAAACCCCTTTGAAATCCCTCCTGGCCACGGGAAAGCTCCTCTCACCTGTAAAGGGTTAAGAAGCTAAAGGTAACCTCGCTGGCACCTGACCAAAATGACCAATGAGGAGACAAGATACTTTCAAAAGCTGGGAGGAGGGAGAGAAACAAAGGGTCTGTGTGTCTGTCTATAGTCTGTCTTGGCCGGGGATAGACCAGGAATGGAGTCTTAGAACTTTTAGTAAGTAATCTAGCTAGGTACGTGTTAGATTATGATTTCTTTAAATGTCTGAGAAAAGAACTGTGCTGAATAGAATAACTATTTCTGTCTGTGTATTTTTTTTGTAACTTAAGGTTTTGCCTAGAGGGGTTCTCTATGTTTTGAATCTAATTACCCTGTAAGGTATCTACCATCCTGATTTTACAGGGGGATTTCTTTATTTCTATTTACTTCTATTTTTATTAAAAGTCTTCTTGTAAGAAAACTGAATGCTTTTTCATTGTTCTCAGATCCAAGGGTTTGGGTCTGTGGTCACCTATGCAAATTGGTGAGGCTTTTTATCCAACATTTCCCAGGAAAGGGGGGGTGCAAGTGTTGGGAGGATTGTTCATTGTTCTTAAGATCCAAGGGTCTGGGTCTGTAGTCACCTAGGCAAATTGGTGAGGCTTTTTACCAAACCTTGTCCAGGAAGTGGGGTGCAAGGTTTTGGGAAGTATTTTGGGGGGAAAGACGCGTCCAAACAGCTCTTCCCCAGTAACCAGTATTAGTTTGGTGGTGGTAGTGGCCAATCCAAGGACGACGGGTGGAATATTTTGTACCTTGGGGAAGTTTTGACCTAAGCTGGTAAAGATAAGCTTAGGAGGTTTTTCATGCAGGTCCCCACATCTGTACCCTAGAGTTCAGAGTGGGGGAGGAACCTTGACACTCCCTAAATCCCCTAGCTCCTGCTAATCCAATCATGACCAGCTCAGAAAAAATCCTTCACCATCCCCTAAAAATGCTCTTTCACCAGTTAACTCAATTCACTTTTGCACTTAATTCTGCCAGACAAATCCATCCCCAACCCAGTTCAAAAATCCGCCAGGGTCCCTTAGCTCCTCAACCCAAATCACACCTACTCAGAAACCTGCCCCCTGCCCCACCTACACCTATCACCTTAGGCTGAGACTACTCTTTTCCTACCAAACTTTCCACACCTCAAAACCATCCTGCTCTCCATAGAACCCTCTCCCACCTGACAGCCCAGACTCAGAATACTACGCCCCCCCTCCACCACACATACACCTAGCCCTTCTGGCTCTGAAAAACAGTCCCCAGGCTCAGAACTTTTTTCTCCTCCTACCTGACACCTGGCTCAGCAAACAGAAGTTGAATTCAGCAAATGTGCAGCCACAGTAGAGGGCAACCCCAAACTTATATTAGTATTAGTTAATCTTTTGTGCTACTTGTGAGCTCTGAAAAACCAGGAGCAGAGATTATATGATACAGACATATGAAAATATGTGATCTGAAATAGCCCCACAGATGCCTGTGTTCCTGCTTTGAGCCTTGTCCTTCTGAGGCCTGCAGTCCATACACTGCAGAAGGGGTGATGGAAGCTGCAGGGAGCATGTGTAGACAGTCCTATACTCTGCCTCTGTGATGCTAGCTAGCCCCACCACTTGCACTGTGCTTCCTCCCTCTGCGGCTTGCTGTCTATCAGCTGCAAGGCCAGGAGTCCCTATTGTCAGTCACGTGTACTGCAGCCACCTGGGTCTGGAGAAGTTCTAACCCCACCATGAGTCCCCTGCTTGCAGTAGATGATCCTGCAGTACATCAGCCACAGTACACAGTTGTGGGACTAGAGTTGAATGAAAAGTTCATATTCTAAAATGATGGGGTCTAAATTAGCTGTTACCTCTCAAGAAAGAGATCTTGGAGTTATTGTGGATAGTTCTCTGTAAACATCCACTCAAACATCCACCCACATTGCAGTGGCAGTCAAAAAAGCAAACAAAATACTGGGAATCATTAAGAAAGGGACAGATAATAAGACAGAAAATATCATAATGCCTCTATATAAATCTGTGATATGCCCACATCTTGAATACTGTGTGCAAATATGGTCGCCCCATCTCAAAAAAGATATACTGGACTTGGAAGAGGTTCAGAAAAGGGCAACAAAAATGATTAGGGGTATGGAACAGCTTCCATATGAGGAGAGATTAATAAGACTGGGACTTTTCAGCTTGGAAAAGAGACGACTAAAGGGGGATATGATTGAGGTCTATAAAATCATGAATGGTGTGGAGAAAGTAAATAAGGAAGTGTTATTTACTCCTTCTCATAACACAAGAACTAGGGGTCACCAAATTAATGGGCAGCAGGTTTAAAACAAACAAAAGGAAGTATTTCTTCACACAACTCACAGTCAACCAGTGGAAGTCTTTTCCAGAGGATGTCGTGAAGGCCAAGTTTATAACAGGGTTCAAAAAAGAACTAGATAAATTCATGGAGGATAGGTCCCCTAGCCTCTGTTTGCCAGAAGCTGACAATGGGTGACAGGGGATGGATCACTTGATGATTACCTGTCCTATTCGTTCCTTCTGAAGCACCTGGCATTGGCTACTGTCAGAAGACAGGATGCTGGGCTTGATGGCCATTCTTATGTTTCTTTCTTAAAAGAAAATCAAATCAAATAATTCCATCTCTTGTATTTATTCTGAGCATATTTCTTCCTGCAGTGTGGTCACTAACCCCAGTTCCTCTAAAGAGGGGTCGCGTCAGAAGCTAATTTTCCTAAAGATCATCCTATGTGAAGCGCAGGTTCTATCAGTTTTGGCATATGACTGCAACCACCCAACTTTTCCCCGTCTTCCTCACATACCTATTGCAGTCACCAACCAGAGATTGTTGATGCCTCATTGAACAAAAAAAGTTACATTCGCCCCACATGAGCTAGAACGTGGCTTTGTTATTAAATAACAACCAGAATGCTTCTTCATTTCCTCTTTCATTTGCAATCAGGGCTGAGTTCTTTAAAGAATACAATTGCATTACTTTGTCTGACTCTCAGTCTTTCTCTGAGAGGATCAACCAGAACCTTAGAAAGTGTTATAGGGAGCATCAGGAATCATGGATTTAAGATGTATTTCAGTGGAGCTTGGGGTGAAGAAACTACAGCTGTGTGTCAGGAGTTACTTGACAAGACAGAGAGCCTTACCAGGAGGGAGGTTCTGAGCTCACAAACCACCCCCCAACCCCACCAAGAATAACAGGAATAATCATAAAAATGAAAATGCAAGAAACATGGAAGTTAGTACTGTGTGGCAGGGCTTTAGTAAAATTTCAAACATAGGGGCTCTATCACTACATCTTCCCACAGAGTAACATTTATAGTTATTACTTTCTTGCAGCTGGAAGCAAGCCTTTATAGACATTTTGAGAGTACATCCAATATAGGAAATGGCCTGTTGTTTTTGCTTTCTTCCAGCTACATTATTGATATTTTAGGAGAGTAATTGAACTCCGCAGCGCTAGCTTGTTTCCTCCATGAACTACTGTCCCCTGTTGATAAGTGTGTTTTCAGGGCATATACTAAAGTAACTGTAAATCCTATACCTAAATGGCACTTGTATTTTATCAGCCTTTGCAGAAGGAAAAAAGGCACCCTAGCTGTAAAATATCTGGCCGCAGTTTAAATTGTACCATGTCCTGTCACACATGCACACTGGTATTTCATTAACTACTTTTTTTTGAAGCAAGAGACACATGACTTTTGGAAACAGAGAGAGTAAGGTCTCTTCTCATCATCTTCCTTATTAGAAGGGTTGCTGCTATGATTTTTTTTGTTTGTATTTTTGGTCATTGAATCCTTGTTTCATCCCACACAGGCCAGTTGTTCTGTATTACCAATAGCAATGTTAAATAATGAAATTAAAAAGAAATTTGTAGCAAATATAGCTGGGCAAATATTGCAAAATAATTCCACAGTAGGCAGTATGGTCTGGAGGAAAGAGTCCAGGAGCTGGATGGCTTTAATCCTGTCTTACTGTGTGGCTTGGGCAAATCACTTATTCATTTATTTTGAATCCTGTTTTAGTCTTGGCCTTCACGACATCCTCTGGCCAAGAGTTCCACAGGTTTTCCAGTGGTTTAAAATGAACAATAAGGTTTTTCCCATTTTTTGTTTTGTAATTATTTGCAATTGAAGGTTTTTAAAATATTTTTAGTTATTTTCCATGTTTCAAAATAACATTTTATTAGCTTTCTATTTCTAATGATACCTGATGGGTGAGTCACATGTAGAGGATGCTCCCACATTTTATTTATTTGAATTCTGCTGCACACATACATAATTTGGCAGCAGTCGCAGGCTTGCGTGTTAACTGAAAATAATCCTGCTCAGAATAGGTCTCAGAGACAGATTTGGGGTAACTTACTGGAATTTCAAATACCTCTAGGTTATTTGCTCCATCATGAGGTCATTAGTTTAAATGAAGCTAAACTGGTGTATATCTGAGGAGGTAGTGTTGTACAGAGAGTATGATAAACTGGTGGAATCAGTGTTCAATTGAGGTGGTGGAGTCGACTACTATCATGCCAAAATTGGATAACTGTACAGAATTCAATTTATTATATGACCTCATAGATTACTTTACTGCTGGGCTAGCACACGTGGGCACAATCCCTGAAATAATGATACAGGCACAAGTTCAACAAGCAAAAGAACCATATCTGTTTATTACTGGAGGATGCTTGCCCTCTCTGCTGCCTTTACTGCCTTGTTACAGCTTTCCTATTTCCCACTGGCAGGAAGAACAGAAGCACCTCTGAACTGCTTGGAAATACTTCCTCTGATAGAGACTCTTCCCATGTGGGAGGAGCCACACCTGTTAGTATCTATCGGTGTTTGAGCCAAGAAACTCACTCACCCAGCCAGCAGTTATTCTGTTACAGTATGTTGCAAGTAGGAGTAGCTGATCACATTTTTGAGGGGTCTGGAGGGTATATTTTTTCTGATCATGCTTAAAACATTTTCTCAAAATCTTTCATTTGATGGGTCACTTTAAATAATTGTGTACTGTAGGTAATAAGAGAGTTTGTAGAATTCCATGAGTTAAGCCTGCTGGAGATGGCATAATTGGTTTTAATTGCGTAGAGCTCAGTTGTGTCTCATAAGCACAGCCTCACATGGTGTGGGTCTACTGTAGGTGCTCTCAGAGGACTGGCAGTTTAGGGAGTTCCTTGGAATTTCTTAAGGGCCAGATTGTGATAGGACTTTATGGAAGGGATAACATGCAAAGGGTCTCTTTCCCCCTTGCACCACCCATACTAGGATGTGTCACAGTTTCAGTTCCTATGCTCAGATGAGTACGGAGTCTGCCCTCAGCATACACCCATAGCCACAAAGGCGGAGGGAGGGTCTAGAACAGTGGTGTCTGCAGCCCATGGGCCACATGCAGCTCATCAGGGTAATCTGATTGTGGGCTGTGAGATATTTTGCTGACGTTGACCGTATGCAGGCATGGCCCCCCACAGTTCCCAGCGGTTTGCCATTCCCGGCCAATTTGGGCTGTGGGCTGCAGGGATGTGCTGGACGCCACTTCCCGCAGCTCCCATTGGCTGGGAATGGCAAACCGCGGCCACTGGAAACTGCGGGGAGTGTTGGGGGGGTCCCTGCCTGTGGAAGGTCAATGTCAGCAAAATGTCTTGCGGCCAGCAGGTTGTTCACCACTGGTCTAGAAAAAGATATGGGCATAACCCCATTCACTTTTTCACTGGCCCAGGCATGAGTCAACTGCACTGGAGGAGCAGGCTGAACCCTAAGGGATAATAAATATATATGGTTCCAATGCCATGGTATCTCAGTGCCTGCCGAATACTTAAAAATAGAGATAACGATCTCTCTTTATTTCCTAGCCTGTAGAAGTTGCTTGATTAGTTTGCATGTTTGTGTGTGACATGGGTGTGTTATGTATATGAAGAATGTATTAGGGGCTAAGTTGAAGATGTGAATTCTACTTTTAGCGCTAAACATGGAGAGACCTATGGTCATTTCTCATCTCTTGTGGACCATACGCAAGGTCCAGCTCCTCTGACAGTTTTGTCTCCTGCAGTCACGCGCCTCACCCTGTCTGGTCAACAGAATGTAGCTACTGTAGGATGTTAATCATGAAGGAAGAGGTGGTCTCTCATGTAGCAAGGGCCAATTGGGTGAAAGGCTTTGAATATCAGGAAGAGACTCTGAGCTGGACTACCTTTGTCTTGAATGATGTTGTTCATGGAAGCCTATAGTGCTAAACAGACGGGCTGCTGCATTTTGTACCATTTAGAGTTTTTTGAGGGTGTGATTTCTTCCCTAGATATGAATTGCTGTAGTCAAGCCTGGAAGTCACAAATGTATGGATTTTCAAGGCCAGATCCGAGGCTGATATGAATGGAAAGGATTCCATTATCTTCAATGACAAGGGATCAGGTGAGCTCAAGGTCTGCAACTTTGACTGACCTTCCATTGAGGGAGTGTATATGTGTGTGTTGCTTGCACTCTTTCCCCCTGGCACACACTCACATGTGCTGCACACAATCTGACCCTCACAGATTAAAATGATTACCATGCCTTCTAGGGCTAGAAATACTGCAACATCTGTAACCTCCACTGCTTTTTTAATCACTATTTTTTTTATCTTTTCAGCTGGAAAAGTTTAAAAAGAAGTGACAGTTTGGAGAAGTGATCTGAAATCAACAAGATAAAATTCAAAAGATAAGTGGAAAGTACTACACTTAAGGAAAAAACAAAGGCAAAATTACAAAATGGACAATAACTGGCTAGGTGAAAAGGATCTGGGGATCATAAATGGAATGAGTCAACAATGTGATGCAGTTACAAAGAAGGCTAATATTCTGGGGTGTTGTGAAGGCTAATATTGTGGGCCTCTCATCTCTTGAGCACCTCCTGTTGCTGCATGTGGTACTGCAGGCCTTTTTCTGCTCATGGGACCCCCTGTAGGTTGTCAACCTTGCTTGGCAGTTCTTCAGCGAGTTGGTCCTCCAACCTGGTCACACAATCAAAATGAATCCCTTTAGGGATAGCAAAAGGCAACAAAACCATTTACCTGCCCTCACTATGGTCTACAGCCCTGTCTCTAGGCCATTGAATTTTAGCCTTTTGCTCAGGCTTCCCAACAAATCTTGTCCCCTTCCTGGGGCTTAGGCCATTTTGCCAGTGGATGAACCAAGGTTTGGCCACTCTTGTTCCAACTCAGGGCCCTATCCACAGTAGCCACATACCACTCACTTCAATTTGTTGCTGCTGCTTCCCTGGGTCTCTTCCCACCTGACCCCTTTATCTTCACCCCTTACCTTAGGGTTAAAGTTCTCAAGTTCTTCTCTCTCAGCAATCCCAACTATGTAAGGGCAGCCAGCAATAACTTCTGGCTAATTGTCAAGCTCCATTGCCCAGAGTATCGTTCTTCACTCCTCTGGTCCCAGCCAGGAACTGACCTGCTAAGGCCCTGCAGCTCCTTTTTTCTGAGCCTGCTGAGCAAAGGAACAAAGGAACCTTTGTGGCTCCTTTTCTTGGTGGGGTGCAGTAAGACCACAAGGTCTCCAGCAGGGGGCCACAATGACCTGGTACACCCCATCTCAGGTGTATTAACAAGAGTGCCATATGTAAGAGCCAGGAGGTAATTGTTCTGCTCTATTTGGCACTGGTGAAGCCTCAGCTGAAGTATTCTGTCCAGTTCTAGGTGCCACACTTTAGAAAGGTTGTGAAGAAACTGGAGAGGGTCCAGAGGAGAGCAACAAAAATGATAAAAAGTTTGGAAAACTTGACCTATGAGGAAAGCTTAAAAAACTAGACATGTCTTAGTCTTGAAAAAAGAAGACTTTTGGGGGAACCTGATAACAGTCTTCTGATATGTTAAGGGCTGTTATAAAGAGGACAGGGATCAATTGTTCTCTGTGTCCACTGAAGGCAGGACAAGAAGAAATAGGCTTAATCTGCAGCAAGGGAGACTTAGGTTAGATATTAGGAAAAAACTTTTTGAATTATAAGGACAGTTAAGCACTAGAATAGGCTTCCAAAGGAGGTTGTGGAATTCCTGTCACTGAAGGTTTTTAAGAACAGGTTAGATCAGGGATCGGCAACCTTTGGCACGTGGCCTGCCAGGGAAATTTGCTGGGTGGCCGGGATGGTTTGTTTACCTGCAGCGTCCACAGGTTTGGCCAATCGCAGATCCCACTGGCCATGGTTCACCGTTCCAGGCCAATGGGGGCTGCGGGAAGCGGTGGCCAGCACATCCCTGGGTTAGATAAATACTTGTCAGGGATGGTCTAAGTTTACTTCATCCTGCCACAGTGAAATGGGCTTGGTGACCTCTCGAGGTCCCTTCCAGCCCTACATTTCTATAGTTCTAAGAAAAAATAAGATATGATTGCAAAAATAAGGAAAGGAATGTGTATACTGAATTCTAAATCATGATAAATAAAGGGAGGGAAGAAATGTTTTGTATTTACCGCCATACGTGATATATGCTGAATTTTGAAAATAAGCAACTTTATGCTGTTCCTTACATTTCCTACTTGCTTTTAGTTATGCCAAATTATTCTCTCTCTAATGGTGCTTTCTGGCTTACTTACAAGAAACTTTAACTATATTAGTTTTTGTGCCTCCTAAACTTCATCCCATTAACTTGGATAAACCCCCTCACCCTCAAAAATGTGCTGTAGGTCAATTTTCATGAAAGACATACAGATGAATATTGCATTTTTGACACTGGAGTGGTGAGATTATACAGTGAAACTGCTTTAAACAGTCACCCAGGTGACCAGCAAAAATCACTTGCTTTATACAGGTTATTCTTTCACTGAAAGGTCAAAAAATGATAATGGAGACCTAGTGGATACTTTAAATGGCTAGTTACTATAACTGGCCTTTTGGGGTTGATACTAGAAAGAGTCTTTAGTGTAGGTTTCATTGTATTTGTCATCCTGTTCTATTTTCTGAAAAAATTCTGCTGTGGCTTTCTTGGTAGGGTTACCACACTGTCTGTCTGTTATCTTTGCTCCCCTTAGAAGATAAAGCAGCCTATTGAATAAGAAAAAATAGATAAAAGCAGTGTTCCTGGGGCACAGTGCATGCTATTGTTCCGTTAAAAGTTGCAGTATCTTAAATTGGCTGTATAATCTCCTTTAGATCAGGGTTTTCAGCCAGTTCCACCAGGTGGCACAAGAGAGCAAGAAATCCTGCTAAAGCAGATGACTCTTAGTGGCTGCATTGTGCCAGAAATCTACCTTGTAGGCTGCGGTCTACTGATATCAGCTAGTGCAGCCCTTAATTTATTATAAAGAGATTAATGTGGTCCTGGAAGTGAATCTCTCAGACTGATTTAGGTCCAATATGAGTTGAAGGTAACTCAGCACTTTCTCAGAGTTGCTCAGCACCTTACAGCTTTGAACTCCTAACTCTTCAATATTCTATTATATCCAGTTCTAATTCCATCACTAAAACAGAAAAGATAACAGAAGAGATTTGAGATCAGCACTGTCAGGTGAGATGCTGCCTTGCAGAACAATGGTTATGTCTTATTGTTATTGCTTTTGAGGGGGACATCTTTACATTTTATTTTAACTGACAATTTGCAACACATCCACAAATGCAGAGCTATATTAATTCATCTCCATGTTGCCCTCTGGTTTCTTTGGGGACTTCATAAAAGCAGTTCCCAGAAGCAGGTAGCAGCACAGAGCTGGGAAACAAACTGTTTGAGACCTCAACCAGAGAACAGAGAATTAGAGAAGGAATTACTGAGCCTGGAGCAGAGCTGGTCAGAAATTCTCCAGGGGAGCATTATTCTCTCCGAGAATGCTGACTTGTTGAAATCTAAAAGTTTCACAAAAATGGTTTGATTTTAACTAAATTGTCACAGAAACCAAAACAGGTTTCAAAACCTGCCTAATTTTCTGCCAGCTCATCTTCCTGGCTCCTAAGCAGCATCTCTGGTGGGCTGATGGGGTGAATCTGAGAGCCCTGGATCACCAGCTTCTAAGTCCCCGAGCTCTTTGGGTCCTACACAGTTTCATTTCATGGGTTGCTGCAGAGCAGGGTTCCAGGCCGTGGCTCCCAAGTTCTGAGGCTCCCAGCTCTGGCAGGACTTGCAAGCTCCCAGGCTACTGCAGTGGACAGCACAGCATGGGGAGGAGGTGACCAGCCCTCTGTGGAGAAAGAAGTGGTTCGGGGCTATTTAGAAAAGCTGGACGAGCACAAATCAATGGGGCTGGATGCGCTGCATCTGAGAGTGCTAAAGGAGTTGGCGGATGTGATTGCAGAGCCATTGGCCATTATCTTTGAGAACTCATGGTGATCGGGGGAGGTCCCGGACAATTGGAAAAAGGCTAATGTAGTGCCCATCTTTAATAAAGGGAAGAAGGAGGATCTGGCGAACTGCAGGCCAGTCAGCCTCACCTCAGGCCCTAGAATAATCATGGAGCAGGTCCTCAAGGAATCAATTCTGAAGCACTTAGAGGAGAGGAAAGTGATCAGGAAGAATCAGCATGGATTAACCAAAGGGCAAGACATGCCTGACTAATCTAATTGCTTTTTTTTAAGACAAGATAAATGGCTCTGTGAATGAGGGGAAAGCAGTGGATGTGTTATTCCTTGACTTTAGCAAAGCTTTTGACACAGCCTCCCACAGCATTCTTGCCATCAAGTTAAAGAAGTATGGGCTGGATGAATGGACTGTAAGGTGGATAGAAAGCTGGCTAGATTGTTGGGCTCAACGGGTAGTGATCAATGGCTCCATGTCTAGTTGGCAACCGGTATCAAGCGGAGTGCCCCAAGGGTCGGTCCTGGGGCTGGTTTTGTTCAATATCTTCATTAATGATCTGGAGGATGGCGTGGACTGCACCCTCAGCAAGTTTGCAGACGACACTAAACTGGGAGGAGAGGTAGATACGCTGGAGGGTAGGGAAGGATACAGAGGGACCTAGACAAATTAGAGGATTGGTCCAAAAGAAATCTGATGAGGTTCAACAAGGACAAGTGCAGAGTCCTGCACTTAGGACAGAAGAATCCCATGTACCGCTACAGACTAGGGACCGAATGGCTCGGCAGCAGTTCGGCAGAAAAGGACCTAGGGGTTATAGTGGACGAGAAGCTGGATATGAGTCAACAGTGTGCACTCCAGAAGGCCAATGGCATTTTGGGATGTATAAGTAGGGGCATTGCCAGCAGATCGAGGGATGTGATCGTTCCCCTCTATTCGACATTGGTGAGGCCTCATCTGGAGTACTGTGTCCAGTTTTGGGCCCCACACTACAAGAAGGATGTGAAAAAATTGGAAAGCGTCCAGCGGAGGGCAACAAAAATGATTAGGGGACTGGAACACATGACTTATGAGGAGAGGCTGAGGGAACTGGGATTGTTTAGTCTGCAGAAAAGAAGAATGAGGGGGGATTTGATAGCTGCTTTCAACTACCTGAAAGGGGGTTCCAAAGAGGATGAATCTAGACTGTTCTCAGTGGTAGCAGATGACAGAATGAGGAGTAATGGTCTCAAGTTGCAGTGGGGGAGGTTTAGGTTGGATATTAGGAAAAACTTTTTCACTAGGAGGGTGGTGAAACACTGGAATGCATTACTTAGGGAGGTGGTGGAATCTTCTTCCTTTGAAGTTTTTAAGGTCAGGCTTGACAAAGCCCTGGCTGGGATGATTTATTTGGGGATTGGTCCTGTTTTGAGCAGGGGGTTCGACTAGATGACCTCCTGAGGTCCCTTCCAACCCTGGTATTCTATGATTCTATGAATCAGCCTTCCTGGTGGGACCCTGGGGAGGTGGGAATCATGCTTCTGGACTTGTGGCTCCTCAGCAGCCTGGGCTTCCAGGGTCTGTGGCTCCAGCGAGCACACCAGGTGGATTGCCCCAGTGCTGCGTGTCCCTTCCCTTTTATGGAAAACTTTGACATTTTTTATATTTGTTCTAAATCAAAGCAAAACCAAATGTCAAAATATTGAAATCCTCTGAGAAAGGGAATCACATTTCTCTGCACAGGAGCCTGATTGGTGTACCAGGGTGGCCAGTTGCAGTTGTTGGATAGCTTGCTCACAGCTGGGACCTGCAGACACATGCTCTGAGCATGACTGTGTCTGGGGGAAAGGCACTGGCTGCAGGGGCCAGAGTCTAGCAGCAGAAGATGATGTAAGTCCTCAGATGGCTCCCTGCAGAGCAGAGGACTGTACTCCGTTTTGCCTCTCAGCTAGAAGCACCCAGCTTCACATAGTTCCTTCCTTCAGATATCCCAGAAACCACTCAGTTACAGAAGATATTGGGTAGATAGTGAAGCCCACCCCCTACCTACGCAATCATCATCCATGAGCTTGACCCAGAAGGGAGAAACAGGCCTCTAGACTCCATATCAAGAGGGAGAGGATTATTTGCCATGAGGCTTCCCTCCCTCTGGAAGCCAAGGAAAGGCCAAGGTTATAACAGCCCAGGGATTTCTTCTGCCAGCCTCACTGTGGGGCCCATTAACAGTAACTACTGTTTTCATTCCATGGTCAGGAAAGGGCTCCAGGCCAAGGACAGGATGGGCTAAGGGGGTATAGGTAAAGGCTCAGCTGGAGTTGAAGTGGTGTTAGCACCACACTGCACATAAGCAATGATCAGGCCTGCAATGCCTATTTGGCTATTTGATTGTACAAACCTCCCTTTATTCAGTCAGCCTGAATGACACATAACAACTGCAGATCATCTTGGGCTGCCCCCACTTGCATGTATAGTCTGTGTGGAATATTGAGTGCATTTAATTCCTAGAGAGGATGTTGGTATTTGAAGGAGTGTCTGAGTGTTGTGTATTTAACTTGTTCATTCATTTAGCTGTTCCCCTTGATTGCCTTTTACCACAATTCCTATCTTTACCCATTCTTTTAATGCAACCCTACCCTTTCCCCTGAAAGTGTTTTGTTCCTTCTTTAAAATTGGTTAGTTCCTGGTTCCTTTTAATTCATATAGCTCTCAAGGTCAGAGGGGCTGTATATTACTGTACTCACTTCTCCACTAGGTGGAAGTACAATGCACTGAAAATCCAGTTTAGCTCCAGCAAACAGCAAGCTAAGGGCTGAACCTACCATCAGCCCAAGGACCACAAAGGACCCAGGGTCTATTATTTTGTAAAGTGGGGATGCAGAGGTCAGGGCTACACTACACTTAAAATTCTGCAGCAGCGCAGCTGCGCCGCTGAGGCGCTTCAGTGAAGACACTACTGTGCTGATGGGCCATAGCTATGTCGACAAGAGAAGCCTTGTCTACGCCAGGGGTCAGTTTGGTATAACTGCATTGCTCAGGGGTGTGGATTTTTCACGCTCCAGAGTGACCTAGTTATACGGATGCAAGTTTATAGTGTAGAGTTGGCCAGAGTCACTAAGCAGGGAGGAACAAGTGGACTGTACCAGACTAGGGGATCAGAGGTGCTCCAAGATGGAGATGCGTATGTTATGAGTTATCTTTTGGTGTTAAAGTCTTGCTGAATACATAAGCCATTGCATCCTCATCTTGCTTATGACCATTTAAAGTCTTTTCAGTGCTTGAAATGGTGATAAACACCGTGCTATTCCCCCTTCCCCAGCATTTTCATTTTTTTTCTAGCCTGCACTGGTAAGAACTGTGTATAGGGCATATCCAACCCACCCACCAATTCAAGCACTGAGATTTACCTATATTATTCACACATACTGGACTGGTTCAGTGGGTTCATTCAGAGTAAGGTACAATCCCACATCATGAGTAAGTGTGCACAATCAGGCATCTAACAATGGCACTTTAATTCTACAAGAGATATTGAGATAGGTTCAGCTGTGGGCTATGCTCATGTTTGCAAGGGGTGGGACCCTCGTGACAGAGAGCTTTTTCAGAGGGAGGTTGAACTCTGAAGGAGGGAGAGGGAGAGAAAGGGGGAGCTGAATAAAGCCAGCACAGATCCAAAAGTAGGCAGTACAGGCCAGAAAAGGGTTGAAGCTAGGACAGTTTCAGGATTTGTCCTGAAGGAGGACTGTGATTACAAATAGGGATAAATCTCTCCTCTGTGTGTGTAGGATCTCTCACTGGTTCAAGGAGGTGCAGTTTGCTGTAGGATTAGTAGAATTAGCTACTGCTGCTTTCCCCTGTTTCATTTAATTTAACTCCTTGAATGACATGTCCTTGTGCACTCTCAGTGCTATGAACATTCAAATGAATGGAGCAGCACGATAGATGATTTAAACTGGGTGGCCATATTAGTGCTGCTTTGATAACTATGCTTCATCCAGTCACAAGCACAACAGAGGTTAAATTGCTTTAGGCTGTACTTTGTGTGGCTCAACTTTGAATTCTGACTTTGTGCTGCTGAGTTGTTTTTATTCCCATTGCAGCTGGAGAGATGTACAAAGATAAAAGGATTCCAGATTACACAGAAAGGATAAAGAGTGTTGCTGGGTGGATTGTGAAAAATATACAAGTAAAGCAAGTTTCATAACTCATAAATCCTGTGCAGTCCCCCTAGGAGACAGGTGGATTGTTTCTATTATTCAGTAAGTGACCCACTTTGCAACATAGTTTTTAATCTAACATTGCAACTTTCTTTTGCATGGGTGGATGGAAGGGACAGACCAATTAGCTAAAATAGTCCCTTATAGGAGACTATCACGAGGGATAGTGTTTTGTTTTATACTTTTTGAATACATTACATTTATTTATTATAGAATTAGGGAATCAATTGTCCCTTCAAATCAGTTCCCTCATTAGCATCAGTGGGAATTACCCATAACTAAGGAAAGAGCCCTATATTTTTGCTTCTTTCTGTTCCTTTTGAGCATCAGTCTAAGCACTTTATACTAACAATTTGTGTAAATGCAAATTGCCCAAGAAACATTTAAAAAATGGACATAGCAATTCAGCAAATGACAGAATAACAGAATAAGGTAAAACACAACCAGCTTGATTGGCTTTATACATGTAATAGCTGGTTTGGAATAGGGAAACACCCTGTCTCTTATCACTTGATATATCAGTTCTTTGAAGTAAACCGTCCAACTCCAGATAGGGTGAACACACTGCAGTTAAAAAAGCAAAGGCAGCACATGGCATTAGGTTTTTGGCGACAACATGATTACATGGGTCTGTATGTAAAAAAATCTTTTTCTTTCAAAGAGCTATTCAACATTGTTTGTGACTCCCTTCTGCTCATTCCATATATGAAATTAAAGACCAATAAGTACCAAAATAGGTAGGTTAGCATTTGCTAAAATCTAAGCTCATTCCATGTAAACATATTTTATACAGCTAGGTGAGAACAGGCACGACACTATTTTGAAGACATAATTACGATATTTTAAGATGCTGTCCTTATTAAGATATCACAATACTTCTAAAGGTAGGAGTAATCTTCACAGTATTTTTCCATTGACACATCCATTATTGCAATGCACATGAATGTATTTAAATTCTAAATGCAGTGCTTTAATCCCTGTTTAATTTTCCCAAACTTCATTTGAGATGCACATCCAAAGAAACTGCTTCTCAAGCATTCCTATCCATATGGCCATGGTTTTACAGCCATTCCAAAGTGTGTACAGGCTCTGCTATCAACAGCCTAAGGCTATGGCAGTCTGCAGAAAACTCCTCCCTAGTGGATTATATTAAAGATCACATGAGCCACTGACTTATTTACAAAAGCTTAAAGTATGAAAACTCCTGATCCATCCAAAGTTTCCAGATCTCTTTTGCTGCTTGTAGAATCTGTTTCTTAATTTCTGCACTAGCACAGGTTCCGTACACCAAATTGTCTAAACTGCTGGAAGTCATTGATGTAATAACAATCTGAATGAACTAATTTTAGCAAGGCCTATATGATTGCGTTAAGAAAAAGTTAGTCATAATGGACTACAGTTGGCTTGTCTTCAGGTGTTAATTGGAAGAAATTGTTTAAGTACACATTGCATTCTGAACATTGGAAAAATACTTCTTTAGACTGAAGATAGTCCAGGACAAATATATACCCAATTTCTTTCCTCATGAATCCATTGTATATCTTTGGGTAGTATCAGAATGCACAGGGGTAATATGGTCCACACAGTGTGCTCTAGGAAGTTTGGATTAAATAGGTAATTTATTTGCATACCTTAGAACCAGAGAAATTAACACATCTTGGACCACATACTATCTCATCAGATTATGGCATTCAAAATCGAAAATTTATAATGAAAAGAGAGAGAGAGAGAGAGAGATGCAAATAAGTGGTAGGCTAATAATAGCATGCCCTGTTTAGGAAAACTTTCTAGTAATAGATGTCTGCACAGAATAGAAAAATGTTGCCAGTTCTAATGGGAGCTTTGCTTTATTGAGGATCACAGAATTTGCCTCTCAGTTATTAAATAGAAAGTCATAATCAGGGTAATTACAGAGCAAAGCAGGGAGCCATGGATGGCACATGCAGTTATAGGCATTGCTAGAATCTCTTTCAAGGGGACACCAGGAGGTGCTCTGGGATTCATCTAAAAGTAACATACATGACAAAATGTTCACATTTATTAACACTTGTTAACATTTATTAATTCTAAACCACTGAAGAATTCAAGGGTTATATACTGATGCCATTACAAAATATTGAATTTTCATTTGTGACACTCACTGGTAAACCCCAAACTTAATTCTTATGAAGTTGGTAATGTATAATTTAGTTCTCTTGAAATGTGTACTCTCTGGTAACATTTTCCCAAGCAAGATTTATTCCTTAATGTGTTTATTTCAAGAATAAAGTTAATCCATCCAAGAGTGTTTCCTCAAAAGGCTTATGTTGGGAAGACATTTACTCCTACTCTCTCCAAAAATCTTGGAGAAAATATTTTGATGCAAGGCCTTGTCTATAGTACTTGGTTATTTCGGAATTAGCCGAGTTACCTTGAAATAAAACTGATTCCGTCCACACGACCAAACCAGTTTTTTCGATTTAAAGGGCTCTTTAATCCGATTGCTGTACTCCACCTCAGCAAGTGGACTAGCGCTCAAAGCGAGATCACAGTTCTGGGTTACAGGTACTGTGGACACAATTCGACGATATTGGCCTCTGGGAGCTATCCCAGAATGCTCCTTTGTGGCCGCTCTGGACAACACTCTGAACTCCGATGCACTAGCCCGGTAGGCAGTAAAAGCCCCGGGAACTTTTGAATTTCCTGTTTGGTCACCGTCAGCACAGGTGACCATCAGCACAGTTCACCATCACAGGCGACCATGCAGAATCCACCATCACAAGAGACCGTGCAGTCCCGGATTCACAGACGAATTCTAGCATGGTCCGAACGGGAGGTACTGGATCTCATTGCACATTGGGGAGATGAATCTGTTATGGCAGAACTATGTTCCAAAAAAAGAAAAGCAAATACATACTCTAAAGTCTCCAGGGCCATGATGGAAAGAGGCTATTCCAGGGACACAGAGCAGTGTTGTACAAAGATCAAGGATCTCAGGCAAGCATGCCAAAAAGCCAGGGAGGTGAAGGGGTGCCCTGGGTCACAGCCCCATACATGCCGCTTCTACCGTGAGCTGCATGCAATTATGGGGGGTGATGCCACCACTACCCCACCACTGTCCATGGATATCTGTAAGGGGGGAGTAGCACGGAGCGAGGAGGATGAGTTTTTGGAGGATGAAGAGGAGGAGGAGGAGGAGGAAGACAATGCACAGGTGGCAAAGTGGGGAATCTGTTTTTCCCCCTATCGAGGAACTATTCTTAATGCTGGAGCCAATAGCCTCCCCCCACTCCCAAAGCATGCTCCCAGACCATGACCCTGGAGAAGGCACATCTGGTGAGTGAGAGCTTGATTGGAGCCACGAGGTGGAGTGTGGGGGGAAACCCAGCCGTGCTGGGCTGTTCATGTTTAGTTTAAAGGGCTCGTCCCTGCTCAGAGCCTCATCGGAGCCCCGCGGTGTGTGTGTGTGTGGGGGGTGGTGGTGGGGTGGGTGTTGTGTGAAGCGATCATCCCAGAGAGCCCACAGGTCCTCCTTTTATATGTCAAACCCACCAGGCATTGCTTGCTATGGGAAAGGAGGCCCGGCAGTTTGAAAGCATTGAAATGAATGCGGAAGAAGCAGAACCCCGCGTGTCCCTAGGGCTTACCGTGGCTGCCTGCAAGCTGAATTCTGTTGCCCGGCCGCATGTGATGGCTTACTCACCCCAAAGCGGCAGGCACTTCAGTATAAGAGGCAAAATGCGACTTTGTACAGAAAGACAATGTGCTGTGTCCTATGAATTGTCTGTTTCACTGAGAAAGAGTGTCTCCTTTGTTCTTTAAAATGTATCTTTTAAAATACTACCCTCCCTTTTTCTCCTCCTGCAGCAGGTGCAAATGTTTCAACGTGGCCCCTATCTACTCCGTCCCAGAGGCTGGTCCAGATTAGAAGGCGGAAAAAACGAACTTGGGACAACATGTTTGCCGAGCTCATGAAGTCCTCCCACACTGATAGGGCCCAGTTGAATGTGTGGAGGCAAACAATTGCATAGTCCTGTAAAGCATTACATGAATACGAAGAGAGGAGGGATGTGCGCGATGAGAGCAGGCAGGATGCTATGGTCAAGCTCATGGGGGAGCAAACTGACATGCTCTGCTGTATGGTGGATCTAATGCAGGAAAGGCAGCAAGACCACAGACTGCCGCTGCAGCCCCTGTATAACCACCCTTCCTCCTCCCCAAGTTCCATAGCATCCTCACCCAGATTCCCAAGAACACAGGGGTGGGGGGTGGAGGGAAGGCTATGGGGACCCACACAGTCAACCCCAGAGGATTGCACAAACAGCAGAAAGCTGGCATATCTGAAATTTTGATTTGCTTTCTGGACTTGTCCTTCCCTCCTCCTCCACCCCCCAACCCTATACTTCCCCTTCCCAGTCTAGCTTCTGATTTCTCTCAATGTTTTGTGCAACAAATAATAAAGAACATTTTTAAACAATTGTGACTTTATTTCCTTTCATATATACATAGGGGGAAGGTAACTTTAAGAGAAACAAACACAACTCTCACACCGTACCCTGGCCAGTCATGAAACTGGCTTTCAAAGCTTCTCTGATGTGCAGTGCTCCCTGCTGCGCTCTTCTAATCGCCCTGTTGTCTGGCTGTGTGAAACTCGCCACCAGGTGAATTGCCTCAACCTCCCACCCCGCCATAAATGTCTCCTCCTCACTCTCACGGATATTGTGGAGCACACAACAAGCAGCAATTACAATTGAATATTGGTTGTGCTGAGATCTAACCGAGTCAGTAAACTGCACCAGTGCACTTTCAAATGTCCAAACGCACATTCTACCACCATTCTGCACTTGCTCAGCCTATAGTTGAACTGCTCCTTACTACTGTCCAGGGTGCCTGTGTAGGCTTCATGAGCCAGGGCATTAAGGGGTAGGTTGGGTCCCCAAGGATACATATAGGCATTTCAACGTCCCCAACAGTAATTTTCTGGTCTGGGAAGTAAGTCCCTTCCTGCAGCTGTTCAAACAGACCAGAGTTCCTGAAGATGCGAGCATCATGCACCTTTCCCGGCCATCCCATGTTGCTGTCAGTGAAATGTCCCTTGTGATCCACCAGTGCTTGCAGCACCATGGAAAAGTAGCCCTTGCGGTTTATGTACTGGCTGCCCCAGTGTTCCGCTCTGTCCCAAGATAGGGATATGTGTTCCGTCTATCACCTCACTGCAGTTAGGGAACCCCAGCGCATTAAAGTGCACAAAAAGTGGGAGTGTGCTACTAAAGTTTGCAGATGATACAAAGCTGGGAGGTATTGCTAATTTAGAGAAGGACAGGGATACCCTACAGGAGGATCTGGATGACCTTGTAAACTGGAGTAATAGGAATAGGATGAAATTTAATAGTGAGAAGTGTAAGGTCATGCATTTAGGGATTAATAACAAGAATTTTAGTTATAAGCTAGGGACGCATCAACTAGAAGTAACGGAGGAGGAAAAGGACCTTGGAGTATTGGTTGATCATAGGATGACTATGAGCTGCCAATGTGATATGGCTGTGAAAAAAGCTAATGTCGTCTTGGGATGCATCAGGAGAGGTATTTCCAGTAGGGATAAGGAGGTTTTAGTACCGTTATATAAGGCACTGGTGAGACCTCACCTGGAGTACTGTGTGCAGTTCTGGTCTCCCATGTTTAAGAAGGATGAATTCAAACTGGAACAGGTACAGAGAAGGGCTACTAGGATGATCCGAGGAATGGAAAACTTGTCTTATGAAAGGAGACTCAGGGAGCTTGGCTTGTTTAGCCTAACTAAAAGAAGGCTGAGGGGAGATATGATTGCTCTCTATAAATATATCAGAGGGATAAATACCAGAGAGGGAGAGGAATTATTTAAACTCAGTACCAATGTGGACACAAGAACAAATGGATATAAACTGGCCACTAGGAAATTTAGATTAGAAATTAGACGAAGGTTTCTAACCATCAGAGGAGTGAAGTTTTGGAATAGCCTTCCGAGGGAAGTAGTGGGGGCAAAAGATCTATCTTGCTTTAAGATTAAACTCGATAAGTTTATGGAGGAGATGGTATGATGGGATAACATGGTTTTGGTAATTAAATATTCATGGTAAATAGGCCCAATGGCCTGTGATGGGTTTTAGATGGGGTAAGATCCAAGTTACCTGGGAAAGAATTTTCTGTAGTATCTGGCTGATGAATCTTGCCCATATGCTCAGGGTTTAGCTGATCGCCATATTTGGGGTCGGGAAGGAATTTTCCTCCAGGGCAGATTGGAAGAGGCCCTGGAGGTTTTTCGCCTTCCTCTGTAGCATGGGGCACGGGTCACTTGCTGGAGGATTCTCTGCTCCTTGAGGTCTTTAAACTACAATTTGAGGACTTCAATAGCACAGATATAGGTGTGAGGTTTTTTTTGTAGGAGTGGTGGGTGAAATTCTGTGGCCTGCGTTGTGCAGGAGGTCAGACTAGATGATCATAATGGTCCCTTCTGACCTAAATATCTATGAATCTATAAAGCCATACACAATGGTCTGCACATTTCCCAAAGTCACTACCCTTGGTAGCAGCTGGTCAATGATTGCGTTGGCTACTTGCAGCACAGCAACACCCACAGTAGATTTGCCCACTCCAAACTGATTCCCGACTGACTGGTAGCTGTTGGGTGTTGCAAGCTTCCACAGGGCTATGGCCACTGGCTTCTCAACTGTGAGGGCTGCTCTCATTTTGGTGTCTTTGTGCTTCAGGGCAGGGGACAGGAAGTCACAAAGTTCCATGAAAGTGTCCCTACGCATATGAAAGTTTCTCAGCCACTGGAAATCATCCCATACCTGCAACACTATGGGTCCACCAGTCTGTGCTTGTTTCCCAGGCCCAGAATCGGCGTTCCATGGCATGAACCTGGCCCAACACCACCATGATCTCCCAATCACCATATGCTGTGCTGTCTGTGTCCATGTCCTCATCAGTATAGTAATCAAGCTGTTGTCGCTTCCTCTCCCGGTTTTGCAAGTACTGCACATACTGCTGGATAACGCACGAGGTATTTACAATGGTCAAAACTGCAGCGGAGATCTGATTGGGCTCCATGGCTATGGTGCCTGCACAGGTAATCCTGGAAAAAGGGCGTGAAATGTAGGAGAGCAGAGTGGCAGTGGAAGCTATGCTGTTCGGTTCATGGTAGCCGAAAAAAGGCAGGAAATGGTTGTCTTCTGTAGCTTCCGTGGAGGTGGGAGCCCAGGACAGAAAACATGGAAAAGCTTGGAAGCGAGGCAATAGCGGCAGAGCAGAGTTGGCGGTGGAACCTGTGCTGCTCGGTTCACGATGGCTGAGCAGAGTTGGCAGTGGAAGCATTTGATGAGGAGGAGAAAGAGTAGATAGTAGAGATTACATAGGAAGATGAGAAGAAATGAGAGGTTGATTCATAGTAGCAGGAGAGCAGCGGTGCGCCGTCTGCTGAAAGCAGTATGGCGTCTTGTCAAGGTTCCTTCCCCACTCTGAACTCTAGGGTACAGATATGGGGACCTGCATGAAAGACCCCCTAAGCTTATTCTTACCAGTTAGGTTAAAAGCTGCCACCACCAAAGTGTTACACAGAAAACAGGGAAAGAGCCCACTTGGAAACGTCTTTTCCCCCAAAATCCCCCCAAGCCCTACACCCCCTTTTCTGGGGAAGGCTGGATAAAAATCCTCACCAATTTGCATAGGTGATCACAGACCCAAACCCTTGGATCTTAAGAACAATGAAAAAGCAATCAGATTCTTAAAAGAAGAATTTTAATTAAAGAAAAAGTAAAAGAATCACCTCTGTAAAATCAGGATGGTAGATACCTTACAGGGTAATCAGATTCAAAACATAGAGAATCCCTCTAGGCAAAACCTTAAGTTACAAAAAAACACAAAAACAGGAATATACATTCCATTCAGCACAACTTATTTTATCAGCCATTTAAACAAAACAGAATCTAATGCATATCTAACTAGATTGCTTACTAACTCTTTACAGGAGTTCTGACCTGCATTCCTGCTCTGGTCTCGGCAAAAGCATCACACAGACAGAGAGGACCCTTTGTATCCCCCCCTCCAGCTTTGAAAGTATCTTGTTTCCTCATTGGTCATTGTGGTCAGGTGCCAGCGAGGTTATCTTAGCTTCTTAACCCTTTACAGGTGAAAAGGTTTTTCCTCTGGCCAGGAGGGATTTAAAGGTGGTTAGCCTTCCCTTTATATTTATGACACGTCTGCACGCCAAAATGGAGCAAAATGATTGTCTGCGGTAGCTTTCTGTTGACACACACCCAGAAATACCCGCGAGAATGTTTTTGCCCCATCATGCACTGGGAGCTTAACCCAGAATTCCAATGGGTGGCTGGGACTGCGGGAACTGTGGGATAGCTACCAACAGTGCACCCCTCTGACATTCAATGCTAGCCTTGGTACTGTTGACACACTCGGCCGAATTCACACTCTTTAGTGGGGACACAGAAGACCAAATATATAAAATAGCTTCCGAAAATTTGAATAGAATAATTTCGAAATAATTTTGTACTGTAGACGTACCCTCCGTTCTTCCTTCTTAGTTTGATTATTCCAAACTATATTCACTCCCTTCTAGTTTTATTTCTGGGATAATTACCCCACCCCTTACAGCCCTCTCCTACACACTCATCCAGCAATTTCTTACTTTTCAAGCAGCTTACTTCTTCTTTTCCTGCTGTAACAATCAAAATATTAAGCACAAATCTTTGCTGCTGACAACTACTTCTTAAGAAAGTGAGTGTGTTGGGCAAAAAGCAAACACAAACAACTTTTTCATCTCTTGGTAAAAACAGCAAATAATCAAATATCACAAGCATCACCTTACAATCTGGGTGTGATTGGGTGTTTATGCACAGCAGCTCTGTCTGAAAGCCCACAAGAGAGTTTCTCTGGATCAAAGGAGGAGGCACATTGATGAAAAAAGGGTGGGGTCATAAGCTGAAATAGACCAGCCAGAGGAGAAGCCTTTGCAGGATGAAAGTGTTACTTGTATGTCTGATTTTTGGGAGTGGAGAAATTTGCTGATTTTTAATTTTGTTTACTAGTTTTCCTACTCTAATCACAGAAAAAGGTAGTGCATATGAACATATTAAAATCAGGTCAAACCAATCTTGGTTTTCCTAGTGCTGCTCCAAGATGTGTAGGTGGTGGCAACCGAGTAGATGTGAATAATTGATTTTACAGCTTGTTCCCTAGAGTCAGTCATTTCCATCAGTCAGCAGGCGAGTGAGTGTTTGTTCTTCAAACTGGGTCCAGCTCAGAGCATGTGACATCTGTGCTTAGAATAGACTGTAATACTCTGAGTCTGCTAATTACAAACATTCATACAAGGAGTTTAAGTCCATCACATCTTGTGCAATTCAGCTCTATTTCATGGCTTATATGTAACTGGTTTACTATGGTGAAATTTTTGACACATTTTGCTTTCACACAAAGCCTTTTTAAATCCTTTCCCTTCCAGATGAAAGATGCTATATAAATAAAAATTATTACAGCTGTCACAATCATTTCAATCCAAAATCTCTCTTAGTTACAGATGTGACAGACCAGAGGTTCTGGGACCTGTGTGGAATACGAATAATCCCTGGGTGTCAGGGATTGTTAAATAGCTTGCCTGACTAAATAAATAAGTCTTTGCACTTTATATATAATCTACAAAGCCCATTATGCATAATAATTAATAAAATCTGAAAATGTCCTTATGAGTTACAGTAGATATTCAAACAAACAAACAAACAAACGAACAAAAACAAGTCACCCACCCACCTACAAATTCCCCTACATCTTTGTCAAGATTAAAATGTTTGTTATTGAAGTTTAAATTGAAGTTTTACTTAATTAGCAGCTTTGGCAAGGGAACATCTTCGGTTTGCAGAAATGTAAGTTACCATAATAGGCCTTTTGGCTCTGCCTGAAAGCTGCTGGTGTGCCTGGCAAGGTCCTCATCCTTCTTGAAGAAATGTCCTGCCAAAGTGAAAGCTTAGATACTAGGATGTCCAGCTGGTTTGAGTACAACAGTGGCATCCACTGAGGGTGTGTGACCACCCCGGAGCTGTTCAACATCATTATTGACCAAATATGGAAGCCATATACTGGGGATGGTACTCCAGGGCTTCTGCATAACAGACCTTAAATATGCAGATGACACAGCTATATTTGCATCCTTATGAAGTAATCTCATAAAGGCCCTGAATATATTTACAGAAGAAGCATGTAACCTTGGTCTTCAAGTCAATTGGAAGAAGACCAAACTGATAAGAGTGCCTGATGGACCTTTCCCTCTACCCATCGATTATGAATGAATTCATCAACTCATTTGAGTATCTTGCCTCTGTTGTTACCAAGGAGGGAGGTTGCCTTGCTGACATGAAACACTGAATCAGCAAGGCTACAGGTGTTATGCATGCTCTTTGGAAGCCTCTCTGGCATCAATGCCACACATCAGCTCGGACTAAGGTACATAACTATCAAACAGCAATGGCTTCTGTCCTTTTGCATGGCTCTGAAACCTGGGCCATCACAGAGATGCAAATGCACCAACTGGATGCTTTCAATGTGAAACAGCAACAATATGATGAAGGCACGTGGTGGTTTCATCATGTTGTAGATGAGGACGTCAGGTATTAGACCAACCAGACTCCAGTGTCTTCCCAAGTGACTCAGTGTTGGCTCAGGTGGCTTGGCCATTTGCTCCATATGCCAGAGTCCATACCATTCCACCAGCTTTATGCATTTGATCCAAGAAAACTGGAAGGAATTTTCTTTCAGGGCAGATTGGAAGAGGCCCTGGGGTTTTTTTGTCTTCCTCTGTAGCATGGGGCATGGATCACTTGCTGGAGGATTCTCTGCACCTTGAAGTCTTTAAACCATGATTTGAGGACTTCAATAGCTCAGACATTCGTGAGAGGTTTATCGCAGGAGTGGGTGGGTAAGATTCTGTGGCCTGCATTGCGCAGGAGGTCAGACTAGATGATCATAATTGTCCCTTCTGACCTTAATATCTATGAATCTATGAATCTATGGATGGAGAAGGCCTCATGCATGATCTCACACATACTGGAGGGATGTCATGGCTTCTGCCCTTGCCGCCTCATCCTAAATATAGAGCAGGCTGCAACAGAAGCAGGATACCAGGTTCCCTGGAAATGGGTGGTCCAAAGTGTGCACTCTGCACTTCATGAGCAGGAGAACTAATGAATGAATATGCCCAAATCTAGCAAACATTTAAGCAGTGCATTAAAGAGGGAATGTTTATGCAGATTATCAGCTGGTGTAAATCAGCATATCTCCATTGACTTCAGTGGATCATGGCGATTTACATCAGCCAAGATTCTGTCCCACAGTATTTAGATCAATTGGGTCTGCTGGAAAAAGTTGATTAAAATCTTATTATTGTTGTGCTCTAAAGGGTAAAGTAGCATTACAGAGTTTGTCATTATC
Source organism: Eretmochelys imbricata (assembly GCF_965152235.1). Lineage (NCBI taxonomy): Eukaryota > Metazoa > Chordata > Testudines > Cheloniidae > Eretmochelys > Eretmochelys imbricata. The sequence goes on from NC_135572.1 coordinate 145,308,958, forward strand.
TAGGGTTACTGCATTTTTTTTAAAAACATGTAATTAAAGACAATTTTCAGCCAAGTAAAGTTTGAAACGCGATGAGGATCTGGAGGTTGCATTGCCCTAGATCTCTCCTCTACAAATATTATCTTTTGGTGGCTTTGAGATGCAGTTCCCTTATGGGAAAATCTCATAAAATGTAATAATAACAATAATTTAAAAAAACTTAGAGAATGTTTATTAAAAAGCTTATAGGCTTTAATAGAATTTAACAGCAAAGGTATACTCTATGATGATTTCTATTAAATTCTAGAGTTTTTAAGACTAATTTCTACAGAACCTAGTTACATTTCTGTACACCCCTTCCTGGTTTAATCCTTATTGAATTCTATAGGCTTTTCCATCAGGGTACAAATAATTTACTGGGTATTTATTTGCTATGGTTCAGGAAGTCTATTTTTCATAAAGTGGAGTAGCTCTGTAATTTAATCTTTAAGCTTGTAGATGTACATTCTGACCATAAACAAATGGATACATAAAGAACTTGAGAGCTTTTTTTTTACAGAGGGACTATAGTTGCCATAACTGATTAGAATATCTGACCATCTACTCCATTATCCTATCACTGGCATTGACCAGAACCTGACACTTCAGAGAGAGGCCAGAAAAACCCATAATGTACTTGCTGAATTGTGCAACACTAAGGGGACTGGAGAAGGGGGAAAATTCCTTCCATGAGGTTTGACTTCCTTTGTTTCTCTGTCTTACCTTGCATAGCTGCAAATGTTGTTAATGCTAATAAACATATGCAGCTGGGTTTTTCAAGTTGCTGAGTAATCTCTTCCTTAGAGATTTCTATCTGTTTTAATGCTTCACTATGGTTTTCTATAAGGAATGCCCTTCCTCCCACATCTTCTTAGTAAAGACTCAAGCAAAGAATTCATTTAACTTCTCTTCAATAACATTATCAACCTTATTTGTCCTTTGCATTTTTTCCTTGCCTCTCTAATTTCCAATTTATACCTTTTCTGACATGACAGAATAGAAAACAAGCCTGATCAAAATCCTAGCTCTAAACATCCCTGAACTTTGGGAAAGTTCAGATTCAGATCTGAATATCAAGGTTCAAGCCCATCTATCAACTGAACATCATTTTGGGTAGTATTTCCATATTTTAAAAATATGCTTCATTGACATCAATAAACATTCCATCCTTCAGCCAAGGGCGGATCTTTTTTCTGCCCTTTAACTTTTTCATTTCCTCCCCACTTCTGTGTTAACCAGCTGTGTCTCTGACATCTGTGTGTGCCTGAATAGTTGTGTCCTGCAAAAGGGTTGACTGGAACCAGGGCCAGTGCTCAAAATTCAGGGCTGTTTTGACATTTGAACAGTGGCATCATTTATTCAACCAGAGTGAGGTGAGTGAATCTATTAAAGCGGAAGAATATTTGTACAGGGTGTGAGAGAAGAATCAAACAAATTAGAGATGTAAGAGACCTATTGAAGCAACTACAACATTGCCCTGCTAATTTATGGTTGTTACATGATTGTATATACTTAAATGTTTCTGCCAGAGCATCATTAAATGGTTCAAGTCAGTGGACTTCCCTAGGGAGGCTTCCACCCTTTAATAGATATAATTGTTAGTATCTATTTTCCTGATAGTCAGCCTAAATTTTCCTTTATGATATTTGAAGCTCTTTGCTCCTAGCTCTTTCTCCTTAACCCTCCCTAAACAATTTCTCTCCCTTCTTGGTATTTGCAACCTTTAAATACTTGTAGCAGCCCAGGTAGGGATGCGGTAAAACAGTGTATCCCCTGATTACCCTGGTCACAGCCATTTCCCAGCCAGCACCATCACCTTCTGGAGCTGCGCTGAATGGGTGGGTTCCTCCCCTCAGAAAGGGAGTTGTGAGCACCTTGCATGCCTGCACTCTGAGGCAACTTCCACCACAAGAGAAGCTGGCTGAATCAAGCCTACATACTTGAAGGTTGATGGTGTCCCTGTAAGCAAATTAAAACATACTGATGATAAATATTTTCATGCATTTGTAGGTGCTGTGATTTGTGGACTGTTTGCTCCGAAATGCTGTTCAAATTGCGTAATTACAAGTGAGGAATGTTACTGCTTATTTCCATGCAGTGATGATTTAGCATGCACTTTGATCTTCTGAATTGCTGATCAGAGTATATAATTCCTTTCATTTATTAGTTAAATCCATCTTGTGACTAGACATAGTGTAGTTCTCAGTGCATTCCTCACATAGCCACATATCAGTTCTACACAATATTAGATTTTAATCTAATGCACTCTTTTCATCTAATTTTCTGCACTATTTGAATTGGATTTGAATTAAGCAGGATATATTTTTCCTGTTCAAAACATTTAAAAAAAATAAGAATGCTTTAGTACTTCAGTATGTTCAGCCCCAGAGACTAAAGTCCTCTGTTCATCTAAAGCCAGGTACAGCACTGGTAGGTAACTTAAGTGGGGGCAATGCAATTCTTCATACCACACAACCAGTGTGCCTCAACCCTGTTCAGGAAAAACTGTTCCAGGGGTGAAAGCTCGTTTATTCTTCATGGCCACTAAATCCTTGACCTCTCTCACTATTTTTAACTTGAGCAGGTGGGGCAGGAAGTACGAATATTTCTGATAGATTTGTTTTTCATCTGAGCGGGTGAAATACAGCACTATATGGACACATTATGTTCTGATGGCCTGCCTCATTTGAAGAAACATTTATACCAAGTGCTGTCGCAGTGGCTTCTTTATTTTTTTCTCTCGTTGTTGTAGTCCCTGCAGGGACTACACTGAAGAAAAATCAGGGGATCAGCAGAATGCTGCGGCTATTGCAGAGCCTTTGTTTGGATCTGTGTGTCAGTATAAATATGAACAATATTTCACTGAACCTCATCTCTCATTATTTTGGGCCATTTCCTCAGCAGGTTATCACACAATACCAAGGACAAGTTGGGTTCATGATTACTTGAATGAAACTGAGAATAAAAGAACATATTCTTCTTTGTGAAAAGAAAACCTGCCCAAACGGAGGGCAATCACCACAAATATACTTTGCATCTGCTCATCTAAACAGACTTTTTCATTGTTGTATGATATGCTTTCCAGTCCTCTATTTTTACCCTCATCCATCCTTTTTAAATAAACCATCGTTATAAGCACATCACTGCTAGATTGTGTTGGCCCTTTTCATTGCAAACATCTTACAAATATTCAGTAAATACACTATTGAGATATCACAGACCTTCCATTCCAATGAGAATCTCAATCACTTTTAGCTCTATCCCTGAACCTGGTGCTCTATAGCATCACAGAAAGACAACAAGCAACTGTAGCCATTATTGCACTGGATCTTTAAAAAAAAAAGAAGCCATTATTGACTTTTATCCATGTTCTAAGATTGCTTAGGGGAAGGGCAGGGAAGTTCTGAGTGACAGACAAGTGACTCTCCCAAACCACATAATTGGAATTCTCAAATAGTGGAATAATTGTCTGAGTCGAACAATCGGAACCCTTTGGTGATAAGTCAAGTGGAGGCCCCTTTTTTCAGTTGAAGGCATCACAAGGACAAAGAAAAGCTCAGTTAGAAGCATGCTTCAAAGGTGTAAGCAATTGAACCTGGAGCAGAATGCTCAGCAAACATATACTTTCATGCTAGTGACCCACTTCCTCACCAGCTGGGCACTGCATTGTAGACATGGCCATAACAGTTAGCTTTGTGCATATAGTTTATTCACAAGATGCACTAGTAATTTAGAACAGTGTACAATGAGTGTATGAGTAGGGCTGGGCAGGTATGGTAGCTGGGGCCATATCACTACTAATGGCTAGTGCTGAGAACAATACTTTCATTTCATTCTTGAAAATGCTGCTCCTTAACACAGTATTTTAATTAGTACTGGTTACATTTTTTAGCTTTAATTGTTTTGACAAAACATTCCTTCACCCTCCCCCACAATGATTTTTTTCAGAAATGTTTTTCTTTTCTACAAAAAAGATGAAAAATATTCAATAATTTTAACTTTTTCATGACAAATATTTAACATTTTCTTGCCAGCTCTTGTTTTAATACAGTTACAGTGCCAAACATAGCTGCCTTCTAAAAAGCCCTCCTACATGTACTGTGAGAATTTTGGGAATACACCAAAACCGAGTGCTGGGTTTTATGTCTGACTTTTGTTCATCTCAAGTTAGTTACTGACAGTTACATTATTTCTCTAATTAATTATTTCCATTTAGTGTATAGTAATTTTCTGTCAGCCGCTCATATTAAGTTTGTAAAAGCAGAGAGGTCAACCTAATTAGTGTAGTTAATATATTTATTTCTAGAGTATATACTCAATTCATTAAAATATGTTCTTAGTTGTTATTCAAATGGTGAAATAATTATGACATTAAAATGAAACTTTCTCTTAAACAACAAAGAGCTCAAATAAATAACCTGAAAGATCCAAACATTGTAAAAAATAATAATCCAGGAATAAATAAACAAGAACATTCTTCCTTGGTTGCAAATTAAAATAGCCTGTCCAACAAATAGCTTGCATTGTTGATCGGGTGAGCACAATTTAAGGGCAGGCTATTTAATATGCAGAACTTTTCTACTTCCAGATAAAACAGAGGAGTTTGTCAGAAGTGGAGGCTTTGCCTTCACTGATCAAAAAGGTGCATATTTACCTTGGGGTAACTAACATGCATATGCTATCCCAAGGTAAAAGCATGTGAAGACCAGGCACTTGATTTTTACTGCCAGGAAAACAGTCCCTCTAGGGATTGACTGTGGTGAATTTACCTTCTGGTAAAACTGATGTAGCAGGTCTTCACTGTGTTTTACCTCGGGATAGCACATGCATGTTAGTTACCCCAAGGTTAATACATGATAGTTACCTCAAATAAAAAATGCATTTTTTTTATCAATCAAGACAAGGTTGAGAAACTGGTTGTTTCTTCCCCTACTTCAATAAACAATTAGCCTCTCTCCCGCCAAACCAGGGGCTGTAGTGTCAAAGATGAGCCCTTAAGGTGGAGGGACATGGGCGGTGCTGGTTCAGGCACAGAAAGCCCCTGGGTTAGCAAGTCTTCCCCCCTACCAAGGATGAATTGAAATGCTAGTGTGAGGTTGAAACACCATGGTTAAAATGCCAGCAGCCAGGCACCCGGTTTACAGTAGTGCTCTGACCATTGTTACCACTGGTCTAGAAAGGGCCTGAGTGTCATCTTGATATTTTACCCAGCTACCAAAAAGGACACAACCCCTGAGATTGCTGCAAGAGCTGGTTTGGAATTATTTTTTCTGATGAAAATTTAGATGAAAACAAAATTTTGGGTTTTTTTTTCATTGCAAAAAAAGGGAACAGGTAAAGGGAACTGACTTGGATGGAAGTGAAAATTTTAGAGGGAAGGAAGAGATAAGGGTCATGTGCAAGGCAGGAGAGCTGACATAAAGGGTGAGGGGAGGTGATTAGGTACGGGTATTTACAAACTAAAAACTGATAATCTTTTGGTTTTTAGCAACCAAAACCAGTTTGCTTTCTGCCAACCAAAAACTGTCAACCAAAAATTTGGTTGCTGAAAACATGAAAATTTTCAGTGAAAATGATTTTTTTCCAAAAATTTCCATTTTGTTAAACTGTTTTTCATTGAAAAAATGTTCCCATGGAAAGTTTGGACTGGCTCTAATTGCTGCTAAACTCAGGTCTCCCGTGCAGCAGCATAATGTGCTATTGGGGAACTACTCTTCTAGCTGCTTAAAGCATATTTTCTGCCATCTGTTCTTATTTCCTATCTTATCTCCGGTATATTTCTGGATTATTGTTATCCTTTATTATTTTCTCTTTTTAAATAACTACACTGCCAGTCCAATCACTCCCAGACAAAACACTTATTAGTTCTATTATTTGAATAAGGCTGGCAACATTGCCCAGATCCATGGTTCTTCAATGGATCCAATTTAATCCAGTGCAAGAGGTACAGAGACTTACAAGAAGATGAACACATCCTGTAAGGAGCTGAGCACTTTAATTTTCAATGAAGTCAGAAGGAATTGGGGGTGCTTAGTACCTCACTGGCTTGAGCCCAGACTGTACATGATTTTGAATAGTTACATTAATATGTTCGGAAATGGCTTGTGCCGCCCAGGTCTAATTCTGAGGTGGTACAATTTATGCACCCCTTGTCTAGAGCTGTGTCTAAAGGCCAAAATCTATCCGTAAGGTTATGTCTATACTGCAATGTAAGCCCAGAGTTAGTGGGACTCAAGTCAGCTGACTCTGGGTGATAGAGCTCAGGGCTACACTGGTTGTTAATCCTACATTAAGAATTTTCTGACCCAGGCTTGAACCTGGGGATGTGATCTCTATAATGTGGCACAAAGACCCAAGTCAAACCAATCATAACAAAGACTACTTAGTGCCTTCCTGAAATGTGGCTGCTGTAGCCTTTTGACCATGGTGCACTGTGGGAAAACTTGATTGTCCACCCTGTTAGATGAAGCTTGAATAGCTCAGCAACATGTACTGCTGTCATTTTGGTCTGTGCAGGTACTGGAACCAGCAACAGGAAGGAGGTGCTTTTGAAGAACTGCTCTTGCTTCCGCTCTCACTCCTATGTCAGGAAACAGGCAGAGCTTCTGTGAGTCGCTGGTGGACATTTTGCTGGTGTTTTCTGACCCACTAAGAGCACCTGACAGAGCTTATGATGGGCTAGGAGGAGGAGGAGGAGGGCACGGACATGGCAGACTCGAATTGGCTGATGCTGCTCATGACACTCGGTATAGTGGCTGATACCCCGTAAGTAGACCAGTGCATCTGGAGCAGGGCCACAAGCACAGACTGGTGGTATCACATCATCATGCAGACCTGGGGTGACCAGTGGTGGATCCAGAACTTTTGAATGAAGGAAGCTGCATTTCTGGAGCTTTGTGAGCAGCTTGCTCTGACCCTCCAGCATAAAGACACAACCATTAGCTTTGCCAGAATGGGGTTTCCAAAGTCCTCTAGGGCCACTGATATACTGTGCCATAGTTTGCCCTTCTCATGAGTATGCAGGTTACAAAGGGTACTACTCCATTGTTGTATAGGCCCATGTGGACCACACCGGTTAATTTATGAATGTTGACATGGGCTGCACTGGGAACATTGATGATGCCATGTTTTTTTACCCATCAGGAGTCTACATGCATGGACAGGCTGGGGCACTGTTTCTATCAAATGACATTGTTATAAATAGCATTCCTGTTCCCACTGTTATTCTGCATGACCCCTTTTGCCTTGGCTTATGAAACTTGCCCTGATTTTAGAGGCCCTGGCAAAAGATGGTTTAATTACACTTTTAGCAGGCATAGAATGGCTGTTGAATAAGTTTTTGGCAGATTGAAATCCCATTGGAGATGTCTGCAGACCTGTTCGGATTCCAGTGTCATCAATTCTGACCACATTACTGTGGCTTGCTGTGCTCTTCACAATCTTTGTGATGCCAAAGGTGAACCATTTCCCCCTGAAGGATGTAGGACAGCAAGAGGTTGCTGAACTGGTCACTCAGCCAGGAAGGTCACCTACCACAGCTGGAGTTAGCACCACACGGGTAATAGAAGGCAGGGATGTTTTGTGCCCCTATATTCTGTGTGTGTGTGTGTGTGTGTGTGTGTGTGAGAGAGAGAGAGAGAGAGAGATCATTCATAGTGTGGATTTATATAAGGAAGTGATTGGATTGATGTACCTAACTGTACAGAAGAATGGTGTTTGCTTGCTAACTCCTAACTATCCTTGATCATGTGTTTACCTTCATTATTTTAAATACGTGTTGTATGATGTGATGCAGTAATAGCAATAAACTTTCTTGACGACATAAAAAGCTTTATTTATAAACATGCATTGGAAAAGTACAACATTAACCCATTGCCAAGCAGGCCAGCTGCCATTACCACACCAAACCATCATTTACAACAGAACCTTAAAGGAAGGGGGTTTTACTATTTGTATTTCTTGGTTTCCATTTTGAATTCCACGTGGTGGTGGGGGGCGGGGAGCCAAGGTGCTGGGATACAATTTGCTATTAGTAGATACACACTCCTAGCCCTAATAGCTTTTGAACTATTAGTGGTGAACTATTTAAATTGGTCCATAGAACGGAAATCCCTCCCATCCCATTCCTATATTAATAAACACAATGGAGCCAGAAAACTTACCAGGCTTGGGTGGCTTCTGTCCCGAATGAGTCTGCTGCAGGCTCTGCAGTGGGCTTTTCCTTGGCCGGGCATTAGATAGCTCCTCTGAGTACTGCCCCAGGATGTGCTGCTCCTGCAGCAGAGTCTGCTGTGGGACCAGTTTCAGAAACAGAGTCACTTTGCTGGCCTCGCTCAATGCCTGCTGCTGGCTCCCATCATTCCTCTGGATTCTGGGGCCAGGAGGGTGACATCCCAGCTGACCAAGTCACTGTGCACCACTGTTGTCTCAGTGCTCAGCATCCAGTCAAACTCTACTGGGCAAAAATGGGCATGATGTCAGTAAGCTGCCCAAGGTGTGGTTCTGGTCCCCAGTTTTCCTTTACTCAGCCATGAACTGCTTAGTCTGCTCCCTGCCCTAGTCCCTAACCCAGTATATTTGCAATGCTGCCAGCTTCACTGTTTGCTGGTATGTGTGATCATCCCTGGTACTCTTACTAAAGTCCACAGTTTTGCTGGCCTTGCACTAGAGAGTCACCAAAATCTGGCTGTGTTCCTGTGCCCAGGAAGCAGCGTGCTTTCCCAAAAGGCTTGTTCTATTCAGTCTTCATTGCAAATCCAGAAGGCTCTCTGAGAGTGTGTTTGCAGCTTGGTGGTGGGAAGACAATGGAAGGGTTAACACTGACTCACTGAACTGCTGCTGTACACCAAAGGGGTTGCTTCCATTTTCATTGGAGTCAATTGGTGATTCTTGGGATAGTGAGCATAAAGGAAGTTGGGATACTTTTGGTGGACTTCCAGGACGTGAATTGGGAGGGGTGGGGGTGGGCCAGATCTACATTGCAAAGCAATAGAGCTTGAATCCTGGGTCCTGGTTTGACTTGGGCTTGACCCTCTAGCTTCCCAGGGTCCTAAGAGCCTAAGTCTAAGATTTGTGTGTAGATGGAAAGCGGGTTTGGGCTCAAGCCTGAGGTTTACATTACCACAGGGGTCGGCAACCTTTGGCAGGTGGCCTATCAGGGTAATCCGCTGGTGGGCCGCAAGACATTTTGTTTAAATTGACCATCTGCAGGCATGGCCCACCTGCAGCTCCCAGTGGCTGCGGTTCGCTGTTCATGGCCAATGGGAGCTGCATGAAGTGGTGACCAGCATGTCCGTGGGCCCGCGGCTTCCTGCAGCTCCCATTGGCTGGGAACGGCAAACCATGGCCACTGGGAGCTGCGGGAGGTTGTGCCTGTGGACAGTCAACATAAACAAAATGTCTTGTGGCCTGCCAGTAGATTACCCTGATGGACTGAAGGTTGCCAACCCCTGCATTACCAAGTAGACATATACCCTAAGAGCCTTGCCCAAAGACTACAGAGAGTTAGTGTCAGAGCCATGCTTATAATGCAAGCATTCTGGTCCCCTAGCCTTGTGCTAAAAATATTTAACCAAACCTGTCCACCAGTTGTTTTCAAAAACTATTTAAATTATGTCCTGTTCAGACTGGTATTACAACCATGCTAGCTGAAACCATTTCAAATGTTTTTAAAATCTGTTCTGTAGGGCTATATTTTTCTATAGCATAGATATTCTATATATGTTATTGTCCAGATTCAAAAGGCTTTACAGTGTTGCTATTGATTATGGCTATAGCTACACTACAGCTGCACAGCTGGAGCGCTGCAGTTACACTGCGTAGTAGAAACACTTTCTTCTATGTCGGGATGAGTTTTTTTCCTTCTCTATAGTAAGTCACCCCCCTCAAGAGGCAGTAGCTTATTCAGCTGAAGAATTCTTCCATTGAACTAGTGGTGTCTATATTCAAACTTATGTCAGTCTAACTATGCCTCTCAGAGGGGTGAATTTTTCACACCCCTGGGTGACACAGGCTGAAGAGTCTAACACACAAATCCTTTACATATGTGTGTACAAATTCCTGTGTCTTCTCTGAACCTCTATTATGGAACACTAGCAAGAAGATATTAAGGATGCTTGAGGTCTATGTGCAACATTATTAATTATTATTATTTGGATTGTGGTAGAGCCTAAAATGCCCCAGTCATGGCCCAGGACCTTTTTGTGCTAGGTGCTGGACAAACCCAGAACAAAGAGACAGTCCTTGCCCCAGATAGCTTACAATAAGAGGTTAGTCTAATGAAAACTTTTATCCTGTACCCTGCTACTGAAGCGCTCCCTACCTACTTGTGTCACACACAGAACTTAAGCCACTGTGTCAAAATGATATCTGTTGTGATGTCATTAACTAAATTGTTTTCAAACCATGCTCCTGACTCTATATCTGAGCAACTACAGTGGCGTTACGTCAGAGGAGAATTTATCTCATTGTTTCTAGTTAAGGAGGATTTGTCATTAGGAGCCTTGCACAAGTGCACAGAAAGGGCATAAGTTTCACCCCACCCTTTCACACCTGTGCATAGGGGCTAGTTACAATACGAGGCCTTGGTTTAGCAAAGCACTCAAGCACATATTGCTGTGTTGTGCTGAATAGGGATGAAGTTAAGCACATGCTTAGGTGCTTTACTGGATCTGGCCCCTAATCCTTGTGCTCAAAGAATGTGAAGACCCACCATGGTGTAGTCCCCCATAAAGAAAGTGGTAATGTGGAGATACTGTAGGACCTTGACCCTGCCTTTGCTTCTGAAACTGGTCAACTTAGCTGGGCCAGTACTGGGCAATTGGTAGGGCAATTTCCTATATCAGGTGAGCGCCATGAATCTAGAGCGGAGTTAAAATTTTCTGATGGAATAGTTTTCTGTCAGAAAATTCTGATTCCATGAAAAATAAATATTTTATGGCAGCCGATTGATTTTTTTTTCCAATTTTTTTGCCCAAAAGTTACCAAAATGTTTTGAAAAGGATGAAGCGCTTCATTCAGATACTATCATTTTGATAATTGTCTACGATACAGTCAAAATGAAGTGCTTCAATACAGCCATTTTTTGTTGCATGGGATATTTTAGTTGCATGGGAAATTTTAGTTGCATGGGATATTTTGAAATGTGACTTTTTTTTCTGATTTGGTCAGCACACTTCTTGCTTTCCTGCAAGGGCGCAGGAGTGGAATCATGTGTCTCTGGGGAGATCCTCCTGAGGCAAAGTGAACAGCCCCGTAACAAGGATTGTGATTTAACACTCCAGTGTAGCCCGCACTTAGCAAAAAGTCACTATTAGATTATATTTCTATCACCAGGTCTCAGCCTTTTGATCATTTTTTTTAGCTGCCCTGTATTAAAAACATTACCCGTGGAACCAAATGAACACCACATATGAAAACGTGGACTCTCTAGTGGCACTCTCTCTTCCTAAAGCCAATAATAAAACTTTAAAAATCCCTTATAACTCTGTTAAAGTTGATGAGAAAATGTATAAATGCCAAGCCACTTTTATTAGATTTGTACCATTACACTTGGCCTTCGTTTAATCTGAAATATTAAATGTTACTGAAGTGTATCACTGGAAACAAATTATTTTGATTTTTGAATCTAAGCCAGGTTGTCAATGACAAGGCATGATTTTCTGTACCAGCAGAGCCTTTAAGGAATCGAATGAGCAGTCTCTAGGGACTAACAATACTGTGCTGCAGCAGGAGAATTCCACAATAAGAAATTGTTCTTCACCGAGACCTTCTAACTTTTCAAAAACTTTCTCGAAAAACATGTTTTGTTCTTTTACAAATGCCTTTATTTTTCCAGTTTTCATTCCCTGTCTTCTATTACTCTTTCCTGCTTTCAAATAATTTATTTCTCTTTCTATAAAAACAGTGCTATGTGCATATTATAACTTGAAAGTTAAATATTTTATGGACTGAACATGTTTGAAAATGTGAATGAAACTTATTTTGCTAGTTACATTTAATCCAATGGTGTAAAAACTGGGAGAAATCTGTCTCTTGAGAAAGAGCTTTTTAAAATTAAAACAAAACAAAACAAAGGTTTGTGAAACAGATGGAAAACTTAAATAGTCAAATCATAAAACTGACATCTAAAAAGACATTATTTGGGGCCAAGATCTGGGTTTTGTAGAGAGAAGATCTATGGAAGCCTGTCAGGGTTCCTTCCCCACTCTGAACTCTAGGGTACAGATGTGGGGGCCTGCATGAAAGACCCCCTAAGCTTATTCTTACCAGCTTCGGTTAAAAACTTCCCCAAGGTACAAACCTTGCCATGTCCTTGAACAGTATGCTGCCACCACCAAGCGTTTTAAACAAAGAACAGGGAAAGAGACCGCTTGGAGATGTCTTCCCCCAAAATATCCCCCCAAGACCTACACCCCCTTTCCTGGGGAAGGCTTGATAATAATCCTCACCAATTTGTACAGGTGAACACAGACCCAAACCCTTGTCTCTTAAGAACAATGAAAAATCAATCAGGTTCTTAAAAGAAAAATTTTAATTAAAGAAAAGGAAAAAGAATCACCTTGGTAAAATCAGGATGGAAAATACTTTACAGGGTATTCAGATTCAAAACACAGAGGATCCCCCTCTGGACAAAACCTTAAAGTTACAGAAAACAGGAATAAATCTTATCACATAATCTTAACAATAATAATAATCTTAACAATCTTAATCTTAATCTTAATAATCTTAACACAGGGAAAATTCACATAAAACAAAAGATAAACTAATCCACTTTGCCTGGCTTACCTATACTGGTTGCAATATTGGAGACTTGGATTAGGATGGGTTGGAGAAGATGGATTTCTGTCTGGCCTCTCTCAATTCCAAGAGAGAACAACACATAAACAAAGAGCACAAACAAAAGCCTCCCCCCGCCCCCCCCCCCAAGATTTGAAAGTATCTTGTTCCCCTATTGGTCCTTTGGGTCAGGTGCCAGCCAGGTTAGCTGAGCTTCTTAACCCTTTACAGGTAACAGGAGGTTGCCTCTGGCCAGGAGGGATTTTATAGCACTGTATACAGAAAAATGGTTACCCTTCCCTTTATATTTGCCTAATACTGATTGAAATCTTTCCCTGAATTTCTTTTTTAATTCCAGTGAAAACAGTTTTTTGTTTAGATTTAAACCTTTCCCTTCACTGTTTGAAACAAAACATTCAGCATCCGTGCATTAGAGTCAAACCAATTACAAACAAAAATTAAACAGATGGCTGTACTACCATTATCCCAATGTAAAAGTAAACAAATAGGATACACAATGGAAAGGAAACTAGGTTGTAAATGTTAAAACTGAAAAAATGTTCAAAATGTATGTGCTGAGCTGGGATATGAACCACAGTCCTGCTAGGCCTGGTCCATACTTAAAAATGTAGGTTGACATAATTACAGTGCTCAGAGGTGTGAAAAATTCACTTCCCAAGCGCTGTAGTTATGCCAACCTAGCTACTGTGTAGGCACAGCTGGGTCGATGGAAAAATGCTTCCTTCGACCTACCTGCCATTGCTCAGAGAGGTGGTGTTCCTAGAGTGATGGAAAAACCCCTTCCATTGCTGTAGGCTGTGTAGACACTACGGGGTTATGCCAGCATAGCTATGGCAATGTAGCCATGCTGCTATAGTCCCTGTGGTGTAGACATGGCACTACTTCCTCAGAGAGCACAGGAGGGAGAGTGGTTGATGCACTGACCTCAGAGAGATGGCAGTTTCTGTTCCCCCTCTGCCTGACTTAATGAGTCTACTTCCTGTCCACTAGGGCGACCTGTATAAGGCAATTTGTTTCTAAAAGCCTATGATTTTTAACCCATCAGTCTCTCTCTGTCTAAAACAGCATGATCTCAAATTTTCCAGTGGAACAGTTTTCTGTTGGAAAATGATGATTCCATGGAAAATAAATATTTTATGGGAATGGATTGATTTTTGTCAACATTTTTGCCCCTAAATTACCAAAATGTTTTGATAAGCATGAAGTGCTTCATTCAGCTACTATTATTTTGATAATGTAATAGTCAATGATAAAGTCAAAATGAAATGCTTCAATAAGGCCAATTGTGGGGGGAAATTTAGTTTCATGGGGAATTTTGAAATGTGGACTTTTTTCCTGATTTGAGCAGCACACTACTTGCTTTATGGAAGTTGAGATTGCCAGTCAGCCAGAGTTATATTTATTGAAGTGAAAAGAACCTTAATATTCAGACACAGCCAGGAAAGAGGAGAGGCTACAGAAGGTAAGCATGTGGGACTGTACTGGCTAAGGGTACCCAACAAGTCAGAGTCTGTACTTCTGCAGTGCTATACAAACGATTGTCAAATGCCAAGTTTTGCCACCTGTGAAATTACTGTTTCTGTTTGATAGCGGGTTGTTTAAAGGAGGATGTAGAAAAAAGCAATAACTGAAGTTCAAGTTTTACAAGTAGTCAGGCTGCGTGGCAGATGTTTTTTTTCTTTTTCTGCAATCAGCTGATATTTAAAAAGATTTAGGCTCTAAGTCACTGGGATGAGCATGCTCTTGTCACACATTGTATCTATTTTGTTTTAAACTCATTTGAAAAAGCACTGCCTGAGTTTTAAAGGGACATTGCTGATATTTGCATATTCCTTTAAAATATCTGTTTGCAAAATTAATTCTTTATTTTATGGGTTTTTTTTCAAAATCAATGCTTCAGAGCTCTTTTAAAAATAAATGTAGTGCTTGTGAATGATGCTGGACTGACAGCCTTGGAAACTGAAGTCCTCCATTTATCCATAAAAATGGTACAGGAAGGAAAGCCTTTCCACCTTATCAGTTTGTCTCTACAGCTATCTCTATGGTAGGTCTATCTTCATCTAGGCTTTGGCTTCTCTCTGATTGAAACTACAAAAAGGATGCCCAAGTTAATGATCATAGAATCACTGAAATGTAGGGCTGGAAGGGACCTCAAGAAGTTGTCAAGTCCAGCCCTCTGTGCAGTGACAAGACCAAGTAAAAGTAGACTATTCCTGACAAGTGTTTGTCCAACCTGTTTTTAAAAACCTACAATGATAGGGATTCCACAAACTCCCTTGGAATCTTATTCCAGAGCATAATTACCCCTTATAGTTAGAAAGTTTTCCTAATATCTAATGCAGGGATCAGCAATCTTTGGCCCCTGGCCCGCCAGGATAAGCCCCCTGTGTGACAGTGCCCTCCATAAGGCTTTATGGAAATATACTTATGAATATATATATGACATAACTAGAATGTGTTTTATGCTGCATATGCCATGTAACATATCTCTGTAAAGGTTCTGATCTACTGAATCTATTAATCCTATTTGTATGCATGTATCATTTTTGTATTCAAAGTTATGAATATTGGCTGCATACTTGTTTGATTCTGAGTAGGTTTTAGTGAAACAGTTGGTCAGCTTCCTGAGAAAAGACTATTCTCAGTAAGTGCCCAGTCAAGAAGCCCTTAAGCCAACAATGAACTTGGAGACGCCAATCCATACCTGGGCTTTCCCAGGAATGTGGCTTGCCTGGTAAGGAACTCAGTCATTCATGGACATGTGACTTGCCAGGTGACTCCAAAACTTCATTTTGTAGCTGGACTTTGCATAGGAGAGAGAAGGGGGTCTCCACCCACAAGAGAAAGTCTATTTAAACTTCTGGGAGACCCCTCCATTTTGTCTTCAGATACCGGAAAGAAACTGGAACAAAGGACAGTAACTACAGGGGTGCGAGTGATTGCTGGACCCAGACTAGAAGGAGATTAGTCTGTAAAAGAAAGCTTACTGGAACTGGTGAGGTTTTTATCTGTATTCAGTTTTATTACTGTACTAGACTAAACTTGTGTGTTTTATTTTATTTTGCTTGGTAATTCATTTTGTTCTGTCTATTACTACTTGGAACCACTTAAATCCTACTTTCTGTATTTAATAAAATCACTTTTTACTTATTAATTAACCCAGAGTATGTATTAGACCGGGGTGGGCGGGGGGTGGCAAACAGCTGTGCATATCTCTCTATCAGTGTTATAGAGGGCAAACAATTTATCAGTTACCCTGTATAAGCTTTACACAGGGTAAAACGGATTTATTTAGGGTTTGGACCCCACTGGGAGTTGGGCATCTGAGCATCAAGGACAGGAACACTTCTGTAAGATGCTTTCAGTTAAGCCTACAGCTGTTAGGGGATGTGGTTCAGACCTGGGTCTGGGTTTGCAGCAGGCTAGCGGGTCTGGCTCAAACCAGGCAGGGTACTGAAGTCCTAAGCTGACAGGGCAGGAAAGCAGAGGCAGAAGTAGTCCTGGCACATCAGGTGGCAGCTCCCAGGGGGTTTCTGTGATCCAACCCGTCACACCATGGCAGGCCGGGCTGGTTTGTTTACCTGCCTCATCCACAGGTTCGGCTGATTGCAGCTCCCACTGGCCGCGGTTCGCTGCTCCAGGCCAATGGGGGACGCGGGAAGTGGCGGCCAGCACATCCCTCAGCCCGCGCCACTTCCCGCAGCCCCCATTGGCCATGTGCCAAAGGTTGCCAATTCCTGATCTAACCTAAATCTCCTTTGCTGCAGATTAAGCCCGTTACTTCTTGTTCTATCATCAGTGGACATGGTGAACAATCGATCCCGCTCTAACATATCTGAAGACAATTATCAGCTTCTTCCTCAATCTTCAACGTATCCCATTTTTTTAACCTTTCCTCATAGGTCACAGTTTCTGAACCTTTTATCATTTTTGTCACTCACTTTGGACTCTCTCCAATTTGACAACATCTTAAAGTGTGGCACCTAAAACTGGATACCAGCTGGATCCCACTGGGGCCTCACCACTGCAGAGTAGAGCAAGGCAATTCCTCCTGTGTCTCACAAATGACACTCCTATTAATACACCCCAGAATGGAATTAGCCTTTTTCTCAACTGCATCACATTATTGTCTCAATATTCAATTTGAGATCCACTATAACCCCTAGATCTCTTTCAGCAATATTACTGCCTATCTAGTTATTCCCCATTTTGTATTTGTGCATTTGATTTTTTCTTCCTAAGTGTGGTACTTTGCACTTATCTTTATTGAAATTTATCTTGTTGATTTCAGACTAGCTCTCCAATTTGTCAAGGTCCTTTTGAATTCTAATCCTGTGCTCCAAAGAGCTAGCAGCCGCTTCCAGCCTGGTGTCCTCTGGAAATTTTATAAGCACACTCCCCACTCTATTATTCAAGACATTAAATGATGACATTGAGTAGTACCAGATCCAGCACAGACTCCTGTGGGACCCCACTGAATACATCCCCGCAGTTTGACAGTGAGCCATTGATAACTACTCTTTGACTATGATCTTTCAACCAGTTGTGCGCCCACCTTGTAATACTTTCATGTAGACCATATTTTGCTAGTTTGGTTCTGAGAATGTCATGCGGGACTGTATCAAAAGCCTTACTAAAATCAAGATCTATCACGGCTATTGCATCCCTTCAGTAACCCTGTCAAAGAAGGAAATTAGGTTGGTTTGGCATGATTTGTTCTTGATAAATCCAAGCTGGCTGTTACTTATTATCCTATTATCCTCTAGATGCTCAGTACTTAAAAACTGAATAGTGAGTAAATGGATAGCATGGTGGTGAGGGTCTCATAAAGTGACGTGGTCGGAAGCAAACTGTTATGGTGCTGGCTATGGCACTGTGACATGATAAGAGTTATTTATCACTGATTAATAGGAAAGGTAACAGTGTTCAGACTGGTAACCCACTAGTGCCGACTACATACTAATGGCAGTTGCATCCCATTGAGCTTGAGTTACTTAGGAATGCACTGCATACGCACAAGTACTGGAAAAGGGTGGGGAAAGAATCTGTGTACAAGGGATTATCATCATAAATAAGTTTCTTCAGTTTCTGTACTTGGCATTGTTGGATGGTCCAGTGGGGTAAGACTACAGAACTTAGGGAACCCTTAAGAGATTCAGTTTCAACTCTGCTGCCACAGAGCTTCCTGTGTGATCTTAAGCACGTCACTTAGCCTCTCTGTGCCTCAGTTTCCCATCTGAAAAGCAGGGATAATAGCTATTCTATACCACATAGGGGTGATATGAGGATTAATACATCAGTTATTATGGTGATGGAGGGCGATAAAGGTACCTTAGATAGATTCAGCTTGCTGCAACACATTCACATGTATACAGTTGTTACATTTGTATACCTAATGTTTTCCATTTGTGAGAGTTCCTTTTATTCTTTCTCCTGTAGTTAGCAGTGCAACTGAAAAGAGAATAGCTGCATTTTTCTTGTGAATGGTGTAGTTTGTAGTTCACTCTTGTAAATTGTTTATATTTTAATTATTAGCCTAAAGTAGACTGGGCCAAGTGCAACTGAAATTCAAATTTCTTCCTTCCCTTTTTCTAAAGAAATAACCATTTATGTTCATTTTCCACATATAGTAAAGATGAGTCTGAGCTGGAAAGTTCAAATCTGGATTTGAATTTTCCCAAACTTTGGAAGTGTTAAACCCCGCAGTATTTGTTGGGATCCATCATTATTAGAGTAAGTACTGAACGTTCAGCATAAAATACTGCCATTAATAATGAACCACTATAAGAATAAATGAAAATTGCACTATATCTGGAAATTTACTGCATCCAAGTTTGATATTAAATTTTCTACTAAACTAAATACTAAGACAGGAAGATCAGTAACTTAAAGTTTTATAAGAATTTATACAGTGGAACAGATAAAGACCAAACTAGGCAGTGACTTTTTAAAATTTAAAACCCTGTAGATAAAAGCTGAGTGGACTATTACTCATGATACAGTTTTGAATTTAAATATGATAGGCAGAGCTGGTACAGCCAAATGTAGTTAAGGTTGCTTGACACTTCCCATTTAGAAGAAGTGTTTTCAGCTGCTTATAATTCTGCTAAATTTTAGCTGTTTAGGCTGAAATTTTGCAAGCCAGGTATCTGCCTCGGACTGATATTTTTTGAAATTTCAGCAAAAATGGTTCAGCTGAAGGGAAAATACATTGTTTTGTCCACATTAGAAAAATTCTTTAAACTGCTTTGTTGTGAAGCTCTAGTGCCCCCGTGCTTTGGCATAGAGACTTGAAAATTGGCAGGGGGGTGACCCTTGCATTAGGTATGTGCCTTTTGCTGTTTCTCTGGAAAACATATCCCACCAAATTTGACCAGGTTATAAGCCTCTGAAAAATCTCTGTTCATACATGCTAAGTAGAGCCTTTGGGAATTAAATTCTCTGAATATTCCATTTTACTGAGCAGGAATATACCTATAATTGCTGCTTCTGGTCACTGTGGGTTAATGCAGTGCTGGGCACTGGACATGAGAGCAACATGTGTTCCCCATGCTTCTCTTGCTGCCAGCAAACCAGCACAGAGCATCCTGAATTGAATACAGGGGACCTGGCTGCGGAGGGGGGCAGGGGGAAGAGGGAGTAGATTGGGAAGAGCAGCTTGGGGTGGGGAGGCTGGGAGCTGGGGTTGGAGAGTGGCATTGGGTGGGCAAATAGATTGGGAGTGGAGCAAATAGCTGGGGTGGGGGAGGAACTGGAGCGAGGAGCTGGGGAGGGGGGAAGAGAAAGGACTGGGACATGGATAGGCTGGAAGGAATGGGGCAGAAAAGATCAGACTTTGGGGGGAAGAGGGGCAGGATAGTCTGTGGCCACTAGAGCACACTGTCTTCCATAACCTGGAATGGAACGCTGGGTTCCTGAGTCTCACCATTCCTCACTTGTCAGCAATTATCTGTGAAACTTACTGACAAAGTATGTGTCTTCTCCCCATCTAGTGCTGATACACAGAGAGAATGACAAACTATTTCTGCTATCAAATATTCCATTAGTTCAAAGGGCAGAGAGCTGGGGGGAGAGGGAGCCTGGGGCAGTGGTTCCCAAACTTTTAACTAAAATGACCTACCAATTGACTTTGTATTTTTTTTCAATGTACCCAGGGTCCAAATTTTGTGTGTGTGTGTGTAGGCTGTGGGGGGGGGGGAGTGGTGGGCACACAAAATCATAGGCCAGTGTTCTCCTCCTTCACTGCCACCGCCTCACTCTGGTCAGGGGGCACTGAGCACCCACAGCAGAACCTTCTGCCCTGGCACCACAACCCCCATCCCAGCCTGGCATGGAAGGGAGGCCTCAGGGGTGAGAGTGAGCCCACGTGCACTCATGCCCTGTGCCTACTCCTGTCATGATGGAGGGGTGGTGTTAGCCGACGGCCAAGGATGTTTGGTGAGGTGCCAGCTATGCCCGTTTATACCATCCGTGACTTTAACCGCTAGGACGCACTGTCCCTTCGCGGCGGGCAGCCCGGGCTAGGCTGACGGATGCCCCAAGGTCCTAACCACCCGTGACTTTAACTGCTAGAGCTCAGAGCTCCTTCGCAGCGGGCAGTCGATACTGACTGACAGGTGCCCCAATGGCAGCACTAAGAGCCTCTCCACACCCGTGACTTTAACTGCTAGAGCTCAGAGCTCCTTCGCAGCGGGCAGCCAGGATTGACTGACAGGTGCCCCAAGAGTTTGCCCCGTGGAGGCGGCACAACTCAACGCTAGGCTCTTAGTACTCTCACCTAATGGCCAGGCTTTAGAGCCAAAACGGCTGAGGTTCTTTAATTGTGTTGGCTGCTTTACAGTAAACCAGAGAAAACAAGTCAGGCTTATGCACAAATGGTTACCAAAATTTATTAAGCTAGATTCTAATCATGTGGTTACAAAATTGCTAGTGCCTACTTATTTAAATGTAGAGATGTTACACACACAAACAAGTTACAAAACTGAAGCCACAATCCCAAAGAAAGAAAACAAAGTATAGAGCTCTATTTCAAAATATGTGTACACTAAAGATAGGAGATCAGGTGTGGGTGCTTCTTACCCTCCTTGCATCTCTCGATTCCAGCGGTGCCAAGCCAGGATCGGTCACTCAATTCCGCAGAAAGACGAATAAGGGACAAGGCGTAGGGACCCTCTTAGCTGCAGAAGCCTTGGGAGGCTGTCACTTATCTGACCAGCAGGTAGATAGTGAAAAGCACTCAAAAATCATGGTGCTGTAGGTCCCCTACTTATACCTCTGTACTCCTTTATTCTCTTTCTCCTTTCTTATGCCAAATTGAGGCTGGTCTGTCTGGGTGACGCCAGCTTTCGCAAGAGTAGTTTACACTTGCAAGGGAGAGAAACAATAAGTGTCGACTACTGGACATTTCTTTTATCAGGGTAAATATTTTCCCAACTAGGATGTTGGTGTGTGTGCATCACGCTAGTTAGTAGGGGCTAAAAGCCATGTCTGTCACAGGGCCTCTGCCTGCTGTGAGCTTAATCGTTGTATCTGCTCCCAGAGGCACACTGTAGCAGCACACCTGTGCTTTCACAGCTTCAAAGGCTGTGCTGGAATATATGTTAAGTGCCCTGTTCCGGCTTCCTCCTGTGTTTCCAGCAATGCTGGTCTGAGGGGGGGGGGCGGTGCTGGCTGTCTGGCTACAGGTGGCCAGGCCAATTTAGAGCAAGTGGCATTGTGACCCATGCACAGGTCGCAACGCTTGGAGTGGGGAGCCAGACCCAGTGCTGTGGGACCGAAGCTGCCAATGTGGGGTGAGTGTGGAGCAGGCTTGTTCTCCAACCACCCTCCCCCTATACTCTGCAGGCTGCGCTCTGCACCAGGCCAGTGACCCATCTAGAACTTTCCTGTGAACAGAGGTTCCAGCTCTGCTGTTGCCCCTCATGGGTGTCAACATGGTGGAATTTGGTTTTTTCAGTTTGCTTTATTAAAAAAGTAGAGACAAAAAAAACAAGTTAAAGGAATGTTAAGGTTCCCAAAATGAAGCACTCAAGTTAGGAAATGCACAACCATCAATTGGCCCTCTTGGGTGTATGTATTATGATAATATGTGATTATGTAATTAAAGGCAATTTTTTCCATGGGATCTCTGCCTCATTCAATGCACAGACCTATTTGGTCTTGCCCTGTGAGGGGAATCAGGGTGATGTAGTGAAGGAAGCTGTTGTCTATAGGAACCCTGCTTCATTTACTGGAGAATTTGGAAGGTGAAATGAATGAATCAGGAGACTGCAGGGACAGAAAATATGATCTTATGATTCAGGCAGCTGAATACTGACCTGGCAAACTGGATTCTAACCCTTTCTCTGCCACATAGTTCTTATATGGTGCTGGGTAAATCACTTAAACCAGATTGGTGGACCCAAAGTTGGTGGACCATTTTGACTGCTAATCTGCCTGTAGCTCAGTTCCCCATCTGGAAAATGGGGCTAAAAATACTACCTCACTTCACAATGTAGTTATGAAATATAAATTCATTAATGTTTGTGAAGCACATATACTCAACAGAAGTTGCTTCATTCAGCACAGAAACAGTAGATTTGCCATTTTCATTCTATGGCTGATCCTATGGCATGTAGAAGAGAGAATCACAATCCGAGACTGGATGACTCAGAAAATAGGTAGTGACATACATGACCTTTCACCTTTGGCCACCAGTTTCAATACAGCCAAGGCCAGCAGGGACTAAAAGTTATTACCATCTGACAGCTGCTCAGTGGCCTATGTAAAATGAGTTGATAATTGCTCTCGGTTCTCCTTCTAGCAGACAGGTGTCCACCTCATAATTAGCTCTAACTGGCAATGTTGTTGGCAGTATCAGCAGAAAGGTTGAGGAATGAATGAGCATGGAAGATGAGCTACTGTCTTGGTCCTAGAAGCTGTGTGCCTCCAATATAAGGTTGAAGCATACTTGTAGAGAGGTTTCTTGCATCGCTGCTTTTTATGTTGTAGCTGTTCTGTGGAGAGAATGCTTTAGTCTCCAGGACTCTCAACCTACATTGCTTCTTTCATGAGCATTCAAATCTCATTTCAACATTCATAAAAAAGAACATCTCTAGTACCTCAAAATGGAAGTGATGGCAACTACAGATGGGGAGAGAAAATGGGAACTTTCTGAAATCTTGGGCCTGAATAATTCTGACCCATTGTTAAAGCTTGGATCGGATCAAGTTAGAAAAATAAATGTAGATTTGGGAAGGGCAGTTGGTATGGAGAAAGAGCTTAAAAATGCAAAGTGTACCAATGAGAAACAGGGGCTCATCCATGCTCCAAGAGGCAACTAATCCCTCTCCCTCATCACTCACACAACTATCTGCAGTTTCTCAGATAGGCCAATATCAGATCTGTTGTGTCTGTACAGCACCTAACATCATGGGCCGGGGTCCATGACCAGGGCTCTCAGGTGCTACTGCAATTCAAATAATAATCAAATTAAAATAGCAAGCACTAAAACAACTAGAATATTTATTAATTGCAGGGTCCCAGAATAAGCCAGGTAAAGGGAACTGACTTGGATGGAAGTGAGAATTTTAGAGGGAAGGAAGAGATAAGGGCCATGTACAAGGCAGGAGAGCTTATGTGAAGGGTGGGGGGAGGTGATTAGGTGTGGGTTTTAGCCCTGTGCACTACTATTTGGGATTAGGGTGGGTGGATTTATTGATTCTGATATATCATTGCATTCTCAATAACATCAGCATGGAGTCCAATGCCTATTACTGGATAGTGGACATGATCAATACAGGCTCATCGCACAGCTGGCAATATTGAACATCTCGTCTATTTTAGCATGCAGCATTTATTCTCTCCTTTGTTGCTTATACTATCTTATGTTTTCTGATAACAGTGATAATAAGTTTTAAAGTCATTCATAGGATACATAATCACCATGAGTAAAGACAGGACCAAATCAAAACACTGGATCTGGACATCCCAAAACTTTGGCTCTTTTCCCAAACTTCGTGACTTAGACTCATCTCTAATCAACAGTAAGAAAAACAAGCACTGTTGACTGAAGACACTAATAATAACAAGGGAAGATTGGAAAAAATATTTTATATACGTCGGAGCTTGATCTCTGTAATATATCCAAGTTTATTTTCTTAGGGAAACTGAATTATTCTTACTTTTTTGTTTCTTTTCTTGAAGTTAAACAACAACTAAAAAGAAAAATGTAGGTGATTCACTGATGTTAGCTTTTCTTGAGAATAATTCCCTTGTTCCCCCTGCTAGAGTGCCAACAGGTATTATCCTGTTAGGATAATTGTAGCATTTTATCATGTTGGCAGATCCTTTGTAATCATTTTTGTTCCCATTAAGCAACAATAGATGTGCAATGAAACCTTGGCTCAGGACACCTGTTGGGAGTTTCACAGCTGCTGCTGAACTGGAATTCAGTGGTACTCATAATTCCAGACAGTGTGTCATCCACAGCATATTTAACATTTTAAATGCTCCTTGTAAATGCCATGACCAACTGGGGGGACTGGACTCTGACAGCATTGTCCCATCCTGATGCGAAGGTGCTGCCTTCACCTGTTGCGGTCGCAAGCATCAGATGATTTATGTAACTGTGGCAAGACAAAAGTCAGTGTCAAAGGATCAGTTTCAAAGGCATCCAATTTCCTCTCTGAAAGCAGGAGACAGGAATTAGGGCTAATGCTTTTTATACTTAAGGAGTTTTTTTAAACTCCTATTTATAGCTGGTTTTAATGCCAGATATTATCAATATTTTAAGATCACTGGTGACATGCTCATTAAGTCGCATATTTATCTCTATGTCAATGGTATGAACAGAGATTTTTTTTTTAACAAAAGGAAAAAAAATCCTTAGCTGTATGGGGTTTGCATGCTGTTCCTACTGCTGCTCTTTTATAGATTGAAGTTTTACCTCTGTGGGACTGAAAGCAAATTGAATCACCGCAGGTTCACACATATCACATCATTTGTGAATTTATACTGTGCATAAGACTATTTTATTACTAACAACCCAGAGTGACACTTTTCAGAAGGAGAATACTGATTAAAATGACATGAATTTATTTGACATGAAACACTAGGGCAGCTCTCTGAACTTAGAGGCAAGACAACAGCATATAGGAAATAAACTCTAAATATGTTTATATCCTAATTGTGTTGCTAAAACTACATTACAATAATTATCACCTACATAAGATGAAATTGTAACAATATTTAAACACATTTTACCTCTTAAAATGCACATTTGCCCTGGCCCTCCCACTGATTATCAACACAATAGGCTAACAGGTTACATTTCCTTGCATGGTTAAATCATATGAATGCCTCTTAATTGGACATATGTTTTCTGTCCTAGAGTGTTAACGTCTTCTCACCAATAAATAAATAAATAAACGAGAAATTCCCATGCAATAAACTCTGTTAAGATCAAAATAAGGCATCTGCAGTTCTGAGTGTCAAAACCTCAGGTTTCTTATGCCCTGTGCTTGGGTAACTGTTGCCACCCTCAAACTTTTCACTTGGAAATTTTATATCGGGGTACTCCTCATTTGGCTGTCTTATTCCAAGGACCCTTCCCAGGAGTACAGTGCTTGCTCATTGATACATATGGTTAGTGCTGCATGAAAGACTCTGCAGGAAAACCCAGTCATCACAGCTCCGCTCCAAACTTGGGTAACCAGTTTTTACTTTATTTGTTTCAAGCAAATCATGAATGAACTCATTTATTGTACTTTTAGAGGTGCCCTCTTTACTCTCCCCAGCACACGTAAGTCTTATTATGGATCCCAGTTCAGACTTCTTTCTCAAGAAGCTGCTCGGATTTCCATCCCTGAAGTTGGCCTCAGTGCCACCTTCATAGTAGTCTGATCTCCTACAGTCCCCAATGGAGTAGTCTGTGGTACTCTGAGAATCAGGTTCTAGAAAAAAAACACTTCCAGTCCCCAAGCCTCAACCTTCCTGTTCTCCAGACCTCACCCTACTGCTGCATTGGAACAAACCTTCCATGGTGGCTCTTTACAAACAACTGGACCTTTACAGAGTCCTCAGATGTTAAATCACTGTCTCAAGACCAACCACGGGTTTCACTTCCCACAGCCCTATACATAAAATAACATTAACTTACCACATTACCTAACATTCTCCTCAGGGTGAAAAAAATGTAAAAGAATGTAGCTGCTAAGTTAAAATAAAATTAATCATACACAATCCAATTAAAGTGAAGGAGGAATTACATAAAAACCTTAAAAGTAGGAACATATCTATGTGTACGGTAAAGGTCAATCAAACAGTCTTAACTCTGCCACCATATCACTGCCATGTTTTACAGGAAGCACATATGGTATACAACACTTGGTATGTAAGCTAGATATGTGTCAACTGCAAATCTCATAAAATAATCACTCCTTGATATTTAAAAATCCTATAGCGCTTGTTGGATAGGCTCCAAACGCTTTCACTGTCGCTAAGTGATTTAAAGAAAAGGAGTACTTGTGGCACCTTAGAGACTAACCAATTTATTTGAGCATAAGCTTTCGTGAGCTCCAGCTCACTTCATCGGATGCATACTGTGGAAAATACAGAAGATGTTTGTTTTTATACACACAAGTCATGAAAAAATGGGTGTTTATCACTACAAAAGGTTTTCTCTCCCCCCACCCCACTCTTCTGCTGGTAATAGCTTATCTAAAGTGATCACTCTCCTTACAATGTGTATGATAATCAAGGTGGGCCATTTCCAGCACAAATTTTTTCATGATTTGTGTGTATAAAAACAAACATCTTCTGTATTTTCCACAGTATGCATCCTATGAAGTGAGCTGGAGCTCACGAAAGCTTATGCTCAAATAAATTGGTTAGTCTCTAAGGTGCCACAAGTACTCCTTTTCTTTTTGCGAATACAGACTAACACAGCTGCTACTCTGAAATAAGTGATTTAAGAAAGTCCGCTGCCCGTAGCTGAGGACGTCTAAAATCCTGCATAGTTTTGGAGTTTGCCTTTGTACTTTGTCAAAATTGGAACATGTGGCTACAGCTTAGTGCACCCAGTTTAAATCTAGGCCTAACTCGTGCTGAGATGTACTTACATGAGTGGTTTGATGGATACTGAGATCCCTCTAATATCACACTGGACAGTAGCTCTTCATACTTCACACTCTGTTGAGAGTCTTTTTTGTCTGAGAATTTCCTTAGGGCTTTTAGAAATGCATAATGGTCATCGAAGTGCCACAGGTGTTCTTAAAAGGGGTATGTTAGCATTGTGTGATAAATCTGAGTCATTGAAATCATGGATTAAAACAGAGAAATTTTATCGTGAAACCATGTTGCCTGAAGATGCAGACATCCTAGGTTGCAAATGCCCCAGTAGCTCTGATGTGGCCATTAGGAAGCTCGCTGCCTGGGAGGGCAGGCTTTGAAATGTATACAAGCCTTGGCACGCTGGACAAGGAGTCCAATAGCTGCAGCTATAGACATCTCAGTTCACGCATGAGTCATAGAATCATAGAATCATAGAATATCAGGGTTGGAAGGGACCTCAGGAGGTCATCTAGTCCAACCCCCTGCTCAAAGCAGGACCAATCCCCAATTTTTGCCCCAGATCCCTAAATGGCCCTCTCAAGGATTGAACTCACAACCCTGGGTTTAGCAGGCCAATGCTCAAACCACTGAGCTATCCCTCCCCCCAAATCCCTCCAACCCCCTGCTCAAAGCAGGACCAATCCCCAACTAAATCATCCCAGCCAGGGCTTTGTCAAGCCTGACCTTAAAAACTTCTAAGGAAGGAGATTCCACCACCTCCCTAGGTAACGCATTCCCGTGCTTCACCACCCTCCTAGTGAAAAAGTTTTTCCTAATATCGAACCTAAACCTCCCCCACTGCAACTTGAGACCATTATTCCATGTTCTGTCATCTGCTACCACTGAGAACAGTCTAGATCATCCAGCTAGTTGAAAGCAGCTATAAAATCCCCCCTCATTCTTCTCTTCTGCAGACTAAATAGTCCCAGTTCCCTCAGCCTCTCCTCATAAGTCATGTGCTCCAGCCCCCTAATCATTTTTGTTGCCCTCCGCTGGTCTCTTTCCAATTTTTCCACATCCTTCTTGCAGTGTGGGGCCCAAAACTGGACACAGTACTCCAGATGAGGCCTCACCAATGTCGAATAGAGGGGAATGATCATGTCCCCCAGTCTGCTGGCAATGCTCCTACTTATACAGCCCAAAATGCCGTTTGCCTTCTTGGCAACAAGGGGACACTGTTGACTCATATCCAGCTTCTCATCCACTGTAACCCCTAGGTCCTTTTCTGCAGAACTGCTGCCTAGCCACTCCAACCTGAACTTTAGGAAGCTCACAGCCTGTGGCTGCAGAAACATTAAGAGTACATCTGTACTGCAGCTGGGAGCAGCTAGACATGTGCTAGCAGGTTAAAAATAGCAGAGAAGCCGGGCGTAGCCGGGGCGTGATTTGGGCTAGCCACCCAAGTATGTACCCAAGGAATCAGATGGGTTTGTACTCTGGCAGCTAGCTCGAGTTGCTGCCTATGCTACCCCTGGTTACACTGCTTATTTTTAGGGCTTGTCTACTTTTAAAACACTACAGTGGCATTGCTGTGCTGTTGTGGTGCTTCAGTATAGACACTACCTACACCAATGGGAGAGATTCTCCCTCCGGCATAGGTAATCCACTTCCCTAAGAGGCAGTAGCTACGTCAATAGACGAATTCTTCCATTGACCTAGCACTGTTTACACAGGGACTTAGATTGGCATAACTGCGTTGCTCACATTCACACCCCTAAGCGACATAGTTATGCCAACCTAATTTTTTAGTGTAGACCAGGCCTTAGTGAGTTAGTCCAAGTAGAACTAGCATGTGTCTGTCTACCCGTCTGGAATGCATTCTCTCAGTTGCAGTGTAGACTTACCCTAAGGTACACATGCACAGTTGTTTTGAAGTGAGCCTTACTGCAATCTGAAAGAGAGACAGCTATTGTTTTTACCGTTTGCATTGTGCTAGAGCCTAAAGACCCTAATCAGGGATCATACCTTATTCTGTTAGGTACTGTACAGAGATGTAGAAAGGAGTCAGCCCTTCCCCTAAAGAACAGGCATCCTAATGCCTGCCTGGAACCATGCAGGCTTCATGAATTTGGCATAAATCTTTTCTAATGTCTTCAAAAATTGTACCAACAGGTTTCTATATGTAGTCAAAGGCACTTGTCCTTCCTGAGGCCAATAGTTTAAAGAGAAACTGGGAGTTTCTAATCCAACCCCTATTTGAGATATTATAAAGCAAGTTAAAAATTAGGGAACTGTTCAAAAAGTGGAAAAACACTTAAATCCTTACTTCTCCTAAATTCTTTGTTTGGTGTCCCTCAAACATTCCAGAAAACAGCCACCTAGCACAAGAAAGCACTTGTGAAATTTCAGGTGAATTGGTTTAATTTTGACAAAGTTAGAAAAGGTGTCAGAACGGGATTTAAGTGATTTTAAATCAGAACAAGGAAGAGCCTAGAACATCTCCATAATAATTCAGGAGCTGATCCTTGAATGTCCTGAGTGAGCTGATGAATTGAACAGGAGTTGAGAGCCCACAGCATGACATTGGATTGTCTATGAGTGACTCCCACTGAAATCAATGAGAGTCACTTTTAGCCTGGGAGAGGAGAGGAAGTGGGGAAGAATCAGAATCAGGCCCCTGGAATTTTGAGTCTGGGTGCCTTCAGGAGAGAAGTTTTCTCTCTTCTTACTAAAGAAATTATTTTTTTTTAAAAGCTGTTAAATATTTTTCTTCTTTATTTTATTCCCCTCAAGGCACTGGTCTTTTTAGCTGCTGCCATTAATCTGCACTTATATCTGAGATGTGGTTGATTCCTTAAAAAAAAAATCAATGAAAACTGTAAGAAAAATCCACTTTTTCTTTCCTTTAGGGCTCAGTATTGCAAAGTGCCCTTGATTACCATTGACATTAGTGACAATGTTGAGGGTGTTCAAGGTCAAGCCCTTAAGTCTTCCACGGAACCTGCTGTTATTGAGAAGCTTGGTTTTAGCGGGTGCTTGTTTTCCTACAGTATTTATCCTATTTAGGGATGAACAATGCTGTAGATTGCAAGAAACCCCTAATGTACCATTGACCTCTGTGGCTAGTGCAGCTGGTTTCATGACCAAACTCAATAATAGCTTCACTAAAGATCTGACTGGCCAAGACCTTGACTTAATTGGCTTGCAGCCAACTTTGTCAATGTACATTTTACAGAAAGTTTAATTTTATTGTCTTGAAAACTGAATTATGTGTTTAATTTTTTGGCTAGACAGTTATAGTACTTTAGCTTGTAGCAGTTGGATCATTTTGCATTATGTGTCTTAGTACAATGATTCCCAAAGTGGGTCCCTGGGCCCCAGGGGTCTGTTAGGAGTGTGATACTGGCACCAACTTGAACTCTGGGAGGAAAGGAATAAAAATCTCTGACAAAAAGAATCTGGATCTTTACAATGCTTGGACTCTGAGGGGCAAGGTTCACTAAGCATAAGCAAAATATCCCCAGTGCTCAGCCTGGGTTAGCCCTCAAGGATGTATAGAGAGTGCTTAATATAGAAGCTTGTACCATCTTTTGGAACCTAAGACTGTAACTGATTTGTGTGTTTGTCTGTTTACCTGCTTTAAGCTTGTAAATAACTATCTTGTTCCTTTTTCTTAGTTAATAAATCTTTAGTTAGTTTATTATAGGATTGGCTACAAGCATTATCTTTGGTGTAAAATCTGAGGTGCAACTGACCTGGGGTAAGTGACCGGTCCTTTGGGATTAGGAGTAACCTGAATATTGTGATTTCTGGTGTAAGGGACCATCCATCAAAAAGGCAAGATTACCTGGGTGGCAAGATAGATCAGAGTACCCAAGGGGACTGTCTGTGACTCATGTTCAGGCTGTTGTAGTGCCTGAAGACTTCACACTTGATGCTTGGTTGGTATAGAATCTCAGTACAGAACTCACAATCAATTTGAGGTGTGCCCTGCTTTTTAACAGTGCACTCTGAGATTGGTACTCACACCTTTGAGCCACTCCAGACAGTTTGACAGAGGGTCATATGGGGATCTGCCCCTTGAGCTGGGGCCAGCACATGCTGGAACAGCATTTTGCTGCCTGGAGGGTGCCATTTTATTTTCAAAATGGCTCCCTCTGCACAGTGTGACCTTGTATGTTCTGTGCATGAGAGGTCATGCTCATGGGGGCATTCTGGTAAGGGCTCCGGGACACTTGGTAAGATGTCAAACCAGTACTTGACAGGAAAAAAAGTTTGGGAACCACCATCTGAGTATATTATGAGTGCTAGTGTTTTGTATAATGAAAACCAGCCTTTCATGGACACATAATATTTCTGTTAGAATGGCCTTCCTCCATGGTGTTAAAAAGATGTGGTGGGGTAGGTGACATTCACGGGCTAAGCTTTTTCACACAGGTAGCTAAAGTAACAGCTATTTAAAGATGAGCAGTAACATTTTCAAAAGCCTTTTAAATCCCATTTTGAAAAGTCAAATAATTTGGGAGGTGCTTAGGAGTAGACTTTTAAGGGCTAGAATCACAAAGGGGCTTTTAGGCTCAGTGTTGCAATACCTAAACGTAGGTGCCCTGCTGCCCAGTGGAATCCTCAGCCCTGAGCCATATTCCCATTACAATGAATGGGTGAGGCCCTGTGTAAAACACGGTTTCATGGACTGCACAGAAATCATGAAATTAGCCTAACACTTTGATCTTCCCAACAGTGGGCACACGGAAGCCAGGGCAGGGCTCCCTCATACACCTGCTCATGATCCAAGCAGTGAATCCAGTCTCAGCTCTGGCAGTGTCTTCCCTGGACCTGCTGGGGGCCACTGTGGGGCAGGCCGGAATTCCTCATCGCTGTGCTTTGTCAGTGCTTCCCCATCCGGCTGGCTGGCTGGACAGGAAGCAGCAGCAGCAGTGGTGGCCTGGACCAGAGCTGGGCTGGATGGCTGGAGCCATGTGATGAGACATACCACCCCAGGCCCCCCGAAATGGGACTGGCCTTCCACCTACTCACCCCCAGGGACAGGACCCACCTGATAACCCCCCATCAGCAGCCATGGCTGCAGCAGGGAGGCGGAAGCTGGGTTGCCTGCTTCTGCCTCCTTGCTGTTTGGAAAAATCACAGCATTCGGTGTGGAGGGAGGGGGAATCAGTGGCCATGCATATCTTGTGAAATTCCAATGCTTACCCATGAAGCTACCACAATTTAAAAAAAACAACAATATAAGACCACACTGTCCACATGAGGATTCATCAATGCTGGTAAGCCGAGCAGGGAGCCAGTGGGAGATGCTGAGGAGAAAGGCACGGCCTAAGACCCTCCCATCAAGGGAGTTAGGTGCCTTATTTTGGATTGGAGGGAGACGCTCATCTCCTTTTGGGATTCATAGCCATGAACCCTCAGCTGAAGTTAGGTGCCTAAGCCAGGTCAGCCCTTTCTTGCAAAAAAAGATTGTTCCTTTATATCCAATAGCTCTGTGGTTAGAGCACTCACCTGGGATGTGGATAGAAAAATGGAGGGACGAGGCACCATCTTGTCCTCCTCTTTCAAGCTCTCCTGTTGATGCTCTTCCCCTGTGTATAAATAATTAAATATTCATTGGGCCAGTGAGGGAGTGAGAGTGACTCTATGGCCCAGTTCTTAGGGCCCTCACCGGGGTTGGGGCAGACCCAAGTTCAACTCCTTCATCCAATGAATACTTATTTATCTATTTATCTGTATGCAGTGGAACAATTTCAACAGGAGTCACTGAGAGAGCCCTGCCCACAATATACCATATCCCAGTGGTAGGGTGGCCTCTCAATAGGCAGGAGATATGGGTTTAAATCCGTGCTCAAAAATTGAGCCTGGGTGTCCCACTTCCTGGGTGACTGCTCCAATTATCAGGTCACAGGTTATAAGGGGGGGCAAACTTCCATATCCTTCTTCAGTTGCTTGTGCGGGGCTTGTTCTGTGAGATGGCCTCTGAGGATGTTTACTGGATCAGGCCCCACAGGTGAGATAGGCTGGGGAACATCTAGTTTAAAGATCATGCTGGGTATCAGGACTTGGGTGGCTATGTGCATGCCCATGGGCAGATTTTTATATGCCTAGCAGACCCTGCTGGTGGAAACATAGGCACCTAGGGAATTTAGGCACCAACAGGGTTAGGCAGCAGCTTAGCAGGGGTTTTGAGGATCTCAGTTTTGGATATAGGCACCTAAATCCCTTTATAGATTTAGTTCTGTATGTCCAAGATAACCACCCATCCTTCTTTCAAATCCCTTCCAGACACACATGTCTGTGGGTTTGTACACCAAGCGCACTCTTGCTGCTTAACAAATAATAAATAAAAATAATATTTATTAATAGATGATTGCTAGCTGGTGAGGAGAGACTTCAGGAGCAAACTGTATTTACATGAATACACCTACTCTGCTTAGATATCCAGCAGATAGAGCTATTATCAGCAGGGGAAAAAAACCTTTTGAAGTGATAATCAAGATGGCCCATTTCAGATAGTTGACACGAAGGTGTGAGGATACTCTTTTCAAACCTAAGTTAATGGTATCTAGTTTGCATATTAATTCAAGTTCAGCAGCTTCTCATTGGAGTCTATTTTTGAAGCTTTTCTGTTGCAAAATTGCCACCTTTAAGTCTGTCACTGAGTGATTAGTGAGGCTGAAGTGTTCTCCTACTGGTTTTTGAATGTTATGATTCCTGATGTCAGATTTGTGTCCATTTATTCTTTTGCATAGAGACTGTCCGGTTTGGCCAATGTACATGGCAGAGGGGCATTGCTGGCACATGATGGCATATATTACATTGGTAGAAGTGCAGGTGAACGAGCCCCTGATGGCGTATCTGATGTGATTAGGTCCTATGATGGTGTCACTTGAATAGATATGTGGACAGAATAGGCATCGGGCTTTGTTGCAAGGATAGGTTCCTGGGTTAGTGTATTTGTTGTGTGGCGTATAGTTGCTGGTGAGTATTTGCTTCAGGTTGGGGGGCTGTCTGTAAGCGAGGACTGGTCTGTCTCCCAAGGTCTGTGAGAGTGAGGGATCATCTTTCAGGATAGGTTGTAGATCTTTGATGATGTGCTGGAGAGGTTTTAGTTGGGGGCTGAAAGTGATGGCTAGTGGCATTCTGTTATTCTCTTTGTTGGGCCTGTCCTGTAGTAGGTGACTTCTGGGTACTCTTCTGGCTCTGTCAGTCTGTTTTTTCAGTTCAGCAGGTGGGCATTGTAGTTTTAAGAATGCTTGATAGAGATCTTACAAGATGTGTGAGAGATACAGTAGAAGGAGTTATCTTTTTTTTTTTTTTTTTTGGTATTTTTTAACTCTTTAACTCTATTTTAAATGTCTTCTGTGTGTGGTCCTCACAGAAGAAATGGATCTTTAGTAGGAACTAGAAAGAGGAAAGGAAACATGAAAGAGAAGGTCATGATGCACTGGGATTAGAAGACCACCCCAGGCACTGGGAGCAATGTGGAAGAAGCAGTGAAGATGAGAATGGTAAAAGAAAACGAAGGGACACAGCAGCTGGTATAATTGGTGGCGCACAATGGGAGTGACTTTCCCTATATGTACAGTACACAGTAACAAAAAAAAAGTTGGGGGATTGAGTGTTGAATTTCTCTGTTCTACTTCTGCTGTCACTAGCAGAGAATTAAAATAAAATAAAAATAATCAATAAAATCTATTTCTAAAGGGAAGATGGAGATGAGAATGAAGAGGCTAGGTTCCACCACATGAGGCTGACTTATCTATTTTATCCTCCTTCTTCTCCCCTGAGTGTCTTGTTTGTTAGCAAATGTGAATGACATAACTGTTAGATCGTAGGTGGATGGGTAGAGGAATAAGAAGCTGACTCTGGTACCAATGAGCAACTTACAAATAGGAATAACTGAACTTCACCAGTTGGAGAGCAAGCCAGTCTATGTTAACAACCTTTTGCCAATTATAGCAAAGCTATAGGGGTGTGCTTTTCCAGGCAACATTTCTATACATTTCTCTTTCTACTGGAAAGAGTCCTAGTGTAGACACAGTTATACCAGCTTTTGCCAGTACAGCTTATTTTGCATGTCAAACTGGTACAAGCTATACCAGCAAAAGTACTTTTTTTTTGCTGGTATAAGCTATGTCTGTACGAGGATGGCTTGCCAGTACATCTATACTGGTATGACTATGCCAGCTAGCCATATTGAAGGTAGACAAGGCACAAGTTCTGGGCTTGGAGAAGAATCCACTCTTTAGTTCTGCTGCAGAACGCCAAGTGACAACATACTTCATTTATAAAACACTCTTAAATGTAAAAAGTTGTTTCACAGAGGGATATGAAGTCTTGTCACTGGATCTCCTCCTGGAGTGTTTTGGGCTGTTGCGTTACATGGAAGAGCCCCAAACTTTGGCTATCATTTTAGGATCATGCTTCTTTTCACTCCATCTGCCACTGCATGTTAGCTGATAAATAGGGCTATGATTTTGCCATGGAGGCCACAGAAATTTGTGAATATGAATAAAGTCAGCGAAATCTTGGAAATGGTTGTAAAAATGAATTTGATTAGGCCTCCAGACCAAGTGGAGTTGCAATCTGGCACAGAGGGTTGGAGGTGGAGGGGTGAAGGGGCCAAACTTGAGTGGTGCTGTGACCCCATGTGTCAAGTTGCAATGTCCAGAGTGGGGAACTAGGCCCAGGCCCGTGGGACAGGAGCCACTATAGCCAGGTGAGTGTGCAGTGGGCTCACTCTCCAGTCCCCTCACTCCCCTGACGTCACCTTTCAACAAAAACCTCATTATTTGGTGATCTTTCTGTGACATAGTTTTCCCCCGCATCTCTGCCGTGAAATTTATTACAACTTTCTGTGCCAAAATCATAGTCTTACTGATGAATGAATCGGTGTAATATAATATAATGTATGGACAACTTAATTTAAAAATAAATATTTCATTCACATCTGCTGCCATGTCCAGTAGTGAGTTTTTGCTGAATATTTCTGATTGTGAACAGAAGTAGATTGCATGAGTGAATTGCTTGTTTGGGACTTTTGGCAGGCTGAAGGTTCTTTTGGCTTTTCTAAACTATCTGAATTATTTGCGGACTGCATGTTACATTCAAGTATGCTAAATTCAAGCTTTGATATCTGAAAATAGCTCTTTCCGTGAGGAGCATGTCTTCCTGCGTTCTCACAAACTGAATATTTATCATAGCTGAGCAATAAATGGTGAGATAATAGTGTTTTATAGGCAATGAAATGACAAGGTCAGTTTTAATTAAGCTGAGATCAAGCCCAGTCTGTATTGCACACTTCTGATTAGGTTACTTCAAATTAACATAAGTTTTTGGAGATTCCACTAAAGTCAGTGGTGTTAAACACCAGCTGTGCTGGCAGATAAGCATGGGATATAAGAAGGAGATAGTATTCACACTGAAATTAGCACTTGGCACAATATAATTCTCTGATTGCAAACTATGTGAAGTTGCCGGTGCTAATTGGTTGATTCTATTTGAAGCAGATGTTGTTAGCTTTCCCACTAATGATCTGGAGAGAAATTTTTTTTGAAAGACATGCCATGTTAGGTTCTCTGCAGTATAATAAGCTAATTACAACTTTAAGTACTTGCAGTAATTAGCACAATGTGTATAAAGTGGTCCTGATCTTTTCACCCTGCTTCATTATTGTTAGGGCATCTTGAAAAACAAAAAAGAAAGCTTTCTGGATTTAGTTTCACCAGTTTAGCTTTTTGGTTTCCCAGATTTCTGTACTAAAGAGATAATGAACTAGTCTTTTATCCTTCTTTTCCAAGTACACCATTTAAACCCTTCCTTTCCTACTCTTGCCGCTTCCCTCATTTCCCTCCCACACACAAAGTTGATTCTTCTTAGCCGTATCCCTTCAGGTACTCTTTAATATCCTTAAAATCTTGTAATCTAATTAACATTAGTAAATAGCAATGAAGCATTTGTTCTAAACTGATTCCTTTGATTGTTTACCCACATATTACAGAGATCAAATGCATATTCCTATTTAGTTAAAACAACAAAACCCTCTCTCTTTCCAAAACAATAGTATCTTAATTGTTTTCTACTGATAGTTGCTACAAATTAGCAACTGATTATTTTTCAAATCAGATGTAATAAGAGGCAACGGATGACCTAAAGATGGCTATATAAACAAAATGAAAGAAAAAAAGAAAAGAAAAGGAAATGAATTACATGAAAACAACTAATCAGAAGCTATACTTGCAATATCTTTCAATAGTTGGATTTCTGTGTTAGTGATATAGACCATAGAATGTGATATATACTATGAAAATGACTGTGCTGGAAAACCAATGTTAAAAGAAAAGGAGGACTTGTGGCACCTTAGAGACTAACAAATTTATTTGAGCCTAAGCTTTCGTGAGCTACAGCTCAAAGTGAAAGCTTATGCTCAAATAAATTTGTTAGTCTCTAAGGTGCCACAAGTACTTCTCTTCTTTCTGCGGATACAGACTAACACGGGTGCTACGTTGAAAACAATATTAAAAGCAGTTTCAGCTAGCCTAATCCACCCCTCCCCCCACTCCCAGTATGGATGGGCCAGAATTTGTTGAAATGCCTTTTCAGAACTCTTTCGGAGACTCAATGCACTGTTCAAGAGCTGTTCTTCTTGCATAGTTAGGCCCTAATCTTGCAATTTCTCATACATATGAATAATTTTACACCCAAGTAGCTACTTTATGTGCGCACTCCCAGTTGGGAACTCCCATTGGAGCTACTCCCACCATCACTTAGTTTCCTTCATCATCATGCATCAGCCCTCTTCCTCAGATCCTGTCACTTGGCCTTTCCATAACTTTCTGTCCATCAGCATTGATGATGTCTCATCTGCTGTCAGTTCTCTCCTCCCTGCTCTCTCTTCCCTTTCTTCCATTGATTGATTCTTTCCATTTCTCACTATCCTCCACCCCTTGACTGCTTTCCCCTCTCTCCCATCATAAAGTCTTCCTTGCCAACCCCTAGCCTTGGCTCCCCCCCATATCTACTTCCTCCACTCCTGTTCTTGTGCTATGGAGCCTCTCTGGTGAAAGTCTCGGGATCAGGCTGACTTCCTCCATTACAGATTTGTTCTGTCCTCTTTCAGTTCCGCCATCAACCCAGCTAAACAACTCTACTCTTCCAACTTAATTGAATTCCATGTCCACAATCCCAGACACCTTTTAGCTACCTTTGACTCATTTGTTAAATGCTCTCCTCCTCCTCCCTCTGCTTTTCTCTCGGCACAGATCTTGACAATTTCTTCCATGAGAAAACTGACAAAATATAGCATGATCTTCTCTCTCCCCTTGGATTGCCTTCCCTTCCCCCCTTCCCACTCCCCAAAGTCCACTTTCCTCCTGCTCACTGATCGTAGATGCAGTGTTTGTCATCTGCTCTTCTCCTCTTTCCACACTGAGTCATCTCCTGATCTCCCTTGTGCCCGGTTTCATCCCCTCCTTCAAAGTTCTTAACCTCTCAATCTCCTCTGGCTCTTTTTCTTCACAATACAAACATGCTTTAGTCTCTCTCTCTCTCCCATCTTAAAAAAATACCCCAACAACCTTGACCCCATTTTCCTCTCCATCTCCCTTCTCCCTTTCATCTCTAAGCTCATTGAACATACTATTTACAATAACTGTTTGAAGTTCCTCTTGCATCTGACATCTGTCCATTGCATTCCACTGAATCCACTCTTGCTAAAGTCTTTCAGTTCATTTTCTTCAGCAGAATATATTTCTAGGAATTGAGGTGTCTGCAAGACAGGAAACTGGGTAGGGAGAAAGCCTGCCTCATCAACTTAAGCAAAACTGAAATAGGGCACTTTTATTCTAAAATAAGAGTGTCCACAAGAAAGCTTGTACCAAAACAACAAAATGTTTGAATTAAAACCAATTTAGTTGTATCAGGTTAAGTCTGGATGTGGACAAGGCCTTAGCCAAGCAAGAGACAGACTTTAAGAAAGCTCCCAATTCTTTTTCTTCAGCAAAAGAACTACAGGAGTTCAGCTGCTTCCAAGAGAAGCAGCTGGATGTGGGAAGGTCTGGAGCCAGGGCACAAATGGAGCTGAGAAGGGAAAAGGAGGGAAACATTTCACATTGCCTTCTGCCTCTTCTGCTCCTCATGGTGGCCTTTTGTCAACTGTCTGTGGTCCTCTGATCAACTTAAACTCACTACCTAGTATAAAAAAAAGAAATGAAAGTTATTAAATATTCCAATTTAGTTTTATAATACAAAATGAGCAATAAACTGCTTTTTGGAGAAAAGTGATCAAGAGTCTGGGCACCTGAAAAAAAAGTGTAAAGAAAATGTATTTAGCAATTAGTATTTTTTTAAAAGAAAAAAAGATAACTATTTTTTCCTGTTTTCTACTACCCCTCAGCTGTGAACTATTTTTAGATTGATATTCTGTATTATTATTATTTTTAGTTTTTTTAATGAAACATCAAACTACGGATCCATATTTGGAAACAGTAAGTCAACCTTTGGTGCATATTCATAAGCTACTGGTCAGATAAATTCACTGACCTTTAGCCTCATCATATTCAAGATATTTAGGTACCTAGCTCCATGGATTTCAGTGGGAATCAGGTACCTAACTATCTTTGAGCATCTAGGCCCAACAGCTTGGTAATGTATACTCTCTTGTAGCATATAATCATACTTGCTTTTCATGCTTTACTTCTGCTGCCCAGTCTGTTGCGAGAGACATAACCCAAATGAGAATTCTGGCTTGGCATTACACTTGAATTGCCTTATAGCAAATGGAATTTATATTGATAAGATGCAAAGCAGCTTTTTGCTTCAAGGTGAACGTTACTCGGAACGAGACATGACCTGTCACACAGTAAAAGCCACCTCAGCTAGTGCGTAATTTTCTTGTCTAATGAAAGATGTGACAAACAGTCATGAGCTAGTTAAATTTATTTCCAGAATATTGAAGGGATGTGTGCATGTGTATGAGTGAACCAAGGTTGCAGACTAGGCTGTTAGGTCTCTTTATGAAACTACTTAGGCCTATTCCATACATTGATGCCATATGGCACCCCACTGTCCTTACCCTAGAAGGGAAGAGGGGCACCTTCCTCAAAAGCAAGTCTCATATTTCTCCTGTTTCACATATTTTGGGAGACCATATTGCATGTAGTTTGATAATTTACA
This sequence comes from Eretmochelys imbricata, assembly GCF_965152235.1. Taxonomy (NCBI): domain Eukaryota; kingdom Metazoa; phylum Chordata; order Testudines; family Cheloniidae; genus Eretmochelys; species Eretmochelys imbricata. The sequence goes on from NC_135572.1 coordinate 145,348,990, forward strand.
GAAAACAGTCATCCTGAGCAGGACTTTCCAGAGTGACATCAGGCTGAACCCTGACCAGTTTGATAGGATTGGCTCACATTGACTGTATACAGAGTTCATGAACCATCTGACTGGAGTAATTAGATTTCACCCTCTGTAAGGGTCAAGATGAGGAGGAAGGCCTGTGTGCTTTTTCAGATCACTGAAAATATCTGAATGGAGTGCCACTCTTACTTCCCTAGGCAGGGCACCTAAGTGAAGAGGAGGCAAAGACTTTGGTCATTGGAACAATGAGGAGTCTGGTGGCACCTTAAAGACTAACACAAATAAATCTGTTAGTCTTTAAGGTGCCGCCAGACTCCTCGTTGTTTTTGTGGATACAGAGTAACATGGCTACCCCTCTGATACTTGGTCATTGGTTATGTCAGCCTGATTGGACTACTGCTGTCCTAAAACACCCCCACTGGTGACAAGTGCTCCGACCAGCTACTCAGTCACCTGATTCCTGTATCTGCAGTCACAGTCCTGCACCATGTGAGTCAAAGATCACAAAACCAAGAAGCACAAGAACCTTTCCCCCTTTTTCTCTATTTTCTAATTATGTTTGAAAGGAGAAAAGTCTCCTACTTCTATTAGGGTGTGAATGTATGGAGAGAAAGAATGAGTGTGTATGTATGTGTGTACACATGTCTGTAAAGTGAGTTCACATTGGGAAGGTGCCTGACAGTCATTCCCAACTTAGTCCTAATTCTGTCCTTGAGTCCTTAAAATGTTTCCCTTGGTTAGTAAAAGTGTCAGAGAAGTTGCTAAAATATTCTTTCCTAAACTTCCTCTTTTTGAAATGATTTGGTAAAACTTGCATCTTGTGTATGGCAGAGGGACGAAAGGAAAAGAGGAAAGATTAGTCACCATAACTATAGTGAGCTTTAAGGAGGAAGACTGAATTAGCACTAAGGTCGTAACTCAAAGATAAACCACAAGTTGGTTTGTATAACTCCTTAAGACTTTGCTTTCATTTAAAATCCCAACTAAAAGGTCTGGTCAAAGGCAGTAAACAGCTACCTCCTTCAATTTTCTGATTTAGGATTGATAAGAAGTATGAAATTCATGATTTGATTACCTGCTGTATTAATTCGGTGTTGTTACCAATCGATTTAACCCAGTATCATTATTAATCCATTTTTTATTCAATTTTAATTGTGATCTTGATTTCATAATTGCATTTTTCTATCTGTAGTTAGTTTAGTAACTACAAATATTGTTGTAGCCACATTGGTCCCAGGATATTAGAAAGACAAGGTGGGTGAGGTAATAATATATTTTATTGGACCAACTTCTGTTATGTTATGTTATGTTATGTTATGCAATAAAAGACATTACCTCACCCACCTTGTCGCTCTAACTACAAATAGGTAGTTTAGTAGTTTTAGTCCTAGTGATATGTTTGAATTTTAATAATTGCTTGTTTATTCTTTTTAATAAAACTCACAAAAAGTATACAGAGATGTTTTTCTTTCCAAAGAGCAACATTGGCCTGAATCCTGAGGAGTTAGGTAAACTAGACACTTACCTGAGAATCTTTTTGGTTTTCACTAAATTAAATTTTTGTCTCTGTTCTCAGACTATCACACTAGCTGGAGTTCCTACTTCAAATTGTGGAGTGCATTTACTCCATTACACAACTGATATAATCATAAGAACATAAGAATGGCCACACTGGGTCAGACCAAAGGTCCATCTAGCCCAGTATCCTGTCTTCTGACAGTCACCAATGCCAGGTGTTTGAAATCATGTTTGAAAAATTGCTTGCTGCTTCTTCTAATGGAAAAATCCTGAGCCAGAGTAAGAAATGGAGAACATGACTGTTCTGTTTGGAGTAATTATGGCTAAGAAACTGGATGGGGACTTGAGAAATCTGGATTCAGTTTCTAGCTCTGCCACAGGCTGCTGTCTGGGTGACTTTGGACAATCACTTGATTTCTTTGTGCCTCAGTCCCAACTGTGAAATGGGGGTAATATTGTTTCCTTTATCCCACTTTTTATCTGTCTTGCCTACTTACTTTGTTAAAGCTTCAGGGCAGGGACTGGCTCTTACTATGTGCTTATACAGTACCTAACATATTGCAGCCCTGGTTTTGGGTTGGGACCATTGGGTGCTACTGTAATACAAATCAATAATAACAATTTAATTAAAATATTACAACAAACGCACAGACAAATTCAACGAGCATACAAGCAGTGGAACTGGAGTGGTGATTTTTAAGTGGGGAATCAGATAAGACCAGCTCTATCTAGGAACATAGGAATTGCCACACCAGACTGGACCAATATAATTCTATTTCTGATAGCGGCAAATATCAGATATGTCAGAGCAAGGGTCAAGAAGCCCCATAGTGGACAATTATTATCTAATCTACCTACTGAGCACTAATCATTGCAGTAAAGTTTCTAGTTTTAGAGAAACCCCACACAATTTCCCCAGTGGGATATGGAGTGACAATACAGTACACCAAAGAAACACAAATTAGAAACATTACCACAGCAGAGTGCCCTCATTGGCTGAACATACACTAAGGTCCAGGCACTGTTACCTAGCAACTAATGAGAGCTGATGAATCCCTTTGTGGGCGTCACATACACCACAGTGATGTATGTGATTCTGTGCTAGGTTATACTATTGGGTAGTGACAGAAAAAGCAAGTAACAATTACTGGTGAAAGACATCAGTAATGCATAGCAATAGCATCATTAGATGTATAAATAATCACAGTGAACAATGACTTTCCATTTTTAACATTAACCAGAGACTATAATGTTTTTAAACCATGCGTCTTATTATCTCTAAAACTCATTTAGATGACTTTTGAAGGAAAAGAAAATGATCCTGGAAGACACTGGCTATTCTGGAAGAATGGGATCTTTGCTATTTGGGGCTTGCCTGAATAGGCAGAATTCCTAATGGCGTCAGTGGAAGTTTATCCTCTGCCTGGAGTGACTGATCAGGCTGAAAGACGAGGGAAAAGAATTCCTCTTAGTTTTAGGGTTCTCTGAGGAGTACTAAAAAAAGCATTTTATAATGCCTCTGCTTGCTGCCTGGTCTAAATATTCCAGAACCACAGTACCTCATCCTGTGAATGTCTAATGAACTGTGTAGTCCCATGTGATTTATCATTCCTAGTGCTCTACAAGGAATGATCAATAATCCATCGTATATCATTTCTCTTTCCTTCCAAATGTACACAGCAGGGGGGAGGAACCCTTATTAGATTTGCTGGAAAAAAAAAACCCTCTTCCCATATTTTAACACAGAAAGAACTGAGTTGATTGGATTATTAGAGTTTAATAGTTTATGAAAAGAAAGCAAATGTTTTTCCATAGGAGCTCTCATGCAAAATTATATATCTATATATGTGGGAAAGTGATTGCAGAATGAATATTATTAAATAAGGAGATAAAACTGTAAGGGATCTTTTGACAACTCAATTTAGAAAATAAAAAGCCCCCGAAACAAACTCCCCGAGACACCAAATACAGCAATAAACAGGGAAGTCTGGCAGACACCCAGCATCAGTGCAATGTTGCCCTGCTTCTCATCTCCCCATTCCCTCCAATGCCCTGCATGAGACTTTCTGCGTTTAGGCATTAATTTTACATTTTTTTTCATGACTCGGGAGGATAATTACATGCAAAATTGACTGCCTTGAAATGTCATATTGTTTTGGGAGGTAGAAGTGGAGAGAGAGAGGGACCAATCCTAATATTGTATGAACTAAAAATGGGCCAATATGAGCTTCAGCATGTCTTGTGCTTCTTGCTACCCAGAGCAGTTCCCCTTCTAGTTCTTGTTTCAGAGTAACAGTCGTGTTAGTCTGTATTCGCAAAAAGAAAAGGAGTACTTGTGGCACCTTAGAGACTAACCAATTTATTTGAGCATAAGCTTTTGTGAGCTACAGCTCACTTCATCGGATGCATACTGTGGAAAGTGTAGAAGATCTTTTTATACACACAAAGCATGAAAAAATATCTCCTCCCACCCCACTCTCCTGCTGGTAATAGCTTATCTAAAGTGATCACTCTCCTTACAATGTGTATGATAATCAAGTTGGGCCATTTCCAGCACAAATCCAGGTTTTCTCATCCCCCCCCCCCCCCCCCGACACACAAACCCACTCTCCTGCTGGTAATAGCTTATCTAAAGTGACCACTCTCCTTACAATGTGTATGATAATCAAGTTGGGCCATTTCCAGCACAAATCCAGGGTTTAACAAGAATGTCGGGGGGGAAGGGGGGGGGTTGGAAAAAACAAGGGAAATAGGTTACCTTGCATAATGACTTAGCCACTCCCAGTCTCTGTTCAAGCCTAAGTTAATTGTATCCAATTTGCAAATGGAATTCCAATTCAACAGTTTCTCGCTGGAGTCTGGATTTGAAGTTTTTTTGTTGTAATATAGCAACTTTCATGTCTGTAATTGCGTGACCAGAGAGATTGAAGTGTTTTCCGACTGGTTTATGAATGTTATAATTCTTGACATCTGATTTGTGTCCATTTATTCTTTTACGTAGAGACTGTCCAGTTTGACCAATGTACATGGCAGAGGGGCATTGCTGGCACATGATGGCATATATCACATTGGTGGATGTGCAGGTGAACGAGCCTCTGATAGTGTGGCTGATGTTATTAGGCCCTGTGATGGTGTCCCCTGAATAGATATGTGGGCACAGTTGGCAACGGGCTTTGTTGCAAGGATAGGTTCCTGGGTTAGTGGTTCTGTTGTGCGGTATGTGGTTGCTGGTGAGAATTTGCTTCAGGTTGGGGGGCTGTCTGTAGGCAAGGACTGGCCTGTCTCCCAAGATTTGTGAGAGTGTTGGGTCATCCTTCAGGATAGGTTGTAGATCCTTAATAATGCATTGGAGGGGTTTTAGTTGGGGGCTGAAGGTGACGGCTAGTGGCGTTCTGTTATTTTCTTTGTTAGGCCTGTCCTGTAGTAGGTGACTTCTGGGAACTTTTCTGGCTCTATCAATCTGTTTCTTCACTTCCGCAGGTGGATATTGTAGTTGTAAGTCCTTACCCATAACTATTTTACATTTGGGGACAATGTATACCTTCAAATCAGCGGCACTGCTATGGGTACCCGCATGGCCCCACAGTATGCCAACATTTTTATGGCTGACTTAGAACAACGCTTCCTCAGCTCTCGTCCCCTAACGCCCCTACTCTACGTGCGCTGTATTGATGACATCTTCATCATCTGGACCCATGGAAAAGAAGCCCTTGAGGAATTCCACCATGATTTCAACAATTTCCATCCCACCATCAACCTCAGCCTGGTCCAGTCCACACAAGAGATCCACTTCCTGGACACTACGGTGCTAATAAACAATGGTCACATAAACACCCCCCTATACCAGAAACCTACTGACCGCTATTCCTACCAACATGCCTCCAGCTTTCACCCTGATCACACCACACGATCCATCGTCTACAGCCAACCTCTGCGATACAACCGCATTTGCTCCAACCCCTCAGACAGAAACAAACACCTACAAGATCTCTATCAAGCATTCTTACAACTACAATACCCACCTGTGGAAGTGAAGAAACAGATTGATAGAGCCAGAAGAGTTCCCAGAAGTCACCTACTACAGGACAGGCCTAACAAAGAAAATAGCAGAACGCCACTAGCCGTCACCTTCAGCCCCCAACTAAAACCCCTCCAACGCATTATTAAGGATCTACAACCTATCCTGAAGGATGACCCAACACTCTCACAAGTCTTGGGAGACAGGCCAGTCCTTGCCTACAGACAGCCCCCCAACCTGAAGCAAATACTCACCAGCAACCACATACCGCACAACAGAACCACTAACCCAGGAACCTATCCTTGCAACAAAGCCCGTTGCCAACTGTGCCCACATATCTATTCAGGGGACACCATCACAGGGCCTAATAACATCAGCCACACTATCAGAGGCTCATTCACCTGCACATCCACCAATGTGATATATGCCATCATGTGCCAGCAATGCCCCTCTGCCATGTACATTGGTCAAACTGGACAGTCTCTACGTAAAAGAATAAATGGACACAAATCAGATGTAAAGAATTATAACATTCATAAACCAGTTGGAGAACACTTCAATCTCTCTGGTCACGCGATTACAGACATGAAAGTTGCTATATTACAACAAAAAAACTTCAAATCCAGACTCCAGCGAGAAACTGTTGAATTGGAATTCATTTGCAAATTGGATACAATTAACTTAGGCTTGAATAGAGACTGGGAGTGGCTAAGTCATTATGCAAGGTAACCTATTTCCCCTTGTTTTTTCCTTACCCCCCCCCCCCCCGCCGACGTTCTTGTTAAACCCTGGATTTGTGCTGGAAATGGCCCAACTTGATTATCATACACATTGTAAGGAGAGTGGTCACTTTAGATAAGCTATTACCAGCAGGAGAGTGGGGTGGGAGGAGGTATTTTTTCATGCTTTGTGTATATAAAAAGATCTTCTACACTTTCCACAGTATGCATCCGATGAAGTGGGCTGTAGCTCACGAAAGCTTATGCTCAAATAAATTGGTTAGTCTCTAAGGTGCCACAAGTACTCAAGTAGTTCTTGTTTATTTTAACAACTGAGAAAATTATGCTGGGGAAATTTCCTTCTCATTAGGGATTAGGCACATTTTGTGCTGCTTCCCATGTTCATATTTGCTTATCAAAGCAGTCTGTTTTATGTGGCCCCAAGATCAAGTGGATCAAATGATTGCCACTTGCCAGTGTGTACTTTAGAGTTTAGAACGTGTGTCTATTTAAAAAAAAAAGTTTCCCAGATGTCTGATGTTGTATGAGGAATAACTAACGATGGCCACTGTGCAGTCCCTTTGGAGGATCAAGGATATACAGTAATTACGTAACACTAAGAAAAAGTCAGTGTGTTTCTCTACCAGACTTTTCTCCTTGAAGTGTACTTAAGTTGTAATTGACCTGCTTGGGTTAGGAGAGACAGCTAAAGAATAATAAGAAGCTGTACAAGGAGGATTCAAGAAACAGAGAATCCTACACAATGTTTCAACACCACTTACCTATTCTGTCTAGTGGAAAATGTCCAAGGACCTCTATTCTTCCTTCTGTTATTGAAGAAGGAGCAAACGGAGCAGAAGAGTCACTGAACCAGCACAAAGATGGGAATGGATGCAAGTTCCCCACTTTTCTAGACTGCCTGGAAACCCTTTGGTGCTAACTACATGAAATTAGAATATTGTGGTGGTTTGTGTCAAGTTTGGAGGGAACAGAGAGGAACAGGGTACAGATGATATTGGTTCCATGATGCCTTACTTGGTAACTGGCAGATACAAAACCTACAGAGCAGTTAATGCTGCTGTGAACATCTGCACCCACACATCCATGAGACAAGGGAGGAATTGGTCAGGCATGGGAAAGTGGACAGTTGGAAACATGATTCCTAAAGGAGCCATGCTTGTGGGCAGAGGGGCAGGCCTGACATCTCTGCAGAGCATTAAGCACATCACCATGAGATTGGAGTTTCCTTTCTTTGCAGATCCTGGGGGCCCAGTCCACTATGCAGCCTCCCTCAAACCCCTTCCAAATTCTCACTGTAGCTAATCTCTCTATCTAATTTATATCTGTATTTGCCCCTCCTGTGGGTTTTAATTTGGGAGGGAGGATATGAAATGACCCTGAATTCCCATGTCATCTCTAGGCAGCACCATGAAGGATTCTAAATTTAAATTAATGTGAAATATTTACCACTGAACTCTGCAGCTATTTAAGTCTGGTTTAAAGGAAAAATTCTGCAAATGAAATAGTTTCAGAGTTAGAACGTTAAAATAACATGCAGTGTTGTTTTATACTTTTAAAATAATATAGTCACTGCTTTACTTCACTCATAGTAGTTGGGTCATGACGCAGCCCCAGTCCAGGAACTGGATCTATCTGGACAGATTCCTCTGCCTCTGTGTATCTGGTTGCAGGATTGGCACCATATGTAGTGCCATCCCATATTAATACCCATGGAACCGGGAGACAGAAGACCCAAGAAACTTTGGCAATTGCAGCTTCACCTCATAGAAGGTTGACTATAAAGATACAGTAGGTAAAGTACATTGAAACAAGAGGGATTGCTTCCTACTGCACTAGCCTAAGAGGAAAGGGAGCTATAGGGGAAACATGTTCACCCAAGCCAGTGAGCAAATGGGGGGAACTCCCCTCTGTTTTTAGCAGAAAAGAGGGAACTATGGTCTTCACCACTCCCGCTTACTTTAACTCCAGTAAATATGGAAGGGAGGGGGAGGGGGGAAGAGAGAGAGAGAGTGAGCACTTCACATTGTCAAGAATTTTTGGGGTATCTCAGGTTCTCAGTCTCTTATGGGCAGCTTGTCATACACTGAGTATAATAACATTTAAACTTGTGTGAGATTTGCATGTCAAATGTCCTTTTTAAGATGATGCATTTGTTAAAGGGGTCTTGGATAGGAGGGAGAGAGGAAAAAAAGGACTTTTGCAACCTTGTTTTTTGTATTGGTATAGAAAAAAATCCTGAAAGGATCTTAAAAAAATAATCTGTCTTTCTTTTCCTCAGTAGAAGTTCAGATTTTGTTTATCTTGGATAACTCTGTAATGACTAAGTGACTCTATAGTGACCCATCACAAGGGTCAAGAGACTGAAAGCTGGTCCTCTGAGAAGAGAAGGGAATTTTAGTCAGACAGTTTAAAATTTTCTTGTTTCTGTTAAAACCCACTTAACTTAACCATTGACTACTGCTGGTTTGATATTTTCTACCAGAATGATTTTTATAAGGAAAATGCAATTTCTATAAAATCAAAATTTTCTGTAGGAATTTTGCCCCCTAAAGATCTGATTTTTCATTGGAAAATATTTTATTTTGGGTAAGTTCAACTGAAATCAGAATATTTCATTTTGTTAAACTGACTCTGTACATTTCATTTCAAATCAGGTCAACAAAACATTAAAGGGCATTTCCCCATCAGTGCATTACTTTATGGGAGTTGTAGTTTGGACCCCTATTCTCTTCTCTGGGTTGAGTTCCCTGGAAGACTACATCTTCCATTATGCAATGCAGGTTTTGGGCTGATCAAGCTGCATAGTGCTTCATGGGAGTCACATGACACTGGATGGGGCCTACCCCATATGGAAGAGCAGGGTGTAAGGCTCCTGAACTACAAATCACAGGAGGTGAAGTGTGGGCAAATGTAGTGTAATGTTGAACTAACTTGAAACAAAACATTTCAGGTCAGTTCAAAAAGCCAAAATGAAATATTTCAATTTTGGGAATGTTGAAATGTTTCATTTGGATTAAAAATGTTGAAACAAAATGTTTTCACACTTCTGAATTGATTTTTTGGGCGGCGTGGGGAGAATTTTCTCTTATGAAAACTTTTGAAATTTAAACTTTTTGTCCCAATTTGGGATGAAAATAAATGTTGGAATTACATCTCTGAGATCTCCTTTAGGTCCTCCAGTAAAAGCATAAAGGTCCAGATTCCAAATTCTTTGGAATTTAATGAAAAAGACCAAACAGAGCCCTACTTAAATGATCAAAACGTCACACAAACCTATTTTAAAAAAACTCTTTCCAAGTCACCTTTACAGATCTGTTTTAATATAAAGAGTTTAAAATACTATGAGAGAGAGTGTAACACTATTCCTATTAAATATGCTGGAAGCATATCAGAAAAAAGTGAGAGTGACTTTGGGTACATATCTCTTCACAGCAGTTCAGTACACAATATCCTGCAAGTACCCCTCCTTGTTACCCAAGGCTTGTCCTTTACAGCTAGCTTAATTCGGTTCTCCTTTCACTCTTAACAGCCTACTGGCTTTCCCCACTCCATTCTTTAGTTTCCCCTCCCCAAAAATGGCAACAGTGAGTATTTGCCTTCAGAGTAGCTGGTGACTAACATGGAAATTGAACTCTTTTGTAACCAGTTCAAATTACAGTATAATAAAGTTGTACAAATTGAAGCTCACCCTGCCTTCCAAACCTAATTGCTATTCGTGAGATCAGCCCTTGGATTCACTTTCTGTGATTGTTTATAGCACACGTAGGGGGGGAGGGAGCTCAAGAGGTCATCAAGTCCAGCCCCTGTGCTGAGGCAGAACCAAGTAAACCTAGACCATCCCTGACAGGTGTTTGTCTAACATGTTTTTAAAAACCTCCAGTGATGGGGATTCCACAGCCTCCTTTGGAAACCTATTCCAGAGCTCAACTATCTGGATTTTTCCTACTATTTAACCTAATCTTTGTCTGCAGTTTTCAGAGGGTTCTTCCAATTGGAAACTGTGAAAAATAGTTCTGAGCATGTTGATTTATGATTGGAAGAACTACCACTGAAAGGACAGAAAGATGGCTTTTGTCAGAGCTTTTTTAACAAAGTATTCTGATGAAGAGTATTGACTGCATAATTTTCATGGGGTGAATTTGGCAGGGTCCAGGTTCTCTCCTGGAAAAAGAACAGGCTGAACTGTGCCACACTGTGTGTTGATTTTGCAGAAGAGGACAAATGTTCATTATGCTGTAGTTGGAGTTCACCAAAGTCCGTTTCACTTGTGATATAATTTAGGGGTTGATCCAGCTGGTTAAAGTACACAAACCTAGAATGCCCTAGTAGAAACCTATTTCAAAAGAGTTTGAAAAAGGGAAATGTGATAGATAGGCAATTTTCTACAATATACTAGAAAAATCTTATTGAATTAAGTTTAAGTATCTTTGGAGTCCATTGTATTTAATTCAAATGCTATGTATTACTGTGGGCCTGGATGATTGAAGGACTATATTGAACAATATGGCAGATAATAACGGTCTTTTGGGATGATATGTGTGAAGTGGATTGCTTGAAATTATCTAGGGAGAGGTTATTGCAAATTTCCCACCCCCAGTTATGCAAAAACTCCTTTGAAGCTATGCTGTGAGAAATGGGCCTTTGGTGATCGCCTGTTACATTAGGTCAAGATCAAAGCCCAGTATGTATAAAGGGAAGCCTGAACTATTCATGGCTGTTCTGGTTCTGAATCTGAGACAGTTGTGAACACGGGGCAAACAGAGTTGTGGGTTTTGGAAGACTGACACCTACCAGAGCCTGAGGTTGGATGGAGGTGGGGGGATGACCTTTGGTAAGCTTTTAAGCATGTGCGTAGGATTTCGTTTTTAATGTTTTTCTCTGTAATGCTTTCACCTTTAAGAATAACTGTGCTTGCTTATAAAGCCCTGTGTGGTATCTTATAACTCCTGGCAATTACAGCTGTTCATAGCCTTCAGAGGGGAAGCAAAACTTAAATGCTGGCCTGTTTAGGAAGTGTGACTTGCTGGGATATCACAGTGTAGGCAGGGAACCATGCAGCCTGAAAAAAAACTGGTCAGCAGGGAGGGAGACACAGGTCTCTACTCAGTAGTGATGACAACTGAAGAGCTGCGAGCCTAGAGTGGATGCCCTTGGTGGACCATGGAGGGGGAAATACAGGTGTAGTTGCCATGAACGTAGACAAAGAGCACTGAGTCTGTACTATGCCACATCCTTTAAATTCCTTCTTAAAATTCTCCCCTGCTGTGATGCCTACAAAAACCTTAGGGGGTTAGGTAGCTGGTGTGCTGAGACCACTGCTTTTCATGCTGACCAGTTGTGTCTCAGTTATTTTGTATGCCCTTTGTCTCTTTGCTGAATCTATCTTTTGTCTCTGATATTATACTTCATCCGTGTCCTGAGGAGTCTTTTTGTTTTGTGTTTGTACAGCACCTAGCACAGTAGAGACCTGGTCTATGAATGGGGCCACTAGGCACTGACACAATACAAATAATCAATAATAATGATCACTTCTATAGTGTTTATAATGCTATCTGTAAACACATTCTTCCTATTTTTTACTGAATATTAATTACTGATTTTTTCTTTTCTTTTCTTTTAACTCTCCAATCTGTGTTTCTTTGTGCCATATTTGAGTTCTATACCTTCTAGAAAAGAAAAAAAATCCCAAATCATTTAAGAGAATCCAATTCTTGACACGTTGGCCTTTCTATTGTGGTACCAGTTAATCACATGTTCATAAAAATACTAACATGTGGGTCAGAGAGACAGCATTAAAATTCACTGCATTTAAGGGAAAATAAATTAAAAAGGTCTGCTGGAGAGGCTCTATAGTGGTTCTTGCTCTGCAGTCTGTCAGAGAATGTATAAACCAGTGACCTCTTTTCTAGACAATTACATTGTATCTCCTCTATCTAAAGCCAGATAATTACAAGGTTACATAGTCCCTTGGCAGACGGAAGGAAAGGTTACCCCAATTTTCTTCCAAAGGCTTAAGAGTTATGCTGTGTGCTGGAAAGGTACATAGCTGTTTAATACTACATGAATGAATAGGAAGGATGGCGTATATCACCACTGCTGCTTAGTTACAGACAAAATGACAACCCATAATCTATATGTTTCTCAGCATTATTGTTATTCATTTTGTTTATACAACATGGCTATATATGTGTGTGTGTGTGTCCCCTAGACATCAGGAATGGAGCTGTGTGTGTGTGTAAACTGTGGGTAGGAGGCATTGATAGCTATTTCCATGACCCTTTGGACACCCATTGTTCGCCTTGTGAAGTTCTTCAGAATAAGGGAGTTATGTGTATTTTTTAAAATAAATATCATATGACTCTCAGGGCTATCTGTTTGATACTAACCTGCCTGAGTTCCATGAGTTAAATCAAAGAAAGCTGTTAAGGGAGAAATCAACAGGAAATGAAACAATGACACAGATAAGAGTCCTGCAGAGAAACAATGAAAAACTATTAATTGGGAAAATCCCCACTCTGGCTCCATCTAGGCTAGAATGGTTCCCAGATGAGACTAAGATCAAAGGGAATGCTAACCCTCAGAAACCTTGGCCTTGTGAAGGAGGAAAGGGGGGGTTGGTTGACAGCAGATAGAAGCTGACACACGGTGAACAGCAAAACATTCTGGCCTAGATAAAGCCAGATAGGGGACATTCCCCCATAAATAGTACTGTTGTTGTTTCTTCCAGGATTGTTGTTTCCTCCAGGATGCTCAGGGTGTCAGTGAAAAGCTGACAGGCTGTCAAATGCACAGGGAGGAGAAAGGTAGAAACTGCAGCAGGGGTAATCTATTTGTCCCTCTCGGGGATGGAGTTAGCTGGACTGAGGGGGTTTACAAAGGTGTAAGTAATACCCATGCATGTAGGCCTTGTACTGTTTACCCTCTCCTCTGTATATGCTTGGTTCCTTTGAGGAATGAATAAATCATGCTTTGTTTTGAAGATGCTGTTTATGTATCGCTGCAAACATATACTGTCCCGGGCTCCTGAAGGAAAACGTACAGGGGACAAAACTTAGTCAGGCCTGTGCTGTTAATGTGTTTGGGAACCAGGAGGGCTGCAGCCCAGATACCCAGCTTGAGAGGTTGGGTCATGTGGTTCCAACCCAGCACAAGCATTGACTTTCAGTTTTCCCTGGGGGTGCTCCACCCCTGCTTCACCCAAGGCCCCACACCCACTCTGCCCCTTCCCCCAAGATCCCACCCTCTTCCCATGCCTTCCCTCTCCCGAGGCTCCACCCCGCCCTGCTTTCTCCCACCCCTGTTTTACCCCTGCCTCCTAGTGCAACCTACCCTCATTCTGCCTCTTCCTGGCTCCACTACTCCCCCTCTCCCTCCCTAGTGCCTCCTGCCTGCCACCAAACTGCTGATTGGTGGCAGGTGGGAGGTGCTGTGGGGTAGAGGGAGGAGCTGATCAGTGGGGCCAGCTGAACAGCTGATCGGCAGATAGCTGATAGGTGCTGACCACCCACTATTTTTTTTCTGTGGTGCCCCATCCCTGGAGCACCCTGGGGTTGGTGCCTCTGCCTCCCAGAGTGAGGTACAGGAAGCTGGCCTTGAGAAGGACTGAAAGGAGTCTAAGGTGCAGTTCGTCCTGGAACCATGACATAAGTGATAAAAGGTTTTAGGGCAAGAGAAACAAATGGCTTTCAGACATTCTGGCTATTCTAGGTCTCTTTCACACCTCTTAAAACTTGCCTCTCCTAATTTTAAACAATGTATAGAGTACAACATTTGCATATATCCACAATGGTTAGCTTGAGACAATATTCAGTAATCCATACTATCATTTCCCTGGCCTCACCAACAGTTTTTTCTGGATTTAAGCTTTAATATTTTTCAGTGAAATTCCTAGGACTGGTTGGGAAGATAACTTGTGAATGTGAACCAATGCAGTGCTGTCTAACTTGAGCTACAGCAGCATGCAGGACACGAGACCATGTGCATCCCTAATAAGTCCATAACAGTTATGCCAGTGATTAATATTGTCCAGTAACTGAGAGATGTGACCTGGCCCCCCCCTTAGATCAGCCTTAATGCCGAAGCCAAATGCTTACCATGTAAACAATGGCATGAACTGTCAGTGTTGATTATTTCAAGAGAAATGTCACTCTTTTGGAACTGTGAGCTTAGCTTGAGTAGGGTGCCCACCAAATCTGATCCCTACCGAAATACTCATGCAATAATTGAGTGAGCTGGGCTTTTTTTTTCAAGAGCAAGTACACAGCATCTATCTATTATACATCACAGATCTGGTCAGGTTTCCACTGCTGGCAGCCCACCAGACTGGTGTGAGGGGATCCCAGCTTCTGGAGGTGTTTTAAGCCTTTGGAGTCTGGTCTTGGGGTCCTATGCACACTCTTTGAGTGCAGACCATATGTTTAGCACTCTCTGCTGAGATCTCTGCCCTTTTGGTCTCAGGCCCAGCCCTGGAACCAATGCTGACTCTTCAGATTAACTCTGTAGTTTAAACACACCCTCTCCCAGAATCCCACTGAAGGTGTGAGCCTTCTGAGTTACCTCCTCAAGGGGCCACATGGTACATGTAGCATATAGCAAACAAGGACACTTCCTATGAAGTTCTACCATACTGTTGATCTTTAATCACATGACAAATACAGATCTATACAAAAATAATACACCCTGAACACATTTCCATGCCTCAGTTTCCTCTCTACTCCAAGGCATTCTTTGTTTGGGGGTAAGGTCAACTGGGGCCATCCAGGCCCATCTGCTGCAGAACGTGTCTTAAGTTCTGAAACATGGAGGCTTCTCCCCACCTTGTCCCTTCTCACCTTGACTGGGCTGTGCCCTTCCTCCCAGCTGCCCAGACTTCCTGTGTCTTTCCCTCCTTCTGTGAATCCTTATTTAAACCTGGCTTCCTTGGTTCTGCTACTGGTAAATTTCCACTCTTCACTTCCATCCTTCCCTCAGAAAGGTAGGGTAAAACTGGTTTTCCCTGTGGTGCAGTTATTATTTTGTTCTCCCCAGGTAAGACCTTTTCAAGTGGTGATAGTCCTTAACTATTCATAAGGTTAAGATTTTGTTATTTTTAGTAAAAAACATGGATAGGTCACAGGCAATAAACAAAAATTCATGGGAGCCTGTGATCTGTCCGTGTCTTTTACTAAAAATAATGGGGGGGGGGAGTCTGGAGGGAGGAATGACAGCTGGGTCCCCATATGGGGGAGTGACAGCCCGAGCCCCCTGAGGGTTGGGAGGGGCACTGTGCTGGCAGCAGCCACAGAGGGGTGGAGGTGCATGGTTGACAATTGTCCTGCCATGGCAGAGACATATTTTCAGGCTTGTAAACCATGGTTGATACACAGATCTATAGGCATTCCATAATATAGCAATTTGCATAGCAACAACTTCGTAATATCCACCAGAATTCCTAAGTTGTACAATATGGACTCCCCCTAATCATCACAACATGGTGCTTCAAATCTCTGCCTCCTACGTCCCCGCGGGACTGGGGCTCTGAAGACAGCAGCCTTTATCGGGGCCACTTCTTCTTGTCCCAAACAGATAGATGGGGACTTGGCAGCAGGGATAAAGAATGGGTGGAATCTTGGCTCTGTCCCTCGCACCCAACCAGCCAGTGCAGCTGCAGTTGTGCAGAAGGGAAATAATTTATCAGGTAGCTTGCTGGTTTCACCCTGGAACAAGGTGTTAGGAGGCTTTCCCTTCATGCAGACAGAAAGCAGAAGGCCAGAAGTCCAAAGCGCAGGCAGTGCAATGTTTATTGGGGTTAGTTTCAAGCAAGCATATCCATAGTTCTAGACGCCGGCAGTTTGTTTCCCAGTGTTCTGTTCCCAGCTCTGATGCTGCAGAGCCTTTGCCTGTATCCCTGTTACCTATTCCCTATTCCTACCTCCTTAGCAGGCCCAAATATACCTTCAGAGCACACCCCTGGTCCCACGCTTTACAACTTATGGTCATGTTCTGTTTTGGGTGGTCTTGAGTCTGGGGCAGGGCCGGCTCCAGCGTTTCTGCCAACCCAAAGCAGCAAAAAATCCCAAAACTTGCCGCTGAACGGGGAGGCGGAATCCTGCCTGCCAAACACAGAGGCGGAGTGACGGTGTGGCTACTGAATTGCCACCGGCGACCGAAGAAGAGTCGCGTCCCTGCCGTCGAATTGCCGCCGAGCGTGAAACATGCTGTGATGGAGCAGCCGCCGAATTCCTGCCGCCGCTGAGGGCGGATTGCCGCCCCAGAGCCCAACCTTCTGCCGCCCCTTTACATTTGCCGCCCCAGGCACCTGCTTGGTTTGCTGGTGCCTGGAGCCGGCCCTGGTCTGGGGTCTTAGTACCATATCTTTTGTATCCCATGGGAGGGGTAAGGAGTGAAGTTGTGCACTGGCCAAGACCAGGCTTTTCTGTGGCGTTTACTGTGTCTTATGCCTCCCCCCAATCCCTTCTTGCCCCTCCCAACTGATTTCTTGATCTTAGCTTGAGAGAGGAGCCAGGCAGCCTTCCAGTGTATGCTCATATGCTACACTCCCACCATAGCCTGCAATGCTTTAGTTCTATCCCTTATTTCTTTTCATCCCCTTGAATGCTTGTGGGCAGATGTAACACACAGTGTCTTTGTTCACACATATAAATACAGGTATAAGAGTACCGAAAAGTCAAACCCAAAATTCTATCCAAGGCTAACAAACAGCCTATATAATAACACAAGGGTGGGGCAACAAGGACCACGCTGTAACTCTGAGTTCCTGGTCTGCTCCTAGGGCAACACTATTCTACACCGCTTTCACTCAGTTTGTGGCAAAGCCAAAATTTTGCTCTAAAACTGAGGCGATAATCAGAATTCTATGCTGCTTTCTAAGTTTTCTGATCCAAAAACCTCATGATAATTTTTGGTTTCAGAGTAGCAGCCGTGTTAGTCTGTATTCGCAAAAAGAACAGGAGGACTTGTGGCACCTTAGAGACTAACCAATGTATTTGAGCATAAGCTTTCGTGAGCTACAGCTCACTTCATCGGATGCATACTGTGGAAACTGCCAGGAAACTGTAGCTCACGAAAGCTTATGCTCAAATAAATTGGTTAGTCTCTAAGGTGCCACAAGTCCTCCTTTTCTTTTTATGATAATTTTTAATACTTAAATCTCTAATTATTATTAGGGTATTATCTGCTATTTAAAAAGGATGACTTTGGCAAACATGCAAATAAAGAAAAACAAAAATATTCAACACATTCAACTGTAGTCCATCAGTAGATGCTTTTCTACACACGACCCTTATCCTCAAAAGGAAGTTACTACTGTACTGCATGAAGCTGAGTGGCCAGTAGGTGTCAAAGTTGTTCTACAAAAAGTGTACATAGACCATCATTTATCTAGCAGTCAAAATGTTACTTCTGAATAGAGGCAATTTTATATGCAGTGTAGTTATAGCCATGTTGGTCCCAGGATATCAGAGATAAAGTGGATGAGGTGATATCTCTTATTGGACCAACTTCTGTTGGTGAGGGAGAGACAAGCTTTCAGGCTTACACAGATCTCTTCCTCAGTCTGGGAAACGCACTCCTGTATTCCGTGAAGCTCATTTAGTTGTTTCCGTAACCATGTGACATCTATAGGCTGTGGACACAGATCTATGCCTTTCATGTTGCTTTTGAATTGTGTACGGAGATCATGATGACTTTGTTCACATTGTTCAGGTAAATGACTTAGTGTCATGATTAATGAGAAAGAGAGTGCATAATTGCAATCAAATGGATTCAGTACTTATTTCAATGATTAATGAGACCAACAAATTGTATGTAGGTCATCTCCATTTCAGCTGAACACTTTGTCTGGGAGGACTTTGCGCCAAGAAACACAAAGGGGAAAAAAATAAAATCAGCAATCCCTGCTAAACGGAAAACTCTGCCGTAAACTCCCCCACATTGAAACTGTCAACTGTGGCACTCCTCTGGCTGTTATTTTCGTTTACTGTTTAAGTATATTAAACTTCAAAGGAACCTTGGTAACTGTCATCACTACAATGACAAACCCAAACAAAATTATTAAGGAGGGTCAATTAGATTGTGATGCAAAGCAGAAAATAATGGTGACTCAAAGCAGAAGATCAAAGTGAGTTACAGGGGAATGAGGACATGGCAAAATACAAGATTACAGCCTTACATGTCATGTTGCAGTATCTAGACTGAATGCAAATACTATGCTCTTATACATTATGCCAAGGTATATTATTTGTTCAGTCACTAGAGGCCATATTTTCAGTCTTTGCTATGTGCTTATGCAAAACCCTTGTTTGGTTAAGCACAGAAATTGGATAGTTAAATACACAGTTGCCCGATTTGTGTGCACACAAATGCCCATTAGAGTGCACAAATGGGAGGTTTGCTTGTGCAAATAAAAACTAGCATGTTGTTATGAGCTTGGTTAAATCTTATTATAGGTTGAGTTAAAACCTCATTGAAGTTGATGTGTGAATGTGCCATTCACTTAAGATAGCTGTGGGACAGTTAAGAGAACACACCTAACACAAAGCCTAATAGAGCCCGCCCAGGAGTTTGGATTGTGTGGGCAGAGGGGCCCTGCAAGAAGTATCATAGTGATTCCATGCATCTCTGGTAGTAGGGCTTCAATTTTAAAAATACTGTATTGGCTCCAATCTTGGAAACATGCATATGTGTAACTTCACCGAACTTCAGTGGGACTACTCATGTGAACAAAGTAACTGTTTGCAGGATCGGGGTCATAGGGAGCACAATGAAAGAAACAGGCTATTTTATCTATTGAATCTAACTAACAATTTGAAGAGTTGAGATGCTTTGCCAAAATGACCTCAAACCTCTTTGGCTGAGCGATTGGGTCATAAATCTTCTGAGCACAGGCTCTCTCATGAGTTTTCTGGTACTTTCTTGTTCTTTCAAGTTGGAAGTATGGAGAAAATACCTTTTCTTGTGCTATTCCCACTTCCATTTGAAACTAGAAAAGGAAGAGTCTCATTCAACTTAAAAGTTAACCAACATTTATTGAACCTCAAGATTTCAGTGGAGGTTTGACTTAGATCTTATTTTATCTGACCTAACTGTGCACTCCTGCTACCAAGTGGCCATTTTCCTCTGTAAGGGACATAGGAGTTGAAAGTGCTCAGTGTCTGGAGGAGTCAGAGGATAGATGCTTCATCAAGAGCACTTTGGGATTGCAAGAGGAGGGTGGGGAACAGAGCAGAGTCCTTGGTCGTATTTTAAATGTTATTGTTCTGTCACAGCTAACTGTGTGTCCTATATGTTTTTACATATTGTAGGTGGGTGCTTTCTTTGGCCAACATCGTTCTCTAGATTGACTTTCCATATTCTCTTGAAGTCAGTGTTATGTCTGTTCAGCAAAGCAATCCTTAAAGTAAATTATGTCTTTCTTTTTCAGTCCATCATCGTTATTTCACATCTATCTAAACCAGAAGGAACAAAGTCATGATAGAACCTTGCTTTTCCTATTTCCAGAAAACCTTAGAACTTTTCCCAAAGGGTCTAACTATATTTTTAGCATTAAGATAAGACTGGAAAAGGCCCCACTGTTCCTAAAATATGCAGCACATAAAGGTTATTCCTATCTCCATACCCGCACAAATCCGTTTAACTTTCAATTCATGTCTGGACTTTTCTTATCTCTTTTTTTCGATCTCCACATGAAAGATCATCCAGGACAAAAAGAGAATAAGAGTTGTACCAAGTAAAGGTACCTCTTGATTACCTGAAATTTCAGGTGAATGATTTATCTCTTATAACACAGCCTCTGAGGGCATTAAAAAACATTAGCAATAGCTTTGCAGTTTAACCTTTAACTATTGCGATGCTGCTTTGAGCATTTTATTAAAGTTATTTCTCCTGAAGCACAGAGAGAAGGGGCTCAACTGGGATAGGAGCATAGATCTGAACAACATCAAGATGAATTTGGCACTGGAAAAATACTGTCAAAAGAAAGCGTATAATTGAAATCATTTCACTAACTCTAAAACTGTACTCTGTGCATTACATGAACCACAACATTGCGTTCATATAGCACCTTTCGTCTTATGATCTTGTAACACCAAATAAAAAAATTAAATAAGGCTGAAAACATTGTAGCATGTCCATTTTTACAATGGTTAATCTAACTCACAAAGTTAACACGTACCTTTTCAAAAATCAGCACGGGCAAGCTAGTGTGAGCTAGGTAGCCTGGAGATTTTCAAAGCTGAAGGTTATCTGTTCAAGCTGGCAAAGTATCCATAAAGTAGCATAGCTGGAAGTATTAAAACCTAATACTGAAGAGCAGTAATTATCCTATATACTTTTTTGTTTGGCTAAGGAAATATCTACTGTACCAAAGATAGCATTTGTTATTAACCTTGTTTACCAGATTGGGAAACTGAGACATAGTGACATTTTTCTTTTTCTTTTCGTGCCTTGGTCCCATAGAAAGACCATTAAGGATGAAAAGGCATTGAAGGGGCTAGTAGTTCCTAAAATATGTAATACTAGAGGCTCAGCATCAAGTTATTCTGATGCAGAGGAAAGGTAAGAAGAGCCGCAGGAGACCAGTGTGGCTGCACAATGAGCTTTTTAGGTATATAAAAACCAAAAGGGATACACAAAGGAAATGGAAGGAGGGCCATGTCACCAAGGAATTGGACTAGCATGAGTGTGTAGAGACAAAATCAGGAAAGCCCAGGCAAAGAATGAATTACAGCTGGCATAGAATGTTAGAGACAACAAGAAGAGGGTCTACAAGTATGTCAGACAAAAAGGAAAGATCACAGATGGCATGGGTTCACTGCTCAATGGAGAAGGTGAGCTGGTAACAGAAGATAAGAAGGCAGAACTGCTGCTTTGCTTCAGTGCTCTCACAAAAATGACATGTGACCGGATGACTAGCAAAGTTACTATAGACAATAAAAGAGGAAGGGATGCAGATCAGGATAAGTAAAGAACATGTCAGAGATCTTCAGACGAATTTGAATGAATTCAAGTCAATGGCGGCTGATGCTATTCACCCCAGGGTGCTGAAAGAACTAGCTGACCGCTGAAAATAATATTTGCAAACTCCTGAGTGACAAGGGGGGTCCTGGAAAACTGCAGAAGGATTAACATACTGCCCATCTTTAAAAAGGGGGAACTATAGATCAGTCAGCTTGACCTCGATATCTGGGAAGCTATTAGAGCAATGTATAAAACATTCAATTTGTGAATACCTGGAGGATGAAGGGATAATCACTAGCTGCCAGCATGGATTTACTAAGAAGAAATCATGCCAAACCAGCTTGATTTATTTCTTTGACAGGAAGAAAAGGAGTACTTGTGGCACCTTAGAGACTAACCAATTTATTTGAGCATGAGCTTTCGTGAGCTACAGCTCACTTCATCGAATGCATACTGTGGAGAGACTAACCAATTTATTTGAGCATGAGCTTTCGTGAGCTACAGCTCACTTCATCGGATGCATACTGTGGATGCATCCGATGAAGTGAGCTGTAGCTCACGAAAGCTCATGCTCAAATAAATTGGTTAGTCTCTAAGGTGCCACAAGTACTCCTTTTCTTTTTGCAAATACAGACTAACACGGCTGTTACTCTGAAACCTGTTCTTTGACAGGGTAACTGGTTTGGTGGATAGGGAGAATGCAGTGGACATAATATATTTGGCTTTCAGCAAGGCTTTTGACATAGTCCCACATGACACTCTGATGAATAAACGGGAGAAACGTGGGCTTGGTGGAATTACCATTAAGCGGTTACATAATTGGTGAAACAACCACAAACAAAGAGTAATTATTAATGGAATGATATCAGATTGGAGGCAGGTGTCACAGGGATCTGCTCTGGGAACCCCATTGTTTAACATCTTTATTAATGACCTGGACCTTGATCAGTATACTGTGTGCAGTTCTGGTCTCCCAAGTTTAAGAAGGATGAATTCAGACTGGAACAGGTACAGAGAAGGACTACTAGGATGATCCGAGGAATGGAAAACTTGTCCTATAAAAGGAGACTCAAGGAGCTTGGCTTGTTTAGCCTAACTGAAAGAAGGTTGAGGGGTGATATGATTGCTCTCTATAAATATATCAGAGGGATAAATACCGGAGAGGGAGAGGAATTATTTAAGCTCAGTACCAATGTGGACACAAGAACAAATAGATATAAACTGGTCATTGGGAAGTTTAGAGTTGAAATTAGACCAAGGTTTCTAACCATCAGAGGAGTGAAGTTTTGGAATAGCCTTCCAAAGGAAGCGGGGGGGGGGGGGGGAGGGGGCGCAAAAGATCTATCTGGCTTTAAGATTAAACTCGGTAAGTTTATGGAGGAGATGGTATGATGGGGTAACATGATTTTGGTAATTAATTGATCTTTAAATATTTATGGTAAATAGGCCTAATGGCCTGTGATGGGATGTTAGATGGGGTGAGATGTGAGTTACTACAGAAAATTCTTTCCTGGGAATCTTCCCATATGCTCAGGGTTTAGCTGATCACCATATTTGGGGTCGGAAAGGAATTTTCCTCCAGGGCAGATTGGAAGAGGCTCTGGAGGTTTTTCGCCTTCCTCTGTAGCATGGGGCACGGGTCACTTGCTGGAGAATCCTCTGCTCCTTGAAGTCTTTAAACCACAATTTGAGGACTTCAATAGCTCAGACATGGGTGAGAGGTTTTTCGCAGGAGTGGGTGGGTGAGATTCTGTGGCCTGCGTTGTGCAGGAGGTCCAACTAGATGATCATAATGGTCCCTTCTGACCTTAGTATCTATGAATCTATAACTAAAGTCTTCTACATCCTGGGTGAGGACTCTAACCACTGGGCTGTTAGATATGGCAGGGGGAGACAGGGGTGGTGGTGGCAGGTCCTCCTTCTCTCTTTTCATGAGAAAGGAATAACCTGGCTTAAGTGCCTAACTCCTGGAGAGGGTTCACAACTGGGAATCTGGAGTGGAGGCAAGTACTTCCCTCTGGTCCAGAGTCAGGTGCCTAACTCCCTTGGAGAGGTGGATCTTAGGCCACACTCATCTCCTCAGCACTTCCTGATGACTAGTTTTGGCAGCTCCCCATTCAGCATGCTGGCTTGTATGATTCCCATTCTTAGGCATCTACCTCTCCCCAGGCGTTGTTTAGGGAGCCTGGTCACCTAATTTGGGGTTGTGAATTCCACGGGGTGGCAGGGTGCCTAAGGCTCGAGCTAGCCTGCTAAAAGTTACAGCGTAGTTGCAGTAGCATGGGCAGTGGTAGCATGGGCTAGCTATCCCTGAGAACAAACCCACCTGAACCCAGTGGGCTCAACTTTGGTGCTGCTAGCATGTGCTGCCGCTGCCCCTACTATCATGGCTATGCTGCTGGTTTTAGCACGCTAGCCAGATGAGAGGCTAGCATGAGTATGCGAATGCAAACTGGGAATCACACCCCTAGCTCATAGCGTGGACATATCCTAAGAGTGAGGTGTTACAATGCCTAACTCGATTCCTCACTTAAGAGCCTCAGCTGGGTGGCAGTTGATTAGTTACGGGAGGGAAGAAGGGAGGGGCTAAACCCAATTCCCTTAAGGCTCGTCTTCATTGCAGCAGTTAGCTCGAGTTAGTACACTTGAGTTACTGCACCGGGGCTAGCCTCCAGTGAAAGCAACCACACTTCAAATCATTGAAGTCACAGTTATACAGAGTGATTGGATTAGCAGAGTGATTGGATGAACAGTTAATGAGTTGCTGGAACTCAAGCTGTTGCATCCCCACTCCCTTACTAGCTGGAACATGAGTTTCACTTGAGCTTCAACCCACTTTTTCTGAGAGGCCATCTAGCTTGAGCTTCACAACACCACTTAACTCTAGCAAGAGATGTGTGGACGTGAGTCAAGTTAGGGTTAACACGCGAGTTAAACATGAGGTAACAGCGATGAAGAAACAGTCTTAAAGTGCCGTCACATCCTGTGACACTCCCTAAGGGAGTCTATTTGAAAATTCATCTGCATGTGGCTTTCTCAAGTTTAGACAGAGAGACCACAACAATGTCAGGACTACAGGCCAGGACTCTGGACTCCTAGTCCCTTCCACTATCCATTAGATCACACTGCTCCGGCAGATGATACCATGGAGTCACTACGGCATTCTCTATAATTGAAAAAAGTTCCCATTGAAGTAAAAAAGTCTAAGTGTTTGAGGGAGCTACAGACATTTTAGACAAAATAAATGGACTGAAGGACAAGATTGCTCAGCAGAGAGGTCGAGATGTGATCAATTTTAAGGGATTCCTCTTTTTGGATGCTATACTACCATTTGTTTTTCATTTACTGTACTTACTCCTTATCTTTAAAAGGCATCAGTATGATGATTTTATGCCTGATCGTGTTAATTTACTTTAAGTACAGTACAATAGCATTTTATTACTTGCACAATTCCCTAAACAATTGCATTTTTCTTTGTCACACTTTTTTTCCAAGTAAAACTGCCTGAGCAGTGATTGTTGGGTACATTAGCATCATTCACAAGCTCATTTTGTACTTTACAACATCAAATGTTGTTTGACTAACAAAACTTCTCTGATGTTGTTGTTGGATGTGGGAGGAAGAGAGAAGATTAGTGAATTTTCATAATAAGAATGCTGCACGCATTTTTGCCTGTCAGTTTTATATATGTTGATTAAACCTGTAGACACAGATTTATTTCTGACTGTGATTTCACTAGTATGCCACAACTTCCCACTCTGTCTAATGAACAAGCACAGAGGGAATAATCACCCTGTTGGGTTTAAATCTTATTTAACAAAACAAAAAAAGTTTGTGACAGTGATTTGTTTATATAATTCCTGGGGGAGGGAAGAAGAAGAAGAAGAAGGTAAGAAGAAACTATATAAATAAATGGTAAAAACTGTGTCATAATAGGCCTGATTTTTTTTAACCCCCATTTTTATTTGTGCAGTTTTGAGCCTACAGTTAATATAGGGTGCAAACACTAGCATTTAATCTAATAGCATTTTGGGTTCGTGTTTACCAGGGACACGAAGTTGCAGTTGCAAAAATGAAGGTCCCTTTAAAAATTTGGCCTAGCATGGTTTGCAAATGGTAAAGCAAAACATATAAAAAAATAGAGAGGTGAAAAGCAAATAAATGTGTGATCTGGCAACATAACTTAGGATGTATTCCTCTGGTTTTCCTCCCTCCAAATATATCGTTGGTTGTTGAACACTTCTTTCTAACTCCAACAAACATGAACAAACCTGTACATCAGAAAGATGCATATTAGTAATCCGAGTTAAATGTGCCAATGGCTCTACGGCATTTTTCTTGATTCATTCAGTTATGACAGAGTAAGTCATAAAGGAAAGGAACAAATTGTTCATTAAAGTTTAATGCTGATTCATTAAAGATTAGTAAGGGCAAGAATCTCAGCTCGTATAAGTTGCCATTAACTTCAATGGAGTTCTGATAATTTACACCAGCTGAGGATCTGGCCCAAGATGCTTAAGATAGAGCTTGTTTAACAGGATATGGGTAATTGGATGAAAACTACTTATGAGCTTCTTCTGCAATGTGCAATCTGTTACATAATATTATGGTCTTGAACCCCCACACCTCCACCTCCTGCTAAGGTTCAGTCAGTTGACCTGTCTGTAAAAGTTGGAAATTAAATACCCAAACTAGTACAATTAACTATTTTTGGTGTACAGAGCAAACCAGGAACAACTCTTACATTCCACTTTATGTTAAATAGAGACTATTGGACCTAGAGAATATAGCTGCAGTTTTGTATTTCAATTCCTGTCATGGGTTCGTGGCCTAATCTTCAGAAGCAATGAGCATGCAAATTTTGTAAAGTTGGCAAAAACTTGATTTGCCTACTGTTAAAACACAACAACTATTTCACTTCCTTTTTTCCCAATAACTGTGCTATATCAAAAATGGCTGAACTTTGAAATATTAACTTTTGCTTAAATATAATTTGTGCTGAAACCCAGCCATGGACATTTTCAGTCCCAAAGCAAGTGGAGAGCATGTGAAAATGGAGAATTATAATGGTCATACTTAATATTAAGGTTCTTTTTATAAATGGTTAATAAGGGATTAATACATGATTAAGAGATGTTTTAATGTTTAACCAAATGTTATGGCATCCAGCTCAATAGTGTTTATAACCATGGTTTGTAACCTTCTACTGATGTTTTTAAAAACAGCTATAACATAGACTCATGTCTGTAATGTTCTTATAGCACTCAATAATGTAATATTGATTTATTTATAACAATTGATAATTTTACAATGTATGTATAACTAATTAACTATTAGTAGTAACAGTAATACAAATTAATGATACAATTAATAAATTACTAACAGATGTTATAAGCATGTTAGAGACATGAGTCTGTTCTACAGATGTTTATAAGTAAATCAGTATGAAGTGTTAGAGATGTTTATAAACCACGGTTCTAGGCACCTGTTGGATGCCATAGCAGTGGGTTAAACATTTATTAAAACATCTCTTAATAATTTATTAATTGGTTATTGACCACATGGAACCTCAGTACAAAGTGTGACTGAAATCTATCTATTTCTATCTAAAAAACAACTCCATAGCAAAGGACACCCTCCCAGAGTTCTGAGTGCACTTGGCATACATTTAAAAAGAAAAAAAATACATGAACCATCCAAAGTTGCAGCACTTCTGAGTCTTAGCTACAGCACTCATTACCCACCAATGCTACGATACAAGTTTCATAGTTTTAGTAAAACCTGACAACAGTTGCTTATGATCTTAATATCCTTGAGCCTCAGTGAAGGGGCAACAGAGTCACAACAGAACTATGACCGTTAGCTGTAAATTAAGGAGGGGAAAAACGTGTGTATCCTGACTACAAAGTGGATTTAAATTAATACTGTTTAAAGCAGTATGCTTGCTGGGCTGGATTCTGACTGGTTTATTTCCATAATATTTTAACAGTATATTCAAATATAAACCTATTTAACCCCCACATTTCCTCATACCACGTCTCTCACAGAAAACATACCATTTGTTTCCTATTACTGTCTGTTATTACTTTTCTTCCTAAGCTGAACAAGTACAAACATTTAGCAATTAATTACCCCTGCCTACAGTATACATATCATAACCTCAGGCCATTACACACAATATGATTACTAACAAGGACATTATTATGGCTATTGGGTAGGGTCTTATCCACACTAGGAGAAAAGGTGCTCTTTTCAAACAACCCAGCTAGCTTTACTTGTCGAAAACCGCACTTAACAATATAGACACAATTTAACACATTTAGCTCAGTTTTAACAGTTCAGGGTACAGCATAGGCTTGGACCAAACATTATTTACGGTTCCAAAACTTACAAAGGGGCTAAACAATTGCTCTGCTGGAGTATTTACAAGAGATTGTGATAGGTTATTGATTAGAACTGGATGGATTTTCCCTATTGTGGGACATTCTGCTGTTTCAAAATGTTTTCCATTCTGAAATGAAAACAAACAACCCCTCCAAAAACAACCAGTTTATCTCAGGATCTTTATCTGAGGATAAAGAGTATTTTCTTTGGTTATCATTAATTAAAAAAAAGTGAAGGCGTGTAAAAAAGCCCTCCAGTGATTTTGAACCTCTTTGTGGTGCTGGTCAGATATCTTAAAGGCTAAACAATCTTCTCCCACATCTAAGGCTGCGCAGTCTTTAAATGTGAATGATCATATATTTGTACAAAATACATCTCACACACCCAGTTCTCTGGATAAAAACAAAGGAAATAATTAATTGCAAATTACATGGTGATGGCAATTCATGTAGAGAACTGGGCTGAATTCTTTCACTCTTCACAGATCTCCATCCCACAGTGCCCTCTTCTGAGATATAGTGGGACTTATGGGAAAGTTTTTAAAATGATTGGAAGACTCAGAAGTTTTCAAAAGGTTTTCTATAAGACCCTGTTGCTTTTCAGTGATCTTTGTCACAGGGGTTACTCACTGCTTATTGGGGCCCCTCTCTAGTTATACATAGCCACAGCGGCTGCTTTCAGCCCAGGCCCTGTGCAACCTGAGGGCATCCTTGCTCTGATCATGCTGCTTAAACCTTCTCATTGTCTCTCGTTTACCTGGACATGGTCTCGTGCCTTGGCCTCCTGACTTTTTTCTATTGTGTGTGTCTAATTCTTATTAGTTTTCCTCCCAGCTTGCCTCTCCATTTACCGTTCTAAAACTTGAGGGGCAGCTACTCCTCTGAAACCATAATGCTGCTTTTGCTGGGTTCTCTCACCTGAGAGAACTCTAACACCAGCTCATTCCAAGAATACTCCAGCCACATGTAGTGAGGGGACAATAATACAATCTCAGCCTTCCTCTACCTGGATCTCATTGGTCCAATCTAGGAACCAGGACAAAAATACCTGAGAAGAGTTTGTAAGTTGAGAGTAGTTTCTCCACCAAAGACACCAGAGAGGGATAGCAGGTCATCAATCCTATCCTTCCCCCAAAGAAAGGGGACATGTGACGGGGAATTATGTGGGAACAAAAAGCCACCTAGCCTGGTGAAGTAGCTTCTAGATTCAGAAAGTTTAGATATTTATATACATGTACATCTTGTCCTATGCTGAGGCTGGTTTATAGCACTGTTTTGCGTATGATCTAGCTATGTTTAACCTGGGGTTTGCATGACATCATGTTTCCCTTGTAGTCATAGTGTTCAGGTCATGACACTTAGTAATGCTTTGGGCACACTGGTGGGAAACAGGCTGGCTTATCTGATGCCACAACATAACAAAAACACCCTCAAACTCACTTCCTAAGCTCCAGCTTAGCAAATGTCTGGTTTAAAGTGACCGTGCTTCAGTACCCTTTCCTTTTCAACGTTTGTCACATCCCCATGCACTGTACACAGAGAAGCTAGCTGTAGTGGCAGTCAGGCCACAAGGGGATTACATCAGAGGAAGTGCCTGTTGACTGCCTCTGTCCTCACAGGCACCCTGATCACCAGTGAGTGGTGGGATGTTGGCCTCTGGCCTACCAACAGTCCTCCAGTCATGCTGAGTCAGGGCTGCTACCAAGTAACTGGTTGCTTTCATGTGGGTCGCTACATGATTCATTTAAGTGAAAAGCCTTGACTACTGATACCTTGCCACCTCAGACCGACCCTGCACCCTTGCTTGACCATGGGCTGGCGTATCTCAACAGTGCTTGACTTAGCAAAGATCCTGATGTCACTTTATAAATGTGAAACCAATGTGCATTCCTCTCTCCATGATCACAGGAATCCCCATCTGACCTGGTGTGTGTCTGCCCAGGTATCTGTGCAAATTATATATAATTTAGACAAGCTGTCAATGGTGACCAATTTTG
The DNA here is from genome assembly GCF_965152235.1 of Eretmochelys imbricata. Lineage (NCBI taxonomy): Eukaryota > Metazoa > Chordata > Testudines > Cheloniidae > Eretmochelys > Eretmochelys imbricata. The sequence goes on from NC_135572.1 coordinate 145,378,625, forward strand.
GGCAGCTATAGTATGGGAGGCTGTGGACCAATATAGTTGGCTGAGACTCAGAAAACATGGGTTCTAGTCCTGTGTGTGTTACTGAACTGCTGCATGCTTGGGCAACTCACTTTACCTCCTTTTTTATCCCCTTCCATGCTTTGTCTTTCTTCTCTACTTAAACTGTAAGCTCCAGGCATGGCCCCTGCAAGGATAACTACTGAATCTGTATGTATTTTACAAAGCTCTTAATTGAGAAAGTCACACTTCTTATATGTCATTTTTTCCCCTCTTAATGAGGTTATCTTTATATGTATGTAAGTTTATTCTACATTAAAATGAATGAATTAGTATCCTACAACTAGTCAGCTACAGCTTGAGCCAGCACCAGTTGAAGTCTATGGGTATCCATCCATTGGCAGTGAAGTCTGGCTCAAGCCCATAGTCATGGTTCTCTATATTAGTAGTTGTCAGGTCATTACTCTATTTATGCTGGTGAGACATTACTAATTGAACTATTTTAGCCTTTACTCTTAAAAGTATTCCTTGTTGTTTTCTCACATCTCATGAATATAGTCACTCGAGTTTACAAATTTACATAAAGACTATTGTTTAGAGAGAAAAAGTGTCAAAATAGCTTCAAATATCTTGCATTATACTCTTTGTTGCTCTGCTGTGTTTCCATCTCCATCTATATTTTACTATTAAGAGTTTGCTTTTACTTTTATGATTTGAAGTCTGTCAAAACAATGCATTAAATAATTCTGAATCATCATTATCCAATTCTACATCTTTTTTTCCTAGAGATGGGTCAAGACTTAAACAGACAACTTGCCAAGTACACATAGGCATCCCTGAAATATTCATGCACCCTCTTGACCCATGTGATATACCAAAAAGTGCCTACCATATTTATCACCCGAAGACCTTACTTGAAAATGGTTGCTTGGTATTGCGGTAGGAATTTGCCTTCAGGGATATATGACCTTTGTAGCTGCTTGAGAACTGCTAAAGCAGATAGCATTGATTTCACTTTCCCAAGCCTTCTCTGTGGACAATTACTAGCTGTGGACAACTGCTGGCAACAACACGGGTGTAGTTTCATTTTTCATGGGGAGGAGGGACAAGCATTGGGGCGCTAGTGTGGGGGTGCAGACCTCAGCTACTTCACTACACAGTGGCACACAAGGTTTGGGAGTGAGGTGGGGGTGGGCACCAGATCTGTTGCTCTGCGTATCCGCTAGATCTAGAGGGCTATGCACCAGGAAAAGGACTTGGGGCATTCTGCATGGCATCCCACTAAGCAGGAGCCTCTGTCTTGACTCAGTGTTTTGAGAAGCTTTCTTCCAGCTGCTTTGAAGGAAGCAGCAATGTATCCACAGATCATTATATGCAAATGCCCATATTTTCAGTAGTGGTTGGTAAGTAGGTGGTAAACAGCGTCCAGCACATGCTGTGACTAGCCTCTGTGACTTGTATAGAGTGTACGGACATAACATTTGTTGTACTGTGAATAGGGAGAAGACATGCACAATCATCTAAGGACTGAGAAATGAGACTGGCTGTGCCTGCTCCTCCTTCTCAAGACAAGCCTCATGATCATCTCGCTCAAGGCCTTTTTCTAGTTAAAAGTTTTTACTTCTCTATCTGGCTTTCAATGCTGATTTTTGCCTGTGGTCACCTTCTTTCCCTTGAATGGCACTGTGTGACAGATGGCCCTGTATACCATTCTTGGGGTCAGTGTCAAGCCCTAGTCAGCATGAATGTAGAAGGGAAGTCTGTAATGGCTACATTGTCATAAAGTGCTAGAACTGGGTATTAGTTAATTCATTGACATCTTTCTTTATTTTGCTAACCCACTGGATTGGATACACATTAGTGAAATAATTCCTTGCTGAGATCTAAGAGTCTAGAAATTGTATGATTTTAGTCTCCCATATGGAACAACATTGCTCTGTATGTTAATGATGATGTATGGAAATATTAAAAAATACTGGCAAGTTGCCATATTGTATTCCCAAAACTTTCCACTTGGTCTGATTTATAGGTGGGTATGCAGTACCAGCCATGCCATTCCCGACTAGGACGTTAGAACTGCAGTGTTTACTACAAGGTAGTTCCCAGTGTTTCAGCAGAGGGTCAATTCAAGGTTTGGGGAAAGAGAGAGAGAGAGAGAGAAACGTTTAAGGCATGACTAATATTGCTTACCATGGTGCCATTAATTCCTGCCCACTGCATACTCAGACTTTTGTGAGCTCTGCCTTTAACCTAGCACTAAGGTAAAGTCTTAGTCTCCCATGCAGGTTTATGGGTGTTCCCAAGAAGAAAATGTACCAGAGATTTACGTCTTTCCTTAAAGAAATGCTGTACCTCATGAAAACTTTTGAAACCTCCTCCCTCATCTAATCTATGCACTTATCTTACAGCAATGGAGGCTGTATCTTAGCAAATCGACTCAGTAGAAATTATTTTATTTAATGTGATGAATATTCAGTTTTTCTTATGTTTCTTACTGCTCAGTTTCTACAGTGATGGAAGCCATATAAGTAGATGAATGGATAATTTTAGTAATTTATTTCTTTAAAAATAAGATCCTAACTATTTAGGAATTCATCAGCTTCGGCTGGGTGTTGACTCTGCTGTGCTACTACTTTCCTGCACTCTTAGCAGAGCTACTGTACCATTTAACCTGCTTCCTGGGTTTGTAATTTTCCATTTGCTGTAGAAAGGTAAACATTAAATAAAAATTGCTCTGTACTTTCTATATTATTAAAACCTGGAAGTTTGAAAGAAAGAAACAAAACCAAAACCAAAAGCATACAAACTAGAAAATAGATCAAGGGTTCCTATTTCAATTTTTTTTCATCAAATACATTTATTTTAGATTTACATCATTTGAAAACGAGTCTTCCATGGGGGGAAAAGGTCTCCAATACCAAATGAAAGCAAGGCAAGTCCGGAGGGATCAGCAGCTCTTCAAGGAGGGAACCTGCAGTCTCCTGAAGGTAGTGGAGGCAGAAAGCGGCTGCTGTCTATGATCCTGCTGCTTTAGAATGAAGAAGCAGGCCACAGTTGTCCTTCCTCTCTTGATCCTGCTGTTTTTTTCTGACGGGCTGATGAAGAGAGCAAGGAGTGTCCTCTTGCCGTGATGCTGTTGTGTCTATGAGGGAGGGGGTCACCAGTAGCTTGATCCTGAAGGCTACAGATGAACCTGGTGCCACCAATTCCTACAATTCAATATTCATATCGACACCTGTTCTCCTTCTTTAGCCTCACATTTCCTGCTTTATCTTCATGCTTAGATTAGCTCTCATGTACCAAAATAACCACTTGATTCACCTTATCTTTACTTACACTGCTCCCTTTCTGAGCTCTCAGTGATTGACTTACTACTCTTTCACCAATATCTCATCACTTTCAGCATCACCCATGTAGCACCTGTCACTCTCCCTTCCACCTGACACTTCTGGGGCTTCCTGTCCATTAATGTGCTATGATTTCTCCACCGCTCTCAGCTGTCTCCTCCCTACTCTCTCTCACTTCTCCTCTACAGATTCAGTTGCCCATTCTTTTCCCTCCACTCTCTCCATTACTCTGGAATTCTTCACCCCTTTCTCCCACCTCAGAGTCCATTCCACCTCCTGCCAACCCTGGCTTACCCCCAACATCCTATTCCACAACTCTTGCACTGCTGAGAATATCCCAGTACCCCACAGACTTCCTGCTGCACAGGCTTTTCTTCTCCTTAAATTTGGCCATCTTTCACTAATTCTCCAATCTCATTGAATCATACAACCACAATCTCAAACATTCAACATCTTTGACCCCCACCTACGACCCTTCACCCCTGCATAGAATATTGCCAAGTTATTGAAAGAGAAGATTGACAAGAGCTGATGTGATCTCTCCCACATCATTTTTTTTCTTCACTATCATTGACACTGAGATTTCTCAGTTGCCTTCCTCCTTCACCTTTCCCACAGAACCCTCATTTTCTCTCGCCTCATGACTTCCCTTGTCCCCACTCATGCTTTCTCTCACCTTTCTCGTCAACCTCTCATTGTTACTAGGCTTCTTCCCTTCACAATGCAAGCATGTTATGGTCTTTTCTAGCCTTAAAATCTTCTACCAGGTCTATTGATGTTCATGTACAGTGAGCAGTTCATTTGTTCCATCTGTCTTAAGGTTCTCACTATCAAACATCCTCTTACTATATGCTGATGATCCCTTGACATAATTTACATGTGTTTAATTTATTCCCTTGAAAAATGCACTGTGATAAAAGAGTGGAAAATAGTACAGCTAAATTCAATCCATTAAAGACAGATTTTTTTTTTTTTTTAGAAATTGTAATATTGTGGTGAATTTTTATGCTCTTGAACTGTGATTGAGGATTATAATTTTTAAGGGAGACTAGAAACTAACCACTAAGCTGCGAGGTGCATATTAGGTCATGTTTACACTACAGAGTTAAGTCAATTTAAGTTACATCAACAATCATAAGCCGCTTTAATCACATCGGTTGTGCACATCCACACAAAGCTCCTGGTGACGGCGGAGCGCATCCACAGTCAGTGTGCTTGCTCTCAGAGAGAGCACTGCACTGTGGGTAGCTATCCCACTTTGCAAATCGCCACCCTCTGCTGCTGGGAGCTCTGAAATGGATTGCGTAAAAATATGTGTGTTCACTGTCCCATGATGCAGTTCTTTTTGTTCCATCATTCCATGGGCTTCTGACTTTGTTTTTTGCTATTTGTCAACAGCCCTTGTTAATTGTGCACCCGCCCTCTCTGCCTGAAAGCATGGATCCTGGACTGCTGAGCAGTCTGGTGATGAGCATTATGAATACAACATGGTTGGTCCTGCAATATTTCATGAGCTGCAAATCAGAAAGTGAATCAGTGGTGCCTGCCTGTCTGTGTGCTATGGAAAGAAATAATTCAAGATTGCGGCTGATATTCACAGAGTAGCTGCACCTGGTGGACTGTCAATACTGGGCTTGGGAAACAAGCACTGAGTGGTGGGATTGAATCATGATGCGAGTATGGGATGATAAGCAGTGGCTGCAGAACTTTTGGATGTGCATATCCACCTTCCTGGAACTGTGTGTGGAGCTCACCCCAGCGCTATGGTGCAAGGACACCAGAATGAGAGCTGCCCTTACTGTGGAAAAGCAAGTGGCGATTGCTGTATGGCAGCTGGAAACTCCAGACTGCTACTGGTCGGTTGCAACTCAGTTTGGAGTTGGAAAGTCCACCGTGGGGGCAAGTATGCAGGGCCATTAATCGCCTCCCGCTGTGAAGGACTGTGACTCTCGGTAATGTGCATTAAATACTTGACGGCTTTCAAGCAATGGGATTCCCTAACTGAGGAGGAATGATAGATGGAACACATATCTCAATTTTGGCCCCAGATCATCTTTTGGTGGAGTACATCAACTGGAAGGGCTACTTCTACATGATCTTGCAGGTACTGGTGGATCACCGGGGCTGTTTCACTGACATCAATGTGTGGTGGTCAGGGAAGTTACATGATGTGCACATCTTTAGGAACATTGAACTACATAGAAAGTTGCATTCTGGGACTTTCTTTCCAGACCAGAAGATTCAAATGTGGGATGTGGAAATCCCCACAGTGATCCTGGGAGACCTTGCCTACCTCTTGCTCCTGTGGCTCATGAAGCCTTGCACCGGGAACTTAGACAGCAACAAGGAGCGCTTCAACAATAGGCTCAGCAGGTGCCAAATGACCATTGAATGTGTCTTTGGACAATTAAAAGGTTGCTGGCACTGCCTTTTTGGCAGGTTAGATCTCAATGAAGAAAATATTCCAATGGTGATTACAGCCTACTGCACTCTACATAATATTTGTGAAGTGAAGGTGGAAATGTTTCCCCAGGTGTGGAGCACTGAAGTAGGTCATCTGGCTGCTGATTTTGAGCAGCTCTATTAGAATTAGGGATACTTTGAAGGAGCACTTTGACAATGATTCCCAGTAATGTGTCTTTATATGATGCATTTGGCAGGGAAAGTTTGTTTGACACATTGAATGACCCCTGTAGTGCTTCCCTCCTGAGCATTAATTGTACTGAACAAATATTCCTGTGTTTGAATGTTAGTACCAATTAATGTGTATATGACACAAATAAAGATTCATTTTATTTCAAAAACTAAAGTTTAATAACAGGGCAAAACACAAAAAGTTTGTCAAACAGTGGATATGGTAATGAGGAACAGTCTCTCAGTTACTGCTCTCACAGCTGTGTGTAACTCCAGCTTTCATTGTGAAACCAGTCTCTAGGGGTGGAGTACACAGGATACTGCAAGGACCCAGGAACATGCAAGCAATGTGGTGGGGGAGTCTGGGGAGGGCATAGAACGGACTTCTGTATTGGCTGCACAGAGAGTCATGCACAGATGTGCTCAGACTGCAGTGTAACGAGGAACCTGAGCATCTCAGTCTGGCCCTCCAACAGCTTTATCATCTGCTCCTGCCCCGTGTCAATTCCAGGCTATCCAGGCTGAGTCTTTCATTGATTGCCTCACTCCACACTCTCTTTTTGGTATGTGTGGCATCTATTGAATGCAGCACTTAATGAAACATATCCTCCTTACTCCTGGTTCACCATCTTATCTGACAGAGGTGCTCCACCAGTGTGGAGGAGGGGTCCTCAAGGGCACATCTTCAGAAAAGAAAGAAACAATGAACAGAAACAGTATTGTGAGTTTGCTCACAGCTGTGAATCACAGAAATTACACACACATCTTTCTCACTGTCCCTTGGCTAGCACACAGATCGGCGAGAGTCCAATATATGGTGAGTTCCGCTGGGGTGGGGAGGTGTTGGAAAGGGGAATTGGCAAGAAGGGACAAAGGGTCTGGGCGGTTTGGAAAGAGGGTCACTACATGTGCCCAGGAGAATATTCTAAATATTGGCACCTTTTCCACAGGCTGGGGTAATCGAACCTGATATCTCACTCCTGAGGGTAACCCAGAATGCAAAGGTGCATCTGCTGTATTCATGCGGCTTCAGGCCAGGTCCATATGCTGCTCGCCTGTGTGCTGCTCTGATCTCTGCAGAAATAATTGTCAGTTGACCCTGCAAAGTTTCCTACAGTGGCGGGGGGTGGGGGGAGGGGGAGAGAAACAAGGTGCTCCTCCAAGGAACTTTCAGCAGAGGTTTGCAAAGTACCTGCAGGAAAGTTTCCTAGAGATCTCTATGGAGGATTCCTGTGACATCCTGATGTACATTAACAAACTTTTACACCGTGCCCCCATTGCATAGCTGTATAGATTCATTTGTTAATTTCTGTCCCTTATCCTTCCTCTACCATATAACAAAGTACATGAGAGCTTAATCTCCTCTCATTGTGCAGTATCAAAGCAAAATGAGCACTTACTGGAGCTTCCCTCTCTTGCATCACACATGCCACAAGCAAAGTGCTGGGACTGGCCAGACCCCTTCGGAGTCAGAAAGAGGTCCTGACTCACAGCGCCACCAGGCGACCATGTTGTGTGTTCCACATCCTCCTCCAACTTCACTTCCTTGTCTACCACTTTGTCCTTGGGATGGGGCTCTTGGCGGTCGAGATGGGGTTGTTGCCAAGGATGGCATGGGAAGATGCTGTGTGAACTGGTCATGCCAAACAAACAGGAAGAGGAATTTCAAAAATTTCCAGGCCTTTAAATGGGCATATGCCTGTGTGCCTTCAGGGCAGTGGAGTTCAAACTGCTGACCAGAGCAGTCAAGATGGGCATTGTGGGACACCTCCTAGAGGCCAGTTAGTGCGAAATAAGCAAGCATATTGTCTGCACTGATACTGCGCCGATCTAACTGTGTTGCAAAAAGCTCTATGCCTTACATTTAGGTGGTTTTATTTCGTTGGTGTAGAAGGGGAGTTAAATCGGCGGGAGGACCATTGTAGTGCGTACATCTCCACTGTTTTATTGACAAAAACTGACTTTTTTGTCAACAAAACTGTGTAGTGTAGACAAGGTCTCAGTAGTCATTGCAGTCAAGCTGAAAAAATTTGAGAGGAACGTCTATAAGGGATGGAAATGTCATTCTGATTTCTAAACGTGCTATATAATTCATTCTTTGTAAGATTCCTTGAATCAGGAAATTCCTGCTCTCAGGGAGGAGGAAGGAAATATTTCTCTGCAATTTTAAATGAAAAAGAAAACTGACAGCTGTTTGAAACTTTTCAGAGTTTAGGAGAGCTAAAAGTAGTCCTAGAGGGAGATGGAATAGTGAACAGAGTGCAGTTGAGATAGTTAAATATGCATGATAACATACAGTCTCTAAATAAAACAGAAGCCAACAAATTTAAGCTACAGGCTCAGGGTTTTTTTTTTTTTTTGCAGTTGTAATAAAAGACTTCTAAGGTAAAAGTATATATATCGATAAGATATGCTAATCTTGATTACATGGGAGCTAAGGTTGTGCATTTGAGCCTGATTTAGGGAACCTGGATGTGTGTATTGTGGGTGGAGTTCTCACAAAGGGAGTTCCCTTTGAAACAGCAGCTTCTGCAGTCAGAGCAATAGCAGATGCTTGTCACTGTAACAAGCAAAGCTGGCCTTATCATTTTTGGGTGTGCTGTGAAACAGTTTATTGCTGCCTTGCCCCAATTTCTGACCATGAGTATCACATCAGTGTGCACAGGGCCTACAGACTGTGGGAGAGTTAGGGAATTATTGGCTATGCCTAACAATTAACTGACCCCTTTTGAATAAACTATGTAAGTATAAGTGAATGAGTGTGTGTGTGAGACAGAGAGACATACAGACAGACAGACAGACCAACCTTCCTTTCATCAGTGGTATATGAGAGAATGCAGGTAAAACACAAATCTCCATCCATCAAGATAATTTAGATTTTTATAATTTGCTTTCTGTAGAATCAGGGCATTATTTTGTACTGTAGGTGTAGAAAAATACTACTGTATCTCAGATATCACTCTGAGGTAACTATGGGTAAATGCTGCTGACCTTTTAATGGTGACCGCTGTATGAAAGGAAAACCTTTGGCAAATAAAGAAGTGATGAAATAAATAATAATGGTAGAATGTGAACTCCATTACTGAGGAAAATGGGAACTGGAGGCTGGAGAAGACTGGCACTGACTATTAAACTAGAATGAAAAGAAGGTACATTTCAAATGATGGAACTCTACTCCTCTTTCCTGAACCTCCTCTCCTGGCCTTAAAGAACCTCTCAGCCTCTCCAAACTCATCATCAGAAGCAGGCTCCCCATAAACAAGGACACATCAACTCAAAGCACCACCAGACTCTGCCAGAACATTAGGTGCAAAACATGCAACCTATCTTCACTGCTACAATGATCAATAATACAACTCGCCATAATACAACTTTCAAAATCTATGGGTCCTACCGATACCTATCAAAACATATGGTGTACCTCATCCAGTGCACTAAATGTGCCAATAACAGCTATGTGGGTGAAACCAGACAAACACTACTCTCCCAAATGAACTTACACAGGAAAATGATAAAAGACAAAAACACCCTATCACCTAAGGGTGAACACTTTTCACAAAGCAGTCATTCTCTATCTGACCTATCAGTCCTCATCTTCAAAGGAAACCTGCACAACACTTTCAAAAGATGAGCCTGGGAGCTTACTGGATTTATGGCTTATTACAACAATCTATAATCCACTAACAATCCCCCCACCCGAAGCTGCCTTCCCTCCCCCCTATGACTGCAGGGGTGTGAAGGGGCCACTTCACCTTGAGTGGTCCCTTGAAATATGTGTTTATTTATGCTAAACAATCTGTTCCACCTTGTATTAGCTGTGACACTCTGAGGCTTTGTCTACACTGGAACTTCGCTGGCAAAACTTTTGTCATTCAGGGGTGTTAAAAAACACCCCCCCCCAAAACGGCAAAAGTTTTACCCACGAAAAGTGCTGGTGTGAACCGCGCTTTGTCAGCAGGAGTGCTCTTCTGCCGACAAAGCTGCTGCTGTTCGTTGGGAGCGGAAGTTTTTTGTCGGTAGGAGAGCTCTCTCTCGCCGACAAACAGCAGCTACACTGCATGCCTTTTAGTAGCATGGCTGTAGTGGCACAGGTGCGTAGTGTAGACAAAGCCTGAGTACATTTCCTAGACCTGAAGAAGAGCTCTGTGTAAGCATGAAAACTTGTCTCTCTCACCAACAGAAGTTGGTTCAACAAAAGATATTACCTCACTCACCTTGTCTTTCCAATATCCTGGGACCGACACAGATACAACAACACTGCATACAAGATCTCAGGGAAACTGTTTAAGGGAGTGGACTCAATACAGAAGTCTCGGAGCACAATAAATAAGAAAGCGAAGCTTTCCCTACAGTCTGCAAGCTATTGACACAAACTTGCACTGCCTCAGGTGATGATGACATGTTTGTTGCCATACTGAGTCTTAAGAAAATTCTTCAAAATAAGGATAACAGGAACTTGATAACAGGCTCTGTGTAGCGGATGAGATTGCAAGATATACTCTGAAAAATGATATCTGGGACATTTCCTACTGATGTGTCTTAGAGAACTTTTGTCCTGTGAAGAATATGTCTCTTTGCTTGTGTTAAAGGAGTTGTGGAGGAGGGTGAAAAAGCCTAAATAAGTACAAGTGCTCTCAGGAAAGTGATGGTGGTCTGTGAGATCCCAGTTGTCAGGAGCAGTATCCTCAAAGGAAAGCATGAGGAGCTAGAAGCTTAATGTACCAAAATGTCAGCAGAGGGGTCTATTCAGGTCTTTTCTTTGGTTTAGATGAAAAGATATCAAAGATGTGCCAAAGTGCAGAAATAACTATGCTCCCTGGGGCTTTCTTTTTTTCATGTTATGTCCTGGCATAGCTAAAAGTGAACTTTTTCAGGCCAACTTTTATTTTTCATACTCTGGGTAAAACAATGATTGTCACTGGGCCAATGAAGCAAGAGCCTTTACCTATGGAGACGACTGCCTAGACACTACAGTGATTGGCACTAAGATGAATGGACAAGAAAAGGATACTGAAATTTCTGAACTTTGAGTTACAATATAAATACTAATTTATTTATTTTTGTGTTTAAACTAAGCATCTATCCTGGGTCCTAAGGACTTTTACAATGATAAAATATATGAACTAAACCCCGAGTCCTGAAAATGATAGCATGTGGGTGGACTGCTGCACCTGTATGCTCTCGGATGCAGGATTGGAGCTTAAAGTTAACTAAGTATAATACATTACAACAACACAAAGATCTGCACACAATACCATACTGCTACTCACCCACCATGATACAGCCCCACTCATAACCCTACTTTCTAGCCATTAGCTCACTCCTTCCCAAATACTTGAGAAAAGACATGAATTTGGCAAGATGCCACAAAAGTTAATAAAATCTGGACTCTGAAAGGTGAAGGAGCAAAGTGAGTCTCAAAGTGCAGAACCCCTCTTGAAACATGCGCTACCAGCATTTCCATTTTCCTTAGTCCAAAGGGGCTCCAGAATCTCTCCTGGCTTAAGAGTAAAAGCCGTGTTAGTCTGTATTCGCAAAAAGAAATGGAGTACTTGTGGCACCTTAGAGACTAACCAATTTATTTGAGCATGAGCTTTCGTGAGCTATAGCTCACTTCATCAGATGCATACTGTGGAAACTGCAGCAGACTTTATATATACACAGAGAATATGAAACAATACCTCCTCCCACCCCACTGTCCTGCTGGTAATAGCTTATCTAAAGTAATCGTCAGGTTAGGCCATTTCCAGCACAAATCCAGGTTTTCTCACCCTCCACCCCCCAACACAAATTCACTCTCCTGCTGGTGATAGCCCATCCAAAGTGACAACTCTTTACACAATGTGCATGATAATGAAGTTAGGCCATTTCCTGCACAAATCCAGGTTCTCTCACTCCCTCACCCCCCTCCAAAAACCCACCCCCATACACACACAGACTCACTCTCCTGCTGGTAATAGCTCGTCCAAACTGACCACTCTCCAAGTTTAAATCCAAGTTAAACCAGAACATCTGGGGGGGGGGGGGTAGGAAAAAACAAGCCTATTTCCTCTTGTTTTTTCCTACCCCCCCCCCAGATGTTCTGGTTTAACTTGGATTTAAACTTGGAGAGTGGTCAGTTTGGACGAGCTATTACCAGCAGGAGAGTGAGTCTGTGTGTGTATGGGGGTGGGTTTTTGGAGGGGGGTGAGGGAGTGAGAGAACCTGGATTTGTGCAGGAAATGGCCTAACTTCATTATCATGCACATTGTGTAAAGAGTTGTCACTTTGGATGGGCTATCACCAGCAGGAGAGTGAATTTGTGTGGGGGGGTGGAGGGTGAGAAAACCTGGATTTGTGCTGGAAATGGCCTAACCTGACGATTACTTTAGATAAGCTATTACCAGCAGGACAGTGGGGTGGGAGGAGGTATTGTTTCATATTCTCTGTGTATATATAAAGTCTGCTGCAGTTTCCACAGTATGCATCTGATGAAGTGAGCTATAGCTCACGAAAGCTCATGCTCAAATAAATTGGTTAGTCTCTAAGGTGCCACAAGCACTCCATTTCTCCTGGCTTAGGATCAGATTGGGACCCTTGCTCCATGCCCGTGCCGACGAGTAAAAGAAAGGTATAAGGCACCCCTTACATTCTTGTGCTTTCCGCCTGTATCATGTGTAGCAGTGCAGGGGGGACAGCAGCCACTGCTCCATCTCCTGTATAGATGGGCAGTGGGCAGAAACTTGGTTTTATCTCCCCAGCAGAACAACCAACACAAATGAGCTAGAAAAGCCAGGGAAGTAATCTTTCCTACGGCCTTGTGCAATCTCTTTCTCCCAGTCCCTCCTGGAACATGGTCCTCTGAGTATTACTACTGAGGGCATTCTGTGTGAAAAAATTAAAAATTCTGCACTCAATATTTTAAAATTCTGCAAGTTTTATTTGTCAATAAATAAATGTGGCTCCAGCATAGTAGTAGCACAGGCCACTGGCTGCATAAAGGTGGAAGATCACCCTGCAGCCCCCACTCTCCCAGAACACGGACTCAGCGGTGAGGCTGCACCTGACCTTGATCCAGAAACATCTTGGAGCCATGCCTGACTGCCTCTGCGCCAGGTGCACCAGGTGAGGGGCAGGTAGGCTCAACCAGGCAGGATCCACCTGTGGAGGGGCTCAGTGTGGGGGGATCCAGGTGTGGGGTGAGAGGACTCTGTGTGGAACAATCTGGGTGCAGGTAGCTCAGTGGCGGTTCTAGGTGTGGGGGGATCTGGATGCACAGAGGCTCATTGGGGGGTTCCAGGTGGCAGGGGAATGGGACTCTGCAGGGGCTTCCAGGTGAAGATTGTTGGGGCTTATAAGAGGGGTCTGGTTGTGGGGGTCTCAGCAGGTGGGAATGTCTGGTTGCTGGAGGAGCGGGGATTGGTGGGGTGAGGGTCTGGGTGCAGCTAGTTGGTGGTCAGTGGTGTGGGGGTCTGGATGTGGGGGCTCAGGGTGGTGCAGGGAGTGGTGCATCAGGGTGGGGGTTCGATTGCAGGGAGCTCAGTGTGGGGTTGTCTGGGTGGAGGGATGGGGGTCCAGAGGCAAGAGGTCTGGATGCAATGGGCTCCAGATGCAGGGGTTGAGGTTCAGTGGGGTGGGGTTCGGCTATGGAGGTCTAGATGGGTTTTGGTGTAGTGGGTGAGGCTTGGCAGGGGTGTCTGTGTATGGGAGGTCCAGGTGCACAGGGGTTGGGTGGATGGGGGAGCAGCTCCTCATACAGTGACTCCTCCCCCCACAGCTGAGGAGCAATGGGGGCAGGAAGCAGGAGAGGATGCTGAGCTTCCTGCAGCTGAGTGAGGTTTCTTTGGGTGGGTTTGACACAGCGCCAACCATTCCTTGCAGGGGAAGAGACCTGATCCTGGATCAGAGTAGGAGCCACTGGCTGGGGTGTCCCCAGCCCCATGGTGATCCACCTCTCCACCAGTTGCTCTGGGTGCCTGAAACGTTGTACCTGCTCTGCTAGGCAGTGGTGTGTGACTCCTCTTGCAGCTTCCCTTTGCTTTCCTGTCAGAAAGTCATTTTTCTGTGGGGGAGGAAAGAAATCTGCAGGGGACATGAATTCTGCGCATTCACAGTGGCGCAGAATTCCCCCAGGGATAGAGTACGCACTGCCCCTGATTCAGGATTTTCAGTAAAGCTACAATTCAGCCCTGAGATGTAACAAGGGAGACTTGGAAGGAGCAAAGGGCGTGAACGAGGAGTAAAGAAAGTAAACTGACATAAAGGGAAATATAACACTATACCGTCTGGTGACAGCCTTTCAACCTCCTGCTTTGTCACTGGAGCTCATCATGTCAAGTTGCCTCAGAGGAGGCTAATACTTGCCCAGGCTGTACCCAGAAGATGTGACAGTCAGACCTAGTGGGCAATATATGTCTGGTCAAGGTCTTTCTGTAAATTGGCCTTGTATCCTATATGGTAGAAGGAGCAAGTTTGATGAACTGTGATTTTTTTTAAACAGTATTCCTTGTCAGCACTCAGACCTCTTCAGATTAATTTATGAGCCTACTGAGGAATATGTCAAATATATCGTTACGAGTGTCTTCTCTCTCCCACTTCCTCCCAATTCTAAATGTTTCTGGGTAGTGTGAAGCTCCTGATAAGAGTGTTAATGTAACCCATAAATCATTGTGATGGTAGTACTGGACCAGTGCATGCCCTCAGAGAGAAAGTTATAATTGCTGTCAAAATCTATTATTCTGAATCAAACTGAATACATAATATATGACTGACTGTAACTTGTTTCTGCGTTGAAAATAATTATTTATCACTATATTGCAGTAATGCCTGGAGGCCAGTAGCTAGGTTGCTAGCTTGGGGCTCAGGAGACAAGTTCACATCCCTTCTCTGCCACAGACTTCTTGTGTGACCTTGGGCAAGTCACTTAGTCTCTTTGGCCCAGATCCTCAAAGGTATATAGGCATGTAATTCCCATTAATTTCAATGAGAGTTAGCTGCCTGAGTATCTTTTACCTGGGTCTTGCAGTTGGCCCCCTATTTGACTGGGGAGGTGCAAGCAGCCTATATGGTTCTAACAAGTGAGCAAGTGAGAGACTATGAGGTGGTAAAGATGGCCTTCCTGAATTGGGTGTGACTATCCGCCAAAAACATAGGCCAAAAATTTGAACTGTGAGCTGGGCTGGGGGAGTCCGGCCCTGGAATTTTGCCTAGAGACTGACCTACGGGGCCACCTGTTGGCTGAGGTTGGACACTCAAAATGTGGGGGAGAGCATGGATGCTCTGATTCTTGAACAGTTTCTGCGGAGCCTCCCTGAGAACATCTGGTTTTGGGTCAGGCAACATCAGCATATGCAAGGGAAGCTGATGGAAGAATTCGAAGGGCTGGACATTACTAGGAAAAAGGGTCAACCATTTAGGGGGTTGGACCATGGAAGGAAAGAGGGGAACTTACTATGGGAAAAGGCCCAGAGGGGAAAAAAAAAGGAAGAAACTGTGAGGGGGATTGGGCCATTTCCTGCTACCAGCATCGGTGTCAGGCACAAAAAAAAAAAGAGACTGCACATCAATGGAATGTGGTTTGGTCAAGTTCTGGGGTTGGGCTGGGACTCTCAGGAAGGGAAAGAAAAAAACCCTGTTAACCTTGCCTGTAGTGGTGGGGAGGAGGAGTCTAAGAGGATGGGTGGACATGGCGTCAGGCTGTTCACGAGTCAAGCAGGAGCTGGTGAAACCTCACAGGATGATTTGAGGAGGGAGGTTAAAACATGAATGTATATATAGGGATAAGAAGTGCTGCCTTATGGCAGAGGTATTGTGGGGGTTCAAGGTAGGTTTGGCTGGAAACAGCTTGGGATATTAGATGGGGGTACCACCCTGTCATGTTGGGCACAGATTGGAGCCCATTCCCATTTGGGACGCAGTATGGTACCAGGGGGCCCAAGCGGGAGAAAATGAAAATGAAGCCCAGGCAGGAGGAAACAAAACTTGAGGAAGAGGAAATAGTGAAATTGGAGGGAGAAAGTTTGATAAACACTGGACCTAGGACAACAAGCCACGAGGCAGGGGAAGAAAAGGGACAATCCCCAGGAGGCAGAGTGGGAGGAGAAGGAAAATAAGAAAATAGGGACACAAATACCATGAGCCTGGTAGCTGGGGTTGAGAGGTCATTGGTACGGTGCCAAAACTGAAATCCCTGCAAGCTTCATGGAAACTTTTGAAGACACCATAATAGAGGTTCAACTTAAATGTATACAGTACCCCCAAATTAAAAAACATAGAAAGAGGATAAAAAAAAGTGCCACTGTGGCTAAACCAAAAAGTAAAAGAAGCAATGAGAGGCAAGAAAGCATCCTTTAAAAAGTGGAAGTTAAACCCTATTGAGGAAAATAGAAAGGAGCATAAACTCTGGCAAATGAAGTGTAACAATATAATTAGGAAGGCCAAAAAAGAATTTGAAGAACAGTTAGCCAAACACTCAAAAATTAATAGTAATTTTTTTTAAGTACATCAGAAGCAGGAAGCCTGCTAAACAACCAGTGTGGCCACTGGATGATTGAGATGGTAAAGGAGCACTCAAGAACAATAGGGCCATTGTGTAACCTATCATTTAAATCAGCTTCTGTAGCAGATGACTGAAGGATAGCCAATGTAAAACCAATTTTTAAAAAGGGCTCCAGATGTGATTCTAGCAATTATAGGCTGGTAAGCCTGACTTCAGTACTGGGCAAAATGGTTGAAACTATTGTAAAGAACAGAATTGTCAGACACATAGATGAACATGATTTGTTGGGGAAGAGTCAACATGGTTTTTGTAAAGGGAAATCATGCCTCACCAATCTACTAGAATTCTTTAAGGGGGGTCAACAAGCATGTGGACAAGGGGGATTCAGGGGATATCATGTACTTAGATTTTCAGAAAGGCTTTGACAAGGTCCCAAAGTCTCTTAAGCACAGTAAGCTGTCATGAGATAAGAGGGAAGGTCCTCTCAAGCATCAGTAACTGGTTAAAAGATAGGAAACAAAGGGTAGGAATAAATGGTCAGTTTTCAGAATGGAGAGACATAAACAGTGGTGTCCCCCAGGGGTTTGTACTGGGACCAGTCCTATTCAATATATTCAGAAATGATCTGGAAAAAGGGATAAACAGTGGGGTGGCAAAATTTGCAAGTAATACAAAGCTACTCAAGAAAGTGAAGTCCAAAGCAGACTGTGAAGAGTTACAAAGGGATCTCACAAAACTTGGTGACTGGGCAACAAAAAGGCAGATGAAATTCAATGTTGATAAATGCAAAATAATGCACATTGGAAAACATAATCCCAACTATACATATAAAATGATGGGGTCTAAATTAGCTGTTACCACTCAAGAAAGAAATCTTGGAGTCATTGTGGATAGTTTTCTGAAATCATCCACTCAATATGCAGTGGCAGTCAAAAAAGCGAACAGAATGTTGGGCATCATTAAGAAAGGGATAGATAATAAGACAGAAAATATTATATTAACTCTATATAAATCCATGGTATGCCCACATCTTGAATACTGCGTGCAGATATATTGGAATTGGAAAAGGTTCAGAAAAGGGCAACAAAAATGATCAAGGGTATGGAACGGCTGCCTTATGAGGAGAGATTACTAATACTGGGACTTTTCATCTTGGAAAAGAGACGACTAAGGGGAGATATGATTGAGGTCTATAAAATCATGACTGGTGTGGAGAAAACAAATAAGAATGTATTATTACTCCTTTTCATAACAAGAACTTGGGGTCACCCAATGAAATGAATAGGCAGCAGGTTTAAAACAAACAAAAGGAAGTATTTTTTCACACAACGCACAGTCAACCTGTGGAACTGCTTGCCAGAGGATGTTGTGAGGGCCAAGACTGTAACAGGGTTCAAAAAAGAGCTTGATAAGTTCATGGAGGATAGGTCCATCAATGGCTATTAGCCAGGAGGGGCAGGGATAGTGTCCCTAGACTCTGTTTGCCAGAAGCTGGGAATGGGTGACAGGGGATGGAACACTGGATGATGACCTGTTCTGTTCATTCCCCTCTGGGGCACCTGGCATTGGCCACTGTCGGAGGACAGGATATTGGGCTGGACGGACCTTTGGTCTGCCCCAGCAGGGCAGTTCCCATGTTCTTATGGAGCTTCCCTCCCTCCCTCCAGAACACCCGGAGGAAAAGCCAAAGCACAGCTTTGGGAGTTGGGTGAGACAGGGACCCCGAGCAGCCAGGCAGAGGAGGGGAGACCACAGGCCCCCAGACAAAGTAAAGGGACTGAGTGTAGGGAGTCTAATCCTCCCCCCCCGGTACCCCTGGTGCAAGGACCTGTGGGCAGAAATAAAATTGTGGGGGAAACCTCTACGCACCAAATGTGATTTCTGTGGGTGAAGAATACGCAGAGCCCTTAAAGGAGCCCCAGATGACTGCCCTGGAAGCAAAGAGAGACTCAGGGCACAATAATACGCCTGGCCAGGGAGGAAAAGCTCTGGCGCACCAAGGGGGACTCCACCACCTGCATGCTAAGGTAAGGGTTGTGCAGCAGGGGTTCCACTCAGGAGTAGGAGGCGTATGCCAGAGTGCTGGGAATCAATGGCTGAGCCAGCACTCCGAGTACTTAAACATCAATCAACACCCCACAGCGGGGTGGACCTGATGGGGGCCTAATTAGCGGATTTGAGTGGGCTGGGGAATACTAAAGAGCTAATTAGCCCCTTAATGCAGAAGGTAGAAGAAGGCAGGAAGTGCTGGGAGACAGAGACTGACTAGCGGAGCCAGAACCAAGAGGGATCGCTGGGTGGAGATCTCTTTCCTGTCCTCTCCGAAGCAGAGGAGAAACGGTTGCTATAAATGCTGTGGTGTATGGACCAGTGATGTGATGGGAAGAGCAATGTAAATAAACCACATGGTGTGTTGAACAACTGAAGGTCTCCGAATAGTCTGTGTAGATATAGCAGGAGATAGGGGTGGGAACCTCGCCCTGTCCCAAGCCCAATTGTGCAAGGCACTGTACAATATAAGAAATAACAGTGCCTACCCCTAACAGCTATGGCCTTGGTTCTGCAGGGTGTAATGTGCAGACACAGAAGCCAGCCCACATGCTACATAATGCAGCATTGCGGTCCATGTTTGTATTAGCATGAGAAAAAGCAATAAAGGGTATGTTAACGAGGTCAGGGATGATAGTAGTAGTGTAATTACCATATGTAATATGAATAGGAATAATAATATGTGTAATTAATGCTAGATCATGGAGAAGTAAAGACAGCAAAAAAAAAAAAAAAAGGGAAAGGTCTTGCTCTGGACACAATCCTATTCTTGTCGAATTCAATGAGCGGTTTCTGTTGACCTCAGTGAATGGGAGTAGAAGTAGACACTATAGAAGGTTAATTTCCAGACTTGAAACATAATCTGTCAGGCCCTTCTGTGAAATTTGATCATGTAAAATAGAAAAAAAAAAGACATCTTACTGAACTGAGCTCATCTTGGAAGCAGTTTGATTCAAACCATTCTGATACCATGCTGCGTGTTTATTATGAGAAGCGAAACACATGGTTTTGTGCCACATAAGATTATTTATGATCTTCCTCCAGGGCAAATAATTTTCATCAGGCCCAGGCCTAGATGTGTTCTGCCATTAGCCAATCTTAGGCTTCAGTGCTGCTTGCCAGCAGGAGCACCAATGCTGTTTTCATGCCTGACTGGGAAACATTTGTAGCTTTTACTGAACAGTCATGGAGGTTATTGATTTCTCTGCAGTGCTATCAGGAACATTTATTGGGAGGTGTGCGGGTTGTCTGGAAAGGTTCAAGAAAATCGCTTGTAGACAGAAGGAAACTAATTAAATCTTCAGATAGGAAAAGGACTTAAATGACGTAAAATGGTGCTAAATTACATAGCTAACAAATAGTTGTCTTGAAAATTGAAGTACAAATTAGTTTATCTAATTTTTCCCTCCCAAAGCTAAGCAGTTACATTAATATGATTTCCATTTCATGATAATATTTCATAGCTCATCAGGAGCTTACTGAGATGTATTAGCTACAGCTGGAAATGATAGCGATTCAAAGCCTTACTTTCCCAAGTAAGTTAATGAGGACTTTTCTAAGAAAAGGACATTTAAAATAATTTCACTTCCTTTTATGGGTACATTCATATCACCTGCGTGCTTAGATACAATTGAGTCCTATGTCTGGTAAACAGGGAACAGGCAATACTTTGTATTTCAGACGAATGTGGAAATACACAGCTTGGCGAGTCTGATCCTGCAGACCTTCTCTATGTATAACTTGCCTTGTAATTGTGTGAATTTTTTAAAAGATTTCATGAAAAATTCTTGAATTTTTAGATTTTTTAATTCTTTGAGAATTTTTCACAACATTTTTAATCAGAATTTTTGTTGAAAATGTCATTGAAACCACAATTAAAATGGCTATAGACATTTTTTGTTTAGCAAAAACAGCCTTCAACAAGCAAATAATACTGCTAACCATTTCACTAATTTTTAAATAATCAATTACATGAAAGGTGTTTCAAAAGCGTGTCCATTTTTGAAATATGCAAAAAAAAATAACTTCAAAATGTCAACTTTTTTGCTAATTAAAAAATAAGTTTGTCCAGTGCTGCACATTGGCTACCATATTACTTGTAGCTACCGGAAAATACAGAGCCATATGACCCCAAAACTAACTGTCAAATCTGTTCTGTTTACCAGGGCATCCTGATTAGAATACCTTGGTTTGGAGACAAGAGCTTGTTAGTCCATGTCAAGGTTCCTCCCCCACTCTGAACTCTAGGGTACAGATGTGGGGACCTGCATGAAAAACCTCCTAAGCTTATCTTTACCAGCTTAGGTCAAAACTTCCCCAAGGTACAAAATATTCCACCCGTTGTCCTTGGACTGGCCGCTACCACCACCCAACTAATACTGGTTACTGGGGAAGAGCTGTTTGGACGCGTCCTTCCCCCCAAAATACTTCCCAAAACCTTGCACCCCACTTCCTGGACAAGGTTTGGTAAAAAGCCTCACCAATTTGCCTAGGTGACTACAGACCCAGACCCTTGGATCTTAAGAATAATGAACAATCCTCCCAACACTTGCACCCCCCCTTTCCTGGGAAATGTTGGATAAAAAGCTTCACCAATTTGCATAGGTGACCACAGACCCAAACCCTTGGATCTGAGAACAATGAGAAAGCATTCAGTTTCTTACAAGAAGACTTTTAATAAAAATAGAAGTAAATAGAAATGAAGAAATCCCCCCTGTAAAATCAGGATGGTAGATATCTTACAGGGTAATTAGATTAAAAAACATAGAGAACCCCTCTAGGCAAAACCTTAAGTTACAAAAAAGATACACAGACAGAAATAGTTATTCTATTCAGCACAATTCTTTTCTCAGCCATTTAAAGAAATCATAATCTAACACATACCTAGCTAGATTACTTACTAAAAGTTCTAAGACTCCATTCCTGGTCTATCCCCGACAAAGACCAGCATATAGACAGACCCACAGACCCTTTGTTTCTCTCCCTCCTCCCAGCTTTTGAAAGTATCTTGTCTCCTCATTGGTCATTTTGGTCAGGTGCCAGCGAGGTTACCTTTAGCTTCTTAACCCTTTACAGGTGAGAGGAGCTTTCCCCTGGCCAGGAGGGATTTCAAAGGGGTTTACCCTTCCCTTTATATTTATGACAGTCCATCTTTATAATTTTCCCGACCTCTACAGGTCCCTCAGTCCAGGTCCCAAATAACAATATTTCATAGTGGCCTAAAGTTGTGAACGGTTCTGTGACAACCCTGGAGTGGTGGCATGGTGCAGGGGTCAAGGGGAAGAAAGTGGTGCATGTGTGAAGACCCTTTTCTCCCCTCTTCCCAGGCATGGATACGTGTTGCAGCTGTGGCTCTTCTTTTTCATACCAATGCTATCTGTGCCCCTCTTCTCCCTGAACACTGTCTACCTCGCTCCTGAACTCTGTGCTGCACTGAGGGGGGGTACTTGGGAGGAGGGAGGATCACCGAGAGGATAAGGACAGGAAAAAGCAATTAGCAGCCATTTTTCAGCAGCCATTAGTGTCATCTTTAGCACCCAGAGAGCAAAACTTATAGAAAGGGGGAGGGGAAAAAAGCTTGTTCTCTGCGTCTTTCCCCCCTCTACTATCCAGGAATTGAGGAAAGGTCAGTGACAGCTTTTCTATTCCCAAGCTCCAGTTGGAAACTTGGAAAAGCAGAGACACAGCTTGTTTCTCTTCTCCCATGGACAGGCAGGAGGGTGGGGGTGGGGTGGGGTGTATGGGAGAGTTAGGAAGCCCAGCAGTACAGTATTTTCTCTCCACACCTCCACCAAACTTTGGTGACAGACACAGAGACTAGCCAAGAACTACATAGCAGTACATATTGATAGAATTACTGTGAGAGTGAGTCAGCTGCTGCTACAAACTCCTATCTCCACCATAGAATCCAGTAACAGCTCAATAAGTAATATTGTTGCATTTATATTGTCATCACTAGGCTTCAGAGTTACTTCTACCCTGAAACAAATGGGTGCAGCTCACAAACCATTACATACCTGGGGGAGTCAGGCAGACTTGTGCAGCCTGTGCCATGGCTCCTCTGTTCAATTTTTAGTGAGCTAGCTAGAGTATAATTAGCACATGTATGTCTACACAAGCATGCATTCACACCTTCAGCTGTAATGTAGACATACCCCTCAAGCTATTATTTCAGGCCATCTGTCTGCGGGGTCGTATTTGGAAGCCTATTTTTGCAACCTGGACAATTTTACCCTTTTCAATGAGAATTTAAATTTAGCAGAAACTGGCAGGATAGTTGTGAAATTATGGGGTAGCTTAATCTCCTCCAGATCCCAGAACATATTGCCGCTCTCCATTTTGGGATCAGTTGAAGGTTAATAGTGAGAGATGTATTGCATAGGCAGATGAACAAACCAAACATGTTTCTACTTTCAAATGTCTTTAATGCTGGTAAAAATGCAGGTCTGACAATGGGTTGTCCTGCAAAGGTGGGAGATATTAGTGTTGCTTTTTGAGGGTAAGAGGGGTCTGAAGCTGATTTTTTGATGTGATTCCTTGCCTGCTGAGAAGTGATGTAGTGGTCTTATTTTACAACCAGTTAATGATGACCTATGTTGCTTGCTTAGTAGACCCCCTGCTGCATTTTGAACCAGCTGGAGCAGGACTGTGGCTTCCTTCATAGATATAATGAATTGCAATAATCAGTACTGATGGTCACAAATAGATGTGTGAACATGTCTGAGTATGTTAGGCTGGGGTGAAATCTTCTAGCCAGTCACAAATAGTGAAGGACATTTTTTTTTTTTTTTTGCTGCTATAACTATTTTGGCTTACAATAGCGTTGAGGTGTCCAAAAGGAGGTCAAAGCTACAGACCAATTTCACAATCTGAAGGAAGATGCCTCAGTTAACAGGGTGTCACAAAGGCAGCAATTTCTTCAAAGTGTTCCTCTCTTCCCACTGGCATCACCTTGGCCTTCTCTGGATTCAGCTTTAACCAATCGTTCTGTAACTAGATACTGATTTAGGCTATGCATTGACAAAGTTGGGCAATGGAGATGCAGGGACAGGCCCACAGTTTAGTGGGAATGAGACTGCAGGTTGTGGAAGTAGAGCTTTCTCTCTTTAGTGACTGTAATTAATTCTTTGTTAATGCTGGTCCATTGAGGAGATATGCAGTATACAGTCTGAGAATCCAGATTATTGGCCCCTTCAAAATCAAATTTTCCTAATATATCATTAAAAGAATAAATTTTTCCCACCTATTGTATATTACTAATGAAATAACCTCCATCTTCCTTCATCAGTAATAGTTTTTCTGCGTCATGTCAGTCGTAGTCCTTATTTAACATAAAAGAATAATCTTTTCCTTTCTACGGCAGTAATATGAACATTTTTCTCCTATTACATTGCTAGTACAACAGCTCTCGCTTCAGTAACTGGCATCCCTGCATCAGTAATTTCAAATTAAGACTCTGAATTTCCAAAATAGCAGGCTGGAATAAGATGGGACTCCTCTGAGGAGATCCAGGACATTGCAAGTGAGATCAATGCTTGTATGTTAATAGAGACAATAGCAATATTGTGTATGAGAGAGGAAGATCTGTGATGTAAATATTCATCAAGAATGGCATGAAGTGTGATGTTCAGAAATCATGGACATCTTAATAGATGAAAAATGATAGCGATGCAATGGTTAACATCTCTTCAAGAGACCCATGTGCTTGGTATTACATTGCAAAGAAAAATTAAAACCCATGGTTGTATGCATTCCATCTGTAATATAAGAATGATGAAGAAATTAATTATCAAGGCTGTTTTTCTGTCACAAGGGTCCTGATGCTGTTTGTATTACTACCACCTACTTAGATAATACTGTCTGACAGAGGGCCAATTGTTTGAAATATAGCTTTGCAAAAACAAAACAGTGATGCTCCAGCTGGCTCATGCATTTGTTGCCCCACTTGCCTATGTTCCTTGTGTTACAGGCATCTTTTTCTTGTTTCAAAAACTGCAGTAATCATTTAATACATATTTATAATATCAGTGATAGTCCCAAAGTGAACACCAAGGCTCTAATTCAATTTCAGGGCTCTGTTGCTCTTCTTAGACCATGAGCATGAAGAAGGGCTCTTTCAATTGAATCACTGTCTTTTATTGAATCAAAGAGCGTGTAATTGATATGTATTGTGTATTATATGTTATTAAATGGGCTTTGCTTTCAGTTCCGTTAGAAGCCCTGCACTGCTTTGGTTTTATTGTTTACTTAGTTATTTTGCTATATTTCTTTTTCTTCATTATTCATGCGCATTAAAGGACCTACTTAGGAACAGGAAGAGACCATTGTCGTTTCCTAGTAATTTATTTTAATTGCTTATTGCTATTGTCTGAATTAAATTTGCCTCTATTCTCTCTCACTTTTTTATTTTGTTTTTTTTTTTAAAGACCATAGGTAAAATGTAGGAGCCGAAGACCCATTGAAAGTCAGTGGAACTGAGGCTGCTAAAGGCCAGATTTTAAGAGGTATTTAGGTGCCTAAAGATGCAAATAGATACCTAGTGAGATTTTCAAAATTGCCTGTGTGCCTAGCTTCCATAGATTTCTGCATCTTTAGGCACCTAAAGACCTTAAAAGAAATCTGTCCTCTAGGCATGTTTGAAAATGTTACTCCATGTGACAACATACGGTATGTAGCTTGACAGGTTAAAATAACCCCCCAAATTGGGGTTTCTTGCATCTTCCTGTGAAGCACCTGGTGCTGGCCCCTGCCAGAAAGAAGATGCTGGATTGGATCTACTACTGGCCTGATCCATTATGGTAGTATCTATGTTCCTAAGATTTGATTGCATGCATGCTGGTGGAAGGAGGAACACAAAAGGGGGTAGAAATAATTTCACTTTGACTGGGTTTAACATTTGAATAATTATTCACAGTATATTTTTGCTGCATTTGTCCATCTCTGTTCTACACATATCAATGTATAGTAAACAGACATAGTTATTCATACATATTATGTAAATAAGGAATATAATAACTATTCACATTCAGAGCCAAATTCCCTCCTTCTGTAACTTCATTGTCTTCAGTCTATTTGTAGAGTTGTTGCAGGTGTGAATTTGGCCCAGTTATTTGTATAGTTGAATCTCAATTATCCAAAAAGTTGTAATGAGAAGAAAACCTTGAGAAAGAGAGAGAGAGAGAGAGAGAGAGAGATTTAGAGAAGAGAGGGTGCAATGCAGGACATGTGTTTTAACCATGAATATCTGTTTTTATGTCTCACTTCACTGGTATCTCTGAATGCAAACCCGTTTGACTAGCTGAAAATTTAATGTTAGAGATGTCTCTCCTGTAGGACCAGAGTTGACCTCAGAAGTTCAATGACAAAGGTTGTAATTCTCTCCACACGTCTGTTCTGAGAAACAAAACCTTTGTCTCATCTCCTATTTAAAGATCCACTTGCTGCTGTTCTTCCTAACTATCAATCTTCATTTAGCTTGCTGCTCAAAGAAATTAACCTTCCAGTAATGTATTTTTTTAAATGCAACATAATCCCTTTATAACCATCTATGTTTGTTGAATTTTCACTGCTAATGTTTAATAAGAAATGTCGATAACTTCTGTACTTCATCTTCATAAAGAATGAAAGGCTGGTGATCAATTTATTTTCTAGTCAAATAAGCTCTTTAATGGTTTGTATTTTGTGCGGTTGATTATCCTGATAAAATCAATTTAATTAACTATCAAGATTTGACAGAACACATTTAGGCACTGTCATTCATCTCAACAGAACAATAATTTCAATCAAAGACAACATGCCAACCTTTCTAATGAGATATTTCAACATTAGCAGGATTTCGTGTTAATGATCAAAAATAAATATCTCAGGGTTTCTATCGAATTATGATTGCTAACCAGATATCTCACTAATTCTGTGATAGACTGTCACTACTTATTCACAAAGTCATCAGCATTTAAATCAGCTCCCAAAGAGATCATACAAACATGAGCTGGATGGGACAAGAGTGAGGCAAGTAATCCTCACTTTAATTTATCATTCAACAGCATATAACATAAAGAAACACAGAATGCTTGCCTCATGTCTCCTCCTCTCATTGATACTTTGTGGATTCCACAGACTATATAATGGTGAACCAAATAAATAAATAAATAAATAAAATAAATAACAGTGTGGTTAGCCTGATAGAATTGACTTTACAGTACTGCGATATCACTACATATTATTAAAGTGGGAGTCTGAGAATCAGCAGGATCTATTACAATATAGGATGATTAAAGTACTTGGCATCCCATAAGATTTTCAATTCAGGATGGAGGAGGGGGGCATAGAGGAGGGGGGAGATTACGCTTCAGCAGCCTTCATGATAAAATAGTAGTAATTAGTTTCAGCAAAATCCCATAATAGTTTTTTTTCCACTTTGCAGGAAACCAAATGGCAGACAGATAAAACAAATTACTTTACTCAGGGTAATTAGCAAGCCATTACAAAGTTCTGCCCATGTTCCCCTATGACTGCAAAGATCATGTCCTATTTTACCAAGAACTTTATGTTCCTAAACACCTCATCCATTTTAAATCTACCACCTACAATATATACAATATATATGTATATATTATACAATAGCTACTTCTCTTCAAACCCAGCTAGTACTATCAGCTGAGAATCTGATGGATAGTCATTTTGATAAACACGTTCTGAACATGTCGGGGACATTTTTTTATGCTAGTATATTTTAATTTTCTTCAGTATTTCATATTTTTCATATTCAGCTCTTTGCTCATCTGCCATGATACACTATCCCCATTGGTATGAATGGGGACAGCTGGCAATCAGTTAAAAACAAACCAAACCAAAACAAGAGAGTTTTAGGTGAACTGGACTGAGATCACCAATTCACATCACATATGCCACCACAAAGGTGTCAGGTAGTATGTTCAGTCATTAGAACAAGGTTAGAGTCATACCTAGATCTACAAGATTCTGTATTCCCTTTCCAAGATCCAGAATTATTAGCCACCAAGTGGTAACATTTGAAACAGTAAATGTGATATTTGTACAGTGCCTTTTAGGTCAAAGGTACCATTGAATTATACATATCAGTGCAACCATTCAGTTATCCTGTGGTCAAATGGGGTGAATGATACTTGCCACAGCCTGTCTTTTAAGATAGGGGCCTTGATCCATAATAGGGTGATGAAGTGCACAGATTTATTAACTTCAGTCAGCAGAGGAGCTGAGACTAGAATTCATGGTCTCCTCCTGGTGCCTGCTTTGCCTCAGAAATAGAAATGAGAGGGGGACCTCTTGCCACATCAGCCAAGGAAGAGGGTGAAGATGCTGGGGGGAGGGGCGGGGGCAGAAGAGGGGGCAGCTTTCTTGTTAAAGAGCTCAGAGAGGCTAGAGCATGCTCAGCATGGTTAGCAGGTTATGGATTTCTAGGGGGCTGGAGCATGCTTGGTCTGATTAGCATGTAGAGGACTCTCCAGGGCTGGGAGTATGCTCAGTCCACTTGGAATGTCCAGAGATTTTAGGAGCCAGCTTCTAATTAATTTTATTGAGTATAGGAATGTGGGAACATGGGAATTGCCCTACTGAGTCAGACTCCCAAGGTCTCTCTGGTTCAGAATCCCATCTCTGACAGTATTCTGCACCTGGAAATTGCAAGAAACTCTGTAGAAGGCAGCTGTGGGATAATCTGCCCTCTATTAAAATCTCGGCCTAATCCATAATAGAGTTTGTTGTAAACCTCCAAGTATTATGCTTTATATCCCTTCAATAATCTTTTCTTTCAATTAACTATTACAACTCTGGATAGTCTTGTTACCCATATAAATGTCCAGTCCCTCTTGGAATCTTGCTAAATTTTTGGCATCAGCAACATCCTGTGGCAGTGAGTTTCACAGTGCAAGTGCTTTTATATGTGTAAGTGGCAACTTTTACAGGTTATAATAACTTGGGCAAATATTGTTATATGTTTATGTGGACTACAAAAGGCACTTCCCTGCTGCCAAATTTCAAGTTTCTGCTCCAAAGTTGATAATTCTTTAAAGTACTAGTAACTGCTGGGAAGTTGTTTAGCAGTGGCAAAATCATTTATCTTTCCATAACGCATTTCTGGAAATATTGTCTGGTTAATTTTTGTTCTTTTTTTCTCTAACACACACACACACACACACACACCCCCACACCCCCCCCCCTAAGGCAACAATCAAGCTGTTACAGCTCGAATTGAGCACCTCCTTGAGGCCACTCACTAGATTGCTGTGAGTGGAAATTCCAGCCTCTGGATCCCCAGGTATATTAAGCCTCCAGAGTCTGAACAGAGCCTAGGGACTGTCCCAGTTTTGTGGTCCCTAGGCACACTTTCAGTGCGCAGACCATCTCTCCTGACAGCTGCACCTCCTGTCCCCTGCCAAGTCCTCAGAACCAGTGCTGATGCTTCAGATCCCCCCTGTAGGTTAAAGACACCTTCTCCCAGAATCCCACTGAAGGTGCGAGCCTTCTGGGTTACAGATTAACTGTCAGCAGCAAGTGATAGTTGTAGTTTATAACACACACAGCCACTTTGCACAGCGTTCTACCAAGCGGTTGTGCTTTATTGAATCACACAAGAAATACACAGATCCATTCAGCAAAACTAAATCCCTATATGCATTTCCCTGCCTCAGTTTCATCACCACATCAGGTCATTCTTTGGACTGGGACCAGGGTCCTCTGGGGCTATTCAAGTTCTGCTGCTGTACAGCATAGCTTGGGTTCTGAAACATGAAGTCTTCTCCCCATAGTTCACTGCCCTTGCCCTCAACTTTTCCATACCCTTTCTTCCTCCTGCCCAAACTTTCTGTGTCTCCCTCTTCCCCTCTTGTGAATCCTTATTTAAATCCCTAATTGTTCACCTGGCTTCCTTAGTTCTGCTCCTGGTAAATTTTCATTGTCTACTACGCCTCTCCCTGGCCGCATTCCCTCAGAGACAGGGTTAGTGAGTTCTAAGGACCATCCATTGTATCTGGTCTAGAAGGATGTGACATAGCTACTGAAAACAGGGCTTAGAATGGAAAGCATTAGGCAACCCTAACTATGGACGTTGCTATCAGCTCTGCCTAGGACAAATAAGCACACACACACACACATACAAGAGTTGGATGAATTATTTTTTTCTTAATTTTTGTTATAAAAATAAGGTTTTATGGAAAAAGGAATATTTTTTTAAACATTTTAATTTTTGACAAATTTTTCATTAAAATATTTCATTATGGAAACTTTAGGAAAAACAAGTAATTTTGATTTTTTTTTTGTTTTGAAATTGTGGGAAAGGACCCATCTTCTCTCATTTAAAATAAAACAGCAAAAAACTCCCATTCCCTTTTTCCACTGGCGAAAAGCATGTGTGTGTGGCTGGGGGTGGGGGGGGGGGGAAGGTAAAAATAAGATGAAGTAACACCTTCGCTTTTAAATGTCAGCGCTGAAGTGTAACATTGTTGAGTGTTGGTGATGAAACCGTAAGATTTAAAAAGTGAGATTGCCACTTTCACTTTTAAGTGTTAAGAGTTTCAAGTGTTACTTTCAGAGCTACTTTCTCAAAGAAAGATAGATTTCTAATGGGAGTTACGCCTGCTTAGGCACTCTAACCTGCTGAGGCACTTTTCAAAATCCCACTAGGTGCCTATCTTCATTTTCAGGCACCTCAATACCTTTGAAAATCTGGCACTTATAAGGGTATGTCTACACAGCTTTGTGGAGTGAGCAGGAGCAAGCCTCCCAGCCTGGGTTGACATTTGTGCTAGTACTCTAAAAATAGCTGTATAGACAGGCCTTTGAAGTGGCGGCTTGGACTGGAGCTTGGGCTCTGAAGCCTAGGGAAGAGGTATGTGTTTCAGAGCCTGACCTCCAGCCCAAACCGCAAATTTAAAGCTCTGCTATTTTTAGAATGCTAGTGGGAGCCCACCCCAACCCAATCACCTTGGGTTCGGAGGCTTGCTGCTGTGGGCTTCAGAACTCAGGGTAGACATGCCCTTAGGCTCCTAAATTATGTAGGTGTTTTTGAAAATTGTAAGCCTTGACATTTATTCTAGTGGGAGGAAAACAATTAAAAAGTGAGCAAATGTGTGGGGTTTTCCTAGTTTCTCGTGCATATTTCAGTTCTCCCCCTTTTTTTCTATTGGAAAAAATAGAGGAATAGTTGAATTTCCTTGCTCTCTCCCCTGCCTTTTTTATTACCTTGCTTTTTCCCAGTGGAATAAATGAGAAAAAAAAAATTAAAAAGTAAGATAAAGTGGGATTTTCCCAACAGAACAAAATGAAAAAAAATTAATATCTGTTTTTCAATGCAAATATTCACAAAAAATTACCAAAATGTGTTTTTTAAAATAAATGTTCACACAGACACATGAAGGAACCATGTCACTCACCCATAAAAGTAGATGCTATGTGGCTGCTCTTTAATGACACACAGCAATGCTAGACAAATTTTTAAGCCAACAGCTGAAGAATACTTTATGCAGTTGAAATCCCTGATGGAATTTCATACAGCAAAATGTAGCTTGGACTTGGTCAGCAGACAGGGGCTAACACCATCAGACTTGTGTAAAGTAACATAGGTATTTTAAAGACAAATGTGGAGCTTTTTGGTTCCAGATTGCTTCCCAAAATGGCAGCTCTAGTAGCACAGTGCCACCTCACATCTCTCTGAGACATGGAATTTAGAAGGAAGAATGGCAATTTGGGTCCAGTCCGACAGTCCTTACTTAGGCAATGGAAATTTTGCCTCAGAAAGGGACTGCTGGTTGATTGCTGGTGAAATATGACTTTTCAAAGATTGCTGGGTTTTCCTGGAGATCTTCTGTCAAAGCACTGGCAAGGCCAATTTATTTATTAACATTACAGTCTTCTATAGCTTCCCATTATCCCTTTGATGAATCATTGATCCAAAAGCAGAAAATGAGCTTACAGGAAATGCATGTGCTATAATTATCCATCTAACTTTCACATGTCAGCTTTCAGTGAAGCAGAATTTATTATTGATTTTTTTGGGGAAAATGTTATTACAGTAGTGTCATGAGTTAATTGCACAGTTATCAGGAAAGAATGAGGTAGCATTAATGTAGTTTATTGTGTTACTACTATTGTCTCTAACAGAGTTACTATTTAGTTACCACATTTACCATGAAATGATATTGGAACTAGGATGCGCTCTACTTCTGTCACTACTCTGTCAAGATTTAACATACCTGGTTATCTATTCTTTATAGAGAAATCCTGAATTCATCTGCAGGCTCTGAAAGTCCTTCTTTCTTAATTGACCTCTTTCCAGATCTGTGGTATAATAATTCAGCCACAGCAGTAGTAGTGCTATGAGTCTCCGGGCTATTGCATGCTGTGGAAAAATTGTAGTGGGAATAGAAGATAATAGTGGAAACCAAGTATTCTGTACTAAACCAGGGGTAGCATCATGTTAACAGTAACCTATTTTATTTATCGAAATATAAAAAATAGCATCAAAGACTTCAGGGAAAATACAAACACTAATAAAAACAAGTTAAATAAAAGATTCTTTACAGCCTGTGGGCCCCAATCCTGCCCTTTGGACTTTAATGTGCATGTTACCTGAATAAGTACCATAGGGGTCCAGCCTATACAGACCTCATTGCTATAAGGTCAAGAAAACCTACCTGGTCCCAGTCTCATGCTTAATCTTTCTGCAAGCCCCTGAAATAGGTATTAGGTTCTTATTATTTATTACTGCAATAGAATGTAATGACACAGCTGTGGGATGGAAGAACCACTACAATGAAACAAAAAGAAAAGGAGTACTTGTGGCACCTTAGAGACTAACCAATTTATTTGAGCATGAGCTTTCGTGAGCTACAGCTCACTTCATCAGATGCATACCGTGGAAACTGCAGCAGACTTTATATATACACAGAGAATATGAAACAATACCTCCTCCCACCCCACTGTCCTGCTGGTAATAGCTTATCTAAAGTAATCATCAGGTTAGGCCATTTCCAGCACAAATCCAGGTTTTCTCACCCTCCACCCCCCCACACAAATTGACTCTCCTGCTGGTGATAGCCCATCCAAAGTGACAACTCTTTACACATTGTGCATGATAATGAAGTTAGGCCATTTCCTGCACAAATCCAGGTTCTCTCACTCCCTCACCCCCCTCCAAAAACCCACCCCCATACACACACAAACTCACTCTCCTGCTGGTAATAGCTCATCCAAACTGACCACTCTCCAAGTTTAAATCCAAGTTAAACCAGAACATCGGGGGGGGGGGGGAGGAAAAAACAAGAGGAAATAGGCTACCTTGCATAATGACTTAGCCACTCCCAGTCTCTATTTAAGCCTAAATTAATAGTATCCAATTTGCAAATGAATTCCAATTCAGCAGTTTCTCGCTGGAGTCTGGATTTGAAGTTTTTTTGTTTTAAGATAGCGACCTTCATGTCTGTTTCATATTCTCTGTGTATATATAGTCTGCTGCAGTTTCCACGGTATGCATCTGATGAAGTGAGCTGTAGCTCACGAAAGCTCATGCTCAAATAAATTGGTTAGTCTCTAAGGTGCCACAAGTACTCCTTTTCTTTTTGCGAATACAGACTAACACGGCTGTTACTCTGAAACCTGTTACAATGAAACAGGGATGGTGGAACATTTTTTATAGTGGGGATGCTGAGAGCCCTTGAACCAAACTGTAAACCCTGTGTATAATGGAAACCACTTCAAGCCAGGGGGTGCTACTGCACCGCAATGCACCCCTAGTTTCAGCACCTATGCGATGAAAGGTGTAACAGGACCAAACTTAACATCAAAGACCAGATTGTGTTTGGGGGCAAGGCAGAGTTAACAATCCATGTGGAAGCATGTCCTCTTAGCCATCACTTAGGAAGGTGAAACGTGTACCCTCTTGCATGATTGGCTGGCCAGCCCCACTGGCCAGTGCAGTGATGTGGCAGGCCGAGAAGCCTGTCTCCTCCTGAATGTTTGGAATGATTTAGTAACAGGGAGAAGACCTTGTTGTCAAGTAAGTACAGGGACTACTGTAATTTTGGCTGGCTGAGCCACAATCAGTGTTTGTTGGGTGGCGGGGGGAGAGAGGAGAGGCTCAAGTAGGGAAAGCTCCATGTACTCTCCTATACTGTGCAACTGCACAGGGGCCAGCCACAATCTGACCACCAAGTGTAGACTTGAAGAATTGTCAGACACTTAATTAGAACGTTTGTGGTTTCTCATACAGTTAAGTAGTTTTTCCTAATGTCTAACCTAAATCTCCCTTGCTTCAATTTAAGCCCATTACTTCTTGTCCTGTCCTTAATGGTTAAGGAGATCCCCTCTTTATAACAACCTTTTACATACCTGAAGACTGTTATCATGTTCTGCCTCAGTCTTTTGTCCAGACAAAATAAACCCAGGTTTTTCAATCATTCCTCATAGGTCATGTTTTCTAGACCTTTAATCACTTTTTGTTGCTCTCCTCTGGACTTTCTCCAAATTGTCCACATCTTTCCTGAAGTGTGGTGCCCAGAACTGGACACAATACTCCAGATGTGGCCTTATCAGTGCTGAGTAGACTGCCAGGATTACTTCTGGTGTCTTGCTTACAACACTCTTGGCTAATACATCCCAGACTAATGTTTGCTTTTCTTGCAACATTGTTACACTGTTGGCTTATATTTAGTCTGTGATCCACTATGCCTCCCAGATTCCTTTCTGCAGTAGTCCTTCCTAGGCAGTCATTTCTCATTTTGTATGTGTGCAACTGATTGTTCCTTCTTGTAATACTTTGCATTTGTCGTTATTGAATTTCAACCTATTTATTTTTGACCATTTTTCCAGTTTGTCAAGGTCATGTTGAATTATAATCCTGCCCTCGCAAGTACTTGCAACCCCTCCCAACTTGATATTTTCTTCAAACTTTATATGTGTACTCTCTATGCCTTTATCCAAATCATTTATGAACATATTGAATAGAACTGGACCCACGACAGTTCCCTGAGTGACCCCACGCAACATGCCCTTCCAGCTTGACAATAAACCACTACTCTCTGAGTATGCTTTTCCAACGAGTTGCATACCCACCTTATAGTAGGTTTGTGTAGGCTATATTTCTCTAGTTTGTTTATGAGAAGGTCATGTGAGACAGTTTCAAAAGCCTATTTTAGCTTCAGATCCTACTCCATTTACACTAATGTTCACTATGTTAGTTGTCCAGCCATGACTAACTTTTTGGGTGAACCCCCCCAAAAAAAAGGCATTTAAAACATTGTCCATTGCTGTGTTGTCCGTTATTGTCTTTCCCTTCTCATTGAGTAATGGGTCTATCCTTAAGCCTCCCATGATTTATGCAGCATTTCTGACCTGGAGGGACTCAGTAGGCATGAGAATATGGTCTCTATGGGCCATTGAGACTTTAAAGTGTGGTTCTACTCTGAAAAGTAACTCGCAAAAAATGGGTGATGTGGTTCCATGCTTATTGTCTCTCAATGATTCCATATCAAATCTACTCAATTTCCAAGTAAAATGGTAATTTTTCTATAAGTCATGCCTGCAAACGAAGTCTCAAACTTGACAGTCAAGTTGGGATGTATCAGCCTCACACATCTCCAGCAGTAAAGATTCTACAAGTCGGATTTAGTTAACAATTCTGCTGATGGTGTGCAAGCTGGATTAAAAACCAGGTGATCCTCCCACAGCTGTATTGGCTCAGCAGTGCTAACAAGAATAAAAAGTAGTAAAAATGTATTGTAGTCAGTAAAATATGCAGCTACAACTGAGTACACACAAGGAACAGATCACTGGAATAACAAGATATACGTTTTACATAGTCACTTTCCAGAGCAGAAACCACACTTTGGTTCTACTTTTCCACTACATGCCAACTATGCTCTGAGACAGAAGTTAGAGCTAGAGCTGTATGAAAATTTTCCATCAATGTCTTATTTTATTTTTTAGAAAATTGGGTTATCAAACAAAGGAAAATTTTCATGAAAGGTGCCACCTTTCTGAAGAAAATTTTAATTCTTTGTCCAAAAAACAAATGCCCCAAAACAAAAAATATTTTGGCTGAAAACTGAAATGTTTATTTGGGAATGCTGCCACACACCTCATGCATGTTTTTGTTCGGTTATCTCATGTCCCTGTTCTCTTCTGTGGGCCAGTTTCCTCAGTGGGGCTACATTTCCCATGATGCAGCATAGTCAGGGATTCCCATGATGCACTGCCCCCTTTTCCAAGAGTAGAAACTATGGTCTTGGAAGATGTAGTCAGAGCAGGGTACAAAGCATATAGAGTATAACAGAAGCACCATGTACCCTGTCATAAATATAAGGGGAAGGGTAAACCCCTTTGAAATTCCTCCTGGCCAGGGGAAAGCTCCTCTCACCTGTAAAGGGTTAAGAAGCTAAAGGTAACCTCGCTGGCACCTGACCAAAATGACCAATGAGGAGACAAGATACTTTCAAAAGCTGGGAGGAGGGAGAGAAACAAAGGGTCTGTGTCTGTCTGTATGCTGCTTTTGCCAGGGACAGAACAGGAATGGAGTCTTAGAACTTTTAGTAAGTAATCTAGCTAGGTATGTGTTAGATTATGATTTCTTTAAATGGCTGAGAAAAGAATTGTGCTGAATAGAATAACTATTTCTGTCTGTGTATCTTTTTTGTAACTTAAGGTTTTGCCTAGAGGGGTTCTCTATGTTTTTGAATCTAATTACCCTGTAAGATATCTACCATCCTGATTTTACAGGGGGGATTTCTTCATTTCTATTTACTTCTATTTTCTATTAAAAGTCTTCTTGTAAAAAACTGAATGTTTTTTCATTGTTCTCAGATCCAAGGGTTTGGGTCTGTGGTCACCTATGCAAATTGGTGAGGCTTTTTATCCAACATTTCCCAGGAAAGGGGGGGGTGCAAGTGTTGGGAGGATTGTTCATTGTTCTTAAGATCCAAGGGTCTGGGTCTGTAGTCACCTAGGCAAATTGGTGAGGCTTTTTACCAAACCTTGTCCAGGAAGTGGGGTGCAGGGTTTTGGGAAGTATTTTGGGGGGAAAGACGCGTCCAAACAGCTCTTCCCCAGTAACCAGTATTAGTTTGGTGGTGGTAGCGGCCATTCCAAGGACCACGGGTGGAATACTTTGTACCTTGGGGAAGTTTTGACCTAAGCTGGTAAAGATAAGCTTAGGAGGTTTTTCATGCAGGTCCCCACATCTGTACCCTAGAGTTCAGAGT
This sequence comes from Eretmochelys imbricata, assembly GCF_965152235.1. NCBI lineage: Eukaryota > Metazoa > Chordata > Testudines > Cheloniidae > Eretmochelys > Eretmochelys imbricata. The sequence continues at coordinate 145,415,356 of NC_135572.1, forward strand.
GGGGGAGGAACCTTGACATGGTGGCATAGTGGTGGGATTAACCTGAAATCATTTTGAGATCCAGTTGAGATTTTTTGAACTAGAAATACAGATTTTAAAAAGGAATTTTTTTTTCCTGTGGCTTTGAAGCAGCTTTGAAACTGAAAGCATCTTGGGTTTTCCCTGCTTTGTGGCCAAGCAGAGACAAAAGGGGATTATCTTGTGAATTGCAGGTTTTCTTTGCCTGGAGGCAGGGTACTTAACTCCTGCAGGGAAATTCACAGTCTTCCAACCCAGAGGTTTTTTTTTTTCTTTTCTTCCTAAAAGTAAATAGGGGGTGTGTGTTCTACCCATTTGCTTTTTCTTTGGGCTGGGTAAGCAGGTTTCCAAGTAGTTTGGAGGTTTTTTGCTTTAAGTTGGGCCCAGAACAGAGACAAGGGAATTGTCTTTTTCTGTAGGCTGACAATCACTATCAGAGAATAGGTATTCTATTCCAGCACAGCAAAATTTTACAGCCAAGTTTTGTTTGTTTATTTCTAAACCTCGGGTGTAAAGTTAGTTAAAAACAGAGAGGTTAGAATGACCAAATCCTCAGCTCGACTACAGCTGGAATTAGCCAAATTTCAGGCTGAGGAAAGACAAAGGGAACATGAAAGACAGATAGAACTCATGCGGCTGAAGAAGGAACAAGAAAGGGAGGCAGAACAACACCAAGCGGCTGCTCACAGGAGATCTATGGAAGCGAGGGACAAAGAACTGGAGGAGAAGGAAAAAGAGAGGAAGTATGTGGAGGAGATGGAGAAGATAAAGGCTCAGCAGAATATCCCAACAAACCCTAGTAATCCTTCTCCAAGTACCACTTCCCATCCCAGAAAGTTCCCCACCTACAAGGCAGGCGATGATACTGAGGCCTTCCTAGAAAACTTCGAAAGGGCCTGCCTTGGGTACAACATCTCTACTGACCAATACATGGTAGAGCTGAGGCCGCAACTCAGTGGACCCTTAGCTGAGGTGGCAGCTGAAATGCCTAAAGAACACATGAACAAGTATGAACTGTTTAAATCCAAGGCGAGAGTCAGAATGGGGATAACACCCGAGCAGTCTCGTCGGAGGTTCAGAGCCCTAAGGTGGAAACCAGACATGTCATTTACCCGACATGCCTACCACATTGTGAAACATTGGGATGCCTGGATATCAGGAGCAAGTGTTGAATCTCCAGTAAATTTGCCCTTCCTAATGCAAATGGAGCAGTTCTTAGAGGGTGTTCCTGAGGAAATAGAAAGATACATCCTAGATGGGAAACCCAAAACTGTAATCGAGGCAGGAGAGATTGGAGCCAGATGGGTGGAGGTGGCAGAGAAGAAGAAAACTGGTCGCAGTTGGAGCGGAGACCAGAAGGGACCACCCCAGACCACACCCTATTACCGGGGGCAGCCCAAAGCCCCACCTACCTCCCAAAGAACCCTCCAGACCCCGTATCGTCCTGCCACCCCGTTCTCCAGCAACCCTCCTCACCCCAGTGACCCGTCAGCTGGACGATGTTTTAAATGTAACGAGCTGGGGCATGTAAAGGCCAACTGCCCCAAGAACCCCAACAGATTACAGTTCATTGCACCGGAATCACACCAGAGGTCCACAGGCCCAGATACTTCCCAGATACCCTTGGAGCGGAGGGAAACTGTGAGTGTGGGCGGGAAGAAGGTCACCGCGTGGAGGGACACCGGAGCACAAGTGTCAGCTATCCATGCTTCCTTAGTGGACCCCAATTTAATCAACCCAGAGATCCAAGTGATGATTCAACCCTTCAAGTCCAACTCTTTCAATTTGCCTACAGCCAAGTTGCCTGTCCAGTACAAGGGCTGGTCAGGAATGTGGACTTTTGCAGTCTATGATGATTATCCCATCCCCATGCTGTTGGGGGAAGACTTGGCCAATCATGTGAAGCAGGCCAAGAGGGTGGGAATGGTCACCCGCAGCCAGGCTAAACAAGCCGTGAGGCCTAGCTCTGTTCCGGAAACTGCTATCAGGACCCAGTCAGAGGTGATGGACCTGGACCTTAGGCCAATGTCTGCAACAGCAGTAGTGGATCCAGTCCCAGAGACCCAGACGGAACCAGTCCCAGAACCGGAACCAGCCGAACAACCAACACCAGACCCTGTGTCAGCACTGAATCCAGTACTTGCAACCTCAACACCAGAGGGCCCCACTGAACCTGAACTGGCAGCAGCCGATAACCCTACACAAGAGGCTCAGCCGGAGCCTGAATCCCAACATAGTGCACCAGCGGAGAGCGGTTCACAGTCAACAGAAACAGCTCCATCCCCTATATTGCTTCCAGAGGGACCAAGCCTAGGTCCACAATCCAATGAGGGACTGATGTCTCCAGCATCAAGGGAACAGTTCCAGACCGAACAGGAAGCAGATGAAAGCCTCCAGAGAGCTTGGACAGCGGCACGGAGCAACCCACCGCCTCTCAGCTCTTCTAATCGATCCAGGTTTGTTGTAGAAAGAGGACTTTTATACAAGGAAACTCTTTCTGGTGGACACCAGGAAGACTGGCATCCTCAGAGACAGTTGGTAGTTCCAACTAAATACCGGGCCAAGCTCTTGAGCTTAGCCCATGATCACCCTAGTGGCCATGCTGGGGTGAACAGGACCAAAGACCATTTGGGGGGGTCATTCCACTGGGAGGGAATGGGCAAGGATGTTTCTACCTATGTCCAGTCTTGTGAGGTGTGCCAAAGAGTGGGAAAACCCCAAGACCAGGTCAAAGCCCCTCTACAACCACTCCCCATCATTGAAGTTCCATTTCAGCGAGTAGCTGTGGATATTCTGGGTCCTTTTCCGAAAAAGACAGCCAGAGGAAAGCAGTACATACTGACTTTCATGGATTTTGCCACCCGATGGCCGGAAGCAGTAGCTCTAAGCAACACCAGGGCTAAAAGTGTGTGCCAGGCACTAGCAGACATTTTTGCCAGGGTAGGTTGGCCCTCCGACATCCTCACAGATGCAGGGACTAATTTCCTGGCAGGAACTATGAAAAACCTTTGGGAAGCTCATGGGGTAAATCACTTGGTTGCCACTCCTTACCACCATCAAACAAATAGCATGGTGGAGAAGTTTAATGGAACTTTGGGGGCCATGATACGTAAATTCGTAAATGAGCACTCCAATGATTGGGACCTAGTGTTGCAGCAGTTGCTCTTTGCCTACAGAGCTGTACCACATCCCAGTTTAGGGTTTTCCCCATTTGAACTTGTATATGGCCGTGAGGTTAAGGGGCCATTGCAGTTGGTGAAGCAGCAATGGGAGGGATTTACACCTTCTCCAGGAACTAACATTCTGGACTTTGTAACCAACCTACAAAACACCCTCCGAACCTCTTTAGCCCTTGCTAAAGAAAACTTACAGGATGCTCAAAAAGAGCAAAAAGCCTGGTATGATAAACATGCCAGAGAGCGTTCCTTCAAAGTAGGAGACCAGGTCATGGTCTTAAGGGCGCTCCAGGCCCATAAAATGGAAGCATCGTGGGAAGGGCCATTCACGGTCCAGGAGCGCCTGGGAGCTGTTAATTATCTCATAGCATTCCCCACCTCCAACCGAAAGCCTAAGGTGTACCATATTAATTCTCTAAAGCCCTTTTATTCCAGAGAATTAAAGGTTTGTCAGTTTACAGCCCAGGGAGAAGATGATGCTGAGTGGCCTGAAGGTGTCTACTACGAAGGGAAATGTGCTGGTGGTGTGGAAGAGGTGAACCTCTCCATGACCCTTGGGCGTATGCAGCGACAGCAGATCCAGGAGCTGTGCACTAGCTACGCGCCAACGTTCTCAGCCACCCCAGGACTGACTGAACGGGCATACCACTCCATTGACACAGGTAATGCTCACCCAATTAGGGTCCAACCTTACCGGGTGTCTCCTCAAGCTAAAACTGCTATAGAACGGGAGATCCAGGATATGTTACAGATGGGTGTAATCCGCCCCTCTGAAAGTGCATGGGCATCTCCAGTGGTTCTAGTTCCCAAACCAGATGGGGAAATACGTTTTTGCGTGGACTACCGTAAGCTAAATGCTGTAACTCGCCCAGACAACTATCCAATGCCACGCACAGATGAACTGTTAGAGAAACTGGGACGGGCCCAGTTCATCTCTACCTTGGACTTAACAAAGGGGTACTGGCAGGTACCGCTAGATGAATCTGCCAAGGAAAGGTCAGCCTTCATCACACATCTCGGGCTGTATGAATTTAATGTACTCCCTTTCGGGCTGCGAAATGCACCCGCCACTTTCCAAAGACTTGTAGATGGTCTCCTAGCGGGATTAGGAGAATATGCAGTCGCCTACCTTGACGATGTGGCCATATTTTCGGATTCCTGGGCAGACCACCTGGAACATCTACAAAAAGTCCTTGAGCGCATAAGGGAGGCAGGACTAACTGTTAAGGCTAAGAAGTGTCAAATAGGCCTAAACAGAGTGACTTACCTTGGACACCAGGTGGGTCAAGGAACTATCAGCCCCCTACAGGCCAAAGTGGATGCTATCCAAAAGTGGCCTGTCCCAAAGTCAAAGAAACAGGTTCAATCCTTCTTAGGCTTGGCCGGTTATTACAGACGATTTGTACCGCACTACAGCCAAATTGCTGCCCCACTGACAGACCTAACCAAAAAGAAACAGCCAAATGCTGTTCAGTGGACCGGAAAGTGTCAGAAGGCCTTTAACAAGCTTAAAGCGACACTCATGTCTGACCCTGTACTAAGGGCCCCAGACTTTGACAAACCGTTCCTAGTAACCACAGATGCATCCGAGCGTGGTGTGGGAGCAGTTTTAATGCAAAAAGGACCTGATCAAGAATTCCACCCTGTAGTGTTTCTCAGCAAAAAACTGTCTGAGAGGGAAAGCAACTGGTCAGTCACTGAAAAAGAATGTTATGCCATTGTCTACGCTCTGGAAAAGCTACGCCCATATGTTTGGGGACGGCGTTTCCACCTGCAAACCGACCATGCTGCACTGAAGTGGCTTCACACAGTCAAAGAAACTAACAAAAAACTTCTTCGGTGGAGTTTAGCTCTCCAAGATTTTGATTTCGACATCCAACACATCTCAGGAGCTTCTAACAAAGTGGCTGATGCACTCTCCCGTGAAAGTTTCCCAGAATCAACTGGTTAAAATCATCCTTAAGATGTGGAAAATATTGTTAGTCTTTATGTACTTGGTAGTATATTTAGAGATGCATGTGTCTTATTAACTCTGTTTTCCTAGAGCTCCAGGAAGAAATCCCAGCCAGTGTTTCACCCTAGCTGAGATTTGGGGGGCGTGTCATAAATATAAGGGGAAGGGTAAACCCCTTTGAAATTCCTCCTGGCCAGGGGAAAGCTCCTCTCACCTGTAAAGGGTTAAGAAGCTAAAGGTAACCTCGCTGGCACCTGACCAAAATGACCAATGAGGAGACAAGATACTTTCAAAAGCTGGGAGGAGGGAGAGAAACAAAGGGTCTGTGTCTGTCTGTATGCTGCTTTTGCCAGGGACAGAACAGGAATGGAGTCTTAGAACTTTTAGTAAGTAATCTAGCTAGGTATGTGTTAGATTATGATTTCTTTAAATGGCTGAGAAAAGAATTGTGCTGAATAGAATAACTATTTCTGTCTGTGTATCTTTTTTGTAACTTAAGGTTTTGCCTAGAGGGGTTCTCTATGTTTTTGAATCTAATTACCCTGTAAGATATCTACCATCCTGATTTTACAGGGGGGATTTCTTCATTTCTATTTACTTCTATTTTCTATTAAAAGTCTTCTTGTAAAAAACTGAATGTTTTTTCATTGTTCTCAGATCCAAGGGTTTGGGTCTGTGGTCACCTATGCAAATTGGTGAGGCTTTTTATCCAACATTTCCCAGGAAAGGGGGGGGTGCAAGTGTTGGGAGGATTGTTCATTGTTCTTAAGATCCAAGGGTCTGGGTCTGTAGTCACCTAGGCAAATTGGTGAGGCTTTTTACCAAACCTTGTCCAGGAAGTGGGGTGCAGGGTTTTGGGAAGTATTTTGGGGGGAAAGACGCGTCCAAACAGCTCTTCCCCAGTAACCAGTATTAGTTTGGTGGTGGTAGCGGCCATTCCAAGGACCACGGGTGGAATACTTTGTACCTTGGGGAAGTTTTGACCTAAGCTGGTAAAGATAAGCTTAGGAGGTTTTTCATGCAGGTCCCCACATCTGTACCCTAGAGTTCAGAGTGGGGGAGGAACCTTGACATACCCCAAGTAAAACACCCATGAGGCACTGCAGCAGCATTTCTGAATTGAGTTATTTTGATTTGGGCCAAACTTTTCCAGTTTTCAGCCAAAACATTTTTGTATTCAGTTTTTATTAATGAAAAACTGAAATTTTCTATGGTAAATTTACACAAAATGTATTTTTCCTCCATTTTCATCTCAATCTTCTGATGGGAAAAAAATTCTGACTGACTTTAGTTAGTGTAGCTGGGGACTTCCTCCAAAATCTTCAGCTGGTTTAAGGTCTGGACTTTACAATCAGCTGAAGATCAGGTATAGTGGAGCTCGGCCCAGCTGTACCAAGTCTCTCTCCCAGCATGCCCTCAGAACATCCCTGACATTCCCCCTTCCTCCCCAATCCAGGGGCAGCAGGAAGTAGTAAAAAATGGTTTTGGCAGATCAGAGAATAGCCCCCTCATCTTCTCAGCTGAGATTACCAACTGTGGTGGTGTTTCTGTGACTATGTGACCATGAGGGACTGGACTGTGGTAACCAGCTTGGTTTCTGACCCATCTATTGTCAGTGTTTTCCCACCCTTAGCTAGGATTGTTGTTCCCATCCTCAGAGTTCTGTTAGAGTCATCCTTACTCCCACACTGCCATGTAGAGTCTATAGAACTTGTTCATCATAGAATTTTATTCAGTGTGCAATGAAGAAGGGGAAATGCATTTAAATAAAATTTTAAACAGTTTTTGTTTTTATCTCTCAGGTAACAGACAACTTAATGTTTGTATTTGTTAAACCCTTTCATTATTAAATAGTCCTGAGGGCACCTGGAAATTAGAGGATAATTTGCAGAAGTCCTAATGCAATGAAGAAATTGGGGATGCAAGAAGCTAAGCTATCCTTCAAAGTGTCAGTAATTAAAACTAATTAGGATTCATGAAAGGTATCCTGAGTCTTTGAGGGAAGGAGGGTGTTGTTCAGGGACACATTACGATTGAATATTTGATTTCCCCCTCCCCTCATTGGCCATTTGGGTGCTACTGCTGAAGCTTTGCAAAAGTTCGGATGAGTTGTTTTGTTTTGTTTCATTAAGGAGATTTTCTGTTTATTTGTGTGGCTTTTTTTTATGTATTCAAGAACCCCATCAGTCAGGGACATCTAAACAGTAAGAATTAAGTCTAAGACAAACACTAATGTAGAGCAGAGTAATAATTTTTATTACCTTTTGAAGCTCTTAGTTTTTTGTGAGTAGTCCTGTACATTTACATTAGATTTCTTGTGGAATAAGGTACTAATACGCAAACAATCTTAGATATAATGTTGCACCTGCTGCTACAGCATCTGCCAGGGCAGTTTGTGTCTAAATACCTGATTTGCAGCTGCAGTCATTGCCAAAATAAGGAACAGATAAAATGGCCATAGTGGGTTAGATCAATGGTCCATCTAGTTCAATAACCTGTCTTCTGCCAGAATCTTCAGAGGGAGTGAACAGAACAGGGCAATTTATTGAGTTATCCATCCTCTGTCATCCAGTTCAATCTTCTGGCAGTCAGAGGCTTGCGTCCCTGACCATATTGGCTAATAGCCATCGATGGAAATATTCTCCATGAATTTATCTCATTCTTTTGTGATCCAAGTTCTAGTTTTGGCCTTCACAAGCTGCAGTTTCCACGGTATGCATCTGATGAAGTGAGCTGTAGCTCACGAAAGCTCATGCTCAAATAAATTGGTTAGTCTCTAAGGTGCCACAAGGACTCCTTTTCTTTTTGCGAATACAGACTAACACGGCTGTTACTCTGAAACCTGTCACAGAATGACTGTGCACTGTGTGAAGTACTTCCTTCTGTTTTTTTTTTTAAACTGATGCCTATTAATTTCATTGGCTGATCCCTGGTTCTTGTGTTATGTGGAGGGTAAGTAACACTTCCTTATTCACTTTGGACTTACTAAATAAATAAATAAATGAACAAATAAAGAATAGGTAGAGGTTCCATTTATGGATATTGTAAAACCCTTTAAAATGTTTACCCACAATGTATGCACTTTTGTAAGGGTCCTTTAGCTCTTAGTCCTGTACATAATAGCTAGAAATGACTTCCGGAAAGGGTGGCTGCACACCAGCCACCCTAACCCACTTTTAGATGTGTCAGAATACAAAAGACAATATTAGCCATGTGTTTCTAAGCTCCCTACTTTCATAAGTCACCGAGTTGAAATCTGGATTTGTATCTGTAACTTCCTCGAAGCTCAGAGCTGTTCAAGTCCATATTTTAGTTCAGCCCATCATAGAAATAGGGGTATCTCATGATCTGTAATTGGTGTCTGGATTCAGATCCAAGTCTCCCTAATTTCTGAGGATGTTAAGATAAAGGTCCAGGTTTACAATGGTATTTAGCACTGGAAATACTTAATGTTACAAGAAAAGGAGGACTTGTGGCATCTTAGAGACTAAAAAATTTATTTGAGCATAAGCTTTCGTGAGCTACAGCTCACTTCATCGGATGCATGAAGTAGCTCACGAAAGCTTATGCTCAAATAGATTTGTTAGTCTCTAAGGTGCCACATGTCCTCCTTTTCTTTTTGAGGATACAAACTAACATGGCTGCTACTCTGAAACCTGTCTTAATGTTACAAGTAGCAGTGTGAATCTGAAACAAAACACTAGGCGGCAGATTTACAATGGTATTTAGGCACCTAAGAGGCCAGTGGGATTTTAGTGGGTACCTAACCTATCTAGGAGCTTCTGAAAAAAATCTGCATCTTAGGTGCCTGAATATCATTGTAAATCTTCCTCCTACTATTTTGTTTCAGAGTCACACTGCTACATGTAATATTAACTATTTCCCATATCATGGGCAGCCTCTTATCATCACACAAAATATAATTCAGATTGATAATTCACTACACATTACTAAAATATTCTAAGTAGTAAATGAAAGGAATAGGTGCCAAAGTACAAGGTTAACATTTGATACAGGTTTGTTCCCCTCAAATTCTTACAGTTTTTATGATTATAGCAAATACATTCAGCTGTGATTGTAAAATGCAATGTAACAGGCAGGCAACATCAAACTTTCATTTTTCTGTTTATTTGTAGGTAGATGGGCATTTATTATTGAGACTCAGAGGATACCAGTTAAACACATAATAGTATAAATATGCAAATCAGAGATTATGGTATCTTCCCATAAACTACTGTGGGCCAGAGGGAATCAAGAAACCACAAAGTCTGACAGGCTGCAGGCATTGTAAACCTGTTATGGCACCTGCCCCACTGCAAAACATTAAAAAAAACCCCAAAGGTATACACGTACTCTGAACAAAGGTACTGCACTTTGCCCTTTTACCTTTCTGGAAATTTTTAAAGTATCCCTAATCTACAATAGCATTACCCAAGACATAGGGAGCAAGCAGAGTCCAAATGCAGGGCTGTATTCTACCTTCATTCCATATGCAGACTCTCATCTGGGTCCAATGTGGCCCTGTAGATAGAGAGCACCTCTCTACAAAAGTTTTTTTTCTCCTGCTGATAATAGCTCATCTTAATTAATTAGCCTCTTATAGTTTGTATGGCAACTTCCACCTTCTCTGTATATGTTCCATTCTATGCATCCGATAAAGTGGGCTGTAGCCACGAAAGCTTATGCTCTAATAAATTTGTTAGTCTCTAAGGTGCCACAAGTACTCCAGTTCTTTTTGTGGGTACAGACTAACACGGCTGCCACTCTGAAATCTCTCCTGGCTGTTACTCATGGGTTCTTAGGGAGATAAAGGAAATCATTTTCCAGAGATATCAAGGACATTGAGTTTTTGAGTGTGACACTGAATGATTGCATATGACCATTTATATCATTGATACTACCACTGCTATACAATTGCAACAACTCTTATACAAAGTATGTCATGTAAGATGTCAATGGAAAAGTTACAGTCTATCAAATATGATTATCCTGGTTAAATCCATGTATCATCTTTGTATCTAAAGTTATGAATATTGGCTGTGTACTGGCATCTTAAATGTGTTTGTTCCTGGGTGACACCTCACAAATAGATTTACATCAAAGCTAGAGAGCTATATGTTGATGGTCCATTAAGAACACTTCACTCTAACAATGGGCCATAGAAGAAACTCATCTAGCCCAGATAACACTCCCTGACACCAGGAGGCCAACAGCGACTCCTTGTGAGTCATCAAGCCATGAAGGGATATGTGCTATGCTCATGTGACCCTTGACTCCATCTTGGGTGAGTAACTTTCCACAAACAGAACAGGAGTATTTGTGGTACCTTAGAGACTAACAAATTTATTTGAGCATAAGCTGGGTCATTACACATATTAAATCTATTTCCCCATGTTAAGTATCCTCACACCTTCTTGCCAACTGTCTAAATGGGCCATCTTGATTATCACTAAAAGTATTTTTTCTCCTGCTGATAATAGCTCATCTTAATTAATTAGCCTTTTACAGTTGGTATGGCTACTTCCACCTTTCCGTGTTCTCTGTATGTGTATATGTATCTTCTTACTATATGTTCCATTCTATGCATCCGATGAAGTGGGCTGTAGCCCACGAAAGCTAATAAATTTGTTAGTCTCTAAAGTGCCACAAATACTCCTGTTCTTTTTGCAGATAGAGACTAACATGGCTGCTACTCTGAAACCTTTCCACAAACAGGGGCTGTGGGCTTTGTTTGGGGTAGTAAAATTGCATGCACATGGCAAAGGCTATAAAAGACCCCTGAAATATCTCCATTTTGTCTTTCTTTCCTGCTTTATTTCTCTGGACTGGATTTCTAACAGGGATGCTCTAAACAAGGACTGATGACCTCCAATCTGTTTGGGTGATTCCAGAGATATTTTTGCAAGCTAGCAGTTTATTCCATTACTGCTGTGGTCCTGATCTATGAACACTGAAAATCACTTGTATGTATATGATCCTTCAACCGTTCAATAACTCTCTTCTTTTCTTTCCTTGTTAATATTATTAAATCATTAGTTTTTAGTTACTAAAGGATTGGCATCAGCATGATTATTGGGTAAGATCTGAGTTTTATATTGATTTGGCTAAGTGGCTGATCCCTTAGGATTAGAAGGACCCTCTGTCCGATGAAATTGGTTTTCAGTAACCACTCACCATAAAGTCCAGTATCTGGTTGGTGAGCCAAGGGCTGGAGTGCCTAAGGAGACTGCATTTTTACTTCTTGTTAACCAGTGTGGTGAGACAGAAGTTCATTTTTGTTACTGGCTTGATATAATCTACTGTTAGAATAACCACCAGTTTGGGGTGAATCTGCCCTGTCTCTCAGCTGTATGTCCTGAATTTGGTATTCACAGCTGGGACCCACCAAGGCATGGTGACACTGGGTATTCATAATTTTCCTTTGAAATACGTGAGTATTTCCTTAAGAATTGGAATGTCTTATTTTTTCTGGTAAAGGTAAAGTTATGACTTGACTAATTTTCACTGTGTTTATTCATGTTCTTCTACTCTGTTGGCAGTGGAAGGACTTTGTGTCATATCTTCCAGCTTTTTGATACAATGCCTTTGAAACAAATGTGGACAATCACTCAAGATATGTGTACCTGTAAATAATCCTGGATAAAAGAAGCAATGGCATTTTTATAATGGAAAATTAGAATTTACATACTATGCAATGGAAAAATGACACATACAATAAGACACTATAAGATGCTTAATGATCAAGCAGCCACTTCATCTTTTTATTTCAGTCCTACCCTTTCTCCCTCCCTCCCACCACAGTACCAGTCACCACCATCGTATAGAAGCCACATAATGAAATTGGGAAGCCCTTCTCTTGTACATGAAGTCACAAGATAGAGTAAATCAAAACCATAATCCTTAATCCCCTCCAGCCTTCACATCCTTCCTTCTGAAGTGGCTTCTAGACCAAGCCATCCCATAGCAAAACACTACTTTTTCAGTGATAACTAAGTAAGGAAGTATATATGTAAGTAGTGTCTTAACTGTTTACTTAAATTTACTAATTAAATAATTAACATCCGTACGATACTTAGAACACAAAAAATGCTGAATAGAGCACTTGTAATTTGTACTTGTTTTTATCCTAGGAAAAACATGACTGCTTTAATGTTACTGTGCTTATATGTTTCAGAGGTAAGCAAGAAATGTTCCTATTATTTATGTAAGTCCAATATCCAGATTAAGCAGCACATTCCACATACATATTATAAGACTGGTCACCATACTTGAATCTGTCAAATACCCAGGCATACAAAGAAAATATATTAAAGATTCACTAATTCTTTAATTAGTGTGAATAAATTATTTTGACTATTCCTCTTATTTCTGTGATAGAGTGTCCAATGGCCCCACTTCTTCACATGCTGCTCTATATATCTTAGTGAACAAAACCCTAAAGAAAAATCCAGAAGTGACATATAAAAGTAATATTTAACAGGCCATGGATTTTAAAATCTTGAGAACACATGTATATTGCTTTTACTGTCACAGTAGATTATAAGATATTTGGTGCAAGGACCATGTCTTCCTATGTACATGGACAGTGTGTAGCAATATGGCACCCTAAACCTAATTCGTGCAGTTAGGTGCTATCACAGTATGAATAATAAATAGCTATTAATAGTTTTTTACGCAAGCCAAACTCTTTTGGAACACATTTTCAAACAGGCCTCTAAGCTTTCTCTCACAAATGTGCATGCAACCACAGGTATGTTGAAAATATGCATTTGATTGTGCAAATCAGTTAGATGCTCAGTAACCAGATTTTTATGTGCATCTGCAAAATTTGTGGGCGCATGTTGCTTGAAGGTGAAGCCTTGGATGTCTGTACTAGAGATGTATACCCTATCACATGATATATATGGTAAAAAGATTTCTACCTAAATACGCTTTATGGTCTTATTTATATTAGATCTTAAACTTTTTTAAAAAAATCTTTTTCCATGTAGAATCCAGTGTACAGCAGTCAAAATGAAAATCACACAAGTGGCCTCCAAACAGCACACAATATTTCAGATGACGCAGACCCATTTGCCCATAAGGGTTAACAATATTGTTAGCAATGCCACAAAAGTACACAGTAGAGCAAGTCTGTTCAGATCGTCCTTCCTTAGAGGAGATGGAATAACTAGGGTTCACTCAGCTTCCAAAATTTGTACTTTATTCTTAAAAGTATCTCCGCCCCTCTTTTGATATATTCATGATATATCTAACTAGGAAAACTAAAATTGGGGAAGTGGCATTGATTTTGTGAACTAACATATAATTATTTTTTTCTACACTTCAACAGAATTACCAATATCCCTGTAAAGAACATATTTTAGTACAATTTAATTCCATGATATATTCATAGAGACAATCCTTCATTTCCCAGTAGTTGCCACTGGAGGTCACCATTACAATTCTTAAGCCTTCCCTCCAGCTCAAAAGCTAGATCTGCAGCAGCATCTTCCCTTAAACGAAAAGAAAGAATGATTAATACTTTTCAAGCAGCATCTTTCTGTTAGTGTCACAAAAAGGCATTGTGTAGGTACAAAGACAAATATTTGTATTTTGTGGGTAGGCTACACCTGTGGTGGATAAAAGGCTCAATAAATCCTCTTGTCTTTCCAATTAAAAAACCAATGTTTCATAGTTATATGGTATCACAAATGTTTGTGGGGTCCACTCAGAGGTCATCAGTATGCAATGGTGCCCTTCAACATTTAACACCCCCTTCCCCCCAGGATGTAATAGTTGTTTTTAACACCCAAACCTCATTGATTTTTTCACCTTTTTATACGATAAACATTTAGTGCCAGCTGTAGCCCCTGCCCTGTTCCCCTAACAAACATCCCTATATTTATTTTCTTCTTATATATCACATTATTAGTGGCATATGAAACAAATAAAAACATCAATACAAACAAAAAGTAAGGCTGCGAGTTTGTCACGGAGGTCACGGAAATCATGGATTCCACGACTTTCTGGAACCTCTGGGACTTCTGTGGTGGTCAGAGCAGCTGGCCTGGGGGCCATCTGAGCAGCTTGGGCAGCCCCTGGGCCAGCCACACCTGCTGCTGCCAGGGCAGTCTCGGGCCACTGCTCTCCTCCTCCCGCAGCAGCAGCAGCAGGAGTTTTGGTACGTGTGGGAGAAGGCTCAGGGCTGGGGGTTGGGGTGTAGGAGGGGGTGAAGGCTCTGGGCAGTGCTTACCTTGCAGGGGCTCCCTGGAAGTGGCAATATCCCCCTCCCTCACCTCCTTGCTCCATGTGCTGCCTCTGCCCGCAGGCACTGCCCCTGCAGTTCCCATTGGCTGTGGTTCCCAGCCAATGGGAGCTGTGGAGCTGGCGCTTGGGGCAGGGGGAGCATGAGTTGAGGGAGTTGATGGGAGGGGATGTTGCCACTTCTGGGGAGCCACAAGGAGATGAGTAGGGAGCCTGCCAGCCCCCCCAGCACCGCTCCCCAGCACTAGCGGGGGTCCCGGGCTTCTCCCTGCCACAAGCACCCATGGTGCCCCTTGGGCTGCTCCTCCACGAGCACCCGTGGGCCCCCCCGGGCCACCCCACCCCAAGATTGAGTCAGGCATTTATAGTACAAGCCATGGACAGGTCACGGGCCACTAATTTTTGTTTACTGCTTGTGACTTGTCCATGACTTTTACTAAAAATACCTGTGACTAAAATATAGCCTTAACAAAAAGGACAAGCCAACAAGTTTAAACTACTTGGGGAGTAGTTTTTGAAGGGTAAGAGAACAGGCTTTTCATATAATATACATTTAAATGGGGATTTAAGTAAAATTTGAAGCTGTTTCCTCTGTAGATTAGCTGCACCCACATACAGTTTTATTAATATAGGTCACACTGAGTTTTCTGATATTTAGATGATAACTTGATAATACTCCTTGTTTACAAGGTGATGAGTTAAAAGGCAACATGTTTATACAAAATAAAGTTTTAGTCCAAGCAATGTTTATGACTAAGTGATAGACACACTCCTAAATTATTATTCTGAAATATGCCTCCTCACACCCCTTTCCCCCCAACTCATCCCCACTAAGTCTATTGTTAACCCCCTACTGTTCAGCAAGCATTAGACTGTTCCCACCAAGTATAAATGAATGTTCACACTATCAATATGCATGTTCAATTTCTTTTAGAATCCTACTAAGTTCTTGGCCTCAATATATTGTAGCAGTGAGTTCCATAGGATAATTATGGCTCCTTGTTCTTCTCTTATGAGCCTGATTTCAGAAAGCCTGATTTATCTTCTCTATAACTTTCATTATCTGTGAAGGTCTATCATGACCTTAATTATTTTGGCCTCTTTCTCAATCACACAGTCCTAATTTTTTCCATCTCTCCTCACATGGAAGTTTTTCCATGCCTCTAACCATTTTTACTATCCCTCTCTGGACTTCATAAATATCTGATTTAAAAAAAAATTAAGATAAATTAAGTGGAGTAGGAAAAATGATACCATGCCATTCATTAAGTCAATACTATTATAATAGTATCAATGTTATTTACCTGCCTACTTTTTTATGCATCCCAGTATTACCAACTCCCTTAATAGTAATATTGATCTCAGAATATTTGGTGTTTTTCTTAAAGTCCTAGCCTTTGGAGTCATTTGATTATGGGAGAATCTGAGTTTCCAGAGAAAAGCTAGAAAGTGTGAACCCTAACGCTCAAAAAACCAAAAGGCAAATAAAAAGAACCCTAAATGTATTAGTTTTTAAATCTCACGATTTTCGAGACAAAATCATAATTTTTCTGAGGCTTGACTCATAATTTTTTATTTCTGTGAAAGCCCCCCCCCACCTTCTCCATTTTATGGTATTTGAAAACGTAATGGGAATGGTGTGCCTATGGGACTTCCTATGAGCTAAGAAGAAGAGGCAGAGCTGGGCCACATATGAAGTTCTGCATCAAGGGGCTTCTGAGAGACAAAGGCCTGCAGTTGCTTTCAGCAGAATAAAAAAGGTGGGTTTAAAACTGCTGCTTGGCTGTCTTTCTCATCAGCACATCACAATGGCACTTCACATGCAGCCTTGTCTGCTTCCACTTTGATGCTTCACTTAAGGTGGCTCACAACTGAGAGTGTCTGTCTCAGGGCAGACTATCAGAAAATGAGGGCAGACACCCCAAACTGTTGGTGTGTTCTATTATTAGATCTCACCAAGCCAGTAACAAATGTGAACTCCTGGATCACTATACCAGTCTTACCATGGAGTCACAGACAGTTCCATTAGACTCTCCAGGCTAGCTTACCACCCAGACGAACTTCACTTAGTGGTAATGGTCACATAAACCAAAAATCACATACATCAGGTTTCTTCACCTCCCAAAGGACCAGTCACTTACCCGCAGATCAATGGGTACTCTCGATCTCACATCAAAGACAACTCTGGCAGCCAATTCTCTAGTAAACTAACTAAAGGTTTATTAGCTATGAAAAAAGAATGAGAATTATTGAGAGATTAAAGCAGATAAAATATAATAACAGGTAAATCACAGTGTGTAACTCCAAATAGTGGGAATGGTGTAATAAACGGACAGTTTCCCAAAAATTCTTTCTCAGACTACCCGGAATAACTTTGGGGATCTCCATCTTCTTGTTCAGTTATTCTGCCCTGTTAGAATCCAACCAGCCCAGAGATAAAGAATATCTCTTTGAATCAGTACCTGTAGCTTCTTTTCACAGACAACAATCTGACAAGTGTCTGTCTCCACATAATGGCCAATTGCTTTGAATTTAGCACTCTTCTTAATTTGCAGTCTGTGAGTTATTTAGTCACAGGGACATACATAATGTAAATGCATTATCATAGGAGTAGATAAGTGAAAACAATACAAGTAACATTCCATTTGTTTTCATGAAGTTCCAACACCTGACTACACTCTTACATTAGCACACATTTTGACATAGGGTTATTTAATTACCAGGTATGCATACTGTAAATGTAATGTAAAAGTAAACAACAGGATATAGATAGGCAAAAACAATACAGTTAACATCTCCTTTGAGCTCTACTAACCTACAAGTGAATTGGCCTGAACATATACTAATACATTTAACTCCTTTGATATTCACAAACAAGTGAGTTGGCTCTGGTTCTGGCCTGAGCTGGTCTGTCAGCATCACATAAGGCATAGCTGATGCAGGCTCTGGTACCCATACTCTGACTCCATTCAAGGCCCAGTCCAATGTCCATAGAAGTCAAAGGACCCTCAGATTCTAAATACTCAGCACTGCCTAAAACTGAGGACTGGAGTGACTTAAATCTTAATGGGCTAAATGCATTTCTGCTGTATTTCCAATGACATCAAAGCAGGGATGAATTTGGCCCCTCTATTTGTAAAGTTCTAATCTGATGACAGTAAAAAGAGCTGAGAAATTGCTTAACATCAGAATTCTTGCAAACCGTTTCTCAGTTATAAAACTGCCAAGATTTCTATTTTACCAAGCCAGATGTGATTTTAAGCCCAGATAACTACATATATCAATTTCCTCTATGAAAATAAGCTATTCTTCAAGATACATTTTTCTATTACGATTAGCTATTTAAAAGTCTGAAGCCCATCCACTTACATCAGAGTTATTCTGTATGTCTGTTGTGCTAAACATCAGCTCAAATTGCCATTCTATTGTGGACCTTGCTGCTGTACCACATTGAGTTCTGTCAGATCTCAGAAGCTCTGAAGCAAGGCCAGACTTGGTCATTTTGAGACAGGAGTCATCTAAGCAATGTCCAAGTGCTGCAGGAATGGGCACGGTGTGTGATTCCCTCTGATCAGTGGCAACATTGCTGATTTGGCAAAGGGAACTTTCCCCCTGAGTTGTTTGTGGCTCAGCCAATAGCCCAAAGTACTGCTAACCGTAGCACTGGGATCATCCTGCAGTGTCTGTTTAATGTGGGACACACAAATCAAACCCTGCACTGTCCCTTAGCATGGCTTAGCAATGGGCCAAGTTAACTTGGAGATGCAGGCTCTATATCAATGCAGTACTCTGAGAATACACACACAGGCACCACCCCTTTACCCTGGACCCCTTCTCATCATTGGTGCTTGGTGATCGGGTACTAGCCCACTTCTTCCTGCTTTTAGGTGGTCCCTCTCCTCCTCCACTGGTTATTTGGTGGGACGGGAGCAATTGCGATTGTCTGAATGTTGCCTATCCCAGGCCTGACAGTATCCTTGAGGAACAGGATCCACCTTCCATTCCAGTAGGCTTCTGGACCTGTGAAACATTCCCTCTACTTCTGCTAAATGCTGTTTTTTTTCCTGAGTAGAAACAAGAAAACCAACTTGTTCAATGGTCTATATATGGTCCTGCCCTTACACACAGGGATATCTATGGCTCTAAAGCCACCATGCTCACTCTTAACATAATTTATCTACATGCTGGTCACAATTACGAAGACATCTGAAATAAACAACCATTTAAAAGAATGCTTGGGAGGCTAAAGTTCAGTATCTACATCCATATTTAAGCTTGCCAATAAAAATGGCTTGCTTTTGAATTCAATAGGACTGGCGCAGGCCCTCAGGGTGTAAATGCTTTGGGAGAAGGGACTAGTTCTTTCTCTGTTTTCTAAAGCGCCATGGCAGATTCATGGCATTACTCATATGTGAATAATAAACAATAGCAAAATAAAGAATAACTATTAATAGCCCAAGTCACCTTTGGCTCAGGAATTAGGTGGCTTTGGGTACAAAACTCTGACCTTCTTTCAAAGAGGTTATGTCCACGTCCAAAGATATAGAGACATTTTTCTTTGTTACCTTACAGTTCTCCTCTTAAAATTGAGCTATTCCAGGTAAGTGTGTATCTGTTTGTGTTCTCTTCATTGCAGTAAGAGTCCCTCTCTTCTGAGTTTCTCTCTTATCTCTTTTTTGTTTGTTTTTGCTTCATATTATGTAGCTTTTTTATTGTATGCAGCTTGGTTATATTCCTCCTCCTGATTTTTTTCTAGTCATAATTTCTTGGTTCCACATCTGTATCCTCTCCCCCACCTTTTCTTACGGGTGTTCATTTCCCCTTATATTGATTGTCGTGGTGCTAGTATTTTCCCTTCTTTCCCACAGCTAAGAGATATTGAGACAATCTTCCGTAATGTTACTGGCTTGAATGATTAAGAACACACTTTTAAAGCTGCTGATTATGGACACTTGGGAACTGACTTGCTTATGTGTCTGCTTCCTGCCACAAGTATCTCATTGATTCAAAAAGCGGTATTGTAATATGCAAAGAGAAATCCTACATTTTACTGTTCTTTCTGGGTCCTTGTCTGTATATAAATATAACGCTTGCTGCAAGAGTACAATGATTTTTAATGCAGTATGTTGTTATTGAGGTTATTCATGCTGGTGAGTAGAAGACGCTAACACTCTTGCAGCTTTTTAATTTTGTTAGGTAGTTGACAAACATGACAAAATATTGCATGGTTGCAACCTGACCAAAAGGGAATAATAAGTATAGTAAAGGGCAATAGTTATACGCTCTTCAATGTGTGTTAACAAGTGCTAGATAAAAAACATGCGATGATAAATGCAAATATTGTGTATGAGTGTGTGTGTGTGAATGCACCTACTATGCATATCAGCCGCTCTTTAAACCACAGCTATAATTTCTCCTATGAGTTAATTGTGTTCAGAATGGCTGTCAGTACCAGCACTTTCACTGCCAAGGGGTTAAAAGTTCATCACACGATTTAAAAAAGAACAAACAAACAAAAAACGGACAAACTCCTCCCATTGTGCTTCAGACCTTAAAGGATCTCACATTTCTAGGCTGTGACATGCTGATTAGGACAAAAAAAGCAAGAGTTGTTCTACATAGCAAAGTAATGACAAATAGTGCATGACTTTATTATTACAAGTAAAACAAATGTAATGCGAGTTTTCAGAAAGCCCATGAGTTTAAAACTGTGCTGAAAATTGCTGTGGCCCTTGCAGAGTGGGCCTTAGATTTGCGATTGATCAAGGATGGCATTTTAGGAACAATGAGCTTTTTCAGCCTGGATGTAATTACTGGAGATGTGAGAGTCATGAATATCATTCCACAACTTCAGACTCCATTGGGGGGATTTTAAATGATCTAAAACCCATGGGTATATTTAATACATCCCTCCTGGTCTGGATACTTACTGTCCCCGGCTGCTTTTGGTATAAGATAACGTGCAGCAGGATTTATTTGGGCCCTGGCATTGCAAGAGAGATGCCACTTAATAAAACTTGGTAAGAATTTGCAATCCGAAGTCCTGCAAACATGTGTTCTACTGCTGTGGCTAGCAGTGTCATTAGGGGCTATTGTGAGAGTTGCGCAGGAAAGTGGCATGGTATCTTTCAAAGAGCTGACCACTATTTATTTATTGTTGTGAGTGTGTGTGCAAAGGTGAAGATCCAATGTCATGCATGTTTCTCTAACTGATTGGTCCTCTTCTTTGCCCTGTGTACATTTGACTGGTCTTGTAACTGCATGAATGCCCCCCCACCCCAGGCCAGGAAATATTGGCTTATATCTAAATAACTCAGATTTACAATCTCTGAAACCCCTGAACAAGGCCATGTCCAAATAGGGTATTGTATTTATCTTAAATCTGTTTATTGATTTTATTCATATTAAGCTTTCCACAGACAATCAAATAAAGAATGACATGTACAACAGTGAGTGTAAATGAGGTGCAATTTTATTGGACTGAATTACCCCTAATATGCATGAATATTTAAACAAGAGCAATCCTATTACAGCCACACACATTAGGTTTTTATTCTCATGTGTTTGATAGCCTGACCTTGCAGTCACATCATTTTGCTTCCTTAATTTTCATTTGTTGGTTATTTGATGATGTTATTTTCAGTTCACTTCACGTTCTCTCATTATTCATGAATTGTAGAGACTAATGGGACACTTCTTTGGCAATTGTGGTAGAATGTGCATACAACAGCCTAGTTATTGTTTCATATTTCAAAGTATGATAGCACTGCAAGCCAGGTTTTGGTTTGTTTTTTTAATTTCTAATGTATTAAAACTTAATAAAGACATTACTGAAAACTGGGGAATGGTATTGTTGCCCATAAATTCACCCTTGATTGTTCAGTGTCTAATCCTGACACCATTTTTCATCTGGTCAATTATTTTGAAATATTTAGAGATGGACCTGAGTATAGAGGCCCCAATCTATCCTTACTCTGCAAAGCACTTAAACATGCACTTAATTGATTTGATGAATTGGGTCCAAAGCTAGGATCCAGACCTGAATCTGGATCCAGATATCCCCACTCCTCCCCATGTTGAGGAGCTTTTGATTTCTCCCATTATAGAGAGAGGGACTGGTCACAAATTTCAGAACTGGGCATGGGTATGAACTTCCTCAAAGTTCATGGGTGTTTAGATCTAGCTTTTGATTTGGAACCATCTCAACTAATATATGACAAATGCCAGGCTAGAGGATAACGTTAATAAGTCATGCTATCAAATATTGCTTCTCCTTCTCCAGTAATTTAGATTAATCTATCTTTGCTAAATTTAATTTTTAGATTGCCCCATACCTATTGAAAACTTACATACATTTTATTACTAACAAGTGGGAATAAGGAGTTCATAGTATTGTGACTGAGGGTTTGGACTCACCAGTCAGTTTCACTTTTCTTGCAATTTTGCATATATCTAGGTATCCCTATAGCTTTATAGATTTGACTGAGGGATGTAAAGATATAGCTATCAGGCAAAAATTTCTAAAGTGCTTAAGTGGCCCCATTACAACATAGGTTCCCAAATCACTTGGGCATTTTTGAAAAATGGGACTTAGGCTCTCATTAAGTGGTTTGAAAGTTTTACCCATAATGTCTTTTTTCCTCTTTTATTATTCCTTTTCTTCACCCCCTCTTCTTAAGTATTTATTGTAACCTATGTGGTCATGTTTGGTTTCAGTGTTATGCTGAAATGCCATGAATGTTTTTATTACCATTTGTCTTTATTAAATACAAAAATAAAACAAAAGTTCTTTAGAAGAAAGCAAACAACATACCTTTAAAAAGAACAGATAGAGGTCCTGATCTTGCGTTCTTTGTGAACCCAAAGCTCCCAATAAAATCCCTGGGAGCTTGCAGTATACAAGGAATGCAAGACCAGCCCATAGTTAAGAGCAGAGTGATAATTTTCCAGCCCATGGATATTATTTAATTTATAGTAATAAAAATATAGTAAATAAATATACTATGTAATGTTGAAGTCAGGAAACCTGGGATCTATTCCCAACCCTGCCAGTGATTTGCTGTGTGACCTTGGGCAAATCACTTAACTTTTTGGTGCCTCTGTTTTCTCTTTTACCTTTTGTCTATCCTGTCTATTTAGAACCTGATCCAGCTCCCATGGAAGTCAATACAAGTCTTTCCATGGTCCTCAGTGAAGTTGTATTAGACCCTTGCACTGTAAATTCCTACAGAGAGGGGCTGTTTCTTACTAGGTGTATGGAAACTGCCTAGCACAATAGGGCCCAAGCTCAGTGGGGACCTCCAGGCTGTACTGTAATTTTAATAATAATATATATTATATAATTTTATTCTTTTGGAGCCTTTACATAACAAAATATACACGTGTAATTTGGTAACCGAAACCATTCTTTCTGTATTAAAGAAATACTTATGGGTGACATCTGTGGGGAATAGAATAATAGCATTATATGATCAAATTAGAGGGAAAAAGAAAATAAAGATTGAAATAGGGGTGTAAAATAGCAGCCCATCAGTTGTGTGCAATTATGCCCTCGCATTTTTCTCTTT
Organism: Eretmochelys imbricata; assembly: GCF_965152235.1. Taxonomy (NCBI): domain Eukaryota; kingdom Metazoa; phylum Chordata; order Testudines; family Cheloniidae; genus Eretmochelys; species Eretmochelys imbricata. The sequence goes on from NC_135572.1 coordinate 145,438,317, forward strand.
TCTTGCTTTCCTTTGTTTATTTTCATAGTTAAACAGAAGTTTTAATATAGAAAAGTTTTAGATTCTCCAGCTGTTGTAAACTATTTTTGTTATCTCAGAATCATTAAATACAGACACTCTCTGACAGCCAAATTCTCACCTCTCTCATATGCCATTTACTTCCAATAAAATAACTCCCATCAGAGTCACTATTGCATGGGTAAGGTGAGCAGGGGCCATGTCACGTCCTTTTAAAAGCACAGCAGCATTCATGCGAGTACTAAATACCAGCTCCCCTGCTTATTGTTTTTTAAAATTGACAGATTAAGTTATTCTGCCTCAGGTGAACGAGAGCAACCGAAGCAGGATCTGAATGATCTATGGTCAAAACCTCAGCTGTGACTTCTTACACTATCCCCTTGACACCTGCAGTTGGTTTTTTTTAAATCCCATGGGTTCTCTTAGCCTTGCTGCTAGTACAGTCGTGACATTGCCATTCTGTGTGTGTGTTGGATGACAATGAGTTAAGCCATATAATTGCCACATAGTAACCTGTGATTTAAAAAGGTCCCTGGACTATTTCACATTATGAAGTATTCATTTCCCTGCTAAGATTTGTCAGTGTCAGTGATACCTATTATCAGCACACCACACCAGCATCATTGCACAGTCATATTTTCCTTAGACCACAATATTATTCAGACAGCTCTATCCCTGACTTGCCAGGGTCACATCATTCTCTCTCAGATGGTGGAAACAGCAGGAGATGCAAGGTAATGAGCCGGTAGTTGGATGCCCCTGAAGTTGGGTCGCTGCATGTTTTATATTCCCAAGTCAGTGTCCATGGAGACAGCAGAGCAGAACAACAATAGATGGACCTTAAAGAAATTAGCATGCTCGACAGTGAAAAATTGACAACTCTGGTAGAATTACAGACCTTGAATCACTGTTATCCTTTGCTCCCAGAAATTCCAGACCCTGGAATTCTCGGTCTGCAGCCTGGGTCACAAAGAGGAAGGAAAAATGTTCTCAAACTTTGCAGAAAAAGAGAAGTCTGTAAGTTTTAGGTCAACGTAGACTCAGCTGATTATAGGGTCTTTGCCTGATATATAGTATGTAAACATTTGACTTCTAAAGTTTTAATAGTCTCTTAAGCAAAGATGGGCTGATTCAAACAGTGATCCAGGTGCCTCCAAAGTTAGAATTTTGGGACTCAGGTTTTCCTCTAGTATCCAAACAAACATGATGGCTTTCACAAAGCAAGGGTCTTCATATGTTGTAATACAACACCTACCCGACCCACGTTGGGACATCTGGGCACTAGTGTAATATTAATAAAACTAATAAAAATGGTCTCTGCCCCCTACCCCTAATATTGTTATGTCCCCAACAGCTTTTCTCCCTGTAGCATCCCCTTGTCTATTTACAATCTAAAATATTTGGCAGTGAATTAACACACAGGGAGGTGAGGTAACTTACCTGAGGTCATAGCAGAGCCAGGAACAGAACAGAACAGAGGTCTCCTGAGTCCCAGCCCAGTACCCTACCCACTGGATCACCCTGCCCCTCTTTCTTCGGAATAAAAGTCACCCTCCATAGGGCAGACTGAGAGACTGATATGATTATCTGACCCTTTGCAATTGCTATACCCCACTACCCCACTGATCTAGTGGACAATGTCTTTGCTTGCCTATTTCAGTAAAAGTCAAAAGGAGAACAGGTGAGCAACATATTTTAACCTTAGGAAACTGGGTCACTTTCTATGTTTCCTAGATTAGCACCTGCCACACATTTATGGCATCTTACTGCTTAGAGTCTTCAACTCCACCCCCAACCCCGATTCTCTTTTCTGCCACCAGCTGCATTTTCAAAACAATCTGTTTGCAGAGTGAAGTGAATGATGCACGGTACTGGATGAATGACTTCCTCTTGAGCTAGGCATATTTTGGCAAATATAAGACTGATTTTCCTCTCATTTACCCCAGAGTATATAAGGAGCAACTCAGCTAAAGATAGTGGGAACTGGTGATGTGAGAACAGAAGCACGCTGTATGTCATGTGGTATATTTGCATTTACTTTGCTGTTCCCGATCGTCACATTGCTCAGGTTTGAGGTTATCTCACACTTGTGAATTATATAGTCCAGCTTCACTTGAATTTAGTATTTTCTCTGCCAACCTAAAAAAAAAAAAAGAGTGCTCTTTAGTTTTTGGGTTCTGTTTTTGCTCTCTGCTTTTGTTTTTATTATTATTATTGAGTGGCTGTCACAAATTCAGCTCCCTTGAAAGTAATGGAATTAGACTGTCAGCCAGTCTTTGCTTTAATGGATTGAGTCAGTGCTCTACATCTGTAGATTCTGTGCTTAGGAAATTCATCTTTCTGAAACTCTCCATGATTTTCAAGACAGCAGTTTGCATCAATGGCAGATGGACATAGCCAGGAAGTGGAATCCTTGGAATTGCAGCATGTTTGAGGAAAACAAGAAGCCTATCTGCTTATGGAAAGTATAATAATCATGAAATATTATCCCAAAATGAATGGACTTTTGTCTGCTCAGTATTTTAAGATTCGCAGGTACTTCTGTCACAGTTTCTGTTAAGTTCTGAAGCAAAAGTTTTGACAGAATGCATTTATAAAGACTCATTAATTTTGAAAACATTAGCCTAAGGTATTTGTTTTGAAGAACTTTTGTCAATGTCTATCACTAAAAACTTATGTGGGTAATGAAAACAAAACCAGACATAACATGGTGAAAATGTAAGCAAGGATGACAGTAGGCCTGGCCTACGGCATCTTCAACACTGTGCAGATAAACTGACTAAGAAGGAGCACAAAGATCTGGAAGTCCAGTTTATGTAAATTAGCTTCATATCACACCAACAGAAAGATTAGGCAAATGTATTAAAAAGCCTTGGCACAAGAAGACACTACAGAAGTTAAAGTTGTTGATCCTCCAGTAACTGTAAGCTAGTTTTCCTCAGCTGAACTTTTTCCCAAGTCCTTTCTGTTCTATGGAAATGTTTCATGGCGTTAATATCCCTGTGTTCATTTAAATGGCAAATTCAGCACTGTAGTCAATTCACAATCTGTGTCCTGTCAAATACTTCACTCTTTCTGTTATCTGTAGAAGATTTCAGAACCATGTGTCCCATTAGAAAGACTAAAATGCCTTTTTCTCATTTGCTTTCCAACAAGGTTTGAATGGGTTCCAGACAATCACTAAGATGCCTGATTTCTGGCACAACTTGACCTACAGACACATTATCATCAATACTGACTGTCATAGGACAAGAATCACAGAAAAAGTCACTTTCTTCTAATGCTGAACAAGGAACTTTCTTAGAATTACATTAAAATACTATTAAGGTTGCAAAGTCAAAAGTTAGGCAATGCCTGAATTAATGCCTGAATCTGTATCCATAGGAAAAAAAGTCTAGTACTACAGTTTTTTGTCATTCTTTACTTCCCTTTTTCTGCTCAAGGGTAGGAGCTACGACTTACTCCCAACGAGAGATCTGGGTAATGTTTGGTACAATCTCTAGCTCTGCACATAGTTCTGCCTATCAGCCATTGGGTATTTGAATACCCATAACAGAAGATAAGCATGGGCAAGACATACACCCATGCAGGGGAATAAAGAGGCATTTCAATCCCCTGTAGGGGCCACATCATAGGTCATAGTGTGTGTGTGGGGGGGTGTTGACACCAGGGGGCACTATTACTCCTGAAATGGATCTTTACTGGCTCCCAGTGGAGCAGATTACTGTCATACCAGTGAAAAAGGTCCACAGTAATTATCTTCAATACACAGCAGTTTACTGAGATGGAATTACACAACCGGTAAAGGGTTATATCAAGCACCTAACTTCTATGTTCGACATTAAGAGCTATACATTAGAGCTATACATTTTCCTTAATGAGTCTCTCTTTCACAGACATACACAAGCAGGCCCTGCGCTAGCCTCATGCAGTTCCTGCTTGGCAAACAAAGAAGGTGGTTACCAGTTTTATAAACGGCTTCTTCTCTGCTTATCTGTTCTTCTCAGCCCTCTGGTCTGTCTTGGATTCCCTCGAAGCAAGGCCTCGGTTGCCTTGAGACCCCTTTGCTTCACAGTCCTACTCAAGCCCACGGAGCAGAGTTTTGGCTACTCTGTCTAGCAACTTTGCTTCATCAAGCATCAATGAAGGAATCCCAACAGTAATTTAATTTGCTTGATTTTTACACTCTTTTTCCTCAAAGGAGTCACATCTTAAAAGCATGGCTAGTGGGTATGTGGTTACTAATTTTTACCTAATTAGTATTTTTAGAAGGGGCTTGAGGGGTGGTACCGAATGAAGATCACCCCATGTTTACTCATTCACTCTGGCTCTCTGCATGACGTTCCTTCTGTAAGGTCACTAGAACAAGGTCGACCTGTGCTCCATGCTGGAACTTTATAATGTGATATTTACTTTTACATGGGCCCATATTTGCCGACCAGTAGGTTCAATATCAATCGTACATGCAGACTTTGCCAGTTCTTTATCAAATTAAAGGGAACATGCCACCAGGATCCTCTGCAGCCATTCAGCCATATTGAAGTCATGTCAAGTTATGTTCTCATCATTCATTCAGTACGGCCACACCAATTTGGCACCATCCTAACAGGGGGGGAGAACAGCCTCCTTGACTTCATCCCCACAAATGCACAAGCCAGCACAGATAAACCAGAATGGAAGGGAAATAATCTCTTATTGGTTTACTTTGCTAATTCTGACTCTGGAAGTCTTACCTCCCTCCCTGGCTTGGCCTTGGGGCAGTGAAGTTACTGCTGTTTCTTGTTGTGGGCTAAGAATTAAACTCTCAATCTAGCGTTATGAAAAGAAATTGGGTACTACACAATCTTTTATCATATAAATACACTCAAATATATATATGAAAAAATAGTCCTGTGTGTCGTAGAGAGAGAGAGAACCTGAAATACAGCACCTCATGCAAGACCTGAAGCCCGAACCATAGTCAGCAAAGACAGGCCACGATGTGAGTAGAAGTCAGGCCCTGTCATAAAGCAGATTCATAGATTCATAGATATTAAGGTCAGAAGGGACCATTATGATCATCTAGTCCGACCTCCTGCACAACGCAGGCCACAGAATCTCACCCACCCACTCCTGCGAAAAACCTCTCACCTATGTCTGAGCTATTGAAGTCCTCAAATCGTGTTTAAAGACTTCAAGGAGCAGAGAATTGTCTGGTACATGAACTTAGCAAAGGTATGGCTAGTGTTGCTAAAACATAGGCATGCCTAAGAAGTACTAGGTACTGGGTATTTATGTAAACACATTCCTAGAGGATGGTACAGGAATACTTAGAGTTCTGAAGTAACAACAAACACATTCCTAGGGCAAGGTACAGGGACACCCTGACCTCAAGTAAGATAAAAATGGGCTGACAGAATAATGAATGGGGATGGTTTGTTTGATCCAGCAGGTACAAGGTTTAGGGTTGGTAACTAACCATGTCAGGAGTATAATATGTAACTTGCTTCTATCAATGTATAAAAGGGGAAGTCATAGGAGGGCCACGTTTGTCCAGCCTAGGGTGCAGCAGAGACTCCTGTTGCTGACTGAGATGATCCATTATTGCAGGCAAACCTGTGTTAGAGTTCTTGTAGCTCCTATGGGGCACTAGGACCATGCTTCATAGGCAATAAACCTGGCTGAGCACCTTCACCACCAAACCAACCCAGCAGTCTTTCTTTATGAGTAACTTCAAGGTCTTCTGAATTAGCAGGCTGCACTATCTGCTCATGCTGATAACTCCAGAGCTCCAAGAAGAGAAGCACTGAGCAGCTGTAACAGGTTAGCAGCCTGGACTGCGTTACTGCAGCAGCAACATTCCATCTGTCTACACTGTGAAATAAATGAGTAACTACCACTTTAAAAAGCAATGCATCCAGTTTTGGTTGGGAGTATATATAGCTATTACCATTTGATATCACTGGCGCAACTCACAAGATGAAATATGTTCACATAAACAATGTGTTAAATAACTTAGGATAAGCTACAAATTCATAAATGTAAAAAGGGTTAAATGGCTCAAATAATTTCCACTGCAACTAATTCTCCTAGTTTTAGCTGCCACCCGAAAAGGATTTTTCATAGACAATTAGGGAGGATAGCAGAAAAAAAGAAGAGAAAAGAAGGGACAGATCAACACGGATCATGCTTATTCCCTGATAGATTACCAGCTAATTATTTCTTAATTAGAAATGTCAGGTATTCCCCCCACCATCCCAGGAAAATCATGGATAAAATGATCAATTTCCATTTCACATGTTTTAGGAGTGCAATTTTGCAAGCTTTCAAAGCCAAGAAGATGTATTTAATGGGGTTTTTTGAGTAAGAGAATCCCCATGGTTCACCCTTTGCTCATACTAGTTGCTGATAGTGTGCTCATTGTAGGAATATCTTGCTTTAAATGAGTATGACAGGCTCTCATTTTGTTAGAAAGATTATAAAGCAAACACCATTAAGGACCATTGGCTGTAGAAAAGTGCTTGTGGTAAGCACTGTGTAGTAAAGCTCAACTTATTTTCTCTTTTATGTTTCCATGCTTTCATTTGGTTTCTTTTTCATTCATCTGTCTAGGTAAATCTCAAACACTGGTACGGAATAAATAACTCCGTGAAAATATGCCTTATAAATAACTAGCTCATCCAAATTTACATAAGCTGTCCGCTCAACAGCTTTCAGGAGTTTATAGAACTTAATGTGATTGAGTGATGACTAGGCTACCCATATATTGCCATCTAATGGAGGCATTTTAAAGGAGGTGTTGACAACATTCATTATGAGTTATTCCCCATAAGTTTCCCAAAAGCTATTTTCTCTGCACTGAAAAATATACAAGCTCTTCCTCCTTACTGAATAAGTGAGTTCATTTCAGCATTAAATTGTAGAGCTTGTACACTTAACGTTCTTAATATCCCCGACTGTCCTCCCTACCTCTTTCTCTAGATATATGAAAAGCCATTCAGTAATGAATTACAGTGCATGTTCTTCTGGAATCACCATGAGTTTGTTGTTTAAGCTAATGCGCTCGACATTCTCCTGGCAAAGTCTGTCTCATATGGAACACACGGACTGTAACATTGGTTGAGTTAGCATGATGCTGTATAATCTGTGCATATTCTGTGGTGCCTTTTGATGCCATTAATAATCTGACTTTACTGTGTGTCTAAATTAAGGTATTGTATTTGTTAGAGATAGGGAAAAGTAATCTTGAGTAATTTGTGTTTGATCATACAATAAAAAGTGAAGACTGATAGATGGCAAAGGCTTCCCGTGCATTGGGTAGTCACTACTTTGAAACTGGAAATTCACTAATACAGTATGAATGGATCCACGGCAGCTTTTCTACCAGTGCCTGCATTAAATGAAGACATGCCTCTCTCAACAACAATGTAATTATACCACATCATATGTCTGCATAGGAAAACACGGGGTTTATTATGCCAGATCAACCTGTTGGGGGTCCAAACTGATCTGAGATAGAAATCTCTCAACCCCATGACTTAATATCTCAGCTTCATATCTATGCCACTAAACAGATTTGTGATACTAAGAATACAGAGTACATTTATATTAATTAGGGGAAAATGGTGTAACAGTATTATATTTGTGACAAATTAACACAAGTCAGGAAATCCATGCTAAGGTGTATTCAGTGGTGTGTGATGGTACACAGCACACTGTATTTTATATTCCATCGGTGTCCTTTAAGACCACAGTAATAAAGACACATTCTGATAAACTGTATAAGGATTAATAGCTTTCACTTGGGATTTCATCACTTTTCCCAGTGTATGTAACTAATTTAGGCCCCTAATCTGCAAATGACTCTTCGTCACTGTAACCTGCACCTTTATGGACCCCCACTGAAAGCAATTGCAGGTTCAAGGCCTTAGGGTGAAATTCTCCTGTGCCAAGAGTTTCAGAAATGGGTACTGGAAACATGGGCCCCAAAATAAGTGGCTTGATTTTTCACAAGCGCAGAGTCACTGAAATCAATGGGAGCTGCTGAGTGATCAGCGCTTCTGAAAAATCAGGCCTCTTAGTTTGGTGACTAAATATAAATTTTGGAGACTAGCTTTAGCCACCCATATTTGAAAGTCTTGTCCTGAGTCTGCTGAGAACCCATACAAGGCTCTTCCCATAACTGCTGCCTTTAACATGGACTTAAATGAAGTGAAGAGCCTTATCTGAGCTCTCTGCATGTGGGAGAATTTCAACTTTAGTAACTTTTCTGGAGAGATCCTCTGCCATTTCCCTCCATTTTCCCCTTCCTTAAAAGGCTCAGAGGTTACAGGGACTCTCAATTTGATCACAGTGGGCTGGATGCAGGTCCCTGTGGAATAATACCACTTTACTGCTCCACCTTTCTCCTGCCTTGGGGGATGCACTTTTTCTGGAGAGTTTTCATAAATATAAAGGGAAGGGTAAACACCTTTAAATCCCTCCTGGCAGAGGCAAAACCCTTTCACATGTAAAGGGTTAAGAAGCTAAGAGAACCTCGCTGGCACCTGACCAAAATGACCAATGAGGAGACAAGATACTTTCAAAGCTGCGGGGGGTTGGGGGGGAGACAAAGGGTTCTCTCTGTCTGTGTGTTGCTTTTGCCGGGACCAGAGCAGGAATTTAGGTCAGAACTCCTGTAAAGAGTTAATAAGCAATCTAGCTAGATATGCATTAGATTCTGTTTTGTTTAAATGGCTGATAAAATAAGTTGTGCTGAATGGAATGTACATTCCTGTTTTTGTGTCTTTTTGTAACTTAAGGTTTTGCCGAGAGGGATTCTCTAATGTTTTGAATCTGATTACCCTGTAAGGTATTTACCATCCTGATTTTACAGAGGTGATTCTTTTACTTTTTCTTCTATTAAAATTCTTCTTTTAAGAACCTGATTGCTTTTTCATTGTTCTTAAGATCCAAGGGTTTGGGTCTGTGTTCACCTATGCAAATAGTCGAGGATTTTTATCAAGCCTTCCGCAGGAAAGGGGGTGTAGTGCTTGGGAGGATATCTTGGGGGGGAGACATTTCCAAGTGGGCACTTCCCCGTTCTTTGTGTAACACTTTGGTGGTGGCAGTGTTTAACCTAAGCTGGTAAGAATAAGCTTAGGGGGGGGTCTTTCATGTAGGTCCCCACATCTGTACCCTAGAGTTCAGAGTGGGGAAGGAACCTTGACAAGAGTAACGTCCTGTTCTCCAAAAGCTGACCTGCCGACACAAGCAATAAACGTATACTTCATGCACAGCAGCTGACTGGATGGCCCTTAACATTTAAAAAATAAAATTACTGCAAGTGCCTTTGCCTTTTAAATTCACCATAAAAAGGCATAAACCCCAGGGTGTCCAACTGTTTCATGCGTGTAGAGCTCCAATTCAGTCCCTACAAAGGTGTTTTGCACCTACACTGATGCAGCTGAAAATACCATATGGGTAGAAATGGAGTACCATGGTGACTGGCAGAGTATTGATAAAATCTTCCCCTCTTTTGTGCTCTTTTGTAACTGTTCGGAAGTATTTCATCACGGTGTAGTATGCCTTAGTGAATTTGTGGATCATTGACACACCTGCATCAGGTATTAATGAGATAATATTACTAGAACTTGTACAAATGGAAATTATAGGTCCATTGAAATCAATACAACTGCACACAGCATGCTACAGGTTCCACAAGAAAGAGTTCAAGCTTAAAGAAAAAAAAGGGGGGGAACAGAAAGTAATCAGTTGCTGCTAATGAAGATTATAGTACAGTTTTTCAGTGCTACCTTTAATTCTTGTTTAGTGCTAAGAAATCACCATAATAAGAGGCTTAGAAATGTCAGAGAAAGCTACTTTTCCAGCAATAACTCAGTTATTTGATATTTTTTTAAGATACCAAAGCAATTAGTCTAATAATAGATTAAAGACCTGCAAAAACTCTCATTCTCTCTCTCTCTTTTTGTACCAAAAAAAAAAAAACAACCTAATTTCCTAAGTGATATTAGAAAAATATAAAAATGGGCCACACTTCTTCCTGTCCCCACTAACTACAAACCAGTCACACTGAGTTTTATTCACTTTTGCAAAAATTTGTTCCTAATTTGAACCATTTTGCCTGATTAAAAACTCATGAACCAGAATTTAGTCCTGCAGCCAGTTTTAAATTCAGATTAGAGACCTCTCCCAAGGGTGTTTATATTTAAAAACATTGGCATGAGATAAACAAGGTGGGGGTATATTAATCACATTATTAGAAGGTGCCTCTTTCTCCCCCATTCTGGTCCAGCTGGTGTCAGGATTACTCACTCTCCCCCCAAGCAGAGCCAGCACAAGGCCTGACACAGCTGAGGGTGTGCCAAGACTGCTGTCTTGCTCCACTGCAAAAGAGGCTGGGAAGAGGTGGGGCCATGGCAAATGGACTGTCCGCACAGGGGTGTACAGCAGGCTGTATAATCCTGCACATCAGGTTAAATGCCTCAGTTTGTCTCTGAGGGTATGTGCATGCTGCAAAAAAAATCCCCTGTGGCAGCGAGTCTCAGAGGCCAGGTCACCTGACTTGGTTTTGTGCTACTGGGCTAAAAATAGCAGTGCAGATGTTCCCACTTGAGCTGGACCCCGGGCTCTGAAACCCACTTCTCTTGCTGGGTTTCAGAGCCCAGTTTCCAGCATAAGCACAAATGTCTACACTGTTATTTTTAGCCTCAGCGTGAGCCTGATACAGTTGACCCGGGCTCTGAGACTACAGCTGTGGGGTTTTTGTTTGTTTTTTTGCAGTGCAGGCATACCCTAAGTGACGTTTTCAGTTTTCTTAGACAGATGCTAACAAAAGCCATGCTGAATGTTATTATTTTTCAGTACTCAAACATGTATTAGGTTCTTTGCAAGATTGGGTATTTTCATGGGTGTGTTAACAGTCAGTGAAGGGTCATGCAAAACACCAGTTTTTTATTCCCTTTGAGAAACCCTTGTGGGGAGCTGCTCTGCCCTGTTGAACAGCTATTGCATAGTGCCCTAGACCTTGCAGGTTAAGAGCCAAATTCTCTAGCTGGGTGACAGCTGTTTGGGCACCACTGAGGGCCAGCTCCAAATGCCTTGCAGAGAACGAACTTGGCATAGGAGAACTCAACCTGTTGATCTGTGCTATAGCTGGTACTCGCACCTTTGTCTCTCCTTCTTGTCACCGAGGGGATGGCAATCATCCACCGTTGCAAGATGCATTAAGGACCCCTAAACCTATGGCAGAACTTTGAGCTGCCTGACAGCAGCTCAAAGAGCAATTTGGGAGCAGGGCTGGAATGAATTCACTCCTAAGGGTCTGTTTCTGCAACGCTCTCGTTGCCGTCAGTAGGGCCAGGCCTGGTCTTAACATTTTATATGTAGTCAGTAAAGTTTGTAATGTGCTTGGGGACCCATTTGGAGAAAGGCACCTGTCATGGTAGGAGCAGAGCATTTGACTTTACTTGGAAAGAGGTAGGAAAGGTCACAAGAAAGCTACTATCTTGGAGAGGTTTTTTAATTTTGATTTTGTCAAAAACAAAAACAAAAAACAAAAAAGGCCTACAGTCACTGGAGTGCACAGATCCCCCTTCTCCCCCCAAAATCAAGGCCATAGTCCTATAATGCAAATAACACCAACAAAAACCTCCCTGATGGGGGTGGATGGTGCAATAGGTTAACTAAATAACCTTTTCTCTGGATATTTGTATTGTAATCTCCACTCCCCTCCCCACAGATGGAAATAAGATTAACATTCTCTTCCTAGTCCCAAGTGGATTTGGTGCATGTCACAAAAACCTCCACAGAATTTGCAGTCTTTGCTCTAGAAAGGGCCAGGATTGGGAAAATAAAGGGATTTTAGATTGGAAAAGAAGAGCATTGGTAATGACAAATGTGAAATCTTCCATGCAGCCATGTTGGCAATAACTAGTACTAATGATTCTTTCCTTTAGTTAATATCAAATTCAATATGCAAAGCAAAATAATTGATAATCCATTGTAAATATTGGAGACTGAGGAGAAAAAATACAACAGAAACGGGCCTAACATGGGTTTTCCTGTTTCCTGTTTCTAAAAAATACACAGGCATTACATACAGGATATTCCTAATGTGAACTCTCCATCATTCAATAGCCTCTTATCCCCCTCAGTCATAAATTGCATAAACTGGGTTATATTATAAACAAGAAATAAGTTTATTAATGACAAAAGGTGGATTTTAAGTGGTTAAAGAAATAGCAAACAGAACAAAGCAGATTATTAAGCAAAGAAAACCAAACACGCAAACTAAGCTTGTTTCACTAAAGAAATTGGTTACAAATAGTAATTTCTCACTCTAGATATTCTTGCAGGCAGATTACAGAAAGTCTGGAAAGACAGCTGCACTGGTCTCCAGCTTGAGACCTCAGTATTGTTACTCACAAACTAGGTGCCCTTCCAGCTTGGGCTCAACCCTTCTACCCCGAGTTCAGTTCTTGCTTCCAGGTGTTTTTCAGTGTCTCTTTGGTGAGGAGGCAGAGGAGAACCTTGATGATGTCACTCCCCTGCCTTATATAGCTCTTGTGTATGGTGGGAACCCTTTGTCTCCCAGTGGAAGAACACTGGCATTCCAAGGGGTGGGTTCGGTACCAGGTGACTCAGACCCATGTCTCTGCAGCACTGTGGCAGCTATTACTCCTAGGCTGTCTCCAGCATCCACAGGAAGACTAAGCTCTTTTACAGTCAATTGTCTTCGCCAGTGGGCCATTAGCACTGTCTGGCTTTTCCATTGTTTTACCTGAAGGGCTGGTTGGGGGTGACACCCAAAGTAACATATCTGAAATACAGATACATAGATAATATTCCTAACTTCAGGTACAGAAATGATACAGGTATACAAATTAGATAGTCACATTCGGTAAATCATAACCTTTTCCATGATATCTCACTTGAGCCATCTTGCATAAAGTATATCTCAGTTTTGTCATATTCATATAATAAACATATTTTCATAAAGACTATAGAGTGAAATGTCACACTCACCCTTCGAGTTTGTGATGTCATTTTACAACTTTTACACCTGCCCTACGCTTCTATATCTGTCTCTATGAATAGCATGAGCATGTTGATACAGGGGCGGGGATACGAGGGCTGACAACTTCCTGAATGGCCAATCCATTGCTCCACTAGCAGCTAAGTCATTGGGGCAGGCTTCATTCCATGTTTTTAATAGGTAGGATGAATCACCTAGGCTGGAGTGACAGAACAAGAGGTATTTCAATTTAGTATAGTTTTCTCCTTTTAAAATGTTCTAATCTAGCATGGCACATAAGCAACAAACTGTCACATTTGCCATTTTCTTTAAAAATGGATTTTTATAATCTTAAATTCCACCTGCTAAATCTCAAACAAAGTAGACTTGAGCAAGGTGTTTGTGTGTCAATTCTCTTTACTTTAGTGACCAAACACCACCAAGATCCTGGGAAATAATGTTTCTTAAAGGCAAAGCTGTCGAAACATGAGAAGCGTCTGTAGAAAATGAACCACTCATTCAATTATGAAACATGGAGAAGAATTAAGGCGAGAATACAGTTTGTAGACCAGATACAGCATTCCTCAGAGATCATACAATAGGTATTGGCCATATAATCACTGGCCATCATTAATGGAGTGAGTAAAAGATTGTGAATAAGTGCTTTCTATAAACAGGAGCTTGGGGGAGGAGGGTAAAAATGACTTCAAGAATAGAAATAAATGAGCTGCTGCTCATAGGCTGAAGAGAGTAAGAATCAGTTTGCTAGTGCTGCAACAAATGCAAGAGCAACTGATATTTTTATATGCTATATAAAACTAATCACCACTATTTCTTTACCCCCTTAGTAATTGTATGCTTTTAACAGTCATTAATTCTGCAAGTACCAGGGGAATATATATTTCCTTGAAGATCTGATCTATGTAACAAAGTACTGAGGAGAACATCTTGCAGATACTGTTATAGAGATGCGTTCTTTAGTCTATAAAGGCGGGAGGGATAGCTCCAGGGTTTGAGCATTGGCCTGCTAAACCCAGGATTGTGAGTTCAATCCTTGAGGGGGCCATTTAGGGATCTGGGGCAAAAATTGGGGATTGGTCTTGCTTTGAGCAGGGGTTGGACTTGATGACCTCCTGAGGTTCCTTCCAACCCTGATATTCTATGAAGCTGTCCTCCATGACAACTACAGTATATGATTTTACAGATTTTATGGGCATAAGGGACCACTGTGATCATCTAATCTGACATCCTGTATAACACAGGCCACAGAACTTCCCTGAATTAATTCCTGTTTGAACTAGACCATATTTTTGGGAAAAACATCTGATCTGGATTTAAAATATGCCAGTGATAGAGAATCCTCCACAATCCTTGGTAAGCTGTTTCAATGGTTAATTTCCCTCATTGTTAAAATTTGTCCCTTATTTCTAGTCTTAATTTATCTACCTTCTATTTCCAGCCATTATACCTTTGTCTGCTAGATTGAAGAGCCTTCTATGATTGGATATCTATTCCCCATGTAGGTATGTAAAAACTGTGATAAAGTCACTGGCTATTTGATCAGTAAATACATTGAGCTCCTTCAGTCTATCACTGTAAGACACATTTTCCAGTCCTTACTCACTCTTTTCCCTGAACCCTCTCCACTTTTTTTCAACATCCTCCTTGAATTGTGAATACCAGAATCTAACACAGTATTCCAGTAGCAGTTGCATCAGTGCCAAATACAGAGGTAATATAACCTCCCTACTTCTACATTATATTCCTCTGTATATACTGTACATCCAAGGACTGCATTAGCCCTTTTTGACTATATTGTAGTGGGAGCCCCTATTCAGCTGATTGTCCTCCAGGACTCCTTTCAGGGTCACTGAAGGAATGCCTACTTCTTTGTTCCTAGATGTATACATTTACATTCTGCCATATTGAAACACAAATTGTCAAGTGTTCTAGAGAGCTCAGTATCAGTCACCTCTCCTCTTCATTATTTACCTCTCCTCCAATCTTTGCACTATCCAAATTCTTAATCAGTGATGATTTTATGTTTTCTTCCATGTCATTGATAAACATGTTAAATAGTGTAGGGCAAGAATCCATTTCTTTGGGACTCCACAAGAAACACAGTGTTCAGTGATGATTCCCGATTTATTATTACATTTTGAGACCTATCAATTTAATCCATTTAATGTGTGTCATGTTGATTTGGTATTTCTCTAGTTTATTAATGAAAATGACATATGGTGCAAAGGAAGAAGTCTAAATATATTACATATACACTATTATTTTTATCAACCAAAACTTGTAATGCATTAAAAAAAAAGATATCAAGTTATTTTGCTCTATCTTCCATGTTGATTGGCATTAACTATATTTCCCTCCTTTTATTAATCAAATCCCTCTCAGCTGTTCCATTATTTTGTCCAGGATCGATGCCAGACTGACAGGTCTATTATTGCCTGGGTCAACCCATGTATCCTTTTTAAATACTGGTACAACATTATCTTATTTCCAGTCTTCTGAAACTTCCCCAGTGCACCAAGTTTTATTGAAAATCAACATTAATGGTCCAGAAAGATCCTTGGCCAGCTTTTTAGATGCCAGTTATATGGACTGCTGATTTTAAAATGTCAAGTTAGTCATTGATGTTTACCATCTTCCTTAGTTGCTGTTGGAACGGAAACTACTTTATCATCATCATACGATATGACTACATCATCTGGATCATTTCCCAAATAAAGAAGAGAAATATTCATTGAACACTTCTGGCTTTTCTGCATTATTATTGATAATTCTATCATTTTCATCTAGTAGTGGACCAATACTATTGTTAGGATTCTTTTTGGTCCTAATATACTTAAAAAAACTCCTTATTGTCCTTAACTCCACTGGCGAAGAGATTTCTCCTTTTGTTTTTTTGATTCCCTGATCAATTTTCTACAATACCTAACTTCTGATTTATTTAATTACTTCCCCTTTTTCCCATTAGCTGTATATATATATATATAGAGAGAGAGAGAGAGAGAGCACTGCTTTCTCTTCCTCACTAAGCCAGGTGCCAGGTTGCTTTTTAAATCAGGGTGGCATTCACTCCTGATTGTGGATTTTTGGGCATCTAGTTGAATGTTCTTAAACAATTATCATTCACCTTTTTCTGTTTATATTCTTTATCCCATCTGATTTGGCTCATAATTTTTTACAGGTTTGTGAAATTGACCCTTTTAAAGAACCAAGGATATTTATTACTGGTTTGAACTTTATATTTGTTTGACTAGGCAGAGAGAATAGTCAAGTCATGGTCACTAGTACCTAAGCTTCCACAAATTTTTGGTTCTCTGATCAATTCATCTTTATCTGCCAAGATGAAGTCTAAAATACAATTCCTCTGTGTTGGATGCAACACTTTTTCAGTTAGGGAGTTGTCATCTATAATACTTAGAATTTCTGAGGACATTTTACTACTGGCAGCATGAGACAGCCAGTATTTGTCACTTAGATTGAAGTCCCCCATGATAATGCAGCTTGTTTCCCCCTACATATTATAGACAGGGTCTTAAAGAACTGGTCATTTTGCACCATTGACATTCTTCCTTGTCTTTCTCAAACCATCTGTATACTAAGTTGATCTGTGAGGGTAACACATAATGGGAAGAGGAAGTCTAGGAGAAAGTCTAGGTGAACAACAGTAGATATCAGGCCACTCATAGAATGGCCCACCAGGTGTAGAATATTATCCTTTAGAGCAGTGGGGGGCAATCTGCGGCCCATCAGGGTAATCTGATTGCGGGCCATGAGACATTTTACTGACGTTGACAGTCTGCAGGCATGGCCCCCTGCAGCTCCCAGTGGTTGCGGTTTGCCGTTTCTGGCCAATGGGAGCTGCGGGAAGCGGCACGGGCGGCCAGGACGTGCTGGTTGCCGCTTTCCAAAGCTCCCATTGGCTGGGAATGGTGAACCACGGCCATTGGGAGCTGTGGAGGGCTGTGCCAGCAGAAGATCAATGTCAGTAAAATGTCTCAACCTGTTCCTCCCCATTTGTCAAAATCAAATCCAGAAAGGCCTCTCCCCTAGTAGCTTTCTCCACCTTCTAAAATAAAAAATTGTCTCCAATACATTCCAAGAACTTGTTGCATAATCTGTACCCTGCCGTGTTATTTTCCCAACAGATGTCTGAGTAGTTGAAGTCCCTCATCACCACCAAATGCTGTGCTTTGGATGATTTTGTTAGCTGTATAAAAAAAGCCTCATCCACCTCTTCGTCTTTGTTAGGTGGTCTATAGTAGACCCCTATCATGACATCACCCTGGTTTTTTACCCCCTTTATCCTTACCCAGAGACTTTCAACAAGTCTGTCTCCTACTTCCATCTCAACCTCAGCCAAGTGTATACATTTTTAATATATAAAGTAACACCTTCTCCTTTTTTCCCCTACCTGTCCTTTCTGAGCAAGCTGTACCCTTCTGTACCAATATTCCAGTCATGCATATTATCCCACCAAGTCTCTGTGATGCCAGCTATGTCACAGCTATGTTTATTTATTAGCGTTTTGAGTTCTTCCTGCTTATTCCCCAAACTTCTCGCATTAGTATACAGACATCTAAGATATTGATTTGATTCCCCACCCCACAATTCTGTCTTGTGTCTCCTTTATCCCTGATATAACAACCCATGCTCCCCCAAAATTCCAACCCTTCTATTCCAACAGGTCTCCCAAAATTCCAACAGGTCTCCATGTTTTTGAGTTAGCTGTGGGCTTTGGTCACCTGTCCCCTTCGAACCCAGTTCAAAGCCCTCCTCACTAGGTTAGTCAGGCTGTATCCAAATATGCTTTTCACCCTCCTCGATAGGTGGACCCCAACTCTGCTTAGCAACCCTTCTTCCTGGAACAGCATTCTGTGGTCAAGGAAGCTGAAGCTCTCCTGGCAAAACCATCCTTGCATCCAGGCATTCACCTCCAGGATGCATCTGTCTCTGCCCGGGCCCCTACCCTTTACCGAAGGATCAAACCTGCACTCCCAACTCCTTCACCCTTGCTCCCAGAGCCCTGTAGTCACTTCTGATCTTCTGAGGGTCATGCCTTGCAGTATCATTAGTGCCCACATGGATGAGTAGCATGGGGTAGTAGTCAGAGGGCCCGATGATCCTCGACAATCCCTCCACAACTTCTCAGATACAGGCCTCTGGCAGGCAGCATACCTCCCGGGCTGCCATGTCAGGGTGACAGATGGGTGCCTCTGTCCCCCTCAGAAGACAGTCACCAACCACCACTACCCTACATTTTCTCCTGGGAGTGGTGGCTGTGATCCTCCCAGCCTTGGGGGTACATGACTTCTCCTCCTCCACCTTTCAGGGTGATTCCTCATATCGCATTGCCAGGGCAGCATGACAATTTTCCATCACCATGATGGGTGGGTTGGGAGTAGGGGTGGAGCACTGCCTGCTGCCAGAAATAACCAGCAGCCAGTGTCACTTAGCCTCTGGCTTTTAAGGCCTTCTCTCCTAGGTCAGCCCTACCCCCTCGTTAATCACACAGCACGAGGGTGATCACAAGGCTGAGCAAAGATGATCAAGGATGATCCGGGGAACAAAGCCTCAAACAGTCCCCAGAGACACAATCCCAGCTGACTCTGTAACTGAAATAACCTGAAAGAGAAAGAAAAACACAAACAGCCAAACAAACTCACTCAGCCCAAGGTTAGTACACGCACCTTGTTCATTCAGCAGGGGGATCTCCTTCTCCCCCTCTCAAATTCCCCTGTTTGTGGTCCCCTGTTCGCTAGGGCCTCATTGTGGTGGATGCTGTACATCAGGAGACAGTCACTGCCTTGGGGAGCGTACAGTCTAAATAAACATGAGAGACAATGATGGAGGAGGCACAAAGAGGTGAAATGACTTGCCCAAGGTCACAGACCCAAGTCAGAGACAGAGCTAGGAAAAGAACCCAGTCTCCTGCCTTCCAGTCCAACGTC
The DNA here is from genome assembly GCF_965152235.1 of Eretmochelys imbricata. Classification (NCBI taxonomy): domain Eukaryota; kingdom Metazoa; phylum Chordata; order Testudines; family Cheloniidae; genus Eretmochelys; species Eretmochelys imbricata. The sequence goes on from NC_135572.1 coordinate 145,457,295, forward strand.
TTATCCACTGGACCATGCGGCTTCTCCACACAACGGCAGACAACTAAAGAGAAACAATACAAGGAGGGGAGTTAAACATTTTTTGAAATCTTGCAGTTTAATTGATTCCTCTTTCCAAGCTATCAAAGCAAAATAATTAGCATGCAGCAGAGCTGGATTGCTTTAAAACTCTTTGTGGTTTAAACAACCAACCCAGCAATCAGCATTTCTGATTACCCTCTCCTGTCCTCCTGTAAGCTCTCAGACAAACACTTGTTCCACAAAAGACAAGAATTATCCCATGTGTTTACCATAGCTGTTGAGTGCTTTTTTTCCAAATGCCTTGAACTGAGAATTATTAGGGCTGGACATGAGTCGGCATTTTAGGTAAAGGACAATGACCAGAAAAACTTCTGGAACCAACATTTTCAAGTAAATTAGAGGCTGTAAATTGTCACTGGTTTATATTTAACATGTAAATTAAGCAATGTTGTGAATAAATATTATTCACTTGCAGTTATAATTCCACCTATTCTGGAGTTCAGACAATGGTGATTCGAATTTGTTTGTGTTGTAATACCCGTTCCCATAAAAAGTACATATAGGACTACCAGATTAAACCACACATGAAGAATGAAGTAACATCAGACCCTGAAGAAGAGCTCCGGGTGAGCTTGAAAGCTTGTCTCTGTCGCCATGAGAAGATGGTCCAATAAAAGATACTACCTCACCGCCCTTGTCCCATTAAACCCACATGGCAGTAGTGTTTAGTGTAAAGGCTGTGAATTCAGTGTTAATCTTCTCTTTTCCACCTATGTATGTGTGACTCCTTCTGGACCTAGTAAGAGTGAAATGCAGGAGAACTGACATGTTTTTTCTGAGAGAAGGGACTAGGAAGTTTTGAGACAGCAGACGTGCTCTGCAGGACCACCCGCTGTGCAGGGTGAAAGCCCATGCTAAGGTAATTTTGTCCATGGGAGTGTGCATGAGTTTCTGGATTGGCTGGGAGAATGGCAAGAACATACCTTGAATGGGCAGACTGGTCACAAACCCTATGTAGGGGGCAGTGCTATGTGGCACCAGGTCTGATTGAAGCGCACTAGAATTCCATACCCTGCCTTTAGGAGGTGGGGAGGGTTTCCCTCCCTCTATGCTATTTATGTGTATATTGGCATTGTGCAGGGGGCTGGATTTCATCATTTGAAAGCATATAATCCTTTGATGACTTCAGACCATGGCAGACTTTACAATCCAGGGGCAAAAATCTGGGGTGTCTTGTGTTCAAAACTGCACTCTGATCACCTGTGGCGATTGGCCGCGAACTCACCCGTGCGCTATACCTCCTCAGCCCTGGGAGAGAGTGAGAACAAAGGGGCACCAACTTCACTTATGTCACTTTTGACTTTCCCTTGCTATGCACATCCAAAGCTGTGTCCAAATCCTGCTGCTTCTTCCTACAGATTAAAAAATATCTGCCCTTTTTCCTCTGTCCACACTGCCAGAACTCTTGTTCAGGCTCTCAGCATCTTAATTACGGTTTCAAAAAGCTTCAGAAAAGTTTTGGAAGCTCATTGTAATTTGGCTACCACCAATATTCCATGCATCCATAGCTTCATTTCTGTAAGGTATGCACCACAGTACCCTGGCCCCACTTAATTTTTTGCTGAAAATCAGGCCCCTTTTAAAGTGTCTCTAAAACTGACACCCAAAATTTTGAAAATCTGTTGGATTATTAGAGGGGGTAGGCTACATCTTTCTGTAGTAGATTATTATTTATCCGTATTATCATAATGTCTGAAGTCCCTTTGTACAAGGCACTGTAAAAACACCCAGTGACAGACAGTCTGCCCGGAAGAGCTCACAGTCTAACTTGGCAAGACTGACAGGTAGATAACAGGAAGTATTTTTATCTCCATTTTATAGATAGGGAAGTGATGATTAGAGAGATTAAATACTTTGCCTAGGGTTACACAGAAAATCTGTGACAGAGCTGGTAACTGAGTTAAGAGCTCCTTAGTCTCAGTCCAGGGATGTAACCACAAGATCATCCTTCCACTCAAAATGTAGAGGTGACAGATATTGTACAACAACTTTTGTTTTCAACCACTTTTTTATTATCATACCTTGTTTGGGTTCTTCCTTTTAAATCATTCAGCACTGTGATGTTGTTAATTGTATAGCAATTTTCAGTATCCAGTGAGTAGATTATCCAGTATTACCTCATTAAAGGAACCAAAATTGATTGATAAAGATTATTTTTAATACACATAACTGGATCTCTCATCTTTCAATAAGATTAACAACTGATGAAATTAAATGGAAACCACTGTAGTTTACATACATAGAACTCAAACAGGAATGGATTAAGACTTTTTGTTGCCAAGATTGACCAAAATTGGGACCCCTCAAGTTTGTTTATGTACTTCTAATAACATGAGTGTCAAAGGAATAAAGGAAGTGAGTCGATTTACTTACCTTGGCAGTGACTTGCAAGTCAATAGGGATATCCACAAGGAAATAATGTCATGAACTTGCAAGGTGGCAGCTGCATTTATGAGTTGTACAAGATCTGATCATATAAAATCCGCAGTTTAAGGACCAAGCTATGAATCTTCAACTCAAATGTTGCTTTTGAGTTTTTTTGGATGTGAATGTAGGAGATCCACCAAAGGAACAGACAGATGTTTAAACGCCTTTGAAAGCAAATGCCTTAGAAAAATACCAGATATTAAATAGAATTATTTTTTAACAAAACTGAGCTTTGTCAGAGAGTTCAACAATCTTTGTCTTTAAAATTATTCAGAAGATAATAGGAAAGTGTTTGGAACATGTGTTAAGAATGAAGCCAGAGTCTGCCATGACAGGCATGCCATTGGGCAGCTGGAGGAATGCACAAAAGGGACTGACCAAAAGAATTCTTCCATCAAACATTACTTCGAGAGGGGAAAATTCCAGGATTCAACAGCATAGAGTACATGGGCAAGATAGAGGGGGATGGCAGAGCATCATTCATGCCATAAGCAACATCCGATAGCATGGGCAGGATTCAGATCATGAAAGGAGTCTAGTTCCTGTAGTGATAAATATATTTTAAGTGCTTAAAATAGACACGTGGTGGACTGAGGTACAGCGATAGACTGAAACAGAGAGTTTCTGAGCTCCACTCTGGCTTCCTGAACTGCTTCAGTGGTTCAAAGCAGGTTGAAGAGCAGAATTAAGCAGACACCCTGGGATTTCATTTTGTAAGGGGATCCCTAGGTGGCATATGGAGAGTTGACTTAGTGGCTTTATGCCACCTTCACTTCCAGAGAAATTATCTCATCATGCCATAATGCCATTGCTCATTGAATCCACCCAGCAAACAGGTTCTGTTATTCATCAACATGTATTTTCAACTGATCACATTCCTGCATCTTTCTTTACTTTTGTTTTTCCAGGTCATGGCAATACACCCAAATAAAGGTACTTCTAATGTCCTGTTTATACATGTCTTACATTTAGATGAAATTCAGGGCATTCATTGTTTAAAAAACAGGTACAACCATAAAATTATTTAAATACAGCTTTGTTTCCCAACTGGTTCTTGAGCTTTTCCAATGACAATGCTATTTTCCTTCAGCTTTCTTGAGGAAGCTGAACTTAATAGCAACATCCCCAAAGAAAACTCCATAGCTTTCACCCTCTTGATATGGATCATTACATCATTTTATTGCTTTTCAAATCCGCTGATGACCCTTTACTTCTATGTCTTTCATTTCCTGTCTGACTTCCGATATTTTCCTCTTTGCCTTTCTATTATTAATTATTATTCATTATTATTATTATACGTGTAAGCCATAGTCATGGACCAGGATCCCATTGTGATAGCTGCTGTACAAACACAGAACAAAAAAATGGTCCTGTGCCAAAAAGTTTATGATCTGACTGTAAGACAAGAGGAAACATGATACAGAGAGACGCAGGAATATAAGGGAAACAATGAGACAATATTGGTCAGCACGATAGGCAGTGATCTCGTCACATCAGTGACCACACTGTTGTCAAGATATTTGTCGGCATCACAGCAAATATAGAGTTTTGAGGACAGATTTGGAGGAGGCTAATGAGGAATTTAGCAGATGTTTTTAGGGAGCTCCTCCCAAAGATGAGGGACAGCATGGGAGAAAACACAAAGGTGCTTGTTTAAAAATTTAACAAGTGGGCGATGGAGGCTGGCATCATGAGCTGTAAGGAGGTAGGAACCAACAGCTTTCCTCCTCTCTCTTTTCCCTGTAAATGTCCATCATGACCCTCTCCTTCCCAACACTTGCTCTTCCTTTTCTCTCTAACTAGTGCACTTTCTTTCCTGTCTTTGGTCCTTTCCCCTGCCACCTTTCTTCTACTCCCTTTTCCCCTCCAGCTGACAGTGTGGGAACATCAGTTGTGCAGCTCCCATACTACCCGGTCTCTTCATTGTCTCTCAGATCTCAACTCTGCTGCCTTGTATGTAACAGGAGGGCATACAATGCTCTCACACCCTGAGCCTTAAACACCCAACACAGGGCAGAAGGATTTGGCTAGAGCAGTGGTTCTCAACTGTGGTCCACCGCTTGTTCAGGGTAAGCCCCCGGCAGGCTGGGCCGGTTTGTTTACCTGCTGCGTTCACAGGTTCGGCCAATTGTGGCTGCCACTGGCCACGGTTCGCCGCTCCAGATCAACGGGGGCTGCAGGAAGGGTGGCCAGCACATCCCTCGGCCAGCGCCACTTCCCGCAGCCCCCATTGGCCGGGAGCCGCGATCGGCCAAACCTGCCGACGTGGCAGGTAAGCAAACTGTCCCGGCCTGCCAGGGGCTTTCCCTGAACAAGCGGTGGACCACAGTTGAAAACCACTGGGCTAGAGAAAACTGAAGTGTATACACAGTATTATTTTTTCAATTAAGTGTTTAGAAAAATCATTGCTTTCCTATAAGAAATTACTATACATATAACTCCAGTCTTCCATGCAATTAGTGCTGGAAAAAACTGGTGTGTTTGAGAATTCCTGAGGCATGTGTAGAAATCAAATGTTCCCCTACTAAAATAATCTGAGGGAAGAGCCATACTGTAAACACATTTATAATCAATCCCTTCCCACCAACATAATTATCTTTCTACTGGACTATCTCTCTCAAAACCTAAGTCACTGTCAGCCACAAAAATACAGAATATGTATTATGCAGATACTTCTTAGCAACCTAAACCACATTACATCCATATACTAGAATAGGAAACAAAAGGGGAAAATGGCATGTGCAATATACATTAATTTTTATAGAATCAGCAAAGACTCACATGATTTTGTATCTAGGATAAAGCAAATTGACCAGCTTTGCTCTGGTAGCACTACAAAAGGAAATGAGACAGAGCCTTAAAGTCAAGAGAAAATGCTAAACTGAAGCTTGGCATGATAGGATACTAGTTCCTGCTAATTTCCAGAGGAGATCCAGCCAATCCAGGGTCTAAACCTTCCTTTGTGGAAACCATAACAAAAACAATGCTCACAAAACTAATCCTGCCCCCCTAAAATTCAATGTCTCTAATACCTCCCCATAATTAAAAAGCAATCAAAGAAACAAAAACATAACTCTGTCCCCCAAGAATTTTTTTGTGTACTGAAAAGGGAGAAGAGCCCCACACACCAAGAAGTCCATTTTACACAGAAGGCTCAGAGACTATGGTGATGGGTGGCAGTATAAAAACCTTACCATAGCCAGAGAAAGCTTAGCGAGTGACTCAGACTAAGTCACTGAATTATGTTTTACAAAGTATACAATATACAAAAATAAGAAGGTGTCATAAATATAAAGGGAAGGGTAAACCCCTTTGAAATCCCTCCTGGCCAGGGGAAAGCTCCTCTCACCTGTAAAGGGTTAAGAAGCTAAAGGTAAACTCGCTGGCACCTGACCAAAATGACCAATGAGGAGACAAGATACTTTCAAAAGCTGGGAGGAGGGAGAGAAACAAAGGGTCTGTGTGTCTGTATATATTCTGTCTTGGCCGGGGATAGACCAGGAATGGAGTCTTAGAACTTTTAGTAAGTAATCTAGCTAGGTATGTGTTAGATTATGATTTCTTTAAATGGCTGAGAAAAGAACTGTGCTGAATAGAATAACTATTTCTGTCTGTGTATCTTTTTTGTAACTTAAGGTTTTGCCTAGAGGGGTTCTCTATGTTTTGAATCTAATTACCCTGTAAGGTATCTACCATCCTGATTTTACAGGAGGGATTTCTTTATTTCTATTTACTTCTATTTTTAGTCAAAGTCTTCTTGTAAGAAAACTGAATGCTTTTTCATTGTTCTCAGATCCAAGGGTTTGGGTCTGTGGTCTCCTATGCAAATTGGTGAGGCTTTTTATCCAACATTTCCCAGGAAAGGGGGGGTGCAAGTGTTGGGAGGATTGTTCATTGTTCTGAAGATCCAAGGGTCTGGGTCTATAGTCACCTAGGCAAATGGTGAGGCTTTTTACCAAACCTTGTCCAGGAAGTGGGGAGCAAGGTTTTGGGAAGTATTTTGGGGGGAAAGACGTGTCCAAACAGCTCTTCCCCAGTAACCAGTATTAGTTTGGTGGTGGTAGCGGCCAATCCAAGGACGACGGGTGGAATATTTTGTACCTTGGGGAAGTTTTGACCTAAGCTGGTAAAGATAAGCTTAGGAGGGTTTTCATGCAGGTCCCCACATCTCTACTCTAGAGTTCAGAGTGGGGGAGGAACCTTGACAGAAGGGAATAAAGAAGGTCAGGAGAAGCTGTGAAAAACAAAGCTTACGCTTTTCAGCAAATAGTCTTAGTATCTGCAAGTAAAAAAATACCAGATGCAGGATATATTGTCTAAGCAGAGTTGTTTCTAATGCATTAGTATGCTTTTAAGATTTCCTTTGAGCCATGAGTTACTCTTTAAAAGGTTACTGCCTATGATGTTGGGCTCAAATTTTAATCTTTTAGATAGATAGATAAATAGATAATTTAGTAGCTTCATATCTAATTTTTTATACTGTGCCCATTAGCATTGTATCTGAGCATTTGGCACATTTTCCCCCTAAATGAACACACAAGGTTCTTTAATTGACTCTAGCCACCAGTCAGTGAGAATTGTTTTTCAGGGGCATCATTGTAAAAGAGCTAGGTCAAAGATGTGCATTTTAATTTTTACTCTGAAGATGCTGAGGTTTGATATTATTCTGATCTCATCTGGAAATGAGCTCGGCAGTCATGGGCCAGTCCCTGAGAAAGCTGTGTGTCCTGTGCTCAGGAAGGTGACTCTTGAGGCTGGCAGTTCTATTATTCCAGTGGCACAGTTCTGCTGTGGGAAGTCACCATGATCACACAGGGTAGAGAGGTTTCTTGGGTAAACTGGGCGAATCCCACATAGGACTTTGAAGATGAGAACCAAATTTTGAAACTGGTCCAGTGGGACTGCTGAGTTGATGTGCTCTCGGAGGCCTCAGTTGCTCGGCAGAAAGGCTGCTGCATTCTGAACCAGTGTAGCTTTATTAAAGTCAGCGATGTGATTCCTAGAGGTAGTATGTTACAATAATCAGCCTGGTGGTTACCATGGCCAAATCCAGATCAGACAGTTCAGAGGTACTGGCTTGTTGTGGTTGGAGGATGGCATATTGCCCAGCCATGGCCATTTGGCTATGCGGAGGCAAAAAGAGTACAAATAATTAGAGTGACATAAGGACAATGGGAGAAGAGGTTAAGGAGGATGAAACAGATGGCAAACAATATGCAATACTGGATGAAGTACAATCTGTAAGCAGGAAATAGACAATAATGGTTTACTGGTACTTCACAAGCACTGAAAGGAAGGGACCATCTCCAAGATGGTGGTCTACATTGCAGTGTTGCTCCTTATGGTGATGCTTTCCTGAATCCCAGGTTTTGCCAGTATTTTCCTTTGACATGCCACATCTTGGAGTTGGTTGGCTGCTTTAGAACTTTGCTAATTTAACCTGTTTCATAACAGCTCTGCCTAGTCTGCTGAAGGGCTCTGCTGACTGCCTGTCAACACAATTAAAGGAGTTTCACTGAGCTCACTGCAAGGGCTTGGTCGATGGGCTAGCAGAAGTAAGGGAGGAGAGGCTAGGAAAGCTTTGGCAACTGCACCTACAATTAATCCCAGCTCTGACCATTACACTGATTTCTGGCAGCTGCCCAGTCAGAGTTAATTCTCACAAGCCTGGGCACGTTGGTTGGAGCTTGAGGCTATGGGACTACTGGCAATATAGTGCAAATGCAGAATAATAGAGACACTGGCCCTAGCCCCAACCCTGTTCAGCAAAGCATTTACCCACATGTTAACTTTAAGAACATGATTAAATGCTTTGTTGAATAGGCAGAGATTACTCATGTGCTTAAGTGTTTTGCTGAATCAGGACCCCACATAGTTAGCATGGTTAAGGCTTATGCAATTGAATGGAGATGATGGGTGAAATCCTGACCCCGCTGAAATCAATGGAAAAACAATGAGGAGTCCTTGTGGCACCTTAGAGACTAACACATTTATTTGGGCATAAGCTTTCGTGGGCTATAACCCACTTCATCAGATGCATGGAGTGGAAAATACAGTAGGCAGGTATAAATACACAGCACATGAAAAGATGGGAGTTGCCTTACTGAGCGGGGGAGGGGAAGGGGTCAGTGCTAACGAGGCCATTTCAATTAGGGTGGATGTGGCCCATTTCCAACAGTTGACAAGAAGGTGTGAGTATCAACAGAGGGAAAATTATTTTTTGTAATGACCTAGCTACTCCCAGTCTTTATTCAGGCCTAATTTGATGGTGTCAAGTTTGCAAATTAATTCCAGTTCTTCAGTTTCTCGTTGAAGTCTTGTTTTTGAAGTTTTTTTGTTGAAGAATGGCCACTTTTAAGTCTGTTATTGAGTGTCCAGGAAGTCACCTACTACAGGACAGGCCCAACAAAGAAAGTAACAGAACGCCACTAGCCATCACATACAGCCCCCCCAACTAAAACCACTTTTTCTGTATTTTTGGGAGGTTGAGTGACATGATGAACCCTTGAAGCTTTTGTGGCATAATAATCAAAAAAAGAACACAAGGTTTATTTATTTTGCTTTGAGTGAAATACATTTCTCATTTAGGACTAATGGAGACATGGTTGAGAGCACAAATACACTAACAAAACAATTTCCCAATGTTGTCATGTTGTGCCCTGTTGAGGAAGACAATAACCAGTCTTGTACCCAGGAATGATGAAAGAAAGCTAAGAATGGGAATGTGTTTTTGCACAAATGATAAACTTGTGTGAACAAAACCACATTTGCATTAATGTTAGTGAATTGTGAATAATTTGTACCAATATCGCTGAACTAAGAATTCAGAATTTGAATGAATAATAAAAAGTTATTTGACAGTATTCAAGCAGCTTTACCCCTGACTTATTTCTATGCTTGTAAATAGTGCTATAATTGCTTGTATTTTGATATTGGTGTTTTTGAGGGGGTAATCAGGAAGTTACTGAACAATGCACTTGTAAATTGTACTAAAAATAACCAACCAAACAAAAAAATCCCACCAAAGTATAATTTAACTATACAAAAGCAGCACTTCCGCATGAACAACCAGCAGGTATATTATACTTTATTCAAGACCGTATTTCACAAAGAGCAAAGGGAACAGTGGGAGGAAAAGTAGGGTCTGGATAACATAATACTGGCTCATCTGGAATTCAAAGTTTTCTACTAATGTCAATGACTAAGTATGATTAGAATTAGAATTTTTTCAAATTTCCTCTCAATTTCAGTGATTTGAACAAGTACCAAAATCCCTTGAGAATGAGAACTAATCATTCACTTGAGTGCACTCTTAAAAGCCAGTCTTCTTAATAAGAGGACACTGTCAGTCAAGGAATATCAGCCACCATTCACAAACATATGCCTATTCCGAAAGGGTGCTTTATTTTAAGTACATTTTAAGTGCTTTCCTAAATTGGAGCCTTAGATCTTGTCAGGATGACAAGTTTGTGTGCAACAGTTGGTGTGTAAATCTACAACACACTTGCATGCCAGATACTAACTGTCCATGTGAACCCTGGTGCCATGCACTAAAGTTCCCTAGGGTGCTTTGCTCTACTTCTTTTTCAAAGCAGGGTAAATAAAAGTGCACTAGGGAACTTTTAGTACGCAGTGCCAGGGTCTGCATCAACAGTTAGTGAGTGGCAGGCTAGTATGCTGTAGATTTACACACATCTTATTGCACACTGAGTGTTCATCTAGACACGCCCTCAGTACATATTCTGGAAGCTGTACCCTGTCCAGAAAGTAGTACCTCATACAGGTAACAGTTATCACTTAGCTTGTCATATTGCTTGTGTTTTCTTTTTATTGGGATGTGGAAGAATGCAGCTTAAAAGTCAAGGGTCCCAAATTCTTATTGTGCAGGCAGAGAAAAGATAATATCATTCTGAATTCTATTTTTGTAAGAGACCTGTGGATAATGGGACACAAACCTCTTGTTCTTTGGGTTAAGAAAATACCAGGAATAAAAACCTCTACCCTGGTAAATCACTGTTACCACATCTACAACTCTCAGCTGCCATAAGTCTTTGTCCCTATAGTGTTGCTTATGAGAAGGATTGCCAAAGAGGAATTTATGGTGATGAGGCAGGAAGTGGGTGGTAAGAAAGTGGGCTTAGGAATGGTCTTGAATTGTGTGGCATGGCCTCATTTGTTGGTCTCAAGGGTCGTGAGAGAGAGATTCCCATGTCAGAAATAATTACAAGACACAGTCCTCAAAAAAAACCAAACAAACAAACAAACAAACAAAAAAAAAAAAACAACGAGGAGTCCTTGTGGCACTTTAGAGACTAACAAATTTATTTGGGTATAAGCTTTCGTGGGCTAGAACCCACTTCATGCCCAAATAAACTTGTTAGTCTCTAAGGTGCCACAAGGATGCCTCGTTGTTTTTGCTGATAGAGACTAACATGGCTACCACTCTGAAACCAGTCCTCAAAAGGTGGAGAAAGACAAGCAATCTTGGAGATTGTGCAAGAAAAACAAATACAGGAACTGGAAAATTCAAGATTATCAAGCAATGGCATCACAATGAAAATTCTAAAGGTACTGAAGTAGTATGTCCTTGAAACGATCACTTTTGCTATCACTGTAAACTATCACTATCAGTACAAAAGGTTGTTTGTTTGTTTTTTTCTCTCCTGCTGGTAATAGCTCACCTTACCTGATCACTCTCCTTACAGTGTGTATGGTAACACCCATTGTTTCATGTTCTCTGTGTATATAAAAAGAAAAGGAGTACTTGTGGCACCTTAGAGACTAACCAATTTATTTGAGCATGAGCTTAATCTCCCCACTGTATTTTCCACTGCATGCATCCAATGAAGTGAGCTGTAGCTCACGAAAGCTTATGCTCAAATAAATTTGTTAGTCTCCAAGGTGCCACAAGTACTCCTTTTCTTTTGCTTGGATAAGCTTTGAGGAGGGCTGTACGCTGCCACTGTTCCATAAAGAGTTTTATATCTTTATTTAAACTACATTATTAAAATGAATGTAAAGTAATCTGCTGTAATGCCTTGTCCTTTTTGGCACTGTGTACACTTGACAGGGGAAAAAGAGGCTGCACTTGTTATCTCACTGATGAATAAATGCAAAAGTAAATCCTTATTATGAAGCTTGCTTATATGGGGCTGTCTCAGATATAAAACCATTATATCCTGCCTCTAAACTACATTATGCCCAAATGTGAAAAGGAAAATTTTACAATGTGGCATTTCTTACTGCACATTTGAATTTGTATAAAGGGAGGTATACAGCTTTTAATGTGTATCAGTAAAAGTCTTTGGTTTAAATTTCTTGGAACTAGGTCACATAAAGCACTCATTTAAGATAAATGAGTACATGTATGTGCCTATGCTCTGTGTGCATCTTTACTTATGTTTTTGTATATATAACTGTATTAGAGAGAGATTTGCTAAAGGCAAAATAATGACACATACTTTTACTGGTTCAGAAGTGGTTATTGTTTTTGGCTTATATGAAGCTATCCCATATAGAGCTCGCTGCACCTCTGTCCTCTTTCTGATCTGTCTGAGGGCACCCCTCAGGTGTCAGGACTCATGCCTTTACCTTGCCTGAGGTGAAACTCCACAATTCTCCTGCTCTTAGACCAGACCCTGGGCTACAGCACCCTATATATCACTGTTTTTACCCAAGCAGGTCCAAAACATTTGGCACCTGTGGTTCTTCCCTTTTGGAGGTCGTGACCAGTGGTATACAGTGAACAAAGAGTCTTCTTCAAACCAAAATATTATTTATTTTAACAATAAGAGCTAAGCTTTTAGAGAAAAAAAATCATTTAAAAACAGTCTACACACATCGATAATACCTCAAGGCTCACCATCCCCTGAGCACACCTAATTTATCCAGATACCCCATCAGGTACCTGTGTCTCAGCCTGGTTCCCCTGAACAACTCTTCTTCAGGACACTTTTTTACCTCACTATAGTTCTTTTGATGTTTTGTGTTCCTGGGTCTTTACCTGTCCTACAGTCTCTCTTAATCTTCAAGTATTTGCAGAGAAGTGGCTTATCTTGAGCTATTCTTTTACATTTTTGCTTGTTTTTTCCTTATAACCTCCTATTAAATTAAACTCATACAATAAACGTCCAAATAACCAGGTCATCCACTCCAATTCCATTACAAAAACAATATACCAATCTTCACTGTACAGCATACTGCCACTGCAGGACAGAGAATGCCTAAAATGCCATTAAATATGTGCAAGAAAAAAATCTATGAAGATTAAGCAAAGTAAGAAGATGGAGAGATGAGTATTCTCAGACCATGGTGGATGGAAAAAATATTGGAGGTTCAAGTGTCATAAAAATCCTTCAGGAAAAAAAAAAGTACTATCTGGCCTGTTAGATGAGAAATCAAAAATTCACATTTCAGACATTCAGAAAAACAAACAAACAAAACACATCAGCTGTCTAAAGATGTGAGTGCTAGATAAATGACTACATTAAAAAAGTTTTAACTTTTTGAATGGCCAGGTTAAATAACACTATTAGTGCTAAATTGGCCCTTCTCGCGAGATTAATATGGGAACTGTCATCTGTGTATGGAAATAAAGTGACTTGTCATTATATCTAACTTGATTGGCCCCATTAAAGAAGTCCAAAATCTGTAACTCCACTGCTTCTGCTGACTGTGTACATCCACACTGTAAAGGCACTGACAGAGAGAGAGAGAAAGAAAGAGAGAGAGAGAGATCTTAGCCTTATGTATGCTTCAAGTTAAATGAGAACTCCCCGCCCTGACAGAGTGAGCATGCAAGCATTTTCCTTGCTATTTTACCATTAATGCCTGAAATTATTTATGTTCAATTTGTTACCCATACTGTTTGGGTCTTTATCTGTCAGCTGAAGGGAGGAACTATTATTGTTCCTTAAAAAAAATCTTTGCCTTTGTTGAATCTGCAAAAAGCTGTTTTCAGGCTCTGCACGTGGGAATGTAGCAATAAGATATGGTAGGGATAATGTACTGAAGCAAGAGCCACTATAATGTGATGCTCTACTGAATAAACTAGAGGGAATGCTGTGAAATCTGTTGCTCCCAACCTATTATGTCCAGTGAGCCCTCTCTTGCAATTTAGCCAGCAAACTGATATTCCAGGATTCTGCTCCAAGCTGTAACAAGCCACCTGCTTTCTGCTAATAGAATCCAGAGAGGAAGGAGACATTCCAACAAAGATATTATAGGGACCAAACTTAACTAGACTATATGAACGACTGACCCCTTTCTAACACTATTGATTTTAGAGAGCTACTGGGCTTGAGATTCATCTCTGCTGTCAGAGAGGTGTGTAAATTATATCCTTTTGTACCAAAAAGAGCAACTGTACCTAAGGGATTAAGTTTGGGTTTGCATCATCACCTTCCCTGGATTCTCCCTGGGGAGGGCTGCTGTAAACTGAGGTTGGGGCTCAGAACAGACCGCAGCAGCAGAGGCTACATGGAGTATACCTTACACCAGGGATTGGCAACCTTTGGCATGTGGTCCGTCAGGGAAATCCGCTGGCGGGCCGGGATAGTTTGTTTACCTGCAGCGTCCACAGGTTCAGCTGATTGCAGCTCCCACTGGCCATGGTTCTCCATTCCAGGACAATGGGGGCTGCGGGAAGTGGCGGCCAGCACATCCCTCAGCCCGTGCCGCTTCCTGCAGCCCCCATTGGCCTGGAGCGGCGAACCGTGGCCAATGGAAGCTGCTATCGGCCAAACCTGCGGACACTGCAGGTAAACAAACCATCCCAGCCCGCCAGCAGATTTCCCTGATTGGCTGCGTGCCAAAGGTTGCTGATCCCTGCCTTACACCACTGAAAACACCCTTTGGCCTAGGTTATGCCAGCAGAAGCAAATAGTGAAAGAAATACTAGAATGAGTAGGGGCAGCATACACTGAACTATCTAAAAAACTATCTGAGCAAGCTCTCTGGCGTGTGATTCTCCAGATTGCCCAGAGGAATTGTGGCTGACTCAGCCAGATTTATTCCATAAACCCCTGCTATTTAGCAGCTCCTCTGTATTGTAGCTACCCAATAACCCTAAACACAAATACAGGCTATAACTAAAATGACACATTATAGCCTATATTAATTTTTTTTACATTGGTTTGATAGGATGAAATGTGAGGAAAAAATAGCACTACTGGCAAAGAAATAAAGTTAGGGACTCAGGGTAGCCTTAAATTTTAGTTCAGTAATTGTAAAAGCATCCCAAAATCATAATCCTGTAGTTGCTCATAAATAGAAAACTGAGATGTCATCTATGAGCATAATAGTACAAGGTGCTTTTTATTTATTTTTTTATTCCACTGCTGAAACATACAATGCAGTTCTTTTAAAGAAGAATTTTAAGGAGTCTGATTCACATCTCCATTGAGCAGACATTTTTATGTAAGTCTAATTTTAACAGTGTAATCTTTTGTGGTAATTTTAAAAGTCTCATAAGAGTAAAATTGCCCTATTTTAAAATTTTTATAAAGACAAAAACAAAAGATTAATTTTATGGACACATGCTGGAGAAGCAAAACACAAGTAAGCACCAGACATGTGTCATTCAGACAAAGGTTATTTCTTCATCTTGATTCTGAAGTAACTTCATATTGTTTTTAATGCTTAATTGACACATCATAAGGGACTTGTGTACAAGAGAGGGATTACTATGACAGGGCAAGCAGGACATAGGTAATTGAGAAGCTTGTCTGTTGAATTTAAAGAACTGAGCATAAACAATCCATATGCTTTTTTCTTGGCTGTAGTCAGGACAGTCGTTGGAAAGTTAAAGCAATAAACAGCATCTCAATCAAAACATTAGCTTGGAATTCCAGCAAAAGATTTAGGACTTGATTCTACAACTAGCTTCAGTGGGAGTGATCTGAGAAGATAAGCTACAGAATTGAAAGAGTATTGTTGCTCAAAAATCAAGTGAGTCACACAAGGTATAAATTTGGCCAATTGCCTTTCCTTAAAAAAAAAAAAATCAGCAGTCTAACACTAATAGTCTAGTCCATTAGGAAGTACACAATTGGATTCACCAACTATTCTATTCCTAACTTCCTTTGAATCAGAGTCATTTAATTAAGTAACGTTCTATTTTCTGAGGGAGTTTTTAACTCTCTGATTGTTTTTAATTTTGAAATGATCAGACCCTATTCTGTAGCTTCTTCTCACACACAACTCCAACTACAGTCAATAGGAGTTCTATGTACAGAAGAGCTGCGTGGTCAAGTCATAAGTCTTTTTTTTCCTTTTTGGACCCTCTGCCCACATCCCTTTGTCTTATGCCTTGAGATGCTTTTTACTGCATTTAACTTTCCACGTGTACTTCAGACAAAAGTACACAGGAGCCACAGACTAAATTTGACCCATTGTTTCTAGGATTCCAAGAGATTTTTCAGATTTTAAGAGACAGGCTCCCACTTGAAGGAACAGGGCTGTGGCTCGCGAGTAAGATGCTAATAATCTTGAAACACGTTGATTACAAGGAACAGATTGTTTAATGGTATGAATGTTCTTTCATTTTTGAAATGTCAGTCTGTGGTGGTTGGCTGAGTGGAGCAGCCTGGGTGTAGAGGGAGTTTTAAAAATAGCAGCCACGCAGGTACGAGGTCTTTATGAAATTTCATGCTGAGCTACTAAGAGCAAGACTAAACTCCAATTAATGTACTGTGTGATTAGAAGAAAATCAACCTGGGGATGGTAGCCCAGTCTAGGGAACAAGTGCATGGATGCTAATGCCCTAATGAAAGTCTAGCCCAAACTCACAAATGTGGTGATGTTGGTTATTGTTTATTATTTCTCTTGCAGTAGCATCTAGAGGGCAGGGCCCCGTTGTGCTCAGCACTGTACAAATATATAAAAAAGATTGTCCCTGCCCAAAAGAGCTTACCAGGTAAGTATAAAATGAGTGACAACAGGTCGATGGGACAGACACACAGAGCACAAGGTAACAAGCAGGTGATTATAATCAGCATGATGAGCAGTGGCCACAGAACAGTACCCTGTCTATCATGCGGGTTTATAGCAAGGGGAAGATCAGAGTAGCCTGGGCCACTTTCCCCCACTACATTACCTGGAATGCCACAATGGGCCTTCAGATAGGGCCTCACCCCTATAGGAATGTCATTGATTTGAAGCATTAAAATTCAAATGCCATTATATACATTTTACAAGATCACCCATTCCCTCGAGGAAGAGGAGTAAAGCTGCCATCCTCTCTCTGACTGACTACAGCTGAAAGGAACAACCATAGCACACACGGAGGATAGGATTTTCAAAAACGTTCAATGAGGGCCCAACTCTGCTTCCATTGAATTCAATGGTATAGTAAAGGAAGCTGAGACAGGCCAATGTTGGACCCCTCTGAAAGTCTCATGCAACAGGTTCCAAACACACCAACCATTAGGACATACAGGTCATATATACCCTCTATAAGTTTGCCACCGCTATGAGCAGGTGTTTAATCATAACAGTCTCCTCAGTAGAATCCACACCCATATCAGGGTCACATCACATTTCAAAAGATTGACATTAGCTGAAAACAGCTAGAGTCATGCCCGATGAGTTACATCTCCAGTCAGCCACAAAACTGAACAGTGTGCTCCTAAGTGTGGACGTGCCGACAGCAGTATTAGTGATCTGGCATCTCAGCCTCCCTAAAATGCTGTAATTTTGGTGTACAGGCATATACCTCAAAGCAAGTGAGAGGAAACAGGTGCTTAGGAATCATTCAACCTCAATATGGGATATTGGCAGTACAGCAAACGGCCATTCCAATATGTCTGAAGGGTTCCGGTGTCGCCAGCTTAAAGACTCCTAGTGCACACATTCAAGGATTCCAGGTGTCAGGGTGTGTCAGGCTCAGGAATGTCCACCATGAACACAAAGACTGGGACAGGGAGACAAGGAACTCTGGAGAACTTTGGGGGCACAAACCCTATGTGAGGGTGGCCCGGGATGGAAAGCAGCCTCATGGGGACATCTTTTTCATTTCCAGACTTGTAAAAGCAATCCATCCACAGGAAATAAACCACTCATCAACATACTTCTGACTACAGATGGCCCCCAATCAGAATCCCAGAGCCAAACATGCCTGAACTATGGTGGCTTGAATCTAAACTTTGCCTCCAGGGCTCTAATTGACTAATTAATATTTATGTATGGTGCTTAGCATAATGGGGCCTTGACTGAGGCCTTTAGGTGCTATTGCAATACAAATAAATAATAATTCACAGGAAGAAGAACCTATGAAAGACCCATTCTTAGCCAGCTGCAGCTCGCATTGAGTGAAATCTTCCACTTTTGCAAACTGCTTTCTCACAGTTTGTCTCAATGCTTATGGAAAGAAATCTAAATGGAAACAACTTAAGAGCATGGTAGTGAATTCAGTTGCAAAATTAACAATAATAATAAAAATTATATTACAGTTAAGTCTCACAGGGGTGAAAGTAGACAGCTGGACATGGGTAAGTTTGAGCAAATGTCTATAGGGCTACCAGCCTCTGTTATTTGATATGTATATCTCTATGAAAGAAAGCAGAAGGGAAGAGCATACGATGAGCAACGTTTAATATAGGCACTATTAGCTGTTCAATTTTATGTAAATGCAACCAGTGGTTAATGTAATCAATAATTATTTTAAGAACTGTCAAACATCATTTTTCTCAGCCATGTGTTGCCATTTATATACTTACACCACAGAAGTGAACCAATGACCTGTAGCTTTATTTTGGACCAACAAAATGGCACCTTCTTCACTGAGATTATTTATATTAGTTTATTCACTGTGATCTTGTCTGAAATCATTTCAAAACAGGAACGCTAAGAAAAATGTTATCTGCTGGGTTAAATCTATGCTGCAGTTAATAATAATTTTCGGAGCTGGGTTTTAACGGTAATAAAAAATGGAAACATGGGATTGCTACTGTAAAACCTGTCAAATAAATGCAAAAAGGACATAAACCCGAAAAAATAGCTCTCACATAAAATCTCACCGCAAGATAAAATTCAGCTTTTGGGCAAAAAAGAGAGCGATAGCTCCTGTAACTTCCATAAATAATTCACTGCTAGCTTGTAAACAATAGAGAAGCACAGTATGAATGCCAAAGAGGGTCTTTATATGTCATAAAGCCACTCAGAAGTGCACTTGCTGCAGCAAGGCTGGCTGTGCGCTTTGATGTGCTGGAAAAGAAACTGCTAAGCTGAGGTCATCAGTTAGTAGAAAACAATTTCCCTCATACAGAGAAGCAGACTTACTGCTATGCTTCTGACACAGACAGATTGGATTTAAAAAACAAGACTGCATAATGTGGGATTTGCCAGGGGAAAGAAATCTTGTACACACCTTATGAATGACCAAAACTCAAGCAAAATAAATGACTCTTGTTTCAGTGTCTACAGAAAGTTGACATGACTGTGACCGAGGTCATAGGGTGGCATATTTGCACTTTTAATATGAAGTTGGCATGATTTAATCCTCTTCCTAACTAAACCACTTCCACAGAGGTCTTTGGTTGCTCCATTTGTTAACTGTCAGACTGAAGAATTTAAGTGACATAGGTGTAGATTTTGTTTCATATCATGGGCAGATTTAAGAGGGCAGCTCCATTTGTAAGTTGACAAATGTAATACAGAAGAAAAGTCTAGGTTGTTGCTTTGTGATACTGTCCCTGAGGTTTCTAGATGGATATGGTATGTGAAGTAGAAAAAATCCAGTGATAAACAGCTATATAAATATTGAATGTACTATGCGAAAGCTATTCAGGTCACACATCTAAGAAACTGCTGAGAAAAAACTTACCATAACAATCATAGTAAAAATAATGGGGGGGTGGAGGGAAGAGGGATATGCACTTTTTGAGATTCAAGAGAAGAAACCCCCCACAAGATTACAGAGTGCTGGCGGTGTGATTTGGGGGGACATAATCAATGTGGCAGAAAAAGAAAAGGCAGAAGATCATATCAATGTTACATTTCTTGACTTCTTTCAGAAGCCTCTCACATTGCTTTGAAGTATTATTTGTAATTGCTTTGACCTGCTCCTCCTCTCCCAAGCTTACGATTCATACTTTCTTGATGTCAAAAGCCTTTCCAAAGTACTTTTTGTCATCTGCTGCTTTAAAACCCATTCAAAGGGCCACATCAACATTTCACATATCCTAGGTTGAGAAGCATCAACTTTTCTTGCAAAGGCCTTGCCTTTTGAAAGAGGAGGAAGAAAGAAACTAGCTGATATCAAACAGTGGAGACAGAGGTACAGACAATGCAGGAAAAGAACTAGAACCAATCACACACTTTTGTTATTTTGGATCGATCACATTGTTTATATATTAAAAAATGTGCATTACTTTAGTGTAGCTAAGCAAGAAGTGTAATTATGATGGGCCTCAAAAACCTGTTCAAGTGATACACTGTAACACGAGACAAAAAAGGAAGCAGGTTTATGACTATCTCCTGATTACCAGGTTTAGCACAGGGCAGAATTGTTCCCTTAAAATTGTGATCAGCCTGAATCTGAACCAAACTAAACTTGAACGTTTCCTGAAGTTTCAAAAAATAGCTATCTCTCTGACCTGAGCAAAACCAAAACTGAACCAGACTCATGAGATGTCTAGAAACAACAGGTCTGTATCTAATGGAATAATCATCATAATTACTTTTCCAAAATGAACCCACAAGCCTAGTGAGTTTCACCCTTCACAGGCTTTAACAACATATTTGTCATATTAACATAACATATATTCATGTCCTTTGTGAACATGAAGGGCCAGGTCTCTGGTTTCAGCCAGTGACCACAGTGTGGCTCAGGAAGTGGGGGATGTAAGCCCTCTTTGTGCTTCTCTGATCCTTGGGCCAGATGGACCTGCTTCCTCTGGCTCAGGCACCTTGCCAAAGTCACTGGATCCTGGAGGGAAAACTGAGAGCACAGAAAAATGTGAATATGTCTTACAAAGGGGGCTGATGCTGCAGCCATGATATCACAGTTCTCATTGCAGACTTGGCCCCACACCAGATAAAACAAAATAAACAAGTAGAAACATTCAAAAGGTTTTTTAAAAAAGAGGCTACTTACAGCCAACTACATTCTGCTATTGTTCAGTCCACATTGTGGGATGGCATTTGTCCCTCAAGATACATGTAGAGACTCAGACTCTGCAGACCCAATCACTTGGAGGAAATACTGAATGTCATATCATGGTTCATCTCTTATTGGACAATGTGCATATTCTTCCTGCCAATTCCCTTTCATGATGACCTTGTGTAGGCCACCCCTACGTGTCACACTGGTGAAGCTATCTATAAGATTCCATTTGTGTTTCCAGTGGTCCCCTTTCCCTGCCTTCTCTGTCTCATTCAACACAAAGCAAATAGGTAAGAACCTGGCCTTTCTGTCTCTCCCCAAACCCACAACCCACCAATATTCCAAGAAATTTGTCTGCTTCTGTCTTCCACATCCACCTCAATGCATACCCAATCTCTCCCCACCTCCTCCCACACATTGCTTGCCTCTACCTCCAACAATCACAAACTAAAAATTTGATACTTTTCTTGAAAAACCATTGACTATTTCTTTCACTCTTTGTTATAACCCAGGCCACGGGGCCTTTGGTGGTAGAAAGTCCACCAAAGTGTGTGTTCTGCTGGCTGGTGCATGTTAGACACATCCTTTCTGAAGAATCTAGAAGTTCCAATTATGCTAGTCTTTGCTATCATGAGGCTAATGAGTACAGTACATCACCTTTACTGGGTAAATTCTTGCTTCTAAGAAAACTTAAGAAGTGGTACAAAGCATATGCTCTATGGCAGTGCTTTTCATTTTTCTATACTGTGACCACATTTCAACAGAAAAAAAAGTAAGTTCCCCCTCTCATAATTCTGGGACCCTCTACCCACATCCCCTGCTCTCATCTAGCCATAAGAAGGGAGTATGTTTGCAACCCCCCATGTTTGTTCATGATCCTCTGGTTTAGAGTCCTTAGGACTCTTTCTGCCCCAGACACGAGAACTTTCCATTTTGTTTAAAACTAAAACTTGAGAGCCATTGTTCACTCCTTGTTCCCTAGCCCACAGAGTTCTTTCTAAAATTGACCTTCCTTTCTTTGTATTGTTTTATGTCATCTGAAACTGCAATACCATGTTACTGGTTTAGTTGTACCTTCGTTTAAGCCCTTTAGGTGTACAATTGAAGGTATATATGCCCAGACGCTAATCTATACTGTTCTGCTGCTTTTCTACCCTTGCCATTATAATTTACCATCTGTCACACAATTCCTCATCTATTCAAGAATAGTGCTGTCTCTGCTATACTGGATAACATAAAGTATTAATCTACCATGCAGTATGAGCTCAAATGTTTCTGCAAAAAAAATCACACTATTTCAGCCAACATCAAGTATAAAGCACCTTAAAAAAAGAAGCGGATGGTGGGGGAGAGGGGTGTTTGTATCTGGATTGCAGAGCTCTCAAAGCCTTCCGCAGTCCACTCTACCACTTGTCAGACCCCACCCTGCCTCCATTTCCTTGCCCTTAACACGAGATCTATTTATTTAATGTGGTATCATTTTTGCATCCAGTCCTTCCATAACAGCGGAAGCAGCAATCTAAACAGGCTGCTAGATTCCAATGACACATTCATTAGGACTGAATTATGAGCTCAGCATATCCTGAAAATAGGGACCGGTTAGTACATTTGCACAGCTGTCATTTTGCTGCGGACACAAAATAGGATTGGAATGAGAGAGAAAGCAACTGCTCCAATTCTATACATGGCAGCTGTTCTTGCATCCACTTCCTCCTTTACCTTCCAAAAATAGAGTTCCTCTAGTAAAGAGTTTCTCTGATGGAAAACAAGAATAAGTTAATACCTGGGAATAAATATAAGAGAAGGGAAAGAGTTTTAAAGCAAATTCTATCCTATACTTTTCAGCTAATGTATGATAGTGAAATCTGTTTAATATGTTTTCCCTTTAAAACGGTAAAAAAGGACATAAGTACACATCATGCCATATGCTGTTGAGCTAAATCTGCTTCCTAGTTTTGAGTCAAGAACATATGTACCCAATGAAGTGGAAGTTGTTGAGGAAAATATGACTGTTTTGTTAGTAAATAACATGAGAAAGTCAGGTACAGCCCCATTGCTGTATCTTTCCTCCTGCAGATTAGCATGCAGAATGCCAATTACCATTAACGGAGTTCTAGGGCCAAATCATTCCCATGCACTTTACAGAAACCAGGATATGGCGACATGCACCTGAGAAGTCTGGACAAGTCTAATTGCTTTTTTGGGGGGGAAAAACAAGCACACATGAATTTGTTCTAGTGCAGATGGCTTTGTTTGTCCAACTACATATTTTTGAATGACGAATATTCAAGCTGTCCATCAGAGAGCAGTACAAAAATGGGGAGTTCTCTTCAGAAGACATTTTTGTAGCTTGACTTTGTCTCTCAGGTATGCAAATCAAGAAGTGGATCCTTGGAAATGAGAGCTAAGTTAGGGTATTATACAAATCTCTGAGTTCATCCAAGTGACAGTCCAATATGCTGTTGGGAACGCTATGGCGAAATTGTGTCACTGCGGCACAGTGCTGAGTAAGGGAAGCGAGGGCTTGTGAACCAAAGTCTTCTAGTCTCCTAGCATATCAGGAAAGGTACAGCATCTGTGGCACTTTGACATTCCAAAGCAGCAGAACTAGGGCTGGACCAGGCTAAGGAAAGCTCAGTGGTAGGTATAGTACTCTCTGAACACTGCAGTACACTGTATGCTTGATTTCTACTACGATTAACTTCTGTCTTCTTTTGCTTTCCTCTTTAAAACACAGAATGCTAATTGAAAACATATTGCTGAATTTAGGTAAGTGGAACAAATATATACAAGACTGGACCTTTAGTTGGAGTTGTGCATGCAATTCCTTAACTACACTTTCGTCGCTGAATGTATGTGCCTCTAGGAATACCCATTTAAGGACTCATCCTTGTCGAGACCATACATCCTTGTGCAGACCACACCATGTGCCAGGGAGATCCACTGGTTTCTAGGGAAAAGATCAACAATGACACAGAAATATTCCTTCCCCCAAGCCATTGAGAAACAGCAGTAGGGGGAATGGCACCATGGTTCAATATGTCTCCATAACCCTGTGCTCTACTCTGTGAGGGGGAAATGACTGTCTAATCCCAGTTAATCACAGAAGCAGAAAGTCTATCTAGCCTTTTTGCAAGCCTCTTGGTAAATGTCTTGACGTGAATGTTTAATAGAGAAAGAGGCACAGTCAATTTTTCTTTGATGGGTTTCAAAATCAATTAAATATGGCTTTTATTTTTGAATTTTGAAATCTGACAGGAGTCTAGGAAACTTAAATAAATTGGTAAGATTCAGGGGGCGGGGGAAGAGGCAAATCCTTTGGTAGTTTTTTAATATTTGCATTGGCCTCGGGGCCCAGCAGCTTACCTATAGATTTCTGTTTAATTCCATCATAAAAGCTTCTGCACCAATAAATCGTTCTTTTAGTTCCTAGTGAAGGCAGGAAAATTGCCATTTGCAAATACATTTTTCTTTGGTCTTCATGTCTTTGGTTTTCACAATCCTTACACAATTCTTTGATTTTGTATTTACCATCCCTTGTTGCAAGTATGGTTCTCTTTTGTCTCAGTTTATCAGATGATATTTTGGGAGCTGGTACACTTTTACTAATAGCACTGCTTTAGCCAGAAAGCTTTTTCATTTTTGTTTATAAGTAAAGCCTTAAATTGTCCTAGAAATTCTTTGCCCCGTGAATGTAATATTTTAAATTATCATGTTGCTGGCAAGTGATATCTTTCATTCTCCCTCTTTCCTTTTTTTTTGCCAAAGGCCATTGCAGTAAGTTTAACACAAAGTACACAGATATGTTCAAACTGAATGTCTGTAATTACTTTTCTTCTAACTCTTCTCTCTCATCACTAGAGTTGGATAAAAAATAGTGAAATTTTTTGTCTAAATATCAAAATATTTGGACCCACTCTATGCATCACTAATGAGAGTCACGTGCGATGCAGAATATAAAACATACATCCTCACTCCAAATAATTCCATAGTCCTCTCTTTCCACGTTCATTCCACGTTCATCTCTTTGCAAGATTTTCTCACATGCTCTGCCTCCCAATGGCTTTTGTCTTCTCCCCTAGCAGGAGGGCTGCGTCCGTCTGGGTGACTCTGCGCTTTTGTGCGGCACCATGTTGGGCCACTTTCCTTTGGGTAACATGGCTCTTCAGAAGATGTGCCCCACTGGCTGATTTGCCAATCACTGACACCTGATCAGATATCTGTCTCAACATCTGCGAGCTCACCAAGGCAGTATGCTTTGGAGAGCGCTTGCTGCCTTGCACACTACATTTTGTTGTTGTCTTGCCTAGTGAAGCCAAGAGAGGTCTGGCCACATGCTGTCCCAGTGCTGAGGATTTTGTGCCATGCCAAAAAAAGGAGGAGCATGCTATGTATCTGACATTCCCTTCTTCTCGTTTCCCTGCTGGGATATGCTTGTTTTGACACTCCTGTGCTTGCAGGAGTGTATGGGAGAATATTGCCCTTACATGATCTTTTGAAAGAGAGGTAAGAATCTAAAGTGGAACAACGAGTTTCTGAGCACAGCAGCCAAGCTAATGAGATACCGGGAGAAGAAAATAGAGAAGTTCCATTTACAGTTTTCAACAGCATTTACTCCTGAGGGAATTCTGTGCCAAACAATTAAAAATTATGCACACAATATTTTAAAATTCAGAATAGCTGGAGTGATATGTATTAAGGGTTTTATTGGCACTCATTTGGAAAGGATTGTATGACTCGGCACTTGTGGACACCATCACAGCAACAAAATCTGTTTGTGCTAATGTGTTCATTAATAGACCTATGAAACAAACTCTGCCATTACTTATAGATTAATTAACAAGTTTATTCATTCATTTAAAGCAAATTCACCACAACAAACCAATGAACAGTCACACTCAATTGCAGTTATCCAAGACAATCACTCCTTTTAAGTAGATTAGTAAATACTAAGAATACGGTTCACTGTGTTTAATGACATATCATGATACCGGTTGGGGGAGAAAAGGTGTAAGATGTGCTCAAATGTAAATGATCACATACACCCATAATCTCTTTCCACTTCTCAGAATAGTCTGTGCCTGGCTTTCACTCATTTTCACAATCTCCAAATATTCCCTAGTTGCACCCTCTTTTGGCTGTTTTTTTTGTTCAGGATCACATCATAGTCCCCAATAGATCTGGTCACAGACTGCTGCTCATTTGAAATACTGCATTGCTCCTTATACAATTCCCTCAGCCTCAGAACATGCAGAATTAGGAGTGATTGCCCAGCAAAGAGGTTGTCAGAGCTCATGTGGGTATTCTGGGAACTCTTGGAGTATCAGAGAGGATAGAGGGAGAATTGGGGGCAGGATTTGCGAAGAGGAAGGCAAGCTACTGGAAGGACCCATGCTGGGGGAGCAGGGGAGGGTCAGCCTGAGCACAATAATGGAACCCAAACCCCTACAAGCTAGGGCCTGAACTCCAGATGTATCATTAGTGGGCTCATTACCTATGAAATCACTGCTTTCAGGACTCTGGGGAAGGGTTGGTGTTAAAGGTATCTGTGGAGAGAGATTCATTTAAAAAAACCCCCTCTTTGTGCTGAAATCTGTGCTGACTTATGCCATTGAAATAATAGTGCAAACACAATGCTTGCCTCTTATCTGTAAAATGTGATTATAGTCAGTGGGCTAAATTCTGCTCTGATGTATACTTCCTATCCCACTCCATTAGTTGGGGAAAAAAATTAGTCCAATGAATATTAGGACCACATAGGAGACAGGAAACTCAATGCTGTTCTCCTCACAGAATTATCATAAAGTCAGGGGAAGAGAAAGGGAACTATCCAGCAGAGATAGTCCTCTCCCCAGTAGAGATTTGCAGGGGTTTTGTCTCCTAGGGTCATGTGGCAGAGGGAATGATAGGGCCCTGTATTAGGAATTAGTTATATACTTCTCTCTCAGGAATCCTGTCTTGCATTTCATTTTCTCAGGCACTGGAAATCTGGGTTTTAGCTTGAATCTCTGGCACAAGGACTGTTCATTGGCCTGATTTCACCCAGCAAAATAACCATGTAAAATATTCATTCAGTTTTTCCATCTGTGAATATACCCTTCATCATCTTTTTATTAGTTTTTTGTTTTATCCTTATTCTCTGTTTCAGGTTGAGATCTTGCTGATACAGGTCTCAAAAGCTGGTAAAAAGAAAGTGAGAAAAGTAGCTATTTCTGTACAGCACAGAAAGACCAGTCCTCAGCAACTAAGCCTTTGAAAAAGTCAGTCCAAAGTTTATTTTTACTCATCCAATTTGCTGACTTTGCTCCTCTAAAGTATATTACTCTCTTATAAGTTATTCTTGCTTTATTTTCAGGGTCAGATTCTACCCTTCCTTACATCCCTTCCAGCCCACTTCATTGTACTGGTGTTGTAGAGATTTTAAATGAGTTCTCCACCTGGCCCTCAGTGTTTCTCCATTCAATAACCCTGCAGTCAACTTTCCAAAGACAAGTCTGTGAATGATGAACAGTTCAGTACATGTGGACGATGAACCAACCCCTTCAAGCTAATATGGAGTTTCTGTTTCTTCATGAATCTAAGCTTATAAGAAAACCCTTTGACTCCAGAGACAGTATGTGAGTCTTGGGGCCTCAGGTAAAGCCCCTTTAAATGTGACTCAGTTGAGCACTTTCCTGAGACCTTGTGGTCTGTTCAGGGAACCTGCTCTGATATACACAAATGTGTTAGCACCTCAGACAACTGGGATTCCAGTTAAATGCAAACTTTTTGCACAGATGTACTACCCACCATGTGTGCAGGCAGCCAGCAACTGATTTCTTTTTGGTGGTTTCTCTGTATTCTCTCCTAGAGCACTACATCACAACCAAGAAGGGGTATTTCTTTTATGTCTAAGCATTCACAAGGCTACGTAAGGGGGACTCTAGCTGGGATGCTTTAAAACAGTTGAAAGACGCTTGCTTGTCAGCATTTATCTGCCATACTACATTTTTAAGCTTTTAAAAACAAAATCACATCTCTCTTTAAATAGGTGAGTATTGTAGTCATAGAATCATAGAACCATAGAAATGTAGGACTAAAAGGGACCTCAGTAGGTCATCTAATCCAGTCCCTTGCACTCAAGGCAGGGCTAAATAATAGCTAGACCATTCCTGACAGGTTTTTGTCTAACCTGTTCTTAAAAACCTCCAATGACAGAGATTCCACAACCTCCCTAGTCAATTTGTTCCAGTGCTTAACTACCCTGACAATAAGATTTTCCTAATACCCAGTCTGAAGCCCCCTTGCTGCAATGTAAGCCCATCTCTTCTTGTCCTGTTCTTAGAGATTAACGAGAACAATTTTTCACCCTCTTCCTTGTAACATCCTTTTATGTAGATGAAAACTCTTATGTCCCCTCGAAGTCTTCTTTTCTCCAGACTAAACAAACCCATTTTCTTCAATCTTCCCTCATAGCTCATGTTTTCTAGACCTTTAATCATTTTTGTTTCTCTCCTCTGGACTTTCTCTAATTTGTCCACAACTTTTCTGAAATGTGGCGCCCTGAACTGGACACCATACTCCAGTTGAGGCTTAATTAGCGCAGCGTAGAGTGAAAGAATTACTTCTCATGTCTTGTTTACAACACTCCTGCTAATACATCACAGAATGATGTTCACTTTTTTTGCAACAGTGTTAGACTGTTAACTCATATTTAGCTTGTGATCCACTATGACCCCCAGATTCCTTTCTGCAGTACTACTTAGGCAGTCATTTCCCATTTTCTGTGTGTGCTGATTGTTACTTCCTAAGTGGAGTACTTTGCATTTGTCCTTATTGAATTTCATCCTATTTACTTCAGACCATTTCTCCAGTTCATCCCAGGGTGACCAGATGTCCCAATTTTATAGGGACAGTCCTGATTTTTTGGGGCTTTGTCTTATATAGGTGCCTATTACACCCCACCCCCGTCCCAATTTTTCACACTTGCTGTCTGGTCACTGTAGTTTGTCCAGATCATTTTGAATTATAATCCTATCCTCCAAAGCACTTGGAACCCCTCCCAGCTTGGTTTCATTCACAAACTTTATAAGTGTATGCTCTATGCCATTATCTAAATCATCGATGAAAATATTGAATGGGACTGATTCCTCTGGTAACCCACTCAATATGCCCTTCCAGCTTGACTGTGAACCATGGATAACTTCTGTCTGGGAATGGTTTTCCAACCAGTTATGCACACACCTTAAAGTAACTCCATCTAGGCTATATTTCTCTAGTTTGTTTATAAGAAGGTCATGTGACACAATATCAAAAGCCTTACTAAAATCAAGATATACCTCATCTACCACTTCCCCTTTATCCACAAGATGCACTTTTAGTAAAGATCTTCATTCTGTCCAAAACAAACAAACAAACAAACAAACAAAATCTTTTATCTTTAAAAAGTCACAATTTTAGGTTCAATTTACAGATAGAGCCCATTGTGCATATTGCAAAAAAAGAGACAAAATTAATTAAATGAATGAATCAATTTAAGTGAAGTTATTTTGTATAGAAGTTGAGAGACTGTGGGCTATTCTGCTTAGGAAACAGGAGAATACAAAATGACTCAATAAAAGATTTCCAAAATTATGGAAGGGATTGTAATAATAGGATTGTAACAGCTGTATTGTAATAATACCACCACCAACACCTACTTTGTATATAATGCTTTTGATCAGTAGATCTCAAAGCATTTCACAAAGGCAGGTCAGTATCATGAATCCCATTTTATAGATGAGGAAACTGAAGTAGGGGATTGTGTAAGGTCAAATGTTCGCCTTGATGAACTTAGACCTAAAACCAGAACCTAAAAAAAGAAAAGGGATTTTGGGAACAAGCCTCCAGATTAGCAAAGCACCTAGGCCTTAATTCTGCAAAAGGCTGACACAAATGCTTAACTTTAACTCCACTGTAGCCTTTGCAGGAGTGGGGCCTATTGTACACATATGCTTACAGTTAAGCACAAGCTTAAGTGCTTTGATGGAACAGACTGTAAACAGGGAACGTAGGCAGAACTACTGCAGGTAAATAGTAATAAACATATGACATATGTTACCATGAACAATGTTTGAAATAAAATATATGAATGAGTACAAGCGACACCAGTTAGATTAAGGTTCTGAAGGAAGGGATTGAGGGATGAATAGAAAATCCTGGAAATTATGATTCTGGTCAAGTCAAAATGTTCAGCTGTCTTTTCTCAGTTCTTAACATTTCTTACGTTTGAACACTCACTTGTTTTGCTGCCACTGCCACCAGTTATAAGTTAACAAACAATAGCTGTACCATGCATGCAGTGTCCAAACATAGTATAGTAAAATAACAAATAATAAATAACATTGGACTGGACTCTATTTTGTTCATTCTAATTATATGCTGTGGCTTAATGTGTAGCCACTCTAGGTAAGAAAAAAATAAATTTTGAGGACTGTCTATTACTGTCCCAGAGGGTGATCAAAACATTTTTTAGCACTTCTATAATTATGATATGTTAGGAAAATGTGTACTCAGACTCTCACCACCTATGTCAAGAGAGTAGGTAAAGGACACTGAGCTATAATATAACTCAAAAAAGAGGACAGTTTAAAATACGTTAGTGGACTTTTGTTCACTACGTATTCAACCAAATTTGCTGTTATCAAGCCACAGGTGTATAGCACATTAAAATGTGATTGCAATGATGGTTTTATGCAATTGTTACATACTGCAGGGTAAAGCACATTTTAACTATTTACTTTTGATATTTATGCAGCTGAGCAGCCATGTCTATATGATTATAAAAAGGGGAAAAGTTAAAATGGAGCTATAAAGCCAAATGACAAAGACAGCAAGAGTTATGAGTGCAATTGTAGCAAGTATATAAATTGACAATGCACCATCTAATGCTCTCACAATACACAACATTTTTCCTTCGTAGGAAGAAATCAAAATGCACTTACCAAGAGGCTGCTAAACATTGCTAAGCTTTGAATAGTCTCCTGGTGCATTAATCACTTAAAACACTCCCAATTGTAAATGTGAATAAAAATTAAACAAACAATTCTTACAGAGTTCAACTTCTTTGCTTTATATATTGTGACAGGGTCAGGCCGGATGGCTACAGGAGAGTAACAGAAGGCAGATATATTAGTCCCAGGTTAAGTAGGTCCCTTTTCCCTGGGTAAGGTAACAGGGAAGGTTCCAGAACAATCAGCGACCTTCTGGAGACAATTAAGACAAACAGGCTGATTAGAACACCTGCAGCCAATCAAGAAGCTGCTAGAATCAATTAAGGCAGGCTAATCAGGGCACCTGGGTTTAAAAAGGAGCTCACTTGAGTTTGTGGTGTGTGTGTGAGGAGCTGGGAGCAAGAGGCACTAGGAGCTGAGAGTGAGAACGCATACTGTTGGAGGACTGAGGTGTACAAGCATTATCAGACACCAGGAGGAAGGTCCTATGGTGAGGATAAAGAAGGTGTTGGGAGGAGGCCATGAGGAAGTAGGGAAAGGGAGCTGTAGCTGTCGCACAGCTGTTCCAGGAGGCACTCTAGACAGCTGCATTCCACGGGGCCCTGGCCTGGAACCCAGAGTAGAGGGCGGGCCCGGGTTCCCCCCAAATCCTGGTCAGACACAGGAGGAGTCGACCTGGACTGTGGGTTCAGAAAAACTCCCAAAGTGAGGGCTGCTGTGAAGCTCCAAGGCGAGCAAATCCGCCAATAAGCGCAAGACCCACCAAGGTAGAGGAGGAACTTTGTCAATATATATATTCAATATTCTTTGCTTTATATATATATAGTATTCTCCAGACCCCCAAAGTCCTTCCAAATCTCAAGAAACCATTGCTTACCCCAATGATCTCTCTCTCTCAAAAAAAAAAAAGCAGGGGGAAGAATACCCCAAAATAAGGTCTTTACCCTGAAAAGGGAAGAGAACCAGACACTATGAATCCCCCTAGTGGCTTTGCTATGCCTATTGATTTTACATGGAAGGCATGACTGACAGCAATATACAATCCCTCAGGGTACATCAACATTTGAACTAGGAGATGCGATTCCTAGCTCATGCAGACATACCCATGCTAGTTCTGCTTGACCTAGCCCACTAAAAATAGCAGTGTAGCCAGGATAGAATGGGTTGCAGCTGATGCTAGCCGCCTGAGTACATATCCACATGGACCTCCGGGTATGTATGCAGGCAGCTCAAGCTACTGCCCATGCTACCCCAGATACACTGCTATTTTTAGTGCACTAGCAACAGCAAAGCTAATGCAGATACATTTACATATATCTCATTCCTATACTAGTAAATTGCTACCCATCCTTACAGAATGCCCAAAGCAGTATGGAGATTTTTAGTTTACGCTTTACCTTTAGTAACGGTAGTAATGGAGGACAGGAAGACATTTACATACATTACTCCTGCTCAGCTAATATATTACATACATTACTCCTGCTCAGCTATATCATCATCAGCTAAATAGCTGAGCAGGAGTAATGTTTTTAAACGTCATCTACTCTTCCAGCAATTTTAGCTACTTTTCTAAGACGATGATACATATGTGCTAGTTTCTTTTTGGATACAAAAATGTCACCCAGCACTGTTGTGGCATTTAACATAATTATGTATTAAGGCATGAAGATCCAAGATGACACAGAATTTACAGAAAATATACTTTACAAGTAAGCCACTGAAAATGTTGTCTACTTTATTATCTAAAAGACTGCTACTTGGTCTGGCCCTGCAGTAAGCTGTGCTGTGACCCTGAGTTCCTTCATCTACGCCAATAATATAACTGCTCCATTGTCTGAGGTGACCTTATCTGGAAACCTTGATCTTACCTGCCAGCATCTTAGACCTGCCCACTGGTAGCAGGAATTGACGTATTGTATTCTGGAGCATGGCAGTATTTACAAGTTAGTCTGACAGCGGCTGGCTATAAATTTCACAAGCATCAGCCATGCTACAGCAAATTCATGGTTCATGACTTAGAAGCTTTCTTCATCTTCAGAAACTCTTAATTTTACCTTGACGTTTATGGTGAACCAGGGACACATTGATCGGCTTTTGATTTGCATTAGTTTACCCATCAGTTCATTACACATCCCTTTCAGAGACGCAGCCACATCTTTCTCAGTGCAAGACAGGACTGGTTGATTGAATCGAGCCGAATGAAGAAAAATCATACCCAGCAAAAAGCTCTCCTTTATTTTATTTTCAAAAAGTTTACAAGCCACCCTCCCCCGCACCATTAATAAAACATACAATACGCTAGTAAAAAGTAATTACCAGAAAAGAGTCATTTTGAATAAAGATAGTTGACATTCTGTCAAGTCATATTTGGTAGCTCAGCAGAGCTGTGTTTTATATGCAACATTACACTCCATGACAAAGAAATTACAGAATGTCTGTCAGGCATAATATTATTTATTCATCATGAACACACAACAGTAACTAGTAGCATCTTTTCAATGACATGAATATAATAATTAAACTCAAAGCCCATTTGTGGACATTAATTCAAAGTACAATCAGTCATAAAGATGGCTGCACAATGTCATTTTTCTGGTTATAATGCATATATAATCAGCCATACTTTATATTAAGGTTCCATTTATAAATGGCTCTCTCTCAGTGTATGTGCAGTGTGCCCAGCCATTAGATGGCATCATCATCATCCAGATGAGGGGGGAAGGATAGCTCACTGGTTTGAGCATTGGCCTGCTAAACCCAGGGTTGTGAGTTCAATCCTTGAGGGGGCCATTTAGGATCTGGGGCAAAAATTGGGGATTGGTTCTACTTTGAGCAGGGGATTGGACTAGATTCTATGATTCTATAGATTGTCCAATAGCCCGCCATCAAAATAAGTCCATGGGGTCTCATCAAGGATATGCGGCATAGTCTGAAGTTGACCACAGCTGCATGGTCATTAGAAAAACCCCATTTAAAGAGATTAGCTGACCACTTGTCCCGTCCTGTTTGAAACCGATTCAGAGATGACCACAGGTGCCTTGGCAGATCAAAACCTGGTGGACAGATGATTGGGTCAGTGATGAGAGAGTGATTAACAACTGTCATCGCTGACCACTCGTGCCATGTCCTGTGGTGGCATAAATGACCATAAAGGGTGTCTAGAAGACAAAGAAATCTGTCAGGTGGTTGAAGAGGTCTGCATACAAAGGCAGGTCTCTGTTCTCATGGATCTTGGCCAGCAGCATGACAGAGGCCTTCTCACTGCAAATATGGGGCAGTGCTACGTTACTAAGCATTGGCAGCTGCGGCAACAGAGTTGCACATAAAGTCCCGGTAACAATGAATATAGCTTTGGTAAGCTCTACATTGACCAGCCTCCTGTGAGATGAGTGACACCAGACAGGAATGCAGGACAATAACGGATGTTCTAAGCATCCCGGCTCTCACACGCCAGGCTGAACAGGCCAATTTTCTGATCAGGTTGTTTCGAATGCTGACTTTGGCTGCTTGCTTACAGACAGCCCCCCAACCTGAAGCAAATACTCACCAGCAACCACATACCACACAAAAGAACCACTAACCCAGTAACCAGGTTTCAGAGTAACAGCCGTGTTAGTCTGTATTCGCAAAAATAAAAGGAGTACTTGTGGCACCTTAGAGACTAACCAATTTATTTGAGCATGAGCTTTCGTGAGCTACAGCTCACTTCATCGGATGCATACCGTGGAAACTACATAAGACATTATATACGCACAGAGACCATGAAACAATACTTCCTCCCACCCCACTGTCCTGCTGGTAATAGCTTATCTAAAGTGATCATCAAGTTGGGCCATTTCCAGCACAAATCCAGGTTTTCTCACCATCCGCCCCCCCCACAATTCACTCTCCTGCTGGTAATAGCCCATCCAAAGTGACCACTCTCTTCACAATGTGTATGATAATCAAGGTGGGCCATTTCCAGCACAAATCCAGGCTTTCTCAAACCCCCCCCCCCCGGGAGACACACACACACACACAAACTCACTCTCCTGCTGGCAATAGCTCATCCAAACTGACCACTCTCCAAGTTTAAATCCAAGTTTAATCAGAACGTCGGGGGGGGGGGGGGGGTGGCTAGGAAAAAACAAGGGGAAATAGGTTACCTTGCATAATGACTTAGCCACTCCCAGTCTCTATTCAAGCCTAAGTTAATTGTATCCAATTTGCAAATGAATTCCAATTCAACAGTTTCTTGCTGGAGTCTGGATTTGAAGGTTTTTTGTTGTAATATCGCAACTTTCATGTCTGTAATTGCGTGACCAGAGAGATTGAAGTGTTCTCCGACTGGTTTATGAATGTTATAATTCTTGACATCTGATTTGTGTCCATTTATTCTTTTACGTAGAGACTGTCCAGTTTGACCAATGTACATGGCAGCGGGGCATTGCTGGCACATGATGGCATATATCACATTGGTGGATGTGCAGGTGAACGAGCCTCTGATAGTCTCTGTTGCAAAACAAAGCCCGTTGCCAACTGTGCCCACATATCTATTCAGGGGACACCATCACAGGGCCTAATAACATCAGCCACACTATCAGAGGCTCGTTCACCTGCACATCCACCCTCTGCCCGACGTTCTTGTTAAACTCTGGATTTGTGCTGGAAAAGGCCCACCTTGATTATCATACACATTGTAAGGAGAATGGTCACTTTAGATAAGCTATTACCAGCAGGAGAGTGGAGTGGGGGGAGGTATTTTTTCATGCTGTGTGTGTATAAAAGATCTTCTACACTTTCCACAGTATGCATCCGATGAAGTGAGCTGTAGCTCACGAAAGCTTATGCTCAAATAAATTGGTTAGCCACAGGTACTCCTTTTCTTTTTAAGATATCATAAGCATGGAACCTTTCAATTACATTTTTATAGAATCATTTTTCAGGGTGGAGCCATAGTATAAGGTGGAATAAACATGCTAAAATAAAAATTATGGGTATGTTGTATATTGGGAGAAAAGAGAACTGCTTCTCTCTCTCTCTCTCTCTCTCTCTCGCTCTGTGTTAAATTAGAACTTTACCAGCTACCTGTGTATTTTTGAAAAATGGTTTTCAACTTTGGAACAATAAACAAACTTAGTTTTCATGTAATTTCAAGTTAGTAGTATCCTGGCTTACTAATAATTTCAAGTGATTAGTGCACGTGAATCAAATCCTATCCCTCTTTTAATACTTAAACTTGCATCCTCTTTACCTGTGTTATCAACGGTGAATGAAATATGACTTGGACTATCTGATTTTATTTGTGCATTTCAGTGTCTCAGAGACAGATTGGAATGTGAGAAAACATTAACTCTGCTGAAAGACAATAGTCAAATATATTGTTCTATACTGTGAAATCTTCTGGGGGAGGTGGAAGGGAGGCAGCAGTGGGAGAAAGTGGAGGGAGTGGGGCAGGATCTCACTGGGCTAGAGGAAGAGAGACAGCATCGAGTATGAAGATTATGGGGTGTCAATGCACTGTATGGAGTCAGGGCAGATAGAAAGAAAGGGAGGAAGAGATGGGCATTCACAGGCAGTGTCTAGGTGGTAGCAAGGAATCACTAGAGGTGGGAGGAGAAGGTAACAGTGACAGGTGCTCTCTCTGCTGCTCTGGAGTGATGAAGCAGCTGGAACATTACTTCTTGTAATGAAAGGTCTGCAGGCGCAAGAACCCAAGTGAGGATTTCTGCAGAATGCACTCCCAGCACACATCTACATTTATTTGTGACCTATACTAACTAATTGTTGTGATCAGACTGTACTCACAGCCATTCAGCAGGATCCAATGATCAAACTGCAGTTACATCTAACAGTAATTACAAGCTCGTGCTATTCATTATGATGAATTCCTGGCTTTTGCCATAGGATTATAGCAATGAAACTAGTGCCTAAATCCAGAGTGGAATTAATCATTGCTCTTCAGATTTTTATGTATAGTCCTCACCGGAGAATAATCCACATGGTTCATTGAGAAGCTCCTGCTTTGTGCTGGTGTCACCATGAGAAAGAATTCAAGCTCTGATGGGAGGCTGGAAAATGCCAAGTGAGGCTTGGGGGCAGCTCAGATCTTTTTGGAAGGATTTTGCCTTCACCCAGCTCTACATGCTTCCAATACTCTCCTTGTGTTGATTAAATGAAATGGGGATATAATTGTTAACATAAGAAAAGCCCAGGAGAGCCAGCACAGTTTTGTGCTGTAAGATATAGAAACTATTCTGAGCCCTGTTGGAAAAATGTTGCCTTCCCTTAAATCTCCCTGTCAAGATAATGGAGTGAACATGGAAAAACTTTATCTAATTGTACGGGACCATCAGTAAAGAAAGGACTCAATAAATGAGAATCTATGACAATGCAGGTGAAGGGAGAGCTTTGCGAATTATAAAGTGATTTAATTTCACTTCCCTAATTACTGAAGTGAGACATTCATGTAATTATACATGACTAGAAGTAGCTCCAGCTAATGCTCATGACTTTTTGCAGTTAAGTTATGTGTTGCATCATTGTATGTGAATACAGTTAGGTAAGCTCATTAATAGACTTGAATGTTAATAAGCTTGTTGGTGTGAGCAGGGGCCCTGAGCAAGCTTTAACAGACAGTCCGAGGGATTAATTCACCCTTCCCTTTCTCAGCCAGACATTTGCTCCAGGCATTGTTATGGATGGGTGGGAGGATAGTTCCATAGCAGCCTGTTGACTCTCCAGTCCAGCTGTAAGTGCTATGCCACCTTATCCTGCCTTATGGCGTTTGGTGCTGACATCTCAGGGTGAATGTGTCACTCCTATGCAGAGGGCCGGCATGCCACTGCAGTCCCATTTGGAGGGTTTAATAGTGGCTTAACATGCTGGCCCTCTGCACAGCAGTGAATTTCACGCTCAGTGCATGCTGCCAATGCTTGAGATGAAAACAGAAGGGGAGAGAGTGATTTAAAAAAAAAAAGCAGATAGCAGCTTGAGAAAATTCAGTCATATTAAAAAAATCTTAACCCTCCTCTTCCCCCAGACCTCCTCCATCACTTTCCCACTGACTTGAATAGTATGGAGTGCCTGCCACTTAGTCCTTATATTTTGTCATACTAATTTGATGAGCACTTCGTTTGACAGTATCCTGTCTTTCTTCAATATTTATCCCTCTTCTTGTGGGACATTTATGTCTGTTTCTGGCATCTGCCCCTATCCTCTTCTATGAGCACAGAGACACAGATTTAATTAAATTTTGTAGCAACATTGACCTTCCTACCTTTTCTGTCACTAAATTAGTTTTGCTGTCTCAGAAGTAGCATGTCTTCTTTGCAAATCTCTAGTTCTATGTACTCAAAAGATAGACTGTTTCTGTCAGGATGTTTCCCTGAGCATCCCTCCTTTGTTCAGATTTTTGCCCTCCCCTTTTCCCTCATAATCCTTGTAGTACAATTCTGCTTTGTATTTAGTTTACCACATAGTTTACTTTCTTCATCTTAATTCCTGCCTGCTCTTCCATATTCACCCAAACTGACTGTTTTCCCCACTGTTAGATGGCACACATGGCTCTCAATAAGAACATAGTATAAATATACTTTTGAAACTAATGTTTTAAATAGTGGGTATAGAGAATGCAATAGATTAACATTTCAATTATTTTTCCCTTGTGCAACACTTACAGCTCAGACTATGCATGAGAGGGTGAATTTCATCCTTAATCAGCATAACTATGAATTCTTTCTCTTGAAATCTTCATATTCAGGATGCATTGGCACAGGATGCCAACATCAACAGATATGAGCACAATTTGCAGTTAAAGTTACATATCATTTGAGATTTCAAAAACAAGAATGATTTTTCTTGAGAAAAGGACAAGGTGGCAAGGGTGATGGAGTCCAAATTATTATGGGGGTATAGTAAACAAATGTGCACTCGTTTGTCCTGTTGTATAATGTGAGAACAAGTGGGGCCAGTAGAAAATTTAGCATCAAAACCCATTTTTGGATAGATGGTTTTCAATTCAATACATTTTTCACAAAGAAAGAAAGAAAGAAAGAAAGAATCTGCCTTCTCCTAAAAATATAGTGTTTTCATCAAAAACTTTCAATTTTCAGGTGACAGCCAACATCTTTCAAGTTTCAGGTTCAAATGAAAAGTCCAAATTTTCTATGGGGTAAAAGAGTCTGATCACCTCTAATGAAAAGATATTAATTTTAAACCAATTATACTGGATCTTTATGTATTCATAATATCCTTCATAGTTTTTCTTAATTGTATTGTTTTATTTTTGGTTTTTTTTAACATTGGATTATAAAAGGGAAGACCAGTGGCCCTTTACCAACCAACCAACCAACCAACCAACCAATCACAGTATTTTGTCCATATGGTTTCAATACAAAATATGGTGTGGAGCTAAAATATTGTTTTAAATATTGGGAATGGAAAGAAAACTGCCTCTGATGAATATCACTAAGACCAAACCATTGGTTGAAGCATGAACACCAAAACACAGTCAAAAGAAAAATAAAGGCATTAGCATGACAGTCATGCATTAAAGGGTATATATTCTAAGTGGTGAGAGGGATTTAGCTCCATGGTACTCATCAATGTTAACAGGAATCACAAGGTTATAACCTTGAGCAAATCTTCGAAATTGAAAGGGTCTGAATGGCTTACTGAGAGCAATGGAGTGTAGCTAGAAATAGCTTCTTCTGCAAGATTTTTACAGCAGTTTTACAAAGCTTTGTGCTGAATTTTCAACTTGAAAACATGCCCTTCAATTAACTTTTTAAAAACAGAAATAGAAGCTAGATACACAAACCCATTCACCTTAGCTGTTAACTAAATTTTAATGGTTCAGCTCTCAGAAAGGTCACACATTGACAATAAGTAATTTCAACCATGTTTTGTGACACCAAATCTAGTTACGTGCTCACACTTGACATGGCCACAAGAAAGTATAGTTTTAACTGAAATTATTTTCCTTACTAAGAAAATAAAGATATCAAGACTAGAAAAATATAAAATTGGTGAAAGTTAAAAACCAACTTGTGCCCTTAAAGCACAGACCCTCTCATTGGTGGTTCACTACTTTGTGTCAGCAACTCATTAGCCTGACCTACTCACTACACCTAACACACTGTTGTCATGATATACACCCAAAAGGTGGCATGTAATATATCATAGGAAAACTAATAACTTGCTGATCATTAATATTCTTGTGTGATGTGTGTATAGGATGTGTACTAAGTGTATAGGATATGTACTAAAATTATGGTTTTAAAATGTGTTTGGCAAGCAATGAATAAATCCATTCTGCCCCAGACAAAATATTGCATATTTTCTTGTCTGACGAGCTTGGTCATGAGGCAAAGACAATGAAGACACATTTACATAAAAGGTAAATAAAGCCATCAACCTAGCAAGTGGGGGAGATAACATGTTAACTATACAGACAGGGGGTCTGGCCCTCATCTGATAAGTAACTGAATCAACTGCTTGTATACAATATTACTGTATTATCAAAGTGTATCAAGTAAGGTCTTTTTGAAAGCTAATGATACATTGGTCATTAATATCATTGTAGAATGTATTTGTTTACACTATAGGAGGAATTATGAATAGTCACTGAGATTATGCTTTAAATCCTGTGACCAAACAAAGGGGGAAAACCAACAGGAGGGAAGGCAGTTTTCTGTCACCAATGAAATGAAGCAAGGTCTGAGCAAAAACAACAGGAGCCCCATTTACATAGAAATCAGCGGGGGGGGTGGGAAGCTCGCAGGAGGGAAAAAACACCATGAGGTCACTCCAAGTCTGGGGACAAAACAGTGAGTTTGGAAAGACATAAGGAGAGAGAATAAGCTATCTTGGGCTCCATCACTAGACAGACACAAAGGGCAAGCTGAGCCCTTCAACAAACGGGGTTGACATCTCTTGGAACTGAATATATGTGAGCCCTGCTTAGGGAAAGATCTTTCCTTAGGAAGACAAAGGAAATCAGCACTTTCTACTTCCTTGGAAGGTCCTGACTAAGAGAAAGTCAGCTGTAGCCGGAAAGAAGAAAGATTAGAAGGAAATCTGCCTTGCACCAAGGCTGTTGCTTGTTAAGTCTTAGCCACCAGAAATCACATTTTATTTTGATTTGCTTGTAAGCATTTTGTCTTTATCCCTCATACTTGAACTCACTTAAAACATCTCTCTTTTTGTTAATAAACTTGTTTTACTTGTAATCTAAACCAACTCCATGCTGTATTTGAGTTGAAGCAATCATTAACTCCAGTTAAAGTAATAAACTGTGCTTTTGTCTCTTTAAAGGAGCAACAAACCTTATTACTTCTCTGTGTTCCAGAAGAGGGACATTTCAGAGCAGATGGTTTGGGGGAAATTCAGGACTGGGGTGTGTTGGGAGGGTCACCCTATAAGTAGAAACCAAGGCTGCTGGAGACCAGGGTGGAGCTGTTGTTGTAGGCAGGCTGCTGGGGTCAGAGTGCTGAACCAGGGCATGCAGACACTCAAGGGATTGCATGTTTGGCTGCTTGCTGTTGGTGTCCAGGCTGTGAGCCACAGCAGCAGAACATTTAAAGCAACCAGGGTTGCAGGGCAGGCAATGACACTCTTACTTGTCTGAATTGCACCCCAAAAAGTGACACCTCTTTGGGGTGCTGGAAAGCACCATGCTGGGAAAACATTGTGGTTGCAGTCCTGAAAACACTGATGCACATGCTTAAAATCAGTGAGGATAATCAGGAGCTTAAAGTTGAGCATGTGCAGCAGTGTTTGCAGAATCAGGGCATATACATACTAGATGAGAGGTTTATGTAGGTCTGTTTTCATTTTGATGCTAATATACAGTCACATACTGTACACGTGAGTGGGGTAAAAAATCTATCGAGACATAAAAAGGTGTGGATTAAAAAAATCTGAGTCTGGATCCCTGAGCTTTAGGCTTGCCAACTTCTGGTGACAGTGGTGGGGTTTTGCTTTGTTATGTTTTATGTTTCTACTTATGCCCTAAGTTAGACTGACATCATATTTAAGGTGGTATTTTTGAGCTAAGAAGAAAAAAAGGAATGAAGCATATTGTGCTGCAGCTTTTTATATATTTACCGATTTGTTCATTTACATTTTGACCTTTGCTCTCTCCGGTGGAACTTGCTTTTCATTCTACTTTATGGGTTATTAGTTTCAAAACTGCTTGACAATTGGAAAAAAACACAATAGGAAAAGACACACAACTTTACATGTGAGACACTATGAACACAGTGGCAGAACAGGGGGAGCTAGACTCATGCTGGTTCAGTGCAGGATGGAAGTAGAGAAAAAAGTCAAAATATTGACTGTGTATTTGATACTGTTTTTTCTGTGTAAATAAAAATGTTGATTGAATAAAAATGTGTACATTCAGATATGAGAAGCAGTAATTATTTCTTCTACCAGCACCTTAAGAAGAATGTTACATTTGCTTTGGCTCATTGAGAATCCTGATCTCAACTTAATTGACCAAGGAACTGGAGACTATTTGATAAGGGCACAAGTTCATCCTCCATTTGGCTTCAGCCAGTCATCCTATTCCACTGTAAAGGAGTACTTGTGGCACCTTAGAGACTAACAAATTTATTTGAGCAGTGCCACTGATTTGAAGGTATACATTGTCGCCAAATGTGAAATAGTTAAGGGTGAGGACAAAGTCCCTGCATGGCCCCACAGTATGCCAACATTTTTATGGCTGACTTAGAACAACGCTTCCTCAGCTCTTGTCCCCTAATGCCGTTACTCTACTTGCGCTACATTGATGACATCTTCATCGTCTGGACCCATCGAAAAGAAGCCAGTCAAGGTTCATCCCCCACTCTGAACTCTAGGGTACAGATGTGGGGACCTGTATGAAAACCTCCTAAGCTTACTTTTACCAGCTTAGGTTTTAACTTTCCCAAGGTACAAATTAATTTTATCCTTTGTCCTTGGAATATCCACTGCCACCACCAAACTCTAACTGGGTTTACTGGGAAACGTAGTTTGGACATGTCTTTCCCCCCAAAATCCTCCCAACCCTTGCACCCCACTTCCTGGGAAAGGTTTGGTAAAAATCCTCACCAATTTGCATAGGTGACCACAGACCCAAACCCTTGGATCTGAGAACAATGAAAAAGCATTCAGTTTTCTTACAAGAAGACTTTTAATAGAAATAGAAGTAAATAGAAGTAAAGGAATCACCTCTATAAAATCATGATGGTGGATACCTTCCAGGGTAATTAGATTCAAAACATAGAGAATCCCTCTAGACAAAACCTTAAGTTACAAAAAAGATACACAGACAGAAATAGTTATTCTATTCAGCACAGTTCCTTTCTCAGCCATTTAAAGAAATCATAATCTAACACATACCTAGCTAGATTACTTACTAAAAGTTCTAAGACTCCATTCCTGTTCTATCCCCGGCAAAAGCAGCATATAGACAGACACAGACCCTTTGTTTCTCTCCCTCCTCCCAGCTTTTGAAAGTATCTTGTCTCCTCATTGGTCATTTTGGTCAGGTGTCAGCGAGGTTACCTTTAGCTTCTTAACCCTTTACAGGTGAGAGGATTTTTTCTCTGGCTAGGAGGCATTTTAAAGGGGTTTAC
Source organism: Eretmochelys imbricata (assembly GCF_965152235.1). Lineage (NCBI taxonomy): Eukaryota > Metazoa > Chordata > Testudines > Cheloniidae > Eretmochelys > Eretmochelys imbricata. Next base: position 145,500,479 of record NC_135572.1, read on the forward strand.
CCTTCCCTTTATATTTATGACAAAGCCCTTGAGGAATTCCACCATGATTTCAACAATTTCCATGCTACCATCAACCTCAGCCTGGACCAGTCCACGCAAGAGATCCACTTCCTGGACACTACGGTGCTAATAAGCGATGGTCACATAAACACCACCCTATACCGGAAACCTACTGACCGCTATACCTACCTACATGCCTCCAGCTTTCATCCAGACCACACCACACGATCCATTGTCTACAGCCAAGCTCTACGATACAACCACATTTGCTCCAACACCTCAGACAGAGACAAACGCCTACAAGATCTCTATCAAGCGTTCTTACAACTACAATACCCACCTGCTGAAGTGAAGAAACAGATTGACAGAGCCAGAAGAGTACCCAGAAGTCACCTACTCCAGGATAGGCCCAACAAAGAAAATAACAGAACGCCACTAGCCATCACCTTCAGCCCCCAATTTAAACCTCTGCAGCACATCATCAAGGATCTACTACCTATCCTGAAAGATGACCCATCACTCTCACAGATCTTGAGAGACAGGCCAGTCCTCGCTTACAGACAGCCCCCCAACCTGAAGCAAATACTCACCAGCAATCACACACCACACAACAGAACCACTAACCCAGGAATGTATCCTTGCAACAAAGCCCATTGCCAACTGTGTCCACATATCTATTCAGGGGACACCATCATAGGGCCTAATCACATCAGCCACCCTATCAGAGGCTCGTTCACCTGCACACCTACCAATGTGATATATGCCATCATGTGCCAGCAATGCCCCTCTGCCATGTACATTGGCCAAACCGGACAGTCTCTATGTAAAAGAATAAATGGACACAAATCAGATGTCAAGAATTATAACATTCAAAAACCAGTTGGAGAACACTTCAATCTCTTTGGTCACTCGATTACGGACCTAAAAGTGGCAATTCTTCAAGAAAAAAACTTCAAAAACAGACTCCAACGAGAGACTGCTGAATTGGAATTAATTTGCAAACTGAATACAATTAACTTAGGCTTGAATAAAGACTGGGAGCGGATGTGTCATTACACAAAGTAAAACTATTTCCCCATGTTTATTCCCCCCTTCAACTCCCCACTGTTCCTCACATGTTCTTGTCAACTGCTGGAAATGGCCCATCTTGATTATCACTATAAAAGGTTTTTTCACCACTGCTGTCCTGCTGGTAATAGCTCACCCTACCTGATCACTCTTCTTACAGTGTGTGTGGTAACACCCATTGTTTCATGTTCTCTGTGTATATAAATCTCCCCACTGTATTTTCCACTGAATACATCCGATGAAGTGAGCTGTAGCGCATGAAAGCTTATGCTCAAATAAATTTGCTAGTCTCTAAGGTGCCACAAGTACTCCTTTTCTTTTTGCGGATACAGACTGACACGGCTGCTACTCTGAAACCTATTCCACTGTGTTTTCTCACATGGCTGCTGCTGCTTTTATGCCCCTTTAAATTAAAGCAATATGCCCAATTAACATTCTCTAGCCAGATGGAACAATGAAAACACAACTTTACAAAGCAGAGACACGTGAATAAAATGAAGATGAAAAGAGCAAGAAAAACAAGTAAAATACATCAAACTACATACTAGTTTTCTATTCTTTTCAGTCAGACACTGTATTGCTGCCAGTTAACGGCTTCGTGCACAATTATAAATCAGCTGCAACTTCAGTCTCAATCTTATGATTCATGCAGCACGTTTTCCTGTATGATTGTGCATCTACATTCAGAACTAGAGATGGTCAAACATGTTTTAAAAGGGGGGGAGGTTGTAAATGAAACATTTGGGTTTTCATTTAAAAATATCCAAGCCCTGAAAATCTGAGGGGGTTTCAGTCACTGAAAACTGAAGATTTTTTTGTTTTGTTTTTTGATGAAAACCTGAAGTTTTCCATGGAAAGTTTATTTTCCATCAAAATTTTTGTTTGGAAAAAAAGTCATTACCTGATTGGGTGTAATCAGAGCATTAAAGGTGATTTTCTGATTTTCCTTTCATAGGAATGTTTCCCTAAACTGAACGAGTGCCTAGCTTTTAGTTCTGTGGTACAATGGCCTAGGAAAAAGAAGGAGACCATGGACTTAATTCACCACCATTGGCACAGGAGGAAGCAGATAGTGTTTTCCTGGGGAAGGGGCATCTTTAACTTGTGGTTAAGTTTCCTTAAAAGATGTGGGGGGTGGAAGCTGCCGCAAATATGGGCTGAAGCTATTACCAGCAGGAGAGTGGGGTGGGAGGAGGTATTGTTTCATGGTCTCTGTGTATATAATGTCTTCTGCAGTTTCCACAGTATGCATCCGATGAAGTGAGCTGTAGCTCACGAAAGCTCATGCTCAAATAAATTGGTTAGTCGCTAAGGTGCCATAAGTACTCCTTTTCTTTTTGCACATCTCCAAAGCATATCCTGGCCATGACTACCTTGGACTAATTTTCAGTCTGTATGGATGCTCTGCAACCTTCCTGTGACAGATGTGGAACTGCTATGTGATAATCTAAGAATATGGATATGTAATGGCTGGAAAACAAGAATTCCACTTCATGAAAATTTTTGAGGTTTTGATGTTTGTTTTCATTCCACATCAGAACGAAAACTAGCCCTTTCTATTTTATTTATTTATTTTTTCAAAAACAGAGAGAAAAAAAAGAGAGAGAAGGGACTCAAGCCTTGTTCTCTCACATGCCATGTGAGCACAGTCTAATCACTGGGCTATTGGCTACACTGCTGTGTAGATTAGGCTCTCTTTCTCCCACTCCTCTCCTTCTAAAATTCCATGAGAAACATTTTAATCAAAACTGATGTGTCCACAAAAAGTTCCTGTTTTGACAAAAAAACATTTTGTCAACAAATTCCTGACTAGCTGCAATTACGAATACTATAAGAGCTGCTATGTAATAATCTAAGAATTCGGAGATGGGACACTTTTATTAATACTGAATGTGACATGATCAATGAGGGGAATTATTGTATATTGGGATATACAACTTTTCTGTGTAATGGTCTAGCTTAATAGGAGGCTGTGAGAAGAAGAAACAGGAAGAAGACAGGGGTCCCAGCAAACACTTAAAAGACAGTGGGCAAAGCTATCAGCTTGGAGGCCCTTACATCCTGAAGGTAGGTCTATAAACAGTTAAAAATCTTGGAGAAAGAAGGGGTGATCAAAAGGAATAAACAGCTTTTATAGGGGTCACCCTCTGGAATTTGGGAGGGACGACAAATGGTCTCTGAGTTAGCTCAGCCAGACCCTAGAGTTCTTGGAGGATCTATGGGAAGCTTAGACCTCCCAGCATCCCCGTGTGGAAGATGGTTACATACCGAGGTCTATTTTTCTTGGAAATGCTTTTGTTCTAATAAACAATACTCTGCTTTAAAAAGGTTATCTGGTCACTGGGTACCACTGCCATTGCTCCTGGGGGAACAGAATTGCAGGGTCTTGACTTGCTGAGGTGTCGCGGTTGACCACAAAGGACTGCACATGGGGCCTAATCTGAAAATGGGAAAACTTCAGGATTCCACCCGGAGTGACAGATGATAGCCAGAGGACTGCAGTGGGATGTGAGGAACTTAAAGAAACCAGGAGGGGTCAGAGGTGCAGTTTGCCTAGTAAGCGTGACATCTTCTTAGGGTGGACTTTCTGCTGCTAGGATCTCTGCATTGAGAGTAATCTTTGCAGAAGCCTGTGCAACTTGAAGCTAACTCTAGTCCCAGCATTCAAGTGTTCCCCATACAACGTATTCCTTTTTTCCTCTATCTGCTTTCAGGTCTGCATATTAGACCTCAGGGAAAGGATGAGCTACAATTTGGGAACCATTCTGTGTTACCTCTGACTCCTTCAGTGGCTTCTGTATGGCTGCTCTTCTATGCGGGATTGAAACATCAGGTTAGAACAGACAATTCACTGCCATCTGTATCACTAAGGACAGCTCTTGCAACCAGAATAGACAGAGACTGGAAAGCTTTCAGAGATTTGGAAAAAATTAATTCATCTTGTAGCGTTGATATTTTGTGGTCTAAAAACAGGAAAGACTATTACAAGGGAAAAATGCCACTACTTGCTGTTTGGAGTGTGGGGGAAAATAAGGGCTATTCCTAACACGTGGACGTAAAGGGGACACTAGGGTATTAAAAACCTTACATTAATAAACACAAGGCATACGCTATGCTTACAGTTCACACAGGTTTTGCTAGATACAAATTTCATGAGCAAGTGTAAAGAGTTTCAGAGGCATTTGAACAGGTTTTAAACCAAGCTGAAAGGTTTAGGTAAATAAATACGGCGGCAATGCGGAGAGTGATGAAATGGGAAGAGACTCCAGTCTGTTTATAATAAGTCTGTTTGGGGTCAAGAGAATCTTAACAATGAAGGAGAAACATTTTCACAAGAAAAGGGACTTGGATAGAATTCTCAGGAGTCAGCTCAGGTATAATTGAAAACAATATCACTAGCATGCAAACTGCTATTATCCCAGTGCATTCTTTGGGCAAGAGATACTGGCCAGTCCATATTGCCAAAATAAAATAATCCAAAACCCAACAGGGAAGCAGAAGCTTCAGGTTCACACCCTGAAAAACACAAAAATTGTGGGGCTACTGCACCAAAAAGACACCAGAACAAATATTTTCCACAATATGTTGGTTAAATTGGTGAATGAGGAATCCTTCCTTTGATCTGGGGAAATAACTGCTTTGTTCCTATTAGCCCATTATTATATTCTGCTTGCTGGCTCAGATAATTTATGCTTAGAGGGTCAGATTTTGACATCTTGTTTGGAAAAGTGTACCATTGGCTTCCTCGGGAGGTAGATTTATCCCTATCTGATGTTGTTAGTGTTCTGTTTGTTTGTTTGTTTTTTAAACTGCTGAGTATGAGATCCATGAACCCAACATCAGGAACACCCATCATTTCTTGCATCCCACATACTCAGTGAGGGTACTGTCACTGGCCAACAACAACATATTGTATTGAGTATTACTCATCTGTAATGCACCATCCTAAGAAAGTAAGGCCCTGGTTCAACAAGTTGCTTAAGCATGTGTGTAACCTTTAAGCAAGGAACTAGTACCACTAAAGTGAACTTTCTCACATGCTTAAAATTACACCAGACTGTAAGTATTATGTATTACTACTCATTTGGGCTTCAGTTCAGCTGTGTTTCTTGGTCATCCAAATCATTTTGGTGGGACTGTTTTCACAGTTAAGCCAATTCCACCACATGGAACTCTTTCTCCCCAGGAATTTGCCGGTGTGCAGAGATTGAGATTTATGTGCATTTACACAAAATAGTAATATGAGCTCTGTTAGGCATCTAGTTATGGGTATATACATAGAGTGTATTTGAAGATGGTCTGATAATTAAATTATTAATTAAGCAGTACGACAAGACAGCAGGGTTTGATATTAATGAGAATATTAAATTTTGACTGCATAAGGAAGCCAGGTGCCTTTAATTCCCCCAGCCGATGATAATCTGATGATAAATCATTGTCTCTTCAATTGCCTTACTGCAATTACAGAAAATGTTTATTATAAATAAAATTGTGTAGTTTTATACTGATGAAGATAAAATTCATCATTATGAACAGAAATTACCTCAGAGCTGCTTAATTCTCATGGATCAGTGTTACCATTTGGAATATTAACCAGGATGCTCACTTTATCTATTCATTTCTGGAGAGAATTACAGGCAAATTTTCAGAGTGAGATTTGGTCACACAGCACTGGACCCTGGATGCTCTGGAAACTTGGATAAATTATCAACAGGCAGGGAAAGCAGAATGACCAAGAAACTAAAGGCATGAAGTAATCTTTTCCCCCCATTCCAGGTCCCTGCATTGTGCTCAGTTAATGCAATAATAAATAGGGCTGTCTGTGAGAACAGATTTCAGAGTAACAGCCGTGTTAGTCTGTCTTTGCAAAAAGAAAAGGAGTACTTGTGGCACCTTAGAGACTAACCAATTTATTTGAGCATGAGCTTTCGTGAGCTACAGCTCACTTCATCGGATGCATACCGTGGAAACTGCAGTAGACATTATATACACACAGAGACCATGAAACAATACCCCCTCCCACCCCACTGTCCTGCTGGTGATAGCTTATCTAAAGTGATCATCAGGTTGGGCCATTTCCAGCACAAATCCAGGTTTTCTCACCCTCCACCCCCCCCCCCCCAAACTCACTCTCCTGCTGGTAATAGCCCATCCAAAGTGACCACTCTCTTCACAATGTGTATGATAATCAAGGTGGGTCATTTCCAGCACAAATCCAGGTTCTCTCACTCCCTCACCCCCCTCCAAAAACCACACACACAAACTCACTCTCCTGCTGGTAATAGCTTATCCAAAGTGACCACTCTCCCTACAATGTGCATGATAATCAAGGTGGGCCATTTCCAGCACAAATCCAGGTTTTCTCACCCCCTCACCCCCATACACACACAAACTCACTCTCCTGCTGGTAATAGCTTATCTAAAGTGATCATTAAGTTGGGCCATTTCCAGCACAAATCCAGGTTTTCTCACCCTCCGACCCCCCCCCCCCCCAAAACTCACTCTCCTGCTGGTAATAGCCCATCCAAAGTGACCACTCTCTTCACAATGTGCATGATAATCAAGGTGGGCCATTTCCTGCACAAATCCAGGTTCTCTCACTTTATCTTTATCTTTTATCTATGATCACTTTAGATAAGCTATCACCAGCAGGACAGTGGGGTGGGAGGGGGTATTGTTTCATGGTCTCTGTGGGTATATAAAGTCTGCTGCAGTTTCCACGGTATGCATCCGATGAAGTGAGCTGTAGCTCACGAAAGCTCATGCTCAAATAAATTGGTTAGTCTCTAAGGTGCCACAAGTACTCCTTTTCTTTGTGAGAACAGAGTTTATTTACAATTACCAAGCTTGGTAAACGGGGTGTATTGTTAGGAGCCATATCTCCTCCACCTCCATGCACAAAGTGTGGTGCCAGAGCCTCTGAACTGTGACCAATCAGGGGCCATGGCTAAGGACATTAACAAAACATGCAGGGACAAGAAACATGTCAGAATTATTGGCACTTCTGGAGGAGACATAAAGGCAGTCAGAGGGGGTTCTGGTGTTAATCCCCCCTCACAAGGCAGTCCTACAAACATCCCCTACGTGCACTGTTATGCACGTTATTGGACATACAGAAAGAATGTAAGTACCAAGGGCCCTGCATGCTATGTTACTGCAATGTGTACAGATTCCTACATCTCTGAGGGCCCCTCCTATGTTTCTTTCATGCAACGCCCATCACAGTCTTTCTGAATTGTTGCACTGTTCCCTACCAAACTACCTCATCACTCCAACTGTGCACATCATTCACGCCATTTTGCAGGCGTAGAACCCATGTATGCAATCATTAGTGCTGGTTGTTGAGCAGCTTGTGAAAGATGGGTGAAGGATCTTCTCACCCCTACTTCAAGGTCATGATTTCACAAGCTGATATATCTGCCTGCACCCAGTACCAAAAGCCTCAACTGATTCCTTGATACCAAAGGCCAAATCCACCTCCCACACCTTCCTGAGTGCTAAAAGTGCTGTTTTTTATTTAGCTGCCAAAACCTACAGCTTTCCCCAGACAATCTGCCTGATTACTCATCACCTGAAAATTCCATAGCTCATTGAAAGTTTACACTTAGTGGAGAGCAGCACATAATAAATTGACTATAACATAAAAATAAACAAATCTGAGAAACACTGATTGGTCAGGATGACAGAGATAGTAAGATGAAGATGATTTAAGGAGGACCACCAATGCTACATTGTTCTGGAGTTCCCAGTGCATAATTCTGGGATTCTTGTTGCATAACTGTTGTCTAACTTCTGGTGTAGGGCTTTGGTTAAATTCCATTGAATTAGGGACAGTATTACTAGTATTCATCTGAAGTCCTTTTTAATTTCAAAGTAATAAAAGCAACTATTGTCCTGAGCTATTGCCAGTAACACTAGTCCATTGCACCAGTACAGTTGTCCATTAAAGTCCCAATGTGCAAAACACTTAAGCACAAGTGTAACTTTAAGCATGTGAGTACTAGCATTTATGTACTTGAAGTTAAGCACATTCAGACTGGAGCCTAAGTTATCCATTGTAAAAATCAGATAACAGTACACATTACTATGATGGTTCTTGGTGTGCTCGGGACTGAGAGTCACATTGTTACCCCTCTGTCTCCAATGAGAGAGAAAGAGAGAGAGAGAGAGAGAGAGAGACTCGCTGGCACTAAAGGAGGTGTCACTGGCTCGACTGATGCAACTGAGGATCAGCTCCTTGCATAATACCACAGCACTGAGAGATATTTATAGTGAAAAGAACCATAAATGTATTATCAAAGATCAGGATTCAAGGAACAGCGAATAAAAAATAAAAATAGTGGAAACAGAAGGGTTACATATCAACAAAATCAATAAACACTTTCTAGAGAATGAATTTAACAGGCTAATCTCTGTCTAGAGCAGTTTTATCTCCAAAAGCCTTTTGCAGCATTTCAAGACAAGGCTGGTTGTGATCCCACTTTCATGAATGTAAATGTGCTGTTTGTTTAATTCCTAGGTACAGGATAAAGGGGTGTCTCCTTGCCTTCTACTTATACCCCCAAAGTGATTGTCTTTGCACACCACTGGACTAGCTCCCCCATGGGTTGCTTTTTTTATCTATACTCCTTTTCTGTTGACTCAATATGCAAATGGCTTCCATCGTGTTGGCTTACAGTGCTTCATTTACATTTCATCAGAGACAGGTGAATAAACATTCTTTGGCTGGCAGAAGTCTGTTTGTCAACTCTGCCTCAATACAGACTTTAGGAACATATTTTTAGCATACATATATAAATGTTTACACAGTATACATTTCATGACAGTATTCATAATGAGTGTGACATCAGCTTTCATTTAAGACCTCAGATGATATTCTTTATGGAGAAATACTGTGAAAGCAGTGTGCTAGGTGCAGTGAACTGTCAGGCCCATCAGGAGTTGCTGTTACAGAACAGTGAACCCTTTGCCAGCTGGCACCAATCAGCCTCCATGTTGCAATCATATCATTGTTATATATGCCTACAATAGTAATGTAGGGACCTAACAGACAGTATAATAGTCAAAAGAAAATTATATAAGATCCCATGGCAAGGTAGGAAAAAGGAAGTTAGTACAGGCAGATTTATTTGATGTTACATTTTATTTTAAAAGGTATTTTTTTAAGAATAAGATGTGAGCAGGGGAGTAAAGCTTAAATGCCTGTTTTGAGGCAGTCTACAGAAGGGCAGTGATTAGAGAAAAACTTGTGCATGTGTTTACCTTTATATGATTATGATTTGGTAATTAAAATCACATTAGATTGCATCCCGATTTATAGACTGTTAACCCATGTGCAGTCTTTAATTTTTTTTAAATTAAATTAATATGCCTAGTCCTGCAAAGATTTATGCAGCATAAGCTTCACTTTATCCTTACGTGTAAAGTTAAGTATCTGCGTAAAGTCTTCATTGGATTAGGGCTATAATTTGCATTGTTTAAGATGTCCAAGTCATTAAAATTATAGATGTTTGATGTTTCAGTAGAATTTTTTTGTTATGCTCCATTAGAAAAAAACAACACGCCCCCAACATTTTATAGACAATTACATTTTTATGGGCCTTTTGGTAGGACACGTGAAAGAAAATCACGATGAGGCCAAGATACCTACAGTTGATCAGAAATGTTAATATTCATAACTTGTTAGTGTGGCAGAGTCTAAAGTATGAAATAAATCTTTCTGTGTAATATTTCTGTTGTGGATTTAGAAATGATGCAACAGTAGCACAATTTTATTACCTCTCAGAGTATTACATATGTGACATTATTGTCCCCTTCCCACTAAGCTGCTCTTCACTAGAAAGAAAATAATAATCAAAATTACTTCCTAACATGTAGTTAATATCTACATACATATTATACAGTAGTGTGATTTCTCTTTATCTACTTATTTTTTATAGAATTGTTTTGTAAAATACATGTGAAAATAATCTTTTAATTTCATTATTAATTAAACAACACACAGCAACAACAGGTATGGTTTCTATGAGATAATTAAATTTCTGATGCATAAAGCAAGAGACACAGCTGGGTGCCCCTAATATCCCACTGGTGTGATTATCTAATGATAAAATACATTCTCTGCAGCAGCTGCCTGATTACTATTAACAATTGTTTTATTATAGGTTAAAATGGTTCTATTTTGTGCTGAAAGAAGATGACGTTGACTATTCAGAATACCAAACAACCTTTTCAGCAGAATTGACTAGTTCTGTGAAATAATATTACCCTTTGGAATGTTAGGCCAAAGTCTGCAGCCCAGGTCATTTTATCATGGCAACTTTTTGTATGTTGCCTGTCTGTTAGAATTAGAAGCTTTTTTTTGAGTCTGTCTAAACTTAACATAAGAAAATGTATCCCTTAAGTTTCATTCAATGCAGTGCATCTGCTTCATGTGACCACCCTCTACATTTAAGCTACGTTAAGGGCCTGACCCAATGCCTAGATCAACAGGAGTCTTTCCATTGTCCTCACTGGTCAGTGGATCAAATCCTGTACTTTTAACATGGTGCTTACATGGTACAAAAGACTTTGTACATAAGTTTTAGAGATGGGATGAAAATCACTCAGTGAAGTGCTTGAAAAACAGACTCGTGTCATTCACTATAAACAATACCACTTTAAAAAGGCATGGCCCTGATTCAGGTCAGCACTTAAACAGGTGCTTAATGTTAAGCATGTGCTAAGTGCTGTCCTGAATCATGGCTGCTGTCCTGAATTGGGGCTGAAAGGATTTATAGGGCTAAAGCCCATCAATACTGTTTGGGAAGGTGCAGGGGAGAAATTAATATTATACAAATGAGGACCCTGGTTTTACATTACATCCAACAGATGGCATTCCCAAGCAGAATACATCCAACAGATGGCACCCCCAAGGGACTTAGAGGTGTTCAGCCCATTGAATCACTGGTTCCTGCAACACCTAGATTTGCCTTACAAGTCTCCCATCCAATCATTTAACTAATTGGATCGATAATGTAGAAGACCTGACAAGATCACAGCTGGAAGAGGCAATGTAAATTTTCTAGGATTAGCAGAAAGAAGAAGACACCATCATATGCTGTCAGATACTGTAAATTACAGATTTTACTTTTTGACTTCCATGGGAGAACTAAATCAGAGCTATGAATAGTATGTCAGAGATGACACCAGACACAGTTTGAATGACCCTTACACACACCTTTCCATCCTCATTTATAAATATAAATGCAGGCATGGTATTTTAGCCTGTCATCAACATTTTTATAGAATGAATTAAAACACAAAGTAAGAAAAGATAAAATGGAACATCGTTGCCTATTAACTAAATCAAACTTACTAAAAAAAATAAAATTCCAAACTCATACCATGGCTGTCATTATCTACTGTGACAGAATAGGTTATGAATGCCTGTACAAATCCACTTGGCACTTTACAAAATGATGTGAGTGCATCAGAAAATTAAAATCCCAATCCTTTATAGTTAAAGAAAATTTAAATGATTATGGCTTTGCAGTACTGATTTCAAATGAGAGCACCAAGACTACACGAGTGATTCCACATCCCTCTGTGAGCAATTTATAAAGTTTGCTGTTTCCAGAATATCTTTTGTGATCTTTGTGTAAGTGTGTTAAAAATACATTAGCTAGTTAAGTTTAAATGAATATTTCTGAAGAACATTTTTTCCTGTTTATATAAGTCCACTCTATAAGATTAATACCTTGGTGTAAAATTCATTCAAGGCCAGAGGGTGCATCCAATGCACAATATACCTAGAAAGGGAAACCTTTTCCCTCTGTAATGGGCCTATCTAACAAAAATGTATTAATGCTTACCAGGGTATTGTGAGGACTGGATAAAGTCTGTGCAGCACTTTGAAGATCCAAAATATTATGCAAATATTCAGTATAACTGTTTTATAATTAATCTAATTAATATTAGAGATAGACCCCAAACTGGATCAGTTTCAAGCCCTCTATCTTCTGCATTTTTTGGGAAACTTCATTTAAATCCACATCTGAATTTAGTCTCCCTCTCTGCTGGACCAAACCACAACACCAAATTCAAATAACCCCCTAACGCTGAGAAAGTTTTGATTCAGTCTGAACTTGCAACTTGGGAGTCACATCTAATGTTATTAACCATTTTGTAAATGATCCCCATGCACATTTTACAATAGTAATAAGCTAGTTCAGGGATCACACTATCTAGTAATATAGTATACTTTGTTGCATAGACACTAGACAGCATTCAGCCTTTGGCATCATGCCTTTTAATGCATTAGATATACAAGAGTTCCTCATAATACATTTCCTGTAGAGTTTTATTACTTAAATATTGCTAAATGGATTCCATATATGCCAGAGCTGTAAGAATTCATCTAAATTTTCCTTTGCTTTCCAGCTCACACCAGTGGGACCTTACATCATACATGTGTATTACTTGAGCCAGTGCCCTCATATTTTGTAACATTTCCATTAGTCAATACTCTGCACTTGCATTTTACATTGAAATGCTCCTCTAGATCTTCAGATTAACTCTGTACTAAGCAATGATATGATATATTATAAGTTATATCCTGAAAGGATGTTATGATGAATCATCTAAAAAATCTGCATTTACAAAAGTGAGAAGAGAAACACAGACCAAAGGCATTCATGTAGCATTTTTATGTGTATGCAAGGGTTGTGGATTGGATTCTATACATTTTCCCATTCTACACATTACATTCTTTTGGCATGATGAAGTCTGAGTAGTTCAAGTTCTGTTCTGTTTAGGTAGTGATAAAGGAGAGCTCATTAGTTAATATTGGTAAAGCATTTAAGATACAAAGCTGTATATCAGTGTGAACACAGTTTCAACACAGGCACAGAGAAGTGGTATGCTTCTTTATCCATGTTGTTTTCGAATCTACCACCTTATCTAGCATTTCTCAGAGGTATTTATTCAGTAGAGCAGGTCAAATTATTTCTTGCAAATAATTTGACAAATTTAGCCTTTTTTCTCATTTGGGTGGTTGAAGATCGTGATTTTTACAAGCTTATTATTTGAAATTGACTATGTTTTTATGACTATATCTAGATATTATGATTTTTTCTGAACTGTTCATTGTGAGCATTAGGGTTGCCAATTTTGGTTGGCTGTATTCCTGGAGGTTTCATCACATGGCATAATCTTTAATTAAAGATTAATCTTTAATTCCTGGAGACTCCAGGACAATCCTGCAGGATTGGCAACTCTAGTGACTTTTCACTTGATTGTTTAATATTTGGAAATTACTATTTGACCTTGGTAACTGATCACCTAACTCAACAATGAGCATTGCAGCACCTAACTTCTAGCTACCTAGTGGAATTCACGACCCCAATTAGGTGCCCAGGCTCCCTGTGCAGCGCATGGGGAGAGTGGTTAGGCACCCAAAAAAATGATTTACCAAAGTCAGCAAGCTAAGTGGGGAGCTGCTTAAGCTAGCCAGAAAGAAATGCTGAAGGGAGGGGTGTGGGCCAAGCCTTACCCCTCAAAGAATCTTAGATGCCTATCTCTTTTTTGGGATTCATATCCACGAACCCTCTCCTGGAGTTAGGTGTTCAAGCCAGGTTAGTCCTTTCTCAAGAAAAATTGAGCAGAAGGCCACATTTTACAGAGCACTGACCTGGGATATTCACTGGAGCAGAGACCAGAATCCGGATTTCCCATCTCTCAGGGGAGGGCTGTAACCACCAGGCTATCACAATTTCAGCATTAATTACACTTTTGTCAGCATTCCTGGTCTTCCTCAAGGGCACCCACTTAAGGTTTCAGACTCCCAACTGTCATCTCTCTCAGGTGGGACTCAGTGTCTCTCTCCTTCATGACTGGAAGGGGGGCAGGTATTAGACTTACATTCCTTCTACACCTAACTGTGATTTCCCCAGCAGGTCTGACTAGGATCTAGTACTTGTGATTAGCCTTTGTCCAGGAGCTACAACAGTGTATACCAATTACCGACCAAATCCTCACAAATATATATATATATATATATAAATATTAGGGTATAAGCGTTATAGAGAAAAACATAAAAATCAATAAAAGTTCCTATACACAGGTTAAAAGTTTACAAAAGGTCACCCACCAGTCTTTATGGGACCCTAGTAAGTCAAAATCTTTCCAACCCTTCCTGCAAGGGTTGAGCCCATCTTGGATAGAAAGTCCTGCGTGTTTGCTGAATCAAAAGGAATGCTGGGTCATTCAAGGTCATCCTTGTATATCAAAAGCTTTCTCTTTGTCTTCTAGTCTCTGGAAAACCCAGCCTGAACCAGTCTATGCAAACCACCCCAGGTGGTGCAACTTTTCTGGAGTTGTTTACAATCTCAGGGGTAATCACCCCCTACTGGTTCAATTCCTGTCAAAGATGTGGTAACCCTGCCCCATGGAGTAGAACACAAATCATACATAAACCACATACATTTAATACAATGGTTCCCAGCGATACTGCATGGGGTAGCAATATCTGTCATGCAGGCTACAGAGGAATTCTCACTCTTTCTCTGACCCAGTGACTACTTAAGTATTTTAAACCAAATGAAGCAGCTTCAACAGAGATTGAGAGAAACATACTATAGAATAGCCAACAGCTCAGTGGTTAGGGCATTTTCCTGGGATTTAGAAGACCTGTGTTCAAATTCCTGCTCCACATCACACAAAGAAGGGATTTGAATTGGGGTCTCCCACATTCTGGATGAGCATGCTAGGCAGTGGACTACTGGGTAAAAGGGGAGCACCACCACCACTAGACATCTTTTGTGAACGGTAGGTGTGCTCAGAGCATGCCTACCGGATCAGGGCCTGCAGGTGAGGTAGGTGGGGGGACTCCTAGTTTGTGAATCCTGACAAAGCTCAGGCATGAAAGAGGTGCTTAGCTGCCTAGTGGTGCCAGGACTCAGGAGGCATGCACTTGCCCAACAGCAGATATTTAAGGTATGTGTATATTGGAATAAAAGACCTGTGGCATGGCCGTGACTGACCTGGGCTCACAGGACTTAGGCTGTGGGGCTGTAAAGTTGCTGTGTAGACATTTGGGCTTGGCCAGAATCCCGGGCTCCGCGACCCTGCAAGGAGAGTGTCTGAGAACCTGGGCTCCAGCTCAAGCCTGAATGCCTACACAGTAGGTTTGCCAGGCATCCAGTTTTCAACTGGAACGCCAGGTCAAAAAGGGACGCTGGTGGCTCCGGTCAGTAGAAACTGTGGCCAATGGGAGCTCTGGGGGTGGCGCTTGCAGGCACATGCAGCACGCAAAGCCCTAGCCCTTCTGCATAGGAGCCAGACATGCTGGCCACTTCCGGGAGCTGCCTGAGGTAAGCGCTGGCTGGCCGGATCCCACACCCCAACCCTCTGCCCCATCACTGAACCCCCTCCCGCACCCAAACTGCCTCCCAGAGCCCACATCCTGCAGCCCTCCCCTCCCCGCACCCCAACCCACTGCCCCAGCCCTGAGCCCTCTCCAGTACTTTGAACATCTCATTTCTGGACCCACCCTGGAGCCCGCACCCCTAGCCGGAGCCCTCACCCTCCCAAACCCCAACCTCCGAGGGACTTTAGCACCCACAGGATTAGGTGGCAGCTGAATGGTGGTTTTATGAATGCCAATGGCACCTAAATGTTGGACTTTGGCACCTAACTGCCACTTTAACACCTAAGTCCCACTTGTGAATCTAGCCCTATAGTTTTATATTTCAGTCAGGCTGCACTGCAAACCCCTTTCAGAAGTCATTTTCAGATACAGGGCCCTAAAATTGTGAGCCTCTGAAAGACTAATTTTTGCAGACAATAACATTTTTCGTTTTCCTTGTAGACTATGAGCCATACAGATACCCCATATTTTTATGAAATTGCTGTAGAAGCAAGTTAGTAGTTATTGTCTGACAGAAGGGACTAATTCTGATATTTCCAGTTGATGGCCTTGAGCCATGGTTTGTCAGACTAGACGGAGCAATCACCTGCACAGTGAGGCCACCACATTGCAGAGAGGCACCATCTCAATATCTATTACTAACGTCTGTGTTACAAAAAGATTCATTTCATGTTTCAGAGTAGCAGCCATGTTAGTCTGTATCCGCAAAAAGAAAAGGAGTACTTGTGGCACCTTAGAGACTAACAAATTTATTTGAGCATAAGCTTTCATGAGCTACAGCTCACTTCATCAGATGCAAAAGATTCATGTTTGCTAGAAGTTATAAGCATACAAGTCTAAACTCACCAGGAATGCATTATTATATGGTATAATGCATGGGTCCTTGAACTGTGTAAGAGAGGCTGATGCCTGGATTAAGGATCAGTGAGTAGATACCATAACATGATCTGCATTACTGAATAAGTATGATAGAAAGGAGAAATACAAATACTTATAGCTTGCCAGGTTGACAGAGACAAGTTATATTGCTATGATTGGGCTGCTAGAAGAAGTCAGATATAGTCTCTCTTCCTTGGAGAAGTTTTTGGCTATTTAAAGAAATTAGACAACTAAAACATTTTTTTCCATTAGTGAACAAAGTGCTATGCTAAAGTATCCAACTTTTTTAATGTGTTTTCTCATATTTCAGCACCACTATCAGTGTCAGGTATTCAATTGAGTTTTTGTAATTAATATTTACACTGTGAAAGAGTCCAAAACCTAAGTTCTGTATAAATACAACTGAAGACATAGTCCCTGGCTCAATGAATTTACAATATAAAGGCCCAATCCAACAATCTGAAGAGTGTAGGCAGACACCTGTGTTCATGGAAAGTTCCATTGACTCCAGTGAACCTCCACATGAGGATAAAGATCTGTCCACATAGATCAGCTTTCAGGATCAGGGCCGAAAGAGACTAAAAAGCAGACAAAGACTAGATGGGAAAGGATACAACATGCAGGCAAAGTGACCTGTCCTGGCAGGTACATGTCATGTTAGTTTGCTGTCCTTCATCAATTTATTTTTTACTTGTTTACAGATTTTATTTCTATATAAAAACCTTAATTTTAGATTTTTCTAAAACTTAATTTTAGAAGGAACATCAGAGTGACAGCCTCAGCAAGAGAGAATTTCTGAGAACACTAAGATAATTCACCCTAAAAATGCATCCTCTTATAGTGCAAATGTAGGTTACCAAGGAGACCTTAGGACAAATGGCACCTGTTAGACTCTAATTACAATTGACTTTTTGTGGAAAAGTTACATGTTCTTCTTAAAGTGATCTTCTCCGCTTGTTTGACTTGGAAAGTTGAATAATAATTAGAGTTAAAGGTGCTCCTGCAGTGAGGCTAATGTGCCAATATTACTGAATTGCCCCAAACCCTATGGTTTGCATCATGTGCAATCCTTAAGCATCAGCTCCTATTTTCCAATTAAGAGTAGCTAATGTTCCTTTATGTGTAGCAAAATATAATCAGTCATTTATCCCTGCTGGAATCATGTAATCAGAAGCTACCATTATAGATATAGGACAAATAAAACTGTGAGAAGATTATAGCCCACCCCCACACTTTGACTGTATTTCAGATCATATAATTTTTAAGGAAAAAAATCAGCATACCCTCTTGCTGATGAACTAATGGGCTAGGGGATGGAGCAATTTGCCAGTGAGGATGGGAAAAAGCTATTAAAAGATTTAATGCAGAAGTCTACTATATACGTCTACACTGTATACTCCTTACGGCGGTGTGTAGTGTACATACACTGCATGCCCCTCAAGCATGGGTATAAATAGCAGTGTAGACTGCAAGGCACTGCTTAGACAAGTAAATACATGCCTGAAATCTGTGGGCATATGCCCTACATGACTCTCTACATGCCCAAGTAGTGCCTCTCCCTGCCTACCTTGCTACTTTTAGTAGCGTAGTGTCCCGCTGCCTCTCTACTGCATGAGCCTTTCCCAGTTGCAGTGAAAGACTCTGGTAGTGTGGAGGCAATGGGGAAAGGCTCCACCAGACCCCAGAAACTTTCTGTGCTGCTTTCCCATCAGAGCCATTCACTGACATGTAGCTATGCGAAGCAGTATGGATGCAGCCTGCTTTTCTTTGCCACATACCCTACATCAGTGGTTCTCAAACTTTTTTTCTGGGGTCCCAGTTGAAGAAAATTGTTGACGCCCGCGACCCAACAGAGCTGGGGATGAGGGGTTTGGGAGCCGCTCAGGGCTGGGGCAGAGGGTTGGAGAGCGGGGGGTGAGAGCTGCGAGGTGGGGCCAGGAATGAAGGGGTTCAGGATATGGGAGGGGGCTCTGGACTGGGGCAAGGACAAACTTTCTGCCCCAAAAAATGTTCAGACAAAAAATGCCCCTTTCTGGAAAACAAATTTTTGAAAAATAAATTTTTTTCAGCGTCTCCCAAATGTTCAGTTTCTCACAAAAGTTTCTCTGATGTTTTTATTGATTTTTTAAAATTAAGTTGTAGTGCAATTGAGTGCAAAATAAATATTGAACATTTACATTTACCAAAAAACAGTTCTTAGTGAACAAAATATTTGATAATATTTTAGAACACACTTATAAAAATCGGGGATAAAATTAATAAAAATCTCACAAGCTTTTGTGGAAAATGGAACCATTTCAAACCCTGAGAAAAATGAAATAGTTTTGAAATATTCAGAAAAATTATTTTTCTGGTATTCCACCAATTTTAATTAAAACCCTTTTTAATCTTATACAAAGCCTGAAGGGGAAAAAAAGAAGGAGAAAATAACTGCAGAGTCCACATTGCAGAGCTGGATTCCTCTTTCTCCTGCCCCTATATTAGGAAAAGTAGAGATCCAGGCATTTGGGGATTATTTTGCACTGTTTTCTACTAGCTGGAACCTTGGATTGTACAATTAGACTTGGGAGTGCCGCTGATGCATCACCTCACGCAGCTTCACATGGTGGCAGTAATGCATCATTGCAGCTTTCCATTGAGGTGAATGGGAAACTGCCGAATCCTGATTTTTTGTATTTTTGTTTGGTTTGTTCTAACTCTACCTTGTTGCCTTTGTGTTTTAATGATTGGCTGGTGTTGATGGTCTCTTATTACTTGGCCAGCACAGGCTGAGGAGGCAAATTGGTTTAGTGGCTAATGCGAACAAAAGGATGGGGACAAGGCATGCATGGGACTGCAAGGGATGAGCAAAGGGAGAACAGGACAATATGAAAAGGTGGAAGGGGCTGACTGTCTGAAGGCAAAGTGGGGATGGTACCACAGGGTAGTAAAGCTGGTTTTCAGGGCTAGACAAGTTCCAGTTAAGGAGCAGTTTCAGGCAAAACTGAGTCTTTGGAAGGTGTAATAAGCATCTGTAAGGATGTTAAGCAGACTCAGTGCAATTTTATGGAGTTTAAATAATCTTCCTTCTTTCTTTCTATGTTCATAGATTCATAGATACTAAGGTCAGAAGGGACCATTATGATCATCTAGTCTGACCTCCTGCACAACGCAGGCCACAGAATCTCACCCACCCACTCCTGCAAAAAACCTCTCACCCATGTCTGAGCTATTGAAGTCCTCAAATCGTGGTTTAAAGACTTCAAGGAGCGGAGAATCCTCCAGCAAGTGACCCGTGCCCCATGCTACAGAGGAAGGCGAAAAACCTCCAGGGCCTCTTCCAATCTGCCCTGGAGGAAAATTCCTTCCCTATCCCAAATATGGCTATCAGCTAAACCCTGAGCATCTGGGCAAGATTCACTAGCCAGATACCCAGGAAAGAATTTTCTGTAGTAACTCAGATGCCACCCCATCTAACATCCCATCACAGGCCATTCAGCCTATTTACCATGAATATTTAAAGATCAGTTACCAAAATCATGTTATCCCATCATACCATCTCCTCCATAAACTTATCGAGTTTAATCTTAAAGCCAGATAGGTCTTTTGCCCCCACTGCTTCCCTTGAAAGGCTATTCCAAAAGTTCACTCCTCTGATGGTTAGAAACCTTCGTCTAATTTCAACTCTAAACTTCCCAATGACCAGTTTATATCCATTTGTTCTTGTGTCCACATTGGTACTGAGCTTAAATAATTCCTCTCCCTCTCCAGTATTTATCCCTCTGATATATTTATAGAGAGCAATCATATCACCCCTCAACCTTCTTTTAGTTAGGCTAAACAAGCCGAGCTCCTTGAGTATCCTTTCATAAGACAGGTTTTCCATTCCTCGGATCATCCTAGTAGCCCTTCTCTGTACCTGTTCCAGTTTGAATTCATCCTTCTTAAACATTGGAGACCAGAACTGCACACAGTATTCCAGGTGAGGTCTCACCAGTGCCTTGTATAACGGTACTAAAACCTCTTTATCTCTACTGGAAATACCTCGCCTGATGCATCCCAAGACCACATTAGCTTTTTTCACGGTCATATCATATTGGCGGCTCATAGTCATCCTATGATCAACCAATACTCCAAGGTCCTTATCCTCCTCCGTTACTTCTAATTGATGTGTCCCCATCTTATAACTAAAATTCTTGTTATTAATCCCTAAATGCATAACCTTACACTTTTCACTATTAAATTTCATCCTATTATTATTACTCCAGTTACAAAGTCATCCAAATCTTTCTGTATGATTTCCCGGTCTCTCTATAAATTGGCAATACCTCCCAGCTTTGTATCATCCGCAGACTTTATTAGCACACTTCCACTTTTTGTGTCAAGGTCAGTAATAAAAAGATTAAAGAAGATTGGTCCCAAAACTGATTCCTGAGGAACTCCACTGGTAACCTCCCTCCAGCCTGACAGTTCGCCTTTCAGTAGGACCTGCTGTAGTCTCCCTGTTAACCAATTCCTTATCCACCTTTCAATTTTCATATTCATCCACATCTTTTCCAATTTAACTAATAATTCCCCATGTGGCATGGTATCAAACGCCTTACTGAAATCTAGGTAAATTAGATCCACTGTGTTTCCTTTGTCTAAAAAATCTGTTACTTTCTCAAAGAAGGAGATCAGGTTGGTCTGGCAGGATATACCTTTTGTAAAACCATGTTGTATTTTGTCCCATTTACCATTGACCTCAATGTCCTTAACTACTTTCTCCTTCAAATTTTTTTCCAAGACCTTGCATACTACAGATGTCAAACTAACAGGCCTGTAGTTACCCGGATTACGTTTTTTTCCTTTCTTAAAAATAGGAACTATGTTAGCAATTCTCCAATCATACGGTACAACCCCTGGGTTTACAGATTCATTAAAAATTCTTGCTAATGGGCTTGCAATTTCATGTGCCAATTCCTTTAATGTTCTTCTAAAACCTCAGGTGCACAGGGCATCCCCCAGTTTCTGGCATTTATTTCAGTTGTGTGCTGGTCTGTTCAGACTTCTAAGTGTCATGTTGATGGATTTGGCTTCTTTCTCTATTGTTCTGCATGTTTCTCTAGGTAGCCCTATTCTTCTCTTCCCAGGTGGTGTCCGCATTATCACCTGACATAGAAGTGGTGTTGGTAGCTGTTACAGGGGGCTTGGAAGGCTGGGTGGTCTAGCATTGGAGCACTTGATTTCTGGCCTCCTGCTTGGTCAAGGTGTCTCAGTTTTTAAGGTGGGGGGGGGGTAGGAGGACCTGGGCCTTCCAACTCCAAGGGGTCCCAGCCCAGAGCCCTGTGTAAGTACGGAACCTCTCAACAGGGGGGTGAGGTCTGCATCCACTGTCCTGGGCTATTTCCTACCGCTGTGCCATCAGTGTGGGGCATGGTCCCTAAAGTTCAAGTCACTATGTTGGCTTGTCTCTAGTAGTGCCCCTCCCCGTGGACCTTGGGCAGTGTCCTATTGCAGTCCCAGGTTCCTTCAGGTGAGGCAACCATAAGTTTAGTGGGGTCAGGACCGCATAAGGTCTCCAAGCTATGGACATCTAGGTTTCTTTTAGGCTGAGTGCTACTAGACATCTTCCTCAGTCTCCTTTGGCCAGGGAGATGGTGCTTGGTACCTGGGAGCTGCCTCAGCTGGCAGACTAGTGATCCTTTCCCTCAGATAGGGAGGCAGCTAGCTCCTGCCTCTTCACCAGTCAGCTCCGAACTGAGCCAGGCTCCCTCCTTTTCTCTCCCCTCTGGGCGTTGGCTGTATGTATAATGGGGTCCGGGCTAGCTGAGACCAAAGTTTCTCCTTAGTCCCTTCAGTGCTGATGGGCTTTTTCTCTGCTTCATCACAGTGGCATACTTAAAGCATGCCCTAAGTATGTCTGTCATTGTCTGCTTATCCTGTTTGATACTTTCGGTTAGTTTGCTCTACTTGGAATTTGTGATGTTGCAGGAAACTCCTTTCAAGGGACTCTGAAGATCTTCTGCAAGCTTTACTTTAGTATGAGTTGATCTTCTTATCAATTTCTGTTCTAGATTTCCATGACCCTGCTCCGTAAAAGACAGACATGATGCTGGTGTTAAAAAATCAAATTTCTGTATTGGCGCCAATCATACCACTTTTCCAAATCTCTCCAAGTTTGTGGAAGTTGTTTGCTGCTTTCGAGATTTGGTGCTTGACATAGCATCACCACCATCTTACTTCCTAGATAGGTAAAATGACTTACTTCTTCTTCTGTTTCTCTGTCTACTACTCTGATGGTTGCTTTTGGGACACTGAGAGTCATATATTTTGCCTTCCCCTTGTTGATAAACAAACTAATTTGTTTTGCGGTGTGTGGTTTGTTTAAATAATACCCTATTATTAATACTTAATTGACTCTTGATGTTTTTCTGTCCTTCCTCCTTCACTGATTTTAAATGAGTCTCTAACACTAACTTCCCATGATACGAGCTGTAGTATGAAAGACTAACTGTAAAAAGAGTCATTATTCTAGGGGCTAAAATGTTATAAAAACAAGGTGGTCATAAAGTCCATGCACAGCAATTAAGCCTTCAACAAGAAAGAACTAATTATATCATTTCAATAAAGTGACTTTTATAAGCCTCAGTAGGTCATGGAAAGTAAATCCAAGAGCACGAGGAAGAAATCAGCCATGAAAAGAGACTGACACTCAGGCACTGGGAGCTTCCTCCAGGTTAAGCAGGAATTACTGCTGCAGAGCTTCTTAAATGAGAGAATCATAGACATTAAACATGGAAAATACCTAGTACATTGGATGTGACCTTGTCATTCACTGAAGGTTTTCCCTTATAGAACATTTTACACTGCTTTTTCCAGTTGAATTTCAAATAACTGAAGCAAATGAGGCTTTTACCACTTCTTTCATAGTGTCCACAGTTAGACTTTTTGTAGATGTTCATTATCCTAAGTCTCTCCCTTACCTCTTTAACCAGGC
This sequence comes from Eretmochelys imbricata, assembly GCF_965152235.1. Taxonomy (NCBI): domain Eukaryota; kingdom Metazoa; phylum Chordata; order Testudines; family Cheloniidae; genus Eretmochelys; species Eretmochelys imbricata. The sequence goes on from NC_135572.1 coordinate 145,523,791, forward strand.
TATACATTTAAATGGACACAGTGAGGCCCAGTGGACTGGGAGGCAAGTGATCTGCTCTGCCAATGTCCTGCTGTGTGAACCTGGGCTAGTCACAGCACCGCACTGTGCCTCAGTTTCCTCATGTTTAAAATGGAGATAACAGTAATTATTACTTTAGAAAACTGCAGGTGAAGAATGGTATACAAAGGCTAAATATTATTATTATTATTTTGTCCCCATAGATAGTGTTAGGCAATACATATACATTAAGTATAGAGCATCCCATATTACTATTGTATTATACCTAGCATGTGGATAGTTATGTTAACTGAATTGTATTTGTCTTTCCCACAATTCACTTCACTTTGCTCATGTATGTCAAGTGATATATATCCCACAAAACACAGCAAAGCTAAACACAGCTCATGGCAGTAGCGAACATAAAACCTGTCAAAGGTAAAATACATTTGTTCTATGTCCGAGTGCAAGATTAGGAGGTGCCTTCGCACCTATTGGTACCTGAAATGTGGTGACCAAAAGAAGAGATAAGGAAAGGTACGGAACAACAAGTTAAGGAACCGGTATGAACTAGTGGGTTGATTCTTCAGTGACATATAAAGTACTTTCTAATTTGTAAACAATCCTGTTATAAATAGAAGTAATTCTGAAGGTGTATCTTCAAAGCAGACCTTCTGTGGAAGGTGAACATGCTGCGAGTTAAGAATTGTATGTCTCCTTTTTGTATTGTATTATTTTGTCATTAATTAATAAAATTTGGCTAAGTTCAGTTACTTGGTCTCCAAAACATTTTTAATAATGAACTGAAGCATAGTCAACAATTGGCAATATATTTTAATCAATAATGGCCCACTATCACCCTTAATTATTTGCAATTGTTATTCTCTAAGTATTTCTCTCCTGCTGACTATGCTTTGAATGTATTAAGTTTTTCCAAGATGAATCTCTTATTTAGTTATTTCCTGTCAATATTTCTCGCCTCTCTGGATGCCTTTGTATTATCTCTCTGGTTCCATGTGTGATTGCAGCACCTCCCAGGTTATATCATCTGCAGAGTTAATTAAGGCACTGGCTATCCCTTCTTCATTATTGGTCTTGAAGATATTAAATACATGTTTGGCTTTATGCACTATAACGGGACTACTCACAGTTCATAAATTTAAGCATGTGCATGAGCCTTTGCAGGATCGGAGCCTACATTTATTTAACTAACGAATATTAACTCACATGGTAGGTAAATCTCTCTCAAGTTGGACTTTTTCTTGATTCCTCCGATGAAGTTTCTTGACCCTCTGCATTTATCTGTAGTTAACTGAGGCATATGTTAGTTCTTGCTCTTCTTCCTCAAAGGAATATTTGTAGATGTCACTAGATTTTTCTTTTGTAACTCAGTCAATGGTATTGCCAGTGGTAATACAGTTGGCTAAATAGGTAGCATCTGCCACATACAACTGATCAGTATGGCTGTCCCAGATTTTGCGATCTTTACATTTTACTGTGTACTACGCAAGACTTAATTGTCATTGAATAGGACTTGCTTTTGGTCTCAATGACAGTCTGTTGTACACACTCATTGTACAATTACCTAGGATGGATTTTGTCCACTGACACCTTGTTCTACCTGAAAAAACCCAAGGAGTACTTGTGGCACCTTAGAGACTAACAAATTTATTTGTCTCTAAGTTGCCACAAGTACTCCTCGTTTTTTTTGCTGATACAGACTACCACAGCTACCACTCTGAAACTTGTTCTACCTGCAGCTTGTGAGATCCAGTTGAGAATAAATGTTTAATCTAAACAGATGGTGCCTGGCTAGTGCTGCTTTTTAGAGTATAGAATCATAGAAATATAAGGCTGGAAGGGACCTGGAGAAGTCATCAAGTCCAGCCCCCTGCACTGAGGATGGACAAGTGAACCTAGACCATCACTGACAGATGTTTGTCCAACCAGTTTTTAAAACCTTCCAGTGATGGGGATTCCACAACCTCCCTCGGAAGCATATTCTTACTCTTATAGTTAGAAAGGTTTTCCTAATATCTAACCTAAATCTCCCTTGCTGAAGATTAAGCCCATTACTTCTTGTCCTGTCTTCAGTGGACATGGAGAACAAATGATCATTATCCTTTTTATAATAGCTTTGTTGTAGATTGTTATCAGGTCCCCCCTCAGTCCTCTTTTCTTAAGACTAAACATGCCCAGTGTTTTTTAACCTTTGCTCATAAATTAGATTTTCTTAACCTTGTATCATTTTTATTGCTCTCCTCTGGACTCTCCAGTTTCTCCACAGCTTTCCCAAAGTTTGGCATCCAGAATTGGACACAATACTCCAGGTGAGGCCTCAAAGTGCTAATCAGAGTGGGACAATTACCTTCCGTGTCTTACACACGACACTCTTGTTAACACACTTCAGAATATTAGCCCATAACTGCATCTCATTGTTGACTCATATTCATTGTAATCCATTATAATCCTCAGATCCTTTTCAGTAGTACTACCCCATAGCCATTTATTCCCCATTTTGTAGCCGTGTATTTAATTTTTCTTCCTAAGTAAAGTACTTTTCATTTGTCTATATGAAAATAAGAAATTGGCCAGTTACTTTTTCTGCGTGCCCTTTTCTGATTCCATGGACTATAATCCTCTTTTTAATGTTTGAACAAACCGTACACTGAAGCTAGAGTGGTTGTGTGGTTAAATGTGTGATTCGATATAGTTGCACGGATCTGTGAAATACTGATTGGCATGAGGGTCTGATACACATGAGTGATTCCAGGAAACAAAAATGAATTTACTGGTTCAAGTGACATGACCTGAATTAGAGCTTTGAAGCCAAACACCATTGCTATGGTGTCCATGACGCCTGAAGTCACTGTTACCCTAATAAGGTAAATTATGGATAATTTTCACTGAGGATCTGTTATGGCTCCACCACTCTCCTTAATATTTCCTATTTACTAGTTTAGGGGGTTATCATGCTGGCTTATGAGGATCCCATCCTAACTCTCCCCTTGCATTGTATGGGAGTTTGGGCACCTAAATCCAGGGTTGTGAATTCCATTAGGTGTCAGGGCATCTAAGAGTTAGGTGTTGCAACACCTAAGTCCCCTTGTGGATCTAGTCCAATGCGCTTATTACTTCTGTGGTATGTGCTAATATTGGAGATAACATACAAAAAAAATATGGCCATTTTGAATAGGTATGGATCATAACATGCATTTGTCTTTGCTGGGTTCCACAGAATTTGTTTGCACTGCCTTAGTGAGCTCTACCACGTCTAAGGGTGAACTAGCTCCTCAAGGCCTCCCAGGACAGAGGTCTGAGGGGTGGTATTGGGTGGGGGTGGGGAGCGAGGACAGTATTTCGTACTTTAGATAAGGCACTAGAAGACTATTTTTCAGGATAAAAAAGAGCCCTGTAAACATGCCCTATTGTTCTTCAGTTTATCATCACTGACTTTTCTGATGATAATTGAAAGAACAGAAAATACCAGTAGTGTTTGGAAATTCATGAAATTGAATTTTATCTAACTTTATTTATTTTATATCAATGTATCCAAAGAAGGGTACAATCATAAACTTCCATATGAGCACATCTCCCACTCCAGCGCAAAAAGGAATAGATAAAAGCCTGAACTTTGTATATTAGGGATACACAACTGCATCTGTAGTGACAGGTTTCAGAGTGGTAGACGTGTTAGCCTGTATCAGCAAAAAAAACAAGCAGTACTTGTGGCACCTTAGAGACTAACAAACTTATTTGGGCATAAGCTTTCATGGGCTAAAACCCACTTCATCAGATGCATGCTATGGAAAATACAGTAGGAAATATATATACACAAAAAACATGAAAAAATGGGTGTTGCCATACCAATTGTAATTAGACCAATTAATTAAGGTGGGCTATTATCAGCAGGAGAAAAAAAAACTTTTTTAGTGATAATGAGGATGGCCCATTTCAAACAGTTGACGAGAAGGTGTGAGTAACAGTAGGAGGGAAAATAGCATGGAAATAGTTTTTACTTTGTGTAATGACCCATCCACTCCCAGTCTTTATTCAAGCCTAATTTAATGGTGTCCTGTTTACAAATTAATTCCAATTCTGCCGTTTCTTGTTGGAGTCTGTTTTTTAAGTTTTTTTCTTGGAGAATTACAACTTTTAGGTCAGAAATTGAGTGACCAGGGAAGTTGAAGTGTTTTCCAACTGGTTTTTGAATGTTATAATTCTTGATGTCTGATTTGTGTCCATTTATTCTTTTGCATAGAGATTGTCCGGTTTGGCCAGTGTACATGGCAGAGGGGCATTGTTGGCACATGATGGCATATAGCACATTGGTAGATGTGCAGGTGAACGAGCCTCTGATAGTGTGGCTGATGTGATTAAGTCCTATGATGGTGTCCCTTGAATAGATATGTGGACAGAGTTGGCAATGGGCTTTGTTGCAAGGATAGGTTCCTGGGTTAGTGTTTTTGTTGTGTGGTATGTGGTTGCTGGCGAGTATTTGCTTCAGGTTGGGGGGCTGTCTGTAAGCGAGGACTGGCCTGTCTCCCAAGATCTGTGAGAGTGATGGGTCATCTTTCAGGATAGGTAGTAGATCCTTGATGATGCACTGGAGAGGTTTAAATTGGGGGCTGAAAGTGATGGCTAGTGGCGTTCTGTTACTTTCTTTGTTGGGCATGTCCTGGAGTAGGTGACTTCTGGGTACTCTTCTGGCTCTGTCAATCTGTTTCTTCACTTCCGCAGGTGGGTATTGTAGTTGTAAGAATGCTTGATAGAGATCTTGTAGGTGTTTGTCTCTGTCTGAGGTGTTGGAGCAAATGTGGTTGTATTGTAGAGCTTGGCTGTAGACAATGGATTGTGTGGTGTGGTCTAGATGAAAGCTGGAGGCATGTAGGTAGGCATAGCAGTCAGTAGGTTTCCGGTATAGGGTGGTGTTTATGTGGCCATAATGGTGGAATTCCTCAAGGGCTTCTTTTCCATGGGTCCCCTGCTCTACTTGCGCTACGTTGATGACATCTTCATCATCTGGACCCATGGAAAAGAAGCACTTAAGGAATCCCAGCATGATTTCAACAATTTCCATCCCACCATCAACCTCGGCCTGGACCAATCCACACAAGAAATCCACTTCCCGGACACTACGGTGCTAGTAAGCGATGGCCACAGAAACACACCGCATTGTGAAGCCTGTGCACGGCAAAACTGGGACAGAAACCCAACCACTTTTTTTTGCTTCTCATTACCCTTTATGATAATTTGTCTCTCTTTTACACTTCACTCCACCCAGAAGATGGTGCTGCTGCTTCTGCTTCAACAGATGCTAACCTACTGCAGCTTCTACCACTGAAGCAAGAAAGAGACTTGGAACCAGTGTCTTTCTGAACTGGTGGGGCATTTCAATGAGATTCACTAATTTGTCCTTCTGCCTTAAGTTTTAATTTTTGTGTTATTATTAGGGTTTCTTAATATCACAATTGATTATTAAACACTTTTAGTTTTAAAAGGCATATGAAGCGGGTTTGGCTGGAAAGAGTCAGAGGTCTCTAATCTGAACTACTAACAGGGTTTACTCGTTGCTAAAACACAGAAGCCTTAACAAGTCCAATTTAATGGAGGCAGAAATTAACATGCTCAGTCAATTGAACCACTGAAAATACCTTATCATCTTGTCCCCCTCAAAACCTTTGTTAACCTATTTCATCCACCTGTTGCATTTTGTCATCAGCCTAGATTGTAAACTCTCTGGGACAGGGACTGTCTTTTTGTTACTTGTTTGTAAAGCACCAGGAACTATAGAGTCCGAATCCTTGATCAGGGCCCATAAGTACTGCTAGAGTCTAAATAATATGTAACAATACCTTTTCATACAGCCTTCACCTTTTTATGTTATAAAAAAGGGACGCTAGACCCTGTTGGTGTAATCTGATTTTTTATTGTCTGACTTTCAAAATAAAAATTAAATGTTAAAAATAAAAGATGAAATGAATATCATTCAGGATAGATGTTTTTAATACTTAATAGTACATGTAAGAATAGTTTTATATAGAAATAAAATACCTTAATTACCTTTAAAATATACATGTTCACTGTTTGCTCACTCTGTAGATATACTGCCTGCGCTTCCAAAATAGGAGTTCGAAGTGCACAAAGAATTGAGGATTCGTCCCATGTACTGTACACATTTACATATGCATCACTATACAATTAAAGGAAGACCATTAAAACCCCCTTGCATTTGGCACGTATGCCTTGATAACACACAAGGTTTTTGAAAATTGTTAATATAAGTTCAGAGTACATGTGCCTGCTTAAATATATCATATTTGTAATTCTTATGATTAATTTCATGCATGTTCATCCAGGTTTTTCAGTGCAACAGCCATACAGAAAATGCCATGTTTGGGAAGAATTTACTTTTGAAGGGAATAAAGAGCAGGGAAGGGTAAATCAGATTGGTTAAAATAAGAATCAGTCTTAGCCAGCTCATTAGACTTGCACTGAAACAGAACCAAGTTCAGAAAAGTTTGACTAATTCTGGTAACATTAGCTACTTGTAAATGCATTTGAAACATGTTTAATGGCTGCCATTGTAAGTGTAAAGTGTTGTCTATTCCTACACACACACACACACACACAGACAAATCCCCAAGCCAGTTAACTTAGTCCTGGTATTTTTTTATTTTTTTTTTTGCATTTGAGTAGCCACTTATTATTGTTATTATTTAACATTTATATTGTGGTAGGCTTACAAGCCAACCAAATTGGGTCACTATGATGCTAGACACTCCACAAACAATAGCTGGAGTGGTGTAAAATGGGGTTTGCAATGTATCTACATTAAGGATTTGCACCAGAGTAACTACACTGTCAGTTATGCTGATGAAAATTTCCCTAAAGTAGACAGGCAGTATAGAAAAGCAAACCTTAACAGGTACATTTGCTACATAAATATACCCACTGCTCAAAACACATTAAAATAACATTACAATAAAAGCTCAAAAATACAGAAATATCCTGTTAAGATACTGTATAGCTTAGTTTGCTTTGGTTAAATGACAATACTAATGCGAGAATTCACCTTACAAGAACCCAAAAGACATACTTACGAACTCTTTGAGCACATGCACCATCAACAATATATGGATAATAGCTTTGACTACGTAAAGTATCTAAGTGATGCATTATATACGTTGACAGAATTTTTCAATGTGTCTTGTAGGTCAGACATATCGTTTTTGAAATGTGGTACGACAAATTTTCACAAATCAATATTGTCGTTAACTGAGTTGTAATGGAATATTTATTTTTAAATAATCTTAACTATTTATTTCTATACTTTTGTAACCTTAAATTTTCTTTTATTTTCAAAGGTTTTATTACCTGTTTTGTATAAAGTTTATATTTATTATAAAGGCCTAACTTTAAGTTAACCATGGGCTTGATTGTACTTTTACTTCTAGCCCTGTGTAAGAGGTCGTGAATACCTCTTGGAGGAGCCTGGGGGGTTACAATACTCAGAGGGTATGTCTACCCTTCAGTGTAAGCCCAGGGTTAGTGGGACTCAAGTCAAATGACCCATAATAGGGAACGCTGGGCTTGAGCATCTACATTGTATTTTAAGCCTAAATTAAGAATTTTCTGATCAGTTCTCAAACCTAGGGCCCTGGTGTCCATACTACAGCGTGCCGTCTCGAGTCAAAATAACCATATCCCAGAGTCCCTACCCCCCACATCCCCAAATGTGGCCGCTCTAGTCCTAGGACTGGGTTGCACTGTGAGAAAACTTTAGTGCCTGCCCTATACATTAACAGGCAGCAGCTCACTTTGCAAAAGGTTTGATCGGTTCGCTGTCCATTGCAAACCCAGGAGGCTTCTCTGACAGTGTGCTTGCAGATCAGTGATCAGAAGAGAATGGGCTAACGCTGACCTGAGCTGCTGCTGTTTGCCAAAGGGGGCCAGGACTGCCATTTTCAAGAGTGGATTGCAGATTATTCAGACAGAGAGAACAAAGGAGGTTGCCCCTTGGAATTGTGGGATACTTCTGGGACCTCAGTGATGCGGGGCTGCAGCTACATTGCAAAGCAATAGGGCTCAGACTCAGGGTCCTGGCTTGACTCAGACTTGGACCCTGATGCAATTGCAATGTAGACAGAAGGGGGTTTAGGCTTGAGCCCCCACTCAAGCATGGGCATATGTTGGAGTGCAGACATACCCAGAGTCACAATTTCTTCACTGTTTCTGTTTCCTGTTGGGAATCAGATCTGCTACTAGCTCTGACCAAAGCTCTGAGTTGCAAGGGCTTCACCCACTTCCCACCCCTTTCTTCTGGGGAGCTACTAAGCACACAGTTCCCACTCCCGCTTGAAGCAGAGGTGCAAGGAGGCTGCTTAGGGCAATGTGTGTGTAGTCTTATTTCCCCTTATGCTTCTGTTGGCCACATCATTCCAGGCCACAATCTGGCACAAAGCTTTTTGTGTAGGAATTTACTGAAAAAAAAAAAGCGCCTCTGAAAGTAAAAAAAAATACACAAGGTTTTCTACCACGGCCAGTGGCAGGGTTATGCCAGATGGCTGAGACAACTTCTGTGTGTTAGCCACAGAGAGAGAGAGAGAGGGAGAGAGAGAGAGAGAGAGAGAGAGGTAGCAGCAATTTTGTAAGAATTTATATAAAAACATTATGTGATGGGAACAGCAAGTTGTATACCAGCAAGTTGTATGCAGCAACCGCCTAGGAGTTTGTGTGGAAGAATTCCCTTCCTGTTGCACTTTGGAGCATGTGCTGTAGAAGCTTTCAGACATGAATTAGCGCAGAGCTCAGCCATGCTAATGATAAAGTACTTAAAGCCACAAAGTACTTATCTGGGTGATCACTGCAACCAGCTTTGCTTCTACAGCCAGAACATCTGAGGAGCTCAGTAGGGTTAGTGGTGATCCCTACCACCTAGAGCTGTGTGAAGCTGTTAAGCAATCCAAAGTCCCCAAACCACCAGGCTTAAGCTTTGCAGGGAGTGATCGATCGTACCTACTCCAGCTAAGCTCCTTAAGTTTACACGGTTGTAGAAGCCAAGTGATTGCAGCTCTCCTAATGTCTTTCAGCATTACATTATATGCATATAAAACTTGAAGTACTGAAGTGATAAATTGGCTGCACTCTAAGCCCATTTACTTCTACAAGCCTAATACTTTAAGCAGTTCAGTAACGTCAAAAGTTACTTTTAGGTCCAGATGCCTGATGAAGCTTCTATAAAGAGCAGAGTTCTGATGGTCTGTGGTTCTCCTTGGCTTTCACTGCCCATTGCTACTGACTAACATACAGATCATTACTCAGCAGCATCCCTAATAGAGAAACCAGTCAATAGGGGTGAGAACTGTTAAACTTTTTTTAGTTTGTTTCAGATCCATTTTTCTTCAGAGCTGTGCTATGCAAACATGAATTTGAAAAATGTTAAACAGTAGCCATCCTTAGGGAGGAGGGGTTGAAACACCCTATTCACTTTATGAAAATGGGTTAAATTCTTGTAATTTGAAACATATTTGTGCTAAATAGCTGAAATCAGAGCAATAAATTCTTGACCACCCCTACATTAACATGTTCAAAAGGAAATGTTATTTGTGTGAAAACATAGAAGGGTGAAAATTAGATTGAGAAAAGGAGTTTGGAACAGTGCACAAATAAAATGGGCTTTCTGGCACTGTGGAAGTGCACTCAAAGATGTGAAAAATCAAGCTGTGTTGCTTCTCTGGCTCACACATCCTCATCAACAACAAATATTCTGCAACTGGAACCTGGTTAACAATTCTATTGGTAAAGAAAAGAATCCAGTTCACTCTGTCATAGCTTTATTGACAATGCAGAGCCAACAGGAGCATAAATAAAAACCTATTTTTAACAGAGAAGAAAGCAAATCTAATTCTGAATCAACACACGGCACAGATTTGTTGAGAAAGGAGATGCTATTTTCTGACCATAAATCCTTACTCATAAATCATTCATACCTTCCTTCTTCAGATCAGAAGCCATCAGGTGTCCAAGAAGAAACAGGAGAAAAACAGGACAGGTGATATATAGTTTTGTTTAGACAAGCAATGAGCATGTCAGGAACATCTTTCAACGTGGTCTTTGATTGGTGAATTATGAAATGTGAAACTTGTACAATTCTTAGATATAAAAGCTATAATTATGTGGGATGTTGGCTTTAAATATTGAGATTAATCTCTCCAAAAGTTTCCAAATTCAGAACCAATATGGACTGATCATGAGATTTTTGGGTGGAAACTGAATGAAAAATCAACAAATTCCCCCCTGCATCCAACCTAAAGCCACAGAAGTATGTATATATGTGTGTGGAGGGGATGGAGGTAGAAAGTATCCTGTTTGGAATGGCATGGGAAAGACAGCCTGGGAACTCTTAAATTTGCTCTCCCCTGTTTTCTGTGGGTGTTTGGCACCTTTGTGGGCTTGGTGGGTCAGCCAGAGTGGGGGAGGCTGCCGGGATGGGGCTGAACACCAGTGTTGCCGCTCATTAGCCCAGTTGAACGATGCAGTGGAAACCTATTGGCTCTTGTACACCTCAGAGTAGCTTTAATAAGTCTTTCCCCTCCCTGAGGCACCATTTGATGACCTTGGGATAGGAGTTGGATTGGATCTGTATGCAAGATATGGATGAGACACTTGCTGCCTTTTGGGACTGGAAAGAAAGTTTTTCCTCACTGGTAGATTGCCCTGGGAGCTACAGTGTTTGGGTTTTTTTTTAATTGTTTGTCAGCAGTCGTAGAGACCTTGTAAGTAGGTTAGGCTGTTGAGGTCAAAACTGAGCAGGTGTTCATTTAATACCAGTTCTCTGGTAAACTGGAATTGGAATCAGGAGCAGAGTAAGGCATCTCCAAAAGAAGGTGGGGAAGGGATTGAGGCCCTAGTGTTTGGTACAGCAAGGAACCACCTATTTTTCCACATTCCTACAGTTCTTGAACAAGCGAAGGACTTGAGGAGAGAGGGAGCAGTTGACAATGATAGTGTTAGGACCAAGTTAATTGATTTGGAGGATGATGGTGAGCAGCCTTCTCCAACTTGGTACAAATTATTAAAGGAAGGCTGACCCTTGTTAGAGGTGGTTAGGGACTATTTAGAAAAGCTGGAAGTGCACAAGTCCATGGGGCCGGACGAGTTGCATCCGAGAGTGCTGAAGGAATTGGCGGCTGTGATTGCAGAGCCATTGGCCATTATCTTTGAAAACTCGTGGCGAACCGGGGAAGTCCCGGATGACTGGAAAAAGGCTAATGTAGTGCCAATCTTTAAAAAAGGGAAGAAGGAGGATCCTGGGAACTACAGGCCAGTCAGCCTCACCTGAGTCCCTGGAAAAATCATGGAGCAGGTCCTCAAAGAATCAATCTTGAAGTACTTGCATGAGAGGAAAGTGATCAGGAACAGCCAGCATGGATTCACCAAGGGAAGGTCATGCCTGACTAATCTAATCGCCTTTTATCATGAGATTACTGGTTCTGTGGATGAAGGGAAAGCAGTGGATGTATTGTTTCTTGACTTTAGCAAAGCTTTTGACACGGTCTCCCACAGTATTCTTGTCAGCAAGTTAAGGAAGTATGGGCTGGATGAATGCACTATAAGGTGGGTAGAAAGCTGGCTAGATTGTCGGGCTCAACGGGTAGTGATCAATGGCTCCATGTCTAGTTGGCAGCCGGTGTCAAGTGGAGTGCCCCAGGGGTCGGTCCTGGGGCCGGTTTTGTTCAATATCTTCATAAATGATCTGGAGGATGGTGTGGATTGCACTCTCAGCAAATTTGCGGACGATACTAAACTGGGAGGAGTGGTAGATACGCTGGAGGGGAGGGATAGGATACAGAAGGACCTAGACAAATTGGAGGATTGGGCCAAAAGAAATCTGATGAGGTTCAATAAGGATAAGTGCAGGGTCCTGCACTTAGGACGGAAGAATCCAATGCACCGCTACAGACTAGGGACCGAATGGCTAGGCAGCAGTTCTGCGGAAAAGGACCTAGGGGTGACAGTGGACGAGAAGCTGGATATGAGTCAGCAGTGTGCCCTTGTTGCCAAGAAGGCCAATGGCATTTTGGGATGTATAAGTAGGGGCATAGCGAGCAGATCGAGGGACGTGATCGTCCCCCTCTATTCGACATTGGTGAGGCCTCATCTGGAGTACTGTGTCCAGTTTTGGGCCCCACACTACAAGAAGGATGTGGATAAATTGGAGAGAGTCCAGCGAAGGGCAACAAAAATGATTAGGGGTCTAGAACACATGACTTATGAGGAGAGGCTGAGGGAGCTGGGATTGTTTAGCCTGCAGAAGAGAAGAATGAGGGGGGATTTGATAGCTGCTTTCAACTACCTGAAAGGGGGTTCCAAAGAGGATGGCTCTAGACTGTTCTCAATGGTAGCAGATGACAGAACGAGGAGTAATGGTCTCAAGTTGCAGTGGGGGAGGTTTAGATTGGATATTAGGAAAAACTTTTTCACTAAGAGGGTGGTGAAACACTGGAATGCGTTGCCTAGGGAGGTGGTGGAATCTCCTTCCTTGGAAGTTTTTAAGGTCAGGCTTGACAAAGCCCTGGCTGGGATGATTTAACTGGGAATTGGTCCTGCTTCGAGCAGGGGGTTGGACTAGATGACCTTCAGGGGTCCCTTCCAACCCTGATATTCTATGATTCTATGATTCTATGATTCTAAGTGTTATTGCTGACAGTTTCCCAGATGCGTTAAGTTCATAAAGTTGATGCCAAATTAAAGCACATTCCTAGAGTCTTGTCTTGCTTTCTACACAAATAAAAAGGGCGATGACAGGGTGTAACCAATGAATCATGAGTTAAGCTGTAGTGTACTCAATGGGAAACATGAGTAAATGGAATCTACCCACTTCACAGCTGGGGAATATAGAGTTTAGTTTAGGTTAGTTTACTCACTTCTTGTTTACCATAACATCACTGAAGTTAGGTATAGTTATTCCATATGGCAGGTAGACATGGTCTCAACTCAGGCCCAAGATACAAATATCCCTGAATTTGGCAGATTTTCAGACTCTAGACCCAGATCTGAATTTTGCAGCCAACACCTATTTGCATGAATGGAAAAAAACAAACCCACGGATTTGGTCCCCACTGTACTTGGGGGATTTCAAATACAGATTTGAATTTTGCAGCTGTAATAGTCATATTTCATCATTTCCTTATTCTGACTGCTTGAATGCTTGCCTGGTTCCTAAGGCAGTGTAATCTGGAGAAATAAGCATAAGGCTGGGGATTCAGAAGGTCCTGAATTCTATTTCTATCCCTGCCATTGACTTGATTTGTGATTTTAGGCAAGTTGCTTCACCTTCTGTCTCAGTTTTAAAGGCTGTAAAATGGGTATGGTAACAACTGATATCTGTACTATCCTCGGAATATATAAAATACTACCTACATGCTTATTATTAATATGTTTTGACCTCCTCAGCCGAAAAATAGGATTTATTCTCAGCTCAAAGTAATGGCAAGAATATCAAATTCTGCCTAAAGAAGGAAACAGAATGAAGGAATCAACATAAAACTCTACTTCCAAATCTTGTCTAATGTGCCATCTACAGCTTTGTTAAAGAGGATTGTATCCAAGTGAATTGTGCAAAGTAAACAAACTGTCTTCCAGCTAAGAAATCCACTTGACCCATGGATCATGCTGGTTTGTCACCAGCTGGTGACTAGCCAAAGCCTTGTCTGACATCTACATAGCATGAGCTTTTAGTCAGTAGATGATACATCCAGATCAATTCAATAATGAAAAAAAACTGTAATCCCCCTCTGGATAACTAGATGAATAAAATTCTATTATAAGGATATCTTGGAAACAATCCTGCCTTTCCCACTTAGTTACAGAGTGGAGAATCTGATGGCAACTCAAAATCAGTTGGAGTAGTGAAACTAGGCCTCACTATAAATCGGGCCTCAAACAAAATTGGCCAAATCTAGACACCACTCACATGGGCCATTGATGCTGCTAGAACTATAGCGGTGTAAAACTAGTGTTACAGCATTAGTGTTAACAGAATTAAGTGCTATAGCTGTTCTAGATAAGACAAAGAGGAGCTATTGCACTTTACCACATTCAGAAGTCTTTTGAGCTTTGTGATTTCCATACTGGTCCACAGGCTCAAACTTTCCTGCACTTGGCATTCTGCCAATGCCTAATAAGACTCAGTTTTATTTCCAGGTTGAACTTGCTGTACTCCCTGCACGCAAATAACTTCCTGGGGTGAAAAGGTACTTCCTTTCTTTGTGAGTTTAAGATAACATGAAAACCACTATCTTCCAGAATTTCCTATCCATATAAGCTTGTTGCTGTGTGACAGGTAGCCATTGTGCTAAAAGGGTAGAGTCAGACAGCTTCAGTTTTTGAGATACCACATACTAGTTTTGCCTCTCATGCACTGTAATAGTATGGAGATGGAAGCTTAGAAGTAGAGACACTTTCTTTTATTCTCATTAATGCTACAGCTTTGTTACAGAGCTGTTGTTAACAAGTCCTCTTTTGCTCAAGTTGCTGAGTTAATTAAGGCACTCATTTGGGTGTTGGGTGTTTGACCTTCTGTTAAGCAAACATTATAAGTGCTGTGCCGCCAGTTATTCTGTCTTGAAAATTGCAGCTCACAACGCATGGGTGGCTTCCAAGACCCTAAATTCATAAATCAGGGCATTTTTCAATACGTTCTATGTGTTGCACACTAATTTCCAGTGCACTCCAGCAGCTACACTCTCTCTGAAGTTACTGGTTAGTCTCTAGTCACTGGGAAGCCCTCATATTTGCTTAAATAGAACAAATAAATTACAAAGTTATTTTGTGTGGTTTTCTTCCCTTTTGCCCAGTAAAAATTTCTCTTTGGATAGAAAAACTTCTTTTTAATTCATCCCAATAAAAATGAACGAATACATTTATAGGGGAAAACTCTTTTTGTGAAACTCAAAATGTTTGAAATAATGTTTGGGACCTCGTACTACACTGAGATCCACCCCACTCTATTAGATATATATTTATGCAGTTAATATGGGTTTTCCATCTCTTCCCCACCTAGATGCTTAATTTCCAGCTATCAAACACCTGTCTGCCATAATATTAATAAAATCCCACATATATATATAGATTGTCTGTGTATGTGTGTGTGTTGTTCCTGATTCTGCTGAAGAATGGGCCACATGCCTGCTAATATCCTTAAAATGGACTGAAGGGGATTCAATTTCACAACTTAAATAATGAACAAAATATTTGTGTTTCTCACTGTTCTTTCATCTTCTCTATTTTCTATGATGTTTGGATTCTTTCCCCTCATTCTTTTTTACTTGTATATTTTAGTAAAATTCACAGTTTCATACAGTTATTCCACTGATAGTATGTTTTGCATGAAAGAATACAAAAAATGTAAAATATGAATGTTTATGTAATCCAGCAACTGGACTGATTTAATATATTGATATATACCATCTATAAAAATAAATAAAGAGTGACGAACATTTACTCCTAAATGGTTTTAAAGAAAGGCAAATACTACTCAACACATGATCTTGGGATAAGATTATCATCTGCTCAGTGCAACTCTGCAGGGGAGTAAGAGGTGTGCTGTTGGCAGGCAGAGTTGTAGGAAAGAGATCTTTATTGAGAATGCACAGAGGCCTGTGTTTGTCTGGTAGTAGCCTGGTTACCAGCTTACTCTTGACATGCAGGTGTCCCACAAAAGTAGGGCCCTCCAGAAGTCTGAACCTCTTTGATCTTCAGGTCCGCTCATCATACTCCAAGCCCCTGACATAGGCTACCCACATTGCAGGGAAAAATCAGCCTCTGTAGCATTACTTCCCCTCCTGGACAAGTGGATGGGGAGCAGGTAGAGATTTGGCTCCACCTATGCCATGTACTTGCCAATACAGATGAGCCAGGCAGAGGTGAAGTGATCTGCCCAGGTAGACGGCTAGAACAGATTATTTACTTCCTGTGAAAACAGAGGCCAAATTGTGACTCTTAGAGGGAAAAAATACCCACCTCAAGCAGAGTTCTGACCCGTAAAGGGAGAAGTGCCAGAGACTCTATGAAGTCCACTTCTATGGCACTACTGCCCCTTCCCCGGGATGTTAAAGTAGTCACTAATGAGTAAAGAAAAACTCTGTTCCTCAGAACTCCCCATAATAATAAATGCAACAACAACAAAAATTCTTTGATTACAATTCTCACTCACTCTGTGGCTTACGGGATGTACCTCTGAGCATTACCATAGAATCACACAAAGTCTTTGAACAAGAGGACTTGAAGAAATGTAATCATGCACTAAATTCTTTGTGAAATGGAAAAATACAAGAAAATCCAGCTTCATCCAATCCTATGCTGTTTTCAGATTAATAGCTGCTACTTATTTCTCCTTTTTGGGGCTGGCAGCTTTTGTAGCATTTTCTGAGAAAAAAACAAACATACCAAATGAAACCAACCTCCTTCCCCCCATCTTTTCTACAGAAGTAGTAGGGTTGTGTATCACTCAATTCATTTCACTCCAGAGTCCTGTTTATTATGCTTCTAAATAACAAGAAACACACATTTGAACAAATGCTGATGGTCTGTTTTGAAACGTTAATTCCCACGTCATTCCGATGCACTTCAGTACTTTTTAACAAACTTGCTGGGATCCAGAAATTACAGTTTATGGTATTGCTGGTGATTCAGGATTTGTCTTTTCATAATTTTTATGCAGGAAGTGATATGGAGTGAGATCCTCAGCATTTTAAGGCAAATAAATCTAACATTTTGGGTGATTTTTTAAAAGGTCTACAGCTACTATGGAAAAATGTGTGCACAATCGTGTATGTATTTACTACAGATGGAGGGCAAATTTAGATCTATAAATTCTGCATGTACAAACATAATTGTACATGCTAAATGAGGCACATTTTTGGGACTGGAAATAGGTCTCTGTGTACTGGAAATTTAGCTACCATTGTTAAAAAAAATGTAGGCTTCTCACTTGACACAGTTCTCTTCATAAAAGTCAATTATCCATGAGTTACAGATCCAGAGATGGAGATTTATTTTCTTTCATTTATCTTTCTGATCAAGTACTTGCTGTCCATCATCAATGCTGAGATAGCCTCTGCATGGTTTGTGCAACAGAAATGCCTTGTTTAACACTCTCTTCACCTGTTGTCTTAATCATTTCAAAAGATTCATTTAGTCACATGTGAAGTCACTACAAGCTTTCAGAAATGGATTTTTTCAGGTCAAGATTTCATGTCTGCATACCCAAGTAACTAATGCTACTCACAGAGATAAAAGATCCATTAATTTTTCCTTTCTAGTAACTTAAGTTTAAAAAACTGTCCCTATATAGACAAGGTTTAGGCCCTGCTCCTGAAAGCTGCTCTGCGCAGGCATACAGATCCACACTCTTGATAGGAGGGCCTTGTAACTGAGGGGAGGAAGTAAGCTCAAGGACACAGCATGGTGCTGCCCAACTGCTATCCCCGAGGCTGGAATTGCTGGAGTAGTGTGGGCTGAGACTGCCCTCTTCCCTCAAGGAAGTAATAGCTAATTTTAGGGCAAAGCAGGCTGGGAAATGTTGCCAGCCATGATAGCTATTTTTGTGGGCCCATCTGGCAGGAAAGAAGATGAAGACTGTTAAAAGATAGGCTCCTTACAGTCTGTGAAAAGGGAACTAAAATGGAGAAGTGGCAGGCAGAACTTCTTGGGAGCAGAGAGGGACCAGGAGTCTTGAAAGCCTGGCACTACCGGCTTCTCTCAGTGCCCTTCTATTTTATATCTTCACTTTAGACTTTTGTTTTAATGCTTTCCCCCCCAATTTATAGCATCTCATTTTGTGTAAAAGGACCATATTCTTTTAGTAGAAATCATAAGTCTGCCTTTTAGTTTGTCTCCAAGTCCCTATCTCTCTGTTCAATTTTTGGAGACATCTTGGCGTTCCAGTTGTGTGGGCGCTAAAATCCACCTATCCACTATTTTTATTTAAAAGAAGCAAGTGAAATAAATCTATAACAACAAAGATGAGGTTTGGTTTTTTTTATTGTTTTTAAAATTTACCAGAATAGTATGAAGATAACTTCTCTGCACTTGCTTTGAATCTCATGCTTGCCTGTTCCCATCTTTTCTTAACTAAGTTCAGTACAATTCCCTCTAGACCAGTGTTTCCCAAACTGTGTTCCGTGGAGCACTGGTGTTCCGCACGATGTGAATAGGTGTTCCATGAAAGAATCTAGAATTTAATTTTGACTCTTGCACTTGATTTTTGTACTTCTTTATACGCGCTTTCCAGTTAGAAATTGTTAGTTCAAGTTATTTTACATTTGCATTTTTGCTTTGTTTTATAAAATAAAATATATGTGAGCATAAATAATGCAATTTTTTATTTGAAAACCAAACGACTACAAAATAATATTATAAGTGTTCCGTAATAGGCTAAAAAGTGTTCCGTGGCCAAAAAGGTTTGGGAAATGCTGCTCTAGACCCATGCGCTTTCCAAATAGTTTTAGTATCTAGCTTGCTCACTAGGTGCTTTACCCCCTAGATTCTAATAGCTCTTTTTGTAATAAATTGGAAATTGTAATAAATTTATTTTACTTTAAAATTTGGGCAAAGTGCCTCCCTTGCAAGGAGACAATAAATCCCTGTGCTAATAGTTTGAACAATCGTTTGTCATCTGTGAAATTATGCTGAGAAACAGCTGACAGAATGGATCACTTTCGGCTAATAATGGCAACGTTCCGCTTTAAGCAGAGAAACTATCCACAACCAAGCTCCGCTAATGGGTATATGTCAAAAAGTATGTAACGGAAGCAAAATTTCAGGTACTTTAGATAACCCTTTTTCCTTCCCCAGACATCTGCTTAAGGTGATGAATGAGAAGCTGCCATTCTTCTATATAATTAGTCTGAAAAAATATTTGCTGGCAGCTGACTACACTTCCTAGTATTGATTACCTGGAAAGGCCAGAAAGAGTTCATAAAAATGCTTTTGTAGTTTATTATGCCTTCTAAATAAAAAATGGTAAGGAAAGAACCTGAAAGAAACCATGGGAGCAGACTCAGTCAATTAAAAAAGATGAGAACGAAGAGAAGTGTGTGAAGGGGAAACATTTATAATGGCTGCCCAGAACAATGAGCAGCCTTGCTCAGCCTAGCTAGTTATGTGTCAAGGATACATCAAGTACAAGAGACAAGGGATCCCAAGTGAGGTCACTACTAGTAATCAACAGAAGGTCTTATCATCACAGGGCCATTGGGAAGTATGTCTTCTGGATTGCTTGGGTGGACCCTTGACAAGTATGGAAAAAGTAAAAAAATAAATAACGCAAAATGTGAAAGTAATGGATCCAATAGAACTATGGACAGAAAAAACAGAGGGGCTGTTTCTCCACTGTCTTGTGGAAAAATTTATAATTGTGCAAAGTGTATAAAGGGTATAAAATGCCACCATCATAATAACTGAAAGGAGAATTCAGGTCACTTGGTACCAATTTACACTAAGAAATATGTACTATAAAGGCAATTCTGGAACGATCTGTCATAAGCAATAAGCAATCCATGACATCTCCTCTTGGTCCAAATTTTCTTTCAGAGTGCTGTCTTTTATCACTTAGACGTACTTTAGAAACCTATTGTTCTAGGGTAGGAAACAAAGGGTTGAGGAATAAATCACTAACACTTCAAGAAGTAGATCCCTAGCCTTTCACTTGCAAACATTCCTCAGCTACAAGCCCATGATCTGTTTTTCACATTATATATGCTTTTCTCATGCAGCTGTAGATATTTTTCTAAACAGAGAAGGCAAGTGTATGGAAGGCAACTTACAATTCATCTTGAAGAGCTTTTATGATATCTAAAGATGCCACACCTCCTCATGCTGTTAGCAGCTGGCGTGGTCTTCTGTAATTTGTACCAGGGGACAGGCCTCAAGCAAAGTAGTCTCAAGATTGGACTTCAGGAAGGGAATCTTTGAGCTTCATCATATTACCCCAGTTCTTTCCCAGCTGCTTTGGGTTCCTATTCCTATCTAGGTAAAATTCAAGATGTTGATTTGGGCCTGTAAAACCCAGCATTCATAACTTTGGTCTTAGTTACTTGGTAGACTGCCTCAGGTCAGAATTAAATGTAGTTGAGCTAATTAAAAACATAGGAGTGTTGGAGGCAGATCCTTCTAAGAGGTGAGCTCTTTACCCTGGTTTGACAGAACTAGATTTGTCAAAGGGCATGTGACAGGCTTATTTTTTTCCATAGGCTTTTCCATGATGAAGGCGTGCCTGATCTAGGGGTTGTACTAGGGGAATATTGGTTTTCTTTGACATTTTGGCTTGAAGTATCTGTTTATAGGAAGTGATGTACATCATGGGGGCATCAGTAGTGGGCACATTTAATCAAACTATAAATAAATTAAAAAATCCTGAGGCACCAAATTCTCCCAGTAAATTTTACAAATTAAAAATTAAATCCTTAGGCACAGACAGTTTTCAAGTTATTTTAATAAATTAAAAAATAATTAATATTATGCGCCTGGACAGTAAATTAATGAAAAAAAATGGTTAAGAAGAAAGATTTGCATTTGTATGTTGAAATTAACCAGAGGTAAAAGAAAGTCTGTTCTGATAAAAGGCATGACCCCTGATTGCATGCAATTTACTCCCCTCATTACATGAAACGTTTCAAAATGAGCCCCTCATTGTTCACAGACTTTTCATCTCGATTCCTTCTCAGTGCTGCTGATTTCAAAACTGATGAAGTTCTGATAAGTCTCAATAAGTTCTAGTATTTTAACACAAATGGGAAAGCTGAGCAGTCCTAGCTACATTGTCTCCTTAGTAAAGGAAATAACGTTTTTCTTTGAGAGACTTCACCCCCCTATGATGATGGCTTTTCAAAGGAGATACTTAACCCTATGCCAACAAAAGGAAGCATCCCTGAAGCAATCCTATATTTTGACTGAATTTTCTTCCGTCCCTGCCATTTGGAGGATTTGACTATTACACCTATTTGTTGTTGTGGTTCAATGACAAGACAGCACAAAGCTTTAAGCAAGCAAGCAGGCTGGTCTGCTGACGGGCTTCTGCCTGTCAGCTTTTCCACCCTCTCTTTTATTTCTCTTCCCCCTGCGCGTTACATACTCCAACCGCAAAAGGAGACAACAAAGGAAATAATATGACTTTGATTAATATTCTTATTTACCAGCTTTTATTAACTACAGTCCTTGCTTTTAGGCCTTGAGCCCAGTTTAAGGAAGCTTCCCACGGTTCATGTCCTCTGGGTGACTTCCCATGGTCCATGTCCTTGGACGGAACAGTGTGTGCACTGCTCCTACACAACACTCAGGGTGTGCCCTGAATGTTTCCTGGTGCATGAACTCTATGTGAACCCTTCATCCCCTTCTTTTTTGTTTATTTGTGCTCGGCCATTTCATGGTAGCCATCAATTTGCTTTTGCAAGCGATTTAACTCCCGGACAGACAAGGACATGACTCAGGGAGCCTGCCAGGGCGGGTCTCTACAAAGTCTTAACAAAGAGGGAATACATTGTGCACAGCAGCAGCAAAAAATAAGCTTAATAAGCACAAGTACAGCATAACTGAAAAGTTGTTGCAGCCATTTTAGAGAGGGCAGCCAACCTGTAAGCTAATTTTAAAAGCCTTTAAATCTCAGATTTTGGCGTATGTGTGCTGTAAGATTGGCCAATTTGGCCAGTCTAGTTTTTATGGAACGACTATTATTAGTTAAATTAAAACAACACATATGCCGAAACGTGGAACAGCCTATATGATGTTTCAAGAGCAGAAAATCAATGGCTGCTTTGTTATTTAAAATTGCATTTCTTAATTCGTGTTGCTCTGTGTTAAGTAGGGCAATTGCCTGGGATTTTGTATTAATTGCTTTTGCCGCAAAACACACCAGGGCATTTAAAGTTTTTGCTGTATAGGTGGCAAGCCCGGGGACCCCAACAATAGAGGCCGCTAAGGCGGTATACTCAGAGCAGCTGAGAAGATTGACATCTGCGACACAATCTTCTGAAAGGGGTGTACTTTTTTTACTGCGCTTTTGGCTGGCAAAAAGGCAAAATGAGTGTCATTCTACTGAGGCAACAAAGGGTGCCATCGCTTAAATTTGCGGGGATATAACTAAAGGAACGTGAGCCACAGGTAAAAAACTACCCTGATGGTAGGATGATATGGCCATAATTGTACGAAACATTCATGACGTGGGAACAATTTTAAAAAGGTTGAGAAATTTGCCGACAGCCTTTGTACAGGGCACCTTTGTACTAGTGCAATTGACCACACGTGCACAGGTGACATTGTTGACCCCGGCCAGATACGGTGTGTGAAGGGATACGGCCATTTGAGGCAAAGTATAGTTGGCCGGGCCCCAGTTAGTCATGCCAGAGTACTGGGAAGAGAGATTCGCATAAGCAGCAAGCATTGTCTCATTTCCTATTTCCTCAGGGTGATGACATACTGGAATAAGGCATGTACCTAACAATTCTCCGGCTGCTACAGAATCAGATAAACAAAAGTGGGTAACATTTGCTATTGAAGCCAATTTTTCTTGTAGGTTATATGTCATTCGGGCCTGTAACAGAGGAAGCTCTCCCGAGCCAACCCCTACAGGAAATAGCAGGCACAAAAGGCATACAATCAATACAGAATTAGCAGTAATTTGGGCGAGAATTCCCACAAACAAAGTCTCAGGAGTCTTTGGCTGTTGGTTTGCTGCCAGTCTTCGTTGAGCCATGGCGACCAATGCTTTTACTGCTCCCCATGTCACGGGCTGGCTTGGGACGCTACGCCTCCTCCGTTTCCGTCCCGCCGTTGTCGACCTGGGAGGCACCACGTTCTCCTCCAAGGTCAGCTGAAACTTCGGTATGGGGTTCGACAGCCCCTGGTGCCACGCCATGCTGTTTTAGTGCCGGTCACACACACCGGGCCGGAATCCACAACGGTCCTGCAGGGAGAGACACAGCAGCATATCCCTGACCCCAAGTGATTAAAGGTACTGGGCCCAACCATTGCGGATCAGGCAGCTGATGGTAATAGACACGCGGTCTTTCCAGTACCTCGGATTTGTGAAAATGCCGATCCGCGGGGGTCTGCTGATCTGCGTTCAGTGTTAAATTATTTCAAGTAAACAAAAGGATATGCAATTGTTGCTGAATGTCTCCTAAAGTTCGGAGATGCAGCTCCCCTTGTTTTAATTGTTTATCGAGCAAGGTTTTTAGCGTGCAATTTGCACATTTAACAATGGCTTGGCCCGTGGAATTATAAGGGATCCCGTGTTTGAGACAGACCTCCCATTGGGCACAAAAGGTGGAGAGGGCTGTGGAGCAATAGGCTGGGGCATTATCCGTTTTTATTTGGCTTGGGCGACCCATAACAGCAAAACAGGCTAGCAAATGGTGAATAACTTTGGGAGTGGCTTCCCCATGCCGTGGGGTCGCCCAGAGGAATCCCGAATAGGTATCAATGGAAACATGTAAAAACGAATAGGGGCAGAATGGTGGCACGTGAGTGACATCCATTTGCCACAGCTGATTCGCTGTGGTACCTCTGGGGTTAATGGCATAAGAAAAGGTAGGGGCAGCAGCGGCACAGTGGGGGCAGGAACGAACAATAGAACGTGCATGATCAGCAGGAATATGAAATTGTCAAGCCAAGACAGAGGCAGACTGATGAAAAAAGGAATGGCTTTTAATGGGGTCAGAAAAAAGGGAATTTACCTGACCACGTAATGCGCGATCAGCGCGCGCATTGCCCTCAGTGAGTATCCCAGGCAGAGGGGTATGACTGCGAATATGAGCAACAAAATAAGGGAAATTACGAGCTGTCATGAGATACTGTAAGGACAAAAACAGGCGAAGAAGGTCCGCATCGACCTGAGGGGTAATGAGGGCCAAGGGTAAATGATCAATTACCTGATAAACATAATGCGTGTCCACAATCAAATTGAAGGGACAATCAGCAAAAAGTTGAAAGGCCAAAATAACAGCAGCCAGTTCTGAGCGCTGCGCAGAACGCTGAGGCAGTGTAAAACGAGAATGCCAACGAGGGGGGTCACCTAATTGATAGGTGACAACACCTCTACATGGGGAGCCATCAGTAAAGAGAGTGACAGCTGAAACAATGGGTCGAGAGCGGCTAAGATGATGTACGATTAGGGGCACCTTTTGTGTAATCACCAATCGAGGATCTTTTGGGGGATTATAAAAGATCTCTTCTACATAATCACAAAGAGCAACCTGCCAGGCCAAGGAGGGGTGGTACAAGGAATCAAATTCACTACGTGACAAGGGGAACACAATGGCAACCAAATCAGTGCCCGTGAGTTGCACTGCACGGTGGCGGGCTTTACGAACAAGGTCGGAGAGGGCGTCTAAATAAGGATAAATGTTCCGAGGAGGAGTGGATGACAAATACATCCACTCTATGATAGAGACGGCTGTGTCTGTACGAGGTACAGACAGAGCCGCAGTGGGCGTATGAGGGGTGGCAAGGAGAACCAGCCGCAGGGGACGAACCTCAGTAAGTCTATCCACAAACTGCTGACTCAACACTGCATTGATCTGTCGAATGCAGGCAATGTGCTCCTCAGTGATGGCAATAACTGCGCCCGGTGTCCGAGCTCCATGTAGGAGCTCGAACAATGGCTGCAGCATCGATGTGGGGAGACGGAAGTAGGGTCGAATCCAATTTAAATGACCCAAAATCTGTTGTAATTTAACAAGGGTTAGGGGTTGGGGTAGGACCACTTCCGGGCGAACAGGGGCAGCATAGGTTTGTAAAACCTTATGCCCGAGGTATTGGTAGGGATAAAAGCGTTGGATCTTTTCTGGTGCCACTAACAGGCCATTTTGGCCGAGAATCTGAGACAAATATTCAAGCTGTTGTGCCGTGACCTGGGGACCGCTAAGCAAAATGTCATCCATATAATGGTAGACCTTTAATGTGGGGTATCGGGCACGAAAAGGGACAAGGGCCCGATCCACAAAAAGTTGACACAAGGTTGGACTATTTTGCATTCCCTGGGGCAAGACCTTCCACTGATACCTTTGAGAGGATCACTGATTATTATATTCTGGCACCGTAAACGTGAATTTTTTGCGATCTTGTGGGCAAAGGGGGATGGTGAAGAAACAATCTTTTAAATCGAACACACAAAGCTGATCGGTTTGAGGGATTAAATTCGGGTTTGGCAACCCAAACTGCAAGGGGCCCATGGGTTGGATGCATTTATTTATTTCCCTTAAATCGTGTAACAGCCTCCATGCACCAGATTTTTTCTTAATAACGAACACCGGGGTGTTCCAAGGACTAGTGGAGCTCTCCAAGCGCTGTGCATGCAAATGTTGTTGCACAAGCGAATGAAGCGCTTTCAGCTTTTCTAGGGGGAGGGGCCACTGGTCAATCCATACGGGCTCTAAGGATTGCCATACCAATGGTAATGCGGAGGGCAAGGTGGGTGGGGGAGGGTTTTGGGCCATTATATATTAATATCAAGGGTGGTGTCCAGCTTTGTAAGTAAGTCACGGCCCCAAATATTGAGGTGGACAGGGAGCACAAAAGGGCGGATCGTAGCAAGGGCACGGCCTCCTGGTGTAGAGACCGTGACCCAAGACAAACTTTGGCGCCCGGGTTTACTACCCCCGATCCCCCACAACTCTTTAGAAGGAAGTGTTGGCCAACTGACCGGCCACTCCGGATCACAAATCACCGTAACATCAGCTCCAGTGTCCACCAGCCCTGTAAAAGGAACATTATTTAAGAGAAGTGTTAACTGAGGTTGCGGGGGCGGACAGACATTGTTAGAGCAACAATGCGGAGAGGACGTGTTGTGAGACGGCAACTGAGACAGCGTTGATCCAAAGCCGCCTCCGCCCCGGGCTCGATCCTCTGCGGCTGGCACCTGACAGGGGACTAAAATCAATTGTGCAATTGACCGTCCACATCGGAGCGACTGCGGAAGATGGGTCCACACCTGAACCTTAATAACGCCGGTGTAGTCGGCGTCAATGACCCCTGGGATGACAAAAAAACCCTGTTTCCCAGCGTGAGAGCGGGGGAGAACCAAACCCACAAATCCAGCAGGGAGAGGTCCCGTCACCTGCGTAGGTATGGCACAAACCTCCCCCGGCAACCGAAAATCAGTGTCCTCCTGCATAATCAAATCAAGCCCTGCACTTCCAGTAGTCGCCGCCCTCATGGAGTCTATGGATTTTAAGGCAGAGGGACAGTCATCTGAGTGGGAAACACCCCCGTTTGGCCCTGGGTTCGGGGAGAACCCGTCGTGCGGTTTCCCGACCCGCTACGACACTGATTAGCCCAGTGATAGCCCTTCCGACACTTGGGGCACTTCTTTGAGGGGCGAGCGGGCGCCGTCGAGGAGCGGCACTCCCGCTGAAAGTTACCCTCCTTACCACAGCGGTAACAACGCTTCCCCTCCTTCCCGCTTTTCCGCAGGGCGGCAGCCAGAACTCCAGCTTTATGTGCTTGGGTTCCAATGTTTTGGCAAGCCCGCAGCATGTCCGACAGCTCTAGAACGCCAGCGGCTTGTGCCGCCTGGAGAGCACGGCGGCAATCCTCGTTCGCATTTTCAACCGCCATTTTTAACAGGATCTCCTGAGCTGCTGCAGGGCTATCCACGTATCGGAGGATAGCCTCCTGCAATCTGTTGGTAAAATCCATAAAGGACTCTGATGCACCCTGACGGATACTGGCAAAGCTTTTAGTAGGCCTGCTTGAATCCGGGACCTTACGGAAGGCATGCTGGGCGCAGGTGGAAATAATGGGGAAGACTGCCTGAGGGAGTTGAGACTGCATCTGAACGGTAGCAAACTGGCCCTCCCCTGCCAAGTGCTCATAAATGACACCTTGCTCTCTATATACCTGGGCTTGGCGTTCTGCCATCTGCCGATACTCACTAAGCCAAATAACATACTGACTGGGTGTTAGCATCATGTGCAACAGCGCTTTCCAGTTTTCAGGGACCAGGGTGTACCCAGTACCTAGCCCTTCAATGAGACCACGTACATATGTACTAGTCAGGCCGAACTTGCGAATCGCTTTCTTTACCTCTCAGATCACCGAGTAAGGCAAACTGACCCAGTCTGCAAGCTGGTTGCCCTGGCCATCATCCTGCCAGGTCACCGGACAAACTGAGACCAGATCAGCCAGCTCCTCTGCTGTAATATCTGAGCGAGTCTTCGCTGTGTGAACCATTTGTTGCACCAGTGAAAGCCCCTGAGCAGACGCGGACGACCCCCGGGGGGCCCCGGAGCATGGGGCCCTACGGGGGGATGGTGATCACACACCGGCTCCGGTGGGGAAGACAGGGGAGGCGGTGGTAATTGAGGCGCTGGGAGCGAAGCAGGGGGAGGGATGGTTGCAGGAGCGGATGGCAGCCCCTCTATTGGCGCGGGAGAGGGTCTTTCCGAGGCGACACACTGTGTCGCATCGCCAGGAGGGGGGATGGCTGCAGGAGCGGACGGGGGTGGCGAGATCATCAGCCTCTCTATTGGCGCGATGGAGGGCCTGTCCGAGGCGACACGCTGTATCATGTCGCGGCAGAGGTGCCAGGCATGTAAAGCCTGCATGGGCGCCCGAGGCTCTTTGTGCAATGTCTGGCCCAACCGCTCCCAGTCCGCTAGCTTAAGGGTTCCGGCTTCAGGGTACCATGGGCATTGGGCACTCACCTCCTGTAGCAGGAGAGTGAGTTCTCGAGTGGGGCAGTCGTGCTGAGCCTTACGCAGCAGATACTGTAGCTCATTACGGTGTTGCACTTGCAAAGCAGAGAGGGAGCTTCCCATACTTACCACGACGAAAAATACTCACCGGGATCCGCGAAGCAGATGAGTGATGAGTCTGAAACCCTTGCCGGGCGAGGTGAGTGCTGAGGGCCCCATGTTTGGGCGCCAGTTGTTGCGGTTCAATGACAAGACACAAAGCTTTAAGCAAGCAAGCAGGCTGGTCTGCTGACGGGCTTCTGCCTGTCAGCTTTTCCACCCTCTCTTTTATTTCTCTTCCCCCTGTGCGTTACATACTCCAACCGCAAAAGGAGACAACAAAGGAAATAATATGACTTTGATTAATATTCTTATTTACCAGCCTTTATTTACTACAGTCCTTGCTTTTAGGCCTTGAGCCCAGTTTAAGGAAGCTTCCCACGGTTCATGTCCTCTGGGCGACTTCCCATGGTCCATGTCCTTGGACGGAGCAGTGTGTGCACTGCTCCTACACAACACTCAGGGTGTGCCCTGAATGTTTCCGGGTGCATGACCTCCACATGAACCCTTCAATCTGTTCCTAGTGTCTCCATATGAACTTGTCCTTAATAGGTATTACTTGTTGTTGAGTATGTAACTCATGGTGTTGGGGCAGAAAGTAGCTGTTGCCATTAGTGGTGGTCACAGGCAATGGTACTCCTCCATCATATCTCATCTTGGCTTACTTGGAACATGAGTTGGCAGGTATGCTTGACAGGCTTTGTGTCTCTGTCTCATATAGTAGGAGCAGAATTGTGCTTTCTCCAAAGGATAGGTACTAGTCACAGCCTTCAAATGGATAGATGGAGGCTGGTTGGTATATATGGTAAAGTGACAGCTCAGTACTAGGACTGAACTCCTGGTTTCTGATCCTGCATGATGATGTGCCAGGATCAAGATGGTAACACATCTAAGTGTCTTAATTTATTGAACAATAGCATGTCTCACTCCATACTACTGTAGGACTCAGTATAAATTATGTACAGCTCTCATTTTGGACTGAACACAAATGCTACTTTGTTTGGCAGATCTTGGAGCTTTGTGAATTTTGGAACAACAAACAGTCTGTGCAGAAGAAACAACTGGAGGCAGAACAAGATGATAAATCCCTTTATTTAATTTATTTAGACTTAAGGTGATAAAAAGATGCCTATCCAAGCCTCTAGGCTCCCTAACACATTAATTAATTATCCAATACAATATAATCTCCCCAGCATTAAAACAATGGTTCCAACAGGAACCTTGCCAGCCAGACACCTTCAGAAATTTATTTCCACCCTGTTCACTCTTTATTTGTACCTAATTTAGATATGGATATATTGAACTATATGAACGACAAACTGTTGTTGTAACTAATGCCATGTGGATGAAGATGACTTTTCATTATTTGTATTATTGAAGCACCTAGGGGCCCTAGTCATGGACCCCACTGTGCTAGGTACAAACACAAAACAAAAAGACAGTCCCCCAAGAGCTTACAATCTAAGTATAAGACAAGAGATAATAGATGGACATGGGCAGATGGGTGGAATAAGGAAACAATGAGAAAATACAGGGTGTGGTCTTAGCACACCAGCAGACTAACTGTACGGAAGGTGTTGCTGAAGGTGGAAGATGCAGTATTATTTCTATGATAGAAGCCACTAATGCGTCTTTGCCTTGAAAGAAGACTAAACTGAACTCTAAAATCATTCTGACTAAGAAGGTCTAAGTAGCTTGGAATTTAATATGCTGAAAGAATAAGGATGTCAATGTTGGCAAGCAACATTTGGTCACATTAACATATTGAACTAGGGAATTTATATTCATTTACCATCTTCTGCTTCTCTGAATTTGACTGAATTTCTTAGTTTGGCAATTTACCTAGTTCAGCTCCTCCCTCCACTACCTCATACGCTCACTCCAGAGTTGAAAAACTTTCTGGAGTAGTAGGGTGATTGCTGTGGACCACAAACAAAGAAGTCAGGTTTTTAATATTTCAAAGTGGATAACACTGGGGTAATAACAAAAGATTTGAGAGAAATGATGTTTTTTAAAGAAGACGTGGATAGAAAAACAAACATCACTAAAGCATCTGTAAAAGGAAAACCATTAGAACAACAGGAAAGGTAATATTTACAATACATCCAACAAGATAATTAAACAAACTACATTAGACGTCCATTTTTGTACTGAACAGCAGAATATAAAACTTAATGTGGGTATAACAAAGAATCACTCATTTTACATGCAAACATTCCATATCAATCCAAAAGCCCAGAAAATATAAAGTGAGCACCAAAAAGAGTGAAGATAAAAAAAATGAAAGCTGTTTGTGCTTGAGGATTTCCTTTCTGCCCACTAAACCATTACATCAGAAATACATGCATACTACCTGGGTAAGCTGAAGTATTCTACTTCACTGATTGGCTTTAGAAGAATTCTTTGTTTATATTTAGTGATTACCAGAATATGTATTTATGAGTATATAATAGTAGCATAACCACTGCTGTTCATACTTTATACTCTGCAGACCTTAAAATATAGCAAGAAAATGTTCTACGCTAAATTCTATTAAATTTTCATGCATTTTTATTGATGTCCCCTATTAGCACACATAATTTTAGTGGAATTTTTTCAGTTTCTTCAGGAAGCAACTACACAATGTGCACAAATAATGCTGCATAGAGTGGTTCATCCCAAAACTCAAGCTGAACCCCAAACAAAAGTTTTTAAAAATCTGGTAAAATATGTTCATCATAATTCATGTTGAACATCTCTGCAATTCTGAGCTAAGTCTAATAGAACCCTAGTCAGCCCTTGTGATTAGCTTAGGAGCTGGCTGAAAGTGAAGTGAAATGTTTCCCTAGTCTTTCTGACCATGTAAAGCCCCAGTGAATTTGCAGGTAGGTTTCAGTAGACCTGGGCCCAGAGGAGCACATCAACTACCTAAGATAAAAAACATTTATTGGAGGGATTTATTAGGAGACGGATAGCTCAGTGGTTTGAGCATTGGCCTGCTAAACCCAGGGTTGTAAGTTCAATCCTTGAGGGGGCCATTTAGGGATCAGGGCAAAAATTGGGGATTGGTCCTGCTTTGAGCAGGGGTTTGGACTAGATGACCTCCTGAGGTCCCTTCCAACCCTGATATTCTATGAGTCACGGGGAGGGTTTTGGATTGTCAAATGGGGTGCAAGAGAAGGTAGAGGGGGGCATCTTGGAAGTTTATGTTTCTATCTGTAGGCCACCCATTACTGTAGTATCTCAAAACCTTTAATGTATTTATCCTCACAACATGCCTGTGAGGTAGGAAAGTGCTATTATCCCCATTTTACAGATGGAGAACTAAAGCAAACAAAGTCTAAATGACTTGCCAAAGGTCACACAGGAAACTTGTCTTGGAGCAGGAACCCAGGTCTAACCTCTAACCACTGGGCCATTGTGACCAAGGACAGCTTGATACAAACTGGCAGAGGACAGAGGGTATCTAAGTATTCCAGGGATCCCCTGGGTCTGGTGTATACATTCTAACTCACCAAGGGTGCCATGTAAAGTCTCCACTGAAAGCCTGTGTCACACTGATCATCCTCATTTTTGTGAAAAAAAAATATTTTTCATATATATATGAAATTATGTTCTTAAAGCCTTGACATCCCTTAAGATAGGTTCCGCCAGACGGGAGGTAGGAGACATTTATATCCCTCACTCACCATTGTGTGTCTTACAATGGAAGTCTATTTGCATCCTGAGTCAAATGCTAATGAAGAGATTGCAAGGACTTCATGAGAAGAAATTAACAGAAAGAACTGAAAGGCTGGAAGGGAAAGAACTGGTGAAGAACATAGGACTGGTGTAATATACCTACGGATGCAGAAGGATGCCTTGGTATCCTTCATCTGGGGAGACAAGCTGCCAGCTGGCTTTGTCTAATTCTTCATCCTGGTTGAAAAATGCTCTGGGAAGGACTTTGGATAAACAGGACTTTATTAGAGAAGAGGGCATTTTGTTAGTTAAGTTCAGGCTCTAGAATGCATGTTATGATTTATGTGTAACCTTTGTTTCCATTAATCCTATTTGCTTCTTCACAAATCTCTATTCTTTGTTAAATAAACTTATTCTTGCCTTCTCTATAAACAAATCTAAGTGCGGTGTGTAAGCGGAGCTGGGGTCTAAGATGTAACTAGTCAGCCACGGTGTGTGGTTCCTTTGGGAATAACCGGTCTGGTAATTCTGTGAGTGTCCAGTGGATAAAGGGCTGGACATCACAAGGGGACACTTTCAGGACTCGGGGGTTGTAATGTGTCCTATCACTAACTTGCACAAGGAACAGCGGCACCTGTGTAGGCTGAGAGGACAGTGCTTGTGCTGCACGTGGCCAGGGATGTCAAGGAGCTGATCCCTGGCAGTACACACAAGGCTTCTTCACGCTACAGGCAGGTGGTAGCGAGGTGCCTCACAACCCTGGGCACCCCTGGGAAGCATCACAGCCATCCTTCCTCTCTTCTTGCTCACTAAAACGCTACCTTTCTTGCTTTCTTGATAAAACTGAAATTTCAGTTTGTACTTCAGAAATTTAGGATGGTAGATACCAGACATCCTCCATCTATTTTGTTCTTCCTGGGAATAAGACTTGGCCAAGTGCAATAACACTGACTCTATTTGCTACGCAAAACAGTTATGGAGATTTTCACACACAGAGAGACTTAAAAGGAAAATTATTTCTTCTGATAAAGGGGAGAAAATTGAGAAACATTTCTTTTTCATAATGACTGGGCATATATTTCACTTAAAGGATAACTGCATCCCTGTCCTTCACTCATTCTCTAGAGGAATGAAGGTCAAGGTCAACATAAGAGATTTGTGTATATATATTTTTTTAAAGAAAGGTTTTGGATGATGAGAAAGACC
This sequence comes from Eretmochelys imbricata, assembly GCF_965152235.1. Lineage (NCBI taxonomy): Eukaryota > Metazoa > Chordata > Testudines > Cheloniidae > Eretmochelys > Eretmochelys imbricata. The sequence continues at coordinate 145,556,451 of NC_135572.1, forward strand.
CCTCCTCTGACTATAGCAAGCACCAGCCCTACCATGCTGTCTGAGAAGAAGCATCCCGGAACCAAGTTCTTTAGCAATTAGATGGTGCAGTGGAACAGAAAAAGGGACAATTTACTTCCAGCGAAGGGATGTGGGTAGAATTAAACTCCTCTCACCTTCAGGGTTCTGTAATTCCATAAATCCTGACTGCAAAGTGTATACAGCCCCCTTATCCCAGTTCTGCTGCAGTCCAAATACCAAAAGAATTGCCATGTCAGTGAAGCCTTGGCATAAACAGAAGGAGCTAAAACTCCTTTACCCATGGATAAGTCAGTATTTGCCCTTGGCAGAGCAGTCATGTAGATAATTTAAATCAGATCGACTGTTGCCTACCATGCTGACTCATTTTACACCCACTTTGTACAAGTGTACTTCATTACAAGGTGCAAAGCCCACGTGCTAACATTTGCAAAAGCACCTAAGTCCCATTTTCATAAGCGATTTAGACATAGAAGCCCATGTCCCATTGACTCACAATAAGATTTAGGCTCCTGAGTCCCCGAGGTGCTTTTTAAGCAATAATTTGCTTACTACCATTGGTAAACTGTGAATGTTTTATGGATATTTTGTTTGTATGCTTCATATACCTCATATATAATGTCTTGTTTCTCCTATTGGTTTTATGAGTCTGGTCCTACTGAATCATCCAGGGACACTGGGACTGAGTTATTTCGAATGCTGTAATAACTTGTATAATTACCTCTGAAAGAAGATAGCAAAATAGTATATCAGAACACCATTAGTTTATCTATGTGTGTCTGTTTTGTATTCCTGTGGAACAGTGTATTTATTGCAAAAGATTAAAAAAAAATTAAGAAAATAAAAAAAAGCTAACCTCACAATTTTTAGCTTTGATGTATGGAAAGTCAAATAAGCAGATTAACCTTGGCAAAAGAAGAAAAGATTTATTTACTGGTCAGTTTTGTGTGTGTTCCAGAATGTTATACAACTGAAGATTGCCTTGATCAGCATATTCAGCCAGCAATAAGCAGAAAAAAATGTGTTTTGGATTTAAATATTGATTTTGCATATACACCCTTGTTTCAATTCAACTAACATGCTTAAAGTTAAGCATGTGGGCAATTGCTAGTAAGATTGGGCCAGCACCCCAATCCATTTAAGAAGCTATTGTAGGCTCCACTTTTTTGTACGGTAAATTGATGATGTCTGAAAAAGTTTGTTTCCATTTGGTACAAATCTCAAAGGTTAGTTTCCATTTTGATTCCTACCCAGATGGAAGGGGGTCAGGGCAAAGGGTCTATCTGTCAAACTATGGTGCAGATTGTGGCAGCTAATTACTGCCCTGTATGGAGGCAATGCTGAGCAGAAGAACAGGGAGGCATTGTTCTTGTTGTGCACAGTGCCTGCTGCCGGCAGATGGAGCATGCCTGCAGTTGTACCCCTAATATAGTGAGTATTCCCCTGCAGGACTAGCCAGCTCGACTTCTGAAGTGGCTTGTACACACCAGGGGCAAAATCCTGGCCCCACTGAAGTCAATGGGAGTTTTGACATTGACTTCAGTAGGATCACTGTTTCATCCCAGGAGTTGCAGGAAGGGAACAATCCCCTGTACATCCTTTGTGACTTTTATGGCCCATTGCTTTGAACAATTTGCCCCCATCTGTATAGTATGTGCACCCCATAGTGATTTCCCTCAAAATGCTGGCCAAACTCCTTATAAGGACTGCAGTTCAGTATGAAGCAGCCTTTGGCAGCCTATTCCATATGTATATTACCCTAAGGGCCCCACCCCTGCTTTCTGTTCAGATCTTCATAATTTCCCCAAAACTAGCACCACTTCAGTATATTTAAAATAAGTAAAATACTCTTAAATTTCAGTCTTTGGGTCAATGTTCTTTGTTACTTTACTCCTTGAGTGCCACATGGGTAATACTGTGTGGTTATCAGGATTTATTATTATTTTAGTTGAACATTGCGGTATTGCCCAGAGCCCCTGATAAAAATCAGGTTTCAGTTGTGCATGGTGCTGTATAAACTCAAGTGTAGACATGGGGTCAAATTTTTAAATGCCTATGTGACTTAGGAGCCCCAGTTGCAGTGACTTTCAATGAGATTTAGGGCCCTAAGTCTCTTTTGAAAATGGTAATTAAGCACTTCTGAAAATGTTATTCATGATCTCTGTCATGAAGAGCTCACAGCTCTAAGAGAAGTGGCAGTGATTGGCTTTAAGAATGTTTATTATTCCTTGTACTGAGCTGAGTGGTTACCCTGGGACCCAGTTTTCCTCTCTCTGAAGTAAGTGAGTGTTCCATCATTTATACTTCAGTGGAAGTAGGATCTGGGCCATACATAGGAATAGTGAAAACTGAAGTAAAACTGGAAGCACTGAACACCCTTTTCTATGGATTCAGGGTTTGGCAGACACCTAGTTAGATCCTGTATTGCAAAATGAATATGTCTTAATTACTGTGCATGAAGTACACATGGTGTCCCTGAACTTCTCAACTGCTACCAGGAGACAAGGGCTAACTACAAAAGTCTGAATAGTCAGATTCTGCTCCTCTGGACACATCTGGAGTAACACCACTGATATCAGTGAAATGGTTCTAGATTTACACCAGGATAAGAGAGAGAGAGCAGCATTTGACCCAAAAGCTTGAAATCCATCCAGCACAGAGCATATTTATGGGCTACTGACTGTCTCACAGGGGTAGAAAAATGGTGCTTCTTAACTTCCATTCCAGATAACTAAATCCTAGAAACAAGGTCTAAATTACTCCATCAAGGGAAAGTGAACAAAGAAAAGTAGTAATTCAACAGACATGGGGAAGAAAGAAAAAAAAGGGCCACGGATGTCTTTGGTTTTCAGGCTGTTGGCCTAAAATTAAATAACATTGTAAAGCTATAGAATAACTCTAAGCCTTTAGCATTTCCCCTTGCTGAAAACAAAGGGAAGCAAACTAAGCTCTAGTGAGTTTCTAGCCAACATTATTCTTATAGCAGTAAAAACAAACCTGCCTCAAAGAGTAACAATAATTGCTACCAGTATTTGTATTCTAAACCTGCATACTAAAATGCGAAAATGGGCATCCATAAACAAGACATATTGACAGAGCATAATTTAAACTATGGGTCTTTGTGCATACTCCCAACGATTTGAGAAATGCATCACTCGACTGAAACATTCAGTGTTTCTGTCTCATAATTTATTCATGTCCCAAAGCCCTGACACTGCTAAGAATCAGAAACCTCGCTGTTCTTTATTGCTTTAATCAAGCAATAGTTGTGAGATAGCTAAAGGCAAGTAGGCAGCTGACTGGAAAATAAAGGTGTCTTGAGGGACTGGATAATCCCCACTGATTTTGCAGACCAAATACGTATGAAAATGGATTCACTGCATCAAGTTGTACAAACCTTAATATGCAAGAGAAGACAGATGAAGAGTGATAGGCTGAAAACAAATTACAATATGTGTTTCCAAAATGTTCAAACTAAAACAGAGAAAAAGGTCATTTATTTTCCTTTTAAAGATCTTAGTATAGTAACTGGAGCTTGGCTACAGGGTGATGTATTGGTGCTTTGCTCTGAAGAAAATTTGATACTTTATGTCCAGCAGACGATAGCTGTATAGAGGTTAGCCAGACACAGACAATAATGAAGTATGCTGGGGATGGCTAACCAAGCATCCCCAGTTGGCAGGCAGCTAAGCTCTATCAGCCAAAGCCAGTTAAAAAGATTTAGCAAGAAGAGGAGCCGTTGTAGACTTTTACTCAATACAAAGAGACTGAGCTTGCTGCCACTGCACTACTAACATAAAATATTTTTCTGATAGTCTAAATCAAGTGCAACTGTAAATTTAACATCAGTTTCCAGTCAATCTTGAAGCCATTTTTTAAAATACACACATTTTGCGGTGTGTTCCTTGGCTGTAGCTGAGGATCGGAGCCAAATGGCCAGTAGTGAATTTAGATTTAGTGGGGCCCTGTGTGCAGCTTCATTTTCAGGGCTCCCCCCTCAGGGCCCAGCCAAGAAAAAGAACATTCTCTCCTATGTCCCCCCCACCCCATTTTTCGTTCTTTTTTTCCTTCATCCTCCTCCTATATTATAAGTAATGGAAGTAAATGAAAATAAAGTGAGATACCTTGATTGGGGCAGGGGGTTGGGGTGCAGGAAATGGGTGTGGGGGCAGACTCTGGGAAGAAATTTGAGTGCTGGGTGCAGGCTCTGGGCTGGGGCAGCACTTACCTTGGGCGGTGCAACTCCCAAAGCAACCAGCACACACACCCTGCCGGCAGCGGCTCCTAAGTGGGAGTGGCAGGGGATTTCCGTGTGCCACTGCCCGCAGACACCACCCCCGCAGCTCCCATTGGCTGCAGTTCTCTGCCAATGGGAGCTGTGGAGACGGTGCTTGGGGCGGGGTCAGCATGCAGAGACCGCCCCCCGTCCCCAGGGGTGCAGGGACATGCCAGCCACTTCTGGGAGTGAAGCAGCGTGAGGGAAGGAAGCAGAGTGGGCAGGGAACCACTTTAGCCTTTTTGCTGGCATGTCTTTGCATGCCCCTGGGTGGGAGGCAGTGGGTCTCTGTGTGCTGCCCAGGATGGGGGCAGTGCATGGAGCCGCCCCCCTCCCCCCGCCAAGGGTGCACAGAGATGTGCCAGCAGCCAGCTGCTTCTGGGAGCAGTGTGGGGTTGCTGGCCATGGCATGTAGGCAGCCTGCCTGCCTAAGCCCTGCTGCGATGCTGGCTGGGACTCAGGGCCGGTTGTCAGATATTTGTCCTGCATTTTGGGGGCCCCACTGTCATTGTTTCATGGTAAATCTGCTCCTGCAAATGGCATTAAAATATCTCCGGACTATTCTCTGTACCTTCTAGAATGCAGCATAATAACATGCTTGCTTTTTTGACCACTCCTATGCCTGGTGCACATGTCTTCTTTGAGCAGACCACAGTGGTACTTTGTTGTTTATTCTGTTCATATTCCTTATCATGCATTTATTTACACTGAATTTAATCTGCCAAAGGGTTGTTGACCTGCTTAGCTTAGTCATGTCTTTCTGTAGTTCCTCACAGCCTTCTCTCCGCTTGAATAACCTAAATAAGTCTGTGCCATCTGAAAGCTTTTACACTTCACTATTTAAGAAGTAGGGTGATATCAGCACTCTAAAAAGGTGTAAAACTCACCATCATCTTTGGTTTGTTTGTAACACTCTACGTGCTTTGATACAGATGGTCTTCAAACTGAGAACCCTGCTGACCACATGGCTACTAGAAGTCGCACAAGATGGATGTGTCTCAGGCATGAATTTCAAAGGTGGGTAAATGTAATGAAAGCATGATAAAAAAAGACAGGATTAACAATGGAAACAAACTGGATTTATTATTACAAATGAATTAGAAAAACAAATATATTTTAGGCATGATGTTGCTGATTCCAAGAATAAGCTTAGAACAATCAACTAAATTTTAAAAAGACTGCGCTTTGCTTTTCATGCTTTTGGCACCTTCAGATTTGCAAGCTCCAGTCTTATGTAAAGATCATTCAGTGGTCTTCCCTTTAGCTTTCCTTCAGCCTTTTGGATCCATGGCCTCCTTTGAGATATTATATTTTCCCCTTTGGCACTGACTGAGTACACCAGTGCTCATGGGAGATTTCTGGATACCCTATCCTAGTGGCATTTTCAGTCTTTCCATGGTGCTTTGTAGTCTGTAGTGTACAGTCTGTCCCTACCACACACCATTTCCTTTCCATCAACATCTTTGAATCCTGTCTGCAAAAGTTCTGTGTTGCTTTGATAATACTCCTGTCAAGGTTCCTTCCCCACTCTGAACTCTAGGGTACAGATGTGGGGACCTGCATGAAAACCCCCTAAGCTTATTTTTGCCAGCTTAGGTTAAAACTTCCCCAAAGTACAAACTATTTTCCTTTTCCCCTTGGACTTTATTGCTGCCACCACCAAGCATCTAACAGATATATAACCGGGAAAGAGCCCGCTTGGAAACATCTTTTCCCGCAAAATCCTCCCCAAACCCTACACCCCCTTTCCTGGGGAAGGCTTGATAAAAATCCTCACCAATTTGCATAGGTGAACACAGACCCAAACCCTTGGGTCTTAAGAACAATGAAAAAGCAATCAGGTTCTTAAAAGAAGAATTTTAATAGAAGAAAAAGTAAAAGAATTACCTCTGTAAAATCAGGATGGTAAATACCTTACAGGGTAATCAGATTCAAAACATAGAGAATCCCTCTAGGCAAAACCTTAAGTTACAAAAAGACACAAAAACAGGAATCTACATTCCATTCAGCACAGCTTATTTTCTCAGCCGTTTAAACAAAACAGAATCTAATGCATATCTAGCTAGAATACTTACTAAGTTCTAAGACTCCATTCCTTTTCTGTTCCCAGCAAAAGCATCACACAGACAGAGAGAACCTTTGTTTCTCCCCCCGCCTCCAGCTTTGAAAGTATCTTGTCTCCTCATTGGTCATTTTGGTCAGGTGCCAGCGAGGTTATCCTAGCTTCTTAACCCTTTACAGGTGAAAGGGTTTTTCCTCTAGCCAGGAGGGATTTTAAAGGTGTTTACCCTTCCCTTTATATTTATGACAACTCCATTATTTACTCTAACCTAATCCCAGCCACTGTGATTTTTCTCTCCATAGTCTTTTCATTTTTGTCATTCTCATTCCTCACTTCTATTTGAGTTAACACTCACTTGGTCATGAATACCTTCACCATGCAGACAAGCTTCCCTCCTTAGGAGACATAAGGGAGGAACTTCTGAACATTCCAGAACTCCATGATAAAACCCTATGGAGAAAATATAAGAGACTTTCCTTACATTGCCTTTTCATCATAAAATGTAAAATAAGGTTCCTCAGTAGGCTTGTAAGAAGAGAAGATTTCACTAGAGTAGACATCAGTTCAAATCCGCTGAGGTCATACAGGAGAAAGGAATCTGTTGCTGTTAACTGAGTATCATAAGAGCATAAGAACGGCCATACTGGGTAAGACCAATGATCCATCTAACCCACTATTTTGTCTTCAGACAGTGGCTGGTGCCAGCTACTTCAGAGGGAATAAACAGAACAGGGAAATTGTCATGTGATCCATCCCATCATCCTGTCCCAGCATCTGGCAGTCCAAGGCTGAGGGACACCTAGAGTATAGGCTTGCATCCCTGATCAACTTGGCTATAGCCATTGAGAGACCCATCCTCCATGAATTTATCTAATTCTTTTTTGAACCCAGTTATAGCTTTGGCCTTCACAACATACTCTGGAAAAGCATTCCAGAGGTTCATGGTGCATTGAGTGAAGACTTCCTTTTGTTTGTTTTAAACCTACTGCCTATTAATTTAATTGGGTCACCCCTAGTTCTTGCATTACCTGAAGGGGTAAATAACACTTCCTCATTCATATTCTCCATATAATTCATGATTTTATACACCTCTATCATATTCCCCCTTAATCATGTCTTTTCCACCCTGAACAGTCCCAGTCTTTTTAATCTCTCATCATATTGAAGCTGTTCCTTAATCATTTTTGTTGTCCTTCTCTGTGCTTTTCCCATTTGTAAAATATCTTTTTTGAGATGACCTGAACTGCACACAATATTCAAGGTGTGGACGTACCATGGATTTATATAATGGCATTGTCTATCCCTTTCCTACTGGTTCCTAATATTGTTAGCTTTTTTGACTGCTGCTTCACATTGAGCAGATATTTTCAGAGAACCATCCACAACGATACCAAGATCTTTCTTCAGTGTTAACAGCTAATTTAGACCCCATCATTTTGCATATATAGTTGGGATTATGTTTTCCAATCTGCTTTACTTTACATTTATCAACACTGAATTTCATCTACCACTTTATTGCCCAGTCACCCAGTTTTGTGAGATCGCTTTGTAAACCTTCATAGTCAGCTTTGGACATAACTATCTTGAGTAATTTTGTATCATCTGAAAACTTTACCACCTCACCATTTACCCCTTTTTCCAGATCATTTAGGAATATGTTGAATAGCACAATACAGTCTCCTGGGGGACCCTGCTATTTACTTCTCTCCATTCTGAAGACCATTTATTCCCACTTTTTGTTTCCTGTCTTTTAACCAGATACCGATCTACAAAAGGATCTTACCTCTTATCCCATTACTGCTTAATTTTCCTAAGAGCCTTTGGTGAGGGACCTTGTCAAAGGCTTTCTGAAAGTCCAAGTACACTATGTCCACTGGATCACTATATCCTTGTTCACATGTGTTGATCCCTTCAATGGATTCCAATAGATTAGTGAGGCATGATTTCCCTTTACAAAATCCATTTTAACTTTTACCTAACAAATCATGTTCATCTATATGGCTGATAATTCTGTTCTTTACTACTATTCCTGTCAATTCATCCTGAGGACATTTGTCCTTTTCAGCAAATGACTAGTGGAAAGATTCAGTCTGACAGTCTCTCAAGTGGTCCCATTTAGGACTTGGGAGGATACAAAATGATTACAGTGGGGCTGCTGCTAGTAAAAGCAGAGGTAATTTTGCTACAGTTGCATGGAAAAACTTGCACAATTGCTTTCCTAGAGTGTGTGGCCCGTGGATAATATCACTGATACAAATATAAAACATTTCCCCCCTTGCAGGCTGTAGATTCATGATTGAAAGCACATCATTAAATAACTAAAAATAATATTGTTCTGATATGTCTCCCTGAAGACTTCTGTTCAGGGTCATGTCTCATATCTACAAATTATATTCCATTTAAGAGTTACTTCTTCACTGGGTCCCAGTCAATGCCCATCTAGGTGCAGGAAAGGGGAAAACTATTTAGATGAAGAGGTGTCTTTAATAATTAGGGGAAATCATTTGGAAGAACTAACTAGGGCTTTGACTGCTCCTCTATAGTGGTGGTCACAGCCCTCCCCCTCTGTGTGTGGCGGGGAAGGGAAGGATGACTGCCTTTGGTTCACTAGTTTACAGTCTTGTGGTCTTGTTAAACCCATTGTTCTCTTTGGATTTCCATGTACAGCAGTGGTCTAAGATTTATTTTAGTCATCTGCATCAGGCATGCAGGTTGTACCTTTCACCTCTGATGCAAATCTTGTCACAGTCAGCCACACCTTTGTGACCTGCATCTTGAACTACTGTAATGTGGTTTATTAAAAGCTACTCTTTCCAATAAACTAGAAATTTCAACTGGTACAGAACGCAGCCCTCTGCTTGATGGGCAATACTGGCCAAAGTGAACTGTAGTGGTTTGGAGGTTGTCCCTCCCCCTCCAGCTCAGAGGAAGCCCACTCCACCTCACTGGGTCACTGTGGGGTCAGCCCAGTCACAGTGGGAGAGTTAGCAGATTGAGGGCTGCTGTCTAGTAAGCCCTGGCCCTCAAGCAGGGCAGAGCAACAAATAGTCTAGGGGCTCAGGCTCTCAGGCAGGGTGGGGCACCAAATAGTCTAAGGGCTCAGACCTTTCGGCAGGGCAGAGCAACAAACAGCCTAAGGAACTCAGGCTCTTAGGTAGGGCAGAGCGATAGGCCAGCAGTTCTCAACCAGGGGTACATGGACCCCTAGGGGTACGCAGAAATCTTCCAGGGGGTACATCAATTCATCTAGATATTTGCCTAGTTTTACAACAGGCTACATAAAAAGCACTAGTGAAGTCAGTGCAAACTAAAATTTCATACAGACAATGACTTGTTTATACTGCTCAGTATACTATACGCTGAAATGTAAGTACAATATTTATATTCCAATTGATTTATTTTATAATTATATGGTAAAAATGAAAACGTAAGCAATTTTTCAGTGATAGTGTGCTGTGACACTCTTGTATTTTTATGTCTGATTTTGTAAGCAAGTAGTTTTAAGTGAGGTGAAACTTGAGGGTATACAAGACAAATGAGACTCCTGAAAGAGATACAGTCACTCTGGAAAGGTTGAGAACCACGGCGATAGGCAGTCTTTTGCCTGGCCTCTGACTCAGGCAGACAGACAAATGCAAGCCTCTTGGCCGACAGGGATAGGCAGCCACCCCAGGGGTGGGGCTGGCACGGGGGCAGGGGAAGGCAGGTCCACCTTACTCCACTGGATCCCAGCCCAGTGGCAGAGGGCTCCACCATGGGATCAGTGGGGATCCCACCAAAACAAGCCTATCCTAAACTCTGGTTTCCCTGGGCTATTTCCTACCACAGTCTGGGGAGGGGCTCCGGTGTCCAGGGGTCCTCCCTTTCCTCAGGGTATTTGGCTGCCAGTAAGCTCAACAACTCCTCTCCAAGCACTACCCAATTTGGTCACACGGCTGGAGGGCTGCAGCAGGCAAGAGGCGTCTGTTTCCTTCCTTGGCTTCTCCTCAGTTGAGCTGGAGGCCTCACCTCTGATACTTCCTGTCCTGCCTCTCACCTTCTGGCACAAGGGCTGGGCCCAGTCTGACTCCACCCACCCAAGCACAGCGTGGTTCTACCCCCTCCAGCTCGGAGGGAGGCCAGTCTGCCTCACTACATGAACATACAGCATTTCGGCTCCAGGATCTGCACTTGCATCCTTTTTGCTTATACATGTAAGTCATGTCATTAGTCTATCCCTGGCTATCTCTAAAGGTGCTTCTTCCTCGCCGCTCTATGATGGCAATTATGGTCAGATGGCTACTGTTACTGTCTCCATAATGTGGACCTTTCTTTGCCCTTGCATCCTGCAATGTAAACATGTAGCAGCAAGCATAGTTAAACAACCCCCTACCCCCCGCAAACAGCAACAACAAACAAACGATTAAAATACTCTCCCTACCAAAACAAAGCATTCCACTATGCACACCTCTCCTTGTCCTTCTGTGGAGAGGATGAGGGGACAAAAAGCATGTGACAGATGTGTAGTCATGTTGCTTAATGCACTACTGGAAGGCACCCAGATACTATGGTGATGATCGTGGTATAAAAACCCACGTGGAGTAGAACAGGGGTCGACAACCTTCGGCACGCCATCCATCAGGGTAGTCCGCTGGCGGGCCATGAGACATTTTGTTTATGTTGACCATCTGCAGGCGTGGCCCCCCAGAGCTCCCAGTTACTGCGGTTTGCTGGTCCCGGCCAATGGGAGCTGCGGGAAGCCACGGGCCACAGGGCGGTGCTGGCCGCCGCTTCCCGCAGCTCCCATTGGCCAGGAATGATGAACCACGACCACTGGGAGCTGCGGGGGACCATGCCTACAGACGGTCAATGTAAACAAAATGTCTCACAGCTTGCCAGCAGATTACCCTGATGGGCTGCGTGCCAAAGGTTGCTGATCCCTGATCTAAGGTTTAGGATCACATTTTCAAACTTGAGGGCCCATGCAACTTGGCCAAAGCCACAGAGGAAGTCAGTGTCAAGACTGCAATTAGTCCCCTTCTATCAGCCTCTTGTTTAGTCCACTAGATGATGTTGGGTCTTTTGCTATCTTGCCACTGATCCCTTTGGCCAGAGGTCACACTATCGCTCAATAGAGGTGCTGGCTCAGCCAATTAGCCCTCTGGTAGCAAGGTTGCCGCAACCATAAATGCTAATAGCAGTAACTTGGGTTACTACAGCTGTGAACTCGTCTAGGTTTTCCTGAAAACTGATGACTGGTGTCTTGAAGTCATTAGGAGCTGCTGGTATTCAGCATCTCTGACATATGAGGCAGCTTTCATTTAGGACCCTAACTTTATTCATCCAAAGTTTAAAAATTTAGGTGAGATAGTCAGAGGGAAGATAAAGTGTTATTCTATTTTTTATTCTGAATATAATTGTTGATACTAAAATTAGCTCCTGCTAGTTTAACAAATGAGAGAATTAAGGTCTGGCTGCTCTAATGCAATAAGAACGATCTGCAGGGAAGGTGAGAGAGTGTATGTGGTTGAATGATGTGGTATTGGAAGGCAAGTCTGTTTGGAAATAGCGGGTGAATGCAGGAAACATGTTGGCATGCAGGTTACTTTTAATCCTAGCACAGTGTACTTTTGGAAAGGATTTCAAACATAAAAACTGTTCAGATTATAAAGCATAATTCTATTCATTATATTACCTGATACAAACTCTAGTGGATATGGTGTGTATGCTCTTTGCATTGTTTTAGAGATGTTATGATATAGGTGTTTATATTGTTATATAAATGGAATTTTAAATTGTCCTATAAAAGCAAAAGTGAATATGTATTCACATTCATCAAGTTTCAATTCTTCTCATTTTAGGAATTCTTGCCTAACAGCAGGAAAAAAAAAGTCAGTAGTTATTATACATTTGAACAACTCAAAAGCTTATAATGTAATCTGAAATTCGTAACCTTCCCTATTACCAACTTGATTTCAGTACAAGTAGCATCAATTTTAAGGCTGGTAATAGTGCATCTGGTGGTGAGATTAGAGTAAAGGATTGTTACAATGAATAAGCCAGGGTTATTATAAAATGGATGTCAATACACAGATCTTGTAAGGAATGCATGGGTTTAGTTTACAGCTATATGTCTACATGACCAATATCTGGAGTACCTGCTGTAATGAATAAAGAATTGCCAGAAAGAGTCTATGGTTTTAGAGTGACATAATTGTATGTAGATTTTTGTATTGCTGTGCAGATGCTGTAAGGAATGTGTGTACCCTGCAATGAATATGTAAGTACTGTATTCTACTGTGGTATTATGTAGATTTGGCACCTCTCCCTCTTTTCCGTACTTTGTCCCTTGTCAAACAATTATAAGCATCTGTCTCCTGTTTTGAAAGCTGAGTCTCATGACTCACACTTTTCCTTGTTTCCCTAAAATGCCACTTGCCTTACAAAGGATGAATTAACAACCACAAGTGTTTCCCTCCAGTCTCATCACAATGTCACCAATCAATTTTATTTGCTTCACTGGCTCTCAGTTGCCCTGCACATTAAACACTTCCTGCCTTCATCTTTAAAGCCCTATATCACACAGCCCCAGCCTCCATCTCTGACTTGGTCTTCTGTCATATTCCTCACACCTTCACTGCTCTGCTAATGACACCAACCTCAATAGCCCCTTTGTCACATTCTCTTTCATGCATCTCCATTCTGCCCCTAGACTTGGAACTTCCTCCACAAATATGTTCACCAAACCACATCACCCCCTCATAAAGACTCAAGACTGAAATACTCTGGCTGGTTCATTCATTCAAGTCTCACATTCTCCAGGTCTTCCCCAAGTCAGACCCACCATGCTATGTTCTCTTCGAGTACTATGGGAATCTTGGTAAGATCTCTGACTGGAATTCAGCAATGCTTAATTTGTGCCAGGGCTTGCTGGGGCTGAGCCCCGGCACCTGTTAGCTTGGAAGTCCATAGACCCGGCACCTCTGGACTTATTACATCAGTTATGGAATTTCAAAAAAATTCATGAGTCCCAGCACCACTTTCATTACAAATTAAGCACTGGAATTCAGCATCTGCTTAGTAGGGATTGTAGTAGAAAGAGTCTTAGACATAAGACATAAGGCCTTGTATCAGAGGGCTGGTATGAAACCTGAGCTAAAGTAGTGGTCAAAGCTTTGATGACATAAAGCAACAGCTCGCTGCAAGCAAAAGGCAGGCCCTGCTGACAGAATCTGGCAAGAACAGAAACACACATTCCTAAGAAGTGGTAGGCACATATCACTCATGCAAACATTCCAGAAGGGTAATACCAGAAAACCCCAATACCAATTGGTACAAACACATTCCCCAAAGATAACAGGAACACACTGACCCATCCTAAAGATAAGCTCAGGATGACAGTGTGATGAATAGAGATGTTTTGACTGAACCAACATGTACAAGGTAATGGGTGGTAACTAGCCATGTCAGAGGGCGGCAGCTAGCCACGTCAAAGGGGTAATACATAACTTGTTTGTATTGGGGTATAAAATGGAGTCTCAGAGGGAGTGTCTTTGGCCAGCCTAGGGGGGAATGGAAAGTCCCGCCATTCACTGAGCTGCATCCATTGTCACAGGCATACATGTCTTAGTATCCCTGTAGAGTCTGCCACATACTAGTACCATGCTTCATCGACAATAAACCTGGCTGTGTGCCTTTGTACTTAACAGATCTTGTGGTCATTGGGTGGTTCAATCAAGGTTTGCTCTGCCAGCTGTCTGTGCAGAGCTGGGCCAGCACACAGACAGAATACACAGAGGCAGCCAAACATCTAACAACAGGGATGGCCAGACCTCTTATGGATTTGAGGTAGAATTTATTTTTATAAGAATATAGATGAGAGGAAAAGCAGGCCCCCCTGTATTGTCAAGGGTCAAAGTCTATTCAGGTTCTTGGCTTTAGGATCCAACATAATCTAATTCTCTCCAGAAAAGAAAGAAGAGAAGTTCTGTTTTATCTCAACCTGTGACTTTATATCCATATTCATTAATTCCTCTGGCCCCTGACTTCAGGGCTTAGGAGAACCTCATTATCACCAGATGATCATGGAGAAAGGTTTCTGTTTATTTGACTAGGCTTCAAAATAAATAATCTCCCTCTCACAATCAGATACAGACACAAGGCTACAAGGCCCAGCAGCCCACTCCACTTTAGATATAAGTGTAAGGAAATATTCCCCAAAGCTTCCCTTCACCTATTTTGTTCTACAAATCAATTCTTCTTTGCTAGCCACTGCCTCTTCTCTTATGGTAGGTCTCAAACACATGCCAGCTGGAGCTGATTGGAAACCCCACACAGCTCCCTTGTGCCTTAGCTTTTAATCCCTTCCTGCCCGGAGGTGTGTGTTCAACATGTGAGTGTACCCAGGGTAAAAAAGACGTGTGCAACAGCCTGAGCACAGTCAGCCTGTTATGAGAGATATGTGGGGCTATATTCTAAAAGGGGAACTAGGCTCAGCAGTGCAGTGCCTCATGTTTAGGCACCCTGTTGCCTGGTGGAATCCAGAGCCCTGAGTCAGGTGCCCAGTCTCCCTATGCAATGCATGTGGAGAGTTCGGTGCCCAAGAATGGGATTCACAAAAGCCAGAACACTGAGTGGAGAGCGACCTAAGCTAGGCAATAGGAAATGCTAAGGAGAGAGGTGTCGGTTAAATCCCTGCCCCTCAAAGGGATTTAGGTGTGTAAATCTGAGTCAGGAGGATTACTATCTTTGCTTGGGATTCTCAGCCATGAACGTGCTCCTGGAATTTTCCACCCCATCCCCTGGAAAAAAAAAACAGAACAGAGGAGGTGCTCCCCTTATAACATTTAACTCAGTGGTTAGAGCACTCATCAAGGATGTAAGAGACCCAGGTTCAATTACGCTTCTGCCTGATGTTGAGCAGAGATGAGAATGCACAGCTCCTAAGAGACTGCCCTACCACTGTGCTCTGGCATACAATCTCTCCTATTGAATGTGTTCTGCTTTGTATCACTAGTCATTGGAACAGGGACTTGATCCTTCCACCTTCCAGTTGAGTACCCTCACCACTGGGATATAGAGTCATTCCCCCACTTTCACTAGATAAAAAGAATATTTAATTATTTATACAAATTGGAAAAGTTTCTAAAAGAAAAGCTGACGGAGACCCACTTCAGCATATCCCAGAGCCCAGTGGTTAGGGCACTTACATGGGCTATAGAGAGCCAGCTCTCTGCTCCATATCAGGCAGATAGAGGAAGTGAAACAGGGTCTCCTCTGCTTTGGATTAGCATGTGAGCTAGTGGGCTAAACATTATAAGGCATACATCACCATCTCCTCCTTCAGTAATGTTTTATAAGGGAGGGGTGGGGAGTAAGCTGATTACTTAGAATATCAGGGTTGGAAGGGACCTCAGGAGGTCATCTAGTCCAACCCCTGCTCAAAGCAGGACCGATCCCCAACTAAATCATCTCAGCCAGGGCTTTGTCAAGAGGGGACCGATCACGTCCCTCAATCTGCTGGCAATGCCCCTACTTATACATCCCAAAATACCATTGGCCTTCTTGGCAACAACGGCACAATGTTGACTCATATCCAGCTTCTCGTCCACTGTAATCCCTAGGTCCTTTTCTGCAGAACTGCTGCCTAGCCATTCGGTCCCTCGTCTGTAGCGGTGCATGGGATTCTTCCGTCCTAAGTGCAGGACTTTGCACTTGTCCTTGTTGAACCTCATCAGATATCTTTTGGCCCAATCCTCTAATTTGTCTAGGGCCCTCTGTATCCTGTCCCTACCCTCCAGCGAATCTACCTCTCCTCCCAGTTTAGTGTCATCTGCAAACTTCCTGAGGGTGCAATTCACACCATCCTCCAGTTCATTTATGAAAATATTGAACAAAACCGGCCCGAGGACCGACCCTTGGGGCACTCCACTTGATACCGGCTGCCAACTAGACATGGAGCCATTGATCACTACCCGTTGAGCCCGACAATCTAGCCAGCTTTCTATCCACTTTATAGTCCATTCATCCAGCCCATACTTCTTTAACTTGCTGGCAAGAATACTGTGGGAGACCGCGTTAAAAGCTTTGCTAAAGTCAAGGAACAACACGTCTACTGCTTTCCCCTCATCCACAGAGCCAGTTATCTTGTCATAGAAGGCAATTAGATTAGTCAGGCATGACTTGCCCTTGGTGAATCCATGCTGACTGTTCCTGAACACTTTCCTCTCCTCTAAGTGCTTTAGAATTGATTCCTTGAGAATCTGCTCCATGATTTTTCCAGGGACTGAGGTGAGGCTGATTGGCCTGTAGTTCCCAGGATCCTCCTTCTTCCCTTTTTTAAAGATTGGCACTACATTAGTCTTTTTCCAGTCATCCGGGACTTCCCCCGATCGCCATGAGTTTTCAAAGATAATGGCCAATGGCTCTGCCATCACATCCTCCAACTCCTTTAGCACCCTCGGATGCAGCGCATGCGGCCCCATGGACTTGTGCTCGTCCAGCTTTTCTAAATAGTCCTGAACCATTTCTTTCTCCACAGAGGGCTGGTCACCTCCTCCCCATGCTGTGCTGCCCAGTGCAGCAGTCTGGGAGCTGACCTTGTTTGTGAAGACAGAGGCAAAAAAAAGCATTGAGTACATTAGCTTTTTCCACATCCTCTGTCACTAGGTTGCCTCCCTCAATCAGTGAGGGGCCCACACTTTCCTTGACTTTCTTCTTGTTGCTAACATACCTGAAGAAACCCTTCTTGTTACTCTTAACATCTCTTGCTAGCTGCAACTCCAGGTGTGATTTGGCCCTCCTGATTTCACTCCTGCATGCCCGAGCAACATTTTTATGCTCTTCCCTAGTCGTTTGTCCAGTCTTCCACTTGTTGTAAGCTTCTTTTTTGTGTTTGAGATCAGCAAGGATTTCACTGTTAAGCTAAGCTGGTCGCCTGCCATATTTACTATTCTTTCTACACATCGGGATGGTTTGTCCCTGTATCCTCAATAAGGATTCTTTAAAATACAGCCAGCTCTCCTGGACTCCTTTCCCCCTGATGTTATTCTCCCAGGGGATCCTGCCCATCAGTTCCCTGAGGTTGTCAAAGTCTGCTTTTCTGAAGTCCACTTCAGAGTACACTTAGTGAATCGGGCCCCACAGATAATATAGACAGAAGAACAACTGGTTTGAAGATCCTGCCAGGGGTTAACCATGAGTTGGGTGTCCAGAGGTTAGGTCTGAGGTGACTTTGTGCATGTCCTGTGCAGAAACATAGGAACCTACACCAATTTAGGCACCTATAACATTAGGCAGCAGCTGAGCAGGGATTTAGAGGCTCTAAATGTTGGATTTAGGGACCTAAAGTGGCAGTTAGGCACCTAAATCCCATTGTGGATCTAGTCCTTGGATTTTATTTGTAAATAAGTGCAATATGGACCCACTGATGCATCTACAACTGACTTAAAGTGAAAATTCAGCCTGCAAATATGCTATCCAGATGGGTTCAAAATCAAGGAAGCTGCTTGCTGCTCAGAAGATAGTGGAAACGACTTAGTGGAGCAGTAAACATATTAACCTCCACCTCCTAGTGATATTGGTGAATATGAAATGAATATGGTGAGACACATGCCCTTTACTACTTCAAAATTATCAACATTTCATACTGAAACTCCGACAACCTTGTTTTATATAAAGTGAAATGAACAGCTATATATGGGTAGCCTAAAGAAAAAGCAAAGTTAGAATTCAAACTGTGATGGTATTTTGCTTTTGGCTTGGGTAAATGATCAGACAGAAGATGTGATTGTTCACTGTAATATATGTAATAGCTGCTGAAAAATGCAAACAAATGGGCTCATGCACAGTTATGAAACCTCAAACCGACAATAACAAAGGCTAGAATGACTCATTAAAGTTTTTTTGTGGTATTGGGTTTTTTTTTTTTTAAAAGAAACATGAATTCCTCTTTGCTTTCTACTCTGGATTTATGCTGATTTCAAATCTACAAAACACAAGCTACAAAATGGTGATCACATGTGATAAATCACAATATGAGGCATAACATACCTGAAATGCTGATTACTGAGAATGGATCTCAATTTTCAAATGCAGAATTTCAGTAATTGGCTAAGAGCTACCAGTTTAAGTACCAAAGTAGAAAAACAAACCAGCAAAACATCTCACACCTTACACAAGAGAGTAATGGGATGGCCAATAGAGCTATTCAAACAGTGAAAGATCTCTTTAAAAAAAACTTGACAATAATTACCCATCTGTTGTCCAGTTGCATCTTAGAAATATATCAACAGAGGGATTGGTTTCCCCAGGATAGATACAAGGACTTTACTTACCACAAACACTCAGCTGTTCATAGCTAAGAAAATTGCAAAACTACAAATACATTCAGAAGACATGCAAAACAAATAAGGTTTATTCTGCAGACATAAAAATGCACTGTCTAGAGCAGTGGCTGGGCAAACTGTCTCAATGAGAGCAGGCTATAACAGCTGTAATCCCGAAGAGTCATCATCCCCACATCAGAGGCACAGTCATATATCATGGAAGTTGAAAGTCAGAAGTAGCTGAGAAATTATCCAGATTTACTCGAAAACCAAGGTATCTCTTGATAGAGGTAGGGTTGCAAGGTGTCTGGTTTTCAGCCAGAACACCCGGTCAAAAAGGGATCCTGGCAGCTCCGGTCAGCAGTGCTGACCAGGGTGTTAAAAGTCCAGTCGGTGACTCAGTGGAGCTAAGGCCATCTCCCTGCTTGCTCTGGCTCTGCATGGCTCCCAGAAGTGGTTGGCATGTCTCTGTGACCCATAGGCTCAGGGGCGGCCAGGGAGGCTCCCTGCACTGCCCCAAGCACTGACTGGGAACCATGGCTAATGGGAGCTGCAGGGGCAGTGTGTGTGGGCTAGGGCAGTGTGCAGCATCGCCTGGCCATGCCTCTGTCTAGGAGCCACAGAGACATGCCAATTGCTTCCAGGAGCTGCCTGAGGTAAGCGCTGCCCAGAGCCCGGACCCTGCACTCCTTTCTGCACCCCAATCCCCTATCCCAGCCCTGAGCCCGTCCTGCATCCTAAACCCCTCATTCCTGGCCCCACCCCAGAGCTTGCATCCACAGCCAGAGCCTGCACCCCCTCCCACACCCAACCCCCTGCCACAGCTCAGGGCCCCCTCCCACACTCTGAACCCCTCAGCCCCAGCCCAGAGCCCCCTCCCACACCCTCAATCCCTCATTTCTGGCCCCACCAAAGCCCACACCCCCAACCGGAGCCCTCAACCCCTCCTACATCCCCACTCCCTGCCCCAGCCCAGTGAAAGTGAGTGAGGGTGGGAGAGAGTGAGTGACGGAAGGAGGGAGGATGGAGTAAGCAGGGGGCAGGGCCTTGGAGAAGGGGAAGGGCAGGGGCAGGGCTTTAGGGAAGGGGTGGGGAAGGGGAGGGGCAAGGGTGTTCAGTTTTGTGCGATTAGAAAGTTGGCAACCCTAGATAGAGGAGGAAAATAGATCTGACTGAAAATCAGAACGTCTACCCAGAGGAAATTCTGACATTTCATCATTTGTTTTTGTCCCAAATTAGGACAAAAAGTTGAAATTTCAAAAAATTGTGTGGCCCAGAAATTCTGAAAAAACTTTGGTTTGGAAATCAAAACAAATGTATTGAATGGAGTCAAAATGCTTTGTTCTTACACCATTCAATACCAACCTGCATTTTTCCCATTGTGGTGGATTGCCTTATTGATACCCCCGTTCTCCCTTATGGGCCAATTTCCTTGGCTGGACTACATCTCCCATAATGCACTCAGAGTCATCTGACTCTCTTGATGCACCACACAATGCAAAATCCACATTACATTATAGAAGATGTAATCCTCCAGGGACCTCACAGGAGAGAATGGGGGCCCCAACTACAACTTTCATAAAGCAATGCACTACAAGGGAAATGCAGTTTAATGCCTTGTTGAACTGATCTGAAATGAAACATTTTGTGTCAGTCCAAAAACATAAAATATTCTAATCTGTGTTGACCCAAAATGTTATACTTCATTTAAACTTTTGCAACAAAAAACTAAAATTTTACCATGTAACACGGCATTTTCCATTGGAGAATCATTCCGCTGGAAAATTCCTGCCCAGCTCTACAGAAGAGATTGAAAAATTGATTTCAGAGGCAACAGTAAAGGAAAGAAAAGATCAGTGTTGAGTCCAAGTAGCATCTGCCAAAAAACAATGGATGCTATGAAATGAGTCATGTTATCCAGATCCTGGAAAACGCAGCCCAATACATGTGGACAGAAATAAACTATAATCTACTATTTAGGCAACTTGTAAAGCATTTCATAGTCTATGGACCGGTTGTATTTCATGTTATTTAAGTGTTTACATGGTGTCTTAGAAGAAGTGTAAGGGCTAATATCAAACTGATAGTAGGGGAGTGACTCTGCAAATGAGATGACATCATTTAATATCACCATGCTAATTCTCTGGTAATCTTTTGAGCATGCCCAGTGTTCCAGAAGCCCAAGCAGTCAGGTTGTGCATTTATTTAATAAAAAATGTTGTCATGCCTTCTCATCTGCCAAACCTGACCGCTGATTATTCGCTAAATATATGGAACTCCTTTCACTTGCCTGCTAGGCTCCAGCTTTCAAAATGATCCATAAAGTCCATTAATGACTGTGCAAAGAGAGAAAATAATACAATCGGGGCCTCTGAGTTAATGGGAAATGTAATTAAAAGGGAGAAGTAGAACACTTTGTGAAATTTATTAATGAAATTTCCATACAAATTTTCCCCAGGTTTGTCCAGATTTCATGGAAGTGTCACTCGTGGAATTTTCCTATATTTTATTCAAATATTACTTTTAAAAATTACTAATAATAGTTGAGAGACTGACAGGAATGAAAGGACTATTGAAAAAAGGTTGTTTTTTTTTTAAAATGTCATGGCAGAGCAGGTGTATGAGATGAAGGGTTTGACTTTGGTTGTTCAATAGCACAATTGGGATGAGAATAATTGTCATGATGATCCTGCGTGGCCGTCCCAAGAAGCCAAACTGCCTGTGATCATGATGATTAATTAATTTCATGGAGTTGGGGGTGGGGGGAGTTAGGGCTGGTGCGGCAGGGGGAGGATGCCAGGGGGAGATATGCAGAGTGTGTTGGGTGAAAGCAGGGAGTGATTCCAAGGGGGCTGGGATGAAGAGGACATGAGATGTTATGAAGTTGTGCATTGCAGCATCACTTCGGTATTTTCAACTAAAGGTAACAGCACAAAGCTTTGTGGACAGAAACTTTGCCTTTGGTTCACAGGCAATGTTATAAAAATCAATCCTTTAGTTTCCTGACCATCAGAAAGGAATTGTATTGGAAGAGCTGCAGAGAAGCAAACTAGGTTTTCTGAGCCTTGCATCTTCCTTTAGTGTCATTGCGCAAGGGCTGCTGATCCGCCAGTGAAAATATTTATTGCTATTCCATATATGTCACTGTCCTGCTGCCAGAGGTATGTGTACTCATCAATCAAACAGAACTACCCTCCATGTTTGATTTACCGTCGCTGAATCAAATCTGTTTGTGGGTTTCTATAGTATAAAACATTTTGTTAGAAATTAATGCTCTCATTTGCATGAAGCTCAAGGGAGTTATATCATTATTTTCCTTGGTAGATTTACTCGAAAGTTAAAAAAAATGCAACCTGATTTTTGCTTGGTCTGCAATGTGTTTGACTTCGGGGTCATGTGCTTTGCTATCTGATCTTTACATGAACTTTCTCTCTCGTCATTCTGGGCGGCATTACTCACATTTGGAACCTGGCGGAAGATGAAGTGATTAAACTGCAGGGTGCTTCTAGTCTGGGCAACATGTCTTTCTCAAACACATTGTGGTGAAAGTGCTAGAAAACAAAATTGAGGTTGCTCACTGACATCTGTTTCAATGTATTCTCCATGAAGGATATCCAGCAGGAGGATAAATGTCCACAGAACTGGTCACTTGTAAGATAATGCCCATTACCAAGGTTGCTAACTTACTGCAATACTGGCCAAATCAAATGTAATTCCAAATATATCTGTCTGTGTTAACAGACATTTTCATTCTATAAGGAGAAATCCTTATTTTTATTTAAAAGTATAGAATCTAATCCTCTCTTTTAATACCCACAATTTGCTGCTGTTTGGGATGCTAGCCAACCTCATATCTCATAACGACTCAGTTTATATTCAAAAGTTTATCTTAAGCTCCCTCTTCCCTGACCAATATTCTTGATATAGCTATTAAAAATATTTAACTGGATTTCTTTCATTATGGAAGTCACTGGGCTGCTGATTCTGCTCTCACTTATCCCTGTGTAAATCTGAAGTAACACCACTGACATCAGTGTAGTTATAGCTATGTAGAAGTGTTGTAAGCGATAGTCTATTCAGGCCCGTTTTCTTTACCTTTTTCATAAATTAAAATTTTGGCTCACATCTTCAGCGGGTGTAAATCAATATTGCTCCTCTGAAGCCAATGGAGCTATACGGATTTATACCAGCTAAGGATCTGGTCTGAGGGTTTGAGTCATCGATGTATTACTCCAGCTTCACACCAGTCAGCGTAACTCAACTGACTTCAATGAGGTTGAAGTAGTTCAATGGTGAATCAAATATTGATTAAATGAACTAATGAATCTATCATTACTCTACTCAGTGTATCATTTATCTCAGGCGTGGCATGTACTGGGAATTTACCCCAATTCCAGCAATCAAAGGCCAGACACTTATGTAGCTTCATCAGCACAATCCCCAAGTGTAGATGAGATTTGAATTGGTGGTGCTTACACCAGTTGCAATCATGGATTCTATCTTTTACTGGAGTGAGGACAAACTTCTGAAAGAGGCAAGGTCTCAGACTCTTGGTGTAAGGGAACTGGACAATAGTTCGATTGCCAGTCAGGGTACTGTTTTCTTGTGTGGCCTTATAATGGGAATTCCCACTACCAAGATATGGACTAAAGCTACACTTTCAGAACAAGAGCTGAGACCCCATGAGCTATATGTTTTGTCTTACTGAATCTTTACAGGAGATCAGGCTAGGTGATCACAATAGTCCTTTCTGACCTTCTAATCTACACATCTAAGACTTTCCCATCACAGTGAAACAAACACTTTCTTCACAGCTGAGTTGACCAAATACTGCATGTTTTGGCAGTTTTCTTCCACTTAATAGAGTACAGCTAGGTTTAATGCTGGCGAGTAGCCAAAGGTTACCATTGAAAAGTAGGTATGGAGCTGTGTGATTAATGAAGGTACAGTCACTTTACTGACATAGACTTTGCTTCATTTCCTCAGAGTTCAAAGCAGGCAAATTACTTAGAGCTTTAATACAAAAAGCTCTTAAAATACCTTGTTTAGTGGTGTGTTGTGAGTGGTGAGGTATTCATCATTTTCATGTTTTTATCAACAAGATTAATTAAACACCCTCTGAGATTACACGCATGTTTGTAACCCAGCCTATCTTTGGGAAACAACATGGCATATGTAGAGTTTATCTCCAACGGAGATGAATTTAACTGAAATGTTCCATCCACTGAATATGTTTAAATTGATTTCTCTGACAAAAAAAAAAATAGCAACCGCATTTCAAATGCATGCACAGCAACTGATATTTTCAAGTAATTTCATCTCTCTTTTACCCACAATAGTATTTCTTTGGGACTGTCTTGGAGGTAAGATCAAAGCCTTCTCTGTGCCCAAAACTAGTAGAGACACAGTTGACCAAATGTCCCCAAATTTGCACAACAAAGTCAAACCTACACCTGTTTGTGGCATACCAATGTTCAATACAATCTCCCTATGTATATAGATTTTGGAGCACTTTGGAATGTAAAAGCAGCCCTTTTGGGGGAGAGGCATCTCAATAACTCCTTGTTTAAATAGTGCCAAATTTGCACCATGAGGTCAATCCCACCCCTTTTTGTAGCATACCAGTTTTTCAAGACACTCTGCCTAGGCATGTGGATTTTATAACAATTTGGACATTTTTCAGAGTAGCAGCCGTGTTAGTCTGTATCCGCAAAAAGAACAGGAGTACTTGTGGCACCTTAGAGACTAACAAATTTATATGAGCATAAGCTTTCGTGGGCTAAAACACACTTCATTGCATGTATTTTCCACTGTATGCATCCAATGAAGTGGGTTTTAGCCCACGAAAGCTTATGCTCAAATAAATTTGTTAGTCTCTAAGGTGCCACAAGCACTTCTGTTCTTAATTTGGACATTAACATCAGTAACTGGGGCGGAGGCTTTATTTGAGGAAAGCACGAGTAAATGACACCAGTCTTTTACCACTAATTCTGTCCCTGCTCTTGATGGGGCATAACAATTTTCAAAACAATCCAAGTATGCATGTGAATTTGAGAGCACTTTGAATTACTGGCCCTTATGCAAAACTCTTTGCTTTTGGAATCAGATTTCCCAAAGGAGCCTTTTCATGGCCTTAACTCCAAGATGAATGCAGACAGTAGGATTTGAATTTGCACTCCATGGACCTTGCTAAAGTTCAGTGCCCTGAGCTACCCAGCACCTCAAGTCCCACAAAATGTGTGTAAATCACTCTCTGTCATGCATAATCAAAGGCTCAAGCCAGTTTGCAGAGCTAACTTTAACCTCTAATAACTTTTTAAATATTGTTTTGAAAATATTGATGAGGTCATGGGTTCTGGAAATTAGCTGAGTTCAAACTTGATCGAGTGATGTAGGTTTGGAACAAATCTGTGATAGTTTGAAACCTAGGGGTGCACAAAAAAGTTGTAAGAACTGGGAAATTTTAACAAATCAATTTTTGGTGATAGCTTGGGAACCCTTTGAACAAATTTTCATTGCTAACCCTAGTCTGGGCCACAGTGACACACCAGTTTACAATGCAATATGGATATATGTGTGGAATTCAGAACATTTAGGGGAAAAAAATCACCTTTTTAAACAGTAATCTCGTCTCAGTCTTAACTAGTATGAATCTAGTGCAATAATTGTCACACATCATTTGTACTAGAGAATTAACCAACTAATTCATATAAGCTAAGAAACTCCCTATATCTTCTGTGAATATTCAAAGCAAATTAACCAGAGCCATCCTTGAGGTCTGAAAATGTTTGGTTATCTTTTTATTTATTTTAATTTATCTGAATTTCTTGATTTCATTTTAAAAAATGAGCTAAACCATGGTGGGCCAGATTCTGAAACCTGGCTCATGTAGAGTTGTATCTTACTCTGTAAGTAGCCCCATTTATTGGACCTATTCAAGGAGTAAGGGGACAGATTGGATCCTGTGAGAGAGGCTGTTCCATGATACTTCAGGGTTGGCCAGACCTGAGAAGTATACAAACTTCACCCGAAAACTGGATGCTGAGAGATTTCAACCCTGATTTCTAGATCAAACAGATTTAATTAAATCTGGAGAAATGTCCATTCCATACTGAAACCTCTAAATCCAAACCAAACTTTGTTTTGTTGTTCCATCACTATCTTCCACTATCGTTAAATCTCTGAGATGTATATGAAAAATCCCCTTAACAAGAAATAGTAAAGGAAATGGAAAAAGAGGAATGTAAGATCCCTGTGTGGCATGCTTCTTCTTTACTGCTGTTGAAACTCTTTGCTGAGGGCAGCACCACATGCATAATACTTCAAAGGTCGAGGATGCTGTGGAGAAGTCCATGGATTCTCCTGCCTTTGAAGTCTTTGAAGTACCTGGGAGCTGCTCTCCACAGACAGAAACTTGCAGCTCTGAAAATAGACTTTGGGGGCCCAATTCTATTCTCTGGTGTGAATTAGGAATAATTCCACTGGAGCCAATGGAATTATTCTAGATTTCCACCACTGTAAATGGGATCAGAATCTGGATGTAAATCTGCTTACATGCAGGCTGCAAATAGATTTAAAGTCTATTTTATAAAATAATAAATTTCTTTCTGGTGAGAGCAAAGGGCCGCTGGTACAGCCAAAGGAAGAGATGCTTTGACTGAGTCTTAAACTGACATTCAAAATGCCAATTTTAGCTCACACTAGGTGTTTAGGATTATTGGTATGTTAAAGCCCTAGAGTACTTTTTATTCATAGCATGTTAATTAAAATTAATACAAAGATTCATATATTTGAAAATGCCCATTTTCTTCCTAAACCTTGATGGAGCTAAGCAGTTCCAACTCATGCATCTGTTGTGCTAACACACACAGAGCAGTAAAAATGTTAAATGTCAACACAGACATGTGTCTGTGATAAGAGTTAGGCTGTGGTTAAGGAACTCTGATATATGAGAGTTTTATGTGTAAATATTGAGTGAATTGTTTCAGATCAGTGTAGAGAAAGAAGAGGGAGGCTATTGACAGGGTTTCACTTCCAGTTCTGTACTGTGCTGCATTGCCTGCAGTTGATCCAATGATTTTGTGGTAACAGTCTTTAAATCGTGTGTTGTTCCTGTCCACATAAGGGCTGTTCACTAAGAAGCTTTCTATGTTTAACTGAAGTAGGCAATTAATAGAAACCAGCAGCCTCGTTATTGTCTTGGCTGGTTTCTTCTTCACCACATTCCAGAAAAGGGACATGCCCAGGACAATTATTAAGCCAAATTAAAATCTTTGCCAGACAGATTGGCTTCTCTTTTTCACATTTCATGTTTTAAATTGTTATATATGTCCAGAAATTAAGTGTTAACTCCTTAGTATAAGTTAAATAAGTGAAAGTATATTTGTAAGAAATATGTAGGGTTTTTTAGTTTTAGTTAGTTTTAGAACACACAAATGTGACCTGTCCTAGGGACAAATTTTGTCGTAAATAAAAAATAAAAATCTCATAAAGAGACTGTATACCAGCAGCTGCTCTCTACTCCAAAGCAGAAAATAATAAACCAAAGATGAGATTCATACTCAACTAATTCCCCTCTGACCACAAACACCTACCAGCCCTTATCATGGCTCTTCAGTCCCAAAAGATAGTGTATGAAGAGTAAAGGTCAACAGATCTGGGTTATTTTGGCCTAAGGTTGGGGGAGTATGTTCTAAAGTTGACGGCCCCTGAGGGTATGTCTACACTGCAATTAAAAACCTGCGGCTGACTCAGGTTTGTGGTTCTCGGGCTGTGGGGCTGTTTAATTGCAGTATAGACTTCCAGGCTTGGGCTAGAGTCCAAGATCTAGGACTCTGCAAGGTGGGAGGGTCCCAGAACTCAGACTGCAGCCCCAGCAGGGAAGTCTACACTGCAACTGAACAGCCACAGCCTGAGACCTGCGAGCCTGAGTCAGCTGGCATAGGCCAGCCATGGGTTTCTTATTGCAGTGTAGCCATACCCTGGGGGAGAATAACCCTGCCTATCTTGTATACTGAATTGGCTCTGGCTCAAGCGCTTTTGCTGACTGCAGCTGTGGCAGCGTTACACAGAGGCTAAGAGACAGTTTTGTCCTTGTGGCTTTCTCTGTGTATAATAAGGGTGGAAAGTGGTCAAAATTAGTTATAGAATAAAGGAAAGGAAATCAATACATGTTAGTCCTTTTTGCTGCTATTCTGGGGGCAAGTCAATCATCTTGCATGTTACAATGAGCTACATGCAATAGGAAGGGCACCTCAGGAGAGCTGCAATTTAAAAGTAAATGATAAAAAGGTTACATTTTGTGCGTCCTTGTACCAGGGAGTTACTTGCGAATTTTAAGCATACAGGAAAAAGAGAAACAGAGAAAAAAAATGGGGGTGTGAAATGCAGTGAGAACACGGCATTCTATGTTGGCCAGTGTGTATGCTGCTGAGCCGAATGCTGAAATTTTCAGAGAGACAAGAAAAGATCCAAAAAAAGAGAAGAAATGCTGAAGTATGAGGTAAATATTAAATAAATGGTCATGCTAGAATCCAAGAGTGATAAATTAATGTTTTGCATCTGAGGGGTGCATAATGATAGAAATCTGAGAGAGAAAACACTGCCAGACAAGAAGTAAAGAATGGAGCCCTTTAATCACTCTTTTAGTCATTTTATTAAAGTGACAACCACTAGCGGGAAATTAAATGATCAGTGTTTGTTTTCAGATACTGCCATATTGTGTCAAGTATGCTTGATTGAAATCTTGATATACAAGGCAGCAATCAGGGCTAGTTTTTACCTTGGGGAAAAAATGACAACAAGTATGGCTCTGTCACATCAAGAAATGCAAAAATCAAAAATTTTAGTTGAAAAGGGGAAGTCATGGTACAGAATATTTTAATTAGTATTATGATATTTTTAAATAAGAAAAATGCTAAATAGCTTTCATGAGTGGTTTATGGGTATGTAAAAACAGAAAAATGTCAAGAACATACAGAATATATAGCATATACATTAAAAAAAATACTGGTTTTGGTAAGGCATGTTACTGATTCTTATGTTGTATGGTTTGTAACTTTTAAAAGAACAGTTTACTCTCCCTTTTTCCATTATGCTGGACCTATACTGTAGAGAACAACATCTGTAAAAGTTCATTGGACCTTCACCATGGGCTTGCAGAAATAACTAAAACCATAACTTTTATGAAAAACCTTGGGACAAATAGGCTGTCTTAGTAATCATGAAAGATCTGGGTAAGTGCAGCCCAATTAGACATCATAGGGTTTAATACTGCCATCCATTACCATAGTATCTAAGCCTTCCAAAATTGATGGCAAAACTGAAGTCTCTGGCACCTTTCTCTTTGGGGTAAAAACTCTGCTTGAAGTAAGCTTTTTGTTTTCTTTTGTATGATTTGTTTGTTTCAGTTGTCTTCTTTTTTGGAGGAAGTGCTTGGGGATCAAAATTATGTATCATTCTTGCTATGGTGAAAAGACTTTTTCAAAGAGGAAGGTTTTGCCTAATCTCCTCTGGAAATTCACTCCATAGCCCTATAAGATTATTTTCCCTTTCTCATCCTTCCTTTCCTCTGGGCATTCACTTACTCATTCTCAATTTCTTCTCTTTAAACCCCACTCCAAACTATCACAAACAAACCCCTTCTTTTTCATGATTCCATCAAGCCTTATGTCTATTTGTGATAGGTTTGAGGTCTGATAGACTTGGTCAGCTCTTTTATTTAGATCTTCCAGGTTTCTGTAGTCAAAGGACACCAAAAAAAATCGCATATTTACCTTTGAATGGAGAAGCCAGAAAGCACATGGTAATATCATCAGGGAAGGTAAGGGATTTTAAGGGAGTGGTAAGGATAGGTGGTCACAAAGATCAATGAAGGTTAGACAGAGGGAGTTGTAGAATCTGTTTGGGGTTGGAGAGAGGGAGTCTGGAAGACAAATAAGGGATTCTTCCCAAATCCTAAGAGGAGTCAGTTTGATTCAGGGAAAGAGTTGCACTTCAGGGAAGGAATCTCTAATCTTTATCAGACAGTGATAAAGTTGATGGATAACTTGGGATAGTGAGTCATAGTAGTGACTCAAGCTATGTTATTAAAAATACTTCTGTTTCTGTCTATATATGGTAAGCAGAATCAAACTTGATAAAGAATTTGCGTTAATATTGTACTGACATTTATCCAGCAATGAAACTTTATTCCTTTTGTGCTTTGAACACCATCACTCCTCCACACACCTACTACTCTAAAATTACTAACAGACTGCAGGATCCTGAATGGTTCTAAGCACCTCCGGAGAGAACCTGAGCAACATAAACTCCTAATGAAGTAATTGGTAACTTAGGGTACCCAGCCCCTCTAAGGAGCTATTGGCTACCTTGCAGAGTTGGATCTATTGGACCCAAGGGGATGGCCACAAAAATTCTATTAGGATGAGAAACCAGAAAATGGCAAATTGCAAATGTGTTATTCACGTCCTGGTGCACAGGCCACAAACAGAGTGTGTTCATATCAAAAGTGGGTGCATTCTTTCACAGAGGAGTTCACTAGAATTCTGACCTTCCAAACTATTGGCCAAATATGCTGTTTGCTTGTAAAATTTACTACATCTAAGGTGATATAAGCCACCACTCAGCCTGTAGCTGAATATCATTTGATGGAGCAGCAGCCATGCCTAAATCATAAGACAGCACAGAGGGACAAGGGAAGTGCCACTATTACTGTATGAAGTCTGTGATAATGAGGAAGAAATGAGGGATTGGTAGGACCCTCCATTCTGCTACATCCACCAATGTGATCAGGAGTGTTTACTCAGAAAGCAAGCAGCCCTAGCTCCCAGCAATAAGCAGAACATGCAAGTAGGTGAAGAGCACAGCAAATACATAGGTTCATTGAAATGACTGCTGTGAAGGACTTGGAAGATGGCTGTGATATTTTATGAATAGTATAAGTCTGTGTGTTTGATTGTTATTGTATCATTTCAACTAGAGTAACACAAGCAGGAGTGGACAGCAGGCAGGCCAGGGAGGGAGACTATAGGCTTCAGACAACACCATTCACCAATACTTAAAAGGAAAATGCACGTGTCAATTCCTTTGAAGTTTACTTCTGTGACTGGTCCTGCCTGGAGAGATCCCTGCCTGTAACACTGGGGGAGCTTCTGGTGGGAAAATTGAAGCAGAGAACTTCAGAGTAGGTAAAATTCTGAGCTCCTAAGCTCAGGAGAGGGTACAGACTGTCCATCCAGAGCCAGAAGTGGAGGTGTTTGGATAACATGCATGCAGACTGTTTCTCTTGTTATGCTGTGGTTCCTACTGTTGAGATTAAACAATACTTTGTTTGGAAAAGTTTGTTGTATGCCACTGTATTCAGACACAGATCACAGCTCTTGAAAGGAAGTTTTGCAAGGCAGGCAAATCCAGTCAATCCTGTGGAGCTATCATGGTTGTTGCATGGGATAGTGCACCCTGGGAACCTGATCTAAAGAGTAGGAGATTAACAATATTCTGCCCCAGAGAGGAGAAGGCTCAGGACCTGTCACCTGGAGGGGTTGCACACAAAGAGACTGAGAAGTGTCAAAGGTTCATGTAGCTCTGAACTGCAACAACTGGTACTAATCCAGAATATTCTGTCCTAGTTTTTGGGAATGTAGGTGAAAGAATGATCTACAATCTACCAGAACCAGAGAATACCAGGGAGCTCATGAGTGATGCAATTTTTAGAAAGACTTGATCTGGATAAGTCTAAACTTTTGAATGCTTACGAGAAATGAACTGCTGAACTTTGTGAGGTTTGTCCGTCAAGACAAATTGTTCTCAAGTAAGTGGGAGTTGGAGGGTATATTACAGCCTAAAGGAATTTCAGTTAGAAAGGCTCAAGCAAACAAAATTGATCTACCATAATCTAGAAAGGTTTCAGAGTAACAGCCGTGTTAGTCTGTATTCGCAAAAAGAAAAGGAGTACTTGTGGCACCTTAGAGACTAACCAATTTATTTGAGCATAAGCTTTCGTGAGCTACAGCTCACTTCATCGGATGCATACTGTGGAAAGTGTAGAAGATCTTTTTATACACACAAAGCATGAACAAATACCTCCTCCCACCCCACTCTCCTGCTGGTAATAGCTTATCTAAAGTGATCACTCTCCTTACAATGTGTATGATAATCAAGTTGGGCCATTTCCAGCACAAATCCAGGTTTTCTCACCCCCCCCCCCCCAACCCACTCATCTGCTGGTAATAGCTTATCTAAAGTGACCACGCTCCTTACAATGTGCATGATAATCAAGGTGGGCCATTTCCAGCACAAATCCAGGGTTTAACAAGAACGTCTGAGGAGTGGGAGGGGGTAGGAAAAAACAAGGGGAAATAGGTTACCTTGCATAATGACTTAGCCACTCCTAGTCTCTATTCAAGCCTTCTACAGTATGCATCCGATGAAGTGAGCTGTAGCTCACAAAAGCTTATGCTCAAATAAATTAGTTAATCTCTAAGGTGCCACAAGTACTCCTTTTCTTTATGCATAATCTAGAAAGTCACTGCTTTTGGTGTGATTGTTTTCAGGGCTCTTAGAGGTGGTCCTTGAGTATCTATTTACTGCTGCCTACTATAGAGGTGCACTAGATTTTTCCATTGCTACTCAGTTTGATATTAAAATAATAAAATTGTAAATCAATAATCTGTTTTACTCTTCGGCATTTAGGCCTCTTTTCCATGGTAGATAATCTCCTAAAAAGAATCATTTGAGCTTCTTGCTGTGACCAAAAAGAAAGACTTTCCCTTTCAAAAATCATTGCAGCTTTAAGCACCTTCAAAAACCCAGTTTGTTTTCAGACAAGATATGCACAACAACGACCTGATAGCATAACCCTTCCACATACAGAACTCTTATCTGTCTGCCACTGTCACTAACATTCTGGAGCACAACTGACATGAATATGAATGTCACACAGACAGGGGCTTACAGGATCAGGACCAAAAAGACAAAGACTTATCATGTGAAATATTCTCAGCACTATGGGAATTTTAACCAAAACCCTCATACATTGCACCAGTACACATGACAGTAGAAGCAATTTTATTCTGATTTACTTCTCATTTAAGTGCCCCCATGATGTTATTAGAATATTAAATTTAACATGCTATTTAACCTCACAGCAGTTACTTTTTAATTACTTCTAATTAGACTGAATATTAGCCAAAAGTCTGTGTCTTGTGGGTTGTTTCCATTAGGAGTGGAAATTGATCATGGATGTCAGGTATTTCTTTGCTGCCATCGTTTTATTTAGAAAGAATGTACAAAGTCCTGTTTCCTTGAACACAGTAGGAACCAAACAACAGGAGACAGTATCTTTGCTTGCAGTTCCGAGAACTTTTCCAGCCAGTAATCTTCCCAAAAGCTCACTCTTGGCTTTTTCTCAGAGTCAGACTACAAGTGTGTCTCTCAGGCTTCTTTGCTGTTTTCTTCTTGTGCTTCTGTGGTGTTTCTGCTGCTTTTTTCTCTCTCACACACATAGACAGCTCCCTCAAACAATACCAAGCTCCTCAGTTTGCATTCAGGCCCCAGTGAAACACTTCCACACATATAGCTCAAATTCCTAACAGGGCTTCCATGTGACTCCTATTGTTTCAGGTATTTTATTTTGCAATGAAACTTAATTGCTTTTATGTTTATGCTGAATGAAGGGTGACCGTTATGCCCACTTACCTTAATAAGGTTTTACCCAACCCCCAGCATAAGAATGGCTTCAGAAGAAAAATAAAAAAGCTGGACTTGATTCAGCTTGTTGTCCAAATCCTGTTGCATTAAGTTGTATAGTCATTTACCAAGCACAGTTATCAGGACTATTTGCCCTTGCAAATACTCTATATTAGTCAGCAGATGGCATCCATTGTACATTAACTATTCCATCATGTACTTTAAAACACAAAGCATATGGTTTCCTCAAAGAGACACATTATTTTCTCATTTGCAGTTCAGTGTTAATTTGTGAACTATTTAGTGATAATCAAAGAAGGTGATATTTCATTCCCATTTAGTTTGTGTAACAGATTTAACTGAGTATACAATAGTGTAAAATACTGCTAAAGCCTATTTGAGCAGACTGGCTTCTGTGGTGTAGAAGCTTATGGAAGGTCATGCTCTGTCTTTTGGCAGGGAGCTCAGCTGTGTTGCAGAAGCATTTTGGATGGGGTTCATGAGTGCCTCCAGCAAAGCGCCAAAAGGGGGTGACATCTCTTTCTCCTCTAATCGAGACTTAACAAAGGTCAAAAGCTCACCTCACATAGCTTTAATCTATTTCTAAATCCTCAAAGTTAATCTAAACCAAGATGGGGTAATGATGGCATATCCCCTCATCATCAAGTATTGATAATCTGCACAGACTACCCTTTCAACATCCCTGGAGGGGAATCTAGCCCTTAGCACACAAACCTGATGCACATACTGTTCTCTGGCATGCCTCACACCTATGCTCAAACCCGTCTGTCAGGATGGCAGCATGCCAGCTCATAAGGTGTTATGCCTGCTCAACAGCGTATAAATGCCAGATAAAGATTGCTTTGCAAACCAGAGTGCAGAATGCAGAAGTGTCATTTTTATTTACAGGGGGACAATCCTTGTGGAAAGTAAAGATAAAATTAAGGAAATATGCTTCAGTCCAAGTGATCACAGCTACTGATATTTTAGGAGAGCTGTAATAAGAAATTTGCACCACTGCAAAACCAGCAATAAATTCTATTTTTAGAGATTGAATGAATGAACCATTTTGTGGTTTCAATTTAAGCTTGGATTTTTCAATGTTGTCCATAAAAATGAAAGGTAATTTTGCAGGTAATAAATTGATCTTGCTGCCAACATTGCAAATTGTTTGACAGATATTTTAAAAAATAGATTTTAATCTTTCCCTATGAAAATTTCATTCTTGAACACCCACAGAATTCTGGGGTTTTTAATATAAATGTTCTTGGGGCAAAACCTGCACAGCTCTAATTATTGGCCAAATTCTCTGCTTGTTTCAGTGGGCTAAACTCCATGGATGCTATTGGAACTGCAGAATGTGTAGGCCAGTATCTTTTTCTTGTTTCTCTTTTTCAAACTGGCTGCTGGGATGGTAATTCCACATCTTGAGAAGGAATGGTAAATGCACATCGTTAACTAGGGGCAAGCCCAAACTTTTTTTTTTAAAGTCTCCCAGATGGAAGTTTAAGGTACAAGTGGTGAAATTACAGAGTGCTGTAATCCACTATTTGTCAGTGGCTCAGTACAACAACAAGGAAAGAAAAAAAGCATCCTAAACTGCAATACACTATTAAACATACCAGTAACCTATATCCACAGGGATGTCATTACAACTTGTAGGTGCCTAATACAATAGGTTCTGGAATGATATCTTGCATGGGAGCCAGCAGGCCACATATTTTGAGAAACAAGATGAAAACCTTGTATGGCACATGGAAAGATGACACTCTTCTTTATTTTCAAGACGTAAAGGCTATGATGTCTTATAGGAGAGCTAACTCATAATCTCCTTCATCCATCCTGCTAATCCATCTCATGCCAACCAGTGGGTCACCAAAAAAGCTTAACTGCCAATCAACAATTGCCAATTAAGGAAGGAAAGAGATTTTGCCTCCTGAATCATTTTTAGGCCTCTGCAGGTTCCAAGAACATAAGTTATGACAGAAAAAGCTTTTTTGCTGATGACAATAAAATTCAGGCACCTGGGCAGAAGCATTAGAAAATCACCCTGTTAATTATTATTATTGTTGTTGTTATCATCATCTACATGACTCACTCTTAAAAACTTATCAGTTGCCTTAGGCCAGGAAGAGTCAGTTTTTTTGGCAAGGTCCTAATTTCTTAGTCAAGGTATAGTCAAGGTCCAGACTCCAGAGAAAATAATTTAATAAAAACAACAACAATGATAATAGTTAAATAAAAGGATTTCAGGGTCCATTAAAAAGCATCTGGTGGTCCTAGATTTGATGAACGGTCTGCCTATTGACTACCTCTGCCTTAGACAATGTCCTAGTTAGTAGCTAACAGCCTTACCTCAGTATTTGCAGTATTGCCAAAGTAAGCACATGTAACCCTTCTGCCCGTCAGAGTGGCAGCAACAAGGGCCAGGTTCAGTATCTAGGGGTTCCATTCCAATAATACAATGCAAAAACGGCTCGAGGCCCCACCCAGTGACCTGGGACAAATATATACCACCCCCGCTGGGCGCCTCTAAGAGGCAATACATCCCCTCTCGCAAGCACAGAGTCTGAGTGTAGCAAAAGCCCTTTCATAACAGAGAGAAACGATGTGGCATTTTGTTGGGGAAACACCACCAACAGTATTCATAACAGAACCCATGAGCAAAAGTCCACCCCAAGCAAATTGGGCCATGTCCTTTCCCTTTGGTTCTTGAGTCCAGCAACCCAAAAGTCACTCAAAGTCCCAAAAGTCCAACAACCCAAAAGTCTCTGACCCTGGTCAGTGCAGCCTCAGAGTTCGAAAGTTTATCTGCAGAGTTTTACCTCCCAACCTCGGTGGAGATGGGGGGGTTAAGGGGCACCTTACGTGGTCTGAATCCGATTGCCCCACCTCTCCGTGGGGCTCCGCTCTACCAGCTGTCCCACGAATCACTTTGCTCTGCCAGCCATCCCGCGGGCTGCTCCGCTCCACCAGCCGCTCTGCTCTGCCAGCTGTCCCATGAGCCGCTCCAATTGTCCCACAAACTGCTCCACAATATATCTTCAGGCCCCCCCACTACTTAACACAACACTCAGTGATTTCAGCTCTTAGTAATTTTAGTTCTTTTGTGATTTCAGGTTGTAGTAGTGGAGCCTCAGTGCTGGTGTATCATTGGCCCAAAGTGAATTCAGCTTAGCAGCCTGTAACTAGACTCAAATTAGAATCAAAATTAGCTCTGATATTCCACAGTGGAGAGAAGAAGAGGTGCAATTAGCATGTAGAGCCCTCACCAAGAGGCCCATACCACCAGATATTAATACCTGTCCCCAGCCTCTCTCAATTCACTGAATTTTGGAACCCACATCCATTGCCTAACAAGTGCTACTTAGTTGATGGCGAGTCCCTTCAGCATAACAAAAGTCCAAGTACAGTTCCACTGTCCTTGATTCACATAATCAGGATAATAACAATTTATTCTTCCTGCCCCAATAACAGAGAAACTGGGGATTGACCATTTGACCAAAATGACCATTTGGGCAGCTATGGGCTCATGCTAGGCTGGATGGGTGTGCCCCTGCAAATGAGATCAGCCACTGAAGTTCTTTTCCACTACTTGCCACAACTAACCACCAGATGTCAGGGTGGAGCTCATCCTGACTCTGCTTACACACACAATAGGGAAATACAGAGAATAGTTCAAATACTGTGTTAATATGCCCAAAATTTTCACAAATAGGGGCCTAAAGTTAGACTCCTAACTCTATAGGAATGTGCCTCAAGTTGGAATTTTCAATAGCGTCCCAATTACTTCAGTGGGACTTGTGCTCTGAAGACACTTAGGTACAAATCCTCAAAGGCATATAAGTGCCTAACTCCCATTAATTTCATTGCCTTTGAGGATCTGGGCCTTAGGCACATTTAAAAATCCCACCCTTATGCACCTAAATGTGGATTTAGGAGCCTAACTTTAGGCCTCTTTTTGTGAAAAATTTGGCCACATTCTTTTATCTAATGCAAAATGAGCTAGTTTTTAAGGGTGATCATTGTACATTGCCCCGAGTGTTCTAATATATCCAAGACTTATTTCCTGGTAAGCAAACAGAGCATTTCATGTGTGGGTCACTGATGGTATCTAGCTTTAGAACTGTTCAGTGAGCCACGAGAACTCAGTCAGTGCTGCCCAGCAAATGCTGACATACCCTGTATAATGAACAACAACTATAGACAGTGATGTGCACTGTAAGCAATAGCAAAATACTACTACCTCAGAGTTAGGAGGGAACTGTACCTTAGGAAGGTGTCTCTGTCTCACAATGATTCTCAGGTTTATGCCCAGGGTGGTGTTGTTTATGCACCGCCCCTTGATCAGTGCTGTATCTAATACCCCAGCCCATTTCCTTACTTCATTGTCATTTTAGATTTGACCTGATTATCCATGTAAACCAGTTCCTCCCACATAAAGCATAAGGTGGAATGTGTTTTCATGTTCAGTAATTACTGGGGCTGGGTAAAGGTGCATGTAAAGCCAGAAGCATCAACAATTGGCAATTAAGGACGGAAAGAGATTTTGTCTCCTGAATCATTTTTAGGCTCTGCAGGTTCCAAGAACATAAGTTATGACAGAAAGAGAAAAGGGCCATCTGGTCCAATTTGTCTGTCTATTTATGCTGTTCTGAATCCCAACTCACTGCTTATTCACCAGATTCTTCAATCTCTTCCTTCCTCAGGGG
Organism: Eretmochelys imbricata; assembly: GCF_965152235.1. NCBI lineage: Eukaryota > Metazoa > Chordata > Testudines > Cheloniidae > Eretmochelys > Eretmochelys imbricata. The sequence continues at coordinate 145,594,512 of NC_135572.1, forward strand.
AAAAAAGAAATCTACATTTCCTACATACTTTTTGGCTGATCATTTTCCTAGGCACTTTTGAAAATGTTACTCTTAGTCCCTATATTCATCATCCGATTTATGAAATTGTTCTGTTTGCATTTCCTTTTTGTTCCTAATTTTTGGATTTACATTCCATGGATTTTTAACCTATTATTGATATAAACAATGTGTCTTAGTGGACATTATGCTATCAGTCTGTCTCGCTATTTTGAAAACTTCTGTTGCATGGTCTTTCAGACCTCTCTTTTCCAATGGAAATAATCCTAGGGTCATTTTCTTTATATTTTATTTGGTTAGATCCTTTTTGCTCTGCTCTGCACTCTTTCTGAGGCAATAGTATCGATCATATGTTATGTTACGGTCACGAGCACTGTAGAGCATACTCTGGAAGGCTATGTCTGAAACTAAATTTCGATTGAACAATCAGTACACTTGGTTAATAAATATATATCTATGTGCTTACAAGGAAGTAACTCTACATCTGAAACAGGGAAACTATTTTTATTATTATAAAGATTTGTAAGGTACATGTCGCCACTTTGTCTTAACACATGTTGCAAAAGTTAAAAAGACCCAAACAGCATCACATGAAAGGGTATGTTGGGGGTGGGAGTCCTAATAATCTGTGACCTCTATAGCAGCCAGATTCCTTAATGACACTCAGAATACTGGGTTCACCATTTTAAATATTGCAGGGACCCAGCATCTGCTGTTGTTGCATCATATCTTTTGCCCTGAACATTGCCAAGATGGGGCCCAAAGATTATTCATATTTCTTGTGGGACTGAATCCTAGAGGTGAGGGCCTGTCAATGCCAATGCCTTGCCTTCACTTACCTCTACTTTCACCATAGGGTATCTAGCCCAAGTGCTCCCTCTGAATCTAATGACTCTATACAAGGGAAATGGTGTCTCTGAAATGGCTGGGACACAGAAAGTTTAGGGCCATGTAGGTCATGGGCAGCACTTTGGATTTCATGCAGAAGAGAATTAGCAGGCAGTGGAGGGTATGGAGTAAGATGTGCTTTTTTCTTGTCTACTCTACGTAAAAGGCATACAATTGCATGATGTACCAGCTGGAGCTTCTGAGTGGTCTTAAAGGTTAGCCCCAGTTACAGTATGGTGCAGTAGCTCTGAGCTGACAAAACTATGTGTTGTCGTGGTAAGAAAAGTGGTTGCATTCCTGGTCACTGCTGATATTTGGGCATCAAGGAGCAGTGAGAAAGAATCCAATAAAATACTGAGTCTTTGATGACAGGTGGGCAGATACCATCAACTAAAGAAGGGGATGTTGTCTTGACCATTTCCTCAGCTGACCGGCATCACTGACAGTTTATCTGTATTGAGCCTGAGGCAGTCGGCTTTCATCCGGGTCCTATCTTTGCCAGATGTTAGGAGAGCAGGGAAACAATTCTACCATGGTCTATTGAAAAAGTGTCATTGATATGTTGATGGCACTGCAGCCCATACCTCTTCATCAGCCTTCTAAGTGGTTTCACATAAATACTGAACAAGAGTGATTACAAGATAGTCATGTGGAACTCCACAGCTGCTAGCCCTCAGAGAGAAAGACCATTTATTAAGCAACGCCCCTGTGACCTTCATCCTTGCTGACACCAAAACAGTGCTCTGTGTGAAGCAATGTTTAGTCAATTCCATCCACACCTCCCTCTGGGTTCCATAATCAAACAACAATGTTAAAGGCTGGCAGTAGGTCTAGTAATATCAATCAGGGATGTCTGTCCTCTGTTCATTGACCTGAGGCAATATATAAACACTGAGAAGATCAATAATGTTTCTGTGCCACAGCAGAGTGTGAACCCTGACTGATAAAGAGCCAAAAAAATCAGAGGATGTCAGGTGTTGCTGCAGCTGGCCAGCCACCATTTCCTCAGTACCTATCCTCAGGAAAGGAAGATTGAGGAGTAGGAATTACTTGGTGTGATTGTTGTTATCCAGTCTCCCCCACCTCCCCTCTGAGCAAGGGCTAGACTACGGTATTGTTTAAGAGTTGTCAGAAGTTTGCAGTCTCTCAGGGGAGACATCCACAATTTCCGTCAATAAAGGGTTCAAGCAATTTCTAATGGTTTTAGCCAGCTAAGAAGAGCAAGGTCCATCTCACAGACGTTTAAGCAAAACTTACTCAATACACTCAGTAAAAGAAGATGCTAAGTGTGACCCCAGATGAAATGTAATCAATGGAAATAAGTTGCCTATTCCTTCCAGCATTGTTCCTGCTCCTGTGGTTTGAATGAAATTGTTGTGCATCCACTCAATTTGCTCTGTAAAGTCCAATAGAAATAGAAGCCATTCAACTGATCCACAGAGATACAGGACACAGAAAGATCACATTGGTTAACTTGTCTGGAAATAGCTCCTTGGCATATGAAATTTGTTTGCAAAAGAAAAATAAGCCTGCAAAAATTGTGGTTTAAAAATGAAGAAAACATGATTTACACCTTGTTGTAGATTATTAGAATTACTACCGTGACCACACTGAACATTTCTCTAAAAGAAATGACAAACATCATCAATCTATGGCTCAAATAGTTTGGCTTAGTTCCATAACAATCAATTAATAAGTAAACTGTAACTTGAAATTTGGAGAGATTTCTGTAAAGCATGTGGAAGCTGATGTGAATATTTCTTCAGCTAAAATATGCCATGATAATAATCTAATTTTTATTAAAGCCTTTGACCTGCTATGAAGGAAAAATGCTCTTGATGGCAGCAGAATTCTAATCCTATGCATGTAATCCATGACAATGCTTCAATTAGGGTTTCATAATACATGTGAACGAGCTCTTGCAAGCAACATCTCTGGTGTGAGAGCTTTCAGCTGTTGCGGAGAGGGGAACCTAAAAATGATGTAACTCAGATGTACAAAGTGGTGTCAGAATTTTGTTGCTTTAGCTTTTTCATCATCACTGTTATTCGAGTTGCTTCTTCTTTTGGTGTGTTCACTTCATGCACTCTCACATATGTGAAATTCTTCTGAATAAACTCAATGGTAATTATCACAGGACTCATTAGCAAAGATTTTCTCTTGCTTTTGCCTAAATGGGCAAACTAGGAGATTGATCTTTACATGTGTTTGAACAAACATCTGGTTAAAAATGTTTCTACTTTTTTCTTCTATAGGTTTTCAGTTATTTTGCTGCAGAATATAGGATTGTTTTTTCCTTTTAAATGATATTTCATTGATGTACGAATGATCATGGATATAAATAAAATCAGACAACGAGAGCAGAATCCCATATAAAGAAAAGTAATATATTATTAATGTACTAAGAAAGTTTCCTCAAACTGTAAATAGGCCTATGGGTAATAAATACGTTAACATATATTGGGGCCATTTAAAGAATGCCTGCACTGGAATGAAGTGGCTGGCCCAGTTCAGCTGACTTGGGATCGCGGTGCTTGCTCTGCGGGTCTAAAAACTGCTGTGTTGGCATTTGGACTTGGGCTGGAGTCTGGGCTTTGGGACCCTCCACCCTCATGGGGTCCCACTATGGATAAGATAGTGTTCTTCCTATGTTGGTCTGATCCTGAAAAGGGATTGATTAGGTTAATTACATAAGCATTCCATTCTGATGTAATAGGGAATCTATATGTAGCTGTTTCAATTTACTGAAACTTTTCTCTGGGCCTCACCTCCACTGAGAGTTATATATATGGACAATACTGTCTGTGGTATTGATTTTCACAGGGATTCAGAACTTGATCATGCTACATGTATGATGCCCATAGTTAAGTAGGCTGTCAATCTGAAGGGAGTAACTTACACAGCATTTTCAGCATACCTACCCTACCCCCATCCCTTGTTGGCCAGCATGTTTGTATAAACTTCCATCCCTATTCCAGTCCCACTCCATACACACCAGGCTTTCCATGGATTCTTGGTAACATGTCTTGGGGAATGGATAGCCATTTGCCTTATGCCTGACTGAAGACTCCAGCTTAGGCTTCCCCATAACTCCCTTCCGTCGCTCCACAGAGAACAGAATTTTATTTTCCTTTTTTCCAAGGATGGAAAGCAGTAAATTCCCTCAGAACAATCTAAGACCTGAACATGTTAAAGCTAACTAAGTTTATTAGAAAATCAAGAGAATACTGTAAGAAAAAAACATGTATATGTAAGGCTTGCTGTTGAGTGTCCAGGCCACAGAAGTTACATAAATCATCAAATATGATGCTCACATTCATAGAATCATAGAAGTGTAGGACTGGAACGGACCTCACGAGATCTTCTGGTCCAGTCTCCTGCACTTGAGGCAAGACTAAGTATTATGTAAACCATCTAGACATAGGTAGAGTTCATCTGTCAGTTTCTCTAGCTTGTTAAAATCCTATGGCTCTCCCCGACATGCTACATCACAAGTCAATCTCCACTGTCAAGGATCTCCTTTTTTTGAATTTCTCATTTACACCCTTAGCTTCTCTGATGTAGCCAGATGTGAACTATTATTAGCTTACTAGCTATGTTGCTATCTATTGCACAGTTGACCTATTCTGGGAAGCAACTGAATCTCTATCCCTTTCTTGGAGAAAAATGCTTTTTATACTGTCTTTCAGGGAATATTAGCTTTGTTGGGTATACAGGTTTAGTTTTCAGCTCCCATCTCTTAGCCAATTTTATTTCAAGAGTTCCTTTTATACTGCAATATACAATTATTTGTCTTCCCCCTACACAGTGATTTTATTTCCTGCTGAAACAGGATTAATGTTTAATATATAGATAGCTCTTTGTGTCCCATTCTGATGTGTGACTCATTCAAACATAGGCGACTAGTAACTGCTGATAGTAAGGGGGCACAATTTAAAAGTTATGGTGGTATGCAGCAGGGTTCAAGGCAGATACTCATGAGACAAAAGAGTTTTGGTTTCTAGTGCTACTTTTGATGTCATGTTTTATGATACTATGTAATAGCAGATGGAGACTATGCTAAAAGAGAGCTACACATGAAGAAAACTGTGATTGTATGTTTCATACGTGCATTAAAAATCTTAAGATAGTTGTCCTAATATATGGCTAGCATTTAGGCCGATTTGTATGTTGCTGGCTCTGACGCTTGAGATTCTTAAAACAAGAGCACTCACAGAAATTCTTATGCATTCTGTCATTTGCTTCTTTGGTGTGCTCACTAATACCTTAGAATAAAGTGCCAGAATCAGTCTTGTGAATAAATATAACCCCAAGACAACGCCAGCACAACTGCACACAGCTTTATAATTACAGCCCAACCAAGTGAGGTTTAGATAGAAAAAGAATCCATCTTTATTTTAATAAAAAGTACTGATTGGAGTGAAAGTCTTATCCCTTGTTCCCACATTCCCAAGCACTAATGATATATATAACAAATGATTTATATTAGCACACTAGATGCATATTAATTTCATAGGCAGTGTCAAGGAATTTTCTTGATTCTAGTGGCAAAGATGCAAGCAGACCATTACACAGCATGAAATGTAAGTGTTGCCATTGGGGTGAAAGCTCTGAATAATAGTAGCAGCTTAGCCCTCCAACGAGTTTGCATTTCCCAGAAAAATTCCTGCAGCTGCTGAGAGATACGGTCGTTCTACCTGCACTTTGTGGTTTAGAGAAGATGGCTGCCAAGAGACATACACTCTCTTGCAGCGTGCAAGCAGGCAGCGAAGTACACTGCTAGGTAGAGTTTGTCTGGGGAGAGTGCCCAGCAAATTGGACAAGAGAATGGGGACTTAGAAGCAAATTAGCAAGGTCTTGTTTAGATGGTGCATAAAGATGTGTCATTGATTTGCTATTTAGCTGTATTTGAACCCTGCTACAGTGAACGAGAATTTTATGCCCTTGAGCTGCTATATCCCCATCAAACCAATGAGATAGCTGATCCACCTTTACCTCTGTATTACTTATTTAAAAAGACCAGCCAGGGGCTAAAAATGTAAGAGACGGTTTTCCTGTAACAGCGATATAAATGGGGATACCAGGCCAAGACACTTATTTCAGAGATTTGGTGCTTAATTCTCCACTGTGCCCAAGTGGAAAGATCCCCCAAGGACCTTAAGCCAGCTGAGAATAGGCAATATCAGAGCCTAGCTGGTCTGTCTCCTCCTTGCCTCCGAGAAGCCTTTGCTTTCCCTTATGCCACAAAGTGGGTTCCAACACAGTAGGTGGCAGATGCAGAAGGCAGCAGAACCATCACTGTCACTGGGGAGAGTCCTTTGGCCGTTTCAAGTTCACTCTGTGCTGCATAAGCAGAGAGCTGTCCCTTAGGTCAGTAGTACTAGGGACGGATAATGGTGTGATCATCTTAGGCCAGGTTTACCTCCTCTGTCACCACTGACCTGCTACTTTCTGTTTGGCTTTGGGAGCAGAGCCGATCTATTGCATCTCTCCACCAGACACCAGGTTTTCCTTAGCAGCCCAGCTTTTGGACACCTATTGCGTTGCTCAGTCACTTCAGTTATACCTTTGACCTGCTTGCTTTATGGTTTAAGCCTTAAATTCCTCTTCTCATTTTATAGTTTTTGTTACACTAAAGTGCAGGGAACAAGCAATAACTAACTGTATGTTTGCTGAGGATTTCTGGAACAATGTAAGCCATAAGGTATATTTGCAGCACTACAGAAAAAGAATTAAATCTACTAAGCCAATTTTACTTCTGGTGTAATTTCACTGGAGTCAGTGGAATTACAACAGATTACTTATACCCCTAGCTTTCAAAGTGCAACAATATGCCATACCTTTCAATACCTCACTGTATACAATACAGGATGGCATACCTTCAAATACCCCACTGTACACAATATGCCATACCTTCCAACTCACCTCTATACAATACAGCATACCTTTTAACACCTCACTCTGTATACAGTATTTTCAAATCTTGTAATTTATAAGCCCCTATTAGGTATCCACATATTATAATAGAAATAATATTGAAGTATGTATCCAGGTAACACTCAGCAACTGCAGGGATGGGTGCAGTAAAGGGACACTCAGGATCGGTGGACACCTGTTGTGTACTTTGCACCTGGTGGGAGAGAGCAGCTAACAACACTTTGTCCTTCTCTTTTCTTGGCAAACTCTTTGCAGTGAAAACATTGCCATCAATGCTACTTTCTATATTTCCAATGTGAGCTGGAAGTGGCTATCTTGTTACATAGCAAGACCACCAAAATGCTACAATGGGAATAGGGCGTATATGCTGTAGACCTACAGAAACCAGAGTGCTAATGCAAACAAACCACCTGACCTGTTCAAACTTCTTCAATCAAAAGACTTTACATATGAAATGAGGTGCCACCTCGGAATGTGCTCCTAAGGGCATAACGTGAAAGGAGTCCATCAGCTAAACATACTTTACAGCTCTTCCAGCATAAGATACAAATCACACTCCCAGCAAAAACAGGAGATGGGTTTGTGGCTCTCAGAGGAGCCTATGGTCAGCAACTGCTTCTGTCTCAAGACTAGGAGAGAGGGTGTATAATGAAAACCAAAAGACACATTGTTGGAAAACACACCCACAGCTCTGCTTACTATACAATAGAGCAATATCCCTCTTTAAAGCTTATACCTGAGGGAAGTATGGAATGTGGGGATATGGCATTGACCCACCCTGTCTAGTCGAGGAAATAGGTTGTATTGAAAAATGTGATTGTTGAAGCATGTTAGCAAACACGTTTTTAAACACTGCCTATTTTCCTAGTTTAGACCTGCTCATTCAGAAGCGGGGCAAGGAAACAAGGAAGGGGTACTGGGCATATTAGAAAGTCCAAGTTCAAAACACTTGAGCATCCAAACAGAGCTCTCAAGTAGCTACATCCCGGCCCAGAGAACTCAGCTGGCCCATGGCCTTGAGCTGCTCTTGTCAACCCCAATAGTACAGGCCTTACCAAGGTGAAGTTCACTTGTCTGCAGACACGATGGCATGAACAGAAAATCCCTGGGGATTGTAGTCCTACTATAATTAATCCTAAGGGATTCATCATCTGAGGGAGGAAATCCAGGGTATTTTAATTCTAACCTGGGGTTCTGGGAGGGTAATGGAGTAAGCAAGCATTCACCCCTGGGCTACCACTACATACACAGACTCTACCCCACTCTTTTCTTACAAGCCAGAGAGGTGCTCAGTGCTTCTCTTTGTTTCAATCTTTAAAAAAAAACCTGATGCCCATCCATCGAGGCCACATGGCTGTTTCCTTGCTACTGTCCCCCTGCCCCTCCAGATTCCCAGCCCTGGCCTATGATGCCCTCCATCCCCCCCGTGATCCCCATGGTCATCCCTAGTGTCCCTGGCAGCCCCCCTTTCCTCTCTCCCCCCTCCCTTCGTCCCTCCCCTGAGCCTTCCCATTTTTCCCCATCACTGCAAGAAAGAACCTCACCAGGGCAGGGCAAGCAGCCACAGAGAACAGGCAAGATACTCTCCTTCTGACCTGAGGCAGGTACCTGAGAACAGCTGTATCTCCCCACCCACTCTGGAATGTGCCCCCCCAGGTGTCTGGGGAGGGGCATGTGACCATTCCTGCCCCTCCCTAGTGTCTCCTCTGCATTCAAACTAGCTTAGCATTCTCTTCTCGCCCCCACCCCCAGCCCAGGGTGCCTATACATAATCTAGGTTAATTGGTAGTGTCACTGGAATATGTCCCCACAGATTCTTATATCATCTCACCATTTATTGATATCAGATCTCATTCCTTGATTAAGACTATCTAAACTGTCACAGAATTACAAGGGGCCTCAGTAATATATTGCACTGCAAGCCCAATGTTTCATCACAGAAATGTGCCTTGTCAGCTGAATCCCCTGACGTCTAACAGTTTCAAGCTGTGTTTAAATATTCTTGTTCTATATCTGTCTTGGATCAGTGGCCCTTATGAAGTTGTTTGACCTTACAATACAATTGTGTGGCTGAGAATGTAGGGCTTGATTATGCCTGGGAGTGAAAGACTGAAAGGGAGGACGCAAGTGAACTCTCTCGTCCCCCTCGCACTCACAGCGTAACCAGTATAATGGATGTGCCTGTACTCCTGTGAGTGAAAGCAGTTGCTATGTTGCCCAGATGAAGAAAGAGGAGCAGGAGAGGCCATGACACTGCCTGCCTCTAGATTGGTCAGCAAAGCTGGTCTTGTGTAATGGAGAGTGCACGCTATATCCTTGTGCCGGATTGCTAACTGAGTCTGCTCTTTCAGGGCTCTTGGAGCCAATGGGTAAAATCCTGCTCCCAGTGAAGTCAATGGGAGTTTTCACCCACTATGTCTGCCCCAGGCACAACACCTCTGAAGCACCTGTTGGGATCTGCCCCTCCACATCACCCTTTCCATAATCTACAATGGAGCCTTTAGCCAAAAATTACATTTCAAATCATAACATTATGGCAAACAGGAATATATCTGTCTCCATATCTTGCTGCTTCCTCTTTCAAAATCTGACCCTTCCTTCCCATCCTGGTGGCTAATACAGTAGTCTTCTCTCTCTTTGATTGCTACACCTTCCTCCTCTTTGGCATCACCGCTGCCAGCATGGTTACCTTTCAAACTGTCCAAATCACAGCTGCTAAAATTTACTTCTTTGGCCATCATGTACCTACTTGATTCTTCTCTAAAATCTTCTGTGAGCAATTTGAAACTTCTTTCTTATATCTCATTTTTTGTCATGTTCCCTTTGCTCAGCCAACAATGCCAGCCCCAATGTTTCTTTCACGTTCTTTCTACACTCCATTTCCTGTGCCTTTCCTGTTTTTCCACCCTATGAATGCAACAAATGTCCCATCCTTTTCTAACAAGTCCAAACATTTGAAATAGAATTACCCTGTTGTAAAATTGGCACAACAAAATGGAGTAACAAGCCATATATCTCAAAGCCAAGGCTCGGTTTTGGGAATTTGTGATCAGCCAGGTCTAGAAATAGATGCAAATGCTTTTCAGGCCCAGCAAATGTTTCCAAGCTCTGGTCCTGGATTAGTGATTGGAATAAATTTATAGCCTCAAAAAAACCTTAACATAGTAGTTATTCATGCTATAATTTATGGTGTATTATATTTTACCAAGACACCTACATGTATGGTCTGTTTAATACAGATACACCAGTCAGCTTATTTAAACTTTGTTACTTTTATCTTTATTTCTGCCTACAAAATTGAAAATATTTTTACATCCATTTCTGTTTCAAAACTGTTTGGTCTCTTTTTTTGCCCATTACTGTTTTATCATCTACTGGCATTGTGCAGGGAAGCAAATATTTGGATGAGTTTCTTGGCATATTTGAAAAGTCCCTTCATTTTACTGTATGAAGGTCGCTAACTGCACAGTCATCAGGCTTTGTTGATGAGCTAAGACATAATTTTAATCTCTTTCTGTAAAGCTATAGGTTCCCTAATGGCATTAAAGAGAAGATTCCCTTACTCATGATAAGATCAGATATACACTTTGGTACCTAAAAAGGTTTGATAATATTTGTTTCAAAAGTTGTTACATATCTAATTGCTAATATAAATGTTATCATGACAATAGTAAATGCTAGGGAAATAATTTATAAGGAATAATTCATTAGAAAAATTTCACATCTATTTTTGTTCACAAATTATACATGAATAAATCATATGTTCCTCATAGGTGTTAAAATTCCTCATATTTGCCAAATAATGTGTGGGTTTGAACATGTAGTTGATGGTATTTGACACTCTCCTTTAAAAAAAAAAACCTCTGCAGTTCTAGTCTTTGTATCAAACATTGATGAATCTGGGGAGCTTGTCTTCTTTCATGAGCCTATGGCATTGATTCATTCAGTCTCTTGATTTTGCTTATATCACATATAACTGTCAAGAGTGGCATATTTTGCCTCACCTATGACTGGACCCCATTTTTCATATTCTGTGCATTTTAAGGAATGGTAGATTGGCTATGAAATTGGTCATTTATTCCTAGCTTACAGCTGCCACACAAAAAGTGAATGCCAGAAATTAACTGTTAAAAACAACAACCAAAGATAGGTGATCATCAAAATGTCCAGAATTTTGGTTCTATTCTGAGGTTCTTATATGGCCTCCATTAATGTAGTGTCGGAGACCCTGACCAAGTTCAATAGACTTATCCTGACAACTCTCCTGTGTGGTATGGAAGTGCTATTAATCCAATTTTACAGATGGGCAACTGATGGCACAAAGAGACTAAGTGACTTACCCATGTTCAAACAGGAAGTTTGTGGCAAAGAAGGAGATTGAATGCAAGACTCCTGAGTGCGAGGGTAACCCCTAACCACTGGACTATGACTTTAGATTTTTTTAAAAATTTCTCCAGCTGCTGGAGAAAAACAGTGGTCTCTATTGTAATATGCTTTTCTTTGCACTTGTTAAGAACAACATACTTGATTCTCAGCACCTCTGTCTCTCTACTTGGTGCAGATATAGGCAGAGTAGGGGCAGAGATGGCTTTAAGCCACCCATGTGCTTCTCTTATTCTCAGAGGAGTGCTTGATTGACACCTTGTATAAGTCTCAGCACTGCTCTGACTTATACTTGGGTTGCATATTGGTCCCTGAGGCTGGGAGGGCAGCTGAGAACAGGAGCACAGAGCCATCCAGTGACAAAGTGACTTACTAACCGCTGAATCCACTCATGGAAGGGTGTGGCATTGTAAGGTTTTTTCCAGGGTCCCAGTTATCAACATGACAAAAGAAAGATAACTAAAGTAACAGAAATAAAGAGCAGCACTCTTTAGGTCTTCTGTCTCACCTGGGTCCTTCAGCCATCTGCATTACTGATCCCTATTCGCAGGAAACCTAAGGCAGCCTGGCTTTCTGCTGTGCTCCTCTCTAGAAGCGGAAAATGAAAGTTCTTTCTATCTCTTACATCTGGAGTACCCTCTCTTTTGATGCTTCTCCTCCAAATCTAGCTTGCTTTACAGATGTGGTGTGGTGTGGCCACCAGCCAGTAGCTGGTCTTTAATCTCTTCCTCTAGTGTGGGTTTAGTATACCCTAACACACCTCCCTTCTGCTTTTCTGACTCATCTCTTCCATTGGGGTGTGGCCCAGTATAGAGCTACCTCATCCATCTATATGGCAGCCAGGGAATCCCCTTGCACCAGTACTCCTCAGGAGCTGTTTCTCCCTGTTTTAGGGCCCCTTTATCCAAGAAAAGCAGTGTAAAGCAACAGATATAAGGCAACAGAGTTTATGTTTACCATGTGAATAGTATGAGAGTTATGATGCCCTTAACTATTTATTACACTGCTTTAAGGTGCTTGGTTTTGTAAAAGATGTCATAGTTGAGCACAGTCATCCCTTAGCAATCTTACCTGTTTTTAAGTGAAATATCTTGGCTTTGGGATCTTGAAATGCATGTAACATAGTCCTGAGCCAGGGGCAAATTCATGATCTGCAGCTCAGTTCTATCATTTCTTTTTCACTGTGCCCTACCCTGGTCTGTTGTCTTCCAAACATAAAGGTGCTGTGAGAAGCAAATTTATTTTCATTAAATGTGAACAATTTTCTTTTCAAGACAGAAGAACACTTCAGTTTATGTACAACTGTTAGTAATGCATTTATTTATGTAATGTTATTCCCATTTACTTTACAGTACTGCCAGATCTTGTTTAGTTTTGTACTATCCAAATTGGCTGCCATAATATATGGCTTTTGCCTAGAATAGAGGCTATAAAGTTGAACTTGTCCAAAATGCAGCTACTTGTGTCCTTGTTAAGACTAAGAAATCAGATTGTATGACCCCTTTGTTAGTTAACCTTCACTGGTTACCAACTTATTACCATATTGACATGAATGTTTTATTACCTGGATTTTATTATTAGGTAGTTCATCTGCCTTTCTTTCTAATCTGATTGGCTTAGTATGTACAAGCTGCCAGTGATTGGTGAGCGATAACATGTGACTTTTCTCTTAAGAGGTATTTCTAATATGTCTCTAAAGTTTTCTCCTGCCCAGTAAAAGTGCAATTTTCAGAAAAAGTACTATTTACAGTGATATCTTAGTTTATTATCTTAGTGACAGTATTAGCAACAACTCAGAAATTACATTGCTTAGCATGGGCACTGTAACAGGATCAGCATCCTCCTCCCATGGAGGCCTCCTTTTCTCTGGCCGATAATACCTGCAAACACAGTTCTTTCCATGGGGTGGAGGGCAGGCCCCCACCTCTTGTAGATGGCCTACTTTCTCTTAGTTAGGTGTGAGCCTGCTTTTCTTTTGGGTTTTACATCAGGGTGGCACCTGCCTGTCACAAGCATTCCCACCCCCCATGCCGCTAGTTCACTTGCCACTCTTTAGTGACTCAGCCCTCTGGCTGAGCCACACACGCTGTCCCCCATTCTGGGGTACACAGTCCTGAGTTCTTATCATGGCCTTGGTATGAGGCCAGAGCTCTTAGGCTTCTTCCCAGAGGCACCGCCTTCTTCAACCACCCAGCCAGGGCCCATCTCAGTACCCACAGCTGGTGGTGTTTCAGCAAGCCTCCCTGGGCTAAGTCTTCAACGAGACCAGCGAGGCCCATCTCGGTACCCTTGCTGGCCTGGCCAGGTTCTGTGTTCAGTGCCCCTGGGCTTCAGCCTGCCCACAGTGACCTTCCGTATGTCCTGTTGCTCTTCTTGCCAGCCAGGCACCAAGACTTCACTCCTCTAGCTCCACCCAGCAACTGAACTTCTCTGATCTGCTGCTTGTCTTATATAGGGACCTTCTGGCCACAGATTGATTGCTCCAGCAGGCCCTCTGATTGGCCGCTCCTCTGCAGCCACTCTAGACTGCCTGGAGGACTTCTCGCTGCTCTATGCTGCTCTATTCTGGGGCAGGGTGATGCAGGGCCTCCGGACATAGTCCACCCTGCCACAGACTTGCATAATATCTTTTTAGTATTTGCATGGATGAAGGTCATAATTCTAATTATAGGCATCTTCAAAAGTTGGTACTTTTTGAAACAAGTGACTCATGAAGTGAACTGAATTGGTGTTAGTCAACTATTTTTTTAAAGGAAATTGCAATATTACTAGCCTTGTCATCATGATTAATATAATAATGGTTCACAATTATTCTTTCAGATTCAATTCTTGTTGTCAGTACCTAAAAGTTAAGGTCAAGGTGTAATTCCAGCTGTTTAAGGTAATTTAGATAGTAGATTGTAGGTTGTAACCCAGTCCAAAAAATGACAATCACAACAAATGCAAGTCAGCATTAAAAGGCACCATATCTGTAAGTTAAATATAATTATGTGCCTGACTTATTTGATTATTTTTTGTTAATAATCATAATTAATTTAGTAAGATGAGTAAATATAATGTCAAGCTATAATATGAACCACATGCGCAGTAACAGATAATACTACTTAACCTGTGATTATGTAGATTTGGAAGAGTGAAAATATTTACATCCATTAACATGTTACAGTATATACATAGGCGTGTACAAAGTGGATTTAGAAAGCTTTTGAAGGGCCAACTAAATATTTCACATACTGTGTGTTTATTAGGTTTGCCAGAATTCAGTTTTTATAATTGTGATGGATAATATCAGTGTTTATTGTTAGCATTTTTTCCATTTTTATTTGTTGAAATTTCCACAGATATGCAAAATTATGGTTTTTCAGCATCATCCCTCTCCCCCGCAATTTTTTTAAGTTTAAAATTTCCCAGTTGTGGGAAATTATGGGGGGAATAGACAATGGGGGAGGATTTCAGACCGTTATTTTTCTTTCTTTGCCTATCTGAAATTTTGATTATTATGGATGGAAATATTTTTTCATCTGTGTGTGTACAGTGAAATTAATGTTTACTGGCCTATAGCAATAAAAGTCAAATTCTTCCAAACCTAAATTTACTCTCTGACAAACCACATTTTCAAGAAGGAATGCCTACTTGCACTCCTGAAATTTGCATGCCCACACAAAGATTTATATTTACAAATCAGGGAAACATGCATGCCAAATGTCTGTCAACTTATCTGGCCTCCATCGCCATAGGCCTAAGCACCTCACAATCGTTAATGCATTTATCCTCACTTACAACACTCCTCTGAAGGAGGGAAGCACTGTTATCCCAATTTTACCAATAGAGAAGCTCAGAGAGGCTAAGGGCCAAATCCACAAAATAACTTAGGTGTTATAATGCTGAGCATTGCAACACCTACCCCCAGGTGCCCTGCCACCTACCTGAATCCTTGTTCCCAAGTTAGGTGCCCAGGCTCCACATACAATGCATGGGGAGAGTTGGGTGCCTAAAGAAGGGAAGCCAGCAAGCCTCAGAAGCCAGCAAGCTGAGTGGGAAGCTGCCTTATTTAGCCATGAGTGAAATGCAGAGCAGGGGTGAGGCGTAAAGTACTAAGGCGCCTAACTTCCATTGATCTTGGCCTCTAAGCACCTGACTAGCAGGCCAGAGGGAGGCGCTATATCTGCTCAGGTTTCTCATCCTACAGTTAGGTGTCTAAGCCAGGTCAGCTCATGCTCTGGTAGGCAAAATCCAGGCCTTTCTCACACATGCAAACCCCGCCTCCTCCTCCCCACCCCCACAAAAAATCCACCCAGAAAGTGAGAGCAACCTATCCCATTACAACCAATCATTTGGTGGCTAGGGCACAAACCTGGAGTGGGGAGACCTGAGTTTAAGTCTCTGTTCTAAATTTTCCAGAACAGAGATTTGAATTTGGGTCTGAGGTAAATGCCCTAACCACTAGGCTGGGACACACACGCGCTCTCTCTGAACCTCCCTGGTCAGACCAGCTATCTTTTGTGATAAATATCTGGTCTTAGGCCTACTCTTGGCCATGCTGGAGAGATAGGCGGGAGGGTGCCTAGTTTGAGAATCCCATTTCCGGGCTACTGGGGCTTCAGCAAGGGCTCTGAGTGTCTTGTTAACTGTGGGGCACCATCAATGCTTAGGCAGCTTTGAACATGTCCACTGGCAGAATCTTTGCCAGTCTGGGGACTTACACAGCTGAGCAGTGATTTTGAGAATGTCATTGGCACCTAAATGGTGGACTTACTGACTTGTCCAAGATAACACAGGGAGTCTGTGGAAGAGCCAAGAATTAAATCAGGGTCTTCCTAGTCCCAGGCTATGCTTCCTCTGCTTCAATTATATGTTTTCAATGTGAAAATGTACTTCATTGATTTTTCCTTTCTTCTTCTACTCCAATTTGCATAGTAACTCATCCCTCTTGCCCCCTACCCCACTGCTCACACCATCCGCCCATTATAAGATATGGGGTTTCACAGAACAAAATGTTGAACGTCTCACAACAATCATGTGATCAACCTCCTTGCACTTTGTTTCCCTCCCCACCCTACACTCTCTGTCTGTTTTTTCTTTAGATAGCACTCTTTTGCTGTATTACTCTGCGATTTTACAGCACCTAGCACAATGAGGCACTGGCAACACCAGTGGAAATGGACTTTTCACCATGCAAACATCAGCTGGCCAAAGACAAGAACGAATACCCACATATCCAGCTAATGTTCACATAACCATGTAGGAGGAGATCTCAAAGACACAAATGGCAGATAGACATCTAACTTCCATTGACTTTAAATAGGAGTTTGGGCTCTAACTGAAATCTGTGCCTTTGAAAATCTCTCTCCCACCTCCCCCGCATCAGTTTTTTGTAAATTAGTGTCACTCCATTAATGTCATCTGGCACATTGTATTTGGTAATATTTGCATCACCTTTG
This sequence comes from Eretmochelys imbricata, assembly GCF_965152235.1. Taxonomy (NCBI): domain Eukaryota; kingdom Metazoa; phylum Chordata; order Testudines; family Cheloniidae; genus Eretmochelys; species Eretmochelys imbricata. The sequence continues at coordinate 145,611,179 of NC_135572.1, forward strand.
CTGACATTCCTTCAAGAAATCCACCAAAGTGAGACTAAGCACAAGAGTCTACAGGGTAGTTGTAGAACAACATTGCTCTTCTTTAGAAAAAATCAGTAATGGAGGCATAGCAATCCTGATCCACAAACAATTTAAACATTCCAAATGGGGGCAGTATGATCTAACTTTCCAAAAATGCTGTGTAAACCCCGTGGGTCTGCTTCTCTTCTCACATAAACTGGTGCAAATCAAGTGTAAATCCATTGAAGTCATTCATGCCACAGTACACATGGTTTGAATTTAATCATTCTTTAGATAGTAGGTCAGTGCCTCCTTTTATAACACTGACCGTTTTTTACAAGGTTGTTGCTTTCCTTAAGTTTGATGATTTATTTCCTCATATTTGGAGCTTTGTCAAAAGGATCTGAAAAAAACAAAGAATTAAAAAGTTCTTTTTGGGGTTTGTTTTGTTTTCTTCCTTCTCTAATAAAAATACTAAAATATTCCTTCTCCTGTGAAAAATCAGTGATCCAGAGAAAACATTCACAGGACTGTTGGGGTGCTTCTGTGGGAAGCACAATGACTAACATTTCTTGAACATTTCTTTGAAAAATTATTGTTTGGGAATTGTTTCCTCCAAAATAAATATCTCAAAAGCATATACAATGCTCTGTGTTCATTGTTGCATGTCTTGTGTGCTGCATGTCAGTGGGCAAAACAAAATAAAACCAACACAAAAAAGGAGGGAGGGAAGGGGACGGAAAAAGAAAACAAAAGAGAAAAGTTCATTCAGTAAATTTCAGAGATATTTGTGTTTTATTTTTAAAGCCTTCTTGTCTTTCTATGTACAATCTTAAAGTGCCTAAGTGCACTGGAGCAAGCTAGAAAGAAAGTTCTGATCCTAATCAGATATGACTCCTTACTTCATATGGCTCTGTTTTAATATCAGTATTAGATTCTACTGTGGAGGACTGACAGAGCAGAAGACCTAGTTTTTGCATGCATTTTAATTAAGGTCAGTAAAAGTTGAAAAAATATTACCTAAATAGAGGTTAATTTTTTTTTCATGTACTTCAGCTTTTTACATTCCTAAATTATTGATTCCCCAGCATATTAGTCACTATACATTAGGACTCCCTTTTGTAAATGACTTACACTCCCCCTCACAATATTCATGTAAGTAACACAGCAAACCCCATGGAACCCCAAATAATTATTCATCAATATGAATTAGTCATCAGTCTCTACACAATAGAATACTTTTCTCCTAAGACAATGTGCTAGAGTAGAACAAAGGGGGAAGGATTTGTTTAAAGTAGTGTTTCCCAAACTTGGGACGCCGCTCGTTCAAGGAAAGCCCCTGGTGGGCTGGGCCGGTTTGTTTATCTGCTGCGAGCACAGGTTCAGCCGATCGTGGCTCCCACTGGCCGCGGTTCACCGCTGCAGGCCAATGGGGGCTGCGGGAAGCGGCGCAGGCTGAGGGATGTACTGGCTGCCGCTTCCTGCAGCCCCCATTGGCCTGGAGCGGCGAACTGCGGCCAGTGGGAGCCTCAATCGGCCGAACCTGCGGACGCGGCAGGTAAACAAACCTGCCTGGCCTGCCAGGGGCTTTCCCTGAAAGAGCGGCGTCCCAAGTTTGGAAAACACTGGTCTAAAGGGAAAAAGCAGAACATCTGTCTAAAATAAAGGATACAGTCCTTAAATACTTCGCTTATAAGATCTATACATGTCAATAGTAAGTTATACTAATTAATATATTTCTGGGCTTCTCCCAGTTGCTTTTCCTCTCTTACTTTCTCTTCATATTATTTGTCTTTGTCTCCCAACCTCTGTTGCCTTCTCCTATCCTTTTCCCCTAGCTTTTAGGCTGTCTTCCTGTCTCTGATTCCCTCACTATGGTCCCACCCCAACAAATACTTAAGTAATTGCTTAACTTTAGGCAGGTGAGTAGTCCCATTAAAATCCCATCAAACGCAACTCTTCACTTGTTTGCGCCCTTTTTACACTGGTGTATAATGGCATTACACCAACATCATACCAGTGTAATACTGGTTTTAGTGCTTCTCTGGATTGGGACTTGTGTTTCCTTTCCTTGTTTACTCCTTCCTTGTCTTCATTTTCATCAGCAAGGGAGGAGGAAAGAAGCCCCCATGGTTAGGGTACTAACCTGGGACTCAGGAGACCTGGGTTTAATTCCAAACTCTGCCACAAATTTCCTGTTACCTTAGGCAAGTTACTTTGTCTCTTTGTGCTTCAGTACCTCCCCTAGCTCAAAAAGAGAAAAACATTAAATATTTTAGAAGTTCAGATGGTAATGGGACCATATATATGCCTATACACAGCTAACAAAAAAGGAAAGAAAAGAAGAGAGAATGTAAAGAAAGGAAAATGAAAGCAATGTACAAATACATAATTCTAGTACAAATCTTTGCAGCATTAGCAGGAGGGGGAAGCCAACAATGATCTTTAATACAATCATTCCATTCCAGTTTATGGGCTGCATGATCCTTATTGACATTTCTTGTGGGGGGAATGAAAAGAGCTGTGAACTCCATGTGGTCAGTCTTCCCCAGGTCTTTTGAGAGGGCCACAGTCAAAAAGATCAAAGCCAGAGAGAGTTGCTTTTTCCTTCTGGGAACTCACAAGAATTTCCCAAGTGGTGCAAAGGGGCAATAAAACTGCCCTAATCAGCACGGGGAAATACGGTGGTGTCACAGAGCCATACCATAGCTGGCTTTATGCTACATCTCCCTGAAATCACTGTTGTCAGAGACTTGTTGTACGGATTGAGTGCTATTGCTATTCAGGAATCCATAGCTGATTTAGAGGTCCCTTGTGGAGCATTAGTAACCAGCACAAGTTAGAACAGCCTTGAGACTCCTGTATTTTGTGCCTGGGACCAAACCACTGGGGTAGGAAGTACTGGGGTAGGAAGGCATAAGAGCTACCTTGCCCTTACATCCAGGGTCTTGCACCAGGGACAGATTGATTGGATGTGAAGAGTGGGCCATGACTCTTTGGAAAGGTGAAAAGGAAGAGTAAGAATAGCAGTTCCCCAACTAAACATCTTCCTCCATTCCAAGAATTCTTCCTTACTTTTTGACCTTAAAGAAAATGCCGGGAAAAATGTATAAGTTTGTAAGTTTTCTTACCAGAAGAAACTAAAAAATCCCCAAGTATTATTGTTTCTTTTACCCTTTTTTTATATTTCTTGTTTCCTCATCCTGCAGAAGACTGGTACATTTATACAGTAGATTTGTAATTTAAAGAGTTTAAAAGCCTTCATATGCTTTCCAAACTATTTGGTGTTCTCCCTGTTAAATCAGTTCACTCTTTGTTGTAAAATATTTCAAGTGGCATATAAACTAGCTCCCTTTGTCTGATTTTGTCATTTTAGATTGTAAGCAATTCATGGCAGGGATTGTCTCTTTCTAAGTCTTTGTTCAGCATCTAACACAGTAGGGCCCTGATCCCAGTTGGGACTGTTGAGTACTGCAATTAATAATAATAATTCAATCCATACCAACAAAACAGACACTGGGATACTCATCAGAAGTAGTCAGAGTAAGGGCAATATGCTACATGCATGTATAGTGCTTTTCAGAAAATAGAAAGTTACAAATCCCTTATACTCTTATTGGATTCAGTGGAGTTACACCTCCGTGATGGAATGGAGAATCAGGCTCAGCCATTCACTTAATATAGTCAAATATTGTAGTTATTCCTAGACAAACACTTATCTACATTTTGCTTAATGTTTCTAGGTGAGCCAACACTTAAACTGCAGTACGAGAACATTGCAGTTAAAAACATGCATTTAAGAGTTTGGAAATTATCATTAAAGATTAAAGATTTCTAGTACCTTACAGTTAAAACAGTTCATGAGAGCTAGAAATTCACAGTAAAGTTCCACAATCAGCCTTTCCTCTGAATTCCATATCCCTGCCTATGATTCACCTGTCTGAATACAGGTATATGACAAATAACATATAGTAAGGTACAGTATATCAGGATTAATAAAGATGATGTAGAGGGCTAGCCTTTTGTTGTGTAGATATACTTTGTGTGGATCAGATATATTGGGCTCTCTGGATTATGGCTATAAGACAGTATTGGTGGGTTTTGTTTTATTTTTTTCCTGGACTGCATTTGCAGGTTAAAAGGTGAGATGGTGATGTTTCCCACTGACGACAGGCAATTTTAGTGGAGATGAGTCTGAATTCTAGTCAGTAGCCCATAAATAAGAGGTGAGAGCTAGATTTGTATTTATAGAATGTGAACTGCAGGTTTGCAGTCCATGTCAGAAGTGTGGCTAAAATACAATGGGCAGGTAGTATGTATGGTATAGAATTTGGCATAAAGGGATTTATTGGTGGACAGATGGAGGATGGGTGTGTAGTCTTTTCTTAGACATTGCTTAGGTTGCTTGTAGGATTTAGGCTATATCTACACTATCGCCTATGTCATCATAACCTACATTGCTCAGGGGTGTGAAAAAAACACCCACCTGAGCAACATAAGTTACACTGACATAAGCGCTTGTGTGCACAGCACTATGTCAGCAGGAGAGCTTCTCCCATTGACATAGCTTCTGTTGCTCCTGGAGGTGGCTTTATTATGCCAATGGGAGAGTTCTTTCCCATTGGCCTAGAACATCTGCACCAGATGGTATGAGTACAGCTATGCCAAGGCAGCACTGTACATATATCCATGTCCTAAGACTCTGAAGTATGTTTTTAAGGGGCTCTCATATGATGATAGAGTTAAATTTTGTTTGGGGGTAGTGTTTGCTGTGAATTTGTATATCTTCAGATGCTAATTGGATGGGAATCTGAAATTTCTTTCATCACCATCTTCCCATTCAGGAGTATACAAAAATACTTTCACTTCCTGCCCACAGTCCCTACTCTGGGCCCTTTAGCGAGTAATGAGGATTCTGCCACTGGAAAGGAGTACAGCAATAACCACTCTGTGTTGTCTTTGTGGGAACTCAGTGGAGAAAAGGCTGCTGCTGGGAGAGGCTTGGAGGCTCAGTGCCTTAGGGCCACCTCCGGAGGTGGAGAGAAACTACTTTCCTCATATGGGATGCCACCTTTTCAGGAGGGAAGGAGTGAAAATTGCGCTGGCTTGCATGTGTGTGTTGAATGTTTCTCTTGTGGTGATGCTGGGGAAACTTCTGCTGTATATACTGTGTATGTATGTATTTGAGACACAAAGATTTCATTGGCTGCAACAGGTGGCATTGGGATGCCAGCTGCCACAAGAAGGAACTTGAGGCAGATCCTGTGGCAACCATTTACTCTGGAGGGGGAAGTGGTGAGAATACAGCTCAGAGGTGGCTTTATGAGAGGAACAAGATTAATGGACTTTCAGGGGAGATCCCTATGAGGAACAACGTTGAATGGTTGGTTTATATTTTGAAGCCAACCTTCACAAGCTTTATCGTTTAATTTTGTAAATGAAAATTAGATTGAGCCTGACTTCTACAGAGTTAAACATAGATTCATAGATATTAAGGTCAGAAGGGACCATTATGATCATCTAGTCTGACCTCCTGCACAACGCAGGCCACAGAATCTCACCCACTCCTGTGATAAACCTCTCACCCATGTCTGAGCTATTGAAGTCCTCAAATTGTGGTTTAAAGACTTCAAGGTACAAAGAATCCTCTAGCAAATGACCTGTGCCCCATGCTACCGAGGAAGGCGAAAACCCCCCAGGCCTCTTCCAATCTGCCCTGGAGGAAAATTCCTTCCTGACCCCAAATATGGGATCAGCTGAACCCTGAGCATGTGGGCAAGATTCACCAGCCAGATACCCAGGAAAGAATTCTCTGTAGTAATTCAGATCCCACCCCTTCTAACATCCCATCACAGGCCATTGGGCCAATTTACCATGAATAGTTAAAGATCAATTAATTGCCAATTAATTAACATAAACCTGTTAATACAATTATTAATCAAGGCAGCCAATGAACCTATCAGAAAAGGCTTTAATTCTTCCATATGCTGAGCCAAAGTCATTGGGAAGTTGATGATGCTTAACAACTTGCAGGGTCAGGGCCTATACAAGAAAACACTTAATGATGTTATTTCATTATACATTTTCTTCAAACTAGCCTATGGGGAAAACAATATGTACCTGTATAGTCTTGCAAGATGTATGTAAGCAGGATCTGAATGAATTCTCCCCTGACACCTAGCTGGGAGTAGGAGCAAACTGTATTTACATGAACACACCTATTTCAGGAGCAAACTGTATTTACATGAACACACCTATTTGGCTTAGATATCCAGAGCAGTGTTGCTCAAAGTAATCAACTTTAGCTGGTGTTGGGTTACAAATCACTTTAGTACTGAATGCAGGTGTAGTGAAATGCTGTTACCAATGTTGTTGTCCTTATTGTATGTATACTGGGAAGCAGGACTATGCTTAACCTGTCCCCAATGAGGGGGTCATCCTCAGCTGAAAGGACCTCTTTAAACCAGGAGCTTGAATGCCAGAGCTCTGTGAATGTAAGAGGGGTGGGGACGGGTGTTCTAGCCAGGAGGTGTGGACTCTCCCCAAGGGTCCCCTGCACCCCGGTTTGGTTTAACCTGTTCCTCCCCATTGATAAAAGAAAGATCTAAATAGAATCATAGAATATCAGGGTTGGAAGAGACCTCAGGAGGTCATCTAGTCCAACCCCCTGCTCAGAGCAGGACCAATCCCCAATTAAATCATCCCAGCCAGGGCTTTGTCAAGCCTGATCTTAAAAATATCTAAGGAAGGAGATTCCACCACCTCCCTAGGTAATGCATTCCAGAGTTTCACCACCCTCCTAGTGAAAAAGTTTTTCCTAATATCCAACCTAAACCTCCCCCACTGCAACTTGAGACCATTACTCCTTGTTCTGTCATCTGCTACCACTGAGAACAGTCTAGAGCCATCCTCTTTGGAACTCCCTTTCAGGTAGTTGAAAGCAGCTATCAAATCCCTCCTCATTCTTCTCTTCCGCAGACTAAACAATCCCAGTTCCCTCAGCCTCTCCTCATAAGTCATGTGTTCCAGTCCCCTAATCATTTTTGTTGCCCTTCGCTGGACTCTTTCCAATTTTTCCACATCCTTCTTGTAGTGTGGGGCCCAAAACTGGACACAGTACTCCAGATGAGGCCTCACCAATGTTGAATAGAGGGGAACGATACGTCCCTCGATCTGCTGGCAATGCCCCTACCTATACATCCCAAAATGCCATTGGCCTTCTTGGCAACAAGGGCACACTGTTGACTCATATCCAGCTTCTCGTCCACTGTAATCCCTAGGTCCTTTTCTGCAGAACTGCTGCCTAGCCATTTGGTCCCTAGTCTGTAGCGGTGCATTGGATTCTTCCGTCCTAAGTGCAGGACTCTGCACTTGTCCTTGTTGAACCTTATCAGATTTCTTTTGGCCCAATCCTCTAATTTGTCTAGGGCCCTCTGTATCCTATCCCTACCCTCCAGCGTATCTACCTCTCCTCCCAGTTTAGTGTCATCTGCAAACTTGCTGAGGGTGCAATCCACACCATCCTCCAGATCATTTATGAAGATATTGAACAAAACTGACCTGAGGACCGACCCTTGGGGCACTCCACTTGATACCGTCTGCCAACTAGACATTGAGCCATTGATCACTACCCGTTGAGCCCGACAATCTAGACAACTTTCTATCCACCTTATAGTCCATTCATCCAGCCCATACTTCTTTAACTTGCTGGCAAGAATACTGTGGGAGACCGTGTCAAAAGCTTTGCTAAAGTCAAGGAACAACACGTCCACTGCTTTCCCCTCATCCACAGAGCCAGTTATCTCATCATAGAAGGCAATTAGATTAGTCAGGCATGACTTGCCCTTGGTGAATCCATGCTGACTGTTCCTGATCACTTTCCTCTCCTCTAAGTGCTTCAGAATTGATTCCTTGAGGACCTGCTCCATGATTTTTTCAGGGACTGAGGTGAGGCTGACTGGTCGGTAGTTCCCAGGATCCTCCTTCTTCCCTTTTTTAAAGATTGGCACTACATTAGCCTTTTTCTAGTCTTCCGGGACTTCCCCCGATCGCCATGAGTTTTCAAAGATAATGGCCAATGGCTCTGCAATCACATCCGCCAACTCCTTTAGCACTCTCGGATGCAGCACATCTGGCCCCATGGACTTGTGCTCGTCTAGCTTTTCTAAATAGACCCGAACAACTTCTTTCTCCACAGAGGGCTGGTCACCTCCTCCCCATGCTGTGCTACCCAGTGCAGCAGTCTGGGAGCTGACCTTGTTCGTGAAGACAGAGGCAAAAAAAGCATTGTGTACATTAGCTTTTTCCACATCCTCTGTCACTAGGTTGCCTCCGTCATTCAGTAAGGGGCCCACACTTTCCTTGACTTTCTTCTTGTTGCTAACATACCTGAAGAAACCATTCTTCTTACTCTTAACATCTCTTGCTATCTGCAACTCCAGGTGTGATTTGGCCTTCCTGATTTCACTCCTGCATGCCCGAGCAATATTTTTATACTCTTCCCTGCTCATTTGTCCAATCTTTCACTTCTTGAAAGCTTCTTTTTTGTGTTCAAGATCAGCAAGGATGTCACTGTTAAGCCAAGCTGGTCGCCTGCCATATTTACTATTCTTTCTACACATCGGGATGGTTTGTCCCTGTAACCTCAACAGGGATTCTTTAAAATACAGCCAGCTCTCCTGGACTCCTTTCCCCCTCATGTTATTCTCCCAGGGGATCCTGCCCATCAGTTCCCTGAGGGAGTCGAAGTCTGCTTTTCTGAAGTCCAGGGTCCGTATTCTGCAGCTCTCCTTTCTTCCCTGTGTCAGGATCCTGAACTCGACCATCTCATGGTCACTGCCTCCCAGGTTCCCATCCACGTTTGCTTCCCCTACTAATTCTTCCCGGTTTGTGAGCAGCAGGTCAAGAAGAGCTCTGCCCCTACTTGGTTCCTCCAGCACTTGCACCTGGAAATTGTCCCCTACACTTTCCAAAAACTTCTTGGATTGTCTGTGCACCGCTGTATTGCTCTCCCAGCAGATATCAGGGTGATTGAAGTCTCCCAAATAGGTTTCATTGGGAGCCTCTTTGTTATTTAAAATGCTCAATCAGAGGTAAAAGCAGATGTGGTGGGACTGTGTTTCTGCCCAGCCTGCTAAAAGCTAAAAATCATGGAGAGCTGAAATCACTTGTGGTGGGACTGCATTTCTGCCCAGCCTGCTAAGAGCTAAAATCACTTGTGGTAGGGCCATGTTTCTGCCCAGCCTGCTAAGAACTGAAAATCAGTAAGAGACTGACCGGCAGAGGTCACAGCAGAGAGGCAGGTGGCAGCAGAAGGTGGACTAATGGGCGGCCGGCAAGAGTGGTGAGCAGGCGGCCAGCAGAAGTGGCCCGTGGGAGCAGCAAGTAGGCGGCTAGCAGGGGCTAAGAAAGCCGTGGTGGCTCTTACTCCCTTCCCCGTGGTGGGAGGAGAATTCATGCAGATGCACCTGTGAATTCTGGGTCTGCACTGACCAGAGACAACAACTGTGAGTGGGGTGTTAAGGGGGAGGGGTGGCACACTACAGGAACTTTGGTGTTGGGCTCAACAGCCTGAAGAAAAAGGCACTGCCCAGTGTACTCTAGGGTGGGTATGTTGCTCATGCTTTTATGTTTATGAATACCACTTGTGCTGTTTTCCCAGATTAATGCAAGGTTACTTTAATCAAAGAAACTCTACCTCAGACTTTGTGCTTGCGAGGGGGAAGAATTGCCTCTTAGAAGTGCCCAGAGGGTAGTATGACATTTTCCCAGGTTACTGGGTGGGGGCTCAAGCCAATTCTGTGTTGTATTGTTGAAAAGGAACCCCCTAGATATTGAACCCTGCCCTTCTTGCTGCCAATTCCAACTGGCAGAAGGGGAACATGTACAAACCTTGAAAAACAAAGAACTAGCATATGTGTTAGTTTTTAGGGATCATCAAGTATGCATACAATTGTAGTCTTTAAAATGATCATCGTTTAGCTACTGTGTTTGTTTTTAGGGATCATTAAGTAAGCATATTTAAAGTCTTTAAATTTTTCATCATTTAGCTACAGTTTTCACGTGTGTGCAAAATGTAAATTTAAAAAGTCATTTGTGTGCACAAATGAGGATGAGTGTGCAGCCTGATACACTGCTCACACAAAAAGGGGCACAGATGTACACAGATATAAGTCCTGTGGTTTTAATTTTTTTTTGCCCTAAATCTTCACTCTTTCATTTTATTTTTAAATATCTTTACTGAGAGATGAACAACGTTTCCTTGTATTTTTGTGGAAGGGTTTATATGGCTTTTTAGCTTTGACTTTATTGTAATCACTTCTACAGAAGGAGCTCAACTATAACATTTTATAAATAAGAAAAATGTATGGATATAAGAATCTGAATGCTTTCAGGACTTTAAAAGCTATTAATTTATTTTTAGTTGTAGAAAGCAATAATTAAATAGAGGCAAAATAAACTGCTGAACCAAACTTTGTGATAGAAACTCATACAGTATTGAATGATGTGATTGCATAATACTATTCTGTGCAAGAGTCCCTGTTTCATTCAGTACACAGTTTAGATGATGTGCAGAGAATGAGGAAGAGGCATTTGAAAATAACTTATTAAAGCAGAAATGAAGAGGACTGCACACAATACAATTGCTATCAGTCTATAAAAGATTTAAACATAATTTAATTTTCTATGGCACATATGCTGAATAAATAACAGTAAAGAATCATGTAATTAAAACTTTATCATAATGCACATGCACAGTTGGGCAAAGTTAAGATTCCATGTGCAACCTTAACTTTGACATTTCCTGGGTGTTGAGTGGTTTGCTTTATATTAAGAAAATACTAAAATTTCTAGGGTTATTTTGAAAGGGACAAAACCCACCCCAGAATGGTAGCTAGGATGAAATATTGGCCTCACTGAACTCAATAGGAGTTGTGCAGGGTTCCCACCCTGTAGAAAGAAATAATGGCAGCAAAGGCTCTGCCCTTGCCTTCTTTGGAAAGTGCATACTCAACTACTGAGTAAAGGATGAAGGACTCTGTATATCCATCAAACTTTTATAACACATAGCATCATCATGTATTGTGTGTGGGTGTGTGTGTGTCTGCTTCATTATATGCAAATTAAGTGTGTCTCTTGTCCATATACACTACTGAACATGTACAGACATATAAGCATAAACACACGAGGAAAGAAATCCTGACTCTATTGAAGTCCATGGCAAAACTCCCATTGACTTCAGTGTGGTTAGAATTTCACCCTAGGAGCATATGTACAAGAACCACAGTTAGTCAGAATGAAATGCAGGAAGAAATCCCAGCCAGTGTTTCACCCTAGCTGAGATTTGGGGGGCGTGTCATAAATATAAAGGGAAGGGTAAACCCCTTTGAAATGCCTCCTGGCCAGGGGAAAGCTCCTCTCACCTGTAAAGGGTTAAGAAGCTAAAGGTAACCTCACTGGCACCTGACCAAAATGACCAATGAGGAGACAAGATACTTTCAAAAGCTGGGAGGAGGGAGAGAAACAAAGGGTCTGTGTGTCTGTCTATATTCTGTCTTTGCCGGGGATAGACCAGTAATGGCGTCTTAGAACTTTTCGTAAGTAATCTAGCTAGGTACGTGTTAGATTATGATTTCTTTAAATGGCTGAGAAAAGAACTGTGTTGAATAGAATAACTATTTCTGTCTGTGTATCTTTTTTGTAACGTAAGGTTTTGCCTAGAGGGGTTCTCTATGTTTTGAATCTAATTACCCTGTAAGATATCTACCATCCTGATTTTACAGGGGGGATTTCTTTATTTCTATTTACTTCTATTTTTATTAAAAGTTTTCTTGTAAGAAAACTGAATGCTTTTTCATTGTTCTCAGATCCAAGGGTTTGGGTCTGTGGTCACCTATGCAAATTGGTGAGGCTTTTTATCCAACATTACCCAGGAAAAGGGAGGTGCAAGTGTTGGGAGGATTGTTCATTGTTCTTAAGATCCAAGGGTCTGGGTCTGTAGTCACCTAGGAAAATTGGTGAGGCTTTTTACCAAACCTTGTCCAGGAAGTGGGGTGCAAGGTTTTGGGAAGTATTTTGGGGGGAAAGACGTGTCCAAACAGCTCTTCCCCAGTAACCAGTATTAGTTTGGTGGTGGTAGCGGCCAATCCAAGGACGACGGGTGGAATATTTTGTACCTTGGGGAAGTTTTGACCTAAGCTGGTAAAGATAAGCTTAGGAGGTTTTTCATGCAGGTCCCCACATCTGTACCCTAGAGTTCAGAGTGGGGGAGGAACCCACAATGCAACCATCTTTGTCATAATAACAAAGATTAATAATCCCAGAATGCAATAATTTTGGTTGCACTTGATCATAGTGGTCCGTATAGGCATTGGCTATGGTTAAAGATGAAGTCAGACACTGGTCAAATTCTAGTTATATGGGCTGCTTTTGATCTGTGGCCTACATTTCTGGTCTCTGACTTAACTGCTTAATGCATTTGTTTGGTTTCTTGGACCTGAGAGCTGCTGCTTGAGGTGTACATTTTATTTTGGACCTCAATCAATCTTTTCATCTTTGGGGAAGTCTGCTGACCAACACACACCCAACACTCCTATACCTCTATTGTAGGCTTACATTGATATTTACTCTTTGATCCAGGTTTTGCTAGTTTTTAGTTAAAGAAAAGTTAAAAAAACATGGCTAGAACAAGGGAATAGTGACAATTTTAAGTTCAGAAATTTCACAAACAACCACAAACAATGCAGAATAAGGTATTCATATGTGGTCTCAGTATGTCACAAGTTTTCAAACCATTAATATTGGTCTCTAGCATTACACAGATTCATAGAATCCAAGGCCAGAAGGGACCACTGTCATAATCTAGTCTGACCTTCTATATAATACAAGCCATAGACGCTCCCTAAAATAATTCCTAGGGGTATCCTTAAAATTGTCAGTGATAGAGACTCCACCACAAACCTTGGGGAACTGTTCCAATGTTAATTCATGAGTTGCCATGAATCTGTGATGAGTCTCCCCACCACTCCCAAGGGTGCAACCTGGAACTGGGGTACTACTGAGCCCTCTGACTCACCAGCCTGGGTACCCTGTCACATTGTTGTGTTGTGACAAGTTGCACACCTCCAAGTTTGTGCTCACACCAACATCCACAGGCAGGGTCCACATCCAGCTGTGTTCATGAATGCTCTGCCAGCCACTGCATGAACCAACAAGAGAAAGGCTCCAGCCAAAATACCCCCAGAGCTGTGCCGTCCTGCCCTGGTCAAAGCTCGACCAGAATGAATTTAATACCCAGTCCACGACTTCTACAAAAGAAAGTGGATGTGCACCAACTCTTGTTCCTGAGATGAGATTTTTCCCTTTGTACTTTCAACAACACACAGTGTTCTAGGTAATATATAAAATACATGTATTCACTACAGAGAGAGATAGATTTTAAGTGATTATAAGTGATAGCAAACAGATCAAAGCAGATTACCTAGGAAAGTAAATGAAAAGGCAAACCCAGCCTAATATACTAGATAAGATTTGAATCAGTAATATTTCATCCTGACTGATGTTAGAAGCAGTCCACCAAGTTTCCTTACACAGGCTAGAAATCCCTTTAGCCTGGAACCAGCACTTTCCCCAGTTCAGTCTTTTTTCCTCCTGTGTTTCCAGGTATTCTCTTGTGTGGGGAGTGAGGCCCAGTCATGATGTCGCTTTCACCTCTTATATCTTCTTCCAACTTGCTGGAAAGCTCTTTTGCTCTGACTTGGGTCAAACAGTCCCCATTGTGCAGTGCTATCTCTGAGAGGTTTCTGTTGTACACAGTTCCTGGGGTAATCCTTGTGCTTGCGTGCATTTCCTCAATAAGTCATTAACATTGTTTGGACTTTTTATTGTTGTACTGTCACAACCCAATGGTCCCGCTCCCTCACGGAGTCTCCAGGGAAGGCAGATCAGCATTGTATGTGTCTAATACTGTTGCAAGCATCGCAAAGCATTTTGGGGAGGGTCAAAGATGTGTGAGGGGAGAGTGGAAGTTTTCTTTGCAGAATACGAGAGGCCGGGGGGGTGGGGTGGGGGCAGAAAGAAGAAAAGAGCAGAGAATGAGTTAGTTCAATAACTATAATAGTTGGGTTAGGGCTTGGGGCATTAACGCTTTCTTCCCCCCTCCCCTCCCAAGGGTGACGTGGGCATGTTCCCAGCACTATCTGCTGTTATTTTATTATTTTATTAATAAAGCTTTAAAGTTTAGACACTTGGTGTGTTTCATCATCTCCCCCCCAATGATCCTGCGGCGTCAGCCTGATCACCTGATGCGGTGGCAGATTGGTAACAGAAATCTGTCACAGTACCTGAAAGGCTGCTTGTGGGTGTATTCAACTTCACAACATATTTCAGTAGCACATACATAGCCACACTTCATAACTTCACATACAACGATAGCACACACAATCCAATGAGATATTAATATCTAGAAGATCAAGACATATCTCCCAAGGCATACTTTGTTCAAAACATGTCATAATTATATGACAGTGGCAAATATGCAGTTGCCAGGGTGTCACACCATCCATTAAAGACCAGTTGAAACTGAAATGGAAAAGAAAAGAAGATGGTAATTATGTGGTATCTCAGCGACTGGCAGTTCCATGGACCAGTACAAATGGTTTCAGGATCAGCAAGCTTTTTAAGAGCATTTAAGAGTGTTCCAGATCAGTTATAAGGAAAAAAGCTGTCCTTGATTTTATCTATATAGTGACAGGGTCAGGTCAGACGGCTATAGGAGAGTGGTAGAAGGCTAGTATATTAGCCCCAGGATAAGAAGGCCCCTTTTCCCCGGTCATTGAACAGGGGTTACTCCAGGTTAATTAAAATACGTAGGGCCAATCAAGGGCCTGCCAGAAGCTGTTAAAAGCCTCACCTCCAGTCAGATAGTCGTGTGCAATAGAAGCTGTGGGGAGGAGGCATGCTACTGGAGAGCTGGATGGCGCAGACACTGACAAATGCCAGGAGACAGACCTCACAGGTACAGAGGTGAAGATCAAAGGAAACCCTGCCCAACAGGGTGCACAGCCCTTCTGGGCCCCAAAGGTTTGGGGAGAAGAGACCGTGCCAGAGGGGAGAGACTGAACTGGGTGCCTGGCCTGCTGCCACTACATGTAGAGGAGCTATCAGAGACTAAGAGGCTCTCCTCCTCCTCCCCTGTCACAGAGGCTGGGAGGAACCCCTGCTCAGACAAGGTGAGGACAGTAAACCCGGGGCATGGGGAAATTCCCAGGGAGAGAGGAATCCCCCAGCCCGCCACTAAGAGGAAGCGTGGAACACACTGAGGTGGAGAAGGAGCTCTGCCACAATACATATATATATACATACAATGATTATTAGTCCAGTTTGCAGCAATATATGGTTTTCATAGCTAGTGAAATTAACACAAAATAGTTTTTCAGTCTCTGGCAAAGAGCATTTTGAATGGTATTACAGATATTTCCCCTGATCTTTCTATATTAACACATTCTATAGGGACCTCTACTTGATTTTCATGGGTTTCAAAGCATTTCCCCTCACTAAACAGATCACCAGGAAAACTAGAGTGATGCCAGACCTACTTACTGATTTTCTTATCGTGAAAATCTCAAGGATGGTTTTATATGGTACTTTGGTCCTGATGTGACCTTTCTGCCCAAGACCATTTGCAACCATGTAAATATCAAAATTGGATTGCAGATTCTGTGTCCCAAATTACATGCATCCAGAAAGAGAGTGGTTACTACGGTGAGTGGATGGAAGTAAACATTATTTTCAGGCATTATGAACACAATGAGAGATTTCATGACATCAGCTATTACTTTTCAGAAATCTCTATAGTCTCCAGGCACACATTAGCTGTACGGATTATTTTCTAAAAGAGAGGAAGAGTGTTCTCACCATAGGACCTTTCCCTTTCAAATTAAAGCTCTTTCAGTGGAAAGGGTTGCTTCCTCCTGGGCAGAATTAAGGAAACTTCCCATTACTAAAATATGTTAAACTGCCTCATGGGCATCTTGCCAAACTTTTAGAACGCATTACAAGCTTATCTTACAAAATGTGCATTTCTCTGTAATAACTCAAACAGCTTTTTATATCCCCTGTAGATTTAATCAAAGGAATCCTACCTACACATCTTCATTGTTTTGGAAGATCTACCCAATTGCATTTAATGAGCTATTGAGAAAAAGAAAAATGGGGTTACACACGATAGATGATACCTTGTTTATCTTGTGAGGGCAAATCCCTCTGCATAAATCTTTCTTTTCTGAAGCTAGAACCTTATTATCTCTTAATGCTTGTTTCAAGTGTGTGGGATACCCCAGCCAGAAGGCAAAAGAATGGAATTCACTTCACACTGAAAAGTGATGTATGCTAGCTTAGGTGTCCAGCCAAACTGGTCACAGTTTATATTTAGGTACTACTAATAATATATAAAGGGTTAATAAATGATGAATAGAGGTTTTAATAATTGCTTGATCAAATCTCATAGACTACTATAGAGTCCAACATTTTTCGAGGTTGCTTATAACCAGGGCTTATAAATATCTATATATTTTACTGTTGTGCTTATAATATGTATAACATGTAGTATTCATATCTATAACAAGTTTTTAACATCTATTAAAAATGTATTAACCCTTTCCAAACAATTTATGAATGGGATCTTAATGTAATGTGTGACCACAAAACTCCACCCTGAACTCAAACTCAAGAAAATCAGTTTAGAACATAAGAACGCCCATACTAGGTCAGACCAATGGTCCGTCGAGGTCAGTATCCTGTCTTCTGACATTGGCCAATGCCAGGTGCTTCAGAGGGAATGAACAGAACAGATAATCATCAAGAGATCCATCTCATCACCCATTCCCAGCTTTTGGCAAACAGAGGCTAGGGACACTTCAGAGCATGGTTTTGAATCCCTGCCCATCCTGGTTAATAGCCATTAATGGGCCTATCCTCCATGCATTTATCTAGTTCTTTTTTGAACCTCGTTATAGTCTTGGCCTTCATAACATCCTCTAGAGTTCCACAGATTGACTGTGTGTTGTGTGAAAATATACTTCCTTTTATTTGTTTTAAACCTGCTGTCTTTCATTTCATTTGGTGACCCCCTAGTTCTTGTGTTATGAGAAGGAGTAAATAACACTTCGTTATTTACCTTCTCTACACCAGTCATGATTTTATAAACCTCCATCATATCCCCCCTTAGTTGACTCTTTTCCAAACTGAAAAGTCCCAGTCTTATTAATCTCTCCTCATATGGAAGCTGTTCCATGTCCCTAATCATATCTGTTGCCTTTTTCTATACCTTTTCCAATTCCAATATATCTTTTTCGAGATGGGGAGACCATATCTGCATGCAGTATTCGAGATGTGGGTGTACCTTGGATTTATATAGAGGCAATATGATATTTTCTATCCCTCTCCTAATGATTCCCAACATTCTGTGAGCATGTTTAAAGAGAACTATCCACAGTGACTCTGAGATCGCTTTCTTGAGTGGTAACAGCTAATTTAGACCCCATCATTTTATATGTATAATTGGGATTATATTTTCCAATGTGCACTACTTTTCATTTATCAGCATTGAATTTCATCTGCCATTTTGTTGCCCAGTCACCCAGTTTTGTGCGATTTCTTTGCAATCTGCTTTGGACTTAACTATCTTGAATCATTTTACATAATCTGCAAATGTTGCCACCTCACTGTTTTACCCTTTGATCAGATCATTTATGAATAAGTTGAACAGTACTGGTCCCAGTACAGACTCCTGGGGGACACCACTATTTACCTCTCTCTGTTCTGAAAACTGACCATTTATTCCTACCCTTTCCCCCCTATCTTTTAACCAGTTACTGATCTGTGAGAAGATCTACCTTCTTACCCCATGACAGCTTACTTTGCTTAAGAGCCTTTGTGAGGGACCTTGGCTTTCTGAAAATCAAAGTACACTATATCCATGGGATCCCCCTTGTCCACATACTTTTTGACCCCCTCAAAGAATTCTAGTAGATTGGTGAGGCCTGATTTCCCTTTACAAAAAACATGTTGACTCTTCCCCAACAAATCCTCCAGTTCAGCCACTCTGGTCTCCAAAGCTCATATGCTTAGTTTAATTATCTTATTTCATTACGCTTTCACCACAACATGAAATTTACATGAAAATCATACCTACTTATTTCAGGCAAGATTGCTGAGAGAGTTAGCGTCGGGTGGCAATCAGGTATCCTGAATATTGAGTACGGTTTGCAGGTTGTCTTTTTATTTATGATTTACTTTCAATGTGGCACTAAAAGAAAAGGGAAAACAAGGTCTTCCTCTCTTTGGTGAGGTGGGGGAGCCGGGATTGCTTGGAGAAGGAGATTCAGGTTAACAGATCTACTTTTTGGTAAATGTTATCTGTTTTAAACACAATACCCTCTCCCACCAAGTCCCACCTACCCTCTTCCTCTTTTATTCACAAGTGCTACAATTAGAAGTACTTGTGAGTAACTTTTTTTGCGGTATCAAGTCACTTTTAGCAATTAAATATGTGATTAAACAGACTGCTCACCATAGTGACAAAAGAAAGAAATGATGCAGGGTATGCATGTAAACCTTTCCTGTAAATGTTCTCATTTTAATCAAAATTCCTCAGGGTTTGGAGCTAGTCCCGAATATGAATCCAGACACTGAATACATGTCAATTCTTTCTGAACAGCAGACACATATCTTAAGGGTATTTTTTGGTATTAATTGGATTAGTAAAGCAAAGCTTGTCTGTCACTTAAACACAGCTTAAGTTTTGTGATTTGATCTCCGGCATGCATTATTTTTCTAATTATTGTTTGAACAGGAAAGCTGATTGTTAAAAGGACTAATATTTAATTTTAAATATAATTGAACTTAGAATAAAACAAACAAAAAGTCAAAAATTCTCTTACTTATTTGAAAATTTATCATGGAGAGCAAAGGGTGAATGGCGATTTAACTGCTCAGTTCCAATTAACATTAATGACAGTCAGCACCTAAAAACACCCACGCATTATGCTAAAAATGTACTGTGCCTCTTAGTGTCTAAAGTTCAAAAGCACATCATTACAGTGATCACATACCTTATAAATAACGGGTGTTTTAGATATAATCCTAATGGATTCGGCCCTATAAAAGCCCTCTATATTGCACAAGAACAATGCTGTTTCACAGAATAAATGATAATCTGCTTAACTATAGAGAAGTTTACCTGGAACAAAGGAAAGTAACCACAGAGTGCAGTGCTTGCAATGGAGTTAGCAGTACTAGATTTTGAGGAGGCATGGTTCAGACACAGCGTGGGGACAGACATCAATTTGTATGTTCTCTTGTGATGTACCATGCAAAGATGACTTATAATAGCATATGTGTTTCCTCACTGAGTAAAATAGAGTTATTCTGAGATACTGTGAGAATCTACAGCAAAAGGTGACAATGATCATGTGAACTCTACAAACTACTGCCATCATAATACTACATTTCTCTTTTTTGAGGGCCATCTGATGTCTGACATGGAATGGTATTACGGACTTCAGGGGGAAAAAGCCGTCAACGATCAAAATAAATGGCAATCTAGAAAATAGTTTGCTTAAAGTGAATGACAATCAATCTGACCCACAGTCTTTCCTGACTGATAACATTGGGAAAATTACAGAACAGTTCACATTTATGATTAGTCATGGTTGAAATGAGCAAATGTGATACCATGCTTAATTCCCTGTAACCATTCAAAGGTGGTCCATGCCAATAAAGATGGCCAAACCTGCTCAGATTCTGCTGTGGATCACAAAGTTCAGGGCTGTGCTAGATTCAAATGCCAAACTGTGTGGCATGAAGTGTTGTTGTAGCTGTGTTGGTCCCAGGATATGGGATAGACAAGGTAGGTCAAGTAATATTGTTTATTTGACCAACTTCTGTTGGTGGCAGGGACAAGCTTGAAACCCTGCCCCTTCTACCAACAGAAATTGTTGCAAGAAAACAACTGTGTTGCATACCACTGAATATATCAACTTTCAGAAATATTGATAGAGAGCCAAATCCTCCTGGCCTTGTGAGAAGTCTTAAAGAGGTCAATGGAACTACTTGTATAAGTAAAGTGAACAGGATTTGGTCCAGCATTCTTAAATTTGATTTAGGACTTCTTAGGTTTTCCAAGAATTTTTCTAGTTAACTGAGGCTTAATACGTTCCCGCAGAATAAATCCCCCATTTTAACCTCAGAAAGTAATCCTATGGCATAGAAAATGTCTGCTCTGTTAATTGTCATTGATAAGCTACATTTTTGGGTTAACAAATAATAGTAGAAGAAAGTTAAGAGAAATTATGATGCTCTTATTCTCTAGATGCAGGTGCAGGTGTTAAATGCAGTCTATCAGCTCCAGAAAGATCTCTTCAGTCTTTTAGATAACAAGTCACTTGCACTCTTGATGGATTGACATCCACTAACTATATTTGATTTGGTTTCTGAAGAAAGTGTCTTTGGTCCTTTAACACCCCAAACCTGAGAGTTGAACCCCTGTATGTCTTGGCTGGTTAACAGCTGTGACTGTAATGCCGTTAATTACAGGTATCGTCTCTGCCTTGCTCATCAAGGGTGAGCATGCACCTGAATATCAATGACATACAGATCCTTGGCACTTGCTCTGTCCCACTTTGCACTGTTGTGACAAATGAAGAAGAGCTGCACTAACAGAGCATCTGGGGATTCTCATTGCAAAATCTATGGGTGGCACAGAACTGGTGTGAACTGGCCCATGCCAACTGCTCTGGGTCCCCTACTGTATAGACTTCCACGCACAGGACAAGGGAAGAAAGGGGTGTGGCTGAAGCATGCTGCAGTCAGGTGAATGGGCTATCAAACAGCCCCTATGGGATCACAAGGTGCTCTATTTTATACAAGCCCTCAGTTGCTCCTAGGTTCAGGACTAGTGGAAAAATGGTGAAAGCCACCGATACCCTTTCCAGGTGCCCTAAGCGTCAGTCTCCCTATGGAGATGTAAATGTGCTTGTCACTGTCTGAATAATTTCTCACTGTTTTAAAATCAGAATTAGCTGATCATTTTCTTTATGTGGTCCTCTCTGCAATTTTTTATAAGATTTACCATGCATGATTGCTTTGATAACTTAGTGGTTTCACTAGGATGTCTTGAACTTTCTGCCAGTGGTGCCAGTCATACAAGAATATGTGTTATCGTTCAGGGATTTGAAATAAGAGCTAGGCACAATTTTTCTGCTGAAACTTTTTATTGCCAAAAATGCAGATTAATATTTACCAAAATATTTAAGAATTCATGCTGAATTCACCACATTTTTCAGCTGGGGAAAAAAAATCAAATCATGTTGGAAATGAAATATTTCAATTTTTTATTTTAAAATGATTTTCATTTTCAAATTTACTTCAATTTTATTTAAACTAAAAAGTTTTGAAAAGCTCAAAAACATTAAAAATATTAATTAAAAATATTTTTCAGTATGGCCAGTGAACTGAAATAATTATTTGCACAGCTCTGTTGGAAATGTGGTTTTCCTCCAAGTTTGAGCTTATTTCTCATGTAGATCAATATATAGAGTGCTGAATAATTTTGCTGTAGTTCATTTTTTTCCCAGTGAATTTCATCTAATTTTCTATTTGTGTATATAAGCAACTTCCAATTTTCTGAAATGTGTTCTTTGAATAATTTCAGAATATTGTTTTTGGTCTATAGATTTTGTATGGACAACTAATTATGAGTATTTGAAGTTCAACATTTGGACTAGAAAGAAAAGGAGGACTTGTGGCACCTTAGAAACTAACAAATTTATTTGAGCATAAGCTTTCGTGAGCTACAGCTCACTTCATCGGATGCTGTAGCTCACGAAAGCTTATGCTCAAATAAATTTGTAAGTCTCTAAGGTGCCACAAGTCCTCCTTTTCTTTTTGCAGATATAGACTAACACGGCTGCTACTCTGAAACCTAACATTTGAACTGTTCTCATTAGTTCTAATTTTAAGATATAAGTCATATGGTATAATTTTATTTCATTACAGAGTGTAATTCAGTCAGGTTTCTCGTACGCACATTCTACTTTTATGAATTCATAATTCATTTAGAATATTGGCTTAAAATTCTCTAGTTCCATGAACGTTTTTGCCTTTTAGATGTTCTCAGTAAAGTATTAATGGATCGTGAACACAGAAATTGAGTATCGGGGGTAGCCGTGTTAGTCTGTATCCACAAAAACAACAAGGAGTCCTGTGGCACCTTAAAGACTAACAGATTTAGATAATTTAATCTGTTAGTCTTTAAAGTGCCATCGGACACAAAAATTGAGTGAATCCTGTCAAAATAAATTCATAATAATTTGAATTAACATAAGCAAAATTTATTTATAGTACACATCAGTCTCCAAACATATATATATGATGTCTCTTGGTCATTTCTGAGATGGGTTTATCAGTATGTTGATGAAACACACCTTTATATCTATTGCCCAACAGACACTGAACATTTACGATTTGCTCAAGAAGAAAGTTTGAATTATATTGGCAGTTGGCTCATTCTCAAATCTGAGAGGTCAAAGCCTTGGTAGTGGTATGAGTCTTGTATACAAAAGAGGCTTACTGTTCCTTCACCATACCAATTGTTAAGAGGATTTGTTTGAGGATAGTCAAGTTAAGAATCTTGGTGAATGATGATGCCCTATCTATGCAAAGGGTAATATGCCATTTATGGCATGAAGAGTGGGTTTTTTTCAGTTGACCATTTCCTCTGAGTTATACTTTTATTTATCTCAAGAGAATTTCACAAAAGCAACACATGACAGTGTGACCAGAAAGCCTGTTTATTCCAATTCCCGTTTCACAGGAGTCTTAGTAAGGCTGCTTCATCTTTCCCAGCTTGCTCAAACTGCAACAACCCTATTGTTCATTGCTGTAAGGTTTTGTGATCATATAGAACCTGCCTTGTATTCTTTGACTGCTTGTAAAATGGCAGATTGATTTTTAGACAGCACTGCTGGTTTTAAAAAAATCCTTAACAGTTGTGGCCCCATCCACATTCCACGTTTGCTCATTGAGCTTTGTCCTGATGGATAATTGCACTCCAAGGACTACACAACCAAGTCTGAAGTCAGCAGGTGACTGCATGTTTGCTGTGATTGACTTAAGAGAATAAAGTTCTTCCCCAACAAGTTTTCTCCTGTGCTGTTGTTATAAAAATATTATTATTACTGATGCAAGTATTCTTTTCTATGAGTCACAGCTTGGCTTTCATTAACAGGTTTTATTCTTTAGAAGGCATTTGTTTAACCAGGCTACTCTGGCCTCATATATTGCTGGTTACATTTGCAACAGGTAAGTGGGAGGAAGCTTGTAATTTCTGTTTAAAATGAATACAAGGGGAACTAAAATTTCCCTGTACTAGCAGTCATTCACTCTGCCTGTTGACAAGTGTTCTTCTTAGAGCTACATAATGTTTTGCACTGAAACTGAACATAAGAACAGCCAACATAAGATGGGTCCATCTAGCCCAGTATCCTGCCTTCCGACAGTGGCCAACGCCAGGTAATCCAGAGGAAATGAACAGAACAGGTAATCTTCAAGTGATCTATCCCCTGTCACCAATTCCCAGCTTCTGGGAAACAGAGGCTAGTGATACAATCCCGGCCCATCTTGGCTAATAGCCATTGATGGACCTATCCTCCATGAATTTATCTAGTTCTTTTTTGAACCCTGATATAGTGTTGGCCTTCACAACATCTTCTGGCAATAAGTTCCACAGCTTGACTGTGTGTTGTGTGAAGAAATACTTCCTTATGTTTGATTTAAACCTTCTGCCTATTAATTTCATTGGGTGACCCCTGGTTCTTGTGTTATGTGAAGGAATAAATTACACTTCCTTATTCACTATTTCCACACCAGTCACAATTTTATAGACCTCTATCACATGCCCCCTTAGTCGTCTCTTTTCTAAACTGAAAAGTCAGTCTTTTTAATCTCTCCTCATAAAGGAGCTGTTCCATACCCTACTCATTTTTGTTGCTTTTTTCTGTACCTTTTCCAATTCCAATATATCTTTTTTGAGGTGGGGTGACCACATCTTCACATAGTATTCAAGATGTGAGCATACCATGGATTTATAGGGAGGCAATATGATATTTTCTGTCTTATTATCTATCCCTTTCTTAATGATTCCCAGCATTCTGTTCGCTTTTTTGACTGCCACTGCACATTAAGTGGATCATTTCAGAGAACTATCCACAATGACTCCAAAATCTCTTTCTTGAGTGGTAACAGCTAAATTAGATGCCATCATTTTATAGGTATAGTTGGAATTATGTTTTCCAATGTGCATTACTTTGCATTTGTCAACATTGAATTTCGTCTGCCATTTTGTTACTGTAGTGGCTGAGTGCGGGGGCCCTCCCACTGGGTTCTCGGGGGCCACCCGGCCTCGCTACATCACTGATACGTCTGCTGCCATGGGGAACAAAGTGGTCTCTGCTCCCAGTTGGGGTCCAGGCCTGTGCTCAGGCTGAGCAGCAAACAAACAGTCAATTAGCTCCGACCCTGGTGCAAGGCAGGGCAACAAAGAGTCTGAGGCTCAGGATTCTGGCCTGGGGAAGGGGAGACTGCCACCCCTGGTTTGGGGTGGCAGGGGGGATGCAGGCTCACCCATTCCACTGCGTCCCGGCCCAGGGCCCTAGCAGTGAAAAAGCTCTTTGTCACTGGGGTCAGGAGGGATCCACACCGCAATACGCTGACTCACCATCTGTCAGCGTTGCGGCCAGATAGGGGTCTGCTACCCCTGGGCCACTTCCACACTCCCCTTTTTGGTGCACCTGTTGCTGTGAGGAGGGGTCGAGGTGGATGGTGGCTTCCGGGACAGCAAGCAAGTCTTTGGGGGTCTGGCTGTTGGTGGTCTGGGCCAGTCATCTTCTCCCTCCAGGGTCAGGTCCAACAGCGGTCTGGGCAGTCCAGGCCAGTTGTCTGCTTCCTCCAGGTCTCAATCAGCTAGTGACCCTGGTGGCCCAGGCCAGTCCTCTATTCCCTCAGTACCCTCCGCTGCTTCCCAGCTCGGGAGGCCACAGGAGGCATCAGGTCTCTCCAGTGGTTGCCTCCCACCTTTTATACTTCCTGCCCCTCTCACCAACTTCCTCGGGGAGGGGCAACTAGGCCCTGGTTCTGCCCACCAGAGGCTCAGTGCAGGGGACCTCCCCCTCCTGGTCCTCGGGAGATCACCCCACCTCACTACAGTTGCCCAGCCACCCAGAATTTTTTCTCTTTCCCATTGCATTTGAGTTTTGTTTTACCATAAGCCAAAGTCTGTTTTTGGTTTTATAGTGGTATTTTTATTACAAAAAAATTAAACTTGTGAATCACAACAGAGTGATAAGCAGCTCAGATTCTTCTTGGTTTGGCAAGATTTTATGAGCTTATTCTTAAGATAGTTGTCAACTTTGCTAGTTTTAGGGTCTCTGTGGAACTCATTGCCAAGGGATGTTGTGAAGACCAAACTATACTATAAAAAATAACTAGATAAGTTCACAGAGGATAGGTCCATCAATGATTATTTGCCAGGATGTTCAGGGATGCAAGCCCATGTTCTGAAGTGTCCCTAAACTCTGCTTGCCAGAAGCTGGGAGTGTATGACAGGGGACGGATCACTCAAAGATTGCCTGTTCTGTTAATTCCCTCTGAAGCACCTGAAGCATTGGCCACTGTCAGAAGACAGGATACTGAGCTAGACGGACTATTGATCTGACTCAGTATGGTCGTTCTTATGTTCTCTTTTTTCAGAATCAAGCTACTCATAGACTGGACTTGGAACATGAGTTAACTTGTGAAGAGGAATAAAACTGAACACTAATAATAAATTATGAAGAATGGTAATCCTTTATAAGATGCTGGTTAGACCTTTGCTCCAAATTAGATTACACCATGTAAACAAGAGGCAATGAGGTAAGGGACTAAGTATAAAACCAGTGCCCCAAACAGAGGAAGCAATGGGCTTCCATTGCTAGGTTTTTCAAGAGAGCGTCTGCCTGTTGAAAGCCCATCATATCTGCTCCACTTATAATGATATTGAATGTGGATCTAACTCCCAGTAAAGAAAGAAGAGATGAGGTCCCTTTCGTGGATGGAGTCTGGCCCTTTGCTAGTGGGAACTTACCTAATTGGTTAAACAAGGAGTCATGACAGCAATCAAAGCAAAACACACCAATAACACTAGCTGTTCTCAAGGCTAATTACTGGGTGACACTGATATATTGAGACTGGCTAGTCTGAAATTGTCTGTCCAGACTAGTTTAGAGACCCACATTCAGATAATAAAGAGAGCACTTGCAAACTATGGAGAGCATGCTTAAACACGTAGTACTCTATGGCTTTGATTACTTGTTTGAGTCAATAGTTGTACACGAATTATTACACAGCAACAAGTACACGTACATAAAGGAATTTGAAAACCACCTTCCAAACCAAGACACCCCACTGCACACACTTCTTCCTCTTGGCAGAGAAGGCAAGAAAAAAATGCATTATAGATGTGTAGTCACAGTGCTTAATGCACTACTGGAAGGCACTCAGATATTATGCTTATGATCAGGATATAAAACCTATAAAGACTAGAACAGAAATATTTTTTTACAGATGACACAGTTATCAATTATTTGAAGAAAGTATTGTTTTATGAAAGCGCCTAATGCTACCAAAAGTGGCAGCTGACAGTTGCTGTTTTCAGTTTAGCTGAACTATATTATGCAGGAATTTGGTAGAGATATACATAATGTTTGGGTATCTCCTAATTTTAGTTTCTGCACTACATTTTTGTCACTACAAATTCATCAAGGAGCTAATGATACACAGCTCCTGTGAAAAGGCATATTTTTCCTTTCGATCTGGGTCTGATATAGTCTCTTCATAGTTCCCTTTCAGAGTTCTTTGACAAGTTTTCATGACAAATTGTAGTTTAAGTGGGTGAACATTGGTTCAGTTCCCCTAGTGCTGTAGTTGACCCTCAGATTTATTCACTAAAAATAAACCCAACCATTGCTCTGGCTGAATATACTATTAATATAATCACAAGAATTATCTTAACTTTGCTAAGGTTGACCCTGCCTTCTCAACCTGCTCACAAAATAAAAGCAACCCAGAAATGTGCTTGAAAAATGAAATGTGCAATTTCCCTCCAGCCATCAATTTCACTGATGTTCACTCAACCTACACCTTCAAGAAAGTCCTAACTAAATAGATCAGTGTGTGACATACCCTGAAAAGCAACTGACCTAAGCTTTGTTGTTAAGATAGTAAGTGAATTCTAGAATCAGGTACTCTTTCTAGGGTATGTCCTGTCCACAGCCCTGTCTCGCTTGAACGAGAGGGCTG
This sequence comes from Eretmochelys imbricata, assembly GCF_965152235.1. NCBI lineage: Eukaryota > Metazoa > Chordata > Testudines > Cheloniidae > Eretmochelys > Eretmochelys imbricata. The sequence continues at coordinate 145,638,572 of NC_135572.1, forward strand.
TTAGCTCAACTGCATGTTAGCTGATTATAAAATGCAATATGGGGGAAGAGGCAATGTCCAAGGTAGCCAAGAGGACCCAAACCATTTTAAGGCTTCAAAAGGTAAAAATCAGTACCCTCAGTGTTACATAAGAATACAGCGGAGTTTAGACTTTGGAGGACCTGAGTAATACCCTCCTTATGAGAAATTCCACTAAATTCACAGACAGCAGGATTCTGCACCAGATCAGGTTTCCAAATGGTCTGCCTGTGGGGTCCCATCTATAATGCATTGCAGTAATTCAGACTGGAGCTGACAAAGACGTGGACTGTTGCAGCAAGTTCTGCAACCAAAGGAATAATTTCAACTTCCATGCCAAGTACAGATGGAAAAAAAGTCCTGGCCACTACTTGTACTCTAATAGCCACAAACAACGAAGGGGCCAATAAAACCTGAGTGAAAACTTCAATGCCAAAAGGTAGACAAACTTCCTCTATTCAGGGGTCTGGTGAAATCTTTGCAATTTCCTCTGGTTGCTTCCCCCTAATCTACCAAGATTACCTCCATTTTATCTGGGTTGACTCTCAGCCACTTAGTTCTCATCCACATCCGCAGTCTTGATGAGATACTGGAAATATCAAATAACTGATTTAAAGGAAATTAAGAGGTAGAGTTGGCTATTGTATACATACCCACAGCCCTGTAAAACACCCAGGTCTAAATCCTGGGACCTGAGACCTAATGCTTTGAAACTAGACAGGGCTTCTCATCGGCTCCAGAAAGACCCACTGTCCACCCATAAACTCCATGAGGAGGTTTTATTTTCCACACTTAAAATGAAACCAGCAAAGAAGGTCCTCCATGCATCCTGGCCTAAAATTCCCAGGGAATTTCCCCTTTTTCCATCCTTCCACTGTCTTTCCTCCCAGGGACTAAGCAGTTCTAGAACTCGAGGTCTCCCTGTTCTTGGGGAGCAGGCAGTGAGAGCCCTATGTCTAGCCTTTCTACCCCTTTCCTCATGGCTCTCAGCCTGACTCACCTAGGCTCCACCTCCCCAGTGCACTGGTCCTGCTCCCCCTTAAACGGCCACTCTGGAAGGCCTGTGCTGAAATCTCCCACAAAATACACCACTGGTTTTGCTACCATTTAATAGTTTGATATAATTCAATTATCCATTTGTCTTTTAATATTACTGCCACAGTTACAGAGTTAGTTTCACCTCTTAACCCTCTGTAGTCTCTCTGAGTGCACCCATTCAGAACAAAGTATTGTTTGATCTTAACAGTCGGAACACAGCAAAACATAAGATAACACAGTCTCTACTCATATCTATCTTCCTTCAGGCTTACCATCCCCTGGAAGTTTAGCTGGCCTGTGTCTGTGTTGGCCTGTTCTTGTGGGAACAGCCCCTGATAACTGCCCCCTGCTTTTTCTAGTGAGTCACTTTTTAACCATTTAAAATCATTTTGATCAGCCCAGTTCCAGCCTTGACAAAACAGCTGTATAACTTTGGCTGGAGCCAAAGATGTAGCACCTTTACAGCTTAATATCTCAGCATTATTTCTTAATTCCCCCATTGTATTTAGTGAGAGGTTACTTATGTAGACACATTGTGTTAACTTCCTGCTAGTTCCCTAAAAGCCCTGCTATTGAACTAGATCAATATATGTATGTGGTAAGCATGCCACTAACCCAATATAGCCATACAGTAACTATCTTAATAGCCAGGTCACACACAGTTTTCACAAATTATTGCAGATGAGCTCCATGTCCTTCACAACCACAATGATTCATGCGATGAAAAAAAAAGGTAACGGGACATGGTAAATTTGAACTAACGATTTTCTACAGCAGAAAATTGAGGTGAATCACAGTTCAAAGCACTGACTGTGATTCTGACCTAAATTCCTTCTGGATCAGTAAATATTTAAATAATGTGGGGAATGAAGCTTGAATCTGCTTTTTTTCTTCTTGCTTTGGTTTCCAGCACACAGTATATGCTATATTTATTTTTAACTCCACTCTTAGAGCAGTAACAATGACTCTGGAACATTTCTTCATCCTTGTCATCACCAATAAGACAATTTCACACTTTCCTGACTCTCTAAGAGACGTAATACTTGGAAGTGCTAATTAACCAAATCACTAGTAAGAGGCAGAGAAAAAGAGGAATATGAAATACAATTTCTAGTCATCAGTCTGGTTTGGAAATGTAGAAATGGCCATTATGTGACAGATATTTAGAGAGAACATAATTTAAACTCTTTTCAATAAGCTACTATAAAAGAGCATACATATACATTGTACATAGCAATATTGGGCCATGAAATATGTTAAAAGTACTGTGAAAGATTAGATTTAAAACAGGGAAATTTAGAGATTAATTTTAAAATCAGGCCAGACATGATGGCCTTAAATTGAGGTGTTAAATACCTCTTCCCACACCCAAGCACAGGGTTAAAGTTAGCCAGACAAGACTTTTAACTAAATTTGCTTTTTTTTCCCCCAGGTGTAAGTCAAAAACTTCTAATGCCAGTTTAACATTTTAAGTTCTTTAGGCCTCAATCCTGACTCCTATCCTTGTATATGAAGTCAGCAGGAGGTGAAGATGATCAGCACCAAACAGACATACTCTATATCTTGCAGGAAAGAGCCCTTAATGATTAAAAAGAAAAAAGAAAAGAGAGAGAACAAATATATATAATATATCTTAGGGTTCGTACAATAGGCTATAAAAACAAGGGGCCTATTCCTCAGCTGAGGTACATTTTTGTAGAGCCATTGAAAGGATTTAAACCAACTGAGAATCTGGCCCAAGAATGTTCTGGTATATGTTATAAAGGTATGTGATTATGATTGACTGGTTTATTTTACGTATTCTGATGATTTTAGAAGCCTTGATCCAAATCATTCCGTACATGGGAAAAACCCATGTAGCAGACAGGAAAATCTGCATGGTTCCCTTCATGGAGTTTTCCACCTATTCTTCCATCAGAGGAACTCCAACAGAACCAGACTGCCAAAAACTCCCCAGCTGGCATCTTTCTCCAGACCTGGGCCTCAAAAGTGTGATTTTACAACACAGAAAGGAGTCGGGGGGAAACACCAGTGTTAATTCTGACAGTCTCCCCCAACTTCACAAGATCCCCCAGTATCTGCTCCTCCCTTGTGTATCCCACCAGAGAGGCCTACCTGGGTATCAGGAGAAGAGGGGACAATACAGCGAAAGTGGCACTCCCTTTCATGCACTCCATATCCCCGTCCAAAGTGACAGAGAGGACTGTTTGGGCCCTGAATATTAACTGAGTGAATTGCCTTCTTATCAATGAAATGTACTACCAGATGAAATAATACTGTCTACCACCTTCATTGCACCTGGAATTAAATGCAGAACCTGTCTCTTTGATTATTTGATTATTCTCACAATAATCTCCTCAGACACAGCAGCATTTTCACACTTCTACAAAATAATTATCCCAAGAATAATTTTAAGCTTCTTTCTATCAGCATGGCCGGAAAAAAGTTATTTTTCCAGGTGTTTAGGTACTGTGGTGATGGGGAGAATTACAAAAACAGAAGGGGAGACAGAGAGAGAGAGAAATAGGCTTCTTATGGCAGAAAGCTCATAATCTGGCTCATTTGTACCTTAGTATCTTCATCATCTTTAGACCCAATAAAAAAATTTGTGGAGTGAGGAAAGCACTTAAGCCTGTGCTTAAGCACCCTTTCTGAAGGTTTCCTGAATCAGGGTCTAGGTTTTGAATTTATGAAAAGTCAGTTTAGAATCTGGAAGCAAATACAATAGAGCTTGCCCAGCTATCACCTGTGAATTAGACCCAGACTGTGACTTTATTATAACGCTCTCGATGGAGAGCGAGCAACCCTTCTACTGCTTTAAAGGTAACCTTCAAATGACTTTTTAGAAATGAACTAAATTTATCTTTAGCTGCTGTAGGCCCTAAACAGCAAGAGTAAGTGGTGCAATTAGCAGAACTATTAAGTTAAACTTTGGAATTTATTTCAGGCTCCTACAAATCACAGTGATTTGCAAAGTTTTGCCAGACTGTAACATAATACTTTAAAAATGCTTACAAATGCATGATATAATTTCAAAAGACACCTAATACCACCCCCTCTTGCAACAGTCAGCCATTGTCATGCTCCAGTGCGGGCTATGTGATAGCTTTGAATAGAACAGTGGAAATTTGATGGATTATTTTTGGCTTTGGTTCATATTTCCAGAGTTTCACTTTGACTTCTTTGTTTGAACTGATGAGAAAATTCAAAGCAAACTTCAGCTGACACAACTCTTAGGGTTTATGATTTAGTTTGAGGAGGTGCAGGGTGTGTGTATGGGGGAAATAGCTTAAAATCAGTTCTGTTGTGACTGCCCCTCTTCCTACTTGGGATATTTGGCAAATAAAAAGATATTTAGCTCCTTTAAAAATATCTGATTACCCATCACCTTTAGTGCTAAGAGAGGTTGTATAGAGAAGCAAAAAGTGAAAGAAATGAAAGAGCAGGAACAGAAGAAAAGAAAAATAATAAATGAAAGGAGGGATACAAGGAAAAGAGAATAGGTCAGGGACAAGTCAGATGAGGAACAGAGGAAATATAAAATCAAGACTGAAATAGAAGATTTGACAGTTTTAAAATCCTTCCCACCCCTCAGCACCATACCTCAGGCTGCTTGAGAGTTACTTCTTACTTAAAAACAATTGGTTGTTAAACAGATTCCAATCTAGGTTTCATAATTAAAAATGAAAATTTAAAATGATAATTTGGTTATGCTTTAGTGATTCTCATTTACTTGTTTTTTTTAAAAGCAATAAACTACAAAGCCATCACATTTTACATATGGCTAATGTAGCTAATCCTGCATTTCTATACCTCTTGTATTTCTCCTCCACTCGACCTCCCACTTCCTTTGTGTCCCACACCTAACTGTCATATCTTGTCCCTGTTTAGACTGTAAAATCTTTGGAACAGATACTGTCATTTATGATTATGTTCAGGTACTCTCAGATCAATAGGGACCCACTTCTGAATGAGTCCTCATGATCCTACTATCATATAAATTCATAAATAAATACTAATATGAAAGAGGAGGAATAAAAGAGTAGAAAAAAGGGAATGAGAGACGGAAAGCCAGTAGAAGAGAAAGGAGAGAAAAGAAAAAAAATAAGTGAGGGAGAGACTGGAATATAGAAGAAAGCCACAAAGAAAAAAATCCATAGTTACAGGATATTTTTATGTGTGTGATTTCTTTAAAGAAAGAATTAAGTTAGTGGTACTTTCAGAAAATACTCTTTGTTATTCCTTCTTTCTTTTGACCTTACTTGGTTCTTCTTCTTTTTTTCCAAATCATGTTAGCTGTTTTCTTTGGGGTTGAATAGAATATGTCTTTCAGATTACGCCTATCAGACCTCTTGGCTCTTGGGGCCAAAATATTAGGCCAGCTCTGGCCTTGAGTGCTAGGGTTTAATAAATAAAACATATTCATTCACTGCTAGCCATCAGAATAGTCCATCTGAAGATTAAATACATATAATCAGGCATATAAAAGTGTTTATAGTTAGTTATTCTGCTTTTATTAGCTTCTCTGATTGGAGATTATCAGGAACAACCATTTCTGAGTTGGTTTAATATGATTAGTTGGTGGAGGAGGGGTGAAGGGTCTAAAGATTGAAAGATTAACGTGAGCAATTTTACTCTCCTAATTAGGTTTGTAGTGCAGTCTATCTATAATAAAAAGGAGGCTGAAGTGATTTTGCTTCATATCCAAGATCAGTTTAATGAGAATTTCAGGAGTTCTTTTGAATAGGATTTCTATCAGATTCAAATGTACCAATCATCTTGCAGAGTGATCAATGCTCTTAGAATCTCTTTCATTTGTAGGTTATTTCTTCTGTTATGTCAGCATGTCATTTTCCTCCTCCAGATAAGAGCAACATAGGGATAGCTAATAATATACAAAAGGATTTTTTTTTATAACTTCAGTGAATGAAAATTCACCCCTTATTAGCCACATAATATGTTAACAGGGCAACCACTGAATAATTCATAATTAGCTTTGACAACCTAATGAAAGTAAACATTTCCAAATGGTAATCAAAAAGATGACTGTGTAGCTAGACAGAGTAAAATGAGAAACACAATAGATAATATGCTTTTAATGTCAGCATCTAATTCCACTGGGTAAAATATAGTTTCATGGAATTCTCAAAAGCTTGCATGGATGCAAATGGCTGTTTAGCTGCTGAAAGAATTTTCAGAACAGGTGTTTAGTCACAGCCAAGTCTGCTGAGTGCTCTAAGGCAGTGGTGGGCAACCTGTGGCCCACGGGCTGCACACGGCCCGTCAGGGTAATCTGCTGGTGGTCCTCAAGACAGTTTGTTTACATCAGGGATTGGCAACCTCTGGCCCGCGGCCTGCCAAGGTAAGCCCCCTGGTGGGCCGGGCTGGTTTGTTTACCTGCCACATCTGCAGGTTCGGCTGATCGCAGCTCCCATTAGCTGCGGTTTGCTGCTCCAGGCCAATGGGGGCTGCGGGAAATGGCAGCCAGCACATCCTGCTGCCCGTGCTTCTTCCTGCAGCCCCCATTGGCCTGGAGCGGTGAATCGCGGACAGTGGGAGCTGCGATCGGCCACACCTGCTGACGCGGCAGGTAAACAAACCGGCCCAGCCCACCAGGAGGCTTACCCTGGCTGGCCATGTGCCAAAGGTTGCCGATCCCTGGTTTACACTGACCATCTGCAGGCACGGCCGCCCACAGCTCCCATTGGCCAGGAACGATGAACTGCGGCCACTGGGAGCTGCTCTAAGGGGTGAACACAGTAGCAGGACATGTCTGGAGCATGGTTGAGGGGCTGGCTGATCAATTAGGATATTCAAAAGTGCTCAGAATCCCATACACATGCAGTCTTGTGCTTCTGATTTGCCATGTTAAGGGTATGATTATATCAACAGGTACAAGCTACACACACATGGGAAAGCAGAGTGGAAGAGAGATACACACAAAAAAAATGAGGGAGAGCTTGAATTTGCTACAGGTTTAAGGCAGGCAAAGCACAGAATCTATGCTTTGCCTTCTCCAAGTCAACCCTCAGCTAATCAAACAGGTCCATGGTGGCAGGCCTGGAGGAGGGCTGTAGTGATAGCAGAATCTATGCCTTCTTAGTATTTGTCAGAATCACTTCTACCTTCAGATAGTTATTACTGACACTTAATAGAGGATCATTGACTGATGCTCAGGGTGTCCCCAGTCTGGAATTTGTGACAGCCATGGAGAGGATGGCCATGCAATAAGCCACAATTCTTCTATTGGGTAGCAGATAATTCTATAGACTTCTATTGGGTAGCAGATAATTTGTTATTCACACACACCCACCTGTGGCATAGGGAGTAGCACACCTCCTGGAGGGTTTTGTTGCTCTGTTGCTCTTATGGGTCGGATTTTCAAAAGCACTCATTGCCCTAACTCAGCCCCCACTGAAGTCAATGGTAAAACTCCTGTTTTCTCCGGTGGGAGCAGAGTTAGGCCAACATTGAGTGCTTTTGGAAATGATAAAACACAGTTCATCAAGCAGGTTTTTCTGTCACAAAGAGGAAGGTGCTAAATATTGGCAGACAAGAAGTATTGTCAAAATGTCCCAACAAGAAATAAATAGCTCAATCTCTTTAACACCTTTACACCAACCAGCTACTGTTTGGAATGTTTATATTCTGGGAATAGATCAATCAAGAAGAAATCCAAATAACAAATGACCTCCATGCACTGGCATAGAATCATAGAATATCAGGGTTGGAAGGGACCTCTGGAGGTCATCTAGTCCAACCCCCTGCTTGAAGCAGGACCAATCCCCAATTTTTGCCCCAGATCCCTAAATGGCCCCCTCAAGGATTGAACTCAAACCTTGGGTTTAGCAGGCCAAAGCTCAAACCACTGAACTATCCCTCCCCCCTTTCAGCAAGTAGTTAAACATCTAAACTACTTCTAATCATATTAGGGTATTAATTTGGCAGAAAGCCTCTCTTCTGGCCCCTGACATTTCCCCACATAATTTGCTAAAGATCTACCAGTAAGCAATTTTAATGAATCCTGTTTTATATATTAAATATAAAATCACATTTTTAGTGAAAAACACTGAACATTTTAGTAATAATGAGCTATAATAACTAACTGAACTACTTCACTGAATTTCTCTGTGAGTCATTCTCTTGAAGCAGAATTGATGGATGACATTTAGTTTACACTGTGAGTAATATAATAGGTAAATCAATTTTGAAACTTAATTGCTAATAAAGAGAATAAATAATGGCTTATAAATATGTTAACAAGCTATTCTAGTGATATTTAATATATGCACACTTAAAAGCAGTTAATAATCAGAAATTCACATTTAATGACATTACTGTTTAATGGTGTTTCACTGCTAGATGCCTGAAATTATGTCTCTAAATAATGTTACTAACTATAATCACTACAGTGCTATAAATTCACATTTGCAATCGTCAGTGATAGTAGAAAAATATGTATAAAATGCATGCATAATCCAAGTTATCATTTGGGAAGATTCTTGTGTGTGTGTGGTATATGGTGTTAGTGTGCAGTTTGATAATTGCATGTTAGATTCCAGACAAAGACGTTTTTTTTAGAATGATTAATTTTAAACCTAATAACACAAGATCAGAATTTTAGAAGAGGGCTGTCAGAAGGAAGAAAGGGATTTACATAATCAGTCATATTGCTGAAAGGTAGTTCAACTTGAGAGACTACTTAGCCAATAAAGAAAAAGTATCATTCTTGGGGGGGTTCAGTTTTCTGGAAGTAATGTCTTAATGGCTGTTTAAGTTTTAAAGACCAATAAGGAAGTTTGTTCTTTCTTTCCCTTGAGGATCTCAGACTTTCCAAACATCTTCAGACACTCCACAAGGAAAAGGAGGGGAAGATTTAATATGATATTTAAGCCACAGCCAGATTCTCCATTCCACTAAAGCCACTTGGCTTTAGATAAGTGTAGGATGTGCAAAATAGTCTTAAAGTGTCTGGAGATGGCCAGTGCAGAACTGTCTCTGTGTGCAGAAGAGCTCTCCCCTGGCAGAACTGTGATGGAGGTAGCTCTGCCACTTCTCTGACACTCCCTCCCTCCCCCCCCCGCACACACACACACACTAGACATAAGAGGAAGGAGGGAGCATGTAAGGAACATTCCAATGGCACATGTGGGCAGGGTGGATGGGGAGAGGGCATTTCACAGCAGACTTTGACTATGCTCAATCCTCCACTAGTGTAGAGACCTCACACCAGTGGTGCAAGTTAGGCTAACATGTGCCAAGCCTGGGTGGCTGAATCAGGGAGCTGTGACTGGCTTTCTGCAGCTTTCCATCTGAGCAGAGTGAAGAATCTGGGTCTAGGACTTCTCTTACAGAAATCTAGCATGATAGTCATAGGCAGAACTGATATACCCAAAGTTGGTCCAAATGGTTGCTTCAAACATGTCTGCAACTTCTACTGCATTCATTTAGGGTATGTTATGAAGCCCACTGAAATAAATGGAAGCCTTTCCATTAACTTCAATGTGCTGTGGGTCATGCATTCCAATGGACTCTTTCATTCAAGGCTCAAGATTCAATGTGTGAGCTTCTCCTTTCATTTCTTCTGCAATATATTGCAGTGGGTTGAGTCTTGTGTGATGTAAGAGTGGAGACAATAAGCAATGCATCTGGAACTGACGACTATTTGTGGAGAGTTAGGAGAACTGCGAATGGAGCGTTCCTATTATAAATGAAGATGGGAACCTGCACTTTTTCCCCAGGCAGGCTCATGACAGAGAGGCATTTGAGGGCTGCCAGAAACAATCCATAGTCAGAAACACCGTACATAGCCCACATGAAATTGTGCTCAACAGCTAATGACTGTAAACTTTCATGCTAGCACTGCACCTGACAAGCAACTGCAGCGAAAGGTTTGACAACATTATCGGAACTGTTTTTTTACATGTCTATCTAGATGAGAGTAATGTAATTGAAAAACTAAGGCAATGACTAATTCCTGACCAATACTGTGCCACACTGATTTAGTCATAGGGTTGACTAACTTGTTATTACGAACCTGTACATAGCATGGATATAAACTCTGCACATATTATGAGATTCCAGGGTTCAATCCATACCAGTGAGCTGCTGTGTCACCTCTGTCTTGCAACCTTTGGTGCCTCACAATGCTTTGCTGCTGTAGCTTCCAACTTGTGTCACTCACAATCAACCTACCAGCAGGCAGGTTACACCCCGAGTGTCTTTGTATAGCCATAGCCATGGTTCAGCAACTCTGACCCCAGCATCTTGTCAGCAGCACACCAGACACCCTGTGACTTCCAGTAGCCTTAGTCACTGCTGCAGGGTAGCTACTACACACTCCTAGTCCTGAATTTTTCCTCAAAACGTGTGTTCTCCACTATCTAGCCCTCTCCTGAACATTTCAGATAGTTTAGATCTGTTGCCCCTGTAAGAGAACAATTCACAACACTAGATCAATTTTGATTAATGAATAAAACAAGTTTATGTAACTACAAAGAGAGATTTTAAGTGAGTACAAGTACAAGGCATTAAAGTTAGAAATGGTTACAAGAGGAAAAAAAGATAAAATGCTTTCTAGTAGTGAAACTTAACAAACTTGATATGGCCCAAGATAAAATTTTTGTCACGTGGTCCCAGCAACAGGGCGAGTCAAATTTCATGTCAGGATCTCTGCCCAAGTCAAATGGCTGCTTCTTTTGTCTTTTTTTTTTAGGTGAAAAAAAGAAAGAGAGAGAGATAGGGAGAGATACCTTAGGGCAGGGATAGTCAATTTTTTGTCCAGGTCCAAATTTCTTGGTCAAGGTATAGTCAAGGACCAGACTCCAGAGAACAAAATAATAAATAATAATAATTAATAATTAAGAAGAAGAAGAAAATAAAAAGATTTCGATGTCCATTCAAAAGCATCTGGTAGTCTAGATTTGGCCTGCAGTCCGCCTATTGATGACCCCAGAATTAGGGTGTTTTTGCCCCTCATTTTATAGTCCAGCTCCTTTTTGAAATTCATTTTCCTCAGGGTTACCCCTAGATAAAATTCATTCAAGCTGTGAGGATGGAGACCAGGAGGCTGGTGGTGAAAGAGATTCCATGCTATTGTTTACTAGAATGCAGCTTAGCTTTCCCCTGTCCCCCTTGCTTGCCAAAGAAGGCAGGAGATTGCCCATCAGCTTTGATGACTCCTGGCTAGAGGCATCAGCTTGTCCTTTGTCGTTGAGAAACACATTTCAGACATAATTTTAGCTTATGTTTATAACTTTACATATAAAGTTGCTAGACACATTTAATCATGATATTATTGACCACTGAGTTGTTAGTTTTCGAATGATACCCCACAAGGCATATTTTGTACAAAGATTATTACACTGGTGTATAGGGTGTGAATACAGGGGTGCATTCAGTCACACATACATATTCAAATAGTAAGGGTCAGATCCAAAGCTTATCGAAATCAATTGGAAGGCACCCATTGACTTCAATAGTTGTTGGATCGGGGTCACATTTTCAAAAGCACCTAAGTAACTTAGGACCCTAAGACAATGTCTACACTAGCACTTTTGTTGGTCAGGGGTGTGAAAAAATTATAATGGAAACTGTTAGGAAACCTTAAAAATAGGCAGCATTCCTGGCTCAGCCTATAATAATATGCCCCTTGCTTTGTAAAGTGATTTGATATATAGGGATGAAATCATTACATAAAAGCTGAGTATTGCTATTATTTTGGGTGACTCGCTTGTGCAGTGTACATTTTCACCCTCTCTAATATGTCTCTTCCGCCAGCATAGTTATCGCTGCTCATTGGGGATGGTTTAAATATGCCGACAAGAGAGCTCCCTCCCATTGGCATAGAGCGGCTAAACAGGAGACCTTACGGCAGCATAGCTGCAGTGGTACAGATGTGGCATTGCAAGGTCTGTAGTGCAGACTTAGCCCAAGTCCTACTGACTTTCAAGAAAGATTAGAGAATTCAACATTTCTATAAAACAGTGAATGGTTCCTTCCTCACTTCCCATGGATTCCAATTTTACTTTGGTTTTAAGGGGAAAAAGAGCTTCTTATTTAAAAAAAATACTTTCCCCTCTCCTGCTGGCTGGATCACATTGTCCCAGCAACAAGAAGCAGCAGTCTATCACCTTGTGCCTCTAGGTGAACCTTTCCCTGTTTTTCAAATTAATATTATCTGCTTATTTTTTCTTCTCCTTGTTCAGGCAGTGGGAGCACTGGACACTTATGGAATATAAATTCCCTCAAGCCAATATGTAATATCTGGACCCAGCATTAAAAAGAGATAGACAGACACCAAGGGAGCTAATAGAAATGCAGCTGTCAGCTGTTCTGGTAGCTTTATTGTTAATGGGGCAGCAAAACTGAAACTAACCGGAAAGTGAGGCTTGGCAATGGGGTTGGGGAGTGCTCAAACAATTAAAGGGATAGGACATCAGAAGCATCTTCTTGCTTTCTCCCATGCTAACCATTATCCAGGGGAGGAGCACCTATACATACGTGAAAGGCCACTTCTCCTTCAAATGTCTTATTAAAATCTACCTGTGCCATGAGGCCTTCAAAACATGTGACATTTATTAGGTAACTGCTGTGCTGTGATAGCTTTTTTAATGAATTTCCTTTTAACATATGGGCTCTCCTGTTTCCAAAATAAGTGAAAATTTATATTTTGCAGCTTAGTGGGGTGTTTTGGTAGGTTTTTATTATTAAAACACTTGTGCATTCATAGTTTATTTTCATTCTCCACCCCCACATCTTAAAAGCTAATACTATAAAAACAAAAACAGTGGAATTCCTTGGAATTTACAAGCTGCTGAAGGAAACAGAAGCAGTCAATAGTGAAGGAACTTTCTGTAGATGGGAGGAGGTTTGGTCAGGATTCTGTTCCACTATCCGTACTAGCTCAAAAAGTGGGGCTGTCATGTTGTAGAGATCAGTCTGCATCTCTTAAAGGGGTGTGGCGGTGGGTTTACTTTTCCTACACTCCACTGTGAGGCCTGTGCGCCATCTGGTTGGTATGGCTCTGCATTGCACTCTGGACTACGTCTGATAGGCATGATCTAGTCTTTGGTGGTTTTGAAAATATACCAGGATAAATTATGCTTTCAGCTGCTGTAAACCTGGCATAACTCGATAGATGTCAATTGCTGCAGACTTACAGCATTGTAATCGAGTGCAGAATTTGACTTACTATCTCCCCAAATAAATATCTATTGAGAGTGCAGTTCTTTAAAAATGGAAATAAAATGTAGTGGAAACCAGTGTTTTCAATTTTCAGCAAGTGGTGGGAGTCTTTCCTTTGATTTCACTTTGTGTTCAACAATCAAACTAGTCAAAACTGCCATTGCTCTTCTGGTTTTGCATAATAACTATGCAAAACTGTGAGGTTCTCTCAAAATTAGATCCAAGTACACTAGGAAAGGCTCCAAAGGTGAATGCATGTTTCAGTGAACCTGAGCTGAGTTTCAAGTTTGCAATAGAACCTAAAAACAGGTGAGTTCTTTGTGGTTTGGGGTTTCATGAAAATCATTTGGCAGACCTCTAAACAGAACACATTTTCAATCTGCCAACAGTGTGGAGTAATTACTGTGGCTTATTTTTATACACTGGCAATAGGCCATCAGCTTTTAAGACAGATCCACAACAATGGTCAAATACAAATTAGTATTTTTTAAATTCTGAATTTTTATGTTTTTCCATGGTACTCATCTTGCCACCCCGTTCATTTCTGATGAAGGATGAGCTGCATATTTGCTCTCAAAGCTATTTTACAAACAGCTGTATCTTGTGGTTTTCCACTCATAGCCACAGAGCACTCAAGAGCCTGTTGAAATTCAAATGTTAGAACTGCAGCTGTTTTGCACATGATGTTAATGATCAATTGATGACTGTTGTTTCAATGAGAAACATTCAATATAAAAGGCTCTGGCTTTTTCTTCTCTTTTTGTGTGTGTTCACCCTCAAACTTTCAAACATAATGTGCTAAATTCATGCCTGGTTTAACTCCATTGACTTTGGTCCCCAGAGGGTCTGACTGTGATCTCACTTGCACTGGTTTCACACTCATGTAACTCCACTGATGTCACTGGAGTTCCTCTTGCTTTACACTTGTGTAAAATGATAGCAGAATAAGAACTGACATGTTCAAAATTGAATAGTTACAGTAAAATATTAGAGAGGGTGAAAATGTGTACGGCACAAGCAAGTCACCCAAAATAATAGCAATACTCAGCTTTTATGTAAGGATTTCATCCCTATATATCAAATCACTTTACAAAGCAAGGGGCATATTATTATAGGCTGAGCCAGGAATGCTGCCTATTTTTAAGGTTTCCTAACAGTTTCCATTATAATTAAGATCCTGTTTTTAATATAACTTTGCCAAAGAGTAACTGTTCATGCTGAAGTTTTCCATACCAGATGTCTGCCTCAGACTGAAGTTTTTGAAATTTTCAGGAAAAATGATTCATCCATTTCTGAGAATGAGTTTAAGGAAAAAATATGTTGTTTCGCCCATATTAAAAAAAAATCTTAAAACTGTTTCACTGAGAAGCTCTAGCACTGTCATGTTTTAGAAGAAGGACTCAAAATTTGTCAGGGGAATGGCTTTTGTGTCAGGGAAATATATTTGGATGTTCCTGTGAATAAAACACCCACATTAGGCTACGTTACAAGCCTTTGAAAAATCTCAGTTCCGTTTGCAATGGTGACCTATTTAGAAGTCTGTATGCAGTGTTTTTGTAGCCATGTTGGCCCCAGGATACTAGAGACACAAGGAGAGTGAGATATTATCTTTTATTGGACCAACTTCTGTTGATCAGAGAGAGAAGCTTTCAAGCTTATACAAAGCTCTTCTTCAGGTCCAACAACAGATATTACTTCACCCACCTTGTCTCTCCATTTAGAAGTCTGTCCTTTCAACTAAGATCTACAGTACATCAAACTAAAGGTAGTTTGAAAGCCACATCCTGATCCAAACTTCTCCAGAATTTGCTTGGCTAGATCAGGCGTTCGGTTCTAGGACTTGGCTCATGTGAGGCACAGTCATCTTATTTCACATACAATTCCACTTTTTAGGACAGTTAAATCTGTCATCTTACAGTGAATTTCCTAGGGGGTAAAAATCAGTGTAAGTTGGAATAACAAGCAGGGCAAATTCTGGTTTTCATACCAGTGATTATTTTAACAGACTGCTGGATAACTACCAGGATTTTAGCATTGACAAACACCATCTTGATTTCCATAGCTCAAGAAGCTTCATCAGGGGCCTACAAAATTTCAGACATTGCCCTCACATCCTTCTTATTAAAAAGATGTTTCCCCCTTCTGTTTAATAGTCTTAGATAATTTTTAATTTATTTCACTCAGGAATTAAAAAAAAAATTATTCTTTGTGTCTTTTTAATTTCTATGACGTGCTACAAAATTCCTAAGTGATTTGCCATTGTGATGCACCTCAGATTATATTCTATTTGTAGGCTGTGGCAACAACAGGTGCAATTCTTGCAGGAATTTATTTGTTGTTCTTGTACATGTTTATTGATTGAGTCCAACATGAATCAATATGGGGTATTATTTTTGAGTTTTTGAGTTTTTCTGAAAACGGAAATCATTTTTCATGAATATTTCAGTGAAAAATATTTTCTGTTTTTCATCAAAATTGTGAGAGAATTTTTAGAGATGCTTTAATGATTACACTCCTTGGTCGTTAATTTATAAGACAAGCAATGTTATGCTGCAGTTGCAAAATGTGACGTTTGTAGGAATAATATGGCTGTATTTTAAGTTACTGAAATATAGAATGGGTTCAGAAATGACTGTTAAGGATTTTACCTTTTTCTTCTCTGTAAATTACTTTGTATTGAAGACTTGGGAGATAAACCAATTCAGTGTTTCTTTTATAAATTTACTAAGATATTAAGCAGGCAGTTATAAAACAAATATAAATGTAAGCAAAATATGTTACTAGCTAGGTGAATGTAGTTTCCAAGAGTATATTACAATGGTCAAAATGATATTGCATATTGCAACATTATATTGAAATACAATCAATAAGTCAGTGGTTTGATTTATTTGGCTCACCAATTACTACAATTAGTAATTACCTCATACTGAATAAGTTAAGAAAAACACGGGAGAATCTCTTTTCTTTAACTTGTTTAATTTAACTCCAAGTCTGCTGAAAGCATCAGCTTTTCGTTCATTTTGATTTTAAGGAAGTATTACTCTTTAAACAATTTTGTGGTAGCTGCCTTTTGGCTACCTCTCCCCCATTAAGCTTTGCTGTTCATAAAGATTATATTAAGCTTGGTTTGTCTAATATATTTTCCATCCTGTGTTATATGTCTGTAGTTTTCTGACAGTCTGGCACACACTCAAAATGATTTCTATAACTTCAGACTTATAGCAGCTTTAGAACAACACTGGTTTAACCCAGGGGTCTCTTACTGTTTCAATAACAGACTTAAGGACTCTTGGGAACAGTTAGTAAAACACTAAAACAGACACAAATGTATACACCTGCATGCATGCTCTATTGGGAATCGGAGTGATTCAAATATCCTCAAATTGCTCTACAGAAGGATCGTCAGACCTTCTTCTTTTTAAAGGCATTAACTCACATGTCTGGTCTGAGCGTGAACTTAAATTGATATCTACTGCTATCTTTGTCAATGAGATGTGATCTACATTTTGACATGCAGTGGGACTTTGATCTTTACCTCTCTCCTGGCTACACCTCAGACTTAGTTTAGTTGTATCAGCATTCTTCACTTCTCCTCTGGGTTGCTGGTCCTGGGAATGGAGCAGGATACAGCCTCTGGTATTTTGCTGGTATCTTGTTGGTGTGAGAGAAACACGCCCACCCCGATCTTTCTCTGCATGGTTGACATCTCTTATAGGGTTCAGTGATTCTTCTACTCTTCCCCAAGGGATACATTTGTCCAGTTAGGGGCTCCAGAATATTTGTATAGAGATTATCAGGGACCAATGACTTGTCATCTTGGTCTTGGAGTTACGTCAACGGTTCCATTTAAAGTGTACATGTTGTAACCCAATTCATTATAACCGCAAACAGATGTCTATGGAGAACAGGACACAGGGAGTTGCCATGTGACAAGGAATTGTAAGACAAGTTTTCGATTTAGGCTTCGGACTCAAATGTCTTGATTGTTTAAATATAATGTATGACTTATTCAAGAACATGCATTTGCTTATTTCCACACAATTTCATGATAATGAGTTATTTTGACAGTGGGAAAATAGCCTAAGAAGTGGGGAAGCAGTCAGGATGAATATATAGCCCTTACCTTAATGATCCTTTGCCTACATGCAAAAAGATGCTTTAAATACATCTTAGCAATGCTTACTTGTGTTATATATTTGACCAACCACATTTACTCAGGTCTGAGTCCAGATGTGGCTTATATTCCTTACATATTCTTGGGTGTCAAGTATAGTAAGTCATTTTATTTCACAGTTGTTTGAAGGAATATCTGGCAGGTGCAATGTGCTAACAGAATTGGAATCTTAAGAATCAATCCTCTGTGAGATGAATTGTGTTGATTCTCATCTTACATTTGAAATTTTAAATCATAGAGGACCAAGAAGTTAATGTCTGAATGAGTGTGAAATTGTGTCCCCTTTGAAATCACTGGCAAAATTCCCTCTAGCTTGAAAGGGGCCAGGAGTTCACTCATTAAAATAAGTGTGTGTATGTACAATATGTACCAATATATAGATATAGATTCATAGCAGTGTATGTATATACACATATAAACCAGTTGAAACAATATTCATAAAAAATCAAAAACATCTGAAAAATTTTCCACTGAAATTTTGAATGTTCAAAACATTTCAACCACTGGTTTTTGGAAAACATTTAAAGTTCTGAAAATTTGAAGAAAAAAAATGACCCATTGTAATACACACAAGAGTGGTGACAGTCCATAAGAACGGCCATACTGGGTCAGACCAAAGGTTCATCTCGCCCAGTATCCTGTCTTCCAATAGTGGCCAATGCCAGGTGCCCCAGAGGAGAGAACAGATAATCATCAAGTGACCCATCTCTTGTTGCCCATTCTCAGCTTCTGGAAAACAGAGGCTAGGGACACCATCCCTGCCCATCCTGGCTAATAGTCATTGCTGGACCTATCCTCCATGAGCTTATCTAGTTCTTTTTTGAACCCTGTTATAGTCTTGGCCTTCACAACATCCTCTGATAAGGAGTTCCACAGGTTGACTGTGCATTGTGTGAAAAAACCTTCCTTTTGTTTGTTTTAAACCTAGTGCCTATTAAATCCAGTTTTACTTCAGATTAGACCTGGTCAGAAAATGTTGACAAAAACAAAGTTTGGCTGAGAAATATAAACTTACAAGTTCTCAGCATTTTTCCATTTTCCAAGCAGTTCTACCTAAGATAAACAGAGGGCACCTTGGTAGCTCCACCATTGCATCTACCTTTCACTAAAGCATATATCTTGAATATTGCAAATATTTACTGGCAGTAGTATTAAAAGGCACAGCAGTGTATGTGGGAGATACAATTCTCTTTTTTTAAACAAATGACTGCTTTTGCTCAGTACTGCCATTTTATTTATCTGAAAGTTGAACTACTAACTAATGGAAGGGTATTGTTAATTAGTTGTTCTGTTGTGCACAATGCTTTAAAGACAAATAAAGGTTCTTGTTCTGAGGAGCTTTGCAATTAGACATTAACACAGTGAGTGATTGTGACGGGGTCCCTGGGGTACAACCTGTACTGTGGGACCACTGAGCCCTCCCAACCTACCAACTTGGAAAGCCTCTCACACTGTGGTGCTGATGTCAAGCTACCAGCCTCTGACAAGCACTTCACTTACACAGGGAGGGACATACTGAATGGTGTTTACATGGATCCCAGCTCACGAACCATCAATAGAGAGGCTCCAGCCAATTCTTCCCAGCTCCCCAGTCTTGTACCCCAGAACTGTACCCTCTTGCACTGGTCAGAAGCCTGGCCCATGTAAGCTCATTACCTAGTTCACCACTTCTTTATAGGAAAGTGGACATGCGCCAGCCTTTATGACCTGAGCAGATTTCCCAAGTGCTTTAGATAAAGTCACTTCTAAGGATACAACATTAAAATAAGTTTATTAATCTAAAGAAAGATAGATTTTAAATGATTATCAGAAGTAGGAATAAAGGTCAGAAATAGTTACCTTAAGAAAATAGAAAGTAAACACACATTCTAAATCTTAAACTTTTAGTCTAAGTAAGAATTGAATCAAACAGCTTTTCTCACTCTGACAGGGGGTACAAGCAGGTTTCAGTTCCTCAATACACAGGCTGGGACAACCTTCGAGCCTGGGACCAGACTTCCCCAGTTCAAAGTCTTTGTCCTCAAGATGTTCTTCCAGGTGTTGAGCTGGGAGGTGGGGTGGGAAGAGAGGCCAAGTGATGATGTCACTGTCTCTCTTTTACCTTTTTCCAGCTTGCTAGAAATATTGTTGTTGTGACGTGTGTTAGTCTGCCCCCATGGCATGTGCCTTCTGCCAGAAGTCTCTGGGATAGTGAATTGGATGTTGATACATCATTAATTGTCCATCTGGCTATTGATGTGACTGAAAGGCTAGTTGTGAGTGTTCCCAACCTCACAACATATTTCAGTAACACATATAGCAATATTTCAGAACTTCACATATAATGATAGCACATATACTCCAACAGGATATTAACGTCCACCAGATCAAAACTTTTAAAATGATACCTCCCAAGGCATCTTTTTTACAAAACAGATCATAATTATTTGACAATGCGAATATAGAGTTTCAGGGGGTGCTACTTTGAGGTACAGAGTGTCACAGTGATAACAATATTTAAAAGGTGTATGGGAACATGAGAGCAATAACAGCAAAGATTGTGTGATAGGCTCAGATGAACACTTATGTTGTTAGGTTCATTTTTCATATTTAAATTAATAAAATTCAAGGACGATGCCATTAAGATGTCTAGAGTGGAAGTTAATGATGGGAGACTAACCTTATAAACTGAATTTTGAGTGAGAGTGAAGTTGCATAGCACTCATGATCAAGGAAGCTGTTTGAGGGATTAAAAAAAAAATTAAGAAATGCCACAGCATAGCTTTTGGAAGAAGACAACATGAGCTGTATTAAGGATATTTGTTGTTTTATTTTAACATTTTGAATTTTTAAATTGTGTCTTTTGAAACTATTACTTTTAAACAGAGGTGGTCAGGAATTTTCCATCAAAATCTTTGGGTTTTTTTTTTTAAACAGAAAATGCAGCTTCCACAAAAGCAAAGTTTTTCATAGGAAAATGACAATGCCAACATTTTAGATTTAAGTTAGGAAAATAAAAATAAAATATGTTGTTTTGATCAGACTGAATCTGAATCAAAACATTTTTATTTGAAAATAAAATCAAATTGTTTAATTTCAAGTCAGCTTGACATTGTTTGAGCTGCTGTGATGGCTCTTGGGAGCTGTAGTTCAGGTACCTCACACCTCCATTCTTCTATATAGGCTGGACTCCTGGGCTAGATTACATCTCACAGGAAGCATGGTGACTTCTCCTCTGGTTTAACCACCATGGAGCATCATGGGAGTCATGTGACAACAGTGCATCATTGTAGAAGAAGTCCAGTCAGCAAGCCTAGCTCAGAGAGTAAAATGGAGACATGAATGTATAACTTCCATGAAGCACCCTGTAGCTGAGGGAGACACAGATTAATGTCAAACTGAGCCAAAATGAAATGTTATGGTTAGGTTCAAAAAGCTAAAATGAATTATTTTTATTTGGAAATGTTTGAAACAAAACATTATTAATAAAAAGTTTTCAGAACTTTCCAATGCATGGAAAAAATGCTATTTCAGCTTTTCATTCTGACTTGGGACAAAAACAAATGTTGAAATATTGGCATTTTCCACAAGATGGAAATGCCAATTTTAACCAGCTGTACTTTTAAGCTATATATGGCACATGAGTAGTCCCATTGATTTAGATGGAACAATAATAGCATAAATATGCTGGTCTAATTCAGCACTTCATGGTTGTGTAATTGCTCGCTAGCAGACAATGGGTTATTTTTTGTTTAGCAACCTTGTGTGCATATAGATGTGGGTGGTGGTCAGAGTGGGTTATGTGGGTATCTGTACTTAAAGAAAGAGAACTTGAGGCAGAACCATTAATGTTACACCTTTGCCAATCCTTTTATCATCATAGGAAGACTCAAAATAGGAAACAGATTTGGCTTGAATTAGTGAGGAGGGCTTTACAGCATTTCCTTAGTTGTGGTGGGCTTTACAGCAACTCTTTGTTCAGCTCTTTAAACTCTCCATTTAGTCAAGGAGAAAGAAGGCAAAAAGGATCTTGGTGGCTGTTTGGTGTTTGGTTTCACTGGGAACACCTCCTAAACAGAACATTACAGTATGATTCTACCTAATTCCCTGGGCAAGGTCATTTTCAGCTGTTTTATTTATTTTTTAAAAATTATTTTTCACAGTGGTGTACCGGGTTTTTCATGATCATGATAATAAGCTAGTTTACTGGACAAACAGTTACCACATGTGCTTTCATGTTTGTCTTTACTGGATTTTTCAATCCTAGTGTATAATTCACTGCAGCTTTAGTAAAATACCTTGATATAGCAGTATTTAATCTGTATTCTACTGGCATGACTTTGCATACATTGCCAAGGGCACTTCAGCTCATTTGTATGAAGATAAAGTAGGTAGGCAATTCTATGTTCACCGAGTTGCCTTTGATCTGGTGGCAAGAATGCAAAGCTTATACACACAGAACTTCTGTTAAATGACTGGTTGTGCTGGATATATTTTTATAGTCTTATTTAACAATACTTTTTCTAGCATTTTTCATTCTGCTTTGACATCATTTACCCGACATGCAAAGTATACCACTAATTTTCTCTTTAGAGCTTGCCTTTGCAGGCTAGAGACTGTTGCATTGTATGCTGTCCAGCTTTCTCTGATTACTTTCATTTGATAGATAGGTAAAGTCAAATATCTTTGAACTTAGATGGCAATAAGTGAACTGATAAATGTTAGAAACAAATCATTGTCTTAGAAAGAGAACAGAAAATTGTTTCCTTTTGTAGAAAAGAGTCTAATTTTCCTATCAGCAGTGTAAGTCTGTTTTCTAATCTGAGACATTATTTGTTTAAGAGAAAACACTCTATTAGATTGTTTTTGATAAACACCAGGCATATAACAAACTGAGTGGAACTAATTTATTTGGACATCTATATTCTTTTAGGGAACTCACTAATTAAATACTCTAAAAATGTTCTTGTCACATTAATTTGCCCTCATGAACTATATTATACCAGGTCATGGTCTTTTCTTCTTCTTCTTTTTCAATTCATATTCTGGTGAACTGTGATAACCGACATTTGTTTCTTACCATATCCTTCAGAATTTGATTTGGGATTTATTACAACTAATTTAATTTAATAAAACATGTACAGGTCAGAAGCGCCCTAAAAGATCATGACGTGAAACCTTTTCAATTAAATAATTAAAACCAATGGTTTTTCATCTTGTCTAGTAAAAGTAATCCAGGTTAAGTAATAAGGTATTTGGGGGTTAAGATAAAAACTAGTGAATACTATTTTATACTTTCATCTTCAGGTATGCTACACATTAGGTGAGGTTGCTGATCCTGGATTTCCTCACAATCAAATCTCTAGCTTTGAAAACTGGCGTAACTATTGGTAGCTGTTGTAGCCAATGATATTGTCACCTGACCCGGCAACACACAGTTTCCTGCAAACAGAGATTTAAGAAAGGGTTAACTGTGTGGCAGAAGATGAGACTTGTTTGTGTGGCCATTGGGACAATCTTTATGATAACATTCACAGATGTCAGATAGTTCATTTTCAGATTAAACACCAACAGCTGGCGGAGGACGGAGAATGTGAAATGGTGAAAGAGCTCAGCACTAGTTTGGGTACTCAAGAGGCATCACAGCAATTTCCCTAAATATGTTCCTCAGAGGAGAAGAGAAAACAGGATCAGAAAGAGTGATCAATGTTCAAACTAAGGAATATTAGTGGCATTGGAAGAGTGAGGCCCACCACAGCTGGTTTTATGGCTTGTGTGCTCCGAGGAAAAGTTGATTTTATGAAACAAAAAAGGACAGGGTCCAGCACTCTATAGATTGAGGTAAATGGACCTTTAGGATTTATTAGCCAGATACCAGTCACAAGGGCAGCAGGCACGTCCAGGATTGTTGCTTAATTCTATAAAGAAAATAAGGTAGCACAACAACAAACTGTGCTCAGAAATCAGCAGTGACTGAAAACCCACCATCAGTATGACCAATTAAAATATGAGTGAATGTCACAGATTTGGTGGAGCTATATGGGTAGGATTTAGTGGCAGATAGTGACTGGAACTTGAAAACCACTCAGCCCAAATGTGTTGGATACATGGAGCAAAAGGCTGGCTGAATGCTGTGAATGGTTGGCTATTGTGCCACAGGGAGATGTTTCCCAGAAAAGAAAGAAAGAAAGAAAGAAAGAAAGAAAGAAAGAAAGAAAGAAAGAAAGAAAGAAAGAAAGAAAGAAAGAAATCTGCTGAAATCTCCAAGGGAGATTACCGAGGTTGCATGAATTAGGACCCTCAATTATGCAAGCATGTGCTAGAACATTGTGATAGGAAATTGAGAAATTTAGCATGAACCCCAACTTGAATTGTTTGGATAATACTCATTATTCCGAGGAATTTTTGTTAAACTTCTAGTATCTTATAAGATAATTGTATCCTACAGGCAAGTTCATGAATAAATGGGTAAGATGGCCCAAGTACTCAGCACAGAATTGCTGTAAAAGAGGGCTATAAAGGTCCTCTTTTGAAATTGCTGAGCTACATGGCCATGAAAATGAGCTTAGGTGAATGGAATATTCTCAGAGCTTCCAATAAAAAGGGAATCTAGATCTGTTTTCCCAAGGTCATCCTAAATTTCATGTCAGGTACATTGTTGGTTTTCCATATTGTGTATTTGCGAGGGTAGAAGCTGCGACTGACAAACACCTAAGAAAACCCCCCAGTGTCTCATACTTTGGAATATTTTGGCTAGATCCTAAACCAATATAAATCAGATTAACTTCATTTCTTTGTCCAAATACATGTGGTAGAGATAAAGGTGAGAGCAGATAGTTGACTTACATGTATGCACACCAATTCCAGGATCGGTACAGGACCATATATCTAGGCATTCACGCCACCGTGAGTTACATGAACATTTCAGGTGTTGTACATATGGGAACTGTGTGTGTGTAAAAGTGTGTGTAACTACATTTGCCAGCAGCAATAGGAGGTTCAAACAGGGGGCTAGTTGAATTCTCTCCCCTTCCCTACAACCCTGCAGAACTATGAATTTGGTGCCACATGAACCACCTCATCCCACACAGAAACACTAGGGATGGTGTCGTTATGGACCCTGCTCTGTAGATAATGATGCAGTATTCTAGGCCTGTAACACATGGAATATAATCAGATAACAAATCCCTCTGAAACAACCCTGCCCCTTATCCCCCAAGAGAATACAGGTCAAAAAAGCCTTACTCAGTGCTATAAATCATTTAAGTCTTTCTATATCTTACATTTTTATATATTATGGGCTAACATCTATTCTCAGTTACACCGGTATGAATATAGAGTAACTCCTAATATCAGCGGAGTTTGGCTGGATTTATACTGGTGTAACTAAGAATAGGAGATAGATAGATAGATAGATAGATAGATAAAACCTAAATCCTATTCTTATATGTAATGCTGGTGTAAATCGGTGTAGTTCCACTGAAGTCAATGGAGCAATACCAATTTGCACCCGATTACAGGATCTCTCATTTCATCTTCCCAGTATTTATGGGGATTATGAAGATGAGCTGAAGCACAGGGGCAAATGCATCATTAATATATGTCAGTTCTTCACACAGTGTGATTGGTACATTCTCCAAATCACTGCAGACACTATAAGATATATGATACTTACGTAGTGCGAGCAAAGAGTCTAAGAAGTAAGTATGGCATATGGCATTGGCATAAGTACCTTTTTATTACTTTTTTTTGTTTTAAGAATGAGGTTCAAAACTGTTCAGAAGGATTTGTATTTTACTTCCCAATCACCTCTGTTATTTCTCTTTTTTTTCTCAATATTTGTATCATCGCACAGGCCAGCCATTTTCAGTCTGCAAATGCCATTCTTGTCGCTTTTTCACATGTTGCTTACTAAGAACCTAGGAGCTGAAGGCAATTTCTGACCTTACATTTTACACAATGCTGCTGGCCCTCTTATATGAAAGTTTTAAATCCATAAACTAGGATTAAAAGCAGTAAAATAAAATCTTATAGTAAAATCAGAGCCCTGTAAATATAAATAGAAGTACATAATATAATAACAGACAGCCCCCAAAAGGGCAACACGTCATACCTGATACATGTACCACTTCTTCTTTAGATCACTATAATTTACAATCAGAGTTATTTAATCCACAATATTGACAAGACATGAGAATAACCAATAGAGATTTCATTTAAAGGGATATGCTGTCAACAAAATTGAGTATTTAATAATTCTTTCCCCCTCACACCCCGCATGCTTAGAAAAACCTTTCAGTGACCTGAAAATAAAATGTCTCTCTGTACTAATTTTTGTCCTTCTAATAACCACATTTTTTTTGGGGGGGGGAGGGTTGCTTTGTTTTTTGTCGCCCCATCACTGTCTTTGTTTGCAACAACAGAGATTGAAATTCATTGATAGGTTTGGTTTACTTCCCTGTTTGTACATCAGAATCATGGAGGATGTCAGCTCTGGGAAACATAGTAAAAGACAGTCCCTGCCTGAAGACCTTAAACAGAAAGGCTGATAAAGGGCGGGGAGGAAAAACTCCTGTGTCTTAGCCACACTCTAGAGCACATATAACTATAGAACACTTTTCTACCAACTTCACATATGCTAGTCTTTTAATCTATTTGTTTCTAGTCTATGGTTTATTAACAGGATTGTATATTTTAATTATTTTTTTCTTTCTTTGAATGTACCTAGGGCTCAGTCGTGCTTTTTAAGTATAACCATATAGTGGAAGTGTTGTACAGATACACTGCCAGAGGAGAAGCTCTGTTGAGCCAAATCCCTCCCAAGATTTCCTGTGCAAAGGTGACTGCACAGGTTGTATCATCTAAGGACATCACAAACAGCTCTATTCTCTTGGCTAATGGTGGATGGGAGATCAAGTGGGTTTGGTCTCTGCCCATATTGAGCCATAACAACTAAGGTTACCCTGATAGCATGTGCAAGTTTAATAGATTCACAGTTGCATAGATTTTAAGGCCAGAAGGCACTATTAGATCATCTAGCCTGACCTCTTGCATAACACAGATCACAGAATTTCATCCAGTTACTCCTGTATTGAGCCCAGTATGTGGCGGAAGCCTTCTTACATCAGTAACAATCTGGCCCTAACTGAAAAATCAATATATATATATATATATATATATATATATTATACTATAGCCAGCAGACAGGGCACAAGACACTGATTTAACATACTGCGGTGGTAGGCTCACTCTCTGAATGGGGGGTGGGGGAGGTGAGAAAGAGTGACATCAAAAGACCTAACAATATGAAGTTTTGACAGGTGCTGCAAGGAACCTGAGAATTGCTTCTTAAAATATACCTGAGAAGGAGAACATGGTGGAAGGTGCTTTGTCAAGGGGCTAAAACTACCCCGGTAGATCCAGCTGACTGTTGTTTTGAAAGAAAATAGACATGTGGTTGTGACCTAACAACCTTTGGATAACAACTGCCAGAGGGCAATGGGATATAAGGGGTCCAGAGATCCCCTGGGATATAAGGAGTCCAGAGATCCCCTGGGTTCAGCAAAGGAATATAAAGTAAGGTCTCCAATGAAATCTCGTGTCTCTGGCCAGACAATATGTGAGGCTTTACATATATAACAAAGATTATGTTCTCTAGGTCTGTAGTTAAAAACAGATCATTCAAAGGTAGCATGTTTTGAGACAAACTCCTGCAGACAGGGCATGGGAGACACTTATCTCCGTAGAAAATTGTGTATTGTATGTAGTACAATAGGAGTCTATTATCATTTTAAGTCAAATGCTAATGGAGAGCTGGTGGAAACTTCAGAAGGCAACTTATAGGAAGAGGTAAACCATGGGTGGTAGTGGGGAGACCCTATCTTGGGGTGAATCCCAAAGGCCTGTTCTGATACATTTAGGGGTGCAGACACCCCAGGAAGTAAACTGACAGTGAGTTTGCTTCATGAAAAGGGGATCTCAGTCCGGCTTGCGTGAAAATGCTGAGAGAGCTTTGAGTGAGATAAGTTTCTTTAGACAGGAGAATAACTTGTTAGTTAAGTAGTCTCTAGAAAGTGTGTTATTGTGCTGTTCTATATGTAACCATTTGTTCCTATCTTTCTCACTGATTCTTATTTGAATCTCTATTCTTTCTTAAATACATTTCTTTTTGTTTTATAATGGAACTCAAGTGCTGTGTGTGATACAGCAGTGGTGGTGTAAGGTAAAACTGGTAACCTGTTGTACCCTGTTCTTTTGGGATCAGAGGATTTCTGTGGGTATCCACTGAGTGGGGGCTGCATACCACACTTTGAATGGATTCTTTGGAGGCTGGGGTGCATCTGTTGTCAGCATGTGATGCAAAGACAGGGGTGGTGTAGGCTAGAGCAATGGTTCTCAAAGCCGGTCTGTCGCTTGTTCAGGGAAAGCCCCTGCCGGGCCGGACTGGTTTGTTTAGCTGCTGCTTCTGCAGGTTCGGCCAATCGCGGCTCCCACTGGCCACGGTTCGCCGCTTCAGGCCAACTGGGGCTGCGGGAAGTGGTGCAGGCCAAGCGATGTGCTGGCTGCCCTTTCCGCAGCCCCCATTGGCCTGGAGCGGCGAACTGCAGCCAGTGGGAGCTGCGATTGGCTGAACCTGTGGATGCGGCAGGTAAACAAACCGGTCTGGCCCGGCAGGGGCTTTCCCTGAAGAAGCAGCGGACCAGCTTTGAGAACCACTGGCCTAGAGGAGAGTGCTTGAATGGCTACCAGGCTGCTGGTGCTAGGAAGCTAACATTCAGCTAGTACAGGAAACTCTCCTTTGTGCTGGAGACAGGTGATAACAAGATAACTCACAACACTGGGTGTCCTGAGAAGCATCACAGGGTTGTTTAACCAGTGATCATGTTGGGTTTTCTCTTCTGATTATTCAACTCATTCTGAATATCTGAAAATATCTGATGTCCTTTAAGGCAGGTAATTCTGGGTTCTATATAGTATTGCTTATAATCAGTTATGAGTAATGACCAAAGCTTTCAAAACTGGATGCTTGGTAGTAGGCTTTAAAGTTCATCCTTGGGCATCTAAAGAAAAGTGGCTCGACTCATGCCCAGTGAAGGTGCTGGGCATCTTTGAAGGTCAGGCCACTTTTTCATAGGTGTCTTCATCTTCTTTTGTATGGCTTGGATGGGTAGCAATGATTACAAATTTATATCTAGACATGATGGCCAGCACCTTGCTGCAGTAGTGAGCTGGTGAATGTCTTTCAGGCCCCCAAAGAATGAAGGACACACTCAGATATGATGTGCTCCATCGTTTGTGTCTGGTGACCACAGTCGCATACAGGTGTTTGCCTCATTTTCCATTTAAAGAAAGTTGGTCCACATCTCCCATAAGATGTCCTGATGTGATTCAATCTGCACCAGTCTCTCCAACTTAAATCAAAACCGGGTGGCTCCTTGGCAGAGTCAATGACGAGCTGTTTGTTTTCATAGAATCATAGAACTGGAAGGGACCTCGAGAGGTCATCTAGTCCAGTCCCCCGCACTTGTGAGAGGACTAAGTATTATACTAGTATTAGTATATATGAGTATTTTGAGGTCTCCATTGAGCCTCAGCTTTGAAGTTGTGTGTAAGGGTCTTGATTCAGTTCCATAGAGAGTTGTGGGATTTTAATCTTTTCTTGGGCGGGTTCTCCAAGTCATCATGCAACAAGATCCTCATGTTTGCATTGACATGATTGAGAAAGTGAGATGTTTGTGGAGACTGGATGTGCAATAGGATTGGGAGCCAGTCGTCTGGCTGTAGCCGTAGGTGTTTACATATGGATATGAGAGTTTAGCTTAGGCATCCAATTTTGAAAATTTTAACCTACAGCAATACATGGAAACTCTGTAAGGGATATTTATTTATTTATTTATTTACATTTAATGTCATGAAATAGAAGGTTGGAATGGGAGGGCTCAGTGTATCCAAAATTCATATAAACATAAAGCATCCATATTATTTGTGTTACAATCTTACTTGCAAGCCCCAACAGAGATCAGAGCCTTATTTTTCAAAACACTGTCCAAACACAGTCCCGGCTTTGAGAAATTTGTAGTCTAAAGAAACAAGACAGACAAATGAGAACCAGAGGTAAAGTGACTTACCAAGGTCACACAACATCTAAGTAGCAGAGCTGCAATAGAACACATGGTTGAAATCCTGTCCCCATTGAAGCTAATGGAGCTTTGCCATTAACTTTTATAGGGCTAACAGTTCACCCCAAGTATCTAGCAGAGCATGGAATAGAACACAGATCTCCTGTCTTCCCCTCTAGTGTTTTATCTGGACCATGCTACATATTTAAGATGATGCTAGCTACCCATTATAACTTTGATTTAGGATCTTTTCAAAACTGAAAGGCTGGCCACATTGGCCTCACAGTTTACTTTTGAGAGAGTCCACAGGTGCTTTTGTCTCATTAGATACAGATTCCTCCGTATATCAATTTGCAAAGCCAACAAGTTTTGTGGTAGTTTTGTGAAGTGTCTCCTGGAAAAGGAAAATGACTGTGCCATAACTCCAATATTTTATTTAGGAAAGAAGGCATCTTTGACTTGAAGTTCCAATAGCTAAAAGCCAATATAGTATATAGATTAAATGCATATATAGTAGCGTGTGTGTGTGTGTGTGTGTGTGTATGTAGAGGGAATATTAGAAAAGAAATTAACCCACAATTCTTAAGGTGAATAAAATAAAAGAGAGGATTTGAAAAAAATAAAGTTTATGTGCTAAGTGCAGTAGAGCAGGGGGTACCAGGAAGAGAATATAAGAACTCCTCACCCTTGTGGGCTTCAAACACAACACCAGCATGAGAACACTACAATCTCCAAACAGGGTAGACATTTAGATTTAGATTGGGATTGTAAACTCTTTGAGCTAGGGACTGATGTTTTGCTTATATGTGTGTATGATTCCTGGCACAATCAGGCTCTGATCACTAAGTAGGGCCACTTGATGCTACCAGAATACAAATAAATCAATAAAACAATCATACTAATTATTAACCAAGACTGAGAAGCTGACCAGCATGTGGGGGAGCAGATCTTGCTCCCTTTCAGAAGGTTGTAGCAGGGACTGTGCACCCCATTATTTGTAGAGGTAGTGCATGACTCACCATGGCTTTAAACTTTGTACAGTTGTTTACAGCTGTGCAAAGTTGTTGTAGAGGACCATTGCTATCCTTATTATTTATTTGCATTGCAGTAGGGACTAGGAGTGCCAGTCATGGACCAGGACTCCAAATTAACCTCGTGGATAAGTAAAAGAGGAGCTGTCACTCTGCTGTGTACCATGTGATCTTCAGTTTTGTTAATTTAACACGTTCATCATACCAGTGACATTCCTGAAAGTGACACAAATTGCGCTGGCCCAAATATGCATGCTATTAATGTTATCCTAAGCTTGCTTACAATATAATTGGAAGAATGTGACTGATGATTCTTCACAGAAAATATGTTATTTAGATACAGTTGTTTTGCTCTTATTTTCTATATTGATGTTATCTAATTTTCTCCATTACTATAAAACATCAACAAGGAATTAGAATATATTCTACTTACACATACATTGTAACTGCTGATTTCTTCCTCTGTTTGATTACATCACAGTTTGTTGCAGTGGAAAAGACTACAATAACCCAAATACAAAAAAATATGATTTGGGGAATGACCAGGAGCATATTAAATGTCAGAGAACATTTTCATGCATATGGAATGAGAAGTGAGTAAAAAGATTTTTCTCCTTATAAAACAAATTGCTGTGATTGACCTCTTCTTGACCAGCCCCAGAGCTAAAAGAGATTAGGTGTTAAAAGTACAATTTGGCATAAAAATGTTATAGTACTCATCAAGGAGAGAGTTCATGGCCTGGTCACACAGAAAATTGGTTTCGGTTTGACTGTCATGGGTGTTTGAAAAGGTACCAAGTAAGTTCAACTGTGTTCTTGTTATACCAATAAAATAAAAATCAACAGGATCTTATTAAAGGAGAAAGGCAAAATGCCACATTTATTGTGAATACAGAAAGAATCATAGTAAGCAGTTAGTTATAACTATAACATTCCATTCAATTTCATATTTATTCACACATTCATTCATACACACACACATGGGTCCTGCAAGGTTGTTATCATAGTTACCAGCCTTAGAGTTGCTCATGCCAAGCCACTGGCCAGGTGGCCTGGACATGAGGAGGGAGCAGGGCCTTGTCAGATGCACATCTGAAGCTCCTGGAAGTTGGTTTGCAGAATCAGAACCCAAAGTTCTCAGTTTCTAAAGTCCATTTTTATAGGAATTTATTCCTATGCCAGTCTATGGGAATTGCTTCATCATGCTGTTGCTGAATCAATCAGCAGATGGCAAATTCCTGACAGCTCTGTGTTGTTCTTCGGTTCTCCCATCCTTGAGGCTGCTGGGTGGATTCCAGTCTGCCCTCTGGGTGTCCTCTGGTTGTTTCCACTTGACACCTTCTTCGGCCAATGGACACTGGATTCTTAGGCTGGCACCTTCCTGATCAGTCAGTTATTATCCACTCCAAGCATCCATCCACATACATCCTCTATCTCTGTTTTAATCACAATTGTTAACAAAGAGAGATAAATACAACAAAAGTGCTGTTTCTGTTGTTACAAAGTATTGCTTCGAGAACAGACTCTGTCTTAGGATGTGCTAACACAATTAGCAGCTTGCAAGTTTCACACAGAGAAGGAGAGAAACAGTACCAAAAACCAAGAGACCTCTTAATTAGTAATACCCTGGAATTTAAACTATGGGGAATCAAACTCATTTGTGATTTTAATACAGAACTTCTTTAATATGATCCAACATTCTTTGGATTCTGTGTCATTTAGAGAGGGACAGACATTTATTCTGCATAGTGGCAGGAGAACTATTCATTAAGCCTGTTAGGTCATCACTTAAGGATGATGCACTGCACTGTCATGCATAGTTAACTTAGTTTCTCAGTGAATTGACCAGGCCCTAGAACAGGGATCAGCAATCTTTGGCATGAGGCCTGCCAGGGTAAGCCTCCTCATGGGCTGGGCCTGTTTGTGTACCTGCTGCATCCATAGGTTTGGCTGATCGCAGCTCCCACTGGCTGTGGTTTGCCGCTCCAGGCCGATGGGGGCTGCAGGAAGCAGCAGCCAGCACATCCCTTGCCTCACACCGCTGGGATGTACTGGCCTGGCGGGCCACTTGCCAAAGGTTGCCAATCTCTGCCCTAGAATCAGCTCTGGATTAAGGCATAAACACGATTGGCTTGGTGTGTAGGATCCCAGCTCCTATAGTCATATGATTATATCTTACTCAGCTTTCATTTAAAAAAAGTTCCTAATTTTTTCTCAATGATGTAAAGAACACCTTGAAAGTGTGAACTGAGTGTAACAGAGACATCTTCCTGAGTCTGCAGAGAGCCTGAAAAATAGCTCTTATAGGTGTGAACTGCCCTATGCATCTCTACGGCTGTTTACTCTAAGGCCCACTGCTCTGAAGACTCTACCACAGCATGTGGCAATGTGCCTGACTCATGCAGGAAGGTATACGCAGCTGCTCAGGTAAGTAGCCAGGGGCTACTAACCAGTGGTAGCCTTCACAGGCCACTCAGGTTACCACTTCTGCTGTTCCAGAGGGAAGAGGGTCCCTGCTGCCACTACTAGGGAGAGAAATGGAGTCTATGTCATTGCCTTTCTGGGAAGGGAATGGAAGGGAAAGGAAGGGAGCTGCCTTGCCATTCTAAACAGGGGATGGCCTAGGTGTATGGAATGGTGAGGGCCACGAGGACCTGGCATCATGGTTTATCTAGATTATCTCATTTTGGCCCGGCCAAAAATGGTTCCAGAAACTCCACCTGCAGATTTTAGGAGATACACATTAGGGTGTAATTTATAGGTGCTGCATAAATAAAGGCTAAATCTAGTTAGCTGGGGAATGGTAGTCAAATAAATGAGGCAATCATAAAGGGAACCAGGTAAATAGTTTAGACAATGATGCATCTGTAAGTAGGGTGAACTGAGAAAAAAAGCTTTCCATAAACTGACATACCTATGTATTTTTAGGTGCTAATTATTCAACTGTATTTAATACTAATAATGTATTTATAGTCTGATGTTATTGATGTACCACTGATAGTGATATAACCATTGAAGGAGTTGATGTCATAATTTAATTCTAATCTTCTATATTCTAATATTATTTTGTGCTGTTTTACTTCATCTGTATGTTGTCTAAGTATGGGGTACTTTCTATAAAGAAACAGTTTCCTTAGACTCCATTTGTTCTGCATACACATAGTCCACAGTAATAAAAAAATGTTACTCATGACAGACTATATGAAACATACTAAGATATTGTAATGTACTTGAGAAATAGTATCACTGAGAACAGTGATCATGTAATCAAATCATAATGCATTTATATAGACAAACAAAGGGCAGAGTTAAGTTTACATGTTCAATCTTAAGTTTGGCATTTTCCAAGTTTTGACAGCACTATGTTCTCTTAACATAGATTTTTTGCATGAAATGTGATATGAAAACAGAACTGTTTCTAAACACAAAGCTTTCTGAAAATTTCCATGAAGAAACTGAAGCTCTTTAAAGAGCTCTGCATTGCTATAGGTTACACATTTTGAATAACGTACCTATGGTACCTAAGGATTTTCTACTGTACTGAGTCTATGGCTTCCCCAGTATTCAGCCACACATAATCATTCTGGTTATACATATTCTCTCAACTTGTTCAGTTAGCTTTTTTCTGGAGAAGGGCTCTTGTTTTCTTGACCTATTTTTGATAAAAGAGAAAAAGCTTTTGTTTTGCAAACGTATGAAGGGCCCAAATCCTGAAAAACTCACAATGAATTCAATGGTTTCATGCAGGTGGAGTTTACAGGATTGTAACCATTACTTGCTTAGGCAACAAACAAAGATTTATCCAGATAACTGTTCATGCAAAGGTCATCTCCAAAAGAAACTTCAGGAGACAGACAAGTATAAAACTTGCAATAGAAAAATAATTCCTACTTGTATGCAGGAGTATAACTGGGGGCAGCATAAAAGAAAAAACATCATATATGTTGAGCAATGAAAAGCTCATGTTTACTGTTACAGGGCAAGAGTTGTGTGGTCTAGAAACAGATCTTTATTTATTTATATTGAATGTCTGCAGTAGAATGAAAAGAGTATCATTCATTGTGAGTGCATAGATAAGGACAGAAATGAAAAATTATTCCCTTACTGAGCTGAAAGTTCATTTTTCCTGAAATTCTTCTTGTCAGTAGTTCTAAAAGGTTCTCATTTTCTAATAGACAAAGACTAGTGGAATCCCTGAGGGAGGGGAAAAAAAAAAGAGAGAGACAGCTAATTTGATGTATTTCTATAAGGACCTTAGGAAACTTTTGCAGCACTCATTTTTGCTTGTGTAAAAATGTATGATTCCATACTGAGCTATTACAAATCACAGTCAGAGTTGAAATAGTCACGTAGAAGAAAATTGGCTTTTCTGCTGAACTTCCCCACTTCAGGTTTCAGAGTAACAGCCGTGTTAGTCTGTATTCGCAAAAAGAAAAGGAGTACTTGTGGCACCTTAGAGACTAACCAATTTATTTGAGCATAAGCTTTCGTGAGCTACAGCTCACTTCATCAGATGCATCCGTAGCTCACAAAAGCTTATGCTCAGATAAATTGGTTAGTCTCTAAGGTGCCACAAGTACTCCTTTTCTTTTTCCCCACTTCAGCTTCCTCACTGAAAAAGCTAATTTATGTGTGTGCCTGTGTACCTTAATGTCTGAGATGCAAACTGTTTTTGTCAGAATCAATTTACTGTGAACCCTTATTTAATGAGAAGGCTTTATGGGATGGGGGTGAGGGGGGATATAGATGGTTCAGCAGTCTGCAGGGTCTAGTTTTCAGGGTTGCCAACCACATTTATTAATCAAGGAATGGCTAGATTTCAGGACCATCCATCTGTGCATGACTTATTTTCTTATTTTTCTAAAGCTATCCATTATAGGAAT
Organism: Eretmochelys imbricata; assembly: GCF_965152235.1. Classification (NCBI taxonomy): domain Eukaryota; kingdom Metazoa; phylum Chordata; order Testudines; family Cheloniidae; genus Eretmochelys; species Eretmochelys imbricata. The sequence continues at coordinate 145,674,000 of NC_135572.1, forward strand.
GTCCTGTGTCACTGTGCCTCAGTGGGTCACAGCTGAGAATTCAGGATTCTTCACCAGATTCAGGATTATACCAGGCCAGTAACAAAAGTAAACTTCTGTCTCACCACACTGGTTAACAAGAAGTCATAGATATAGTCTCCTTAGGCATTCCAGCTTTATTTTCACCACCCAGACACCAGATTGTATGATGAGTGGTTACTGAAAACCAGTTTAATCACATATAGAGTCCTACTAGTCCCAAGAGATCACATTAAGCACATTGCTGCCAATCCTTTAGTAACTAAAATCTAAAGGTTTATTAATAGGAGTGTCATAAATATAAAGGGAAGGGTAAACCCCTTTGAAATCTCTCCTGGCCAGGGGAAAGCTCCTCTCACCTGTAAAGGGTTAAGAAGCTAAAGGTAACCTCGCTGGCACCTGACCAAAATGACCAATGAGGAGACAAGATACTTTCAAAAGCTGGGAGGAGGGAGAGAAACAAAGGGTCTGTGTCTGTCTGTATGCTGGGTCTTTGCCGGGGATAGACCAGGAATGGAGTCTTAGAACTTTTAGTAAGTAATCTAGCTAGGTATGTGTTAGATTATGATTTCTTTAAATGGCTGAGAAAAGAATTGTGCTGAATAGAATAACTATTTCTGTCTGTGTATCTTTTTTGTAACTTAAGGTTTTGCCTAGAGGGGTTCTCTATGTTTTTGAATCTAATTACCCTGTAAGATATCTACCATCCTGATTTTACAGGGGGGATTTCTTTATTTCTATTTACTTCTATTTTTTATTAAAAGTCTTCTTGTAAGAAACTGAATGCTTTTTCATTGTTCTCAGATCCAAGGGTTTGGGTCTGTGGTCACCTATGCAAATTGGTGAGGCTTTTTATCCAACATTTCCCAGGAAAGGGGGGGTGCAAGTGTTGGGAGGATTGTTCATTGTTCTTAAGATCCAAGGGTCTGGGTCTGTAGTCACCTAGGCAAATTGGTGAGGCTTTTTACCAAACCTTGTCCAGGAAGTGGGGTGCAGGGTTTTGGGAAGTATTTTGGGGGGAAAGACGCGTCCAAACAGCTCTTCCCCAGTAACCAGTATTAGTTTGGTGGTGGTAGCGGCCAGTCCAAGGACAACGGGTGGAATATTTTATACCTTGGGGAAGTTTTGACCTAAGCTGGTAAAGATAAGCTTAGGAGGTTTTTCATGCAGGTCCCCACATCTGTACCCTAGAGTTCAGAGTGGGGGAGGAACCTTGACAAGGAGAAAAAAAGAAGTCAGTTGAAATGATTAATAGATTATATACATACAATCATTGCAATACCCTTATACCAGTGTTAGGTGAGAAAAATTAAATATGAAGCAGTTATGGCAACCGAACCAAAGTCAGGCCAATAAAGGTTGCTGGGAAAGTCCCTGAACGAGATAAATAGAATAAAAGAATACTTGTTTAAGTTGCAGGGAGTAAGAAAAAAGGGGAGGCCTGCATTCCTGCATTTTTGTACCAAATGTTCTGGGAACAGTTTGTTGAGATATGGAGGCACTGTTTTCCACTCCCTGTTCTTGTGTTATGTCTGTTTTTAACTCCTCGTCTCCTGGTTGACACCCATACCGATAAAGTTAGTGAAGCATTATGATTTCCTAAAAGTTATCTACAATAAGGGGGTAGAAGTGCATGCATAATAGAGAAAGAGGATTTTAACTAACATGAGGGGGGTGGGTTGCTTTATGAATAAATCTGTGACGTGACGGGACTGTCTATAAAAATCTATTAGTTTTAATTAGAGGCTTCTGGTTCTCTTTGGAGACGGGCTGCTCTCTATTGTTGTGTGGACTCTTCAATAAAGAGCTTTGTGTTCGGACCTTGCTGGTGTTGCCTGTCTCTCTCCGGTCAGACAATGAACCATGCCGTCTGGGGTTCAAGTCCTCGACATCAGGTTTGTGGCAGTGATGTTATAGGCTGCTAGCTTGTAAAGTCACTCTGGTAACTTCCAAAAGATTGGAAGCTCCTCAGTCCATAGTTCAATATGCTCCTTTAGTTGTAAATCCACAGTCCAGAGAATCAGGGCAGAGAAGAGGCAAAATGAAGTAATCCAGGGGTCTTTTATACCCTTTGCCATGTGCCTGAAAATTTTCTGTTTCAATCAAAGCTCATAGCCTAGTTTGTGGAAAGTTACTGGCAGAAGATGGAGTCCAGGGTCACATGAGCACCTCACATGTCCTTACATGCCTTGCTGACTCACAGAGGATAGCCACTGGCCCTTTGGAAATTGAGCCTCCGCAGGAAGAGATATCTGGGCAGAATGAGTTTCTTATATGGCCCATTGTTAGAATGAAGTGTCCTTAATGGCCCATCAGGTTTGACTAGTCCATTCACAATGGGCTAGCTAGGCTGGATGTAAACTACCTTCTGGGTGTTACCCCAGGAAAAAACCCTTTTGCGATATATCTACATAGCCAATATTCATAACTTTAGATACAATAATGTTGCATGGATTTAAATCCTACTTAGCAAATCATAACTTTTTCATTGACACCTTACATGATAAGCTTTGTTCAAAATTTGTTGCAATTGCATAACAGTGGCAATATCAATGATATAAATGGTCATATTTCAATCATGCAGCATCACATCCTACTAAAAGTGCAATCTGTTTCACCTTTGCTCATAGTATATGAGGTGTATGAAGGGAAACACTCTCTGCCAGCTCTGCCTAGTGTTGGCGTGTGGGGTGTGGCAGGTTGCCTTCCTCCCAGGCATTCTCCTTTTTTGTCACTGCTTTGTCCTGCAGTGATCTGTCCTTTCAGTGACTCAGCCCTTCAGCATGATCATGTTCAAGGTCACCCCTTTCAGGGTATATGTAGAAAATCCAAAATGGGGAGGTCTTCAGGATTAAACAAGGGACTCAGAGCTTCTCCCTGCAGTCTGAGTCTCATGCTCTAGACACTTGTATCTGCTGGGTCTTCCCCCAACTAGGTTCCTCACTAAGGGATAGGCTCCCAGCATTGTCCCTCTTTAGGAATTGATAGGGGACCTCAGGCCTACCTTCTCCATTGGACTCCTATCCAGGGCCCAGTAGCAGGCAGCCAAGTCCTGCACCTTGGAGTGCTATGCAGCTGTCTCCCTGGATCACTTCCTACCAGTCCCCTCTCTTTCCACCAGATAAAGTAAGGAATTAAACACAAAGATAACGTCTCTGACCTTCAGTGAAGCACAGGTCTCTTATTTGCTAGTGTGGTGAGGTCACTATTGCCAGGCTTCAGGCAGCAAGCGCTCCTGTGGGGCTCCTTCCCAGCAGCTCAGAGTGCAGGGCAGCTCACCTCCATCATCCACCAGCCACAGAGCTACTCTGCTCCCCATTTTAAGCTCCTTCTCCAGTTCTGGCATGCTTTGAAGCTGGGGCAGGGTTGCCTGGGCCTTGAGTAGCTCTTTGACCCCTTCCTTTCTAGAGTGGAGTTAGTATATCCCATCACATGGTATAACAAAGTAAAACGTACTTCTACTATTCGCCAATTAATAAGCATTTATGCTCTACTATTTAATATTGAGAGCAGGATGCACTGATTCAATCAATCTGGTTCACAGCCCATGGAGGGTGAAGTGGGATCATGGCAAACGTGTGCATTGAATGAGTGATGAGGAAATTTCAAAAGGTACAGGGATTCCTTTCAGGCAGAATCAAGATTTCTGAGTGCCTATTTGGATTTTTTTAAATGAATGTTATGACCTTTTTAGACCACATTCTTCGCTAAGCATATCCTCGGAGAAGAATTTGGTACTATGACTAGAGCAAACTTCACTGTCAATCTTGTGAGAACTGGTATTTTCATGAGATGTTTGTTTGGGTTGGAAAGATCATCCGAATAGCCTCTTGTAATGGCACAGCAAAGAGCTTTTCCTTTAGGCACCAGCTGTAAATAAGAAGCCCATCCAAGTCAGAGCTGCGGTAATTTAGATCAGGTCATATCCTTGTAGGTCACAATTCTTAATCTCATAGGGCATCTCCCAGTCCGACCTCATATTACTACAAGATTAGAGTTTCTTGCTTAATGGCTTGATCAAAACTCCTGCATGAAATTTAAAAGGAGCAATTCAATGTGATTATTACAAGTACTGGAAATAAGAACATGGGTTTGCTCCACTCTGTGGTTTGACTGATGATAGGGTGATGTTTGAAAAAATGGAAGCCTATCTTGTCACCTCAATAGGGGAATATTTCAGGGAATATTTTGACTTTGAAAGATGGTTTACAATTGGAACAAACAGAAGAATAGTTGTTGGACTTCAGGTTCAGCTTTCATGATTCTGGACCCCATATATGAATGTTACAGGAAGCCTGCAGTACATGACTATTCTGTATGACTTGTATGATCATGACATTACTCCAATCCATTTAACACCGTCTTGTAAACAAGGAAAATATAAACACATGCCCAAGAGCTGTATGTTTCTGGCTATAAAGCCATAGTGAACGGCTGCAAAGTGGCAGAGATCCAACCAACACATAAAAAATTGTTAACTATCCCAGTTAGAAGCATCACAAAGGACTAACACGTGGGAAAAATAAAATAACTGAGAAACTGCAACAGATATGGTGAATGCAGGCATATACTTGAAACTATTGCATCCATACTTGAGACTATTGGATGAATGGACTATAAGGTGGATAGAAAGCTGGCGAGATCATCGGGCTCAACGGATAGTGATCAAAGGCTCCATGTCTAGTTGGCAGCCGGTATCAACTGGAGTGCCCCAGGGTCGGCCCTGGGGCTGGATTTGTTGAACATCTTCATTAATGATCTGGATGATGGGGGATGGATTGCACCCTCAGCAAGTTCACAGATGACACTAAACTGGAGGGAGAGGTAGATACACTGTAGGGTAGGGATAGGGTCTAGAGTGAACTAGACAAATTGGAGGATTGGACCAAAAGAAATCTGATGAGATTCAACAAGGACAAGTGCAGAGTCCTGCACTTAGGACGGAAGAATCCCATGCACCGCTACAGGCTGGGGACCGAATGGCTCAGCAGCAGTTCTGCAGAAAAGGACCTGGGGATTACAGTGGATGAGAAGCTGGATATGAGTCAACAGTGTGCCCTTGTTGCCAAGAAGGCTAACAGCATATTGGGCTGCATTAGTAGGAGCATTGCCAGCAGATTGAGGGAAGTGATTATTCCCCTCTATTCAGCTCTGGTGAGGCCACATCTAGAGTAATGCGTCCAGGACCGGTTCTAGGCACCAGCAAAGCAAGCACATGCTTGGGGCTGCTCACCAGCATAGCAAGATGTGGGGCCATGGGCAGGGCTGCTACAGCCATTTCAGACTGGGATTGGCACTGGGGGAGCGGAGGTGATTGTGCCCTGGCTGGAGGGACTGGGCAGCCCCCCCACCCCAACGCCCACTGCTTGCTCCTGCCGGCATGGGGCTGCAACACCCAGCTCTGGAGGGCAGCACCAAGCCCCCGAGTGAGCTCAGGGGGAAGGAGAGACAGGAGGCAGAGCTGTTCAGTGCCTCCCACGCAGTTCCAGGCCGCTCTGGTTACTCGGCAGTGACAGCCAGGCTGGGCACCCAGTCAGCAGCGTGACTTGGTCCGACCTGCGCAGACCACGTGAGCCCTGGAGTCGGTGCTGATGTTCTGCCTATGCCAAGGCCTCCGGAGCAGGGGCAGCCCGAGCTTTGCCCAGGCAGAGACAGCCCAGCTCACTCCATGGCCGGCCCAGTGAATAAATGAGTACACTAGTAGGAAATTATTTTATTTCACTAACTACAAATTCTCTGTTTTAATTTTTTAAACAGTCAAAAAACAAAAAAAAATTGCAAAGTGCAAACGTGTAAAACCAAAAAAAAAAAGGGGGGGGGGCAAAATTTTTTTTGCTTGGGGTGGAAAAAAACCTAGAGTCGGCCCTGATTGCATCCAGTTTTGGGCCCCCCACTACAGAAAGGATGTGGACAAAATGATTTAGTTGGGGTTGATCCTGCTTTGAGCAGGGTGTTGGACTAGATGCCCTCCTGAGGTCTCTTCCAACCCTAATCTTCTATGAGTCTATGATTGTATGCTGGCTGTTGGGTAGGTTATGGAGCTCTGTCTGGGAACTAAAAGCAGTGAGGGGTGATAACTGCAGACCCTGGGGCAGGTAAACAACTTCAGGGAAGTTCCATCTCCTTGGATGAATTGCATATACTCGTTCAGGCTGAGTTCAAAAGACTCAGGAGACAAAGAAAGAGCTTGTGATATAAAGGGCCAGCTTGAACTGATTAATGGGGTTTTCCAAACTGACAGGAGGTGGGGAAAACTCTTCTGAAGGGTTGGAAGGACTGGGACCTGCGAGGGTCTTTACTGGACTGTTGTGGGATCTCTGATAAACTTAAGTATGTGTTTAAACTTTTTATTATATATTTAGGGTGTAATGTTTTTGTCCTAAAATAAATGTATCATGCTCTGTATAAGTCTGTCTTCTCTCTGGTAAACTACTGTCTTAGCCATTGAGAGAGTGAAAGAGAAACTGTAGTTATTGAGCTAGGTCAGACCTGCTGGGATAATCACAGTGAATTGCAGGGGCTACAGCGTAAATCCCCAGTCTGAGCGAAGAAATTTGGGTCCCTGCCAGAGAGAGGTGATGACTGGAGGTGTGAAACCTAAGGGGGGCATCCCTTAAGCAGACCACAGAAGGAGTCAGAGGGACAGTTACCCCAAAACTGTGATAGAAACCTCAAAAGAAATTGGAACAATTAATAAAATATGAACAGCGTGAGCTAGAAAAGAAACTACTTGTGGATGCTCCATATTCTCAATAGCGTGAAGAGGAATCACAAGATGAAAGTATGTGATGGTGGCTATAAAAGATAGCAGTGACAAGTTATCAAGTAAACGGACACATTAACTGAAGAAGGGCAATGTTAAAAGAAAATACGATAAAGGTCAAAGGGAGTAGAGAAAGCAAGATTTTGGAAGTGAGTAAGAAGAAAAAAAAGACACATGCAACAAAATGGGTTTGTTACTCTACAAACTTTACAAAGTTTCACAGAAGTCACCAAGAGAACAACTCATTTTACCAGCTTCATCCTGGTTTGTCACTGCCAAAGTGTCAGAGAAGTAGTTCAGAATATAGTTAATGTGTTTGTGGTTTCTATCTTGTAACAATGGTAAAGAATCGTAGAAAGAGTCACTTTCTTCTAACGCTAAACAAGAAAGTTAATTAGAATGGTATTATCCCTAAACCAACTCTGTTTGGAACCTTCTCTGTCTAGACCTTCTGCCTAAAACCTTTCCTCCTGCCTGGCTTACTGCTACAGATTTAAGACCACAATATACCCATCCTCACAGTTTCTACTGACACTAGATAAGTCGTTTCCCCATGAATAGAGAGCTTGTCCTGGAGAGGTTCTTTCTGACATTTACTGTACAATTGAAAATAACAGTAAGAGAGCTGGCAGAACAGGCCATTCTGAAACTGTATATTTCATCTTAGTATTTTATATACAATGAAGGCAGAAGTAGTCCCAGGAACTCAGACCATTTGAGTTCGTTTTGGTATTAGCATAAACAGAGTATGAAAGTTATTCAAGCTTAGATTAGAATGTGTATGCAAAAATCCCTGGATTATTTCACATCAGGTAGACATTTAAAACACACCCTTAAGTCTATTCTGCTCTGTTTTTACAGTGTAAACCCAGAGTAACTCCACAGCAGGAGATAGTTTCTCTAGCTCTACTCAAGTGCAGCAGGGACAAATTTTAGCCTCAGGGTAAATCCATGCTTTAGGTTTAGGTTTAACTGTATGGGTGCATATGGGTAATCACCATATGTAATGGCACAGATGCCATGTAACAGAGTATAATTTGCTCTTATAAATTATACTTTGCACTTCTATAAAACCTTGTATTTCAGGATCTAAAAGCACTCCACAAACATTTATTCCCACATCCTCTGAGATAATTATATTCAATTTGCATATGGATAAACTAAGACATGGAGAAATTAAGTAACAGTGATGGCCCCAAGAACAAAACCCCATGACACTTCCTTTGCAGTCTGTGTTTTAATCACTAAGTAACACTACTGCTACAATAAGCATGGACTGCTGGTTGATTATACTGCTTCTCAGACTATCAATCTATATAGCACATAGAATCAAAGAGTGGATTTTCAGCAAAAAACTGAAAAGATCTGACTTTTTTTCCGCTAAGAGGCTTCAGTTTTGCAAAATGTTGTGCAGCATGCCGTGCTAAAGCTGGGATATACCACAACATGGACCACTGCAAATGAAAATTATACGTATGAAAGGCAATGGGTCTTGGGATCTGGAGATGTAAACATAGTTAAGGAAGCATCCTGTCTGTAACTTACTTTATCTCTATGTAGGGTATCTTAAGGTCTCACGTAACATCTGAAAGTAGAGTAACGTCTGAAAGTCACAGTTCAAAACATATGTTTTTTTGGCATATGTTTTGCACCTCTCCTTCATTTGCCAGAGACATCAAGCGTCATAAACACTGCAGGAAGAAAATGATTTTGTATTTCTTGACACAAATTATGAATTTGAGAGTTACACTTCTGTACACACACTGTGATAAAAATGTATAATATTTGAAAATAGAGCAAGCGGGGATAGAAAGCCTTTATTTTTCCTGGGGGAGAGTGAAAAGGGGATAAAAATAATTTTTCTATACAATGGTACTGTTCTAAAACAAAAGGATAACCTAATTAACAACATTTTATTATGCAGCATTTAGCAACATTATGCAGTCCATAAAGGCTCAGAAATTAGACAACTGCTGCCATAGTAACTGCATTAGTATTGTACTAACTTGCCACCGGTGTTCCAGGTATTTCACATCCTATAAAAAACAGAATTTACAAATGATATTGATAATGGTTGTGCTTTCCCAAATAAAAATAAACAGTTGTGCAAATAGCTAAACTATTTTTTTAAATTCACACACTCATATAGGCTCTTCTCACAGATGCACTCTTCCTTATATCGGGCCTATAAAAGACTCTGTAAAGTGCTGCAGTCTGTTCTCTCTCTCTCTTTCCCCATGTAGTCTTCCATGGAGGTTGATTCTTTCATTAGATATGCACCATGCTCAGGCCTACTAGTGAGTTGGTCCATTAGCAGACATTTTGTTGTTAAATATTTCATTGTTATGAGCCCACACTTAAATCTAAAGAACAATCGGTGAAAGAGGAGAATGTTAAAAGTTTTTATTGCCCATAAAACAACAAGAAAGTAACTTGTAGGGAGCTACAAATCCTCTGGAGGAGGATTGCTTTCATTGTATTTTAGTGCTTCTTGGTGAATACCTTCCATTCTGTCTTCTTACAACAATGCACAGGATCTGAGCAACAGAAAATCATATACTCTAGTTATGGTTTTCAGGTCTATAATGCACATGAAGTGATTGAATACTTTTGAGCTTTCCAGCCAGTTGTCCACTCCTCTTGTGATGGTCCTGGTACAAATTTGAACATTAGACCACATCACTTGAGTTGAGTTAAGTTGAGTTGAGAGTTAGATTATGAAGATTCATAAATTTTTAAGGACAGAAAGGACCATTCTATCCATCTAGTGTTATGTAGCTTGATTCAGCCATGAATTATATTGATTGGGCAGAATTATTCCAGTAGTAATAGCACAGCCCGAACAGGGGTTGTGGCAACAAAATATATCCATGACCCAACCCCCCATCCCTTCAGCATTAGGCAACATAGCCCCATGTGTGGATGGTGCTTGCTAGGGGGCTTATTCCTTGACCCACTTACTTCCCTGGTCCTTCTCGCATGAACAGAGAGCAACAATACCCAAAGTCTAAAGGTGCAAACAATTTGATGTTTATTGGGGTGAACTTCCAGCAAGCATGATTCCAGTTTCGTTCCTTAGTGTCCTCCTTCCCAGCTCTGACACCACAGAGCCTTACACCTGTGTCCCTGTTCCCATTCCCCCGCTTAGCAAAACATGATTCCAATTTCCCCACCCCCATTCCCTGTTCCCATTTCCCCGCCTTACTTCCTGATTGACTGCAGAGTATATAGTAAAACTTGAGGTCTGCTTAGCTATACCTTAACAAATCATTTTACTGAAACGAACCAATCCTAACATATTGTAACATGATTATTTAACCAATTATATCCCACCACCTTAATTAGCTTACACCCAGCAAAATTAATTCTACAGCAGACAGAAACAATCACAGTACCAGACAGAGATTATACAGACAAACAATAGGGAATGGGGACTACAATGATAGAACAACACAGAAATGAGGATTTCACATCCCAGCTATTGATAAGTGAGTTCTTACTGAGCAGAAAACTATCAAATTAAACTTCCTTTTACATCCTCTAGGCTCTTCCCTTTCTCTGGAGGTGATAGATCAGATCACCTTTCTAACACCCCAGATTGCCTTATTTCAGTGTGACTGGTTTGGAATGTGAGGATGTGACCGGTCGCTTCCCAGTTTATGGCTGCCTCTGCTGCTTAGCCAGAGATCTTAGCCTAAGAACAGGGCCTCAGACTGTCACAGTAAGAGAAGACCCTTACACGGGCAGACAGTGATTTTGATTCTTTCTTTTATACCTCTCTAACTAGCTAAGTGATAAGAATACACCTACATTCTTAGAGTCTAGGCCTTTACAGACAGGCCTGAATATCTATATCCTAACAGTGCTGACCAGGAAAAAGCGTGCTAGAGTGTCAGTGATATGTACTTTTAGGATCTTCCTTAGAAGCCTTTATCTGAGATATCTCCGGCCATACTTAAAAGCTGGCCTGTCTTGGAGAGATGGCAGAATAAACATATCACATGAGCTCCGTGTGGGGTGCAGCCGCACCTCCTGGCAAAACAGGTGGGTCATTACACACATAGCACTAGGAAGCTGAATTGAACCCATAAAATGTAACAATTAATTATTTAGGATGGCTATATTCTGCCCTGGAAATATTGTACCTGCTAAGCATTCAAATTTTTTAGGGGTTAGTCAAACCTCCTTTCAGATCCTTATATGCTTGATTCCTAAAGCAAAATCTCTCAAGCTACTGAAAAATAGATATTAGTAGATTTATTACTTGAGATGAGAGGAAAAATCTCTGTAAAAACAGATGCAACTTTCCAAGAAAAATGGTAACATAGGTCTGTCTAATTTTAGACTCTATAATGTAACTTGTGAGCTTTTTGCCTTTAGAAATGGCTGTTTCTTGACACTGAAAATATATGGTAAGGGCTATATAAATTACTGCTCTTTTCCCATTTGAGCAGGCATGGTACCCCCAGACAACCCCATTTAAAAATAAAGTTTAATCCCATAGTTTTACAAGTATCAAAGGACTTGGCAGAAACATAGAAAATGGCAGATCAATTAGACCAGTGGTTCTCAGCCAAGGATACGTGAACCCTTGGGGGTACGCAGAAGTCTTCCAGGGGCTACATCAACTCATCTAGATAGTTTCCTTGTCTTACAACAGACTACATAAAAAACACTAGTGAGGTCAGTACAAACTAAAATTTCTACAATGACTTGCTTATACTGCTTTATATAGGATACACTGAAATGTAAGGAGATTTATTTATATTCCAATTGATTTATTTTATAATTATATGTTAAAAATGAGAAAGCAGTTTTTCTGTGTCACTTTTGTATTTTTATGTCTGACTTTGTAAGCAAGTAGTTTTTAAGCAATGTGTAACTCGGGATCAGACTCCTGAAAGGGGTACAGTAGTCTGGAAAGGTTGAGAGCATCTGAATTAGACTTTATATTCACATTGTGCTACAGTCCAGATTGGAAACAAATGCAGTTAAATAGTATACTTTTCAGCAATATGAAAATGGAATTTATTGTCTGCCACACGTATTCAGATTACTCATACCGTTTGCACATTAGAAATTGAGCTATAATGTCAGCAACACTAAATTATTTACCCTTCTAGCAATTAAATCTTAGAGAATTATTATCTAAAACAAGAGCTTTTTGTAGAATCTTGCTACATATACCAAATTCTCATTGTCAAATTATACACTAAAACTGTTAGTGGAAGATATGAAAGAGAAATCAATATCCAAAAGGTTTGTTTTTCTCATCCATGTCAAACAAGATCTAATTTAGTAACTTCAATTTCAACTACATCAACATATCAACTGATACACTGATTTAATTGTATCATCCAGTGTCAGATTGAGATACATTGAATAGTACTTCACTCCACAAGTAGTCTTGTTGAATTAATAGGTCCCCATTAATATTAAAGTGCTACTAAGTATGAGTAAGAATATCACAGTCTGATCCTTAAACTATAAAGTCGGATAGATTCTTTCTCATAGGCATTCAGCATATGAATCAATTATTTTGCATATACGTACAAGTGCATCAAAAGTTTTCTGACCTGCACACTAACGCATGATGCACACCTGAATTTGTCTTGAAGCTGAATAAGGACAACGTTTTGTATCAACAATCACCTTTTGTCAGATGTCAGATGTTGATGATAATGCAAAATTTCCATAGCCACATTTACATACCATAGACTCTACTGCAGACAGGTTCTGCCCAAGGAGAGCACTACAGGAGTCATTATGCCTCAGTGAGGCAGTACAATGCCTTTGGGGTTGCCTAGGCAATCAAGAACACATGAGCTTCCACCAGTCCTACAGCAAATGCAGAGTACCTCCCATATGTGGCCAGCCTGTTCTGGCTGTTGGTGAGGAGAGGGCATGGAAGAGGACCACGTTTGTGCTGCCTGCTAGTATTTTTCTGTGGGGGGTGGTAGCTAGTACCCCAGAGACACCTGCAGAGTGAAGTTGATGGGCTCAGAGAAACACAAGGGTTGGGACTGTGTATGGCCACCACATTGGGAGCAGAAAGGAAGGGAAACACCTTGAGAGCTCTTCCACTTTGTGTGACCACGTAGCGCCATCCACGATCTGGCTCATTGAATTAGAAAGTTCAAATTTCTGGAAAAAAATTGTACGGCTGATGCTTTTTTCTCCTTTGATTTTTCTATTCGGAGATCATTCCCCTCTAGAAACATGTCTAGATTCAGCGTTAAATATTAGCTATGATTCCTTTGTAAGAGGGCATGAAAATAGTTGGATAGTGATGTAAACCAGAGCCAATAATTGATCATGAATATACTGAAATGAGCTTGTGTATATGGAAATGCCTGGCTCATCAGTGTGGCAAACAGCAACAGCTTCTATCATGTGGGCCTCATTCGCTTGCTTCACAGTGTACAACTGTACCTAATGGGCTCATGGGATGGATGCACAAATAAAATAAGGCCAGAGAGCTAGATGTGAGTAATTGTGGTGGGGTTTAAATTCATAGAAGTGAGCCAAATGAAAGAAAAGATGTAAGAGCCTTCCTGAAATTATGACTGCAGGCACTGAGATTTCTGGCAGCCAGTGGATATAATGGATTTGCTCACCTTGTCTCTTTAATGTGTAGCTACTAAAAGGTTTAGAACACAAACACCTGAACATTTTTTTATAGAGATCATTGGTTTAGCAACAAACTAAATATAATTTTTATTGAAAAAAATAATACAGTAAATGTAAGAACTGACCTTGAAAGACCATCTTTTAAATGCATGTAATTAATCGGTCTGCAGTCCAGTTATCAGTACAAAAATTAATCATAAATATACACTTCATTCTTTTTAAAAATGTCCTAAACAGACAAAGTGATTTTAAAAGAATGATTTGTACCCCAAAATTCTAGTTGGGTTGAAGTTTAAAATGTAAACAAATCTTAGAAACCAGAATAAAGGAAAACAAAGCATAAACTGGAAATAGAAGGTATATGGATGATTATCTTCAGTAACTTGAGAAACACTTCAAATAAACTACAGGTACTCAGAATTCAAATCTGTCAACCCTGCTCTCTTCACATCTTGTCCTCCTCCATTGGCTTTCCCAGTATTGTCCCCTCCTGGTTCTCATCCACCTCTTTGGCTGATTATCCATCATAGTTTTTAATGAATCTGTGTCCCACAGGGTTCTGGCCTATTATTCTTGATTTGTATCCTTTTTTGGGTGACCTCATCTTCCCATCAATTATTATTGCCACACTGATGATTCAGAAATCTTCTTGTCCAACCTTGACTTGATCCCATCTATCCAAAATCCTGTCTCTCAGCCTGTCTCTCTAACATCTCCTGGACATCTGTATGTCTTTGGCTTAATATGGCCCAAACAAAACTTTCTCTCTCCTCTCCAGCCCTCCCCACGTACTCCATCCTTTGCCACAGTTGAGAACTCTATCATCCCACCCATCACTGAGGCCAGGAGCCTGGGCTCCATCTTTGACAGAACTCCTCCTTCTCTTTGCTCTGTATGTCCCAATAATATCTAAATCCTGCAAATTCTTCCTCCAAGATCCCTTTCTTCTTTTTTATTTCTTCAGCTAAAGCTTTCATCCAGGCCTCCATTATCATGATTATTGTAACCGCCTTCTCTCTGGCCTCCCTGATTCTCCCATTGTTGTCCTTCATCCTATGCAAAGCACAGCCACTGAGATAATTTTCCTTACCTGTTGATCTCACCATGTCATCCCCTCTTTGAATCCTCTCATTGCATCAAAATCAAGCTTCAAGGCCCTGTATAACTCTGCCCTGGCTAATGTCTTCACCCAGGTCTCTTTTCACATTGCCCTGTAATCCCTAAACCCTGCCAGTGATTTTTTTGCCCAATTTGACTGATATTCCCACAGCATCTGTGTGCTTTTTCTCTATACCATCCTCATGAATGGAATGTCTTTCCTGAGCTAGACCCTGCAACTACCATCAACTCTGCATTCAAATCTTTCATGAAGAACCTCTTCTACTATGACACCTAAATGCAACTATCTGGCTGACCAAGGCAAGATTGTGGGGCATTTGGTAGTAGTATATTTTACCATCACGTAAACTAAAAGTTATGTTGTTAAAACATTGTTTTATCAGGAGGCATCCAACTTATCTTCTGACTACTATAAGGGATATGTTGTATCTGTTCCTGACCCGATTCTGGACTTTTTTCTATAAGAACTTAAAGGTGGGGACCGTGCCTCCTTTCGTTTGTGTGCAGGGTTTAGCACATTGAGGGTACTAGTGCAAATGAGTAATAATTAATAATAATGTGCCTGATTTTGTAGCCATTGTGCGCATAGTCATCCCACTGGGTGTTCCTTGAATAGAAGATAAATAATCATTGAGAAAAGGATATCAAATAGGTATGTAATCGTATGCCTGTGTCCTTAAGTATAAGGAAGTAAATCAAAAAAAACAAAAGTACCATTCTATATGACTTATGAGAGAGAGGAATAAAATAAGTCAAAGACAAGGCTATATTCCATTATACATGAGGTAGCATTGCCACTTGCACCTTTTGCTAAAGTATTTTAAAAAACTAACAATACAATCTGCAGGAGCAGGAGGGATATGATGAAGCTCAATGAAGATTAAAATATAGAGACTATATGTATCAAATGGAGTGTATCTAGCTACAGTGGCTTGTAATTTTGTACTTGTTGAAGATTATGAAGGGCCACTGATGGTTGGTCTGAAAAATAATAACGAAGAACAGAGAGCTGAGGGTTGGTATGAAAAAGTAACAGTAAATAATAAGGCAGAATATAGATAAATACAGAAAGGCATAGAACACTGAAAGAGTAATGGATAAAACAGACAGTTCAATGCACATAAATGTAAAAAAATGAATAGTCAGCTGAATCTTTATCCCATGACTCAGTGCATCATAAAATATGGAGTGTAAAAAAGACAAAGTCAAAAGGAAGGTCTATTTGTGTCTGTAATGAATAATGAGAAATTGAAAAGACAAAGAAAACAAATCTTACTGTCTGTAGAGAACAGTGATGGCTTTGAATCTTTATCACACAACTTTCCATGCTTCATAAAATATAAAGAATGCAAAAATAGAAGAGGCATAAGACAAGCAAGCATGAAGCATAAAAGTGAAGAAACAGCAGCAGCTGTTCTTTCCAGAGTGGAAATAATAAACCTGGTGCAGCCAATTAAGAAAGAAGAAGAGTTCAGATGAATATGAATACACCTTTAACTGAGAGAAGAGCAGCCAACCTACAAAGGGCTCAGTTTACCAACACCTTGATATTTGGCAATTGTTAGAGGTAGCACAAAAGATACTAACATTAGCAGTCTACTCTTGTAGAAAAAAAAAAAAGCAAAGTGAGTTTGTTGGGAACATAGGAACTGCCATGCCAGATTAGACCAGACTAGATTTCATTCGGTCTAGTATCCTGTCTTTCACCATGGCCAACAATAGATGCTTCAGAAAATGATGTAAGAAACTCCATAGAAGGCAGTTATGGAGAGACCAGCCGACTGTGGAAGTTTTTCCTTAACCTCTATCAGTTAGAAGTTGACATGCTCTAAACCTTAAGGATCTATGGCCTTTATCCAGCTACGCACTTACAGGCATGAATAACTTTAAACACAGGAGCAGGTACTTAAAGTTACACACAGGCTGTTGATTTAAGTCTGGAAGTCTTAAGTCTTGGGCCAATGATATCTATAGCTTAATTAAAGTCACAGAAAACCCCCACAGAAATGGTCAGCTCTTTACCTAAATTGCGAAAGAATAAAAAACTTTGGAAGCTGAACTCTAAAAAGTATCTCATAATTATACCAAGACAACTGCCCTATTGACCAACACTCCCAAATTTACATGACTGTCATGATTTTTCCTCTTTGTGGTTTGTTTGTTCTGGGCTTCAGGGATTTAACACACACCTGTCTACCTTTAGGTTATCTTTTTTGGGATCCTTGGGACTGCTTTCAAACTCTCAGCACTTTCAGTGGTACAGAAATAATGTGTGCCTCCAGTGTCAAGGCTGAGAGTATAACCACCATAAAAACAGCATTATACTGAATAGAAGAGGACTAGAAAATGCAAAGTGGTCTACTTAAATGTTAGTGCCCCATGTGTGACCAGATTTACTTAGAAGTACAGATTGTTATTTTACTATATGCATATACTGCAGAAACTTTATCCTACAGAGTATCTTCTGCCAGAATAGAATACGCATACATGGACATATTCCACCAGCATCAAGAAGCTTAACGAGTGCTGACCCAGGTATACAATATCCTTAGCAAGAACTCTGCATCTACATTATCTAAAAGCAGTTATAGTACAAAGCACACATTTTATCACAAATACATATTGATGGTTGTCTACTTGAAAGTCTTACAAATCTGTTCTGTAGAGAAGCACAATGGTTTTATAAGTGATTTTCTAGACAGACTGCTATTGGTGCTAGGGCTATTCTCAACTGTTTATTTGTGTAATTACAAGACATGGACAAAGTTTAGGGGATCATATAAAAAAGAGAAAATAATGGACTGAATTAAATAGCATGTTTTCACTTAAGAAATTATAATGCATCCCATGGAAAAATATAGGGAGAAGACAACTATACTTTCCCTGGCTTGGATGTGATTTAGGCTCCAATTCTGAGAATCAGGCACTTCGGAAGCCACTTTGGAAGCATAAAGGAGGGGACATTCTTTATGGTGCAGGGTTGGTGGAATGTCCCTATGCTGCCCCTGTGGCCTGGAATGCGACCAGGGCATACTGCACTCCAGCTACTCTGGGATGCTGTAAAGTCTCACAAAAGCTCATTGCAGCAAAGTGTGAGTTAAAACAGCCTCTGGGGATGCTCTAATTTATACTAGAGACTTCTCAGGGTCTGGATAGACAAAAGGAGTTAAGTGTTGTGATGCTGAGCATTGCAGCACGTAACTTTAAGGGGCCTAGAAAATCACTGTGATCCACAAAGTCTGGGCTAGGTGCCTAGGCTGCTAGACAGTGAATGGGGAGAGACAAGCACCTTAGATTCTGGTTCACAAAACTAAGTATGGCAGGCAGGGTTGCTGCTAAAGCGAACCTATGGGAGATGTGACCAGAGGAGAGTGTGCTATGCCCCAGCCCTTTCAAGGAGATAACACCTATCTATGGTAGCAGTTTCCAGTTGTGAGCCCTCTCCTGGAGTTGTTTTATGCTGTTTTAGCAGGAGGCCTGGGGAGAGGGGGTGATCCCTCATAACTTTTAGTCCAGTGGCTAGGATACTCACTTGGGACACCACTGGTTCAAGTCCCCCCTCCACATGACGGGGAAAAGGGATTTCAACAGGGGTCTGTTACCTCTCAAGTGAATGCCCTGACCACTGGGCTATGGGGTATTTGGATGTTGGGCTCCCTCAGTAGATCTTTGTACTCTGGATGAATAATCAAAGAGTCATTGGAGACTGGATCCTGGGTCTGCCACATGAGTGCTATAACCACCAGACTCTAGAGTCATTTTCTCTATCGCTCTCGCAAATGACTTTTCAAGTGTGTAGTCAGAGTGCCACAGTTTCAACAGGAGAGACTGATGGATTCCCACCTCCAACATCAGAGTTCCTCCTCCTCTTTCATTTTGTGTGAACTCATTTGAGGGGTACAATCTGGTAAACATGCTCAGAGGTCACCTACCAGATTGGGTCCCACAGAAAATGTAGGCAGCTGGAAACCTATCTCCCCCAGTCTGTGAATCACTGTGGGGTTGAGGTGGGAGATAAATATCCAGATGCCTAGAGTAAGGCAGCAGTGCACAGGCCCAGAGGCAGAAACAGAGACTCCTAGGAAACTTTTACTGCATAAACTTAGGCATCGCGTGAGTTTAGGCGCTTAAAGCGTTTGGTGGGAGTTCTGTGCATTGCAGTGGTCCTGAAACTGGGACTTAGGTGCCTGAACAGGCATCTAACTCCTTTTGTGCATACAGGGCCTGCTGTCTCTGGAACATAAGAAGTACAACAATGGCACACAATCATCTTTCTCTCCCATCCCTCATTTCCTTCACTAAGCTTAGCCTTGACACAACTGGGGGTCTTAGAGTTTAGAAGAAAAAGAACAAATAAGTTAGAGGTGGGAATTTCCCCATGTTTCCTCTCCTCACTGTACAAATAAATTATTTCTGGGTCCTGCCAGTCAGGTGCTGTCAAGTGGATCACCTTATACTGTACTTCCCCTATACATGGCTGGGTTGTTTTGTATCTGAAATTTTAGATAAGTATTAGTACTGTAAATAGAAAATAGAATGAAAAGACTGGGAGAAGCATGCATACTTTCTCTTATATTTGCAAATTCTTAATGTAGCTACAATGTACACAATTAATTTAAGAAAATTATTTGAAAATGCAAAAATTGTAATAATCCTTTAGAAAAAGGGGTCTTATCAAAAATTACCAATGTATTGTATAACAATCTCTTCTCCCAAAACTCCTCGCAACATAGAGAAGCATGCAAATAAGCAAGGGCAGGCACTAGGCTTAGTTGTTGTTGTGATTTTTGTGTATTTGTGTATTCCCCCCCCCCTTTTCACACTTGGTTGACTTTCCCTGCTAATAGTTCAGATCCTTCCTTTGTTGTGTGCATCAAGAATTAAAATGAGCATGTGTCAAAACTTGTAATACTTTCATATCCTAGCGAATGTTGAAAGCTGAGAGTTGGGCTTGGTTGTCTATAGCAGAAAGAAAAGAGAAACATGACACCAGCTGAGTTGAGGTCCTTTAATCAGTTGTTGTTTCTTTGGGTTTAAAAATGCCTTTTTAGCCAAAAGTTAAAAAGGTAAAAGAGTGATGTCCATTTTTTTCTTCAATATTTTGGAAACTTGCCCTCAAATTTTATTTATTTACTTTTTTTAAGTACAAGGAAAAAACAAAACACCTCATAAAAGAAAGAGTAAAATAATATATATATATACACCCACACCCAAATAAAAAGCTTCATTGTCTCTAAATTCATGTTATGAAATTATTTCTCCTTGCAAAATAGGCTGTGAAAAATAAATTTTTGTATATTCTCACTGAATGTTGTTATATATTATTTATTAATTTGCACAGTATATTACATCAAAAAAACTAAGATAAAAGAACATTATTAAGATTGCAGACGCAAGAGTTAGGAAATGACAGATTTAAGATCACTTGTGCAACCTTCATTCAGCCCCCTTGTGTTATAATACAATCTTTAATTACATGATCACACACACTAGATTTTCCACAGAACCTCTACCTCATTTAGTGCACAGGTTGGATAGTGCTCCCCTAAGGAGCAGCTATTCAATATTTCTTTTTATCCTCCGTTATTCAGCATGTGGCCCCAGGTCTGCACACTATTCAAACCTTGCTCTGAAACCAGAACTATTAATTTCATCATGGATTTTGCTGTCGTGCTCTGGCCTTAGTATTTTAGTGTGTTACAAACATTAATGCTGTTATCTTCCCCTTGTGAGGTGAGGAGATATTATTATCCCCATTTTACACATGGGAAATTGAGGCACAGAAATTAAAGTCAAAAGAGTTAATTTTGGATGCCTATCTCGAAAGCTTAGGGCCTAATTTTTTAGAGTACTTATCAGTTTATAGCACTTTATATATCCAGAGAAGAGCTTCCATTGACTTCAGTTGAAGCTGTGAATCCTCAGTACTTTTTCTTCAAATCAAACCCCAAGTGTCTCATCTCTGCAAGGACTTATTTTTATATTCCAGATATGAACTTCAAACAACTGCCATGAAAAGGCAAAAATGCCAAGTAACAGTTTCCTTTCCCTATTCTCCAAACAGGGACTTTCCCCTCTCAGGATACATTGCTACAGTGACAGGAAGGGCTCTGTTTAGTGCTGGGCCAGGGACAGCTTTAAGGTCTGAATTTTCCTTCTGAGGGCTAGACGAAATACTTAGATATTGCAAAGATGGGCACTGTAGAAAACCCTAATATAGCTTGTCATAAAAATAAGGGGAAGGGTAAACCCCTTTGAAATTCCTCCTGGCCAGGGGAAAGCTCCTCTCACCTGTAAAGGGTTAAGAAGCTAAAGGTAACCTCGCTGGCACCTGACCAAAATGACCAATGAGGAGACAAGATACTTTCAAAAGCTGGGAGGAGGGAGAGAAACAAAGGGTCTGGGTCTGTCTGTATGCTGTTTTTGCCAGGGACAGAACAGGAATGGAGTCTTAGAACTTTTAGTAAGTAATCTAGCTAGGTATGTGTTAGATTATGATTTCTTTAAATGGCTGAGAAAAGAATTGTGCTGAATAGAATAACTATTTCTGTCTGTGTATCTTTTTTGTAACTTAAGGTTTTGCCTAGAGGGGTTCTCTATGTTTTTGAATCTAATTACCCTGTAAGATATCTACCATCCTGATTTTACAGGGGGGATTTCTTTATTTCTATTTACTTCTATTTTCTATTAAAAGTCTTCTTGTAAAAAACTGAATGCTTTTTCATTGTTCTCAGATCCAAGGGTTTGGGTCTGTGGTCACCTATGCAAATTGGTGAGGCTTTTTACCAAACCTTGTCCAGGAAGTGGGGTGCAGGGTTTTGGGAAGTATTTTGGGGGGAAGGACGCGTCCAAACAGCTCTTCCCCAGTAACCAGTATTAGTTTGGTGGTGGTAGCGGCCATTCCAAGGACCACGGGTGGAATACTTTGTACCTTGGGGAAGTTTTGACCTAAGCTGGTAAAGATAAGCTTAGGAGGTTTTTCATGCAGGTCCCCACATCTGTACCCTAGAGTTCAGAGTGGGGGAGGAACCTTGACATGGTGGCATAGTGGTGGGATTAACCTGAAATCATTTTGAGATCCAGTTGAGATTTTTTGAACTAGAAATACAGATTTTAAAAAGGAATTTTTTTTTCCTGTGGCTTTGAAGCAGCTTTGAAACTGAAAGCATCTTGGGTTTTCCCTGCTTTGTGGCCAAGCAGAGACAAAAGGGGATTATCTTGTGAATTGCAGGTTTTCTTTGCCTGGAGGCAGGGTACTTAACTCCTGCAGGGAAATTCACAGTCTTCCAACCCAGAGGTTTTTTTTTTTCTTTTCTTCCTAAAAGTAAATAGGGGGTGTGTGTTCTACCCATTTGCTTTTTCTTTGGGCTGGGTAAGCAGGTTTCCAAGTAGTTTGGAGGTTTTTTGCTTTAAGTTGGGCCCAGAACAGAGACAAGGGAATTGTCTTTTTCTGTAGGCTGACAATCACTATCAGAGAATAGGTATTCTATTCCAGCACAGCAAAATTTTACAGCCAAGTTTTGTTTGTTTATTTCTAAACCTCGGGTGTAAAGTTAGTTAAAAACAGAGAGGTTAGAATGACCAAATCCTCAGCTCGACTACAGCTGGAATTAGCCAAATTTCAGGCTGAGGAAAGACAAAGGGAACATGAAAGACAGATAGAACTCATGCGGCTGAAGAAGGAACAAGAAAGGGAGGCAGAACAACACCAAGCGGCTGCTCACAGGAGAGCTATGGAAGCGAGGGACAAAGAACTGGAGGAGAAGGAAAAAGAGAGGAAGTATGTGGAGGAGATGGAGAAGATAAAGGCTCAGCAGAATATCCCAACAAACCCTAGTAATCCTTCTCCAAGTACCACTTCCCATCCCAGAAAGTTCCCCACCTACAAGGCAGGCGATGATACTGAGGCCTTCCTAGAAAACTTCGAAAGGGCCTGCCTTGGATACAACCTCTCTACTGACCAGTACATGGTAGAGCTGAGGCCGCAGCTCAGTGGACCCTTAGCTGAGGTGGCAGCTGAAATGCCTAAAGAACACATGAACAAGTATGAACTGTTTAAATCCAAGGCGAGAGTCAGAATGGGGATAACACCCGAGCAGTCTCGTCGGAGGTTCAGAGCCCTAAGGTGGAAACCAGACATGTCATTTACCCGACATGCCTACCACATTGTGAAACATTGGGATGCCTGGATATCAGGAGCAAGTGTTGAATCTCCAGTAAATTTGCCCTTCCTAATGCAAATGGAACAGTTCTTAGAGGGTGTTCCTGAGGAAATAGAAAGATACATCCTAGATGGGAAACCCAAAACTGTAATCGAGGCAGGAGAGATTGGAGCCAGATGGGTGGAGGTGGCAGAGAAGAAGAAAACTGGTCGCAGTTGGAGCGGAGACCAGAAGGGACCACCCCAGACCACACCCTATTACCGGGGGCCGCCCAAGGCCCCACCTACCTCCCAAAGAACCCTCCAGACCCCTTATCGTCCTGCCACCCCGTTCTCCAGCAACCCTCCTCGCCCCAGTGACCCGTCAGCTGGACAATGTTTTAAATGTAACGAGCTGGGGCATGTAAAGGCCAACTGCCCCAAGAACCCCAACAGATTACAGTTCATTGCACCGGAATCACACCAGAGGTCCACAGGCCCAGATACTTCCCAGATACCCTTAGAGCGGAGGGAAACTGTGAGTGTGGGCGGGAAGAAGGTCACCGCGTGGAGGGACACCGGAGCACAAGTGTCAGCTATCCATGCTTCCTTAGTGGACCCCAATTTAATCAACCCAGAGATCCAAGTGACGATTCAACCCTTCAAGTCCAACTCTTTCAATTTGCCTACAGCCAAGTTGCCTGTCCAGTACAAGGGCTGGTCAGGAATGTGGACTTTTGCAGTCTATGATGATTATCCCATCCCCATGCTGTTGGGGGAAGACTTGGCCAATCATGTGAAGCAGGCCAAGAGGGTGGGAACGGTCACCCGCAGCCAGGCTAAACAAGCCGTGAGGCCTAGCTCTGTTCCGGAAACTGCTATCAGGACCCAGTCAGAGGTGATGGACCTGGACCTTAGGCCAATGTCTGCAACAGCAGTAGTGGATCCAGTCCCAGAGACCCAGATGGAACCAGTCCCAGAACCGGAACCAGCCGAACAACCAACACCAGACCCTGTGTCAGCACTGAATCCAGTACTTGCAACCTCAACACCAGAGGGCCCCACTGAACCTGAACTGGCAGCAGCCGATAACCCTACACAAGAGGCTCAGCCGGAGCCTGAATCCCAAAATAGTGCACCAGCGGAGAGCGGTTCACAGTCAACAGAAACAGCTCCATCCCCTATATTGCTTCCAGAGGGACCAAGCCTAGGTCCACAATCCAATGAGGGACTGATGTCTCCAGCATCAAGGGAACAGTTCCAGACCGAACAGGAAGCAGATGAAAGCCTCCAGAGAGCTTGGACAGCGGCACGGAGCAACCCACCGCCTCTCAGCTCTTCTAATCGATCCAGGTTTGTTGTAGAAAGAGGACTTTTATACAAGGAAACTCTTTCTGGTGGACACCAGGAAGACTGGCATCCTCAGAGACAGTTGGTAGTTCCAACTAAATACCGGGCCAAGCTCTTGAGCTTAGCCCACGATCACCCTAGTGGCCATGCTGGGGTGAACAGGACCAAAGACCGTTTGGGGGGGTCATTCCACTGGGAGGGAATGGGCAAGGATGTTTCTACCTATGTCCAGTCTTGTGAGGTGTGCCAAAGAGTGGGAAAACCCCAAGACCAGGTCAAAGCCCCTCTACAACCACTCCCCATCATTGAAGTTCCATTTCAGCGAGTAGCTGTGGATATTCTGGGTCCTTTTCCGAAAAAGACACCCAGAGGAAAGCAGTACATACTGACTTTCATGGATTTTGCCACCCGATGGCCGGAAGCAGTAGCTCTAAGCAACACCAGGGCTAAAAGTGTATGCCAGGCACTAGCAGACATTTTTGCCAGGGTAGGTTGGCCCTCCGACATCCTCACAGATGCAGGGACTAATTTCCTGGCAGGAACTATGAAAAACCTTTGGGAAGCTCATGGGGTAAATCACTTGGTTGCCACTCCTTACCACCATCAAACAAATGGCATGGTGGAGAAGTTTAATGGAACTTTGGGGGCCATGATACGTAAATTCGTAAATGAGCACTCCAATGATTGGGACCTAGTGTTGCAGCAGTTGCTCTTTGCCTACAGAGCTGTACCACATCCCAGTTTAGGGTTTTCCCCATTTGAACTTGTATATGGCCGTGAGGTTAAGGGGCCATTGCAGTTGGTGAAGCAGCAATGGGAGGGATTTACACCTTCTCCAGGAACTAATATTCTGGACTTTGTAACCAACCTACAAAACACCCTCCGAACCTCTTTAGCCCTTGCTAAAGAAAACTTACAGGATGCTCAAAAAGAGCAAAAAGCCTGGTATGATAAACATGCCAGAGAGCGTTCCTTCAAAGTAGGAGACCAGGTCATGGTCTTAAGGGCGCTCCAGGCCCATAAAATGGAAGCATCGTGGGAAGGGCCATTCACGGTCCAGGAGCGCCTGGGAGCTGTTAATTATCTCATAGCATTCCCCACCTCCAACCGAAAGCCTAAGGTGTACCATATTAATTCTCTAAAGCCCTTTTATTCCAGAGAATTAAAGGTTTGTCAGTTTACAGCCCAGGGAGAAGATGATGCTGAGTGGCCTGAAGGTGTCTACTACGAAGGGAAATGTGCTGGTGGTGTGGAAGAGGTGAACCTCTCCATGACCCTTGGGCGTATGCAGCGACAGCAGATCCAGGAGCTGTGCACTAGCTACGCGCCAACGTTCTCAGCCACCCCAGGACTGACTGAACGGGCATACCACTCCATTGACACAGGTAATGCTCACCCAATTAGGGTCCAACCTTACCGGGTGTCTCCTCAAGCTAAAACTGCTATAGAACGGGAGATCCAGGATATGTTACAGATGGGTGTAATCCGCCCCTCTGAAAGTGCATGGGCATCTCCAGTGGTTCTAGTTCCCAAACCAGATGGGGAAATACGTTTTTGCGTGGACTACCGTAAGCTAAATGCTGTAACTCGCCCAGACAACTATCCAATGCCACGCACAGATGAACTGTTAGAGAAACTGGGACGGGCCCAGTTCATCT
The DNA here is from genome assembly GCF_965152235.1 of Eretmochelys imbricata. Taxonomy (NCBI): domain Eukaryota; kingdom Metazoa; phylum Chordata; order Testudines; family Cheloniidae; genus Eretmochelys; species Eretmochelys imbricata. Next base: position 145,699,678 of record NC_135572.1, read on the forward strand.
CTACCTTGGACTTAACAAAGGGGTACTGGCAGGTACCGCTAGATGAATCTGCCAAGGAAAGGTCAGCCTTCATCACACATCTCGGGCTGTATGAATTTAATGTACTCCCTTTCGGGCTGCGAAATGCACCCGCCACTTTCCAAAGACTTGTAGATGGTCTCCTAGCGGGATTAGGAGAATATGCAGTCGCCTACCTTGACGATGTGGCCATATTTTCGGATTCCTGGGCAGACCACCTGGAACATCTACAAAAAGTCCTTGAGCGCATAAGGGAGGCAGGACTAACTGTTAAGGCTAAGAAGTGTCAAATAGGCCTAAACAGAGTGACTTACCTTGGACACCAGGTGGGTCAAGGAACTATCAGCCCCCTACAGGCCAAAGTGGATGCTATCCAAAAGTGGCCTGTCCCAAAGTCAAAGAAACAGGTTCAATCCTTCTTAGGCTTGGCTGGTTATTACAGACGATTTGTACCGCACTACAGCCAAATCGCTGCCCCACTGACAGACCTAACCAAAAAGAAACAGCCAAATGCTGTTCAGTGGACCGGAAAGTGTCAGAAGGCCTTTAACAAGCTTAAAGCGACACTCATGTCTGACCCTGTACTAAGGGCCCCAGACTTTGACAAACCGTTCCTAGTAACCACAGATGCATCCGAGCGTGGTGTGGGAGCAGTTTTAATGCAGAAAGGACCTGATCAAGAATTCCACCCTGTAGTGTTTCTCAGCAAAAAACTGTCTGAGAGGGAAAGCAACTGGTCAGTCACTGAAAAAGAATGTTATGCCATTGTCTACGCTCTGGAAAAGCTACGCCCATATGTTTGGGGACGGCGTTTCCACCTGCAAACCGACCATGCTGCACTGAAGTGGCTTCACACCGTCAAAGAAACTAACAAAAAACTTCTTCGGTGGAGTTTAGCTCTCCAAGATTTTGATTTCGACATCCAACACATCTCAGGAGCTTCTAACAAAGTGGCTGATGCACTCTCCCGTGAAAGTTTCCCAGAATCAACTGGTTAAAATCGTCCTTAAGATGTGGAAAATATTGTTAGTCTTTATGTACTTGGTAGTATATTTAGAGATGCATGTGTCTTATTAACTCTGTTTTTCCTAGAGCTCCAGGAAGAAATCCCAGCCAGTGTTTCACCCTAGCTGAGATTTGGGGGGCGTGTCATAAAAATAAGGGGAAGGGTAAACCCCTTTGAAATTCCTCCTGGCCAGGGGAAAGCTCCTCTCACCTGTAAAGGGTTAAGAAGCTAAAGGTAACCTCGCTGGCACCTGACCAAAATGACCAATGAGGAGACAAGATACTTTCAAAAGCTGGGAGGAGGGAGAGAAACAAAGGGTCTGGGTCTGTCTGTATGCTGTTTTTGCCAGGGACAGAACAGGAATGGAGTCTTAGAACTTTTAGTAAGTAATCTAGCTAGGTATGTGTTAGATTATGATTTCTTTAAATGGCTGAGAAAAGAATTGTGCTGAATAGAATAACTATTTCTGTCTGTGTATCTTTTTTGTAACTTAAGGTTTTGCCTAGAGGGGTTCTCTATGTTTTTGAATCTAATTACCCTGTAAGATATCTACCATCCTGATTTTACAGGGGGGATTTCTTTATTTCTATTTACTTCTATTTTCTATTAAAAGTCTTCTTGTAAAAAACTGAATGCTTTTTCATTGTTCTCAGATCCAAGGGTTTGGGTCTGTGGTCACCTATGCAAATTGGTGAGGCTTTTTACCAAACCTTGTCCAGGAAGTGGGGTGCAGGGTTTTGGGAAGTATTTTGGGGGGAAGGACGCGTCCAAACAGCTCTTCCCCAGTAACCAGTATTAGTTTGGTGGTGGTAGCGGCCATTCCAAGGACCACGGGTGGAATACTTTGTACCTTGGGGAAGTTTTGACCTAAGCTGGTAAAGATAAGCTTAGGAGGTTTTTCATGCAGGTCCCCACATCTGTACCCTAGAGTTCAGAGTGGGGGAGGAACCTTGACATAGCTAGATAGACATGTCATTATAAAAGAGTCCTAGCTTTTCAAAAGCACACAATACTTGCCTTCGAAGCATGGAATCCCCCAAAAGCATTAAAAGTATGACATTATTCTGTGTGAATAAGATATTAGGTGGATGTAGTCAGAACATTTTTTTTAAAACTGTTTAAATCAAAATATGAATTTTTCTCAAAGCTAAAATATTTCATGGAGACATATCAGTTTTGACAAAGTTTTCGATTTCTGAGGTCTAAGGTGTACTCTCCAGATGCTTCCAGGAGAAAGAGAGACGTAACCCAGATGGAAAAAGTGAGCTTTTTGATCTAAAAATGGTGTTTCATCACAATGCTACTTTGTGAAAATGTCTGAAAGGTTTTATTTTCATTCCAATGTGGAATGAAAACAAATTTCAAACCTTTGAAGATTATCATGAAACAGAATTATCGTCATGAAACAGAAATATAATTCTCTAGCCAGCTTTAGTGTTAGGTAATTTTTGAAGGTTCCTAAATCCATTAATTGTAACTTTTCTTTACATCAGAACCTTGTACAGTGGGACGTAGGCAGAGGAATATTAAAATAGTACCAATAAGAATATTAATAACTCTTCCAGAATTCCTAAAATGTTTTGGAAAAACATAGAGCTTATTAAGAACACATGATGGCATATCATGCTTTATGGGTCTTACTGACACTCATCTGGGCAGTTTTGCATAATTCACTCATAGCTTCCCAATCTATGAGAAATAGTCATTGCAAACTTATTCCCAACAAAACCTTACTCCAACCTACCCCATATTATTCATTTTTTCTCTATATAAATATATAGATTTTATAGATATATTCTGTAGGTATATAGATTGGGTTATCTTTTTCTGTGTCTAAATTGCACAGTTGGAAATAAAAATACATTAAATCCATTATTGAGTAAGGATTATAATAGACTAGAAAACATTAGCACATTCTGTGTTTGTACTGCACCCAGCTCAATGGGGCCATATCATGATTGGGCCTTTGGGTGCTATCACAGTATAAATATTTACTATTGATAATAATAAAAGCATCAACAGCATTACCATCCTATACAAATTCAGTCCATGCAACAGGTCAAAATAAAAAAAGCACACAAACAACCCCCATCAGACCAAAGCTAATAGCATTTTTAAAAAGAGAAAAACTTTGCCAGGAGCTTTATTTCCCACTCTTTTTCATAGACTCAAGATTCCATAGCGTCAAGGGACCACTGTGATCATCTAGTCCAGCGGTTCTCAAACTGTGGGTCGGGGCCTCAAAGTGGGTTGCGACCCCTTTTAACGGGGTCGCCAGGGCTGGCGTTAGACTTTCTGGGGGTCAGGGTTGAAGCCAAAGCCCGAGCCCCACCACCCAGGGCCAAAGCTGCAGTCAGAATCTCTGGTGAAATCTATAAAGTTCAAGGCTAATCTTCTCTGGTAAGCAAGCCCTTTCTCAATCAATCTCAGGGTAAACCTGCGAGCTATACACAATCTTTTGGTCTAGCGCCTGCTTGCTCAGTATGCAGTTTGATTCAGTTGAATAGCACACTTCAGAACATTTTACTGAATATCAAAAGTAGTGTTATTCCTTGCCAGTTGTCACTCAGCATCTGCTTTCCTTTCTTTGGTAATTTGCAGATCACACCTTTCTTCCATCCCTCTGGGCACAATTCTTTCTCCCAAACTGTCAAGGTTCCTTCCCCACTCTGAACTCTAGGATACAGATGTGGGGACCTGCATGAAAACCCCCTAAGCTTATTTTTATCGGCTTAGGTTAAAACTTTCCCAAGGTACAAACTATTTTACCTTTTGTCCCTGGACTTTTTTGCTGCCACCACTAAGCGTCTAACAAATATAACAGGGAAAGAGCCCACTTGGAAACGTCTTTCCCCCCAAAATCCCCCCAAGCACTACACCCCCTTTCCTGGGGAAGGCTTGATAAAAATCCTCACCAATTTGCATAGGTGAACACAGACCCAAACCCTTGGATCTTAAGAACAATGAAAAAGCAATCAGGTTCTTCAAAGAAGAATTTTAATTGAAGAAAAAGTAAAAGAATCACCTCTGTAAAATCAGGATGGTAAATACCTTACAGGGTAATCACATTGAAAACATAGAGAATCCCTCTAGGCAAAACCTTAAGTTACAAAAAGACACAAAAACAGGAATATACATTCCATTCAGCACAACTTATTTTATCAGCCATTTAAACAAAACAGAATCTAACGCATAGCTAACAATGTTAGTTTGCATTTCCTGCAATGTGGGAAAAGCCTCCCCACAATGCACAGGTTATACATCCAGCTTTCACAGATTCCCTTCTCTATTTCTAAGAAATGGCTCCACCAATGCTCTCCACCCAAGCTCATTCGCTTTATCAATCACAGCTTTCACTGTCCTATTGTGTCTTTTTATCTGAGCATCTTTGGTCTTATAACACTACCCAGATATCTGTAGGATGGTCTCTCTGGCCTTCCCACACCATCTACACAATGCATTGGCTTTCTCTCTCCCTCTCGCTAAAGTCTCCCTTGTGGGATATACATTCCATGTCATTTGTAGCACAGCTATAAAAGAAGAAGATTTGTCCATACAGGGCCTCTTAGTAAGTCTTTTACCATTATCCGTCTGCCCCTCAGTTCTGCATTTACCCATGCAATGCTTGTATCCGAGGTTGTTGTTACCAACTTGAGCACTCATATCACCCATAACCAGAATGACATTATAATTTCTGACCTGCTTTAGTATATCTTGCAACTTGCTGTAGAATGTACTTTGTACTTGTTTGTCACGTTCATTGATAGGTGTGTAATGCTAAATGACTTGCTTTGTTACAAAATGTGCTCTTATATTTCATGAGTCAGCTGGTTCCCATTCCCATAGTGCTTGTGTTGCCTTTTTGTCAAGGAGTACTCCAACTCCTTCTATGTGAGTGTCATCTTGCCTTCCTAATAGAGTACTGTGATACTGTCTGAATGGAGTCTTCCACGTTCAGTCACGCACTCCAAGAGTACTAATACTGAACTGAATAATTTCTCTAACTACTTGACTTTGTCCCATATTGTTCTCACATTCCAGCACCCAATTCCAATTTTAGTTTTAGCTGTTACCATCTCTTGTATCAGGTGATAAACTCCTTCATGGTTTGCTCTACTTCCTTCATACCGCCATTCAAACTCATATGTTGTCAACTCATTGATTCTAAGAGGCTACATGAGACAGAGAGGATGGGTAATTGAGATAAACTCTTATCAGTGTTGTTTCCATAACTGACATTTTTTTATGCGGACAGGTAGTTGGCCTGCTAACAACCATAGGTTCATGGATCCTTATTTAATATATTTGGAGCAACCAATGTTAGGTATGGGGTTTCCTCATCCACCATCTGAGAGATGTGCCTGGTAGGTTAGGATGTCCCAGGAGAGTACTAGAGGCTCATGTTCATGAATAACCCCCATTACCTCCAAATCTTTTGCAGAATCTCCGCTATCCCCCATCTTATAAGTATGGTCTACATTCTTTGTTCCTGGATCTGTACATTTACATTCGGTCATATTAAAACACACATTGTTTGCTTGTGCCCAACTTTTTCATTGCCTCATCCCTAACCCAGGGGTCTGCTTCAGAAATCTTTTCAAAAATGTAAACACAGCTGTCTAAGGAATGACGTAAAGTAAAACCAGAAGTGGATTACTTGCCCCAGACCTCTTTAAGAGACTCACCAGCCTTTTGAGCTCCCACAAAGTCTCTCCCTGTTCTGTGGGAAAGGAGCATTTATAAACCCAGCCCCATTCAATCCTGGTTGTCCTGTGGACTACAACTGTCAGTCTGTCCTGCTCTCCTGGTCCTGCAAGAGAGAACCTGACAAGAACCACAAAAAGTCAGACTTGTATCATTCTATTGAGGAAGGGGAAATATAGGTTCCATCCCCACTATGTTTTTGTAACTCTAATCTCAGGGCATAAGGTCAGAATGATTTTCCCAAACCCCATACTGTCTCCTTGAGATCACTTCCTTTTCCTCAATAACTGCATCTCCTGTTCCACAGGAACTGTTGCAGGAACTAGGTAATATTAGCCTAGGAGGGAGATATAAATCAACATTTTCATTCCATCTGTAGTCACTTACCTAGAAGTGTTTTAATCTACAGAACTTCTGTTGCAGTCCTGTAAACCATTACTCAAATGAACTACATGTGATAGAGGGTGTGCTGGATTGGGCCCTAATGGTTTTGTGTTTGTGTTTTGTTTTATTAAAAAAAAGTTATGATGACCAAATCTAACATATACATAAATTTTCAGGAGAGTTGGTCAAAAATGTTTGAAATTCAGAATTTCAACTTTTATGTCATGTACGTTTGTATCCAGTTTTATGACCAGCTACAGATCTTATCAAAACACTTCTCAATGCAAAATTTCAGTGAAATTTCTACATCTCCATGAAAAAAGAGTCCAAATGTTTGCAAATAGCTTTGCAAAAATTACTTCTCATTTTGCAACCAGCTCTAGTTTTCAGAAAATATTTTAGTATATGTAACAATTTGTGACTTCAAACCAAGCCATTTTTGATTTATGAGCACATACAAAGTAGTGGGGATGTTATTGTTAAAATTTGAAACCAGTATAAGTTTTTACTTGCCTCTAGCTCAAATATAGTTTGATTAATTTCTTTCAAATTTAGAAAACACTGTTTCCTCTGGCCTGAAAGTAATTGTGCTGAATTTCAGGGGAAAAGGAAGTTTATTGCCAAAGTAATAGGGGATTGAAAGAAGGTCTTAGACTGGGACCCTAGTGCCAATTTTAACTATGTACACCTCACACAGACATTGGAATAGCAGCTATAGTGGGGAAGCAAATATATGTTAAAGCTGCTGGTTTTTTTTACTGTGATTACATCCTCACTAGCTATTGCTCTTTAGGAGGGAGAAATGGTACAAAGCCACAGTGGAGGAAGCCAGTGGAATCACAGCTAATGAAACTGCCATGTTGCCAGCAAGGAAAATAGAGCTGGTCAGAATTTTGACCATGACAATGAATTTTACTCTCTCTCCCCTTTCCTGCCTTTTTAAATAGCTCTGCTTGTTTTCATTCTGCCTTCTCTGGGCTAAATTTTTCATCCTATTTTTAATTTGATTTTTTTCCCCTTTGCTCCTTTTTCAACATCTCTTCAGTGGAGTCCAAAACCATTAACATTTGCATTTGAGTCAAACTTTCAAATCACTGTGGCTGTGTGGATTCAGAATTAGGGAAAATGAGTTCACTCATCTCTAGCTGCATGTAAACAGACACAAATCATTACAGAATATAGAGCAGTGGTTCCCAACCTAGGGGCGTTGCTTGTTCAGGGTAAGCCCCCAGCAGGCCGGACTGATTTGTTTACCTGCCGCATCTGCAGGTTTGACCGATTGTGGCTCCCAGTGGCCGCAGTTCGCTGTTCTCTGCCAATGGGGGCTGCGGGAAGCGGCATGGGCCAAGGGATGTGCTGGCTGCAGCTTCCCACAGCCCCCATTAGCCTGGAGTAGCGAACCGTGGCCGCTGGGAGCTGCAATCGGCCGAACCTGTGGATGCAGCAGGTAAACACACTGGCCCGGCCCGCCAGGGGCTTTCCCTGAACAAGCAGAGCCCCTAGTTTGGGAACCACTGATATAGAGTATGCTGTCAAAAAAGTAGAACAAGTAACTGTAACTGCTTGAGACTTATCAGCTTTGAAAAGTCACTGTTTTCTAAAACCACAAGGTGGTCAAGGAGTTTAGGAATAAAGAATATACAGGAGGAAAACGAAGCCTTGAAAATTTAGGACTACATTGTTATGGTTAGGTTTGTGTTGCTATATAGGCACAGACTTGCGTTAGAGGCAGAGCAGAGCTGTACAATCCCAATGGGAACTCTGGGAGGAATTCTCCATCAGGAAGGTACAATCTGCTCTTAGGAACAGAAGCAGCCAAGGCTCAAACTACTGCATCGAGGATGAGGAGGTGAAAGGGGCCCCACATGCCCAAGGACCCTGAAATGTGCAGGGGAGATCCCCCACGCTATGGGGACTGGACTCAGGTGGTAGCTTTCCTCATCCCCTGCCAGGTAGGCTTGGGAGAAAGGAGCCGAGAGGAGCCTCACCTAGGGCTCTCCAGCTCACAAAAGAAAATGCACCCACTACTGCCTGCGGCCAGCACACTCCCACTTGCAAACCCAGTCAGTTGTGCAGCAGGTGGGGAAGAAGGTTGGCCTCTTGTTTTATTCTACCCCTCATAATCCCATTCAAGACATTTTATGCCCCACAGGGAGCAGAGGCTGTGACTGTACCTGACTGTTGTGCAGGGACTCAGAAGGAGGAGGCTTCTACTTTTACATACCCTTGGAGCAATGTGCTATAGGCTGGCTCTAAACCCGACAGGGGAGGGAGATCAAAGATTAATGGTAAAAATACTTACTGTACTAGCTAAAAATCAGATAATTCCTACCGCCCATGGACGTGAAAGGTGCAACAGAAAATTCTACTGCAGCATATTCCTCAAATCTAATCAACCATTAAAATCAAAATAGCTCGTATGACATCAAGCAGAAAAGCCTATGGTTTATGCAGTGCAGAGAGACAGTAGTGTGGTATTTAAAAAAAAAAATGTGTTATTTTTAACTACTGATATTGATAGAGCTCCTTGGTATATTTTGAGACTCTAGAACAAACATGAGGAATTTAATCCTTCCCTAAATATGGACAATCTTTAATCTTCCTGGCATTCCCCGAGGTTGGTTTGGAAAGGGAAGACTCAGTACCCTTGGTAGTGATCACATTGGGGCTGCCTTGAAAGGCTTCTAGAAGTTTAACTCTTTCAACCTGTTAACCAATAACTGAAAACTGCTTATGTCTGATAGCATTATTTAAAACTGAACACATGCCTCTTCTAAGCTGGGTGTTTTGAAGCATTCTAAAGCTGTGTCTATACTTGGAGCGAAGGCTGTGATTCCAGACATCCTCAGGCTAGGTCTCACCGAGCTAGTGCACTGAAAACAGCAGTGGAGCTGTGGTAGCTTGGGCAGTGGCACCAGGGGTTAGCTGCCCCTAGGACACACTCACGGGACACAGGCAGGTTTGTACTCAGGGTGATAGTCCATGCTGCCACTCACCACTCCCTGTGCTTCTGCGACTCCATGACAGCTAGCAAGAATATGTCTATGCCCGCTGCAAATCACACACCCCTAGCTGCAAGTAGAGGCATAGCCTAAATAAGTGGTTTCCGATATTCCCCTCAGTTTTTTGCATCATGTTATGAAAACAACAGATAGAAGACCTTATTTACTGTCTCCCATTCATGTTGCACTTGTGCCTAGCTTTTACCTTGGGAAGATGGATGTCCCTCAAAGGTCTTGCTGACTCAGCCAAGGGAATCCACTGAGAGTTTTACTTCGATCCATAACTTTGCAGATATGGAAAAATTTGAGCATCCACTCTTCAGCATAAGTGGGAGCAGAGCTTCAGTAGTGAAAAGCTGTTTTTCCAAGGGTGGAATAAGACTGAGATATCATTCATTGAGCTATAAAGGCTTTTTCTAGTACATAAGTAGTCCCGAGTACTCTCAAATATTCCCACAATTATCAGCTCTATACTAATGCTTATGTTCTATTTTACTATTAAAATTAAAATTAATCTATTATTAATCTATTAAAAATGCCTTCAGAGCTAAAAAGCACAGACCACTGGTAATAAATGGACAAGTATTAGCCATATCGTTTGGTTCATTTGTCTCTAATTGATTGGTTAAATGTTTCAAAAAGTACAGTACATAATAACAGGTTTCAGAGTAGCAGCCGTGTAAGTCTGTAACTGCAAAAAGAACAGGAGTACTTATGGCACCTTAGAGACAAACAAATTTATAACAGGTGTAATAAATAGTTGTCCATTACAATATATGCATTGGCCATTCCTTCCTTTCTTTTTGATGACTCTCTTTTAGATGGCATTTACCAGATTGCATCTCATTTCTGATCCAATAACCAATTCTGTAGTGCAGGGGTGGCCAAACTTATGGACCCTCCAAGCAGTGTACAACAATCTTCAGAAGTTTACGAGCCGGTTTGTGCCTGCTGTAGCTTGGGGCTTCAGCCCTGTGGAGGTGCTTGCCATAGCTCGGGGCTTTAGCACTGCAGGGAGGGGTATCTCAGGGCTTCAGCCCCACGAGAGGCACCTGCCCGGTCTTGTGGCTTCAGCCCTGGTCCTGCTGAAAGCCCAAGGGCTGGCAGGCGCGTTCAGCCCCGAAACCTCCCTCGCCACTGGGTAGAAGCCAGAGGCAACGTGTGTGGGCCAGGATTTGCTGGCCCGCTCGATCACAGGCTGCCACTGGTTCCCCTCCCTGCATGGCAGCTGTTAGAGCCAGCAAGCTGGGGGCTGTAGCCATGGGGCGATACAGCATCAAACAGCTGGGAGCTGCAGGGAGAGCTGCAGCTTTTGCTCCTGCCTCTCCCCACAGAGCTAAAGAAGAGGCCCCCTCCCTGCTCACAGCTGTTTGACACTGCCTTTCCACACAGAGCTAACAGCTGGGAGCTGCAGGGAGGGGTTATTGAGGGTAAGAGGGGGGCATGTGTGTGGGGGGGGGCATGACTCAGTCTGTTGGGGAGGACTGAACCTTTAAATTGTGTGTGTGTCCCCCGCCCCCAGCAGGCACTAGTCATCTTTGCCTCTAGCCCACCATCCCATCGCAGGGCAGAAGTCCTGAGCTCCCCTCCTCTCCTCCCCCACAGTCTGGTAGGCAGAGAATCTGTGGGGTGGGAGTGGGAAGCCTTTGCAAGCTGCAGTTTAACTGTAAAAGAGCTGCATGCAGCTTGCAATCTGCAGTTTAGCCACCCCCGCTGTATGTATTCAATTTTTTTTTTTTGTTACACCGGAGTTAAGGTTATGAGTACATATCAGTAATTTAGTTCTGTAACTGTTGCAAGAATATTAGAGCCAAAACCTCACAAAAACTAAAACTCGGTGCCTGACTCTTATTTATGTTAAGGCTCCTTTACCCCACTCTGCTAGCGCCAAGCGGCTTTAAAATATGTATCATTTATGCCCATTTTAAAGCCCCTTTAACGGCCACTTTGGTGTAAAGGGGCTTTAGTATTAAAGAGAATTAGGATCTAAAAGTTTTGAGTCTATATTAACTCTATAGTTATAACTCTATTAACTCTAAAAGTTTTGAGTCTATATATAGCTAACTATTAAAGCCAATATGAATTATTTGCAAAAAGAAAAGGAGTACTTGTGGCACCTTAGAGACTAACCAATTTATTTGAGCATGAGCTTTTGTGAAGCTCATGCTCAAATAAATTGGTTAGTCTCTAAGGTGCCACAAGTACTCCTTTTCTTTTTGCAAAGACAGACTAACACGGCTGTTACTCTGAAACCTATGAATTATTGACAACTGTTTACATAAAACTAGAATGTCTGAGAAAGGGAGAGCCCCCTAGGATAAGTTAGAACAGCCTGTGAGGCTGTCACTGTGGATGAGAATAGCAGGATCAAGCAGGCTCCCTTGGCTTGCCCCATACACTGATTTTATGACACCTAGGAATCTCCCTTATGTTTTCACAAGACCTTTCTGCTTCCCTGTGTATGATTATAGGGGTCTTTTCAGCAAGGGAGAACGTGATTGATTATACAGGGAAATTGACCTTACACAAAGTGCTGGTCAATGCATGAAGTAACCAAAAAACAATGCATTTTCACTAACTTCTTTCAGTAACAGTGATCTACTTAGTGGTCACTTTTAAAGGTAGTACATGTGAAATTTTCTTACAGAAGTCTGATTTCAAGTAGAGGATGCTCCTTTAAAGTCCTTCCCAATTTAGATTAAGCTTAAGCATTCCATCTTCCTTGATGCAAAGCCACGTTGGAGTCTCACATCAAAGAGTATTGAGCATTACATGCCCCCATTATACTAAGCTTTAGATCATGGAAGAAACATATAAGACAATCTTATTATGCATATGGGAAAAACTTTTATATGTTGATAACCTCAAAACTAACTAATTTACTGCCTTTTCTAAGTTTGCTTCATAAGTTCCTTAATGCTACTTAAACATGATTTATTATACTAAGTTCCCTGTTTTATTGAGTTTCAAAAAGGAAGAAATTATCCAACTGTAATTTTTCAAGAGCAGAATTTTTTGTATCTGTTACACCTTTTGGGGGTAAAAATAGAGGCATTTAAAAATATATCAGGTACCTGTTACATTAGAATAGTGCATTTTGGGTTGTTCCAAACCATTGGTTAAATACTGTAACAATATAATAATAAATTTTGAGCCTAAGCAGCACAAAGTTATAGAATTAAGGATCTTTTCCAATCTTCTGCTGTTTCTCTGTGTTCTTCCATTCAGAGTTTTCTTTTCTTTGTATATGCCTCAGAAGCTTCATGAGAATCTTATAATTTTGTTTTTGCCAGACTAAATAAAAATATATGAGCCAGATTGTCAACTGGTGTAAATCAGTGTGACTCCACTAAAACCAATAGAGCTATGCTGATTTGCACCAACTGAAAATTTGGCTCTATATCTCTTTATAACTAGAGTATTCAGTTTGACAGAATAGGTTTTTGTTTTTTTTAATGTTTGTTTTGCAAGTCCAAAATAGCGGTCTGCTTATTTACCCTTGACAAGTAGAACTTGGGAGCCACTAATTTGCCTCTGCAGTATATTTTTGTTGAATTTCTATTTGCTAACATAGCAATTTTATTTTCACAAATAAGTTATTTTCAATAGTAAACATGGGCAAATTGCTGTTCGTAAATTAGTTCAGTGAATAAAGTATATTTGAAACAATCGCAAGCTATTAGTTAGAGTATGGTAAAAGTATTTCTTTATTTTAAAATAATGTTTGGTTTTGGGGTATGGTTTCAGTATAAATCAACTCTGTATCAACTCTGTAAGAGGATAATAATGATTTTCTCTTGAGCCAATCCTGTTAGCAGCAGTTGGAACATGGCATGGCTGGTTGATTTCTGCTAACTTGTGGTGGGAGATGAGTCTAGTTAACTCTCCTGAAAATATAAGGGAGAGATGAGAGAAGTTCCTTGGTCAGAGAGAAATGATGGTGTGGAATGGAGAGGGCTTTTTCTAGAAACCCTAAGGACAACCAAGATTAGGGTGAAAGTCTAGCCTGAAATGTACATTTTCATTTTGTTATTTGAGTTACTAATAAAGCTAAACTCCAGAAAGGGTGAATTTGAACTAAAGATCCTGTGAGTGATCCCCACAGCTAATAATTAATGGTGTGTATGTGTGCGAGTATGTGTATGCATGTGAAAAAGGGTAAATATTTTCTAGAGTCTGACATTATTTGTTCTGAATACAGTTCTTTTCCCCGCAATCCTTTAAAGTCAGCATTTACCCAGTTATCATACAGTGGTACCCAAGGAATCTCCATTACAGCATATCCTAAGGGGGTAAATAACTCAAAAATCCCAGATACCACGGCGCCATAACTGTTAAATCATGAATGGCACTCACATTGCCATGTGCTGCTAGAAGTGGACCATGGAAAGTCTAAGACTTGCGTACCTCAGTACTGAAGGCCTACAAAGAGGCCTCTTTACATCACTATGGCAGTGTAAAAAGGCCTTAAAGTGACTGTAAAGTTACATATTAGGCCTGGCAGTGAAAAGGTGCTTTGAAGTGTGTATAAATGTAACTCTACAATCATTTAAAGGCCCTTTCACATTGCTATAGTGGTGTAAAGTGGCCTGTTTGTGAAAACTAGATCTGCAGTTTCAGTTTAAGCAATTTAAGCAAAAGGGAAAGAAATGTAATAAGAGTATAGGGTGACCAGATGTCCCACTTTTATAGGGACAGTCCTGATTTTTGGGTCTTTTTCTTATATAGGCTCCAATTACCCCCCCACCCTCTGTCCCGATTTTTCTGTCTGCTGATTGCTGTCTGGTCACCCTATAAGAGTAGCAAAAGAGAGGAATATGCTACCAACAGACTTTATAGCCACGCCAGCTACAATAAGGCAACACTGCCAATAAAAGCTTCAAATAACTGGCTGTATAACACAGCAAATATCTTTTGTGTGAGAACTCACTCACTGAGGGCAGCACCATTAAATTCCAAGTCCATAACGAACAAAATGGCAATTTCCAACTTTTCTTACTTTCTTGGGAACTTTTATGCAAAAACAGCCAGTGCTTCCCCCAGCATAATACTTTGTGTAAGGCTAATAGTATATGGAGTATTCACTGAGGAGCTTAAGCTACCAGCCTCATTTGATATACTTTAGTTCTTTGTTCTCTACTGCATTCAAGCGGGAATTTTCAAAAGAACTTAAGGGATTTAAGCACCCAATTCCCATTCAAATTTCTATCATGTCAAATAAGTCACTTCTCTACCTTTAAATCTATCACAATCTTACCTGAAACAAGTGCCAGGGAAAAGACCTCATCTACTCCAATTTCTATACAGTGCTCGGCACTTTGTCAGTGATAATAAATAACAAAGCATAGAGGTATTTTGGGCAAATTAGGAAAGGTGGCAAAAGTTCATTATTGTTAGTAGTAACTGCATATGCATAGATGAGTATGTCACTCCAAGATGGTATTGAATTTTGGAACTATGTTAAACCAGTCAGTCACTTGATATGGTAATATAATTCCTGAAAATGCTACCTTCCAATGCACACTATTTTTGGGACTTATGACTTAGGCCAGGGATCGGCAACCTTTGGCATGCAGCCTGCCCGGGAAATCTGCTGGAGGGCTGGAACGGTTTGTTTACCTGCGGGAAGCAGTGGCCAGCACATCTCTCGGCCCGCGCCGCTTCCTGCAGCCCCCATTAGCCTGGAACAGCGAACCGCAGCCAGTGGGAGCTGTGATCGGCTGAACCTGCAGACGCTGCAGGTAAACAAACCGTCCCGGTCCGCCAGTGGATTTCCCTGATGGGCCGCGTGCCAAAGGTTGCCAATCCCTGACTTAGACAGTAGTGACACTCACCAGTTTGCATGTATTGTTACACGTACACAGGCAAAATACAACCATTCCCAGTTTGGATGGCTCTTGTAGGGAGCTGAAATAGTTCAACTCCAGAATGGAATTACTAACCAATTAAATAAAACTCACCAGGCAGGTCAACAAAACACACTCTGTAAATCTGTTTTCTGCTATTAACTACAACTCTTGGAGCATTTGTTAGCATTAATGTCCCTGCCAATGCTTCTGCTAAAGCTGTACTGAAAGCAATTTTCCCTATTGCTATCAGCAACTCCAAATGATCACACTAATGGCCTTGTACTGAAGATGTTAATGCATCATGGGAAATTTATCCATTTCTTTGTGGTGGTGTTTTGTGCTCAAACTGTGGGGAAAATAATTGCATTGATGAAGTTGATGATACACATTGATGATATTTTTAATTAAAAATTAAAAAAAAGGAAGTAGAGAGACATTGGATAATGGAATATTATTTCCTCACCCTTCTTTTTTTTTAAATGGTCTTGTAAATGAAAATTGCAACTGGAGCATAATGTCAGTTAATGGGATTAATCTGTCTTTATGTAAAGAGACACATTGGCAAAGACAATTTGTGACACTTTCAGTTTTTTTAACATTACGATATTGTGACACTGCTCAGGATTAGAAATAGAACAGAGACCTCATAGTTATTGGAAATGAAAAATGGATAAAACAGTTCTTTGTCAGACTAAGCACGGGCACATAGAGAACTGTTGCTGAGAACAATAAAATGAACACACTTTAATGCTTATAAATAAATTCTAGGCATGTCTTCTATTTTCCTCTCAATAAATTGTCTCAAGATAAACCATAATCATAGATACAAAGTTGATGAGGCAATTTCTTTCACTGGACCAACTTCTGTTGGTGAGAGAGACAAGATTTCAAGGTGCACAGAGCTCTTTTTCAGATCTTCTGGAACATATAGTAAATGGTAAATAATGGAGTTAAAAAGTGGGCATATCACATAATAAATTGTAACACAAGGAATAAAGTTTACCAGTGAATATCAGTGAATTCTGTGCCAAACAACACTTCAATGTGTAACAAAAAATACTGACAACCAGGCATTTTTATATGATTTTGTGCTCACTAAATCAAGGAACAAACAGCTCTTTAGTTCATGAAATAAGTCTACTTCACTTGGCAGATGGTACTATTTTTGCATCACACAGAAGAGCGGAGTAGGGGAATCAACCTCTAAAATATTCTGTTTCCCTAGCTAGTGGAAACTAGGGAGAGTCTTGAGGAGCTTATGACAACACCAGCATCTCACTGGAGAGAGGGTGTTATAATGGTTTCTTTTCAGCATTATTGCAGGTGAACCCATTTATCATTGCTATTTGGTAAATGCCAGCTTGGCACTGAATTGTATATCAGATTCCAAAAAAGTCAAATATCAGTGAGAAAGCAGGGCTAATAAGCAATCCTGGTTGGAACAGAGGCTAGGAAGGGAAGCAGTCAGGGTTGTAGTATGGATCAAAGGAGTATAAATGTCATTGAAACACAGAAGGGACTAAGAATCTGTAACTCCCTTATACTGGGCAAATGAGTGCAATGAGAGAATTAATGTTCATTCCTATTTAGAAAAATCACTCAGTACAAAGTGGGATGGGATATCTGGCTTTCTGATTCTCAGGGTCAGTCATAATCTGTAACACTTCTGGTTTGTTTATTCCTATGCATTGTTTATTAAATAATTTCACAAAGGGAAGCAAAACCTGACAAATTATTAAAAGAAGCTTTGTTAGGCTTGCATTATCTATTGTATGCCTTCTCTAGCTAAATGGAAAGGAGAACAAATGTGTAGACTTTACTAGGATGTGTAAAGTATCAGCTAATAGATTTCCTGCATTTTATTATAAAAATGTGTAGACACCTCACCTGAGATTAGGACCCTATTGTGCAAGAAGCTGTGCATATAGTAAGAGGCAGACTCTGGCCTAAAATTACTTATGTCATAAACAAACATAGCAGGAGAAAAAGGCTGTATTAATTACTATCACCATTTTACAGATGGGAAACTGAGGCACAGAGTAATCAAGTGACTTGCCAAAGATCACACGGGAAGTCTAGCAAAGCTGGAATTGAACCCAACTCTCCCAATTCATAGTTTAGTGCTGTGACTACTGGAGCATCCTTACTCTCTCTTAGATAGTTAACGCCTGGGGGTTCTAATTAGTGTAATAAAGAACTTTCCTCTGTCACTCTAGTCTAATGTCTTGAACAGAAGATCAACAGTTTAGGAGTTTTGTTTTTACTACAGTAGAAAATGTTTATAGATATGTCTTTAAATTTAAATGACTTATTGTACATTGTAAAATATTTTTTATTTTGTTATATTTTACTTCCCTCCTGTATTTCCCTCTAGCATGAAGATAATGAAATCATAACATTCTGCAGATGCTCTGAAGAATTCATTCTCACCTGCCTCCCTCTTACCACAGGGGAAATCAGTATGGAAGCTGGATTGTCCCCTTTTGTCTTCTCTAAAAAGATTTTGTCCGCTAAATTTTTATGTCAAAAAGTAGATGGTTGCCTCTATGCTTAATTCTGTGTAAAGTTTTGCTTCTCATAAGAGCACTGAAGGGATAAAACAAAATAAAGGCATTTTTGTGCTGTTTGATAACATTAGACAAATATAGAAAAAAAAAGCAATAAGCAACTGAAAAATTATTGCATAGAATACGACATCTGCAAGATAAGCAGCAGTCACAGCAAAACCCACACAAGCATAAAATAAATATGCTTTCTAGCTGATGACTCTGCTAGAACAGAGCTCCACTACATTTCACCTTTCTGATTTATGAAAATGTCATCTGAAATATGAATTGCTATCACTGGTTTCCCATCAGAAAGAACAGCACATTGGCCAGGTCTACACTACAAACTTACTAACTCCGTCGCTCAGGGGTGTGAAAAATCCACCCTCCTGAGAGACATAGTTATATCAACTAAAACCCCGGTGTCCACAGCACTGTGTTGACAGGAGGCTGTCTCTTGTCTGCATAGCTGCCGCCTCTCATGGAGGTGGATTAACTAGCAGCATCTTCACTGAAGCTCTGCAGTGGCACAGCTGCACCAATGCAATTGCAGTATTTGAAGTTTCAGAGTAACAGCCGTGTTAGTCTGTATTCGCAAAAAGAAAAGGAGTACTTGTGGCACCTTAGAGACTAACCAATTTATTTGAGCATGAGCTTTCGTGAGCTACAGCTCACTTCATCAGATACATACCGTGGAAACTGCAGCAGACTTTATATATACACAGAGAATATGAAACAATACCTCCTCCCACCCCACTGTCCTGCTGGTAATAGCTTATCTAAAGTAGTCGTCAGGTTAGGCCATTTCCAGCACAAATCCAGGTTTTCTCACCCTCCACCCCCCCACACAAATTCACTCTCCTGCTGGTGATAGCCCATCCAAGGTGACAACTCTTTACACAATGTGCATGATAATGAAGTTAGGCCATTTCCTGCACAAATCCAGGTTCTCTCACTCCCTCACCCCCCTCCAGAAACCCACCCCCATACACACACAGACTCACTCTCCTGCTGGTAATAGCTCGTCCAAACTGACCACTCTCCAAGTTTAAATCCAAGTTAAACCAGAACATCTGGGGGGGGGAGGGAGGAAAAAACAAGAGGAAATAGGCTACCTTGCATAATGACTTAGCCACTCCCAGTCTCTATTTAAGCCTAAATTAATAGTATCCAATTTGCAAATGAATTCCAATTCAGCAGTTTCTCGCTGGAGTCTGGATTTGAAGTTTTTTTGTTTTAAGATAGCGACCTTCATGTCTGTGATTGCGTGACCAGAGAGATTGAAGTGTTCTCCGACTGGTTTATGAATGTTATAATTCTTGACATCTGATTTGTGTCCATTTATTCTTTTACGTAGAGACTGTCCAGTTTGACCAATGTACATGGCAGAGGGGCATTGCTGGCACATGATGGCATAAATCACATTGGTGGATGTGCAGGTGAACGAGCCTCTGATAGTGTGGCTGATGTTATTAGGCCCTGTGATGGTGTCCCCTGAATAGATATGTGGGCACAATTGGCAACGGGCTTTGTTGCAAGGATAAGTTCCTGGGTTAGTGGTTCTGTTGTGTGGTATGTGGTTGTTGGTGAGTATTTGCTTCAGGTTGCGGGGCTGTCTGTAGGCAAGGACTGGCCTGTCTCCCAAGATTTGTGAGAGTGTTGGGTCATCCTTTAGGATAGGTTGTAGATCCTTAATAATGCGTTGGAGGGGTTTTAGTTGGGGGCTGAAGGTGACGGCTAGTGGCGTTCTGTTATTTTCTTTGTTAGGCCTGTCCTGTAGTAGGTAACTTCTGGGAACTCTTCTGGCTCTATCAATCTGTTTCTTTACTTCCGCAGGTGGGTATTGTAGTTGTAAGAAAGCTTGACAGAGATCTTGTAGGTGTTTGTCTCTGTCTGAGGGGTTGGAGCAAATGCGGTTGTATCGCAGAGCTTGGCTGTAGACGATGGATCGTGTGGTGTGGTCAGGGTGAAAGCTGGAGGCATGCAGGTAGGAATAGCGGTCAGTAGGTTTCCGGTATAGGGTGGTGTTTATGTGACCATTGTTTATTAGCACTGTAGTGTCCAGGAAGTGGATCTCTTGTGTGGACTGGACCAGGCTGAGGTTGATGGTGGGATGGAAATTGTTGAAATCATGGTGGAATTCCTCAAGGGCTTCTTTTCCATGGGTCCAGATGATGAAGATGTCATCAATATAGCGCAAGTAGAGTAGGGGCTTTAGGGGACGAGAGCTGAGGAAGCGTTGTTCTAAATCAGCCATAAAAATGTTGGCATACTGTGGGGCCATGCGGGTACCCATAGCAGTGCCGCTGATCTGAAGGTATACATTGTCCCCAAATGTGAAATAGTTATGGGTAAGGACAAAGTCACAAAGTTCAGCCACCAGGTTAGCCGTGACATTATCGGGGATAGTGTTCCTGACGGCTTGTAGTCCATCTTTGTGTGGAATGTTGGTGTAGAGGGCTTCTACATCCATAGTGGCCAGGATGGTGTTATCAGGAAGATCACCGATGGATTGAAGTTTCCTCAGGAAGTCAGTGGTGTCTCGAAGGTAGCTGGGAGTGCTGGTAGCGTAGGGCCTGAGGAGGGAGTCTACATAGCCAGACAATCCTGCTGTCAGGGTGCCAATGCCTGAGATGATGGGGCGCCCAGGATTTCCAGGTTTATGGATCTTGGGTAGTAGATAGAATATCCCAGGTCGGGGTTCCAGGGGTGTGTCTGTGCGGATTTGATCTTGTGCTTTTTCAGGAAGTTTCTTGAGCATATGCTGTAGTTGCTTTTGGTAACTCTCAGTGGGATCATAGGGTAATGGCTTGTAGAAACTCGTGTTGGAGAGCTGCCGAGCAGCCTCTTGTTCATATTCCGACCTATTCATGATGACAACAGCACCTCCTTTGTCAGCCTTTTTGATTATGATGTCAGAGTTGTTTCTGAGGCTGTGGATGGCATTGCGTTCCGCATGGCTGAGGTTATGGGGCAAGTGATGCTGCTTTTCCACAATTTCAGCCCGTGCACGTCGGCGGAAGCACTCTATGTAGAAGTCCAGTCTGCTGTTTCGACCTTCAGGAGGGGTCCACCTAGAATCCTTCTTTCTGTAGTGTTGGTAGGGAGACCTCTGTGGATTAGTATGTTGTTCAGAGGTATTTTGGAAATATTCCTTGAGTCGGAGACGTCGAAAATAGGATTCTAGGTCACCACAGAACTGTATCATGTTCATGGGGGTGGAGGGGCAGAAGGAGAGGCCCCGAGATAGAACAGCTGCTTCTGCTGGGCTGAGAGTATAGTTGGATAGGTTAACAATATTGCTAGGTGGGTTGAGGGAACCATTGCTGTGGCCCCTTGTAGCATGTGGTAGTTTAGAAAGTTTAGTGTCCTTTTTCTTTTGTAGAGAAGCAAAGTGTGCGTTGTAAATGGCTTGTCTAGTTTTAGTAAAATCCAGCCACGAGGAAGTTTGTGTGGAAGGTTGGTTTTTTATGAGAGTATCCAGTTCTGAGAGCTCATTCTTAATCTTTCCCTGTTTGCTGTAGAGGATGTTGATCAGGTGATTCCGCAGTTTCTTTGAGAGCGTGTGGCACAAGCTGTCAGCATAGTCTGTGTGGTATGTAGATTGTAATGGATTTTTTACCTTCAGTCCTTTTGGTACGATGTCCATCTGTTTGCATTTGGAAAGGAAGATGATGTCTGTCTGTATCTGTGCAAGTTTTTTCATGCAGTTGATAGATTTCCACTCCATACGGCTAAATGCAGTGCCTTGCATAATGACAGGTTTCAGAGTAACAGCCGTGTTAGTCTGTATTCGCAAAAAGAAAAGGAGTACTTGTGGCACCTTAGAGACTAACCAATTTATTTGAGCATGAGCTTTCGTGAGCTACAGCTCACTTCATCAGATACATACCGTGGAAACTGCAGCAGACTTTATATATACACAGAGAATATGAAACAATACCTCCTCCCACCCCACTGTCCTGCTGGTAATAGCTTATCTAAAGTAGTCATCAGGTTAGGCCATTTCCAGCACAAATCCAGGTTTTCTCACCCTCCACCCCCCCACACAAATTCACTCTCCTGCTGGTGATAGCCCATCCAAGGTGACAACTCTTTACACAATGTGCATGATAATGAAGTTAGGCCATTTCCTGCACAAATCCAGGTTCTCTCACTCCCTCACCCCCCTCCAGAAACCCACCCCCATACACACACAGACTCACTCTCCTGCTGGTAATAGCTCGTCCAAACTGACCACTCTCCAAGTTTAAATCCAAGTTAAACCAGAACATCTGGGGGGGGGGGGGAGGAAAAAACAAGAGGAAATAGGCTACCTTGCATAATGACTTAGCCACTCCCAGTCTCTATTTAAGCCTAAATTAATAGTATCCAATTTGCAAATGAATTCCAATTCAGCAGTTTCTCGCTGGAGTCTGGATTTGAAGTTTTTTTGTTTTAAGATAGCGACCTTCATGTCTGTGATTGCGTGACCAGAGAGATTGAAGTGTTCTCCGACTGGTTTATGAATGTTATAATTCTTGACATCTGATTTGTGTCCATTTATTCTTTTACGTAGAGACTGTCCAGTTTGACCAATGTACATGGCAGAGGGGCATTGCTGGCACATGATGGCATAAATCACATTGGTGGATGTGCAGGTGAACGAGCCTCTGATAGTGTGGCTGATGTTATTAGGCCCTGTGATGGTGTCCCCTGAATAGATATGTGGGCACAATTGGCAACGGGCTTTGTTGCAAGGATAAGTTCCTGGGTTAGTGGTTCTGTTGTGTGGTATGTGGTTGTTGGTGAGTATTTGCTTCAGGTTGCGGGGCTGTCTGTAGGCAAGGACTGGCCTGTCTCCCAAGATTTGTGAGAGTGTTGGGTCATCCTTTAGGATAGGTTGTAGATCCTTAATAATGCGTTGGAGGGGTTTTAGTTGGGGGCTGAAGGTGACGGCTAGTGGCGTTCTGTTATTTTCTTTGTTAGGCCTGTCCTGTAGTAGGTAACTTCTGGGAGTAGTAGACCTGCCCTTTGTACACAGATCTCCACCTGTGAACTTCTACATCATCTCTGATTATAAACTGTTGGTGTGAGAACATAGGAATTAAAGCAAAATCCTTCCTTGTAGATGTAATAATGCATTTAATCTTATTCAGTGCCTCGCAGTCTTCGGAAATCAAAATTCCTTGTTTTCCAATAAAAAAATTAAAAAAAAAATTAAAAAAAAACTCTTCAGATTTAAAAATGGAGGTGAGGTCTGATTCTCCCCTGCCTTGCACCTATTGTAGTCATTTTTATTTGTGCAAAGTGGGTGTAGAATACTACCAGATCAGGATTTCTCACTGACACTAAAGTGGCTCTTTACATTCATTTTGTATTCACTTAGCATAGGTGTAAATGACTACACAAGTTGAAGGCAGAGAAGAATTAGGCCCAAGAAAATCTAAAGGGAAATTAAATTACTGGATGCAATATTTCCCCCCACATTTAGTAATTAATAGCAAAGGGGAATATTCCTGCTAAAGTGATAAATACTTAGGTGAATTAATCTTCTGTTGTTCTTTAGGACTTTTCCTACTACATCTCACCACTACATACTCATATTCTGCCATGTAGAGTCAAAAGTTTCACAGCTAAAGGCCTGCCTCCACCCAAGAAGAACATTAATAGCCAAAGTGTTGAGACAGAGCTATGCTGGCAAACTAATCAGGAGAGAGTGAAGATACAAACAGTAAAAACAAGCCATTCTGGACAGCATTTAGCAAAGCTCTAACCTACAGAGTGAAAACAGAAGACTGGGGCTTACCATATGTGATCTCAGTACCAAACTGTCAAGACATCCAATGATAATTTTCATCCATGATAGTACAAAATGCAAAAGTTTATTTGTATTTCATGAATACAAAGAATCAATGTCTCTGATAATGAAGTCTGAGGGCTGGTCTACACTAACGCTGTAAGTTGACCTAAGCTATGCTACTTCAGTTATGTAAGTTATGAAAGTTACATAACTGCAGTCGACACAATTTAGGTAGACTTACAGCAGTCTTTACACCAAACTATATTGACAGGAGATGCTCTCTCACCAGCTTACCTTCCTCCTCTTAGGGACATCGAGTACAGACATTGATGAGAGAGCCCTCTGTCATTGCCTTAGCTTGTCTTCACCAGACCCGTTAAATTGACACTGCTGCATCGATCACAGCAATGCCAATTTAGCTGGAAGTGTAGATAAGCCCTGACACCTATTTCCTTAATTTTATCTGTTCACATGGTAGGGAGAGGAGGTTGGTGGATATAAAGGGAGGATGGTGGATATAAAGGAGTGCGGTAAGCCCGATCCCCACCACTGCAGCTTGTTCAGAGAAGCACCTCAGATCTCTTTATCCCCATTCAATTTGGTTTCAGGTCTGTGTATAAAATGGAGGCTGCAGTCACTAACTTCTTTCTGGCATTAC
The DNA here is from genome assembly GCF_965152235.1 of Eretmochelys imbricata. NCBI lineage: Eukaryota > Metazoa > Chordata > Testudines > Cheloniidae > Eretmochelys > Eretmochelys imbricata. The sequence continues at coordinate 145,723,627 of NC_135572.1, forward strand.
GTAGTGGTAGTTAGGAGATGTTTCCTACTGGAAAGATGGAGTCATGAGAGTTGTTCTGCTATTTCCTACAAACTGTGTAGCTTTGACAGAACAATCAAAGAGGATGACAGAAGGTTGAACCATCAGCCATAGTTTATCATAGTGCTGAGAGGGAGAGAAATCAAAATACAACCCCCAATAAAGTGTGTTGAGGGACAGGTTTAAAGGATGATTAGAGTAGAAGGGGTAGTCAGTTATCAATACAGGGCATAATTCCAGCCCTAGAACCAAACACAGAACTGGAGGATGAAAAATGAAATAGAATGTTCTCAAGAACTTTGGGGGAAAACATAATAGCAGGAAAAAGTCTAAAATGAGGAAAAGGATTAAATTAGGGAAAAGAAAATATGGAGGGGTTAAACTAAGAGGAAGATCATACCCTTGGACACTTCTTCCGTGTGAAATAAAACTATAATCTAAAAGAGGTTTTACCCCCAGATTGGAAGGGGTTATTGCCACTCTGTATAGTTAATTTACATTTCAATTAGCTGAGGGTAAAACAAAATTCTTATCTGAGCGAAAGCAGCGTTTTCAGTTCAGTAGGGAGGCAGAGGGTCTTGAGGAGGTTATCTCTATCAGGCTAAGTCCTCCTACTAGTACGCAGTCCCCTGCTGTGTTCCTGGAAAATACAAATATTAATACTTTGGTACAAGGAAATGATTACGTTAATCAATGTTAAACAAGAAAGGATAGAATGAAAGCTTAAACAAGCTCAAAATACGGACGGTGGAGTCATTTTGATCCATATACGTTTTCAAAGTATTCCATCTGGCATAGTATTTCTCTCATTCATTGTGTCTGTATCATTTTGAGTCACGATGTTCGTCTTCAGAACTATCAAGCTGAGCACCACTTCTGTTCCTCTTGTACATTTGCTCATTGGCTACAGATACGTATGACTTTATCATGTTTGACTTCTTTTCAGACAATTATTTTCAAACTTTTGGGGTGACTATAAACCTCGCTAAATAGATCATCATATACAGGGATATTTAAATCTTTCAACTTCCTCCCTCCCCTATTTTTGAATTGCTTCTTTTGTCTCATCGTAATCCTGGAAAAAAATGTGTGCCCAATTCTTCTTTTACTTACACTTACATAAGTCAGGATGAACTCATCTGAAGTCAATGGAATTGCATTGGTCAGATCAGAATCAGGCCCCAAGCATTTGCCTATTGTTAAGATCCCGTCACTCTCTTGCAAGTTACACAATTATGAATTATGTTTAAAGCTGAGGAATTTGGCAATGATAAGTCTGACTCTCAAACAAGTGTTGGGATGCCCTCCCTATTGGGGTGACTCCTTTCAATAGCTAGCTTTTCAAGGATTTTTTTCCAAACACAGAGCCACATCATGACTCCTATCTCCCTGCAGCTAAAGAACATTTCTGTGCATGTATCTACCCCAGGGAATGGGTAGCAGACAACTAACTGCGTGGTAGAGTTTCCAATAAGAGAGGAAATGAGTCCATTCTTCACTGGTGGGAGGGGGCAAGCCAGGGGTGGAGCTGGTAGGGCCAGACATCTTTGGCTAACTGAGACTGTACTAATTTCCCTCTGGAATATTCCACTAGGAATACCTTAAAGGGAGCTCTGGAGCATAAAATAGCAGTGCAGGGCAACACTATGGCAACATGTCTTCTCCCTGAAGGGCCCTGTCTTCCACAGTTGATCACCCCTATACACTCATTTTATGTAAAATGAGTTAGTTATGTTTAGAGGGTATCCTAGAGTGCTCACTAGCTTCTCTCAAATCCTCAGGCTGGCCCAGTGCATGGTAGTGTGATAATGGAATCAGCTCTGTTGGGAAGGGAGATTGAAAGGGAATTCTGTCATAGGCCTGACAAGAAAGGCTAAGACCATCTCAATTAAGATTTCCAGCTCTCTCTAATGCTGGGACTGAGCTACCTGCTGCTCCCTCAGGCAACTGCCACATTGCACATATACCTGTTACTGCTATGGCAGCTGCTGTAAGAGAAACTTTGCTTCTTCATCCCCTACCAGTATCTCTAGGAATGCATGAAGAAGACAGCATATCATCCCTCTGTTATTCCAGCACCACAAAAGGAGACAGAAGGTGGAGCCTGAGTGCCTACCCCTACAGCCCCTACTCACAGAGCATAGAAGACCCAATATTTGGAGGGAAACTGTTGTCCAATCCAATGTACATAAGAGAGAGAAGAACATCAACAGTCAAGGGAGACCACCCTCACAAAATAAAGTGGACCACAGTGCCCACCAGGGGGACTTTCTCCTTAATCAACCTACCACCATGCAGTCAGAGGCTACAGGATCCTCTGTCTTTCAACACTTCTGCAAGAAGAGGCTGCTGAAACCCTGCCTACCATCACTGCTGCTGTTGTCAGAAATAGGTGCTAAGCAGAAGAGTTACCCATAGTGACCTCTAACAGGTATGTGATGGGAGAGAAAGGATAATGGGCCAAAAGTGTTGGGAATGGAAAGATCTGGATGACAGCGTATGGAATTGCTGAATTTGACAGAGGGGGCTGGGAAATTAATATTGAATTTATAAATATTTTTGAGTGGGGTAGAAATTATTGAACTAATGTAACGTGAATGTAACATAGATATGTGACTGAAGTGGAAATTTATTGAGAGAGCCCCTTGCTAAAAATTTGGCAGCATGTCAGTGCACCAGTTTTATAGATTTCCAGATTTCAAGGCCAGAGGGACCATTAGTTCACTACTCTGGCCTCCTACATAACACAGGGCATAACATTATACCCAGTGTTTCCTGCATCATGCCCAATAACTTGCCGTTGAACTAGAGTATATCTTTAGAAAAAAACATCTGATCTTGTTTGAAAGATTTCAAACGATAGAGATTCTACCATCTCCCTTGGTAAACTGAACTAATGATTTCTAGATTGAACTTTGCTGATTTCAACTTCCAGCCATTGGATTTTATGTAGTGAACTCATTTTAAATTATTTTAAAACTGGCCACGGCTATGAGGTCTAAAGGAGAGCAAAGAGGAGTGCAAAGACCTGAGAGAAGTTCACGGGTTTGTAAGGGTTATTTTCTGACAAGCAATATATCATGAAGCCATCCTGAATCAACTGGTTTACCCTTCATATCATTTGAGAATTATCTTGGAATAGTGTAAGCCCATCATGAGGACATCTTGAATTCATCATGACATCTGGCAGCTATTTTAGCTCTGCCACTAACCTTTCATCTATGTTTAATGGATCTGTTACTTCAACTTGATTTGTAGCTCAGCCAGTGTACCGCAAATGAATGACTCTAGCAAGAAGTAAAAACGTTTGGTAAAGCATAAAAGGGAGCTGTATCTTCTCAAGTTCATCCTAGCTACATTAGATAAACTGTTTTTCCTACTGATTTGGATTGTCTCTGGATTTCAATCTTTCTACATTTTTAAATCAAGGTTTTTACTGTTTTATAAAGGATATGGATTTTTAAGGCTGGGTCAACACTACAGACTTACGTCGGTATAACTACATCGCTCAGGAATGTGAAAAATCCACACCTCTGAGCGATGTAGTTATACTGACCTAACACTCACCTCCGTGTAGACAATGCTATGTCGGCAGAAGAGCTTCTCCCTTTCATATAGTTACCATCTTTCAGGGAAGTGGATTAACTATGCTGACGGGAGAAGCTCTCCCATTGGCATAGGAGTGTCTAAGCTAATTTCCTGTGGGATACCTATGGGAGTACTAGTTTGATTCTTAGAAGGAAAAATCTTAAAGTTTTCAAATATTACCACCAGATTCTAACAAGACTTACCAATTTTTTATTGTACAAGAATAAAATGCCATTAAATTCATTTGAATGTTGAAGCACAACAGTCACACCTGTTGCAGTCCGTAGTTTCCCTGGAGAGGCTGCCTATAAATATTTTGCTTGTAATATGGACACTAGTTCACTAGGAATTGGACAGGGACCATCAACTCATTTCATTCAAGGCCACTGAACAACCACCAAGTCTGAAATTTTCAAAAATAGGAACCTAAATCTAACATTAAGCAACTGACTGATTTTCAGATACCCCAGGGGAGGGGTGACAGGGCTGTGACACTGACAGACCGGGTGCCAGCTCATGCCAAGGCCCCTAGGCCTCACTGAACACTGACAAATGCATAGCTGGAAACCAGTCTGGCTCACCTGTGTGGTAGTATAGTTAAAATAGATATTCACTTTACAGAGCTGTGTTTAGCCTTTATGACATGCTTATGAGTTGCTGTATGCATAAATATCACTTATAATATCTGTATCCCATGTTATAATATATATATGAGATATATATATATATAAGCGTTTTGCTCTAATACTATAAAAATGTTTGCTATGAAACGGGAAACTTCCACAGTCAGGAAAGAAGCATCACTAAGTATGAAACACTAGCTTACCACAAGAGGTGTCATCTTCTGCCCAACAAAAGAAGGCCCACAGACACCAGGCTACTGTGGAACCTCAGTGAACAAAAGACTTTGTTGATTGCCCACTCGCAAAAGAGGGGACTTGCACAAACCCTCATTCCATCATAGTTTTATCAGGGCAAAGGGAATAAAAATCCCTGTGAAGAAACTGTTATCACTATGCTGCATGGAATTTGGAAAGGGCAATATTTCTAAGCATGAGCAAGGGATCTCCAAGCCAAGCCTTAAAGGACATATAGAGCTTGCACATTACAGAAGCTTCTATTACTTTTTGGAACCTATGTCTGTAATTATTTGTGCATGTATGTTTACTTGCTTTAAGCTTGAATATAATGCTCATTTCTTTTTCCTAGTTAAATGTTTAGATAGTTTATTTGTAGGATTGGCTACAAGTGTTATCTCTGGTGACAGATCTAGTGTGCACTTGACCTGAGGTAAGTGACTGGTCCTTTGGGACTGGGATTAATCCAAATATTGTGATTTTTGGAGAAAGAGACCATCTATCACAAAGGCAAGATTGTCAGGGTAGCAAGATATACTGGAGTACCCAGGGGGACTTTCTGTGTCTCCATGTTAAGACTGTTTCAGTGCTTGAAGAGTTCACACTTGATACTTGGCTGGTGAAATCTAATTGTAGAACACACAACTAATTTTGGGTTTGTATCCTGGTTTGGCACTCATGGTCATGAGCCCCTTCAGACAGCTTGACAAGGGGGTCTGAACCCCAAAGAATAAGTAAGTGTATTGAGTAAGGTCTTTTATGCAAGCCAGTGACACACTTAAGATCAATATTATTGTGTGGTGTTTGTATGATTAGCATGTGAAGAGTTGTGTAAGTATGCTGGAAATATGTTTTTAAAATACACTTCTAATAAGCACTCCGAGCACCCAGATAAACAGTTTGTCCTACATTTGCCAGTATTCCAGGGTTAAGCTTTGCAAACAAAGAACAATAGTACATCGTTTGCATCTAAGGTAAGCAAATTGATCAAGCGAATCAAAAATGCAAAGCGACCAGAGGGTGAAAGAAGGGGCTTGGAACCTGCACTCAGAAGAACAAGCAGCTTGGGGAGAGGAACTTTGTCTGCATTTACTTTTCAAAGTATACATTTCAAAAATGTGCTGGATTATAAACGAAGGGAAGAGAACTCCTTGGTTATCCATCACTGAGGGGGCATAGGGTACAGCACTCTCTGAGTCTGTGAAAGTTGGATCCCATAGTCTGGAGGGCTAGGAATGCTGGTAACTTGAGGTAAGTAAGAAAATAGCTTAGGCAAAGAGTCTAACTTGATAAAATTAACTTGTAATCACTAGCAAGCATGTTTTGTTTTGTTTGTAACCGTACCTGTCTCTTTTATTCTTGACTAGTATCACTTAAATCTCTGTTCTTTGTTAATAAACTTTTTCTTAATTTTACCATAAACCATCTCAGTGCTGTTATATTGTAGTAAGTGTGCATCTTCAGCAAACCTAACAGGCTAATATAGATAGATAGATAGATAGATAGTCTCTTTGGAGGCAGCAAACTTAATTTCTGTGAGTGTCCGGTGAGAGGGACTGGACAGGGAGGGGTCTCTGGGGAACTCAGGAACTAGTGTTCATTGATTTTTACTTGCAAGGCAAGGCTGAGACTGGCAGAGTCTTGAGGAGTGTGCTGGCAAAGCAGACTGGCTCATGGACCAAGGAACTGACACACATTTTAGCAGCAGGAAAGCTCTCACTCTTGCTAAGGCAGGGTGCTAACCACAGTGGCTCGAAGTTTTGGGTGTCCTGAGAAAGACATCATTGGGAACATCCAGAATCTCCCATTGAGCACATTTCAAACTCATGCAGGTATTTAACTATGGATTTAGGAGCTTAACTTTAGGATCTTTTGTTTTTAAATCTTGGCCTAGCTGTTAATAACTTTTGATCACTAATGGCTTGGATTAGATGCAAAGCAGTGACCTAGAGGAAAAATATACCCTGCTACTAATCCAGTTTCCTGTAGTAACCGAATCAAAGAATTTCTTTTTTCCTATTATTTTGAGAAATCCTAGAGAAAGAAGAGAATCTTTGCAAAGTACAAACAATCTGCAAACAATGCCGTTTCCTCCTCCCTGTCTTCTAGTTTTAAATTGTACATTTATGATTTTTTAAGGAAAAAAGCATATTATATAATGAAAAATATTCATCATGGGGCTGTTATTCTATTTTTAAAGTATAGCTGAAGATGGGAAGTGTGATTGCTGGGGAAATGCTCATTATTTTTGAATAGGACAGTAATGACTCTAATGGAATGGCTAAAGCTAGCAAATTATGAAATTAATGCTAGCCATGTGTAACCTAAAATTATGTACTTTCCTCTGATATTTTTCATTTTTAAAAGCCCAAAGTATAATTTTCTAATGCTTGTAAGTATCATTTTTGTTATATCTCCAAGGACACCCTCTTGTGAATAATATACACCCTTTCTTTGTATGTTAAGGCAAGGCCTAAGGAGCATTTTAAGAATGTAAAAAATTCATACATACTTGTTCCCATTATTTCCTCCAAAATGCCATGAAATTCATTAGTAAATAGCATACATTTTAAAAATCAATCCCATAACAACTCATGATGATTAAGACATATCCAGTAGGATATTGTTGTTTGCAGTAACATAATCTAATCGAGCTACATATTTCTTGTATTGCCATCATTATGGTATTTCCAAACTACTTCTAAACATTTTACAGTTCAATTAAAAAAAATCAGAATAAGGGCTTTAATTGGCTTGAGTATGCTCTGTGATGCAGAGGACATGGATTAATTAATTAGAATCAGCTTGTGGACCCCTTACTCAAGCTAGTAAACATTTACTCATTCAGATACTCCCTTTGATAGCTATGTGTTTCAGTGGGCACTAAGTAAATGCTCACCATTGAGTAAGGCCCCACAGCACCAATCAGTTTGAGTAAGATCCACAGAGTTCAATGTACTGGTAAAATAAGAACCTCTCCTGTCCCCAATTTCCCCAAAGAACAAAACAAACACAAGCAAGTGGAGTCAAGTGATATAAAATACTGGAAGCTTAAAAAAAGCAGCTCCCACAGACAGCAGCACAAAGGCAGGGGCACCTGAAACAAAGACTGCCTAACTCACCTGTGCTTGAGAGACACAAAGGCCTGGGATCCATGAAGGGACTTAGGCATAGCAACGCTTAGCATCACAGTGCCTAACTTTTAGGTGCCTAGAAAAATCACAGGAATAACACTGTGATCCACAAAGCCTGAGTTAAGCGCCTAGGCTCCCTATACAATGAGAGGTGTTTAAAACTGATCCACAAAAGCCAGCATGCTAGACAGGAAGCCATTTAATCAGCCAATGGGAAATGCCAATAAGAAAGGTTTATCCTAAACTCCCTCTCACTCTCTGTCAGACCGAATCACTATTTAAGTATTTATCCACAGTGGAACAGTCATTGGGTCAAAGACAGAGAGAATGACTCTATAACAGGGATTGGCAACCTTTGGCCCGTGGCCTGCCAGAGCAAGCCCCCGACAGGCCGGGCCGGTTTGTTTACCTGCAGCATCTGCAGGAATGGCCGATTGCAGCTCCCACTGGCAGTGGTTCGCCGCTCCAGGACAATGGGGGCTGCGGGAAGCAGCGTAGGCCAAGGGATGTGCTGGCTGCCATGTGCAAAAGGTTGCTGATCCCTGCTCTGTAAGCTGGTGCTTAGGCCCAGGGTCCAGTCCCTCTGCTTCAGTTACTTTTTAATTATGTATAAACAGTGGAACAACTTCAACAAGACAGACTGAGGGAGCCCACATCAGCATATCCCAAAGCTCAGTGGTTAGAGCACTTTCCTGAGACATGGGAGACCCCTGTTTAAATCCTTCTGCCCCTTTAGGCAGAGAGGAGGGAACTGAACCTTGGTTTCTCACATCCTAGCTCAGTGCTCTATCCACTGAGTTAAAAGTTATAACCACTTCTGGCCAGATTTTTAATGAGACGTGATCTGGTAGGCCTAAATCTGGGGTTTAGACACCTAACCTTTGTGCACTAGGGCCAAACAACCTTGGGGGCCGATTAACCTTGGGCCAGGAGCCTGATTAACAAACAGGACAACCAACTGTAGATCCTAGATAGTCTGCATATAGCTGGGGCTGACCAGACATATCCGCTTGGCTTGGGCACAGACAGTACTTGTGAGGAGACAGCTGGCTGCCAGGAGCAGAATTACAGCAGCCCGAGGAGAAGCAGCTCTGGAGTTGTCCCATTGCAGCAGGAAGGGGAGTAGTTGTCAGAGGGCTTGAGACTGTCCTGGAGCATCCAACTCCAGAACAGAAAGTGTGAGTGTAATGCTGACAGATCCCGGTCGCCTGACTGTAGAAGACTCATCAATCTTTAGCTGGGCTAGGTGCCACTAGAGGGGGACAGAGCACCCCACCAAGAAGGCATGGATTACATGAACCCACAAGATTTTGCTGTGTCTGGGAAGACTGCTACTTGAGCAAGCTGGTAAGCCTTCCCTGGTTTGGGAGCCCGGGATAGCCAGGGCTTCAATCCACCAAAGACCTATTCCACCCCTAGGGACAGATATTGGCATATTAGCCAGGGACACCACCCCACCTCATCAAGCTCTAACTCCACCAACCAGTCAAGGCCTGTGGGGAGATTTTGGGGGAATTTTCATTATTTTACTAAGTTTGTGGGCATTTCATGTTCAATTATTGCCGTGTGATTGTTCAGTTGGCCATTTAATTGTTATCCCTGATTCCTCAGCCTTTTTCCTTGTGTTTTTGGTTCCTGCCTTTTCCTCCTCTTTTATTTTACGTCTGTCTTTTCCTGGAAAAAAAATCTTATAATCTGCTGGTCATTAGAAATACACACATATACATTATATATATATATAATGCTAGCAGGGAGAGAAAGTATTTGTAGACATACATATAAGCTATAGAACAAAAAGCAGCAGCAACAAACAGAAATCCCAGCAATGCAACATGTGTTTACTAACTAAATAGAAGTTGCTTGAATGAAAAAAAAAATATTTATTTTCTTAACAGGAAGATAATTGAAAAACAAGTTAAGAGTTCAGGCTCAGCTGCTTGAAAGGGCCTTGAGTGATAGAGAGCCTGTTATTCATAACCTGATCTCACCTCAGTTGTCATTTATGCTGAAAGGACAAAATCAAGAGCTATTGCTCAGAGGAGACTAATATTTTTACTGAGTTAATTTCATCAGCAAAAGGAAAAAACAATATTGGTCCTATGTATATGTTTACATTTAAATCTATTTATTTTCTCCTTTTTTTCTGTGGCATGTAATTTAATGCATTATAACTATACAGTTTTCATAGACGGTATAAAGTGACTGGATGTGGACATTAGAGGGTTCTGCAATCAAGGTGGATGCAAGTTGCTTGAGCTCTGAAGCAGCCCATGGAGAATCCCCAAACATCATCCCGCAATCCAAGAAATATTGTGCTTAATGGCTGAAACTCACAAGATGCCAGCTAGCTAGTTCTGCATCTTCCTCTCTGAATCTGAGAGCACAGAAAAAACAGAGGAGATCTGCCTCCCCACCTACAAACAAAATGGTGCCTGAGCCTGATGGAATGCAGCTGATGGCTGTACTACAACAGGTGTCAGCAGATACCATAGAAACTAAATTTGCAGTTTACACCCTACAGGCCACCATGACTGAGATTCAGAGTGGGGTACAAGCCCTATCTAGCCTGATGGGTGAAGCAGAACACAGAATTTCTGAAGTGGAAGTTCATTTCAGAGATAACAAATTACAGGTTATGAAGAACTGTACTGATATAAAGACTATTAAGACTAACTAATTCACCGAGAAAGCCACTCATGACAATAAGAACAAGGAGGACTTGTTGCACCTTAGAGACTAACAAATTTATTTGAGCATAAGCTTTTGTGGGCTAAAACCCACTATATCGGATGCATGCAGTGGAAAATACAGTAGGAAGATATATATATACACAGAGAACATGAAAAAATGAGTGTTGCCATACCCACTATAACGAGAGTGATCAGTTAAGGTGGGCTATTATCAGCAGAAGAGGAAAAACCTTTTGTAGTAATAATCAGGATGGCCCATTTCCAACAGTCGTCAAGAAGGTGTGAGTAACAGTAGGGGGAAAAATAAGCATGAGGACATGGTTTTACTCTGTGTAATGATCCATCCACTCCCAGTCTTTATTCAAGCCTAATTTAATGGTGTCCTGTTTGCAAATTAATTCCAATTCAGCAGTTTGAACTGGACAAAGTAAAATTTACACAATTTTGGAAATGGGCCATCCTGATTATCACTACAAAAGGTTTTTCTTTTCTCCTGCTGATAATAGCTCACCTTAACTGATCACTCTTGTTATAGTGGGTATGGCAACACCCATTTTTTCATGTTTTCTGTGTATATATATATCTTCCTACTGTATTTTCCACTGCATGCATCCGATGAAGTGGGTTTTAGCCCACGAAATCTTATGCTCAAATACATTTGTTAGTCTCTAAGGTGCCACAAGTACTCCTCATTCTTTTTGCTGATACGGACTAACACGGCTACCACTCTGAAACCTGTCACTCATGACAATGTAACATTAGGATTGTGGGTGTCCTTGAGGGAATAGAGAGGGGCAAACCTTCTGAATTTGTCCCTAAACTGTTAAATTGTTGGATCTGCTGGTAGATTTTTGTTTTGATATAGAATGGGCACACTGGGCCCTTGCCCCCAAGCCAGCTTCAGGAGGTTGGCATAGAACATTGATTGTGAAGTTCCTGAAGTGTACCATTAAGGAGCTCATGTTGCAGAAATCCAGAGGAAAAAAAGGAGCTGTTTTTGGGAGAACCAGCAATTAAAACACTGCTCTTTTCAGATTATACCTATGGTGTGGTTGCAAAAAGGGCAGCTTTTAACCAAGCAAAACAATGGACTTGAAGTATTTCATTAAATACCTGGCAGTGCTCCATATTAAGAATGGTGAGAAGACAGTATCATTCAGTTCCCCTCAGGAGGCAGAAAAATACCTAAAAAAACCCTGCAAACACCTCCCTCACAAGAGAAATGATCAGTGAAATGATCTGATTGTAAGGAATTTATGTTTTGCTCTCTGAAATCTGATATGGCTGCTCTAAACAAGTTGATGGACTCTAGCTGATATTGATATGTTAGTTCATTTTCCTTCCTTTCTCTCTTCCTTCCTTTCTCTCTTATTGGTGTTGAAGGTTAAAGGGTTATTATCATTTTACTACATATTGCCTTAACTCATGGGAAAGGCGCATCAATGTAAAATCTATCATATGATTAGTGTGGGTGAGCTTATATTAAAGCAATGCTATATAGCTACATATATTATCATTGCTTTGTTAGATGGTGCTTCCTTATGGCCCAGTGTATCAAGGTTCTATAGAGAACAGATGATTACTTTTTGGGGCCGTAGGGGCTGTGAGGATTTCAAGAGTCACCTGAACTGGCCTCTCTCTCTGGGTGTTAAGTGTATTTTTTGACTATTTAAACACATTCTTCGTTTTGATTGTAGGGTGCTAATGCGTATTTCTCTCTCCACCATCTTTTCCATTTTGTTTTTTCACTTGTTTAATTTCTCTTTCTTCCCCCTCCTGTTCCTCTCCCATGCTGAGAGTTTCATTCTCACTCCTGTAGAATATGTACTAGGAAGTGACACCCTACCCCTCGATTAAATAACTTTTGTTGCTTAGATATGCAAGAATTGTATGCTGCTTTGCCATTTGTCATCCATTCACAAAGCAACTTCATATTTTATCCAGTATATTTTAACAATGATGGCTCCAATAATTAAATGAGTCTCTTTAATAACCCTATTAAAAGTAAAAAATATGCACAGTGCTTAAAGAAGAGAATATTGACATTATCATGCTGCAGGAGACACATCTGACAGAACTGGAAACTGGTAAACTGAATAGAGATTGGGTAAGCTTCCAAATTCTAGTTGCTTTAATTCTAAAATGAGGGGCATTGCTATACTAATACATAAAAAGTTGAATGTTAATATTCTGAGCACAAGGTCTGTCAGTGAGGGCAGATTTCCTGTCCTCAAGGCTGAAATTGACAATTCTATAACCATCTTTGCCAATCTCTATGGGCCGAACCAGGATGATCCCAAAGTTTTTAATACATTTTTATGAGTATAAATGACATAGGCCACCATCCAATTATTATAGTTGCAGACTTTAATGAAATTCTAGACCCAATCCTTGATAAATGTTCTCTATCGCCACATAAAAACATGAATACTCATCAGGTACGTCATACTGTATTTGTATATACACGGCTGGTTTAGGTTTACACGATGTGTGGAGATTGGATAATCCTGTGGCCAGAGATTATAGAGGGTTTTTTTCCCTCACAGCTTATTCATCATATTAAAAATTGGACTGTTTCTTAGTGTCACAAGACTTAATCGCTTCTGTCACTGATTGTGATATTGGTACTATTGTTATATCTGACCAAGCTCCTGTACATACATCTCTTATGCCTCCAGGCTATGCACGCACCCCAAACTAAAATGTGGAGATTAAATACTTCTCTGCTGTTTGATACATTAGCTGTTAACTCTATCCAGCAAGAGAGAGAACTTAAAAAAAAATCAAATTCCCTCCCCCCACATCATCTGACATCCTTTGTGAAGCCTTTAAAGCCTTCATCCGAGGCTGCATCACCCTTATGCCACCTTGAAAAAAAATGGAGAACATAGAATTGATACTCTTCCAAAGGAAATTAAGGCCTTGGATGAAGACTATGCTTCTGTCCCCTCCCCACAGAAACTCAGAACCCTCATCAATTTAAGATATGAAATCAACAAACTGCTGTCCCAAAAAGCAGACTTTGCTTTATTCGGTTTGAAGCAAAACTACTGGGAATCTGGCAAGAGAGCTGACAAGCTGTTGGAATACAGACTTAAGCAAAGGGCTAACAGAAAATAAGATTGTTGCTATTCACAATAGTATCAATAAATTATACACAAAACAATCAGATATTAATAAACAATTTTCAACAGTTGTATTCAAAACCACATTTAGCTAAAGAGGGAATCAGTAAAAGATGCCCTCGATAACTTTTTTAGTGGATTGTCTCTGCCACAGATCTCTGACTCTCAGAAGGAACTTTTAAAGACCCCTCTAGAAATCGCATAACTGACTCAGGCCATAAAAGTAATGAAGGTGGAAAGACTCTTGGTGCAGATAAGTTCCCAACTGAATTTTCTGAAAAGTTCTGTGAAACTGTAACACCTCGATTATATTCACTGAAGCCAAGAGTGAGCAAACTCTCCTGCCTACTTTTAAAAAAGCTTGTCATTTCAGTTATTCTTAAACCTGGGAAAGAGCTTGAACTATGTAGTAACTACAGGCCAATTTCTTTAATAAATTGTGATACTAAGATTTTAGCTAAAGCTCTTGGTATGCAACTGGACAAAATTCTTTAACATACTATATGCATAAATCAGGTAGGCTTCCTTCATAATAGACATGGCTCAGATAATTTGCATCAACTGATTGATATTATTGCCTCTTCAAGAGATTCTAAAGAACACTTAGCTGTCATTTCTTTAGATGCCAAAAAGGCTTTTGATCACATAGCCTCTTTTTCATGTGTTAGAAAAATTTGGATTTGGTAAGCAATTTATTGCTTGGATGAAGCTTTTAGACTCTAACCCAACTTTCAGGGTAGTTACCAGTGGAATTAGTTCTGCCCCATTTCCACTACAAAGAGGTATAAGGCAGGTCTGCCCCCTTTCTCCTTTTCTGTTTGATTTATCTCTAGAACCATTAGCCATTGCCATCCAAGCAAATCACATATCCATGATATCAGGGTGGGCCAATAAGAGCACAAAATTATGCTTTATGCAGACGATGCTCTTGAATTTGTATCTAAGCCTGAAGGTACCATTCCTAACCTTCGAATCACTATTCTATTAATAAATTTGGACTCTTCTCAGGTCATAAAATTAATTGAGGTAAATCAGAAATCTTAGGTGTTAACAAATATGCCCACAATGGTCTTTTCTCAAATTGGGAGTTTCAGTGGCAATCCTCTGATGTGAAATATTTAGAACTAATGAGCCTTCAAAATATTCAGGACATCCATAAGATAAATATAGAACCCATTATTGCCCAAGTACTTAACAATTTAAGGAGAGGGAGTTTGTTAATCCTCTGTTTGTGGGGTAAAATTAATATACTGGGAATGAATGTCCCCCTGAGAATTTTGTATGTCCTTTCTATTACTCAAACTTATTTTAAGAAGTTCAATAATATTTTCAGAACATTGCTTTGGGGCAGAGGCAAGAAACGTAGATTGGCTCTGAAGAAATTACAGCTCCACCTATCTCTGGTAGGATTTCATTTTCCCAACTTGAAAATTATCATATCTCTTTTCTGTTAAGCAAGGCATCTTTGTGGCTATTAGGTATGACCACACAGACCCCCACCTTGGGTTGTGATTGAACGATAATTGGTATACCCTCTCCCCCTTTCAGGCACCACAGGATCAAATTATTATAGAACTGATGCCTCCAGAGCTCCCACGATAACATCTGTGAAGCAACTTTGGTCAAATTTAACTAAAAAGGTCTGCTTCCATCCATTCCTCCATGTAGAAGCAGTCCTATGGAGCAATCCTATCTTTAAAATAGGTGGCAAAACCTTGATGTGGAGGGATTGGATGGACAGAGGAATTATGGTAATGATAAATTTAAACCATTTGTAGATTTTCAGTAACAATATGCAGATATCTCCAGTTAATCATTTACTAACAAATGTATTTGGATTGGATGCATTGGGAGCTCCTGAATCTCCAGAACTTTTATTATTTTGGAGGAAGTTTCCTGGATTTACTAGCCAGTGGGATCCTTTTAATTTTCTGGCCCTAAAAACATGCCAAAGATTGATAATATGAGAGTTGGTTGGAAGAGAGCGCTGGATATGCAACTCCCTCTTCCCCAATGGAATACACATGTTTCTAATGTTAAAAAAGCAACAGTAGACCAGAGACTATGGCTTATTCACCAAAAGACACTTTTTCAAATATACTGGTCCTCACATAGGCTAATGGTAATAGGACTCATAAATGCTGACTGTTGTTGGAAATATAACTCCCTTGGTGCTACATTAGCTCATGTATTTTGGGAGTGCCTAGTATCAAGAATTTCTGGTATGAGGTGGGTCAAAGGCCCAATTTGAAATTGAATGCTAAATTGGAGCCCTCCCCCTTAAGTTTAATTCTTGGATATATTCCTGATAGGTAGCGATTACCCGGTAACAAGGCAGTGTGGTTCCAACATGCAGCTTTGGTTGCTAAACAATTAATCCTGCAAAAATAGAAGTTCAATCCCCAGCAAATATTGATGCCTGGCTCAGTGTGATCTCACAGATAATGAACAACTGAAACTCTGCAGAAAGGAAATGCCCAAAAAATTCAAAGCAAATTGGGCTAACTTTTTAGAGGTATGTGATTAATATAGATCCTGAAGATAGGTATGTTACTTCTTCTCCACGTGCTTTATCCTAACCCTCTTTATTTGCTTTGTGATGAATCTGGATTTTGGTATATTTTAGAAAATTAATAAAAATGTAAATATTAAGTGACTGGAAGTTCATATATTTATTACCAAACCAATCTTGTCTGAGTCAAAAGTGAGTAGGCAGAGAGACTCACATATGTATGTCTTATAGAAGATGAGAATTTTATTAGTAAGTTCAGTTTCTGAGACATGACATTTAACTGAGTAGGTAAGCACAGATAATGTCATGAAGACTAAACAATAGTAAAGGACAATTCTGGCCCTGCCCTCCCTTCCACAGGTGCCAAATGATAAGCAATGAAAATGGTAGAGTCTACAATTCAGCAGATAGGCAGGAAACAAAGATCTCATGCAGTAGGCATCCATACACCTGCCACTTGTTTATCTATGGACTGTGGGGCCCCCATATCTTAGGTTATGTCTACACTAGTGAGTGTACATGTGTCCATGCATGTGGTTGTGCTATAACTCCTGTTGCACACCTAAACCCCACAAACACATGTCTGATGCTGAGTAGAGGGAAAGTAAGCTAGTACACCTGATGTTGCACCGCCGACCGGAGCCTCCAGGGTCCCTTTTCGAGGCGTTCTGGTCGAAAACCAGATGCCTGGCAACCCTACTAGATACCCAGCTGGTATCAATTACAGATCTCTGTAGCTTATACCAGTTGAGGATCTAGCCCCTGGAATAAAATTGCATCACTGATTGTTACAGAGGGAGAAATTTGCATAGAGTAGCAAATTACACAGTAGGTACACCTGCTGGACCTTTGCCACAGAAAAGGAGAAAAAGACCCTCTGAAATACAGAGTAGTTTTTTTTTCTCCTTCAGGATATTCTGCTGTTCCTTATGCATTAAGGATAGAAATATTTTGTTTACTTTAGAATAACACTCCAGCAAAATTTGAATTGGAATGAAGTGGTATGAAAAGTCTCCAAATATGGTCTTCCACTGATGTCAGGGTAATTTTAACTTTGTTGTGAAGCTTAGTAGAAATGGATTGTAGAAGGGTATTATTTTAAGACTTGTTCTTACTCTTGATTGTTTCATTTCTACCATTTTAAAAATTCTCTTATTCTCATGAACAAGAGAAATAAGCCCACCTACCCAACAAGATGAATGAAAATCTTATTATTACGTTAATCATGTTGAACAATACTTAACTCCACACAAAAACCCCCAACTGTTTAATCAATTCATAGAGGAAGTTGCTACTCGAAATGAGTAAGGACGATAGCCTGTAACCCAGTTGTACAAGATATTTTTGTAGCTTGAGTGACATTGGGGTTTCCACCCAGGAAAGAGGCTGGAAGCCTTCAAATTGTAGCCCATAAGATTAGTCTGCTAGCTTGCTATATTGCATAATGTGTTTTCTTCATTAGTTTGATTGATGATATTTTTATTTTCATGGGTTTTGTTTATGTTGAATTCCAGTATATGTTACTCATAATAGTTGGCTACTATGTTTCCTGTATGATTATCTAAGAGCAAGTTAGCATAAGTGTTTGTAACCTTTGGCATAGATAAATGGACTACCAGTTACCTCTTTTTACTTTGGAGAACTGAATGGGGAACCAAACAAAGGACTGAATGTGTTCACCATAAGTCTGGAACAGACTGGTAACTGCAAGGTACACTGCAGAACATGGAAGTCAAGATTTAGGCCAAAGATAACAGTTTTGGGGATGTTTCAGAGTAGCAGCCGTGTTAGTCTGTATCCGCAAAAAGAAAAGGAGTACTTGTGGCACCTTAGAGACTAACAAATTTATTTGAGCATAAGCTTTCGTGAGCTACAGCTCACTTCATCGGATGCATTCAGTGGAAAATACAATGGGGAGATTTATATATATAGAGAACATGAAACAATGGGTGTTACCATACACACTGTAACGAGAGTGTTTTGGGGATATGTCACAATATGTTAGCCTATAGAGTAAGTGTACCCGAAGATTTATCGGGGTGAGGAAATAAGATTTGGGCATGGTAGTTTGGGCCCTCATTAAGGCAATGCCAGGACTTGATAAGAGGGCAAACAACCATGCAGGGTGGTCACTCTTTCCTATCTTCTATTAAGCTATCAGCTCAGCTTTGCAATACAGCTTAGCTACTCAAGACTCATACCTGATCTCTACCAATTTGGGGAGCCTGGACCATCGAATCCATTGGGCAAGCCAGAGACAAGGCTCATCCTCTGTCTCCTGCTACCAGGTCTGCAGGGAAGGGTGTGAGTATGCTAGTTTAAATAGTCTTTTAGTATAGAGATGTTACCATCAGGGACCAGAGAATTGTATTACTTCTTTGAAACTCTGTGTATTATATCTTTGATTATTATTTCATACATTTTAATAAAGATCTTAATATTTTGATATTGTCCTCAGTATAAGTGTCCTTGCCACACAACCCATGGTCCGCTCACGATGTTGAATCTTCTGAGTTTTCTAACCTGGTAGCCTGAATTGAGACAAGAACCCATCAATTCAGGTCAACAAAATGGATGCCCTTGGTTGGCAAGGGAGGGTGAAAATAGGGGCAGTTGCCATGAAACTCGTGACACATGCACCTGTGTTAGAAGTAAATAAATGTATTTCAGATTTAGATAAAACTACACCTGTAATAAGGTGAGCAACTTTGACTTCATTTCCTTCCAAGTGGGAGGTCTGAATGGATGAGACTAGAAGGAAATCAAACAAAAGGTGTCTAAGGTGAGGATGGGTAAATGGATTAAAATCACGGCAAGGGGCACGTGACAGAGTGCTAGCTGTAGCACCCTGATCACTGCCGTTATTGCTGCATAGAAAAGGCTGCAGGCTCAGCCAGAAGTAGTTAATCACTTTCTGTTTGGGGATTAGGGGCACCTTGGTGGTAATTACCAGGGTAGTGGTGCAACTGGGAGAATGGAAGTGGAAGGAACAGGAGGTGGGGAGCAGCTACAGCTGTAGCTGTTTAGAGGGTGAGTTGTATGAAGGATAAAAGCTGTGCAGAAAGCCCCTGTGGGAATATGCCTGTGTCATGTTCTGTTTGCAAAAGCACTGTAGAATAAAAGATACATGGTATGAAAGGCAAACAGCTTGGGTGCGTTTATGACTGTGAGATGACAGAAGCCTGCTAAGCAAAGCAGCACACTGGGTAACTGAGGGAGCACCTTGTGAAAGGAAGGGTTTTTTTTAATAACAAAGAGGGCTGTTCAGGGGAGTAGGGCAAAAAGGACAGTTTGCCCCAGGCTACCAGTTTGAGAGGGCCCCCAAACCCTTCACAAACAGGTGTTGTGACCCTGTTCACTGGGTTGCAGTGCTACTCCCTGAAAGTTGGCCTGGCAGCTCCTCTGTCATGGCAGACACTAGGTTCAAAGCTGATCGGGGCTGTGACCCTGCAGGCTAGGTTCCAATACCTGGAGCGGGGAACCAGTCCTATCCCTGCAGGACAGGAGCCAAGCTGTCACTGTAGGATGAGTGCAGTGTGAGCTTGCTCTCCAACCTCTATGCCCACTGTGGCCTCCTCTCTGTGGCAATTTTTTTTGGAATGGTGGGAGTTCTCAGTTTCAGAGTTTTGCCCCAGCTCCCAAAAATCTCTGATAACAGGATCCATCTTTCATAGAATATCAGGGTTGGAAGGGACCTCAGGAGGTCATCTAGTCCAACCCCCTGCTCAAAGCAGGACTAGTCCCCAGTTAGGTTTGCCCCCTCAAGGATTGAACTCACAACCCTGGGTTTAGCAGGCCAATGGTCAAACCACTGAGCTATCGCTATCCCCCTCACCCCATCTTTAACAAGGCAGCTCTTAAAAGGATTATTTTAAGAATTTATGCTGACATAACTATTTTGGGTTTGTAGGTCTGTGGTGCCAGGATGTGGTGTTTCCCCAAAGTAACAGAGCGTAATGGATAAATCCCAGAGGTGGGAGATATTAGGCCATAAATTTTATTCAAATCTTTGCCACTGACTATCCTTAATTTTTTTGCATTTTATAAATATTAAGCTATAAAGTTGGTAACGTTCATTGCCCCCATTTTACGTATTGAAAAACTAAAGTACCTAGAAGCTAACAGTGGGACTTTCAAAGGTGCCTAACTCCCAAAGTGCTTTTGAAAATACCACTATAATTGTCTTATACCACAGAACAAGTCAGAAGATGAAGTCCTGGCCCAACTGAACTCAATGGCAAAAAACCCTATTAACTTCTATGAGGCTAGGATTTCACTCAGCCTGAGATCCAGATTGGAATTTACACCTTCTAACTACCAGGCCTTGGTCTGCTACACTTCTTAGAGGATGCCCTTGCTAAAAGTAGACTTTTTAAAATTATCTTTTATTTCTATCTTTAAAATGAACCAGTAATAGTCACTACAGAAAAAAAAATTGAAAATATACACAACTGAAGATGTCTGTCTGCAGTCACAGCAGGCAGGAAGATCAGCACAGTAATAATTGTATCATTACTCTCCTCATGTTACAGATTAAGAAATGGAGGTTCAGAAGGGTTAAGTGATTTACCCCAGAGGTACTGTGGTCTGAGTAGACTTAAGTGTTGGATTTAGGACACATCAGTGCTAATCTTGGTTCTGGTAGGAAGTTGGTTGTGAAGTTGGGCATGTCACAGGCCCCTCACCAATCCTCAGTTTATCCATGTGTGAAATGATAATATGTTAATTAGTAAAAAGAAAAGGAGTACTTGTGGCACCTTAGAGACTAATCAATTTATTTGAGCATAAGCTTTCGTGAGCTACATCCAATGAAGTGAGCTGTAGCTCACGAAAGCTTATGTTCAAATAAATTGGTTAGTCTCTAAGGTGCCACAAATACTCCTTTTCTTTTTGCGAATACCGACTAACATGGCTGCTACTCTGAAACATGTTAATTAGTGTAAGGCGCATAATGTAAATACAACATATTAAGGCAAATGAAGAGCAAGGGGGGGACTAGAACTCAGACTCCGCTAGCTCCCACTCCTGTGCTTACTCTGCACCCTCACACAGAATTTTAGTGGAAAGAGGAGGCACCTGTTCTGCCAAAATTCACAACTCCAAACTGTAATGAGACAGAGGCATTATGCAGCTTCACAGGTGAATGTATGTACTAGAAGTGGCTTTTCACCTGCATTGCGGTGATTAAGACTTTGAATACGAACAACACGTACATTTTAAGGGGGGGAAGCAAAATTACATAAACCAAATTAGCAAAATAGAGAGATTGGTGACATTTTTGCAAAATTTGTGCAGCTCTAAGAGCAACTCTATATTTAGTGGTTAGTTTAATGCTATACTTTGTTATATAACTCTTTCTATTATTTCAAGGACCTTTTGGTGGCTGTATATACTCTGTACAGAGATACAACCAACTCTTGATGTCAATAATGCTCTGTTCGGGGTACAATATTGAACAGTATCACACCGTAATATTTTCAGATATATTAATCAAGTTTCACCTAGGGAGAACAGTTCACTATGGCAGGAGGTGGGAATGGGAGAAGGTTGGGAGCCAAGATGATGTATATAAACAGCATCATAAAATAATATTATATACATTGTCCTCTCTACTAATTGCCATCATAAATAGACAGGGAAATGTACTTCTTTTAAACTGTGATTCAACTCAGTTAGCAAATCTGGAGTGAAATGCATGTGGGGAATTTTTCTTCAAAGCTGTTAGTATGAAGGATGGAAATAAAATCTTTAAAAAGGTCATTAGGCTATTTGTAAGTATCTTGATGAATATGTAATGAATCTGCATGCACATTAAAGTCATAATTGAGTGACAGCACAAGTTGTTTACAAAGCCACACAGCTTGGTGGTCTAGCTACTAAAAAGACTGCTCTGCATGTATTTGACAGACACATAACTTGTTTCTACGTTTGAATACAAAAACATCAAAAGAAACCAAGAGATGCTGGGGGAGCTTTGTCCTGGAATGATGGCAACTGAAAAAATAGGAATTCCCAAACTCGTAGTCACTAAATTGTTCTAACATTAAAAACAAAACAAAACAAAACAAAAACCCACAAAACCCTGATGTTACCCAGACCAATGCAGGAAGCTACAGAAATAAATCTGTGTTTTCGAACTGGTGGCGTGAGCTGTGTTGCCCAGCAAAGTTCATTATTTATTAAAGATAATTAGACTTCTAAATAGCTTCTTTCTGTGATGGATAAGGGTTTCAAGAACTAAGAAGTTATGTTATATGTTGTGATACTTTACTAGTGGATTAAATTAGCTTGCAGGGAAAAAGTGAAAAAAATAATAAATTCACAAAGTTGACAAAACTTGTGTCATTTTTTTTGAAGAAACTCAACACTTGATCCAAAGCCCATTGAAGTAAATGGGAATCTTTCCATTGGCTTCAATAGGTTTTGGACCAGAACATAAATATTTGCTCTAGTATCTTCAAAAAGCTGTGAAGCACAAATTTAATTAGTGGTACACACGGAAAGTCTGAATTACTTTAAGTATTGAGCCTTTTAGAAAGAACTAATTAAAATAAGTGTTTGAATCAGTTTTCTGTATGATAAAATTATGGTCATAAACATACAAATATAATCTATGTTTTTAATTAAAATTATACCTAATAAAGAAAGCAGTAACATGTACCTAATGAGTTGGCAGAATTTTAGGTATCTATGCATGACAGGTCTTCTTGAATATAGGTAACACTATGCCAGACCAACCCAACAGCATCTGTTTTCATTTTTATTGTATTTCACAGGTTGGGGGAGAAGGAAATTCTTTTAATTACTTACTGCTTCCCCCCACCCCGCCACTCTCTCCCCCCCTGCAACCAGGATGACATAATTAACTATCTATCTTTTCATCTCTACTTTCTATAGGTGAAAACTTGGCCCTATTTAAGTCAGTGAGAGTTTTGCCATTGACTTCAATAGGGAAGAATTTCACCCAGTGATCCAATGATAATATAATAATACTTAGTTCTCATATAGCATTTTTTCAATAGTAGACCTCAAAGCACTTTACAAAGGAGGTAAATATAATCATCCCTATTTTCAGATTGGGAAATTGAGGCGGAGAGGCACCATTGTTCAAAAAGATTACAGAAACTATGGTTCTAATCCCGCATATATTTACACATAATTGTAGTCCCACCACTAATGGGACTAAGTACATATGTAAAGCTAAGCATGTGTGTCATTGTAGGATCAGAGCTTGTATTTGGACAACAGAGAAGAAGGTACTTGATTATGCAGTTTTTACAGTCAATAGGATTTTCGCCTGCATTAGGGTCCCAAGTCAATTCCCAATGAAGTAAATGGAAAAAAATCCCAATGACATCCCAAGAGTTGGATCAGAACCTAAGACTCCAGGGATGGATTGCAAGTGGGTGCTGAAGGCGACAATTAAAAAAAACAATCACCCCCCCCACCAAAAAAAGCATGTATGCATGTTTTTTAAACTATCTAACTCAATTTCAGGACAGCACAGCCCTGAACCACTGAAGTGAAGGAGAGATTTTCTATTGTCTTCATTGGACACAAGATTGACCCCTTCTTCTTAGCATATGGTCAATGTGCAGCACATGAGCAGGATTCACCACTGATTTTGGTCTGCTGGGTAGATCATTAGCTTCCCCAGCAAGGGTCGGGTACGGATGGGGAGTGTGACGTGAACACTGATCAAGGCTCCACTTCAGCAAAGTACTTAAACATCTGCTTAACTTCAAGCATAAGCTTAAGTCACATTGAAATCATACTTCAAACCTAGGATGTATTGAGGACTCTGTTGGAATTGCAGGCTATTAACAGCCATGTGTGTGTGTGTGTGTGTGTGTGTGTGTGTGACATGGTTGCGGGTCCTGCTTGCAGGCTTGAGGCTTCTGTAGGAAAGCGTGAGAGCAGAGTCAGTTTGCACACAGCCAACTAGAGTATATGAGGCGAGTTGGGGCTCTCTGATATAGGGAGCAGTCTGTTTTGTGTGGCTCTGATATAAGGTTCTTGTGCATTACTGTTCTGAATTCTCAGGAAAAAAAGTAGTGTTACATTGCAATCTTCCAGCAAAATTATTTGTTTTTATCTATTTCTCTACATGCCATAAAACACAACAATACTAGAAATCAATGAAACTTAAAGCAACAGTTAAGTGATTTACATTCTTTGCTGAATCAGGACCCATAGCAGGACTAGGAGCATCCATAATAATACATTTAAAAATGATTTAGGCAAGAAAATTTAGTGAAGAAAATGAGTAGTGATCTAGATAGAATATTAATTTAAACAGGTGATGGAGTTAAGATTCCTTCAGTTCTAATGTTTTCAAACACTGTCAGCTATTGACACTGTGACAAAGCTCTGTCCTTGCCTCCGTGGGTCCCGTGTTTCCTGGCGGATTTCGCTAGCCTCAGAGGCTCACTGTGACCCTCCACATAACACTTCTCTCTCTAGAGACAAGGGTCACAGTCTACTGAGCCATTTTCATCATACACCAGCAAGGGAGGTGAGGAGACGCTATTCTTCCTTGCACAGTCTCTGTTGTCTCCCAGTCTCAGTGGTTAATCAGGGGGCAAAGGTTGGGGGGGGGGGAGCCTGGGCCCACCCTCTACTCTGGGCTCCAGCCCAGGGACCCTAATAGTATCAGCTATGGTAGCTGACCTTTTAGAAATATGGCATGTACAATTCCCTGGGCTACTTCCCCCACAGCAGCCCTCACTTCCTCAAGCTCCACTTCACCCTTACCTCAGGGCCTCCTTCCTTGTGCCTGATATGGTGTGTACCACTCAGTCTCTCCAACAGCACAACTTCCTCCCACAGCTCCTGACATGCACACCCACCTGACTAACTGGGAGGCTTTTAACTAGTTTCAGCCAGCCCCTGATTGGCTTCAGGTGTCCCAATCAACCTAGCCTTCTCCCTACCTTCTGGAAAGTTCTTAATTGGCCCCAGGTGTCTTAATTGACCTGGAACAGCTGCCATTTCACTTATCCTGGTACCAAGGATTTGTTTAGCCTGGAGCTAATATATCTATCTCCCACTACTTTTCTATAGCCATGTGGCCTTGCCCCGTCACAACACATAATCCATTTTAATAAGACTTTGATAAATCGCATCGTCTTACAGACAGCACATAATGCATTTTTTTTGTAGGAGAATCTTGCTTAATAAGTGGTCAGACTTCAAGCATAAATTCATAGCTGTAGATCAAAGTATAACTTTTCTCATAAAATCTAGCAAAGTGAGTCATAGGTAAGGCTATGATTTAGTCACAGGAATTTTTAGTAAAAGTCACAGACAGGTCATGGACAATAAACAAAAATTCATGGCCTGTGACCTGTCCATGACTTGTACTATAAATACCCTGACTAAATCTTAGTTGGGGGGGCCACTGCTCTTGGGGGAGTGCCTGGGGAGCTGCTCCTCTGCGGGGCCAGTGCTTTGGGGTGGGGGGTGCCCGGAGCCAGCGCCACCAGCTGCCAGGGGCTGCTGAGCAGCAGTTGCTCTGGCTGCCCCGGGACCACCCACCCACCACTGCTTGGGACTGCTGCTCAGGCTGTCCCCAGGGTTGGCCGCTGCTCAGGCAGTCCCTGAGACCAACTGCCCAGGGACACCCAAACAACAGCTGGTGCTGCTGGCTCTGGGGCTTCTCCAGCATCGGCCAGTGTGGCTGTCCTCGGGGCTGCCTCAGCAGCTGTCACTGGGGCTAGTTGCTTGGGCAGCCCTGGGGTCAGCCACGCTGGCTGCTGCTGAAGTCATGGAGCCCTAGTAGTAGGGTATATGTGGTTCCCAGCTGGAGGAGCCATGCTCACAATAGCTCTCCTCGAGCCAACATGCTAAAAATAGTAGCTATGGTAGCATGGATAGTTCCTCAGGTAGTTGCCCAAGTACATACCCTCAGGGATCAGACAGGTTAGTACTCAGGGTGGCCAGCTGCTCCTGCCACTTGCCTAGGCTCATGCTACCATGGCTACATTGTGATTCTTAGTGCGCTAGCTTGGGGGGAGCTAGTGCAAATATGTCTAATTGGACTGTGAATCACCGCTACCCCATCATAAATAAAGGGAAGGGTAACCACCTTTCTGTATACAGTGCTATAAAATCCCTCCTGGTCAGAGACAACATCCTGTTACCTGTAAAGGATTAAAAAGCTCAGCTAACCTGGCTGGCACTTGACCCAAAGGACCAATAAGGAAACAAAATACTTTCAAATCTTTGGGGGCGGGGGGTGGGGAGGGGAAAGGCTTTTGTTTGTGCTCTTTGTTTACGTGTTGTTCTCTCTTGGGACTGAGAGAGGCCAGACAAAAATCCATCTTCTCCAATCCATCCTAATCCAAGTCTCCAATGTTGCAACCACTATAGGTAAGCCAGGCAAGGTGAATTAGTTTATCTTTTGTTTTATGTAAATTTTCCCTGTGTTAAGAGGGAGGTTTATTCCTGTTTTCTGTAACTTTAAGGTTTTGCCCAGAGGCTCTGTGTTTTTAAATCTAAATACCCTGTAAAGTATTTTCCATTCTAATTTTACAGAGGTGATTCTTTTACCTTTTCTTTAATTAAAATTCTTCTTTTAAGAACCTAATTAATTTTTCATTGTTCTTAAGATCCAAGGGTTTGGGTCTGTGTTCACCTGTACAAATTGGTGAGGATTATTATCAAGCCTTCCCCAGGAAAGGGGGTGTAGGTCTTGGGGGGATATTTTCGGGGAAGACATCTCCAAGTGGGCTCTTTCCCTGTTCTTTGTTTAAAACGCTTGGTGGTGGCAGCATACTGTTCAAGGACAAGGCAAAGTTTGTACCTTGGGGAAGTTTTTAATCTAAGGTGGTAAAAATAAGCTTAGGGGGTCTTTCATGCGGGTCCCCCCATCTGTACCCTAGAGTTCAGCGTGGGGAAGGACCCTGAGAACCCCTGACTCCAATATACTACAAAGAAAAAATAAAGACTTGTGTGATGCTGCTTGTGTGACACATAGTGATGGAAATGAACAAGAATTGATGAGTCTTAAAATATTAGTGAGGATGCCATTTACTGAAATGGGAACAAAGTTAGCCAGATGTCTAAACAAGCAATATTTTATCATGCTTTGAAAAATTAATTTTCTTCAGCACTCAGACATTGTACTCAACCAAGCGGTAAATGTAGGTGATTTACAGTTTTTCCACAGGGTAATAATAATTACCCTTTTTGTCTCAGAAAAGAGTTGTTAAAATGACTTTTTTGCATGACAAATGGGAAACAGAGTATTGTGAACTAAGTTCAGCAGTAGCCAGTTTTGGAGGGCCAATAACTGACTTAAAATATAAGTTGCTAAGTACTGTAAATTAGGGATGTTGATTAATTGCAGTTAACTCACGCGATTAACTCAAAAAATTAACTGCAATTAAAAAAATTAATTGTGATTAATCGCACTGTTAAACAATAGAATACCAATTCAAATTTATTGAATAATTTGGATGTTTTTCTACATTTTCGAATATATTGAATTCTATTACAACACAGAATACAAAGTGTACAGCGCTCACTTTATATTACTTTTGATTACAAATATTTGCACTGGAAAAATGATAAACAAAAGAAATAGTATTTTTCAGTTCACCTCATACAAGTACTATAGTGCAATTTTTTATAGTGAAAATGTAACTTACAAATGTAGATTTTTTTGTTACATAACTGCACTCAAAAACAAAACAATGCAAAACTTTAGAGCCTACAAGTCCACTCAGTCCTACTTCTTGTTCAGCCAATTGCTAAGACAAACAAGTTTGTTTACATTTACGAGAGATATTGCTGACTGCTTCTTATTTACAACATCACCTGAAAGTGAGAACAGACGTTCACCTGGCATTTTTGTAGCTGGCGTTGCAAGATATTTATGTGTCAGATATGCTGAACATTCATATGCCCCTTCATGTTTCGGCCACCAATCCAGAGGACATGCTTCCATGCTGATGGTATTTGTTAAAAAAATAATGCATTAACTAAATTTGTGACTGAACTCCTTGGGGAAGAATTGTATGTCTCCTGCTCTGTTTTACCCGCATTCTGCCATAGATTTCATGTTATAGCAGTCTCAGATGATGACCCAGCACATTTGTTTTAAGAACACTTTCACAGCAGATTTGACAAAATACAAAGAAGGTACCAGTGTGAGATTTCTAATGATAGATACAGCACTCAACCCAAGATTTAAGAATCTGAAGTGCTTTTCAAAATCTGAGAGGGACAAGGTATAGAGAATGCTTTCAGATGTCTTAAAGGAGCAACACTCTGATGCAGAAACTACAGAACCCGAACCACCAAAAAAGAAAATCAACCTTCTCTGGTGGCATCTGACTCAGATGATGAAAATGAACATGTGTCAGTCTGCTCTGCTTTGGATCGTTGTCGAACAGGGACCATCATCAGCATGGATGCATGTCTTCTGGAATGGTGGTTGAAGCATGAAGGGACATATTAATATTTAGCACATCTGGCACGTAAATATCTTGTGACGCCAGCTACAACAATGCCATGTGAATGCCTGTTCTCACTTTCAGGTGACGTTGTAAACAAGAAGCGGGCAGCATTATTTCCTGAAAATGTAAACAAACTTGTTTGTCTGAGTGATTGGCTGAACAAGAAGTAGGACTG
This sequence comes from Eretmochelys imbricata, assembly GCF_965152235.1. Lineage (NCBI taxonomy): Eukaryota > Metazoa > Chordata > Testudines > Cheloniidae > Eretmochelys > Eretmochelys imbricata. The sequence continues at coordinate 145,752,187 of NC_135572.1, forward strand.
AGTAGATTTGTAGGTTCTAAAGTTTATTTTTGAATGCAGTTATTTTTTGTACATTTTCTACATTTGTAAGTTCAACTTTCATGATAAAGAGATTGCACTACAGTACTTGTATTAGGTGAATTGAAATATACTATTTCTTTTGGGTTTTTTTATAGTGCAAATATTTGTAATAAAAATAAATATAAAGTAAGCACTGTACACCCCTTGCATTCTGCATTGTAATTGAAATCAATATTTTTGAAAATGTAGAAAACATCCAAAAATATTTAAATAAATGGTATCCTATTATTGTATAACAGTGCGATTAATTGCAATTAATTTTTTTTAATCACTTGAAGGCCCTTCTGCAAATACCTTTGTAATATTCCCCCAGGTAGCTGCAGAAATTAGTACAAGCCATGTAAATTGACTGACATATTTCTTGCAGTGTAGGTGTAGCTGTGTTACTCCCAGGATGTCAGAGAGATAAGGTGGGTGAGGTAATATATTTTATTGGACTAACTTCTGTTGGTGAGAGACACAAAATTTTGAGCTTCACAGAGTCTTCGGGTGTGCAAATTTTCTGACTCAGATAATTTGGCCTTTCAGAGTTACTTGAAGTCAAAAAGTATCTAATTACAAGAGTTTTCTTCACTAATTCAATAAGATTGAGGAAGGAGATAGCAGAGCTTCACATCATCTCAAGTCACTGACCATTGCCCAGTCAGTTCTATTTTAAGTTCCATGACTCATTTATTTTTTTTGTGGAGAAAAACATTGGCTATAGATATTACCAAGCCATTTATGACATTTGCCAGAAAAGTGTGGCCTAATTGTAGAAGATAACGTTCTGTAAAAGTTAAATTTCCCTAATATTGCCCTGTACATCAGGGTAAGATTTTATCCCCCAAAACAGTTGAAGAAAATAAAAGAAGAATAAAAAAGTCTAGAAAGTGAAACATCTTCCATTTTAGATAGACAAGGTAGGTGAGGTAATATCTTTTACTGGATCAACTTCTGATGGTGGAAGCTTCAAGCTACACAGAACTCTTCTTTAGGTCTGATGAAGGAAGAAGAGTGTCTATTTTAGATCCCAGTTTGATAACCTGTCATTAGACATAATATAAAGCCCTTCTGTTCCCTTTAGCAATAAGCTTGAATGATTTTCCCTCTTTTACAAATAGGATTGTCTCCAGTGCAATGCACTACAGTGTCTCTAATAATGAGTTAATAATAAATCCACTTAGCCATCTAAATAGCATTGCTGGTGTTTGCAAGCCCATTCACAATAGTTAGCTGGTATGAATAGGTGTTTACTACAGTACATTTCCAGGAGTGTGGCCCTTTGTTCTCTTCATGCTGCTTGCCTGCTCTATTCTGGCTGCTAAATGTTATTACTATGGTTGATGCTTATATGTAAAACTATTCTTTGATTAAAAGCAATTATATCTCAATACAACACATTTATCTGTAGTTATTATGCATTTCTGTAACCATTCAATGACTGAATGTTTGACTCCACTAGGGTGATGCCAATTAAGCAGGTTCTAAATATAATAGAAATGTCTGAAATATAATAAACTTGTCAATTGCATTTCAGCATGATAAAATATGGTGAATTATATTTTGTATTCTATGCCCAACCATTTTATTATGGTCCTGTATATTATCTCCCATAAGGCTCAACTTGTGATTTTTCCATTGTTAGTAATTATTATTATTATTGTTTCTTAATTAAAGGAATTTACAGGAGAGGAGTGTGTTTGTTGGAACTACAAACTGTTACTTTAAGAGTGGGGGTGTTTCATGGTCCTGCTTGCAAGCTAGGGGGCTCTGTAGGGAAGCATGCAATCAGAATCAGTTTGGAAAGAACCAGCCTAGAGCAAAGTGGGGTGAGTAATGCCCCTCTACCTTAGGGAGCAGCCTGCCTTCTCTCTTTCTGTTTTTGTTTACTGTGCTTTATTCTGGAGCCTAAAAATAAAAGCAGTGTTACATTGGAACCTTCCAACAAGAGTATTTGTTTTTTATCTAACTTCTCTGTGTATATGCTGTGACCATAATAGCTCACAGTACCTCGTGCTACCACCACTACATATTCTAGGCACTGAGCCTGAATCCTGCCTCTTGGAGTGCTTCTTTTTCATGGGACGAGCTGTCAGGGCTGGATTAATAAATAGGCACTATAGGTCTATGCTCATGGACTCACATGAACATCTGAGCTTTCATTTAAAAAATAGTAAGTTTCTAACTCAGAGTTGCATAGAAATGGGTGGGAAAAAGCTCAAGATGTTCCTTAACAATTCCGAGGAAAATCAGAGCCTTCTTTTCTCCAGCATTTAATCTGATATCTATCATAAACTCTACTTTTAATGATAAACAAAGAAACTTCATCTGGGGCAGGCTGTTGTTACTGCAGAAGCCAAAATGGCAACAATGATGAACAGTGGTCAGTCCAAATGAGAAGTTACAACAATACAGATCTAGCCTAGATTCAAACTAATCACTAGAGCTGGCTGGAAATTAGATTTCCTATTCTGTGGACAATTCAAAACAAAACAAAAGTTGTTCCAAAATGGAACAAAAATGAAATTTTGAGATTTCCTGAGGAAAGGGAATTCTAAAATTTCATTTAGAAAAAAATGAAATGACATTTCATTTCTACATTTTTACAATGTTTTTGAGGCTCCATGAGCTGTCCAGATTTCTGGCAGCCTGTAGGGTGGGGAGCTGGGTGGCTTGAGGAGGTGGAAGTTGGACCAAGTTTTTGGGCTGTCAAGGAGCCAGAAGCCTAGAAGCCTTGGGATCCCCAATTCTGATGGCTGCCCACTTGGTTTGCTGTCCTGGAATTGGAGACCTCGAAACCCTGGGAGCCTGGACTGCTGAGGAGCCCTGAGCTTGGGAATTCAGGGTTCCCAGCAGCACCAGCAAGTAGGCTGTTAGGGAAGTGGGCCGGTGAGCTGGCAGTCAACCAGGATTCTGTTGGAATTTCATGAAAATCTCTTCTGCAGAATATTTTGATTTTGATGAATTGTTATTTGTCCATGGAAAAAATTCCATCAGAAAATTTCCAGTTCTACTGGTGTCCTAGTGGTGAAAGCATGTCTCGGCACATAACCAGTCCTCTGAACCAGTTTGACCCCTAGCATGTGTTTCTTATTTAAGTGAGTTTGCTTCCCAAACATTTGCTTCTGTCCATCTGATTCTTCCAACAGTGCATACGTTTGTAAATGTAAGGTTTTCTCATTAGTGTCCAGCTTTTTGCATGCCTTACGTTGGTAACAGCATTGTGAAAATATATTTTAACCCATATTGTTCCTCCTAGAAGTGGAGAATCTTCTGAAACTTCATGCTGCTAATCACGAAGGGGATTTCAGTGAGGTTCACTGCTGCTGGGAAGTGAGTTATGCTCTATGCTTCAAGATGATTCTGACAGGGAAATCTTGTTTTGAACGTCTGTGGAAGTGTTAGAACACACTGTTTCTGCTCCCTCAAAGAGCAACAATAATGAAGGACAAAATTATTTTAGAAACGAAGATATTCACATAAATTCAATTCCCTATTGAATTGCTGAAACCTGTGCTTCATGGCTTATGAAACATTTGTGAATACTAAAAAAAAATCACAGTGAAAATTAACAGCATGTGCTGCAGGCAGTTCAAGAGCTGTATCTCTCTATCATTTCTATTTCCCCTCTGATATGCTCCCATTGTGCAGAAGGCTTTGTAATGAAACAAAGGATCCAAAGTTTGAGTGACATATTTCCTATCTTATTTTTATCTATTATTCTAAGACCTGTTATCTTGAAGGAAAAGAACACATCATGTGTTGCATATAGTAAACATCATCATGTACCTTTTTTAGACTGTTTCAGTGACACAGTGTCTATTCCAATGGGGAAAATAGCTTAAATGCAATGTTGAGACTGAGATATCAAAAAACCTAACAACGAGGAAATGCAAAGTTAAGAGTGGAAGTTCAACCTTAATTCTGCCCTTCTTGTGGTCATCCTTTAACATATGATTTTGCTTAAAACCACTGGAAATCATAGAGCTGGATGAACTATTTCTTTTTTTCCCCCTTTGGAATTTGCTTGCTTTTAAGTTCATTTGTAAAACTGGGGCAGTTATTGGATCAATAGTTGGAAACCTTGAACTCATTGGAACTTGAACTGGAACAGATCTCTGTTCCACTTTTAGAGGCAAAATTGAAGACACACAGAAATGGTTGCTTCCATTCCCATGTGCCCTGATTTATCATTATATGTATTTTGGGGGGGTTGGGTCAACCCAAATGGAAATATTGTGGTTTGTTGAACCAAATTGAAATATTTCATTTTCAGTGCAGCAGTTCAATCAGCGGGGAGACTGCTATGCTTAAAGCTTTGGAAAGTCATCCTATCTACAATACCCCTTTCAGGTAGTTGAAAGCAGCTCTCAAATCCCTCCTCATTCTTCTCTTCTGCAGATTAAATAATCCCAGTTCCCTCAGCCTCTCCTCATAAATCATGTGCTCCAGCCCCCTAATCATTTTTGTTGCCCTCTGCTTGACTCTTTCCAATTTTTCCAATGTCCTATTGGAAAGAAACACAATTTGGTGGTTTGTGTAGTATGATAAATCTGAGATACACAATACTGAAGAAAGCATGTAAGTCTTACTGTCAAGATTCAAAAAACACTGTTCTAACTCATGTTATTGAAAACATTAGACAGTACATGGTAGAATGAAGGTGGTTGAAATTCAAGTAACATTATCTTTGAATTCAGGATTCAATTTGGGGGGAATATATATGGTGGATCCCCAAGCATATTTACATATACATTACATACATGTGTATAGGTATGTGTATAAATGTATTTATGTTTATGTGCTCTGAAAGGCTTCCAGTTCACTTTTTTCCCTCTTTCTCAGGCGCCCATGTGCACTGCTCACATACACACAGAGAAAGACAGATAAAACAAGGCAGGAAAAGGACAGTAAGATTCTGGCATCTGGGGAACAGAGAGAGAGAAAAATATAGACAACAGACAAAAAGTGGTGGAAAGGAAAATGTGAGACAGAAAGAGAGGTGGGCAAAGAAATTAAGAAAAATAATGGGAGAATATGAGGAAGACAAAGAAATGGAAGCAGAAAACGATATTATTAAAATTAGAATCAGAAATATAGGACTGGAAGGAACCTCAATAGGTAATCTAGTCTAGTCCCCTGCACTGAGGCAGGACTAAGTATTACCTAGATTCTAGACCTAAGAGATGTTGCCTAACCTGTTCTTAAAAACCTCCACTAACAGAGATTCCACAACCTCCCTGGGTAATTTGTTCAGTGCTTAACAACTCTGACAGTTAGGATGTTTTTTTAAAATGTCTAACCTAAATCTCTCGTGCTGCAATTTAAGTAAATTATTTCTTGTCCTGTCTAATGGATAAGGAGAACAATTTATCTCCTTCCTTTTTATAACAACCTTTTATGTGCTTGAAGACTGTTATCATGTCCCTGCTCAGTCTTGTCTTCTCCAGACTAAACAAACCCAGTTTTTTCAATCTTTCCTTTAAGTCATGTATTCTAGCCCTTTAATAATTTTTGTTGTTCTCCTCTGAAATTCCTTCAATTTGTCCACATCTTTCCCAAAGTGTGGTGCCGAGAACTGGACACAATACTTCAGTTGAGGACTTATCATTGTGGAGTAGAGTGGAAGAATTACTTCTTGTGTCTTGCTTACAACACTCCTGTCTAATACATTCCAGAATTTTTTTTTTTGCTACAGTATTACATTGTTGACTTATATTTAGTTTGTGATCCACTGTAATCCCATTTCATTTTCTGCTGTACTCCTTCTTTGCCAGTCATTTCCCATTTTGTATTTATGCAATTGATTATTCCTTCCTAAGTTTAGAACTTTGCATTCTTATTGAATTTCATCCTGTTTATTTTGACCATTTCTCCAGTTTGCCAAGATCATTTTGAATTCTAATCCTGTCCTCCAAAGCACTTGTAACCCCTCCCAGCTTGGTATCATCCACAAACTTTAAAGGTGTACTCTCTATACCATTATCCAAATACTTTATGAAATTATTAAATAGGACCAGACCCAGGACAGATCTCTGTGGGACCCCACTTGATATGCCCTTCCCGGTTGAATGTGATCCACTGAAAATTACTCTCTGAGTATGGTTTTTGAAGCAGTTGTGCACCTAACCTTATAGTTGGTTCGTGTAGGCTATATTTGCCTAATGTGTTTATGAGATGGTCATGTGAAACAGTATCAACAGCCTTACTAAAGTCAAGATATATCAGAACTACTGCTTCCTCCCTGTCCAAGGATTGTTTCTGGGTCAAAGAAAGCTGTTAGGTTGGTTTGACAAGATTTGTTCTTGACAAATCCAAGTTGATTGTTACTTATCACATTATTATTGTGTAGGTGCTTACAAATTGATTGATTGTTTATTTGCTCCATTAACTTTCCAGGTAGCAAAGTTAAGCTGAGTGGACTGTAATTACCCAGGTTGTCCTTAGTCCTATTTTTATAGATTGTTACTATATTTGCCCTCTTACAGTCCTCTTGGATCTTTCCCATCCTCCACGCATTCTCAGAGCTAATTGCTAATGGCTCAGAGCGCTCTTCAGCCATTTTCTTAAGTATTCTAGGATGTATTTTGTCAGGCCCTGCTAATTTGAAGACATCTAACTTGTCTAAGTAATCCTTAACTTGTTCTTTCCCTACTTATAGCCCTGGATCCTACCCCATTTACTGTGGTGTTCTCTTTATTAATTGTCCAATCAGTGCTAACTTTTATCATGTTTTATTTATTTCATTTTCAAAATCTTTTGTGGTATATCCCTGACAAAATAGAGGAAGTCCATTTAAGCCCACAATACCTGTAGTGGTAGTCGAAAAGAGATCCTGACATGAATTACAGCCAGACATAGCGAGGGAAAGAATTTCTGTGAGACAGGAATGGGAGATGGTACTGATCCAGCAGAAATAATTATGTCATGCAGGTCAACAAACTGTCCAGAAGACAGAGATATTATCTTTCTGGTACTTATTGGCTATGACTGTTTGGAGAATTTTATACTACAACAGAGTCCTGCTAATTCCTTGCTTCTTGAAAAATATTTTTGCATTTGTCTGTTACATATATACTAGATTACTTCATCATCTTTCTTCCCAATGCATAACTTTCTTAATTTCTCATTTCTGAAGGGTAATGTAGAAGAGTCTACTTAGTCCACCCAACCAGGAGAGATCAAGCCACCTCCACTCTATGCAGTGAGTTACTGTACTGCCTGCAGAAAAAGGTAAATAATAGAATTGGTCAAAAATATTTTTTCCTACTGGAACTGGACTTTTTATCTAGGAAAGGAAAAAAAAGGAACATTTTGAACAATAACCAAAATCTTTTTGGATTTTAGTTATTTGGTTTTTCAATGAAAAATTGAAATTTTCCATGGAAAGTTAATACTTTCTGTGAAAAATTCCTTTTAATTAAAACCCTAATTTCCCACTCAAAAAACAGTTTTGATGAAAAAATTTTGACAAGCCCTAGGAAAATATGCACTTTTGAGGATTAATTTACAAGGTATGGCAGTCTGATTTGTGATTTTCCTTCTTTATTCCTATTTTTAGAGCTCACAAATCCAAGGATTTTCTCTTATCTTTGGCATACATAGCTCTCTCAGTTGGCTGAAGCTCAAATGTCAGCAGTAGTATATGATAAAGAGCCAAAGGAAAGAACACAGCAAAATATTTGTTCTGTAAGCTTACAATTATGATATTCCTTCCTTTAGTGTGAATAACTTTTTCTGTAACCTCAGTTTCATGATTCTTTACTTCTGAGGTAAATAATTTTCAGCAATAAAAAGTTAAGACACCAAATATGTGGGGAATGAAGATAACTTTGGGACAAAAATGAGGAACTTGAGAGGGACAAGAAAATGGACTTCTTCATCTGTGCTGTTCTTCTCAAATATATTGTCTTCTTAGAAACGAAAACCAGACTAAGAAGATTGCAGTGACGTAGCTATCAAAATTAAGTCTCTTGACATATCTTTTTCCCTTAGTTGAGAAAATGTAATTAAACAGGCACTAGAATGGGAGAATCTGGCACTAATGAGTGCTTTCATTTTTGGTTTGTAGTTTCTCTTTTATTCTAGAAAGCTTTCATTTTTTCTGATCAATACTGGGTAAAATTAATTGACCAGAACAATTTTGAAATCTGCCCAAGACATCACAGATCTTAAATGCTGCAGATTGTGCTGACTGTCCTAACGTATAACAGTCAAAAGTGAAATTATAAAGTATAATGAGAAAGTTATGCAAATTGACAAAGGCAATAGCACTAATGCATACATAGTAACAAAGGCCTGTATTGTTTCTGTTCTACAACAATTGGCTCAACTGGAAATGTATTTTGCTGTGTATGAAATTTTATCTATCAGCATGGCCAACTGTTTACAACAGAAAGTGGTCCCCCATCTGACGTTCTGATGCAGCAAAGTACATAAAAATTAATTTTAAACATGTTGTGTAGTCTATGTGAAACTACTATACACATGGATTTTGCTAAACTGGGCTCTTTTGTAGCAGATTCAACAATGAATAAATAAATCCATGAGGGACTACCAAAGGTAAAGAGTTTGAAGAGGAAAAGCACAAAGCATTAAATGTAAAGTGCAAAATAGCATTAAAATTAAGGGTCAGATTTAGTGTCATTGAGTTCATAGCAATTTGATTAAAATACTAACAATGCTAACAGTGCTTTGAGTTACAGCTCACTTCAAAGTGAGCTGTAGCTCACGAAAGCTTATACTCAAATAAATTGGTTAGTCTCTAAGGTGCCACTAGTACTCCTTTTCTTTTTGCGAATACAGTCTAACACGGCTGCTACTCTGAAACCAGTGCTTTGAGCTAATTTTTAATTGGTATTTTCCTTTGTGCTTCAATTATTTTGAGCTGTGAGCATTCAGTAATACACTGGAAAGAAAGATATAAGCTTGGATCCTGCATACACTTAAGCACATGCTTAATTTTACTTATACAAGTAGTCCTATTCATGTCCAAGTTCAGCAGCTGCATCAATGTTTGCAAGATCAAGGCCTTAGACTTTAAGTGCTTCAGGGCAGGTTCCGTAACTTCTTTTGTGTTTGTACAGCATCTAGATCACTGCTGATGCCTCCAGAAAGTCACAGGAACAAATAATAATAGCTGTCTTGAGTATTGATAATGTTGCCACAGAGTCTTGAAATGTCTTGTTATCGGCCTCCACATTTTTGAATGGAAAGTTAGCAACAAAAGATGGGTTTTGCCTGATTCTGAACCAACTTGAACATTTTGGATTCAAAAGTCTGAATGCCAAGGTTTTTGGGTGAGCACTTTGTTTAGTAGGAACTATGAACAATAGAGTGGACAAACAGATAAAATATATAGTGAAAAATTAGTGGATCAAATTAAATCATCCTTGAAAAACAATGGGTTTTAAATTACTGTGAATCAAACTAGTTTTGCAGAACCCACAAAAACTTTGAAAAGTTCCCAAAAGCTGGCATTTAACCTTGTCCATCCCTAATAGCAGCTCTTTAAAAGTTATACTGTACGTACTTCCTTAGGACTCCCATGTGCCCTAATTTCACTTATGCTTTTCAGATTTTTCCAGAATTCCTAAATCGCAGAACATGGCATTTTTAAAAATTAATGAATTCCTATAGCTAACCCACTCCAGAAAATACAGAATGATGACCAATTCCATCTTTCTTTGCTTTCAAGAAACAGTTTCCAATAATCACTGCTACTAGTACTTTTCTGTATGCTCTCACTTGGATTTATAGCCTGGAAAATAGTCATTAGTATTACGACAATGGCACATCCACTGTGGTACACTGTTTAAAGGCTAAACTGATTAATGCTGTACTGCCATTAAAAAAAAAAACAGCCTGATGTGTTAGTCTCCAACAGACTAATTTTGGGGATGGTTCTGACATGTAACTGTGTCCAGATCCTTAACTGGTGTATATCATTGATTTCATTTGAGCTATGGCAATTTACACCAGCTGAGGATCTGGGTCATATGACAGTAGCTATTCTCTATTCTTTAACTTTAAAAGATAACAAATAGGTATATATTAGCATTTAAGTTTTACTTAGAAATAATTGTTTTGAGAAAATTATTTTTTTCCTTTTATTTTCAGGAAAAGTTGCCTTTTTGGATGGATCATTAAAAGCCTTAAATGGGTAGCGCTAACCAGGACATGTGAAATAAATAAAATATTTTAAAACAAAACTATGGTTTTCAAAAGGGTGGCATTCAAAGAAGTGCTTTCTCCTACTTCTCTCTACCTACTGCCTCCTCCAAGTACTTGCTTGCTACTCATAAGAATGTGTTAAGAATAGGTAACATTGTTACTGAAAAATTTCTTCTGGCAATTAGCCTCAAATATTACAATTCCCAATCTGGCTCCTTCTCAGAGATCTGGAATCTTTATTAAACCTAATCAGGATAGTATATCTCTAATTCTGAGATCTGTTTTTTGCATCTTTGTAAGAAATCTCTGTATTAAAACTCAAGGACCCTGAGTAGAGGCATAAGACATAGATTTAATTTTTTTTGTTTGTTTTATGTTTTTTATATAAAAACCCATCATAGTAACAGGTTTCAGGGTAACAGCCGTGTTAGTCTGTATTCGCAAAAAGAAAAGGAGTACTTGTGGCTACATCCTTTATGCAGACCTCTGAACTCTCTTGGCAGAAGTGCCTGTAATTAAAAAATATGAAGAACTATTGGAAAAATAAAATAATTATACACAAAAATAATACATCAAATGTCCTTGATTACACAGATCCCTGGTGTCTTTTTCACATGCTACAGGCTCTGCATTATTCATCAAGAAGCCAAGGATCTTAGGGGACTGCTTACATAATAGCTCTTTTAATTATTACTTTATTAGTTTAACTAAACATTGATGTTTGTGTTTGTCCAAAGCTGTACTTTAGTGGTTAATTGAGTAACCTACAGAACTGTGGGAATCTTGACCTATTTTATAACATTTCATTAGGCAGTGAGGGTTGGAAAAAGATGCTGAATTCCACACACCTGTAGAATTCTTTTAAAAATGAAAATCAAAAATAAAAGTATTATTTTTCATTTGGTACAATTTAGGACCTGCTCCTGCTCCCAGTGGAATGAATGGCAAAACTCTCACTAATTCCAATGGTGCAATATGAGAGCCATAGTAAGTAATGGTAAGGAAGTTATATGACATCTCATTGTATCTCATTGTGCTGAAAAAATAATTTAAAATATAAATATCTCACACTTGCAGCTTCCTCAGATATGTAGTGTATCTCTTGCTCCCTTAGAAGTCCTCTGTTCCCAGGGTATTGACTCCATCATTTTTACATTCCTAGACACTGCAGAAAATGTTCACTCTCCCTGTTGCAAACCATTCACTCTCTCAAATTTCTAAAATCCCTTCAGAAATGGAAAGGGACAAATTATCTTCTCACTTCACTGGGGATGCATTGGTGGAAGTGAGAGAAGATTCCTTCTGTTGCTTATGAACTTAGGAACTACTTAGGAATTATTATAAGCCGCAGAAAAATGTGTTTGAATTATACCAGTTTTGGTCTCACCCATACCTAGGAGAAAAGCAGAGCAGATAGACACGTATGGAACAGACCTGAGGTAAAAAAAATGCATGTTTGGAAATACTGAAAATGACATGCTCAGAGACAAAACTGTGTTCAGTGTCACTGATAAAGGGCTAAAGGAAAGGCTGTGGTGGGAGCCCGATTTGGGTTTCTAAAAAATAATAGACATTTGCAGAGCCTCACAAGCCAGAAAGATACAAATAGAGATCATATCTGGGCCACATACCGACAAGTTCATACAGGCTCTTACATAAAAAATTTCTCAAAGCAGTATGGGCAGGGACCAGCCACCTGAGAGTCAGAGCAAAGCCTACACACCATCAGCTCACACAGAGAAACTGCACATGCGGTGGTAAAACACACCCACCCAGAGTCTGCCCAGCCTTTCGAGTGCCATATCACAAATGTGGAAAATTATATCACTACTCTTCTATGTGCAGAGCAACAAACTTATCCACAACACAAAGCCACAAATCTCTGGCTGAACTAGAATGTGAGCAATCTCTTCTTGTGGATACAATCCCACAAGGAAATAGAAATGGAATTGTTCATTCTGCAAACTTTCATATTCCACACTGTATCGAAGGAACGTATCTATAAAGCTTGACACTGGGGCTGAAGCTAATGTTATACACCTGTTGAAAAATATTCCAGGTCCCATCCAGATAAAGCAGTCTGATGATGCTCATATGGCAGTTCCAGAATAAACTCAGAAGGAGAAGTCGCCTTAACAGCAGCAATGACCAAGGACAAGGCCACTCTTCAGTTCTGTGTCACTGAGGCATCTGCAAGACCATTGTTAACCAGAGAACCTTGCACACAGCTAAACCTAATATGCAGAATAGGGTTGGGATGCTGCACACCCAGCATTAAATAAAGAATTGATTGCATAATACCCAGAAGTCTTCGGGGACTAGGAAAGTTCTGTGGAAAGCACCATGTATATACGGACCCAGAAGTCTGCAGTGACAGACAGACTCAGAGATTCACTCAGAACATGATCAGATACTGAAGAAAAGGATGGCAAGGGCTCAAGGAGAGAATATCAGGTTCAACCCAGATATAATCCAGTTCATGGTAACAGAAATCAAATACATGGGACGCATTCTCCCATCGCAAGGAATTAAACCAGATGGCAGTAAAGTTGAAGCCATAGCTAACATGAAACTGCCACAGGGCAAAAAAGGTATTACAGAGGATCCTGGGAACAATTAGATTGCTTGAATGGTGCAGCCCAGGTGATGTATCTTTGATTGCTCCATAGAGACAATTGCTATGTGAGAACATAACTTAGCAACGGTCAAAGGAACATGACGAGGCCCTGCAACAGATAAAGACAGGGCTCTGGAATGCACCAGTACTCACATTCTATGAGCCCAACAAGCTAGTCATTATTCAAGCAGACACATCCCAAGATGGTTAAGGAACTTGTCTGCTGCAAGGCAGAGGCCCTGTTTCATATCCATCACGGGCCCTAGCAGAGGCAGAGCAAAATTGTGTCCGAATTGACTATTGTGTTTGCAACAACGAAATTTCATCATTATGACCACCCTGTACCTTTAAGCGAGGGGTGGGAGTGTTTGGCTGGCTGGCCGAGTGAAGGGAACAGTGCTTTATTGCTGGTGGGGTGGGGGGAAAATGAAAACTGCTGCAAAAAGGGTCAGTATGGTCGCTGACTCATCCTCTGGGAATGCAGGGTTTAAAAGAGGCAACTCTGCATGTGAAGCCTCCCTTTTACAGGTTGAGGTACAGTCTTATCATAAAGCACTGCAGGCAGTATCCTTGAAGACTTTCTGAAAAGCACCTGCAAGGCTACAACACATGCTACTTTAGTTCCCGAAATATGATCGTGTCACATGTACGCCTGGTCACATATACCCCTAGTAAAGAAACATTAATTGCTGATATGTTATCAAAAGATGCAGTGGAACATACTACAGACCTAGAGGATGTAATCACTGTTGAAAATTTTGGTTTGTGTATGTAGCTGAGGCTGTCTTCATACTCAGCACAGATTTGTTAAACAAACGGAAGAGGATACATAGAAAGATCTTGTAATGCAAGCTTTAAACAGTATCATATACGAGGGCTGGCCATGTAGAAGAAGACAAGTGAATCCCAGGCTTCAGCCATGTTGAGCAGTGAAGAACAGTATTTCATTAGAACACAAGTTTGGCAACTGGCAAAGGTGACGGCTACACATCTGGAGCCACAGTCATATCACACTGAGACACCCTGAAAGATAAAGGTACGGACATAATAATAGGCACCTAAAAGCTGACCATACAATGTCAACAACAGCTACACCACAGACATCTAAAACAGAAGAATCACTTGAGCAGCAAGTGGTACCTGTACCAGAAAACCAGTAATCAGAATTGACACCAAAAGCTTCGGAGACATAGGTTGTATTGGAAGCGGACGTCAGGTGCACATGCCAATAAGATACAGAGAGTTGTATAAAACTTTTACACAGGAACTACATGCAGAAGCATGGTAAAGACAGAGCTCCAATGAGTTCAGTGTTAACAACGTCTGACTCACATAGGTGAAGATTAAACTGCAAGTGGACAGCAGTGTAGTAATAGTTTTCTCATGCCTCATGATGAGGACATTGCTTGTTCGATTATTGAGGGGGATTTGAGAACAAAGAAAGGGAGGTATAGTGTATTGTGGTACTGTCTTCTTGAAATTAATCATGTGTATTCACCAGAGGGGTTCTCTCATGTGATGCATGCACAGTCAGGGTCTGCATGCTCAGAGACATCTTGTTATGTATCTAATAAAGAGAATTATGGATTACATTTTATATCCCTGAACTCACTCTGAGTTCCTGAAGTACAGAGACTGAAGCACACTCAGAAGGAAGACACTCGTAGTTACCTTGACTGTGATAAAAAGCACAATACTTTCCTCAGCTTCCTTTTCCACAGACTCTGGGGTGTGTTTCTCAGTTCTTGTTGTCCTAGGTGGGGGTGGGTTGGGATACAGAAGAATCCCCAAAAGAATCTCATGGCTAGCTGGAAGTAACAGCTCTTACCAGTTAGTCCCCAAGAAGATACTGGGCAGGGCAGCTACCTAATGCACCTGAAAGCCCTAAGAAGTCAAGGGAGAGAGATGGGAGAAATAAAGCAATCTGTTCATTGCTTATTATTGTGATAGGTGTGGTATAAAAACAGATATATAATATAGGTAGATTAGAAGACATCTAAGGTAAAGGCAGGGAGGCTCCTAGGGCCATGCATGGTGGAGTCAGCTGGTTGAGAGGGCTTAGGAAAGTCAGATGATGTGGTAGACTAGAGCTGTGCAAACTCAGTGATTGACCTTGTGTAACCTAATTTTGAATACTAATGTTGGACTTAAACAATGTAAATTTGAAAGTTTGTTTTGTGAAAATCCACATTCTGCTTTACAAAGCTACACAGGGAAAAATCCAGGGGGAAAATATGGTGAAATAGAGAGTGCAGAAATAAATATACGGAGGGTGTGGAAATGAGCCAACAGAGGGACAGAGACAAATTCTGTTTTTGGAAAAAAATAGTCATTGTATTAAGCATATGCAAGCCACACACACTTTTTTTTAGCCTAGCTATGTGGTGGCGTTATATCCCTAAACACTTAGCTACAAACATGTTATTAAAAAAACATAACACAACCTGGTTATAACTTCTGTAACTCCTCTCTAGCCTTGATGCCAGCCATCGAGGCCAGCTTAAGTCTATTCAAAACACTGGTGCCAAGAGCAACTTCCTGACTCCTCACTCTGACCAGATCACTCCCCTCTTCTTTGTGTTCCTTCACTACCTCTCTCTCCTCTTCAGCACCGAACACTCCTGGTCTTTGCCTTTCAGGCCCTTCACCATGGAGCCTCACTCAATCTATCAGATCTGTTAGTTCTTATTACACATGAGTTCTGTCAAACTGTAATAGGATTCTATAGAAAAAAAGGCTATCGGATTTAATAGAGCACATTACATTTTCTATCGGTGCTTTGAATCATTCTGTAGCATTCTATAACAGGGATTTTTTAAAATTAAATTCTATGAGAATTTGAACAAAAATCAACAGAAAATGTTATTTTAATTAAATTCTACAGGAGTACTTTCGAACATGGCCTCTTGTCTTATGCCATGGCCTGAAGATCGATGTTTGGAGGGAACATTGTATAGAGATAACAGGATTATATTGCCTCTTCTCTAGTGAGCAATGAGGCTCATATACTGAAGGTTAAAATATAAATCACACCCATAAGCAAATAGCTGAAGAAATGTCTATATTTAATTGAGAGTGACAGGTCCTCTAATGGCTCCTTCATTTCTGCACTTCCCCATCAGCTCTCAGTAAGGCCCCAGTCCTGCAAATATTTACATATCTGTTTGACCTGAAGCATGTGGATTGTCCCATTTACATCCATAGGACTGATCTACTGCATACAGATAAGCACATGGTTAAGCATTTGCAGAGCCGGCTGGGGCTTTAAGAAATAACAACTAGAAGCAGCAGCAACTATATAGAACAAAACTTGAATTTGAAATCTTAGATTACAGTTGTAATTGATTGGCCTGCAGAATAGCCCTCCCTCGCCACTGCATGCTAAGTACACCACACATGCTTTGTTTTAAATCCCATTAGACTGACAGTATGCCATACTGGTGACTAAAGGAAGCTAAATGTAGTTGTAATGGGACCTGATAATTCTCACTTCCAAAGATGTTTTATTAAATTCTGAATCAGCTTACATTAAACTAAACAATGAGGGACTTAATTACTTCAAAGCCTGTTGATTCATTACAAGACAATAGCTTTTTAATACCATATTCAGCAGCTGACTCATCTAAGGGCTCAGCTGGTGCTTTACATAACACAGGATGCTGTGATTGAGACACACTACATAAATCATGTACCACTGAATGTATAAAAATGCATTTGTTATTGTGAATACAAAGCACTAACTTACATGAGGAAAATCAAAATCAAATCCAGTTTCAGTTTCCTATTCACACAAAACAAAACACTGCATACACAATTATTTACTCATTTATTGCTTATGAATTTCCTTGCTACTTTTTATATCAGTGTCTCTCTCCCATCTCCAGCATCCCTCATAAACAAACAGCTGTGCAGGTTGGGAGTTTTCACTTAAGAAATTAGAACTAAGTTTCTAATACTTCAGTCTGTGCTATACTAATTAGGCCTAGAAGCAAAGAAAATAAAGTTATTCTCCTTATCCATTGTTATGTTACCTCATCTATATTAAAACCACACTATATTATATCAAGGAACATTTTGCTATAGCAAAAACTAACAAAAGCAATACAGTTCAATGACTCTTCTTTCCTGCTATGACCTGGCATATCAGCACACATGGCAGTATTCTATGCATACAGTTGTTTAACATTTGTTTAGAGGTGTGCCTGGTTCTTTAAAAGAAAACAAAAATCCCTTTCAAATATATATGAAGGTCTGAGAATAGAAGTTATTTCTCTTTCATCTTCGTTTCTTAAGTTATATGGTTCAGCTGACTCCTATACAAAACTCCTTGGTGTTTCCTATCTACATTTGAACATGAGACTGGAAGGATGGTCTTGTCATTGTGGCCATGGCCCAGACTAAATTAGGTCTGGCTTCAGTCCTTGGCTATGCCAAAAACTTCCTTTGTGAAATTAAGCAAATCTCTTAATTTCTTTGTGCCTCAGTTCCCCATCAGTTAAACATGGATAAAAAATATTAATTCTTCATGTCTTCTTAGATAATAAGCACTTCCAAAATGGGACTGTCTCTTAATATGCCTAGCACAACAGGACCCTGATCTTGGATTTTGGAGTCTCCAAAAGCTAAAGTAATACAAATAAGTGATAACACAATTAGAACCACAATATTCTAGAACAGCCCAGTTCAAGTAATACTGCCAATGTATTTACAATTATCTATATTAAATTAAATTCTACCATTGCTATCAGACCTAAGAAGCCATACATTCTGTCTGCTTGATTCTGGGAAATGCAGATTGAGAATGAGGGAGGAGATACAGTGTGCAATTAAATTCCAGTGTGCAATTAAGTTCTCCTTCTTTTCTTTAAAGTGACAAATGCATTTCCTGTGCCAATATAGTCATTTGAAGACCATAATCGCTCCTTAAAAGACTCTGGGAGGTGCACTGATGGTGAAATCATATATTTATAATATATAAAGTTGTCAGAATTCCCTTGTAAGCCCCACTATTTCAGGAGCTAGTCAAATGGAATACAAATGCATTCCAAGACTCAAGAAGTGACAAATCCACCTATGTATGGTTCTCAGGTGGGACTATTGTTGGGTACTAAATATCACACCTAAAATATCAATGGATATAAAATTTAAATTCCAGGCCAGGTTCTGTTAGGCCTAATCACCTTGAGTCGTAGCTTACTCCACAAGGAATCACACTGATTCCAGTAAGACCACCTATTTAGTAACCAACTATTCAATGTGAGTAGGGGTAGCAGAATCAAGCCCTCAAAGATTGAAACTAAAAATATCAAAGTTATTCCATTGTCCCTATGAAATGCCAAATCAGTCAAACTACTCTTCCGACTGCTTCAGATACAGTGGGTAATTTTTATAAGTGCCTAAGAGTCTTAGGTACTTAATAGCCAAAGTCACCAAAGGATATAAAGGGATCCTAAGTACCTCTGTAACTTTTGAAAATGCCCTTAGGCTCCTCAGTCATGTAGGTGCTTTTGGAAATTGTACCATGAATCAATAAAACTACTATTATTGGTAGTGATTTAGAGGCTAAAACTAAGCCATACAGTATATACAAACTAAATTATCTGCATCAGTTCATATAATGCAATGTACATTATGAGACAGATTATATCAGTTCAGTGTGTGACAGACCATGCCACCACTAAAATGAGAAAACCCAAGATGCAGAGCTATTAAAGGTATTTTACTTATATTCAAACTATTAAGGTTCAATTTTTTATTGATAAGATGTCAGATAATCCAGGGTCAATCCATTTATTAATCAAAGATAAATCAAGGAGGCTTATACATTACTAGTCTCTGGGGAACAGCTTTGCAGCAATCTTGTCTTGCATCTCAAGTCCGTGTCTGTCCCCAAAGTGATGACAAAAATGGGCTGGTTTTATACCTTGCTTCTTTACAATGGACAGAAGATTCCCCCAAATTCCACTGTACTACCACAGATCTTACAGACCTTGACTTATCTAGCTTCGTGTTTTGTGTACCAAACAGTCCCAGCACACGTAATTATCTGTACTTGGTAGGCTGTGCATATTTTGTAAGCCTCAACAGCACACATCTTATTTTCTGTCAGATTTTACATATACAATGAACAGAGCTCAATGTACAAAAACAGACTGCAAGAGTTTAGCTACCAGTAGATTTCTACAACATAATTCATAGTTTCAGAGCTCAGCACAAATACAAAGCATTCTATAAATACGTGATATACCTTTCTTGATTACTATTAGTTACTTTCTCATTTTAGTTTCACAACACATCTTATCCAATCACCCTTGTAATTACAGCCACAAAACAGTGTACATATTTTTGTTACTATCTCTGTTTGAGAGAGTTAGTTTCATGGTCATTATTACAATTCTGTTCCTTATATTGTGAAACTACCACTGCAGCATCAGCACTGTATTTCTCAGGCAGTAGTATTCCACTGAACCTTTGGTCTAGCCATAGAGCATTATGGGATTCTGGTTCAGTGTGATTAAAACAACCTTTATTTAAATTATATTTAAATTTCCACTGGCAAAAATAGAGAAGGAGAACCCAAGCACAGGGTGCACAAATCCAAACACATGACCTAATATGTGGTACAACAGTAAGTATTGCTAGTTTCTCCTGGTTTCAGAGAAAACTCTAAGGCAAAAAAAACAAAAACAAAAAAAACAACACTTTCCTGAGGTAAGAGTGTTAAGGTTTTTTTTTAAAAAAATCAAATATGACCAGTGGGAAGGAGGAAGGGTTCCTTTTCTCTCCTTCTAACTGCCCTGACGTAAAAAGCTCAGTGGCTGATACCAAAAAGGAAGTGGAACTAAGAAACTATAAAGCTTGCCTCCAGTGTCTGAAGATCAGTCCAAATCAGAACTCAGTACAGGTAGGGCCTTAATTTAGGGTTTAGTCAGGTGCTCTCTTACATTTAAAACTGAGCTTTATGAAAGAAACTATTCTATCTGAATTTTGTTACTAGAAATTGTAAGTCAAATTAATGCACTTTTTGTGTGGCTTTTTGATATCTACAATGAACCCTTGATTTCTTTCTGCCCTTCTTCTCTTCTCTGATTTTATATTTCATCTATAACCTGCATCTCCCATGTTATAATTTTAGTATGATAAAATGATGTTTGAATAGTTCTTTACATTTAGTAGAACAAGATTTGGAAACCAAACATTAGAAAACAAATGCTTAGGTTTTTATTTAAAAAACAAACTAAAATAAAAAAAAAGTTTTCTTACACTTAAAAGTGGAAAAAACACTGGAAAATTACATCTTTGGAACATTGTCTGGGAGCAGTCTGCTTCTATGATTAGAGTAGATATCCTGAAAACTAGTGAACAGTCTTCCCCCTCAGAGGCTGCATTTCTGGACTGAGTTTGCCAGAAAGAAATCACAATGCAAAAAAGAATTAGAAGTGAGTGATGCATTTTGGTTTCCTCTAGTCTGTAGGATCAGCTGTTCCTGGCATCATAGATTCAGACTGATATAAAGTTGCATCTTCACTGCATTTTAATTAACAGGTAACTGAGAATCAGACAATATCTTCTCCAAGCAGCTCTTGATTTTGGTTTTCTTTACAGGTTGAAGGATAACTGTTTCCTTATCTGCAATTTTTATTTTGGTCTGTTCAGTTATGGCTTTTCTATAAATGTTTTAATCCTGTCTGTTCACTCTGTATTTGTTGTGACAGGACTGAAAGCACAAAATCTAAAGCAAAAATCCATCATAGAGTCAACTATATATCCTAGGAGTTCAGACTGACGTACAGTATCTCTGGAATGGTAATTGGAAGTTGGGTATTTTGGTAGCTGAATTAAAAACAACCAAATTATCTCACTAGTTGCTATTTATGTTCAGTAAATATTTTTTTGAGGAAAATGTCATAAGGAGTTTTACTACAGCATATGAATTTAGACATGCTTGGCAGCCAAGTTTTTGAGGAAGCAAACCTCTCCCACTTGGATTCAAAACAGATGGGGAACATACGTTCCTACGTGACATACTGTGATGGAAAAAATAAATATGGACAATGTAAACACTGTGTACAGTAGCATCTTCTATAATTTCCTGGACCTTTAATGCATTACTTCTTGTATATATGAATTACTAGGTTAGTACATGTTTCCATCTGTTTCTCCCTTTTTTGCAAATATACTACACAATAGCTGTACAGTCTGTAAAGTTGAAAACCAAAAAAAAAAAAAAAGAAAGAAAGTAAGAATGTAAAGGAAGGCCTGCGAACAGTGCTTCAAAGGCTTCCTTCCAGGGCCAAATGATATGGAGATGTTTGGTCAAACAAGAAGAAAGATTAGCAAATATAAAAGACTTAGAAAACGAAATACACAGTTAGATTGCATACCTTATACACCATTACAAAAAATACTAAAAATCATCTCCCAAGATAACTGTGAAGGGGCAATTAAACACAACACTGTGCAAAAGAACAGAATTTCTGATTAAATTGGCTTGGAGCAGATTGTTTAAAGACTAATAAATCTGATATAGTTGTGGTATTTGTCTTGCTATTCTGGACTCAGTAAACCATAATTAAGTAGGATAGCCAAAAACAAGACAGAACTAACACATTAAAACAAAAGAAAATATCACAAGAATATTTTGAAACTTACACTGCCTTATTCAAGTTAGTGATGGAGGAGAAGCTAAAATGTGTGCATCTCTGGAAGACCTATGTTTAGGTAAATTAATTGGAAGGCAGGTGGAAAAACTCGAGTCTCTACTAATAATCACTAAAACCCAATACAATACCAAAGCTTACAACTGGTTGTGCTTTCTCTAAACCAGATAGAATTGGAATTTTGCAAAGCACTTTCAAAAGAGAGAGGCTCACATATAGGCTGACCTACGTGTGTTTCAAGTCTGGAACACTATTAAACACCATGGGTGAAATCCTAGCTTCACTGAAGTCCTTGGAAATTTTGCCATTGATTTGACCCCATGTTCTTGTCCTCAATATACAGAACAGTAGCAGAACATTCGCCAATCAGGCCAGTATTAAAAGTATTAACATCTAAAGAGAGATGTTAAAATTATGATAGGAATATTTTCCATAGTAGAGCTATTAGAAGCATAAGTAGGACACATTGTACATGTTGACCATGTGGAATTCCTAGTCAGATTCAAATTTAAGCAAGATGCTGACCAAACTACTTGTGGTGTGTTTTGGCTGATCAACACTTATGAAAAACAGTTGACTCCCCCACCTGGAATATGTGATGGGAGGCATTCTGGTTTATTAATGTATATGAATTTCCTCATCTATGAAATGGGGACAATGATACTGACTTCTTTGGTAAAGTGCTTTGAGACCTAAAGATGATTAGGATTATCATATTATTTATTTTTAGTTCCGACATTGTGCTCAGCACTGCACGGAACACCATTATAAAACAAAGTTTCTGATTTTCATTTACACTAAAGCCCTTTTACTCCACTCTGGCAGCATAAAGGGCTCTTAAAGTTAGTGAAAGTGTAATTCATACCCCCTTGAAAGACTCTTCATATTGCCAGAGTGTTGTAAAGGGACCATACTTTTAATGGGGCCTACAGTCTCTGCCTCGAGGAACTTGCATTCCAACAGGTAGATGCAGATATTACATATTCCCCTAGTGGTAAGTTTTTCTGTATTCTCTCCTGTTTGTGACATTACTCATATTATTAAGTTGTGGAGCTAAGAATAATGTCATATATATATTATTTGTACCTTAATTTTCTATTATATGTTGGGATATTTTAGGGTTAAGTATAACAGTAAGCTGCTAATGTGCTGACAAGGTATTAGGGGACAAAGGCATATGTAGGCAATATTTTTCTGTCTAATACATAAGTTGCAGATTCTTTAGTATTTCTTTGTTTAAAATATAAGTTACCAGCGGCTAGTCCTATAGGAAAAGGGGAAGAGTCAATGGAGACTACACCAAATATGAGCCCCAGGAGGATACAGGATGGGTTGAAGAGGATTACAAGGGAGAATAGGAATGGACAGAACTTCCAGCCGGAGGGAACAAGGGATAGACTGGAGAATAGCACTGTCACCAGGAAAAGGCGTGATCGGGGACTCTTTACTGAGAGGAATAGACAGGCCTGTAACCAGAGCTGATCCAGAGAATAGAAGGGTGTGCTGTCTTCCAGGTGCTAAGATACGGGATATAGACCTGAGGTTGAAAAGGATCCTAAAGGGAGCGGGAAAGAGTCCCCTAATTATCCTTCATGTGGGAACAAATGATACAGCTAGATTCTCGCTGGAAAGTATTAAGGGAGACTATGCTAGGCTGGGGAGTACGCTTACGGAAATCGAGACTCAGGTGATCTTCAGTGGGATTCTGCCTGTTCCTAGAGAAGGGCAACAAAGTTGTGACAAGATTATGATGCTCAACAGATGGCTCTGGCACTGGTGCTAAAAGGAGGGCTTTGGGATGTATGGCCACTGGAAGGCATCCATCCCGAGAGGACTTCATCAGAGTAGGGAAGGAAATAGACTTCTAGGATGGAGGCTGGCACAACTGATTAAGAGAGTTTTAAATTAGGAATTTGGGGGAGATGGTTGGGAGATGTCCAGGTAATCTCCATGCCGGATTTTAGCATTGAGAGGGAAGAAAACGAAGTAAGAAAGGATACAGCCGTGGGTAGGAGAATGTATATAAGGAGGAAGGGCGGTGTGGATACCAGTCTAATAGGTTATACTGGCTGTAGAATGACAGTGTCTAATAGGGTACAGAATGTGAACGAGGCCAAACAGCAAAAATTAAGATGTTTGTACACCAATGCGAGGAGTCTAGGTAACAAAATGGAGGAACTAGAGCTACTGGTGCAGGAAGTGAAACCAGATATTATAGGGGTAACAGAAACATGATGGAATAGTAGTCATGACTGGACTACAGGTATTGAAGGGTATGTGCTGTTTAGGAAAGACCGAAATAAAGGTAAAGCTGGTGGAGTAGCATTGTATATCAATGATGAGGTAGAATGTAAAGAAATAAGAAGCAATGGAATGGATAAGACAGAGTCCGTCTGGGCAAAAATTACATTGGGGAAAAAAACTACTAGAGTCTCCCCTGGGATAGTACTTGGGGTGTGCTATAGACCACCGGGATCTAATTTGGATATGGATAGAGCCCTCTTTAATGTTTTTAATGAAGTAAATACTAATGGAAACTGAGTAATCATGGGAGACTTTAACTTTCCAGATATAGACTGGAGGATGAGTGCTAGTAATAATAATAGGGCTCAGATTTTCCTAGATGCAATAGCTGATGGATTCCTTCATCAAGTAGTTGCTGAACCCACTAGAGGGGATGCCATTTTAGATTTGGTTTTGGTGAATAGTGAGGACCTCATAGAAGAAATGGTTGTAGGGGACAATCTTGGTTCAAGTGATCATGAGCTAATTCAGTTCAAACTGAACGGAAGGATAAACAAAAATAAATCTGTGACTAGGGTTTTTGATTTCAAAAGGGCTGACTTTCAAAAATTAAGGAAATTAGTTAGAGAAGTGGATTGGACTGAAGAATTTATGGATCTAAAGGCAGAGGAGGCCTGGGACTACTTTAAGTCAAAGCTGCAGAAGCTATCAGAAGCCTGCATCCCAAGAAAGGGGAAAAAATTATAGGCAGGAGTTGTAGACCAAGCTGGATGAGCAAGCATCTTAGAAAGGTGATTAAGAAAAAGCAGAGAGCATACAGGGAGTGGAAGATGGGAGGGATCAGCAAGGAAAGCTACCTTACTGAGGTCAGAATATGTAGGGATAAAGTAAGAGAGGCTAAAAGTCAAGTAGAGTTGGACCTTACAAAGGGAATTAAAACCAGTAGTAAAAGGTTCTGTAGCCATATAAATAAGAAGAAAACAAAGAAAGAAGAAGTGGAACCGCTAAACACGGAGGATGGAGGGGAGGTCAAGGATAATCTAGGCATGGCCCAATATCTAAACAAATACTTTGCCTCAGTCTTTAGTAAGGCTAAACAGGATCTTAGGGATAATGGTAGCATGACAAATGGGAATGGGGATATGGAGGTAGATATTACCATATCTGAGGTAGAAGCGAAACTCGAACAGCTTAATGGGACTAACTCAGGGGGCCCAGATAATCTTCATCCAAGAATATTAAAGGAATTGGCACATGAAATTGCAAACCCATTAGCAAGAATTTTTAATAAATCTGTAAAGTCAGGGGTTTACCATATGATTGGAGAATTGCTAAAATAGTTCCTATTTTTAAGAAAGGGAAAAAAAATGTGATCCGGGTAACTACAGGCCTGTTAGTTTGACATCTGTAGTATGCAAGGTCTTGGAAAAAATTTTGAAGGAGAAAGTAGTTAAGGACATTGAGGTCAATGGTAGATGGGACAAAATACAACATGGTTTTACAAAATGTAGATCGTGCCAAACCAACCTGATCTCCTTCTTTGAGAAAGTAACAGGATTTTTTAGACAAAGGAAACACAGTGGATCTAATTTACCTAGATTTCAGTAAGGTGTTTGATACGGTGCTACATGGGGAATTATTAGTTAAATTGGAAAAGATGGGGATCAATATGAAAATTGAAAGGTGGATAAGGAATTGGTTAACAGGGAGACTACAGCGGGTCCTACTGAAAGGTGAATGGTCAGGCTGGAAGGAGGTTATCAGTGGAGTTCCTCAGGGATCAGTTTTGGGACCAATCTTATTTAATCTTTTTATTACTGACCTCGGCACAAAAAGTGGGAGTGTGCTAGTAAAGTTTGCGGATGATACAAAGCTGGGAGGTATTGCCAATTTAGAGAAGAACCGGGAAATCATACAGGAAGATTTGGATAACCTTGTAAACTGGAGTAATAGTAATAGGATGAAATTTAATAGTAAGGTTATGCATTTAGGGATTAATGACAAGAATTTTAGTTATAAGCTGGGGACGTATCAATTAGAAGTAACAGAGGAGGAGAAGGACCTTGGAGTATTGGTTGATCAAAGGATGACTATGAGCGCCAATGTGATATGCTCATGAAAAAAGCTAATGCGGTCTTGGGATGCATCAGGTGAGGTATTTCCAGTAGAGATAAGGAGGTTTTAGTACTGTTATACAAGGCACTGGTGAGACCTCACCTGGAATACTGTGTGCAGTTCTGGTCTCCCATGTTTAAGAAGGATGAATTCAAACTGGAACAGGTACAGAGAAGGGCTACTAGGATGTTCCAAGGAATGGAAAACCTGTCTTATGAAAGGAGACTCAAGGAGCTTGGCTTGTTTAGCCTAACCAAAAGAAGGTTGAGGGGAGATGTGATTGCTCTCTATAAATATATCAGAGGGATAAATACTGGAGAGGGAGAGGAATTATTTAAGCTGAGTACCAATGTGGACACAAGAACAAATGGATATAAACTGGTCATTGGGAAGTTTAGAGTTGAAATTATACGAAGGTTTCTAACCATCAGAGGAGTGAACTTTTGGAATAGCCTTCCAAGGGAAGCAGTGGGGGCAAAAGACTTATCTGGCTTTAAGATTAAACTTGTGAAGTTTATGGAGGAGATGGTATGATGGGATAATATGATTTTGGTAATTAATTGATCTTTAAATATTCATGGTAAATAGGCCCAATGGCCTGTGATGGGATGTTAGATGGGGTGGGATCTGAGTTACTACAGAAAATTCTTTCCTGGGTATCTGGCTGGTGAATCTTGCCCATATGCTCAGGGTTTAGCTGATCGCCATATTTGGGGTCGGGAAGGAATTTTCCTCCAGGGCAGATTGGAAGAAGCCCTGGAGGTTTTTTGCCTTCCTCTGTAGCATGGGGCATGGGTCACTTGCTGGAGGATTCTCTGCTCCTTGAAGTCTTTAAACCACAATTTGAGGACTTCAGTAGCTCAGACATAGGTGAGAGGTTTTTCGTAGGAGTGGCTGGGTGAGATTCTGTGGCCTGCGTTGTGCAGGAGGTCAGACTAGATGTTCATAATGGTCCCTTCTGACCTTAATATCTATGAATCTATGAACCAGGTTCTCCCATTCTCTGTTGCTCATAAAGATTGATAAGGATGCGGCTGCAGAAAAAATGCCCATTGTGTAAAAGAAGGTAAAAGGAATGTTATCTTCCTCTCACTCCCTTTCGCAGCTACATAAACCAGTCCTGGCTTAAGGCTCCTTCCCCCTTCTCCTGAGAACTGTTCACGGCCCCTTCCTCCCTCCCCTGGGAACTGCTAAGAAGGAAAATTTATGGCAACAAATTGTTGCAAAGAAATGTATCTTCAAGGTAAAAGTGTGTGTAATGCTATGAGCAATAGATGGAGGTGGGTTTACTAACAGTGGTTGTTTCTATTACTTAATAAGGGTTTTGGGGGTGTTGTAACGGGTGTAGGCATGTACATACTAAGCTAAACAAAAAAAGTGTGCTGTAACTAATTCAGCGCTTACTGGACAATTGGTCCAGGGGAACAAGTATATCAGTAAGGAAGCCTGTACTCATATCTTCCTCTGGGTCAACCTGCTCCTTTTTCTTCTAACATTATACTTCTGCAGTTTTATTTCACCTTCCTTTTGTGTTTGTAAAATAAATGCTGATATTTCAATGGACAGGGAAGGTGGGATTTTCCAAAGGGCTCAGCAGTGGCCTAACCCTCCAGCTGAAGGTCAAAGGCAGTGGGAGCAGAGTTTGGCCATTGCTGAGTGTTTTTGAAAAGTCAAACGCAAAGTGACTGGGACTGTGTGATGCTGTATGATTGAATGTAGCCATTTAAATCAGTGATATTGACACTGTTATACAATTGCAACAAGTTTTGTGCAAAGTATATCATGTAAGGTGTCAACGGAAAAGTTATGCTTTGCTAAGTATGATTATCCTGTTTATATCCATGTATCATCACTGTATCTAAAGTTATGAATGTTGGCTGTGTAACTATATCTTAAATGTGTTTGTTCCTGTGTGACACCAGGTAAGATTTACCTAGGAGTCAGACAGCTATGCGTTGATGGCTCATTAAAGACACTTAATTCTAACAATGGGTCGTAGAAGAAGCTCCTCTTGCCTGATGAACATTCCTGTGGACGCCCCAGCCAGAATATGGATAATGGGTGCCCCTGTGAGTCAGTAAACCATTTGACTTGCTGATGTGATCCTGGACTCCATCTTGTGCCAGTCATTTTCCACAAACTGTACTGTGAGCTTTGTTCTGGGACAATACAATTCCAAACACATGGCAGAGGGTATAAAAGACCCTTGAATCATCTCCATGTTTTCTCTTTCCTGCTCTGATTCTCTGGACTGTGGACTTACAACTAAAAGGAGCATATTGAACTACGGACTGAGGACCTTCCAATCTTTTGGAAGTTACCAGAGAGACTTTCCAAGCCAGCAGCCTATAACATCACTGCCACAAACCAGAGATAAGAACTTTGTAATGATTGTATATATATATATATATATTTATATGATCTATTAGCCATCTTAACTCTTTTCTTCTTTTCTCTTATAAATAAACCTTTAGATTTCAATTGCTAAAGGATTGGCAACAGCATGATTATTGGGTAAGATCTGAGTTATATATTGACCTGGCTGTATGGCTAGTCTCTTGAGATCAGAAGAACCCTTTGTTTGATGAAATTGGTTTTCAATAGCCATTCATCATAAAGTCTAGTGTCTGGGTGGTGAAATAAAAGTCTGGAATGCCTGAAGACACTGCATTTTTGACTTCTTGTTAACCAGTGTGGTGGGACAGAAGTTTATTTTTGTTACTGGTTTGGTATATCTAATGATAGAATAACCACCAGTGTGGGGTGAGTCTGCCCTATTTCTCAGCAGTTTGTCCTGAATATAAAACACTACCAAATCAGAAAGCAGCATTTTGCACTAGTGCAAATGACTAAGTGAGGTGGAAGAAAACACACTCCCTAAGTCTAAATGTTAACAATATGTTAAAGAATGTTATTGACCTAAAATGTATATGTCTGCCTGAGATAGATTGATGTGTGTTTAGGTGTGTGTAAATACTTGCAAAACCATTAGTATGGAGACTCACAGCCCGTACCAGGAAGACCAGAAACTGAATTTGTTAGGGCACAGTGTGAAAAACATCTAAAGAAACAGAAGAGACTAATGTAGATTGGAACATGGAAGAAAGGATGCAGATGAGGATATTGTGATAATTTGTCACTGACAAACAACCTGACACCTTCCATTATCTTAATATTTTGGTAGGGATTTTTTGTGTAGCTAGACCTCTCGTAGTGTGTTGATTCATGCATCCATTATTACGGATGGCAGACCTCAAAACCTTAGCGATGGATAGTTAGATCTTTCAGCTCCCTTATGATTACTTTAGCATGGCACTCCATCTGATCACAAAATAGCATAGACTAAAAATAAGGACATGTCCAATAAGAATGATGATCTGGATAGTCTCTCTGACATTGGACCCCAGATTTAAGCAAACTAATTGGACATCAGATCAACCCAATAACAATGGAAGTAATCATCTGCAATATCTTAGATTACTTTTCCTGAAAATGTTGACTAAATTAAAGTTTTATTTTAATTTTCTTATCCCTCTCTGTTCATGAGGCAGCTGGTTATTGACTTTTAGCAGAATATGAGCATTAACCTAAATCTCATTTTTAAGAAAAAAATGTTCTTCATCAAAATTTTGTGCACACATGTATTATTCTGCTGTTCATGTTTTCTTTTTTTTCAAAGGATGTGGATGAAAAATGTGCATGTCTGTTAATAAACTGCAAGAAGCATCAAAAGCAGCATTGTTTTTCATTGTGTTTATTTAATAATTGAAATAACTAATTTTCAGGGAAAACAAGATGAGAGTTGCAAACATTTGTGGTGGGGAATGGAGTTCCTTATTGTTGTTTCATGATGACATAATCAAGTTATAGGATTATCTACATCAGAGAAGATGACATTATTTTCAAGCAGCATTGTGGGTATTTACATCTATATTAAAACCTAATTATGTTTTTTGCTAATTAATGAAAGAAGTCAGATTATTAGTCCAGGAGTAAGAATTCTTCTATTCCTAGATCTGGTGAAGCATGGCAGAAGAGCTAGAACTTCCCCACCAAGGTGCTTCAACCCTGACCTTCAATAACCACCACTGTGTTAGAGGTTAATTTAGTCTCTGTTCCCATTCACCCATGTGTTCTTTCCTGAAGATAACATCCATGTTGGGGCTTTTGTTTTTGGATATTGGCTGACTTCCACTAGGGACATTTAGACATCCAACATATTTCATGTATATCATGACACACTTGATATTGCTAACTGGTCCTGGAGAAAAATTCCCATTGAGACTATAAAGGGCTTTGATTTAGGCTACAGCTGCTGAAAATCTCCATATCTCTTTACCAGTCTATCCTCTTTCCCATGTTGTGGGGTTGGTTTAGGGTGACGTTTGATCTCTTTTTGTTCTCTTTTTTTATTTGATGTTATACAGCCACTTACTCATCTCTGGAAAAAAAAATTGGATAGAGTTTATTTACACAAGAGGAAGTAGAAAAGATGATGCTTGATTGGAATATGGAAAATACATTCACTATCATGAAATTCACTGTCACTGTTGGATTTTACAGGTCATGCACTGAACCATAAAACTCTGTTCATTTTAAAATAGCTTTTAATTGCTCTTTGCATATCCCACATATATGCAAAATTCAAGCCTTCGCTGTGTGCATCATTGATTTGGTTGGCTTTCAGGTCATAATTTTGACCTTTGAAATGGACGCATACCATACAGTACAGACTACTTGGGAAATTGTGTTCTCATCTCAGCACTTCCTCCATAGTAGACCCCAACAAGATTTTTGTTTAATTACTGAATGATTCATGCTGTAATCCACATAAAGCTATTGGATCCCACTTCGGTGATATAAAATTGCTATTACTACACCCACGAAGTGGGACTTTCGCAATATTATGACCAAAACCAAACACACAACCCTGAGCTTGATGCTACAGTGGCCCCAGAGGCAATCTAAAGGCTGGCATGAGGCAAAGGAGGGGGGTCGGTCTGCAGGTATCCCGGCCCGTTTGCAACATATCTAACAGCAGTTCTGGAGTGGTGAAAGCATATACATGCTCTTCCTGGGTGATAAATCAGCCTTTTACCTAGTTTTAAATGGGTGCCGAAGAGCCCAGCTCAAGATGGATAGCGAGGGATAGATTTATTTTTAGTATTTTTATCCTCTCAGTTTGCCTTTCTTGTTTTCTTTCCTAGAAAGAAAACACTTTTTCTGTGACAGGTCCAGAGTTATAGCCTTCCTGTGCCGGAAGGGGTACTATATGAGGGACTGCTGCAGAGTAGGGCCTGCATTACCTTTGAGTTCCTCTCACCTAGCTTATTTATTGAATTTCATTTAAACCCATAGGAGAAGCTTATCCCAGGATTTTTTACTCGCCTTGACTAAACATGAAAAGTCTTTCATAGCCATAGCAGAAAACAAAAGCAAAAACATAGCAAAACAAATCATCCCCACCTCGACTCCCAACAACCCTCCCCTCCAAACCCACACACCTCCGCCATCCCCACTCAGTCTAATAGATGGACTGTGCAGCATGCCCTAAAGACCAACACACTTGGGCTGTTTCAAAAGGGAATGCATTTAAAAGCCACAGGGCTTCTTGGAAAAGACCAGCCAGCAGACTGCCGCATTTATGAGTCCACGGGGGTTGAAGCTTGAGTGCCTCTGTCTGACTGTAACTGCAGCATTTGACCTGTGGAGAGAGGTGAGCTCTCAAGTAGGCATATTCCTCAGCCAGTTAAGACTTTATACATCAAATCTACACATTAAACTTTCCCACATGGTTAATTCCCAAGAAAGCAAAAAAAGTTGTAGGCTATTATGACATCTTATGACCTTGTACGTATTTGTTACATTTGCATTTACAATCAGAGTAAATTTTTAGGCCCAATAATCACGTCTTCTCTGACGCTGGCTGATCCATCCCCTCCCACTCTCCTTCCACAGGCTCTCCGTATGGCTCTCTCAGTCTTTACTCTGTGAATCCTTTTTAGAGGCTTGCAAGCATCACCTTGGTATCTTTGTCCTGCATTGGGAATGTTCCATTCAGCACCTTACTGAAGGAAGTTAAAACTGATTTCTCCCAGGATGTAGTTACTCTTTTGTTCTTCCTTGGTAAGATCTATTCAAGTGCTTATAATCCTGCACTATGGGCTATGGTCCCTGGCCTATGAGGGGCTGGATTAAAGGCTCATCAGCCATGGTAGATACACAGACCTAAAACATTCCATGATACAGCCATTTTCATAATAACTTCACCTTATTGACCAGAATTCATACATTGTAGAGAGTCCCCAGATCATTACCCTGGATGCCCTATTTTAGAAGGGCTGACATAACCGCTATACATAACCTCATAACCTCTTGAAATAACAACTGAGCAACTGCCTTCTGCACTAACTTCAGTTTTCAGGGTGATGAAAGCATAGCTCCAAGTAATTGGCACTGCAGTACTCGAAACATGTAGTCTCATTATGACAATTGGGATGGCACATAGAAACATCATATTACATACTTCCTCAGTAGATGCTACGTGTGCGCGGGTGCGCATTGCCAGACATCCTGCTTAGGCTCCTGATCTGCCACCTGATTGGGATACTGTGTACACAATGGTCTTGTGCGTGCCTGTTCCACTCCCAGGTCCGGTCACTGATGACAGCATTGTTATAGCTGCCATAATTCATCTGTATGTAGCATTTGCCCCATCAGCTAATTACAAGAACAAATGTAAAGTCAATACAAACCCTGCAACTGGCCTTAGCAACTCTGATTTGACTTATCTTTTTTTCTGGGACAAACTTGATCCATATAAAACAGATTAGCACTCATATTACAGCCAAAGAATTGAGACTTATATGTGTAGAGAGGAAGGTCAGACTCCTGAATGTTTTACAGTGGGAATACCTTTAGGTTAAGAAACAGCTTTTATATATTTTGAACAAAATAGTGTGGCAGCATATTGGTTTATTGTTGTTCCAGTTCATAAACCTTCATTTAAAAATGCAAGTATATTGGAAACATTAAAATGATAACAAATACCTCATTGGGAAAGAGTGGATTTTAATTTCAATTAGCCATTAACTCTAGTTGTTTTGCCATTTTATTCACTGTATGTTAATTTGCAGCTTCTTGTGTATTATCCCATGATAATACACTCTCAAAGCAAATATATTTGCTTAAATCAGATTTACTGTAATTGTTACCCTTTACGAGACAAAGCACTGTTATACTACAGGCTATTAGGAATTTCTGAGCAAAGTCCCACCCAGTAAACTCAATACACTTTACATTGTGCTGCAATACAGCTGGAACAAAGCTTCAGCAAG
Source organism: Eretmochelys imbricata (assembly GCF_965152235.1). Lineage (NCBI taxonomy): Eukaryota > Metazoa > Chordata > Testudines > Cheloniidae > Eretmochelys > Eretmochelys imbricata. The sequence continues at coordinate 145,785,375 of NC_135572.1, forward strand.
GCACGAGTTGGTTCTGAATCTATCACATTAATTGTTTCCGTATTTGCTGAGCTACTACTATCTTCAGTTGCAATTAACATGACATCTGGCAAAGTACTAGGTTTGAACACTGATTATTCATACGTCACTCATTAATAGTCATTAATAACAGATGAATAATTTGATCAATTATCAATTAACGTCTGGCTTAGATTTTCAACTCCTGTGTTCCCCTTATGAAGACACATAGTATGTACTGTTTCAAGATCCTTGATCTTTGCTGCTTCCTTGATCTGACGAGGAAAGCCAGGATTTCTTTCTTTTTAGTCTTAAGCAAAATATCAGTGTGGCCATATAACAGGCACACTACATTTCAGGAGCCTAACAGTCACATGCTATGAGCATTGATATTAGGACTTGTGAGCTAATGACACCACTGGAATGGCTGGATAAAACTTCTCAAAGGACTAGATTTTGACTCTCTCTGCCAGCCCATGCTAGGACATAGAGGGGATTAAGATTCTCCTCTTCTCCCATATGGCCTACCTGGACCTTGGGCCTGGGCATGGGGAAGGGCAGAGAATGGGAAGAATCTAGGCTTCACTCCCTAGAAACACATGGAGGGAGTAATAATTTACTGCTGGTAAATTACTACCCCACCCCAGATTAAGCAGGGAGCAGGAAGAAATTGTGACTTCCTGAGCCACAGTTCTTTCTTTTGGATGGTCCCGGTGTTGTACAAAAAGCTATATCCTTGGGTCACAAACTAGTACCAAATTAATTACTTTTAACAGAACAATTGGTCCATTGCAATTCAGTATCCTGTTATTTTTTATTCACACATCTATTTACAATAGAAAAAAATTATACTACTGTATTGATGCACTAGGTGTAAAATCTGGTGTGTGAACATTTGTGAGGGGTAGGTGGGATAGGAAGGAGAAAACAATGTGAAGACTGGAGATTTGTATTGCTATTTTTAATTTCCCAACTCCACTGGCATTCATAATCCAGTAGGCATCAGAGATCAGAATGGAAAAATAAATAAATGGTGGTACGGTCACAGTCTGTCCCCATGTTTGATGCCAAAAGGAAATGCCACTCCTTCAAATGATGAAGACCTTCATACTTTGATTGTTCTTCCTCTTTCATGCATGTTGTGAACGACTGTCAAATAGTTAACATTACTTACATTTAACTTTGCAGGCTTTGGCTTCAGAGTTAATACCTCCTGAAAATACATAGGGACAGTTCACACCTCACAGCTGCCTACAGAGTCAGACACTAGCTTACATCTGTTTCTCATTTTAAAAACTGTCTTCACAATAATAAGGACTAGTGAGGAAGGCCCAGATCATGAGCAGAGGCTGAGGAGTGCTTTGCACAGCTCAGAGTATGAATGCAAATATGGCTTTAAGGTAGCTTTGCACTCCTCCAAGCCTGAGTCCAACATGGATGAGCATTGTCCCTTGGCACAATAGAGTAGTCATCAGCCTGATGGCTGCTCTAAATTATGCCAGTTACCTATAGAGCTAAGGGATCCCCGGGATGCAGGGAAAATTCAGCCACATGCCCTGCACTGACTATCAGGAGGACTAATGACATAGAAGGAATTATGCTGACTCTTTGGTGCCTGAGGATCCCACTAGGCTGGAGGGATGCTACTGTGGCTGGCTAAAGCAGCCTGAGAGCAGCTTTAAGCTGAAGGAATGGTGTAGAATTCGAGTCTTAATTTAGATTCTGAAACAATAGACACACCTGCCAGGGAGAAGCACCAACTGGCTGAGCTGCTGTGAGCTGGTTGAATTTGACCTGGCTATACAAAGGGAAAACTAGTGCCATGACTCCTCTGAACTGGGGATGTGGCAGGGATGTAGAGGAAGCAGAATGCTAGTATTCTCCAACCATTCTGCCTGAGCACACCGCTGGGTAGGCAGCATGCTCAGCCAAATCCTTTCCAATGCTTCCAAAAGCAGCACAATGTGCTATGCCCACCCAACACTTGTTACCCAAAGTGACTGAACATGCTCACTTAGGGCAAAAGAGCAGTGCTTATGAGCTGGACCCTCAGTCTGCCACTTAGAGAAACACTAGAGGCCAGATTTTCACATGTATTGAATGGCCTAAAGTTTGATTTCAATGGGACTTAGGTGCCTAACCTGCTTAGTTGTTTCTAAAAATGCCACTAGCCATCTTTTAGGTGCCTAAATATCTTTGAAAATCTGACCTTAGTTTTTTTTCATAACAAGAAGAACTGGGGAGATGGGTGGAGAATCTCTCTGTTTCCTTCTCCTCTCTGCACCTACTGCTCCCATGAAAGATATGGGCAGATTCTGCCCTAATTAATTAAAAACATACCCAGATCTATACCCTGCCACGACCTTCAAAGCAAACTCACAATCCGAGAAATGCAATGTTCCCACAGAAAACAGAGTGAAGCTTAGATTGCTAAACTACAAATCCAAAGCTTGTTTTATTGGCTGAAGATTCAATCATCAGTCACCATTCCTAGATCTACAGGCCAGTCAGCCTCACCTCAGTCCCCAGAAAAATCATGGAGCAGGTCCTCAAGGAATCAACTCTGAAGCACTTAGAGGAGAGGAAAGTGATCAGGAACAGTCAGCATGGATTCACCAAGGGCAAGTCATGCCTGACTAATCTAATTGCTTTCTATGACAAGATAAATGGCTCTGTGGATGAGGGAAAAGCAGTGGGCGTATTATTCCTTGACTTTAGAAAAGCTTTTGATACGGTCTCCTATAGCATTCTTGCCAGCAAGTTAAAGAAGTATGGGATGGATGAATGGACTATAAGGTGGACAGAAAGCTGACTAGATCATCCGGCTCAACGGGTAGTGATCAATGGCTCCATGTCTAGTTGGAAGCCGGTATCAAGTGGAGTGCCCCAGGGGTCGGTCCTGGGGTCAGTTTTATTCAATATCTTCATTAATGATCTGGAGGATGGCGTGGATTGCACCCTCAGCAAGTTTGCAGATGACACTAAACTGGGAGAAGTGGTAAATATGCTGGAAGGTAGGGATAGGATACAGAGGGACCTAGACAAATTAGAGGATTGGGCCAAAAGAAATCTGATGAGGTTCAACAAGGACAAGTGCAGAGTCTTCCATTTAGGATGGAAGAATCCCATGCACTGCTACAGACTAGGGACCGAGCAGGTAGGGGTTACAATTGACCTAGGGGTTACAATTGACGAGAAGCTGGATATGAGTCAACAGTGTGCCCTTGTTGCCAAGAAGACTAATGGCATTTTGTATAAGTAGGGGCATTGCCAACAGTTCAAGGGACGTGATCATTCCCCTCTATTCAGCATTGGTGAGGCCTCATCTGGATTACTATGTCCAGTTTTGGGCCCCCACACTACAAGAAAGATGTGGAAAAATTGGAAAGAGTCCAGCGGAGGGCACAAAAATTATTAGGAGGCTGGTGCACATGACTTATGAGAAAAAGGCTGAGGGAACTGGGATTATTTAGTCTGCAGAACAGAAGAATGGGGGCGGGGGTTGATAGTTCCTTTCAACTACCTGAAAGGAAGTTCCAAAGAGGATGGATCTAGACTGTTCTCAGTGGTAGCTGATGACAGAACAAGGAATAATGGTCTCAAGTTGCAGTGGGGGAAGTTTAGATTGGATATTTGGAGGGTGGTGAAGCACTGGAATGGGTTACCTAGGGAGGTGGTGGAATCTCCTTCCTTAGAGGTTTTTAACAAAAGATTTCTGACAAAGCCCTGGCTGGGATAATTTAGTTGGGGATTGGTCCTGCTTTGAGCAAGGGGTTGGACTAGATGACCTCCTGAAGTCCCTTCCAACCCTGATATTCTATGATTCTATGATCTTTGATCTTGAATATTTAATTAGGAAAAGAAACCTCAAATGCTCGTTTTCTTTTACTTTTATTTTTGTTTGTCTGTTTTATTTCTCTTTTCTTTTTGCACAAAGGATGATGCATATTTCTTTCAAAACTTTCTCTTTTTCAGATCTGATTGAATTATTTATTTCCAATAATTTATCTGGCAATATTTTTTTCTATTGTTCTATTGTTCTATTCTATTTATTCTAATCAATCCTGATTTCCATTAAATGATTCATCATTCCAAAATAGTCACCAAATAATTTATGAAAGCAAATTTCAGCCTATGGATTTTTCAGAAACCATTTGCTGATACTTGCATTGTATATTAGCCACTCATTTTTCATGGTGTGTGACTGGACACCTAAATGACATGGTAACATTTCTATTATGGGACTGGATGATAAACTCTTTAAATGAGTGAATAGTGAATGAACAAGAAATTGTGAATAATTTCTGGTATTAGTTTTTGGATGAATGCTCTTTCATTCTAACATTTGTGAAACTTCCAGGATTTGCAAAAATTTCCACAAATGGATATTTGTGAAAAATGAATTATGTGACCCCTAAAATAAGAGCAAACTCATCACTAGGCCAGATTGCTCTGCACCTTTTACTATAACTTACATCAGCTCAACGTGGGTTTAAAATGCTACTACATCAGAACGGTGACAATTTCTACTTGCTTTGCGCTAGGGTAAATGACCACAAAGAATTCAGGATAACAATTTGGCCCACCACTATATTTTTTCATGAATTTCTTTTTCTACTGTTCAGTCAGTTGTAGTAATTTTGATTAGCGATTTTCTTCAAACTCTAGTATTTCAATCTTCCTAGTCACCACAATGATATTGGGTATATTGCCTTCAGTTACATATTTAATCTGAATGATTTAACAGGATGCCTTGCATCATTGCAATAACAGGACACCATCAGAAAATGTAAAGAGATGGGGTTTGCTCGCAGACATGGTTAACGAGACTGTGACTGTCAAATGCAGTGCACAGAAGAGGAAGATAAGAGCAATCATGCTGTCCGTTTCTGTAAGTGATGTTTAAATGGAGAAATCCTTGAGATTTTGTTAAAGAACTGAGGTTAGTTGTTCATCGCAATTTGAATATTGGGTAGAAGTGGATTAAATGACAGCTTAGAACCTTGCACAGGAGCAGCAACAGAGTCTCTTGATGTCATGGGCCAGACTGTGACTGTCCCTAATGCATTCACAGGTGAGTAATTTGCAGGAGTAAGATTCTGCTTACACACAGAAATGCCCCTTTGGGAAGACTTCCATGGATCTTGGCTTAGCCATGGAGGGAAGACCATGGACTCTGGACCTCTTGCATTCCACCAACACCTATTCTTCTTGTGCAGGAAGGGGAAAAGGGGCCTTGTCTTTGTGCCCAACACAAACACCATCAAAGCTGAGTCAGTGCAAATGGGAAAGTAAACTGGACTCAGCTCAAAGGGTGGCATAGATTACTTTATTTTACTGCCCCATTTTCAAGGCTAAGAACAAATGATCAGCCTACTCCTATACTGGTTTTAAATGAAGAATACCCATAGTTGTCCATGCACACGTTGGGGAAGACACGGATACTTCATTCTAGGCAGTAAAAAGTGCTGTTTGAAAGAGGGTGACTTAAATACATGCAGAAGCCTGAGAAGAGTAGCTTTCTCTCAGAGATCACTGATACAAAGCTTTACAATGAGTATTTCACGTTTCATAGATTCACTGTTTCCACAACTGCAGTTAACATATGACTCAGGTCACTGAGTAGCACCTTACTACATGAGTAGTTCCATGGACATCAGTGGGACTACTTACATAGGGAAGTAATAATCACAGTGAGTTACTGTGGCACACTCAGATCCGTAATGATTGTAGAGAGCTTCCTATAGCGGGGTTTATTCAACTCAGACATTAAACATTTACTTTGTGCCAAATATTGAGATCCTCAATTAGCTTTTACTCAGTCCCTACTCAGAAAGCTCCCAACTTCTTTCAGTGTTCCAAGGATTAGTGCACAGAAGGTACCCTGAATGTGCAGATCTCCCCATTCTGTGTGACTTAGTCCTCTGATCTACACTCTATGGAGGCACCAAGTATCTGCATGCGCAGGAGGCCAAGGAGACATGCATTGTCCTGGCAACCAGAGGTAAATCTGCTGAAAAGTTAAGGCAGTTTAAACAAGGCCCTTCTGTGCCATAGGATCCCCTCTTTAGAGGCATGGGCTACAACGTTTGATGCTGGGGGAGAAACCCTCACAATGTGGCTGCAATGGTCTTGCACTGCCATGGAATATGCGGCCTGGAAACATGGCAGAGAAGTCCACAAACCAGAGGGTCAGATTTCGAGTCCTTGTTCTATCTGTGAGCAGTGAAACATATGAGTAATATTATTGGCTTCATTGGGGCTGCTTGTAGGAGCAAGCACTCACCAGTGTAAATAAGGGGGTTACTCTATAACCCCAAATGATGGGAGTAAAATTCAGTGAAAGGAACCACAATGAGCTTTTTGCTCTCAAAGCCCTATGCCAAGGGATTTTCTGCAGGAAGGGCAATCCCGTGAAGTAAAGAGCTCAGGGCTTGGCCTTTGTGAGTCAGTTTATTGTACAACTTATTAAACAGAATGAGGTGAATTATTTTTTTACATTTCAGCTCAGTAAACTTGGTCTTTACTAAGTTGGGGAAAATATATTGTGTTCAGTTGGTTTCTGACTTGTTTGTTTATTTTGTATTCCCCCAGTTTAAAAAAAAAGTGCTGTAGTTTTTAAAATTCAAATTTTGCAGACCACTGGTCCATAATATGAAGTAGTCACAATTGACAAAACTGCCATGTTGTCAATGTTACACAAGCAAGTACTGTGCTTGGACAGAAACCTCCAAAGTTTGAAAAGCTGCAGAGGGAATGGCATTCAATGGGACAAACAGAGAATATATGAAGCAATATAAGTCAGACTCCCATAGAGCTACTTACACCCACTCTCTGGATATTTAAGGAAATCTAAGTTGGTGAACCTTATATAACAGGGGATTGGCAGAAGGAATAGTTTTAAGTAGCTCTCATCTTCCTTTACCTACCACCTTTGTATGTAAATTATTCCCTTTACATTGACAATGTGAGTGTAAGTAGCTGTAATGGAGTCTAACTGATTAGAAGGGTGCCTAACCTGTGAATTTGGTCCGGAAAGTGACATTTGACTAAAACCTCCTCTGCAACACTTTAAGAATATAGGATTAAAGTTTCACTTTTAATAACATTTATATAACACAAATTTCATAATATAAAACTGATCTGATCCCACTCCATTTCAGTAGGACTTTATACATGATAATCACTAGAGCCCTTAAGCATGCAGGATGTGCTACTCTTAATATACATTGACATTGTAATGGCATTCAGGCAGTGAATCATTATGCCCTATTGGGAACTAATGAATCTATGCTATAAATTTAACACAATAGATCTTGCAAATGATGCATGTTATAGGGCTGTCTTAGGCCTTATGAGGTAGGACTTGACTCTGTGGCTTAGTGCAAGGATGTTGCAGGGGAACAAAGGATTTCCATTTCTACTGCTCTAAATCAGAGCTTAGGTCCCTTTTTGGACCCCCAGCATACTCTAAAATGAGGGAATAATGTCCATATCAGGTGGCATCCCAAAGATAGACTATGGTGGAGTAGCTCGTCTGTGACTTATGAAGATCATAGAAGAACATCAGGTCATGGAGGCAGCAAGGCCAGTAAGTCCCAAAGATAGCAAAATAAAGGGTTTAAGGAAATATCAAGCCGGTATAGTGAAGCAGTCATAAGCAATCAAGCCAGAATGGCTGAAAGGAGTATGTTACAGCTTGGTTTGTAAAGCATATCAGACCTCAAACCCATTCTCACTTTTACCAGGTTTAAGGTTCCATGAAAACTTGCACAGCTTTAATTCTCATGAAACTTCAACTGCATGAAAGCTGCAACTTTAGAGGTTTGGACAAGCATCCAAACGTTAAAAATGTCTATACAGAAAAAAAGCATCCTCAACTGATTTGAGGTTTGCTCAGTATGAGTAAGAACCCATATTTTCCCCATATAGTACTTCAGTAATACTGACTCACAGAGCGTGTTAGCTAGAGAAGGAGTCATAGACATGGTTTGAAATTTCCTTGCTGAAATGTTCATTTAAAATATATTAGGGATGGTGATTGGGGATAATGCACTTCTTAGGAAGGTGCTAGTGATTGTGTGCTAGGTGTTTGTTTTGCAGCCATCATTAATATTTATTTAGTAATTGTACTTAGACTGAGAAATCTTTTATTAACATGAGTCAAACTTAATCATATAGCAATTGTTCAGTTCATCCTGAAAAAAAAATCTTACGTTGCCATCTGTTGAAGACTAATAGGGACTCACAAGGGAAAAAGAGGAGAGTGAGGTCTCCCATTGAATTGAAAGGGGAATATTATGAGTTCCTTTTTCCATCTCATGAATCTCAAGTATTTTATAGCCACTACTGCTATGAACATACTACATTAAAAAGTCAACATTCGCCAGCAGACACTACACTCTTATGGCAGGAACTTCTCATTCTAGGTATTGGGGAAATTATAGTACATCAAATATTACTGTCTGGTCGGTAAGTGTTGACTTTTTAATGGCCACTTCTGTAGTACAGTTAACAGGACAAATGGTTATAGGATATTAAATACCTTATGTCAACTTTTGAAAATACTCAGTGAAAACAGTAAGGTTCGTACTTGTTTCTTTTGGCCCAGTGGTCCCCACAGAGACAGCCATATGATAAGGGGTTCAGAAGGTCATTGTACTATATGTCCTCTGCAATGATAAACACAGAGGGATGACCTTTTCCAATGAATTGTGTTTAACAACCCTAATAATAAAAGGCAAATGAGACCACCGAAGTATGCCATCTAGAATGGATGTGAAGGATGGAGGAGAGAAGGGAATTATAGACGACCTGAGGCTGTGAGCCTGGGATACAAGAAGGATGGTGAAATTATGTGCCGTGTAGATGAAGGGAAGCAGCAGATTGGATTTGTTGTGCAAAAGAAGATGGAGGAGTTCTATTTTTCCTGTTTTGATTGTAAGCTGAGAGTGGGAGACCCCTGAAGAGATGACAAAGTTGCAGTTACCAACAGAGGGAGGAAGAGAGAGGGGAAGACATGAAACCCCCATGGGAGATGCTGAAAGAGTGTTCAAAAAGGCAGAAGGAAAACCAGTCACAGAGCTGGTGACAGAGTATTATGAAGGTAAAAGTGATAAACACACAGAGAAAAGTAGGACTGGAGAAAAGGCCTTTAGAATGAGCCAGGACGAGGTCATCAGTGATATACATGAGTGGAGTCATATTACCTAAAGGACAAGAAGAGAGTTAGACAAAGTATAGGACTGGCCACAGACAAAATAATATGGAGTAATATGACTCCACTCATGTGTATCACTGATGACATTTTCATGTATCCTAATGTGAATTAATATTAAAATCTTACAGATTACAAATTACTTAAAATGTCTGCCACTACCGAGTTCTGAGATATACCTTCCACACTGGGACATAATAGCCACTACTACCACTGCTGAATGTGAATGAAGAAAGAGGGTAAAAGGTGGTGCAAACTCTCTTGCACTCTGGGGCTTCCACTTGTATCAGTGCTGTAGAATGAGATCTTCAGAAATGAAAGCCTCCCTCCTCTAGCTGTAGTGGTATTCCTTCTTCCTCCTGCAAAGCATCTCTCAGTAGCCATTTTAGCTCCAGGGGAACAGAATGAGGCTTCTCTGGCAACAGTCACATGGTATTGGATGCTGTATTCAGAACTCATCTCCTTTAATATTTTGAGTAGATGCTAGTGCAAGCATTCTATAAAACACTTTCACCACATGAAGCTGTACTTTGTGAAGTTGAAACTGGATGCTTTCCAGCCCTTCCCCCCGGAGGAAAATGACTGCCATACTCAGTTGCTTCAGTTTTACCCAACTTTGTCAACACATTTATTCTACAAATATTTATTTTTGAATCAGACATTGTTATGCACTTTTATAACCGAAAAAATGCAGGGGAAAGTTATACGGCCTGTGAGTTCTGAAATAAAACCTTGAGTATGGAATGTATCATGTAACCCGTATGCAAAGAGTCTGCTACAAAGTCTATACGCTACTTAAGCACCGCGAAAGCCTTGTTTAGAGTAAGATATAAGTAGGGCATTTGCAGGCTCCCTTCACAGGGGTACAGTTCACACTGTGAGAACAAGCATCACAAAGTGAAAGAAGACCTGAGTATTTCAGAAGGGTGTTCTCAACTTTTTCTGATAGCTTGTGTTGCTAGGGAAACTGTATCTTTTGTCTGAGCCTACTCAGAGCAGCTGGCTCTCAAATAATGTAGATTAGAATACATTATATTTAACTAGGAGCATGGAGTGGAATAAATTAAAATGTAAAAAAAAGTTTGATGATCAAATGTGTTTATGATACAAAATATGGACATTAATAGTATACTCAGTCGGTAACATACAATATCATATTCTGAACCATCTCAGTCATGTTGATAGCAATATGATATCACACTATGGCTGGCTCCACCCCAACCAGTCTGCCAGTGAATAGCAGCTGCAAAGCTGGTTTAGCTTGGAATTCTTCAATGTTTGAGAACCCCATGGGAGCACAGAACTAAAGTACCTTGCTCTATGCCACCCTTTCATGGATCCTCTGGCACAGTGAGAGTTGCTGGGGGAAGAGGCCGCCCTTGCAATCCAGTGATCCCCCGCTGCTAGAAAACACCTTGGGGGCTGCTGTAGCCTGCTGCAAGTCAAAGCAGCACACTGAAGCAGCTCTAACTTGCTTCAGGGGCCAAACTGGACCCTGGACAGCCTCAGGATCAATTGGCATAAGGTGGCATTAAAAACATTCTTGGCTCCCTTTTGCTTCTAAAAAAAATGCAGACCATGATTTAAAATACTCCGTGTTATAGTATCCATTTGAAGCAGGAGTATAATTTTGTGCTATAGCAATGTAAAACTCCTGAGAAATAACTCACATGGATGAAACGTATACCTGACATTTTGCTATTTACATCCCTTTTCCCCTATGATGTAAACCTCAGGGTTTTTAACCCAATTTTTTTTTTAAACCCTCCGATTTCCTTTGCAGATCAGTTATTTCAGCCATCTTATCCCTTTTCTTTTCCCTCCCAATATAAGTCTTTCCAAAAGGCTTCTAGGCAGGCTACTTGTTCTAAATGGTATGAATTAATTAATCTTCATAAACAGCAAGCTCCTTCTCTCATGGTATCAGTAACAAGTTTTTAAAAAATCCTGTATTTGTCACTGAGAAGTTTCTGTTCTAAAGTAGCTGAGACACCATCATTTTTTGTAGTTTCTTTTGTTTTTCGAGCACTGACGCTATTCATCTAAACAGTTTGTCACACACTGCACAGCAAAGGTTGGCTTGGTTCCCAGCCATCTTCTCCCAAATCTAATTGTCTGCTTCCCTGTCATCAGCAGCCAGCTGTGGTCTATTTTGGCTATGTTGTATCTCAAATACAGAGCCATATTCTTTAGAGCACATATACATTAGAGCACAAAGGAGATCAACAATCTGCGCTGTTAAATTCTGTGGCAAGAACCTCTAAATTCTGTGGCAATGATAATTAATTATACTTCCATGAAACATCCTTCACTCCCATCTCCCCAGCTCTAGGACATATAGTTAAAAATACTCATTAACATAAAACTACTCACTGAGTATTTTCAGTAATGATAATTTTTCATGATGGGTTTTTGTCAATATGCTCTGCAATTGGGTATGACTCTATTGGCTTCAGCAGTCACTATGCTGTCTAAGCAGCCTGGTTCAGAACCTTCTTCCTCCACATACACTAAGTAAGAAGGAGCTCTCGCAGATGGCTTCAGCAGCTCATCTCCGTGCGCCTTAGCTGCTGCACTGCTCCCCAAAGATCTTTGCTGGCCAGCCTAAACTCTGGATGCAGGTTGGATTCCCACTCAGTGGGACAGTACAGCACAGGGAGACAACAAAAGAGACAAAACGATGAATTCCACAGGAAAAATGTTGAATTCTGTGGCCTCTTGGAAAAATGCCATATTCCTTGGCTATGGCATCATGGAGTCCATGGGGCCCTGAATGAGGCTGTTTACTCCTCTCACAGTAATTATTTCAGGGTCTCTGTAGTCTTAGGCTGGCATCACTGTATTGGTTTATACTTAGTTCACTGTTTCAAAATTAGCTTTGCAATCCTGATTTCATGAAACCAAATTTTAGATGAAGTCTCATATTCTGGGGTGAGTTCCACAGTTGCACAATCATAGAATATATAGGACCTTTTAAATGTACCTAGGTTTTAGTTTCAGTATGTTTCTGATTTCTAAGTGTGAGCACAAAAGAGATTCCTGAGAGGCACAACATAAAAGTCAGAGCCCTGGAGAAAGGGGGACAAAGTTGGGTGTAACCCTAGATTCAAACTGTGCTGGGGTCACAGTTCTATGGCAGCCTACTCACGTTTGCCTCTATGGACTTATGCAGCCCAGACTGACTATAGCACTATGAGCACTCCTACTCTTGCCCCGATACATGCCCTCCCACTCCGAGTATGCCCCCTGCAGTAGGGGCTGCAGAGGGTCATGAACGCTGGCTATACACACTCAAGTTCTTCACTATACCACTGAGGCCTCTTTACAGAAGCATATAGAAGACTGGGTGTGTGCCAGGATCTGGCCTCTTCACTGTATTACAGAGATTATACATATATACATTAACATACAAATATACGTGGTTGAGACTTTTTTAAAAAATGGGAGCAGATAGGGTCTCATCACTTTTGCAAAAACCAGTGAAAGTCTACGTCTAAAGGCCTAGCTCAATGGCATAAAATTGTAGGGGGCAGGAAGGAGGCTGACATTTGGCTTAGCAGGAGAATGTTTCTTTATATGTTTGAGTTCACAAATGTTGGCTTCCAGATGAACTTTAAGGCATTAGTTCATGACCAACCTCTTGCAATCAGAACTGCGGGGCTCCCACACCAATCATCAGTCTATCAGTATTGCAAACAGTGGGGTCCCGGAAATCATTGGAAAACTACATTCAATCACTTTTTTAAATGCAAGGCTCAGCATCGTTGATGTTGTTGAAGAAGAGTCACATCGCTTCTGGTTAGGTCAGTATATAAGGATAGTCTGCATTTGTCATATAATAAGTTTAAATGTAGGGAAGCTCTCCTGTGTTGTATGAATGTTTTATGAGATAGGAATTAAACAGCCTCATTTACTTAGGTTTTATGAGCTCTTTAAAAAGCCTTTACACTGAATTATACATCATTGTGGTATTCTTAAAACAAAGGAATTGTGTTCTAGTTCACAACCTCCTAGGGTAACTCAGATGTTTTTGTGAAGATTTAACTTAAGGAGAGGGGCATGACAATTCCATTATTAGAGCGTTTTTGTTTGTCTTATCTTTTGTGTTGGTGTGAATGAAAGATTCCTCCAGCTGGAGCTATTAAGGTGAGTATAAATTGGGTGGGCAAAGAAACTCATCTCTCAGGTTTGAGGATACCCATTACAGTGACTTGTCGTAAGGAGTTGAGGATTGGTGATGGCAGAAGGCACGTCATTTTAGGCAGATCTCACACCTTCTAATATACACTCATCTGGCTAAGGTGGAACAGATCATTCAGATTCCTCCATATAGCTGCCAGTTTTGCTGTGAATAAAACCAACACAATTCATATTTCTATCATGGAAAATCAACTGGATCTAGCATTTATCCCTGAGAACTGATGGAATGATGACTATGCGGGTCCAATCTGCCATGGCTGGTTTCAGCTGAAAATTCAGTGATCCAGGGAGTTATTGAAAAGGGGAAGCAGCTGAGATATCTCCTCCAGCTTGCAATATACAAGATGGCCAGGCATTAAGTAATTTGGCCATTTCCTGTTCTCTGATACAGGAACAAAATTAATGATACTGCTGATGTGCAGATCCTGGAAGAGTAATTTCATGAATTCTCTAAGTAGGTGTCAGTGAGGCTACTGCAGACTCTGAAAACTATAAATCATAAAACCTAACACAATTTTAATATTCATAAGTATATATATAACTAGTGCGTTAGACTTTGTGAATTATTTCACATATATATTTTCAAATAAAACCATTTTATTATGAATATTCCATCTAGTTTTAATCTGTATCTATATCTTTAAGTATATTCTATTGGGTTTTTTGGAGAATATTAACTAAATATTAAGTAAAGTCTGACATTCATATCGATCTGTGTATTGAAATAGGCTACGCTAGTGTTGTTATGGAACTCGCTCTATGTTCTACCTTGCATTACATGTTTCTATGGATCTCGATGATGGAAGTTTTTTCTGCTAATATTTGGTAGGAAGCCCCCTTTACAATTGACATTAGGCTAAAAACAGAAGAATTTCAAAAACACGCTACTTGTGCAGTATTATAGCTATATAATGTGGGCTCCTTATACTTAGATTGATTATGTCATATAATAATGTGGTCTTTCGTAGCTCATTGTTTCCTAAAATATCCTCTGCAAACTATGGTTCATTCACTTCTCCCAAATGGAATAACCACTAGAGTTGTGGGTGCTCACCAGGTCTCCTATACCTTTCAGGGATTTGGGCCATTACTACTGTAATGTGCAGAGACACAAAATAAAAGGAACATATATACACAAAAGAGTGGTTCCTTTTCGCAGAGAGTATGTGACACACTATACTATATTTAAAGTTACTTGGAAACTGAAGACGGCAAATGACTGAGAACGGTAATGGTTTTTATTGTATCCCACTAGCCATGTCTTCAGCCTGACACTGTACAGAGCATGTTTTCGCAGTGGGAATACCTATATGACAGCTAGAGGTGAGATTGATATTAATTGTGAAATTTAGTCCATTTTGACTGTCTCATCTTGACAAGAGAAGATCAAAAACACACAGTAAAGTTATTCTGTTTTATTTGTGGGGCTTAGATCATATATCAAAGCTCAGTAAATATGTAATACTTGAATGAATCATCAAAAAAAAAAAAAATCACCGGTTTGGGCTTTCTGCAAGTATAATATGAAAAGGGAAAATAGGATAGACAAATGTGAATCTTATCAAATCACATCAGCCACTTTCAAATCATGGGTGCAAAAATACCTAATGATAAAGCTAAATGTTGATGTTACATTCACCAGATAGAAGTGGCTGTAAAAACATATATACATAACTCATTTTTAATGGTTACCTGTCATAGATGGATGGAGACTGGCTATAACTGCTGATCAATTGTGGTTAGAAATATACATTTCATATAAAGGGTCATAGAAGTTTTAAAAAGGTTATAAAAAGCACTAGGGGCCCCATTCTATAATCCTTATACAAGCAAAGCTTCTATTGGTTTTGGCTGAATATAGCCTCTGTAGCACACATTTATAATTCTTAAGAAAATGAACACAGGGATCAGAAAAGTTCACTAGATTCAGCAGAGATTTCAGGGCACTGGAAAGTGTCAAATTTTAACAAAAAAATTATTTTATAATTTTATAATTTAAAATTAGGGTTAAAAAAAGACATGTCTAGAAATACAGTATAGACCTTTAAGCACTGTATACTGTAGGGAGCATCTTGAAAACTATATTAAGGCAGATGTTAGACAATACGAGCAAAACTCAGTTATCTGCAGGGCAGCCACTCCGGATTTAAGCATTGGAAGTCATTCTGAACAAATTTTCTGGAGTTCTGAGATGATAAAAGTACCATGACACATGAAGGGAATTCAATGGATGTTAGAGATAGGCGGTGTGACGAAGTGACGTAGCAGGGAGGGGGGAGTGTTGACCTGTGAATGTGCCCTGGGGATGGGAGACCTGAGAGCCTGTCACCTGAGCCAGGAGGGGGAGGGGGAGGTAACACCTCTGCCCAGGAATGTGGACAGAGACTGCAGCAGGGAACCTGCTGGGTGGGTTTAGTTTCAGTTTGGGGCTGGGTGGAGGAACACAGGGAACCCCAGGGCTGGGGTCTAAGCTCCCTGGTCCCCCAGAAGGACTTGACTGAGGGGTCCTGGGTGTACCCACAAGCTCTGTTTTGGACTGTTTTCCTGTTGTCCAATAAACCTTTTGTTTTACTGCCTGGCTGAGAGTCTCAGTGAATCCCAGGAAGAGGGGTGCAGGGCCTGGACTCCCCCACACTCCGTGACAACTGGTGGCAGAGGTGGGATCTACTGCACCCCATGAACGGCGCTTCCTGCAGTAAGTGACTGGGGAACAGTAAAACGAAGGGGGACTGATGGCGACCAGGCGTGCTGAAGAGTCAGAGAGAGATGGTTCCAGGGGGCGGTTAACCCCTGGGAGTGTGTGACCAGAGAGAAGGACTTTTGCAGTAATAGGGTCCCCCGGGGGATTACAGTGAGCGGTCCCAGGGGCGGAGGAGTCTGCAGCTCGACCCTGGCAAAGAGGTGGTGACCTCAAGAAGGACTGGCACACTAGGGGCTTTTCCTGGAAACCGTAGAAAGCTGCCCAGCCTGCGAGTGGCCAGCAGGGAGATGTACACTAAACGCCTTAAGAGCGACCTGGTGGAGCTGTGCAGGCAGAGGGGGCTGCGCATTGGGAGGTCCACCAAGGAACAGCTGATTGCCCAGTTGGAGGAGAGGGATCGCTTGGATGACCCGATCCCTGTCCTTGAGGGAAGCCGCCCGGCAGACGCAGAGTGGGTCCTGGGGCCTGACCGGGCTGGGAGGGGTCAGACTGCTGCCCAGGACATCCCGAGACCCTTCCTACCTATGCCTAGGGGAGGGGTTGGGGGAAGCCCAGCGAATACCAAGGGCACCCTGACCCCGGCAGCCAGCAGGGGATCCTCCCGGCGGAGCTCCCCATCCCTGGAGCTGATGCGGCTGGAATGGGAGAGGGAGATGAAAATGAGGGAGCTGGAGATCATGAAAAACAACGTCAACATGAGGGGAAACAACGTCAACATGAGCAGGAGGAGAAGGAGAAACAACGTCAACATGAGCAGGAGGAGAAGGAGAGGGAGCGTCAGGAGAAGGAGAAACAAAGACAGCATGAACTGGAGCTGGCCAGGCTGAGGAGCAGAGGGGCCCCAGCTGCGGTGAGTGTGGGGGGACCCAAGACTGCAAGGAGCTTTGATAAGTGCTTCCTGGCCCAGTGGAAGGAGGGGGAGGACATAGATAGCTTCCTGATGGCCTTTGAGAATGCCTGCGAGATGCACAGGGTTGACCCTGCAGACAGGCTCCAGTTCCTCACCCCCTTACTGGACCCCAAAGCCGTGGAGGTGTACAGCCGAATGACAGGGGCGGAGGCAGGGGACTATGAACTGTTCAAACAGGCCCTGCTCCATGAGTTTGGGCTGACCCCCGAGATGTACCGGAGAAGATTCCGGAGTCAGCGTAAAACGCCAGAGGTCACCTACCTACAACTGGTCAACCGGATGCAGGGATATGCCCGCAAGTGGACAGCTGGGGCCCAAGCTAAAGAGGACCTGCTTGACCTAATCGTACTGGAGCAACTGTATGAACAGTGCCCTTCCGACCAGAGGCTGTGGTTGGTGGACAAAAAGCTAGAGAACCCCCAGCACGCAGGGCAGCTGGCTGACGAGTTTGTGAACAGTCAGTCAGGGGGTAGCCGGGAGGAGTCCCAAAAGAACAGGCCCCCCCCGATGCAGAGAGAGAGTCACCATGGGGCCTCCCAGCGGGGAACTAGGGAGAACCCCCTCCAAAGGGGAACGCCTGGCGTCGGGCCCCTCCGACCCGCTCGAGGGGACCAACGTGACCTGAGCTGCTATCACTGTGGCCAGAGAGGCCACGTACGGACCCAGTGCCCCGGGCTCAGGGACAAACTGAGCAGACCCAGCCTACCCAGGGTTAACTGGGTAGGGACTCAGCTGGACGAGGGACAGACGACCCAGGAAAGGGGGGCTACCAGTTTACCACCTGCGCAGGAGGGAAGAGTACCCCAGGCCAGCTCCGCCAGAGGGCCGGAGGCTCTGGACTCAGGGTGCTCGGTTTACAGGGTGGGCGCGGGGCTGTCCCTCCAGAGAGAGTGCCTTGTTCCCCTGGAGGTGGATGGGAGGAAGATCAATGGATACTGGGATACGGGCGCGGAGGTGACGCTGGCCCGGCCCGAGGTGGTGGCCCCAGATCGGGTGGTGCCCAACACCTACCTGACCCTGACGGGGGTGGGGGGACCCCATTTAAGGTGCCCGTGGCAAGGGTACACCTGAAATGGGGGGCCAAGGAGGGCCCCAAGGATGTGGGGGTACACCACCATTTGCCCACTGAAGTTTTGATGGGGGGAGACCTAGAGGACTGGCCAAGCAAGCCCCAGACTGCCCTGGTTGTGACTCGTAGCCAGAGCCGGCGAGGGGCACTGCACCCTGACCTTGGGGAGGGTACCACACCGGAGGCGCAGGACCCTACTCCTGGTGGGGAGGGTGTGCCGAGGGGCACGGCTCAGAGAGGCGGAGGCCTCAGACCTGGCCACTGAGGGGGAACCAGGCCCCATCCCTTCCCCAACCACTGAGTTCCAGGCCGAGTTGAGGAAAGATCCCTCCTTGCGGAAGCTCAGGGACCTAGCCGACCTCAGTGTGGTACGGACCATGAGGAGAAGCTGCCAGGAGAGGTTCCTGTGGGAGAAGGGGTTCCTGTACCAAGAATGGGCTCCCACAAGGGAAGTAGAGTCCTGTGGGATCAGGAGGCAGCTGGTGGTCCCCCAGAAGTATCGCCACAAGCTCCTGTACCTGGCCCATGACATCCCCCTCGCAGGGCACCAGGGAATCCGGCGCACCCGGCAGAGGTTGCTACAGAACTTTTACTGGCCTGGGGTCTTTACTACGGTCCAGCAGTATTGCCGATCCTGTGACCCCTGTCAGAGGGTGGGGAAGGCCCGGGACAAGGGGAAAGCGGCTTTGAGACCTTTGCCCATCATAGAGGAGCCTTTCCAGAAGGTGGCCATGGACATTGTGGGGCCTCTCAGCAAGACAACCCGGTCGGGGAAGAAATACATTCTGGTGGTGGTAGATTTTGCCACCCGCTACCCCAAGGCAGTGCCCTTAGCTTCCATTGAAGCCGACACCATGGCAGATGCGCTCCTAACCATTTTCAGCCGAGTGGGGTTCTCCAAGGAAGTCTTGACAGACCAAGGCTCCAACTTCATGTCGGCCCTGCTCCGGTGCTTGTGGGAGAAATGTGGGGTCCAGCACAACTGGGCCTCAGCTTATCACCCCCAGTCCAATGGGCTGGTGGAGAGGTTCAATGGGACGCTAAAGATGATGCTGAAAACCTTTATGAACCAGCACCCGCAGGATTGGGACAAGTACTTACCTCACCTGCTGTTCGCGTACAGGGAGGTGCCCCAGGAGTCTACCGGATTTTCGCCTTTCGAACTGTTATATGGAAGGAGGGTGAGGGGCCCCCTGGACCTGATGAGAGATGAGTGGGAGGGGAAGGCCACTCCCGATGGAGAGTCAGTGGTGGAGTATGTCCTGATCTTCCGAGAGAGACTGGCTGAACTCATGGGCCTGGCCAGGGAGAATCTGGCCAGAGCCTAGAGGAAGCAGAAGGTCTGGTATGACTGCATGGCACTGGCCCGTGCCTATGCCACCGGGGATCAGGTGACGGTTCTCATCTCCGTGAGAAAGAACAAACTACAAGCCGCCTGGGAGGGCCCTTTCAAGGTTGTCAAGCAGCTCAATGAGGTAAACTATGTGGTGGAGCTGTCAAACCGGGCACACCACCGCCGGGTGTACCATGTGAATATGATGAAGCCATATTATGCCAGGGGGAATGTGGTGTTGGCCGTGTGTGGACAGTGGGAGGAGCAGGGAGATGACACTTTAGTAGATCTATTCCCTGGGACCAGAGCTGGTTCCCCCCTGGAAACAATTCCCCTCTCAGATCAGCTAACCCCTGCCCAGCAAGCTGAGGTCAGGGGGGTGCTGCGTCCGTACCGACAGCTGTTTTCCAACCAGCCTGGACGCACTAATCTGACTGTCCACCGGGTGCAGACAGGGTCGCACCTGCCGATAAGATGCTCCCCCTTCCGAGTCACAGGGAAAACTGCTCAGGACCTGGAAAGAGAGGTCCGGGACATGCTGGCTTTGGGGGTGATCCAGCCATCGGCCAGCCCTTGGGCCTCGCCGGTGGTGCTGGTCCCCAAAAAGGACGGGTTGGTCCGGTTCTGTGTGGACTATCGGAAGCTCAATGCCATCACTGTATCTGATGCCTACCCCATACCCAGGCCGGACGAGCTCCTAGACAAGCTGGGAGGAGCTCGGTACCTTACCACCATGGACCTTACAAAGGGCTACTGGCAAGTGCCGCTGGATGCAGATGCCCAGCTGAAATCGGCCTTTATCACCCCTCTGGGGCTCTAAGAGTTCCTGACCCTGCCTTTCGGCCTCAAGGGAGCGCCGGCCACCTTCCAGCGCCTAGTGGACCAGCTCCTGAGGGGGATGAAGAGTTTTGCCGTGGCGTATATTGATGACATCTGTGTCTTTAGCCAGACATGGAAGTACCACGTGTCCCAGGTTAGACAAGTGCTGGACCGACTCCAGGGGGCTGGGCTGACTGTAAAAGCGGAGAAGTGCAAGGTGGGGATGGCTGAAGTATCTTACCTGGGCTATCGGGTGGGGAGCGGCTGCCTAAAGCTGGAACTAGCCAAGGTGGAGGTGATCAGAGACTGGCCCGCTCCCCACACCAAAAAGCAAGTCCAAGCCTTTACTGGGATGGCAGGATACTACCAAAGATTTGTGCCCCACTTTAGCACCATAGCCACCCCCATCACTGAGCTATGCAAGAAGGGGAAGCCAGACAAGGTGGTCTGGACCGAGCAGTGCCAGGAGGCTTTCCGGGCGCTGAAGGAGGCTCTGGTCAGTGGCCCAGTTCTGGCAAACCCAGACTTTGACAAGCCCTTTGTGGTGTTTACCGACGCCTCAGACACGGGACTGGGGGCGGTGTTAATGCAGGAGGATGAAAAGGGGGAGAGACACCCCATCGTGTACCTGAGCAAGAAGTTGCTACCCCGGGAGCAACACTACACAGCCATCGAGAAGGAGTGCCTGGCCATGGTGTGGGCCCTCAAGAAACTAGAGCCCTATCTCTTTGGGCGACACTTCACCGTCTACACCGACCACTCTCCCCTGACCTGGCTGCACCAGATGAAAGGAGCCAATGCCAAGCTCCTGAGATGGAGCCTGCTCCTGCAGGATTACGACATGGACGTGGTCCATGTGAAGGGAAGTGCCAACCTGGTAGCGGATGTGCTGTCCCGAAGAGGGGGCCCCGAACTTCCCTAGGTCACTGGTCACAGTGACCCCGCTCAGTTCAGTCTCGAAGGGGGGAGAGATGTGACGATGTGACGCAGCAGGGAGGGGGGAATGTTGACCTGGGAATGTGCCCTGGGGATGGGAGACCTGAGAGCCTGTCACCTGAGCCAGGAGGGGGAGGTGGAGGTGACACCTCTGCCCAGGAATGTGGACAGAGACTGCAGCAGGGAACCTGCTGGGTGGGTTTAGTTTCAGTTTGGGGCTGGGTGGAGGAACACAGGGAACCCCAGGGCTGGGGTCTAAGCTCCCGGGCCCCCAGAAGGACTTGACTGAGGGGTCCTGGGTGTACCCACAAGCTCTGTTTTGGACTGTGTTCCTGTTGTCCAATAAACCTTCTGTTTTACTGGCTGGCTGAGAGTCTCAGTGAATCCCAGGAAGAGGGGTGCAGGGCCTGGACTCCCCCACACTCCGTGACAGGTGGTTAATAGGGATTTCTGATACTAATATCTTTTAGAATTGACAAAAAAGATGCCAGTTATGCATGTACTTTGCTAGTCTACATAACAAATATTACTAATTTTCTCTTCCTTCAGGGCAGGGACTGTCTCTTATGTGTTTGCATAGGGCCCTCTCTGACTTTGATTGGGGCCACTGGATGCTATAATAATACTGCCATAACAGAATTCTAAAACTATCAGACAACGCCTTATATGAAAAGGATTAATAACTAGGGAAAATAATAATTGATTTAGACTAAAACTGGGAGCTGGCCAGAAAACTGTCTTGAGTGAAGGAGAAAAAGAGAAACTTTTTATTTTAGCAAGTGGTTATAATACTTCAGGAATCAAGTTTGGATGTTGTGAGGGGTTAATATGCTCTTGCCTCTTGGTCTGGCCCTGTCAGAGCCCAGCCTCTGCAAGAACAACTTCTGTGTGTTCAAGAATTAGAGAGGTATAGGAGTGGTTGTGAATTTTTCCAAAGGTATGTACAGGGTCAGACCCCATTTATGGCAGTTACATTATCTAGGACACATTGACTAGACAGACTTACTCCCCCAGAGGGGAGACATGCCGCTGCTTCTGGGAGCTGCCTGGAGCCACGGCACACGTGGAGCAGGGCAAGCCCCAGACCCTGCTCCCCAGCAGGAGCTTGAGGGCCGGATTAAAACATCTGAAGGGGTGGATTTGGCCCCCAGGGGCTATAGTTTGCCCACCCCTGGTCTAACTGGCTTGTATCTATGGTTATTGACTGCTAAGTAAGCTTGTCCAAGATCTTCTCATCAGATTACAACCTTATAGTGTATTTGTTTTTTATCTTCATTGATTTCAAGCTCCATTTTCCCTGACACTTCCTTCATGTCATACTTGTACTATATATTCTCTCTCTCCTGCAATAGCTAGGCCATCAACATATTCAAAGATTTTGTGCAGGCCATTTAAATTCACCCCCATCCTGAACATTTCTCAATGATTGTACTATTTTTTTCATAGTCATGTTAAAGAGTACCATACCAGAAGCAGAGAGTAACATGCAACTGAAAATAGAAGCACAAGTGCACATGATTATTACTGCCCTACCAGTCTCCACTGATAAAATACAGGGGGTGACAGAAGACTTTTATGCAGATGTAAAACTCCAGGGCCTCAAAATTGCAATAGTTGAGATCTGGTCAGAGGCAAAGAGAGAAATCTCATCCATAGTTCATCATTAGTTATGAGTTAACAGTTGGTGATGATGTAAGTCTTACAGGAGAAAAAATAGTGATTCCAAGCAACATAAGGAAAGAAATGCTTCGTCTTATTCATGAATGATAAGTGTGGAATTATGCCAGTGGAGAATCTGAGAAATACTACACTGGGCTAGAATAAACACACGACTTCTGACATGACTTAGAAATATGTCAAATATGCTGACCTCACCATGAAGTATATGAAGAACCTTGAATCACTGGCATATACAAGAAAGACTTTGTGGAATAGCAACCAATTAACCTCTTTTATTTTGAAGTGAGAAGCTCTTCAGCTGTGTATTTAAGATGTTTGTGTCTAAAATCTAGTGACGGCTCAGGCTCTGTGGCCCAACTGGTTAGCACATTTGGCTGTTAACCAAAAGGTTGGTGGTTCGAGCCCACCCGGGGATGCGGTCCTGCTTTTCTGGGGGTTGGACTAGATGACTTCCTGAGGTCCCTTCCAACCCTGATATTCTATGCTTCTATGATTTAGATTGGGAGAATCAGTGTTTTATTATCTGAAATGTATACCTGCAAACCATTGTCAATGGCAACACTAGTACAATTAGTATTACTACAACTACTAGTAGTAGAAGATTCAAAGCATGGAGGCTGTGATCGTTTACACGGTTTCCAAATTATTCAAAGTCAAATACAGCTTGCTCAGGAAGGACGGGCAGGATAAAAAGGGAGAAGGTGATGCCTTAAAGACTGAGAGGGGACATGATAACAGTTTTCAAGTACATAAAAGGTTGTTACAAGGAGGAGGGAGAAAAATTGTTCTTAACCTCTGAAAATAGGACAAGAAGCAATGGGATTAAATTGCAGCAAGGGCAGTTTCAGTTTCACTGGAATAAATTGACAAGGGAGGTTGTGGAGGTTGTGGAATCTCCATCATGGAGGATTTTTAAGAGCAGGTTGGCCAAACACCTGTCAGGGATGGTCTAGATAATACTTAGTCCTGCCATGGCTGCAGGGGACTGGACAAGAATCCCTCTCAAGGTTACTTCCAGTCCTATGCTTCTAAATGGGCTAACAGAATGGATCATTGACAAATTTTTAAAAATACAGCTAAGAATTTAATGCAAACTCCCCCCCCCACAACTAACATTCAGAAATACTCCTCAAGATTTGACCTTGAGATCTGCTGGAAAAGTCTCACAGTCACTTGGAGTGGCAGTGTGGCCCAATGGGTAGGGCAGGTGAATGAGAGTCAGAAGACATAGGCTCTAAACCTACCCATGCTACTGACTTGCTGTGTGACCTTGAGGAGGTCATTGCACTTCTCTGTGCTTCTGCTTCTCTCCTTCTCTTTTCTTCATAGAGTACAGACATTTCAGGGCAGAGATATTTGTTGTGATGTTTGCACATTGCCTAGCATAGTGGAGCACCACGTTCTTGGGCCTCTAAGCATTACTTCAATACATAAATACAATAACAAAGAACACTCTTTGTTGCGGGAAGTTGTTGTCTCATGTGCCCACTGAGTCAAAAAGTGTTCAATTACATTTTCTGGCTTTTTTCATTCTTCCTTCTGCATAATGCTATTTATTATATTAATTATTATTATAACTATTATTAATTAGTTAAATCACAGTCTTGTTGCAGCATAAGACACCAGGGAAGACACATTCCTATCTTGAGAATTTTACCATCCAACTGGCAACGTGTTCTACAAATTCTTTTTTGAAGCAATTTTTGAGGGACATTAAATAGTAGCCACGTAATAGACCCTCAAAATGTGTGCATTAATATTTTATACTTTTTTGACACTAGCTACTGCTAGAAATAAAGGATTGCTTGTCAAAATTTCTTATGGGCTACTTTCAAAGAAATAAATGAGGTCAGATGACTATTTGACTCAAAGATGTGTTTTAATCACATTATTCTTGAAAATGAAAAAAATATTTCTTTTGATGACCTGATTATTACATTATTATATTCTTCTTCTAGCATCTAGTGAAGTCCCCTATGACCACTGATTTACATCAAAGTTTTGCTGACAATTCAGCATTCTCAACTTATTCTTATAACTAGGAGAAGAAATGCAATGTAGTTTAGTTTAGATTATTCACTAGAGGGCAAAGGAGATGAAATTCAATTAGATGGGAGAAGAACAGTAAAATGTTACTATCCTGCAGTTTTCATAGTGCTACATAAGCCTAAGACCCCAAATATATATGACATGACAGATGACTGTAAAGGGTGCTTTATTAGATCGTGTGTGTGTGTGAATTTCATCTTTGGTACTAAATACACTGATTGGTCAGAACAGCCTTTGAAAAAGGCTTTACACAAAGGAAACAAACATTTTAATCAGGATTGTCAAGCGATTAAAAAATTAATTGTGATTAATTGCTCAATTAAAAAATAATCACAATTAATCACACTGTTAAACAATAATAGAATACCATATTTAAATATTTTTGGATGTTTTCTTCATTTTCAAATATATTGATTTCAGTTACAAAACAGAATGCAAAGTGTACAGCGCTTACTTTGTATTTTTGATTGCAAGTATTTGCACTGTAAAAAAACAACAGAAATAGTATTTTTTCAATTCACCTAATACAAGTACTGTAGTGCAATCTCTTTATCCTGAAAGTTGAATTTACAAATATAGTATTATGTACAAAAATAACTGCATTCAAAAATAAAACAATGTAAAATTTTAGAGCCTACATGTCCACTCAGTCCTACTCCTTGTTAAGCCAATCGCTCAGACAAACATGTTTGTTTACATTAGCAGGAGATAATACCGCCCAGCTCTTGTTTACAATGTCACCTGAGAGTGAGAACAGGCTTTCTCATGGCACTGTTTTAGCCAGAATCGCAAGGTATTTACAGGTTTCAGAGTAGCTGACATGTTAGTCTGTATTCGCAAAAAGAAAAGGAGGACTTGTGGCACCTTAGAGACTAACCAATTTATTTGAACATAAGCTTTTGTGAGCTACAGCTCACTTACGTGCTAGATGCACTAATGATTCATATGTCTCTTCATGCTTCAACCACCATTCCAGGGGACATACGTCCATGTTGATGACGGGTTCTGCTCAATAAGAATTCAAAGCAGTGCAAACCGACGCATGTTCATTTTCATCATCTGAGTCAGATGCCACCAGCACAAGGTTGATTTTCTTTTTTGGTGATTTGGGTTCCATAGTTTCCGCATTGGAGTGTTGCTCTTTTAAGACTTCTGAAAGCATGCTCCATATCCTATCCCTCTCAGATTTTGGAAGGCACTTCAGATTCTACAACCTTGGGTCGACTGCTGTAGCTATCTTAAGAAATCTCACATTGGTATCTTCTTTGCATTTTGTCATTTCTGCAGTGAAAGTGTCCTTACAATGAACCACATGTGCTGGGTCTGAGACTGCTATAACATGAAATACATGACAGATGCATGGAAAACAGAGCAGGGACATACAATCAGTGGTGAGCTGGAGCCGGTTTGCACTGGTTTGCTAGAACCAGTTGTTAAATTTAGAAGCCCTTTTAGAACCGGTTGTTCCACGAGGGACAACCGGTTCTAAAAGGGCTTCTAAATTTAACTGGCCAAAAGTGGCGCCTTAGGCGCTGACTCCAAGGATGCTCCAGCATCCTGGAAAATTTGTTAGGTCAGCAGAGCACCCACCAGCAGCTCCCCGCCCCACCCCCAGCCCAAGCTCACCTCCGCTCCGCCTCCTCTCCTGAACATGCCGCCCTGCTCTGCTTCTCTGCCCCCCTGACTTCCCGCGAATCAGCTATTCACGCGGGAAGCTGGGGCAGGCTGAGAAGCAGGCTGCAGCTTCCCACTCAGGCCCCAGGAGGCAGAGGTGAGCCTGGGGTGAGGGGAGGGGGTGCGAGGAGGGCCGCCTGCGCTGCAGAAGGTAACCCGGTGGGGGGACACGCAGGGGAACCACTCCCCACCACAGCTCATCTACGCCACCCTCGGCCTGAGAGGGAAGCTACGGCTTGCTTCTCAGCCCTCTCCAGCTTCCCACTGAACAGCTGATTCGCGGGAAGCTGGGGGGCAGAGAAGCAGAGCGAGGTGGCACATTCAGGGGCGGAGGCAGAGCAGAGGTGAGGTGCGCTGGGGCCGGGTGCAGAGCGGGGAGCTGCCGGTGCGTGCTCTTCACCCACCAAATTTTCTCCGTGCGTGCTCCAGCCCCGGAGCACCCAGGGAGTCGGCGCTTAAGGTGCCACTTTTGATGTGATCAGTGGGGGAGTGGCTGCTTCCCCCCTAGCTATGCTTCCCTGCCCCTAGGAGCCAGAGGGACCTGCCGGATGCTTCCTGGAAGCTGCCCCGGGTAAGCATCTCCGGAACTCCCCACCTCGCCCCCCGGCAGGTGCCTCTGGCTCTTCGGAGCGGGGCGGGGTGGGCACCCACTATGGTGGCCTATGAGACCCTCCTGCCCGGTTCTGGGGGCAGTCAGGGGAGAGGGAAGGGGGGGTCAATGGGGCAGGGGTCCTGGGAGGGGCGTCAAGGAACGCGGGGAGGTTGGATAGGGCAGGAGTCCCGGGAAGCGGGGGTGGGCAACGACCCCCTCGTGGGGTGAGGAGGGAACCCGCTGTTAAGATTTTGGCAGCTCATCACTGCATACGATTCTCCCCCAAGGAGTTCAGGCACAAATTTAATTGATGCATGGAAGCATGTCCTCTGGAACGATAGCCAAAGCATGAAGGGGCATATGAATGTTTAGCATATCTGGCACATAAATACCTTGCAATGCCAGCTACAACAGTGCTGTGTGAATGCCTGTTCTCACATTCAGGTGACATTTTAATTAAGAAGTGGGCAGCATTATCTCCTGTAAATGTAAACAAATTTGTTTCTCTTAGCGTTTGGCTGTACAAGAAGTAGGACTGAGTGGACTTGTAGGCTCTGAAGTTTTACATTGTTTTGTTTTTGAGTGCAGTTATGTAACAAAGAAACCTACATTTATAAGTTGCCCTTTCACGACAAAGAGATTGCGCTACAGTACTTTTATGAGGTGAATTGAAAAATACTTATTTCTTTTGTTTATCATCTTTACAGTGCAAATATTTGTAATAAAAATAATATAAAGTGAGCAGTGCACACTTTGTATTCTGTGTTGTAATTGAAATCAATATATTTGAAAATGTAGAAAAACATTCAAAAATATTTAATAAATTTCAGTTTTTATTCTATTGTTTAACAGTGTGATTAATCATGATTAATTTTTTTGAGTTAATCACATGAGTTTACTGCGATTAATCAATAGCCCTAAAAATACTATTTCTTCTATTTCATCTACTGTGCAAATATTTGTAATAAAAATAATATACACTTTGATTTCAATTACAACACAGAATACAATATATATGAAAATGTAGAAAAACATTCAAAATATTTAATACATTCAATTAGTATTCTATTGTTTAACAGTGCAATTAAAACTACGATGAATCTCGATTAATTTTTTTTAAGTTAATTGCGTGAGTTAACTGCGATTTATCGAAAGCCCTAATTTTAATACAATCAATTGTAGGTAAAACTGTTCAGAACAGATTTGATTTATGGCTCTTGGTAGACCAACATTCAGGTTTGATGCTGAATACCATTTTGTCTTTGAATTTCCATTCAACAGCAGCTTAAACCTCAGATGCTTAGATTTAAAATATTAATAAAATACTTTTCCTGTTTTAGATGTATCCTGAATAGGAACAAATATCTTATCTGGGTAGCTTGAACAAGGACTGGTTATTATATATGCTCTTTCTCCAAACTGGAAATACAAACTAGCTTTGCAATAGCTGTATCTACACAAGAATGACATTTGCTTTTTGTTAGCACTAAAGTTCCCCATCCCAAATTCAAATACAATTTGAAAAGAAAGACATTCATTCATACTATCCAGGATGGCTCAGAAAATATCAGTGCTTTGCTGTATCGTATGGGATTAGACTCAGCTACAAATAATTGTGCTACAAGGTATCAGGAAAGCTGTTTAGAAAAAGGGAGAAAATATCAAAAAAATGCACATTTTGAAATTTAAATTAGCACTAGATTTTAAAAAAAAAGTAATGGCACCCATGAGTTCACCTTTCATAGTGAGAGAAATGTTCATTTGAGTTTTGAGCATTAAGGTTTCAGCTGCAAAGGCAGATGCTTTGAAGAAGCCATCACAGCTTTTCATGGGAGAAGGCGGTGGATTTATATTAAAAATGTTTGGCCTGAAAAAAAAAAGTGACATGAAAGATTTCCATGAAGATTGCTCATTGCTTCTCTGATTCCTGATTCCCTTTTTTGCAACGATGATACGCCACAGAAGATTACTCACTCTAGGTAGCTTGGCCTGAGAAAGAAGTTACTCTTGGATGCCTTGGGTCTCAGGCTGGTTACTTTTTTACTATGGCCACTCCAGGAGAAGGCATAGCTGGCTCCTTTTTCAGGAAGCTGTCCTTCTTCAGGTAGGTGAGTTTCACTCAGGGCCACTATCTGGATGTTACATCTGGTGAGTTCTCCACCAGCTAGAGCTGTTCTTCTCTCTGGTCTAGCTGCTGTTGTGCAGTCCAATAATGTGTTCACATTCTGAGCACCGCTGGCAAGAGGTGTCACCTTGGTCCTTTTTTTTTTAAAATTATTTGTCTTTTTGTGTGATTTTTGACCGCTTTAGAGGGATCCCCATCAGCCACAAGACGCTGACCAGGGTTAAGATGAAACAGATAATGTTTAGGGCACCTTTTCTTGTCTTTTCCTCATAGTACGGAAGTGAATAGTGTGATCCTAAATAGGACTGCTCAGTCACCCAGGGGGCAGCTGAATTCCACTGCTACTTCAGTCCAGTGAAAAGCAACCATACACCCTGTGATGCCTCGGTGCAGGTCTGCAGCTACAGCTCCCAGTGTATCCACATCTGCTGCTTTGCTGCTCACCCATCACCACAGGACTTGAGCAGGGGGATGAGTAGTTTATGTCATGACTAGCACGTGAACTGGATTTAAGTGAGGAAAAGTTGCGCAGAGTCTCCCTCACTCTCTCTTCCAGGCCTGTCTGAATCCAGTGGCACAACAATGTCAAGATGTCTGGAGACAGGTCTGAGTGCAGTGGAAGGCCATCAGGTCCTACTGCACCTGAACTGATGTCCTAGGCCATCCACACAGCTCTCACCATCCACTTTCACAGTTAGAAAGATAAGCATATCTGCTTCACCACCTGGTCCACCAGAGAAGACTTTTCAGAGGGAGCCAGGTGTAGCTGTCTACTCTGGTCAACAGTTGCAGGTAGCATCGTCTACTGTTACTTACAGTAGCACGTGTAGCCTGACCTTTCTTGAGAAGTTCAGACCATGTTTCAGCTGAAACCTCACCTCAGATCTGTTCGCCAAGGGTGGCCTGACCAGGAGTACAACATTGCTATGCCAGACAGCAGGTGCTCCTGTAGTGCTCCAGCCCATGCATGTTTTGCAAGGTGTGGCAGGGTGCAATCTCCCGAGTCCAGAGCAGCTCTTTAACTCCCTCCTTTCCAGAGTTGGGTTTGTAAACCCTGCATGTGCATCAGCAAGACCAATCTTTCAAAGTGTATCGGTTCTCTTGAAATTTTTGGAGCATGAAGGAGGCTGCTGACTTGGTAGATGTTTTGACGAGGTAGGTGATGTTGAGTAGGATGCTGGCTGGACATTAGTAGAAGGGCTTTTTATTGGCAAAAGGCTACTTTTCATTTTTCCAAATAATTGTTTTAAAACTTTGTACATGCGCTTAAAGGTTTGGTGAAGGCACATTTGGAACCAGTGAATAGATAATTAAATAAAACAAGTAATATGCTTTTCTAAAAAAGAATGCCAGAACAAAATGGTGGAGTATTTGGGGAGGCACTATTTCCACTGCTATAACTTAGAGACATGACAGAAGTTCTATGTAGGTCTTGTTAGAAAAGACTTTATCATCAGGAAAAGGAGCCACTTGGTTACCGATGGGTATTCTAGGCAGTGGTGAAATAGTATTGGAGGAATACACTTGACAATATTTTTCCATTTTCCATCAAATAACTATTAGAGAAAGATTTTTTTTGTGGTATTTGACTACCTCTATAACTGGCAAAATATTGTTTGTCTAATACATTATCTGAAGAAAAACATAATATTGCCTAGTGCTTTATTCAACTATTATTGTATTCTGATATTGAAGTAGCTGTAAACTGGAGCATCAGCAATGAAACAGAAGAGGCAGGAGATAATCTAAAACAGCCCTGAAGGAGTCAATTATGTCATGAATCCAATACTGGACTAAAATATGACATAGAAAGATTGGTAATCTGTAAAAATGGCAATCACGGCCATGAAAATGATTTGATGGGAAAATATATTTTCAAGCTTCTTTCATGTGAAAGTCCCTTTGTAAAGATGGATTGATGAAGCACTGACATTTATTTCAAATGAATGGTCAAATCCTCCAAATTATTAATGCCACCAGTGATTATACATTCAACAGGCAAATTTGGAAATGTTTCCCCTGAAACATGCTCTGTGTAAATGTAACATTGTCTGAGCTAATTCTAATTCAACAGATTAAAACTGTGTCTCAATGCCAGATGAAATTCTTTGAAGTCCCCCCAATTATTATCACTCTTCCAATTTTTCTGCTGTTGGATACTTGTTTTTGCCTAGAGAAGCAGCAAGGCAGCACCTGGGAATGTCTTTAATTAAAATCTTATTTATTCCAAAAATTCTAATTAGTTACATAAGAGAATGGTAGCTACTTTCTTCTCTAGTTACTGGTTGACTGTAACATGATGAAGGGATAGATGGCAATTTCAGGAGCAGAGCTTTGAATAATTACGCCCCAGTGACAGTATGAAAAATTGCCATATTAACTAGCCTGAAGATAATGGCAATCCAAGAAGTGCAAAGCTCACTTACAGTATGATGCTTCAAAATAATAAAATAATAATTATTCTGGTCTGATCCCACCATTTCATCCAGATGGACACTGAGCTTGACACATAGCTTTTAATGAGACTCCTACACCTATGGCTGCAAGGGGCTGCTCCAGAACCAGTGATTGGTAGGATACAGAGATACTATGGTCTGGGAGGAGATGTAGAAGCAGCTCCAGAGGCTCAACTCACTTCAAGATTGTATGATGCAAAGCAGGTTTAGCACACCAAAAGATCAAGGCTGATGTGTCTGTGGAACCCAGAACTGGGGCCTCGGACATGGCTGAAAATGTAAGTGCTTAGCATCTCTATAAATCAGGCTTTATGGGCTAGATTTCACAAAGACACTTTGGTGTGGTGCTTAGCATCACCATGCCTAACGTTTAGGAGCCTAGAAAATCACTGGGATTCACAAAGCTTGAGTTCAGTGCCTAGGCTTCCTATACAATGATGGAGAGAGATAGGTGCCTCAGAGTGGGATTCACAAAAGCCAGCACATTAGGTGGCTACTAGGTGGGAACGTCACACTCAGTAAAGCACAAGGTGACACACTAGTTTACATCACACATGGTCTTTAGTTTTGCTATTCCACTGACTATTGTACAGCTGATCCTTGAAGGTCACTCAGATGCTTTCAGTCAACCAATAACTTTTTGGTTCCTGTACCATGCATGATCAATAAGGATGCGTGCCATGTTCACAGACCCAAATGCTTTGTGTATTCTTTTTCTTGCTCATTTACTTCAGGATCTTAAAGCTATTGACCTAGGTTTAAAATGGAGTTTTTTCAAAGGGCAAAATCAGTTAAATCACCAGTATTGCAGGATTTTAAAAGTGGGATTGAAAATAAAAACAGGCAACAAAAAAGTAATCAGATTGTTTCTTTAGATACATTAATTTCAAGGAGGTCTTGGCATCCCTTAAGTGCTTCATTAAGATTAATATCTATTGAAGTTTATTGCATAACCATGAATTAAGTTCTTATGAGATTTTTAATTAAAATTAAATTTTAACTTAATTTAATTTGAAATCACATTTCATTTGAATTCTGTTTCACTATTATTTTGTCTTGGATGGTTAGCTGTATGATATTTCCATCAATTCAGCTGTGTTGCCTTTAATGTTCATTTGTCACAGAAAGTTGGGAACTGGTCCAGTAGTGGAAGTAAGACATGTTATGCTTCTAGTGATTTATACAGACCCCAGGAATGTTATTTATACCATATATCCAGTTTTGAAAGGTTAAAGGTACAGTTCCTATTGCCCTTGCAGAATTCGCACAAGGGGAAGCAGCTATTACCCAAACAGAATAGATGCTAAATTGCTGATAGTGGCTAGTGCAGAAAGAGGTAAGAGGCTGGGAGTTGACAGCATCCTAAAATGGGGCCGTGGGGGAAGAAAGGTGATAAATCAAAGTTGGGGCAGTGCATATTTTGCATCTGTTTTTATTGTTTTCTGTTTTCTGAAAATGAAACAGTAATGTTTATGATTCCTGGAATTTGCTCATTGTTGTGAAACACAGCTCTTTCAATTAAGTATAGGGGGTAATCTTCCAGTTCTTCCAAAACAGTGGACAGTAGTTTTTCCCCAAATTGTTACAATTTAGAATCAATGTTTTGTTTCAGTTGGGAAACTAAAAGCTTTCAAGGAGAAAAAAAATATATTCAGTAGTTATTTCAGTGGGAAAGTAGTATTCAGGATGCAAAATGTCATTGTAATAAACATGTGCTAATAGCTTCTGAAAATTAACATTCAGAAGGCACATTTAACAAATGCTGAATTACAATGGAATGTTTTTAACTATATGCTGTATTCATACTGATTCCAAATGAGGTTAGTGCAATGCAATGAATATCAAAGTCACTCATAAACATAAGACATTTTGAGTAAAGTGCTATGAATGTTATTCTCCTCATTGGTCTACCATTTGCAGCTGATGTTTTCTGGACTACTCTCATTTGACAAGATATTTTACAGTTTTTCATCAAATTAAGTAGATGTCATTCAGGGTTTTTGTTTTTTTTTTTTTCATTTGGCGTAATTGATCTTGTTCTGTCACGATCCACAGAATATATTTTAGTGGTTATAGCAAGGACAGAGACCGGAGAATTCTCAAAGCTAATGCTGTGTAGCTGAATAACTGACAAAGTTTGAGCCATTGGACAGCTCAGTGTCTCCCAAACAACCTAAATTTGTAAAACTGGGTTAGAAAAGGAGCGTTCGTCTTCTCAGATGCTGTTGCATCTAGCTGACCTTTCATTATAAAATAAGTTGAAAAAATAAGCTACTTCAAGCACTGTGAAAGTAGTGATTGTCATTAAAATATCGATATTTACCCAGTCACTCCATAACAGCATGTGTTATCCTACATTCCACAGATAGGACTGGATCCTGCAAGCAGAAAGAAATGTTAGTTAATATGGGCATGAAAGGAGAAATATAGAACATTTCAGTTTTATATATCATCAAACATTGTAAAATATCTGGCCAAAGGTAACTTTTCTTAACACTAACAATAGACAGGGCTGTTTGACGATAATAAAATATTTATCCAGGTGGAAGTTCAGAGTGCTCAGCACCTCAAAGGAGCTTGTTTGCTGTTCAAAGTACAGAGGATAACTGTGTTATCTCATATCACTGTGAGATAAGTGTGCGTAAATGTTGCCTTTTTAATGGTCACCACTGTGTTAGTCAAATGGATTTCCTCTGGCAATGCTCTTTTCTTGATACATTCCTATGGTGTTTATTTTAGCTCTTTCTTCCATATCTGAAGGAATACTGATTGTGTGCTATTCTTTATATCTTAAAAACAGCACTGCTACTTGGATTCTACTTCATTTACCTAAACAGAGCAATTAGCACTATGGCATCAGCTTGCCCATATTTCATCAAGGCTGCTTTATTCCATATGAGAAGTTAATACTCTGTGCAATTGCTTATGATCCCTCTATTGCATGGCTTTTTACGTAATGTCATGGGACATAGTCTTCAATAAAACCAGTCAGCAGAGGAAATAAGTGGAGTTAACCTTTAGCATGGATGTATAGCCTTAATAAAACTGGGGTAAATAAGAGGAGAATAGTAATCACCCTTGTCTTGCTGAACCCAGCAGAAAAAAGAAATGTTAAAATAGATCTCTCTCCCTGATTTAAACTATCTTTAGCCCATTGGCTGTTCCACCCAACAGATATTTGAATAGTTAAAAAGCCCCCCGCCCCCCCATGAGTACAGAACTCTGACTACAGTTCCTGAATAGCTTATCTAGTAATTTTCATTTCTCATTTTTCTCCAATTTTCTCAGTTTTCTCTGACTCTCAGTAGTATTTTTTCAATTAATTGTTTTTTTTTGTTACTTACATTCTTATCCAAAGATCCAAAGTATTTTATGACTACTTCCTTAATTACCACCCTGCATCTCATTGATTTAGTAAATACTTTTATCATGCCACCTTTTCACCTCATCTTTTTCTACCTCTATTATAAAGATTATGCCCATCACCATTTGGCCCATTTTGCCATCCTACCAATTTTCTAGAAAGGGATGATCTCTCAGTATAGAATTATCCCTCATTATTTTAATTTTGAAAAAGTCTAGGTAAAAGTGTGGAGACTTCTGTGCTTCTCTAAAAATTGCTAAATCATAGCTATCATTCCATTATTGTGATACCCCAGTAAGAATGTAAAATACAATGGGTAACTAAATTTAATTAACATGGCCAAATTTCTCATGAGTTCAGTAGAATTTTGCTGCTGGACTAAAGGAGATTTGACACTTTTCTTAAGTTTAATTTTGAGTGATTATTCCTAATAATCACTTACTAATACAAAATTCCTGCAGGAAAGGAACAACACTTAGCATTATTACTAACTTTATATTAATCAGCAATACCAAAACATGAAATTCTACAAAATTAACATCAAAGTATCGCGATGATATCCCACCGAGTGTGCAATCTGGGTGATAAATTCTATCCTTCGTTTTCCATAAACACAGGATTTTATCAATGCTAATCAACTCTAAACTCCTGGCCTGGCTAGAAGAGTACAGCTCTAGAAAAGAAAAAAACTCATCCTCCAAACTCAGGCCTAAACAATTTGGTTAATTACTACTGCTGATGAGAATATTTTGAAATATTTGAAATTTGGACAAAATGTGTTAAAAATCTGTCAATTTCCCCCCATTTTTTAATTTCCCCCCATTTCTGTATTAACTACTCAAATGCCATTTTATCAAGCTTTCATCTCTGCTTATCAATTGTTGTAGCTAATCCCATTCTCTCTCTCAAAACACACAGACGTTACGAACATACCTGCAACAAACCAGAAATATCTTTTTATAAAGGAATTTACTAAGTATAACTTTCTAATCATTTTAAACACTTTACTATACATATGCATACACAGTTGTCTCAGCAACAGTAGATATAATACAACAAATTATTTCATACACATACAATACACATATAACTCTAACAAAGCCATTTTTTTCTAGCGTGTGGCTGTCTCAAAACACTGAAGAAAAACTGTCAAATATATGTATCAAGCATGTGATAGGGTGAGTATCTGCAGTCAGGCACGCATGTTCACATCTCCTTATTAATGAGGTATCTACTCTTAAGATGTGATTAAGAAACTAATTGGGTTAGCACCCCAGAGAAAAAGTCTGTAATACTTATCACCAGATATTAATTCAGTCACAAACTCTCAGCTTGAGCTGCAGTTCCTTACTTCCCAGTTGTAGTTGGTACTGCAAGAATAACTCAAGCTATTAATGGTACAGTATATTTTTTGTTCTAGTAATGCCAATAGACCCCTTGTGGATTGAAAAAGAGAGGCAGTTAATAGTGTTTAACTGTAATAAGTCTTTTGATGATATCAGCACACAACATCCTTAGGTCTTAGAGCTTTTGGATATCATCCTCCATTTTTAACTGAATTTGACTTAAAGAAGCAAATTCTGAAGCCATCATAATTTTTTAAAAACAGACTTAGGGTACAAGTCCCCTGTTAAAACTCCTTCTGAGATAGAATCTCAGACAATTCAATGGAGGGGCCACACTTATAACATCCCTTTCCACAAGTCTAACCAGAGGAGGTGTCACATTTGCATTTATTTATAACTTAGCCACTCAGTTCATTTTTCAGACACTCATATTTCTGGTGATATTCATTGGTACCTTATTTTGGGGAGTCAGGGGATGTTACCCACATAGACTGCTCATAAGTAATGTTTTTTTGACACTGAATGAGGGGGAAACTTGCAGCATGTATAGAAGCCTGATGCAGCTTCCTCTTTGAAATAAGAAAAATGTTTTATGTCTATATTCCTTTTTTGGTCTGTTTTAATAGAAATCCCAGGACCTACATCAGTTTTCCATTTGTTTAGAAGAGGTGACATCAACTTGTTCTTACTAGTTGCTTGCTTACTTATATGGCAGTTGCAAGAATCTTTGCCATCTACCACACATCCTCCTCCTCCTTCACGTATGCACAACTTGCTTCAGGTGGCACAGGACCAGGATTCATCTGCTGGTTGGATCATTAGATGTGAACACTGACATGAATGCTGATCCATGCCCACTACTCTTATTCTTCTGATAATGATGGTTTCGTTAGAGGTTGTGTCCCCTTCTAGATTTCTCTTTCAGCTTTTAGATACTTGGGTATATAAACACATTGTACAACTTTATCATACAAAGACATGATTTGCTCTATAATGATTCATAACTTTGTATAGCTTTGTTTCAAATACATTATTAATTTATTAATTATTATTATTATTTTGTATTGCAGTAGCAACTAGGAACCTCAGTCCTGGAGCGAGACCCCATTGTGCTAGCATTGAACAAACAGAACAAAAAGACAATCCCAGCCCTAAAGAGTTTACAATCTAAGTAATTTTTAAAATTTTAGGTGTTAGAATAAACACTTTTACACAGTATTTGGGTTTTAATCTTGCTGTAAGAAAATATCACCACTCAACTCCATGGTTGGCATTTGATATTTCTGTTTTTGGAGCTGTCTCATAATATCCAACTTGGTACATTGCAGCTAATATTTATTTCCTCATGGTTAATTTTTTTTTACTCAGTTTTAAATCCAGGTGAGAGTTTTCCTAGCCAAGTCTCTCTGAATTCAAGTTTTAAATAAGAATTCTCAAGATATATTATCAAATGCTTTACTAAAATCCATATGTGTGGAGATATATAAAATATTCTCTGCATCCCTTTTGGTAGCTCTGCAGTTGTCCAAGATGTATCAAAAATAGTTTTTAGTACAGCCACATTGGAGAAAAACAGATGAATTACCAATTTTCAATTTAGGAAAGAAGAGTGATATTGACAATTACCAATCGAATAAAATAATTAGAGAAATACGAAGGCCATGTCTGCACTACAAAGCTAAGTTGACTTAAGTTACAGCGGTTTATGACCATCGCTGTAATTACATCACACACTGTGCTCCTCGAGTCAGAGGAGCACATCCACAGTTGGTGCTCTAGGAATGACAGAGAGAGCAGTGCACCTCGGGTGGCTATCCCACTGTGCACCTTGTCACCTTCTCATGGTAGGAGTTCTGGGAATGGATCACAATCCATCACAGGGGTGGGATCACTGCCCCATGATACAGTTTTCTCCATCCTATAATTCCAAGGTTTTGCACCACTTTCAACTGCTGCTATAAACTTTGCGCCCACCATCTCTGCCTAAGATCATGGATCCTGCACTGCTCACTAGTCTTGTGAGAAGCATTATGAACATAACACAGCTGATCCTGCAGTATTTCATGACCTCCAAATATGAACAGGAATCCAAGGTGCCTATCCTACTGTGTGCCATGGAAAAAAACAATTCAAGATTGATGTTGGCATTCATGGAGCAGCTGCACATGTGGACCACCACTATTGGGCTTGGGAAACAAGCACTGAGTGGTCGGATCAGATTGTGATGTAGGTATGGGATGATAAGCAGTGTCTGCAGAAGTCTATATGTGCAAAGCCACCTTCCTTGAACTCTGTGTGGAGTTTGCCCCCACCCTGCTGTGGTGCAAGGACACCAAAATAAGAGCTGCCCTCATGGTGGAAAAGTGTGAGGTGATCAGTGGGTGGAAGCTGGCATCTCCAGACTGCTACTGGTCAGTCACAAATCATTTTAGAGTTGGGAAGACCACCATGGGGTTCTGGTGTTGCAAGTGTGCAGGGCCATTAATCTCCTCCTGCTATGAGGGGCTGTGACTCTGGGCAATGAGCAGGAAATCATAGAATATCAGAGTTGGAAGGGACCTCAGGAGGTCATCTAGTCCAACCCCCTGCTCAAAGCAGGACCAATCCCCAATTTTTGCCCCAGATCCTTAAATGGCCCCCGCAAGGATTGAACTCACAACCCTGGGTTTAGCAGGCCAATGCTCAAGCCACTGAGCTATCCCTCCTCCCTAAATAGCAGATGGCTTTGCAGCAATGGGATTCCGTAATTGCGGTGGGATGATAGAGGGCACACAATCCCAGTTTTGGCCCCAGAAACATCTTGTGATGGTGTATATCAACATAGAGGGCTACTTCTCTATGGTATTTCAGGCACTGGTGGATCACTGGGGTTGTTTCCCTGACATTAATGCGGGGTGGTCAGGGAAGGTTCACAACATACACATCTTCAGAAATACCGGGCTGTATAGAAAGCTGCATGCAGGGACTTTCCATATCAACGGTTTCCAACAGGGGATGTGGAAATAGACTCAGTCTACCCCTTATCCCTGAGGCTCTTGAAGCCATACACCAGAAACCTTGACAGCAGCAAGGGGTGCTTCAACAATAGGCTCAGCAGGTGCAGAAGACCACTGAATGTGCGATTGGCAGATTAAAGGATCACTGGTACTGCCTTTTTGGCAGGCTAAACCTCAATGTGGAAAATATTCCCATGGTCATAGTAGCCAGAAGCCAATGGGTAAAAGTTTCCCCGGGGTGAAACACTGAAGTGGATCACCTGGTGGCTGATTTTAAGCAGCCAGACAACAGGGCTCAACAGGGACTATTCAAATCAGGGAGGCTTTGAAGCAACATTTTGACAATGAGCCCCAGTAATGTGTCTTTCTGTAATGAATTGAGCCAGACATTGTTTACTTGCCACCTTGAATGATCCCCGTAATGATTCCTGCCTGAGTGTTAATTGTAGTCTGCAAATGTGCCAATTGCCACTGTGTATGAATTTCTGTTCAACCACCCTGTGTAGGTCACAGATAAAGAATCACTGTCTTTGTAAGACTAAATACATTTTTATTAAACAGCAATACAGAGATTAATATTTATTACAAGGGACATGACTGTGAGCACCACTTTCTGAAGTGAGGATGTCACAGATGTCTGTAACCCCAGCTGTTGTTATGGAAAATGTCCCTGGGAGAAGGGTTGGAATTTGGGGCGAGCATGGGCTGTTATAACAGGGGTAAAAGAGAGACAAAACAGAACTTGGGGGGGGGAATCAAATCAGTATCTTAGATGTCTGTATACTAATGCGAGAAGTATGGGGAATAAGCAGGAAGAACTCAAAATGCTAGTAAATAAACAGAACTATGACAAAATTTTCATCACAGAGACTTGTTGGGATAATACACATTATTGGAATATTGATATAGAAAGGTACAGCTTGGTCAGGAAGGAAGAAAAGGGAGGAAGTGTTGTCTTATATATTAAAAATGCATACACCTGGACTGAGGTTGAGATAGAAATAGGAGACAGACTTGTTGAAAGTCTCTGGGTAAGGATAAAGGGGGTAAAAAAACAGAGGGTGATGTCATGGTAGTGGTTCACTACAGACCACCTAACCAGGAAGAAGAGGTGGATGAGGCTTTTTTTAAACAACTAAACCTCCAAAGCACAAGACTTGGTGGTGTTGGGGGACTTCAACTACTCAGACATCATTCTGGGATGTATTAGCAGGAGTGTTGTGTAACCCTTCTGCCCGTCAGAGTTGGCAGCAACAAGGGCCGGGTTCAATATCTAGGGGATCCATTCCAATAACACAATGCAAACCGGCTCGAGCCCCCACCCAGTGACCTGGGACAAATATATACCACCCCCGCTGGGCGCCTCCAAGAGGCAATACTTCCCCTCTCGCAAGCACATAGCCTGAGTGTAGCAAAAGCCTTTTAATAACAGAGAGAAACAATGTGGCATTATGTTGGGGAAACACCACCAACAGGATTCATAACACAACCCATGAGCAAAAAAAAACCCACCCCAGGCAAATTGGGGCATGCCCTTTTCCCTTTGGTTCTTGAGTCCAGCAACCCCAAATCACCCAAAGTCCCAAAAGTCCAATGCCCCAAAAGTCTCTGTCCCTGGTCAGGGCAGCCCCAGAGTTCGAAAGTTTATCTGCGGAGCTTTACCTCCCAACCTGGGTGGAAATGGGACGGGGATAAGAGGCACCTTACATGATCTGAAGCTGACCGCCCCATAGCTCCATAGCGGCGCTCCGCTCCGCCAGCCGTCCCACAAACTCCTTCGCTCCGCTGCGCTCCGCCAGCCGCCCCACGAACTCCTTCGCTCAGCTGCGCTCCGCTCCGCCAGCCGCCCCACGAACTCCTTCGCTCCGCTGCGCTCCGCTCCACCAGCTGCCCCACGAACTCCTTCGCTCAGCTCCACGACCCACAAGCAGCTCCTGCCGTCCACACACTGCTCCGCGTTGAACTGCTTCACCAGCCGTGCCGCAAACTGCTCCACAATATATCTTCAGGCTCCCCCACTACTTAACACAACACTCAGTGATTTCAGCTCTTAGGTGAATTCAGCTTGTAGTAGGGGAGCCCCAGTGCTGGTGCACTGTCAGCCCAAAGTGAGCTCAGCAGCCTATAACTAGACTTCTAATGAAATCAAAATTAGCTCTGATATTCCACAGTGGAGAGAGGAGGAAGTGCAATTAGCATGTAAGGCCCTCACCAAGGGGCCCATGCCACCAAGTATTAATACTTGTCCCCAGCCTCTCTCTATTCACACAGTTTTGGAACCCATGACCCTTGCCTAGCGAGTGCTACTTAGTTGATGGTGAATCCCTCCATCATAACAAAAGGCCACGTACAGTTCCAAGCACAGTTCCCATAATCAGGGTAATAACAATTTATTCTTCCTGCCCCAATAACAGAGACGCTGGGGATCCCACAGCAGCCAAAGTGACCATTTGAGCAGCTATGGTCTCATTCTAGGCGTGGTGGGTGTGCCTATGCAAATGACATCGGCCCCTGAAGTTCTTTTCCACAACTTGCCACACCTCACCACCAGATGTCAGGGTGGAGCTCATCCTGACACTGCTTACAGTTGTAAGCAAGACATGAGAAGTCATTCTTCCACTCTACTCCATGTTGATTAGGCCTCAATTGGAGTATCGTGTCCAGTCCTGGGCACCACAGTTTCAGGAAAGATGTGGACAAATTGGAGAAAGTCCAGAGAAGAGAAACGAAAAATGATTAAAGGTCAAGAAAACGTGACCTATGAGGGAAGATTGAAAAAATGGGTTTGTTTAGTCTGGAAAAGAGAAGACTGAGAGGGGACATGTTAATTTTCAAGTACATAAAAAGCTCTTAAAAGGAGGAGGGAGAAAAATTGTTCTTCTTAACCTCTGAGGATAGGACAAGAAGCAACGGGCTTAAATTGCAGCAAGGGAGGTTTCGGTTGGACATTAGGAAAAACTTCCTAATTGTCAGGGTGGTTAAGCACTGGAATAAACTGCCTAGAGTGGTTGTTGAATCTCCATCTTTGGAGATATTTAAGAGCAGATTAGACAAATACCTGTCAGGAATGGTCTAGATAATATTTAGTCCTGCCATGAGTCCAGGGGACTGGACCAGATAACCTCTCAAAGTCCTTTCCAGTCCTATGATTCTACTTAAGGACCTAGCTGAAGCAATCCCTGAATCGTTAGCATTTATCTTTGAGAACTTATAGAGGATGGGTGATGTCCCAGAAGATTGGAGAAGGGCAAACCAACTTATTTTTCTTCTTTGACAATATTACTGGCCTAGTGGAAGGGGAAGCAGTAGATGTGATATACTTTGATTTTAGTAAAGTTTTTGACAAGAGTGCCACATGACATTCTCATAAGCAAAGTGGGGAAATGTGGTCCAGATAAAATTACTGTAAAGTGGACACAAAGACCAAACTCAAGAAGTAGTTATCAGTGATTCACTGTCAAACTGGGATAATATATCTAATAGGATTCCATTAGAGGAATCAGGCCTGGGTCTGGTACTATTCAATAGTTTCATTAAAGACTCGGATAATGGAGTGGAGAATATGTTTATGAAATTTGCAAATGTCACCATGCTGGAAAGGGTTGCAAACCCTTTGGAGCACAGGATTAGAATTCAAAATGACCAGGAAAAAACGTAGAATTTGTCTGAATTCAACAAGATGAAATTCAGTTAAGACAATATGCTACACTTAGGAAGGGAAAATCAAATGCACAATCACAAAATGGGGAATAACTGGTTAGGTGGCTGAAAAGGATCTGGGGGTTATAGTGGAACACAGATTGAAAAAGAGTCACCAATATGATGTAACTGTGAAAAAGACTAATATAATTCTGGAATATGAACAGGAGGCTGCTAGCCAGCTCTCTAACTCCACATTCTACAGGCCATTATCCTCTGATCCCACTGAGGATTACCAAAAGAAACTGGACCATCTGCTCAAAAAACTCCCTGAAAAAGCACAGGAACAGATCTGTGCAGACACATGCCTAGAACCCCAACCAGGGGTATTCTGTTTGCTACCTAAGATCCATAAACCTGGAAATCCTGGAAGCCCCGTCATCTCAGGCATGGCACCCTGACAGAAGGATTTCTGGCTATGTGGACTCTCTCCTCAGGCTCTACACTACCAGCACTTCCAGCTGTCTTTGAGACACCACTGACTTCCTGAGGAAACTACAATCCATCTGTGATCTTCCTGAAAACACCATCCTGGCCACTATGGATGTAGAAGCCCTTACACCAACATTCCACACAAAGATGGACTACACGCTATCAAGAACAGTATCCCCAATAATGTCATGGCAAACCTGGTGGCTGACCTCTGTGATTTTGTCCTCACCCACAACTATTTCACATTTGGGGACAATATATACCTTCAAGTCAGCGGCACTGCTATGGGTACCCGCATTGCTCCACAGTATGCCAACATTTTTATGGCTGATTTAGAACAACGCTTCCTTAGCTCTCGTCCCCTAATGACCCTACTCTACTTGCGCTACATTGATGACATCTTCATCATCTGGACCCATGGAAAAGAAGCCCTTGAGGAATTCCACCATGATTTCAACAATTTCCATCCCACCATCAACCTCAGCCTAGACCAATCCACACAAGAGATCTACTTCCTGGACACTACAGTGCTAATAAGCGATCGTCACATAAACACCACCCTATACCGGAAACCAACTGACCGCTATACTTACCTACATGTCTCCAGCTTCCATCCAGGACACACCACACGATCCATTGTCTACAGCCACGCTCTAAGATACAACCACATTTGCTCCAATCCCCCAGACAGAGACAAGCCCTACAAGATGTCTATCAAGCATTCTTAAAACTACAATACCCACCCGCTGAAGTGAAAAAAACAGATTGACAGAGACAGAGAGTATCTAGAAGTCACCTACTACAGGACAGGCCTAACAAAGAAAATAACAGAAAGCCACTAGCTGTCACCTTCAGCCCAGACTAAAACCTCTCCA
Organism: Eretmochelys imbricata; assembly: GCF_965152235.1. Classification (NCBI taxonomy): domain Eukaryota; kingdom Metazoa; phylum Chordata; order Testudines; family Cheloniidae; genus Eretmochelys; species Eretmochelys imbricata. The sequence goes on from NC_135572.1 coordinate 145,829,845, forward strand.
GCACATCATCAAAGATCTACAACCTATCCTGAAAAATGATCCCTCACTCTCACAGATCTTGGGAGACAGACCAGTCCTTGCTTACAGACAGCCCCAACCTGAAGCAAATACACTCCAGCAACCACACACCACACAACAAAAACACTAACCCAGGAACCTATCCTTGCAACAAAGCCCGATGCCAACTCTGTCCACATATTTATACAAGTGGCACCAACATAGGATCTAATCACATTAGCCACGCCATCAGGGGCTTGTGCACCTGCACATCTACCAACGTGATATATGCCAGCATGTGCCAGCATGCCCCTCTGCCATGTACATTGGCCAAACCGGACAGTCTCTGTGCAAAAGAATAAATGGACGCAAATCTGACATCAGGAATCATAACATTCAAAAACCAGTAGGAGAACACTTCAACCTCTCTGGCCACTCAGTAAGAAATTTAAAGGTGGCAATTTTGCAACAGGAAAGCTTCAAAAACAGACTCCAAGGAGAAACTGCTGAGCCTGAATAAATATGCTAACTTGATACCATTAACTTGGGTTTGAATAGAGACTGGGAGTGGCTGGGTCATTACACATATTGAATCTATTTCCCCATGTTGAGTATCCTCACACCTTCTTGTCAACTGTCTAAATGGGCCATCTTGATTAACACTACAAAAGTTTTTTTCTCCTGCTGATAATAGCTCATCTTAATTAACTAGCCTCTTACGCCATCTTTTCATGTTCTCTATATGTGTGTGTGTGTAATCTTCTTACTATATGTTCCATTCTATGCATCTGATGAAGCGGGCTGTAGCCCACAAAAGCTTATGCTCAAATAAATTTGCTAGTCTCTAAGGTGCTACAAGTACTTCTGTTCTTTTTGCTGATATAGACTAACATGGCTGCTACTCTAAATTCTGGGGTGTGTTAACATAAGTATCATATAAGACAAGAGAGGTAACTGTTCCATTCTACTTGGGACTGGTTAAGGTCCCTTCCAGTCCTACATTTCTAGGATTCTATGATTCCACTGAATCTATAGGCAAATTGTTTGTTTTTCTAGAACATGAGGCATAAAAAGATCTGTTTTCTTGTGCATTGGTGATTTCTTGATGTAACACTATTAATATTTCATTTTTGTCCTTGCAAAATAATAAGCCAAAATGTCCAAAACATCCAAACAATAGGAATTTTGTGTGTGTACTAAATCTTTTAAATGTCCATCTATTGCTAATCATGATTCTTAATATTCTTGGAGCTGCTTGTATGATTACCACTTTTTTTCTGTCCATGTATAACAGAGATGCAGAGATTATTGTGCCCAACCCTGCTCAATTCAGATATTTGGTCTAGCTATATTCTGCCTTTATTAAATTTTCTGTGACTAATGGGACTGATGAATGACAAATAGCATTATAAATATAATATAACCCCCCCACCACCAAATGTAGAATATATTTCAATCATTGCTTAATGGAACACGATATAAATATAATAAGAAATATACGGTCCCAAATATCCCTGCTGGTCCTTAGTACCATTTTTAGGAAAAGGGAGCTCCCAATCATTTCAAGTTAGCAATACCAGCCAGGCAATTTGTATGTTGTCTGAAAACAGGCAGCAGCAACAGCAGCAGGTTAGGGCATAGCCATCCTGAACAGTAACTGAGAAGTGATTAAAGACACCAAAAATACCCTGTCTTGAGACTATTGGAAGCAGAGAAGCTGCACCTCACAATCAGATCTAATTTAATACCAGGCATCAAATCAAAAAGATTTCTTTAATTTTTCCAATGATTTACAGAGAGTGAAACCTAAAAAACAAAATGAAGAACAGTAAAAAAACAGTATGAGTCCTTAGATTCTGCAATTCATATATCTCTGTGTTTTATCTTGATGATGTACAGTACTGCAATCAAAGTGGGTTTACTAATTAAGAACATTGAATTAACAAAGTTCATTCAAATTTCCTTTTGTTCAAATCCATTTGACAAAAAGTTACTGTATGTGTCAGTTTAAAAGCACTGTAATCATGCAGCAGTTCATAGTACCCAGTCAGCCGGCATTAGTTTCAATAGTTTCTTCCCTAATGAAGTTGACTGAGGACACATGTAGAGAAGGGAATAAAACTGATGTGAAATAATAGAATCTGTGTCTTGAAATTCCACCTCTGGTGTTGCATCCTTAGATCATATCTACGATCAACATAAGTCATTGTGACTCCTTAAACATACAGAAATACTAAATTTTTCTTGAGCAAGTCAGATTTTATTAGTCAGGATCCTATTTGTCACAAGATGACAGTTGCCGTCGGGGTGGGGGATACACATAAGAAATGTAAATGTGTTCTGAGGTGCCAAAGTTCATTATTTTACAAGCCCCCAGCAAATCAGTACATATGTAAATGATATGCACAATATCTTAACACGATGCATCACACAGGAGGCATGTAACACCTTTCTGGGTTTTTTGAACCCTTAGTCCATATGTGTTTGTTATGGTTGTTGGCAATATGGGTGTATAGATCAACATCTGCCTAGCTTCGGATTAACTGAGTAGATAAATAATATTTGTTAACTTTGCTTAGAAGAAAATTCCTACTGATAATCCATGTTTCTCTTTATTGGAACATATATTATTTCAGTCTTTAAATAATACTAGTGAGAAGAGCTATAAGCGTCCTCTACTCACCTGTGGATACATTGAAATTCTCTATTAATACATGGAGGGGTGCACTTTACCATCTGTATTAAGAGACTACAAACCTTCTGGCTAATGAATGGTCTTGCTTTAAAATATACAAGTAGTTATAGAAGACCTTCATTATTTGAACATGCTATTATACTGTACCCACGCCAGGGCACTGCTGCTGGGTGCACAGTCCTTGCCTCAGCCGGCACCACCTGGAGGCATGTAATATCCCGTCATCCCTAAGAAAGATTCTGCTCAGGCAAGGGACCTGCTGATTGGCTTCAAACATCAAAAGATTGCAGTCTAGGCCGCAAACATCACTATCTGAGGATTATAAAACCTATAAAGGGAATGTCCTCTTGTGGGGCCTGATTTTTCATCTAGCTGCAGTTATTATGGACTTGGATACACTCTGTAATTATGAATAGCGTATGTTAGCCTGGTTATTACAATGTTAACTGTGTGGATTTATTGGTTTGGTTTATTAGGGGCTTTCAGGGAAAATAACGGCTCAAAGATAAGCAAATTCTCAGCCAATACTTGAGACTTGTTAAAAGATAATGACCATGGTTAGCATGTAATGATGACAACTTATCAGGTCTATGCCCTCTTCTGTTGGTGGGCTACTCTTAGAGTTATAAGGAATCATGGAATCATAGATTCTTAGAATAATTCTTAGAGAATTCTTACATAGTCCTTAGAATCATAGAATCATAGAATATCAGGGTTGGAAGGGACCTCAGGAGGTCATCTAGTCCAACCCCCTGCTCAAAGCAGGACCAATCCCCAACTAAATCATCCCAGCCAGGGCTTTGTCAAGCCTGACCTTAAAAATATCTAAGGAAGGAGATTCCACCACATCCCTAGGTAACGCATTCCAGTGTTTCACCACCATCTTAGTGAAAAAGTTTTTCCTAATATCCAACCTAAACCTCCCCCACTGCAACTTGAGACCATTATTCCTTGTTCTGTCATCAGCTACCACTGAGAACAGTCTAGAGCCATCCTCTTTGGAACCCCCTTTCAGGTAGTTGAAAGCAGCTATCAAATCCCCCCTCATTCTTCTCTTCTGCAGACTAAACAATCCCAGTTCCCTCAGCCTCTCCTTATAAGGCACGTGTTCCAGTCCCCTAATCATTTTTGTTGCCCTGTGCTGGACTCTTTCTAATTTTTCCACATCCTTCTTGTAGTGTGGGGCCCAAAACTGGACACAGTACTTCAGATGAGGCCTCACCGATGTCGAATAGAGGGGAACGATCACGTCCCTCGATATGCTGGCAATGCCCCTACATATACATCCCAAAATGCCATTGGCCTTCTTGGCAACAAGGGCACACTGTTGACTCATATCCAGCTTCTCGTCCACTGTAATCCCTAGGTCCTTTTCTGCAGAACTGCTGCCAAGCCATTTGGTCCCTAGTCTGTAGCGGTGCATGGGATTCTTCCGTCCTAAGTGCAGGACTCTGCACTTGTCCTTGTTGAACCTCATCAGATTTCTTTTGGCCCAATCCTCTAATTTGTCTAGGTCCCTCTGTATCCTATCCCTACCCTCCAGTGTATTTACCTCTCCTCCCAGTTTAGTATCATTTGCAAACTTTCTGAGGGTGCAATCCACACCATCCTCCAGATCATTTATGAAGATATTGAACAAAACCGGCCCCAGGACCGACCCTTGGGGCACTCCACTTGATGCCGGCTGCCAACTAGACATGGAGCCATTGATCACTACCCGTTGAGCCTGACAATCTAGCCAACTTTCTATCCACCTTATAGTCCATTCATCCAGCCCATACTTCTTTAACTTGCTGGCGAGAATACTGTGGGAGACTGTGTCAAAGGCTTTGCTAAAGTCAAGGAACAACACGTCCACCACTTTCCCCTCATCCACAGAGCCAGTTATCTCATCATAGAAGGCAATTAGATTAGTCAGGCATGACTTGCCCTTGGTGAATCCATGCTGACTGTTCCTGATCACTTTCCTCTCCTCTAAGTGCTTCAGAATTGATTCCTTGAGGACCTGCTCCATGATTTTTCCAGGGACTGTTTTATATTTTGTTGTCAAAATATCATTCATATTTCTTGGAGTTAGAGAGAGCAGTGACTACTGCTTGAATGAGGTGATGGTCAGTCCAAGACAATGACTGGTTTGTAATGTTTTCTTTGTCAACATCTATTCAGAAGGCCAGGTCTAAGATATGGACAGCAGTGTGAGTTGGACCAGATACGCAGCTATTTTGGTGGTGCCAGTGGCAAGCCTTCAGGTTCACCTGCTAGGTACTGCTGCTTCCATAAGCAGCCTTAATCTCTGTTATTATGAAACCTACAAATAATCAAATAAAATCAAATATAGGGTGATTATTTTCCTTCCTCATATGTTATGGGAATAATTTTTTCTTGAGAAGGCATGAGTGTTTCTCTTTAGGGGCATACTGTGCTTACTCGATTATATCATGTACTTTAAACTCTCTGTTTAAGTGTCCATTTCTCAATCAGGATGATCACTTTTAATCTTGTAACCTTCACCAATGCATAAGGGTAACTCAGTTTTAGACATAAGTCTGAAATCTAGACAAAGTACAGCATTAAAGATCTTTTCTTTGCCCATATAATTATTCATAGTTTATTTCCTTCTTTTACGTTTTAAAAAAAATCTTGTCATTCCCCCCACCATTGATTTAGTTAAATGACTTTTCTTCATCTTCATGTCTGTTGAGGAAACTGGCAAATCAATACATTGTTTTTTTGTTATTATTTGTATAACAGTAATAACTAGAGGCACAAACTTAGATCAGAGACACGTGGTGCTAGGCACTGTACAAACCCATGTTGAGAATCAGTCCCTGCCCCCTGCTTACAAGTCACAGAAAGTTCATGATTTTACTTGCAATAATTTCACATATGTTCTATTGGAGCAGAGGTGGAACCAGGAGGGCAGGTAGATAGAACCCCCCTGGAAATACTGAGGGGATGGATCTATGTTTCCACCTGCCCCCCCCCCCACATCTTGCAGAGATGAGAGCATGACTGGGCTATGTTCCATGCACATGTGGGAAGGGGGTGTGGAGATAAAAGCAGAATCCAGAGGATGGGCTAGAATGGTTGCCACAGCACACAAGATCAGGCCAGCTGCTTGGGAACAGGTAGGACTCCCCAGCCCAGCTCATTCCCAACTTCAAGCTACTGGAGGTCCAAGTAAAGACACCCAATCCAGGTGAGGAGCAGGAGCATGTGCGCCTGCCACCAGGGTGGGTTATGGGACATAACATTGACATCTGGGGGTCATCGGCACACAGCACCAGCCTCACTGGGCATGGAGAACAGGGCACTGTGAACCAGCTGCCGAGGAACTGCATTAGGAATGGCAGTAGGAACCACCAGAACACCCCTTACCAGCCTGGAGCCAACTTGTTCTCCTTTCTGCCCCCAAATCTGAATAGCTGCCTTCCTATCCCTCTGCCCCTTCCCTTCACAGGGAGCTTCCTCCAACCCCTCTTGCCCCATATAGCAGCAATAAGAGTAATGTAGCTGCTGGCCCAGGTTTGTCTTGTGCTTCAACAGATCCTTCAGAGAATTCTATGATCCTTGCAAAAGTTAGTCAATTTGTAGACTTCCACTCAGTCTAATTGCATGATCAATAAGATACAATCCAATTTTCTTATATTTTCATCTCTATTAATACCCATCATTTAACTTCAATCAAACTTCTCATAAGACATCATAATTCATATGTGGTATTCCTATTCTATTTTTATTCTATTTAGGTTCTTATATCACGCTCATCACCACAGTATCTGAGCACCTTCTAGTAGGGCATTAAGCAATGTGACAAATAACTTTCATGTGTTTGCTCTCTCATCCTCTCCCCAGGGTAGAATGTTTTGTTTGGGCAAAGACCTTTTATGTGTATATATCTATCTATATATCTATCTATCTAACATATGTTGCATATGTTTGTTAGAGAAGGCCACATCAAAGAACTTCGCCTTGCACTTGAAGTGGAAGGTGGTCAGGTGGCAGTTCATTCCACAGTCTTGGGTCAACCACTGGGAAAGCTCTCTCTCCTGTACAGAGGAGCTTCACTTTTACTGTACTAATCTCATTTTGACAGAGGAGTGAAGTCTCTCTCTCCCAGTGTCAACTAGGCTCTGCAGAGAATCCCTCATATTGCACCTCTAGCTGCTGGATGCTAACTGCTCAGTCTGTCTTCTTGCATTTAAAATAACTAGTGAATTCTGCCATGTCACTGAGTTCCATACATTGACCAGGTAGGCTGTATCATGAATAATACAGTAATTAAAAAAAGTCTAAATATTTAAAAATAATGAGGGTGCACTGCTTTATCACAAGCAGGCATTAGTTTGTACAATCACACTGTGACACTTTGTTTCTTCTTATTCAGGGATCGGCAACCTTTGGCACGCGGCTCACCAGGGTAAGGCCCCTGGTGGGCCGGGCTGGTTTGTTTACCTGCCACGTCTGCAGATTCGGCCGATCATGGCTCCCACTGGCTGCAGTTCACCGCTCACTTCACCGCGGGCCGAGGCATGTGATGGCCGCCGCTTCCCTCAGCCCCCATTGGCCTGGAGCGGCGAACTGCAGCCAGTGGGAGTTGCAATAGGCCAAACCTGCAGAAGGTAAACAAATAGGCCCGGCCCGCCATGGGCCTTACCCTGGCAGGCCATGTGCCAAAGGTTGCTGATCCCTGTTCTTATTTTTATGAGTCTCATGTTGTCATCTGCAGGGCAGCTGCTGATTCTCACAGGTTCCAGAATCCAAATGAAGCAACGTTCTTCTATCCCACTGTCATCATGCTTGAATTGCTGGGTTAGGATATATGATCCTGTTTTAACTAAGACAATCCCAAACTAAACCTCTGGACCTATAAACCCCAAAACTTTGTGGAGATTGAGAATCTGAATCCAGATCTGTAAGTAAAATTTGTGAATTACCCCAAGTGATATAATAAGCAGACACAAAATCTGATACCAGACACCTTAAAGCTTTCAATATACATATTCCAAATGTGAACATAAGAACAGCCATGCTGGGTCAGACCAATGGTCCATCTAGCCCAGGATCCTGTCTTCCGACAGTGACCAATGCCAGGTGTTTCAGAGGGAATGAACAAAACAGATAATCATCAAGTGATCCATCCCCTGTTTCCCATTCCCAGTTCTGGCAAACAGGCTAATAGCCATTGATGGACCTATCCTCCATGAATTTATATAATTCTTTTTTGAAGCCTGTTAGTGTTTTGGTCTTCAGAACATCCTCTGGAAAGGAGTTCCACAGACTGACTGTGCGTTGTGTGAAGAAATACTTCCTTTTGTTTGGTTTAAACCTGCTGCCTATTAATTATATTTGGTGATCCCTAGTTCTTATGTTATGAGGAGTAAATAACACTTCTTTATTTACTTTCTCCACACCAGACATGATTTTATAGATCTCTGTCACGTCCCCCAAGTCATCTCTTTTCCAATCTGAAAAGTCCAAGTCCTAATAATCTCTCCTCATATGGAATCTGTTGCATACTCCTAATAATTTTTGTGGCCCTTTCCCTAAACTTTTCCAATTCCAACATTTTTTTTTTTGAGATGGAGTGACCAGATCTGCATGGAGGATGTATGAAGCTTAGTCAAATTATCAGACTTAGGATAAGTTAAGTTAATAATAAACCTGCCTGTCTTGGGCCTATGTTTATCATATGTTGATGTTCTGAAAATAACTGCTGAGTTTGGAGAATGTCTGAGAGAGTTCAGTAGACACCACAAGAGACCATTGGTAGCCAGGATGAAATGTTAGAGACTTCCTTAAGGTAACTGTCTGTTAATACGGTAATAATGTGGTGGAAATGTTAATAAGTACAAGGGAAACTAATGAGTTAGCCTATAAAAATGGAGCACTCCAAGAGTAGAGGGGTGTGGAAGTTCAAATAAGGAAAAGGAGTTAAAATCTTCAGAGATGTGTATGAACACCAGTGGGCATCAGCATAACACATTTATAAAAGGTGTCATGGTCTGCGTGCCTTGGTGTGGGGGAGATGCAGGACAATGACCACTGGTGAGGGTGATGATGAAGACTAACACTTTGGGTTTTCTGCAAGGCCTGGTGTGAGTAATGCAAATATTACGCATTTTGTAATGGTCTCGCTCCTTTACCTGATTGCAGTTTGTGTATTATTTGGTTGGCTATTAAAAGTAATTATTGTAGAAAGAGCATGGTGTAGATTCTATTGTGCACCATCGGGTTCCTGTACTATTAAAAGCTTCTCTCTACTATAGTTGATCTTGGGGGCTGAACTCTCATAGATTAACATAGGTTTTAACCCTCACTATAGGGTGAGTAATTGGTTAAAGATGTGGGCGTACCATGAATTTATATAGAGGCATTATGATATTTTCTGCCTTATTATCTATCCCTTTCCTAATGATTCCCAACATTCTGTTAGCTTTTTTGACTGCCACTGCACATTGAGTGGAGGTTTTCCTGGGTGTCTGTGAGCCAAAATATGCAGTATAGGCCTATCTCTTGAGTTAGCTTTTGATTGGATCTGAGTCCATATTATAGAAATCATCCTCTCCCTCTTTGTATTGTTATCTCTTCTATTGTAGGTTAAAGACTGACTTAAAATCTATCACTCCCACTTTATGTGCTCCTGAATTAAGTTGGTATTTTCTTGGTGTAAAAACGAGGAACATGACAGCTACTGTCATTTACGTTGCAAAAAATCCAGCTAACTTAGCTCCCAAACTTTCCAGCTCTTAACTGCACTAGATCCAAATTGCACATAATTTCAAGACTGCTCATCAGTATAAAAATCCTTGACAAACATGCCATTTGTTCAAACATCTACAGTTTACACAGGGCTGTCAATAAGCCAAGCCATAAAGTTCTGACCAAAATCCACTTTATGAAAGCTGAAGGAGGTAAGAAGTGAGGTTTGAGGGAGTTGCACTGGAACAGGATAAAGAGAGGACTCAGTTCACAAGTTTCAATTGAATTTAGATCCAGACTTCTCCAAAGTCTGGGCATGGTCAGATCCAGTGTTTTGGATTAGCTGCATTTCTGTTTAAAACTCTATAAAGCATACAGTCCAAAAAGTTCACAGCACAAATTAAAGTGTTCCTGTCATAGAGCTCTGTATCTAAAAAAAGAGCATGCACTTTCCATCATGTAGTACATGGTATATGTGGAGTGTTTTAGTTAGCAGGCACTCAGGCATGCAAAAACTCTACATAACCCATTACTTGATGGTACATAATTACTGCGTTTTTAGAGTGCAGCAAGTTGTTCACTTTTTTGTTTTAAAATGGCTTTTGCTGCCTTTTTCCTTTTCTTCATTGATGTTCTGCAGATTTATGGTAGCAATTCCTCCTAATGCTAATAGGAACTGAGTATGTAAAACAAGCGTAAAACAAACAGGTAGCATTAGAATGATAGATGAAAATATATATGCAGATGGTTTGGGGGGTTATTTATTAATTTACGGATCCATCCTTGCTGTTTTTTAATCAGAGACCAACTTTGCACATACTTTCTCTAAACATACATTTTTATTATGGCAAAGTTACAATAAAAAATTAACATACAACAGCGTACATTACTTGATACATATTCAGGATCAGTTTAATTTTTCAAAGAACCTGGCTAAAGATTCTGTTTTGTTGGCTAGGGAGCCCTTCTCCTCCGAGTATGCTAAAAAGAACGAACAACGTTCTAAATACTTGTCCTCTTTTTGGCACTTCTCTTGTGGTCATACTTGGCGTGAAAGCTTTTCCATTACAAAGACCGTCCATATTTAACTATACCACAATTCCACAGAAGTCACATTTTTCCAATAATGTGCAATACAAAGTCTTGCTGCTAACAATAAAAACAACAACGTGTTGTTCTGTTTAAAATGTAGATCCTTTGTAGGTGTCTCATGTAAAATGGGATGGGAATTCCAGTCTGTATGTTAGTGAGAAAGTGCTACATCACACTATACACTCATGTTGCCAAAGGAGTGACAGATAGTATGGCCATCAAGAGTGAATTGTTCACCGACTGTGACAGGAATTTGCACCACCACTGTCCAAGTGGTGCATGCTTTGTGGACTAAGGACTGCCGTTTGAACTGTGAGTCTGTCAGCTTTTACAAGCATTAAATTCACTTTTTACAACATAACACAGGGAAGCAGAAAGTGTAAGAACCTCAAAATTAATGCAACAATATTTTTTCCACATTTTCGCCACATTGAAGTAAGTGAAAATCCCAGAGAAAGGAAAAGAAATGACTCAGCTCCAGAAAACATAATATAGTAACTTTTAAACATGATTATTTCTCTGCTTAGAACAAATACTTCCTTAACATCTATTTGTTAACTACTGGCCAACTTATGCTGGAGATTGCAGTAGTTATATGGTATTCATTGCTTCCATATGTTTCATTAACTGATGAAAAAGCAAATTAGAAAATGGGACAAAGTTAAGGGAGGGAAAATCTCTAAAGAACTAGATGACATCTCTGAAGTTCTGATTAAATCAGAATAAAATATTTTCTGAGGAATTAATTTTCCAGTGTACTAAACACAGACTTCCAAACACATAAAAAATTAATTCTCAGACATTCAAGCTTCCTTGTTTTGCATAGTTTTCAGAGGAAATGGCAGATAATAATGCCTGCTCCACATTTCAGAAAGGTGGGGTCAGAAAAGAGGTACAATTACATGACAGCATGGGTACTTTATCTGAAAGCAGAAAACTTGATCGCTACAGTTGTGAGGAATGAAGAAGTCTTCAATGAAGAGAAATATTTTACAAGTCATAATTATCATCTAGTTCACACACTGTATTAAATTGATTGTAAAAAATTTAATCACAAAAAAAAAGAAATTGACAGAAGCATGACATGGGATATATGCTCGGGTATATCTCATGATGTTCCTATATGTAGAAATTGAAATGAATTGTAAAAGTCAATGAAGCATCAGAGAGATAGCTGACTGTAAATCCTAGCCAGTGTCCTAAATGTGTCAGTCTTCAAGAAACACATACTCTCTGACATTGCCTTTCCCATTTACAAATTGATATCTAGAGAGCTGATGAATAGGGCCTTGGGTTAATTTGCATGTCACTGATTACTTCCTCACCCTCCAGTATCCCCCACCTCCATGCAATAGGGTGGCAACATTTTCCCACCTACATAACATGCAACAGTGTTAATTTTTTGATAACTTCCTAGTAATTACATGACCCTTAAAGTGCTCCTGTGCAGGATTCGAAGATAATCCCCCAGTCTGAATGTGAATCTTGTCTCATTTGAGGCTGGCACATAGTTATTAGCTTTCACTTGGCTGACAGATGTAGTGGGCGACAGCAGAACAAGAAAAAGAAAGAGGGAATAGGAACCAACAGCTTTAATCTAAATAGAATAAGAAAGAAAAAAGGTATGTAAAATCTAGAAATTTATAGATCAGTTTCAACAGAGCATATTTAGTTATTTTCACAGGGTTTTCTTCAAGCTGCATAAATTGTCCTATTGTTTAAAGGAAATACAACATGTACTCTACACATAACACTTTCAACCTGTGTTCCCTGCATACCTTCCACAGGGATTAGTACAGTATGTTGCATTGCTATGGGGGAGGTTTGGAGTAGGGAGTCACCTTGGTAATATTGCTTTCCTGGCTGCTGAAATACTGGCATGATGTTACAAAGCGGTCATACTTGGCCTCCTCTCCAGAAGTGTGTGCATGAGACCCACCATTCTTAATTTATCCCCTGCCAGCCAACTCTTGGAGTAACACTGAAGGTGTCTAGCACCACACTCAGAAGAGGTGACAGCAGGTTTTACCCTCTTTGTCTAAGGTATCACTACTGTTGAAGTGGAAAATGAGGGGTGGAGAGAGGCAGCCCATAACAGAGAAGTTGGAGAAAGCTACAATTTATATATTGTGAAAGATACCCATCAGCATCAGCCAAATAGTCTACAAGTTTAAACTTAAAATACAAACAACCTGCAGTTTGACATTTCTCACAGCATTATATTAATGACTAGATGATAGCAGCTAAGCAATTACATTTATTAAAGGCTGAAACTGGCATTTAACCTAAAATCTGAGTTAAGATCAAGGTATTTAAAAGAACTAGACTTCCACTTTTTAAACAGTCACCTATAGGATATAAAGTCAGATTTCTCTCTCTCTCTCAAAGGTCATGGACAACTTGCAGCACTATTTTAGTCCATCTATCTATTACTCTAGCTGTGCTATTATCACAGCAGCCTCCTGAATGTTGTCTCACAGGATTTTCAGCATTTCTGTTTCTTTCCTATGGAGATTATAAGGCTGCAAAAATTTTCTGTGTCTTGGAGTACTATCCAATATTGCTCTCATTATTAATGCTTATAAATATTTAATATAGCTATGATACATTATGCCAATTATGATTTTATTATGTGCATTATGTCACCTGGAGGCCTCAAGCAAGATCAGGGCTCCATTGTGTGGGGCAGTATACAAACATATAATGAGAGACAGTCCTGTGCACCCAAAAAGCCTGCAGTTTAAACAGCCAAGTCAGTTAAAGAATGGGAGAGATACAGAGGCTCAGAGAGCTGACGTGACAAGCAAACAAATGGCAGAGCTAGGAATAGGTAGCCCAGATCCCGAGTTCCCATGCAGTGCTCTACCTACTAGATCATACTGTCTCTCTGCTTTTTAAACACCTTTTGTTGCACTGTTATCTACTAGAATAGAATGTTTTTTTTCCCCCCTTGATACAGCTTTATTTATAAATATGGAACTTGGCTTATAATTAAACACTTGAACAAGAGCACCCAGAATGGGTAGAAATCTGACACACACTTTGGTGTGTTGTGAGGGCACAGGGACTAGGACACACATACTGAAGAAGCATGAAGGGGGACACATTTGTGGACACACATGCACACACACATTTGGAAGCAGAGATTGCTCTGTAATGGAGACTGCAAGGGGCTGTCAAGACCCCACACAAAATATTTTTTCCTCTCTTATATTGATTAGACTTTGTGCTTTGTCTCTGACCTTAACTCAGTGTTGCCCTTCTGTGAATTTGACATTTTACAAACAGAAAAATACCCATTATTAAAGTATGCTAAGGATGTGTTTAAAAGTAATAAAGATGGCTTATTTATTTTTGACCCTATAACTTTGTATCAACTAGATGAAGGAAGAGAATCTCATCTGGAGGTATAGTTTTAGCCACATTATTTCCCTTTGTGCTAAAAGAAATAGTTTGGCTAATGTTCTATAGTCTACACACTAGAGATAGGGCCTATACTAAAAACCTGGGTCTGAACATCCTGTTTGGAGAAATTTGGATGCAGATTTCCAATTACAGTGAAACACTCCTGTCTCTGCTCTGCTGAAATGTGTCCTAGCATCCTGACACTCCTAAAGCTTGAAGAACCTCAGATCTACAGTCAGAATAAAACTTCATGACCCAGGGTAAGTCTATTCCCCAAATATGCGAGGAGTCTGTCAATATTTATCTTCTATCAGCCTTAACAGAATTATCTCTATCAATCCCCTGTATAGCAATTAGGAAATAGACACTAGAGTTCCAAATGCAAGTTTGGTCTTGCTCTCCATTACTCAATTCATATCAGTGTAACTCCATTAAAGTAAATGTAATTACAACACAGTGAGAGCAAAACCTCTACCTCTGATGATTTCTCTAAATTGCCAGAAGATGGGTTCTCCTTCTCCACTGGTGTGAGTAGCACACTTCCATCAAGAGAATAAATATTATCTCTCCTTTTCATTGTGTATATATAAGAAAGTCCATATACAAATTCTCCTTCTTTCTGGAACCCCACTCTTCTCCTGTACTGAAACTAAACACAGCAACTACTCACTGACTAATTAAGCACACTGGCCTTTCTGTTTTTATACAAACCATCCGGGCATGATAGGTTAACAAGCCTCAGCTGCATTTAGTCACCAGCCAATTAACTCCTCCCTATCTGGTTACAAACCCTGGCAGACCTAACAGGAAAACTGGAAGTTTGGGCTTTGAGTCTATGTAGGTGATTCCACTGTAGCTTTATACCTCATTTTAAATTAAATAAAGAAGAATAACATATGGGTTATTGCAACCATTAGGGGTTGGAAACTTTTATCTAGTTTGGGATAACTTTTCAGGCTAAATTGTGGTATTAAGTAACATCTTGTAGTAAGGGTCAGTGGAGATGGCCCTCCCTGGTGGGTGGTCCTGAAAGCAAAGTACTATAGAATATGTCTGCTGCATTACCTTTAAAATAATATTTGGTATTCTCAAAAAGAACAGGAGTACTAGTGGCACCTTAGAGACTAACCAAGTTATTTGAGCATAAGCTTTCGTGAGCTACAGCTCACTTCATCGGATATGAAGTGAGCTGTAGCTCACAAAAGCTTATGCTCAAATACATTGGTTAGTCTCTAAGGTGCCACAAGTACTCCTGTTCTTTTTGAGAATACAGACTAACACGGCTGCTACTCTGAAACCTGTCATCTGGTATTCTGTTGCCTAGAGTTGAAGAGGGGTGGGGTCTCCTCTGGGGAAGTTTAATACAACACTACTCCTGGGATAGTCTTTGCTCTCATAGGTCACAAGAGCTATTGTACTGAACCTTGCCCTGGGCATTAGGAAGGGAGGTCTTCACTTCCTCACTTGCACCCTTGCAGAACTAGGTGCAATTGAGTCCAATTGATTTTTAGCAGATTTACCAGATAAGGTTTCATACTCAAATCAGATGCTGAACAACGAGCATTCTCCAGACTAACACACTGTCCCCGTCTAAAAGAGATTGATTTTGAAGAATCAGAGGATGGCAATACTTTTAAGCAGCCTACACTATCATATTGTCACTGAGCTTTATTCATGTCTATCACATTTAAATACACCTTAAAGGGATTTCATCTAGGGCTTGTTGTTGTTTGTTGTAATACCAAGCCTCAAAGAAAACTTGGGAGCAAACTTTCAGCTTGTGTAACTCCACTAAAGTCAATGAACAATTTACACCAGCAGAGGATTTACAAAGCTTGTTACTTCTACATTTCAATTAAGTGGAAAATGACACTGGTGCAGTCTCTGGAAAAAACGTGGATCCATTTCTAAGAGGTGCCGAGGGCATTCTCAAAGCATTCTGCATCTTGCAGGATCATTTCTTATATGTTCCATGTATTGCTATTTGTAGGCCTGTGCACTTTGTGCATTATTTAACAAGAATAAAGAAGCACTAATTAATTGCTCATTTAATAGTAGCTGACTAAATGAAATTTAATTGCTAACATTCCAATCGTGCTGATGTTGTAGAGGTGAACTAGTGAAACTAGAGTTCTGCTTGATGAGTGGCTTCAGACATGAAACTTCTCTCTTCAGCTGTTCGTAACTTTGAAAATATGTTTCCTTCAGGCTGCAACTTGTCACAGTTGGTCTCAATTTTGTAGAATTTTTTTTGTTGAGTCTGACAACTTTTGATTCTCAAGGATAGAAAGGAAAATTCTGAGGTCAAGGCACAGAGAAAAAAAAACACTTTGTTATAAAACTACAAAATTGGTTGTGATTAGTTTGTAAAGGGGAACTGCCAGCATTTCGCTGCTCATAAAATCCAAAGTGAGCCTTGAGTTGTGTTTGCAGACTTAAAAGTCAAAATGATGAATTTTATCATGAATTTTTAAAATAGTGTTTGCTCCTTCTTCTAAATAATGAGCTTGGGCTGCAAGCCTTCATTGTCTTCCTTCAACTAGTGCTGATGTTGCACACACCAGTTGTCAAGGTTCCTCCCCCACTCTGAACGCTAGGGTACAGATGTGGGGACCTGCATGAAAACCTCCTAAGCTTATCTTTACCAGCTTAGGTCAAAACTTCCTCAAGGTACAAAATATTCCACCCTTTGTCCTTGGATTGGCCGCTACCACCACCAAACAACTACTGGTTACTGGGGAAGAGTTGTTTGGAAACGTCTTTCCCCCCAAATACTTCCTAAAACCTTGCACCCCACTTCCTGGACAAGGTTTGGTAAAAAAGCCTCACTAATTTTCCTAGGTGACTACAGACCCAGACCCTTGGATCTTAAGAACATTGAACAATCCTCCCAACACGTGCACCCCCCCTTTCCTGGGAAATGTTGGATAAAAAGCCTCACCAATTTGCATAGGTGACCACAGACCCAAACCCTCAGATCTGAGAACAATGAAAAAGCATTCAGTTTTCTTACAAGAAGACTTTTAATAAAAATAGAAGTAAATAGAAATAAAGAAATCCCCCCTGTAAAATCAGGATGGTAGATATCTTACAGGGTAATTAGATTCAAAAACATAGAGAACCCCTCTAGGCAAAACCTTAAGTTACAAAAAAGATACACAGACAGAAATAGTTATTCTATTCAGCACAATTCTTTTCTCAGCCATTTAAAGAAATCATAATCTAACACATACCTAGCTAGATTACTTACTAAAAGTTCTAAGACTCCATTCCTGGTCTATCCCCGACAAGGACCAGCATACAGACAGACACAGACCCTTTGTTTCTCTCCTTCCTCCCAGCTTTTGAAAGTATCTTGTCTCCTCATTGGTCATTTTGGTCAGGTGCCAGCGAGGTTACCTTTAGCTTCTTAACCCTTTACAGGTGAGAGGAGTTTTCCTCTGGCCAGGAGGGATTTTAAAGGGGTTTACCCTTCCCTTTATATTTATGACACCAGCTATTGAAAGAGTGCTACCAAATTCAGTGGCAATAATAGAAAATCAGATTTTAAAACACAAATACATCAAAATGCCATGAAAAGATCCCAGGTGGAAATATCAGGAAAATATTTGGAAATTTAAGCTTTTAAAAGCTGGGGTCTTTGTTATGATAAAATTAAAAATCATAGACTATTATTTATTTATTAGTGTTATCATAGTAACTGGGATCCCCACTCATGGACCAGGTACCCCCTGAGCTAAGTTTTTTCAACCTATCCACTTTAGACATTTGGGAATATTCACATATATTTTTAAATACTAAGGCCTAGATCCACAAAGTAACATCGGTATCTAAGTCCTGTTAGTAGGCACCACTGAAATCCACAAAACTGTTCAGCTGTTGCTGAACCAAGTAGGCAGGTACACTTAGTTGGCACCTATGTTTTTGCAGTAAAAAGTTCCCTACTGGCACTGCTTCTTCACTCTAGGTGTCAGGGTGCCTAAGTTCTACCTAAGCCCCAGAGCAATTCAGAAACCAGGGAAAGAGAGGCACTCTTCCACCTAATTCACGTGGAGGGGGGTGGAGGGGGCATGAATCTGGTAGTGGGGCTCAGGGTACATCTATGCTGCAAAAGACCAACTGACTTAGGCTTGCAGGGCTCATGCTGCCGTGCTGTAAAACTGCAGCGTAGACCTTCGAGCTGGGGCTGGAGCCTGGCCTTTGAGGCTCTGCAAGGGGGAAGGGACTCAGACCCTGGGTTCCAGCCTGAGCCCAAACATCTACAATGCAATTTTAGATACCCATAAGCCAGCTGTGGCTGTACTGTGGGTCTTTTATCATCATGTAGACCTACCCTCAGAGGGCACCCAACACCACACAAAACAGACAGGGGTAGGAGAAGAAGCTGTTCTCTTATAACCTTTATCCCAGTGGCTAGTGCATTCACCCAGGATATGCGATACCCCCAGTGTAGGTCCTCATCTCTTATGTGAATGCCCCAACCACCATGCTATAAAGTTATTCTCACTTTCAGTGGCCCAATTAAGATACATTACTCAATTATTTGAATCAAGTGGAACAACTTCAATAGGAGAGACTGAGAGAACCCCACATCAGAATAGCCTCATGGTTAGAGCATGGCAGAGGCCTGTTTAAAACTCTTTTCCTCATCAGGCATGGGCGGGGAGCTTCAACGGGTGATCTTCTACATCCTGGGTGAGGGTGTTACCCACTCCACTACAGATTACAAGAGGGGCTTGTCTGTCTTTCTTCACCCCCACCCACAGCTGTTCTACATGGAGTTAGGTGACCTCTGAATATGCCTATCAGATTGGGCCCCAGATGCAAGTTAGATGGCTGAATGTCTATGTTCCCCTGGCTCATAGCTCGCTAGCAAAGCTAGGAGCCTCCCTGCAGCCCAGATTTAGGCAACTATTTCTATGAGAGGGGAGGGGCTTAGCACACTCCCCTCTCATTGGCATCTCCAATTGACTACCTTAGATGGTTTTGTGATTCAGTGTGATTCCTGTGATTTTCTAAATGCTTCAGTGCTCAGTGGTACAGTGTCTAAATCCTTTTGTGGGTCCAGGCCGAAACATCTTCTCTGGAAGTAGCATGTTCAAAACTCCCATTGACTTCATGGTCTACATGATAACGGCCTAAAAGTGAAATTCAGAAACATCTTTATCTTGCAGCCCCTTATGGGTTTGGCAGCATGTCCCGAAGCCCGAAACTGCACCTGCAGGCAGTGGGAGGTTATGTTCCTATTGCCTTTTTGTGGAACTGGATTGTCACCTTCATGGGGCCCACAAAGATCCAGCTGGCAAGAAGTAAGTAGACTGCTCTGTTGCTCTACTGTGATCCCCCTAAACAAGCTTCAAGGTGTCTAGAGACCTGGCAGATTGCGGAATGCACTCATCCTTC
This sequence comes from Eretmochelys imbricata, assembly GCF_965152235.1. NCBI lineage: Eukaryota > Metazoa > Chordata > Testudines > Cheloniidae > Eretmochelys > Eretmochelys imbricata. Next base: position 145,849,139 of record NC_135572.1, read on the forward strand.
CCCTCTTCCTGCTGCTTCTGCTTATGACCTCTCCAACACAGCGGCAAACTCCACTGTGCCTGTGCCAGAGAAACTGTACTGCACGGCTCAGAAAGAAAGAAAAGCCTGGAGCTAAAGGTCAAATCTTGGTCTAATTGACAACAATGGGAATTTTGCCACTGATTTCAAAGAAACTTAGGATTTGGCCCTGAAGGTTTACACTACATTACTGCAGCTGTACAGGCTCCTACTTCTGCTTAATTCATTTTAGACTTTGACTACATATCACTTTTACCAGTAAAACTTTTGTTGCTCAAGGGTGTGAAAAGAACACACCCCTGACCAACATAAGTTTCACTGGCAAAAGTGCTGGTGTGGACAGTGCTATGTCGACATAGCTCACTCTGCTCTTTGGGGGTGGTTTAATTATGCTGGTAGGAGAGCTCTCTCTCCCCGGCAAAGAGCCGCTACACAGGAGACCTTACAGTGGCGCAGCTGTAGTGGTACAACTGTGCCGCCGTAAGGTCCATAGTGTAGACAAACCTTAGTCTTTACTCTTTAAGCTTCTCCCTGTAAAGGAGGGGCTAACATTATTTGTAGATCAAAGATCAAAACTTTTTGTTTATAGGCTTTAAAGAAGGACTGCTACAAATATTAACTGACATTCTCCTTTAGGTTGCTAGCTAGCACATTGATACAAAAAAGGCTAGAGATACCAATTTCAGCAAAAATGGATTTGTTATGGTTTTCATAATGTGAAGATAATCACAAATTTGACTTTGTCCCACCCTTGGGAGTCCAATTCTGGACTGCTTGCTCATCCAAAATTCCCACTCACTTCATTATGAATTTGGCTGCACAACTAATTCAGAATCAGGTACTTAGTTAGCTGCCCAAACTTATCTGCAATCTCCCCATAATTGTATGCTGTCCATTGAAAGAGTACACTTATGCATCATTCTGCTTCTGTTAATCTGAAATATTACTATTGCTAATTGAGAGACACACAGTCGGCTAATAAGATTAACTGTTGCTGAACAATAGTGATGAATATGTCTCATCTTAGGGTTGCTTTAGCAAATATATATCCTGAGGCTTCTCAAAGGCACACATCTTTGTTGGTGGCATTACTGGCCTGCCTATTCCATGGGAATGTTAGCTTTTCAAGGGAGTTAAAACTTTCCATAAAAAAGCCCAAAGTTGTAGTGTTATCCAGGAAACTGAGACTAGACTCCATGTGCACTGTGCTACTTTAAATTATTTAGCCAGTCTCTTTTCTTCTTTGTTGCCTGCAAGAGTTCATCATGTACTAGTATGTTTATGACGTAAACTAAATGTACTACATAAATTATTGCCTCATAAGCCGTGGTTTGGAGCAGTGAAGAATGCAGGGGTTTGGAAGCCCATTTTAGGGAATGCATTTTTTGTAGGATTTCTTTAAAACAAATCATTTTCAGTGCAAGGCTCTACAATAATTTATTTGAGGTTTTAAAACCACTTGTGCCTGGAAATTCAAATTAAGGTTCTAAGAAAACCGCCCCTGGGTGGGTAACTATTGTGGGTTCTAATCCTGCAGCCCTTATATGCTTATGGCTTTCAGTGGGAGTTCTGAACACATAAGGGATGCTCTATCAATAGGATTTTTAGGGTTTTGAATCTAAAAAGCATATTGAAACTCAGGGGGTTTAAATCCAGATGGATCAAAACCAAATAAAATATTGATGTGACGGGATGCCATTAAATATTTTTTACATCTCCACTGATGACAACACTTAATAAACAGCCACTAAAAATGTTTACTTGCATCCTACAAGTCATAAACACTGATTGATTCGGATGATTTTTTGGGGGATGAGGGGTGTCATAAATATAAAGGGAAGGCTAACCACCTTTAAATCCCTCCTGGGCAGAGGAAAAACCCTTTCACCTGTAAAGGGTTAAGAAGCTAAAGATAACCTTGCTAGCATCTGACCAAAATGACCAATGAGGAGACAAGATACTTTCAAAGCTGGATGGGGGGGGGGGGCAAAGGGTTCTCTCTGTCTGTATGTTGCTTTTCCCAGGACCAGAGCAGGAATGCAGGTCAGAACTCCTGTAAAGAGTTAGTAAGCAATCTAGTTAGATATGCGTTAGATTCTGTTTTGTTTAAATGGTTGGTAAAATAAGCTGTGCTGGAGGAAATATATATTCCTGTTTTTGTGTCTTTTTGTAACTTAAGGTTTTGCCTAGAGGGATTCTCTATGTTTTCAATGTGATTACCCTGTAAGGTATTTACCATCCTGATTTTACAGAGGTGATTCTTTTAGTTTTTCTCCAGTTAAAATTCTTCTTTTAAGAACCCGATTGCTTTTTCATTGTTCTTAAGATCCAAGGGTTTGGGTCTGTGTTCACCTATGCAAATTGGTGAGGATTTTTATTAAGCCTTCTCCAGGAAAGGGGGTGTAGCGCTTGGGGGGGATATTTTTTGGGGAAAAGACATTTCCAAGTGGGCTCTTTCCCAGTTATATTTGTTAGATGCTTGGTGGTGGCAGCAATAAAGTCCAGGGACAAAAGGAAAAATAGTTTGTACCTTGGGGAAGTTTTAACCTAAGCTGGTAAAAATAAGCTTGGGGGGTTTTCATGCAGGTCCCCACATCTGTACCCTAGAATTCAGAGTGGGGAAGGAACCTTGACAAGGGGGAAAGTGCTTAGATAGCTCAGTGGAGGAAGATGAATTTATAAATCAGAGAGAGGACAGCTAGGAGGAGAGGAAAAAATGACATTTGACTGGAGCTTATTCAATTAACCTGAATATTAGTGACTAAATTAAAAATTAAAGATGTATGCATGGTGTCAGGGATCCATGTAATTGTAAACACCAACTGTCACTTAAAACATAATCCTGGTGTCTCAGCACATAAGGAACATAGTTCTGTTTTGTTACAGATGACATACTGGCTGGAGGAAAGACTTTGATAACTTCATCTAAATAGTATCACTATGAAAGAGAATATGACAACAATAAGAAAGTGAAAGTTTTGGAAACTTGTCTCTTGGCCATTATTGGTCATGGTATTCTGACAAGATAGCAGTGAACCATCTTGCAGTTCAGAGACTACAAGTTGAAATGCAGGAAATATATGTCAACAGTTAAAACAGTTTAACTTTCTATCCAAAGTTAGTGGTTCTGATTTCCAAAGAAACAGAGGATCTCTTGCTCCCATAGATTTCAGTAGGATTTGTGGGAGATCAGCAATTCAGTATATATTGCTCAGCAATTTGAGAAGAACCAGGATTATCACTGTCACTGCTAGTAGGTTGTACATTTTTACAGCATGATAAAAATAGAGCAATCTATTCAGTGAATGAATTGGGGACTATGTGACATTTTTGAAAAGTGTGAAAGCCAGATAATTTTGATGATTCTGCAAAATGGGGAAAGAATTATTGCTGTTCTCCTGTGATTTATTTTTTGGCATAAGCTAAAGGTCATTTTTGCAAGGAGAAATGAAAAGGGCTCACAAAAATTACTAAAATACTCAGCAAATATGTGTGAAATTCAGGGAAGAGGGTAAAAAATTCTGTATGGAAATATCTGCAATACATTTCCTGACCTATTAATTTGCCCTGGAAAAAAAACCAGAATAAATCCTGCCACAATAGCCAGATACCCAGAACATGAGTGTTTTTATGAGGTGCAATATTTGTTGCTTCCTGATGTGGTAAGAGTCCTACAAATCAATCTATATTATTATTCTTAACTTTTAGAACAATACTGTGATGCATACCATTTTATGCATAAGGAATCCATCAGGGCACTTGCCCAAAAGAGCTTGTAAGCTAAATTAGCTAGACAAAAATGAGGGTGTGATAAATGAAAGGAGGGAGGGGAGTAGCTTCCTTTTATGGACACACAGCCAGCAGGTTAGCTATAAAATCCCTCTTGGTGCTGTTCTCTCCTTGTTTTACCTGTAAAGAGTTAAAAAATCCCATAGGTAAAAAAGAAGGGATTGGGCACCTGACCAAAAGAGCCAATTGGAAGGCTAGAACTTTTTAAAATGGGGGAAAAAACTTCCCCTTTCTGTCTGTTGTGGTTCTCCTGGAAAGAGAGAGAGACAGAGCAACAATGCTGTAAGCAGCTTTAAAACCAGGTATGAAAAAACATCAAATCATACCTCAAACCTACTTATCTGAAACCCCAAATATGAGTGTTTACAGGGAATGTCTAGGAAGACACGATTAGGGTTATTTTTTAAAATTTCTTATTGGCTTATGGACTCCTCTGTGCTAACCCCAGATGATTTTGTTTTGCTTGTAACCTTTAAGCTGAACCTCAAGAGAGCTATCTTGATGCTTAATTTTTGTAATTGTTTTTTTTTTAATCTAGCAATAGCCTAAGTTCCAGATGTATTTTCTTTCTTTTTGTTTTTAATAAAATTTATTTTTTTTAAGAACAGGATTGGGTTTTTGGGGTCCTAAGAGGTTTGTACATATGTTGTTTAATTAGCTGGGGGCAACAGCTAATTTCCTTTGTTTTCTTTATCAGCTCTTCCCCCACCCTCAGAGGTGTGTGTCTATGGGAAAGGGCTTGAGGGTACCCTACAGGAAGGAATTCCTGGGTTCCAAAAGAGGGTTTTTTGCATTTGGATGGTGAAAGAATCTACCCATCCAAGGTCAGACAGAATCTATAACGTTGGGAGTTTAATACAAGCCTGGAATGCCAGTATTAATTTTTAGAATCCTTGCGGGCCCCCACCTTCTGCACTTGAAGTGCCAGAGTGGGGAATCAGCCTTGACAGAGGGTAAAAGGGATAATGTTAAACAATTATTATTTAATTATTTATATAAAATGAAGCACTTCCCACAGGACAGCTTGCTAGAAAAAAACTGACTCTATAGCCCTGTGATTGTGGGATACTTGGGATATAGGAGAGCTGGGTTCAAGTCTGTGCCCTGGCTCCTTTGGAGCAGGGACTTGAAGCTAGGTCTCTCACTGCCTACATAAGTGTACTGAGCCATTGGCTATTGTGCAATGGTTATTTCTCTTATTGGTTTTTCACAATTTTTTTTTGGAAGGCCTCGGTTGTGTCCTGATGTAAAATTGGAAAATTATTGACATCTCCAACATTTGTATGGGATGTGAAAATCATTTCCCACCCAACTCTAGGGACTAGTTGTTAAAGAAGGGTTCAGCGCTGGAAAACAGAGGGTGAAGTGGAAAGTGGAAGTGATTCTCAGTAGGGGAATTAGGAGTCAGGCTAGGTGTTAGGGGCTTATTCCTTCACCCACTTACTTCCCTGGTACTTCTCTCATGAACAGAGAGCAACAATACGCGAAGTCCAAAGTTGCAAACAATTCAATGTTTATTGGGGTGAACTTCAAGCAAGCATGATTCCAGTTTCCTTCCTTAGTGTCCCCCTTCCCAGCTCTGACATCACAGAGCCTTACCTGTGTTCCTGTTCCCGTTCCCATTCCCCCCCTTAGCAAAACATGATTCCAATTTCCCCACCTCCATTCCCTGTTCCCATTCCCCCCCTTACTTCCTGATTGACTGCAGACTATATAATAAAACTTTGAGTTCTGCTTAGCTATACCTTAACCAATCATTTTACTGAAATTTAACTAACCAATCCTAACATTGTAACATGATTATTTAACCAATTATATCCCACCATCTTAATTAGTTTACATCCAGCAAAATTAATTATACAGCAGACAGAAACAATCACAGAACCAGACAGAGATTATACAGACAACCAATAGGGAAATGGGGACTACAATGATAGAACAACACAGAAATGAGGATTTCATATCCTAGCTATTGATAAGTGAGTTCTTGCCAGACAGGATGCGATCAAACTAAGTTCCTTTTACATTTTCTAGGCACTTCCCTTTTTCTGGAGGCAATAGGCATTATCAGGACAGGATTGTATTCCTAACAGCCCAATAGCACCTTATTTCAATTAGACTAGTTTGGAATGTAAAGATGTGACCATTCACTTCCCAGCTTATGGCTGCCTCTGCTGTTTAGCCAAAGGCCTTAGCCTAAGAACAGGGCCTCAGACTGTGACAGTAAAAGAAGGCCCTTACACCGGCAGACATGATTCTTTCTTTTATACCTCTATAACTAGCTAAGTGATAAGAATACACCTAAATTCTTAGAGTATAGGCCTTTACAGACAGGCCTGAATATCTATATCCTAACACTAGGTACCAGAGAAGGAAGCAGGGTGGAGAGATTTCCAGTTGATTGGTGGTAAGCCAGGGCTGATGGGGACAAGTGAAGCAAGGAGTGTCTCAAATGGGAGTTGAGATGTGTGAGGGATGAAGGAACAAATGAGCAGGAAGCATATAAGACAATCGGTCAAGGAATCCAGGATTTTGGGAGAGGTTGGAATGTTATAAATGCCTTTGGTAGATATTTAAGGTGGTGTTGTCTCTGTTTACTTTTCCCGATAAAGCTTATCTCAAGACTACTGGGACTTTACCCCTTGAGATTGTTCTGGTAGGACTGCAGTATCTGAATGGTGGACAGGTACAGATGGAACCTCCTGCCTTGCCACGACACCACAGAACATTGTGCTTATCCACAGTCAGGCCAATAGATTTGTGAAAGGCAAGCAGCACTGCTGTTCTCCTTCAGCAACACACCAGAAGACATGAAGCTGGATTCGGTAATTGCTTTCCATAGTGTCTCCACCATCTTGTTGTCTAATATACTGCAGAAGTACCCATCATCACTGGGCCTTTGAAGACTATATAGATGACTTCCTTTAACAAAATTCTTTAGCTTTCTTTCTTTCCTACTGCCTTTTTATTGTCACCAGTTCTTGTAGTTTCTCTTGCCTTATTTTGATTTGGATAATAAATCACTTAATGCCTATAAGGCAGATGGTACCCTTTGATACTTCCATGGGGGCTCAGGCTGGGGACTAATTGAAAATTCCCCTGGTGTGCAGAATTACACTTAGCTCTCATTACCCACATAAGGGAAGAGTTTGCTCATTTGCATACATCACAATCTCTCACTCATTAAAATGACTAGAGATGAGCAAATCCCTTTGCCAAATTTCAGAAGCCCTTAAGGCCAGCAAATTTTAATTTGGGCCACAGATCAGAGGCTTCCCAGATTTGTGCTCTGCCTACTCCTGACAAATATGACTTCACTTCCTGATTGGCAACTTATACTTAGTTCTTAGTTCCAAATAAAATGACCTCCTCGCATCAAAAGACATTTCCTTCCTACTTCATGGACTGGAAATAGTGTTAATCTGTCCCTCTCTAGGTATGGGTTTCCAGAGCAGTTAAGGAAACATTAAAGGACACAGATGTAACCTTCCAGTAAAATGATTGACACAGGCAGTATTATTTTTCCAAAATGAAATATCTTTTATTAATGTAATCCTCCTACAATGTATTCTAAGAATACACATATCCCTTATTGCAAGTTAAAGAGCATTAAACGGTGATAGGATATAGTCTAAATCAGTGTTTCTCAAACTTTTTTTTTTCACAGTCCACTTGAAAATTGCCGCGAGTCTCGGCAGACCACTTAATGATCTTTCCAAATATTGTTTGTACCATTAGCTAACTATTGTAAAGCGCTTTGGATAAAAGCGTTATGTAAAAAACCCTTAATAATAATTAAGTTTTTGTTCTACAGATAGAAGCGCACAACTCATATTTTAATATCAGTAGTCTTACCTTTCTAATGCGATGGATGTGCCCTCTCTGGCCTCCACAGTCCTGCACATCCCAAATTCCCCCCACCCACTTTTCTCAACCCACTGCCCCCTCCCACCTACTTCCTATTCTCCCCAAGGCCACCACCTCACCTTACATGTGTGTCTTCTCCAGGGTTCAGGCACCTAATTAGTGGAGCCACACCTGCGTGTCTACACTAATTAGTGGGTGGCCCTTTGTTCTCTTGTGTGCGGCCACCCAGGCGCACACCTTAGAGGGAACTATCCACCGACTACCTGAATGGAGCTCGTGGACCACTGGTGGTCCACGGACCACAGTTTGAGAACCTCTGATATAAATGATTCTAAATGATGCTCTCAGCCACAGAGGGCCAGCCTGTGACAGATCGCTGACAGCAGTTCTTAACTTATACTTTAAATGTTATATAGGTAAATTACAATTAAAACACACACACATTACAAGCATACACATATTCACACTAATACAAACACTATACTTAGCCTGCTAGTTTTAATTATTGTATAGCCTTACACTGTCTGTTGATTTTGCTGCATTGTATGCAGTTGCCGCTGCTCCTTTGGTTAGCTTCAGTTAATTGGGAGCTTGGACTGTTCTTCAAAATTCTCTCTCTCTCTCGCAGTCGTATACTGTCAGATGTTTAGAATTACTGCACATGCTCACTGTCAACATAAACTTAGGCATGCCTGGATATGTCCAGACATGTTTGGACTTACTCATTACTAATCACTTTGCACATGCTCACTGCTCTTGTTTACCTCAGAGTTATGACCCTGCCAACACCCTTTCACCTATTTTTGAATTGGGTGAGCTCGGTCCAGAAACACTTTGTGGCCATACCTCATTTTACTTGCAGTGATCATGTGACCTATAGTATCCAATGGGAAGGTACCTACAGCTTTCAGTTGGCGAAGTGACTCCTGCTTATTCAAGAGGGAAGCCAGAGACAGAAAATGGAAGATAAGAATACAAAATGAAGTCCAGGGAATTTTTTGGTATCATTAGTCTCAGTGAGGTGTTCATGAACACTCGTAAACAAGGATTGAATTGATCAAAAATCAGTGCATAACTTCAACTAAAGGAGACTGCACTATGGCTGTAATTTTTTCAATGTGATTTCCTCTGCACACCAGTATTAGCTCTGTTTTCTTTGAGTTCACCTTCAGCTGCTGTTATTCATTGGTGAGCTGATCTCATTCAAGCACTGGGCCATCTGGTGGCAGTGGTGTGGTTGTATTAGGGTTGCCAGTTCCCTGAGGCCCCTAGGTGCATGTGCGATCAGGGAAGCTCTGTGCACTGCCCCCACTCGAGTGCCATTTCCGCAGCTCCCATTAGCTGGGAACTGCGGCCAATGGGAGTTGCAGGGTCGGCAACTGTGGGCGCAAGCAGCCCACAGAGCCTCCTGGCCAGCCCTCTGCCTAGGGGCCAGACATGGTGGCCGCTTCTGGGAGTGCCATGGAGACAGGGCAGGCAGGGAGCCTGCCTTAGCCTCCCTGCAACACCGACAGGGAGCTGCCTGAGGTAAGCACCCACCTGCACCCAATCGCCTGCCATAGGTCAGAACCCTGCTCTCACACCCAAACAACCTCCCAGAGCCTGCACCCCAATCCCATGACCCAGCTCAGAGTCCCCTCCCACACCCTGAAACCCGCATTCCTAGCCCCCCCAAACCTGCACCCCCAGCTGGAGCCCTCACCCCCTCTTAGATCCCAACCTCCTGCCCCAGCCCAGTGAAAGTGAGTAAGGGTGGGGGAGAGCAAGTGATGGAGGGAGGTGGCTGGTGTGAATGGGGGCAGGGCCTCAGAAAAAGGGCGAGGCAGGGGCATGGCCTCTGGGAACGGGCAGGGGTGGGGCAAGGATGTTCGGTTTTGTGCAATTAGAAAGTTGGCAAACCTAGGTTGTATGTAATGATGGATTGGTTTATCTGTGTGTCATCTATATATTACTGGCACTTGAGTCCATGGTCATCTCAGTTCATCTTGTGGCTGCAGGTAGGTGTTGCATATATCGAGAGAGAGAGAGCATTAAACCTTGTGCAACTCCTCATGTGTGAGGACAAGAGGCAGAAGTACAATTTCCTATGTCTCCCCTTTGGGTGCATCCTTACAGTAGGTATTAATCTATTTTAGTCCCTGGACCTCTACTACCTCTTTCAGTCAGGACTACAGTATCAATCTTAGGAGTATTATATTGCTATGCAATATCATAGTATCTGAGAATCCTGACAATTACTGCAGTAGTTAATATTAAAGAGTAATACTAACTGGATAGGAAAATCATAATAATTGAAAAGCAATAATCTTATAAATATATTAATAGTTCCTTTTCCATTCTATAACCTATAAAGGCCAACAGTAATTATCTTGTTTACAAGCATCAAATTATTAGCAGAAGATGATTAAGAGTGTCCCTCTAGCATTCATTCATTCTCTCTCTTTCTCTCTCTCTCTCAATGCAAAATATTTGAAACAAAGCAATTAAGGAAAGCTACAGTACCTAGGGGATAGTGGCCATCCCTATTTGACCATCCCAGATGTTTAAAATTCACTTCAAAATGTACTAGTCCTTTAATTAATAGTCCAAATCAAGCAAGTACATGTATCGAGATTTCCACAGTTGCTGAATATCCGGAGGGAAAGAAAAACTGAAGTGGATAACATGTTACTTTATCAGCATCACTTACTGAACACTTAGGACCAGATTCCAATCTCACTTACAGGTTTAATAACAGTATAAGACTACTGATATCAATGGAGTTACTCCTGATCTACACTGGGGGAAGGTTTAAGCCAAAGGGATTGCTTTCTCCAATCGCATTGAAGAAGATTGCTTGGGTCATCCAGTTCAGAAGCCTGCCTCTGTCAGCAACTAATAGCTGATGTCTCAGAAGGTGACAATCCCCAATAACACACTTATACAAAATTTAAGGGGGTGAGGGATCCCTTCCTGATTCCCCACTCATCCCTCCTACCTCCTCCACATACATACATGATCAACTTATGCCTTGAAAAGTCAGGCTTGATTTTCCTTGTATCATCTAAGTACATGCTCCATTTGCCGGGTTTGGCTTTGGAAAGCCTTACTTCCTTGCTTTATTATGTTTTTAAAAGATAATTGTAGTAAATAAATCCAGGCACATTTCCTGGAGGCCAGCCAACATCTGATCTTAGCCTCTCACTAGGTTAATAAAGGAGTTCTTTATGTGATGTGAGTTTTCTGTTGCTACTACATAAGTACACAGTGAAGTGAAGAATGGAAGGCATATAAAGACTGAAAACAATTTGCTGTGTCCAATGTATATTTATTAATGATATTGTTATTTATTATGTGTATCACAGCTCCATGTAGAGGCCCACCCAACATCAGGCTCCATTGTGCCTATTCAAACACATAGGAAGAAACAATACCCACCCCAAAAATATGACCAACAAAGGGTGTGAGAAATGTAGTATTCCTTATCTCCATTTTACAAATAGGTAACTGAGGCACAGAGAGGTTAAGGCCGAAAGTGACAATGGAAATTAGGAGCCTAAATACCTTTGCAAATCTGGTCTAAGTGACTTGCCCACAAACATACAAGAAACGGGTGGCAGCACTGGGAACTGAATCCAGAATTCCTAAATAACAAGTGTGTTCGCCTCTTCTTTGGTTTCAAAAAAGAGCCTTGTTTGGAATGTAAGGACAAAGCTCCAGGAGAGACATTAATTGGGAAGAGCTGATGAAAGTCTGTGGTGCAGTCTTTCACTTTACTAGCCTCAGTGTGTACTGACTCTTGTTTTTGTTTGTTTGCATCCTTCTTTGTTTAAAGAAGAAATGTAACCTCTTGTTGTTTTTACTGTGACCTGGTTTTCTATTATATTAATAATAATGTTTATTATTTTCTTTGCACAAAACTCTTTAATAGAAAATTAACACTGCATGACTTTTTCATAGTCAAAAGGCACAGTGCCTTAGGTATTTTGTCATTTCTTGGCAAATATTTGGGAATATTTCCCAACTTTTCCCCAAAAGACTCTCCCTCCATATCCAAGCATTCCTTGTAGTGATGTGTGGCTTGAACAAAGAAACTCACAGGGTCAGAGCTATAAAAACAAGTGGCAGTAGGAAAGGGAAGAGATGAAATCTGACATGAAGACAAGTTGCAGCCTTTTACTTTTTGTACTCCTGGTAGAGTTTCACAGTGGAGAGTTCACATTTGAGTCAGTGCTTTAGACATGAAAAGGTGGAATCCTTCATGGAAATAGTCACTTACTGACATATTCTTATGAAACAGCAAAGGGACAATATGAAGATTAAAAAGATTTTTTTTTCCCAGCCATACTTACTCTTCTCTCAGTCAATGACGCAAGTGGCATCTTACTTTTGATTCATGCAGTGTATATAAGTGCTTTCTATATCCTAGCAAATTACCTCAGTATGAGCATGGAATCCCTTCATGAAGAGTCAGATAAAAATGCAAGCTTCTTTGTCCTCCGTGGGACTGAAAGCTTTTCCTCTAGCTTTGATAACTTGGATAGTGATGTGAAAGTCAGTAAGCTTCAACTGGAGAGTGTCAAAGTGGAGACCACAAATGCAGAGGGAGTTGGCAGAAAATTGAATTACCAGCTAAGACTGGTAATAACTGTTGCTATTTTGAACATATGGAATGGAACTATTAATAAACATGCATGTGCCATACCATCAGAATTATTATCCTAAATAGTGCTCAAGGCCTTTCATATTTAAAGTTGGTAGAGTAAGGATTTGGGTTGCCTTTGTGGAATACTGTAGATGTCATAAAGCCCTGGGGAACAATGATAGCTGTATTTTCTGCCTTTATTATTATTCACGTTTATTATGGAAGTGCCTAAAGAGCAACCAAAAAAAAGAGCCCCATGTTGTAGTACACATGGCACGAAGACAGGTGTAAGAAATAAGAAATATAGTGTCTAAAATGCAGCATACAAGACAGGAATTTGCTACCCTATAAAAGTACTAAAGATTCCCATACTGATGGGTAACTTATATGGAAAAGGCTTTTACCTGGGGGCAAAGTCAGCTACTAAATTGGGGATGATTTACCCCAACGTTACTCCAGTTTTACCTTGGTTTAACTCCACTGAAATTAATGGTGTTACACTGACAGAAAACTGGAGTAACTCAGTGGCAAATCAGGCCCTTTCATTGAATTAGGACTTTACAGAGAGAATGCATCCAGTAAGATTTCACAACACTGGAAAAGAAAAACCTCTCCAGAACTTTTCTCTCAATGGGGAAAGAGGGGTCAGTGCTAGTGACTTACTACAGAAATTGTTGCTGCTGTGGTGGTTTTTTTTGTTTTTGGGGAGGTAGGTTTTTTTTAATTTGAGCCTACATTGAGTAACTAAAGCTACAAATGCTGTATTTTTAGATACAGTTACATTCTACTGCTGTCTAATTGGTTCAGGTATTTGTGCATTGGATCTACCCTATTTTCCTTCTGTTAGTGCATGTGTAGCAACAATAGGAGAACATAGCATTATCTCTGATTAGATTTCTGATTAGATTTTGTAGTTTGCTGCCTACTCTCTCCAAAAGATCCTGTGGTTTACTAATAATCAAATGTGGATGCTTCATATATGGAGTGCATGTCTGTCTTGTATGTGAAATTGATTTCACTATATTTGGTTTTATATCACATTCCATTAAGTTAAGGGAAAAACCAAACCAACTCTAAACAGAATTTATCCCAGGGCACTCAGAACTCCCCGCAACAGTGATGCACAAAATTTGTTCAGAAACAAATTTGTTTGGAAACTATACCAGTTTCACCTATAACCCTGCAGCCTGCCCCCAGCCTCCAGCCTGAGTGACCCTTCTGTGTACTGTCAACCTCTCTGCGGGGCAGAACACTCTGGATCAGTTCTTCAGCTAATGTCAATTGGCATGGCTCTACTGAAGTCAATGGTGGTCCTCTAATTTACACCAGCAGAGAATATGGTCTTATATGTGACATTGGGAAAAAAAAAAAGCATAGGATACAGTTTGGAGATGTGTTTGGTGCACAGTAAAATGGGAATATTGGAAAGCTGGAGGACAGAAGCCTGTTTTCTTAATGAACTGTATTCAGCAGAGAAGACTAATTAATTGAAAAGAACTGCCAAGAGGTCTGCATTGCTTTTTCCTCCCTCAATTCTTTTATTTAATAAGTGCTCTGACTACAGATTAATACGTTCCAAATAGAGATTAACTTTTTGTCTAATATTTATTGTTTCACCTGCATTGAAATGGGAACTGGAAGCACTTTGTTAAATGGACTGAAATTCTGAAAAGTTGCCTAATTTCACTGTAGCTTCTGTAAGAACCTCTTGATCATTTATCTGCAGTGTTGTTTTGTACCTGCCAAGAGCAGTTCTCCTGAGGGAAATAGATAGCCCAACACCAGCCATTGCATTTTTTCCTCTTTTCCAGTGGTCAGAAGGACAGTAGAATTTGCTGTGGAACCCTCTATATGCCAATGCCAATGAATCTAGCATTTAGAGGCAAATCCTGCCAACTCATTCATGGTTGTCGAGGGTCCTGCCTGCCACGGAACACTGTGTAACGCAAAGGGAGTGCTATTTGGGAAGACCCGCAGTAGGAGCAGATTCTTGCATATTGTGAATTCAAGGGCTGTGGGTGTGTCTCTGCATAGCAAAGCTTGGGCTGGGACAAGGATGGGCTGGGAGAGACATAGGGACAGGGCTGGTGGAACCACTAGCCCAGGGATTGGCAACCTTTAGCACACGGCCCGCCAGCGTAAGCCCCCTGGCAGGCTGGGCCAGTTTGTTTACCTTCTGTGTTGGAAGGTTTGGCTGATTGCAGCTCCCACTGGCCACGGTTCGACGCTCCAGGCCAATGGGGGCTACGGGAAGTGGTGACCAGCACATCCCTCAGCCCATGCTGCTTCCTGCAGTCCCCATTGGCTTGGAGCAGTGAACCGCGGCCAGTGGGAGTTGCAATCTGTCAAACCTGCGGACGTGGCAGGTAATCAAACTGGGGCCCGGCCTACCAGGGGGCTTATCCTGGTGGGCCGCATGCCAAAGGTAGCTGATCCCTGCACTAGCCACTTCCTCCTATGCCGTAGGAGTGTAACAGCAGCAGGGCTGCCTTAGGCTATGTCTACACTACAGCCAGGATCGACAATCTGAAATCAATCCACCGGCGGTTGATTTAGCAGGTCTAGTGAAGACCTGCCAGATCGACAGCAGATTGCTCTCCAGTCGACCCCTGTACTCTACCCCCGACAAGAAGAGTAAGGTAAATTGACTGGAGAGTTTCTGCCGTTGACCCCCCCCGCAGTGTAGACCCCCTGGTAACTCAACCTAAGGTACGCCGACTCCAGCTACATTATTCACGTAGCTGGAATTGCGTAGCATAGGTCGACTTACCGCAGTAGTGTAGACATAGCCTCATTTTCTTTGAATTAATAAGGCTAGGATTAGACATTTAAAGCATTTTCTTTCCTTACTGTCTAAATCTACTGTCTCTGAAGAACTGATGTATCTGCCATTAGTCAATTCATTATGACCTTTTTACTCCCATTTCCTCTTATTGAAAGATTTGTTCATTAACTATACCACCAAGACATCAAGCTCCCCCTCTGCAGAACATCACAGCAAAAGTTCCCTTAAAGTGCTTGCACTTAACAAGTGTATTCTATTTAGACAGATTTTAGCATTTTTTTAAAAAGAAGTTGCTTGTGCTTAAAATGGGGAAATGCCATCTGAACTATAGCTATCGCTCTACGAACTTTCCCAGGCGTGTCTTTTCTCTTGTACACAGATCTGATATATGATTTTGAATCATTGATAACTATGAAGCACCTTGGGCCATGTTCTCTGCAGACTGTGATGGGGCAAGGCCAGATGGCTATGGAAAAGTAGTGGGAGATAGATATATTAGCTCCAGGCTAAACAAATCCCTGGTACCAGGATAAGTGAAATGGCAGCTGCTCCAGGTCAATTAAGACACCTGGGGCCAATTAAGAACTTTCCAGAAGGCAGGGAGAAGGCTAGGTTGATTGGGACACCTGAAGCCAATTGGTGCTGGCTGAAACTAGTTAAAAGCCTCCCAGTTAGTCAGGTGGGTGTGCATGTCAGGAGCTGTGGGAGGAAGTTGTGCTGTTGGAGAGACTGAGTGGTACACACCATATCAGGCACAAGGAAGGAGACCCTGAGGTAAGGGTGAAGTGGAGCTTGAGGAAGTGAGGACTGCTGTGGGGGAAGTAGCCCAGGGAATTGTACATATCTTGTTTCTAAAAGGTCAGCTACCATAGCTGATAGTATTAGGGTCCCTGGGCTGGAGCCCAGAGTAGAGGGTGGGCCTGGGCTCCCCCCCCCCACCTTTGCCCCCTGACTAATCACTGAGACTGGGAGACAACAGAGACTGTGCAAGGAAGGATAACTTCTCCTCACCTCCCTCGCTGGCTTATGATGAAAATGGCTCAGTAGACTGTCTCCAGAGAGAGAAGGGTTACATGGAGGGTGACAGTGAGCCTCTGAGGCTAGCGAAATCCGCCAGGAAACGCGGGACCCATAGAGGCAAGGACAGAGCTTTGTCAAAAGACCTACTCTGGATTTACAGTAGTATTTCTGAGAGCAGAAGTCAGCCACTTGTCTTACATAAACAGACAAAACCGTATAATATGATTTGGTAGCTCTCTTTTAATAACATCACAAGGTTCTAGAATGCTGCTGCATGCTTCCCCTTTTTTACCAACGGGTACTCTAGTTTCATCTGACTTAGAGAAGGGATAGGGAATCTCCTCATATAAATTTCTGAGGCGAACAAAAACTGGCATTTTTGAGATTTTTTTTCCCCCTAAGGCTATAGAGTGGGTGGCATTTAAAAACAACACTTGCTGTTACTATGGAGAAGTGTTGAACTTCACTGAAATATTTCATATATATTTAGAATAGGAAATACCAAAATGTTCTTTTTTTATTCACTGTATCCATGGCTCTGAAATATACAAAAGAACTGGGGTTTTTTTAATATCAAAAAAGAGGCTGTGAATTTCAGGGAGACAAATAAATGCTGAACATGAAGGATCTGAGTGGCAGGACTTTTTTAAAGGTTGTACAGCCTTTAAGCATGAGAGAAGGGGAGAGTGAACAAGAGAGTTTGTACTCTTCCAGTAAAACTGAGGGACCTGATAGTGAACTTGCAATGAAAACAACAAAACAAAACATTCCCTGTGTCTATTGGTGTAACAGGCTGTCAGGTTTTAGGATCCTGCCTAAGGATGCAGTATGCTTCTACTGACTCACCCTATTGTTAGATACTAAGACACTGCAAAGAGATGCTGAGTTATTTTATTGATTCATGCTGGCAGCCAGAACAGATGGGTCCTATCAATTCCTGCCTAGGAATTTAAAAGAATTTGTGCATCTTTTTGAGGCAGAGGGAACTATGCATAGGGGCAGAAGAAAGTTACAGGGGAGCCAAGCTCAAGAGAAAATTAAGGCTGATAGCATCAACAAAGCACAAGTATTTAATTAACAATAATGGCAAACCCCGGGAAGGAGGTAATTTGGACTGAAGCTAAGTGTGTGTGCACTGTGTTGGGAGCTAGGTGTAACTCTCCACGTGTTTGCAATTGGTTTGCTTAGAAATCTTTAGTATGGATATTTGGGTTTGTTCAGTCTGTCAGGGACCTACGAGGAAAAGGGAGAAAAGTCAGATAACTTAAATAAGGGATGGTCTATGAGAGTCTTTTCCAGGAGTTATTCTGCTGACCTTAGATGCGTCCTGAGCCAACCCCAGCTGCCCTCCATCTTCCCACAGTCAAACACAGAGAGGGAAACAGCTGCATCAGCTTAACCCTACATGTACCATCTTTTTTCCCTAACTATGTGTACATGTATATAACAGAGGCAGGTTGTTTTCTGCATGTTCCCTTCTGCATTTAGGATCCTGCTGACTATGCCACTTGTAGGAGACCAGCACACTTTATTTCATAGGACTGCTTTAAAAATTGAAAACCAAAACTCTCATAGATGTACTTTAAAAAAGCCACAAAAAACCCAATTTTTTAGAAATGGCCAAAAAATAAACACACAGCAATCAAATAAATGTCAAATGAGCACTGAATTTTGTCAAAGTGATATTTAAGGTAATGCAATTTTAAAAATCTGGTGACTCAGAGACAAGGACAATTTTTCTTGTCCTTGTTACAAGATGCTACAGGACTGCAGATTCAAAGACCTCTGCACACATTAAGTGTTTCAAATCATATATAATCTTGTTGACCCCCATTAAATTCTGTGTTATAATAACACTTGCCACTCCATCTTGCTCTTACTTACAATGCAATTAATGCATGAATGCATCCGATGAAGTGAGCTGTAGCTCACAAAAGCTTATGCTCAAATAAATTTGTTAGTCTCTAAGGTGCCACAAGTCCTCCTTTTCTTTTTGCGAATACAGACTAACATGGCTGCTACTCTGAAACAATGCAATTAATGGTTTCTGCAGATTGTGGGAGGGTTTAGAAAAAATTAACAATGCAATGTATCAAAAATAGCATACTGCATAATAAGAAATGATTGCATGCAGAGTTGTTGTAGCCGTGCTGGTCCCAGGATATATTCTGACCTGAAGAAGAGCTCTGTGTAACTCGAAAGCTTGTTTCTCTCACCAACAGAAGGTGGTCCCATAAATGATATTACCTCACTCACCTTGTCTCTCTAGGTAGAGAGACAGATGGAATATATGTTGGTATGACTTTGTGTATGGCTTTATTGGCACTCATTTGGGTTGGCTAGCATAACTTGCAAATGGAGAAGACATATATGCAGGCTGTCCCAAATGAGTGCCAATGGAGTCTCTCTAGTAGCCTGCTTTGTGGTGTCTGGTCCAGGGAGTATCCTAAAGACAAAACTAGTTTAGAAAATATTAAGAGTTTTAAAAATTTCTTCCAAAGTGAGCACATCAGGCACAGACCCCTGTTGAAGGAGTTGCAGTGCTCACAGATGTGCAGTATCTCCTTAATCTCTCCTTTGAGGAGAGCACGTTTCAAATTGTGGCTTGCCTCTGCCTAGGAAGGTCAAGGTCAGAGAAGGCTCCTTGCATTCTCTCACTTTTGTTCACCTATGCAAAAGCTGGCTGCAGTCTCTTTAACTGAGACTATTTCTTGCCTTGAGAAATATGACTCTTGAGAGACAGGGATGAAGAGTTCTCGGAGCTGGAACTGTTCATGATGATATCCATCAGCAATGACTGGTCTTGTTTAAAAACAAAACAAAACTGATTGTAATGTAAATTGAAAATTGGCCAAAACAGGCTTTCATTTTATTGTGTTTATTCTTGTTACACTCTGCAGGAAACCATGGAAAGAAGCAAAGATTAATTGGGGGGACTGGTCTAGGTTGTTTGTTTGTTTTCTGACTGTCTGCTGTCCACCCAAGTCCTCAAAGGTCCTGGGCTCATGTTGCTTGTTTGAGGAAAAAACAGTTTTCAGGATCTCTTTATAAATGCTACTAAAACACTTACAAATAAAACCCAGTACCATCCTCTGATCCAGAGCCCAAGGGTGGACAACTATGTCCTGTATTTTGGGGTGCTAAATAATTGCCTCCCTAAATTCCTTCCTGTCTGACTTCTCCTTTTCTCCCCTCAGGGTAAATTAAATGATTAAAAAAAAAATAAAAATAAAGTTCTGCTCATCCCAAATTGTCACCAGCTTCTCCTTTGCAGGCTTAGTTGGGTCTCAGGTAACCAGAGCACCTGGCTGTTACTGCCTCAGAGCAGACGTCTGTTCCTTTTCACTGCTGGCCCCCTTCTGAACTGCTCTATTTCCCATTTTAAGCTCCACCTCGGGCCTGTGCCAACTTTGCAGGTGTGGCTGGGCAGGGCCACCTGGTCCCAGAGTTGCTCCTTAACCCCTTGTTCTCCAGTGTGGGGCTTGTATATCCCATCACAGGTCTGTATTTCCATATAAGTGTAACCCTTCTGCCTGTCAGAGTTGGCAGCAACAAGGGCCAGGTTCAGTATCTAGGGATTCCATTCCAATAACACAATGAAAAACCGGCTTGAGCCCCCACCCAGTGACCTGGGACAAATATATACCACCACCACTGGGCACCTCCAAGAGGCAATACTTCCCCTCTCACAAGCACATAGTCAGAATGTAGCAAAAAGCCTTTTAATAACAGAGAGAAACAATGTGGCATTATGTTGGGGAAACACCACCAACAGGCTTCATAACACAACCCATGAGCAAAAACACCACCTCAAGCAAATTGTGGCGTGTCCTTTCCCTTTAGTTCTTGAGTCCAGCAACCCAAAATCACCCAAAGTCCCAAAAGTCTCTGTCCCTGGTCAGGGCAGCCCCAGAGTTCAAAAGTTTATCTGCAGAGTTTTACCTCCCAACCTGGGTGGATATTTGGGGGGGTGGGGGTTAAGGGGCACCAAAGCTAATGGCCCTACCTCTCCATGGGGCTCCGCTCTGCCAGCCACCCCATGGGCTGCTCTGCTCAACCAGCCACTCCACTCGCCGTCCCGCAGACTGCTCCACCATATATCTTCAGGCTCCCCCACTACTTAACACAACACTCAGTGATTGCAGCTCTTAGTAAGTTTAGCTCTTTTGTGATTTCAGCTTGTAGTAGGGGAACCTCAGTGCTGGTGCAGCATTAGCCCAAAGTGAATTCAGCTCAGCAGCCTGTAACTAGATTCCTAAGGGAATCAAAATTAGCTCTGATATTCCACCGTGGAGAGAGGAGGAACTGCAATTAGCAT
Source organism: Eretmochelys imbricata (assembly GCF_965152235.1). Classification (NCBI taxonomy): domain Eukaryota; kingdom Metazoa; phylum Chordata; order Testudines; family Cheloniidae; genus Eretmochelys; species Eretmochelys imbricata. The sequence goes on from NC_135572.1 coordinate 145,869,560, forward strand.
GTAAGGCCCTTACCAAGGGGCCCATGCCACCAAGTATTAATACCTGTCCCCAGCCTCTCTCAATTCACAGAGTTTTGGAACCCATGTCCCTTGCCTAGCGAGTGCTACTTAGTTGATGGCGAGTCCCTCCATTATAACAAAAGGCCAAGTACAGTTCCACTGTCCTTGATTCCCATAATCAGGGTAATAACAATTTTTTCTTCCTGCCCCAATAACAGAGACACTGGGGATCGCACAGCAGCCAAAGTGACCATTTGGGCAGCTATGGCCTCATTCTAGGCGGGGCGGGTGTGCCTATGCAAATGAGATCAGCCTTTGAAGTTCTTTTCCACAACTTGCCACACCTCACCACCAGATGTCAGGGTGGAGCTCATCCTGACTCTGCTTACATCAGCTATCCCTCTCACACTGTATATAGCTCATTGCTTATATTTTTCAACTGCCTTAAGGCCCAATTCTCGAAGGCATCTTTATTCAGGAAATAATTTAAGAATGTGCTTAACTTTAACAGCATGCTTAAAGTCCCACGGAAGACAAATGGATTTAAGACTACAGTATGCTTAAAATAAAGCATTTGCTTAAGTGCTTTTCTGAACTAGGTACTAAGAGACATGAAATTTAGCTCCCTTGCCCCCACTACTCCATATCAATGAGAATAAACCCCTTAGACATTAACGGGATACATTTCCCCCATGATACAAACTGCATGCTAATCCTCTGTTAACTAGTATAGGAATTTTACTCCTATTTCTCTACTTTTCACAGATGAAAGTTTACTCCAAAGTATCCAACAATTTTGGCATTTTAAATAACTATTGACATCACCCATTTGCATGACAATTTTAAAAGTGTAAGCTGTCTTTTTATGGACCAAAAGGATTGTTTTATCATTTCCATAGTCCTGTGTCTAATGACTATGGAGCCATGCTGTGTCCATGAACCCATTACATGCTGCACAATACACATTTGTAGTTGTATGCACATAGAATCATAGAATATCAGGGTTGGAAAAACTGGACACAGTACTCCAGATGAGGCCTCACCAATGTCGAATAGAGGGGAACGATCACGTCCCTCGATCTGCTCGCTGTGCCCCTACTTATACATCCCAAAATGCCATTGGCCTTCTTGGCAACAAGGGCACACTGCTGACTCATATCCAGCTTCTCGTCCACTGTCACCCCTAGGTCCTTTTCCGCAGAACTGCTGCCTAGCCATTCGGTCCCTAGTCTGTAGCTGTGCATTGGGTTCTTCCGTCCTAAGTGCAGGACCCTGCACTTATCCTTATTGAACCTCATCAGATTTCTTTTGGCCCAATCCTCCAATTTGTCTAGGTCCCTCTGTATCCTATCCCTGCCCTCCAGCGTATCTACCACTCCTCCCAGTTTTGTATCATCCGCAAATTTGCTGAGAGTGCAAACCACACCATCCTCCAGATCATTTATGAAGATATTGAACAAAACCGGACCCAGGACCGACCCCTGGGGCACTCCACTTGACACCGGCTGCCAACTAGACATGGAGCCATTGATCACTACCCGTTGAGCCCGACAATCTAGCCAACTTTCTACCCACCTTATAGTGCATTCATCCAGCCCATACTTCTTTAACTTGCTGACAAGAATACTGTGGGAGACCGTGTCAAAAGCTTTGCTAAAGTCAAGAAACAATACATCCACTGCTTTCCCTTCATCCACAGAACCAGTAATCTCATCATAGAAGGCGATTGGATTAGTCAGGCATGACCTTCCCTTGGTGAATCCATGCTGACTGTTCCTGATCACTTTCCTCTCATGTAAGTGCTTTAGGATTGATTCTTTGAGGACCTGCTCCATGATTTTTCCGGGGACTGAGGTAAGGCTGACTGGCCTGTAGTTCCCAGGATCCTCCTTCTTCCCTTTTTTAAAGATTGGCACTACATTAGCCTTTTTCCAGTCATCCGGGACTTCCCCCGTTCGCCACGAGTTTTCAAAGATAATGGCCAATGGCTCTGCAATCACAGCCGCCAATTCCTTTAGCACTCTCGGATGCAACTCGTCCGGCCCCATGGACTTGTGCACGTCCAGCTTTTCTAAATAGTGCCTAACCATCTCTTTCTCCACAGAGGGCTGGCCATCTATTCCCCATGTTGTGATGCCCAGCGCAGCAGTCTGGGAGCTGACCTTGTTCGTGAAGACAGAGGCAAAAAAAGCATGGAGTACATTAGCTTTTTCCACATCCTCTATCACTAGGTTGCCTCCCTCATTCATTAAGGGGCCCACAGTTTCCTTGGCTTTCTTCTTGTTGCCAACATACCTGAAGAAACCCTTCTTGTTACTCTTGACATCTCTCGCTAGCTGCAGTTCCAGGTGTGATTTGGCCCTCCTGATTTCATTCCTACATGCCCGAGCAATATTTTTATACTCTTCCCTGGTCATATGTCCAACCTTCCACTTCTTGTAAGCTTCTTTTTTACGTTTAAGATCCGCTAGGATTTCACCGTTAAGCCAAGCTGGTTGCCTGCCATATTTACTATTCTTTCGACACATCGGGATGGTTTGTCCCTGTAACCTCAACAGGGATTCCTTGAAATACAGCCAGCTCTCCTGGACTCCTTTCCCCTTTATGTTAGTCTCCCAGGGGATCCTACCCGTCCGTTCCCTGAGGGAGTCGAAGTCTGCTTTCCTGAAGTCCAGGGTCCGTATCCTGCTGCTTACCTTTCTTCCCTGTGTCAGGATCCTGAACTCAACCAACTCATGGTCACTGTCTCCCAGATTCCCATCCACTTTTGCTTCCCCTACTAATTATTCCCGGTTTGTGAGCAGCAGGTCAAGAAAAGCTCTCCCCCTAGTTGGCTCCTCTAGCACTTGCACCAGGAAATTGTCCCCTACGCTTTCCAAAAACTTTCTGGATTGTCTATGCACCGCTGTATTGCTCTCCCAGCAGATATCAGGAAAATTAAACTCACCCATGAGAACCAGGGTGTGCGATCTAGTAGCTTCTGTGAGTTGCCGGAAGAAAGCCTCATCCACCTCATCCCCCTGGTCCGGTGGTCTATAGCAGACTCCCACCGCTACATCACTCTTGTTGCTCACACTTCTAAACTTAATCCAGAGACACTCAGGTTTTTCTGCAGTTTCGTACCGGAGCTCTGAGCAGTCATACTGCTCCCTTACATACAGTGCTACTCCCCCACCTTTTCTGCCCTGCCTGTCCTTCTTGAACAGTTTATAACCATCCATGACAGTACTCCAGTCATGTGAGTTATCCCACCAAGTCTCTGTTATTCCAATCACGTCATAATTCCTTGACATCACCAGGACCTCCAGTTCTCCCTGCTTGTTTCCAAGGCTTTGTGCATTCATATATAAGCACTTGAGATAACCTGCTGATCGCCCCTCATTCTCAGTATGAGGCAGGAGCCCTCCCCTCACAGACATTCCTGCCTGTGCTTCCTCCCGGTATCCCTCTTTCCCACTTACCTCAGGGCTTTGGTCTCCTTCCCCCGGTGAACCTAGTTTAAAGCCCTCCTCACTAGGTTAGCCAGCCTGCTTGCAAAGATGCAAAGATATTTGTGATTTGTACATACAAATGTGCATTTGCAATTGTGGAAGCTTACCCAATACACATGGCTTTGAAAATTTGCCACCACATTGCTCGGTATGTATATTGGATTCCTGGATAAAGTGTAAGATCATACTGTGTAAAGGACAGATCATGAATCAGCTGACAAACTGTGAACTCAAATTCTGAGACCAGTATATGAAAACAAGTTTGATGGCTTCACCCAGGTCTTCATTTGTATACATCACAAATCCACCACAAACTGGCAGTCTCTGTTTCAGAGAGGCCTAGGACTAGAATAAGCAGGGTTGTTGGAAATTAAGATTGGAGTATATTGGCAGAACTGAGTGGGTAAATTTGCAAGTCATTTACCTGGTTCAAACCTGTAGTGTTAAGTCTTTCCGGGCCAGAGCCAGAAAGGGATTTATGCGCCACTCAGATTCACAAAACCATGCTCAGCTGCAGCCTAACTCTGTAGGCACTGCCTAACTCCATAAGGACCCAAACTCACTCAGCACCTACATTTGCTATAAAAGTCCCCTTCATGCCTAAGTTTCTGCCTCTGGGCACATGCATTGTCTCATTCCTCAGCCTCAGTGAGATCCTCAAATCAGGCAAATATAGGCATTGACTCACCTCTCCTGCCTGCGGGGCGCAATCTGGTACACAAAATCCCAGCTACACAGTATCCAGCCAGTAGGAGGCCTTCCTTTTAACCTTTAGGTCAATGGTTAAGGAACTCAGCTGTGATGTGAGAGATCCCAGCTCAGCTTTGCAATGCCTAAATCCCTTTGTGGATCTGGCCCTTGCTTTGTTGAGTGCCAGCATTCTGATCTGATTTTTTTAAAGGGTTCCAGAACAGATACCTATTGATGTGTATGTGGACTCACCCCCTACACATTTCATTACCAAAATAAAACATTGAAAATATTTCTGATGATAAAACATTTTCTCTCTCTTTACCAGTTCTTCTCAACATACTATTCAAGTGCACCATTGGGTTGCTCTAAGATTCAGCGAAACTGGCATCATCTGAACAAAGTAATAAATGGAGGATGGTATCACTTAGGTCTAGCACTGCAATGAAGTTCATCCTACTGGTGGATCCCAGGTATATTTTCATCAAGCCAGGCTACTGAACATGACATTTAATTTGTGACTATAAGGATTGCAGTGGATGAGTGATGGGGTTCTAAAGTGATTTCCTTAGTTCTCTAGGCATGAAACATCAAATAAAATAACTCATTTGTACTAGTGTTCTATCCACAGCTTCTTCAAAATCAGTGAATAGACTGTAACAATCTTGTTATTTATCATAGGATTATTCATTAACAATATATTGTCTATTTTTTGTGTATAATTGTTGCTTAGTTACTTGTGAAATTTTAATATTAGACTCTGTTGTATTTCAATATTTTGCAAATATCTGAAAACCAGTGCAGTATTGCAGTTGTACCTTTGTTATCTAGACCATACACTCTAACAATCTCATATGTCTTGAAGACAAGTTATTAGAAGTGTTAAATATTACTGAAAATTTTAAGTATTTTCACATTTCATTATAAACTTGAACCCCTTCTAAAGAAAATTTCACTGATTTATAAGCAAAAACTAGCTCTTCTACCATTAAAAAGTTATCATTTTCAGCAAAAAGGGTATTTATTAAGCAAAAGTGGATCAATTTTTGTGTGAAATTGGCTTTCAGATTAAAATGACATCAAATCTCTATAGTAAATACTACCATAAAAACTTTTTAGAAGTTAATATTTGCCAAAATTTACCATTACTATTGCCCATTAAAGTACAGGTAAAACTGTGGGAAATACTAACGTGTGGAAATGTGAATTTTGAATTGCAATCACTATATTTTCTCTCCAGATGGGATAATCTTATTATGAATAGAACTGATTGAAATGTTCAATATTTGAAAAAGAAATCAAGAAAAAAAATATTGACAACATTTTTGTGATTTTTGGGAGGACTTCCCAACCTCCTATAGAACTTACTAGAACTTTTTACATTTTGCATTTTCTAAATTCAAATTTGGGGAAAAAGGGGAATTGTTTTTGTTTTTAATTACAAGTGTTTGTCCCTTTTTTGACCAGCTCTATGTTTGAATATGATTGCATATGTGATTCCATGCTTGTGTGTGTTTGTGACTGTGTGCATATGACATAAGGCCCACGAATTGTGAAATGGAGGAAGATAGGGAGAAAAAAGGGGAAAATGAAAATGGACTGAGATTCAAGAATCCTTTTAAACTTGTTTTAAAAATTTCTATATAGAGAAAGGAACAGAAAAAAGAATGAGGAAAGTGGATTGAGTCCCAGAAGTAACCCTTTGTGACTGATTTTCAAAACAGTTCAGGACGTTTTCTACTGAGAGTTATGCAGGAAACTGAAATTCCATTTCACAGGAAAGTCTGTGATTTCAAAATTTGTTTTCATTCCAAATCATAATGAAAACAAAGAACTTCAAAATTTTCCACAAAAGGAAATTAAAAAAAAACCAATTAATCCAAATATTTCATTTTGATAAGATGGAAATGTTTGATTTTGATTTTGACATTTTCTAAATAAAACAAAAAATAAAAATGTTTTGTTACAAAAATGATGAAACAGAATTTTTTGACCTTATCAAAATGCTTTCCCATCCCTTTACTTTACTTTATTTATTTATTTAATTGAAATCAACACATTCCTATGGGAAGTTTCTGTGTCAATGAAATTGCATTAGCCATTGGAAAAAAGTTCCAACAGAAAATCTCTCACTAGCTCAAGTATGGGGCTTTTTCAACTGCTTCTGTAGGAGCCACAATGGTGCTGCCAGGTGCTGCATATTTTGAAGAACTGGTACCTAAATGGGAACAGTTAGTTTGAAAACCTGGTCCCTATTATGGATGCTGAGCACGTGAAAACCTAGCATGGAGCTTTGTTTAATATTTACCCCTTAAAGTGTTTAAGAAAGTGAAAATTAAAAAGTAGCTAATGGACCTGAGCTGCAGTCAATGGCAGCCTCTACCAATGGCTTCATAGAGTGGGGATCAGGCCCAGTGAGAAGAAAGGTGAGAGTTCACTGACTGAGCCTTAAAGAACACTTTTCATTGCATTTCCCTATGTTCCCCTCCCCCCAGTGCTCCATCACAGCCTTTAGAGTAGAATATGGATTCAGTGATGGAAGCAGCCATCTTGTATATCCTTCCTTTTGCCTTTATTTATTCACATCACAAATAAATTCTATGGTCCTAGCTGCCAACTAGGCAATTGCCTGCTATTCCTCACCCTGATGAGACACAGAATAGCTGAAGATGTTAAACTTGAAGATGTTACATAAAACTGTCTAGTCACAGTGACAGTAGAGAGATGGAGCTTTTTAAACTAGGAGATATTATATAATACACTACACACTTTAAAACCGTACTTATTGTTCAGCAGTTTAAATATATTGTGATGGTTTTACTCTTTATGTAAGACAAAAGAAATACCAATTAAGGATCTTTATTTAAAAAATCACAGCATTAAATCACATAACTTAAAGTATTGGGGGTTTTTCAGTCAAAAAATAACTGAGCAATAACAGCACAGCGGAAATACAGGTTGTAAATCCAAGGGCATCACTAAATCTTATAAGGAAATAGACTTTTCAGTACTGAAAGAAGCCATTGCAATAAGCATATTGACGGTATTGAGATAAGGAAATGAGTTTTGGGGTTGATTTAATGCTGCATTTGGACTTATATTTATTTCTCCCCATGTGTATGTTTTTTTATATTTGATTTAAACTGTTCTAAATGAATTGTTTTGGAGAGAGATTTAATCTATATTAAGTAGCGCTTGGTTCTTTCTCTTTTACAAATGGTTTAATATTTATTCAGAATCAGTAATCTCTCTCTGTATGATGGAAGTTGAAAGACTTACACCAAAAGATTTGTAGCTAGATTGGGACGAACTCAGTTTAAATAAAACTGAAAAATATCAACGACTATATCTCAGTAGCTACATCTGTCTGCATGCATCATCGAGAAGACTCAAGTATGATGGGGAAAATTGCTACCACTGCTCAGTGGCTGAATGCATATGAGCTTCCTTGTGAGCAGGGCAGCACAGAAACTGCAATGCCTTTCGTGCTCAAAACCCCTGTAAGGGGTATAGCATACTTTCCCCCATGCAGCTGGCTAATTCTGCTGACCAGCACATGAGAGTTTGCATGGAACCATACCTGCACTCTGTCCCTTGCCACCTCCTTTTGATCATGTTGTTCCTGGGGAAAGTTGGATATCTTTTAACAGATACCATGGAACAGACTTTCTATTGCATTATGATCCCATTCCACTGCTCACAAAGGAGCTGCAATCTGGTCATAGAAATACCCAGTATTTATGCCTATTCTCTCCTGTTCCTGTAATACTGGGCAGAGAAAGGGGGTATGTTGGAGTCAGGAAGGAGGTGAGGATGGCATGTGGTGGAGCAGAGCTCTGCTGCACCAATCCTCCACTTGTGTAGAGTCCATTAAACTTCTGTATCAGTGATATAAGTTAGAGCAGACCAACCGCTCTTCCAGGTCACTTCAGCCCTGGAACCAGCCACTCCCTGACACTCACACACCCTCCTTTTCTTTACAAATTGATGTTCTGGTGCAGGAGAAAATCTAGCCCCACATCTTTAAACTTTATGGGTCTGATATAATGCCTTCTGGAGACAATGCACAGTCCTCCCTTCTGAATTATATGTACATTGGATCAGGCCAAATTGGAGTCAGCTGCTGCTGTGTTTTGTTTTGCTGGATTTTTTTACTCAATTTTCTTACAGATGGAATGGTTTGGGTTAGATAGAGCAGGCAAAAGGGAAAGATGGTGTTCTGATTTTTAATTCTGTCAGTCAAGGTTTGGAGAAAGCTTGTTTATCTGAAGTCTTAGGAGGAGGTCATGCATGATAACAGTGAAAATCATTTACAGTATCAATCATATGATTTCCCTGATCAGCCTTTTTTACACTCTACAAAAGCTTTATTTAAATGAAATGAACCCATCTATTCCATAGTTACTTAGGGCTGGTCTACATTACTGTGGTAAATTGATCTAAGTTACACTACTTCAGTTATATGAATAACGTAACTGAAGTCGACCTAGCTAGATCCACTTACCGCGGTGTCTATGGGAGATGCGCTCCCGCTGACTTTCCTTACTCTTCTCGGGGAGGTGGAGTACAAAAATCGATGGGAGAATACTCTCCCATTGATTTTTACCATGTCTTCACCAGACCCACTAAATTGACACCACTGCATTGATAGCAGCAGTGCCGATTTAGACGGTGGTGTAGACATGGCCTTAATTTGACTTTTAATTTCTCATACATCAAGCCACAGACAACATTTCAACTATCCAGGCATTCCTTTCTGAGATGGCACTGCCCTTAATCCATAGAGGTGATCCATTCCTCTGGGCTTTAGGAAGACAGCATGGAGAAGATGCAATCTTTGCTACTGCTGCTATGCCTGTGTCATGGACAGAGTATTTTGGTCTCCAGTGCTGTCAGTCTGACACCTTTCAAGTGTACTAAGTTGAATTTCAAAATAACATTGAAGGGTCGTTTCCTGAGGGAGCCAATCTAGAAAACTGCTAATGGATCATGGAGGAAGTTGCTATTTCAAGCCCTAGATATTGAAGACTTAAACAAAGGACTTTTAGAAAATCAATTTCCTTCGTTGGAGTGAACACATGGACATCCTGAGAACTAAAAGGAGAAAAATGGGGAATGATAATACAGGAATCACAATTGTCTCATTGATAAAGTCCAAGAAATCACTATTGGAATATACAAACTGGTGCATGTGGTTCAGTGTAGAGAAAAACTTGGCATCAAACATAGAAAGAGATTTATTCACCATGACAAAATGAGCTGTGGAGCTACAATATTATCACACACACACACACACACACACACACACACGAAAACAGATGTATCCACAACTTTGAAACTTCTGTATTCCTCTATTGTGGAAGTGGCTACAATGACATTGTAAACATTCTGATATATTGAGAACAATGTCTTGTCTTCCTACTGATTATTGTTTATATCTTTTGACATCTAGGAAAAGATCAATACTGTAAACATAACACTGAATCCATAGCTACATACAAGCCATTTATTAATTTTTCAGCACATAAAGAGGTAATTACTTTATTTTTCTTTGACACTTTTTCCACCTCACAGTTTATAATGTCAGTAATGATCTCTGGATTGGGTATTTCCTAAGAGTTAATAACCAACTGGTTTAGTGGCTCTCTGGCTTCATCTCTAGCTCCCAATATCTCCAGCTAGTCATTAACCACTAGAAAATGCCCTGCACGTTAGGCCTTATTACTTAAATAAAACACTGACAAAAAGGAGATCTCTTTGAGTGTTGATTTCTTAAATGAAATGACTTGGTTGACTGTAATTGCTGCCATGTAAGCTATTCTTTCAGTTGTTGTTCAGAATTTATTTTCCATGCCACTGAAAATGTTAATAACAAGCAAGTGAATTGATCCTAGATACGTTCCCTCTAGCTCAGGGATCGGCAACCTTTGGCCTGTGGCCCGCCAGGGTAAGCCCCCTGGCGGGCCGGGCCCATTTGTTTACTGGCTGTGTCCACAGGTTTGGCTGATCGCAGCTCCCACTGGCCACGATTCACTGCTCCAGGCCAATGGGGGCCGTGGGAAGCGGCGGCCAGCACATCCCTCAGCCCACACCACTTCCCGCAGCCCCCATTGGCCTGGAGTGGCGACCTGTGGCCAGTGGGAGCTGTGATCGGCCGACTCTGCAGATGCAGCAGGTAAACAAACCGGCCTAGCCTGCCAGGGGGCTTACCTTGGTGGGCTGCGTGCCAAAGGTTGCTGATCCCTGTTCTAGATTCTTGGAGAGGATACCTGAACACTAAAAAGGCGACTGTCCCCCTAGAGACTCCATCTCTGGCTACACATGCTGGGATAGGCCTTTGCAAAATTAGGCAGTAATGTCTGACTACTCTTAAAGTACAGGTATGATCAATATGTTCATAATTCTGTGCTTTACTATGACATCTCAGTACCCTGAGATAAGTAACTCCAGGAAGCTGGAACACAACAGCAAGGAAGACTTAATCTGGATTTATTATTATAGGTAAACATTAGGGCCAGATAACCAATTTGGAAAATTATATTAGCTGGATTTATTGTTACATTCAGCACCAAAGCTATATGAATTCTAAGGATTCCCAGGGCTATGGTGGATAGAGGTAGGCATAGTATGGTACATCTGACCCAAAAGAATTCTCAGAATGCAAGACAGCTGAACAGACTCACTGGCCGGAGGACAGCAGAGAGAGTGCCAGAACGGAGTCTCAGTGTAAAATGGATTATCACCGAAGGAAGGATCAGTGTGTAAGTGGTCTGGAAAAGATGTTGGTCAAAGGAACAGAAGGACCAGATTGAAGGACAGAGAGTGCGTAAGTTACGTGAAGAGTTTGGAAGATGGGAAATGGGGAGGAAGAGAGAGATCCTCAAAATGTATGGTTTTAAGTTTGATCTTTTGAGATTCATCCCACCTTTATCTCCAAATCTTCATACACTGGACACTCTTGTTGCTGCTACAGATGGTGACAACTTTTGAAACTAACAGTATTCATTTTCCATTTAGATCAGAGGCAGCATCAGAATGTAAAGGAACCCTCTGTCAAGGAACTGAATGAGAGTACCATTATGCCTGCCCAGACTCAATTGAAGACTGAGTAGAATAGAATATAATAGAACATCAACCTGTTTTCGAATCTGAGTTGACTCTGTGACTGTGTGTTTGTCTTTTTGTCACATCAGTTATATTTCATTGAACTTGGAGACAAAGAGTCAGCAACTCCAGTCCAGTGTGGCCAATGTGTGTTGCACTGCCAATATCATTTGTACATGAATGTGTGTTAGCCAGCCAGGGACAATCACCCAGCAGAAGACTAATTTTAGAATGAGACAGAGCCACCTTTATGCCATGAACTCTCCCAGCTGCCAGCATAAAAGAGAAAAACAGATCTGGCTAGAGAACAGGGGGCATGGCTGCTCCCATGCCAATCTGATCCTCTGCTTTGTTTTTGGATCTTGTGGTCATTACAGCCCAGTGTAAATTACAGTAGCCCTTAGTCTATTCTAACCCAGTGCATGAGGAACTACCTGTACAGAGCAGCACCATAATTACTGCAATACAAAGTTGAGTCACATTTGATGAGCTCTCCTGATTTGTACTCTGTGCTGTCTGGATGTACCTAAGGCTCTCTGAGTCAGTGTTTTGCAGTTATCAAAATGCATTTCTTGTGCTATCTTTCAGGCTAGGTTAGTCACCTGGGGCATGTAGTTGGTTACATGGTAGTTATTCCAGTTTCCTAATTAGCTAATCCAAGCTCAAGTGTTCTGCAGGAACGAAGATACAATTTTGACTCAGTTTTACAAAGGAAAGAGGCTTTCTGACTCTCTGTGAACTTTTCTTTTTTTAAGAAGTCAAAAAACCCTCAAACTGAACCTCCGTTCCACAAAAATTATCTGTGTCTTTCACACCTGGTATACCCTAATAAATATTAATTTATAATTGTTTTGAATCTATATTGTTGTGCTTTCCAGTCAAGGCTTCCAAAGTGCTTTACATATATTATTTGATTTAACCTCACAATACCCCTATATGGTCAGTATTATTCCCAACAGGCTTTGGATCAGGTCTTTACAGACATAGATTTCAAAAATACAAATAAATTTCATATGAATTAATTTTCACATTATGCCCCTGCCATCTGGAACTCTATGACCCTGCCATCTGGAATGAAGCTCTCAGGGAAGCTCTGTCTCCTGTTATCTTTACAACAAAAGTGAAAAGCTTTTTTAGGTTTTTTTTAGGCAATTGGCTATTTCCTTTTTAATAGATTTTTATTGCATTTTAAAAGATACTGCAAATAAAGAAGTAAGAAATTAGTTTCTGTGCATTTGTATTTATGTCAACAAAAATGGTAATCCTGTCTGATTACAAAGTAATATTAAATCTTTGTTTAAAACAGAACCACTCTCCTCATTTTTCTTTATTTATTATTTTGGAAAGGGGGTGTAACATTTTAGGACTGCAGACACATTTTATCCTCTATCCAAATTTGAAAAAAATTCTTCAGAGTAATGTGATGATTTATTAACATGATTCATACCAGCAGAAATGTTGTGCTGATAATGTGTTTAATAACTGTGGCAATAATAATCTGTAAAAACTCATTATATAGTCTTACACTCACCATGTTTACTCCTAAAAATAAATGTAATTTTTACAAAGAAAATTGCTTTCAACTAGCAAAAGGAACAGGGGAGGAATTTAGCCTAGGATTGTCTGTGTTCTCACCAAGGTCCTGAAAATGTAGGAGATTTTTGTCAGCTGGATTGATGATATTTAATTTCCTAACACCATGAAAGATATTTTGGGGAACTCTGAAGGGGTTCAAACTTTTACAAGAGTAATTTGAATTGTAGTAACTTGTCATTAGAACTGGTCAAATGCCGTGAAAGATGATTCATTAATGTTTTTGTGAAAAATAATCTGAGTTCTGTTCAGTTTATGGGGTCGTTTATTTGTTGTCTGCAAACATTGGGACAGCTGCTGACTGTTCATGAACATTTTCATGAATCCTAATTATCTTTTGAATTTTAGTACAAATGATTATTTTGGTGAATACTTATAAATAATTAGTACATTTCCAGCAATTAGGATCAGTTCATGAAATGTTCAGAAATAGAAAAAAGTGCAATATTCCAAACATATATTGTTTGCAAGAAAACTTGTTTATGAACACAAAGAATGCTTTTAAGAATCTCATATTTCCAACAGGAAAAAAGCTCCGCAGGAAAAAAATCCAACCTGCCTTACCTCCAGAAATACAAACAGGCAAAAACAAACAAAAAAAAAAAAACAACAAAACAAGCCTGGAATGTCTTCACTTTAAAAACCATCTCACATTCAAATTGTGATCATTATGGGCCAAATTCAGAGATGAAGTTTAAGCTAGACTCCTTTATACTAATTTTGACCTTTTAGAGCTATTTATATCTACTTTGCTGATGTCCAGGAAAACCCAAATATATAAATGTGCATCTGTTTAATCAGATCTATTTTCTGGATGTATGATCTAAGAGGTCTTTATATAAATTCACAGTTACAATTTGCTCACTGGGAGAAGCAAGAAATGTATACACAGACTTGAAAGAATAAGTAAAAATGTAGCAGCAGTGAAGTGGTCACCATGGGTTTAACTGGGGTACCCAGAGCATTAGCGGATGGAGCCATGCTCCACCCCTCCCTATGTCCTGTTTTCAGTGGGAGTTCCTCCACACACTCAATTTATTGTGATTCAGTGAATTAAGCAGCAAGTTCCCCAGCCTGCAGTCCTGTGAGTGAAGTCATATTTTGTTGCACTGAGTGGTCCTTTCATAGAACTGGTGACAAGGGAAACATAAGCATAGCAATTTATGGGAAAATAGAGGAGCGCAATGCAGAAAATGATTCAGTAGCAATATATGGAAAGATTAGGCCACTATTTTCTTGCAAATGAGACTATAGATAAACAAAAACCAAATCTTCCTCAGTATCTATGGCAATGAAACTTTGCCATTTTAAGGAGTTTGTTATAAGATCCGAAACCAGGAGATAAAAATTAGAGGAGCTGCAAAAGATCTTAATGGAGCACTACACAACACAACCAAACAACATTGTAGAACTTTTCAAGTTTCATAGTAGGATGAGGAGAAAGAGTGGCACTGTAAGCTCTGTATGTGGCAAAACTGAAAAGATTAACTGAATATTGCTCCTTTGGAAATGTCCTAGAGGGTATGCAATGGGACAGATTTGTTTGTGGTAATAATGAGAGAATTCAAAGATGATTGCTGGCAGAGAGGAACTTAACTGGGCCCAAAGTAGTAAAATAACAATAGCAATGGAAGCAGTATTGAAATACTTAGGTGAACTACATTTAAAATGCAGGGACTATCACTCTGAGGGCAGATCTACACTACTCTTAAGTTGATCTAACTTGCATCACTCAGGGGTGTGAAAAAGACACCCTTCTCAGCGACGCAAGTTACAGCAACGTAAGTGCTGTCCACACTGGTGCTATGTCGGCGGGAGATGCTCTCCCACCAACATAGCTTCCTCCTCTTGTAGAGATGGCGTAATTATGCCAGTGGGAGAGGGCTCTCCTGTCAACATACAGCATATTCACCATACGTGCAATGTAGCGCTTCTAGTGTAGACCTGCCCTGATTCAATAAACAAAATGCCAAGTCAGCTGGAAGGGGCTCAGGGTACAAAAGGCGGTTCCTGCTGTGGAGAGCTCATTTGGTATCAGTTTGTAAATTTAAAACACTCCCCAGTCATAAATGCATCAAAGCTGGACACAGCCAGAAAATGCAAAGGTGGCTATCAAACAGCAACTCAAACCCAAGAGATTAAACCCCATAAGAACACAGAAAAAGGAAGGAGGCAGTTGAACCCACCCAACTTCAACTTCATCCTTCAATGTGTAATCCTGAAAGACCTCAAAAGAAGGTCTGAGCTGCTATCAGTCTGGGGGAGTGCGACCCGAACACTGATCCAAGGTCCCCAATACAGCTACTGAATATGGTCAACAACTTCCTGCACTCCCTGTAATATGCTAAAATAGTAGTTACATGATTACAGTCACTCAAGCCTCTATACTGCCACCTTGTCTGGAAATATTTCTTTATCGACTCAGAAACAGCAGCTGTAATGACAGAAATAAGGTTTTTGGCTGAACACCAGAAGATAAAACACTGGAGGTTACCCGAGGAGCAATGATTGCTCATCATTCTAAGTTGCACGTATGACACAAAAACTGAAACCAGAACTGTGCTGAGTTGCAGCAGTCCCCAGCTCATTGACCGAGGGCGAGTGTGGTTGTGGCTGTGCTCCAAAATGGTGGAGGCTTTTCTAAGCATGCCAGCCACTGCCCACATCACTGCTTGTAACTGAAAGCTACTTAGCCCCTCCCATTTACCAGGCATGAGTCATACATGTCCACAAATGAATAACCTTTAACATCCTCATGCAATAGTGTGGGAAACACTTACATGAAACATACAATGAGTGATCGTTTTCACTAAGCAAAATAATCCAATCATTAAACAAAATGAAACTGAGCACTGCTCCTGTACTTCCAGTGGCCCCATGGACTCAATAAAAAAAAAAATCCATTATCATTGCTACTTGGATTGACTCCTCTTTTTAATTCTGTATTGTGATCAATACACTAATTTTTTCGTCCCTATTTTCAGTGCCCATGAGATTTTGTTTTGATTAAACAGCCTTCATTTTCTGAGGAAGAGGACTAGAGCTGTTTTCAGTAATCTGTTAATATTTTAACTGAGATCTATTGAGTGTGAAACGATCCATTTAATTTCCAGCATTCCATGCCATCATATTTCTTTTCTTGGGAGGAGCGTGACTTGGATGTACTGATATTATGGCACTCAGCAAGTTTACAGTCTTCTTTAAGGAAAAGAACACACTACTTTTATTTTCCGAACACATTTGACTCGAGTGGAAAGTTAAAGATGTGCATTACTTTTCTCCCCCCCCCCAACATTTTCCTTTTTTGCCACCAAAAATGGAATGCAGAACCAAAAAACCCAAACCCCAGCTAGGTCAGGGACCTAATATACGGCTATGGTAAGGGGTGCTAATGTGATGTGCATTATGAAACACTGATGTATAAGGACTCAGGTGGAAACTGCTACCACACTGAGATGGTTGTTCAGGGCACTGTGAAGGGTAAAATGCCCTTCTCTGAGCATTCAAATCTTGGTGAGACTCAGGCATGCCTTTCAGGGTCAAGTCCAAGATGAGTAACTTTGGTGTAGGGGTTTTCCCAGGTAAAATCCAGGAGCCAGGAATAGCGTGATTCCAGGGGAGCCCAAGAGACAGAGGCCAGACAGCTGCTTTTGGTGATATGTAATGGTGTTTTAGCTGAGGTTTCTGCAAGGAGCAATTGTTTAGGTGTGATTTGTGACCACAAACGAACAGGACCCATATACATTGTTTAAGGGGGGGAGGGATAGCTCAGTGGTTTGAGCATTGGCCTGCTAAACCCAGGGTTGTGAGTTCAATTCTTGAGGGGGCCATTTAGGAATCAGGGCAAAAATTGGGGATTGGTCCTGCTTTGAGCAGGGGGTTGGACTAGATGACCTCCTGAGGTCCCTTCCAACCCTGATATTCTATGATTCTATGATTAAAGAAACAAATTACTCTAAGAAAATACTGGCTCTGCAACAATGATTTCTGCTCCAAACACGAAATGTTTTTTCACAAACTTTTCTCAGGTCCAGGATGGAATTTTTGGTCAAAAAAAAAAAAAGAGAGAGAGAGAGAGACCCATGCCAGAACAACCCAATGGTCGAGATACTCACCTGGGATGTGGGTGACCCAGGTTGACATAAAGAAGGGATTTCAACTTGGGCCTCCTATGTATTGTTGGAGAGTACCCTAGCCACCAGGCTATATGATATTTTGCAGTAGAGTACTCTCAAGCTCTCCTGCTTAAGCTATTCCAGTTTTTATAAACAATTAAATAGTCATTGCAGCAGACACATGAACTTGAGTCTCCTACTTTCCAGGAGAGCCCCCAAACCACCAGTCCATAGAGTCTTTCTTACCAGCTCTCCCTTTGGCCCAATGATGGTAATTTGGCTTATTAGTTTTAATAATTCAAACCAATATCCATGAAAAGAATAATTTCATATTTCTGGAAACATTAAACTTATTTCACCCATGTTCGTGTACATTTTATGGAATAACTATATATAGATAAGTAAATGTTCATTTAAAATTATTTCAAAGTTTTTGCCCCAGGTTTTGCCCCTCTTACTCACACTGGCTACAAATCATTAAAACATTTAAACGTGGTTAAGCTTGTCCCTGTTCTGGGAATCATTGGAGCAAGTGGTTAATTTTAAGTACAAGTTCCATTATATCAATGGGACTAAGACATGCACTTAAAGTTGAGCACTTAAATGGTTTGCTGACCCTCAGAGAAGTACTGCTGAATCCAGACCAATGGGAAAAAATATCTTACTGCACAAATACTTCCACTGAAGTCATGGAGCAATGGTACTATTCAACATGCCTAAGGGGGGCAGAATTCATCCTGCAAAATCAAATCAAAGTTTTGTGACTCCAGTTTTCCTCCCCCCGCCCCACTATTTAGCCCCCCACATGACCTATATGGGCGTAAAGCCAAAAGCAATTAGCATTCAGCTTAAAACAAAAATTGAAACAAACAAACACATTTAAAAACAAGTAATTAAAATTATTATACTGCATCCATTTAATAGGTTGGAGGTTAATCTTCTATGCAGATATATTTAAATAGTTACATGCCTAATGACACTAACTAAAATACTAAAAATGAGAGCAGCAGAGTATGCATGGCTTGACTGCTTTGTACACAAGATGATTTTATTTATCAATTATTTACTGTATTTAATAATAAAATGCAAGTTACATAGTTGTCTTAATTGGTTTAGGCTATTGATTATTATGTACACACACTATAATTGCTCTTATACCCTAAAGATGGTTGACTGGAATATAATTTGAATTCCACCTTCCATTTTGATGGCTGCATTCCATTGGTTCCATTCTATCATTACTCTTTATACATGGGTAAATGATGCTGAAAGAACACTCAAGGAAATCTGCCTTAAAGTCACTATTTTATGACATGTGTGGTATGTTTTTCCTTACATTCATAATACTGAAAAAATTGAAACTGCTGCTGGAAACAGTCATACTCATTTACATTCTGAAGTGGTACACCAAAGAATATAGAGTGCACTTTGTGGTTAGTCCATTAACCTGCTGGCTGACTATCTAACATGATGTTGGAGGCCTCCATTCATCACTTTAAAGTTCCCATCCTCTTAGCATTAAAACAGGGCTGCTGCTTTCTGGGCAAGGCGGACTGGACAATTATTTCAGCATCATACCAACTAAAAGACCATTGATGATCAACTTTAAGCAGTCAATCCCTATAGGGGTTGAACCCACTCTTTTCAAATTGCTCAAGTGATCTGCTAGTCCAAGGGATAGTTTACCATCAGGAATAGTTTACCGTTGGGAGATCCTGCAGCTGGATATCTGTAGACAAGCCTCTGAAGTCAATGGGATTCCTTGTAGGTGCAAGGATCTGCACACATCTCACTGCAGGATTGGGGTCTCAATCTGGAAGAAATAAGGAGGAGGAGGAATTACTGGGTCTAACTGTCATGCCCCCGAAGAGAAGCATCAACCGCCTATCTTAAACCTAACCCTGAATGGGTTAGCAGACCTTCTAGTTTCCCTACAGACTGGAAAAGAAAGTAGCAGATTACTGTTGATTTTCAGTTCTCCTGAAGACAAAAGAGGTAGTGTAATTAGAGGGATTTTGGGGTACAAGCATTGTGTGGGTAGGGAAGATGTGGGGGCTTGGTGCTAAGTTAAGGCAAGCTTAAAATAGGAATAGAAACAGAACCAAATATAGTATCCTTTTAAGATTTGTTCATCATTTGTGTTAAACCTGTCCCAGACTTGGGGATCAGTCAAGTTTCCCTTTGAAGTCATTGTGAGCCTTTCCATTGACTTCAACTGAAAGCTGAATCAGGCCATTGGCAATTAATAGGTCTGATGCAATGCACAATTAATGATACTGCAATATATTGAATTCCTTTTCATGTAAACTAATGATGA
The DNA here is from genome assembly GCF_965152235.1 of Eretmochelys imbricata. NCBI lineage: Eukaryota > Metazoa > Chordata > Testudines > Cheloniidae > Eretmochelys > Eretmochelys imbricata. The sequence goes on from NC_135572.1 coordinate 145,888,870, forward strand.
GGGGCTGGGAGGAAGGAACTTTCAAGAAACATTTTGGAAACATCAAATACTGTTGCATTTAAAAGGATGTTTAATTATCACTATATTGTGACAAAGGTTTGACATGAAATCTGACATTTTGAAAAAGATCCTTTCATAGTTAACATATGCTGTAGAATGACAAGCCTCAAAGAATTAACAATGGCTGTTTGATCATAAAAAGATGGAAAAAAGGTTGGTCTCACTTATGTTTGTTCAAACATTAGCAAGTAATTGCAAGTTATCTAAATTACTATGAAAGCTGCAGAAGTAGGAACAAATGACTGGCATTTCAAAATGCTTATAGAAGTGACTTTGGACCTGGCTATGACAATATTAACAAGATACTGGAAATGACAGTGAGCATACTTGTCTGATCTGTATAGTTTCATCTTCTTCTTCAAGGGCAAAGTTCTCAAATATGCCTTCCCAGAAATCAGGCAACTAGAATGAAGATAAGCAGATGTCTTGAACTCCACCTACATGTGTGTGTATCTACAGTATAATCAAAAATTATAGACACTCCATTATAGTCTCCATTGACCTGCAGTTTCCAGGTAGACATCTCCTTGGCCTTTTCCCAGAGCAACCAACCACTTAAGCTTTAAAACTCACAGACAACTAGAGCCATGAAAGTAATTTACAATGAAAATCGTATCCCATGAATTTCCTCTTTTTCTGTGTGCGGATAGTTCACCAACAGGATACTATTTTTTAAAATGTAACTATAATTCAAAATTATTCACTGAATGATTTCTACAAGTATTTCTTGGTCTGTACCTCCTTTGTCAACACTTCATTGTGAGTATTAAATATTAAAAAATCTAAACTGATGGAACACATCAATTAGATTGTATGTTTTTTGTTTCCTGGACTGGATGAGTACAACACTTAAATTCTCAGCACAGAACCTATCCCACCTCTTACACCTTCTGTTTGAGGATCTCAAAGTACTTCACAGATTTTAATGAATTAAGTCTCATTACTTCCCATTTCACACATGGGAAAACCAGACACAGGGGGAGATGTGGCTTCCCTAAGGACAGAAAGTAGATGTGTGTATGAGTTAGAAACACATCCCATATATCTTGACTCCCAAAACCAAATTTAAAGACCATTCTTCCTCTTGTTTCAAGACCATGTCTTTAAACCTTATTAAATTCAGGTTAGTTTCCTTTTTTTTCAGATTTTTGTTGCTATTTGAATTAGTTACTTTATATGGTCTAATAGAGGAGATTATTGCAAAGTTTCTGGAGTCAACTATCCAAGATATATAAACAAACCTATTATAATATGAACCATTATCCGAGAAAATCCTTGCAATAAATACTTATTTCAACTGTTGTTTCAATTTTCCAAGGAAACACAAAGCATAAACAGTTCACAGATCAGGGCAGGAGAGGGACCTGTCCATATGATTCCCACAAACTTTATTTTGAGCCACATAACTAAAACTAGCAGCACTATTGTGATAATTTAGGGAACTGTGGGTCGTTTGTGAAACATGAATTAATATGAAATACACAATAGGCTACACATTTTGCCCTTTCTCCAAATGACTGCTTAATATTTGGAAGCATAATATGTCAGATGATGGCAACACTATGAACTCTAATAGCACTGAATGTGGGCGGGGTTTGATTTGGTTTCGGTTTTGTTATATTTCTTTTTTAGTTAATTTTCATGAAAGAGATGTAGTTCAATAGCACCATGTATCATTGACAAATGTTTCATTGTGCAGCATCTCATTAGTTGAAGGCTATATCATCTGTGCATGAATGAGGCATAATCTGTTGAGTGAAATAGATTGCAATGTAAACAAAAGTAAGTGTTGTCAAAGGCTGCATTTAACTGCACTGAAACACACAATTTATTATGATACACTGATTTGATTTACTAAGTTACAAGTAATATATTACAGTTTATTGCAAAACAAGTGATTTTTTTGTTAAAGTCAAGAAATTTATACACTGATTTCTGATCTCGTTTCCAAGCAAATATCATGGGGTTATGAGTGCTGGGCGAAATATGCATCACAAAATATGTTTATAAAGGAATGTGATTCTTGTGATTCTTATTTAGAAAAAACTTTGTTAAAAATGCCACACTTACATGTTAAAAAAAATCATACATACAATGCCATATTTTGTCACAAACCCTGAGTAAGGGCAGAACATTGCTGTGCTGTCTCAGGAGGAGACCCAGAAGCAAACTGTAATGTACACTCCCTGCCTATCTGAGCAGGAGCAGTCCTGTGAAGGCTGCTATCCCTGCTGCACTGCTACCTCAGAGGCAGATAGCCAGAACAGGGTAGTAAGACAGTGCCTTTTCACCTCGTACTCCTATTTGTGCTAACATCATATGGCCACAGTTTGACCCTAATTTTTTTTAAGGCTGTTTCCTGTCTTGTGCTTTGGGAAAAACCTGCAGAAAGACAAAAGTATTGCCAATGCAGGGAATAATTTCCTCTGTGCAGTGTAGTGCATAAGATACACTGTGTGTGCTTCTTGAACTGATGGAAGGATGAGGACTAGTGTGGACTCTACAGTCACTAGAATTTCCTGGTGAAGGTGTAGCAGAAGCCAGAAACCAAAACTACAATATTCGCTTGATGAACTGTACAGCGAGGTGATGTTTACAAAACCTGACCTGCCTTGAGGGTGTTGTTAGAGCCATCATCTACCAATAATTCCAATTGGACCGACTGACTACAAAAAAACCTGTTAAACAGTATAACTAGTTCCCCTGCCATTTTCTAAAGAGCTATTGGTTGGCATATGTATAACCAGAATTAATAGGAAGACATTCGAACCTGAAAGAGGGTTTAAAAAGATTGAAAAATATATCTAGAACAAATAAAGAAAAGTGTGCCATCTTCCAGGACCAAGTAGCTTGTTTAGGATTTGGCACAGAAGCAGAAGGCATACATCTGTTACAAAAGAGCCATGACAATGTGTTTTACCCAACGGCGTTGAGATCCTTTTAATTACATTAAACTTCTGTAGAAGATTTATTTCAAATTTATCTACAATAGTAAGCCTGATGTCTTCATAGTTACAGAAAAATAGAAACTGGGTTTGGACTGAAGAGCAAAATAGGGCCTTTGAAGAAGCTAAAGCAAAAGGAATAGCTCATGTAAATTGATATAGCTCCACTGGCTTCAAACCTAGGTTGAAAAATGTCAGTTTCAAATTAAAGAGGCGGGAGGAAGCAGGGCAAAGGTGTTGTAAGAAAGATACCATTAGCATACCTTGTTGAAGTAAACAGAGAAATAATGATAGATACTAACTGGGAAGGAATTGATACTGTTGGTGATCATTGCAAAGCAAGAATGCTGCTATGCCTGGTGCCATCACAGTGATGAAACCAGTGATCACAAAGACAATATTAATGTAGAAACTATTTTTGAAAGCTTCCTGACAAGCACTCTCAGCCAAAATGTGGATCTACCAAAATAACAAAAGGTACATTCATCACCCCATGTGAATTCTGCTCAGGTGCAGTAGAGAGAAGGTGTGCAAGGAGCCAATTTGTGGCTCCCTAATCCTCAATCACTCAGCCCTGGCACCAAAGGAAGATCAGGGCCCCTACTTTCCTCACCCCATCCTCACATCACTCTGGGTCACCCCTGACATGGTGGGGATGGGGTGATATGTAGTGTAGGAGGTAGCAGAGGAACCTCCATCAGCCATCTGCCAGCAAGAGCACCTCAACCAGTGGAAAATGCCTCCTGTGCAGTCTCCGGCCACTCTGCACCAATTAAAGGGGATTTAGTGGACTGGAGAATGCAGTCATAAATTTGGACATTTAAAACCACAGGTGTAGTGTATAGAGCTTTGTGGACTGTGGTAACAGTGTGTGGTTAATGTGCATCAAGAGCTAGAATATTCCAGATCCAGAATTCAAAAGGATACTTGTCACCTGAAGGAAGTTTCATCTTGAGTCAGTTAGATACTATAATTTACAATGAAGTAGGGATAGCTAATTTGTAATCTAGGACCCCTCTGACTGTGCTTACTTTTATTTTGCTGTTACTTAATTCTCTTCATGTTATTCAGAGCCAAATAAAATCACTACAGTTGAATTAAGAGTCATGACGTATTGATGGGATTTGGGAGACATAACACACAACTTTTTTAAAAAAAATCTTCTTTTCACTTTGCATTTAGACATTTTCAAAACAGAAATCAGTGTAACATAATGCAATTTAAAATAACCCACTGCATGAAGTACATCTTTAACAGCTGCATCATGTATTTCTAGAATCTATCTTATTTCTTTTTTTGAAGAAGATGAAAATTGATGCAAATGTATACATGTTTTATCTATACCCAAATTCCACTTAGCAGTAAAGTACCATTCTAGAATTTCATTACTGCCAACAAATCTTGCGGGTTTTTTCCCCTTTAAATGCTTTTCAGAATCAAAGGTAACTGACGTTGCAGCATAAGAACACTGAAGGAGAGAGTTTGGCTGCTTTTTTGATGGGGAAAATGTCAAAGAAAGATATACATAGTATACATGCATAGTATCTCAAAGAGTCAATATTCTGTTATTTTCAGATGGTACAATCATAACTTGTTGGCACTAAAGTTTTATTTGTAACTAACTAACTTGATTGAAGAGTGTTATTTTCATAGTAAAATTCTGCTTTGGTCTATTTCTTGCTTCTGGCTTAGATTTATTAGGAACTTAGCCATCAAATGACTTGACAGCGAGCCAAAAACTTGCAGAGCTGCTATTACTGGAGATCACATTTGAAAGGGAAAAAGTGCTGTAATTAGAGCATAGCTTCAAATAAGTACAGTGCATGAAACAAAAGGTCAAAACCAAGGTGTTCCCTTACTGAAGAAACTCTTGGGAATACAATAATGAGAATCACCTCCAGTGTGTCTACTTGACACATCAGCGTTACTCCAAGACCAATTGGTCCACTTCAAAGAAATGTACTAGTGTACACTAAGAATTCCCTTTATAAACAACTCCTTCCCATTTTCTCCACAGCACAGAACAAATACTAGCATAAGGAAAGGAAAGGACAGAGATAATATTAATGGGCCAGATGTGCAGAAGGGAAGGGTGCAAGAGCCCTTTTCTCCTGGTGCCAAGTGTAAAGGAATTCACCCAAAACTGCAGTCCTTGTGTCCTTGTGCTCACTTGAGTACATGATCTGCTTCCCACTTGCATCACCATATTTTCAAGCCATTTCAAAGGGGTGAGAAGGAAGCAGGGCCATGACACATTTACTACTTTGCACTGACCACATGCTTAACGATTGCAGTAATGGGTGTATTCTGCCGGAGTTCTGGAAGACATTGTGCCACAGGGGAGAGAGAGAGAGAGAGAGAGAGAGCATCTGCCCATCACCTCCAAAGCAGACTAATCTCCAGTAAGCACAAGTATTTTGGTAGGTAGCTTATATATTTTCACTGAAATCTCCCAAATTACCTGAAGTATTTACTACAGTTTCTGTTCCTCACTGTTTTTTGTTTTGATTGACAAACATATCATTATATCCCCAAAAGTTTCCAAATTAAGAGACTCTGGCTGATGGAACAATTATTATATTCCTGAGTTACATATTAAAAAGAAATAAAGCATGCCTTCCGTCAATCAAAACATGGAACCGGCAAGGATACACGAGAGACACCTGTCTTAATAGTGTTGAGGCTAATAAAAGTTTTAATTATAATTTTCCAAAGCTTGTGCATGCACGTCTTAATATCCTAGCAACCTGCTATTCCAGAATGAGATATGCTGTAGGTATTTCATTATTTAAAAGTCAAGTTTTAATCAGCCTCCGTGAATAGAATCTCCATGAAAACTGAAATATATCAATGTAAAAAAGCTATTTGCTGCTTAAGAAAAATTGGGCAATAAGGCCTTGATCCTTTATACATGTACACATGTGAGTAACTTTACACACATGAGTAACCACATTGAGTTCAGACTGCTTTCACATGTAAAATACTGGTGTGTGTAAGTATTTTCAGAATCTGAGCTTGAGACTGACAATAGATGATAATTTCTTTAAATAAGCTATTACTGCACTGCAAAAGGTAGTACCAGAAATCTTGTTTTTTATGTTTAATTCAAGGTTCAGGTGTGTACATTACAGAGTGGTGTCATATATTTCCTTTGGGAGACTAACTTTATGACCAGCTTATGGATCATAAAGTTCAATGAGGACCTCCTACTCAGTTTGAAGCGGTAGTGGAAAAAGGGAACAAGACGTTAGAATTCATAAGGAATGGGGTGGTGAATGATAGAGAGAATATTATAATCATTTTATATAAGTCACTTGTGCAGCCTCTTCTGGAATACAGTGTACAGTACGGGTCATCCCATCTCAAATAGGACATTGCAGAACTGAAGGGGAATCAGAGAACAGCAACAAAAATGATCAAGGACAGGGAAAAGCTCTCATGAAGAGATATTGAAAAGAATGGAATTGTTTATTTTAGAAAGGAGATGAATAAGAGGGGATATGATAAAAGTATATAAAATAAGAAACGGTATGCTATAAGCCTACCTGGCTTATTGCACAAGAACAAGGGGACCTTCAATGAAATTAAAAAGTAGGAAATTAAAAACTGCTAAAAGAAAATACTTTATCACACTATATGAATTAAGACTGTGAAACTGACTGACACAGGAAATAATTGAGGCAAAGAACTTAGCAAGGACTGGACATTTATATGGATAACAAGCATAACCAGAGTTGTTATAGTTCTGACAACATTTCTGGAAGGGATATTAAAACTCATACTTAAGATCTTAAAGCAACCTTTAACTAGTAGAGATCAGGATGAGACCTAATGTGTGCTTGAGAGGGGCATATTGTCCCATATTTGCCTACTGTAGCATTTTTATACCTTCCTCCAAAGCTTGTGGTGCTGGCCACTGTCAAAGACAGGATTCCGGACTAGATCCTCAGACCTCATATCTCAGGACCATAGACTGGATGGACCTCATGGCTATTCCTATGTTCCTGTCTTTCTCAAATCTTTCACAAACACTAAATGAGACTTAAAGTTAGGCAAGTGATTCAGTACCTTGGCTTGGCCTATGGAACCAAATCCAAAGTTAGTTAGCTTAGTTTCCATGAGTGGTCATATAATGTATTTGTTAGTTTCAAAGTTAGTTCAGATCTGAGCTGGAACAGATACAGCATAAACCGCAAATCAAAGATAAATGAATCCAGGTGAGGTACAATTTTTTAGGAAATCATGGTTAGAAACGTGGTACTCAACAAAGCTCATGGAATACTTTTGTGGTAAATAGTGACTTGGTAGCTTGAATAGTAAGTAATTTTTTTCCATTTATTATTTTTGAAGAATAGAAATTACTCCAGTGATATTTAATTCATGAATTTTTTGAAAATGATTAAAAGCTTGTACCTACTGTATATAAAGAATGTCTTGTTTTAAACTGCAGGATCAAATTGATAGCTGGTAAAAATGTGGTTCAACTTTATAACAAATTGTGACTCAACATTAATACTGAATGACTTAGATATCACTTTCGATAATGCTGACCTCTGTTGGCATGAATGTCATTCCCTGTCTGGTGAGGTTTTTGAAATTGAGTCAATTTCCTTCTCCCATTGAAAGCCTAGGAACCCAGTGATATTTCTGGCATGAACAAAGTGTTCTGCAGTTTGAGTCTGAACCAGACTACAGCAGTTTTGGGTGACCTGTGTTCCCAAGGTGCTGAGTGGAGAAAATAGAAGAGGGCTGTTTGTAAGGGAAGGTTTTATATGGTAATGTGATTGGCATAAGTTCTTCCCATCCTTCCATCCTTTTTGTTTGATAATTCTTGTGACAGGAATGTTGGAAGTAGAGACAATATTGTAGGTCTGGCTTGACATGAGTAATTGAACATGTGGGGAGGCTTCCTTTCATGGAAGACAGGATTAAGGAGGTAAAGAGATCATCAGGCGGACAACATAATGTTTGTGCTAACTACGATAAGTGTATAGGTCAGTAAGCTACGCGACGGAGTGTCTGAGCTAGCTAAGATGAGAGGGGAACACCAAGGGAACCATTTACTAAGCACAAAACAACACTGGACAAGATAAGTCAATAATGTAACAATAAGGTAAAGAGTAGGTCGAGCACAGACAGTGCATGAACAAGTATGCTGTACAGGAAAGGGTTCCCACAAAGAAACCAAGCCAATCCAAAAATGTGAAACACAATGTATAATAAATGCAATCAAATGTGTAAATGTATATACAGGAAGAGGGTTTCTGTGTAACTTTGGATCTGTGACATACCCTGCACCCAACCCCTGCGTTTGAGTCTGACCCACTCTGCATAGCATTGCTGTATGCCAAATGAAAACTCATGAGTGACAAAGTCTGGAGTTGAGCTAAGTTCTTGAGAAGCCCAGTGAAGAAAGGCCTTGAAGGGAATCCCAATAAATATTTCTTCATCCCTGTCTTGTCTTTCCCTCCCCAACCATTTCTGACTATACAGATTTCAGTGCTGTCCCTTTTAAGCATTAAGCCCAGATGAAGAAGATGTTCCAAGTCAGCAATTTCATTACATACAAAAGAATAGTGCCACAAAAACTGTAATATCTCCAGCACGAAAAGGATAATCTAAAAGAAATAAAGTATCTCTGTTAAAGATGGCAAGAGGGCTCTTGAAATCCAAAAACAAGATACAACACAGGAAGCTCTATTCTTGTGCTATGTGAACTGATCTTGTCTTACAAATGAAACAATTCCACAATGCAAAGAACAGACACATGGCATTTGGTTATGCTCTATATAGCAAGTTAAGGAAGTATGGGCTGGATGAATGCACTATAAGGTGGGTAGAAAGCTGGCTAGATTGTCGGGCTCAACGGGTAGTGATCAATGGCTCCATGTCTAGTTGGCAGCCGGTATCAAGGGTCGGTCCTGGGGCCGGTTTTGTTCAATATCTTCATAAATGATCTGGAGGATGGTGTGGATTGCACTCTCAGCAAATTTGCGGATGATACTAAACTGGGAGGAGTGGTAGATACGCTGGAGGGGAGGGATAGGATACAGAAGGACCTAGACAAATTGGAGGATTGGGCCAAAAGAAATCTGATGAGGTTCAATAAGGATAAGTGCAGGGTCCTGCACTTAGGATGGAAGAATCCAATGCACCGCTACAAACTAGGGACCGAATGGCTAGGCAGCAGTTCTGCGGAAAAGGACCTAGGGGTGACAGTGGACGAGAAGCTGGATATGAGTCAGCAGTGTGACCTTGTTGCCAAGAAGGCCAATGGCATTTTGGGATGTATAAGTAGGGGCATAGCGAGCAGATCGAGGGACGTGATCGTTCCCCTCTATTCGACATTGGTGAGGCCTCATCTGGAGTACTGTGTCCAGTTTTGGGCCCCACACTACAAGAAGGATGTGGATAAATTGGAGAGAGTCCAGCAAAGGGCAACAAAAATGATTAGAGGTCTAGAACACATGACTTATGAGGAGAGGCTGAGGGAGCTGGGATTGTTTAGCCTGCAGAAGAGAAGAATGAGGGGGGATTTGATAGCTGCTTTCAACTACCTGAAAGGGGGTTCCAAAGAGGATGGCTCTAGACTGTTCTCAATGGTAGCAGATGACAGAACGAGGAGTAATGGTCTCAAGTTGCAGTGTGGGAGGTTTAGATTGGATATTAGGAAAAACTTTTTCACTAAGAGGGTGATGAAACACTGGAATGCGTTACCTAGGGAGGTGGTAGAATCTCCTTCCTTAGAGGTTTTTAAGGTCGGGCTTGACAAAGCCCTGGCTGGGATGATTTAACTGGGAATTAGTCCTGCTTCGAGCAGGGGGTTGGACTAGATGACCTTCTGGGGTCCCTTCCAACCCTGATATTCTATGATTCTATGATTCTATATACACACAGTATTAAATGCAATTTATTAAAGATCAATAACCAATCTGGAATGCAATTGTCTTGGATATGGATTTGGGAAGGCAAATAAACATGGATATTATATTTTGTGTAGTAACAACTAATCAGGTGCTACAAATGACAGTGATATTCACCTGAAATCACACTGACTGGAGAAATATAAATGAAGCAATTAGCAATGAAGAATATGCTTTGTACTGGGAACTTTGGATATTTCATTTAAAATGACTCTGAATCTATGCCGTGTGACTGTAAATGTGGTAAACAATTAGTATCTGAATATATGACACCGCACACTGCTGAATGGGCTAGTGGCCTGGGCTTTGTAATGTAACTTGTCTTGGTACAGATTGATGTTCCTAGCAATTTGGCACTGGTATAATACAACTCCAAACAGAATGTTCATTGTGGTTGGTAAACAAGTAGACCCAACATCTGGAGAAGGATTTGAGGAGTGCCAGTTGTTGCTGTTAAAAACTTATTTAACAACATTCCCATGATTTATGGTATCTGTAATATCTGAGATGGGTAATTGTCATCATTATCACAATGACCAAAATAACTATGTAAGCATTATTTAAGACCAGATACAGGATATATTTGGGAAAACACCTGGCATTACGAGTTCATCAAACCAAAAATATCCATTGCTATCAGGCCAAAACAACTGTCTGTGTCTATGACACAGAAGAGTCTGAAAACAGAAGGGACCCAATTGTATATGCAGAAGCAACTATAGTTGTAATTACTGATAAAGTTCTCAAATCCAGCCAATTTAGATGACCATTAAACCTGGTTTAATTCTTCCTGGCAAACAAATTATCAGTCAAATACAGCCCTTTTTATTTATTTATTTGCAAACTGCTGGCCAAAATCATGATTTTTTACTGTATCCATTAGTAGAAATTGTCCATTGAATACCTCAGAACTCCTTTGAGTTACAATCACCTGCACCTGGGGCTCGCCAGAGCAGATTATGCTTCTTTACGGCAATTCTCTTACATAAAAGACTCCATCTACCCTGGGAAATTAACCCGTTGCTGACAATGGTTGACAGCACTTGTCCCCTTGAAATGGCTTTGAAAATGGTTTAATTAGTATAAAGAGTGTGAAATCATTTTCAGCACAAGCCTCGATCTCGTTTCCATTCCAGAAACAGAGTTAAAAATAGTTTGTCAACTCTGCACCAGCAGTTCAGCCATTTTCCTTTCCACACCAGTTCAGGAGGAATCTGAAAAAAAAGCAAAGCAAAAAAAAAAAAAAGCACGTATATCTGTAAAGGCACAACCAAATGACTGTTTCCACACTCCACAGTGTCAAAAGCAGGGAGAAATATGCTGAAAAGTCTCAGCTCTGGAGGCCATCTACTGTTATGGGTACATTTCTGTTCCATTTTATAACTCTTCATATTGGGTAGTAGAAGGCCCATGCAGTCGGTATTGTTTATTATTTGACAGAAAAAATATTTTTAACAAAGAACTAAGAGCTGTTATATTTCAGGGCAAGTATCATATAAGACAACAACATTCTTGGGTATTCCATTCACGTGTTCAGCAACATAACTTTAATTTTAAGCAGTCCCCCGGTGCATCAAGATGGTTTTATTTCTTAAGATAACTTAAGGTGGGGAAAGAGAAATCATACATCAAGCCCTGATCCTACAAGCTGTTTCATGCAGGCTAATACCTACACTCATGCAGAGTTCCACTAAAATTAATGATCATCTATATGGGCACAAGGGTACAGCCACACAGAACAGCTTATAGGAGTAAGGTCTTAGCCATTAGCTGTAGCAAGGGTTTAACCATTTCATGGGACCTTTCATGGGGATTATTATTTTGCATACATTTTTCCAATTCCTTAAATATAACTAAAATGTGAGCGCCTGATAATAAATGCTGGTAGCATTTCTCTGTTGTTGTTGTTTGGTTTTAAAACAGCAAACAGCAACAGCATTCAAGCAGAAGCTGACTTCCTGTTAATGGAAAGTTTACCAAATCTTCTTTCAAGTAACATCCTTTGATCTTAATAATCATGAAGATCTAAGAGAATGAACAAACAGTGAGTGGGCTGAAGTTTCTGAAATAAACATGAAAGCAACATACAGTGGAACATATGTACTTTAGTGGGTACAAAAATAATGGCACCCAATATACATCCCTTTTATTGCACAAGAAAAGACAATCTGCTGGCTAATGTGTCCTTACAAAAGGAATGCTGAGATGGTAAACAAATTGTTCCTGATAAGTCCTCATAATTCTGGTCTCAGTTCAGAAAATCACTTAATTGTGAGTTTAATTTTGAGAATGTGAGTAACTCTGCTGAAGCCAATGGGATTACTCACACGTTTAAAGTTAAGCACATGCATAAATGCTTTGCGGAATCATAAGCTCTAAGATTATAATAGCTCTCTTGTGTAATAAACATTAAGAGGAATACTTTTGTTAAAAATGTACACCTTTTCTGAAGTGGAATCGAGAGACAGACCTGCTATGATATCATGCTCTATGATACATGAGTTAAATTCAACTACACTGTTGCAGTGAGGTACGAATAAGGATAGCTGTGCTCAGGGAAGTATTCACTCCAGGAGAATGCAGGCCACAAGTGCACTGCTGTCTACCCTCATGGATTTCTCTTAGGAGAAGACAGCTATAAGAGTCCTACTAGGGGAGACTGCGGCAGTGATACACACTGATCATGTCCCCGCTCCAATGGAGTGTTAGCCAGTCTCAAGTCCAGTAGTATAGGTGAAATTGTGAACATTTTCCAGTGCTGCAAACCTCTCTCCAGGTGCATCCTCAGCGAATCCATCCCATTTTTTCTAACACATTCCTCAATATGCAGAGTAAATGAAATTTGAGGATCTAACCACATACTCAATTTTTGCAGCTCATCAGCATTGTGAATAAATGCAATATCATCAGTCACTGACATTTTCAAGTGTTCATAACTCACTGTTGATGTTAAATTGATGTTTTCTGCTTCTAGATATTTTTATGTCAGACAAATTCTGAAAGTTGAGGAAATTTGATTGTGATCTGTTGTTTGTCAGAATACAAAAGAATATCATTTTAAAAATGAACACACTATCTCTACTTACCGAGCCTCAGAATCATAGATACTGGAAAGACAAAAGACCTGTTCAGCCATCTTGTTCATCCCTTGTCAGGGCAGGGTTGTTCCCTATAATACATTTTCAGTGCTTTATCTACTCCTCTTTTAAGAAGCCTGTTAGTACCTGTTAATAAATATTAACCCTTTTAGTTCTTTGTATATTTTATTAATTTTATATATTAACTGTTCTTTAGAATCTATGAATCCTAAGGCCCAGAATACTGGTTCTTAACCTGTAAATAACCCTATTCAGTAATTTTGTACATTAGGCTGTATTTAATAATCCTTGGCACTGCCATGTCTATAAAACTCCAGGTATTATTGGAAACCATCCCCTTAACTAACACACACACACGTATAGTGCTTACTTAAGCTTATACAAACCTGGGAGATTGATGTGGGATGATTGTTACAGAAGACGTTTCCTATTGGGGAATCAATAGAGAAGAATGACTATGGGGGAAGAAGGATCCACTGAGAGATATTATCTTGAAGAATGTTGGTCCTCTCAGGTGTAAATAATCATGCCTTCACACATCCATCAGGTAAACTGAGAATCCGACGAAGTGGGTATTCACCCACGAAAGCTTATGCTCCAATATGTCTGTTAGTCTACATGGTGCCACAGGACTCTTTGCCGCTTTTACAGATCCAGACTAACATGGCTACCCCTCTGATACTTGAGAATGTATGTATATCAAAAGACATGACATAAGAACATATGGTGCTGAAGAGTATTCTTGGCAAACAGGGGACTCTATCTATAAACCCTATATAATGACAGAATTTTTGGAACTTAGCTGGGGAATGAAACTGCAACCCACCAATTACAGTGAAGAAGAGACACAGAGCAAGCTCATTATCTTACATCAAGGGTGGAAATGTATCTATTCTTTCTGTATTCTGTATAGTGCTATATTAATCTCCGGTTGATAATCTTTGATTACATAATTCCAATTGAGCCTGTTATTCGACAATCTCAAATCGTCATTAATTTCAGACATGCAACAAGCCCCAAGCCATGTAGCTTCCCTTCGGAGACTATTCAATGATTTCAGAGATCTTGCTGTCGAGATGCTTATTAGCCTGATATTCAGCCTACATTTTCCTTATATTAGTTTAATGTCATTACTCCTAGCTACAACCCATCATACCATCTACTGTGAGCTGTAACATAAACAGATCCTTGAAGATTACATAAGCTTCTCATCAGTTCTATTGGCTTGGCACAGAAAGTCATATTTTTAGCTTCCATGTTTGTGTTGCTTCCTACAGACTATGAGAGTCTTGCTTTGGGTTTCAGATCAAGCACTAATTGTAAGACTGCTGACAACTGGCTGTACACTTTTGTAGCTGGCTACCAGCTGGCAGTTACCACAAGAAGCTCTTTGTTTTAGAAGTACCCCTGTAATGAGACTGGTTATCCCCCTGGCTACCAACGTTTATAATCTTTCTTATTTTAACTCAGTTTTTGCTAGAAAACATAAAATGCTGGCTCCCAATAACAGATGCACAGAGAGAATTACCCCTAGGATATTTAATAAACTCAAACCATACCACAAGAACAAAAGAAATCACTGGGAAAAAATGACAGTATGTTTCTTTAGCTAAGAGAACAGCAGGCTCTTGTTATGATTATTTTTTGTTGTTGTTTTCCCCACAAGCTCTTAATGCTAAAAAGCCAAATTCTATGCTTGCAGGTTTGCTCCAACTAGCATATAAAAGAATCTCCAGTACTTTGTGATGTAATCTCAAATAATAGTGCTTCTTTTATGCAAATTTACAATATTTGCCATGTTTCATATTTGCTAGGAATCATCCCTTATGGTCTGGAGTAATACATTAACACTGAAGTGCTCTGAAACATGTCCGAAACAAGAGAGGGAGAGATTAACTGAACTTCTGTAAACTGTCATCATAGTGAATGCCAAGCCAGCACTATTCCAACTGATGGTGAACTAAATGTGTTGGATATGATTTAACGCCTTCCTAGACAGAAAATCACAGCATGTACTACTGCGTGAGCTGTCTTCTTTAACTTATTTGAAGAAATTAGTTGGAAAAGAATATTCCTTCTGCTCAGGAAAGACTTCATAAAAGAAGAAATGGTAGGAATTGTATGATCAATTGCTGCATTTGCCAGATTTTTTATGCCTGAACATCTTAATTGGGAGGGCGAAATACAAAGCTAGATTCCAGCTATCTTCATACTGATACTCATTCCTGTGGCTATTGGGCATTGTCCAGTCCCAAGGCACAAGTTAAAGCAGCGTTGGGACTGCTCTAAACTGGGCCAGCTTCTCAGAGCTCCAAGGCTTCAGTCTTGCTCCCTTTTCCCCAGCCACATCAGGGTGGGACAGAAGGATGGGACAGAGGTAATGGAGGGGAAACCTCTCCAGCCCAGCAGCACCCAATATTTCTGCCATGCCAGGGGAATTCTCACTGGCTACTTCATGGCTACTTTGCACTAGTGGAACAACTCAACACAGCCAAAGTGGAGGTCAGGGTCTGACACTTAGAATTTACAAAATGTACTACTGTGTATGTATAAACATTAATTTTCAATCAATGGATTCACTCACATATGAATAATTATGTTTACAGCTTCATAGACTCTAAGGCCAGAAGGAATCATCATGATCATTTAGTCTAACATACGGTATATATACACAGACCGAATAATTTTTCCCAGAAGCTGGATTAAAGCATGGGTCTTTTAGAAAGATATATAATCTCATTTTAAAGACTTCAAGCACTGGTGAATCTATCACTTCCTATAGTAAACTGCTCCAATGTTTAATCACTCTCATTGCTAGGAAATTGCATCTTATTTCAAGGTTGAATTTGACTAACTTCCAGCCTTTGGATCTTGATATGCCTTTGTCAGCAAGACCGCAAAACCCCCTTCTCTCAGATCTCTTTTCTATGTGTACGTTCCTGTCCACTGTGATCAAATCACCCCTCAACCTGCTCTTCGATAAGATGAATATATTAAGTTCTTAAACCTCACATTGTAAGGCTTATTTTCCAACCCCGGAATTATTTTTGTGGTTTCCTTTGAACTCTCTGCAGGATTTCCCATCCTTCTTGATGTGCAGATAACAGACCTGGCCATGATCATTTCCCTATTTTCCTTTTAATATGTCGGAGGATCACATTAGACCTTTTAGCCACATCATTGCACTGAGAGCTCATGTTGACTCAGTTGTCTGCAGTTACCCCAAAGTCCTTTGCTGAGTCACTGCTTTCCAAGACAGTCTCCCATACTGTACATATAACCTGCAATCTTTGTTCCCAGATGCATTACTTTGCATTTGCTTGTATTAAAACACATTTTGTTGGATTGTGACCATTTAACCTGGTGATTCAGATCATTCTGAAATTGTAATCAGACCTTCTTATCATTTACTAGCTGCTAATCTAGCAAAGGATTTTATATTGTCATCTAGATCATTGGTATAAATATTGAATAGCCAAGAATCTCCCACTCATTGATGTCTCCTCATTCACAACTACATTTTGAGAGCTGCCATCAAGCCTGTTTTTAATCCATCTAATGTGTGCCCTGTTAATTCCAGATAATGCAATTTTTTTCAAAAATATTTTAATCAAGAAGCCATGTGTTTCTCAGTCAAATCCCTTGGATACATCCAAATATATTACATTAACATAGTTTCCTTATCAACTAGACCTGTAATCTTGTGAAAAAAACAGGTTTCTTTGACGGGACCTACTTTCCATGAAACCATTTTGACTGGCATTAATTATTTTTAGCCTCTAATTCAGGGGTGGCCAACCTGAGCATAAGAAGGAGCCAAAATTTACCAGTGTACATTGCCAAAGAGCCACAGTAACACATCAGCCTCCCCCCAATTAGCTCCCCCACTCCCGCTCCCAGTGCCTCCCGCCCAGTCAGCGCCTCCTCCTCCCTCCCCACACCAGCTGATCAGCTGTTTCATGGCACGCAGGAGGCTCTGGGCGGGTAGGGAAGGAGCGAGGGCATGGCAGGCTCAGTGGAGGGGGCGGGAAGGGGTGGAGTGGGGGCAGGGCCTGTGGAAGAGCCAGGGGTTGAGCAGTGAGCACCCCCTGGCACATTAGAAGGTTGGCACCTGTAGCTCCAACCCTGGAGTTGATGCCTATACAAGGAGCCCCATATTCATAGAATCATAGAATATCAGGGTTGGAAGGGACCTCAGGAGGTCATCTAGTCCAACCCCCTGCTCAAAGCAGGACCAATCCCCAACTAAATCATCCCAGCCAGGGCTTTGTCAAGCCTGGCCTTAAAAATATCTAAGGAAGGAGATTCCACCACCTCCCTAGGTAACGCATTCCAGTGCTTCACCATCCTCCTAGTGAAAAAGTTTTTCCTAATATCCAACCTAAACCTCCCCCACTGCAACTTGAGACCATTACTCCTTGTTCTGTCATCAGCTACCACTGAGAATAGTCTAGAGCCATCCTCTTTGGAACCCCCTTTCAGGTAGTTGAAAGCAGTTATCAAATCCCCCATCATTCTTCTCTTCTGCAGACTAAACAATCCCAGTTCCCTCAGCCTCTCCTCATAAGTCATGTGTTCCAGTCCCCTAATCATTTTTGTTGCCCTCCGCTGGACTCTTTCCAATTTTTCCACATCCTTCTTGTAGTGTGGGGCCCAAAACTGGACACAGTACTCCAGATGAGGCCTCACCAATGTCGAATAGAGGGGAACGATCACGTCCCTCGATCTGCTGGTAATGCTCCTATATATACACATCCCAAAATGCCATTGGCCTTCTTGGCAACAAGGGCACACTATTGACTCATATCCAGCTTCTCGTCCACTGTAACCCCTAGGTCCTTTTCTGCAGAACTGCTGCCAAGCCATTCGGTCCCTAGTCTGTAGCGGTGCATGGGATTCTTCCGTCCTAAGTGCAGGACTCTGCACTTGTCCTTATTGAACCTCATCAGATTTCTTTTGGCCCAATCCTCTAATTTGTCTAGGGCCCTCTGTATCCTATCCCTACCCTCCAGCGTATCTACCTCTCCTCCCAGTTTAGTATCATCTGCAAACATGCTGAGGGTGCAATCCACACCATCCTCCAGATCATTTATGAAGATATTGAACAAAACCGGCCCCAGGACCGACCCTTGGGGCACTCCACTTGATACCGGCTGCCAACTAGACATGGAGCCATATTAACTTCTGAAGAGCCACATGTGGCTCCGGAGCCACAGGTTGGCGACCCCTGCTCTAATTTTTTGTTGATAGAGTTCAAGATTAACCATTCCATTATTTTCCCCGGGTCTGACATCAGTCTATCCAGTCTATAGTTCCCTGGGTCATTCCTTTTACCTTTTTTAAATATTGGAATTATGTTGGTAGTACTTCAATCTTTTGGAATTTCCCCAGTTTTCCAAGATTGGTTATCAGTGGTTCAGAGAGTTCCTCAGCTAGTATTTTTACTGCCTTATTTCTAGAGACACTGCTCAAAGGACTATTTACATGTCATGTTACAAGCTTCCAAGTTCAGCCACTTTTGAGATATATGGATGAAAAAAAGTGTGGCAGAAATTATTTAAACTGGAAACAATTTTTTTTTCCTCACACGCTGAGAACGCTGAACTTACTGAAGGGATTTGATATAAACTTCCCAAAAGATATCATCATAGCCAGGGACAAAAAAATGGGGAAAAAATTACCGCTGGAGATGAATTTTTCTGGAAGTTATCAGCATGTGCATACAGGGGATTATAATTAAATCTATTTTGCAACCTTAACTATCATTTGCTACTAAGTGACTGCTATAATAATGATTGATTTGATGGAAGATAACAGAAAAAAATTCAATAACCTCTCTGTCCCCAACATTTGGACACTGGCAGTAAAACTAATGTAATTAAGTTGGGGGGGGATCATCATTTTATTGCTTCCTCCTTTAAAACCCAATTTATTCAACAGATTTTAAAGCCAGTTGTTTGAGGCTAAAATCTTTTACAACTCACGGAGTGAACAGATGGCACAACAATATTAACAATGACACTATATATACACCAAATGAATCTGTGCACTGCTCCAGTTAAGTGGCTGTTAGCATCTCTATTACAAACCCCGGTTTTCAAGGATTTGTAATTTAGCTGTTTGAAGTAACATCTGGCAAAACTTGGTATACAAACTGTGAGCTTAGGTATAACTTTTTAAACAAAAATCTATGTGAATTATTGAAACCATTTTACTGTCAGAAGGTCAGATTCTATCACCTGTACACATATTGAATAACTCAATTGGGCCTGATCCAAAGCACTCTGAAGTCAATGGGGATCTTTCCCTTGTCTTCCGTGATGTTTGAGTCAGGCACTCAGTCAGCTATTGGTCACAATGATTTCAATGCCACTGCTTCTGGAGTGAAGTACTACTCAATCCAAGGAAAGGAAGTACAGTCTGGCTTACCTCACTTTGAAAATGACGTAAGATGCATTGGTGCAACTCAGTTTCTGCACTAGTGAAGCCCATATATGGTAAAGGTTTGCAACAGTGCAGCTTTAATGGAGTAGTTGCAGCAGTGCATAAAACCCCAGTTAGGAGAAGGTCTCAGTCCTTTTTAGTTTGAACAGTCAAGTGGAGTTTTGACTGCATAAAGAGTAAGTGAAAGCTCAGTAAAGACTCCAGGATTTGGCTCATTGGCTGTGCAGTTTTAAATTATGTGCTACTAGGCACTGGAATGCTTCTGGGATTAGTGACAGGATACTGTTACCTGTAGGTCTCTAGCTTGAACTGGCACCGGGATCATTGTGATCGTTAACAATCTCGAAGTGAAGGTAAAGAGAATTTTAGTCCATGCTTCATACACTGCATTACACTTTCAAAGCCCTGAACAAGCAGCACAATGTCATTGGGGTAAGTTTCACATTAATCAAATAAACAGAAGCTAATACACCAGGAAGTGTTGTGAATGCCAGATAGAGCAAAGAAAAATGCAAAAGGTTAGAGATATGCGTAGGAAATAATACAATGATATCAACCCAGAAAAACGCATGCCTGTTCGTGTGTGTGTGTGTGCGCATGCTTCTAGTGCATTTGGAAAAGAAAAAGAAAAAGAAATCAAAACAATCAATCCAATGCAGTTTGGAGCTGTACACAAAGGCATCCTTATCACATATCATCATAGTCTTATCACAGATTCTTTCTATGGGATTTTAAGACCACACTTAGGCTGAGATTTTCACAGGAGCCTAGGGGAGTTAGGCACCCACATCCCATTGAAATTCCTTGGGAGCTGGGAGTTCCCAGGGGAGTTCCCTTAGGCTCCTGTGAGAAATTCCAGCTTTAGAGTCACTCTTATACTTCTCAACTTCACAGTGCCAGCATGTTGTCAACAGACTGTAGGGAATACAAAGAAGATAACAAAAATGCTCGAGGGAATGATATGACATCCAAATATGTCCCAATGATGTCATTGGCACCGATGTAAGGACAGGATTACTATCCACAACTATTGGAATGGTACAAAACCACTGAAGGAAAATAATTGCTTACAAACTCAAGGACATAGGATTGATTTCTGACTGCTTATGCCAAGGATACAATGTTCTTTACCAGTCACACAGGTACTTCCATAAACCAGTGCCTTCCATGCATGCCAGGCTGTCGTTCTGTGAAACTGTCTGCTGCATTTTGCTGTTTTTATTTTGGTTGTCATGTGAAAACATTGGCTTCATTTTGGTGTTTTCAGTTCAGCTGCTTCTTCTGTTAATACATTTACCTTGTGCTGGTGGTTTTATTTTAGATCATCTTCCTTTTTAAATAACTTCATGTTAGTGTTTTAATTTTCATTTAACTGGGTAAAGTGTAATTTCTGCATAGAAAGACCCAAAATCCACACATGAAAGCAAATGGAACCATGTGTAGCAGCTTGATTGTAATAGCTTATATGGTCTTGTGAAACATATCCAATGGCAGTTTTTGAACTTAGCTTTTCTTTCATGCTGGGAGAAAGAGGGGACTGTGCAAGAGAAAAAAATCCTATCAGCATGACAAATGTAACACCATCTTATTTCTGGATTTGTTAGGCTTCATAATATAGTACATTAATGGTGTATGCCACTGGCTCTCAAACTTTTTTACTGGTGACCCCTTTAACTTAGCAAGCCTCTGAGTGCGACCCCCCCTTATAAATTAAAAACAACTTTTTATATATTTAACACCATTATAAATGCTGGAGGCAAAGCGGGATTTGGGGTGGAGGTTGACAGCTCACGACCCCCCATGTAATAACCTCACGACCCCCTGAGGGGCCCCAACCCCCAGTTTGAGAACCCCTGGTGTATGCATATGTTCTGTTTTTTTCTAACTTTGCTCTCTATTTTTAAGAAAAAATGAACACAACTTTTCTTTTTATAAACAAGTAGTTCTACACATTTACAGCCATTCCCATTATAGCTATAAATAGCTTTATACACTTACAGGCAAGTGTACACACTTACGATTTGTTTATCCTGTGTGACAGCCCATTAACCAGCCAGTTACCTTAGTGATCTGTTAGTTCCTTCTGTCCCTAAACGATTCTTAAGGTCTGGTTCATTTGGACTTTTAAGAACACCATATGTTGGAAGTCCTTCATATGGTGCTCTTTCTCTTAGCATGTCTCCTCTCTGTGTATTCCATTACAATTGGGAATAGGCATGCAGAATCCTTGGTTAGCTTTAAATTCAAGCAAAAGCCCAGTTTATCTATATATATTTTAACATAGCTGCTTTCTTTATTGTGCTTGTTGTATATTTGTTCTTCTAAAGCACCCACAGGCAGAGGTGCTGTACAAAATAAAGTGGGGTGATTTTTATTGCCAGCTGCTGCACTTTCTTACCACTGCATTCCAATCAGCACTAAAAGTCCCAGTTGACTTGACCTAGCCTCAGTGGGTTTTTAAAAAACCTTTAGTGCTCACTAGAATAGCAGGTGAGATTAGCCTTTGCCAGCTAATGGATCATAACAAAAGACAGTGGGATAATTGGATCATCAGAAACAGACAGCATAGGACCTCTGGACTGGTAACAAATTGGTATTTGTAATTCATAAATAAACTTTAGATTTAAAAAAATAAACTATTGGTATATTAGCAAGTACCACAGAAGAGTATATAGACTGTCTACTTCTTGATTTTCTTCAGTGGTTATATTCACCTCAGTTGTTTTGCCCTCCATCTTAAGCTTTTTGTTTCATTTTTTAAAATTTAAAATCTTCTGTAATACCATTCAGATGTCTCATAAAAGGGCCACCTCACAAATCCTTACATTTGAAAGTAGTCCACTGAAGTCAGTGGAAGCTGTCACCTTTCAGCACCTCTGAGAATCAAGCCACTTAATCTGGGTATCTAAATATGAGGTTTCATCAAAGGTATATGACTATCAACAGAATCTGTTGAATTAGAAGAATTTTAAGAAAACAAGTAAGTTCTGTATTTTGTGTATGTGCATGTACACACACACTAAATCTAGATGTTTCACCCAGCTCTACAATAAATCAAGGGGACAATCACCACAACACTGAGAAAACTTTTCTAGAATGAAAGTGTAACACCAACAGACCCCGGTCGTCAGTGGGCAGGATCAAACCTGGGGCCTCTGGAGCTTAGTTCATGGACCTCTACCGCATGAGTTAAAAGCCAACTGGCTGTTAGCCAAGACTGTAGAGCAGACTCATTAATCTCTTTGTCTAAGTGGTCTCGGTGCCACTAGATGGGACAGACTACTACACCCAGGGGGTGTGTGGATTACATACTTCCCCAAGTTGAGGAAGCACATCCTGAGCTTCAGAGACTTACTTCCCTGTTGAAATGCTGGAAGACCCTCTTCTTGTAGCATTGACAGACCCTGGCTGTCGGCGGGCAGGATTGAACCTGGGACATCCATGCATGAGCCTCCACTGCATGAGCTAAAAGCCATATGACTCTTAGCTGAGGCTGTAAAGCAGACTCATTAATCTTTCTCTAAGTGGTCTTGGTGCCATTCAGCGGGACAGAGTACCACACCCTGGAGGTGTCTGGGTTACAAAAGCACTAAACTTTAAGTAGGAGAAAAATGGTAACAGGTTGGAAGGCATCCACCATATGAAAGATAAATACGGTATAGCAAAAATTATAATGAACCTGATAAGGGCTTTAATAACAACCAGCATGTTTTAATTAATTAATTTTGAATAAGTGATCTTGAGGTAATTCAGTCTCCCTGGGGAAAAAAAAAAATAAGGCAACACATGTCAACTCTTTTTAAAGTGACTGGAAGAACCAAGGTCCAAATAGTTATATCTAACAGAAACCCCAAGGTTCCTCATTAATACTTAGGGATTTTAAGGGCTAATTTCCTCCGGTTAGTGTTATACAGGTATTCACACATCCTAAATTACATTCTTTAAGTGTAACAAGAAATACATTTTAAAGAACTAGTTTGGAGCACTGATAACCCTGTATTGTTAGTGTATTGCTGTAAAACCATAGCCTGAGAATTTAAAAGTTAATTTCCTTTAAGTGCAAAGTCATTGGATGCATTTTAAATTGAGGGAAATTGTAGTTAGCATTCTGTGCAATAATACTGTCAAGTTGGAAGGAAGGCTTGGCATTTGTTACCCACAGTAATAATGAGAAATTGGGAAGCAAAACATGCACTGATATTAATGTGATGTATGGTATTTGAGGATGTTTGGGGACTGTGTGTGGTTGAGATAGCTTAAAATTCTGGAACCTTTTCAGTTGCAGATTTCAAAAGATTCAGAAGCAGAAGCAGAAACTAAAGCTTAGCTGGAAAGTGGATGAATCTTGTAAAACAAGCTCCCACTCGCTGTACAAACCTGACTATTTTTGTTATTTTATTTTCTTCTGGTTGCTCCAGTTAGAGTTGTTGTTAATTAAAAGACATATTTGGCTGACTGGATTCTTGAGAAACATAACAGTCAACAAAACAGTAACTCACTTGGGTACTCATAATTAAGGCGAAGATTTTGTCACAGACATTTTTAGTAAAAGTCAGGGACAAGTCACGGGCAATAAAGAAAAATTCACAGAAGCCTGTGTGACGTGTCCCTTACTTTTATTAAAAATATCCCTGACAAAATGGGGAGCTCAGCTGTAGGGTTCCCACACTACCTGCAGGGGTTGGGCAGCTGTGGGGGCCACTGTGTGCTCTGGAGACAGGGCTGGATTCTGTGACTTCCATGACTTCTGTGAAAAATCGTAGCCTTACTCATAATTTGTCATAAAATGATGTTACATTTGAATTAAACCAGAATTACAGGCTTTGACATGATATTTTTGATAATAAATACATTTTAAAAGTGACCGGCAACAGGGAAGAGAGGGAATATCTGCCTTTTGTTTTGTTTTGTTTTTGATCTTATACAATAGATATAGAAGGTCTGGAAGATTTTTCTGTGTTTTGGAGGTTCTTTCTAACCCTCTTGTGTTTCCCAATGCATAGCACTTCCCCAACTGTTCTCCTTCCAAAAAATACTCTAAAAACATTTGTTTTTCTGCTAATTTTTTACATTAGAACTCTATTATATGATAACGGGGGAACTAGGAAAACAATGCCTTCACAACTGTCTGAATGAAAGCTGAGTAACTAAGAGGAGAAGGAATTTCCTTTCTTTTGAGAGATTCGCTGTATTTTCATGATGAAACGGTGCCTGTTCTAAGAAGATGGCACTTGCAAACATGGATTGACCACTGGAAAACTCTGCCAGGTTCTCCTCACAAAGTTCTCTCCTATCACGCTCCAAGACTTCTACCCACCAGTGTTTACATGAGCGGGTTTTTCTTCTGCTGTGATTTTCCACAGTAAGAACTAAGAAGAGTAAGGGATCTTTGGAAAGCCAGGGTCATCCACATAGGAGTCCCCATCACTGCCTAAGGCTCACAAGCCCCTAGGTTTTTGACGAAGTAGGACCACACTAAGAGTGACCCCCCCTTGCCAATGGTGGACCAGATCCTGGGGGGGCCTACACAAAAAATGTACTACAACCTTTTCTGGGTAAGGCCTGTGGTATCTGACGGGAAACAATATGCTTGCTCCTCAGCTTTGCCCCTCACCTGCTTAGTCAGTTTATCTTCCCCAAGAATAGACCCAGTTGCACATAGGCCTCCACTGTGTTTGAAAGTGGGTATATGTTTGTGTGAGAAAAATGGTGCCAGAGTGGCAGCGGATGCCCCCTTTCTGCCCAGAATACCCTTGCAGAAGATCTCCCTGCGCACAATCTGGTCCCCTATTTATTTTCAAACATTTATTTTATATTCAGGAGCCTCGAATTACTTCACTGCAATAAGATACGTAACTCATGAGACTGCCCCAGACGCCAGTGAACAAACATTTTTTAGGTGAATCTTGTTTTATAAACCAGTTTGTCATTCACCTGCTCTCTAATCATCAGCGTAATTGTACATTTTTTCAGACAAATGAGGCATTTTACAAGAATGTCATTCCCCACCAGATATTAGGTGCATAACTCTGGGAAAACAAATGAATCAGTACAATGGCCTCTGACTTCCACCTCCTTCTCTGCTCTTCTACTAGTCCTAGAATGTATTTGCTATCTCCTCTTTTCCTTTTTTAGTCACAGCTATCATGAGAATTAAAATGCAGGGAGAGAGATAAGAGAAAAACCCAGTGTGCACTGTCGAACAGCATTGAACAGTGATCCACTGTGAGTCATGACAACAGATTTAATAACTATTTAATTCCACCACCTAGATATACTGCATTCTCACAGTGTAATGTTAATATCATTAGTAAATGCATAAATGCATTCTCTGAAGATTCAACAGACATGCAGGTGTTAATACTGCATTATCTCATAGTGTGTTCAGAGGATGACTGCTTCATTTTCACGTTCGATTTTACAAGCCAATTAAACAAACATGGACATTTAAATTAAATTATTTAAATCAATGCATTTCCTTTATTGTGCTGTCCTGAGGCTTTACATCTATTTTGTTTTGTTAAAGGCTAGATGAGAATATATAATAGATCTTACTGGCTGGTGTTTAAAGTAATCAGAAAAAAATTTCAAACTCAGATTTCCATAACCAATTTGAGAGGGTATTCTCAATCTACCAATCCATGGCAAACACAGAGACTTACATTTTCCCCTCTGATTATTACTTTTTGTTTGTATTACAGTAGCACCTAGGAACACCAACAGCACGTTATTGGGAAAGAAGTCATATCTCTTCAGGATGGAGGCTAGCAGAGATTATATGTGAGATGATCTCTATACTGCTTCTTAAGAATAAAACATCATTTGTAGCTCTCTTCTGGAAATTTATGTATAATTGAATATCTCTAGAGATGCTCAAATATGGCAAGTAAATCAACACACTCCACCCCTTAAATTGCACATTGAAGTAAAAGCATGCTCATGAAGGAAAACTATTAAAGGGGGGAAGAAAAAAAAGAAGAACATTTAAAAAAGAGAACAAAACGTTCATTCAAAAGATTAAAATGTGATATTATACCATGGAAGCTCATTGCAGTGAGACTGATACTAAAACAATAGTTATTATTTTGACATTATCTCTCTTCTTTAATTTAAAATTTGATTTCACTAACATTAGTAAGCATCACAATTTGTCTTAGGTATTTATTTTTCTTCTCAACTTCATATTTATCAGATATTTTCTTTTAAATCTTAATTTTGTAGTCTTACTATAGTTCAGGGATCGGCAACCTTTGGCACATGGACTGTCAGGGTAAACTCCCTGGTGGGTCGGGCCGGTTTGTTTACCTGCCGCATCAGCAGGTTTGGCCGATCGCACCTCCTATTGGCTGCGCATCGCCACTCCAGGCCAATGGGGACAGCAGGAAGCAGCGCGGGCCGAGGGATATAATAACATTTAACATTCCTGTGGTGGGAAGAACACCTCAACAGCCCAACACTGTGGCATTTAATTTCAGAAAGGGAAACTTTGCAAAAATGACTAGGTTAGTTAAACAGAAATGAAAAGGTAAAGTGACTAGACTGAACTCCCTGCAAGCTGCATGGACACTTTTCAAAGAACCATAACAGAGGCTCAACTTAAATGTATACCCCAAATTAAAAAACACAGTAAAAGAACTAAAAAAGAGCCACTGTGGCTTAACAACCATGTAAAAGAAGTAGTGAGAGATAAAAAGGAATCTTTTAAAAAGTGGAAGTCAAATCCTAGTGAGGTAAATAGAAAGGAGCATAAACACTGCCAAATTCAGTGTAAAAATGTAATAAGAAAAGCCAAAAAGGAGTTTGAAGAACAGCTAGCCAAAACCTCAAAAGGAAATAACAAAATGTTTTTTAAGTACATCAGAAGCAGGAAGCCTGCTAAACAACCAGTGGGGCCCCTGGATGATCAAGATACAAAAGGAGCACTTAAAGATGATAAAGTCATTGCAGAGAAACTAAATGAATTCTTTGCTTCAGTCTTCACGGCTGAGGATGTTAGGGAGATTCCCAAACCTGAGCCGTCTTTTGTAGGTGACAAATCTGAGGAATTGTCATAGATTGAACTGTCACTAGGTTTTGGAATTAATTGAGAAACTTAACAGTAACAAGTCACGGGACCAGATGGCATTCACCCAAGAGTTCTGAAAGAACTTAAATGTGAAATTGTGGAACTATTAACTATGGTTTGTAACCTGTCCTTTAAATCAGCTTCTGTACCCAATGACTGGAAGATAGTTAATATAACGCCAATATTTAAAAAGGGCTGTAGAGGTGATTCTGGCAATTACAGACCGGTAAGTCTAATGTCAATACAGGGCAAATTAATTGAAACAATAGTAAAGAATAAAATTGTCAGACACATAGAAAAACATAAATTGTTGGGCAAAAGTCAACATGGTTTCTGGAAAGGGAAATCATGTCTTACTAATCTATTAGAGTTCTTTGAAGGGGTCAACAAACATGTGGACAAGGGGGATCCAGTGGACATAGTGTACGTAGATTTCCAGAAAGCCTTTGACAAGGTCCCTCACCAAAGGCTCTTACATAAGATAAGTTGTCGTGGGATAAGAGGGAAGATCCTTTCATGGATTGAGAACTGGTTAAAAGAAAGGGAACAAAGGATAGGAATAAATGGTAAATTTTCAGAATGGAGAGGGGTAACTAGTGGTGGTCCCCAAGGGTCAGTCCTAGGACCAATCTTATTCATCTTATTCATAAATGATCTAGAGAAAGGGGTAAACAGTGAGGTGGAAAAGTCTGCAGATGATACTAAACTGCTCAAGATAGTTAAGACCAAAGCAGACTGTGAAGAACTTCAAAAAGATCTCACAAAACTAAGTGATTGGGCAACAAAATGGCAAATGAAATTTAATGTGGAAAATTGTAAAGTAATGCACATTGGAAAAAAATAACCCCAATCCGCAATATGATGGGGGCTAATTTAGCTACAACAAATCAGGAGAAAGATCTTGCAGTCATCGTGGATAGTTCTCTGAAGACGTCCACGGAGTGTGCAGCAGCAGTCAAAAAAGCAAACGGGATGTTAGGAATCATTTAAAAAGGGATAGAGAATAAGATGGAGAATATCTTATTGCCCTCATATAAATCCATGGTACACCCACATCTTGAATACAGCGTACAAATGTGGTCCCCTCATCTCAAAAAAGATATACTGGCATTAGAAAAGGTTCAGAAAAGGGTAACTAAGATGTTTACGGGTTTGGAATGGGTCCCATCTGAGGAGAGATTAAAGAGGCTAGAACTTTTCAGTTTGGAAAAGAGGAGACTAAGGGGGGATATGATAGAGGTATATAAAATCATGAGTTGTATAGAGAAAGTGAATAAGAAAAAGTTATTTACTTGTTCCCATAACAGAAGAACTAGGGGTCACCAAATGAAATTAATGGGCACCAAGTTTAAAACAAATAAAAGGAAGTTCTTCTTCACAGAGTGCACAATCAACCTGTGGAACTCCTTGCCTGATGAGGTTATGAAGGCTAGGACTATAACAGGGTTTAAAAGAGAACTGGATAAATTCATGGAGATTAGGTCCATTAATGGATATTAGCCAGGATGGGTAAGGAATGGTGTCCCTAGCCTCTTTTTGTCAGAGGGTGGAGATGGATGGCAGGAGAGAGATCACCAATCATTACCTGTTAGCTTCACTCCCTCTGGGGCACCTGGCATTGGCCACTGTCGGTAGACAGGATACTGGGCTGGATGGACCTTTGGTCTGACCCAGTATGGCCATTCATATGTTTTTATGATCCCTACTATAGTTAGTATTTCTGCAAGGAGACATATTAAAAAAACCCTTAAAATTATCATAATGGAAAAAAAAAACCAGTAGTAATATATTAAAGTAGGCTTTTTTTGGTAAAACATCTTAATACAGATTTTAAAGGTG
The DNA here is from genome assembly GCF_965152235.1 of Eretmochelys imbricata. Taxonomy (NCBI): domain Eukaryota; kingdom Metazoa; phylum Chordata; order Testudines; family Cheloniidae; genus Eretmochelys; species Eretmochelys imbricata. Next base: position 145,918,244 of record NC_135572.1, read on the forward strand.
CCTTAAAGTTACATTGCTATTAATGGGAGTACTACATAAAATAAAATTCAGGGCACATATATTCAACTTTTTGCCTTAAACACAAAAGTGAAGTAACAATAGCAAAATTCTGTTTTATGACTGTTACAGTGATTAACTTCTCAGATACAGATTTTGATTTTTTTTAAATGTAGTCCAGCATAGACATATATTGTGGACTGCAGTTGGAGTTATTTAAATATCCCTATTAGAAATTAGAGACCAATGAGCTATGCAAAAAGTCTAAATAGGTCTTTTACAAGACAAAACTATTCAGAAATATGACAAAAATGCACCCCATTTCAAGGAATTTCTCTTAATCAAGGGATAGTACTTTCATGTTTCCTAATCAGAAGAAAGCAGGAATCATTCATATGGTCAAATATGCATCAAAATCAGCCATTTTGCATGCAAGTCCCACATGGGAAATAATGGTTGGGAAATAGTATTCACAAATTCCATTGCTCATTGTGAGGTGGCAGAAATAACTTTCCCTTGAGTATGCGTTTGCCCTTTCTATAATCTTTATTTCATTTCAGCTCCCATCCTCTCCTCCTAACGATCATATAATCAGGATCAAAGCCCAATTACCAACTGTCTGTATTGCCTCCAGTGACAAGCAAGTACTATGTAACTTTAACATTATGGGTCTATTTTGTATTTTAAAAAAATAAAATCAAATCAGATATTGTTCCCATGCACAAGGTAAACATTATGCAAAGTAATAAATCCCAAATTCTGTTTATACATTACCAAAAAAACCCACGATGCATACCTACGTACATTGGCAATTAGATTTCAGATTTACATAAACTGACACAAAACCAAATTAGAGTCAGTTCTAATGGTTCCGATGCTTCCAGATTCTTTCTTGGTGTGTGTGGGGCATCTCATTTGTAAGCAGAGTAAAGTCAGCTGCAGGTGAAAAGTGTGTGTGGTAGGCCATAGAGGCACTGGGTGCTTTTCTCAGCTCATCGTGGGTAAGGATGAGTGTTGCAGGCTGTCTTGGCACCTACCTCTCTTTCTAGCTCCCTTGTTCCACTTCAATCTTATCTTTTCATGTTCTAAAATGAAACAGAAAAATGGCCTGGGTATTAAAAAGGGGAGAATCTGGACAAGGGGAGAGGGAATGGATTTGGGAGTGGTGGCAACAGCCTCCACATATACCAAAAGAAACAACTTGCTTCTGTTCCCTTCCACACCCATTCTGTCCTGCCAAATTGATCCTGTCATGCCCTGACCCCACGCCTAGGGCTACAACTCATTCTGGTGCCTCGCCTGAAACACCCATCATCCTCTGGCTGCAATCCTCCCCTCTTCCAACCCCCATCATTCCACAACTAATTTTCTCCATTCCATTCACCTCCTATACCCCACAACTGCTTCTGGTGCTTCCACAACCGATTCCCCACTTCTGTGCATATACCTACACTACCCACAACAGATTCTGGTGCCCACAATGTTCTTGAACCAATCCCACTCTGCAACTGATCTTGACAGCCCTGCCCGCACACTGCCCACAGTTGATTCCAACCCCCCCTCCCCCAACCGCCACACACACACACACATCCTTTCCACAATGGATTCTGGATTCCCCTCTACATCCTTCCATCCAAATGATTCTGAACTCCCCAACATTTGAGAGGATTTGCTGGCCTGCCCGTCCTGCCACTCTTATGGGCCCTTTTCCTTTCTCCCCACAGCATGCCAATAAAAGAGTAGCTGCTAGGCTATGGGAAGGGGACCATATTCACCCTACCAGGCTAGGGGTGACATAGCAGCAGCAGTAGAGATTATTCACCCCCAGCATGTGGGATGGGGAGCAGGAGGAGCCAGGAATTGTTGCCGGGACAGTCATGCAACAACTGATTGCTTTCATGCCCAGGAGATGGGGAGACTGGGGAAGGTAGCTAACCAGCTGAGGAATTCCCTGCAGACCCATAAGAGGACTGAAATTCTACAGTCTACGGGAAACATCATAGGGTTGGAAAGTCTGACTTCTGACTCCTTACTGGGCACTGTGCTAACCCCTATTTCAACATCCAGCTGGCAGAGAGATCTATAATCTCCCCAGAGCACAAGAAAGGAAGCACTGCCAAAGCTGAGAGAGGACTGGGGTCAGGAGAAAGCATTAGAATGAGAGCAGCTGGCTGGAGAGAGCAGTCTGGGAGCTGGCTGTGAAAAGAAGGCCAGATTGCAGGCAGTTTAGGAGTTGGAGCGGGTGGGCTTCAAAAGCCTGAGAATGGGACAGAGACTCATTCTGGTGCTGGCAGGGGGCCAGCAGGAAGAGGAGGAGGACAACATATGGCTGCAACTTGTGGGCAGGATAGCGTGAAGTGGATGTAATGACACTGTTACCTTTAGATCCCTACATTAGAGTGCCTTTAGGTGCTGAATTAGGCTCATGGTTTGTATGTTACTTTAAGCTATCCTGTGTAGTGCACTGTTTATTTCTGGCAACCCTAGCAAAGCAATCCTTGGTTATTCATCAGATTCTGAACATTTATGGGAATCCAATGAGAGCTAGAACTTGTAGAGCCTTCTGCTTGGAGCATCTATAGCCCTTCCCTCCAAACTTGTAGTACACCCAGAATCTACCAAATTTCTAGGGGACTGGTGATGATCACAGTAGCACCATAAACCATGGTTAATTACAGTAGGTAACCCTTGCTTTGCTAGACAGCAATTGCAAACATTATTGAAGGGCAATAGGCCAGGATGTTATTGACCTGGTCTGTGGCATCATCTGTTTAATAGCAACTGGAACTGAGGTAATCAATTAGTGGTGCTGGAGCGGTGCTTCCGGCTCTCACAATAGGTTTAACTGCCTCCTAAAACATACACAGGATGTTTAGTGTAGTATACACAGTGCTATGAAGAGTTGAAAAATCAGGATACAAGAAGTAATATTCCTGCCGATGGCACTAGGAATGGGTTTACTGAGGATATGGGACATAAAGGTAATATTCTCTAAGACAGTGTTTCCCAAACTTGGGACGCCATTTGTTCAGGGAAAGCCCATGGCAGGCCAGGCTGGTTTGTTTACCTGCCGCATCCGCAGCTTCGGCAGATCGTGGCTCCCACTGGCTGTGGTTCGCTGCTCCAGGTCAATGGGGGCTGTGGGAAGCAGCGTCCAGTACGTCCCTCAGCCCACGCCGCTTCCCGCAGCCCCATTGACCTGCAGCTAAGAGAAGAGAAATCTAACAGTTTCCCAATCAACCTGTCCCACATACCCAACCAACTGTTCCCCAGGCTCCAGAAGAGGACCACAGTGAAGATGCTAGTATCTGCATGCTCAAATTGCAATGCTGAGAGCTCCCTTTTTCTTCAGGCCCAGCACTGGCAGATGAGCAGTGCTAGAAAGTGCAACCAATTGACCAACAGCAGCTTTAATTCATTTTCAGGAACTGAAGTGAAATGGTAACAAGCTGAGTGCTTCTTGCAAAGTCATAGTGCAAGTCTGTGCTAAAATTCCAGGGTGATTAAGTTCAATAGAGAGCAAAATCCAACATTCAGGCTGTCCTCTCCTCAATGGTTCACTGCAACAAAGAATCTAACTCGATAGACAATAATTTCAGGGGCAACCCTTGGGGTATTCACAGCAGCTGCCACAGTTAAGATGCTGATTTACATGAGCACCTCAGGAATCTAAGCATGCTAGTTAGCTTCTGGTGTTGAAATCTTCATGGTCTTTGCCTTTCTTCTCTCCCAAAGGAGACAGAGCCCTACAGAGAACCAGCAGGATGAGGGTGCAAATTTACAGACAGCTCTTCCTTTGCAGTGCTTTGCAGCCACAATTTCCTTCCAAAACAACTAATTTTCTGCTTGCTCTTTTCAACTTACCCCTTTCTCAATATTGCTTTAATTGCCAAATAAATAAATAAAAATAAGAGGAACAACAGGCTGAAAGACCAACTGTTTCCACCTTTAGGGAATCCTTTGTACTAGTGCAGAAGACTTCACTCCTTAGTTGCTGACCATGCAATGCCTCCCTGGTGAAGATGTATGAGAGCAAATATATTGCATAACTAGTTGTGAGAGGCCTTTGTTGGCAGAGGGAGCTGTGGTGCTGTTTGAGAAATGGGTTTGTATTGCCCTAATTGGGCCATGATTTGTAAATGATGTGGCATTTGCACATGGTATGTGAATATTACATTTTGAAAGTTCATTTGAGGAATTATTTGTCATGTTTCTTCTCATACTCATGTGCCAGCAGAGTTGGTCATACATTCAAAGAGGAATTCTTCATGAAAAGGAATTGTCCTGAAGCTGTGCACTCTTCCCAAGATGGGGCTGTGTCTAAATGGCACAAACTCTGCCCACTACAATTTTTTTTTTTTGTCTACTGAAAATAGTCAATTAAAATGGGTGGAGCTTATGAAGGACAATCATTCTTGATTGACAAGATGGTGCTTAACAATACAAATATTCAAATTTGCAACCCATTGAGCAGAAAAGCTATGTAAGAATCAGAGCTATTAAAAAAATCATCTAAAATGTTTTCACAAAACATGTTTTTGCAACCAAATCAAATTGTTTTTTTTTTTTTTTTGTCATGAAGAGGTCAATAGGGATGAAAGTAAAAAAAAAGTTTTAAATTTAAAACAAAAAATTGTTTTTTTTCCAAAAGTGATTTTTTTTTTAAAGAGGGGAATCCCCTTCCACTAGAAAAAAGTATAAAAAGGGAAAGGGGAACATCCCCTCAAATTTTCATTTTTCATAAACAAAAAAAATCTTAATTTGAAATGAGAGAATTTTCACTTTGTTTCATTCTGAATTGTTTTAGAATTTAAATTTCCATAAAAAAGTTTCAAACAAAATGAAAAAGTTCCTTTTCTTTGAAGTTTTTAACTGATATTAATATGGTGTTTTTGACCAAGCCTGGCAAGAACACAGATTATCTTGAAATATGGTGATGCAACAGGATATTTTTAGAACAGTCAGGATAACCAGTGTTTTAACTGGAAGAGGGAAAATTTAAGTCTTCCTTTTATATGGAATCTTTTAGCTGTCTCTCTTGCTGGCCTGGTATATGTAGGTGGTAATTGTTTGAGCACTTAGATGTTCCATTATTTTCTTGTATGAAAGGTTTAATGTGAACACTGCTGTTACTAACGCTTTGCAGCCCTTGTCTCTTCTCTTACCTTGTGGCAGAAATTGTCTCCTGGTTTCCCTAGCTTATGACAGACCATTTCAGAATCAAGATAGAAAAGAACTACTTCCCTTTGAATCTCTCTGAGCTGCAGAAACAGCTGAAAGTTGTGCTGTAAATCATCTTCCTACTGCTCATGCAGCAATGTGGATTTAAACTCTTTGTGTTCTCTGAAAGCTAGTAAGTTGGTACTCACTTTTAAGAGGGAAAACAGCTAAATATATTTCTTTTGATGGTTCCTATACCCCAGTCAAGGGGCAATATTTAGAAAGGAAGGATGTTCTTAATGCACTGGAATTAAATTCAGGAGATCTGGGTTCAGTTTCTTGTTCTGCTCAGACTTCCTGTGTGACCTTGGCCAATGCACGTAAGGCCGGGATTTTCAAAGGAGCCTAATGCAGTCAAGCGCGCAAATTCCATTGAACCTCCCTAGGTTCCTCTGAAACCTCTCTGTGCCTCTGTTTCCCATCTGTAGAAAAGGAACTATAACACTTGGTTTCTACCATCCTGTGTCACTCTTGTCTATTTAAATGTAAACTCTTTCAGGTAGGGACTGTCTCTATTATGTTTGTATACAGTGTCTAGCTCAATGTGATCCTGATCCCTATTGGGAGCTGTAGGTTCTAATGTAATGCAAACAATAACTCTGCCCGAACTCTGTCCTCAGTCCCAGAAGACTTGAATTATGTATTATTAGTAGAGGTAGCACATGACTTTGCACGAGATGTAAAAGTCACAGTCCCTGCTTCAAAGATCTTTAAATCTAAATAATGGAAATTTCTCTTAAAATGGTGTCAGTGGGCTAGTTGACAATTTCAACACTGATATCGTCACCATTAGGGTTCACAGTCATCACTGTTATTTATGTATGTAAGTATAGAGCGATGGGAACAACAATCTACACCAAGTTAGTTTGTTTGTTTTAAGTTTAACATCTTTGGAAATTCAGGAAGATAACAATGCACTAGTTCACTTTTTGAAAATTATCTTTGCAGCCATGAGCACTAAAAACCTTTTGTTTAATTAAATGAAACTGATGAGGCAGAAATGGATGGAGTCCACCCGCTAGAAGTAGCACTGTGCATTGATTCAATCCCACCCATGGCCATCTTTAGTTAGAAGAAAAATATTTGCAGGAGGAAGTTGAGGTTGAGCTACCCAGTCTCTCTGGAGGATAACACGAAATGCTCACCAGCTATTTCTGAAAGGGGAGCGTTTCATCAACATGGGGAAAAAGCTCTTTCCCCCCGGATGTTTATAACAGCAGTATCAAAAATACAACATTACTGTTGCAACAGCCTATTGCCTGTTAAATCTGTATTTTATGCTTAATACTTCTGACTAATACATCCTAATTTAACCTGAATTGAATGAAATCTCTCTGCTGGATTCTGGCACCAGCTGAAAAATTAGAAGGTTGCTATGTTATACCCACAGAGTGGGAGAGAAAGAAAAAAACAACTATTACTGGTTCCAAATAGGTAGAATTCCCTCACTGAAACGTAATTGAACTGAATACATTATTTATAACAGTATATCTAGAAACATGTATACATTGCTCAAGCCTCTAGGTATAATTCTATCTGGATTTATTTACCATGCTCATCACTACAACATTAAAAATGTTTTATGTACTTGTCACCTGAGCTGTCATTTCTCCCCAGCTCCAGAGCATACGCTGCCACGCCCAGTCTCAGTCAAGGAGGTTTATTCTTTAAACAGAGGTTAACAAATGAACAGAACACAGTGCTAACTCTGTTCTTGGCCCAGGCTTCAGGGCCATCCATCCCAGGTGTTTCTGGCACTCCAATGCCTGGCAGCCTCCCAGACTCAGTAAACTCTGCTCCTTTCCTGGAGGAGCAGCAGTTACAGGGCTGCTTCCCTGAGCCCCTGGCTCTAGAGATCCACCACAGGAGTTAGCTATTCTCCACTGTGGCTTTCCCTCCTTAGGGCTCAGTTTGTTGCAGTCCTTCCTCCTTCCTGCTAGCAGTCCTGGACAGCCCCAGCTGTAGCCCAGCCCTCTTTAATTTGCTGGATTGGGCTCACCCACTTCAGTCCAGGGGAGCTGGGTTCAGTCTATCCACAGAGGCCAGTGACAGTTCTATATTGCCTACAATTGGTTACGTCAACAGACATCTCCCCAATTAATTTCCAGCAGCCTCACAAAGAAAACCTCAAAAACATGATCCTTGTCAATAATCTATCTATCTAATTTAATGGCTCTGACCTCCACAGCATGAGTCCCTTTCAAATATTAATGAATTTATCCTCAAAACACCCACCCCTAAGAGGAAGGTGTGACGCTTTCCGGGGGCACCCAGGGTTCTGAGGAACTTCGCTACCACAGCCTTTAGCATGAGGAAGCCAGGTCTGTGCCAGCCATGGGACAGGTCCCTGACATTTTTGATGCCCCCGGCCAGAGGCAACACGAGTACACCCCTCTCAGCCTATGCAGGTTCCACTGTCCCTCAACAGGTGAGCAATATGGACACAAGTCTTCCAAGCATCCCCCTGGAATGTCCCAGTCCCTGATCCACTGACACTCACAGAATTCACAGATCTGCTACTCCCAAAGGAATAGTACCCAGCAGCTTTCCAGTTTTTCCTCAGATCATCACTCCACTTAACACAGCACACTTAGATATGTTTATTATGAAAAGAAGAATACATTTATTTAACAAAGAATTGAGATTGTAGACAAAGCAAGTAGAATTAATGGAAACAAATGGTAACATACAAAATAAAATCATAACACTCATTCTAGAACCTACACTTAAAAGATATTTTCAGGTCCTGTGGAGTTTAGCTCACTTCAAAGTCTTTCTCCAAGCAGCTTATCCGGCTGTGATGTTCCATTCATAAGACATGCATGTGTCAGCTTGTCTCCTAGGCGAAAGCTACTATGTACCCCCCTGTGCTCCAACAATCCATTGTCTTTACTGGTAAACAGGGTCCTGCCACCCCCATCCACACCCCCACCGGTGGTTTTTTCCTGTAAGCTTCTTTTTTATAGATTTTGCAAACTTTGATAAGCATCTGGCTCTGCATGCGGATAGGCTTACATTGTGAGACATACAATGCACAATACACACCTGACAAGGGAAAGAGAGATAAGCTTCTATTACCCCTGTGTGAACAGAATCTGTCCAAGGCCTATCACCTCCTAGTGACCTGCTTGTAGCATCCAGACTTTAAGAACATAATTTCCAGTATAGATATGTAACTCCTTAAATATCATCCATACATGCTTCCTTCAATGATTAGGATGATGGTGTGTTACTGAATGTTGGTAGAGACCTCACATCCACCCTTTGGTGCACTATTATGTAAACATCAGACCCAGGGTGTCCCAGTAGATCCCTATGTACCCTTTATGCCCTCTGCCAATTGGCAACAAGGGGTGCCTGGTTCACAGTAGGGAAATTTCATTATCTCTGTTTTCAGATGAGGAACTGAGGCACACAGTGGTTAGTAATGTGCTCATTGCTACACAGGAAGTTTGTGTGAATGGAACCTTGATGTAATGAGACTGGGGCTCTAAACACACATGATTCCTTTCCTGCCAGTCTTTTGGATACAATGCTTGTGACTTTAGCTTGCAGGATAAGAAACTATTCTGTGGTGAATGATAATCAGAAGGGCCTATGTGTAGATGTGATTTCTAATTGTAACCTTGCTAGTAGTATAGGTACTGCATAAAATACTTCCTCATTGAAAGAGGATTTTATTTATTTCTGTTCACCTGTATTCACTCAAAACCAGTTTTATAAAATAATGGTTATTATTTTCACAATATCTAATGTCTTGTATATCACCTCATGGGGCCTGAGTGTTGACTCTGAGAAATGCTAAATCAAGGAGGGAGGGCATTGCTGCTTAGAAGAATGTGTGGTGTATTTTTTTGTTACTGGGTTTCCCTCAGCAGCTTTTATTTCCTTTTTCTCTTAATATCGCTGTTTCTAAACCTGAGCAAACTAGCACCGCGCATTGCTCCTCTTTTCAGGTTTCCACAGTTTTCTTGGTGATCAATCTGCTGTACGCTATGCTTTTGATTCATATCGACAAAGTACAGAGGAACCAAACTGCAGCCCATAAGTGCAGTTGTGCCACTGGAGGCATTGGCATTGCCACACTTTCCCACGAGCTCTGTGAATGAAGGACAACAAAATTCAGACAAATTGCCTCTGAAGCTTCCCTGCCATCCGCTAGGCAGGTTACCATCCATTCAGTACTGTAAAACTCTTCTTATGGACGGAAATAAAACAGGGAGAGGAAATAAATACATCCATGTTTAGTGGAGTTTTAGTAGATGCATCATTGGCTGGCTGAGACCTTATTCCTGATCTGGGAAAAAAAAGATTGTGGTGGTAAAAAAACTCCAGGGGAGAAGCATTTGGATAAAAGAAAATACTATCAATTCCCCTTGTTTGTTTATTTATTTATTTATTTGCTACTGATGTCTGCTTTCCCCAACCTACCATTTTCATTGCAACTGAGGGCTTTTACAACTAAGCAAATTATGCAAAACTGCTGTGTATTTTATACCTCAATGGAGACTGTCCGAGTTCTGATTCAAAGCAATGCCTGTCATTAACTGTGTTGCTGGAGTAAGGAGCTAGCAGCATAAAAAAAGTGTAATTCCATCATTACGTGAGACAGTGAGAAATACCCCTTGTCCTGCAATGTAGTAAAGTCTATGTAGTAGTAAAGTCTTTGTTTTATTAACCTTTCTTCCCATAATTTACTTTCTAACTTGAAAGCAGATAAGCTAAGCAGAAAAGGCGCACACTGCCACAGTATGTCCTCCTCTCTTTCATTGATCTAGTCTATTTCTTTTGGCTTCTTCTTTGGTTTCACTCCTCCCTCCCTCCTGCACCCCCCAGGAATTGTTTATTTGTAAATAACCCAAAATGGAAAACATTTATTGATTGAAGATAACGTTTTCAAAAGCGCTTACATCAGTATCAATGGGGTTTAGACTCCCAAATGACTTAGGCACTTTTGAAAATTTTACCCTGAGCTCTTCCCTCAATATCATGTTAATTAAGAGGAGAAAGTAGGAAACCCCCCCACACACACACCCCTCTATCACAGTGTAGAGTTAGAGTAATCTACAGTTAGTTCTAGATTAGCTGGAAAGATGTAATTTACTTCTACTGGGCTGGACAAAGCCATTGATCTTTTGTGCATATACCCTGTCTAATGTGTATGCATACTTTGTGTTTACACCTTTTGTAATTAAAAAAACCCACATAGTAACACCTTGTACTGCTTCCAGATCTGGACACAGAACTGTTCTTTATCACCCTATGCTATTCAATACAAAAGCCACTTTGACAGAAGCTGGGGGAAACCCCCCCGATCCTTGTATTTAGATCCACATTTCTTCAACTGCATACAGATATTTTATGATACACCTGGCAAGAGTGAAAGTATTTTATTAGGAAATTAAGCATCTTTCTCAAATTTATGACTTGTTTTGACAAGTTTTGGATTTTAGAACTTCTGAAGTGATGCTGATGATTAAAAATCTCAGTTTTGATATAGACTGTCCGGTATGGTTGCCAATTCTGGGTGGACATATTCCTGGAGGTTTCATCACATAACATAATGTTTAATTAAAGATTAATATTTAAATCCTGGAGACTCCAGGACAATCCTGGAGGATTGGCAATCCTACTGGCCGGTGAATCTGCTGCTGTTGTTGAGGCATTTAGATTTGCCTGAATTATCATTTTTGTGTGGACTGCGAACTTTAGGTTAGAGGTGAAAATAATATTTTTATCTGGAGAAGTTATATGATGATGATTGTTATCATTTTATTTATAATAATAGGTTGACAATTATTAGGATTTTATGGAATGTAACCCTTTCTTTTGCATTTCTCTGAAAATCTTTTTCCTACTGTTTCAATGGATAAAGCCATGTATATGTTATTCCTATATTTTCCCTTTCTGATCTATTTATCATCTTCTCTCCCTGCCTGAAAAGGATGTTTTTTGTTTTTCTAATCATCATTGAATTTAAAAAAATCAATAATCACATGATGAAAATAAAATAAAACTATTTCCTTATGTGCAGAGTCCGCATGGATGTTCTATTCCAGACGCAAAAAACCCCTATGTCCTTGGCTACAGTCAAACATGTAATCATTAATGTCAGAATATTACCCAATTATTAGCACCCATTACGTGACATATTATCCAAATATTATACTATTCCTGCATCAAAATAGTCTACGGCAGGGATCAGCAACCTTTCGCACGCGGCCCGTCAGGGAAAGCCACTGGCAGTCTGGAACAGTTTGTTTACCTGCAGCGTCTGCAGGTTCGGCCGATCGCAGCTCCCACTGGCTGCGGTTCGCCATTCCAGGCCAATGGGGGCTGTGTTGCCAAAGGTTGCCGATGCCTGCTCTATTCCATTACAGAGATCTATAGTATAATAGTTGAAGTCTTTAAATAAGGAGTTGAGGACTTCAGTAACTCAGCCAGAGGTTAGGGGTCTATTACAGGAGTGGGTGGTGGGGTTCTGTGGCCTGCAACGTGCTGGAGGTCAGACTAGATGATCAGGATGGTCCCTTCTGGACTTAAAGTCTATGAGTTACATCATACATCCACTTTGGTAATCTAGTTAGTGTTGCATTCTGTGGCTGTGCCAAATTCATTTTCCTTGAGTACTATCTGAGAAGAATAAATACAATACATGGCAGTGCATCCTCATTATAATTTTAATTAACCATTGCAAATCAGCTGCATAATTATTCTCCCTCAATTATAGATCTAACTGGAAATGCCTTTAGAGCTAGACTGCTGCTGTTGGCTTTCCTGGCAAAATGTCTGATCAGGAATATCTTGGTGATAGTGATATTAATGGAAGCAATACTAAAATTAAAATTCAGGCCTTAGCATCCTATATATACACTATATATTACAGTATATTCATTCTTTTGTCACAACCCCAAATTCTAAAGCAAAAATGAAACATTTCTAGATTATTTTAAAGGTGTTAATTTCTCAATCACCAACTGTGACGTTCTTAAATGCAGCCCACCAAAAACAACATTTTAAGTGGTGGAACAGTAATCTAGGCATGCATAATATCACAGTATAATTTCTAAAAAGAATAGTACAGTACTCTATACAGACAGTACTCTATACACTATTGTAATTGACCTTGTGACCTCTGATGGAGGCTGACAAGCAAAATAAAGAATTTACACCCTTCCTCAATGTCATGTGAGATGTTTCTTTTTCCACAGTTAAACAGTGTCATAGTTAAGCTGATGGCAGATTAAGGTCCACATTCTGTTGCCCTCCCTGGAAGGAAGGATATAAACACAACTCATTGTTAGGTGCTCCATACCTCTGAACAACCATGGTCTTAGATGGTCTTTTGAGATTTTTCTCTAAAATGACTCCATAATCTTTCATTTCTCTCCATTTTGAAACAGTCAAAACATTTCTTATCACCACCAATTATGTCTCATTTCAATTACTGCAGTCCCTCCCCCTCTGCCTCCTGGAAATACAATACCTCATCTTACTTCAATACATCCAAAATGCTGCTGCAAATATCAGCTAACATGCCCATTGCTCATATCATGTCCATTGCTTCTTCAATATCTTTACTGACTCTGTTCTTGCCAGGTACATAAAATTTAAACGTCTCATCCTAGCCTTCAAGGCTCTGTACAGTTTAGCTCCCATCTTCCATGTCTGCCCACCTCTCTTATGAAGCCACATGACTCACTACCTCTTCATATCTATCTCTGAGTCTCCTCCTTGTGCCTTTTTCATCTAAAACCCACTCCCCTGACCATGCAAATACTGTGCAGCTAACAAGATACATGCACAACATTAATTAGTCACTTAGCTTTTAGTCTTAACTCTTTCACCTTTCTCCATTATTGTGTCTGTATAGATTGCAAACTCTTTGGGAACACAGACCTTGACTTTATCTTTCTGTTCTGTAAAAGCATCTAGGCAAGCATAGGTGCTACACAAATAATTACACATTACCCTCCCTCCACTCCATTAGTCGAACATCATTACAGTTGCAAAGTCAAGCATTCATCGAAACTGCTTTGGCTGTGCTCTTCTGCTCCCTTGGGAACCACTGCCGACTGGTGCATATTAGGGCAGCCCTGCGGGTAGGGCCAGGCACAGAAAAAGGAGTTTCAACTGGCTCCATTGCAGTTCCTCTTCTCTGACAGCAGCTGCACATAGAAGAGAATCTGGCTTATATTCTAAACTACACTCTGAATGGAAAGCAAGCTAAGGACAGAATTTTTGTATCAGTTAGCCAGTTGCTAGTGTATTGAAAGCTATGTCCTAGCAGCTGAGATCTGATATCAGGGGAAGAGTATTTCACGTAACAATATGCATGGTCAGGTAGTTGGGGCTGAGTAGTTAAGACAGTGAACTAGATATCTATTAAGGACTCCTTGTGCACGTTCAAACCCTGATGACTACATCACTTCTTTTTTTTTTTCCAGACTGGAAATATGGCCTAAATTTGTAACAGTGAGAGTTATTAACCATCAAAACAATTTACAAAGGTCCCAATGGATTCTCCACTGACAATTTTAAAATCCAGATTGCATGTTTCTCAAAAACACATGCACTAGGAATTATTTTGGGGAAGTTCTGTGGCCTGTGCTGTAAAGGAGGTGAGACTAAACAATCACAATGGTCCCATCCGGCCTTAGGATTTATGAATCTATGAGTTTGTCTGTATGTGGCCTGAGCCTTCCCTCAGTTAATTCAATGACAGTCCTTCTATTGACTTAAATGGCTGGGGATGAGTCCCATATGCCTCCCTAATTTGGTGTTTAGACTCACCTCCTGTTTGTTTTATAGTGCAGAGAAATAGCTCTGGCACAATAATGGATTTCTATTCCATTCTACCTAGGTTCTTATACCACCATCACCTGCCAGTAGTCACTTCCAGTAAGCTATGTGTTTAACATCTGCCATGTGGTTCGTTCTCTCGCCCTTTTCTCAGGGAGAGAATTGTATGTGTAGTGTAGTGCTTTGTTTTGCTAGGGTTTTGTTTTTGTTTTTAAATGTACATACTTCTATTTATCTATATTAGACAAGGCAAGGTAAAAAAAAAGTGCACCTGGCCCTTCGAGTAGAAGGTTCTTAATTCCTGTAGTTTGTTCCACAGCCTCAGATCAGACCCCAAGAAAACTTTCTCTCCTGAACAGATGAGCAATACCCTTATTGTACAAAGTTCCACTGTGCCTGAGGCACGAAAGTGTAGATGACAGTCTTCATCTCATCGTTTTTACTTATCATTGAATGCCATCAAGATAAGAACCTAGGGCAGATTTGTATAGTTATCTAGGCACTGAAAGATAGAGATAGTCACCTAGTGGGATTTTAAAAAGTGCCTATGCAAGTTAGGTGCCTAACTCCCATTGAAATCAATGAGAATTATAGGCTAGATCCACAAAGGGACTTAAGGGTTGCAAAGCCTAACTCTTAGGTGCCCTGAAGCCCAGTGAAATTCATACCCTTAGTTAGGCACCCAGGCTCCCCATACAATACATAGGGATCCTGGGTGCCTTTGAAGGTAAATAGGCACCTAACTCAAGGAGAAAGGGCTGTGCCTCCTTCTGCTCAGGATTCACTGCTGTGAACCTTGTCCTGGAGTTAGGGACCTAAGCCAGGTCAGTCCATTGTCTCTCTGCCTGATTTGGAGCAGTGACTTGAATCCAGGTCTCCCACCTCCCAAGTGAGTGCCCTAACCACTAGGCTGTGGATTCATTCTTGCTCTCTGTGGCTCTGTGAATATTTAAGTATGTATACAAAATGGAATAGCTCCGACAGAAGAAACTGAACAAGTCCTACCCCAAACTGCCCAACAGCCTGGGTGCTGAAGCACCCATCTGGGATATGGAGTGTTTGAATCCTCACTCTGCCTGGGTAGGAACAGGGACTTTAACATAAGGCAGAGTGAGGTTTCACACCTTACATCCCAGGTCAGTGCCCTAAAACCAATGGAGTACAGTACGCAAAATTTTTGTCTCAAAATAATTTTGCCTCGTTTGGAGGAATTTTGTGCAATGTTGAATTTATCTGAAAGTGTAAGAGCCCATAAAAGCTATTTTTGCTTAAAAATTCAGTTATGAATTTTGAAAAATCTGTCAGAGAGAATGCGTGGGGATAGTGCCTCTCAGAAACCACATGCTCCTGAGGAAGGGGGAAAAAAAAAAGAGCCCAAATGTAGGTGGTTCTGAGTTCCATACTCTCTTGTGCCACCAACCAGTCAGAAGTAAGTTAAACACTGGGCTGAGATCATTTGAGAGAGTTCTGTCCTCTGTAGTTTGAGCCCACATTTACAGTCTCGTAAAAACTAAAGTGGCCTGATGCAGGTCTGGTGAAGCCTCTGAAATGGCCACCTGGACTATGTATTATTCAAGTCAGTGAAATTAGCCTTTCACTTTCCTGAGCAATAGATTGACCAGAACATTTTAAGACAGCATTACTTCATAAACAATGTAACATTGTACATTCACTTGGAGCCCATTTAAGCAGTCATATGTTACACATATTACATAACCATGTGTTGCCTTAATTTCTGTCTTGATTGCATAATAGGTGTGGACATTTAAATATCTGTACATAGATTGAAATGGTTATATCACATGACTGGCAATTTAGAAAGGAACTAAATTGATCTCCACATTGGAATGATTGGTGTTGCCCTTCTGTAATAGAACAGATCCACATTCTGCTTCCAGTACTACTGCTGTGACTCTGGAGTAACTCCATTAAAAATCCATGGAGTTGCTCTGGATTGACTCCAAGGTGAGGGCAGTCAGCTTCTGGCAGCTCATATAATGGGGCCGTAACGGAGAGCAAAATTTCATCCATTGTCTTTGTATTGGCACTGAACTCAGTTCATTTCCCTGTCAGATTTATAAACAGAAAACAATATGTGTAACAAGTTGGTGCTATTGATTTTCTCCATATATTCTGGAAGAGTCCATTGCTGGAAATACTATTAATTTATGACCTAGTAGAAAACGAGTTTGCTAAAATAAATACAAAACCCTAAGAAATAAAGATGTGGGCTACCACTTACACAGAGATCCTTGGCATACCTAGAGACAATTACCAGTGTTTGAAATCTTGATTGCTTGAAATCTAAATATAAACCCAAACAGACACCAAGAACATGTGTCACATTTACAGGTCTAGGACATCTATTGTGGAAGTGCTGAGCAGATGTTTTTATAGTTCTTTCTATTCCCGTGTATTGCATACACACTTTCAAAATGTGCTCTATTTGCTGCAAACGGATTTCAGCACTATAATTTCTTTCATATGCATTAATTTCCAGCAGTCAGTAAAGAAATAACAATGACTGATTTGCTTAATGGCAACAAAATTTGTCTGCAAATTTGTTCTCAGTTGTTTGTTCTGCATAACTTCTATTTTAATCTTTAAAATTGGATTTATTTTAAGAGTTAAAGAATAAAAAGGTAAAACTTGAAGAAATGTCAAATGTTGGGCCTGATCCTGCTGAAATCACTGGGGCTTGTCGGTGTTCCTCGTGGCACAGGAGGCACCAAGTACCTCTCAGGATTAAGGCCTCAGAAAACAGTGTAGGATATTGGAGGCTAAGAGCCTGTGCAGTGATCAACACATCAGGGAAGGAGATCATGCCCTCAGATTTTCATGCTTAGGGGACTCCCCCTCACAGATTAGGGTGGGGTAGTTAGCCGTGGCACCCTGCCCTCTTGCTTCGACCCTGTGGGGGCTCTCTGCTGGTGCAGGGATCAGTGCAGTGGGAGGGGCAAAGACTGGACAGGATAGGGTGAGAGCCAGATGATTAAGAGCTAGGCCATTGTGGGGAGCATGGTGTTCCACCACCAAACATTTGGAGATTGTGTAATGGGCATCCCCCTTAAAGGGGCCAATAAGGCAGATGTGGCCAGGCACCATTAGAGCTATATTGCCTAGGACTAGGGTGAACAGATGTCCCGTTTTATAGGGACAGTCCCGATATTTGGGGCTTTGTCTTATATAGGTGCCTATTACCTCCCAACCTGTCTCAATTTTTCACACTTGCTGTCTGGTCACCCTACCTAGGATATGGGCCAGAGCTGCTGGGGAGACTGAGCTGGTGAAGCGGCATAGCCCGCAGTCTCCTAGTGATCTCCCTGCAATCTTCATGGAGCCAGGGCGGTAAATGAGATTTGGGAATGTGTCACATGGCCTATTTTGCAGGGAGCAAGCAATGCCCTGAGTAAAACCATTAGTAGATCCTTACAGTTTACCTCTCCTGAGCATTTTAACATCAAGCGCAGTAATCCAGGCCAAGGTTAGTAATAAAGACATTTAAACTATGGAAGGTTTGGTTCTAAAAGGGGTTTGTGAACAGACCCCTGCAGTTTTTTAGGGAACTGGAGCAAAGAAATCCCCTTAGAATTTCATATTAGAAAAAAGTAAATCTCCCTATATCACCTCACTGCTGCCTCATCAACAAAGCCTGACACCTTTCTTCTACATTAGACCAAGACATAAGAATGCCTCTAGGAACCTTCATGGCTAATGGGTTTGGTGAGCTGCAGGTATGGCTGTTATGGGGAAATTAGGGAGGTCAGGTGAGTGGGGAGAGAGGTTTGTTGGCTTTGCAGGTATTTGAACCACCTCAGCCCATATTTCTCAAACTTTCACAAGCAAGAACTGAGGTACACAAAGGCACTGACCCTGTAACCAAAGCAAGGGAGCCTGAGATTGAATGAGAAAATACACTTCTAGTTATTAGCTGGGAAAGGAGAATCTGACCGAAATCAGATAGCGTGAAACAAAATCTCCCTTCTCCTGTGCACATCAGGACCCATTAATGTCAATGGGAAAAGCTGCGAGTGCATCCAAAGGTACAATTTAGTCCTTTATATGAATCACTGATGTATGCTAATGGATGGTTTGTCTTCTCTCTCTTGTAACCTCTGATGGTCACCTACTTATATGGAAAAATAGGTATTAGGTTTTTCTGTACTGTCTGTGTTTTAGTCTGGTTTTGGACTGATGAAATTCAGATCTGGTGTTAATATACTTGAAAGCACTACTGCATTTTTGATGCAGCACTGTATTGAAGGTACATTACATACTTTTGTTCATTAGTGTTTGGAATAATGAACTATACTGCTGGCTCTTTTCTACCTGAGTGACCAGGCAAAGTTTGGGGCCCAGTGAGCATTCCACTGGGGAGTAGAAATTGGTGATAGTCAGGTATTTCCTTGCAGCTTTGTTTATTTACAAAGTATGTACAAAATACTGTCTCTCTGAATACAGAGGGAATCAAATAGCAGCAAAAATACTCAAATACCAAGAACACTCTTTCTAGCCTGCATCCTGACCCAAAAACACATTCTCCCCAGGTTTCTTCCAGAGTCAGCCACCATGCTTTAATCTGCTCCTTCAGGCTGTCTCTCTCCCTCATCTGAACTTGTCTGACTGCAGTTTCTGTGAAATCTCTCCTCCCCTCCCCCCACTGCACTACCCAAAGCAATACTCAACCAAAAGCACCTGGGTGGTTCACACACACCTTTTATCTTAGATGGGACTTATGTTTGCCGTTACGTTAATCAAAGGGTGAGTTCACATGTACAAGCCTCAATGGGGTTTTAATTCAACCCAGAATAAGGTTTTGCCCAGCTCAGAACAATATCTACCATAACAGCACTATTTTATCAAATTTACTGCCAAAGAAAAATAAATAAGATCCAACATTGATCATATATTAGATTACCAGATAAAAGTACAATAGGAGAAAAACAATGTATTTAAATACTATACTATCCAATTCCACAGCTTGCTCCAAACCAGCTCTGAATCAAAGTTTTTTCACTCAAATCACATCCAGAGTAACAAGGTAAATCCTGGCCCCATTGATGTCTATGGCAGCACTTCTATTGACTTCCCTGGAGCCAGAATTTCAAGTACAGTGTTAGTTTTCAGTGGTACATTCTCAGTTTTGAAGGACAAAGCTTCCTCAGTGTTCCTTTGTAGGAAAGATTTTATAGAGAGCCAAAATCTTCAGACTGTGCTGTAAGTCCCACATGTGGAAAAGTCAGTACTTTATTATCCCTGTTGTTAGATTTCTCTGTTATGACCACAGGCGGCGTGTGACTCCTCCATTTGGGAAGGCTGCATGTGCCCAGATCATGGCCCTGTCCCAAGGCCCACCCCAGCTGAGCCTCCTCCCCCAGCCCCACTTGGCCCCCTCTCTGAGCCCCCCTACTCCCACTAGTCGCACCTCTTTGCTCCCTCCGCCTGGCCCCCTCCGTCTACTGGCCAGCCGTGATTCTTTTGCAAGCTTCAGTTGAATGTCTTGTTTGTTTTTATACCTTTAGCTATTTGAATTCAGAAATGCATGTTTTGCTCTTCTAATTTCCTGCTTGCATATTGCCTGCTGTAGTTTATGCTCCCGTTTATGGGCTTCGCTAGGGTTAAGATTTTCAAATTTAAAAAAGGTTTTGGCTCAACTACACTCCTGAACCTTGCCAATTACCCATATTAATTTACTCTCTGCACTGCTGGTTCCCTTTTTTCCATCAGCAATATTCATGCTTTCCGAGACTATAATTGTTTTTTTGAGTAACATCCATGACAAAAGTATGTATTTTATTTCCTTTGCTTTTCCCTTGAGGATGTCTGATACTAGCTTTCTCATTTCACTGAAATCTGCCTTTCTAAAGTTTAGTGCCACTGTGTCCTCATGTGATGTTGAATCTAATTATACTGTGGTCACTATTACTTAGGCCTGGTCTACACTACAAATTTATGTCAGTAAAACTACGTTATTTAGGGTTGTGGAAAATCCACACTCCTAGGCAATACAATTATACTGACAGAACTCCCTATGTAGACAGCACTATGCCAATGGGACGGCTTCTCCTGTCAGTATACCTACTGCTTCTCAGGGAGATGGAGTACCTACGCCAGTGCAAGAAACTCTCCCATTGGCATAGGTAGCGTCTTCACTAAGAACTACAGTGGCACAGTGGGATTGGTGCAGTTGTGTTGCTGCAGTGCTGAGTGTAGACAAGCCCTTAGTGTCTCAGCTACTGCTACTTCTTGATTTAGACTCAAGTAACATGCAGGAATTAAAGAACAGCCCCTCCTCTTGAGTGCTCTAGAACTAGCCGTTCCAAGAACCAATCACTTAAAGTGTCAAGAAATTGCTTTTCTAAATTTTGTTCCATTGTGGTGCCATTTGACTAGGTTTATATATGGCAGTTCATGTGTGTCTCACTATAATCATTTTTGTTCAATTTTGCTCCCTCTGATAATTATGAATTCAATGTCCTTTTCTTGATCTGGAGGGTGGTAGAATAGCCCTACTAACATATTTCTATTCTTACATCTTGGGATTTGTATCTCTAGAGATTCAATTCTATGGTCCTCTCAACATGTAATTTTTATCCCACTAGATTTGTTCGCCCTGATAGAGGCCTCCCTACAGGATGGGGGAGCAGGCAGATGCCGGATACAGTGTTGGTATATAATACTCTAGACTTTTATTGATTACAATATAAACCCCACTCACTCCATATTCATACCCCTTTCATACTGCTCCAGTATCTGACAATTAGAACAAAGTCCCAATGGCCAGTCAAGGTCCGCTTATAATCATAAGGCGTGGGGACCCGGTGTTGCACACCTCTTCAAATTTAGGGCTCTGGATTGATGTCTGACTCCAAATTGCAGACATCATAGACAACCATTTATAGTCCATTCCGTTGTGCCATCAGTCCTTTACCTTTGCCAAGAAAACAGTCCTGGGCAGGCCACCATAATCCCAGGCATTTTCCCCCAATTTCTGTCCACAGCTCCACAGCTGTAGTGAATACCTTGCCGTGACAACACTACCGATGTTATTCCCTTTTCTGCTGATTCTTTATCTTTCCCATGGAAACAATAAGTTGTTTTGCATGGAACAGTCCTTGACTGTTCGCAACCTTAAATCCTCGCCAATACGCAACCCACGTACTCATGTCAAGCATACTTCACACACACTAGGCTCCACTGGCCTATAATGTATTGCAACTTATTCATATATATGTGTACATATGTGTCCCAACGTATATGATTATATCCCAACAGATTCAAGAGAATCCTTTAGATTCATTACGAAACCTCTTAAGTTTAGTCTGTCTTTCTTGTATAGTACCACAATAATTTTTAGGGCTCCATCATGTTTTTGTAATATCTGTTATAGCAATATCCTACTGAATTTCCAGGAATTCTAGTTCACCCAGTTTTGCTCTCAGACTTACTCCAGTTGTATATAAACATTTGGTGCTTTATTTTTGACCAGGTGCCTGTTTTTATTTAACTCCTTAGGTTGACACCACTGCTGATTTCAGAGAAATGTCCTTTGTGCTTTTTTCTGCCCATGCTTTAGATCAATTGTATTTTGTATCCTACCATTTAATTGATTCAGTTACAGTTATATTACCAATGTCCTCAACAGGTGTCTCTGTCTGGTTTATGTCCTCCTCTATTCTTGCTGGCTTTCTCCCAGCTTCTAGTTTAAACACTCTACCAACAACTTTAAACAAAGGTTTACAGTGCCATAACATTTCACTAGCCCCATTTCACAGTTTCACAAGCTGTTCTTACCCTTTTTCTCAAAGGTGCAATGTCTTGTTCATTCCCTTGCTCTCTTTATTAGAGTTATACTTGTCCAATCAGGGAATAGAAACTTTAGATGGCAATTAAAATGAGTGATCACACAGCAATAGTAATGAATAGCAAATACAGGCTAAGAACACAGTTCACTAACATCCTATAGACGGAACTCTTCCCTTCCCCTGCCCTCCCAAGGAATTGGTTTAATAATGGACCCATTTGTAAAAATTCAAAGTGTGAACAATGTGCAAAGAGTCAAAAAGACAAACATCAAATTAATTATTTGCAAGTAATAGTTTGACCAGCTTTGGTAAATATCTTGGGACAAATTCTGCTGAGTTACACCAGTAAAATATATGGTAACTATTTTCAAGTCCAAAGTATTAAGCCAGATTTACATTGGTGTAATTGAAAACACTGGTTAGCTAAGAGCAGAAGAGGAGAGATTTAATCATAACTTCAGAAGGTAGATCTCCCTTTCTGAACCTTTGAGAGTCTTTATAGCATGGAGGCTACTTTTTGTTTATTTGACAACAAATAAATGAGTCATCTGCAGACAAAAATCTCAGCGCTCTGGATGCTGGCTGTTAATAATAATTCCTGCCTTTCAATTATTTCTTCTGGAACCCACTTGTTATAAATTAAACTGTAATTACATTCTCATTGTTACCTCAGAATCATTCTTGGATAATGAAAGTTCCCTGGAGGTATAATTTCAACCACTAATTTTATTTTTAATAAACTACTTGATACCCAGAGACCAACTGTTGTTTTGATGGAAAGTAACTTGGAATGCACAGGATTCTCAATTTAAATGATCAAATGTTCATTGAAACAAGAGCATATAGAGCTAAAATTGTGTAGACAACCTGGCAAACTTTATTACCATTCCATCATAGGCTATGCATATACTATTCCTCCTGCTGTGGAATAGGCCATAGACCCCACTCCAAAACCATATGGAGCCTCTGGAATTTGGGCAGATTCTAAAGGAACAGCAGAAGGGAAATAACCTGTATATCTATACCTGGTCTGCGATATCATTGCCCCTGGCAGAGCTGACCCCAAAGGTGCTGACCCCAGTCACAGGCCAGAGCTGCCTCAAGGACCTCTTAAAGCCCATTCCCCCCCCCCCCCACACACTGCAATTATGGATAAGAATTAGCAAAAAAAGATAAATACTGTCACAGGCTGAATTATTCTTATTGTCCAATATCAGAGGAGGAAACAATGTGCATCCTTAAAACCCCAACCCCTTATCTTCCAGGTTGCCCATTTCCAAACTCCTCCCCAGAAATGAATCCCGGATCAGCAGAACCCAGTCCACAAGGACCAAGGAAAAGTGCATTGGAAGGAGATGAGCACCCCTTACCTACCAAATGTCTGCCTGTGGAGGGTGCCCTCATGTAATTTGGGGGAGCATGATTCCTCCGCCCCTCCCTCTCAAAAAGTCTGATTCAGCTAAAATCCATGCAGACCTGTTGTTGCTTTCATTGGGTCAGGATTCTCAGGGCCCAGCATCCCTGACAGGCAGCTGAGAGGTAGGACCATAGCCTGCAAAGGAGCTGTGTCATAAATATAAAGGGAAGAGTAACCACTTTTCGGTACACAGTGCTATAAAATTCCTCCTGGCCAGAGGCAAAACCCTTTCTCCTGTAAAGGGTTAAGAAGCTAAGATAACGTCGCTGGCACCTGACCAAAATGACCAATTAGGAGACAAGATACTTTCAAAGCTGGAGGGGGGCGGGAGACACACAAAGAGTCTGTCTGTCTGTCTGTGTGATGCTTTTGCCGGGAACAGATCAGGAATGCAGCTCAGAACTCCTGTAAAAAGTTAGTAAGTATTCTAGCTAGAAATGAGTTAGATTTCCTTTTGTTTAATGGCTGGTAAAATAGGCTGTGCTGAATGAAATGTATATTCCTGGTTTTGTGTCTTTTTGTAACTTAAGGTTTTGCCTAGAGGGATTCTCTGTGTTTTGAATCTGATTACCCTGTAAGGTATTTACCATCCTGATTTTACAGAGGTGATTCTTTTACCTTTTCTTTAATTAAAATTCTTCTTTTAAGAACCTGATTGCTTTTTCATTGTTCTTAAGATCCAAGGGTTTGGGTCTGTGTTCACCTGTACAAATCGGTGAGGATTTTTATCAAGCCTTCCCCAGGAAACGGGGTGTAGGGCTTGGGGGATATTTTGGGGGAAGACGTCTCCAAGTGGGCTCTTTCCCTGTTCTTTGTTTAACACACTTGGTTGTGTCAGCATAGGGTTCAAGGACAAGGCAAAGTTTGTACCTTGGGGAAGTTTTTAACCTAAGCTGGAAAGAATAAGCTTAGGGGGTCTTTCATGCAGGTCCCCACATCTGTACCCTAGAGTTCAGAGTGGGGAAGGAACCTTGACAAGCTGTTTGCAGCTCTCTGATTCTGAAGTTGTTGGGGGACATTGGGTGGGGAAGTAGCAGAGGAACTTCCTATGTAAACTGGTGGCTTCTGCTTGTGAGATCTGGTTGTTTCTCAGACCTCTGCACCACCAAAAAGCTGCAAAGGGACCCAGCCCAACTCAGCTCATAAGTTGGAGTGGTTCCAGCCATGTAGAGGCTAACTGGTGCTTGCAATTGGTTGTCTGACTTGCCTGTTGGACTCTTGATTTCAGCTGCCACCTGGCTGTTTGTGTGTCCCAAGCAGAGGCGAGGCAGGAAGTCTCAGCTTTGATTCCACAGCCTCTATCTGTGCTGCAGACTGTGGGAGCTGCTGATGGCCACTACTGTCAAGCCCCAAGCTGCAAGGGGACTACTCTAAGGATGTCACATGCTTGTCGGAAGGGAGAGGACATTATTTAACTGCATTCATGAAATATATTGTAATGAAATATATTCCACACTTTTGAAACAGAAATTAGAACTGGGGTCTGAAGGAAATGTGTTCTTCAGCTTCTTTTGCTTAGTTTTCAGATTTTTTTATTTTTCCTGAAACATCTAAAAATTCTCTCTTAGCCAAGGCTAAGTCCTCTGCTTTAGTAAAAATGTATACATTATTCATTTTCAAGCCCATCTTCAACATTTGCTCTCTGATCTTTTCCAAATTGTAGAAAATAGTTCAAAATAAAATCTCTCCCCAACTGCACCAATTTTAAAAAAGAATACCCAGTCCAAAGAAAATTAAGCTGAATCTAGTATCCTATGGATGAATATTGAGCAAACAGCTACCTAGAAGTTCACCCAACTTCGCTCATGAAACTAATGTTTACTTGGAAAGCACAATCAAAACTAGATTAGTATATTAGGAATTGCCATAGCAGATCAATGGTCCATTGGAAACCTTGGCACTTCCACCTTGCTCAGAATAAAAACTATTCATGCTGTATATAGTCCAGAGATATTAATAAAGCAAAACTTCAGCAAAGAGGGTAAGTCAAACAACAATAAAAGTGTAAAGCTCAGACTAAATTTTTTCCTAACCTTGAATATTCCCAGAGTTTTTGATATCTTACTATGCACTTTACCTCAATGAGTTCCACAAGGTTAGCATGTCCTGGGTAAAAATATTAGTTCCTTCTGTCAGCCTTATATCTGTTGCCTCTTACTTTAATTGGTCAAAAAAAATCTAATAATTGTTTTTGTATTCAATCAGCTATGTAGCTGGCTGAAACTATTCATGGAATAATACGTTATCCAAATTATTATTATAGGAACACTTAGAGCTCTTAGCTAAGATCAGAGACCTAGTGTGCTATGCTCTACATACGTATAGAAAGGCACCACGGGTGGGGTTTTCAAAAGACTGAAGTTACTTAAGAGCAAATGCTCCATTGACTTTCAATGGGATTCATGCTTCTAAATCACTTTTCAAAGTGGGCACTTTTCAAAACTTTAGATTGTATGATCTTCAGGACAGTGATTGGGTAATGAGACAAGACAGACTAATGGTGGGAGAAGGGGAAGCATTACCGTCTTCACTTTATATATAAGAACCTGAGGAGTCATAGAAAAAGTTGGTGACTGAGGCAAGGCCATACACAAAGAATAAGAATTGACCTCTGATCTCCTGAGTTCCAGTCCAGTGCCATAACCAGTAAGCCAGCCCTCCTCTCCAATACTTTTTCTGCTATTCTACCAGCTTAATTAATTGAACACATAAGGAAACAATGTAGTCTAATCTAAGTGGGAATGCAAGTTTTTATAAAACTCTCATCTACTTCTGCAAAGTAGACCTGAAGAAGAGCTTTGTTCGAAAGCTTGTCTCTTTCGCTAATAGAAGTTGGTCCAATAAAAGATATTGCCTGTTGTCTCTGTAAAGAGAGGCAGTCCTAAAATCCTGAAATGTACATTTGGATTTGAGACTCTGTAGTAAGTGCTAAGTCATATTTTTATCGTGTACTTTCATTTGCATAAAGTTGCTGTACCCTTCAAGAAATAAGAACCTTATGTTGAATTTTACTAGAATAGTATTAGGTTTATGATCTGCAGACATTTGGCCATCTGTTGAGTAATATAATCTTCAGTCAGTAAAACAAAAGGCAAGTCAGACATAAAATGAGTGTATTTTAATTAACCTACTTCTTGTATCCTGAAATTACCTTAGAATCTTTGGAAAATGGAATCCCATGGAAAAATTTGCATATCTGACTTTTGGTTCCAGCTCAGAATTAACTTTTTTTTCAGAAATGTGAAATTGTCCTTGGACCAGAAATTCTGGTTGCTGCACAGCTCTATATATCAATTTACACTCCCAAGACTGGACAGTAACATTTTTTTCATGAATTTAGTTTTCATAATTAAAGAAGTTGTTCTACAATTTTGTGTGGAAGGGATCCAAGGTGAGTCAATGCAATGAGCAAATGTGTTCCAGTCAATCTCAACAACCAATGGAGAGTTAGCTGTCATTTGCATGGGCAAGATTATGAGACTTTACAGTGACCATGAGAAATAATGCAGCACAGCGAGCGCTGCACATGGGGGATAAGTAACAGAACAAGTAAGAGTGAAAAAGACTGGGCGAGAGCCTCAGCTAGCATCAGCTGTCAGCCCCATTGAAGTAAATCGAGGTGTGATAATTTATACCAGTTGAGGATCTGCCCCATTATTTTTAAACAATGCTCACTGTTGTTTAAAGCAAGCACCATCTTGTTCTTTTAAACAGCAGGAGCCAACCATTACACCACTGTAGTTCAGGTCAGAATCTGGCCAAGTGGATTTTCGCTAGTGCAGAAATGGTAAGATATGACTCAGACGCATTGTCTTCAGACAATATGAGGAAATGTTGCAGTTTCTTTTACTGGTCCATTACCAATTCATAATTACATCTACAATCAATTCCTTGCATGTAAAATATGCAGTCAGTGATATTGGCTTAGTATTTATAAAACATTTTTCAGTTTCCCTTTTCAAGGATTTTTGTTAATGTCCCAATTTTTACTTTAATAGCGGAGGCACCAAAACACACAGACTGCCCTTTTCTCCTGTTATTTATTTTAGCCTTCAAACCAGTGGCTTGTGCAATTAGGATTAACGATCAAATTAAAAGGTTATCCCCATGGGTTACTCAAGTGGAATTTTCATTCCATGTTGATGATATCTTCTTACTTCTAATAGATCTGGAAAGCTCAATTAAATCTTTACTTGAAGTAGGTTACTGCGTTTTCCCTCTTTTCTCTATAAAATAAACTGTCTCAAAAGAGAAATTCCACCTTAAGTGATCTCTTTTTCTCCATTTCCCACCCTCCCCGAAACCTGCTAAATGTCTGGGTATTAATGATAAACATGATCATAAACACATAATGGAAAATATCTTAGATAATGTATTAGACTGAGGATGTTAGAATAGGAGAAAATATTTGTTGATGAAAACCTACTTCATTACATTTCTCTCCCCCAGAGCACCCTCATGGGTGGGGGAAATCTCGGCCATGGTTAGGAGGAATAGTAAAGTCATCTTGGCTCATTTTCTGAGGTAAAATAGCTGCATTTCTGGGCTCGCTCTATCCAATGACATGATGATAATGATAATAATGTTGATGGGAATAGCAGATACTTGTTCTGTGCTGCTCTTGTCTGAAACATAGGCAGGATGGCCACTTCCCACTACCACTTCCTGAAAATCATTTATGAAAGAAGAGGTGTTGTGCCTCTATGTAGCAGTTCCTCAGAAATGATAGAGGGAAGGGGGTAACAGGCCATCGGTACTTCTCTACAAGACGATACTTGATAGATGTGATGGGAATGATGGGAATCAAGGACATGTAACCTGTTGCGTTTCATCAGTTCAGACAAATATCCAAGCTCTGTAGCTAGTTCTGAGTTTCCATCATTACATGACAGATAGATATAGTTATGTTAACTTGATTGTTGAAAGTCTGGTTTCATATTTAGTTTACCAATGTTGTTGACTTACGGGATGATTTAACATATAATTTTATGGTAGAGTTGAGATGAAAGTCAATGGGAAATTGTGCTCCTAAGTCATTACAGCACTTTTGAAAATCCCATCCTTCATCTTAATGCCAGGGTTTGCATAGTTTATGTTTTATTCCCCTTCAAATCACAGGACCAAAAGCTGACCTCAGTTATACTGGTAAAAATCCAAAGTAGCTCATTTGCAGTTAAATTAATGAATAGTGATTGAAGTTTTCAGTGTTTGGATAAAAATTAGTACAAAGTAAATTATCCAAACAAGAAATTATTTCCTTTGTCATAACCTCTATGTTAAAATAAATCCCAAATCTATATTCTGGAGTAAATGGCGTTGCAAGATTGAAAGGCATAATGGATAATTCAGAAGGTCATTTTCCTTTTTATTGAACTCAAACATTTCTACTCTCTCTTGTCTTGATGCATATTTTAGATAACACAAAATCGTACCATGTGTTAAGGCCATTTTGGAAGATATTTCAAAGATAGAGCCAAATTTGGACATGGAAGAAGAGTGTCCTATTTTTAATGAGAGAGGCCTTTCAGTTTATATAATTTATAGCTGCTTCAGAACATTAAGTGTTACAAGATGTTCATTCCTACAAAAAGCTTGGAAAAGAAGAACTGTACACTAAAATCCTTGATTCAAAATGGGCGAGATTTGGGAATATACATTTAAAGCATCTAAATCTGCATTGCTCTACCAAACAAATTTTATTTTACATGCGGAGGTGTGATGTCAGAACATATAGGTGAATCCGAGCTAGCTTTGCTGGAGCTAGCTTGAATAACAATAGCAGTGAAGTCGTGGCAGCATGGCCTAGCTGCTGAAGTACGTACCCAGGGTGCAGGGGTACTTCTGAAGCACATGTTGCTGTAGCTCAGAGGTGGGCAAACTACGGCCCGTGGGCCCCATCTGGCCTGCGGAACTGTCCTGCCCAGCCCCTGAGCTCCCAGCTGGGGAGACTAGCCCCCGGCCCCTGCCCTGCAGCCTCACCGGGAGCACTCTGGTCCGCTGCTCCTGCCAGGCAGCGCGGCTTGCGCCTGCTCACCTCCCAGGCTTTCCAATAAGCCTGTCCTGCCACTTTGAGCAGCCTAGCAGGGGGCAGGAGGTCCTGGGGGGCAGTGAGGGGACAGGGAGCGGTTGGATGAGGTGTGGGAGTCTCAGGGGGCCTGTCAGGGGGTGGGGGTGTGGATAGGGGCTAGGGCAGTCAGGGGACAGGGAGTGTGGGGGGGAGTTGGATGGGGGCAGGGCACAGGGGGCGGTCAGGGGACAAGAAGCAGGGGGGGTTGGATGGATTGAGGGCTCTGAGGGGGGCAGTTGAGGGGCAGGAAGTGGGAGGGGGCGGGGGCCAGGCTGTTTTGGGAGGGAGGCACAGCCTTCCCTACCCGGCTCTTCATACCATTTCACAACGCCAGTGTGGCCCTGGGGCCAACAAGTTTGCCCACCCCTGCTGTAGCTTCACTGCTATTGTTATTCGAGGTAACCAGATCAAAGCTATCCTCGACTGTGACCATGTTTACGCTACAAGATGATGTTGACCCGACAGTTATTAAATCGCTTTTGTGTGTGCACACTTGGCTCTTTGTGTCAGAGGTGCACGTCCTCAATTTTTATTGATTGTATTGTCAGTGTGGGGCATCATGGGATGGCTCCTGGTGGCCAGTAAAAGTTGACCTAAGCAACACAGTGTCTACACTGACACTGTGTTGACCTAATTATGTTGACTGTGACTCTACACCGCTCAGGGAGGTGGTGTTACTAAATTAGCATAGAGAGTGAACCAAATGTAAGTGAAGACAGTTCCACAGCTAGGTCGACACAAGGCGGCTTACATCGACCTAACGGTGTACTGTAGATCAGGTCTATGTCTACATGTGCTGTAGCCATACATCTGATTGCAGAATAAGCATACCCTAAAAGGGCCCAATCCAAAGCCCTTTGAAATAAATGGGACATTTTCCAGCAGGCTAAATGTGCTTTGGTTCAGCTTCAAAACCAGCTATACTGAACTTAGCACTGTAAGGTATATTGGTGTAATAATAGATGTCATAGCTTATTGCTTCTATCAATATTTTTATTTTGGTCAGAAATATATTAAAAACCAACAAATTCACAGGCAGACATTTCCCCTCCCCCCCCCCGAAACACAAACACACCCACACACACAATCACAGAATCACAGTGCGCAGGACTAGAAGAGACCTCAGTAGGCCATCTAGTTCAGTCCCCTGTGCTCAAGGCAGGACTTTGTAAAAAAAACTAGACCATTCTTGACTGGTGTTTGTCTAATCCAGTGGTTCTCAAACTTTTTTTTTTAGCGGACCACTTGAAAATTGCTGAGGGTCTCAGTGGACCACTTAATGATCTTTCCAAATGTTGTTTGTACTGTTAGCTAACTATTGTAAAGCACTTTGGATAAAAAATGTTTTACAAATAAAAACACACAACTAATATTTTAATATCAGCAGTCTTACCTTTCTAATGCACTGGATGTGTCCCCTCCACCTTGCCATGGCAGCCCCTGAGCTGGGGCTGGAAAGGAGGGGGGGGTCTCTCCCCCACCACAGCAGCCACAGAGCTAAGGCTGGGAAGGACTGTCTCTCCCCAGCACCCGCAGCCCTGGAGCTGGGGAAAGTCGCCTCCTTCTCTGGCTGCCGCAGCCCTGCACATCACAAATTCCCTCCACCTCCTCTTCTCACCCCACTTTCCCCTCCCACCTACCCCTATTCCTCCCAAGGCCACCACCTCACCTTACATGTGCATCTTCTCCAGGGTCCAGGCACCTAATTAGTGGAGCCATGCCTGCGCGGCTCCACTAATTAGGTGGGTGGCCCTTCATTCTCTCATGTGCAGTCACCCAGGCATGAATCTTAGAGGGAACTATCCTCAGATCACCTGAATGGAGCTCGCAGACCACCAGTGGTCCGCGGACCACAGTTTGAGAACCACTGGTCTAATCTGTTCTTAAAAGCTTCCAATGATGGAGATTCCACAGCCTCCCTAGGCAAGTTGTTCTAGTGCTTAACAACCCTGACAGTTAGGAAGTATCATAAATATAAAGGGAAGGCTAACCACCTTTAAATCTCTCCTGGCCAGAGGAAAAACCCTTTCACCTGTAAAGGGTTAAGAAGCTAAAGATAACCTCGCTGGCACCTGACCAAAATGACCAATGAGGAGACAAGATACTTCCAAAGCTGCGGGGATGGGGGGGAACAAAGGGTTCTCTCTGTCTGTGTGTTGCTTTTGCCAGGACCAGAACAGGAATGCAGGTCAGAACTCCTGTAAAGAGTTAGTAAGCAATCTAGTTAGATATACGTTAGATTCTGTTTTGTTTAAATGGCTGATAAATTAAGTTGAGCTGAATGGAATGTATATTCCTGTTTTTGTGTCTTTTTGTAACTTAAGGTTTAGCCTAGAGGGATTCTCTATGTTTTGAATGTGATTACCCTGTAAGGTATTTACCATCCTGATTTTACAGAGGTGATTCTTTTACTTCTGTTAAAATTCTTCTTTTAAGAACCTGATTGCTTTTTCATTGTTCTTAAGATCCAAGAGTTTGAGTCTGTGTTCACATATGCAAATTGGTGAGGATTTTTATCAAGCCTTCCCCAGGAAGAGGGGTGTAGGGCTTGGGGGGATTTTGGGGGAAAGACATTTCCAAGTGGGCTCTTTCCCTGTTATATTTGTTAGACACTTGGTGGTGGCAGCAATAAAGTCTAGGGACAAAAGGTAAAATAGTTTGTACCTTGGGAAAGTTTTAACCTAAGCTGGTAAAAATAAGCTTAGGAGGTTTTTCATGCAGGTCCTCTCATCTATACCCTAGAGTTCAGAGTGGGGAAGGAACCTTGACAGGAAGCTTTTCCTAATTTCCAACCTAAACCTCCCTTGCTGCAATTCAAGCCCATTGCTTCTTGTCCTAGTCTCAGAGGCTAATGAAAGCAATTTTTCATCCTTCTCCCTGTAACAAATTTTTATGTACCTGAAAACTGTTATTGTCTCCCCCCTCAGTCTTCTCTTCTCCATACTAAACAAAATTGATTGACCTCACAGGCCATGTTTTCTAGACCTTTAATCATTTTTGTTGGTCTCCTCTGGACTTTCTCCAATTTGTCCACATCTTTCCAGAAATGTGGTGCCCAGAACAGGACACAATACTCCAACTGAGGTCTTATCAGCGAGGAATAGAGTGGAAGAATTACTTCTCGTGTCTTGCTTATGACACTCCTGCTAATACATCCCAGAATGCTAATTTTTTTTTGCAACGGTGTTACACTGTTGACTCATATTTAGCTTGTGATCCACCCCCAGATCCCTTTCCACAGTACTCCTTCATAGGCAGTCAGTTCCCATTCCACTTTCTATATGTGCAATTGATTTTTCCTTCCTAAGTACTTTGCATGTGTCCTTATTAAATTCATCTTATTTACTTCATACCATGTCTCCAATTTTTCCAGATCATTAGAATTTCAATCCTATCCTCCAAAGCTTGGTATTATTGGCAAACTTTATAAATGTACTCTCTATGCCTTTAACTTCATAAATGATTTAGATATTAAACAGAACCAGAACCAGGCCCCGGCCCAATCCCTGTGGGACCCCACTCAATATGCCCTTCCAACAGCTTGACTGTTAACCACTCTCTGGGAACAATTTACAACCAGTTATGTACCCACCTTATATAGCCTAGATGGAGCTATTATAAAGTTAAGATATACCACATCTACTGCTTACCCCCATCCACAAGGTTTGTTACCCTGTCAAAGAAAGCTATTAGGTTGGTTTGGCATGATTAGTTCTTCACAAATCCATGTTGACTATTACTTATCACCTTAATTATCTTCTAGGTATTTGCAAATCGATTGTTAATGATTTGCTTCATTGTCTTTCCAGGTTCTGAAAGATGGCTCCAAACCTGAGAAGAGCTCCAGGTTCCACCTGCATGGAGCTCTTTGGTTGATTGAAGCATAAAGAAATAAGTCTGATGTCCATTGTGAAACATGAGGCCAAAGACTACATGTCTTCAAACATCTGAGCAGCTCGCTAATGCATGCACAAGAATGGCTTATTGGTGTGATCATGGCTATTTATACTATTTTGAATCTTAGTTATTTTATAATTTTTAAAAAGCTTCCCTATATTATTTGAGTCCTTTCTTTTGTCTTTATTCATGCTGAAGAAATGTCCTTTCAGCAACAATTTGTGGAGCAATAGGTACTAGAGACCTCCATTTATTTTTAGAATAGAAAGTGAGAACTGAAGTTGGACACTGCTTCCACAAATGGAAACTGACCACTGAGCTAGCTGAGTCCCTAAAAAAACGTGCATGGGGGCTGTAGAAAACTGCCACTTTTTCATTTCAGTGACAGTTCTTTGCCAGATGATACATTGGGAGAAGATGCTGGGTGGAAGGAGCAGTGCAACAGGAAAAAGCGTTAATGTTTGGGGAAAA
This sequence comes from Eretmochelys imbricata, assembly GCF_965152235.1. Classification (NCBI taxonomy): domain Eukaryota; kingdom Metazoa; phylum Chordata; order Testudines; family Cheloniidae; genus Eretmochelys; species Eretmochelys imbricata. Next base: position 145,951,920 of record NC_135572.1, read on the forward strand.
AATAGAAATTATAAAGGTTTTTGAGCTAATCACCGTTCCAAGGGATACACGGGAGTGAATCTGAATCAGTTGAAGTAAAAAGGGAAGATGATATACCATCACTTTCCCCTCACTTTTACTATTGCATATCCAATCATATTTTCAGAAATACTTAATCATATATGTCACACTTCCCAAGATAACTGCACTTTTATCCCATTCATGACTTCTTGAGGGCACCTTTCACATATCTCAGGGCTCCAGCCATTCCTTTCTGAGGAAGGTAACCTGCCTTCCTCTCTCTAGATCAGAGGTTTAGGCTGAAATTCCACAATGCAATTCATTGGGATCGCTATAGTGTTACATGGGATTTCTGAACCCAGATCTCTTGGTAACTTTTACTCTTGGTGAGGCAGTGGCAGGAAATAAATCAACAGCTATCTGATTGCTAGATGGTTGGCACAAGCTATACAATACACGAGTGTTTTCACTTAAAGCTTTACTTTATTTAGTCTCAAGCACTTTTACTAACCGGTTTTGGATATGTGTAACACCCCAAAAAATCCCAGATTCATATTTACCTAAGGTCTTGGGGAGGTTTCTAGGGGATAACCGTCATCTTCCAGTGGCTGGCCTTCTGTCTGCAGCGGAATTTGAAAGGTGTTCAAGTGTCCATCAAGCTCAGATTTCTACTTCTTTTTATACCCAGTTTGTTAGTATTACTTAAGCTTGTTCATCCAAAAAACTGCAGAGCAGAAGCAAAGTTAAGTGTGGAGTTTTCCAGCCTGTAGTTTTTCCATCAATTAATTACCTTGCAAAACCTCACGCTTTGGAAAAAGCTCAAGTCAGGGGGGCACCGGGTCATGTTTACTCCTTGTGGTGACTCACTTCCCCCTTCCCTCCTGGCCTTTTAGTTGTGCAAAGATTTCAGAAGTCCTCCTCTTAGCTGCTTTCAGCAATAAGCATAACAATTGGTATTCCAGCTGTGGGCAGCGATTTGAGCATGTTACTGGCTTAACAAATTTCCTCTTAAATTAGCAAGTCTGAGTTTAAGTCATCACCTGCCATCCTGCCCTCTCCCAAGGGCTAATCCTGGTTAACTATGGCCAGCCAGCTTCAGAAAATACACTATTTATTCAAAGCAAAAGCATGACAGAGAAAACATATCTTGAAAACAAACAGTGACATGCATGCCTCTCTTACCATGTGTCACTAGTAGGTTTCAAAGTCTTTCAGATCTTTTCAGCGTGGTCTATCCCTCTTGAATACAGTCTTACAATCAGTTCTTGGGTCCACCGAGACTCCTCTATCAGGCTGGTGCCTTCAGACAATTTTCAGTTTTTGTTCACTGAGCCCTCTTAAACCTGGTCAAACCCTTCCTACGCAATTTTTCTCAAGGGGTGTTGTTTCTACAGACCTGTTTACCTGTGTAGGAAATTGAATGAATTACCCTCCCCACAGTGATTTTAGTTCCTGATCCTCCATGTATGTTTATGTGACTTCCTTACAGTCATTTCATTATTTGTCTTGTTTCAGGAAAGAAATTAACCCTTCTCACTCAGCTGGTAAGAATATAAGTTAATAGGGGACCTGAGTCACATAAAAATAAACCAAAAGTTTCTCAGTTCTCAGCATATTTCTATATTTCATTTCTTTCATGCCAAAACTAACCTTCTATGTTCCCAGGACACCTTCCTGGTTCTCTTCAATTTCATGGTCCAAAACTTACGTCAAAGGCAAAAAGGAAAACTTCACTAGATAAATTCCAGTAAATAGCACTAAAATGGTGTGCAGTTACATTCTCATTTGTATATACAACCCACATTCCTTTCACTGAAAGTGTCTAGGTTAAAAAGGCAAGGGGTTCATTAGACATATCTACATAGATTAGGCACACAGACAGACCTTTTAATCCCAAGAAGATACTGAATCGTTATTAAGATTATTGTTAAAAGTAGACAAACTTCTGACTGGACAACCCCTAAATTACCATAGGCCATTAATCTAAAAACAGCCCAACTGTCCAGTGCTTCAGAATATAGGAAGTCAATTTCTGTGAAATTCTCAGGAAACCTGCAATGATCTCACTTTGAGTTTGGATGCTCATCAGCAGTTGACAGCTTGTGCCCCCAAAGCTCAGTAAGTCAGTTTTAGCACAGTACTGACTAGTGATGGTGTAATTTTTAAAAGCATTCTCCCATGCCTTTGCAGATTTTTGTTGAATTGGGTAGGCATGATAGTCTCCATGCACAAAAGAAAAGATTCAAGAATTATCAGTGACCTTTCAATCCCCTCCTTAATTTATGTTGCTAAACCAAAGAAATGGCAACCTATCAAGGAGAGATTTGTTTTTTCTACTGCAATTTTGTTTTGTTGAAATCAGTCTCCTTTCCTTTCAGATATAAGGCCAGCCTCAATAGAGAGATCCCACAATGTATTACCAGTAAGCCCGTTTTCTTGTCCTTGTAACATATTCTAAGAGAAATTAGCTAAGAAATCTTAACACTATGGAAAACAGTAATAGCAAAGTCACATGCCAAGTATTTAATTGCAGCTAACCTCCAAATCCCACTTATAAAAATCAGCCTCTGAAGTGAGGCTGGTAACTATTCAGTTACAAAAAGTGCTTTCCCTTCCGCTACATCCTGAAGAGTAAGAAAGAGAGCTGTGCAATTAAAATATCTAGCATGGATCAGTGATTCAGTTCAGATGCAATCTGAACCAAAGTATATTTTATATGGATTACATCTCTGTGTGCGGCATCATGTCAGCTGTGTTAAAATGGAGAAATCATTTTATTTAGTCAAATGTCAGACTAATCTTCTGGGGCTGTTTTTGTATCAATGTACCACTAAATAACAATGGGAAATAGAGACGGATTCGTTATGATGATGAAAATCAGGACATTTCTCCAATAATGTCATTCTTGGGAGTGTAAGAACTGTTTTTGTTTTGTTTTTTAAACACAACTGGTCTACCATGTCTTTTAAATTTGGGAGCATACAGTCATTTTCATCCTTACAATTGAGACGCTTCATTAAAAGTGCCGAATCACATTTCTGTCATGAATCACTGCAGTTCATCTTCCCTTTCCCATCTATGCCTACCTTTGTGTTCAACTTTAGTAGAGGATTCTCTGTTCAGACTTGCTGGAATCACCTCAAGAGATTGTTCTGTGGTCTCGAATCTGACAATGTCGGGAGCATTACAGTTCAAGGAACTGATCATTTAACAATCTTCACTTAATGAGGCCACTATTCTTAGACAGGTTGCAAACTAATCAATCCTTTCCCCCAGATATTAATGGGTTTCATATATGGAGGAAGAGACAAAAATGTGAAAAGAGCAACTCAGGCTTTTTACAAAGTGAAGTCTATTTGCACAGATCTAATATACTGCCTAATGACATTATTTTACAAAGCCAGGTAATCTAGCAGCAAGATTGTGCCCTGGAGTTTGAAATGTAAAAAGCACATCAAAGCCAGATCATTAGAGATTCTATTCTCTTTCCAAGATGTGATCATTAAGATAGAAAGGATTCTGCACTTTGCTAAATTTCTGCTCTTGAACCTTAAAGTGGTCAGTGTTTCTTTTTCTTTAAAAATAATAATAAATAATAATAATAATATTTCCATTTTACTGGACTTCATGATGTCTTTGAGCAATAATTAAATCAAAGCTAAGGAGATTTGAAAAGAGACCCTGTTTTTTTCCCTCCCTTTTTCCCTCCCTAACTGCATTTTTTGTGGGGAGGGATAACTCAGTGGTTTGAGCATTAGTCTGCTAAACCCAGGATTGTGAGCTCAATCCTTGAGGGGGCCACTTAGGGATCTGGCGCAAAATTGGGGATTGGTCCTGCTTTAAGCAGGGGGTTGGACTAGATGACCTCCTGAGTTTCCTTCCAACTCTGATATTCTATTAAAGTATTACCATAAATAGCATATGACAAATTTCCCGTTAAATATAAATATTTGTGACTAATAAAGTGATAACATATATTCAATGAGCTGTATAGGTACCCTTGATTGTCCATTAAATAGAATATTGAAACAGTTCCCACTTCTATGATATAAAAATACTAGCCTGCAGTTTTGTAATGGATTATTTATGAAAACATGGTATACTGCTGGGTATTGAAAAAACAACTTTCATATTTAGTGGCTGTCCTTGAAGCCCTCCTTCAAGCAACAATATATAGATAGATAGATAGATATAGATATGTGTGTATAGTTTCATAGTTTGAAAATACTATCCAATATAATGGCAGGATATAGTGCCCTTAAATAGAGTTGCAAATAAATTAATGTTTTAACAATATTCTTTCTTTGACCAGTGCTATTTCTACAAAGAGAATACTTTAAATTAAAAAGAATAAGAAGTGCTTTGAAAATGCATTTCTTTTGAAAATATTTTTAGAGCTTTTGTTTTGTTTTTGAAGCCTCAGAAGTTCCAGAGATGATTATCATAATTTCTCCATAAAGAGGAGCGAGCACAGAAGACAATTCTGGCCTAGTAAAATTTCTAACCCTCATCAATTATGCATTTGTAGAATTTTACGTGTGTGTGGAAGCTGAGCCTTGACATTAGATTCTAAATTGGCTGCCTTTTTTTGGCAGGTACTCTCTCAAATCCATTTCAGAATTATCTTAATTTGTCAATTTGATTTGGATGAAATCTGTATAGCACTATGTTACCCTCTGGTACTTGGAATCAACTCAAATATGTGATGGGTTAGGTGTAACAGCTTGAGCAGTCTGATATACCTCTCACCGCAGTATAAAGTGCGTGCGTGTGTGTGTAAAAAGACTCAGCGCAAAAAAACCCCAACAACTGCTACCATACATCAACTGATCTCTCAGTGAGAAAGGAATGTTTGCTGGAGTATACCATCGGATTCCTATCCTAGAGATATGCCATGAGGACACTTGAATCCCAGATTAACAGAATATTTATCTTTAACCCATAATTATATTTAATCATTACACAGGCACACCATTTGAATCCCTCTAACAAGTCTCATAGATAAAAGCAGCAACTGATGCAACCTCTCTTTGGTATTAAGAACAGCAAGGACAGCTTGCTCTACATTTGTTCTGCCTCTTTTTCTCTATTAACTTTGTTTCCTTTCATTGCACTTTCTAACTACATTGGGCCTAATTCTGATCATTTACACTGTTCATGTTACCAATGATAGTCCATTTACTTCAGTGGAATTACTCCTAAATTACACTGCTATAAATTAGAGCCAAATCAGGCTCAATATTTATTAATACACAAGAACACTAAATTGCACATGAGCTATGGTTGCATGCATAAGATACCTAACACAGAACTACAAAAAGAAGTGGAAAAGTCAACAGTATATAAGTTCTACTACTCCACCAGGAGATGCACACCTCAACCCGAGAACCACCACATAGAACTCAGACAACACACACTACTCCCTTACCTCTGCTCCAGCTGGCATCTCAGCATTTAGCTAACTCCTGACCACCATAAACCTTCCCCAACCTACTATTCATTCAGCACAATTTGGGGAACAAAACTCACTCGTGTCTGGGGAAGCAGGTGCCCAAAGTCCCAGAACAGTTTCATGAACGTCCTAGTCTTTGATGAATCAGCAGGTACTACTTTGTAGAAAATCCAGGTCATTGTAGATCTTTGGTCTCTGTTGGCCAAAGGCTGCACATAAGGATTCAGTTATTAAAAAAAAAAAAAAAAAAAAAAAAGAGAGAAAAAGTATTTTTCCTTTTAGTAAGTTAACTAATAAAATAATTATAAAACCCCAGAGAACACAAGTTTTCACTATGTACAACATTTTGTCTAAGTTTGTGATTTTTAAGTTAGATAGGTCTGAAAAATTGAAAGTCAGAAAGTAAATTGTGGGGGACAGTTTTTAAATGGAGTAAAACCTAGAAACCATTTAATCAATTTCTTGAAATTCCTCAGAAAAATTCAAGCTACAGTCCAAAATTACATGCTAAAAGTGTAGGGCATATACACAGGTTTTTGTTGTTGTTTTTTTTTTTTTTACATAAAACAAAGAAGTTGAAATCTGGAGGAATGTAGAAGACAAAGTGGTTCTGCCCTAGCATAGTTGTAGATACTCATGCATTCCATAAACATACACTCATACTCCTCCTACCATAATTTGATACCAATAGCCACAAAATATTCTTCACTCACTTCCAAGATGTTTCAGAGATGAATGGAAACACCCTAAAATGCTTCAGGTCTTTCCTCTTAGTGTCACCTCAAAGGATCATTACATTCAACTGTTCCTTCACCTCCAAAGAGTTCATCTGTGGAGTCAGGTTCAGATTTCTCTTCTGTATTACTCAACATCTGTTTGAAGCCACTGGGAGAGCTGATGAGACAGCAATATGCAGAGGACATTCAGCTGCACAGTCCATTTATTTAACATAAACACCACCTTTGTCTAGTCTTTTCAATACATAAACCAGCTGTAATTCATCAGCAAATGCTGATTTTGGTTAAAACAAAAAAAACCAAAAAAAGCCTAGCAAAACTGAGGTGATGCTGATAGGAAAACAAAAATGATTCAAATCTCACACCTCTTAAGGATACCTGCTCTCAAATTATCTGTAGCATTGGGGTCTTTCTTGACTTTTCAAATCTATCAGATGCCCAAATAGCTATGGGGGGTGGGTGGGAAAGTCCTGTCTATGCGTGGCTAAAAGTTTGTGTCCCTTCTTATCCAACTCAGAATTAGTCACAATCATACACACCTTGGTGACCACCAGAATTGATTTTTATGATTCACTGTAACCAGTGTAAACCCTCCTCCTTTCCTTTCCTCCTTGGGTTACTCAGGAGCATTCAACATTCACCTGTGTTCAGGGGAACCTGATGTTGTTGACTGTGAAGGAGATCCCGAGTATCCCAGTGGTGGTGTTGGATAGAGTGGACTCCATTATCCACCCCTCTGCTGCAGTTCTTTTACTCAGAAAGGAATTTAAAACTGGTCATGCTTCTACCTGGTTGGACCCTGTATACATTCAATGGCATGCCTTGGGAGCCTTCAGGAATAAACATTCTAATAAATCATCATAATCTGTGGCATGGGTCTAACTCAAAAATACCAATTATAAATAATATACATTTAACATACCTATTTTAGAGCTACCACCCCTTTTCTTAGCAATTTAAGGACTCATGGTATAACAGACTGAGATTAAATGACTAATTTAAATCTGCAGGGGGGCAGCTGAATAAAACAATTAACAAATATAGTCTACAGTAATAAATGAAACTTACTTAGCTTGTATTTACACTGCCACCATTTATCCCACCCGGAGTGAATACTCTTCTGGATTTTAGAGCTCTAAATACTTGCTTCCATGCACACATGGGGATCTTGAAACTGGAGACAGCACTCCAACAAGCTGCACAACCTCCCTGAAGATTGGAGTTGTCTTAACCAAATGTCATCAACCCTGGGTTCTGGTTTGAAGATAAGACCGCTCTGCCTCTTGTCAGACTCAGACAATCCCTTAAAGTCTCTTTGCTGTGTCCCTTCCCTCGCAAGTACTTTCCCGAACAGGGGTGGTGGTTACTCACAGTTCCTTCACTCCAGGTCCACCTCAGTCAGCTCTGGGCACAGCAACAATCTCTGCTCTGTGTCCAGTGAAGCCACCTCTGAGGCTTCCCTGTTCAATCAAAGTCCCAGCAGGCTCCCAGCCACAGCTTCTGGCTTTCTAGCAGCAGTTAGCAGTAGCTCTGGATATGGACAGAGCTCCACACAAGCCAGCACAGCTCCTCTCACAAAATGGAGCCCATCACATGCCCTGCACTCTCTGGAAGAGGAAGAGGAGGAGGAGGAGGAAATCTCTCTCTCTCTTTCTCTCTCTCTCTCTTCCTCTTCCCCCACCCCAAGAAATCATGGGAGTTGTCATCTCCAAGGCTGGATTGCAGCACACAGGACCTTCCCAACTAGAACACTCCCAATTAAGTTCAGATGCCCCTCTAGTAAAGGGTGCCTATATTAGGATTGAAACAAGACTGAAAGAAAAGGAGTACTTGTGGCACCTTAGAGACTAACCAATTTATTTGAGCATAAGCTTTCGTGAGCTACAGCTCACTTCATTGGATGCATACTGTGGAAAATACAGAAGATGTTCTTATACATACAAACCATGAAAAAATGGGTGTTTATCACTACAAAAGGTTTTCTCTCTCCCCACTCCACCCCACCCCACTCTCCTGCTGGTAATAGCTTATCTAAAGTGTCACTATCCTTACAATGTGTATGATAATCAAGGTGGGCCATTTCCAGCACAAATCCAGGTTTTCTCCCCCCCCAAAAAAACCAAACAAACAAACAAACAAACAAACCCACTCTCCTGTTGGTAATAGCTTATCTAAAGTGATCACTCTCCTTACAATGTAAGCTATTACCAACAGGAGAGTGGGTTGTTTTTTTTTGTTTTTTTTTGGGGGGGGGGGGGGAGAAAACCTGGATTTGTGCTGGAAATGGCCCACCTTGATTATCATACACATTGTAAGGAGAGTGATCACTTTAGATAAGCTATTACCAGCAGGAGAGTGGGGTGGGGTGGGGAGAGAGAAAAGCTTTTGTAGTGATAAACACCCATTTTTTCATGGTTTGTATGTATAAGAACATCTTCTGTATTTTCCACAGTATGCATCCGATGAAGTGAGCTGTAGCTCACGAAAGCTTATGCTCAAATAAATTGGTTAGTCTCTAAGGTGCCACAAGTACTCTTTTTTCTTTTTGCGGATACAGACTAACACGGCTGTTACTCTGAAACACACACTGAGAAAGCTCCACCAGTACAAAAGTCCCTGTGTGCTTAGCAACACAGGTTAGCATGACATTCCCCTGGTGCTCCTCTCTTTGCACTGAATAAAAATTCCAGTTGATTGCCTCTCTAAGAGCCCTCCAGGTGATTGACTCTTGCTTCCAGATTACCTCTACCTCTCTGATTGTGACTACCCACTATAGCTAGGTCCACAGAAATCACAGAGTGAGGTTTGTGAGAGTGTGGGGGACAGATCTTTCACAGCAGCTGAACCTATGAAACCATAGGAGGTAAGAATAACTAGAGGCCTCACTACTTTCAGAATTAAATGCAAAACTAATTTCTTCAATTTATTTTTCCTTCAATAATTTCTTATACACAGCAGGGTATTCTATCACCCTGCTGCACTCACACACACAGTGATATGTAGCCCTTCTGCCTGTCAGAGTTGGCAGCAACAAGGGCCACATTCAGTATCTAGGGGTTCCATTCCAATAACACAATGCAAAACCAGTTCGAGCCCCCACCCAGTGACCTGGGACAAATATATACCACTCCCGCTGGGAGCCTCCAAGAGGCAATACTTCCCTTCTCGCAAGCACAGAGTCTGAATGTAGCAAAAGCCTTTTAATAACAGAGAGAAACAATGTGGCATTATGTTGGTGAAACACCACCAACAGGATTCATAACACAACCCATGACCAAAAACACAACTCCAAGCAAATTGGGGCGTGTCCTTTCCCTTTGGTTCTTGAGTTCAGCAACCCAAAGTCCCAACAATCCAAAAGTCTCTGTCCCTGGTCAGTGCAGAGCCAGAGTTCGAAAGTTTATCTGCAGTTTTACCTCCCAACCTAGGTGGATATGGGGGAGTTTAAGGGGGCACCTTACATGGTTCAAAGCTGGTTGCCCCGCCTCTCCATGGGGCTCCGCTCCGCTAGCCATCCCACAAATCGCTCCATTCTGCCAGCCACCCCTATGAGCCGCTCCAGCCATCCCACAAACTGCTCCACTCCACCAGCCACTCTGCTCTACCAGCCATCCCAAGAACTGCTCCGCAATATATCTTCAGCCCCCCCCCCACTTAACGCAACACTCAGTGATTTCAGTTCTTAGTAAGTTTAGCTCTTTTATAATTTCAGCCTGTAGGAGGGGAGCCTCAGTGCTGGAGCACCCTTGGCCCAAAGTGAATTCAGTTTAACAGCCTGTAACTAGACTCTTAATAGAATCAAAATTAGCTCTGATATTCCACAGTGGAGAAAGGAAGCAGTACAATTAGCATGTAAGGCCCTCACCAGGGGCCCCATACCACCACATATTAATACCTATTCCCAGCCTCTCTGAATTCACTGAATTTTGGAACCCATGTCCCTTGCCTAGCAAGTGCTACTTAGTTGATGGCAAGTCCCTCCATCATAACAAAAGGCCAAGTACAGTCCCACTGTCCTTGATTCACATAATCAGGATAATAACAATTTATTCTTCCTGCCCCAATAACAGAGAAACTGGGGATCCCATGGCAGCCAAAGTGACCACTTGGGCAGCTATGGGCTCATGCTAGGCGGGGTGGGTATGCCCATGCAAATGAATAAGCCCCTGAAGTTCTTTTCCACAACTTGCCACAACTCACCACCAGATGTCAGGGTGGAGCTCATCCTGACTCTGGTTACAGATGGAATACCCCAAACGTATAAACCAATCAATTTATTTTTTGTACAGGCTGGAAATATTTCTCCAAACTTGTTTCACAAGCCTAAAGACAATTCTAATTATGCCAAGTTGGTTCAGTTTTTGTGTGTATGTCTGAAATCACGGTGTATTTCAGGATGGTTTTGCAGAAAGTCTCATTCTGCTCTAATTTTAGATTTCTCCATCATCAAGTCTGAAACAATGTATTCTAAAGCAATGCATCCTACCAGAGTAAGGCTATAAATAAATCACACAAGTGCTTATTTACATCTACAAACTTGGCATAACTTTTAAATTATAAATCATACATCCTGAAAGATCAGAATAATTGAACTTGACATTTAGTCACTATCTTTTTTCCAGTTATTTTGACTACAGCTGTGCAAATTCTTCATCCTTCTACCTATAATTCCCCTATGGAAAAGCCATGCTGGCACTCTTTTGAATTCCAAAAAGTTCACTTTTTTCACTATAAGTATATTTACATTTGCTTTCTTCTCCTTCACTGATACTTGACAAAAAGAAAGGCTATGAAAAATAGAGTAATTTTGTCAATTGTATATAAACTAAGCAAAACTAGTGGATGTACTGGCAAGCTGACACCCTGGGGGACTTATAGACTGTCTAGTTGGTGTGAATCTGTGTGCCTGTTATCTAAAAGCAAAGGGTTCCTTTGGGACAAAAGAATGTAGGGTCTGAATTGCTTGTTAGTTTGTGTATTCTACCTGTCACTCCAATGGCAAACCACACCAGACTCCACAATGCAGCAAACGTTCAATTGACCCAAACTGTTGACTATCCAATTTTCTTCTCCACTGACATTTGACTCACACATATGCTTTATACTGATAAATTAATGGGGGGTCTATTTTGATCAAATAGAGCAGTGTTTCCCAAACTTGGGATGCCGCTTGTGCAGGGAAAGCCCCTGGCGGGCCCGGCCAGTTTATTTCCCTGCTGCGTCAGCGGGTTCAGCCGATCGCGGCTCCCACTGGCTGCAGCTCATCTGCCCGGCCAGTGGGGGCTGCGGGAAGCGTCAGCCAGTAAGTTCCTTGGCCCGCGCCACTTCCTGCAGCCCCCATTGGCCAGGCACAGCGAACCGTGGCCAGTGGGAGACGTGATCGGCCAAACCCACGGACAAGGCAGGTAAACAAACCGGCCGGGCCTGCCAGGGGCTTTTCCTGCACAAGCGGCGTCCCAAGTTTGGGAAACACTGAAACAGAGCAAATATGTTACACTTGGTGGAAATTGATCAAAGTTGCATGGTTATTGCCTCTCCTACCCTTCCCACTTCCTCACATAGTATTGCATATTTTTTTTTAAAATGGGGAAACTAGATAAATGACCTTGGGGAGAAAGATTCTAAGACCTATGGGGTTTTGTTTGTTTATTTAATTTTTCTTCTTTTGTGGAATAAAAAGAGAAACGCTTTTGTTAAATGTAGTGAAATTTGGAGAAGGAAGCAGGAAGCACATGTCAAATCAGGTGGAAAACCACTATGGACTTTCCAAAGGTCATGGGAACTTCTGCTCCAGTGTATTCCTCCCCAGAGTCCAGGTGAACTAACTTAGGTGTGGGTAGTAAGATGCAGCTGGCGCACAGCTGGTCCAGAACCATGAAACAATAGAGACGGAAAAAACCCTATGCCCTTGGCTACAGTCCATAGTGTCAGAATATTACCCAATTATTAGCACCCATTATGTGACATATTATCCAAATATTATACTATTCCTGCATCATAATAGTCTACGGCAGGGATCGGCAACCTTTGGCATGCGGCCCGTCAGGGAAAGCCATTGGCAGGCCAGGACGGTTCGTTTACCTGCAGTGTCCGCAGGTTTGGCCGATCACAGCTCCCACTGGCTGTGGTTCGCCATTCCAGGCCAATGGGGGCTGCAGGAAGCAGCAGCCAAAACATCCCTTGGCCCGCGCCGCTTCCCCCAGCATGCCGCCTCCGCCCCCCCCATCCTACCAGCTGATTTCCCTGATGGGCCCCATGCCAAAGGTTGCCGATCCCTAGTCTACAGAGAAATCACCTGGAAACTGATGTTTTTTCTTTCTAGATTTCAAGCACTTTTGTTTTCAGATGCATTATAATTACTATGAATGCAAGGCTTCTCACATTTATTTTCATACATCATCTTCCAGGTAAAAGGGAAACCTGGAAGTGCAGACTGAGGGAAATTTTTCCTTAAACAAATGTTGTAAACCGGTTTGGATTGGGTTCACTTTAAGGGGTGAATGATGTAATGATCTTGTGGTTCATTAAATAACAAACCAGTGAATGAGAAAGGAATAAAACTTTAAAAAGACAAGTTAGAGAGCATCTCTGGTGAACTGCTGCACACAGCCTAAACCCTGTCTCCAGGGCACATGTCCAAATACCTACGCTCATACCACTGTCCCTTATGAGGGAGCTTCTCAAAATTATAATCTTCTACAAACATATCTCTTCATCTTCCCTCTTAAAGAAAAACAAATTAACTCTTATATACAAATATAAAAACAGCTAACAAAAATCTAATAACAAATGCATTAAATTCTCAACCCATGTAGTACATTTCCATATCGCCAGTGTGTCAACTATCTAGAGAGGAGAGGTTATCACCACATCACTCTCAAGTGAGTCTTTACCACTGACTTTCCTCAAATACCCCTTCTCCACTCAGGTTAGCAAGTCTCTATTAGTCTTTCAGGACATTTAATCTCCTGCTCTAATCTTCTCAGTATCAGCCTTTCATTAGAATTTGAGTTTTTCTGTTGTTCCTTGACAGTTTCTCCTTTGTGTGTTGATGATAAAGGATCAGTCAGATGGGAAATGCCAGAGTCCACTCTACTGTCAATGTGTTGGAACTTTCTGGGATTATGTGTACATATGTTCTTTAATGGTAACCCTTTTGCCACAAGTATTAGAGGTGTGTTTCCTCAGGCACACACTGTCACTTGGGTTAAGAACTGGGAGATCACTGGCCCTGTTGTCAAAATAATATTTCTGCTTCCACTTCTGGTTTTGTTCCATCTTCCATATGGTTTCATATTTATGAGATTTCAGCAAGTTATCACTAATTGGTAAATTAGATCTGATCTTTCTTTCTAATAACAGCTAAGCTGAAGAAAAGCCATTCTCCAGGGTTGTACTTCAGTAGACCAAGAAAGACTTATACAAATCACCACACTGTCAAACATCTTTTTCATAAGGTTCTTTACTATCTGTATAGACCTTTCTACAAGTCCATTTGACTGGGGGAAAGTGCATCAGCAGCGAACATGGATTTACCGGTTGTGTACGTAACAACCAAATCATGCTTTTGCAGCTTTATCATAATTCTTTGAATCCTTAAGTTACAGTCATTTAGTGGTTTGCTAAATTGCTCTATCAGGGGCTTGTGGTCCATTTCAATTTCCATTGTCTGTCCATAAATATACTGATTGAATATCTCATAGGCAAACAATATTCCTAAAAGCTCCTTCTCAATCTGGGCATATCTGGTTTCTGCCTCAGTCAGTGAGTTGGATGCATATGCTACTGATTACCAACAATCCTCATGTTTCTTTAAAATCGCTGCACCTAACCCACACTGGGAAGCATCTGCTGAAATTTTAATAGGCCTTCCTGGTGTATAAAACAACATTGGTTCTTGTATCTGTTGTTGTTTAAAACCCCAATAGCATTCATTTTTATTCTCTAGGAGGTTTCTCAAAGCTGCTGCTTTGGTAGATAGATTAGGTATGAATTTTCCAAGATAATTAACCATTCCCAGGAACCATTGGACATCTTTCTTTGACTGGGTACATGGCATCATTTCAATGGCTGAAATCTTCTTCTTATTAGGATTTACACTTTCATTGGAAATAATGTCCCCAACAAAAGTCAATTCTGTAACTCCTAAAACACATTTCTCCCTAGTTAGTTTGACGTTTGCAGCTCTAGTTGCAACCAGGACTTCCTGAAATCTATGATCATGCTCCTTTTTCGTTGAGCCCCAGATGATGATATCATCCACGGATGTGTCAACACCATTAATATATTCATGGAGCATATGTATGTTTTTGTGGTACACTTCTGGTGCTGACACTGTGTCAAAGGGTAAGTGTAAGAATCTGTATCTTCCAAATGGGGTATTAAATGTGCATGGATCTGAGCTTTCTTCAGTTAATTTTAGCTGCCAAAAACCTGAGTATGCATCCAATTTACTGATATGAGCATTTGCAAATTGATCTATAATCTGTTCTCTAGTTGGTAGTTTGAAATGGTCTCTTTTTATAGTCTTCTTGAGGTCTCTGGGATCTAAGCATATGTGTTACTTTTCTCCACAATGATGAAGGAGCTCACTCATTCTGTTGGTGCCTCAATTTTTTGTATTACTTGCATTGCTTCCATCCTTGCAAGCTCTGTTTTGAGTTTAGCATGGAGTGCAAATGGCACCTTCCTCCATGGATGGATAACTGGAAGGACCTGCTTGTTTATCTGGATTGTATGTTCAGCCTGCCAGCAACCGAGCCCTTGAAATAGGTCATGATATTCCCGAAAGAGTGCCTCATAGCCAAGTTCAGTATGATCTACCAAGTTCAGTATGATCTACCAGACTGATCTCACATGCAGCTAAGCCTCAAATTGATGTCTCCTCCTTTGGCACTACAATGAATGGGAGCCTGTACATTGTATTTTTATGGTTAATGCAAGCAATGCACCTCCCCTTCACTGGCATATTTGTTCCAGAATAACCAGTTTCTTTTATTTTTGTTAGTCCCAGTTTTGGTCTTATTTTCAGTTTCTCATAATCTTGTTCAGACAGAATATTACCCTGAGCTCCTGTGTCCAGTTTCAGTGGAATAATTGTTCCATTCACTGTCATATGCAGTATCCAGACCCTCTCATCAGACTTGCTAGATCCCAGTATATCTATAAAAAACTCCTCAAACAGATTGTCTTTAACTGAATGCACTTACCTTTTCTGTATTTGGGTCTGCAGCATTTTGTAAAATGATTGTTTTTCCCACATTTATGACAGAGTTTCCCAAAGGCAACACACCATTTGGGGCCATTCCATGATCCACAACTTCCACATGACTGTCTGTACACAGTCTTCCCCCTTGGATTGTTTTCATAGTGAGTGATTTGACCTATTCCAGCTATATTGTTTTGTACTTAGTACATGGATAACACCTTCTGGTGGATTCAGCACTTTGGCTTGTGCTTTCACCATTTCTGCCATCCTACATATCTGGAGAGCTTTTAAGTCTCCTTCATGGAGCAGTCTCTCTCTTAACGCATTGTCTTTAATATCACAAATGATTAAGTTTCTGACCAGAGACACTGTAAGCTCACCAAAGTCACAAGTTTTACTGACTTTCCTTAATAATGTGACATATTGCTCTATGGTGTCATCAGTTTTTTTGCATGCATGTAAAAAGTTTGGCTCTCTCAAAGGTTTCATTCCTTTTTTGGCATGGAATTTTCCTTGAATTTAGTCAGTGTTTTACTTAACTTCATGCTTTTACCTTCTTCAAACTTAAAGTTATTATAAATATCCAATGCTTTCTCCACAAAACTGTGCAAAAAAGATTGATGATTTCACTTTATTATTTTTCTCCTATGCCCCTATGGCTGCTAAATACAATTCAAATCTCTGTCTGAATATTTTCCAGTTCTCCTCAACATTGCCTGACAATTGCAGATTGGATGGAAGTTGCAACACAAACATTTTTGGCTTCACCCCTCCCCCCATTCTTAAGTTAGTCAAGATACTATTGTGCTCACCAAATACATACAGAAGCCTCTGCGCCTGGTGCTCCACACACTTCTCTGGTGCCTCCCTGTGTCTCTGCTTTCAGTTGCAAACACAGGAGTTAACTTCAAAATGACTGCAGTTTCCTTCTCATTCAGCACTTCTGACACCATGTAACAATCTTGGGGTTCATTAAGTAACAAACCAGTGAATGAGAAAGGAATGAAACTTTAATAAAACAAACTAGAAAGTCATGTGGTATTCCCAACTCCCACCTCCAGGGCACATCCCCAAATTCCTATGTTCATAATACTGTCCCTTATGAAGGAGCATCTCTAAATTATAATATTCTACCAACATATCTCTATGAATAGTCAGATTAGTTCTTATTTTATTCAAACCTGTTGTCCACCCTAATACCTAATAAGGAGTAGAGCAGCAAGCTGTCTATGACCAGCAATTTTGCATCTGCAGAGTGCTTTGTATGAAAATAACAAGAAATTTGTTACAAAAGATAATCAGTGAGCTTCACAGTATCTTTCCTTCATTTCCTGCCTCCTTTTCTTGGCTTTGGGGTTCTACCAAAATCTTAGTACAGTTGATTTCTTAAAATACCGGTGAATTTACGTCAAATGAGAAGTCTTCGTGATCCTTATGGGTAAAAACAACCTGTGTAGATTTTTTTTTAAATATTCATCCAATCATTTATTGGGGGTTAGATTGAGCCTTTCAACACAGTACGTAGCTGTGCCACCCCAGGAGAAATGCTGAGAAAGAACTGTGCCTCACAGACCCCATCTCAGAGGCACAATTCCTCCATATTTCCCCATTGCTCCTAAAAAGGATGTTGTGTTAACACTTTACAAGATGCAGCATACTTCCACCTTCCCTTCTTGTATCCAGTCATCTGTTTACTAGCTTGTGTGATGGGTAGAGCCATGGCTATCTATTCCCCACTTGCTCATTTGTTCTTGAGGATATATTGGGCACATGGGCCTCAAACTTCAGTGGTATTTAAGCATCTATATTCGATTTATTTCAGTGAGAATTGGGCAGCTCAGTACTTTTGAGGAACTAAGCTACAGCCCCTACATTCCCCTCGTCCTTGAAGCTCCAGTCCCAATTGGCTCTACAGGGACCCTAAGTGATGCGCCCTTCACTTAACCTTCTGTACACGTGCTAGCCTTGGATATTTTATTTCAGCGTGAGCTCCTGTATAGTGGTTGGTTTACAAAAATGCTTAACATAATCCATATTGGTATTTAATGTTCTTAGTCTGTTGCATGAAATTACACAAAATATATATGAGGAAATAAAATCTTTTTAAAAAAAAATCTGAAGAATTTCTCTCTATGGTTTTAGAAGAGAAATTATGAACAAATGAAAGAAGGAATAATAAAAATGTGCATTTTATGGAATTTGTATGTTTCTCAACCATAATGGTACTTCATTACATTTAAAAAAATATTTATAAAATGAAAATATTTAACTGCATATTGATGTAAAACTGATGCTGACTGAGGGGGAACTCAGCTTTGGTGAGAAAAACAGGCTTCAGAAATAGTGGATTCTTTTTTATTTTCTTTGTTCTGGAATCGTTCATCTGACCTATTTTTTCCTTCACTCCTGCAAATTAGGGTCAAGGGATTAATCCACAAATTAATAGCTGTGGATATTTATGCATCAGTATAATGCATATTGCAGAATGCTGCGTACTAAAATTGACTGTGTGGTTGTTGTTATACTACGACTCGAGTAAAATAGATGCATCAGCCAAAAACACTCAAAATGCATACTACAGTACAAGCTATTGACTGTGTTCAGGTAATCAAGCGCAAATACAGGACTCATGGACTTCACAGAGAATGCAGAAGGACTGCAAGTCATTACAGATCACAGTGCATAGCAACAATTGTGCAAGAAATAGTACTCTAAAAGGAAGTCTGATGGACACTAGATTTTGCAGAATATATCTGTATATAGGTTTACTATGACTAAATGTAGATGAAAACCTGTCATCCAAGAATATGTTACGTCTTACAGAGCTCTGAGGCGGGGTATCTTTTTGTACATCTAGGTTGTTTTACATCATTAAAAAACACACTGCTGTTTAAAGAAAAGGAGTACTTGTGGCACCTTAGAGACTAACCAATTTATCTGAGCATAAGATTTCATGAGCTACAGCTCACTTCATCGGATGCATACTATGGAAAGTATAGAAGATCTTTTTATACACACAAAGCATGAAAAAATGGGTGTTTACCACTACAAAAGGTAGTAAATATACTAAAACCCCTCCAACACATTATTAAGGATCTACAACCTATCCTGAAGGATGACCCAACACTCTCACAAATCTTGGGAGACAGGCCAGTCCTTGCCTTCAGACAGCCCCCCAACCTGAAGCAAATACTCACCAGCAACCACATACCACACAACAGAACCACTAACCCAGGAACCTATCCTTGCAACAAAGCCCGTTGCCAACTGTGCCCACATATCTATTCAGGGGACACCATCATAGGGCCTAATAACATCAGCCACACTATCAGAGGCTTGTTCACCTGCACATCTACCAATGTGATATATGCCATCATGTGCCAGCAATGCCCCTCTGCCATGTACATTGGTCAAACTGGACAGTCTCTACGTAAAAGAATAAATGGACACAAATCAGATGTCAAGAATTATAACATTCATAAACCAGTCGGAGAACACTTCAATCTCTCTGGTCACGCGATTACAGACATGAAAGTTGCAATATTACAACAAAAAAACTTCAAAACCAGACTCCAGCGAGAGACTGTTGAATTGCAATTCATTTGCAAATTGGATACAATTAACTTAGGTTTGCATAGAGACTGGGAGTGGCTAAGTCATTATGCAAGGTAACCTATTTCCCCTTGTTTTTTCCTCACCCCGCCCCCCCTGACGTTCTTGTTAAACCCTGGATTTGTGCTGGAAATGGCCCACCGTGATTATCATACACATTGTAAGGAGAGTGATCACTTTAAATAAGCTATTACCAACAGGAGAGTGGGGTGAGATGAGGGGAGAGAAAACCTTTTGTAGTGGTAAACACCCATTTTTTCATGCTTTGCGTGTATAAAAAGATCTTCTATACTTTCCACAGTATGCATCCGATGAAGTGAGCTGTAGCTCACGAAAGCTTATGCTCAAATAAATTGGTTAGTCTCTAAGGTGCCACAAGTACTCCTTTTCTTTTTGCGAATACAGACTAACACGGCTGCTACTCTGAAAACTGCTGTTTAAGAAGTTCCCTTTTTTAAACCTTGTTTTCAAAATTCGTTTTTTTTTATGTCAGTGTTTTGTTTTGTTTTTTTTTAATGGAGGCCACTAGTGTGAACACTATCTGTCATTCAGTGTGTGTTCAGTACATTTAATCCATTGTATGAAATATCTCCTTAGAATCTCAGTGTAAGACTCAGCCAATTCGGTGAAGATGGCTAGATAATAGGCAGATTTCAGAGAAGGGCAATTTTATTTGTTTAATGGCATAACCGGGTAAATTCTCTTCTCACTGCATGCTGAGAGTGCTCATTACACACCATTGCCAGCTCTGCTATCTTGTAGGGGATTTCAGAAGGATTGTTACAGTAAGTAGCTTTCTAAGCCAGTTACCCAGTAAAATACACACCTAGGATAGCCCAAGACAAACACAAAAGGTAAGAAAATAGGACAAAGAAGTAGGCTTGATATTTCCATGAAAAATAATGGTGGCAAACGAACCAGGAACAGGAACAAGTTGGGATGCTGATTGAACCACCATGACTTATAGGACTGCTAGTAACACACATTTTGTCAGGCTGCCAGGTGGACAAGTGCTGAATTGCCGCTGGTCTATTAACAGAGAAGAAAGCAACTCAAATGTTGGAGTCAGAAACAGGCATGAATCAGAACTGAGTAGGGAGGGGCCAGGACAGTACTCTGCTGGGAGACTGCCAGTGAACATCAAGGTAGAGCTGGGTGAATAGCTGACTTTTTAGTTCAGTGGCAGTTGTGAAAAAAATTAAAAAAAAATCTGTTACAGTTGAACTGGATCTGAAAATTTTCAGACTTGCTGGTGAACTGAAACAGTTAGTTTTGAGTCTTTTCCTGGGTAAGGATGTGAAGCTGGGTCCCCTACCTGTCAGGTGAGTGCCCTAACAACTGGGCTCAGGGGCATTAAGGGAGAGGAGGTGAGGGCAGTGGTGACTCCTCCTACTCCTCCTGCCTCATTTTGTGAATGGCTCAAAACTGTGTGTGTCAATTTCACAAATAGTTTAGGGTTAACCAAAATCATATTTGTCCAAAAAATAGCACCCAGCTCTGCATCTAGGTGCCGCAGGAAGTGGAGATGGCGATTCTGTGACACTTTTCCCCTCTTTGAATCAGTGTTGAATCGACACTTCAGAATAGGTCCCAGTGAACACTTTGATAGGAGATGTAAAATGAACGTTTTGAAAGAGTAGAAATCACTTGATGATTACCTGTTCTGTTCATTCTCTCTGGGGCACCTGGCATTGGCCACTGTCAGAAGACAGGATACTGGGCTAGATGGATCTTTGGTCTGACCCCATATGGCCGTTCTTATGTTCTTGTGTCCTGAGAAAATTTCTGCTCAGTTAATTAGGTTTCATTCTGCCTACCTCAGTGCTCTTGCAGTTTCAGTTGGTTGTGGTATTCTCTTTCACTTTCTGCTTCCTGTGGTTGTAGAATGGTACTAAGGGTTGTCCGGGAATAGCTGTCCTGTTCTTCAGAAATGCCAGGATTGTTGTGGCAAGTGCCATGATCCCTCTCTACAGTATATCTCTTATCTACATCACATCTATGCTGTGAAGCTCAGTTACTAAATGACTTTGGAAGTGCTTTAAGATCTCCTCATGAAAGCTAGTTTTGAAATGTAATTGTTATTACCTCTGAGGTGAAAATGGTGTGAGTGAATCATAAAACCTACAGTGCATTTGTGAAATCTGAGCCAGACTGCCACTGACTTCAGAATGCCCATTGACATGAATGGAGACAGGAATTCATCTAAGCTTCCAGTGAGAACATAACACCAGGGAAACAGAATATTCTGTATCTTTTCACAGGTAACACTATGTTTGAATCACCCATAATTATATAACATAAGATGACCTAAGCAGGTCTTACTCTGTGCTTTAGGTCTTGCTGCTGCTTCAGTTTCCCCTTCTTCTCCAGGGAATCCATTTCACATTGCGAGTGGGTTCTCACTAACTCTCTCCCCTTTTCAGGAATTGGTATATCAAAATGCTGTGGGGTGCGAGGGTCCCAGAGCTTGGGCTACAGCCTGAGCCCAGACGTCTACACAGCAATGAAAAAGCCCCACAAGTCAAGCCCCACAAACCTGAGTTGTTTGGCATAGGAGAGCCACAGATTTTTCTTTGCTGTGTAGACATACTCTGAAGGGCCAGACACTAAAGTGAAGCCAGAGATCCCCAGGCTTCTGGGTCTGCCCTGAAAGATACTTTGAATTGACAGATCACTACACCTCTGTCATTCTTATGATTTAGATGGTAACTCATTTGTGTGTATGTGTTTGCTTGCTTAAATCTGTAAATAACTCTCATTTCTTTTTTCCTAGTTAATAATACAGGACTGGCTACAGGTATTGTCTTTGATGTAAGATCCAGGGTACCAATTGATCAAGGGTAAGTTACTGGTCTCTTGGGACTCAAAGCAACCTGAATGTGGTATGATTTTTGGTATAAGTGACCATTTATCACAAAGTCCAGTTTGTCTGGGTGGCAAGATAGACAGTCTAAGGGGACTGTCTGTGACTCCATGGTAAGACTGTTACAGTGATCCAGGAGTTCACATTTGTTACTGGCTTGGTGAAATCTAATTATAGAACATACCACCAGTTTGGGGTGGTGTCTGCCCTGTTTTTGACAGTCTGACCTGAGGTAGGCACTCACGGTCATGAGCCACTCTAGACAGTGTGACAGTCATCACCATGAATAACAGTGCTCTCAACCCTTACTTTAAACCATTTGTTCCCAAATTCAGAATTCTGGATATATACCAGAAATCCTTGTTAGAAAGCTTTGGTGAAGCCTCTGTGTCTTCATGTGACCTGCTGATCATTCTAATAGTCTGGTCTCAAATATCCCCTGAGTACTTTAAAATTCCCTGGGAATATACCCATAGCAGTCAATGAAGCCAGCCTATACTGGGATAGAACAGAAATATAATCTTTTTTCATGGCTGCTTTGAAAGTTCTTTCCCCCAATCCATTAGTGAATGAATCATAGGGAATATCTGTGACATGAGATATACCATTATTACAAGGAAATTTCTGTCACTGCCTCATAATATTGCCTTTGTACTGCCTCAAAGCATCTCTGTTTAATTTCTCATCTATGTCTTAATATCCCTTAACCTTGACTATTGCAATTTATTTCCTTATGGTCTTAAAAGTCTCAGCTCTCCAGAATATCACTTTTCAACTATCCATATATGTATGTACAAAAAAAAAAATAGAATCCCATTACTCCATTTCCAGACAACTGCAATAGTTTCCCATTCAGTCTATATCCAGTTTAAAATTCTCCTGTTTATAACTCCTCACGCTTGTTTTAAACCATATATCATATTTCTTCCTACCCCACCCCCCTATTTATATGAAAGAAGCCTCCTTTCTTTTCCATGCAATCTCACTGGTGTCAGTGAGCGTCTCCTTCCTTCCAGCACCTATTATATGGAACAGATTTTCTATCTCTGTCCCTCCAACTCATCAACTATTCTACTCATTTAACTAGTTGAAAAAAGATCTTTTCTTCTTTCCTGTGGCTTTGTATCTCTCCATTACTGCAGTAATTTTAATTTAACTGTTTAAAGTGATTCGGGATACAGTTAATATGCAAGATGCTATACAAAATACTGTGGTGTAATATTGCATTTATAATAAGGATATCTGGGTCTCGCATTTTGTAGCAGAAAGTGAATAGCTGGGACTAAATATCTCAACCTCCCTCAAGCCATTAATGACCAAGATACATATTTGTGGTCCCTATTTCTTAAGAAAAAATAATGCATAGCAATTCAGAACCTCCACAAAAGCAATAGTACACTAATAGCAGAGCACAGAAAAAGACCATAGTTTAAAGTGACATTTTATTAAAGTCATATGAAACCTTAGTGCTTGGTCACAGGTTTTGTTACAACCCCGAAGTTGGTCAAGGTTTATAGAAAGATAGTGTTTCAGAATGGCTAACCTGTTCAAATTTCAGATTTATCTGAGTTGACATATGTGAAAATACCCTCTTTTTTCTTGGTTTGGGGGAGGCATTTTGGTTTGAAGTCCAAATCTTATGAATACAACAGAGAGGTTTGCTTTGGATTTGTATGATTGTATAGTTCAAATGCAAAGTGAAAACCATGTGGAAAAAAATCAACAAGGACTAGAGCAAGCAAACAAAAAATTTCAACAAATCCTCTGAAAATTGAAATAATCAAATCTTGCATGGCTGTAATTTTTATCTATTTTTAATTGGTATTTCTACCAATTACAAACTTTCATCACATATTCTGCAGAGAGGTCATGCTATGTAGGAGATACAGATAGAACAGTATTTATTTTTGTAAGTCACATTGTTTGCAATTACCTCAAATGTATATGAACATTGCTTTTCTTCCACTGATATTTTAAACTTCTGTGAGATCATTAATTGCAGTGAAAGCTACATTTCTGGAAAAAATTCACAACTTGTATATAATGGTTGAAAAACAAAGGAACGGTATTATCCCAGACCTGACAACCATGATAAATTGATCAAAATAATTGATTTTCAAAAAGCATGCCAGGTATTTTAAGGGCTATTCCTACATAATGGCAGAGCAACATAATCAGTTTACAAAAAGAAAAGGAGTACTTGTGGCACCTTAGAGACTAACCAATTTATTTGAGCATGAGCTTTCGTGAGCTAAAGTGAGCTGTAGCTCACGAAAGTTCATGCTCAAATAAATTGGTTAGTCTCTAAGGTGCCACAAGTACTCCTTTTCTTTTTGCGAATACAGACTAACACGGCTGTTACTCTGAAAAAAGAATTATGTATCACATCCTAAGTGTACAGCACCAACACTAAGGAGCATGCAAAAAGACAAGGTATTCAGAATAATTGTTTGTCAGAGGAGAACAATTTATGTTTTCTTAACTCAAAAAAAATTAATAAACACCTCATTTGGGAAAATATATCATCTCTGTCTTAATCAGTACTTTTAAAAGAGAAAAAATGGGTAAACATATCTATTGATTTGAGTTGACATATGGGAAATTAAATCAAAAATATGCAAGTGTAGAAAATGACAAAATGATGCTATAACCCAAACCTGCTGCCAGGTAATTACACATACAGTATTGCTGTATGTGTAATTGCTGTAACTTTTTTTTTTTGACAAATGATCCTTAAATCCACTGTCTATTTGAATGATACCAGTATAGTTTGGGTGCTGTTCTGCTTATGAGTGCAAAGATTGACATCAAATAAATGTCTCAATTAAATAAATAATAACCTTTCTACCAATAAAACCATGTATTCTATTTAACCAAACAGGATATTATAAAAAAACCTAAACAATAAATAAAAAAGTTAGTTGGAATATTCACAGTATATTGAAAATAAATGCATAGAGAATATGAAATGTAGCTCTTCATATAAAAATTATAGATTCACATTCATACCATAATTTCTGGTTTGAAATCTCCAGGAAATAAATTGCCCTCAAATGTGTAATAAAGTGATAAAAGTAGCAACTCTTTCCATCCTGATCTCTTAATCATCAGTGGAGATCTCTATTATCCTTCTTCTAAAGAAGTTAAAAGCGACATGCCACTTCTTTAGACTCAAAAAAACCCCAAAACAACCCAGAATACATTAAACCTTTCATTAAGATCACAGCAGCCATTCACGTTGAGACCTCCAAATTCTAATTGCTGAACTGTCATTGGGGAAAAAGTCAAATTAAAAATATTGTAGAAAGCAAAGCAAATGTGAGAGAGGGTTCCTGTTTCTCATTCATCCCAAAAGGAAGGGGAAGGTTACAAGTGCACACAACGGCCCATGAATATTTTAGTGAACAGTAATGTTAGTGAATGCTAACAAACAGAGATTATAGGCTCTCCCTGCCTCCTTGCTCATTTTGCGCAGGTTATATCAGAAAATAGGTCTTCTCTGTTTCCTAAGGTTTGTTTGACCAGAATTCATTTTCAGAGGATAAAAAGAGAGAGCCTAGATAGGTCCATGATATCAGAAACCCCACTAATATTTAATACACCAAGGATTTGCTTAGTTTATTATTAATTATAATTATTTATTTGTTCTGTGGTAGTTTATAGAGGCAACAGGCCAATTGCTCTAGACAATGTACATACATATTATTCAAGGGGGGAGGAGGGAAATCACCAGAGATCCATGAAATTTAATTTATCCAAGACTATGGCCCTGATCCTGAAAACTGAGCCACACAGGCAGACCCTTGCTATTTTAATGTCAGTGAGGTTCCATGTTGCTGCAGTAGTCCGCCATTATGGAGCAGTTTAAATGATCTGGGCCTATTTTTTTTTTTTGTTCTCCAAATTGACACTGCTACTAACAACAGCTAGCCCCTTCTCTCCCTGCTTATTTCTTTTGAAATTGTACTTTTCTGTCATCTCCTTTTTATCACTGGTGGCCTGTTCCTTTTATCTCTGCTTTGGCTTTTTTTCTTTTCTTGGTTTCACTCTTTTTCCTGTCTCCTTGCCCCCCTCTCTCCCTCCCCCCCCGCCCCCGGCCGCATGTTTCCTTCTCTGTCTTGTGCTGTGTTCATTCAAGTACAATGGTCTGTAAATTTGGCCTGCAAGTCACTATTACTTTTCAGCAGATGGCACTGTTATTTAGTCTAAATAATCTGGCAATGGTGCCAGGCAATTAACTTTATAACACTTTAAACAATAAAATATAGATTGTTTCATATAATACATTTACATAAGAATTGTATGCAGAACAAGAGAATAAATTAGTGACAAAGATATTAGAAAAATATTACAATGACATGAATGTGCTAAATATAAAACATTACAACTTTCAGATCCGGGCCGGGGAGGGGGCCGGGGGGGAGTGTTATAGAGAAAAAAAATGAACTGCCAGAGTTTATTCGCTTAGCAAATTATCAGTATAATTTTTGGTGGAATGTGTAGCATTCCACACAACAGCACACTTTGGTATTAGATGGGATCATTTTATTGTAACCAACCCTGCAGCGGAGAGTTGCTGCAAGTGCCCTGGTCCACCCATACCCATTATTTTGCTGAGTGAACCATAAACTTGAAGACAAGTGCTGTAGGTGCTTCAAACACTAGGCCTTTCAGGTTCAAGCCCTTGGTGGATTCCCATAAAAATTCAGAGGCTGACAAAGAACAAAGGATTGCTTTGCTAGGGTTCCCATAAATAAACAGCACAATTATCCTAGGCCCGATGTCTTACAGGGACAAACAAAAGATGAATCTGGTGCAAAAGTCACTTTAACTCAGCCCGTAAGAGCAGTCTGGCACAGGGTGTATGAATGTGGGTCTTCTCCGGCCTAATGCCAGGAATACTCCCTCCAGGCTACCCCTCTACCAGAGGCAATTAAGAACTGACCTGCAGATCAACCGGTGAGAGTCCAGTCCTTTTGTTTATCTTGCACAGCAGATACACCCTGCCTCCCACTGCTACTTCTACTAACCTTGCCTCTCTAGAGAGAAGAAAAGATCCCCTGCTGCTTTCCCTGTGTGTTATAAGGGGAAAGGGCTCCTCCTTCTGCCATTTCCAGTGTTTCCAACCATCTCAATATTTGGCATATGCAGTGTTCTTGTAGCCATGTCAGTGCCAGGATATCAGAGAGACAAGACGGGTGAGGTAATATCTTTTATTATCTTTGAAGCTTGAAAGCTTGTCTCTCTCACCAGCAGAAGTTGGACCAATATAAGATACTACCTCACCCACAGTAGTTCATGTTTTTCTTAAAGTCCCAGCTACTGGAATTAGGTTCAGAGAATCTCAACTTTGTTTCTTTCAGTAAGTTTCTAGCCCTCAAGGTTGCAGAGAAAAGCTTGAAAACTTGAACCCTAAATGCTCCCCAAACTCATGTTCTCCCAGTAGCGAGACCACAGTTAAGGTTGCTTCCAAATTTTTGGTTTTGCAGGGTCAGTACCTCAGTGACTTGCCTTGATTTGGAACCTTTTTTTGTAAACATGCCATAAGGAATTTAAACCAAATATCAGCCACTAATTAAGGAGTCTCTAGAGTGATCTCCAATGTCTATTTTGGGTTTGTATGTTGTTGGGTTTTGGGAAATTTGGGAAAACCAGAAAAGTCTGATTTTCCTCTTCACACAATGCACATTTGCTGACCCTGGAGCTGTAAGACTGTGACGTCAGAGATAATTAGACACTCATTTTTCCCTCCCATCATTTGTGTACTTGGGGAGAGTCACCATTACCCTGGTTGTTTTGGCAGCATTTGCCTTTGATAACTGACTGTCTATAGCAACCAGGCAAGGTACTAACAAATTTCAACTTCATTGTTAAAGTGGAAACCTCTTTACCAAGCTGCTGCTGCACCGCCCATAGCTCTCACTCAGCCTCCTCAACTCCTTTCCTGTCCTTTCAGACTCCCAACAGCCCGTGTTCCCAGTTCTAATAATTACAAGCAGCATCTAAACACCACACTGTCCTCATACTTCCACAACATTGTTACAAAGAAGGGTCCCAGGAGGAGCTGTAATGGAAGCAGACAGGGTTTGGATCAGCTTCCAGTGTTTCTTTGGGTTTGTACTGGGGTAAGTTACACTGGTTCTTTTCAAAGGGTAATTGTTTATTACTTTCTTCAAAAAAGGTTACAAAACATAAGCTACAAAATTCCAGCTCCTTTTCACCTAGATTGTTACTTACTAATTACCTCAGAGGTAATGCTTTCCAAATATTTACCATACAAAAAAGTGGGAAATTATAAATCTGAGCCTGTGCTCAGTTTTCTGTTACACAATTAAAAAAAAGTCACTTAGAAGTTGCAGTGAAACTGAAGTTGCATTTAAAAATAGTATTTTGTTTGAATGCAGTTTAATTACTTTCAATATATTGGTCAACATGGCCCTCATTGGTGAAATAGTCTTTAATTTCATGCAGAAGTATCACCTTGCATACACACAAGGGGAGCAAATTAAGTCTCTGTGTGCAATGTTCATTTTGGCATTTCCTGACCTGAGTGCTTGACTTTGCAAAATTTAAATCTTTCCATTTGTGTTTCTGGATTTTTTATGGTTTAGTTTATTGATGAGAGAAACCTTAATTCACATTATACATTAAAGTTTTTTGTTTGTGAATTATTTTTCAAACCTCATTGGTTTAACAATCTCTTGATTTTGGGGGGCTGGCTCATTATTTTGGAATGCTCTGAGTTGGCAATGCTGCGCCCCTGGGGAGGTGAAGAGGAGGCCCCATGACACTGCCCTTGCCTGTCTGGGAGGGGAAGGCAACCCTACCACTATGACTTCAATGAAGTTGGGGCCATGGTATAGGAGTGGGTCAATGGATGACCCTGTGCCATGGTATCTCTAGAGCTTTGGACTATTGTAATTCAGCCCTGCTGCCTAGAACACCTCTCCTCCATTGCCAGATGCTATTAGCTTCCTTCAAAACCTTCATTTATTGTTGCCTCTCTCCCCCTCCCCTGCTCAAGACTTCTCTGAATTGCTGCTATTCTTCTCAATGTCAGGATCTCCTTTATTGCTGCTGCCAGTTCCCTCCCTCTAAACTCTCCATTGTTGTGCGTTAACTCATACCCTTTCTCATTCCTTCTCCCCAGGAATGAAAGGCAAATCACTGAGGTACAGACCCTGCCTCCGTCTGTCCTCAAATACTTTCCACTGCTGCCTTCATTCCACCAAAGCTCTCCTTTTCCACTACTTCCTTTCCTTCATTCCACCAAAACTTCCCTCTCTTTGTCACTCTACAGGCCCATTTCTGCTGCCTCCCTCCTTTCAACCCCTGCAGTGCCCACCCCTTGTTCCTAACACCTCTAATCTCTCCTTGCTCCTGTTTCCTACTCCCATTCAGATCCCTTCTGCCCGTTCCTTTGCCCCTCCACAACCTCACTCACTGATACCTCACCTTGAAACCCCCCTTTTGCAGCTTGTCTTCCCCCACAACTCTTCTGAGTGCCTCACTGCTGTCTTTCCCTATACACTGTTCATAGTGCTTCCTTCTATCCCCTCAACCTTCCTGCTCCTGCCTCATTTCCTATCGTTCAGCAGGCATCAGGTTGCAGCTTTCCCCTCCCCTTTCTGCATCCTTACTACCCATCTACCTCTCCCCAGAACCACCAGCTAGCTACCTCTCCTAGGTACTTGGCCTCCAATATAATAGTACATGAACACTTGACCTTATTTAATGTATTTATCCTCAATGCCTTGTGAGGAAGGGAAGTACTATTATCTCCATTTTACAGACAGGGAACTGAGGCACAGAGAAACTTCCCCAACATGACCCTCCCTGCTGCCTCCTGTCAAACACCCTTCTCAAATATCTCACTCCCTTCCTCCCCTCATACCCTCCTTGCTGTTGCCTCCCCCTCTTCACTACCCTTATTGAGCCCTGTACCCGTAAGGGCCCTCTCACTTTAATCCTGGGGTCTGCTTCCCTGCTAGCTATCCATATCTGCTTCCTTTCTCCCTCCTCTAGCCCTCATTCCAGACATCTTTTTTGCTGTCTGCTCTCCATCAACCAGGACCCAGCACTTTCTGCTGCATTGCATTCACATTCCCCTTACAGTTCCTCCATCCACATTCTCCATTAAGGTCCAGGGTCTCAGATTCCCTCCAATTTATTTCTGTTACCTTAATATTACCACCCCCCCATACATACTACAACCTCCTCCACCTTGTCCCTCTGCACACGTCTCTCTCTCTACTCAGCCACTAATCCTGAGGCATGGCTCTCTAAAGCCTCTTAAGCACAAAGCACAACCCCCTGACCTCCGTGACCCTAGTTAGTCCGAATATTATGTTGCACGTACTTCCCACACCTGTCAAAGGGGTAAAAGTTAAAGTGTTGGAGTGTTGCCATATGGATCAGATTGGGGAGGAAGTGTAAACAGCATTGAATCTGGGAGCAGATGGTTGGATAGGGTGTGTGCTGAATATATTTGAAATTGAAGTAAGTATACAGGTATTGGGAGCTTAGAGATTATTACAATTCTGCTAATATTTTTATTTAAACTTTAGACATTTTTGGTAATATATAATGTGAACATCATGTTTACAGAAGACTGTTATAGCAGTCAATTAGAAATTGGAGTTCCATATTATCGATGAAGTTATTTTTCCGAATTACAATGTTTTGTGTCTGTTAGGGTAATTTTCATGGTTTTCCCAAGAAACTTCTCCACCTTTTTAAATATTGATTCTAGTGGCTTCCAGCCAGCTTCACTGCAGTAGTCAAACAGAGGGGGTCAGACAACTCCATGCATTCTCGGAATTAAGTTTCGTTTTTCTGGATCATAATTAGGGTGAAGATTTAGTCATGGGTATTTTTAGTAAAACTCATGGACAGGTCATGGGCAATAAACAAAAATTCACAGCCCTGTGACCTGTCTTTGACATATACCCCTGACTAAATCTTTGGTGTTCTAGGCGGCTCTGGGGGTGCTGCTGCTGCTCTGGAGGGGGGACTCTGGGTGCTGGGAGGGGGGCTCCGGGGTGCCCACTGATGTCGGGGTGTGTGTGTGTGCTCTGGGACAACTGCTGGTGCTGGGGAGAGGCTCCAGGGCAACCCACTGGTGCTGGGAAATCTCCAGGGCTCCCACTGGTGCCTGTTGGGGTGGGGGGAGCACAGGAGCACTGCAGCCATTGCTGATATGGCCCGGGAGTGCAGCTATTGCTGATGCTGCAGGGGCAGCCCAGGACCATTGCCGCTGTTGCTGGCAGGGGATGGTCCCACTGGCCTGGGACCACCGCAGCCATTGCTAATGGCGGGGGGGGGGGGGGGCGCGGCCCGGGACTGCCATGGCTGCTACTGGTGGAGGGCGGCCCCACTGGCCGAGGACTGCCGCACTGCTGCTGGTGGAGGGTGGCCTGGGACTGCTACTACGGGGCCGTCCAGAACCATTGCTGTTATGGGAAGGGGGTGCAGTGCGGCTGGCCCTGGCGTCACCCAAGCTGCTCGGGCAGCCCTGGGGTCAATTGCACCTGCCGGCTGCAGAAGTCCAGGAGGTCCTGGAAAGGCATGGGATCTGTGACCTCTGTGACAGACTTGCAGTCTTTATCAGAATCAACAAAAAATGTAATTTTGAAAGGGGAAAAGGAGGATGTAAAACAAATGGAATTTGTACTAGAATAATTTGCTGTTTGAAAATTATGTTCTATAAAATCGCCAACTAACCTATAAGGCCCCAATAATACCATTTTCATTACCAGGCATAATGTCTGGAAAACTCTGAATGAGAGAAATATTTAAAAAAAAAAAACCTGCTAGAGTATTATACATGAAAACAGCCCAATGTATTCTCAGCAACCTATCCATAAAAGATCAACTTATTACGAACTCCAGATTTCTTGATGTGGAATGCAGCAAGTGATAAGACTTCCAAATACTGAATAGTTTATAAACCATTTTTTTTCCTGAGCTAAGTCCTCGAGAGTGAGAAGAGTGGTGTAGGATCAAACCCTTGGCTCTTATTAAAAAAGAAGACTCAAACTGAGTGAACTTGCTTGTTTGCTGTGTTTTAAACAGTCCATAAGCTTAAAGGGACACTCTGGCAAAAAATTAGGTGGGTTTTGTTTTGTTTTTCAAAAGACTTTCAGAGCTGATTGGTGGGAGGAGGAGGAAAAATATTTTTTCATGGCAATTTTAAAAGTTTTTTCCTCTACTTTTTTTGGTTTTGGTAAAAATATATTTGTTATCCAAAATGTGATTAAAAAAACAAAACAAAACCCTAACCATAAACCAAAGATTATTAGGAAATATGTTTGGGGATTTCTTTTTTCCACAGAAAACCCAGAAAATACCAACTCAAATAAGATTTCCATTAAAAATATTTTTTGTCAAAAAAGTGAATGCACATTTTTAACCAGTTCTATTTTTATAAAAAAAAAATCCCAACTATTGATAGAAATATTTGTCACTGTATTAATAGGAACTTCAGCAGTTTTAAGAACATAACACTATGGCCTCCTGCTGCCGTATGTGTCCCTGAAAAAGGAATAGATCATACTATAAAAATGTTAAACAAATTAATATATTGTAAATGTGCAACATCAATATAGTGCAAAAAAAAAAAACCAATCAAAAAGCATAAATGGGCTTTGTCTGAGTTTCATACATGGTGAGGAATGAAGGTCATGAACATTCAACCTGACTGTAGGTGGTACTGAAGTGTGGGGGCTAGGTTATATTCAGAGTTCCTCTAGCTACTGGTATGGGGTGATACAGCAATTGGATCTGTGTAATCATGGACTCCGTGTAGCCCCTCTGTTGGTGTGTGTCCCCCTCCACATCACTGCATTCCCTGCCAGCCTTTGCAGGGCCATTACAGAAAACACCTCTGCAACACGCAGAGATCCCCTGCTCAGACCCAATGCAAGGCTTAATTAGTGTAGAAGCCTTCATGCGTGGGCCCTTCTGCACTCATGTGAATTTTCTCTTCAGTGATGTCTGGCAGAGCAAGTCAACTGTCAGTCCAAAATGACTGAAAATTATTGTATGTTTCATGGCTACATAAAAGAAGAATGGAAAAAGTTACCCTTTGCTACACTATAAAGCAACCATTGTGTAGCGAAGACTCCCTATATATTCCCATTTCCTTGAAAAGAGGCATAAGGCACAGTATGGAAAGACCTATTCTTTCTAATGCTTATACTATGTACAAAAACTAGGTTACTGCACAGAAGAACATTATGCTAACACTACAGAAGTTTGACTCTCTTCCAAGTATTGGCTTGTCAAATGCTTTCCTCTTAGGCATTTGCTGATTTTAAACATATCCTCTTCCCATGTGTACCTCCTTTTCACCAATGTACTCTTTGACTTCTCTTACAGTCACATAATTCCCAAAAATATAATTCCCCTGAGGGGGTAGGAGCATGGGGAAAAAAATGTCACACATAACAAACACTCTCTTTACTCATTTGGAAACCTCAGAAGTATTCAATCCTTCACAAAGATACCTATGAAAAGTCTAATTTCAATTCCTCTTCTATGTCCTTTCTCTGCCATAACATGTCCAAATCTTTACTCAAATGGGCTAAAGAAGGATGTGTTAAATTTAAAATAACTTCCTGTTGTTACAAACAAAATAATAACACACATCATTTTTAGTCTTCATCCCAAATTTAGTGAGGTTTATGCAGAACCAACACTACCCCGGCAATTAAAAGACCTCTGGTGCTTTATAGTCAAATGGAATAATTTTAAATTATTTAAACTGTATGTTCTGTAACTTTTCTGCTAATATTTGATAAAATAGTGAGCACTAATTTAGCAAAAAATGTCTTTACCTGCAGGAGAATATTTGGCCTAAAATGAATGACTTACTGTGTCATTTTAAGCTATTTTATTAAGCTACTTGTTTCCTATAAGCATATAGCACAGTACCATTCTTTAGGAGCTCAGGATAAACATTCTCAAAACCAATTCTCCTTCATCTAAGAAAAATGATAGTGCACAGATTTTGTTTTAAATGACTTTTTATTAAGTCTCTTTGGTACACAGCAGTAAACCTAGGAATGGAAAGGACCCTGGCTAAATGTAATGTGGGCCCATTTCAAAACTATGGCTTCCCCTACCAGGTTATGTCTAGCCATCTGGACTTCCTCAGGGCAAGTGTGTGGCCTGAGCACAGATTTAATGTTATACTATATTTCAGAAGATTTTTTTAGTGGACTATCAGCAGTTTTAATTGCATTCTGAAAATTAATTCCAATATTAAAGTGAATGAATTTTTAATTAGTTGCATGGATGACAACTCATTTACTGATGTTATAAAATTATTTCCCATCTAAAAGAATGCAGTTAGATAAGGTGTGTTTTAATTAGTTCAGATATGCTAAATAAACTGGAAGTCAGGAAAGGAACAGATTTCGATATTGGCAGTTAACTACACCTCAAGTGGGATGACTATAAATTATTCACATGATCAAATATAAAAGTAAAAGCTACTGAAAGACTATTAATGACTTGCATTCCTAGATTTAAAAACTCTGAAGTGAGCATATAGTAAGGAATCTATTACACTAACTATAGTGAAATCAATTAAATCATTACTACATAGGATAACTACTACTACAGAGTATTGTACCAGAAGCAAAGATTCAGCTCAAGCTATCGATTGTATTTTATAATGAGCTCTCTGAATGGCAGTATGGGAATTCTAGAGCTTGCTCCCACTTTCTTTTAGATTTAATTTTGTTTGGAGAGATTGTTAGCTGCAAGTTAGGATCAAAAGGTAAAATGCCTTGGAGTAGTAGATGCCAGAAGAGATTTATGGCCAAGGTCTCTGGAGTCTTCAGTGAGCTTTGGAGGATTTTGCTATTACTTTGCCATTTGACGTGTTTCAAAATGCCAGTAGGACAGGTAAGACAGTAAGATGATACTGATGGATTCTCTAGATATGTGCAAATTGGTAAGCATGCAACATGTACCTCCTCCCCCTGGATTTTATGAACAAGACCTGCAAGTAAGCTGACACTTTTTTATTAAGTACTTGTCTCAGTATTTGGTGACAAAAAACAGTCAAGGATTTTGAACTCAGTAAGAACATGTTTATCAAGTTGGTAACAGCAGTCTTGGACAGAGCACAGCAAGCAATGAAACCCCATAACTGAAATGTATGATGAACAATCTTAAGCCCACAGAGAAACCTTTTCTAATGTAAAAGATTATTAGGGTATATAGTAATATTAAAGTATTAGGATTAGTCTCTCATGCCTTCCTCCGGCAATAGGCATTTGAGGGAGTCAGCCTGGGTGAAGAATGGTTCAGTGTAGGAGTTAGATCTGTTTAGTGAGACTGATTCTGTTTATTAGGTCAGGAGAAAATTAAGTCGAGTAAGTACTATATCCTTATTAGTGTGGCTCTTAACGTTATGTATGCTTTCTGATCACTAAAGATCCATAAACACTATGGCCTTGTTTAAAACGGAAAAATATGTTACCATATTCCTGCAGAGGTCAGCAACTGAGCACTATGACAGATAGGCCTTAGGGTTAAACACGAGCATATACAGGCTCTAAACTCCCTCTCCTTCAATCTCAAGTGCCTATAGTGAGAGTGTGGGGTTATAAAGGAAGGGAAGAGGGGAAGTCTCTAGCAAGGAACTGTGTTACCGGTTCCTCTTGGGATCAGAGTTTCCAAAGAACGAGGAAGCAGAGCTAGTCAGGAGTTTTCAATCAAAATGTTTTATCAATGGAAAATGTTCCCACAAAATGTAATAGATGGAAGACTTGGATTTGGCTGATGTTTTTTGTCATTTTCCATAAGGGAAAGTTAAACTACATATTTTGCTTTGGGGTGGGTTGACTTGAATTGAAACATTTCAGTTTGTCAACACAAATCAAAGCTTTTGGTTTGACATTAATCTGTTTCCCCTTGAGCTGCTGTGGTACCAGATGGGAGTTGTCGTTTGCCTGCCTCATGCCCGCATTCTCCCCTATGAGCCTGACTTCCCGCTGGACTACGTCTTCCAAGATGCACCACCATCTCTCCCCTGGCTGAACCAACGTGGTACGTGGTGGAAGTCACATGACCAAGTCTAGAGCATTTTGTGCATTCAGATTTTGCTCATCCAAGGCAGCACAGTCTCCTAATCCTGTGCATCCTGGTAATCGATTAGGGAAGCAGTTTCCATATGCATGGAGAGAAAGGTAACCGCAATAAACTTTGATTTCATTGGCTGAATCCCTCACTGGCAGGCAGTAGTGCCCCTCAAAGATACTGTCTCCTATGTTAATGGCAAAGAATCATAGCAAGAGTTGATTTCTAATACTGAGAAAATAACTTTATTTAAATAAAGAAAACAATATAATGCCTATTGCTATACTGTCCCTGTGACTCTATCCCCATCTCTGTCATTGTAGAGATTCTGACTAGAACCTTCCCCCCAGTCCTTGCTGCCTGGCTTCCTGCTACAGATTTCAAGAAACAATACACACATAACAAGAAGATTTAATGCTATTGGAAGAAATGTTTATTTTGGACAGGATATTAGTGGGAGCAGCTAGAGAGAATACAGTAGAGAACTACATCTCTCTGGCACACAGAGCCCAATTGCACTGTGATGTCCCAAGCAGCGGGGGAGAATAATGTTGTAGGGACTGCACTTCTTCACATTCTGGGTAAGCTTTAAACTAATTAGCTCCTCTCTAATTACATAAAGAAAAAAAATCTGACTGAAGTGAGGGTTCAAGTCAAACAGCAGACCATAATATGGACACACAGCACATTCAACTGTCAGTACTGGCATATTAAAAATATGAAAACATATTTGTGTTTACAGTCATCAGTTTCTAAACATCTTTTTTTTTGTTTTAAAAATAATAATAGTAAAATGACATTCTAAAATAAATTAAAAACATCTCTTTGGGTTTGAGACCTATAATATTATTTTTCAACCATGAGCTATTTTTTATTTTATGTTACCATTTTTTTTTTTGAGTTTTAAAAAATATTGTTCTTCTCTTTCAAGGGACTTTGACTTGAGCCATGTCCATTTTAAAGACACATTAAAGAAGCAGTGGCCTGGATTGATACAGAGTAGCAAAGTGTATCAAACTGCCAGCAGATTTAAGATTCTCAGGATCCAATACACATCATGATATAGACATCAGTTTTAAATTATTCTTAAAAACACAAATGTAAAAAATACATACATAAAAATGTAACCTCAATAGTTAGAATTTTCCTTCCCAGGTCATGATTAGATTAATCTGAAAAAATATGTAAGAAGTGAGGTAGCTAAATATTTCCTAACTTCCTGGTATTCTTAGAGGCACTGCTATAGTTAAAGTTGCAAAACACTTCCCATTAAAAGACACCTTATGCATATTTATGAAGTAAGTAAGGGTCACTCTATCTCTTTTACAGATTGGTAATCTAGGTTGTCTAGTTCTTTTTTTTTTTTTTTGTCCTTCTGCATGCATAAGTGGCCAAATCAGTGCAGAGCTGGGCTAGAACTATTAACTCTTAATCTCCTGTTCGATTTAACGTAGAAAAGACGATAGGGCGGGATTTTCAAAAAGGCTCAGCACATTAGCCTAACCGCATTGATTGACATCAAAGGGAATTTTACCATTGACTTCAGTGGGAGGTGAGTTAGGCCAATGCTAAACCTTTTTGAAAATCCTATCTTTAGCATGTTTCTTCCCTATCAATACATCCCATCACTAACCATGAAAACTAGTGCATGTGAAAGAATTTATGATTTTTAATAAACTAAAGGATTGTATAAAATACACAAATAGTCATTGAGCCTATTAGGTTAATAATTTAGGTATCTCAGATCAAGAGTGGCTTTAACAATGTTGTTGGACAGGGTGGAATATGTTTTCAGACAAACAAACAAAAACCACGGCTGTCCAATCAGAGCAAAGCTAAACAAACAAACAAAAACAGCCATGAGGCACAGCAGTTTGGTACTCCCTAGAAGTTGGTGCCCAGGGTGACCGCCCTGCTGGCCTGTCCCCAGAACTGGCTGTGTCTATGACTAGGGAAAAATACCATGTAATTAGAAATATAATTAGTTGAGAGCTTTTATGTTGATAAATTTTAATTTAGCTAATTAAAGAACAATATTCATGGGAAGAAGTTGTATTGCCTCATTAGATTTCACACCACCAGCTCTTCAAAGAAGTGTACTTTGTTGTTAATCCTTTATGTTCCACAGTTATCTATAGTAGTGCATTTTCAGGTGAGGTAGAAAAATTGAGTGCTGTGATTCCAATTAAAACAAAATGTCAGGCAAAACAGGGTGCCTAATAGCTTACCTAGCATTGGCAGCAATTATTTTGTCTTTGTATCTACACATCTGTGCACCATTATCCGCACAGTTTGTTTCTAGGTGCAATCTGAGATATGGTTAATATAAAGCCCTACATGGGCTGGGTTACAGGTACCTCACAATTCCTCTCTCCTTATGTGATACAACATTTTTTGAGATCAGTGGTGCTTGAGCTAACTCCTCCTCCGCCCCCATGACTCTTTCCCAATTTAACTGCAGTGGGGCTGGAGGCAAACCATCTTTAGTGAGGGAGGAGGGATAACTCAGTGGTTTGAGCATTGGCCTGCTAAACCCAGGGTTGTGAAGTCAATCCTTGAGGGGGCCATTTAGGGTTCTGGGGCAAAACTGAGGATTGGTCCTGATTTGAGCAGCGGATTGGACTAGATGACCTTCCAACTCTGATAATCTATGAGGAGACCTCAACTGTACAACTAGTTTCTCATAAGGTTACATAAGTCCACATTGGCCTTTAGGTCACATTGCAAGGCATATTTCTTCTCTCAAGCTTTTCCTGTGAGAGGAGGGAGGAACTGTTGGAAGGAGGTGGTGCCAGCAGGTGAGGTAGGAAGAATCATGCTTTTACCCTTAACATCTTACGGTCTTGGGTGAATGAAATATGTCCTACCACATTCTTCACTATCATTAAGTGATCATTTTGCTCAGTAATAAAATTAAGTTTGGAACATTCAACAGCTTACAATTTTGCTTTAAAAACCCTCAGAGTTGGAGGGTTTGGGTTAAAAGCAGATAGGGGAAGGGACAGGGATGTAACCTGACACCTGCTATGTGACTAGGGTCAGAGATTCTAACACCACAAGGACCACTGCAATCATCTAGTTTCTAGTATGACCTCCTGCATAACACAGGGCTGAGAACATCTCTTAAATAATTCCTGTCAGCCTCTTTGCAGCACTCTTAGATGTCACACTTATTTAAAAAGGGATTACTTTAAGACTCACTTTTTTACTCTAGCCCCCTCCTCCCTCCAAACAATCTTCAACAGGTGTCGCATGCAATATGATTAAAATTCTGCGTCATCTTTCTTTTACCAACGATTTATTCTGAATACTTTATCATCAGTGTTTTGTGTGGTGTTTGGTATGCTTTCCTCACACATGTTGCATCTTAAAGAGGAGATGAAGCTCTGGGGATGGCTGAACTAATTGTGTTGAAATTGCTGAAAACGAATAAAGCAGTATATCAGAGCAGTGGAGCCCTCTGTTTTCGGTTTGTTTAGGTAAAGACTTCCAGTGCCTAACTCTTCAACTACTAAATCTAGTTAACTGAAGAGTGGAGGAGGGAAGACGTTGTACAGCTGATACACTCAGATGTGCTATCAAGAGAGGGATAACAGCAGCACAAAAAAGTTACTGGAGAGAGACAAAATTTGAAACAAACTCTCCCATGAAGAAACTTTTTATTTGGGCAAGTCAGGCATGGGAATGAAGATCACCATGAGACAGACTCCAATTTCAGTTTTTCACAGAAAAGGTTAATTTGGATTTATCGACCCCACCTTATCCCAGGAACAATCCCTAGGTACTTTATATTAGAGCTGGTTGAGAAGTTTCAAATTTAGATGTTTTCTGACTAAAAAGGAACATATTTTTTTGCAAAAATGTTCATGAAATTCCACCCCGCTCAATTTTCCCAAAGAGTTGTACTGGCAAAAAAACTCTTTACCTTTCACATTTACTCTTTACAATTCACTGTGTGAAATGCAACATAACAAAGCTACCTATTAGTTATGGCAAAAAATTAAAGCATGCCCTGGCAAACTGAAACTACACACACATTCAGAGTACTACAAAAACAGATTTATCTCCAACTTGAATAAATATGCAAAAAGTGCCATAGATATCCAGTAATCAACAGTGATCAGGAGTGGACAGGTTTCAGAGTAGCAGCTGTGTTAGTCTGTATTCGCAAAAAGAAAAGGAGTACTTAGTCTCTAAGGTGCCACAAGTACTCCTTTTCTTTTTTCAGGAGTGGACACTGTTTTTTCTCTCCACTGGAAGAAAAATGTGGTTTAAACTACAAAATGAAGCTTTTATACCAAGGACTTATACAGGCTTTCCTGGTTCAGATTCAAAATACTTTAGTCTTATGCCAAGCTCTAGAAATGTTACTAAAGGGAACAAAAGATCTCAAGTTCTTGCCAGAGGTAGACAAAATACATAAAGCATTTTTAGCTCTCACAGAGGCTTATCCTTTATAGTGAAAAAAATCACTTGTCCAAGCAGTTCTACAACTTCAGCACACAGCTCGGCTTGGGCCAGTCACTGTATAACAATGACTAGCCCATGCTGTATAACTCTTGCTCTTATCCAGCCCACATATTCTATTAGCAAGCAACTCACAGCTCTCTAGAGTCCCTTGTTCCCTGGCAAGTCTTCCAGCCCACTAACATACAATTTCCCCATGCTCTGTGAAACGTGCTTTGTTCAGAATTGTTGTGAGCTCTTAGCAGTGATATATGCTTCCCTTCTTACTCATTTGCCTCTCTGACAAAGAAACTTCATGTTTCCCTGCACGTTTCCTGTTCCTAACTTCTTTCATTGCTGTAGTTCATGTGGTACATCCAAGAACACATTCCTCTGGTACAGCTACCAGTCACAGGGCTATCTTAATTATGCTAATCGGTCTCTCCAAGCTAAGACAATTAAATATAATTAGCCGATCCCTTTCCTCCTATACTTTCTGCCCCCAGGGAGATTTTAGGTTATTAAACTAGATAGAGTAGCCAGTCCCTCTCCTAGGGTTGTCTCCCAAGCACAGCACTTGGGCATTAAAGAGAAGGAAGCATCTTCCCAGGTCTTCTTTCCTGCACCAACCCTAATAAACAGAAGAAATCTCTTAACAACAGAGACTCAGTGTAATTCCATCAGTGTTGTCTAATATAGAGGAATGAAGCCATAGCATGGCAGCTTGCCTAATCATTAAAAAAAAATATAGACCTGATTCTCTACAGCCCTGCAATTTGTATAGTCATTTACATTTGTGCAAAATGAGTGTAAAACTGCAATTCTGATTTGGACGGCACAAGGTACAAGTGACTAAACAAGGTATAAATCAAGATATATGGAGTCTGGCTTTTCACTATTATACACTTTCTACAATGAACATTGCTACTTTATTTTTAACGTATGACGTGCTCATTTCAAAGATTGTTGGATGCCTGCACAATTTTGTAAAAAGACTACACACATCATGTTGACTAATGTTTGGGAAAAAAGGCTCACCGAAATGAAATATACCACCTTTCCACACTGTCCTTATGACCAACAGCAGTAAGACTATATTAAACTAATAGAGAGGCAAACTCTACTGTGAATGCCATCTGCATTTAGCTTTCTAATCTGGGTACTGTTAGCTCAAGCACCTCAGCTAGTCTCAGCTGTCAGAGGAGTGCATAGGAAGAGAGGCAGTCTCTCAGATACCCAGGATCCAAGTCACATAAGACATAATCAATGTCACTGTCACAGATCTAGCTGAGCTCCTCATCTTGGACACTCACAGTGAGAGATACAACTGTTGGATACTGTGTGCTTTGATCCTCAGAGTTTGAATGGAGTCCAGGCACTGCCCCTGGCAGGAAACCTTAGACACATTCTTCAGGTGCAGATCCTCTGTCTAGCACCCCCTCCTGAGAGCTGAGATCTCAGCAGTCCAACTGTCCAGCTCCTGGGACCGGTACTGACCACCCAGACTTCCCAATAACTTAAATACACCTTTTTTCTGCTGTGTGGACATTCTGGATACACAAGTTAACTCAGATGATACCCGACCCCTACCAGGTGATGTTGTTGCCAGGCAACAAACCAGTTCTTCTGAGTGGGAGTCTGTTTATTGTATAGGACAGTAGTTCTCAACCAGGGACATGCATATCCCTGGGGGTCCTCAGAGGTCTTCCAGGAGGTACATCAACTCAGCTAGATATTTGCCTGGTTTTACAACAGGCTATATAAAAAGCACTAGTGAAGTCAGTACAAACTAAAATTTTATATAGAAATGACTTGTTTATATTGCTCTATTTTCTATACACTGAAATGTAAGTGCAATATTT
This sequence comes from Eretmochelys imbricata, assembly GCF_965152235.1. Classification (NCBI taxonomy): domain Eukaryota; kingdom Metazoa; phylum Chordata; order Testudines; family Cheloniidae; genus Eretmochelys; species Eretmochelys imbricata. Next base: position 145,994,191 of record NC_135572.1, read on the forward strand.
ATATTCCAGTTGATTTATTTTTATAATTATTTGGTAAAAATGAGAAAGTAAGCACTTTTTCAATAACAGTGTGCTGTGACACTTTTTTATTTTTATGTCTGATTTTGTAAGCAAGTAGTTTTTTAAGTGAGGTGTAACTGGGTGTATGCAAGACAAATCAGACTCCTGAAAGGGGGACAGTAGTCTGGAAAGGTTGTGAGTCACTGGTCTAGGATGCTTGTATTTGAACAGAGGACTATTCCAATTTTTCGTCAGCACCCTTGGAATTTCAGTCTATTGTGGAGGTTAAAGCACAACAGAGAAGGCACAGTGCACATTTAAAATGGAGTTTGTAGCTTGGCAAAGATACAGAGAATTCATAATTTCATACAGAATTCATAAATTGTATAGATTCCACCTTGAATTCCAGCTGCTAGCAAATATGAAGCTAGAGCAGTCTTTGGAGATTTGCGGTGATGTTTCCTGCAATTATCACCACCAAACAGGCAGGCAGCTATATTTTGCACTAGTTGAGGATCCCCTGTAGAATGTATTGAAGTAATTCAGTCTAGAATTCACAAAGTCTTGTATAACTATGGTGAGGTCTGTAGCTGAGATAAATGGATGCAGTTCCATTTTTCAAAATAGATTCAAAAAGACAGTTTTGGCTACTAAAGTCACTTGGGAATGCATGATGCAGATAACACAGCCATGCCCTCAAGAGGTTTTTCTCAACCAATAAGAGTGAGCATTTCTCAAGCACATCCTTGGCATTGGGTGCCACTTGTGTAACGGAGACATACATGGAGCTGTTGAGACATTTCAAATGAGATTAGTCAAAACACTGGCAGGGATGACATTAGGTGATGGATTATGTCTGTTCCAGCTTTATCTTTTATTGGTGCAGTTTCTCATTTTTAGAATGAGAACTGTCATTAGAACCAGTGAATTTTAAAAGAGTCAAAATTATGTTTAAAAATAATGTAAGGCTAGGTTTGAATTTGCAAGCCTATATCCTTCATTCCCAATCTTATGTTTTAATTGAAGCCAAATTCTTTCTGTACTTAGTGCCACTATAATTTTTGCTGCAGTGACCTAAGTTTGGGCTGCTGGCAGTGAAAATTGTGAAGAGACATCTTCAAAACCTTTCCAAGAATTCAGCCCCAGCAATACATTTCAGACTCAAGTCACATACTAATTTGAATACATAATATCATAACTCATGTGTCTGTATTGCCAATAAAGCTCACATCTGTGTACCCTGTGGATATGATTGAGAGGGGAGTTATGACAGTTCCATATCTGTAATACATTTGCTCCAAGGTGCACTTGCACATGTTGTTATATATTTAAATACGTCCTCTCATGGATAGCTTTAAATATGTTTAATACTAATAGTATATGCAGTCAAATTATCATAACAGAGTAGAATGATCATAAGGTTACATGTGGGACAAGCATAGTTAGATAGTGGTCTTCTTGTCCATCCTCCCCATGGAAGGAAAAGGCCTGGGTAGAGACCGTCGAATCGTGGAAGTCAACGAATGGCTACGCAGGTGATGTCGGAGAGAAGGCTTTGGATTCTTTGACCATGGGATGGTGTTCCAAGAAGGAGGAGTGCTAGGCAGAGATGGGCTCCACCTAAAGAAGAGAGGGAAGAGCATCTTCGCAAGCAGGCTGGCTAACCTAGTGAGGAGGGCTTTAAACGAGGTTCACCGGGGGAAGGAGACCAAAGCTCTGAGGTAAGTGGGGAAGTGGGATACCAGGAGGAAGCACGAGCAGGAGCGCGTGAGAGGGCAGGGCTCCTGCCTCATACTGAGAAAGAGGGACAATCAGCGAGTTATTTCAAGTGCCTATACACAAAAGCAAGAAGCCTGGGAAACAAGCAGGGAGAAATGGAGGTCCTGGCACAGTCAAGGAATTATGATGTGATTGGAATAACAGAGACTTGGTGGGATAACTCACATGACTGGAGTACTGTCATGGATGGTTATAAACTGTTCAGGAAGGACAGGCAGGGCAGAAAAGGTGGGGGAGTAGCACTGTATGTAAGAAGAAAAGGAGTACTTGTGGCACCTTAGAGACTAACCAATTTATTTGAGCATGAGCTTTCGTGAGCTACAGCTCACTTCATCGGATGCATACCGTGGAAACTGCAGCAGACTTTATATATACACAGAGAATATGAAACAATACCTCCTCCCACCCCACTGTCCTTCTGGTAATAGCTTATCTAAAGTGATCATCAGATTAGGCCATTTCCAGCACAAATCCAGGTTTTCTCACCCTCCACCCCCCCCACACAAATTCACTCTCCTGCTGGTGATAGCCCATCCAAAGTGACAACTCTTTACACAATGTGCATGATAATCAAGTTAGGCCATTTCCTGCACAAATCCAGGTTCTCTCACTCCCTCACCCCCCTCCAAAAACCCACCCCCATACACACACAAACTCACTCTCCTGCTGGTAATAGCTCATCCAAACTGACCACTCTCCAAGTTTAAATCCAAGTTAAACCAGAACATCTGGGGGGGAGGTAGTAGGAAAAAACAAGAGGAAATAGGCTACCTTGCATAATGACTTAGCCACTCCCAGTCTCTATTTAAGCCTAAATTAATAGTATCCAATTTGCAAATGAATTCCAATTCAGCAGTTTCTCGCTGGAGTCTGGATTTGAAGTTTTTTTGTTTTAAGATAGCGACCTTCATGTCATTAAGGTGTGGATTGCACCCTAAGTAAGTTTGCAGATGACACTAAACTGGGAGAAGAGGTAGATACACTGGAGGGTAGGGATAGGATACAGAGGGCCCTAGACAAATTAGAGGATTGGGCCAAAAGAAATCTGATGAGGTCCAACAAGGACAAGTGCAGAGTCCTGCACTTAGGATGGAAGAATCCCATGCACAGCTACAGACTGGGGACTGAATGGCTCGGCAGCAGTTCTGCAGAAAAGGACCTAGGGGTTACAGTGGACGAGAAGCTGGATATGAGTCAACAGTGTGCTCTTGTTGCCAAGAAGGCCAATGGCATTTTGGGATGTATAAGTAGGGGCATTACCAGCAGATTGAGGGACGTGATCATTCCCCTCTATTTGACATTGGTGAGGCCTCATGTGGAGTACTGTGTCCAATTTTCGGCCCCACACTACAAGAAGGATGTGGAAAAATTGGAAAGAGTCCAGCGGAGGGCAACAAAAATGACTGGGGACTGGAACACATGACTTATGAGGAGAGGCTGAGGGAACTGGGATTGTTTAATCTGCAGAAGAGAAGAATGAGGGGGGATTTGATAGCTGCTTTCAACTACCTGAAAGGGGGTTCCAAAGAGGATGGATCTAGACTGTTCTCAGTGGTAGCAGATGACAGAACAAGAAGTAATGGTCTCACGTTGCAGTGGGGGAGGTTTAGGTTGGATATTAGGAAAAACATTTTCACTAGGAGGGTGGTGAAACACTGGAATGCATTACCTAGGGAGGTGGTGGAATCTCTTTCCTTAGAAGTTTTTAAGGTCAGACTTGACAAAGCCCTGGCTGGGATGATTTAGTTGGGGATCGGTCCTGCTTTGAGCAGGGGGTTGGACTAGATGACCTCCTGAGGTCCCTTCCAACCCTGATATTCTATTATTCTCTTCTATGATTCTATGATATAATCTTGAGTAAAAATGGGAACTATGAGATTGCATTGGGATATTTTAAGAGATTTTAAAAATGTAGTGAAGTGTTCTTTTCCCACTCACACTTGTCTGTATGTGACTAATTTGTTCAGGTAGCTTGATTTCCAGTACACATATGTGTGTCTTAAAAATGTCTGAGTGTTCCATTATTCTATACCCCACATCTCTATAGACACTTCCCTACCATTTTATTTATAGATATTTAGTTATGTAGTCTTGCTGAAGGGTGAAATAGTTTTGCGTACTCCAAACATTTATTTTTCTACAGTGTTTTTCTGTCATTGCTAAGGTTCGAATCCTGCAAACACTTAGTCACGTGTCTAACGTTAGTACCCTGAGAAGTTCCATTGATTTCAATGGGTCTACTCACAAGAGGAAATCTAAGCATATGCATCAGTTTTTACAGGATCAGGGCCTACATTCATGTTTCCTAGTTTCTGCCCTAGTCGCGCAAACTTCTCCACATAGATGGACCCCTACACTGTAATTTGGAAACGTAAGTTCAGATCCTCAAAGGTACTTATGGACCTGAATAAAACTGGGCATTACCCTTACTCCCAACTCTTTAGCATGTAAGTTATACCCACTAACACTCCCTTACACACTGGTAAAATGGATATTTTGGTCTAAGGGAATCTACATGAAAGTAAATAAGTTCTAACTTACACCACCTTATAGATTACTTTTGACTTTGGCCTAAAGTGTGCTCATCTAGTCTGTAATTTTTATTTCTATTTAAGTAGAGAACTAGAGCACAATCATCATTTTTAAACAGAAAAAAAACCAGACACAGAGATGAGGTCGGGAAATAAGCATTCAGCCTCTAGTAAATTGGAAATTTATCTCTGAGAATGAATCTTTTGAAAGGGCCAGTGTAGCTTGAATATGACACTGTCAGCAAAGTAACTTAAATTATGCCAACAAAATATTGTGACCCTAAGAGCATGAAGAATTTGGCATTAATTACAGCATCAGATTGGGAATACAGAACAGGACGCCAGTAATGCTGGCGCACAGTGATTAGCGATATGGAATAGAACAGTGGCAACATGAGTGATAATTGGGAACTCTGACAGCAGAGAAAGTAGCTTAGCAAAGAACATGAGTGGAGGAGAGAAATACCAAGGGCTATGCCAAGAAGGAAGGAAGTGCAGAAGAAGGGAAAGCTGGGAACAGAGATAGTTAGGCCTTAACAGAAAAATCAAAATAGGTTAGTGAGGAAAGATCAGTGGTAAGTCTGGGGACAGACAGGAACATAGGATACTGGGGAAGTAAGTAGAACCAGTTTCACAGCTGTGCTGATACAAAGTGGGTTTAGGATAGGCATAATCTAACCCAATGAGGGAGCAATGCCAGGAGTGTAGCCAGCTCGCAATCAGTCACTGGTGCAGGGGCCGTAATGGGTCGGGGCAGGGGTGGGGTGGAGGTTGAGAAGGTTCAGGAAGAGGCATGGCAAGAGAACTGCACCACAACAATTCTGTACCCTTTCAGTAGCCCGCACTTGCCATGGCAACAGGGCAAGCTTAGAACAGCCCCTCGTTACGGGAGGTGAAAGGTGCCTTCCTTCTACCCTCACCATGGGCTACATCTCTGTCCTAGGACAAATCTGTTCCAGAGTGCCTCAGAAGCAGAATGAGCATATGGAGGATGGGGTCTTGGAAGCTGATACTGAAAGAAACAGACATTAGGATTAGACAGCAAAGATGCCCAGGAAACAGAAAGAAAGAAGGAGGATGCCTAGTGGGGAGAAGAGGAGACAGATTTGAAAGCAAAAGAATATGGCACAGAGAGATGAAGTTTTTGTTGAAACGCTGGGAAGAAAGTATGTATCAGGAAGCAGAGCAAAGTGATCACATGAGAGAAAAGCCAATGTGAAACAGAAAGAGGAATATGAAAGAGGATATGGAGAAACTAACACTAGGAAATCTGTTTTAACTATATAGGGCTGAATAAGCGCTCAGTGAAATTCCCACTGGTTTCAATGGGAGCAGAGCTAGACCTGTGCTGCATGCTTTTGAAAATCCCACCCTCTATAGATGCATGTGTGCTTTAACAGCAATTACAAAACAAAAAATCATTCTAAGTAATGTCCAGATTCCCCCCCCGCCCTTACCCTTTCAGCCCCTGCCCCAGAGGATTTGTGTTGTTTGTTGTGAAATCTTTTAAATTCTAAGGAGTATGGAGTACTTCAAAACTCAGCACCTCTTAAGGTTAAAAAGTTAATGTTCGCAAAGTGCTTTGAGAACTTCAGATTACAAGAACTATAGCAGAACTGTACTAAATATTATTTGTATAAAGAGCCTTTGTGGACAGCAATCCAAACTAAGGGAAGTTCGTTTTTATTAGATAAAATATCTATATGAAAAAAGTGGTACTGATGCACATAAGGAGGAAGTGCACAGGGATTAATTATCACATGTGTTTCTCTCTCCTTTATTGTGATACTTACCATTTACTCTTCTGTTTAGCTTGGTTTGTGCTATGTGGTCTGTAAATAAGATTAATGAGAATCTATAAACTGCAATATGTCTTTACTTGAGGAACAGAATTCCATGAGTGAGCACTTATAGACAGTGAAACCTTTCATATGTAGTCCCAGCTTAGAGAAAGAGATGGCCTCTTAAGCAAAGAGTGGGGAGAAGATGTGTGGCTGTTTAGTAAATTTTCTAGATATAAAATACATTTTTATATATTTTTATACTGATATAAAATATATTTTTCCTGTACTTTATCATTCATGAAGCCTTTAGAATGGAGGGAAGCTGAAAAGGGCAAAGAAGAAAAGCTAGATTGAAAAATATAACGGAAAATAACTGAAAGCAGAATAATTGTAAGAATAAAAAGCAGGTTTTGTAAAAGACAAAGACCACAAAATATAATAGTCAAGCTTTCAAACAGTGTTTTGGTGGCAATGGATTTTTTTTGTTTTTTGCTTCTTTTTTTTCTAAAATAGGGAAAATCCAGGACAGATTACTAATGCTCTGATGCTATCACAATAAATAAACTCTTGCTAACTGTACAAAATGCATTTAATGTCTAATATATAATTAATATTTTCCAGTAAGGACATTTCCTCAAAGTTAAGACAAACAGCAAATAGGATGGGAACTGCTGCTGAGTAGCAGTACTCACCGCTCTTAGGACCACCTTTGCACACCTTAAGCAGTACCTTACTTTGTGACTAGCCCCATTGAAATCAATGGGACTATTTGTGGAGTAAGTTGCTGTTCAAGGTAAGAGTGGCAAAACTAAATTCTAACGGTTTAAAAACAGGAGATTAGAAAATGTAATTTTTCTTCCTCAGCCTGTCTCCCCCATTTCCTGAGCACAGGGGACTCCTTCCACCATTTCAGCCTTTTATCAAGTACTAGAAAACAGCACTTCCCTCAATGGACAGAGACTCATGTGCAACTTACAATACTACTAACCCTGCGTCCATGCATACATCTGCTGTGAGGTCCATGATGATTTTTCCCCATCCTGGATTCAGCTGGTGATATGACTTGCCTGGCCCTGATGCTTCCAGCCTGTAAGAGTAGTGAGTAACCAGTCACAGGAGGACCTGGCCATGTTATTCTATGTTCGGAGGAGCACACAAAGAAAAGGAGAATGGGTATCCCAGAAAAACAACAGGTAGATCAGTTCTTGCTCCTGCTATGAGTCTTGTTCTGGCCTTCCATGCTAGTTGTCAGGAACACAGGAATACAGAGTTTCCCACCCTACTGTTCTTCCAAAATCCTTGGAAATATGAGTGATCCCCAGATGATATACTCTTAGGAATTAGCTTGTTTTCTAAGGGTTAATACAGTATTACAATTTGTGTGCACAGTTTCTCATACTAAAAGGAAATGCCATTTAAACCAATTAAAGTGATCTACATAGGGCTACATTTGCAGACTCTTCAGAAGTAGTAGAAACAGGATCAAACACTATTAAGTGGATAACATAAGTTCTATTGATTTTAATAGTACAGGATCAAGCCTATAGTGTAGAATTTATCTTTCCTAGGAGTGTTGGCCCTCTAGAGTGTAGTATCTCGTTTCTCCAAACTGTACTGGTTTCTTATTCCCCTCCGGAGGAAATTCAAAGTATTGGTTTTGTCAAGGTTCCTTTCCCACTCTGAACTCTAGGGTACAGATGTGGGGACCTGCATGAAAACCTCCTAAGCTTACTTTCACCAGCTTAGGTTAAAACTTCCCCAAGGTACAAACTATTTTACCCTTGGACTTCCACTGCCACCACCAAACTTTATCTGGGTTCCTGAAAAAACGTAGTTGGAAACATCTTTCCCCCCAAACTCCTCCCAACCTTTGCACCCCACTTCCTGGGGAAGGTTTGGTAAAAATCCTCACCAATTTGCATAGGTGACCACAGACCCAAACCCTTGGATCTTAGAACAATGAAAAAACATTCAGTTTCCTTACAAGAAGACTTTTAATAGAAGTAAAAAAGAATCACCTCTGTAAAATCAGGATGGTGAATACCTTACAGGGTAATTAGATTCAAAACATAGAGAATCCCTCTAGGCAAAACCTTAAGTTACAAAAACGACACACAGACAGAAATATTCATTCTATTCAGCACAGCTATTTTCTCAGCCATTTAAAGAAATCATAATCTAACACATACCTAGCTAGATTACTTACTAAGTTCTAAGACTCCATTCCTGTTCTGTCCCCGGCAAAAGCATCACACAGACAGACACAGAACCTTTGTTTTTCTCCCTCCTCCCAGCTTTTGAAAGTATCTTGTCTCCTCATTGGTCATTTTGGTCAGGTGCCAGCGAGGTTACCTTTAGCTTCTTAACCCTTTACAGGTGAGAGGATTTTTCCTCTGGCCAGGAGGGATTTTAAAGGGGTTTACCTTTCCCTTTATATTTATGACAGGTTTTGATTGATAAAATGCTATATTTTTGGTTCTGGCCACCTGAGAAATCTTCTCTCCCTATGCAGTGTCATGACAATTGATATCAGCTGTAGCACTTTTGCCAATAGTCCCCAGATTTGAATATATGGACCTGGAGCTAATAGTTCCCAAATTTAAACAAGTGGAGCTGGAGGCAGAGCCTTTTCAGTGAAGGGTGCGTGTATCTGAAATGTACTGCCCCAGTTGTTCTGACAAAATTCAAGTTTGTTAAACTTTGAGGTGCAAACCAGACTGATGTATTTGATCAGGTTTGGATAGCTGGAAAAAAACCAGTGGGGGTGTGTAGTGGTCTTTCTTCTCACTTTGTTAAAAATCACTATGTTCTGCTATATTTCCTCCTGTAGCCTTCTGCCTTCTTCTTCTCTGACACTTGACTACAAATAAAATTCAAATATAGTATATATAAATAACGTATAATAGTTTCTGTATAATAAATTGTAAATCCATAAATATATGGTAATTTCTATAGAATAAGTTGTAAATCTAAATTGCGTTTAACTTCTTCTCTTGCATTCTAATTTTGTATTTATTAGAATGAAATTACTCAAGGTGCTTAAAATTCAGCCCATACTAAAGTGCTTTGCTAGCTCCTGATTGTCTTCTTGCTCACACTGGTGTAAATCCAAAGGACATGTATTGAAGTCACAATGTAAAAATGACATAAGAGGAGAATCAAGTCCTTATTTTTGTTTCAGGCTGTGGAGAAAGCTTGAAAAAAAGCATAGTAACTTCAAGTTTAAATATAATTAATATCAGAACTTGGTTTAAGTTGAACTGTTTGGTTGTTGCTTTCATATAAAGTGCAACTAAAATGCTTTATCTAAATTTAGGACTTTGTTCTTGATCTATTTCAAAGATTCAGGAATCAATTGGAGATTATGATGATCATAAGATCTAAGGAGATCTGATAGAAATTATATCCTATGCTATTTGTACTCGGCAGGAATATATATGATAGCATGGATGTGCTTAAGATAGGCCATCACATTCTGTTCTAGGATAATTGGAGAATCATCTAGTGTTAATCCTTTAATTAATGTCTTGTTGTGAATACATAGCAGTACAGGATAGGATAATTCCGCCAGTATAAGCTTGTTTGTAGACGAGAAGCTGAATCTGGCTAAGAGATGATGAGTATCAGAAAATTTTGTTAAATTGTATGTGAACTGATTTATGATCAGATCATTGATTTAATATAAGTAGCTCTGGAAAGCAAAAGTATGTTAGGCCTGATTGTGATCTAAATTACAGTAGTGTGCATTAGGAGTAATTCCACTAACGTCAATTCAAGTATGCTAGGGTAGGCTCTTTAGCTGCAAAAAACTTTAGTTAGAGAAGGGAATATGGGCCTTAGATGCACAAGCAGCTTTGCCTCTTCAGTAACTAGATTCTAGTCACGGAAAATGATTTGTGTCTTTCAACATCATCTAAGACCTCTAATAATTTGCTAGGGCTTCAGCAGGTCAATAGGTTCTTGCTATGCAGAGAGTGCAGACCTTCAGACTAGAGCTGAGTGAAATTTTTCACCAAAACACTTTTTAGGCGAATGAGGGAAAATTGGCTACAGTGAAAAATCCTGTGGTATCTTATGGATCCCACACAGTCTCTCAAAGGTGAATAGGAACTCCTCAGCACAGTCAGTCTTTAGATAAATTGTGCAGTCTTTCTCCCACTCCCTGTTGTTGAGAGAGGATGTACTCACAGCTGAGGCAGATCCGTTTTGCTGTTCCTGAGCTGCCATGTGTGAGCTTCCTTCTCAGCTGCTAGCCGCACCATGCCTCTTTGAGCTGTCTCCTCAACTTCCTCAGATTCTCTCTTCTCCTTGATCCGGAGCTCAATCATCCGGAGCTTGATCCGGAGCTCCACCATCCTTACTTCATGCTCACATTGTTCTTTCTTGGCTTCCAGGAGTCTCAGTTGAACCAGTTCTGCTTCAGTGGCATCTAGTTCATCGTGGTATGCAGGCCCTGCTCTTTGCTCAAAATTTATCAGCAAAATTCTCAGTTCCTGATCTGAGGTTTTCTTCTTAAAGGACAACCCCCTTTGGAAGCACAAACCCTCCACGTCTTTTATCCCAAGGCCCTCAGATGACTGCGAGTCACCCATTGTGACTAATCTTCAACCTTTAAAACTCTCAATATCAAGTTTACACTTTTAACAGCCATTGGATTTTGATCTTTCAGTCCAATTGACTTGTGGCCTCTGTATCCTGTCACACCTACCCCAATTGTCATGCTGTCTGAAGTGTCTCACAACCTGTGAGTGCCTACCTCAGGACAGACTGTCAGAAAAGAAAGGCAAACACCCCAAACTGGTGGTATGTTCTATAATTAGATTTTACCAAGTCTATAACAAATATGAACTCCTGGATCATGGTAATAGTCTTACCATGGAATCACAGACAGTCCCCTTGGACTCTCCAGCCTATCTTGCTACCTAGGCAAACCAGACTTTGTGATAAAAGGTCACAAACCAAAAATCAGACAACATCAGGTTTCTCCCAGTCTGAAGAAACCGGTACTTCAGATCTTACGCCAGAGACAACGCTAGGAGCCAATTCTATAGTAAACTAACTAAAGGTTTATTAGTTAAGAAAAGGAAGGGAGAGTTACTGAGAGATTAAAGCAGGTGAAATAGATGCACAGGTGAGTCACAGTTTGTAACTCCAAATGGTGGCAGTTATGTAGTACTGCCAGTTTCCCAAAAGTCTTTTCAGGATTCCCAGATTGTCTCTAGGACAATCTCCGCTTTGCATCTGGCACATTTCCCTGTAAGAGTCTAAACAGTCCAAAGATGAAGGATCTTTCTTTGAACCCATTCTTATAGCTTCTTCCGATAGAAGACAAGCTGACAGTGTCTCTACCCACATGTGCTTTTCCTTTGATGATGGTGAGTGTGGAATGCATTTAGTTTTTTGACATCCGACCACCATACATAATGGATGCTTGGTTTGAAATTAGAATTTTCTGTTGAAGTCCTTAAGTCCTTCATTAGAATTTCATAAGATTTCTTTGATGGGTTATTTAGTTACAGGGATATGCACAATGTAAATATTTGCTATTACATTATAACAGGAACAGTTAGATGAAAACAATGCACATAACATCCCACTAGTTTTCATGAAATTTTAAACACCTAATATTCTCTTACACGTCTAACCAACACTTTGATCTATATTAACACAAATTGACCTGATTACACTCTAGTGTTTTCAATGTAATATTTCTGCCAACAGTATAGTGTCTTGTTTCATATTTGTTCCTGTGGTTAGAACAACAATGCTTATTTAATTGGGAGAGTTTCTTAAGAGAGGAGGGAATGTGGCGTTTAGATGCTGCTTGTAATTATTAGAATTGGGAGCACTGGCTGTTGGGAGTCTGAAAGGACAGGAAACAGGAAGAGGGGGAAAGTTGAGGAGGCAGAGTGAGAGCTACCGAGGGTGCAGCAGCAGCTTGATAAAGAGGTTTCCACTTTAAAAATAAAGTCCTGTTGAAGTTTGTTAGTACCTCGCCAGGTTGCAACAACATATCGCCAGGGCTTTTATAAACTTCTTTAATGTGCAACTTTCATCTAGGATCACATTGCTATGTGCCACAGGAAGTTCGGCCAGCACATCCCTCGGCCTGCGCCGCTTCCTGCAGCCCCCATTGGCCTCGAGCGGTGAACCGCGGCCAATGGGAGCCGCGATTGGCTAAACCTGCAGGCACGGCAGGTAAAGAAACCGGCCCAGCCTGCCAGGTACTTTCCCTGGACAAGCGGTGGACCACAGTTGAGAACCACTGACCTAGATCTTCTGTACTCCAGGTGAGTGTCCTACATGCTGGGCTACAGGATATGAGGAGATGCGGGGGAGGGACACCTCCTCCTCCTCCCAATTTTTTTCCACACTGAATTTTTCAGGCCTGCCATCAAACCCAAAACGTTGTTATAGCTTAGTTGCCCAGCTGTAGTTGGGGCACATTGAGCCCTGATGTCAGTGAGTGCACATGCACTATACTAGGGTTAATTTTGGTCTCATGTTAATAAATGAGTCTCTCCTCCTTTCTCAAATGAATTGTTGCTTGATTCAAGAAGAGCCAAATAGTGGTTGCTTTAAAATACATTTAAAGTTAAAGATACATTTAGAGATGTTATTAAGCATTTTTAGGCAATAGCCACAATGGCTATCACCAAGGTTGGGACCCTGGTGTGCTAGGCATTTTACAAATATACAGAAAATGACAGTCCCAAAGGGTTTATAGGCAGCCAGTCCTATGTTGGCTTGACTACTCTGAGAATCCTTAATATTGCTCATGTATAATGTATGAAATTCACAATTTCAATTAAGTGTTTATCAACATTTTGAATTTTAATTAAAAAATTCTCAAATTTTATTATTATTTTTTCCCAAAAAATTATATCCCATTTTTGACCAGCTCTACTAATTACCACGTATATATCTAAATTTGGCTGGCGAAAAGTCTCTTTATTCTGAACACCTAATATTCTGTATTTAGATTTTTTAAAATATCTGGCCAGTGCAAATATTTGTAATCTAAAATAATAATATAAAGTGAGTACTGTACACTTTGTATTCTGTGTTGTAAATGAAATCAATGTATTTGAAAATGTACAGAAACATCCAAAATATGTATGATACATTTAAATTGGTATCTATTGTTTAACAGTGCCACTAAAACTGCTATTAATCATGACTATTTTTTAAATTTAATTAATTTGTTTTGCATTAATCACTTGAGATAACTGTGATTAATTTACAGCCCTAAATGCAATTTATTAAAAGGAATCCATATCCAGTTTCTCTTCCTATTTTTAACTTTATGAAGCTTTCCACCCAAATGGTTTACAAACAGGTTAGAAGTACAGTAGAACCTCAGAGTTAGGAACACCAGTTACGCACTGACCAGTCAACCACACACCTCATTTGGAAGCGGAAGTACCAATCAGGCAGCATCAGAGACCAAAAAAAAAATTTTTAAAGCAATTACAGTGTAGTACTTTGTTAAAAATAAACTACTAACAAAATAAAGGGAAAGCAGCATTTTTCTTCTGCATGGTAAAGTTTCAAAGCTGTATTAAATCAATGTTCAGTTGTAAACTTTTGAAAGAACAACCATATCATTTTGTTCAGAGTTATGAACATTTCAGAATTACAAACAACCTCCATTCGCGTGGTGTTCATACTCTGGGGTTCCACTGTACTGTTGAAAATGCTTACATTAAGCCCTGAACAAGTTTTGTATCAATCAATCTTTTGTGCTCATTAAAGATCCCTTGGCACTTTTCATAGCAATGTGATCCTAGATGAAAGTTGCACATTAAATAAGTTTATAGAAGCCCTGGCGATATGTTGTAGCAACCAGGCAAGGTACTAACAAACTTCAACAGGACTTTCTTGTTAAAGTGGAAACCGCTTTACCAAGCTGCTGCTGCACCCTCGGTAGCTCTCACACCGCCTCCTCAACTTCCCCGCCCTCCTTCCTGTTTCCTGTCCTTTCAGACTCCCAGCAGCCAGTGCTCCCAGTTCTAATAATTACAGGTAGCATTTAAACACCACATTCCCTCCTCTCTTAAGAAACTCTCCCAATTAAATAAACATTGCTGTGCTAACCACAGGAACAAATATGAAACAAGACACTATACTGTTGGCAGAAATATTACACTGAAAACACTGTCGATACTACATAAAATAGTCCCTAGTCCAGACAGGTGGTCGTCTGGGTTTGACAGGCCATCTCTCAAGCCCCGGTTCCAGTGCAATGTCTTGTTGTGGTGATACTACAGTGAAGTTATCCAGTGCAGACTGGGTTTTGGCATAATCTCCTCTTGGTGCATAGGCAGGTGAAAGATAAGAAGCATTCCATACCCGCCCATCAGAAAGTCGATAGGTGTAAGGTCCCTTCTTCTCTATGATTTTAAAAGGAGCTGTGAATTTATGGTCCCCTTTGCATAAAATTCCAGGTTTTCGTATTCTAATGAAGGAACCACACTCAAACTTTGGTTCCTTAGCACCCTGCCACTTGTCTGTGAAAGCTTTATACTTTGCTTGGTTCTGTTCAACTGTTTTTCTCACATCATCCTCAGTTAGGGCATCAGGTCGTGCCTTAAACATTCCAGGAATGTTCAGTTTTGTATTCATCTGTTTCCCAGGCAGTAACTCTGCAGGCGATCTTTGCGTTGTGGCATGTCGTGTAGCCCGGTATACTTGCAAGAAATCAGTAGTGAAGGTTATCCACAATCGCCCTTCCAGTTCAGCTGTTTGCAAACTCTCTTTCAAAGTTCTGTTAAACGGTTCAATTTCCCCATTGGCTTGAGGGTAATATAGGGATGACCTTCTGTGTAAAATGTTCCTCTCTGCTAGAAAAGTTTCAAACTCCAGGGAAGTAAATTGACCACCATTATCTGAAACCAGTTCTTTGGGGTTACCTTCCCTGCTAAAAACTGAAGAGACGAACTTAATTACTGAAGCAGAAGAGATTTGGGATGTAAACGCTACTTCAGGCTATTTACTGAAATAGTCTATTAAAGTGATGGCATAATGGCAGTCACTTGGAGTAGTATCAAAGGGTCCTACAATGTCAATCACCACTTTTTCCCATGCAGATTCAGGAATAGGAACAGGCTGTAATGGAGGGGTACGTGTCACTGCTGTCTTATCATGCATTTGGCAAGTGACACAGGATTTTATGAGTGCTTCAGTTTGAGAGTCCATCCCGGGCCACCAATACAGATCCCGTGGTTGTTGTTGGTTCTGACAATTCCTTGATGAGTATCGTGTGCCAGGTGTATGGGTTTTGACTGTAATTCTTCTGGCACAAGTAGCTGGTGTATACCTCATAGCACACAGCCATCAAGCAAAGAAAGTTCATCCCGAACTCTAAAATAAGGCAGCAAAACTGGGTCAAGGTTTTAGGGTTACTGGGCCATCTCTTTGTCAGAAATTCCCATAGTTTTTGTTGAATTGGACACGCTGAACAAGCAGCTTGAAATTGTTCTCTTGTAACTGCAGTGAGAGTGTTTGTAATAAATGCAACTACTACATCCTCATCCTCCGGTGGACCATCTGGTGAAGGCAAAGGCAGGCAAGAAAGGCAACCAGCGACCACATTGTGGTTTCCAGGCTTATATTCCAGTTCATAATTGAAACAGAGTAGTCTTGCAGACCATCAAGCAATACGGTATCCTGCTCTTCCCAGTCCTTTCGTGGTGAGCAACGTCGTCAAAGGGCTGTGGTCTGTGTGCAACTTAAATGTGCGGCCCCACAGGTAAGTTCGCCATTTTTCAGTAGCCCAGACACAAGCAAGTGCTTCTTTTTTGACTGTAGAATATTTCCTCTCAGCATTACTTAGTGTCCTTGAAGCAAATTCAACAGTGCTCTCTGTGTTGTCCTCATGAAGTTGTGTGAGGACAGCCCCAAGTCCATAATCAGAAACATCAGCAGTCACAATTGTGGGCAATGCAGGACTGAATAGTGCAAATACTGGACTATGTACAATCAAGTCTTTCACCGTTTTGAAACTAGCTTGTGCATCCATTGTCCACCCTAAGCTTGAACTTCTCCGTAGTAATTCTTGTAACAGTTCAATGACAGAAGCATAATTGGGAATGAATTTTGCGTACCAGGAGGTAAGACCCAAGAAGGAACGTAAGGTTTGCAAATCTGTTGGAGGAGGAGCATTTGAAATTGCCAGATATGATCTGGATCAGGTTTTAGTCCAGTCTGTGAAATTGTATGCCCCAGAAAGGAGAGCTCAGTTTGTCTAAATTTGCATTTGGACCTATTGAGCTGGAGGCCTCCTTTGCTGATGCAGTTTAGTACAGACTGCAGGTTATTGTCATGCTCCTCAGAAGTATTTCCAAACACGATAATATCATCCAGATAGCACTGAACTCCATGTTGATTCTTCAGAATCAATGACATCATTTTTTGGAAGGCACTTGGGGAAGATGTGAGACCGTATGGAACACGTTTGAAATAAAATAGTCCCTCATGTGTAATAAATGCTGTGAGGTCTCTGCTATCTTCATGCAACATAACCTGGTAGTATGCAGTCTGCAAATCAAGAGTACAAAACATCTTTGTTCCATGGAGTTCTGCAACTACTTCTTCTATGTGAGGAAGAGGATGGCTGTCAATCACAATAGCTTTATTTGGCTCCCTTAAGTCCGCACAAAGGTGGATGCCTCCACCCTTCTTCTACTACTACAGGTGAAACCCATTCCGAGGAGTCGATCTCTTCAATAATGTCCTTTTGAACAAGTTTTCTAAGTTCCTCTGAAACAGCTTCCCTGACTGAAAATGGCAAGTGCCGTAATTTCTGTTGTACGAGTGTCATAAATATAAGGGGAAGGGTAAACCCCTTTGAAATTCCTCCTGGCCAGGGGAAAGCTCCTCTCACCTGTAAAGGGTTAAGAAGCTAAAGGTAACCTCGCTGGCACCTGACCAAAATGACCAATGAGGAGACAAGATACTTTCAAAAGCTGGGAGGAGGGAGAGAAACAAAGGGTCTGTGTCTGTCTGTATGCTGCTTTTGCCAGGGACAGAACAGGAATGGAGTCTTAGAACTTTGAGTAAGTAATCTAGCTAGGTATGTGTTAGATTATGATTTCTTTAAATGGCTGAGAAAAGAATTGTGCTGAATAGAATAACTATTTCTGTCTGTGTATCTTTTTTGTAACTTAAGGTTTTGCCTAGAGGGGTTCTCTATGTTTTTGAATCTAATTACCCTGTAAGATATCTACCATCCTGATTTTACAGGGGGGATTTCTTTATTTCTATTTACTTCTATTTTCTATTAAAAGTCTTCTTGTAAAAAACTGAATGCTTTTTCATTGTTCTCAGATCCAAGGGTTTGGGTCTGTGGTCACCTATGCAAATTGGTGAGGCTTTTTACCAAACCTTGTCCAGGAAGTGGGGTGCAGGGTTTTGGGAAGTATTTTGGGGGGAAGGACGCGTCCAAACAGCTCTTCCCCAGTAACCAGTATTAGTTTGGTGGTGGTAGCGGCCATTCCAAGGACCACGGGTGGAATACTTTGTACCTTGGGGAAGTTTTGACCTAAGCTGGTAAAGATAAGCTTAGGAGGTTTTTCATGCAGGTCCCCACATCTGTACCCTAGAGTTCAGAGTGGGGGAGGAACCTTGACATGGTGGCATAGTGGTGGGATTAACCTGAAATCATTTTGAGATCCAGTTGAGATTTTTTGAACTAGAAATACAGATTTTAAAAAGGAATTTTTTTTTTTTCCTTTGGAAAGCAGTTTAAACTGAAAGCAGATTGTTTTTCTCTGCTTTGTGGCCAAGCAGAGACAAAAGGGGATTATCTTGTGAATTGCAGGTTTTCTTTGCCTGGAGGCAGGGTACTTAACTCCTGCAGGGAAATTCACAGTCTTCCAACCCAGAGGTTTTTTTTTTTTCTTTTCTTCCTAAAAGTAAATAGGGGGTGTGTGTTCTACCCATTTGCTTTTTCTTTGGGCTGGGTAAGCAGGTTTCCAAGTAGTTTGGAGGTTTTTTGCTTTAAGTTGGGCCCAGAACAGAGACAAGGGAATTGTCTTTTTCTGTAGGCTGACAATCACTATCAGAGAATAGGTATTCTATTCCAGCACAGCAAAATTTTACAGCCAAGTTTTGTTTGTTTATTTCTAAACCTCGGGTGTAAAGTTAGTTAAAAACAGAGAGGTTAGAATGACCAAATCCTCAGCTCGACTACAGCTGGAATTAGCCAAATTTCAGGCTGAGGAAAGACAAAGGGAACATGAAAGACAGATAGAACTCATGCGGCTGAAGAAGGAACAAGAAAGGGAGGCAGAACAACACCAAGCGGCTGCTCACAGGAGAGCTATGGAAGCGAGGGACAAAGAACTGGAGGAGAAGGAAAAAGAGAGGAAGTATGTGGAGGAGATGGAGAAGATAAAGGCTCAGCAGAATATCCCAACAAACCCTAGTAATCCTTCTCCAAGTACCACTTCCCATCCCAGAAAGTTCCCCACCTACAAGGCAGGCGATGATACTGAGGCCTTCCTAGAAAACTTCGAAAGGGCCTGCCTTGGATACAACCTCTCTACTGACCAGTACATGGTAGAGCTGAGGCCGCAGCTCAGTGGACCCTTAGCTGAGGTGGCAGCTGAAATGCCTAAAGAACACATGAACAAGTATGAACTGTTTAAATCCAAGGCGAGAGTCAGAATGGGGATAACACCCGAGCAGTCTCGTCGGAGGTTCAGAGCCCTAAGGTGGAAACCAGACATGTCATTTACCCGACATGCCTACCACATTGTGAAACATTGGGATGCCTGGATATCAGGAGCAAGTGTTGAATCTCCAGTAAATTTGCCCTTCCTAATGCAAATGGAACAGTTCTTAGAGGGTGTTCCTGAGGAAATAGAAAGATACATCCTAGATGGGAAACCCAAAACTGTAATCGAGGCAGGAGAGATTGGAGCCAGATGGGTGGAGGTGGCAGAGAAGAAGAAAACTGGTCGCAGTTGGAGCGGAGACCAGAAGGGACCACCCCAGACCACACCCTATTACCGGGGGCCGCCCAAGGCCCCACCTACCTCCCAAAGAACCCTCCAGACCCCTTATCGTCCTGCCACCCCGTTCTCCAGCAACCCTCCTCGCCCCAGTGACCCGTCAGCTGGACGATGTTTTAAATGTAACGAGCTGGGGCATGTAAAGGCCAACTGCCCCAAGAACCCCAACAGATTACAGTTCATTGCACCGGAATCACACCAGAGGTCCACAGGCCCAGATACTTCCCAGATACCCTTAGAGCGGAGGGAAACTGTGAGTGTGGGCGGGAAGAAGGTCACCGCGTGGAGGGACACCGGAGCACAAGTGTCAGCTATCCATGCTTCCTTAGTGGACCCCAATTTAATCAACCCAGAGATCCAAGTGACGATTCAACCCTTCAAGTCCAACTCTTTCAATTTGCCTACAGCCAAGTTGCCTGTCCAGTACAAGGGCTGGTCAGGAATGTGGACTTTTGCAGTCTATGATGATTATCCCATCCCCATGCTGTTGGGGGAAGACTTGGCCAATCATGTGAAGCAGGCCAAGAGGGTGGGAACGGTCACCCGCAGCCAGGCTAAACAAGCCGTGAGGCCTAGCTCTGTTCCGGAAACTGCTATCAGGACCCAGTCAGAGGTGATGGACCTGGACCTTAGGCCAATGTCTGCAACAGCAGTAGTGGATCCAGTCCCAGAGACCCAGACGGAACCAGTCCCAGAACCGGAACCAGCCGAACAACCAACACCAGACCCCGTGCCAGCACTGAATCCAGTACTTGCAACCTCAACACCAGAGGGCCCCACCGAACCTGAACTGGCAGCAGCCGATAACCCTACACAAGAGGCTCAGCCGGAGCCTGAATCCCAACCTAGTGCACCAGCGGAGAGCGGTTCACAGTCAACAGAAACAGCTCCATCCCCTATATTGCTTCCAGAGGGACCAAGCCTAGGTCCACAATCCAATGAGGGACTGATGTCTCCAGCATCAAGGGAACAGTTCCAGACCGAACAGGAAGCAGATGAAAGCCTCCAGAGAGCTTGGACAGCGGCACGGAGCAACCCACCGCCTCTCAGCTCTTCTAATCGATCCAGGTTTGTTGTAGAAAGAGGACTTTTATACAAGGAAACTCTTTCTGGTGGACACCAGGAAGACTGGCATCCTCAGAGACAGTTGGTAGTTCCAACTAAATACCGGGCCAAGCTCTTGAGCTTAGCCCACGATCACCCTAGTGGCCATGCTGGGGTGAACAGGACCAAAGACCGTTTGGGGGGGTCATTCCACTGGGAGGGAATGGGCAAGGATGTTTCTACCTATGTCCAGTCTTGTGAGGTGTGCCAAAGAGTGGGAAAACCCCAAGACCAGGTCAAAGCCCCTCTACAACCACTCCCCATCATTGAAGTTCCATTTCAGCGAGTAGCTGTGGATATTCTGGGTCCTTTTCCGAAAAAGACAGCCAGAGGAAAGCAGTACATACTGACTTTCATGGATTTTGCCACCCGATGGCCGGAAGCAGTAGCTCTAAGCAACACCAGGGCTAAAAGTGTATGCCAGGCACTAGCAGACATTTTTGCCAGGGTAGGTTGGCCCTCCGACATCCTCACAGATGCAGGGACTAATTTCCTGGCAGGAACTATGAAAAACCTTTGGGAAGCTCATGGGGTAAATCACTTGGTTGCCACTCCTTACCACCATCAAACAAATGGCATGGTGGAGAAGTTTAATGGAACTTTGGGGGCCATGATACGTAAATTCGTAAATGAGCACTCCAATGATTGGGACCTAGTGTTGCAGCAGTTGCTCTTTGCCTACAGAGCTGTACCACATCCCAGTTTAGGGTTTTCCCCATTTGAACTTGTATATGGCCGTGAGGTTAAGGGGCCATTGCAGTTGGTGAAGCAGCAATGGGAGGGATTTACACCTTCTCCAGGAACTAACATTCTGGACTTTGTAACCAACCTACAAAACACCCTCCGAACCTCTTTAGCCCTTGCTAAAGAAAACTTACAGGATGCTCAAAAAGAGCAAAAAGCCTGGTATGATAAACATGCCAGAGAGCGTTCCTTCAAAGTAGGAGACCAGGTCATGGTCTTAAGGGCGCTCCAGGCCCATAAAATGGAAGCATCGTGGGAAGGGCCATTCATGGTCCAGGAGCGCCTAGGAGCTGTTAATTATCTCATAGCATTCCCCACCTCCAACCGGAAGCCTAAGGTGTACCATATTAATTCTCTAAAGCCCTTTTATTCCAGAGAATTAAAGGTTTGTCAGTTTACAGCCCAGGGAGAAGATGATGCTGAGTGGCCTGAAGGTGTCTACTACGAAGGGAAATGTGCTGGTGGTGTGGAAGAGGTGAACCTCTCCATGACCCTTGGGCGTATGCAGCGACAGCAGATCCAGGAGCTGTGCACTAGCTACGCGCCAACGTTCTCAGCCACCCCAGGACTGACTGAACGGGCATACCACTCCATTGACACAGGTAATGCTCACCCAATTAGGGTCCAACCTTACCGGGTGTCTCCTCAAGCTAAAACTGCTATAGAACGGGAGATCCAGGATATGTTACAGATGGGTGTAATCCGCCCCTCTGAAAGTGCATGGGCATCTCCAGTGGTTCTAGTTCCCAAACCAGATGGGGAAATACGTTTTTGCGTGGACTACCGTAAGCTAAATGCTGTAACTCGCCCAGACAACTATCCAATGCCACGCACAGATGAACTGTTAGAGAAACTGGGACGGGCCCAGTTCATCTCTACCTTGGACTTAACAAAGGGGTACTGGCAGGTACCGCTAGATGAATCTGCCAAGGAAAGGTCAGCCTTCATCACACATCTCGGGCTGTATGAATTTAATGTACTCCCTTTCGGGCTGCGAAATGCACCCGCCACTTTCCAAAGACTTGTAGATGGTCTCCTAGCGGGATTAGGAGAATATGCAGTCGCCTACCTTGACGATGTGGCCATATTTTCGGATTCCTGGGCAGACCACCTGGAACATCTACAAAAAGTCCTTGAGCGCATAAGGGAGGCAGGACTAACTGTTAAGGCTAAGAAGTGTCAAATAGGCCTAAACAGAGTGACTTACCTTGGACACCAGGTGGGTCAAGGAACTATCAGCCCCCTACAGGCCAAAGTGGATGCTATCCAAAAGTGGCCTGTCCCAAAGTCAAAGAAACAGGTTCAATCCTTCTTAGGCTTGGCTGGTTATTACAGACGATTTGTACCGCACTACAGCCAAATCGCTGCCCCACTGACAGACCTAACCAAAAAGAAACAGCCAAACGCTGTTCAGTGGACCGTGAAGTGTCAGAAGGCCTTTAACAAGCTTAAAGCGACACTCATGTCTGACCCTGTACTAAGGGCCCCAGACTTTGACAAACCGTTCCTAGTAACCACAGATGCATCCGAGCGTGGTGTGGGAGCAGTTTTAATGCAAAAAGGACCTGATCAAGAATTCCACCCTGTAGTGTTTCTCAGCAAAAAACTGTCTGAGAGGGAAAGCAACTGGTCAGTCACTGAAAAAGAATGTTACGCCATTGTCTACGCTCTGGAAAAGCTACGCCCATATGTTTGGGGACGGCGTTTCCACCTGCAAACCGACCATGCTGCACTGAAGTGGCTTCACACCGTCAAAGAAACTAACAAAAAACTTCTTCGGTGGAGTTTAGCTCTCCAAGAGTTTGATTTCGACATCCAACACATCTCAGGAGCTTCTAACAAAGTGGCTGATGCACTCTCCCGTGAAAGTTTCCCAGAATCAACTGGTTAAAATCGTCCTTAAGATGTGGAAAATATTGTTAGTCTTTATGTATTTGGTAGTATATTTAGAGATGCATGTGTCTTATTAACTCTGTTTTTCCTAGAGCTCCAGGAAGAAATCCCAGCCAGTGTTTCACCCTAGCTGAGATTTGGGGGGCGTGTCATAAATATAAGGGGAAGGGTAAACCCCTTTGAAATTCCTCCTGGCCAGGGGAAAGCTCCTCTCACCTGTAAAGGGTTAAGAAGCTAAAGGTAACCTCGCTGGCACCTGACCAAAATGACCAATGAGGAGACAAGATACTTTCAAAAGCTGGGAGGAGGGAGAGAAACAAAGGGTCTGTGTCTGTCTGTATGCTGCTTTTGCCAGGGACAGAACAGGAATGGAGTCTTAGAACTTTGAGTAAGTAATCTAGCTAGGTATGTGTTAGATTATGATTTCTTTAAATGGCTGAGAAAAGAATTGTGCTGAATAGAATAACTATTTCTGTCTGTGTATCTTTTTTGTAACTTAAGGTTTTGCCTAGAGGGGTTCTCTATGTTTTTGAATCTAATTACCCTGTAAGATATCTACCATCCTGATTTTACAGGGGGGATTTCTTTATTTCTATTTACTTCTATTTTCTATTAAAAGTCTTCTTGTAAAAAACTGAATGCTTTTTCATTGTTCTCAGATCCAAGGGTTTGGGTCTGTGGTCACCTATGCAAATTGGTGAGGCTTTTTACCAAACCTTGTCCAGGAAGTGGGGTGCAGGGTTTTGGGAAGTATTTTGGGGGGAAGGACGCGTCCAAACAGCTCTTCCCCAGTAACCAGTATTAGTTTGGTGGTGGTAGCGGCCATTCCAAGGACCACGGGTGGAATACTTTGTACCTTGGGGAAGTTTTGACCTAAGCTGGTAAAGATAAGCTTAGGAGGTTTTTCATGCAGGTCCCCACATCTGTACCCTAGAGTTCAGAGTGGGGGAGGAACCTTGACAACGAGCATCATATTATTCTGCATTTTAACTTTATGCAGAAACCCATAAGCACAGCCGAGTTTCTCCCAGATGAAAGTGGTGTGTGTACCACAAGAGTCTTTTGCT
Organism: Eretmochelys imbricata; assembly: GCF_965152235.1. Lineage (NCBI taxonomy): Eukaryota > Metazoa > Chordata > Testudines > Cheloniidae > Eretmochelys > Eretmochelys imbricata. The sequence goes on from NC_135572.1 coordinate 146,018,109, forward strand.
AAGGAAGATCAATTCGTCCGTTAACTACCTTGAGATTTAAAGCAGTCAATAAATCTCTGCCAAGGATGGGAGTGCCTTTGTGGACAATGTAGAACTCTGCAGTTACACAGCAATCACCAAAAGTAACTATTGCTGGCAGGCAGCCATGTACTGGAATATGGTTTTTCAAATAGCACACCAAGTGAAGTTTGGATTCAGTAAGAGGCACATCTTTAAAGTAATGCAGATAGATGGAATCAGATAGTATAGATACTGCTGAGCCAGTGTCCAACATTCGCTGAATAGAGTGTGAGGGTATGGCGGAAACATTTACAGTGCTTTTTATTTCTTCTAGAATACGTGCAGTAGTGATTTTGTCCATGGTCAGCACAGTAACATCTGGTATTATAACTGCATGCACCTGTTCATTGAACTGGCTGCTGCGACATACTTTACCAAAATGACAGGTTTCAGAGTAACAGCAGTGTTAGTCTGTATTCGCAAAAAGAAAAGGAGTACTTGTGGCACCTTAGAGACTAACCAATTTATTTGAGCATGAGCTTTCGTGAGCTATAGCTCACTTCATCTATAGCTCACGAAAGCTCATGCTCAAATAAATTGGTTAGTCGCTAAGGTGCCACAAGTACTCCTTTTCTTTTTACCAAAATGCCCAATCTTTTTGCAATGATTGCACTGAGCTACTTTTTGCCGGACATCCGGTGTAGCTTGGAAGGCGTTGTGGTGATCCACAGTGAAAGCATGCTTTTACTATATTTTGAATTTGCTGATTCGGTGGTTTTCCATTAGTTTTCTTCTTGTAATTGTTTGTCTGCAGTGATAGTGAACTTTTCTGCAAAGGAGTCACAGCCTGGACTGTGCCTCCTGTATCCATGCTCATAATTTTGGCTTCAGTTGTAGCTGACTCAATCTGAGTAGCAATGGTTATTGCTTTTTGTAGTGTAAGTTGTGGTTCTAGAAGTAAGCGTTCTCTTACATGAAGCATGGTTGTTTTCTCAATGAGCTGGTCTCAAATCATCTCATCTGCCATATTCCCAAAATCACAAGTTACAATCAGACTCCTCAGGGAAACAATATACTGCATTATAGTCTCCCCTGTTTTCTGCTCACGCTGGCAAAATCTGAGGCGATTAGCTACTACATTCACTTTTGGCACAAAGAAGATCTTTAATGCAGTGAGTGCAGTCTCATATTTATCATCTGAAAGGGGAAAAGTGTAAAATATACGCTGCCCTTCTGCTCCAAGGCAGTGGCTTAGCAGAGCACGCTTTCTTACATCAGAAATCTCTGTAGCACTGATTGCAAGCAGATAAGTCTCAAACATATGGATCCAGGCAGTAAAAGCAATTGGAGGCTCACCTGGGCTTTGCAGAAAGGCTGCAGGTGGGTTCAGAGGCAGAAGATCCATTCTCGTTGCCAAAATGTTGTAGCAACCAGGCAAGGTACTAACAAACTTCAACAGGACTTTATTTTTAAAGTGGAAACCTCTTTACCAAGCTGCTGCTGCACCCTCGGCAGCTCTCACTCTGCCTCCTCAACTTCCCGCACCCGCTCCCTCCTGTTTCTGTCCTTTCAGACTCCCAGCAGCCGGTGCTCCCAGTTCTAATAATTACAAGCAGCATCTAAAAACCACACAATATTAAATATCTTTGTCCTGGATAGGTTGTAAAATAATTTTTTTGGTTGAGACAAATTAGAAGCCCTGATTTTTTGTCAGTAAAGACTGCATAGTATTTTATGTAATAGGAGGGTGTCTGCCTGTATTTTTAAAATCAGTGACTCCATTCTTCCCTTCTATGGGAATAATATACATATTTAAATTGTCTCTTTCTGCTTATTTTGTTTCTCATTCATTTTCATTGACGAAGTCGTAAGAGTTATGGTTTGCCCTTCTCCAGACACATACAGAAGTAGTCAAGTGTTGCACTGTTTTAATGCATGGGACCTCTGAGATCTGGGCAGTTCTGATAAGATCCACATGAGGCAAAAGACAAAAACTGCTACAGTTAGGAATGTTAAAATGGGAGCAATTTCCTCAGCATACTAAAATCTCTGCATGGGTATGTTGTAGTAACAACAAAATGTCAGAAGTTTCAAATGCATAATGTATCCTTCTCCATAAGCTAGTGTCAAATGTGATTTCTGAAATTATTTAGTGGTAATAATAATTAATTAACATTCTGTACTTGTGTAGCACCCTCCATTTATGAATCTCAAATCTGGAAATAAAAAAAAAATTGCTGCAAATCCCAATTAGGGCTTCACCCTGAAATTCAAAGTCATTGTGCCATCAACCCTTTTCCTGTAAACAGAGTTTGACAAACAAATGTAACCCTCGTACTTCATGATTCTCTTACTTACATTTTATGAAAATGTTCATTATTCAAAATTTTGATTTATGTTTTATGCAAAAGCGGATTCCTTGTGTGTTGCTCACTGAAACTATTGTTTAAAGGATTCACTACTCATAATTTACTACCAGTGTTGTTTGATAGGTTACATAAGTCACATGATAAGTTTATGAATACCTGAAAGTTTTAGGCAGGAGGAAACCTTGAATATTGTGCAAACTTTCATGCAAATGTATTTGCATGTGTATTCATTCATGATCCATGTTTCTCCAACATTTGTGCAAAACCAGTTGCTCTTACAAATGTTCTCAGAAAGCAACTAAAAGGTGTCAGACTCAACTGAAGCAATGGGTGTTTTTTTTATTTGAATTAAATTTTGCAAATACTTTGCTTATCATTCACCCTGCTCTGCATATAATTTTTTATCTACATTACTGCTATCATTCCAAACTGCTTGAATTTTCGCATACAGTATACTTTTACAGTCCACCTAATTAATAGGGGCCAGAGCTTCTAGTGTGTTAACTGAAAATAGAGTAGTGGTGGCAAGTGATGTGCCCATATTTTCTTTCATAATTGGTATTCATATTTTTCCCTAAAGCACTTAACAAAACATCTATATCATCCCTCTCTAAGTAATGAGGAAATATTTTAGCATTAATCTTTATCACATTGCTGGGCCCCTTATTAGTCTTTCCCCTTTACCATTCACTTGGCTCCACATTCTGTGTTGTTCTCATAAGTTCTCCATTTAAGCATACTAATCATCTTCTAACTTATCTGAGCTTCAAGGCATCATTCCTTTATGAAGCTTCATCAGACTATCTAGACTATTCAGTACTTCTTTACTGAATCTTATTCAAGCCTCCCGACCTGTTATCACCTTGCCACATTTCCATTATGTTTTGTTATTGAGAATACTGGGAAGGAGAGAACATGCTGCATGAACACTAATAAAACAGAAGAAGAAAGTAGATGTAGTGATTTTTTTTTTTTGCAGCCACTACCTGAAAAGAATTGGGGTATGTCTACACTACGGAATTAGGTCGAATTTATAGAAGTCAGTTTTCAGAAATCGGTTTTATATATTCGAGTGTGTGTGTCCCCACAGAAAATGCTCTAAGTGCATTAAGTGCATTAACTCGGCAGAGTGCTTCCACAGTACCGAGGCAAGCGTCGACTTCCGGAGCATTGCACTGTGGGTGGCTATCCCACAGTTCCCGCAGTCTCCGCTGCCCATTGGAATTCTGGGTTGAGATCCCAATGCCTGATGGGGCTAAAACATTGTCGCGGGTGGTTCTGGGTACATATCATCAGGCCCCCGTTCCCTCCCTCCCTCCGTGAAAGCAAGGGCAGACAATCGTTTCGTGCCTTTTTTCCTGAGTTACCTGTGCAGACGCCATACCACGGCAAGCATGGAGCCCGCTCAGGTAACCGTCACCGTATGTCTTCTGGGTGCTGGCAGACGCGGTACTGCATTGCTACACAGTAGAAACAACCCATTGCCTTCTGGCAGCAGACGGTGCAATATGACTGGTAGCCGGCATCGTCATGTCTGAGGTGCTCCTGGCCACGTCGGCCGGGAGCGCCTGGGTAGACGTGGGCGGAGGGACTAAATTTGGAGTGACTTGACCAGGTCATTCTCTTTAGTCCTGCAGTCAGTCCTATTGAACCGTCGTATGGTGAGCAGGCAGGTGATATGGATTGCTAGCAGTCGTACTGTACCATCTTCTGCCGGGCAGGCAAGAGATGAGGATGGCTAGCAGTCGTATTGTACCATCTTCTGCCGGGCAGGCAAGAGATGAGGATGGCATGCAGTCCTTCTGCACCGTCTGCTGCCAGCCAAAGATGTAAAAGATACTTGGAGTGGATCAAAACAAGAAATAGATCAGATTTGTTTTGTACTCATTTGCTTCTCCCCCTCCCCTGTCTAGGGGACTCATTCCTCTAGGTCACACTGCAGTCACTCACAAAGAAGGTGCAGCGAGGTAGATCTAGCCATGTATCAATCAGAGGCCAGACTAACCTCCTTGTTCCAATAAGAACAATAATTTAGGTGCACCATTTCTTATTGGAACCCTCCGTGAAGTCCTGCCTGAAATACTCCTTGATGTAAAGCCACCCCCTTTGTTGATTTTAGCTCCCTGAAGCCAACCCTGTAAGCCGTGTCATCAGTCGCCCCTCCCTCCATCAGAGCAACAGCAGACAATCGTTCCGCGCCTTTTTTCTGTGCAGACGCCTTTTTTCTGTGCGGACGTGCATGGAGGCCGCTCAGCTCACTTTGGCAATTAGGAGCACAATAAACACCACATGCATTATCCAGCAGTATATGCAGCACCAGAACCTGGCAGAGCGATACCGGGCGAGGAGGCGACGTCAGCGCGGTCACGTGAGTGATCAGGACATGGACACAGATTTCTCTGAAAGCATGGGCCCTGCCAATGCATGCATCATGGTGCTAATGAGGCAGGTTCATGCTGTGGAACGCCGATTCTGGGCTCGGGAAACAAGCACAGACTGGTGGGACCGCATAGTGTTGCAGGTCTGGGATGATTCCCAGTGGCTGCGAAACTTTCGCATGCGTAAGGGCACTTTCATGGAAGTCTGTGACTTGCTATCCCCTGCCCTGAAGCTCATGAATACCAAGATGAGAGCAGCCCTCACAGTTGAGAAGCGAGTGGCGATAGCCCTGTGGAAGCTTGCAACGCCAGACAGCTACCAGTCAGTTGGGAATCAATTTGGAGTGGGCAAATCTACTGTTGGGGCTGCTGTGATGCAAGTAGCCCACGCAATCAAAGATCTGCTGATATCAAGGGTAGTGACCCTGGGAAATGTGCAGGTCATAGTGGATGGCTTTGCTGCAATGGGATTCCCTAACTGTGGTGGGGCCATAGACGGAACCCATATCCCTATCTTGGCACCAGAGCACCAAACCGGCGAGTACATAAACCGCAAGGGGTACTTTTCAATAGTGCTGCAAGCTCTGGTGAATCACAAGGGACGTTTCACCAACATCAACGTGGGATGGCCGGGAAAGGTACATGACGCTCGCACCTTCAGGAACTCTGATCTGTTTCAAAAGCTGCAGGAAGGGACTTTATTCCCAGACCAGAAAATAACTGTTGGGGATGTTGAAATGCCTATATGTATCCTTGGGGACCCAGCCTACCCCTTAATGCCATGGCTCATGAAGCTGTACACAGGCAGCCTGGACAGTAGTCAGGAGCTGTTCAACTACAGGCTGAGCAAGTGCAGAATGGTGGTAGAATGTGCATTTGGACGTTTAAAGGAGCGCTGGCGCAGTTTACTGACTCGCTTAGACCTCAGCAAAACCAATATTCCCACTGTTATTACTGCTTGCTGTGTGCTCCACAATATCTGTGAGTGTAAGGGGGAGACGTTTATGGCGGGGTGGGAGGTAGAGGCAAATCGCCTGGCTGCTGGTTACGCGCAGCCAGACACCAGGGCAGTTAGAAGAGCACAGGAGGGCACGGTACGCATCAGAGAAGCTTTGAAAACCAGTTTCATGACTGGCCAGGCTACGGTGTGAAAGTTCTCTTTGTTTCTCCTTGATGAAACCCCCCGCCCCTTGGTTCACTCTACTTCCCTGTAAGCTAACCACCCTCCCCTCCTCCCTTCAATCATTGCTTGCAGAGGCAATAAATTCATTGTTGCTTCACATTCATGCATTCTTTAGTCATTCATCACACAAATAGGGGGATGACTACCAAGGTAGCCCAGGAGAGGTGGTGGAGGAGGGAAGGAAAATGCCACACAGCACTTTAAAAGTTTACAACTTTAAAATTTTATTGAATGCCAGCCTTCTTTTTTTTGGGCAATCCTCTGTGGCGGAGTGGCTGGTTGGCCGGTGGCCCCCCCACCGCGTTCTTGGGCGTCTGGGTGTGGAGGCTATGGAACTTGGGGAGGAGGGCGGTTGGTTACACAGGGGCTGTAGTGGCAGTCTGTGCTCCAGCTGCCTTTGCTGCAGCTCAACCATACACTGGAGCATACTGGTTTGGTCCTCCAGCAGCCTCAGCATTGAATCCTGCCTCCTCTCATCACGCTGCCACCACATTTGAGCTTCAGCCCTGTCTTCAGCCCACCACTTACTCTCTTCAGCCCACCACTTACTCTCTTCAGCCCGCCACCTATCCTCCCGGTCATTTTGTGCTTTCCTGCACTCTGACATAATTTGCCTCCACGCATTGTCTCTGCTCTGTCAGTGTGGGAGGACAGCATGAGCTCAGAGAACATTTCATCATGAGTGTGTTTTTTTTCTTTCTAATCTTCACTAGCCTCTGGGAAGGAGAAGATCCTGTGATCATTGAAACACATGCAGCTGGTGGAGAAAAAAAAAGGGACAACGGTATTTAAAAAGACATTTTATAAAACAGTGGCTACACTCTTTCAGGGTAAATCTTGCTGTTAACATTACATACATAGCACATGTGCTTTCATTACAAGGTCGCATTTTGCCTCCCCCCACCGCGTGGCTACACCCTCAACCGTCCCCCCTCCCCGTGGCTAACAGCGGGGAACATTTCTGTTCAGCCACAGGCAAACAGCTGAGCAGGAACGGGCTCATCTGAGTGTCCCCTGAAGAAAAGCACCCTATTTCAACCAGGTGACCATGAATGAATCTCACTCTCCTGAGGATAACACAGAAAGATAAAGAACGGATGTTGTTTGAACGCCAGCAAACATACACTGCAATGCTTTGTTGTACAATGATTCCCGAGTACGTGTTACTGGCCTGGAGTGGTAAAGTGTCCTACCATGAAGGACACAATAAGGCTGCCCTCCCCAGAAACCTTTTTCAAAGGCTTTGGGAGTACATCCAGGAGAGCTGCGAATGCCAGGGCAAAGTAATCCTTTCACATGCTTGCTTTTAAACCATGTATAGTATTTTAAAAGGTACACTCACCGGAGGTCCCTTCTCCGCCTGCCGGGTCCAGGAAGCAGCCTTGGGTGGGTTCAGGGGGTACTGGCTCCAGGTCCAGGGTGAGAAACAGTTCCTGGCTGTCAGGAAAACCGGTTTCTCCGATTGCTTGCTGTGAGCTACACCCTCATCTACAACCTCCTCCTCATCATCATCTTCTTCGTCCCCAAAACCTGCTTCCATGTTGCCTCCATCTCCATTGAAGGAGTCAAACAACACGGCTGGGGTAGTGGTGGCTGAACCCCCTAAAATGGCATGCAGCTCATCATAGAAGTGGCATGTTTGGGGCTCTGACCCGGAGCGGCCGTTCGCCTCTCTGGTTTTCTGGTAGGCTTGCCTCAGCTCCTTAAGTTTCATGCGGCGCTGCTTCGGGTCCCTGTTATGGCCTCTGTCTTTCATGCCCTGGGAGATTTTGACAAAGGTTTTGGCATTTCGAAAACTGGAACGGAGTTCTGATAGCACGGATTCCTCTCCCCAAACAGCGATCAGATCCCGTACCTCCCGTTCGGTCCATGCTGGAGCTCTTTTGCGATTCTGGGACTCCATCATGGTCACGTCTGCTGATGAGCTCTGCATGGTCACCTGCAGCTTGCCACGCTGGCCAAACAGGAAATGAGATTCAAAAGTTAGCGGTTCATTCCCTGTCTACCTGACCAGTGCATCTGAGTTGAGAGTGCTGTCCATAGCGGTCACAATGGAGCACTCTGGGATAGCTCCTGGAGGCCAATACCATTGAATTGTGTCCACAGAACCCCAAATTCGACCCGGCAAGGCCGATTTAAGCGCTAATCCACTTGTCAGGGGTAGAGTAAGGACATCGATTTTAAGAGCCCTTTAAGTCGAAATAAAGGGCTTCATCATGTGGACGGGTGCAGGTTTACATCGATTTAACTCTGCTAAATTTGACCTAAAGTCCTAGTGTAGACCAGGGCTTAGATGTCTGCTTAAATTAGACTTAAAGTCTTCTGCTTTCATGATCAGGTAGCTAGATAGGATACCTTGCTACTGTTAATAAATACTGCAGCCAAAGCATGTGTAATGAAGCATTCTGAAACATTGTCCATTCAGAACAGTTTCTCTCATTACAGCATATAGGACAAATATGCTATATTGTGCATTCCCTTAAAAAGGCACTGATTACCATGCTCCAGGCTTTACATATTGCAAGGACATTTGTGGTAATTTCAATATTTAGAAACCTACTGTAAAATCAAAAGCATAATTGCAATGAAAGATTTTGACATAGCATTTGCACTTCTAAACTTTAGCATACACATATAAACATGTTATCCTCAATTCTTCTTTCAAATCAGATTTCTCTGTACAATGGGGCCTGCCATCTGAATTCAACAGGGAAGAAGTACAGCAGCATCTCAGTTCCTTTCCAAATAGTTCAGAACCCTGGGAGCAAACAAATAGTCAGATGTTCCTTACAGCTAGCAGCTTTCCAGCCCTTGGGTTCATAATAGACTAGTCTCTTCATTTTCTGGTGAGGTAGAAAATCTGAAAAAGTGGTACAGATCTTGGATTCAGCATATCAACTCTCCATTCCCTAGATCTCTGTGAGGCTGTCATGCTATAAGGCATGGTCTTTTCACTGTAAGCCCGGATCTACAAGCCCTCACCTTACTGAGCTCTGGTGGACCAAACATGGTCCTAATGGAGGACTTCCCTAGAAAGTAAAGTTGCAATAGCACTCATCTGTATCCACAGTGGTTCAGGTATTGGGAGCCAGCTCTTTCACAGCAGACATCCCTCTGGCTTCTGCATCTACCAGCTGCTGAGTTCACAAGGCAGTCTTTAACGTCCATACTTATAACCTTGCTCTCCTCACCGTGTGTGTGTCTCTGTCTCTGTCTGCCCTCCCTCCTTTCCTGCTGCCTTGTGGTGTGTGAGAGTTAACCCTTGAGGGCTCAGCCAATTGCTAGTTCATCATTTAGCAGTAAGGCATTCCCCAGGAAATATCCCACTCTGACTCCTCCATCTCAACCAAGCTTCACAATCATCATCACTGTACCAGTATTAAATTGTTTGTTTAAAAGTTATACTGTGTGTATATATATATAATATAGTCTTCTGTTTGGTGAAAAACATTTCCCTGGAACCTAACCCCCTCATTTACATTAAGTCTTATGGGGAAATTGGATTCGCTTAACATTGTTTCGCTTAAAGTTGCATTTTTCAGGAACATAACTACAACGTTAAGTGAGGAGTTCCTGTACTACAGTGGTTCTCAACTGTGGTCCACCACTTGTTCAGGGAAAGCCCCTGGCGGGCCGGGCTGGTTTGTTTACCTGCCGCATCTGCAGGTTCAGCCGATCGTGGCTCCCACTGGCCACGGTTCGCTGAGCCTGGACAATGGGGTCTGCAGGAAGTGGTGCAGGCCAAGGGATGTTGAGAACCATTGCTGTAGTATAAAGGAAGTATGTTAAACATATTTTCAAATAAATTGCATATAACTCTATACTTCATCTTCAAAAGTATACAGATTTATTGCTGGTGAAAGGCACTGACTGACTGCCCTGGGGAATGGAGCCCCCTGTTTAGCTATAATTCAGCATCAAGGAAAGTTTGCCACCCACACTGCCCTGCCTGCATGCTTCAACCCTTATAAGGTGGGGGAGACTACTGTAGGGCTAAGACAGATAGTTTGTTCTTCATAGCCAATTCAGTTCTTGGCCTCTCTGCTACATCTGCAATCAGTGCAAAGCATGGTTGTGAGTTTGTGACGTAGGAGTGTCTTCCCATGAGAGAAAAGGAGTACTAGTGGCACCTTAGAGACCAACCAATTTATTTGAGCATAAGCTTTCGTGAGCTACAGCTCACTTCATCGGATGCATGCTGTAGCTCACGAAAGCATATGCTCAAATAAATTGGTTAGTCTCTAAGGTGCCCCTAGTACTCCTTTTCTTTTTGTGAATACAGACTAACACGGCTGCTACTCTGAAACTTCCCATGAGAGCTAACTTTCATTCATAAATTTTAAGGCTAGAAGGGACTATTAGCTCATCCTTAGTTTGATCTCCTCTATACCACAGTGCATAGAATTTCACCCAGTTACCCCTTTGAGGCCAATAATTTGTGTTTGGCTAAACATCTGTAAAATGAGGTTAATGAACACTTTATCCTTTAACCTTTGTAAAACACTTTGAGATCTGCTGATGAAAAGTGTTATATAAGAGCTAAGTGTTGTTAGTTATTAGTTTTAAGCATAGCTTTTCAGAAAGTCATCTAGTCTTGATCTGAAGACACAGGAAATGGTGAATCCACCTCTTCACTTGGTTCCAAGGATTGAGCTCTTTAAAATCTCTCACTGTAAGGAATTTCTCCATCCCTGAAATCATTTTTGTGGCTCTATTCTTCACCCTCTCCAATTTTTTTTTTTAAGATGTGGACACCAGAACTGGATGCATTTTTTCTATATTGGTCTCAACAATGCTGTATACTGAGGTAAAATCCCTCCCTGCTCCTTCTCACTCCTCCCATTTATACATCCAAGAACCACATTAACCCTTTTTTTCCACAGCATCGTACTGGGAGCTCATGTTTAATCACTTGTTCCCTGTGACTTTTAAATCCTTTTCAGAATCACTTCTTCCCTAAATCCCCAGGCTGTAGGCATGGCCTTCATTCCTTGTTCCTAGATGTATAACATTGGATTTGGCTGTATTAAAATGCATTATGATTGAATGAGCCCAGTTTACCAAGTGATCTTGATTTCTGCCTTATCCATATCATTATTTACATTCCACTAAATGTTGTGTCATTCACAAGTTTTTTTACAATGATTTTATATTAGCTTCCAGATGGTAGATAATTTTTTCTAATAGCATCAGGTTTAGTACCAGTCCCTGTGGAACCCTACTAGACACACATCCATTCAATGATGATTCCCCACTGACAACTACTTTTTGAGATCTATCAGTTAGCCAGTTCTTAATCCATTTAACGTGTGCTTTCATGATATTGTATAGTGCTATCTTTTCAGTCAGAATGTTGTTCAGTACGAACTGAAAGGCCTTACTAAAGTCTAAGTATATAATAATCTATGCAGTTACCTTTATCAACCAAAGGTATAATCCCATCAAATAAAGACCTTTTTCATAAAATTATGTTGACTGGGAATAATTATATTCCCCTCTTATAATTGCTTATTCATTGGCCCTTGTAGCAGGTTTCCATTGTTTTAGTCTGGATTTTTGAGAGGCTCATCAGCCTATCAGTATTCTGTGGCACCTGGTCCAGGATGCATTGGTCAAGAAGGCATATTTCTGAGAACTGGTGGCCTTGTCTAGCCACTGCAGAAGAACAGGTGTAATACTTATTGTCATGATCTCAAAAATAAGGTAGTCAATGAAGAGTGGAGGAACCTGCATCCGCACTGCATATGCCAGGGTTTTCTGTAGTTGTCTGCTCTTTCTTTTCACTGATGTGAGCATCACCAATCGAAGCAAGTCAATGCAGCAATTTCATTACAATTGCACTAGTACTGCAAAAAAAGTGCAAATGAAATCTTTTATGGGGGAAAAGATACTTTTTAAGTGTCACCACTGTAGTTATTGGTTGTCTATACCTATTTCTCACTGAATTAAAAACACTCATCACCTTTTCCATGCCTGTTTTAAGATGCCACTGGGCTTGAGAGAAGAAGTTAACTGTATGAGTACTTTGTCTGCTCTGATTCATTGGTTGCCCACCAAATCTCATGTTGTCCTAGAAAGCAGCACATGTACCATCTAACAGAGAAAAATGCTAAAGTTAAATGATGCTTCAGGCACACTGCTTAGTTTTCTATCTTAATGAAATAAGAAAATGGGAGCCACTGATATTAATTCTTCCATCAGGATTATTGTGTAGCTCATGGCTCTGAATATCAATAGATGTAAGATCAATAAGCTTTTACCATTTAAAATCTGTATCCAAATCTCAGAAAATCTGAGTATAATACTGCAGAATAAAACTGCTCAATAATCAACCTGCTGAACTGAAAAGAGTAGCTGGGAAGTAGTAAAAAGGAGATCAGGCTAAGTTCCTGATATCATGGAGCATATCTAAAAAGATCCTAAAATCTAAGGGGAATGAATTATAACTTTTGCAGGCAGGGGACCAAAGTCAAAAGTAACATGTAAGGTAATGTGAATCTGTAGTAGAGTTGTGTGAATAACTTTTTTTTCTTTGCTGGCAATTCCAAAACATATTTTAGAAATTATTCATATTGGGTCAGCCCAAATCCAAAATTTTTAGAACTTATAAAGTAAAAAAAACCCCAAAAACCTCCCGCCAATCTGAGATCCCAATAAATGTTTTATTTAACCCCAAAATGAAACATTTCATTTTGCCTGAGTGTTTTTAACATTTTTATTTAAAAAAAAATACATTGGAAGGAAATTTTGGAAAAAAAAAAAGGTCTCTCAAACCAAAACATCAACATGTTTCATTTTGAAAATAGAAATAGGAAACATTTTGACTTTTGTTTTTGTTTTAAGTCTGAGCATTTTGGCAAAACCACACAACTTTATAATGCTTTGGTGTGGCTGAATCTGGATATTTTGCTGAAAAAAATGGGTTTAAATTTTTTGGCCAAAAATAATGTACAGTCCTGCCTAAAAACTTGAGCTGAAATCAGTGCCCCACTGTGGTAGGGCTGTACCAACACATTAAGAGCCAGTTCCTGCCCTGAACAGTTTATCAACTATCTCTGCAGGATTAGGTATTTGCTATTGTAGTATAGTTCTCAATCCACTGTGTACAATTTTTGATCTAGGGCTGGACGTTAATAGATCTTGTGTGACAACACTGCAACACAAGCTGTGTTCCTCAGGGCTTGTCTTCATTCCAGTTAATCTGAGCATCAGACTTCAGGAGAAGACTGTGTTTGCACAGATACACCTTTTCTGCCTGGGTGCTCATCAGACAGACCTGCTTTGCCAAAATGATCAGTTTTGGCTGGTTTTGAATTACAATTCACTTTAGTATGAATGCACTGGTAACAAAATGTTGTTTTCCTTATTGTATGAATATTACCCCACTTTTATAAAGGGGGAAACTGAGGCACAGGAGAATTTACATGTCACACAGTCAATCACTGTCAGAGTTGATGGCAGAATCCAATTCTGATAGCTTCCAATCCCCTGCTGTTTCCAGACTACTTCGTTGAGTGGCCAGAATGTGGCATATATGACTTCATAATTACTTGGTAGTGGGGGAGCCCAAGGCTTGGGATAGCAGGGGACGCTGTTGGTCAGGATTGAGGGGCGTTGGCAGAGTGGGTACAGGTGGGATAGCTGTGGGTCAAGATTGAGGGGAATCAGCAGAGTTGGAGGGTTGGGGGCAGGGTGGATGAGGCCAGGACTGTCATAATGGGGGAGGAGGCTGCAGGTCAGGACTGAGGGGGCACTGGAAGAGAGTGGGGGTGTGAGCGCCCATGCGTGTAAGTCCTGTCCACACATAAAACCCCTTAACTCTAGTGCAGTGTTTCTATTAAGTTGAGTTGCCTGCAGCTCAACTGTTGATAACTCAAATTAATTTTGCAATGAAGACATAGCCTCAGATTGGAGAGCCAAAGAGCTACACTCTCTATGTGTCCAGCGTTCCAAATAAAGAATCTCCTGTATGTTCACCTGGTCTTATCTTTGGTCTGATCTTTATCATGAGGCACACAATAGGTATTCCAAAAAACAGAATACCTACGTCCCAATACTGCTTCATTAAAATCAATGGGAGTTTTGCCACATTGCTGAGTGGGAGTAGGATCAGAATTCAGACTTAATAGTCCTCAATACTTAGGTATGCAAAGATAGTCCTTTGTTCCTGTATACCACATCATATTAAAACTTATCAAAATCACTTTGTATATTAGTCAAGTTAATAAAACAGTGGTACCCCCTGTAATGGAGCTATGACAGCATGATTCTACAGGTAAAATTGAAAGAACCATAAGGATGTTTAATCTATATACTGGAAAGGGATTAATTTGTTTGAAAGATCATTGAACATAATGAAGTTTAAGATAAATTGGTCCTGAACTGGTGTTGTTTTATTAACCCATATATGGGAAATCTGAATATAAAGATGACCAAATTAGCCCTAACTGTGCCATGTGTGCATTGACCACTTGTCTATTTTTTTTTAAAAAAGAAGCTACTTTGCTGTGATGGACATGCACCTTCTGAAAGGGCTTAATTGTCCATATCAATATGCAATTGGGGGCAGGGATAGCTCAGTGGTTTGAGCATTGGCCTGCTAAACCCAGGGTTGTGAGTTCAATCCTTGAGGGGGCTGTTTAGGGATTTGGGGCAAAAATTGGGGATTGGTCCTGCTTTGAGCAGGGGGTTGGACTAGATGACCTCCTGAGGTCCCTTCCAATCCTGATATTCTATGAAATACTTAACTTAAAAAAAATAAACATGCTGTTTTCCAAATCCACATTGGAGAATGTTTTTCTAGAGTGACAGAGCAGTAAATGTGCTGCATCTCAGTGTTTAGAGAGATACTGTCAACTTGATTTTTTAAAATTGTACTAATTTGAAAAAAAAATCCGCTTTCTTATAGAACATTCTTTAAATAATACGTGGGTTTTTAAAGCATTTTATTTCTACTTCCTTCTTGATTTTTCACCAAACGTGTTCAGGCTTACCTCTTTTGTTGCTCCCCTTTATCTCTATGCACACTTGTTCCTGGTACCTCTTCAGTTTCATCTTCACTACTGTGCTTACTGGTAGTCACCCTCTCCCAGCTCATGAAGGAGGTCAGGCACCATCAACAAAACAGTGACACTGATTACCCAAAGTGCTGTAAATACATAGAAAAAATACTTGAAATATTTTTATTGAAACCTTTCCCAATATAAGTTGCAGAGAATGTTAGGTAATGAGGCAAATTAGACCAAAGTTAAGACGGAAATAGGAGACAGACTTGTTGGAAGTCTCTGGGTAAGGATAACAGGGGTAGAAAATGTCATGAGAGGGGTCTACTGCAGACCACCTACCCAGGAAGAAGAGGTGGATTAGCCTTCTTTTAAACAACTAACAAAATCATCCAAAGCAGTGGTAGTGGTGGTGGTGGTGGGAGACTTCAAGGACCCAGACATCTGTTGGGAAAATAATAGAGGAGGGCACAGATTATCCAAGAAGTTATTGAAATGTATTGGAGACAACTTTTTATATCAGAAGGTGGAGAAAGCTATTAGGGGAGAGTCTGATCTAGATTTTATTTTGACAAATAGGGAGGAACTGGTTGAAAATTTGAAAGTGGAAGGCAGCTTGGGTGAAAGTGATTTTGAAATGGTAGAGTTCATGATTCTAGGGAATGTTAGGAGATAAAATAGTGCAATAAAGATAATGGATTTCAAGAAGGCAGACTTCAACAAACTCAGGGAGTTGGTAGTTAAGAGCCCATGGGAAGCACATCTAAGAGGAAAAATAGTTCAAGAGAGCTGGCAGTTTTTCAAAGAGAAATTATGAAGGGCACAAGAGCAAACTATCCCACTGTGTAGGGAAAATAGGAAGTATGGCAAGAGAGCATCCTGGCTTAACCAGGAGATCTTCAATAATCTGAAACTCAAAACAGTCCTACAAAAAGTGGAAACTAGGTCAAATTACAACAGATTAATATAAAAAAATAACAAAAATATGTAGGGACAAAATTAGAAAGGCCAAGGCACAAAATGAGATTAAACTAGCTACAGACATAAATGATAACAGGAAAACATTCTATACATACATTAGAAGCATGAGGAAGACCAAGGACAGGGTAGGCCCATTACTCAATGTGTGTGTGTGTTGGTGGGGTGGGGGTGGGGGTGGAGAAACAATCACAGAAAATGTGGATGTAGCAGAAGTGAACAATCAGTTGCACACATACAAAATGACTGCCTAGGAACGGGTAGAGCAGAAAGAGATCTCGGAATTCCTAAGAAAGAGATGATAGTGGATCACAAGCTAAATATGAATAAATAAATAAATTCCTCACATGTTCTTGTCAACTGCTGGAAATGGCCCACCTTGATTATCACTACAAAAGGTTCCCCCATCCCCCCCGCTCTCCTGCTGGTAATAGCTCACCTTACCTGATCACTCTTGTTACAGTGTGTATGGTAATACCCATTGTTTCATGTTCTCTGTGTATATAAAATCTCCCCACTGTATTTTCCACTACATGCATCTGATGAAGTGAGCTGTAGCTCACGAAAGCTTATGCTCAAATAAATTTGTTAGTCTCTAAGGTGCCGCAAGTACACCTTTTTCTTTTTGTGGATACAGACTAACACGGCTGCTACTCTGAAAGCTAAATATGAGTAAACAATGTAACACTGTTATAAAAAAACAATCATTTTGGAAAGTATTAGCAGGCATGTTGTAAGCAAGACACAAGAAGTAATTCTTCTTCTCTACTATGTGATGATTAGGCCTCAACTGGAGTATTGTGTCCAGTTCTGGATGCCACATTTCAGGAAAGATGTGGACAAATTGGAGAAAGTCCAGAGAAGAGCAACAAAAATGATTAAAGGTTTATAAAACATGACCTATGAAGGAAGATTGAAAAAACTGGGTTTGTTTAGTTTGGAAAAGGGAAGACTGAGAGGGGACAGGAGAACAGTTTTAAAGTACATAAAAGGTTGTTACAAGGAGGAGGAGGATGAAAAATTGTTTTCATTAACCTCTGGGCAGAGACGGGCTCCATCTTACGAAGAGAGAGAAGAGCATCTTTGCGAGCAGGCTGGCTAACCTAGTGAGGAGGGCTTTAAACTAGGTTCACTGGGGGAAGGAAACCAAAGCCCTGAGGTAAGTGGGAAAGCGGGATACCGGGAGGAAGCACAGGCAGGAACGTCTGTGAAGGGAGGGCTCCTGCCTCATATTGAGAATGAGGGGCGATCAGCAGGTTATCTCAAGTGCTTATATACGAATGCACAAAGCCTTGGAAACAAGCAGGGAGAACTGGAGGTCCTGGTGATGTCAAGGAATTATGACGTGATTGGAATAACAGAGACTTGGTGGGATAACTCACATGACTGGAGTACTGTCATGGATGGTTATAAACTGTTCAGGAAGGACAGGCAGGGCAGAAAAGGTGGGGGAGTAGCACCGTATGTAAGGGAGCAGTATGACTGCTCAGAGCTCCGGTACCAAACTGCAGAAAAACCTGAGTGTCTCTGGATTAAGTTTAGAAGTGTGAGCAACAAGAGTGATGTAGTGGTGGGAGTCTGCTATAGACCACCGGACCAGGAGGATGAGGTGGATGAGGCTTTCTTCCGGCAACTCGCAGAAGCTACTAGATCGCACACCCTGGTTCTCATGGGTGACTTTAATTTTCCTGATATCTGCTGGGAGAGCAATATAGCGGTGCATAGACAATCCAGGAAGTTTTTGGAAAGCATAGGGGACAATTTCCTGGTGCAAGTGCTAGACGAGCCAACTGTGGGGGAGCTTTTCTTGACCTGCTGCTCACAACAGGGAAGAATTAGTGGGGGAAGCAAAAGTGGACGGGAATCTGGGAGGCAGTGACCATGAGTTGGTTGAGTTCAGGATCCTGACACAGGGAAGAAAGGTAAGCAGCAGGATACGGACCCTGGACTTCAGGAAAGCAGACTTCGACTCCTTCAGGGAACGGATGGGTAGGATCTCCGGGGGGACTAACATGAAGGGGAAAGGAGTCCAGGAGAGCTGGCTGTATTTCAAGGAATCCCTATTGAGGTTACAGGGACAAACCATCCCGATGAGTCAAAAGAATAGTAAATATGGCAGGCAACCAGCTTGGCTTAACGGTGAAATCCGAGCAGATCTTAAACATAAAAAAGAAGCTCACAAGAAGTGGAAGGTTGGACATATGGCCAGGGAAGAGTATAAAAATATTGCTCGGGCATGTAGGAATGAAATCAGGAGGGCCAAATCACACCTGGAGCTGCAGCTAGCGAGAGATGTCAAGAGTAACAAGAAGGGTTTCTTCAGATATGTTGGCAACAAGAAGAAAGCCAAGGAAAGTGTGGGCCCCTTACTGAATGAAGGAGGCAACCTAGTGACAGAGGATGTGGAAAAAGCTAATGTGTTCAATGCTTTTTTTGCCTCTGTCTTCACTAACAAGGACAGCTCCCAGACTGCTGTGCTGGGCATCACAACATGGGGAGTAGATGGCCAGCCCTCTGTGGAGAAAGAGGTGGTTATGGACTATTTAGAAAAGCTGGACGTGCACAAGTCCATGGGGCCGGACGAGTTGCATCCGAGAGTGCTAAAGGAATTGGCGGCTGTGATTGCAGAGCCATTGGCCATTATCTTTGAAAACTCGTGGCGAACGGGGGAAGTCCCAGATGACTGGAAAAAGGCTAATGTAGTGCCAATCTTTAAAAAAGGGAAGAAGGAGGATCCTGGGAACTACTGGCCAGTCAGCCTCACCTCAGTCCCTGGAAAAATCATGGAGCAGGTCCTCAAGGAATCAATCCTGAAGCACTTACATGAGAGGAAAGTGATCAGGAACAGTCAGCATGGATTCACCAAGGGAAGGTCATGCCTGACTAATCTAATCGCCTTCTATGATGAGATTACTGGTTCTGTGGATGAAGGGAAAGCAGTGGATGTATTGTTTCTTGACTTTAGCAAAGCTTTTGACATGGTCTCCCACAGTATTCTTGTCAGCAAGTTAAAGAAGTACGGGCTGGATGAATGCACTATAAGGTGGGTAGAAAGTTGGCTAGATTGTCAGGCTCAACGGGTAGTGATCAATGGCTCCATGTCTAGTTGGCAGCCGGTGTCAAGTGGAGTGCCCCAGGGGTCGGTCCTGGGGCCGGTTTTGTTCAATATCTTCATAAATGATTTGGAGGATGGTGTGGATTGCACTCTCAGCAAATTTGCGGATGATACTAAACTGGGAGGAGTGGTAGATACGCTGGAGGGCAGGGATAGGATACAGAGGGACCTAGACAAATTGGAGGATTGGGCCAAAAGAAATCTGATGAGGTTCAATAATGATAAGTGCAGGGTCCTGCACTTAGGACGGAAGAACCCAATGCACAGCTACAGACTAGGGACCGAATGGCTAGGCAGCAGTTCTGCGGAAAAGGACCTAGGGGTGACAGTGGACGAGAAGCTGGATATGAGTCAGCAGTGTGCCCTTGTTGCCAAGAAGGCCAATGGCATTTTGGGATGTATAAGTAGGGGCATAGCGAGCAGATCGAGGGATGTGATCGTTCCCCTCTATTCGACATTGGTGAGGCCTCATCTGGAGTACTGTGTCCAGTTTTGGGCCCCACACTACAAGAAGGATGTGGATAAATTGGAGGGAGTCCAGCGAAGGGCAACAAAAATGATTAGGGGTCTGGAACACATGACTTATGAGGAGAGGCTGAGGGAACTGGGATTGTTTAGTCTGCAGAAGAGAAGAATGAGGCGGGATTTGATAGCTGCTTTCAGCTACCTGAGAAGTGGTTCCAGAGAGGATGGTTCTAGACTATTCTCAGTGGTAGAAAAGGACAGGACAAGGAGTAATGGTCTCAAGTTGCAGTGGGGGAGGTTTAGGTTTGATATTAGGAAAAACTTCTTCACTAGGAGGGTGGTGAAACACTTGAATGCATTACCTAGGGAGGTGGTAGAATCTCTTTCCTTAGAAGTTTTTAAGGTCAGGCTTGACAAAGCCCTGGCTGGGATGGTTTAGTTGGGGATTGGTCCTGCTTTGAGCAGGGGGTTGGACTAGATCACCTCCTGAGGTCCCTTCCAACCCTGATATTCTATGATTCTGTGATTCTATGACAAGAAGCAATGGGCTTAAATTGTAGCAGGAGTCATTTAGGTTGGAAATTAGGAAAAAAAACTTCCTAACTGTCAGGGTTGTTAAGCACTGGAATAAATTGCCTAGGGAGGTTGTGGAATTTACATCATTGGAGATTTTTAAGAGCAGTTTAGACAAATACCTGTCAAGGATGATCTAGATAATACTTAGTTTGGCCACGAGTGTTGGGGACTGGACTAGACAACCTCTTGAAGTCCCTTCCAGTCCCATGATTAGATATGTGCTTATGAGAAGTAAAACCTTCGGTTGGACATGAGACAGTGATTTAACATCTGATGACTCTGTAAATACCTTTTGGTTGCTAAGAGCCACCACGGAATGTTCATTCCAATGCCAGCAGTGGGGCGAGCACTGGTGGACAGGAGATTTGCGGCTTGCGTGTTGGAAGTGGGTTTTTCTGGGACCAGGCTGAAGGAACCAAGAATGGACTCACAAAACAGCCTAGTTCATTAGGGGCCGTAGAAGAAGGTGGCATTGAGATCAAGTTTGGAGGATGTAAGACCCAGCAGCTACTGAGAAGGAAACCTGAAATGGGATCTGTAGTAAGACTTTCCTTTTCTTAAGAATAAAGAGGACACATTGGGATGAACAGTAACTGAGTTCATTCATAGGTTTACTTGTAAGTAATAAAGTAAGAGTTCATTACCCAAATCTAGAGTGAAGATGGAGTAATTAGGCTTTGCCCATGACCAGGATGTGGGGGGTTTTATCTAGTGATCAGAGCAGGAGTCAGGAATGAGGCTGGGTCAGATAGCAGGAGGTCAGAGAACAAAGCAGGTCAGAGGATAAACCAAACATCAGGTGTTAAATTACCTAGAGAGCAGGAGCAGATATCACAGACAAAGCCATCGTAAGCAGGGAGAACCCAGTTACATGTACGACTTCCTATTTCTATGCTGGGTTTAAATAGTAGTTGTGAACCAATTCAGCACCCCCAGTGTTCTCCCTGAACTGGGATCCTGTGTCAGAGTTCTGCTCCTATTCTGATAACAGTCACCAGCACAGTGGTAGCAGATTGGCAATTACTTGCTCCAAGGAGCCCTCCAGATGAGGGTTTAATATCTGCAGTCTTTGACACAAAGGCACCTACCATCTCTATCAGCACCACCATAGTCATGGGAATTAAGGGAAAAAATAAGGGATGACATGAGATAAAATGTCCAAGTGTGAAGCTTGGTGGTGGCAGCAGGAGTTAACTGAGCTGGGGGTATAGGTAACATGGGGTCATGACTCAAGTAATCCTGAGATTAATACTATCAACTTGAAAATCACATTTCCATCTGAAAATGTTGTACCTACTATATATATGTACCTACTAAAATATTAATCTTAGGGTTTCTTATAACAGCAGAAAACAACACTATATACAACATTTTCTGATGAAAATACAATTTTCAAATTGACTATCTCTTTAAGGCTTGTCTGAATTTTCTATTAATTCCTTTGATTTAAACTACAAGTTCCATTTCACACGACAGAGCAAATAGTTGTTTCCATTCTTATCAATCGTTGTCTGACTTCTTTGGGAGGTATAAACTTCTCCTAAATTTGTGAATACAAGCTAAATACATTTATTTATTAGCTGGTAGGCTGCATCCAATAATGAGATGGCTCCATTTGCTTCAGGCTTGGGCAGGCTTATGGATGTCATTTGTGACAGCTTAATTCTGTGTGATGATTACTTTAGACCTGTGTTTTGCAACAATGCGGATTTATCTTTCCATTTACCTTAATAAGGCTGATAGAACTCATAATTACTGATGGGGTCTGCCTACTCTGTTTTCTGTATAATGAGCTACGCTAATATTAAAAGTTAAACAAAAAGTTCCAGTATATTTATGTAAGCAGCGTCAGAATGAGCTTTACCCTGACATCTGGTGGAGCTGTGGAAAAGAACTTCAGGGGCTGATCTCATTTGCATGGGCACACCCACCCTGCCTAGCATGATGGACTGCTGGCCCAAATGGTCACTTTAGCTGCTGTGGGATCCCCAGTCTCTTTGTTACTGGGGCAGGAGTAATAAAGGGTTGTTATCCTGGTTTTGTGAATCAAGGACAGTAGAGCTGTACTTGGCATTTTATGACGGAGGGACTCGACCTCAACTAAAAGAAAAGGAGTACTTGTGGCACCTTAGAGACTAACCAATTTATTTAAGCATAAGCTTTTGTGAGCTACAGCTCACTTCATAGGATGCATACTGTGGAAACTGCAGCAGACTTTATATACACACAGAGAATATGAAACAATACCTCCTCCCACCCCACTGTCCTGCTGGTAATAGCTTATCTAAAGTGATCATCAAGTTGGGCCATTTCCAGCACAAATCCAGGTTTTCTCACCCTCCACCCCCCCCCCCCCATACACAAATTCACTCTCCTGCTGGTAATAGCCCATCCAAAGTGACAACTCTCTACACAATGTGCATGATAATCAAGTTGGGCCATTTCCTGCACAAATCCAGGTTCTCTCACCCCCTCACCCCCCTCCAAAAAACACACACACAAACTCACTATCCACCCCCCTCCAAAAACACACACACACAAACTCACTATCCTGCTGGATAGTGAGTTTGTGTGTGTGTTTTTTGGAGGGGGGTGAGGGGGTGAGAGAACCTGGATTTGTGCAGGAAATGGCCCAACTTGATTATCATGCACATTGTGTAGAGAGTTGTCACTTTGGATGGGCTATTACCAGCAGGAGAGTGAATTTGTGTGTGGGGGGGGGTGGAGGGTG
Source organism: Eretmochelys imbricata (assembly GCF_965152235.1). Classification (NCBI taxonomy): domain Eukaryota; kingdom Metazoa; phylum Chordata; order Testudines; family Cheloniidae; genus Eretmochelys; species Eretmochelys imbricata. The sequence continues at coordinate 146,040,906 of NC_135572.1, forward strand.
AGAAAACCTGGATTTGTGCTGGAAATGGCCCAACTTGATGATCACTTTAGATAAGCTATTACCAGCAGGACAGTGGGGTGGGAGGAGGTATTGTTTCATATTCTCTGTGTGTATATAAAGTCTGCTTCAGTTTCCACGGTATGCATCCGATGAAGTGAGCTGTAGCTGACGAAAGCTCATGCTCAAATAAATTGGTTAGTCTCTAAGGTGCCACAAGTACTCCTTTTCTTTTTGCGAATACAGACTAACACGGCTGTTACTCTGAAACCTGACCTCAACTAAGTAGCACTTGCTAGGCAAGGGACATGGGTTCCAAAACCCAGTGAACTGAGAAATGTGGGGTGGGGAATAGGTGTGTGTATCTGGTAGTGTGGATTTTTTCTGAGGGCTCCAACTGCTTTGATCCTTTCTTTATCCACTGTGTAATAACAGAACTAATTTTGCCTCTATTAGGAGTCTTGTTACATACTGCAGAGCTGAAATCACTGATACCTAGGTCTAAGCATTAGACCTACTTTGGGCTAGTGGTGCACCAGAGGCTCCTTTCCTACCACCTAAAAATCACTGAAAGTTAAAATCACTAAAGAGCTGAAGTTACTGAGAGCTGTGTTAAGTTGGGGGAGGGGCTGAACACAAGTTGGTGAGCAGATAGCAGGGCAGCTAGAGTGGTGCAGAGTGGATAGCTGGGCGGCTGATGGAGGGGGCGGCCAGCAGGATGGTGAGTACAGTAGAGCAGACAGCAGGACGGCTGGTGGAGAGGTGCAGCTGGCGGTGAAGACTGCAGCAGAACCCCATGGAGAGGTGGGGCACTCGGCCATCAACCTGAGCAGCAGAGCATGTAAGGTGCCCTCCATACCTCCCTCCACTTCTACCAAAGCTGGGAGGTAAACTCTGCAGATGATCTTCTGAACTCTAGGGGGCTGCACTGACCAAGGACAGAAATTGCAGGGGGGTTGACTACTGGGTTGCTGTATTTAAGACCCTGAGGGGAAAAGGACACTGCCAAACTTACTTGGGGGTGGGTCTTTTGCTCGTGGTTGATGTTATGAATCCTGTTTGTGGTGTTTCCCCAAGATAATGCCACATTGTTTCCCTCCTTTATGAAAAGGCTTTTGCTACACTCAGACTTTGTGCTTGCGAGAGGGGAACTATTGCCTCTTAGAGGCACCTGGGGGGTAGTATGTAATTGTCCCAGACACATTCCTTGATAAAAGACACATTACTTGATAAAAGGAGAATTTCTTTAAGGGCAACAGCAGTTATCTCATCTTGACCCCATAAAAATAAGGGAGATCTGATTCTAGAACAATAGCAGAAATAGACATGAGGACATATAACTGGCTCCCAAACTGTCTGATTGGCTTTAAATCGCAGCATTGTGCCCTTAGAAGATTAAGTACCAAATCCTATTGCATAATTCTTTACCAGCATCACCTTATCATTCTATTAATTCATGGTATGAGAGATAATTTAAAATGAATTTCTTTTTCAGTTTGTGCAAAATGCCGGAGAAAAGAAATGACAATGACCTTGAAAGTCATGTTAGTGACTCAGGCTAAGTTAGAAAATGAGCATTTTCATTACTGTCTATATAGGACCAAATATAAAGGGATTTTAGGATTATTGTCTGGAAAATATCAAAGAATGCAATTATGTTATTCTTGTGTTTTATGTACACCCAATCACTGCAGAAACACATATAAAATAATCTGAATAACTATTAGGAAAAAGCTATAATAGTTAAAAGTTAGTATAGAATTCAGCAGAGGTGAAACAAATAGGGATATATATATAAATTATTCTAAAGAAATATAGAATTTATAGAAAATTCTGCTTTCCTGTGGGTTATTTGTAACACCTTACATAGTTCTGCAAAACGAATTATATTTCTTTATTAAATTAAAGCCTAAAGGATGGTTAGAAATCTATAGAAAGTTTATCATTTTTTACATCTTTTGCATAAAAGCAACTGCCCTATGTACAGAAAAAATGTATAGCTATAATTTAAGAGAGAATATTTGAAAGCATTTGTCTGGCTATACCGAAAGATGGACAGGAGAGATTTGACATGGGTTTAATCAGGCCGCAATTTTATTATTAGATGTCTGGGACTACCCGGCAGATATTTGGAATTTTTAAAAAATTCCAAATCTCTTTACAATTCACTTGGACAAGATTCTGAGTCCCTTACATGGAGTGCACCTTGCTACACAAATATTCAGTGGAGTTACTCATAGGTAAGGTGTTATTAATCATGGAACCACAGATATGTAGGTTTGTAAGGGACCTCAAGAAGTCCAGTCCCCTGCAGTGAGGCAGGACTAAATAAACGTAGACCGTCCCTGACAGGTGTTTGTCCAATGTGTTCTTAAAAACCTCCAGTGATGGCAATTACACAACCTCCTATTCCAATGCTCGACTACCCTTACGGTTAGAAAGATTTTCTTAATATCTTACCTAAATCTCTCTTCCTCAGATTACACCCATTACTTCTTGTCCTACCTTCAGTGGACATGGAGAATAGTTCCCCCTCCTCTTTTTAACAGACCTTAACGTATTTTAAGACTTATCAGGTTCCCCTTCAGTCTTCTTTTCTCAAGATTAAAGTGCCCAATTTTTTTAAACTTTCCTCATCGGTCAGGTTTCATAAATTATGAATAAAGGTATCAGAACGTAGCCTTATGTTTGCTCCTTTTTTAACATTGCTTTTTCACAAATGTTAGTGCAAAGAAAGTTTTGCTTATACAGGTGTTCTTAGATGGAACACCTAAAGTCCACACCCAGCATTAATTTATTCAGGAAATTGTTTGTAATAAAAAAATTGATCAATGGAAAGTTTTGGGGCCAGATACTACAAAGATTCATGTATTTTCCTACTTTACTACCTTGAGTAGTTCAATGGATTCAGCTAATTTCATTTTCAGAGGAACTACTCATGGTAGCAAAGACATGTGTAAGTCTTTGCAGAGTCAGTGCCTTATTCTTTATCACCCTTCATTCACCCTCTTTTTCTGTTCAATGCATACTACAGTAAGCTGAGACAAAATTACATGCAATTTGGCACGAATGTGGGTCTAGGAAACAAAATGAATCTTCAAATTAATGTTTTCATTGTGTGATTAAAAATAGACTGTCTCTTCAGCCTCAAGATATTCTAGATATTAAGGACGGTGTCATTTAAATAACTCTCCATAATGGCTATTTGTAGGAGGATCTTGGAAAGGTGACATGCACTAGAAAAAAAAAGTTAAGCTGCCTGGTTGCTGCTGGCTGTTGATTGTAATCAAGGAAGACTACTAATTGATTATTAATTATGATTATCCTTTATGATTTCTATTACCATAGCACCTAGGATCCTTTGTCATGACTTAGCTATGGCCTGCGCCCCTGTCATAAATATAAAGGGAAGGGTAAACACCTTTAAAATCCCTCCTGGCCAGAGGAAAAACCCTTTCACTTGTAAAGGGTTAAAAAGCTAGGATAACCTCACTGGCACCTGACCAAAATGACCAATGAGGAGACAAGATACTTTCAAAAGCTGGGAGGAGGGAGAAATAAAGCCTCTCGCGCTCTGTGTGATGCCTTTGCCGGGGACAGATCGGGAATGGAGTCTTAGAACTTAGTAAGTAATCTAGCTAGATATGCGTTAGATTCTGATTCCTTTAAATGGCTGAGAAAATAAGATGTGCTGAATGGAATGTAGATTCCTGTTTTTGTGTCTTTTTGTAACTTAAGGTTTTGCCTAGAGGGATTCTCTGTGTTTTGAATCTAATTACCCTGAAAGGTATTTACCATCCTGATTTTACAGAGGTGATCCTTTTTATTTTTTCTTTTATTAAAATTCTTCTTTTAAGAATCTGATTGCTTTTTCATAGTTCTTAAGATCCAAGAGTTTGGGTCTGTGTTCACCTATGCAAATTGGTGAGGATTTTATCAAGCCTTCCCCAGGAAAGGGGGTGTAAGAGTTGGGAGGATTTTGGGGGGAAAGATGTTTCCAAACGGACTCTTTCCCAGTAATATACCAGTTAGACGATTGATGGTGGCAGCGATAAAGTACAAGGGCAAAAGGTAAAATAATTTGTACCTTGGGGAAGTTTTAACCTAAGCTGGTAAAAGTAAGCTTAGGAGGTTTTCATGCAGGTCCCCACATCTGTACCCTAGAGTTCAGAGTGGGGAAGGAACCTTGACAGCCCCCATTGTGCTAGGCACTGTACAAACAGAACAAAAACTCAGTCCCTGGCCCAAGGAGCTCGTATTCTTCTTTCGGCATTACTGAGTTTTATCTTTGGCTGGAAAGTGGCACTACAGAAAGGAATTGTGATTACTAATGTCCAGTTATTCACAATCTACTTACCTGTGATTATATTATTAAAATAAATATTTGGCATCTATGGCTACATGGTGGGGCGGCTGCCCCATACAGGGAGGAAGGGTTAAAGCAGGCCAGAGGGAACCTGTGCAAAACCCTCCAATTAGAGGAGGGCTCATTAAGTGAGCCAATCGGGAGGTGGCTTGTTGCAGCAGCCAATCAGGGCCAGCAGGGGCCATATATAAAGGGCTGCTCAACAGCACAGAGGGCAGTTTCTTCCTGGCATGCTAGGGAGAAGGACTGGCTGCCTGGGAGCACCATGGCTAGAGCAGTGCTGAGCAGGGTAGCAGAGCAGAAGGAGCTTCTGGCTGACTGCTGCCAGACTGAGGCCCTAGAGGAAGGGCAGCTAAGTTACTAGGGCTTCCCCTACTCGCCCTAAGGGAAATGGCCAAAACAGACCATTTGGGGAGGGATAGCTCAGTGGTTTGAGCATTGGCCTGCCAAACCCAGACTTCAATCCTTGAGGGGGCCATTTAGGGTTCTGGGGAAAAAATTAGGGATTGGTCCTGCTTTGAGCAGGGAGTTGGACTAGATGATTTCCCGAGGTTCCTTCCATCCATGATATTCTATGATTCAGTTTGCCCCTGAGACAAGGAAGTAGACTGGTGACTGCAGCAGGCCACTGAGGCGAGTGGCTGGACTGTAGATTGCCAGTTCCGCCAGAATGGGGAGAGACAGCAGAGTTGGGTACTGCTGAAGAGTGGTGCCCAGAAGAGGATGCCACAGGAAGTGACAAGGATCACAGAGTGGTGGAGACAGCGAAGCGGGAGTAACAGCAAGCAAGACACCACCGGAGGAGGGCACCCTATGGAAGGACTTGAGCTAACTCCAAAATGGCCAGCAGGAGGTGCCCCGGTAGTGAGTCCGCTCCATCACAGTGTAGATGTAAGAACGAAAACTCAAAAGTGGCAGCACTACATCTTACATGCAATGTTCCAGCGAGAACAGTTTACCCATTTCCCTATTTATTATCTTTGCACAACCCCAGATTGTTTCTTATCTTCTGGTTATAATTTCTTGTCAAAGTGAGGGCCAAGTTCTGAAAAGTACTGAGTGCCCTCAGGGCCCTCTGACTTCATAAGAGGAAGTGTTACTAGGATTTGGCTGATAGTCATTCCAAAGTTAAAGTGCTTAAATCACTCTCTGATGATCCTTGCATTGAAATTACTACTTCTTTGTTTTTCATTTACTGGAAGTACAGACTGATTCTTACTATTATTCTAATGCAAAAATACAAATAACATTTAATTTCAAACATTTCACATGTAAAAAAAAGCTAGAAAATCAGTAGTTCAGCTAGCTAAAATATGTATAAAAACCAATTTAAAAAGATTTATTCATTTAAATGGTTATGTTAAATACAACTGTTAGTCCTTATTTTGACCTCAGTCCTTATCTTAGGGTGTATAAACCCATACATTCTAGGCTTCAAGGACTTTCCCAGGGAGGAAAAAACATATATAAAGTAGAAGTGATAACACATAACTAGAGCTGGTCAAAAAATGGAATGAACCTTTAGTAAAAATTGGGTGGCAATTTTTTCTTTTTCTTGAATAATGATTCTTTACAACAATGGCTCTTGGAGAAACTTCTCACCCTCCTAGCGGCAAGTGGTATTCTTTTTAATATTTAAATTTTCTAAACTGTTTAACTGAATGTGGTATTTATCTACTGTATTAAAAGCACTTAAAATGGAAGACATTTTCTACCTTTTTTTTCTATCTGCAGTACAAATGCAATATATGGACAACAGTAGTGCAAATGTCCCATCCTCATCCTGCCGATATGCTTAGATTCTGTTATGAGGGGACTACCTCTAGGGCTGAAAGGGCAGTTCAGACTCCAGGTTTATTCATTCCTTCATGTCTCTGCTGAGACTGCCAACAAAGATGACAATTAGTGTCATTTAAGCTCTCCTGTCTCCAGGTGCAACAATTTATGTCTGTGCATTTATACATGCCCGACTGTCATTAGCCAGTTAATCTAAATTTAAAGCTACACTCACAATGATGAACCCAAATTCCACATTGCACATTTGCACTAGTCTATGGTTGTACTGTATAGCTCCTCAGACCCTTTCATAACAGATTTTCTCTCTTTTTTTTGTTTGTTTTTTGTAATACAATTAAAAAGAATTTCTTAGATGGACGCTTGGCATTAAAATAAGTTCAAGGAGTGATAACTATGTGACAAACAATTAAATTCAGTTTTTCATAAGATATTTGTATAATCCTCCTGGATATATATTAATTATTGTCACTATATTACTGTAGTGCCAGGAGGCACCAATCAGCCCCATAGTACTAGGTGCTGCAGAAAGACACAGAAGATGACATAGTCCCTGTTCTGAGAAGCTTACAGCAGAAGGCCTCAGTCCACCATTCTGTTCCATGAAGGCAGATCCTTAGGCCTGCATGAAGTCGAGTGAACTAATTGTCACTTTCCCTGCTAGTCCTTTCTATGACTGAACAAAGGATCTAATTCTCCTATGCTATCAACTTAGCGCCTCAGAACCATTAATTCACTTTTAAAAAAATTCAAAATGTATTTTACATGTTAATATAAAATCATAAATATAGTAGCCCAGCTGCCACACTTGAAAGACTGCTTTTGCCTATGATATTTTTTCCAAACTGCTTTCCCTCTGGAATTTGATGTTGTCTGATGTCTCAATTGCCACTTTTCTCAAATTCTCTCCCTACCTCCCTTTCTTATTCACTTTGCACAATGAAAATCACGTGTATTAGGAAATTACAGTGGTGCTTTACAGTCAAGTGTTAACTATGACTTGATCTATTGGCATTTGCCTAACCTGTCAGGAAAAACTGATATTAAATATCTGCCTTGCTTCCACCCAAACTAAATAAACCTTAAATCTTTGTATGTACAACACAGAGGTGCAGCATCCATGCCAATCAATATGACTCTTCTTTACAACACAAGAAGCTGAATGCGAGGCCTTCATTTGCAGTCAAGATGCAAAGGTGGGGTTGTTTTGCATGTTAGCCAGCACTGGATACAAACTAAGCAGTTTCTCTTTTTGACCTGTTTGATGGAGAACAAACAAGCAAACTTATTCTAGGGCAGTGTTTCCCAAACTTGGGATGCCGCTTGTACAAGGAAAGCCCCTGGCGGGCCAGACCGGTTTTTTTACCTGCCGCAACTGCAGGTTCGGCCAATCGCGGCTCCCACTGACTGAGGGACGTACCGGCTGCCGCTTCCTGCAGCCTCCATTGGCCTGCAGTGGCGAACCGCGGCCAGTGGGAGCTGCAATCAGCCAAACCTGTGGACATGGCAGGTAAACAAACCGGCCCAGCCCACCAGGGGCTTTCCCTGAACAAGCGGCATCCCAGATTTGGGAAACACTGTTCTAGGGCATATTCAGCAGCTATTTTTGTAGAATGCTTACAGTGATCACAACTACAAAGTGAATATTCTTTACTCACTTACTGTTGTGCAGATATTCTTGGGAAAATACCTTTATTAAAATGATTGTGCCCTCTTGTATTAGGAAAGCATTGCAACATCCAGATATATCCAGATATATCTTCTTTTTTAAAAGAACTGGGGCCAGCTCTTCAGACGGTCTAAGTCCTCAAGATCTGTTGAATTCATTGAATCAATGGACTATACCAATTTACACTAGCAGAGAATTGGTGCCGTAGTTTGGTGAAAACCATCCTCCAATTTTGACAATGATTCTAAATTTCACTAACGGTTAAGTAACAATGACAAAAATGAAATAATTAGTAGAGGTTCCTTTGGTCACTATTTAAGTGCACTTGTGATTTTGCCATTGTTTTCCAGCTTAGTCACTTACCTCTAACCCCAAAATGAAAGTCTCCAAGTTGGTCCTTAGGACCTTCTTAGATCTCCAGATGAATTATCCTTCATTAAGGCTTCTCCAAAACCAATAACCTACAAAGACAGCTACTACCTGGAGAGACTTCCTATTCTTCCATGCATCCACCATCGTTGATTGTACTATAAGATGACCTATTAAAGGCCTGATTGAAATCAATTTCAATCTTTCAATTTACACAAATGAGTTTGAATCTGGCCCTAAGACTTAGTAAGAGTAAAATACACTGACATTCATGTATAGTCTGAAAAGTAGATGCTGGGCTGAACAGGTACAGAAAACGTGTTGTATTCTTGAGGAAGCAGGGAGTCTGAGGTTTCAGTAAGGGTTTTTATTTAACTGTTGTATTAGTTTGATGAATGCTACTGGATTCATTGTTTTACTCAAAGTGCTTAAACTCAGTCTGTCTCCTTGTTTCTCTGTAACCCACTTCCTGTTTGATACCCACAGGGTCCACAAGATTGCAGTATGTCACAAAAAGGCAGGAGATATTTATATCAGCAACTGTGTGAGTGATGGCTGCTTTGAGAAAGCTATGAAAATAACTAAAGAATCTACTAATTAGAGATTTGGGAGGAAATGGATAGCAGGCTCGACATTTAATTTGTGAAAGAAAGCAATGACACTCAAAGTTAAACTATAGGTTCAGATACATTTAACCAAAACTTTTAGTACCTTATCAAAGCCTTTCTGAATTTACACATTCTTTAAGATTGTCCATTGTGAAATGTATTAAGGGTTAATCATAAAGGAGGAGAGAAGGAGCTATAGTGGTTGTTACTGATAAAAAAGTTACCCAGTTATCATAATCCTACATGAAATTACATGATAATTACCATTTACCTCTTAGTTACCGAGCAGATAAACTGTAATTACTGCCATTCCAAGGTAACATTTTATCTTTGTGACAAATAAATAATGCAATCAGTATGGCCACAGCATGATTTATTCCTGAACTGGGCTCTTTCAGCATGCATCCTATCTCAGCTACCACTAGTATGCATGTCCAGGTCTGTCACTATCTGTTGTAAACATGCTGGTTTGTGATATGACAGGAAGGAGTATAATGCCAGAACACATTACAGTATGACTGGTTGCACACTATTTAGCTTTCGTAGGTGATGTGCTAAGGGTCAGTGTTTTGAAGAAGGCAAATATTAATTTAGGTTGTTGTCAGTGATGAAGAATGAAAGCAAAAGCATAAAAGCTTGGCTGAACAATACTGCATCCAGACAAAATCAGCAGCAGGCGCTGTATCTTTCTGAGAGCACATTCCTCATTGAAATGCAGGGTAATTGGGTTTATTTAGAATATTTGTTTAATGGTATATTTATTTTCATTTCTATTTCCAAAGTCAAATGACTATATCTAGACATTTATTAGTACACATTTCCACTAGACTCATATAATTTCTGTGTTGATCCAAATATAACATGGATTATTTATTCCAGACATATTTTCAAAACACTATGGTGGATGATTGCTGGCCAGTTAATCAGGTCCCTTTATAACAGAGTGCTTTGATTTATTCCTTTCAGTAGAAATTACTTTAATTGTCGCTCAGGGCAAGAAATTGAGAATCATAGCCAATTCTGAAACCCCTAGCAATGGGGGATCACTTAGGTTGGGCAGGAGATGCTTGCCACGTACACCCTCTTCTCCTGACACACAGCACGTCAATTATCCATTGATCCGGAAAATGGAAAGCCTGAGATTGCACCTGAACTCAAGTCTTCTGCATCATAGAATGATGCACTGCTACTACAGTATTAAAAGATGATAAACAATTTTCAATCCTTGCTGCATTTCTTTACTGAGTGCAGAGGTATGAATAGATCAGACCTTGCAAACAGCAGATTTAGGACATACTTCTATTTTTAAAATGTACTCCAAGAAATAAAAGTGTGCTGTTTGGTCCTACCATGGAATTCAAAACTTGGAATGGGGTTAAAAAGGAAGTAAGTAATAAATTGATCTCAATTTAACTTTTAAATGAGGAACACCTCTTCTTCTGCATGTCCTTTGACACTGGATAAACCTTAATTCAACCATCATAATACCATCTCTGTCTGACCATATAGTTCACAGAATTTAATATCATAAAGAACCATTAGATCATCTAGTCTGACCACCTGCATTACAGGCCATTAAATTTCACCATTACCCCTGAACTGAGCCCAATAACTTGTGTTTGACTAAAGCATATCTTCCAGAAAGGTATCCAGTCTTGATCTGCAGACTTCAAGAAATGGAGACTTCATCACTTCCTTGGTCATTGGTTCCAATGGTTAATCTCCCTCACTGTTAAAAAACAGTAAGTAATTTAAATGTGTCTGGCTTCAGCTTCCATTCATTACTTCTTGTTATACCTTTCTCTGTTAGATGAAAGAGCCCTTCAGTACCCAATGTTTTCTCCCCATAAAGCTACTTATACATTGGCTAAACAGAATTAACTCTTTATGTCTCTGACTGCCAGACATTTTATCTGTTTGTTTGTTTTTTTGTTTGTTTGTTTGTTTTCTGTTTTTTTTTTTTTGCTAGGCCGGGCTTGTACAACTGTCACATCAATCTTTCTATGTCATAGTGGTGTCACTTAGTTTCACGAGACATTTATTTATTTATTTGACAGGCATTGCCATGCTGTCACACCCTGTTCTGGTCAAACAAAGCACTGTAGGTGCTCCCTGCCTTAGTTTGAAAGAGCGGTAGCCTGTCTGTAGCCGGACGGCCCATGCCGTAAGCTCATCATCGGTCATTAAACAGTTAATAAAAAACTCTGAATTTGGCTATATGTGCCTTTTAAACAAACATAAAATGCAACTGCTTGGTTGCAGCATTTTAACCCAAGGCTCAGTGCTAGTTCTTGGCTAGTGCTAAGGAGCTCCTCTCCTGTCCCAGCCAGACCCAGCACTGCCCATGAGAGCAAGCAAGTAAGTCTTCTTAACTGGCCTGCTGGGTATCACTTGGTCAAAGTCTCTTCCTGGGCCTTCTCAGCCTCTGGAGTACTAAATCTTGTTGGTGTCTGGTCTTAGGCCTGGTCTACACTGGGGTGGGGGTGGGAGAGTGGTGTGAGCTAAGTCGGTCTACATTACGCAACTTCAGCTACGAAAATAGCGTAGCTGAAGTCGACGTACTTAGAGCTACTTACCGTGTCTTCACTGTGGTAGGTCGGCTGCTGCTGCTCCCCCATTGACTCCGCCTATGCTACTCACTCCGGTGGAGTACCAGTGTCGACGGGAGAGCACTCAGCGATCGATTTATCGTGTCTTCACTAGACGTGATAAATCAACCCCTGGTGGATCGATCGCTCCAGAGGTAAGTGTAGACATGCCTTTATTAGGGTTTTCTTAAGCAAGAGTGTGCCAGGATGCTGACACCTCCAGCAAGGGGCAGAGAAGACTTGATAGACCCTGTCACACTATTATGGATGCATGAAATATAAATGGAATGCAAAGTCAGCAGGCAAGATTTATCGCTAGCGTAACTCCATAGAAACAGTGGCGTTACACCAGGTATGAATTTGACCTATTCTGTGTACATCCATTGAGCATTTGGATACCATTCTTTTTGTATTTTGCACCAAACTTCCATAAGACATGAAGGAGGCTTTAAGAACACTCAAAATCAAAGCTTACAATTTCACTTCTTCTCATTGAAATTCAGATCAGTCCCTAGCCAGGAGGATGCTGTGCACCCGAAATGAGCGCTTTTGACATAAAAACCACCTCTCTGAACTCATGCCAAATATAGCACTTGTTTTGTAAAGAAATCCAATTAACAAAATAAGATAAGAGTTGGCATGGAAACACCTGACAGTATCTCCACTTGCCCTTGGCTATCTACAAAGCACATGATCTACCTTTGGATATTCACACGGGACACGTGGCATTTTAACGTGACTTCTACATGGAGAGCCCTGAGTGTCTGACACTTGGAAAGTGTGTTGACTCAGCAGTCATATAACTTTCCCCATTTCTGGTTTATTCCCATTGAAAGAACAGTTTTGAAAATGGCTTTCTCAGCAGTGTAGGAAAAGAATGGGATACAGTGAGTTCAGTGAAAGGATCAAACTCCTATCATCTCAAGATTTGCATAAAAGTACCTGAATTTCATTGAAGAGGTTTTGCTCATCTCTGCGATTAGCACTCCAGCACAAATGCACAGGCATGTGACACATCACAAAACATTTGGCTTCAAGCAGAATGGAAAATATTTAGTCAAACCTCAAAAGAACAGTATTTTTACTGATTAAAAGAAAAAAATCAAGTCATACTGTGATGCTGGAGAAACAGGTGCCAGCTCTCACCAAGGCTGTAGGCTTCAGCTAAGCACTGACTAATTCATTGCTGGAAACCACACCAGCTCACCTGTATGTTAATGTTGTTCAAGATGGGTGTTAAACTTGTAAGAATGTGTTTAATGTTTAGACTCTATAAAATTCTTGTCAATTGCTGCATGCATTAATCTTACTTGTAATATCTGTATTCCATGTTATAGATAATATATATGTTTTGCTTTATAATTGTAGAGCTTCGTGCTCTGAACTTGTGAACCTCGGCAGGAAAAATGGTTGCCCCGCCTATTCAGATGAACTATCAAGAGTAAATGGGCGATGTTTTAACATCACACAATAAAGGCTAGTTTAATGGCCTTCTTACGCCCTTGAAAGAGCTCTCTGTGAGAAAGGAGGACCCATCAACTTGAATTCTGGAAGACAGAAATAAGGTTAGCTGACATGGAGAGTTTTCATCTTTTTGCTTACAAGGGCTGGAGCTAAAAAGCAAAAGCAGAGATCCCCAGGGTCAACCTGGGTTAGCCCTAAAAAGACATTCACTACTGACAGATTACTACATCTTTGTAACATTTTGGAACTATAGACTGAACTCATTGTGTATATATGTTGCCTGCTTTAACCTGAAAATAACTCTGTCATTTCTTTTCCTACTTAATAAATATGTAATTAATTTACTATAGGATTGGTCACCAGCATTGTCTTTCATGTGAAACTGATCTGGGGAAAGTGACTGGTCTCTTGAGATTGGGAGAAACATGAATATTTTGTGTTTTTTGGTGTCGGTGTATCACTAGGTCCAGATTTCTGGGTGGCAAGACATTCTGGAATGTTCAAGAGGAATGGGTGGTGCATGAATCCCCCCTTCCTCCCGAGGCCCTGCCCCCTCTCTCATAGGAGACACCTCCTTGCGTGCCCAGAGGTGCTAAGGGCACTGCTAACTCGAGGCTAAAGTTTCTGATCTTACCAAGAGATCCTCCTGCAGAGGTTTCAGAGTAACAGCCGTGTTAGTCTGTATTCGCAAAAAGAAAAGGAGTACTTGTGGCACCTTAGAGAGTAACCAATTTATTTGAGCATGAGCTTTCGTGAGCTACAGCATCCGATGAAGTGAGCTGTAGCTCACGAAAGCTCATGCTCAAATAAATTGGTTAGTCTCTAAGGTGCCACAAGTACTCCTTTTCTTCCTGCAGAGGTGTATCCTTATGCCTCTGTGAAGTCAAAGGGACTGCATGTCTTTGCAGATCACATTGTAGGTTTCAGCCTCAAATAACAAAAGATATCTTTAGTTAATAGCCTATGGAAGGGGCTTCCATTTATTAATAGAATACTGATTACAGGCCTGAAATACTACATAAATGTAAAGCTCTTTATTGTACAATAGTTTCTATGTTTAATTTTTAAGTTGTTTTGTTCATATATTTGCGTGGTGGACAATGTTAATTAGGGTGTATTTTTGGTGTCAGATACAACATGCCTCATTTTCAATATTAAAATAAATTATTTTTACAATTTGGTATACTTTTCCCAGTTTATCCTTAAAATCAACCGTTATTTTGTTTGCAAGTTCTAATACTGCTGTGCTATTTTATATTTTCGGAAAGGTACCAATTTTGTTCTATTTCTACTGCTTTAATAGACCATTGTAGTTAATTATATATTCTGATGTCTCTTGTTAACTGCAAAGGACATTGACAATTCCTTTAGCTACTACATTCACTGTTTTTTTTAAAAGACAAGGATGATGAATATATTTGATTTATACTTTTCCTGTGTGACGATGCTTCATTTAGATTAATGAAATCTATACTTGAAGTCTTTATTTAAGCCACTGTGATACTATATTTGTTTCTTCTTCTGATTCCTTTAATATACTAGAAGAAGAAATAAAATACATTAATGAATAACACGAGAGTTGTTTGGCATACAGCTAAAAATTTTGTAATTTCTGAACAGACTTTTCTCCTTTTCCGAAGGTACACATTAGGCTTTTAATGATGCATGAAGACGAATCCCAATTGTAAATGCACAAGACGTCTGTAATATTTTAGGGAACAAATAATTAGCATTTTGGAAATGTGCGTTCATCTCACACAAGCAATCTGGTTCTCCTCCTCCTTCCTGTTTTGAAGGCAATAGCCTGTGTTACATCAGCCATCTGCAGTTCCATAGACAGGTGCAGGGTCAGCCTCACAGCTCCAAGCCTGGAGTTCAGAGAGAGCTGAAAAATTTGCTAAGCAACTAAGGAAAATTTCCAAAGTCGTTAAAAACCAAAATGAAAAAGACAATCATTAATCCCCAAATAAATTGATATTTTGTTTTAGTTTTTGCTGCAGTTCTCTGAACGTGACTCTATCCATATGTGTACACTTTTAAAGCTCAAAGAGAATGGTAGCAAAATATATATTAGAAACCTTAAATGGCAAAAAAAAAAAAAAGAAAAGGAAAAGGAAAAGAAAAAGAAAAAGCTTTTGTATTCGGAGTTTAACTTCTTAGTTGGTTTAGCATTTGGAATGCCTTAGAGTTCAACAGACAATCCTAACCTATGGAATGCTGTTGGAATTATTATTATTTATGCAAAGTATTACCCTGATACTAATTTAATCATGAATTCCTTTATGAAATCAAAAGGCCAAACAGTATTTATACAATTGCTCTATACATGTCTAAAAAGCCTAAATAATAAGCAATTTTCTACATACAAAGAACAACAAAACATTTATAAGCATCTGATCAAGATATTTACAAATATGCTAAACCCAGGGGAGGTTAGATCAATATTGGTCAGCTCCAATGTGGTTAGGCAGGAGTTAGAAATTAATCCTTTAAAAGTTTACTTTTCATACCCTTTAACAAACAAGTGATGTTGTTGCCACTTACTGACTGAAGCTAAAAGGCAATTTGAGACTATTCACCCTATTTCCAGTCTCCATCCAAATAAGATTTACAACCTCCTTATTCCCCAAGGCCTTTCCTCCCCTCCGTCTTGCTGACCAATGTTTTTTCCATACACCTGGATTCACATAAGCTTTACTTTCAGATAACACTTATATATGGGATGGAAAAGTTCATGTCAGCTCCTTTTAAGACAGATTATTTTTGTTTTATTTAAAACCATCTTCAGTCACCCCTATCAGTTACACTAAAGGCTTGTCTATCTGGAATAAATCACCTAGGGAGGTTGTGGAATCTCTGTCATTGGAGATTTTTAAGATCAGGTTAGTCAAACACCTGTCAGAGATGGTCTAGATAGTATTTAGTCCTGTCTTGAGTGCAGGGGACTGGACTAGAAGAGGTCCCTTCTGTTGTTAGACATTTGGCTGTGTGTGTTCCCTCTGCATGCCATCCCCGCTCTATGAAGATAGCTGGCACAGCAGACCTCAAGCAAACCCCAATGACCACAAGATCCATTAAGGTATGAAGGCCTCCGGCCAGGTTTATTGTTGATGAACGACTGTACTAGTATCCAGCAGACTCTACAGGAATATTAAGATATATATGCCCATGACAAAGGATACAGCTCAGTGGATTGCAGGACTTTCCATTCCCCGCTCGGCTGGCCAAAGACACTTCCTCTGAGATATCTTTTTATACGCTGAAACAAACATGTTACGTATTACAGTTCTGATGTATCTAGGTGCCACCCTCTGACATATTTGGGTACCATCCTTTGCCTTGTACCTCTATCCATCATGCTGTCATCCTGACCTTATCTTTAGGATGGGTCAGCGTGTTCCTATTACCTTTGGGGAATGTGCTGGTATCAGGGTGTTCTGGTACCACCCTTCTGGAATATGTTTGCGTGTATATTTTTATACCTACTTATAGCACTACTTAGGAATGTGTGTTTCTGCAATATCAGCCCTGTTCTTACCAGATTCTGTGAGCTGGGACTGCCTCTTGGCTCACAACTGAACTTTGCTTAATGGCAGCAAAGCTTTGACCACTACTTTAGTTCAGGCCTCATACCAGGCCTCTGTTACAAGGGCTTATGTTTCAGGCCCTCTTCCTACTACACCTTCCAGGCCTACACTTCTATGATTCTACACATGAAAGCTGCTCCAGAATAAAGTAGGATATGAATTTAAAGTGGCATAGCTGTTCCAAAATAACTCCATTGTGTAGACAAGTCCCAAGAAAATACTCTGACTGCATCACCAATTTCTCCTCCTTGCAGGAAACTGATCTGCAAGCCCTCAATAGCTACTACCATTTGGCCAGCCAAGGAGCAACAATATAGTTAAACAATATTCAGTTTTTATATTATTTGATTCATTTGTTCTTGAGCAGTTGAATCTGGATAGTTGAAATACATTTTGTTTAATACTCAAATTATACTGTGTGATGTAAAATCAGACCCACCTTTAAAACTCACTTCAATTGTTGATGCAATGAAATTTCCTTTTGTCTCACACTGCAAAAGCTGAAGCAAAAACTGCTAAGTATTTTGGGGAGATGAGTACACTTCCATAATATGGAAGCCAGATGTAGTAATTATTCAAGCTGTTTTTTTCTCTTATACCTATATGGTGTATGAAATATATTTGAGCAAATACATAGTATCTATATGTTTGTTGTTCCCTCTAGGTTTACTCAGTTTTGGTTTGTTTTATTAGAAAATTGCCGAAACAATGAGCCAGCCCATTTACTCTATTAGAACTAGTTTACAGTCACACTGTCATACATGGTGAATTCATCATCATCACCTTTGTCTATGCTGTAACAGGATGTACCAAAAGAGTGAAAGCAGCACTTAACAGAATGTAGGAAAATCATTAATAATCTCTCTTTTCTACTGAAGGTAATAACATTAATCATGGGTGAAGAAATTTGTAATCATATAACTGTAATCCCCATAGGAGCTCTGTTGTAATTTACTAATTAAAACCATGGCACAATATTATAGACTAAATCTGAAATTAGTGTGCTGTTTTAATAATCTTTTAACTCCCAAGCAATAGCACCACCTAACTAAGCACACTCTTCCTCTTGCAGCACAGTTTGAAAGGTTGATAGTGCCAGGTAAAAAAGGCAACATGGATTATAAAAGTGATAGAAACATAATGACTTTGCTGTGGGTCATTTCCTGGGGAACTAATGAGCAAGCAGAATTATCTTTTCCTGATGGTTATTCATTTACCAGTAAATGCCACCTGCTTCAATTGTTATTGCTTAATCGATACACACAGATTGTAAAGCAGAGTTAGTAGTGAATGGAATATAGCAAAATATGTAGCCAAGGGAGAACACACAAAAAATGCATTTGAGAGTTTTATATCCCCTGTTCTTCTCTGATTCAGCCTGAAATGACATGGCCATAGGTGTTCAGCAACCAGCTGGGAGGGTTATGGAATTGAGCACTCCTGCAAACTGACTTCAATGGGATGGGTGAACAATTCTGTGCTATCTTAGAATCCAAGCTGCCTGAAATACAGATTATTTTTAAAATTTATTTTTATCATTTCAGGGAGAAAATAACCCCTGTGCAGAGGTCCAGCACGATGTCTATACACCATATAATTCCCACTGAAGACCTTGGATGCTGGGATTTGGATTAACAAAGGGATTTAAATGCTTACCTGCCACTCTAGTCTCTTAAATCCAAGATTTAAGCGCCATTGGTGTTCACAAAATGGCCACTCAGTTGCTGCCTAAATTTGGATTTCTGATCATGTATAAACCTGCACAAAATAGCAGGAGGAGAAGATGGTGCCCCCTCCCTTATAACCTTTAACCCAATGTTTAGAGCACACAGAATGTCTGAGACCAAGCGTCAAGCCTCTGCAGCTTTTCTGTCAGCTTTTTGCCTTTCCAAAATTACAAGGAGTCCTTTTTTGGATGCCACAAGTGTATTTATTGTACTTTTCTCCAGCCAAAATGTTGGTCCACTGTAGGGAGATCATAGTTGGTTTTGCTTTGCCTCAGATCATATGCATTGTTTAAGTGCTATGCTAATTTTACAGGATTCATGTGAGGTCTTTTCAGCAGAAAAATATTTTAATATGAAACTGTGTAATATTTTAGAAGTTTTTGTATGGAGGAGGTTTAAGGGAGTTCTCCCTTAATGTATGGCACTTTACTATTGTCCATCATTTATTCAGGAGTCATTTTCTCACAACCCTCTGGTGACTGTTGTCTCGCCAGTATGCTTTGGGTCACTGAGTCCAAAGACATATTCTGGTGAGACTGATCTATTCCCCGGGTTACCCTGCAGTTTCAGAGTTGTCACTAGAATCAGAAATTCTCTGTCAATTAGTATATTAACAGTAGCCTCCCTGATGGCTTTGTCCTTGTTAGAGCTGAAAATTCAGATTAAATTTGAATGTACAATATGCAGCTTTCTGAGGTTTTAGTGAGAGAGGGAAGATGAATCCAAGCTGACTGCTTTCCACCACTTGCAGTGAAGCCTCAGCCCCTTGAATGCTACTCTGTGTTCTGGAATATGTTGAGCTTTTTTTTCATGCAGAGCCTTTGCAGCTGCTGACACTTCATTTTCATAAAAATAAAATATTGAGTCACATGAGGATTTGTGCAACAAACAGGAATGATTAATACACATCTCAATAACACAGAAGACAGGAATTTTGTGAGGTTTACTGATGTGTGTACTATTGTGTCATTGTGTTCAGCCTGTAGTGGCTTGAGGAATATCAAACAGACTAAAACTGTTGACTTAAAGGCAGAAAATGGGAATCCAGTCAGAAACATTGAATTCACTGAGTAATGTGTGTGCTGCAGTGACAGCAATCTATCAGTTGCAGTGTTAGGTTGAGGTTTGATAAACAGTACCCGTAATATCGCATGGATTTAGAGATTGAAAATATTACCTCATTTAGAAACATTGAATTCAACCTGGAAGCATGTGTGCTCTGATGGCATTGTTTCAAGCCTAGGGGCTTGCAGAGTTGAGGCCTTCAGAGATCTGTGAAAAGTAGCGGCAAAAGTGTGGATTTAGAGGACCACATCGCCAGCTGACATAAATTGGCAGAACGATGTTGATTTACACCAGCAGAATATGTCCTAAAGATTACAGTAGAGAATCCAGTAATTAAATCTTTCTGACACACAGGCTGGGTAATTATTAGCTGATCAATACAAAGGAATTGGGTTGATTGTCTTTTAGAGGGACAAATTAAAAACTAGAATCTCTGTCACCAGATGAACTCTCATCTTTCTTGTATAATAGTCTTGGGGCTAAGGCTTAGCTCCCCCAATTCCTCTGACTTCAATGGAAAAGGAACAGTAGATTTTTAAACTACCAGCTATACTTAATGCAGTATCATTCTCTGGAAGCCAAACATTCCCTGGCAATTCCAAGCCTCCTTTTGTCTTCCTCACTAAAAGCTTGATACAAAGTCCAGAGAAGTCAATAGGAGCCTTCCCACTGACTTCAACAGGCATTGAGTCAGGCCCCACTGTGCAGATTCAGAAAGTTACTTGAGCATGTGAATAATATTATGCAAAGGAGCAGTTCTGTTGAAGTCCAGGGGACTACTCATATGCTTATGTACCTTGTTGAATCAGAGTCCAGCTACACAGACACTGCTTCCCTTTCTGACTATTGGAAAAAACACAAATGTATTTTGCTTTTGGATATTGGGATACATTATGAAACGAAGATAATCTTAATAGATCATTGTTAATGTATGGAACAAGAATTTACTAAATAGATATGTGAGATTAACTCACATACTCAGTTGCTTATTGCACTGATACTTTTTCTCTTCTGTTCTAGATGCCTGATCTGGGAGCTGGATCCTTCAGGTATTATTCTTGCTGTTCATAATCAGCCTCTGCAGAGGGCCAATAATTTATCTGGCTTCATGTACCCAAAAAAGGAAGTGGATATTATCAATGCATAATGAGAAATATTGTTCCTTTTCTTAGTACTATACCTCAGTTTTAACTGAGACTTTACTTTGCATGTTCAATCAGTAAAAAGATGGTTATAAAACTACAAGTTGTAATTATAATGTTCTCACAGATACATTCCAGATGTTAATGTCAGAATAACAATGCTTAATACAGACTGTCAGGCGATTAAGGTGTGTGTTTTAACATATTTCACAAATACATAATTAGTATATTTTATTTTTAATTTCCACAGTCTAAGTGTTATTTTATGAATAATCTGGGTGACTGATATGTGGGCTAAGAGTGCTGTGATTTCAAATGTTCCCAAAATAAGGAGTTTTACATTTTCCCCTGGGAGCATATCAGACTCTTTGACCATCTCCCTTTTAACCAGTGAAATCTGCACAGCAATATCTCTCCATGCCTGGCATACCCTGCCACTAACCTTGGCATCTTTGTCCAATTCCATAGGTTCAGACCTTACAAAGTTTACTAACACACCCTCAAGTATTTCAGGTTTCAGAGTAGCAGCCGTGTTAGAGACTACGGTGCCACTAGTATTCCTTTTCTTTTTTCAAGTATTTCAGTGTGTCCTGAGTTCACCATAACTATGCATCCGATGAAGTGAGCTGTAGCTCACGAAAGCTTATGCTCAAATAAATTGGTTAGTCTCTAAGGCGCCACAAGTACTCCTTTTCTTTTTGCGAATACAGACTAACACGGCTGTTACTCTGAAACCCACCATAACTATGTTAACCTGGACAGGATGGGACCCGAGTTTGGGGCAATATCTTCTCATTTGTTCAATAGAGCCACTCTCAAAGCATTTTCTTGGGTCCATGTCCTGGGACGGGGGTGAACAAATCTGGGACCCCTTTTTACAATGGGCCTCTGCACTTTCCTTTCGGGCTTTCTTTCAATACCCATTCTGGCCTGCGCATACAAATCATCAGCCCAAGCAGCTCCCGCAGTGCGTCAGGACAATTTTTTCCCATATGGCAGCTCTGATTTCATCTGAGAAAGCATTAAAGAAATGTTCTTGGGCAAATAAATCAAACAATCTCCCGTAATCCCTTTCTGCCCTTTAATCTATTTTTTCATATAACCACACATTATATGTTTGAACTCCCCATTACTGATACTGTTGTGCTTCTTTTAGGTTTCTAAATTTTACATGCTATGATTCTGGCATCATTTGAAACCATAACAATGCAGCTTCCTTATATTTATCATAGTTCATAGCTTCCTCCTGGTCCATGCCAGTAAAGACCTGGAAAGCTTTATCTGAAGTTTTGGGGACCAATACAGACATTCATTTGTACTTAAGGATGCCAGTGGCCTGGCATATTCTTTCAAAAGCAGTTAAACACTCTTCTGTACAGTTTGAGTCTTCAGAAGGTAGACACAGGCTGTCCCGGCTGGGTGAATGCTGGGGGGAATTAGCCTTTGGTTGGGGAATACCTTTCAATACTCTGTACTGCATTTCTTGTGCCTCCATTTGCCACTGGTATGCTCTCTTCTGCTTTGATTGCCAGCATTTGTCGCTATTAGGCTCGTTGACCTGGGCTGCCTGGATTGCCTCCATTCATCTCTGGTGGGCCCACTCCCCCTTCTTCCTCAGTAGCTTTCTTCTCTTGCATTCTCAGCTCTGCCAACTGTATGTGGTGCTCACATGCCTCCTTGTCTCTGAGGATCTCTAATCTGCTCAGCTCTACCTGAGCAGCCATCTCCTGTTATGAATTATGGTCTGGCTGGTTTTCCAGTTGTGTGTGGTCTCCCTCTTCATTCTCCTCCTCCTGCTCAAAATA
The DNA here is from genome assembly GCF_965152235.1 of Eretmochelys imbricata. Taxonomy (NCBI): domain Eukaryota; kingdom Metazoa; phylum Chordata; order Testudines; family Cheloniidae; genus Eretmochelys; species Eretmochelys imbricata. The sequence continues at coordinate 146,063,087 of NC_135572.1, forward strand.
CTCAGTGAGTGAGGATTTCAGATCCTCTGCTGATTTTCCCTGGTGAGGTAAACCATATTTCCAACAGAAGCTCCCAACCCTCTTTTTATCCATTGTGTCCAAGGACTTTAATTGGCTCATTTTCCCCTTTTCTTGTTCTGTTTCGCTTAACCCAAAATAAACAAAAGAAAATAATAAACTGTAACTTTGCACTTTGGCTCCTCACTTTTGAATCCTTTAGGGTCTGTTTTTGCAAGTGTTTGCAGTGTGAACCACAGTTTGCCGATATTGGGGTGGAACTCCTGTAATGATTACACCACTGTGACATTGGGGAACACCCAGAGCAGTAAATGGTTCTGCTACCTCCTGCCTTGTAATTTTGGGTTCCTTAATGCTGTGCTGGTAAGGCATGGGACTTTGACACCAGTAATCAGCCTATAAGCATAGGATTTCACCCTGGCTTCCACTAGTCTAGTTACTCTTTCCAGGGTGACCTTCTAGTTCTGAGTGTCCCCAAGTTCTTAACTAACAGACATTCAGACTTTTTGCCTCCAGTTCGTCATCCCAGAAGGCACGAAACCTGACCCCAATTATCCATTCGGAAACACACTTTGGGAACACACTTCTCACAGTTTGAATTCCAAGGACCTGCTTGGGGTAAACAAACAAATTTATCTAATAGACAAATCATAGCTTCCGAGATGAAATAGTAGGAAAAGCAAACACATATAAGTTACAGAGAAAAAAAAAACGGACACAATCTCAGGCTTTACACTTCTCTATTAGCTAAATTCCATTTTATAATACAAATTACATATTGTCTCTGAACAGTTTCCTAGCATGCCCTTTTGTTGTAGACTGGAATCCAGTGTTTCATAAACAGCACCCTGCTTAGATGATGGCCCTCAGTTGCTGGACAGACTTCACTTTAAAACCCTTTCTTTTTAATGGGGTAATTTAGGGTTACACAGCAGAGGGAAAATTTTCCCCTTCTGTGATTTTCAAGATTGGGTTTTATTTTTCAGTTTCAATGTCTTTCCATTAACTCGAATAGTCCACCATTGTCTTTCCCTGGGTTATCCTAGGTGTTTGGAGTTAGTTTCATGTAAACAGCTGGCCTGGAGGATGAACCCTCCCAGCCCAATTGCTTCACCCCTTATTGTATGCAGTGTTGTTGTGCCCATTATTGGTCCAAGGATATGGGAGAGACAAGGTTGGTGAGGTAATATCTTTTACTGGACCAACTTCAGCTGGCGAGAGAGACAAGCTTTCGAGCTTACACAGGGCTCTGGGGAAGCTGTAGTTGCACCACAGTTAAAATTACAATTTCCTACATATATACACATGCATATGTTCATAACCATAACCTGTACACATATCTCCTACCGACCATCAAGTTCAGAACTTTACAAGCTTTTGTAAAAGACCTCATTTGACATATATTTATACTAAATAAAATTGTATGCAACCTATTGATTTAATTACTTATTCATAGGCGTTCAGACCCCCAGTTGCCCCCTTGGGGCATCAGGACTCTGATAGTCATACGTTAAAGACTGAAATACAAAGATGCTCAGTTTTAAATGGAGGCACATTTCAGAATATGTGGAGATATATTTTAAAGTACTGAGCACAGTTTTAGGACTAAATTGGTCCCTCTGCTCCACTTCAGATATCCTTCTAATCTAACTAGTAATTTGGGGGTGCCTTGATTTTTGGATTACTAACCTATGACAGCTTAAATGGGCCTGATTCTCAGCAAGTGCTGAGAAACCACTCTGAAAATCAGGTCCTTCAAGTCATATACCCCAAAATGGAGTTACCCCAAATCACTAGTTACTTTTGAAAATTTTGGTCCTTTGTGGGTCTGCGAACACTAAAGTGAGACCAACTTTCTCCTAATTACATTTTATTTACCTACCATTTTTCTAAAATGCCAGTTTTATATATATTGATATCATTACTGATAATTTTAAAAAAATCAGCCATATTATGTCTATTTGTGGATAAGAAATGTTTTCTGCAAGTTTAAACACAAATTAAATATTAATTTCATGGCCAACAAAATAAATTTAACAACTAATTATCTGTACAATAAAATTCCAGGAATGGCATACTGAAGCCTAAAATGTCTTGAATCAGTATGAAGTGATGGAAGCTGCTAAAAGCATGGCCAAGAGCTCTTTTTGTTCAGAATATCACCAGGTTTAGTTATCACTGGATTTCATGGTCTGTTACCATCCAGTTTTTAAGTTTGCAATCTTTTTTACTTTACAAATTTCACCTGTTTTGTTTCCAACTATAGTAAAGCATGTATCTATGCTATGCCAAGAGTCCTAGAACATTCTGACAGTTGAAGTAACAACCAATCACCACCTTTACTCTACAGCTAATTTGCATGCAACAATTTCATTGGTTGTATGAGGGAGCCTGCACAGAGGGTGGATTAATTTGCCCACCTGACACCCACACAAATCAACACAAATCTCCTAGCACAACAGTCCCAGACAGAAATCAACACAACCACCTACACAACACCACAATCAGCTTGCACAATAACCCCAAACACACAGAATACCTCACTGCAGCACACTCTTCTCATTTTCCCCCTGCACAAAATCAACCCACATCTCCCAGCACAATACAAGCTGCATGCAAATCAACACAACCACCCACACAATAACCTCAAACATTACTCTGGAGCCTATAATGTCTGGTGAGTCAATGTGAAGAGATAGAAACAGCTACAAGCATGGTTGAGAGCTCTGTTTAGAATATTAGCAGGTTCAATCAGCAATGGGATTCACGGTCAGTTACCATCTTTAAAAACATGACTTTATGAATTACACTTGTGCAACAATACCGACTTTCAGATACTATTTACTTACATAACTCTGTAACTATGCTTCATTATTATCATCATAGATTCATTCATTCCACTGTTTATTAAGACATCAATATAATATTGTTAACAAACATTAATAGATTCAAGGAGTTCAAGGGATCATCAAATCATCTAGTCTGACCTCCTGTATACTAAAGACTTTAAAATTTCACTCAGTTACGATTGTATTGAGCCCAATTACTGAGGCTTGGATAAAGCACAGTTTCTAGAAAAACATTCAGTTACCATTTCCCTTGGTAGTTGGCCCCAGTGATTATCACCCTCACTGTTCAAAAAAATTTACCTTATTTCTAAATTAAATGTCAGCTTCCAGTCATTGGTTCTTGTTATGCCTTTTTCCACTAAATTGTAGAGCCATTTAGTCCCCTGTATTTTCTCCCTGTGACGATACATACACTGCAATCAAGTCATCACTCAATCTATTTTTTTATAAGTTAAACAGAATGAATTGTAAGGCTTTTTTCTTCAACCCTCAGATTATTCTTCTGAATCTTTTCTGCTCCCTTTCCAGTTTTTCCACATCCTTTTTTGATTGTTGATACCAGAACTGTGTGCAGTATTCTAGTATCAGTCTCACCAATGCTCTATAGAGAGGTAAAATCACATCCCTACTCCTATTCACTACATTTCTGTAGATATATACAAAGATCACATTAGCCCTTTTTGCCACAGCATTGTCCACTCTGACCCCTACATTCTTATCAGAGTCACTGCTTTCCAGGGTACAATCCAACATCCTGTAGGTGTGGCCTGCATTCCTTGTTCCCTGCTGTATAACTTTGCACTTGGCTGTATCAAAACATTTTGTTTGAATGAGCCCAGGAGTGATTTTATATTTACTTCCAGATTATTGCTGAAAACATTAACTAGCATTGGGCAAGATATTGATCCCTGTGGAACCCTACTAGAAACATGGATAACTACTTTTCGAGCTCTGTCATTTAGCTAGTTTTTAATATGTTTAACTGATATTCTACCGTGCTAATAGTTTAGTCACAATGCCAAGTGGTACTAAGTCAAATGCCTTACAAATGCCTTACAAAAGTCTAAATATATTACATCTGTGCAGTTACCTTAATCAACCAAACTTGTATTCTCAAAGAAAGAAGTCAGGTTTGTTTGAGAAGACCTATTTTTCATATAAGTATGTTGGCTGGCATTCAGTATAGTCCTATTCTTTAATTATTTATGAATTAAATCCTGCATCAGCTCTTCCATTATTTTACCCAGAATTGACATCAGGCTAACTGGTCGATAATTATCGAGATGTCACAGATCTTGTCTTCTCCCCTTTCCAGACACTGACCAAATTGCTGTGGGGAAATCTCATTTCTGGATCTTGAAGTATTTTATGCTTCCCTAAGTCTCAGAAGATTGCAGAACTGTTTCCTCCTGTGGCCTGTCTGGCACATTTCCTGCAAACCGACTATCAGTCTGCTTCCCTTTCATTGAAATGAAGGTGCTCAACCCACCTGCCTACAACCCCAGCACCAGTGCTGACCCCCAAGCTACCTCAGTAGCTTATACACACAGAATCCCACTGAAGTTATGAACCTTCTGGGTTATAGTTTGACTCTCTTAGGGGCAATGTGGTAGATTTGGCATATTACACATAGACACCATCATTCTAACACCATTGTTCTTTTATTTAATAGATAAAGCACAGATAATTTAGGAAATAGACAGGCATTCTAAATGCAATGCCCTTACTAGTTCAACCTTCCCTTGGGAGTCTTTAAGACTCCGTATGTGTTGAGGAAGGCAGGTTTCCTTTTGACTCATGAGGCTACTACATGCAGCTCCTCTCAGCTTGATCTGGTAAAAAAAATAGGAAGGATGAAGTAAACAAATAGAATAGCACCTGCCTTTTATAATCTTTCAGGCCCTCTACTGGATGCCCTCTGGTCACCTGAGCAGGCTGATCAGGAAACCCCTAGCATGTGACTAACCAGTTCTCGGAGTTGGGAGCTAGTCAATTTTTTTTGAGCTATTCCATTTCAATGGGAGAGCATTTTAAGTCAGATCACCCTCTCTTTGTTATTCCCTTTCTACCAGCTTTTGAAATTTCTATCCAACATCAAGGAAACAGACAATAGAGAAGGCAAATGGGCTGCACATTCAAAGTGGAGTTTGCAGCTTGGTAAAGATACAAACTGAGTTCATAATCTCCCTGGAAATAATAAATAGTACAAACATTCCCCAAATTATCATACCTGATCATCCCAGTTGCCTTTTTTGAATATTAAAAAGGCATTAGCACTCTTATGTTCTTCAGGAATTGCCCTGGTTTCCCAAGATTTATTAACAATGAACATGAGTGGGCCAGATATCTCCTCATTCAGCTCTTTAGGGACTGTTGTGTGCAAGTTACCTGACCATGCAGATTTCAAAATGTTTATTCCTAACAGATGTTGTTTAACATCCTCTTTGGTTACTAATGTAATGGAAATACATACAACATCCTCAGCACATCATCCTGCTTTTTTTCCAAATACTGAACTCAAGCTTTTTAAAATACCTCTGTCTTTTCTGCATTGTCATTTTGAATTTTACTATCTCTGTTAGACCCTCAATAGAGGTCTCCCTATGGGATGGGGAGCGAGCAGATACCGGACACAGTGTTGGTATATAATACTCTAAATGCTTTTTACAATTACAAAACAAATCTTACTCACTCCACATTCACACCCCAAACATACTATACCAGAGTCCAAAGGTCAGAATAGTCCCAATGGCCAGTCGAGATTCCTTCCATCAGGATAAGATGATAAGATGTGGGGAGCCAGCGAAAAACACATCTATATCTACATGGGACTCTGGATCAATAAACGACTTCCATTTGCAGAAATCATAGGCAACCATTTATAGTCTATTTCATCATGTCATCGGTTCTTTGCCTTTGTTTACTAGGCTTTCTACCCACACAATTCCAAAGAGACAATCCTGGGCAGGCCACCATGATCCAAGGCATGCCATTTCCTCCAATTCTTATACAATTTTATATCAGTCCAGCTGGTGTTGTTTCCTTTTCAGATGATTTTCTGTATTTTTCTCTGAACATAAGATTTTTTTTGAAGAAATAGTTCTAATAGTCCTTGACCTTAAGTCCTTGCTTCAGTTGCTAACTTGCAACGCACACATTCATGTCAAGCACGTATCATTCATACCAGGCCTCAATGACCTATAACATATTACATGGATATATGAATCACAATGTGTGTATATATATATATATCCCCCAACATTCCTCCATCTTGATACACGATTAATGCCATTAATTATTGTATCACTTTATAATTTCACAAGCAATTCAATTTTATATATCACTTGATCCAAAACTTCTTGTCACTTTCTTATTCAGCAGCGTAAACATAGCATGATAAAGGTTAACAATATCATTAATACAAATAATATGACAATAGGGTGTAGCATTAAATTTAGAAGATCTGTGACACTGGGAGACCATCCTTTAAAAACATCATACCAATGAGAAATTGCCAATTCTTCTCCTTCTTTCCTCAATTTTAATATTTGACCATTGTGGGTCAAAATGTTTATTTTTCCCAGCTGAGCATACATAGATACATCTTTTGCATATTGCTTGATTTTTTTCGCTTGTTCCCAATGTGTCCCCAAATCAAAGGACCAGTCTACATCTTTTGGTTCCCAAACAATTTCCTTTTTTAAAAATAGAGGACCTCGGTAAATAATGACCTCTGTTACATTACATTTACATGAATTCAATTGGCCCTTTTTTCATACTTCCCCAAAATATGTGTTTTTCAGTAGTTACCACACAAATACATCTGTTGCCTAAATCACACACTCTTGTGCCATTAGAGGCTAAATATTGCATGGTACATTGTCCACTTGAATGGTTCAAATGACATCCCTCTAGGGACCAAGTTAGTTGTGGGCACTCCCATTTACTTCATCCCCACTCTTCACAATATTTCATTAATTCTACTAATTTACAATCCCCTTCTTCTTGAATCAAGTGTGTCCCACTTATTTCTATTTGCCATAACTCTCCATTAATAATTTTTGGCAACACCCAGGCCATTGCTGCTTTTCTTTGCTTCCCTATGCTGTGTAACAGCATTCTGCCTTTCAACTCTCCCCTCAGAGTGGCTTGATCCCAATTAAACTCCATATATTTCTTCCATCCTGTAATTCATTGATTTCATATATGATGATCTTTGAACCATTCAAAAGTCTATTGTACATTACTTAGTAGATTGACCATTCTCTCTATGTATTCTATCCCATAAGTTTGCAACTGTACACATCGTATTGCTAGGACTGTTGTATTATCAATCTCAGACACACCAAATAGATTTACATTTAGAGACGTTTTCAAGGCTTGGGCTTGTTTCAATTGGAGTCCTACACTTCTTACTCCTTATTCCGATAATGCACCAAAATTTTGGTCACGTGTCTGTCTAGCCCCCAAAATCTTACCCAAAGCTGACATTTCCCCTTGTAATGTCTCAATATCAAATCAGTTTAAAACTCCAGATCCAGCACCAATGCTACCTATGATATATTCCCCTATACCTCTCTTATTTCGTATAGTCCCATCTCCCCATTGTTGTTGCCATGCTTGTAATAGAGGCAAGGCATCTGGCATACACTCCAGATGTTGTGCACTTATGTTTACTTGTGCTCCTTCCAGCCAGACTGTTTGATCCACAATAGTTGGGGCTTTGATTACTTCTCCCCTCCTATATGGGTGCTCGTTTGCCATGATTCTTGGTGCAATCTTATTTACTGGTATCTGATTAAGAAGCATTAAAAAAATGACCATATCCCCCAAAATATATTCTCCCATTAATTGTCCTAAAGCAACTGAATTTTATCATTATGGAAGGATTTGCTATTACACCAGATTCCCATAATTTAAGAGCCCTTGACTCATTCCATCCCACATGGGTATTAGCCAATTCTTGTTCATTGGTCACATCTAGGGTGACTACATCAAATCCCAAACTCTAAAAGGTACAGTTCAGGATACTCACATTCAGATTGTTTTCATCATAAATAAATCAAAACATTAGGTGGCCTTCCCCCCTTAGTACATACAGATATCTCCATTGCTCTTCCAAATATGTTGACTTTTAGATATTCCCATGTCACATTTTTGTCATCTTCCCACCGTACTTCAAATTTTACCTCAGAAGGTTTTTCTTTACATTTGGTTTTGTTTGGTCCTGTTTTTCCCATTCTGTCCCACGAATAGTCAAATGTATTATTCCCTTTGATCTATACCACCATCCTAGAGGTGCCCCCATATGTATATCCATGTACCCCTTAATTTCCCCAAATATTAAAAAAACATAAAAGCCAAAAACCATATTTCCACCCTTTTTGAATTATGAGGATCCTCAACATTGAAGCCATGGCCATTATTCCATAGGAATAATGTCCAATGCTTCCGGCCATATTGTTGTAAATACTGACAGTAACCTCTTCTATCTTCGGTCAAGCTCTGGTATTATTTTTTTCTTCCTAAAATATAATGGACACAACACAATTCTTCTGCTAAGCACAAAATGCAAAGCAAAGCAAGCATAAGCAATAAACCAAGACAAAAATTTTAGCACTGTACCCACACTCAAAATCCAAGGTCCGTACAGGATAATCTCTGGAGCAATTAGGCATTCCTTTCCCTTTGTAAGATAAACTAAAAGAAAAAAGAAGGGAACATTATTTAATCTTTAGGCCATAACTTTAATTGTGATGTGTGGACCCACTTTCCGCTTCCCCCTTGTTAATCTGCACTACAGTAGGTGAAATTTTATTCATGATGGAAAATGATGCAATCCATTTAGACTCCAGGACATGATTTTTCTATGTTAATTTCAAATACATTACTCTATCTCCGATTTTCCATAATTTACTGTCCTGAGCTACATGAGAATCCACAGTCTCTTTCTTTTTCAATGGCATCAGTCAGTTTAAATTCCATTTTCTTAAGTTCTATCGGTAACTCCCTTACTCACTGGGTAACTGATACCTTGTCTTCTTCTTCTTCTTCTGGGTACAAAAACAGGCTCCACAATCTTATAGGCCTTCCAAAGAGAATTTGATAAAGCTGGTAGCCAGTACCCAATCAATCACTACTTTGGATGGCCACCAACACCGTTGGCAATTTATCATCCCAATTTTTGCCAGTTTCTTGCACTACTTTGTGTAGAGCTTGTTTAGCAGTTTGATTAATCCTTTCTACTGTCCTGACGATTGAGGATGATAGGGGATATGTAGTTGTTGCTTTATTCCTAAAGCTTTTAACTAATTTGTAATTACTGCTCCTACAAAATGTGGCCCATTATCTGAATCAATACTTTTGAGTTCCGAATCTACTAAACACTACTTCCCACAACTTTTTTGTCAGTGGTCTTTGCAATGTGATTTCTGGTGGGAATCGCCTCCACCCATCCAGAAAAGGAATCTACTATCACTAATAAATACTGATTCCCTCTTTAGGTCTTAGGCAATTTATCAATATAATCAATCTGTATTCTACTCCATGGCTCCACAATTCTTTGGAGCAACAAGGGTATCAAATTTGGCGGTCTATTCCTGTCTTCTGCACACCTTATGCAGTTTCTAACAACGTTTTCTACATCCTCTTGCACCTTAGGCCATATTCCAATTTGGTTTACCTTAAAGAGAGTATTCCCTATTCTTTGGTGGGCCATAGAGTGACACAGATTAATAATCTCATCTCTTTGAAGTTTGTCAGGTACCCACTTTACCTCTCCTATTTATTTAAGCACCGCATAGCCACCTTGTATATTCCAGTTTCACCATCTTTCCTCGGGTTTAACCTCCTGTTTTATGGCTTGAGCTCTAGTAACACCCACAACTGCCAAAGGTTCCTTTGCTGCTAATTTAGCTAAAGCATCCACTTTACCATTCCAATATTTTTCATCCCCTTCTTCCTTTTGATGACCTTTACTATGTCTTACTATTAATTCTCCTTGTTTTTTTTCAGTCAGTCATAGATAGATTTCCAGTCTTCCTTTTGGACCAAATTTTTCCCAAAGATTCTTTTTCAAAATCCCAATCCAGTATAACATTCCTTGTATCACAACATCTGAATCCATATAGACATAAAGACAGTCTGAAAACTTATTTTTCTCTTTAAGCAGATCACTAAGCCCTGGTCTACACTAGGACTTTAGGTCGAATTTAGCAGCATTAAATTGATGTAAACCTGCACCCGTCCACACGATGAAGCCCTTTATTTCGACTTAAAGGGCTCTTAAAATCGATTTCCTTACTCCACCCCTGACAAGTGGATTAGCGCTTAAATCGGCCTTGCCGGCTCGAATTTGGGGTACTGTGGACACAATTCGACAGTATTGGCCTACGGGAGCTATCCCAGAGTGCTCCATTGTGACCGCTCTGGACAGCACTCTCAACTCAGATGCACTGGCCAGGTAGACAGGAAAAGAACCGCGAACCTTTGAGTCTCATTTCCTGTTTGGCCAGCGTGGCAAGCTGCAGGTGACCATGCAGAGCTCATCAGCACAAGTGACCATGATGGAGTCCCAGAATCGCAAAAGAGCTCCAGCATGGACCGAACGGGAGGTACGGGATCTGATCGCTGTTTGGGGAGAGGAATCTGTGCTATCAGAACTCTGTTCCAGTTTTCGAAATGCCAAAACCTTTGTCAAAATCTCCCAGGGCATGAAGGACAGAGGCCATAACAGAGACCCGAAGCAGTGCCGCGTGAAACTGAAGGAGCTGAGGCAAGCCTACCAGAAAACCAGAGAGGCGAACGGCCGCTCCGGGTCAGAGCCCCAAACATGCCGCTTCTATGATGAGCTGCACGCCATTTTAGGGGGTTCAGCCACCACTACCCCAGCCGTGTTGTTTGACTCCTTCAATGGAGATGGAGGCAATACGGAAGCAGGTTTTGGGGACGAAGAAGATGATGTTGATGATGATGAGGTTATAGATAGCTCACAGCAAGCAAGCGGAGAAACCGGTCTTCCCGACAGCCAGGAACTGTTTCTCACCCTGGACCTGGAGCCAGTACCCCCCGAACCCACCCAAGGCTGCCTCCTGGACCCAGCAGGCGGAGAAGGGACCTCCGGTGAGTGTACCTTTTAAAATACTATACATGGTTTAAAAGCAAGCATGTGAAAGGATTACTTTGCCCTGCCATTCGCAGTTCTCCTGGATGTACTCCCAAAGCCTTTGCAAAAGGTTTCTGGGGAGGGCAGCCTTATTGCGTCCTTCATGGTAGGACACTTTACCACTCCAGGCCAGTAACACATACTCGGGAATCATTGTAGAACAAAGCATTGCAGTGTATGTTTGCTGGCGTTCAAACAACATCCGTTCTTTATCTCTCTGTGTTATCCTCAGTAGAGTGAGATATAATTCATGGTCCCCTGGTTGAAATAGAGTGCTTTTCTTCAGGGGACACTCAGAGGAGCCCATTCCTGCTGGGCTGTTTGCCTGTGGCTAAACGGAAATGTTCCCCGCTGTTAGCCACAGGGAGGGGGGAAGGTTGAGGGGGTAGCCACGCGGTGGGGGGAGGCAAAATGCAACCTTGTAACGAAAGCACATGTGCTATGTATGTAATGTTAACAGCAAGGTTTACCCTGAAAGAGTGTAGCCACTGTTTTATAAAATGTGTCTTTTAAAATACCGCTGTCCTTTTTTTTTTCCTCCAGCAGCTGCATGTGTTTCAATGATCACAGGATCTTCTCCTTCCCAGAGGCTAGTGAAGATTAGAAAGAAAAAAAAAGCACTCATGATGAAATGTTCTCCGAGCTCATGCTGTCCTCCCACACTGACAGAGAACAGACGAATGCGTGGAGGCAAATAATGTCAGAGTGCGGGGAAGCACAAAATAACCGGGAGGAGAGGTGGCGGGCTGAAGAGAGTAAGTGGCAGGCTGAAGAGAGTAAGTGGCGGGCTGAAGACAAGGCTGAAGCTCAAATGTGGTGGCAGCGTGATGAGAGGAGGCAGGATTCAATGCTGAGGCTGCTGGAGGACCAAACCAGTATGCTCCAGTGTATGGCTAAGCTGCAGCAAAGGCAGCTGGAGCAAAGACTGCCACTACAGCCCCTGTGTAGCCAACCGCCCTCGTCCCCAAGTTCCATAGCCTCCACACCCAGACGCCCAAGAACGCGGTGGGGGGGCCACCGGCCAACCAGCCACTCCACCATAGAGGATTGCCCCAAAAAAAGAAGGCTGGCATTCAATAAATTTTAAAGTTGTAAACTTTTAAACTGCTGTGTGGCATTTTCCTTCCCTCCTCCACCACCCCTCCTGGGCTACCTTGGTAGTCATCCCCCTATTTGTGTGATGAATGACTAAAGAATGCATGAATGTGAAGCAACAATGAATTTATTGCCTCTGCAAGCGGTGACTGAAGGGAGGAGAGGAGGGTGGTTAGCTTACAGGGAAGTAGAGTGAACCAAGGGGCGGGGGGTTTCATCAAGGAGAAACAAAGAGAACTTTCACACCGTAGCCTGGCCAGTCATGAAACTGGTTTTCAAAGCTTCTCTGATGCGTACCACGCCCTAACCGTCCTAGTGTCTGGCTGCGCATAACCAGCAGCCAGGCGATTTGCCTCAACCTCCCACCCGGCCATAAACGTCTCCCTCTTACTCTCACAGATATTGTGGAGCACACAGCAAGCAGTAATAACAGTGGGAATATTGGTTTCGCTGAGGTCTAAGCGAGTCAGTAAACTGCGCCAGCGCTCCTTTAAACATCCAAATGCACATTCTACCACCATTCTGCACTTGCTCAGCCTGTAGTTGAACAGCTCCTGACTACTGTCCAGGCTGCCTGTGTACGGCTTCATGAGCCATGGCATTAAGGGGTAGGCTGGGTCCCCAAGGATACATATAGGCATTTCAACATCCCCAACAGTTATTTTCTGGTCTGGGAATAAAGTCCCTTCCTGCAGCTTTTGAAACAGATCAGAGTTCCTGAAGATGCGAGCGTCATGTACCTCTTCCGGCCATCCCACGATGATGTTGGTGAAACGTCCCTTGTGATCCACCAGAGCTTGCAGCACTATTGAAAAGTACCCCTTGCGGTTTATGTACTCAACGGCTTGGTGCTCTGGTGCCAAAATAGGGATATGGGTTCCGTCTATGGCCCCACCACAGTTAGGGAATCCCATTGCAGCAAAGCCATCCACTATGACCTGCACATTTCCCAGGGTCACTACCCTTGATATCAGCAGATCTTTGATTGCGTGGGCTACTTGCATCACAGCAGCCCCAACAGTAGATTTGCCCACTCCAAATTGATTCCCAACTGACCGGTAGCTGTCTGGCGTTGCAAGCTTCCACAGAGCTATCGCCACTCGCTTCTCAACTGTGAGGGCTGCTCTCATCTTGGTATTCATGAGCTTCAGGGCAGGGGAAAGTAAGTCACAAAGTTCCATGAAAGTGCCCTTACGCATGCGAAAGTTTCGCAGCCACTGGGAATCGTCCCAGACCTGCAACACTATGCAGTCCCACCAGTCTGTGCTTGTTTCCCGAGCCCAGAATCGGCGTTCCACAGCATGAACCTGCCCCATTAGCACCATGATGCATGCACTGGCAGGGCTCATGCTTTCAGAGAAATCTGTGTCTATGTCCTGATCACTCACGTGACCGCGCTGACGTTGCCTCCTCGCCCGGTATCTCTTTGCCAGGTTCTGGTGCTGCATATACTGCTGGATAATGCATGTGGTGTTTAATGTGCTCCTAATTGCCAAAGTGAGCTGAGCGGCCTCCATGCTTGCCTTGGTATGGCGTCCGCACAGAAAAAAGGCGCGGAATGATTGTCTGCCGTTGCTCTGACAGAGGGAGGGGCGACTGAGGACACGGCTTACAGGGTTGGCTTCAAGGAGCTAAAATCAACAAAGGGGGTGTCTTTACATGAAGGAGTATTTCAGGCAGGACTTCACGGAGGGTTCCAATAAGAAATGGTGCACCTAAGTTATTGTTCTTATTGGAACAAGGAGGTTAGCCTGGCCTCTGATTGATACATGGCTAGATTTACCTCGCTGCACCTTCTCTGTGAGTGACTGCAATGTGACCTAGAGGAATGAGTCCCCTAGACAGGGGAGGAGGCAAATGAGTACAAAACAAATCTGGTCTATTTCTTGTTTTGATCCACTTCATCTATCTTTTACATCTTTGGCTAGCAGCAGATGGTGCAGAAGGACTGCATGCCATCCACATCTCATGGCTGCTCGGCAGAAGATGGTACAATACGACTGCTAGCCATCCTCATCTCTTGCCTGCCCGGCAGAAGATGGTACAATACGACTGCTAGCTATCCTCATCTCTTGCCTGCCCGGCAGAAGATGGTACAGTACGACTGCTAGCAATCCGTATCGCCTGCCTGCTCACCATAAGACGGTTCAATAGGACTGACTGCAGGACTAAAGAGAATGACCTGGTCAAGTCACTCCATATTTAGTCCCTGCGCCCATGTCTGGCCAGGCGCTCCCAGCCGACGTGGCCAGGAGCACCTCGGGCACGACGAGGATGGCTACCAGTCGTATTGCACCGTCTGCTGCCAAAAGGCAATGGGTTGCTGCTACTGTGTAGCAATGCCGTACCGAGTCTGCCAGCACCCAGGAGACATAGGGTGACGGTTACCTGAGCGGGCTCCATGCTTGCCGTGGTATGGCGTCTGCACAGGTAACTCAGGAAAAAAGGCGCAAAATGATTGTCTGCCCTTGCTTTCACAGAGGGAGGGAGGGAATGGGGGCCTGACGATATGTACCCAGAACCACCTGCGACAATGTTTTAGCCCCATCAGGCATTGGGATCTCAACCCAGAATTCCAATGGGCAGCGGAGACTGCGGGAACTGTGGGATAGCTATCCACAGTGCAATGCTCCAGAAGTCGACTCTAGCCTCGGTACTGTGGAAGCACTCTGCCGAGTTAATGCACTTAATGCACTTGGAACATTTTCTGTGGGGACACACACACTCGAATATATAAAACCGATTTCTGAAAACCGACTTCTATAAATTCGACCTTATTCCGTAGTGTAGATATACCCTAAGAGCTCTGACCTCTGCTCCCTGAGCTGAAGTCATACTCATAGAACCAGAAATAGTTTCCCCATCAATTTGTATAGAGGCATATCCCATATATGGCTTAGGGTTCTCATGGTATGAACCACCATATGTAAACCAAACCTCTTTTTCTACTAGGCTTAAGACTTCATCTACCTGGGGTGCTTCTTCAACTAACTTCAGTTCAGTTTCTGGAAGTGGGCTTTCATGCTCCTCTCCTTCCGTCAGGAAGGCATATGGTAACATCATTGCTTGTTTGTTATTCTCATAAGTAACATCTCTGCTAGTTAACATCAAGGTCCATTGTGTCATCCTGGTATTTGATACTCCTTTCCCCTGCAGTTTCCCTTATAAAATATACTTCAGGGGAGAGTGAGGTGTTTGTATTATAATAGGGGCTGTGCCAGTAGTCAAAGCAAAAGCTTCAATGGCCCACACAGAAGCTAAGCATTCTCTTTCACAGATCCCAAACTGCTGCTCTATAGGGGTTAATCTTCTAGACTTGTTTGCTACAGGTATTAACTTCCTGTCAATTTCCTGCATCAATACTGCTGCTAGACTTTGTTGGGTTGCTGCCAACTTAATCACAAACAGCTTGTTTATCTCTGGGAATTTCAATGCTGGAGCTTTCCTCAAGGCTTGTTTTAAATTACAGAAAGCTTTTTCTTGTTCAGGACCCCACTCCCATTCTACTTTCTTTTTTAGTAAATGCCACAACAGTCCAGTTATAGTAGCAAAATTCCAGATGTGTTTCCTTAAATAGTTAAACCCTCCTAACATAACCCTCAATGCATGAAAATCATCTGGCCTTGGTAAATTCATTAATGATTTCACCCTTTGTTGATCTACCTGAATTCCTTGTTCCCCTAGGGTCACCCCCAAATAAGTCACTCTCCGCTGTACTAGTTGGGCTCTCTCTTTATTAGCCTTGAAACCCGTTTCTTGGATGAGTCTCAACACTGTTTTAGTCCACTCAGTCACCTCCTGTTCAGTGTCCCCCCACACTAATATGTCATCTACATATGAAGTGACATTCTCTTGATCCTCTTTGGATAATTGATCCTGCATTTGCACCACATGTTGGTGCGCAATGGCTGGAGCACAATGGGGAATTCTTTTAAATAAGTACTGTTGTCCCTTAAAAGTAAACGCAAAGCGGGCCCAAGAATCAGGATGCAGTGGGATGGTGAAAAAGCAATTTGCCAAATCTAAGACAGAACCATTTAGGGGCTCCCTGTATTCTTGCCATTACTTGAAGTAGATCTGCTGCTATTGGCAGAAGGGGGTAGCTTTATTCATTTGTCTAAAATCCATTGTCAATCTCCAGTCTCCTGAGGCTTTTAATAAGGGCCAAATTGGGCTATTTGTATGAGGAATTCCCCTGTTGTTCTAATGATTCAATTATTTTCTCAATTCCTGCCTCCGCTTGCACAGGATATTTATATTGTCTCTGTGGTGGCACTTCGTCCCCCATGATTTTAACACATGCTTCGATTTTACCACATTCTGTTTTATTCTTAATCCATACATTGGGAAACTCCTTTACCCACACATTCTGTTGAGCCAGTATAATCTCCTTCACTGCTTCTGCATATTCTTGGAATGTACCCTGCTTTCAGGATGCCTTCCATCCAGCTGGAGTTCCAGCCGAACTCCATTAGTTAAATCCCAAACTAACTAATTCCTCTTCAGAAAAGAAGTCCCCAGTATTACAGGCTCAGCTGCCTGATCTATCTGAAGCATTTGTTCTTTACAACAAAAATTCGCCTCCCCCCCCCCCCCGGGGATAACTATTTCTACTGAATGATACATTTTTCCTGTCACTCCTTCCCCAATAAAGGAGGCTGCTGTAATGATCTCTGACACATATTGAGTCAAATCACAATGTCTATTTACAATATTTACACCGGCCCCACTATCCAATAGGGCATCTTTGGGTCCATTATTTCCCATAATGACAGTTGTCCTAGGCCTTCCATTTGAATCCCATCTTAATCTAGTTACCATCCCCCACTCCTGAGGACCCATTTCCAGTGGGAGCAACTTGTCATTGGGGCTTCCCTGTAGAGCAGGTTTCTCTGAACCCTCAGCTTGCATAGCTGCAACCTTTTTCTGCTCCTTAAACATTTCTTCTTCCATCCTTTGCATTTCTTTGATCAATTCATCAGTATGTCTCCCATTCCACTTATCCATGTCTACTCCCCTCAATTTCAATTACCTCAAAGCGATATTACGAAGCACATCTACTCCCTTCTGGGGCTTATTTTGATTATTCTACCCTCTACCTCCTTGGGTGGGGTGTTTTGTCCTCTACCATGGCCTCTTCCTCTCTCACGGTACCCTGATCTATAAGCAATTTCATTTGAATATGTTATTGCTTCAACAAAAGGTACTCTGGGTTTCAATCCTTCTACCTGGCTTCCCCCCTTCATCATGCGTTGGCATACTAGCCAGTGTTCCAGTGCGTTCATAACTGTTAACCCCTCATCCTGGGCTGCTTGGTTCACCACATTAGTACACATCACTAATAAATTTCTGTCCAATCCTTCAAACACATTATTCCAAAATTCCCTCTGATTCAAATTAACTGCCATCAAAGAATCAGCTGTGACATGTCTGGCAACCTCCACTGTGGGATTAGTCACTGGTTGTATTTCTCCAGCCAATAATCCCAATATTATTCTCCTTAACAGGTAATCCCTGGGTGAATCTCCAGGCTTCATGTAATCTGCACTGGATAACACCTTCATGGGTCTTTGACCTATTTCTTTTCCTAACAGCATAATAAATCGTGGTATCAGTTGGTGTGCTTTTGGCTGCCTGTTCGAAGCATTTTTCACTCCATCTACTGCCTGTCTAATCTCTCCAGTGGTAGCTGGCCTGATTAACCTATAAGATTCACTCATATTTAAATTCTCTGTTCCTCCTAACTCTGCCCACTGTGATAGCCATGTAACTAAATTTTTCATATTCACTGGGCGTAATGACTTTACCATCAACTGTAAATCTGATGAACTCGCAGGAATTATTTGTGTCTGCTCTGACTGTATCTCCCCCGCTGTATCCTTAATGATTGATCTCCATTCTAGCACTGCCACAGACTTTTCTGGTTTAGGCTCTCCCAGCCAGTTTCTTATTTCTTCCCTCAACTTAGTATAAAGCCCCTCTTGAGTTTGGTCAAATTCCGTTTTCTCTTGACCCCCTTGCAGATACTCTCCATACCACATACCATTGGAATCCAAATCCAAATCCAAATCTCTCTCTTTTTGACACACAGCTGCAACCTACAGCTCCTGTGTTTTCCCTTGCTTTTTCAATGCTGCTATAGTTTTTTGTCACCAACTGTGAGAAACGCTTGCAATCTCCTCTTCCTTTTTCTTAGTCAAATCTCAAATTAACTGTTTCATTCCCATCACTTGATGGTCTAATTTATCTTTGTCTGCTTTAATCTTTTCCCAGTCCAGCATTCTTTTCTCCAGTTCCCTATTTTGTTTCCCCATTTGTTCTAACTGAGTTTGCATTATCTGCCTGCCTCACTTCCCGTTCCAAATTTTCCTGGCAAGTTTTAAAATTCTCTTGTAATGTTTGTAATTCTGCAGACTTCCCCCTTACATGCAATTGCCTTTTCTATAGCTTGTCACAACAGCCATACTATGGCTGTTCGCTTTTTACTAGCATTAGGCTTGTACAACTATACATATATTTCAAACATGTTTTGTAAGGTATCAAGTGCTAAATCCGGTTCCACTGCACCTTCCATCCAAGGGCACGTCCCAAATGCAATAATCTCCTTCTCTAACAGAGAACGGGCTTTAGCTGTAGTCCACTGGGGTGCCTCTCACACCCCTTTACTTCTCTTCTTAAACAGCATTTTAAACATTATTATACTAACACTACATGGTATCTCCCCACACATTTTTTTTCTCACAAATTTCACAAATAAGGAGTCACCCTTATTAATCTTAAATAAGGACTCCCCCAACTCTGTATGACCCCGTCTCGAAATCCGACACTCCTTAACATCTCTCTGTTCTCACTTTCAGGTGACAGTTTAAATAAGATCCCGGCACCATTCTCTCCCATAAATGTAAGCAAACTTGTTTGTCTTAGTGATTGGCTGAATAAGAAGTAGGACTGAGTGGACTTGTAGGCTCTAAAGTTTTACATGGTTTTGTTACATTGAGTGTAGTTATGGAACAAAAAAAATCTACATTTGTAAGAGGCACTTTCATGATAAAGAGATTGCATTATGGTATGTGCACAAGGTGAGTTGAAAAATACCAATTCTTTTGTTTATCTTTTTAACTGCAAATATTTGTAATAAAAATAATAATATAAAGTAAGCAATGTACACTTTGTATTCTGTGTTGTAATTTAAATCAATATATTTGAAAATATAGAAAAACATCCTAAAATAGTTGATACATTTCAATTGGTATTCTGTTATTTAACAGTGCAATTAAAATTGCGAATAATCATGATTAATTTTTAAAATTGTGATTAATTTTTTAAAATTAATCTCATGAATTAACTGCGATTAATCGACAGCCCTAGTGAAAAATAAACTGCAGACAGGACTCCCGGGGTGGCCCTAGACTAGCTGCCAGGAACTGGCATCCTAGGCGAACCACGTAATCGGCGCTCCCCACCCCCAAAACCCCAAGGCCAGATCTAGGCTGAGGTTTATGGTAAACTGGGAAATATTTTGCCCCTTTTTTCCTTTTAATGTTTTTTAAGCATTTTTTTAAGCAGAGGCTTAATTATTTGGTTTGTCCATCTGTCTGTCCAACCAATGTTTCTGAGATCAGATAAAATAGAGACACAAAATTTTCAGACTAGATTTGTACGACAGCTAGATGATATTTCAATCCGATTTCAAATAAAAATACATTAAAATGTTAATTGTAATTTTTATTATTACAAATCCAAAATCATCCATTATGCTATCCTGCTTTAACTGCCATTACCACCACATCCAATATAGAAAGAAATAAGAAAACCCTTCAATGAACTTTAACCTGTATTTACAAAGCACTCTGAAGAAAAAAACACTCTGTGCTCCTAAAACGTGACTTTTCTTGCTTTGAGTTTTGAAAATTCAGTCACTAGTCCTTTTAGATCCAGTTTTCCAGCTATTTCATGCTCTATTGACATCGTGGCAAGTCCAACAAGTCTCTCTTGCACCATTGTTGAATGCAGATATGTTTTTATCAATTTTAACTTTGAGAAGCTACGCTCCCCCCTAGCTACAGAGACTGGCAAAGTTAAAAGAATGTGTATAACTATAACAATGTTTTGAAAACTGTCTGTGGGTTTATTTTCACAAACAAACTTCAGTACTTCTTCAGGAGTGGAATGTTTCATAAGTCGTCTTGAAAAAGCCGTTAGCTCACTAGACAAATCTGTAGCATCAGTGTCTTCTGAATTTTCATGAATCAATGCCAACTCCAGTTTTATACAAAATTCTCTTATCTGTTTTGCTGTTTTCTTTTGCAAGCTGTGCATATCCTATAGAAAGCCAAACACTGGCTCTAGCTGCTGCATCTGTTGAAAACTTTCGTCAACTGAGTGAATAGCAGTATCAAGGACTGCAAAGTAGAAATTCACTTTGAACCTTTGTTTTGGGTTCTGAATGGGTGTGTCTCATCCTTCAGATGAAAACTGCTATTTCTTTTGCCAAATGCGAACTGGCTCTGATTCAAATTCTGTCAGAAAGTCTATTTCTGCAGCAAGCTTGAGAGAATCTACCAGTGTTCTTTCGAACCCTTTATCACTTCTGCATTCCTCCAGAATATTTTTAGTTTGCTGCAGTTTTTTGAATAGCAGAATGTATGTTCAAGTTCTTTTCCTGAAGCTGCTTACTAGTGAGGTTAATCTCCAAAAGGATATTATACCACAAAATAAGGGAAGCCACAAATTTGAACTTGGAAAGGTCATTTGTAAGAGCTTCTGCATCTACGTGCCGTATTGCCAGGTGATCCAGTAAAGGTAGTATCATCAGAAATTTCAATTAGGGCATCATAAATGTTTCCAAGTTCATAGCGAAGAGGCTTCAAAGCATCAATGCGACTCTCCCATCTTGTCTGACTAAGTGGTTTTACAGTTAGAGAATTCACATGGCAAGTCAGAATCTCCCAACAGCGTGTTGAGCCTGAGAAAAACACATAAACACATTGCACCAGGTCAAAGAAACTGCTTGCCTCCAAACAGCATCTAGCAGAATCACTGACAACCAAATTTAGAGAATGCACACTGCAAGGAACAAAAAAGGCCCTAGGATTGATTTCCATCATTCTCCTTTGCACACCCTTGTCTTTACTCTTCATATTACTCCCATTATCATAGCCTTGGCCACGTAGCTTTTCAACAGATAATGACATTGTTTCAAGCTCTTGTAGAATAGTTTCAGTCATAAATGCTCCAGTCATCTCCTTCAGTGGTATAAAATCCAAAAAAATGTTCCTTTATGAGCACTTCAACATTATCTTCATCTGCAGATTTTTCCATATCCACAAAACGAATGATCATCATCATTTGTTCAACATGACTCACATGTGGTGTACAGTCCAGTATTATTGAAAAGTATTTTGCAGAATGAGCATCTTCTACAATTTTCTTTTTATGGCATTGGCTAGGATTTGAATCAGTTCATTCTGCATATTTTTTTCCTAAGTAATGAACCTGTGTTTCATGATCAGTTATTTTACGTAGATGCTCCTTCATGACTGGATCAAACAAAGCTAGGTATTCAACAAATTTTAAATTTTTTCCATTACCTGGAGTGTATAATTTTTCATTTCTACCACGGCTGTGGAATGCTAAATTTTGCCTACTGAGAGCTTTCACTAAAGCAATCAGATGTTTTAAAATTTGTTGCCAATATTCTTCTTTTTCCTTGATCACATGTAAATTTTCTTCATCGATAGTTTTTCCTTTTTCCAATCATAATTCAAGTTGTTTCCAATTTTGAAAACATTCCAAAAGTTCTGTACTACTTTCATGTGAAGAGAGAATTGAAGATATGTTTTTCCAGTCCTTCGAACCATTTTCGGTAAGTGATGTACCAATTGCTTGATTTCTAAACAACTTGCAGCAAAAGCAAAACAGAGTCCTTTGACACTGAATATTGTAACCAGATTAGATGAATTTCTTCCCTATTAATGAGTTTCCTCTTGTAATGC
This sequence comes from Eretmochelys imbricata, assembly GCF_965152235.1. Classification (NCBI taxonomy): domain Eukaryota; kingdom Metazoa; phylum Chordata; order Testudines; family Cheloniidae; genus Eretmochelys; species Eretmochelys imbricata. The sequence goes on from NC_135572.1 coordinate 146,085,208, forward strand.
TGAGCGGAGAATTTTCTTTTATTTATATCCTTAGGGAAGGGAAATTCATGAACTTGTTTGGGTCCATTTCCACAAGAATTTGCCGCAAACTGTCATCACGTCTGGGTCATGAAACTGGGTCCCCATACTGTAACTTGTCTGTAACTTTCTCATCCTTTCTTCCTTCTACTTCATCTACTTCATTTTCTGCATGTGTCTCTGAAGGTGAATACATTTTCTCCACTTCCATATCAGTCTGATGCTGTGAGCTGCCTTCATCTAGAAGTAAGTTTCCATCATCTTGAGTTTCCAAACTGCTTTTGTGTGGATGTGAGCTACCCTCATCTTGAAGTAAAATTCTTTCATCTGGATGCTGTGAACTGCTTCCATCTTTATTTGGATTAAAGAGAAGATATTTTAGGAAGGATCCCTGCTGTTTTCTTTGGTCCTTTCCCTTCTCAGCCTTTCGTTTACGATACTCAGCTCCTGAGGGTTTTCTTTTTCCTCTTTCTGCCATGGGGCATTTGAATATTGTTATGTGCTCTGCTCCTGACTGCAAGCATTATAGCGTTAAGGATGGCTCACACACCACATGGTTGGCAATTTAAACCACATTGCAGCCATCCCAACATGTCTTTTCACTGCTTAAAGGTTCAATGATTAGAAACATACTCACTTACCCATTAAAACAGTTAGTTACAGCATTTACATGAAAACAAAATGACCTTTTTCGACGTTATAACCTGACACTGGTTGTTTGGAAAGTAATCCCCTTCCTCACGGTTACCCGCTTGGAGTGTGACATCATCACTTTCATAGTCTATTAAGCATTAACGCTGTTACTGAACAGTCAGAACGTGACTGACCTTTTGCAGTTTCCAGAAACCACATGGGTTAGCATGAGAACTTGAGCATCTGGAGGAGTCACCATGCTAATGGACATTAAACTTTGGCAACTCCAAACTGAGCTTGAGAGAATTCTAATTAAAGATCTTCTATAATCTTCAACAATAATACTGGGATGATTCATTATTACCAAATCCTCCCATTTCCCTCCTAAAAAATGGTCTCTTGTAACATCCAATGAAACTGCCTAATTAGTGAAAAAGATCACTTACCTGGCTGTCTCAGATAATCTAAAACAAACAGCTGAAGTAAGGGGATAATTTGCATGTGTTGTCAGACTGCACTATTTGCTGCTTTGTTAACATGCAGAGAGCTGCCTCACTGCCATATAAAATTTGTTTAAAAGTCTCAGTTAAAAGCCTTCTGAAACAAATTTGCTTTGTTGCGTGGCCTGATACCCACAGACTATGGCTTTGATGAACACATGAACATAAAACATAATTAGAACTTTCTCTGTAATCTCACATTGGACATTTCAATTAAGGCTGTGCAAGTATTTTCAATATCAATATCCTCAGCTACTTACTTGCAAACATGCCACATTATCAAATTGTTCTTAATATCAGATATTCAGTATATTATTTTTTTCCTATGTGCCAAACAAAATGACTACCAAAGTGCAAATTTGAAGTCTATGAGCACAGTGGGAGAGCTTATGTTCATGGGTTATTGATAGAAAAATATAGAGATGGGGAGCAAGGTGAAAAATAGGAGGGAGAGAGAAGATAAGGTGGTACAGAACTCCCCTTCTCTCTGGCTGTGAGGAATAGATGCCCTCTTCTGTGGAGGAAGAGCAGCAGCTCTTAAAGAGGGGGAAAGTCTAGCTTTCAAGAACCACTACTGGAGCCTAAAAGTGATATAGTGCCACTCCTCCTCAAGACAGGCAGCAATGAGGTGACAGAAGAACCTAATGCCTACTTTCTTGGCCTGGAGGAACAGCAGTAGAGAGAGCCCGAGACTCCTAAATTTAGGTGGGGAAAAGGGCACTTTAGGATAAACAATTAGAGTTTGGGCCTAATTCTAATTTCTAGGATTTTTTGGTTCCAATTCAGGTGGAAACAAATAAGAGTTGATGTAACTTACGTCACTCAGAGGTGTGAAAAAGCCATCCCTCTGAGTGACACAAGTTACAGTGACCTAAGCGCAGTCCACACTAGCGCTATGTTGGTGGGAGAGGCTCTCCTGAAAACATCGCTTCCACCTCTCGCAGAGGTGGAGTAATTATGCTAACATGAGAGCGCTCTCCCTTCAACATAGCGCATCTTCACCAGATGCACTAGGATGACACAGCTGTATCGGTGCAGCTGCGCCTCTGTAGCACTGTAGGGTAAAGTTACCCATAGTATTTTGGTATTTCCTCAGCTGGTCCAGACTAAGACTCTCTGATTATGAAGGGTTCTCAGCATTTCTTGTAAGTGGTTGAGAAACCTCTTCTCCATAGAATCCCACGGGAGTTGAGGATACTCAGAACCTCAGACTCCAAGCACCTGGAGTTATCAGACCCTAACCTCAGGAAGAACAGAATCATACAGAAAAGAAATAGAAAAGGAGAATAACTGAACTTTTTCAAAATCCATACAAGGGTTAACTGAGGTTTAGTTTTAGTTCTGTGGACGTTCATGTCTATTTTCATTGTATCTGACCTCATTCACGCATCTCCAAATCTCCAGTGATAAATGTGAAAAAGATTGTTACAAGAGCTGGGCAATTGGATAATGGGAGAAATGAAAAGATAAAGACAATTTCTGCTGGTACTAGTGAATGTCTCCTGGTTAAGAAATGTTCTGGCTTTTTCTATATTGCATGAGAAAGAAATTTTCTAATTTAATAACCATTTAATACATGTCTTCTCTTTCTAAAATGACAGTCTTGTTCATTTGAATGACTATGTACTGGGTATGTTAGGGCCAGTCTGCTCTACAGAGCTACATCAGTGCAGGTGCACCGATGCTACTGCACCGCTATAGCGTGTCTGATGGAGACGTGCTATGCCAATGGTAGAGTGCTCTCCTGTCAGCATAATTACTCCACCTCATGAGAAGCATGTGACTGGAGAGCATCTCCCACTGACATAGCACTGGTGTGGATAGCATGAAACGTGCATCTCTCGGGGGCAGAGGCTTTTTCACACCCCTGAGCAACGTAAGATAGATCTGCTTTTAGAAATAAGTTAATGTTTAATTGCTCCTGGTATGAAATGGGTTGTATGAAAAAAACTAGAGCTATATTTGCACTCATACAATAGTGCCATGTGTTGATCAGAAGAATCAGAGGTAAAATGAGTTAAATACTGATTTCTGCATCGTTATAAGTGATGAAAACCTGTGCTCTTAACATTACATTATCTTCATCATTTACATGTTCCCTCTCCTTTACAATTTAATAAATTATTTTATAACCTATAGCCCCATTCCCTTTCTATTAATTACGTTAATGCATCCACTTCCCAGATCAATTAATTTATGGTTATCACTGCTGATGTGTTCAATGCTGTCTATACAGCTGATCTGAATTAGCCCCAGTGAGGATGTTAAAATGTCTTCCTTACAGTAATATTGGGTTCGGTGATTTGAAATGTTAATAACAATAGTTTTCGTTATTCCCATTTTTTCATGTGTAATCTCAGCAATTCATCGCAGCTCTTGGTCACTTTGAGCCATTTGCATTTTCAAAAGCTAGATCTATTTTTAATAGAAAAATTAACTTGCATCACTGTCTGACCCAGAAAATGAGACCTTTCGTTTTGGATAAGGCCTTCCTACTGTAATCCAGGCCTCTGTCACCTAAGGATTAGACAAGTGCATTGCACTTTATGCGAGGCTATTCATGAAAACTGCAACTGGTGCAGAGTGCAGCAGGCTGCTTGGTAAACATGTCTTCATATGACATATGTCTTCATATGACATCAGTCTTCATATGACATCAGTGCTCTGGCTGCCTATTAGTGCCCAGGTGAAATTTTAGGTGCCAGTTTTGACTTATAAAACTGTATATTGCCTGCCTACCTGAGTCACTCTCTCTGATTCTGTCCCTTCTTGAAATTAGCAGCAATACTCCAGCTGGAGACCCCTCCATGTAAGAGAGAGAGAGCTGTGAGGATTGTGTCTTCCATGAGGAGTCCTCAAATTTGGGACTGATTCTTTCTACTCTCCTTTGTCCAAAACAGCCTCAATATATAGACACAAAAGCATGCTGCCGAGGTCCATCTTTTCACCCAGGCTTTTGGAGAACAGGTGGGGCAGTGATAAATGCTGGTATTTCTGTGTTTCTTGGGGTAGCATTATGTGGATTGGGGAAAGCTGCTCATTTTAAACATTACATTAAGGTGCCCAAAGTCATGGATAGGCACTTCTCCCACTGGGCATTATAAAGCTATATAAATATATGCTGATTGAAAAGGAAAACGAAATAAAAAAGTCAAAGTAAAATCTAAAAACAGTATAATTAAAATTCCGTTCAAGTTATTTAGGAAGTTATCTACCAATTTTAAAGAATTGAATTACATGGATATTGTACTGCTATTGTAAACAGAAATAGGCTTAAAAGGATTTGACTTTTAGACAGTCTCAGGTAACATTCTTTATTACCCTTCCCAAGCACAGCCAATGACTTTCCATTGTTAACAAAAGTGCTAACACTTTTTCATTGCTATGTAGAGGGGAAGTAAAACATTAGTACTCATAAGGTCAGAAGCAAAATACTATCATGGATGAAAAACTGACTAGAAGACAGAAAACAAGGAATAGGATTAAACAATCAATATTCATCCTGGTAAAAGGTTAACAGAAAGATGTTTCTGATTCCATACTACGTCAATTTTTGTTTAAATATATTTTTGGATGTTTCAGGAGATACCAGTGAAGTAGCAAAAATCTGCAGATGGTACAGAGTTAATTAAAACCAAAGAGGACTGTGAGACACTTCAGAAAGAGCTAAGCAAGATAAAGTGGGCAACACAATGGCAAATGAAGTTCAATATGGATAAGCAGAAAGTAAGGGACATTGGAGGGAAACATTTAAGTGACTCATACACCTTGCAAGGTTCCAAATTAAGGATATTAATTCAGGAAGGAGGCCTGGATGTTATTGAACACAGCTCAATAAAGACCTTTCCACAATGTGAAGCTAATGTCAACAAAGCAAAACGAGATGTGAGAATAGATAAGGAATGGCTTGGGAATATGAAAAAAATATATATATTTGTATGATTTAAATAAATGTTGCAACTCTCATCCAGAATATTGCTTGCTGTATAGGTCACCCTGTGTCCAAATGGAGATTGCTGAACTAGGTGGTTGAGAGAAGGGTGATGAGAACAATTAGAGGCCTGGAAAGAACTTTTATATGAAGAAAGATTGAGACTGTTGTCCATAGAATGCAGACTAATAATATACAAGATAAAATATATATAAAATACTGTATGGTCTAGAGAAGGTTGGTTGAGAGCTTCTATTCTCCCGGTCTCATAACACAGAACACGGGAAAATTCAATAAAACAAAAGGCAAATTCAAAACGGCGAAAAGGAAATACTTTTTCACACATGTAATAAGATTATGCAGCTCATTAAAGCCAAGAGTTTAGCAAGATTCACAAAGTGATGGGACATTCAGTATATTAAAATTTGTGCTTCAGACAATTAGATATTAGGGTGTGACCTAAAATGGGGAGCAGATTGTCCCACGTCTGCTTCATGTTTGATTCTTACTCCCTCCTATAAAGCATTTTCTATTGGACACTGTTGGAGACAGGTTGCTGGAATAGATAGACTTTCAGTCTCGTCGAGTATGGCAATTCCTAAACAGAGCTCGTACAATATTAAAAAGGAAGAACTGTAAACATTTCTTCAAAAAAATATTTTTTTAAAAAATTCAAAACTTGATGTTTTGCAGTGTTTGAAATATGAAACATTTTACCCAGTTCTCTATTTGACTTGAGCACTGACAAGAGACTTTCAACATATCGACCCACATGCAAAACAATAACTAGGGGAGGCTGAGAAGTGGACTTTCAGTTCTATACAAAATTTCAAGTTGTTAGAAAAAGAATTCATGCTGAATTGGGGGAGAAAAAAATCTAAATCTTGAATATTTTGTGGAACTGGAATCCACAACAATTTGTTTTGAAAAACACCAAAATTGTTCCGCAGAGGACAGTGTTTCTCAAAACCTGGAAGCCCTGGGAACCTGTGCTCTGCATCAGTCTGTTAGGCAAGCTGCCAAGTAGCCGGTAATACAATTAGAGAAATGTAGGACTGGAAGGGATCTCAGTAGGTCATCTAGTCCAGTCCCCTGCACTTTGTCCTGCCTAAACATCTGGGCCATTCCCTAAATTCTCTGGATCATCCCCCCAAAAAAGTGTTTGTCTAATCCAGGGGTGGCCAACCTTTGGGTCCAGAGCCACATGTGGCTCTTCAGAGGTTAATATGCGGCTCCTTGTAGAGGCGCCAACTCCGGGACTGGAGCTACAGGCGCCAACTTTCCAGTGTGCCAGGGGGTGCTCACTGCTCAACCCTGGCACTGCCACAGGCCCTTCACCCCTCCACCTCTTCCCACCCCCTCCCCTGAGCCTGCACTGCCTTCACTCCCCTCTTCCCCCGAAAGCCTCCTGCACACCACAAAACAGCTGATCAGGAGGTGCAGGGAGGGAGGGGAGGTGCTTATCGAAGGGACTGCTGGTGGGTGGGAAGCGCTGGGAGTGAGGGGGTGGGGGGAGCTGATGGCATATTACTGTGGCTCTTTGGCAATGTAAATTGGTAAATTTTGGCTCCTTCTCAGACTCAGGTTGGCCACCCCTGTAATCTGTTCTTTAAAACCCCCGTTGATGGAGATTCCACAATCTCCCTAGGTAATTTCTTTGGGAGTTAAGAAATTTTTCCTAACATCTAATCTAAATCTTCCTTCCTACAATTTCGTCCCAAGAGCCCATGCTGCTGAGCACCTGTACAGGTGGGCAACCAGACAGGTTTTTATAGAACTTTTGTTGAAATCAACATTTCCCACAGAATATTTTGGTTTTGAACAAAATCAGCATTTTCCAATTGAAAAGTGTTGTGTTGGAAAATTTTCAGCCAGTTCTAAAAGCAGTCCTGTTCAGGATGAACACCTAAACATGTGCTAAAATCCCACTAGAGTCAATGGAATTTAAGTAGTCCTAGGAGACTTAAAACACATGCTTAAAAGTCAAAAGTCAGATAATTATAAAAATAATCCAGTTACCATTATTCAATCAAGGTCTTGATGCATAAATGCTTTGCTGAATCAGGGTCCAAATAAGAAGAAATATTCATTGATTCATGCATTGGTGGAATAAGATACTATTCAACCATATCTACTCAGTTCTACTCAGGATCAAGCATTTAAGAAACAAAGACATGATCTGTAAACAGACTTACTGTAAATTGTATAAGACAATGTGAATACAGACATTGTTCATTGTAGTGATGTATCTGTAGTACAACTTTTTTTTTCAAAAGTTATCCTTGAACAAGATTTGCTTGTTAATTTGTAAAATATAGAAAACATGTTTTGCACATATTTCATCTATATGAAGTGTTCATGTACTGTTCACTTCAGCTTTGTCTTTGTCTATGTTATTCATTATTTAAACATGAGCTATATCGTCCCCTATATAGTCCTGGCTTCTACTTCCTGACTGGGTGACTGAAACTTTAAAAACCAAGGGTGAGCACTTGGAACAAATATATCTAGAATAATAATAATATATTTGGAAGAAACGTAGAATACTGAATACCCTTTACACATACCCCATTATGTGTTTGACTAAATAGATATTCCCATGAATGTCTGCATAAAAATGAACAAGGGAGAAATGAAAGGCAAACCTGAATTCTCAAAGTTAGCCTACTATTCATCTGGCTGCAAAATTGAGACAATTATGGGATTGCTTAGGTCGCCTTTTTTACACCACAAACGTGCTCACAACTCAGATTCATTTTAAGCAGAAAGTAACACTGAGCACATGCATGCATAAGAACATAAGAATGGCCATAGTGGGTAGGACCAATGGTCCATGTAGCCCAGTACCCTGTCTTCCAGCAGTGGCTGGTTCAGATGCTTCAAAGGGAGTAGGCAGAACAGGGCAATTATCAAGTGATCCATCCCCTGTCATTCAGTCCCAGCTTCTAGAAGAGATTTAGGGACACCCAGAGCATGGAGCTGCATCCATGGCCATCTTGGCCAATAGCCATTGATGATTCTATCCTCCATGAATTTATCTAATTCTTATGTGAAACAAGTTATAATTTTGGCTTTTACAGCATTCCCTGGCAATGAGTTCCACAGGTTGACTGTGCATTGTGTTAAGAAGAACTTCGCTATGTTAGTTTTAAACCTGCCACATATTAATTTCATTGGGTGACCCCAATTCATGTGTTATGTGAAGGGGTAAATAATATATCATTATTCACTTTGTCCATACCAGTCAGGATTTTATAGACCACTATCGTGTCCAACCTTAGTCATCTCTTTTCCACACCAAACAGTCCAGTTTTCTTAATCTCACCTTATTTGGAAGTTGTTCCATACCCTTAATCATTGTTGTTCCTTTTTTTGTACTTTTTCCAATTCTAATATATCTTTTTTGATATGTGGTGACCAGAACTGCACACAGTATTCAAGGTGTGGGCGAACCAGGGATTTTTATATAGTGGCATTATGATATTTACTGTCTCATTATCTATCCCTTTTCTCATGGTTCCTAATGTTTGTTAGCTTTTTTGACTGATGCTGCACATTAAGCAGGTATATTCAGAGAGCTATCCATGATGTCTCCAAGATCTCTTCAGTGGTAGCAGATAATTTAAAACCCAATCATTTTGTATGTACAGTTGGGATTACATTATCCAATGTTCATTATTTTATATTTATGAACACTGAGTTTCATCTGCCATTTTGTTTCCCAATCACCAAATTTTGTGAGATTCCTTTTTAACTCTTCACAGTCAGCTTTGGATTTATCTGGAGTAATTTTGTGTCATCTGCAAACTTTGCCACCTCACTGTTTATCCCTTTTCCCAGATCATTTATTAATAAATTGAACAGAACTGGTCCCAATACAGATCCTTGGGGGACCCTGCTATTTACCACTCTCCACTGTGAAAATTGTTTATTGCTACCCTTTGTTTCCTATCTTTTAACCAGTTACTAATCCAGGAGAGGACTTTACCTCTTCTCCCATAACTGCTTACTTAGTTTAGGAGGTACCTTGTCAAAAATTTTATGAAAGTCCAGGTACATTATATCCACTGGATCACTATATCCTTGTCCACATGTGTTTTGACACCCTCAAATAATTTTTATAGATTAGTGAGGCATAATTGCCCTTTACAAAAGCCATGTTGATTCTTCCCCAACATATTGTGTTCATCCATCTCTCGGATAATTCTGTTCTTCACTATAGTGTCAACCAATTTGTCTGGTATTTGTTTGATTTACGGGCCTGTAGTTGCCATGATTGCCTCTGGAGCCTTTTCAAAAAGTCAACGTCACATTAGTTATGCACTAGTCATCTGGTACAGAGGCTGATTTAAGTGATAGATTACATTCCATAGTTATTAGTTCTGCAGTTTTATCTATGAGTTCCTTCAGAAGTCTTGGGTAAATACCATGTGCTCCTGGTGACTTAGTACTATTTAATTTATCATTTTTTTCTAAAGCCCCCCCAATCAAACACCTCAATCTGGGACAGTTCCTCAGGTTTATCATCTAAAAAAAATGGCTTGTGCAAACCTCCTTCACATTATCTGCAGTGGTGACCAAAGCAAAGAACTTATTTAGCTTTTCTACAATGGCCTTGTCTTCCTTGAGTGCTGCTTTAGCCCCTTCATTGGCTAATAGCCCAACTGATTGTTTGGCAGGCTTCTGATGTACTTTTTTTTTTCTTTTCTTTTTTTTTTTTTTTTTTGCTGTTAGTTTGTGTCTTTTGCTAGTTGCTCTTCAAATTCCTTTTTGGCCTGGCAAATTATACTTTCAGACCTGACTTGTAAGAATTTATGTTCTTTTCTATTTTCCTCAGTAGGATTTGACTTCCAATTTTGTCTCTAACCATCTTTTACTCTGTTGTTTAATGACAGTCGCATTTTTTTGCTCCTCTTGTTTTGTGGACAGGGAGTATACATATAATTTGAGCTTCCATTTTGGTGTTTTTCAAAAGTTTCCATGCTACTTGCACTCTCACGACTGTTCCTTTTAATTTCTGTTTAAAAAGGGTAACTGCACAAAAATGACATGGTTAGTTAAAGTTAAATGCTACTCTGGTGGTTTCTGTGGTATTATCCCCCATACCAGGATATTAAATTTAATTACATTATGGTTGCAGTTGCTGAGTGGTTTAGCTATATTCACCTCTAGGACCAAATCCCATGTGCCAATTAGGACTAAATCAAGAATTGTCTCTCCCATTGCAGGTTTCAGAAGTAACTGCTCCAAGAAGCCAGTGTCTAAAAACTTCATCTCTGCATCCTGCCTTGAGGCAATGTCTACAGTCAATGTGGGGATAGTTGAAATCCCCCATTATTGGGTTTTCTGTTTTTGTAGCCTCTCTAATCTTCCTGAGAATTTCACAATCACCATCCTGGTCAGGTGGTTGGTAGTATATTCCTACTGCTATATTCTTATTATTCAAACATGGAACTTTGAATTTAATGAATTTATTTTAAAGACATATTAAGTGACTGTCCTGAGGCCATATTTTGAGTGATAACATTTTAAAAGTTTTAGCCATGTAAAGCATCTTTCTAGTTCAAGGACCTTCCCTTGGGTATATTTGGGAAATAGGAAAAAAACACTATTAAAGAGACCTGAAGATGACAAGAGAGCAAAATTGTTTACTACTACATGACTGCATTTCATATCACTCTTGTTCAAGATTTTCACCCAAGGGCTACTTACTCAAGACTTTTAGCATTTAAAAGGATAGCTACTATCCTAGGGTGACAGCATGAGGATATAGCAAATCCAAGTGTGGAATATTTGAAACAGTGGTGGATCACAAATGTCCACTGTTAGAAGACTGGATTAAGTCTTCATGCTGCTATTCAAACCTGGAGTAAACTGGTATTTTGTCTACAAGATGGTGACTAGCCTATGTGGCAGCCTACTGTTCCTGGAGTAGGTTACCTCCATGTTAGATTTGAGGGGTGGGAGGAATACAACCCCACAGGATTTCTGTCTCATGTCCCTGATTCATGATGAAAAAAGTCAGACTATCAATATTTTTCATGGAAGTAAAAGTTCTGAAGGATTTAATTTCAGAAATAAATATAAAAAAATTATGTCAACATTTTCAATCAAAACTAAATAGTGACATTCCCAAATTAAAATGTTTCATTTCAAGTCACTTTGTCGTTAAACTATGGTCTGCCTAAGGTGCCTCATGGGAGTTGTAGTTCAGGTTCCTCATGTCCTCCTTCTCTCCAAGGGGTTGACTCCAGGCCCAGATTATGTGTCTCATAATGTACCAGTGATGCTGCATTGTATTTTCCCCATGAAAAATTTTGATAATCAGAACTGCATTTTCAGTTAACCATTTCAACAGGAAATTCCCAACTATCTCTAGTCAGTCTGTTATTTTCATGCTCCAGACTGTGCATGATGACATTCTGCTGACAGCCTCAAATACAACACCTGACATCAGACCTGGAGGTCCAAGTCATGGGCGCCTTGTGCCCAGTGTTTAATCCAGCCCTAGACTAGAACCCTTCTTTCTATTCCAAAAAAGACCAAAAGGCTGCTACCACTTGGAACTGAAAGAACTCCCCTAGATACTGTTAGAAGCAGTTTTCAGAGTAGCAGCCGTGTTAGTCTGTATTCGCAAAAAGAAAAGGAGTACTAGTGGCACCTTAGAGACTAACCAGTTTATTAGCTATCTTGGCAGTACTGCATACACACAAACAATATATTAGTTGTTAACCCTAAACAACCAATGGTATAAAATAAAACTTAGCTGTGAAAACTTTATACAAATCCTGATGAGTGTGTAACTATTAGATTATTGTAGAAAAGATGTGGGAAAATCCCTTCTAAAGAAAAAATATCAAAAGAAAAAAAGAGTAGGTAGAACTGTAAGGCTGAGGAGAGAAATTTGTCAGAGGAGAAAGACAATGAGGGGGCAAACCTTCCCCACAAAGAGAGAGAGAGAGAGAGAGACAGAGGTAGCCTGTGCAAGGGGTAGGGTGGGGAATGGGGGAACTCAGCTGCAACTGGGCCACTTTGCACCTTACCATCACTGATGTCTCTCACACTGTGGACAAGAGGTCCTCACAATTTGATTGATTTAAGAGGAATGTGAAGGTGAGAACTTTGGGAACAGAAGAGTGAGCCCACATTCGTTGCTTAGAGCAGAATGTAGAAACTCACCAACCATGCTAGACCAAGAAAACAGGAGAAGGTGAAATAACCTAAGAATTATCATCCTGCAGAGCATCTGGAGGGCTATATCCAGTTATTTTGAAAAATAGATCCTCAAAATACAGGGTCTGCATTATTTAAAATGTAATATCCATAATTATGAATAATTTAGACCTCAAAGAGAACCATGCAAACAGACTCCCTACACTTGTAAGGGGCCCACTGGACTTCAGAGATACCCCATCTACCCTAAGCACAATTGATGTTCATAGGGCTCTGAAAGGGCACAGAGATTGACCCACACAGTTCTCAAGATCTAGATAAACAAAAAATAGATAAAGAATAGGGGAAGGAATCCAAGCATACAAGCAGCATATGGATGGAATTTTTCACACACATCCTTTTGGGTCCTTCTTTTATTCCCCAATCTCTTTCTCCAATGGCTGAGGTCAACACAAGGCAGATTATGTCGACCTAACTAGGGAAGTGTCAACACTTACATTTTGCTTCCACTGAAATAACTGCTGATTTAACTCCACCTCCATGAGTGGCATAGAGTCAAGGTCTATGCAGTTAGGTAAACACAGTGTCAGCGGAGACACTGTGTTGTGTACGTTGACTGGTACTGGCTTTCAGGAGCCATCCCACAATGCCCCACACTGACAGTACAATTGATACACGTGCTCCTGGTGAAGATGTGAACTGTAGACAGAAGGAGCAAAGTGTGGCCATACACAAGTGATGTAATTACTGCAGCAGCTCTATGCCGACGTAAGTTAAGTCAACTTAATTTTGTAGTGTAGACATGGCCTAACCTCCTTCTTCCCAGTGTCCTAGCCTTAAAATGTGAAATCTAGTCTTGTCTAGAGAGACTTTGTTTCTGGGGCCACCTGTATGGTCTCCCCTGTCTCTGGAGTCCTTGGCCCTATATGTTAATTTCCTTTTTCTTACCATCTAATTCTTTCTTTTCCCTTCTCTAATAAGGACAGGACATGGAGTACTGACTGTGCAAAATGTTTGTAATGGTAGAAACTACAAAAGAAAATAAACCTCAGATTCAATTATAGACAGGGTGAGGGGAGAAGAGAAAGAACAAAGACATCAGGTACATCCCGTAATTAATGGCAGTCAGTATAATACTACTTGATAACAATATAGAAAAGGTACACTTCAATATGCCCAGCAGTTTAAAAAACAATATTCCAGGAGATGTATATAGTGACTTGTAAGAAACCCCAGAAAGGTGATGCCTTTCTAGTTAATCCAGAGGAAAATGTAGGAACATGGACTGATGGGGAAATTCAAGTGATAAGGATTTGAAAGTCACACAAATTACTAAACTAGTATGAAAAATTGCATCTATTGTAATGTATATGGGAGGGTGAGCAGTATGTACTGTTTAAGGGAACTATGTGTAACCTACTAGTTTCCCTTAGATTTTTCCTTCATTAGAAGGAAATATTTTTCAAACATTTATTACTAATCACTGGATTTCTGGAACAGTGCATGCAGATCTTTGAGTTAGAAGTGGGACCGAATTATAACAGATATTACAAGTTGATCTCTCTCCACAAGATGAGTTCAAAGGAATTGCTGTATTAAGGCTCCGACTCAGCAGATGACTTAAGCATCTGTTTAAATTAATCCACATTCAAAGTACTTAAAAGACATGGTTAAGTCTGTTGAAGCCAGAGGAATTTAGGCACATGCTTACTTGCTTTGCTAAACAGGGCTCCAGAAATCTCTTCTCCTTTCTCTTTCTATGTGTACTCTTGTGGAATTTTGTTCAGAAACTGATGATTTTTTTCATATTGTGTTTTTGGATGTGTAGGATTGTTTGTGTATCATTGTAAGGGGAAAGGGAGTTGAGGGTGTCCACTGCTGGTCTTCATTAGTTGGCAATGTGGGTTTGTAGTGGATAATGTAGCAGGCTTGTTTTTGTTGTGAAATAATAGTTTGGCTCTATTGATCAATCTCTGGGCTAGAGGGAGACAAGAGCCCAGCTTGGCCTACTTAGAATTCCTCCCCCCCACCTCCCCCACCAAAAAAAAATCAGCACTAGATAAATGTACATTTACACTATTATTGTCATTTATTGTGTTTCTTGGGAAAGGAGAAAATCCAGTTTGTATGTGGTCTGCCTATGCAGAAGCATTATTAGTATTATCTACATCTTAAATCAAACAGTTTGGGCCTGAACTAGATTTCTAGTGCTGAATGATTTGGTACATACATACAGTCATGCTCATGATTTCCCTACTATCACCGGACATCTGTGACAATCTACAGGAAACAAAGGATTCCGCTTCCTTCAGTGATTTGAAAACAGAAGTTTGGCTGCCAACTTAAACCTTTGTTATAGCTGGATATAAGATAGCTCATTTCTCCCAAGTAATTTTTCATCTTGAAAAAACTTTTTGTATTGTTCATTAGTATATGGGCAAAGCACGATCTGGAAGAAAAACAAATCAAAACAAAAACATTTGATCACAAAAACAAGAACTTTTTTTTAATGCAGGTGGATGAGACCCAAGATATTGCTGGTCAACCATGGACCTGGAAGGATGGGGGAGACCTGAAGTCTTCACAGACTGAGGTCTCCCTTTGGCACCCTCTGTGCTTTAATGGGGGGAGGGGAAATGGGGTTTGTGTGTGGTGGGGGAGGATTCAGAAGTGAGCCAAATCTTAGGATTAGGCTGAGGAGAATCTACGTCAAGTAATCGGATGTATAGTGTCAGGCTGTAATCCTGCTCTGGGTCCCCTTAAATGTCTGGTATGGGAGAGGCAGAAGGGTAAGCATACAGCACCTCCCCAAATTAATAAAGTTGCAGCCTGCTTCTTAAATCCATCTCTGTCTCTCTCTTCAGTCACCTGTATCCCCTGCTTAAGATGATTGATCTTGTTCCTACTGAAACCCATAAGAGTTGTCACTGAATACAAGGGGAGCAGTATTAGGTCCCAGGAAAATAGGCATAGTAGACCAAACAGCAGTCTCTATGGAAAAAATGAGCTGGCATTAATGAAACATCTATAGTCAGAAGTTGGTCATGATTACTCTTCCACTTGTAAAAAAGTTATCAAACCATTGGGTATGTTTTTTGTCTTGAATAACCAATAAAGAAATAAGGTGGGGGAGGTAATGGCTCATTGGAGCAACTACTGCTGGTCCCATAAAAGCTTTACCTCACCTACCTTGTCTCTCATATCCTGGGATCAATATGGCTACAACAGCACTGCAATACATTTATAGACATAGGAAAAATTCTGGTAGTCCATCATTTTAGCTTCATTTTCAAGGTTACCTGTAGCACTTTCAGTTTTAAACTTGATTGTTTGGTCGTTTAACTTGCAATGGGCTTATTTTACTTTTTATTATTCATTTAGGGCATGATCTAAAGCCCAGTGAAGACCATGGAAAGACTCTGATTCAAAAGACCATGGAACAGGGCCTGGATTTTTAAAATAATGTTTCAGAGCATCTTACAATGACAATATCTTTTTATGATTCACTATTCCTGATTCTATTTATGGCTAAATAAAAACTATAGGTGCCTTGTTTTTTAAAATCAGTTTTATTAAATTCTTTAAAGCCCCAATATAAGAAAGAATCCTGGTTAAGGAAAGCACTTACTATGTGCTTTGCATTAAGCACACGCTTAAATCCCATTAAAGTCAATGAGATTTATGCATACACTTTATGTTATATACATCTTGAAATCATTCCCTGAACTGGAACCTTAATCTTTGCCAAAAATAGGACAACGTCCAGCAGGGGAATTTTCCATATCCATGACTCATAAGTCTAAACCATGAATTTCTTGGAGACAGTTATTGTTTTATTTTTGATCATTAAGAATCCTCACTAGACTTTCACGTAAAGTCTCATCATTTTTAAAGTAAATAATTTTTAAAATAATTAAGAATTTTATTAAGAAATTAGTATCTGATCTCTTGTACGTCAGCTATATGCTCTGAGCCATCACTGTCTTGATTTCATGCACAGCCACTTTTTTCCCCCACCCATATCTTGAACCTTTTGTCTCAAGGAATAGAAGTGTCATCTTAGTGTCCAGAAACCATGGTTGAAAAAGAGAGGATTAGATCCTTAGTTGACATATGTTGGTGAAGTCAATGGAGCTATGCTGACTTATACAAGCTGAGGATCTGGCTCAGAAAAGTTCTTTAACACATGCACCTTAGGTTCCATCCTACCTATGTTTAGCAGAGTCATATACCACAATTTGTTTAGAAAACAAACAAAAAACCCCCAGAAAACCTCATGTTTATACTGGTCAGGAGGAAACAAGAATGTAAAGGCATCAGTTTGGACTCTTGAGCTTGAACAGAACCTGAATACGAACACTATTGTACATGTTAAAATTTGTTCAGCTACAAATATACAATAAATGTGAAACTGAAAGGCATAAAAGCAAGTTGCTAATGTTAATTATTGATTGACAAGAAACTGCATTTTCACAATGGAATAATCTTATTTTAAAGCCACTGATGTTTCAGAAGAGTAAAACAAATATTTCATGCTCCAATACACCATGTGCATACTGCGACTATTTAAAGAATCATTTAAAGTGAGTGACTACTAATTTGGAAAAAGGGTATTTTGCTCAATCTTTTCAGAGTATAATTAAGTGTGTTAACAGATTTTTGTCTAAGCTTAGTAAGTGGGGTAAATATTACTTCCATTCACTAAAATTTAATTTAGTATTTTACTTGCAGCCTGAAATTGGTGCAGACTGCAATAGTTCTGAAAAGGATGTTTCGGTTCCCATAAAAAAAATTCTCCCAATAAGATGTGCTGTTTCTCTGCTATCCCTAATTTTCATTGCACCAGACTTTAAAAGCTAGGACTGTTCACACACCCCAGCATTTTTTTAAAGTGTTTCAGATAGCTAAATAATAAATCACATTTTCAAGCACTATTTTGGAATTTCTTCAGGAGTAAGACATGAATAAATGTAGATATGTCTGAATTCAAAACCTTGATCAGAATCTGCCTGTGATATTTGTTTATGGCTCTCTGTATAATGAGCTGAACCAGAATCCTCGATCAAAAAATCCTCAGCCATGAGAAAAAGCTCAGAGCCAGATCTGGATTTTGTGGTTTCAGCCTTCAGGATTTCATATTAATTCATCCAAAATATCTGGAATAAATGACACTCAGTTATGCTGAGTATGATACATGTGACACACAGTGTCCCATCATTACCAGCAAACAGAGCTGTAAACAGAGGAGTTTGAGTGGGAGTTCTGCTGGAGGAGAAGGTATTCTGTTGGAGGAGAAGAGGCTGGTAGGGGCAGTGTGCTGGGAGAGAAGCTGAGCCCTGATTAGGGCGAGGGGCTTCTTTGACTAGGGGTCCTATAAAGGTAGCCAGCCAGTCAGGCAGTGGCACAGACAGCTGCAGCGGCACAGGAGCCAGTAAACAGAGCTGTAAACAAGGGACTTTGAGTGGGAGTTCTGTTGGAGGAGTTTAGGGGGACGACTAAAAGCCAGGCAAAGGAACAGACAGGCTAGTGAAGGGAGTGTGTGGTGTGCTGGTAGTGCTTTTGTGCTCATTGGGGGTTTGTTTTGCTGTGGGTGGTTTGGTTTGTGTTTCCTGGACTAACAGGCCTTAGGTGGGAAGGCGATGACAGATACAGAGGCAGCAGTGGGAGTGACCCAAGCAGTGGAAGACACAATGAAGATGACTGGATGTAGAAGCTGTGGCATGTACATGACCCTGAAAAGGGGTACCTGAAAAGAATTTTGTCTACATGGAGTGCCACCTGATAGGGTTGATGGAAGAGACGATCTGAGGATTGGAGATACAGGTGGTTGAGTTTAGAAGGGGGTTCGAGCAGATGGAGCAAAGACATGAGGAGGTTGAGGGGAATAGCTCAGACTTGCAGATGGAAGCAGGACCAAAGAACTCTGAGGAGATACTGCTGGGTGAGGAAAGTGGAAAGTAAGTATGTGACTAAGAGAATCAGGCAGAGGAAAAGACGGGGCATTGAAGGAGAAATAGAGCTCAGAAACAGGTTTGCGGAGTTAGGAAATGAAGAAGGGGCACAGCAGGTGGTCACTGAAGGTGAGAGGGCAAGGAAAAAGAGAAGATCAGATGTTCCTATTAGAAGAGGGCAAGAGTCAATGGAGATAACACCAAATATGAGCCCCAGGAGGATATGGGATGGGTTGCAGAGGATTGCAAGGGACAATAGGATTTGAGAGGACTTGTGGCCAGATGGAACAGGGGATAGACTGGAGAATCGCACCATCGCCAGGAAAAGGCAGGTCTACATGGTTGGGGATTAATTACTGAGAAGAATAGACAGGCCTGTAACAACAGCTGAACCAGAGAACAGAAGGGTGTGCTGCTGCTGGATGCAAAGATACAGGATGTGGACTGGAGGCTGAAGAGGATCCTAATGGGAGCGGGAAAGAATCCATTGATTATCCTTCATGTGGGAACAAATGATACGGCTAGATTCTCGCTGGAACATATCAAGGGAGACTATGCCAGGCTGGGGAAGACGCTTAAGGAAATCAAGGCTCAGGTGATCTTCAGTGAGATTCTGCCTGTTCCTAGAGAAGGGCAACAAAGGTGTGACAAGATTATGATGCTCAACAGATGGCTCAGGCAGTGGTGCTATAAGGAGGGCTTTGGGATGTATGGCCACTGGGAAGCATTCATGGACAGAGGACTGTTCTCTCAGGATGGACTTCACCTGAGTAAGGAGGGAAATAGACTTCTGGGATGGAGCATGGCACAACTGATCAAGAGAGCTTTAAACTAGGAATTCAGGGGAAATGGTTGGGAGATGTCCAGGTAATCACCACTCCAGTTATTCTCTTTGAGAGGGAAGAAAACGAAGTAAGAAAGGATACAGCTGTGGGTAGGAGAATGAACATAAGGCGGAAGGGCAGTGTACATACCAATCTTATAGGTAATATTGGCAGTAAAATATCTGTGCCCAGTTGGGTAAAGAATGTGAGCAAGGCCAAACAGCAAAAATTAAGATGTTTGTACACCAGTGCAAGGAGCCTAGGTAACAAAATGGAGTAACTAGAGCTACTGGTGCAGGAAGTGAAACCAGATATTATAGGGATAACAGAAACATGGTGGAATAGTAGTCATGACTGGACAACAGGTATTGAAGGGTATGTGCTGTTTAGGAAAGACAGAAATAAAGGCAAAGGTGGTGGAGTAGCATTGTATATCAATGATGAGGTAGACGGTAAAGAAATAAAAAAGTGATGGAATGGATAAGACAGAATCTGTCTGGGCAAAAAATCATATTGGGGAAGAAAACTACTAGAGCCTGCCCTGGGATAGTGCAGGGTGTGCTATAGACCACCAGGATCTGATGTGGATATGGATAGAGACCTCTAATGTTTTTAATGAAGTAGATACTAATGGGAATTGTGTGATCATGGGAGACTTTAACTTCCCAGATATGGACTGAAGGACAAGTGCTAGTGATAATAATAGGGGTCAGATTTTCCTGGATGCGATAGCTGATGGATTCCTTCACCAAGTAGTTGCTAAACCGACAAAAAAGAATGCTATTTTAGATTTGGTGAGCAGTGAGGACCTCACAGAAGAAATGATTGTTGGGGACAACCTTGGTTCGAGTGATCATCAGCTAATTCAGTTCAAACTAAATAGAAGGATAAACAAAAATAGATCTGTGACTAGTGTTTTTGATTTCAAAAAGGCTAACTTTAAAAAATTAAGGAAGTTAGTTAGGGAAGTGGATTGGACTGAAAAACTTGTGGATCTAAAGGCGGAGGAGGCCTGGAATTACATCAAGTCAAAGTTGCAGAAACTATCAGAAGCCTGTATCCCAAGAAAGGGGAAAAAATTCATAGGCAGGAGTCGTAGACCAAGCTGGGTAAGCAAGCATCTCAGAGAGGTGATTAAGAAAAAGTAGAAAGCCTACAAGAAATGGAAGATGGGAGGGATCAGCATGGACAGCTACCTTACTGAGGTCAGAACATGTAGGGATAAAGTGAGAAAGGCCAAAAGCCATGTAGAGTTGGACCTTGCAAAGGGAATTAAAACCAATAGTAAAAGGTTCTATAGCCATATAAAGAAGAAGAAAATAAATGAAGAAGTGGGATCATTTAACACTGAGGATGGAGTGGAGGTTAAGGATAATCTAGGCATGGCCCAATATCTAAACAAATACTTTGCCTCAGTCTTTAATGAGGCTAATGACGATCTTTGGGATAATGGTAGCATGAGAAATGGGAATGAGGATATGGAGGTAGATATGACCACATCCAAAGTAGAAGTGAAACTCGAACAGCTTAATGGGACTAAATTGGGGGGCCCAGATAATCTTCATCCAAGAATATTAAAGGAATTGGCACATGAAATTGCAAACCCATTAGCAAGAATTTTTAATGAATCTGTAAACTCAGGGATTGTACCGTATGCCTGGAGAATTGCCAATATAGTTCCTATTTTTAAGAAAGGGAAAAAATGTGATCCGGGTAACTACAGGCCTGTTAAGTTTGACATCTGTAGTATGCAAGGTCTTGGAAAAAATTTTGAAGGAGAAAGTAGTTAAGGACATTGAGGTCAATGGTAAATGGGACCAAAATACAACATGGTTTTACAAAATGTAAATTGTGCCAAACCAACCTGATCTCCTTCTTTAAGAAAGTAATAGATTTTTTAGACAAAGGTAATGCAGTGGATCTAATTTACCTGAATTTCAGTAAGGTATTTGATATAGTTCCACATGGAGAATTATTAGGTAAATTGGAAAAGAGGGAGGTCAATATGAAAATTGAAAGGTGGATAAGGAACTGGTTAAGGGGGAGACTACAGCGGGTCACACTGAAAGGTGAACTCTCAGACTGGAAGGAGGTTACTAGTGGAGTTCCTCAGGGATCAGTTGTGGGACCAATCTTTTTATTACTGACCTTGGCACAAAAAGTGGGAATATGCTAATAAAGTTTGAGAATGACACAAAGCTGGGAGGTATTGCCAATACAGAGAAGGACTGGGATAGCATACAGGAAGATCTGGATGACCTTGTAAACTGGAGTAATAGGATGAAACTGGAGTAATAGGATGAAATTTAATAGTGAAAAGTGAAAGATCATGTATTTAGGGATTAATAACAAGAATTTCTACGGCTGCTACTCTGAAACCTGTTATAAACTGGGGACACATTACTTGGAAGTAACGGAGGAGAAGGACCTTGGAGTACTGGTTGACCATAGGATGACTATGAGCCGCCAATGTGACATGGCTGTGAAAAAAGCTAATGCGGTCTTGGGATGCATCAGGTGAGGTATTTCCAGTAGAGATAAGGAGGTGTTAGTACTGCTATACAAGGCACTGGTGAGACCTCACCTGGAATACTGTGTGCAGTTCTGGTATCCCATGTTTAAGAAGGATGAATTCAAACTGGAACAGGTACAGAGAAGGGCTACTAGGATGATCCGAGGAATGGAAAACTTGTCTTATGAAAGGAGACTCAAAGAGCTTGGCTTGTTTAGCCTAACTAAAAAAAGGCTGAGAGGAGATATGATTGCTCTCTATAAATATATCAGAGGGATAAATACCATGGAGGGAAAAGAATTATTTAAACTCAGTACCAATGTGGACACAAGAACAAATGGATATAAACTGGCCATCAGGATGTTTAGACTTGAAACTAGATGAAAGTTTTTAACCATCAGAGGAGTGAAATTCTGGAACAGCTTTCCAAGGGAATCAGTGGGGAGAAAAGACGTATCTGGCTTCAAGACAAAGCTTGATAAATTTATGGAGGAGGTGATATGATGGGATAACATGATTTTGGCAATTAACTGATCTTTGACTACTAGCGGTAGATATGCCCAATGGCCTGTGATGGGATGTTAGATGGGGTGGGATCTGAGTTACTACAGAGAATTCTTTCCTGGGTGTCTGGCTGGTGAGTCTTGGCCACATGCTCAGGGTTTAGCTGATTGCCATATTTGGGGTTGGGAAGGAATTTTCCTCCAGGGCAGATTGGCAGAGGCCCTGGGGGTTTTTCGCCTTCCTCTGCAGCGTGGTGCACGGGTCACTTGCTGGAGGATTCTCTGCACCTTGAAGTCTTGAAACCACAATTTGAGGACTTCAGTAGCTCATACATAAGTTAGGGGTTTGTTCCAGGAGTTGGTGGGTGAGATTCCGTGGCCTATGTTTTGCAGGAGGTCAGACTAGATGATCATAATGGTCCCTTCTGACCTTAAAGTCTAGGATTCTATGACTAAGAAGAAATCATGGCAAATTCTGAATTGAATAAAAAGAAAAGTGATGCAGTGATGTTCCTATTTTTGAATTCACCAGAAATAGATTTTCAAAAAATCCAAAGGGAGATTAACACATGGCTCTTGTCAAAAGTCTGATCCAAATCCATAGGGACCAGTGGAAAGACTCTTATAGATTTAGACAACAATAGTCACTTTACTTCCAGGCCAAAAAGACCAGTCATTTACCCCAGGTCAATTATACCTCAGATCTCAAACAAAATGCAATGCTTGCAACGAGCCCTAGATACAGAAATAGTTAATTGCTCAGCAAATTTGTGGTTTAAAACCCAAATCTCATTCCAAGCAACTAGGCTGGATGGCTACGGGAAGAAATATTTAAGAATGGAGGCATTTCTGAAAACTGATTAGGTGATTTGGTTACAGCCCCGATCAGATTGTATTACACAGCATCATGTCACGTTTGCTCAGAAAATATGACTAATGTACCCTGGTATGACTTTTTGTAGCAAAGTACCTCTTCAGAAGCTGAGGCACTGGGGACTTGCGGTATTTTTCCCCCTCTTTTTTTCCATAGTAAAGACAGGACTATTTTTTATCTTCAAAAGCAACCAAGATCCAATATTTGTAAGTTGATTTTTTTTCAGTAAATGGCTATATAGCTAGACATATAAATTCTACCTACACTTGGGAGAGTGACTAAATACTGCATTAGCCATGAGCCAGTTTTATGAAACATCATTTGGCATATCTCATGGACTGCAGTGAATTAAGGCCTACATTTAAAGTTGACATTGGCAAGAATTCTTGCCTTAACTTATCATAAAGGACATAAAAGATTGGG
This sequence comes from Eretmochelys imbricata, assembly GCF_965152235.1. Lineage (NCBI taxonomy): Eukaryota > Metazoa > Chordata > Testudines > Cheloniidae > Eretmochelys > Eretmochelys imbricata. Next base: position 146,108,550 of record NC_135572.1, read on the forward strand.
AGAGACTTGAAAATGGGCTTGTTTTCTCTGTACTGCATCATACAGTGTGTGTTATGTTATAAGGAAAATCTGCTTTCTAGATTTATGGAGAATCTCCTTAACCAGAACAAGACACATCTGTGCCATATGTGGTGTCATATTCATCATCTGGTCAACCATCAAAATTTGGGAACTGTTTTCTGTAGGCAAGGCATGTGCTTAACTTTACATGAGTGAGTAGTCCCACTGAAGGCAACAGTATTACTTCATGATCATTCTACATTGCAATTGGAAGTGATGATTGCAACATGTGTAGAGATACCTGAGCTAGAATAGCAATAGCACTGAAGGCATGGCAGCATGGTCAGTGGCAAGGGCTAGTCATAACCACCTGGCATGCTGGGTGTGTGCTTGAGCTACTGCCACCTGTGATGCCGTGGCTTCACTGCTATTGTTACTCGAGCTCGTGTTGCCACAACACCAACGCAAAGCAGCAGCGGACCCCGCCAGAGAAAGAGATACAAAATTTCAGGACATATCTCCACTGCTACATTGATCAACATCCCCCCCACTCCCACAACACACCTTTCATGATCCAGATCCAAGTTCTACCCATGCCTATCACAACATATGGTGTGCCTTATCCTGGGCACTAAATGCCCCAATAACATCGATGTGGGTGAAACCAGACAATCACTATGCTGAATGATGAACTCACAGGAAAATAATAAAAGACAAAAACGCCATATCACCTGTGGGTGAACACTTTTCACAAACTGATCACTCTACCTCTGACCTATCAGTCTTCATCCTCAAAGGAAACCTGCACAACACTTTTCAAAAGACGAGCCTGGGAACTGAAATTCATAACTTTACTAGTCACTGAAAATCATGGCCTGAATTGAGAATAGTTTTATGGAGACACTGGATTTATGGCTTATTACAATCTTTTATAACCCACTAACAACCCGCCCCCACCCTCTGCTGCTTCTCCCCCACACCCTTTCCTCCGTGTGACTGGAGGGGTATTAGTGGGCCACTTCACCTTGAATGATCCCTGAAATGTGTGTTAACAACTTATGCTAAGCAATGTGTTCCACCTTGTATTTAGCAGTGACACACTGAGTTTGTTTCCCAGATCTGAAAAGCTCTTTGTAAGCTCAAAAGCTGGTCTCTCCCCAACAGAAGTTGATCCAATAAAAGATATTACCTCACCCACTTTGTCTCTGTAATATCCTGGGACCAATACGGATACAATACCACTTCATACAGGGCATAGTCAATCATTTTAACTACTTATGTAACCCTTCTGCCCGTCAGAGTTGGCAGCAACAAGGGCCGGGTTCAATATCTAGGGGATCCATTCCAATAACACAATGCAAACCGGCTCGAGCCCCCACCCAGTGACCTGGGACAAATATATACCACCCCCGCTGGGCGCCTCCAAGAGGCAATACTTCCTCTCTCGCAAGCACATAGTCTGAGTGTAGCAAAAGCCTTTTAATAACAGAGAGAAACAATGTGGCATTATGTTGGGGAAACACCACCAACAGGATTCATAACACAACCCATGAGCAAAAAAAAAACCCACCCCAAGCAAATTGGGGCATGCCCTTTTCCCTTTGGTTCTTGAGTCCAGCAACCCCAAATCACCCAAAGTCCCAAAAGTCCAATGCCCCAAAAGTCTCTGTCCCTGGTCAGGGCAGCCCCAGAGTTCGAAAGTTTATCTGCGGAGCTTTACCTCCCAACCTGTGTGGAAATGGGACGGGGGTAAGAGGCACCTTACATGATCTGAAGCTGACCGCCCCATAACTCCATAGCAGCGCTCCGCTAGCCACCCCACGAACTCCTTCGCTCAGATGCGCTCCGCTCCGCCAGCCGCCCCACAAACTCCTTCGCTCAGCTGCGCTCCGCTCCACCAGCCACCCCACGAACTCCTTCGCTCAGCTCCATGGCCCACAAGCAGCTCCTGCCATCCACAAACTGCTCCGCGTCGAACTGCTTCACCAGCCGTCCCGCAAACTGCTCCACAATATATCTTCAGGCTCCCCCACTACTTAACACAACACTCAGTGATTTCAGCTCTTAGGTGAATTCAGCTTGTAGTAGGGGAGCCCCAGTGCTGGTCCACTATCAGCCCAAAGTGAGCTCAGCAGCCTATAACTAGACTTCTAATGAAATCAAAATTAGCTCTGATATTCCACAGTGGAGAGAGGAGGAAGTGCAATTAGCATGTAAGGCCCTCACCAAGGGGCCCATGCCACTAAGTATTAATACTTATCCCCAACCTCTCTCCATTCACACAGTTTTGGAACCCATGACCCTTGCCTAGCGAGTGCTACTTAGTTGATGGTGAATCCCTCCATCCTAACAAAAGGCCACATACAGTTCCAAATACAGTTCCCATAATCAGGGTAATAACAATTTATTCTTCCTGCCCCAATAACAGAGACACTGGGGATCCCACAGCAGCCAAAGTGACCATTTGGGCAGCTATGGTCTCATTATAGGCGTGGTGGGTGTGCCTATGCAAATGAGATCGGCCCCTGAAGTTCTTTTCCACAACTTGCCACACCTCACCACCAGATGTCAGGGTGGAGCTCATCCTGACACTGCTTACACTTATAAGAAAGAAACCAAATACCATGGATGCCCAAATCATATTTAGCAGTATATGAAATACAATGCTATTTTGGCTTTCACATACCTTCTGTAAAACAGGCAGTGCTTTAATTGTGGTTGGACATATTTTGCAGTCAGTATATTGGCAGAGTTTATGAATATTCAGAGTAATGTATTAGGGGATTTTGGCTCAGTTTTATAAATCAACTCATCATAAGTTCTATTTACCTATCTGCCTATCACAGCTACAGTTATTATAGTGATTTATTATAGTAGGTTAGGGCAGCTGTAAAAGAAGCTATCATGAATTTTATTTTCAGGTTCTCAATTGGACTTCTGACAAGTTGGTTGGATATTTAAAAAAACCACAAATTTGAAGGTAAACAAATTAAATAAAGTACAAAGTTCCAATGAAAAGCTTTTTTAAAGATAATGGAGGACAACTCCAATGCTCCAGTGAAAAAATTTTAGGAAGAATTTGTAACATGACCTCCTTTTTTTTCTCAATATAGTCAATTCATGTATGTTTTTCAGGTGTTATCTCCAGGCACATGTTACTTGATCAAGTGAAGTGTTAAAAAATATATGACTTGTCATTTTGATTTGAGAATTTACAGGAGAACATTTGCTCGCTTTTTAAAGCACCCAACAAGAAATAACATCAGAGAAATAATAGGTGCATAAAAACTAAAGCTTCTGGGAGGTTGGTGTATCTAATCATCTACTGTCCTTATACTAAAAAGAACAGGAGGACTTGTGGCACCTTAGAGACTAACAAATTTGTTAGGGCATAAGCTTTCGTGGGCTACAGCTACTCTGAAACCTGTCTTTATACTACCACTATTAGCATAGTATCTCAGAACCTACCATGTGTAAAAAACCACACTATTCAGATGTTTAATAGTAAAACTAAAGTCCTGAACTGATTATAAGCAGGACTGTTAGCTGATGACCCATGTCAATTATACCATTATGTTTGAATTACATGGTTTTTTTAAACCTAGGAAAGTACACATACGAAAAAATACAATTAAAGAACATTATGGTTACAAAGGCAAGCATTGAAGAGTACAGATGGGTGAATTTTTGCATGCCTTTTTAGGTGAAAAATGCAGATTCGGTAAAACCAAAACACAGTCTGGATTCATGATCATTTTGCCAAGTTATCTTGGCAAAAAACCTAAATAAATTCTGAAAAAACAAAAACAAAATGGTATATTTCTTTTTTTGGTTCAAAACTTCCTCTAATTTTATTTTTTAAAAAAATGTTAAAAAGATCAAAATTTAACAAAACAAAATAAAAAAAAACCTGAGAAAGTTCATTGAGAAAAAACAAGATTTCTGTTTTGGGTCAGCCAGAAGCTACCCCTCCCTGCCTTTCAGCCACTGGAAATGCCTTATACTGCTATGTATTCTGGAAAAAAAGTGGTCTGGTAGATACTTCTGATCTTAATCTGTATGTCTCAGTTCCTACTCTCTAAATTAAAGATAACAACTTCACCCTCTCACATCATAGGGCTGTTGTGAAGATTAGTTAAACTCTCAAATATTATAAAAAGCAACTTAGAAAACCCCATGAACAACAATAATTCTGTCTGAGAGTGGGGTTTGAATAGTGGACAATAAATAAGGTCTCGAGCCATACGTTGAATAAAGAAGAAAAAAATTGACAAATTGCTTATTAAATGAGCTTTATCCATTCTATGCACAGAATAAGTCAGGGATTCTGTGGAAAAAGAGTATATCAGGCAATTAAAGACTATATCATAATGCATATGCAGAAGGGGGACAAATTAAAGCTGTATGCTTAATTCTGGCATTTCCTAACTTTTGAGCACTTGATTTTAAACCTTAATGGTCTTTTAATAGTTTTTTGGGGTTTAATATACATACAAATTAAAGTTTGGCACAAGTGCTGATAATGGAGAGGAAAAGGTTTTTGCTACTGATTATATAATACAGGAATAAATTAAAGTTATCATCTTAATAAGATTGTTCCATGAGTCTCAACCTAGTCCTTGAAATACTACATGTTTGACCTGACAGGGGGTAGGGTGGTTCTAGCCAATTTATCCTTGAAGAGCTGAGCACTGTTTTACCAAAAACAGTGATTTGTTGGTTTGTTTCTTTGAAAGCTAAGGGCTTAAATTTTCATTTTCCATGATCAGGACATGCAGAAAAATTAAAGAGACACATGAATGGATTTTAAAAATCACATGGCCGTGACGTTATTAACTTCCTAATTTAAGTGGTGAGGAGGCTAAACTCACCAAAATACCAGGCCTTTATTTTTATCTAATGACGTTAAGTGGCCTCCATGTCCGATAACCAGTATTCAGTCTAAGCCTCCTTCAGCCTGGGTTCAGCCCTCATCCCTACCGAGGCATAATTCACATGTGTGTAGGATGACCTAATTGGGTGGGACAGTCCCAAAATATATATATTTCAAGCCGCAGTCCAAATGACTCTGGGACAGCATTTGTCCTGGATTCCTTGCAGCACCGCTCCACACCTCTTTGAGGCTCAGGGGTGGCACCAGCTTCTTCCTGGAAGAGGGGGCTCTGAAGTGTCTTAGCCCCCCTTGCCATGAGGCCCCACCACCTACTCCTCCTCTTCCGCCTGAGGCCCCACACCTGGTTAGGCCAGAAGCTGGAGCCAGGCAGTGGTAAGAGCTGCACAGGGAATCCGAGGAGCTCCAGACCCTCCACCTGCCATTGGAGGCATGCTCTAGGGCTTGGCTTCATGTGCCCTGTTTTTGCATTTTGAAAATGTGGTCACCCTATGCACCCTAATGCACCCTATTCTAGGCCAGGTGGAGAGGGGAAAGCCCTAGAGCATCCAAGTCTGCTCCTCCTTTTTCCCCTCCTGTCTGGATCCCAGGAGTACCTTCCCCTAGCTCCTTCAATTAAGTATCTTCTCCCACCTCACTGATATGGGGAGTCATTTTTAGTATGTTAAAAGAATTTCAAATACCCTTTGTAACAGATTTAGCTTGGCACCCCCTACTGGCCACCCATCAGATTGCTATGTAGGTTAGCCATTTGTCTAGTTTTTAGCTGCACAGTCCTGTTTTTATGTGCTTTGTCCCTTATCAGGTACTGAATAAAACTGGATGTGGTTTGCCTGTTCACACCACTCAGACGATGCCATTTTGAAGAACACCTCACTCCACTGTTCACATGAGGGCACATGGCAGGGTGGTGTGGAACTCTTCAAAATGAAGTACTACATGACTAAAGTCATGCAGGCAGGGGTGGGCCCAGGCCATTCCTGGAAGTACCAGAATATCTGGTTTTCTTAGAATGCACCATTCCCCCCCACTACCCCCACCCAATTGCTGTGGTGTTCTATGACTCTGGAGCCTGAATCTAGGGATTCAATCTCAGGATCCCTAGGCACACACTTCTATCTACCACCTTTGAGTGCTGGAAATCACTGTCCAGCTACGGAGCCCCTGTGAGCACAAAAGTGACACTTCACGCTCCACCTCACAACTTAAACACTCCTTCTCCTAGAACTCCACCCCAGAAGTGTGCAATTTCTGCTTTACAGTTTAACAGGCAACATGGAAATTATAAGTATTTCACAGACACTTTACTCTGTGATCTGTACTTTCTTGCATTAGACTCTGGGTAAGCAATCAACTCTACATGTATTTCCCCAGTTCAGTTTCTCCACCACCCAATTTCTTTGGGTGAGGGTCAACATCCCTTGGACTGTCCAGAGTCTGTGTCAATGGCTGGCTAGTGGTCTGAAACACAAAGCTTTCTACCCTCTACATCTGTTTGCTTCCTTTGCTCCTAACCAGTCTGACCCCTTTCCTTGGGGCCATCTGGGCTTAGGAAGCAGGAAAGACTCTGCTTGATACAGATCCCTATATGCTGGGTTGCTTCTCTCTCTTTTTGAGCTAGAGACAAAACAGCTAAAGACCCCACAAGTATCCGTTTTGTAACTTTTAGCCCTATATCAGGTGACACACTTGCAATTTCCCACATGAGCACAAACCTCTGCCAGGTGATGTTGTTGTCATGGTAATCTTTCCCCTGCTAAAATCAGTTTTGCTGGCTGGGAGCCAGTCTAGTGTTTAGAGTTATTACATTTCAATGATCAAGCATTTGACATCAATGGCTCTTTTGCTGTCATCTTTGGGATCCAACAGGGAGGCAGATCTTAGAGAAAGCAAAGGGGCTACACATTCAAAATGGTGTTTGCAGTTTGGTGAAGCTACAGAGTTCATAATCTCAAACAGAATTCTTAAATTCTACAGACAGATTCCCAAATAATTACACCCTGTAAACTCTACATAGTGTTAACTTTTAACCATCTGTTACAAAGATATATTTGTCTTCTATTCAGAAACCGATTTTAGGAGACAGAATAACTCTAATTCCCTTTATGATGATTTGGAGCTTGATCATAACTTTAAGTATAAACCTGTCCAAACAATGACATCTAAGATGCAACTCTGGAGTAGCAGTGTGTGACTCAAACATACCTCTGAGTCATCAGAGAACAGTAATTTAATGCAGGCCTGTACTGTCCCTCTTCCCATGTTGTGAGGTGGGGGAAGGGTGTGTGGAAACACTGCTATTCCCATTTCACTGCCCTGCCCCTCCTGGCAGCCCTTGCTGACAGCTGCTCTGGCTCTGTGGTAGTCGTCCTCTTCTCATGATTCAGCCCTCTGACCAGGCCACATTAAATTCTCACCTCTTCCAGGGTAACTTGAATTCCAGCAGACAATAATCCCAAAGCCTCAGGCTAAATTCCAACTCATTAGTCCATCCATCCCTGATCCCTGGTGTCATCACACCACTTTTTCCAGTGGCTTGTAAGGGAACACAGGCTCTCCATCTTTTCTGAGTTTCAGCCCAGGGATGTTCAGCCTACATTCAAACTGAACAAATCAAACATTGCAGACCAGAAATGAAGAACTACAGTGGTTTAATACATGCTCAGCCACATACAAAGTATCCAAGCTCTGGTGATGAGCTAATGTTGTGGCACTCCTGATGCTAGGGAAGGATGCAATGGAGCTGAAGAACTTCAGGCCTATGTCAGCTCAGCAAACTACATGAGCATCTCATCTTCAACTGCCTGTCACCATCTGCTGAAGAGCACCTAATCCCAGAGCAAACTAGAGTCTGCCTAGACAAGTCATGCACTGCTCCAGTGCTGAATACCATTCAATACATCAAACACAACTTTGGAAAGGGTATGGTAACAGGTCAACAAACACAGAGTCTATCAACAGCATCCAACAGGCAATTGCTGAAGGTTTCTCACTAAAATATACAACACAAAGAATGATTCCCTCCCACCCCATCTGACTGATACAATCTCTTTTAGAGAATCAATAGTTTATATTAAATTATTCAGGAAGTGGAGCTCATGGCAGCAACAGAAAAATGGCCTACCACTAGAGAGTGTACTCTCACCAACACTCTTCAACATCTACAGAAAATGATTAACTGATCCATCTTGGCTGAAGACCAAATGTGTCACTGTCCAAGACAAGGAACTCACCCAAAGTGAGGCTATGTTAACTTCAGTGCTCTCTGGAGTCTCAGTCTATTATCCCAAAAACCAAACTGCATGACAGCCCAGCTAAAACTCCAGGTAATCTCTTCCATCTTCATAATTGTGAGGCCAATAGACAACTCAACATCACCTAGAATGGGGTATCACTTGCCCACTGCTGGAATCCTGTCTACCTTGGAGAGACACTAGACCTCCATGTGTGCCTTGAAGAAGAGGCACAATTATAGCCCAGAACACCACACCCAGGAAGCTTGCAAATTCTTAATGGGGAACCAATCCAGCAACACTAAGAGCTATCACACTTGTACTTTGCTATATAACAGTCAAATATGCATGTCTGGTGTGGAAAAGGTCAGCTCACACAAAGAAGCTGGATAGTGTGCTGAATGACTGCTGCTGTTACATCACAGGATATCTAAAACCAACAAATGTGAGCAGCCTTTAAGTGCTTATTGGAATTGCTCCACTGGTTATTAGGAGAGAAGTAACAAGCAAAAAGGAATGATTAAGACAGGTCAAAGATACCAGACATCTCCAACATGGCCACACCACGGCAGTTAGCGGCCTGAAATTCTGGAAAAGCTTCAAAGGAAATGCTTTAAACTACCCAGACACCAGGGCTACACCACTAGAAAATGGGATGCACACAGCTCAAAATACTCAACGGGGATGTCAAAATGCATGTTGCCATTGCCAAATATCTTTCTGCAGGTGTGGAGAAGGATTGGTTGACCTGGAGATATTTAAATTGCCTCTGAACAAGAGTTGGCAGGTAAAAAGTTAATATTCAGAAGTGGGGCTATTCCAGTGACCAGGCACATGACTGTGGTGAAACAAGCCTTGGAACATCTGTTGGTCTGCCAGTTCCTGGGGAAACGTGTACCATAGAAAATCTCACCATTAAATGAGCAGGCAAGGTTTGTGTATTCAGGCCCCTTGATCCCCCCCTGGGCTTCTTCCTACCTCAGCCTGCCCATGGGCCTTCCCTCCCAGCCCCTTCCTGGGCTCACTGTGTACCTCCATTCCTCTCAGGCTCCATCCTTTCTTCAGGGCCATGCTTCAGAAGCTTCTTTCTCAGAGTACTCCAACAATTCCCAAATCAAAAGTACAAACTTGAACTACTTACACCCTTCCAAGGCTTGAGCTTTAGTCGTTCACAATACTGTATTCGTCAGCTGGACACCAACACCCCAAGCCTACCTTCCCTAAGTCTTACCCTTTTTTTGCAACCCATCATAGGAGCTAACTCTCCTTCTGTGGCTTTTCCCAGTTCCTCTTTCTCCTGATTTCTATCAGGCTGATCTCAGAAAGCAGGAACTCTCTGTAAGATCTCTCTAACAAACTGAGCTGTCTCAATCCATTTTAGGAAATTTGAATACCCCCCGCCCCTGTTCTAGGTGGACCTGCTAATTGATCTACTTAACATCCTTCCAGGTGCCAACAGGTGAGTTCATTGAGTTCTCAGGCACCTCTTAACCCTCTTAGTACCGGTGTAGGGTTTACACCCCCTCCCCCATCATATACTGGTTTACATGCAGTTGTTGAATTAGCTATAAAGGCAGAGGTCAAAGCTATGACTTCTATAGCCACTGTTAAAATTACACTTGAGAATATTCTCTGCAAGGGCTAAATGTTCAATTAGACTCTTGAGAGAAAAAAATAGATTCACTTTCTGTAAAGTTATTAGGTTTAGAGAGAAAATCTCAAATAGCTGAAAGAAAAAAAGGTGATATTTAGGAAAAGTTAAAAGTTGTAGAAAGCACGGAAAATTTTGGAAACATGAGATAACTTAAAAAGTCATATTTCTTGATATGCTGAAGATCATACAGGCCCAAAGAAAGAAATCTATATTCTTACAAGTGGAATTTCTATCTTTATTTCTATGCAAACTTCACCTTAGTAAAGAATATTCCTCTGTTCTGATTTTCATTAAATCTAAGATTTGTCTCTAGTCAAATCATCTGAGACTATTACAAATATTGATAGTGTTTTAAATAACCATTCTTGCCAGAAGTAATGTATGTGATTTTGTGATTGATTGGGTTTTAAACAGCCCTTAAAATTTGAACTTTTTGTGTGTGTTAGTAGTGCTAAATTCCGGAATTAAGTAAGTGTGTATATGAGATATTCTTTGTAGTGTAATATTATGTATAAAATAGTGCTAAGAAGAAATAGACACACTGTTATATTGAAGAAGTAATAATTAATGTTTAAAGAAACAAGGAAATTTATAGATAAAACCTTTGTCAAAATAGTTAAAATTGACAAAATATTTCATTTACTAAAAATGATCAGTAGGGTATTATAACAAAATATTAACGCCCGGACAATAAGGAAATTATGGTTGTAAACCAACCTAGAAGTACTGTAAACTGTAGTAGACCCAGAGATGACAAGATCTGTTTCAAGGCCCACATCTCCAAGTAAAGTTAACAACTTTCTTATGAAGTGCAGCAGAGGAGGCCATCTACATGGGGGAGCACAAGCTTTATCCTCTTGAGGGGGGATGCAGAGATCATTATTCCCCTGTGTATACAGAAGCTTCAGAAAGCACTGTTGAAAAAGATTCTCAATATCTCCCAGGGAAGACTTTAGTGAAGACACTCCTAAGCAGAAGGGATAGCTTCTCCCATCGGCATAGTTAATCCACCTCCCCAAAAGGCGATAGCTATGTTGATGGGAGAAGCTCACCCATTGACATAGCACTGTCTACACAGTGAGTTAGGTTGTTGTAACTATGTTGCTCAGGGATGTGGATTTTTCACACATAATTATACAGATTATAGGTCTGTAGTGTAGATCTGGCTCCAAAGTTTGTGTAAGCATTCAGACCATTAAGTCCAGCCACCCACCCACCCACCCCAAAGACAATCAAGAGATCTTGATTTATTTTTCAATAAAGCATGACAATCTGACTGAAGGGTATTTATCATAATTCATTGATTTTTTTTTTCAAATAAAATAATTTTATTATAATTTTTTGAGAAAAGCGTTTAAATCCCCACTTGGTCTCCATTTTTTCAACAAAACATGAATATAAGTTTGTTCTCTTCTCTTCCCCTGACTTTCTCTTCTCATTTTCAATGACAAAATGGGGGAGGGGAAGCAGAGGGGAGATAGGGAAAAGAAGAGAAAGGCCAAAAAACCCAACAAACCCCACACATTTTTTACAGGAAATTTTGACCAAATGAAAAATGAATCCCCTTTTGATAGCCGTGGAATGAAAATTATTTCAAACTTTTGGGGAATTAAGTTCCTGTATAGCTAGAAGTGAAAATGAATGTGGAACTGCTCTCGGGTTAAGACTTTGTACTGCCTATAGCAAAAAAAGTGCTTTTTCTTTCTCACTGTTTCCAAGGGTATAGCTGTCAACTTGAAGACTGACAAAAATGTTGATTGTTAGAAAAGCTGAATTTTCCCTGAGTCACATCATCATGAAAGGGTTCACACAATAGTCATTTCAGTTTGGGAGACCAAGATAAACAAAAATGCCTCTTCAGAGGTTGAAGTCTTATGGGAACACATATATTTCAAAGCTTTATTTTTTCTTGCTGTGTCCTGTCCTTTTTCATAGGTTAAATAAAATGGAGGGGCTGAGCAGGGAATTATGTGTTATTCTAGCAGTTCACAATGCTTCTTGGTTGGTAGATCACATGGGACCACATCAAAATCAGAATGGCCAGAACCTGTGAGGCAGCGAGTGCTTCCTTGAGAGGTATCTAGTGCCTTGAACTCCCAAAGGGAGCACCTTCTAGTATTGGACTTTGAGCATGGACAATTCACATTGACATAAATTAGCATAATATAAGTCAATCAAGGACATGAGTTTCTCTCCCCCATTTTATGAAAGTGACTAGGCTTGATCCACTATTCTGCTAAACCAGTTAAAGATCAAGTTGAATCCATTGAAATGAATAGAATCCAGACACTGATGTAATGGAGTGATGAATGAGGCCCACATGTTTACAATGGATGTTTCTGTGCATGACTTGAATGATTTATCACACAAAATAAATATGGTACTGCACTATCAGATGGAAGAGCGTTGCAACCTTTTTGATATAACTTCATTGAAATCTCTCTGTAAATACTATATTTAATCAGTCTGCCTTTTTGTTTGTTCCTTTTTCCACTTCATTCTGTACATTTGTTAGTTGCATGTGTTACTTCTTCCTACATTTCATCCAATACCAGTGTATCTTAGTGAACCATAATGCTTAGATGTCTTATATATATCAACTATGAAGGATTTATTTCTTTCATTGGATTTGCAGATAATTTATTTATTCTCTTTACTGTAGACATTCTGTAATTCAAAGTTTCATCTGTTCAGAGTATATATTCCTCTCTTAGTATGGATGGGTAAGTGTGTCATCTTATTTCATACTGTGCAATTATAACATAGAATATTCCCAGAAGAAATACAAGAAAAGGATGCAATTTGAAGAAATACAAGTGTCTAATCTCACCAATAAATCCTTAAGTTTATTACCTCTCTAACAGATAGAGAATGGGGGGAATCTGAAAATGGTGTTTTAAAGTTATCAGCACTTGAAAGTAAACTCCCATGTTTCTGAATGACAGATTCTCTTACCATGTAAGGTGAAATAGTAGCTATAAACTCTTGAAAATTGTTTTTTCCCCCTGTGTGGGGATAGGTCTTGTCCCTTGAAACCAGAGAATATTTTACTTATCCATTCCTCCTGCATTCCCATGGACTTACTCATTCTGTTTTACATAGCCTTCTGAAGAAACCACATGTCTTAAGGCTTTCTTCCTGAAATGCTCCTTTATTACTTATTATAAATCAGAAACATGTTCACTTCCAGCAATTGCCGTACTCCTTTAATTAATTTTAGCTCCCAGAAGTTAATGATATCACTTTTACATGGTTTTTCGTCTCAGTGAATGAGTGAACAAGATACATTTTATTTAAGCAATCACTGGGTAGTGAATTTCTATTGATTGTAGCTATATCTATACTTACAGTGTTATGTAGAGTGCATAGACTGCACGTCCCCCTAGCAGGGGTATAAATGACAGTGTAGACAGTGTAATGGAATGCTTGACTTCATTATAATGTTCAGTCACTAGGTTATGTTGTGTGTAATATACCTTATCAGAGTTTAACAGCCTTACCTGGCAATGCATTATAGGATTTTATAGAGAACACATCTGGTTTTTCTTTCTGTGATGAAAGCTCTGTAGCCAGTCCATACCTGGTACAGGAGCCTGACCTGCTAGTAGCAGTCTTGTAGCTTACTATGTACAAGGAGTACATGACAGACAGAGACACTGCTTATGCGAGTAGAGTAGAAACATGCCAGAAATGTAAAGTATATTCTCTACACTATATACCCTAGATGCCTAAGTAGCGTCTCCCAGGTCTACACTGCTATTTTTAGCAGTGCAGTGTAGTGTCTCCTCTGCCTCCCTGCTGCCAGAGCCTTTCCCCACCACATATAGCTATACAGTACAGCAGTGATACTCCGAGTGAGGCTTGGGAGCCACATTTAGCTCTTTAATGTATACACACACACCCATATATACTGGACTTCTACTGCATGAGCTAAAAAACACACCTTTTTTAGCCAAGGCTATAGCAGGCTCATTAACCTCTACTTGGCCTAGCTACCACTAGCAGCAGACAGTGTACCACTCCAAGCAAGCAGGGTTTACACACACACACATACAAAATAGTAAATGAAACAATGAATTCACACTACCGTTGCTCTTTTGCATAATGTTGATCACTAATTTGGCTCCGGAACCATTAAGTTCTCATATCACTTCATTACAGAGTGGATGCAGCCTGTTTTTCAATATGGCGTGTAGCTATATGTACCCCAAAAGCCCTTGTCAGCATAGACAAGCCCTTACAATAACTTGACAATGGCAAATTACATTCTGTTCTCATACTAAAAAATGTATGCCAAAAATTCTGGGCTCAAAAAGACGCAGGTAGCTCTCGACACATACACTAAAGTGGGGTGGGGGGAGAGCCTATTAAAACATTTGAAAGCGGTCATAGAATTGGTTTTATAGGCTTTATTTTGTTTACGGATAAAACCAATTATAATTTGCCATTGCCAAGTTGTTCTAAAGTTCTTAGTAAATAGAAGGTAGGCTTTTTTTATCTTTTGGTTTTGTTTATTTTAGTTTTCTCTATTATCTTCCAAAATGCAGGAAATCACACCTGATGTTTTACAGTTTGCCCAGATGAGCGGGGGGAGGGAAGGATCACCAGATTCCCTGCTTAAATTTGCATTACTTCCCCAGAACATTTCCTATTTTGTTTGTTCAGTTACAGGGCTGTAGTAAGACAAACAAAGGAGGGAAACATCTGTTATAATTAACAAATTCAAAAAGACTCATAATAGCTAACACATCTCTCAGACAGAAAAGACAATTCTGGTTTTTATCCAAATCATTCCAAACCTGATGCATGTGTTGCTGGTTGTTTTTTGTTTGTTTTTTTTTTAATTTTCATTTTAGGTACCACTATCCTCTTTTCACAACCTTTCCCAGCATTCCAATCCCATGGCTTTTCTGTCTATCATTTTATTTATACTCATCATATGGAACTCATAGCTATGACCTACATTTGCATTTTCCCTCACACAACTGATAAATTTATCCCACAAATACCATATTTTAATGGGGCGCTTTGCAGAGATAAAAAAAAAAAAAACCAAAAACACACAAGACAACCAAAAATAAAGACAAAGAAAAGCCACATTGTATCAGAAAATTGGGGCACTATTGATTTTATAGATGTTTTAGTGAAACAAATACATTCACTGTAAATGACAACGAAAACAGAGGTATTAAGAATCCCTTGAATTTAATTCTTGTCCTTAACAGTGCTTATTTAGATCTTCCTTCTCTTAATCTCTTACCAGCAGTAGGCATAAAAAATGGGTCCCAAATGTCATCAGATTTATCAAGATTGTTTCTCTTGCTACAGCTGTTTCTCATAGATGCTTTATGATCTGACATTTCTGATAGCCGGTCTGAGTAGGCAGGAAGTCAATCCATTTCCTCTTGCCAATAATATCTTTACCTATTGCAAAGGCCAGAAGGATCCCATTTTCATTTTTTAAAAGAGTTTGTGTTTTAAAGCTGGTCGAATTCTTACGTGCAAATAAATAAAAACAATACTGTCTGATTAATTTAGTCCCATGTATTTGTACAAACCATCACTGACGACTGTAATTAAAATGCAGTTTTTAATTGTTCCCTGCATAGTAGTTGACCTCCTGGGCCAGGTCCTCAATATAGCCCCATTTGTTTCAATAACACGGCACCAGTGTAGAACCATAGAATCATAGAACTGGAAGGGACCTCGAGAGGCTTTCTAGTCCAGCCCCCTGGAGTCAGGGCAGGACTAAGTATTATCTAGACCATCCCTGACAGATGTTTGTCCAACCTGCTCTTAAAAATCCCCAGTGATGGAAATTCCACAACCTCCCTGGGCACTGTATTCCAGTGTTTAACCACAGTGACAGTTAGAAAGTTTTTCCTAATGTCCAACCTAAACCGCTCTTGCTGCAATTTAAGTCCATTGCTTCTTGTCCTATCCCCAGAGTCTAAGGACAATTTTTATCTCCCTTCCTCGTAACAGCCTTTTATTCACTTGAAAACTGTTCTCTTCTCCAGACTAAACAAACCGAATTTTTCTCCATTTTCTCTCACAAGTCAGGTTTTCCAGACCTTTAGTCATTTTTCTTCCTCTTCTCTGAACTTTCTCCAATTTGTCCACATCATTCCTGCAATGTGGCTCCCAGAACTGGACACAATACTCCAACTGGGGCCTAATCAGTGCAGAGTAGAGCAGAAGAATTACTTCTCGTGTCTTGCTTACAACACTCTTGTTAATACATCCCAGAATGATGTTTGTTTGTTTTTTGCAACAGGTGTTACACTGTTGACTCATATTTAGCTTGTGAGCCACTATGATCCCCAAATCCCTTTCTGCAGTACTCCTTCCTAGGCAGTCATTTCCCATTTTGTATATGTGCAACTGATAATTTCTTCTTAAGTGGAATACTTTGCATTTATCCTTATTGAATTTAATCCTTTTTCCTTCATATCATTTCTCCAGTCTGTCCAGATTATTTTGAATGTTAATCCTAACCTCCAAAGCATTTGCAACCCCTCCCATCTTGGAATCATTCACAAACTCTGTAAGTGTACTTTCTATGCCATTATGTAAATAGTTGCTGAAGATATTGAACAGAACCAGACCTAGAACTGATCCCTGCGGGACTCCAATCAGTATATCCTTCCAACTTAACTGTGAAGCACTGATAACTACACCATCTGATAACCTAGTCTTTGGGGGGGCGGGGACAGGAGGGGAGGGATTAAGACAGCTCTTCTCTCCTATTTGATTTCCATATTATAGTCTCTCTTCTGTCTGTTATTTTCATAGTTCCTCTTATTGGGCCTGATCCAGAGCCAACTGAAGTCAAAGATGTCTTTCTAATGGTTTCAGTGGGTTTTGGATCAGGCCCATTGTCTCTCAAGTCTTCCTCTGTGCTGTTCTCATTTCCTCATATTCTCTATCTCATATTTTCCTTAGGCCCATAATTCCATCCCCATCTGTTTCCTTCACTCACCTCACCTCTTTCCTTTCCCAGGATGTTCTCTTTAACATCACCTTCCTCTTAGCTTCTGAATCACTCCTCTCCCCCATCTCTGCAATTTTCCAGGCTGCCTCTCTTCCCCTGTGAATCTCCGTGGGCCAAATTCACAAAGGGATTTAGGAGTTGCAATACTGAGTGTGGCAACACCTAACTTTTAGTTGCCTAGAAAATCACTGGGATACACAAAGCCTGTTGCTATTTCCCTGAACTCATTCCTACTTCTCTGCTCTATCTTCTGGTTCTTCCGCTGGGTTTACTAGGCCAAACTCCTTCCACCCAGGGAGTGACTGCAGACTACTTTCCCTGCAGCCCCCTTCTGTTCTCTCCCTGCTGGCTTTATACAAGCTCAGTCTGCCCCTGCCCAGCTGGGTTTCATCATCAATTAGCCTTTCAAGCCATGGCTCTCCCCAGGTGCAGCCTATCAGGTTAATTGTCCAGACAACCTGCTCTGCCTTTTGTGGGGTGGATGCTTCATCACAACACCATGAGAAGTGTTATATGGGTTCCATGTTTCATTGACTAGAAGTCACCCGGCCTACTCTTCCTCTATTTATCCACCCCATCTCCCCATTTGATTGTATTAAACCTGAGAATGTTTTTCCAAACTCTAAAGTACCATTTCACAATCGTCAGCCCATTTGACAAATCTAGACTTGACTATTCCTATCCGACAGGATGGCTTTTTCCAGAATAATTCATTTTCCTTCTCAGACAATTGCCCTCTATCATGTTGGAAAACATCAAACTTAAATGGATCATATTTCAAAAGATTTTAGTTAATTTGCCTTCCATGTATTTGTTCAAAACTCTTAGTAAGGGGGATGATACAGAAAGTAATACATTATTTTTAACAACTGCAACAAAAGGAAAAGTTTTCTGAAGTTCTAACACCTTCTTTCAACATTTTTTTCAAATACTAACCCGTACCATCTGAGCTTTCGATTTTGAAATTTACATTTATCATGACACCTGTCCTTTCACGATTCCCTTCCCCATCATTTTTTTTTATTCTCCACAATATTTATGCACAGACAAGGGCTTTTTCTTTTCCCAGCTTATTTAATCAGATCCTTAAATATAACCATGATGTTCTTTTAAAAAATGTATTTTAATTTCCATATCACAAATGTAAGAAGATTACCTCACTACAGGACAGATAACATCCAAGTAAATTGTTAGCATTCTATTTTCCCCCAACTTCCCTTTGTTTCAAAAGTGTGAACAAACTTAGAAATCTTATCTGACTCAACCAGCCCTCCAGACCCTGTGGTTTCACTATTGGTTTGCTTTTTGTAAATGTGACACTGTAGGGTTATATTTAGTAAAGATGTACTATAGCCATCTAGGAGGAAAAATAAAATCTTCAGGATATAATCAGTCTGTTATTAATCAAACAATGGGAAAGCAGACAATATAGCATACAACTGAGCCTGAGGAAAGGCCTACAATAGAGACCCAAAGGCTATTGTGCTGGCTATGTCCAGGTATAGTCAACAGGTTAATAAAATAAAGTATCAGAAATCTATCACCGTGGAATTGATTTTCTGAATATTGATTTATGTTTTAATGAAAATGTCAACATATTGTACTACTTCCAAATTCATAGAATCATAGAATATCAGGGTTGGAAGGGACCCCTGAAGGTCATCTAGTCCAACCCCCTGCTCGAAGCAGGACCAATTCCCAGTTAAATCATCCCAGCCAGGGCTTTGTCAAGCCTGACCTTAAAAACTTCCAAGGAAGGAGATTCCACCACCTCCCTAGGCAACGCATTCCAGTGTTTCACCACCCTCTTAGTGAAAAAGTTTTTCCTAATATCCAATCTAAACCTCCCCCACTGCAACTTGAGACCATTACTCCTCGTTCTGTCATCTGCTACCATTGAGAACAGTCTAGAGCCATCCTCTTTGGAACCCCCTTTCAGGCAGTTGAAAGCAGCTATCAAATCCCCCCTCATTCTTCTCTTCTGCAGGCTAAACAATCCCAGCTCCCTCAGCCTCTCCTCATAAGTCATGTGTTCTAGACCCCTAATCATTTTTGTTGCCCTTCGCTGGACTCTCTCCAATTTATCCACATCCTTCTGCTTTCCTGAAGTCTGCTTTCCTGAAGTCCAGGGTCCGTATCCTGCTGCTTACCTTTCTTCCCTGCGTCAGGATCCTGAACTCAACCAACTCATGGTCACTGCCTCCCAGATTCCCATCCAGTTTTGCTTCCCCCACTAATTCTACCCGGTTTGTGAGCAGCAGGTCAAGAAAAGCGCCCCCCCAGTTGGCTCCTCTAGCACTTGCGCCAGGAAATTGTCCCCTACGCTTTCCAAAAACTTCCTGGATTGTCTATGCACCGCAGTATTGCTCTCCCAGCAGATATCAGGAAAATTAAAGTCACCCATGAGAATCAGGGCATGCGATCTAGTAGCTTCCGCGAGCTGCCGAAATAATAATAATTCTTTATTATTAAGAAAATAAAAAGAAAACCACTTGAGCTGCTGAGTTTTATAGCAAAGCAATACTGAAAAAAGAAGAAGAAATGCAAAAGGATGCTTTTTGAAACATTAATCTCAATAAATGTACCCTCTAAGCCCTTGGTGTTCCAGTGCACTTTCAACATGTAAAATATAAAGGATCACTACAAGAAAATCCACTGGTTTGCAAGGCACATGGAATAAATCATAAAAATATGCTAACATGCCAAATCAAAGTAAATATCTGCAGGCAAGAGCTCTTTATTCTGAAAACTAAAAGAAGATGAAAAAAGATGAATACTAATTTTGAGATGTAGGTCACATTTCTGTTCCACCGAAATTGGCTGTGATAGTAAAAGACTAAGATATGACTGCAAGTACATGAGTCCCTATGCTAAAATGAAGTAAACCATGCACAATTTATAGAGCGATTGTATTATAAAGTCCATTTTTATAGGAGGAAAATTTACCTTGTTTTCATTCAAACACACACACACCAAAAGAAGAGATAAAATACAGTGCAAGAATAGGATTGTATGCTGATGTGTACACACTGAACAAAAGCAATATTTCCCAGAACACCCTGGAATTAACTTTCAATATTCTTTCAAGTAGTTAATGAAGACCAGTTTGCACACTATGACCCTGATTGTGTCCCCTATATCTTTCCTGGATCTTTCACAGTCATTCAAAGTATTCTCTTCCCTCCTCCTCTTGAACCTGCGGAGGGCATTAAATACAATGGGGCTGGGGCTAATACAAAAACAGAGAACCTCCAGCCCTGTAAAGATTCCCCTGAAAAGATCATACAGTCCACCCATCCTGTAGGTTCTGGGTCTGCTGCAGCCATGTGAGTCCATGGCAGCATGGTTCCACTGAAGTCCTGTGGCCAGGAAACAGGGGTTGGGAGCTCCAAGGGCAGATGGCTGTTAGAAGCACAGGAGCTCTCAAAGAGTCCTGGCCTTCCACTGATCTCCTGGTATCTCTGAGGTTGTTTTTATGAGGGTTGGGGGTGTTCTGCTGTGCCGTGGGAGTGGAAGGAAGCCCTGAGCCCCTCTCCCTGTGCAGGAACAATAGGGGAGCAAATCCACAAGGGATTCTCCTTGTGGAGATTTCCTCCCCCAGAGAAGTGTCCCATGGCTTTTTCCACAGCAGGGTGCAATCCAGAGCTGTATATTTATATACCAGCTCACATGGTCAAACTACCTTCTCTGCAGCATGAAAAGAAGCTGGGCAAACTTATGACTCATTTGAAAGCAATGCATATTTAGGCAATGAATCGGATTCATGGAAGAGAGGTTGGAGAACCATACTCCTAGCTTATAGATAGAGCTGGTCAGAATATTTTAGACTAAATATAATTTCATTGAAATAACCTGTTTTATCAAAGTCAAAATGTTTTGCAGATCCGTTATCTGTTTCCACATTTTAATTGGGAAGGTTTCTGAGGCCCACGGCCCACGGTCACTTCTGATGAGACAGAGACCTTAAATGAAAACCTGAGCTTTGGCAAAATTGCTTTTTTGTGAAAACATTTGAAAGGTTTTAATTTTGTCCCAAGGCAAAACAAAAACAAAATTCGAAAACTCAAAAGTTATCATTAAACAGAATTATCCTCTGTCAGTTCTACTTATGTGTATATAAAAACAAGCAATAAAAAGACATACCCTAGCACAAATCTAATAGCTAGCGTTTAGTTCTCTGCTTGGTTGTAATAAAGCCTTAAAAGGCACAGAGGAAAATGGAAATGAGCAGGATTTGTTTAAGTTTTGCCTACTTTATTACAATCCATGTGTTCAAAGAAAAATCTATCTTCAACTGCTTTCCTATAGAACAATTCCAGACATTTTTACATGGTTTTGCTTCCTTCCACTCTGTAGGTTATCACTTATCAGTTCTACTAATTGAAGAAAATAGATTTAGTGCCAGAGAAAACTTCACATTACATTTTACTAGTAAAGTGGTGTCAGAGACATAGGCTTCTCACAGCCAGATGAATTTTAGACATTTCAGGAGACACCCCCTCCCTCACACACACAAATTGATAATACAATATTGCAATGCTAATTTCTTCAATTTTTCCTAATCGTATTATTGCTGGGGTCCCTCAGGCAATAGTGAAGATCATTCATTTTATTGTCTGTTGCAACACTGTTGCCTGTGGGGCTTCAATTATAGAAATACAATATTTATTAAAATAGTTTAAAAAGATATTTACGTTAATTTAAAGTTAAGGCTGAGAATTAATCTGCCAAAAGCAAGGACATATGCAGGGAAGGTGAACTGTGTTAGCCAATGACATATAAAGGCTTCTAAAAGGCTTTGTACTTATGCTAAGTTGTATACGTTGTTCTCCCAGAATGCTTTGCAACTTATGCTAAACTTATTGTCGAACTGTACTAGTAGGTAAACTGTGTATGACCCCTCTTCCTTGTACATGTAGGAACTGACAAAAACAA
Organism: Eretmochelys imbricata; assembly: GCF_965152235.1. Taxonomy (NCBI): domain Eukaryota; kingdom Metazoa; phylum Chordata; order Testudines; family Cheloniidae; genus Eretmochelys; species Eretmochelys imbricata. The sequence goes on from NC_135572.1 coordinate 146,130,257, forward strand.
GATGTACGTTCTGTTAAGGCTTGCCAAATATGAACAGTGCTAGTTATCTGTTTTAGGGATAATTGGTATAAGATATCTTCACGTTTCTTTGTAACCTGCAAAATAATTGGAAGCTAGATAAGAACAGGTGGGTAAGGTCTTTAATTAATAAAGTGGAATCTGTAAAAACATTCTATTAGTTGTAAACAAGTAGGGTACCGAAAAAGGTAGTTGTAATCAATCTGAAACAGAGTGAAGATGATGTAAGCAGCAAGCCCATCCCCCAGAGACTGGTAATATATGAACCTCTCTTTTATTATTGATTTCTCTATGTTTAATAAACTAATTGAGCCAAGTCATTTGATGTTATATCAATAAAAGAACAGAACCCTCAACAACTGAAATGTTTCTAAATACGTCTTCAGCTTTTGCAGTTTCTAAATCAGTTACACAATGTATATATAGCCTCAAAATTACAAACGATTAAAATAAAAACTAGTGCCCTATGCTGTGAAAATATATGTATGTTCTTAACACCTTTTGAGGAATCAATGGAACTACTTACAGTGGTCAGATAAGCATATGTGTAAGTCTTTACAGGATCAGGGCCTAAAACATTTGTTTTACTTGGCATATCCTTAGTCTAGGTTCTGCAAGAATTCAGGGAATCTCATTCTCTCTTTCCCACACACACTCACACTCACACAGGTCAAGTTGCTGCATTTTTTGTTAAACCAGATTCCAGAATGTGTGTGAAGTCATTGACTCTTGGAAAAGAAACACAGAACATTGAACTCAGCTCTAACAACCAAGCAAAAGATGAAGTGATTTTCAGTCTGTGTGTTCTGTCAGTGATGGAGGACCTAAAAAGGCTTTATTTATTTACAGGAAGATACTTACCTGTAGTTTATATATAGATATAGATAGATAGTAATTCTTTGAGTGAATAAAGAAAAGGAGTACTTGTGGCACCTTAGAGACTAACAAATTTATTTGAGCATAAACTTTCGTGAGCTACAGCTCACTTCAACGTTCTCAGACACCCCAGGACTGACTGAACAGGCATGGCACTCCATTGACACAGGTAATGCTCACCCAATTAAAGTCCAACCTTACCGGGTGTCTCCTCAAGCTAAAACTGCTATAGAACTGGAGATCCAGGATATGTTATAGATGGGTGTAATCCACCCCTCTGGCAGTACATGGGCATTTTCAGTGGTTCTAGTTCCCAAAACAGATGGGGAGATATGTTTTTGCGTGGACTACCGCAAGCTAAATGCTGTAACTCGCCCATCCAATGCCACACACAATTGAACTATTAGAAAAACTGGGACGGGCCCAGTTCATCTCTACCTTGGACTTAACCAAGGGGTACTAGCAGGTACCGCTAGATGAATCAGCCAAAGAAAGGTCAGCCTTCACCACACGTGTCAGGCTGTATGAATTTAATGTACTCTTTCGGGCTGTGGAATGCACCCGCCACCTTCCAAAGACTTGTAGATGGTCTCCTAGTGGGATTAGGAGAATATGCAGCCGCCTACCTTGACAATGTGGCCATATTTTCGGATTCCTGGGCAGAACACCTGGAACATCTACAAAAAGTCTTTGAAGTGAGCTGTAGCTCACGAAAGCTTATGCTCAAATAAATTTGTTAGTCTCTAAGGTGCCACAAGTACTCCTTTTCTTTTTGCGAATACCGACTAACACGGCTGCTACTCTGAAACCTTTGAATGAATGCGCAATTATGTTGGTAACACGCAATATATTTTAAATGAGTTTTAATCATATGTTTAACCATAGATTGTTAGTTTTGTTTTCTGTGGAAATCAGGTGTAATCATTTAAAAATTGATTTAAAACAAAAGGAAAAATGATACATGATCATGCAAATGTAGTTTGCTCAATAGAAGTACTGACTCAATAGAAGTACTCACTACAGATACTGAAACTGACAATGAAATAGTTATTACAGGTAAATAAAGTAATTAGAATAAGTAAAATTTACAATACCCTTTTTACAGGAGATCAGGATATTATGAGATGGTTTAGCATCTTGGATTTCAGAGTCAGTGCACAAAGCCAATTTTTATTATGTGTTATTATAGAAGCATGTAGCATGCTGAGAGTGGGGCCCCATTCTGCTAATACTGTTTACACACATAAGCAAGATGCAGTTATTACCTGAAAAATCTGATGGTCAAAATGGAAAAGACAGACAAAGAAATAAGAGGAAATAGAGCCACAGAGAGCAGTGACTTGCTTCAGGAAACACAACAGTAGAAGCCTCATTCCCACGCTGATGTCCCATCCATGGATCATGTTGTCTCTCATAGTAACTGAACTGGCCTAAAATGACTCTCTTTGGCTCTTTACACAATGCACTTAGTAGGAAGAAACTACATAGGCATGATGGTGCCCAAATAACAGTGTTTATGTAACATATAACAGGCGAGACCCAACTACTCATATATACTCATGCTCTGACAGGGTTATGGTGGCTTCTGAAACAGAAGACAATGAGGGACAGTAGAGCACACAAGCTATTTAATGGGATAGTACCCAGTTCCATTACACTACAGTGATATAAGCCAGGTATAAACTGATTTAACTGTGTCTAAACAGAGACTTTAATTGGTTTAACTAAATCCATTTAAAAACTGATTTTAATTAAAGCAGTGTGAGTTTTAACCGCAATAAGATTTCCACTGTTCTTGATGGCTTAACTCTGAGGTTTCCTAGTTTCAGTTTGTTCTGAACTAGAGCTCTCTATTTTTCCCCTTGCAGCAAATTCAGCAGCAGAAGTCCTTCAAAGCTATCACTTGTTTAGTAGGATTCAACTTCATTGTGATCTGGATTGCATCCCCAGAGAAAGAGAAATATATTTGAATTCGCACCTGTAGGACAATGGGAAATTATTATTTTAAAAATGGGCAGCTATGGCCTGTAAGTGATATCGTTTCAGAACATGATTTTGTGGGAGAAAGGAAAGTGGGTTTGTGACTAGACAGGTAAAATAATCAGACAGGTGAGAGAGGAAGCATAGAGGGAATTCAGTATTTTAAAGCACTAATGCAACTCATCTGATTCTGTTTTCTTTTCATTTTAAGAAGATACTGAGTGAGAAAGAAACAAGCAAAACTGAGCCACAAAACAGCTTTTTGTTTTCTTTTGTTTTGTCACTAAAAGCAACAAGAGGAAAAGTAAGTAAGACTATGAAGGAGAGAGGATGCACTGCAGAGTGGAGAATTTGGAGATGAAAGCTGCACTTTTAAGTGCTTCATTTTTCAGAGAGATAGAATGGGGGATAAGAGAGAGTAGAGTTACTGTATGAAAACTACAAATATATAATATAAAGGTGACCTGTCAAAACAAATAACAAATAGCTTTTACTTCACCAGTATGTGTTCAATGTCCCATTACCTAAACTGAAAGCAACATTCAACACAGGAAAACCCTTGGTCCAAACAGTCACCTACTTGTAGGTTAACAGCTGCTTTGCCACAGGGAAAACCCAGCTGGCAAAGTGCTATGTGGTCATAACTTAAGTACCAAAGAACCTTGCTACAGTATACTAACATGTGTGTCTTTCAAAGCTTTTTATTATTATTTTAAACCCTTTGGAGTAGATTTCAGGTTTTGTGCTGAGTGCCCGTCTTTGTGCAGGTTACACCCTTTCTTTCAAACAAGAACTAAAGATTGCTCATGGGTTTATTCAATGGAAGCAGCTGAACTTTTTTCTTTTTTTCAGAGCATGTTTAGGCTCACTGCTTTCTAAAAGAGAAAGTGACAGTTTCCTCTCACAAACTGCTGGGAACTTCAAATGGATTAGATTTTCCATAATCGGAATCTGGTGACCTTTTTAGAACAGACTCTATGATCTGCTCTTCTTGTGATTCCTCCAGACTGTGCATGTGTCAATGCCTCCTAGGCCACACCATTCTACCACACATCCCAACGGCTTTTCTCAGCATGCTGTAATTCTTAATGGTCATCTGTAATGGTGCTCATGTTCTCTGGCTAGTGTGTTTTTTTTATACAGACGCTGGGGAGATTACTTCCATAGTTAGTGTCAGAGTGTTGTGCTGTACCAGTAAAAGGAGACAGGTTTCAGAGTAGCAGCCGTGTTAGTCTGTATCTGCAAAAAGAAAAGGAGGACTTGTGGCACCTTAGAGGCTAACACATTTATTTAAGCATAAGCTTCCGTGATGAAGTGAGCTGTAGCTCACGAAAGCTTATGCTCAAATAAATTGGTTAGTCTCTAAGGTACCACAAGTCCTCCTTTTCTTTTTGAGCTCAAAGAGGAAGAGGAGAAAAAATTCTAAAGTGCCTCCATTGTGATTGAATGTATAGGTCTATTTTATGAAGACACCCATTACAAGAAATAAATTCCAGGTAAGCAAAATATTTCTCTCTTTTGACCTCATGATCACCTCACAAAAAAGCAACAGGTGCCCTTGTTGACATAAGGCTATTTATTGTAACTTCCTTGGAGCAGGGCTTCTAGCACTGGTTTGCGGCCACTTGCAGCTGTTGCAAAATACATCAGCTTGTTTACTTGTTGCTTTGGGTAATTGTGATTATATTACACCTGCCCTGCATTATTTAACATGGCTGTGTGTAAAGTAGCAGATGGATTTTAAACTTTTATGGTTTGTTTTTAAAGTCTTTAATACTATAATCCCTGGTTATGTTGGAGACCTGCTCCTTGAATCTCAACCTAACATACTTTTAAAAGCTTGAGGGCCCATCTTTAGGGGAACTCAATCTTGCATCTTTGCTCAGTAGGCAATTAAACCACTGTTGTAATAAGTGCAATATTCTGTCATTCACTTTTCCTTGATATCCATCTTCACTCTTCCGTCTCCACTTCAAATGACACTTAAAAGCATTGTCCTACCCTTCCCTCCTCACCAAAGGACTACTGCTGGCTCTTTATCTATTACCTACCATCCTTCCTTTTCTCCCTGGTGTTCAAACCTCTCTATTTTTTGCCCTAGTTTGTAATTAAAGATCAAGTTTGTACTACATTTTAGGATTTTTTTTCACAGTGCTGTGATGGGGGCATAGAGAGGATAAATGAATGATTTTAAAATTATCTTTGGTCTAATCAATACTATCCATATTGCTGAAGAATTGTCAATTTTTATTTGCAAATCACATACAGATACTTCCTTTCCATCAAACACTTGACAGATGACACAATGGTAATGCATATTGGAGCCCTAAAAACCTATAAAGGGTAAGGTTTCTTTCTTTCTTTCTTTCTTTCTTTCTTTCTTTCTTTTAGTAAAAGACAGTACTATTTCAAGCTTTAAAGTGCTGGGAGGTTTTCCCCTAAAAACATCTCCACTCCTTCCATATCTCTCACTTTGGAACTTTCAGTATTTTAGGGATCAGTGATAGAGTTAAAAAAACACAACAAAAGTCAGAAAAGGATTTTTGATAAGGAAGCAACTTTAGTGCTTATGAAAAGTGCTACAGTATGAATCCTGGAGAGGAAGCCTGCTGGGTTTCCCTGAGATAGACATGCAGTAGCTACAGAACAAAGACAGCAGAGGCAGTGGCAATGAAAACTTTCCCAGTCCAAGTCTTCTGTCTGTGGTAGAGAGAGATCACTTCTAGAGCAACAGGGTCATTTACTATCATTCCCTTTCAGCCTCTGTTTTCTGTGCTATTACTATGGATCTGTCTCCAAGTTTATGCCAGTTGTGGACACCTACCTACAATTGAAAAAAAAAAGTTTGTGCTAAATTTTAAAATCAATGCACAACAATGTCCACTTGAAATACAAAACTATTCAAGATATTAAGTCTAAAACAGACTGCGAAGAGTTACAAAGGGATCTCACAAAACAGGGGGACTGGGCAACAAAATGGCAGATGAAATTCAGTGTTGATAAATGCAAAGTAATGCACGCTGGAAAAACGTAATCCCAGCTACACATATACAAATGATAGCATCTAAACTAGCTGTTACCATTCAAGAAAAATGTTGGCGTCATTGTGGATAGTTCTCTGAAAACATCCACTCAGTGTGCAGCAGCAATCAAAAAAGCAAACAGAAAGTTGTGAATCATTAAGAAAGGGATAGATAATAAGACAGAAAAGACCATATTGCTTCTATATAAATCCATGGTACGCCCATGTCTTGAACACTTGAACAACAGATGTGGTTGTCCCATCTCAAATAAGATATATTGGAATTGGAAAAGGTTCAGAAAAGGGCAACAAAACAATTAGAGGTATGGAGCAGCTTCCATATGATGAGAGATTAATAAGACTGGGACTTTTCAGCTTGGAAAAGAGACGACTAAGGGGGGATATGATTGAGGTCTATAAAATAAAAACTGGTGTTGAGAAAGTAAATAATGAGGGTTATTTACTCCTCATAACACAAGAACTAAGGGTCACCAAATGAAATTAATAGGCAGCAGGTTTAAAACAAACAAAAGGAAGTATTTCATCACACAACTCACAATCAACCTATGGAACTCTTTCCCAGAGGATGTTGTGAAGGCCAAGACTATAACAGGGTTCAAAAAAGAACTAGATAAGTTCATGGAGGATAGGTCCATCAATGGCTATTAGCCAGGATGAGCAGGGATAGTGTCCCTAGGCTGTTTGCAAGAGGTTGAGAGTGGGCAGTAGGGGATGGATCACTTGGTGATTGCCTGTTCTGCTCATTCCCTCTAGGGCACCTGGCATTGCCTTCTGTTGGAAGACAGAATACTGTGCTAGATAGACCTTTTGTCTGACCAAGTATGGCCATTCTTGTGTTCTTATGAAATACTTATTAATAGCAATAGCAGATTGCTGAGCTGCAAAGTACAGTTCTATTTCAGAGAGTGATACACAGATATTCTAATGATGAGAATTATATAAAAATTATACAGACTGGGAACGAACACAATGATTGTGATATGCATTAGTATGATGGTCAGTTAAATATAACTACAGTAGAACCTCAGAATTACAAACACCTTGGGAATGGAGGTTGTTCGTAACTCTGAAATATTCATAACTGAACAATACAGTATGGTTGTTCTTTCAAAAGTTTACAACTGAACATTGACTTAATACAGCTTTTAAACTTTACTATGCAGAAGAAAAATGCAGTTTTCCCTTTATTTTTTCAGTAGTTTAACACAGTACTGTCCTGTATTTGCTTTTCGTTGTTGTTGTCTCTGCTGCTGCCTAATTGTGTACTTCCAGTTCCAAATGAGGCATATGGTTGACGGGTCAGTTAACTCTGGTGTAACTCTGAGGCTCTACTGTACTAGCTCATCTTTGATTAGCCCACAAACAAATGGAAGTTTGCCACACTTGAGATAAAAAATAAAGGGGCAAGAATTTCACTGAACATCTTAAGTGTAAACTTTTCTCTAGTCCAATCCAGTTTCATTTTTATGTTTCAGAATATGGATGATTAAATTGATACACTAATGATTTCTTCTTTAATTCTAATACTTTTACCTCTTCTGTCTCTGTCCAGAGCTGGGCCTGTGGTGAGTTATCACATGCTTCACCCTTTCAGAGACTACACGTGAAGTTTTTGGGAACTCCTGGTATTCCACACCTATCCTACTTTGCACCTTGGTTTAAAGGCCAGGGTTAAGCCCTGAATATAATTTTCTTTAATTAAAGCATAGCATTTATAAATATTTCAAAATGCAGGAAAAAAATCCAGATACTATAATTGCTCATTCTATGATCTTTTTTCCATGTCTGAACCTTTTCTTCTTTCCTGGTTTTACGACAATGCAGGTTGTTTGTTTTATTACTCAGTACTTCAGGTGCTTTTGTGTGTGTTTTAATAAGACATCTCCAATCTCCCTCATGGAAAATTTCCCAGCAACAGTGCCTTGTGCCTGTCAGGCTTGACAAGAGGAATATGTGATAAAGTCGCAATGGGGGCAGGTCTGCCTTAAAATGCTGAGATTTTAGCAGATGTATGAGAGTATCAGTTAGCAAACACTACTGTATAAAATTAACAAAATCCTGAAATTGGGTATGTCACCATCTAATTGTCATCAAAGTTCTTATACTAAAAGAGGCTATTATGCAGCCTTCATGCAAGCTGGATTAGAAATTTCACTTCCAAAATGTCCATAACTTGCCATGCTAAGTGAAGTTCTTTGTGAAAGGAACAGTTGGTGTTGCTGGGGGTGGGGGGGGGGAAGAGTGGGGAGGTATACAAGTGACCTTGTAATATATATATATATATATATATTTCATAGATATAGATCACAGACAGTATTGTCAGGGCTTTGTGACTGTGAAGCTTGTTTTAGTATCAAAGTCTTCAGAGAGCATGATCTTGAGCAGAGATTAAGGCAAAGTGTGTGAGTCTTATGCTACATTTCCTTGCTCAGCAATGCCTAGCAAAGAATAACCCAGAAAGGTCACAGTCTGCTTGAAGGCTGCAGAGTAACATTTGAGTGTTAGGGTCTTTATAGTCTAATCAGAGTAAGGGAAATGACATCTTGTCTATTGTCCTTTCCTGCCATCTGGGATTTCCAGGTTCAGAGAGTGTTTTATCTCAGACAGGTAGCCTGGTGTTTGTCAAGGAAGCACTAATGGTTCTCGGTTTTCAAGTATGGCTGCTTTCTGCATTTAGATCACTACTCCCTGATGGGATACCTAGATTTGGGTTATACTTCCATGTGATTATATGGAACTAAAGTCAGTGACCTGCTACAATACATTAGATATATCATCTTTTAGGGGGGAAAAAGATGAGTGATCAGCCACTGGTGGCAAAGAATTTTAAAAGCATTTGGGCAGAGCTTTCCTGCACTGTAATAAATTTCACTTTAGGTGCTTTAAGATGCAGTCTAAGAAATGTATATGGTCTGTTACTGCCCTGATAAAACATTGGTTGTGGGCTTCTTTTTACAAAATGTCCTAGAAATCCCATAAAAGAAGTTGACCTCAAAATGCTGTTCTCCTTCCAACAATATTTAAAATACATACTCCACTGATTATGCAGATGTTCTCAAAAAGCTGTAAGCATTTTAAATAGCTGTCTTTATGTGACCTGTGTGTTCAGCTAACAACAAAAGCCTAGTTGTAAGATAGATTTTCTGGGGGCAGGGAGGGAGAGGAATGAAAGAAAAAAAATACAGCAATCTAATACTAATAAACCATTACCTAGCCTTTTCCAAGATCTACTTTCTGCATCAAGTTGGCAGTCTGCATGCTCAGCTCACAACTCTTAGATCTCAATATATTCTTCCTGATCAATGTAGGTTTCATTATGCAGTGCCAAAAAGGATATGTAAAACTGATGAAAGTGGCTTGTAAGTCACCCTGATCATAGCATAGATTTGTCTTAAAGGCTCTATGCTACTCTTGGTGCAGCCCATGGTGTAGGGAGCATAGTTGGCATACTACTGTAGGGGCATATATATAGGCTCAAGGACTGGTAACGTGTACATCTCACTCCCCTGGGCCAAATTCTTTTTTGGGTTACACTGGTCAATCTGGCAAATTTATTTGGGCATAAGTTTTCGTGGGGTACAACCCACTTCATCAGATGCATGGCATGAAAAATACAGTAAGCAGGTATAAATATACAGCACATGAAAAGATGGGACTTGCCTTACCAGGTTGGGGGGTCAGCGCTAACGAGGCCAATTCAATCAGGGTGGATGTGGCCCATTCCCAACAATTGACAGAAGGTGTGAATATCAACAGAGGGGAAATTATTTTTTGTAGTGACCCAGCCACTCCCAGTCTTTATTCAGGCCTAATTTGATGGTGTCAAGTTGGCAAATTAATTCCAGTTCTGCAGTTTCTCATTAAAGTCTATTTTTGAAGTTTTTTTGTTGACAAATTGCCACTTTAAAGTCTGTTATTGAGTGTCCAGGGAGGACAGGCCCAACAAAGAAAGAAACAGAATGCCACTAGCCATCACCTACAGCCCCCAACTAAAACCTCTCCAGCAATCATCAAGGATCTACAACCTATCCTGAAGGATGATCCCTCACTCTCACAGATCTTGGGAGACAGGTCAGTTCTCACTTACAGACAGCCTCCTAACCTGAAGCAAATACTCACCAGCAACTACACACAACACAACAGAAACATTAATTCAGGAACCAATCCCTGCAACAAATGCCATTGCCAACTCTGTCCACATATCTATTCAAGGGACACCATCACAGGACCTAACCACATCAGCCACACCAACAGGGGCTCATTCACCTGCACATCTACCAATGTGATATATGCCGCCACCATGTGCCAGCAATGCCCCTCTGCCATGTACATTGGCCAAACCGAACAGTCTCTATGTAAAAGAATAAATGGACACCAATCAGACATCAAGAACTGTAACATTAAAAAACCAGTAGGAGAGCACCTCAATCTCCCTGGGCATAAGAACGTAGTTGGAAACATTCTGGGGTTGGGTGGGGAGCTGCCCAGCCCTCTGCATTAGTTGAATGGCCTCAGGGCTGCTTTAACTTTCATGTTGCTACCAACAGACCCAATCGGCTGTTCTGGCAGCCAAAGAAAGCTGTGTGTGATGTGGGTAAGGGATCTGAACTTTGATCTTCTATACTATAGGAGAGTGACCTACCTACTGCACTACAGAGCGTTCTGGCATGGGGTTTCTCAATCTCTCCTGCTGAAATTCTTTCAAATTGTGTAGGATACTTCAGTACAGTCATTCCCCCACCAACACCCTTAAAACCCTCTATGCCAGGGGCTTCGAAGGGAATAGGACAATTACAATATCCCTCAGTATCACCTACTGTACCCAGGGTAATCCCTAGTGACTGGCTTCACAGCCTGTCCTAACAGAAAAGTCTGGCCCTGCACAAAGCATACTGACAGGAATGACTGGACTCCCCTTTCTACCCTATATTTCCCCAATACCTGAGCCTGAAAATGTCTCTTTGTGCAAAGTGCCAGGAGAAGAACCATAGACTACAGTTTGGTGGCCATTGCTTTAAAGTAAATCTACCAGCTTGTTCATTTGAAAGTTTCATTGTTTGAACATAGGTGTTATTTTAACCCAGTTTATTCAAATTCATGAAAACACTGGGTTCTTAATAATAATCCCTAGTTCTTATGCAGTAAGTCTCAAAACACTTTTAAAAAGAGGTTAGTATCATTCTCCTCATTTTATGGATTTGGAAACTTAGGCACAGAGCAGTGAAGTGACTTGCCCAAGGTCAACCAGCAAGCTCCTGGAAGAGCCAGGATAAAGCCCTGGTCCCCAGAGTCCCAGTCCAGTGCTCTAGCCTTAGATCAATTAAGTTTAGTTGAAACTGAAATAAGCAATAATAAAAACATATATGAACAACATGCAAAAAAGAAAGGGGACAGGAACAACATAAATAAAATGAGAAAGGACAGGGTTTATACAAGACTGATCAACCTATTTGAAGAAACTTATGTTTTCTCATGGAATGAATAGCCAAAAGTAGTATATTAATAAATTTCAAGAAATGCTGATGAATGCCCTCTGATACTGGAAGTCTTCCATTTGCATAAAAAAGACACTTTCTAAACTGGCCAACTCAATTTAGACTACTATAGGGGATCAATATTTTTAACTGTGCAGTAGATTTCCATTTCCGAAGAATAATTACCTTAACAGCTAATGCTGCTCTTAGGAGGATTTTTCTACAGTGAAAGTTCTTGTATGTTGAACAGTTAGTATATGAAATGTCTTTTACAAACAAGTGAGAGCATTATGTCTAGTTACATATGTGGGCTTTTAGAAAAGACTTCCATCTGTCTACTCACAGGACGTCTGTGGCCCAAAAGCCAAACCACTTTATACTAAAGGTGTAATTGATGCCAGTTTATCCAGTTCCTGCCTCTTCCCAGTCCCTGAATCCTAGATGTATGAGGTTTATATGCCACATCACAGAAGTCCACATATGTAACTAGACATAATGCTCTCACTTGCGCAAAAGAAGACAAAAAAATCACAAGATATTCTGTAGTTTCCAAGGCTGGTTTATTTCCTGCCATAGCTCTTAACCTATAGCACTCTCTCCCTGTGAGCCTGCAATACAGCATCATACATTTCTTCAGGCACAGCTTCTACTTATCAGTGTTATGTCATCCAGCCAGGGGACTGAAACCATGCATGCATCAAGCCACCAATCACAGTTCCATTAGCAAATTCCAAGTATTGAATACTACAGCAAACACTCCTTTCAGTGAGTTTATGAACATCCCAGAGTCATATATTTGCAGATACTATTAACTGAAGCTTTATGAATAAAGCTTTGTAAGAAAGTATTATTAGTTTTGCCAACAATTCCAAAACAGAAGAGTCAAACATGATGAATTGTTCATAATGAATAGTTCAAGTTTTACTCATGCCTTGAAGCTATACAGCAATGTCCTTGTGATCTTAGCTCACAGAACAGTCAGCTTCCTAGATCAAACTCCTATACGATGTTATAGAGGCATAAACATTCAACAGCTGACTGTTTTCCATATGTAGGCAACCATAAAGAGTAGGCTGTGGGTATTTTAAGATAGCAACTCTTACTATACTTATAAATATATGGAAACATATTTCTTAGATGCATGCAGCAATGTGAACATTGGATTCCTCTATGCTTAAAAGATCTAATCTTACACCCACTGAAGTCAAAGAGAACTTGGCCATTAACTTCAATGGATAGTAGATTGGGTCCAAACAGCATTACAAATGTAAAGAAAACATAACAAAAGGAAGCACTGTAGTGGCAGAAGCAAAGCATTTCAGTGCTACTAAGAAGTTCTATGCTGGTGCAATTAAAACAAGAAGTCATTTACCATATCATATACATTATCATATGTAATTCTGATACCTTCTCAAAATCAGTATTTTTTGCTTTTGCGTATTTGAAATGTCATAGAGAATGTTTCCCCCACATTTCAGTAAGTACTTGCATGGGTCATTTACATTCTACAAAGTGTAATATGAAATTTATATGTGTTATTTTTTTTTTACCAAATGAGTGTGTGCAACAGATGAATTTAAAGTTGTATTGTTTCATAGCTGTAGAATTTTTTTAAGTGTCCCAGTGGACAAATGTATAGTAAGCTTTATCTTCAGATTCACAGCTTCAGTAAAAAAAATCCAGTAGCAATTGCAGAAGGATATCAAGTTCTCGATTTTCATTTTTCCATTAAGAACAGCTCAGTCACAGTTACCTTAGGCAATTTCTACTTTATACCGGGATGGATCTTTTCTTGCCACTTATAATAACATTTATCTTTCTGCAGGGAGGCATATCTTTAGGATAATTCTGAAAAATGGCATGACCATTAAGATTTGATTTCCAGCAAAATGTTGGCGAGACAACAATGCTAGAACAGGCCTGACTGCAAACAACTTCAATGTTTAATTTCCTGGAATTTAATGAGGGTAGTTGATTTAAACTACTATTTATATCCCTAATGAAAGAAGCTTCTTCAAAACGATTACAGGATGATCTATAAACACAGGGATGTAGTCTCAAGTCATATTTTGATACCTTGAAGGACATGGCATTGAGTGAGTATATCTAGGTGCTGGAGGCAACTATTATCCTTAGCTATAAGAAATATCACAATGCAACAAATATGTTATCCATCTTATTTACCTTAATTTGCAAAGCTACTGCCATTTTTTCTTATGACTGGTATGCAAGAAAAAAAAGTAAGTGTAAAATGCCACAGTTCCTATCAAACCATTTTAAAGACTGTTTTAAGTGCCTCATAATGTCCTTATTTTAAGTTAAAAGCGGTCAAAATCTCTCTGTCAATTGCCTCACAACCCGTTCTTTCCTCTCGTTGATTAAATATATATCTATATATCTTTTGCTCTCTTTAGATTGCTTCCCTCAAAATGCACTATTGAAAAAGGGAGATGGAAAGAAAGGAATACAATGGTTAAGCAATCTCATCATTTGGGGCTGGTTACTCATTGCTGTAAGTTGGTGTAGGTTCAACGAAGTCACATGCTTATTTAGCTGGCTGTAGTATGGCTCATGATGCCAAGTGTGTCCTTGGTTCCTTTAAATTTATGACACTAACAAAGGCAAATTAAATCAGGTACCTGTTGTACATTCAGTTGCTACCTTACAATAGTCTTGGTTCAACAAATTCCCACCCCCTTCTCAGTGGGGGATAAATTTGGCCAGACTAGGAAGTGGATGGCCAACTCTTGAGAGTGGAAGGGGAAGCCTCATGCCCAGATAAGCCAAGCCCTTCCTTGTCCCTCCAAATGCTCATGCACATGTGCTTCAGGGAGGGGAGAGGCTTCTTTGTCTCCCATTGGCCAGCTGGAGGGGGAGTAGGATTAAGGGAATGGATTACCTCTCATTGTCCCCTTCTCAATTTACAGCTGTCCTACATGTCTGGGGCCCATCTTATTACTCCATCCTTCCTCTGTGTGATTAAGGTATACTGAGCTGCATTTCCAGGATGCTGTGGGTATGACAGATCACCTGATTTGAGATCAGGAAACAGTTTTTCCCAGTAGGGCAAAGTTAGCGGTGGTCTGGAGGGATTTTTGTCTCCCTCGCAGCATTGTGGCAGCACAGTTTAGTTTAAAAGGAGTAAGGACAGAATTTTAACGTCAGGTGGAATATCAAAAGACTAATGTGTTGCATATTGTGTTCACTGTGGATGAAAGCTAAAAGGGTCAGCTCCCAGAGATAAATGAGCCTGGAACATGGCTGGGAAAGTGCTGTAAGGAGAAGGCCATACCTGAAGTCTCTGCAGACTGAGGTTCCCTGGGGGTTTCTTCTATCCCCCTTGTGTATATCCCACCCTACACTACACCAAATTAAATTTCAGAAACACCACTGAGAAGGTGTGTGTGTCTCTGTATGCGTGTGTGTAAATGCAGCCCACCCCCCTAGTTAAGTTAATAAAGTCTCACTCTTCTGCTTAAATCCATTCCTGTGTCTGTCTTCTATTCGTCTGCATGTTCTGATCAAGCCCAGAGGCCAAACATGAGCAAAATTTTGTACAATGTGCTGTGCCTTAGTAAGAATTCAAAGTCTGTTTTTCATTTTGGGAGCAAAAGGTGTTAATGAGTCTCTTTCTAGTGCCTCCTAGAGATACAGTTAGGGAAGATAGACAATATTGTATGACTTAGTTACCAATCACCTGACATGAATTGTGAATCACAGACAGAACCATTTCATGAAAAAATCAATAGATTTAATTTATTTGCCTACACTATTGCACAAACAACTGAAAACCGCAAGCAAATTGACAGAAGTCACAACCTGCTTGTAGATCATTTACAAATGGAGATAGGGTTAAATCTTCTGGATACATTATTAATGAATAATTCGACCACCTCTAGAGCCTATTGAACATCTCTGCATATCACAGAGTTCGCATTTGGCACTATTTGAAACAGTTCAGAAGAGACAGTTTATCTTGTGATGATGGCAAGTAACCCATCTTATTACTTAGCAATGAGCAAATCTCTAGAGAGAACATCAATATGGATAAACTCTGCACAAGGTGTACTAATCTGAACTGATTTAAAACCTTTTTGGTACAAAATAGGATGGAAATCTTGTGGAAATAAGCTTTCTTGTAAAGTTTTCAACAATTCCTGATTTGAGCAAGGTCAAAAGAAGAACAAAACAAAACTGGACTTAACTGAACCTTAAAAAAGTTTGGATCCCAACTGGGAATGGAGGCTCAAGTCGATTATCTTTTCTGGATCTACCTATTCATATATGTAATCTCTCAAATCATGCTATCTTTGTAGAATTGGATGGTAATCACAATACCAAATACCTCTGTTAACAAAAGCTGATTGAACATTCATAAGAAGGAGATGTAATTTCACTATTGAAAATTACTCAAATATAAATAGCATGGTGTGCTGTATATGCATAACCTGAGTGTGGGCAAAACAGAGTTGTTACTGACACTTGTTTAAAAAAAGTCAATATTTGAAATCATTAAAGAATAATTTTTTGCCAGAACAGAATAAGGGAAAAATCTTATGATGTGATAATCCAAGTAAAACTTCTTGAAATTAGGGGACATGAAATCCATAATTGTAAAGAATGCTATAGCAACATAACATCTTTTAGTGTTTGCTACAAACTATACAGCTTGTTTAGAAAATGCAGTACCGAAACACAATCAAATCTAAGAAGTTTCATATCAGTATCTGTTTGGAGACTATAGCTAAGAGCAGATATCTAAAATAAAGCCTTAGCAATATCCAAAAAACAATGCACAAATGCCTCTGCAGAGGAAAAAAAAAAACAAAGAAGAGAAATAAATTGCTATTGAAAAATTGAATTGTTACAATTCATTTCAGTCAGCAAAATAAGTTAGGAAATCCACAAAACAGGCTTCTTTGTCTTTTCTATGAGTTCAGCAAAAATGTGTGTCTTTAAGGAAGAAAATAATTACCTACCTAAAAAGAAAAAACGTACCTAGCTCTCAAGGTCAGATGAGTGAATGACTCTGGATGTATTTTGTTTCAAGGTCATTAAAAAAAGTAATTGGTAAAAATGTTCTTAATTTTGTGAATGGATTTAAACTGTTGACTAACCATTGTTACAATGCAGGGCAACTGCACCTGTAACCCACTCTTTGGTCCCTCAAGGGCATCCATTCTGGGCTCCAGGCTCCACAATCATCACTTCTCCTTGGCCATCTGTCTCTCTCCTGATCAGGGTTTTTCCAGGCTGCACAGTTCCCTGCTCACCCTGTGATAATCCCAGCAAGCCAGACTGCCTAAACAGGCCAGCATCTATTCCAGGGGTATCCAAACTTGGTTCACAGCTTGTTCAGTGTCAGTCCCTGGTGGGCCACGAACCGCAGCCACTGGGAGCTACGAGCCGTCGTACCTGCGGACGCTCAGGTAAACAAAGCATCTTGCGGCCTGCCAGGGGTTTACCCTGAACCAAGTTTGGGAACCCCGATCTATTCTTTGCTTTCTCTTGAAAGGCTATGAACAAATCAGTTCTTTTTAAGCAAGCATATTTATTCTTAAGGTAAAAGCACTGTAGAGAAGACATTAAAATAATAAAAGAAACTACATGCATGCTAAGAAGCTTATCAGAGATCACCCTGATGTCTCCACAATGGTCTCTGGCAGATATCAATCCTTCCAACCCTTCCCTAAGAATTAGGGCCCTCCCCTTGGACAGAAGATCCTGGCAATTTGCTAGATCAGAATGAAGGCCCTGAGTCAGTTTAAACTCAGACTGTTTATCAACAAGTCCTTTCTTTACCTGTTGGACTCTGGATAATCTACTCTGAACTGGTAAAGGCAGCCTACCCAAGAAGTGGTACCTCTCTGGAGGTGTTGCAACATGAGGGAATTTATCTAGTTATCCCGCACTGTTCTTAGTTCCTGGAAGACGTGTGGTCCACCTTTCCCATGGAAGAACATACAGTTCCTATCCCACAATGATAAACAAACTTAATACAGTAAGATCTCTCAAAGATATTGCAGGAAAATGCTATATTTATCACAGCAATTACCAATTCCATGAAATTCTGAGTAACAAATGTACTCTAGAGCAGTGGTTCTCAAAGCCGGTCCGCCGCTTGTTCAGGGAAAGCCCCTGGCGGGCCGGGCCGGTTTGTTTACCTGCCGCGTCCGCAGGTTCGGCTGATAGCGGCTCCCACTGGCTGCGGTTCACCGCTCCAGGCCAATGGGGGCTGTGGGAAGGGCGGCCAGCACATCCCTCGGCCTGCGCCGCTTTCTGCAGCCCCCATTGGCCAGGAGCGGTGAACCGTGGCCAGTGGGAGCCGCGATCGGCCAAACCTGCGGATGCAGCAGGTAAACAAACTGGCCCGGCCTGCCAGGGGCTTTCCCTGAACAAGCGGCGGACTGGCTTTGAGAACCATTGCTCTAGAGTAGCCTCCAGGCTCATAAGACAGCCACAAAGATCTGTCTTGGGGTCAAGAAATTACAAATGAGAACGTTTTGACAACTTTTTACAACCCCCCCCCCCCCCCGGCCAACCAACCTACACTGCGTGCTCTTTGGCCATAGCTGAGGAACTTTCTATGTAGGGAATATTTAATGATCTTTTCAATTGATCTCTCTTTCCCTTTGGAAGCTAGTAGCATATATTTGGGACTAATACTGTGAGGCAATATTGCATGTTTAAGATGTCAAGACTTTCTATGGGCCTCTGTACTTCTTTTGCTCTCTGGGGAGGCTGCAATGTGGAGAGGAGGGACTTTTCTGTGGCATGAGTGCACAGGCGCTACCTCACCTGCTTTCTAAAGGTGATGCCTTTGAGTCTGTCCTATACAGACTGACACAAATAAACATGTGGAGGGTGAGCTGGGGTGGGTCATAGGCCCTATGATTACATGGATCCTGCCGACTTACAACTCCAGGCAAGTGCAATAAAGAAACTATTAGAGACTGTTCCAGCTGTGGTCACTGCTGCAGGGAGTATGTACCCATGTGGATTGTGGCTCCCCAATTTGCCAAAAAAAACAACAACAACAACAAAAAACCTCACATGCATAAGTCCTTATTGCTCGGATTCATGCAGGTGAAGAAAATTTACTCTATGGGCCTGCTTTTACAGATGTGGGCTAATTTCTGAGGCACAGATTTTCAGCTGAAACTGATGTCCAGTAGTGGTTAGTCTACAAAAAAAAAATATTAAAAAAATCAGGTAGATAGATATCTAAGGAACTTCCATTGACCACACAATTATTCATTACCACAAAATGGATTTGATGCCCCTTTTGAAATCACGTCTTAAGTTACTGTAGTCATCATTTCAGGGCTTATTTTTTTAAAAAATGAGAGTGGACTAAAAACAGCTGAGTCTATAGTTTATGTGCCAGAAAAGAATTATGTGGGTTAGCAGTTGAGCAGTCAAACTATAACACTCCCACACTCACAGAACAGTACATTTCATTCCTTTTCTAATTCCTTCCCTAGTGTGACTCTTAAACTGTAACTGTGGAGTTGTCACTCTGACTGACAGGCATAGTTGATTGTTTCCATAGGAATATGTCTAAATGCAGATTATACTTTCTGATGAGTAACTCAAAGTAGCTGTAAATACCATCCAATAAAAAGTTATGGCTAGTGATGAATTCAGATGATTTCCAGAGTTAGGACTGAATTTTTGGGAAATAGTGCCATAAGTAGCTCCCTCATTAACATTTGCTGAGGTTTTTTCTTTTTCTTCTCCTAAACATATTTTTGAGAAAGTGTAAGAATCACTTGGGGATACCAGTTTCTATAGCATCCTCATTTAAAGACAAGATCCAAACATTCACCTGCCACCATGAAACTCTAGTCACTCTCACCCTTTCCTGTGTGTTTTTCTCTTAAACAAGAATATATATATATATATATATAAAGAAAGAAATATATATTACTTTCTTTCTGCCATTCCCAACTCCAGCATTTAGGCTCTTAAGGATGACATGTGATGTTTAGTGTATTCTTTGTAGAATTTCTTTGCTATTGCATTTTGTGCATTATTTCACAGCAGATTAACAAAACTTTAAGAAAAGAAAACTGCTGGGGTAAGCAAAAGTTTTAGCTTGGGGTGGTGAGGCTTGCTGGCAGCTTGATAAGCTCCTTGGGTCTGGGACTGTCTTTTTGTTCTGTCTTTGTACCATGCCTAACATAAAGAGATCCTGGTCAATGACTGGGGCCCCAAGCAACTACTGTAATACAAACAATAATAACTGGAGGGATTTTTCAGGCACTTGAATAATGTTGCCTTGAAAATGATAAATACTGGACATCAGATCATATTGTCATGTCTCTTAACCCTCCCAGAAGCAAGATGCAAAATGTAGGGAAATATCAGAAGACTAGCAAACTGATGGCAACGCAATCTATTTTCCCCCCTTCCTCCATTGCACACACAGTTTTCAGAGCTCAGACGTAGGCGCTCTGAACAGCATTTGGCAAGGAATACCACCTCTGTTAATTCTCAGCATGCAGGCAGGCTCTTTATGCTGTGTAAGTGGTGTCAAATTAAAAACAGATAACTCATCAAGCATTCTCAGGCTGGGTGATAGATCTAATTTAGCAGAAATCAGGGTGACCGAACTGGAAACAACAAGCAGCCCTTTCATGCAGAATTATCAAAGAGAACAGAATGATACTGGGTAAAAGGACTTCCTGGAAATGTGTTTCATACTAAGAAATGGAGACTGCAAAGCATACACTAACGGGCCAGGAGGAGCAGGACCTTATTCTTCCTAGCCCCTCTCTGAAGAGTGATTGCCAGGAGCTTTATCCCTAGGTTCAGAGGTTTCTATATGCATAGAGAAAGCATGCTGGATTCCCACCCAGAAAATGGATTAGCAAAAAGTACATAAGCGAACAGCAACCTGATATTTTCCATAATGGAAATAGGATATTTGCAGGAAGATGAAAGCACAAGGAAATCCTCCAGACAAAGGGTCTTTAAAAATAGGCCAAGAGAAGGAAAATGGTCCCCATTAAATCCTCTCACCAAGAATTTGTTACTGATGCAAGTTATCGTTACTGTAATGCAGCAGGGGCCAAAGATAGCTGGATAACATGATAATCACCTCCTGGCAGATCAGAAGTCATGTCAGGGCATCCTCGAGTGCCAAAGGAGCCAGATAAATAGATTTTTTAAAAGTAACACTTCTAATGTAATTGACTGGGTAAGAGGGAGCATTGCAGACTAACCCATCACAGGGACTATTTGAGAAAGATGGTACTACCAATGTGAATAAAACTGGCATACTCTGGAACACAGTGTGCATGGATTTACATCTAATTAGAACCATTATTTTCATCTGGCTTACTCCACGCTTCAGTTTACATTTTTTTCTTAATCATTTTAAAAAGCAGCTGCAGTGGGTGGGTCCTTGAAAAATATCATAACAACAAAATTTCTGATTTGTCACCTGTCACGCTATTGTCTGTGGTTGAAGTATAGTTCTTATTTCTTCCTAATCTATAGTTGGGTTCAAGCCCTTGGACATGGGTCATACATAACTCCTGCTCCGATGGGTTTTGACACCACTGTTTTTGCCTCCACTGTCATCAAAGTATAGAGGAAAGAAATGTTCCTACTACGTCTGCCGTTGCTTCTTATTCTCCACCTTTTTCTTCTGAGAGATGGCCCTGAGCTGCAATGTTTAGATCTGGATCCTAACTTTCCAAAGTTTGGAAGTGTTCACTATCAGGACTTTGGTTTGAATCTTCCTTCCATGCTCCTTCCCTCTTAAATGTCTCTTTTTTGTTGCAGCATATTGTGACAATAACACTTATTCTCTGAGCTTCTGTTTTCTCTTACAACTAAATAAACACACACACACACCCCCCTGTTTTTGGTCATTTTAAATTGCAGTCTCCTCAAGGAAAGGACTTTGTCTCCCTATATATTTGTATAGTAGCCAGCATATTTGGATGCTAATGTAACATATTATTAGACATTCAGAATGATTTCTTAAGATAGGAAAATAATTGTTATGTTGCCTCTACTCTTTGTATGCCTAAATGTATAGGACTCTTCTGACTTTGAAAATCAGGGACCAGTTGAACAGAGCACACCATACTGGCAGAGCAACTGACTTTGAAATACTGCAGCATGTGTTTCCCTTGCCCGGTGCAGTAGCAGGAGAGTCAGAGACTGTGTTCCTAATTGAAAAGTAATATGTACATATTTCAAAAATATTGTACATAATGTTTTCATGCTAGGGGGAATAGAACAACAGTCCTGATTCCTCCTTCAGTGGCCTATTCACATCCTCCTTTGTTAATTTAGCAGCAGTATGTGATGGTCAAGTAACATGTGCCCTTCTCTTCCACCATTACTACTTTCTATGGTTGTCTGAAGTTTTTTCCAGCTCTGAAGAACAGGACAGCATGTCTCCTAAGAAAACATATGATCTAATAGAAGTGAGCTGTAGCTCACGAAAGCTTATGCTCAAATAAATTGTTTAGTCTCTAAGGTGCCACAAGTACTCCTTTTCTTTTTGCGTATATTTTAAATGTGCTCCATATATTTAAAAAGGATGGCAAATAAGTGGCAGTTAATTAAATGCTGGCACTAGAATCAATGGAATAATTTTAATAAAAGTGATTTCAAATGTTAGATCCACAAGAACAACAACAACAACAACAAAATCCTTCCCATCTTCTGAAATGAAGCCTAAGAACAAACACAAAAACTTTGCTCCATTAAGGTCATGATTAGCATGAATTCCACAAATGAGGCCTGTTATGGAGTTAATATAGACACAGAACCTCATGTGCAGTATTAAATAATTTCAGCAAACAAATATATGTTTAAATTAACTAATCTATTTATTTAAAAAAATATAGAATTAGTTTTTTTCTATTTAAATTATTGCTAGACATTAAGTTCATATAAAAATAGAACCTGCTTTATATATTCAAGGATGGATCAACTACTGTTTTTCACGAGTCGTAAACCAATTAACTGAAGGAAGGCAAAAAACAAGTAAGGATCCCATGTTGCAAAGGAGAAAAAAAAAACACCTCAATCAGAATGGAGTAATGAGTAGAATGACAATTTACTTATGGAAGGATAATTCTCATCCAGCAAGCGAGGGAGAGAGGCCTATTGAGAATATAAATAAGGCATATCAAATACCTCTTGATATATCAGAAGAAATTTTTGTCTTATCAGATAATGAACTTGTTTTTTGTGATGAGAATGATAGTTAATCCATTACTAATGGTGATGAGAATAATAATGAGAATGCAACTGCATTGGAAGCATGTACTGTGTCCTAGGTGGAAGAGAATCCATAAATTCAAGGCAGGAATAAAATTTAACAGTCAGGATAATGTAGTAATAGAAACATAATAACTTAAAGATAAAGTGAAAAATTTGAGAACATTAATATTGAGATGCTAAAAGAAATAGACAAATGTAAGTCATTTATTCACAATCTCACCTAATTAAGATTTGGAATGAAGTATTAGGCCCTGTTCCTGCAGATGCTTACACATACACAAAATTAAGCATGTGAGTAGTCTCATTGACTTCACAGGGATATTCACATGCTTACAGTTAAGCATGTGCTTAAGTGTCCAGAGGTCTTACATTGGAGCAAATGTATAAACATTGTTAAATAAACAGGGGGCCATAATGCTTTTATTAGTAGTGCTTGAAAAACATGTTTGAACCTTTGTATCTGAGGTAGAGAATTCAGAGGGCCAGATCATCAGGTGATTTACAGGTGATCTGGCCCCCAGTCTACAAAGACATTGAAAAGCTGATTTTTTAACTATTAATGAGTCAAAATGACAAAATCTTGGGTGCCTTCTTTTCCATCCACCAAGAAAATGGTAGCTTCCTTTTCTGCAGAAGCAGGACTCCTCTCTCCTTAAAAGGCACAGTACACAGAAAACAAATAATAAGCGATATTATTTAGGGAACCCTGTAATTATTGTGCCAGTATGGTATATCAGACTTTTCATGCAACTTATTTAAAACCTACATACTTCAGTAATATAACCATATAGTAGCAAATTATGTATTTATTTCCTGCTGGTATACTGTTGTCAATACGTATTTGATCCCAGAATATAACAAAATCCAGTTGTGTCCTATTGTTTGCTGATATTGATCATTTGTAAAACTAATATAAATGTCATTAAAAAATTCTTTTGAAGTGAACCTCTTAATCTGATACATTTAGGTAACGCCAAATGCTTGCCACTGTCTGAAATAATCCTTTTGCCAGTGTTTGAACTGAGTTATTTGTAAAAGGAGATGGATAAAGCCTTTACAGAAATATCTTCTTCTGGGTTATATTTTTTAGTTTTAAATACCTGCATTTTGGTGCATTCCAAGGGCAAAAAAAAAAAAAGTTCTCTTCTGGAGGATTTTTGTAGCCAAGAATAAAAAGTTATTTGTGGCACAATTGTTCAGCAGTACCCATAGAAGGGGCTGGTCTCCACTAGAGGATAAGATCTGTTTCATAAGATCTGTTTCTTTATCTGGTGGTGATGGGCACTATCAGGACAGGATTGTATTCCTAACAGCCCAATACCACCTTATTTCAATGTGACTGGTTTGGAATGTGAGGATATGACCGTTCACTTCCCAGTTTATGGCTGCCCTTGTTGCTTAGTCAAAGGCCTTAGCCTAAGAAAAAAGCCTCAGACTATCCTAGGGAGAGAAGGCCCATACACAGGCAGACTTGTGGTTTTGATTCTTGTGGTTTTATAACTCTGTAACAAGCTAAGTGATAAAAATACACCTAACCTCTTAAAGTATAGGCCTTTACAGGCAGGCCTGCATATCTATATTCTAACACACCCTATTGCATCAACCTATAGCAGCCAAAGCCATAGTTTCAACTGGACACTCCAAATGCACCTGTCAAGGTTCCTCCCCCACTTTGAACTCTAGGGTACAGATGTGGGGACCTGCATGAAAACCTCCTAAGCTTACTTTCACCAGCTTAGGTTAAAACTTCCCCAAGGTACAAATTAATTTTATCCCTTGTCACTGGATCTCCACTGCCACCACCAAACTCTAACTGGGTTTACTGGGAAACGTAGTTTGGGCACTTCTTTCCCCCCAAAATCCTCCCAACCCTTGCACCCCACTTCCTGGGAAAGGTTTGGTAAAAATCCTCACCAATTTTCATAAGTGACCACAGACCCAAACCCTTGGATCTGAGAACAATGAAAAAGCATTCAGTTTTCTTACAAGAAGACTTTTAATAGAAGTAAAGAAATCCCCTCTGTAAAATCAGGATGGTAGATACCTTACAGGGTAATTAGATTCAAAACATAGAGAATCCCTCTAGGCAAAACCTTAAGTTACAAAAAAGACACACAGACAGGAATATTCATTCTATACAGCTATTTTCTCAGCCATTTAAAGAAATCATAATCTAACACATACCTAGCTAGATTACTTACTAAGTTCTAAGACTCCATTCCTGTTCTGTCCACGGCAAAAGCATCACACAGACAGACACAGACCCTTTGTTTTTCTCCCTCCTCCCAGCTTTTGAAAGTATCTTGTCTCCTCATTGGTCATTTTGGTCAGGTGCCAGCGAGGTTACCTTTAGCTTCTTAACCCTTTACAGGTGAGAGGATTTTTTCCTCTGGCCAGGAGGGATTTTAAAGGGGTTTACCCTTCCCTTTATATTTATGACAGCACCATTCTTCTGAGAATGGAAAATGCATTTGGGTCCTGATCCTGCATGATTGAAGTGAATGGGAGCTCTGCCATTGATTCAATGGGTGATTCCTAAATGAATTTAACCACAGAATATCTGCAAATGGATTTTAACTTTCTTGAATACAATTGTTTGAAAATTTATGTTTTTTTACTCTTTGGATTTGAAAACAAAAATCAACCCAGGATGCTTACTTATGACTAGTCCAGGAATCGTCAACCTTTGGCATATGGCCCGCCAGGGTAAGCCCCCTGGCAGGTCGGGCCTATTTGTTTACCTGCCACGACCGCAGGGTCGGCAGATTGCAGCTCCCACTGTCCACGGTTTGCCACTCCAGGCCAATGTGGGCTGCAGGAAGCGGTGCAGGCCAAGGGATGTGCTGGCCACCGCTTCCCACAGCCCCCACTGGCCTTGAGCAGTGAACCGCGGCCAGTGGGATCTGCAATCAGCCAACCAGGGGGCTTACACTGGCGGGCCACATGCCAAAGGTTGCCGATGTTAGATGTTTTAACAGACACTTGTGGAGAGAATACTTACATGTGTGAATTTAATGTTTGTTTTCTGGGAATATTTATGCCAGTTAATTTCAGTTTCACAAATGTTTGCAGAAAGTGAACACAAAAGAGATAACTTTATCAAGGCTTGTAATTCATTTAAAATATCTAACATATTCCTGCTGGAAGTGTTGCATTATTTCCCGTTCTAATAATTACCTTTCTTTTATTCTTTTCAAAATGTTTACATGATGTTTTTAGAATCATGAAATAAATGGATATATTGTTTTACAGTTAGAAATACAAAATGCAGATTTACTGAACTCCAGTTTCCCACAAACATTATTTTAGTCAGGTAAATCTATTAACATTTATTCTCTGTGAAGTTGACATTCACAGATATTTATGGAGATGATTTTGAGTGAAACAGGCTTGCATTAAGTAAAACCTTAATTTAGAGCCAGAGTCTGCCAATCGTATGATTTGTCTTCACTTCACAGTTAACTTGAATATCTACAAGCATGTTACTCCTTTGGAGCTAGCCTAGCTTCAGTGAGAATAGCCACATTGCAAAATAACACTAGAGCTGCTTTGTCTACATTGTTGATGCACTTATCTTTGTGAGGTGTTAGGACTTTTGAGGGCATATCCCTTGGTTCTTTGTGGTGTAACAACCTGAACTGTTCTATGAATTCTTTCTGGTGAATTGTGGGGGAATTTGTCTGAACTTCCTAGGTACATGGGAGGGAATTGTGGGAAGGCAGTGGAGGATTAGTCACACTCAAGTTGACACACTGTACAGTAGTCATGTTAGTAGCTGACAAATTGTGCTAACTTGAGCGTATATCCCCTGACAAGGAGTCAACTGGTGCTCAAAGTACCACCACACTTGAATTAAGAGTTTGTGTGTGTGCACAGGACTCAACTGAGTGGCAACTTTCTAGTTATAATTCAATTTAAGTTTGAAATGAAGACTAGCCCTTGCTCAGATTAGGTAGTACCTTACACAAAAGATGTCACATTTTATAACCCCGTAAGTGTCCCATTTATAATCAATGGGATGACTTCCAGAGTAAGATATTATTTAATGTGAGTAAGGGTGGCACAATCTGGCTATTAGTCAGGCAAATCTGCTGCATATATATTTAATTTTATATTTTGACACTTCAAAAAAATTAAGTAAGGGAACATTACAGTATAAGGTAGGGGGAGCTACGTGATCCATTGGACAGGGGGCTGGACTGGGATTCTGGAAAACTTGGTTTCATTCCCAGCTCAACTACTGGTCATAAAAGTGATCTTGAGAGAGCATTTCACAACTCAATGCCTCAATTTTCCCATGAGTAAAATGTAAAGATTTAATAATCTACAGATGGAAAATGCTATATAAGAGCTATGTATGATTATTATTACTTAAGCACTTGCCTATTGACCACATAGCTCCCTCATCTATTAGGTGCTGAATACATAGATTTCAGTGGTAGTTCTATACTCTTAGCATCTCACCGGTTCAAGTTCCAAGAGCTGAAAAGAAGTATAAAATAGTTTGGCTTCTCTCTAAACTAGAGCAGTGATATTCTAAAAAAGCTGAAAAATATTTAAGAGCATACAATGGTTACCCAATTCCTAGCAGCTGAACCAGGGAACGAGCCTTAAGGGACCTATATGGTAGCTGACCTATACCCTAAATATCAAAAGTGTATTCATGGTTTTGACGGATCAAGGCATCAGCTTAATGCAAGAAGAAGATTCCCCTAGTAAAAGAATGCCATTTTTTAGGCATCCACCCCCTCTTTTTCAGTGTCACACTACTGGAACATATTCCTTACTTAGCTCAACCAGATTTAACAACAAAAAGCATGTAATCTGTGTGTTCATGGATTGATATTGAATGCAGTTAATAAATGGTTCTTCTTATGTAGATTTCTGTAATTAAAACAAAGAGGAACAAAACCCTACAATTAACAGTTACAAGTAAACTGTAATTTTTCAAACTCCTATACTCATTTTGATTATTATCCACTGCATATCAGAGACTGGCCTACTAGCTATAAACTCTGCCCTAGGGAGCGGGGGGGGGTTATTTGATGAATTGAAATGTCATTTTCTGTGACCTCTAGACAGCAGAGATGAAAGCTGTATTGTCAAGGTAACATAGGCACCATGTAGCTTTATTACCACCAGAGACATAACTATATTAACTTCATACAGCAGGAAAGGTTGTAGGTTACACCACCACCAAGATATATCCTATGAAACATCCTTATTTAGCAATAGCTTTGCACAAAACGTATTTCAGCTTAATGTCTCTGATATCCATGCCTATCCACTGAACAAGAGAGGACACATATTTTGCTAATATGAACTTCTGACCAAGTGTGACTGAAGTTATTTAATGAGGAAAAAGAATAACCTATTTTTTTTAAATCTAGGCTTTTGCCTACCGCAACTTGTGAGAAATATATGCCTCAGCTAGCAATTTGTATATGTAATGTTCTGTAAAAAACGAAATAAGCAGCAAGTAATTAACCATGCATGTTGCATTTATGGAAGTGACTATATGCATGGTTAGCACTGTGTGGGCCATGTCCACCAATTCCCTTGCCTGTACACAGGAATAGGAGATTTCTGGATCCTCCAGCTCAAGATCGTGCAGAGGAACATGATTTGTAACCATTGTGGTGGTGCTGGGGATTGAACCCAAGAAAGGCACTCTGGGTGCATATCCTGCTTTGACATCCAATTATTTTGTTTGGACTTTTGTTTTTTTAAAACCAATGACACCTGTAGGAAAGAGATGGAGGAGCTCAGGAGGAGGGTGTTTGTCATAAGTCCAGAGTTGCAGGAAAAGTGAGAGCATGGGCTGTTCCATGCCTGGCAAGTTTAGTGAGCATGCTCAGTAATACCAGGAGAGCACAAAGGAGTATTATCATGAGAAAAGATGTAGGCTACTTTTATAGGAACTGTGCATGCTCACGTGTAATAGTATGTGACTGGATAGTTATAATGTGTGCAAAAACTGTGACAGGACAAGGCACACATATGGCATATATATCAAAGGGTTTCAAAGAAGAAAATGTGTTTTAAATCAAATGTCCCAAAACTAGTGTGTGTGTGTGTGTGTGTGTGTGTGTGTGTGTTATCCTCCACAACTCTGTAATTTGTATGAAAAATCTAGGCAAGATGGTCTGTCCTTAACACTCATATTTAAGGGACTGGCTAATATGGTCTACCTGTTCTTTGTTGTTTTGCTACAGTTTGAGGAAAGGTTATAGATAAGTAACCTAATTGATTGGGTAAATACTACAGTATCATGCTCATAAAACTGATTTGAGTTGCTAGGCATGGCTAGTTCAAGATTTAGGCAAATATTTATACTCAGCTTTGTGATTGGGGTAAAGATTATACAAATCTGCTTGTAACTAAGTGTATATGTGGTATATTGAGGGGTGGAATAAATCAGTAAACAAAGGCATGCTGTTTGTTTCTCACACTAATGTCAGCAGTGGAAAAGGGGAAAGTGATTTTGGAAAAAAAAAATCACATTACTTCTGTTTTGCAGGTTTTGACCTGGTCCCATTTTATATTTACCACAATCTTTTTTTTAATAGAAATTTGTATCAACATTTTTATCAAAATCATTTTTAAAATCTTTTGTTTACCAAAAAGCCTGGTTTATAGTGAGAAAACATAGGTTATTGGTTAAAAACTACCCTCTATACTGACTTCAGTAAAAGTTTGGTAAAGAGTATCAGAGAAAATGAGAAAAATAGAAAATTTTGATAATGTTAAAAACTTTTCATGACAAATTTGAATTTTTTGAAGAAGAAAAAAAAAGCAATTTTCAGTTTTAAAAAATGTTGTGACACAAATTTGGATTGGCTCTAGCCCTCGGCATTTTGATCCCCATATGCCAATCCCTTGCAGTGGAAGTTAAGTCTCCATAGAGTCTGATGTTAATCAAGCTTTTGCTTCGAGTAAAGGGTAGGCACTGTAGATCTTCCAGGGTTAGGTAACCCTCCTTCTTGGAGCTATGCTAATTGAGACCAGCTGCAGCATTAAAACAACTTATCCTAGTTGACCCCTCTTTACTTAGTCCTTTCTCTCCAGAGCTGGGAGAGGTCAGCCACCATCCTTCCCCTGCTGGTGTCCCTACATGGTATGAGAGAGGAGGCCACATATATGGTACCCTCCTTCCCAGGGCTTGTGACAGTTGGCTAGGAAAGAAGGGAGCATAAAACAGCAGCATGGGTCTTCCCCAGCATTAACTGTTTCATAGAATCATAGAATATCAGGGTTGGAAGGGACCCCAGAAGGTCATCTAGTCCAACCCCCTGCTCGAAGCAAGACCAATTCCCAGTTAAATCATCCCAGCCAGGGCTTTGTCAAGCCTGACCTTAAAAACCTCTAAGGAAGGAGATTCTACCACCTCCCTAGGTAACGCATTCCAGTGTTTCACCACCCTCTTGGTAAAAAAGTTTTTCCTAATATCCAGTCTAAACCTCCTCCACTGCAACTTGAGACCATTACTCCTCGTTCCGTCATCTGCTACCATTGAGAACAGTCTAGAGCCATCCTCTTTGGAACCCCCTTTCAGGTAGTTGAAAGCAGCTATCAAATCCCCGCTCATTCTTCTCTTCTGCAGGCTAAACAATCCCAGCTCCCTCAGCCTCTCCTCATAAGTCATGTGTTCTAGACCCCTAATCATTTTTGTTGCCCTTCGCTGGACTCTCTCCAATTTATCCACATCCTTCTTGTAGTGTGGGGCCCAAAACTGGACACAGTACTCCAGATGAGGCCTCACCAATGTCGAATAGAGGGGAACGATCACGTCCCTCGATCTGCTCGCTATGCCCCTACTTATACATCCCAAAATGCCATTGGCCTTCTTGGCAACAAGGGCACACTGCTGACTCATATCCAGCTTCTCGTCCACTGTCACCCCTAGGTCCTTTTCCGCAGAACTGCTGCCTAGCCATTCGGTCCCTAGTCTGTAGCGGTGCATTGGATTCTTCCATCCTAAGTGCAGGACCCTGCACTTATCCTTATTGAACCTCATCAGATTTCTTTTGGCCCAATCCTCCAATTTGTCTAGGTCCTTCTGTATCCTATCCCTCCCCTCCAGCGTAACTACCACTCCTCCCAGTTTCCCCCAGGACCATCTTCCTCTCTCCTAATACCTGTCTCTGCTCTTCTTCCATAGGCCTTCATCCAATCAACATAACCCTTAGAGGGGATAGTTACCTTATTACACAGAACTTTAGCTATATTGGGCTGATGTCAATGAGAAAACTTACATTGAAACATAAATCCCCATTACAGGTGGAGGCACAGATACGATCCTGCTCGCACTGTATGTGACTTCCCCCCCAACCATCTTCTTGAAACTTTTCTGCGTTTTCATTTAGGGCTAATCCTTCCCTCCCATATGCATGTGTATTAAGGTTATGATTTTACAGTGTGCATAGCCATCTGCGCATTCTTCTGGAAGAGCAGGTTGAATTCTTGAGGTCACAGTGAAGAAATCTCCATCCTCTCCTTTTACAAGAACGGTTGTATTCATAATGCGGACTTAAAACAGAGGACTCTTTTGGCATAAGCCTTGATTCACACAGAGTTTGTCTCATTTAATAAGGACAAGACAGCTGTATCCTTAATGGAAATACAATGATATTATGCCTCCAAGAGAAGCACCAAAAATAGATTTAACACCTTCATCTGGCCATCCCAAGTGAATCTCATATTCTTTGTCTGTTTTACATGTACAGTGCCTGTTCCCATCTGTCTTGTGCAATGCCAATGGCACTGTCAGCATTAACAAATAATTAATAAGTTGTGCCGGCCAGAGAACAGAGGGAGAAATAGTGAATTTTCTAAATTTGTTTCTTGCTTTTATCAAAAAAAGTCAATATTTTCTCCCCCTCTCCCGAGTTTCTGCTGATATGTGAAAAAAAAATCCAACCTGCTCTAATAACAAAGAATAGAAATGAAAAAATAAATATACAAAATTCTCTCATAGGGAACCCAAGACCATCAAATCATCTTTGTTTATGTTCTGAATTTGGAAAGATACAGGATGATATATTCATATCTTAAATTGATAATGAAATACTTTCTAGTGCATCAGTAACTATGGAAGTTGTAAAAAAGGAACCATTGAAATTAAA
The DNA here is from genome assembly GCF_965152235.1 of Eretmochelys imbricata. Classification (NCBI taxonomy): domain Eukaryota; kingdom Metazoa; phylum Chordata; order Testudines; family Cheloniidae; genus Eretmochelys; species Eretmochelys imbricata. The sequence continues at coordinate 146,162,023 of NC_135572.1, forward strand.
TACTTTTTAATCAGCAGGCCCAGATAACTTGCAACCAAACGTATTAAAAGTAGTTGAGGAGATCTCTGAAACATGATTATTAATTTTTAACAAATCTTAGAACACTGGGGAAATTCCAGAGAACTGGAGAAAAGCTAAAGTTGTGCCAATATTTAAAGATAGTAAGTGGGATGACTTGGGTCATAAATGATAGGCCATTTAGCCTGACATTCATCCCAGGTTAAAATCATACTGAGGTTGATATAGGATACAATTAATGAGGAATTAAAGAATGGAACATAATTAATATCAATCAACATTGTTTTATGGACAGCAAGTCATCAAACTTGGTATATTTTTTGATCAGATAGCAACTTTGGTTGATAAAGATAACTGTGATAGAATGTCATGTGGGAATAAGTCTAATTTAAAAAAAGACGCACTATCCACAATCAATGAAGCCCATATTAAATGGATTAAAAAGTGATTAACTGATAGATCTCAAAAAGAAACAGTAAATGTACAACTGTCATCCTATGCAGGTGTTTCTAGTTGGGTCCACCAAGGGTCTGTTCTTGGCACAATGCTCTTCAACATCTGGAAGAAAATATAAAATAATTCCTGGCAAAATTTTCAAAACTTGGTGGAGCAGTTAGTAATGATGGGGACATGTCAGTTATAGATATTGAGCTGGATCACTAGAGAAGCTGGGCTTCTTTGAACAATATGCATTTTAACAGCCATATACAAGGTCATATATCTAGGAACAAACTACAGGGAAAGCTGGTCGAAAAAATTCTGACAAAACAGTTTCCCATTCAGAAAAGTACTGCTTTGACAGAATCAAAATCTTCCATGGAAATGTAACAATTCCACAGAAACTTTAAATCAGAAGCAGATACATCCCACCCACTCTTCTTTCTTGGTTTCCTGCAATCCTATTAGCTAGCCAGCCAGCTGGCAAGCTTGCTCCCAGGCTTCCTGGTTTTCCAACTGGTGAGCTGCCAGCTAGCCAGTTCCCTGGTGTTCCACTTCACCAGCTCCTTAGTTGGTTGTGTAGCGAGACACAGCCCCCACGTACCCTGCTGCATGTGCCCCTCTTCCCCCACCCCCCCATTGACTCCCCCCTTTGCTCTTTTGAATGCAGTCTGTATCTAGGTTTCCTGTCATGTCATTACCTTGCTCTTGAAATGTGATTTGCACAGTTTCCTGTCAAAATCACGAGCAGCAGAAAATAATCCCCAGTAATGTTACCTGCTTGCTTAAAGTTATATTACCGATTGTACTCATACTTATGAATATGTAACCAAACCAATTAATGCAAGGACTGAGTGAGATAGTGTGAGTGTAAGAAACCAATCACAAGGCTTGAACCGAAATATTACCGTGTAAGGATAATCAAGGTGTATATGGGGCTGTATATAAATCTATGGCAGTAATGGCCAGGGAGAGATGTAACCCATGATAGCAAGAACTCAGGACCAGACTGAAAGCAGTAGAGCCCTCCTGCAGATCCAAAGGGACTCTGGGGACTCTCATCGCCTAGCAGTTCAATCTCTGGTCAGCTGGTGCCTGATCACCCTCGGTCACCTAATATCGAAATCAACATCCACTCCTGCAGTCTGCCATTAGAACGAATGTGATTTGTGAGTGAATATAATTGCGCAGATAAGGGAAGCAAGTAATAAATCAACCCTCAGTATTATTCGAGTTCAACTTTTGTTTTTGGTTATTTCCTGGCTGGTTCCAGGAAGGTCCCTAGGGCTCCCCAAATTGCCAGCTCCCAGACTGCCCAGCTTCCTGGGTTTCCCAGTTAGTGGGAAACCAGGGAGCCAGCCTGCCAAGCTGGCAGCAGACAAACCAAAACATTATGTTTTGGTTCTCACAAAATGGAATATTTCTGGATTTTCCTTTCAATGAAAAATTTCATTTTTTTTATCTTTCATCCATTTTGGGAATGATTTTTTTCAATAATGTGTAATTTTTCATTGGAAGGAAATTCCATTTTCCAGACAGCTCTAAATGTAGTTCACACTTGGAAGATGGAGAACTATATCCTGGAATGAAGTGACAATGAGAAGGTCTTATAGGTCATGGCAGATCACTAATTGAACATGAGCTCCTAGTGCAATGCTCCAGCTAAAAGGATGAATGTAATCCTTGGATGTATAAGAGAGGAACATAAAGTACGAGTAAAGAGATTCTATTACCTCTGTATTGGTCATTAATGAAATCATTCCTGGAATACTGCGTCCATGTCTGGTGTCTGTACTTCAAAAATGGTGTTGAGAAGCTGTAAAGGGTTCAATAAAAGAGCTACAAGAATGGTGAGAGGCCTTGAAAACCTACCTTATAGTAAGATACTTAAAATACTCAGTCTATTTAGTTTCTTCAAGAGAAGGTTAAAGGATGACTTGATAACAGTCTGCAAATACGTACATGGAAGAGAGATGTTGAAAACTGAAGCTAAACAAATTCAGAATAGAAATAAAGAGCAAGTTTTTTTAACAGTGAAGGTAATTATTTATTGTAACGACTTACCTAGGGAGATGGCAGATCCTCCATCAATCTAAGTCAGAGCTGAAAAAATTCATAATGTCTATCCTGTGGGAAATTCCAACTCTTTTTTCATTCTAAAACTGGATGAAAAGTCAAAATTTTCTATGAAACTTATATTTTAAAAAATTAAAAGATCTAGAAGTGTTGAAACATTTCATTTCTACATTTTTAATACAAATGAAATATTTCAACATTCCTGAAACCACAATAGTCTGTTTGTTCAAATAACCCAAAATAATTGGTATAGAATCATTTCAACATTCAGCTGCATTTTTCCACTGCCTTATTTGAGTAGTAGTTCAGGAGTCTGATGCCCTCAACCTGCCAGTGATGCAGAGAGATCAAAGAAAGAGATCCTACTCAAAGCAAGGGAAATTTGAAAGCACCCAGGTGAAGTGTTTGGATTCAAATACAGCAGTCTGGTGAGTGTCCAGCCCGGGGAGCAGTGACAGGTGGTTCCCTAGCTGGGAATGGGGAGGTGCATTACTTGATGATTACCTGTTCTGAAGCACCTGGCACTGGCCACCATCAGAAGACAAGATAGTGGGTTAGATGGACCTTTAGTCTGATATACTATGTCTGTTCTTATGTTATGTTGCCACCAATAGCAGGTTGAACTCTATATTATGAATAAAACTAATTATAACCAGATCCTCCATTTTGGTCAGCAAAACATTCACAAACCAAACAGATTAATATTTTTGCTGAATATTTTGATGAAATTTGAAATACTGAGATTTATCTTAATACTTAGTAATATATAATAATTTGACCCCACAAATCACAGCCAATTGAACTCTGTTGTTTTTTTTATTTCACAAAATAGTTTTAAAATCAGTAAACACTATGAAAAAATATTCAAAACTTTTAGTTCTCTAAATTAAGTATTTGGTAACCTCCATGTCCAGTGAACAGTAACTATGCTTACAAAAACAATATATAATCTAATATGGTAAAATTGTACACATGAAAGCATAGTTTTGCCTAGCCTCCATGCAGCTGGAACATTTGAGGTCACAAAATTTAAGTTGAAAACTCAAAATAAATGGATGGACACAAACATGGAATTATGGAAGTTTCAAACAAGAACAGAACAGTGGTGGGTTGCACTTACCTTTTGAGCATCCCCTTGCTGTCCAGAAGCAGTGATGTCATTCTCTTTGTCTCCTAGCACTCCCCGCAGAAGTCAGCCTATTTTGGCGAGTCAGCCTTCCGGCCAGGTCACTCAGTCCTTGCCCTTCAGGGCCTGTTATAAATAAAAGTAGTTTCTTATGCTTTTACAATTTCCTCTTTGAAATTAAATCAGCAGGGTTCCTTCTGGACTTCTGCCACTGATAGCAGCCGGCCCGACCTGGTTCTTCTGGATGTAGCCTAGGGAACATCCTTGTGCACTCCTCTGGCTCCAGCCAGGAACTGACTTGCTGAAAGCAGCTCCTTTTATTTAGGCCTCCTGAGCCTTGATCTCACTGGATCCCAAATTGGTTACTCTTCTCCTCTCAGAGAACTGTTTTCTGGGGTGTGGTGCAGCAGAGCCTACAGCAGGAGGCCATGAAGGTCTGGTACACCCCATCACAAGAAGGAAATGCATTATTATACCTGAAATGCTTTGTGATATCATTTGTACCTCTTGGACCAAAGTGCTTTAAGAGCCAGGCCCCACTGTCTTCACTAAGTTAATAGTTACCCATTAGAAACCACCAACCCTGAACTGGTGAAGAGTGGCACTGTGAATTAATTATTAACTTGGTGTTTTATTTGAATCAGTGAAGATATCAGAAATGAATTAAGGTTTTGTACTGAAGATCAAAGAGTGAGACTGGCATAGGTTGAAGAGAATCTACAGTCAAAACCTGGAGCATCTTATTTTCTTTATATTGTCATGAGAGAGAGGAAGGCAGGTGAAGAGAATTTCTGGAGGAAAGAGCAAGAGCAGAAGATGCATCTCTCTACCTGACAATTTAAAAGTGACAATCCTAATGCACAATTTAGTTTGACCCAGATGTATCACTCAAGCCATTTAAAGTATAAATATGAGGAACCGTGCTGAATGCCCGGAAATCTGCCAATCACTCAATGGATTGTGAGGCACCTATTCTGCCCATTTCCTGCACAAGTGTGGAAACTGGTAGGGAGGGAAGGACAGGATGAGGTTTCTCCTGCAGTGAACTTGAAAAAGACAGGGAAGAATTTTGCAGTCAACGTTTTGGATAATGTTCTGCATCTCCTACATTTAATAATTTAAAGCAGCAGAAGGAATTACTGAATTCTTTCAAGCCACAGATAGAGATCACATGCATAGTTAGTCTCACTTTCCAAAATATGTTTCACTAAAAAGTTCAAGGATTACTTTAACTTTTCTCATGATTGAAAGAGAGTAGCTACGACAATACTTAATTCTGATTTTTAACCATTAAAGCTTACTCAAACCTTTTCAATCTTTTAGCCAGGTGTTGGGAGTAAAGATGCCTTTGTAACAATGCCAGAATAATGTTACTATCACATGAGTGTAATGCCAACAAATACTGCTCTTGATATCACTGTAGTCAAGAAGATACATATGAAATGGCAGTAGCTTAAGGGGGAAATACACTCTTCATCTGCCTGTGGGTTCCTATGGGTTCTATATCAGGAAAAAGAATGCATGTTCACCAAACTCAAGCAGTATAGCACTTTAATATTTCATCAATAGTTGATAAAGTATTGATTCTGTTATAATCATGGGATTTCAGTGATATTGAATACACATGGGTCTTTACGCTCCACAAGAAAGGATTCGATTGGCACCTTGCAATCTGACCTAGGGTAAAGGACAGAATTAAGTTGCAGAGCAGGGACTTAATTATGCCACAGTCACAATTTGGACCCTCTTTCTTCCTCTCCACCTCTTCCCCCTTCCCTCCTACTCTCTGTCCACCTGTTCAGGAAGGGGAGTAGCAGCCCTGTGACAGTTGCCTTTTCCCCCTATGCTGTGATTTAGGATGTGAGTAGCTCTGGCTGGGGATTAGGGGCACTTTTTATATTCCCCTTGCTTCTTTTTGTGGGTGCAGAGGATAGCTCATGAAAGAAACTATGTGAATTGAACTTCAGGAATAACCGAACATTCCACTTCCTCAATATGTAAATTATATTCCATACCAGATGCAGAATGAGCGTTGCTTTTGTCAGGTTCTAAGGAGTATAGTATGATTCATTCACAAATTGTCACAGATTTAGACACCAGGAGTTAGCAGCTTGTTTCAGTCTGCCCACGTACATTGAGGAAGTGGGCTACAGTATGTTACGCTGGTATCTAGCAAGAATTCTTTATCTTCAAATAGTAATGAAATATGTCAATGTCTGATTTGGTATTTTATTATGGAAGCAGATTCCGTGATTTTATTTGTCTATGCAAACTAGGTTTGAGTGCTTAGGAACAAAGAATAACCATTATAATTAGAATAAAAAAGTTTGCATGAGTCAGTTTCACTTCTTTGAACATGCACATTTTCATGCCCAAACAATTAACTGTCCAAACACATGCTAAATTAAGCACACAAATATTGTTTTTTCATCAGCCATATGGTACATTTTCACACAATTTTTATTAGCTCAGAAAAGACAGGTGTGTGTATTTGTTTGTTTGTTTGTGCATTTGTGTGTGTTTACTTTGACTCTGTATTCACACCAGTATGCATCCATTTCATAAAAATACAAAAGTATGTGGCAAAAAGTCATGGGGGTGGGAGTAGGGGAGGAAGCTCATCCAGAAATATAGTGTTGAGATATCCACAAATAGGTGTGTGGTAATAAGTAATCCCTTGTGCTATTGCAAATTACTCTTGGAGGTAAAATATTTTTGACCGATGATCTCTTTCTTAGAGAATTTAAAATGTGAAGTGCTCTAGTAGTACACAGGACTATCGTGCTGTGTTCTCTTTGGGCATAACTCCACAGATGTCACTGGAGTTACACCAATAAGTCTTTTAACTGATAGAAAATGTCATACCAATGGTCCATCTAATCTAGCATCCTGTTGCAAACTCAGGTCACTACTATATAGTTCAGAATAAGGTGACCTGAGCACATGATTTCATAGCTCTGTTCATATTAACATCTATGTTTTTCCCTTGAGGAATTAGAATTAGTTTAGAACCCAGCTATTTTGGTTTCAATATTTCAAATATACATTATCTTGTACTTTTGAGTTCCTCAAAATCTTCTGTATCTTACCTAGCCTAAATAAATTTTGTAACCTCTGAAAATGTTGACACTTGACTCTTGACATTTTGCCAAGCTGAAAATGGATCATGTATCTACCCTGTTTTCTGTCTGTTATCCAGGTTTAATCCATGACAGTACTTTACTTCTCCCCTACACTTGCTTAGTTTCCTTAATAACCTCATAAGGAGCTTTGTTAAGGGCTTTATGAAAGTCCAAATAAATTAAATCTTCCAGTCCCTTTTGATTCATTAACTTTTGTCATAATCATAGCATTTGAGTAGATGGGAGGAACAGAGTTTCCTTTGATTTATCCTTAGTTATTTTTTTAATTATCTAGTATTAAAATAAGGTCTCTAAATCCCTGGATCAACCCAATGCCTTTTTTTTTAAAGATTGGTACATTGGTACACTAGTTTGGATCAAGCTAGTGTGTTAAAAATTGAATGTAATCATAGTGGCATGATTGGTTGGAGGAGCGAGCCTCTTCTCCAGTGGTCTCTCTTCTCACAAGTTTACCCTCCAGCCCGGTCACATTTAGTCCCATCCTTTCCCGGACAACAGAAAGTCCAACACAAACAAATGTCTGATCTCTCCATCCAGTCTGCCACCTTCAATTCTGGGCTCAGTAGTCAGTACAAACTTCTCTCAGGGCTTTGTCATCCTTATCCCCTTCTCAAGGCCTCAGGCAAACTTCTCCACTGGTCCTCCAACTCACTGGGTTCCAGTCCAGGGTCCCTATAACCAGCAGCCAATATGTGCTCCTCCAGACACCTTGCTGCTGCCTCTCTAAATGTCCCACCACAGCCATTCACGAGGCCGCTCGCACATCCTCTCTATGTTCACTCTTCTCTCAGGGCCAGGACTCACAAGGCTCTACCCTGAACAAAATACCAAACTCAAATATACATATGTTCAATTTCACTTCTGATGTTCTTAGGCTTGACCTTTAATTCATCTCAGTTCCTCAACTGAACATCTCCCCAGGTGTTCTCCCTGGAAGTACAGATCTTATTATCAAGTCTCAGCACTCGAGCTTGCTCTGCCCTGGTGGCTGCTTCATGTCTCTCCTGGCCTCCTGCTAGTCTTCACTGCTTGGGAGAGGATCCAGGGCCAACTCTCCTCCTTGATTTGCCTCTTCTCTCCACTCTTTAGTCCTAGAAAGTGACAGAGTTTCTCCCTGCAGCCCGCTTCTAATCTGTACTTCACTCCTTTATAGTCATCACTCAGCTCCTTCCCTTCTTAGGTTTTGTTTTCAACTAAGCATGATCCACACTCCAGGTGCAGTCGGGTAGCACAGTTGGCCTCACATGCCCATATTAACTCTTTCAGAACCATGATGATGTTTATACCCCATCACAGGGGATAATACGTCCTAATACCTATACAAGATCTTCATCTTCATTCCTCCATCCCCAAAACCCCACTCCAAAATTATGTGAGTTATGTAAATTATATTATTTTGAGAGAGTGAGAGTGAAAGCATATTGTGATTTATATGTAATCCACAATACAATATGGCTCTCTAGCTCTAATGTCTGGACTACATGGAGGTTGTAGTGAGGTGGGGTGGCCTCCCAAGGACCCAGAGTGGGAGGGCCCCTGCATTGAGCCCTGGTGGGAAGAACCAGGGCCTAGTTGCCCCTCCCCCAGGAAGTGGGTGGGAGGGGCAGGAAGTATAAAAGGTGGCCCAGAAAGCTCAGTAGGGAGGCAACCACTGAAGAGACCAGACACCTTCTGTAGCCTCCTGATCTGGGAAGCAGTGGAGGGTGCTGAGGGAGTAGAGGACTGGCCTGGGCCACCGGGGCTGCTACTTGATTCAGACCTGGAGAAAGCAGACAACTGGCCCGGACCACCCATACTGCCACGGGCCTGACCCCAGAGGGAAAAGACAACTGGCCCTGACCACCAATGGACCAGACCGCCAAAGACTTGGTCGTGGTCCCGGAAGCCTCCGTCAACCTTGTCCCCTCCTCACGGCAACAGGTACACCAAGAAGGGGAGTGTGGAAGTGGCCCAGGGGTAGCAGACCCTTGTCTGGCCACAATGCTGACAGATGATGAATCAGTGTATTGCAGTGTGGATCCCTGCTGACCCAGTGACAAAGCGCTTTGTCACTGCTAGGGCCCTGACCCGGGACACAGTGGAGTGGGTGGGCCTGTGTCCCCCCTGCCACCCCAACCTGGCGTTGCCCAGACCAGAAACTTGAGCCTCAGACTCTTTGTTGCCCTGCCTTGATCCAGGGCTTGGGCTAATTGACTATTTGTTTCCCACCCAGCCTGTGCACAGGCCTGGGCCGCAGCTGTAAGTGGAAACCGCTTCGTTCCCCATGGCAGCTGACATATCAGTGACATAGTAAGACGGGGTGGACTCCAAAGGACCCGGAGTGGGAGGACCCCACTGAGCCACTAAAGTGGTTCATGAATTTACTACAGAGCTCAATCTATTAGCTTCAGCAGTTGAACATACACACTTTTGCATCCAGAGTTCAATCTCCAATGGTGACAAAACACCTAGGACATTGCATAGGTGGAAAAAAGTAAACAAGAAAAACACCAATTTTAGGCTTGGTATGCTTTTAATTGTATTCACTGTCACCCAGAGAGCAATGGAAAGGTGAATGTGCAAGATATCCCTCCATGATCATATATTGAATGAGGAGATCATAAGGTGTACAGAGGTGACAAATGTAGGGCAGGCAATGTACTACACAAAGCGAAGATGGGCAGGTCATGTAGTCCTCAGGCAAGACAATAGGTGGACAACCCGCATCAGTGACTGGATCCCCAGAGACCACAAGCAACCATTGAGCAGACTGAAAACACGCTGGGCCGATCCCATAACAAAACTCTTTGGCCAGAAATGGAAAGAACGTGCTCTCAACAAAATAGAATGGTGTGGAATCAACTTGTGTTCGTGGAGGGACAGACGAGGACAAGCCAGACATAGGTGATGCTTTTAATGCTTGGACCCTGGTCTTGCAATGAGCTGTATGCAGCCTAATTGGTCACACAGAGTTACAGAAATATAGGGCTGGAAAGGACCTCAAGAAGTTATCTAGCCTACTCCCCTGTGCTGAATCACAATTGCGTATACCTAGACCATCCCTGACAAGAACTTACTGTGTTACTAAAAACACAAATTATACAATAAAGACAAATCCATTATCCCAACCTTACCATAAAGCAAAGATAACCAGTGGAAAATCACATATTTGTAATGCATTTCTCAGGAACAGAGTTAAATCCTTTCCAGCACAGCCCTGTTTAATAAGTTTTTGTTTGCTAAGAGTAAACAGCTAAGCCTCATTCACCAGAATTTGATTTGGGGAGTTGTGGAGGACACAACATAAAGGAATTTTTTTTATCCGTATCAAAATATCCTACTTAAAAATTTTCTGAACAAAGCTCTTTGGTTTTTCATTTTGAAATGACTTTGTTTTGAGTATTTTTAGTTGTAATACTTTTTTATTCTATTATATACTATATTGAGGTAATATTCTTAGACTTCTGCATGGCATTAGTACTGTAATATTTTGATTAAAAAACTAGAAATGATACAAAATCAATATGACACACTTAAATGGTTTGAAAACCTGGCTAACTGTTAGATCTCTAAATGTCATTGTAAACAGGGAATCATTATTGAGCAGGTATGTTTCTACTGAGGTCCCACAGTGATTGGGACTTAGCCCTTAGGGATTTAATATTTTTATCAATGACCTGCAAGAACACACAAAATAATTACTGATAAAATTTGCAGAAGACACACAGATTGGGGGAATGGCAAATAATGAAGAGCTCAGATCACTGATACAGAGCTTTCTGGATCGCTTGGTAAACTGAGCACAAGCAAATATATATTTCAATACAGCAAAATTTAAAGTCAGACTTATAGGAACAAAGAATGTAGGCCATAATTACAGGATATGGTACTCTATCTTGAGAAGCTGTGACTGAAGAAGACTTGGGGTCATTGTTGATAATCAGCTGAACATGAACTCCCAGTGCGATGCTGTGGCTAGATGGCTTATTGCAATCCTTGGATGTATAAACAGGGGAATATCAAGTAGAAGTAGGGAGGTCATATTACTTCTGTATTTGGCACTGGTGAGACCACTGCTGGAATACTGTGTCTAGTTCTGGTGTCAACAATGCAAGGAGGTTGAAAAATTTGAGAGGGTTCAGAGAATAGCCATAAGGTTTGGAAAACCTGCCTTTACAGTGACTTTGATCTCCTTGAGTCTACCTATTTATCTTAACAAAGAGAAGGTTAACCTGTAACTTGATCAGTCTTTAAGTACCTACATGAGGAATAGAACTATGATTATAGAGAGCTCTTCAATCTAATAGACAAAGGTATAATAAAATCCAATGGCTGGAAGTTGAAGCCAGATATATTTTTATCTAGAAATAAGGTCCAAACTTTTACCAGTGAGAGTAATTAAACACTGGCACAATTTTCCAAGGGTGGTGGTGGATGCTCCATCACTGGAAATATTAAAATCCAGATTGGATATTTTTTTAAAAGATGTTTTCTAGATCAAACAGGAATTAAATTAGGGCAGACCTCTGGCTTGTGTTGTGCAGGAGCTTGGCCTAGATGATCAATGGTCTCTTTTGGATTTGTAATCTGTTTAAAAAAAGAGCCAAAAGATAAATTTCTGAGTTGGAAAGTTATCACCATTCCTCATCCTTAATATGTGTGAAAATGATGAATGAATAAGGGGAAGTGGGACCTGCTAAAGCACTGCAGTTTTTACAGAAGCATTTCTGGCAGTGAAGTGAAAACAGTCTTTCCAGAATGATATGTATATTTTAGATCATTTCCTATCAGATTACCAACACTAGTGTGATGTTATGAAATATGCTCAAATTAATTACTCCTACTTCAGAGTTAGTAATTATTTTTGATCAGATGGACCAGAACTAATAAAACTATGCTCTAGAAATAGTAAAGCATCCAAGAATTGCTATAATAGTGATGGTTTTAAAATCATATGACCCAAATTGTGCATACCCTATAAAAGTCATGGATGATTAGATTAATCAAACCCCTAAGGATACTTCTGGAAATAAAGGCAAAATGTCCAGTTCTTTCTTTAACATTAAACCAGCAAACCTCCTCATTATCCTTTTGGCAAAAGTATTGTGAGTAAATTCCAGTTCCCTAAAGCAGACTGTAAGACAGGAGCTGCTTGAATACATTTCAGATTCTTAGCATGAATAGAAAGAAAAAAGTATAATAAGTGAGAGTTTCCTTCCTCTCCATTTCCAGAAACTAATGCAGCTATATTAATATATATATTTTTTGTAGATATTAGTATTCACTACTCTGTCCTTGTCATAAATATAAAGGGAAGGGAAAACACCTTTAAATCCCTTCTGGCCAGAGGAAAAATCTTTTCAACTGTAAAGGGTTAAGAAGCTAAGGTAACCTCGCTGGCACCTGACCAAATGACCAATGAGGAGACAAGATACTTTCAAAGCTGGCGGGGGGGGGGGGGAGATAAAGGGTTCTCTCTCTCTGTGTGATGTTTTTACAGGGACCAGAGCAGGAATGCAGGTCAGAACTCCTGTAAGGGGTTAATAAGCAATCTAGTTAGATATGTGTTAGATTCTGTTTTGTTTAAATGGCTGATAAAATAAGTTGTGATGAATGGAATGTATATTCCTGTTTTTGTATCTTTTTGTAACTTAACGTTTTGCCTAGAGGGATTCTCTATGTTTTGAATATGATGACCCTGTAAGGTATTTACCACCCTGATTTTACAGAGGTGATTCTTTTACTTTAATTAAAATTCTTCTTTTAAGAATCTGATTGCTTCTCATTGTTCTTAAGATCGAAGGGTTTGGGTCTGTATTCACCTATGCAAATTGGTGAGGATTTTTATCAAGCCTTCCCCAGGAAAGGGGGTGTAGGGCTTGGGGGGATGTTTTGGGGGTGAGACATTTCGAAGTGGGCACTTCCCCTGTTCTTTGTGTAACACTTTGGTGGTGGTAGTGTTTAACTTAAGCTGGTAAGAATAACCTTAGGAGGTCTTTCATGCAGGTCCCCACATCTGTATCCTGGAGTTCAGAGTGGGGAAAGAACCTTGACAGTCCTTGTGTCCCTCATGAAAAGAAGGCAAAGAGAATGCACTGTTGCATGGTTAATGTTGTTAGTAAGCTAATTAACTGAACTACATTATACAGGGATTCATGGAATACATTTTTTTACAGGGCTTTTCTAAACATTTGGGTATAGGAGTCAAGTCTTTACCCTGGCTTTTACCTGTTCGTTGCTTTGTCTGTTATCTTCTATGTATTCCAGGTTGTGCTTGTTTCTTGCTCCTGGTTTATAAAGTTCCTTTAATAACTAAAAAAAATATATAAGTACAAATTATCACTGAGACAATAGGATGCCTTTTCAGAACCTACTTCTTATTTTGTTTTGGAAAGTTTGAAACACTAGATCCAAGAAGCAACACTGTATGTAACTTAAAAAAAAATATTGTTCTACCTACATGAAGCAGCACAATCGGGTTTTGATATAAGCATATCAGTGTGTAGAACACCTGTAACAAAATCAGACTATTACCATCTCTAAATTGCAGTGTCCTTTAGAATCCTTAAAAATGAACCAGTTTAGCCACTCACATGAACATCTAAGCACAAGAATGTGTGTTATAGAAAGTCAGACTCATTGGTTATATAACTTTTTCTTCCTGTTCTACCTACAGAAAAGTAAAAATTTGCTGCACAATTTGTCCCATTGATGCTCAAACAAAAAAACATTATTATTCTCATGTGTCTATACATTTTAAATTCATTTAATTCCTTTCAGAGAGTCTAGAAATTAAAATACTGCAAATATATAGGTAGATAATATAAGCAGAAACATTCATAGATTCACCCTGGTATAAGTGGGTCAAACAATATTTTGTTTGACTTGAAATGAAACATTTCACTTAGATTTTGAGTATATAATGTTTATTTAATATTTCAAGCTAAAATCGAAGGGAATTTCTAAACAAAAAGCCTGACTTCTGAGTGGTCCTTCGTGGCCAAAGGGCACTCTCTGGCACCCTGCCTCTGTTTTCTCGTTCGCCATGGCCCTTTGAGAACTCACTCAGTTCAACAATAGGTCAAACAGTCCTCTCTTGGGGTTCAAATTATTGAGTCCTCTGGTTCATAGAGACCCTGTAGGCCCTAAGTGAAATTCAGACTCTCTCTTGATTAATCCAAAATAACACAAAACAATTCTCATATTTCTCAGCCCAGCTGCCTGTACAGTATCTCCCAGGCCTCCCTGCCTGGAGAGCTTTCTTCAACCTTCCTGCTGTTGACTCAGGGCCCTGCAGGAAGAGCCTCTGTACTCCTTGTAGTGCCTCTAATGGTCGCTCAGTGTCCTGGCCTTCATGGTGAAATATTCCCAATTCATATGAAGTTGTTAAAGATAAGGGTGCAATAAAACCCAATTTAGCGTGTAGGTTCAAGCCTACAGGTCGGTTGCAGAAAATGTATTTAGTTGAGAAACACTAGATGACACTTTGAATGATAAACCCAAACTTTATTAAAAGGAAAAATAATTGATTAGGTAAACAGGCATGCAACTACCATTTGCACAAGTACTATGATTATACTCACCCTCAAAGATGAAATACTGTATTGATGGGTAATCAGTCTGACAACAGAGTAAAGTGCAGCCTTATAATCCTGAAACCTAATGGTACTCTTGATTACAGCTTAATTGGTGCTCGCTTGCAATTTAGCAAAACTACTCCTTTCATACTGCATTATAATACTAATTAACATTAAACTGTCCTTTGCCATATTATATTTCTACTAACTTCTTAACATCTTTACATTATATAAAATTGACATCTGCACCAATATCGTTCCCCTACTATCACTAGAGATAGCATTTTAATAAAACATTCACAATTCTCAAAAAATGGTCATTAAGAACCTTACTTAAACAGTCATTATCAAAACATAATGGTAACATAACCCTGGGTCATGTCCTTGCAAACTCTTACTTTCCCATTAAACTGTGTCTTTGACTTTTCTCACACCCAGTGATGAGCTGGAGCTGGTTCGCACTGCTTCACGCGAACTGGTGGTTAAATTTTGAAGCCGGTTTAGAATCGGTTGTTAAAGGTGTTTGGCAAACTCTGGCCTGTGGGCCACATGCAGCCCGCGGGACCATCCTGTCCGTCCCGCCTGAGCTCTCGGCTGGGGAGGCTCCCCTGAGAATTTCTACTCACCCGGCTGCCCTGCGGTCCTTTGGTGGCAGGTCGTTCAGTCACTCCGGGTCTTCGGCGTCACGTTGGCGGAGGGCCCTTCAGTGCCACCAAAGACCCGGAGCGACTGAAGAAAGTGCTGCTGAAGTGCCGCCAAAGATCTGGAGCGACCGAAGGAACCGGTTCTTCAGTTTCTGGCAGCTCATCACTGCTCACACCTGCAACTTCAATTTTCCATATTCCTCTACAGAGAGGCTAATTGAGGCCCCAAACCTAACTTCTACTTATTTCTTAATCCAAACCATCATATAGGCTACTGCTTCCGCTTTACTTCAACTTCCTGCTCTTTTTTATGTGGGGATGACCTGATTCAACCCAGGTATGGCTCATCCTGTAATCAGTACTGGCTTAGCCCTAGGCTTTCTAGCCCATGGGCAAGCCACCCTGTTACATATTGAAACAAAAGGTTTTTGGCATTTTCCTTCCCCCCGCCCTCCCTACATGCCATACTAACAATTCAATGAAACCAACATGAATTTGAAAAACATATTGGTGTTGCCAAATAATACATTTTTTCCACAGAAAAAAAGTTCCAGACAAAATTTCATCCAGCTCTAGTGCAATGGCATTTACTTCCAAATCAGACACCTAACAATGGTGACTTCAGTGGAGTTACTACTACTTACATGTGGAATGAATTTAGCCCAGAATAGGAGGTATAGTGATACAAGTGACCATTTTCACACACTTGCACAAAGAGTAGAGCAAACTGATATACTCACAGTCCCCAATGTCAGTCAGGTCTGAGAGCACTGCACTATATGGAAGAGTTACTTCTGAAAATTATATTTCAGTATGATAATCATCTCTTCCACCTTTTTAGTGGTATGGGGAATACCAGCAGGTAAATAAACAGCATTTGAGCTCAATGCCACAAAAAAACTCTAACATTCAGAGATAAGGAAAAACAAACAAACAAACAAACGTAGTAGGGTCACACTGCAAATCATTGCTAAGTACTAGAAATACTTAAGAAATTGGTAGATATCAAATGTACCTGAAACAAATGTGCTTATTATAAAGTGCAGTATAACCTTCAGATAAAAAACCCACTATGGTCTGGAGATGGGAAAATAAATACTAGTATAAAGAAAATTGAATTGAAACACAACAATCTAGCAAACAGCACAGTGAATAAGAATGTCTGGAAAGAGATTTGTTCAGCAGCTGTGTGATTTTGATCTTCCTGACGTTCTTACTTCTACTTTCTGTTTTTATATCTAAAAGGATGGTTTTGAACTACACCTAGTCAGTGGTATATCACTAATGAAAACTAGTTCAGAAGTGCTTCTATCAATGAGTGTGAAAAAATGTTTTGGCATTCTCTGATGAAGTAAATGGCTTTCCCAAAGTATGTGGCACATGTAACTCTTAAACATCAGAACTTAGACAGTTTTATCAGAATAGAGGTTAAGTGGGTGAGAACTCAGTAAATTGAAGAAGATCTTAAACATCTTCAATCCATCACATTGCAAAATGCCCTCAGTATTCTGGAAGGAACATAAAGCAATGTTTATCTGACTAAGTTTGAAAGTGTTATACTGGAAAACAAGTGGACAAAGTTTCTGTATTCCACACGATTGATGAGTAATATGCTTTCTTTGGGCCCATTGTGAAGACTAATGATATCAATGGAAATACTCCAATTTCAGAGTGCAAAAGAAATCTTCCTTCTCTAAAAAAGTAAAAAAGTTTTTAAAAAGTGTTCAGAATATTCATTTGGAGTTATCAATTTAACATCACCATCTGTAAGTAGTAATATGTAAAAATGGGTATGAATATTGTAAGTGGCCTGGTTAGTGTGGTAAAGTTGCTGTATAACTGTGGAAGGCTTATTATAATCTCCTACATCAGGAATTGTCAAGATTTGGCCCGTGGCCCGCCAGGGTAAGCCTGCGGCGGGCCGGGCCAGTTTGTTTACCTGCCGCATCTGCAGGTTCAGCCGATCATGGCTCCCACTAACCGTGGTTTGCCGCTCCAGGCCTATGGGGGCTGCAGGAAGCTGAGGGATGTGCTGGTCGCCAGTGGGAGCCGCAGTCAGCTGAACCTGTGGACGTGGCAGGTAAACAAACTGGCCCGGCCTGCCAGGGGGCTTACCCTGGTGGGCCATGGGTCAAACGTTGCTGATCCCTGTCCTACATGAATGTATTGACCTAACTTAATAGGGGGCTATGGGAAGACTAAACAAGAAAGCCACATAGTAGGTCTAAATAAGGACACCTCAACACTTACTTGAAAGAAAATGGGGTGAACTGCTGGCTTCGAGAATCCTGTCTCTAATCCCTAACAGGTTGCAACACACATTTTGTCAAATCTGGAAGGCTACAAATCAAAACAACCCTAAAGATTAAAAAGCCTTTTTCAGGGTGAGGAGGAGATGGTGGTGGGGAGTTAGTTGTCAGAAACTCTCTAGGGAGACAGACAAACACAGAGACTTTGCAGAGAGTCTAAACAAGAGGGCTTTTTCAGATCCAAGGAATAGTAAGCGGGGGCGGGGGGGGGGTGGCTAGATATGCATACAGTCTGTTTTATTGTTTTTAATGTATGTTTTCTCTGAAATGCTTGTGTTCTAAATAAATAACACTTTGAGGAGGCTCTTTGATCACTGATTACCACCGCCATTACCCTGGAGGGATGGAACTGCAGGGTCTGAACATAAGTGAGACCTGCTGAGGTAAATCACTGCTAATAAACAAGGGACTGCTACTCAGGGCCCAGTCTGAGAGGCAAACAATGGTCTGAGGCCTCAAACCTAGATGGGGTGCACTTGGTGAGATCAGAAAGAGTAAGGTGTGCAGTTTGCCCAGTAACTGTGACAGTCATTATAAGAAAGGGTAAAATTTCTCCTCTATGTGACTGTTTTCCTTTTTTTAAATGAGATTTTTGCCTCTTTTGCTAGGAGGGTAATTTATTTTTCCATACAAATATTTTTTAACATATTACACCTTAATGAAGTTTAAAACCATCTTGTGATATTTTGTCTATCATTGAGCACAAGTAACACCTATTACATGTGATAGAAATTATACATTTTGCAATTTCACTTTATGTTTTATTGATTTGAACAATAATGAAAGGAAGGTTTAAGATGCATAAAATTGTATTCATGCTAAAAAGGGAAATTCCATCAGAAACTATGAGAGTCTGTTTTCAATTATCAGATCGCAGTCTTGACATTTTCAATATTTTTTTAAATGCTTTCACCATAAAAGGACATATTTTCATAGTTATAGAATTTGTATTTGTTTTTTTAAAGATGATCTTCAAAAGGTTTATTCAAGCTTCCTCAGCCCCAGACTCCTTTCTAACGATTCACCAGCTCTCCTTCTTTTGTTCTGTCTTCCCCATAATACAAGGGTACAATAAATGAGGTGGGATACTTTAAGGTACATGTAAAAACATGTAAGCAGAGGTGAAAGTAACCCGGTATTGGTAAGAGCCAGTGTGCCCTACTGGGACCGGCTTTCCCAGATGGCAATTTAAAGCCCTGGGATAGTGGTGGCAGGACTCTGCCGGAGCCCCAAGTCCTTTAAATCTCTGCCTGAGCCCTGCTGCCGAAGCCCTGGGGTAGCTGCAGATGGGCTCTGGTGGGGATTTAAAGGGCCCTGGAGCTCCAGCCCCTGCTACCGCCCCGGGGCCCTTTAAATCCCTGCCTGAGCCCTGCTGCCCGAGACCTGGGATAGTGGCAGCAGGGCTCCAGAGGGGATTTAAAGGGCCGGGGCGGTAGTGGCAGCTGGAGTCCTGGGGCCCTTTAAATCCCCGCCAGAGCCCCACCGTCGCTACCCCAGGGCTCAGGCAGCAGGGCTCAGGCAGGGATTGAAAGGGCTCGGGGCTCCAGCGGCTGCTACCACAGCAGAGCCCCAGGCCCTTTAAAGCTCTGCCAGAGCCCCGGGGTAGCGGTGGCAGCCGGGAGCCCCCAGGGCTCCTCAGTGATTTAAAGGGCCCACGGCTCTGCTGTGGTAGCAGCAGCTGGAGCCCGGGGCCCTTTAAATCGGCCCTGAGCCCCGGGGCTCCCAGCCGCCTCTGCCGCTGGTAGATCTGGGGGTGATTTAAAGGGCCCCCGGCTCCCAGCCGCCACTACCGCAGCTGGAGCCCCGGGCCCTTTAAATCAAGATTTAAAGGGCCTGGGGATTTAAGGCCCTCCCTCTTCTGGTTAAGGCCACACCTCTTCCGGTTGAGGCCACACCCCCTGGTCAGGACTCCGGCATACTGGTAAGTCCTCTAACTTACTTTCACCCCTGCATGTAAGTCATGTTTATGGCCACCTTGACCCCTTATTCTAATTCACATATGCACACACAAAAAAGAAGAAATAGACTAGGGCCAAAAATCTATTCCTATTTAAGTCAATGAGACAATTCTCATTGACTTAGATGGGAGCAAGACTGGGTCCTAGACAGTTATTTTTCTAGATTTTCTAAGTTTACTACTTATACTGTGCAGGTTCTTTCGGCATAAGTTTTCCATACCTCACAAAATACCTTAAAGTATAGTTCTACTCTGAAACATGAGTGTAAAATTTGGCGTTGTAGGGTTCCATGTTTAGTGTCTCAAAATGATTTTCATATAATATGTGCTTCATTGACAAAAATATACATATTTTCTAAATGAAAATTGAACCTAATATCTGTTAGTCAAGCTGGGCTCTTTTCCTCTCCTGCATCATCACTAATAAGTGAGGTTGCCCTGTTATAACTGATTGGATCTGAGCAAAAATTACTATTGACAGTGCAGAGGAAAGAGCAGAATCCAGGTTGTTCTATTTAAACTGTACTATCTATGTAAGACTAACAGAAGTAAAAATGTTTTTTTAATTATTTGTAACTGAACCCAGCATCTATGACTCTGAATATGCAAAAGTAATAGACATGGAAGTGATATTTTTACATAGTACTCTTTAGAGTAGAGCTGTACTTTAACCTTACCCTAACTCAAACGACTGGTGTCTCAACAACAGAAAGATACACACCACACTTTTTTCTTATAGCTCAGCAAATTATCATCCTTAACTCACTGTCATGCGTTTCCAGTGTATAACAAAGTTCAATCACAAACATACAACAACAAAAACACAACACTCTCAAAGGAAAGAATAAACAAAGAGATAAATGAGAATGTTGGACATATGCCTTTAAATAGATCCAACTTTCACAGGCTTTTTTGGTATATCAGTCAAAACTGGGTTAGCAGGATGTACGTCATCTTTTCTGTTGCTGCTTTATTCTTCTCTATTCTTTTCTAGCTAGTGTAACTATATTTCAAAGGAATATTCCCTAAAGATCAAAATAGTATTGTACCATTCAACAATGCCATTTAAACCTTCCTCCTCCACTAAACACTCCTAAAAGACCTGTTAAGCATATGTAAAGCTAGAGAACCTGGAACATACATTATGCATCTTAACAGCAACAACTTCACATAAAACCCATGTCTATAACATCTATGTAACCTATCTATCTAAGTCAATGTGGGGTGGGGGAACAATAACAGAAACAGTTGAAATGGCAGAAGTGCTAAATTACTTTTTAGTTTTGGTTTTCACCAAAAAGGTTAGGAGCGATTGGACATCTAACATAGTGAAAGCCAATGAAAATGAGATAGGAACAGAGGCTAAGATTGGGGGAAACAAGTTAAAAATTACTTAAACACGTTAGATGTGTTCAAGTCACCAGGGCCTGATGAAATACATCCTAGAATACTCAAGGAGCTGATTGAAGAGATCTGAACCATTAGTAATTATCGTCAAAAAGTCATGGAAGATGGAAGAGATTCCAGAAGACTGGAAAGGGCAAATATAGTGCCAATCTATACAAAGGGAAATAAAGACAACCCAGGGAATTACAGGCCAGTCATCTTAACTTCAGTACCTGGAAATATAATGGAGAAAATAATTAAGCAATCAATTTGCAGTCCCCTAGAAGATAATAGGGTGATAGGTAATAGTCAGCATGGATTTGTCAAGTACAAATTGTGTCAAACCAACCTAATAGCTTTCTTTGACATGGTAACAATTATTGTGGATAGGGGTAAGTAGTAGATGTGGTATATCTTGACTTTAGTCAGGCTTTTGATACTGTCACGGATGACCTTCTCATAAACAAACTAGAACTACAACCTAGATGGAACTACTATAAGGTGTGTGCATAACTGGTTGGAAAACCATTCCCAGAAAGCAGTTATCAATGGTTCACAATCAACCTGGAATGGGATCTCACAGGGATCAGTTCTGGGTCCAGCTCTGTTCAATATCTTCATCAGATATTTAGATAATGGCATAGAGAGTACACTTATAAAATTGATGATACCAAGCTGGGAGGAGTTGCAAGTACTTTGGAGGCTAGGATTAAAATTCAAAATGATCTAGACAAACTGCAGAAATGATATGAAGGAAAAAGGATACAATTCAATAAAGACAAATGCAAAGTACTCCACTTAGGAAGGAACAATCAGTTTCACACATACAAAATGGGAAATGACTGCCTAGGAAGGAGTACTGCAGAAAGGGATCTGGGGGTCATATTGGATTACAGGCTAAATATGAGTCAACAGTGTAACACTTGTTGCAAAAAAAGTGAACATCATTCTGGGATGTATTAGCAGGAGTGTTGTAAGCAAGGCAGCAGAAGTAATTCTTTCGCTCTACTCTGCACTGATTAGGCCTTAACTGGAGTATTGAGTCCAGTTCTGGACATCATAATTTCAAGAAAGATATGGACAAACTGGAGAGAGTCCAGAGAAGAGTAACAAAAATTATTAAAGGTCTAGAAAACATGACCTATGAGGGAAGATTGAAAAAAATTGATTAGTTTAGTCTGGAGAAGAGATGACTAAGAGGGGACATGATAACAGTTTTCAAGTACATAAAAGGTTGTTGTAAGGAGGAGGGAGAAAATTTGTTCTCCTTAACCTCTAAGGATAGGATAAAGAACAACGGGCTTAAATTGCAGCAAAGGTGGTTTAGGTTGAACAGTAGGACAATTTTCCTAACTGTCAGAATAAATTGCGTAAAGGGGTTGTGGAATCTCCATCATTGGAGATTTTTAAGAACAGGTTAGATAAACACCTGTCAGGGATGATCTAGATAATACTTGTCCTGCCATGAGTGCATGGGACTGGAGTAGGTGACCTCTCAATATCCCTTCCAGTCCTACAGTTCTTTGATTCTATGATTCTGTGCACTGTAGCCATACGTCTTTTCATGGACCAGGACTTTGAAGTTGAAAAATCTGAGAGGAAGATAAACATATTTCTAAGCTTCCCCAAATGATAATGGTTCTATAAAAAACAAAAACAAAACAAACAAAACTGACCAACAACAAACAACCATGATGTAGAGCTTACAAAAAGTTTTCAAATATCAAAATTTCAGTGAAATTTCAACCAGATGTGTTTTATTAGCAAATTATTCACTAATCCTATAATTACAGTCTCATATACTCTAGAAAGTAGCAAAGACTCAGGGCCCTATTCAGAGGATTATAGTTGTTAGGATGTGATAATGTTTACTTTGCCCTTTTTCTTATTGTCACAGCATTAACAATAATTAGGGCGGTTGGTGGAGATGGTTGAAAAATGTAGGGAACTTTTTAAAAATAAAAACTTTGTCCCTTTTGGAAATTCAGAATTTTGATGATATTTTCTGTAGAAATTTCATAAATGGAAAGTTTTGACCAGCTCCATCTGGGGGTATTATAGATTGAAATTAGATTTTGCTTTTTGTAATCCATGGTAGAAAGACATTCTGTTTATAAAATGTATTAAAATGGAAATAAAAAAGAAAGAAAAAATAGTTAGAGCATTTAGGGATCCTCCTTATTCTCTTAACTTCCCTCCCACATTCTATTTGTTTTGTACAGAATCATTAAAGGGAAATTATCTCATATGGCATTATATGCCCTTATTGGGGAAAAAGATAGTATCAGTGTAAGGTAGTAGTTTGGTTAATAAATTCTGATTCTGTCTCATCTCCTGCCTAACAGAAAACAATCACAAAGAAAAGGGAAAAGAGAAAAGAACATTGAAAGAGAGGGGAAATGCATTTTCTGACTGTATTGCAGTTCAGATGCTAGAAAGATCATAGGCACAGCTGCTGACACAATTACCCATTAATGGATATGCTTTTTCATACTTTTGTAGTTTTTTGTGGCCAGAAGGGACCATAATGATGACCTAATCTGATCTCCTGCTTAACACAGCACATTGGACTTATCCAAATTACAATTTAATGTATGCATCAAGTCCATAACTTCAGTTTGAGCAATAGCATATGTTTTAGAAAGACAGATACCCTCACAGTTAAAAAAACGTGCCTTATCCCTAATGTGATTTGCCTAGCATCAGCTTACAGCTATTGGATCTTGTTATACTTTTTGTGCTAGATAAAAGAGATGGCTCTCCATGTACATACTTGCAGACCGTAAGCAAGCCATCTTAACCTTCTCTGGGTTAAACCAAATAAATTGAGCTTCTTATGTCTCTCACTATAATGCATGTTTTCCAGACCTCAGGTCATTCTTGAAGGTCTTTTTTGAACCCTTTCTGATTTTTCAAAATCCTTTTTGAAATGTGGACAGAAGAGCTGGACACAGTATTCCAGCAATGATCTCAATAATCTCATATACATTGTTAATACCACTTCCCTCCTCCTACTTCACCCTCTTAGCTATAGCATCCTACTGGAAGCGCATGTTCAGTTAATTTTCTAATAATAACCCCTAAGTCTTTTTCTTTGTCACTGCTTTCCAGGATACAGTCCCCCATCTTGAGCGGTGGATTATCCAATGGGATGATGGAGCCCGTTCCCAGGGGCCCTGGGCCAATTGGGGGCCCCAGAAAAATGTGCACCCCAGCAGAAATCTGCCATGGGGTGGGGGAAGCCTGGAGCCCTGGTAGAAGCCACAAGGCGGGCAGGGGAAGCCCCAGCACACGGACCCTGGCTGCAGCCCCCATGACCAGAGGAGCCCTCACTCCCTCTTGCAGCCTCAGGGCTGGAGGATCTCTCACTCCCTGCTGTAGCCCCAGGGCAGTGGCATGGGGACAGAGCCTCTCCGGTCCTGGGGCTGCAGTGGGGAGGGAAGGCAAAAAGGAGCAAATGGGTTGTGGGGTGGGACCGTGGGTGGAACAGGAGCAGGGCCATGGGAGAAGGAGCAGAATGGGGTAGGGCTATGAAGGGAAGGGATGTGGGTGGAAGGGATGGAATGGGGACAGGTCAGCAGGTGGAAGGGGTGGGGAGCCCCCCCGCACTTGCTCTGAGTCAGGGTCCCAGGAAACCTTAATCTGCTTCTGCGCATCTTGTAAGTGTCACCTATATTCTTTGTTACTAGATGTATGACCTTGATTTTGGCTGTTTCATTTGCTTGATTTAGAAAGACATATGGATAGGTTGCTCTCAGTTCTCTGCTGTCAGGCTATTACTGGCTGAACTTTCACCAAGAGCAGGCTGCTCAGGTATAGTTTTCAGCTTGCCAAAGTGGTCTCATTAAAGTGTCTGTCAAGGTTCCTTCCCCACTCTGAACTCTAGGGTACAGATGTGGGCACCTGCATGAAAACCTCCTAAGCTTACTTTTACCAGCTTAGGTTAAAACTTCCCCAAGGTACAAACTATTTTACCCTTGGACTTCTACTGCCACCACCAAACTTTATCGGGGTTCCTGAAAAAACGTAGTTTGGACACGTCTTTCCCCCACAAAATCCTCCCAAACCTTGCACCCCACTTCCTGGGGAAGGTTTGGTAAAAATCCTCACCAATTTGCATAGGTGACCACAGACCCAAACCCTTGGATCTTAGGGCAATGAAAAAAGCATTCAGTTTCCTTACAAGAAGACTTTTATTAGAAGTAAAAAGAAAAGAATCACCTCTGTAAAATCAGGATGGTAAATACCTTACAGGGTAATTAGATTCAAAACATAGAGAATCCCTCTAGGCAAAACTTTAAGTTACAAAAAAGACACACAGACAGGAATATTCATTCTATACAGCACAGCTATTTTCTCAGCCATTTAAAGAAATCATAATCTAACACATACCTAGCTAGATTACTTACTAAGTTCTAAGACTCCATTCCTGTTCTGTCCCCGGCAAAAGCATCACACAGACAGACACAGACCCTTTGTTTTTCTCCCTCCTCTCAGCTTTTGAAAGTATCTTGTCTCCTCATTGGTCATTTTGGTCAGGTGCCAGCGAGGTTACCTTTAGCTTCTTAACCTTTTACAGGTGAGAGGATTTTTACTCTGGCCAGGAGGGATTTTAAAGGGTTTACCCTTCCCTTTATATTTATGACAGTGTCATAAGTTTAAATTTGTCCTGCCCAGCTAATCTGGACTATGCTTGATAGAAAGCAAAATGAGAGACAGGAAAGAGGCACTAGCAATAAAGTGGCAGTGAAATCAACACCAGAGGAAGAGGATAGAGCATAACCTCTACTTAGATTCACCTCTGAGGACAGAGCTAGGGCAATAATGATATTATCTGGTTCCTTTTTTTGGTCTGCTGTGGTCACAGCATATTTTGGGATCATGTAAATATCCCAAGTAGCATGGTGGAACATCCCCAAGTCTCTTCATTTAGTGGTGAAAATAGTGACAGTCATGATGCTATAAAGACTTTCTCTAATCTACATATACATAACAAAAATTCTGATCTGTTGAGAATTAGGAGCAACCCTAGTCAGCCATTTTGCCAACCAGGGCAGAAAACATTTTTGGCACTGTCCACTCCTAGCAGACAAGCAAAGAGGGCTAGCCACTCAGCGAGAGAGAGAGAAAAATGCTGAGCTGAAGAATGGTACTGTGTCCCCTGGAAGATGGCATCAGGGTGACCACCCTGCTCACTCACTTCTAGAATCAGCCTTGCTGAGAATTATCAGTCAGGGATTCTTCTAGTTCAAGCCAAAATTTTGAGGCAATGCCTTGGCTCCAGAGTATTCATAGCCTTTAAAATATGTTACATAAACATTTTTGTTCAAAGACCTTTCTGTCACCTTTCACTTACTTCGGACAATTTAAAATCCTCATCAATGGTAGAGCAGAAGCCCAGAGCCTTTTGCTTCGGCAAAGAGGGGATCCTGACTGGGGAGGCATAGAAAATGGTGAAGGCAACTGGCTCTGTCCTTCAGAGTATTCCCCTCCATGTCACGAACCTCTGCCCCCCAACTCCTAAATGAATTTTTGAAGCAGCTGGATTTGAGATTCCCTGGCAGTCCAGCTTACTTGGGATTTGTGCTAGTCAAGGCTAAACGGAGTCAGGGATGGGGCAAAGCAGCAGTGTGGATACGTCCCCTGCCTCAGTAGGATACACTGATTTAGGTGATAGAACCACTTCTGAGGGTTGGGTGGGAAGGGGAAAGAAGAGCAAGGGAGGGGGAGAATAAGCTACACCTACAAAGGGATTACAGGGTTTACTTCCAGTGTTGTCAGGTATCAAACCTGATTTTAAGAGGTGTACTTTTTATTGCCAGTTTTGAAACAATGGAATTCTCTGTAGTTAATGAAACTGTCTGACAAGGCTCAGTATAAATTTGCTGTGCAGTATTAAAGAAGACCTATCATTCATTGCCAAGTGCTGTGGGAGGTATGATAATAACGGGCTAGTGTGCTCAAAAGCAAATTCAAGGATGAATTGATACCTTCTTCCTAATTAGTTTTGACCTCAAAATCTAACATTAAACTATGGTTGTCTAGCGAGACTCCTGTTGCCTAATGTATGTAAAACCTCTTATTGGAAAAGACACATGGAAGCCACATAGGTTTGTTCATAGGAACATGCTCTAGGAGTGACTTTGTGTTAAATTCGCTCATAGTTTTTTTTCCAGGAAATATACAAGATATGGAACTTGGCTAAAATCCTTTCTTTACCAAATACTAAATAACCACTCCTGTTTACTATGCTAACTTTCTAAGTGTTAGTTCCCACTCTTTTAGAGAAGAATTCAGAATTGTACACACACAATGAAAGATGAGGTTTATGGTGTTTCTACTGAAATATAAATACCCATCCTGGCTGAGCTCAGACAATATTAAGAAGAAAGGACAGTCTACATTAAAATAGTTGTGAAAAGGCTCTGAATTTGAAGTGTATTTCTATCGTGATCCCTGAGTAGAGAGATAGGGTTGAGTTTGTCCCTGATGTAAGTCCACTGAAGTCAAATATAAAGATATGTTTGTAGAAGATTATAATTTAAAGACACTTCCTTATAGGGGACAGTATTGTGAATATAGAAATTTAGAGATGTGCCCTAGAAGCTAGGGTTGAGAACACTGTACTGTGTACAGTAATTCATCACAGAAGCTCTCTAGTTTGTTTTATTAAAAGTTTTATTCCTTTTTGATTCACTGGTTTGATTCACTGTTGTTTAATGAACCCCAAATTCATTATATCAGAGTTACCCCACTGATAAATTTGATCTATTTAAGTTACTTTAGAGAAAAATCCATCCCTAAGAAAGTCAACTAAATACCTGTGTTTTACTTATTTGAGTTAATCTCATTTGTTTCTGTGATTAAAAAAAAAATCTATATTATGCCTTAGAGGAGCAATAAAGGAAAATAAGACAATATCTGACAAATCTTTGGAACTCTTACTATAACCTGAGTACTGTATCGCAGTGTAAAAAAAAGTAGAAGCAAAACTAACTACATGCAAGTTGAGATAAGTTTAAAAATCAGATCTGAAATGTGTTCTGTAAGGTTGTTACTTTTGCAGACTCCCCTGGATTTTGGTTGTTATACAGCAACAGCAAACAATGTTTGCGGGCAGACGGAAGCCACTTATTCAATCTTCCATTTGGGGGGTGGGAAGCAAAAGTAGGGCAGCATTTTATTCTGGTGATTGTAATGAGACAAAAACTGACTGGAAGCTCTGGGCAAAGATTTTTTTATGCAGCCAGTCAGGCAGGCAGTATCCTGTGTCATTTTAACTGGTTCCAGGAGTTGGGCAATTTATAGCTTTCACAGATTACTTATGTCAGTAATGGACTTGTGGTATATATAATGTTATTAAGGGACTTTGCCAGTAGTTTCCAATGAGAAAAACAAGAACTTTTTTAATTCAGAGGGGGAATAACATGCACCTGGTTACAGCAAAAGAAAAAAATTGTATAAGAAGCTTAGAGAAAAAGGGTTATTTGTTCTTCCCTCAGCTTCTGTGCATGTGGGAGGGGAGGTGGGAGGGGGAATCAAGCCCAGTGCAGCTCGCCAAGGACCTGTCCATGCAAGACATAGAAGGTGTAGTTTCAAAACACGTTAATTATCACATTTTAAAACCCTAACACAGATAGAGCACATTACACATGTTAGTTCGTCAAACTTTAACCCGAGGGTTAAACTACAGCTTATCCTGTCTACACCAGGCTTTTAAAAAATGTTCGATAACATGTTTTAAAACTGGGATTTTTAAACTTAAACTTAGTCTCTAAGGTGCCACAGGTACTTCTCATTTTTTTTTAAGCAAATAAAGAGTTTAAAATAACATATACTTTATGCTCATGTGGACCCTCAGTGCAGGTTCTGTGGCATATTCCCTCTCCTCAAGTCCCACAGAAATCCTTGTGAAGGTGTACTGTGAGGTTCAGATTCTGTGAGCTGCAGGTGGAAGGGACAGCATAGGGGATGGCTATTTTCCACAGCCCCACCTACCCACAACAGCACAGGATTCTCCCATGTAAGATAATGCTAACCCAGACAGCTTCATCTTATTTGGCTATTAGCTCCATATACCTCTAACACACACATACAGAAGTAACAGAACAAGATAAAATACTCTATAAAATTCTCAGCTTGAGGTCAAGGACCCCTTTGGGGGCCATGAGCAGGTTTCACAGGGTTAGCCAAAATAAACCAGAGAACAGGGCCAGCATTAAACTCACTGTGGCTCAGGGCAGAATGCCAAAGCCCCAGCCGCACGGAGCTGAAAGCCAAAGCCTGAGCATCTTAGCAATTGCCCTGCTTGCTACCCCCTAATGCCAGCCTTGGGTTTTAATCTACTGGATATGAAGACAAACAGTTGTTGTGGCACAGGTGGGCCATGGAGGTTTTTATGGCATGTTGGGGTGGGGCTCAGAAAGAAAATGGTTGAGAGCCCATTCTCTATAATAGTGCCTTACTTCTCAATGTTTGCTGAATTCAGAGTTCTATGTGCCCTTTGGCTTCCTAATGAGAGAGTCCTAATGACTCTAATGATTCACAATTTTAACTGTATACAGTGTAAAGAAGAAAACAATACAAACATTCCCCACACTCAGATAAAAATGATTCCTTTTTGTACAGCAGAAAGTGAGTTGCAAGCAGCACGCATTTTTCTCCTCTTGTCTAAAGTGAAGCTGTTGCTTCAGTACTATGCAGCTGTTCTCTAATTTCTGTTTTTGTTTTATAACAGTATGTTCCTTTTTCTGATATTGGATCTGTTTGGCTCTGCTTAGGGATCCCTTAGTAAGCCTGATATAGGTACCAACATGATACAACCACAACATGTAGAACCGAGAGAGGAATCTTCCATAGATCCAAAGGTGGGGAAGAATTATTATCTCCATTCTTCAGAGTAACTGGGGTTTAGGGAGGCTGAGCAAATTGTCCCTGGATCACACAGTGCCAGGGTCAAGAAATGAAACTGGCTTTTCCTCACTCCCAGTCTCTTGCTCAACCCACTAGACAACACCTGCTAGGTGCACAGCTAACTCAAGCTTATGGTTCCATCAGTTACAGATACTCTCTCGCTTGTTCTCTCTCTCTCTCTCTCTCTCACACACACACACACACACACACACTGCATGTGGCACAACTAGGAAATAGCAGCAAGCAAACATCTTCAAGAAGGCAACTTTAAAAATAGAAACAGAATTTTTTCAAACATCCAAAGGGGTAAATTCAGTAATTTCATGAAAAGGAAGGGGGGAAATATGCATTTCCTCATGCAAAGAGGTGAGTGAATATACAGGTCAATTTTTATTTTGCCAGTATTCACCTATCACTAGTTACAGTTTGAGAAGAAATTTAAAAAAACAAGAGTTAGATACTTTGATTAGAGATAGGAAGAGGTAAGATGTGCTCTAAAATCACAGCAGACCACACGTAGAATGCGTGGCAGGACAGGGTTTCCCAAGAGCAGCAGCAGCACTTTTCCAGCCCTAGAAAAGATAAATCCTATCTGCTATTTTCAGAAACATGCACAGTGTCCAAGTTTCTTCCTCAAAGCAACTTGAAATCCATTTTCCCTCACTCCCCATACTCCTCAAGATGTACCTTTGAGGCACAGTCCTGCATCCGGGATAGAAAGGAGATGCACTGAAGGGAGAGAGAGAGAGCACACTGTGACACCTCCCTTCTGAAGCTTCCTGATGCCTGGATGGGGGAAGAAGGGCATCCTTGATACACCCCTTTATGAGGTAGAGCACGTTACCTCATGTGTGTAATCCCACTTTATGAGCTAGTGTGGAGGAGAGATAGGACCATGCTTCACCTCTTGCTGACTGCTCCCTGTCCCCTTTGAGTGACTGTGCAACTTCTGGGAGGACTGAGTGGAAGTCCCTATATTCTCCTGAGTAAAGGAACTGCAATTATATCTGGCCCTTGCATGGATTGTGCTAAGCAAGGAGCAGCCTTCTTGCATCCTCCTCTCCATCACTTCATATCTAGGAGGGGACCAGCACATTCCAGCCTATAACATCCTGCCAACTAATGCATTTCCTGATCTGCAAGAAGAAGGCTGTGGAGTGAGAATTCCCAGAGCTAAAATCATTTCAACAACTTGTATTTTGGATTCATACATAGAAAGCTGTATCATCACTGGCTTCAGCAAGTTTTCATTTTCATGCTAGGGTGATATAGGATAGGATATAGTTTGGCTGCCCTTTACAAAGGCAATTTCTGCCATTTTATGCAGTCCTAACAGATAAGAGGCTGTTTTATTTACCAGGGAAAGCTGGCAACTTAAATGCAGCATCTGGTTTGTAGTAAGGCTCAGAATAGTGCTTTACCAATTATCTAGCTGGACTGACCAAGGCACAAAGAAGTCATCTGACTTGCCCAAGGTCATTCAATAAGTGGCTCCACCTGGATTTCAACACAGGTTCTGATTCACGATTCTTTGTTGCAATTATTTGCTTTCATAGGGAAGGATGTTCAGTTGCTAGTCTATATTAATTGTATCCATAAATGAAAGTCACATGTTAGGATTATGCTGCTTTATGTCCTGTGAGTAAGAAGTACATACTTTTTTTTAGTGGATTGACTGCTGTTTTTCTGACATACCTGATAGATAGTGTAAAAAGCAAATATACCAGTTAGAGGGATTAGACGATAAAAATGGAAGCACTCATGGGGCACCTACCATATATTTTACTTAATGGACAATAATTTGAAAGAGAAATAAAATAAAAGTGACAGGGTTTAGCACATTGCAACTGAAGCACTTTAGACAGGGATTGTACGTAACTGAATTTTGTTGTACAGTATCTACTGCAATCTGCCACATAATTCACTCTAAGTAAAGCTGATTAAATTGTATCACACAGTGAAAGCCATGTTAATGGGTTTTGTATGGACTGCAGTGCTCAAGGGAATGACTGGAGTTAAGGGCATCAAGATATCTCACAATGAAGTGGGTGCCACAGAAGAAGCAAGCTGCCCCTTTATTGATCCATCTATGTATACAGCTTTGGTAAAGCTTTATGCAGTCTACTCATACTCTAGGTAATCTAAAAACGTCCCTTTATGTGTTCATAGTCCGCCAGAAAACAAGGGCATTGTATTGAGCAAGTCCATGATAAAAATGCAGATGCCTTGGGATAGCAGTTTATACAAATTACTGATATTGCTGCTCTCATCTTGGCTAAAGCACAAGAGACCTATGCTGAATGAAACATGGATTCAAAATGTTTTGTTTGAGGTTCTAATGATTTTTAAATGATACTTTGAAATGCCGCTGTAGAGTCAAAGGTGATGCCAGCTATTGAAGACTAATGAGGATTTTAGCAATTCTACTGCTAGGCTGCCTGACTCTAGTAGTGAGAAATGGTAGAAGTGCCCTGTGGTGTACTGCCACGATAAGGCACAGCATCTTCTTAGAATTAACCTAAAGCTTGGATAGGGGAGCCTGTGACCTTTCAACCAGACTTGATCTGTGTAATGCTAGAAATGAGCCTGCCAACAAAATACAGTACATGATGATGAGCTGGATATTTCCCATAGGGTGGGAAGAGCCTGAAGGATGGGAATGTCTTGGTGCTTAGCAGGAGTGACTTCTGTATTTTTGTGACTTTTGACATACCCCCAAAGTCTTGTTCCATTATTGTTATCATTATTACTCTATTAGTAAACTTTAAGGGCTAGGTTGTGCCATGTTTCTGTGTGCAGGTACAGGTTAGAAAAGAGGGGCTTTTGCCCACCCCCATGCGCACATCTATATGCAATCAGGGTCCAGGTACTATTATTGTCCTTCCATATTGGGAAGATAAGAAGCTGCTTCCTCCTGCTGAAGCTGTGCAAACCACCTCAAAGGGGAAAAGAAAAAAGAGAATCAATGTGTGGCACTGGAATGAGACTCAGCAGAGGAAGGTTCAATTATCATCTCTCCCACAACCTGCAATTAAAAACCCATGGCTGGCCCATGCAAGCTAACTCAGGCTCACGGGACTCGGGCTAAGAGGCTGTTTATTTGCAGTGTAGACTTCCAGGCTCAGGATGGAATCCAGGCTCTAAGATGCTGTGAGGTGGTCAATATAGTTTCTTACACCACACTTATCACCAGAGATCTGAGCACCTTTCAGTAGTGCATTAAGCAAACCAACTAACATCAGTTATATGTTATTTGTTCTTATCCTCTCGAAAGGGGGAGAAGTGTGTGCAATGGTGTGTGTTGTTTTGGTAGGGTGTTTCTGTTTTTTGGGGGGGGGAAGAGGTTGATCATCATTGCTTTGGGTGTTTTTTAAATCCCTTAATCTCTCTGTGCCTCAGTTCCCTGCTGTACAATGAAGATATTAATACTTCCTTTCTCTTGCTTTATGTCTATTTAGACAGATGTCTGGGACAGAGATAATCTCTTATTCTGTATCTGTACCATGGGCACAGTGGTGCCCTAATCCTGTTTGGGACCTCTATCCCCTGATGTAATAATAAACAAAAAAACAAATAAAGTTAATAAGGGTTCTGCCCTTCTGCATCAATTTTTGGGGCTGACTTGGTGGGCAAGGAAGGATCATGCTGCACATCCAACTTCTCCTGCGGGAAAGGACTGTGCTTCTTCAGATATGAACCCTCCCCTACCTTTTATGGGGTAGTGGGTGTTGTATCCTTGGGGGCAGCAGTTTTAGGAAGAAATCACTTGAGACACAGAAAGCTGTGCGCCATGTAAGCAGCCATTTATTTTCACACACTGAACTAACCAAACCAGCCAAAACTGGCTGGGCTATCCCCTAATAATCTAACTCAGTTGCCATAGCAGCAACAAGATGCTATTACCACGATAACCAAATACACAACATGTTCCTCCCCCCTTAATAAGAACATCCCCTAAATAAAACACTAAACTAGAGAAGGAGGGTAGACTTCCTCCATTCCCGGCTAAACACCAGAGATTATATTGCCCCATAACCGTAGGTTCGCCCTAGCTAAAGATCCAGACCACAGGAGGTCTTCTGTCTCTAGGTTGATTATGGCGAATTTCTAGTGTTGTTGCACCCGAAAGTACCTTGGGCGCAGGCCTGACAATGGGTGAGGAGGTGGTATCAATTTGTTCCGGGCAAGGGGCCGCCGGCAGTAATGGAGGAGAACAGTCAGGAACAGGTGATTCTTGGTTCGGTGTCTCGCCAGAAGAGGTGAAGTCAGACAACTCAACTGAAGATGTGTCCTGAGGACTGGCATGACCTGGCAACAGCTGATCTACATGTTGCCACCAGGTGAGATTCTCTGCAGTCCAGACTGTATAGGAAACAGGTCCTGTTTGAGCGATGATCGTGGCAAGGACCCATTTAGCTCCAGAAGTATAATTCCGAGCCAGAACTGGCTGTCCCAAGCTAAAGGTTCAGTCTTTTGCTCTGGATGCACGTCTGATGACTTGATATTGCTGCTGATATTGCACAATTTGTCTGGGTTCTGAAGGTTTCAGCAGATCAAAGCAAGTGCACAGCTGTCGTCCCATCATTAGAAAGGCCGTGGATGCCTTGGTCGTAGCATGAGGTGTGTTTCTGTAGGAAAGTAAGAAGGTGTCCAGATGCTTTTGAATGGAGTGTTGTCCTCTTGCTGATTTCAAAGCTTGTTTCATTGTCTGCACAAATCTTTCAGCTAATCCATTAGTGGATGGATGATATGGTACTGAAGTGATGTAGTGGATCCCATTTGCCTTCATAAAATTTTGAAACTCCTGAGAGACGAACTGTGGTCTGTTGTCGCTCACAAGTTGTTCTGGCAGACCGAAAAGACTAAAGAGTACCTGTAGTTTTTGGATAGTACTCTCTGCAGTAGTGGACTGCATTATAGAGATTTCTGGCCATTTAGAATGGGCATCTACCACTACCAAGAACATGCTTCCTTAGAGGGGGCCAGCAAAGTCAACATGAATATGTTGCCACAGGTTTTTAGGCCAGTCCCATGTGTGTAGGGACACCCATTGGGATCCATTCCTAACACCCTGACATGACATACAAGCTCTTGCCTTCTCTTCAATAGCACTGTCCAATCCAGGCCACCAAAAATAGCTTTGTGCAATTTCCTTCTATGCGCACTATTCCAAAGTGACCAGCATGTAGCTGTTCTGACATTTGTGATCTCAATGGTGGTGGGATAATGACACGTCTCCCCACAACAACCAACCAGATTGGATCGATAACTCCATCCTCCTGGACATGTAGGTAACAAGGTTGGGTGAGACCGGAGAGGTTCATCAAGATTTTCCATGCATCACCAGGTCCATAACTTGGGACAATACTGGGTCAACGTGAGTTGCCTTCTTTATCTGAGTAGCAGTGATGGGTGTATTCTCTACATGTTCAAAGTAGAAGATTTCCTTTTGGGAAGTATCTTGATGTTTGACTGGCAAAGGCAACCTTGAGAGACCATCTGCATTGTCATGCAGAGTGGATTGCCAATATTTGATTTCATATGTGTGTGCTGAAAGTAACAATGCCCAACATTGCATACTACTAGCAGCTAATGGGGGAACGCCTGTGTAGGGTCCAAAAATTGACATCAGAAGAGTAAAATTCCACCCAAACAGGTACTGATGAAACTTCCGAATTCCAAAAACTATTCACAATGCCTCACGTTTGATTTGGGCATAGTTAGTTTCTGCTTTGCTTAGAGTGCATGAAGCAAAAGCAATAGGTCTCTCTTCTCCCGAAGGCATAATGTGTGACACGACTGCTCCCACTCCATAAGGGGAGGCATCGCAGGCCAGTTGTAGGCGTAAGGATGGATCAAAGTGTGTTAGAACTTCAGAATTTAGCAATGCATCCTTAGCTTTGTAAATGCAACATTACAGGCTTCAGTCCACTTCCAGGTCTTGTTCTGCCCAAGGAGTTCGTGACAGTGTGGCAAACTGTGAGATGAACTTTCCATAATAGTTCAATAGTCCTAGAAACAAGCGCAGCTGGCTAACATTTTGAGGCGGGGGAGCCTCCACAATAGCCTTAACTTTTGCAGGGGCCTTATGAAGACCCGCAGCATCAATGATGTGTCCCAAATATTCAACAGAGGCCTGGAAGAATTCCCAATTGTCTTTGCGGACTTGTAGGCCATACTCTTCCAGTCTTTGTAGGATAGCCTCTAAATAATTTAAGTGATCCTCTTCACTCCTTCCAGTGACCAGGATGTCATCCAGATAGCATGGAAATCCTGGCAAGCTTCACAAGATCTGGTCCATAGCCCTCTGGAACAGGGCGGAAGCATACGTTATTCCCAAGGGTAGGCAACAGTATCGATAAAGCGCCTTATGAGTCACAATAGTCAACAGCTCTTGGGACTTTTTATCGATGTACATCTGTAAATACGCTTGACTCAGATCAATCTTACTGAATCTTTGTCCCCCAGCCAGGCCCACGAAGGGGTGTCAGTTTGGGCGAGAACAGGGATGGCTCCCTGTTCGATGCAGGGAAGCGGGTATTGCTCTGCACACCACACCGGGTTAACAGTGACTTTAAAATCACCACAAATCTGGAGGAAGCCATCTTTCTTCACTATTGGAATGACCAGAGTGGCCCATGGGCTATGGGTAACTGGTATTAGGACTCCATTGGTGACCAGGCGCTCCAGGTCCACTTCAACTTTCTGCCTGATGGCATATGGCACAGTTCGGGCTTTCAGATATTTTGGTTGACTGTCAGGTTTAATGTTCAATGTCACAGTGATTCCCTTCATACTTCCCAGATCCTCTCGAAAAACAGCAGCTTGTTTCCTTAGTATAATGGTCAGACCGGTTTCTTCTT
Source organism: Eretmochelys imbricata (assembly GCF_965152235.1). NCBI lineage: Eukaryota > Metazoa > Chordata > Testudines > Cheloniidae > Eretmochelys > Eretmochelys imbricata. The sequence continues at coordinate 146,198,452 of NC_135572.1, forward strand.
TAGTTAGTCATTTGATGCACTTCTGCCCAGGTCAGCTGAATCTTCCCAAGCCAAGACCTACCCATTAAGGCTGGGTAATTACCTCTCACCAAAAACAGTGGCATTTTAGCAGCCTGTCCATTGAGCTCCACCTTAACATCAGTAGTGCCCAACATGGGCACAGCTTCTCCCGTATACCTCTTCAGAACAGTTTTTGTTGCCTTAAGCAGAAGATGCTGTAGCTTTTCTTTATACACAGTCTCGGAGACCAGCGAGACGGCTACACCAGTGTCCAGTTCCATGCGTATAGGTTTGCCATCCAACAACGGAGTTACCCAGTATTCATGTGAGCCCACTGCCAAAGACAAAACGTGCAGTGGCACTTCTTCTTGCGATGAGGTGTCACCTTGGTCATCCTGGGTCTGCTCTAGGGTATGCAGGTTCCCCTTTTTGGTGAGCCAGACCATAGGCCTCTTTCTTTTGTTTACAGACACATTCAATGTGTCCCTTTTTGCCACAGTGTTGACACATCAGGTCCTTACACGAGCATTCTGATGCCTGGTGATCCGGCTTACTACAGCGGTAACATTCCTAACTCTGCACAGTTTTGTGGGTAGGTTCTTGTGACACGTTATGCACCCTAGGGGATGCACCAATGTATTGCGCCTCCTTTGTAGCCAGTTCCATGGAGACCGCAATATCAGCAGCCTTCTGTAAGGTAAGCTGAGACTCTGTCAATAGGCACTTCCATTTAGCTTCACTGTGCAGGCCACACACTAACCTGTCACGCAGGGCATCATTTAACATCTCCCTAAATTCACAGTGTTCTGCTCACCTTTTTAAAGTTGCTACAAATTGTACATATGATTCATCTTCTTTTTGGTCTCTTTTGTGGAACCTGTACCTTTCAGCAATTACCAGTGGTTTGGGGGGAAAATGGGACCCCAGGATTTCCACAGTGTCACTGTAAGATTTGGTCTCAGGCTTAACAGGGTGTAGTAAACTACGTAGCAGGGAGTAGGTTTTAGCCCCCACAACACTGAAGCATATTGGCACCGTCTTCTCTGCTGTAATGTCATCTGCAATAACAAAAAGCTCAAAACGCTCAGTATACACATGCCATTGCACTATATTCTCCTCAAAAGGTTCCAATGGCCCTGTAAGTGTAGCCATGGTTTTAGTTTCAGGTTTCACAGTCAGTGCCAACAAGCCAGCACAGTCAGTGCAAACAAGCCAGTTCTTACCTCCTTCCAACAGCTACAAGACTTTGGTGGGTTTTGTTTTGTTTTCTTTTTTTTTTCTTTTTAAAAAAAACTTGACTTCTACTTCCTTTTGTTGCTGGGGCAGCACAGGGATCTCAGCCTCACCGCCACTTTGTTGTATCCTTGGGGGCAGCAGTTTTAGGAAGAAATCACTCGAGACACAGATCTGTGAGCCACGAAAGCAGCCATTTATTTTCATACACTGAACTAACCAAACCAGCCAAAACTGTCTGGGCTATCCCCTAATAATCTAACTCAGTTGCCATAGCAACAACAAGGTGCTATTACCACGACAACCAAATGCAACAGTGGGGTAGGAAGATGATGACTCAGAGGAAAGCAATGGTGAACAGAGTACTCACAATGATTGGAAGAACAGCAGGAAGCAGTCAGGGCAGAGCAAACCAGGATGACTGGAACCTGGAGAGGGAGAAAAGCCAACTGGACCAAGCTACGCTGCACTGGAAAAGGGAATAACTCATAGAAGAAGAAAAGAAGCATATAGACTGAGAAATGTGCTACTACAAGGAGAAACCATGCCAGGATGAATTAGATCCTGCCTATCTGGAGCACTTGGCACCTCACACATGATAGCAGAGCATTAGAAAATGGATCGATATAGTAGTTCAATGGATCAAATTTCCAGTTAAAAAAGCCTCCAGCACAGAAGCCATAAGATTCAACCTTGCCATATCTTATCACATAATATCCCACTGAAATAATTTCTTAAACTCCACACACTGCACCTTTGCAGAATGAGGTCAAGGTAAGAGTCGTTACTCACTTTGTGCAGTAACTAAAGTTTTTTTCAGATGTGTTTCTCTCTGGGTGCTTCACTTCAGGTGCATCTGTGCCCAATGCACCTTTTATTAAAGATTTTTGGTAACAGTGTCCATTTGGCCCATACATGTGCTCAAGTCCTTGTGCTGAGGACATACAGAGCTGTGTGCCTGAACTTCACAGTTTGATTTTACCAGTAACAGGGACTTTTTATTGAGAACTGGCCTAAAGAGGATTGAAGTAATCATTGGTCATTGCTGGCTGCTACTTTTTGTTCATATAGACTGCCTCCAAGATAGAGTCTCTGCATATCAAGCCCTGAGGATCAGACTTGAGGTCAAGAGGGAACATAGCCTGGCCATGGACTGGCAGCAGTCATGCATTGTTTGTGATTAACCTGTCTGCACCAGACACCTGGAATAAAGCTGTACAATATAGCCATAGATATTCAACGCTACAGATTCTTGCTATCTAAGCACATTTTTGTGGACAAACTTCCTTCAGTTCCTTCTCTACCACAAAGCCCTTTGAGAGAAAACTCTAAAGTAAAATAGGTGGGGAAGGAGGGCAGGTAGCGGAGTATCTATGGCAAGGGGAAGACATCTCCAAGAACTCAGTTTACTACACAAAATGAGTAACTTCTTCCTTCGAGTTATATCCCTATCGGTTCTCCACTTCAGGTGGTGCCTGAGCAATATCTCTGGAAGTAGCACCAGACTGAGCTCCAACAATGAAGACAGAACTGCATTTCCAACTGCAGCATCTGATCTGCCAAAGCATAGTACTTGAATAAAGTATGTATTGAGGTCCAGGCTGTGGCTCTACGCATTTTGACAAGTGAAATATCTTTCTGTAGTGCCGCAGAAGTAGACTGGGACCTTGTAGAATGGACTAGTACCCTAGAAAAAAGATAAAATGTTGGCAGCCTCATAACAAGAGATTCACCTTGAAAGTCATTGAATAGAGATTGTGAATTCTTTGGCTCTGTCTGCAAATGAAACAAACAGTCTGGGAAGACTTTCTAAATTGTTTGTTTCTGTCCAGCTAGAGGGCTAATGCTGTCGTGACATCCAGGGTACGGAGGGCATCTTCCTCCCTGGTATGCAATGGTTTGGAGGGGGGAACGAAAGATGAATAACCTGGTTAACACTGAATTCAGAAGATATTTTAAGTAGAAACTTAGGAGGTAGTTTCAGTGAAACAATTTCCCTGAAGAATGCTATAAAGCAGGATTCCTTGCTTTCTCCAACTTTCTGGGCAGAAGTGATGGCCACAAAAAAAAAAAAAAACTGTTTTCAAAGAGAACATGTACCCAGTGTTTTAAAGGAAGATCAAGTCACTTTTTGGTCTTTATTATAAATTGTAGCTTGTGCATGGTATTGTCTGTCATGCTCATTGACAGCTTCCATAACTAAAGAATTTGGTGGAGGATGGGAAAACAAAGATTCTGAATTTCTTGCTGGGATATAATACCTTTTGTCAGCCCGTTTCAGGGATGAAAGTAACTTAAAGGACTTACCGGTATGCTGGAGTCCTGAATGGAGGTGTGGCCTCAACTGGGAGGGGCAGTGCCTTTAAATCAAGATTTAAATGGCCCGGGGCTCCGGACGCTGCGGGGAGCCCATGACCCTTTAAAGTGCTGCCCGAGCCCCGCTGCTGGAACTCCAGCGGTTATTTAAAGGGCCCGAGGTTCCCTGCAGCAGCTGGAGCCCGGAGCCCTTTAAATCACAGCATACCGGACCATACCAGCTTATTTTCACCTCTGGCCTGTTTACATATAGGTGGTGTTGTGGCAGGAGTCTTCCAGATGGTCTCAGCAGATTGTAGCAGAGCCTCATGCACTGGAAAAGCTATTGGCCCAGAAGCTGTTGTGTGTAATATGTCAAAAGTTTGTGTTTCAACTCTTGGGCCTTCTCTAAATGGATTTGGAGCAAATCAGTGATGTGCTTCATCAGCTCCTGAAACTGCTTGAAGCCATCAACAGGGGAAGGTGGAGGCATTACCGCCTCATTTGGTGACAATGTTGATATATTTCTTTGAGGTGTCGCTTCCATACCTGCTCTGGCCTCTTGCTCCTTGAATGACTCCTCCTGAAGTTGAAACTGTTGAGGAGGAAGTGATGGAGCAGGAGGACATATTTATCTATACTTCCCACAGGAGTAACTGGGAGTTTGAGAACCACCAATGATTGGGATCCATGGGTCCCAATATGGCCCCTGAGGGGTACCATAAAGTAGAGGAGGGGGCATCCTGTGCTGATCGTAGGATGGGAATAACATTGTTTTTCCCATGGGAACTTCACTTTCAGGGTAGGTGACAGGTCCCTTTGGTGGTGGGCAGGAGATCCCTGGACAGAGATAGGAGAATCAGAGCAGCCATCCTCCACATAGTCTAAAAGCAGAGTGAACAATAAAGGAGATGCTAATGGTCTGCTTAGTGTGGCAGATACCAGAGAGCTGGTTTCTACCAGGATAAGGTAAGGTCTCAGGGAGCCAGGAGATCTTAGTCCTGAGAAACTTGAAGGGGCACAGTAGTTGCTCTATCTCAGGCCATAGGGCAGTTGATAAGGAACTGAGAGTGGTTTGCCCTTGCAGCTCTGTATATCCATGATATAGGGAATGAAAGATGTCTGGAGTATATATATAGACTGAACAGGCATGGCTACAGAAAAATCTTTGATCAAAGGCACAAGGACAGTAAGTGGAACCTAAAGTACAGCAACCATATGGATATCACTTGAAGAAGAACCTGTTTGGCATATGGCCTGCAAGCAGCACCATTTCATTTTATATTGAGGAAGAAGCAGCTGAAGAAGCATCTACACTGCTTTCTGCTGTGGTAGTATTGTGTGAAGAGAGGCAGTCCCTCTCATGTAGCCAGGTCCAAGGCCATTTAAGCCCTTATTGGTCAGCAGAAACACTGTAATGGTGTGTATTGGCCTTTTAAAGTTTATGAGGGAAACCTTCTTGGGACAGTATAAACCCTTTCCAGGATTCATGACCACTGATTGACTGGAAATGACCCTGGGAAAGTTGTTTAGAGTTTCTTATAGAGCCGTTACTGCTCATTAGCTTTAGGGCTTGAAAAGAAGAATGCACTGTAACTCACTTCTTCCAACAACAGGAACAAGTCTAGCTCACATTAGTTGCCAGCAAATCACTTCCCTGAGATTCAGAAGAATAACGTTGCTGGGAATTGTTGTACCTCCTGATAGCCATATTTGTAATCTACTTGGTTCTGGCAAGGCCTCCTGGGAAACAGTGAACTGTGTCTTCAAAGAGAGTAAGACAGGCCTAAACATAGAGCTGGTTGATATTTTCCATAATTGTTTTTTTATGGTGGGGAAAAGTTTTTCATTAAAAAATTCACTAAACATTTTCATGATTTTCAACCAGCTCTCTGGGGCAGAAGCAGATTGTGCTGAAGGTTCTCCCCTGAAGGTTGTGGGCAGGTAAACCCACTGTCTCAGTTTGATATTTTCATTTGCTTTGCAAGGCTATTTTGCAGCAAAGACCTTTGACGGGATTCTGTGAATCTATGGAGATGAGTTTCTGTTTTGGGCAAATAATCTATGTAATTTACAACAACAAAATCCAAACCAAATTGCTATCAGGAGTACTTCTTGTCTCCCTTGGAGCCAATACAAACTCAATTTCTTCTGTCCCATGTCTTGCATAGTTTCTTCAGTAAAGAAAGAATTATGCTGTATGTGGAGAAACTGAAATGTTCTGGAAATAAATTTCCTGGCAACTATACCATTGTATAAATGTTTTTTTTTTCTTCTTCTTCTGCTATTCTGGGTTACAGGTAATTTTATAAAAAAAAAAGAAAACAAAGACACAGGCTAATTTCTTTGTTACTCTTGATTTGTCAGAAGATTTAACAACACACAATAACTCTATTTCTGCATAGGAATAATAATCCAAAACAAAACCTCAACTATAACTTTAAGAGTATCATATTCCTCCTTGTAGTGATGTTGAATGGCCTCCCTCTGAACTGGAGAGCAAGGGACCACTGCACTCCCCCTGGTGGGCAGAATCAAAACAACCCTGCTCCCAGCACGTAAGTCCTGGGGCGGGACAGGATGTATAAAAGTAGAGCAGCAGAGCTCAGTTGGGGCTGGACTACTAGAAGGAGCAGATATCTCTTCCAGGGAATAGAGATCTTTGCAGGATCCTGAACTAGTTCCTGAGTGGAGCCGCACCCTGTGGTTGGAGGAGACAGCCGACTCTCCCAAGGAGCTGCCAGGACCACCATTAGATGAGTGCCTTGAGGAGCTATGTGGACTGCCAGTGGCTAAGTACCGCGAGGAGACAGAGGACCTTTGAACTACAAAGAACTATGTCCAGACTGTGATAGGAAGTAGTCCAGGGGAACCAGACTTTTGTCCGTTTCTGCTGCTGGAGAGTGAGAGTCAGCATGTTTTAGGAGGATCGCCGCTGACCCAGTGGTAGACCCGTCCACCACTATTAGGGCCCTGGACTGGGACCACCCTACTCCTGTCACTGACCCCCCCCACCCCTAACCTCCTCATTTTCACCAGAAGTTCTGGGCTGTGTTGTGGGCTCACCACAGACAGAAGGCTGTGGATCTACAGACTGCTTGTGGATCTGTCCTGCCCAGAGGGCGAGAGCTCCTTTCCCCTAAACTCTTTGTTGCTGTCTGCCCCAGCCTGGGGCTGTGGACTAAAGACTGTTTGCTGCTCGACCCTACCAGAGGGCTGTAGTTTCCCCAGTAGAGTTACTTTCTGTATGCTTGTAGTGAGGCAGAGTGACCTCCCTCCCCACTCAAGAGTGAGGGACCACTACACTCCTACAGTAAATCAACATGCTCAATATTTCAGGAAAAGGCTGAAATAATTTCATTCCCCACCCCCCATTAATTTGTGTTCAAGTCTGAATGTACATAACACATTTAGTAGAGTTATATCAAATGCCCAAAGGGAAGGAAAAATGGGCATGTGCTCAGTTGATGAGTAATGATTAATGAGGATTAAGAATGAATAATAGATTTTGCAACTTTCTGGTATTCTCTCATCTCATCTGCTCTCTCTACTGATCTCTACAATAGATGACAAATGCTGTACACAGATGCACTGTAATGTAGATGTCTTCTCTTTGTAGAATTTTGGACTGATTTTCAAAGATGCAGAACACTTTGAACTCCCAGTGACTCCAATGGGATTTGTGGGTGCTCACCCACTGATTTTCAAAGGACAGTGTTATTACTGAGACTCTCTCTCACCTGTTTCTATTTCCATCCTGTCATATATATTTCTAAATATTTTTTTTCAAAATCTCAGCTTAGTTAGACAAATGATAATGTCGACTTGGCCTTCTGAAAATAGTATAGTACAAATCCATTGTAGGAAATGCAAGAAAATAAAGTGCCAGAAGAGGGGGAAAAATACAAGTTATTAGGTTTCGACTAAAGATCTATTACATTATTTGGAAAAAAACAAGGAGAATGAACATGAAATGCATTTGTGCCCACCTGAACTTAACTTGGCAATGCGGTTTATAAAAGATAGATAAGTACTTTTGTAGTGAATAAATACACCAGTTCATTTTTCCTAGCTAATAATTTAATTGAGAGAGCAAAAGAGCTGCATGCAAAGCATATTTCTCTTTCAGGTTTGAAAGGGACTCCTCCAACTTCTGGAGGAGTCATTTCAGAAATGATTCTCACAATCTCCAGTTGCTGGAATGAGCCCACAGACCGCCAATTCAGCACTTCCCTTTGGCTGCTCTAAATTGCATCAGCTGAGCAGCTAACAGTTTGGAGGGGTGCAAAAATGGCTTTAAGCTACTCTTCCACTCATTTCTGAGCTGTGCTGGGAGATCCTTCACGAAAGCTGAGGATCTCACTGGTTTGATTCCACTGATTTTTCAAGGCATCTTGAGGTGAGGTGTTGGAATGCTGAGTGCTGCAATGCCTAAGTTCCTCTGTGGATCTAGGCCTGGGTTCCTTTGAAAGTTCTACCCCAAGCATTCAGAGGATTAAACAGTTTAAAGATTTTAAAAAATTTTAGCCCTGTCTACATTTTCTTATGAAAATAAAAGTAGCCAGGGTCAGACAAAGAAAATAAATACCAATTTTACAATACATTTCTTTTATAACACTTTGCCCTCCCTCACATCACAATTTATATATGGCACAATTTAAAAAGTAAAAATAAATTGACAAACTCTTTAAAAGGTTACTTAGAATTTTCTACAAGCCTCTGTAACATAGCTGCATTTACTAAAATATATGTTTTATATATTTCCTTCATGTTTAGAACTTAAATAAGACCTAGTTCACCAAGTAGGACACACGCTTTCAAAGGAGCACAGATCTTTGGCTTCTGTTATGTAGTCTTTTTCATGGGCTTATATAAATTACCTCAGTTTGTCTCTCCAAACTTTCAAAGGCATGTTCTCATGCCAACAGGCAGCCAGAGCTGTTTGGTTAGAATGCATCCTGTATCCTGCTCAACCCCATCAAGTCATCCTTTCCTATGCTCTCCAGGAGCCTGCCCATCCCATCCTCTGACTCCCAGCTCCATCAATATGTACTCTCTCTCATTCATCAATTCTCTTCTCCCCAGGATCTCCAGACAGATTCTCTACTCATGCCCCTCAGACTCCCAGTCAGATCTCTGCTCCTAGTTCTTTTTCCCCAGATTATCCAGACTCCAAATCATCCTCTGGAAAACTACTCAACTACCCCATCTAACTGAGCCTCATAATAAGCATCTATCTACCAACAAATTTGTCCTCCTCACTGTCCCTCCTGCCTGCTTCACCTAAATGGTCCTCAGCAAACTCATCTGTTATTCTACAGAAGTTTATGGGAAGGCTTTTTTCCTCCCCTCTCTGCCCGACAGAGTACAGGGCAAGCAACTCCCTCTGTTCTCCGCAAGAGTGGGTTCTATAGCTGTACGGAAATGGGAACAATTCTATGCTATACAGTTCAGTTCTGGGAGGCAACAGGCAGCCAGTAGCAGCGTTACCACTGAGCAGTTAGAGGGCAGAGAGGGAACAGCTGTGCTGCAGCAGCGCGCTCCCTGCTTACAGAGCAGCTGGCTCCAGAATGCCTTGAGAGCAGGAAGTGGGATCTCTTACCACCTCTGTTCTAACAGGCTTAGTTTTGCCTGTTACAAAGTTGCCCAGGACTGTAATCTTTTTCACATTTATACCTTATATTTGCATTAAATTTCATGAGACTGGGGAAGATATTAGACTGGCAACCAAGAAAATAGTCATTTTAGTATACAGTCCTGCAAATCCATACTGATATACTTGAATATCGGTGGGTCTGTCTAGAATATTTAATATAAAACTATTGCCATCCAGCAGGTTAATGACTAAGGGCCATGCACAGCCTTCAATCCAAGACAGAGCTCCCACACATTAAATACTGTTTGCAGTACTGGTCACCCCATCTCAAAAAAGATATATTAGCGTTGGGAAAGGTACACAGAAGGGCAACAAAAATGATTAGGGGGATGGTACAGCTTTCATAAGCAATCATAAGTTGATTATACCCTCACTTGCTTTTCTTGGTTATTTGAGTGCGATGAAATTTCATTTGATGTGTGAATGCTTCCATGAATTCTGCCAATTGAGAGCAAGTATCAATCCAAAGTTCCATCTCAAGCCATCTATTCATAACACTTTATCTGTCCATTATCCCAAAGAAAGATAGAACCACTTCTGCCGCCAATTGACAGCCAAAATTGTGTGCTTTGTCGTATCGGAGGTTACGTCCAAATACTTCATGAGGGTAGCATGGTTCGGTGAAGACAGGAACCTTTGCCTGGGATTGTCTAACTATTAAGTATAGAACTTTCACACTGCTGTTCTTTGGTGGTGGATCAAAGAACAGTACAAAGAACACAGATCTAAAAATCTAAGTAGTAGCTTTTTTATATGGTCGGTTCTGGTTCACTTTAACAAAATGAACAGTCCCATTTAAGTACAAATAATGTATTGTTTAACAATATGTGACCAGGTACTTAAAATATATTATAATTAATATGCATACTTAAAGTTGCAGATACAACTATAGTTTTGTCATTTTCTGACTTCATAACTTATTTTATCTTTAAGAGAAAAAGGACCTATAACACGCAGCTCTTTGATTAAATACCACTTGGACCTCATATCCATAGCGTCTACAGGGAAGGCCTTCTGGAGAACTTTCGGAAGTGTGTAAGGTTTTATCTAAAAAGACCTGTACTGAGGATGACCTAGTGCCCACTGAAATCAGTGGAAGGGTCCCAGAGATTTCTTTTGATCAGACAATGAAAGAGACAAAGGCTCTTGGAGTGGCAATCTTTTTTATAACAGCTCTAGCACATTAACAGAGTATAGATTGCTAAATTTAGAGAAATAGTCTTCACTGTGGAAAAATGCTTTGAAGTTTTATTTAACTGATTTATGAGCCTTTAGAAACTGCACTTTCTGAATATGATGTGCAATTGGTATTCTGGGCATTTTTATGCAACATTCACAATGAAGGTGTCTTCATAGTAAACAACAAAGCCCACTTGCAGGACTGCTACTTACAGTGGTGAGCACTTAGGTAGCTAAGTCACAGTTGTAGGTTCCCCTGCTATCCACAAAACTCACATTGAACACTGTAGGCACCTAAACTCAGAGAAGTGCTCCGCAACGTAAACATTCTACAATTTCTGTGAGCACCCAGGACTCCCATAATTGTCACTGGATGTTTTCTGCATGTGTAAGAATTACATGAAAGCCTTCCAGTTGCATGAATGCACAACGGAACAAAGCAAAACCTTTTCTTGCAAATTTATTCCAGGATTAAAATCTTCCTGTATTCTCTACTAAACACAACCTTTTCAGCCAAAAGTTTCACTCTAAGGGAGACCAAGGAATCCATTAATTTCCCCCGGAGAGAATTTTTTTTTTAATAAAATAATATTTTTTTACTTCTGAAAATTGCCTTTCATTCACATGAAAAACTTGAGGCAAGCACACATTTATGAGAACTCCTTGAAAACACACCACTGAGGATGTGGCCAATGTTTTTCTCCAGAGGATATGGGTATTTTTGACATTTCCCGAGTGCAGTGGTTCTCAACTGTGGTCCACTGTTTGTTCAGGGAAAGCCCCTGGTGGGCCATGTTGGTTTGTTTACCTGCCATGTCTGCAGGTTCGGGTGATCTTGGCTCCCTGCTCCAGGCCAATGGGGGCTGCAGGAAGGGCAGCCAGCACATTCCTCGGCCCGCGCTGCTTCTTGCGGCCTCCATTGGCCTGGAGCGGCGAACCGCCGTCAGTGGGAGCTGCGATCGGCTGCACTTGCGGATGCGGCAGGTAAACAAACTGGCCCAGCCCACCAGAGGCTTTCCCTGCACAAGCGGTGGACCACAGTTGAGAACCACTGCCCTAGTGTGCTGTACCTGATTTTCTAAGATCTATAGCAGTGCTTTCTAAGCCTCATCCTGGGTCATTCTGCTGTCAAAGGCATTGACTCATTGGGATCAGATTTTGGCCCTTTTACAGTTGAGGGCAGGATCCCATCTTTAATTTGCAAAAGCAGATGCCCTTTTGCATGTTTTTGAAGCTCTGCCATGCACATCAATGAAAACAAATAGTGAAATAAAAGGATGATCATTCAAACTCATTTTGATGTTTTCCCAGCATTCTGAATTTGACAGCTCATCTCACTCTAATATTAACCAAGAACAAATAGAGATGTTTCATTAGATCACATTTAAAAAAAAATCTAAGTAAACCACTTTCACACAAATACTCTGACAAAAGGGCAGTTGTTAGGTTGTTTACAGGTCAAACAATATTTTGCTAATCACAGTTAATAATTTAAATCCTGGTTTGTGTGTCTCCGCAAAGTGCTTCCCCCCCCCACTTTAGTGTATTTTCTGAATTCTCCTGTGATATTCAGTGTACAGTTCAGCGTCAGTTCAGTTAACTTATTTTTATATTGATGAATTTGTATTAATACAGATGCATTTTTCATAATGAATTATCTGCCAATGTAAAAGCTGCTGGAAATCTCTTGATAGTGTTCTAGCAGAATGGATAGTTTTTAAAGCTGTTTTAGGCTCAGTGTCATGCTCCTTCACCACATCACCCCTCAACTCTTACCAGGATTTTCAGGAAACAATCATTCATTGATTTTATAGATTCATAGATTTGAAGGCTAGAAAGGAACATTATGATTATCAGATTATGATTACCAAAATGGGGCATGGAAACTCGTCAGAAAAGTATATGGTGATGAATGCTATCGAGGTATATACTACTATCAATTATCCTGAGCTCCTGCATAACAAGCCATACAACCTCATCCAGAGATTCTGCATCAAGCCCTTAATTTATTAATTTCTTTTCTTGTACTATTCAGAACATTTTAAAGGCAATGAAGTAGAGGTGGTTCCAGTTCAGGACAAAGTGGGAGGGAGTAAGTTTTAAAGGCCGTTAACAAAAAGGAATGGTTTCATCCCAAAAAAGTGGCAGATAAAACTCTGAAGAAACACTTTTCATAGACTCAAAAACCATCATGAACAGACGTTACCTCCATAACCCTCAAAGTCAAGTGCTAAGGCTGTGTACCTCCTTTTTGGGGAGATTGTGTTGCTCTCAATGCTAGTCTTGAGCAATCCTCATGTTTCTTTAATGGAACAACTGGGGATAAATCTTGCTCATGCAGATGTGTCCAAGGTTGGAGAAATTCTTAATCTTTAAGCTGAGATTTACCTTGGACATTGTGAAGGATCATTATAAGAATTATTGAAAGGCTTCTTCAAAAGAAAGTTATTCTTCTCTTTTCCTCCTCTTTTACACATAGAAATATATGCCCATTGGCTGTTTTTCCAAAGTTCAGAGATAAGTGTACAGTTGCTAAATTACCATATAGTAGATCCCTAAATTTAGATATAGGAAAGACAAATCAGTAACATTGGGGAGAGAGTTTTCTGTCTCACAACTTCATATTTTGTGAATGTATTATTTGGGTTTCATTTTATCAAGATCATTGTTCCAAGGAGAGGAACAACTAAAGAGATTGGGTCAGAGGGAGAAGAGAGGAAGCATAGAGAACTATAGCAACATGAGAAGCATGCCTGTGGAAATTATTTAAAGTATCTCTAATTTCACAGTACCTAGAGAATAAAGAAAGAAGTCATCATTTTAGCACTTATTAAAATATTTTTGAAGAAATAGGAAAACAAAAAAAACAAGGAAGAGTCAAAGGAAGGTGATGCAATGAAGAAAATTACAGGCTAAAAACCACCGCCATCTCACACACACACACTTACTTTAATTCTCAAAAGCCCCCTAACAACTATTCATCTCTAATTATTCCCATATCTTAAGTGAGTAAAATTATTCGAATGATTTATTCCCCAGAAAGAATATAAATTAACGAAACAAGTTACTTTAATAAAATACTTTCAGAATAGAGTGCCTGGCACTTCTGCTCCATGACAGAAATGGGCAGTAGGAAGTTAGGTCCTTCAAGCATGGCTCCAAGTGGGTGCCAGAGGTCTGCCCACCTGGACCTAATTGCAGGATCATGGCTTCAGGACTAAATCCTGCAAAGACTTAGGCACCAAGCCTGCAGTTGATCTGTGTGGATGCAAGGGTTCACCCTCATGGAATCAACTGGTGCATCAAGGTCTTATTTATTTGAGTAGACTTATTAACTTAAATGTGATTACTCATGTAAGCAATATCCATATTGGTAAGTCTTTGCAGAATTTGGTTCTCTCTCATTATCAATTAAGATTTTTTTTTTAAAAAAAGCAAACACCTTTAGGTATTTCATAGAGAAATGGAACAAGTATACTCATGTGAGATGAATTTTAGCTAAAGGGGTCAGCTTATATAGACCAGGTTCACTTTATAACCATATATTGAGATCACTGATTTATCCTAGTTAGGTAATGACTAAAAATACTCCATGTGATGGACATTTAGTAGTGTATGAGAAATGAGTTGGGTAGTCCCAATCCAGTTCCTGCAGGGACAGGTTTCCACATCAAATACACACACTGTCTGAAGAGGCATTAACTAGCAGAGAAGCTGAGGGTTTGAGTAGACATAGGAAGTGAATGATCATTTCTTCCCTAGTGATAGCCTCTCCAGGAAAGTGCTTAGATGTATTTGTTAGACAGAGGGGCTCAGAAATTCTGAGCTTCTGTAAACTGTCATAACTCCTTTTATTGGCAGGGCAGAAAAGGTGGGGGAGTTGCACATGTAAGGGAGCAGTATGACAGCTCAGAACTCAAGTATGAAACTGCAGAAAAACCTGAGTGTCTCTGGATTAAGTTTAGAAGTGTGAGCAACAAGGGTGATGGCATGCTGGGAGTCTGCTATAGACCACCGGACCAGGGGGATGAAGTGGACGAGGCTTTCTTCCGGCAACTCACGGAAGTTACTAGATCACAGGCCCTGGTTCTCATGGGGGACTTCAATCACCCTGATATCTGCTGGGAGAGCAATACAGCGGTGCACAGACAATCCAAGAAGTTTTAGGAAAGTGTAGGGGAAAATTTCCTGGTGCAAGTGCTGGAGGAACCAACTAGGGGCAGAGCTCTTCTTGACCTGCTGCTCACAAACTGGGAAGAATTAGTAGGGGAAGCTAAAGTGGATGGGAACCTGGGAGGCAGTGACCATGAGATGGTTGAGTTCAGGCTCCTGACACAGGGAAGAAAGGAGAGCAGCAGAATACGGACCCTGGACTTCAGAAAAGCAGACTTTGACTCCCTCAGGGAACTGATGGGCAGGATCCCCTGGGAGAATAACATGAGGGGGAAAGGAGTCCAGGAGAGCTGGCTGTATTTTAAAGAATCTTTATTGAGGTTACAGGGACAAACCATCCCGATGTGTAGAAAGAATAGTAAATATGGCAGGCGACCAGCTTGGCTTAACAGTGAAATCCTTGCTGATCTTGAACACAAAAAAGAAGCTTACAAGAAGTGGAAGATTGGACAAATGACTAGGGAAGAGTATAAAAATATTGCTTGGGGATGCAGGAGTGAAATCAGGAAGGCCAAATCACACCTGGAGTTGCAGCTAGCAAGAGCTGTTAAGAGTAACAAGAAGGGTTTCTTCAGGTATGTTAGCAACAAGAAGAAAGTCAAGGAAAGTGTGGGCCCCTTACTGAATGATGGAGGCAACCTAGTGACAGAGGATGTGGAAAAAGCTAATGTATTCAATGCTTTTTTTGCCTCTGTCTTCACGAACAAGGTCAGCTCCCAGACTATAGGTGGACTATAACGTGGATAGAAGCTGGCTAGATTGTCGGGCTCAACGGGTAGTGATCAATGGCTCCTTGTCTAGTTGGCAGCTGGTATCAAGTGGAGTGCCCCAAGGGTCGGTTTTGTTCAATATCTTCATAAATGATCTGGAGGATGGTGTGGATTGCACCCTCAGCAAGTTTGCAGAGGACACTAAACTGGGAGGAGAGGTAGATATGCTGGAGGGTAGGGATAGGATACAGAGGGACCTAGACAAATTGGAGGATTGGGCCAAAAGAAATCTGATGAGGTTCAACAAGGACAAGTGCAGAGTCCTGCACTTAGGACGGAAGAATCCAATGCACCGCTACAGACTAGGGACCGAATGGCTAGGCAGCAGTTCTGCAGAAAAGGACATAGGGGTTACAGTGGATGAGAAGCTGGATATGAGTCAACAGTGTGCCCTTGTTGCCAAGAAGGCCAATGGCATTTTGGGATGTATAAGTAGGGGCATTGCCAGCAGATCTAGGGATGTGATTCCCCTCCATTTGACACTGGTGAGGCCTCATCTGGAGTCTTGTGTCCAGTTTTGGGCCCTACACTACAAGAAGGATATGGAAAAATTGGAAAGAGTCCAGCGGAGGGCAACAAAAATGATTAGGGGACTGGAACACATGAGTTATGAGGAGAGGGTGAGGGAAATGGGGATGTTTAGTCTACGGAAGAGAAGAATGAGGGGGGATTGGATAGCTGCTTTCAACTACCTGAAAGGGGGTTCCAAAGAGGATGGATCTAGACTATTCTCAGTGATAGCAGATGACAG
This sequence comes from Eretmochelys imbricata, assembly GCF_965152235.1. NCBI lineage: Eukaryota > Metazoa > Chordata > Testudines > Cheloniidae > Eretmochelys > Eretmochelys imbricata. The sequence goes on from NC_135572.1 coordinate 146,214,509, forward strand.
GACAAGGAGTAATGGTCTCAAGTTGCAGTGGGGGAGATTTAGGTTGGATATTAGGAAAAACTTTTTCACTAGGAGGGTGGTGAAACACTGGAATGCGTTACCTAGGGAGGTGATGGAATCTCCTTCCTTAGAAGTTTTTAAGGTCAGGCTTGACAAAGTCCTGGCTGGGATGATTTAGTTGGGTATTGGTCCTGCTTTGAGCAGGGGGTTGGACTAGATGACCTCCTGATGTCCCTTCCAACCCTGATAGTCTATGGTTCTATGATTGTAGCTATGACAATTCATACCAGCTGAGGATCTGGATGTCGGGAAGCTTGAACTTCTCTTAATCGCACTGTGCCAATGTCATGGTATTAGAGAACTTCAATCTCCAGTCTGTCAAATAGGGAGCACCCTTTGCAAGTTCTAAAACTCCACAGTATAATGAAAAAAACAAAACCCCTAAAAGTTTGTAGGTGTAATGAAAAGCTACTACCTGGAGCTCAACTTAATACCTTATAGTATTCAAGGGTCTAATCAGTTGAATTCAAAAATGTTAAATTACAAAATGTTAAATTCATACAATAAGTTACTGTGAATTCCCATTCTGAACTAAGCTTATTAGCTTATGTGCACACCTTTAGGGCCTGATACTTCACTGCTTTTCTCTTTTTGTAATTTACATGAGTATAAAGCACTGCTGTTCAGATTTGGTAATATCATCCAGTTTGCACACAGTTAAATGAGTAGACAAACAACTTCTTGAAGTATCAGACCTGAAGGTCTGCACTACACTACTGAAGTCAAGAGGGACTATGCCAAGTGCTTTACCCTAGTAGATAAGTGTTATCCAAACTGTGCTTTTGAGACTCTCAGCAATCTGGGTTTCTGCTTTTTTCACTTGTTTCAGAGGGGAAACCTTCACCAGACTTCCCCCTCTGCACTGGCACCATTGCTCTTGCTGGCTCAATGGTGGTGGTGGAGAAATGTTGAGATGACCCAAGCTAAGCCTCAACTCCAGTGCAAGGGTGGGAGTGGTGGTCTGACAGTAGATATACTCCCCATCCCATCCTGGGTTTAGGTAAGAATCTAGTGGGATTTTCAAAAACCCGAACAAACTGTTTCTAGGTACGGTAGTTTACTGAATCTGTATTTACACATTCTGAGGATTCCAAATAATATTTGATACTATTACATGGTTGCATGAACTGCAGCAGTATCTGATAGAATCTTGCTTAATTCTGAATATAGTTTGGTTGTTTAGCACTTTTTCTTTCATACTATCTCCACAAGTTAAATGACAAATTCAAGTGACATACTGAAACAAGAACAAACTGAAGATCTGAAATAGCAAAATCTACCTTTATTTCTTTTAAAATCCTGCTGCATCTCATTACTTATGTGACTATATTTAATACTTATTTGCAGGAAGGAAGCTTTATCAAAAATATTTCTTAAAAAAAAAATCAAGTTCTCTTGTCTGAAGTTCCCTGGTTCAGCAAATATTTAAGCACACTCTTAACTTTATGCATGTGTTTATGTTAATCTCTGTTCAGTAAAGTATGTGTAAAAATTAAAGCATATGCTTAAACCTGGTTGACTTCATTGGGATTTAAGCATACGCTTAAAGGTAAGTATTATTACCTGGTTCAAGTTAAGGGAAATCCTGTGGTATTTCAGGTACTACTGTGGGCAAATAAACTATTGAAGGCTACATTCACAAATGTTCTAAACGAGTGTAGCTCCCTTAATTCCAATGTACACCAATTGAGGATGCAGCCCTGAATTCTTAATAGTGGCAACCAAGGCTCCAAGCCAAAAAAGCAATTAACACATTCATTTACTTCAATGGGACTAGTCAAATGCTCAAAGTTAAGCACATGATTAAGTGTTTTGTTGCATCAGAGCCCATAATATGCTATATCAAGACATGAAATATTTAATAGTGCTTTCACAAACAGTGGCATAAAATTCTTATGATTATGCAAACAGAGTTATGGGTCAAACATATGTGACATAAGAAACTATGATGGTGTTGGGTACTATGCATTTTATAGCTACTTGTTTGGGAAGGCTTTACTGTATTCATTACTCCTAGCTTGACCAAACTTACTGCAGTAATATATATATCAGCTCACACTATAAATTATTTTCTGTGTGATTGTGATACACAGTAGATATTGATTTTACATACATGCACATTAATAGTACAATTACGTGATATGTCCTTATTTTTACAATCATACATTATACATAACTTTGCAATGGTTGCAACTAAAGCTGGTCAAACTATTTTCAATGTAACAGTTTCCATTGGAAAAATCTGATTTGATGGAATTTAAGAATTCTGAGGGAATGTGTCAATTGTGCTGGAAATTTAGGTGGAAAACAGGCAAGCAGACTGCCTGCCTGGTTTCCTGCCAGCCAGGAAGCCAGCTGGGTGCTGGAAGAGTACCTGTATCCCTGGGCTTTCAGGCTCCCTGGGTTTCCCACGAGCCAGTTCCCTGCTGCAGTCAACACTGGTGTGTACAGTAATGGATATACCAAGATAATATGTCCACAGATTAACCTATAATTCATTTTCCCTATAAAAGAGGGGAACAAACATCTGGCCTGCCGAAAGTTATATGAATATAGGCAAGTCCCATCTCATCTTCTTAAAGAGGACAGTGCCATTATAAAATGAGATGGTATCCATCTTTTTCATTTGTTTACTGGATAAACTGTTTGGGATGCCCGTCCCTTCCATCACAGAGCTCATATGGGACACAATTTAATGCCAACTGAAGTCAATGGGAGTTTTTCCACTTAAATTCAATGCATATTAGATTATTCCCATAGTGTAATATTTATACCCTGCTAACATTTTAATCAAGCTGCAACTTGCGTTAGATATCAGTATCAATAAACTTTTCCATTCACTTATTTCATTAACAAATGCTAGAAAAGACGGTCTTTTAGAAATCCCCATAGAAATTAACAAGATTAAGGCCATTTCCTCTAGTTTCATGTATTAGGCTTTCCATAATGTCACATTATGACAACATTAATACATGAGGTTTCATGTATCAGGGGAGATTGTCCTGAACCTTGTTAATTTCAATAGGGATTTCTAAAAGCCAGTATTTTCTAGCATTTGTTTATGTACCAAGTGAAGGGAGAAGCATATTGATACTGATATATTTTATCTATTATACCAGTGGTTGCAAATATAAGTGTACTATCAAAATGTGTCTTACTCATCAACTTTACAGGATAAGGGATGAAAGCAAATTTAAGGTTGTTTGGGTAACCTGAACTATATTTTCATGCTTTTGATGGTTTGTAAATATAACTTGCTATTTATCAGCTTTCCACTGTTCCTAATTTCCCCCTTAAGACTAATTTAGTGATTTTTTTGTTGGAGAGTTCTAGAAAGCTTGAATATCTGCCTTACAGTCTAGAGATTATATCCTAAATCAGATTTTTGCTGAGGGAGTGAGGGGAGAAATGAGAAAATGGACAACATAACTGGGAAACCATATGCATTTTCAAAGAATATGGCAGTAGTAGTTATATTGTATTACACAGTATTATGTTAGAGTCCCCATGGGGCCAGTTTCCTGTCTTGTGCCTCCCAGGCAAAGGTGATACCCCCAATCTAGAGGAATCACAGTCTTGGTGTACATCAGGGCCTTGCTTTCAGCCATGCATGGTAGGAGGCCTGGGTCCTCCCTCTCCACTGGGTTCTAGCCTAGGACCCTCTTGGGAAGCATCACCAGCAGAGTCCTCCAGGAAGAGGTTCCTCATCCGCCACCCTGGGACACTTCCATCCTATACTCTTCTTCAGTTCGGGGCATGGCTCTTTAGTGTCCAAACAATTAGAAATTTAAAAGAGCTCAAAATGAGCAGAGTCCCACAGGGCCACTCAGTTCTCAAAGGGGACTGGAGAAAGCCTTCCCTCTGAGCCTAACCAGCACTGTGGTCTTGCCTCAGGCTCTAGCTTTCACAGTAAGCACTTATCCTCCTTTAAGCAGGTTTACCTTCTTAGTCTGGGCTTCTGAGCTCCTTTTAACCAGCTCCTACAGCCAGAGCATGCTCTGTAGTTTGGTAGGGGCAGGGCTACCTGGTCCCAGGATTGTCCTTTAACCCCTTCAGGCCCAGCGTGGGTTTCATACACCCCATCACAAGTATATACACCCCAATATATCTGCGAGGTCAGGTATAAGAAGAGTGTAGATTTATCATAAAACATGGGGAATAAGTATAATCAACAGTCATTTGCTGGGAGGGACGGAGAAGGGTTACACATGTAAAAAACATGCACAGGCCCTAAACTCTCCGTTGCCCTAAGAGATGACCTTCATATGTCATGTATGTCAAAAATGCAGTCATTCTGTCACTATTTTTCCCTCTCCCCCAGTTTGATAAATCCAGCTTGTCTTTTATCTCACCCTTTAAAGAGTAGATGTGAGTACTCCAACAAAGAATACTTTGTTTCAGAAGTAACTGTAGAACATTTAAGTAAGAGTAGTAGTAATGTGACCTTTTGTCTGAATTAACACATCCATCATTAGCCTCCTCCTTCCCCAATTAAGAATGAAAAATATCAAGAGTCATTTTCCCCTCCCTAAGTGTCAGCTTTGCAAAGCAATGAACTATTACCATGCCATAGCTGATGAATATTTAAAAAAAAGTTTTAAAAACAATTTCTGTAGAGCCAATATGCCCATAAAAGTTGAAATCCTATTTTTTATCCTCTTGGTGGAAAGCAGCCATGATAGTTAATTTTTGTCTTCTACTATGTTTGACTTCATATACTTTGAAAGGGATACATGTTTGTACAATCCATGTGGCCAGCACACTAATCACAGCATAAGAGAACTACAAACAAGACTATTGAAAGAAGGTTCTGGAAGGCATCACTTTAAAGATTACATGCTGGTAAATAGTAATTTTCTCCAGTCTTTTCTTTTATTTGTAGTGAAAATACAGTGAAAACTTGATGGCCCTGAATGGATAAAAATGGCTGCCCAATGCATTTATAGCATTCTCAAAATATAGTGTGCTACTTACTACATAATGAACAGATTCATGCTCCCAATTTTTGTCTGCTATACCAAGTTTCTGCCTTTTAAGCAAGAAGGCAGAGTGAGTTTGACGTGAGTGTATTACATGTCAGCAGCAATATGGACTGAAGCTGAATTTATGAATGAAGAGTGCTGATTAAAATCCTGCCTGGCATTTAACAAAAACACAAAACCAAAAAACCATACAGAATATTACTTTCAATTCAGATTGCATTTGGGGCTTAGGAAATTCTACTAAAAAAGCCCACTACTTTTCCTAATTACTATCTGTGATTTTTCTTTTTTTTTTTTGCAAAAAGCAAACACTAACAAATTATATACTTGCAGAGGCTTTCCATTTTTTCCATTCCTCACCTTCAGCCATTATTCTGAGTCCTACATATGTTTGCTAGAAGTACTTTATTTTTTAAAGAGCATCTCCACCTACATTATTGTGAAGTGGTTATTTCTCTTCATTTGTGCACAAAAGAGTTGAAGAGGTGTATGCTCAAAACAGCTCAGCTGTCAATTTGGTTTGTAGTCCAGTGATCTTGCTTTGCACAAATGCAATTCCATTTAAAGTCAACTTGGGTATCATTAAAGTCAATTCATGGGTATCAGGAAACGAAGACCATGTCTACACTAGCAAGCTTACAGTGGCACAGCTGTACTGGTGCAGAAGTGGCGCTGTAAGATCACTCACATAGCCACTCTGTGTTGACGGGAGAGAGCTCTCCCATTGACATAATTAAATCACCTCCAATGAGCAGCAGTAGCTATGTTGATGGTAGAGTCTCCCACCGATATAGCACTGTCCACACCAGGGCTTCTGTCAATGTAACTTATGCTGCTCAGAGGGGTGTTTTTTCCACCCCCCTGAGCAACATAAGTTATAACAAAAGTGCTAGTGTAGACATAGCCTAAAAGAAACATTTGGGTCCTGCCTTCCCTCTGTAGGTTTTTTTGCCATGCACATTTTGGCCCTAATTCAGCAAGATACTTAAGTGTATGCCTAGTTTTAAGAACATGCATAGTCCCATTGAAATCCATAGGGTCAGTCACTTGCTTTGGTATGCACTTAAGTTCCTTGCTGAACTGGAGCCTCTGAATAGTTAAACACAAAACTAAAATCACAAGCACTACTGATGAATCCAGATTCTACCATTGGTTACACATATGCAACTCAGAAGTCACTGGGAACTCAGTGTGTGAATACAGAGAACATAACTTATTTTATACCTGCACTATGAATCATATTAACATTGAAACACTTCATTTTCTGCATGGCTTGTTGCATAAAATATGTATGGTGCTGATTCAGAAAAGTATTCCTATTAAGAACAGTGTCTGAGCACATTCTGTAGTCCTACTGAAGTTATTTCCTGATCTAAGCCAGTGATAATACACAGTCATGCATCACATACTCACATTTCTTTTGTCACATAATATAGTTACAATATCTATGCAAGCTTGGGATCTAGAGAAGCAGTGGGCTACAAATCCAGCTGTTACATTTAACATGAAAAAGTGTGAATCTTGCATTTGGTACCCGATATTACCAAATTAATTACCACATCTAGTGCTGGTACAGGATTCCACCATTTTATAAATGGTCAGTGGTAGTGTTTACGTATTAAGTAACTGCCTGCAGTTTTTTTTATCAGTCTCTGGTTTCACTGGGATGGTATGCAGAAGCTAAAAAGAGAAGACCAAAATGAAGGCATATAAAAAACATTTCCACTTTCCACCCCTGCCCCAAGCCCTCTCCTTCCCTCAGCCCCGCCAAACACATTTTTCTCAATTCAGCGAGAGAATGAAAAAGGTGAAAGCTGACAATGATCTCACTTGCCCCTCTGAATTTACCAGAACAAATTGCCAGTGATTAGTGTTAATATCAAATGTGCTTGCTGATGTATATGTTTTCAATATTCCAGATCTCATTGGTGTGCATAGTATTTATTAATACTAATAGTATTAGTACTATGTATTTTGTATTGAGAAAGAAACCAAAAGTCCCAGCATGGGTAGGGCCTCGTTGGAACTGTGCACACACACACACACACACACACACACACACACACACACACACACACACACACACAAGAACATACTCCCTGCAAGGTCCTGATCCTGCTAATTGCAATTCACAGGAGGACTGCTGCTTCCACATGGAATGCCATTGGTGCCAAATTATCAAATGATTTTGAGACTCACACTACATTGGGATTCTGGAAGATGATTTAAATAAATCTCTTCAACATCCCCCACCTGCAGTTCACACACATTTCCCCCGAACATTGTAAAGAGAGAAAGCTTATCATTCTGAACTTAATCCCTGTTGATGTCAATGTCCATGCATATTGGGTGAAATTCACCACTTGATGCACATCCTCAGAAACTTCAGCCCCCCTCCCCCTTTTGTCCTGAGAATTAAAGGGGAGTGGGAGGTTACTACAAATTTGAATGTTTTAGTCTTTTTGAGGTATTACCAAAGTCTATCCTGTGCTCCTGCATGGTATGGGACATGACAATGTATTTCTGATATCTTACTCCTGAGGGCATTTGGCACCAAAAAATTAAAAATTCTGTGCACAATATTTTAAAATTCTGCAAATTGTGTTTGTCAAATAAATGTGGAGACTCCAGCATGGCATTGGGGTGCACAAGCCACTGGCTTCACAGTGGTGGGAGATCATTGTACAGCTCCCCCCACTTCCCAGGACACAGACTCAGTTGTGAGGCTGCACCCAACCCTGACACAATGCAAGGACTGGGCCTGCCCCAGAAACAACCCAGGGCCCTGCCCCTCTGTGCCAGAGACACCAGGTTTTGAGTAGGCAGGCTCAGCAATGTGTGATCCAAGTGTGGAGGGGCTTAGTGACAGGAGATCCAGGTGTGGGTTGAGAGGGTTCTGTGTGGAGCCTCCTGGGTGCGGGAGGCTCAGTGGGGGATCTGGATGCAATGGTAATGGGACTCTGCCCCGGGGGGGGGGTCAAGGTGATCGAGCTCGGCAGGGGGTCTGGGTGTGAGGGACGCAGTGGGAGGTTTCAGATGTTGGGGAGTGAGGCTCAGTGGGGTGGGGATCTAGATACGTGTGGCTTGTCTGGGTGGTCCAGGGGGAATTGGGCTCATCGGGGGAGGGGGTGTTCTGGGTGCAGGGGGGTGAGGCTCAGCAAGAGTGTCTGGATATGAGGGGATCTGGATGCATGGGGGTTGGGTGGATGGGGGAGCAGCTCCCTGTGCGGTGATCCCTCCCCCTGAAGCTGAGGAATGACAAGTGCAGGAAGCACAGGTGGTGGGGGGAGTTTGCACAGCTTCCTACAGCTCAGGGAGAAATCTGGGGGTGGGTCTGACACAGCCCCGGATGCTGTGCAGGGGAAAAGGAAGTCCCATCCTCTTCAGCCCAACTGAGACTAGCAGCTGAGCCCAGCTCAGGATAGAAGTCACAACCAGGTCTTCTCCAGTCCTGCCCCCAGATATACAGTGATTTACCTCTCTGCCGCTGGCTGCCCTAGGCACCCAAAACATACTTCTGGGGAGGGTCATTTGATTGCTCTAGTAGCTTCTCTTTGCTTCCCCATGAGAGTCATTTTTCTATGGGGAAGCAAAGAAATCTGTGCAGGACAAATTCTGCATGTGGGCAGTGGCACAGAATTCCCCCAGGAGTGATGTCTGTGATTTAAAGCACCAGGCTGATTACACATCCACCATGCATTACAGAAGACACATGGACTGTGGGAGTATAAGTGCACTAAAGTAAGCAAAAATTAAAAGACCTAACATTCTGAATTTTCTACATGCCTTCTTGAATATGAAAAGAAAATGGATTGTCTACCCTAGCTGTTTTTATTGAAACCTGTCTCTGTATGTTTCTTTTTAAAGAACTATGGCATGCCCAACATAAACCAAATAATATGACTTTTCCACTTGCTTCTGTTACTTTGCTTGGAATTACTAATTTAGACTGCAAGTATCTTGGAGGGCTGAACCAACTCCCCCTGAATAGGGGTCCTATAAAGGTAGCCAGCCAATCAGGCGGTGGCACAGACAGCTGCAGAGACACAGGAGCCAGCAAACAGAGCTGTAAACAGGGGAGTTTGAGTGGCAGTTTGAAAGGGGAGTTTGTCTTGTGGTGCTTGTTTGGGGTTTGGTTTTGCTGTGGGTGCTGGTGTTTGGGTGTGGTTTGTGTTTCCCAGATTAACAGGATTTAGGTGGGAAGGTGATGACAGATACAGAGGCAGCAGTGGGAGTGACCCATGTAGTGGAAGACACAATGAAGATGACTGGATGTGGAAGCTGCGGTATGTACATGATCCTGGAGGGAGTACTTGGAAAGAGTTTTGTCTGCATGAAATGCCATCTGATAGAGCTGATGGAGGAAAAGATCAGAGGATTGGAGATGCAGGTGGAAAGTCTGGTTGAGTTTAGAAGGGGATTTGAATGGATTATGGAGCAAAGACATGAGGCAGCTGAAGGGAAAAGCTCAGACTTGCAGATGGAAGCAGGACTGAAGAACTCTGAGGGGAGACTGCTGGGTGAAGAAAATGGACAGTGGAAGCATGTGACTAAGAACCAGGCAGAGGAAAAGACGGGCTAGTGAAGGAGAAATAGAGCTCAAGAACAGATTTGCAGAGTTGGAAAATGAAGAAGGGGCTCAGCAGGTGGTCACTGAAGGTGGAAGGGTAAGGAAAAAGAGAAGAGCAGCTAGTCCTATAGGAAAAGAGGAAGAGTCAATGGAGACTATACCAAATATGAGCCCCAGGAGGATACAGGGTGGGTTGAAGAGGATTACAATGGAGAATAGGAATAGAAAGAACTTGCAGCCTGAGGGGACAGGGGATGACCGGAGAATCACTGTGTCACCAGGAAAAGGCAAGTCTATGTGATCGGGGATTCCTTACTGAGAAGAATGGAGAGGCCTGTTACCAGAGCTGATCCAGAGAATAGAAGGGTGTGCTGTCTTCCAGGTGCTAAGATACGGGATGTAGATCTGAGGTTGAAAAGGATCCTAAAGGGAGCGGGAAAGAATCCCCTCATCATCCTTCATGTGGGAACAAATGATACCAGTAGATTGTCACTGGAATGTATCAAGGGAGACTATGCCAGGCTGGGGAAGATGCTTAAGGAAAATTGAGGCTCAGGTGATCTTCAGTGGGATTCTGCCTGTTCCTAGAGAAGGGCAACAAGGGTGTGACAAGATTATGACTATCAACAGATGGCTTAGGCAGTGGTGCTATAAGGAGGGCTTTGGGATGTATGGCCCCGGGAAGCATTCATGGACAGAGGACAGTTCTCTTGGGATGGACTTCATCTGAGTAGGGAAGGAAATAGACTTCTAGGATGGAGGCTGGCACAACTGATCAAGAGAGCTTTAACTAGGAATTTGGGGGAGATGGTTGGGAGATGTCCAGGTAATCTCCATGCTGGATTTTAGCACTGAGAGGGAAGAAGACAAAGAAAGAAAGGATACAACCGTGGGTAGGAGAATGTATATAAGGAGGAAGGGCAGTGTGGATACCAGTCTAATAGGTCATACTGGCTGTAAAATGGCTGTGCCTAATTGGATAAAGAATGTGAGTGAGGCCAAACAGCAAAAATTAAGATGTTTGTACACCAATGCGAGGAGCCTAGGTAACAAAATGGAGGAACCAGAGCTACTGGTGCAGGAAGTGAAACCAGATATTATAGGGATATCAGAAACATGATGGAATAGTAGTCATGACTGGAGTACAGGTATTGAAGGGTATGTGCTGTTTAGGAAAGACCGAAATAAAGGTAAAGCTGGTGGAGTAGCATTATATATCAATGATGAGGTAGAATGTAAAGAAATAAGAAGCGATGGAATGGATAAGACAGAGTCCCTCGGGGCAAAAATCACATTGGGGAAGAAAACTACTAGAGCCTCCCCTGGGATAGTGCTTGGGGTGTGCAGTAGACCACCGGGATCTAATTTGGATATGGATAGAGCCCTCTTCAATGTTTTTAATGAATTAAATACTAATGGAAACTGCATAATCATGGGAGACTTTAACTTCCCAGATATAGACTGGAGGGCGAGTGCTAGTAATAATAATAGGGCTCAGATTTTCCTAGATGTGATAGCTGATGGATTCCTTCACCAAGTAGTTGCTGAACCAACAAGAGAGGATGCCATTTTATATTTGGTTTTAGTGAGTAGTGAGGACCTCAGGAGAAATGGTTGTAGGGGACAACCTTGGTTCAAGCAATCATGAACTAATTCAGTTCAAACTAAATTGAAGGATAAACAAAAATACATCTGCGACTAGGGTTTTTGATTACAAGAGGGCTGACTTTCGAAAATTAGTTAGGGAAGTGGATTGGACTGAAGAACGTATGGATCTAAAGGCAGTGGAGGCCTGGGATTACTTCAAGTAAAGCTGTAGAAGCGATTGGAAGCCTGCATCCCAAGAAAGGGGTGGGGGGGAAATTCATAGGCAGGAGTTCAGAGAAGAAGCCATGTTAGTCTGTATTCACAAAAGAAAAGGAGTACTTGTGGCACTTTAGAGACTAACACATTTATTTGAGCATAAGCTTTCGTGAGCTACAGCAGGAGTTGTGTACCAAGCAGGATGAGCAAGCATCTCAGAGAGGTGATTAAGAAAAAAGCACAAAGCCTACAAGGAGTGGAAAATGGGAGGGATTAGCAAGGACAGCTGCCTTACTGAGGTCAGAACATGTAGGGATAAAATGAGAAAGGCCAAAAGTCAGGTAGAGTTGGACCTTGCAAAGGGAATTAAAACCAATAGTAAAAGGTTCTATAGCCATATAAAGAAGAAGAAAACAAAGAAAGAAGAAGTGGGACCGCTTAAAACTGAGGATGGAGCAGAGGTCAAGGATAATCTAGGCATGGCCCAATATCTAAACAAATACTTTGCCTCAGTCTTTAATAAGACTAAAGAGGATCTTAGGGATAATGGTAGCATGACGAATGGGAATGAGGATATGGAGGTAGATATGACCATATCTGAGGTAGAAGCGAAACTCGAACAGCTTAATGGGACTAAATTGGGGGCCCAGATAACCTTCATCCAAGAATATTAAAGGAATTGGATCATGAAATTGCAAACCCATTAGCAAGAATTTTTAATGAATCTGTAAACTCAGGGGTTGTACTGTATGACTGGAGAATTGCTAACATAGTTCCTATTTTGAAGAAAGGGAAAAAAAGTGATCCGGGTAACTACAGGCCTGTAGTATGTAATGTCTTGGAAAAAATTTTGAAGGAGAAAGTAGTTAAGGACACTGAGGTCAATGGTAAATGGGACAAAATACAACATCATTTTACAAAAGGTAGATCATGCCAAACCAACCTGATCTCCTTCTTCAAGGAAGTAACAGATTTTTTAGACAAAGGAAACACAGTGGATCTAATTTACCTCAATTTCAGTAAGGCGTTTTATATGGTGCCACATGGGGAATTAGTTAAATTGGAAAAGACAGGGCTCAATATGAAAATTGAAAGGTGGATAAGGAATTGGTTAAAGGGGAGACTACAGCGGGTCCTACTGAAAGGGGAACTGTCAGGCTGGAGGGAGGTTACCAGTGGAGTTCCTTAGGGATTGGTTTTGGGACAAATCTTTTTATTACTGACCTTGGCACAAAAAGTGGGAGTGCGCTAATAAAGTTTGGGGATGACACAAAGCTGGGAGGTATTGCCAATTTAGAGTAGGACTAGGATATCATACAGGAGGATCTGGATGACCATGTAAACCTGAGTATTAGTAATAGGAAGGAATTTAATAGTGAGAAGTGTAAGGTCATGCATTTAGGGATTAACAACAAGAATTTTAGTTATAAACTGGGGACACATCAATTAGAAATAACGGAGGAGGAGAAGGACCTTGGAGTATTGGTTGACCACAGGATGACTATGAGACGCCAATGTAATATGGCTATGAAAAAAGCTAATTTAAACTGTTTAATTTAAATCTATTTTAACTTGTTCATTTGTGGTCTTGGGATGCATCAGATGAGCTATTTGCAATAGAGATAAGGAGGTGTTAGTACCATTATACAAGGCACTGGTCAGACCTTATCTGGAATACTGTGTGTAGTTTTGGTCTTCCATGTTTAAGAAGGATGAATTCAAACTGGAACAGGTACAGAGAGGGGCTACTAGGATGATCTGAGGAATGGAAAACCTGTCTTATGAAAGGAGACTCAAGGAGCTTGGCTTGTTTAGCGTATCCAAATGAAGGCTGAGGGGAGATATGATTACTCTCTATAAATATATCAGAGGGATAAATACCGGAGAGGGAGAGGAATTATTTAAGCTCAATACCGATGTGGACACAAGAACAAATGGATATAAACTGGCAGGAAGTTTAGAGTTGAAAATTAGATGAAGGTTTCTAACCATCAGAGGAATGAAGTTCTGGAACAACCTTCAAAGGGAAGCAGTGGGAGCAAAAGACCTATCTGGCTTCAAGATTAAACTCCATAAGTTTATGGAGGAGATGGTATGATGGGATAACATGGTTTTGGCTATTAATTGATCTTTAACTATTCACGATAAATAGGCCCAATGGCCTGTGATGGGATGTTAAATGGGGTGGGATCTGAGTTACTACAGAAAATTCTTTCCTGGGTGTCTGGATGGTGAATCTTGCCCACATGCTCAGAATTCAGCTGATTGCCATATTTGGGGTCGGGAAGGAATTTTCCACCAGGGCAGATTGGAAGAGGCCCTGGGGTTTTTTCGCCTTCCTCTGTAGCATGGGTCACTTGCTGGAGGATTCTCTGCTCCTTGAAGTCTTTAAACCATGATTTGAGGACTTCACTAGCTCAGACATAGGTGAGAGGTTTATTGCAGGAGTGGGTGGGTGAGAATCCGTGACCTGCATTGTACAGGAGGTCAGACTAGATGATCATAATGGTCCCTTCTGACCTTAATACCTGTCAGGAGAGGGTCTTTCCATTGAGTTCAGTGGGGGTTGGATTGAAGCCCAGGGTAAGGAGGCAGAGACCTTGGGCGCAATCCTGATCCCACCAAAGTCAATTGTCAAAAACCCCCACTGACTTCAATGGGAACAAGGATTTCTCCCTTCACTAAAATAATTTCTAAGTACCTCTTCACCTTTATGGTATGTAGAAATAATTATTAATGGTAATCCGTGCTGCAGAGGTTGGGATTAAACAGTTGTTAAAGGAAACTTGCTGAGATGGCATGTAATACAGTGAAATATATAATTGTAACCTACTAAGGTTGATCATCTTTCCTATTGGCTATTAATGACTTAAGCCCAATAAAAGTATTGCTTTATCAATCACTGTATTATTCATCCTCTGACAACCAGAAGTACAGCCCTTTTATTGCCATTGTTAACAGGTTTCATTGTTTAGATATAGATGTATATTACTCCTTCCTTGGAAAATCTGATCTGCTTAGAACTGAACTTGAACTTTTAGTTAAAGAACATATAGCCAGTAGATATACTGAAGTGACCAGTGTTCCTGCTATTTTATTATTATTCAGGTAGTTCTTTATGGAGAATTCTTACTTGAAGTTTAATTGTCCTGTGTATTTAGACTTCTTAGGCTATAATATTTTGAAATCTGTTGCATTTTAGAAGCCATCTCTTCACGACCATTTTTGTTTTGTGACTGGCTGCCTCCAACCAGGTTTCAGACAGCTTTGGTGGAAAACTTGTGAGTAATCCAATAGGGGAAGGTTATGAGCCTAACCTCAGCTGGATTCCTTGTACTGCTTCCAAATCCTGCTCTTGAAAAGATCCAGCTCATCATTAGCACCAGCTAGGTAGATGGTTGAAGAAGTGCTCAAAGTTGTTCCTACCCAAGTCCCACTAGGACTACAGGTTCACAGATTTTATTGCTAAAATGCAGGTGCATACAAAGCAGAGTTTTATATTTAAAATTCACTTACTGTTTAGTGCTTATAAGATAATTGGGCCAAAAGGATTATTTGCACAGAGGTTGAACTGCTTTAAATCTCTTAGACAATATTAAAGATGCATAGACATAAAACATAACAGGCTGGATGTATTAGATTTCTCAGAAAGTAAGGATACCTTTTTCAAATGATTTACCTGTTCATGATAGCATACTTTTGTTGTGTGTTTGAGTCTGATAATGCAATTTCCCCATCTCAGATAGCTCATTTGTACTACACGAAGAGATGGTGAAAAACAGACACAGAAGAGACTGAACAAAAACATTGATGAAGAGGTTGGACATTTTGTAAAATACCACTTGGAGTGGGAAATATTTAGCTATAGGCACTATTCTGTGACAGACTCATTTCACTCTACAATGGATGTGCAACAATGGCTCATTACTATAATTATTGATGGGCCATCAACTTGGAGGAACTAATGTAATATAATCCCACCACTGCTGTTTACTGTTGTCTCTACAGATGGCAGTGCTTCTAGTATATTGAAGTTGGCTATGTTAATTGTACAGTACATCAAGGAGCAAAACAGATGAACTTATAGCCTGTGTGATGGGCTTGGAACTCACCACTATGGTGCCTCCCACATCTGGAAATTAGCTCTGTCCAGTGTGGAGCACCATCTGCTGGTGGTGTCCTATCCGTCCCTCACCCTGCTGGCATCTGGACCGCATTCCTCCTTGCTTGGCAGAGTCCTCTTCAGGACAGTGCCCTCCAGCAGTGCCCCCATAGTCCACGCTCACCCCCTTCCAAGGGGGGGTTCCACTTTGCCCCAACCATCATGGCCAACCACACCCTAAAGTCTAACCCCTTCTGTCAGGGGTTGGGTGCAGTCCACTATTGCCGTTTCTAACAGCCAGGCATAAGTGCAAGAGGGGACCCAGGCCCACCTTCTACTCTGGGTCCCAGCCCAGGGACCCTCTGGCTGCAGCCTTCCTGCCTGCCCTCCTTCTCTCCCTTTGTCCATCTCTCTCCCTGGGCCATTTCCCCTTCAGCCCATTTGCACCAGCTAGGCCCTTTTTCCCTGGTCCCGGTCCCACAGGAGGCAGACCTCTACCCTCTGAAGGCCTGGGAGAGACTGACTACCTCTCCCCGGGCAGCCTTTATATAGGGCCTAGCCTGGCCCTGATTGGCTGCCTCTTGCTCAGCCCTGATTGGCTCTCTAACAGGCCCTCCCTGACTGGATGCCACCTTGCACAGCTGCTCTGGTCTGCTGTAGCCCAATCTGGCCTGGGGGTGGGGCACCACCCCAGCACAGCTTGAAAGGAATGAACATGGAGGAGTAAGAAAGACTACACAGGAGTGGAAGAGAGACATAGCAAGAAGCAGGTTTGAGAAAACATAGAGAAGTGTTTTAAACTCAGATGAGGGTCTCCTCTCCCTGCGAGAGACAGAGGACAGAGATAGAATATGATTTGTTTTGAAAGATCCACAATTTTAAAAAGTCCAGAATTCAAAGTAATGTATATAAACATCTCATTTACTGTGTTTCACACTGGTTTTATTTAAGGATTCTATTGTAAACTGTTCATTTGTTACATGTATATATACTGCACTCATCACGGGGACCTATGCATCTAACTCTAACTAGATAACATGCATGACATGTAGGACCTCAATCTCTTAATCAAGCCTTCAGTAGTTTTTGCACCAAGGGCCACACTCTGCTTGCCTTGCTCAGTAATCTTCTATAACTCAGCGAGGCTCCTGATTCTAGTCAGTATGGTGAACAAGCAGTTAGGCTAAATAAACTGTTTTGAAATAATTATATCCCATTTTCACAATAAATAAAGATTATCTGAGCCAATAAAATGAGCAATGGCTCTATCTGCAACAAACCAGTAGATAAAGATTTGTACTGCAACATTCTGATAATTTATCTGAGGCTGTCAGAAGTGTGAGTAATGGAAGCCTGAGTTCTAACTGAATTAATAAAGTATAGAATATTAATAGTACACAATATTTATGAATATATCTATAAAAGTCATTCTTGAAAAGGTGACCCTTAAGGCATAATTTCTAGTTCCTTAAAGGGATTTCTATTTGAAAATACTGAAAAATAAACCAGTTTATTTATTATTCAAATAATAAAAGAGCTAAGTATTATATTCTTACATGTTTGACAAAGTACATAGCTAAAAAGTTCGCAGGTGAGACCCAAGGAGGAGGAAATTTTCAGAGAGTTCTGTTCTGTGTGGAGATATGAAACATTATTTTTCCCCATTTCTAACTAATAACTGAACCACTTATTTGCTTGTCAAAGGTGAAAAACAAACCATGATAATCATAATGTTGAGAAAGTGCTGAGCCCCCCTCTTGTGAGACCCCTTAAAGATGTCAACCAGGGCATCCCAAAGTAGAGATCACTCTTAAAAATCTCAGTCTGTTAAGAAGCCCCTGAGTCTACTGCAGAGTAGTGAAACAGTATTTCTTAATTAATAACAAGCATTCAAAAATAAATCCCTTCATTATATATATTTTGAAAATTGACAGTGTTAGCTTCTTTTACGAGCCAGAAAACGATAGTCTTCCCAGAATTAGTAAAAGGTGCCAGATTTTTAATTTTGTCCATTCTCACAATTTAATCACAAATATCATGATAGTGGGTGTTTTCTTAAAGTCCCAGGTTCTCAAAGTTTGTGAATCTCAGTGTTCAGTTAATAAATAATGTGACTTGCATGCATAGTAAAGACTAAAACAAAAAGGGAACCCCTGTCTCCCCCAAGAAAACACCCCAAACCAAACAAAACTTCAAATGTATTACTTTAAAATAATCTTATATTTTTAAGCCTGTCTTTTGGGTCTTTTGGAGGCCTGAATCATAATTTTTGAATTCTTCAAGTTGGCAATACAGATTTCTGTTCCTGTTGCAGATACAGAGAACTCCAGCTGACTTCAATGAGAGCTTTGTAAGAGCAAGTTGAGTAGAATTTGACTCTTTGCACATACCTTGTGAAACTCATTTTATATGCACACTGTGAATATGTTACAAAACTTGTTTCATATATATTGGTGAACTTGTGGTGTTTTTGCATACCTTTCACTTAACTGCAATGTATAGCACAAGCCAAGAAGTATTTGTACTCCTATTACTTTCATTTGGAAAAAATATCCTTCTGATGACACTAAACAGAAAGTGATTTGAAGACTTTATTACCGGAATTACATGATCTTTGGCTTGTTTGGGAGGTGATATTTACAGAAAAATATTTTCTTGTACATTCTCTCCTTAAAAATAACCTTTTGGATTATTTATTACCATTTGGGTCTTCCAGAATACAAATGGAGTACAGATAACATTTATATTCAAGTTAGAAAAGAACTAAGTGTTCTGTGTTTTACAGACAGAATAGATGCCTTGTACTTGTTGCTACCCATAAATATGGGTCTAGTTATTAGTTAAATATGGTATGGAACCTTCACCCTGTGTCTGATATTTACTATGAGAGCCGCACAGAGAGAAAGGAGAATTCACTGACTTTTACTATTTTGTTCATGCAAAGCAATGCAGATAATCAGGGGCTATCTCTGTACACCTCCAGCCTAAGAAAGGAGTTCCAAATCAGCCAAAATGTATACCTTAAATTCAGTTGATACTTATTTTTTCCTGGAATCATTAGAGAAGGCCCTGAATCAAAAACAAAAATATAAACACTCTTGTATGTTTAACAAGTTCTGATTCCAACTATTGGTTCCTATGAAATATGCATCTACCTAGTCCTTTTTTTTATAATAGGAGTCAAAGCTTGTCCGCATGCATAGCCAGACCATGTCTCACCCACAGCCACCTAATCATAGGAATATCTGGCTGCCCTATCTTCAGTACAGAGAAACATTATTTTTATGAGTCTGATTTCTCATCGTCACAACCATTTTCAAAGTGAAGGGTCAGGTCCTGAATGCAGGTTATTTTTAATTTGCCCTCTAAAATTGCAAAGCCTAAATTCCTCTGAGGTTTTACATCTGCAGAAGATGACAATGATATCCAGGCCTAGTCATTACATGTATGGATAGATGGGAGTCCTCGAGGGCTTTTCTACACTGCCTCTGGTAGTGAGCCTGCCAGTCCAGGACCACACACTTGTCCTGGAGGGGCTCCTGCTGGTGCTCTAAAAATAGCCACATAGACATTGAAGCTCTGGTTCTGAAGCCTGTGTGGTGGCCTGGAGAGCCTGGGCTCCAGCTGGAATCACAATGTCACAACACGATCTTCACAGCTATTTGTAGAACACATAGAGCTTTTGTAGGCTATCACAAGTCTGTGGACTCAAGCTCAGAGGGTTGCTCCCAGATATGGTGTAAACAAGCTCCAGATGACCTAGAGCTAAATTGTTATGATTTTTCAACAGAAGAACATTTGGGGAAACAGACAGAAACGTAAACACAATTAATTCAAGCGCTTACATTTTGTATGTTCTGTTACTTGACACAATGAGCTATATTCATTTCTAAGATTTCACTCTGACCTCACTGAGGCAAAAGGTCATAACCTGAAAGATGTTGCACCCCTACTACTGCCATTGAAATTAATAGAAGCAACTAATCTTGGCCCCCATTGAAATCAATGGGAGTTTTGCCACTGATTTCAGTTGGGAAAATATCACCCTTAGCCCATTGCCTAAGTGAGGAATGACTAAAGACTTCAGGCTTTGTCCCAACATTTTTAGTGATCCTATGATCTAAGACAAAAATTAACAGTGGCAAGAGTTTTTGTGGTAGAAGTTGTAGCCTCATCATGCACAATGTTGAACATAATTAACAATCCATTTGCTAATAAAACTAAGATGACATATAATTTATGATAAATCTTCATGTCACTTAGCAAGTATTTTCTTTTGCAGAAGTTTGCAAACAATAACCAAAAGAAAAGAAACATTAGTTGTCATTATGAGGCTGCAAATGCCCTTTCCATTTGTGAGAAAAGAGATAATGTCTCTCCTGTGGACTTGCAATTTCTATTTCTATTCAGTCATAAATGAGAAATGCTATTAAACCCATAACCTCACAGAGTTAAGCTAATGCAATTTTAGACAATACTGTTTGGAGGAAGAGGGAGAACTCCTTATTTAAATGCACACTCCTTTTTTTGGTTACATTTTCCTTTTAAAGGAGGTCACATCAGGTTCACAAGAATGGTTTCCAAAAGCAAAGGAAGAAAAGACAAAGGAATACGTGCACTAATAAGCAATAATGTGAAAATAAATGGTAGCATATGCAAATAGGAAGTGGATGTCAATAATTAAGTTATGCACTTTCACCTATTTATCTTCTGATTAATATTAAACTAATTGTCTACAATATAGGAGTCTACTAATCAAGCAACTTTTCCACTGGACATTAAAAAATATATCCAAATCAGCATGCAATGTATTCAAAAGAGGAATTGAAACTGTGTCTAATTAAGGATGAGCAGTCCTTGAATAGAGGTTTAGTGGGTTCAGGTAAAAAAGCCTGAGCATCAAAGTGAATGGAAGATTATTTAACTGTACATTAGTTTCAATGTAGGTTCAGACTAAAGCTTTTACTTAGATTTAAGGTTAGAGACTTTTTTTCTAAGATAAAAACAAAGGGAAAAAAAGAGCTAAATTCAAACTCAGTAGCCCAGTGGTGAGGACACACATCTGGAGTATGGGAGATCCAGATTCAAATCCCTGCTTTGGAGCAGGGATTTAAAGCCAGTTCTCCCTTCTCCCTGATGCACGCCATAATCACCAGGCTCTAGAATCATTCTCTGTCTCCAGCTGCTCAACATCTCTAAAAATATATATACTTTTTGTTTCATCAGAAACAATTGGCCAAAATCAACATGAGTTCACAAAATGTTTCAGTCTACCCAAATCGGCATATTTTGAAAGAAAGGTGGGGCAAAATTACCCAGCACTAGCTGTGAGGTTTTTAGTACATCAGTTCCTTTTCACAGTTTTGCTAGAGTCCTATATGTACCATGAGTAAGGCTAAATTTTTGTCACAGATATTTTTAGTAAAAGTCACGGACCGGTCATGAGCCATAATGAAAGAGTTGAAAAACTTGGGTTAGTGGGGCTCGTGTTAGAGTTCCAAAAACAGCTGTGTAGACAGCACTTTGAAGTTCTGGCTCAGGCTGGAGCTTGGGCTCTGAAGCCCAGGAAGGGGGATGGAGGATACAATTCTGACTAATGCTAGGACCTAGGCTTCAAGTCCTATTGGTTTGCAGTGTAGACACTGCCCCACTGGACTTGTTCACTAAGGGTCTGCCAGAAGTATTCTACAATTCCTTGGGCTGGCTTTCTTTGTCCTCTGGACAATGACGTTTGGTGGACAGTCAAGTTTTCCCACAATGCACCATGAACAAAGGGCTAGAGTAACCACATTTTGAGAGGGTACAAGTCTGGAATATAGATTGTTGAACTTGGGCCCACATAATACAGTGTAGATTCTGGAGCCCCAGGTTAGTATACAGGATTTAACAATCCCTAAACTGGTATTACAAATCAGTGTAGATTCTCAAGACCTAGGTTTACAAACCCAGGATCTCCTTACTTTAGTTCTACTAACCCTAGACTTACATTATATATGCTAAATATGTAGTGTAGACATGCCCTATGGGGTTAACAAGGAGACTAGCCTCACCTAAGGCCGATTGCTGGATTTGTAACAGCTGGGAGGATAAAAAGGCTGGAGTTCAGAGGACAGGAGTGGCTACCAGAAGGATTCTTTTAGCGTCAGGAAGTCAAGATATTACCCAGCTAGTTTGACTTTCAGAGTGAGAGAATCAGGGTTTGAGTGTGGGAAAAAGGCTACAGGTTAGGTAGGAAAGCAGTAAAAGACTGGGAGAAGCCAGTTCAGCTGCTTCACACAGAGTCCCTGGACTGAAACCCAGAGGACTGAGAGCCTGGGCTCCCCTACCATCCCCAACAGAGGGGATAATTTAGCACAAAAGAGTTGGTGCTCTGTAGGGGGTCTGGAACTGTTGACCCTTCACTATGCTGCTGGACTTCTGGCTCACCAGACTCATTGTTGCCCTTGAAGGGGAGAGAGACTTAACAACCTGGCTGGAGTCATACCAGGAAACCACCAGAGTCAAAAGTAAATTATTACGAATGGGCTAGAGGAAAACTGAGCCAGACTTGGTGCAACACCCCACATAGTTGTGAGAGGGTGCCAGATGGTGAAGCATAAGGCAGCTGCACTATGTCCCCCTGCTATGATTGCTTCTGGCTCCCAAACCAGCTTTCAAGTTCCAAACCTATCCAGCCTTCTCTTTGCAGACTGCTGCCTCTGGCCAGCTGCTTCTGCTCTCCCTGAAACCTGGTCCTTCATATAGCTTATCCTCCATCCAACTCCACAATCTTCACTTCCTTTTCCTGTATTATGGGGATTATGGTGTTATCTACTGGCTGGATGTTGAGCTGGGTAATACTGTATCTTCCAACTCAGCAGTAATAGAGGGAAGGTTCCCACAAATGAGCCAGCCCATACATTGGAATGCACTTGATTAAGATAGTTTCATTGTGTGTATTCCTCACACCTACCAAACACACCTATCCACTGACCCCTGCACATACCTCTAAACACCTTCAGATTTTTGATTTGCATAGGAAAAATTGCACATGTACTTTTGGGGGAAGTGAAATCAAGCTATCCATACTTGGTGACTAATTTGTGTCCCTTCCATTGTTAGAAAACTTCTTTTTATATTGTGTGTGTGGGAAATCCTGAGCATTTGAGTAGAGCAATAACGTTAGGCGTCAGGGCAGTATCCTGAATGGACCAAAAGCAAAGTCTACTATTTCATTTTGTCAGCATTGCTCTCTAGATTACTTGAACTATTGGGAGCACCTTATTCAACAATTTGTACTTAGTAGCCATGTCTGTTATGGCTGTTGAAAGCTAGTGGTGAAGAATTGTGCCTGTTGCTGGAGATTCTCAATTCTCAAAACCCTCTTCACTTTGGGATCTTTTCCTAAAGATTTGTACAGCCAAAAAGCCATATTTTAAAGCTGAAAAGCTGGCCAGTTTTCACTCTTCATCTAGGGTAAAATCCTGGCCTCATTGAAATCAATTCTAAAACTCCCACCAATTTCAATGAGGCTGTGATTTCACCCCTAATTTTTCATTGCTGGGTATGATCCCTGAAAAGGTGATGATGGGACAACTGTAAATTGTGTGGCAGATTGTCTTCCTCCTAGGCATTCCCATTTCTTATATTGCTCCACACTGCAGTGGTCTGTATTTTCAGTGAATCTGCCCAGCAGCCACATTACTTTCAAGTCCATCCCTTTCAGGGTATACTAAAAGAGTGCAATAACAGGGAAGTCTTTGGGATTAAGCAAGGGACTCAGTGTCTTCCCCCAACTAGGTTCTCCACCAAGGGACAGACTTCCATCATTGTCCATCTTCAGGAGTTGACAGGGGAGCCTAGGTCTACCCTCTCCACTGGGCACTAGTCCAGGGCCCAATGCCAGGCAATCAAGCAGTGTACCCCTACAGTGCTATATAGCTGCCTTCCTGGATCAATACCCACCAGTTCCCTCTCTTCCCAGCAGATAAAGTAAAGAATTAAACACCAAGATAAAGTCTCTAGCCTTCAGCGAGTCCTTTCTTTCTAGGCTTGGTTTAGTCACTGTAGCAAAGCTCCTTCCTTCTGAGGTGCTCTACTCCCCTTTTTACACTCCTCCTCCAGCCTGTACAGGCTTTGCATGCGTGGTGTGGTTGGACCCAGAGTTGCTCTTTAACCTTTTCAGAGTGGAGTTTGTACATACCACCACATCATGCTAAATGGCAGTGCTGCAAACAAGTCAGTTTCAATAGCTGGGCTGCATCAAGTGCAATTATGTGGCCACCAATTGAATAGGTTCAACAGCTGCCTCTGAGTGACAGGAAGTCTCCAATCCCAGCAATACAAATCTCACTCAATAATTGTAAGGGTTCACTTTATCCTTATTATCTTTGATCACAAAAGCACGGACTCACTATGCACTAGATTAGGTATAGAAGATAGTAACAATAGCTTGCTTAGTCTATTTTTTCAAGCAATTAGCATTTGTCTAGGAGGATAACCAGTAGATCACCTAATTAGATTTATTTAAGAATGAAGGGATTAGGAATAAAGTCAGAATTTCAGTTTCTTTGGAGAAGTTGATGAGTGGTTGTATTAGTAGCTGATGCTACCAGGAGACAGACCCAATTACAGGTAAACAATTTCCCTTTCTCTAAAAGTAAATCCAGTCCTCACAAACTAAACTTAAAAAGGAACCCACATTAATTAATCTGTTCCGTTTCAATATTCAAGAGATAGTAATAGAAATTAAGGTGAGAGTAAAGGACACTTCTTTCTCCTCTTCACCGATTTCAGTTTCTGGAGTTACCGCTGTATTCATAGCAACAGTCTCACAAACCAACTCCAAGCCCAAAACTTTCTGAAAAAAAGGGTTATGGATTCGGAAGGCAGACGGACCCCATAACTTAAAAAGGCGACATACATTTCTGATTCCAAACCCTGGAGCAAAGTGAAGAGACTCCTTACCAAAGAAAATGCTGGTCAACTTTATAAACCAGCTGGCTTTTAAGAGGCCATGTCTGTTGGCATAGAACCCTTCAGAATCTGATTTGCCAAATCATCTGATCTTTAAAGCCAGCAGTGGGCATTAGTGGGCAAACTCGAGTTGGGCTGTACATCAAATCTCTAGATATAGACCAATATCCTCAAACTTGCATATCTAAACGTATACTGAGCCATTGAAATATAGTGAGCTAATTCTTAGAAATGCTGAAAATCCACAGCTTCCATTAATTTCAGTTGGACTGCTTGCAAACATAAGGAGTACTCTATAGATCTGATTAAGTTATCCTTAATCCTTTACAGTATTACAGTATAAGATCATTATAAAATATCATGTCAAAATAAGAGAAGGAAAAAAGACAGATATTCAATTATAGCTCCTCTCAATCTAAACCATGTTGCTGTCTGTATTTAAAAAAAACAGTTAAGTGGTTGCACTTGGGCCCTCCTGTTAAAATGAAAGTGAAATAATTACTTCTGGAGAGGGGAATTTTGAGACACTCAAAAATAAATTTAAAGAGCCTGATGCTGCCCTCGGAAACGTCCATTTTATGCCTGTGTGAATCCATTCAATCCAGGTGGTATTACACTGGTTAAACACTGATTAAGAGAGGAGAGAATCAGGCCCTTTAAAGTTCTCCAATTTTTATTAAGGATATACAGCAGGACTAGAAAGCAAGTCTAAACAATGGAGCTAGAAGTTCCTCAGGAATGTGTCCATTCTGTCTAAACTTCTGACAGAAGCCAGCCAGGTTGGCCAGGTGATCAGTATGTCTGCATGGTTGGCACTTGGTTCTCTGAGATCCCTGGGATCCCCAGCTGGCCTGACTCATGGAATTTTTTTGAAAATGTCTGGGTCAGCAAGGTGGCTCCACAGCCAACTCCCTGGGCAAGCCGGTTGGGCAGCTGAGGAGCTAGGCAGATCAGGGAAGCAGATTGCTGGCCCCAAATTTTTTTGAAAAAATATGTTTGTTCTTCTGAAATGGAAGTATTTAAGAAAATGTCTGTTCCACAGGAAAAAATGTACTTCTGACATTTGTATCAACTTGGAACTCCCCCCTCCCCAAAACCAACATTTTCCATTTGGATGGAAATTCTGGTTCCCTCAAAGCCCTTTCTCAAATTTTACAAATAGGCTAAGGCACAGATACTAAGTTTCACCACAAAGTCCCCAGTGTCACAAAGTAAGTTATTTAATTTTCTGGAAATAGAAATGATAGGGTTCCCTTGATTAAAGCTGAATTGAAGATAAAACCTTCAGTATATATTCATTTCAGGAGGAAACTTTATTTATCACACCACAGTCCTGGGGCAATGTGTGCAGTGAATCCAATGTGGTTTTGCTGTTTTGTGGTAGAGGGTACAAATGTCATTGAATCATAGAAATGTAGAGCTGGAAGGGACCGAGAGAGCTCATCTAGTAGTGCATTCCACATGCTTAGGCAGGAATAAGTAAACCTAGACAATCCCTGACAGATAGGTCTAAGCTGTTCTTAAAAAAAACCTAGTGACAGGGATTCCACAATCTCCCATGGTAACATTTACAGTTAGTGAGTTTTTCCTTATATCTAACCTAAATCTCCCTTCATGCAGTCTAAGCCAATTACTACTTGTCCTATCTTCAGTGGACATGAAGAACAATTGATCACCATTCTGTCTGCAACAACCCTCAACATATTTAAAGGCTGTCAGGTCCCCCCCCCCCCCTTCAGTTCTCATTTCTCAAGACTCAACATACCCAATTTTCTTAGTCTTTCCTCATAGGTCAGGTTTTCTAAACCTGTTAACATTTTTGTTGCTTGTCCTCTGGACTCTCTCCAATTTTTCCACATCTTTCCTGAAGCTTGGTGCCCAGAAATGGACACTGTACTCCAGCTGAGGACTCACCAGTACCAAATAGAGTGGAACCTACTTGTCCATGAAAGTCATCTACATACATAATTCCTATTAATACATCACAGAATGAAATTGCTTTTTTGCACTGCATCACACTGTTCCTTACATTCAATTTGTGGTCCACTCTACACCCAGATCCTTTTCTGCCATACTACCACCTAACCAATTATTCCCCATTTTGTAGCTGTGCATTTGATTTTTTTCCTCTCCTTTACTGAATTTCAACTTTTTGATTTCAGACCAATTCTCCAATTTATCAATGTCATTTTGAAGTCTTATTCTGTTCTTAAAAGTGCTTACAACCCTTCCCATCATGGTGTCCTCTGCAGATTTTATAAACATATTCTCCAGTCCTTAACAAAAATATTTAATAATACAAGATCCAGGACAGACCTCTGTGGGACCCCACTAGATAGGACCTCTCAGTTTTACAGAGAACCATTGATAATGACTCTTTGAGTGTCATTTTTCAACCAATTTTGCATAGTAAATTTTGTTCTTTACAAACTCCTGTTGGCTACTATTTATCACCTTATTGATTAAGTTATTCCAGGATATTTCCAAGAATTGAAGTTAGGTCTATCATTCCCCCAGTACTCCTTGTTAAAGATATTATGTTTGCCCTTCTTCATTCCTCTGGGACCTCACCCATCCTGCATGCATTCTTAAAAATCATCACTAATGATTCTGCTGAGATTGCTTCGTTTCATTCCTTAAGCACCTGAGGGGGAATTCCATCAGTCCCTGCCAAATTTAATACATCTAATTTACCTAAATATTCTTTAACCTGTTCTTTCCATATTCTGGAATCTTTTTCCCTTTCCCCCTTGTTCTTCATATTAATTGTGTTAAACATCTAGTCACAATTAACCTTTCAGTGAAGACAAAAGCAAAATATGCATTAAATACCTTTACCTTCTTAATGTTGTCTGTTGTTAGCTCTCCTTGCTGTTAAGTAGCAGGATTACACTTTCCTTTGTTTTTCCCTTCCTTCTAATGCATTTATAGAACTTCTTCTTATTGTCTCATGCCCTTGCTAGGTGAAATTCATTTTGTGCCTTAGCCTTTGTGATTTTGTTCCTGAATGCTTGTGCTATTTTTTTGTATTCATATGCAGTAATTTGTCTGTCCCCTTTTGTGTCTGACTTTTTTTTAAATGTCATTAAAGAACTCCTGATGGAGCCATGCTGGTTTCTTACTTTTCTTCCTATGTTTCCTGTGTGTCAGGATAGTTTGCATTTATGCCTTCAATATTATCTCTTTGGAAAAACTGCCAGTTCTCAACTAGTTTTTCCGTTAGGTGGTTTTCTCCTCCATTTCCCTCCCTTGCTCCCCAGGGGACTCTACCAGTTTCCTAAATTTGTTAAAGCCTGATGTTTTTTTAAGTCTATTGTCCTTATTCAGCTGCTCTCCTTCCTTTCCTTAGAATCATGAAATTTCTCACTTCATTATTCCTTTCACCGAAGTTGCTTTCCACCTTAAAATTTACAACCAATTCTTTGATAGCCATAGTTGCCTCTTGGTGATTTCCTTCCCATTTTGAAACCAGAAGTTGTCTCCAACACATTCTAAGAACTTACTGAACTTTTTATGTTTCTCTGTATTACTTTTCCAACAGATGTTTGAATAATTAAAGTCCTCCATTACTACCACGTCTTCTGTTTTGGATATTTGTTACTTTTTCTAAAAATACCTCATCCACTTCATCCTCCTGATTTGGTTGTCTTTAGTAGACCTCTACCATGATGTTACTACAGGTTTTTTGTCTCTCCTACCACTTTTATCTTCACCCAGAGACTTTCAGATGGTCTGCCTCACTCCCTTCAGGACCTCAGAACAAATGTATATGTTCTTTATGTACAATGCAACACCTCTGTCTTTCCCCCTGCCTAGGGTGACCAGATAGCAAGGGTGAAAAATTGGGACAGAAGGTGGGCGGTAATAGGCACCCATATAAGATGGAGCCCCAAATTTTGGGACTGTCCCTTTAAAACTGGGACATCCGGTCACCCTGCCCCTGCCTGTCCTTCCTGAGCAAGTTATACCCCTATATTCCAGTCATGAAAATTATCTCACCAAGTCTCTGTGATGCCAATTAAGTCATAATTTTGTTTGTGTACTAAGATGTCCATTGTTTCCTCTTTGTTCCCTGTGTTCCTTGCATTTGCTTATAGACCTCTAACATGTTGACCAGATTCCCCACACTGTTTTCCGTCTTCGTGCTTCTATACCATATTGTAGCTTTCTATTTCTCCCCCCTGCCCTTCAACTTCTAGCCCTCTGTCGTATCACTTTTGTAAAATCTTTATCCACGAGGTTTTGTTACCTGTCCCCTTTTAAACCAATTTAAGGCCCTCCTCACTAATTTGACAAACCACTGAGGATTCTCTCGCCCTTCTTTGTCAAATGGATTCCATCTCTTCACAGAAGAATGTCTTCATGGAACAGCATCCCCTGGTCAAGGAAGTCAAAGCCCTCCTGTTGACACAATCTGTCCACCCACAGATTCATCTCTAGGAGCATCTGTCCGTGCCTAGGTGCTTACCCTCAACTAGCAGGATGGATGAAAACACCACCTGTGCCCCCAACTCCTTCACTCTTGCTCCCAAAACCCTGTAGTCACTGCTAAGCTAGTCAGGGAGAATTATCCCACCAAGTCTCTGTGAGTATCATTAGGGCCCACATGAATGAGCACTGTGGGGTCAGAGGGACAGATGAGCTGCAGCAACCTTCCTGTAACATCTCAGTCGCCAGGCAGGCAGTACACTTCCAAGTTTGTCAGGTAAGTAGATGGATGCCTCCATCCTCATCCAATGAAAGTCCTTGTCTTCTCTACAGTGAGGTGGCCATGAGCCTCCTAATCTTGGAGGAAGGTGATTCCTCTTCCCCAGCAAGTGACTCCTCTTTCCCAGAAACTAAAGACTGCTCCTCTTCTTCTGTTGCCAGTACTGCATGCCTGTTCTTGGCATCAATGGATGGGGAATCTGGATGAAGTGCTGCCTTGTGCCCAAGGTGGCCAGCAACCGGTCTCCTTCCTACAGAGAAGCTGATTCTCCTTCAGCCTCTTGTGCCTCTGTACTCTTTTCTAGTTGGCAAGTATCCTCCATCCAGCACATTTCTATGTGCATCTTGTGGATGATGTCCTCTTGCTCTTGGATCCTATGCAGATGAGCCACCTCCTCCTGCAGCAATCTTCGTTCCCGAGGGAGTCCACCAACAAACACCTCCCATACAAATTGGCTTATCTTGCCTTGCTTTCTTTGGCGGAGACATGCAGGCTTCATTCCCAGCAAGCAAAGACCTGATCTTGGGTAGAAGCCTCCAGCGTTAGGATGCCTGACTGGCCATTCTCCCCACACGCACACAGCTTGCAGTTTTTGATGATGCATTGTTTTCCTCCTTGTGAGTTTTTCCTTGTGGAGAATCAGCAAGCTTTAAAAAAAAATAACAGCAAAAAACCTACTTCTTTGCCTTCTTCTGCTGGTGAACTCAGCTGGCTAACTCCCTTAGGAAAAACACCAAGCAGGAGTGAGTCTCAGAGCTTGGGTCATTTGACTTGAGCTTATAGAGTTTGCACTAAGAGGCTAAAAATAGCAGTGTAGATGTTCCTACTTGGACTGAAGCCCTGGTTCTCAAACCTGGTGTGGTGGGGAGGGTCTCAGAACCTGGGCTGCAGGCAAAGAAGGAATGTCTACACTGCTATTCTTAGCTCAGTGGTGCTAGCCTCATGAGCTCAAGTCAGTCGATCTGGGCACTGAGACCCACTGTTTGGGTGTGGGTTTTTTGTTTGTTTGTTTTTTTGCAGGGTAGTGGGATGGGCTGAATGCACCCTGCACTAGATGGGAAAGGGTTAACTCCTCCTTTTTGGCTGAGGAAGCCCTACCCCCATGTCTGTACTGGGCATACCCATAGTGCAGTACCAGTAGAAGAGTGAGCAGGTCATTCTGTGCTGACTGCTGGAGAGGAAGGATGTCTGTTGAAGGCTCCAGCCTTGGGGCCATGACAGCCGTTGACCACAGAATCCAGAGGGGCCAAGACCCCAGTGTATGTCCTGGTACCTACAGACAATCCACAGACTTTGGAGCCACCAGAAACAGCCTAGGCAGAGGAACCTGGAAACCCTTCAATTGCTCAGATTATAGATGCAGGAGTCGTAGTAGGAAGTGTCACAGTAGGGGGAGACTAGCCATAGTCCCAGGTATAGTCAGCGTATTGTGGTTGGATCCCTGCTGACTCAGTGGTGAGTGACCTTGCTGCTGCCAGGGCCCTGGGCTGGGGATCTGGTGGGGCTGGAAGGGGCAGGTCTCTCTACCCCAGCTGCCACTGGCCTCCTAGGTGTCAGCCCTGTGCCCTGCTAGTCAGGGTAATGCCTTATTGACTTAAGTCGTTAGGTCTCACTGCCGTGAAGTAAAAGACAGCTTGAGGGATGGGGTGAACTAACCCCTCACTGGGCAGGAATCCCCCCACCCTGTCACGGGTAGACATATCTTTATTATCCCAGCTGCCTTTGTTTGACTAACTGCGGTGAGCCTGCATGCTTTTAAAAGCTTGGGCCCCACACATACCCTAGAGTTACAACTGGAATGGGTGATTCACCCCTCTCATTTAGACACCTCTAATGGTTGGTCTTTTGTGACAGCGTCCAGACATCCCAAAGGGAGAACAAGTCTGAACCCCAAAGACTAAGCCATTGAATCAGCGGCTTGTAACAATGTTTTGAGTACAAAAATGTCAAGTGAGCTCTTCTATGAAAGCTTGTAATGTTCTGACCTGATGGTGATTAAGAGATACATATATAGATAATGGTTATGTACAAAGAATAGTATGCTAATGACCAATAGTACTACAATTTCAGATCCACCTCATACCAGGGACAGGCTCCTTGCAAGCCAGTCATTTACACAAAACTAACAACGTACCCATGCTTTGTCCAGTAAGGAAAAGACAGTGGTGGACTATTAGAGTTAGTGGGGAAAACACTGAGACAACTTGAAACTGAAATGAGAACCTCAATCTTGCAAAACTAAGAGGAAGGAATTTTCCCTTCCATAATTCATCAGAGTCTGAGAAAATGTGTGTGCGGGGGGGAGGGGGGGAGGGAGGGGAAGGGGAAGGGATATCCCTGCAACCAGTTAAGAGAAGGGGTTTGAAGGGAAGAACATCCAGAATCTGTGGGCCGACATCTGGGTGGGGTGCTGTCTGTGAAATGCTGGATCTTCTCTATTAGAGAGAGAAGCTGGGTGAGGTCATATCTTTTATTGGACCAACTTCTTTTGGTAAGACAGAGTAGCTTTTGAGACACACAGAACTCTTCTATGACAGAGGGAACACTGTGAAACTCTTCACAGAGAAAAGGTAACATGTATTAGAAAAGAGAATTTGGCTAATATAGATATGTGAAGCCTGAAGTTTCATTTTTATATTTATCTGTGTAACTTGTATTGTTTGCTTTTCTTCACTGTTTCATCTTTGAATCTATGATTTTTCTATAAAATAAACTTTTGTTTATTTTTACCCCAAACAGGTCTCTGTTGAAACTGTGTGAAGTATGTCTCAAAGTGGACTAATAACTGGGGGCAAGTGTCATTCTTTCAGGGATGGTGAACCAGATGGGAAAATCTGAGTGTCTGGTAGTTAAGAACTCAGAGTACACAGATGTGGTGAAACTTGGGACTGGAAGGGCTGCTGAGGTCACCCTGCAATGAATAACTAGAGTGGTGGAAGCCTGGTGAGACCTTTATGCTTGTAATGTGGCAACATGTGTCGGGGCTGTACGTCACAGCACTGTAGCATTAATGCACCAAGGTTGCAGGGCAGGCAGAGAAAGAACCCCTTACTGATCTGAGTGATCCCCAAAATGTCACATGTATTAAAAAAACAAACTACACTCCTCTCACTTCAAAGAGCCCAGTTTGAATTCATGTGTTAAGCCTGGAAAAATATTCATGAATTCTTATCTTTCTTGTGCCCTACATAGTTCAGTTCTGTATGGTCTTCCATGGCTTGCCCCCTATTTAGGACTGGTTTACACGAGAAAATGAGGCTTAACTACACCCCTTGGGGTGTGGATTTTTCACATACTCTGAGTGATGTAGTTATGCTGACCCGTGTAGACAGTGCTTCTTCCAAACCAAGAATTCTTCCATCAACCTAGCTGCTACCTCTTGGGGAGGTGGATTACCTACACCGAGGGGAGAACCTCTTCCCTTGGCCTAGGTACTGTCTACACTGAAGTGCTACAGCAGCGCAGCAGTGCCACTGTAGTGTTTTAAGAGTAGACAAGACTTTAGTCACTTATACCTGTGCAAAGTGAGTGTAAGTTTGTTGTAAAATACAATCACCAGCATGAATGCAGAACTCTGATAGCAATTTGCACCCACTTTCCACAGGTATAATGGGAGTCATGAAGACAGGATGTTCCTCACTGATAGGCAGGGAAAGCTAGATTTACAAAGGGACATAGGCCTTGCAGTGCTCAGTGTTGCAGCATCTAACTTTTAGTTGCCTCATCACCCAGTGGATTCCACAATCCTTGAGTTTTGCATCTGTGAGCATAGGGTGAGAGAAGTCCCTAAGAATAGGGTCTACAAAGCCACTATGCTGAGTGGTGGGCTGTGTAAGCTAGTAAATAGCAAATGCCCATGAAAGGGATGGGTCCACTGAGCTGTACTCTCAGGTAGCTAGGCGCCTAAATCTGGGCTGGAAGGAGGTGCCTATCTCCACTTGGGATTCACAGCCAGGTACCTTCTCCTGGAGATAGGCGCCCAAGATATTTCTTACAAAAAGGGTGGTGCAGCAAAGGAGACAGCCCCCCTTATATTCTTTAGCACAGTAGTGCGGGCACAGACTGCAGTCATGAGAGACCCCAGTTCAGCTTCCCCCTCTGCATGATGTGGGGAAGGGACTTGAACATGGATCTCCCACCTCTTCAGAAAGTGCCCTAACCACTGGGGTCTGAGGTGTCCTGATGTAAGTATCATTTAATCTCTCTTGTTGAACCTGTTCTACTGTGTAAAATACTTAAAAAATTAAATATACAATTGAACTGAGAGAGAGTGACTCTAAAGTCCAGGGGTGGGGGCACTCATCTGAGATGTTGTAAACCTATGTTCAAATCCCTTCTCTACCTCAGGCACAGGGGGAAATGAACCAGGCTCTCTCACATCCTCACTGAATGACCTAACCACTGGGTTAAAGGTAATAAGGGAGATTGCCACTGCTACTGCCTCCTTCTTCTCAATCATTTTGTGTAGTATTAGACATATCTCTGAAAACGCCTACCAGTCTGGGCCCTACAAGCAAGATAGATGGGGCAGTGCCTCGTTTGTGAACCCCACTGGGGCTCAGGCATGAGGCAGGTGCTGAGTGAGGTCAGGCTTGAGGAATCAATCTGCATGCTCAGCTACTGAAATGTAAATAATTTGGGGATTTTAACAGTGGAAATGTAGCCATTGCGGGATTTAGACACCACCAGCATTAGTCAGCAGCTGAGTACAGATTTTATGAATGACCCTGGCACCTACATTTTGGACTTAGGTGCCTCACTGCCAATTTAGGCATCTAACGCCCTCTCTGAATCTGGCCTTTATAGCACTGACAGCTTAATTGAAACAGCAAATTATTTCTGTTCTTCTGCTATGAACTTCAAGAAAAAATGGGGATGTCATGTTAAAGGCAGTTACCTATAGCCCATGTTGAACAGGTATATGATAGGTCCAAGATTTGAGTACCTTATATGTTGTGTGTATGTGCTATATGCTATCCGCATTTATATGAAAGACTATTCACTCATCATTATGGCACATGATTTCTATTCTTCTTAATCCTCATTATTCCTATTAATTGCTTTACTTAGATTGTACATTCTTTGGGCACGAACCAACTTTTTGTTCCATTTCTGTACAGTACTTAGCACAACAGGGTCCTGATCTATAAATGTGGTTCCAAGACCCTACCGCAGTACTAATAAGAATAATAATCCATGAGGTATTGTTTGAGACCACATTAATGTATTGTAGTCTGAAAATCGATATGGAAAATAATATGCTAGTTCAGAAACAGAATTACCACAGTGAAGCTATGCATGGTAACCTTTTGCAATACAAAGACCTTCAGTGAAGCACAGATACATTGCTCATGTAGTATGATACTCTGCAATCAGCGACACTGATTTATGAGCTATACGCATAGCTGGTTCTTTGCCTTCTTCATTTATATGCCATTGCTGCCAAAGACAATTCAGAAATCATTGATGGAACAGTATAAATGTATGTCTTCATTAAACAAGATTCTGATAATTAATAGTACACTATTTGTGACCTGGAGCCTTTTGCTATTACTTAGTCGTGATTTGCTTAGAAATATAAGCAAGACTTAGTTAAAGATTCTAGGCAGACAGAGATTACAAAATTAAATGCATCACTCTTCCAGTGAGTACATTAACATTGCCCACCATGAAGCCCAGAGTTATTTTTTGAAGTCTATAGCTTGCCAACTGTAATAATCTGGAAATGGGTTTTGCCTGACCCTCCAGGCAGGTGTGCATTGGAGGAGGACAGCAAGCCTTCCTTCCCATTTTTGGAGGCATTAGGTGCTGCCCCTGTGCTCAGAAGATCTCAAGTACTGCTCTGTCTGTTCTTATAGGTGCCTCAAAAGGGGCGGAGAGGATCAGGAGGGATCATGGCCTTTCTGCACCATTCCTAGAACTTATATACAGGGAGAACTGTAGTCGTGGGCACTAGCGCTGTGAATATTTTATGATTTTTTTTTTTTTGGCTTGGAAGCAAACCAAAAAAATCAGGGAAAATATTCAGTTCTTAAATACTCACAATTTGTAAACAAATTGGAAAAGTCCACTTCAGGATGGAGGGCTGTTGGTGTGACCCATTAGCCCAGTGATTGGGCCACTTGGCTGCAATGTGAGAGACTGAGGTTTGAATCCCCACTCTGGAGCCTGGACTTGATCTCAGGTCTCCTAAACTCCTATGTCAGTTCCCTGACTGCGAAGCTATAAGCTATGTTGAAGTGGATTGCTCTCAATTTCTCTTGTAGAGACTCTCCCCTGTGTATAATACTTCAATATTCATTACACTAGCCCACTAGAAAATGACTCTATAGCCTGGTGATTAAGGCATTTACATGGGAAGTAGGAGATGTGGATTCATATCATCTCTCTCAATAAGGTAGAAGATTTATCTAAAAAACTTTGCCTTGCTCTAATGGGCACCTTCTCCTTGCAGAGCCTTCTTGGGGAAGTTTGTCTCTGTAGCACCCCTTGCTCTGGGTGGGTTGATCTGATCTAGCAGGCAGGATCTAATCTTGGACCATAGAGTACAAAGTTCAAACCTTTTCTGCCACCCCATTTCCATTCTGGTTTTCTTATTAAAAGGACAGCATGTTATAAAAGCTTAGAAAGTGTCGGTCTCTGAAAGAAATACTCTACATAATGAATGAATATTAAACCCAACCAGCCCCAATGGCCAGAAAACCAAGACATTCCAACCAAGATTGGACCAAAGAAGAGAAATAGTCTAAAAAAGGAAGAGTATGTGAAAAATGTGAGCCAAAATGGTGAAAAATATAGAGAACCAACTAGAAAAGGCCTTTCAGTCATTGACAGAGGGGCTCAGAAGAACAGCTTTGGCAGTGTGGATAAGATGCCAGCTCCCAGTTCAAGCAGTTCAATAGGCAAGGTTTTTGAACTAACAAGGCCCACCTGTGGAATACCTAAGACAGATAAAAAGGAGGAGAAGAGAATTTGGGATGACATATTCAGTGAGATCCTGCAAGCCAGTGCTGCATCCGACAGTGAGCAAAGGGCCTGGAAGGTGAACCTTGCAGACGGCCTAGAGAAGGAAAGAACAAACAGGAGAAAGTCTCACCAGCCAAAGGAGATGGTGCTGCACCAGGACATAATGTGGCTTCTCTGGGGCTCTTGTTTCTATGAGCTGTGATGTAGCGAGACATGTTGCTATTTGTACATGTTCCCCAAAGTTTGTGCACAGAGCTGCCCCCTGGCCGGAAATAACAGGCCTCAATAACTAGAGAGTTCAGAGGCTTCAAGGAGATAGCCCCTCCAGCAATTTTTTGCAGTGTAGATTTCTATATGAAGAGAATAATACAGACTTATCATTAAGCTCTTGGGCACCTGTTTCAGGAGAGTTTACCTGAATGGATAACTGGGTGGGGAAATAAGACACTCTCTTTAACTTACAAGCATTTTCTTAGTCTCATCTGGATTGAGGTTTAGACAACCATACTTCATCTAAAGAAAAAATGTCTGCTAACCAGTCAGGCATGTAGAAAGAGTTCTGCTATGGACAGACATCAAAGATGGCACAGAGTAGAATATCTCAATTTACAAATGATAACTCAGTCTATATCCCCTTTTAATACATTTTGATGGACTCGTGCATTTTGGAACCTTGCAGTGATCCTCAGAAAAGAGACTTATGTGATGATGAGCAAGTTCCCGTCCCTTACAGGAATGAACATGTGCACAGGGAAAAAGCAGTTTGAGATGCTCGGTAATATTTGTTAAATTCAGAAGAGAACCATGTGGCATAATTTATTCACAAAGTAAATAGAACAGACAATACAACAAGCTTGTATTAATTGCTTACGTCTTAAAATTAATGCAAGGCTATTATACAAGCTTTAGTCTTGCTGATGGAAACCCTTTATGTACTAAAGCAAGTGAAACTTAAATAAAGATAATTATCCCTATGAGAGATTTGGGCTGTGAACCTTGCTCAAGTTTTAGATCATGCTGTAAATAGCAAGCAAGTTGTTAGAGAAATGGGGGTGAGAGGAGAGGGGGAAGAAACTACGAGTCGGGGAACAAAGATAGCCTTGCATTTTTAAATAGATATGCCAGCCTTTTAAACCAGCGAGGGATCTTAAAAGACCTAGTGAATAGAAGAAAAAAACATAGAAAAGCCAAACATAGGATAACAATGTGAATGTAAATAAGGTAACTGGGTATTACTGTAGTCTGGGCCACTAAAGTGAGACCTAAAATACAAGATTTTTGGTCTACAATTTTCCATGTCTTATATAGAGGCATAGACATAACAGAAGGGAAAATGATGCAGTAGTATAGGTCACTGTTAGAATAATAGAGAGTTGGAATATAATTCAGGATGTCAGCTAAAGCACACACAAGTAGAATTACCATGAAACTATGGATTGATTGTATGTTTCATATCGTAATTTAAAAGAATAACTATGTAGCTGCTGTGCTTGGACAGCTGTATCACTTTAAAAATACTTTTTTTTCCAGTTTAAGTGACACACGGTTGTTACACTAAGGCTAAAAAATGATTGACAATTTCCAAGAAAAAAAAATTGTTATAAAAATGTTAAGACTAATTTGACTCAATTTAGAAAGTATGTCAATCGAGCATGGGAGGCGGATGAATCCCCGCACCACTTTGGAGATGCTAGCCTGCCGGCCCTGCCCCTTCCACCCAAGGCCCCGCCCCCAGCATGCTGGAGCCCCAACCCCCTCCAGAAGGAAAATTCCTGAGGGCCCCCCCCGAACAGAGGAGCCCTGGCCCACCCACAGCAGACACATTGGGCCGAGCCCCCATCGCCGGCCCCCCTGACCCACTGTTCCCCCCGCTCCCCCCAACACCAGACCGAGCTGCCCCCCTCCAAGTGCTGGCCTGGCCCCAGCGTGGGGCCAAGATGCCAGACCCCCTGCCCCTGATGCCCCGCCTGCCAGAGTCGAGTCAGGCCAAGCCACCTGCAGCCTCCCTAGGTGCCAGCTCCTCCAGGCCTTGAAGTCCCCACTCCCCTGCCAAGCTGCTGGCCCCAGCAGTGCCTGGCCAAGCCTCCTCAGTCCGCCTGCCACTGGCTTTCCACATCACTCCTCACTCCCTTGTCCCGAGGGTGGGGATGGAGGTGGTGTTGAAGAGGTGGTGGGGGGCTCGGGGAAGGGGGGGGCACCGTGGTCCAGTTGTCCAGCGGCAAAGCCTTCCCGGGCCTATTATACCCACCACCCATGCATTCAAGCATGCTGCAGGCATATAATAGTTATCATAAATGCAAAGTAATGCATTCATAAGAAAAAATATTAGGTCATTTGCACAGGAATATCATAATCTTTAAGAATGTAAACAGCAGAATGTGTTTCAAATAAAGGTCTCCATAATTTGTTAAACCTTATTCTTGTTCTACCATGTGTGTGGATTCCTTTCTACTTCTCGTTTACAGATATTAAGAGTTCATAAATCTAGAACAAAGGATAGGCAACAAAAATGGATTCACATATAGAAGCATAAAAGCTAAAAGCACATAAAAGAATGTAAAATATCACCACAAAAAAGAGAAACTGAAATATAAGGATATTGTAAATGTAGGGGCTGTTGTACTTGCTATGATTATTACAAAAAGCACTAGAAAATAATGATGATGGTAAAGTTTCCTTATTTTTTATTATTCTGTACAAAACATCTTGTTTTGTAAGTACTAAATCTCATGACTAAAAATGTAACAATACATATAAAACATAACATTTTAAAATATGGAGTTTTGAGCTACACAGTGCTGCGAAAGCATATGAAATTCACATCTTTTCACCAGAAAGTGAAGGGACAGGTTCTCAGCTGGTAGAAATGGATGTAGCTCCACTGAAATCAATACACTGATTTACACTAGCTGAGAACTGATCTTTTAAAGTCAGTGTTTTTTTAACTGAGTACATACTGTAGAATCACTAGATCATGTTTAGCAATTTATTTGAGTATGAGTCAAAATGGGCCCTGAAAAATGGAGTTCTTAATGAGCGAGACCAATTGACCTTTAACTATACACCAGTCAAGACCCCAGTGTCATATGGGGGGGGGGGGAGGAGGGAAGGAAAAGAACATATTTTATTGCTTACTTGGAAATATGTGCAACAGTATACATATATATTTAAAATGCTACAACGTATCACAGTATTACAGTAGCTCTGCCTCTGAAATAGTAAATAAACTAATCCTAAAATACTGAAAATCTCCAAAACAACCCTCAATAAATTAATCTTAATTTATTTTACAAAAGGTTATTTTATGGGGCAGATTAGGGCTTTGGGAACCAGGGACATTGACAGAAGAAAGCTAAAAGGCTATATCCAAAAAAAGATTTAGGTACCTAACTGCCGTTTTATGTGCCTAAACCCAAAATATAGATCCTCAAAACCCCTGTTCAGCTACTGTTTAATGCTGTAAGTGCTTAAATTCCTTAGCCATCTACATTTCTTCTGATAAATCCCCCTAGGTGCCTACATTTCTGGCAGTGGGCATGTGCCTCAGTCCTGATGCCTGGCATCTAGCTCATGCCCAAGCCCTGGCAGGATACTTAAACTAGGTGTTCCCCTGCTAATCTTGGTTGCAGTGCCTGATCTGGTAGGCATTCTCAGAACATGAAGAACTAGTTAGGGCTCCAAACAAACACAGAACTGGGAAAAGGTACCAATGTATTAGGAATTCTACTTAATAACTCAGAAGGATTAGATTTTTATTGGTAAACATCAATTTCACCGTACACACAAACCAATGAAAAAATATTTCCACTCAAAATTTACAGATAGGAAAAGTAAGAAAAATGCTGCTTGAGAACTTTTGAGTTTGATTTAAGGATATTTACTTTTGAAATTTTGACATGCAATGTTGACCATTTGTGTTTTAATGGGAACAAAATGTTAACTTTTTTGACCTGAATGTCTACTGTCATTTTATAATATTGTCTGATATCCCCATTGTCTTATCCCCACCCCTGCCAATTTCCCATATGCATGACAATTTAAATCAATAAAAATAACTAAAATTAAAAATAAACATCAACATTATCCATGAAAATTATACATAATTTTAAAAAATTCTGCAAACCTACCAACAGCCCAATGATTACAACACTCACCCAGGATGTGGGAGACCTAGGTTCAGAGCTCCATATAACCTTATATTGAGTAGGGACTTGATCCCAGGTTTCACATCTCCTCGTTGAATCACCTAATCACTGGAATATTGAATATTCTGGGGTGGATCAACCTCTCTTGTTTAAG
This sequence comes from Eretmochelys imbricata, assembly GCF_965152235.1. NCBI lineage: Eukaryota > Metazoa > Chordata > Testudines > Cheloniidae > Eretmochelys > Eretmochelys imbricata. Next base: position 146,254,954 of record NC_135572.1, read on the forward strand.
CTGATTCACTTTGTATGATATAATCGTTGGAGCAGGGCCTGGAATCTAGGTGTCCAGATTGGTGCACTGGGTTACAGAGTCATTCTCACTCTCTCTGGCCCAATTGCTATTTTGTTTTGTTTTAAGAAAGGGCTCCCCTGTGTTAGGTACTGAACTCCGGGAAAGGGTTCAGGTTTGTGCATCCCAAGCAGAGAGCTGTGCCTCCTATTAGGTGCCTAACTCCCTTTGCAGGAGCAAGGTTTAGTCCACATCCCTTTTCTCGAAATTTTCTATTGGCTATCTTAGTCAGCTCCCTGCTCAGCATGCAGGTTTTTATTAATCCCATTCTTAGGTACCTAACTCTCCCCGTGTACTGTACAGGGAGTCTGGGCACTGAACTTGGCTATTCCATTTGGAAGCAAGATGCCAAAAACTAGGTATTGCAACGCTAGTTTTAAGAACATGTCTACACTACAGATACTACAGAAACTGCAGTGCTGCAGCTATGCCATTGTAGCACTCTAGTGCAGACATTTCTTGTGTTGAAGAAAGGGCTTTTTCACCAGTATAGGTAATCTTCCCCCATCCCCCAACCAATGGTAGCTATGTCAACAAAAGAATTCCTCCATTGACCTAGCCACATCTACACCTGGGGTTAGGTTGGATTAACTATGGCGCTCAGGGTGTGCAATTTTCACACCCCTGAGTGATGATGTTAGGTCAATCTAAATTTTAAGTGTAGACCAAACCTAAGTTTTCTTTGTGGATCCAGTCCAAATTATTTTCAAAAGATATAGAAGCCTTTTTACAGTCTTTAAAATAAGTTTTGATTCACATAGTTATGCAATCAAACGTAGTAATTAACTGAGTATGTAACATCTGTGGATATAGAAATCTTAGTTCTGCATCCCCCTTAATATGTTTTCCAGGTTCTTTAAGGATAATTCTCTGAGCTATACTCCAATAGTGTATTGGAGATAAATGGGAATAATGAGCCAGATCACTGTAGCATCTGAGTCATGGAGGAACGAGGGTGACTTAGACATCTTTGCCGTTTCCAATGATCTAAGGAGCAGTCAGGGAGACAGTTTTTGCCCCCGGGTACCTTAGAGAAATCTCAGGGTTGCTCTAAACCAATGGTTCCCAAACTTGTTCAGCCACTTGTGCAGGAAAAGCCCCTGGTGGGCTGGGCCGGTTTGTTTACCTGGTATATCCGCAGGTTTGGCTGATCGCGGCTCCCAGTGGCCACGGTTCGCTGCTCCAGGCTAATGGGAGCTGCTGGAAGCGGCGGCCAGTACGTTTCTCTGCCCGCGCCGCTTTGTCACATTAGATAAATTGATAAAATCACACCTTCCCCTCCTATCTCTCTCTCCACACATATCTAATCCTTCTGCTTTCTCTAGATAGCCCCACTTCACTCAGATCCTAAATCAGAAGATGAAAGATGAGAAGGGTCCCACAACCTTGTAACGAACTAATCAGCTGTCTCCTCTGTGGACTTATTCTGATCAACATATCTTTGAGATTTTGTAGTTATGTCTTACTATCTTTATTCCCAAATTGCTGTGTAATCTATAATACTGTTTTAAGGCATGGAAGACAACTATCTCCCTTCATAAGTTTCTAGCTTTATCATTTTGAATTCTTCCTTTAAGACGTTCAAAAATATATATTATTATTTAATTCTTAGTTTCTATTTTCTGCACATTCAGCTCAAAATTCATGTGACAAGGATATAAGAAATATTTAAAACAGAAGATCATGAACTTTTAGACATGCGTCCTAGTGGTCACACCTGGTATCAGTTATTAGGACAGGTAAGCATGTAATTTTGAAAAATTAATGTGTCTTTAATTTTCTCAGATAAATGGAAATACATAGTTTTAAAATAAAAGAATCTATTTGAGATCACATATACTTACAGACCAATGCAAAACAAGGGGGCATAGAAACAAACTGGAGTGAAATAGAAGTGAGTCTTCCTTAGGTCTTTTATTTTGAATCTTTCTGGGCATTTCTTTCACAGATTCTCTTTATCATATTATATATCAAAATCAGCAACTTGTTGAATTAAAGCTTGTAATATTAATAGCTGTCTTAATGCTCAGCGCTGTTTTCAACATTGCAGGAAACTACAGGGGACTTCATGGCTCATTTGCGTTCCCTTTGCTGGAAACATAATGAGAATTTTCCGATGGAAAGAATAAAGAAAAAATATATAATGAAATCCAATCATTTTATCTCTCTCACTTTTATTTTAAATTAGGGAAATGCGTGTCTGAATTTGCAACAATAGTCCCCAAGATACAGTAAATTAATAATGTTAATTTTGTATTAATACTTTTTAAGGAGAAAAAATGTTTGGAACAGAGTTTAATAGCTAAATACATAAAATAGGCATGTGTTCAATGGACCCAATATAATAGCATGAGCTACAATGTACAATATATAAAAGAATGTAATGGGACACTTTTCATTAACAAGTTAGGAAATTAAATTCCCCTTCTCTACAAATGTTGAAACACCTGCCCCATTTCTATTTCTTCTTATAATGTAGGAACCATTACATCAGGCTTTCAGTGCATGCAGAATGTTCCCTAGCACAATGAGAAATATTACCAGCTGATCCAAACCTAGCAATCGATTTATGTATCCTGTCCCACCTTTCTCCTCAACATGTCAGAGCTTTCAGTCATGTCTTTTGGAGTCCTCATACGCTCTGCTGGACAAATAACTTTGGCCCTGATTATCTCCTCCAATGGAAGAAACAGTGCCCGGAAGGTTTCAGAGTAATAGCCGTGTTAGTCTGTATTCGCAAAAAGAAAAGGAGTCCTTGTGGCACCTTAGAGACTAACCAATTTATTTGAGCATGAGCTTTCGTGAGCTACAGCTCACTTCATCAGATGCATACCGTGGAAACTGCAGCAGACTTTATATATACACAGAGAATATGAAACAATACCTCCTCCCACCCCACTGTCCTGCATGGAAAAGAAAATACAGCCCCTTTGGATGGAGGGCAGAAGAGAGATGTGAATCTCCTCCAGCTGTACTACCAACCTATTACCTCCTCTAGTCCCTTATCTAGTGTGGAACTCGGAGTGGGAAGAGAGGCCACTGCAGGATGAAGAAGGGGCCAAGTTCCCCTTTGATGCAGTGTGAAGGAGATTAATTAATGGATATAGGGGGCACAGACTATTGCCCAATCTTTAGATTGTGTATTAATTGTATTGATTACTTAAGAATCCCCAGATATCACTTTGAGGGTTGCCAGGTTCTTGTCCCAAAATCAGGCCCAGTATTATTCAAATTATTATGTAGTTGACAATCCCAATGTGCACAGTTGCAACACTCATACTATAGGAACTCTTTTATATTTACAAATATAGTTTATTAATACTGTCACAAACACCCCAACTCAGTAAGGTAGATAGAGATACTACAGAATGTACATCTGCACATCCATAGACTCACATTATCCCTTGTAGAACAACCTGAAATGTTAGCCAGCGTCGTCTTCTTCATCATCATCACCATCACCAGTGGCCATTATTCTGTCACCTCCCAAGGGCAACATATCTCTCTCTCTTAGCACCCCTAGGCTGGGATGCTGCTTTTATAATAGGTTATGCTGATGCCGCTATGTTTGATGCATATTCAGTAGGGATTTTTCCCCTTTTTCGTTTTTGTATTTCCTCACCTTACCAATATTGGAGTGTCTTTTTTCTATAGGTTAGTATATCAGTGATCTCAACTTATTATCACATACATCCATTCATTACCATGACTCTTTTGTGATTAGGTATCACATTTGTTATTTCTGTCCTAACCGGTTCTTTCCAAGTTGTGGTGTACCTATTAAGTTCAAAAGGGTATGAACTTAGCCCTGGTCTACACTAGCACTTTAGGTCGAATTTAGCAGCGTTAAATCGATGTAAACCTGCACCCGTCCACACAATGAAGCCCTTTATTTTGACTTAAAGGGCTCTTAAAATCGATTTCCTTACTCCACCCCTGACAAGTGGATTAGCGCTTAAATCGACATTGCCGGCTCGAATTTGGGGTACTGTGGACACAATTCGATGGTATTGGCCTCCGGGAGCTATCCAGAGTGCTCCATTGTGACCGCTCTGGACAGCACTCTCAACTCAGATGCACTGGCCAGGTAGACAGGAAAAGAACCGCGAACTTTTGAATCTCATTTCCTGTTTGGCCAGCATGGCAAGCTGCAGGTGACCATGCAGAGCTCATCAGCAGAGGTGACCATGATGGAGTCCCAGAATCGCAAAAGAGCTCCAGCATGGACCGAACGGGAGGTACGGGATCTGATCGCTGTTTGGGGAGAGGAATCCGTGCTATCAGAACTCCGTTCCAGTTTTCGAAATGCCAAAACCTTTTTCAAAATCTCCCAGGGCATGAAGGACAGAGGCCATAACAGGGACCCGAAGCAGTGCCGCGTGAAACTGAAGGAGCTGAGGCAAGCCTACCAGAAAACCAGAGAGGCGAACGGCCGCTCCGGGTCAGAGCCCCAAACATGCCGCTTCTATGATGAGCTGCATGCCATTTTAGGGGGTTCAACCACCACTACCCCAGCCGTGTTGTTTGACTCCTTCAATGGAGATGGAGGCAATAAGAAAGCAGGTTTTGGGGACGAAGAAGATGATGATGATGATGAGGTTGTAGATAGCTCACAGCAAGCAAGCGGAGAAACCGGTTTTCCCGACAGCCAGGAACTGTTTCTCACCCTGGACCTGGAGCCAGTACCCCCCAAACCCACCCAAGGCTGCCTCCTGGACCCAGCAGGCGGAGAAGGGACCTCCGGTGAGTGTACCTTTTAAAATACTATACATGGTTTAAAAGCAAGCATGTGAAAGGATTACTTTGCCCTGGCATTCGCGGTTCTCCTAGATGTACTCCTAAAGCCTTTGCAAAAGGTTTCTGGGGAGGGCAGCCTTACTGTGTCCTTCATGGTAGGACACTTTACCACTCCAGGCCAGTAACACGTACTCGAGAATCATTGTAGAACAAAGCATTGCAGTGTATGTTTGCTGGCGTTCAAACAACATCCGTTATTTATCTCTCTGTGTTATCCTCAGGAGAGTGAGATATAATTCATGGTCACCTGGTTGAAATAGAGTGCTTTTCTTCAGGGGACACTCAGAGGAGCCCATTCCTGCTGGGCTGTTTGCCTGTGGCTAAACAAAAATGTTCCCCGCTGTTAGCCACAGGGAGGGGGGAAGGTTGAGGGGGTAGTCACGTGGTGGGGGGAGGCAAAATGCGACCTTGTAACGAAAGCACATGTGCTATGTATGTAATGTTAACAGCAAGGATTACACTGAAAGAGTGTAGCCACTGTTTTATAAAATGTGTCTTTTAAAATACCGCTGTCCCTTTTTTTTTCTCCACCAGCTGCATGTGTTTCAATGATCACAGGATCTTCTCCTTCCCAGAGGCTAGTGAAGCTTAGAAAGAAAAAAAAACGCACTCACGATGAAATGTTCTCCGAACTCATGCTGTCCTCCCACACTGACAGAGCACAGACGAATGCGTGGAGGCAAAAAATAATGTCAGAGTGCAGGAAAGCACAAAATGACCGGGAGGAGAGGTGGCGGGCTGAAGAGAGTAAGTGGCGGGCTGAAGAGAGGGCTGAAGCTCATATGTGGCAGCAGCGTGATGAGAGGAGGCAGGATTCAATGCTGAGGCTGCTGGAGGACCAAACCAGTATGCTCCAGTGCATGGTTGAACTGCAGCAAAGGCAGCTGGAGCACAGACTGCCACTACAGCCCCTGTGTAACCAACCGCCCTCCTCCCCAAGTTCCATAGCCTCCACACCCAGATGCCCAAGAACGCGGTGGGGAGGCCACTGGCCAACCAGCCACTCCGCCACAGAGCATTGCCCAAAGAAAAGAAGGCTGGCATTCAATAAATTTTAAAGTTGTAAACTGTTAAAGTGCTGTGTGGTATTTTCCTTCCCTCCTCCACCACCCCTCCTGGGCTAAATTGGTAGTCATCCCCCTATTTGTGTGATGAATGAATAAAGAATGCATGAATGTGAAGCAACAATGAATTTATTGCCTCTGCAAGCAATGATTGAAGGGAGGAGGGGAGGGTGGTTAGCTTACAGGGAAGTAGAGTGAACCAAGGGGCGGGGGGTTTCATCAAGGAGAAACAAAGAGAACTTTCACACCATAGCCTGGCCAGTCATGAAACTGGTTTTCAAAGCTTCTCTGATGCGTACCGCGCCCTCCTGTGCTCTTCTAACCGCCCTGGTGTCTGGCTGCGCGTAACCAGCAGCCAGGCGATTTGCCTCAACCTCCCACCCCGCCATAAACGTCTTCCCCTTACTCTCACAGATATTGTGGAGCACACAGCAAGCAGTAATAACAGTGGGAATATTGGTTTCGCTGAGGTCTAAGCAAGTCAGTAAACTGCGCCAGGGCGCCTTTAAACGTCCAAATGCACATTCTACCACCATTCTGCACGTGCTCAGCCTGTAGTTGAACAGCTCCTGACTACTGTCCAGGCTGCCTGTGTATGGCTTCATGAGCCATGGCATTAAGGGGTAGGCTGGGTCCCCAAGGATACATATAGGCATTTCAACATCCCCAACAGTTATTTTCTGGTCTGGGAATAAAGTCCCTTCCTGCAGCTTTTGAAACAGACCAGAGTTCCTGAAGATGCGAGCATCATGCACCTTTCCCGGCCATCCCACGTTGATGTTGGTGAAACGTCCCTTTTGATCCACCAGAGCTTGCAGCACTATCGAAAAGTACCCCTTGCGGTTTATGTACTCGGCAGCTTGGTGCTCCGGTGCCAAGATAGGGATATGGGTTCCGTCTATGGCCCCACCACAGTTAGGGAATCCCATTGCAGCAAAGCCATCCACTATGACCTGCACATTTCCCAGGGTCACTACCCTTGATATCAGCAGATCTTTGATTGCGTGGGCTACTTGTATCACAGCAGCCCCCACAGTAGATTTGCCCACTCCAAATTGATTCCCAACTGACCGGTAGCTGTCTGGCATTGCAAGCTTCCACAGGGCTATCGCCACTCGCTTCTCAGCTGTGAGAGCTGCTCTCATCTTGGTATTCATGCGCCTCAGGGCAGGGGAAAGCAAGTCACAAAGTTCCATGAAAGTGCCCTTACGCATGCGAAAGTTTCACAGCCACTGGGAATCGTCCCAGACCTGCAACACTATGCGGTCCCACCAGTCTGTGCTTGTTTCCCGAGCCCAGAATCGGCGTTCCACAGCATGAACCTGCCCCATTAGCACCATGATGCATGCATTGGCAGCGCCCATGCTTTCAGAGAAATCTGTGTCCATGTCCTGATCACTCACGTGACCGGGCTGACGTCGCCTCCTCGCCCGGTATCGCTTTGCCAGGTTCTGGTGCTGCATATACTGCTGGATAATGTGTGTGGTGTTTAATGTGCTCCTAATTGCCAAAGTGAGCCGAGCGGCCTCCATGCTTGCCTTGGTATGGCGTCCGCACAGAAAAAAGGCGCGGAACGATTGTCTGCCGTTGCTCTGATGGAGGGAGGGGCGACTGACGACACGGCTTACAGGGTTGGCTTCAGGGAGCTAAAATCAACGAAGGGGGTATCTTTACATCAAGGAGTATTTAAGGCAGGACTTCACGGAGGGTTCCAATAAGAAATGGTGCACCTAAGTTATCGTTCTTATTGGAACAAGAAGGTTAGCCTGGCCTCTGATTGATACATGGCTAGATTTACCTCGCTGCACCTTCTCTGTGAGTGACTGCAGTGTGACCTAGAAGAATGAGTCCCCTAGACGGGGGAGGCGGGGAAGCAAATGAATACAGAACAAATCTGGTCTATGTCTTGTTTTGATCCACTCCATCTATCTTTTACATCTTTGGCTGGCAGCAGACGGTGCAGAAGGACTGCATGCCATCCACATCTCATGGCTGCTCGGCAGAAGATGGTACAGTACGACTGCTAGCAATCCGTATCGCCTGCCTGCTCACCATAAGACGGTTCAATAGGACTGACTGCAGGACTAAAGAGAATGACCTGGTCAAGTCACTCTAAATTAAGTCCCTGCGCCCATGTCTGTCCAGGCGCTCCCAGCCGACGTGGCCAGGAGCACCTCGGACATGACGATGACGGCTACCAGTCGTACTGTACCGTCTGCTGCCACAAGGCAAGGGGTTGCTGCTACTGTGTAGCAAAGCCGTACCGCGTCTGCCAGCACCCAGGAGACATAGGGTGACGGTTACCTGAGCGGGCTCCATGCTTGCCGTGGTATGGCGTCTGCACAGGTAACTCAGGAAAAAAGGCGCGAAACGATTGTCTGCCCTTGCTTTCACGGAGGGAGGGAGGGAACGGGGGCCTGACGATATGTACCCAGAACCACCCGCAACAATGTTTTAGCCCCATCAGGCATTGGGATCTCAACCCAGAATTCCAATGGGCAGCGGAGACTGCGGGAACTGTGGGATAGCTATCCACAGTGCAACGCTCCGGAAGTCGACGCTTGCCTCGGTACTGTGGAAGCACTCCGCCGAGTTAATGCACTTAATGCACTTAGAGAATTTTCTGTGGGGACACACACACTCGAATATATAAAACCGATTTCTAAAAAAACGACTTCTATAAATTTGATCTTATTCCCGTAGTGTAGACATACCCTTAGGAAAGCCCCTATGCCAACCTGCTTTAACACATCCTCTATGTTAAAGGTCACAGCCATATATGGACCTTATGCTTTAGCTCATCACCATCCATCTAGATGAAAGGTCCCAAATATATGTATTCTAACTTTGCTTTAGCTCAACCGTACAGGAGGTGACCTGCAGGTCCCTTGCATTACAGTCAATATATACTCCAATATAACCTATAAACCAATCAAATCCATAAGAAAATAAGAAACTTATAAGAAAAGATATATAGGCAAGCAAGCAGGCTAGCCTTAGATATATCTCATGTTATGTATGTCAGTTCATTGCCAGAACACTTCTGTGGTTGAATTATAAACCTGTGGTCAGACCTTCTCTTTAAACTCTATTTTCAGCTCCCCAAATATTTGGGGTTATCCGTTGGGCTGTTTATCTGTGCAAAGTTCCTAGTCCTCAAGCCTTATGCTAACTTGCTGAAGCTAATGTCTTACAGGTTACAGGTCTGTATGTTTCTTGCATTATTGCTGAATATAATGCAAAGAAGTAAATAATAATAGAGGCAAGCTAGGCCACAGGCTACAGTAGCAGTGAATATAACAAAAGCAAACTAGCCCATCATTTTTACTGGCCTCCCACTTGATTTTTGTTGAGTGAGGTATAGACAGGAGATATTGGACATTCAAATCTCATAGAATTCTATACTATCTACCTTTACAGATGATCTGGTGGTAGTTGTGCTGTCATCTATTGTATTTCTGGAACTGAAAAAGAAAGTAATCATAATGTATGTTTATTGATATAGCAAGAACAAAGCATTAGAGAAAAAGAGGATTTTAAAACACCAGGCAGTCTACATTCCTGTCTGTCCTGCCTAAAGCCCAACCATCCTTTGACAGCAGCCTTCAGGAAGTTATCTTCTTCAAACACTCCTGGCAGGTTTTTGTGCCTCAGTTTGGTTCCCCCTCCCCCAAAATGACTCTCCTGAGGGAAAGTACCTCTCTATACCCTGCCACAGTTCTTTGTTCTTCTTTGTTTGCAGGATCTGACTATTCTCATCAAACTAGTCATGTAGCCTCAGTAGGAGGCTGAGCCAAAGTTCTCAGAACCAATCCTTAATTACATTGAAGTGGTTATCTGAGGCATTTCCTCCTTTCTGCCAGTATTCTAGACCATTCCCTACTGAGAAAACCATTTAGTCATACAGAAAACATCTCAATAACCAGGCCAACAAGTAGTATCAATAATTTATTATATGGTAGCTCCGAATCTGTCACAAATACATGTGTAGATTCACTCCACAATGCAGACTGAGTCAAATGCTCTCTTCTGTTGTGCAATACAGAGAAAAGGAAAGATGTGCAAAAATAAAAGGAGGAGGGGCCCAAAAACATCAGAAGGAGGGAAGAGCAGAAGTTATCTCTCATCCCCAAACCTTGCAGAAGTCTCTGCATGTGTGCAATATGAAATTGGGGCTCCTTGGTTTTAGGAGAGTCATGTCAAGCTGGCTGAAAGGAATAACCCTTTGGAACCATTTATTTCTATATAGTATGCTCCAAAAGTAGAAATCTGAGTAGAAACAGAAAAGTTAATGCTGCTCCTAGAAGCAACATTAGCTCCCCTGCCAATGCACATTCACAGTGGGAGCACAGATCTTGAATGAGGAGGCAGCAGTGGGCTCCTCTGCATGGCTGCATACTCTCCACCTCCCCCGGTGGGATAATCTGGCCAGTTCTTGAATGCCTTTTCCCTTCCTGTGGCTTTTCTACAGCAGGAGAGTATTTGGCCCTAAGAAGTACGACAGCCAAGTACAACAGAGTACAGCAGCTTGAAGCAATTTCCCATGAAATCTAATGGCATTATAGTAGAAGTGCCAAGAGCTGTTATGCACAGGCTTTCTAGTCAAGGAAAGTACCCATCTGCCGAAACCATGCAACAAAGCAGAGAGAGAGAGAGGAATAGCCATGAAAGGATTCAGGGCTTCAGGACAAGAAAAACAAGTGATCAACTGTAATGCTTAAAAATGAAACTGGAGTCATGAACTGAATTGTTTGGATTTTCATGGTTACAGTGTATGAAAGCAGTGAGCAACAGAGCCTTGGGCAGACAGATCCCTCTCTGTCTTCTTGAGGATAATGCTGGCTCCCTATGGAGAAAATCAGAGTTCCAAAGTGTGCAAGTGCAGAATCCTTATAACTTATAGGTGTTTAATTGCACAGTTCTATAGTGGATTCTCCTACAAGGTGGTAAACTGGAAAAAGGAGTGAAAGAAAAATGTATCCAAAGACAGACGTCGTATCTCCAGAGCAGTGCTGAGTAGAAGTAGCCATTTAAAAACAAATATCTCTTAAAAAAAAAAAATCTGTGTATGTCTGTTCTAGATGTTGTCCATGTATTGTATTTGCAGTGCTTGCATGCAATCGAGGAGTTCAGTGGGTAAACCTGAGTGTTACTAACACATCTCAGTTGAATATCTCCTATTTCCAGCTGTGCTTTTCTTACTGTATTCAAACCCAAACTATTATATGGTTGATATGTGATGTGAAAGTGTCACATAAACCCAGGTAGAGGGCTGCAGAAGTTAGAGAGATGAGAATTTAGAATAAAAATGAAGAAAGAAAATAAAAGAAAACAGCTTTTATTTTTTAAAGTCCTTTTATAGATGAAAATATTTAGATAATGTGTCTGAGGCCTAATGCTTAATCCCTAAAAGTGGGAGATTGAAATCCAGGGGACTGCTCATGTGCTTAAAGCACAGGCATGACTATTGGCTGCATGTGAGAATAAGGCTATGTCAACACTGCACTGCTGTTTGGACTATGGGGATGTGAATTGCAGAGTGCACCAAAATGTGATACTCTAACTGTAATGGGGGACACTGCTTATACGAACTATAAGGTATCTGGTTCATGGTAATATAATCCTGTCTGAAGTGCACTATGTTAACACAAATGAGATACCTTTTAGTTCAAGCCAACAATGTCTTCATAGAGCAGCTGGAGTACAACATTTTGATGCACTTCACAATTGACACACCTGCAATGCAATGCAGTGTAGACAAACCCTAAATTCTGCTCATTGCTCAGCTGAATTTGTAGAAAAGTTTGCATAATATATTTTCTACCTGCATGATTTTCCTGACCATTTCCTTTCTTTGTTTGTTTCAGTTTTATAAAGTGCATTACCATTACTTGCAGTAAGAGCTTTTAAAGCTGATAAAGGGCTGGTCTACAGTGGGAATTTATGTCAGCATAGCTAGATCTCTGGGGTGGGTGAAAAATTCACACCCCTGAGAGACATCGTTATGCCAACCTAACCCCTAGTGTAGATAGTGCTAGGTTGATGGAAGAAGTCTTCTGTCGACCCTGCTACCATCTCTTTGGGAGGTGGATTACCTGTGCACATGGGAGAGCAGTTCTTGTTAGCATAGGTAGTGTCTACACTGCAGAAGAGACATAGCTGTTTAAGTGTAGACAGACCCATAGAATCACAGAAGCTTTTCAAGGTTTGCCACTCCACAATATGGTTCTTGCTAGAGTCTAGATTTAATTATTCAATCTTCCTTTTGGATTTCCAAAATCCTTGGAGAATCCATTTGATTTCTTCTTGCTGTATTGGCGGCACATGTTCTAAGGTACTAGAATCAGAAAAAACTCCTGCCTTCGGGTAATTGAATGGTTGGGGTAATAATGAGCACAGATATAGCTATGAGCTGCTGCATTGTACTTGAGGGAGTCCTAGATTAATTATTTCATATCTTTACTTTACTTCTGAGATACACTGAATGGAAATTAGCATGCCCAATTTCTGTCCCTCCCCTTCCCTGTCTATTATCGTTTAAGTCTAAACAGTACAGTTGGCCCTTCTCCTAGGGTCTTTATAACTCTGTTGATCTCTATTTCAATGATACACACAAAATTAAATACTTTGATTCCTCCAAAACAAACCAGGATGCAAGCAGAGATTACTGGAAATCATCATAAACTCTTACCTTAGGTGGCAATTAGGGGTGGGTAGAGTTGTGGGTGTTTTTCAGATGAATTGGAGGCATTGATTTCTGAGATACGGAGAGTTTTGATGTTGCTTTTCTGGATCGCTTGCCATTCTAGATTTCCCGTAACTTCAAACTCCAACCCCCCTCCCTTTGAACCTGTGATGGTAGTTAATATTTGTGAAATAAAGCAGTCTTTTGATAGAGCAAACTGGCAGGCAGTCTTTGGCTGTCAGAAGACTAGGAGAGCATTTTCACCACATTGTGTGTTTTGTAATGTCTCTTTTGGATGAAAGCATGCATAAGGATGAACAAAATTGGCTGATGCCATGTCTTCTTTTCACTGGCAGCATCTTACTGTTCATAAATCCCATAGATGTGGGCCGAAGTATATAAAGTATATGTATGTATGTCTTTCCACAATATTAGAATGCCTTTGGCATTTTAGCAGCTCTAAGTACCATTCCATTTATAACACACTTCAGCTCTCTTGTTCTTTATTGAACTTGGATTAAGAGACTGAAATTATTTCCTCCATTTAAGAAGCCAGATGGGGTTACAAAGTTCTGGCCAATACTAATTTGCTGTATTTTCTTTCTTTACTGTTGTGGATTGATGTGTATTTGGCATTCTTTCATAAGGGCTCATATGGTGGCATCAAAGGTTCCCATCAAATATCTGTCTGAAGACCTTTTAAAATCCTTTTATTGTGGAATGCTGCTACTATATATCGCTGGATGGTACAGTAGTTGACCAGCAGGGACCCATTAGTGAGATTTTCCTTGATTTTTCACTTAGAGCAATTTGATGTTGACAGTTGTTAACTTAATGACGGCTAGGTTCTTAGACTCACTGTTCTGCTTTCTTCACCTTTTGGTTTTCAATGTTTGGAGGCTTTTGAGAATTGCTGAAAGGATTAACTTCATGCTTAACAATTTCGTCTCTATCATTGCAAAAAGACAGCATACATATTTGTTTTGATGTTTCGTTAGAAGCATCTGAGAGGAAATGTTTGGCGAATAGTTTTCATCTAAATGCTCCAAGTGGGTGCATTGCCTTGTCAAGTCCATTGAGAAATATATTGTGAGTCCATTTGCTCATCAGATTGAAAGCTTCCATCTGGACAGAAGGATTTCATACCATTTTTGGATGTTGCAGTTCACAGTTGTAGCCTCGTGGAAGGAGGACAGAAACATTTGGTGAGATGAGTTTGGATGTATGTCCTTTGTAAGTGAACGGGAAGAAGCCATCCAACAGAGCAAGAAGCACTGACTATTTATCATGTACTGCTGTGAAGAGTGAGAGAAACAGGATACTGGCAGTTGATGGGTGGCCACGGGGACTGTATTTTGCTCAGCTAATTTCCTTAGAAAAGGAAAGTTAGGCAATAATTTGTTTTGTAAGGGCAGTAGCACTGATCGAGAGTTTCTTTAGCATGGGTCAGACTATTGCATAATTTAGAATGAGTGATCCAGAGCTGGTTTAAAAAAAAAAGGTCAATTGAATGCTTTTCTGTTGAAAACCATAGTTTCACTGAAACAAACATTTTGTGGGGATATACCGATGTCCATAAAATTTTAGGTGGAAAAAAAGTCTAAACAATTCATTTTGGCTCTCTTTCCAGTTTGGGAATGTAAAAATTTTAGATAAGGTGAAACTGTTTAATTTTTGACTTTTGAATTTAATTTCAAGTGCATTTTTTAATTTATATTTTAATGCTATATTTATATATTATATTAAGTGTTATGCTTAATATTTAATATTTTGATAATAGAAAAACTATGATTTGATGTTCCCAAAATAAAATGTCTTGGAACTTCCATTCCACAAGAAGTTTCAACTTTTCATTCAAATTTGGAATGAAAACAAATTTCAAAATTTAAGACTTTTCTGCAGGGCAGAAATTCTGTTTTCATGCATGCCCTGCTATTCTTTTTGTAGGCAGGAAGGGTAACAAGCCACAGGTGGAAGCACTCATTTCCTTCAGTGCTTCCATTACTTCTACTAGTGTGGATGATCCAAGTTCTTGGAGGGCGGAGGGTTGTATTTCTAGTAATGTGCTTTGTTCTTGGAGTTACATGAGGCCATCCCGGTTCTGGGTGAGCTTCTCTATGAAATAAGATAATTTGTTGCACCAATGATGCTGGGTTCTGTGGATGAGTGAAGGTACTCTGGGTTTATAAAACAATTTAGATTCCATAAATGTTCTGCAGGGTATAACTTTCACTACCTCTGTTGTAGAAAAGAATAAGATTGTCACTGGAGAAACACATTTTGGTAGAAGTTTCTTGTGTCATAGTCTCTCTCTTGACTTCAATTTCTCAAATAACAGTATTAATCATAATGATTTATCACATGTGGCTCTTTTCTTATGAAAAGTAATGAAATAGTTTTAAAAAACACTAAAATTCTTAATATGTTTTGGAAGGTGGAAAATCAAAGAGCAATTTGTCTACAAAACAAAAATAAGTTAAACAGCTCTTTGAGTTGCCAGGAGGAAAATATATTTTCACATTAGAGTAGTCTTCTTCATGAAATTATATTTTGCTTTATCTGAGCCAATTAAAATCATCTAATATAACTCTGATCTAAGGCAGGCAGGGGAAAAAAGTGAAACCTGCATCTCAGCAATATCTTGTAGAGGTTCTAATTTCATTGGATAAACCCTTGTACCAAATAACTATTTAAATAAAATGCACCATTATTAATCTATATCATGTGTCTACATTGTTCTGTATATGTTTGGTTTACAGTTCCATCCTTCAAACACTTAATGCCAAGAGTAGTGTTTATTACTCTGACTCAGTGAAAATGCTCATGGGAGGTAGTATGCATTATACTGGCCAGTCCTGGTTACACTTGGTCATAAACCAGTTGGCTAAACCAGCTCCTGCTCTCACCATATTTAGGTCAGAGTGTGAACATAGGCCTGCAGCCAAATGGCAACTTGTTCATAAAAAGTATCCACTGAACCTGCTGGTAATGTTGAGAATGCTGGTCTGTTATTCTATCCATTGGACAACGACACTAGAATACTGCTAAAATAAAAAAGCCTGCTGTAACGGCAAACAATCCTGAAAAGTGTATTTTGCCAATGCTAGAGTAAGGTTACTTTCTGCTACAGTTATATTTAGTTCTTTTATTATTCAGTGAACAGGATCATCCTTAAACTTTTTTTCTGATGCACATTAATACTATAAATTGGGAAAGAGAAATCCATCTGAATGGATTCAAATGAATGAGCAAATAAAATGCAGCCTTTGATTTCTTTGTATGGATGGAGCTCAAGCAATATTGCCATCTGGAAAACAAAATATTAAAAATAATAACTTTCATATGCCTCAATTGTAAAGGTAAAAGAAAAAGCTAACCCCTGGTGTTAGTCTGTTATATTTGAGGAGTGGTAACCATCACAACTCTGCTAATTTTTTCTTTGTATTTATTAAGCAAATATGAGCATTTCTACAAATATTCATAAAATGTGCTCATACAATGCTAAGATTAATGGGGATTTAAAATAAATTTGTGTCCATATTTTATGCATTCTGATTCTTCACAGTTTTCAGAACTTTTAAATTTTATTCGTCATATTGATATTTTACGAGAATTTGATATTTTGCCAGGATTGTTTTGATTTGCTTTGAGATTGTTTTGATGGTTTGTTTGGTTAATTCTTTGATTTTTTTTTAATCCCTTATGTCCCTATGTTTTCTCGAAATGTTAATAGTTTCCATTTAAAACCAGCTCTAAAAGCTTATTGATTTATTGTATTTGGTTGTGTGAGTTGTCTTGCTAGCCCTGTAGAGAATTTTGGAACAGAAGCTTCCTGATGAGCTATCATCCAGATCAATTTAGCCCGAAGCTCTTGGCATCATCTCCATTTCTTCACAGCAGCAGTACACGGTATAGGGCTAGAAACTTAACATTTCCAAAATGCAGGAGTTTGAAAGTCTTCAGACTGTAAAGAAAATTAACTAGAAGAGTGTATATAGTGAAATCCCATCTACAAGTCATGCATTTACCTTCTCACTGACTGATTTTTCACCATTGTTCCACTGAAGACCAAATCCTGCTCATTTTACACATGTGATCACTCCCACTGGAGTCATTAGGAATTTTCATGAGTAAGGCAAGCAGGATTTGACTCTAGAGGCTGGCATTTGCTGAATTTGATGCTTCAGTGCCTGGCATTCAACATTTTCAATTTATATTGTCATTCAAGGAACCACTGAGGTACTTCTTATCCCAGAACAGCATTTGAAAATGTGGCTTCTATCCCCAGTCATTCTAAAATAACTTGAGTTACAGGTCTGGAATTTAGAAAGTTCCTTTTACAGAAGTCACAAGTGGCCTTCATAAAATGGTGGGCCTTTCTAAGCTTAAACAGTGGATATATCATTTTGACCCCAGGCTGCAATTCCCTGTGAAGGACACGCTTCTGGATCTCTTTTTCTGGCTGCCCTCTGCTCACTGTTTTTGATTTCTCTTTTGAGTGTCTGAATCTTTCTCTCTCCCATTTTTATAGGCCATTTTCTCCACGCTCCCCATTTTCTCTTTAAACATGCCTCTGTCTCTTCCTAATGATCTCTCCCAACCACCTTCACCATGATTCCCTTTTATAGTTATGCATGCGTAACAGATTAAGAAGCAACTCTGGGCTAGGGAGGCCCTGCCCTTCTGCCTGAGGTGAGCATGTTCAGGTTGGAGTTGGGGTTTAAAAAGCAGCCAAACAGTTCAGTCAGGGTCTGGTAGGCCAGGGAGAAGGATGTGCTCGGAGGGCTCCAGGCATGGATGTGAGCTGAGCCCGCACCAAGCCAAGGAACTAGGGGAGCTGCAGCCTGCAGTAATTGGGACCAGAGCTGGAAGCCTGGAAGGCAGCAGTCCCCAGAGACATACAGTGTTGGGCTGGGATGCAGATTGTGGTAGAAAGTGACTCAGGGAGGCTGACAGAAGATGCCACCAAATGAGCAGTTGAACCAGCCTACCAGGGCTCTGGGTTGGAACACGGTAGAATGTGAGGGATCAGGTTCCTCAAACCTGCCCCATAATGGAACCCATTAGGCAGAGGTGCCACCCCAAAGTGGAACCCATTGGAGGTGACTGCTGCCTTGCATGCTAACCACTAGGCAGGAGACCCTGCTTCCCAATGACAATGCAAAATATTCAAGATGCTTAAGACAAATGACCTGATATCCATTTAATTTAGGGACAATCAATAAATATAAGCTATTTTGTAGGGCAGGTGCTGAAGGTTAAGATGAAAATGTATTTTCTAAAAAACAGAAATGGTTCCAATAATTTCTTTTAGATCTAATCAGGCAAACATGCAGTAGATCAAAAATTTACCTCTTCCAGAGATTTTGTTTTAGTCACAAAAGAATCAAAATGAAACACAATCTAGCCCACGACGGTTCCCTGGAATTGGTTGTGTCAAGGTTCCTTCCCCACTCTGAACTCTAGGGTACAGATGTGGGGACCTACATGAAAGAACCCCTAAGCTTATTCTTACCAGCTTAAGTTAAAAACTTCCTCAAGGTACAAACTTTGCCTTGTCCTTAAACTGTATGCTGCCACCACCAAGCATTTTAAACAAAGAACAGGGAAAGAGACCACTTGGAGAAGTCTTCCCCAAAATAATCCCCCAAGCCCTACACCCCCTTTCCTGGGGGAAGCTTGATAAGAATCCTCACCAATTTGTACAGGTGAACACAGACCCAAACCCTTCGATCTTAAGAACAATGAAAAATCAATCAGGTTCTTAAAAGACTAATTTTAATTAAAGAAAAGGTAAAAGAATCACCTCTGTAAAATCAGGATGGTAAATACCTTACAGGGTAATCAGATTCAAAACATAGAGAATCCCTCTAGACAAAACCTTAAGTTACAAAAAGACACAAAAACAGGAATATACATTCCATCCAGCACAGCTTATTTTACCAGCCATTAAACAAAAGGAAATCTAATGCATTTCTAGCTAGATTACTTACTAACTCAACAGGAGTTGTAAGGCTGCATTCCTGATCTGTTCCCGGCAAAAACACCACACAGACAGACAAACCCTTTGTTCCCCCTGCTCCAGATTTGAAAGTATCTTGTCCCCTCATTGGTCATTTTGGGTCAGGTGACAGCAAGGTTATCTTAGCTTCTTAACTCTTTACAGGTGAAAGGTTTTTGCCTCTGGCCAGGAGGGATTTTATAGCACTGTATACAGAAAGGTGGTTACCCTTCCGTTTAAATTTATGGCAGGTTGCTTTTAGGATTTCTCTGGGAATAGTGTTCAACCCTCTCCTAGGTCTTTTTTTCTCTTAGATATTCCACCTGCAAGTCTAGGTAAATCTAGGTAACAAGTCACTTGCAACAGCAAGTCAGCAAATCATGCTTGACATCAATTAATATTTCCCAGCAGGATCAACACCTGCTAACAGGGTGGGATTTTCTGGCAAAGATTGCTAGCTTGTTTTCATTTTTATGCAATTATTTGTGGCAGGACAGATTATTACATGGCACAAGCCATCTCTAAATTGTAGTTCCTGAAATGTTTCCTTAAGCATGTATTTGGAACACCATAATTGCAAAATAACTTATTTTGAACACAGGAGAACAAGTTAACTATTTACCCACAAGACATGTTCTACATGGTATTCCCCAGCCTTTGCATAAACTCACGCCAGCATGTAGCAAGCAGGGACAGTTCAACTCATTAATACTGCATAGGAGAAATACTTGAACTTCAGCATTTGGGGGCAGGGCCATCTATTTTGTTCAGTGTTTATGTAGCACCTAGCACAAAAGAGTCTTGGCCAGTGACAAGGCTCCCATGTACTACTGCAATATGGATCAACGTTCACGTCACATTCCCTATCAGTACCCAGCCCAGGCTGGGGAAGCTAATGGTCCAACCAGCAGACCAAATTCGGTGATGGCAAATTGCACATATGCTAAGAAGAAGGCTGCAATACAAATAACACCCCAGAAATACTATGTACTATTTGTATTACCATGGTGCCTAGGAGCTCTAGTCACCCAACCAGTACAACTTTTGCCTTCGCTGAATGTCCATGACTGATTTCCTGTCACTTACCATTTGCCAAGAAATAGAACACCCACAGCTGGCCTATGTCAGCTGACTCAGCTTTGTGGGGTTGAATACCTGCAGGCTAGCCTAGATGTTTGGGCTCAAACTGGAGCCTGAGCTCTGGAACTCAGCGAGTGAGAGGGTCCCACAACTCAGGCTACAGCCCGAATGTCTAGACAGCAATTTTAAAGCCCCATAGCCTGAGCCCCATGAGACACAGTCAGCTGAGATGGGTCAGCCACGAGTGTTTAATTGCTGTATAGACATACCCTAAGAGATCATAGAGGGACAGTAACGAGCAAAAGTCTGTTTCCTCTGCAAAATGGCTAAGGAAGATTGACTTGGCAGTGTGAGGAAATGTATGTTTTATAGGTAAATAGATTACGTCAGTAGCTAGGATTATCTAACTTGTATCTTCCAGGAGCACTTCCTTCACTTAATTTAAAATTAAATAAATAAATTATTCCTCGAATGCCCTGTCCCCCCACAAAACTTTAGTCTGATGTATCCCACTGTTAGGCCTCCATTCTGTAAACATACACAATTGAAAGCAATGTGACTACTCACAGTAGTAAGATTAAGCACATGAAGAAATGTTTGCAGGAGTAGGGCCTGAGAGAATGCATGAAAAGTCACAGCTGTTAACAGCATATAAAATCTTTGAACACAATATGACAGAGAGAAAGATCAGAGTGAAGTGAGTTTATGTACTATTGATCCATTTCAGTTTCCAGTACACAAAGAGTATCTTTGCTGCTCTCTTTCATGTTGTTACTGATAGACCTGTAGTTATAGACGGTATCCCTTGAAACCTTTGGGAAATAGTGGCACTTGCTTCAATGCCCACATCATGCAATTTTCTCTATTACAAATTATTGCATACTTACATATCAGCCCTTCCACCTATCTTCTTGGCTATTAATGATTATTCCATGTTCTCAACGGTCATGTCCCCTTACTGACTGTAATTACTGTATTACCAATCAAACTGTATTTGTATTTCAGATTAATAGCTTAGAAAAAATGGCACATATTTATCTTCACTGTGCTCTTGAAAAAGTATTATTTCATCTCCTAAGAATGTCCTTAAGCTATTTTACCAGAATATTTATAGTCAGGTATTTCTTATTAACCAAGGCTCAGATATGGTGAGTGGCCCTTCTCTTTTATGTGGTACATTCAGTTCTGTATTTTCCTTTTTTTTCCCCCTAGGTTCCATGATTTACTAACCCCACATACTTTTGATGACTGCTTTTCTGATTAATTATTTTAATCCATAAGATACAAAAAAGGAAGAATTCATGTGTGATTGAGCAAAGTAACGTGGTTACTGGAGGACATGGAAGGTTTTTAAAATCTTGCCCTAAGGGAATTAGGAGCACAACTCCCATTGACTCTGAGTCAACCTTGTGTTCCTAAATCTCTTAGAAAAGTGAAAATCTCATCAACTCTTCTGAGAACTGCTTTAAAAATGGCCCTGATTCTTTATACAATATATATATATTTCAATATTTCTTAACAGAGAACTTCTTGAGCCATTTACTCATATTGGCAAGTGTCTATAGGTGTGTAATATAGATCTTATCTATAATGTAATTACTATCACTTAGGTAGACAGAGGTCTAAGGCCCATACTCACAAAGGGACATGGGTTCCTAACACCCAGTTTTAGGCTCCACTGTGATCCCTAACCCACCCCTCCCCCCCACACACACACACTTGGCTACTGCCTGACCCTGTAGGAACCTAAATGCACTCAGCACATAAACTCTTAGGGTAAAACTTCGCTAGGCACCTACGTTTCTGCCTTTGAGTATGCACATTGCTGCTGCACTCTAGGCATCAGGATCTCTATCTCCTGCCTAAATCCCACTGTGATGCACAAAAGGGGTGGAGAAGTAATTGGACAAGCACCTATCTCACTTGTGGGGCCCAATCCAGTAGGCTGTCTTTCAGCATGCCTGCTGGATCAGGTCCCATTCAAAATTGAGCTGCTGGAGAAGGTGGTAGAAGTAGTGCCCACCTTATAACCTTTAGCCCAGTAGTAAGAGCATTCATCCAGGATGTGGGCAACCCAGGTTCAATTCTCCCTTCTCTCTGAGGGAGAGAAAGATTTTGAAAGCAGTCTCCACCTTTCAGGAGTGGGCTCTAACCAGTGAGCTATGGGATACTCTGATGTGGGGCTCTCTCAATCTCCCCTGTTGAAGCAGTTCTATTGTGTATGAATAATTAAATAGTCATTGAACCAGAGAGAAAATGACTCTGCAGTCTGTTGTTTGGGACACCCAGGATGCAGTTCCCTTTTCCAATGGCTATTAATTTATCCACAGTGGATAAGGTTCCACAGAAGAGATTGAGAAATCCCTACATCATATCCCACTCTCCTGAGAAGTAGGAGACCTCACATCCTTTTTTTCTCCTTAAGGGAGAGAGGGGAATTGAACCTGGAAATTCCACATATTGAGTGTTCTAACCATTGGGCTGAAAGTTATAAGGTGAGCACTACCACTGGCTATTTTGTGCCAAGTGAAGCAGATGCTTAAGATACTGTCACAAGAAATGACTTAGGTGCTTAAGCCTCTGGACTCCAGGAGAGGGGTTTCCAGTTGTTGATTGCAAGCAGAAATAGGTGCCTCCCTGCAGCCTTGACTTAGGTGCCTAACTCTATGAGGGGGGAGGTGCTTAGAGTGTACCCTTCACATCAGCATCTCCCATTGCTAGATTAAGTTAGTCCCCACCTAGTGTGCTGGCTTTTATGGATCCCAATTTTAGACACCTACCACCACCCCCTATACTCATTGTATAGTGAGCCTAATCATCCAAGTCAGGCTTTGTGAATTGCATTTTTGTTCCAGTGATTTTCTAGCTTCCTGAAAGTTAGGTGTTCCAATGCTGAGTGTTGCAATGCTGAAGTCCCTTGGTGGATCTAGGCCTAAATGGTTTCATTTGCAATTGCAAAAAAATGAATATCCTTGGTTTTTAAAACAGCAAACTGAAACAAAACATAAAAACTCCATCAAGTGGAACCATTTTGACTGCCCTGGAGTACGAGGAGGGTAGGAACGTTTAGGTCTACCACAAAAACCTGCATCCCCAGGGTGGAGCATGCCAAATACAAGCTTTTCAAAGGCATATGATTTGGCCAAACTTAGATATTGTTTCACAGGGAAAGGAAAAGACACATTCCTGGCACAGAGGCAACTCTTCTGTGAAACGTCAAGTTCCTGTGCTAAAGAATGGAGGTGCTCGAGCTTTTTGCCTAAACATTTATAAGAATTATTTGTAATATGGACAAAACAACATATTTTCCCCTAGTTGCATACTCAGAAATGGCTGAAGCATTTTTGCTCAAACTTAAAAAAACTAAATAAATGAAAACCAGGTTGAGGCACATACCCAGCATGGAAAATTGTCCTTAATGGTTAAAGTTTGGTAAAGTTCTCAACAACTGAAAACAGGATCTTACACTGAGAAGTGTCAGGCAACCTTAAATATAGAGGGTGTCATCAACTCCACCTATAAAGTCCAATAGTTGTCTGTGTTATTAAAGAGGAAAAAAGTAAATAGATCATAAAGAATAAAAAGAAAGAGAAGAGGAGTACAGAACTTTTTTTTACAAAAAAAAACCAACAACAACAACAACAAAAACTCTTCTGTGTCACAAAAATTAAAGTGTAGAAGTTTGAAAGGATTTTAAAACATCAAGTCAAATCCTGTGGGATGTTGAAGGAAATATTACACCATACCTTACATTTCATACCTTCCCTCACAATGAAGATTCCACCGACACATAACTTTTAGTAAAAAAGCCATACATTTGCTATTATAGTTTAACAAGATTAGGCACTGAGAAGTGATGTGGCTTTTTAAATGGTTACTAGGAGTTATCCCTGGATTTTGCTACCCCTTTTTAGTTTAGCTTCTGATGCATGAGCACTCAAGTTAATTAAGAGGATGTGTCATTTACATCTTTAGTGTTCATCAAGATGGGGAACAACTGTATGTTCATATAATCCTATAATGGAAGTATACTATGTAAAATGGTCACTTTATTTTTGAGCAGATATTTAAAGAGATAAACTAAAAACAACTGCATACTGCATTGAATTAGACAGTGATCATTAACCTCCAATATCAGTCCCACCGTCCAGTTTTAGACAGAATAACTCCATGGCATGCAAATCTTAGGATGTATTTAAAATGAGTCTGATTAATTAACTAAGGTTAACTGAAGTTCACAATCTAGCTACACAATCTGCTTTCATTAATGTTTAAGAAGAAACATAAAGACACCCTTCTAGCAAGAAAAGAGGTCTAAAATGTTAAAGAATGCATAAAAATATACTTCTGGTACTACATTCAGGGATCTGAAGTCTGTATCTGCTGGTCTAATGAGGAATAAGCAATGTGGTCATAAGAAAAAGAATGTGTTCATGTGACATCAATTACTGTTTAGGTAGCCTGGTGATTTAATTTCAGTGTTCATCCATTTCTTATTGAGTGATAGATGTTGATTTTACTATCAGATTTCCATAATATTATACAACTAGGATATAACTATTATATTTTCCCTTGCAAGTAGAAGCTGATGAATTTGCTTACAATATTTATATGCTATATATTTGTTTCTCAGATGTGTTATTTGGATTCCTGGTATTTCATCAATGAAAATTCATCATTAATGTTTGGACATGGCAAGGTGCTATCAGGAAACATTTGGCTATGAAGATATTTTATCACCACAAATAGTTCATGCTAGTAATAACTTCCATTTATATATTACATTTTCATAAAAAAAACCTGTTTATCTAATCTTCCACAGAAATAGCTATCTAAGGGACAGAACATAGCACAAGGTTCAGGACAGGAAGCAAAGGACACCATATGCAGTTAAAACTTAGGGGCAATCTAAGTAGACGGAAGAATATTATTCAAGTTTGAATTTGGACAGAAATTCATGAGTAATACTTTTTTGCATAAACATAACAACAGCCATACCAATGGTGCATCTAGCTCAGTATTCTTTCCTCCACTAGTGACCAGTACCAGATAGACTTTTTAAACGAGGATTTGAAAAATAAGTAGAATCTCATATGTATAGTGGCTCATTAAAGAGCCACACGGTGTAGCTTCACTCCTTCACAGGTTTTAAAGTATTATTTCTATGAAAAGTAAGACTGAATTTTGTAAATTTGTAGTCAAAATTGCCATAAAATGTGCAAGAATTTATTGGAAATATGAAGCAACTATTAGCAGTACTAGTGCAAATAATAAATATTAAATGAATTTAGGCCCTGATCCAAAGCCCTCACTAGAAAGACCAATGCACTGTGGATCAGGCCTTTAATGTTTATGAAATGTGCTGGACTGACAGGCCCAGAGAATGATTCCTTCTCTACTGTATCTCCACAGAAGGGACAGTTCAAATTTCCCCACACTGTCCTACCACAAGTGCTAAACCCTGCTTACCTCAAAGGTTAACGAGGTGGTTAAACTTCTATATCCATTTCATTATTATACCTCCATTAAGCTGTCAAAAAGTACCAGTTATTTCCATCCTGTTGACCTTCTTACACACAGGAATGAGACATAGGACAATGTGTGGTTAAACTAAGGCCACAATTTTATTAACTCAATAAACCAAATATAATTAAAATAGCTAAATCACCCTCCCAGATACTCCTCAGAAGTAATCTAGTACTAGACCTTCATTATGTAGGAGGCCTCAATTAATCACATGCTGGTGAGTCTGTATTGTACAGACAGTGAGTAACATAACAATAAGGAAATAGCCACAGCAGACTAATTCCCCTGCCTGCCCCTTCCTCATATGAGTGTTATAGAAAAAAATAAAAGGGACCTTCCTTCAATATGTTCTACTGTAGAGTCTCAAGCCTGTGCCCTTCAACTCTCAGCAAGATATCAAAGAGTGTTCAGCGGAAGCCACAAAACCATGGACACTGGGGGGAGTGTGACGTTCTGGTGTTAGTGGCCGTCAAAGCAGAGGAATGAAGAAATACCTCCTAATAGGGATTCTCAACATCCCCAGTTGCCAGTCAGAGGCTTGTGGAGATGGATCCCCAAGGACAACTTGCCTATGGCCCTGCTCCGGTACAAGGACCCTGGCCTCTCTTTGCCTCCCACGCGCCTCACACACCAGAGCTGCACCCACAGAAATAAGTGGAGTGAGTGGCCAGGAGGAAAAGCAACATCTCCTCCTAGCCAACTCAATCCCCACTACCCAGGCAAGTAGAGCTGGCATTTCATGTTCAGAAAGCTCCCAAACAGCCTTCAGTATTTAATATGTCTTTCTAAGTGGGGCCAGATATGAGCCAGTCACCTGGAAAAGAAAGGTTAGGCATGCAGTAACCATCTCCCTAATTAATATTTCAGTGCCATGTTATGTTCCTCTTAAGAAACTATTTATAAATAAATCCTTATCTAAAATGGAAGATAATAAACTGAAAGGTTTTCACTTGGAATTTACATGATCTGGGTATTAAAATGTTATAATAATCTTGCTCCTTTCATCTTTATGTTTGTGCTAAAAGACAAAAATATTGCTTATCAATGAAATTAGAAATAGCATTGTAACAAAAGGTAGGGGAGAAGCTTGCTGTTTACTGAGTCTTACTTATGACTGTCAACAAGTCCTGATTGGGAATGTCATTTGCTTATTATTCAATCAACTATGGTGCACTATGAAAGTCTCCCAGACATGAGAAATGTCATTATAGGGGGAAAAAAGTATGTGTGTTTATCTAAAGATTCATTTTTAAAGTGTAGATTTTATGCCAGCTTTCAAAATGGAAATGAATAGTTGGATTCAGAGATTAGGACTCTCATGGCCTAGAAAAAAAAGATTTTTAATCTTCAACTGGTAGTTTTGTTTAAAGCTCTTTAAGACATGAAGGTTTTAGTTTTTCTTAACCTTTCAAAAATTGTTTTGCCTCTACCTGTGCCAGAGTTTTTCACTTTTTTTTATGCCTCATGGTACACAACAGCACTGAAATAAGTGCAACAATTGACACACTGATTAAGTACTATTTAGCTCACTCAAGACCATGTATAAACTGTTATCTTTTATATTGAAATACTATCTTATACAATTAAATACCGTTTTAGAGCAAAGAAAAAGGCAAAAAGTTTCTTGTGAGACAAGTTGAACAATAATCTGGTGGCATTTGGGAAAATGCTGAGTAAGTAGAGACTAGGTAAAAATAAGAAATTCAATGCAAAAATGATTGGTATAATTACACATTTCTTTGAAAGAGTTTTCTGTTTCAATTTAGAAATGGCACAAAACATTATTACTGACAAGAATAAAGGGGCATGACTGTTCCCGGTACTGGGTACTGCCAGTCAAGCGACCAAACAATTACAGCCGCGGGTAGTTATAATAGCCCATTTATACACACAGTCAACAGGAAAGGAACACACAGGAGAAAAAAAGCCATGGGGAGATTATCCTATGAGCAAAGACAGTGAACTTTTTTTTTTTGGGGGGGTGGGGGCGGAGAGGTTATTTGTAGGAACCACCCTTTCATGCTGCACATTGGAAATAAAAAGGTAGAGTTTTTACATTCATGAAAATGGGATCTCCACCAACCTTGATTGAAAATGCTGAGGAGGATTTTGGGTAAGATAAAACTCCCTCTCCCCTTCCCCCCTTCCCACTCCCCCACTCCAGAAATTAACCTGCTATTTAAGTTTAATGACTTTCACCACGGTTGGAAGGGCCATCCTACACTACTAGCATTTTGTTTGGACAGAACTATCAAAAGCGACTCAGAATTGGAATCCAGACTTCAATAGGTTACAGCTTTTCAGTAGGTTGACTTGTCAGGTATATTGAACCCGGGAACAATTTCTTTGAAATTTCACTCAGAATCTGTTTTGTGCTTTAAAGATTTTAAGGCCAATATGATTTAATATAGGATGTAACACTATAAAAAATCATTTACAAACTTTCTAAAACAAAATGAAGTTACAAAGGATATCTGTTAACTATTAAGTGCTGGTTGTTTTTGAAAGATTTTCCAGTATAGTTTATAACAACTCATATTTATTAAATATAATATAGACATTCAAACAAAGCCAGTTTTCCTTCTGCATCCCAATTTATCCCAATTTATCTTAGAAGATCAATTACCATTCAAGTCTATCCAAATCACAGAGGACAGTAGAACTAACTTTAGGATTAGAGCCAAAATATCATTCATTTCACTTGGACACTTTTTCACATAAGGAGAAATTCACCTAGAACATCTGTGGTGCATTAGCTTTCTGCCGGCACTCTGTGCATCAATGATTTTCACCCCTAGAGTATGTGGCAGACTGAGTAATTTATACAGAAACGTGTTTGTGACAGTGTTGGTTGTACCACTTCACAGCGAGCTGCCAGATGCATTGTGGCTGAAGAAGCCATCATGCCTTCTAGAGCTCAAAGGGAATGTAGGGGGTGGTGCCTCATGTTTTTCCCTGAATGTCAGCCTCTGAGGGTGCTGAGACAACTGGTGCCTCCCCATACTGTGGAGGAGGGACACAATCTAAAGGAGACGTCGTGTGTCTCCACCCGGCCAACCCACCCCCCACCTCCCCCCGCATCCAGCCCAGGCCACTGCAGTCTCCTGCTGCATGTTACCTGCAGGGGGGGGGAGCTCTGTCCTCCCGCTGTGCCTGCCCCCCTGCACGTTTTGCCATTCTCCCTGGTGGGAGGGAGCCCAGGCAGGGAGTGGGAGGGAGCCGCTTCTAACATCGGCCCCTCCTGGTCATTGCTCTGCAGCCCAGCAGCTGCCTGAGAAAGCCTGGCTTGTGAGGTGGCTTCTGCTCCCTGCCCGGGCTCAGCTGCTGGGGACTCCAGCTGAGCAAGCCGGAAATGTGCCGGGAGGGGCTCCAGCTTGCTCGCCCTCTAGCACCCAAGCCAGGGAAGGGAGCAGAAGCCACCTCCCTAGCCATGGTCTCTCAGGCAGCCACCAGCCTGCCATGCTGCAGAGCAGCATCCCAGTGGCTGGACGGGGCTGGTCTCACCGCTTCCACTCCACGGCATCTGGGAAAGTCCCCTCTGACACGTCGCCCTGCCCCACCCCACCTCTCCCTACTCCTGTCCCTCCCCGTTTCTTCCCACCCTGTTCCACCCCCTCCTCCCAGCACCTCCTGCATGCCGCTAAACAGCTGATCGTGGCGGGCAGGAGGAGGGCCCCACTGGTGGGAGCTGTACACTCACTATTTTTTTTTCCATGTGCCTCCAGCCCTGGAGCAGCCACGGAGTCGGCGCCTATGATATTGAGTATGTGGCCCAGACAAATGCTTCTGCACAAGATCCAGGTACCGTCTGTCCCTACACATTTATCTTTGGATTTAAAACAGAGCATTGAAACATTTGTTTCACCATTTTTGTGCTACTTTGAGTGTTAATGGCTTTGGGGCTGAATTTTTAAAACATAGAAGCTGAAGTCTACATGTGAAAGATTCATAGGCAATTACTCACTTGCTCGGTTAATCAATCTGCCTTGACAAATGTGGGCACATATCTTTAAAAAAAATGTGGCTCCTGGTGAATAATTTTCCTTGTTTATCTCCTCGCACCAGAGAACACTGGCCCCTTCAGTAAAGAGAGAAGGAGAAACGTTTTGAGGTGGGATTTTCAAGGGTGCCTAAGTGGCATAGAAACACAAATCCCATTAACTTTTTGTGAGTCTTTGGCCTTAAATCGTTTAGGCACTTTTGAAAATCCCACTCTTAAGCTTTTACAATAGGAGGAGTAAAATGTACTATGCTTATGTGATTTGCACTGTACATCAGAGGGCAAGACTAAACTCTATGAATGCCAAAAATATATTCCTTTCACCTACAGAGAATTACATATTTATCAATAGGCAAATATTTCTGGTTCCCCCCCCCCCACCTATCCACCCTACTTTGGCAAATATCACATGAGCTGTATTGTGCATACAGTGTCTCAAACTGGGCATCTGTCCCTATTATTCTAGTATCTGAGTGCCTCACAATCTTTAATGTGATTAATTTCATAACACCCTTGTCATGTAGGGGAGTGCTAATGGAGAGCTGAGGCACAGAGAGCCTAAGGGCCATGTTTTCAAAGGTATTGAGGTACCTATAGATACAATTAAGTGCTTTATGAGATTTTCAAAAGCACTTTAGCTAACAAGGGGAGTTAGACACCTCACCTGAATAGGCACCCTTGAAAATGCTACTAGGCACATATGTACATCTAAATGTCTTTGGAAATCTGGTCCTGAGTGAATTCCTTAAGGTCCTACAGGGAATCTGTGGCAGAACAGTCACTTGAACCCAAGTCTCCAAGTTCTAGGATAGTGTCCTAACCACGGGACCTTCTTTTGACACTACATGTAATTATGAGAAGTGCCAGGGGCCAGAGCTACACTGTAAGAAGAGCCACAGTTAAAAAACACCAGAACACTTCCACAGGCCATCCCCATACAGAAATGTCATTCTGGGAAATGGTGCAAAAGAATTCAGAGAGAATTCAGGGCCTAAAACAATGAAAGAAAAGAGAAAAATACATCCTAGAATAAAGAAGGGAAAAAAAGGACAAAAATCCCAAACAACCATCAACAATTTTTCTTTTGTTACAATATATGGATAAAAAAGTAAGGATGAACAAAGCATTATTTTTAGCAAGCCAGCCGGTTCATTTTTTGGTAAATATATTTCTAAACCTACTTCCCACTGAATCTGTCTGTTTTTCTACATGTGTATAACTAAAGGATGTGGAATGTGTAGATGAAAAAAAACCCTAGGGCAACAAACATTTTCAGGAATTAGCAATTGTGAGATGCCGAGAAGCCTTGTAAATGGCTTGCACAGCAGTAGACCTCAGTAGCCAGCTGGCATCACCAGCGCGCCTTCAGCGCGGAATTTCATTTAACATGATCCTTTTGGCAGCTTACTCGTTACCCTTTTAAATGCACAGAATGGTTTGGAAAATAAACCATGTGACTAAGAGGAATACAAATCTCATTTAAAACCTTTCAGGCACAAAA
Organism: Eretmochelys imbricata; assembly: GCF_965152235.1. Lineage (NCBI taxonomy): Eukaryota > Metazoa > Chordata > Testudines > Cheloniidae > Eretmochelys > Eretmochelys imbricata. The sequence continues at coordinate 146,285,665 of NC_135572.1, forward strand.
CAAAAGGCCCAGAAGGTGAAGTAGAAGGCAGCTTTCCATGCTTCACTGCCTCACACCTGGCTATAAGAGTAATCAAACAGACGAGCAGACTCCAAAAAAAAAAAATAAAAAATGATACAACAGGGACTTCCAAATGTCTGCTAAATCTGTAGAGATCAAGGACAAATGTCTTGTTCTGGAATGAAAGGACTGGATCCTAAAAATGTAAATGTTCAAATGCCTAATTTTCACAGGACACCGGCTGTTTCTTTTTAAGTGTTCCATTTTTTTTTTTGCTGTATTTAATGAATGAAAATATTCAACACTTATTTCAGGCAACTATTGTGGGGTATTAGTTCTTTAAACAGAATAGCTGATAAACTCTTGCTTTGCCTAGTTAGCGAACCTCATATTTCACTGATGCACAACCTTTCCAGCACAGGCATTTTGGAAACTTGCCAGAATCCTGAGCAATAGGCTCAATTGAGTTGTACAAAACTGTGTTTTTTTTCTTGCCCTCTTCTGTGCTTCTAATACATTCCTACTTTCATGACATTTTCTTTCACTCTTCCTTTATTCTCTCTTCCCCCTTTCATAAGTCTCTTTTTCCTGGTTCACTTTTCCCATCTCTTTTAACTAGATTTTTAATGATTTCATTCAAATTTAATTAGTGAGGAGTTACAAAGTGGTGGAATGATTTTAAAGGAGAAAAGAGTTGTAATGAACAAAGTTTCTTCTTCCAGGGCACATGGCTTCTACAGGAAAATATAATGTAATAATCAGAGAGCAAATATGACCCCCCCACACACACATACACACAACTTAAGGTTCACCCAAGTTCCCCAAAATGGAGCTTACCAATCCCAAAGGTAGCCAGCCACTCTCATATCCATGCCTGACTGTCTGGGCAAGGTGAGGGTAAAACTAAGGTTTAACCCCTTGATCATCAGGAACTAGGTAGTGACACACAGTTACAAGTCCTTATTGAACACCATGTTATACAATTCTAAAATCAGAATGGAAATCTAGGCACATAGTCAGAGGTAACATAAAAAAAATGATGTTGTTTATTATTAATTATATTCTCTGTGGATTATTTGTGTTGCGGTAGCACCTACAAGCCCCAGCCAGGGTTCAAGACTCTGTCGTGCTAGGGGCTGTATACATACATGACAAAAAGGCAATCTCTTCCCCCAAGAATGTAGGGACAGATTTTCAAATATATTTAGGTGCCTAAAGAGTCAAATAGGCACCTAGTGGGATTTTCAGATTACCTTTGCAAATCTGACCTTTACAGTCTAAGCATAAAATTAGAGACAATAGACGGATACAATAACTAATTAAGGGAACATAAGGCAGCAGAGAGACAATTATAATTAGTGTGATAAGCAGTAACCACAGCAAGATGCACATTGGTAAATCAGTGTGAGCATATGTCAAGGTTCCTCCCCCACTCTGAACTCTAGGGTACAGGGACCTGCATGAAAAACCTCCTAAGCTTATCTTTACCAGCTTAGGTCAAAACTTCCCCAAGGTACAAAATATTCCACCCGTCGTCCTTGGATTGGCCGCTACCACCACCAAACTAATACTGGTTACTGGGGAAGAGCTGTTTGGACGCGTCTTTCCCCCCAAAATACTTCCCAAAACCTTGCACCCCACTTCCTGGACAAGGTTTGGTAAAAAGCCTCACCAATTTGCCAGGTGACTACAGACCCAGACCCTTGGATCTTAAGAACAATGAAAAATCCTCCCAACACTTGCACCCCCCCTTTCCTGGGAAATGTTGGATAAAAAGCCTCACCAATTTGCATAGGTGACCACAGACCCAAACCCTTGGATCTGAGAACAATGAAAAAGCATTCAGTTTTCTTACAAGAAGACGTTTAATAAAAATAGAAGTAAATAGAAATAAAGAAATCCCCCCTGTAAAATCAGGATGGTAGATACCTTACAGGGTAATTAGATTCAAAAACATAGAGAACCCCTCTAGGCAAAACCTTAAGTTACAAAAAAGATACACAGACAGAAATAGTTATTCTATTCAGCACAATTCTTTTCTCAGCCATGTAAAGAAATCATAATCTAACACATACCTAGCTAGATTACTTACTAAAAGTTCTAAGACTCCATTCCTGGTCTATCCCCGGCCAAGACAGAATATAGACCGACACACAGACCCTTTGTTTCTCTCCCTCCTCCCAGCTTTTGAAAGTATCTTGTCTCCTCATTGGTCATTTTGGTCAGGTGCCAGCGAGGTTACCCTTAGCTTCTTAACCCTTTACAGGTGAGAGGAGCTTTCCCCTGTCCAGGAGGCATTTCAAAGGGGTTTACCCTTCCCTTTATATTTATGACAGCATAAATTTGCATAATTTGCATACTGAGAGGTGGAACAAAGCACCTTTTTCCCCACACTCACACTTTGTTACACTTTCTTGCATGCCTTTGAATAATTACCAGGTTGCAGTTTTGAGCGGACACAATGGGCCTGATTCTTAGGTCTGGCCAAAGTGTACTCAGGACCTGTATGTAAAAGGTAAGTAGAGAATTTTGCCATTTGAGATTTCCCCATGCCAGGAGAATCCTGAGCTTCAATAGCCCCCTAGCACCACTCAAACAGTGTAAATAGGGGCCAAGGTTCTGGTCCAATGTTGCAATTACTGTCTCAGTACATAATTCTATTCAACCCACATTTCCAAAACTGTTACTGCTCTTTACAATGGCAGCAGGTGGAAAAAACAAAGATATGGGTTATATAAAACCACTCAATAGGCCAAATGCACCATGCAATTGCATGTGGTGGACCACAAGATTTTGTTTTGTTTTGTTTTGTTTTTGTATAAAATACATGAAATGATTATAACTTGTTAAAAAAAACAGATTATTCAGATTTGTAGTGTCAATATTGCTAGGCAAGTTAAAGTAAGGAAGGGAGCAGGTTTCTGATTGACAATGACAGTAAAAGCTGTCAATGTCTTCCTATACAAATGTAATGTTGTATATTTGTGAGAGCTTATTCTTCTTAACATAAGCTAGAAATAAATATAGTTTCCTGTCACTGTATTGTGAGGACAGAACAGCTTCTAGAGATCAATGGAAGGGCTGTACATATTTCTGTTATGTGCAGTTCTACTTACACCTGATAGTTTCACATTCTAAATATCAAATAACAAGATAGGATAAAATTGTTATTTCTAAAATGTCTCCTTGCACTTATTGTTATTCTTTGCACTTTTTACATTGAAGTTCTTTCTGTATAGGGAATGCTACATGATGCTATTGTGAATAGAGTACATAGTTCTCCCCCTTCTCTCCAGGTGCTTGGCTGCTGTATATAAGCCAATCAAGTTGCGCTGTGATGGTCTGTGATTACAGCACAGACCTTAAAGTAAGTTATAGATTTGATTGCACAAAAGGGGCCATATTGCCTAACATGAAATTTGATCCTAATAATTTTGGAAACTTATCACTAGACTATTACGTAGCTAACACAGTTACCCAGCCATATACTGAATGCCAAAACCCAGCTATCCCATGAACATCCAAAGCCTTTTTATTTTCTGGTGGGGAATCCTTTCAAATTTGTCTCTGCAAAAGATCAGAAAAATGGTATTTAAGTGAGAGCAATTCCTTCATCTGATCTACAATAATGCATTCATTTTAGAAATATCTCCATTTTGTTTCTGAGTTCTCAGAAAAGCCTCTACAAGCTTTATCTTCTTTGAACTTATCCAGCTATTGAACAACTGATTAAATATGCCACTCTCTTTAAACTTTTCTCGACATGGAAGGATGGATTAAAATTTTGGATTAATAAACAGAAGACTAATTTGCTTTATGTAGTATTGCTGAATATTTAACTATTTAAACTGTTTAAACTATTGACTGCTAGGAGTGTAAGACTAGGAAAAGCCATCAAGTATTTTTCTCTATTTAATTTATTTATAATCCTTCATTGAAAACCCTTCCCTCTTCCAGAACTGGTACACTGAAGAATTGTATGATTAAAGGATGTTTCAGACTTGAATATAATGTTAATATTGATAGATATAATTCAGATTGGTCATTGGAACTTTATGGAGTCTTATAGAAATGCCATTTTGGATGCATTCTTTATTTCTGTTTATGATTTGCATTGGTCATTTAAAAAGAATCCTTGTAGTGATGTTATAACACTCCTGATGGAAATTCACTGCACTTGACTATCCACTAGTATAGAATGTAATACTCATTAAAGTCAACATTTTTATATTATTTCAACTACTTCACCAGAGCCCCAGAGAAGCAGTGTTGTGATGTGGGTAATATGTAGTACAGTTTAATGCTGTATAATTTAAGTTGCCATTGGTTTAAAGATGAACTTAAAAAAAACATTGTATGATTAATAGAGTTGAAAGGAAAGTACACAGCTCAAATAACACTGGAATTAAAGATGCTGATAGTACAATATGTAAAAAGGCCTGCGTGTAGATTTGGGTGAACAATTTACAATGAATAATGTATTCAGTGCACTTAGACCTTTTGCTATTTGTGAATTATCCATGAACAGGTCATGATCTTTATGAATTTTTTTGTTATTCATCTTTGTTCATTTTTTTGTACAAATATTTTACAGCCAAGAATTGCTCACGAACTGTTTGGTGTAAGTATTGGTTATAAACTATTCATACAATGGAAAAATTCATCTCTATGCAGGGGGGACTATGCCAGGCAGTTGCATCACTTAGATCCTGCTTAACGACTATTATCAGTGCTTAAGTTGTATTAAAGTTGTGAATAGCTCTTGTGCTGGCCTTCTGCTTGGGGTCAATGTCAGACAATATGATTGGTCACCTAAAATTGCATCACATGGTTTCTGTTCACTGATTGGACAAGCTGACCTTGATTTCCTCAGGAAATCCTGGGTATAAATGGGAGAGTATAAGGGAGAGTATAAGGGAACATTTTGAGGAGATGCATAACAAAAGATAAGATTCCCCAGGCATTCCTAGGACACTTTATATCTTTTCCTGGTTGTCTTTTGCATAAGGAAAGAAAGTTTTTGTATTTATAGCTACATACAAAGGCCCAGATTAAAAAAAAAAAAAAAAAAGCTTGTCAGAAAGTTATAAGCCTAACAGATACTGCATTCTATTTTCTCTTGTCCCATTCACAGCAAGTAAGTGCATGGGTGTATATACTAATTGACCTAGTTGCAAATGTTGTGGGAAGATTACTTGACTGAATTATTTAATTGTCTCTGTGGCAGGATTTGGTCAGGGAACTTCAGGAGCTACTGCTGGTCTCCCACCTTATGTATGGCAGTAGAGCACACACCTACATATATATATATATATATATATATATATATATCTCAAGCATATGGATTGAATATATTGGTTTCCATTTTATGTTTATTTATCACTAATCAATCAGCCTGCTATTAATCATGTGTAGCAGACCAGTGCTTTTTGTCTCTGTCAACTGCCTGAGTGTTAGAGCTCTGGCCAGAGTTTTGGGGGACACTTTCTATAATAACTGTCCTACCTCAAACAGTTATATTCATCCAATCTATTTTTTTAATATACAGTACTAGTTTTATTTTATCCCTGAAGTAATTATATACAGCACTGATTTGTTGTCACACACACACATGCTCACTTGGCCCTACTTGTAAAAAGGTGTAGTCAGATCACTGAAATAACTTGTGTTTTAGGAGACTGTGGAATACCTCTGTGTTCCTGCTATGTCGGTAACATGAAGCAATGTCCTATTACTATATGCATATGTAATAAGGGCCGGGCCGGTTCTCATTGAAGTCAATGGCAGTCTGATCCCAGAGTGGATCAGGTTTTAAACTGGGTAATCAACAGAAAAGAAAGTAAAAAAGGGGTCTATGCCTTCCAAAAACAACCCTTTGGAAAAAGGAAGGATACAGACCCAGTATAAGCACTGCTAAACTAATTTTGTTTTCCCCATATGATATTTCTATCAGTGGCAGACCACAGTGAACAATCCACAGAATTATCAGTCTAGTTTGCACAATTTGACCATGAAAAGCAGAATGTCAGGGACCAAGGAGGGCCTTTCTGGATAGGGAGGATGTGGTGAATGGCCTTGGGCAAGCATCAATGAGGATGTTAAGGGTTCGTTCCTGGAGAAGAGGATGGTTCATCTATGGATGAACCATGTCATTGTTTTTCTTCTTCTGAGAGAAGAGGAGAAAGTCATAGATGTTGCTACTAAAGTGTCAGTTATCCCTCAGGATCAGGAGGAGTACCAGGGTCATCCTATGGACTGGCATAAGGCAAGATGTACTTTTATAGTAAAGGAGGAGGAGCTCACTGGACTATGACAACATCTTATTTCAAAGATGTTAGAAAAGGAATTACATACAATCAAGGTGACAGACGAAGAAGTTGTTACACCTAATGTTAGTGGAATAAGAAGAGCTTCAAGGATTAGTAAGGCTGCTGGGATGAATACAGTGCTCTATACTGCAGTCTCTACTGTCTTTGTGGAATAATAATCTATAGGACTTGGTAAAGAGCAGTAAGAGTGAAAATCATAGGAGTGAAATTATATTTCCACTCTCTCCAGTTATCAAAATATGTAACTAGCTTAGCAGGTGATTCTGCATAGATTTGAGCCCAACTGAGTGGGTAGAAAATATTGTTTTAATAGTTTACCTTTAGTGTAATCTTGGATTTTATGGTAATATGTTCAAGTAGCTGTCTTTATGTAGGAAACCAGTGGATTTTGACTTTTTTAGTTTTTAGAAGTTTTCCACTGTGAGTGCTCTCCAATATCAAAAGGATAAAGCAGTACTGAAATACATTCAGTCTCAGGTTGCAACTTTCAGAAGTGCCAAAAGCTGGCCCAGCTCTGTTCCCACTGATTTTTTCTGGGAACAAAGTTAAACATGCAAACCTTGAGCCCTTTGAAAATTCCATCATAAAACTACTTTCAACTCATCTGGTTTTATTTTGCCCTCATTTATATCCCTGTAATCAAATAGATTTTCACTGGTGAAAGTGAATACAGAATTTCACTGAGCTTGAGCTGATTGAAAATGATTACTTCATTCTGCTTCTCTCCCTACACAATATCTTGTCCACCTACTCACTTGTCTATTTAAAGAGACACAGTGATCTTACAATTTGCATTTCTCTCCAAAAAAGTTTAACCTACTATTGTTATAAGTAAAACCTAAGATTACTATAACTGAAAATGAGATTAGGGTATATATACTCTTTCTCTCTCTCTCTCTCTCTATAGATATATGGAGAGAGAGAGAGAGAGAGAGAGTATATATATACTTTTTGTTCAGGTTGTCTGCCTAGTACATTTGACAGCACTTTGTGAATAGTCAATTTCACTTTATCCTGTACAGCCTGTTTCAAACCTGTTGTTTATATGTATTTTTGCACAGCAACAGAGAAGCAGAATATTTTTAAAATAAGAAAGTGATTATGGATCCACAGAAAGTGACAAGCAGACTTAGGGCAAGCATAATATCTAGAATTATTTCTAATTTATTTTGATTTAGACTAAATTTTAAGAAGTTAGTGTTTCTATACACAATGCAGGGCCTCGTTTATGCTCTAAAAGCCTAATCCTGTATTTTAATGATCAGAGATGAATTCTATGGAGCTGAAGCAGCCAGAAATGAGAGTGGCAGAGTTCAGGGACCAGAACAAGGCTGAAGCCAGGATCTGTGAACAGATCCAGGTCAAATACAGGAATGGGGGACAAGGCCAGAAGTCAGATGGCGAGGTATGTAACAGCAACAAGCCAAAATCCATCATATTGCACAAACATCATTGTGTCTCTTTCTGACTTAAATAGCGTACCTAGCCCAATCAGGCACTATACAGCTCACCCATTCAGGTCCTTGTGGGCAGTACTTTGAGTGGAGTCTAAGGCCTTTGGGATCCCTATTCTCTAGTCACTAGTAGAGTTGTCAAGTGGTGTTGCAGCAGCAGCTGGTGGGCCTGGGCTCAGGAGCTGTGGATCTTCATAATACCTGAATCCCCCCTATAAATATATGCATTAATATTAGAGGAAAATACAATTTGGAATTTCCATCCTTCAGGATATTACATTCGTTTTTACGCAAAATTAGATAAGTTAACATTTTTCATTCAACAAACATTCAAAAAAATATTCAATTTGGAAATGCTGAAAATTTCGTATTGACATTTTTGATCAAAATGAAACACTTGGACATTCGTGAAATTGAAATATTTAATTTTGTTTGTTGAATTGACCTGAAAGGCTCCCTTTCAAGTAAGACCAACATTAAACTGTATTTATCTTGCCTTATGGGAGTTGTTCTTTGGGCCTCCATTGTCTCCTATGGGGCCGGCTCTCTGGAGGACAATATTTCCTACAGTGCAATCTGCTCAGCTGACTGATCATTGTAATCCATGCAGCTCAGTCAGCTGCGTCTGCTGCCCTGCATTGTGGAGATGCAGTCCTCTAGGGAATTCAGCCCACAGGAGACAATGGGGCCATAAAGCAATGTGTTCGGGAAGTATAGTTCAGGGTTGTTGTTTAATTGATTCAGAACAAAACATTTTAGGTCAATTCATTACAATGAAATGTTCTGATTTGTGTTGAACTGACCTAAACCAAAATATTTTAATTTGATTTTCCCCCAAGGTAAAATTAAAATATTTTGGCAAATTTAAATTTTTTCCATAGAAAGTTTTGATTCTGTGGAAACTCCATTTTTCTGTTAGAAAAACATTCCATGGGAAATCCACAACCATTTCTAGTTAGTGTGCCGGCTTATGAAAGGGCTTGGGAAGTGGGGGTTGGGGGGAGTTCATGCAAACAATTACACCACATCAGTCAGAAAATGGAAGTGTGATGAGATGTTTCCTTCCCCCTCTTTTTTGTTGAATTTTCACTTTGATAAAAAAATTAAGCCCACTTCTTCCAGCTTCTGGGATGTAGGCAGTCTGGCCTAGTTGTCAGAGCAAAGACATCAGGTCTACTGAGCAGAGCAGGCCCCCAGGTTGGGGAAAGAAGCCAATGGTCAGGACCAGAGTCAGCTGCCAATTTCCAGAGCTAGGGGGTCAAGCCCGAGTCAGAACCAGGATTCAAAGCTGAGGTCAGATACCAAATGCCAGTGTCAAGCCATAGTCAGGGTCAGATGTTCAAGGCCAGAGCCGGGACTGGTAATTGCTGATTGGAGATGATGTATAAGGGCATGAACTGTAGGAGAAACAAGGATCAAGCACAGAGCAGGAGCACAGTGGGAACAGGAGCAAAGGCGGGGGGGAGAGGCAGGAATGGAACAGGAAAAGAGTTGGGTGCAAGAACAAGCAGGATCCAATGTAGCCACAACAGGAAATCACCTTGCTGCTCACACAAACTTCCTGTGCCTTCTTCTGGCTTAAAAAGCGTGGTTGGACCAATCAGTGGAGCTGAGTGATCCTCCAAACAGGACTCACATGGGTGGTGCCTTGGCAGAGGCTATAGTCCTACTAGCTCCTTGGCCCAGCAGGTTTCAGTAGGTTCTGGGTACAGGATAGGATGCAGTAGCTGGCTGCAGGGAGCTGGCTGGGGACTCCTAGGCCTGCGTTCAAGACCTGGGACATTACACCATTACCAGGTGTTGCTCTGAAACCACCCTTCTGGGGTGTTACCCCAAAATTCAGACCTAAGGCAACCCACAATGGCCTTCCTATCCTAACACCCCATTTATCAGTTTGGTCATTTCAGGACATAACAGGAGGTGGCCCACCCGAGAGGAATTGCCCAGGTTTTACCAGGGAGTTTGTTTCTGACCATCAGAGGACTCCCTAGAACAGACTAGTTCTGTTAACCCTTGGGAGGACACAGATACAGCCTTCCGCTCAAAGATTAACACTCAGGCAGTAATTTCTTCAAAACAAAATAACTTTTATTTAACACAAAATATTCCTTAATACAATACCAAAAAAAACCAACAACCCATAAACCTTTTAACATAACAGGGATATATTAGAATACAAACAAAATCTAGTAGTGCATATGATATTATACAATTAAACAGTTTTAAGTGGTTACATGCCACATGCAGTCAGATGCAGAATGCTGACAGCAAGGCTTTTTAAAACCTTAAAACATAATTGTGATGGGGTGAATTCACCCCGCACTGGATGAGGAAGGGTTAATTCCTCACTGTGGGCAGAGGAAAACATGCCCGCATGTCCCTACCAGGTATACTCCAGGTGTAGCAACAATATAAGAGGGAGCAGCCTGGCTCAGTCTGGGCTGACCACTGGAGAGGAAGAATGCTCCTTCCTGGCTCCTGCCCAGGAACCACTGGAGCCCTGGAAGCCAGAAGTGCCGAGACCCAAACAGATGCCCAGCTACCTCTGGACACCCCAGGGAGGTCGTAGCTTCAGGGAGTTGCAGCAGACAAAGAACCCGGAGACCCTGAAGAGTCACAGATCACTGACTGGAGTGACAAAGTCGGAAGTAGCCCAAGGGGGACAAATCATTGTCCCACAGCCGGTTAGTGTATTGCAGATGGATCCCCGCAAACCAGGTGGTGAAAACACTTGCCACTGCAAGGGCCCTGGGCTGGGACCCAGTGGAGCAGGGAGGGCCTGGATCCCCCTATCTGGCTACCACGCTCACCAATGGGTGGCAGCCCACATCTCCCCTGCCAAGTGGCCGCTTGACCATCCAGTCCTGACTGGAGGGCAACTTTAGTGACTCTGGCCGCTATGCCATACAGCCCTGCCCAGAGGGCTACTCTATTAACTCTGGCCACCAGGCCATAGAGTCCCTCCTGGAAGGTGACACTATTGGCTCCAGCTGCTAGGCCATACAGCCATGCCTGGAGGGGTATCTCCATTGACTCTGGCCACTAGATCTGGCTGCCAGAAAACCCAGAGTATCATTAATGACTCTGGCTACTAGACCTTAATGCCCTGTAGACCCAGGGTATCTCTATTGAGTTTGGCCATCGGGCCTTACTGCCTTGCAAACCCCAGGGTACCCCTATGGACTCTGGCTGCTAGGCCTTACTGCCCAGTAGAGAAGGACTACCCCCCAGATGTGAGTTCCATGACCCTACTGCCCTGTGGCACAAGGCGATTCCATAGACACTGGCAATTGGGCCTTAAAGCCCTGTGGATCAGGGCCTCTCTATGGACTCTTGCCCTTAGGTCTCATGGCCTGGAGACAGAGGGCATCTTGAGGATGGGGTGAACTCACCCCACACTGGATGGGTCTCCCCACCCGGTCACAATAATAAACAATGAATGCACAATACACAGACATCCAGCTTTATTAACTTAGTCAAACACATAATGCTTCAGTTGGAAAATCATCATCCTTACTTTCTCTGATGTCTTCACTTCCTCTGTTATGGTCCTTCTGCTCTGTCCTGATGTTGCCTCTCCACCCTCAATACTCTGCCTTCTTCTGATTTTTTTGATTTTTCAGCTCTTTTAGATGATTTTCCTCAGTCTTGATTTTCTTTCTTCTGCCGCTTCTTTCACACACACAGGCACCATCTACTCATGCTGATGGACGGACTAAAGCCTGTCAGCTCTCCATCTTATATGTAGATCTTGACCTATTCTGGTTGGCTGTTTCACATCATATGATTTGCATCCACCAATCAATTTCAAGTCCTCTAGAATGTGAACCTATTTGAAGACCTGTGCCTGTAGAGATGGACCTGTCTGAAGACTGGTGTTCTACCTGACTGACCACTCCCTTCAGGTGTTGAAGTGATCTTTGTTTCATCCTAGTTTGCCTGCTTGCCATTGGCTAGATCATCCTAAAGCCACCAGTTTGGTTTTCACAGCTCTGATTCCTTGCATCCGCCATTTTGTTTTCCCTCACTATGACCATTTAAAACTATCTTTAGTAACTATTTAAAGCCAAACAAATTACATATTTATATACAATTTAGCATTGTGTTTCACTGTCACCACTGCAATTTCACTAATTTACATAAACCCAAATCTTGATCTTTCCCTGCTTCAGCTAGTGGTGATAGACCAGCTCCATAGCTGATAGGTGATAGATCAGCACCATAGATGCTGGACAGTGCCCAGTGCTGAACAGTGTTTTCAGCACACAGAGAGCAGCTGAAAAATCCTCTGTATCAGGGGTGGTGGTAAGTTTGTGACACATTCAGAGAGTTCTCTTGTATTCTATTCTATCTGGTTCCATTCCAGTAAGACTCTTATGCTACACTCACTTCAAGGGGAGGATGACCTCTTAGCACCTTCCAGAAATGCATCAAACTGTATAATTGGCATATGTCATGTGTCTTTCTCTACTTTTCCAATTCTCACAATACGGGGAAATTTGTAGCAGGATTCTGGAACCAGGCACTCTCCATGTATCTCACTAGCACAATCCAATCTGGCAGGAAAACTCAGAGGATGCCTATACCACACAAAGGATAGCTGAGAATGAGCAGGTGAGGAATTTTGTGTGTGTGAGAGAGATTAGGGCACTCATCTAGAATGGAGGGAAACTGAGATTAAAATTCCTTCTCAGCCTAATTTTAACAGGGAATTGAACCTAGGACCCCATCTCAGTGCCATAATCATGGGATTATTGGGTATTCTGGGGTAGGGTGGCCTTAGTCTCTCCTATTGGAGCTGTTTCATTTTGTATAAATAATTAACTAATCATTAGCATAGGGACTTGAACCAGATTCAAAAGACCTTTAAGTACCTAACTCCCACTGGGAATGAGGCACCTAAATACCTTTGAGGATCTGGGCCATCATGCATCTTTGCCTCAATTCTGCATTAATAAAATGCAGATAATAGTACTACACAGGGGTGTTGTGAGCATAAATGCACTAAGGACTGGGTGGTGCTCTCATACTATAGTAATGGTAGAAATATTTCTAGAAGCCCATGCAAAGATATCACAGTGATGACTTTGGGTGGGATTTTCAATATTGTTCAGCAATGGCTTATATGTGCTCCTTCTGAAATCAATGTAAATTGATTGCAGCTGGGGCAGAGTTAGATGAGCACTGATTTTTACTTTTTTTAATCCCACCTTTGATGTAGTAAGTGAAACTTTTCCATCCACTCCTTAGAACTGACCATCTGCTACAGCGATAATCAGTTATCCCCTATGATGCATCCATATCAAATCTTTTTAGTCATTCTCCCCTTTATGCCTGATTCATTATGTTTGTGGCACCATAGTTCATCACTATGGAAATAACTGTGATACTCCAAATAGCGACGTCTGACATCACTAAATGAATCAGCCAGGAGGAATCATCGGTTTGTATATAGAAAAATATTTTTTACAAAAAATATTTTGGGATATGGTGGCAGGAAGAATGGGGGAAATATGCAGAAATATCAGTGTAGTAGAGATTATAGATTTTTTACAAACATCTAAATTTTAAACATTTGCTGCAGTGCAGTGGTGGTTCTTTAAAATCACCAACAATGAATCTGTCAGCTGACACTCAGTAGCAGCATATTTAAATAGCTTAAGAGTTACAGTACCATATGCTCCAGTGAGTACAAAGATACAAATTACTCTATAGATATAATTCTCTGTGTTCAAGGGAGCAGACACAATGACTGCACTGCTGATGTTGTTATCTTTAATGATGTAACTTTTGGCACAACAGTATTATAGGAACATTATACATACCTTTTTGTCACAAGTTACATGGTTTCTTTGCATTACCATAAGCAATGCATGGGTCAACTCTCCTTCATTTCTACCTTTCTTACGTGACATCTCTATTTTTATTCTTTCAGCAGCTTTTCTCAAAAATCAGTGGTGTCTCTTTTCTTTCCATACTCTTTACTTTTTTATGTCAGCATACTTTTCTCCAGACATTGAGCACATATCCTTAATCTTCATCTAATTAACCTCAGTTTTCTCTCTAAATTGCCATGTTGCCTCATAGGCTTTTACCAATCAGACATGTACCAAAATACTCAGTACCTCAACTATCCTGTCCTGTATTTATTACTTTTTTTGTGCAGAATAAGCCATTTATCTAACTGTACATGTGGGGAGAAAGGGCAATGACAAGACTGACAACCAATTCAGCTTTTGAAGAGTTGTCTAGCATTAGCACCAAGGGATGAAATGTCACTTGGTGTTTAGTAGGTTTATCCAGATTCTCAGGGAGGGGAGCACACCCTAATCAAGATTGCCAGTAGAAATGGTTATTTATTTATTTTTTAGTTCTGGAAAAAAATCGCTTTGTTTTGTGTGTTGCTGGTTTTCAATTAGTTCTAATTGCCAATTATAAACTGATACTAGAACACCTGCTCCAAAACTGCTCATTGGCTGGTCTTTCTAGTCAATGGGCTTGATTCTCCACCACACTGCAAGGAGCAGGAAGGAGATATATTAGCAAGATAACTGGTGGAGATATATTAGCAAGATAACTGCTCATAGGGCCTAATTTTTCCCTGCCGTGCCCTTTGTGTAGTCTTGTGAATTGTTGGGAAGTGGATATAAAGCAGTAGTGTAAGTAAAGCATTCTAATTTTGCATTAACTTTCCACAGATGTAAATACCCACACAGAGCAGTAGGAATAAGACCCACTATGTCTGTATGGCACCTAAAAGTGTATATAGAGGAAAGTCTGAAGCAATGCAAAGTCCATGTTAAGTAGCTTTATAGTGTCAGGGAGTAGAAACTACTGAAAAGTGACTGAAAGGAGGAAGGGGTATGTTTGCAAAAATGGGTACAGTCTGAGAAATGTCTGCATATACTGAAGTCAGGAAAACTGTACAAGTGTAAGCTGTTGGTATAAATTAATGCTACCCAGAGGAAGCCATATTTGCAGCAGAAAGGTGACAATAAATATACAATAGTTCAATAGCTGGGTAGGGGTAGTCACCAAACTTAGAAAAAGGCTCAGTGCCCCCAGATATTTTGTGACTTTGTTTGTGTGACTTGTTGTTGCCAGTAGGTTTTTGGACTTGGGAGATAATGCTTATGTAGTAATAAAGGTAACCATTGTGATAACCAGAGATTTCAGGAAGCTGGAAATCACATCAGGCAGATTAGACACATGTATGCTGATCACAAATGTTCAAGCATTTTCCATGATGTTCATTTTGGAATCTCACTGGAAACCAAAAAACAAAGAGGGGTAGAAATCATGCTCTAATTCCAGTGAGTACACAGTATTCCTAACAGGTTTAGGACTAGGACCACAATGGGCATTGGATTGGGAATTTAATGCCTTTCTGCCATTAATGCCAATATAGTTACCAACAGATGTATTGCCTTGTATTCTGTATGATAAGGATCAACCATATTTTTTTCTGCAAGATAACACAAACTGAAATATGTATACGCATCTGGAGGAGAAACCCACTGAAAAGCATATTTCCTTCACACTTTTAGTTCACCTGGGTGCTGATTTAAGTGTTCTCCATCACTTTATCATCTGTGAAAGCATGTAGAAATTAATGGACTCTGAGGTACACATCACTTTAAAAAATCAATCCTGTATCTGGTCAGAGTTTAATACATAGTAAGAACTAAATAAACAGCATCATTGGTCTAATCTATGCATTTTTCTGAGTTATACAGTTTTCTATTTCTGCACAGAAGAGGTATCACATTGCACTTTCCTAGGCCATATAACTATTTTTCTACTAATTCATGATCGCCTTCACTGGTTAATGCACCTGCCTCTTTGCTTTGCAATTTAAGCTATTAGAAATCACTGCATGTAGCAACAGTGAGTGGGGAACAGTCATTTGAATCTAATGAAGTACACCTTTTCCTGGAAACAGGATTAATGATTGTTTCTAGTTAAGGTTGCAGTACAGAAAGGAAGTAAACCTCTACCATTGGAAAGTCATGCAAGGCCTGAGGCAATGCTTCCTCAGATTTGTAAGGTTCAACAGAGCCTCAGCCAATATTATTGCAGGTGTTGCAAGGTCTGACAGGAGCCAAGGTAGAAGTCCTGCGGACCAAGAGAACTCTAGAGAGAGTTGGAGCATGGGATTTCATTATGCTGCGAGCATATATCTGAAAATAGAGCCCTTTCCTGGTTGGACCAAAATGATTAAATCTGTAGATGTTGAAAGGTGTTGACTGAGCTGCAGGAATTCAGTCTGTTTTTCATATTTACAAACAATACAGCTACAACAATGATTCCTGAAATACCATAGTGTGCAAAGTAGATTATTTCATCTTGCAGGTTTTTCTGAATTTTTAATGGTGAAAGCCTACTCTAGATCTATTCATTTCTAAATGGTTTCCCAGGGGATATAAGCGAGGCTGAAATAAAGCCCCGGGCTTGCAGATGAACTTTTTAATCATATGACTCTGAAATAAACAACAATTGAAGAATAAACACCTGTCTTAAGAAAGAATTCTTCCAGTCACCACTGAGCAGCTTAAGGCTTTTCAAATGTCAGCAGGAGAGTGGCAAAATCAGAAGTCTTAAAAAAAATCCAGGATGCCATTCATAGAATCATATAATATCAGGGTTGGAAGGGACCTCAGGAGGTCATCTAGTCCAACCCCCTGCTCAGAGCAGGACCAATTCCCAATTTTTGCCCCAGATCCCTAAATGGCCCCCTTGAGGATTGGACTAACAACCCTGGGTTTAAGCAGGCCAATGCTCAAAGCACTGAGCTATCCCTCCTCCTCAGATATCATTTGTGTTTGCCTTATAATGGCTCATTTGATGGTGAGTTATCAGACTAGTCTATTATTCCTGATGTCTTCAAAATGCCCACTTTTACTATAAATATTTGTGCTAACTGCACTGGATTTTCTGTCTGATTATCATAATTCTTGGTAGGATTTTAAAATGCTTTCATTCACTATGTATTTTGAACACTTGTTAAGCATGGTGATTTATCACAAAGGAATTTTATATTAAAGCTGTATCTAATGTAATTGCAAAAGCAATAGATTTTTCAACTGACTTTACTGTCTTTCTAGCCCTCTGACTGTCCTCTTGGTAATAGATGGTAAATGTATAGTGATAGATGCTCCCTTGCAAGAGCTGAGGCTAGTGCTCCTGCGGTGTTTGTAAGTACCACTCTATAGCTATACTTGCCATCTAGGATTGTTAGCACAAGAAATGGGAGTGAATTTCTGCAGTGTCTGAGGAATGATTGGTGGTATGCAGGGTGAGTTTATGGAGGCAAAAAGGAGAATAGATCAGTGCCTGGAATGGTAAAACAGGTGTGTGTAAGGATACATTAGGATAATGAGGGAGAATGCAGAAACTAGATCCATGAAGGGATTCATGTAGGTGCCTAACTGACATTTCAGGTGCCAAAATTTAGATACTAAACCCCCCTGTTTAGCTGCTGCCTAACCCAGAAGGTGCCTAAATTACTACTGCTGGTCATGTACAAGCTCACTTAAAACTTGATGCCTGGACCCTAGTTCACACCTGTGCTCCAGCAGGATTCACAAACCAGGTGCTCCCCTGCCTGTGTTGCCTACAGGGCTGATCTGTGCAGTTGCTTTAGAGCATGCCTACTGGAATAGTCCTCATGAAAAATGGCCAGGTGGTGTAGCCTATAGGACTAACTTGCTTACTCGCGCGCATATATATATATATATATATATATATCTTTTCTTATAGTTTTAGTATTTGATGTATAGGTTTATAGATTTATATTAAAAATAAGTTTGGCTGTAAAGCAAGAGACCTACAGGCCATATCCTGTATGTTAAGCTAAGGCAAAGTTAGCATTTCTATATTAAGACCTTTTTACCCAGAAAAGTAAAGTTGACCTATATCTTGTCACCTAAATAGATAAGTACCCACACCTAAGTCTATGACCTTTTATCTAGAACAATAGACAATGGAGAATGACATAGGTTTTTTTTTTTTCAATGTTGTATCCACAGACTTAACAAGTACACCACACAAGACTTATGTGTGTACATACCTGTCATCAATACACATACATATTAGCCTATGGGGTAAGCATACCCTAACATTTTGTGGGTGAGGAATGAAATTTGGGCATAGGAGGAAGGATTTCCGTCACTTTGCCCTATAAAAGAGGTGACCTACCTCGATAGAGTACTCCAGACTCCATTTCTATTCTTATTTATTCTATTTCGACTCTATCTATTCTATCTCTCTACGATGGCTGCTACTATTAGTAGGCTATACTTGTTCATCTTAAACTTTAAGTTTCAAGGGAACTAGGTTAAGCTTGGTTTCCCTAAGTTATATTCTTAGTATTGTTTATTAGGTTTTGATTTTAAGTTTAAGTAGCATTAGCTTTTTCTAAGCTCTCCAACCCTCACTCAAGAATTGAGAAACCTGAACCACAAGGCTGGTCCTGTGTCTCTTACCACCAGGTTATCAAGGAATGGTGTGAGTACATTAACCAAAGCTTTGTTGCATATAATACTATATTATCATATGGATCTTTTGAATAGCAGTAATGTAATTGTAACTTTGTAACTCTAATTATTTTACCATTTACTTACTATTTCATTGATTTTAATAAAGTCTTTATGACTATATCTGTCTCAGTGTAAGCTTCCTGTCACGCACCCCCCGAGGGTCCTTTTTGTAAATTCTGTGGAGCCTGATTCGGGACAAGAATTTTTATCTTCTGATCAAACAGATTGGCGAGCCTAAACCCACACTAATTAATGTTAATGCTTAATTATTATTATTAATATAATTGATTAAAAATAATTAAAATTAAATTAATAAATTAAATCAATAGTACTAACACACCCTAGATCAGGCTACAGTGGTTCCCCCGCAGCCCAGTGGTTAGAGCACTCATTTAGGATATAGATACTAATTGGAGCAGGGACTTGAACCTGATAGTCCCAGGGTGTGCTAACAACCTGGCTATAGAGTCTTCCTCAGTTCCTCTCTGGCCCAGTGAATATTTAAGTCGTTATACAAAGTGGAACAGTTTCAACATGAGGGAGTGTGAGAGACCCATCCAAGCATACCCTGTAGTCCAGTGGTTACAGCAGTCACCTGGGTTTAAATACTAGCTTCTCTCAGGCAGAGTGAGGATTTCACCCCACACCTCCCACATTCTGGGCCAGTGCTGTAACTATTAAGCTACAAGTTAGGGTATGTCTACACTACGGAATAAGGTTGAATTTATAGAAGTCGTTTTTTTAGAAATCGGTTTTATATATTCGAGTGTGTGTGTCCCCAGAGAAAATGCTCTAAGTGCATTAAGTGCATTAACTCGGCGGAGTGCTTCCACAGTACCGAGGCTAGAGTCGACTTCTGGAGCATTGCACTGTGGATAGCTATCCCACAGTTCCCGCACTCTCCGCTGCCCAATGGAATTCTGGGTTGAGATCCCAATGCCTGATGGGGCTAAAACATTGTCGCGGGTGGTTCTGGGTACATATCATCAGGCCCCCGTTCCCTCCCTCCCTCCGTGAAAGCAAGGGCAGACAATCATTTCGCACCTTTTTTCCTGAGTTACCTGTGCAGACGCCATACCATGGCAAGCATGGAGCCCGCTCAGGTAACCGACACCGTATGTCTCCTGGGTACTGGCAGACGTGGTACGGCATTGCTACACAGTAGCAGCAACCCATTGCCTTCTGGCAGCAGACAGTGCAGTACGACTGGTAGCCATTCTCGTCGTGTCCGAGGTGCTCCTGGCCACGTCGGCTGGGAGCGCCTGGGCAGACATGGGCTCAGGGACTAAATTTGGAGTGACTTGACCAGGTCATTCTCTCTAGTCCTGCAGTCAGTCCTATTGAACCGTCTTATGGTGAGCAGGCAGGCGATACGGATTGCTAGCAGTTATACTGTACCATTTTCTGCCAAGCAGCCATGAGATGTGGATGGCATGCAGTCCTTCTGCACCGTCTGCTGCCAGCCAAAGATGTAAAAGATAGATGGAGTGGATCAAAACAAGAAATAGACCAGATTTGTTTTGTACTCATTTGCTTCTCCCTCTTCCCCCGTCTAGGGGACTCATTCCTCTAGGTCACACTGCAGTCACTCACAGAGAAGATGCAGCGAGGTAAATCTAGCCATGCATCAATCAGAGGCCAGACTAACCTCCTTGTTCCAATAAGAACAATACCTTAGGTGCACCATTTCTTATTGGAACCCTCCGTGAAGTCCTGCCTGAAATACTCCTTGATGTAAAGACACCCCCTTTGTTGATTTTAGCTCCTTGAAGCCAACCCTGTAAGCCATGTCGTCAGTCGCCCCTCCCTCCGTCAGAGCAACGGCAGACAATCGTTCCATGCCTTTTTGCTGTGCGGACGCCATACCAAGCCAAGCATGGAGGCCGCTCGGCTCACTTTGGCAATTAGGAGCACATTAAACACCACACACATTATCCAGCAGTATATGCAGCACCAGAACCTGGCAAAGCAATACCGGGCGAGGAGGCGACGTCAGCGCGGTCACGTGAGTGATCAGGACATGGACACAGATTTTTCTGAAAGCATGGGCCCTGCCAGTGCATGCATCATGGTGCTAATGGGGCAGGTTCATGCTGTGGAACGCCGATTCTGGGCTCGGGAAACAAGCACAGACTGGTGGGACCGCATAGTGTTGCAGGTCTGGGACGATTCCCAGTGGCTGCGAAACTTTCGCATGCGTAAGGGCACTTTCATGGAACTTTGTGACTTGCTTTCCCCTGCCCTGAAGCGCATGAATACCAAGATGAGAGCAGCCCTCACAGTTGAGAAGCGAGTGGCGATAGCCTTGTGGAAGCTTGCAACGCCAGACAGCTACCGGTCAGTTGGGAATCAATTTGGAGTGGGCAAATCTACTGTGGGGGCTGCTGTGATGCAAGTAGCCCACGCAATCAAAGATCTGCTGATATCAAGGGTAGTGACACCGGGAAATGTGCAGGTCATAGTGGATGGCTTTGCTGCAATGGGATTCCCTAACTGTGGTGGGGCCATAGACGGAACCCATATCCCTATCTTGGCACCGGAGCACCAAGCCGCCGATTACATAAACCGCAAGGGGTACTTTTCGATAGTGCTGCAAGCTCTGGTGGATCACAAGGGACGTTTCACCAACATCAGCGTGGGATGGCTGGGAAAGGTACATGACACTCGCATCTTCAGGAACTCCGGTCTGTTTCAAAAGCTGCAGGAAGGGACTTTATTCCCAGACCAGAAAATAACTGTTGGGGATGTTGAAATGCCTATATGTATCCTTGGGGACCCAGCCTACCCCTTAATGCCATGGCTCATGAAGCCATACACAGGCAGCGTGGACAGTAGTCAGGAGCTGTTCAACTACAGGCTGAGCACGTGCAGAATGGTGGTAGAATGTGCATTTGGACGTTTAAAGGCGCCCTGGCGCAGTTTACTGACTCGCTTAGACCTCAGCAAAACCAATATTTCCACTGTTATTACTGCTTGCTGTGTGCTCCACAATATCTGTGAGAGTAAGGGGGAGACATTTATGGTGGGGTGGGAGGTTGAGGCAAATCGCCTGGCTGCTGGTTACGCGCAGCCAGACACCAGGGCGGTTAGAAGAGCACAGGAGGGCGGGGTACACATCAGAGAAGCTTTGAAAACCAGTTTCATGACTGGCCAGGCTATGGTGTGAAAGTTCTGTTTGTTTCTCCTTGATGAACCCCCCCGCCCCTTGGTTCACTCTACTTCCCTGTAAGCTAAACACCCTCCTCTCCTCCCTTCAATCACCGCTTGCAGAGGCAGTAAAGTCATTGTTGCTTCACATTCATGCATTCTTTATTCATTCATCACACAAATAGGGGGATGACTACCAATTTAGCCCAGGAGGGGTGGTGGAGGAGGGAAGGAAAATACCACACAGCACTTTAACAGTTTACAACTTTAAAATTTATTGAATGCCAGCCTTCTTTTTTTTTGGGGCAATCCTCTGTGGCGGAGTGGCTGGTTGGCCGGTGGCCCGCCCACTGCGTTCTTGGGCGTCTGGGTGTGGAGGCTATGGAACTTGGGGAGGAGGGCGGTTGGTTACACAGGGGCTGTAGTGGCAGTCTGTGCTCCAGCTGCCTTTTCTGCAGTTCAACCATGCACTGGAGCATACTGGTTTGGTCCTCCAGCAGCCTCAGCATTGAATCCTGCCTCCTCTCATCACGCTGCTGCCACATTTGAGCTTCAGCCCTCTCTTCAGCCCGCCACTTACTCTCTTCAGCCCGCCACCTCTCCTCCCGGTCATTTTGTGCTTTCCTGCACTCTGACATTATTTTTTGCCTCCACGCATTCGTCTGTGCTCTGTCAGTGTGGGAGGACAGCATGAGCTCAGAGAACATTTCATCTCGAGTGCGTTTTTTTTTCTTTCTAAGCTTCACTAGCTTCTGGGAAGGAGAAGATCCTGTGATCATTGAAACACATGCAGCTGGTGGAGAAAAAAAAAGGGACAGCAGTATTTAAAAAGTCACATTTTATAAAACAGTGGCTACACTCTTTCTTGCTGTTAACATTACATACATAGCACATGTGCTTTCGTTACAAGGTCGCATTTTGCCTCCCCGCACCGCATGGCTACCCCCTCAAACCTTCCCCCTCCTAATGGCTAACAGCAGGGAACATTTCTGTTTAGCCACAGGCAAACAGCCCAGCAGGAATGGGCTCCTCTGAGTGTCCCCTGAAGAAAAGCACTCTATTTCAACCAGGTGACCATGAATTATATCTCACTCTCCTGAGGATAACACAGAGAGATAACGGATGTTGTTTGAACGCCAGCAAACGTACACGGCGATGCTTTGTTGTACAATGATTCCCGAGTACGTGTTACTGGCCTGGAGTGGTAAAGTGTCCTACCATGAAGGATGCAATAAGGCTGCCCTCCCCAGAAACCTTTTGTAAAGGCTTTGGGAGTACATCCAGGAGAGCCGCGAATGCCAGGGCAAAGTAATCCTTTCACATGCTTGCTTTTAAACCATGTATAGTATTTTAAAAGGTACACTCACCGGAGGTCCCTTCTCCGCCTGCTGGGTCCAGGAGGCAGCCTTGGGTGGGTTTGGGGGGTACTGGCTCCAGGTCCAGGGTGAGAAACAGTTCCTGGCTGTCGGGAAAACCGGTTTCTCTGCTTGCTTGCTGTGAGCTATCTACAACCTCATCATCATCATCTTCTTCATCCCCAAAACCTGCTTTCTTATTGCCTCCATCTCCATTGAAGGAGTCAAACAACACGGCTGGGGTAGTGGTGGCTGAACCCCCTAAAATGGCGTGCAGCTCATCATAGAAGCGGCATGTTTGGGGCTCTGACCTGGAGCGGCCGTTCACCTCTCTGGTTTTCTGGTAGGCTTGCCTCAGCTCCTTCAGTTTCACGCGGCACTGTTTCGGGTCCCTGTTATGGCCTCTGTCCTTCATGCCCTGGGAGATTTTGACAAAGGTTTTGGCATTTTGAAAACTGGAACGGAGTTCTGATAGCACGGATTCCTCTCCCCAAACAGCGATCAGATCCCGTACCTCCCGTTCGGTCCATGCTGGAGCTCTTTTGCGATTCTGGGACTCCATCATGGTCACCTGCAGCTTGCCATGCTGGCCAAACAGGAAATGAGATTCAAAAGTTCGCGGTTCTTTTCCTGTCTACCTGGCCAGTGCATCTGAGTTGAGAGTGCTGTCCAGAGCGGTCACAATGGAGCACTCTGGGATAGCTCCCGGAGGCCAATACCGTCGAATTGTGTCTACAGTACCCCAAATTCGAGCCGGCAAGGCCGATTTAAGAGCTAATCCACTTGTCAGGGGTGGAGTAAGGAAATCGATTTTAAGAGCCCTTTAAGTCGAAATAAAGGGCTTTATCGTGTGGACGGGTGCAGGTTTACATCGATTTAATGCTGCTAAATTCGACCTAAAGTCCTAGTGTAGACCAGGGCTTATAAAGGTGTCTCCTCTCTCCTCATTTGTGCATATGGGGAAAAGGGCTGATCTGCTTAAGTACCTAGCTCCAGGAGAGGGTTCATAGCTGCAAATCTCAAGTGGAGTGAGACTTGGCCACACCCCTCTTCTCTTTGTCAGTTTAGGCAGCTCTCTATTCAGCATGCTGGCTTTTGACAATCTCATTCTTTGGCACCTAACTCTCCTCATGCACTGTACAGCGAGCCTATGCACCTAACTTGGGGCTGTGAATTCCATTAGATGCTAAGGTGCTTCAAGTTAGGCATTGCAAAACTGACTCTTAGTCCCCTTTGCAGGTCTAGTCCTGAGTATGCAGCAGAAGAAAAGCAGGCTTGGAGAACATCTTCTCAGGAACAGATATCTGTACCAAACACATAAAGTACTGTAACCAGCAGCAAATTTCATATGACTAAGAAAACAAGTTCCCCTATGCTGGATCTACATGTAGATCCCTAAATCCTGAAAGTAGAGTGAAATCAACCCCCAGGTAGGGTCTTAGCACAGTGCCTTTTTCAGCTGCTCTTTCGGCCCTGGAGTGAAGTTTCAAAGGACTAACAACAACCTTTTCCTTTTGTTCAGCATGAATTGCTTTGCTGACATTGGCCTGTAGCTTAAAAAGAGCATTAGTCACTCACAACTGCTTAGAATGTTAAGGAGGGAGAGGTCATTAATGAACAACAATTGCTGCACCAGCTGAGTAGTCACTCTTTTCCTAAGTGTGTCATCATCCCCTCCTGCTATGCTCCTTGCAATTTTAAAGTAAGGTCAGTAGTTTGGATCCTTCCTCTGGGATTAATTGGTGGCCTTTCCTGAGTAACCATTGCAGGACATTAGTACTGTGATTGTCATTGTTCTCAGAATGTTTACTTTTAGTAACTGCATACTAATAACAGCGGTTTGGAATTTCCTTTAAATTGCAGCAATCTGAACCTATCCGTGAGTCTCCATGCTTTCTTGTAGTGTTTGCAGTTACATTTCAGACTGCCATAGTTATATGGAAAAGCTGTTAATATGGCAACCAGAGATTGATTGATTTCAATCAGTGGTTGTGATATTGAACACTTTTTGTTATTTAGCCAAATGTGAACTATATGTAATATTCTATGCTGCTAGGTAAATGTGTTTGTTCTGCTGCAGAATCACTGATGCGCTTCACTGTTTATGCTTCTTCTCTGTGGTATTTAACTCACCTTTCCTTTCCATTACAAGGCCCACCCACTCACTCTGCCAAAAGAGTTCAGAGAACAAATAAATTTAAACACTACCTTTGGTTTCTTGCACAGCCATTTTAATCATCATCATGTTCCCCAGCTCTTTTATTAACTGCTGGAACTGTGATTTTTAGTTACTCCTGTCCCTCATCACTTGAGAATGTTTGTTTGGTCTTTCAATGGCAAGAGCTATTGTTTAAGAGCTGTTATTGCTAGCAGCCTAAAACAATATTGGAAGTTGTAGGACACACGCAGTACATTATTTTGTAGAGTTGAACATTTTTGAGCTATCAAAATGATGCACAGTTACCCAAGAACATGAGAAAAGAATCCATATACATCCCTTAATTTTAGCACATTACCTTTTTGTTTGTGATTTATTTGTTTTTAAGTGACTGAGGTAAATATTTTGGACATTTGTCATAAATATAAAGGGAAGGGTAACCACCTTTCTGTATACAGTGCTATAAAATCCCGCCTGGCAAGAGGAAAACCCCTTTCACCTGTAAAGGGTTAAGAAGCTAAGATAACCTCGCTGGCACCTGACCCAAAAGGGCCAATGAGGGGATAAGATTCTTTCAAATTTGGAGGGGGGACAAAGGATTTTGTCTGTCTATGTGGTGCTTTTGCCGGGAACAGATCAGGAATGCAGACTTACAACTCCTGTTTAGTAAATAATCTAGCTAGAAATGCATTGATTTCCTTTTGTTTAATGGCTGGTAAAATAAGCTGTGCTGGATGGAATGTACATTCCTGTTTTTGTGTCTTTTTGTAACTTAAGGTTCTGCCTAGAGGGATTTTCTATGTTTTGAATCTGATTACCCTGTAAGGTATTTACCATCCTGATTTTACAGAGGTGATTCTTTTACTTTTTCTTTAATTAAAATTCTTCTTTGAAGAACCTGATTGATTTTTCATTGTTCTTAAGATCGAAGGGTTTGGGTCTGTGTTCACCTATGCAAATTAGTGAGGATTCTTATCAAGCCTTCCCCAGGAGACGGGGTGTAGGGCTTGGGGAGATATTTTGGGGGAAGACATCTCTAAGTGGGCTCTTTCCCTGTTCTTTGTTTAACACGCTTGGTGGTGGCAGCATAGGGTTCAAGGCCAAGGCAAACTTTGTACCTTGAGGAAGTTTTTAACCTAAACTGGTAAGAAAAAGCTTAGGGAATCTTTCATGCAGGTCCCCACATCTGTACCCTAGAGTTCAGAGTGGGGAAAGAACCTTGACAGCATCTTTATAAGCAAACCAGAATTAAGATAATCCTTCTAAGTCAAGAGTATATTGAAATCATCACTGTAACATACTCTCCACTTAGCTTATTCAAGCAGCAGCCCACGTTCTACTCAATGAAACTGTCTTGGGAAATTTTTCACAGCGGGAGAAAGGTGAGATGAGGACTGGAATGTTTAAGGTGGTGATAATTAGCCATCAGGAGCATCTGGCAATTATTCTTAACTTTTAAGAGTTTCAAAAGTTGTGCTGCTAGGTTCTATAAAGCTAAATGAACAAGTGAGCTCTGAAGATATGCTGAAAGTTGAAGCAAAAATGCAGATTCCCTTTTCAGTAACTCATTAAAAAGATACTGAAGTTTGTTTTAAGAATATTTCCCTAGATACATATGAGAAAAAAATAGACTTAGATGCAAATGAGATTTGCTGGAGTTATTCTCACTAACCGAGCTAGAGACAGGCCTAAGTACTGGGATATCAACATGCAGAGACAGATACTCATACATTAATGAACATTTTACTGAATGCTGTCTTTATGTATATGCTTTTCACTGATTGTGCCACAATATGAAACAAATAATTAGAATCACTGTCATTATCATGATTTCTTTTGTTTGCTTTATTAATTGTTTTGTAAGAAAATGTCATAATTTAATCTTAATTAAAACAAACAATTTATCACCTTTAGTTCAAAACTTTCATTTCTATACCATGGAATGCAAACTTAAGTGGACAAATTAAACTATGAGTAAATGGGTGAAACTCCATTGACCTTGAGGGAGTTTCACCCACTTGCTACAAGCTAGTATTTAGTCCTAAGCATTAACATATTGGGGAATATGATTGTTAAAGTATTCTTGTGTTACTGAATTGATATGAGCCAGATCCTCAGCTGGTGCAAATGAGAATAGCTCCACTGAAGTTAGAGGAGAGATACCAATTTACAACAGCTGAGCATGTGGCCTATTATTTTCAAAGAAAGTAATATTTTAATACTTGTCAAAGGCTTGCATCCATATGCAGGATTCTAGTAAGTGTGTGGTCCTCCTGTGTCTCTCATGGCAGAACTTCAGGAAGAATGGCACTTGCCACATGCTATCATCACAAAAACCCTCACTGGACAAGCCTTGTTTCCTGAGGCACTGCTTATTACACCAAGTGTTAGAGCAATATTGAGGGAGAAGGCCACAGCTTAAGTAATGTGCTGGCCTGGAGCCCAGTATTAGAGCTGGTGGGAAACAGTTTTCCCACGTAGGAAGTATTTGAGATTTTGGGAAAAAAAATCCTTTGAGTTAAGATGAAAAATCAGTCTAGAAAATCTTCAATAGCTGACAAATCAAAAAGAATTTGGGCTTTTATCAGTCTAAACCTTTTTTTTTTTTTTATTTCAACTTTTAAAACTTTTTGAAATGATCATTAATCCACATTTTTGGGGGTAAAATGTAATTTTGAACCAGGAAAGTGGAGTTTGTTTTTGTTTAAAAAGTGTCAAAATGGGACATTGACGATTTCATAACTTTTTTTTCAAGTTGAGAAATGAACTGAAACTGACCCTTTCCCATAAAATGTTTTTGTTCTGACGAATCAACATTTTTCAATGGGAAAAATTCCCAAATGGCTCTAACCAGTGTGACAAGCAGATACTCTGGGACTGAGACCACGGAACAGGTCAACCAAAGTAGCAATGGTGTATGTGTGCGGCGGGGAGATCACTCAGGATTTCCCTTTCACCACTGCTTCTGTTTGCGCCTGGTCCTACAGTGAAAGAAGAAAACACTGAGGTGCTTGCACTTGGTGATCAGCACCCATCAGAATTGGGGGCCTTAATAAGAGACTCTGAATTGTTGCTGTTTGTGATTTTTTTCCCCCTAATATTTCTTTACTTTTATACAATTAATCATCGTGCAGCTGTTTCAATCAACTTTTACATCTTCGCTTTTACCATATGGATGCTTTCACTTGCTGGATTGAGACAGACTTTGTTTCTTTGAACACTTTCTCTTTTCCCTGTCATTTCTCTCCATTGCTTTCATTGTTAACCTGTGTCACACATGCTGCCAGAAATTGCTTTGCTGAGATCACACAATCTAACTTACCCCTCTTTTATTCTACTTTTGTAGTCATTATTGCTCAGCTGGCCTACTGTATTTAAAATAACTATTATCAATTGTGCTACTTTACAATTAAGACAAATTACCCCTTCTACATCACTCATATGCATAATGGAAGCATCCTTGTACCAAATCAACATATTTCTTGCTGTTTTATTGCCTTCTGTTTGTGTGCCCTCATTTCTACTGCTATAATTGAAAACTCTCATTGCTATTTCGCTCTTTGACAAATTCTTTTGGCTTCTGTTATAATCCTCCCATCCTCTTCCTCTTGACAAAACTGGTTGAAGCCAAAATTGTACTTTTCATTAGAGCTGGTTGGCAATTTTTTGACAACAATGTATTTTGTCAGAAAATGTTGATTTGGAGAAACCAAATAACTCACAGGCTTGTACCAGGGTTAACAAAACTTTAATCAGGAAAGGTTTCTCAGGTTGAGGATGGGTCTCTTTTAATTCCTATTGTTGGAGCCACTCCTCTTTGTATAAATAATTTAAGTATTGGGCCAGAGAACAAGAGAGACTGACTCTATCGACCAGCGGTTAGGATACTTAGCCAGTATGTGGGAGACTCAGGATCAAGTTTCTGCTCCCATGATTAGGACTATGAATTGGGGGAAAGCCCCCCAGAATAGCCTTAGGGGGCACACCTGGGATGAGACACGCATTTCTTCTCCAGCTCTATTTATTATAGATTAATATTGAGTCTATAATCCCAAATCTAAATGTGTGACACTAAGGGCTAATGGGTTGTCTAACAATAAATATCTTCCATTTTTAAATATTTTGTGATGTGAATTTTGCAAAAAAATCACACACACAGCTAAACAAGCACTATTTAAAGCAAATGAAAAAGTGAAACGCTACAGCACCGCAGTTGCAGCAGCCCAGCTGTGCCACTGTAGTGTTTTAAGGGGAGACAAATCCCAGAGCCCTGACACCAGCTTTTTGCAACACACAGTAGCTTCACTCTGGCTTCCACCAGACTGATTACTTCTTGCAGGGTGACATCAACCGTCCTTCCAGTCCTGAGTCTCTCCAAAACTGTCTCCCTGGAGTGTCCCTCAGACCAGGCCCTCACAGAAGCTATCAAGTTCTCTGCCTCCAAACTCACAGAATACACACATCAGCCTGACGTTTTGGCTGAGGATTTTACCCTTTAGCACACAGAGCTGAGATGATTTTGTAATAAAATAAGTTTATTAACACAAACAGAGACTAAAATGGTAATAAGGAAGAATAGAAGAGGCTAGGATGACAGAAGAATTCTTCCACTGACCTAAGTTACCGCTGCTCAGAAAGGTGGATTAATTAGAGTGCTGGAAAAATCCTTTCTGCTGCTGTAGGAAGTGTCTACAGTATGGCACTACAGTGACTCAGCTTCAGTGCTGTGCTGTATTGCTGTAGCACCTAAAATGCAGACATGGCTTACGTGTGAGCTTCTGGAAGTTTTAAAGCACATTCTGGTGCTGTTGCACATCCTGTTTGGTGCAGTGATTAGTTCTACAAACCTGCCATAAAGCACGTATCTATTCTGGAAACGTGTGCCACCTTTCTCACAGAACAGTAAAACTGTCTCTGAGAAGACACTTGCTGTAAAGGCTTCAAGAGAGAGAAAGATTTAAAAGCAGCATTTTCAACACATTTGAAAGCAAGGAACAGTCTGTCTCTTTTTCCACAAAAAAGCAAAGCAATATTCTAGTAATTAAATTTCCTTATTAAATATTGTTTCTGTACTACTAATAAATAAATTCTGCAACACAAACCTTTACAGAAAGAAGCTCATGAAACCCAGTTATTGTGCTTAGAATGTGGCAAGGGAGTCCTCACTGGAACCTGCCAAATGCCCTTTACCTTTCATATGGTTGAACTGTCCCACTCAGGGACAGGACCCTCCAAAGCACAGCTCATGAAAGCTTATGCTCAAATTTCCTTCACAGCATCAGTCCTCCCTGATGGACCCTGGAAGGAGGCTGTGCTGTGGGGAGAAGAAGTGAAGAATGGAAAGCTAGGGGCAAGAGTGAATAGAGCATATCACAGCATATCACCCTCCCTTCTGGTCCCACAGATTTCCAGATTAAAAACCTGTATGGGAAGCAGCAAAGAACTGGTATTGCTTTGGATAAAATAATCTTTACCTCAGCTTATTTTAATGAGAAGAGGCAGAACAGGTCTTCTTAGCTGACATGTTTGTTCAAGATATTCAATGAATAGCTGCTCTAACTCTGCTCATGGAGTTACACTGTTGAAGAATTCTGGCTCTTTAAGTTTCCTCCAGTCTCTCATACACCTATATAATTAAAAAAATACAACACTAGAACACTGATATACTGGAAAAATGTCTCTTGTACTCCCACATAGTGCAATGCCCCAAAATCCCTACTTTGAAAGTGGAATTAGACTGTTTCATCAATTATAAACCAATGCCTCCATGACTATGACACAGGATATAACCAAATTATACTCTAAAATTTATTTTACATAGAGCTATTTAATGCATAATCTCACACCCCAGGAGTTGACTGCTTTTCAAAGGTACTTTGTGTGAAGCTGGAGACTTAGGCCAAATCTTAGCCTACGTATCAACTGAAAGTCTGTCAGGCTTAATGCTGGTGGAATGTTATGAAAATTAAGTTGTTAAAATTTGCAGTAAAATATGTAGTGTTTGGACTTTCCTAAATGCTGGTAACCAGATGACTGCAATACTCATATGCTAAACATTTTATTTCTCATGTTAAGACTAAGATCTGTACATGTGTGTTACATAACTCTCTCACGTGATTGGGACGGAACTCCTGATCATTGTTGAGATTCGTCCATAAAAATGGCTACACTTTTAGGGAGAGAATGGTCATTTCATACCCATTAAAAAGCAATATGTCCAGAGAAAACGCTTCAATTCTCAATACAGTCGATAGAAACCAGTTTACAGGACAAGGGAGAAGGGGAAACTCCCACCCAGAGATGAGTAATGCAGGATGATTTCACTGACTAGTCTGTACTTCCCTGGGTTGTCCTTATTTCCCTTTTTATAGATTGGTGCTATATTTGCCCTTTTCCAGTATTTTGGAATCTCTCCCATCTTCCATGACTTTTCAAAGAGTCAGTTCCTTGGTATTCTAGGATGGATTTCATCAGACCCTGGTGACTTGAAGACATCTAATTCGTCTAAGTAATTTTTAATTTGTTCTTTCCCTATTTTAGCCTCTGATCCTACCTCATTTTCACTGGCAGTCACTATGTTAGACATCCATTCACTACCAAAACAAAGAAGTCATGAAGCACCTCTGCAATTTCCACATTTTTTTGTAATTGTTTTCCCCCCATCGTTAATTAACGGGCCTGCCCTGTCTTTGGTTGTCTTCTTGCTTCTAATGTATTTGTAGAATGTTTTCTTGTTACCCTTTATGTCTCTAGCTAGTTTGATCTCATTTTGTGCCTTGGCCTTTCTAATTTTGTCCCTACTTACTTGTGTTATTTGTTTATATTCATTCTTTGTAATTTTGATCGAGTTTCCACTTTTTGTAGGACTATTTTTTTGAGTTTTAGATCATTGAAGATCTCCTAGTTAAGCCAGCGTGGTCTCTTGCCAAACTTCCTATCTTTCCTACGCAGTGGTATAGTTTGTTCTTGTGCCCTCAATAATGTCTCTTTGAAAAACTGCCATCTGTCTTCAACTGCTTTTCCCCTTAGACTTGCTTCCCATGGGATCTTACCTACCAACTCTGTTTGCTAAAGTCTGCCTTCTTGAACTCCATTGTCTTTATTTTGCTGTTGTCCCTCCTACCATTCCTTAGAATCATGAACTCTACCATTTAATGACTAACAAATTTATTTGAGCATAAGCTTTCGTGAGCTACAGCTCACTTCATTGGATGCATTCAGTGGAAAATACTGTGGGGATTTATATACTCAGAGAACATGAAACAATGGGTGTTACCATACACACTGTAAGGAGAGTGATCACTTAAGATGCGCTATTACCAGCAGGAGAGCGGGGGAAGGGGAGAGAAAACCTTTTGTAGTGATAATCAAGGTGGGCCATTTCCACAGTTGACAAGGACGACTGAGGAACAGTGTGGGGTGGGGGGGGAATAAACATGGGGAAATAGTTTTACTTTGTGTAATGACCCATCCACTACCAGTCTCTATTCAAGCCTAAGTTAATTATATCCAGTTTGCAAATTAATTCCAATTCAGCAGTCTCTCCTTGGAGTCTGTTTTTGAAGTTTTTTTGTTGAAGAATTGCCACTTTTAGGTCTGTAATGGAGTGACCAGGGAGATTGAAGTGTTCTCCAATTGTTTTTTGAATGTTATAATTCTTGACGTCTGATTTGTGTCCATTTATTCTTTTACGTAGAGACTGTCCAGTTTTACCACTTCACTGCTGAAGTGAAGAAACAGATTGACAGAGCCGAAGAGTACCCAGAAGTCACCTACTACAGGACAGTCCCAACAAAGAGAATAACAGAACGCCCCTAGCCATCACCTTCAGCCCCCAACTAAAATCTCTCCAACGCATCATCAAGGAATTACAACCTATCCTGAAGGATGACCCATCACTCTCACACATCTTGGGAGACGGGCCAGTCCTTGCTTACAGACAGCTTCCCAGCCTGAAGCAAATACTCACCAGCAACCACACACCACACTACATAACCACTAACCCAGGAACCTATCCTTGCAACAAAGCCCGTTGCCAACTGTGTCCACATATCTATACAGGGGATACCATCATAGGGCCTAATCACATCAACCACACTATCAGAGGCTCATTCACCTGCACATCTACCAATGTGATATATGCCATCATGTGCCAGCAATGCCCCTCTGCCATGTACATTGGTCAAACTGGACAGTCTCTACGTAAAAGAATAAATGGACACAAATCAGATGTCCATCCTCCTGCCCCCCCCCCCCCACCTCCCCGCTCTCCTGCTGGTAATAGCTCATCTTAAGTGATCACTCTCCTTACAGCATGTATGGTAACACCCATTGTTTCATGTTCTCTGTGTATACAAATCTCCCCACTGTATTTTGCACTGAATGCATCCAATGAAGTGAACTGTAGCTCACGAAAGCTTATGCTCAAATAAATTTGTTAGTCTCTAAGGTGCCACAAGTACTCCTTTTCTTTTTGTGAATACAGACTAACATGGCTGCTACTCTGAAATCTACCATTTAATGATCACTTTCACCCAAGTTGCCTTCCACTTTCAAATTCTCAACCAGTTCCTCCCTATTTGTCAAAATCAAATATAGAACAGGTATTCCCCAGTAGCTTTCTCCACCTTCTGAAATAATAAATTGTCTCCAGTACATTCCAAGAACTTGTTGGATAATCTGTGTCCTGCTATGTTGTTTTCCCAACAGATGTCTGATCATCTTTTGCACCTGTGAGCTCTGCGGTCAGAACAGTCATATGGCAATTTTCTTTTTGATAAAAGCTATGTAGTGGAAGGAAACAGGGCTGTTTTTAACCACACTGGATCCTAGGAGGCAAGAACTTTGTCTGCCAGGTAAATGACTTGTGACTGCCACAGGTGGGATAAGCCTCAGAAGCTGAACCTATAAGACTATGTTATTTTGTACAGAAGTTTTATAAGATAATAGCCTAGAGGTTGTCTTTGGGCATGTCTACACTTACCTCCGGAGCGATCAATCCAGCGGGGGTCAATTTATCGCGTCTAGTGAAGAGCGCTCTCCCGTTGACTCCAGTACTCCACCAGAGTGAGAAGTATAGGCGGATTCAATGAGGGAGCATCAGCAGTCAACCTACCACAGTGAAGACACCGTGGTAAGTAGATCTAAGTAAGTCGACTTCAGCTACGTTATTTTGGCTTCCCATAGAACTAATATCCATCAAGAAAATAAGGACATGAGCCTGCAGTGCTTACTTAAATAAATCTCCCATTGCTCTCAATGGATCTTGAGAGTGGACTTCAGACCAGACAGAGGCAGTACATCCAAGTCAGTGAAAGACAGCAGTGCATCCTTTCCTTGGGGAAAAAAAATGGAAAATGCCAGCTGTTTGTTCAGATTCAAATTACATTTCAGACAGTTGCTTATTTTAAGAGCTAACTATAGATTCAACAGCTTAAATAAAAATGATGAAAATGTAAACATAATGTTTAATAGACAAATAGTTACTCATTATTGCAATGCCTTGCTTAATCTTTTGTATTGTATAGTTTCTTGCATATAAATTTATGACAAGAACAAAATGCAGTACCTGAAATTTGCATGAATTTTGTACTGTTTCCTAAGGGAATACTTAAGATGAGATCAGCATTGCCTATTATGGAAACTGAGCAATGTGCTACCACGGGTCTAATGTTGTTAGTAACTCAGTTTGTGATGGTGTCAGATTTACAGCATAACATCCAGCCAACATTAACAGTAGCACAACTTCTTTCAAAGCTTATGAGGCAACTGTCATAGATGTCAAGTATGGCGTATTTTGCTGAAAGCGGGGGAAATAATTTTCTCTTACCTATCATCCTAAAATTACTTCCAGCAAGATGCATGGATTATTTCATTCTTCATATAGGCTTTCATTTTTCTTTGCCCATGTTTGTGTCTGTGAGCAAAATACCAAAGTTAGATGGCATATAATATATATCTGGCAACAAACTTTGCACATTTGCCTAGTTTAGATGGCAGTAATAATATTTAGCATTTATATAACTTCTCATCCACAGATCTCAAATTACTTTACACAGGTGAGTGAGCATTATTATTCCCATTTTACAGATGGGGAACATGAGACACAAAGGGTGTAAGGTCCATAATTTACCACAAGTCACACAGCTCATCAAATGCTGAACCAGGAATAAAATCCAGTTTTCCTGACTCTGTTCTTTACTATATCTTCTGGACCTTTCCAAAGGCATAACATTGAATTATTTATATATTTCTGTCAGTTAGTTATTTCTGGAGATGTGGCAAATTAGTGAAACAGAACCAAATATTTTCAAAAGTTCCCACAAACTGAAAATTCTGAGATACTTCAGTTTCATTTAAACTTTCATTGAAGAATTCTATTACAAATTTCCAACTTTCATTATTTTGTAATTTCAAATTTTTGTTTTGGAATTTCAATTTTTCATTTCAAATTTTATTTTTTAGGTTTCTCCATTTTTATATTTTTACATTATTTCAACACCTGTCATCAGTAATTATAATACATAATGTGCACTAAATGTCAAACTGTTTTATTACAACACAAACCAGAGATACTTTGATCTAAACAGAAGATAAATTGTGTTATAAAGTAAATAAAATTACCACTATTTCACTGTCATATCATGACATGTCAGTAGTAGTAGTTCACGTAAGTACTGAAATAATGTAAAAATAATATATAAATGAAAGAAACAACAAAGTGAATTTATTTTTGGAGCTGGGTTGGTCCCAGGATATGAGAGAGACAAGAAAGGTGAGGTAATATCTTTTATTACAGATATTTCCTCACCTACCTTCTCTCTCTCAAAATGGAAAAGTTGAAATTCTGAAATAAAAAATAAAATATTGTAATATGACAATAGTTTTCCATGGGCTTTTTTTCAAAATCACACTTTTTGAAATCTTTTGATTTTGAGGGGAGGAAAAGACATGTTCTGTTGAAAAAAGTTTTAACAAAAAAATTTGGACCAGCTCTACCCACGTCCCTCAAAGTAGCTATTAATGCTATGTACAGTAATCCTCTGTCTCTTAGTAGTTTTACTAATGAATGCAATGTCTGATGTAACTAAGAGTGAAAGTTTGGGAGACACCAAGAGAAGGAAGGGAGAGTGTGTTAGAGGGAAGCACAATGTCAAGATATGCAACAGTGCAGAAACCAATCACAAATTAGGGCTTGTTTGTATGTCATCTTCCACCAGTGTTTTCCCCAGGAAATTAGAGGGGGCTACACAACTAGTTGACCACTGCAGAAGGATGGGGGAGTTCAGGAGGGTTGTACACTTGCAACTTCCTCTGAAAGATGGGAGCAACACTTAATTTTGATTGTGGCCAGTGCTGGGAAGCCTGACTCACATGAGTGTGTTGATGAAAAAGGAATGAGGACTTTAAGAGCTCGGTGGGTTACCTCAGGAAACTCATGTTCCACTGATAACCCATTATCTACAACTGGCTTTTGTGAAAATGAGTGCTGCATTTCCTTGTCACTTGACAAGTCCCAGGTTTTGACCAGTTAGTTCTTCATCTGGCAAAACTAGCTGGTGCCTTGACTCCAAATCACTGTTATGAAGTGCCTCAAACAGCACGAAGTTGACCATGCTAGTTAAGGAGGGACATGTTTATTGGCTGCCAGTGCTCAGACACATGCTGGGCTGCATCCACTGGCATACCTACATCTGGGGGTGAGTGCATGGGGATGCAGACCTGAGGTATTGATGCTGTGTGTGTGTGATTTCACCCCCTGACAATGCTCTGCCACACAGAAGAAAAGGTACTCTCCTTCCAAAAGGTCACATATCATAGAGCACCTGCGTCATAGAGAGCTGAAGGGTACAGGAGACCCCAGCTTATTTTTGCTTTATGAGGGAGACTCTAGGAGGGCATACATGCATGTGAATACCTTCGCTGTGCCTCGCATTTTCACTTCCCCAGCGCCATCCAGTGTATCCCCAGACTGACATACGTATGGTCTGCAACATGTATCTCATGCTGGGGGATGAGGAAGGGATTTGGGTAATGCAGTTTCAGATAATAGGGTTTCAGATAAATGGGATTGTATTGTTATTGGTTGTTTTAAACCATGTTTTGGGTCAATTGTGGCCAGTCCCTTATACTGAGGATAAATGTAAAGAAGCCTGAAACAACAGAAGTAGCACCCAAAAGACAGACATGTGGAAAACCTGAATCCCATGGCCCCGTGGGGGGGGGGTCAAATATAGGGGCTAGAGTTTTGATTGATGGATCTCTCTTGTGTGAAACCAAGGAAGAGCACAAGCTGAAGCAGTGAGAGAATACCAAGCAGACAGTAACAGAAGGCTAGTAATGTGGCCCTGAGAGAAGCTAAGAGAAAAAGCTTTTTGGATACTGAGTGAAGGCTGGAAAGGCAGATTTGGAACAATGAACAAAGGAAGTATCTCCTGCTGTTTGATTTCTGGTGTGTTTAAGGAAATAGGACTTTTAAGCATTCTTTATAAAGAACTAAATTGCATCAAAGAAATACTGATATCACTTTCTCCTCCTAACTGGCTCATCCTCCAAGATCCTGAAATTTTGGCTAGCCGCTTGGGTCAAAAAAGGTAACTGCATGAAATGTGTTGTGAATCTAAATGCATGTGTATTAACCATAGGAACATATTCTCTGTAAGATGCTGCATGCTGGCGAACATAATCAAAACTCTTCACTCCATGACAATGGGCTCTGAGCTTTGGGGGCCTTCTGAAGAAAAAGACAGGAATCAATCAGGATAGATGAATAAGGTAACAGCAATGTCACTTGTTAAAACAAATAACATGAATGAGAAGGGATATAAAAAGAACAATGACAATACTGTATTGTCAGTGGGCTAAATTCTCAGCTGACATAACATAATTGAAATCAGTGAAGCTGGGCCAATTTGCATCCTGTATTGACTTAAATGAAACTACCAATTCACACCAGCTGCTAACCTGGCCCAATGCGACTTTATTAGGACTTTGTTTTTAGTCATCTGTGGTCAAAGGCACCATTCCAGTTTTGGCCATCACATTTTAAGAAAATATATTGCAGGAATTGAAAACGCAGAGGGAAGGGGAATGGGAACCAACATGGCTTGCGGTATAAGAGAACTCACAAAAAGGATTTGTAAAGTCCAGAATGGTTTAGTTTGTGTAGGTGATGTGTCAGAGGGATTGGTGCTTGCATTTAGGAGTTATAAACATATTTTACCAGTAAAAGTAGGATTTTAGCATCGGTAAAATAACACTTGTTTAATAGCACATAACTTAATTCACAGGAAAAAAAATATTCTGAAGTGAGAAATCCATGTTTGCTAGCAAAAATCTCAAAATACCCACTGGACCCACAGTGGTTTAAATATTTTCCACTTGCATTTTCTTATTACTCTAGTGTTAAGTGCTATTTGGTATATGAACTCACAGATTTACTATGCTTACTAGTCACTAAACAAAAAGTCAAAAGCATGCATGAAGGTCAGAATATACAGTAATAGAACATGAACCTTTTTGCATGTTTATTTTTGTTAAAAATTGTAATGAGCATCTAAAAGCTTCCCATCATCTGCCAAGATCCTTAGGTTTTTCAATTTAACACATTAGGATTTGCACGTGCCCATGCAGTATTTCAGCAGCTTTAGTACATAAAAGCGTCAAAACTAATTCTTCTTGCTATTGCACTAGGAATCCAATCTATCTCCTGACTCTGCGAGGACTTTTAATATAGCTGTCAGCAGGGGAAGTCACTAGGTATGTGTTCACAGAAACTGCTCCTGTTATTGGTTCTTAGATTTCCCCTGGAGAATTATTCATCGCAAAATTCAGTTACTAAAGCAGGAAGAAGTCTTTTCTGTTGCTTTCCCAACAAACTCTAGTCTATTGATCAATAGGAATCTGAGAATTTAGAATAAATTAACAGCAATAAAAATGTCTTTAATTTCGGGGAAGAGGAGAAGGCAGTGTAGAGAGATGCTTTAAAAACTCTGCATCATTAGTTTGATAACATTTTTTACATTCTATCTTAAGGCTTTAATGGATTTTTATTTACATAATTTGTTTCATAGCGGTAGTGTAAAAGTGTGCGTTAAACGAGATTCTGAGAATGGACAATTTCCTTATAGGGTCTTGAACCTCATTTTCAGCTAGAAGCAGACATGATTTTGTGCCTACTGACATTTACAACTATAAAATTATATGCAAATCCTTTTTACACACACACACACCCCAACTAGGCAGCTAGATATGTATAGCAATCCTATGTTTATATGGAAAGGTAGGGCTGTGCACCTATTAAGGCATCAGAAT
Source organism: Eretmochelys imbricata (assembly GCF_965152235.1). Lineage (NCBI taxonomy): Eukaryota > Metazoa > Chordata > Testudines > Cheloniidae > Eretmochelys > Eretmochelys imbricata. Next base: position 146,324,959 of record NC_135572.1, read on the forward strand.
GTCCACGTACTTTCTGCTTGAAAATTAGGCTCACAGAAAATCAAGGGAATCTTAATTACACAGCTTTGTTGCTTTTGGGTATACCCTGGTCTCTTAATTGTTTTCTATCTTTGTTATAGGCCATTTGAATCTCATTTTTGTGCTCCACAAAATAAAGACAGATAAATACAAGTATGATTTTGGTTATGATGATGATTATATATTGGAGAATGAGTGACTGAATGGTGGTATGTCTTCTCTTTCTTAGACTAAGCATTATGTTTGAATACTAGGGGTTACATTTTGACTTACTGAGATATTCATCACCTCAGGCTTCTTGTAACCAGAGCATCTTGGTCTTCGAGGCCAGCAAAATATTTATTCACTGTGTGAATGACTACAGCCTTTGAGGAGAGGTTATTTATTTTGCCTAAGGCAGCAAATATCCTAGAGCTGAATTAGTGTTATTCTTCCCTTTGAAATAGCTAAACAGCTAAATGTCAGAAGGAAAGTGTATTCAGTGGTGTTTTATCTGTGTTGGTCCCAGGATATTAGAGAGACAAGATGGGTAAGGTAATCTTTCGTTAGACCATCTTCTGTTGGTCAGAGAGAGAAGCTTTAGAGCTTATACACAGCTCTTCTTCAGGTCTGACACAGATACTATGATGATGAGCTCCATAGAAACGCTAATAAATGTAAGACCTAGATTTTAATTTTAGGAATGGGCTATAAAAGGATTGGTGAATAAGCTGTACCACCATGAGTAGTACTAGCTGCTAATGTATCTTTCAGATACCTTTGAGTCAAAATTCCTTCCTCCCTTTTTCTCTGGGGTAGAAGGAGAGTGGGATACTAATTTACTGATGGTATATGTCAGTAACAACTTATAATGAATTGGTTGGAAAACTGTGGCTGAAACAGGTTTTTTTCTTCTTTTACCAACTGCCATCTCAATTCAACTCCCCCCCACCCACCCCGATTGTATCAATTTCAATGAAAATTCTCAGGAAAACTAATTTTCCCAACACTGAAATGTTTTAGACTTTTTTTTTTCAGAATTGGGGGGAGGTTCATTTAATTTAGAAATGAAATTTGCTTTGATGTTTATTGGTTCACTTTTATATTGTTTAGGTTATTTCATGACATCTCAGCAGTAGTAATGCATTGCAACACACCACAGCATAACAACCTTCCATGCCTTTATATTTATGACAAGACTATATGACTATTATGTTGTAAATTGACAAAACATAACATATTATGCACTCCCACTACTGAGATGTCATGAAATAATATAAAAAATGTTTAATAAATTTCTAAATGAAAATTTCCAAACAAAACTTTTTTTGTAATTTCCATGTTTCCAGGAAAGATTGAAAATATTTTTCATTCTGATTTTTAACTAAGGCTACGTTCACACTATAGACTTTATGGCATCATAGCTGTAAGGTCTCCTGTGTAACAGCTCTATGCCTGCAGGAGGGAGCTCTCCTGTCAAAATAATTAAATCACCCCCAACAAAGGGTGGGAGAGCATCTCCTGCTGAAATAGCACTGTCCACACTGGCACTTTTGTTGGTCAAACTTATGTTGGTCGGGGGGGAGTGTTTTTTCACACCCCTGACTGACAAAAGTGCTAGCATAGACAGCGCCTAAAATGAACATGAGTTTTCCAATGACATGGAAATTCTGGGTTTAGACCCGCTCTGCCTACAACACTTGATGCAATAATTATGCAGTGTGGCCAGCAAGCTGGGGATGAAGCCATGGATCCTTCTATTCCTTGTCTACACCCCACCTACCTTCTCTAAAAGCCAATATTTGTATTCACCAGGTTTAGGCAGCATGAATACAGGAGTTATTCTCCCCATACCGTTCTGCCCAACTCCTTATTCACCTGTGTGGGGCATAATTCAAGTCATAGTTCATATCCCTATATAAGTAAATTCAGAGGTACATGTGGTTAGAGGCTGGGGCAGAATGCAGCCCCTATGCTCCAGACTGCAAGGAAAGGTGTGAGAAGGGAGCAGAGACAGGTGGAGAGTGGGTGAATTGACTAACAGCTAGCCAGCATGGAGGAGAGAAGTAAATTGCATTCTGTGAAAGTAACTTGGTTCCACCCTGTCATAAATATAAAGGGAAGGGTAACTACCTTTCTGTATACGGTGCTATAAAATCCCTCCTGGCCAGAAGAAAAACCCTTTCACCTGTAAAGGGTTAAGAAGCTAAGGTAACCTAGCTGGTACCTGACCCAAAATGACCAATGAGAGGACAAGATACTTTCAAAGCTGGAGGGTGGGGGACAAAGGGTTAGTCTGTTTGTGTGATGCTTTTCACCTATGCAAATTGGTGAGGATTCTTATCAAGCCTTCTCTCCGAAAGGAGTAGTAGGGCTTGGGGGGATATTTTGGGGGAAGACGTCTCCAAGTGGTCTCTTTACCTGTTCTTTGTTTAAAATGCTTGGTGGTGGCAGCATACGGTTCAAGGACAAGGCAAAGTTTGTACCTTGGGGAAGTTTTTAACCTAAACTGGTAAGAAAAAGCTTGGGGGTCTTTCATGTAGGTCCCCACACCTGTACCCTAGAGTTCAGAGTGGGGAATGAAACTTGACACACCCCTTCCCAAATCAGGAGGGGTGCAGGAGAGGAATTGTGCCTGAGATACATACCTCTGAATCAAAACACCTGCTGGTGCTATTCCTGTGACAAGGCAGTTTACAGCCCTTGTTCATTATTGTGCTTAAAGATTTCTCTGGGACTGATTCTGGTATCCTTCCTCACTTGGAACAGTACTTTATTCTATGAAATATCCCATTAACTTTTTGGGGGATTACTTGTGGTGGAAAGCGCTAATTAACATGGTATGGATATTAGAACCTGTCCCCCTCTGACTAATTTTTCCCAGCTATAAAGTGGAGAGACACACTTTACTTAACACACGAGGATTTAAGATGTCGACAGCCAGCAGGTGGTGTTTCTTCACTTTAGCCTGGGAACCTGAGCATCACATGGTCTAGAAAACTAGGTGTACTTTATTAAAACAATTGTTGCTGTGGAAAAGTATTATGTATCAAATACTGACTATCTTTCTAGGTATGGGCTTGGAGCCCAGGGTTGCAGTAGCTTCTGTAGCCCCCACACAGAGAAGTGTTGGAGTCACAGAAAAATCATACAGCTGAATCTTAGTCCTTGTTGTTATCCCCTATCATGCTGTCATAACCATCTATAGGATTGGCCAGACTGGTACAGAGTTCCCCGTGGCAGGAATAATAGGTCTGTCCAGCCCTCAGGAATTGGATCCCTGGGTTTAATAGTTCTTCTTGTAACTAATTCTCCAAGGTCTATGTCAAGGTTTTCTTCTCTTCTTGTTTTTTGATCACATCAGACAAAACTCTACCTGAATAATTGGCTTACGTTATCATGACTTAGGATAGAACTTTGCTGAAGCTGTACCTGGTTCCATTCCTCTCCAGTGAAACAGTGCCAAGCTAACACTTGGCTGGCTGGGCCAATAGGCAGCCGTTTTGAGCAGCTGATATTAATGCAATTGCAGAAATTGGCAGAGTCCCACATTAAAGTGGTTTCCCATTTTAAAACAACGTCAGAGGAAAGCAACTACCAATCCTTAAAAGGAGAGAGAATGTTTAGGAGGTTGGGGGGGGGTGTTAATATTTAATTTTGTTTTTGTTTTTTCCAGATGAAGTAATTTAATGTAAGTAGGTAGAAGAAAAGTTGATTTACAAATCATTACCTTGGAAAGAGAGAGGTAAAAATCTTTGCACGAAAATATCAACACTAGAGACGAGAACAAATCAAACCCCCAAATCTGAACAGCTGAAAGATTTGGTCAAGTTTGGAATCCTAATTCTGATCTGTCTTCACACCAAAAAGTGTGTGTGTGTATATGTGTGTGTTTGTTTTTCTTACAAAGGTAGCTAACTTGAGTTAGCTATCTCACTGTAAAATCATAGTGAAGAGGAGGTACAGATAGCTTTCAACTTGACATAGCTACTCGAGGTCAACCCTCCACCTTGGATCCAAATTTGGGGCATAATCGTCCCATGGTTCTCAGGGTGCAGGTGCAACAGAAAGTATTGCTTGTCCCTTAAGCCACTGCATGAGCTATCTGGAGCTTGGGTTCAGGTATCCAGGAATAGCAGCTAGGTAGTAGGCAGGGAACAGGTAGAGGCTTTGCTCCTTCTGCATTCTTCCTCCATGTGCATTTTAGTTGGTTCAGGATGGGATAAAAGTTCAACTCACAGCCTTTTTATACCATGTATAGATCATGTTTAATAATGTGGTAAGATACTGTACCTAGAAGTCTAATAATTTTGGAAAAACCTATGATTATAAGATAGATGTAGATTCAGAGCTTTGTTTCAAGCCCCCACACTTATATCCTCATTTTTCCAAATTCTTCCTATGAATAAGCATATACAATCAGTGTATGTTCTGCCCAGTTATCATAGGATTACAAGGCACTGAAAGACTAGATGATCCTAACCTCCTGCCATGATGCAGAATTTGTTGTGTCTAAACCATCCAAGACAGGTGGCTATCCAGCTTCCTTTTGAAAACCTCCAGTGAAGGGGATTCCACAACCTTCCTAAGCAGTCTGTTCCATTGTCCTACTGTTCTGATAGCTAGGAAGTTTTTCCTGAGATTTAATCTAAATCTGCTGTGTTGTAGTTTAAACCCATTGCCTCTTGTCCTGCCCTCTCTGGCAAGAGAGAACAAACTTTTCTTCGCTGATATGTGCTTCATATTCTTCAGATCAGTTTTGTTTCAGAATACCTTCAAGCTCAAACAGTATGCAATTTAATTTAATTCAGTTTTGATTTAAAGCTGTGGTTTATTTCAATCTTTATTTTTTTACTGTACATCACTTTCATTGCTAATTACCGGGATACACATTTGCACATCTAATAGAAATAATAACATGAATGGAATGAAAATTCCTTGTACATAGTAAGTCCTCTGAGAACATACTCTCTTATGAGGAACTTGATTTTTATCTGTTCACCCAAAAATTACACTGCCATCAGAGGGATTATGCAAGTTCTGAGATTCCTCCAAAGGCATTTCTAAATTAATCAAGGAGGGAATTCCTTGAAAATTTTTGAAACATATTGAGAGGAAGTATTTTGAGGATTTCTGACTTCTTATTAGCAGGCCCAAAGGCCAAACCCAAAAGCATTTTTAGCCTGTACAGAGAACAGATACTGGGAGTGAATGGTCCATTTTTGGCACCTGTGAGCCTTTTAATATTATGAGAAACAACAAGAAAAAACAATATAATATAAAGAGACTCCTTGGTATTTGTGTACAAATAGAATGCTGTAACTATGGGTCAAACACTGTGCTTTGTTTATAGTCCCTTATGAGCATAAAAACCTTAAGTGAATCAGAGCGTAATTCTACCAGCCTTACTCATCTTGGTCTTGATTGCAAGTTTCCAGTCTGCCTTCATTAAGAAGTAGTGCATAGCTGTGATGCCCCAGGAGCAAAGCAATGGAGTCAATTCAAGGCTTCTTCTCAGTTGCTCTGTGGAGGAAAGAAGATACATAAACTCATTTTCCAGACATAGCTTGATTTCCCTCTTCATGTCAGCTCAGCTACACTGGCCAGCACTTTGAGGAATGCAGACTCTACTGCATGATAGGAGGGATAGCAGCAACAGGCTTCTCTTCTTCTGGCCTTGTGACTCACAATATGAATAGCCCATATGCGGAGAGAGAGGGGATGTCTTTACACCCCTAACTTCCCTGTGCCAGTGAATAAGCTGGCTCACGGCTGAGTGTTTACTATAAGAGAGACTCATTTATTTCAATAGTACTTTGTTCCTGGAATAGTACTACTCAAGGTGAGTAAGGGTAGAATAATCTGACCCTGAGTCTCTGGGTATGTAGTGGAGTGGCTGATCTTGAGTGCTGTTAGCCTAGTATGGGGGACAGGAACACACAAATTGCCCTACCTTGTAGGAATGAAATGCAGAGCTGCACAGGAGTGGTATGGCCCTCTTGTAAATAATATCATCATTCGCGCCACTCAAAGGAGCTCCACAGCCTGGAGCCAGGTAGTGTTAGTTGCTTCTATGTAACAATAATAAGTAATATAATTACTAGCTTTTGGTAAATTTTTATGTGTGAAACCTTTTTACACTGAAAAAAATGCAGATTGGGGTCAACCAAAACAATTTGCTAATTTGGGTCAATTGTGGCAAATTGTTTCAGTTGAAAAAAATAAAGATTTTTAGTTTTGGAAACACATTTCATTTTGGAATTTTCCTCTATTTGATTTTTAAAACAAAATTTAAAAATGTAAAAATACAAACAACCCTCCAACCCCGAAAATGAAATGATTTGTTTGACCCCAAACAAACCTTTTTTAAAAAAAATTGTTTCCAGATTGGCCAAGGAACCCAAAAATTGGTTATCACACTGCTCTAGTAATTACATGGTAATTAACTTTTATCTAGTTACATGAATTTTACACACTAATGAAGGTGTTTTTACATATGTGTGATTTAATTTACAAGTATCTCAATGTAAAGATTTCCAAAGTTAGCAGTGCTAAAGTTACTATATAAATCTATCAAAACCTGTTTTTTTTTTTTAAATCTAATCTAATGCTATATATTTAAATAACCATTCGAAAATCCTTATCCTATTCTATTTGTAGTATTTCTTCTGTTAGATGCCTGGCTCCTGGTACACTCAGTAACTAGTTAGTAAACCTGATTGCTAGGCCATTGATTTAAATCCATTATTTCTCCATTCATTTTTGTGATGAATGCTCTGAGAGGTAGCAATTAAAGCAATATATTTTGATTTAACAATGTCATATCATTATGTACCCACCTGTATTTATTGCAACTGCCAACTAAATGAAAGTTCAGTCTTAAAAATTCCATGCTGAGAAATACAATCCACTATTTAAAGATTCATTGAACAGAAACAAAATTTAGATTGATTTCATTTCTCTCCCCACCCCCAGCTTTTAAAGGTCATATGTAGTTTATAGCCCGTAAGCCTAATTGCACTAAATATTTGGGAGAATGGAAGATACTCTCTTCAGCGTCATCATTTTTTTCCCTGCATTAAATTTAATACCACACACAATTTTGTTCCCTTTTTTTTTTCATTGATGTGACTATATATATATATCTATGCTTGCCTGACTAAATGGCCTGGATTCTGATTAAGTGTTCCTCTGTCTTGATAATGTTCCCTGGGATATTTTATTGCCCTGGATTTCTTTAGCTTTCATTTGCATTCACACTGCATAAAACAGTATGGTAAACTGCAATCCTACAACCTCTAACTCAAATTGTGTATTTCAAAGCTGTCCACTGTTATATGTGCATACCTTTTAAAGAAATCCCCACCAATATATGACTCCAGACCTACAAACAACTTACATGCATAACTTTGCTCACATGAGTGGCCGTATTGAATTCATTGGGACTACTGACAGGCATAAATGTATGCATGTGCATAAGTGTTTTCAGGATCAGGGCCAAAAGGTTTTATCACCTTCAAAGTCAGCCATATGGATAAAAGTGCATACATCTGTGAAGTTTTAATCCAAAAAGTCTCATCTGTCAAAATAAGTGATCAGTATAGTGCTCTCCCAGAAGTATGCATCAGTTATGTGAATCACTAAACTTGAGATTAATAATGTCACCTTTGAAAATTTATCATCTTTTTTACAATAGTGCCTCAGGGCCAACCAAGAGTGGGGATCCCATTGTGTAAACAGGTACACTGTACAAACACAGAATAGCAAAGGATCTGTACCTGGAAGAGTTTACAATCTAATTAGACTAGACAGAGACAGGGACATGACATAAAAGCCAAATGAACAATGTGATGGCAGCAAATGTTATGTTAAGTACCATCCCCAATAATAAATAAACAATGGAAGTAAGAATGAAAAGAAAAGGGAATGAGAGGGAAAGACCAGTGAAGAGGGTAAGACGGGCAGGTGTGAAGTGAAGGGTTTGTGAGGTAGAGGGTTGGAGCAAACAGCCAATCAGCACAGGACAAAGAAAGTCCAGTCAAATGTGTAGAAAGTTCTCTGAATGTCCAGAGGTCTCTGCTTTCGCTGCTTCTCCTCTGACTATTTGTAGTCTCTGGCTAGTTCCCCTCTGCAGGCTTACCCAGGGTTGAATAATGGGGGAAGCATCGCCTGGTCCAAATGCCCCCAGAGTGGAAAAGTCTCCCCTGCACATTTCTGGGTCCAGGGGACTGCTTGAGGGAGAGATGGCCCTGGCTGGGATCATTTTACCCCCTTCTCCTATGCAGCATTCCCTGCTTTGGCTGCTTCTGTACCTCCCAGCAGCCTCTAGCTCTACCTCTAGCTGGCTCCTCTTTGGAACCCTCCATTTGTGGGTGCCCAACTGGAGACTCCTTAAGGGATGTGATTTCAGACGGTAGCTTTTCGGCACTTTCAGAAAAAGAGGTGTTTCAAGTTGGATGCCAATAAACTGAGGCACTCAGAACCACTAGTCACTCTTGAAAATTGAGGTAATTATTTTGGAAGAAATTCCCTAAGCCCTCCTTTTCATGAAAGAAACTTTCCCCTTACCAACCAGACTTACAGGGTTTATCCTTCTCTCACTGAAATAACCAATGGAAATTTTGTCATTCGCTTCAATGGGAAAAGGATAAAGCCTATAATATATGCTTTTTAATAATGAATTTCAGATCAGTGGAAATGCTAATGTAATGAGGAACTTAAATGAAGACAAATCAGGGTAGCTAAGTCCCTATTGCCCTTAAAGACCAATGCAATTCATTACGCTGCACTTCAGGTTACAAGTTAGCATTTACTTCACCTTGAGGGTTTAAAAGCAACCATTTTATAACTGTATTTCGTTATGCGCAGCTGTGACCTAGTTCTAATGGGCCTCACAGCACTGCTTCCCAAGCTGGCATGAATGACCAAGCCACGGTTTTTCTGTTTGGAAGCTTTTTTGCACTGGCAATCACCTAGTATTTTGCCTTTTTAAATTATTCGCAAGAATAGCTAACCAACAAGCAATTAACTTATTGTCTAGAAAAACAAACAAACAGTGATTGATAAGGAGCCCTGTTAAGATTGTTGCAACAATATGCTCTAGAGTGGATAGGAGTTGGGGAAATCTACTTAGTGACATTTTCATGGCTTTTTTGTTTGTTTTTGTTTTTAAAGGTTGCAGATTCTTCAGACTCAAGCAAGAGAAACTGTAATTGCTACCAGCGTGAAGAAAAAAAAAATGTATGGATTTTGGCCCTGATCCTGCAAACTGCATGTGCTTGGCTCTACAAATGAGTAGTCTCTCTGAAGCCAGGGGGACTATTCACGTGCACAACGCTAAGAACTTGTGCAAGTGTGTGCATGCTTTATGTCTGAGATCCCAATCCTGAACTCCCTTTCAGGCAAAGCTCCCATTTAGATTTAGGGAAAAAAAGTGTCTCAGTATCCATTGAAAATGATTTTCAATAAGAGTTGGGGTCATTCTACAGAATTTAATAGAAAATTATGTCCCTTCTTTCCTTTCCTGATCCCTACCTCCACCCCCAGGTATTTCTCACAACATAAGCAAAAATACATCCACAATAAGCTGTCATGGGATAAGAGGGAAGGTTCGCTCATGGATTGGTAACTGGTTAAAAGATAGGAAACAAAGGGTTGGAATAAATGGTCAGTTTTCAGAATGGAGAGAGGTAAATAGTGGTGTCCCCCAGGGGTCTGTACTGGGACCAATCATATTCAACATATTCATAAATGATCTGGAAAAAGGGGTAAACAGTGAGGTGGCAAAATTTGCAGATGATACAAAGCTACTGAAGATAGTTAAGTTCCAGGCAGACTGCGAAGAGCTACAAAAGGCTCCCACAAAACTGAGTGACTGGGCAACAAAATGGCAGATGAAATAATGTTGATAAATGCAAAGTAATGCACACTAGAAAACATCCCAACTATACCTATAAAATGATGGGGTCTGAATTAGCTGTTACTACTCAAGAAAGAAATCTTGGAGTCATTGTGGATAGTTCTCTGAAAACATCCACTAAATGTGCTGTGGCAGTCAAAAAAGCAAACAGAATGTTGTGAATCATTAAGAAAGGGATAGATAATAAGACAAAAATATCATATTGCGCTATATAAATCCATGGTACGCCCACATCTTGAATATTGCATGCAGATGTGGTTGCTCCATCTCAAAAAAGATATATTGGAATTGGAAAAGGTTTAGAAAAGCACAACAACGATTAGAGGTTTGGAATGGCTTCCATCTGAGGAGAGATTAATAAGGCTGGGATTTTGCAGCTTGGAAAAGAGATGACTAAGGCAGGATATGATTGAGGTCTATAAAATCATGACTGGTGTGGAGAAAGTAAATAAGGAAGTGTTATTTACTCCTTCTCATAACACAAGAGCTAGGGGGCACCAAATGAAATTAATAGGCAGCAGGTTTAAAACGAACAAAAGGAAGTATTTCTTCACACAATGCACAGTCAACCTGTGGAACTCCTTGCCAGAGGCTGTTGTGAAGGCCAAGGCTATAACAGGGTTCAAAAAAGAACTAGATAAATTCATGGAGGATAGGTCCATCAATGGCTATTAGCCAGGATGGGCAGGGATGGTGTCCCTAGCCTCTGTTTACCATCAGCTGGGAATGAGAGACAGGGGATGGAACACTTGATGATTACGTCTTCTGTTCATTCCCTCTGGGACACCTGGCACTGGTCACTGTCAGAAGACAGGATACTGGGCTAGATGGGCCTTTGGTCTGACCCAGTATGGCCCTTCTTATGTTCTAATACATATAAAAAGCTGGGACAATTTTTCACCAGATTAATTGGCTTCTATAGTGTACTCTCCATCCTTTTATCTCTTTCTGTCTTTAGACTGTAAATACTTGAGTGCAGGGATTGTCTCTTTTCTATGTTTGGAAAATACCTAGCACAATGGGGCCCCAATCTTCATTGGGGCCCCTGAATGCTAACATAATATAAATATTTATTACTACTAATAATTTTTATCATAAATGGGGGGTGTTTTTAAAGCTAAAGAAAAGGAATCAATGTTATCTATTAAATTGCATACATTTTACAGTAATGTCTGTGCAACCTTATTGGTTTAATACCTATAACATTTAATAGGTCTTTTCCATTTGGGTGAGTATGGGTCTCTTCTGATACTGAAATTCAAAATAGTAAGTAAGCAATATGCTCTGAACTCTTCAGATTATGCTGCCGAGTGTTTTACTGCTTAATCCATACTCTTGCTCTCTGAGCCCCCGTCTACACTACGGGGTTAGATCAAATTTAGCTGCGTTCGGTTGATTTTAAAATGGATGCATCCACACAACTAATCCCGTTCTGTCTACTTAAAGGGCTCTTAAAATCAACTTCTATACTCCTCCCCAGTGAGGGGAGTAGCTCTAAAAATCAACCTTGCTGGGTCGAATTTGGGGTAGTGCAAATGCAAATCAACAGTATTGGCCTCCGGGAGCTATCCCAGAGTGCTCCAATGTGACTGCTCTGGACAGCACTTAGAACTCCGATGCACTAGCCAGGTACTCAGGAAAAGCCCTGGGAACTTTTGAATTTCATTTCCTGTTTAGTCAGCATGGAGAGCTCAGCAGCACAGGTGACCATGCAGTCCCCCCAGAATCGCAAACGAGCTCCAGCATAGACCGAAAGGGAGACACTGGATCTGATTGCTGAATGGGGAGAAGCATCTGTGCAGGCCGATCTCTGATCAAAAAGAAGAAATGCAAATATATTTGCCAAAATCTCACAGGGCATGATGGAGAGCGGCTACAACAGGGACACACAGCAGTGCCACATGAAAGTTAAGGAGTTAAGCAAGCCTATCAAAGTTAAGGAAGCCTATCAAAAGAAAAAGGAGGCAAATGGGTGCTCTGGGTCAGACCCCCATACATGCCGCGTCTATGATCAGCTGCATGGCATTCTAGGTGGGGACCCTACCACTACCCCACCACTGTCCATGGACACCTGCAAGGGGGGAGTCTCAGGCAACTGGGAGGAGGATTTTGTGGATGAGGAGGAGGAGGAAGAGAATGCACAGCAGGCAAGCGCTGAATCCGTTCTCCCCGGCAGGCAGGACGTTTTCATCACCCTGGACCCAATACCCTCTGAAGGCAGGATCCCTGACCCTGAAGTCAGAGAAAGCAGCTCTGGTGAGTGCGCATTTGTAACTACACTACAGAGTTTAAAAGCAATAGTATTTAATGTCTGATTTGCCCTGAAGAATTGGGATGCATTCACGGCCAGTACAGCTACTGGAAAAGTTTGTTCACATGTCTGGGGATGGAGCAGGAATCCTCCAGGGATATCTCCATGAAGCTCTCCTGGAGGTACTCTGCAAGCCTTTTTGGAAGGTTTCTGGGTAGGGCTGCCTTATTTCGTCCTCCACGATAGTACATTTTACCACGGCAAGTCAGTAGCAAGTATTCTCGAATTATTGCAGCACAAAACATGGCAGTGAATTGCCCTGGGTTTTGGTCTCATTCAAGCAACATTTGGTCTATATCTTTCTGTGTTAGCCTCAGGAGAATAATATCATTCATGGTCACCTGGTTGAAATAGGGGAATTTTTGTAAGAGAACAGTAGAAGGACCCCGTTCATGCTGGGCTGTTTGTGCTTGGCTAAAAGGGATCATCCCAGAGAATAGCCACGCAGTGGGGAAGTATGTGCTGCACATCCACCCGAAAACCACAGCCCCTCCTTTTAAATGTGAAACCCAAACCATTGCTTCCTATGGGAAAGGATGGCGCTGCAGTTTGAAACTATTCCCACATGTTATGCATAAGAAGCCAACCCCGTGTACCCTATGCCTTACCATGGCTGCCTGGAAACCAAATTCTGTTGCCCAGCTGTGTGAGATGTGTCACCATATCGGCAGGCGCTCAATATAAAAGGCAAAATGTGACCTTGTACCTAAACCACATGTGCTGTCTGCTGTGAATTGCTTGATTCACTGTGAAAGAGTCTCCCTTTTGTTCTCAGAAATGTATCCTCTCAAATTTTACTCTCCCTTTTTATCTCCCCCTCCTCCCCCGGTGCAAATGTTTCTACACTACCCCTATCATCTCCGTCCCTGAGGTTATCACAGATTAGAAGGCAAAAAAAACCACACTCGCAATGACATGTTTTCCGAGCTCATGCAGTCCTCCCGCACTGATAGGGCACAGAATATGCATGAAGGTATTCAGTGTTAGAGGCCTGTCAAGGTTCCTCCCCCACTCTGAACGCTAGGGTACAGATGTGGGGACCTGCATGAAAACCTCCTAAGCTTATCTTTAGCAGCTTAGGTCAAAACTTCCCCAAGGTACAAAATATTCCACCCTTTGTCCTTGGATTGGCCGTTACCACCAACAAACAAATACTGGTTACTGGGGAAGAGCTGTTTGGAAATGTCTTTCCCCACAAAATACTTCCCAAAACCTTGCACCCCACTTCCTGGACAAGGTTTGGTACAAAGACTCACCAATTTACCTAGGTGACCACAGACCCAAACCCTTGGATCTGAGAACAATGAAAAAGCATTCAGTTTTCTTACAAGAAGATTTTTAATAGAAATAGGAGTAAATAGAAGTAAAGAAATCCCCTCTGTAAAATCAGGATTGTAGATACCTTACAGGGTAATTAGATTCAAAACACAGAGAATCCCTCTAGGCAAAACCTTAAGTTACAAAAAAGATACACAGACAGAAATAGTTATTCTATTCAGCACAATTCTTTTCTCAGCCATTTAAAGAAATCATAATCTAACACATACCTAGCTAGATTACTTACTAAAAGTTCTAAGACTCCATTCCTGGTCTATCCCCGACAAAAGCAGCATATAGACAGAGACCCTTTGTTTCTCTCCCTCCTCCCATCTTTTGAAAGTATCTTGTCTCCTCATTGGTCATTTTGGTCAGGTGCCAGCGAGGTTACCTTTAGCTTCTTAACCCTTTACAGGTGAGAGGATTTTTCCTCTGGCCAGGAGGGATTTTAAAGGGGTTTACCCTTCCCTTTATATTTATGACAAGGCCAGGAAAGCATTAAGTGAGTGTGAAGAGCAGAGGCTAATGGGGGAGCAAACAGACATGATGAAGCATCTGGTGGAGATGCAGGAAAGCCAACAGGAGTAGAGACCCTCGCTGCATCCATTGTATAACTGCCTGACCTCCCTAAGTTCCATATCCTTCTCACCCAGATACCCAAGAATGCCGGGGGGGCGGGGGGGGGGAGAAGGCTCTGGGCACCCAGCCACTGTATTCCAGAGGATGGCCCAAGCAACAGAAGGCTGTCATTCAAACAGTTCGATTTATAGTGTGGCTACAAACAGCAATGTAGCCTTGTCCTTCCCTCCTCCCCGACCCCACCCGGGCTACCTTGTCAGTTCTCACTTTTTTTTTTAAATTAATAAAGAAAGAATGCATGGTTTCAAAACAATAGTTATTTTATTTCAAAGGGGGGAGAGAGGGTGGTTTGGTTACAGGGAATTCAAATCAACCAAGGGGAGCGGGTTTGCATCAAGGAGAAACACACACACAATAATCACACCGTAGCCTGGCCAGTCATGCAACTGGTTTTCAAAGCCTTCCTGATGCACAGCATGCCTAGCTGTCCTCTTCTAATTGCCCTGGTGTCTGGCTGCTCAAAATCAGACACCAGGTGATTTGCCTCAACCTTCCACCCAGCCATAAATGTCTTCCCCTTACTCTCACAGATATTATGCAGAACACAGCAAGCAACAATAACAATGGGAATGTTGGTTGTGCTGAGGTCTGACCTAGTCAGCAAACTGCACCAGCAAGCTTTTAAAACGTCCAAAGGCACATTCTACCACCATTGCGTACTTGCTCAGCCTATAGTTGAACTGCTCCCTACTACTGTCCAGGCTACCTGTGTAAGGCTTCATGAGCCATGGGAGAAAGGGGTGGGCTGGGTCCCCAAGGTTAACTATTGGCATTTCAACATCCCCAACAGTAATTTTGTTGTCTGGGAAGTAAGTCCCTTCTTGCAGCTGCTCGAACAGCCCGGAGTTCCTAAATATGCAAAGGCCATGCACTTTTCCCGGCCATCCCATACTGATGTCGGTTAAATGTCCCTTGTGATCCACCAGTGCTGGCAGCACCATTGAGAAGTAATCCTTGTGGTTTATGCACTGGTTCGCAAGGCGGTCCGGTGCCAAGATGGGGATATGCATTCTGTCTATTGCCCCACCACAGTTAGGGAATCCCATTGCAGCAAAGCCATCCACTATGACCTGCATATTTCCCAGAGTCCCTACCCTTGATAGCAAAATGTCAGTGATTGCATTGGCTACTTGGATCACAGCAGCCCCCACAGTAGACTTGCCAACTCCAAATTGATTCCCGACTGACCGGTAGCAGTCAGGTAGCAGTTGCAGGCATTGCGAGCTTCCACAGGGCTATCACCTCTCACTTCTCAACTGTCAGGGCAGTTCTCATCTTGGTATTCTTGCGCTTCAGAGTGGGGGAAAGCAACTCAGAGAGTTCCAGGAAAGTGGCCTTATGCATGCAAAAGTTTTGCAGCCACTGTGAATCATACCTGCAACACTATGCAGTCCCACCCATCTGTGCTTGTTTGCCTGGCCCAGAATTGGCGTTCCACTGTATGAACCAGCCCCACTGCCACCATGATGTCCCAATTGCCACAGCCCATGCTTTCAGGAAAGTCTGTGTCCAAGTTCTCATCAAAATCCTCCTTGTGCTGGTGTCTCTTAGCCCAGTTCTGCATATATACTCCAGGATAATGCACGAGGTATTTACAATGCTCACAACAGCAGCGGTGACGGTGATCTGAGTGGGCTCCATGCTTGCCGTGGTATGGCATCTGCAGGAGAGCAGAGTTGCAGCAGAAGTGCTGGATGACAACAGTTAGCAGACCTACTGCAAGTCTGATGACAGCAGCACGCAGGACACAGCAGCGGTGACAGTGAGCTGAGCTGAGCAGGCTCAATGATTACCATGGTATGGCGTCCACATGGAAAAAAGGCACAAAACGATTGTCTGCTATTGCTTTCATGGAGGGAGAGGTGACTGATGACATGTACCCAAAACCACCCGCAACAATGTTTTTGCCCCATCAGGCATTGGGAGCTTAACCCAGAATTCCAATGGGCAGCGGAGACTGCGGGAACTGTGGGATAGCTACCCACAGTGAACAGCTCCATAAGTCAATGCTAGCCACGGTAGTGAGGATGCACTCCGCTGACTTAATACACTTAGTGTGGACATACACAATTGACTGTATAAAATCGATTTCTAAAAATCAACTTCTATAAAATTGACGTAATTTCATAGTGTAGACATACCCTGAGTCTGACACTCTTAGAAATTATTTTTTAAAAGTCAGACTTAAAAATTCTGTTTTCAGTATTTTTGGGCTCACTGCATGTTCCTTGTTTCTCTCCAGCATTGCCGAAGTCTCCTCTCTCACACTCAGACTGTGCACAAAAATATTATCATACATTAATCTAATTCAGAATGCTACCTTGCAATTCAGCAGTTCCCCTGTCCTTTTAGTAGGCAGGATTTCTCACTGACTCAGTGAAACAACGGTATTGGTGGTCTTCAGCAAGGTTCATTCAGATTCATGACAGAGAGCAAACATAGCAAAATGTGCACTGTAGCATGTCTGAGTAGAGGCTAATATAATCACAGCAACTTGCTAGTATCCTAAAGTATGATGCAACTTACAAGCTTGGAATTAACCAAACTTGACATAGTGACTCACTGAATAATGAGTTTTAGAATGAATCATTCAGTGGCTTTAAGTGAGTTAGTACCCTTGTTGCTTTAGTTTTCTACACCTATAAAATGGGGAGAATATTACTTAACCTGTTACGGGGGAATCTGAAAAGTATGTATAATGTTTAGAACATGAAAGGCACTGTACTTGGCACAGCTCAGCCATGCCTCTGTTACTGCTAAAGTGCTATTGTGGCTATGCTGCTATTTATAATAGCACTAATTTGCTGAGAGCTGGTGTGAATATGTGTACATGAGCAGGGGAAATCACATGCCTAGCTTGTAGTGAATAATAGACTAAGAATGGGATCCACAAAAGATATCATGTTAGGAGGGAGCTGCCTAAGCTAGCCAACAGCAGGTGTTGGGGAAGGGGGTGTCTGATCAGTCCTGCCTCTCAAGGGAGTTAGGTGCTTATCACTGTTTCAGATTCACAGCCCGGAAGCTTCTCCTGGAATCAGCCACCTAAGCTGTCTCTTGGAAGAATAGCATCAGTGCATACCTAAATCCTCAAAATGGCTGGGAGAGATAGCAAGCAGCAGCTGGTATAATCTAACACAATGGTTAGGCACTCACCTGGGATTTCGGAGACACTGGATCAGTTCCCCCCTGCTGCCTGGTAGGAAACAGGGATCTGAATATGGGTTTTCCACCTCTCAGATGAGTGCCCTAACCATTGGACTATAGAGTCATTCTGTCTTTCTCGAGCCCAATGCATATTTATTTATATACAATGGAAGACAGAGACCCACATCAGATTGCCCTATAGTTTGGTCAGGGCACATCCTGGGTGAGTTCCCTGACCACAAGCAAGGTTATAACATACCATAATACAGCCACAGCTGGACAGCTCTCATTCCGCACTGAGGACAGGGAAATGCACCAGAACCTCTGTTTCTCAGGGGGAAAACAGAGCACAGACTTATGCCACTGCCATGTAGTTAGAAACTGATCTCCTGCAGCTTGTGATGCAGGTGGCTGTGATGCCCAGTGTCAATGCAGGAATATTTTGTTTTGTATCTCCCGTTGTGGGCCCCTGATGTGGCACAAATATATAACTAAGGGCAGAATTTAAAGATGATGGAATCATAACAATGCAGCCCAGGGTAAATATAGCTCACAATGTGGTTCTTAAATTCATCTAGACTGTTCACATTCACACTCTATTCCAATAGCAGGCTGTTCAACATTTAGGTGATTATAGAGAAACCCTATAGGCAAGAAAAATGTAAAGAGGCTTCCATTTGCCTTTAAAAGATGCCTGCAGATAAATAGCCATATAGCCAATATAAGGAAGGAAGACTACAAAAGGAATGGGAAATAAAATTAATGCATAAGTACAGTGTAAGGTGTCATATGGGCAGTAGTTGAAGTGGCAAGAGGTGATAAGATATGACACTAACTTCAGGCAGAAACAATTTCATCGAATGTTCAGGTTTCTTAATTCATCTTGGTTAATGGTTGTTTACACATTGTCTCTTTCTCACACTATTAGAATGTCATGGAGTGTGCAAAACATGCAGACTCATTCCAGATCAGGATATACAATAGAGAAGAACTGGACTTGACAAACTGGACTATAAATCAGACTGTGTACTATAAAACCTAGGGTTAAAACACAATAGTGCCATAGTTTTGAGAAAATGAAACATTATTTCATAACAAGACTTATAACAATATTATATTATCTATTACATGAGTGCAAAGTTACTTACATCATTTCTAATAGACATACAGTTTATGTAGTGGCATTACTAATCATGTCCACTAACTCACACAAATGAGTAATGTGATTTAGGGAAACCATCAAACAATTTATAAATCAGTAACAGCCCATAATTCAGATATGCAATTTGTAAGTCAGTTAACTGACTCCTAAACATACATGATTTATAAACCTATCCTATGATTTATGGAGAATAACAGTGCTCTATTATGAGCATCAGCAATGTGATTATGTACTCTATGTAAGACCAGACCTTTGTCATTTCTAAATGGGTTCATGCACGCAGTGAACAACAATAGCAGCATTAATATGCACCCACATTCCGGCAAGCAGCAGCCAGCAGCAGCTCCATGCACACTCCGTCTCCTGTATAGATTATTTCTCCTACTGAAGGAAAAGGGATAATCTGACCATGGGAAAGTGTAGATGAGAGCATTTGCCAAGTCGAAGGCATACATGTGTAAATAATATGTCCCATTTCTAGTGACTTCTAAGTGCTGTTTCATATCATCCCTCAAAGGCTCCTGAGCAGATAGCCTGTAGCATAGCTTCCCTGTAGGTTTTGTGGGGGAGAATGGATCACAGATTAGACTAGATTAGAGTGGATAGAATCCATTCCATATTCCCCTGCTGTTGCAGTTTACGTAGTAAGAGCTTTAGTGCAGTACATTACTTGGACTTTCCCTGAAGGGAGGACATCACAGCCCTATTGTGAGCACCCAACAGGCTCGAACATCTTCACCCCAATCCTTTTATCTTTGTGGCCACACTCAAGGACAGATCTAGCATGTACTTGTGCACTGGGTAGTTTCCAAGGTTGGACCTAATATGCAGAGAATATTATTTTCGGTCCAAACACAGTAAAAGCAATTAAACTTTGCAGAAAGCTAAAAATAATTGCTCAGAAATGTAATGCCGGGCATCTGGACCAGCATTTTTATAAGCGTCCAGAAGTGTAATACAAACAATGGAAACTCTTAAAAATACAAAAATTCCTTTTTTAAAAGAAAGAATTATTTACTAAATGGAGTCGATGCCTACTAATTCACAGTAACTAGTGTGTATTGACAGTTTCTCTCTCTTCTTGAGAGTACAGCTGCTGGGTCAGTTTAAAAGGCACTCATTTACCAGATGGAAAGCTGGAGAAGCTAAACCTTTCTGGTATGGTATGAATAGGAAAACTGCTACAGGTTTCTGGGTATCTGATGGCTAATGTCTGTATTTAAATATGCTAAAAAGAAATGGAAGTAAGAATATTAACAATATTAAAACATAAGCACGAGTTTCAATGTTTTCATAGGTTAGGCTGCTTGTGTTATTTTCAGGAGTGCAGCTTTGATCAAAAGTTTATTTAAATGCTGATTTTTTAAAATGTAAAATACTTCTTTAGGAGTCTCGTAGTTGAGTTAGGGTCAGATTTTGATCTCATTTCCACCAGTTTAACTGCAGAATGACTGAGGTGAGGATCTGACCTTCTAATTGTCATAGTGTAAATCATATTTTGCTGGTGCTAAAAACTTCATCTTTGCCTTCCTAACGGACATGAAGGGGTGTGTGTATACATATATGATCACCTTCTCTTTTGAAATTATTGCTGTCAAAATAGCTACTATTCATGTGCCAAATCCTGAGGCCCTATAAAGGGTATATTGTACCATCAATGTTTAATTAGAAATCCCCAATTGAAATCAATAGTTCCATCTAAAATATTTGTCTCCATTTTTATTCAGTTTCTACTCTGGCAGAATCCTATTTAGTGGGAAGTTTGCCCAGATAAGAATAGAACAAAAACTGTCAGGACCTCAGGACTTGGTACCATATGGTTTAGCCTCTTTAAATCTGAGCAAGAAGTAATATACATGAATACAAACTTTACTCTTAAAAAGCAATCTCCTTTTTCTAGATAAAGAGCAACAACATAAAATGTATTCAAAACTGGAAGAAAACACTATCAGAACTGTGGTGAGGGGGAGGTACTAAACTCAATTCCTACTCTTTGATAAATCAATCCAAAGCCATTATTTACATAGACACTTTTATCCCTTTATGAATATTGGGTTTGATCCAAACCCCATTACAATCATTGAGAGTCTTTTCATTGACTTTAAAGGGCTTTTGGATCAAGCTCTTAAGGCTGAATACTGCTTGTCTATTTTAGGTGCTTATCTGGCCTTGTAGTGAGGTGATGACTCACCGGTGGGGAGCCTTCTGTTCATTGTCCTGGGAATTAGCTCTTCCAGCCTGGAGCACCCTCTGCAGGCCAGTGTCTCACCTACCGCTGGCCCTGTGTCCCTCCTGGACCCCAGTGCCCTTTACCCTGGGGTTCTGCCCCAGCAGTACTCCCACACTCTGGGTCTCACCTCCCAGGGGAACACCCAATCCTTTAAATCCACCTTGCCTCAGTGGCCACTGCCAGTTACCATCTAGCCCCCACTCACTGGGGCAGACTGCAGTCTGTAAAATACTCATCATCGGCAAGGGGGGTTGGACCAGCTGCCTCTGCCTCTTCCCAGGCTGCACCTCTGTAGCCCCAGTACCTTTCCTGGCCTTTAGCAAGGCCTGCAGCCTGGGGCTTTTCCAGGCGGGAGCTCTCCAACTCCTCTGGCCTTCCCCCAGCCCTGCTCCACTCTAAGTACCCGCTCAGCTCCCAGGCAGCCAGGTCCTTCTCTCTCTACAACTAGAGAGAGACTGTTTTTGAGCTCCTAGCTCACAGCCCTTTCATAGGGCCATCTGTGACCTGATTGGGGCATGGCCCCAGCTGTGGCTGCCTTTCCAATCAGCCTAGCCTTTTCTCTCAGCCCCAGCCCTCTCAAAGGGCTGGCTTTAACCCTTTCCGAGCCAGAGCAGGCTGACCGCCCCACTACAAGCCTCCTTTACCATGGTAGAATCATAGAATATCAGAGTTGGAAGGGACCTCTGGAGGTCATCTAGTCCAACCCCCTGCCCAGAGCAGGACCAATCCCCAATTAAATCATCCCAGCCACAGCTTTGTCAAGCCTTTGTCAAGCCTAAAAACTTCTAAGGAAGGGGATTCCACCACCTCCCTAGGTAACGCATTCCAGTGTTTCACCACCCTCCTAGTGAGAAAGTTTTTCCTAATATCCAACCTAAATCTCCCCCACTGCAACTTGAGACCATTACTCCTTGTCCTGTCATCTGCTATCACTGAGAATAGTCTAGATCCATCCTCTTTGGATCCACCTTTCAGGGAGTTGAAAGCAGCTATCAAATCCCCCCTCATTCTTCTCTTCCGTAGACTAAACAATCCCAGTTCCCTCAGCCTCTCCTCATAAGTCATGCGTTCCAGACCCCTAATCATTTTTGTTGCCCTTCGCTGGACTCTCTCCAATTTTTCCACATCCTTCTTTTAGTGTGGGGCCCAAAACTGGACACAGTACTCCAGGTGAGGCCTCACGAATGTCGAATAGAGGGGAACAATCACGTCCCTCCATCTGCTGGCAATGCCCCTACTTATACATCCCAAAATGCCATTGGCCTTCTTGGCAACAAGGGCACACTGTTGACTCATATCCAGCTTCTCGTCCACTGTCACCCCTAGGTCCTTCTCTGCAGAACTGCTGCCTAGCCATTCGGTCCCTAGTCTATAGCGGTGCATTGGATTCTTCCATCCTAAGTGCAGGACTCTGCACTTGTCCTTGTTGAAACTCATCAGATTTCTTTTGGCCCAATCCTCCAATTTGTCTAGGTCCCTCTGTATCCTATCCCTACCCTCCAGAGTATCTACCACTCCTCCCAGTTTAGTGTCATCCGCAAACTTGCTGAGGGTGCAATCCACACCATCCTCCAGATCATTAATGAAGATATTGAACAAATATCTTGGGCCACTCCGCTAGATATTGGCTGCCAACTAGACATGGAGCCATTCACCCCTGAGAGTAGGGAAGTAGTATTATTTCCAGTTTAGAGTTGGGTAATTGAAGCACAGGGAGACTGTGGGCTTGTCTATCGGGGTATTGATGAGCAGTGATCAATGTATCGGTGGTTGATTTAGCAGATCCAGTGGAGACCAGCTAAATTGATCACAGATTGCTCTCCCATTGACTCCTGTACTCCACCAGATCAAGAAGAGTAGGGGGAGTCAACAGGAGAATGTCTCCCTTCAACATTGTGTAGTGTGGACCCCATGGTAAGTAGATCTAAGCTACTTCAATTTGAGTTAAGCTATTCACATAACTCAAATTGTGTTGCTTAGATCAAATTTCCCCTGTAGGGTAGACAAGGTCTAAGATAATGTCTACACTGCAATCAGAGGTGTGACTGCAGCCTGTTTAGACATACCCAAGATAGCTATGATGCGGCTAGCTCAATAACTATAGTAGTGTAGCCGTGGCACCGTGGGTTATACAACCCCAGCTGCAACCCTGGGTGTGTATTTGAGTGGTTAGCCCATGCGGCTGCATATTAACAGCTACTGTTATTCAAGCTAGCTAGGTCAAAGCTAGTTTGGCTATGACTACACATGCTGCAGTCACACTTTTGATTTCAGTGTAGCTATACCCTAAGTGTCTTGCCTAAAGTCATATAGGAAATCTGTGGCAGAGTGGAGAACCCAGGTCTCTTGCAACCCAGGCTAGCACCCCAAACACTAGATCATCCTTCCTTTTTTTGTGAGCCTGTAAAGCACTGAACATTCAGGCTTCAATCCAGTAACACATGCAAATGAGAACTTTCGTTTCAATGCAGAAACAGTATACAATGATAATTTAAAGCCAATTTTTAGCAAGAAAAGCGAGTGCGAGGCTGAGAGCTTGTCTGCCCGGTTTTAGGACGATTAGAATAGAGTAGTGGGAGGACTAGTAATAGTACATCTAAAATCTAAACCTTTAATATTAAACATTAGCATAATTCTGTTAGATAACTTGTGGTATTATTAGTATTTTCAATTGTAGTGCCACACACATTTATAGCTGAAACCAAAGAAAGCTTAATCTCCTCTGGGTTTGGTTTTGCTAAATGAAATTTAACTCTCTTGTGTTCCTAAAGAGTCTCCCCACAGTAAAAATCAGGGGATTTTTTTTTAATGTAATGCATGTCTTATACAGTAGTCTTTCTAATTATTAATACAAGCTTACTTCTGGGATCAATAAGTCTGGATTTGTTTGGATTGGATTCAGGCATATTTTAAACAGAATTTCAGAAAATGCAAAGCATGACCTTCCTTATGTTACCCTCAAAAATATAGAACTGTTTTATTGGCTATTTTTAAGCTGTTGATCCTCTTTCACAATCCCTTAAGAAACATATGGCAAAATTAACCTGTACAAGCTTTTTACTTCACCTCGTCAGAATAATGGAATGGAGCATTAGGCATTCAGCCAGCAGTTGCCACCCAAGGCCTACACCTGGGGTGCAGTCTCAACTTCAGTAATTGACAAGGAAGCATAGTATGACTGCTGATATATTCTTATCAGAAGGTTCAGAAATTGCTAAAGAAAATGGGGCATGGGGGGGAAGGATTTCAGTTTGGAGATTGTGCAATTCTTTTCAAAAGGGGAAATGAGGGAGGAGGAGACTCAGTTTAAATCAGCAAACAACCACAGCATTAGAGTCATAGCCAGCTTTTGGGTGCATATTCATGTCTTGAAACACTTCTACAAAATATGAGTGTCTGGGAAGTGTTCTATTTACCTATAGGTCAGCTGGGTCAAGACAGGAGAGAATTGTAAATAAAGGGTGTCAAGGTTCCTTCCCCACTCTGAACTCTAGGGTACAGATGTAGGGTCCTGCATGAAAGGACCTTCTTCTTACCAGCTTAGGTTAAAAACTTCCTCAAGGTACAAACTTTGCCTTGTCCTTGAACCCTATGCTGCCACCACCAAGTGTGTTAAACAAAGAACAGGGAAAGAGCCCACCTGGAGACGTCTTCCCCCCAGAATATCCCCCCCAAGCCCTACACCCCCTTTCCTGGAGAAAGCTTGATAAAAATCCGCACCAATTTGCATAGGTGAACACAGACCCAAACCTTGGATCTTAAGAACACTGAAAAAGCAATCAGGTTCTTAAAAGAAGAATTTTAATTAAAGAAAAAGTAAAAGAATCACCTCTGTAAAATCAGGATGGTAAATACCTTACAGGGTCATCAGATTCAAAACATAGAGAATCCCTCTAGGCAAAACCTTAAGTTACAAAAAGACACAAAATCCGGAATACACATTCCCTCCAGCACAGCCTATTATACAAGCCATTAAACAAAGGGAAATCTAATGCATTTTCTAGCTAGATTACTTACTAATTTAAGGAGTTATGAAGAGCATTCCTGATCTGTTCCCGGCAAAAGCATCACCCAGACAAACAGACCCTTTGTTTCCCCCCTGCCTCCAGCTTTGAAAATATCTTGTCTCCTCATTGGTCATATTATTCAGGTGCCAGCGAGGTTATCTTAGCTTCTTAACCCTTTACAGGTGAAAGGGTTTTGCCTCTGGCCAGGAGGGATTTTATAGTTCTGTATACAGAAAGATGGTTACCCTTCCTTTTATATTTATGACAAAGGGCAACATGCAGCAGACAGAGAGAAAGAGGTCCTGGACAATCAGATGATATTTTCATTGAAATGTTGTTTTCATTTGACTTGGTTGAAATTTCATTATAGTCCACTGCAGGAGCTTTAGATAATTGGACACTGTGGCAAAAATATTCCAAGTTGATTGTTTGAAGTTAGACAACTAAATCCATATTTAGGCATCTAAAATAAGTAGTTCTGTTTTCAGTGGCCCAGAGCACTCTTTCTGATTTCACAGGAGCTGTGGGTAAAAAGCACCTTTGAATATCAAGCTACTACTTTTTCTGCTTAGGTATGGACCTATATGTCTAACTTTAGATATCCACATTGCTCTTAGAAGATATTGGGCCAAATTCTTCTCTCTGTTATGCTCATGTAAATCTAGAGGAACTCCAGTGAGGTCCATAGATTTACACTGATGTAACTGAGATCAGAATATGATCCACTATATAAAAATTACAGAGAAATATTATCCTGTATCTTAAGATAGATACAACCACAGAAATTTATCATAGATAGTATCTGTAATATTGGGGGGAAAACATCCCATTTTCAGTTTTTTTATGCAGGTAAAAAGTTTGCAAGTCAAAGTTCACATTTTTTTTCAAACTAATCAACTCTTGGCTCCAGCTTGAACTCAGTTAATTTGTTTAGAATGGTGGGAGATTTTTTTCTTCTGTGATAAGGCACAAAGTTGAAAATTTCACTTCCCCCTAGCCCCCTTTTTATATACGAGAGTCAAATTTTGCTTAGATTACAATATGCATAGCAGGAAACTGACATACAAGTTCAAATAAGTTTATTAGACAAGGTATGATGCACTAAGGACCAAACGATTAAATCAAGTATTAAAAGACTCAACATGCTTGGGAGAAAGTTACTTTAACATTTTGTGCTTGGTTGTACTGTAAAGAAACAAAACAAAACACTTTGAGAATCTTCCAGCAGCTTGTTTATTATATGAAATCTGCTAGTGGTAAATCATTAATTTCACAGAACTTCCCGGAAATTGCCTAGCAGATTTGAGTAGTATTCTGTATACTACTTTGCCATATTATTGTTCCCTTTTTTTGTTTGACTCTGGAAAGTATGGTAAATTAAACTGCGGAATTACATCACAGGAACACAACACAAAAGGAATTGCCAACTAAATCAGACCAGGGTGAAACAATGGTTCATTGAAATCAGTGGGAGTTTTGTCACTGACTTCAGTAAGGCCAGGATTTTAATACAGAGGTCCATCTAGTCTCTGACAGTGATCAGTACCAGATGCTTCAAAGAAAGGTGCCAGCAACCGTGCAGTAGATACTTCTGGAATAACCTACCCTCAAGAAAATTTCTTCCTAGACCTTTTGTTAGGTTAGCATATGCTCTGAATCATAAATGTTTAGATCTAGCCCTGGTTGGAAATTCTCTGACAGAAGGTTTTTCCCTTGGGGAATGCCAATTCATCAAAATCAAAATATTTTGTGGAGATGGTTTGATTTTGACAAAGGGCTGATGGAAATCAGGCAGAGTTCCATAAGTTTCCATTGGGAACCTGGCTGATTGCCTTCCCACTTACCCACCCGGCTCCTTGGCAGCCTGTCTGGTGGGCTGATGGGGAGCCAAGCACTTGAAAGCACTGGATCCCATGCTCTGAGGATCCCAGATCTTTCAGGTTCCCATCTCCCTGCCAGCCAGGATCTGCGGATCCAGGGCTGCAGCCAGGCAGTCATTCTGGGGCTCCAGACCTCAGAGTTTTCCCTTCAAGGAGAATTACAAAACTTTCAGATTTTGTTCCAAACTGGAATGCAACCAAATTTCAAAATCCTGAAATCCTCTACAAATTGGAATTACCCTTCTCTGCATAGTTATATTTACAATCTCTTCCAAAACTCTGGAGGTGTGTGTATGTGTGGGGTTTTTTTTAAGCCTTACTGTTGTAAATCAGCACAATCCTGTTATCTATATAACTGTCCAGGCCTTTTTCATATTTGTGACATGGGAATGCTGAAGTATGCGGCCAAATGTAGAAATGACATAAACTGTGGTGATATTGACATGTCAGTAAATCAACATCAGGTGGCGTAAACAGTGTAATTTATACTCCAAGTGGGGAGAAGGGCAGAGTTTAATCAGGACAAGCAATCAATAAGGGTATGTTAGACAAAGCTGCAGAAGCAGGCATTTCTGGCTACTGAAACCATTAGGTATTCAGGATCAGAGAAGAGTCCAGAAGGAACCTGAGACTCCATACCACTGACTAAAAGAGGGCAAATGCTTTTGTGTTGTATTGGCTGGTTCTTCAGATATTTCTGTCTCTATCCAATGTTGCCTCTATCTTGCATGGATTCAGTTTCTGCTCTTCATTCGGGCATTAATCTTGCTTTGACACTGTGAAAATCAAGCAAGGATGCTTTCTACATTTCATGAGGGAAAAATGGAGCTGGGTATCATGTCTATACTCCTGGTCCTGCAGTCCATGTAATTGCAGTCTCCCATAGGCTTAATATGTTTGTTGAATAATCGAGCGGGGTGTGACTACTTATGACAAACAGCTTATTTAATGATTTTCACTTATATATATTCACAAGTTGTATATGAACAGATCCTGAGTTTGAAACTTGATCCACTATTTGAATCTATCTGATGAATGTAAACAAGTGTGAGCCTATGGATATCTTGCAATTTATGTTCTCCAATTCAGCTCTTGTTGAAAATGCAGAATTGAATTTTTCCATTGACTTCAATGGGAGTTGGAAGTGGGCCCTGTGTATATTTACTATGTACTGTTTCTTGCTTTCATTGTGTAATCAGTCAGTTTAGCCACATGGTAGCATTTCAGTTCTGACATTGGAGGGGTATAACTGTAATAAATATTGTCAATTGGACTCCTAACATAAATAAGAACTAGTCACATGAATAAGGGCTATTGGTTTCTTAGTTTCAATTTTTATTGAAATCCCTAGTTTCTAATTTTTGGTCTACTTAATTTTAAGTTTCTATTTGCATATATATGTGAGAGACCTTAGACTGGTAATAAATTAGGAAGCTGCTGGATCCAGTCCACGCCTAACACAAATGGATCCAATTAAATATGACAAAAATTAATGGGAAGAGAGCAGTTGGTTCCATGACATTACATCTCAAAAGTGTGTAAGCAGCAGCAGCTTGACAGCAAGGTCATGTTCTTACTCAGTATAGCCATGAAAACAAGAGTGAAGTAGACCCAGAGCATACACCAAGTTGACCTGTACCTTGGTCTGTTGCCCAGCAGTCTGCTGATAACTGTGGAGAGTAGAACAGTCCCAGCAAGTTTTGATCATCCTGACTTAGATCAAGTGATATAAACTGTGAAGCAATAGTGAAAAACTACAGGAAACCAAATCTAAAGCACTAAACATTGGGACAACTGCTGGGAATGAGTGAGCTGTGCTCCAGTCAACTTCAGCAGTATAAAGGGTGTAGGAAACAATGGGGCTATTAAGATGAAATAGAGTGGGAACTCTACTGCTTGCAGCTAGAGAGAGCATTTGGAAAGAACAAATTAACCAACATGTAGTCCCTGAGATCAACTGCCAAATAAATAGAGACTGTAAGAGACATTAAATTCTAACTGTTTTCTTCCTGGGAACAGAGAAGAACAAATTAGCAAAAGCAAGCAGAACTTCAGAGCCACCGCTTATCAGCTTACTAGGACAATACACTTAAGAGCATGTTGTAGGCAACAAACCTGCAAGATCAGAAGATGGATAATATGACCCTAATAGGTCTTTTGCAATTCCACATTCAGTGATTGTTTCTCCCAACCTACTTTCTCCATCACTATTCAAGAAGCAATAATAGAGTTGTCACCTTTATTTAGCAGCTATTTTTCCTCTGTGGCTATTCTCATCAAGAACTTTCCCAACTGGTGATGTAGTTTAGCCCATGATGTACTTCTGAAGTGAATGGTTAAATAGCCTGTGGGTCTACTTCCTAGGTAAAGGAGTGAGAAGCAGGAAAACAGGGTAAATTTTGTTGTGTTTTCACAATGTGCACTGATTCTCTGAGTAAAATATTGTAGCATGAGGGAGGTTCCTCACATAATAAAAGCCAATGTGGAAACTGGGATTTAGTTTGAGTTCTGTACATTTGGCAATAAATCCAAGGGGAAAAAGACAGACATGGACTCTCTCTCTCTCTCACACACACACACACACACACACACGAGAATGAAATTATTTCCCCACTTTTTTCTGCGTACATCAGGGACTCCAACTGCATCATGGGGACACTGCCATTAATATTTCAAATATATTTAATAGCTACTTCAGGAGAAAAAATATTTACCAGAAAATGTTTTTACTGCATTGCCTAGGGGAAGAAAGAGACAGAATTTATGGCACAGTCACCGCAGCTGTAGCTTCAGCATTCACACAGAATATATAATTTCACTGAAAACATGACACCAGCAATCTCAACCAACTGTCAATGCCGTTACATAATGTTACAAATTCAGAGGTAAAGCACAGGGTCCACTGGCAGGTCTATGACTTCTTTCGAAGAACATAGGCATCTGGTACTGTGCAGGATGAAAGGTAAAATGGCTGAAAAAACCTTCTAACATACTTGGGAGCAACTGTTGTTAGAATTATTGTTGAGCCTGCAGATGATGGTTTGCTTATGCAATCAGGGATTAAAAGGTAATGAGTCAGGAGAATTTATTATATAAGTATATGAGGAAGGTGGACACTATTTCACATAAACCAAAACTCCTGATGCACATTTGAACCCAGTGTCATCGCCTGAAAGACATGAGAAAAGATATTTTTGGATTTTACGGGTGCCTATAACTACCACCTTGTCAACAATTGGTATGCCACTGTGCTGCTGAATTATTATTCCAAATAGCCAGAAAGAATCTATACTCTCCAACAACTGAAGCAGCAGTTGATTTTCGTACAACTTTGTTTGACCAAACATAATTGATTATTTAAAGTAAATGGGCAATGGGTGAGATTTGTACTATCAAAATTTGCAAACACTTAAAAAAGCAGGTTATTGAACAATATCCGGTTTGCTGTATAATCTAAGATCAAAAAGTCTGGTACTGCACTCACTCTTACATCACAGTAACCCCTTTGGAGGAGATGTTCCTGAACTACCATATTAAGCGTCTAGTGAACTTGCCCTATACTGCAACAGTAATTGTGGCAGTGGTTCAGTACTCTGTTTCCCAGATTACCTAGGGTCCAGGGCAGAGAGAGAACTGGCTAGAACTGGCTAGAACCACTACCAGAACTAATCATAAATAGGAATTCAGAGACAAAGGGTTTGATTTTTACTCTGGGTTTTGGCTGAGTTTGGACTTTGGAGTGGAGCAGAAAGAGAAGCTATTCAACAGGCAGGACCCTTCTACCCTCCACATTCCTACCCAATGAAAGACTTGAGCCCTTTGGGGATTTCTGGGACATTGAAAAGTGTCATCTCAGAAGAGATCAAAACCCTGGAAGCTGAGGAGAGTTACAGTCAGGCTACCAAGGGACAGCCTAACTGCACACTGGAATCCAGATTAGAGAACCACAAGGATGGTTTTACCATCCCTGCTGTGGATACTTGATAAGAAGATCCTAGTTTATTTATTTTTCTATTTTGTTTTAAGTGGACCACCAACTTCAGCACTGCACTACCCATCAAAGACTGAGACTAAACTCACTATTTGCCTAGGCAGGTGATGAGAAGAAGCACAGAATGGTTGGTACTGGCTGTAAATGTTAGGAGGGGGAGAATTTATTTAGCGTTGTTTTTATCTTTTATTACTCTAATCCACTTTTCAGCCATCTCTCATACTGAATTCCACATATCTCAGAAAGCCCTAGTTATTGTTTTAGTATTTTGTGAATCATGATAGCTAGTCTATTTTCGTGTGCTCTCACTGATACTCCTCTGTATGAGATTGGGTGTTGAGTATTTTTCCAAGGGACAAGACCGCTGTGTTCTCTGCACTAGGAGAGGTTCCCTTGGGTGGAGGCATCATGAGCCCTTATAAATGAAACCAGAACCCTGAGGACCAAAGGGAGAAGGCTGCAGTCACTCCTCAGGGCTGGGGTTACATCAGTAAGAGTAGGTATTCATACAGCACCTCCATCTGCTTAACTGTGAAAGGAAACCGGACAGTATATATTTAACTCCTACACACACTTTTCTATGATTGAACACCTTAATCATCTATTTCTTGTTCAATGAAATAAAAGCCATTCAAAGTAAATACTCATGATAGTGGGAGGAGAGACAAAACAGGGTCTTTTCTATGGCCTATATAGATGAAAAATGAAATGCATAATCATATCAGTATCGAGTTAATGCAATGCTAAAGATATATCTATTTTTATGAATATTCAATGGAGACAAAAAGTACCCATATACATAACTCATATGAAAGCCTAGTGAGATTTTTCTTTTATATTTAACTGCAGTAAAAGAAGGTTAGTGAAAGTCAAACATCCAGTTCAAATTACATTCAAAGCCAGCCCTTATGGGTCAATGGGATGTCCTGATGTTCCAATTAGTGGTTTGAACAACATAGTTTGCAGTCCATTAATTACCATTTCAAGAAGTCAATAGTGTGAATTAGTAGTTTACATGAAGTAGAACTAGAGTTCACTGTAATGACTAGACTCATGATACTACTGCTTAACACTAGTGTCATGGATGGGCCGAAGACCCTCCTTAAAGTATATATAGTACTTGTGTTGAGTGCTACAATGTGGCCTGATCTCTGTATAGTGACCAGTCTGTTGTATGTGGATCCAATCACTGGATTCCATGGGTTTCCACACCCACTAAGTAGACTCTAGTCACTATTTCTAACTCTAGGACCTTTGGATACACTCCTGGGATCAAATTTCTTATCCAAGTCCTTCCTTGAGGTATGGAGTACCATGCTCAGCCATCCTGGATCTTCAAACCTGAGCCACCCCAGTCATTAATACACACATCCCCAGAGCTGTGTTTAGTTTGTGGGCTCTCTGGGTTCTAGTTTAAGCCCTTCGAGGACAATGTGGCAGGTAAGCAGGGAACACAGGCTTAGCAAAGGAATTTCTTGACCGCAATGACTTAACTCCTGAGTCCTTTAAGAGTAAAAGATCTTGAAAATAACAAAAGTCCTGTGATGTACCTTTCCCATGTCTGTTTTCATGCCCCTCTGTGTCCAAGGTGCATTCGTGTTTCAGGTTGAGCAGAGTCCTTCCTGAAAGTCCTCCTTACATATTGTGATCGATGGTTGAGTCCCCTGCAAAGAACATAATGTTGTTTTGAAGTATTTCATAGAGTCCAAGGCCAGAAGACACCATTGTGATCCTCCTAGTTTTATCTCTTGTAAAAGACAGGGCATAGAACTTCCCTAAAATTATTCCTAGAACATGTAACCCTCCAACATGAGTACCTTTCCTGGGCAAGGCTGCTTCTGGAATTCAGTACAATAGAAAGGAAATAATATTGCTTAACACAATATAAAATGGAGTCCATAATTTGATACAGACATATCCCATTCTGACAGAGAGAGACCTTTGGCAGCATGTGACGTCCAGAAGAAGAAAGGGGAGTGTCCATGTACCAGCAATGCAGATACAGGTAAGCAACTGTTTTCATGTTCTCTCCACAGGTACTAATGCAGAAAGTGGATTAGATGATACATCTGAGGGAAGGGAAAAGAAAGAGACTCTGCCGATTGGAAGGCACGAGATGCACAGTCCTAGGGATGGGGGTTCCACAACCACCGCTCCCAAGAGAAGGAGGCAGGTGGTGATGGTCAGGAACTCTCTCCTCAGGATGAC
Organism: Eretmochelys imbricata; assembly: GCF_965152235.1. NCBI lineage: Eukaryota > Metazoa > Chordata > Testudines > Cheloniidae > Eretmochelys > Eretmochelys imbricata. The sequence goes on from NC_135572.1 coordinate 146,357,764, forward strand.
TGAGTCATCTATCTGCCGCCCCAACCGGGAAAACCGAGAAGTCTGCTGCTTGCCAGGAGCTAGGATTCACAATGTGACGGAGAGACTGCCGAGACTCATCTACCCCTTGGATCGCTACCCCTTCCTGCTTCTCCACATGGGCACCAATGATACTGCCAAGAATGACCTTGAGCAGATCACTGCAGACTACATGGCTCTGGGAAGAAGGATAAAGGAGTTTGAGGCTCAAGTGGTGTTCTCGTCCATCCTCCCCATGGAAGGAAAAGGCCCGGGTAGAGACTGTTGAATCGTGGAAGTCAACAAATGACTACACAGGTGATGTCAGACAGAAGGCTTTGGATTCTTTGACCATGGGATGGTGTTCCTAGGAGGAGGAGTGCTAGGCAGAGATGGACTCCATCCAACAAAGAGAGAGAAGAGCATCTTTACAAGCAGGCTGGCTAACCTAGTGAGGAGGGCTTTAAACTAGGTTCACCAGGGGAAGGAGACCAAAGCCCTGAGGTAAGTGGGGAAGTGGGATACTGGGAGCAAGCACAAGCAGGAGAGCGCAAGAGGGGAGGTCTCCTGCCTCATACTGAGAAAGAGGGACGATCAGCGAGTTATCTCAAGTGCCTATACACAAATGCAAGAAGCCTGGGAAACAAACAGGGAGAACTGGAAGTCCTGGCACAGTCAAGGAATTATGATGTGATTGGAATAACAGAGACTTGGTGGGATAACTCACATGACTGGAGTACTGTCATGGATAGATATAAACTGTTCAGGAAGGACAGGCAGGGCAGAAAAGGTGGGGGAGTTGCATTGTATGTAAGAGAGCAGTATGACTGCTCAGAGCTCCGGTATGAAACTGCAGAAAAACCTGAGAGTCTCTGGAGTAGGTTTAGAAGTGTGAGCAACAAGGGTGATGTCATGGTGGGAGTCTGCTATAGACCGCAAGACTAGGGGGATGAGGTGGACGAGGCTTTCTTCTGGCAACTAACAGAATTTACTAGATCGCAGGCCCTGGTTCTCATGGGAGACTTCAATCACCCTGATATCTGCTGGGAGAGCAATACAGCAGTGCACAGACAATCCAGGAAGTTTTTGGAAAGGGTAGGGAACAATTTCCTGGTGCAAGTGCTGGAGGAACCAACTAGGGGCAGAGCTCTTCTTGACCTGCTGCTCACAAACCGGGAAGAATTAGTGGGGGAAGCCAAAGTGGATGGGAACCTGGGAGGCAGTGACCATGAGATGGTTGAATTCAGGATCCTGACACAAGGAAGAAAGGAGAGCAGCAGAATATGGACCCTGGACTTAAGAAAAGCAGACTTTGACTCCCTCAGGGAACTGATGGTCAGGATGCCCTGGGAGAATAACATGAGGGAAAAAGGAGTCCAGGAGAGCTAGCTGTATTTTAAAGAATCTTTATTGAGATTAAAGGGACAAACGATCCTGATGTGTAGAAAGAATAGTAAATATGTCAGGTGACCAGCTTAGATTAACAGTGAAATCCTTGCTGATCTTAAACACAAAAAAGAAGCTTACAAGAAGTGGAAGATTGGACAAATGACCAGGGAGGAGTATAAAAAGATTGCTTAGGCATGCAGGAGTGAAATCAGGAAGGCCAAATCACACTTGGAGTTGCAGCTAACAAGAGCTGTTAAGAGTAACAAGAAGGGTTTCTTCAGGTATGTTAGCAACAAAGAAGAAAGTCAAGGAAAATGTGGGCCCCTTACTGAATGAGGGAGGCAACCTAGTGACAGTGGATGTGGAAAAAGCTAATGTACTCAATGCTTTTTCTGCCTCTGTCTTCACGAACAAGGCCAGCTATCAGACTACTGCACTGGTCAGCAGAGCACAGGGAGGAGGTGACCAGCCCTCTGTGGAGAAAGAAGTGGTTCGGGACTATTTAGAAAAGCTGGACGAACACAAGTCCATGGGGCCGGATGTGCTGCACCTGAGAGTGCTAAAGGAGTTGGCGGATGTGATTGCAGAGCCATTGGCCATTAGCTTTGAAAACTCATGGCAATTGGGGGAGGTCCCTGACGACTGGAAAAAGGCTAATGTAGTGCCCATCTTTAAAAAAGGGAAGAGGGAGGATCTGGGGAACTACAGGCCAGTCAGCCTCACCTCAGTCCCTGGAAAAATCATGGAGCAGGTCCTCAAGGAATCAATTATGAAGCACTTAGAGGAGAGGAAAGAGATCAGGAACAGTCAGCATGGATTCACCAAGGGCAAGTCATGCCTGACTAACCTAATTGCCTTCTATGACAAGATAACTGGCTCTATGGATGAGGGGAAAGCAGTGGACGTGTTATTCCTTGACTTTAGCAAAGCTTTTGACATGGTGTCCCACAGTATTCTTGCCAGCAAGTTAAAGAAGTATCGGCTGGATGAATGGACTATAAGGTGGATAGAAAGCTGGCTAGATTGTCGGGCTCAACGGGTAGTGATCAATGGCTCCATGTCTAGCTGGCAGCTGATATCAATCGGAGTTCCCCAAGGGTCAGTCCTGGGGCTGGTTTTGTTCAATATCTTCATTAATGATCTGGAGGATGGTGTGGATTGCACCCTCAGCAAGTTTGCAGATAACACTAAACTGGGAGGAGAGGTAGATACGCTGGAGGGTAGGGATAGGATACAGAGGGCCCTAGACAAATTAGAGGATTGGGCCAAAAGAAATCTGATGAGGTTCAGCAAGGACAAGTGCAGAGTCCTGCACTTAGGACGGAAGAATCCCATGCACTGCTACAGACTAGGGATCGAATGGCTAGGCAGAAGTTCTGCAGAAAAGGACCTAGGGGTTACAGTGGATGAAAAGCTGGATATGAGTCAACAGTGTGCCCTTGTTGCCAAGAAGACCAATGGCATTTTGGGCAGTATAAGTAGGGGTATTGCCAGCAGATCGAGGGTTGTGGTTGTTCCCCTCTATTTGACATTGGGGAGGCCTCATCTGTAGAACTGTGTCCAGTTTTGGGCCCCACACTAAAAGAAGGATGTGAAAAAATTGGAAAGCATCCAGCAGAGGGCAACAAAAATGATTAGGGGGCTGAAGCACATGATTTACGAGGAGAAGCTGAGAACTGGGATTATTTAATCTGCAGAAGAGAAGAATGAGGAGGGATTTGGGAGCTGCATTCAACTACCTGAAAGGTGGTTCCAAAGAGGATGGATCTAGACTGTTCTCAGTGGTACCAGATGACAGAACGAGGAGTAATGGTCTGAAGTTGCAATGGGAGAGGTTTAAATTGGATATTAGGAAAAACTTTTTCACCTGGAGGGTGGTGAAGCACTGTAATGTGTTACCTAGGGAATTGGTGGAATCTCCTTCCTTTGAGGTTTTTAAGATCAGGCTTGACAGCCCTGTCTGGGTGATTTAGTTGGGGATTGGTCCTGCTTTGAGCAGGGGGTTGGACTAGAAGACCTCCTGAGGTCCCTTCCAACCCTGATATTCTAATATTGTATGATTCTATGACCTTGGTAGATTCTACATATGTGAATTGTGTGTTCTTTATTATGTTACTCTCCTACTAACCAATGATTACAAGAATAAACTTTATCACAGGATACTTTATATTTTATTTTAGTTGTTATAACACCTCATCAGCATGATATCTAAGCGTCTTCCAGTAGCGAATTAAGCAACATGGCTAACATCTGTCATATGTGATTTGTTCTTTCTTGCATCAAGCTCCCTTCCCACCCCCCCACTCTGCCCCCGGTAAAATTGTGTGTATTGTTTTGTTTGTGATTTTAAATACAAAATAGTAAATGACTTACAGCTTTAATATGTATTCAATTAGTATTGTCTAACCAAGATTACAACATTCTTCACACATTTCTTAATTTCTTTTTGTATTTAATTGTGTGATTTCTCTTATTTTGGGCATTATATCTTGGTTTTAATTTTTCATGGTGGCTCCATGTCTGTACCTGGATAGGTTGCCTGATTCAATCTCAAGGACTTCTTAGATCAGTTTACTTAAAATATAAGGTTATGTCTATTTACAGCTGTTGTGCCAAAGTGTAGACACTTCCTACGCTACTAGGATGATTTTTCCATCAATGTAGTTAATCTACCTCTCTGAGTTGAAACATCAGTTCTCTATTAGAAATTAAATCGGTCATATGAGATGGTGATCTTTTGTCATGTTCTATATTTTAGTGAGGAGCCTTTGGTGATTCACTATGTAATCTGTTGCTGGTAAGTCAACACAAATGTTGCCATTACTATACCCTTTTCAAAGCAATGTTGATGTATCGAATGATGTTTAGGACTTGATTAGTGCATGATTTGCCTGGGCAGAATCCAGGTTATTCTGGGATTAGGTGCTTTTCAAACTGTATTGATAGGCGGTTTAAAGTGAGATACTCATCCAGTTTGTAGAAGTGACATAGTAGTGATATAGTCCTGAAGTTCTTCAGGTCTGTTGCATCCTTCCCTGGCTTTAGGAATGACACAACATGTGCTCATCACCAGCTCTTGGATATTTGTATGTGACTGAGCATGCATTAAACATCTTGATTAATTAGTATTTTGTTGCTGGTCTGAAGCGTTTGATTTGTTCACTGCAAATGTCATCTAGAGACCAGTGTTTTTTTCCATCCTTGAGGGAATTAATTCCAGAGGTTAATTTGGTCATTTGTGTACTAAAATTATAAGAATCCAGGTCTTCTTGCTGCTTAATCCATGTCTTGGGTTGTTTGTTCCTGGCATTTTCTTGGAATTGGTGTGAGACCTGGTCTGCAGTAACATTGTAGTTTTGCTTTGTCTTCCTTTTGACATTACTAAATTCCTGGATGATTAGCCATACTTTCTTGCTGTTATAAGTCATGTTCATGCTCTCCGTGAGATTCTGCTATGATTTCTGTTTTTTCTCTATTTAGTGCAGAGACCAGTTCTTCGCCAGCTGTGATGGTATCCTCAAGAAATGGGTCTGCTTGTATTTTGCATACTGATCTGATAACTTGGATGTTAGTCCTGGCATATAGTTTGTTCTGCAATCTTGTGGAATCTACTTCATTGAGACAGTGTGCACTGCACTGACAAACTGGTTGTAATTTTCTGCTGTACTTTGATTTTTCGTACAGCAGCATTAAGGTCATTGGTGAAGCTCTTCCATTTCACTTTCTTAAAATTAAAGCAGTGCCAGAATAGTACTGAGTTTGGTGTTGTCAGGGTTCCCTCCCCACTCTGAACTCTAGGGTACAGATGTGGGGACCCGAATGAAAGACCCACTAAGCTTATTTCCACCAGCTTAGGTTAAAAATTCCCCAAGGCACAAATTCTCCCTTGTACCTTGGATTAGGTAACATTGCCACCACCAAGTGATTTAGACAAACTCAGGGAAAGGACCACTTGGAGTTCCTAACCCCCACTAATATCCCCCCAAACCCCTGCACCCCCTTTCCTGGGGAGGCTTGAGAATAAACAAGATGAGCACAGACCAACCCAGGAAAGAATTTTCTGTAGTATCTGGCTGGTGAATCTTACCCATATGCTCAGGGTTTAGCTGATCACCATATTTGGGGTCGGGAAGGAATTTTCCTCCAGGGCAGATTGGAAGAGGCCCTGGAGGTTTTTTGCCTTCCTCTGTAGCATGGGGCATGGGTCACTTGCTGGAGGATTCTCTGCTCCTTGAAGTCTTTAAACCACGATTTGAGGACTTCAATAGCTCAGACATAGGTGAGAGGTTTTTTGCAGGAGTGGTGGGTGAAATTCTGTGGCCTGCGTTGTGCAGGAGGTCAGACTAGATGATCATAATGGTCCCTTCTGACCTAAATATCTATGAATCTATGAAAAAAAACCTTGGGTTTTTTTAGGACACAAAAAAACCCCAATCAGATTCTAAAAGAAACAGAACTTTATTAAAAAGAAAAAAAGGTAAAAGAAGCACCTCTGAGAAATCAGAATGGAAGTTAATCTTACAGGGCAACCAGATTCAAAAACACAGAGGATTTCCCTCTGGGCCAAACTTTAAAGTTACAAAAAGAAAAAACAGGAATACACCTTCCTCTCAGCACAGAGAAAATCACAAGCCAAAACAAAAATAAGCTAACGCATTCCCTTGCTAGTACTTACTAATTCTAATGGAGTTGGATTGCTTGCTTCCTTGATCTAGTGCCTGGCAAGCACACAGAACAGACAGACCAAAATCTACACACACACACACACGATTTGAAAGTATCTTGTCCCCTTATTGGTCCTTTTGTCAGGTGCCAGCCAGTTTACAATAAAAGGATTTTGTGCCTCTGGCCAGGAGGGATTGGATAGTGCTGTATACAGGAAGGTTGTTACCCTTCCCTTTATGTTTATGGCAGATGTTAAGGCTTCATTGATCTGGATTGTGATGAGCTGGTGCTGTGAATGTGGAAACAGACCCAAACTAATTTTGTTACATGAACCAGGTATGTTGTTGCCAACAAATGCCAGATCAGGGCTGTAGCTCTGTTTCCATCACCTGCTGTTGAAAGAGCATGGAGTTGTGTATCTGTCCATGAGTCAACTAGTTCACAATTTTCATCAGTTATGCTATAACCCTATTTGATGCTGTGGCTGGTAAAGTCACCAATGATCACCTGTGCTTTTTCATGTCTGAGGTTATGTGGGATAGCAAACTTGAATTATTTGCATGTCATTTTGTAGACAGATGTGATGGAAATTCCAGCAGTCTCTACAGTCTGGACTTCAATGTCATTATTATTGATCATAGATGTTCTGTGTTGATGACAAGATCAGGTTTGATTAAAATGGTGCTGCTGTATTGCTTGTGTGGTCTTCTGATAGCCAAGTTCATCGTGAGGCTATCTGGAGGCTGTTCTTGTTAATCCCTCTGTGTGTCTCCTGGAGGCATAACACTTGGCAGTTGTAATCAGCACACATTTTAGCTATAATGTTTTGTTTGGTAACCAAGAGCCCTTCAACATTTGCTGATAATATTGTCAGTGCCAGCCCTAATGAAGACAGTTTTGAATTACACTGATGACTGTGTCAACCTTCAAGTACAGTCCATCGGTTATGCTAATGACAGCATCAGTCTTCAGTCATAGACGTAGTCTTTGGTTATATTGTAGTGGTTGGTTTTCAGCAGGATTCATAGAATCTGACAGTTGAACACTCTGCTATGGCCCCCTGAAAAATACTGTGAAGGAGATTTATCGTATGTTGATTTGTATAATCTTTGTTTCAAACACTGGAGAAAACATTAATGAGGAAGGAGTTTGTAAAGAAGTCTCAGTTCTAACATTACAAAGAGATATTAAGACAAAATAACTTACTATGTGCAGAAATATCATGAGAAAAAAATGGGGTTCAGTGCTTATTTCCATAGAGTGTTTTGAAAATTTTGCCCTTTAGGTGTGTTTGGTTGTATGAAGGGATAATACCAAACCAAGGTCTAAGTGAAGAGAAGTGGTCAAAACTAGAAAGATTTTCAACCTTTTAAAATCAGTACAAAATGTCCACCTTTACATATATGTCATATAATCTTGTGGAATTTTGATTAGGCAGGAAAGATTCTCATTAACACTAACACCGCTTTATGTTGCTCGGACAATACTTTAAAAATAGTAAATGTAACTTCATTAAATTTAATGTAAATTCAATGTATGCTCAGAGTAGAGTAAAAGGATCTAGGTATAAATGATAATCAGGGTCTAAAACTTGAAAAGCTCAGTTTGCATTAGCCATTTAAATTTTGAATGCTTGTCCAAATTTTAACTTCCCTTGCAGCCACATGTCGACACCCCTAAATTCCCACACAACCTATTCAACATAGCAGGTTCTAAGACTTTCCTTCTTTTGCCCCCAGACTTTCCCAATAGTTCTACCTCATGGCAGTTCTTTTTTTGCGGGGGAGTTTACAGTAACGTGTTTTATTAAAAGATATGCTCTAGTTCAAACAGGAATTATTTCAGGGAAGTTCTACAGCCTGTGTTATGCAGGAGGTCAGACTGGATATCACAATGGTCCCTTCTGGCCTTAGTATCAATAGAATCCTCTGGAATCCCATTTCTTCTTCAGGGGAGTAGCCAGACAGTATATGCCCCCTCTTGTATTTTTACGTCATTGTTCAATAAGTTTGTTTCCCTCAGATATGTTTTCTGGGGGTCACTAGCTATCTTTAATGAACAACCAAAGACTGGGTTTGTCAATGGGCCTGCTCCTTCTTCTGGCTTTGAGGAGTGTTTTTTTAGTGGTTGTTTTTTGTTTGTTTTGTTTGTTTTTGTGGATACAATCTTCTACAAATCCACCATGCTGCCATTTTGGAATCTTACAAGAGGTTCAGATATTAATTGGTTCTAAAAGTGGCAAAAGTTATGTGTTGTCCCACCCCACAAAAAATCTAATTTGTTCTTCCCTAAATTTGATGGTCTTCAGGAAAATGTTCTATTGTACAACTTGCATAAAAACACAAATTTTATTTTCCAGTTTTTGGTAGCACAGTGTGAGCACAGGGCCCGGAATTAAACTTCTAGTCTTGAGCATTCAATAGTGTGGCAGAGCAGAGGGAGGCAAGGATCATTGGAGGAGTGGCTCCACAAAACAGCGATATGGGCAGTTTGTCTACTCATAATTATTGAATTAAGACCTAGCCTCTTAATTCATTGGCAAAGTTGCAATAAAACAGAAAGAGGTGGTGAACGATACTAAAGTGATGAAAGAACAATTATACACAAAATGAACACAAGAATTTCTATGCCAAATCACAGCGAGTGCTCTATTTAGCCAGGTATCCTGTTTCAGACAATGGCCTGGAACTGCAGCAGAGAGACATTTTTAATGTTCTTATAAATCTAAATACATAAATATGAAAGGCCATAGTGCATGGTTATGGAACAACTGCCCACAGAGGAAATATCTTCCTAAACCGCAGGTAGTTAGTAGTTGGCTTATGCCCTAAAGAATTAGGTTTAATATACCTTATAAATATTTTATCTCATCTAATGTAACTGCGATGTTATCATTATCTATATAAATGTCTAATCCTTTTCTGAATCTTAATAGGTCCTTGGTCTAGTCTCTTTAATTGCCCTTTGTTGGACCCTAATCTTTCTGCTATATTCTTTAGAAGTTTACACAGGTCCAATTTTGGATAGTTGTGTGTCATCATTTTATATGTTTATTAATGAGATTTAAGTGATGATTAGTTTTGCATTTGGTGACAGAATTTAACAATATATTGTATGCTTAGAATTTCATACCATGTTACAGTCCCAAGAAGTTCAGTGCTGGATTAGTTTTGTGATACGGGAAAGAAACAAATTTGTTGTGCCACATTTTGGTCAGTTATACTCTATTTCAGGTACTCAGACAAAAAATTTCTAAGAAAACGGGTCACTTTTCAGAAAACAAAAGTTGTACCTAGTGCTCACTTACATATAGACACAACATTAAGCTTCCTAGAAATGGAGGAGCTCAGTGACGCAGCGGATGAGTATAGTTAGTAAGTTGTTACTCAGCTCATCTTGCCCTTTTGTTTGTGTGTCAAATTATATGTTTTACATAACCATCTACTGTTTGACCAGCTGTCAGGATTAGTAATGGAAATCTGTGTCACTGATTCAGCCAGAGCTCGGATCAGTAGTGACGGATGGGAATATCCTCTCAAGACCAGTATAAAATAATCTTGTGGTCTCAATTCCCTTTCTAGAGAACAACTATTCACATCACATAACCGCACTATTGACATTAATTGGAAGCCTGAACAGAGAGGTTAAGGATTTCATATGATGTGGAGCCAGGACTACTCTCTGCATATGAAGATTTCAGAGTGAAGTGAGCTGTGTAGCTCACGAAAGCTCATGCTCAAATAAATTTGTTAGTCTCTAAGGTGCCACACAAGTCCTCCTTTTCTTTTTGCATATGAAGGACATTTCCTTTTAGGTTAGTGCTGAAGCATAGTTGTTGGGTAGTGCAGAAAGCATTCACAAATACTGTCCAGGCATTGCAATGTTTTTAGAGTCTGATCCAGCTCCCTCTGATCTCAATTGGACTCTTTCTATTGACTTTAACAGAGTTAGATCAATCCCTTGAGCTACAAAACTCATTTTGCCTTTCTGAAGCACTGATCCACTGAAAAATCGTTTATAAAATCTTTGCCTAACAAATTCTGTTGTGTGATAAAATTCTATGCGAACTGAAATAAATGAACATTTTTTTCACATAATAGATATATATAATGAGAATCCCACTCTACAATATCTCTATTAGACCAGTAATTACAAGATTTCTAACAATTTAAATGTCTGAGGAAAAACTCTTTTGTAAGAGGTAATATGGGGAAGCTCCGCTGGAAGTCCTTTTATTTGCCATACTGCTGAACTTCAGACTACAGGATCATTTTGCTCTCATTATTAACTTTTGCAAAAGATGTACAGCTTTCTATTGACTTGTTTCTTAGTCAGTGGTGAAAAGGCAGACATATGATTTCATCAGCAGAGCAGGAGATGAAAAGATTTAAAGAAAATCCAATGTATTTTAAACAAAGGAGTAAGTTGAACTCAACAGTGAGATTGGAAGTTGAAACACATTAGTGTGTGGGGGGCAAACAATGTGCAAAAGGTTTTAATAAATGTAAACTATTTTACAAGTTAAAGTGCATCTAGTGTATGTTTTAAATGAACAAAACAAAAATGTGTCAGCCTTAAAGCAGAATGAAGTTGTTGCTTCACAATGAACCCCACACTAAACTACAGCGGTGTCAGCACTAGAAAAGCTGCATTGCAAATTTAAAAGAGGTGTAAAAATTGAGTTTACATTTTTAAGTGGCTTATCTAGATTTTTCATTATTAACAAATGATTGGAAACAAATTGCTTGATGTGCTTTTAGTATATATAACGTTTTTGTAGCGTTTTTTTAAATGAAAAATCAATTCCAATAGTGCTAAGTAGCTGATTTCCCTTGGTATATGTAGGTGTGCTACTCATTAGTCTGCCAAAGTAAAATGTAATTGAAGTTTAGCTAAACTCATTCAGAAAAAATGTGAGTATGTTCAGACATGAGTATACATGAATATCCACAACCAGCATGAGTGAGCATTTTCTACATTTGCACCAAACCCCTCCTGTGAAATTTGGAGGTGGATCTAAAAAAGTCTACAGGGTGTCTAAGCTATTGTAATTTACTTTTTATCCCTAGCTTCCTCAATATGTTTGACCCATTTAGACTTCCTTAGATCTACTTAGAGTCACATTTACTGATCAAAAGTACAGTTTACACCCAAATCTACCTGTGGATTTGGCTTCTAGCACCAAGTTTGAAATTTACTTCCCCAATGTAATATCAAAACTCATCCATTGAAATGAATGGAGAGGATGAATGAATGAGGGAAGAGGAGGGAATACATCTCTGTTTGCTCATGCAAATACTTTGCATTTTTCTCCCTTACTTTACATTGATATTTATTTATTTTTATAATTTGATCAGCAATTTCTTAAATGCAATTGAAAGCCAGGATATTTGCATGGTATAATTTCTGAAATAGACTCATTTCAGGTAGTGGAAAAACCCAGAGGTTCCATGATACTGAAAAGGAAATATATGTGTTTAAGTTGCTTTGAGCTAAAGCCCCTATGTAACTAAAAATGAGAAATTCAGAGAGCTGCTTTTAAACTTTTACTTAGGATTTATGTTTCTGTGGTTGGTACATTAATACAGTAAGGCCCAACTATCAAACATATATGCCTAAACTGAGCCTGTAAAAGATGAGTTATTTGACTCTCAAACAAGAATTAGCGTGAAGAAGTCTCCACTTGAACAAAAAATTGCCATTTTTCATGTGTAAATAAGTTTTTTGACCAATTTCCTTTTTTTCCATGTGTATTTATATTTCATTACTGCAACTCAAGGCTGTCCGAAAATTGATCGCTAATATTCAGTGTTTCAAACTTACACTTTTTCCTGTGAGGGCTGGTGGTACTATAGTACTCCATAATTTGTAAGAATCACAATTATTCTATCCCAAAATAGAATATTTTAAATAGATTTGTGTATATTTCATTGTTTCTGCATTTAAATAGAAAATCCATATAAAAGAGATATAATGGGTCTGTAGCGGGGTGGTCACCCCGCTCAGGGCCTGAAGGGGTTAAAGAAGCTTTGGAGAGGGCTGTGGCTGGGAACAGCTAGGCTGATTGGGGGAAGCAGCCACAGCTGGGGCCATGCCTCAATCAGGCTACAGCTGGCCCTTATAAGAGGGCTGTGGGCCAGAAGCTGGAGGAGTCTCACTCTAGCCCTAGAGTGGGAAGGGCTAACTGTCTGGTAGCAAGGTACCTAGAGCAGTGCTGGGGAAGGGCAAAGGGAGCTGGGGAGTTCCCGCCTGGTAAACCCCCAGGCTGCAGGTCTTGGTAGAGGCTCAGAAAGGTACGGGGGCTGCAGAGGTGCAGACCAGGGACAGGCAGAGGCAGCTGCTCCTACCCCCTTGCCAGTGATGAGTGGCCATTACAGACTGCAGTCTACCCCAGTGAGCGGGAGTAGCCACTGTGACTGACAGTAGCCACTGAGGCAAAGTGGGTTTAGGGGATTGGGGGCTCCCCAGGGAAGGGAGACTGTGAGTGTGGGGGTGCTGCTGGGGCTGAACCCTGAGGTAAAGGGCACCGGGGTCCGGGAGGGACACAGATGCCAGTGGCAGGCGAGACACTGGCCTGCAGATGGCACTCCAAAGGCAGAAAAGAACTAATTCCCAAGACGACAGAAGGAGGTGCCATGCCGGTGAGTCGTCGCTTCGCTACAGGGTCCTTTTCTTATTATGGCGAGATTCTGTCCCCCTTACTCGTAAGGAGCCTTATCCATAGCCCACTTAAACTTTAGATCAGGGCCTGTGATTAAGTAATACCTTGCTTCTCCAGTAGTCACACTGAAAGTAATGCAGAAGGGTGTGTGTGACAGAGAGAGATCTGACTCCAGAAATGAGAAGTAAAGTTCAGGTAGTAAAAACAGGTTTTTTAGCAGATGTACAGTGACAAATCTTTCTATCACATTGCAAAAGTTTAAAAAGAAAATGGAACAAAGACATCTTAATTTTAAGACTACATTATTAATATTTATAATTATTTATATTACCATAATACTTAGGGAAACCCTTACATGGACTAGCACAATTATGTCCTGGGCACTAAACCAAACAAAAAAATAGTCCCTCTCTCAAAGAGCTTGCAAGTGTAAGACAAAGTATAAGATAAAGGCAATAGATGGATATAGAGAGACAGGGGAGTACAAGGAAACTATGAGACCGTATTGGTTAGCATGATAGGCAATGCTCTCAGCTTACCCATTGTTGAGTACTTTTGTAGGCCTCATAGCAAAATAAACTCTTAAGGAAGATAATCAGTGAGAAGAGTGAGGGCAGCATGGGAGAAAGCATGAAGATGCTTCGTTTAAAAATTTAACGAGTGGGTGGTAGAGGCTGACATCATAGTCTGTTTGGAGGTGGGAATCAGCTTTTGGATACAGAAAGAGATGATCAGTTGGATGGGGTTAGGTTGTGAAGGATCTTGAAAGTGAAGTCAAGTGATATGATAAAGAAGAGGGTGCTATTGAAGGGGGGCAAAGATGGGGTGACATGGTCAAAGTGATGAGCAAAGAAAATGATATTTCTAGCAGCTTTCTGAATGGATATCAATGAGCAAGACTGCATTTTGCCTAGTTTACTATGGGGAAAACTGGGTATGTTTACACAGCAAACAAAGACCTGTGGCAGCGAGTCTCAGAGCCTGGATCAACTGACTTAAGCTGGTGCTGTGGGGCTAAAAATAGCAGTCTCTGAAACCCAGCAAGGGGGAAAGCTCTCAGAGCGTGGACTCCAGCCCAAATATGAATGTCTACGCTGCAAATTTGAGCCTCACAGGTGAGCCCCGCAAGCCCGAGTCAGTTGACCTGGTCTCTGAGACTTGCTGCTGCAGGTTTCTTGGTGTACTGTGTAGATGTCTTGTCAGGAACTATGACATTGCAAGATATTCAGCATTTCACAGAATAAGTCAAAAGCAGAATTGGGAATAACAAAATCCAGAGCCCGGATGACCAGATTCTTGCTCTAGCTCTTGGAACACACTGTCTTGTGCTTATCCAGAGAAGTACTTAAGCATGTGAGTAGCCCCATAGACTACATGTGTGTAAGTGTTCTGCAGATCTGATGCTGGTTACTCCTCCCTCATGACGCTCATACACACACCTTGCCTTTCAGTCATTCAACGGGACTGCGGGAATAGCTTGCAATTGTGGCTCTCTGCTGCCAGAGGCTGCAGTGGCATCTGCTGTACAAGCTGCCAAGAGGCTGCTCTCTCTGTTGGATATAAGCAGGGAATGAGCAACCACAAGGATCAGGAAAGAAAAGGAGGCAGCAGCAGGGACAGAAGGTAATGAGGTTCTAATACTGGCAATAGTATAATCTCCCCCAGCAACCTGTCATCTCCAGGCATTCCTATCAATCCAGCATCACTTCTCACAGGTCCCAGATTCCGTCCAGCCACCTCAACCATCTGCTTCTTATTCCACCACCACATGCCTCCCCTCAGATATCATGACCAGTGGAACCAGACCCATGTTCCCTGGAGGGACTGTTATGGAGGGGACACCAGTGGAACAGGAATCATGTGGTGTTACACTGGAAGCAACTCAGCCAAAGGGACATAGCAGTGCACATGGTTTAATAAAGTTCCACTTGTTCAACTTAACCTACATTCAGCTTCACACTTTGTGAATGAAATATGGTGGCATCATCTAAGCTGTGAGATCTCTGCAAGCTGACAATGTATGTTGTGGAATTCAGTCTGAAACACTTCAGAGCGCTGGATTTTGTAGAGACAAATCTAGCCTAGCAATCAACACAATGGAAAGAGGAGTTTGAGCTTTGCACAGACATGGCCATTCAAGAGGACGACAGAAGCAGGAAAATACAATTATTTTATCTTATTGAGGAACAAGGCAGAGAAGCCTACATCACTCTGAAGCTCACCACTGCCTCAAGCCTCACAGCAATCCTAGGATCTCTGGGGACCTACTGAATGAAAAGCAGAATGAAGCTATGGGACAACACAGGTTCCTCACTAGAGACCAGTCCATAGGGGAGGGGATAAAACCCCTATGTTACAGCCTTATATTCCCTGACTGTTACATGCAATATTGGGGACTTGACAGACTCCCTGATTCAGGACAGGATAGTCTGTGGCATTTGGGATTGCCACCTAAAGGAAAAGGTGGATTAAGGTTTCCTGGGGTCCTGGGCCAGAGCAAGTGCAGGGACCCTCCCCACCCCTGACACTGGAGAAGCTCTGTCCCTCTGCTGCAGCCTGGTCCAGCCCTGAGGCCACAGGAGATAACAAGAGCTCCTCCAATCCCAGGTCCACAGTGGGGGGTCCCAGTGCTGGGGCTCCGCCCACCACTTCTGCAAGGGAACCAGGCTCGGGGGGCTGGGGCTTCTCCTGCCCTGCCTGGTGTTTCTTCCAGAGAGTGGGTTCAGGCACGGGGGGCTTCCCCTGCCACTTTTAGCTTCTGTTATGGACAGGGTCAGGGGCATAGGGGGTTAACTGTGCCACGCCCCAGCTTTTGCTGGGGAACAGAGTCAAGATGTGGGGGCTTCCCCCTGGCTTTCCCTCCACGCATGCCCAGCGATTGGGGCTCCAGGGCTCCCCTGTTGCATGGACCCCATAGGCCAAGTGGCTAAACCTCCACTGCCTACAGGAGTGGCTCCAGGAAAGCAATCTCACATTTGGCAGATGTTTAGATGTGAGGCATGAAAGGATAAAAACCCAAGGGCACACAACATCCCCAGAAGTACACACAGCGAAACAACAGCAAAGAAGAGAAGGTGGCCAGGATTCCACACCCATAGTGAGATGCATTTTACTAAGGAAGACAGCATGAGGGGATAAAGGAGAAGGGCCCCACACTAGAACAGAATTGCAAAGAATGTGGCAAGTTGAACCATTTTAGCAGTGTGTGCAAGAGCAGAGCAAGGTCTTTGACCAATTCAATCAGACTTGTATAAGAAGGGCATGACACATCAGGCAGCAGTGATAACATAATGACTTTAACAGGTTCAGAAAAGCAACAAGAGACAATACATCTGTGCATGCAACAGTGATAATAGGGAACTGCCCTGTGAAATTTCAACTGGATAGTGGGTCCTCCTGCAATATGATTCCTCAAGATGAATTGGACTTGAAAATACCCATTACAAAAAAGAAGACACAACTAATCATGTAATAACTAACTCAAAAATAACAGATGGTACCAACTGAAGTTTGTGGTGGAGGATGGTAAACAGCACAGACCGCTCTTGAGAAATACAGCCATGTCTATGATTAGGATGCAGTGTCAGAATTTTATAGATGCAGTACAAGAAGCCTTTGGATTCTTTGACCATGGGATGGTGTTCCTAGGAGGAGGAGTGCTAGGCAGAGATGGACTCCATCCAACAAAGAGAGAGAAGAGCATCTTTACAAGCAGGCTGGCTAACCTAGTGAGGAGGGCTTTAAACTAGGTTCACCAGGGGAAGGAGACCAAAGCCCTGAGGTAAGTGGGGAAGTGGGATACCGGGAGGAAGCACGAGACGGAGAGCGCAAGAGGGGAGGTCTCCTGCCTCATACTGAGAAAGAGGGACGATCAGCGAGTTATCTCAAGTGCCTATACACAAATGCAAGAAGCCTGGGAAACAAACAGGGAGAACTGGAAGTCCTGGCACAGTCAAGGAATTATGATGTGATTGGAATAACAGACTTGGTGGGATAACTCACATGACTGGAGTACTGTCATGGATGGATATAAACTGTTCAGGAAGGACAGGCAGGGCAGAAAAGGTGGGGCAGTTGCATTGTATGTAAGAGAGCAGTATGACTGCTCAGAGCTCCGGTATGAAACTGCAGAAAAACCTGAGAGTCTCTGGAGTAAGTTTAGAAGTGTGAGCAACAAGGGTGATGTCATGGTGGGAGTCTGTTATAGACTGCAAGACCAGGGTTTTGAGGTGGATGAGGCTTTCTTCTGGCAACTAACAGAATTTACTAGATCGCAGGCCCTGGTTCTCATGGGAGACTTCAGTCACCCTGATATCTGCTGGGAGAGCAATACAGCAGTGCACAGACAATCCAGGAAGTTTTTGGAAAGTGTAGAGGACAATTTCCTGGTGCAAGTGCTGGAGGAACCGACTAGGGGCAGAGCTGTTCTTGACCTGCTGCTCACAAACCAGGAAGAATTAGTAGGGGAAGCCAAAATGGATGGGAACCTGGGAGGCAGTGACCATGAGACAGTTGAATTCAGGATCCTGACACAGGGAAGAAAGGAGAGCAGCAGAATCCAGGTAACTACAGGCCTGTTAGTTTGACATCTGTAGTATGCAAGGTCTTGCGAAAAAATTTTGAAGGAGAAAGTAGTTGAGGACATTGAAGTCAATGGTAAATGGGACAAAATACAACATGGTTTTACAAAAGGTAGATCAAACATGCCAAAACAACCTGTTCTCCTTCTTTGAGAAATTAACAGATTTTGTAGACAAAGAAAACGCAGTGGATCTAATTTATCTAGATTTCAGTAAGGCACTTGATACTGTGCCACATGGGGAATTATTAGTTAAATTAGAAAAGATGGGGATCAATATGAAAATTGAAAGGTGCATAAGGAATTGGTTAAAGGGGGGACTACAGCATGTCCTACTGAAAGGTGAACTGTCAGGCTGGAGGGAGGTTACCAGTGGAGTTCCTCAGGGATCAGTTTTGGGACCAATCTTATTTAATCTTTTTATTACTGACCTTGGCACAAAAAGTGGGAGTGTGCTAATAAAGTTTGCGGATGATACAAAGCTGGGAGGTATTGCCAATTTAGAGAAGGACCGGGAAATCATACAGGAAGATTTGGATGACCTTGTAAACTGGACTAATAGTAATAGGATGAAATTTTAATAGTGAGAAGTGTAAGGTTATGCATTTAGGGATTAATAACAAGAATTTTAGTTATAAGCTGGGGACGCATGAATTAGAAGAAATGGAGGAGGAGAAGGACCTTGGAGTATTGGTTGATCATAGAATGACTATGAGCCGCCAACGTGATATGGCCGTGAAAAAAGCTAATGCAGTCTTGGGATGCATCAGGCGAGGTATTTCCAGTAGAGATAAGGTTTTAATACCATTATACATTATAATACCATTATAAATATATCAGAGGGATAAATACTGGAGAGGGAGAGGAATTATTTAAGCTCAGTACCAATGTGGACACAAGAACAAATGGATATAAACTAGTGATTGGGAAGTTTAGAGTTGAAATTAGACCAAGGTTTCTAACCATCAGAGGAGTGAACTTTTGGAATAGCCTTTCAAGGGAAGCAGTGGGGGCAAAAGACCTATCTGGCTTTAAGATTAAATTTGATAAGTTTATGGAGGAGATGGTATGATGGGATAACATGATTTTGGTAATTAATTGATCTTTAAATATTCATGGTAAATAAGCCCGATGGGGTGGGATCTGAGTTACTACAGAAAATTCTTTCCTGGGTATCTGGCTGGTGAATCTTACCCATATGCTCAGGGTTTAGCTGATTGCCATATTTGGGGTCAGGAAGGAATTTTCCTCCAGGGCACATTGGAAGAGGCCCTGGAGGTTTTTCGCCTTCCTCTGTAGCATGGGGCATGGGTCACTTGCTGGAGGATTCTCTGCTCCATGAAGTCTTTAAACCACGATTTGAGGACTTCAATAGCTCAGACATAGGTGAGAGGTTTTTCGCAGGAGTGGGTGGGTGAGATTCTGTGGCCTGCATTGTGCAGGAGGTCGGATTAGATGATCATAATGATCCCTTCTGACTTTGATATCTATGAATCTATGAATACGGCCCCTGGACTTAAGAAAAGCAGACTTTGACTCCCTCAAGGAACTGATGGCCATGATGCCCTGGGAGAATAACATGAGAGGGAAAGGAGTCTAGGAGACCTGGCTGTATTTTAAAGAATCCATATTGAGGTTGCAGGAACAAACCATCCTGATGTGTAGAAAGAATAGTAAATATGTCAGGTGACCAGCTTGGCTTGACAGTGAAATCCTTGCTGATCTTAAACACAAAAAAGAAGCTTACAAGAAGTGGAAGATTGGACAAATGACCAGGGAGGAGTATAAAAAGATTGCTCAGGCATGCAGGAGTGAAATCAGGAAGGCTAAATTACACTTGGAGTTGCAGCTAACAAGAGATGTTAAGAGTAACAAAAAGGGTTTCTTCAGGTATGTTAGCAACAAGAAGAAAGTCAAGGAAAGTGTGGGCCCCTTACTGAATGAGGGAGGCAACTAGTGACAGTGGATGTGGAAAAAGCTAATGTACTCAATGCTTTTTTTGCCTCTGTCTTCATGAACAAGGTCAGCTTCCAGGCTGCTGCACTGGGCAGCAGACCATGGGGAGGAGGTGACCAGTCCTCTATAGAGAAAAAAGTGGTTCAGGACTATTTAGGAAAGCTGGACGAGCACAAGTCCATGGGGCTGGATGCACTGCATCCAAGGTTGCTAAAGGAGCTGGCGGATGTGATTGCAGAGCCATTGGCCACTAGCTTTGAAAACTCATGGTGATTGGGGGAAGTCCCGGACTACTGGAAAAAAGGCTAATGTAGTGCCCATCTTTAAAAAAGGGAAGGAGGAGGATCTGGGGAACTACAGGCCAGTCAGCCTCACCTCAGTCCCTGGAAAACTCATGGAGCAGGTCCTCAAGGAATCAATTATGAAGCACTTAGAGAGGAGAGGAAAATGATCAGGAACAGTCAGCATGGATTCACCAAGGGCAAGTCCTGCCTGACTAACCTACTTGCCTTCTTTGATGAGATAACTGGCTCTGTGGATGAGGGGAAAGCAGTGGACGTGTTATTCCTTGACTTTAGCAAAGCTTTTGACACGGTGTCCCACAGTATTCTTGCCAGCAAGTTAAAGAAGTATGGTCGTGATCAATGGCAGCCGCAATCAATTGGAGTACCCCTAGGGTCAGTCCTGGGACCAGTTTTGTTCAATATCTTCATTAATGATCTGGAGGATGGCGTGGATTGCACCCTCGGCAAGTTTGCAGATGACACTAAACTGGGAGGAGTGGTAGATACGCTGGAGGGTAGGGATAGGATACAGAGGGCCCTAGACAAATTGGAGGATCGGGCCAAAAGAAATCTGATGAGGTTCAGCAAGGACAAGTGCAGAGTCCTGCAATTAGGACAGAAGAATCCCATGCACTGCTACAGACTAGGGACCGAATGGCTAGGCAGAAGTTCTGCAGAAAAGGGCCGAGGGGTTACAGTGGACAAGAAGCTGGATATGAGTCAACAGTGTGCCCTTGTTGCCAAGAAGGCTAATAGCATTTTGGGCTATATAAGTAGGGGCATTGCCAGCAGATCGAGGGACGTGATCATTCCCCTCCATTTGCTGTTGGTGAGGCCTCACCTGGAGTACTGTATCCAGTTTTTGGCCCCACACTACAAGAAGGATGTGGAAAAACTGGAGAGAGTCCAACGGAGGGCAACAAAAATGATTAGGGGGCTGGAGCACATAATTTACGAGGAGAGGCTGAGAACTGGGATTGTTTAGTCTGCAGAAGAGAAGAATGAGGGGGGGATTTGATAGCTGCTTTCAATTACCTGAAAGGGGGTTCCAAAGAGGATGGATCTAGGCTGTTCTCAGTGGTACCAGATGACAGAACGAGGAGTAATGGTCTCATGTTGCAGTGAGGTAGGTTTAGGTTGGATATTAGGAAAACCTTTTTCTCTAGGAGGGTGGTGAAGCACTGTAATGGGTTACCTAGGGAGGTGGTGGAATCTCCTTCTTTAGAAGTTTTCAAGGTCAGGCTTGACAAAGCCCTGGCTGGGATGGCTTCGTTGGATATTGGTCCTGCTTTGAGCAGGGGGTTGGACTAGATGACCTCCTGAGGTCCCTTCCAACCCTGATATTCTATGCTATTCTAAGGTCTTCCTGGGGTGAAAATAATTGCAGATGATTTCTTCATTGTAGGTGAAGGAAGCTCTGATATAGAAGGTGAACAGTAACATGGCAGAAAATTACAAGGTTGTCAATAGCCATGCAGGGAAAAGAACACAACTCAACCCAGAAAAAAATTGACAAATAGTGATGTGACATACACTGGACATCTGCTCACAGCAGAGGGACTGGAGATCAATCCCAATATGATCAAGGCAGTCAGAGATATGTCAGCTCCAGTGGATGGGAAATAAGTATAATAGTTGACAGGAATGATACATTTTTGACCATGTTTTCTCCACACCTGGCTGCAGTAGAAGAATGCATACGTTGGCTCAGAAGGCAGAATGTTGAGTTGATCTGAGAAAGCCACAGATTATCTAGCCCTGAATCTGGGAGTCTGTCAAGTCTCCAATAATTTTTTTTAAAAGTTTAGATTGTAAACACTTTACACACACTGACTTAAATAAAACTACTTGTGAGTAACTGCTCACCAGTTTGAGTAATGGGATCACAAACTACACCTTCTCCCAACACTCACCCCACCTTGATATAACTCTTGAGCATGCTGAAAAATGGACTTTTGCCATCCTGACAAAGGTATTAATAGCTAAAATGCTGGTTCTTGAAATCTTTATATTGCAAACATGTAAATTTTGATTAAACTTTACTCCCTGTTCAAAATATTGATAACATAAATGCATTTCTTGTAGTTTGGATGGGGGAGGTGTGCATGTGCAAATGTTCGTATGCCAAAAAGTAATATAGGTCTTTATATGCTGTCTTATTTGGGAGGAAATGGAGGGTTCAAATTGAGGATCATCTTTAAAATATTTTAAGATACTGGTAGCTTTCTGGAAAAATAAGAAAGTAGATGAAAAATGGGTGTTCTGAGAACTTTGGTAGTTTTCTATAAAATCCGCAAACACTCAACCCGTTGATAGTAGTGAATATTTCAAAAGAACATTAATAGACAAGAAGCTATTTTACATTAGTATGACCTTTTCTCTCCCAGCCCTTGCCATCTAAAAATTATTCACCTATATGTATCTCTACATATGCTTAATTGCAATGTAATCACAAAGTTATCTAACACTTAACCATCTTTTTTTCCAAGAGTGAATGTACATTGAATAGTATCTCTAAAAGAGCAGTGTAGAGTTTAATGTTTATTGTCTCTTAGTGACACTAAATAAAATGTTCTCATATTACAAGTGAAAGGATGCCAGCTTTGCCTACTTAGCCTGGGATCTGAAAGGCAAGGTTGCATCTTTCTGGTTTGAGTGCCATTAATAGTCAATTCAGCAATTAGAATATAGGGACCAAAACACATGGACTGGGAACAAATTGATGCAAAAGTTTGGAGCACCAAGAGGGCACCTTTTTCACTTGGTCTCCAGGACTAGAGGGGGAGAGAGACATTAAACCAAGTGAGTGTATGGGGATCTGGAAATATGGGTTAGTCCTAATCTCATGAATCGTGGTGGATGTGCAGATTAACACCCTCCACGCTGGCACTGCACCTCCTTGCTTTATGGTATCACAGAAAGCCAGTTGCAGCATGGCTGCTGGTCCATCTGCTTCATGCCACAGTCTGCTGGCATATGTGATCCAGAAAAGAACCCAGATCTTTCTCTCATAGCTGCATCAGTTCTGCAGATCTAAGAGGAGGAAAACTTTTATTTGACAATGAATTACAGAGAGGTGATTCATGACACACAGAAGCAGTACAGATGAGTAAGAGTGCCAATTTTATTTAGTCCCTTATCTGATCTTAACTATACTTTCAAATCTCAGGCACGTGAAATCACATAAAGGTGTTTCGCTCTCACCTACAAGGGTCAAGCATTTTAATACCAACATGTTTTTAGAATTAATTCACTATAGCACCTGTTCATTTTGCCACCCCCTCTCTCCTGCGTTCCAGTTCCCAAAATAAATATGATGATGAAAGCAGCACAAATAACTGGTTACCATAGGAACAACCATCTCAATCTCAAAGCAGTATTTGCTAATCTCTCTCTATAGCTAGACAGATATATAATGTGTGTGTATTTATATTTAAAAATACAGTACTTTGCATTTACATGACACTACTTTTTCATTTCATTTGCAAATCATTCTGGAAAGATGCTCTCACTTATCACAAAATTGATTGATTGAAGTTCATTTATATTGCTATAAATAGACTCTAATTCTCAGTGCATTTACACTGACCACAAGACATCAGTGGCCTTCAGCAGTTATGCATTGATTAGTACAAAAAGAGGGAGCACCGTTTTTAAGAAGGTAAGAAAAGGAAGTGAAGTTCTTTGGTGTCATATTGATTGGAAGGGGCCTCTTAGGTCATCAAATCTAGTCCCCTGTTAGCACTCATACTATATAATCACATTCAGAATTTATCAAGCTTCATCGTAAAACTAGGTAGGTTGTTTGTCCCCACTAGTCCTGTTGGGAACCTCACCCCTCTGAGGGTTAGAAACCTTCTTCTAGTTTCCATCTTAACTTTATTCATGGAAAGTTTTTACCCATTTGTTTTTGTGCCAACATTGTACTTTAGCTTAAATAGCTCTTCTCCCTCCCTGATATTTATAGAGCAATCATATACACTTTCAGCCTTCATTTTCCTAGGTTAAACAAGCCAAGTTATTTTATTCTCCTATTGTAAAATAAACTTTCCATTCTGCTGATCATTCTAGCAAACCTTGTTTGCACCTCTTTTAATTTGAATTCATCCTCCTGAACCTGAGTGACCAAAATTGTGCACAGTATTCCAGATGAGGTTTTACCATGCCTTGTACAGCAGCATTAATAATCCCCTATCTCTACTGGAACTCTCTCCTCATACATCCTAGGCACATTTTTTTATGGCCGTGTTACATTGGTGAGTCATCATGAACCTGTGATTTACTGACTAATTCACTCATTTCTTTCTAGTCCTCTGTCATTTCCAACAGATAAGCTCTCAGTTTATAGCAAAAATGCTTGTTATTAGTCCCTTGCACTTTGTACTATTACATTTAATCCCATTTCTGTGGTTCTAGTCCCCATGGAACATCCAGTTCTTCCAGTATAATATTCATATCCTCCTCTCAACTTTGTCGCACCTAAGTTTCTTTAGCATAATTCTACTTAAATATGGGTCTCTGATGAACTCCACTACAGTTAGAAGGAAGGCCAAGTTACCATGGACTATATATTAGCCAGTTAGTTGTCCTTTCAGCACAACTCATCGTTACCTCCCTTTACCCAGTTCCTTATCCAACCTTTCAATTCTTGTACTAATCACAATCTTCTGCAATTTAAGTAATATTTCCCATGTGGTACCATGTCAAATACTTTACTGAAGTCCAGATAAGGTTTCTAAGAAATTGGTTAGCTTATCAAAAATATAAAATCAGGTTAATGTAGTACGATCTACCTTTGCATTTCATCCTATTTCTATTTATCCAGATGCCTTTAGAACAAATTCTGAAGGAAAAAATAATGAAAGCCTTGCATGCTATCGAGGCAGACTAATGGGTCTGTTTCAGAGTGGTAGCTGTGTTAGTCTGTATCAGCAAAAAGAATGAGGAGAACTTGTGGCACCTTAGAGACTAACACATTTATCTGAGCATAAGCTTTCATGGGCTAAATCCCACTTCATGCAGTGGAAAATACAGTAGGAAGATAGATATATACAAAAAGCAAACATGAAAAAATGGGTAGTGCCATACCCACTATAACAAGAATGATCAGTTAAAGTGAGCTATTATCAGCAGGAGGAAAAGAAACCTTTTGTAGTGATAATCAGGATCCTAATAAGCGATGGTCATATAAACACCACCCTATACTGGAAACCTACTGACCACTATACTTACTTACATGCCTCCAGCTTTCATCCAGACCACACCACACGATCCATTGTCTACTGCCAAGCTCTAAGATACAACTGCATTTGTTCCAACCCCTCAGACAGAGACAAACACCTACAAGATCTTTATCAAGTGTTCTTACAACTACAGTACCCACCTGCTTAAGTGAAGAAACAGATTGACAGAGTGAGAAGAGTACCCAGAAGTCATCTACTACAGGACAGACCAAACAAAGAAAGTAACAGAAAGCCACTAGCCATCACCTTCAGCCCCCAACTAAAACCTCTCCAACGCATCATCAAGGATCTACAACCTATCCTGAAGGATTATCCTTCACTCTCACAGACCTTGGGAGACAGGCCAGTCCTCGCTTACAGACAGCCCCGCAACCTGAAGCAAATACTCACCATCAACCACATACCACACAACAGAACGACTAACCCAGGAACCTATCCTTTCAACAAAGCCCGTTGCCAACTGTGTCCACATATCTATTTAGGGGACACCGTCATAGGGCCTAATCACATCAGCCACACTATCAGAGGCTCGTTCACATGCACGTCTACCAATTTGATATATGCCATCGTGCCAGCAATGCCCCTCTGCCATGTACATTGGTCAAACTGGACAGTCTCTACGTAAAATAATGAATGGACACAAATTAGACATCAAGAATTATAACATTCAAAAACCAGTCGGAGAACACTTCAATCTCCCTGGTCACTCGATTACAGACCTAAAAGTGGCAATTCTTCAACAAAAAGAACTTCAAAAACAGACTCCAATGAAAAATTGCTGAATTGGAATTAATTTGCAAACAGGACACAATGAAATTAGTCTTGAATAAAGACTGGGAGTGGATGGGTCATTACACAAAGTAAAAACTATTTCCCCATCCTAATTTTTCTCCTCCTGTTACTCACACCTTCTTGTCAACTGTTGGAAATAGGCCATCCTGATTATCATTACTAAAGTTTTTTTTTTTCTCCTGATGATAATAGCTCACCTTAACTGATCACTCTTGTTATAGTGGATATGGCAACACCCATTTTTTCATGTTTTCTCTGTGTGTGTATGTATATATGTGTATATATATATATAATCTTCCTACTGTATTTTCCACTGCATGCATCTGATGAAGTGGGTTTTAGCCCATGAAAGCTTATGCTCAAATAAATTTGTTAGTCTCTAAGGTGCCACAAGTACTCCTCTTTCTTTTTAATGGGTCTGTGATTGTTTGGATCAGGGATCAGTAACCTTTAGCATGCGGCCTGCCAGGGTAAGCCCCCTGGCAGGCCGGGTTGATTTGTTTACCTGCCGCGTCTGCAGGTTCGGCCGATCGCAACTCCCACTGGCCGCAGTTCACCTCTTCCAGCCAATGGGGGTTGTGGGAAGCGGCATGGGCCAAGGAATGTTAGTGCTAGATGGCTGACAGGGTAGAGTGTGTTAGACAGAGGATCTGCACTTCTAGAGTGTGACTCTAGGTTCAAGAATAGGAACAGTGGCAAGACTTTGTTTAGACTCTGGAGGTTGTGACTTCCCAGGATCCAGCTGTTGGCTCTCCCTAAAGCAATCAGTTTGGCTGCCAGTAGGGGGAGCCTGATCAGATCTATGACAGGCAGTGGGAAGCGCCTTGGTTTCTTCTTGTTCACCTGTCAGAGTAACTGGCCAGGTGCAAGGGGAGAGTGAGCTGATGCTGAAAAGGGATGAAATGTCTTAGACCCTTCCCAGACCAAGGGGAGGTAGGGTAGGAGTTGTGATTCTCAGAGTTTGCTTCTGGCTATTGTCTCCCCCTTACTAAGGCCTGAGTATAAAGCTACAATTGAACCGTATGTGACTGTTTTGAATGGTGTGTCTAATAAAATCTAGTTGAAGATCAACAGTTTTAGCCCAGCTTTAAGTAAATCTCTATTTCTGTGGGAGCAAATAAATGTAGGTGCAGTTTTTCACCTTTAATTGCTTCTGTCCACAACTAAGGTCATTTTGATTTTTAAGTCCCTCATCCCACTTGCCTAACGGGTTTTATATATATATGTCTACATTTCTGAGGCAAATAATTACAGGTGCAAATCCACACCTACAGAACTAGAAGCCAGTGTCTGATAACATGTCCTTCAGTAGCATACTTACTCTGGCCTTAGTAGCTTATGGGTCAGATCTTCAAATCATTGGAATTACAGCATTTTAAATTAGCTAAGGCTGATTCCATATTTCAAGTGATTCCACATGAAAGTTTGGCATGGCAAATTTTTATTGAGACTTTCCTGACCAAATGTAAACAGCAAAAATAGATTTCAAATCCCAGTAGGCTTTTAGTATTTCTATCATGTGACCTATTTAATTTAGTCGCCAACCATTTTTGCTTCATTATTTTTCCTCCTCTTGATTTATAGATTTTAATTATGGTAATCATTTGACACTAATTACAAGGTAGCTTTTCAGGACCCAATGTAATTTATTGGATTTGTAAATGTAACTGCAATGAAATTAGTGGGCAAGTACACTTAGTGACATAAATGCTATAAAGTAGTGTGATTAATTTCACTTACTCTGTGCTTGGTTAATCCATATGTCTGGGTACCTAAAAATATTAAGTGGTAAACAATCATACAACATGCATTTTATTTTCTGGTGCGTATGAATGAAATCTTTCAATTCAAAAGAGTATGGAACTTCATTTAACCAGTTCTAACCGTACGTTCTTCTGAAAATGAAAGCAATAAAATAAGTGCTTCCATCCCCTCACTACAGTATAATGCACTGTTTCCCTAGTGGAAACCATCACTGCTTCTCATAAAGTGAAGATAATATGTAGAGTGCTGCATGGCTTTGCTGATGGAAAGATTCAGCTCCATTGGTGATAGCATCAGTGAGAGCTTCAGCGTATAGAATGCTCCTGGGGACTAGAGGCATTTTAACTGCCATGTTGTCTAACCCTGCTCAGACAATGTCTAGATGATGTGTTTTAAAATGCATCAGTGAAGGCCCAGTAGTTAAAATGACAGTGCCTTGTTTACTGTAGCCATCCCGTTATTGCTACCACTGGTAGTACTGGATCTGGAATATCTATGACAAGAAAACAGAGGGAAAAATTCTTCTGGAGACAAAGGCAAAGTAAGCCGTTCAAACTGGATCCAATCCATCTTTATCTGAACAGTGAGAGGTTCATTGCAGTTGTCATAAGTTCTGTTGCCAAGGATATGTTATTTATATGCTATTTATAAAGCTGGTTGGGAATTTTTTGACTACATTTTTTCATGCCAGTTTGTCAAAACTGAAACATGGTGAGGGAAAGGATTAGTTTCAGTAAATTGCTCATTTTAAAAAATGAAAAAAAAGTTTAGAAATTATCAAAATGTCCCATTTTGGACGTTTTTGCAGTGAAATGAAAAATTCTGTTCAGTTTGAAATGACTTTACATTTAAAATTTAAGTTCAATTTACAGTTTAAAAAATTAGCAAAGGTCAAAATCAAAATGAAACACTTAGATTGACATACAGTGATTTTTTTTCTGGACCTTTGGTTCAACATTTCAGATTTTTGATCCAATTTTGGATGGGAAAAAAATATTCAAAACTTCAAATTATCATTGCATGGAAAAACCATTTCTAGCCCAGCTCTACAGTGTAATAATCTGTGGATTATATTGAAAGTAAAAGTAAAACATTATGAATACTGTTGAATTTAGAACTCCCAAGTCCACAAATTACAGCTACAGTAGTTTTGGATAATAAGTTGTTGGGAAGACAATTTGACCTTAGATGTAGAACACTTTGGTCTGATCAAATTCCTATTGAAATCGAAGGGAGTCCTTTCATGGATTGCAACATAATTTGGATTGGGTCTTTAGTTCCTATAGTTTAAGTATAAGTATCTCTTTAGTGTTTAGTATATTATCAAAGCCCAAAAGTCTAGATTTTCTCTTTTTAAAAAGAAATATAGATGA
This sequence comes from Eretmochelys imbricata, assembly GCF_965152235.1. Taxonomy (NCBI): domain Eukaryota; kingdom Metazoa; phylum Chordata; order Testudines; family Cheloniidae; genus Eretmochelys; species Eretmochelys imbricata. The sequence continues at coordinate 146,386,467 of NC_135572.1, forward strand.
ATAAATGAGAGATTATCTGTCTGGCTCTTACATGAGTAGAAATGTAAATGATATATTGGGTGATACAGTCCAGCTCCATGTCAGTACAAGATTGTTTCCCAGATGACATGTTTGACTGTTTTGTCCAATTTAAACATCTCCAGAAGTGGGGTTACTGTGACTTGCATCGAGAGAAGATTATTCAGTAGCCTAATATATCACAGTGTCAAGAATAGTGAGATTGGTTTGTTTATTTCCCTCCCTCTGACTTTTAGCCTATCTAATCCTTTTCTTAATTTAATTTAATCACTGTTATAACCACATATTGAACATCAGGCATTATATATTACATAATTCCTGTCCGTCCTTTGCATTTATGCTCTTCAGATATTTGTAGATTGTTTTCATATCCCACTGCTTAGTCATCACTGGCAGGTTATATATGTACTTTGCTGTTTTTAGGTATTTCCTCATAAATGAATCCCAACTGCCCTCTGGTCATTTGATGCACAGATAAAAGCAACAAATGAAGCTGAGCACCCAAAAATGAGGCACCTGTGATTAGTGAACATGTCTGAAAATGTGGCTGTGTATGATTGATATTGTATGCAGCAACTAAAGGAGAAAAAATGTCTCTTGCACAAGGTAGTTCCTGCTCTTCACTTAATAGGAGATAAGTTCTCTCCCATTGAAAGATAATACACATTATTTAGAAAGTTAAACTTTAAACGATGTAGATTTAATCTAATCCAAGTGTTCTTAATAATTACAAAATATTTTCTTTGAAACTTCCTCTGTTAAAGGTGTAGCTTGTAGTTATCGGTGCATAGGTATAGTCAGAGGTGTAAGTTAAGGCAGTAATACAATGAGCCTACAGGCCTCAATGCTTGTAAGACAATAGCTTAACCAAACTAATCAAGACATAGCGCTTCAAAAGCCTTAGCATAAGTAGCTAACTAGGAGTAACCGTAGATCATACAATATCACAAGATAGAATGCTGTCTTGACTAACCTGCTGACAGGTAACTGCAAGATGCTAGTTTATACCAACTTGGGATATTTTAAGTTAGGGAGATCAGCAAATGTCTGACCTCGAGAATGCCATGGTAACTAATAGACATATATGGTGATGAACTTGAGGTAAAAGCATTAATATTCTATGGGAGAAGGGCACCCAAACATTGGTAGTATGAGGAACTACAAATAAAGAAAAGGTGCTGACCTCTACTGAACATGCATTAGCCATAGTGGTGTCAGTGCAACACACTATGAAAGCTGTATCCTATCCACCATGCCTTTGAAGATGCCAGGATGACTACCACTTGTGATGATGATGGGGTGGGGGGGAAGATGATAACTAACACTTAAGGTTGTTCTGCAAGGGATGGCATGAGTATACAGATGCTGAGCTCATTCTGTATTATCTCTACCTGACTTGCAGGGTTGGAGTGTTTGTAACTTTGGCAACTGTGTTAATAAACTATTATAAATACAGAAGGCTTTTCCTAAGTGTGAATGTTGCAACCATTCATGTCAGGGTTCCCAATTAAACAGGAATTCTAATAATACTGGGTCAGATCTTGGGCTGAGCACTGATCAAATCTCAAAGTATTAATTGGAAATTTTAAAGTAATGTCTTTTTAGGCATGAAAGTGTTAAATAGCACAAAAAGGCAGAGAAAAATAGAAGCAGACAGTGTTCACATAGCAACTAAGAGGAATTTTAATAGATACAGTTATAAAGTAGGTAGTTTCCCGTTATTTTAAACTCTAAGTGATAAAGAATGAAAAGCCAAGAATTTTTGTAAGAAGAAACAGAATGAGACAAGTTATAGAGGGAATAACAAATGAAAGAAGAGTAGATTAGGCAGCTATTCCAGAACAGTGAAATAAATCACGTCTTTTTCATTCTGTGTGTTTAGTCTCAATATGTCCATATGTCTCACCTCTGGTGTGTCTACTGGTACATTCGTGGATTTATTAATGGCCTTTTAGTTATAAGGAGACATTCATGTCAGCACTGTGAGTGAGATGCATCTGAAGAAGTGGGTTTTTTTACACATGAAAGCTTATGCCCAAATAAATCTATTTGTCTTTAAGGTCCACCAGACTCCTCTTTTTTTTTTTTTTTTTTTTTTTGCCAAAAAACCTGAGATTCTCAGTTAACAATCTGGCTCCAACACTGTTGATCACTCTTTGCTGGTGAAAGTTACTGATTGCTAACTGGAATTATCATTGCTTTGTCAGAGAAGCAAAACTGCCCACACATAGGAAAAATGTAATAGTCTTCCCAATCCTCAAAAAGCAACACTCTGTACAGGAGACTGTTTGGATGATCAACCTCTCTCCAATCTCCTATTCCTAGGGAAAAATCAGTGAGAAAATAGTGACATCCAAGTTATTTGTAACAAGAGTTGGCCAAAATTCAGAATGTCCATGCTGTTGGAAATTCCAAGTGTGACCCTACGGCCCATAGCCTTCATAGAGATATGCTTTTGATATGCATATGGCATAACAAAGATATGTCTTATGAAAGATGGGTCATGTGAGGTATCATTGGAAAGATGGGTCATGTGAGGTATCATTTACTGAATGTGATTATCCTGTTTGTATGCAGGTACCACTTCTGTATCTGAAGTTAGGAATAGTGACTATGTAACAAGTGTTTACGCATGGGGAACGCCCATAAGAACGGCCATATTGGGTCAGACCAAAAGTCCATCACTCCCAGTATCCTGTCCTCTGATAATGGCCAATGGCAGGTGCCCGAAAGGGAATGAACAGACAGGTTATCATCAAGTGATCCATGCCCTGTCACCCAATCCCAGCTTCTGACAAACAGAGGCTAGGGGCACCATTCCTGCCCATCCTGGCTAATTGATGGACCTATCTTCCATGAATCTATCTAGCTTCCTTTTGAATCCCTATTGCCCACCAGACAGTATCAATTAGCTTGGATGGACCATTAGGAAGCACCATAGGACTTTGCAGATGCTAATCTCCCTCTTTCTGAGAAGTTTCCTGGGATGCTGCTTTGACACTGCAGGATCAGGTGATCATGTCAGCTGGTAGTGGACACTATCTTGGAACTTCTAGAGTTTTTCCATTGAGAGGGGGTGGGGGTCAAACTGAGAAACAAAGGGTACCCACCATATGTAAATCCTATTTAAGGCTGAGGAGTGAGTTAATCTGGCTTCTTCTCCACTGCCTCCCCATCCAAGAAGGAAGACTGCTGAAAACACTCAGAGACAAAAGAATTAAGCGGGGGGGCTGAGCCCTGGCAAGAAAGGTCTAGCCTGTGAAAGGACTACCTGGAGATTTAAGTTGCAACCAGTGCAGTTTACCTTCAAGAAACTCTGCAACCTGCACAAAACAACATTTAGGGAGAAAATTTGCTCCTATTAACCAGTTAATTTAGTGTATTAAGCTTAGGTTGTGTGTTTTATTTTATATGCTCGGTAATCTGTTTGCTATCCCTTATAATCACTTAAAATCTACCTTTTGTAGTTAATAAACATGTTTTTTTGTGCATTCTATAACCAATTTGTGTAATTCATAATGGGGGGGGGCAAAAAAGCTGTGCATATCTTCCTCCACATTGAGGGAGGGAGCAAATTTCATGAGCTTACACTGTATAGATCTCTGTACAGAACAAGACAATATAATTTTGGGTTTGCACACCAAAGGAGCTGTGCACTTAAGTGCTGAGCAATTCCCTAGCTGAAAGCCTTCCCATGCAGCACTGATTTCAGTATCAGTGTCATTCTGCAGCTAGATGTGTCCCTACCTGTGTGTGTGTGCAGCAGGACAGGGTGAGGGAGCTCAGAGTGGTGGAACAGGCAAGCTCAGTGGAACCCAAGTACGTTAGGTGGCATCCAGGAAGGGGGGTCCAACCCATCACACCAAGATTTAAAAGTCTGATTTTATCTAAAATCAGGACAAAAATTCAAAATCTCATAAATTTTGTGAAACAAAATATTCCAAAAATATTTTTTCAATCTTATCAAACGTTTTGTTTTGACTATATAATTTATTTTATATGAATATAACAGAAGTCAAAACAATAAAGTAGAAACAAAATGTTTTGATCTTGTTGAAATGAAACATTTTGATAATTTCTTGTGAAAATTTTGATGAAATCAATATGTTCCCATGAAATATTTCAATTTCATCAAATCTGTTTGGACGGTTACCATACTGGAAAAAAATTGATCAACTCTGTAACTCTGGCCAGACTCCCTAATGCACTGAAATAAAGCACAAGATAGGGGCAGAATATGGGGACCACCCCAATGATGCTAAAAGTTAATTGATAAAGGCCACATCTCAGAGCTCATAATTCTTTGACTTCCCTGCAGCTTAGTTATTAGTTAAGCTTTAGATTTCACTGGTAATACACAAGATTAACTGCTTGTCTATGTGAATAGAGGGTTCAGAATCTGACCCTATGTTTCTATGATAAAAACATAATAAAGAAAAAGAGAAACGATCAAAGAGGAACAAAAGCCAAATAAATGTCCCCACTTAATATGTAGTCTATTCCCCATAAGATCATACAATTATCTATACTTAAAGCATTTAATTGTGTAAGACAATGTAGTGTATAAGCATAATATTTCAATAAATCATGTTAACTGATTGTTAATATTCAAACCTTTGAATAAAAAAGCAAAATTATCTGCTTACTACTAGTAACTAATTATTGGTATTCATCTCATTATCTCAGTAGGGTTATTTAATATGTAAGTTTTAAATCATCCGAAACTTGTCAAAGAGTGAACACTGAGTAAAGAACTAGATAAGTGCTCTATTTAAAGAACAAGATGTAATTATAGATGCAGTGGAGACAAAAGAAGAATATATCCCAATATTTTTTATGATAGCTAAGGATGGCTAAGAATTGAGTTTCATCTAACCTCCAGAATTTCCTGGGTTTTAGGTGGGTTTAACTTAGCCCCCCTAATATTCTTTGTACCTTTTTATTATTTTTAATATTTATATTTTATACAACAGCATAACTGTTTTGAATGACTCTGTCAGACTTCCAAATGAAGGGGTAAGGAGAGAAAGTGGCAAATTGCAAAATCTTTAGAGTTATAAGGTTTAAGGCCAGAAGGGACCAATGACTTCCTGTATAACATAGGCAACCAACACCACCCAGCACCTCACACTAAGCCCAACAATAGATAGTAGACCAAAGTCTTACAGCCCACAATTTTATTAATGCTTTAGTATTGGAAATCCTGCATTCAGCATTCTAAATAAATAAGTACAGAAAACTCTATGAAACTATTTTTACGATCCAGGACAAATTGGGTCATTAATACTAGGTGATATCTTGTTTAACTCTACATGTATGCTATGCTGCAGGATCCCATAAGAATGTTACAATTGGACATTTAAAAAAGTTTCATGGAAATTTCATGATCTGTGTACATTCATTGTGTGAATTGTTTTAAAATATGTGCCACTAACGGACAAGTTAGGGAACTATAAAGGAAAGTGTGAGGAACTCTTCTGTTTTTTAGCTTTTGACTGGTGAGGTGCTATAATACCTTGTAGAATGCCTATAAAAGAAATGTTATATAGCAACATTTTATTGTTTGTTCTAAAAAATAGTTCAAAACAGCGAGCTAAATGATAAGGGGAGATGGGGGAATTTTGAACATTTTTTTTAAGGCAGAGACACTCCTATCCATCAGGAAGGATAGTGTTGTAGGTAAGATAATGTACAGGACAAACCGTAGTTCGGCAACTACTTAACTGATTACCTGTACCATCTTTCTTAGGGTTATATTAATGTTGATTGCTTAACTAAAGAAAAGGACTCAATAATTGAATGTATAGAGTTTTATTAAATATTCTTAACAACAACAACTAAAAGTGTAGAATATAAGAGGGCAACAATAGTATTGGACTATGATTTGGCTAACATAAACCAGACCATTGGTCAATATAGCCATTCAGATTTTCAGAATTAAATCACAAAACCACAATAGAAAATACCATTTATATTCAGTAACTATCTGGGAACATGACTTTGTATAGATTTTTTATTACATTTCTCACAATAGGGCTTCACTTGTGCTAACTGGCTATCAACTGTGGTGTTGCTAACCAAAACTAGATTACAAGACAATTTGGTCAATTAGTTACATGCCAATTCACCAAGATTTTTTTCCCAATGGACTGATAGTAGTCATAGTCAACCCTTGTTACCTTTTTTCCTAATGAATGATATTAGCCTCAAGATCTGACTGGCACTCCTAACAATCTAACATAAACTTCTGCATTTATGACAGATGTTAGAGAGCTTATTCCTTCACTCTCCCACTTCCCTGGTCCTTCTCGCATGAACAGAGAGCAACAATACCCGAAGTCCAAAGGTGCAAACAATTTGATGTTTATTGGGGTGAACTTCCAGCAAGCTTAAATACAAGTTCCTTTTTCCTTATTTTCGAATCCCAACTTACTTCCTGTTTGCCCCTAATTTATATAGTAATATTCTTAGCTATACCTTAACCAATCATTCTACTGAAATTTAACTAACCAATCCTAACATATTGTAACATGATTAGCTAACCAATTATATCCCACCACAATAATTAGATTATACCCAGCAAAATTAATTATACAGCAGACAGAAACAATCACAGAACCAGACAGAGACTATGCCAATATACAATAGCAAAGTGGGAACTATAATGACAAAACAATACAGAAGTGAGGATTTCACAACTACATCTATAAAGACATAAGAGTTTCCCAGCTGTGTCTATTGATAAGTGAGTTCTTACCAGACAGAAAACTATCAACCTCAATTTCCTTTTACATCTTCTAGGCACTTCCTTTTCTCTGGAGGTGATAGGCACTATCAGGACAGGACTGTATTCCTAACAGCCCAATAGCACCTTCTTTCAATGTGACCAGTTTGGAATGTGAGGATGTGACCGGTCGCTTCCCAGCTTATGGCTGCCTCTGTCGCTTAGCCAAAGGCCTTAGCCTAAGAACAGGGCCTCAGACTGTCACAGTAAGAGAAGGACCTTACACTGGCAGACAGTGATTTTGATTCTTTCTTTTATACCTCTAACTAGCCAAGTGATAAGAATACACCTAAATTCTTAAAGTACAGGCCTTTACAGACAGGCCTGAATATCTATATCCTAACACTCCACCCCCTTTTTTTTTTTTTCTTTTGGGATCCTCCTGCCCAGGTATCCCTGGAAAAGCATAGGACATATGGCGACACATTTCTTGATAGGGCCAGGCACCAAGGTGGAAGGTGTCGATGCTCCATCTGTCCCACTGCCCCTAGTGTAGTACCATGCCCTGCACCTTCTCTCGTACGGGCATACTACACCTATTCCAATTAGTGTTCCCGACTTCCCATTATAGTGGGCCCGAGAAGGTTGGGTCCGGGTTGTCTAGTACACTTGGGGGGGAGGGGGGGCTTACTACATTACTTATAGGTTATAATTAGAGGCTGTTCTCAAGGGGGTTGTGCCCCCCTAGATCGTTTCCATATGCAATGTAACACACATATAGTTAATAATACACCAGCTGCTATGATAATCCACAGCAACACCGAGAGTCCTGACCACTGCAGTATGGTCCAACATCCTGGCCACCACCAAAAACACTGCTTCTCCTCCTTTGATAAGGTTAAATTTTTGTCAGCACCATCCTGTAGTGTGTATTGTAAGTGTGTCCAACTGTTGGCACTTGCAACAAGTTGCTCTTGTAATCTTTGTGTACTTTTGTCCATATTGTGTGTCCATTGAATATCCACAGTGAAATTTGGTATTGTCCAAACCAATTCAACTACTTGGTACAGTATGGGGTAGTAGGTGCTGGTTCGATTGTTTACAACGATTAAGTCCACTGATCCATTGGTGCACCATAGTCCAGGTGGCAGTGTATAGAAGTTCATAATTTTGTCATACACTGGAAGGATTTTGCCTCCTAGTTATATTGCAGGATTGCATACATTCCCAACAGAATACACCGTACCCCATATACATTACCCCTAAATGCCCCCCCTTTGCAATAGGCCATTGATCCTGCTCCTCCATAGTCATAGGAGAGGGGCACATCCATATTCCTCCTCTGGATATACAACTGCTTAATGTGATGACAGTCCAATTTACCCCATTCCACCCCCCCACCTATTCCCTAGTGGCTCCCAACGTGCTCCCCCTTCCCTACTTACTCCCATAGGGTTCAAGGGAACCACCTTATTTGCATTTTCTTCCCATGGTATCATAGTAACAATTACACAAGAACTGTCCCCACAGGTCGGGGATGTTATTTTCCAGGTAGATGGGTATGTTTTTGCAATTGTGGATAGATATGTGCTAGCCTCCCGATTTAATACTGAAGGCCATTGTTCTGACCAAGCATCTCTCATAATATCCATTAACATTATTAACTGAGCATTTTGAATACCTACGCACACTTCTCCCCAAGTTAGTCTTCTGAAGCCATCCTCTACCCATGTCACCAGGTCCCCTGCCCAATAAGTTAACTGCAAGTTTACCTCTACTGCTGTCCTCCACCCTGTGGCAACTGCTGATAGTTGCTGTGCCATTAATTCATTAATTTGTTGTTGAAATTTCACATTTTGGCTTACTAATTGTTTGGTTACCCACTCGTCCCCCAGATTCCATGTACCCAGCATAGTGTTCCCAGCTGCCTTAGCCAAAGAACAGGGCCTCAGACTGTCACAATAAGGGAAGGACCTTACACTGGCAGACAGTGATTTTGATTCTTTCTTTTATACCTCTAACTAGCCAAGTGATAAGAATACACCTAAATTCTTAAAGTACAGGCCTTTACAGACAGGCCTGAATATCTATATCCTAACACTAGGTTTCAGAGTAGCAGTCTGTATTCGCAAAAAGAAAAGGAGTACCTGTGGCGCCTTAGAGACCAACAAATTTATTTGGACATAAGCTTTCGTGAGCTACAGCTCACTTCATCGGATGCTGTAGCTCACGAAAGCTTATGCTCAAATAAATGTGTTAGTCTCTAAGGTGCCACAAGTACTCCTTTTCTATTTATGACAGTGTGTACAGACTCAGTGCAGTTCAAAAAGCATGTACGCTTTGTATTAAGTTGTCTGTATACACCTAAAGCTTGAAAGGCAGTATGAAACCACTAACTATGGTAGGCACATGTACAGTGTTTTATAATCTTAGTGAACAACAGTAATTTATTCAGTTTTAAACCTACCTTACAGCAATCTAGATTGGAACCTGTTACAAAACAAAGATACACATTGTAAATCTGTGACTATCTTTAAAAAAAAAAACATACAGAAGCACGTAAACTTCCTTACTAATTAGGTATGCTGTTTCAGGAAGTGGTCAACTGACATATTTGGGTCATCACTCAAGAGAAAATTTGTGTGTTATTTATCACCAGATCTTTGTTCAGTTGTCAGCTTTCAGCTCAGTTATTGTTCAGAGCAGGAGTTGACATGGTGTACACAGCTATAGTCTTTTCCCCTGTTCACTACTCAGTCACCTGGATTTCTGGAAAATAGAAAGAGACAGTTAAAAGTGCTTGTCTGAGATAGGTACTTGATATCACCAAGAGGATTCCCAGGTGGTCCGCTCAGGACCTAAGTCTTCTTCCTTCCAGGTGTCTTCAGCTTTCAGGAAGCAATGTGCTGAAGAGGACAGGGTGTTTTATCCTATTTCTACTGGATTGTCCAACTTTTTTTTCCTTTTCTTGGAGGTGCTGGCTTGGATGAATCAGAAGATGACCCCTGCTTCTTCCGAAGATTCAAAATGACCAGCCAGAAAGAGAGGTGACCTCTTTCACCATCCAATCAGGGAATGAGACATCAGCTTTTGAGTTCTTGCAACAAGGACTGGAATTTTCCAGTCTCTTTATGCAACATGTCTTGTCACACCAACTTGTGTAAAGTTAGGCCATAGCTGCTTTTGCAACTATCTTGGGACATACATTAAACACTGGCTGGTTTGCTCCAGTTAGCAACTTACCTTCTGAAATCACTTTCCACGGGCCCCCTCTATGGTGTAATTTTGCAGATATACTTGCTGAAATTACAGATTCTTCATTAACACTCTGCTAGTTGCTGAAATGTGCAGGTTAAAGTCCATATAGTTCATACAAAGTCACTCCACATTCTTTTATGCTCTTTAAACTTGTTTTTAACAGTCCATTATATAATGCAAAGTCTTGCATTGGAGTATTGTGTCCAGAAAGGATGTGGACAAATTGGAGCGAATCCAGCGGAGGGCAACGAAAATGATCAAGGGGCTGGGGCACATCACTTATGAAGACTGAGGGAACTGGGCTTGTTTAGTCTGCAGAAGAGAAGAGTCAGGGGGGATTTGATAACAGCCTTCAACTACCTGAAGTGGGGTTCCAAAGGGGTGGAGCTAGGCTGTTCTCAGTGGTGGCAGATGACAGAACAAGGAGCAATGGTCTCAAATTGCAGTGGGGGAAGTCTAGGTTGGATATTAGGAAACACTATTTCACTAGGAGGGTCGTGAAGCACTGGAATGGGTTACCTAGGGAAGTGGTGAAATCTCCATCCTTAGAGGTTTTTAAGTCCCGGCTTGACAAAGCCCTGGCTGGGATGATTTAGTTGTGATTGGTCCTGCTTTGAGCAGGGGGTTGGACTAAATGACCTCCTGAAGTCTCTTCCAACCCTAATGTTCTATGATTTCAAGAACTATTCTCTAGTGGGCCAGAACAGCTGTATGAATCTTCCATTTCTGTTCTCTTTGTTTCAGTAACAACTGTGGGACAGTGGTATGTGTGGCTGAGATGAGTCTGTGGATTATTAACCAAACAATTATTACATTTCTGATTGTTCCTCTTTATGGTCAAGTGTCCTTATAAACACACTGTTTGGGTTTGGTTTCTTTTATTTCCTGCCTCATTCTGCACAGGTGTATTTCACTAACTTGATAGCATACGAGTGCTTGATTGCAAATGTTAGCCTTACTTCTTCACTTTATCACTGAGACTAAAAGAAATCAATGTGAATACAACTCTTTCTTTACTAACTGGATTGCCCAAGAAGTAAACCCTGTCATTAAAGTTTTTCAATATTTTTCCCAAAGCTATACCTCTTATGGTTTTACTTCCCTTTTATACACATTTGAATGATAATATTAGATTCCATCAAGTTCCCAATATTGTTCCTACATCTGGCACATCAAATAATATTAATGTTTGATAATAATTTAGTATGGTTTTTAATTCATTAACATATCCACAGACCTGTAAAAAAGGGGAAGGCTCTTTAGGAGCACCAGCAGTATGCTCATGCAGGAGGCTGCAGCAAGTCTGAGTTGCATCTGACAATTGAAGATATCTAGCCATTAGACCATGGGTTTATTCTCTATACCTCCATTCCCCCTCTTCTAAAAGGCACTGATGCCTTGGCAATTGATAAATAATAATAACTTATAATTTTGGAGTGTTAGATACTACAGTGCACTGAAAACTTCATCCTTCAAAATCTGAATAAATTCATGCTAGCTGTAGAAAAGCAATGGCATGAGTTATCTATGTCATCTGCAACAGACTTCACTAGCACATTTCCTTCATGAAGGGCAGCCTGACATTCCACTTCTACATTTCCCTGTGTTTTTGCTCTGTAACTTGCTAATGCCCTAATTCCTTGTGCTGTGTTTGTAATTTATTAAGCTCAAAAAGTAAGATTGGTAAGAAGTCTAGGGTCATCAAGGAACTTGACAATGGACCTTGAGTGGGAATAAAATCCAGCTCCTTCTCGTCCACCCATACATGATCTTTCCATTTATTAAAGGAGCATCTTTGTTTGTTATTAGAGGTATAAAGCCTCTGACAGATTTGATTCCATCCATCAGTGTACAACTGGCTTTGTTAGTGATACAAAGCTTCTGATGGATTTGACTCCATCCATCAGTGCAGTAGTACATACAAAAAAAAATGTCAGCCTGAAGGCCATACATATTATTTCAAGGTGCCCAAAAGACATGACTCTGGCAGATTCTCTGTCCATGTCCATTCCATTTGTACCACCCAGCAAACACAAAGGAATTAGAAACCACTCGCAAGTTTTGCAGTGAATTCTCCTAGTATGGTGGAAAACCACAAAGGGTACAGAATAACTGTATTTTATCTCATACACATACCTCCCTGCATCCTGGGCTGTGAAGGGGCATGTTGAGGACAGGGGAAGGAAATGGCAGGTGTACACCATTCTCTGGCTGTCAAAGCTGGTACAATGTCTCTTGGAGACCACAGCCCTCTGGCACAAGTTAAAGCAGCACCTAGGCTGCTGTAATACATACTGAGGCAGAGAATCAGGGAGATGTAACAGGTTGTTGGTTCTCAGCTTCCTTTCTTTTCCACTCTGTCTTGGTGTCTCAGGATAACTCCATGGGCTAAGCATGCTCTCTGGGGTCAGAAAGAGTCTGTATAGCTCATATCCTGCTGTCCATGAAGCTTCCATTGACTGCTAGGAGAAGCAGGCCATGGGGCAGCCAGCACTGTCCTTCCCTTGCAGTATAATAGGCAACCTGTGGGGGAGTTGCTTAGTAGCTGCAGCAGAGAAGGGAGACCAGCTGCTCAGAACATTCCAAGCTCATATGAGAGCAGTTCCTGGACTACAAAGGGAGCAGTGGGAGACAATTGGGGAGGGCGGTGCCACTGTCTGCATCCCCTCTAATAAGAATGCAGATTCAGACACTTCTGAATGTGGCTCAGGGAATATATTTTTAATTCATAAACCTATATGGATTCTCTCCTTGAGGGCCAGGGTTTAGAAACTCAGGGACTATAAATGAGGACCAAGGGATGGATATCCCTTGTATGCAAAGCAGCCGCTTCATTGTAGTATCACAAACAAAAGGTTTTCGATGTGATTTTTTTCCCCGCACAGTATTTCTGCTCCTTCTCTAACATCCAGTTTGCTGCTAATTCTATTCCTGGTGCATAGAAGCAAACCAAATGTAATGAAAGGTGCCAGTTTTATGCACTGAAAACCTTATTTTCCCCTCACAAAATAGGTACGGGAGGGCATTGATGGTGCAAGTTTCCCCAAATTGATATATTTCTCTATGTCAACTTTAACCTTTGGTCACTGACAAAATTACCATAAGTGTTTCAATCAATATCTACTGTATTTTTTTCCCCCCTGGGTAATAGTCCACTTCCAGTTATAAAGGTGACTAACATCTGACTCAGTTTTATATTAGTCACTAAACCATCCATAGGCAGCAATGATATTCTTGGTCTGGAACAAACTCAAACCAGGGAACTAGAGATAATCTGCTTTGTTTTCTGCTGAGTCCTCTGAGCCATCCAGTCCCCAGTTTCCTCATGTATGAACTAATGAATAACTTTCATGGGATGTTTTCCTCTTTATTTTCAATAACCAGTGTTCAAGATAGGATGCCAAGCATTAAGTCTCATAAACTGGGAGAAACTGAAAAAATACTGTGTAATAGCTTTCTCTGAAAAATCTGTAATATTTTTGTGATTTCAGAATGTAGGACAGTGAGAGGAAGGGTTAGTGGCTTGAAAAATAGATTTTTATTCACTTAAAACTCCTGACACCAGTTTTCTATAGGTAAAAACAACATTTTCCTAGATGTTTGTTGTTTTCATTTTACATCTTGGAAAGGATATAGAACCCCAGCATCTGAACACCATCTGGGAACAAAGCGGTCAAATAACTCAATGTTATGAAACAGTTTGTATTTTTTCCATGTGTTCACTGATTCAATTAAAGTCGATCTTTCTATTACCTGAATAGTTTTCAAGATGATGGTAATGTGTGTTCATCATGATAACAACTCCATTGCTCCAACCTGTGGGATTAATAATAGCAGGTAATTGAAGTGCTCATTATTTGTATCACTGATAGTAATGGCAAACATCAATTTATATTTTTCAGTTTGTTTAAAGTTGTAACTAGCCTAAGTTGCTTGCGCAAACTCTGATCCCACAATGCACACGAGTAACTTATTTCAGATTTTTGCAGCATCAGAATGTCAATTCATGTTGATTGTTGAGATTTTGTAAATATTAAAAATACATTCAAAACACTTCAAAGTCTGTGTCTACTAGAAATATGGCCATTTTTGGTTTATTTTTCTACCATAAATTTGTCTTGACTTCATCACTCTAATTTCTATCTAGAACAGACAGAAACCAATGTACAGTGAAAATTATTCTACTTTTATTAATATATCCCAGTTCTACTACTTATAAAAAAAGCTAAAGACACTCAACTGTTTAAAAACTGGGGTTGGGATCCTGATTCCACTGAAATCAATTAGGAATGGGAATTGCTCATTTATGAGTATAAATTCAATCTAGTGTCCATAACTTAAGCCTGGTGGGATGATTCACACAATTGGAATGTTAAAATCCATTATTATAACCTATTTAGGAAGGATCAAGTGGAAAAAAGGAGAGGGGTAGTGGCAAGATATGTCAAAAATGGCATTACCTGTTTCCATGTCACTGACAACCTGGAAGAAAATGATCATAAATGCTTATGGATCAATGTCCTAGCAGATAAAGCACAAGATGGGGTACTAACTGGTGTCAGCTACAGACTACCAAATAACACTGGGGAACAGGATGACTGTTTCCTGATGCACCTTTCTACAATGTGTAGGGAAAAAATGCTGTGTGATCATGGGGGACTTCAATTTGAGTAGCACATGGTAGAGGTCTCATGCTGCCAGTATTAAAACATCCTTGGAGTTTCTAAACTTAACGGATGACAATTGCAAAACCTAAAGTGTTGCTCTGATGGGTTGGATCACAGAAACCCCTTGGAGCTGCCAACTGATGTGCCAAGACTACTTCTGCCCCTGCTTTCCCTGCTAGCTTGGGACTCCAGCACCCTGTTTTGCTGAGCCAGACATGCCAGTCTGCTCCAAAAGAGACCCAGGGTCTGAACCACATGCCCCAAAGCTGCAGACTGAACTGAAAGCAACTTAACACATGTTCCTATCTTTAACACTCAGATGCTCAGCTCCCAATGAGGTTCAAACCCCAAATAAATCCGCTTTACCCTGTATAAAACTTATACAGGGTAAACTCATAAATTGTTCACCCTCTATAACACTGATAGAGAGATATGCACAGCTGTTTCCCCCCCCCCCAGGTATTAATACATACTCTGGGTTAATTGATAAGTAAAAAGTGATTTTATTAAATACAGAAAGTAGGATTTAAGTGGTTCCAGGTAATAGCAGACAGAACAAACTGAAATACCAAGCAAAATAAAATAAAACGCACAAGTCTAAGTCTAGTACAGTAATAAAGCTGAATACAGATAAAATCTCACCTTCAGAAATGTTTCAATAAGTTTCTTTCACAGACTGGATGCCTTCCTAGTCTGGGCACAATCCTTTCCCCTGGTACAGCCTTTGTTCCAGCTCAGGTGGTAGCTAGGGGATTTCTCATGATGACCACGCCCTTTGTTCAGTTCCACCCACTTATATATCTTTTGCATAAGGCAGGAATCCTTTGTCCCTCTGGGTTCCCACCTGTCCTTCTCAATGGAAAAGCACCAGGTTAAAGATGGATTCCAGTTCAGGTGACATGATCACATGTCACTGTAAGACTTCATTACCCACTTGACAGCCCACAAGTATATAGGAAGACTTACAAGTAAAACAGAACCATCTACAGGTAATTGTCTTGGTTAGTGGGAGCCATTAAGATTCCAAACCACTATTAATGGCTCACACTTTGCATAACTACAATAGACCCTCAGAGTTATATTTCATATTTCTATTTTCAGATACAAGAGCGATGCATTCATACAAATAGGATGACCACACTCAGTAGATTATAAGCTTTGTAATGATACCTTACAAGAGACCTTTTGCATGAAGCACATTCCAGGTACATTATATTCACACTCATTAGCATATTTTTATAAAATCATATAGACTCAAGTCACAGTTTCAGCCAACATGAGGGAGTTTAATATTAGACCTTGGCCTAACAAATAAACAGAAATTAATCACAGAAGTAAAAAATAGTGGTAGCTTAGGTACAATTGATTGTGACTTGATCACATTTATAATGTGCAAGTGGAATAAAGTCCACACCAGTAATATATATATCTACAGAGCTAATTTTACAAAGCCAAAAACAATTAAGAGCCAAATCAGCTGGGAGGAAAAAATAATCAGAAAAATGTGAGTGATAACTGTGGCTTATTTAAGAATAACTGAGTAGATGTTAAAAAAGCCAAAATCCCACAGTTGAGGATGAGGGCTGTTCTGGTTAAAAAACCAACCCAGTGTAGAGGGGAAATAAAGGGAGCTGTACATAATAAAATCGTAATATAATTAATACATAAGGAACCCAAGGGACACAAGGAGAAAGCTAGGGCAAGAAGAATTAAGGACAATAAGAATGACCTTTTTAAATATATCAGGAACAAAGAGAAACTTCACAATGGTCTAGGTCCATTTCTAGTTGCAAATGATAGAATTATCAATAATAATGCAGAAAAGGCAGTAGTGTGTAACAAATAATTCTGTTCTGTATTTGGGGAATAAACAGATTCTATAGTTTCATCATAAGTCAATGCTAACACTCTTTCCATTACACAGTAGCTACTAAAAGTAGATTTTTTGTTAATTACCAGGTCCAGATAACTTTCATCTAGGAGTTTAAAGAGAGCTGTCTGAGGAGCTTGCTAGACAGTTAATGTTGATTTTCAATAATACTTGTAGCACAAGGGAAGTTCACAATGACTGGAAGAAAGCTAATGTTGTGCCATTTTTTTAAAAAGGATGAACAAGATGACCTGGATAATCAGAAACTTGTCAGCCTGATTGTCAGACATTGCTCCTGGGTAAGATAATGGAGTGACTGATAGGCACTTGATTAATAAAGATCTAAAGGACAGTAATGTAATTAATACAATTTTTTTTTTTAGAAAATAGATCCTGTCAAAC
The DNA here is from genome assembly GCF_965152235.1 of Eretmochelys imbricata. Lineage (NCBI taxonomy): Eukaryota > Metazoa > Chordata > Testudines > Cheloniidae > Eretmochelys > Eretmochelys imbricata. The sequence goes on from NC_135572.1 coordinate 146,403,406, forward strand.
TAACTTGATATCTTTATGAGCTTACAAGTTTGGTTGATAAAGGTAATGGTGTTGATATAATATACTTAGACTTCTGTAAGGTGTTTGACTTAGTATCACATGACATTGTGATTAAAAAACTAGAATGATATAAAATGAACATGGCACACATTAAATAAATTAAACACTGGCTAACTGATAGGTCTATACCTGTAACTGTAAATGTGGAATCATTAAAGTGGTTTGATTCCAGTGTGGCCCCACAAGGACTGGTTCTTGGCCCTACACTATTTAACATTTTATCAATAATCTAGAAGAAACCATAAAATCTAAAACTGATAAAGTTTGCAGGTGACACAAAAATTGTGGGGAGTGGTAAATAACTAAGAGAAATGGTCACTGATACAGCGTGGTCTGGATCGTTTGGTAAACTGGCCACAAGCAAACAGTATACATTTTAATATGGCTAAATGTAAATATATACACTTAGGAACAAAGAATCATAGAACTGGAAGGGACCTCGAGAGGTCATCTAGTGCAGTACCCTGTACTCACGGCAGGATTAAGTATTATTTAGATCATCCCTCACAGGTGTTTGTCTAACCTACTCTTAAAAATCTCAAATGATGGACATTCCATAATCTCCCTAGGCAATTTATTCCTGTGCTTAGTCACTCTGACAGTTAGGAAGTTTCCTAATGCCCAGCCTAAACCTCCCTTGCTGTAATTTAAGACCATTGCTTCTTGTCCTAATCCTCAGAGGCTAAGAAGAACAATTCTTCTCTCTCTTCCTTGTAACAACATTTTATGTACTTGAAAACTGTCAGCATGTCCCCTCTCAGTCTTCTCTCTTTCAGACTAAACAAACCAATTTTTTTCAATTTTCCCTCATAGGTCATGTTTTCTAAACCTTTAATAATTTTTGTTGCTCTTCTCTGGACTTTCTCCAATTTGTCCACATCTTTCCTGAAATGTGGCGCCTAGAACTGGTCACAATACTCCAGTTGAGGCCTAATCAGTGCAGAGTAGAGTGGAAGAATTACTTCTCATGTCTTGCTTTACAACACTCCTGTATATATATTCCAGAATGATGTTTGCTTTTTTGCAATGGTGTTGCAATGAGATGTTGACTCATATTTAGGTTTTGGTCCACTTTCTGCAGTACTCCTTCCTAGGCAGTCATTTCCCATTTTGTATGTGTGCAACTGATTGTTCCTTCCTCCTTGGAGTAGTTTGCATTTGTCCTTATTGAATTTCATAATATTTACTTCAGACCATGTCTCCAGCTTGTACAGATCATTTTGAATTATAATCCTATCCCCCAAAGCACTTGCAACCCTCCCAGCTTGGTATCATCTGCAAACTTTATAAGTGTACTCTCTATCCCATTATCTAAATCATTGATGAATATATTGAACAGAATCAGATCCAGAACTGATCCCTGCGGGACCCCAAGCATTATACCCTTCCAGCATGACCATGAACTGCTGATAACCACTCTCTGGGAATGATTTTCCAACCAGTTATGCACCTACCTTAGGAGCTCCATCTAGGTTGCATTTCCCTAGTTTATGAGAAGGTCATGTGAGACAGTATCAAAAGCTTTACTAAAGTCAAGATAGAATGTAGGCCATATTTACACTTTGGGGAACTCTATCCTGGGAAGTAGTGACTGAAATAAGATTTGGGGTTCATGGCAGATAATTAGTTGAACATGAGCTTCCAGTGTGATACTGTGGCCAAAAGAGCTAATGCAATACTGGTATGCATAACAAGGGGATTCTCAAGTAGGAGTATTATTTTACCTCTGTATTGGCACTGGTATTACCCCGCAATTTGGACCTATGGCACTCCAATATTGGCTTACCTGTAACCATAAATTGATCCTCCATTTACTCTGCCCAAATGGGGAGAAAGGTGGTGGCCCACCCTGGAGGAATTGCCAGGGTATTACCAGGGGTTTATCTCCAACCGCAGAGGGCTCCCCAGAGCAAGCTAATCCTTCTAACCCTTGGAAGGACACAGGTACAGCCCTCCACTCAAAGGACTGACATTCAAGCAGTAATTTCTTTGAAAACAAATTATTATTTATTTAAAGGAAATAAGCAGTGACAATACGTTTAATAAAGCAAGAAAGCATTGCAGTATATCATATGTAGTAAGGCACAATTACATTACACTTAGAGATCATACATTAAAGCAATTTAGTAAAACGAACACAGATCATATGGCTGTCACAATGTTAACTTGATATTATAAAGCAGTACTATGCTTGTTACAATGCAATAAAGCAAGCCTTTGTACATACATAGAAAAGAGCATTACAATAAAAGAAAAACAGCCTACTTAACACTATCATCCCGTGAGCAAGGGCCAAACAGCCACAGGAGGCGTGCGGTGGGTCTCACACAAACACAGGTGTCCAGCTTCATTGACAGGAATACCCATTCAGTCCTTAAAATTAGACAGAAATTGAAACTTACACTCCTGCAATCCCTCTAGTCTATCTTTTTGGTCCTTCTGTTCGGTCTAAAAAGACGCTGGTCCTGATATTGTTGGGCTCACCGCTGTTGCTGCCTCAGGTGCTGCTGCTGGGGCTGCTGTGGTAGCTACCTTGGTCCATTGTCTCAAAGGCTTCCGTTGTCACTGTGTCCGAAAGCTGCTGCCTGTGGAAGCTTCTTGCAGCTACTTCAGAAGCTTCTGGTGCCCTTTCTTCAGACAGCTGCTTGCAGAATCTTCTGCTTTTCTTCCGCTTTATCTTCTGCAGCTCAGATATCAAACACATCCACACACACTTAAGCCTGCCGGTTGTCAGCCTTATATACTGATTGCTCTTTCAAGTCCAGCTCATTAGCATAGGTCTTCCCCACTCAGTTAGACCGGCTCAGCCAATCAGCTTCCAGTTATTAGCATAGACTCTCATCCTGTCTAGATCCTCCCCTTCCTGAATAAATCTTCCTCTTGAGGTCATCATTACCATAGATCCTCCCTCTGATCCCCCCTTGAGGTCTTGGGAGACATGCTGAGTCATTCCCAATTGAACTCTATCTAACTCTTTGTCCTTCATAGAGAATCCTTGTGACTGCCATTTTGGATTTCTGACTCTAAACTATCATTAAGTCCTTTTTATCTAAAGCCTTAATCCTAAAACTAACCACTGTTTTATGCAAGCCAAAGCATTATGATACTGTCACCACCATTATTATGCCAATTGGGAGAGGTGCAATTTAACGATGTTTAAACCCCTTTTCCAGTTTTTCTCTGCAATCTCCATCCAAGGCGCTGGAAGGTTTTTCAGAGCAGCTAAAAGCAAAATTTCATGTTACACTAGTATGACTGCTGCTTGAATACTGAGTCTTGGTCTGGTACCCACAGTTCAAGAAACATGTTGACAAATTGGAGATGGTTCAGAGAAGAGCCATGAGAATGATTAAAAGATTAGAAAACATGCCTTATTGTGACAGACTCAAGGAGATTAATCTATTTAGTTTATCAAAGAGAAGATTAAAGGTATTATAGTCTATAAGTACCTACATGGGTAACCAATATTTAATAGTGGGCTCTACAATCTTGCAGAGAAAGGCAAAGCACAATCCAATTGCTGGAAGTTGAAGCCAGACAAATTCAAATTTGGAATAAGGTGTAAATTTTTAACAATGAGGATAATTAACCATTGGAACAATTAACCAAGAGTCATGGTGGATTCTCCATCAATGACATTTAAATTAAGATTTTTGCGCAAAAGATATGCTCTAGGAATTATTGTGGGGAGGTTCTATGGCCTGCGTTATGCAGAAGGTCAGACTAGATGATCACAATGGTCCCTTCTGGCCTTAGAATCTACAAATGGCAAAACTCCTGTTGACTTCAGTGGGGCCATGATTTCACTCTAATTGTGATTAGTTTTTTAGAGCTCAGAACTCTCTATGTTTCTCTTTGGAACAGAAGAGAGATGTACTTTCACTCACTCATAACTCATTCACAAACTCTTTTGTTACTCATTTAACACCAGCTACATTCTTCTAACACTTCTCAATAATGAAATCCATCTGGGAGTTGGTTTTCAGATGTTGTTCTTCTTCTGGTGCCCTTCCACCACAATCATAGGTTTTTCCAGTGTTGGGCACATGATATGGCTTCATCTGTGGTAGTGGGGAAATCTTACACAGTATACAGTTCCTCCAGGAGCCAGCAGACCAGGATTTCTGTTTCACCACAGTCATATGTGTCTGGGTCATTGAAAAAGTCACACTTCTGCATATTGACTTTTCCCATGCCAAGTCTTGTGTAGAGGCAATTTAAATATCTCCAAGTATACCAATCCTTCTCCATGCCTGCAGGAAGGCATTCAGACATCTACGTGCATTTTGACATCCTTGTTAAGTAGTTTGAGCTGTGTGCATCACATTTCCAGTCATGTATACGTGAGTAATTTTTAAAAGGTTCATCTGCAGTTGACTAACAGCTTGGTGTGGATGTATGGTATATTTGACCTGTTATAACCATTCCATTTTGCTTATGACTGGTCTCCTTGGATGGTCTCCTAGTATCTGGTGGAGCAATTCCAGCAAACATGTGAAGGTTGTTCATGTTTGTTGGTTTTAGACATTTTGTTACGTAGCAGCAGCAGTCAGTCAGCACAAGGTCCAGCTTCTTTGAGCAAAACGATCTTTCCCACACCAGACATGCATATTTGGCTGTTGAATAGCAAAGTTCAAGTGTGGCAGCTCTTAGTGTTGCTAGGTTAGTTACCTATTTTGAATTTGCAAGCTTCCTCAGTGTTGTGTTCTGGACGCTTACTTTGCCTTTTGTCTTCTCCATGTGTGCCCTGAAGTACAGAGTGAAGTCTAGTGTCACCCCAACTTAGATAGTATTCCAGCAGTGGGCAAGTGATACCCCATTCCCAATGACATTGAGTTGTCTATTGACCTAACAATTCCAAAGATGGAAGAGATTCACTTGAGTTTTGGCTGTGTTTGGTGCACAATTATTTCTGCCGGTACAATATAACCATTACAATATTCAGAGCTTCTGAGCATCTGGTGCTCCTGTTGACTTCAGATGGAGTTGTTGGTGCTCAGTTCCTATGCAAATCAGGACCACGGTGGCTTGAGTTCCTACTAATACATAAAAACTGATACTATTTCAAGATGCATTTTGGCAAGACTCTGATCCTGCACCATTACTGTCAATGGGACTTTTGTTAATAACTTGAATGGGAGCAGGACCCAGGAGCCAAATTTTCAAATGTATGTAGGCACTTAAAGATGCAGATGGGCACCTTGTGGGATTCTCAGTAGTGCTTAGGTACCTAATTCCCATTGATATCAATATAAAAATGTCCATCAATGGGAGTTAGGTGCCTAGGCTATTTTGAAAATTTCACTAGGTGTCCCATCTGCATCTTTGAAAATATGGCCCCAACTGCCAAGTGATTAGGTAGCCTACTGTAGCATACTGATTACAACAGATATGTTTTGATTGTTATGAGTTCCTTCTCTTTTTTGCCTCTGTGGAAAATATTTGCATGTGAGAATAAGAAGGCAGATTCTGTGCATCATGCATGGATATGCCAGCCTGTTTGTATTGGAAATATTTCTGTTTTGTAGCATAAGAGTTGTTTTGAATACAATACCGTTCTTATTGGACTTGAGTGGAAGGATGGTCTTGTGGGGCTGGGACTTGGGAGACCTAGGTTCAATTGCTTATTGTATCATAAACTCTGTGTGTGTGTGTGTGTGTGATCTTCGTCAAGTCTCTGAATCTCTCTGTGCCTCATTTCCTCATCTGTAAAATAGAGATGATAATACTGCTCATCTATTTCTTTGGGGGAGGGATTGTCTATCTTTATGTGTTTCAGCAGTGCCTAGTACAATGGGGCCTGGATCTCAGCTAGGGGCTTTGGGCACCACTGTACTACAAATAAAAATGGACAGCCTGATATAGGAATATATGGATGATTGTGGTAAAAATAAAGTCTATGGTTGCAGTGGGACTTACATGCTAACTCTCTGATGCTTTGAGCTAATAGTGCAAGTTTTTATTGGAGGAAGACTTACAACTTGTTCTATCAGTTCAGACTGAAATCTATTGTTGGTTTAGTTTGCCTTTCAAGAAGGCATCTAATTATTGTGATAAGCTGCAAACTTCACAAGACTCCTAATCACATCTGTTTAATTTGCATATACAGCCTGGACCTTTAGCATGTTACCTTGAAACATTCCTTTTGAGGCATGTTAATCAATGCTAAATGAATGATAATTATGGTAATTAAATCTTCTCAAAGGAAAGGTGACTGTCCTGGTACTTAGCTCTAGCAGATCACACAAGTACTTGTACCACCAGCAAAAAAAAAAAAAAAAAAAAAAGTAAACTTACTAACATCTTCTTCATTAATTTAGTATTAATATGGTGCCTTCCATTGAAATTTGCATTTTAAATGAAAGGAGCAGATTTGCTTGACAGCATCTAATGTTAGAGCTAAATAAAAGGCTTGACTGCATCTGCACTGTCAATGTTGATCTGTCCCTTTTACATGGCTCTTATTCAATTTATGCAACTCTCAGCTTATAAAACATTAAACAGCTACATTGTGATGTTTCTTGTGTGGTGTCCTTCAGTTTAATCTTCAAGTAGTTTCATTTGAATCAGGCATTAAAGATATGGCCTTGTACCAGTGATGTTTTGCCTGTGACCCTTTTATCAATGTGACCACACTCCGAACAGTCCTAACTGCAACCCCTTCTTCATGTCAATTTACTATCATAAATTTACACTTGTGTAAAGACTCCATTTAACTTTTCTCTGGGCAGAACTAGCCCTGCTGTTGCTGGTCTCTTATGCTCCAGTATTGAAAGAGACACTAATAAATCCACACTTCGACATTCACTATAACTGAGATCAATTTAGTAAGCACCAACATGGAAACAAATAGGCCCTTTATAGTTATTAATAAAGGAGGATAATTGCCAGGCATTAGTCACGGCATTTAATTTTGCCAAAGTAATAGTTGGACAGTTTGCTCTCCTCAAGGTGATGATTTTCTATGAGGCATTTAAGCTCCATGGCTCATGTTTCATAAATAGGCAGCTCTTGCTTTGCAAAGGGGAAAAAATATTGAAAATGCTTTTGTTTTACACCAACACACACACGGACACACACATGAGACAGAGGCCCTGTCTACACTGGCAAGTTTCTGTGCAGTAACGCAGCTTTCTGTTCTGTAACTCCTGAAGTATACACACTGCCAAGCCACTTAGGGTGCAGAAACTGTGCAGCTGTAGCGCTTTAAAAAAAACACCTCGATGAGAGACATAGAGCTTTCTGCGTGACCTCCAGGAGGTGTGTCATAGATATAAAGGGAAGGGTAAACACCTTTAAAATCCCTACTGGCCAGAGGAAAAACCCTTTCACCTGTAAAGGGTTAAGAAGCTAGGATAACCTCGCTGGCACCTGACCAAAATGACCAATGAGGAGACAAGATACTTTCAAAGCTGCGGGGGTGGGGGAGGGGACAAAGGTTCTCTCTCTCTGTATGATGCTTTTGCCGGGAACAGAACAGGAATGGAGTCTTAGACCTTAGTAAGTAATCTAGCTAGATATGTGTTAGATTCTGTTTTGTTTAAATGGCTGATAAAATAAGCTGTGTTGAGTGGAATGTAGATTCCTGTTTTTGTGTCTTTTTGTAACTTAAAGTTTTGACTAGAGGGATTCTCTATGTTTTGAATCTGATTACCCTGTAAGGTTTTTACCATCCTAATTTTACAGAGGTGATTCTTTTTTTTTCTTCAATTAAAATTCTTCTTTGAAGAACCTGATTGCTTTTTCATTGTTCTTAAGATCCAAGGGTTTGGGTCTGTGTTCAACTATGCAAATTGGTGAGGATTTTTATCAAGCCTTCCCCAGGAAAGGGGGTGTAGGTTTTGGGAGGATTTTGGCGGGAAAGACGTTTCCAAGCGGGCTCTTTCCCAGTTATATATCTATTAGATGCTTGGTGATGGCAGCAATAAAGTCCAAGGGCAAAAGGTAAAATAGTTTGTACCTTGGGGAAGTTTTAACCTAAGCTGGTAAAAATAAGCTTAGAGGGTTTTTCATGCAGGTCCCCACATCTGTACCCTAGAGTTCAGAGTGGGGAAGGAACCTTGACAAGGTGTCTCACAGTGGCTGTTCTCACCTCTCTGGTCATCGGTTTGAACTCTACTGCCCTGCCCTCCGGTGATCAACTGTCATCCCCACCCTGTAAATTCCTTTGGAATTTTGAAAGTCCCCTTCCTGTTTGCTGGGCGATGCATGCAGTGGTCTCAGCGCATCTTTCCAGGTGGTCATGCATGCTCCACGCACGAGGCGATCCCCAGCTTGGAGCAATACTGAGCTGCTGGACCTCATCAGCATTCAGGGAGAGGACGCTGTCCAGTTCCAGCTGCGCTCAAGCAGTAGGAATTATAATACCTACGGACAGATTTCACTATGCATGACAGAAAGCAGCCATGACCGGGACACACTGCAGTGCAGGGGTCAAAGTGAAGGAGTTGTGGAATGCCTAGCACAAGGCGCGGGAGGCAAACTGCGGCTCCGCTGCTGCGCCCATGAGCTGCCGGTTCTACAAAGAGCTGGATGCGATACTCGGCAGTGACCCCACCTCCACTGCAAAGACTATTGTGGATACTTTGGTGGCTTGCATGCCAGTCGAGAGTGGACCAAGCCAGGAGGAGGAAATCTTGGACGAGGATGTGGAGGGGATGGGGGAACGAGAGGCAGGGAATTACTCGGAGGTCAGAGATGTATGCAGCCAGGAACTGTTTTCTACCCCGGAGGAGGCTAGCCAGTCACAGCTGTCGGAGCTCGGCGAAGCGGAAATAGGAGAGAAGGCCCCTGGTAAGTAACTCTGATTTTGGGAATCGCTGAAGAAAGTTGTTGCGGGCAGGAGGGTTGCAGAAAGCAGGTTTGTCTCCCACCACATGCCTAGTCTGAGCAGTGCAACAGTCTGTTGATTGACTCCCTCATTTCACTGGAATCTCTTTCAGAGATCTCCAGGAAACTCTTGTGGAGATACTGGGCAATCTGCTGCTGCAGGTTCTTCAGCCAAGCTACTTTGTTTCTTGCCCCATTAATGGTAGCTTTCCTGAGCCACTGTGCCATCACAGGTTGGGGGGGAAGGATGACCATTGCTGCACACAGGCGAGCTGCATAGGAGCCAGGGTGGAAGCTGCAGTCTTGGAGAAGACCCTCCCTTGATTCCCTGCTCACCCTCAGCAGCGAGATATCTTCCATAATGATCACATCCTGTGGAAAGTGTGGGGACAGCAATGATTATCAGGCCTCCCCTACAGTGATGGCTCTCCCCAAGAGCCACATGCCCATTGTACAGCAAGGTCCAGAAAGAGTGATTTCCCCTGCCCCTGCAGCTACTCATCATTTTGGGGGCTCTTGTGGCTCATGTGTGCTTGCCTGGGGTCAGCCAGTTAGTGACAGGTTTGTGAATACTGGCTGTTTTAAATCATTGAATCAGTGTTCTCTCTGTTGCAAACAATACTGATTCTGTAAAATGTTGTGTTTACACTTCACAGAGATTACCTTGCGAGCCCAGCCTCCCTCTTTGTTATCGGCAGCTGAATGGCTGCACAAAATTGGAAAGTGGCCAAGAAGAACTAAGGAGGACTTTCTGCATGATGTTATGATGCACTCCACCGCCGAGAAACAGGAATTGAAGGAGTGGCAGGACAGTGAGAAGAAGGACCAAAAAGAGAACACAGCATGCCAGAATGAAGCCATGGAGTGGCTCTTAAAGGTTATGGAGCACCAAGCAGATACGCTCCAGGTGATACTAGCTCTTCAAACTGAGCAGCTTATACGCCCACCCTCCCTTGCAGCCGCTGTCGCAAAAATCTTTCGATTGCGCCCCACAGACACTGCCAACACACTCTTATCAACCTCCTCACTCTAGTCTCTACCCGCAGCATTCCACTCCTCCCTCCATCACTGTGGACTCCCATTACCCACTATACTCAACACCCATCCCTCTTCAGTTTGGCCCTGCTAAAGTACACTACCCGCTGCATTGTAGTCCAAGGAGAAGGTTGGATATGAGCCCTGGATATACACAAATCTTTAGCTGTCCCAAGACTCCTCCTTCTCTTGGGACCTTCCCTTCCCCCATCCCCCTCACTTCTGATGGTTTGGGTTTTTTTTTACTCTCCTCTGGTTGTTGTCTTTTAATAAAAGAATTGTGTTGGTTTGAAAGCAATCTTTATTCTATTAATTGAAAGCAAAAAGAACCCTGCAAAGCAACATACAATTACGTTAAATCCACATATTGCATCATGTGCACCAACCAACTTTTAGCATTACAAGCACTGCACTCCTGAGCATATGGATAAATATTAGTGGCTTTCAGCTTCAGATTGCTGCCTCAAAGCATCCTCACCCTTATGGTCCTGCAGTGTGCCCCTATAATAGCCCTGGTCTCTGGCTGTTCAAACTCAGCCTCCAGGCACTGATCCTCAGTGGTTCAGGCCTGAGTGAAGCTTTCACCCTTCCCTTCACAAATGGTATGGAGTGTACAGCATGCAGCTATAAACATAGGAATATTGTCATATGCCAGGTCCAGCTTCCCACAGAGGCAGCACAGCAGGCTTTTAAATGGCCAAAGCACACTCAATACTCATTCTGCACTTGCTCAGCCTGTTATTGAACCGCTCCTTGCTGCTGTGAAGTTGCCCCGTGTATGGCTTCATAAGCCACGGCATTAAGGGATAGGCGGGGTCTCCGAGGATCACAATGGGCATTTCGACTTCCCCTACTGTGATCTTCTGGTCCGGAAAGAAAGTCCCTGCTTGCAGCTTCCTGAACATGTCAGTGTTCCAAAAGTTGCATGCATCATGCACCTTTCCGGACCAGCCTGCATTAATGTCTGTGAAACGCCCACGGTGATCCACAAGCACCTGGAGAACCACTGAGAAATACCCCTTGTGATTAATGTACTCAGTGACTAGGTGGTCTGGTTCCAGAATTGGAATATGTGTGCTGTCAAGGTTCCTCCCCCACTCTGAACTCTAGGGTACAGATGTGGGGACCTGTATGAAAACCTCCTAAGCTTACTTTTATCAGCTTAGGTTAAAACTTCCCCAAGGTACAAATTAATTTTATCCTTTGTCCTTGGAATATCCACTGTCACCACCAAACTCTAACTGGGTTTACTGGGAAACATAGTTTGGACACGTCTTTCCCCCCAAAATCCTCCCAACCCTTGCACCCCACTTCCTGGGAAAGGTTTGGTAAAAATCCTCACAAATTTGCATAGGTGACCACAGACCCAAACCCTTGGATCTGAGAACAATGAAAGAGCATTCAGTTTTCTTACAAGAAGACTTTTAATAGAAATAGAAGTAAATAGAAGTAAAGGAATCACTCTGTAAAATCAGGATGGTAGATACCTTACAGGGTAATTAGATTCAAAACATAGAGAATCCCTCTAGGCAAAACCTTAAGTTACAAAAAAGACACACAGACAGAAATAGTCATTCTTTTCTCAGCCATTTAAAGAAATCATAATCTAACGCATACCTAGCTAGATTACTTACTAAAAGTTCTAAGACTCCATTCCTGTTCTATCCCCGGCAAAAGCAGCATACCGACAGACTCAGACCCTTTGTTTCTCTCCCTCCTCCCAGCTTTTGAAAGTATCTTGTCTCCTCATTGGTCATTTTGGTCAGATGCCAGTGAGGTTACCTTTAGCTTCTTAACCCTTTACAGGTGAGAGGATTTTTCCTCTGGCCAGGAGGGATTTTAAAGGGGTTTACCCTTCCCTTTATATTTATGACATGTGCCATCTGTCACCCCTCTGCAGTTAGGGAAGCCCATTTCTGCAAAGCCATCCACAATGTCACACACGTTGCCCAGAGTCACGGTCTTTCAGAGCAGGATGCGATTAATGGCCCTGCACACTTCTATCAACACGAGTCCAACTGTCGACTTTCCCACGTCGAACTGGTTAGCGATTGATTGGTAGCAGTCTGGAGTAGCCAGCTTCCACAGTGCAATTACCACCCACTTCTCCAACTGGTCAGCTCTCATTCTCGTGTCCTTGTGCCGCAGGGCTGGGGCGAGCTCATCACGCAGTCCCATGAATATGGCTTTCCTCATCTGAAAGTTCTTCAGCCACTGTTTGTCAACCCAGACGTGCATGACAATGTGATCCCACCACTCAGTGCTTGTTTCCCGAGCCAAACGCGGCAACCTACTGTGGTCAGCACCTCACTGAATGCCACAAGCAATCTCGTGTCATAGCTCATGTTGTGTCTTCTTGCCTTTGTAGTTTAAGGAATAACTCCACTGCTGCTCATGACCTGTTGGTCAGAGGGAGCAGCATATTGGTCATCAGTTCAGGATCCATTCCTGCAGCCCGAAGAGGCAGGGTGCGCAATACACAAACCATTGAAAGATGGCACCAAATGTGGATGAAGCACAGGGAAAATCATGAGTGGAATGGAGAAAGTGAATAAGGAAAAGTTATTTACTTGTTCTCATAATATAAGAACTAGGGGCCACCCACCAGCAGGTTTAACACAAATAAAAGGAAGTTCTTCTTCACTCAGCGCACAGTCAGTCTGTGGAACTCCTTGCCTGAGGAGGTTGTGAAGGCTAGGACTATAAAAGAGAACTGGATAAATTCATGGAGGTTAAGTTCATTAATGGCTATTAGCCAGGATGGGTAAGGAATGGTGTCCCTAGTCTCTGTTTGTCAGAGGGTGGAGATGGATAGCAGGAGAGAGGTCACTTGACTATTACCTGTTAGGTTCACTCCTTCTGGAGCACCTGGCATTGGCCACTGTCAGTAGACAGGATACTGGGCTGAATGGACCTTTGGTCTGACCCAGTATGGCCATTCTTAAGTTCTTATGTTCTTATTTCTGGGATGCGAAGCAATGCATCACAGGGCACTGGGGCAGGACCCTGGATGCCCCACGACCCACTCTGCCTTCCCACAACTCTTAGCGACAGAAGAGAAAGAGGTGCTCTGTGGGATAGCTGCTCAGAGTATACCGCTCCGAATACCACTGCTATTGCGCAGACAGATGACAGTGTGAACACACAATGGTTTCCCTTCAGCTCTCTCTGAATGGCACCTTAACTCCTGGCGCTGTAACTCTGCTAGTGTAGACATGCCCAGAGGGACAGAGCACACATTGTAATAAAACAATGTCTAACAATTTGAAACATACACCACTAGACTAAACTATGCCTCTGAAGAAATATGCTCTCCCCCACAAAGAAGTATTTGTTATTTTCCTTCTGAAGTAGTTGGCTGCTCTGCTTGGAACATACTGATAATTGCCAGAGATTATAAAAATCAAAACATAGGAATCTAACAATGTAAATGAAAAGCAGCTTGATAACTCAGTAGCCCATATTGTACATCAGGAAGATGTAAAGACAGCCACCTTAATTATTTAATGTACACATTCATTAAAGAAAAACAGTCACCCTAAATTTCATATTTTAAAATACATCCTTACCTCTTTTACTGATAACTGTATACCTTGTTATAACACTTTTGTAAGTGACGTAGGAAGAAGTAGGGAAAGGACAGCAGTGGATATGCAGTTCCTACCCCGGCCCTTTGCTGGCATGCCACTGTACCAAGAAGCTGTGGCTCCATGCTGAACAGGAACTGTTCCTCCCCAAACACAACAGAACATTGTAACCAGATTTACACTAGCCCATCAGTGTAAAGAGATGTACATATTGAAAAATAATCATATAGTCCATACCTAAATCCCTCATTGTCTACTACAGTGAATCTCAACCTTTTCCACACCAGGATTCACCCATCAAGTCATGACCTTCCTTCCATTGAGCAATATGGAGAGGGAGGAATAGGATCATGACTCCTTAACACTTGTTTGGCCATCATAAGCTACTTCTCCTCCCCCTCCCACCCTCGATTGAGAATCCATGCTTTAATAATGACTATCCACCAAATATAACACAAAGATTTTCATTATCAGTTGACTATGCAAATCAGAGCTCCACAGTCAGAATGCAGAGAAATGCATAATGTGAGGAAAAACTGGATCGTTGTACATTAAATACCTGTACAGCATTGCTGTATTCTCTGACTGTCTGAGAGAATTCCATTTCAGTATCAAAAAAGGTACACCAAAGGGGGGGATAGCAGTAATTAGGCCATTATTTTAGGTGTTACTGAAATAAATTTACCTGTGGTGAACAATTAAATTCTGTTTTTTTAGAACAAGCTATTTATAATTACTCTGTTGACTTGAACCTGCCTTCAATCTCTTATGTAAAGAAAGCATGTACTTAGCTTAAGGTTTTCCTACCATAACGTTTATCAGTAGGACCTAATTACCACTTCATATTTACTTTTGTTTTCCAAAAAAAAAAAAAGACCTCTGGCTTTCAGATCCATTTAATTCAAGCCGCATTGAAAGCAAACAGAATTCCCCTTGTAATCTGAGATTTTCAGATAAATAAAGGACAGAAAGGCCAGATCTGAGCATGAGCCAGTGATGATTCAGCAGTTATTGCTTCCACATACACTACTTTCAGTTCACTAGACATTTGGCAGCTCTCAGTATTAAAAGAAAATGTTTTGACATTGCAGATTTTCCTCCTGGCAAAAGAGCACGATGGCAACACTCTTGAAAAGAAAGTTCATGTAAATTGATTAGAATGGTCATCATGACCGAAGTCTGAGAGATGGTGTAGGCAGGTGTAAAATACCTTGCTTTCTTGGGATCAGAGATTCCTATCCTGTGTAGTTGATTCAGTATCTTTAAGAGATACATTGGTTCCATTTATTTTACTGTGCAAGGATATTTTTGGATGGGATCATTAAAACTGGAGTCTTGTCTGTTCTGTATGGACCTACAAAAATCCCACTTCACTTTTCGTAAGTGTAGGGCTTTGTGTCAGTGTCTTCTATAGAATTTTACATAAGCCCATAATAGCAGAGTGGAGGATCTAATCCACTTAGTTTTGATTCAATTTAACTTGGGGGTTGAAAATGGGAGACAAAATGATGGAGGGAAAACAGAACAAAAACTACGTTGGGGAACACCCACCCACCCACAGTGGTCCAACATCTGCTCAGTCATGTCCCTATAAAAGTCATCACCATCATGTTCCTATTACGCCTCCGGTGTTTAGGGCAGTGATGAAGCTCCTCCACTCCTGTCTGTTTCTGGCAAGACTTTCATTGGTTCCCCAGCTGTGTCCCAGATTTTTTCAGCTCAGCTTCCACAGCTCTTCACCATGTTGTTTTCAGGCAGCCTCGTTTTCGCTTGCCTTCAGGTGTCCATCTTATTGCTACTCTGGTGATGAAATCAGTTTCCATCCGAAGCACATGACAGATGCATCTCCAACGCCTCCTGGCAATGATGGAGCTCAGATCCTCTTGGCTCCAATGTTTCAACAGATCTTGGTTTGAGATTGTTCTGGGCCAAAAGATACGGAGGATTTTTCTGTGGCCGGTTGTATGTAATGAAAACAGTTTGGACATGTCATACTTTCTCATTCCCCAGCATTCTGCACTATAAAGTAGTGTTGAAAGTAGGCAGCTCTGATAAATCTTGAGTTTGGTTTTGGTGTTGTATTTTGATGATTTACAGACAGTATTTAAGCTCCTGAAAGTGTTCCTGGCTTTATTGATTTTGTTCTGTTCTGATTTTGTCCCGGCTGATGGTGCTGCCCAAGTACGTGAATGTTTCTACATTGGTGAGAACATAATCCTCTATCTGTAATGGTGATGGTGAGGTAATATTAGTAGTTATAAAAGTAATTACTACATATTTACACTAATTTAAATATGAGTTGATGTTAGGGGGCTTATTCCTTCACCCACTTACTTCCCTGGGCCTTCTCGCATGAACAGAGAGCAACAATACCCGAAGTCCAAAGGTGCAAACAATTCGATGTTTATTGGGGTGAACTTCCAGCAAGCATGATTCCAGTTTCCTTCCTCAGTATCCTCCTTCCCAGCTCTGACACCACAGAGCCTTACACCTGTGTCCCTGTTCCCATTCCTGCCCTTAGCCAAACATGATTCCAATTTCCGCACCCCCATTCCCTGTTCCCATCTCCCCCACCCACACACCCATCCCCTCCCACCCACACCCACTCACTTCCTCATTGACGACAGATTATATAGTAAAACTTGAGTTCTGCTTAGCTATACCTAAACCAATCATTTTCCTGAAATTTAACTAACCAATCCTAACATATTGTAACATGATTATGTAATCAATTATATCCCACCACCTTAATTAGTTTACACCCAGCAAAATTAATTATACAGCAGACAGGAACAATCACAGAACCAGACAGAGATTATACAGACAAACAATAGCAAAGTGGGAACTATAATGACAAGACAATACAGAAGTGAGGATTTCACATCCCAGCTATTGGTAAGTGAGTTCTTGCCAGACAGGATGCTATCAAACTAAGTTTCCTTTTACATTTTCTAGGCACTTCCCTTTCTCTGGAGGTGATATGAATACAATTCTGTCCTGATAGTGCCTAACAGCCCAATAGCACCTTATTTCAATGTGACTAGTTTAGAATGTGAGGATGTGACAGTTCGCTTCCTAGCTTATGGCTGCCTCTGCTGCTTAGCCAAAGTCCTTAGCCTAAGAACAGGGCCTCAAACTGTCACAGTAAGAGAAGGCCCTTACACCAGCAGACAGTGATTTTGATTCTTTCTTTTATACCTCTAGAACTAGCCAAGTGATAAGAATACACCTAAATTCTTAAAGTACAGGTTTTTGCAGACAGGCCTGAATATCTATATTGTAACAGTTGATTTTGGCCCTCTATGTATATAGAGAGAGCTGGTCGGGAATTTTTCAGTTAAATTTTCTTTTCCCATTGGTAAATTCCTTTTTGCCAAAACTGAAACTTTTTGCAGAAAAGGGTCATGTAGTGGGGCAGCTTCCCCACTCCAAGGTAAAAGGGATTAAGAGCAGCTAAGGGAGGTTGGAGAGGTAGTTGGCCCCGGGTGTGGCTGGCTTAATCAGGCCACAGCTGGCCTGGATAAAAGAGCTGTGGGGGCAGGAGACACGAAGAGTCTCATTCTAGCCCTGGAGTAGGAAGGGGTAGCTGCCTGGAAGCAAGGTACCTGAAGCAGAGTAGTGCTGGGGAAAAAGGAAAGAGGAGCTGGGAAGCTCCAGCCTGGCAACTCCCCAGGCTGAGGCCTTGGTTAAGGCCTAAAGGGGGATGGGGCTGCAGAGGTATAGCCCAGCGTTAGGCAGAGACAGCTGGTCCAACCTCCTTGTCAATGATGAGTGGCCATTACAGACTACAGTCTGCCCCAGTGAAAGGGGGCTAGATGATGATTAGCAGTAGCCACTGAGGCAAGGTGGAGATAGAGGGTTGGGGGTTCCCTGGGTGGGGAGACCCAAAGTATGGGGGAAATGCTAGGGCAGAACCCTGAGGTAAAGGGACACCAAGGTCCAGGAGGGACACAGGGCCTGAGGCAGGCGAGACACTGGCCAGCAGAGGGCACTCCAAAGCTGGAGTTGAGCTAATTCCCTGGACAATCAGCAGGAGGTGCTGCGCTGGTGAGTCCGTGGTCTGCTACAGGTCAATTTTGATGAAACTTTAGTTGGGAATATTTCCCAGCTCCAGGATGGAATTTCAGGTTAGAGAGAGACCCCAGGAGCCAATAGCATAGTGGTTGTCTCCCCAGGAATGTGGGAGAGCCAGGATCAAGTCCCTGCTCTGTATGATTCAGAGCAGACGTGAACCTGAGTTTCTCATCTCCCAGGTAAATTCCCTAACCACCATTATAAAGTTAGTCTGTCTAGCCTAAGGCATATTTAATGCCTCACACAAAGTGGAACAGCTTCATTGGGAGAGATTGAGAGACCAGTCCCAGAATAGCCAATGAATGTGGTGGCTAGGGATGTGGGAGAGACTGTTTCAAGTTCGTGCTCCAAATGAGGCAGAGTATGGACTTGAATCTGGCTCTCCCACATCCCAGGTAAGTTCATTAAACGGTTGGTTATTCTATTCTATTTCACTCTTGTTTTAGCACAAAAGGTGTCAAAAGGCCTCCGTGTCATCCTGATGCAGACTAGGAAAACATTAAAAATCTCAAAAAGTTTCACCAGATGGGAACACCCTTAGTTGCCCAGATACATTATATATAGGATACATGCACCCATTTATACATGCACCCTTCTATCTCTATTATGTAGCAGAGGCTTCCATTCATAGAAAAGCAAATGGTTGTTTAGTAACAACCATGGGTCAAATTACAAGAAAATTGGGTAACACATTCTTAATATTTGTCTAACTCAGTGTTTTTAGACATTTGCAAGACCTGAAAACTCCATGAATTTCAACCACCGTGAAATATATATTGATTCTAAAATGGACCGAATTATGATCCTTTGAAGCTCCTGTCATAAATATAAAGGGAAGGGTAACCACCTTTCTGTATACAGTGCTATAAAATCCCTCCTGGCCAGAAGCAAAATCCTTTCACCTGTAAAGGGTTAAGAAGCTAAGGTAACCCCACTGGCACCTGACCCAAAATGGCCAATGAGGAGACAAGATACTTTCAAATCTGGAGTGGTGGGAACAAAGGGTTTGGGCTGTCTGTGTGATGCTTTTGCTGGGAACAGATCAGGAAAGCAAGCTTTGCTTACTAACTTTACAAGAGTTGTAATCTAGCTAGAAAATGTGTTAGATTTTCTTTTGTTTAATGGCTTGTATAATAAGCTGTGCTGGAGGGAATGTGTATTCCAGATTTTGTGTCTTTTTGTAACTTAAGGTTTTGCCTAGAGGGATTCTCTATGTTTTGAATCTGATTACCCTGTAAGGTATTTACCATCCTGATTTTACGGAGGTGATTCTTTTACCTTTTCTTTTATTAAAATTCTTCTTTGAAGAACCTGATTGATTTTTCATTGTTTTTAAGATCCAAGGGTTTGGGTCTGTGTTCACCTTTACCAATTGATGAGGGTTATTATCAAGCCTTCCCCAGGAAAGGGGGTGTAGGGCTTGGGGGGATATTTTGGGGGAAGACATCTCCAAGTGGTCTCTTTCCCTGTTCTTTGTTTAAAAAACTTGGTGGTGGCAGCATACTGTTCAAGGACAAGGCAAAATTTGTACCTTGGGGAAGTTTTTAACCTAAACTGGTAAAAATAAGCTTAGGGGGTCTTTCATGTAGGTCCCTACATCTCTACCCGAGAGATCAGAGTGGGGAAGGAACCTTGACAGCTCCTGTCAAGGTTCCTCCCCCACTCTGAACTCTAGGGTACAGATGTGGGGACCTGAATGAAAACCTCCTAAGCTTACTTTTACCAGCTTAGGTTAAAACTTCCCCAAGGTACAATTAATTTTATCCTTTGTCCTTGGAATAACCACTGTCACCACCAAACTCTAACTGGGTTTACTGGGAAATGTAGTTTGGACATGTCTTTCCCCCCAAAATCCTCCCAACCCTTGCACCCCACTTCCTGGGAAAGGTTTGGTAAAAATCCTCACCAATTTGCATAGGTGACCACAGACCCAAACCCTTGGATCTGAGAACAATGAAAAAGCATTCAGTTTTCTTACAAGAAGACTTTTAATAGAAATAGAAGTAAATAGAAGTAAAGGAATCACTCCTGTAAAATCAGGATGGTAGATACCTTACAGGGTAATTAGATTCAAAACCTAGAGAATCCCTCTAGGCAAAACCTTAAGTTACAAAAAAGACACACAGACAGAGATAGTCATTCTATTCAGCACAATTCTTTTCTCAGCCATTTAAAGAAATCTTAATCTAACACATACCTAGCTAGATTACTTACTAAAAGTTCTAAGACTCTATTCCTGTTCTATCCCCGGCAAAAGCAGCATAGAGACAGACACACAGACCCTTTGTTTCTCTCCCTCCTCCCAGCTTTTGAAAGTATCTTGTCTCCTCATTGGTCATTTTGGTCAGGTGCCAGTGAGGTTACCTTTAGCTTCTTAACCCTTTACAGGTGAGAGGATTTTTCCTCTGGCCAGGAGGGATTTTAAAGGGGTTTACCCTTCCCTTTATATTTATGACACGCCCCCCAAATCTCAGCTAGGGTGAAACACTGGCTGGGATTTCTTCCTGGAGCTCTAGGAAAAACAGAGTTAATAAGACACATGCATCTCTAAATATAATACCAAGTACATAAAGACTAAATATTTTCCACATCTCAAGGACGATTTTAACCAGTTGATTCTGGGAAACTTTCATGGGAGAGTGCATCAGCCACTTTGTTAGAAACTCCTGAGATGTGTTGGATGTCGAAATCAAAATCTTGGAGAGCTAAACTCCACCGAAGAAGTTTTTTGTTATTTTCTTTGACTGTGTGAAGCCACTTCAGTGCAGCATGGTCGGTTTGCAGGTGGAAACGCCGTCCCCAAACATATGGGCGTAGCTTTTCCAGAGCGTAGACAGTGGCGTAACATTCTTTTTCACTGACTGACCAGTTGCTTTCCCTCTCAGACAGTTTTTTGCTGAGAAACACTACAGGGTGGAATTCTTGATCAGGCCCTTTCATCATTAAAACTGCTCCCACACCATGCTCGGACGCATCTGTGGTTACTAGGAACGGTTTGTCAAAGTCTGGGGCCCTTAGTACAGGGTCAGACATGAGTGTCGCTTTAAGCTTGTTAAAGGCCTTCTGACACTTTTCGGTCCACTGAACGGCATTTGGCTGTTTCTTTTTGGTTAGGTCTGTCAGTGGGGCGGCGATTTGGCTGTATTGCGGTACAAATAGTCTGTAATAACCGGCCAAGCCTAAGAAGGATTGAACCTGTTTCTTTGACTTTGGGACAGGCCACTTTTGGATAGCATCCACTTTGGCCTGTAGGGGGCTGATAGTTCCTTGACCCACCTGGTGTCCAAGGTAAGTCACTCTGTTTAGGCCTATTTGACACTTCTTAGCCTTAACAGTTAGTCCTGCCTCCCTTATGCGCTCAAGGACTTTTTGTAGATGTTTCAGGTGGTCTGCCCAGGAATCCGAAAATATGGCCACATCGTCAAGGTAGGTGACTGCATATTCTCCTAATCCCGCTAGGAGACCATCTACAAGTGTTTGGAAGGTGGCGGGTGCATTTTGCAGCCCGAAAGGGAGTACATTAAATTCATGCAGCCCGAGATGTGTGGTGAAGGCTGACCTTTCTTTGTCAGATTCATCTAGCGGTACCTGCCAGTACCCCTTGGTTAAGTCCAAGGTAGAGATGAACTGGGCCTGTCCCAGTTTCTCTAATAGTTCATCTGTGAGTGACATTGAATAGTTGTCTGGGTGAGTTACAGCATTTAGCTTACGGTAGTCCACACAAAAACGTATTTCCCCATCTGGTTTGGGAACTAAAACCACTGGAGATGCCCATGCACTTCCAGAGGGGCGGATTACACCCATCTGTAACATATCCTGGATCTCCCGTTCTATAGCAGTTTTAGCTTGAGGAGACACCCGGTAAGGTTGGACTTTAATTGGGAGAGCATTACCTGTGTCAATGGAGTGGTGTGCCCGTTCAGTCAGTCCTGGGGTGGCTGAGAACGTTGTCGCGTAGCTAGTGCACAGCTCCTGGATCTGCTGTCGCTGCATACGCCCAAGGGTCATGGAGAGGTTCACTTCTTCCACACCACCAGCACTTTTCCCTTTGTAGTAGATCCTTCAGGCCACTCAGTGTTGTCTCCTCCCTGGGCTGTAAACTGACAAACCTGTAATTCTCTGGAATAAAAGGGCTTTAGAGAATTAATATGGTACACCTTAGGCTTTCGGTTGGAGGTGGGGAATGCTATGAGATAATTAAGAGCTCCCAGGCGATCCTGGACCGTGAATGGCCCTTCCCACGATGCTTCCATTTTATGGGCCTGGAGCACCTTTAAGACCATGATCTGGTCCATACTTTGAAGGAACGCTCTCTGGCATGTTTATCAGACCAGGCTTTTTGCTCTTTTTGAGCATCCTGTAAGTTTTCTCTAGCAAGGGCTAAAGAGGTTCGGAGGGTGTTTTGTAGGTTGGTTACAAAGTCCAGAATGTTAGTTCCTGGAGAAGGTGTAAATCCCTCCCATTGCTGCTTCACCAACTGCAATGGTCCCTTAACCTCATGGCCATATACAAGTTCAAATGGGGAAAACCCTAAACTGGGATGTGGTACAGCTCTGTAAGCAAAGAGCAACTGTTGCAACACTAGGTCGCAAACATTGGAGTGCTCATTTACGAATTTACGTATCATGGCCCCCAAAGTTCCATTAAACTTCTCCACCATGCCATTTGTTTGATGGTGGTAAGGAGTGGCAACTAAGTGATTCACCCCATGAGCTTCCCAAAGGTTTTCTGTAGTTCCTGCCAGGAAATTAGTCCCTGCATCTGTGAGGATGTCGGAGGGCCAACCTACCCTGGCAAAAATGTCTGCTAGTGCCTGGCACACACTTTTAGCCCTGGTGTTGCTTAGAGCTACTGCTTCCAGCCATTGTGTGGCAAAATCCATTGAAGTCAGTATGTACTGCTTTCCTCTGGGTGTCTTTTTCAGAAAAGGACCCAGAATATCCACAGCTACTCGCTGAAATGGAACTTCAATGATGGGGAGTGGCTGGAGAGGGGCTTTGACCTGGTCTTGGGGTTTTCCCACTCTTTGGCATACCTCACAAGACTGGACATAGGTAGAAACATCCTTGCCCATTCCCTCCCAGTGGAATGACCTCCCCAAATGGTCTTTGGTCTGGTTCAGTCGCGCATGGCCACTAGGGTGTTCATGGGCTAAGCTCAAGAGCTTGGCCCAGTATTTAGTTGGAACTACCAACTGTCTCTGAGGATGCCAGTCTTCCTGGTGTCCACCAGAAAGAGTTTCCTTGTGTAAAAGTCCTCTTTCTACAACAAACCTGGATCGATTAGAAGAGCTGAGAGGCAGTGGGTTGCTCCGTGCCTCCGTCCAAGCTCTCTGGAGGCTTTCATCTACTTTCTGTTTGGTCTGGAACTGTTCCCTTGATGTTGGAGACATCAGTCCCTCATTGGATTGTGGACCTATGCTTGGTCCCTCTGGAAGCGATGTAGGGGATGGGGCTGTTTCCGCTGACTGTGAACTGCTTTCCGCTGGGACACTATGTTGGGGTTCAGGCTCCGGCTGAGCCTCTTGTGTAGGGTTATGGGCTGCTGCCGGTTCAGGTTCGGTAGGGCCCTCTGGTGTTGAGGTTGCAAGTACTGGATTCAGTGCTGGCAAATGGTCTGGTGCTGGTTGTTCCGCTGGTTCCGGTTCTGGTACTGGTTCCGTCTGGGTCTCTGGGACTGGATCCACTACTGCTGTTGCAGACATGGACCTGGACCCCAGGCCAATCACCTCTGACCGGGTCCTGATAGAAGTTTCCGGAACAGAGCTAGGCCTCACGGCTTGTTTAGCCTGGCTATAGGGTGACCATTCCCACCCTCTTGGCCCGCTTCACATGATTGGCCAAGTCTTCCTCCAACAGCATGGGGATGGGATAATCATCATAGACTGCAAAAGTCCATGTTCCTGACCAGCCCTGGTACTGGACAGGCAACTTGGCTGTAGGCAAATTGAAAGAGTTGGACTTGAAAGGTCACTTGGATCTCTGGGTCAATTAAATTGGGGTCCACTAAGGAAGCATGGATAGCTGACACTTGTGCTCCGGTGTCCTTCCATGCGGTGACCTTCTTCCCACCCACACTCACAGTTTCCCTCCACTCCAAGGGTATCTGGGAGGTATCTTGGCCTGCAGACCTCTGGTGTGATTCCGGTGCAATGAACTGTAATCTGTTGGGGTTCTTGGGGCAGTTGGCCTTTACATGCCCCAGCTCGTTACATTTAAAACATCATCCAGCTGATGGGTCACTGGGGTGAGGTGTGTTGCTGGAGAACGGGGTGGTGGGACGATAAAGGGTCTGGAGGGTTCTTTGGGAGGTAGGTGCGGCCTAGGGCAGCCCCCGGTAATAGGGTGTGGTCTGGGGTTGTCCCTTCTCGTCTCCGCTCCAACTGCGACCAGTTTTCTTCTTCTCTGCCACCTCCATCCATCTGGCTCCAAATCTCTCCTGCCTCGATTTGGCTTCCCATCTAGGACGTATCTTTCTATTTCCTTAGGAACCCCCTCTAAGAATTGTTCCATTTGCATTAGGAAGGGCAAATTTACTGGAGATTCAACACTTGCTCCTGATATCCAGGCATCCCAATGTTTCACAATGTGGTAGGCATGTCGGGTAAATGACACGTCTGGTTTCCACCTTGGGGCTCTGAACCTCCGACGAGACTGCTCGGGTGTTATCCCCATTCTGACTGTAGCCTTGGATTTAAACAGTTCATACATGTTCATGTGTTCTTTAGGCATTTCAGCTGCCACCTCAGCTAAGAGTCCACTGAGCTGCGGCCTCAGCTGTACCATGTATTGGTCAGTAGAGATGTTGTACCCTTTTGAAGTTTTCTAAGAAGGCCTCAGTATCATCGCCTGCCTTGTAGGTGGGGAACTTTCTGGGATGGGGAGTGGTACCTGGAGAAGGATTGCTAGGGTTTGTTGGTATATTCTGCTGAGCCTTTACCTTCTCCATCTCCATTGCATGCTTCCTCTCTTTTTCCTTCTCCTCCTTCTCCAGCCGCATGAGTTCTATCTGTCTTTCATGTTCCCTTTGTTTTTCCTTAGCCTGAAATCTGGCTAATTCCAGCTTTTGTCAAGCCGTGGATTTTGTCATCCTAACCTCTCTGTTTTTAACTAACTTTACACCCGAGCTTTAGAAATAAACAAACAAAACTTGGCTGTAAAATTTTGCTGTGCTGGAATAGAATACCTATTCTCTTATAGTGATTGTCAGCCTACAGAAAAAGACAATTCCCTTTGTCTCTGCTCTGGCCCCAAATCAAAGCAAAAAACCTCCAACTACTTGGAAACCTGCTTACCAGCAGCCCAAAGAAAAAAAAAATCCTTTTCAAACTTGTGCTCCTTGTAAAAAAAATCAAAATCCAAATCAAAAAAACCTTCTGGTTTGGAAGACTGTGAATTTCCCTGCAGGAGTTAAGTACCCTGCCTCCAGGCAAAGAAAACCTGCAATTCACAAAGATAATCCCCTTTTGTCTCTCCTCTGGCCCCAAAGCAGAGAAAAAACAAGCTGCTTTCAGTTTCAGCTGCTTTCTGGACCTCCTTTCCAGAAGCCCCAAAGGAAAAAAAAAATTCCTTTTTAAAATCTGTATTTCTAATTCAAAAAATCTCAAATTGATCTCAAAATGATTTCAGGTTAATCCCACCACTCTGCCACCATGTCAAGGTTCCTCCCCTACTCTGAACTCTAGGGTACAGATGTGAGGCACCTGCATGAAAACCTCCTAAGCTTACTTTTACCAGCTTAGGTTAAAACTTCCCCAAGGTACAATTAATTTTATCCTTTGTCCTTGGAATAACCACTGCCACCACCAAACTCTAACTGGGCTTACTGGGAAACGTAGTTTGGACACGTCTTTCCCCCCAAAATCTTCCCAACCCTTGCACCCCACTTCCTGGGAAAGGTTTGGTAAAAATCCTCACCAATTTGCATAGGTGACCACAGACCCAAACCCTTGGATCTGAGAACAATGAAAGAGCATTCAGTTTTCTTACAAGAAGACTTTTAATAGAAATAGAAGTAAATAGAAGTAAAGGAATCACCCCTGTAAAATCAGGATGGTAGATACCTTACAGGGTAATTAGATGCAAAACATAGAGAATCCCTCTAGGCAAAACCTTAAGTTACAAAAAAAACACAAAGACAGAGATAGTCATTCTATTCAGCACAATTCTTTTCTCAGCCATTTAAAGAAATCATAATCTAACGCATACCTAGCTAGATTACTTACTAAAAGTTCTAAGACTCCATTCCTGTTCTATCCCCGGCAAAAGCAGCATAGAGACAGACACACAGACCCTTTGTTTCTCTCCCTCCTCCCAGCTTTTGAAAGTATCTTGTCTCCTCATTGGTCATTTTGGTCAGGTGCCAGTGAGGTTACCTTTAGCTTCTTAACCCTTTACAGGTGAGAGGATTTTTCCTCTGGCCAGGAGGGATTTTAAAGGGGTTTACCCTTCCCTTTATATTTATGACAGCTCCTTTATGCTATATGTTATGCGAAAGTGCCTGTTAAGCTTTAGCCAGGGTTGGGATATTGACATCAATACAGGAACAGCATAGACTGCATGCTGTGATAAAACCATCACCACTGCCGACTTTGTATCTTTTGTGCAGTGGCAAATGCGTAGTATTTGTGGTAGCAATGGAGGTGTGTTTTGCTTGACTTGTGTTAGGCTAAAAGTAATTGAATGTGAATTGAACTTTACACATGTCTTTTGTATATGATTATTAGGGATACATGGACAGTAACCATGGTTATTAGAGTACACTGAGCCAAACTGTACAAAGACTGCTCTTGCAGTATTCTATAATGCAGTATCAGGCAGCGACATGTCAAACGTACTCACTGAACAGGATGTGTGCATTGCTTATTTTCATCAGATTACTTGATTTCATCTGTGATAGAGTGAGCAGGTCTCCCAGAAACCTCGGGTGGGGCCCTACGATAATACCCCTGTACAGTCCCTAGGAGAATGCCTTGCTTTGTGGGGCTATGATAGTTGGTTTTGATTTAAATTTCAGCAGGAGTTTTCTTAAGGAGTCACTCCTAGGTGGGAAGTGATCGAGTCCAGCTGAACTTACTTAGACACAGAACATTTCAAAAAGAGGCCAGGCTACTTTTAGTGAGGAAAAGTGGGTTTCTGCCTTAAACCAAATCAGGGAGTTCTGAAAACAGAAGAGCTGTCTTGTTTATATTGTGTTGTGTACACTCCTCCCCACCCCCCATCATATTTAGGAATACAAGCCACAGCCTGGCAATGTAGCAAGCAACTGATATGTTCAGGAATTTTTTGGGGTTGTTAAAGGGGCCTATATATGAATAAACCTGAAATACTGAAGAGATTGTTGCTTAACCTGGGTCTCCGGAGAAGTTTCTCTCCCACTGCAGAGATCCTGGACCTGCCACAGGCTCTTCTTATCAATTACATCATGTTCTCCTATCTAAAGAAGAGGAATAATTAGCAAAGGGAAGTCTGCAAACAATTTTAAAATACATACAAAATAAGCCAAGTTAATATCAAACGATGTTAGCACGCCTGTTTCTTGATGCTGACTCCTAAGTCCTGCTACATACTTACTAGGTTTTGATGTCTGAAGGAAGACTGGGTCTCCTCACACAGTGAGTGGTTGGATGCCATTAAAAATTGATTTTCACTGCACTGCAGTCCTTCCCTTTTCTGTTTATTCCCTATACTTAGAATGGGAAATACTGCAAATACCATGGTGAATGCAACTGCTGGAGGTTTTAATGTTTCCCTTTGTAAAAGACTCTTGAACCGCTGACCCCTGTTGCTTGACTCCTGCCTTGATGTAAATTGTCAGACAGTAGATAGGGAACATGAGGCGCTTTTACTCTGTTTGAGGAAAGAGAAAAATTGTTGCATTATCCATTGCTCTCTGTACTTGGTTAGTGAACCCAGCCTGGCCTGAATACCCATTTTTCTCTTTCTTCTAGATCTCTTTCCCCTTTTTTAACTCCCTACACAATTCATGGAACATATTCTTTACACTGGATATCCAAACATCAACTCTCTCCTCATTTAAATCCCTCCAGAAAACTCATTTCTTCCCTTACACCCACAATAACTGAGTCAAAAAATATATATACTCATTTTGATTTTTTCTGTAGAAAAAAAACCCATCATCCACATAAGGACCTGGATACCACTGATTTTAAAATATTCAATATGCTTTCTAAATCAGATTCCCTTGAGCACTTCCAGACATGCAATTTCCCTTCCTTATACTTTATCCTCCTTTTTTTTCTTTTTAGAAAAAAAAAGGTAATCGAACCACCCTGGGATGCACATGCCAAAACTTAACAACTATGTGCTACTATCACTATACATCTCAGTCTTCTTCCCCACTATTTCCTACTCTTCATCAACAATCCTCATTGTGTCTCATCTAAACTGGCTGAAATCCTTCAATGAGCTCCATGCATGTAGACCCCTACATTTTTGCAGAGCCCCAGTTACTTTAGTAGGGCTCCACATGGACAGAGGGTCAGCTCGTTGAGGGATTGAGGCCTTTGATTATAAACTCTTTGAGGTAGGGGGCATGTCTTTCTTTGTCTTCTTGTATGTTCCTAACACAATTTCAAGTGCTAGAAAATAATAACCCAAAAGTATAACTGATGCTTAACTTGAGGACTATGGATAGCTTTACTATTGTGTCAAGAATAGTGCAGCTGTAATTCAAACAGCAACAACTGACAAGATTCATTATCATTAATAAAATCTTTCCAATAAAATAAACATATATTAAAGATAAATCTGTGTTTAATTTTTTTAAACTGATGATAGAGTGGGCAATATACAGTACTACTTAATCCAAAACCACATTTGAATGTTCTCTGTCTTGTACATTTCTTTTATGTAACACAGTGGTTCCCAAACTTGTTCCGCTGCTTGTGCAGGGAAAGCCCCTGGCGGGCCGGGCATGTTTGTTTACCTGCTGCATCCACAGGTTCAGCCGATCGCACGTCCCTTGGCCCGTGCCGCTTCCAGCAGCTCCCATTGGCCTGGAGCAGCGAACCGCGGCCTCTGGAAGCCGTGATCAGCTGAACCTGCGGACGCGGCAGGTAAACAAACCGGCCCGGCCTGCCAAGGGCTTTCCCTGCACAAGCGGCGGAACAAGGTTGGGAACCACTGATCTAACAGATTACTCAATGTAAAGACTTATGGCTGGACAAATTCAATCATGCTAAATCATGTATTTTTAAGTTGGTCTTCAGATAGGGAAACACTGAATTTATTGAGAGAAATTAGAAAAGGCCTGTGCTGAAATCTAGCACATGCCATTGAGAGCTATATATCAAGAGGATTGGAGCAAAAAGCAGGCGAGAGAGTTATGAAACAAATAATATAAAATAATTTTAAATATGTAAAAGCTGGCCCTAAGGAAATGAAAGGCAGGTGATGTAACTTATTTAACACATCTCTTTCCAAAACAGTTACTAGGTACAGATTTTTAACCTTTTTCCCCCTTATTTAGTGTCTGTACACCTAATTAGCTTCCATGTACTACTGCTACACAAAAAAAACACATTATAGGCCAAATCCACACTTGATGTAAATTGGTAAAGCAGTGTTGATTTCAATGGAGTTATGCTGATGGTAGTACAAAAAAGTTAGCCATTTAAGTGACCTCTCCCCTCCCGAAAATCCCCAACCTGAATGCAAAAGCACGTTGTGCATAAATACAGCATTATCATGGAAAACAGTTAGTCAGCAGCAGGAAGACAGAAAAGATGCAGGATGCCTTTAGAACAGCTAGAAGAAGCAAGTTACTCTGTTTGGACTAATGGAAGACTCCTCAGCTTTGGACAATACTGGAAATATTTCAGTAGTAGAAATCAGTGCACAACTGTTAATTTTTTTTTAAAGTCTAACAATGGTAAATAAGAGACTAACCCCCGCAAAAGCTAACAGTACATGTAACAAAACAGAAGAAAAGAAATGTGTTCAATATTTTAGCATTTCAGAGATTCATAAATTTTAAAACCATATGTGATGGGGTGTTCACCACACTAGCCCAGACTGGGTTAATGAGGCGGAGAAGAGGCCAATGAACCTGATAGGCCACATGAGAGGGGAGTTAGGTTAGCTAAGAAACCCCTACTTGATGATGAAGCCCACCTGAGAAGGAACAAGTGGGACTAGTTTAAAGGCAGGAAGTTGGGAGCAGAAAGGAGCTATAGCAAGGAAGTCTGCAGTTGCTCTCTGGGCATTAGAAAGGGAAAGGAGGACACCGCATGGGATGAGTAGAAACCCAGGGGATCCAGGCCCTGAATGAAGGGTTTACCCAGAATGGTGGTGGAACAAAAGCCTGAGAGAGGCAGAGTAGGGAGAGAAGCAGGGAAATGGCAGCAAGATGGGACATTGCAGACCTTGTCTGCTGATTAGAGAGTCCCTGAGCTGCAACCCAAGGTAGAGAGTGGACCCGTGTTCCCCTACCAGCCACTGGGGAAGTGGCACAGAGGGAGAAGTGGATTTGAAGACTGCCTGGGATGGTTTATCCTGTGGGACTTTGATCCCCCTTGAAGGGGGAAAACACATAGTGATCTGGCTGGAGGACCAAGCCACGAAGAGAAAGCACCTCAAGTTACGAGAAAGGCAGGGCACGGAGCATGTGAACTAGTGACAGATGCGGGCACTGGACATGGAAGGAGCTAATCTCCAGAGCAGCCTGGAAGAGGCTTCCCAGAGTGAGCCCTGTGACATCATGAAAGACTACTATGATCATCTAGCTTGATCTCCTGCATAACACAGGTCATTTCAATTTCACTCAGAAACTTCTGCAATGCAGGGAACTATTTTTTCCCTGGTACATAAGTGAACAGTACTGAGCTCAACAACTTGTGGTGGAACAAGAACATGTATTTTAGAAGGACATCCAGTCGATTTAAATTCTGCATATAATGATGATTTTGTCACCTCTCTTTATATTTTTTCTAGTTATAAACAACACCCATTCTTTAAAAAGTTATATTTATCTTCTACTATCATTAACTGTGTCCTATGTCTTTACTTGCTAGATAAAAGGCATTTTTAGTGTCCGATATCTTCTCCCTATGTGGATACTTAAAAACCACGATCAAGTCATATTTTACCTATTCTTAAAGAAGCTGAATGGATTTCTGGTCTTCAAGTATCTGATTTTAAGTCTTGTTTCCTTGTTCCTGAATAATATCATAGCTATTATCTGAACCAATTTTTCAATAAACCTTTAAAGTGTGGTCTCACCAATATTCTAGAACAGAGGGAAAATCCCCTCTCTATTCCTGTTCAATATATCTATCTATCTATCTATCTATCAAAGGCTCATGTTACTCCTTGCCCCACACTGGGAATTCATGCGGATTTGGTGGTCTACAATGCCCCCTAAGTCCTTTTCAGTGTCAATACTTTCCAAGATACCGTCCCATAGACTAAATATAGTCCCTGTTCTTTGCTCCTAAATGTAAGATCTTGCATGTGTCTGAATTAAAACACATATTAAATTTACCCAATATACTAAATTCATTCAATGTTTTAATTAATCCAGATTGCTCTGTATCATTAACTTGTCCTCCATCATTGTTGCTTCTTATCTTCCTTGAAGCTTCCAGATGAAGATAGCACATCTCCAACTGAAACAAGCCAACAAGGACAAATCAAGAGCTCACCTATGTCAGAAAAAGGGCTGTTCTATCAATTTCACTTAGTGACTGATTAGATCACATTAAGAAATCATTCTCCACTTTGTGGAGAACAAAAAAGACAACAAAAGAAAGACTTTAAACTAAATTAATCACAGTATAATTACAAATAATTATAATTAATTTGTAATTATAATTATAATTAGAAAACACAGTATTTTAGATTTCAGAATAGAGCGGTATCTGTGCTTTCATTCAATAGTTTAATAGTTTGCATATGAAATCAAATTACTAATATTATCTTTTAGGGGTATTTCCATATTATCTAATTTTTAAATGTGTTTTGCTAGCGCTGCCATATGGATGATTGGGGAAGGGGGGAAGGGAGAAACTAAAGTAATAAGACAATGCTTGCATGGTGGGAAATAATCAAAAACTACCACAAACACTTCTGTGCCTAGTCAAGATCACATGCCTTTCAAGTCACTACTGTTTTTCTCAAGGGATAGTATGCTATGGTCTGTGAGATGCTTGGAAGGCTGTACAAGTAATGCTGTGTATAACACTATTTGAAAGAAATGTGAAAGAAAAGGTCACAGAGTAATATCAAATAATGGCTAGGCTACCAGTACAAATAAAGGGAAAGAAAATATTTATCTCTGATGATATGAATTTCAAGGGCAATATTGCCTCCTCCATGAATAAATCAATTAGAGGGAGCTAAGTCTCTCACTGCCTTTCAGGTGAGAATAATTTGGGTGTCCCCAACTCAAGAGATATCAGGGAATCAAATACCCACATAAATGGAGGCAAAATCCAGCTTTGCTGTGCCCCTACTCTCGACCTCTCCCAGCTGATATCGTGGCATTACCAGGAGCCACTTACCCTTCTATTGGAAATGTCCTATAAAAATTAGTAAAAAAAGATCCATCTTCTGGAAGTATTTGAACAATCCTATCAAATTTAATAGAGAATTATATCACTGTTGTTGATCTATAATTCTATAAATCATTAAAAATAGACCTATGAAAAGGACATCAGTATTCAATCTGATAGGTTCTTTTGAGCAACCATATTTATTTCAACGCTGTTAAAGCCTGCAGCCTTTTCATAAGGGATTCACTGAGTCCTTCTATGGCTATTCAGAGTCAGCTGTAAAAAGCACTCCAAAAGAGTTGGAGCTTGGTCAAGTGATCACCTGCAACATGTAAACGGAAGGACCTAAGCTTAGGTCTCTAGATCCAACCAGAAGACTCAGAAAATAATGTTTACATACATATAAAGTGCTTGTTTTGTCAGTTATTCAGCAGCCTACATGGAATAGACAGTACTAGTTTCAGTTTTAGAAGGAGTTGTGTTTTACTGGGGCTTTGGTGATTAGTCGATATCAAAAACCTACAATAGATCTTCTTAAACTCACAGCACCTAATCACATTAACAGCCCGATTGACTTCTTTGTTACTGCTCCTGTGAGTAAGATGTGCAAGACTAGGCCCTGATTATTTCAATTGTGAATGACATTTTGGACCTGAGTGCGCTGATCCTGCTCCCATGCAAGCCAAATTGGCTTCAAATGGAAAATAATATCAGACCCCTAAATATTATGGTGCTTTACAAACGCAAAAGACTGAGGGAAAGTGGTTTAACAATATAAATCTACATTTAATGTTAATGTTTGATGTGGAACTGTGGGGATTATTGAAGCATACTGTTCTGGTGACATTTCTCCACATGAAAATTTTTGCTATGACTATTGGCAAACTGGCCTCCTAAAGAGTTAACTTTTAAAGGCATCTCCTGTGAATGCAATTGCACAAAGCAAAAACTTGAGCAAACCACTTATCTAGAAGAAAAGTCACAGGAAATTTAAAAATCAGTTGATTTAACCAAATGAGGCCACCTTAATCCATATTTAATTGAAAAAATGCAAGACCTCAAGAATTTCTTTCTGCTTCATTTCCTTCTCTTTTTTTCCCCTCCCTGCATGGGTCAGGGGATAAAGCCAACATACTTTACAGATCCCAGCCTTCTGCATGCATATTGTAGAATAGCTAAAAGGGAGATCCCAAGGGCAAGCTGTTTGCCAAACAACACCCTTTGCTAAACCAACAGCATTTAATCTTCTCTGAATTTGTGATG
Source organism: Eretmochelys imbricata (assembly GCF_965152235.1). Taxonomy (NCBI): domain Eukaryota; kingdom Metazoa; phylum Chordata; order Testudines; family Cheloniidae; genus Eretmochelys; species Eretmochelys imbricata. The sequence continues at coordinate 146,436,766 of NC_135572.1, forward strand.
CTAATCTGACCCCAAATTCCCCTCCCAAGCTCATTCAAACAGAACTGTATGTTCACAATAGATACCTAGTAAAGTCACACCACTTCAAGTGCTATGAGAGAATATGTAGGCAGGTAAGGAGGAGTGCAAAATGATTAATTTCAAGAGTAGGACAATTAATATTCACAGTAGAAAACACTGTTCCATTCTTTCTGAGGCAAATACAGTTAGAGTCCCTGGCATTTACCCCTTCATTTTAATTTAATGACAGTGTAGTTGGTTTAAACCTTTCTTAGAGACATATGTTAGGAGTAAATGTTGCCGTTGGTCCAGAGCTTTAAATTTGGTCCATCACACAATGTCTAGGAAAGCATTCACTGCTAATTAGTCCTGTAAAACAATAGCTAGCATGTTCATGGGTGGCTGCACACAAAAGAGCAAATGACCCCCACTTTTCATCCAAGGCGAAAACAAGCTAAACAACATGCACAGTATAACTAGTAGACTATCAGAACATAGTGTCTGTCGTATATACTGTAAAAACTCTAAGGGTATATCTATACTACGTGCCGGATCAGCGAGCAGGGATCGATCCAGTGGGGGGCGATTTATCGTGTCTAGTCTAGACGTGATAAATCTATCCCCGAGTGCTCTCCCATCGACTCCTGTACTCCACCACCATCAGAGGTTCAGGCAGAGTGGATGGGGAATCGGCAGCAGTCGACTCACTGTAGTGAAGATATCGCGGTGAGTAGGTGAGTAGGTCTAAGTACGTCGACTTCAGCTATGTTATTAATGGAGCTGAAGTTGCGTATCTTAGATCGATCCCCCACCTCCCCAAGTGTAGATCAGGCCTAAAGCCCAAATGGAAGTATATTTTTCTAAGATACATAGTCTTCAAGTGAAGCACATTGCATACCTATCCTAAAACCATGATAATGATAAATTATACAACGGTGTTCTTAAAAAGTTTCCTTTTACCATTTGGAAAGGTATGCACCATAGTCCTATACTTATACTTCAGAAAATCAATCATATTTTATAAAAAGAAAAGGAGTACTTGTGGCACCTTAGAGATTAACAAATTTATCTGAGCATAAGCTTTTGTGAGCTACAGCTCACTTCATCGGATGCTACTGAATGCATCCAATGAAGTGAGCTGTAGCTCAGGAAACGCTTATGCTCAAATAAATTTGTTAGTCTCTAAGGTGCCACAAGTACTCCTTTTCTTTTTGTGAATACACACTAACACGGCTGCTACTCTGAAACCAATCATACTTTATATATTTTACTGAACAGTAAAGTGTTACAGATATATTTTATAACAATTGAGGAGATTTAACATGTTTACAAATCATTACCACACTGACATCTGAAATAGGATATTAATCATTATGAAAAATGAACTGATTGTTTTTTCGTTTAGAGAAACATTGTGCCATGTTATAATCTTTTGGAGGTATTTTCTTCTGGTTTGACAGGATATTACCGTGTTATATAGCGAACCTTCTTGCACCATCTGGGACTCAGTATTTCTTGTATTTTTATTAAACTGGAAAAGAATTCTGTCTCTGCCCATATTTACCAAACCAGGCATATCTAGCAAACTTATCAATAGAATTTTTTGTGATGCAGTGTTTCCTTTTTTTAGGTAAATGTACTTAAAGGTCTACTCCAATGCCCATTGAAATCAATGGAAGGACTCCCATCAGGGAAAGATCAGGATTCATAAGAACTCACTGTACGTAGATTCCAAACATACTATACCAGTCTCTCTGAGAACTACATACATATGCAGACTTTAAGAACTGAAAACACTTAATGATGTTATTTACAAAGTTTTTAAATTATTTTTTTTTTAATTTTGGAAAGTGTGCAGTGGACTCACATGGAGTCATACGAAGTATTATATTGGAAATGACTACAGATCCTGTGCATGTAATTGTAAGTTATATGTTTAATTATTTTGATGAGGCTAAAGCACTATACTTTCAAACTTTCCTAACCCATATTTTCTTGAACAGAAAATACATGAAATATTTATGAATCATTTTGATCCTCCCAAACATTCTTTTTTTCCTGATTTCTTTTAAATAGGATAAGTCTTGGATTTAGAATAATAATTATTTGAAAATTTCCCATTACATAGAATATTGATGGTAGAGAAGCCATTCAATATATTTTACATGCAGCACCAGGGCTAAGGGTTAGAGAATGTATCAAATGCACCTTACCTAGGGGTGTGGTGGGTTCTCCATCATTTGAACTATTTAAATTAAGACTGAATGTCTTTCTAAAAGATGTGCTATAGCTCAAATGGAAGTTATGTGCTGGATGGGTGAATCACTGGAGGAATCACCTGTGTCATAGTGGTTGCTTCTGTCCCTAAAATATATGAACTTGTTTGGCAAGATATAGCCAACATTCAAATAAGTCACAAGGCTTTTGCTTCATTGACACTGATGCCACGTGCTATAAAGTAATTCAACTTTTACCAGTTTGGAATGTGGCCACTTGTGAAGACTAAACATATTGAAGAGTCCAGTACAGGTATTGCATGATATTTTGCATGTTTGCAATGTGTAATGTTTGTAGTAAATATTACCAAAAGATACTCCAGTTTGGAAAGAAATCATATTATTTGTTGGCTCTCTGTACTTTTAGCAGAGGGGGAAAAAATGTGTTTTAGCTAATGTCAGTCCCAGATGTTCAGTATCCTTTTGAGGAAGGGAGGTTCAGGGCTATATTAACAGTCCTGTCCTGTTCTATTTGTGTTACCTGAGTGGTAAAAAGAGAACAGACACTTTCCATAAATCTCTTGCTGAGGATAGCACTAACTTGGCGAGTGTCCAGTAGGCACCAAGCTAATAGAGTCAGCTCCTGTGCCTCTCTTTCTACCACCACTACAAAATAAGTAGGGAAGAAAAGTAGCTAGAGTCCAATAGGCTCTGGTTGTCTCCAGCTGCCAGATGGTTCTTTAAGGATTGTTGCCAGCTGTTGCAAATTAGGGCAGCCCTCCAGGCTGCTCTAATCTGCTCTGTGGGTAGAATTGAGGTAGAGACTAAGGGAACAACAATTGAAAATCCACCTTGTCAATTTCAGCCAGCAGAATCTGAACACAACCTAAAATCCACAGTGTTTGAAAGTAAGAATGAGGCAGTTTAGATAAACAACATTGGCTTAAACCCCTCCCCAGAACTCTTGGTTGAAGACTATATACTCATAATTGGCCCAATTGGGCTATGCTTACTCACACTGCGTAGTACCAGCTTATTCACACTGAGTAGTACCAAGTAAAGTAAGGGTGAGAGTATTATAGTATGGATCTGCAAATTCCCCCCACATCTAGGTATACACCCATGTGTGATAGGGAATAAGACAGGAAAAACTTGAACTGTCCTAATCACAGAGAGCTGCCAAAAATGAGAGTTAAATGCAAGGATTCCAGATGGTGCATTCTGCCTTTAATGTGAAATATTTTTGAAACAAACTTTTTGAAAGTATTTCAGATTTACTCAGAAAGCCATTAATTTTCAAACAACAAATATTGTACTCTCAATCTTAGGGTAATATAAATATACTGGACCAAACTATATTTGTGGTTTGAAACTTAATGATGTTCTCAATAATTTGAAACAATTCACAAGTATTTCTTTATTACCAGAGAAACATAAAAGTCAGTGGTGTAAACGACTTATTAGATCATCCAGTGAAACTCCATATAAACTCATGATTGTTTCACACACTACCTTTCCATCTCTAAAGGTGATAGGTTTGCAGCACTTCCTTAGACTGTTCTATAGCATAACACTGTAGAACATAACATCTCATTGTCAGAATATCTGTCTTGAAACAGAGCTATTTTTTCTTCTTCATTTCACCCCATTACTCTTGATTATGTGACTGTAACAGTAATCACTGGAGTTGGTGAACACTGATCAGCTACCCTCATGACAGTGCTTCTTTTGGAACCTTCACCAATGTTCTATGACAGGTGCCAAGAAATAAAAAGTAATCTCGTATCAGCACTCCAGAGAGTCACCGTTAAATTAAAACCACTCTCTAGGCCCTAATTCCAGAAAGAATTTAAGCATGAAGTCAATGTGATTTAAGCATGAATTTAAAGTTAAACAAGAGGGAGCGCTGTCCGGAATAGAATTGCTTTCCTAAACTGGTGCCTAATTCAGTAATTCCACTCCCTCACTAGTGCTAACATCTTACAATACAGCTGGTCTTTTTCACAATTCTATGGTCATTGCCAAACCAAGCTATGTTTATTTAAATGCTATTTTCCCCTCATTTAAAATACCTCCAGCACACTTTACTGCTCTTCTCTGAACTCACTTCTGTTTGTCAGTCTCATTCTAGTTATGTGGAGCCCCACACTGAAAGTAATGTTCCAGTTCCAGAGCCATATACAGAAAGAGACCTGTGGAGAACTGGGAAGTATGTATTATTTTGTATGAATATTATGCATGCCTCGGTGTGTTTGTTCACAATGGGTTACTTGCTATGGAGTTAAGTCAAAAGGGCTTATCAGAGGTAACAGGCAAGAAAGGTAAAACCGTGCTCTATGCAAAGAGCACCCTGGCAAACATTCAAACACAACAGCAAGTTTTCGTAACCATGAAACAGTGCCTCATCAGCTCCAAACTTGATCACATAGCTATTTTGTCCAGGCCGAGGACCTGGGGATTAAAAGATACTGATCTGTTAAAACATCCACCCTCCAGAAAGGGAGGAGTGGGGGTGAAGTTGTCAGCTACTGCAGACACACATTGATGGAGAATCAGGGTTCTGCAGAAAGCAAAATGAACGATCCCAAAAGTCATGTCATCTTAGGGGCTGGAACTTCCTACGTGCTGGAACACTGCCTCTCCTCAGCTCTGCCTCCCCCCCTGTGGGGGGCTGGCATGTCTGTTCCGCCCCCCACATATTCCTCCACACTGCAGCCCACTTTTTTGACAAAAGTGGTCATTTGTCCCACTTGCTTTTGCCATCTGATCAAGTCAGCAAGAGCAACTGGGACAAATGCCCCCTTTTGGGAAAAAAAAATTGGGACGGCCCGGAAAGGGCTTAAAAAAGGGACTGTTCCAGCCAAAACAGGACGTATGGTCACCCTAGGCTTGAGGGGAATGCCAAGCATAGGTAAGACAGTATGCAGATAGGTCTCTGCTTTAAATCTTTTTCTCTGATTGCTGTGCACCATTTGTCAAAATAAATCACACTTTGTTTTCAAGAAGCGACATCTGTGTCATTGCAAACTATTGCTGTCCACAGGCTCCCGAAAGAAAACTCTTGCAGCTGCTAATCCCATTGTCCCTATTAGATATCATGGTTGGCAACCAAGAGACACAGTCAGAGAGTGGTTGTATTGAGAGATCCCACTTTAAAAAAGTGGAGCCACAGGCCTGCCACTTGAAAGGGGTGCAATTAGGGGACTGGAAGATCTTAGAAGGGGCAGTTTACCCAGGAACTATGATAGACTATTAGTCCCTGCTCCATTAGGGAATATCTTTGGATGTGCAGGTCAGTGATGAATAGTGACTTGCCATCAGAGATAAACTCGCTACAGCAAATAAAATACTCTGTGTTCAATAACTTATTACCTGGGTCTGTAAGTGATGTTATATAACAATTAGTCTTCATCAAGGGCTGTCTCCACCTGCATGGTGATTAACAATTCTCTTCCAAAAGGCATCAAAAGCAATAAAGAGGCTAATGATATATGTAATTGCATTCCATCAGATCACATGGCTTGGCAGAAGTCAGTGTTATGTTTTGTTTATACACAAAGAGGAAATCATGTATTTTTTTAGCCTGACATGCCTCATATGAAGGAAAACAAGAAAGAACATAAGATTTCCATGAGAGGAAGAACTAGTGATTTACTCATTCTGCATCTGAACTGAAATCTCAACTCAAAGGAAGGAAAGGACTAAATGATCTCTTTGGGCACCTTCCAATGTTACTATGTTCGAGGCTAGCTTAAGTACATAGCTATATTTTATGTATGTCATATATTCTTTAGCCAGTCCATTCCAAATGAATATTTGGCTGAATGGTCCAGTTAAATGGACTCTTGGCACCAAGCAGGTATGATATAGTGAATGCAAGTGGATTTTCATCTCTTCTCTTTTCTCTAATAAGAACCCTACAGCAGCAAAAGCAGTATGTCAATAGCAGAAACCTTGATAACTCAAAACATGCTGTTAGCACTGCCAGAGAGACTCATGGAAGTGTTCTTCTTCACAGGAAAATTGTAAGAGACTCTCTGAAAGATGAACAATTGCCCCTTGACAGGTGTACGAAACCCATGCTGGCCTATGGCCTGCACCATCTCCAAGGGAAGCGGTCAATCTGACCTTGCAGACAGTAGAAAATGGAACATAATTACAGTACATACTTGTGCCAAACTTTGCAGTTTATATGAGGCTAATTAGAAAGTGACTGATCTGAGTCAGGTTCTGCCTTTGATTTATCTTGTTGAAACAAGTCTGGTATAGACAGCTTTCGCTTGACTGCAGTGCTGTCACTACTAGATAATGTTAGTCCCTTCTGGTCCTGTACTTATTGTGAAATAATGTGTCATTACAATCTGCTGATAATGTGGAGAGACCCAGTCATCAAGAACACATCAAACCCAGATGTGTGGCCAAATCAGTCCCTGGTCTAACTCAATTGATTCAGATAGACTCAATTGATTCAGGGATGAATTTGCCCCTGAAATATAGAGTTGTTGGGTGTTTAGTGGGTTTACTAAGATGAGATCACCCTGATTTGAATACCCAAACACTGTCTCCACCCTATTACATTTTTTTAAAAGAAATGACAGAGGCAGTAGTGTTGAAATATTTGCTCCATCCTTCTGCCTATGGATATTTCACCAAAAATACTTGCTTATACTTTATATGATGGGAATTTCCATATCACTCCAGAAAGTACTACCTCTAGTATTACTCCCATGTGCTATGGATTACCTTTGAGTCCCATCACTCTGGGGGCTACTCCATCCAAGGGGTATATCTAGGTTGGTATATTTCAAAATGGCTCTGCACATCGACTTGAATAGGGAGTGTACTGGATTCTTCTTATTCTTCATTTACTTCTAACTAGTTGTGACATCATCTTAAGCACTGTCCTTTCCTCTCATCCAGTTTTGGATATGCACCTGTGTGACTGCGGTTCCAGGGGGAACCACACTGAGGTTACTCAATTAGGGCAAACTGCAAAGAATAGGGCCAACAGTCCCCAAAGCTGGTGGATATTCCAAAGCTGGTGGATTTACCAAGCCAGCACAAAACAGCTTCTACAATACCTTACTGGTAGCACAGAAGTGAAAACACAGCACAAAACAGCTGGTGGATAATCGAAAGCTGGTGGATTTACCAAGCCAGCACAAAACAGCTTCTACAATACCTTACTGGTCGCACAGAAGTGAAAACACAGTTCCCTTATAGCAACCCAGCCTTGGGCTTTGACCCAGGCAGCCAAGTCAAATATGATAAGGATTACTGAAAATCTTATTAATCATATAAGAAAGTTCTACCAATTCCAAAGGATCCGACACATTACCTCCAAAGTTAATGAATATTTCAGATCTTACCCAAATATATGCTTACAGCCAGTTATTAACTAAACTAAAATTTATTACAAAATTAAAGAGAGAGAGAGAGAGAGAGAGAGAGAGTATTGGTTAAAAGATCAGTGTACATGCAGATATGGGTGCAGTTCTGAGATCAGTTTTAGTAGAGATGGTGATCTTTGTAGTTGCAAAGAGTTCTTTCAGAATTAGTCCATAGATTATAGTCCAATGTTCATATTCAGGGTGATCCAGATGGGACTGGAGATCTCAATCTTAAAATTCAAGCTTCCCCTGAATAAAGAATCAAGTTGATCTGAGATGAACGGCTCAGGTCCCAAGAGACTTTTATATAGTTTTCTGGCAGCCTCTTGACCATACAGTCTTGGGTGAACAATAGACTTCTGTTTCCTAAACATCATTGGTAATTAACTACGTGTATTAACATGATGTAATTTATCCATTAAGCAGTTCATATACAGTTTACCAAAAACTTTAGAGAAATATAGACAATGACACTATTTCACCCAAGATTCATCTAAACGTTAATGTTCCCTTTTGATCTCTGAATCAATAGCTATAGTAACAGACAGGAACTGTCTGTTTACATGGCTAACATCTAACAAGATATAAGTAAACACATACAATTTGTGTCACCTCTAATTCTCTAACCATACAGGTTTGCATTTCAAAGTTCTAGCCTACCTAACATGGAATGGCCCTAATTACCATCTACATACTTTTCTAAAGTCTCTAAACTTAAACTTGTCTCTGGGTCATTTTGCCTGTGAGCTGCTTAAACCTTTCTGGCTACGTGTCACAATCTGTTAGTAAATATTAACCCTTTTAGTCCTCTTTTCCTTTTTTATATATAAAATTCATTCACATATTAACTATTCTTCCTAAATCTTTACAGTATTAATAAAGAGTGTGTTTGAATTCTAAGGCCAGAGTGTTTATTTTTAACCTGAGTGACCTGTGTTCAGGCTGTACTTTATTATGGCTGGGAAAGACCTCTCAAACTACAGAAACATGGTATAAACAAGTCTAGGTGGAAAAGGTTGTCTAAGGTTTAGTTATGCTTTTTAACTGATAAGAGGTACTTGTTGTTGCAGATTTTGTCTGTAATAGATAAAATATGGATCTCTGGAAAGATGTTTATGTTAACTTGATAACAACTGCTGGTTGTCACAGCTGTCAGTAATAATGACTGGATTAGAATTCCCTTTAGTAATACCTAAAGATACCATAAAGAACACTGCATATGTAGCTAGGCAAAACAAAAATGTTAAAACATAACATATGGTGACATTAGTCATGGGAAAGTCTTTTTCCCTCCAAAAAGGGTTTGTTTTTTTGTTTCATACCTTATAAAAAAGACAGTGCTTTTGGAAATTAGGTAGAGAGTTCAAAACTGCCAATATTCCACTAGTTAGAGAGGACAGAGACACAAAGGCCAGCTCTTTACCTTACACTAAAGGTGGTAATTCATCTATTATTTTCTGTATAGTGCTGTACTAATCTCTGATAATCTTTGATTAAACAATTCCATTTGAGCCTGTTATTTGACAATCTCTAATCATTGTTGAATTTAAACATGCAACACACTTTATGGTCATCGAATAGAGCTTTCATTGGAATCATCCCTTTCCCAAAGGACTGCCATATTCACTGTTTTCAGAGATACAGAGCTAAAAAGAAATTATCTTAAAAAAGTAAATTGAGCCAGTAATATTTTCTATATTTAGTCTGCTCTCAATTAAACAATCATTTCAAAGTAACTAATGAATGAAGAATTGTTGTAGATCCTTTCTCATGTAGCTCTAAAAGTGATAAGTCTTTGTAACTCCAAAAGACATTGTTTAAATGGTTTACATTAAACATGCACTTCTATGTAGTCATTCATTGTATAAGAAATGTACAGTAGTTAAGTAGTTCTCAGTTATCTAATTCCAGCAATTCAACATTCTTACCCCTCCATAATTAACTGTGATAATTTCTTCTTCATTATACAACTTTACATTCACGTGATGAGACCCTGAAATGTGCATTTAAAAAAAAAAGTACACTTTAGATAGGATAATCACCACTGTGACAACGTTGTCAACAGTTTTTCCATCTCAGAAAAGAGACAATGACTCAGATATGTGTAACATACAGGAGTCAATTAAAGCAATTTATATCTTGATCAATCTAATGGATTTTTTAATACGTAGAAACTTTTCTTTTGATAAATTACAAATACCGCAGCACAAAGGAATGCTAATTGTTGAAGGATAATGTAGTTGCACTGAGGAACATTGAGTAGGTGGCACAAGAGACTCAGAGGAACAAATCTCTACTGACAGCTACAGCTGTGTGGGGAAAAAAAAATGTGTACTTAAAATGCAACTAGTGACATTTACTTACTGCTAATTCAATGAAAGAGCCAGAAATTCTGCTGTTTATTCAGTGATTTCCAAATTATTGAAACCCAACATTGCAGGTCATAGAAGATCTGAAATTCAAAGTTCAAATGCTTGCTGCATGCTTTGAAACTACATACAATTCTTGCCCTTTGTGATCACTGATCAGAAATGCTCACTTTCATAGCCTCAGGAACTTGCTTGGGGTAAAGAACGGAGGGATGTTGTGCCAAACCTCAACGAAAATTGGGCACCAATACAAACATTTGTAAATACTAATCAAAAATCAAGTTATCCAGTGAGTAGAGGGCTGTGGGAATATGGAAGAAAAATATGAATGGGAGAAGCAAAGCCTGGGAGAGACAAAAGGTTCCAACATATATGAAAGATAGGCATGGTTAAGTACATAAGTTCAAAACCATAAATTTCTAAATTGTAGTCCCACTGGCAGTGCCTTTGACTCCTGCTATTAGGCAATGAAGAGCTTAGGGGTAGTGGTAGGGTGTCTATGGGCAACGAGAATATGGAGGCAGAAATTACCATATCCAAGGTGGAAGTCAAACTCAAACAGCTTAATGGGACTAAATTTGGGGGCCCAGATACTCTCCATCCAAAAATATTAAAGGAACTGACACATGAAATTGCAAGCTCAATGGCAAGGATTTTTAATGAATCTGTAAACTTGGGGGTCGTACCCTATGAATGGAGAATTGCTACTACATTGCCTATTTTAAAGAAAGGAGAAAAAAGTGATCCAGGAAACTACAGGCCTGTTAGTTTGACCTCAATTGTATGAAAAGTCTTAGAACAAATTGTGAAAGAGAAAGTAGTTAAGGACATAGAGGTGAATAGAAATTGGGATAAAATACAACATGGATTTACAAATGGTAGATCATGCAAAACCAACCTGGATCTCCTTCTTTGAGAAGATAACTGATATTTTAGACAAAAGAAATGCAGTAGATCTAATCTACCTGGATTTCAGTAATGCAATTGATACAGTTCCACATGGGAAATTATTAGTTAAATTGGAGAAGATGGGGATTAATTTGATAACTGAAAGGTTCATAAGGAACTGGTTAAAGGGGTGGCTACAGTGGGTCATACTGAAAGGTGAACTATCAGGCTTGAGTGGGGTTATTAGTGGAGTTCCTCAGGGATTGGTCTGGGGACCAATCTTATTTAACATTTTTATTACTGACCTTGAGAGTGAGAGTGTGTTAATAAAATTTGTGGTTGACACAAAGTTGGGAGGTATAGCCAATACGGAGGAGGGCCGGAATGCCATACAAGAAGATCTGGCTGACCTTGTAAACTGGAGTAATAGAAATGGGATGAAATTTAATAATCCAAAGTGCAAGGTCATGCATTTAGGGACTGACAACAAGATTTTTTGCTATAAGATGGGGATTTATCAGTTGCAAGTGACAGAGGAGGAAAAAGACCTGAGTATATTGGTTGATCACAGGATGACTATGAGCCATCAATGTGATGGGGCTATAAAAAAGGTTAACACAGTCCTGGGATGCATCAGTTTAGGTATTTCCACTAGAGACCGGGTAGTGTTAGTACCATTATACAAAGTACAGGAGAGACTTCATTTGGAATACTGTGTGCAGTTCTGGTCTCGCATGTTTAAGAAAGATGAATTCAAAGAGGTATAAATACCAGGGAGGGAGAGCAGTTATTTAAGTTAAGCATCACTGTGGACAAAACACAAATGGCTATAAACTGGCCATCAACAAGTTGAGGTATTGAAATTAGAGGAAGGTTTCTGACCATCAGAGGAATGAAGTTCTGCAACAGCCTTCCAAGAGGAGCAATAGGGGCAAAAAACCTAACTGGCTTCAATACTGGGCTTGATAAGTGTATGGAGGGGATGGTATGATTAGACCATCTACAGTGGCATGTGGCCTATCAAAGACTGCCAGTAGCAAAAATCTCCAAGTGCTGGAGATGGCACACTTAATGGGGATGGCTCTGTGTTGCTACAGATAATTATCCCCCAGGTATCTGCCTGCTGGGTCTTGTCCATATGCTCAGGGTCTAACTGCTCACCATATTTGGGTTTGGAAAGGAATTTTTCCTCAGGTCAGATTAGCTGATTACCCTGGGCTTTGTTGTTGTTGTTTTGTTTGTCTTCCTCTGCACAGCATGGGGCATGGGTCACTTGCAGGTTTAATTACTGTAAATGATGAATTCTTTATAACATTAAAGTCTTTAAACCATGATTTGAGCACGCCAGTAACTCAGCCTGAGGTTAGAGGTCTATTATTACAGGAGTTGGTGAGTGAGGTGCTATGGCCTGAAATGTGCTGGAGGTCAGACTAGATCATCATGATGGTCCCTTCTGACCTTTAAATCTATTAGTCTATAAAATTTCATAGTGTAGACATACCCTAAGTCATGAAATTTCTATGCCTTAGTTTTTAGATGTATAAAAATGTGTTTAGACCTTATTAAATGCTTGTGAGTTTCTGCATGTATTGATCTTGTTTATAATATCTGTATTCCACATTATAAGTAACTATAAAAAGTTTTTGCTCTAAAATTGTAAACCCCACAGTCAGGAGAAAAGCATCACCGAGTTTGAAATACTAATTACCACAAGACATGCCATCTCCTCTCCAACAAAAGAAGGCCTATAGATACCAGACAATCCCTTTGTGGAATATCAGTGGACAAAAGAGTTAGATTGCTCACACCCATGACAAAGAGACATGCAAGTGGATTAGTCCCATCTTCTTGAACTCTGTGGGAAGAGAATAAAAATCCCTGATGAGAAGAAACTGTATCTGTATGCTGCTTGAACTCTGCCGGGTGAAGATTTCTAAGCATAAGCAAGGGATCCCTAGCTGTTTGTCCTAGGTTAACCATAAAGGACTTATTGAGCTTGCCTATTACAGCAGCTTCTTTTACCTTTTGGAACCCACCATATTTGTGCTTAGGTTTACCTTTGGTAAACATGTAAATAACTCTTATTTCTTTTTCCTAGTTAATAAATCTTTAATTATTTTATTATAGGATTGGCTACAAGCATTCTCTTTGGTGAGAGATCTCTGGAGCACTTAACCTGGGGTAAGTGACTGGTCCTTTGGGACTGGGAGTAACCTGAATATCATTGTGATTTTTGGTGTAAGGGACCATCTATAACAAAGGCAAGTTTGCCTAGGTGGCAAGATAGATCAGAGTACCCAAGGAGACTGTCTGTGACTCCATGTCAAGGCTGCTACAGTGCTTGAGGAGTTCACACTTGATACTTGCTTGGTGAAATTTAAGTATAGAACTCACAACCAGTTTGGGGTTTGTGCCATGCTTTGTAAAGAAACTCGTTCTGTACCCATAATGCCATGGAATGATCAACAGTTTCTTGGGTTTTGTACACATTACACAGCCCATCTTTGTCATTTTTAAAAGTTTAACTTATATAAGGCACAGTGATAATAATGACTCCTTCAATTTTTCTATCATGACTATGGAGTATAGTATCATCTTTGATTTTTGATTATAGAATCTTTGTCCTTTTGTTTCCTTTGTCCATAATTCTCACCATTCCTTCGTGAGCTCTTTCATGACCAAACTTTTAAATTTTTGTCTACCTAAAGATATAATAAGATCCACCACCTCATTTTTTGGTGCATGTTTTGCTGCTTTGTCAGCCTTTTTATTTCCGGATATTCCAGTATGCCCTGGAATCCATGCTATTGTTACACAGATACCTGCTTGCATTATTTCCGTAGTCAGGAAGATAATTTCACTTATGTCATTTTCTGCTTGTTCTGATTGTCTTTGTGCCTGACAAGGCATCAGATAAAATTGCAGCGGCAGCCAGTCGCATATCTCCTACCCAGGTTCGTGCCAACGTTATTCCCATTAATTCAGCTGTCAGAAGGGTCACATAATTCAATAACCTTTTAGATTTCTGGATTCCAAGACTAGGCTGTTTCCACCCTACCTGTGCTGTCATCTTTTGATCCATTTACACAGAATTGGCAAAGCTGGCTCCATTTTTCATAAACAAATACAGAAATTTCTTTGGTCATAGTGTATGTATTTTTCGTTCCCTCATTTTGTATACAGTTCCAAATCCACAAATGGGGGGATAGCTGTCCAGCTTTCATTTGATTCCTCTATGAATATTTTTTTACTTCTCTCAATTTTTCTTTTTTACATATTTCCTTTTTTGACCCCAGTATTATGAGGAAGTCTGTGGAAATCCATATCATTTTGTCTACTAAGCTCCCATTTATCCTCAAATCAGCTGTTTACTTCTGTTTTAATGATTCCCTTTTACCTTTGCCCAAAAAGTTAGATCTAGTAGTTTTATCCTTAGATTTATATTTATAGATATATATTCATAGGTTTCTCCAGTGGCTACTTGCAGCACACATGCCACAAGCCAGTCACAGAGCTTGGGCATGGAGTAGTTCAAAGTTCCTCAGAATTGTTTTTGAGGCTGAACCAAAAGCTTGGCATCCATAGTCAAAAACTGGTCTTTCCAATACTCTATACATCATCATCAGAACCCTCTTTTCTCTACTCCATTTTTTCCAGCTACACTTTTAAGTAATTTCATCCTACTTTTATATTTCTGTATGAAGTTATCTGTGATCTTTCTACGTTAATTTATTGTTAAACACTACTTCTAGGAACAAACTTTTGAACTATCAATTTTTTCACTGTACAGAAATAAGTTCCATTCTTCACTGAATTCCTACTTGGTTAAAAGCTTTCTCTTTGTTTTTGCAAGTGAGAATGTAAATCCCCAATCATTTCCCTACTTGGAAATTCTCTGGAATACCTCATTTGTTTTTTTCTCCCTGGCTACTTTAAGTCTTTTATGCTTAGTTCATATAGCATAGTACTCTGCAAAAAGGGAGATACCTCTTCCTGTCTGCACACTTTTTGGGAGGTCATTTATCATAATGGAAAACCAAAATAGAGCTGATAATATCCCCTTGTGGGGTTCCATTTGTAAGTTTGTAGCTTTTTGATAAAGTTGTTCCCACTTTGACATGTATAGTTCTATCTCTTAAAGTCCCTTATCCATCAAAACATTCTCCTCTTCATTCTAACTGTGGCTAGTTTATATAGGTCTTCCCTCCATAACGTCATATGATTTTTCAATGTCCAGAAAGACTTATCATAAAGTTCTTAGTCCTTATGCTTTTTTCTACCTCTGTTTCTAGTCTCAGTATTTGGTCAACAGTGCATTTTCCTTTGCTAAAACCACTTTGTATCTCAGTTATAGTATCATTTTTTCTCCCAATATTCAGTTAGTCTTACATTTATAATTTTTTCATGATTTTCGCCACTGATGATATGAGGGCACTAGGCCTGTAAGCATCAGGCCTTGTATATGTTTTGCTTGGTTTCCTTACTAGTATCACTGATACTTGTTTCTATTCTATTGGCAGCAGTTCTTTTCCTGCATATCATTATATAACCACAATAGCATCTTTAGACTCCCTTCTGAGAAGTGTTGAAACATTTAATTACTTATACTATCTTTACCTGTATTTTTCCAGCAATAAGCTCCTGCATACTAACATCTTTTTTGTTTAACAGATCATCATGTTCTCTCTATCCATTTAATAGTTCTGTGATCCTGAGCAAACCTCCATTTTTCTTCACGAAACTCATTGTTTTGATTCATATCACCACAGACCCTTTGGAATTCTTTTGCTAAAATGCCTGTACTTCCTATATTGAAATCCTTAATTTCATTGTTTACAGTAAGACCAGATATACATTTACTCTGAATTCCATTCATTCTTTGAATTTGCTTATACATTTCTGAAAGCTTTGATTCCTTTTTATTCAATTTCCCACAAAATTGTCCAACTTTATTTTTGATATTCCTTTGTGCCACCATCTTACATCTCTTATAATTAATTACATCTTTACTATTTGTTGTGTGTTTGTGCTTGCTTATATTGCTAATTTGCAATCTCCATTCCACCAGGGTACCAGATTTCTAAATCGGGGCAATTTTGATATTTTATGGACAGCCAGGTAAGCTGCTGCCATGATTCCTTTTATTACATTGTTGTAGAATTCTTCAAGGTTATCGCTTGTTCTGTTCCTGTATAAAATATTCATCACAGGCCCCAAACAGGTTTTGGAAAAATCCAGCTAGGAACTTTTTGTGTGTCTCGATATTTCCTCAGCATTGGTACTCAATAAATGTATGTACGTGATCACTTCTGTTCCATCTTCATTATGAATTTCCCAGCTGCATTTTAAACCTATATTATTTGTGGGAATTCCCAGATCCAAACTGGAAAATGATCCATCTACTGAATTAAATCTAGTAGCTGCTCCTCTATACAATATTACCAGTTTATGCATATTGATAAATTATTCTAAGTATTTATAATTTAGATCCGCTTTCTTACTTCCCCATAGCTCATTATGGCTATTAAAGTCTCCACAAATTATGATTTTTTTCTAATTCTAAAATAACTAATTTATACATGGACTGTAAATATTATAAATTCAGACCTAAGTGTTTTGTTGTTGTTGTTGTTCTCAATGGGAATCTCAATAGCACTGTGTTCAAAACTTAGCTTCTGTATACACATTTCAAAGTAGTAAATTCCTCTTTTATAAATATACAGGTACTCCTCCTCCCCCTCCTCTGGTACCCTCTTTATCCTTCCATAGTGTATAATTTCCCAGTATATTGAACACAAGACTACTTATTAGCCAGATTTCTTGCACACACATTATATAAAGCTTTTTCCCTGTTTCAAGGATGACTTTTTAAAATTCCTGTCCATGCATTACTAATCTATGCACATTCCAGCTAAGGTTTATTAAGACCGTGTCACTTAAGATGTACTATTGCCTTCATTGAAAATCACATGAATATGGCTGGTCAAGAGATTCATTAATTTTAGATTTTTTTTCTACTGCTTTTGCTATGATTTTGATTTTCAATTTTCCCCCATCTACAAGATGCAGTTAATTGCTTCTTTAACAAATGCTATCAACTTATTTTACCTATAGGCACTATATTATCTCCTCTTCCTCTCATATATTCTTGCCTGACCAGAGATGTGTTCTGCTGTCCATGTACATCTTTTCTTTCACTTGTGTCATTTTTCTTTTTCCTGTTTTATGCAGTAGATACCTTTTGGTACCATCCACAGATCATCCTTTTTTGAATAATCTTATTTTTTTTTCTGCAGCAGTTCTGCTACTGTGCATCCTTCATATGCTGCAGGGCACTTTCCCCTCCAGTTAGGTTCTATTCCTCTTATCATTTGAGTGATTTTCTCCACATTTACTGCACCTCATTGTTCCCTTATACATGGCTGTCACATGTCCAAATATTTAACAGTTATATCACCTTATAAATGGTTTAATTCAGTCAGGTTGATACCGCATTTGGAGCCTATCCAGAAGTGTCCTACCTGTAAGTGTTATGCATATTGCCAACGTGGCCAGTTTTCTTCCTTTCTCCTACTAAGTAGCCACTTAAGAAACAATACTTTATCTTCACCTATGCTCTTTTTGATATCATCCTCAGACAGTCAAAGAAGCATGACATACATAAGGCATCTTGCTTCGATCAGGAATTTGGGCAGTTGACAAGTAACTTTCATTCCCCCTAAGGTTACAGTTTTAAGAAGTTTTTCAACTTCTTCCTCTATGAATATGTTCTATCTATATATGTCCACTCGGCATGTTTCAGCTCTTTGTACATCATCAACACTTATCATTAGCCATTCCACCATTTTCAGGGATTAACATCTTGTATTTTCACACCTTTTGTCACTGATTTCACAACTATAAAATGTTGGCTTTTATCCTGTTTTTTTTTTAATTATTTCTATGCATTCCTTCTTCAAATCCTGATATGTCTAATCATTTCCCCCCTTTTTCCTGATCTGAACCCATTCCTCATCCCCTGCTTCTATTCCTCCATAGTCCAAGGTAACTTTCTTTTCCTCCCCATTCCCACCATCCCAACCTCCAGTATCAGTGTGCAGTTGGGGGCTGGGGCCAGTCACCACCCTCCACCTAGCCTGGTCCTACAGCCCAGCCTCACCATCTTCTACCATGTTTAAGCCCTATTACAGCCTGAGCCCACTAGTCTGTCAGAGATACATCTTCAAGGCAGGCTCTTGAGATAATTTTCCATTTCTCTCATTACCCAGTTAATTATAGTCTACTGTTGTTTTGATCTCTACTGGTGTGCCATATTTACCGTGCAACACATTAACAAGCACTTAAGCTTTCCTGTGTTTTGAAGTGGGTTCCATGTACAAGCAGGTGTTATTTCATTAAGATTGTCAAGGTACCCATTACCTTCCTCATTAAACATCCCCTATGCTGCAGTTACACAAAGTTATAATTTCCTTCTTACTAAGAGTGGACATGTATTAACATATGACTCCTTTAAACATACAGCTCTATTAATTCAGGCTAGCATAGAGTATTATGAATACATTTCTTTTAGATAACCAAACAAAAAAGAAAGCTCAGCATACATTTCCATTAATGTTTTTTTTTTTATTTTGTGTATTACAACTGATAATCGCCTACTGTCTCTATGGCAGACCTTCTTTAAGCTTCTCCCACCTTCCTTCCTTGTTCTCTTCTACAGAGCTAAAGAAGAAGTGCAGTACATATCCTCACGCGAGTCATTTTCCTCACCATGCCTAAAGATTCCTAAACTTTTGTTAATGATCCCTATGCTGTTGATAAAATATCATTAATACTGTATGTGAAGAAAGATGACCATATCTCCCCCTTGGAAGATTATTTGTACAAAACCTAGTTCAATTGCACAGTATTTTCATCCTACAGAATACAAGGTGCTATAAAAATCACCCATATAAGCCCATAAAGTAAAATCTAACATTGGACAGGTTGGTTATAGTGTCCTTCCCACAGCCTGGTTGAAGACACACTGAATTTTGTGTGCATAAGGAATATGGGGTAACTGCTAACATTTGGCACATCTGTAGTCAGTCACATTACCAATGCTGCCAAACACAAAAGCTTAAAATTGAGAGTGGTCAGTCATTTATTTCTCCCTGTGTGGTGTGCCCAGCCATACAGTGAGCAAGAGAGAGAGAAAGAGAGAGAGAAATTACTGAATATATATACATTTCCCTCTGGATCTTCTGAAAATTTCCTCTTAATATTGCATCCTGCATCAAAGGACAATTAGAGCCCCAGCTACCTTTGAATGTTAATGGGAGATGGGCATCTAATTCCTTCAGGCTCTTTTGGTAGTCCCAGCCTGCATCTCTACAGGGTATCAAAAGGCAGAGAGTGCCACAACTTGTTTTGCCATCACCTAGTTTCTCAAGTGCATCTCTTCAAAGGAAATTCAGATGCACTTCTTTTCCACCAGCAAAAATAAGATTAGACAGTAAATTTCTTGACCTTTCATTAACTTATTAAGTAGCTGTGCGGCCAAATTTCACAACCCATTCAGAGCCGAATGGTACTTAAACACCCTCAGGTGTTTCACTGAAAATCTAATCATAACAGAATCATAGGTGAGTTATCCTTTCAGCGCACTCATTTGAGAGCTGAAAGAATATCCATTATCAGAGAGCACTGTGCAATATGACATACCTCGTAACATAGTCTGCAAAACAATTATTCCATTGATTATTGTAAATTATTTATTGAAAACTTGTCTTCAGTGTTGCTGATAATGTATTGGCTGTCCTTCTCATATTGCTGGATGGAAGGAATATTTAAACACGCCATGCCATCCAACTCTGCCAGAGCTTCAGTCTGCAGTGACAAAGGACAGTAACAGCAACTGAATATGGTGTCATGCTGATTGGCATCTACAGGGCTAATGCAAACAAGTGAACTTTATTAAACTTGACATATCTAATAAGAAGAACACTTGGCTGGGATTGTTGGCCTTACAGTTATTGAAATGTTTAATACAGTACGTGTTCCATTGGATGTTCTTATTTTATCTCTGTCACTTTCAAATGCAAATTGTTAGAATGGTGAAAACCTACAAGAAAGTGCTGTAGATTGCCACAGAGGCAACCCTTCCCACTTCTGAACCCCAAAGCTTGAAATTGTGGGAGTGGGCTCCTTTTGGCGCACTGAGAGGAGTTTTGGACTTTATAACAAATGTAACTCTTAGAAAGTATACTAACTGGGGTAAAACTTCAGGATATTTTTCAAGGGAATTTCTTACAAGGCTCCTTCAATTTTTAATGGGATATCTGCCTAGTTCTACACAAATTCAAGTGAAAATTTATACTACTGTGTTTGATCATATGCTCTGTGCAAGTATTTTGAGAATGTTGTAGGTCTTGGGATAGGGGGAGGAGAGCAAATACTTTTATTTCTCTTTGACCAAACAGCAAAGTTTAGATTTTAGAAGAGATGTTAGGTCCAAAAAATGATGATGGTAGTAGTGGGCAGATTGTGTGACTGTTTTTTTCATTTGGATTTGAAAATTCCTTGTTCTCTCATACCCTGCTATCCTGTAAACACTTATAAATGTGGCTATCTTTATCTTACAGGAGTAGATTCACTGAAGTCAATGGGTAGGATTTTTTATTCAATTGAAGTCAATGATAAGTCAATTGAAGTCACTGACTTCTGTGGAAGGAAAACTGGACTGGGTGCTTTGAAAGTCCCATCCAATGTAACTGCACTTAAAGTTGAACATGGGCAATGTACTTAAAGCTGAATACGGGCATATGTTTTCACAGGACTGGTGCTTCTGACAGTATATATGTTCTATACCTTTATACTGAATGCAGTAGACAGCGATTTCATCCCACTGTAAAGCTGCAGTGGTACCAAAAAGTCTCATATCTTTTTTTAAACTTATGCTCCTTCAAAATTAATAATAATATTTTGGGATAGAGTTTGGTGCTTATGTACTGCCTGGAAAGTGAGGATGAGCATTTCTGACAACATCTTTCTGTAGGCTCAATAAAAGTTCCTTATAAGTCATCATAATACTGCCTTTCTGGTCTGAGAGAATGTAATTTCATTTCTCCATTCCATATGCTACCAATACAGCCTTGTCATTGCAAATTATTCTATTTTATTTTTTTCTAATCCAAACTACTGAAGCCAATAAAAAGACTCCCATTAACTTTCACAGGGTTTACATCAGCCTCCAAGGTGTCGTCACTCAAGAAAAAATAACATGCAATCCAGGCATATTCCTATATGCTGATAAATTTTCACAAACATCTGAACTTCATACAGACCTCTTTGTTTTCTTTGGATTTTAGGGGCAAAACAATTTTAAAAGTTAAGGTTAAAATAATGATAAACTAAACCAATCTTTGCACATGCAGTTTGAGTAACCCTGTAAAAATAGCATGTTTAAAAAAAATCTATTTCTAAGTAAAATCAAACAAATGTTCCTGCTAATCTCTGCTAACAGAAATGATGCACTGTTTTAATTTATGCTATACATATTCAGTATCTTTCTTTTATATAATCAACATTTTTAATTTGACAATGGTGAAGTAAGTGATGAACTAAGGCTACTAACTATTATGTAAAAACATGCATGTTTTATCATTGTTTTCAAACCTCCCTATTCCCCCACCCGCAACTTGTCTATTGCATCTTGTCACAAATCTAGGTCCCAATTCTGATTTCAGTGGTACTATCATTCCTACACTTAAAATAGAGCTCATTTGTAAGTTTTGGCAGAACGGAGGCCCTACATTATCAGCTCTCTGGAGCAAGGTCTTTTCACACAGTGCATAGCACAATATGATTCTATGCCTTGCTTTGGATACCCAGTCACTACTGTAATACCTATTACTGTTACAACTCAAAAATCACAAAATGTTGGCTATCTAATATCCCAGTTGTAGCTGTATAAGGAATATGAATATTCTTCCTTTTACCCCAAAGTTCCCCTCCTTACTTCAGACGATTAAGCTATGGGATTGTTGCTGAACATCCTTCAAGGCCATTATAATGATGATAACATTTTGCTTAGAATGGCTTGCATAGAACAGCATCTCTGCCCCTCTACCTATCATACCCACATTATCATTCTGAAAGCAGCTGCTGAGATTGATGACACATCTATAATTCTCCAGAAGAAAGATAATGAAAAAATAAAAACTTCAAAGGCTATCTTACACAAATGTTTTTGAATTTTTGTGATACATTCATGAAGGTAAGCTACAGAAACTTTTTTTTAAACCACCGTCATAAAATAGGTCTCATAAACTTTCCTTTATTTTTAATTTGGTGGGGTGTTTGGTATTGTTATTGGATTTTTTTGTCAGTATATTTTGTAGTTCAGGGGCTCAGTGTGAAGCTGCTGTGATAGAACTTGTGGAAACTCATTAATTTTTTGTAAAGGGATTTTTGTTTGAATGAAGTACTCTTATCAAATAAACCTTTTATAAATAAAAGTGCAGTTGTTTCTCAGCAATACAAATGACTGTTAAAAGATCCAATGGATTGCTCATTTTCTGTCTGTACTTATTTCATGTTTGGGATAGTATTAGTCTCTTCAAGTTATTCAGAATTGAGTTGCCGTCTTACTTTGAAATGACTGACTCCACCATCTCTGGTTCTGTATCTTCTGCAAATGTAATCTTCCTGCAGGTAACTTCACTGACATATGGAACATGATAGAGACTAATCATGAGCCTTCTATTACTTCTCTTTATCCTGAAGTGTTTCCACTCATCCTGGTACTATACATACTGATCTTGTAGATGAGTCTTTTGCGTAGGAATATCTTGAGAACTTTCTTGACATTCAGATAAATTTATGTTCACAGCTTTCCTCCTCATTGATCCTTTATTTCCTCATTTTCATTTATGTATTTATCTACTTGTATTTGGTAGACTTCCTTTTGTGACTCGACATTAACTATTTTAATCAAATTGCTATTTCTCCCATATATCTAATCCTTGTTACTGGAATTACTCAGTTATTCACATTTTTCAGAGACTTCTCTATTTCTCTTTTCTTAAAAACATTTTATAGGAATTCTGCTGAATTCAGTATTTTTAGCACAGCTGTTTTGAACTCTGGCTTGTGATTAGAAAGATCATAATACTGAAATACTAGACCCCATTCTATTTAGTCTTTTAGCGGTAGTCACATGTATAACCTATCTTCAGGTCATGACAAATGCTGTGGTAATAGATAGTACCCTTAATGCCAGACTGAGTACACTTAATTTGGACAGTCAGCTCCTGGTTTGTTATTGTTGTACTGAGTTATCTAAACACTTCCAAACTTCTCTAAAGAGCATTCAAAACATGGTGTTATAAGTAATCTCCTGCTTGTAATGGCAAAAGATGGGATTCATTATTCTAGTAAGGACCATAATAGTATATTAATTGTTGAGAGCATACAAGATAATTAATTGCAAATAACACATATGCTGATAGCTCCATAGCTGAGTGGTCTCTGCCAGGAAGGGAGAAGTGGGCCTTGAAGTTAGTCTCAGCTGTATAAAGCATTATTACTCTTACTAAATCCCAAAGCAAATGGAAAATTTATTGCCAGTGGTTTAGTGCAAACTCAGGTTACGTGGCCGTGAGAGCCTGGCCCTATAAAATATTTGGTCACTTTTTCTTTTTTTGCTTTTTTGCAAAAGGGGAATAATTTTTGCATCACGCAAAGTGTTGGGCACATATCCTCTGCATGCTTGGGAGTTTCCCCAGGAACAGTGTTGCTCCACAGGACCCCTTATTATGAAACGTGCTTAAATGGCACAATTTAGACCTTGATCTCTTGTGCCTCACCACCACAGAAATCCAGCACAACGTTGTAACAGCTGTAGCTCAGCTGCTTCCGTGGGCTAGTTGTATATCCTACTGTGCACCATCTAGAGGCAGAACGTTATAAATGTATTGAGGGACATAATAGAGGAAATAATTTGGTGGCAATGTGGCAGAGGGAGCTCTTTTTTTAAGGCCTTATTGAAGCTTAGGCTTCTACAGTAGCAGGCCTGGGCTTATATACATTTGTATTAAAAATAGGGCTTATTGCTTCAGCACATAGCATACATGTGAACAATTATTCATAAAGCCATGCCAGAGAACAACTTTACAATGGATGTAAATAGTTTATAAGCCATTCTTTTTAACATTTTACCAGTTTAGTTTTTCACTGAAATATCACAAAAATGGAATGGATTCTTTGGGAATAATTGTTGTTGTTTTTTTGGTAGCTTTATTTTCTATGCCTTTATAAACATTCATAACAAAAATTGAACAGCAGCAGCAGCTTTGAAGTGCTTGCTTTGTCAAGTAAGTACAACTGACCTGCATGATTAGATAAGCAAGAATATAAAGCAGAAAATACAGCCGGGAAAAGAGTGAGCAGAACTGCATGAAAATATTTTTATACAAATTTAAACGATATATTTTGCTTTTTTACTGATGTTGAAGAAAAGCAAAATCTCTTCTCACACTACTTTTTACCCATTCACTTTCACCTATTGTCACTAATGCTGGTCAAATTATTACTGTAACTACGTTTTCTAATAAATAGCCCACTTTTCCATGAATTGTTTACAAATAGACATCGATTTCTATGAATGTATTGATTATTTGAAATTCTTTAATTCATCTGTTTAAACAAATTTCAAACAATTTATTTTGACTTGTTGTTTTCAGCTATTTCTTTGACATGAAACATTATTTGGGATGTCTGATTGGTCAGTTAAATCAAATGCTTTCTTTATGAGCAGGGGAATAATGAATAATTAATAGAGAACAACACACTACCCATTCAAAAAAATGATCATTTTTAAATTGATGAAACTCTTCTGTTTCATAAATATTTTCATGCACAAATAGGCCTTCATATGAAAACTAAATATATTAAAATCTGAATAAAGGTGGATGAATTCTTTCTCAATATTGAATGACTATAAAACAGTACCCTATTAATATCTTGTCCACCAACCTCTAAAAAATATCCTACATCTCTGGGAGTAGTTGTCTTCTGCACAATGCCAAAATACACATGCAAATTCTCCTTGTGTGTCTAACCAGAGAAGGACAAGGAAGGAAGAGAAAACTTACAAGTAACCTGTTCCTGTTAGATTTTCAGCCTGGTATCTAGATCAAAGAACATTAGATCTATTAATTAGAGCAAGAAAATCTTTGTTTCCATCAAAAAAGTGTCAATTATCCAAACAAAGGCATATCCCCAAGCTTATTCAGGGTTACTCACTATTTTAAATCTGGAAACTCCGTATGAGAGCTCAGAATAAAACTGAGATTTTTTTAAACACTTATTTGAATACAGTAGCTTAATGGTGATGCACACTGAAATATTTAATCACCCAACTGCCTACTGGTTTCCCCGAACACCAACCTAAACACATCTCTAAGGATTATTATTTTTAGGCTTAGTGTCTTTAGTGGTGACATAATTCAAAATGTTAGTTTATGAAGGTAAGTTTGAAGATCAAAAGTATCCAATTCTCTAAGGAAACTATTGTACTATAGCTGACCTTAACTGACAATTTTTGGTTTGCAAGAAATTTTGATATTTCAAGATGAGGTTTCATTCCAGATAGGAACACAACCAGTTTTTTTTTAAAAAAAAAAATATTATGAACTGGAAATCACAATTAAAAAAATGTTTTGGAAACGCTGACACATGGTATTTCCAAAATGATATATACTCCCCAGACTTGGCAGCTACTTACTAAAATTGACATTTTTATCAGTTTCACACCTGCTGACTGAACTGACAAGAATGTCAATTTGAGTCAGCAACTGCTTCTGAGGCTGTGGGACAACGCCACCACATCTTCTGCCCCAAGCCAGGGACCCCAGAACTTCCAGATTCCTGACACAGCTGGTTGGGCTGCCTCAGATTTGGTGTACCCTGGATGTCCTGGAAGCCCTCCCAAGGCTTTCAAGCTCCCAGCTCTATGACAGGAAGCTTGAAAATCCTGGAAGCTGTAGCATGGTGGGGTTGTCCCAGAGCTCCAGACAGTGGAAACTCCGGCATTCCTGGTGCCAGAGCTAGTGGGGCTGCCCCAGAGCTGCAGATTCTGGAAAGGTGGAAGCACCCAGTGAGTTGGCAGGGAACCAGGAGGGTTCTCAATGGAACCCTGCCTGGCAGAGCCTGCCCCCCAGAATCTTGGCTGTGATTCATCAAAAGTTTGTTGAACTCAAACTGTTTTCTGGAGACATTTTGGGTTCAATAAACTGCCATTTTCCAGAAAAGCTCAGTTTCATCAGAATTTCCACAAGTTCTACATTATATACATGTTCATTTGTGGCTTTTGTGCAGGCACTGTTTCCTTATTCCCTTTATTTAAATTTTATTTAGCACTGTCAAGTTTCCTTCCCCACTCTGAACTCTAGGGTACAGATGTGGGGACCTGCATGAAAGACCCCCTAAGCTTATTCTTACCAGCTTCCCTAAAGGTACAAACTTTGCCTTGTCCTTGAACCCTATGCTGCCGCCACCAAGCATTTTAAACAAAGAACAGGAAAAGAGCCCACTTGGACACGTCTTCACCCCAAAATATCCCCCTAAGCCCTACACCCCCTTTCCTGGGCAAGGCTTGATAAAAATCCTCACCAATTTGTACAGGTGAACACAAATCCAAAACCTTGGATCTTAAGAACAATGAAAAATCAATGAAACAATGAAACAATGAAAAATCAGGTTCTTCAAAGAAGAATTTTAATTAAAGAAAAAGTAAAAGAATCACCTCTGTAAAATCAGGATGGTAAATACCTTACAGGGTAATCAAATTCAAAACATAGAGAATCCCTCTAGGCAAAACCTTAAGTTACAAAAAGACACAAAAACAGGAATATACATTCTATTCAGCACAACTTATTTTACAAGCCATTAAACAAAAGGAAATCTAATGCATTTCTAGCTAGATTACTTCCTAACTTAAGGAGTTATGAAGCTGCATTCCTGATCTGTTCCCAGCAAAAGCATCACACAGACAGACAGACCCTTTGTTTCCCCCCTTCCCTATTTGAAAGTATCTTGTCTCCTCATTGGTCATTTTGGTCAGGTGCCAGTGAGGTTATCTTAGCTTCTTAACCCTTTACAGGTGAAAGGGTTTTGCCTCTGGTCAGGAGGGATTTTATAGCACTGTATACAGAAAGGTGGTTGCTCTTCCCTTTATTTTTATGACAAGCACTCTATTAATAATGAGGTTAAGTATTAAATTTCACTTATATTTTTTAACGTTTTATGATTTTTTTTCAAGTCTTCAAGTGTACAGACTCTGTACACAGATTCCAAACATATTTTATTTGTTTTAATTTCT
This sequence comes from Eretmochelys imbricata, assembly GCF_965152235.1. Classification (NCBI taxonomy): domain Eukaryota; kingdom Metazoa; phylum Chordata; order Testudines; family Cheloniidae; genus Eretmochelys; species Eretmochelys imbricata. The sequence continues at coordinate 146,463,989 of NC_135572.1, forward strand.
AACTGAAGCAGGGAGTTGACTCTTGGTGCAAGTATTTAGGCCTCAGTCCAGCAAAGCACTTCAGCATGTGCCTGACTTAAGAACATGAAGCGCCCCATGTTAATAGAGACTTCCCTAGAGTTACACATGTGCTGAAGCGCTATGCTGAATCAGGCCTTAATTCTTTAAAGAACAGAGGACATCAGATGTCACCTCTAATTTTTTGTGAGAAATAAATACAGATTGTCTTACTCACAAAGAGCTAGGAATTTATTATTTCCCCTTTTTAGCATGGTAGATATATAATTCAGAAGCAAGTGAGTTTATGAATGGTTTGTCACAAGCAAAGGAATATTATCATTCTCATGGATAAGATATTCCAACTGTGCTTTGGTGACTCATTCAAGTTTATTTTATAATAAACTTTTTAATGTAATCCTTTCTTTTAATTTTCTATTAGAAGAGGATGGTAGGAGGCAGGAGATACTAGATGAGGATTCAGAACGACTTTTGTATTCCAGTACTATAAGTTACCACTTTTGTTTTCAATGTAACAATGATTTTTCTGTGCTGTAACCTGCATATTTAAAATAATAAAATAATAATAATGCCCAGTGTTATTTTGACTCAGATATCCCTGCCATCTAATGCTTTGTGAACACTGTTGAAGTAGTGGATTGTTTTACCAGTACACTTTCATCCAAAATGCTGGTAGCGAGCCAGATATTTTATCAAACTATACTTCTCAGTCATATACAATTAATCGAGTGCATATTCTTCCTTCACTTACACCCAGGCAGCCAAGTGAAATATATGTACTACAGGTTGTGACTATTTGGGAATATGTCTGTATAATACAACTGATCATCTGTGCCCACATGTATGTGGATGCACCATTGCTGACATGCCCTGTAGCAGAGATACACCAGACAGATGCAGTAGAAGTGCTTAAGACTTAATGACCCTACTCCCAAACAGCTGGGAACAAAGAGTGAGTTGAAACCCAGAAAACCAGGTTAGCTGATTCTTCTGGAGGGAACAGGAAAGGTGAGAACGGAGGCAACTTACCATGAGAAGAACAAAAGAGACCAGGTGACCAGGAAGAGTTAAAATAAAGAAGCACACAGGACCGGGGCCAGACAGGAACTGTGGGGCAAGACAGAGCAAGGTCACAGAAGCCAAGTAAGGAGTTCCAGAAGGAAGAGGTCATCCAACATGCCTCATGAGGTTGGGAGGCAGGGCTTCCCAGATTCCTGAGCCCAGATGGCCCTAAGCACTCTGACAACCCAAAGGGTTGGATTACAGCCTAAAGAATGCCCCGCAGTGGTGAGGAAACTGAGGCAGGGACATGTGTTTAGTGCTTATTATTTTGTGTGATATGCATTCGCCTGTGCTTAACATGATTAGGTATAAAAGAGCACTAAGGTGTTAACACACATACACTTTGCACAGTTTGACTGCTTCAGACTACTGTGTCCCCCTGAGAAAGCTTAACTATAAACCAGAAGCTTCACACCTTTAGGGTGGAGATCTGAGAAGGGGGTACATTTAAGTAACTGCAGTATCTCAAGGGTCAGTGCTAGTCCTGGGGCTGAGGGGAGCTGGGCAGAGGACCCCATTTCAAAGAAGGGCTAGCAGACTGAGAGTCATTGTTCAGGAAATGTGCCAGAGAAGCCAAGGGAGGAACCAGTGCTGCATCCTGCTGAGTCGTCAGAAGTTTAACAGCCACCAGGAGATCCAGAGCACAGAAGCTTGCGTCCCCTCACAACAGTCCTAGTGGGTGGCCATCAGGGAACGCTCATTAGGATCTGAGATCCAGATATCACTCACAAAGGATATTTGTGGGGGGATGGAATATAACTGAACTCCATTAACTAAATTACCAACATATTTCAAATAACTACTTTCCAGTCATCAGTAGCAATTGGTCAATACTAAGAGATTCCATAGTTCGTTTCACTTCAGATAAGTAACAAGTAGCTTGGATGTCGTCCAAAGTTTATTTGACTTTATTGAAAACTTTTCAGTGTGGGGAAGAGATTGGAGCATGATGCTCTAGTCTGGTGGCTGAGGCACTGACTTGGGAGGTGGGAGACTCAGAGTTCTGTCTCCCTGTTTCAGTGACTCCTTTAGCCATAGCCCTGGTCTACAGTAGGAGTTGAGGTCAAATTTAGCAGTGTTAAATTGATTTAACCCTGCACCCATCCACATGACGAAGCCATTTTTTTCTACTTAAAGGGCTCTTAAAATCGATTTCCTTACTCCACCCTGACAAGGGGATTAGTGCTGAAATTGGCCTTGCCAGGTCGAATTTGGGGTACTGTGGATGCAATTAGATGGTATTGGCCTCCGGGAGCTATTCCAGAGTGCTCCATTGTGACCGCTCTGGACAGCACTCTCAACTCAGATGCACTAGACAGGAAAAGACCCGTGAACTTTTGAATTTCAATTTCCTGTTTGGCCAGTGTGGCAAGCTGCAGGTGAGAACAGAGCTCATCAGCAGAGGTGACCATGCAGAGCTCATCAACAGAGGTGACCATGATGGAGTCCCAGAATCGCAAAAGAGCTCCAGCATGGACCGATCGGGAGGTACGGGATCTGATCACTGTATGGGGAGAGGAATCCGTGTTATAAGAACTCCGTTACAGTTTTTGAAATGCCAAAACATTTCTCAAAATCTCCCAGGGCATGAAGGTCAGAGGCCATAACAGGGACCCGAAGCAGTGCTGCTTGAAACTTAAGGAGCTTAGGCAAGCCTACCAGAAAACCAGGGAGGCAAACAGCCGCTCCAGGTCAGAGCCCAAAACATGCCGCTTCTATGATGAGCTGCATGCCATTTTATGGGGTTCAGCCACCACTACCCCATCTGTGTTGTTTGACTCCTTCAGTGGAAGGAGATGGAAGCAACATGGAAGCAGGTTTTGGGGATGAGGAAGATGATGATGATGAAGTTGTAGATAGCTCACAGCAAGCAAGCAGAGAAACTGGTTTTCCCAACAACCAGGAACTCTTTCTCACCCTGGACCTGGAGCCAGTACCCCCCGAACCCACCCAAGGCTGCCTCCCGGACCCATCAGGAGGAGAAGGGACCTCTGGTGATAGTACCTTTTAAAATAGTATACATGGTTTAAAAGCAAGCATGTTTAATGATTAATTTGCCCTGGCATTCGTGGCTCTCCTAGATGTACTCCCAAAGCCTTTGCAAAAGGTTTCTGGGGAGGGCAGCCTTATTCCGTCCATCATGGTAGGACACTTTACCACTCCAGGCCAGTAGCACGTACTCGGGAATCATTGTAGAACAAAGCATTACAGTGTATGTTTGCAGGCATTCAAACAACATCCATTCTTTATCTCTCTGTGTTATCCTCAGGAGAGTGATATTATTCATTGTCACCTGGTTGAAATAGGTGGCTTTTCTTAAGGGGCACTCAGAGGTGCCCATTCCTGCTGGGCTGTTTGCCTGTGGCTGAACAGAAATGTTCCCCGCTGTTAGCCACGGGGAGCGGTGAGGGGCTAGCCACGTGGTGGGGGAAGGCAAAATGTGACCTTGGAACGAAAGCACATGTGCTATATATGTAATGTTAACAGCAAGGTTTACCATGAAAGAGTGTACCCATTGTTCTATAAAATGTCTCTTTAAATACCACTGTCCCTTTTCTTTTTCTCCACCAGCTGCATGTGTTTAAAGGATCACAGGATCTTCTCCTTCCCAGAGGCTAGTGAAGCTTAGAAAGAAAAAAAAACGCACTCGAGATGAAATGTTCTCTGAGCTCATGCTGTCCTCCCACACTGACAGAACACAGACGAATGAGTGGAGGCAGACAATGTCAGAGCGCAGGAAAGCACAAAATGACCGGGAGGAAAGGTGGTGGGCTGAGGAGAGTAAGTGCCGGGCTGAAGAGAGGGCTGAAGCTAAAAGGTGATGGCAGTGTGATGAGAGGAGTCAGGATTCAATGCTGAAGCTGCTGGAGGATCAAACTAATATGCTCCAGTATATGGTTGAGCCTCAGGAAAGGCAGCTGGAGCACAGACCTGTGTAACCAACCACCCTCCTCCCCAGGTTCCATAGCCTCCTCACCCAGACGCCCAAGAACACGGTGGGGGGGCCTCCAGCCACTCAGCCACTCCACCCCAGAGGATTGCCCAAGCAACAGAAGGCTGGCATTCAATAAGTTTTAAAGTTTTAAACTTTTAAAGTGCTGTGTGGCCTTGTCCTTCCCTCCTCCACTACAGCCCCCCCCCCCCGGGCTACCTTGGCAGTTATCCCCCTATTTGTGTGATGAATTAATAAAGAATGCATGAATGTGAAGCAACAATGACTTTATTGCCTCTGCAAGCAGTGATCGAAGGGAGGAGGGGAGGGTGGTTAGCTTACAGGGAAGTAGAGTGAACTAAGGGGGAGGGGTTCATCAAGGAGAAACAAACAGAACTTTCACACCATAGCCTGGCCAGTCATGAAACTGATTTTCAAAGCTTCTCTGATGCACACCACGCCCTCCTGTGCTCTTCTAACCCCCCTGGTGTCTGGCTGCGCGTAACCAGAGGCCAGGCGATTTGCCTCAACCTTCCACCCCGCCATAAACGTCTCTCCCTTACTCTCACAGATATTGTGGAGCGCACAGCAAGCAGTAATAATAGTGGAAATATTGGTTTCGCTGAGGTCTAAGCGAGTCAGTAAACTGCACCAGCGCGCTTTTAAACATCCAAATGCACATTCTACTACCCTTCTGCACTTGCTCAGCCTATAGTTGAACAGCTCCTGACTACTGTCCAGGCTACCTGTGTATGGCTTCATGAGCCATGGCATTAAGAGTTAGGCTGGGTTCCCAAGGATAAATATAGGCATTTCAACATCCCCAATTGTTATTTTCTGGTCTGGGAATAAAGTCCCTTCCTGCAGCTTTTGAAACAGACCAGAGTTCCTGAAGATGCGAGCGTATGTACCTTTCCTGGCCATCCCACGTTGATGTTGGTGAAACGTTCCTTGTGATCCACCAGTGCTGCACTATTGAAAAGTACCCCTTTGCGGTTTATGTACTCGGCGGCTTGGTGCTCCGGTGCCAAGATAGGGATATGGGTTCCGTTTATGGCTCCACCACAGTTAGGGAATCCCATTGCAGCAAAGCCATCCACTATGTCCTGCACTTTTCCCAGGGTCACTACCCTTGATATCAGTAGATCTTTGATTGTGTTGGCTACTTGCATCACAGCAGCCCCCACAGTAGATTTGCCCACTCCAAATTGATTCCTGACTGATTGGTAGCTGTCTGGTGTTACAAGCTTCCACAGGGCTATTGCCACTCACTTCTCAGCTGTGAGGGCTGCTCTCATCTTGGTATTTATGCATTTCAGGCAGGGGAAAGCAAGTCACAAAGTTCCATGAAAGTGCCCTTACGCATGCGAAACTTTCGCAGCCACTGGGAATCGTCCCAGACCTGCAACACTATGCGGTCCCACCAGTCTGTGCTTGTTTCCTGGGCCCAGAATCGGCGTTCCACAGCATGAACCTGCCCCATTAGCACCATGATGACTGCACTGGCAGGGCCCATGCTTTCGGAGAAGTCTGTGTCCCTGTCCTCATCACTCTCGTCACCGCACTGACGTCACCTACTCACCCGGTTTCGCTTTGCCAGGTTCTGGTGCTGCATATACTGCTGGATAATGTGTGTGGTGTTTAATGTACTCCTAATTGCCAAAGTGATCTGAGCGGGCTCCATGCTTGCTGTGGTATGGTGTCTGCACAGAAAAAAGGCATGGAACGATTGTCTACCATTGCTCTGATGGAGGGAGAGGTGACTGATGACATGGCTTACAGGGTTGGCTTACAGGGAATTAAAATCAACAAACGGGGTGGCTTTACATCAAGGAGAAACAAAAACAACTGTCACACAGAATGGTCCCCTCAAGGATTGAACTCAAACCCTGGGTTTAGCAGGCCAATGCTCAACCCACTAAGATATCCTTCCCTCTGGTATTTCAGGCAGGACTGAATCTCCATTAAAGTTTTCAAGGTGCCCCTGACAGACCTTACCAAAATGATTGTTGGCCGTTGATTTCACGGAGGGAAGGAGGGGGAGCAAATTAATACAAAACAAATCTGTTCTATTTCTTGTTTTGATCCACTCCATCTATCTTTTACATCTTTGGCTGGCAGCAGATGGTGCAGTAGGACTGCAAGCCATCCACATCTCCTGGCTGCTCGGCAGAAGATGGTGCAATAGGACTGCAAGCCATCCACATCTCTTGCCTGCTCACCATAAGATGGTACAATAGGACTGCTTGCAGGACTAAAGAGATTGACCTGGTCGAGTCACTCCTAATTCAGTCCCTGGGCCCATGTCTGCCCAGGCGCTCCTGACCAACCTTACCGAGGCAGCCAGGAGCACCTCGGACAGGATGAGGATGGTTTTCAGGCCTATTTCACTGTCTGCTGCCACAAGACAATGGGTTGTTGCTGCTGTGTAGCAATGCAGTACTGTGTCTGCCAGCACCCAGGAGACATACGGTGACAGTGAGCTGAGCGGGCTGCATGCTTGCTGTGGTATGGCGTCTGCACAGGTAATTCTGGAAGAAAGACACGAAACGATTGTCTGCCGTTGCTTTCACAGAAAGAGAGAGGGAGGGCCTGATGACATGTACCCAGAACCACCCGCGACAATGTTTTTTGCCCCATCACACATTGGGATCTCAACCCAGAATTCCAATGGGCAGCGGAGACTGCGGGAACTGTGGGATAGCTACCCATAGTGCAACACTCCGGAAGTCGATGCTAGCATCGGTACTGTGGAGCACTCCGCCAAGTTAATGCACTTAATGCACTTAGAGCATTTTGTGTGGGGACACACACAATCGACTATATAAAAACGATTTCTAAAAAAAGACTTCTATAAATTTGACCTAATTTCTTAGTGTAGACATACCCATAGAAAGTGGAATGGTTTCAGCAGGAAAGACTGAGGAGCTCCACATCAGAATATACCATGGTCCACTGGTTAGAGCACTCACTTGAAAGTTGGGAGATCCCTGTCCTAATCCCTGCTTCTTCTTCCTCAACAAGTGGGAATTGAACCTGGGTCCCCCATCTCCCAAGTGTGCTCTAACCCTTGGACTAGAAGTTATAAGGTGGGCAGCACCATCATTACCATTTCCTCCTACTCTGGCTGGTTTGTGTGGAATAAGGCAGACACCTAAATTCTCATAAGAAATGCTTTAGGCACCCAACCTGCCTGACTCCGGGAAAGGGGTTTCGAGCCCGTGGACTGCTAACAGAGCTAGGTGCCTCCCTGCAGTCAGGATTTGGGCTCCTAGCTGTGTAAGAGGGGAAGGCTTAGCACACAACTTTCTTGTCAGTATCTCCCATTGGCCAGGCTACGAGGCTCCCCACCTAATAAAATGGATTTTGTAGGTATCATTTTAGACACCTCTCTCTCCCCATCCATTGCATAGGGAACCTAAGCACTTAATGCAGGGTTTGTGGATTGTGATATTGCTCCTGTGATTTTCTTTGTGCCTAAAAGTTAGGCACTGCAACACTCAGTGTCACAACATCTTAATCCCTTTGTGGATCTGGGCCTTAGAGAGTAAAATCCAGGCTTCACTGAACTCAGTGGCAAAACGCTCAATGACTTCAATAGGGATTTCACCCCACAGCATTTGTCCTTTTGAGAATAAATTATATAGACTGAAAGTACATGTTTTTTCTCTTCCTTCTTTTTTAAATAAAAGAGCCCCCTTTGCAGTTTTCTTTGTGCATACATTTTCCTGTAGAAAATAAATAGAGCTCAGTACAATAAGGTTGTTGCAGAGCCATATTTCATGGCCGTTTTACTATGACCTGCCTCAAGACAAATTAACTTTAAACTAAGTATATTATATCTTAAAGACAGACAAATGAATTAGGCCATGTACTGATACATATGATGGGTTCAGTCCACCAAGAACCACAGCCAGAATTCTTTCACTTTGTAAGAAAAGTGAATTTCATGGCTGGCAATGGCAGTATAGGACTTTTCTTGCCAGTCTTTTATTTATTTTAATACAGTGGGTGGGTGGCTTCCATTATGGCTCTGCATATTTATTTAGTGCATTTTTTTTCAGTACATTCCATGTGTGTCACATTTTGACTGCAATCCAACAGCTATCTCCAAGGCAACTGGTCAGTAGTCTGGATTTATGTGTGTTATTGGATTGAAGAACAAAGGCATACAAATTTATCTTTCATGGTATTCTTCGTGTTTTGTATAGCACAGGCTTCCCTTCCAAAGAAGGAAAAAAAACATGTTTTTTTTTCAACTGACTTGCCATGGTAAACAACATGGGTATTCTTTATGAAAAAGTAATATTTGAATACATTTTGTAATTTCACATAATATTTTCAGAATACCATCAGGCTCACACAGCCTCAAACTTCCACTGGGCACTACCATTCCTACCTATAAACAATGCATATTTTAAACTTCTATATTTATTATGCAGCTATCAAGGCACCTTCAAATAATTGTCTCACTCAGGTGAATTAAGTTAATAACATTGAACTGATTTAAGACATGAATAAACTGACAACCAAATCTCCTAATAATCCAGGGCTCTCTCACCGTCCTCCAGTGTTGCGATATAGAACAGCTTCAAAGTGACAACAGACAACTCTCAAATTGGCACCACCCTCAGCTTGCACGTGGCAGATGCCACTTGCCTTGTGACCACTGACATTTGAGTAGTTCAGATTGTGCCTGATGAAATCATAGGGTGCATAGTTTTGGCATAGTTTTGGCAATCCAGAATTTGGGACAGACCCTGATCAGCTTTCAGCTTCATAGGTGGAACCAGCACAAATATATCCCTAGGCACTTCAATTCCTGCCTAATTTAGTGTGTCTCTGTATATCTAATAAATTGCATTATAGAAGTGTGTCTGCACAAATCAAGACTGTCATGGGATTTTTTTTTTTAAGTGAATGTTGGGTTATTTTTATATGCTTTCTACTTTGAGTTTTTACAGTTCCCATTTTCGAGCTTTTCTCTGCAACCCTAAGGGCTGGAAACTGACTTTTTTTAAAAAAGAAAGATATAATTATGCAAGAATCTAAACACCAGGATCTGGGTCTTTAAGAAAAAAAACCAAATGTCATCAGACACAATAAAGTGATGAGACTTGGTCACACTGCCAAAATGTTCACTGTACTTCCAGTGGTTCACTTTGTCTTCACACAGCCTAACAGTAGCAAAAGGGATATCAAGTTTTGTTTTAATCTGTGGATAGCCAAAGACTAGATCAGATACTGGCAATAGAACTATGCAAAAAACTAGTTCATTCAGACTGCAACTTATTCATAAAAAAGCCTCTTATATTCCTGTTATTAACATTCTTTGCACTCCCTTTTATGACAAGTAAAGCTCAGGTCAAACACTGATGTCTCATTACCAGGAGAGTTCCACTCTAGTTGAATGATTGCCTCTCTTCTTCTATGTTTGATGCAAACTTGTGTGCCCCAAATGGTTCCAAATTGCCTGGGCTTATCTGCATTCCATTTTATTTTTCATTTAATGGTGACATTAAACTTCAAGCAACTATCACCTGAAAGCTGACAGCTGCATTTACACAGTTTTTTCAAGCATCAAAGAGGTGACACATGTATCTTTCATTGTTTCACCTTAAACATTACAACAGATTATAAAATCATTTTAAATGTAAACTTTCATTTCACTGTGTTTGCAAGTAGGATACAGTGATAGATATAATGAAACAAGATTTGGAAATAAAACTGCAGATACTTGTAAATATAGCAGGGGTAGACAAGGGGTGGTCAAAATATTTATCAAAGCATTTTTGGAAGAACACACACCTAATAACTCATAGGATCAACCTGGTAGATCCAGAAGCAATTATTCTAAGAGCAGAGCATTTCAGTCACCTATGCTGGCATAGGGGTTCAGTTTAGAACCCTCTCTAATGTAGAGAAAGCTATGCCTGTGACAGCATATATCCTGTCGTCACATGCTCTACGCTATTGTAATATTCTTTGTACAAAGTATGCTTTGTAAGGCATCATTTTAAAACTCATAATTTGCTGATCAATAATATCATGGCAAAATGCACATAGCAGCTTTATATGAGAAGTTATAAACATGAACTGAAATCACGACTAAAAGTACATTTTCCAGATAAGCGTGGGGTGTGGCCAAATCAGGTCCTCAGAGACAAGGGTAAACGGACTTCTCAAGCAGGTGTAAGCAAGGCCGATGGACCATTACATGTAAGGGTCCATTCTTTGGCAGGAAATGGGGCAGGGGCAAAACATTTTCCACCTTAGCAAAGAAACAGCATGGGGTTTGGTTCCACACAGACTGCCTGTTGTTTTATTCCCACGTGGAAATATTTTTCAAGAGGGTGGACTGAAACTATAAAAAGCTGGCGCAAGTAACCCAAGAAACCCCTCTCTTTCTCTGTGCTGAAAAGACAAAGGAAGCAGCTGTTGGACTCTGGGGAAGGAGTCCTGACCTAAACAGTTTTTTCAGGAAGACTTGCTGAAGGTATGGGGTGTGAAAACTTTGCTTTTAATCTAGTATAGTTTGTTAAACAAGGCACTATTTCTGATTTTCATGCCTCATTACTTGTGCTCACTTAGAATCTCTTTGCAGTTAATACATTTGTTGTATTGTTTTGTCTAATATAGTGGGCTCACACTGAAGTGTCTGGGTAACTCCATTTGGGGTAACAAATTATGTGCATAATATTCCCTTAAGGAATAACAAACAATGTATTTGTCCTGTCCAGGAGAGGGCTGGGAAGTACAGGACATACATTTCTGAAAGAAAATGTGGTACTGGCAGTATGATGGGGTCACCATGTGGTAATCTTGAAGGCTGGTAAGAGCCAAGTGTGACTGGATGGCTGCAGGGCACACAGACGGGAGTGACTTACATGTTGGAGGCTGTTTGTGAGCAGTCCAGGTTGGAGACTACAGCAACAAGGGATTGTAAATGGCACCCTATGTTACAGGGCAGGGGTGACACAGCTACTCATTGGGCTGGATTGTACCATGGTATGTCACCGTGCTCCAGTAGTATTCATCTGTGCACAGGTACTGTTTTTATTCCCACACTACACAAGAGGAAGGCAGTTTTAATTTGCAGTTGGGATTCCAGAACAGACATGCCAGTAGTTTATCCTTCATGCCTTTTTCCCGGAGAGTGCTACCCATTGTTCTTACATGAGAAGAAAAACAAGATGCAAGGGATGTGGTTTACTTAGACTGCAACTTTATTAATTCATCTGGGAACTATTCATCAAAAATTCATACAGTGTAGATTATGATTCCTTCCTTCATGATTTTCACCTGGTGGAGGGTTGCTATCAGTCCCCCACAGCTGGACGCAGCCCACTGCTGGGACTCTATTGCTGTCTCTCTATACAAGGGTTAAGGGGCTGGGAAAAGGAGGTTAAGAAAGGGATAGATAATAGGACAGAAAATATCATGTTACCTCTATAAATTCCTGGTACGCCCACATCTTGAATACTGTGTGCAGATGTGGTCACCCCATCTCAAAAAAGATATATTGGAATTGAAAAAGGTTCAGAAAAGGGCAACAAAAATTATTAGGGGTATGGAATGGCTTCCGTATGAGGAAAGATTAATAAGACTGGGACTTTTCAGCTTGGAAAAGAGATGGTTAAGTGGAGATAAGATTGAGATCTATAAAATCATGACTGGTGTAGAGAAAGTAGATAAGGAAGTGTTGTTTACTACTTCTCATAACACAAGAACTAGGGGTCACCAAATGAAATTAATAGGTAGCAGGTTTAAAACAAATAAAAGGAAGTATTTCTTCACACAACACAGTCAACCTGTGGAACTCCTTGCCAGGGGATGTTGTGAAGGCCAAGACCATAACAAGGTTCAAAAAAGAATTAGATACATTCATGGAGGATAGGTCCATCAATGGCTATTAGCCAGGATGGGCAGGAATGGTATCCCTTCACCTCTGTTTGCCAGAAGCTGGGAATGAGCGACAGGGGATGGATCACTTGATGATTATCTATTCTGTTAATTACCTCTGGGGACCCAGGCACTGGCCACTGTTGGAAGACAGGATACTGGGCTAGATGAACCTTTAGTCTGATCCAGTAAGGCCATTCTTATGTTCTTATGTCGCCTTATGGTGCCAGACTTCATGAGCCACAAAGCTTCTTTAGGGGATGCCTTCCCTGTAAATCCACTTCCAATTGATCAGGGTACTGGAGCCCCACATGGAATGAGTACCTGCACAGGACACCTGCCACCTGCTAAATTGCAACCACTTGAACCTTACTTCCTGACCTACCCCACCAGGTCCCTGAGATGGAGAAGGCAAATCTCCCCTCTTCCCTCAGCCAGGCTGGTAGTGAGGGGGAAATTCCTTCACAGTCCCCTAAAAGGCAGCCAATACACTGACCTGAGCAGATCAAAAACCCACTCCTATGCTAATCCCAGTGGAAGGGGTGGGTGGGACCAGCTAATTTAGGTGATAGAGGGTGTTCAGCATGGAGGAGCAGAGTTTATATACCTTCCCCCACATGAATAGAAATTAATGGCTTATCTGAGCCCCATCAGCCCATCCACCCACTGAGGTGATGCCTCCCTCACTCCTAGAAAACCTTCTCCCAAACCTTGAAGGACCCGCTGCCCCTTCGCTCCCCCCCCCAATTCCACCAGACAAATTCCATTCTCCCCACTCAGGAGGTTGCATGCATTGCATTTTGGGGCTGCCCTGGCATGGAGATAACTTGCTTTCCTACACTCCTAGCAGCCTGAATATTCTGTTGCTGGGGGTCCCAACTCTGATGAAATTAAAAAGGCCACAAGACCTGAGAGTGGATCAAAACTATTGTCACTACAGTTTAGCTTGTTTTCCAACACTATGCAGATTTTGCAGCAAATGGGTGGTAAATGTGACAAAGTTCCTGCTCTACGTTGGTGGGTCTTGTGCTTATTGGCAGATTTGCTCACCTTTGAGCTTCACGGCAGCCCTCAGCTTGGCCGTTTTTCTGAATTCCCAGTCAAGGTCAACTCCTCCTGTGTCTGACCAGGAGTTGGGAGGATTTTGGGGGAACTCAGGCCTGCCCTGTACTCTGGGTTCCAGCCCAGGGTCCTGTGGAATGCAGCTATCTAGAGAGCCTCCTGGAACAGCTGTGCGACAGCTACAACTCCCTGGGCTACTTCCCCATGGCCTCCTCCCTACACCTTCTTTATCCTCACCATAGGACCTTCCTCCTGGTGTCTGATAATTCTTGTACACCTCAGTCCTCCAACAGTATGCGTTCTCACTCTCAGCTCCTAGTGCCTCTTGCTCCCAGCTCCTCACATGCACACACAAACTGAAGTGAGCTCCTTTTTAAAACCCAGGTGTCCTGATTAGCCTGCCTTAATTGATTCTAGTAGCTTCTTAATTGGCTGCAGATGTTCTAATCAGCCTGTCTTAATTGTCTCCGAAAGGTTCCTTCTTGTTCTGGAATCTTCCCTGTTACCTTATCCAGGGAAAAGGGACCTACTTAGCCTGGGGCTAATATATCTGCCTTCTATTACTCTCCTGTAGCCATCTGGCCTGACCCTGTCACATAAGATAATTGAGTTTTGGTAACTTATAGTTTCTAGAAACTATTTAAATATTTAAGTACAGATCCTCAGCTGGTATAAATTTGCATAGCTTCATTGAAATCAATGAACATCTGCTGATTTGCATCAATTGAGACTCTAATCCATAATGTTTGTTTAGTATATTTTATACTAATAGTATACTTATTATATTAGCTGAATTGACAAATATATATATTTGTCAATTCAGCTAATATGATAAGATTAATTCCAAACATTAGAAAGAAATTTATTACAGATCTGGGATGTAAGGCTATATCTACATGGCACTACAATTTGTACAATTTGCATCATGCACTAACATGCTACATGGTAAGTCCCCCATCTTGGCACTGCTTGTGCATACTAGAAAAGGTCCTCCTTTAAACAGAACGAAGTTACCACAAAATATGTACCTTTTAGTTCACACCACTAGTGCCCCCAGAGGGGAATTACAGCACAACATGTTAGTGTATGATGCAATTCACTGCTTCCCCCTGCGACCACCACCACCCCGTTCCAAACTGCAGGGCCATTCAGACAAACCCTAAACTTCCTGCCTGTGATAACTAAATCAACATTATCCTTTGGACCACAATAATATTTTATTGATGCTTTGTTTTTCCATGCATAGATTATTCTTGTAGTAGATCGTATTCATGGCCTTTCTAAATACTTATTGATTGTGAGAATTTACTGAATATTGCTCCATCAGTGAACTAATCAGAATAAACTAGTTTAATGTACATTTAATTTCCCCAAAGTAAAAGTCATACATAGGACAGAATATTTCATCTAAATATCCAAAGAAAATAAACTGGGGAGGGGGTAGAAAGATGAGTTTAGTTATTCACCAAGTTCATCATTATTATAGGTGGGGCTGGTAACACCACTTTTTGTTAAGGTTGTCTGACATGTTCCATAATAAGACCTTGGGAAATGTAAGTAATATAAGACAAGTGCTACTTATTTAGGCTGGAATTTTTCAGGCCAGATATCTTTCTGAGGCTGAATAGTTTTGGAAAATTTTAACCAAAACCGTTTAGTCATTTCTGAGAATGAGGCTGGAGAAAAATATATTGTTTTGCCCATATGCAATTTTCTGATGACCTTTTTTAGAGAAAATCTAATACCTCTATACCTTGGAGCAACAATTTGAAATTCTGGAAAGGGGGATGCCTTTTTGGCAGTACTGTGCATTTTGCCATCACCATGAAAATCTATTCAAAATTTGGCCAGAGTGTTTGAAAAGTCTCACTTTGCTGTTTAGACTCTTATTATATCTACCGCTTGTCAAGAGACTTTTGCTAGAGCTCTGAGCCCAGGGCTTAGCAGGACTTTCCCTGCAATTGCAAGCTCTAGATTTCCTTGCATTAGTTATATGATCACGTATTATTTTTTCCTGTGGACTTCTGATTCATTCAGTGTACTCGATGGACAGCGCTCACTTAATGAGCAGCTATACAATATTTTGCTTTCTCTTTGGTGTTCATTGTATGACTCTAGGCCTATTCACTGAACACTGTTCAAATCATGCTCTGAAGACAGAATTAATAATTTCCTCATGGAGTTTTCTATGGCTGTCACCACTGTAGTAGTGGAGTGCTTCCCAAATGTTAATTAATCAATCTTTACAATACCCATGTAAATTGAGGGACTATTATCATCATCTTTATTTTATAAATGGAGAGTTGAGGTACAGAGAGATTAATGTCAAAATTATCCACTAATTTTGGGTGCCCAATTTGAGATGTCTAGGACTTGATTTTTCAGAGTACTTAGCACAATATACCACTTTATATGTTCATAGCACAATTCCCATTGACTTAGTTGCTCAGCATTTCTGGAAATCAGAACCCAGGGTCTCTGGTCAGTCACCCAGAATGAGGAACATAATTAATTACTGACCACCTCTATAAAGTTTGGTTTAAATGATGTGCCATGCATCACATAGGAACTCTGTGGCCCAGGCAGAGATAGAATACAACTCCAAGGCAGTGTTCAACTCCCTCAAGGATTCAACCAGTCTTCCTCTTCCTGCCATCTCCTTCTCATAACCTACACACCTTCAAAACTTCTGCAAAAATGGGACAGGGGACCTACAAACAGCCTCCTTCACTACACAGCCCTGATTCATCCCCCAGAGCATGGTCAAGACTGTGCACTGAATGAGGCAGGGGTCCTGTGGAAAAAATAATGTAATCATGTAATTAAAGACCATGTTGTAATGCTTATGCACAAAAGGGCTGATTAATGTCATACATGCAATCTTAATATTGGCATTTCTGAAATATTGGCACTTCCTAACTTTTGAGTGTTTGACTTTGCTACCATAATATTTTAAACATAGTTTGGGTGTGCTTGTACTTTTTCTGGGTGAAATCCAGACCCCACTGGAGACCTTGGGAAAAATCCCATTGAGTTAAATGGGATCAGCATATTCCTTTACTATGCAATAAAGGGATGCATTTTATCATATCACCTAATCATATAACCATATAATAATCTGGTGTAAATAGAGAAAGAAAATTTCACTTATTGACATTCATGTTTCTAATATGTGACTGTCACATACTCCATATGAAATATATAGCATATATGGTATTCCAGATGTGATTCATTTCATTAGTCCTTTAATTTAATACAATACTATGAATTTCATGATGCCAGTATCAATTTCTGAAACTATTAAAAAGCTTCAAGTGTGCACAAATATATTAAAGCTGACATGCCTATTAGATTCATCAGCTTGTTTTCCTGAGGAAGATCCTCAGCTGGTATAAATCACCATAGCGCCATTGAAGTCATGGAGTTACACACTTTTAAACAGCTGAGGAATTGATACCTGTATGGCTACAGAAATCACACAAACAATAGTCTATTGTCATATGAATTCAGTAGAAAAAAAGGATTAGTCATTTAATGAAACCAAATATGGCGATCAGCTGAACCCTGAGCATGTGGGCAAGATTCGCCAGCCAGATACGCAGGAAAGAATCCTCTGTAGTAACTCAGATCCTACCCCATCTAACATTCCATCACAGGCCATTGGGCCTATTTACCATGAATAGTTAAAGATCAATTAATTGCCAAAATCATGTTATCCCATCATACCATCTCCTCCATAAATGTATCAAGTTTAATCTTGAAGCCAGATAGGTCTTTTGCCCCCACTGCTTCCCTTGGAAGGCTGTTCCAGAACTTTACTCCTCTGATGGTTTGAAACCTTCATCTAATTTCAAGTCTAAACTTCCTGATGGCCAGTTTATATCCCTTTGTTCTTGTGTCCACATTGGTACTGAGCTTAAATAATTCCTTTCCCTCTCTGGTATTTATCCCTCTGATATATTTATAGAGAGCAATCATATCTTCCCTCAGCCTTCTTTTGGTTGGGCTAAACAAGCCAAGCTCCTTGAGTCTCCTTTCATAAGACAGGTAATTGTCAGTTCATCTGTAGTTGAAAAATGGGAACTATTACAAAAATATAAGAGAAATGTCCCTTTTTTTTCAAAAACATTCAAAATTGACCTACCAGCTCTAGACGGTATACCCCTTGGATTACCATCATTTATATTCTCTACAGTATTTTGGCCTTTCTACTTTTCAGGTCTGGCCAATGAAAAGAGAGGAAAAAACATCTAAAACATATGGGAGGAAGAATAATATAAGATCAGGTGACACAAAGATAGTACCATTTTCTCGGGAATAACGAGACAGATGGAACATTGCACTCTTCCTGCTCAGGCTTGGAATAAGTCATATGCCCTGCTGCTTTGGTAAGTAGCATACCTGAGTCACCCTCTCAAAGTACTTACTGTAGGCATCAAAAGTACTGCATGATATCACCACTTTTAGTTCTTTCCATAGGGAAATTGATGGTGTTCAGGTTCTTCAAAGGCTTTCTGCAAGTCTTCCCACTCACTGTCACAATCCTTTTTGTGTATCTCCCCTTGCAGTTTACTTGTCAGAGCTGTTCTTCCCATAGCCATTCCTCCTCTTTCCACTGCTCTGCTCTAAGTTTCCATTATTATTGTCATTTTCCATCCTTTTTTTAAGTCTGTCTCTTTTCTGTCACAGGCTACTGAAGCTGGAACTACTGATGCCCTCATCTGGTTAGATGGATTGCTGATCATTTCTATTACTGTCTTAAGAGCAGCTTTGAACAGTGATTGGTTCACATCCAGAAAGTCCCTAGCTACTTTGGACTTCATGATCATCTGTATTGCATCAAGCTCTTCAGCTTTGACACACATTATCTGCCTTCTTATTTACCAGAAGTTTCTACTGGAAGACACACACTGGTTTATTCTGAACGAGCATGTTTCTTCTTTGAGGTGAATAGGAGTCTTGACTCAATTTTTTCAGTACTACCCTTACTGCTAGTGCTGAACTGTATGAGTCACAGGAAATTATCTTTTAATGATACCTGAGTGACTGAGGCAGTGGGAAGGCTGTAAAAGAAGTCACTCAGGAAGGCAGACTGTTACGAGTCAATGTGAGGGTCAGCTTGGACCTGTTTTGAAGTATTCGTTCCCAATTTACTGTGTAACCCCTTTGCCTTGATCTGTATTTCAGGCCTGTGCTGAAGCATTTCATGGGTTTCCTTACATTTGTCTTCCTGCTCTGAGTACTCTCCCTATGTAGAAGGCAAACTAGGTAGGCAAGTAAGGACATTCAAGAGGTTAAATTCCTTTATAATTACCCTTGTCTCACACCATGACCATTTGTATAATTAAAAAAAAAAACCCTCTCTCATAGCAACATTATAAAGTCATGTCCTCCCGCCTCCAATTTCTTAGGTAAGAGTGCCGTATTAGGTTTATATAAAGAATACATCTGATATCAGCTCCTTTAATTCACATGTATATGTACTAGCATGGAAGCAGAACATTAATCTAATAGGTTACCTATGAGAAGAGGACTAAAAAATGAGCTATAGTAGTGTAATTTCCGACACAATATTCCAGTGATTGAAATTATTTTAAAGTATAGTTGCTCCTCAGCAATGCTGTGTGATTAATGGCAGGCTTGCCTGGGTGTTTGAAAATCCTTGAGAATGGATATTAGAAATTAAAGGCCCTATTCATCTGTGATTTCACTCATTTTGTTGGGTCACGTAGGCTCTGCAGACTTCTGATTGTCAGAAGGACTGACAGAATCCTAATTAAGGACATGAACAAAAATCCCTCCCCTCCATCCTTTGCTACTGTCTTGGTCTGAACCCCACTGAAGTGTTGCAGAATATGAAAGTGCACTGTGGAAACACATTCACCTGGCCAAGGTGTTTAGGTCTATGTTGGCTCCAAGAGAATAACAAGTGTGAAGGTAAAGGGCTGAGTGATCGTGCAGTGACTGATAATAAGCTCTATACATTGGATTATTTAAAGTTTCATATTACTTATTCATGGCTGACTCAGTGTGCTATGACAATGCCCGTGTAGTCAGATTTCCTGTTCGCTGAATAAGATGCTTCCATACTTGCATTGCCATTGATTCAATACAGTGGAAAACTTCTAGTTACTTGAGGCATTGTCTAGCCTAGACAGGTCAGACATCTGGATCACTGCTATTTAGTGTTGAAAAGAACTACAGTTTAGAATTATCTCCCTTTTGATGGAAATATACTTGCTCTGTGTTTAGATTTAGAGTCCCCTTCCTTAATGGACTTTCACATATCTGCTAAGGCTCTGAGGATGCCTCCAGTTACCTTTAACTCTATTCTCCAAACACCTCAGTGTTCCTAGTAACCCTCTTTCTAAAGCTTAATGGCAATTGCTTTTCAGCCTGCCATCCCTGTTGTAAATTGTAAAGATGGGCTAGTATCTGTAGCAACCTAAGTGAGAGGTGGACTAATTTCATACATAACAAACAGCTTTGATTAATGCCCAAGATGAGTTTTTGGCTTTGTTGAAACTTGTCATGTTCCATGAAAAATGACAGAATTACTGTATTCAACTTTCATTCCATGTAAATTCTCAGTGGGATGCAGTCATGGAGCTTGGATAAAAAGCTTTTGCATCCCAGATGTTTTTCTGCTGGATACTTTGGCTTAGTAAACAGAGCAAATCCATAGCTTTATGTGAACTTCTGTAGTGCCAAAAATTCATGTGTAATTTTCGATAAGCAGAGATCTACAACACATTCTCACTTACTACTTTTCTTAAAACCTCTATTATTGATAACTAATTTTATAAGGTTTAGGGATGAAGGAGGTATATACAAAAGAGAGTTTGCTTTTAACTTTGGATTTGTGAAAGCCTTTAAATTATTTTCCTATAAGCCCTCAATATTTCCTGCCTGATGCAGTAAGAGTAGCAATTAAACCTTGTTATACTGTAGCTTTAAACATTAACCACTTAAATATTTTAAAAGGGAATCACTTCACTTGGTATTAAGTATAATGGAACAATTACAGCTGGGATTCCAAAATAAGACTAAGATGACACTTTTAATGTTTTTGTGACACAGCATGCAGTTTTAAATTAAATCTAAGAAGCATTTATTTAACTCCATTAACCCCTAATAAGATATATGCTTTTGCTTGCATTAATTCTTTTCTCGGTTGTCGTCAAATGCTTAGTGTTGATCTTCAAAGTGCTGGGGTAAACCCTGGCTTAACATTTAATATGATGCTAAACCATTTTAATTAGCATGAGCACAAGACTGTGGTGCCCTCAACAACAAAGTCAGTAAGTGCAGACTCTGCAAAACCAAGTTACAGCTTGAGCTGACTTCATAGGGAAATGATATAAAAAGGGAGAAAATGTAATATTGTAATTCCAAATGAGGTGACTGTGCTATAGTATTTTATTATTGTTTGCTTCCTGCATACCTTTGTTTCTGCTTGCCTCCTAATTTCACCTTCACTTTCAGGCACATATTGTTGTCTGGAAAAGAATAATCTTATCTGAATCAAAAGTCTTTAATATTTCTATTCATGATCCTACAGGAGGAAAAACAAGTACCAACCAGCCCCGAAACATAAAAGATAGAAAAGCAGGAAGATACATGGTAGATTTCTGGCATCAAAGGACATCAGAGTTCAATATTTTGTATGTGCAGATGTAACCTGCACACCTTCTGGGTGTGGCGTTCTGTCCCATTTAGTGGCACTGAGATCACTCACTTAGAGAGAGAGAGAGAGAGAAAATGAATCTGCTCTACAGCCTTAGCTAAGAGGCAGTTGGTTTTTAGCTCATGCAGTAGAGGCTGATGCACTATACTCCAGAGGTCCCAGGTTTGATCCCGTCTGCTGACAACCTGAGTCTGATGGCATTACACAGACACAAAGTATTCAAAAGGGAAAGTGTCCATGTCTGTCACCACTCTTTTTGAAGACTTCATTTTTAAGGGCACAAGAATGTTATGTTATCCTTGGTAGTGAATTTTACTGAGAGAGTTTTTCTTTTACAAAATAATCCATGTGCACAATCTCCTAAAACTAAAAACAAAACAAAACCAAAATAACAAACTATGATGCTATATTTCATATTGTGGGAGCACATGATATTATTTACCAATAATTTCTCTTGCCTTTAGACATAGTCACACATTACTAACCAGAATACTGTAACAGAAGTAGATATATTGCTCAAAGATTTAAAACAATTTTATAATTCTGCAGTCTGTTTATTGTACCCATTCTGTTCCAAATTCAAATGGATATATTTATACACAATTAATTTTGAGACAAAATGTACAATTAAGCAAAGAAAAAGCTATTACAGGTATTGTGCAGTATAATTAAAAAATAAAAATGTAAGTATTTAAAATGTCAAGATTACCAAAGCAGCAGGGATAGCTACCAGTAAGCAATAATCTCTCACAAAAAAAAATAGTGTTCCAAGGTAAAATCTAGAAGAAAAACATATCCCATCCTTTTGTGAGAGCATGCTCTGATAATGCATATAATTAAGGGCCAGAAATAATTCAAGAACCAACACTGAATTAAACAAACTATCATTTATATGATTTTATATTACCAGAGGTGACTGAAAATATGTAGTTGTTTAGATAAGTCAATATTCAATGTGAAGAAAAAAAAATAAGAAAATGTCATTTTATACAGTGCCTAATCCAGGGCTGGATAATCAAAGGCTCTAGATACACAACACAGGTCCCTCCATGACTCTGTGCCCATTTGTGCCACCATTTCATAGACTATCAGGATTGGAAGGGACCTCAGGAGGTCACCTAGTCCAACCCCCAAGGTCATCTAGTCCAATTTCTCACTTTTGCCTCCACGAACAGCAGTTGGGGTGTATCTGCTTGTGTGGGATAGGCCCTCTGCACAGTCCTTTTTCTGCCATGCTCAGTCCTCTCTTGGGGTGCAGTTGGCACCCTGAGCTGAGTTTTGTAGTTAATACCCCCACAGAAATGAATGGGGTAGTTAATGGCTTAAAGCTATTGTCTCAGGTGGTATGCAGGCTTAGAGAGACCCCATTATTTTGTTATACTGAGTTATGGAGAAATACATAAAAATGTGAACTATGAATGGTAGTAACTTACTTGTTTTTGTCAATGAAAACTGAAGTTCTGATGTAACCACATGACTCCAAGGGCTGAGGACCCAGTCCCACACATATAATGCCTATCCCTTAATTCAGCCCTGGCCAAACCCAAAGCCCATTTAAATTCATAGACAGGCTTTGGTTCTGGTCCGTATAGAGGCAATATATGTGAACCAGAGTGTGACCCTTTCATCCCATCTATGGCTTGCTGTAACCTTTAAATTCTGAACATTTAAAATGTATATCCTCTTCCTGCATAAGCATAATAATTAAAAACCCTAACAAATCCGTTGCAACCCTAGTCTTCACAAATCCGTTCACCCTAGTTTGGGGGCAGAGCTCAAATCCTTCTCCAAAGGTTCAGGCCTTTAATACTCAAATGTGTGTCACATGATCAGGCCTGATACTCCATCCATGGGAAGGCAGTTGTATGCATCTACTCCACCTAATCTGTAGATTTTACAGCATGCCCATAGCCAAGTTATCTGAGTATCTTACAAGTGTTAAATAAAAGATTATATTTTCTCTCCCTTCCTTCATATTGGTTAAGAATAGGTTGAAATTCCTGCTGTGAATCACAAACTAAATTAATTATCCTGCCTCTACACTAGGAAAAAGGTATAATTTAAATTGGACATAGAGTATGTCTACACTGTTCACTCCTTATGGCAGTGTGTAGACTGCAAGCCCCCCTAACATGGGTCTATATAGCAGTATAAACGGTGAAGCACTGCTTAGACAAGTAGAGTAAAGACTGAGACTTTGAGGCCAGGAGGGACTATCATCATCTAGTCTGACCTCTGCATCTGGCATTGGCCACTGTTGGAAGACAGCACGCTGGGCTAGATGGACTATTGGTCTGACCCACTATGGCCATTCTTTTGTTCACCTGAACATTGCAGGCCACGTAACCTCACCCACCCCCTCCTGTAGAAGGCCTATAACCTCTGACTTAGTTACTGAAGCCCTCAAATCATGATTTAAAGACTTCAAATTACAGAGAATTCACTATTTACTCTAGTTCAAACCAGCACATGACCCATGAAACAGAAGAAGGTGAACCACCCCCTTTCCCCCCCTAGTTTTGCCAATTCAACCTTGGGGAAAATTCCTTCCCAACACCAAATATGGCAATCAGTTAGACACTGAGCATGTGGATGAGTCCCACCAGCCAGACACACCTGAGAAAGAATTCTCTGTAGTAACTCAGAGCCCTCCTCCTTTAGTGCCCTGTCTCCAGGATCACAGATATTTACTAATAGCAGTTGTGGATGGACCATATGCCATTGTAGGCAATCTTGTCATGCCATCATCTCCATAAATTTATCAAGCTCAGTCTTAAAACAAGTTAGGTTTTTTCCCCTTGCTGTTCCCCTTGGAAGGCTGTTCCAGAACGTTACTCCTCAGCTGGTTAAAAACCTTTGTCTAATTTCAAGCTTAAACTCAATAGTCAGTTTATATCTATTTATTTTTGTGCCAACACTGGCCCTTAACTTAAATAACTCCTCTACCTCCTTTATGTTTATCCTTCTGATGTATTTTTATAGAGCAACCCTATCTCCCCTCAGCATTCATTTGGTTAGGCTAAACAAGCCAAGCTCCTTAGGTTTCCTCTCGTAAGTTATGTTCTCCTTTATTCCGATCATCCTAGTAGCCCTTCTCTGCACCTGTTCCAGTGTGATTTATCTTTCTTAACGATGAGATCAGAATTGCACACAATATTCCAGATGAAGTCTCACCAGTGTCTTGTACAATGGTAATACCACATACCTCTCTCTACTGGAAATACCTCACCTGATGCATCCTAGGATTGCATTAGCCAGAAAGTTAGGGTCTGTGCCCTACAGAGATCTCTACAAGCCCAAGCAGTACCTCCAACTCCATCTACACTGGTATTTTTAGCAGTGTAGTGTCCTGCTGCCTCTCTACTACCAGAGCCTTTCCTAGCCACAGGTAAAGGCTCCAACAGGAAAAGCCTCAAGAAGGGGGAAACAGTAGAGAAAGTGTCTGGCAGCTCCTACACTGCAATGTGTAGTTACACACACAGCTGTGGACACAGCTTTCTTTTCACTGTGGCATGTAGATACACGTTCAGTGTCCTGTACACTACTTACTGCTGCCAGTGTAGATGAGGACACGGTAGCTAAGCCTAAACTAAATTTAACTTTTTGTTCCTTGTCTTCACAAAGCCCAAGAGGCTATAGCTTATAAATAAGGCCACGATTCTCTCACGGAGGTCATGGAACTCATGGATTCTGTGACTTCCAGAGTGGCTGGTGCTGCTGACTACAGGGCACCCCAGGGCCAGCCGCACCAGCTGCTACTGGAATGACCCAGGGCCAGCTGCTCAGATGGTCCCTGGGGCCAGCCACACTGGCCACTGCTTGGGAGGCCCCAGGCAGCTGGCTCCGGGGACTGCCTGAGCAGCTGCAGGCATGGCTGGCTCTGGGGAGCACCCAAGCAGCAGTCCTGGGGGTGCCATGGAGACCACCCAAGCAGCAGCAGTGGTCCCAGGGCAGCTAGAGCAGCAGCCCCAGGTGCCCGGAGGCCATCCAAAGACCTGTCCCTGGGGAGCAGTGGCCGGGGGCAGTCAACCCCCAGCACCGGAGCAGAGCCCCCCTGGAGCAGTGGGGCCCCAGAAGTAGAGATTTGGTCAAGGTTATTTTTGGTCATGGGCCATGCACTTTAATTTATTGCCCATGACTTGTACCAAAAATACCCCTGGCTGACTGTTAGCCTTACTCATAGCTCAGCTGGGTGTGTAACTGATTTCCGTGTAGATGCAGTTACAGATAACTGGGGGGGAAAGTTGCTTTAGGCTGAATCGAGCCTGAATATTTCTGGAATTTTCAGTGAATCAGCAAAGTCCGTTGAGGAGTGGAGCTGTGACCCTGCGGCTGCCGCGTTCCATGCGAGTCCACTTACCCCTGCATTACAAGTTATACAGACGGGCGGCAGCTACAGCAGCAGCACCGCTTCCTCCTCCCGTCATTTTGTGAATGGCTGAAGCTGCGTGTGCCCAAAGTTGCAGCTCGTTTGGGGTTATTTTTGTTGAATAAACTATTAATTAAAAAATGTAACCAGCACGACTCTGGATCTGAATTATGTTTTGATAATTTATGCATCAGTGAAGCTACATATGTTTTATCTAATTCTCAAGATGCTCTGTATACTGTATCTTATGAAACAATTAGAAGTGTTAAACCTAACTCTGTCAAGATTTGTTTGGTATATACAGTTTTACTTTCCATTAGAGGCTGAAGAAAAGGAACTGAAAATTGAGCTGTGAATAATCATAATGACACTAACAGCAGCCATTCTTATATTGCTTCTCACCAGGCTTATGAGGTACATTAAGAGCAGCTGTGCCACAAAAATACTTACAATCCACGAGTGTGAAGAGAATATATAGTTTCTATATTCATTAAGCATAATTCTCTTCTCCAACAGTTCACACACAGACAAAACAAGAGCAGAGGCAGAAATTAAGGATATTGTGCACATCAGCTGGTGAAGCAGCCGGTCCTGAAAGTCTGCACTGACAAGAAATGGACGGTGTGTTACCTTGCATAGCTCCAACATGCCAAAAAAAGTTATGATTGTGCTTTGGTGCCTTACTGATGTATACTGGTAAGGTATTAGTATACAATAAATCTAGGCATGGCCCAATATCTAAACAAATAATTTGCCTCAGTCTTTAACAAGACTAAAGAGGATCTTAGGGATAATGCTAGCATGATGAATGGGAATGAGGATATGGAGGTA
The DNA here is from genome assembly GCF_965152235.1 of Eretmochelys imbricata. Classification (NCBI taxonomy): domain Eukaryota; kingdom Metazoa; phylum Chordata; order Testudines; family Cheloniidae; genus Eretmochelys; species Eretmochelys imbricata. Next base: position 146,489,852 of record NC_135572.1, read on the forward strand.
GATATTACCATATCTGAGGTAGAAGCGAAACTCAAACAGCTTAATGGGACTAAATCAGGGGGCCCAGATAATCTTCATCCAAGAATATTCAAGGAATTGGCACATGAAATTGCAAGCCCATTAGCAAGAATTTTTAATGCATCTGTAAACTCAGGAGTTACACCATATGATTGGAGAATTGCTAACATAGTTCCTATTTTTAAGAAAGGGAAAAAAGGTGATCCGGGTAACTATAGGCCTGTTAGTTTGACATCTGTAGTATGCAAGGTCTTGGAAAAAATTTTGAAGGAGAAGGTAGTTAAGGACATTGAAGTCAATGGTAAATGGGACAAAATACAACATGGTTTTACAAAAGGTAGATCGTGCCAAACCAACCTGATCTCCTTCTTTGAGAAAGGAACAGATCTTTTAGACAAAGGAAACACAGTGGATCTAATTTACCTAGATTTCAGTAAGGCGTTTGATACCGAGACACATGGGGAATTATTAGTTAAATTGGGTAAAATGTGGATCAATAGGAAAATTGAAAGATGGATAAGGAATTGGTTAAAGGGGAGACTACAACAGGTCCTACTGAAAGGTGAACTGTCAGGCTGTAGGGAGGTTACCAGTGGAGTTCCTCAAAGATCGGTTTTGGGACCAATCTTATTTAATCTTTTTATTACTGACCTTGGCACAAAAAGTGGCAGTGTGCTAATAAAGTTTGCGGATGATACAAAGCTGGGAGGTAGTGCCAATTTAGAGAAGGACAGGGATATCCTACAGGAGGATCTGGATGACCTTGTAAACTGGAGTAATAGTAATAGGATGAAATTTAATAGTGAGAAGTGTAAGATCATGCATTTAGGGATTAATAAGAAGAATTTTAGTTATAAGCTAGGCACGCATCAATTAGAAGTAACAGAGGAGGAGAAGGACCTTGGAGTATTGGTTGATCATAGGATGACTTTGAGCTGCCAATGTGATATGGCCATGAAAAAAGCTAATGAGGTCTTGGGATGCATTAGGAGAGGTATTTCTAGTAGGGATAAGGAAGTTTTAGTACCGTTATACAAGGCACTGGTGAGACCTCACCTGAAATACTGTGTGCAGTTCTGGTCTCCCATGTTTAAAAAGGATGAATTCAAACTGGAACAGGTACAGAGAAGGGCTACTAGGATGATCTGAGGAATGGAAAACTTGTCTTATGAAAGGAGACTCAAGGAGCTTGGCTTGTTTAGCCTAACTAAGAGAAGGTTGAGGGGAGATATGATTGCTCTCTATAAATATATCAGAGGGATAAATACCGGAGAGGGAGAGGAATTATTTAAGTTCAGTACCAATGTGGACACAAGAACAAATGGATATAAACTGGCCACCAGGAAGTTTATACTTGAAATTAGACGAAGGTTTCTAACCGTCAGAGGAGTGAAGTTTTGGAATAGCCTTCCAACGGAAGCAGTGGGGGCAAAAGATCTATCTGGCTTTAAGATTAAACTCGATAAGTTTATGGAGGAGATGGTATGATGGGATAACATGATTTTGGTTGTTAAATATTCATGGTAAACAGGCCCAATGGCCTGTGATGGGATATTAGATGGGGTGGGATCTGAGTTACCCAGGAAAGAATTTTCTCTAGTATCTGGCTGGCGAATCTTGCCCATATGCTCAGGGTTTAGCTGATTGCCATATTTGGGGTCGGGAAGGAATTTTCCTCCAGGGCAGATTGGAAGAGGCCCTGGAGGTTTTTTGCCTTCCTCTGTAGCATGGGGCATGGGTCACTTGCTGGAGGATTCTCTGTTCCTTGAAGTCTTTAAACCACGACTTGAGGACTTCAATAGCTCAGACATAGGTGAGAGGTTTTTCGCAGGAGTGGTGGGTGAAATTCTGTGTCCTGCATTGTGCAGGAGGTCAGACTAGATGATCATAACGGTCCCTTCTGACCTAAATATCTACCTATGATTCCAGCAGGAAACATAAAAATCAATGGAAGAGGAAGAACAGGAGTGGATATGTACCTATAAAAGGTGATCAATAGAATATACCTGACTGACAGCTATTGCAGGACATGGCTGCATTTCTACCCTATTTTCCATTTTCTTTTTACTGTCTTATCATTTGATTCTGATTCTGATTGCTATTGACACCCCCATACCCCTTCAATTTGTGCTGAAGTCAATAGGGTTTGAGGGGGCTCAACATCTCACAGAATTGAGGCTCAAAACAGTATTACATCAACACGCACTAAGGAACTTTTAGTGCACACTGACTGGGTCCATACAGCCAGTTAGAGTGTGAAATGCTGGTGCATTTTAGAGTTTACCCCCAGAAGCTGGTACACACTAATATGCCTTGTAGACAAGCCCTCAGTCAGCTCCGCTATACCTGTATTCACCGTGGAGGCTAGAACACAAAATCCAAACTCAGAATTTCGGCAGAAAAGTGAGGATGAAATTTTTATTATTTTATAATTCCCTAGCACTTCCCAGACAAGGCCCTTTAAAACATTAGGATGAAATATACTCCTGAGAAAGGGCTGCTGAGCAGAAGGGCCAATGAACTACTTAAATCTCCTTTCTACCCTCCCTTGAGGGTTGAAGTGGTACATGGGCCTTTTGCAAGCCCTGTGCCCAGAGGTCAATTTCACCAATTAATTAACCCCAAACACCCTGTTAAGGCAGGTCACCATTTTATATATGTCATTTTACTGCTATTACTTGTATGATGGTAGTGCCTAGACGGCCCAACTCAAATGAAAGTGCCAGTGTGCTTTGCCCTTTATAAAGACACAATCAGGAGAAAGTCCCTGCCCTGAAGAACTTGTAGGAAAATTAGAAACAGTAGGAGGCAAATGGAAATATATTTGTGGGGGGAAACAAATTAAGACCCTCCAAACACATGTTGTGAGTTACCTTTAAGGCCCTGATCCTGCACCTCATGGTGCCTATTCTGCCCATGTGCCTTCAGTCAGAAACCTGGGACTGTGCTTGTTATCTGAATTCCATTTCTGCACAGCTCTTTAGAATGACGGACCAGATGGATTAAACAAGCAATCTGAATGAGAGAAGGGGATTACATGGGAACGTGAATGAATAATACATTTAAATTAGAGGAATACTTTGTTTTTATCTTGCAGACCCCCTTTCAGTAGATGAAAACGTTAAAGTTTGGTTTCTGCAATATATAGATGGGGAAAAATTGAAATCCCAGCTCTCTACAGAACATCAGAACAAAACAAAAAATATTCACAAGGGCTGAATACTAATTATGCCACTCAGTTCACAGCTGAAATTGTGGTGTCAGAAATTTAAACACAATTTTAATAAAGACAAAAAGCAATTTAAAAAGTTTTTTTAAAAAGAAATCCAGTTGAGCTTGTGAATTGTTTGCTTCCTTATGAAGAAAGTATCAGAAAAACAAAAATAAAACAACCAGCCCCCCCCACACCTGAGATTGTACTTATACCTCTTGTGGAAGAAAGATAGGATTATGTAATTAAATGACACTTCATTGGCATGACGAGCAATGCAAGTATTGCTAAAGCATGAGAGACACAGGAGGTATCTGTCGGGACAGGTATGACCCACTCATTGATACAGCTACATGGTGTATGGGGGAATTGAGCCATTGTGTCCATTTGTCATTACTTTCCATTCCCTTCTGGATTGATAGATACACTAAAATACATCAGCTTAGCCACGTACAATGCAAAGGCATGAGAAGTGCCTCACAATAGATGATTCTTAATTACTTTGGTGTCTGTTACAAGGAGTGCTCTCATTCCTACAATAGTTAAGACTGGAAAAAAAGGGAAAAAATCCATTATAATCCCTTGCTTTTCCATAGCTCACAAATTTGTGGAACAACTACCTTTAGGGCTGAATTTATGGCTGTTTGTTCTTTGTCCTAATAGGATGTGCGCATATTGTGCACGTTTTTTTAAATTAACTCCCTTCAAGTTTTTTTAGATATGGGACTGTTTAAAATAAAAATAATGCTCCTACTGTGGGTTGCCAGATTACAGCAGTGTATTGGGAGGGTGAGGATATTGCTGATTGCTGGGGTGGGGGAGATAGAAGAGGAAGGAGAATAGCAGAAAGGGCCCCAGATTGCTCTATTCGCCAGTTACACTCATAGTTCCGCTCTTAAAAGCCTCTCATCCACCAGCTTCTCTTCTCCACCTGGCTCCTTCAGTACTACTGGGGCAAAGAAAGGGGGCGGGGAGAGAGAATCTATTCCATTCTATATAGGCTTTGATACGGTGTTCCTCACTGTAGTATCTGAGCATTTCCAAGTAGTGCATTAAGCAATGTGACTATGCATCTGTCACATGTTGCTTGTTGTCTCATCCTTTCCCCAGAAGCATGTGCAGTGGGGTATCTTGTTTTGATAGAATGTGTTTTTATTTAAATGTACACACACACACACCCCTACCTGTTGCTAAATGTTTATATTAGAGAAGGCCAGGTCAAAGAAATGAGCTTTGCACTTGGAGCACAAGTGTCGAGATTTGTGATTGTCCTAAGTTCCTGGGATACAAGTTCATAGATCTGATAGGTTAAAGGCTGTGAGGAGTGCTCAGGAATACCAATCATAGCCATCCCATCCTCCTCCGAGAATCTGTAACCATGTCTTCCTTACTAGCTGCCATTTAACTTTTTTTTTATTTTTAAGATCACACGCAAAAACCTTTGGAGTTCAAGTTGCCAGCGTTCAGCAATTCCTTGTACTCTTCATACCGTTGAGGGGGAAAAGTGGATTTGTAAAAGTGACCTGTGAAAGTTTCAAGAGAAGTGAAAAGAAGTCAACTGACAGAATGTAAAGGTTAATTGGAGACCATGGTTCTTTTTCCAGACTCTGCATTAACTAGAATAAATATGATTCTTTTTTTATCATCCTTTGTGAGAATGTACAAATCTCTATTGGCAAAGAATCTTTAGTGCTCACTTCATTTGCAAACTTAGAACAGCACATATCAAAATATCACACAGTTTAAATTATAAATTGGATAGTCTAGTCAGATGTAACCAATTTACAAATACAGGCTGATCAGCTTCTGACTCTAATAGGTTGATTTAGAGTAATATAGATGGTTGATCACCCTAAACTATTATTTTCTCAAGAGGTCTCCACTGAAGGAAATTACTAGTTATTTCAATATAGAGAAGTTTGCATTCTGTTTTTATTGAAGTTAGCCTGAGAACTCCGGAGATGCTTGATGAAACCAGAAGCTTAGCCTGATATATATATTTTTAATCTTATACAGTCAAGCATCAACATTTTTATAATTAATTCACTGTTGGTAAAATTCACCCATGGTAAAAATCACTACTGAGCAGAGGTCCATCACATGATATATGGGCAATTAAAGTCCAGTTTAAGCCTTATTTTATAGTGGCTGTTCTAGCATAGCATTAGCACCATATATAAAGTTTGTGTAGGAATTTAAAAAAAGGCCTTCATGGAGTAGTCTTTAGCTATGCAGTGGTGGGGGAAAAAAATAACCTAGAAGTCTTTATTCCAAGAAACTTTGAGTTACAAACCAACAATTCAAAAACATAAAAAATAAAAATACCCCCCCACATATATTTTCTGAAAAATGTTGCCCCCAAATTCTCCTCTAGCATAATAATAAAGACAAAACTCTTGTCTGTCTTTTGTTTGTGGGCAGGTGGAAAAAGGCACAGGTAACCTTCTCCTACCCTAATACCTAGCACAAGACACAGTCTTAATGTTCCCGGGAGAACTTGGCTAGACTCTGGCTAATACATCTGTTGACACTTCATGGCCCCATAGAGGCACAGTGTGACGGCTCGGGGCAGACACTAAGGACCCCACATTGCGCCTTTTCAAAGCTATGTTGAAGAGTGCTACATCATGTGTTGCATTATGGGCACTGAGATAGCCTGCCACACAGACAGTATGTGAAATCCTGGCCCCATAAATGTCGTCAGTGGGATTTTTGTCTTTGACTTCAATGAGGCCAGAATGTCACTGAGAATGTTTCATAATCCCCAGACTTGGCCATTAATGTTTCACACCCATATCTCTAGCAGATCCCACATTCATAAAGGTACAACTTTGACTTAAGCATGAAAAGCATCAGACTCTAAAGGATAGATTTGTGGAATGGAAATTGCCTTATGACCTTAATTATGGAGTAATCATCATCACTGTTTAACAACAAAAGGATTTTGAAAATTTATTTTATTCTTTTTTAAATGTTTGTTCATTACATTGGTTAAAATGGAGTAATTACTAAGGCTTAGTGTAAATTTTTCAGTCACATCTCATAATTTCCAAGAAATTGTATTGATCAGAATTCAGTAAATCCACCATCTTGCACAGAAATTAGTTCTATGATTTGAAGAAATAGTGTGTTTAGAGAAATACAGTAAATAAAATATGTATGTCAGAACATTTTAAACTTATTTTATAATTACATCCTCAGTGGAATTTCAAACACTGATACCTGTGTAGAAGAAGCATTATGAAAAAGTCATTGCTAGAATGCTTGATACCAGACATCATTTTGCATTACTTAATATGCTGATGACCCACAGCATCTCTTCATGTTTGGAGGAGGCTGGAGGAATGCTAACTATTTTAAATGGTTATTTATATTAGTCTCAAACCAGTTTTCCTGGGATTGATAGATATTTATTGTGATTTCCTGTGATGCAAATTCAAGATAATATATTACAGAAATGGCCTGTTTATAAGAACCCTGTGTTTCACTAAGAAAGGAAATAGAACAAAAGTGAGGACTTAGGGATTTTTTTTCACATCTTCGTTAATATTTCATACTGTGATTTGTTTATGTATCAGTCACAGTTCACTCACCTCTGGAGCACCCCCTGCTGGCTGCATCTGGGGATTAACTCTGTGAGTTCACTGTCCCTTCCTGCAGCTGCACTCCGTCTCTCTTAGTCTCTCACTTTGACTCTCTCGGGAATCTTTTACTCCCACTTCATGGCTTAGCTCGCCAGCCCGCTCACTTTGATTTTCTCCTTCCAGGCAAGTCACATGCATCTAAGTCTCTCCAGACCCATGCCACAGGTAGTCTTTTCTTTCACTGCACCCCTTAACGGTGCCACTTATCCAGTGGCTGAAAGGGGAACTCAGGCCCACCTTCTATAGGGAGTTCTAGCCCAGGAACCTTACAACAAGCAGTCGAGGTCTGCGAAGTTCTATAGCTTACTGCTATATGCCTGGGCTATTTTCTACCTTAGCTTCTTACCCTGGTAGTGACCACAGCCCCTAGCCCTTCCATCTGCAGGCCCCTTCTAGTGTCTCCTACTGGGCTTTATACAGGCCCTTCCTGTTCCTGTCCAGCTGAGCTTCCTCTTTAATTAATCCTCATTACACCCTGGCTCCACCTCCAGGTGCACCCTATGCGGTTAATTGGCCCATCTAGCACCTTAACCCCTTCAGGCCTTGTGGGGGGGATACCACATCGCATACTGATATTAGAATACTTGTTTAACTCTGGAAGTGTCTCAGTCTTTACATTTCTGGTTGGACAACACTTTCTTTCCCCCTGGCAGAAATAACACAATACCCACCTCCTTTTTATAAAACAAATAAATAAATAAATAAAGTTTACTAAGACTGCAACAGCAGGATTCAGATAATAATAGAGCAGCTTGTTTTCTACAAGATGCCCTTAAGCACAATAAAGAAATGTGAGTGCTTTCACATTTGGCCAATAACTGAGAGGAATCGGAAATGCCACGCAAGCCCTTTGTAGTCTCTGTAGGCCGATGCCTCAGAATTGACTGCCACGAACTTTACTTCAGTGTTGTCAGCTCTCAGGAGTCTCCTGATAGTTGTTCTTTTTTCTGAAAGCCCCAGCTCCTTTTGTTCCAGCTCATCTCATTATGTGAAAATCTCAGCTTTCATTTTTAAAAAAAAAAATTCGTGTCCTTCATGGTTGTGGTAATGCGTTTGAAAAAGTGACCTTAACGGCTTCAAAAGCAGAAGGAGGCAAATGAAAAGAACCATTATTTTTAAAATCTCACGATTTTTAAGATAAGCACATGATTTTTTGTATCTATAATTCCTTTCAAGAAGTGGCTTATTTCCACAGTTCTCTCTTTTTCTCCCCTTACCCTTCCATCCTGAAGGAATTAATATTAAATAAGGCATTTTAAAATAAGTTGTAGTCTCTTATTGAAGCATATTTATAACTCTCCATATTTCATGGAGAGTTACCTATGCATGTGAGGAGTATGGTGTTGCACTGATTATACACACGGTGAAATCCTGGCCCCAAGCCAATGGCAAAGCTCCCGTGGACTTTGAGGATACCAGAATTCCACCCTTATTTTTCCCATTAGGGTCTACAGGAATTTTGCCTCTGGGGTTGGCTACACTTGCGAGTTACAGCGCAATAAAGGAGCCCCGGGCACACTAGCTCACTACCTGTCCACACTGGCAAGGCACATAGAGCACTCTGACTCCGCGGCTACAGAGCTGCTGGTACTCCACCTCGGGGAGTGGAATAACTTTTGCTGCGCCCCCACTGGAGCGCCGCTGCGCCAGGATGAATTAGGTGTTGTTTTACTGCGCTCTGATCAGCCTCTGGAAACATCTCATAATCCCCTTAAGTTAAGTGGCCACTCCTGTCATTGTTTGGAATCAGCTGTAGTAATGCAGAAATGCCCTTTGAAAGCTCTGTTTTTGGCAGCCAGCTGCTTATCTGCTCTGAGACAAAGCAACCATTAGTGTGGAATGTTGTGTGTGAGAGAGAGGTGGGAGGGCGAGGGGGGTCTTCTGCTGTCTGAACTTACAAGACAGCATGCTGACATGATCTCAGCCCCCCAAAAACCCACTCTCTCTCCCCCCACATTCACACAACACACTCCCTGTCACATTCCACACCACCCCACCATTTGAAAAGCACATTGCAGCCACTTGCATGCTGGGATAGCTGCCCATAATGAACCGCTCCCAGTGCCGCTGCAAGTGCTGCAAATGTGGCCACACCAGTGCGCTTGTAGCTGTCAGTGTGGACAGACTGCAGCACTTTCCCTACTGCGCTCTACGAAGGCTGGTTTAACTCAAAGCGCTCTGCATCTGCAAGTGTAGCCATGCCCTAAGTAAGACAAAAAAGCACAGGCTCTAACACTTATTTACCAGTTATACTTCAGTAGAGTCTGGAGGCCTCAGCCAAGGTGGGACTCCATTGCTCAAGGGGCTGCACAAGCATATAGTAAATGAAAATCCCTATCCATAAGAGACTAATGAATCTCACCGTTATACAACACAGTGAGGGTAAGTGGTTGCCTGATGTTTTTTATAAGTGGGTTCTAACAAATGGCCATATCTTACTCTCAGTCCCCAGTGGAACACCATTTTCTGGGTGTTGTCAATTCCCTATGCTTCTGGAAATTTAGATATTATTTCTTTTCTCCTACCACCTGGATAGGGGACGCTCCCCCCCTGTTGACTGATGGCTTTCCCTCCTACCTATTTGCTCCAGATGAACACGTCTTGCTAACACCTCCATGTAGGGTTCTACCTGAGTTCTAAAAGGTCTACGTGCTTCAAATTAGTAGTCAGCTCCCCATGCCTCCTCTCAGGAACACAGGCTGTACACATTTTAGAACCTGTTTCTAAATGGCAAGGAGCTCTACCTGGTTAGTAGCCAGGGCATTCCTTGATCAGGGCTCACACAAATGTTCAGGGTGGAATAATGAATGTGGGCTGGGACCTGAGGACCCAATCAAATATTCACAAGGAATACAGAATACAGTATAAAAAACAGAGAGACAGCCCCTAGCTGAAGGGCTGTTGCTAACTGATACACTTGAAATCTCAAGAAAGGAACTGTTTGAATAACAAACTGTTTATTTCTGAATTAGCTGAGTTGCCCTACTAGCTTAAGTGTGGTTTAGTACCATCTGTGCTACCCCACCAAACTATGTGTGATACCAGCTTTGCTAAAGTTGTGTTTAACTAGCATTTAAGCAAAGTTTCTGAACCTTTTTCCAATATGCCATATGCAATAGTGGGTTGGGTGCATATTACCTTTTTGATAGAGAATCTCTTGCATGTGTGTTTAATTTCACTGGCCAATACATAGTGCATAGTTTTTGAACTCCCATGCTCCTGTGCTTATGAGGATCAAGAACACTACAACCAAACACTCTCTGTTATGAAAACCACAACAACATTGTATTTTGGCAGATTAATGGAAAAGCAAATCTAGCTTTCTTTTGCACATCAATTTTTGTCAGAAGTGAAATTCCTCAGCAGCAGAACCAATCATTTCTGCCAAAGATCGTTTCAAACAAAAGCAATAGTACTATTACACAGCTGTATGTCCAACCCCTTAATAATAAAAAACAACATTTTGCCTTTTAAATTGGCTTCTATCTGAGCACCTCCATCTGCTTTACATCTATTAATACATTAATTTTCACAATACTCTTGCGAGGTATATTATCCCTATTTAATAGCCCAGTCACTGAGTACAGAGAGGTTAAATGATTTCCCCCAGGTCACAAAGGATATCTGTGGCAAAAAGGATACTCACCAAGGATCTCCCACTCCCATGCTTTAACCATTAAATGATCCTTCCTTCCTCATACTTCTACAGCCAATCAAAACGGGACAAAAATACTTGTAGTGAAATAATTCTTCCTTGCAGCTCATTAACTGGCCTTTCTAATTTTGGTCTTATCTTATCTCTTCCTCACCTGTATCATTTTGAGAAAGTCATGATTGTGCCTCGTCCTGCTGTCTATTGAAAAAATAACATATTACTCTTCCTTCAGAATCATCTGCCCACTCTTTTTTTTTAAATAATACATTACATTATCTCCTTAAAATGCCAATTGCTCTACTTGTTTGACAATGTTATTTAGTTATGTTACTGCATCCTACCATTGTCATTATATAATATAGTGCATTTCTGATCTGAATCGAAATTGAAACAGAAAGGTATTTTTTAACAAAATCTTAGTTTCCAATGTATTCTATACCATTTTTCACTTATACTTAAAATTTCTTAAGAATTCTTCAAGTTAGTATGGGATTTTTTCCTTATTATCATAGCAGTAAAAGATTAAGAAGATCCTTTAAATAATCTTTTTCATCCCCCAGGCGAGGCAGGAGATTTTCACTGAAATAGATTTTCTGATTACTCTGCTTAGTTTTACATGACTCAAGTAGTAGGGCTTTCACTACTTCCATTGTGGAGACTCTTCAGTAACATACCTGCTTCATCGTTTCTCCTGATATTCAGCCTACATTTTCCTTTACTCAGATGTATTTCATTACACCAGCTTCCACCTACAGAGTCACCACATACAATGCTTAATCTCCCTTTGGTGTTCACATCCTTTAAAAATGTGAAAAGTGTTATTATGTCCTCCTTTTACTGCATCCTTGTGACTAAGGGTGAGATGCTGTTCCCTGGGGGATAGTGTGGGCTAGTGGATAGGGCACTAATCTGAAAATCAGAAGACTTGTGTTCTATTCCCAATGCTGCCACAGAACTGAGGCATGACCTTGGGCATGTCATTTCACCTCTCTCTGCCATTGTCTTCCATCCCACCCTTTTTCTGTCTTGAGTGTTTAGACTGTAGGTCCGTTGGGGCAAGGACTATCTCTCACTATGTGTTTGTACAGTGCCCTGCACAATGTGGTACTGATCTCATTTGGGACCTCCACGTGCTGCTGTAATTCAAATAATAAATACAAAATAAAATTCAGAATTAAATCTACTCTTTCCATTCACTCAGTGAATGATGGCTTGGGTGCCAGTTGTCTAATACTGTTCTACTGAGTCAATAGGAGTTTTGCCATTGACTTTAATAGAGAACGACTGGGCCTTAAGTTACCACCCACTAACGTTAATCACAGTAAAAAAAAAAGTGTCATAAAGAAGTGAGGAGTTTCTATGACTTGATTTTCCCATTTATATGGTAACTAGGTCTAGTCCTATTCTGTCAATACATAATTAAAAAAGAAACAGCTCTATACAAATATCAAAATCAAATAACTTGCTATCCAAAAGAGAACATATGCATAATACAACATATGCTATGGAACTTCACGTTTTAAAACAAATGGTTGATAAACTAGTTCATTACAAAAATTCTTTCTTTTTTCCCTTTTTTTGCTTAAAGAACTTTCCTTCCCTTGCTACCTTGCCTTTTTGATTGTTGTGTTTAAAGACTTTAAAACTGCTGGCATGGTATATCTCATTAGCATTTGGAAACTTTGCTGCAGGATTAATAGGACTGCACTAGTTTGATATTTCAGACTGAATTTGCATCTTTAAAGAAGGGTGACCTCATACAGGTTTATAAGCCTGATCTTTTTATTTTGTTTATTTATTTATTTTTACCTCTGAAGAACTTAATCCTTTGCTGAAGCTTTAAAAAGCTCTTTAAACAGTGAACAAGCAGTTCTTGAAACACACTTCTTATAATTGAAAATGAGGTGAAGCAAGTATTAAGGAGGCCTAGTAACAGTGGCCAATTAGCAACTGACAAACCAACTTGCATTCCTTTGGGCCAGTCAGTATCAATTAGAACTAGTCAGAAAATTTAAAATTTCAGCTTCAAATGGAAAGACAAGCACTTGTGTGTTTGCAGGATCAGGGCCTTAGTTAAGGAGCTAAACTCTTAAGAATTGTCTAAGTAACACAGTTTAAAAATCCATTTCTTTTGCAGTTTCTGCTAGAGAGTGATGGATTTTGGTTGCTCTAATAACTCATCAGGTCATTCCTAATCAGACTCCTCTAGAGACCAGATCCAGTGGTCAGCATCCCTGTAACATTGGACTTCATACAGGAGGGCATGCTGCAAACCAGTGCTGGTGAAGAGATACACTAAAGAAAACAAAAATTAGAAGATAAAAATTGCCAGCACTCTGCCAGACATTGCAGTGTGTACATGATACTCAGAGACATTTGCAGTGGCCTAAGAGAATACAGATTCAAATGAAAACAAGCACTGAAATGAGGATATAGTGTATCATCATTATGAAACTTTTCTCTTTCCCCTCTCTCTCTGTTTGTTTGTGATTCAACAGATGTGTTTCCTAGGGGGAAACAAGAACACTACTGCTTTAATTACCATTCTGAAACACAGATGTGACCTACAGTGATTCGCAGGAGCCCAAGCAGGTGAATGAATCAGATGTATTGCATCTGCAGTCTCCACTGAAGTGAACCCAAACAGCATCCTATCAGTAAACTTTGACTGGATATGTTTAATGGAGGCAATGGTTCAAATCTTAATAAAATAGGAGTTGTTCACTTCTCTTTAATCCCCTCTGGGAAGCCCAGTTAATTAAAGCTGTTTATTACAACTTGATCAAAACCTCTAAATTCTATGTGTCCTACATCTAGCTACTACAATATTCTCTGTCATTGAGCCTCATGAGGCCTGGAAGACTTTGACTTGGTAATGCAGCCATCAAAGAAACAGGCTAACTAACTCTTTAGTTAAGCTGTTTGTTCCAAGGTGCAGTGCAAAATGTGCCCTAGGCTTCCAAGGCTGCAGTCCTCCCCTCCCCCCCGGCCCCTTAACTTTAATCTAAAACCTTCTTGCCATACTTAATTTAACATTTGAATCAAATTAATTATTTTGTAACTAGATTGGTACGTAGGATGTAAATGCCTTATTTAGCATGCAACATTAATTGATGCAGTGGAGTCTTCTTTTTGAGCAGCTGCTGTTATTCTTTACGTGTTCTTGATGAAATAATATAATTTATACACACACATGGACAAACATGATAGTCTCTTCCCATTGTTTTTGGAGGTGGAGGGAGTAGGAGAATACATTGATAAATATAGTCAATGGGAATAGAGATTTTTATGGAAAAATAGTGGAAAACTCATGGGTTGTTTTAATAGCTGCATTTGAGTTTTAGTGTGATTTTCCCCACCTTACATTACAATAAGGACAGCTTTATTGTCCCTTGTTTAACCATGAACAAATGTGTACAAAAGAAACTACTGATGAATCCTCCCCTAACTGTGCTTGTTATCTATGAGCTGCAAAAAAAAAACCCATAATTGTTGTCAGATAAAGCTGAACTATGTGAGAAAATGAAATCCATGTGTCCAGATTTTCATTGGCCCTGCTGACAACTCACACTGGGAACTATATAATTCAGGATCTGATGCTTACGGAGAAAAGTAAAAAGAAAAGGAGGACTTGTGGCACCTTAGAGACTAACAAATTTATTTGCGCATAAGCTTTTGTGAGCTACAGCTCACTTCATTGGAGAAAAGTAAGTTACTCAAAATGAAATGGTTTCAGAGTAACAGCCATGTTAGTCTGTATTCGCAAAAAGAAAAGGAGTACTTGTGGCACCTTAGAGACTAACCAATTTATTTGAGCATAAGCTTTCGTGAGCTACAGCTCACTTCATCGGATGCATGAAGTGAGCTGTAGCTCACAAAAGCTTATGCTCAAATAAATTGGTTAGTCTCTAAGGTGCCACAAGTACTCCTTTTCTTTTTTCAAAATGAAACAAAGTTTCTGAGTACCTTCTTTCTAGACTGTGAGCAAAATCCAGTAAGGAACCGTAAACCGGGACATATAGTACCCACAAATGATGTTCTAGAGAGGGACAACAAATTTCCCTCTATGATCAACCGTTCCCTCTCCCCCAAAACATCCCTCCACGACTTACCTTCTTAGGGTTAAGAAGGTGCAGCCACTTTATAAATGAAAACCTTTAACTAGTTACAGATAGCTGAAAAAAATGTGCAAGCTATTCCTTCAACTTAAGCTTCTCTTGGCTTCTCCCTGTCTCATTCAGGATATTGTATCAGACAGTTTTGAAATGTCAATTGCTGCCATTTTACATTAAAGTTAAAGTTTGCAAATGAAATCTTAATGCCTTTGTTGTTGACAACCACTGAAAAAGCTGGGTGATTTAAGCCACCTTAAATATCTTCCATAGTAGTTTCCTTTTACAAAGGTAAATGGATTTAATTTCCTCATCTTCAGAGCAGACCAAACCTGCACTGGTTACACAACAAGACATATACACATCTTTATGGCAGTATTACTTTATTTATTTATTTTACAGGCATTTCTCCCCAGACACAAGCTCCATGAACAAATAACCTGCCAGCTGACAACATAGAATAATTGTATTTGTATATCATGCTTTTAAAAATGTAAAGCAACCTCAAAGTTTCCAACAGACAAACAGAACACAAATTCCATAAATAGCTAAGTTTTGCCCTGTCAGATAGCCATCTTCATCTCAGTAGCTTTTCTCACGGTCCAAGAGCTCTTCTTTGTGAAGAAAAATACACATATATATATATATATATATATATATATATATATATAGCCCCAGCCCCTCAGTGAAATGTTATCCTACTATAAGTGCACACTAAAAAAAACCCCATAAAAAACAGTCCTGATTCAAACTCCTTATTCTTTTCTTTGCTGATGTGTAAGCTTTCTGCCTCTTAAATAGAAACAGGTTATAATCAGCGATAAACTCCTGCTATTGTTTCTTTCTTGCTGCATTGTCTTGAAACTCGCATTGCAAAAAAATACATCATCACACTTAGCACTTATATAGAAATATACATTTTCTAAGGACAGTACAAACATTCACTAACTCACTACACCCAAGTGCTTCTCATGAGAATCCCTCACCCCATCATTTCATTTGTACTAATATTTCCTCTCTGGTTCTTTGATGCAACCCTGACAATATCCTCCTTTTTCCCGCTTTAACCACACACCCATCATCCTGCCAGCGGAGCAACACTAGCTGAAGGGGGGAAGGGGTTCCTTTAGAATCTGTTAGCACCATTCCATGATTAGCGAGATGGTGTATTGAGGGGGATGATAGGCATTTCCTTCCTCCCTGGAGATAAATTCCACAGTCTACCAAACCTCTACCAGTGCAGGGACCAGAAAACAAGATCATGGCAGCTCAAAAGGCTAGCAATAAGTCCCCTGTGAGGATCTTTCACTTTAAGAATCACTTTTAAAACCATGTAATTTTTCCCATAAGCAGCCGACATTGCTTGATATATTTTTGCAATGTGATCAGCTAAAGCAGAGCCTGGACCCTTGTAATTTTTGCAACAAGCTTCTCTGTGTTTAAGGTTCGCTCCTTTCTTCCCTCTCTCAAACCACAGTTAGTTAAATACACAACAACCAACTATTTAGTGCAATCACATAATCCCTGGGAGAACATCAATGTCTTGTTCTATCCCTGAAGGGCATCCGACAGATAAACTGATTTACTAATATCTCCCCAGACCAAAGATCAGTTCAGTTTAAGAGCTGTTTATGTTGCTGCACACTTCTCTATCTCTTTCAGTCTCTTCCCCTCATCATTGCTTATATGCTACAGTGAGACAGCTAAATATGAATCTTTATAAATCACTTCAGCAGAGGATAAAAGCATGAAACATCAGGGAGTTGCACATTAAATTATGGTGAACACAATGAAATATGTTGCAGTGCATAATTCCACCATTATGAAAATGCACTATGTGTTAAGTCAATCACCTAGTGTTTTCAAAATTGCTATCTCAATATGATGGCTTCTTGGAATGATTAAAAATGTTTCATTCAAATGTCTCTGGATGATTCAAATGTCACTGTGGATGATTTGCAAGTGCATACAGTGCTTGGTTAAGGGAGTTTGTCCTGCACTCAGAAGGTGCACATTTGGCTTTTTATTTCAAGATGATGAATCAGTTATTCATAGTTAGTAAAGTATGATATATTTAAAAGAGCGGAAGATGGGAATTCAAAGTTGAAGAAACATTGATGGCTGCTGGTATGGATAGCAGATCAGGATAGATTATTCTGATCTTCTAGCTTTTCCCAGCAATCAAAGTCAAATATTGCATTCAGTGTTTCTGAGAGTGAATAGTGTAATCAAATTTAGGAGCACAGAACTCATTCATAAGTGCACCAATTAGTGGGATATCACAAATGAACTAGTCGAAGTGGACTATTTGTGACGTCAGTAGCAAAGTCCATGCAAGATTTCTGATTCACTGAAAAAAACAACAGATTTATGCTAAAAATCCAGATTCATTTTCTTTTTGGTTCTCCTACATCAGATGCTGTAAACTATCTAGTATAGTAATCTAATCTATTTGTGCAGAGCACTAGCTACTGTGTTACTAGTAAAAGGGTCAGTGCTTTAGCCGGTATAAATGAGTGATTTCCACAGAATCACATCAATTTACACCAGAGAGGACCTGTCCCACACTATTTAAAAGTACTGTGAAGATATAATTAGAAGTGGACTAGATTCTTGCTATCCTAGTTTTCAACCACATGAATTTGGAAATTTTTCTTGTAGTTGTGATGCCTTATTTTCTTTATTCTTCTTCCCCCTTCATTTAATTTGTCTCCGGCTTCAGTTATTTTGATAAGTTTTATGTAAAACGTAAATTTTGTTTTCTAGACTCTGAAAACAGCGAGTATAGAGCACATTCTGATCTCTCCTGATCCACAACGCAGCAACCAACACTGAGAATGAACTGTCTCCAGCTCCAGACAGTTCCCTTTTAGGCATAAACAGTTTCTTCATATCATTATTTATTATTTTTATTATAGTAATGTGAAGTGACCACAATTATGGACCAGGACACCTTTGTGGTAGGCACTGTATAAACATAATGATGAGAAAGTCCTTGCCCTGAGGAGCTTACAATCTAAGTATAAGATAAGAGGAAATGGATGGTGACAACAAAGAGAGCACAAGGAAACAGTGACACAACACTGGTCAGCATGATAAGCCATGGTCTCAGCATACCAGCTGCCTATTCTTTGTCCAGTTTTTATACGCATGAAGTCAAAGGAGAGCTCTAAGGATGGATTTGAAGGAGACACTCTTCCCACGTATGAGGAACAGCATAGGAGGAAGCACAAAGATACTTGTTTGAAAATGTAATAGGCAATGAAGGCTGACAACAGTGACCGCCTGGAGGTGGGAGTGGCATCTTGATAGCATAGGCATAATTGCATTTGTTAAAGCTGGAGAGGAGATTGTTGTAGTTGATACATGAGCCAGTGAGAACCTTGAGGAGAGATTTAGCTGTGTAGGTGGTAAGGAAAGACCCATCTTAGAGGTGCTATACAGTAAGATTTAGACACTTCTGGTGAGTGGGAGATTTCATCCAAGACTGTGGGTCAAATGAGAAGGGGAGAGAAAGGAACCAGGTGGCTTCCAGGCTGGATGGGTTATCAATGTGGAAGCCTGAAGTCACCAAGGATGAGTGTGGGAGAGTTTGTTTGTTCCCAATTATTGTAGCTGTCTTAAAAAGTGAAGAAAAGAGAGAATATATCTGATAGCCTGCTTTAGTCTATTGAGGGCCTTCATGATTAGCCAGGGGACCTCGATTTGGGCCCATCAGTGGACAAGGAGCCAGTGGAGGGAATAGCACTCTGGTGTGTTCTTGCTGACTGATGTATAGACAAGCTGCCATAAGTTACCTACATTGGAGTCTCTAATGTCTTTGTTAGCAAAAAGTAAAGGGAATTACGGTAGCTGAGTTTTGACATGACAAATGTATGGAATCTGGCACTGGCACTGCCAGGTTCTGAGACAGCAGCGAGGGTCTAACAACATCCTAAACTTTGCCCAGTTTTCAGTCAGAAGGCAGAGGCCTTCAAGAGGTGGGCATGGTCCCATTGTTGGCTAGCTCCTCAGTGAGGTTCCCTCTGCCTACCAACATTACTGCTGTCATGCCTGGATTAAGCTTCAACCATCAATTTTTCATTCAGACATTTCTCTCCTGTGGACATTATCTCTCTCTCTTTGTGCGTGTGACAGTGATTTCTAATCTAGGTCAGGAGAAGGGTGAACACTGATTCCTATGTGACTTTGCATGTGGAGCTCTTGAGAATTGCTCTTGAGCAGTAACTGTCCCTCATCACTTACTGGGATATGGTTGAAAGTAACAATCAAAGTCAATCTCATACTCTATACCCTACACATCTCCCAGGGTCCTCAAGAATTTCCCTGGTGTGGTTCTTAAATCTAAATTGCCCATTATAGTTTCACCAGGTGACTGGTAGGGGATGGATAACTATGAAATGGAAATACATTACGTGAGACGCTGTCCATTGGTTTAGTGCCTAAGTTCCCTGTGTATGTTAGAAGCTTTATAGGTTGGTAACAAAATGGCAGTCTCCACCCTTGGGAAATATATTGCAATATTCTGTTTTTACAGTCCAAGCCATGACAGATTATTACGATAAGTTTATTACCGTGGTTTGGTTGTTATTATAGAGCTCCAGCATTGTATTCTGAAAGTGGACTTGAATTAAAAAAAAAAAGAAGCATTTGCAGAGCAGGTCATCTAGTATCTCCTGCTCAAGACCTTTATCTATGGGAAGCTAGGGAAGCTCATGATATGAGACTAGATAGAGCAGGGTCTGAGAAAAGATTTTGTGCGGTTTTTTTTAGACTTTTTGAGTTCTGTTTTGGGCAAGCTCTATTACTACCTTAATGAAAATTGAATTAAAGAACTTTGGAGATGAGAAGGAGACTGGAACATTTTGTGAGTTCTTAAAAGGGTACCGGTGAAGAGGAAATAGAGGTGGGTAGTGGCCACAGTACCACAAGTATAATAAACAAGGTTAGCAAATAAGGATTTAAAACAAATGGAGAGAATGTTCACAATGAGAAATGTAATCAATATATAAAGAGTGGGATTAACAGTGTCTCTCAATGGGAATTGTGCACCTACATCACTTAAAGTCCTTTGAAAATCAGAATCAACAAGTAGCTTGAAAGGGATCAAGAGAAAGAATGATGGAGAAAGCAAATGTAAGAAGACCAGGTGGCACTGAGATAATTTAGTTGAGGAAAAAAGTTTATTCAGGAAATTAAAAATATTATATAAAACACTGGTTTTGTTTCAGAACATTTTAGTTTGTGTGGCTTTGTCCTCAGTATAATGGTAGTCAGAGGCAGAATTCCACACTTTCTATATTTTGGTCTTTGTAACTCAAGTTACCAAAGTGACTTCAAGACATAACATCAGTAAGTATGATTTAAGCAAAAGAAGAAGAAGACATTCAAAGAAAATGTTATAATAAATACACACGTGTTCAGTCTGGTACCAGCCCACTGGAAAAAACTTTCTGCTCACTCAGCCCCTTTTCTCCTTGCCTTACCACTCTACGGTTGTTGCTGTCTAATAGCATGAACTTCACCTGGGTCCTGATACCCTCAGATGCTGCCAGTACCCCTTTGGGGTGCTTCCTCTTCTGAGGAAGAAAGGAATGCATATAAAAATTGTACTTTTTGATTGTGATGCGCGGTGGGGGGGTAGTCAGGGAAGAAAACACTTTTAATTCTGACCAAGTTTTCACCCAGATTTTGTGTGGCAAAAAGTTCTGTTCAAAGTTGAGTTACTGAGATCTAAAATAGACAGGTTTCAGAGTAACAGCCGTGTTAGTCTGTATTCGCAAAAAGAAAAGGAGTACTTGTGGCACCTTAGAGACTAACCAATTTATTTGAGCATGAGCTTTCGTGAGCTACAGCTCACTTCATCAGATACATACCGTGGAAACTGCAGCAGACTTTATATATACACAGAGAATATGAAACAATACCTCCTCCCACCCCACTGTCCTGCTGGTAATCAAAATAGACAGGGGAAATTATGAGTATCTGTAAAGAGGAACTGTCCCTCTCCAGGCATGGTGATTTTTGTAATTATTTTTTTTATTGACTTCTTTGTAAAGAAACAGAAAATGAAAAGTAAAAAAAAAAAAAATTAATGATTTTCACCTTGTATATGTTTCCACATGCTGCACACTTCCCAGGATTGCCAACAGTATTAGAGAATGATGCAATTATAAAATTTGTCAAAGTTGTGAGACCAGAGAGTACAAAACCAGAGAGTACTACATAGACATACTAGAATGGGGATAACAGTAATAAAACAGGAGAAACTGAAAATTGTATCCTATGTTATTTACTTGCTAATCTGGGTTTAACTCCAGCACAAAGACTTTGGTTCTTTAGGACGGCAATGATCACCAAGCACCTAATTTTACAAAGAATGAAAGAGTAGGCCTATGCCAAAAATAAAGCTTTGTGAGTCAGAAGCCAAAGAAAGGACATTTTATTGTCACAGAGAATGTCAATATGAATCTGAAGAAATTTGGGCACCGTTTCTAGATACATTTGGAAAGAAAAGGTTGAGATGGAGCCAAGTAACGCAGACCCTCATTCCACTTAACCTCTCTGCTTTTTTCCTTCCCCTCTGTCCCTCCTGTCATAAATATAAAGGGAAGGGTAAACACCTTTAAAATCCCTCCTGGCCAGAGGAAAAACCCTTTCACCTGTAAAAGGTTAAGAAGCTAGGATAACCTCGCTGGCACCTGACCAAAATGACCAATGAGGAGACAAGATACTTTCAAAGCTGGAGGGTGGGAAAACAAAGGGTCTCTCTTTCTGTGTGATGCTTTTTCCGGGACCAGAGCAGAAATGCAGGTCAGAACTCCTGAAAAAAGGGCTAATAAGCAATCTAGTTAGATATGCATTAGATTCTGTTTTGTTTAAATGGCTGATAAAATAAGTTGTGCTGAATGGAATGTATATTCCTGTTTTTGTGCCTTTTTGTAACTTAAGGTTTTGCCTAGAGGGATTCTCTATGTTTTGAATTTGATTACCCTGTAAGGTATTTACCATCCTGATTTTACAGAGGTGATTCTTTTACTTTTTCTTTAATTAAAATTCTTCTTTGAAGAACCTGATTGCTTTTTCATTGTTCTTAAGATCCAAAGGTTTGGGTCTGTGTTCACCTATGCAAATTAGTGAGGATTTTTATCAAGCCTTCCCCAGGAAAAGGGGTGTATTGCTTGGGGGGATACTTTTTGGGGGGAACGTTTCCAAGTGGGCACTTCCCCTGTTATTCTTTGTGTAACACTTTGGTGGTGGCAGCTTTTAACCTAAGCTGGTAAGAATAAGCTTAGGGGGTCTTTCATGCAGGTCCCCACATCTATACCCTAGAGTTCAGGGTGGGGAAGGAACCTTGCCATGGTGGCAGAGCGGTGGGATTTATTTGAAATCAATTTGAGATATTTTGCGGGGATCATTTTGAACCAGAAGCACATTAAGATTTTAAACGGACATTTCCCCCCCTTTGGGCTTCTTGAAAGCAGGTTTTAAGCTGAAAGCAGTTAGAGTTTTTTTGTATCTGCCTGGGGGCCAGAGCAGAGACAAAAGGGATTTGTCTTTTGTGAGCTGGAGTTTTCTCTACCTAAACGCAGGGTAGTTAACCTCCTGCAGGGAAATTCACAAGTTCTTCCCAGACCTGAAGAGGTGGTTCTTTTTTTAGCTAAGAGCAACTAGAGAGTTTTTCTGTCCATTTGCCTGGAGACAAAGGTGTTAAGTTTTGTTTTTTTAAGGATTTTTCTGTAGGCTGACAATCGCTATCAGAGAACACAGGTATCCGGTTACAGTACAACCTATTTTTTTTTTTTTTGACAAGCCAAGTTTGTTTGTTTGTTTTGTTTTATTTCTAACTCTCGGGTGTAAAGTTAGTTAAAAACAGAGAGGCAACCGTGACAGAGCCCAAGGAAACAGCCAAAGAGGCTGCCCACAGGAGAGCTATGGAGGCAAAGGAAAAAGAACTGGAGGAGAAGGAAAAAGAGAGGAAGCATGCACTGGAGATGGAGAAGGCAAAGGCTCAGCAGAATAGCAATCCTTCTCCAGGTACCACTTCACAATCCAAGCAGTTCCCCACCTACAAGGCAGGCGATGATACCGAGGCCGCCTTAGAAAACTTCGAAAGGGCCTGCCTTGGGTACAGCATCCCTACAGACCAATACATGGTAGAGCTGAGGCTGCAGCTCAGTGGACCCTTAGCTGATGTGGTGGCTGAAATGCCTATGGAACACATGAACCAGTATGAACTGTTTAAACCCCAGGCGAGAGTCAGAATGGGGCTAACACCCGAGCATTCCCGTCGGCGGTTCAGAGCCCTAAGGTGGAAACCAGACGTGTCATTTATCCGACATGCCTACCACATTGTGAAACATTGGGATGCCTGGATATCAGGAGCAAGTGTTAAATCTCTAGAAGAGTTGCCCTTCCTAATGCAAATGGAGCAGTACTTAGAGGGTGTTATATCCTAGATGGGAAGCCCACAACTGTAATAGAGGCGGGAGAGATTGGAGCCAAATGAGCGGAGGTGGCAGAAAAGAAAAAAACTAGTAGCAGTTGAGGTGAATATCAGAAGGGGCAAACCGGAACAAAACGGGTGGAGGGAGGAGAGAGGAACAATCCTGGTCACAGCTGGAGCCGGATACCAGAAGGGAACCCTCAGACCACACCCTACTACCGGGGCAGCCCAAGTCCCCAACTACACACCAAGGAACACTCCAGACACCTTATCGTCCCGCCAAACCGCTCTCCAGCAACCCACCTCGCCCCAGTGACCCGTCAGCTGGACGATGTTTTAAATGTAATGATCTGGGGCATCTAAAGGCCAACTGCCCCAAGAACCCCAACAGATTATAGTTCATTGCACCGGAATCACACCGGAGGTCCTCAGGCCCAGATACCTCCCAGATACCCTTGGAGCGGAGGGAAACTGTGAGTGTGGGCAGGAAGAAGGTCACCGTGTGGAGGGACACTGGAGCATGAGTGTCGGCTACCCATGCTTCCTTAGTGGACCCCAATTTAATTGACCCAGACATCCAAGTGACAATTCAACCCTTCAAGTCCAACTCTTTCAATTTGCCTACAGCCAAGTTGCCTGTCCAGTACAAGGGCTGGTCAGGAACATGGACTTTTGCAGTCTATGTTGATTATCCCATCCCCACGCTGTTGGGGGAAGATTTGGCCAATCATGTGAAGCTAGCCAAGAGGGTGGGAATGGTCACCCGCAGCCAGGCTAAGCAAGTCATCATGCCTAGCTCTGTTCCGGAAACTTCTACCAGGACCCAGTAAGAGGTAATGGAACTGGACCCCATGTCAACGTCTGCAACAGCAGTAGTGGATCCAGTCCCAGAACTGGAACCAGCGGCACAACCAGCATCTGAACCATTGCCAGCACTGAATCCAGTACTTGCAACCCCAATACCAGAGGGCCCCACCGAACCTGCACCAGCAGCAACAGATAACCCTACATAAAAGGCTCAGCCGGAGCCTGAACCCCAACATAGTGCACCAGTGGAGAGCACTTCACAGTCAGTGGAAACAGCCCCATCCCCTACATCGCTTCCAAAGGGACCAAGCTGAGGTCCACAATCCAATGAGGAACTGCTGTCTCCAGCATCAAGAGAACAGTTCCAGACTGAACAGGAAGCAGATGAAAGCCTCCAGAGAGCTTGGACGGCGGCACGGAACAACCCACTGCCTCTCGGCTCTTCTAATCGATCCAGGTTTGTTGTAGAAAGAGGACTTTTATACAAGGAAACTCTTTCTGGTGGACACCAGGAAGACTGGCATCCTTAGAGTCAGTTGGTAGTTCCAACTAAGTACCAGGTCAAGCTCTTGAGCTTAGCCCACGATCATCCTAGTGGCCATGCTGGGGTGAACCAGACCAAAGACCATTTGGGGAGGTCATTCCACTGGGAGGGAATGGGCAAGTATGTTTCTACCTATGTCCAGTCTTGTGAGGTATGCCAAAGAGTGGGAAAACCCCAAGACCAGGTCAAAGCCCCTCTTCAGCCACTCCCATCATTGAAGTTCCATTTCAGTGAGTAGCTGTGAATAATCTGGGTCCTTTTCCAAAAAAGACACCCAGAGGAAAGCAGTACATACTGACTTTCATGGATTGTGCCACCCGATGGCTGGAAGCAGTAGCTCTAAGCAACAACAGGGCTAAAAATGCGTGCCAGGCACTAACAGACATTTTTGCCAGGGTAGGTTGGCCCTCCGACATCCTCACAGATGCAGGAACTAATTTCCTGGCAGGAACTATAGAAAGCCTTTGGGAAGCTCATGGGGTGAATCACTTGGTTGCCACCCCTTACCATCATCAAACAAATGGCCTTGTGGAGAAATTTAAGGGGACTTTGGGGGCCATGATACATAAATTTGTAAATGAGCACTCCAATGATTGGGACTTAGTGTTGCAGCAGTTGCTCTTTGCCTACAGAGCTGTACCACATCCCAGTTTAGGGTTTTCACCATTGGAACTTGTATATGGCTGCAAGGTTAAGGGGCCATTACAGTTGGTGAAGCAGCAATGGGCGGGATTTACACCTTCTCCAGGAACTAACATTCTGGACTTTGTAACCAACCTACAAAACACCCTCTGAACCTCTTTAACCCTTGCTAAAGAAAACTTATAGGATGCTCAAAAAGAGCAAAAAGCCTGGTATGATAAACATGCCAGAGAGCGTTCTTTCAAAGTAGGGGACCAGGTCATGGTCTTAAAGGCGCAAAAGGCCCATAAAATGGAAGCATTGTGGGAAGGGCCATTCACGGTCCAAGAGCGCCTGGGAGCTGCTAATTATCTCATAGCATTCCCCACCTCCAACCGAAAGCCAACGGTGTACCATATTAATTGACTAAAGCCCTTTTATTCCAGAGAATTAAAGGTTTGTCAGTTTACAGCCCAGGGAGGAGATGATGCTAGGTGGCCTGAAGGTGTCTACTACGAAGGAAAAAGTGCTGGCGGCTTGGAAGAGGTGAACCTCTCCATGTTCCTTGGGCGTATGCAGCGACAGCAGATCCAGGAGCTCTACACTAGCTACACGCCAACGTTCTCAGCCACCCCAGGACTGACTGAACGGGCATACCACTCCATTGACACAGGTAATGCTCACCCAATTAGGGTCCAACCTTACCAGGTGTCTCCTCAAGCTAAAACTGCTATAGAACAAGAGATCCAGGATATGCTACAGATGGGTGTAATCCGCCCCTCTGAAAGTGCATGGGCATCTCCAGTGGTTCTAGTTCCCAAACCAGATGGGGAAATATGTTTTTGAACTACCATAAGCTAAATGCTATAATTCACCCAGACAACTATCCAATGCCATGCACAGATGAACTATTAGAGAAACTGGGATGGGCCCAGTTCATCTCTAACTTGGACTTAACCAAGGGGTACTGGCAGGTACCACAAGATGAATCTGACAAGGAAAGGTCAGCCTTCACCACACATGTTGGGCTGTATGAATTTAATGTGCTCCCTTTCGGGCTGCGGAATGCACCCGCTACCTTCCAAAGACTTGTCGATGGTCTCCTAGCAGGATTGGAAGAATATGCAGTCTCCTACCTTGACGATGTGGCCATATTTTCAGATTCCTGGGCAGAACATCTACAGAAAGTCTTTTAGCGCATAAGGGAGGCAGGACTAACTGTTAAGGCTAAGAAGTGTCAAACAGGCCCAAACAGAGTGACTTACCTTGGACACCAGGTGCGTCAAGGAACTTTTATCGACCCCCTACAGTCCAAAGTGGATGCTATCCAAAAGTGGCCTGTCCCAAAGTCAAAGAAACAGGTCCAGTCCTTCTTAGGCTTGGCCGGATATTACAGGTGATTTGTACCGCAATACAGCCAAATTGCCACCCCACTGACAGACCTAACCAA
This sequence comes from Eretmochelys imbricata, assembly GCF_965152235.1. Lineage (NCBI taxonomy): Eukaryota > Metazoa > Chordata > Testudines > Cheloniidae > Eretmochelys > Eretmochelys imbricata. Next base: position 146,516,360 of record NC_135572.1, read on the forward strand.
AAAGAAACAGCCCAATGCCGTTCAGTGGACTGAAGAGTGTCAGAAGGCCTTTAACCAGCTTAAAGTGACACTCATGTCTGACCCTGTGCTAAGGGCCCCAGACTTTGACAAATCGTTCCTAGTACCACAGATGCATCCGAGCATGGTGTGGGAGCAGTTTTAATGCAGGAAGGACAGGATCAAGAATTCCATCCTGTAGTGTTTCTCAGCAAGAAGGTGTCTGAGCGGGAAAGCAACTGGTCAGTCAGTAAAAAAGAATGTTACGCCATTGTCTATGCTCTGGAAAAGCTACGCCCATACGTCTGGGCACAGCGTTTCCACCTGCAAACCAACCATGCTGCTCTACAGTGGCTTTATACCGCCACGGGAAATAACAAAAAAACTTATTCAGTGGAGTTTAGCTCTCCAAGATTTTGATTTCGACATCCAACACATCTCAGGAACTTCTAACAAAGTGGCTGATGCACTCTCCCGTGAAAGTTTCCAAGAATCAACTGGTTAAAATTGTCCATGAGATGTGGAAAATATTGTTAGTCTTTATACAGTTGGTAGTATATTTATAGGTGCATGTGTCTTATTAACTCTGTTTTCTCCTCCAGCTCCAGGAAGAAATCACAGCCAGCGTTTCACTGTATCTGTGATTTGGGGGCGTGTCATAGAATCATAGAATCATAGAATCATAGAATATCAGGGTTGGAAGGGACCCCTGAAGGTCATCTAGTCCAACCCCCTGCTCGAAGCAGGACCAATTCCCAGTTAAATCATCCCAGCCAGGGCTTTGTCAAGCCTGACCTTAAAAACCTCTAAGGAAGGAGATTCTACCACCTCCCTAGGTAACGCATTCCAGTGTTTCACCACCCTCTTAGTGAAAAAGTTTTTCCTAATATCCAATCTAAACCTCCCCCACTGCAACTTGAGACCATTACTCCTCGTTCTGTCATCTGCTACCATTGAGAACAGTCTAGAGCCATCCTCTTTGGAACCCCCTTTCAGGTAGTTGAAAGCAGCTACCAAATCCCCCCTCATTCTTCTCTTCTGCAGGCTAAACAATCCCAGCTCCCTCAGCCTCTCCTCATAAGTCATGTGTTCTAGACCCCTAATCATTTTTGTTGCCCTTCGCTGGACTCTCTCCAATTTATCCACATCCTTCTTGTAGTGTGGGGCCCAAAACTGGACACAGTACTCCAGATGAGGCCTCACCAATGTCGAATAGAGGGGAACGATCACGTCCCTCGATCTGCTCGCTATGCCCCTACTTATACATCCCAAAATGCCATTGGCCTTCTTGGCAACAAGGGCACACTGCTGACTCATATCCAGCTTCTCGTCCACTGTCACCCCTAGGTCCTTTTCCGCAGAACTGCTGCCTAGCCATTCGGTCCCTAGTCTGTAGCGGTGCATTGGATTCTTCCATCCTAAGTGCAGGACCCTGCACTTATCCTTATTGAACCTCATCAGATTTCTTTTGGCCCAATCCTCCAATTTGTCTAGGTCCTTCTGTATCCTATCCCTCCCCTCCAGCGTATCTACCACTCCTCCCAGTTTAGTATCATCCGCAAATTTGCTGAGAGTGCAATCCACACCATCCTCCAGATCATTTATGAAGATATTGAACAAAACCGGCCCCAAGACCAACCCTTGGGGCACTCCACTTGATACCGGCTGCCAACTAGACATGGAGCCATTGATCACTACCCGTTGAGCCCGACAATCTAGCCAGCTTTCTACCCACCTTATAGTGCATTCATCCAGCCCATACTTCCTTAACTTGCTGACAAGAATACTGTGGGAGACCGTGTCAAAAGCTTTGCTAAAGTCAAGAAACAATACATCCACTGCTTTCCCTTCATCCACAGAACCAGTAATCACATCATAAAAGGCGATTAGATTAGTCAGACATGACCTTCCCTTGGTGAATCCATGCTGGCTGTTCCTGATCACTTTCCTCTCATGCAAGTGCATCAGGATTGACTCTTTGAGGACCTGCTCCATGATTTTTCCAGGGACTGAGGTGAGGCTGACTGGCCTGTAGTTCCCAGGATCCTCCTTCTTCCCTTTTTTAAAGATTGGCACTACATTAGCCTTTTTCCAGTCATCCGGGACTTCCCCGGTTCGCCACGAGTTTTCAAAGATAATGGCCAATGGCTCTGCAATCACAGCCACCAATTCCTTCAGCACTCTCGGATGCAACTCGTCCGGCCCTATGGACTTGTGCACGTCCAGCTTTTCTAAATAGTCCCTAACCACCTCTATCCCCACAGAGGGCTGGCCATCTCTTCCCCATTTTGTCATAAATGTCATAAGTGTCATAAATATAGAGGGAAGGGTAAACACCTTTTAATCCCTCCTGGCCAGAGGAAAAACTCTTTCACCTGTAAAGGGTTAAGAAGCTAAGATAACCTCACTGGCACCTGACCAAAATGACCAATGAGGAGACAAGATACTTTCAAAGCTGGAGGGCGGGGAAACAAAGGTCTCTCTGTCTTTGTGATGCTTTTGCTGGGACCAGAGCAGGAATGCAGGTCAGAACTCCTACCAATTGTGCTGCCCCATGCAGTCGCTGCCAAATTGCCACCGCGCCCCGAAGAGCGGCGGAGCTGCCGCCGAATTGCTGCTGCGGGACACGGACTGCCGTCCCATTCTCAATGCTGCCCTAAGCACCTGCTTGAAAAGCTGGTGCCTGGAGCCAGCCCTGCATACCAGCTTCCTGAAGCACAATGAAACCACAAGAATTGCAAAACTGTTTTCTATTAAGTCTCAAACTATTGGGTTTTTGTTTTGTTTTCCAGTCTTTATTAGCAGAGGGATGCCTCTACCTCAGCATTATTGCACATGTTCTTAACTCTAGCAGCTGGCTGGTTGTGTGTATCTAGAATCTTTGAGATTGAAAATGCCCTGTTACTTAGATTTTATAAGGAAATGTTGGTTTATTTCTTATTATTTAATTAATATGATAATTTTAATGTAGTGATTTGATATTAACAGCCTTTCTTTTAATTTGATTTGCTAATATGTGTTTTATGATTTTGCTTTGTTATTTAGTTTAGTTAATAAAATGTATAAAATTGGAAAGCTGTGTGCTTTGGGTCTGAAATGGAACACTGTCAGTTTTGACTAATGTCTTGATCATACTTTTTATGTAGATATAAGCAATGTGGGTTCCAGAGCCTTTGAGGGCCTGGTGTGCTGAAAATGAGCCAATCAACCTAAAGACTCACCTGTTCTTCTAATAAGTCTGTATTTCTCCCATTTCAACTCACACCTCCCTTCTGGCTGCTTCTCTTGTTTCCAGTGGGGCTTTTTCCAACTCCCCTTTCCCATATTTCCTACTGTCCCACTGTCCCTACTGTCTATCCCCTTTCCTCTTGTCACACCAAACCTGTCTTTGTCTCTCTCCATATCTAATCCTTCTTCACCCACCTTCACCCTGTCCTTTCATCCCCTTGCCTCTAGCCCTCCCCCCATCAACACAGTTTTAATAATAAGCCCAGCCCCTCACAGGTTCAGGGAAAGATGATAATGGGGGGTGGTACAAACAAGTGGGACAGCAGCGGTCCCTGAATGTTCCTTAGCCCATCATGCTGCAAAAGTTCTCTCTGTCTCAACTGCAGCTAACTCCACAAATGTGTTTGAAGCTTGTGGAGGCTTACAGAAAATGTGTATTCAATGAGTTTTCGGAAGCATACAGAGTGGCATGAAAAGCCTCTCTCAACACCTAGCACAAAATGGACTAAGAAGTGCTTAAAGAATAAGATTTTTTACTTGCACAGTCCTGACTGCTCTGACATTTGACACCTGTCTAGCTGCAACTCCAAGTTAGAAAGTTATGCGCTCCAGCATTTTACTGGACATGCTGGGTCCAGTCCAGATGGTATTCCAACCTAGACCTTAGATCTAGTCTATCTCCTTCTAATTATAGCAGTTATATACTGTAGTTTCCCTAAACCTATCAACAGTCTTTCTTTGATGTCAGGGCTCAGGTTTTCCCTACACAAAAATTCTAATGCATCCTGTATTATAACAGAAGAATGTCAGAACTGCTGTCATACTCTGTCCCAGAGGCTTAAAGAGGCAGGCCTCTATTGATTAGCTTGAGCATTATCTGCCTTCCCTACACTGTGAAGTGAAAATAAAATAAAATGGAAAAAAATGGTACTCTACAGCACCTTAATCCACCCTGGTAGTTTAACAAAATGAAAAGCAAAAGCATCTTCTCCTTTTCTCCCCACCTTGATCGACTGCTGCATCATAGCTGTGCTATAGATTGTTTTCTCTTCCAAATAATAGCCCCTTTGAAAATCCTGCTTCTTGCAAAATTTTAAACATTTCATATTATGGCACATGTTTTCTGTGGAGAGAAATCAATGTATTTTTAAGGAACTGTGCTTTGAAGACTGAGAATGTTTTTGCAGAGCAGTTGAAGAAGAGAAATTGCAGCACTAGCAACAGCTTATGAGAATCACAACAGGCAGTAATATTAGGTTGGTTAGAACTCTCTCTTGTTGCTAGGTAAAGCATGACCATCTCTGTGATTTCCAAGGAACACTGACTTTAGCTTATGTTATTCTAGGTTGTATTTTCCTTTAGTTAATTATGTTTTAAGAGAAGAAAATGGCTAAAAAGAAGTCAAAATCTAAATTGCTGTAGTAAGTCATTTACATAGCATTTAATTTTATAGCCAACAGGATGGAATTTTAGTTTTTTAGCCAACAGGAAAGGATGCAAGTATAAAACCACTAATATATCAGATAGTTGGAAACTTTACTTAGACATCACAGGTTCATTTAAAATGTGTATGACACAGTTGGATATGTTTGCAGTTTAAAAAAAATCTTATTCCATCAGCCATGTATTCATTATAGTAGATATACTGACAGCAAACCATTTTAAAACAGCAGCATAAAAATATTAAAACATTATTCAATGTCGAGAAATAATATACAACCTGTCAATATCGTATGCAGCTTTTGTTCTTGCAAGCCTCTTTATGTCTGGAAAACTAACCAAACAAATCCAACATATTTTCCATTTATGAACTGTTACCAGCCCCATACAATCCAAACAGAATTAAATCTGCATGTGAAATACAGAGAGCACATCTGGGAAGTAATCACATATTTACAATAGGTTTGTTTTTTTCTTATTACATTTAGCGAGGGTGAAAAGAGCTTTTCTGACATAAATGCATGGGTCTGTAGGTGGCATAGCTGCACAATTCACATTGCATTGCCGCATGCTACATATCCTGGCACACAGTGACTTCTATCTACAGCAAATGGGTGCCAGAAAATGAAACATTTAAAAATGCAGTAGACCAGGTTTTCTGAATTACCTCAATAAACCCTAGCCCAGCTAGCAGAGGACTGGTCTTACGGTTTCTAAGTAGCATGGCAGAGGCATCATTCCGAGCATGATCACTGCCTGGTCATCTGGGGTTAATCCTGCTAAATTTACTTGTGCAAGTAGCCCCAGTGAAGGCAGCAACAATGCTATTAGCTGCATGAAAAGAGCAGGTGTTTTCTTACCCTCTCACTATCTCCAAAGCTACTTCCATTCCTAAAACACCACACAGGTTGTGCACATACTTCACATGAAAAGAAGAATCAAGAAGGGATAACAAATGCTCTTTTATTCTAATCTGTATGTTCGGGGATTGTTGGGTTTTTTTGCAGGGGAGTATTATTGATTCAGTGTTATCTGATAATATTTAGATTTGGAAACAGAATACTATAATAAGGTTAAACTATGAAGGGCACGAGAGTGAGGGAAGAATCTCAAGGACAGGACGAGCTGACAGGAGAACTACTTTTTACAGATGTGTTTATTTTTCATAATTATTGGACGAAATACTTTGTGCAAACTCATTTTAGCCTATATATTGCGCATCAACTGAGCGTTGTGAGTATTTACTACCTGTGATTCATAAACATTCCAGCTATATAAGCTATATGATATTTGACCTGTTTCCTGATGGACCATCTCAAACTTTATAAACAGAAAGATTTCTTTATTTTCTGCTGAGAAGTTTATTTGTAATGTTCAAAAAACCTGTGTGTGAATAAAAAAAGAATGTCTCAAAATGGATGCTTGAACACTTCCTACATAGATTTTATGCTATTATTCACTAACTTGAGCTTTCCATTAATATTGTTGTTTACCCAAATTTTTGCTAGGAAGAGTATAAGTGATAACAAGTATCAGTGAGATACAGCATGAGGTTTTTTTTTGTAAAATGATTCATAAATACTCTTTCTACTATATTCAACCAGTTCTACTTGCAACATCTGCATTGTTCAACCAGCCTATTTCTTACACTGCCAATCTGCCACTTGAACACCACTAGCCAAGGTTTTTTCAAAAGTGGGTGTTTAAAGTCAGTCATTTGAGCCCCTAAATAAATGGCCAGAATTTCAAAACTGCTGAGGATCCAGCCGATCCTACTGGAGTCAAATTTTCACTGCTCTCTCTCTCTCTCTCTCTCAGTGTAATCAGTTTCTCTGATGAAGTAAGGAAAATTCAGGGTGTACACTACATGTGCCATCTCTTCCCTTCCTTATCATGATGCAGGTATGAAATTACTTGAATTTCTGTGGAATGAAATGAGATTTTGGGGGTGAAGAATGCAGAGGGAAATAGCAACTATGTACTATGTTCCCCACCAGCAACTCTCCTCATAATGTCAGGCATCCCCAGCTATGCCCACAGCCTGCAACCCTCATTCTGTGGAATCATAGGCACTGGGAAACTCTCTCAGCTTAGCATTTTCCCCTGAGAATGAGGTAGAAATTGGAGCCAGACAAATCCATACGTTGTTGCTACGTGTAGCCACACTAAATGTTTATATGCACTCTGAACCCTATCAGAGTGGTTTACATGTATGAATCTGGTGTGTGGGTGGCAGCCTGCCTGCTGTGCTAGCCATTCTGCAAGCTCTGTTGTGACAGGGAACAAAGAGCATCACAGAGAAAATAAAGTAATGGTGTAGAGCTTGGGAACCACGGGATCTTCTGTGTCATTTCCTGTGCACAGGAAATGAACGCTTGAAAGGACAATTTTGACTTGCTTCGGCTCTCATATGGGCCCTCTGAATATTGCTAACAGGAATTCCTAATACACTGCACAACTTTGGAGGTGGTAAGGTTTTTTTCTTTCCAGATATGTTTCTTTCTTGTGTAGATAAGAGAACATATAGTCCTTAAGAACATAAGAACAGCTTTAGTGGATTAGACCAGTGGTTCATCTAGCCCAGTATCCCGTCTATCACAATGGCTATTGGCAGATGCTTCAGAGGGAGTGAACAGAACAGAGTGATTTCTAGTGATCCATTCCCTGTCGTTCAGTCTGCAATTCAGGCATTTGGAGGTTTAGGGACACAAAGATCATGGGGTTGTGTCCCTCAGCATCTTGGTTTAACATTTGTGTGCCTGCCTTATCTGACCTTCAAATACCTTCAAGTGTCTTAAATAATTGGTACTAGTGCAAAATTTCAACCCATCATTTTAGACGTACTTTAGGTTCTCAACTTGTTCCTGCTGTTCAGTACCTGGTCAGAGCTCTGTAAAAATGACTCTTTGGATTCAAGTATTTCAACAGCAGTGGTTATGAAAATGTGCAAAGGTTCATGCAGAAAAAGGTCCCTCTACACTCATTTGTTCACCCAACTGGCTTTGATATTCTGTACACATACAGTATTTGTTCTGGGCTACTCTTGATATTAATACATATATCAGGTATATGATAAAACTATCCTTCACTTCATAATGGATTTTTTGGGCAACTTTTGAGGAATTATTTTGAGCTACTAGCAGGAAAGATATTTTTAACAAGCAGTGATTCTGGAACATATTCATCTTTATTTACAAATGGTTAATGTAAACTAGAGTTATATTTACTCAGAAAAAGAAACAACCTGCATGTAAACTAAAAAGTTTAATTATATTGTGGACCAGACCCTGTTGAATTAAGAGGAAAACTGAATACAAACAAAAAGCATACCAGTAAGGATGATTTCCAAACCATTATGAATACTCATGAAGATAACATGAACATACCAGGTATGATCATGCTGGAAAAACAAAAACAAACTTTTCTGCTATGAAACTCTCACAGGTTGGTAAATAAAGACATTTGAATGAGGCCCTATATTTAAATATGTGACAAACAGTAAGAAAATAATATATCCAGAAATGAAAAAAATTACTCATCAAATGATATAAACTTTCAAGAATCTGTAGCAGTTTGTATCTATCACAACAGCTGAAAGTAGAGCTAGCCAGAAAGCCAGCATAAGACCCACATGCTACTGTTAGAAAAGAATTCAGAGCAAGTCAGCTGTGTCTTGTGTCTGCCAAGCTGAGCTCTCTAACGGTGACCATCATATTGCTGGAACAGAAAGAATACCATGGAGATTAGTCAGCGCTAGAATTTTCAGCTTACATATAGTTGTGTGTATAGATGCTCCAAAGCAATTGATACTGTTTTCATTTTTTGAAGAGTGACAGTGTGGTAGAGGAATCTTAGCTGTGCACTTATTAATGTATGTGTACACACTATGCTGTATTGCAATTACCAGTGGAATAGGAAAAATGTTCAGAGTCTTATCGGCTATGTAGGAGCTCAAGGTTTGAAAGTAACTTTGATGTGCTTCATGTTCTGTGCAGAATGCTAACTGCAAACCTCTTCAGCTCCCTTTCTCTTTCTGTTCCAAGCATATTTTTACTGTGTAATCTGAATAAAAACTCAAGAAAAATGCAAAATACACATTATCCAACCTGCTTTCATTGATAAGACACAAGTTATAATTTCCTCTGGCTCATTAATTTCAAACTATTTGCTATGACAGGAGGAGCAGCAACTCATATACTTAGGGGTGCATAGGGGTATCCATTCTACCCCCCGGATTTCGGAAGCTCACAATTTTCTGTAACTTTCACAATCTGTGCTAAAATATTCTAGATTTCCTTTATGCTTAAAGGAAATTTTTCTTGGAAAGTTCATGCAAATCTGTTCGCCCACTTTTGAGACTGAGTGTTCTCCTAATTGCTTATTTTAAAAATTGAGATTTTGTTTTAAGAATGTTGTAGCAGAAAGAGCTAGGGGATGAGTTTAAATTTTTCATCGGAACAGGTCACAATGTGGATCAGTGCTTGTGATTCAACATACTCATAAAAAGAAAAGGAGTACTTGTGGCACCTTAGAGACTAACCAATTTATTTGAGCATGAGCTTTCGTGAGCTACAGCTCACTTCATCGGATGCATACCGTGGAAACTGCAGCAGATTTTTATAAAATCCACGGTATGCATCCGATGAAGTGAGCTGTAGCTCACGAAAGCTCATGCTCAAATAAATTGGTTAGTCTCTAAGGTGCCACAAGTACTCCTTTTCTTTTTGCGAATACAGACTAACACGGCTGTTACTCTGAAACCTGTCAACATACTCATAAATGATCTGGGAAAAGAGGTAAACGGTGTCAAAATTTGTAGATGATACAAAACTACTCAAGATAGTTATCTCCCAGGCAGAATGCGAAGAGCTACAAAAGGATTTCACAAAACTGGATGACTGGCAACAAAATGGCAAATGAAACTCGATGTTGAAAAATGCAAAGTAATGCACATTGGAAAACATAATCCCAACTGTTCATATAAAATGATGGGGTCAAAATTAGCTGTTACCCCTCAAGAAAGATCTTGGAGTCACTGTGGATAGTTCTCTGAAAACATCCACCAATGTGCAGCAGCAGTCAACAAAGCAAACAGAATGCTGGGAATAATTAAGAAAGGGATAGCTAATAAGACAGAAAATATCATATTGCATCTATATAAATCCATGGTATGCCCACATCTTGAATACTGTTTGCAGATGTGGTTGCCCCATCTCAAAAAAAGATATTTGGAATTGGAAAAGGTTCAGAAAAAGGCAACAATAATGATTAGCGGTATGGAACAGCTTCCATATGAGGAGAGATTAGTAAGATTGGGACTTTTCAGCTTGCCAAAAGATGACTAAGGTGATCATGTATGGAGAAAGTAAAATCATGTGTGGAGAAAGTAAATAAGGAAGCGCTATTTGCTCCTCATAACACAAGAACTAGGGGTTACCAAATGAAATTAATAGGCAGCAGCTTTAAAACAAACAAAAGGAAGTATTTCTTCACACAACACAGTCTGTGAAACTCTTTGCTAGAGGATGTTGTGAAGGCCAAGACTATAACAGGGTTAAAAAAAGAACTAGGTAAGTTCATGGAGGATTGGTCTATCAATGGCTATTAGCCAGGATGGGCAGGGATGGTGTCCTTAGCCTCTCTTTGCCAGAAGCTGGGAATGGGCAACAGCAGAGGGATCCCTTGGTGATTACGTGTTCTGTTCATTCTCTCTGGGGCACTTGGCATTGGCCACTGTTGGTAGAGAGGATACTGGGCGAGATGGACCATTGGTCTGACTCAGTATGGCCATTCTTATGTTCTTATGATGGGCTATACCAACCTTGAACTAGACAGGAAGGGGTTAAAGAACAACTATGGGCTCAGGTGTCCCCACCCAGCTGCACCTGTGAACTATGCCAGACTTGGAGGGGGAGGCTTAAAAGGGAGGCCAGCTCAAAGGAAGGGGGGACAGCACTTTCTCAATTTCACTTCTCAGAGAGGAGAACAGCTGAGAGAATGAAGCTACCCTGAGTTTCAGTATGGTGTGGAGGATAGTACAGACTGCTGTAGGATCCTCATAGAACTGAAAACCTGGGTGCTGACCTTTATTTCTGTTAGTTTACTTACCTTTCCTTTGCCATGCTGGGAACTGGGACTTAGGGCATGGCTCAGGACAGATCCTTGCTGAGAAAATGGGTCCCCTGAGAAGAAGGTTGGCTGATGTAGGGAGTAGTCCAGAAAAGAAGACAGATGTTTGATGAGACAGACCTTAACCACTTACTGCAGGATCCCTGGGCTGGAACCCAGGCATATTATAATAGGGAGAGGTTGTGTTCCCCTACAACCTCACTAAAGATTTTGAAGCTAGTTTGAAAACACCAGACATAAGGGCCAAAGTGGCTATTGGTCCTGGATCTGATGTGATGTGAGACTGTAGGACTATTTTTGAGTTAAACTGTGGTTTATTCTGAAAGAGGTGAGACTAAATGTAGCCTGACCAGATGGCCAAGTAAATAAGACAAAGGGGACCAGCAGTAGACCTGAACAGCCAATCATTGAGGCTATTGACAGAAAAACCTCTACAATGCCACACTCATTTACAAAGGAGTGCACTAGTCAGTAAGTCACGTTATCACAATGCTGTTGAGTGAAAAATGGGTTTGATTCATGTCAGTTGTTGTGTGCTTTTGAGAATGGCATTTGGTAACACCTTGTTTGTATATATATTTTTGAAGTCAGACTTCCCTCCAATAACTTTTATAATAAAAGCACTATCTAATTAATCCCCCCAATGCACATGGGATATAGATAATTATTGTAATGCCCATTTTACAAATGGGGAAACAGAGGCAGAGAATTTTAGTAATTTTCCCAAGACCATAGAGAGAAACACTGGCTTTCCTTTTTATTCAGCTTGTGCATGAACAAATGGTATGAGAGAAGCATGTTTTCAAGGCCCTACTGGGAGTGTTAAAAGATGCATATATGCTTTCTCTAGCAATTGTTTTTTTGTCTTAACTGCTTAAGAGGCAACAGCTTTGTTTGCTTATTGCAGTAAACTATAGTGGTATTAACATAGCACTCACAAAAGACAAAGAACAGCAGGTGTCATATCCTTTTCCAAGCCATACGTAAGGACAGCACTCCTCATACTTCAGCTGGTCTTCCTCTTTCTGACAGAGTTTTTCTGGTATTGTATCCCAATAATGCACTCTGCAGAACTCTACAAGGTCTTGGGAGCTGCTGAGGCTGCTTTCTGTATATACTGCATGTGTTCTGCAGGGCAAAGCAATTTGTGCAATTTTGCCATATTTTACAGCTAACAGTGACTGTCACATGTGCAAGGTTCTGTGTACTCCAAAGCACTCTGCATGCTGATTCTTCAGCACAGCTCCTGGAGTCTACAACGCTCTGGTATGCCACATTGCAAATTTTGTGTCAGCTTCATTTAAATTTTAAAAATGGATTTTTTTTAAATGAACTCAATAGGAAAATGAATAATACATTGAGATTATTATTATTTGTATTACCATAGCACATAGGAGTGCCAGTCATAGACAAGGATCCTGTTGTACTAAGCAGTCTGTAAACACAGAACAAAAAGATGGTCCCATCCTCAAAAAACATATAATCTAAGTACAATAGGTCATGTGTTTATGTATTTTTAAAGTAAATTCAACTGTTTTTCATTAGTCCTAGGGCTAGCGAAGAAAAGAGAAAAAACAAGTCTGTAGTGCAGTGGTTAGTGCATTCATTAGGGGGATGGGTGACCCAGATTCCAGTCCTGCTGGTGTAAGTTACTTATTTATACACACTGGAACAGCTTCAAAAGGAGAGACTGAGAGTAATAGCTCCATGGTTAGGGAGCACTAGGAGGACAAAGGATCCAAGGTCAAATCCTTTCTTCATGTCAGGAGAATGGAACCTCAGTCTCCCCAATTTTGGATGAGTGCTCCAACTACTAGGCTAAAATTGACTGGCTCTTCCTCCTCTTTTGTGTAAGGCTAAGCATGCTGTGAGAACACCTCTTGCTCCACACCCTGCAGGTGAGATTGACAGGGAACTTCTAATCTGAGGATCTCTCTGGGGCTTGGAGGGCTATACTGAGATAACTGTGCACATACTCACTGGCAGATTTTTAGGTACCTACGGGACTTTAACAGTGGAAATTTAGTTGCCTGCGTTCTTCAGGTATTTCCAAGTTATGCGGTCACTGAGCAGTGGTCTTGAGGAGGTTAGTGGTGCCTACAAATTGGTCTCAAGTGCCTGACATGACAATTAGTTGTCGGAGTCCCTTTGTAGGTCTAGCCCAATTTGGTTGGCTCCGATGACAGTGAATGTACTTACACTTCTTTAGACATTTTTGAAACATTAGTAACGATTGGTCTGCTTATTACAGAATATCATGGTATTGACTTGCTACTGCAAAAGCTCTATATCCAGTACAACCATATGGAAATATTACACTGTGGAGGTTCAAACTAAAATTTTGAGAACACATATATAGAATCATAGAACTGGAAGAGACCTCGAGAGGTCATCTACTCCAGTCCCCTGCACTCAAGGCAGGACTAAGTACTATCTAGACCATCCCTGACAGGTGTTTGTCCTGCTCTTGACTTGCTCTTAAAAATTCCCAATAATGGAGATTCTACAACCTCCCTAGGGAATTTATTCCAGTGCTTAGTCACTCTGACAATTAGGAAGTTTTTCCTAATGTCCAACCTAAACCACCCTTGCTGCAATTTAAGCCCATTGCTTCTTGTCCTATCCTTAGAGGTTCAGAAGAACAAATTTTCTCCCTTCTCCTTGTAACAACCTTTCATGTACTTGAAACCTGTTATCATGTCCCCTCTCAGTCTTCTCTTCTCCAGACTAAACAAACCCAATTTTTTCAATCTTCCCTCATAGGTCATGTTTTCTAGACCTTTAATAATTTTTGTTGCTCTTCTCTGGACTTTCTCCAATTTGACCACATTCTTCCTGAAATGTGGCACCCAGAACTGGACACAATACTCCAGTTGAGGCCTAATCAGCGTGGAGTAGAATGAAATAATTATTTCTCATGTCGTGCTTACAATATTCCTGCCAATACATCCCAGAATGATGTTTGCTTTTTTTGCAACAGTGTTATACTGTTGGCTCATATTTAGCTTGTGATCCACTGTGACCCCCAGATCCCTTTCCACAGTACTCCTTCCTAGGCAGTCATTTCCCATTTTGTAGGTGTGCAACTGATTGTTCTTTCCTAAGTGGGCATATATTGTGTCCTAGATTTTGAAGTTACTGATTTGGGGTGAATGGTTTTCCATGCATGATTTTTAGAAAGTGCTGAATACTTACCATCTGAAAACCAGGCCCCTTTCAAAGTCTCATTTTGGATGCCCCAAATAACTAGTCACTTCTAGAAGCCTTGGCCTGCACATTTGTTTTTTAAGAAAAGGTATTAAAGCCTTCAGTTAGGAATATAGCCTTGACAAAGCAAATTGTTGTCTGCCTGAGTCTTGCTAGAACAGCCAGAAATCAATAACGCCAAGAGAGGTGTTAACTTCTAGCATTCATCTTAATGGTTTGGTAACTTTTAAGTTTAAGTACCAAGAACAATGGCCCTTTGTTTCCTCACAAACACACCTGGATCCTAGGTGGCCTGGTAGAACTTGAAGTTTGCTCTAAAATGATGGCAGAACTGCCAATTAGGCAGCTGTGAGAATGAATTAATAGCAGGAAAAATAACAGAATCCCAGGTAATTTGATGCTGCTCTCTTGATATTTTTTTTTACCTTATGTCCCCTATACCATGTGCTGATCCCTCCTGACCCTAATTTCTGTATTAAATATTCAATATTCAATTACACTCATATTTGAAGATAATTCTCTTCCTCCCCTCCAAATACTCATGCTCTAATTCCCCTACCTGTGGTCTGTTGAAAGAGAAAGATCAAAATTCAGTTTTATGTATTCACTACCTACCTGTATTCTGCCCCTGCTGTCGTTAGTCCTCTAGACTTGCATAGGTGCTGTGCAGAATGAGGTCTCTTGTTGTATGCAGTACTTCCTCTCACTAATTGTTAGGTAGCCTGCATGTAGACAGTAGCAGAATAGGGAGGCTAACACACACAAAATAGGCCCAGCTAACCTGTCACAAACATCTTTCCAAATCTATGTCCTGCATTGGTTTGTCTTGATGAACAAATTAAGTTGTATTACAACATGACCTTGAGGAGTCATGATAATTAACACAAAATTACATATAACTTAATAGTCGGTGTGTATGTAGGGACTGCTATATATAGCTTGGTGTCATCTGAGTGTGGTTAACCATCACCAGATGACATGAAGTTAAATATGATAGGTGGAATTTGCAAAGGAGTTTCAGAGTTAGGCACCAAGCTCCTATTCAAATTCAGTGTAGGGAAATATGCATAAAGGTGAGATATTATCAGTTATGTCACCTTTGATCCCAAGGTACTTTGCAAATGACACATAGAGCAACCACTGATCGGCGGTAAACTGTGGGATGGAAGGTAGCAGTTTGATGGTTGACTGGTGCGCAGCATGTTACACACTAAGGAAAGGAGAAAAAATTTCTTGAGGCCATCAGAGCTAACCCTCTTTTATGAAGAGTGGGAGAGGATCTTTATCCATACAGAGTAGATAAAACTGTTGTGTCAAGGCCTTCTCTGAAAGACACTCCTGCACAGTAAAGTGCATGAAGCTATTCAATTTATCTATATCAAAAGGCTGAATGGGTGAAAGAACGTTACCAGGATTCTGTAACTACAGAAAAAACTAGTAATTTCAAACTAGTCATTTATGCCACTAAAGCAGACCCAGGAGCAAAAGCACAACCACAATTAACATTAGACTTAGCTAAACTGGATACCAAAGTGTCCATTTCTTTTGTTCCCATCATACAAATAAGCTATTTTGTAGAGTCCCTGATAACAGATAATAGATCTTCATTCAGTGTCTCTTTGTACACTCTTTCAGGGAATGCTTAGAAGCAATATTCTCCAATATCATTCGAGGGTTCAGATCCTCATGGGGGCTAAGATGATCTAGGTATTTGACTCAGCATGTGTGGGAGGGTGGACTAGAAGACCTCTTGAGATCCTTCCCAGCTCTACATTTCTGTGATGCTACATGAACCTGAGAAGCATGAGCTGGGGTGGGAGGAACCTACAAAGTATGTCTCCACTTTTCCAAGTCCCTCTGCCCATCCGGAGGGTATCTTCAGGACTGCTGTAACCTTCCATGCCAGTAATTGCTCCTCTAGGAATGAATAAAGCAAGTGACAGAGGAGGGTGCATAATTAGTAAGCTACTAATGAAATCTCATACACAAAATAATTATTTCAAATCCTGGAAATTGAATCAGGCATTTTATTCACTGTAAATTAGAACACCTGCTGATTGCAGGGATTCAGCACTTTGGTAGACATGTCAAGTACTGAACTTCCTGCAAAAAGTTAGGTAAGCTACCTAATATATTATTCATAGTGCAGGTTTGATAGGATTTGGAATTCTCAGAATTGTTCTTTGCAAATCAGGACCATGAAGAGATCAGCTGGAGTAATAAATAGCTCAAAATTATGCTGACACATTCATCCTTCCTACACCTCCTTGAAATAAGAGCAAATCAAATGTCAAATATCAAGTTAATCTAGGCCAATCTGGCTATATTTTGTAGAAAGATGCAGGAGTTGTGGCATATCTTTCAAATCAAAATTGAATGAATGACTGAATAGTAAACATAGGGTTGGTTTGACATAGTAGAGTGATCAGTGAAACTGAGTGATCATCGTAATTAGAACTGGGACTGGATTTGTAAAGCCTATTAGGCACCTAATTGGCCAGATGAGTGCCTAAAGGGAGAAGGGGCACATAAGTGATTTTCAAAGGAGTATCTTAGGCACGCACATGACCTCTCTGTGCACTCAGAGATAGGAAGATCTAATTTCTGGTTATTATGGGAATGATACAAGTGCCCAAGTGGGATATTCAAGCTGGATGTGAAGCCTGAAAAGAGAACTGGGTTTGATTATTGATGTGTCCAGAACATGTCTAAGTCTTCAGGAGGGAGGATCTGGTGGTAGGTCAGAACTGAAATGGATGTCTATGGACAATAGGCAAGGAAGGTTAGTTAAGGAAAGAGCAGACAAATGAGTGTGATGAAAAAGTGAAGTTGGATAGAGGATTGAAAAGGAGGGACATAACTGGAAAGAACATTATGTTTGAGGGGGTGAGAAGGTGCTTTCTTTTCTCCCACCTTTTTACTGCATAACCCTGAGGCTGACTAAGATTCTACCCTTCCCAGCTGGGTGTTGTGACATGCAATTATTCTACCAGGGGACTGGGTAGGGACACAGGGTGATGCATATTCAGTGGTGGGGTGTGAAGATGTTTGAGAAATGGGGGGTTGTGAGAACTGACCTGGGTGGACAGCTGAATGGGTTAGAGAGATGGTGCCACTACCGATGCTGGGGCAGATTTTCTGGGCTCACCATGCATGGGAGGTCTCTCAGGAATAGTGTTCTGATTTCAGTACTGGATGAGCAGCTGTCTCACTGATTCAGCTCAAGAAGTCTGCAATAAGGCAGCTTTTTGGTTTCCATTGCATACTGCTGTCTAATTTTGCCTAATTTCCTCCAGAACCTTGCTGTAACTGGAAAGCTGCATTTTCCCTGTTTGGGTTAAGGTCCTGAGTGGTAGAAAATGTGTAAGTAGTAATAGGAGGCATCATGCAATGTTATGGTCAATGGTGGCTTGGAGAGAATGTGAAAGAGAGCCTGAAGTCACTAAAGGCCTAGGACACTAGGTTATGAATAGATATTAACCACATTGCTTAATGCACTACTGGAAGACACTCATGATGTAAAAGTACCTATGTAGAATAGAATAGAATTGCACACAGTAATTTTATATATTGTGGTGGCACTATCCTCTCCACTAGACACTCTCACTAATATGCTGCACATTTCACGCTTACGGACATCCACACTGCACATGCCTCACAGTGGTGCACAGAGTACATGTACAGCAAGCCCCCATAACATAGGTCTAAATATCAGTATAGAAGGTGAGGCAGTGCTTAGGTGAATAAAGTAAAGACAGGCCTAAACCCTATAGGGCTCTCTACACACCCAAGCAGTGTCCCCCCCCGAGCCCCCATCTACACTGCTATTTTCAGCAATGTAGTGTCCCACTTCCTCCCTTCTGCTGGAGACTTTTCTCACCAAAAAGGGGGAGGCAGCAGGGAAATGCTCTGGAAGCTCCCCACTGCAGAGCCATTCCCCACTATCTCTCGGCTACCAGAGCCTTTTACTGACAAGTGTAGCTACACACCGCAGTGTGGGCACAGCCTGCTTTTCACTGAGATGTGTAACTACACGCACCCTACACCCTTCTGCCAGTGATGTGCAACATAGATATAGCTTTCTTGAGCGGCTCCTGAAACAACCTGCAGTATAGAACAAACAGGGTCTCTCAGTCAGTTACATATCAAACATAAGGCAGGTTAGTAGAAAGGCATATCCCAAACACACAGCACAGTATTTCTTCATCTGCCCCTGCAAATGTCTTCTAGAAGCAGCCATCTGTGTATTGTTCAGTTATACAGTCCTTGTATCTTGTATCAGTGCTAGGTCTGACTTTACCATTCCCATCAGGACAGCTTACTGACAATGGCATCATAAATAGCTGATCTTGCTGGCAGGCCTCATCAATGACGTTAATTTTGTGATGGTTCTATCAATTGCTTCACTTCCTTTTTATGATCATGGTATGCCCTTTTGGACATTACTCACTGCTGGTTCTGCACTCATCTTATCTTCTTGGACACTTCTGCATGGGATAATCATGTACAACTTTTGCTCAATAACTTGTGCGTGCTTGGGGATGCAGTTCTTTTCTCTTCACTCTTTGCACCACAGGAGATGACTGCGAAGTGATGTCTGTCTGTCTATCTGTCTGGCCAGCTCTCTCTTTTCTTTTCTTTTCTTTTCTTTTCTTTTCTTTTCTTTTCTTTTCTTTTCTTTTCTTTTCTTTTAAATGAGCAAATATCCCCATGATTGCCCCCAAGAGACTAACACAATACACAGTATTCAAACTGCACAGGAAAAAATCAGTACAAGAACAGCACAATTCAATTAAGAAAACCTTTTTAAAAAGCAGTTACTTGTAGTATCTAAAGAGTTCACAGAGAATTTTTAAAAATTCTTCATCTCTATTAAATATAGTCATAAATAGTTTATACAGTCTGTTTCCTTTGTAATGCAGCATATATAGTGTTTCTGAATTCAGAACTGAGCAACCCTTCATAAACTAAACCCATTCTTTTCTCCTCCTACACATTAAACAATGGCATTCGAAAATCCTGGAATCTGATTGGATAATAGCTATAGTAATATCCTTTATTTCTGTATTATCTATCCATCCATTTTTAGGACCTCCCCCCTTGTCAATCTAGGAGTCAGCAGCCATATTTTTTCCTTCCGTTCTCAGCTTCTCCCATCTAATTCTTTTCCCCCACTTATTTTTTTCAGCCTTCTCCCATTTTCTTTCCCCTCTGCCTATTTCCATTTATCCTGATCTTAATTTCTACTCCTTACCTCCTCCTTTGCTTTCCAGCTTCTTAGTCTATATTTCACTTCTCTTCTCCTCTGACCTTTTGCTTTCTTTGCCCTTAACTGCTTCATTTTTTATCACTACTTCCATCTCCTTAGTTTCCTTTGAACATGCAAAAGAACATTGTTGGGGGAGGGATTTTTTATTTATTTATTTATTTTAAACAACAACAACAACAACCATTTCATGGCCATCTGTGCATTGCTACATCATTAGTAGGGAAATTCCTTCCTGAGCATATGTCCTGAAGCATTATGGTAAATTTTCCTTATAACCTTTTGACCTACTTAGTATTCTGCAACTGCAGATAGTATTTTTCACATAAGCATGCAAGCCCTTTTAATGTATTTGCTGCAAAGATATTGCTATAGAGTCGATATGTTGATTAAATGCTGTATTAAGAAGTGTGTCCTTGTATCCATTGTAAATGTGTGGTCATTCAATTTCATTGAAAAGCTCTTCGCACTTTTAGAAGAAAGGCAACTTGATGAACTGGAGGTAGAGCTGCTATAGATTTTTTATTATTATTATTATTCAGAATAAAAAAAGATGAAGACAAACTAAATTGTTTGCATTTAATTTTTTCAGGTTTTTGTCAAAGCCCTTCAAACCAATAAAATGTTTGGATTTTGGACAAAATACTCTTCCAGATTCTGTGTTTTCAATTTTTCAATGAAAGAAACTTCTATTTCAAGAAAAAAGCTATTTATAGTTCAAATAAATTCTTCACGAAGGAGATTTGACCCACACTATTCATTATTTTTGATACTGCTATTAAATCTATTATGTTTCCTTTTGATAGTCTCTGTGATGGGGTGTTCACCCCATACTTGCCCAGAAAGGGTTAATGAAAACTAAGAAGGGGGTTAATTAACTCAACAGGCCACAGCTGAGTGGAATCAGGTGGCTAAGTAATCCCCTAACAGAGTGAAGGAGCCCAGCTGATAAGGAATAAACTGGGTTGGGGCTATAAAGGCAGGGAGAAGTGGGCATGTTTGGGCTGGTAAACCCAGAGGGAAGGACAGTAAGGAAAGGGCTCAGAGAAAAGCAACAAGGTCAGGCAGGAACAGGACTTGACTGCTAGTTAGGGGGTCCCTGAACTGGAACCCAGAGTAGAAGGTGGGCCCAGGTTCCCCTGCTAGCCCCTGGGGGAGTGGTGCCATGAGGCAATGAATGGGAAGACTGCCTAGGATTTCTGGAGAAACCCTTTTGGTACCCTGAAAGGGGAAAAGACATGCAGTGATTTGGCCAGAGTGCTGAGTCACAAAGAGGTAGGAGCATCCGCTCATGGAGCAAGAGAGGGGCTACAGACTGGCAGAGACAGAGTGATGGCATGCAGGAAGAGATATTGACTTGGTGAGTGGAGGGCCCCACCACAGTCTTTTACAAATGTATGCCCTAAACACCATGGTGATGTAATGTTGGTTCCACGGAAGCCATTGCAAAATAAAGTGTATTTCTAGAAATTTGATCCTTACGTGAAACTCCTCTTCAATGCCTCTATACAGTTCCCTAGCCTTTCTTTGGACCAGTTGCACGCATACACGATATCTTTTATGCAGTCTAGTGAGAAAAATATTTGAGATGCAAGAATAGGATGTATCAATTGCTAATAATATTTTCATTTTCACCTTCACCTTCTTTTAGCATGACAGATAACTTCTGCTGGGAAGTAGGTAAAAAGAAGAGACTTGTCTTTACTGACATGCACTTTACTGACAAGTCACTTCCTTTCTCTTGACCCTTAGCCAATTAATTCCAAACCCATTACTGTATATTGACAATTTTAAATGTGGGCATCACAGAATTTTTTATAGGGACCACACATACTCGATCACCAAGTCCATCTCTCTGCACATGTAGGATTGTTCTCTATTCTATATTGACTATCTATTTAGTCCAGAGTAGATTCTAACTGTGGTTGTTTTTTTCCCCTGCTTCCATTTTTTGATAATTCTACTGTATAATACATCCCAGGAAGTTTTTCCTGTTGTCCAGGTCATATTTTTCCCCCCTTTCTTAAATTTCATCCCACTACTCCTATTAATGCAAATCACTGTAATAATAAGTCATTTACCAACAGTTTACCACAAAATGGTATATAACACACTAGTTTCCCCCCTCCATCGTGCCTCCCCCCCACACACCCATAACTTACAACATGGAATAACTGTGGGAACCAAGTCATATCTGTTGGCAAATGCTGACTTTCTAATGGAAACTATTATAGTGCCTATTGTCATACTAAATAAATTCTCTCCATCCTTGATGTTTACATTCTTCAGATATCTGTGGATTGTTTTCATATCCCTCTCTTATTACTCAGCTAAGTAACAGGTATCTAACTCTATTTCCTATAGAGTTATAGTTTCTTAAGTGCTAGACTTTACATTTAAATTTTTGATTTAACTGAATAATGTGTAAAGGCTCATGTAATCTTAAAGCTTCCTATGGGCTACAAGAAATTCAGGAGATAGGTCAATAGTGTTTCCAAAGCCCAAGTAATTAATATTCAATACATTGCTTCAAACTGTCTTCAGACAGTGAAAAAGGAATAATTTGTTCATTGCACAACAAAGTATATTTTTCCCACTCCCCACATCATATCTCTAATCAGTGACCTCCCAAACTCTGAGGACTAAATGGAGTCAAAGACCTAGACTTTTTGGAGGCTAGCAGAAAACCAACTAAACAAATATTGGCATGGAGATGCTATCAGATCTTCAAATGCATAGCTTATTCTACATCCAAAGAACAGAGACTAATGATCTGAGAGGACATTTTGGCATTTAAGATTTGAAATTATAAATTATCACCTCTGACAATAAATAATGCATAATGTACAACTAGCTATGGTAAAAGATACAACAGCCAAGAGAATATGTTTAAATGATGTATTTCTATTGTGGAATCTTCACTTTCCTCCAAAAAGTAAACAAAGTTGGAAATCTGTTTCTGAGATTTAATAAGTAATGAGCAATAGGTGTGCTTTATATACCAACTTATCCATTGGGGACTATATACAAGTGTAATGCAAATCTTCTGTGTCTCAACTGATCCTATTACACAGTGTTGTGATTCTACCACCTAAGTGCTTCTACTAGCACAAAGAACACTTCCTCATCCATAAAAATATATAGATGCTTCCTTGAATCAAAAGTAGGCAAATTACTTATCACATTAACCTTCCCAGACTTCAGTCTTGTAATGGTTTAAGAAGAACTATAAGTGTTCAGATACCTAACTCATTGACCTGTTGGGATATATAAGCCTACCTATCTCATGAGTTGGCCTACAGGTCATGGAATTGTGTGTGGTATCCCAGATTTATCTATACATTATTTTTATACAGTTTCTAGCTATGCCTTTGAAAAAGTGAGTGTAGAGAGGGGAAGTGGTAATGGGGAGACATCTGAATCACTTGGGCTTGTTTTCCTTCTGAACATAGTGGTTAGACTATTCACTGAAGCCGGGTTGCATCATAGGAAAGTGAGGGCCCTGAGGTAGGAAGAAGGAAATTTGACCAAAGTAAGGAGAAGAGGGCCACCTTGGTGCCATGTTCATCTTTCTACAATACAGTAGTGATATGACACAATCAATGGTCATTTTAGTCTGATATAAAATACAGATTTTTGTCCATACTGTGAAGCAGATTGAATACCATTGTTTTTGAATACTATATGACATACAATACACTAAACAGCAGATTTAGAATGTCAAAGACTAATCAAGTCTTCAGTGGACTATGTGACATGTTTAACATTCTTTAACATTTTAAGGGATTCCTTTGAGCTGGTCCTACTTGTTACACAAATAAAGTTAACCATATGGGAGGCTGGAGCATCTGGGGCTAGGGTTCATTGCATCTGTAGTTAACCAAATCTAACTGATTTGTAATTCTATGACCAACAAGAACATTATGATTGAAAATTCAAGCACTGAAACAATACGATATGCCAAAATTAAAGTTGCCTGTGCAACTTCCTTTGGCCCTCTTGTGTGTATCCATTATAATACAATCTTTAATTATATGATCACATACTAGTTTTTCCCCAAGACCCTTGCCTCAGTCAGTGCACATTCAGTGAGTGCTATCAATTCAAGACAGCTATTATATATTTATCTTTTCCCTCCTCATTCCATATGTGGCCCCAGGGCTTACCACACACCAACCAAGCCTTGTGCTACATAGAGAATGAATTTTTCTGTGGGTTTTCTGTCTAGTGCATTACCATAATGTCTGAGTGCTTCACAAACATGAATGAATTTAACTTCACAACAGCCCTGTGAGTTAAGGGCAATATTATCCCCACATGAGGAACACAGATAATTAAGACCATATTAAACCCCACATAGGTTGGAACCATTAGATCCACATCATAGACATAGACATTAGCAGTAGTAATAGGTTTCTATATTGGAGGGCAAAAAGATATGTTTCCAAAAGGTTTGCAGGTCATCAGAAGAATACTAAGACTTTGAAGTCTTAGGTTCAATTCCAGGTACTGAGAAGGAGTATACTTGTATGATAACAGAACCTCTTCTTCCTATCTCCAAAGCTTCCCCATGCTGTTCCTATCTCTTGCTGCTCCTGTCCTTCCCAGTCTTTCCCTGTTTCCCCTCTGTTCCTATTCCACTCCCCCTTGTCCCTCTCCCCTCCTAACCAGATTGTTTCTGCTGCTTCTCCTCTGAGCCACACCATTCTGTTTCCTCCTTCCCTTTCAGGCTTCCGAGGCACCAACAGGAGGAGCACTGAGAAGCACAGGAGAGAGTCTCCCTGAAGTTCTGGGGCCTAGTGCCCCAGTAGATAATGAAAGCATGAAGAAAAAATTACAGGATAATAGGTGAGATACAGATAGAATCTTCAGAGAATTTAGTTGCAAAACTCTAACAAATCTCAAGTGAGCATGTTCAAATAGCAATTTTCAGAGGCAACGGACTCAGGCAAACTTAATTAGACAAAAAAAGGCATGTCTCTAGTCCCAGGGTGACCCCTCTGCAAATGTAAAGCCACTATTCCTAAACAAGTTAGCACTAGAGCTTATCAGTTAAACAGTTGTAAGAGCTTAATTGACAAAAGAATACATTGACAAAACAATACATTCAACCTCCCTTCCCCCCCTCCTTCTTTAAAATGGCAATACATTTTTGTTGATACTTTCGAAAAACTTCACCCTGAGGCAGTCATCCAACATGGCAAATTTAGTCCTAACAATTGGGCAAAATGATAGATGACACACAACAATGCCTTATCATGAAAGTGTTGGGCATCCTTAAATATAGGTGTCAATACCAGCTCTGTCATTAATGAACAGTGTAATATAAGATTTATATGGAATTGTGCATGAGTCATATAGACTCTTTATAACATTCTAGTCAGCCATGAGTTCTACGTATTTTATGTAGTGGTAGTCTATAATGAGGGCAGTGAATAAAATTTAGTGCAATTCACAGCCAAGATCTTATATTAGAGAAAGACAGCAAAGGACTTTTTAAGTATAGGTAGCGTGTACTGTTAAACACGTTTGTTGTAACAGTACTGCTGATTCTTATGGGGAAAAAACATTTATTGATAATGATGGCCATAGGCTCTGACTTTTAT
The DNA here is from genome assembly GCF_965152235.1 of Eretmochelys imbricata. NCBI lineage: Eukaryota > Metazoa > Chordata > Testudines > Cheloniidae > Eretmochelys > Eretmochelys imbricata. The sequence continues at coordinate 146,541,233 of NC_135572.1, forward strand.
TATCACTGTGGTATTTGTCAGTGTGCATGTTATTATCAGCTGAGGATCTGAAAGTCTAGATGTCTCAGAAAGCTATTAGGTTTTAGATGTTCTGAGTTTAGAGGTTTATTTAATTCATTGTGGGCTGTCTGAAAAGGTTTATTTTTGCCTCTGAACTCTGGTTTTAAAGAATGCTCTTGAAGAATCTGAGCAACCATCCACTACCCTCCCTGCACTCACCCTAATTGCTCACAGCTAGAGACGTCGGCAAATTGCTCACTACTGGTTGACAGGCAGTCTTATTGTACTTGATTAAAAGCCTGGTGGAGATAGGATACATTGTTCCCTTTTTCTTATATTGCCCTTTCATTCCCCCTTCTTTTGTCTTTCTCATCTTCTCCCTTTCACTGTTAATATCTCTGAGTCAGAAGCACGTACACTTTATGATCCCTGGCTACTGTGCTAAGGAATCCCCAGATACCATTTACGACAACAGTGAGATGATCACAGAATATCAGCAAAGTGAAAGGAGGAGAAGAGAGAGTAGGACAGTGGCATCCAGCACACCCAACCTGGCCAATGACTTGCCTTGGGTGTGACAGTCACCCTATGCAGCCCTTTTAGCATTTATAGATTAAAACAATAGCAAGGAACAGCAATCTTGCCTGTAGATGTTTTAACAAGTAACACATATTTTAAATGTCTATGGAGATAGTTGGAGGCAGAGGCAGATTCCTACCTGATGCCCATTTAAAAACAAGTGACATTTTTGGCAGGTAAAATTGTGACATCCTAATGTGCTGTAAATGTCCATTTACTTCATGGAAATGGAGCTATGCTCACTTACACCAGCTGAAGATCTGGCCCAAAGTTCTTACTTGGACAGGAAAAGAGCACCCCATCTTGTAAAATTCATAGATTGCAGAATCCCATTCGCAGATGCCTGCAAAGCTATTAACATACATTTACTCCTGAGTCACAACAGTGACTGTGGTCATGTCCAGTAATAATATCACTGATTATTTTATAATGTGTTTAATACATTTGGTAAGAGTGTGATCAGTTTACTTTAGATTCTGTGAGGGGTGTTCACCCCACACCAGTCCTGAAAGGATTAAGGAAATTGAGAAAGGTGTGTGATGATCCACATATGAGGGATTAGGCTAGAGAAACAAATCCTGATTGGAAGATGAAGCTCAGTTGAACAGGTGTGGTGGGATAGTATAAAGCCATGAAGCTGGCAACAAAAATGGTGGCAGGGAGGAAGCCTAGAGCCACCCTTTGTGCATTAGAGAGGAAAGGAGGGAACCCAAGGAAAAAGAAGGATTCTTGGAGCCTAGCTCTGGGGAATGGATGTTCCCAGAAGGGTGAAGAGAGCCTGTGGGAGGTGAAGTAGGAAGCAGTCCAGGGGAAGAGCAGCAAAGTGGGGACTGAGTAGACCTTGGCTCTTTGTTGTAGGGTCATTGACCTGAAAGCTAAAGTAGTTTCCACGGTATGCATCTGATGAAGTGAGCTGTAGCTCACGAAAGCTCATGCTCAAATAAATTGGTTAGTCTCTAAGGTGCCACAAGTACTCCTTTTCTTTTTGCGAATACAGACTAACACGGCTGTTACTCTGAAACCTAAAGTACTGTGTGGACCCAGTTTCCCCTACGAGCCACTGAAGTGGCATTGCCTAGACAGCATGTCCAGTGAGATTCTATATAGCCCAGAAGGGGGAAACACATACTGACTCAGCTGGAGGGCCAAATCACAAAGAAGAAATTGCAGCTTTTAGATCATGAGGTGGGCTGCAGAATGTGAGAGGATAATGGGTTGAGAGACCACAAGGGGATGCGTCATACCTGGAGCAGAGCTAATTCCCAGAACATCCAGGAGGAGCTGCCACCTGGAATGAATGTACCCCGTGATAGATTCCCTATCTACCAATACCATACATGTGAGAATTAACACATGATTAATACCGTTAGCGCAAGATAAATCCCGTTACAAATGTTACTTACGTAGCTGAATCCCCAATAATAGAATAATTATTTCAATTTACAGACAATCTTAAAACAGCAGGATTCCATGGTAACAGCCTCTAACAAGAAGTTAAACTTTAATTACATTTTCTAGTGATTAATGTTATTTTTTGTCACCATTACCACTCCTGCATTTATCAACGTATATGTTTCTTATCAGAATACCTTGTATCCTTTCTGTCATCTATTAAGTGCATATTAGGGAATTCATACACTGAAAGCAAAACAAAAAGTCTTCTTATCCTATGTAGTAGCTAAAGCAAAGAAAATTTATACCTGCCATATTTGTAATCCATACGTATGAACATGTTAATAGTAGAGCTGGGCAGAGAACTGAAATTCTGTCTCCTGAAAGATTCTGAGATTTGAACAGAAAATCATTTACATTAGGAAATAATTCTGAGAACGTCAAAATTCTTGGAAAGAAACACCAGTGAAGAATTGTTTCAGGTCAACTGATGTTTTTTATCTCAACAAAACAAACTTTTTTGACTATTATAATACAAAATGTGTTTTAAAAAAATCAAAATGAAAAGTCACTTCAAAAAGAAAAATCAAAAAGTTTAGTCCTGACACTGTCAAAATGGGACATTATCTGTACATATGACCCATTGTTAGGGGCATGTGTGTCATGGTTGTAGAGGGGTCAATATCAAAAACAGCAGCAGAGGGCATTAGGAGGCAGCAGTTCTAGCTGCCCTCTGATCCATTAACACTGCAGATAGTTGTAAGCTGGTGGGTTAACTCCCTGACTAATGCACCAAAAAGCACCCACCCAGCCATAAGATTCAAATCCCTTTTCTTCGGGACTTCAATTTTGTTTTCCCAAAACAACACAAGTCCAATATATCCAATGTGTCTTTTTTCCACAGTGTGACAATAGTATTAGCATCTCCCCTACCTCCCATTTCCTGTAGATCAAATGGCTTCCACTTACACTGATGTGGCGTGAGGAGGGAACATCTTATCTTCCTACTAGTATTAGAGAGCCCACAAATGCACACCAAAGGTCAAATCCTTATCACTTAAGCTGATATCACTTATTTAAGTCAACAGTGTTGCAAAGCTGTGATAAGAGAATTCCTCCCTAAATGGTTAAGATCAAATGGTTCAGTACCTGAATAGATGCATAACTTTAAAATGGCACTAGGTCTCTGTTTATCTGAGGAAGGCTTGAATGTAGGATTCTGAAAGAGCAATGATATCTCAAGAGGGAGTGAGATGCTTGTGCTAACTGTTTAAAGTATAAATTCCTGCAGAAGAAATGCAGCCCTCTGAACTCAGGTTCATATCAGCTAAATGGAAAGAAATGATCTGAAATATTTTGTTTTAAAATGTCCTTACTTGACGTATTCTTACAAAAATTTTATTAACGACTTAGAGACTTACACACTTCTGTATTTATTAAAGTATTTCAGACCACCTTTAAATAGTACCCTAAAACAAATCTTGGTACCATTCAATGTCTTAACAATAACTTAAACAATGCTCTACTTAATTAATCCTTTGATTTGAAACTGCCCAAAAGAAATACATTTGTATATGAAGGTTATGCAATTTAAAAGATCTCTGTTGTATTAGCTAACCCTTCAGCATCATTCTAATAAAAAAAACCCTCGCATTACCCCACTCAAAACTTCTTCTAATTAAGAAGAGATCAGAAGAGAATATTAAATTACAAAGTACCCAACTCTCCTGAAGTCTGTAATGCTTTACGAAAATGAACATCATTTCAACCACTCCAAATCCATCAACATTTTGCAAAAACTGAATAGGGAGAATATTGCATATGCTCCTAACTTTTAGAACTTGAAGTTGAGTTGAAAATATCACCCTTCAAGCAGGTGCTGGAATCCATTAAGCTTTCTGACATATAGGAGAGACCTTAACATTGATGATATTCTTTGATTCATAGACTATAAAGCCCAAAGAGACCTGTGATCATCTAGTCTGACTTCATGTATAACACAGCCCATAGGACTTTGATGAATTAATAGAGCATATTATTTTAGGGTAGCCTTCAAAATTTTAGGGGAATGTGAATGGTTATTTTCTTAAACCTTTTTCTCCCTTTACAAAACTAATCTGAGATTTCCCATTTTAAGGCAGAGACACAGTGATCAAGTAAACGCCATCCAGGGCAATACACTATTAACTCCTGCTTGATCAGTAAGTTCCCAAATTTTAAATACACAAAGTTGGGGATGTGACATTCCCCTCTGGTGTTATCTGGACTGGTGATCTGCTAGGTCACTCCAATCCTTGTCTCTGGGAGCCAGCCTTATCCTGCTCTGTTGTGAGAACTCCCGCTCCTGGGCTGTTCACACACAGCCTCTGGCATATAAGCTGCTCTTTGGATTGTGCAACCAATATCTCCAGTCCCAGACACAACCCTAGGAACCTCCATCTTGCAGTGCCTAGTTATGCCTGCTGGACACTGCAGGCTTATATGAGTTTGTCAATTTAACTAAGAAATTCATATGTACCACGCTTGTTATCCTAAGGGGAGACTCTGAAACACTTTAAACCAAACACACTGCTTTAGGTAGAATAAACAAACAGATTTATTAACTATAAAGATAGATTTTAAGTTTTTACAAGTCAAAGCATAATAAGTCAGATTTGATCAAATGAAATAAAAGAAAAACACATTCTAAGCTGATCTTAACACTTTCAATGCCCTTACAAAGTTAGATGCTTCTCACCACAGGCTGGCTGGTTGTTCTTCAGCCAGGCCCTCCCCTTTAAGAGTCGCTCTTCAGTCGCTTGGTGGTGGTGTCTGTAGATGTAGGTGAAATAGAGAGAGAGAAAGCATAGTAAATGTCTCTCCCTTTTATCATGTCCTTTCTTCCCTCTTTGTTTTGCCTGTCCCCTTCAGAGTCAGGTGAGCATTACCTCATCGCAGATCCAAACTGACCAAAGGAAGGGGTGTGACTCACTCAAGAGGCTAACAGATTCTTTTGTTGCTGCCTAGACCAGTGTCCTTTGTTCCTGTAAGGCTAGGCTGGGTTTGTCCCATACCTACCCTGATAAGGTGTGAACTGCCTCTCTGCTCTTGGAGAGTTTTGTCTCAGCTTATTTTAAGCCACGAGGATACATTTTCAACCTCATAACTACATACATGAAATTATAACCTATAACATTACTATAACATTACTGTAACAATTACTATAATATCACTATAACAACCATGTTCAGTGCATCATGAGCTTTCCAAAGACACCCAACATGAGAAACTTTGCATTGGACACTACACAATCATTTTATTAAGATGAAGATGGGGGTGTAGGGTGTTCTCCCGAGGTACAGAGCATCACAGGATATTCATTTCTTTTCTTCTCTAGTAAATCTCAACAACCTATTTAACTATGTAGTATTTCTAGAAATATTTACACTGGTCTTATTTACTATCCAGCTTATTGTTGTATTCATTAAATTGGACTAGCAAAATGAAAACAGATGGAAGTGTAATAACTAACATTGTATTGTAATGCAGTTGTTCTAGACTTCTTTACTGTGCTTACATAAAACAGAGATTTCTTTTGTTAATTTCCCCCTTCAGTTCAGACACCTGACTTCTGTGACCTACCAAGGAATTACAATTGATTTTTTTAGAATTTCTTGGAGTACAGTTCTACACTCAGCAGTGACAATGTAGAAATGGCATCCTGAGGTTCCAAATTTATCATATTTCAATAACTACCATGCCAAATTGGTTCTGATTTTATTAGGTTTGTTTTTGTTTTTCATCCCCCCCCCCGCACTCCCAAATACCAGTCTTCCAAGCTCCAACTGGTTTTTGAGAGTCAAAGTTGTTTCTTTCCTTCTCAAGCAGCATCACTAGTAATAAAGTTTCTCTGCAGGCCCTCAGTTACACCAGTGCAACTCTTCTGTCTTCAGATGATGCTCCCAAGTAGCAAATCTTTTGAATGAGGTGTTGTTTTCATAAATCACTTTTCAGAGTAAAAATACATTTTGAGACACACAATATCCTGAATCAAATTCAAACCATCTCTTCTTTGATTTCCCCCCAAAATAATGATGATGATAGGAAAACATGGTAGACAATCCAACTGAATAAACTTCTTACCTAACCCAGTAGACTGCTTGCCAACATTATTCATTACAGCAGAATTTTAGAAACATCTGTATACATACTGTACTCCCAGACGTTGATTTTGTTACTGGCCCCTGTTGCAGTAGTTTGTGTCAATTTAGAACTGATATTCAAGCAGCTAGTTACTAGTTAGTTCATATTTAAGGCTCCAATATAACCTAAATATCTGAGGGTGTTTCAACTGTTTCTTTATTTCTTCTTTCCTAATTCAGTTACAGTACTTCCAACCATAACATTACCCAACTTGGTCTCTGATTACCCAACTGCTACATTCTAATTAAAGGGTTTGGGGTACATGTCTAAAAACCAACCAACCAACCAACCAACAAACGAAACTCTTAGCAAATATTCTGATATGAAGGCTGAAGAAGGTAGAGACAGATTCCAATTAAGTGGAAATCCAGGACCTCAAGGCCCTTTCGTTTTGTGCCATATATATCTTTTCTGGTTGTATAAGAAGCACTTTTTTACCCAACCCATTGTGTCAATATGGTGCCCTCCACCATATAGGTGTCTTCTGTAATACAGTGCTACAAAATTCTCTAATTTTGAGTAGCAAGAAGAGTTTAGCCAGCATAAAAAAGGGGTATGATCAGAGTTGTTGGCACGAAGCCATTTGTTACTGTCAAGTGCACATGCACAAGAAGAGAAGCAAAAGTGGCATCAGGGATGATTTAGATATGTTGCATGGGCCAATGAATAAAGAGCACAAATAGAATGAGGCTAGATCCCAGTTTAGAAGTGAGCACCCTAACATAGATATTCAGAGGAAAGGCAAAGCACAACCTAGTGAGGGCATTGGGAGATGCAACATTCTGCTGCTTCCAGAGCACAGTCAAGAGAAGATGGTGCCAGTCAAGCATGCACACAGCAGAGCAGATAGAATGCTAGGGGCATATGGGCACTGGGTCCTCGTGAGAACTTATATTCACACTCTTTCTTTTTATGTATGCTGTCTTATTTATCACTTTACCATTCACTGGCTGTGTTGTATATCCATTAGCTTCCAGAAGGACGTGAATAGCAAAGATGGTTGAACATAAGAATGGCCATACTGGGTCAGACAAAAGATCCATCCAGCCCACTATCCTGTCTACTGACAGTGGCCAATGACAGGTGCCCCAGAGGGAGTGAACCTAACAGGTAATGATCTAGTGATCTCTCTCCTGCCATCCATCCCCACCCTTTGACAAACAGAGGCTAGGGACACCATTCCTTGCCCATCCTGGCTAATAGCCATGAATGGACTTAACCTCCATGAATTTATCCAGTTCTGTTTTAAACCCTGTTATAGTTCTAGCCTTCACGACCTCCTCAGGCAAGGAGTTCCACAGGTTGACTGTGCGCTGAGTGAAGAAGAACTTCCTTTTATTTGTTTTAAACCTGCTACCCATTAATTTCATTTGGTGGCCCCTAGTTCTTATATTATGGGAACAAGTAAATAACTTTTCCTTATTCACTTTCTCCACACAACTCATGATTTTATATACTTCTATCATATCCCCCCTTAGTCTCCTCTTTTCCAAGCTGAAAAGTTCTAGCCTCTTTAATCTCTTCTGAGATGGGACCCGTTCCAAACCCATAAACATCTTAGTTGCCCTTTTCTGAACGTTTTCTAATGCCATTATATCTTTTTTGAGATGAAGGGACCACATCTGTGTGCAGTATTCAAGATGTGGGCATACCAATCATTTACATAAGGGCAATAAGATATTCTCCATCTTATTCTCTATCCCTTTTTTAATGATTCCTAACATCCCATTTGCTTTTTTGACTGCCATTGCACACTGCGTGGACATCTTCAGAGAACTATCCACGATGACTCCAAGATCTTTCTCCTGATTAGTTGTAGCTAAATTAGCCCCCATCATATTGTATGTATAGTTGGGGTTATTTTTTCCAATGTGCATTACTTTACATTTATCCACATTAAATTTCATTTGCCATTTTGTTGCCCAATCAATTAGTTTTGTGTGATCTTTTTGAAGTTCTTCACAGTCTGCTTTGGTCTTAACGATCTTGAGCAGTTTAGTATGATCTGCAAACTTTGCCACCTCACTGTTTACCCCTTTCTCCAGAACAATTATGAATAAGTTGAATAGGATTGGTCCTAGGACTGACCCTTGGGGAACACCACTAGTTACCCCTCTCCATTCTGAAAATTTACCATTTATTCCACCCCTTTGTTCCCTGTCTCTCTGCTGATCTCTCTTTCCTATTTTAGCAAGAGGTAAGCCCAGTATCAGTATTTTACTCTGCTGTCTGCCTTGACTGATTAGATGCTTTGCAACAGTACTGTACTACTGCAACATTGTCATGTCACTCACTGTTATATTCTTGTCCCAACCCCCTACAGGCACACATCTGTTTGCAGATACCTGTGCCTGTGTGATGGATGAGTGTGGTAAGGAATTGTGGCTTTACACTAAACCTCCTTGAGCTTGCACAGCTCTCTTACAGGGATGGAGAAGGTGGGGAGAAAATGGGCATATGCTGCTTGTCTATCATTGAGCAGGTTACTATGAATGTGATGAACAATTAACCGAAGGGAGAGTTAGTAGGAATATACGAGCACAAAACCATTTTTGAGAATAGCGTTCCCCAGGATCTGTATATCATTGAAGTTGACAAACACGCAATAAACTAATTTCCACAGCAGATGTTCATGTCAAGTAATGTCTTAATTTTTAAAGTCCATGGGACTCCTTTCAGGTATTGAATTCAAACAGTGAAAGTTCTCGTGGTTACATTAATGACTATTTGCTTTCCTCTGAGCAGTAGTTTTATCTGCATACCTGTAGGCAGGGAAAGTATAATAGATACCATACTGACCTCATAATTGTGTTTGTTCCCTCACCATATTAAACTGCCATTTTAAAAGAAAGCTCCCTCTTTTCAGAAACCCTGCTTCTCTAAAGTTTCAGCAAGACAAATAATGTTTTAGCACGGCAGGTCACACAAAACATTGGCTAAACTAAGAACATGGAAAGTCTCAGGCAAAACTGTTCTGGAATCAGTAATCCAAGTTGCACAAGAGCTAGGGTAGGATTTTTCCACAACCTTTAGGTACATATAGGTAACAGCAGGTAACTTACCACTCAGTTGGCTGGAATGACACCCTATCAAGAAACACACATGAAAAACTGGCTTCAGAACTGCCCTAAACCATGTACTTAAGCCAGGTGGTAGATGTTTCGCTAATGGAGGCCATCCACTCCTCTGGCACCAACTCTGCTTCCTCTAGGCACTACTTTTTTTCTTTCTCTTAAACATGGAGTCACAGCTGGTCTGTAGAGCAAGTCGGGTTATTGTTTACTGTTTTATTAATATTGTAGTATCACCTAGGAACCACTTTCATATTCCATTGTGCTAGACATTCTATAAACACAGAACAGAGCTCTTAAAAGCTTACATTAGAAGTCTAAGCCGAGAGATAACAGATGGATTCAGGCAGATGGGAAAATACGAGGAAACAATAAGACAATATTGGTCAGCATGACAGGCAATGCTCTCAGCACAATGTGGTGATTTTGTTAAGTGTTACTTGGGAGGCTAAGCCATGAGCAATAGGGAAAGATCAATTCAGAGCAACTTGCTCAGAAAACTGGATGGCTCAACCTGGGGTGCAAGCGCTCGGACGCTTAGAACATCAGCCCTTGCCCACTGCTATTCAAGAGCAGAGTACTGCACTCCTATCTGGTGTCACTCATCTCACACAAGGCTGGTCAATGTAGTGCTTACCAAAGCTATATTCATTGTTAATGGGACTTTATGTGCAACTCCGATGTGATGGCTGCCAATACTTAGTAACATAGCACTGCCCCATATTCGCCGTGAGGGGGCTTCCATCATGCTCCTGCACAAGATCCGTGAGAACAGTGACTCGCCTCTGTCCTCAGAGCTCTTCAACCACCCATCAGCTGGCCTGTCTTCTAGACACCCTTTATGATCTCTTAAGCCACCACAGGATAGGACGGTGGAATCTGCTTGGCATAATGAGTGGTCAGCAATGACACTTGTTACTCACTCTCTCATCACAGACCCAGCCACCAGGTTGTGACCTTCCAAGGCATCTGCAGTCATCCCTGAACTGGTTTTGAACAGGACAGGACAATTGTGCAGCCAGTCTCTTCAAATGGGGCTTCTCTAATGACCTGTGATGTAGATGTCAAGGATATGCGAGAGTCTTAGGTTGACCACAAGTGCCTCTACTGGCTCTTCACTTGGCTGACGACAATGCTATCAAATGGCTGGCACACAGTGCGTACACTGATAATAACCCTCTCTTTTACAATAAAACAAGCCGTACCTCACCCATATCTCAGAACTTTTGAAGCTGCAGAAAGTTCATGTGGTTCTCCCCCTTCAAATCAGCTAGTGCATGGTGGAATTAGTTGTTCCTAATAATTTCATATGCTCTGGGCCTTAAGTTCACTGTGTACTGTGTGGCTGTTCTCTGCAGTAAAGCTCAGTGATACTTATTCAAAATACTCAAGAGAAGGTCTAGTTCTGCCAGCTGCTGCTTCTGAGGCTTGGAGGCTGTGCAAACCTTCCCCGCTCCCCATCTGTCCATCTCCATGGAAGAGTGATACAGCTCAGGATCAGACTGCAGGTCCTCACAGTGAGTGGTGCTGCAGGTGAAGGAAGGAGTGTGGAGTTTTCTCCAGATAACACCCTAGATTATGAAGGCTGTGACACCTCTCCTTGCAGGTTGCTGCTGAGTTTCACTCAACAGTAGCACAGGTCAGGGCAGATGCTTAAGGGAAACCTTGTGGAATTGCTGTCAGAGAGAGAGAGAGAGAGAGAGAGCGAGCGTTGCAGGTGGGGAAGTGCACATAGCCTCCCCAAAAATGATTCATACAGGCATAAGACTATAGATTTGTCTCCCAAAAGCTGCAGCTGTCCCATGAAGGAAGAGGAGGAAGCCCCCTTATTACAAGAGGGGAGACGTAGAAATAGTCTCTCTCTTTAGGATCCATCAGTTATAAGCATCCATGCTTCCTGGGGGTTGTACAAACCATCCCTCCAAACATTAGAAGATTGAAATTGAAGGGGCTTGACAAGCAGGTGGAGATTGGAGAGATAGGCTCAAATAAGAGGGACTGGTTGGTTTTCAGAGAGCACAGCTGCGTGAGCTCGTAGATTTAGGCATCATATAACAGCTCAAGCAGAAGTTTGTGTTGGGGGGAGGGGTAGGCACAGGTATGTTGTGATAGCATCTGGGGAGAGAGTATACAGAAATACAAGAGGAGAAGCAAACCCTAAGCATAAGGGCCTGAGCGAGTGTACTAATTTGACTAGAGACGTTGACTTGAAAGATAATCACAACTGCCAGCTTTGCTAATGTCTGAATAAAGTTTTTAGAAATTAATTATTCTGTTAAATGCGTGTGTGGTTTTGAATTTCATTCAATTGATCAATTTGAATTGCTTTCTAATATTAAATGCTTGCAGTAAATGATTTCTAATATTAAATGCAAAAGCCCCAGCAACAAGGAAAAAACAAGAAATAAAATAACTCTAAAAGTCTATTGGAGGTAGCAAGAACAGAAGGGGGGGCAGTTTGATAGTGATGGCCAAATGCATCATAATAAAGTTCAGAGGGTCAGTGGTTTGTTTACATACATGTGTATTTGAAACTCAGCTTCTTGTAATATAATACCATTAATTTACTCTGTAAAAGTTACTGAGTAAATTCTTACTCTGAGAATAGAAAAGGAGTACTTGTGGCACCTTAGAGACTAACCAATTTATTTGAGCATGAGCTTTCATGAGCTACAGCTCACTCCCACTGGAGTAAGGTACCACTTATTGTGAATAAACTTGCCCTATTCTAACATCAGGTGAGTCTAACCTTGCAAAATCATGGATCAAATATTAAGGGAAACATATCTACAAACACCTAGAGACTCATGAAATCATGGACAATAAACAACATTGCCAAATTCTGCCCTCTGGTTCCATTAACATCTATGGGAACTGAATGCACATTTCTGAGGCACAATTCAGCCACATAAATATAAAGGAGTAAATCTTACCTTGTAAACTGACTACCTTTTAATATCAAATTTAATAATTAATAGATGAAGTGAATGCACTAGGTGGAATAGATGTATACCCCAGCAAACCATCTGAAACAATATCCCTGAAAATGTACTTGGAAAATTAATTCAGATTGGCTTGGACACAAGTACTCTCTTGCACAGACTGAAAAATGGAATGAAAGCTCACAAACAGAGGGTTAACAATAAACAGCAAAGAATCAAAGAGGAGGCATTTGTGCAGGCAGTGATGCAGGGACTGGGATTACTCCCCATTTTTCTTACTTCTGTTAATAAAATGGAAGATGAGAATAAGCAGCATCAATTATTCTCCCTAACCCCAAAATGAGAGTGAGAGCAAATGTCAGCCTGAGGGAAAACACAGTAATTCACAGAATCGGTGTCCTTCACCCCTTCACCCCACCCGTCAGGAATTTCAACTATGTAAGAGTGGTCATAGCTGGGTATTTTTTTGAACAGGGGTGTGTGTGTGTGTGTGAGAGAGAGAGAGAGGGAGAGGAAAAACTGGGGCATTCCAGAAAATTTTTATATGGTGCACACCCATCAATCCCTCTGTAGCCATCCCCACTGAAGCCACTCAACTCAGTGCCTCCCCTGCAAAGTCCACACCATGATCAACCCCCACTATTTAGCCCATCCTGCCCAGGTGCAGTGTCATGCCCCATTCCTGAGAGGGGACACAATTGCTTGCCACCCCACAGCTCCTCCCTCATCATGGGGTGGGGAAGGAGCATGGGTCCAAAATGGAGTGAGTGGCTTTGTGACCTGGTGCCTGGGTGTTGCAATGTGAAACCTGAGCCCAGGTTGCACTGCCACACACTCAGTTTTGGACCTCTGCCACACACCAGCCTTTCTCATGAGAGAAGGATGACAGGGCCAAACCTCACTGGGCAGGCAGGGAACCAGTGCTGCTCCTCCTCACCACTACCAATGGCACACATCTTGCATAAAGTGTGGGTACTATTGAGAAGAAACCACAGACAAAGAGAAGAAGTAGAGACCCAAATACACCACTGAGAGCATGGCCCCAAGAAAAGCCTAGAGGAGAGCTTTTGGGCTGAGTGCTGACTGAAGGGGGGTTGGAACTGTGAGCAAAGAAACTCTTTCCTGTTATATGATGTTTCAGGGAACCTGGACTGTGTACATTCTTTTAAATAAACAGGACCACATCAGAGAAATACCTGACTCCATCATCAATTTCTCTCCCTAACAGAAATAACCCAAAGTAGCCTGAATTTTGGCTAGCAGCTTGGGTTAAAAGTGGTAACAATATTTGATAGGTTAAATAAAAAAAAGGGTACTTGTAACATACCCCAGGGTAACATCTGGACTGAATGTTGGATCATTGTGCCCCCTTAATTCTCCAGTCTGATGTACAGTATACCCTACTTTGGTATGTGAGTTGCCCCAGCCTCTAGCATGCAAGTTACCTCCAGACATATACCACAGTGCTATGGCTAGCCACTCTTGAATTACATATAGGGTGACATCCACATATCTCTGGTCCCAGCCTTGCACCCCAGAAATGTGCCCTCTTGTATGTTTGCTCATAAGGTCCATCAATTTAACAAATAAATTGATCATATACCAGCCTTTGTATCCTGAGTAGATTCCCCAAATGCTTCAGCCAAAACCACACTGGTTTAGAATAAATATAGAACAGTTTTATTAATTATAGAAAGATACATTTTAAGTGATTAAGTGGTATTGGCACAGAAGATCAGAGTTAGTTACAAAAGGAAATAAAATATAAAATTGCAAGCTAATTCCTAAATTTTACAATGCTAATAATTCTAGAAGCAAAAGGATCTCTCTCACCACAAAACTTCTCAGTAGTTCTTGCTAACTAGAATGCCTTGTAATTGGGACCAGCCCCTCCCGTAGTCTCCATGGAGTTTCTTTGTCTTCCAGAAGATCTTGCTTCTTTGCTAGAGATGGGGGAGAAGAGGCAGGTGAAGTGATGATATCACTGCTCCTCATTTATACATTCACTGCTGGAAAAATCCACGTGGTGTCATGAGGTTAGGCAGCCCCCATGGTCTATATGAGCTGCCCAGTGTCCTTCACATGAACTGCAAATTCGTGTTCACATTTTTTGTCTATGTAAGGCTTGGGCCATCTCAGAAGGTTACATGTAAGGCTTTTGTTTATAGTCCCTTTGTTATTTCTAAGGGGTTAGTCTGTAGACATTTTCTAGACTCTCAACATGTTTCAATAACAAACATGTAGCGAAATCTCATAACTTGACATACAATGATGACACACACACATTTAAACAGGATAATCAGATTAATCAAATTAAGACTTTTCAAATGATACCTCACAGGGCACGCTTTTTACAAAACATATCATAATCAAAGTGGTGAATATGGATACCCTTCCCCTCCCTCCGCACCCCGCATTAAGGTAAAAGGAGCAGAGCAGGATGTTTATCAGGATATGATTTGTCCCTGTTTTTACTAATTATACTCTCATATAAAAAACAACTTTTTTGTCAATTCTATAACTTACCTGACACCAAATTCTGCTCTCAGATGTGCATATACCAACCTCTCTCTGAAGGTAATTTGAGACACACACACACGCATGCAGAATTTGGCCAGTTGACTGAAAATTGCAAAGTACTGTAAAGCTTCCTATCAGTTACTGTCATAGGAAATGTTAGTAATAATATTATTCTTCAGGGGTCAAACCCTGCAATACTTTTTTCAATCCTTACTCCGTCTAACTCCCATAGAAGTCCTGACTTCAAAGGAGATCTTGCAGGACTGAAGGCCAAATCTTGTCTGCCCATTATCATGTCACAGAGATCCCTTGACTACAGCAGAACTCAGATGAGAGAGGATATTAATGACCTTGAGCATGGTGTCCACACAGTCAATGTGCAACATAAATAGCAACTTAACAATGGCTCACGTGCATAGCCATGGAGGACAAATTTTGTGGCAAGGCGAGATTGATAGCTTCAAAACTATGTAGATCCAGCAGATGATTGTCAAGGACACTGTGTGTGCCTTTGGTATGTTGTTTAGTTACTTTGTGAGTGTGTGCTTGTGTGCATATTTCTGAAGATAATTTTTGTTATCCAAACAAGGAAAATCAAGGAATTTAGTTGCAGTATATGCCAACAAAGTTCATCTTCTTAGAACACCTTGAGTTATATATTTATAAACACTGAACCTTGGAAAAATTCTTTACGATAATAAAAATATCTTTAGTTTAAAGGTATTACTTCTGATGCTGCAGTAATTCAGGAACACAGTTATACTTGTGTGGGGACAATGGTACATGCAGCATTTTTAGATTTGTCTTGCTAATCTAAGATCTAAATATTTACAAATCATAGGAGATGTATGCATCCAGTGCTAGTAAACGTAAAGCCTTAATGCATTTATAGTCTTCAAAATTAGAAAAACAAACTTGGGCAACATGTTTCTGCAGGGGTGGATCCTTTCATTGATATGCAATACATGAAACACTGTAGTTATACATCACTCCAAGAACTGAATAGCACTGCAAGGAATATATAGATTTAAGAAACATCGGGTAACATCAACGAGCATTTTTTATTTTAAAAAATGTCCACATGAAGAAAAGATCTAAAATATGTTGCTCTATACTAACAGCAGATGTTAGGAGGCACATTTGGAGCACTGAAGGAAAAAGAAGTCACAAGATCACTTTTTTTTTTAACTCTTGAACTATTTTCCCACCTACTAAAGAACTGAAGGATACTTCTGAGTGGAATAGAGAAAGATGACAAAACTATCCTAAGGTCTTAAACCACGGTCAAATTTTCTCTGACCTTGTGTTAGCCGATGGCCAAGGATGTTTGGTGAGGTGCCAGCTATGCCCGTTTTATACCATACGTGACTTTAACCGCTAGGACGCACTGTCCCTTCGCGGCGGGCAGCTCGGGCTAGGCTGACGGATGCCCCAAGGTCCTAAACACCGGTGACTTTAACTGCTAGAGCTCAGAGCTCCTTCGCAGTGGGCAGTCAACACTGACTGACAGGTGCCCCAATGGCAGCACTAAGAGCCTCTCCACACCCGTGACTTTAACTGCTAGAGCTCAGAGCTCCTTCGCAGTGGGCAGTCAGGATTGACTGACAGGCGCCCCAAGAGTTTGCCCCGTGGAGGCGACACAACTCAACGCTAGGCTCTTAGTACTCTCACCTAATGGCCAGGCTTTAGAGCCAAAACGGCTGAGGTTCTTTAATTGTGTTGGCTGCTTTACAGTAAACCAAAGAAACAAGTCAGGCTTATGCACAAATGGTTACCAAAATTTATTAAACTAGATTCTAATCATGTGGTTACAAAATTGCTAGTGCCTACTTATTTAAATGTAGAGATGTTACACACACAAACAAGTTACAAAACTGAAGCCACAATCCCAAAGAAAGCAAACAAAGTATAGAGCTCTATTTCAAAATATGTGTACACTAAAGATAGGAGATCAGGTGTGGGTGCTTCTTACCCTCCTTGCATCTCTCAATTCCAGCGGTGCCAAGCCAGGATCGGTCACTCAATTCCGCGGAAAGACGAATAAGGGACAAGGCTTAGGGACCCTCTTAGCTGCAGAAGCCTTGGGAGGCTGTCACTTATCTGACCAGCAGATAGATAGTGAAAAGCACTCAAAAATCGTGGTGCCGTAGGTCCCATACTTATACCTCTGTACTCCTTTATTCTCTTTCTCCTTTCTTATGCCAAATTGGGGCTGGTCTGTCTGGGCGATGCCAGCTCTTGCAAGAGTAGTTTACACTTGCAAGGGAGAGAAACAATAAGTTTTGATTACTGGACATTCCTTTTATTAGGGTAAATATTTTCCCACCTAGGATGTTGGGGTGTGTGCATCACGCTATTTAGTAGGGGCTAAGAGCCATGTCTGTCACAGCTTCTCTGTCTGCTGTGAGCCTAATCGTTGTATATGTTCCCAGAGGCACATTGTAGCAGCACACCTGTGCTTCTCACAGCTTCAAAGGCTGTGCTGGAATTGATGTTAAGTGCCCTGTTGTTTTGGCTCCCTTGTGTTCCCAGCAATGCTGGTCTGAGAGGGGGGCTGGCTGTCTGGCTACACCTTGTTGTGAGCATATTGGAGTGAATGAGCAGGAAATTATTCTCCCATCTCCTGTGCACGCATCACAATGACCAGCGGCAACTGTAATTCCTGAGCTCAGGGGAGCTCAAGTGTTGTCCCCTCTTAGCATCCCTAGGGTCATAATTTGTCACAAATCATGACCCCCTACAAATCTGTAGAACCTTGCACCATCCCCATGAAGCACCATGCCACTGCACAACACTAACCTCTAGCTCTGGGAGGAACTGTGTCCACCGATGAACAATCCCTTACACTCCTCCCACTGGGGAAGTAAAAGGGCAGGTCCGCCCCCTACTCCGGACTGCAGCTAAATGGTACATTCTATCCCTCAGACCTTGCTAAGGTCAAATCTTCCATTGGCATTCATGACATTTTTTCCTCCATAAGCCCTGCGGAATATGACCCTACAATAAATCACATTGTGTGTTTTTAACCAGTGAAGTCTACATGCTTTGTATATGCAGCCTGCAATTAGAGTAATTTTATTTGAATTTCAGATAAGGACACAGAGTCAATTAACCCCTCACCCCCTTGTAACTATTGGAGCAGCTGCGGGAAGACAGGCTGAATCTCACCAGGAAGTCACCCATTAGCGTAAGGGCTCTGTTAGGGGGCACAGCTTTAATTTTTAGCCAGCCCCACCAGTGAAAGAGTCCACAAGCTAGAGTGAATCAGCATGCATCGTGGACGTGGGTTCTATTTCCAGTTCTCCCACTAACTTAATGTGTGAGCTTGGGTAAGTCACTTCACTAGTCTATGTGTCCCCCATCTACTCCAGCCCTTTCTGTGTCTTATCTATTTAGACTGTGAACTCTTCAGGGCAGGGATTATCTTTTGTTATGTATTTGTAGAATACCTAGCATAATGATCTTGGCTGAGGCTGTTAAACTCTACTGCAGCCCAAATTTGCTGACTTCAGACAGCAGAACCAAAGGAGCAAATTTGACAGTAGCATAAGAAGTGGCTATGGAGTAAAAATATGTTTTGTTTTGTTTTTCTGTTTTGAGCCCTTCTAGTTGCATAGTTGTTCCTCTAGGTTACCACAAAGGTTGAATTTGGCTCAGCGACCCAACCCATGTAAGCATTTACTTATAAAAATGTGTAGAGATTATTTACCTTTCCAGGTACTGATTGATTCTAAATGTATACCTTTTAAAATATACACAGAAACAATAAACCCAGGAGTAGACTGGCCTGGATGGAGGTAAAAAATAGTGGTTATGACATAGCATAATACTAGCAAATATAAACCAAAGCACAACCATAGTTCTTATAATATTTCATGGCCCTATATTTATGATTGTTTTTATGTTATGAATCAAGGGGTTTGCCCTGGACAAAATGGCTGTTAACTTACAATTTCCTGGAACATTAACTTAATTATTTGACATAGTTAATGCTCCTGGTAGTCAACTACCTGCACTCCCCGTTTTCAAAATGCTTCTGTAACTTCATGGGTAATTTGGAAGGCTAAGAGAACTTATTTTTCTCTATACATCGTATCATTAATTAGTTTGAATAAAATGACTATATGCCCTTGTCAAGATGTTAGAAAAAAAGATTGAATCTAATTCTTTCTGTACTTACAATGGGGAAACCCACTGAAGCCATAGGAAAGCAGAATCGGGCCCTACATTTCTAACCTAAAATATTATGCATACGGTAGAGCTACAGTGAATACTATATACCTGTGCAGAGAAGAAAACGACTATGTCAGAACTATTCTATACACAAATCCATTGCCCCTTGCAATACTGCAGGCTGAGGACAGGTACTGTGTGTGGCATAAACATACAGCTAAGGGTATCATAAAATCCCTCCTTACCTGTGAAGGGTTAAGAAGCTCAGGTAACCTGGTTGGCACCTGACCAAAAGGACCAATAAGGGAAGAAGATACTTTCAAATCTGTGTGGGAAGGTTTTTGCTTTGTTCTCTTTGTTGGTTCTCTCCCGGTCACTGAGGAATCAGCACAGGGAAAATATATCTCCCAAAGCCCTACTTGAACTAAGCATCTAGATTACAAAAACTGTAAGTAAAGCAAGGAAATGCGTTAGTTTATCTTTTGTTTTAGCTTGTGAATTTTCCCTGTGCTAGAGGAAGGTTTATCCCTGTTTTTTGTAACTTTTAAGTTTTGCCTAGAGGAAAATCCTCTGTGTTTTGAATCTGATTGTCCTGTAAAATTACCTTCCATCCTGATTTTACAGAGGTGCTTCTTTTACTTTTTTTTTTCTTCTTTATAATAAATTTCTGTTTTTTAAGAATCTGATTGGGTTTTTAGTGTCCTACAAACCCAAGGGTCTGGTTTGTGCTCACCTTGTTTATATTTCAAGCCTCCCCAGGAAAGGGGGTGTAGGCTTGGGGGGTGGAGGGGATATTTTGTGTGATTAGGAACTCCAAGTGGTCTTTTCCCTGATTCGTTGTCTAAATCATTGGTGGTGGCAGCATACCTCAGTCCAAGGACAAATAGAGATTTGTGCCTTGGGGAAGTTTTAACCTAAGCTGGTAGAAATAAGCTTAGGGGGTCTTTCATGCGGGTCCCCACATCTGTACCCTAGAATTCAGACTGGGGAGGGAACACGGACAGTGTGTGTGTATGGGGGGAATCTAAGCAACATGACAAACTAACATGTGTTTTGTTTTTTAATTCCTCATGAGATAAACACAATTCCAGGAGATTATAGCACAGGTTTAATGAGCTTAGTAAAGAGGTTATTTTGTAGTAATATCACAGGCAGAAGGTCTTTCTTACTTTTAATTAAAACATAAATTATTTATTAAATGGCTTCTAAAATGTTGCAGAGGTAAACAAGTGATCACGATACTTTAGTCCAGTCAGTTATGTACAGTGAGCCACGCTATAATGGCCCTTGACTGGTTGCAAGGGAGGGGAAAGAGTCAGGTAAAGATTCTCCCCCCTCCCTTGCACAGCCATGCAAGGGCCTCCTACAATAGCAGTGAACTTTATGCAGTGTAGGGATCGCTCACACCCACTTCCCTCCAAGGAGTAAGACTCCAAACAAACAGATGGAGCGGAGGAAGGTCCATGACCCCACTCGCCCTCCCAGCTGATGTAGCTTGGCTGGTGCCTCATGGGGAGCAATTTGATCCATCCCAACAGAGAAAGCATGTTGCAGACAACCCTGGGAGATTCTGTGCCTCTCTGAGACACAATCTCTGGGTGTTCATCCACAAATGCCAGTCTATCCCTGTAACTGGGTGTGGAATATATACTGTTAATAATATATTCAAACAGGTCTGACATATTCAAAGTTATATTAGAGTGGCATACAACTCACTGGTAAAAGAAAGCTTCACCACATATAGACAAGTTTTAGTCCCTCATGCTTTTAGTGGGAGTTTTACCTGCATAGGTACTGCAAGGCCTGGCTCACAGTGTAAAAAATTGACCAACATAGGTGGTGTAAACTTACATCTTAAAGATCTATAGTATGGATCAGCAACCTTTGGCATGTGGCCTGCCAGGGTAAGCCCCCTGGGGGGCTGGGCCAGTTTGTTTACCTGCCGCGCCCGCAAGTTCGGCCAATCGCAGCTCCCACTGGCTATGGTTCGCCATTCCAGGCCAATGGGGGCTGCAGGAAGCAGTGCGGGCCGAGAGATGTGCCAGCTGCCGCTTCCCGCGCCCTCCATTGGCCTGGAGCGGCAAACTGCAGCCAGTAGGAGCTGTGATCGGCCGAACCTACGGACACGGCAGGTAAACAAACCAGCCCGGCCCGCAAGGGGGCTTACCCTGGTGGGCCACATGCCAAAGGCTGCCGATCCCGGATCTACAGAGAACACATGTATATCATAGGAATGATCATGAGAGTGCATCCATATGAACATATCGTCAGTCTTTAAGATAAACTGCTCTTTTTAATGCTATTTTAAAATCCTTCTTGAACATAGAAATTCTGATTTCTTTTTGGTGAACTACTTCAGATAACCTATACAGAAATGGTACTATTGTGGGTATTAAAAGTATTTCTGATTCATTCATGTTAATGTTCATGTAAACCTTGACAATAGGTAGGCTGCTGATGTGCTGAGAGCATATTGTCTCAGTGTTTCCTATTGCTGTATCTGTTCTCTCTTGTATTTTATTTAAATTGTAGAGAGAAGGTGGGTGAGGTAATATCTTTTATTGGACCAACTTCTGTTCGTGAGAGATTCAAACTTTGAACCTTACACAGCATGAAGCTATTGAAAAGCTCTGAGTAAGCTCAAAAGCTTGTCTCTCTCACCAACAGAAGTTGGTCTAATAAAAGATCTTACCTCATCCACCTTGTCTCTCTAATATCCTGGGATCAACATGGGAACAACAACACTGCAAACAACTTAAATGATAAGCTTTTTTCGGACAGGGACTGTCTTTTTCTTCTGTGTTTGTGCAGACATCCCGCTCCATGGCATTGGCTCCTTATTGCTACGAAAATAGAAATTAATAATAACAATAATTAAGAATAAAAACAGGATAACAATTTGTAATCCTCTTTTTTCCATCCTTTTACTTACAACTCCTATATTTTATTTCTTTACTTCTTTTCCCCAGAAAAAGATGACAGACAAGATTATAGCATTTTAAAAATAGAACAATTAGCAACCTGCAACTCTATTTAATGATTAAACAATTTGCCCTCAAGCACGCAGATTAAAATCTATGGATGGGATATGTTTTACTTCTCACTCTTTCAATAGTTTCACCAGTCTCCCTTCCAATCTCACTAATTTATGTGTTACCTCAACCTTTTCCTGTCTAATCCCCATCCATGATTTGACCTCTTTCTAGCCCTGGCAGCATTCCTGGCTCCTCCTCTTCTGGTCCCAGTCATGCCTGCCCATTCCAGCACCTGTGTCCTTCCATGTCTGCGCTGCCAGAAATCCTATGCAGCTGAAGGCAAGAACCAGGGAGTTGTGATGTATGGACTGGGACTCTGAAATCCTTAGCTGACTATCCCTGCAAACAACAGACATCTAAAAATCACACAAGAAGCTAAAGTGCAAAAGAAAGGTGAATAATTGTTTAATGTAATTATAAGCAAGATCCTCAAAAGGGGAGGAAAAAGGTGTAGAGGGACAGAGAGAAAGGAGTGTCATCTTGGCACACACATACCCCCTCTTCGTGCAGATCACAATTTCCTGCATCCTAATTTACTTCTGTGTTAATGACTGGAAAGGACTGCTCTGTTCTTGTTGATATGAAGCAGCTCTGAGATTCTGCCTGTCTACCCAGTACTACTTCGTAGATGTTGCCATTCTGTATTACTCCTTGTGCCAACTGGTTTAAAGTATAAAATTATCTCTTCTTAAAGCAAACCTAGTACCTGTAGAAAATAAATAAATAAATAAATAAATAATAATAATAATAATAATTAATAATTATATATATAATAAATAAAAACCCAACACAACCCCAAACCAATGCACCCCAAACCCTGCTAAATTGTTGGTGTTTATCAACACAGTCAATTTATTTATTTACATTTCCTCAAAACAATATTGCCTCAGAATCTTTTTTGTTAGAATTTAAGCCACTGGTTAATTAAATCCAAATTTTTGGTGGGACTATTTTTCACACATTAAACTCCCCCTGGAAATTCAGAGGTTTAGTGCAATGTCACCATTTCTTTCTGAAAATAAACTGGCATTAGGCCATCATTAGGAGAATTCATGTTAGTGAGTCACACTTGTGTCACACAATATGTTGATAGCTACATGAAAGTAGGATATGAAGTATGTCAGAGTTTTTGATACATAGCCTGAGAATGAAATTAAAATTATTAAATTAAACCAATAAATCCCAAATCAAGATGTAATATGCCAGAATTATTAGGTACCATATTTAAACAGTCTCCGCTATGTTAGAAATTACATCATTCATTATAATAACTATGTCATTAGTTATAATTACCTGACCCTGGTATTGACATTTAAAATACCCTGGCACTGCTCTTGTCAATGGATAATTATTTATCATCATCTTCCCTCCTGTTGATAAATATTGTTTTTCCATCAACAATAAAAAGAGTCTAGAAAGGTCACAAAAACATTCATTTTCCAAGTCACATAATAGATCTTTGCCAGGTATTTAATGACAACATTATTGTTCTAACTATAAAAAGAGGGCAGGACTGATTAAGGGTCAAATTCTGCTCACCTCCCTTGGCTTTGATGAGGCAACTTGCCTGCATATGGGAAGCAAAATTTGGTTGTGTGATATAAGATGCTTTTTTGAAAATATTTCAGTGTTTTAACCAGGAAGGGCAAATCAGTACTCAAGGGGAGGCAAACTTGATTTTTTTTAAAACAAGTGAGAAAATAATAGAAAACCAAATACTTCATTGAATAGATAGTTCTTAAATATATGCTATCATAATAAGTTGAGAAGCAACAATGATATGACATATTAACCTGTAAATCAATCAGTGTAACTGAAAAAAATACGAAGAGGTTTTATTTTCAAAAACCTGATTGAAATCAACCTTTTGGGCTGCTATGAAAAGAATTATTAAAACATTTTTCTTCCACAAGCCGAATTCATCTATATGCATGTTATCAGTAGCTGATTGGCTTCAATTATTCCTTCAAACATCTAAGAAAGACAAACCATAGACATAAAAAGCTCCTGCTATTTTGCATATTCATAATACCTCAGTGAATCACTAGAAATGGCAATACTGCTGTCTGAATGCTAATGTGGAGCCAACAGCTGAGCTGAAGGGCAAAGCTGTGTAGAAATAAGCCAGATTTTCCCACTAGAATTCAGCACTTAACTTAATTATGGACTTTTTTTTTAAAAGTTCATATTCTTTTTCACTCCTCCCATTTTCTGTCTTATCCTCTTCTTTAAACAATTCTGTAATTTCCCCATCTATACAAAATATGTATGGAAACTTACAACATAAAATTTTAGAAGGTTTCTATGTCAGTAGAGGCCAATAATATAGGTATGGTTTTCCAGAGAAAACCAAGGAGACTTTTGTAGGCACAAGCCAGCACATCCATAAAACAGCATTAGGAAACATCCCCTTATCACATGACTTAGCACTGGCTACATATTTACTGCTGGAAATTGATAAGGAACTTTAGGCATTAATGTAGCAATAAAGGTCCCTTTTTTTTCACTTGCTCTTGTCAGAAATGCTACAAAAGAAGGGAACTGTCACAAGATATTTATCCCTTACAACAATTGAGGACTTTCCCATATGTATATAATTGCATAACTTATTTTTGTTCAGTAAATCATCTGATTTTTATTATACTAATTGAAAGCAAAAATACTTACAAAACATTGCTATTGATCAAAACTTTCAAAAAATACTTTAAAAAAAGTATGAATCCATCTTTTCATGATGTCATATGACACACTTGACCTTCCAAGAAAATTCCACTGATGTCAATGAGAGTTGATGGAGAGTCATACTGCATATAGCCCTTTGATTGCACTGAAAATACCCAAAGCATTCCTGGAAGATTTTCTTTAACCAGATACTCAGTACCTGAGAGTGTGGTGGTGTTGTGAAGGCTATAATGGGCACTAGTTGTTTCATTGCAGCATAGTAAGTAGCAATTTAAACCCCTTTGTAAACATTAGGACTCTAGGAAACAAATCTGTTTTGAACAGAAAATGCTTTCAAAATATAAGAAATCAGGTGTGCTCAAAACCTGCTAACTGGGAAAGTTGCTTCTCCTGCAGTGCAATGTGGGTTTTCTTAGGTTTGTGTTTGTTTTCGATTTTTGTTTGTTTTTAATTTTGTAGATTATTGTGGGGGGAGGGACATATAATACTGACCTCTCCCTAATCTTGCATTTCCGATTGTCATTCCCATGCATCCCCATGGACATCGCGACACTACCTCCAACACAATATGATGGTACTCAACTTCCTATCTTTGGTCGCAGACCTGCTCCTCTACTTTCTTACTTTGTCATACTCATAACCTCTCTGGCTCCAAAGCTCAGCCTCACGGTCACCATTGGTTCATCACTATCTCTCACTACTCGGACTTCCCCATGAGTTCCAGACCATTTATCGAGGCTCCTTTTAAGTCCTGCCCTTTTGCCCATTGTGTTACCTCTAAATTCCGTTACTTCCTCTCTGTCCTCATCTCTAAAGAGGCCAAATCTTATTCATCTTTCACCTGCATTACTGTCAGATTAAATATCCACCCATTCTGCCTCTCACATTGTCTCATCTATCTAAAATAATGCAGATCGAATCATTTTTCTCCCTTTATGTTCCTTAAAGGTCAGAATCTTCAACGTTTACTCACACTGAGTATCAATTACTCATGTGGCTTCCACACTTCAATTAAACTATTTACATGCCTATTACCCAGCACGAATAAGGGTTGCAGAATCTGACCCAAAAATTCTTCACTTGATTCCTTTCCCTATCTACTGAAAATTCAAGCTGTTAGGTTTACACAGCTCTTCCACTTCCGAGATAATCTCAGTCTTTGTTTCATTCCACACTCTATCGTGCCTACTTTCTGATGATTCCTATGATGCTCACTCCTTTTTCTTGATTCTATGGTATTTTTATACTTTTCAGCTTCCATCTTTCCATAAATCAAGAAATCTCTCCTTCCTTTAGTTTGCTCTTTAACCTAACTACTTTCCCTTAATTTCCCATTGCTGATCAGCTTGGAAAACACATACCCTCTCCCAAACCCAAGCATTCTATCTTTTTAACTGTAATGTATCCATCTAATGGGCTAGTTTTTACAAAGAGCTGGGTTTAGGTATGCACATCTTAGAAATGATAAGGCCCCCTTTTCAAGCAAAGATTGCTGTGAATGAATGAATGTATTTGTATTTAATGCTCATCTGTACAGTGCTGTAACTTACACAGAAAAAAACACATTCTGTGACCCAGATATAGGTCAGGGCAGGGAGACAAAAACAAGAGACGACATGGGACAGCAATTCAGATAGGGACAGATGTTGAGAGATTAATGCCCCACTGAGTGGGGCAGTATGTTCACTGTTTATCACGGGTTTGCAATCTGGGGCTTTTGTGAGATCTGTGGCTGCTTCTAGATGCTCTGGTAGCTGTGGCAGCAAAAGAAATGCAGCCATTTGGCTTAGATGTAGGCCTTGCTCTGATTACCCCTGCCTTTAGCACCTCAACAGTAAGGTCCACATCCACAAAGTACTTAGGCACTGCAGTGCTCAGTATTTTGACACATAACTTTTAGGTTCCTAGAAAATTACAGGAATAACAACACAATACACGAAGTCTGAGTGTGACAATGTACTCTATATGATTTTATGAAAGTATGCTGATGAGGGTGAATATAATGTAACTAAAATAATGCTTCATGCAAAAGGTTTCTTGTAAGGTATCGTTACAAAGCTTATAATCTACTGAGTGTGGTCATCCTATTCGTATAAATGTAACACTCTTGTGTCTGAAACTAGAAATATGAAATATAACTCTGAGGGCCTATTGTAATTATGCAAAGTGTGGGCCACTAATGGTGGTTTGGACTCTTGATGGATCCCATCAACGAGGACAATTTACTGTGGATGGCTCTGTTTGAAGGCAGGCCTTCCTGTGAGTCAGGCTGAGAGGAATGAAGGCTTGGGGTCTAACAGTGACATGTGATCATGTCACCTGAACTGGAATCCATCTTTAACTTGGTGTTTTTCCATTAAGAAGGAGGGGTGGGAACCCAGGGGGACAAAGGATTCCCGCCTTATGCAAAAGATATATAATAGGGTGGAACAGAACAAGGGGAAAGCCATCATGATAAATCGCCTAGCTACCACCTGAACTGGAACAAGGGCTGTATCAGGGGAAAGAATTGTGCCCAGACTAGGAAGGTGTCCAGTCTGTGAAAGAAACTTATTGAAACATCTCTGAGGGTGAGATTTTATCTGTATTCAGTTTTATTACTGTACTAGACTTAGACTTGCATGTTTTATTTTATTTTGCTTGGTAATTCACTTTGTTCTGTCATTACTTGGAACCACTTAAATTCTACTTTCTGTATTTAATAAAATCACTTTTTACTTATTAATTAACCCAGAGTATGTATTGATACCTGGGGGGGAGGGGGGGTTGAAGGAGGGGGTGGCAAACAGCTGTGCATATCTCTCTATCAGTGTTATAGAGGGCGAACAATTTATGAGTTTACCCTGTATAAGCTTTATACAGGGTAAAACTGACTTATTTGGGGTTTGGACCCCATTGGGAGTTGGGCATCTGAGTGTTAAAGACAGGAACACTTCTGTAAACTGCTTTCAGTTAAGCCTACAGCTGCTTGGGGATGTCATTCAGACCTGGGTCTGGGTTTGCAGCAGGCTAGCGGGTCTGGCTCAAACCAGGCAGGGCACAGATGTCCTAAGCTGACAGGGTAGGGAAGCAGGAGCAGAAGTAGTCTTGGCACATCAGGTGGCAGACTTGAAGGGGGTTTCTGTGATCCAACCTGTCACACTGAGTTAGGTACTTAAGCTCCCAGTACAATGAATGGGGAGAGATCAGTGCCTAAGAATGCCAAAGCCAGCATGCCAAGCGAGGAGCAACCTAGAAAGAGTATGAGAATTTGTCTGTAGCCTGAGGAACAGGGCACCAAGGTGGCAGACCCAGAGACCAGTCCTTCTGCTCCACTGACTCTTTCATTAGTTATCAATAGTGGAACCACTTCAAGAGGAGAGAATGAGAGCAGCCCACATCAGACTATCCCATAGATGTGTGGCTAGTGCACTTACATGGGAGGGGGTGACTGCTGTTCAAATCCTTTTTCCCACCTCAGCAGAGGGGGGAATGGAATAAACCTGCCCCTCCCGTATTCTGGGTGAGTGCTTTAACCATGGGGCTAAACTTTATAAGGTGCATGGTGGCAGCAGTTCCTCCTCAGTCATTTTTGAATGGGCACTGATCCAGCTGGTAGCTGCTGAGCATGCATCCTGGATCAGGCCCCACAGGTAGATAAATGATCATCTTACCCCAGTTCATTGATTGTGCTGGGACTGAGGCAGGAGATAGAAGTCTGGATGTCTAGGAACACCATCAGTGTTCATGCCCAGAGAAAAAAAACTTAGGTCTCCAGGGAACCTTGACCCTGAAAATTTAGGAACTGAGTTTAGGCACAGCCAGGTGGGAATTTTGTGAATTGCATTAGATCCTAAAATTGGAATTTAGGCACCTAAACCTGAGGTTTTGGCATCTTTTGTGGATCTGGGCCTTGATTACTATTTATGAAATTTAAATGAGGTTACACCTCAGAAACATTTCAAATTGAAATATGTGCAGAATGAAGATAAAATTTAAGGCCTGATCCATTTCCTGATTAATGTAATAGGAGTGTTTCCTTTACTTTCGGAGAGTTGGATCACTTACTAAGTGTGGTTAAAAACATCTGCCTTTACTCACATCCCATGCAGTTCCACTGACTGAATGGGGTGTAAATTGAGGTACAATCTAACCCCTAAAGTGGTTGATATTTGTAAGTTAGTATTATAGATACTAGAACATAAGCTCAATAAACTATAGGATTCTGCTTCTTGGTGATTGGTCTGGTCTTTGGCTGTATATTCAAATCACTATTAACATTTTTCCTTCATCTTGTTTTCACAGTGTAATGAAACATGACACTCATCTCTCTGTGTTTTCTTCAGTAATTTTAGTTTTGCTCTCATGCCATTTTGGTAAAGCCAAAAATGACCCATTTAATTGTTGTTGTTACTTGTCATTGGTATTAATTATTATTATTATTACCATTATTTTATTACAAGCAATTTTTGGCAGTGATCATGATGGATGTTTTACAAGGCTGTACCTAAGCCATCCAAGATGCCAGTAAAAGAGAAGAAACATCATGTATCTCTGCTGCATCCATCTTTGCCAGTTAGTTATGAAACTAAGATGTGACCAACTGGAAAGGATTCTGGTGAGAAGGAGAATTCCCCATCATTCTGGAACTGTTCAGAAAAGAACCAATAGACTCAATCTCCATTGATTCTGTCCATCCCTGCCAGTTCTTAAACCTATGTCAGCAGCTTTGTGGGGCTGACCATGCAGAAAGCTACTGACAGGCAGAGGAGTATCAGCAAAGGTATCTGTCCTCTGCCCATTGTGCTGAGAAGGTCACTAAATCCCATAATTAGTGATGTTTCTTCACAATAATTCAGTCTGAAGCTTGCCTGGGTAGGCACCTGGATACTTGAGGCTTCTAAAAGTTTGTGGAGAGTGGTGACGAATCTTGGTTTTTTTGCTTTGGTGAATCCCCTTTCTCCCACAAGCACACAAGCTTAGCATTGTTCATCAATTAGGTTTACAGTGAAGAAGACCCTCCCTGAAAAACTCCATTTAGTCAGAGGTCAGTGTGACGTTTCTATGGTTTTTAGTAAAGCAATACTGCTTAAAAATAAAGAGAAGTAGAACAATGTATTTTAGATAACAAATCTTCATTGCTTCATGTTACAAATATGTAGAGTGAGATATTCATTGATACTTAGCTGTTTTTTAGTTTGCTAAATATCTGCAGCATAGATGTAGTGAGACAAAAATCCAGAAGAAAATACTCACTGTGACAATGTCAAAGGCTATTTTGGGGTAAGAAATTCACACCTGTTAATTGTGAAAAAGCCTGTTGAATAGGGACAAGGTGGTGATGCCAACCAAAACAACATGGACTAGTACAAGGATTCACAAACTTCTTTGCATTAAAGCCATCACACAGGCCACCTGCCCTCTTACCATTGTCAAACCAAAACCTTCTTCTGCCTCGCCATTGCCATTTCCAGACTGGGACTGATTCCCTCTTGGCCAAAATAATTTTTCCATACCATCACATTCAGCATCAACTTTCCTTATAATGACTTCCCATCATACTCACTATTTCCCTCCCCACACTCCTCCACACATGTCATAAATATAAAGGGAAGGGTAAACCCCTTTGAAATCCCTCCTGGCCAGGGGAAAGCTCCTCTCACCTGTAAAGGGTTAAGAAGCTAAACGTAACCTCGCTGGCACCTGACCAAAATGACCAATGAGGAGACAAGATACTTTTGAAAGCTGGGAGGAGGGAGGGAAACAAAGGGTCTGTGTCTGTCTGTATGCTGGGTCTTGGCCGGGGATAGACCAGGAATGGAGTCTTAGAACTTTTAGTAAGTAATCTAGCTAGGTATGTGTTAGATTATGATTTCTTTAAATGGCTGAGAAAAGAATTGTGCTGAATAGAATAACTATTTCTGTCTGTGTATCTTTTTTGTAACTTAAGGTTTTGCCTAGAGGGGTTCTCTATGTTTTTGAATCTAATTACCCTGTAAGATATCTACCATCCTGATTTTACAGGGGGGATTTCTTTATTTCTATTTACTTCTATTTTTTATTAAAAGTCTTCTTGTAAAAAAACTGAATGCTTTTTCATTGTTCTCAGATCCAAGGGTTTGGGTCTGTGGTCACCTATGCAAATTGGTGAGGCTTTTTATCCAACATTTCCCAGGAAAGGGGGGGGTGCAAGTGTTGGGAGGATTGTTCATTGTTCTTAAGATCCAAGGGTCTGGGTCTGTAGTCACCTAGGCAAATTGGTGAGGCTTTTTACCAAACCTTGTCCAGGAAGTGGGTGCAGGGTTTTGGGAAGTATTTTGGGGGGAAGGACGCATCCAAACAGCTCTTCCCCAGTAACCAGTATTAGTTTGGTGGTGGTAGCGGCCAGTCCAAGGACAACGGGTGGAATATTTTGTACCTTGGGGAAGTTTTGACCTAAGCTGGTAAAGATAAGCTTAGGAGGTTTTTCATGCAGGTCCCCACATCTGTACCCTAGAGTTCAGAGTGGGGGAGGAACCTTGACAACACATCTTAATGAATCTCCAGCAAAGGTTCAATTTTCACTACACAATGCAAGTCAGTTTTTTTGCCATTTCTCCCCTGCTATCTCACTCCTACCCACACAATCTTCACCTCATTGGGCACTGTTGGAGTGACTGTCTGAGGGAAAGGAGGGGATACATGGCATATTCCCCTGATGATTATTGATTTTAATTTGCATTGCATTAGTGCCCAGGACCCCCAGTCCTGCATGAGGGCTCCATTGTGCTAGACCATACACAAGAAGATGTTCCTGTCTGCAAAGAGATTACAGTCTAAGCCATTGTTGTGCAAATGGCATCTGTGTGCTATTCTTGACTTTAGTTCTTAACACGGAGTTCCCTTTGCAGTAATTGCTACAGCAATGGGAGGGCACTAGTGCCTCAACCACTGCCTGGAGAGCAGCCACCTTGCTGCTGTTCCCAGAGAGGGCCTGAACATTTACACAAGGACATCTGTCCTTACCATTTTGGGGCAGACTTTGTGTGCATTCCTCCCCATATCTAGTCAAATGAATCTTGTTCACCATAATCACACCATCATGGACAGGGCCAGTCTAAGGATTTCTCAGGAGGGTTAGCAAAGAGATTTGGGAAAGAGGGGCAGATACACCCCTAAAAGCTTACATCAAAAGTGTGTGTATCTGTGTGTGCTTCTAGGTTCACCTCAGCCAATGGAAATGGAGCCCAGTTGCTTGTTGTCATTCCCCTAGTAATCATTTTGCAGTAGTATATTTCATTTTATCTTTTCAAGGCTGTCTTCCTAAGGAAAAGGGCTAGGGACTTTCTCTCTTTTTTTGGTCATGAAAGCTAAGATATTCCTTCATGAGACTGTATAGATTGGTTCTTTAACAAGGGACTCGTGATGCACTATGAGATCCCTCCAGCTTCTCTGTGGGATCCCTGAAGCTTTAGTCGGCTACTTGGATATCTCTCATTATCCTGACAGCTGCTGATATGCAAGAGACAGAGTTAAGAGAAATGCAGTGCAATCACAGTATTTGTTTGATTCTATGTATCACTTTTTTGAATGCCCATGACACTTTCTAATCAGATTGATGAGATTTTCAGGTACACCAGAATGTCTCCCCATAAAGAGCCCTCTTTAGTTTTTGATCATTATCAAAGTGAAATTATTGTAATGTGTCACATATAAATTAGTTGAGTGTTTTGGATTACGCTCTAATTTCAAAATGAAAACATCTAAATCGTATATTACCATATTACAGTGTGATATTTCAGATGGCACTAGGTATGAAACCTAGTCAAACAATATATAGTTGCTTATGGCAGCTAAAGTAGTAGTGACATTTATCTTAAATATAAATATATCATATATGTTTAGGTAAATATGTTCTGTTACATCCCCAGCTGAGATCCCTGATGGATGCTCACCAGGTTGCTGTGTTTGATAATTTTGGACTTTGTCTCTGCCTGTCTCAGTACTCCTCAGCTGTAAAATGGGGACAATGATACCACTTAATTTCACACAGTTTTTGTGAAGATAAATTCATTAGTGTCTGTGAAGCCATGAGACACTAAGGTAAGAGCACCAGAAACAGACAATGGAGGAAATTAATCATTTTAATTCAGTGTAAGGTTTGAATGATGTGTGATTAATAAGGCCTGGAGCCACAAATTGAATGAGGAGGGTAAACAGAAATATTGGAATCGCTACGCATTCACTGAATGAGCCAGGGGTCCTATGGAAAACATGCAACATGATCATATTATTAAAAACTGTATTTTAATGCATATGCACAAAGAGGCCAAATTACAGATGCATGTGCAACCATAATTTTGGTATTTCCTAACTTCTGAGTGTTTCACTTCACAACCTTGATTTTTTTTTAACATAGATTTTTGGATGTAATATGCGTTTAACATCCATTGTAATAGTTTTGCAGCACATTTCTGAAGTGCCATTTTCCAGGTGAAATAATGTACAGGTACATCTATTCTATCATCAGGTAAGAAACAATATGGTATTTTAGGATCTATTTCTTAGTTGAACAAATTAGGTGATCAGCAGTAATGTGGGCAAAATCTGCTCTTTATGGGTTTATTTTATCATCCCCACACAAAGTTACACAATTTCCTGGAGGGATTTGCACCATGGGCATGAAAGGGTGTTGCTGGTAGAATTCATGCCCCCACACGTGGGCAGAAAAGCCCCTTACTATCTGTTATTCCAACCTATGGACTGTATTTGTAGCTGCTGCTGCTCCATAACCACTACCTGAGCACCAGTTCTCAGAAAAGCAAATCCCGTGATCCCATCTCCAAACCCAACCCTTATACTATTTGGGGTCTGTGTCAAGGGTGCAAGAACAGGCTATGCCCTTCCATTTTTTACTGGCTGTAAGGACAAGCAATGGGAGGAGGGGGCAGATATGAGCGAGCCGGGGGCAGGGTCTTGGGGAGAGGGATGGTGTGAGGGTGGAGGCTCGGGGAGAAGAGGCAGCATGGGGGCAGAGGCCTGGGAGGGAACGGGTGATGTGAGGGCAGGGTCTCAAGGAGAAGGGGTGGTGATGGGGCAATGCCTTGGTGTGTGGGGGGGTGCGGAGCAGAAGGGAGGGGGCCATGGTTTGGGCACTTGTGCCTCCCACACGCACTTTTAGAGTGCTTCCTCCAGTCCTGGTCAGGGCACTGTCCACATAGCTACATTCAGGATATGCAGATGTTCTTCTGCAAAGGACCAAATCCACAACTTGTATAAACTGTCACAGCTCAAATGAAGCCAATGGAGCTAGGACAACATACACTAGCTGAAGATCTAGCACCAAATCTCCTGTGCAGCTGCTCCATCTGCATTCAGCTGTCAAAACAACTTCTGATGGGGAATGGTATTGTAACAGAATGGATATTTTCATGACAAAAAGATCTCTTTTCATTGAGAATTTCAGGATTTTCATCCAAACGGAAAAATGAAATGGTTCAGGTTTTTGTTTTTCCAGTGAGCCCCCCTCCCAAAATTGACTTTTAAAAAAAAACAAAAAGGTTTTGTGGGAAAACAATTTCCCAACCAGCTTTACATCTCTGGCTTATTATGCTGTTTGTCCTTCACACCAGGAGTTTATTTCACCCTATTTGTATGGTTACTATCAATGAACTATAGTTTGCTGTGCTATGATATACATCTTTTTCCACATAAAAATCAAAGATCTTTGCTGCTGCAAATCTCATTCTCCTAACCCATCACTTCGGTAATGTCACCACTCTCTTTGAATCCCTAAACTGGCTCCCCCTTCTCTATTGCATCCAATATAAACTGTATTCAATTTCAAGGCCCTTCATGACATATCTCCACCCTTTCTATAATCTCTCATTTGCTAGTGAGCCGTCAATGCTCTCCTCCATACCAGCCTCTGTTTCCCACTTGTTAAATTTTCAAATAAGCACCTTCATGCTTTTCACCATGCTACCCGATGGCAGGAAACTTCACTACAGTTAGGCTCTTGGTGTGATGAGATCACTGCCTATCAAAATGAGACATATTGTCTTATTATTTCCTTGTACTCCCTGTCTATCTGCCTTTATCTATTTGTCATGTCTTGTCTTATACTTAAATTGTAGGCTTCTGGGGCAGGAACTGTCTTTTTGTTCTGTGTTTGTACAATGCCTAGCACAATGGGGTCCTGGTTCATGACTAAAGGCCTAGGTGTGGGGATGATGATGATAATAATAAAGAAAGAGTTCAATATTACAAAGAAACATATTTTATTAATAGTACAAGCATTTTAAAGCTTTGCCAGAGTCTTTGAATTGAAGAAAGAGGATTGCATTTCACAAGAAATTAAGTGAATCATGGATTTTATTGAACATTTGTTTAAGAAATTGATTTAACCACTTCTGGTCAAGTTATAGGACACAGAATCAAATGTATTCGGTAAGGTGATCCTTCATTTGTGTAAACATTGAGCCAGTGTGAATGACGGTCCCATATAAACACTTATTGTTTTATTGGAGATTCTATAATTCTGATGTCAGAAAATAGCTGATAGTTAAATATAAAACTAATATTACAAAGCAATTATCTATTTATTGTATTGTTAATGTAGGACTAGATACTGCTATTACACAGTCTTACCCAATGATTTTCTTAGCATACAAGCAGTATAAAGTCTTTGAAGAAATCATCTATTATTAATTTTGTGATGTGAGCCCGTTTTGGAGAAGGTGTTGCAAACAACAAGAGTTTGCTTTCTGCCTTGATCTCTCTATCTATAATCATTTTTGGGGGGCAGAGTTGCTTCCTTAGAAATGAACACTAGTGCTAGGGTTGAGATTTCTGAAAGTGAGGATTGCCTTCAGGCTGTTTATGACCACTGCTGTTCAAGGAGAGTAAATAAAGCAAGTTACACTTAGAAAATACCCACATTCCATGTAACTAAGTTCTCGTCCAACCATCAGCCAACCTGCAAGGACTTAACATTTGCTACTGCTCAACAGAAAGCAACATTATCTATCTTATTTAGGGTTTTATGTAGCAACTCTCACCTAGGTAATTAAATGTTTATGGAAACATGTAGACTTGGGTAGAATTTAAAAAAAAAATGAGAAATATAAAAACTGTTTTAGCCTGAGGAACTGATTAAATTAGAGATTATACTATAATTCACAACTGGAATATATTAGAGTTGCAGGTGAGTGAAATGGTTAGGCTAAATCACATAGGGCCAGATGTGTGTGTTGTGGTGATGGTTGGGATGGAAAGATGTGTGTCTTTGACAGGAGGTCACAAGTATCATTCCCATCCTTGTTCACCTCTCCAGGAACTAGACATGGTCCTGATCCTTGTGCTCCCAGGATGTAAGAACTGGAGGGAATTCATGACCCATCCCAATGTTAGACTTCTCAGGGGAAGGCTCTGGCTCAACTTCTACACCATCTAGCTAACAGAAGCCAGTATGGAGGAGAGTGCACACTGTACATCACTGAAGGGTGCCACAATGACTTCTTAAATCTGTATTCCTCAGCATTTCCTGAGACTTTCTGCTTGCTTCAGGCACAATAGCTCTCTGGTTACTAACACCAATTTGAAACTCATTCTTATCCCTTTACTATGAGCTCCATGATAAGAATCATTAGAATGTAACTTCTTCAGGGACAGATTCTTCCTGGGGGGAGATTTACAAGGCAGATGTGGGAGTTACACACCAGATTCCCATTGTCTTTCAATGGGAATCAGGCACCTAACTGAACTGAACCATTCAAAATCTCCCTCCTTACTGTCTCATGTTTTAAAGTGCCTTGCACATTCACAACAGCGTAAAAAGAGTAAAGAGGAAGAAGAAAGAGAGAAAAGAAGAAATGTGGGAAAGAAAAGAACCTGATATACACAAAAATTGTATCAGTTTAACTAATGTGTAACGTTCAATTGATTTAATTAAAGCTGTGAAGTGCTGTTTGTAAACACATGTTGGTTTAAACCTTACTTACATTGATGGAGCAACCTAAACCAATATATGCCACATTAAAACCATAGTAGAGTGTCCACATACAATGATCCTGGATTTAGTTACCTTGTCTTCAAATCACACCTTTAATTAAACTGGCAAATCTTCTGTATGTAGACAAGCCCTAAGGGAAGGAAAAGACAGTAGCTTTTCAGAAGTATCTTTCCCTGTATTTAACCTCAACTGAAATCTTCAGAGCCTAACTTCAAAGAGCTCAGTTAACGTTTCTAAAAATTGTTTGCATTTTTGTCCACTGCTAAACCATCAGAAAACCTCCATTGACTTCAAATATACTGGCTCAGCCCCAGAACTACACCATTTCAGCTGTGATGAGGACCCCATCGGCACAGGAGTTGAGGTTGGGCAGGATCTGCCAATTAGTGAGCACAGATCTTAAAAAAATAATATTCTGGATTTGCATTAAGTTATGCTCTGTTCAGTGTGTGTCACAACGCATCTAACTGCAGATTTTACATTACTTTATATTATTAATTATTAATTTTAAAGCCACTTTGGGAAACTAAATCTCCTTGTAGAGAATGCATATTGGAATTTATAACAGGAGTCTATGTCCGACACGTGGCTTTTGAACCAAGTTTTATGTTGTTGATGTGCATATACACTAGTAAAAGATACCGTGCATTTTTGTCCACATGCAGGCAAATATCCCAGTTAATAGTGAACATGAATATGTTAGAAAGCTTAAGTGGTATGAGTGAAGTCCAACTTTTAAAATACTGCTTTGAGCAAAATACAAAGGGATAGAATTTGACTGACCCCCTGGCATTTTACTAGGGTCAAGGGTGGCCAAAAGATTGTTCCCCACTTTTCCATTGTACCATAGAGCAGGTGGCCAACCTTAGGGCCTGAATCCCTACTCCTTGAGTCTAATCATGCTGAGCATCTCCTGTGAAGAGATAAGTGACCTCATCACCCAATAACTTGGAGATGAAAGCACTCTGAACTTTGATGGATTCAACCCAATAAGTTTACAGGCTAGGAAATTCTAGAATGGCTGTCTTCATTCATCTCTTCAGAAGGAATACCAAGGTGTGAGGTTAAGCTGGCCCATGGTCACATCTTCTTCCTGCACTGATCCATAAAGTCCATGGGGGACTTTGCTATTGCTCGTCTGTTTTATGAGGAAGGTTTTCAGCTAGTATGATTATGGGTGACAGTATAAAACCCTAAGATATAGATAGGCAGATAGTTCCCCCATTTCCCCTGGCTGAGACAGTTAGAATTCTTCCAATGACTCCTACTATTGAGGTCCTTCTTCTCACACACATCTGCTGTGGCTTGTGGCTTAAGGATGGTAAGATAGCCTAAACAATGATCTGTTACCATGTAACTGAAGTCCTGCTGTTCACTATGAATTTTGTATCTATTAGGTCAGTAATAACTGAAATAATTCCTGACAAATATATTTTATAGTTAGCAGGATAGGAAATAGAAAGTTTTGATATGCTGTTTTTCTAACAAGAGGTCTTTTCCCCCCCTGCAGGTTGTTGATTTCATACATTCCTAAAAACCTCATCTTATTTTGTGAAACATTTTGTGCTTACATTTGCATTTCATCGCCTGTGTCACTGCACATGATTTTCTGCTTATACTGCTTGGATAACATTATGTATCATCAAACTGAGTTAAATTGTTTTGCTACCCAGATGTCTATGTATCCCTTACTACAGTATTTGTAAGATCAATGCAATTTACATTTTAATTTGATGTTTTTAAAGAAACTGATCTGAATGAGTCAAACATTCTCTTACTGAAGAGACACTTCAATCACTTTTATGGTTTCAAAGAAATCAAAGGGTATTTAGAATAGGGTAAACTGAAAAGACCTTGTTTACCAGAAGGTCCATTGGTTTATCCAAAAGAGAGATGGACATCTATTTATTTGTGAAAACTGCAGATTCAGTGACACTGACACTTTTACAAATTCGTTTTGATGTCACCAAATTGGAAACAAAACCACCATCTTTTATTCAAAATGATTCATATTGAAATTTCCTTTCATTTTATTTAAAATATTTAAAACATTAAAACATCCTGAAAATCAAAACAATGTCTTATTTTGAGTCAAAGAAATCAGTTGTTTTACCCCAAAGGAATTTGTTTTTTCTTTACCATTTACCAAATATTTCATTTCCTGTTCAGCCCCCAACTTTTCTTCTCTATCAGTTTTTCATAATTGGCCAGACATCCAAAACATCCATTGATGGCCCAATTTTAATCCCAAGCACTCTAAAACGATGGAAGCTACCATGTTTTCACATTATCCTTGATGTATTCAGGAATTATGTCTCAAAATGAAAGCGTGAGCCGCTGATGTAAAAAAATCAGTCTGTTCAGACATGACACCCCTAATAGCACCAACAGCTTCTGCGCACCAACCAAACACCCTACCTCCAAGTAGGGGTAGGTAAAGCGGGTGCTAAGTTTGCCAAATGTAAGAGATATCTTCCATACTTCGTGGGCCAAATAATACAGATTGTCAGACAACTGTTATTCAGCTTTCAGATATTCAGGAGTGCACATGAGAAATAATGGTTAGAGAGACCGTTCCAAATTTCATGAGAGCATTCTGAGCAATCACTGGCTGGAGTTAGACACTCTAGTCCCATGTACTCAATAAAAATAACCCAGTTTAAACAAAGTTGTGAAATATGTTTTTGGCCAAAACATGGTATAATGTGTTTGTTCTTGCCCAGTGGACAAAAAAAAAAAAAAAATGTGGCAGAGAACCGTTTTCAACCATGGTAGATACCATAGGTCTCTAACATAATTACTTTTTTTGGTCTACATGGGCAAGAAGAAAACTGTTATATAATGCACTTGTGCTACACCATGTTTCATGATGTGATTTAAATATAACTGTTTATATCCATTGTAGTTAGGGACTCACTTATGTCACCCACTTTTCTTTAATGATTTATTTGAAAGCCAACCTCAGTCCAGGCAGATATAGCCAATTATCATTATCCCACTATTATGAGGACAGTCTACCAAATAATGACACACTTGTTAAACACAGTACCTTTTTGTGTTTATTTGGTCCTGTTCACAACTTGCATCTGACAGACTCAGGACTCTGAATCCAGGTTCTCTTGTTCTCCCTGGGACCAGCATTTGCTGAGAGTCAGCTCAGCTGCTAAATTTGTTGGCTGCATTTCTTTTCCAATTATATATTTAAAAAAATCTTGCGATTCTGAGGGTTTGGTATTTTTTTTTTAAATAGTTCGAGTGTCAAAACAATTAGGAGCTGAAAGTTGAAGTTTGGCCTCAGTGAGAAGTGCCTTTGAGTGTTCCAGTGACAATTGGTTTTGATTTGATAGAGTTATGAGAGTTTGAAAATTGCACTTCTCAATGAGCACAGGGCTTTGAGTACATTTTTAGTTCTTTTACCCAACACTATAAATCTCTGCTGTGCATAATGTGCGGCTAATATAGCTGCATAGTAAATAGTTGTATCTCCTTGTGTTCTTTGAGTGAGAAAGTATGCACCCTGGTCTATCATGGAAGTCTAATTTGCAACATCATTCATATTCATAGATTCCAAGGAAAGAAAGGACCATTTAGTGTGATCCCCCCGTATAACACAGACCATACAACTTCCCCAAAATA
Source organism: Eretmochelys imbricata (assembly GCF_965152235.1). NCBI lineage: Eukaryota > Metazoa > Chordata > Testudines > Cheloniidae > Eretmochelys > Eretmochelys imbricata. The sequence continues at coordinate 146,581,416 of NC_135572.1, forward strand.
ATTCCTAGAGTATATCTTTTAGAAAAACATCCAATCTTGATTCCTGATTATGCATCACAGGATCACATGAGCTTCCAGTGTTAAGCTGTGGCCAAAGGAGCTAATGTTCAGCTGATTATCCACCACAATCACCAGATCTTTAATAGAGTCACTACTTCACAGGATAGTTTCCCCATCATATAAGTATAGCCTATATTCTTTGTTCCTAGATGTACACATTTACACTTAGCTGTATTAAAATTCATATTGTTTGATTGCACCTAGTTTATCACACCACCCAAATTGCTCTGAATCAGTTACCTGTTCTCTTCATTATTTAGCCCTGCACCAATTTCTGTGTCACCTGCAAAGTTTATCACTGATGATTTTGTGTTTTCACCCAAGTCACTGATAAAAATGTTAAATAGCATAGAGCCAAGGGACAAATCCCTATGGGACCCCACTGGAAACAGATCCACTTGATGCTGATTCCCCATTTACAATTACATTCGGAGACCTATCAGTTTGCCAGATTTTAATCCATTTAGTGTGCTATGTTAATGATATAGTCTAATTTTTAATCAGAATGTTGTGCAGTGCCCAGACAAACACCTTAGAAAAGTCTAACTATATTACATCAACACTATTATCTTTATCAACCAAACTTGTAACCTCATCGAAAAAAGGTATCACGTTAGACAGGATCTATTTTTCATAAACCCATATTAATTTTCATTTATTATATTACCTTTCTTTAATTCTTTATTAATCAAGTTCCATTATCAGGCCACTCCGTTATCTTGCTCAGGATCAATGTCAGGCTGACAGGTGTACAACTACCAGGTCTTCCTGTTTACTCTTTTAAAACATTGGCATAACATTAGCCATTGACTTGTTTCTTCTTACCTTTCTACAATCTAGTAGACGTTTATGCTGTTTACTTATGGCTGAGAGGCAGCAGGAGGGCAAACTTCTCCTGTCACATCTGTGGTATTCAGTGCATGTAGAGAGAGCAACATTTTAGAAGTGAGAGCCATCAAGCAAAGCTGCAAAAAGCATTTTGCCCTTACACAGGTACTGAACCATTCACATTTAATTATCATATTTATAGTAGTTCAACAACATTATGTACAGATGTTGGTATCATACTAAACATTTTAAGAATAAAAAGTGTTTTTCAGTGTTGCTCCAACCCTGCCTGTGTTAAGTATTGTTTTAATGAGTATCTCTGTGATTATGGAAAACCACATTCTGGTTTATAGTCTCAGTTTGCTCGCATAAGCACAACTCCTCTTACTGCTAGGATTTTAATAAGTTGAAGAGAGAATACAGCCCTCCAGCTCTAAACATGAGATAAATACTTATTTTCCCATACTAAATGTAATAGTGAAAGTTGCTACACAGAGGACAGTTATGGAAAATTCATCCTATGTTTACAGATACAGCATGTGCAGCAAAAATGTAAGCTTCCCCACATTGCACTATCAACCCTGATCTTCTCTAGGGTAAAAGAGCATAATTATTAAAGCTGGTTGAATTAAAAAAAACAAAACACTGATTGACCAAAAATATTACCTGAAGAAAAAAAGAGGCAACATTTAGTTGAATAAACTATTAAGTAAGCCCCACTAATTAGTTTAGTTTGCTAAATAATAATTGGCCTTTCTGGGGGTACAAGTGATTCCTGAATTTGATGTTGATTGTATTGGGCCATGAACATTGGTCCACCAACTCAGGAGCAGAGGGAAACAGGGTTTTTCAATGGTGGTGACTTTGTGGTGGATTTGCACAGCTGATCTAAAAGTGAAAGCATCAATATTGACTTTCCATTTTCCTGAATGACCCCGTCAAAGGTGTTTATGGGCAGAAAGGGATATTTCTCCTTTGTGGGTAGTATATGTATGTGTCTGTTTTTATGTTAAGTTTATTTGCATATATTTGTAATATTAAATTGTTCTCTAGTATCTTATTTGAAAGTAGACATTGGTCTAAACAAATAATATCCCGTTTTACTAAGTACTGGAATAAAACTACAAAAACACACAAAAAAGTAGTCAATTCATTCTTTGAGTTCTGAAATATAAAATAAAATGGAATTGTGTTTGTGTGTGATTAATGACTGTCAAATAGATTTTACAAGCTTCTGTAACGTTAAAATATATTGAATAATAGCTACAGAAAAATCAGTATTGAAAGTTCAATCAACTAATAATAAAACAGTTGAATTCCATGCATCGGATTAATACTTTGGGACATATTTTCTCATGTATGCATGTATGTAACTTCCATTTGTGTTACTGATGGGGAAATGAGGCATAGAAAGGTTAAGTGACTTGCTCAACATCACACAGTAAAAAAGTGATGGGAACAGAACCCAGATATCCTGGGTCCCCTTCTTGTGTTCTAACCATCACAAAAAATTGTGTCCCTCTACAACCCAATCCTTAATGTCAAAAGTGTTGAACATTTACATTCAGATTATGAAATGTACAATAGTATTGCATATCACCAGTAAGCATACATGGGTGTAATAGGTGACTTGTCCAGGTGCTGGAGTGTCTGGGGCTAGGCCAGCCCTCGCTAGGCCAGCATGAGCTCCACCAGGGTTGAATCAGGTGATCCCAGGGTAAAAGGATGTAGGACGCTGCAGGGAGGAGGCTCCTATAGTGAGGGAACTGCAGAGTGAAGCTGCAGGGAAAGGGGGTCTTCTGCAGTGGTCCTGAGGAAGAGACAGTTCCTTAGGAAGGAATGGACATGCTCAGCTTCAGTCTGGGTGGAAGATTGCTTGTTTGATTGATAATATTGTTAATTTACTTTAATAAAAACAACCAGCAAGACCCTAAGAAGGGCTACTCCTGAAAGAGACTGTGGAGTTTGTTGGAGGAGCCCTGCTGAAGGTCAGGGCACAGAAGAGGCACCCCTAGCCATGAGAGGGTGAGTGGGTGGCAGCTGACCCTGTTATACTGGGCCATTAATCTTTTCCTGTATAAAATGTGAAATCCGTGGACATAGTACAAAATATAAGTTCAAAAAAGGTGATGAGCCTGCCAGCCCTGAATGAAGATTCAGGTTTGTAGAGCTCTTAAAATCTCAAAAAAATATTGACAGTTATGGTTCAATTTTTTTTAAAAAAATTAGAATTGTGGTAACAAATGTGTCTTGACATCACGATGCTCTGGAAAGACTGAATAAAATATATATGTAAATAAATTAATTAACCACAAAACCTATGGATCAACAAACCTAAAGGACATCAAAAAGGAAATTTGATGCCATAATGCAGTGACAGAGATGGTAATTACATTAAAGAAAGTTATTGCAAAACAACATTACTTTCACTGAAGCACATCCAAGCTCTTCAGGATCCAGGCTTTATCCAAAGACCTGTGTGACATTGCTGGCAGGAACCAAAAGCTCAGATAAACAGAGGACAGAATGTACACTGATAAAGCCCTGAGAAAAATAAATTGGTGGATCATGATGCTAGTGACATTATAGTTTTAATTAAAAATGAGATAAATTGTAGACAGAAGGAACACTAGATAAATAAAAGAAATAAAATAGTTTTCTCCCCTCCCCCCGACTCCCTTATTTAAGTTACAATTAAAGAACTGTTTATACTAGATGTACTAGATGACTGTACTAGATGACCTCCTGAGGTCCCTTCCAACCCTGATATTCTATGAACTGATACTAATTAGAGGATCTAGTACTTAGGGTGAGCATTAAAGGACAAATCATGGTCTATTCCATCCTGTGAAAGTGGGATGGATGCTGTACAGTGCACCCACTGGTCCCAGGCTTCATCCCTCAAGGCTCCAGCAGGAGAGAGAGGCCTTGAAAATGAAATTGCTACAATTACTGGAAAATGAATGGAAAGGAGGACACATCATAACAAACTTTTTACATCAATATTTAGGGTGGTTTTTTTGTATTATTTCACTATGGAAACCATCCTTAAAATAAATACAATGATGGTTGTGACACTCAAAGCGTTAACCACAGAAAAATTAAAGTTTCCTTCGGGCCAGATATAATTCGAAAGGGTTCATGGAGTCATTGTACTTAATTCTCAAATTACCTCCCATCTGACACATTTTTCATTTTAAAAAAGTCTAATTGATTAGTAGTTCTCAATGGGTGCTACTGAATAAATCAAATCTGGAGACCAAAATATTTGGGATAAAATTACAATTTCCAAAAAAAAAATGTGTTTTCCCCCAAAAAAACAAAAATCTTTCCCATACTCAAGACACCATGGCCTGTTATCTTCAAACTTTGAAATAATATTTCTTCAGGTTAGAGAACATACCTAAAGAACAACATTGATGAGGAAGTCAAAGAAGGCTCAAACTGAAGATTAGATTTAAGAACTAGATAGAAGTTAATCTATGGATTGTACTGGCATGGCTATATAAACTTGTACATGTGCAACACTTCAGGGGCTGCAAAGCCAGTACTGGAATCTTAAATGAAAGATTTTAAGACAGGTAACTATATCCTTCTTTAACTATTATATGGATGTTTTAAAACTACTTCTATTGGTGTTTCGACGCTTCTGTTTAGGACACAATTGCCAAACAAAGGTATAGTTCATAGAAGATTTTATTACATGTCAGCTCTCCAGATTGCTGGAATCCATCAATTGAGCCCCGTTATTGGTATCTCCCATTGCAATCCATTGTGTACTGCTACAGTTTTATTAGAACTATCAGAGGAAAACTACAATTGCAAACTAACACTTTGTTATATGGGAAAGAACAGGACACTATTGATATCCTGTAAGTTTGTTCACACTCTGTACGTAAGCTGGACCATGTAATAAAAGCTGCATCCACTTCAAAGCAATAACTTTGGAGTATCAACAATACAAAATACCTTTGGGTAGTTCAGACTCAGTCCACATAAAACTCTGTGAAGGGCTGTCATAGCAAATCATTATGATAAGGTTAGCAGACCTAGCATTTTGCAATTTGCAATAAATTATTGTTCCAATGTACTCTATTTGGCATGGCGGGCTCTCTCTATAGGGCAGGTATTTAAAGATATATTTTCTCATCTTGCCATCTTCCCTGTACTGTTCAACTTGGAAGATGGTCTCAATTTAGAAACACTGGGGTATATCAAGACTGCCATAGACACCTCCTCAGCAGCAAAATCAATCCATATCAAGGATTTCCATAAAATGTTATTGTTTCTAGTCTCGAATAAGATGATGCAGAATCCTAGAAACCAAGCTAACGCTGGGCACTTATGCCCCACTCCCTCCCTGTTGCCCCTTTCTCATCTCTTCCATACTTCCCTTATGTCTGTGTGTCACAAGGAAACGTGACATGTTAACATCAGTTTAACTTCAGTAACTGAAAAGATAATGGAGCAAATAATTAAGCAATCAATTTGCAAATGCCTTGAAGATAAGGTGATAAGTAAGAGTCTGCATGGATTTGTCAAGAACAAATCATGTCAAACCAACCTAATAGCTTTGTTTGATAGAGTAACAAGCCTTGTGGATGCGGGGAAGAAGCAGATGTGGTATATCTTGACTTGAGTTAGGCTTTTGATACTGTCTTACAAGACCGTCTCCTAAATAAACTAGGGAAATGCAACCCAGATGGAGCTACTATAAGGTGGGTGCATAACTAGTTGGAAAACTATGCCCAGAGAGTAGTTATCAGTGGTTCACAGTCAAGGTTGAAGGCCATATTAGGTGGGGTCCCATAGGGATCAGTTCTGGGTCCGGTTCTGTTCAATGTCTTCATCAATGATTTAGATAATTGCATAGAGTACGCTTATAAAGTTTGCGGACGATACCAAGCTGAGAGGAGTTGCAAGTGCTTTGGAAGATACTATTCACATTCAAAATGATCTGGACAAACTAGACAAATGGTCTGAACTAAACAGGATTAAATTCAATAAGGACAAATGCAAAGTACTCCACGTAGGGAGGAACAATCAGCTGCACACATGTAAAATGGGAAATGACTTCCTAGGAAGTACTGTGCACAAGGTATCTGGGGATCATAGGGGATCACAAGCTAAATATGGTGTCAACAGTGTAACCCTGTTGCAGAAAAAAGCAATCATCATTCTGGGATGTATTAGCAGGAGTGTCATAAGCAAGACACTTGAAGTAATTCTTCCGCTCTACTCTAGGCTGATTTGGCTTCAACTGGAGTAGGGTTTCCAGTTCTGGGTTCCACATTTCAGGAAAGAAGTGGACAAATAGAAGAAAGACCAGAGAAGAGCAAGTAAAAGTCTAGAAAACATGACCCATGAGGGAAGATTTTAAAAAATGGGTTTGTTTAGTCTGGAGAAGAGAGGACTGAGAGGGGACATGATAACAGTTTTCAAGTACATAAAAGGTTGTTACAAGAATACAAAATTATTCTTCTTAACTTCTGAGGCTAGGACAAGAAGCAATGGGCTTAAAGTGCAGCAAGCGTGGTTAAGGTTGGACATTAGGAAAATAAATTTCCTGTGAAGGTGGTTCGTTAACCAATGGAATAAACTGTGTAGGCGGGTTGTGGAATCTCCATCACTGGAGATTTTTAAGAGCAGGTTAGTCAAACACCTGTCAGGGTTGGTGTCATAAATATAAAGGGAAGGGTAAACCCCTTTGAAATCCCTCCTGGCCAGGGGAAAGCTCCTCTCACCTGTAAAGGGTTAAGAAGCTAAAGGTAACCTCGCTGGCACCTGACCAAAATGACCAATGAGGAGACAAGATACTTTCAAAAGCTGGGAGGAGGGAGAGAAACAAAGGGTCTGTGTCTGTCTGTATGCTGGTCTTTGCCAGGGATAGACCAGGAATGGAGTCTTAGAACTTTTAGTAAGTAATCTAGCTAGGTATGTGTTAGATTATGATTTCTTTAAATGGCTGAGAAAAGAATTGTGCTGAATAGAATAACTATTTCTGTCTGTGTATCTTTTTTGTAACTTAAGGTTTTGCCTAGAGGGGTTCTCTATGTTTTTGAATCTAATTACCCTGTAAGATATCTACCATCCTGATTTTACAGGGGGGATTTCTTTATTTCTATTTACTTCTATTTTCTATTAAAAGTCTTCTTGTAAGAAACTGAATGCTTTTTCATTGTTCTCAGATCCAAGGGTTTGGGTCTGTGGTCACCTATGCAAATTGGTGAGGCTTTTTATCCAACATTTCCCAGGAAAGGGGGGGTGCAAGTGTTGGGAGGATTGGTCATTGTTCTTAAGATCCAAGGGTCTGGGTCTGTAGTCACCTAGGCAAATTGGTGAGGCTTTTTACCAAACCTTGTCCAGGAAGTGGGGTGCAGGGTTTTGGGAAGTATTTTGGGGGGAAAGACGCGTCCAAACAGCTCTTCCCCAGTAACCAGTATTAGTTTGGTGGTGGTAGCGGCCAGTCCAAGGACAACGGGGGGGAATATTTTGTACCTTGGGGAAGTTTTTGACCTAAGCTGGTAAAGATAAGCTTAGGAGGTTTTTCATGCAGGTCCCCACATCTGTACCCTAGAGTTCAGAGTGGGGGAGGAACCTTGACATGGTGGCATAGCGGTGGGATTAACCTGAAATCATTTTGAGATCCAGTTGAGATTTTTTGAACTAGAAATACAGATTTTAAAAAGGAAATTTTTTTTTCCTTTGGAAAGCAGCTGAAACTGAAAGCTGAAACTGTGGCCAAGCAGAGACAAAAGGGGATTATCTTTGTGAATTGCAGGTTTTCTTTGCCGGGAGGCAGGGTACTTAACTCCTGCAGGGAAATTCACAGTCTTCCAACCCAGAGTTTTTTTTTTCTTTTCTTCCTAAAAGTAAATAGGGGGTGTGTGTTCTACCCATTTGCTTTTTCTTTGGGCTGGGTAAGCAGGTTTCCAAGTAGTTGGAGGTTTTTTGCTTTAATTTGGGCCCAGAGCAGAGACAAGGGAATTGTCTTTTTCTGTAGGCTGACAATCACTATCAGAGAATAGATATTCTATTCCAGCACAGCAAAATTTTACAGCCAAGTTTTGTTTGTTTATTTCTAAACCTCGGGTGTAAAGTTAGTTAAAAACAGAGAGGTTAGAATGACCAAATCCTCAGCTCGACTACAGCTGGAATTAGCCAAATTTCAGGCTGAGGAAAAACAAAGGGAACATGAAAGACAGATAGAACTCATGCGGCTGGAGAAGGAGGCACAGGAGGCTGCCCACAAGAGGGAAATGGAGGCAAGGAAGCATGTGGAGGAGGAGAAGGAAAAAGAGAGGAAGCATGTGGAGGAGGTGGAGAGGATAAAGGCCCAGCAGAATATACCAACAAACCCTAGCAATCCTTCTCCAGGTACCACTTCCCATCCCAGAAAGTTCCCCACCTACAACGCAGGTGATGATACTGAGACCTTCTCAGAAAACTTTGAAAGGGCCTGCCTTGGGTACAACATCTCTACTGACCAATACATGGTAGAGCTGAGGCCGCAGCTCAGTGGACCCTTAGCTGAGGTGGCAGCTGAAATGCCTAAAGAACACATGAACAAGTATGAACTGTTTAAATCCAAGGCGAGAGTCAGAATGGGGATAACACCCGAGCAGTCTCGTCGGAGGTTCAGAGCCCTAAGGTGGAAACCAGACATGTCATTTACCCGACATGCCTACCACATTGTGAAACATTGGGATGCCTGGATATCAGGAGCAAGTGTTGAATCTCCAGTAAATTTGCCCTTCCTAATGCAAATGGAACAATTCTTAGAGGGTGTTCCTGAGGAAATAGAAAGATACATCCTAGATGGGAAACCCAAAACTGTAATCGAGGCAGGAGAGATTGGAGCCAGATGGGTGGAGGTGGCAGAGAAGAAGAAAACTGGTCGCAGTTGGAGCGGAGACCAGAAGGGACCACCCCAGACCACACCCTATTACCGGGGGCCGCCCAAGGCCCCACCTACCTCCCAAAGAACCCTCCAGACCCCTTATCGTCCCACCACCCCGTTCTCCAGCAACCCTCCTCGCCCCAGTGACCCGTCAGCTGGACGATGTTTTAAGTGTAACGAGCTGGGGCATGTGAAGGCCAACTGCCCCAAGAACCCCAACAGATTACAGTTCATTGCACCAGAATCACACCAGAGGTCCACAGGCCCAGATACCTCCCAGATACCCTTGGAGCGGAGGAAAACTGTGAGTGTGGGCAGGAAGAAGGTCACCGCGTGGAGGGACACCGGAGCACAAGTGTCAGCTATCCATGCTTCCTTGGTGGACCCCAATTTAATCAACCCAGAGATCCAAGTGACGATTCAACCCTTCAAGTCCAACTCTTTCAATTTGCCTACAGCCAAGTTGCCTGTCCAGTACAAGGGCTGGTCAGGAATGTGGACTTTTGCAGTCTATGATGATTATCCCATCCCCATGCTGTTGGGGGAAGACTTGGCCAATCATGTGAAGCAGGCCAAGAGGGTGGGAACGGTCACCCGCAGCCAGGCTAAACAAGCCGTGAGGCCTAGCTCTGTTCCTGAAACTTCTATCAGGACCCGGTCAGAGGTGATGGACCCGGACCCCAGGCCAATGTCTGCAACAGCAGTAGTGGATCCAGTCCCAGAGACCCAGACGGAACCAGTCCCAGAACCGGAACCAGCCGAACAACCAACACCAGACCCAGTGTCAGCACTGAATCCAGTACTTGCAACCTCAACACCAGAGGGCCCCACCGACCCTGAACTGGCAGCAGCCGATAACCCAACACAAGAGGCTCAGCCGGAGCCTGAATCCCAACATAGCGCACCAGCGGAGAGTGGTGCACAGTCAACAGAAACAGCTCCATCCCCTATATCGCTTCCAGAGGCACCAAGCCTAGGTCCACAATCCAATGAGGGACTGATGTCTCCCGCATCAAGGGAACAGTTCCAGACCGAACAGGAAGCAGATGAAAGCCTCCAGAGAGCTTGGACGGTGGCACGGAGCAACCCACCGCCTCTCAGCTCTTCCAATCGATCCAGGTTTGTTGTAGAAAGAGGACTTTTATACAAGTAAACTCTTTCTGGTGGACACCAGGAAGACTGGCATCCTCAGAGACAGTTGGTAGTTCCAACTAAATACCGGGCCAAGCTCTTGAGCTTAGTCCACGATCACCCTAGTGGCCATGCTGGGGTGAACAGGACCAAAGACCGTTTGGGGGGGTCATTCCACTGGGAGGGAATGGGCAAGGATGTTTCTACCTATGTCCAGTCTTGTGAGGTGTGCCAAAGAGTGGGAAAACCCCAAGACCAGGTCAAAGCCCCTCTACAACCACTCCCCATCATTGAAGTTCCATTTCAGCGAGTAGCTGTGGATATTCTGGGTCCTTTTCCAAAAAAGACACCCAGAGGAAAGCAGTACATACTGACTTTCATGGATTTTGCCACTCGATGGCCGGAAGCAGTAGCTCTAAGCAACACCAGGGCTAAAAGTGTGTGCCAGGCACTAGCAGACATTTTTGCCAGGGTAGGTTGGCCCTCTGACATCCTCACCGATGCAGGGACTAATTTCCTGGCAGGAACTATGAAAAACCTTTGGGAAGCTCATGGAGTAAATCACTTGGTTGCCACTCCTTACCACCATCAAACAAATGGCATGGTGGAGAAGTTTAATGGAACTTTGGGGGCCATGATACGTAAATTTGTAAATGAGCACTCCAATGATTGGGACCTAGTGTTGCAGCAGTTGCTCTTTGCCTACAGAGCTGTACCACATCCCAGTTTAGGGTTTTCCCCATTTGAACTTGTATATGGCTGTGAGGTTAAGGGGCCATTGCAGTTGGTGAAGCAGCAATGGGAGGGATTTACACCTTCTCCAGGAACTAACATTCTGGACTTTGTAACCAACCTACAAAACACCCTCCGAACCTCTTTAGCCCTTGCTAGAGAAAACTTACAGGATGCTCAAAAAGAGCAAAAAGCCTGGTATGATAAACATGCCAGAGAGCGTTCCTTCAAAGTAGGAGACCAGGTCATGGTCTTAAGGGCGCTCCAGGCCCATAAAATGGAAGCATCGTGGGAAGGGCCATTCATGGTCCAGGAGCGCCTGGGAGCTGTTAATTATCTCATAGCATTCCCCACCTCCAACCGAAAGCCTAAGGTGTACCATATTAATTCTCTAAAGCCCTTTTATTCCAGAGAATTAAAGGTTTGTCAGTTTACAGCCCAGGGAGAAGATGATGCTGAGTGGCCTGAAGGTGTCTACTACGAAGGGAAATGTGCTGGTGGTGTGGAAGAAGTGAACCTCTCCATGACCCTTGGGCGTATGCAGCGACAGCAGATCCAGGAGCTGTGCACTAGCTACGCGCCAATGTTCTCAGCCACCCCAGGACTGACTGAACGGGCATACCACTCCATTGACACAGGTAATGCTCACCCAATTAGGGTCCAACCTTACCGGGTGTCTCCTCAAGCTAAAACTGCTATAGAACGGGAGATCCAGGATATGTTACAGATGGGTGTAATCCGCCCCTCTGAAAGTGCATGGGCATCTCCAGTGGTTCTAGTTCCCAAACCAGATGGGGAAATACGTTTTTGCGTGGACTACCGTAAGCTAAATGCTGTAACTCGCCCAGACAACTATTCAATGCCCCGCACAGATGAACTATTAGAGAAACTGGGATGGGCCCAGTTCATCTCTACCTTGGACTTAACCAAGGGGTACTGGCAGGTACCGCTAGGTGAATCTGCCAAGGAAAAGTCAGCCTTCATCACACATCTCAGGCTGTATGAATTTAATGTACTCCCTTTCGGGCTGCGAAATGCACCCGCCACTTTCCAAAGACTTGTAGATGGTCTCCTAGCGGGATTAGGAGAATATGCAGTCGCCTACCTTGACGACGTGGCCATATTTTCGGATTCCTGGGCAGACCACCTGGAACATCTACAAAAAGTCCTTGAGCTCATAAGGGAGGCAGGACTAACTGTTAAGGCTAAGAAGTGTCAAATAGGCCTAAACAGAGTGACTTACCTTGGACACCAGGTGGGTCAAGGAACTATCAGCCCCCTACAGGCCAAGGTGGATGCTATCCAAAAATGGCCTGTCCCAAAGTCAAAGAAACAGGTTCAATCCTTCTTAGGCTTGGCTGGTTATTACAGACGATTTGTACCGCACTACAGCCAGATCACTGCCCCACTGACAGACCTAACCAAAAAGAAACAGCCAAATGCTGTTCAGTGGACCGACAAGTGTCAGAAGGCCTTTAACAAGCTTAAAGCGACACTCATGTCTGACCCTGTACTAAGGGCCCCAGACTTTGACAAACCATTCCTAGTAACCACAGATGCATCCGAGCGTGGTGTGGGAGTAGTTTTAATGCAGAAAGGACCTGATCAAGAATTCCACCCTGTAGTGTTTCTCAGCAAAAAACTGTATGAGAGGGAAAGCAACTGGTCAGTCACTGAAAAAGAATGTTACGCCATTGTCTACGCTCTGGAAAAGCTACGCCCATATGTTTGGGGACGGCGTTTCCACCTGCAAACCGACCATGCTGCACTAAAGTGGCTTCACACCGTCAAGGAAACTAACAAAAAACTTCTTCGGTGGAGTTTAGCTCTCCAAGATTTTGATTTCGACATCCAACACATCTCAGGAGCTGATGCACTCTCCCGTGAAAGTTTCCCAGAATCAACTGGTTAAAATCGTCCTTGAGATGTGGAAAATATTGTTAGTCTTTATGTACTTGGTAGTATATTTAGAGATGCATGTGTTTTATTAACTCTGTTTTAACTAGAGCTCCAGGAAGAAATCCCAGCCAGTGTTTCACCCTAGCTGAGATTTGGGGGGCGTGTCATAAATATAAAGGGAAGGGTAAACCCCTTTGAAATCCCTCCTGGCCAGGGGAAAGCTCCTCTCACCTGTAAAGGGTTAAGAAGCTAAAGGTAACCTCGCTGGCACCTGACCAAAATGACCAATGAGGAGACAAGATACTTTCAAAAGCTGGGAGGAGGGAGAGAAACAAAGGGTCTGTGTCTGTCTGTATGCTGGTCTTTTCCAGGGATAGACCAGGAATGGAGTCTTAGAACTTTTAGTAAGTAATCTAGCTAGGTATGTGTTAGATTATGATTTCTTTAAATGGCTGAGAAAAGAATTGTGCTGAATAGAATAACTATTTCTGTCTGTGTATCTTTTTTGTAACTTAAGGTTTTGCCTAGAGGGGTTCTCTATGTTTTTGAATCTAATTACCCTGTAAGATATCTACCATCCTGATTTTACAGGGGGGATTTCTTTATTTCTATTTACTTCTATTTTCTATTAAAAGTCTTCTTGTAAAAAACTGAATGCTTTTTCATTGTTCTCAGATCCAAGGGTTTGGGTCTGTGGTCACCTATGCAAATTGGTGAGGCTTTTTATCCAACATTTCCCAGGAAAGGGGGGGTGCAAGTGTTGGGAGGATTGGTCATTGTTCTTAAGATCCAAGGGTCTGGGCCTGTAGTCACCTAGGCAAATTGGTGAGGCTTTTTACCAAACCTTGTCCAGGAAGTGGGGTGCAGGGTTTTGGGAAGTATTTTGGGGGGAAAGACGCGTCCAAACAGCTCTTCCCCAGTAACCAGTATTAGTTTGGTGGTGGTAGCGGCCAGTCCAAGGACAACGGGGGGAATATTTTGTACCTTGGGGAAGTTTTTGACCTAAGCTGGTAAAGATAAGCTTAGGAGGTTTTTCATGCAGGTCCCCACATCTGTACCCTAGAGTTCAGAGTGGGGGAGGAACCTTGACAGTTGGTCAAGATAATACTTAGTCCTGCCAAGAGTGCAGGGGACTGCACTAGATGACCTCTCAAGGTCCCTTCCAGACCTACAATTTTATGATTCATCAAGTGATTGCCCTTCTCAGAGACATCTGTTGGTCTTTATTTGTCTCTCTAGGATGTACATTAGCTGCTATATGGTGCTTTTAGCCATGGTGCTCTGAGTCTGACTGATAGCTTTACTCCAAGTTTATATCAGTAGAATTTGGCCCTTGATCTTGGAAAAGGTCTCAATCTTTCCAAAAAGTACTTTTTGAATTTCAGATCTCTAAACACAACCCCATTATGTCCCTTTTTCTTACAGCTTCTCTCATCTGAATTTTTCCTTCAACTGACAGTAAATTTCAATCCCAGAAGAATTCTATGCCTACATCCTCGTGGTTTACTCTGGCATTTCATCAGCAGCCTCTTGTAGACAGATACAAGAATGTCCCCAGGTCAGGAAGACATACTGATTACTTTACCTGCCTCGAAACAAGTCCTTGCCATCATTATCTCAGATACCTACGCTTAGTACAAATTTCCTGGAAACCATTACTGCTGGGAATTGAACCCTAGTATCAGAATGCAGGCAGTGTTTCTGATCTGGTTTTAAAATGTTAAAAGCACAGTGTATCTGTATATTGACCTCATCTGAGTCATTTGGTCAATCCTGAATTATTTCTCTGTGCCTTTCCCTGTGATTTCTAATGACTGCTCCAATACGTACCCCAGTAGACTACTAGTTGAAAAATGACAGCATTGAAGAATACTGCAATAGCCACAGCAGCAGCAGCCACTGCCTTTCCATTGAGTGCTAGTCCCATGAATGAAGAATAGTGCGATTGGAAGCTAAATCTCATTGGTATGGATGGGATTTTTTTTTAGTAGAGTTTGAACAGCTTGCTAGAATTATTTCTTTTCCTCTTGGAAGAAATTGAGGGAAGCAGAAAGGGAAACTAGAAATTTTTGCACTGCAAGTTACTGGACTTGGACAATACATACATAATAAATTGCAAACCATGGTCTCAGTTCTAATATATATAATTTGGTACAAGACCACTACAGTTTACATCATATAGTTCTGTACATGTCTGGCAACCAAGTGCATTCAAACTATGGATATGGTTCTAAGTCTAGTTTTCTTGCACATTTTTACCCTGTCTATATATGTATTTTATTTACACAATGTTTGCCTACAATGTGTCTCATTTTGGCTGTCTTAGATCCATGGTAGGCTTTCTTGTTTATTTACTGGACACAGATCTTCATAGTTACTGATGCTGAATCAGATATTTAATATATATGCATTTCAAATTCTGTTTCCCAAAAATCCTGTATATATAGGCTAAGAACAAAAAATACAATGGACCTGTGTACAGTGTTTATTCACATTGCTTATGTTCTATTTGTAACAGCTGAAATCTTAAATTCTCTATAACTACACCATAACATGTACTGCGTTACAATAATGTTAGTAAATTATAGCATTTTGTGACAGATGATGTGCCTCTCACTTAAGAGAAAAGTGGAACTCAGGATGTCTTTTTGACTGACATCCCACAGCTTTGGTTGCATGTCTCAGCTGAAAAAAAAACACAGAGTGTGACATGCCTTTCATTTCAGTGACTGGCATGCCACACATCACACAATGCTGCTGCCCCCGCTCATATTTTGTATAGGTTATGTCCATTTAGTTGCATTCTGTTATTCATGATATTGTGAATTATTTATGTAAATTGAAGAATATTTCTAACATATTTGAGAAACCTGTATTGAATTACACTTGGACTACTTATTAAACAAAGAATACTACAAATAACTACCACTGATTTAAAAAAAATGCATATACACATGTACAATATATGACTAATTCATTAGCTGGTTTATGGACCAAAAGTCCCGAAGAGTATCACACATTCATATGATCCTCCAGCGTCCTGACATTTGCATTTGAATCTCTGAGCAAGCTGCAAATTGTGTAAAATCAGATATATCCCTATTAATTATATATCTGAAGAAACAAGTGTGTAATTTATTCCAGAAAGCACATTAAATTCTTTTGTACTGCTGGTATGCAGAAGGGAGTATGTGTACCATTATTTATTGTTTATTTGGTTTCGCATCCATTAACCCATTATTGTACTATCTGGGTGCCATAAATTACTATGCCACAAAAGACACTATGTTGAGAACATTATGATTGTTTTAAGCCCTATCATAGGGCTGGCAGGAAAACTTTGACCAAAAAAATACTGTGTTTGAAAAATGTTTGGTTTTTCACTCAATTCTTATTGTCATTAATATTTTCTGACCAATGCTATACCTGATAGAAACATAGCAACAAAAGACACCCAACAAGTTTTATTCCCCAATCTGCCACATTTTCCCCCAATTTTCGAATCAGCCTTACTCAAATGCAGAGACTTGACTCTACTCTCTTTTTGCATAGGCATTATAATAGTCTCTACCCACAATTCCCTACACTCACACACATCACTTTATTCTACAATCTTAATTACACATGTGTATCTTCTAGTACAGTGGTTCCCAAACTGGAGTTCGTGAACTCCTGGGGGTTAGCGAAATGTACAGGGGGTTCTTGGGAAAAAAATCCCTAACGGTGGACAGAGCTGTCCCTAGCTACCCAGGGGCCAGCAGCCTGGAACCCCTGGACTTCCAAGACCTAAGCAGATCAAAGTAAGCATATCTATCACACTGAGGAGGTTTAAACTTCAAGACTCCTTATAAGAAATGGAAAGGGTGGTGGATATTTTTTGCTGTTTTTAAAATTAAATAGACAGCTAGTATTGTTTATAAACTTATTGTGAAGAACAAGTTTAAGCTTTGTTGGAACGTGCGTTGTTTGCCTGGACTGCTCAAGACCTGAATGCTTGTGTAGGAGGAGCTCTTTGAGTTGGCTTCTTAAATACCTTTATGCTGTTTCACATCTGATACTCCTTGATGAAACTTAGGAGCCTTGTCTTATAACAGGCTTATTCAAAGTGATACAAGCTACAAAAGTGAGATCTTGGAAGAGTGTTGCTATTTTCATAATGTAATAAAAATACTGTAATGATAAATAATAATTAATAATAAATAGTGTGTAATAAGCATGTCATAAAAACATACTTTATATTTCCAAGATCACCTCTTTTATAATTTATACTCAAATGAAGGAGAAAATGCCTTGAAATATTCATTTTTAGGAGGGGGTTCGCAAGACTTGACATTTTAGTGAAAGGGGTTCAAAGGTTGTTTAAGTTTGGGAATCACTGTTCCAGTAGAGTAGACTACTACGTCTATACCAAATAAACAGATTCCAGAAAAGTCATTTATACGCAAGCTGAACAAGGAATGAGATAAGAGCTCTTTCAGATCTTGCTGCACAACACCTTACAAATGGACTTTTCAATGTTGTATAAGAAGATTATAGCATATGATATCATGGCATATCGGAGAAATAGTTTAGTGTGGAGACTCTCTCTAGCCCTTTTTGCAGTATTCTAATTTTGGTTCTAAACATGTGAAGAGCTAAAATCAGAATCAATCCCTGTGAATGAAAAAAATTTGAAGTCTCTGGTCACTGAACTGGAGAACCGGAAAGCTCTCTCGCGCAGATAATTCAGTAAAAAAAGGCTATACTTCGTCGGAGATGAGAAAACGTGGCAAATAAAGGTCTGAGCTGCTTCAGGAAGTAAGGAGTCTTCTCACTTTCCAGTGGCTGCAATGGGAGCTACGGCTGATCTGATCGCTGCTCAAGCACATGCTCAGAACATTGCAAGTTAATTACTTATAACAAGTAGTGGAACTAGCTGTAGGTTTGGACTACAGGATCCATACAGTCACACATCCTGTGATCCTTTCCTTGCCCCACTCCCATCCCTCTTAAATGCCCCCTGAATTCACCCTGCGCAGTCCCACCTCAGAACTCCACAGCTGGAGAGGATCATGGCTTAGCCACCACACTGCAGACAACTTTTTTTTACAATAGGCTGTTGAGCATTATCAGACTTTAACCTTCATTTTCCTTTCATGCCTTCTCCTCAGCTTTTTAGAGTAGGTCATAAACAAATGCCACTGAAATACTGCTTTAAGCTGCTTAATTGTGATTTTTTTATGGGTCATGGTGTTTTTAAATCTGCCATAAGCAAAGACTTAAAAAAAATTCTCTTTAAAATAAATCATCTCTTTCTGCTTTTTCTATCTCAGTAATCAGTGAAAGCGCGAACCAGAGAGAAGGGAGGCGAAGGCAACTAAGGAGAAATAACAGACACAGAAATACTTTGCATGGCACAAAACCCCCACCTACAACTGAGAACACAAGGGACTTGCTCTTGGATCTTTTCCAAAATACAGAGGAGAGATTACTGTAGTTCTGACAAAGAACGGACTTTGAGATAATCCTGTCAAGAACCTAGAAAGAATTCCGAGGGTGCTGTTATGCACCTTCAATAATTTATTCTCCAAGGTAGAGATTTCATAAGAAAAAAAGTTCCTTGATATTACTAGGCACCTCCAGGATTTTTTGTTCCGTGGAAAGCCTTGTGAGTGGCTTGAATGAAACCTCATCTTTTCAGCTGATTAAAACTTAACACTGAAGACATTTTACACCAGAATGACTCATTCAAAATTACCACTCAAAGTGGTGTTACAATATGAAAGATAGGTTTATTACCTTTATGTAATTAGTTCTTCAAGATTTTCTGCATTCAGCCTATGGAACAATTTTTCATTTACATATATCTTGTAAACCCATGCATTTATCCAGAATATCAAGTGTTTTTTTTTTTAAACCACAGCTCTTAATCATTAAATGTGTTTATTTAACTATATTGGTATGCATATTAACCCTTCTTAATATTCTCCTCTCCACCCCTGTTGTATTATGCTTCTAAAGGTTGTGCAACAAGGAAATGATAGCAAAAGGGAAAAAAAAGGGGTGGAGATTTCTTTTCATTTTATCAATTTATCATCAGTTCCAAAAAGCAGGTGTTTGGCAAGCATCCGTGATTTGTGAAGAGCATCACTGATTTCCACATTTCGCAGCAAAATGTCATTATTTCACAATGTGAAAAGTCCTGTTCATAGGGAAGAGGTGGGTGTCCTGTTGTCCATGCCCAATACAGGTATGTTCTGTACACAGTTTTTGCCTATTTATGTTGAGTAATATGATTTTACATAGACTGCAGTAAACTACTTTGCTTTATGCTAAGTATATTGTAGTATTCCAAATAAGAGTTTGCATTATAATCAGGAAATGTCAGGATTTGCCATTTTGTGATTTACAGCCCACTGGACCTTGCAAAGCTTTGAACAGTTGAATGAGTTCAAGGGTATCCTAGCTTATCTCATACCCATGCACCATTTAAAAATATTCAATAACTCACCGGTCATATAGGTTTAGTTACAGAGAAGATTTGCCTTAGGTTTGTTAAAATTTATGATTCCATATTCATTGCCCATGTATGAAATAAAGAAAACTATATTACATTAGTGTTCAGTGTCTGTCTCTGATTTATACCTACAAAAAGGTTGGTGCTAATAGCGGGAAAGCTTTGTCAAAGGTGTCGGGGGCCTCATGGTCTCAAATGGCGGGATTACTGTTCCATGGGAATGGCACTGGACCTCCAGTGACCTTTGATCACCCCACTTTAATCATTCTCCTCCCAGCAGGGGTGAGAGAACTGGCCATATCAGCCTCTCTCTGAAACCTCTATGACACTGGATTCTGGTGGCACTTGACACCTAATGGATATATTTAGCCATGACAAATTCTTTAAAGTGCAAGGAAAGTCACATATGTATCCTAAAATCAAGCACATGTATGTGCTGCATGGTAAACTGTACCCATATTTTGGCTGTCAGCAACCCCATGCCCAAGTACCTGCAAAATCAATTGCCGAGACTAGAAATAATTAGTGGGGGAAGGGCTCTACAAGTGTAATGTGTCATACAGGGTGAGCGAGTGTGCAGACTCTTTCCTGATGCCTTAGACACATCATGTTACATTCTTTGGAGTCCTTTTAAACGAGGGCCAGTAGAGCAGAATCTTCATGATGTTTCAAAGGGACCAAAGCAGGGAGGGGAAAATTCCACCCCATACTTCCACTGTTGGCTGCAGCTTTATTAGAATTTGGCTCTGTATGTGTTACAAAATATAGGCATAGTAGAGTCTGTTAATAAGGAAAGAGTGACAGCCTCTAAACTCAGGATTTTATTGCCTTTGCCACTTTGTCATTCCTTAATATTGCATGTGGGTTTTTATATTTCATTACTCTTTTATTAATAATAGCGTAAGAAGCTTCAAGACAGAAAGACAAATAAAAGGAGAAAAGCAAGGAAATTGCTTGTGACACACAGTAATCCATAGTGTGTGTAGTAAAAATTCCACCTGTTATTGATGAAATACCCCAGGAAACCAGTCAATATCAAAATAGGTATATTTTAATTGGTATATAATATGACACCTACCTAGAGACAAATTATGGCTGTACCATGTTTATCAATTATATATATTCTAAAAGTTTAAATGACTTGGAAACAAGTTTTGTACTAAGTTGGAGATAGGCAAAATTTTTCAGTCAAATAATAAATGAACCAAAAAATGCAGTTGGGGGGGAATTAAACTATTTGCAAATTTGGGTCCGTTCAGTGAATAGTTTTGCCTGATTAAACTTTTTCAAATTTTTTGGCTAATTTTTTTTAAAAACCGTTTGTTCTGACATGTTCAGAATGAACCTTTTCTACATCTCATTTGAAAATATCATTTTCAGTCAATGTTTCATTTAAAGAATGTAATTTCAAAACAATATTTGAAATGTTTCATCCAAAACTGATGACTTTTTTGTGCGGTAGGGCATTTTGGCAAGAAAAAAAATCAGATCAAACAAACCAATTTTTTTTCAGATTTTTCTCTTTGTGCAGAAATTAGCAATCTATTATTCACTCAGCTCCAAGTATAGGCGAGGTAAATA
This sequence comes from Eretmochelys imbricata, assembly GCF_965152235.1. NCBI lineage: Eukaryota > Metazoa > Chordata > Testudines > Cheloniidae > Eretmochelys > Eretmochelys imbricata. Next base: position 146,602,043 of record NC_135572.1, read on the forward strand.
CATCTTTCTTATTACTGCTATCCTTATTCCTCCCCTCCACATTCTCCTGAAGCCCTCCCATTACCTTTGGTTGGCTCTGTCTGGACATTTGAAGCTGTGCGACCTAATTTAACCACAACTCAACAGGCTTGTTACTTACACTATCCAGCTTTATAACTTGGCTGAGTTACCTATGGGTATATTAACCCAAGAAATTAATAAACGTCTTTTATGCCAATGCCAGGTTTAAACTTTCACCCTTCATACATTTTCCTGCAAATTACGTTTTTTCACAGCCGGAAAAACACACCTTTAAGATCTCTCTTCACTTAGCAATGACTAAATAGTGTTTGCTTTTACTTTCGAGAAAAAAAATCTTTTAGCAGAATGCAAGCACTGGAATATCAGAAAGTTTGGAGTGTTTGGAAGAAAAAAAAGCTGTGATAGTACGAGCTGTTTTGCCACCTTAGCTGTAATGAGCTTCCTTAAAAATGTGTCCAAGCTTGAAAGATTTTGCCATTTCTAGTAGAATTACTTATTAGTTAGCAAGACAATTTTGCTGTAAGTGGTAGATCTTTTCAAACTGGTAACATTTGTGAAGTTCACTCATTTCACTTATAGCTGACTAGACCAGCACCTACTATAATGTTACCTGTATGTTCACAGAGGAGGTGTTATTTAATACATGCTTATTTTTAAACATATCAAGAGACCCATTGAATTTAATGTTAAAATTATGCACGTGCCAGAATACCTTCCTGAATCAGGTCCAAAATATCATGTACATCTGCAAGATGATGCAAGTTTTTTCTTTTCTAACAGCTGTTACCTCCATCGGCCTCTAAAATCTCTTTATAAAAATTCTGTTTTCCCAGTAAAGCAAGTCAGTCTTTGAAAAAGAGGCAAGTCTGATGGAATATTAACATCAAACTTAAAAGAGAAAGCCCAGTGTGAAAGTAAGCATTTCAAGGACTGCACAATCCTATAAGCAAGGAGAGAAGTACTGCTCAGTGAGAATGGTGTTTACCTAAACCTCACTAACTCTTTTGTTCACATCTCTAACATCTTCTAGCCATGGTGGAATTGATCTGCTTATTCAAAGAAATTTCATAAAACTATATTTAAGTTAAAGAATATGATGTTTCTCCTGCATTTATAGCATGAGGAAAATGTAGGGAAAATAAATCTTTCCCATGATAGACTCCTAGATAAAGATAAAGATATATTGATTCATTATTTGAGACAAGTTATAAGCATTTAATGTATTTTTATTTTAGAATATTTTATGAAAAACAGTGGCCATTGTTCATTACCTCAGTTATTATATTCTGGTGAAAGTCATTGGGAAATTGTCAATTCATAACCATTCCAAATTATAACATTGTTTAATTTTCTGCTAGGAAGAATAGGAAAAGGACTTGTTTGCTCCAATAGTAATCACAGTATAAATTCAATAGGGAATTTGTCTACTGACGCTGCAAGCATACTACAAACTCATCAGCCAACAGAAAGGGAGGTAATAAAAATGCATTTCATTAGTTCAACACCCCTACAGCACAAAACAAGTAAACATTTTCTGTCTTTCAGACAGCAGCATCTAATGGATCCTTAAAATACACATGTTAACACTCTTGAATCCTTAAAGTTGCTAAGCGCTTGGCAGCATGTTATTAGCTATATACCACCTGGAAGCGTTGCTCATCTGATTTCCTCCACCCACCCAACCAGTACAAACAGCCTTAGCAAGTGATAAGAATATTTTTTTCCTATTGCCCTTTTGTAGCATCAATGCAGCAAGGAGATATGCATGTGAGTTATGAAAGGATAATGGGAAAAATGATATAGTAATAAATGTCATGCTGTTAGTATTTCTTTTTCCATGACTTATTGTTATAGCTATGACTAAATGTTTATATTCTACAAGTATATATTTATTTTTATTTCCTTTCTAAGCAGTTTATTTCCTCAGCATCTGGCAACTCCATCTCTTTGTCAATTTCTGCTAACAGATCAATATGTATTGTTTTTTTCTGTGGTTTCAACATTGTGAAGTTACCGCAATGGACACAGAAAACCTGCCAATGAAATAATGCCCCATATCATTGGACCTAGCTTCTGGTATAGGGTAAGAATAATAGGCGAGTAGATAGTTTTAGATTTCTGCGCTTGCTATTTTGCTGTAAATTCTGAGATTATCACCACAAAAGATCTATAGAGACACAAAACTTCTGCATTTTTTTCCTCTTGCAAGGTACTTTAAAGGTAGCTTCATATGTTCTTCAAGCATTCAAGGTTGAGACTCAAAATGAAATTTGCGAATGTGTTATCCATAAGCATCAGTTGAAAATTGTTTGGCTATACAATAGGGATGTCGATTAATCGCAGTTAACTCACTCGATTAACTCAAAAAAATTAATCGCGATTAATCACAATTTTAATCGCACTGTTAAACAATAGAATACCAAAATAAATTTATTAAATATTGTGGATGTTTTTCTACATTTTCATATATATTGTATTCTGTGTTGTAATTGAAATCAAAGTGTATATTATTTTTATTACAAATATTTGCACTGTAAAATAACAAAATAAGAGTATTTTTCAATTCACCTCATACAAATACTGTAGTGCAATCTCTTTGTCGTGAAAGTGAAACTCACAAATGTAGATTTTTTTGTTACATAACTGCACTCAAAAACAAAACATAAAACTTCAGAGCCTACAAGGTCATTCAGTCCTACTTCTTGTTCAGCCAATCACTAAGACAAACAAGTTTGCTTATATTTACAGAAGATAATGCTGCTCTCTTCTTATTTACAATGTCTCCAGAATGAGAGAACAGGCATTTGCATGGAACTTTTGTAGCTGTCACTGCAAGGTATTTATGTGCCAGATATGCTAAACATGCTTTGACCATTCCAGAGGATATGCTTCCATGCTGATGATGCTTGTTAAAAAAATAACGCATTAATTAAATTTGTGACTGAATTTCCTGGGGTTCCCTGTTCTGTTTTACCTGAATTCTGCCATATATTTATTGTTATAGCAATCTTGGATGATGAGCCAGGACATGTTGTTCATTTTAAGAACACTTTCACTAGAGATTTAACAAAACACAAAGGTACCAATGTGAGATTTCTAAAAATAGCTACAGAACTTGATCCAAGGTTTAAGAAACTGAAGTGCCTTCCAAAATCTGAGAGGGACGAGGTGTGGAGCATGCTTTCAAAAATCTTAAAAGAGCAACACTCCAATGCGGAAACTACAGAACACGAACCACCAAAAAAGAAAATCAACCTTCTGCTGGTGGCATCTGACTCAGATAATGAAAATGAACATGCGTCGGTCCGCACTGGTTTGGATGGTTATCAAGCAGAACCCGTCATCAGCATGGACGCATGTCCTCTGGAATGGTGGTTGAAGTATGAAGGGACAGGAATCTTTAGCACATCTGGCACGTAAATATCTTGCAACGCCAGCTACAACAGTGCCATTGGAATGCCCGTTCTCACTTTTAGGTGACATTGTAAACAAGAAACAGGCATCATTATCTCCTGCAAATGTGAACAGACTTGTTTGTCTGAGCAATTGACTGAACAAGAAGTAGGACTGAGTGGACTTGCAAGCTCTAAAAATTTTACATTGTTTTATTTTTGAATGCAGTTTATTTTGTACATAATTTACATTTGTAAATTGAACTTTCATGATAAAGAGATTGCACTACATTATTTGTATTAGGTAAATTGAAAAAATACTGTTTCTTTTGTTTTTTTACAGCACAAATACTTGTAATCAAAAATATAAAAGGAGCATTGTACACTTTGTATAGCCTGTTGTAATTGAAATCAATATATTTGAAAATGTAGAAAACATCCAAAATATTTAAATAAATTATATTCTACTATTATTAAACAGTGTGATTAATCTTGATTAATTTTTTTTAATCACTTGACAATCCTCCTATACAACAATATGATGCTGCTGCAAAAAAGACTAATATCATTCTGGAGTGCATTAGATGAGGCTTTAGCTGGAGTACTGTGTCCAGTTCTGGGTGCCATATTTTAGGAAAGATGTAGACAAATTGGAAAGAGTGCAGAGGAGAGCAATAAGAAGGATAAAATAGTTAGAAAACTTGATTTATAAAAATAGGACATGTTTAGACCTATGATTCTATAAGCAAATAATTTTATTTCAGTTATAGATTTATTTGGCATCGTTACAAATAATAATCAGGCTTTAGTAAATATGGATGCTGGCAGCTTGGCACAATAACTTTTTTGTGTGTCTTTTTTTCCTTTAATTTTATTTCAGCTTACATTCTTGTAAAGTGGTAGCTGAAACATACATTAATAATTAGCTGTAAAACCAAAGCTCTAGAAAATGCATTTTAAATGGGAAAGTCAAAAAGGCATTTGAAGTTGTTGCTTCAGTGCTCAGAATTTTCAAGGTAAAATGTGACCAATAAAGTTATTTATATAATCAAGAAATATCTAGTTAGGAAAATATAGTGACATATCCTTTATAGTCCAACAATGCCAGTTTATTGGGCAATCACAAATTTGGTGCAAGATCCATTGCAGTCTTTTGAGCTACTTCAGTGGTGTAAGTATGGGGGAATCTCCAGATAGCATGAGGGGGCTTAGCTGGCTCTCTGCTTCCCCTCTCAAAACCTTTGAAATAGGGATATGTTGGGGGTGCTGCATGCTGCAAATCCCTGATCAATATGATCACCTCTTCAGGGCTGTCACCAGCCAGCAGAAGACAGAAAATCTTGAAGGCTGCTCTAACTTTCAGAAGGTACTGAACCAATCCCCATCAGTCCTGGGGATGGGTAGCACAGAGGTGGTGTGAAGCCACTTTGCTTCCTGCCTCCTCCTCAGGCCCTTCAATTAGAATATATTTTTGGACTCTAAGATCAAGGCAAGTCATCCATATGGAAGTCCCATTGAATTCTCAGGGCTTTTCTAAATGAACAGTTAGTATGCAGAAAGCTGGGGTGTAAGTCTACAGAGCACTAATATAGCATGAATTAATTGTCCATGTAGATACTGATAACTTGCACTAAAAATTCATAGACTCATAGCCTTTAAGGCCAGAATGGACTATCACGATCATCCAAGTCTGACCTCTTATATATTGATGGCCACAGAACCTCATCCACCCACTCTTGGAACAGGCTTATGACCTCTGGCTGTGTTACTGATATCCTCTAATCTTGATTTAAATACTACAAGTTACAGAGAATGTCACCATTTACTCTAGTTCAAACCAGCATGTGATTCATGCCCCAAGGTGCAGAAGATGGTGAAAACCTCCAGCATCTCTGCCAATCTGACCTGGGGAAAAATTCCCTCCTGATCCCAAATATTCCTTTGATCATCCTAATAGCCTTTTCTGCACCTGTTCCAGTATGAATTTATCATTCTTAAACATGGGACTCCATAATTGCACACCATGTTCGAGATGAGGTTTCACCAGCGCCTTGCACAATGGTAATAATACTTTCCTATCTCTACCGGAAATACCTCATCTAATGCATCCTAGGATTTCATTAGCCTTTTTCATGGCTGCATCACACTGGCAGCTCATCATCATCCTGTGATTGATCAATACACTCAAGCCATTCTCCTCCTCTGTCGCTTCCAACTGAAAGTCCCCGGCTTAAACAAAAACTGTAATTGTTAGTCCCTGAGTTCATGACCTTGCACTTTGCACTATTACATTTCTAATACTCCAGTTTTCAAGATTGTCCCAATTATCTCATATGATATTCCATTCCTCCTCCATATTGGCAAAACCTCCCAAGTTGTGTCAAGAAATTTTATTAGCACACTCTCACTTTTTGTGCTAAGTTCATTAATGAAAATGTTAAATAAGATTGATCCCAAGACTAATCCTTGAGGAACTCCAATAGAAAGCTCCCTCCGGCCTAACAATGCACCTTTCAGTATGGCATATTGTCATCTCCCATTTAAACAGTTCCTCACTCACCTTTCAATTCTTGTACTAATCCCCATCTCCAATTTAACTAATAATTTTCCATGTGGAACTGTATCAAATGCTTTACTGAAAACCAGGTACAGTAGATCTACTGTATTTCCTTTGTCTAGACCAGTGGCTCCCAACCTTGTTCTGCCGCTTGTGCAGGGAAAGCCCCTGGCGGGCCAGGCCGGCTTGTTTACCTGCCATGTCTGCAGGTTCAGCCGATCGCGGCTCCCAGTGTCCGCGGTTCGCTGCTCCAGGCCAATGAGAGCTGCTGGAAGCAGCGCGGGCCAAGGGACTACTGGCCGCCACTTCCAGCAGCTCCCTTTGGCCTGGAGCAGTGAATCTTGGCCACTGGGAGCCGCAATCGGCTGAACCTGCAGACGCGGCAGGTAAACAAACTGGCCCGGCCCGCCAGGGGCTTTCCCTGCACAAGCGGCGGAACAAGGTTGGGAGCCACTGGTCTACAAAATGGGTTATCTTCTCCAAGAAAGATCACATTGGTCTGGAATGATCTACCTTTTTCAAACCATGTTGTATTTTATCCCAGTTGGCATTTACCGCTATATCCTGAACTACTTTCTCTTTCAAAATTTGCTCTAAGACCTTGCATATAACTGAGGTCAAACTAAAGGTTCTGTAGTTTCTCGGATCTCTTTTTTCTTTTTTAAATGTAGATACTAATTTGCAATTCTCCAGTCACAGGGTTCAACTCTCAAGTTTACATATTCATTAAAAATCCTTACTATCGGGCTTGCAATTTCATGTGGCAGTATTCTTGGATGGAGATTATCCAGGCCCTCCAGTTAGGTCCTATTAAACTGTCTGTGTTTGCCTTTCACCTCTGATGTGACATTTTCTACTTCCATATACTTGTTCCCATTATCCACCCAGCTACTGCCCCAAAGCTGCTCATTACCCTTTTTAAAAACTGAGGCATTGATGTACTCCTGTTTGGGACATTTTAGTGACTGGTAGCAGGGTGCACAGGGACAGTTATTGCACCACAGTCTAGTGCACTATGGATTTACACCCTGTCTCGCTTTAGACTAGCTGTTTGTTTAGATAAGGCCTCAGTGTCATGCATGCAGAGATTTCAGAATCCGGTCCGGAATTTCTGAATATGTCACCACTGTTTATCTTTGCAATTAAAAAAAGACTAAATTCAAAAGACTCGGGGCCAGATTTTGATCTCAATTAAATTAGTGTAAAATGTGGAGTAACTCCACTGGAATTAAGTGAGATCAGAATTGTTCCTAATGTTTATACATGTTTACTTTTCCCACCCTTTCAGTTGATTTTATATGAAAGTAATCATTTGGGGAATGACACACAAAAGAAAATCTGGGGGACCTTTTTCTCACTGCCTTGTACCTTCTTTGTGACAGCCACTTTGTTTAATGCGCTCCTGGAAGGTGCTCAGACACTATGGTGAGGAGTATGTTATAAGAGCTTACATGGAATAGAATAGTGCTTTGCACCTGTTTTTGATTTAGGAGCTATCTATGCCTACTTGGCACTCACTCAGAACAAATGTAAGCCTCAAAACAAAGTAGAAAGTGATGGGGAATCAAACTCTTGACATCCGAACATGAGTGGATTACAGGATATTGTATAAATACTACATGAAAGATGCTGTATGATTCTAAACCATACTTTAGTAACATTATATTTCATATTTTCTATATGTAGTCATTACTGTTTGATGAGGCAAGCTCTTTGGTTGATACTAAAACAAACTTTTTTTGGGGAAAGTGATTCAGTAAATTTAAGACTATTACCACTTTAATAACCACATTCCAGTCTCAGGAAAATGTTTTGCTTTCTCTGCAGTTTCAGCAGAGAGTTGGCACGCTTTCTTTTGCTTTGTAACGATAAAGGCAATGTTGACTTGCAGTATGATTGGGTTGATAAAAGCAACTCTTATTTATTATCTTTGGAATGCTTAAAGTGTTTTACACTGCAAAGCATCATGCTGTGAGATGCCAGTAGAATGATAACATACTTAGGCCACCTATCCTCCTATGATAACTACTAGTGGATAGTATAAATCTGTAGAGACCAGCTTTTAATACTGGGCCAGATCTTGCCCGCATTGAGGTCAAGGAATGACAAAACTCAGTGATTTCAATAGGAGCAGGATCAAACCCAAAAATGTGCACCTGGTCAGTGCTTAATTTCTGCCAGTGCTGAGCACTAGCATCTCTAGGCTTGGCAGTTCATAGCCCTGGCACCTCTTGGGCTTGCTTCATGAGTTTTGAATGTAAAAAAAATTGCTTGAATCCCAGCATCTCTTTCATTACAAATTAAGCAGTGCACCTGGAAAATATTAACACTAGACTGTACATTTCACTTTTACTTGTAGTGGCTGTATGTTGACAGTTCAATCCAGAACAGCATGACTCAAAGTTCTGGAACAAACAATCCCAGGAAGGCTGCAGATACAGATTCAGCAGCTGTCATTTTGATTTATAAATAAATTTAGCCCTATGCAACAGGGTGGCCTGGCCATTTAAAGGCCAGAAGCAACTTGTCCCTTCCTGCCTGCACAGTGTTGAAAGGCAGCTAACACCTCCAGGATGCTGCTGGCCACTGACATAACCCAGCTGTCTCCTGTCCCCCGGCTATAGTTCAGGCATGAAGGAGTTAATCCCTAAGAATACATTGTGCAGCAGAGTCTAGGGAACCTGACTGCAGGGGCTTCAGCAAACCCAGCCAGAGAGGTGGCTCAGCAGTGGAGGGTGCTTTGGGGATAGAGCTGCCCCATGTTCCCTACGTGTAGAGGGTGATAAGCCCCTGCCTCTCTGCAGGGCTCAGGTGCGAACAGGCTGGAAGTCTCTTCCTCCCAACCCCCATGTCACTCCAGAGCTTAGCTGAGGGACAGAGAGGCTTCTCTGTGCCAATGCTGTGTGCAGCTTTGGGACATGCAGGGCGCGGTTCCTCCTGGACAGCACCCCGGGCCGGAGGGTCTTGGGCTTTCCCGGGGCACCAGCCCAGCCAGAGGGGGAAGGAAGGATCCTGCCAGCCAGGCTGTAGGTGAGTAGAACGCTCCAACCAGGGGCTTGTTCTCCGCACAGCACTGGGATTGGGACATGCAGAGATTTCAGAATCAGGCCCTGAATTTCTGAATATGTCACCACTGTTTATCTTTGCAATTAAAAAATGACTAAATTCAAAAGACTCGGGGCCAGATTTTGCACTGGGAGTGGGACATGCTCCGTGGGGGGAAGGGAGGAATCTGGAGGAGCAGCAGGGCTGCGGGGGAGAGGGGACAAAGCAGGGAGAGGACAGTGACAGGGGGATCATGTAAAGGGCTAATGGGTGGGCAGCAGAGGCGACACGTAACTGGCCACAGCTTGGCACCTGCCTGCACTCACCAGCCACCGCAGCTTGCAACATGCAGACAGCACCGGCCAGAAATGGGATGGGGGTTGGTGCCCTCTGGCCAAGAGCCAGCATGCAGTGGGGGCTGCACTGATAGACCAGCAGGGGGAGCAGCTGGCCCTGCATGCTGATCATCGCCCCGCCACCAGCCTTGCACACCCACCCCCATAGTTGGCCACTGGACACCCTCCCATGCCACTGGTGGGCAGGCAGCTGGCAAACAGGAATCCAGCCAGCAGTAGGACCCACCAGTTTAGGGGAAAAACAGAAAATACAGGACAATTTGCTTGTTTCTAAGAAAAAGTTGGGACACCTGCAGGAGGGCTTAAATATGGGACTGTCCCTTTAAAAATGGGACATCTGATCACCCTACTCCTTCACCTTTGTCATCATCACAGGATGCTTTGGTATATAGAAGTGTCACAGGGTTCACTCACTGATAGTGGCACCTCCTGCTGGCTGTCCTAGGAATTAATTCTGCCAGGTATTGCACTCCCCCTCTGTTGGTGTCTTCCCCCCATGTTGTCTTGTCTCTGTCCCCTCTCACTCCAGGGACTGCAGTCTCTTCTTCATGGCTTGGCTCCCCTGGTATCTCCCTTCCAATCTCACTCCCCGTAGCTTCTGCTAATTTTGACACACTGGAGCTTAACGAGAGTCTGCTGCTGTTTGGCCGGGTACCAATGTACCTCCCACTGTCTCTGCTGGCTCTCCAGCACCTGCCACAGCCTGACCTGAATCTGTGCCTGCTATTTTCCACCCTCCCTTCTGCAGGCATTCAAGAGTTCATCCTGACTGGGTATAAGTTCCCTCTGCAAACAAAGCTTCCATATACTGTGGCTCCATTATCTCTTTGCTTCAAGTGTCATTACTATAGTCTCTACTCCCTTTGTAGCAGGGTAACCACCTTATGCATTTTTTTCCACACTCTCTCAACCTTCCATTGTATCAGGGACAGAGCTGTAGCTCACAAAAGCTTATGCTCAAATAAATTAGTTCGTCTCTAAGGTGCCACAAGTACTCCTTTTCTTTTTGCGAATACAGACTAACACGGCTGTTACTCTGAAACCAGTTATGTACCAGTTTTCTCCACCATGTTGTCACAAGATGCACCACACATCTGACATCTGCTCCTGGTCACTCTGGGGATTAGCTCTTAAGGTCACTGCCCCCTTCTGTGGTTTGCTTGCCATTGCTTTTTCTGTCCCTCTGGTCTGCAGCCCCTCTCTCACTTGAGCCACAGCATTTTCTTTATGACTTAGCCTTTCAGCCAAGTCACTCAATGTTCCCCCATTCCAGGGTAACAAAGTCCCTTCTCCGTAGCACTTCTAGGCAGCCTTCCTTTCCATTGCCTCAGTGCCACTCCCTCAGTGGCTGGTAGGGGAACCCAGGCCTACCGTTTACTCAGAGTTCCAGTCCAAGGACCCTCAGCTCAACAGTTCTGAACTTTCCTCTCTTAGCCCTCACTACTCCTTCCCTGGTCTGTTTCCTACTACACATAGTTCCCCTTAACTCTCTAGGTGTACCAGCTCCAAAACCCTCCTCCCTCTTCCTAGGGAGTAACTGCTGCCTACAACCCTGTCAGTTGCTAGCTACCTGGCTTTATACGGGCCCTGCCTGTTCCTGCACAGCTGAACCTGCTTCCTACCTCCTTTGCTTCTTTGCTTCCTGGGTCCTACTCCAGATGCAGCCTGTGGAGTTAATTGGCCTGCCTGGCCATCTTAACCTCTTCCAATCCTGTGACGGGTGGCCACCTCATCACAAGAAGGCATAGAACAAATGTGGTATGAATGAAGGAACATACAGGGCTAGTTTCAGAAGATTTATTTTGAGCTTCATCAATTATGGCATAATGATTCCTTGACAAAGTTATGTTGTGGATGTGCTGCAGATGAAAAAGAGTGTATCCATCCTTCAGCACCTGCAAAATCCAATGTGATGAATTATGTTTGGTAAATCTCCTGATTGTTTTCACACAGAGTCAAGTGTTTCTCACTGTGAGGAGTTTTCTATCTGCTTCACAAATTAAATTTTTGGAATTAGGGCAATTTGTTGGCTTCCATGGTGGTAGAACTATTGCGGGGGCAGGGGAGAATTGTCTCTGTTTGGGTTTGGCCAGTTCATCACAGAAATTCTGGGGGTACTTGAGGAACTTTGGGATATCATTTATAATTTGGATACACATCCTTCTTGCCCCTTAAAGTCATGTAGGGAGATATTGGATCCATTATTAGCAGAGATCAGCAATGCATCCCTGCAAAAGGGCAAGGTACTTAATCTCTTAAGAAAGAAATTGTTAGTGCCTCAGTGTCCTTAGATACCTGCTTGTGAAGACACATCAAGACCTCTTCAGAAATTTCAGGTGGAGCAGAATGTGGCAATTCATTTACTTAGTGGTGTTTATTGTTGGAAGCGCATTACACCGTTGCTCCAGGGACACTGTAGTCTTATGCTTCATTTCTGGATGCAATTCAGAATATTGTTTTTGACCAACAAAAACTTTAATGGTTAGTATATCTTATATCCCTAGCCCAACTTTGGAAGTGAGTCTGAGTAAGTGAAGCAAACAAACAAAAACTTTAATGAATCAAGTTTGGTGTAACCTACTCTTTCTTCCGATCCACTCATTGGGCCGGGATCTCTTGATTTATATTAAGGCAATTTTACAAGACTCTGGCAGTGTAATAGTGCTATATAGTAGGTATAAATTAAGATCAGTTGTAACCTCATTCTGAGAAACTTTAGACTTCAGTGATGGGGGACACAGAATTCTCAGTATAGGACCATCATCTATGTAGCTTTCTTCTCCACTCTCCTCACAGAGCTTGAATTTCCTCATCTTCAGAGCATATTGTAAGGCCTATCTGCTTAGCCAGACATTTTCTGAAGGTCCTGTCAAGGTTCCTTCCCCACTCTGAACTCTAGGGTACAGATGTGGGGACCTGCATGAAAGACCCCCTAAACTTATTCTTACCCACTTAGGTTAAAAACTTCCCCAAGGTACAAACTTTGCCTTGTCCTTGAACCCTATGCTGCCACCACCAAGCTTGTTAAACAAAGAACAGGGAAAGAGCCCACTTGGACACGCCTTTCCCAACAATATCCCCCCAAGCCCTACACCCCCTTTCCTGGGGAAGGCTTGATAAAAATCCTCACCAATTTGTACAGGTGAACACAGACCCAAACCTTTGGATCTTAAGAACAATGAAAAAGCAATCAGGTTCTTCAAAGAAGAATTTTAATTGAAGAAAAAGTAAAAGAATCACCTCTGTAAAATCAGGATGGTAAATACCTTACAGGGTAATCAGATTCAAAACATAGAAAATCCCTCTAGGCAAAACCTTAAGTTACAAAAAGACACAAATACAGGAATATACATTCCATTCAGCACAGCTTATTTTATCAGCCATTTAAACAAAACAGAATCTAATGCATACCTAGCTAGAATACTTACTAAGTTCTAAGACTCCATTCCTTTTCTGTTCCTGGAAAAAACAACACACAGATAGAGAGAACCTTTGTTTCTCTTGCCCCTCCCCCCAGCTTTGAAAGTATCTTGTCTCCTCATTGGTCATTTTGGTCAGCTGCCAGCAAGGTTATCCTAGCTTCTTAACCGTTTACAGGTGAAAGGGTTTTTCCTCTGGCCAGGAGGGATTTTAAAGGTGTTTACCCTTCCCTTTATATTTATGACAGGTCCACTGAGGGTGCTCAGGAAATTCTTGAGTTAGGCAGGGGAGATCTTGTTTGTCTATGCTAATATTAGACTTAGACACATTTTTGTCATTCTAATGTCCTTTGTAAATGCGTATAGAGTTTGTTTATAAATAGCTCATTCCTGAATATCAGAAATGGTTTGTCAGGTGGATGAAAGTTTGGGACAAGTTTTGCTTATTTTGACCAAACTGGTTAACCAAACACAGAAATGTGGGATGTACTGTAATATGGGACAGAGGGTCAAAGTGAGATAGAAAACGAAATAGTACTGAAGTAGGCTTACATTGATGGAGAATTATTTTTTAACCTGAACAGTGTCACAATTATGCAATATGAAACTCAATTTATTTTCAATAATAAATGTATGATCACCCTGAGGTAGAAGCACACTTAAAATGAGAAATAAGGGACATTTCTTATAAGGAGGTACAAGTCAGAGATTTGTCACAAGGTCACTACAAGAAAAGACAATAGTTTGATAATTTTCTGTCTTTATTTCAATAATTATAATAGAGATAAACATAGCAAAGATTTGTTATGTAGGGAATACAACTTAAAATGAGCACTTGAAAGAACTTCTTACCATCCCAGCTGAATGGCCGGATCCCATTCATCTTAGTGAGAGCTCTGAGGTATGAAGCTCATCCCACCATACAGCATGGAAGTGGCTTAATGAGGTGCCCAGGCCTTAGAACAAAATAGTTTCAGTTCTTGTGGAAGTAGGTATTACATGTACTTTTTTTTTTTTCATTCTGTTTTCTAGACAGGTGTTACCTACTGACTCTAAAGAAATAAGATCCTGGGTTGTTGTTGTTTTTAGAATAAATAGAAGAAAAACAAATAGAATAATGATTACCAAGTTGCTGTTTACTCTCCCTTCAGATGCCTGTATCTCCAACTTTAAAGCCATTCCAACACCCTTGAGGCAGAACAACAATTGACAATTCTGTGGCAGATTGGAAATTAAATTTATAAATGGAATGATACTGTGCAGAAAAAATATTGAAAAAGCTAAGATGGCCAGATGGAAAAATGAGCCTGAACAAAAGACAGGAGGACTAAATCCCTTTAGAGCTGCATATACTTTTCTACTGTCTGATGATGGTGCATTCATGGAAAAATAAAGCCAGACTGTTTTGCTATCTTTTGACGTAATCATGGGTCTAGTAACTACCCAAATCAAGTCCCTTTACATAATGTTGTTTTGTTTTCAGACTGAGGTGTAGGTATAGATAAACTTCACATTGGAAAAGTAGCTAAAGAATATGGACAAGACTTTAGTTCAATAAGGTTAAGAGACTATCAAACAAATTATTTTTATTTTTGTAAAAAGAACAAACTCAGTTGGAACATGTTATTCAACAAGTGTTTCATTTTCTGTTCACAAATTATTCATGAGTAAAACATAATTTTCTTAAGTGTTCATTTTTACACAATTATTTGCTTTATAATTTCTGGGAATAACTCGTGGTTGCTGACAAGCAGTTTGTTCCAAATTTGACATTTTTAATTAAAAATCTGAGTAGTTTTCATTGGATACATAAATAAATTTCCATTTCACAACTGGAAAAGAATAAGCCATAGGTCCAGCCTTTCTATACACTCCAGTTAAGATTTATCACTATCTACTGAAAGGCACAGAAATGTAGAAGTGGAAGGGACCTCAAATTTATTATGCCCAACCCCCTGTGCAGAGGCAGGATCAAGTAAACCAAGACCATCCCTGACAGGTGGTTGTCCAACCTGTTCTTAAAAACCTCTGATGACAGGTATTCCACCATCTCCCTTGGAAGCGTATTCCAGTGCCTAACTTCCCTTGTAGTTAGAAAGTTTTTCCTTATGTCTAACCTAAATCTCCCTTGCTGCAAAGGAAGCCCATTACTTCTTGTCTCACCTTCGGTAGATCTGGAGAACAATTGACCAGTGTCCTGTTTGTAACAGCCCTTAACATATTTGAACACTATTCTCAAGTCCCCCCTCAGCCTTTTTTTCCCCCTCAAGACTAAACATGCCCAGTTTTTTTTAATCTTTCCTCAGAGGTCAGGTTTTCTAAACCTTTTATCACTTTTGTTGCTCTCCTCTGCACTCTCTCCAATTTGTCCACATTTTTCCTCAAGTGTGGTGCCCAGAATTGGTGACAGTATACCAGCTGAGGCCCCATCAGTGCCAAGTAGAGCAGGACAGTTGCTTCCCATGTCTTACATATGACACTCCTGTTAACACACATTAGAATGAGTCTTTTTTGCAACTGTATCACATTGTTGACTAATATTCAATTTGTAATACTGTATAATTCCCAGATCCTTTTCAGCAGTATTACCACCTGTCAAGGTTCCTTCCCCACTCTGAACTCTAGGGTACAGATGTGGGGACCTGCATGAAAGACCCCCTAAACTTATTCTTACCCACTTAGGTTAAAAACTTCCCCAAGGTACAAACTTTGCCTTGTCCTTGAACCCTATGCTGCCACCACCAAGCTTGTTAAACAAAGAACAGGGAAAGAGCCCACTTGGACACGCCTTTCCCAACAATATCCCCCCAAGCCCTACACCTCCTTTCCTGGGGAAGGCTTGATAAAAATCCTCACCAATTTGTACAGGTGAACACAGACCCAAACCCTTGGATCTTAAGAACAATGAAAAAACAATCAGGTTCTTCAAAGAAGAATTTAAGTAAAGAAAAAGTAAAAGAATCACCTCTGTAAAATCAGGATGGTAAATACCTTACAGGGTATTCAGATTCAAAACATAGAGAATCCCTCTAGGCAAAACCATAAGTTACAAAAAGACATAAAAACAGGAATATACATTCTATCCAGCACAGCTTATTTTACCAGCCATTAAACAAAAGGAAATCTAACGCATTTCTAGCTAGATTACTTACTAACTTAACAGAGTTTCTGAGACGGCACCACACAGACAGACAGAGCCTTTGTCCCCCCGCCCCCTCCAGCTTTGAAAGTATCTTGTCTCCTCATTGGTCATTTTGGTCAGGTGCCAGCAAGGTTATCTTAGCTTCTTAACCCTTTTCAGGTGAAAGGATTTTGCCTCTGGCCAGGAGGGATTTTATAGCACTGTATACAGAAAGATGGTTACCTTTCCCTTTATTTTTATGATACCACCTATCCAGTTATTCCCCATTTTGTGACTGTGTTTGATTTTTCCTTCTTAAGTGAAGTACTTTACACTTGTCTTTACTAAATTTCATCTTGTTGAATACAGATTAGTTCTCATTTTGTCAGGATCCTTTTGAATCGTCCAAAGTGCTTGCAAACCCTCCTAGCTTGGTGTCATCTGCAAATTTTATAAGTGCACTCTCCAATCCATTAGCCAAGTCATTAATAAAAATATTGAATAGTGGGGGGAGCCAGGACAGACCCCGGCAGGAAACTACTGGATATACCCTCCCAGTTAGACAGAAAAACATTGATAAATATTCTTTGAGTATGGTCTTTCAACCATTGTGCACCCATATTATAGTAATTCCAACAAACCATATTTCCCTAGTTTGCTTATGAGAATGCCATGTGGGACAGTGTCTAAAAGACCTTACTAAAGTCAAGATATAACATGTCTACTGCTTCCCCCCCATTCACTCGGCCAGTAACCCTGTCAAAGAAAGAAATTAGCATGGTTTGTCATGATTTGTTCTTGACATCCATGCTGGCTATTCCTTATAGCCCTATTACCCTCTAGATGCTTACAAACTGATTGTTTAATAACTTGTGACAGTATCTTTCAAGGTATCTAAATTAGACTGACTCGTGTATACTTCCCCAGGTCCCCCCGCCCCCCCGCCCCGCTTTAAGGATAGGTACTACATTTGCCCTTTTTCTGTCTTCTGGGTTTTCATTCATCCTTCAGCAATTCTCAAAGATAATTGGTAATGGTTCCAAGATTGCTTCAGCTAGTTTCTTAAGTACCCTAGGATGAATTTTGTTAGGCCCTGCTAACTTACTTTCCTAAATATTCTTTAACTTTTTTTTTCCCCCTGTTTTGGCTTGCATTTCTTCCTCCTTGCTTTTAGTATTAATTGTGTTGAGCATGTGGTTGTCATTAACCTTTTTAGTGACAACTGAAGCAAAAGAGGCATTAAACACCTCCAATTTCTGTAGGTCATTAGCTCTCCTTCACCACTTATTAGAGGACCTATATTTTTCCATACTCTTTCTTTTGCTTCTAAAGTATTTAAAGAACCTCCTCTTTTTGTGTTTTATGTTCATTGCTAGGTGTAATTCATTTTGTGCCTTAGACTTTCTGATTTTGTCATTTTGATCTGGCCTGTCCTCAGATCAGTTTGGGCAGCAGATAAGACTTTTGACTGTAGTACTTCAGATAAAGATGGTAGACTTCCAGTCAACTGCATCCTTCACTATTATTAAATATCACATTTGCTCTGCTTGATGCAAGACTTTTTCAAAAAAAGTTTTCTTTCCCAATTATTTTCAACAGATTTTTTTAAAGTATAATCTATACATGATTACAAATTCGAGCACTGAGAACAAATGTTTTGAAAATAAAAAGAACAGCCTTCACTTGATCACAATATTTCTTAACTCACCTGGGTTCCTTTTAGGAGTTCTCTTAAACTGGTGTTGATTAAGATAAAACTGTTTATAGATTCATAGATATTTAGGTCAGAAGGGACCATTATGATCATCTAGTCTGACCTCCTGCACAACGCAGGCCACAGAATTTCACCCACCACTCCTACAAAAAAAACCCTCACACCTATATCTGTGCTATTGAAGTCCTCAAATCGTAGTTTAAAGACTTCAAGGAGCAGAGAATCCTCCAGCAAGTGACCCATGCCCCATGCTACAGAGGAAGGCAAAAAACCTCCAGGGCCTCTTCCAATCTGCCCTGGAGGAAAATTCCTTCCCGACTCCAAATATGGCGATCAGCTAAACCCTGAGCATCTGGGCAAGATTCATCAGCCAGATACTACAGAAAATTCTTTCCTGGGTAACTCGGATCTCACCCCATCTAATAGCCCATCACAGGCCTTTGGGCCTATTTACCATGAATATTTAATTACCAAAACCATGTTATCCCATCATACCATCTCCTCCATAAACTTATCGAGTTTAATCTTAAAGCCAGATAGATCTTTTGCCCCCACTGCTTCCCTCGGAAGGCTATTCCAAAACTTCACTCCTCTGATGGTTAAAAACCTTCATCTAATTTCTAGTCTAAATTTCCTAGTGGCCAGTTTATATCCATTTGTTCTTGTGTCCACATTGGTACTGAGCTTAAATAATTCCTCTCCCTCTCCGGTATTTATCCCTCTGATATATTTATAGAGAGCAATCATATCTCCCCTCAACCTTCTTTTAGTTAGGCTAAACAAGCCAAGCTCCCTGAGTCTCCTTTCATAACACAAGTTTTCCATTCCTCGGATCATCCTAGTAGCCCTTCTCTGTACCTGTTCGTTTGAATTCATCCTTCTTAAACATGGGAGACCAGAACTGCACACAGTATTCCAGGTGAGGTTTCACCAGTGCCTTGTATAACGGTACTAAAACCTCCTTATCCCTACTGGAAATACCTCTCCTGATGCATCCCAAGACCGCATTAGCTTTTTTCACAGCCATATCACATTGGCGGCTCATAGTCATCCTATGATCAATCAATACTCCAAGGTCCTTTTCCTCCTCCGTTACTTCTAATTGATGCGTCCCTAGCTTATAACTAAAATTCTTGTTATTAATCCCTAAATGCATGACCTTACACTTCTCACTATTAAATTTCATCCTACTACTATTACTCCAGTTTACAAGGTCATCCAGATCCTCCTGTACGGTATCCCTATCCTTCTCTAAATTGACAATACCTCCCAGCTTTGTATCATCCGCAAACTTTATTAGCACACTCCCACTTTTTGTGCCAAGGTCAGTAATAAAAAGATTAAATAAGTTTGGTCCCAAAACCGATCCTTGAGGAACTCCACTGGTAACCTCCCTACAGCCTCACAGTTCACCTTTCAGTAGGAGCCGTTGTAGTCTCCCCTTTAACCAATTCCTTATCTACCTTTCAATTTTCCTATTGATCCCCATCTTATCCAATTGAACTAATAATTCCCCATGTGGCACGGTATCAAATGCCTTACTAAAATCTAGGTAAATTAGATCCACTGTGTTTCCTTTGTCTAAAAAGTCTGTTACTTTCTCAAAAAAGGAGATCAGGTTGGTTTCACATGATCTACCTTTTGTAAAACCATGTTGTATTTTGTCCCATTTACCATTGACTTCAATGTCCTTGACTACCTTCTCCTTCAAAATTTTTTCCAAGACCTTGCATACTACAGATGTCAAACTAACAGGCCTATAATTACCCGGATCACCTTTTTTTCCCTTTCTTAAAAATAGGAACTATGTTAGCAATTCTCCAATCATACGGTACAACCCCTGAGTTTACAGATTCATTAAAAATTCTTGCTAATGGGCTTGCAACTTCCTGTGCCAATTCCTTTAATATTCGTGGATGAAGATTATCTGGGCCCCCCGATTTAAACATTAAGCTGTTTGAGTTTTGCTTCTACCTCAAATATGGTAATGTCTACCTCCATATCCTCATTCCCATTTGTCATGCTACCATTATCCCTAAGAGCCGCTTTAGTCTTATTAAAGACTGAGGCAAAGTATTTGTTTAGAAATTGGGCCATGCCTAGATTATCCTTGACCTCCACTCCATCCCCAGTGTGTAGCGGTCCCACTTCTTCTTTCTTTGTTTTCTTCTTATTTATATGACTATAGAACCTTTTACTATTGGTTTTAATTCCCTTTGCAAGGTCCAACTCTACTTGACTTTTAGCCTGTCTCACTTTATCCCTACATGTTCTGACCTCAATAAGGTAGCTTTCCTTGCTGATCCCTCCCTTCTTCCACTCCCTATATGCTTTCTGCTTTTTCTTAATCACCTCTCTGAGATGCTTGCTCATCCAGCTTGGTCTACAACTCCTGCCTATGAATTTTTTCCCCTTACTTGGGATGCAGGCTTCCGATAGCTTCTGCAGCTTTGATTTAAAATAATCCCAGGCCTCCTCTACCTTTAGATCCATAAATTCTTCAGTCCAATCCAATTCCCTAACTAATTTCCTTAATTTTTGAAAGTCAGCCCTTTTGAAGTCAAAAACCCTAGCTGCAGATTTATTTTTATTAATCCTTCCGTTCAGTTTGAACTGAATTAGCTCATGATCACTTGAGCCAAGATTATCCTCTACGACCATGTCTTCTATGATGTCCTCACTACTCACCAAAACCAAATCTAAAATGGCATCCCCTCTAGTCGGTTCATCAACTACTTGATGAAGGAATCCATCAGCTATCGCATCTAGGAAAATCTGAGCCCTATTATTATTACTAGCACTCGTCCTCCAGTCTATATCTGGGAAGTTAAAGTCTCCCATGATCACACAGTTTCCATTAGTATTTACTTTATTAAAAACTTTAAAAAGGGCTCTATCCATATCCAAATTAGATCCCTAATGTGTCTATAGCACACCCCAAGCACTATCCCAGGGGAGGCTCTAATAGTTTTCTTCCCCAATTTAATTTTTGCCCAGACGGACTCAGTCATATCCATTTCATCGCTTCTTATTTCTTTACATTCTATCTCATCATTGATATACAGTGCTACTCCACCACCTTTACCTTTATTTCGGTCTTTCCTAAACAGCACATACCCTTCAATACCTGTAGTCCCATCATGACTACTATTCCACCATGTTTCTGTTATCCCTATAATATCTGGTTTAACTTCCTGCACCAGTAGCTCTAGTTCCTCCATTTTGTTACCTAGGCTCCTCGCATTAGTGTACAAACATCTTAATTTTTGCTGTTTGGCCTCACTCACATTCTGTACCCTATTAGGCACGGTCATTTTACTACCAGTATAACCTATTAGACTTGTGTCTACACTGCCCTTCCTCCTACCCACGGCTGTATCCACTCTTACTTCATTTTCTTTCCTCTCAATGCTAAATTCTGGCGTGGAGATTACCTGGACGTCTCCCAACCATCTCCCCCTAATTCCTAGTTTAAAGCTCTCTTAATCAGTTGTGCCAACCTCCATCCTAGAAGTCTATTTCCTTTCCTACTCAGATGAAGTCCATCCCGAGAGAACTGCCCTCTATCCATGAATGCCTCCCAGTGGCCATACATCCCAAAGCCCTCCTTATAGCACACTGCCTAAGCCATCTGTTGATAGTCATAATCTTGTCACACCTTTGTTGCCCTTCTCTAGGAACAGGGAGAATCCCACTAAAGATCACCTGAGCCTCAATTTCCTTAAGCGTCTTCCCCAGCCTAGTATAGTCTCCCTTAATACTTTCCAGCGAGAATCTAGCCGTATCATTTGTTCCCACATGAAGGATAATTAGGGGATTCTTTCCCGCTCCCTTTAGAATCCTTTTCATCCTCAGGTCTACATCCCATATCTTAGCACCTGGAAGACAGCACACCCTCCTATTCTCTGGATCAGCTCTGGTTACAGGCCTATCTATTCTTCTCAGTGAAGAGTCCCCAATCACATAGACCTGTCTTTTCCTAGTGATGGTGCTATCCTCCAGTCTATCCCCTGTTTCCTCTGGCTGCAAGTTCTTTCCATTCCTATTCTCCCTTGTAATCCCTTTTAACCCATCCTGTATCCTCCTGGGGCTCATATTTGGTGTAATCTCCATTAACTCTTCCCCTTTTCCTATAGGACTAGCCGCTCTTCTCTTCTTCCTTGCCCTTCCACCTTTAATGACTACCTGCTGAGCCCCTTCTTCATTTTCCAACTCTGCATACCTATTCTTGAGCTCTATTTCTCCTTCACTAGCCTGTCTTTTCCTCTGCCTCGTTCTTTTAGTCACATGCTAAAAGTCATTTAGTCATTCCACTGACCACTTTCCTCACCCAGTCTCCCCTCAGAATTCCCCAGTCCTGCTTCCATCTGCAAGTCTGAGCTTTTCCCTTCAGATACCTCGTGTCTTTGCTCCATAATCTGCTCAAACCCCTTCCTAAACTCAGCTAGACTTTCCACTTGCATCTCCAAACCTCGGATCTTTTCCTCCATCAGCTTTTTCAGACGGCACTTCATACAGACAAAACTCTTACCAGGTGCCCCCTCCAGGATCATGTACATACCACAGCTTCCACATCCAGTCATCTTCATTGTGTCTTCTGCTATATGGGTCACTCCCACTGCTATCTCTGTATCTGTCATTGCCTTCCCGCCTAAATCCTGTTAATCTGGGAAACAGAAACCACAGCAAAACACCACCCCCACAGCAAAACACAAGCACCACAAGACAAACTCCCCTTCAGAACTCCCACTCAAACTCCCCCGTTTACAGCTCTGTCTGCTGGCTCCTGTGCCGCTGCAGCTGTCTGTGCCACTGCCTGACTGGCTGCTACCTTTATAGGACCCCTTGATGAATTTGCCTCACAAAAGTTTTGAGCTTGTTCATTATTATTACTAATGCACATGCCACGTATTGCAGAATCAGAATTTCAGAAGAGAGACCACGGAACTATTCACTGGAAACTGCAGAAGTAGACCCCAAAAGGTTCTCTTTCTCAGTCTTCAAGCCTGACTTTTTTGTACTCATAGCAGGACAAAGACTTCACTTTTTGTGTGGGAGAGGGAGCTGTTTCATTTATCCTTTGATGCAACTTTATATATTTTAAATGATCAGTTAGTACTGAGGAGCCATTCATTTATGCATGATCTGTTCTGACAATTTCCTCACAGTTGACCTCTGATTTCCCCTTCCTGATTAAAATTTTAATAGATTCATTGTCTTGCTCATCACTGTTGTTTTCCGTAGAGCTGTTACCCACTCAGCTGTTAGCTCCAATGATTCTTTGACTGGCCTTAAAATTCTGGAAATAGTCAGAAATGTGAGTGGGTGCAAATAGTCTCCTCTATGACCCAATTGTGGCTAAAGATATATTTGCCCACTCATGGGTTTTCAGTATAGGGACTGAGTTCAGGAAACTTGGTTGTGACACTATCTGGAAGAGGGGTAGCTGTGGACTAGCAAAATAGGATCCTGTTTCATCAGTGGGGATCTTAAGTGCTATGATACCCATAACAAAGTGCTGTCTATTCAGCTGGTATTTTCAAGTGTCAGATGCTCCATCTGCAGACCGAAGTATCTGGTCTAGTGGTACCATGGCATAATTAAATCAGAAGTTTGAAGTTAAGCCAATCATCTTCCAGCCACTCTTTTTACAACTAAAGCTCAATGAAATTTCAGATAAATATTATATTCACCCAAAATGAAGGTTTCACATCAACTGAACCTATTTATGAATTCATGCTGAATTCAGCAAATTGTTTCAGCCTGAAAAAATAAATTTTCAAAAATTGACATTTTGACTTTTTTGAATGCATATGTTTGGTTTTGTTTTTACTTTTTGAAATTACATTTTGCTTTGAAATTTTCCTAAACTTATTTATATTAAAAAACAACAACCCACATTAAAACATGAAACTGAAATGAAATGTTTTGTTTTTAGTTGACTTAGATGGTTTCAGTTATCTGAAACAAACTTTTTTTTCTCTGATCAGTCAGTCTGGACTATTTGGGTGCTGCAGCAACTCCCGGCACCTGATCATGCTACATTTGTACCCCCTGAGGCTAGTGAGGGAAAGGAAAAGGAGGGCAACATTTGCCCATAGCTCAGAAAAAAGAGGAAACCTTCATACCCTGCTCACACTGTTTATGAGCAGACCTTCCTTTAACTCACAGACATAGGTTATCTGACAGTATAGATTCACCCCACAAGCCATCGTACAGTTGTTTGATCAGCTTAGGGACAACCTGGATAAAGTGATAAACAGCAATCATGACTTTTTCAAAGTTTAGGCCCTTACCAGTACCATACTTATGTCTATGAACACAGCATAGCAGTGGGAAAACCACTTCGTATGGGCCAGCACATGTTAGTCTGTTACATATATGCTGTGTGAATCAGATAGGCACAGACAA
The DNA here is from genome assembly GCF_965152235.1 of Eretmochelys imbricata. NCBI lineage: Eukaryota > Metazoa > Chordata > Testudines > Cheloniidae > Eretmochelys > Eretmochelys imbricata. The sequence continues at coordinate 146,626,079 of NC_135572.1, forward strand.
TACTCGAGAGGTTTATTCACAGCACCAGGAAGACTGACAAAACAGGTTCAAAAGTATGGTGCTACAGTGACCAATTATATACCTTTTTCTTATCACTTCATTTGCATTTATCTTGTACTTACAGAGACAAACATTGTTTCAGAAAGAGAGAACATTTAACATGATAATGACAGAAGCAGAACATATGCATAAAACTATTTTGATTACATCAATTATCTATAACTACCTTAAGGCGAAGCGTTGGGGTCGGGGTGAGTGTTCACAGATATACGGAGAGCTGGGAGGGTAGGGAGGTGGGTTGTACTGTTCTTTCGTACCGAGAGGCGGAGTTACTGGGCGGACATTTGACCATGTAAGTCTATCAAGTGTTTACAGCTGCCACTGTCCTTGAGCCTCTGATTTTTCTGCTTGTTAGTTACGTGGGTTTCTGTCTCAGCTGCTAACTGAATTTTTAACTCTTGCCTAACAGCTGTATATAACTATAAAAGATACTGGCTAATTTCATACCATCCTTTAGGAATGCTGGCATTGAAGGAAGCTCTCCGTGTACCGCTAGCACGTGCATATTACCCTTATGGGCTTCACCAGTACTTCACAAGTCAATTCAATAAATTCTCAAAGAGCTTTTCATTTCTTTCTGTCTGGTCTATGGTGTCCTAAACAAATTTTATAAACATAAATGGAGAATTATAAAGGAGGAAAACATTTAATCTTTCATTAACCCAGCTTGAGAAAAATATCTTTTGCCAGCTACCACTGATATCAAAAGAGTGGGCCACCCACCAGATACAACAAGGGTTCCCTAATCTTTTCAGTATGTAGTATATTCTAGCTTCTGTTTTCCCTCAAATTGTTCGTTGCTCTCTGACATCTGTGGTTGAAGTTCAGAAGTAATTATCATTAGCTCTTATCTCTCCCTCTTCATTGCATAACCTTCTGCTGTGTCCCCTGTTTTCCTGTTGATCCCCAGTCTAGTTATACTGTCACTTAAATGATTTCCCTTAATCAAACAACTTAAGTCTGTTATTTTACTGACTGTGGAATAATACATTAAAGTCTGTTTGTTCATTTTGTTTTTAAGTCCTCTACCAGCACTGAATTCAGAGCTCTTAATATACACCATGATGCCAAGTAATTACTTGAAATTACTGCCTGGGTTTGGACCAAATATTATATCTGCAATTTTCAGCAGTATTATTAAACAGGAAAGGGAAGCCCCTTCTCCCTACACTCCCTGAGACATTAGGGAAAGAGAACATATTTTTAAAAACAGAGGTAAAAATAAAAAATGTTTCTTGTTTCTTACTGTGTGTGAATTTCTTCCCTAACAAATCCTCCTTTCTGAACTGCTCATAAAGCAACTGATTAATGTGTTGCATAGTGCAGATAGGGCAGCAGTAGCACACCTCGTGGCTGTAAGAGGTGTTCTTATGTTCGCTAGCTTCCAGGAGTATCATTCAGAAAGAAGCCTTCTGGAACTAATTGACTTCCTTTACAACAGAAACAGCACCGATGTTCCAATCAGGTTATTTAGTCTTCTCTTTCTTTTGTGACTGAAACTTAACACAGAGTCTACCACTAAAATGGGTACAATGTTACCCTTCTACTAATTACATGTAATGTGGTGTTTGTGATGTTCCCTATGGTTAGGGATCATGCAGTCTCTGAATACCACCGCAATATGATTGTCAAACAGAGGGCCACATTCTGTCACTCTTGTGCTGAATCATGCCTCTCTCCATTAGTAGTCCCGTTTATTCCAATGGGATCACTCCTGGAGTATGGTCCCAATCAGTACGAGTGCAGGTGGATGTACCTAGCTTGGAAATTGTAAAGATTTTAATGGTGACCATTGCGAACACAAACATTAACCTTGTCACATAGAATTCCTGCTCTATAATATCTAGTGACTGTCATTCATAAATAAGCTCTTGTATTTGAAACAACTGGTTAAGTGGAGGAGGAGAAGGCAGGAAGAAAAAGAGTTCCTGGTGTTGAACAAAGCAATCACTACGGGCTAGATTCTGCCACCTTCCCCATAGTGAGTAATATCTTACCCCTCCAGTAGGCCCATTGATCTCCAAGAACTACTCATAGAATAAGGCACTACCTACTGTGCGGAATGGTGGACAAACATGGTGCTGTCACTCTTCAACTAGCCACCAGTAGCATTTTGCATAGCATCTAACTGTAAATGTGCCAAGCTAGGCTGGAAGCTTGCCATAATTTACTCTTATTGCAAATGCAGGAAATAGCTTCGGACATATCCACTGTATGAAGGTGTAGCCAGTTAAACTATCAGATTAGTCAGTAATATCCTGATGCTTTTGCCACCAGCTGCAAGTGGTTTGTCAGAGCAAATGCAAACTTCCTTTCCCTTCTCCCCCTTGTTATAAAAAGATGGTTTTCAAAGCTTTTTTCCTTCTAACATGGAATGCACAGCATCATATGCCTCTTCCAGCATCTCCTCCTCCACATTTTTAGTGTCACATACAAATTGTTCAAATCTGGCCTGACATCTGCTCTTAGTGTCCTGCACAGGCACCTGCAGAGGATGTTTTCTGTTATTTATGAAGCAAATCTGTCATTTAACAATGTGTTCATTGGAGAAGGAGGAAAAGAGAATGGCTCTTTAGTGCTATTTTAGTAATATCATTGGCTTTCTAAAATTGGAAGCCAGCAGGATATTGCAGAGGATGTACTAGTAGCAAATGGTGCCTAAAAGTATATGGGCAGATGACTAGACAATGGAGTCTTAATAAATGTGACTAATATGTTATTGCAAAAGTTATCCCAGGATTGGTCCACCTCTTTGAAGGTAGAAAAAAATGACATACCAAACATAGATGACTCTTTAATGTGATTTCTGAGTAAGTAACTGCATGTTTCCCTTTTGTTTTGTTTCCCCCATAGTATTTACCACACTAGATCCAGACCAATGGTCCATCTAGTCTGGTATCCCATCCCTGACAGTGGTCAGTACATGCTGCTTCAGAGGAAGATACAGAAACTTTTGTAATGGAAAATAATGGGGTAATTTATCCATGGGAAAAGTTTCTGTTAAATCTAAGGTAGTCAGTGGGGTTAATCATGATGATTAATATCCCTGGGATACTTTTGTGCTGTTTTATGTTTCTGTGGATGTCCTTGTTATCCATGTAACTAATTCTCTTCTAGATCATGCTAAAATCTTGGCCTCAGTGGTACATGGTAGCACGAGCAGCAATTTCTACAGGTTGATTAAGCATCATATAAAAAAGCATTTGCTTTTAAGAGTTTCAAACTTGTTGCCTTTCAGTTTCACTGAATATCTATTTCCTTTTGCAGTGTAGTATATGAAAATACCTTGTATATTTCATTCATTAATTTAAATGCCTCTGTCACACTTCATTTATGTGTCTTCTGTCACCTGTTTCTGGACCCTGTCTGTTTGTATTATGTCATATTTGAGATTGGGTGAACAGAATTAATCACAATAATGCTTTTAAACATAAATGAATATAAGGGCATACTATTTTAATGTTATCTCTTATTTTATATCATATTATTTAGTTTGCTCTTTTGACCACTGCTGATCTTTGAGCAGAAGTTTTAATTAAGCTTTCCACAATGATGCCCTTGTATTTTTCTTAAAATATTTCAGTTAATTTAAGACCCATCAATGTGCATTGCATTGCCTTTGTCTATAGCATTTCAGTCTGCACACCTGCCTATTTAAGTTCCTCTGAAGTAATCACAGCCTAGTGACTCGTCTTCTCTAGTATAGAGAATCTAAATAATCTAAATAATGTTTGTATCCTCTGCAAATTTTGCCACCGATCTGATCACCCTCTTCCCTAGATCAACAACACCAGTCCTTTTACAGTTCCTTGGAGAATCCTCTTCTCATGTGGAAAATTAGTCATGGATTCCCATCTTTCATCTTCTGTCTCTTACTTACTTTTTAATCCATGATAGAATTTTGGATGAAAGCGAGTATCCATTTAAGTCAATTGCAAAACTCAACCTCTTCATTGTTCACATAATGACTATGAGGAACTCTTGCTAATTTCCTGAACAGCCTCAATTGTTGTAACAGTGTTAAGTTTTCTATAATCAACACAAAACCTTATAGTCCCATTTCTTTTAGGAACCATAATGACTGGTGAGGCCCAGGGACTGTCAGACTTTTCAATTATCTCCATTTCCAGCGTACTATGTATTTTGGTAAGCTCTGTTAGCAGCAAGCTGTGGTTCTACAGTGCTAATTTTATGGACCATCTTATGAGTTAACTCTACTTGCTCAGCTCCTGTTCCTGGCAGCTGGGGCAGCAGTGGGACAGGAGTGGATGAGGTGGAGCCCCCCAGCTTCAAGGCATGCTTGGCCTCTGTCGCCGGCAACAGAGCCCACCCAGCTGGCAGGGAGAGTTGCCAAATGTGCAGGAAGGAGGCACAGGGAGAGAAGGACAGAGCCCCTCCCCAGCACATGAGGCATGAGTCATCTATGACTTTAACCTTCCTCCCATATAGGAAATCAAATGGGGCAAATCCTATGGACACTTGGGGTAACTTCTGATTAGCAAATAAAAGTATAGCATTTCATCCATCACTTGCCATCTTGTTTGCATAGATTTTACTGTCCCATTGAATCTTGCAACTAAATCCTTTGTCTCTGGGAGATATGGGGCAGATAGCTGTTTTGTCCACAGTTTACTAAATAACTGGGTCACAAAAATTGACCCCAAATCTGATAAGATCTCTTTTGGAAAACCTGCCCAGCTGAATACAGTATAGTGAACACAGTGAAGAGTGCTACAGCTCCTGTTTCAGCCTCTATATTAGACACAGCAACTGCCTCTGGTTATCTGGGGATGAAGTCCACTTCTATCAATATATTTCTTTCCTCTCTAGGTTGGATGTGGCATTGGAACAACAACAGTGGCTACCCTGACAATTACTCCCTGATTATTGCTAAGGGATGCCGGGGAGCCTTGTGGTGCCCTCATTCTGAGGATTTGGGGAAAAAATTATCTTTAACCTCTTGTATGTCCATTTTGATCCCAAATGACCATCATGGGATAACAACATTAACTCCCCATGATGCTTAGCAGACACAAAGTTTCCCCAGGACTTCTGGTTTTTTCCTACTGGGGCCACTCTATACATTCTTCCCTCTTCTAGAAAAACCTTCCCTTTTCCCAGAGACTACCCATACCTGCCGATAATGGGTGGGGAGGAGAGAGTGAAGGCAGCTGGCTTCAACAGATGTTACTGAGAATGCCCAGTCCACGTGAGCATGCTCAATACAAGCCAAGCAAAAAATCTGGGTGGGGGGGCATGTGACCCCCCGCATAACCCCCCCCTCCATGTGTTGCCTCTGCCTTTCCCCTTATTTGGGATTTTACTGAGGATGATTTCCCCTATGCTTTCTAGGGAGGGGTCTGTTCCCTGCTCTTCTGTACATTCTTGGCTGCTGCCAGCACTAAGCATGATCTCAGTTAACAGGATTGACTTTTCCCCTCCAGGCCCCAAAAGACACATTGGAATCCTGTGCTGAATAGGGTCATGGAGACATCACTTCTGTCCTCTACCCCTCCTCCCCCCAGCTGCCTCTCCATCCTCAAAGTTAATTTTTCAGCTACATATTGTTTGTTGCTGCAGTATACAATACTGGCAGCTTTGGACACAGAAAATGTATCATTATCACTTAACACATCTGCTGGAATGCTCTATCCAGTATACCAACATTTAAAGCACCTTTTAAACTTTCACATTCCAAATTTATTTGAGCTATGGGCATTTTTCTAGTACAAGGAGTTTTACATTTTCCCCAGGGAGTATATCATTTCCCGAACATGTCTTTTCTGACCAGACAAATCCGGGTGTCAGTATCTCTCCAACCTTGGAAACTTTAATCAACTTGTTAACAACCTCCAATGGCTAAGACCTTACAAAATTCACCATGGCACCTTCAGACATCCTCATGGGTTCCAAGTCTAAAGTGGTTGCATTATCCTGGGCTGACTTGGGTTTGTATTTGGATTCCCCTTGCTTAGGGTAATTTATTTTCATGGGTTCACTGGAGCATTTTTGTGGATCATTCTCCTGTGACAGAGGTCTGTAACTACGATTTTCAGAAGGGGATAGGTTCTGGGGTGGTGGGTACCTGGATTCCGCACTGTCCTCCCTTTTCCAAAGGATAAAATGGGCCCCCTCCTTTGCATGAAGCTTCTATTCTTTTCTCAACAAAATATATATTCAGTACAGACACACAACTCCTTAAATATCATCTGTACATACATCACTCAACAATTATGTGGTTTAGGATGACATAAGAAACTATTAGACACCTCACTTGACCCTCTTTGGATAAATAATATGAAAACAGTGTGTTGGGTGTAGTGAGTCTGTCAGGCCTTTCAGGAATTACTGTTACAGAACAATGATCCTTTTACCAGTTGACATTCAGTGGTCACACACGTACTAACACAAAGCTCATTGGTCTGCAATTCCTGGGATCATCCCCTAATGCATTCTTTGAAGATATGCGAACATTTGCAGACGTGCAACGTAGTTGCTGCTTAATGATAGATTACAGTTTTTAGAAGCTCAGACTTCATGAAACTTCATAACTCTTATCTTAGTATTTTATACTGCTGCCCATCACCATATTATCTCCAAGTCTTGCATGCAAAGTCATTAGCAAAAGAGAATTCCCTAGAAGACAGCACAAAGACTCGTCTCCCTTTTAAGTATAAAATCTCTGCTTGGGACTTGGGGCGTTCATTGTTGTTCATCAGTTGGTTGGTTTGTTTGGTTGATTATTTTTGTTTGTTTGGTTTGGGAAGTGTTGGGGGTGCACGGGTAGCAGGGATGTCAATGCTGCTGTGCTACGCTCTGAATGGAGCGTAGCACTCTTGCTAAGGTGGAGCGGCATTTAGATGAACTCGTAAATAAATCCCATTCATTCCTAGTGACTTGTTGCTCTTAAGTGTGTCAGTTTGATACAGCACCCCCTCTTTTGATTTCTCAAGTTCCTTGTTATTACCTGAATAGAAAGGGTCTGGGATAGGTTTTTTTCCCCAGCATCCTCTCTAGTAGTGAATACTGATGCAAAAAAGTCATTTAACTTCAGTGTAAAATCCAATGCTTATTTCATCCTCTTGCAGTCTAGCGGACCCAGTAATTCTCTTGCAGGCTTCCTACTTCTGATATAATTAAACAGTTTCTTATTATTTGTTTTAATGTCTCTAGCCAGCTATTTGCTATTCAAATTGCTTCTTCTTCTTCCCAGTTTTCATCTTACATTTTTTCCTGCCCCAGTTCATGTTCCTTCCTAGTGGTTTCACTTGGGCTATATTTTCCATTTATTTGAAGGATATCTATTTGTCTCAATTACCTCATTTAACAAACCTTTCGTTTAGGGGAATACATGCCTTCTGTGACTTCATTTTATATCTGCACATCTTAAAGAGCCTCTATTTTAATCCTAACAATTTAAATTGCCTTATGTTTCACTGCAGGTTCTTTTTTGACTGACTTTCTCATTTAGTTTTAAATTCCCCTTTCTAAAGTTTTGTGTCACTGTTAATTTTTGGTGTGTTTCTTCTCCATAGGAAATAGAACGTAATTATACAGTGGTCACTATTTCTCGATGACTCAAATATAGTCTTAACCTAACTTCTAAGTGGTACTTAGAACTAAGTCAAGAATCACAGAATATCAGGGTTGGAAGGGAACTCAGCGGGGCATCTAGTCCAACCCCCTGCTCAAAGCAGGACCAATCCCCAGTTTTTGCCCCAGATCCCTAAATGGCCCCCTTAAAGATTGAACTCACAACCCTGGGTTTAGCAGGCCAGTGCTCAAACACGAACAGCATGCCTTACTCTTCCAAGAATTAGTCACTTAAGACGTTGAGAAACCGCTTCTCTAAATATGACACTGGACCGTCTAGCACAGTGTCTCATACAAGGCAAAGTGCAAGCCTCACATCTGGATGAAGCAAGGCAAGTAGGGACTAATTATGCAGGGTTCAATGCAAAGGACAGGAAAGGTAAACCTGAATAAAAAATGGTGACCTTTAAAAGAACATGAAAATTTGAAAAACAAAATAAAAACAACCCCAACGCCTACCTTATGCCCACTTAAAGAAAATGTTGCAATTCCATGCATTATCCTTATGTTTCTAGCCAGGAGTCCTGGCTGTGATAATGACCAGTCACGGGTGCATTAGAGAGAGCTACAAAATCTTCTCATAATCAACAATTTTAGAACAAAATTGTTATTGTGGAAGTTTTTGCCTAACCCCAGGCAGCTACTGTTTGGTTTATGCCCTGAATCATGAAGAATGATATCATTTAGATATTTTTATTTTAGATATTTTAGCTGCAAACTATATTCTTATTATTCACATAAATATCTTGCTCTTTTTGGAATCCTAGTAAGGATTTTGCCTTAGAAATATCTTCTGGTGACGGCTTCCATAAGTCAATTACACAAGGAGTAACCTTTTATCAGACGCAAATGTGTTGCCTTTTCATTTCATTCATGTTCTTCTATTTCTAGTTGTTGTCTCCACCCCCCCAGTTTTCCAATTTTATTGGCACTTAGATATTTCTTGGAAGACAAAGTCCATCAATAAGTCCTTTACCATTTCCCTCTTTCAGAATGATACCTAGCCAGTGTACTATTGCTACCCCCAACTAGAGTCCATGGCAACAGCTTTCTGTTCAGCCCAGACAATAAAGTAATGCTTAAACTCAGATTTTTTTCAATCTTATCTTTAACACGTATGTTCAATAGTACCACACTTCCTGCAGAATTTTGTCAGGACCTGATCCTGCAGTACTTACCAGGGGGCTGAAGGTGCTCAGCCCCTCATAGGAGTTTTCAGCATTTCATAGGTTCAAAGCCTTAATTTCATATTCCAAGTATCCTGGTGGACTGAATTTCAATGGTGTTGAAACACCCACACTTTCTCTGTAATTTTAGGGCAGGAAGTGGTCAGCCCCTCTGAAAATCAGGCCATAAATATGTAACCCTGTCATAAATATAAAGGGAAGGGTAAACCCCTTTGAAATCCCTCCTGGCCAGGGGAAAGCTCCTCTCACCTGTAAAGGGTTAAGAAGCTAAAGGTAACCTCGCTGGCACCTGACCAAAATGACCAATGAAGAGACAAGATACTTTCAAAAGCTGGGAGGAGGGAGGGAAACAAAGGGTCTGTGTCTGTCTGTATGCTGGGTCTTGGCCGGGGATAGACCAGGAATGGAGTCTTAGAACTTTTAGTAAGTAATCTAGCTAGGTATGTGTTAGATTATGATTTCTTTAAATGGCTGAGAAAAGAATTGTGCTGAATAGAATAACTATTTCTGTCTGTGTATCTTTTTTGTAACTTAAGGTTTTGCCTAGAGGGGTTCTCTATGTTTTTGAATCTAATTACCCTGTAAGATATCTACCATCCTGATTTTACAGGGGGGATTTCTTTATTTCTATTTACTTCTATTTTTTATTAAAAGTCTTCTTGTAAAAAAACTGAATGCTTTTTCATTGTTCTCAGATCCAAGGGTTTGGGTCTGTGGTCACCTATGCAAATTGGTGAGGCTTTTTATCCAACATTTCCCAGGAAAGGGGGGGTGCAAGTGTTGGGAGGATTATTCATTGTTCTTAAGATCCAAGGGTCTGGGTCTGTAGTCACCTAGGCAAATTGGTGAGGCTTTTTACCAAACCTTGTCCAGGAAGTGGGGTGCAAGGTTTTGGGAAGTATTTTGGGGGGAAGGACGCGTCCAAACAGCTCTTCCCCAGTAACCAGTATTAGTTTGGTGGTGGTAGCGGCCAGTCCAAGGACAACGGGTGGAATATTTTGTACCTTGGGGAAGTTTTGACCTAAGCTGGTAAAGATAAGCTTAGGAGGTTTTTCATGCAGGTCCCCACATCTGTACCCTAGAGTTCAGAGTGGGGGAGGAACCTTGACAAACCCCAAAGGGGTTTCTAATCAAAATGAATGAGTCCCTAAATCCTATGGAGTGGTGTTTGATAATTTGAGCACTCCTTTATTAATTTGTGAAATCAAAACTTTGCACAGGGATTTTACGAGCATATGTAGTTTTGAAACTTCCTCTTACCCCTTTTATAACCTGTGTTATGACTGTGATTCACCTGTAACTTTCATAAAATGGATTGTGCAAGGGTCCCAACTGCAAAAAAACAACAATTCAACAAAGATGCTATGTGCCATCTAAGCCTATCTAAAAAGGCTATGTCCCTTAAGTTTTTGTCTTGGACCCTTTAAAAATATTACCAGACTACATCAGTAGATGATACCCACATCACTAGATGATACCCTCATCATCAAAGGTCAGAAATGTTAACTGTAACCTATAATTTGTTCTGACACTGGCTATAGAACCATTTTCCTTGCCTAAATTTCTTTATGTCTACATGTCTCGCTAATTCAGTGAAACATGGCAATAATGCTAACAATCAGATCTTAGTCCCACAATGTCCGAAGGGTTGCATTAACTTAATGATGGATTGGAATGGCTCATACATGATTCAGCTTTCCACTCATTCTCTGTTGTTTCAAACTGTAGGATTGCTGGGGGGAGTGGTGGTGGGAAGGGGGAAAGGACAGTGTCAGAGGATTAGTAATTTACTTAGCCAGCCTTTCTTAGGCTTTAGCATGGCCCTGTGCTACTGGAAGAACTGGAAACCAAGCCCCACAGTGTGACTTACTCAAGGCAAAAAGATAAACAAAATAAGCAGTAAATCCTGGGCTTTGAGTCCTGCTCCCCTTGTTCCCTCAATGTTAAGGTAGAGAGCAGGAGTAAAAGGAAAACAACAGTTTTAAAATAAAACTATGACCTTGTCCTAAATATCTTACCACACTATCTTATTCTAGATTCTGAATGTATTTATATACAAAATTGTGTACTGAATCCATGAAATAGGGAGAAAAATCCTTACTTTTCCATACATGCTATAACTACACAAGGTGCCTTCTTCAGTTTGGAGTTGCCCACAGACCAGGGCAGTACAACTCGCACAAACCTCGGTCTCTCTATCTTATATACAGCCCACCACAGAATCTAGTGGGAATGATGGAAGAGTCTCACAGGACATAAATTGAGAAGGAATGTATATGATTGGAAACATAATAACATAAGAATAGCCATATTGGATCAGACCAATTGTCCATCTAGCCCAGTATCCTGTCTTTCAACAGTGGTCAATGCCAGGAATGAACAGAACAGGTAATCATCAAGTGATTCATCCCCTGTCATCCACTCCCAGATTCTAGGAAACAGGGGCTAGGGACACTCAAAGCATGGTGTTGCATCCCTGCCCTTCCTGGTTAATAGCCATTGACCTATCCTCCAGGAACTTATCTAGCTCTTTTTTCTAACCCAGTTATAGTTTAGCCTTCACAACCCCTGGCAAGGAGTTCCACAGATTCATAGAATCATAGAATCATAGAATATCAGGGTTGGAAGGGACCTCAGGAGGTCATCTAGTCCAACCCCCTGCTCAAAGCAGGACCAATCCCCAATTAAATCATCCCAGCCAGGGCTTTGTCAAGCCTGACCTTAAAAACTTCTAAGGAAGGAGATTCTACTACCTCCCTAGATTGACTGATTATTGTGTGAAGAAGGACTTCCTTTTGTTTGTTTTAAACCTGTTGCCTATTAATTTCATTGGGTGACCCCCTGATTCTTGTATTATGTGAAGGATATGTGAAGGAATAAATAAACTTCCTTATTCATACCAGTCAAGATTTTATAGACCTCTATCATATCCCCTCTTAAGTCGTCTCATTTCCAAGCTGAAAAGTCCCAGTCTTTTTAATCTCTCCTCATACAGAAGCTGTTTCAGAACCCTCATCATTTGTGTTGCTGTTCTTTGTACCTTTTTCAATTCCAGTATATCTTTTTTGAGATTAGGCAACCAGATCTGCATGAAATATTCAAGGGCATACCATGGATTTATGTAGCGGCATTCTGATATTTTCTGTCTTCTTATCTATCCCTTTCCTAATGGTTTCTAACATTCTGTTTGCTTTTTTGACTGCCACTGCACATTGAGCAGATGTTTTCAGATAACGATCCACAATGACGCCAAGATCCCTTTCTTGAGTGGTTACAGCTAATTAAACCCCTTCATTTTTTATGAATAGTTAGGATTGCTTTCCAATGTGCATTACTTTGCATTTATCAACATTGTATTTCATCTGCCATTTTGTTGCCCAGTATTTTGAGATCCTTTAGTAACTCTTTGCAGTGTGCTTCATATTCAACTATCTTGAGTAATTTTATATTGTCTGAAAATTTTGTCACCTCATTAAAGGGATGAGTTGACAAGAAAGGAGATTAGAGAGAGAGAGAGAGAGAGAGAGAGAGAGATTTAAAAAGAAGATGAGAGAGATGGTAAACAGAATAACTGCTAGAGAGGATGGTTTTGTGGTGTAAGAACTTAATTCTTCAAGGAGCCCATTTGGGTAGCACCTAAACATATACTTAGCTTGAAGTGATTGAGTAGCCACATTGACTTCACCAGTACTGCATATATGTTTAAAGTTATGCATTTGTATAAACCCTTCAAAAGATGAGAACCAGAGTTCTCCATATCCTGGAGGCTTGACCACTAAATAATGTTGGAAATTCTTCTTACATCCATGGGTACAAATCTACAGAGGACTGGCTTCTTTTAATAAAGTTGTAATTTTTGCACAAATTTCATGGAATTTTCTCCTGTACTCCTTTAGCAATATTCATATTCCCAGTGAACAAGCAGTTTACATAAATAGTTACCGAACCTATGTGCACACCTCCAGAGAAGAATATCCCATTTTCAAAGACTTATAAGGGTGAAGAAAGAACAAGAAGAAGGTGTTCAATTTGAAAGTGATTCAGTATTTTATAGACATGTGACAGATTTTTTGAAAGAACAAATACTTTAAGTAAATTACCAACATTTTGCTACTTTCATACAAGCCTTACCATAGTTATCAGAGCTGAATTGGTGACAGTAATGTGCTTTTAGATCTATTTTATTGATATTAAAAAATCTAAACTAGAGCTAACGTGTGACATGCTCTGAAAACATCGCTATATATTCTGCAAAAATATTCTAGTTATTTTACAAAGTGATTAAGCTGCTATCATTTGTTATAGTTGCTTTTGGATCTTAAAGATCTTACTGACTCAAATGGAAAAGTATATTTTAAATTATATTGTATATCACTACTTTTTATGCATAATTTTTTTTCATCTTTTGCCTCTCATAATATTCTGTTTATAAATGGACCAGAGTACCCAGGAATGCTGCTGAGATGGGCTTACTGCCCTAAGCAACCATTAAGCTTCACATATACAGAAAGGCAAGGTTTACAAGAATCATTCATCTATCCCTTACACACACAAATCTCTAACAATAACTCTTTTATTAACAAAATTCTTTTATTACTAAGAACGGCTTTTATTTGATTATGTTGAGGTAAAATCCCTAGAAAACTTATATAACGGCTATATATATATATATATATATATATACACTCACACTGAATATATTATTCTGAAAATCCTTGTCTTCTCTTTTGCATTTTGCACATTTATTTATACTTGCCAAGAAGCTTATCAAAGTACCCACCACAGAAGAAACCAAATGTACTTGGGTCTACCCCATGCTAATTAAGGAATTAATAGTGCTGTATGGTATTAATTGTGCTCACACTTGCATTAAGGATCATGTAGAGCCACACAGGCTCATCTTAAGGAACATGGGCAGGCAGAGCTCCCCAGCGTGCAGGGACAGCATGCCATCTGCTACTTCTCTCTATGGGATGCAGCATGCTCTCCCTTAAAGCTGGTCCCATTCTGCCTACTCCTTTCCAGTTTTCCCATCCTTGGGAGCACTGAGCATCACCACAGAGAGAGCAGTCCCTGTGTTCCCCTGAGCACCAAGACTGCAGTTTTGCCTGGCCCTTTTATGGAGCGTGCAATAGGGGGAACCACTTTGCTCTCCCAGTGTGCATGCACATAAGGAACAAGGTACAATCTGACACTTGATGGATTTCTCTTTTATCCAATACCTTAACTGCTTCAGATCTTCCCTGGGAGAACGGGAGTTAGGTGTTGAGCTCCAGTTGACCATTAATGGAAGTTCGGAGCCTGGCTGCTCTTTCTGCATTGAAAATATCCCCCATAATCTTTCTATTCCCCTAATCTCATTCCTTTACTAGTCTCATATTCCATCTTTTCTTATACATAGGCTTCTCAGCATGGTTTCCTTTGAAAGAACTTTCTTTAGTTTGTCTAAAAATCAAACCAAAAGGCACAAACCTATAAGAGGCCTTTGCACTTCGGTTTCCCACAGCTTCCCTGATGTTTTTGTTTGATGCTCACATAGAGGGTCTCTGATGGGGTTCCTGGGATGCAACCTGGACTGTGGGACTGCTGAATCCTCTTCCCACCAATCTGAGGTATCCTCCTCACACTGTGATGTTGTGTCAAGCCACAAACCTCTGGCAGGTACTGCACTTACACAGACATCCACAGACAGGGACACACCCCAACTAAATGACATGAATGATCTCTCCCAGATACTCATGCACTATCACTAGGGAGGCTCCAGCCAATTTCCCCCAGTACTCCAGCCTTGCACCTCGGAACTGTACCATCTTGCACTGGTCAGAGGCCTGACCAGTGTAAATTCATTATCCAATCCACCACTCCTTCAATGTGGAGAGGACACACACTAGCCTTTGTAAACTGAGCTGAGATTTCCCAAGCACTTCAAACAAAACACATTGTTTTAGGTAAAATAATAAAACAGATTTATTAACTACAGAAATATTGATTTGAAGTGATTATAAGTAGCAAGCATGGAAATCAGAGTTGGTTACTTAAGACATAAAAATAAATCCGCAGTCTGAGTTCTAAAAACTAACCAGAATTTGAATCAAGCAGTGTCTCACTTTGACAGATGGTACAAACAGGTCATGGATCCTCAATACACAGGCTGGAACTGCCTTCCAGCCTGTGACACTCTCCCCCAATTCAAAGTTGTTGTCCCCCAATTCCAGATGTTGAGTTGTGGGGGGAATTGTGGGGGGCCAAGTGATGATGTTACTTCCCCTCTTTTATAGCTTCCTCCAGCCTGCTGGAAACATCTATGCTTGTGACCACCCCCGTTGGTCAAGCATTCTCCATTGTCTATGTGCTCCTTCTGAGAAGTCTCTGTTGTGTACAGTTCATGGGATAGTGGATTCTTCCCTTGATTGGTGTTGATGAGCCATTAGCTGCTGTCTGGCTACTCCATGTTGTACCTGAAAGGCTGGTTGTGGATGTTCCAAACCTCACAACATATTTTAGTAACATACACATAACAAAACTTTATAACTTCACATACAATGATAGCAGATACAATCCAACAGAATATTAATGTTCAATAGGTCAAGACTTTTAGGATGATACCTCACAAGGCATACTTTGTACAAAACATATCATAATTATATGCCAGTGGTGAATATGGGGGTTCCAGAGTGCTGCTTTTAGGTACAGAGTGCCACAGGGTCTACCCCTGTTCCTATAGAAGTTAATAGCAAAGTCCCATGCAGTTCAATGGTGCAGGATTAGGGCTATCTAGAGCAAAATTCTCCTCTCAAATACATATTGTTAGTTTTGACTTAAATAGCGTATCCCACTACGTTTTGCAGATCTGTCATGAGCATCAATGGAAGCACTACACTTGTACTCTAGGAAGAGCAAAATATAAAAATCAAGATCCATTGTGCATATCTGGACAGGGAGCTTTGCTCGGCTCTCATCTGGTGGTCCCATTTGGAGCATAAAGGCATCATAAGATTTTCTGAACCCTAAGGCTGACAATATATTTGGATAAAATAAAACTGGATCCAACCCCTTTCTTTGAATTCACACTCCATTTTTAGGTTCAAAAAAGTTAACAAGCACTAAACATAAACATGTCAAGGTTGGTGGGGCTCAGAATACTCCAGAAAGCTGATACACAGAAAGACTGATTCATTTCATTCAGCTGTGATTCCTCCAGCTGACTGAAAAGTGATATTGATGCTCTCAGTAAGAGGTTCCATCTAGTCTTCTGCAGGAACACTAGTATTTGCTCTGTGGGGTCTAGATGTTGAGTGAGTTAAAAATGGGGTCCTCTTGGCATTCTTCAATAGATACTGGGGACAACCAAGGAAATAACAGTGAGATCTGGCCCCACTTTTCTTTGTTCGGAAATATAACAAATTGATACATAGGAGAACTGACTGGGGATGGTGGGATGAAAGGAAGAGAAAAAAATAGGAAGATTTAGGTTGATGTGGAGTTATCTGCCAACAGAAGTTGTAGAAGTCCAATTACTCAGATCATTTTAAATAATGGATACAATCCTAGAAAAGTGTTTGTCTGACTACTACTTATTTACAAATTGATGTGTTGCACCAATACCAGCTTGACATTCCCCTCCCAATGCAAGGCTTGTTTATATTGTTATATTCCATGTTTATATCATTGATTTGTATAACCTCAGGTACATCCTGTGCACCTAACTACTTAACAAATAAGTCTTACTTAGCTGTGATATCTCCTGTAACTATCCCATGGAAATAAAAACTAGTAGTTGTAAAATAAAATATAGCATAGACAACAACACCATAGTGAAAGGAAGAAGGTGAAGACGACTCTATACTAGAGCTGGCTGAACCTTCCTGAATTTTGAAATAGTAATTAAATATTCCAGCACAACTTCAATTTATCTATAAGGAGGAAATGTGATTAAAATTTTCAGCAAAAAAATTGGGGATTATTTGGACAGCTATAGAGCTGATTCAAGTTTTTTAACAATTGAAATATTTTGATTAAATTGCCAAAATCCAGTAATTTTTTTATAAATGCCTATGATTTTGGTACTTGGTTTTTTTGTTTATTTGGGGGTTTTTTGTTGGTTTTCTTTAATCTTCTGGGTCTTTTCTATCTTTAATTTCCATTATTCTAGCAATATCATGAGAATTATTCTTAAATCAGCTAGTGACAGGTATAAAAGGCCCTAAAATTCTGATTCTGATTTACTTCTCCTTGAATCTACTTTATTTCCCAACCAAATTCACTATTTGCAAATGGTACAGTGAGTTTCCTACTGTGCAAATTTTCAATGTTGCATTGAGCACAATACGGTGAATTTCTTCTAATTAGTCTATGTAGTAAACTAACACACTGGTGTACAATTGTTGCTGTTCCAAACCTAACCCATTTACCAGTACATGGACTCAAAAGGAATGTGTCAGAAGGTACAGTTTCCACTCTATTCTGAACACAGGACCTGATCCAAACCACAGCTGCAGTGTTTCAGTGGGCTTTGGATGAGACCCATAGTGTGTATGCACAATGGAGATGGTCCAAACTTTCTCCCTTCCTGGGGGTTGTGTTTATTTAATGTAAATAAAAATAAACCAACAAACATACTTTCAACCTTGGATTTTTCCTTGTTTTTTTTTTCTCCCAGTAGGACACCTCTGTTCCTGCCTCCAGTTCCCCCTACCTTGAAGAGAAACTCTATCACTTCTTTTACAGCTGGATTCAAGCAAAGGGGCTAGATTGTCACCTAATATATAAATCCCATAGCTCCACTAAAGTCAATGGAGTTTTGCCCACTTGCACTACTCACACTTATGTCTCCCCTGAACTGGAAAGACTGAATTGGCAAAAAATCTGGGCATTATGGCCAGGTGGCTTTGTGCATCTGAATTAATCAGTCTCTGAAGTGGCAGCTCCAGGAATTGTTGCTATTCTTCCTATTTGGCTGCTACTTGAGCTTTATGCTCTTTCATAAATTTCAACTAGGCCAGTTGTTGCTGGGCTGCTGCTAGTGCTGGGCTTTAGCTTGAGATTGCTGCAGTTGTTTCAGCTGTTCCATTGTCCATGTCAGGACCTCTTTCACATCTCTCTTTTACGCAGAGGATATTTGATACCATGTCTAACATCACATGTAAAACAAGTACAGCTTGTAGATTGAAGATTTTTAAGGCCAGAAGGGATTATTATGATCAACAAGTCTGACTTGCATTGGAACAGGCCCAGAATTTCATACAGTATTTGCTGCATCTAGCAATAACTTGTTGAATTATAGGACAGCCAATCTTGCTTTCAAATGATGGAGAGTCCACCACTCCCCTTCTCACCCATACAACCTAGGTATGGTCCAACTGTTAACATAAAAAACAACAAAAAACATAAGCATAAACTGTTTTCTGAGCTTAGATGTGCCTAGACACTCAGATACTGCAACCCTTCCTCACTCCTGTATTGGAGCTAATAGGACCTACCTGACCTGACATCAGAGTTAATCAGCAAAAAATAACTCTCTCTCTATTCAGCACCATACAACAGAATGAGTCATCAAAAAGAACTCCTTCATTCATTTGCTGGACCCTAGATTCCACCTTCCTGTTGCAGTACTTTCCCTTCAGAATAGGGTAGCAGAATCTGGATATCAATAGTGCTGTGAGGTGGAACTCTCAAACACATCACATCTGAAAGGCAAAAATGAAGCTGATAACCTTATCATGCTTTTATATATCTGTGAAACTTGCTAGGAAAAACCAGTGTGAAATTATTTCCATTTCATCTATCAATGTGCCAAGTCAACACAGATGTTCTGTTCAGGCGGCTGTGGTTGAATGTACATCCAAATGAAAAATAATAATGCTATTTTCATCTTACACAGTGGAAAAGAAACTTCTGTCATATCAAGTGTTTGTATTAAAGTATATGTGTCTTTGTGTACTCCCTAAGCAATTTAGAATGAGAGCCAAGGTTTAATAGAACTTACACATGTACTAAAGTTAGCAGGTATTAGGAAAAATAGCCATTTCTTAGAGGCAATCCTTCCTACTTAATTCCTTCTCAGATTTTAGATGCATTATTGCAAGTCCATACTTTCTCTGCTGGTTCTGCATGCTTAATTGTAAGTTTCTTCATTTCTTGCTACTTTACATTGCTTCTTGTTACCTTACATCACATAATGAAGGAACTACATCAGATGATGTCATGGTATTATATGCATAAAGCTCCATGTAATGTAGTCTTGATGTTCTAGGCTGTGTTCTCTGGGTCTTGTTATCTTACATTGTACTGTTTCTCTCAGTGGTTTTATCCTTGTATTCAGGCTAATTTCTGTGCTGCATTATTCAGTTTCAGGGAATTGATAAAGGCATGGAAAATTATAACTAGTCCACTTTACAAGGGACAAATGTACAGGTCTCGTAGTAGAGGTTTCATTCTCTCATGCCATGGATTAAACCACATCACTAGGTGACCAACTAGTTTCTGATCAACTGATTTCTAGTTTGCCTCCAGATGATAAACTGCCTCTAATTGCTAAAGTTTGTTTGGAGCTTTCTTCTATATCATATTAATGTCTGGGAGAACAAATGCTAATTCTTCTCTGCTATAGTTTTGGCCATAGTCCCTCAGCATGGAACTGATCACTGGATCCATGCCCTTCCTGGGTCCATTACTGTTGGAGATTGTTAATGATGCTCTTAGAGAGGGAAGATGGTTGCTTTGAAGGATACACTGGTGCAGCCTTTGGATAAGTGAGTAAGACAGTTGAGAAGACTGTGAAGAGACAACTCTCATAATATCTAGATACTTATGAGCTCCTTGTCTTTTGTCAATTTGGGTAGAGTTTGGCACATAATTATACTGTTTGATACTCTTCTTGCAGATGAAAATTGAATATCCACAGATATATTATCCAGTCTATCAGTTGCCTTTGGTACCATTTAATATCAGGAGCCATCGATGGTCGCCGAACTCCAGTGGAAGTAGATATAGTTTCCTTAATGTGGCTTCCTTCTGTTCTTTTGGCAGGACTGCAGAGGGAAATTGTGGACAACAGTTCCACTTCTCCAAAGGCTCTCATGAGTGGGATGCTTCAGGGTACCATATCATCAACCTTTCTTTCAACATGTTTATGGTGTGTTAGGAGTGCCAGTGAAAAAGCATGGGGGCGCATGTCTGTCAGTATGTGGATGGCACCCAGCTTTATGTCTCTGTTTCATCTGATCTGAATGATGTGGTCAAACATTTCACACGTCTGGCTGGGATTGAGGCACAGGGGAAGGCACAATGCCTCAAGTTATAACTAGGAATGTGCTAGAACAGGAGTTTTCAACTTTTTCTGTCAGATGTAGAGCTTGTTTCTGCTTTCCATGTCTTTTTGTTTTCAATTCTACAGAATTTCTAAAGAAACTAAAGCTCGTGTTAGGTCTCACATTGTGAGAGCACATGAGAGTAGAGCTAGTTGGTTTCCACATGGAGTTTAAGGTGATTTTGACCTATAAAGTGCTAAATGTCTTGGGCTCTGACTACCTGAGACACCACATCTCTGCAAGTGTGACCTTGCCATGGCTGCAGTCAGTGAAAGGACTCTACCTGCATCTGTTCAGTAGACAAGAAAGG
Source organism: Eretmochelys imbricata (assembly GCF_965152235.1). Taxonomy (NCBI): domain Eukaryota; kingdom Metazoa; phylum Chordata; order Testudines; family Cheloniidae; genus Eretmochelys; species Eretmochelys imbricata. The sequence continues at coordinate 146,646,538 of NC_135572.1, forward strand.
GAGTTGCCAGCAGTGCACTTTCTATGAGGGCCCCTTGGATCTGGAACTGACCTTCCTCTCCTTGGTCTGACATAGCCTGAATCTGTTGAACTCTGTTTTATAATTTGAAAGCCATATGTATGGCTGGGCTTTAGGAGAGGCCTGGGGCTATGGGTGTGAATGGCAGGAGCTAGAGGTACAAATTGCTGATTTGAATTACTAGGTGGTTAGTTTAATTGTATTGAGTGTTGCCTTTGTTTCACTGATGGGTGGTTATTCCCGTAAGGATTTTTTTGTTGTTCTTATAGCACTCACAGCAGATAGGCATCATTTAAATTATTTAAATTAAATAAATATTAATACATTGTGTTATCTATCCAGGCAGATGTACACCTGGCCAACATAAGCCACAGATTTTCTTCCCTCCAGGTTTGATTTCTGCAACTCCAAATGGTTCAGAATATGCCAGCCCACCATTTAAAGAATGCATGTCACTGTGGACTTAATCCAGTACCCAGTGAAGTAAATGGAAACCTTTCTATTTACTACAGTTGGCATTAGATTAAACCCAGAAGCATATCATGCCAGTGCTCTGCTCAGTATCGTCCTGTCTCTAGTTTGTTCCATCTCTTATATTATTGTTCCATCTCTAAATACGTGGGGGGGGGAAGCAGATGATTATTATGTATTGTACACAGTTATATGGATAAATGAAATTGCAAGGAGAATCCAATTTTAGGGTGCATCTCTTTTATTTCAAGCGCTAAACTCCTTGCCCTCAGGTCAGAAGATACACTGGGCATGAATCTATTATTTTATAAATCGAGATTTGAGGTGTACCATATTTCCACAGAAAGCAAAATTGAACAAAACAGTTAAGTAGCCCACAAAAATGAGAGAAACAAAATTGCATCTTTTATCAACAAGACACTTTTCAGAGAATTTAATTAGCTAATCTGGTACCTTTCAGCATTTTCATTTTCATGTATTATGTCTTTTAAAAATGTTATTCTTTGCCCAGTTAATCATAATAGGTTTAAAGACTAAACAAGGTGATTCTCTTTTATGTAAACTGTTTCTGGTTTGTTTAAAAATAAACAACCACCGAAAAAAACCCCTAATCGGATATATAGGGATTATGAGTGCAGAAAAGTGTTGGAAATTCCCAGATCTTCACATCTTCAAGTGAAAAAACGGAGACCACTAAATTTCCTATATTTCTTTGTTCTACATTTGGATCCCAAATAGCCATATTAACTAAACTCAAGAGAGCATAGCAGTGCTGCAGACATGGGGATTCCTGCTAATACCATGCAATGATTCAACGCCACCTTCGAGCTCAGCCATGCGTTAGTTATTTCCTCCCAAGTGGGCAACCTTGCAAAGGGTGACACCCTTACCGGGTATACTGACATTTGGAAGTTCACTTCTAATTCGAGCTGAGAAAAGCCTGCCATGATCAGCAGCACTGGGAACTGAAGCACATTTGTTTCTTGACTGTAACAAAACCTTCAATACTTTCATTTTTAGCATAATTAAGAGCCCCAAGGACAACAACAGACTGGAAGGGAAGGATAATACAACCAGGAAAAGTGGAATTCTCCACAGTTTTATCTGTAGCATGAACCTGCTTTTTAGGTGCCTGATGGTAACCTAAAAGAAAGGTATGTTTTTATACAAATGGGGGGAAACTACATCTGAAGCAGTAAATGTAATCATTTCTTTAAAAAAGGATTAATTTACTAATTGCTTTGGAGGAAAATTTGAAAGAAATCAATACATGTCTATAAGGCTGGCTGAAGTGTCGGTATTGTTCTCTCTGAATTCATTTTGCTCCTTTCAATTTCCCTGCATCTGTGTAGGTGTATAGACAATTGGTTCGCAAAAGCTCTGTGTTTACTGAGGTGTGCATACTGTGAATCACCTTTTCTCTCAAGACCCTAGCTTTTTATTGTACAGTCATAATTTATAAAATGCAAAGAGCTACATGTTCCCCTCTGTTAAACCTGCCAGTTTTCAATGGCAACCATTGTACAAAGATTTACAAACAATAGTTTTTTTAATAAGGAGCAAGGTGGCACAGCAAATTTAATGCTTCCTTCCCACCCCCCCCCAGCCCTCAGGAAACCTAGGTTCAATTCTGGATTTGATCTACAAAAAAATGCAGGTGGTCTCAATTTTATCCCTTCAATGCCCCTATCACAAACACTACACATACAACCGTTTACAGGCTGAATGTGCAATATGTGGATTTCCCCATAAACTGTACTCTGTGCTTCAAATGAGAGGAGTTGTGCAGAAAGCTAAAATGAACGTGAAACATCTGGGAGAGGCTGTAAGGTGCTATGGGCTACAGTGCTACCACTACCCAAGTTTACAGATCCATTTTCAGCAGACACAATTACCCGGATGTTAAAATGTCTGCAAAAGATAAGCATTTAGATGAGAAAAACATCTGGCTTAAACTTATCCCACGCAAATCTAAGTTAATGCTGTAGGTAGGGGGAAATGCCTTGAGAGGTAACTGAGATATTGATCTCAAAGGCACCCACACTCTGATCATCAAGTGAAGTCTCCGGGATCTACTGAAATCATCACTGATCCTCAATGTTGAGATAGCAACAATTGGCACAAAAACCATCTTCCATTGCTGGCTAGCAAGGAGATTATTCCTTTTGAATTAGGATTCAGTCACAGTATTCCTTTTATTAGTCCCTCAATTCAGAATTGAAAGTGAAGGCAAAAAGACACCTTCATAATTAAGCTACATGCCGTCACACATACAATAATGAGGGTAAGTTGCTAAGAACACATCACACCAGTGCCCCGTGCCCTTCATTGGCTTCCCATCACATTTCTTATCCAGATCATGGTCCTGATCTTTAAAACCTTCATTAAAAAAGGCCTGGCTTTCTCTAGGTCACTCCTCTTTTCCTGACCCTCTCAGTTAGCTGTGTTCCTCAGGAACACTGAAGCTATTAGTAAGCATTTGGGAGCAGGATTCTTAACATTCTTAGTAAAGGATCTTTGACTCTGCAGTTCCTTACTGGAGGAGACTGGAAGGATCCAGTTTCTGAACACTGTACAAAACTCAACCTTTCATCAGCCCGGCAAAAAAATAAAATAAAAAAAAAATCACTTTTACCAGAAGGGTAACACAATCAGCGTGGATTTGCACTGTGGAGAAAGCCTGTCTGAATCCTGTACTTGTGGCCTAGCATTCTGGCCTATGACCCAGTCAGTCTTTATCTTTGTAGGAATGGGGACAGGGTGATCTCAATGGAGGGGTTTTGACCTACCTGAGCCAATAGAGCCTGAGTTTATCAATCTTCAGGGCATCCTACAAGGCCTGTCTGTTCCACCAGGTTTTTATCTGGTGGCTGTGGGATAGGCTAGCACTTGACCTTGTTAACATGTTTTACAAATGCATAAAGATTTTCCAGATCTTTTCAAAGCCCTCATAATGACAACTCTGTTTTTCACAGTGAGACATTCTTTTTTCAGGGGCGAACGCAAGTTTTTTGTGTTTCCGGTATATTTAATGCAAACTCCAGCTGTCCAAGTGGGGCCAGACTGTGACCCATTCTGCACTTCCACACAAGGAAGGAAGGGGACACTTTACACCTCCACATTCCCCTGTGCTGGCTATCCATAATGTGGATTAGCATATGTGGGAGGAGAGCACACTGCACAGGGCTGCTACCTCGTCCCACTCCTGTATCTATAGGCAGGAAGGGGTGGGAAGTGAGCTGCATGACCCCTCCAAGGTGCCAACCAGTGCAGCTACACTAGGGAATGTACATTGCCCCAAGCTCATTCCTGGTGTAGGCTACTTCTGCACCTGATCAGGAAGAAACCAGAAGGCAATTTAGTTTATAATTATTAGGTACTGGGAGTATTTACAAAAGGTAGATCAAACTTTTTGGTATCTTTGAGGGTAGCAGACGTTTTATTGCCCTGAAATCACATAATGAATGCATTACTTTTATTTTTTTTAAAATCCTTTAATTAGGGAATGTTTTGGATTTCTACAGTACATTAAATATTTTGTAATTCCACAAAAAATAAATTCTACATCATAATGAGTTATTAACTTGTTTCCAAACTACAAGCTGCTAAGAAATGTAAGCATTTAGAGGATAAAAGGAGAGATTAACTATTAATGTAATGTGTCTGTAATATTTGACACCCTACTTAGCATGACCATTATCTGCTACTGCCTACAAAATTTATTCTTCATGCTCCCACTGTATTGCCAGAATGCCATATGGCCATGCTTGTTTTTCTTCAAATAATTTTTTACATAAACAGCTGGTGAACTGTTTTCATTGTAACACAGCACATATTTTCTGAGACAGTTAGGAAGGGCTGATGTAACTCTAGTTGCTGTCATGCTTTTCATGTCAGTGTTGCAAGGAAACTCATATGTATTATTCAAAAACTGGAAGATTAGTCTACTTTTCTCTTTATGGACTATTGAGTGAAAGAACTCCATGTGTAACTGTCTCTTTCAAACTTTATAGACAAGTCCTTTAAATAAGACTCAATGATTAATAATGATTAACCTTATATGAAGCAGTCAAATTATAAATGGTTGTAAAGGCAGGATTTTTTTCCTTGTAATCCATTGGTGATTAAACGCGGTAGGGTTCAAAAGTCTGACCCCTGTTATATTATCCAGGGAAAATATATCCTGAGTTTACTGTACTGAAGTTAAGGGAGTTATTTCAGATTTACACAATGGCATTGTTGTTTCATTTGCAGTTTTTTTCATAAGTACTTTGTAATGTGTAAGATAGTGGTTTTGAAACATATTCTCCAGCTGAATCCCCTAGGCTTTTTTCAAGGGCCCAGTGAAGTCAATTGGAGTCTTTCCATCTACTTTAATGGAGTTCAGCTCAGGATCTGTGTGAATATAAATGTTCCCAGTGAAGTCAGTGAGCTTACTCAGTAAGTTCTGCAGCATTGTGCCTCTTCCTTGTAAATGAAGATGATGTATATTGTAACTCTTTCACACACACACACACACACACACAAAAGAGGGAGAAAGGAATATACAGTGAGACCCAAAATGCCACTTTTAAGAATTTAGGTATTCCTCGTAAGTTTAATCGTTTAGAGATAATATTAGAAATTGTGAAGTAATTTTACAGTCATTTTGCTGAGGATGAAAACAGCCACTTGCCTAAGAAACACAGAAACCTAATTGAAAGAGGAGAACATTTTCTAGCCTTCAGAGATTTATGTGAAGTTGTAGATAGATGATTTAGGACATTTGGTAATTAAGCCAAACTTTACAAATTTAGGGCCTTACTTATATCATCAGTACCTTAGTTCAGAAGTAGTTCTATTGACTTCAATGGGGCTACTTGTGTACCTGAGTAAGGGTGGCAGAATCAGGCCTTAAGATTTACTTTCGAAGCTGGGATTCTCTGCCTTTTTCTGGGGGCCTACATCTCTAGATTGGATTAATAAAATGGCAAGTAATCATGGCACCCCCTAATTCTCCGGGGAATCCCAATGACTTTTATAGACCCAGCTACTGACCTGCCCTCTTAATTGGCCAAACTGGGTGCATCCATTCTGGCACATGGGAGCTAGATGTGCTTCATATATAGGGTCCAGATGCTACCCTGTGACAAGCGTATTCAGGTACCTAAAAATGTAGATAGGTACCTAGTGGGATTTTCAAAGCACTTAAGCAAGTTAGGCACCTAATTCCCATTGATTTAGGTGCTTTTAGAAATCCTATCTGCACCTTTAGGCCCACAAAGACTACCGCAGAATCAGGCTGTTTATTCTTGAGTCAGTAGTTTATGCTATAAGGCTTTCATGGATTGAAATATTCTAAAGGAAGCAAATCAGTTTTCATCCACCATCTGTGATGCAGTGAAGGTCATTGTGACACAATGGAAAAATATTATTTTTCATAAGCGTGGTGGAAGAGTCATTCAATAGCTGATGAACCTTCCTTTACAAATCATATGTCCAGGGAGAAAGAGAGAGGAATGTGAACTCAGATTCCTCTATCAGAATCCAGGCAGCTGTAAGGCAGAGAGAGGAACAACACAGTGCACCTGTCACCCTGTGCCTGGGACTAAAAAATGGGCAGAACCAGGCCCTGAGGGTATATCTACAGTGTAATTAAACAGCCCCTTAGCCCAAGCCCCTTAGCCGGAGTCAGCTGACATGGGTCAGCTGCAGGTGTTTAATCTCAGTGTAGACATATACTAACTGGCCCAGCTCTCCCAGCCACCTGGGCTATTGAGCCAGAGCAGAAACTCTGAGAGATGGACCCATCCCTGAGGATCATAGAGACCCTTACCAGCAGGACTTGTGGCAACAGTAGGTCAGAGAGCTGCCCATATAGGACCCTCTAATCAAGGAGTCTACTCACATGGGCAAGTGTTTGCAAGACAAAAGCATAAATGGGGGGAGGGAGGGATGCCAGTTGCCCATACAACACACATTTTTTCCCCTGTTTCCTTTACTGTGGCAGTACATTGTTGTAACTGTTCAGTGTAATTATTTTGGCTCATAAAACTGAATTTATTTTGTAATATATTAGCCTAGTTTGTTCTTTTGTTTCCAAATGACTTAGTACACATTTGCCATATTTTCTTACTATTATTGTTCAGTAACACTGTTCTAGTGCAGCCATAACGATTGTGATAGACCACTTTGCATTGTTAAAATTGCCTTTTATTATGACTGTAATTGTTTGAGCCTGGCACATAGATCTTGTAGTTTATCTCGTATTTATGCAGAATCGGTATTAGTTAATGTTTGCTGCAGCACACCAGCTCTGAAAGACTTGCTCACCAGAGATCAAGACTCTGGCAAACGGTTCATTATAGTTATAATAATAACATAATAATTAATGCACCTATAATGTATTTTTTTTAAAAAAATTACTGGAAAACAATAGCCGTAAATGATTACTGAGGCAGCCTGAAAAACTGGGCAACCTGAAATATTCTCTGAAAATTGAATGCTAGACCAGATCACATGCTTGGAACCAGATATAACAATTTATTTTGAAATGTAAGGAATCCTTGAGTAGCTGCTAAATATAACTGAGTTACTATATCATAATGGCTATGATATGTCTGTGCCTTTTAGTTGTTGCTGAGTAACATAGAACTTCATTCTGCAGTGTTGGGGATCAGAACTTACCCAAATAGTAATAATAATAATAATAATAATAATAAAAAGATTTTAAAAAGACCTGCTGTGTGAACTAAAGGGAAACTATCTTTATTGGTCACTTCACAACTTCAGTACTAGAGGAGCATCACTGTAAATAGATCTCTGACAATTTGCTTTAAGTGTTCTGTTCCTACACACGAGACAATTCCATCATGTTACAAAAAGCCATGTTAACTAAAGTAAATAATTTGAGATATTATCCAGAAAGCTTACTGCATAGGTTCTTTGCCAAATATATAGCATCTAAATAGGCCACTGAAACACCAACCAATTCTCATCACATGATCACTTGCCCACATTTAATTCCAGGGCCAAAGAAAAACGCTTGGTGAATTCAGGGTAAAGGTTGAGGGTCTACATTTTGATCTCATACACATTAGTTTACACTATTTTTTTCATCTTCATTAGAGTTTAGTGCTCATTAACAATGTTGCTAATAATATCAGAATCTGGGTCTAAGTAACAGATCCTCGTTTAAAGGAAGAGGAATATTGGATTTTTTTAAAACGTCCATTATGTGTGTTAGGGTATTTGAAATATTTTCTTCATAAATAAACACCTTAAAATCCCTCCTGGCCAGAGGAAAAACCCTTTCACCTGTAAAGGGTTAAGAAGCTAGGATAACCTCACTAGCACCTGACCAAAATGACCAATGAGGAGACATGATACTTTCAAAAGCTGGAAGGGGGGGAGAAACAAAGGCTCTCTGTCTGTGTGATGCTTTTGCCAGGAACAGAAAGGAATGGAGTCTTAGAACTTAGTAAGTAATCTAGCTAGATAGGCGTTAGATTCTGTTTGTTTAAATGGCTGAGAAAATAAGCTGTGCCGAATGGAATGGATATTCCTGTTTTTGTGTCTTTTTGTAACTTAAGGTTTTGACTAGAGGGATTCTCTATGTTTTGAATCTAATTACCCTGTAAGGTATTTACCATCCTGATTTTACAGAGGTGATTCTTTTACTTTTTCTTCTATTAAAATTCTTCTTTTAAGAACCTGATTGTTTTTAAATTGTTCTTAAGATCCAAGGATTTGGGTCTGTGCTCACCTATGCAAATTGGTGAGGATTTTTATCAAACCTTCCCCAGGAAAGGGGGTGTAGAGTTTGGGGAGGATTTGGGGGGGAAAGACATTTCCAAGCAGGCTCTTTCCCGGTGATATATCTGTTAGACACCTGGTGGTGGCAGCAATAAAGTCCAAGGGAAAAAGGAAAATAGTTTGCACCTTAGGGAAGTTTTAACCTAAGTTGGTAAAAATAAGCTCAGGAGGTTTTCATGCTGGTCCCCACATCTGTACCCCAGAGTTAAGAGTAGGGAAGGAACCTTGACACTTCCCCAAATAGATCTTATTTTAGTACATTTCAGATTGTCGTATTTCATACATTTCCTAACAGCATAATTAACATCTGCTACTTACTCATTATTTTTGTTGTTGGTATGTATATATATATATATATATATATATATATATATATATATATATATATATATATATACACACACATACACACACACATATATATACATACACACACACACACACACCTGCCTATTGCAATTAAGACATTGCTTTCTCAGTCAAAAGAATATGGGATTGTGTTAAACGTCACTATATCTTTTTTGAAAGTTTAGCAAGCTTGTGATTTTTCCTTCTTAGCATCACCGTAACAGATTATGGATATCTGGTTCATGAGAGAGGTATAGGTCTTCTAAAAGGCTGGGTCATAAGTCAACATCTCTATCTATCTGACAGGTATCTCCCTAGTATACTTATTTTTAAGGTGACTATCACTGCAGTATCAAAGCACCGTACACCAATTACAGCTATGGTAGTATTTCCCCAGTGTTTCCCATTGTGTCTCTTATTCCTGGTGTGCTCGGTGGATAGATACCTGGCAAAATAATAGTGCTAAATGGAGCTCATATTCTTGCCTATAACACTCTTTCATTATCAACACCCTTAATTTATTGGCTGATATTCACGTGGTAAATATTTCATACAGGTCTGTGGCTTGGGCTCTGTCTCCTCAAGTCATGTGATTAGGTCAGAATTTGCCTATTTAAGTATTTATATAGTAAGTAATTTTTTAATCCTTGAGGTTGGGAAGAAGCATTTCAAAACACAACCCAAGGTTCTTCTACCTAAGTTATCAGACGTCCTGAAACAATAACTGTGGGGTGGAGGGAGGGGGTGGGTTGCATCTCCATATATAATTCTATTTTATATTTATTTCTGTTTTCTACAACTTTAGAAGCTTAAAACATAGATAGAAAGACTAAGACTTGGGAAAGCTCAGGTTGAAAAAATCTCCTAGGATTTCATTAAAAAAACCTAAAAATAATCACTTTGTGTACTCTGCAAAGGAAAATCAGACCCAATTATTTCAATTTATGTTTGTCTATCTGATGTTAATTTTTTTTATATTACTAATAATGTTGCCTCACAAGCACTTCAATCTGTGCTTGTTTTACTTACAACATATGCCTTGGTATCTGAAAGATACTTAAGACATAACAAATGTTATTATATGAACTGAAGTTCTACCAAAGTATTAGCTGTTAGGAAACTGGGTTTTTAAAATCCTTATCAATGTTAATTTCAAATTAACTCACACTAACAAGGTCACATTACTCTATTTTTGAAATCTAAATAAAATTCATATATCTAAGATATTGAGAATCACACACAGTAGCTTCTAAACTTTGCAGGAGTGGAGGCACAGTAAGACATTAAAATGACAGTGTGAGCCAGCTCCGAGACTAGCTATCCATAACACAGCACAACTACACACACACACACTGACCCTGACCTGTAGCCTCCATCCACAGCACTGTGACTTATGTACCATTCTCTCTAGATGCACATAAATACACCAGTCCTAAAGGATTCCTGAAGCACACAGGCAAGTGTTGGAGATATAATCAACTTTCAATTATCCTGGCATTTCAGTTAACTGTAGTTCAGTCACCAGTTTTGACCTGGGTGTCTGCCTGTGTCCTTTTTAGCTAATGCAGGGGTGGCCAACCTGAGCGAGAAGGAGAAGGAACCAGAATTGACCAATGTGCACCACCAAAGAGCCACAGTAACACATCAGCAGCCCCCTGTCAGCTCTCCGCCCCAACCCCCAGTGTCTCCAACCCGCCAGTAGCACTGCTGATCAGCACCCAACCCTCCATACCTGTGCCTCCCGCCACGATCAGCTGTTTTGTGGTGTGGAGGAGGCTCGGGGTGCGGGGGAGGAGGAGCAAGGGCACAGCAGACTCAGGGGAAGGGCTGTCAAGGTACCTCCCCCACTCTGAACTCTAGGGTACAGATGTGGGGACCTGCATGAAAAACCTCCTAAGCTTATCTTTACCAGCTTAGGTCAAAACTTCCCCAAGGTACAAAATATTCCACCCGTCGTCCTTGGATTGGCCGCTACCACCACCAAACTAATACTGGTTACTGGGGAAGAGCTGTTTGGACGCGTCTTTCCCCCCAAAATACTTCCCAAAACCTTGCACCCCACTTCCTGGGCAAGGTTTGGTAAAAAGCCTCACCAATTTGCCTACGTGACTACAGACCCAGACCCTTGGATCTTAAGAACAATGAACAATCCTCCCAACACTTGCACCCCCCCTTTCCTGGGAAATGTTGGATAAAAAGCCTCACCAATTTGCATAGGTGACCACAGACCCAAACCCTTGGATCTGAGAACAATGAAAAAGCATTCAGTTTTCTTACAAGAAGACTTTTAATAAAAATAGAAGTAAATAGAAATGAAGAAATCCCCCCTGTAAAATCAGGATGGTAGATATCTTACAGGGTAATTAGATTCAAAAACATAGAGAACCCCTCTAGGCAAAACCTTAAGTTACAAAAAAGATACACAGACAGAAATAGTTATTCTATTCAGCACAATTCTTTTCTCAGCCATTTAAAGAAATCATAATCTAACACATACCTAGCTAGATTACTTACTAAAAGTTCTAAGACTCCATTCCTGGTCTATCCCCTGCAGAAACCAGCATATAGACAGACACAGACCCTTTGTTTCTCTCCCTCCTCCCAGCTTTTGAAAGTATCTTGTCTCCTCATTGGTCATTTTGGTCAGGTGCCAGCGAGGTTACCTTTAGCTTCTTAACCCTTTACAGGTGAGAGGAGCTTTCCCCTGGCCAGGAGGGATTTCAAAGGGGTTTACCCTTCCCTTTATATTTATGACAAGGGCCTTGGGGCAAGAAGTGGAGTGGGGCTGGGGTCTGGGGCAGAGCCGGGGCTTGAGCAGTGAGCACCCTGTAGCACATTGGAAAGTTGGCGCCTGTAGCTCCAGGCCCAGAGTTGGCGCCTATGCAAAGAGCCACTAAATTAACCTCTAAAGAGCCGCATGTGGCTCCGGAGCCACAGGTTGGCCACTCCTGAGCTAATGCAATCATATATAAATCACATACCACAGTCACTAGACCCATAGTGTGTGGACACCTAGATAGGGTTCAGGCACCTGTCTAGCCAAGCACACTTTCCTTGCTCTGACCACACCATCTGCTGCATCTGAGGAGAAGAGCCACCTCCCCCACTGGATGTGGGCTTTGTAATGACTCTGTGTGTAAGTCCATAGTACAGAGGCGTTCACTGCTCTTAGGCACATAAACTCGTCTGCTTCTCAAAGAGGTTGTGGGTAGCTGAGATTTTTTTTTATCTGCAACTTCTGTGAAATGGGCCAGTGCTGATGAAGACTGACAAGTCATCCCTTTAGCCCTGTCTCCCTTTCCTCCTCTTCAATCTCCTAATCCTCTTCTATTTCCTTTAGTTACCACCTCTATCTCCCTTCTTCTCTATTCTACTCTCGTTTCCTCCTGGATCAATGACCTGCCTCCTTCACAAAGAAGGGCAGTTAAAAGTCAATGGCTAGACTCTGATCTCGTTTACAGTACTTTCACTCCAGAGTAACTCCATTTAACGGGGTGTAGAGCAGTGTAGCACAGATTACTATCTAGTCTAATGCAATCAGGCTTTTCATTGGTATTTCGTGTTTAAAGGGAGAAGGGGCTCACAAGAGCCAAGCACCTCTATTTTTTTCTCAGCTGGAAGTAATCATCAATACCCTCCTATTACATTACATAATTTTTGTCACAACATGGTTGGAGCAAGAAAGAAAGAGTTTAGGAGACTGAAACACAAGGTTAAAAAGCAATAGCAGTTCAAATGAAAAATAGAAAGAGGGGGGTGAACAATGTCCCCATGGGATAAAAAACAGAGTAAAAAACTGTAAGATCTCAGTGCTGTTGGTTCAGGCGGATGGCAGCTTTTAGTAATGTTAAGAAGTGGGAGCATACATATCATTTAAGATTTATTTCTGATGCTAATCCGACCAAAAGAGGGAAAAAAAAAAGAATGTAGAGCCGAATTCTGATTATTTCCCAGGTGTAAATCCAGAATAACTCCATACTTCTCAGGGTAGATATTCAGTGTTGTAAATACTTAAGATCAAAAGTCTCATTTACACTTCCTAAGTCTTAGCTCATATCTCTTCTACTAACTGAATTGTAAAACTGAATTGAATTTATCTGCTTTTACAGCCACAACAGAAAGAAACACTAGCTGCCTGGAATATTCTCTCCGTTGGCAGAAATCATAGCATCCATCATAAAAATATGCAGAACTTCATCTTTCACATAAAACATGTTATTAATGAGCTAGTTATAAAATAATCCCCTAAGTAAACCAACTATGACCACAAGCTCTAAATGTTCCAGAAATCAAATATCCATTGCCATTATTTAGCAGTTTGACCAATCTGTGCCATTTCTTTTCCAGCACATAATAAATATTATGTCTATAAACATTCCACTGCAATTCAAAATGACTTATTTTAATGTTATATAGCCACATGTTCAGCATACTGGCCTAGTTCAGCAATTGAGATCAGCAGATGCACTCTCACTAGAAGCACGCAAACACCCTGATGGTGGTGGGAGGAGCCATAAATGTACTTAGAGAGACACAGGATCCCAAAGGTGAACAAGGAAGACATGCTGCCAATGCATTATCAGTAGAAGGCCTTCAGTTCTGGAACTGACTTCCTTTGTTGGTTGACAGTGCATACATTTGCTAACCTTCTAAATGTGGTAGATGGCTCTTATGTCTATTCCATCTTTGTCCTGAAGAGTGGGGAAAATCCATTTGGGTTTGTCAACTGGTGTGGGTCTTTTAGTTAAGCTTTTTGCTACACTGTATTTGTAAATGAATGTGTTCATTAGAAGCCAGAGGCAGACCAAGGGCAGAGTAGGCCCATTACTCAGTGAAGAGGGAAAGACAATAGCAGAAAAAACAGCAATGGACAAAATGTTAAATGCCTTTTTTTGTTTCAGTGTTCATCGAAAAGTTAGCAATGATTGGATGATTAACATAACAAATATCAGTGTAAAGGGTAGGATCTGAGGCTAAAATAAGGAAAGAACAACTTAAGAATTACTTAGACAAGTTAGATGTCTTCAAATCATCAGGGACAGATGAAATACATTGAAGAATACTTAAGGAAGTGCCTGAAGTGATCTCTGAGCCATTAGCAATTATCTTTGAGAACTCATGGAGGATGGGAGAGGTCGCAGAGGATTGGAAAAGGAAAAATATAGTATCGAGCTGTAAAAATGGAATAATAACAATGTGGGACATAATAGACCAGTCAGTTTAACTTCGGTTCCCAGGAAGAAAATGGAAAAAAATGTCAAATAATCAATTTATAAGCACATAGAAGATAATAAGGTGATAAGTAACAATTAACATGGATTTGTCAGGTATAAACTATGTCAAACTAACCTAATATCCTTCTACTTTAGGGTAACAAACCATGTGCATAAAGGTCTAGAAAATGTGACCTATGAGGAAAGATACATGGTAAATAGGCCCAATGGCCTGTGATGGGATGTTAGATGGGATGGGATCTGAGTTACTACAGTTACTTTCCTGGGTGTCTGGCTGGTGAATCTTGCCCATATGCTCAGGGTTTAGCTGATTGCCATATTTGGGGTCGGGAAGAAATTTTCCTCCAGGGCAGATTGGAAGAGGCCCTGGAGGTTTTTCGCCTTCCTCTGTAGCAAGGGGCACGGGTCACTTGCTGGAGGATTCTCCACTCCTTGAAGTCTTTAAACCACGATTTGAGGACTTCAATAGCTCAGACATAGGTGAGAGGTTTTTCGCAGGAGTGGGTGGGTGAGATTCTGTGGCCTGCGTTGTGCAGGGGGTCAGACTAGATGATCATAATGGTCCCTTCTGACCTTAATATCTATGAATCTATTAATTGAAAAAAAACTGTTTAGCCTGGAGAAGAGAAGACTGAGCAGGGACATGATAACAGTCTTCAAGTGCATAAAAGATTGTTTTAAAGAGGAAGATAATAAATTGTTCTCCTTATCCACTGAGTTCAGAACAAGATGTAATGGGCTTTAACTGCAGCAAGGGAGATTTAGATTGGACATTAATAAAAACTTTCTAACTGTAAGAGTAGTTAAGCACTGGAACAAATTATCTAGGGAGGTTGTGGAATCTCCATCATTGGAGGCTTTTAAGAATAGGTTAGACAAACACCTGTCAAGAGTGGTCTAGAAAATACTTAGTTCTGCCTCAGTCTAGGGGATTGGACTAGATAACCTACTGAGATCCCTTCCAGTCCTACTTTTCTATGATTCTATTCATCTGGATGTATGGGCACTGATTTAAAAACAATTACAAGTACTCTAGATACCATATAGTTATCTATGGTGTGTAGCTTAGGTACAGGGTTATTTGAGAGAAGGATGGGGGAGCCAATGCTTATAAAATAACACAACATCCATTTTTCATAAGTAGTGAACCCAACTAATGAACTTGAGCATGTTTACTTGTTTCCCATGCTATTTTTATTTCCATGTATTTCTGTAATTCCCAGTTCCAGCTCAGTTCATAAGTGTTAAAATATATTAAGAAAACCAAAACAAATTCAGAAGCATCATAAAAAATCCTCCACTTGAAATATTTGCTGACCAGTAGTCCAATAAAATAATCATATGAGCAGCCCTTACTCACCTGGTCAGCCTATGGAAGGCATTACTTGTGTATGGATTTGCAGGACCTGGCCCTAATTGTAGACTCAAATATATATGGACAATTTTCTGTAAATTGTGAAAATTTGAGAAATCTATCTATACAACTTATGAATTGTGGTTGATACTATGAAGTAATTTTGAAGTCAGCTCTCTTTCCAAGGCTGGGAAGGCTACTACAAGGTTACAGTTCTCAGGAGAGAGTGTTAGGATCTGCACTTAAAGAGTGTGCCTAGGGACCCCAAGGCCAGGACAGTTCCTGGGCTTTGTTCAGTCTTTGGAGGCGTAAAAATCCCAGGGATCCAGAGTCTGGAATTTCTGCTCATGGAAGTCTGGTGGGCATCCAGAGGTTCACTCATCACTATCAGCAACATAATTTTTGAATTAGATCCCTCCATAGGGTCCGGGACCCATAGCTGGGAAGGAAGGAAGATGTGGGCAAAAGAGACAATGTCAAGTGACGCACATTGAGCCCTTCAATTTGAGCCCCGCAGAAAAGCCAATAGAAAGAGAATGGTCTGCATTAACACTCCTGCTGTTCCATTCACTCTTGGTCAAACAACTCTTACAGAAGAGTAATCAGATTTTTAAAGTGAAAAACCAGACCACGTGTTATGGCAGGCATGCTGCGGATGTCTTTCGCAGGTCAGAGACGCATGGTCAGGAGGACTGTGACAGCTTGTGTCAGGATCAGAGGAGAGTAAAAAGAGGGACCACACTTCTTTCTCCTCATCCTTAGAAAGCAATGCTCCTTGCTCTTTTCTCCCCACCATCCTTTGAACTTAACACTCCAGAGAGAAAGGCAGGCTTGAGGATCCATTCAAAAGAAGGACTTAGTAGGACACCTCATGGGAATGGATGAGATCAGGGGACCAGTGATATGACAGCCTTGAGGCCCACATGCATTCAGCTAGCCTGCTATAAATGTTACCATCATAGCTGGCTGATGACACTTTTAGATGAACAGTTTGCTCAGATTTACTTTTTTTTTTTTTTTTTTTGTGTGTGTGTAAAATCAATAGGGTCAGTGAGACAGGACCTGAACACATGGACTTTCAAGTTTTCAAGGACACCTGATCACTCCATCTAAGGAGAGCAGTAGCTTGACAAAGCCCTTAAAGTCTGGTTCCAATTATGCTGGGCTGTCAGGGAGGCTTGCAAGAGCATCATGGGAACTTTATACAGGCATGGAGTCACAGGGCCTCTAGATTGAAGGCCTTGGACATTTATGGATTCCTGAGGGTCCATGGTTTTTGGGGTGGAAGTGCTGCCCTTTTTACAGGGTGGCAGTAACTCCCATAACAGAATTATCTGGGAACAACTGCACAAGGGATATTCACTGGGCTTTGATATTAAACACAATTAACACACTTTGGCATCCAAATCATCAAACACTATAGACCAAATTTGACTCTCATTTACACCAGATCAAATCCAGACTTTAATCCTACGGACTTCAATGAATATACATCAGTTTAACAATACAGCAGGACTTGTCCCCAAGGCCTTTGTTTCTGCATTTTCCAGCAGGATGAACTCATTTGGATCTTCCTGGGACTTCAACTGTCTTGTTTCATGCTGAGCGTGCTTTTTAAATTACAAAAAATATAAAAATGAGATGTAATGTCTTTGCTAAGTATGAAACTTTAATTTAGATGTCCAACTAACAAATATAACTGAAAATATGTAGAGTGGCAATAGGTGATATTAGCGGAAAATCAAAGTTGCTCCCTGTCTTCATTATACATTGTCCCAAAGGCCAAGATATATTGGTTGTGATTCAGCTTGAATCTACCAACTCCATCCAATCAGTCAGAAAGGTCACACTGGAGCAAAAAAGGCATTTTCTTTTCCAAGTGTTTGGGTTTGTTAAAAATAACAATGAATTCAAGTCTTCCACTAGACAACACATCAGGCTGGCTGATTAAGCACTCAGTCTAACTTCAAACTAAACTTTTGCCTTAGATTTCAGTGGGAGCAGGAGCATACCTTAAAGGCATGTTTTACCAATAAAATAAGGGTATTTTTTAAGGCATGCAGCATAGACTCAGCACATCAAAATGTAACTTCACCATAAATTGGACAAATAGAAAGGAAAAAGGAAAGATAATGCATAATGTGAAAAATAAAGGGAATTAAAGATTACACCACAGCAGTAGTAAATGAGTCCAATTGTTAATTACTTTCACAGTTAAAAATGTGTGCCTTATTTTTACTTCCAGACAGCGAAGTTTCAGCTTCTCATTCTTTTCATTCTCTTTCCTGCTCTCTCTCCCTATTTTCTGTTGACCCCCTTCACTTAGCACTCTTCTTCACCCTCAACTCTTTCTCTCCATTCTTGGAATATTCCACACACACACTCCATCTTTAATGATATGTATCACACGAGCAATCCAAACTGAAAGTACCAAATTACATGTAAAAAAATACATCTCGGTTGCAGGTGGTGAAACTACCAAACGAAACCAGGGCTCCACTTTTTGCCTTAGCTATTCCATTATTTTTGCATACCATGGATAGAAAATGTGGTTGGTCTGAGCTAAACAAACAAACAAAAAACTTTTCAGATACTGTAGCTTTTGCTTTTTTCTTGGCATTAATTTTGCATGAACTAAATTCTCTAGATCCTGTTTATTGGCCCAATGACTGTATATATTTCTTTGTGCAATAGCCAATGAATGGAAGGATTTAGCTTTCCTGGAAGAAGTAGAAATTTGCAAATCAAATGTGAATACATTTTATATTTTAAAGATCGGCTTATATTTTGTGAGTAATGGCATTGTTTATTTCTGTCAGTAAAGCATTGTGTTTCTGGTAAAGAGGACCACCATGTAAATATATCTTGTATTATGCCTTACTGCAAAATATATAGACTTGCAGATATAGTATCTGGTTGTCCAGTTTAAAACACAGTTTTGTTTTGTTTAGTATCTGTTGTATAAACTGTAACCCAAGATAGGCTACATAGTAAAATAGCACAGTTGTAGAGCCAAATAATATAAATACAGGAAGAGAGAAACAATAGGCAAGTAAGAAAAGGTAGGCTTTAAAAGAGACAGTGAGAGAAAGGATTAAAGAAAAGATGTTCCAGCTTATACATTTTGCAGAGGAGAAGGCTCTTGCATAGCAAACTGAGATTTTGGGAAAAGTCAGTGAGCAGGATGATGGCAAATGAGAAGAGGTAGAGATACAAGGCATATGAGTCAAAAAGTTAAAGGTTGGTTTATAAAGAAGAGTTATAACTGGGTGACATATGATATGAAAAAAAATACTTCAGGGGTAAATGTCCAAGTGGTTTCTCATTGTTTCTTCTTCACTGAATGTGGAAGGAAGCTACTGCACATAATAACTGTGGAAGGAAGTTGGCTATACAATTCTTGCAATTATAATATGAAAAAAGAGTATGCAACAGTGATCTATCTTTTCTTGTCTGGTATAATTCTTTGGAGAATTCTCCAAAGATTCATTGACTGGATAGATTTTCTATCATTGATTCATGTAATGACATGTGTAAACTAGGAATTGTGGAGTCTACAAAAGAGATTGAACAAGTATAAAGCGGATGCTAAAACATTGCTTAGACAATAAAAAAACAAGCCATGTGCATAGAATGCTAAGTGAAAGTCATAGTTTTAAGGTCAGAAGGGACCACAATATTACCTTGTCTGACCTCCTCTATATCACAGGCTACAGCACCTACCAGCACACTAAACCAAATAACCAAAATTAGACCAAAATATTATAGCCCATAGGACAGTACACTATTATGTGGCAGAAGGAGAGAATGGGGGTGGAGGGTGGCTGAGCTTCACCATTATCCCTGCAGTGACACAGAATTGAGTCAGATATCCCCAGATAATCATGGCAAGTGACCAGCATTCCACATTGCAGAGGAAATAAAAAAAAAAAAATCTGACCTGGGGGAAAATTCTTTCCCAACCCACGTAATGGCATCCAGTTAGACCCTGAACACATGATCAAGAACCAGCCAGCCAAACACCAGAGAGAGAGAGAGAGAGAGAATGCTTGCTGCCAACTCAGATCACCCCATATAGTGTCCCATCTCCACTCTGATGCTTTGAAGGAAGGGCACACAAAAAAAGAAAAAAGAATGCATAGTCTCTTCCTGACCCCTACCAGTGACCAGCTGAAGTCTGGAAGCATTAAGCTTAGGAACATAAGAAATAAACCAGATGGTACCCCCCGCAAGGCAGCCATGCTGTGCTCCCCATCATCACAAGCAACCCCATCATCACAAGCAACCCCATCATACAATCCCATTCATACATTTGTCCAGCTCTTTCTTAAAACTAATGAAGTTGTTCCCCTACCCTCCCCGCCCCCCAACACCTATTGGGAGGCTGTTCCAGAACCTCACTCCTCTGATGGTTAGAAACCTTCTTCTAATTTCCAACATGTTCCTGGCCTGTTTTTACCCATTTATTTTTATGTCAACATTGTCCTTTAGCTTAAATAGCCTTTCACCCTCCCTGGTGTTTGCCTCAGAATGTATTCGGAGCGTAATCATATCTCCTCTCACCCTTCTTTTGCTGAACTAAACAAGCCAAACTCTTCCAGTCTCCTCTCATAAGATAAACCTGCCATTCCCCGATCGTTCTTGCATCGCTTCTCTGTACCTGTTCCAGTGTGCATTCATCTTTCTTCAATGTGGATGACCTGAATTATACACAGTATTTCAATAAAGGTCTTACCAGTATCAGTTGTAACAAACAAGAGTATTAAATAAAGATACCCATTTTAAATGAATTACTTTATGTAAGCCGGTTTCAGAGTAGCAGCCGTGTTAGACTGTATTCACAAAAAGAAAAGGAGTACTTGTGGCACCTTAGAGACTAACCAATTTATTTGAGCATAAGCTTTTGTGAGCTACAGCTCACTTCATTGGATGCAGTCAGTGGATGCATTTTTTTTCCACTGAATGCATCCGATGAGTGAGCTGTAGCTCACAAAAGCTTATGCTCAAATAAATTTGTTAGTCTCTAAGGTGCCACAAGTACTCCTTTTCTTTTTATGTAAACCATATGTCATAGTAAATGTACATAACTTCAGCTCTCAACCAGTGCTCAGGGAATAATCAGAAGTGATCAGAAATTTCCTCAGCACTGATGATAACTCAAACTATCATTATAGCCACACTTCTTATTGTACCCAATACCAAAGGCCGAAGTACCTCCATTAGAGATCTCATCCTGCATAAAGAACAGCTTTGTCATTGTTTGTAGGATGATGCCCTAATTGGGTATATAAGAACTGGGCAACTTTTCATTGGATTCAGTAGGACTCTTCTTTTTTTTAGAAACAATGTTATTAAAGCTGGGTGAAAAGGTTTATCTGTAAAGTGAAATCATTAAATTTGCCATTTTCATTCCTTTTGAGATGAAGAAAAAGCAAGTTTTGTCAACATGAACTGTGCTTCACTTATCAAAACCTGTAATTGCACTTTGAAGGAAAAGAGAAATGAATGTCAAAAGGAAAAAATTCAATTTTTTCTTCATCTATTTTTGTGATCTGAATCTTAGCCATAGGATTGACAACAATTGCCATAATAAAAGGGAGAATTTACAAAGGAGACTGGATAGTATTTAAACTTTACAAAACTGTGTGTGAATGTGAGGGGGAGAATGTTTGCCCAAAATTTTACCAAGAATGTGTTTCTTTGATGTTTTAGAATTGGATACAGTTCGGAACAGATGCTGTGTAGGAGTATCTGGGGCTTTGCAGAGGAGAAGAAGAGAGAAAAGTCATATGAAGAAATAAACCAATTATCAGTAACTTCACCACCTGCAACCTAGATGTATTTTTTTACATGTAATACATATATATGTCCAGAGCTATATTATGATAAGCATGGATGCATATATGGAGGAGTAGCACCTGAGTGGTTGTGGTTAGAGACGTTACATTTGCGGAGGGAGAAAGTAGGCATAATGGACTTCATTCTGATCTTGCTTACCGCTGCACCAGCGCAAAGTGAAGAGAATGGGGTTACACTGAGTTAAAATCAGTTTGACAATAGAATCAGGCCTATCTGTGCCTTTTAGGGCACTAGAGAGATTGTGTGCCCAGTAATAGCAATCACCGGTACATGCTGATGTATGTGGGAGAGTAGGGTGGGGATAGAAAGGGTCCTGGCCACACACTTATGCCTCTTTCAGTATATGCAGCATTGCTGGAAATGCTAGTCAGACCTCTCAGATGTGCTAACAGAAACACTATGGCTGTTTTCTGAGGGGGCATGTGGGTGTGGGTGACTGGCTCCTCTCCACTCCTTCTGCCAGTATCCGTGTGTGTTCATGTGTATATGTACCCTTACTCTCATGATGGAAGCATTGGCCCCCTGAACCTCCTGCAGGGGCACACATACAGGCAACTTCAGATTAGCCCCAAACTGTAAAAGAGAAAGAGATTCAGCAAATATGGCTGCAGTATGGACAGAGCCACTGACATTAAGACAGTGGCAGCAATGGGGACAGGGGTGGATGCTGAAAGTATGGCATCACTGGGCGACAGATGCTAAACTCATGGCAGCAGTAGGGTCGGGGCAAATGCTTCCATCATGACTACAGCAGTTAGGGAAGAAACTGAAATCACAACAGCCACACTGGAGACAATGAACAATGTTAAAACTGCAGTGGCAGCAGTAACGTATAGGGTAGGAAATGCATGTCCTTTTCTAACCCCTAAGAGCTACTCGCATAATATGTGCTGCCTTCTGCCACTGTTCTGTACGGCTGTATGTACTTACAAGCAGCAGTCTTGGCACCAAATACAGCAATTGTTCTTAGTATTTTCTTGATATTATTTTGTGTGAGTGTGCGGGCGGGAGGGATTCTTGTCATATATTTATGCATATTTTACATATATTTTTATATAAAATACCTCTGCTGTGGTTTAAGATTCAGCAGTTTCCAGGCTTAACTTGAAAACTGTGGAAAAAGAGGCTCTTCATTTTGGACCTTCAAACAACAACAACAAAAAAAGACCAGTCTGTTTGTATTCAGAACCTAACATGGTAGTTCCCTATTGCCTATGAAGGAGAAAGTTTAAAGCTGCAGGCTTTCCATTCATGTCTATGGACTCCATGGCTTCAGAATAAACACCCTCAGAGTTGATTTATTATCCCCCGAAGCCTGTATTATGTTCTTTCTATCTCCATAAATAGATAAGTAAGAAATATAAATAAAACATCAGATGAAAAGAATGTAAAGCAGCATGATAGAGAGAATATGAAAGACAAAAAGAGGGGAGATAAAGGATTCTGTGTGTGGAGAAGTGAGAAACAAATGTCACTTCTAGATTTTGGGAAATCCAATTAGACATTCTATTTCTATGTGAGATTTAATATATTACAGAATGATGTGTCTGGTTCATAACTCATGCAAGTAAGAGAATTCAGAAGCTAAGGCTGACACTGGCATGTAACTCACCCTAGTATGCCCAGCAATATTGCAGGGCTGTCAGAAGAGTAGGAGATTTTATGTTTCATTGCAAAAATCACTTGCTTGGTCTCACTTACTCTTCCTTATACCCAGAACAATAATTGAACCCCTTAGTCCAACTATAGATACTGTTTATCTTACAAATAACAATGTAACCAACTGATGAACAAATGCATATGTCCAAACGTTCTTTCCACATGACCGTCACTGGCTGAATGGTTCTTTCCACATCACCCAAAAGGCTTTCTTTCCCTCCTCAGCAATTGTTTTCCTTTCCTGCAGCACTCCTGGTGTTCCCTTTACACGATTCAGCAGATGTGTAATCTGTGCACTGGGTGCAGCTGTCTGTGCTATTCATATTCAGCTACCATGCCCTTTGAGACTTACCAAATGGACACACTACATTATGGGGAACCTCTGACCAAGTAAGTAAGTTGAATAGAGCAGCAGGCCAGACCCTCTGATGAGTAGGTAAGAGTCTCAGGGCCTGGAACAGCCCCATTGATTTCAGTGGGAACTTCAGATTCACAGAGAATGAGGGAGTTTATTGTGAATCAAGGGGATACTTTTGATGCTCAAGGATATGAAGTGGGAGTCAGAAAGAGGGTCAAGGTCCAGTGAAAGGGGACAGAAATTTTTGCTATGGATTGGAAGGGATATGACAGAGAAGAAGAGAAATCTCAACCATGTTGATAAGTTTGGTATCCAGGATAGTATCCAATATCCTGTTGCTAACTGTACCAAAACTCTATCAACAATAAGAGAAAAAGCTACTGAAGCTATGAAAAATATTATGATATTGTACCATGCTGTTGTTGTAACAAGTTTGTGAATCTGCAAAATATATATATAAAAAAAAACCTCTATTAAAAGAAACACATTAAAAGAATATCAAGGCCAATTCTAAATGTTTTAATGGCCCCCAACCCAGGCAGATCCTGTGTTTAGGAAAACTGCTCTAAAGATTTGCTTCTTTAGTATTTTTTAAATTAACATAGTTTTAAATACTTTACAAAGTGAAAAGAATGAAATGAATTATGCCCACAATATCAAGTTTCTATTTTTCAGTGAATGTAGGGCAGAGGAAAATTACCAAATCCACAGCCACAGGACAAATACAGTTTGGTTAGCAGCAGGGAGATCTTCCTACACTGCTTCATCTCTGTACCTCAATTTAACTTGCAGGGACCACCTCGTAGAGGTGAGAGCAGAGTTCAATCCGGGCCTCAATTCAGCACAGCACTTACATTTTATGCTGTATTGGGATGGTTTTCTGAACAGGGTACTGAGTCTTCATTCTCTGTGAGAAAAACTTCAGCAAAGATGCCCATTCTTAGTTCCCATTTCTCAAGGTTCCTTCACCACTCTGAATTCTAGAGTACAGATGTGGGGACCTGCATGAAAGACCCCCTAAGCTTATTCTTACCAGTTTAGGTTAAAAACTTCCTCAAGGTAGAAACTTTGCCTTGTCCTTGAACCGTATGCTGCCACCACCAAGCGTTTTAAACAAAGAACAGGGAAAAAGACCACTTGGAGACATCTTCCCCCAAAATATCCCCCCAAGCACTACTCTCCCTTTCCCGGGGAAGGCTTGATAAGAATCCTCACCAATTTGTACAGGTGAACACAGACCCAAACTCTTGGATCTTAAGAACAATGAAAAAGCAATCAGGTTCTTAAAAAGAAGAATTTTAATTGAAGAAAAAGTAAAAGAATCACCTCTGTAAAATCAGGATGGTAAATACCTTACAGGATAATCAGATTCAAAACATAGAGAATCTCTCTAGGCAAAACCTTAAATTACAAAAGACACAAAAACAGGAAAATATATTGCATCCAGCACAGCTTATTTTACCAGCCATTAAAACAAAAGAAAATCTAACGCATTTTCTAGCTAGATTACTTATAAATTACATACTATCTTTACAGGAGTTGTAAATCTGCATTCCTGATCTGTTCCCAGCAAAAGCATCACACAAACAGACCAAACCCTTTGTTCCCCCTCTGCCCCCGCCACTCCAAATTTGAAAGAATCTTGTTCTCTCATTGGCCATTTTGGGTCAGGTGCCAGCGGGGTTACCTTAGCTTCTTTACCCTTTACAGGTGAAAGGATTTTGCCTCTGACCAGGAGGGATTTTATAGCACTGTATACAGAAAGGTGGCTACCCTTCCCTTTATATTTATGACACTCATTGTAGAAGGAGGGGATCAGTTCTTTAAAATGCCCATTTGTAGCCTTTTAAAATTGTCAAATACAGTTGAGCAAACCTCTAGGAATCTGAGTTTTGAACTGAAGTATTTGTTCCTGGGTACAGCTACTGTGCCCTGGATTATTTAGCTTATATTGTCTCTTTGCAGTTCATCCATGCAATCAAAGCGTAACAGGAGAGCATTAGTGGAGCAAAGTTGAATGTGAAGGAAAGCACAAGCACTCTTTTGAGAGAAAAAAAAAAACACATTGTCTGCCAATTTAGCACCAACAGGGATAGTTCGGCTTTATTCACTGTCCAGTAAATTGCATGCCCTATTTAGCAAAGAAAATATGTAAAAAATATATATATATATTTGGAACTTAATGATTTCTATTTGAATATAATAAGTGAAATTGCTATATTGATCATGTGAATGACATCCCATGTCTGGTGTCATCTCTCTGTACAAGTTCAACAGTGTTGCTAGGGAAAAATATGCTCTGTTCAAATGAATTTTCTGCTGAATGTATTCCTCTGAAGTGTGCAACACAGAAAATGAGTAAATCTCAAAAAGGTTTTCTGTTCAGGAAATTTAGTATGCGGGTATTACCACTGGAAATGTTACAAATGACTTATTTTTAAAATGTAGTCTCTTCGGGTATTCAGCTGGGACCATGCTTTCCACTGCAGTTAGACAGACATGTGCTAGCTCTGCTCAAGATAGTGTGCTAAAAATAGCAGTGTTTCCAGGGGTAGCACAGGCAGTGGCTTGGGCTAGCCACCTGAGTACATAGTAAGGGGGTCTGGGCAGATTTGTACTCAGGTGGCTAGCTCAATCTGCCATCCTTACTTCTTTCCTTCCCTGGTAACTCTGCTATTTTAAATGTACTAGCTCCAGCAGAGCTACCATGTGTGTCTACCCAAGCTGGGAAGTACAGTCCCAGCCACAGCATAGATGTATCCACATTCTCACCTGTTCTTTGACTCCCTTTAGCTAACAAATAGCTGTGTTGTTGTCGGACTTCTAAGGGCTTATCTACATGATCAGTTAGTGACCAGCAGGCCAGCTGTATATCTACAACACTCCAGCCTGCCATCCACTAACTGGCTGTGTGGATCCTGCTATCATGCACTAAAAGATTCAAACTGTGAGAGGTCCATGTAATTTTAGACTAAGCACAAGACATGTTTTTTTTAAAAATATATATTAGTATTATTGATCATAACTGCTTAGATTTATGCCAAGGAAAGCCAAAATGGAGTAGGCCTTCTTCAGTGAAATGCTGAAACACGAGTGTTTCGCTGCCTGCATACATTCCCCAGTCCTGCTGCCCAGAAACATTAGCCAGCCTCGCTCCTCCTGTGCAGTTCCCACAAAGGGTTGTCTGAATCCTCTCATGGCCGGGTATGCTTCAGCAGGGATTCAGCTGCTCTCTGGAGGACTATCTCAAGTTCATCAGGGAAACTGTTTAGTAAATTCTTAGATTTTAAGGTCAGAGCAGCTATTTTCATCATTTACTCCAGCCTCCTGCATAACACAGGCCATATAATTTCACCTAGTTATTCCTGCAACAAGCTAACATCTTGTAGTTGAGCCAGAGCAGTAGTTCTCAACCGGGGGTATACAAAGGTCTTCCATGGGGTACATCAACTTATCTAGATAGTTACCTAGTTTTACAACAGGCTACATGAAAAGTACTAGCAAAGTCAGTACAAACTAAAATTTGATATGGACAATGACTTGTTTATACTGCTCTATATACTATACACTGAAATGTAAGTACAATATTTATACTCCAATTGATTAATTTTATAATAATATGGTAAAATGAGAAAGTAAGCGACTTTTCAGTAACAGTGTGCTGCAACACTTTTGTATGTTTATGTCTGATTTTGACAGCAAGTAGTTTTTAAGTGATATGAAACTTGGGGGTATGCAAGACAAATCAGACTCCAGAAAGGGGTATAGTAGTCTGGAAAGGTTGAGAGCCACTGAGCTAGAACATACCTTTTAGAAAGACATCTGATCTTGATTTAAAGACTTCAAGAGACAGAGAATCCACCACAGCAGTAGCAAATGAGTCCAATTGTTAATTACCTTCACAGTTAAAAATGTGTGCCTTATTTTTACTTCCAGACAGCGAAGTTTCAGCTTCTCATTCTTTTCATTCTCCTTCCTGCTCTCTCTCCCTATTTTCTGTTTACTCCCTTCACTTAGCACTCTTCTTCACCCTCAACCCTTTCTCTCCACTCTTGGAATATTTCACACACACACTCCATCTTTAATGATTTGTATCATACTAACAATCCAAACTGAAACTACCAAATGAAACCAGGGCTCCACTGTGTTGGACATTTTACAAGCATATAGTAAAAGAGTTTCTCCCACAATTTGCTCACAATCTAAACAGAAAAAGCAGATGAGAAGAAAGAGAAGCACAGACAGGTAAAGTGACTAGTCGAGGGTCACACAGAGGATAAATAGTACAGTTCAGAATAAAACTCAAATCTCCTGACTCCCAGTCCAGTGTTCTATCCACTGGATCACATTGCTACTCTCTACCTCCACAGGATACCACTATCAGAGCTTCAGTTAGGTGCATGGGAAATTCCTAAGGACTATAGAGAAGAAGTGAGGTTAAGGCAGTGAAGCTGATGGCAAATCTCTCTTCTAACTCACTTCTATCT
Organism: Eretmochelys imbricata; assembly: GCF_965152235.1. Taxonomy (NCBI): domain Eukaryota; kingdom Metazoa; phylum Chordata; order Testudines; family Cheloniidae; genus Eretmochelys; species Eretmochelys imbricata. Next base: position 146,674,120 of record NC_135572.1, read on the forward strand.
ACGGAGAACTATTAGATGATAATGGCTAGATAGGTGGTGAGCTTAAGCTACTCATACTGAAATGTGTAGTTATCTTAAAAAAATCCCTCATCTGGGTTGCTAAAAATTCTAATATGTGCAAAACATATTCACACTTATGTAACCCTGTCTTCCCTCTCAATCCTGTTTATTATTATAAAGTGATTTTATAGTAAGTCCTTTAGTACAGGGACTGTCTTTTATCCTAAGCCTGAACCAAAGCCAGCAATGTCAATGCAAAAACTTCCATTCATTGTACTGGACTTTGGATCAGGCCCTATGTTTGCACAGCCATTTAACACAACACAGCCCTAACTGGGACCTGTAGATGCTACTTTAATATAATGAAGAACTGTTCTTAAATCCAGTTATTTGATAGCTGGAATTTAAGACCACTCCCCATTCTTAGCATAGTGAAGGTCTTGAGGCAAATATCAGCTAAAGAGAGTTTATAATAGACTTTTAAAAACAAAACTTTGGAAAATATAATAAAATCAAGGATTCTATGTGCTGTTTGTATTATAAGTGAATGAAGCAGTAGGATATATCAAGTTCAGAACAAGTTAAGATTACGGAACCATTTCTAAATTTTAGGAGCTCTTCAGGATTCTTAGACGTTTGGTAGAGTTTAACGTTTAGAACTTAAGGAAGCACAGAATCGTTTCAAATTACTGAAGTATTTAAATATTTAGTACATTCATACAGAAATCACTCAATTGCCCTTTTCTTAAAGCAAGTCATTCACATTTTTTAAATCTAAAAAAAATAAAATAATAATAACCAGAAAGAAATGAAACCAAAAACAATAAAAGAAGAGTATCAAAATTAAAATGCCAAATTAGCTCAAAATCATAATTTATACCAGTTGTCTGTTATTGCAGGTGATAAATTGTGTTGCTTTCTATCAGTTTTATATGCTCTCCTGAATCTGCTATACCATGCACTGTGTCAGTAATTAGCACCCAAAGTCAATTTATTAGTCTGAAAACCTATTCTTTACTATAACAGTCTAAATGTAAATTGCATCATCATTTCTTTAGCTATATCTGAGAAACTTATGCATTTGATGCTAATGCTTGTTTGCAGCTGTGCCAGAAAAATCAAAACATGTAGGGGAGAGGTTGTAACTTGGAATAGAAAAAATGCTACCTAAAACACAGCTAGAGATCAAAGAATTTCACTGTTCTCAATAATATTGTGAAGGGCTTGATTCTATTCTCTGCTGCATAATCCTGGCACAACCATCACCTTGTCTTGGCAGAAATCAAATCCTCCTCTCACTCTTCCTTCTTCCTACAAACAAAGCCATTCTCATAGACTTGTCCACTGAAACACATGAACCTTGTTGGCTTCCAAACCCCCTGGGCTAGGAAAACAACCATTCCGCAGGTGGAGGATCTGCTAGAACACTATTATCATCAGCTTTTCACTCCAAGAGGTGACAGACAACCTTACCAGCCTAATGGTCACCTGCACAGGTCACAGTACTGCATCACCTGCACAGGTCACAGTAACTCTCTGTTGAACTTAAGTAAATATGAGCTCAGGAATCTGAAACATGGATGGAGGAATATTTGATATGAATTTAGCTCAATGTAGCATAAGGAATTCATATAAAATTATGTCACAGTAGTGAATATGACTAAAATATCAGCAAGTTTGCAGATGACACTAAATTGGGAGGAGAGGAAGATACGCTGAATAGGATACACAGGGACCTAGACAAATTGGAGGATTGGGCCAAAAGAAATGTGATGAGGTTCAACAAGGACAAGTGCAGAGTCCTGCACTTAGGACAGAAGAATCCAATGCACCGCTACAGACTAGGGACCGAATGGCTAGGCAGCAGTTCTGCAGAAAAGGACATAGGGGTTACAGTGGATGAGAAGCTGGATATGAGTCAACAGTGTGCCCTTGTTGCCAAGAAGGCCAATGGCATTTTGGGATGTATAAGTAGGGGCATTGCCAGCAGATCGAGGGATTGATCATTCCCCTCTATTCAACATTGGTAGGCCTCATCTGGAGTACTGTGTCCAGTTTTGGGCCCCACACTACAAGAAGGATGTGGAAAAATTGGAAAGAGTCCAGCGGAGGGCAACAAAAATGATTAGGGGACTAGAACACATGACTTATGAGGAGAGGCTGAGGGAACTGGGGATGTTTAGTCTACGGAAGAGAAGAATGAGGGGGGATTTGATAGCTGCTTTCAACTACCTAAAAGGGGGTTCCAAAGAGGATGGCTCTAGACTGTTCTCAGTGGTAGCAGATGACAGAACAAGAAGTAATGGTCTCAAGTTGCAGTGGGGGAGATTTAGGTTGGATATTAGGAAAAACTCTTTCACTAGGAGGGTGGTGAAACACTGGAATGCATTACCTAGGGAGGTGGTGGAATCTCCTTCCTTAGAAGTTTTTAAGGTCAGGCTTGACAAAGCCCTGGCTGGGATGATTTAGTTGGGGATCGGTCCTGCTTTGAGCAGGGGGTTGGACTAGATGACCTCCTGAGGTCCCTTCCAACCCTGATATTCTATGATTCTAAAAGTTTCTGCTTAGTCATCCCTTAGTATCCATCAAATCACCAAAGGAACTGTCTAGAATAATAAGCCACCTTAAAAATCCATATTGCTTCTGACCCCCAGTCTGACTGTCACTGTAAGGATGAGTAACTCTAATGAACTTCAGGTTTTGGTTCTGATGTTCATAACAAGGTTTGATAAAGCAAATTCCTCCTGTCACCTTCACTCCAAAGACTGGGTTTCAGTGCATATGATTCTTCTTGGATGTCCAGAGACGCAGTTGAGTTCAACTGTGTCCTGGAGATAGTCTCTCAGTCCAAAGGGCTCGGGCATAACATTATGACACATTTGCCAAAGTGATTCTCACAATGTTGGGGATCACAACATAAAGCTGTCTGGTTAGAATGGCTTCAGAATTCAATCAGACTGTTTCATCAACCCTACATATTAGGCATTTTTTCTTGGGAATACTATGGGCCCTATTATACCATTAGCTTTTGTGCAAAATGTTCATTGTCTTCAACAGAAAGGAACATCACTTGAGGGGGGAGGGGGATCAATCTAAGTTACTCAACTTCAGCTATGTGAATAACATAGCTGAAGTCAGGTTTCAGAGTAGCAGCCATGTTAGTCTCTATCTGCAAAAAGAAAAGGAGTACTTGTGGCACCTTAGAGACTAACCAATTTATTTGAGCATAAGCTTTTGTGAGCTACAGCTCTCTTCATCAGATGCATGCAGTGGAAAATAGAGTGGGGGGATTTTATATACACAGAGAACATGAAACAAAGGGTGTTACCATACAGACTGTAAGGAGAGTGATCAGGTAAGGTGAGCCATTACCAGCAGGAGAGAAAAAAAAACCTTTTGTAGTGATAATCAAGGTGGGCCATTTCCAGTAGTTGACAAGAACTTGTGAGGAATAGTGGTGGGGGAGGGGTGGGGGGGAATAAACATGGGGAAATAGTTTTACTTTCTATAATGACCCATCCACTTCCAGTCTTTATTCAAGCCTAATTTAATGGTGTTCCCCATGTTTATTTTTCCCCCCTACTGTTTCTCACATGTTCTCGTCAACTGCTGGAACTGGCCCACCTTGATTATCACTACAAAAGGTTTTTTTTCACTCCTGCTGGTAATAGCTCACCTTACCTGATCACTCTCATTACAGTCTGTATGGTAAAACCCATTGTTTCATGTTCTCTGTGTATATAAAATCTCCCCACTGTATTTTCCACTGCATGCATCCAATGAAGTGAGATGTAGCTCACGAAGGCTTATGCTCAAATAAATTTGTTAGTCAAAAGATGCTTTCCAGCCCATTGTAGCTTCTGTATTGTGTTCTATGGATGAACCCCCTGCACACACACACCCATGTACCGAATAGCTCCAGTAAACTACATCAATAAAGAACAGGGACTTAATGACTTTCATGGCTGAAATCAATTTTTCTTGCTTCTGCTGTAATCAGTCTATTGGAATTATAATTAAAGGAGCTCCAGTAGCAACATTCGTAGTTAAGGTCTATCAGTGTGTCCATTACATACACCTATTTTCAGGGATTTACAACTCACCCATCTAAATTAACTTCAGGCAGAAACTTGGCACCAAAGTTTTAGCTCCGGAAGTGTGTTTTTATTTTACTTTATTGTACCAAATTTGGCATCCAGCAATCTGGCCATTTTTAAATTGCAAAAGAGGTAAGATTAAAAACAATTAATCTGCTTTGTAATTTGACATGCTTTTAATGCTCCTATCACTGTAACATGGCTTCAGCCAAATTGCTGGCAAATCATTCATAGTGCAAATTTATCATAGCTCCTGTTCTGATTAAAAATAAATATAGTAACAAAAATAAAATGATTCAAGCAATCAAGCTATTATTTCATCTTGAAAAGTTCATGAGGATTATTAGTGAGCCCTAGTGATGTTCATGTGCAGTAGTGGCATTAGCATAATAGAAAGGTTATTACAGAGGTGGGAATTTGTAAAATCCACATTCGAGAGAGCTATCAGTGAGCTTTTATGGTCTGTTTTGTCAAAAATCTGAAGGAAGAAATCCCCCTAAGTAAATTTTTGGAATCAGTAGTATCTATCATGCCAAAGATCCGTAAATTATGCAAGTGTTTTGGGTGTGAAAGTCCCATATATCTGTAATAATCTCAAGGAGCATGGGCGAATCCAGGTTCTGAGTAACAGTGTTACAGACAGTGGGGGCTTCTAACACAAAAAGAAAGGATCTTTTCCCCCCTTTGATTTTAATGTGAAAATGAATGTGGCACCATGGAATTATTTAATTTTGTAAATCTTGGGACTTGAGGGAACTCTAAGAAAAATAATTATATTTAGCACTGAACTTTTACAACATACTTGATAAAAAGTAACTATCCAACCCTCACAACAACTTTATTAAGCATTATTATCCCCATTGCACAGATGACCAAGCTGAGACAGAATAGTTCAAAGCCATAGAGTGAGATAGAGTTAGGCCTCAGGAGCCCTATTCTTCCCGAATACAAATAACTCCCATTGACTTTAATAGGAACTATTTGTATCCTGCAGTGGAAGAATTAGGTTTCAACCTTGTATGACTCTCAGTCCCATCCTTATTCCTCTGGTAGTTCATGCTGACACTCAGTCAAGATTTCTTTGATTTCTTGGCTACACCCTTGTAAAGCTCTTTAAAAAATAGTAGGACCAGGCCATCAGTGATAGAGTGTAAGAAGAGGGATGGGTAGGGGATCCCTCTGAGGTCTTGCGCATCCCAGGGAGCTGAATTCCTGAGTGAGTAATTGCAAGTAGCTTTCTTTCTAGTTGGTGTATGTATGAGAAAAGGCAATTAACACTGCTCCCAGAATCAGCTAGTGTGGGCAGATGTCCTCTGTTACCTTAATGATCTTAATTTACCAATTAAGAAAACCTATAAAAAGGGATTTTAGCTGACTTTAAACGCAAAAGGAGGTTAGAGGAAGGATTACAGAGCTTTGCTTGAGAGTATGTCAAAAAACATTATACTGAGCTATGTATGGTAACTTTTTGAAAAGAATCTGGTTGTTTTATTTTAGCCTTAATTGAACTGCTAGCTATAGGAGACAGACTCTGATTAGTAACACCAGACTTTGATATTTAAACAATGGTTTACTGTATACCTCAGTGCATGGAATCTGTATGCCTGTAATAATTTAATTTTAGTATCACATTTTTGTTCAGAGCTGTTAATAAAAGGTTAAAAAGGATCAAGACCATCTTTCAATGGAAAGCTGTAATGAGAATCAAGCTCATAGGAAAAAGCAAATTATAAAAAAGAGGTTAGGTTCAGTTTCATGTTTTCTGTACAGAAGAGACAAGCAGCTTTGCTTATTTTTAGTCTTCTTTTCAAATAACCCCTTTTGTAAATGACCAAGGTTTAGTGCTATCATGCAAGAGCTCTGCATTCATATATCAAGTCTGGGATTTCATTCCCTGGAACCCATTCAGCTCTTGGGGTGAATTGGCCTTATGACACTCAGTGATTTCTTACTACATAGGAGTGTTATAGAAAGGACTTCAAAGGAAGTGTCAGTGAGGCCTAGAGCAACAGAAATCTGATTCCTCAGTGAGAGGAAGGAGGAAAGTCATCAGGAATCAAATATCTTATAAGAAATCTGAAGGGGGTGAATCTGATGGAGCCTCAGGTTTTGAAAGCCTTTCTAACTATGTTTGTGGTTGATAAAACTAATGTATGATTATACAAAACTTTAAACCTATTTTTTTCATGAGTGAGTCAATTAAAATATACACATGCATTTGAAAATAAGGGTGTATTTTTCTTTTTTATTATTATTAATATTTAGTAAGCATGCAGCAATCAGGTTGGATATGGAAAAGGCACCTCACTTTTTATTAACTGTATAAACCCTTATGTCAGTCTGAGGCTGCTCAGGCATGTGGAAACATTCACTTCACATGAGTTCTAAGGTAGTCAAAATGATCTCATCCATGCCTAATACTTTGGTATTTTTTATTGTATTTATAGTAAGGGTCCATATTAAGTATAGCTTATAATAATGCTTCTACAGTATTGTGTTCTGCTACTGGAGAGTAACTGTAAGGTGAAGGCGAGGCTTTCAGGAAACTTCATAGGTATAAATCCCTACCTTTTTCTTCCTAACCTTGAATATCAGTTTCTATTCAGAGTGCTGGTAGTGAAAGGAAAGGAGCGCACAACAAGTGGTGAGAGAGATGTCAATTGCATGAATTTGGGAAGGCCCTTTACCATACTATGCTAATATTTGAACTCACCTGAGAGATATCAGGCCAGATTCACTCTTGACTGCACAGGGGCATAGAGCAGGCCCTAAATGAATTTAGCTCCATATCTTCTAAAAAGTTATTGTTTACATAGTGAAGGGCCTTGAACTGTTTGGTTAACCAGGCATTTAACGAAGCCTGTGATTCAAAGTAACAGACTATGTACTGCAGTCCCTGGGCACTATAGAGTGCAACATTCCCTTTCAAATGTTCCTTGTTTTGAAAGTTGTTACTCATTTACATTTATAACCTTACATTTGTTGTTGAAAAATATTTATAGCAGAAATAATCCTGAAATGGAGGCTATAGACAGCTATTTACAGTAAGGGAAAGTATCCCATGTCATTTTAGGTTTCCTGCACAAATAGACTTTTTGCCCCTCATTTTGGGATTTTTTTCTCCACCTTTTGGACCTTTGAGAGGGATGGGTTCAATAGTGCGAGGTTCTTCCACAATTTCTTTGCTTTGGTATATTCAATAGAACTGAGAAATTAAAATATTGATAAATGAATGCTTGTGTTCTCACTTCCACCTTCATTTTATCTTCTGTAGACACAAAAATACTAAGACAGTGAAAATATTTGAATACTTATATATTTGTGGGTTTTTAGAAGAAGAAATATAACACTAAGTGATGGACAAATGCTAAAGAATTAGTTAATACTTTGACTGTGCTGTCAGAAGAACCTCATGTTTTGTTTTGTTTTTCTGCACAAATTTTGACCAAATTAAAATAAACTGATAAATAGAGTAACCAGAGAATAGCTCGGAGGTCAAGAACTGATATTTGGGAAGGGTATGTGTATATTTAAACAGTATGTCATGCTCACTAACCTGATATACAAGACAATGAGGAAGTACCTACAGAAACAACCTTCCCACAGTAAACAGAGCTTTAACAGAAAAATCAATGAGTGCTAATGTATGGGAGCTAATTGGCCTAATCCTTCCTTCTTTTAAGCCTCTCTGGACAGTCAATTCTCTGGAGTTTGATTAAATAGTGAAGATCTCCTCCAGAATTCACTTACCTAATCTTGGGGTACTCTCTTGTGGTTATAAGAAATAAGCACCTCTCTTCAGCCTTGAACACCTCCCTCATTCCTCTTTCCTATGACAGTGACTCTTCTGTCACACCACCTGAATTTCTCTCACCAATTTTATTTTCCTACAAGTCCAGCCTATCTTTGTGCAGCAATTTGTAGGTAAAAAATACTGTTGATCAGCATTAGCGAAGCTCAATGGACCCTTCTTTTCTGTCAATAGTGCTCACACTCTCCCTCTGTCTTGGGCTTTCATAGTTATTCCCCTGAGTTCCTGAGTTATTCCCCTGATTTTCAATTATACATTTTTAACAGTGGAACACATGCAAGCAGAATGTGTTCACTTTTATTACTTTACAGAAGCAGCAGATGGCAAGGAACTGTTTCAAAGGTTTCAAACTTCCAGGCATTGTGTGCTTACCTATTTCTTTATAAAATTAGATGTGATTGTTTTCCCACCTCATGTACGCTGGGTCACAGTTATATATGGACCTACACTCGTTTCAAATATTCCCTCATTTTTCACTTCTTTATACTCCTCACCCTTCAAGATACCATGACATGATGGATATGGAACATAGGATTCAAATCCCCTTCCAAATTATCACCATTTCTTCTTAATTCAGACTATGGGATGAAGAGATTTGGCAGAGGTGTGTTCAGAATGCAATGACTGCTCTTGGAAAATACTTCTATTCACTTTGCCCCACACACACATGCTTTGCATTCTGTTTCCTAGATCCAGTTCTCTCTGGAGACCTCTTCCTCCTCTCCTTTCCCTCATAATAAAATTTTCTGTTATTCAAATAAATTCAAATTAACTATAGTTTTTAATATTTAACTGAATACTTGTTAAGCTGCTCTGACATTCAGGCTGTTCACATTATAAACAGAAATGATACACAGCATGTATTAGTCTAACACTGCTCAGATGGGAAATGAGTTCTCCTTTTACTTACACCTACATCAGTCAGAAGTAACTCTGCTGAAGTTAGAAATCTAAGTTAAACCTACATCAGTGAGAGGGGAAGCCTTAGGAACATTTGCTGTCTTTTTTTATAGTGACTTTGAGAGAGGCTCAGAGAACTATTCACTGACTGCCTGATACATGATTAGTTTCTAATGTAAATCATGGGATATATTAATTGCAGGAGCATCTAGAAGCCAACTAAGATTGGGGCATGTGATGCTTATGTGGGTACCCAGGACTGTGATTCACCTTGTTACCCCCTGTCTCCAGTATGAGGAAGTCTTGCTTCTGCTTAACTGGGTGTCAGCTCCCTGACGCAACAAGCCTGTTAGCCACCTGAGCGATCTCCTTTGGGTTATGCCAGCCCTTATTTCACCTTGCAGGTTACAATGGCTGTACTGCAGTCCCATAGTCCCTCTGAAGCATTCCACTGTAGTGTTGAGCCCCTTATCCACAGAAACAACAGGTCTGCCATCGCCAAAAGAACACCGTTCACAGCAGCAGCAATGATTCAACTCGGGATTAGCACATTGCTTAATATCACACTTAGATATTTGTATAGTGAAAACAAGGATAACTTTATTATCAAAGATTCAAAGTTCAACTCATAATGAGTAGGAATATTGGAAATAAATAGTTGAATGTAAAACAATCATAACATGCTTTCTAGAGACTAAACATAACTAACAAGTTAATCTCCTGTCTACAGAAGTTTGTCACTCCCGAAGTCCTCTGCAACATTTCAGCCAAGGCTGGCTGAGATCTTGTTTTCATAAATGTAAACTCACTGCCTGTTTACTTCCTCAGTGTAGGATGATAGGGTATTCTGTGCGTCATACATATACTCCCCAACTTGCACTGTCTTTGCACACAGCTCAGATAACAACCCATGGTTTGTTTTTCTTGTGTGATCCTTCCCTGTTGACTTCATATCTTTTTGCTAAGTCTGTATATAAATAGGCATCTAGTGTGTTAGCTTACAAGGCTTCATTTACATCCTAAAGGAGATACATGTTTCTGACCTCTTGTTTGGAGGAAAACCTATTTTTCACCCCTACTTTGATACAGACTTTTAAAAGTCTGATCAGTGGCACAGCGGGACTAAAGCAGGCTCCCTTCCTGTTGTGGCTCCACACGGCTCCTGGAAGCAGTGGCATGTTCCCCCTCCGGCTTCTAAGCACAGGGGCAGTCAGAGGGATCCTCACTCTGCTCCCACCCCAAGCGCTGGTTTCGACACTCCCATTTGCCAGGAACCATGGCCAATGGGAGCTGCGGGGACAGCGCCTGTGGATGGGGCAGCGTGCAGAGTCACCTGGCCACACCTCTGCATAGGAGCCAGAGGGGGGATATGCCACTGCTTCCATGAGCTGCTTGAGGTAAGCACCACCCAGAGCTTACACCCCTGACCCCTCCTGTGCCCCAACTCCCTGCCCCTGTCCTAATCCGCCTCCCGCCCTCCGAATCCCTCAGTCCCAGCCTGGAGCACCCTCCTACACCCCAGAGCCCTCATCCCCAGCCCCACCCCAGAGTCTGTACCCCCAGCCAGAGCCCTCACTCCATCCCCCACCCCAACCTTCTAAGCCAGTCTGGTGAGAATGAGTGAGTGGGGGTGGGGAGAGCAAGCAACAGAGACGGGGGGATGGAGTGAGTGGGGGCGTGGCCTCAGAGAAGGGATGGGGCAGGTGAGGGGCAAGGGTTTTCGGTTTTATGTGAGAAGAAAGTTGGCAACCCTCCTGCCTTACCCACAAAACCATGATTCTTCCCTAATCTAGAAAATATACTTGACTCACAACCACTGAATGTGTAGCAAGTGGGCTTTCAGGTAATCTGTTTGAGATAAGTAACTGTTGTTTTTTTTCCCTCTCACAAGAATTGAGGCTAGATAAGATTGGCGAATGAAATGAGCTAATAAAAATGAATTAGGTGTAGCAGTTAGCCTCTGGGACGCTAGACCTTCCTATCAGTACATTTTCACTGTGCTGACTCCTTATGCTACCTCAGGCAAATTGCATTACATTAAGCCTTGTTCAACCCAGCTAAAAACTTAGCCAAAGCAGGAATTCAATGGAAAAACAGATTGAGTCTCCACTAACCTTTCATGGGTTTCAAAATAAGGAAGAAGAAGAATGGATGTGAAGACAAACAACTCAAGAGTATCTAAATATAAAAGAAGCAAGCTGACAAGCATGGAGATGGGATATAGCCATAAAGGGATATGAGTGGAAAATTAGTGACAGATCAGGTTGATGTTGCTAAAGACCTAAAGAAATACTTAGTCTCTGTATTCATAAAAGCGCCAGGCTGGGATAGGCTTTCATGAAAGTTCTGGGAATGCAGTGTGAAAAACGAATTTGCCGATTATGATACTTTATGTTAATAGGAAGGAAAATTAATAGAGAGTATTTAAAAAGTCACCATTGCAATGGAGCAGATAATTAGCCAGTTAGAGCTATTAGAATTTGACAACAATAACAAAAGACTAAACCCAAAGGAATTGCATCACAGATCTCTAAAGGAAGTGACAAGGGAAATAAGGCCTTTGACAATGATTTTTAGTTGCCTCACCAAGGGTTTGGCTACTTTAGGAGAACTGAACAGTGACGAATAACTCTTCTGGCCATATACAAGAAAAGCAAATGCACATGTACATTTGTCAGATCAGTAGAATATCCAGAGTCATAATAGCAAAGACTTAAAAAAATTAAACTAAAAATCCCAGTAAAGTTATAAACCTTCATGCTTCAGTGAATAAGCCAATCTCTAACTAATATGAGCTGGGAAGATACAGAATAACCTGCCTGCAGGGAAAGTATGTATTTACTGTAAGGGTTCTTGTCCTTTGCTCTGAAGCAGCTGGTGCTGGCCACAGTCGGAGACAACAAATGAGGTTACATGGACCACTTTTCTGATCCAGTTTGGCAATTCCTACCATCCTGTAAATAAATTGGAATTTGTTTGGAAGGTATGGGAAACACAGAACGGCAGTCAGATTGTCTACATATATATCTTATTCACATAAAAAGCTAGTAAAGGGTGCATTATGATCTTCAAGGTAAAAATTCATGCTTTTGAATTTAGGGAAAATATTTTTTCTGAGAGTTGAATATGCATTTTGCCTTGGTTGACTGAACAAAGCCTACCAATGGGGTGCCAAAAATATAAACTCTAGATTAAGGTTAATGTCATGATCTCTAACATTGCCTTTAAGATGCACGAAGTTTATAAGGTCCTATTCACTAAGTAAGCCACGACGTTCTCCTCTCACGGTTTTGCCTCCCATATCCTCTAAGAATGTACCTCCCATTCTGGAGGAAAAAAATATTACTTGCAGCACCTTTCTCTTAGCTACATAGAAATATTAATGTTTATCTACTTGTTTATCACTATTATAAGGAATTTTCTTAATAGGATACATAATGTGCTAACTGACGTCTGGATCTTGCAAACACTTGCTCACTTGCTTAAAGCGTAAATTATATGATAAATTATAAATGATAAATTATGTTATGTCATTCACTAAGGCAGTGGTTCCCAAACTTGTTCCACCGCTGATGGAAGTGGCAGACAGTACGTCCCTCGGCCCGCATCGCTTCCAGCGGCTCCCATTGGCCTGGAGCAGCGAACTGCAGCCACTGGGAGCCGCAATCGGCCGAACCTGCGGACGCAGCAGGTAAACAAACCGGCCTGACCCGCCAGGGGCTTTCCCTGCACAAGCGGCAGATCAAGTTTGGGAACCACTGCACTAAGACTTTGTATATTTGTTTTTTTCACTCTTAGATTTAGATGCATGTATGAAGAATGACGGTTTCCATAAAGTTTCCCCACTGGTAACTGAAAAAGTAAAATATTTAGGCCCCCACCACCAAAAAAAAAAGTGGTATTAAGTATCAGAGGAGTAGCCGTGTTGGTCAGTATCCACAAAAACAGCAAGGAGTTCAGTGGGCCCTTAAAGACTAACAGATTTATTTGAGCATAAGCTTTCATGGGTAAAAAACCCACTTCTTCAGATGCATGGAATGAAAATTACAGAAACAGGCATAAATAGGTATTGGCACATGAAGAGAAGGTAATGCATAAATATATTCATGCCTGTTTCTGTAATTTTCACTCCATGCATCTGAAGAAGTGGGGGTTTTTTAGCCACAAAAGCTTATACCCTAATAAATCTGTTAGTCTTTAAGGTGCCACTGGACTCCTCATTGTAAAAGTGGTATTGTCACAGTTATGGGGTTAGTTGAACCTCTCTCCACTTTCTGGTAGCTCTGACTGCTCCTACTTCTGTACAGGTAGGACTACTGGCCCTTTCCTGGTTATTTTATGTGGCCAGCGCACAATCAAATCTGGCAAAATTAAAACTAAATGTTCAGAACTAGCTAAAAGTATTTATTGAAAATAAAATAAATGAATAAATATTTTAAGGGATGAAAAATGAAATAACCAATGGAAGAAAAAGTACAAAGAGCTAAAGATCCATTGATTAAAAAGTTAAAATATGGTGAAAAGCAATGGCACTAAGAGAACAGTAGAATCTACAAAATGAGGAGCTAGGCTATCTACTTTTCTCAGAACATAGCTATCAAAAAAGCCATGGAGTACAAAACAATTTTGCATACATTTTCTTTTATTGGTTTTACTTCCTTCCAAACCCAGGAACTTAAGTAGTTCACCCTCATCTTTGCTCCACTTCTCATGAGCCCCAAGAGCAAAGTCATACAAGGAGATGATGTTACATCAAGAAATCTTTTTGATCTCTGCCTCTAGCTCAAAGTGGTACTCTACCTTCTCCCTATGGGCTGCCTCCACATCCTGGCATTATGTTCCCAATGGACCGTAATGTCGACCACTGTAGCTATATTACCTCTAACAAACACAACATCAGCCTTTCTTAAATTACCATTCTTATTCCTGATATGTGGTTTTACCAGTGCTTTCCAGCTGAATTTATTTTTTTTTATCAATCAGGTACTGGAGTATTCTGTTATATCTTCTAATCCATGCATCCTTAATTTTAAAATATTGCCCAGAAATATAGGGAATTTAGCTGAACTATGCCATCTGGACATCACATTAACACTTTGCCAGTGTTTCCCTGACAGGATGAACATTAGTCTTCAGTTGCAATGAAGCTATCAGAGGAGAGGATTTGACCAAAAAAAAAAAAAGGACACTTCAGAAAATCATTACTTACAAGATTGTTCTTCATATAGTTTATACTAACCCCTTGACACTCTAACCTGCTCCATTTATTAAACTCTTCTCTCAATGTTGTGAGGTAGAAGCACTAAAAATTAAAATGATTTTCCAACAAATCATTTCTGGTATATATAAATGATGGATATACCCCAACTGTCATTAGAAGTCTCATGCCTTCTCCATTTGTGATTTAACATATTGGGAATTTGTACCAAAGATTTAGCCACTGCTAAGCCAACATCTTTGATTCTTGAATGAAATAGTCCATAGGCAGTACATTGTGGCACATGAAATATATTCTTAATAGTTTTTCCTAACCAACACATCATAACTATTTAAAACATAAAAAGGACTATCACTCAATAGTAAATTATAAAACACTCTTGGTAAAATGTAAACTTTTTATAATAGTCAATTTTGGTGCTGCTTTAAGAAGAGTCCTATAATGACTGGTACACCAGTCAATCAATTTAATACTTAAAAATGCATCAACAATCCCAGACTATGGGTCTACCTGAGCACCAAATATATGCAAACTGGCCAATTTGAAAAAAAATCTATTAATTCACTGCTTAATCTCCCATTGTCAGATGGATTAACAATGTACATTTTGTGTTTGGGTAAAATATGGAATTGTTTTGTCTTCTTAATATTAAGATTAAGACTAGTATGGGTACAAAACTGATAACTTTTTTAGATTCTCTGTCAAAACCCGCACAGGAACCACTCAAAATGGCCACATTATTGGCAAATGCCAAAACCATGATTTTTTTTTCTCTGTAACAAAGCTGTACCCCTCAGAATCCATCCATTACAAAAGTTGATCCATAGCAATATTGAACAGTATTGGAGATCAGAGATCTCTCTCTTTCACCCATTGCAAATTGGAATAGACTCAGTATAATCCTCGCCCACACAAATTTTTGTAGAGCAATTATAAAGATCTTTAACTTCAAACCTTTCACTAATACTAAAACCCTTGACCTAAAATGAGTCAAATGCTTTGGCCAGATCTACTAAGACAATAGCAATTTAATCGCCCCTTTATTTAGCTATTTTCAGTTATTTTAAATAGATATATTTTCCTCACATCCAGGAGTGAAATAAATCCTTTTTGTCTGTGATATTTTAATTGCGCAAGTTAATTGGGTCACTAAAATTTTGGAATATATTGTAAGCCAAACTGATCAAGTTGTTACAAGTCTCCATAAGAAGAGATGAGCAAGATCTTTAGAATCTTGCATTCTGGGGATTAAAGTTGTTCTATTTTCTTTCAAATATTCCAGAATTTGTAAACGTAAAAAAATATTACTTTTTA
This sequence comes from Eretmochelys imbricata, assembly GCF_965152235.1. Taxonomy (NCBI): domain Eukaryota; kingdom Metazoa; phylum Chordata; order Testudines; family Cheloniidae; genus Eretmochelys; species Eretmochelys imbricata. Next base: position 146,689,460 of record NC_135572.1, read on the forward strand.
AAAAATTATATTAGAATTTAAATTTACATTACCCCAAAGGTCATTAACTGTAAGTCATTCAGCACCAGTGGCACTAGTTCTATACACAGCTTCTAATGCCACTCAAACATCATCGGTTAATATTGGTCTCATCGAAAGGTTATCGTCTTGCTCCTCTGCTGGAGGCCATCCTACTGCAATATCATGTCCAACTTTATCCAAAATGTCTAAATAATTGCGCTCAATCTCATTAAAGGAAATACGATGTTTAGCCCTATCTGGCTCTCCTATAATAATACATGCCAATCTCTTTCTATCCTTTTCAAATGAAGTTTGATAGAATTTAAAATGGGATATTTTTAGTAGCATATCTCTTTACTGCAAGTGATAGCTTCCTTCTTTAACAGTTTCCTTCCATTTTTATTACCACTAATATTATTTTCAATGCTGGTGGTTGATGCTGGTGGGTGAGCAGTTCTAGGGACTTCCACCAATGATTTACACAGTTCCTCCATGATACCCCAGCTATCTGGAGCTGTCTATATTTTACCCAGACTACTTTCTATCTCTTCTAAAATATTTAAAATCTGTTCTATATTCCCAGTATTCCTAAATGCCATAGGCATGCTACTGATTTTAGGATGTGCCTTTAATTATTTAGTCCTTTCATGTGGTGGTAGAACTTGCAACATAATCCAAACAAGTTGATTCTCTGAATCTTCAATCACATTCGCTGATATTTCTTTAGTCCTTTTTTTTGTCACCAAAATTCTTCTCTTATCTGTTATTTGTTTTTGTATTCAGTTCATTCTCAATACATCTATTAATATTCCTGGTCCCAGCATATTTGACCTCTGATTGAATTAGAAATTCAATTTCCTTTGATGCCTATACTCATGAATGAGAGTTATTAACTGTCATCCTGGCTTCTCTCCACTCTTCATTCCTAGGTGCTGGGTGTTTATATCAGGCACATTGATTCAACCCAGAACTAGTGTGGAAGGCAAAACCACATAGGAAAGAGGCAAAACCTTTCTATGGACTAGATATTACCTTAGGCAAGCATTTGGGGAAAAGGCATGAAAATTGTGGAAAGGGGAATACTTACCACACTTGCTACATATGACTCTTATAATTGTCCTTATGTGTAATATTAATGTGTTTTACCCACTTGCCAAAGGTGGTAAAACCTGAAGACATGATGGACAATTATAGAACTCTGTTCTATTTAGAGTACCCCATCCTTATACCAATTGTTATTGTGTCTATTGCCCTCAGGATTAAAAAAGCCTGTGTAAAATTATTAGTACAACCAGTCTCAAGCAAATACATGCTATCTAATGTATCTAAACACTTGTCATAAAAGATTGGGCTTAGCCCTGGTCTACACTAAGGGGTTAAGTTGAATTTAGCCATGTTAGGTCAATTTTAAAATGGATGCGTCCACACAACCAATCCAGTTCCGTTGACTTAAAGGGCTCTTAAAATTGACTTCTGTACTCCTCCCTGGCAAGGGGAGTAGCACTAAAATAGACCTTGATAGGTCGAATTTGGGGTAGTGTGCACGCAAATCGATGGTATTGGCCTCTGGGAGCTATCCCAGAGTGCTCCAATGTGACCGCTCTGGACAGCACTTTGAATTCCGATGCACAGGCCAGGTACATAAGAAAAGCCCCGGGAACTTTTGAATTTCATTTCCTGTTTGGTCAGCGTGGTGAGCTCAGCAGCACAGGTGACCATGCAGTCCCCCCAGAATCACAAAGGAGCTCCAGCATGGACCGAAAAGGAGACACTGGATCTGATTGCTTTATGTGGAAAAGCATCTGAGCAGGCAGAACTCTGAGGAAAAAGAAGAAATGCGAATATATTTGCCAAAATCTCACAGGGCATGATGGAGAGAGGTTACAACAGGGACACACAGCAGTGCCGCGTGAAAGTTAAGGAGCTCAGGCAAGCCTACCAAAAGACAAAGGAGGCAAACGGGCAGTCCAGGTCAGATCCCCATACATGCCACTTCTATGATCAGCTGCATGGCATTCTAAGGGGGGACCCTACCACCAACAATCTCATGCAACAGGGAGGAGGAGTTTGTGGATAAGAAAGAGGAGTAGGAGGAGAAGGAGGAGGAGGAGGAGGAGGAGGAGGAGGAGGAGAATGTGCAGAGGCAAGTGGTGAATCCATTCTCCCCGGCAACCAGGACCTTTTCATCACCCTGGAACCAACACCTTCTGAAGGCGGGATCCCCGACCCTGAAGCCGGAGAAGGTAGTTTTGGTGAGTGCGCATTTGTAACTACAGTACAGGTGTCATAAATATAAAGGGAAGGGTAAACCACTTTGAAATCCCTCCTGGCCAGGGGAAAACTCCTCTCATCTGTAAAGGGTTAAGAAGCTAAAGGTAACCTCGCTGGCACCTGACCAAAATGACCAATGAGGAGACAAGATACTTTCAAAAGCTGGGAGGAGGGAGAGAAACAAAGGGTCTGTGTCTGTCTATATGCTGGTCTTTGCCGGGGATAGACCAGGAATGGAGTCTTAGAACTTTTAGTAAGTAATCTAGCTAGGTATGTGTTAGATTATGATTTCTTTAAATGGCTGAGAAAAGAATTGTGCTGAATAGAATAACTATTTCTCTCTGTGTATCTTTTTTGTAACTTAAGGTTTTGCCTAGAGGGGTTCTCTATGTTTTTGAATCTAATTACCCTGTAAGATATCTACCATCCTGATTTTACAGGGGGGATTTCTTCATTTCTATTTACTTCTATTTTTATTAAAAGTCTTCTTGTAAGAAACTGAATGCTTTTTCATTGTTCTCAGATCCAAGGGTTTGGGTCTGTGGTCACCTATGCAAATTGGTGAGGCTTTTTATCCAACATTTCCCAGGAAAGGGGGGGTGCAAGTGTTGGGAGGATTGTTCATTGTTCTTAAGATCCAAGGGTCTGGGTTTGTAGTCACCTAGGCAAATTGGTGAGGCTTTTTACCAAACCTTGTCCAGGAAGTGGGGTGCAAGGTTTTGGGAAGTATTTTGGGAGGAAGGACGCGTCCAAACAGCTCTTCCCCAGTAACCAGTATTAGTTTGGTGGTGGTAGCGGCCAGTCCAAGGACAACGGGTGGAATATTTTGTACATAGGGGAAGTTTTGACCTAAGCTGGTAAAGATAAGCTTAGGAGGTTTTCCATGCAGGTCCCCACATCTGTACCCTAGAGTTCAGAGTGGGGGAGGAACCTTGACATGGTGGCAGAGTGGTGGGATTAACCTGAAATCATTTTGAGATCCAGTTGAGATTTTTTGAACTAGAAATACAGATTTTAAAAAGGAATTTTTTTTTTCCTTTGGAAAGGAAGTCCAGAAAGCAGCTGAAACTGAAAGCAGCTTGTTTTTTCTCTGCTTTGTGGCCAGGCAGAGACAAAAGGGGATTATCTTTGTGAATTGCAGGTTTTCTTTGCCTGGAGGCAGGGTACTTAACTCCTGCAGGGAAATTCACAGTCTTCCAACCCAGAGTTTTTTTTCTTTTCTTCCTAAAAGTAAATAGGGGGTGTGTGTTCTACCCATTTGCTTTTTCTTTGGGCTGGGTAAGCAGGTTTCCAAGTAGTTGGAGGTTTTCTGCTTTAATTTGGGCCCAGAGCAGAGACAAGGGAATTGTCTTTTTCTGTAGGCTGACAATCACTATCAGAGAATAGGTATTCTATTCCAGCACAGCAAAATTTTACAGCCAAGTTTTGTTTGTTTATTTCTAAACCTCAGGTATAAAGTTAGTTAAAAATAGAGAGGTTAGAATGACCAAATCCGCAGCTCGACTACAGCTGGAATTAGCCAAATTTCAGGCTGAGGAAAAACAAAGGGAACATGAAAGACAGATAGAACTCATGCGGCTGAAGAAGGAGGAGAAGGAAGAAGAGAGGAAGCATGTGAAGGAGGAGAAGGAAAAAGAGAGGAAGCATGTGGAGGAGGTGGAGAGGATAATGGCCCAGCAGAATATACCAACAAACCCTGGCAATCCTTCTCCAGGTACCACTTCCCATCCCAGAAAGTTCCCCACCTACAAGGCAGGTGATGATACTGAGGCCTTCTTAGAAAACTTCGAAAGGGCCTGCCTTGGGTACAACATCTCTACTGACCAATACATGGTAGAGCTGAGGCCGCAGCTCAGTGGACCCTTAGCTGAGGTGGCAGCTGAAATGCCTAAAGAACACATGAACAAGTATGAACTGTTTAAATCCAAGGCGAGAGTCAGAATGGGGATAACACCCGAGCAGTCTCGTCAGAGGTTCAGAGCCCTAAGGTGGAAACCAGACATGTCATTTACCCGACATGCCTACCACATTGTGAAACATTGGGATGCCTTGATATCAGGAGCAAGTGTTGAATCTCCAGAAAATTTGCCCTTCCTAATGCAAATGGAACAATTCTTAGAGGGTGCTCCTGAGGAAATAGAAAGATAAATCCTAGATGGGAAACCCAAAACTGTAATCGAGGCAGGAGAGATTGGAGCCAGATGGGTGGAGGTGGCAGAGAAGAAGAAAACTGGTCGCAGTTGGAGCGGAGACCAGAAGGGACCACCCCAGACCACACCCTATTACCGGGGGCCGCCCAAAGCCCCACCTACCTCCCAAAGAACCCTCCAGACCCCTTATCGTCCCGCCACCCCGTTCTCCAGCAACCCTCCTCGCCCCAGTGACCCGTCAGCTGGACGATGTTTTAAATGTAACGAGCTGGGGCATGTAAAGGCCAACTGCCCCAAGAACCCCAACAGATTACAGTTCATTGCACCGGAATCACACCAGAGGTCCACAGGCCCAGATACCTCCCAGATACCCTTGGAGCGGAGGGAAACTGTGAGTGTGGGCCGGAAGAAGGTCACCGCGTGGAGGGACACCGGAGCACAAGTGTCAGCTATCCATGCTTCCTTAGTGGACCCCAATTTAATCAACCCAGAGATCCAAGTGACGATTCAACCCTTCAAGTCCAACCCTTTCAATTTGCCCACAGCCAAGTTGCCTGTCCAGTACAAGGGCTGGTCAGGAATGTGGACTTTTGCAGTCTATGATGATTATCCCATCCCCATGCTGTTGGGGGAAGACTTGGCCAATCATGTAAAGCGGGCCAAGAGGGTGGGAACAGTCACCCGCAGCCAGGCTAAACAAGCCGTGAGGCCTAGCTCTGTTCCGGAAACTTCTATCAGGACGCGGTCAGAGGTGATGGACCCGGACCCCAGGCCAATGTCTGCAACAGCAGTAGTGGATCCAGTCCCAGAGACCCAGACAGAACCAGTCCCAGAACCGGAATCAGCCGAACAACCAACACCAGACCCCGTGTCAGCACTGAATCCAGTACTTGCAACCTCAACACCAGAGGGCCCCACTGAACCTGAACTGGCAGCAGCCGATAACCCTACACAAGAGGCTCAGCCGGAGCCTGAATCCCAACATAGTGCACCAGCGGAGAGCGGTTCACAGTCAACAGAAACAGCTCCATCCCCTATATCGCTTCCAGAGGGACCAAGCCTAGGTCCACAATCCAATGAGGGACTGATGTCTCCAGCATCAAGGGAACAGTTCCAGACTGAACAGGAAGCAGATGAAAGCCTCCAGAGAGCTTGGACGGTGGCACGGAGCAACCCACCGCCTCTCAGCTCTTCTAATCGATCCAGGTTTGTTGTAAAAAGAGGACTTTTATACAAGGAAACTCTTTCTGGTGGACACCAGGAAGACTGGCATCCTCAGAGACAGTTGGTAGTTCCAACTAAATACCGGGCCAAGCTCTTGAGCTTAGCCCATGATCACCCTAGTGGCCATGCTGGGGTGAACAGGACCAAAGACCGTTTGGGGGGGTCATTCCACTGGGAGGGAATGGGCAAGGATGTTTCTACCTATGTCCAGTCTTGTGAGGTGTGCCAAAGAGTGGGAAAACCCCAAGACCAGGTCAAAGCCCCTCTCCAGCCACTCCTCATCATTGAAGTTCCATTTCAGCGAGTAGCTGTGGATATTCTGGGTCCTTTTCCGAAAAAGACACCCAGAGGAAAGCAGTACATACTGACTTTCATGGATTTTGCCACCCAATGGCCGGAAGCAGTAGCTCTAAGCAACACCAGGGCTAAAAGTGTGTGCCAGGCACTAGCAGACATTTTTGCCAGGGTAGGTTGGCCCTCCGACATCCTCACAGATGCAGGGACTAATTTCCTGGCAGGAACTACAGAAAACCTTTTGGAAGCTCATGGGGTAAACCACTTGGTTGCCACTCCTTACCACCATCAAACAAATGGCATGGTGGAGAAGTTTAATGGAACTTTGGGGGCCATGATACGTAAATTTGTAAATGAGCACTCCAATGATTGGGACCTAGTGTTGCAGCAGTTGCTCTTTGCCTACAGAGCTGTACCACATCCCAGTTTAGGGTTTTCCCCATTTGAACTTGTATATGGCCGTGAGGTTAAGGGGCCATTGCAGTTGGTGAAGCAGCAATGGGAGGGATTTACACCTTCTCCAGGAACTAACATTCTGGACTTTGTAACCAACCTACAAAACACCCTCCAAACCTCTTTAGCCCTTGCTAGAGAAAACTTACAGGATGCTCAAAAAGAGCAAAAAGCCTGGTATGATAAACATGCCAGAGAGCGTTCCTTCAAAGTAGGAGACCAGGTCATGGTCTTAAAGGTGCTCCAGGCCCATAAAATGGAAGCATCGTGGGAAGGGCCATTCACGGTCCAGGAGCGCTTGGGAGCTGTTAATTATCTCATAGCATTCCCCACCTCCAACCGAAAGCCTAAGGTGTACCATGTTAATTCTCTAAAGCTCTTTTATTCCAGAGAATTAAAGGTTTGTCAGTTTACAGCCCAGGGAGGAGACGACGCTGAGTGGCCTGAAGGTGTCTACTACGAAGGGAAATGTGCTGGTGGTGTGGAAGAGGTGAACCTCTCCATGACCCTTGGGCGTATGCAGCGACAGCAGATCCAAGAGCTGTGCACTAGCTGAGCGCCAATGTTCTCAGCCACCCCAGGACTGACTGAACGGGCATACCACTCCATTGACACAGCTAACGCTCGCCCAATTAGGGTCCAACCTTACCGGGTGTCTCCTCAAGTTAAAACTGCTATAGAATGGGAGATCCAGGATATGTTACAAATGGGTGTAATCCGCCCCTCTGAAAGTGCATGGGCATCTCCAGTGGTTCTAGTTCCCAAACCAGATGGGGAAATACGTTTTTGCGTGGACTACCGTAAGCTAAATGCTGTAACTCGCCCAGACAACTATTCAATGTCACGCACAGATGAACTATTAGAGAAACTGGGACGGACCCAGTTCATCTCTACCTTGGACTTAACCAAGGGGTACTGGCAGGTACCGCTAGATGAATCTTCCAAGGAAAGGTCAGCCTTCATCACACATCTCGGGCTGTATGAATTTAATGTACTCCCTTTTGGGCTGCGAAATGCACTCGCCACTTTCCAAAGACTTGTAGATGGTCTCCTAGTGGGATTAGGAGAATATGCAGTCGCCTACCTTGACGATGTGGCCATATTTTTGGATTCCTGGGCAGACCACCTGGAACATCTACACAAAGTCCTTGAGCGCATAAGGGAGGCAGGACTAACTGTTAAGGCTAAGAAGTGTCAAATAGGCCTAATCAGAGTGACTTACCTTGGACACCAGGTGGGTCAAGGAACTATCAGCCCCCTACAGGCCAAAGTGGATGCTATCCAAAAGTGGCCTGTCCCAAAGTCAAAGAAACAGGTTCAATCCTTCTTAGGCTTGGCCGGTTATTACAGACGATTTGTACTGCACTACAGCCAAATCGCTGCCCCACTGACAGACCTAACCAAAAAGAAACAGCCAAATGCTGTTCAGTGGACCGACAAGTGTCAGAAGGCCTTTAACAAGCTTAAAGCGACACTCATGTCTGACCCTGTACTAAGGGCCCCAGACTTTGACAAACCGTTCCTAGTAACCACAGATGCGTCCGAGCGTGGTGTGGGAGCAGTTTTAATGCAGAAAGGACCTGATCAAGAATTCCAGCCTGTAGTGTTTCTCAGCAAAAAACTGTCTGAGAGGGAAAGCAACTGGTCAGTCACTGAAAAAGAATGTTACGCCATTGTCTACGCTCTGGAAAAGCTACGCCCATATGTTTGGGGACGGCGTTTCCACCTGCAAACCGACCATGCTGCACTGAAGTGGCTTCACACTGTCAAGGAAACTAACAAAAAACTTCTTTGGTGGAGTTTAGCTCTCCAAGATTTTGATTTCGACATCCAACACATCTCAGGAGCTTCTAACAAAGTGGCTGATGCACTCTCCCGTGAAAGTTTCCCAGAATCAACTGGTTAAAATCGTCCTTGAGATGTGGAAAATATTGTTAGTCTTTATGTACTTGGTAGTATATTTAGAGATGCATGTGTCTTATTAACTCTGTTTTTCCTAGAGCTCCAGGAAGAAATCCCAGCCAGTGTTTCACCCTAGCTGAGATTTGGGGGGCGTGTCATAAATATAAAGGGAAGGGTAAACCCCTTTGAAATCCCTCCTGGCCAGGGGAAAGCTCCTCTCACCTGTAAAGGGTTAAGAAGCTAAACGTAACCTCGCTGGCACCTGACGAAAATGACCAATGAGGAGACAAGATACTTTCAAAAGCTGGGAGGAGGGAGAGAAACAAAGGGTCTGTGTCTGTCTATATGCTGGTCTTTGCCGGGGATAGACCAGGAATGGAGTCTTAGAACTTTTAGTAAGTAATCTAGCTAGGTATGTGTTAGATTATGATTTCTTTAAATGGCTGAGAAAAGAATTGTGCTGAATAGAATAACTATTTCCATCTGTGTATCTTTTTTGTAACTTAAGGTTTTGCCTAGAGGGGTTCTCTATGTTTTTGAATCTAATTACCCTGTAAGATATCTACCATCCTGATTTTACAGGGGGGATTTCTTCATTTCTATTTACTTCTATTTTTATTAAAAGTCTTCTTGTAAGAAACTGAATGCTTCTTCATTGTTCTCAGATCCAAGGGTTTGGGTCTGTGGTCACCTATGCAAATTGGTGAGGCTTTTTATCCAACATTTCCCAGGAAAGGGGGGGTGCAAGTGTTGGGAGGATTGTTCATTGTTCTTAAGATCGAAGGGTCTGGGTCTGTAGTCACCTAGGCAAATTGGTGAGGCTTTTTACCAAACCTTGTCCAGGAAGTGGGGTGCAAGGTTTTGGGAAGTATTTTGGGAGGAAGGACGCGTCCAAACAGCTCTTCCCCAGTAACCAGTATTAGTTTGGTGGTGGTAGCGGCCAATCCAAGGACAACGGGTGGAATATTTTGTACCTTGGGGAAGTTTTGACCTAAGCTGGTAAAGATAAGCTTAGGAGGTTTTTCATGCAGGTCCCCACATCTGTACCCTAGAGTTCAGAGTGGGGGAGGAACCTTGACAACAGGGTTTAAAAGCAATAGTGTTTAATGTTTGATTTGCCCTGAAGAATTGGAATGCATTTGTGACCAGTACAGCTGCTGGAAAAGTCTGTTCACATGTCTGGGGATGGAGCAGGAATCCTCCAGGGACATCTCCGTGAAGCTCTCCTGGAGGTACTCTGAAAGCCTTTGCAGAAGGTTTCTGGGTAGGGCTGTCTTATTTTGTCCTCCACGGTAGGACATTTTACCACGGCAAGCCAGTAGCAAGTATTCTGGAATCATTGCAGCACAAAACATGGCAGCGAATGATCCTGGGTTTTGATCGCATTCAAGCAACTTTCGGTCTATGTCTTTCTGTGTTAGCCTCAGGAGAGTGATATCATTCATGGTCACCTGGTTGAAATAGGGAAATTTTTGTAAGGGAACAGTAAAAGGACCCTGTTCATGCTGGGCTGTTTGCGCTTGGCTAAAAGAGATCATCCCGGAGAATAGCCACGTGGTGGGGTGGGGGGGAGGTGTGTGCTGCACATCCACCTGAAAACTGCAGCCCCTCCTTTTAAATGTGAAACCCAACCCATTGCTTGCTATGGGAAAGGATGGCGCTGCAGTTTGAAAACCATTCCCACTTGTTACGCATAAGAAGCCAACACTGCATACCCTGTGCCTTACCATGGCTGCCTGGAAACCAAATTCTGTTGTCCAGCTGTGTGTGATGAGTCACCATATTGGCAGGCACTCAATATAAAAGGTAAAATGCAATCTTGTACCTAAAGCACATATGCTGTCTGCTGTGAATTGCTTGATTCACTGTGAAAGAGTCTCCCTTTTGTTCTCAGAAATGTATCCTCTTAAATTCAACTCTCCCTTTTTATCTCCCCTTCCAGGTGCAAATGTTTCTATGCTACCCCTATCATCGCCGTCCCTGAGATTATCACAGATCTGAAGGTGAAAAAACATTCGTGATGACATGTTTACCGAGCTCATGCAGTCCTCCCGCACTGATAGGGCACAACTTAATGCATGGAGGCATTCAGTGTTAGAGGCCAGGAAAGCATTAAGTGAGCGCGAAGAACGGAGGCTAATGGTGGAGCAATCAGACATGATGACGCGTCTGGTGGAACTACAGGAAAGCAAATAGGTGCACAGACCCCTTCTGCATACATTTTATAACTGTCTGACCTCCTTCCCTGGTTCCATATCCTCCTCACCCAGACTCCCAAGAACGCGGGGTGGCGGGGGGAGGCTCTGGGCACCCAGCCACTGCACTCCAGAGGATGGCCCAAGCAACAGTTTGATTTGTAGTGTGGCTACAAAAAGCGATGTGACCTTCTCCTTCCCTCCTCCCCCACCCCACCCAGGCTACTTTGTCAATTCTCACGTTTTTATTTTTTAATTCATAAAGAAAGAATGCATGGTTTCAAAACAATTGTTACTTTATTTCGAAGGGGGGAGGGAGGGTGGTTGGTTACAGGGAATTAAAATCAACCAGTGATGGGGGCAGCTTTGCATCAAGGAGAAACACACACAATGGTCACACTGAAGCCTGGCCAGTCATGAAACTGGTTTTCAAAGCCTCTCTGATGCGCAGCATGCCTATCTGTGCTCTTCTAACCACCCTGGTGTCTGGCTGCTCAAAAATCAGATGCCAGGCAATTCGCCTCAACCTCCCACCCCACCATAAACATCTCCCCCTTACTTTTTTCACTAGGAGGGTGGTGAAACACTGGAATGCGTTACCTAGGGAGGTGGTAGAATCTCCTTCCCTAGAAATTTTTAAGGTCAGGCTTGACAAAGCCCTGGCTGGGATGATTTAATTGGGGATTGGTCCTGCTTTGAGCAGGGCGTTGGACTAGATGACCTCCTGAGGTCCCTTCCAACCCTGATATTCTATGATTCTCACAGATATTATGGAGCACACAGCAAGCAGCAATAACAATGGGAATGTTGGTTGTGCTGAGGTCTGATCTAGTCAGCAAACAGCACCAGCGAGCTTTAAAATGTCCAAAGACAAATTCTACCACCATTCTGCACTTGCTCAGCCAAAAGTTGAACTGCTCCTTACTACTGTCCAGGCTGCCTGTGTAAGTCTTCATGAGCCATGGGAGCAAAGGGCAGGCTGGGTCTCCAAGGATAACTATTGGCAACATCCCCAATGGTAATTTCGTTGTCTGGGAAGTAAGTCCCTTCTTGCAGCTGCTTGAACAGCCTGGAGTTCCTAAATATGCAAGCACCATGCACCTTTCCTGGCCATCCCACGCTGATGTTAGTGCAACTTCCATTGTCATCCACCAGTGCTTGCAGCACCATTGAGAAGTAATCCTTTTGGTTTATGTACTGGTTGGCAAGGTGGTCTGCTGCCAAGATGGGGATATGCATTTCATCTATTGCTCCACCACAGTTAGGGAATCCCATTGCAGCAAAGCCGTCCACTATGACCTGCACATTTCCCAGAGTCACTACCCTTGACAACAGAACATCAATGATTGCATTGGCTACTTGGATCACAGCAGCCCCCACAGTAGACTTGCCCACTCCAAATTGATTCCCGACTTACTGATAGCAGTCAGGCATTGCAAGCTTCCACGGGGCTACCTCCACTTGCTTCTCAACTGTCAAGGCAGCTCTCATCTTGGTATTCCTGCACTTCAGGGTCAGGGAAAGCAACTCACAAAGTTCCAGGAAAATGGCCTTATGCATGTCAAAGTTTCGCAGCCACTGTGAATCATCCCATACCTGCAACACTATGCAGTCCCACCAGTCTGTGCTTGTTTGCCTGGCCCAGAATCGGTGTTCCACTGTATCAACAAGCCCCACTGCCACCATGATGTCCCAATTGCCACAGCCCATGCTTTCAGGAACATCTGTGTCCATGTTCTCATCAAAATCCTCCTCATGCTGGCATCCCTTAGCCCAGTTCTGCATATACTCCAGGATAATGTGTGAGGTGTTTACAGTGCTCACAACAGCAGTGGTGACGGTGAGCTGAGCAGGTTCCATGCTTGCCATGGTATGGCATCTGCCGGAGAACAGAGTTGCAGCGGAAGTGGTGGATGACGATGGTTAGCAGCACCCAGGAGGACCAGAACAGATCCCCCGAGCTGCAGGAGAGCAGAGTTGCAGTGGAAGTGGTGGATGATGACAGTTAGTAGACCTACTGCAATGTCTGCTGAGAGCAGCACCCAGGACACAACAGCCACGGTGATGGTGAACTGAGCTGAGCGGGCTCAATGCTTACCGTGGTATGGCATCTGCACGGAAAAAAGGCGCAAAATGATTGTCTGCCATTGCTTTCACGGAGGAAGGGGCAACTGATGACATGTACCCAAAACCACCCACGACAATATTTTTGCCCCATCAGGCATTGGGAGCTTGACCCAGAATTCCAACAGGTGGCAGAGACTGCGGGAACTGTGGGATAGATACCCACAGTGCACCACTCCATAAGTCAATGCTAGCCACAGTAGTGAGGATGCACTCCACCGACTTAATGTGCTTAGTGTGAACATATGCAATCAGCTGTATAAAATCGATTTCTAAAAATCAACTTCTATAAAATTGACCTAATTTCATAGTGTAGACATACCCTTAGAAGCATTCCATTCCAACTGATTAGAAAGGCTATTTGTAAAGCCCAGTGGTAAAAATGTTGAAAGAATATCTCTCACGTTGCTATTGACATGACAGTCTTGATTTTCTTCTCCATACAGGAGATCACATTCTTCCTCACTGTGGGCATTCCATTCACATAGAGTATCCTAATGAACAGGACCCACAACCTGTATCAGATCCCTTACATATTTAACATTGCCAGCTGGGACATCAAAGCTGGCAGAGGGGACATTGTTATTCCAATCCAGCACCAATCTGGTATAAATAACAGTATTTAAATTCCTTATACATTTAAAAGATATAACCCTTACTGGTGGGAATGTTTGGCTTCTAGCCCTTAACTTCCTCAAGAAGGAATCTCACAACTCATCCATTGAAAACTTAGGTGCACTGTGCTCATTGCTATGCAGGCGCATCGCAGTTTGGCACCTGCTTTATCCTCCCTTAAGAAACCTGTGACCAGTGATACTGACCAATCTTTTTGAATCAAAGTATTTTTATTTAGCAGTCAGAATAACTCAAAGACAAAAGGACTTTAAAATAACTGGGGCATGTCTTCATTACCATGCTACACTGGCACAATTACATTGATGCAACTGCGACAATGTAGCAAGTCTGGCAAAGATGCACTCTGTTGACAAAAGAGCGCTTCTCTGTCGAGCTCACGAAAGCTTATGCTCAAATAAATGTGTTAGTCTCTAAGGTGCCGCAAGTCCTCCTTTTCTTTTTTGCGAATACAGACTAACACGGCTGCTACTCTGAAACCTGATCTTTGTCAATGTAATTACTCTACCTTAATGAGAGATGGAAGCTATGTTGGCAGGAGAGCAACTTCCACCATCATTGGGTAGCGTAGACACCACTTTTAGTCAATGTAACTTACGTCGCTTTCGGGGGATGGTTTTTTCACACCCCTGAACGATGTAAATTACATCGACTTAAGTGGTAGTGTAGACAAAGCCTTAGTCTCATCTAATCTTACACTTCACTACAAGCCAAGTTCGATAGTCTTTCCGATTAAGTTACAGGAACCAAACTGACCCAACTCGCATCCTCTTAGAAAATCTATATCCTTCTGTGACCCTGGTCACAATTGACAAAGCTGCATATAGCATGATCTGTAGTCTCACCTCCCTGGTCTGTGGGAACCTGCCTTAAATAGGAAAGCGGTCTCCCTGGCAACCCAGAAAGAATCCATTACCATACTGTTCATTGTTTCAGGGCCCAGGTGTGAAGACTCCAGGTGCCCCAGACTTGTTTCTCCAAGCTGGCCAGAGCATCCTATCAAAGAGAATGACACTGTAAAGGCTGGTTTCAGAGTAACAGCCGTGTTAGTCTGTATTCACAAAAAGAAAAGGAGTACTTGTGGCACCTTAGAGACTAACCAATTTATTTGAGCATGAGCTTTCGTGAGCTACAGCTCACTTCATCGGATGCATACCGTGGAAACTGCAGCAGACTTTATATACACACAGAGAATATGAAACAATACCTCCTCCCACCCCACTGTCCTGCTGGTAATAGCTTATCTAAAGTGATCATCAAGTTGGGCCATTTCCAGCACAAATCCAGGTTTTCTCACCCTCCAGCCCCCCCCACAAATTCACTCTCCTGCTGGTGATAGCCCATCCAAAGTGACAACTCTCTACACAATGTGCATGATAATCAAGTTGGGCCATTTCCTGCACAAATCCAGGTTCTCTCACCCCCTCACCCCCCTCCCAAAACCCACACACACAAACTCACTATCCTGCTGGTAATAGCTCATCCAAAGTGACCACTCTCCCTACAATGTGCATGATAATCAAGGTGGGCCATTTCCAGCACAAATAGAAAACCTGGATTTGTGCTGGAAATGGCCCACCTTGATTATCATGCACATTGTAGGGAGAGTGGTCACTTTGGATGGGCTATCACCAGCAGGAGAGTGAATTTGGGGGGGGGGGAGGGGGGGAGGGTGAGAAAACCTGGATTTGTGCTGGAAATGGCCCAACTTGATGATCACTTTAGATAAGCTATTACCAGCAGGACAATGGGGTGGGAGGAGGTATTGTTTCATATTCTCTGTGTGTATATAAAGTCTGCTGCAGTTTCCATGGTATGCATCCGATGAAGTGAGCTGTAGCTCACGAAAACTCATGCTCAAATAAATTGGTTAGTCTCTAAGGTGCCACAAGTACTCCTTTTCTTTTTACTGTAAAGGCTGCAGCACTATTTGGGCAGTTAGACCTATGCAGTCTTTATGGATTGTAATCACTGGCCTGATAGCTGACTTCCCCCCGTGGATGGAGGTATTGAAACTGTCTGAACAGGTGGGACCCTTTAACCCCTAAAATCTTTGAAATTAAGCACATTGATTTGTACCTAAAATGTGAGCAAATTATGAAGCTGATACAGATACTTATGATACACCTTGTCGTAGGTATGATCAATGAGATAGATCCTGTACGAAGTTGAAAACTTTTTACACCAATTAAGTGTAACCATATGAGAATACACACCATCTATCAAGAGATATTCAGTGTCTTGCAGGATTAGGTTCTACACTTAGGCTGGAAAGCAAATGATTTCCCCATTGAACATTATATAAAATATTTTAATTCATAAGGTATTGCCCCAATAAGTCCTATAGGCTCAATCTGAAGGCATCAGATACATAATCAGTCTGCGTATTAACAATTTCCATGCATCACTTGTTGAAAAATGTAGTTGTATTCATATTAGTTAAATTTTGAACTCAGTATTATGGATGTTGTTTCATCTCCACCCCCACAAAATGTAAGATAAAAGCTATTACTATAGATAAAGATTGACCCTCTCCATGATGATCAAATACAAACAAATACGCTGTTTATAATTTACAGGGGTATAAAAAGGTCACTCAAAGGATTTTTTTTTTAGTAGTGCCATTCTTTTAAAAATATCTAAATTAATTTTAGTTCCATTGAAAAGTAAAAGGTCTAGCCGAGTTGTAAACCCCTGAAAAGCAGAGAGTTTATAATGGAAACACAAACATGACCTCAATTACAAAAGCCCCAAAAGGATTGTAATAACAAGGTCAGGAAAAAGTCCACATTTGGAATATTCTGTAACTGTGGTCATCACATAATATGAAGGGCATGGCAGGGATTGAAAAGGTGGATTGGAAGGCAACTCAAATAGTTCAGAGTTGTGGATATGAATTATGATGAAAGATTAGATAGATTTGGTCTATGTGGCTGAGAAAGGAGGTTTAGAAGACTTCAAGTGTGTTAGGTAAGATTCTGAGACTTAGGGATGGACTAATGCCAAAAAACTCTTTGAGATTCTGTAGCACTAATTAGAAAACAAGAGGTTTATCGACTGAAGTTGAAGGTGGGATTAGTCTGTAAGCAATTTGGGCAAAGTTTTACACAAATAGTACTTAGAATATAGAATAAACTGCCAAAATCATTCCATATGCCAGCGGAAGAACTCGATAAATGCACATCTACTTAAAAGAGACATAATTTCTGGAAGAGGACTGCATACATGTATATTTTTAGTAACTACACCATTTGTTGTTAAAGATCTACAATAGGTAGATTTATTTTTAATATGTAGGATTTATTTAATTCTTTCATCTTTATATTTGCATCTACTTGCATGCTTTAAAAACATCAACTAATAAATCTTGACAAATCCTGTGAGGTAGGAAATTAAATATTGCTATCCCCTCTTATAGGCAGAGAAATGTTTCGGCTGTTAAATTAAGTGACTTGCTAAAGGACACAAAGGGAGTCAGAATCAGAGTTGGTGGGATTTGAAATCAGGGGCTCCTGTATCCAGTCCTATGTTCAGCCTCTACACCATCTCTCGATTTCCTGTAATTTTTTTTTCTTTTTTTTACAGAAGGTGCATTCTGTCAGTCTAGGTTCTTGTTGTAGGATCACTGATCATCTGAACACTTCTCAAGAGTAATAAGGATACCTTTTTGACTTTGTGGGATGGTGGTACTACTGCAGAGGAGCTGGGGCAGGAGAGAGATGGTAGCTTAGGTGTCTTTTAATCAAAACTTTAGAAGGATGCTGGGTAGGGGGGGTTTCTATACTACACAGGGCCAAACCCCAGTTTCTTAGGGTAAATGCAGGTTTTCTTTGGAAGAGACTTATAAATGGCCATTGGTGACAAGGTATGCTCTGAGCACAGCAGTAGCATTGCACTCCTTCATTGCACTGATTTATTTGTAAAATTGCTAGAGCAGGGGTCACCTCAGAAAGCTGCAGACTGACATAAGTAGGTTGTAATATATTTCACAAATGTCAGTGAAAATCACAAGATGCAATAGTAGATAAAGGGCACGAATATATTTCCTGGTCAAAAATAATATTTTTCAGGAGCGGGTGGGGTAATTATCCATGACCTTCTGTGATGGGGCCCATTCACCTCTTGCAAGCACCTCCTGCTGGCTGGATGCATGCCTGCACTTTCTCTTTTTCGCTGCTCTTCAGTGACTCAGCCCTCCTGCCAAGTCACACGCAGTCTGAATGTGAAACACAGACAAACCCCTTCCAGGGTACAAGTCCAATAGGGCCTATCATAGTACCCCTTGGTTGGCCTCTCTTCCTGCAACCCTCTCCGGGTTTAGGTCCTTAGTTAATCCAACAGGGGCCTGTCATAGTACACCTCAGTTGGTGGTCAGCCTGTAGCCCACCCTGGGCTCAGGTCCTAAATGGTCCCCACTCTGGAATGGATCAGTGCACCCAGAGCTTCCTCCCTGGTAACTCTTTGCTGGTGAACTTTGACTAACCCCAGCTCTCCAGTTGAGTCACCACTTTCACTTCAGTTCTCCCTTCTTTCTGGGGATATCAAAGTCCGACAAAGGCTGACCCTCTTCCAGGTCTTCCTGGGCCTATGTAAATTCTCCCTTTTCAGGGATTATGCCAGTTCCCTAGTGGCTGGTGATGGGGGGGATCTAGTCCTCCCCACTACTCAAGATCCTAATCCAGGGACATAAGTAGCAGCCACCTGCTGCATCCCTTTACTAATTGTTGTGTTTCCCTGGGCCGCTCACCTACAGCCCCCAGTACCTTTCCTTCACCCTTAGCTCAGGGCTGAAGTTTTTCTCAGTCACTGGAGCCAGCCAGGAACAGGTTTCTTGCTCCTCTGGTCCTACCCAGAAATCTGAACTTCTTTGTCCAGCAGCTCATTGTTATATGAGCCTGCTGGACTCTGCCTGCTCCCTGCTACCTCTTCTCTAATTGGCTGCTTCCCCACAGCTGCTGTAGAAAGCCTGGAGGATTCACCTCTACTGTTCTTTGCTGGAGCAGGATGTGGTAGGACCACAAAACCTCCAGAAGGGAGCTTCTGAGCCTAGAACACCACATCACACCTTTCTACAAATTAATTATTTTACATCAGTATGAATGTTTCCCAGACTTACCTAACAGCATTAATTACAACTATGCACTGTCTTGCTAGAGAAAGCATTGCAGTATGAAATATTGCAGCGTACAGCCTTATGGAAGAGCCACTGATGGTATATTCGAGCATCTGAGAAGCAAGAAGTGCTATGGCTTTCCCATCAAAGGTAGGGGTAATGGAAGAATTAGAAGTTAAGAAGGGCATCAGATACTGTGTCAGAAAAAGTAGAAAATAGTAACAAACCATTATGGCTTTCCCATCAAAGGTAGGGGTAATGGAAGAATTAGAAATTAAGAAGGGCATCAGATACTGTGTCAGAAAAAGTAGAAAATAGTAAAAAACCATTATCTTGTGAAAATTATATTATGGACCGTTATTGGAAAGAACTGACATTTAACTGAAAGTTAAATAATATTCAAAGACATTAGGAATTTTTCAGACTCTGGATTTCCTGTTTAAACCATTTTTTTCTACTGTTATTGAATGGAAATGAAAGGAAACTCAAAAAGAGAGTTAAATCTGAAAATACAGCCTAAACTCATTTTGTTTTGCCTACTTCATGGAGGGGATTTAGTATGTTGTTCCTAGAAATTGGTTTAGGATGCATAGTTCAGACATGGATTAGGATTAAACTAAAATTTGAGTTCAGATATTAGAATGAATTGAGGTAGAGTTTGAATATAGATTTGATGATAATGAAATTTCATCAGCTATCCTCATATTTTGAGCCCAAATGATGGGAAGCTTTCAAGATCAGTTCTTTTCACATGACTTCCCCCATGCTAACTTTAATCCTCATCAGAAATATCATACCCTAACCTAGTATCCAGTAAATCTGACAGAGAAATACAAAGTGGGATCCTTCTACTTTAGGAGGTTTCAGAGTAGCAGCCGTGTTAGTCTGTATTTGCAAAAAGAAAAGGAGTACTTGTGGCACCTTAGAGACTAACCAATTTATTTGAGCATAAGCTTTCGTGAGCTACTTTAGGAGATGGCATTAATGCAACATCATCTAAGTAGATTTGGATCCATAAATCTGACCTCCGCCACAAATTCTAATGGCTTCGGATTTTAAGTTCTGGTATTAGCCTATATCCTGTTTGTAACATATATAACAAAATACCTTTTCTTGAAAACAGTGGGATAATAGAGAATCACCCTCAATCATGCATTTTTTTTAAAAAAAATGGTATTTAATTCTGTCATATTGATCATGGAAAACCTGAGCACAAACAAAATAAGGAGCATCCTAATGCTATTTCCATTGTTATGAGAAATGAGTTCTTTTTACAAACCATTTTAGGGTCCAGCATGCCCAACACTAACTGGCCTTGTGGACCCTGCTGCAGGGCACTTATTACCCCCCTCTCCAGAACAGACCTGAGGTACTCCCAGAATAGCTGACATATTGCCCCTTTCTATGTTTACTAGAGGCTCCCTTCAGTTGATTCATTTATCTGTTTTTGTAAGGTGAAAGGGGACCTCCCGTAGAGAAATTGTTTGGGTTTTGCAGGACATACTTTTAAGGAACAGTTCCCTGGACAATTTAGACCTGCTTCCCTTGGGAGGGCAGGGATACAACCTTCTGATAGAATTGATTGACACTCAGGCAGTATTCTTTCAAAACAAAGTATTTTCTTATTTAGTGTAACCAATATTCCCTGATACCATAAGTCTAAACATAACTCAAAAAAACAAACAAATCCTGTAGCACAACCCTTGGGTACAAGCTAAAAGTACTCAAACCATAAACATATAGTTAGAGCAATAATATGTGGTTGCGTTCTGCAGTGATCAGTCACCGGCAGTTCGCTGATATCAATCTTCGATCTTAAATTTTATACATATGAAACAATGTAATATTCACAGCCCAAACACACATCTTTATTAACCCAAACATACAGACACATACTCATTAATCCTGTTTCTATCTCTATTTTACATTACAGCTAGCATACTTACTCTCTGTAGTCTTCTCTCCCTCTGTTCTGTCAAGGTCCTTTTGCTCTGTCCCAGCAACACAGCTTCTTGTGCTATCATCCTGTGGGTTGCTATCAAGTCTGCTGCTTGTGGTGGTTGCTTATTCCACTGCAAAAACCCAACCCAGAGTTCTGACCCCAGTATTCTCCTTTTCTGATTCTTCTACTTCTTCTCCCAACTGTCTTCTTCTACTCCTGACCATCCGATCATCATCATCTAACTTTTGCCTGCTGACCCTCTGCCTTTTATACAGTTTTTGACCTGTTTTGATTAGCTTTTCTTTTGAGCCTTCCTTATCCTACAAACAAACTTTTATCCTTTCTGATTGTTCCATACTAATAGTCCAACCACAACTGCTAAATCTGGCCATAAATCAAAGCTGTTACAGCACAAAGTCTTAGCATTATTGTCTGTTTACTATTATGGTTTTGTGATACTCACCTATTTGTGGACTGAGCATGCCTGACTGATTCCTCCATGCAGTGTTGTGGTGACCTTTACTTGTCCCCAGTCCACACCTGTCTGGCTGCCAAAATACTAGCTATAGGCTGAACTGAAACTGCAAAATCACTTTTTCACTGTGTGCCAACATTTTGCACATAGCAAATTACTAATCTATTAAACTGTAAACAATTACCTTCTCCTTTTAATATGCACTCAGTTGTTATTGTGTGCATCTTAATGTTATGGTCTGCTACTGTCACCCTATTTCATGCCAATTTAGTGAATCTTATTTTAATTCTTCCCCTATATTCAGTTGATGATGGCAAGGCAATGTTTTTAGTGCTGTGCTTAGGAAACAGAGTAGAGCAGCTCAAAACCTCTCATATCACCCTAAGAGTTTCCTAGTGCACATTGACATCCTGTGGTTTTCAGAGCACACTTGGGAACTTTTAATGCACTGCAGCAAGGTCCACACGACAGTTAGCACTCCTGTATGGTGCACACTGTAGATTTACCACCTCACCTTGCCATACATTACATGTTTGTATTGACATGATTTTAAACCTATGTGATCTACTGTACGATCAGGGAAGTCAGACTACCTTCAGCCATTTATAAATGTATTAAATTACAGAATGAGAAACTACTAGATTTGTTTTTCATTGAATAATATATTCCACAAATTCTGCAGAAATTATGACAAATGATTTGATGAAAAGGGGAAAAGTTCCTTAAAATGTATACATTGAATTGCATTTGTGACAGATAAAGCAATTTCCTGCAGTATCCTGGATCATCTTTATTGAATTAAGTTTAAGGAGTTCATTATATTAAAAATGCAAATGTATAGGTATTATTGTGGGATTGTATTGTGGAAAAAACACAGCCTTCACTCTTAAGCTGAATAAAACAAGTCAGAGACAGCTTTATTCAAGCAATTGCAAGGGAAGAAATACAGTGGACAGAGAGTACCTCTCCCTCAGTAGTTCTTCAAGATATAAGCAATGTCACACAAGCATTTATACTCTTTTGTGGCATGCATTAATTGAAAACATCTGCAGTTTGTTTATGTTATTTCCTGTCTATTCCAGTATTTTCTCACTTTCTCTTCTCAAAACATTGTTCTCAAGGCTAGGTCACACTGACTCTGTTCTGCTGTTTTCCCTCCCACACACACTTCTGATGTGAGCCCTGATTCTACAGGTCTCACGATATTAGGCTAAGACTTAGCTCAACAGTTGCTCTGTCTCTGACAACTTAAAATGGCTACACTTGAACCCTCTCTTTCTTTTCCTACCTCCACACTCCCCCTTTTGTGCTTCTGAGCACAACTAATTCTTGAACCTCCAATTGCATCAAGCCTTATATTTCTGTTACTAGCTCAATAGGATCAGCCAAGCAGCTCACTGGACCATTAGTTTTATTTTCAATATGTCTTGGAGCACTGTGAAAGTTCCAGAAGACAGGAAGAAAGCTAATGTTGTGTCAATTTTTGAAAGGATAAACGGGATGACCCAGGTAATTTATATGCCTGTCAGCCTAATGTCAACCCTGGGCAAGATAATGGAGTGGCTGGTACTAAATTAAATTAAGGTCTAAAGGAAGATAATGTAATTAACACAAATCAACATGAGTTGATGGAAAATAAATAATGTCAATAAATATTTAATATATTTTTGATGAGATTACAAGTTTGATTGATAAAGGTGAAATGTTGACTTAATATACTTAGATTTCTGCAAGGTATTTGACTTGCTACCACATGATATTTTGATTAAAAAAGCTTAGAATAATATAAAATTAGCATGGCACGCATTAAATGGGTTAAAAACTAGGACTCATAATGTAACAGGGATCATCATCAAGAGGGTGTGTTTCCAATGATTTCCCATAGGGATTGGTTCTTGGCCTTATGCTATTTAACATTTCTGTCATTGACCTGGAAAAAACATAAAATCATCACTGTTAAACTTTGCTGATGAAACAAAAATGAGAAGGGTGGTAAATAATGAAGTAGACAGGTCACTGATTCAGAGTTATCTGGATTGCTTGGTCAACTGTGTGCATGCAAACAATATACGTTTTAATATGGCTAAATGTAAGTGTATACATCTAGGATCAAAGAATGCAGTCCATACTTATACAATGGAGGACTCTATCCTGAGAAGTAATGAGTCTAAAGAAGATTTGATTGTTGTGGTGGATAATTAACTGAACATAACACCCCAATGTGACACTGTGGCCAAAGATGCTAATGAGATCCTGGGATGCATAAACAGGTGAATCTCAATTTAGGAGGGGTTATTTTACCTCTATACTTGGCACTGGTATGACTACTGCTGGAATACTGTGTCCAGTTCTGGTGCCCACAATTCAAGAAGGATGTTCACACTGGAGATGATTTGAAGAAGAGCCATACAAATGATTAAAGGATTAGAAAAGCCTTATAGTGTTACACTCAAAGAGATCAACCTATTTAGTTTAACAAAGATATGCTCTAGGAATAACTTCTGGGAAGTTTTATGGCCTGTGTTATACAAGAGGTTAGACTAAATGAGTTGTGGGCAACCTGCGGCCCCCACAGGCTGCCCATCACTGGTCTACATGATTACAAGGGTCTCTTCGGGCCCAAGAATCTATGACTCTATTAACTTAATTGCAGGTAATTATGCTATTTATATGCTCCAAAGAAAAGGCAAAGCTAGCCTGCTTAGGCAGTCTGACTTGCTGGACAATTCATAGTGCATACAGGGAACTGTGCAGCTTGGAACTACCCCAGTCTGGGAACTTGAAGCCTAAAAGTGGGTGGACCACACAGGGGGAATACAGATGCAGTTACCATGAATTGCAAGAGTATCCCATAAAAACAACAAGGAGTCTGGTGGCACCTTAAAGACTAACAGATTTATTTGAGCATAAGCTTTTGTGGGTAATACCCCCACTTCTTCTGACTGATAAGAGTATCCAATGAAAGTTGATTATTTTGATTTATTATTAATCTCATAAATTTACGTGATACCTAGATTAAAACACTGAATTACAGTCTAAAGTAGAAAAGAGTGGATTACAGGGCAGGTATAAAAAGCAAAATTATTACTGAGCATTTGTACTCAAAGAAAAAAGAAAAAAAAAAGAAAGACTGTTCCGGCATAGAAACAGAAACATAAAGGCAGCATAAATGATGGTGTGAAGCTGAGAGTTGGAGAAGGAGAGTAAAGGAACAACAAAGACAAGGTTAGGAGGAGTATAGGGAAAAAGATGGAGGGTAGAAGGAAAGATGGGATGAGACTATTTATGTCCTTGAAGGTAAATCAAGTATGAATTAGAGAAAGTAAGATACAGAAAGTTAACCATGTAATTTATGGAGGGAATGGGAGATGAGGTCAAGTACTACGGACATTCCTCTTAACATGCCAATGCCCAAATACAGTATTGATTGCTGTCAAGGTTCCTTCCCCACTCTGAACTCTAGGGTACAGATGCGGGGACCTTCATGAAAAACCCCCTAAGCTTATTTTTATCAGCTTAGGTTAAAACTTCCCCAAGGTACAAACTTTTTACCTTTTGCCCCTGGACATTATTGCTGCCACTACCAAGCGTCAAACAAATATATAACAGGGAAAGAGCCCACTTGGAAACGTCTTTTCCCCCCAAATCCTCCCAAACCCTACATCCCCTTTCCTGGGGAAGGCTTGATAAAAATCCTCACCAATTTGCATAGGTGAACACCGACCCAAACCCATGGATCTTAAGAACAATGAAAAAGCAATCAGGTTCTTAAAAGAAAATTTTAATTGAAGAAAAAGTAAAAGAATCACCTCTGTAAAATCAGGATGGTAAATACCTTACAGGGTAATCAGATTCAAAACATAGAGAATCCCTCTAGGCAAAACCTTAAGTTACAAAAGGAATATACATTCCATTCAGCACAACTTATTTTATCAGCCATTTAAACAAAACAGAATCTAATGCATATCTAGCTAGATTATTTACTAAGTTCTAAGACTCCATTCCTTCACTGTTCCCAGCAAAAGCATCACACAGACAGAGAGAACCTTTGTTTCTCCCCCCCTCCAGCTTTGAAAGTATCTTGTCTCCTCATTGGTCATTTTGGTCAGGTGCCAGCAAGGTGCCTAGCTTCTTAACCCTTTACAGGTAAAAGGGTTTTTTCTCTGGCCAGAAGGGATTTTAAAGGTGTTTACCTTTCCCTTTATATTTATGACAATTACAGTGTATGATAGAATCCCAAAATAAGGGGCAAAAAAATCGGTCATGCGGAAAACGTAAAATGTTGTAGGGTTTTCTCCCACAAGTAAGCTAAATGAGGGGCACTTGATAGATCTACTTAATATATACTGTAATCACTTACATAGACACAGTTTGCAGCAGTTGTGCACAATTTATGCATCATCCAGGAAATAAAAAAAATAAACTTAATTTGCTAGGCTGCTTTTCCAAATGTTGTTAGTGACAGTGATTACATGCATGTTGCCATTTCCCTCAAAAAAAGGAAGTTTACTGAAATAGAAAGCTTTTATCACAGGATGAATATGCAAGTAATGTGAAAGAATATTCACAAACATCATCATCACTGCTGTGTTTGCCAGGAATCCAGGTTCCAGCTATGATGTTTATAATTTACAGATATCCTAGATCAGCCTGTTTATCTGCATGATTCCCCAAAGCATAACAAGGTGTTCTCTACCAAACAGTATTGAATATACAAGTATAGCAAACGAACGTGTTTTTTTTTTAAAGTAATGGTGCTTTATTTATTATGATACACACATATCTCCTATTTCTATCACCAGCCAGCATGGAGGAACAGAAGATAAACCAATGAAACACCTTTGTGTCAAACACATGTCAATGTCTTGGATGGTCTGGTACAGAACAGTTACCCCACCGAGATAAATGTTTATATCTCATTGTGGTTCAGGAATATGAAAAATAAGGAGAGAAAGATGCAAACACATTTGGACTGGCAAAGTGCCATTGTTGCATTGTACTACGAAAGGAAGAAGGCAGGTGTTGAGACTTTTTCATAAATATATCCCCCAAATAAAAGAAATCTGACTTTATAGATCAATAAAAGTATTTTTAACACTCAGCTAATAAATAAACCTGTATTCTGAACACCAGTGAGATTAATTTTCCTTGTAAATCTCTTGGTGGAATGTTTGGGACAATACATCAGAAAATCAGTACTAGTACATTACTTGTGCTGTACTTTCGCAGTTATATGTATAGATTTCTAAATTATGTATTAGACTCTCCTAATTACAGTAGGAGTCACAGCAGAGCTGGGATCAGTGTATAGTTCAATATATTATTCTGCTAAACATGAGAAACAAGACTGCAGGTCTGATAAATTAGTTGGAGAATTTCTGAAGACCTGTACCTATCACCCTGCTATTTCTCTGCCCTATCAGCAGCAAGTTTTCATGCTTCATATAATTCAAATAAAAATGAGAAGGTCTCTCGCTGATCTTGAATTTATGTGTCACCCGATCCTCTCTTGTCTGTGTACTACCTGTCAGTAGCAGGTAAGCAGGCAGATAACGTGTGGGCAGAGAAGACTGATGTATCTAATGTTTCAAATAAATATTGAATTATCCTTCTTGACCTGTATAAGGGGAAAAAAGCTGTTTTTTGACCTCTCAGTAAAACTTTTGATTTAGAAAATCTCACCTCAAATCCTAGGGTTTGCTCCTTTTCCTAAGTGTAATTAGTTGATGTTTGGTTCTGGAAGTGTTTTACAAGTAGTACTCCATTACAACAAAGAATTAATCCTTGACTGTTGAACTCTCTGCTGGTGCAGCGTCACTGAAGTCAATAGGATTATGTCAACAGAGAACTTGGCCACAGTATCATCTGCTAATAAAACCTTCAGGAATTAAAGTTCTGACCTTTATTCTTGCTGTAAACATATAAGTCTATCTTTCATATTGTTCCTCAAAGGTGAGTAGGTTCTCCCCTCCCACCCCACACCTTTTTTATTTAAAAGAAAACAAGTAATTTTATAAATACTCTAATGGTTTGATTAAGCCAGGAAAAATTCATGCTATTGAAGCTCGTATGTGCAGTATGTAAATTTGCTCATTGCTTTTCATTTAAGAAAACAGGGAAATGAAGAGTTTTTCCTATACTTTCTAATAACTGGTCAAATCCTTCTTTTAAAGAGTGTAATACACAGGAGTCTATATCACAAATATCACCAGCACTAATTACAATTGGTGTTGGGAATCCAAGAAAAAAACGGAATAGGTATGGAAAATAAACTGTTCTTATACCTAGGAGTGCTCAACCTGTCAGCTCATGCTGGCTGGGAAGCTTTGCGCCAATGCTGATAAACTGTTACTGTACTGTAGACCTGTCAATCTAGCACCTTTCATGAACATTAAATTAATATTTTAAATCAAACAAAAATAAGTTCTATGTATTGATCAAAGCTACTGAATATG
Source organism: Eretmochelys imbricata (assembly GCF_965152235.1). Taxonomy (NCBI): domain Eukaryota; kingdom Metazoa; phylum Chordata; order Testudines; family Cheloniidae; genus Eretmochelys; species Eretmochelys imbricata. The sequence goes on from NC_135572.1 coordinate 146,716,691, forward strand.
TAGACAATACAAATTTAATGAGATTCATAAGATGGTTTCTTCCTTAACTTTAGGGAGACCACGCCATAGTCTTAGAAACCTTATAATGAAGGAGAGTTTCATAATAGCCAGCATGTGTGTCCTCCTGGGTCCCTTTGTCTGATTTTTGTCCTCCCTACTGTTTGTAACATCAACTTGCTTATTGTCATCTGCAAATGTAATTAATATACTTTTCACTTTTTCTGGATCATTAATAAAGATGTTAAATCAAACTTGTCCCAACACTGACCCTGTAACATCCTGCTAGGTACCTTCAGCCAGCTTGATGCAGTGGGGTTTATCATAATCCTTTGTCCGTCAGTCGCTTTTCAATCCATTTGATAGTGCTCTTATCCAAGCCAATCTGACTAATTAAAAATAAAACAAATACTGTCGGGCTCTGTATGGAATGGTTCATTAATGTACAAAGCTTGTATATTTACTGTGTTGCATTTGTTCATTGATTGATTATGTAATTATTGGAAAAGGACATGCTTGTCTGGTGGGGTTTTTGTTTATTTCTTTATAAACATGTCCACTGCGGACGTCATCCGGGAGATTGTCGAACATCACTCCCTGGTGGACGTCTGGCGCAACCACCACCCGGACGATGTCTTGACGTTTACCTATGTCTGGGTGCAGGCCCATTGGTCGTGCTACTCTCGATTGGACCGCATCTACTTGTCACACTTCCATCTTTCACAGGCCCACTCCTCCACCATTCGGCCAGCCCCTTTTTCGGATCACCATCTGGGCATCGTGACGGCCTCTCTCTATGCGGAGAGGCCGGGGCTGGCCTATTGGCATTTTAACAACAGTTTGCTGGAGGATGTGGGCTTTGTGGCATCCTTCCAGGAGTTCTGGCTGGCCTAGTGAGGGCAGTGGCATGCCTGTCCCTCAGCGCGGCGGTGGTAGGACCTGGGGAAGGTGCGTGCCTGGCTCTTCTGCTGTGACTACACCAGGGGCACCAGCCAAAGGAGGGATGTGGTGATAGAGCAGTTGGAATGGGAGGTCTTAGAGCTAGAGAGGTGTCTGGCCGCCAGCCCTGAGGATCCATCCCTTTGCAGAGCATGCCAGGAGAAGCAGGAGGAGCTCCGGGCCCTTGACGACCATCGGGCCCAGGGTGCTTTTGTTCGATCCCACATCTGCTTCCTTCGGGAGATGGATCACGGCTCCCGCTTCTTCTATCCCCTGGAGTAAAAGAGGGGGGCCAAGAAGCACATCACCTGCCTTCTAGCAGAGGACAGCACCCCACTCATGGATCCGGCGGAGATGTGTGAGAGGGCCTTTTCTCCCCAGATCCAACCGATCCTACCGCTTTAGGAGTGCTCTGGGACAGACTCCCAATGGTCAGTGCGGGTGACCAGGACTAGCTAGAGTTGCCTCTCTCTCTGGCCGAGTTCTCAGAAGCCCTCAACCGCATGCCCACCAATAAATCTCCAGGCATGGACGGGCTGACCGTGGAGTTCTACCGCGTGTTCTGGGAGGTCCTCGGCCCAGACTTAGTCAACGTCTGGGCTGAGTCTTTGCAAAGCGGGGTCCTCCCTCTCTCTTGCAGGCAAGCCATGCTTGCCTTATTGCCGAAGGAGGGGGACCTCCGCGACTTACGGAATTGGCATCCCATCTCGCTCCTCAGCACAGACTACAAAATCATAGCGAAGGCAATCTTGCTGCGGCTGGGGTCCATGCTGGAGGACATGATCCACCCAGACCAGACCTACACTCTCCCGGGCCATACCATCTTTGATAACCTGTATCTGGACCGGGATCTCTTGGAACTTGGGTGTAGGGATGGTCTGTTGTTCGCCCTCCTGTCCCTGGATCAGGAGAAGGCGTTCGACAGGGTGGACCACAGGTATCTCCTGGGCACTCTGCAAGCATTAAGCTTCGGATCCCAGTTTGTGGGTTTTCTCCAGGTTCTGTACACAGAGTGTCTGGTCAGGCTCAACTAGACCCTGACCTAGCCGGTCAGCTTCGGGGGGGAGTATGGCAGGGGGTGCCCCCTCTTGGGCCAGCTGTACACGCTGGCAATTGAGCCCTTCCTCTGTCTCCTCCACAGGAGGTTGATGGGGTTGGTGCTTCGAGAGCCAGAGCTGTGGCTGGTCCTGTCAGTGTACGCTGACGATGAGCTCCTCATGGTCCAGGACCCAGGTGACTTGGCGTGGGTGGAGGCTTGCCAGATCGTGTACTCAGTGGCCTCCTCTGCCCAGGTCAACTGGGTCAAGAGCTCTGGCCTGGTGGTTGGGGATGGGTGGCAGGCAAGCTCCCTCCCACCTGTGCTTCAGGCCATCCGGTGGAGCGCGGGTCTGCTGCTCTATCTCGGTGTTTACCTTTCTGCCACGCATCCATCTCTGCTGGAGAACTGGCATGGTTTACAGGGCAGGGTGACTGAGCGGCTCCGGAAATGGACAGGACTACTCTGGTGCCTCTCCCTTCGAGGGAGGGCACTTGTACTCAATCAGCTAGTCCTGTCCATGCCCTGGTACCGGCTCAACACCCTGGTCCCAGCCCCGGGCTTCCTGGCTGACCTCCAGACGGCGATTCTGGAGTTCTTTTGGCCAGGACTGCACTGGGTCTCTGCAGGGGTCCTCCATCTGCCTCTGGAGGAGGGAGGGCAGGGTCTGAAGTGCCTACGCACTCAGGTCCATGTCTTCCGCCTCCAGGCCCTGCAGAGGCTCCTTTATGGTGCAGGTAGTACTGCGTAGAGAGTACTGGTGCACGCCTTCCTGCACCACTTCCAAGGGCTCTGATATGACCTGCAACTCCTTTATCTAGATCTGAGAGGTCTTCCACGAGAGCTCTCCAGTCTGCTGGTCTTCTACCAGGGCCTCCTCTGGACTTGGAAACTATTTTCGGCGACCAGGTCTGTGGCAGCCACCAAGTGGGCAGATCTCCTCACTGAGCCCCTGCTACACAACCCCAGCTCTGTGTGCAGGTGGCAGAGTCCCCCTCAGTGCGCCAGAGGTTGGTCCTGGCAGAAGTCACCAGAGTCCAAGACCTCCTGGATTATGACCAGGGAGGCTGGCTGGATCCCCTGATGCTCGCTCAGCCTATGGGGCTCTCCAGGCCTTGTACTCCCTGCCACGTACTTGAGGAGGTATGGGCCGATTTTCTGCCCGCTGCTTGGGCTTTCCTCGACCGGGTCCTGCACAAGGGCAAGCCCCACCCATCCACCACCCCAGGCCCTCCGGACCTTTTCATCGGGCCCCTGCCCCGTGGACCCAAAGGGTCCCCACGCCCGTTCTCCGTGAGCCGGATGCACAACTTGCAGCCGGTTCGTTTCCAGACCGTGCCAAGGAAACACCTATGCATGCTCGTGTGCCACACTCTTTACTTCCTCACCCTCGCGTCACACCCCGACACAAAGTGGTGGGACCTCCTGCCACCTTTAGAGGGTGAGGAGCCCCGGTGGGCCAGCCTATACTCCACCCTGGTCCCAAGGCCCACCAGGGATATCAGCTGGTGCCTCCTTCATGGGGCCATGAGCACGGGGATGTATTTGGCACTGTTTACCCCTATTCCAGACACCTGTCCCTTCTGCGGCATGAGGGAGACTCTGGCGCATGTTTACTTGGAGTGTGCCAGGTTGCAGCCCCTATTCCAGCTCCTCACAAATATCCTGTTACGTTTCTGGCTGCACTTTTCCCCTCACATCCTTCTCTATGCACTCCCTATCTGTGGCCCCACAAAGTCACGGGACCTCCTGGTCAACCTCCTCCTGGCCCTGGCTAAAACGGCCATCTATAAAACCAGGGAGAGAAGATTGGCCAATGGAGATTCCTGTGACTGTGGGGCCTGTTTCCAATCCTCTATCCATTCACGTATCCGGGCAGAGTTCCTCTGGGCAGCGTCCACTGGCTCTCTTGACACCTTTGAGGAGCAGTGGGCGCTGTCCGGGGTTCTCTGCTCGGTGTCCCCTTCAGGCTCCCTTCTTTTGACCCTTTGATTGCACTCCTGTCCCTGTTATTTCATTAGCTGTCTCCCGGAATCATTTGGTTTCCAAGTCCTGTGGATCCTCCCTTTAGGCTGTGGGGAGCCTATAGGGAGTCCTATAACAGTGGGTGGGCTTCCACCTGCCCACTTCACGGAACCCAATAGGTACACTCAGTTAAATGTTTTCTCCTTATATCCAAAGATCTGTTATCTATCTGCACTTCCGATGCACGAATCATGGTCCTAGTAAGAAATCAAAAATACATTAAAATTTTTTGTCTCTGAACCATATTTTCCACCATTTCCTGAATCAACTACTGTTATTTGAAATGAGTTGGAGGATTCTTTTCAGTCTTATCTATGAGAAACGATGTGATGTCACTTTTTTTCCTTTCTCATTACTTAATGTAGTTTTATGTAGAAAGGGAGAGGGAAGACCAATAAATAAATTAAATAAAAACCCAACAGGCAAACTAACTTTCCTCAGCTGTATAAATGGATACTTATGTTAGTGGCTAGAAAAATAGGGTGAAGGAATGGAATTGAGGAAGCAAAAATAATCACCAACAGGGAACCACTTACATCTATGGTGTGATGGATTTAGGTTCTGGCAAAACTCTGTTCTTTTTTCTTCCCAGTTAAGAGGATGGTGTTACAAACTGGCCCACTAACCCACTGTACAGTCGCATGCTTCCAAGCCAGTTGTGTCTGGGTACAGTCTAGTCATCGTTTCTAGTTCTGGGACTTTAGGGCACACTCCGAGGCTCAGACCTCTTGTCTCACACCCTTTGGATGTGGGCACTGCTGCCCAGCTGTGCTAGCCCTAAACCAGTGTCTGTGAGTCCTCGAGTCCCCCATTTCCCAGTCACTTATACACACTCCCTTAGAGTTCCACCTCAATGATAGGTACTTTGGGCTTACTAGTTTAACACTTCAGAGAAAATGTGATGGTAAAGCAGAAAACACAGGCCTAGCAGAGGAATTTTGTAATCACTGTGACGTTATTCTCAAAGCACACAAGAGTTACAGATTTTGGAGAACCACAAGGATCCTAAGACATACCCTCTCCTAGTCTGAGCTTGCCCCTTCTGTAGGTCTCTGGTTCATCACTGTTCCAGACTGGGCAGAGTCATTCCTGCCCTCTGTCTCCTGAAAGTCCTTTTGTGTGGTGATGGTCGGTCTCCTCTCAAATTGGTCCCCATTGCTGTGCTATGCGCTCAAACTCCCAGTCCAAATGGTGAAATTCCCTGCCAATCAGTCATGCTTGCCTACCTCCCTTGTGTCCCTATGCTGAGAGTCTATTTTTTCCATGAAAGTGGGCCATTAGTTCAGAGTCATTGGAACCTCGTGGCCCCGGATTGCATCTTGATAGATCTCAGTGAGCGTCCTTCAGTTATGCATCAAACATCTTTACAGAGTGTGGGGTTGTTGTTCGGAAAGAAGCACAATAGTGCCCTTAGGCAAGTCCACATTAGGCCAGTCAGTGCTAACCTTTCCACACAGGCACAGCGCATAGTACATAACAGACTCCATAGTCTGACACAGTTATGTCCCACTCACAGATATATCCACATTTCCCAGTTCTCTCAGGTACTGGAACTGATCCATTTGTGTTTGCCTCAATATTCATCACTCCATCTTCTCCTTAACTACTGTAATTTAATTTTTATTCCAGATGACCTGACTCACCTGGCTCCACTGTCATAACTCACTTGGCTCCACTCTCTCTGTGGGTTCTCCTTCTGAGACACAAATAACTTTTAGGGTTTATTTAAAGGGCATCTAAACATGACAAAAATTAAGGGTGCTTCTATCAGTCACTTTCTGGTGGTGGTGATACTAATATTATTTATGATTGGCAGTGTTGGGGAAAAATTGTCACTCTGAGTTTCCATGCTTTCAACTGTTCATTTGAAGGCGAGTTAAACATAGTTTTGAGGAGAAAATATAGTGTAGATGCTTCATTTTAAAAATCACACATATATATATTGGGGAACTGCTTGTAAAAACTGTAATATTCTTTTCAATGATTCATGATGGAGGAAGGGGAAAGTATAGGAACTTTTTAGAAATTATAGTCTTCACTTCAAAGAGCTCTCAAGAAATATGAGAAGATCAGATATGTAGTGCCCACTAGAACATAATAAGTCTACAGAATCTGAACTGGTTTTAGGCTCATGGTCCTCTCTTATAAATTTGGGCTAATACCTCTCTTTCTTGAGTTTTGTTGGATTAAAATTTGGAAACCATCACAGGAAACTTTCGTGAAAATTTTAGTTCTATTTGGTGGTTCTTCCTGTTAGAAAAGCAAGAGGTGAGTCAAAGATAAGAATAAGTGACACTGGAGCAGCTGAGGTGCTAAATAAAAGCTCCAGAGGAGTCAGAGAAAGCACTGATTAATGGTGTCTACCACTGTCTTTTCCCTTATATTAATGTCAAGGTGTGGGCTGATGAGGATAAAGCCTTTATATATAAGGTGTGGGCTGATGAGGATAAAACCTTTATATATAAGGTGTGGGCTGATGAGGATAAAGCCTCTCTATCCATCGGATGAAGATAAAAAGCTCCAAAACTCTGGGGAATCAATCAGAGACAGTAGAATTGAACATCCCATGGCAAATTAATAGACCTGACGGGGGAATGTTCTTGAGGTGGTTTATTTTATGCTCCAATCTGAAATAATTATTAGCTCATTAGTTGTGAGCAGAATAAGAGACACTGAATAAGGAGATGGCCTTTCTGTAGAACTGAACCAAATTACAAGAAGTGAGACCTGCGAGAAAACTCTGCTTTTGCCAATTTAGCACTTGTGCTGTCCTTACAATATTCACTTCACTTCTTATGTGCTTTAATGTCTATGAGACAGATGTCTCACTTGACAAAAGAGCCTTTAATATTAGCTTTTGTTTTTATCAGTTGACAGGGGAAATAGATGTACTCAAGATGTACTTGTTTTCCAGGTTTATGTAAGCCTGGAGAGTCACACATATGAGTAGACATAGTGTTCAAATACCCCCCATTATTTTGCAGTACTATCCTTATGTTGCCTTCTATTTGAGATAAAAGAGAAGACAGCACAGCAGCAGATTGCTCTGCCTCCATGTGTGAAACAGTTAGCTGAAATTGTTGATTGCCCACCTGAAATACACTTAAATTGTTATCCTATAATACATTTCTGTAGCTACTCTCATGTAGGCTACATCCCTATGGTTTTAGAGCTTGAATGGAATCAAACTGTTTTTCTGGCTTTTCCAATATCATTCCTCCTTCAGAACAGCAAAAGAACTGTATCTGCCAGCACTAGCGGTTGCGATGAGCTCTGGAGCACAGTTGTGCATGCCTCCAGCAACTGGAAGACTTAGCCATGTATAGTCATAAGCCAAAAAGACTATACCTGAAGGCTCTTTTATAACTGAGGCTTCTGCTGCATGTACAAGAGATTATGGAAATGATTTCTCATCCTTTCCTTTCCTACATCTAGTGCCCAATACATTTTTGCTCAATCACACCAGAAATCCTAAACCATCCCATAGCTCTGTCTATAAAAATAGATCATGCTTTATATGGAGAAAAGAAAAGGAAAGTAAAAGAGTGACATTAACTGTCATACAGGAGTTTTGCTTTGTATTCAACCCTTTTAAAAGATAGATTGCAATTCCCTCATTTTTTTAAAAAAAATGAGTCACTATCTATTTGGGGTGGAAGGAGGGGAAGAGGAGGAACATTTGAGGGGCAGCGCCCTACCTTTTAAATCTGGCAGCTGGGAAGGTGTTAGTTTGTCATGACCAAAGTATGTCAGGTGGGACAACCTAGTTTACCCTACCCAAAATAAAGTCCTCCCAAAACCATAAGGACTTCACCTGCCGAAAGGGAAATGTGGCCTGTACAAACTAGTAATGATATAACACTTTGCAATTAGAGATGGAATTATTACTAGTGGAAGTTTTGCCAAAGGCATAAAATAAGCAAAATGTCTCCCCAACATCCTCTCTCTGCCTGTTATAATAACTACACAAACGTGATTTGTTGTATGAAAATATATATGTATAGTTATTGGTTTTTCTTTTGCTTAGCTGTTCCCAATCCCTGCCCCATCCCTTCTCTCCTACCTAGCTATACAGGGCACCATATTATCTGAGCACCTCATATAAATTAAATGATGACAGTGGGAACTGGTTGAAAATCTTCCATCAAATAGTCAGAAAATGGCCTTGGAACAAAATGAAAATTTCCATGAAAAAGTACCCTTTTTAAAAGTTTTCAGTCTTCAGATTTTTCAGGAAAAAATGTTCAAAGACAAGATTTGATGAAAATAAAAAAGATTGATGTTTACCACTGAAAACAGATCAATTTCTTAACCAGTTTTAATTACATGATCTTTTTGTCTGTTCTCCTTCCAGGACACTAAGAAGGAGACAGCGGGGTTTTTAGGTTGTTTCACTCAATCTGTGAGAATGAGGGTACTATTAGAAAAGGACTTGGATGAAAAGATTATTTTTTTAAGCGGCTGAATTTGCTTCTTGACAACCATTTCAGGACCATAGGTCTCACTGGGGAGTTAGATGCCCTATGTATTTTACTCCACAATTCCTGATGCCCTGGTGTGTGGCAGATTTTCTAAATGTGGGGGCCCTGAGCCTAGTAAGGGGTGAGTTTGGTGGCTCCTGTGACAAAAGAGGGCATAAAAGAACTGGGCAGGCCAGGTCTCTGTGAAATTTCCAGCCCCTACATGATTTCCAAGGGCTGGCTGGACATCTTTAGTGACTTGGCACAAGATTTGGAGCCATAAAAATAGCCCTGTGCTCAGGACCACTTCCCATTTGCCAGTTTGCCCAGCAGGCAAGCTATCCTCCCTCCCTTATCTTGTTGGCTTCAGGTTATGCTAGTAGCTCCCTTGGAGCTGGTAAGGAATCATTCACCATACCATCAGATTGGATAAGGTTTGTTGGGGTTTATTCACCTCCCTCCTCCCCATGCCCCTCCCACCCGCACCCCCAGTGAAACCCAGTCATAGGGCTGGGATTCTGCACCTCCTGGAGGTCAGTTTGGATCTGTGAGTTATTTAGTTGCTGCAACTTTTGGCAGGTGCTCCGTTGAGGAACTTGCTGATTTAGACTCCAGATACAAAAAGAGGAACATAACAAGCATCTTCAGGGCATTTCCTAATGACATGAAGGCAATGTGTCCAGCCCCTTTGGGTAAATGAAAATCAGGGGCTGGGATACTTCACGGGACCATCCCTGCCAATGCTCTTCACAGCAGTGCTGGCAGGAAATTGAGGTCCCTTCTCACCTCAACCTCCAAAAGGGAGAGGGATGCTAGTGGGCAAGTGGAGGCACCCAGAGAAGCTCCTCAGAGAAACTCCTTATGTGGTGACTGATTCCCCCAGCAATGGGAGCACCCAATGAATTGGTAAGGGATCAATGGAGTGTTGTTGCCATAAGAGCTACCTATGATGTAATCTACGGGAGTGGGGGTGGGGTAGAGACGGTGTTATTCCTCAAGCTGGAAGAAAGGGAAAAAAATAGATGATGGTAGAGCAGTGGTGGGCAACCTGCGGCCCGCAGGCCACACGTAGCCCGTCAGGGTAATCCGTGGTGAGCCACCTGACAGTTTTTTTACATTTGCATGGCCACCCGCAGCTCCCATTGGTCATGGTTTGCCATTTCCGGCCAATGGGAGCTGCGGGAAGCGGTGTGGGCCACAGGGATGTGCTGGCCACTACTTCCCGCAGCTCCCATTGGCCAGGAATGGAGAACTGCGGCCACTGGGAGCTGCGGGTGGCCGTGCAAATGTAAACAAACTGTCTGGCGGCCCGCCCGCGGATTACCCTGACGGACTGCGTGCGGCCCATGGGCTGCAGGTTGCCCACCACTGGGGTAGGGGACGGGAAAAAACACTGAATCCATTTTTAAAGGGGGAAACTTGGTCTTTAGCTCTATATGACCCGACCATTTTAAAATGTCACATCACTTAAGAAACCGATGGTCTCACACTTTGAAACTATTTGTTGCACAGCAGGCGCATCAACAAATCATGGATTCCAAAGCAAAAACACACACATTGGTTTTGCCTCTAACTACTTCCCATCATCTAAGACTTGCAGGACTCTCCTTCTGCCTCAGGCCATTTGTGCATACTCTTTTCTGAAGGACTGACAGAATCATTTAACACTGCTTAATTCACTTGCTTCGCAAAAGAAAATGCAAGCAATAAAACATATGTACTTACTAAACAGGAAACCAACATTTCCACCCATGTCAATTTATTATGCTTTATTTGTTTCACAGTTCTCTTAAACTGTGCTACATATTACAGCAACTTCAACAATATAACCCTGTCCATGATTTCTTTCTGGATGGCTGACATAATTAAACTCTCTCCACTAGCACGATCTGTTGCTATAGTATATGATATTTGCTATATGTTTATGTACCCCATAAAAATGACATGTTTAACAACTGTTTATAGAAAAGGATGGGAGGAACACAGTTGAAATCACAGGCTCTAAATTCCTTAAGGACTCAGGTTGGAAGGTTTGCTTTTGTAGTTATGCTTAATTATTTGTATCACCACAACACCTAGGAGCCCCAGTCCTGGACAGGACCCCATTGTGCTAGGAGCTGTACAAAGACAGAACAAGAAGACAGTTCCAGATCCAAAAAGCTTGCTGTCTAAGATAAGAGTCAGCAGATGGATACAGACAGACAGATGGGGGAGTACAAGGAAATGAAACAATATTTGTCAGCATGAGAGAGCCATTTATAACAGCTGTGTTTTGTCACAGAGAAATTACTCATAAAACATTTGAAACTGTTTTTCTATTAAAATGGATCACCTAACAGGTTAGTTGTGGGGTCTTTCCTCTTTCCCTTTCAAAGTGACATTTTTTACAAGTGTCTGAATGTTTTGGAAGCTCATTTCATGCTCTATTATTCTCTGTCTAGTGCCTTCATATAAAATATTGTACACACCCAAAATATTAGTGTATTGTGTGATGAGCCAGAGTTCCTCTGTTCTGGGTTTATTCTCTTCATTATGTTTAAACAAGTATGTTTATACAGCTAGAGCCATTAAGATGGAATTATTATTACTACAGTGTAGCCTCCAATCATTTTAGAATGAAACTGAATTTAGAAATAGATTAGGATGAAATTATCTCATTCAGAACAAGATGCTTCATTTCAAGCTGTTGTGCTAGATCCAATGTGAAAAAGTTACATTTTCCTGCCTAGGGTAACCAGATGGCGAGAGTGAAAACTAGGACACCTATTTATGCCTGGTGGAATTTCAAAAATGACATTGCATCAGTATATGAACAAAGCTAAGTAATCTGGGAAGAATAAAAACTGTTTCAAATTTGGGTATTTCTAGTTCAGAAAAGAGAGATCAATATGGCTCAAAATGATACACATTTTATGATAGCATTGTTTACTAATACAGTAACAGCCCTTTTCAAAAAAAGAGGACATTTTACCTATAGCTCACTAAGACAAAGATCTTTTGTACAAGAAACCATATTGTGAAGAGACCTAATCCAATGCCCACTGCTGTCAATGGAAATCCTCCACTGATGTCAATTAGTTCTAGATTAGACTCAATGACCTCGGAGATTATAATGCTACTTGGCAATAGGAGTTTCGCAATTTCAATTTGAAGAAGTTTGTAGGAATTCATTTTTCTCTTCTGGTTCATGTGGGTTCAGGCCCCCTGAGTTTCATTTTGAGATTTAAATTGGAATACCCCCAAAACTCAAAGCAAGACTAAAACAGCTAAGTTTTACCTAGTGTCACATAGAAAACAGTCACAATTGTATTGCATTGTAAAACTATAAATCGACTCCTCCCCATTCAAAATTCAGCCCATGTCTACTTGAAAATCAGCAGAGTTTTGTTGTATGCTTGGAGGATCTTTTCCTTTTGCCAAACCTCATCCAAATTTTAAATTTGCAATGAAATCCCAACCTACCTGGGTTTGTTATTTGTTAAAAAAAAATCACACAGCTCTATTCCCTGAAATGTTCAAAAGCACAAGAGCAGTAACAAAAGGTACAATAAAGCTTCACTTCTTCATGGAAGTTCTCGCTTTGCTCCTGAGAAAGTGACTTGCTCATAAAAGTTACTTCTATGTGAACCTTGGCTGCCACTTAATTACACTGCAAAAATGTCCAGTATTTAAATTACTGGATGATTTGTCTTTTTTCCTTTAAATACAGACAGAATCCACTTTCCTTACAGAATATCTTTGTAATTAGGCAAGAAAGATGAAAAAGCTTTTAAAGAGAAAGTGGGCAATTTTCTCTTTCAAACCAATTTCCCACTGTGTCCTCCTCCCACCCCCCAGAATACTGCCAACTCTTTTACACTGAGAACTACAGCAGCCACAACAGATATTCTAAAAAATAATGTTTTTGGTTTTAACTATTTGTGCAGAATCGCATAATGTTTCCTACCTTTTTCATAGGCTTTGCATGAAGATAGGAAAAGTAAGGCAATTGTGTCAAAAAGCATATTTGGCTGCCGTACAGTGAGACAGGCACAAGGCAGATTTGTTTGCTGAAAAATAGGACAATCTATCCAAAGATTCGGCAAATACTATTACTATTCCTGTTGTGTTCAGAGGTCCAACTGTCAACTTTTCATGCAGAAAATGAAGGGTTCACTGGGACATAAGGATACAAAAAATTAGTTTATTCTTCACTAACCCACACTTCTTGATCCTCCCTTCTTATAATTCCTTTTTATTTTACCTTTTTTCTTGAGTTGATGATATTATATATGGGAAACTCCACTCAAGAACAAAACAGCACACTCAGGCGCTCCCTAGAGTGGACAATGAACCTAAAAGCCTATCATCAGAAAGCTTGTTGTGAACTATAGCATTTTCCAGTACTCACGAGGGCCCTGATCAGCAAGACATTTAAGCACATACATACATTTACGCGTGTGATTTGTCCTATTGACTTCAATATCACAAAGTTGTGTGTGTATTTAAGCACTTTGCTGCATCAGTATTTAGTGTTTAACTTGATTATCTTATTCAGAATCCAAAATGCAATCTCCAAAATTGTACACATACCATCTAAAACCCTTTTGCTTGAAAATACAGCTCTAGTGTAAATATGGAAAACATTATAATTTGTTGATTAATTTCTGTCATCAAGGGAATCATCATCTAAATTAAAACTTGGAAATGGTGTAACAAGAGACTTGCCTCAGTTGCCCAAAATGCCTTACTAAACTCTACACTGGAAAATCTTCAGAAAAACCTTAGAAAGGGTCTTAAAATTGCTGAAATTATAAAAATTGCTTTATTGAACATTAAAAGGAGTGGTGATGGTGTCAGGACCCTTTCACATGCTCAGAATAGTAATTAGTTTTAAGAACAAGGCTTTAATTAAATACAAATTAATAATGGTTTAAATTAGAAAATCTAGTAATGGCAGCTACAGGGTTATGTAATGTAGTGGGAAATTCCATAAGGATGCATGGGAGCCCATAGAAATGAATTCCCTGTGGAAAACGACTCACCAAAATCCCATAGAGATACATTGTAGCCCATAGAAACCAATGGGACTTTAGCTAGGGTTCATCCAAAGGTCAGCTGAGGAGCTCCATAGAAGTCTATGGGACCTCCAGCACTCCTTTTGATGGACAGCTGACAGTCTCATAGAGGTCTATGGGAGGAGGAGGAGCTCCAAGTCACATGTAGGTACATGTGACTGGGCAGAGCTAGGGTGTTACGTTATCGAAAAACTGAAAGATGATTGGCTGAGCCTAGGTGACCAAACAGTACATAAAGGCAGCAGCTGGCAGGCGAAAGCTCTTTAGGGGACAGAGACCAGCAAGAGGACAGAACGCTGCTGGATGCCTGGAAGAAAGAACGGGCTTGCGGAACAGCGGCCGCAGCAGCAGTGGAACCCAGCAAAAGAGAGGCTGCCTAAAAGATAGCTGATACAGCAACAGCCCACCTAGGGTTCCAGGGTTGTCCCTGACAATGGCCACTTTTGGCACCTGTTGGCACTTTTGGAGCAGGAGGTCTCCACAGCAGCCGGGCAGCAGCAACCAACCGGCTTCCATCTCTCTCACCTGAGAAGTGACTTTACCTCAGCTACCTAAGGCTGCCACTTCATGCCAGCAGCAGCAATTAGCCACCACCACACCCCAGCCTCTGACAGAACAGAAGGACCATTAAAGATGATTCAGAAGGATTTTAGAGAAGCTTCTGTAAGTCAAAATCTCTCTCTATTTTAACATCTTAGAGTGTTTGGGTTTCAAGTGTAAATAAAGCTGAATGTTTATGGTTTGAGTGAGATCTCCCTACCCATCCAATAATTGCCTGATCAGCACTTGTTGAAGGCTTAGTGTTAAGTATTTAGTATTAAATGCTTAATTAATATACTGTTACATGTTGTAATTGCTATATTGTTATAAAGCATAGTGTTAAGTGAATGATTATATTGTTATATTTGATAGAGTTAATTGAAATTGTAATTGTAGTATTGTGTCTTTATTTGTTGCGCTGCTTCATTTTTATACTGTAAACCTATTGCTTCTCTCTCTTTTGCTGTAACCATTCACTTCTAAATAAATTTTATTTTTGTTTTTGAAGAAAGTATTGCTTGTTGCCTATTCTTGATTGGAAGGCTGTATCCATGTCCTTCAAGGGAAAGTTAGCTAATAGTTAGCTGGAAAATCTGTAGGGCAGGCCACAACCTTTAATACCAGAATAGATAAATTGAGAATAAAGGGTTTTAAATTAAAGCAGTGTTTCTAAGCAACATCACTGGCTTAACATAATTGAATCAAAATCTTCTGGTAACAATAGGATCTTCCATAAGATGCAGTAATACATTGAAAGAAACTCATAACAGATTTGACATAACATCCATAGTTTTTATGTTTTATCTTTAGTTGTTTGTTAAACTGATCTTCCTCTGTTCTGAAACTAAAAACTTGAAAATTTGTTCTTCTCTCGGCTGTTTTCAACTTTGTTATTCAATTTTAACTTACTCTAGAATATATCAATTTATAACTCTACTTCTCCCAGACAAAATTCTAGGGAGGTGGAGATGTCATTATATAATGAATAATTAAAATGTCTTGTTCTAAAATGCTAGATGGAAAGTAGTATTATGTATCCTTCAGTGATAATTGTGATCATCATGTGTACCCTATTAATATGCATGCTGTCATATTACTCCAGATTGTGGATGAAATACTGATTTACAGCAGCGTCTGTTCTGTTTCCTCTCTCTCCCCCCTTTGTTATGGACCTTGGTCTTATTTTATAATTGGTTTTCTTTGTCTGTGCTTTATTTGTAATTTATTTCATCTATGTGAATTGACGGGGCTATCAGTACTAAAAACACTAATATTCTTTGATGTATGTTTCTATTATGCTCTGATATATTTTTTCTGGGCAGAAATGTTTTATGGTTGGCCACAGTCATTTGCCAAAGCCTACAACTGTGAGATGGAGGGAGTTCCTAGCTGATGAGACTTGCTCATTTTCATTCCAAAATATACTGCATGGGGCCATATATATAGAACATTCACATTTTGTGTATATATATATATATATATATATATATATATATATATATATATACACACACACACACAAAGTGTGAATGTTCTTTTGCATATGCTTGGCTTGTGAACAACCACATTCCACACTGCATGCAAGTCAGGTTATGTGTCCATATATAGGTTTGTATTCGTGGAAATCAGGCAATGTTTTAAATACCCTTAAACATCATTGTGCCTAACATGAGTATGTTTGTGGGGAGCAAAGGAGAAGGGTAAAGGAAGTTGCCTTGGGAGTGAGGAGGGCGGTATTTTTTTATGCTTATGGTGAACATCTTTATTTTTTGTCTACTTTATGCTCTCCCTTGAATCTTTGTGTCACAGGCATTATCCTTCCAATGAGGAAGGACAGGGTAGGATTTTATTTGGAGTCTTTGGTGCTCCTTTTTAATCAGCCATAAGGCTTTCTATAGAGTAATATGAAACACTTCCTCCCAAAAGAACCTATTGGTAATAAGGCTGCATCCATAGTGCTTACCTACAAATTGGATTAAAAAAGTGGAACCGAACTTAAGTTTTTTTTGCAGACCACACACAATTCCCATGCATTTTTAAAATTTGACCATATTTCAGTGATTCTATTATTATAATAACATTTACACTGAACCTTTAGCTCACCCCCACTGTCTACATTTTACAGCTGTGACACTGTAGCAGGGTAGACACCCGCTCCTGTGCTGAGGGGCTTAGAACAGCCCTGGAGAGGGCTGTGGCTGGGGACAAAAAGCCTGGGCTGATTGGGGAAGGCAGCAACAGCTGGGGGTATGCCCCAATCAGGCCAAGCTGGCCCCTATAAGAGGCTGCGAGCCAGGAGTCCAAACAGACTTTCTCTGCCTGTAGAGAGAAGTGCCTGGCTGTTGGGGAGCCTAACCAAGTGCCTAGAGTGGAATGGGGCTCGGGGAAGGCCAAGGGAGCTGGGGAGCTCCGGCCTGGAAACCCCACAGGCTGCAGCCTAGTTGAAGGCCAGTTAGGTACTAGCATTGCAGGGGGCAGCCCAAGGGTAGGCAGAAGCAGCAGGTTCAAACCCCCCTTGCTGTTGATGCGTGGCTTATATACTGCAGTCAGCCCCAGTGAATGGGGGCCAGATAGTGACTGGGCAGTAGCCAAAGACTGAGGTGAGGTGGGGATAGAGGGTGGGGGTTCCCCTGGGCGGAGAGGCCCTTCAAGTGAAGGGTTACTGCCAGGAGGTAGCAACCCAGCATACAGGGGGCACCGGGTCCGGAAGGGACACGGGGGGCCTGGTGTAAGTGGGACAGTGGTCTGCAGAGGGTGCTCCAAGGCTGGAAGTAGAGCTAATTCCCAGGACACCAGCAGGAGGCGCTGCAGGGGTGAGCCCCGCCCGCTTACAGATACCAATGAAATACAGTCTGCCACTTCTGTAGAGAGTGGCAATCAAAGAGAATGAAGCATTATAGGAACAAGGGGGAGAGGGAGGGAATTTGGGGTCAATGGTACCAAAACAAACTACGACTGCAGTGAAAAGTCAGAGCCTCATTAATGTCCCCAGAGTTGACCCACATGGAGTTTGACATGATGTTTCAAGTACATTAGGCATTTCAGTTTGGGACCTTAGATCCCTTAAATAAGCCATCCCCTCTGGCTTTTATCTGGCTCATATCTGAGTCTGTGTAATTGTATTTGTCATAGGCTGTGCCTCTAGGGTGCCCTCATAGGCTAGGTTCCTAGTCTCTTGACTAGCATTTTTACACAGGCAGTTTTTTTATGAGTTAACTTCCTGTCTCTTGTCAATATGATAAGCTTGAATGTAGAAGCGAAATGTTATAGCTAGTTCAGAGGAATATTAAGAATAAAAAATCATTGGACTTGAAATGGATGTATGTGTTGCCTATCATTTCTATAAGAGGTGCATAAATCTTATAGCTGTTTATCTTTTCAGTGACTGCATATATCTGAATCATGGCAGAAATGATCTTAGTTTTTACTTTTGTGATGCAGCTAACAATATTCTGGAAGCCAGACTAATGTAGCGTCTTAATGGACAAGCCTATCTTGAGCTAGATAAAAAAGTCATCTCATAAATAATAACGCACCACAATTATATCTAATGCTAGGCACTTATTAACAGGGACCATAGCTCCCAGCAGTACTAGCATGCTCCCAGTATACAAATAATACACCAAATTATTTTTAAAGAAGTTTTAATCATAAATGTGCAATTCCTGAAATAATAGCAGTGATTTTGAAATCTCATCCTAATTCCCAGACTACTGCTCATATCACAGGGCAAAACTCTCTCAGTTCAAAAAGTAAAAACTAAGATGAAGATAGTGCTTTTGACTCAGCGGAAAGAAAAATTCTGTGTGGTGGGGTGGCACAAACCTCCCAGTCTTCCAAACTGTATGTGTGAAACTCCTTTGTCAGTCTTCTCCTGACAGTTCCATATGCATTTCCCCCTGTCTGTTCCTATTATAACATACTTGGCATTACTGTCAAAGAAAGTTATGACTTTATTTTGGCAAAGTAATATCACAAAGAGAAGTCCATTATGTAAGTGAATGCAAAATGTCCCTTCAGTTAAAGCCAGTCATGCTTTCCCAGACAAACACCTGATTAACTTTCATTAATATAATGTTTTTAATACTGAATCTAGCTATGTTCTGAAGCTGTGCACTGCTAGCCAATAACTATGTTATATGTGTTGCACACCATATAATATATATTACACATTATATAATATATAAATATTAGACCAAAGCATTATATTTGATTGGTATTATGCTTCCTCTCATTCACTCGTGCTAAGTATCCCATGGCACTTTGCAAAGCTGAAATCAGCTTTGGTACCAGCAAATAAGAAATCTGCCAGAATCAAGATACATTTGTTCTGTGTTGTAGTACAGGTGCCTTTGGGGGTAACTGGTTTGTAATGTAGGATCCAGAACAGAGACAAGAAAAGTACAGAACAAAACAAGTTACAAACTGGTGGGCTGGATTTCAGTGACAGAGTTTGGTAATTTGAAAAAATGCACTACAAATGTAGCTAGTTGAAATGCATATTTCCAAAGTATACCTTCTGTATAAGATGAACATGCTGCAAGATAAGAATTGCTTCCCAGAAGCAGGGTATGTATGTCTCCTTTTTAGGTTGTTCTGTTTTGTCTACAGACAATAAATTGGCTGAGCTTGGTTATTTGATCTCAAATGTTTTTTTTAATATTGGATTGCAAGTGTAGTAAAAATCAATTGGTTACACCTTTTAATGAATAACACACAATAATGTCTCTTCCTACTCCCATTTATGAAGATTCCTACAGCGGTATTATATTCTTATCAAATTAGTTCTTGTACAGCAAAAATGTACAATGTAAATGTACATTGTAAAAATGTAATAGGAAAAGCCAAAAAGGAGTTTGAAGAACAGCTAGCCAAAACGTCAAAAGGTAATAACAAAATGTTTTGTTAAGTATCAGAATCAGAAAGTCTGCTAAACAACCAGTGTGGCCCCTGGACGATCGAGATACAAAAGGAGCACTTAAAGATGACAAAGTCATTGCAGAGAAACTAACTGAATTCTTTGCTTCAGTCTTCATGGCTGAGGATGTTAGGGAGATTCCCAAACCTGAGCCATTTTTTGCAGGTGACAAATCTGAGGAATTGTCACAGATTGAAGTGTCACTAGAGGAGATTTGGGAATTAATTGAGAAATTTAACAGTAACAAGTCACCGGGACCAGATGGCATTCACCCAAGAGTTCTGAAAGAACTCAAATGTGAAATTGCGGAACTATTAACTATGGTTTGTAATCTGTCCTTTAAATCAGCTACTGTACCCAATGACTGGAAGATAGCTTATGTAACACCTATATTTAAGAAGGAATCTAGAGGTGATCCTGGCAGTTACAGACCGGTAAGTCTAACGTCAGTACCAGGCAAATTAGTTGAAACAATAGTAAAGGATAAAATTATCAGACACATAGAAGAACATAAATTGTTGTGCAAAAGTCAATATGGTTTCTGTAAAGGGAGATCATGTCTTATTAATCTATTTGAGTTCTTTGAAGGGGTCAACAGACATGTGGACAAGGAGCATCCAGTGAGCATAGTGTACTTAGATTTCCAGAAAGCCTTTGACAAGGTCCCTCACCAAAGGTTCTTACATAAATTAAGTTGTCATGGGATAAGAGGGAAGATCCTTTCATGGATTGAGAACTGGTTAAAAGACAGGGAACAAAGGGTAGGAATAAATGGTAAATTTTCAGAATGGAGAGAGATAACTAGGTGGTCCCGAAGGGTCAGTCCTAGGATCAGTCCTATTCAACTTATTCATAAATGATCTGGAGAACGGAGTAAAGTTTGCAGATGATATTAAACTGTTCAAGATAGTTAAGACCAAAGCAGACTGTGAAGAACTTCAAAAAGATGTCACAAAACTCAGTGATGGGGCAACAAAATGGCAAATGAAATTTAATGTGGATAAATGTAAAGTAATGCACATTGGAAAAAATAACCCCAACTATACATATAATATGATGGGGGCTAATTTAGCTACAACTAATCAGGAGAAAGATCTTGCAGTCATCGTGGATAGTTCTCTGAAGACGTCCACGCAGTATGCAGCTGCAGTCAAAAAAGCAAACGGGATGTTAGGAATCATTAAAAAGAGATAGAGAATAAGATGGAGAATATCTTATTGCCCTTATATAAATCCATGGTACACCCACATCTTGAATACTGCTTACAGATGTGGTCCCCCTCATCTCAAAAAAGACATACTGGCATTAGAAAAAAGAAAGGGAGTTCTTGTGGCACCTTAGAGACTAACCAATTTATTTGAGCATAAGCTTTCGTGAGCTACAGCTCACTTCATCGGATGCTTATGCTCAAATAAATTGGTTAGTCTCTAAGGTGCCACAAGTACTCCTTTTCTTTTTGCGAATACAGATTAACACGGCTGTTACTTTGAAACCTGGCATTAGAAAAGGTTCAGAAAAGGGCAACTACAATGGTTATGGGTTTGGAATGGGTCGTATCTGAGGAGAGATTAAAGAGGCTAGGACTTTTCAGCTTGGAAAAGAGGAGACTAAGGGGGGATATGATAAAGGTATATAAAATCATGAGTTGTGTGGAGAAAGTGAATAAGGAAAAGTTATTTACTTATTCCCATAATATAAGAACTAGGGGCCACCAAATGAAATTAATGGGTAACAGGTTTAAAACAAATAAAAGGAAGTTCTTCACTCAGCGCACAGTCAACCTGTGGAACTCCTTGCCTAAGGAGGTTGTGAAGGCTAGGACTATAACAGTGTTTAAAAGAGAGCTGGATACATTCCTGGAGGTTAAGTCCACTAATGGCTATTAGCCAGGATGGACAAGAAATGGTGTCCCTAGCCTCTGTTTGCCAGAGGGTGGAGCTGGATGGCAGGAGAGAGATCACTTGACCATTACCTGTTAGGTTCACTCCCTCTGGAGCACCTGGCATTGGCCACTGTCAGTAGACAGGATACTGGGCTGGATGCCCTTTGGTCTGACTCAGTATGGCCATTCTTATGTTCTTAGCACTCCAGAATGAGTCTACCTCCATATATTGAGCTGTATCTGTGTAGCACTTCTAAACATTAAACTGGTCTGACTTAAAGATATCTTTCAAAGTAGTTTGGTCCAAAGGAGTCAAGAGACCGGTTTTGTTTGTTTGTTTTTTTGTTTGTTTGTTTTATTCCCAGTTCTGTCATTGACCTGTTGTGTAATCTTTGTCAGGTTACTTTACTTCTTTGTGAGTCAGGTTCCCTACCTGTAAAACAGGACTAATTATACTAATTTTCCATAGGTGGTGGGAACACATTTGAGGTTAAAGGGTTTTTTTTTTTCAACAAAATATCCTTTTTCATTGATGCTGAAACATTTTGCAGGGCTGTCTCTGATTTTGATGGGACGGTTTTTGAGGTGTATGGTGACTCTTCAGTCACTTCCAGAGAGAGAAGAACCTGAATGGAAAACATGACCTTTTACAACTGAAAGTGAACATTTTGATACAATTCTGTTTTATGAAAACTTTCAAAAAAATTGACTTTAATTTAATGTGGAATGAAATCAAATTTCAAAGTCCCACAAGATGTCACAAAATGGAATTATTGTTCTCCAGAATAATACTTACCTTCCTCTCTAAATCACTTTCATCTATACATGACAATTGCTACTCAAGAGCTCGATGATGATAATCTTCATCATAATGATGATGATGATGATAATAATAATATCCTGCATTTACAACTTGTATTGCTGTCATTTTTCGTTCTGTTTTCTGAAACAAACAAATCTAGATATACATGAAAGCATGTTTGTGAAAGAGACTGTTACCTATATAAAATTATTATATTAACAATGAACATAACATAGGAAAACTGAGCAACAGACTCACGAGGCAAGAGACTGTAAACATGTCCCCTGTGTTTCAAACCTCCAGAACTAAATGGGCATAAAGATTTAGTAAGCATTTCAGTGTGATAATCCCATCTGTATAGTAGACCTCTGATGCATTTTTGCAGAGTAATATACAGAAAAATTGCCTTCAGTGGATATGGTCAGAGTGAAAAGAATTAAACAGCAATCATTTTACAATAAAGCATTGCATAAACTATTCAACACTTAACAAATGGCTTTTCCTGCTTTTCTGAGTCTACTATGAAAACATAACACACAATTTTTAATTTGCTAAGGAAGTGGGTGTCTCTGAAAAATGTTATTCCTACTGTTTATAGCCAAGTGCTCAGGTTCTAACTGATTACCAAGTGTGGGGTTGGGAGGGAATTTTCCCCAGATCAGATTGGTAGTGACCTTGAGGATTTTTCACCTTCCTCTGAAGGACAAGATATTGAAATTATCTGGGTATATCTCAATCAATTCCCTACCATTGTAGGGGCCTTGGGCATTGGTGGAGGGCACAGGTTCCCCCTGTTCTCCTCCTGTGGCACATAATAGTTTAGTCTCCTGTGGGATGTAATACTTCAGTCTAATTTTGATTGTCAGGTTTAGTGTGTGGGTGATGGTGGTGTAGGTGTCCTGTAATACAGGGGTTTCAAACTAAAATGATCATGTGGGCTACACAAGGACTAGTACATTACTAGTACTAGTACCGGAGGGCCGCACCACTGACCACCCCCAAACCACTGCCCCGGCCCTGCCCCCACTCCACCCCTTCCATGAGGCCCCACCCCTGCCCTGCCTCTTCCCACCCCTTCCCTGCCCCCATTCCAATCCCTTTCCTGAAATCCCCACCCCAACCCTGCCCCCAGGGGGTGCAAGAGGGGTGCAGGGTGTGGCAGGGGGCTCAGGGAAGGGGGTCAGGGTGCAGGAGGGGTGTGGAGTGCGGCAGGGGGTTCGGCTGCCGGAGGAGTTCGGGGGAGCGGGTCTGGCCCGGCGTGCACCGGGGACAGGGCAGGCTCCCCGCCTGCCTGCCCTGCCCCTGCGCTGCTCCAGGAAGAGGCCGGGACCTGGGGGGGGCACAGGGGTCTGTGTGTTGCCCTGGCCGCTCCTCCAGGTACCTCCCCCATAGCTCCCATTGGCCAGGAACGGGGAACCGCGGCCAATGGGAGCTTCAGGGGAGGTACCTGGAGGCACGACCAGGGCAACACACAGACCCCTGTTCCCCGCTCCCCCAGGTCCTGGCCACTTCTCAGAGCGGCGCAGGGGCAGGGCAGGCAGGTGAGGAGCCTGCCCTGTTCCTGGTGCATGCTGGGCCAGAGCCGCTGTAGGTAAATGCTGGGGGGGCCGCGGGGAGCTGACAGGCTGCAGAAAATAACCCCATGGGCCGCGTGTTTGAGACCCCTCTGTAATATATAGGAGGTCAGACTAGCTGATATGGTGGTCCGTTCTGGCCTCCAACACTGTGATTCTCAGACAAGATGTACCCAGTTGGTATAGCAATAGAGAAGAGTGCAGGGGGGAGGATAACAGTCATTAATAATTGATGATTGTATAGGCAAGTTATGTGAATACCCCCTGTCATGTGTATGGTTCCAAGAACATTATATGCATTTCAATGGTTACATAAATATACACTAAACTCTACTGGCCTTCTACCTAGCCATTGCCTATGGGCATTTTTCTGTTGGCATGGCAGCAGAAATTGATCATGAGAAGAGATTTGAGTGAGGACAGGATATCATGGCTTTACATAGTCATTAAGGAAGGTAATTCCACACACAGAAGGAAGCATGGAAGAAGGTGCAAAATTCTTTTCAGAGAAGGTGCAAAATTCTTTTCAGACAATCACGTGGTAGAGGCTGACATCACTGGCATAGGAGAACAGTGTGAATTTGATGCAGTGGATAAAGTGCAATATACAGAAGGATTCAAAGAGGGGAAATGACATAGTCAGAACAGCAGGCAAGTAAGATATTAGCATCTGTATGTGAATGGACTTGCAAGTGGGGTGTGCGATGTTGAGGCAAAGGAAAACAGGGAGGATAAGTTCTACCTGAGAGATAAGTACATGGACAAAAGTGTTACTTATCCACAGAGAAAATGCCAGTAATTAGAAATATTATGGAAGAAACTGCAAGATTTGGACACAACCTAGATATGTTGGTCAAGGGAGATGGTAGTCAAAGAATTGATTGTAAGGGAGGATGCAGGTGCTGTCAACAGTAAGAAATAAAGGTGGAAGCATAAAGGGATTGATAGGGAAGACTAGAAATTCTTTATTTTTGGCCATGATAAATTTAACTTGTTAAAGTGACATGCAGGAGGAGGTATCAGAGAGAGACTTATTGAGATGCAAGATTGAATAGAGGGAGACAGGTTAAGAGTGACCAGGTAGTTTTGAGTCTGTGAAGAAATGGTAGCTGAAACAATGGGAATGGATAAGAGTACTTAATGAAAGGATGTAGATGGAAAAAATGAATGGGCCATAGAGGTCTGAAAGCCTCTAGCCAAATAAAAGAGCTGGAGGGGAGGATCTGTGAAGGAATAGTCCATTGAATATACAAAATATACCTATTATCAATCTCTTCATTCATGATAAATTTCATAGGCATGGGGGAATTGGTTTCCTTTTATAATCAAATGGTTAGATACAGGGGCAATGAATATATGATTCATGCCTGTATTGAGAGAGAAACTGATTCTAATGTCACTAGCCCTGGACCCAGTGTGATTTCATTGGATGTACACTGGTCTGAAATCAGAAGCCCTGTGTGTGTGTCTAGTGTGTCTATGCTTATTTTTCAGGATTTTTTTAAAATTAGATGCTGCAGATCCAATTTACTTCTTGAAAGACGAAGATTTAAAATTATACTACCCTCTTAGGTGTCTTTGGAGTGTATATTTTAGGAAATGTTTGTATCCACTGCCGGGACATTTTCTAGGACTTCCTACTCTCATCTACTTACCCCTTCTCCCACTGTGAAGTCAGTAACATACTAGTGCAACACTTCATATCATAATGCAACTCTAGATGAACTCCCTCCAGAATGCAGTATTATAATATCCTCATAGACAAATACTTAGGGATTTCTTTCTAGAATGGAATATAAATATCACGTGGCATTAAACAATAAAAACTGATCATATTTAGTTCTGCTAAAAAATAAAGTGTGAAAGAATGTGTAGACTGCCAAAGTCTTATGAACATTCTTATTTTAAATCTACATTATAGGTAAAACCCTTGTTTTTCATCTCAGACTTAAAAATGCAGTTTCCAGCAAAGTGTAAATTGTATTACAAAACACGACAGCTATTAATGTTGTTTATTTATTATTATTAATTATTAGCTCTGTACTTTTTAGTATCACTTTAGGATATGTCTATACTATGAGCTGGGGGTTGTGTGAACTAGAGTGCCTCATATTAAATGACGATACTGATATAATAGGCATCACAGAGACTTGGTGGAATGAGGACATAGTAATACCACGGTACAAAATATATCAGAAGAACAGAACAGGTCGTGCTGGTGGAGGAGTGGCATTATATGTGACAGAAAACGTAGAATCAAATGAAGTAAAAATCTTAAATGAACCAAACTGTACCATAGTATCTCTATGTATAGTAATGCTGTATACTAAACAACCAGTGGAGCCACTGGACGATTGAGAGCACTCAAGGACGATAAGGCCATTGCGAAGAAACTGAATGAATCCTTTGCATCGGTCTTCAAGGCTGAGGATGTGAGGGAGATTCCCAAACCTGAGTCATTCTCTTTAGGTGACAAATCTAAGGAACTGTCCCAGATTGAGGTGTCATTAGAGGAGGTTTGGGAACAAATTGATAAACTAAACAGTAATAAGTCTCCAGTACCTGATGGTATTCACCCAAGAGTTCTGAAGGTACTAAAATATGAAATTGCAGGACTACTAACTGTCATCTATAACCTATCATTTAAATCAGTTTCTGTACCAAATGACTGGAGGATAGCTAATGTGACACCAATTTTTAAAAAGGGCTCCAGAGCAGACCCCAGCACTTACAGTCTGGTACGCCTGAGTTCAGTACTGGGTAAACTGATTAAAACTACAGTAAAGAACAAAATTGTCAGACACCTAGATGAACATAACTTGTTGGGAAATAGTCAACATGGTTTTTGTAAAGGGAAATCATGCCTCACCAATCTGCTAGAATTCCTTGAGAGGGTCAACAAGCATGTGGACAAGGGGGATCCAGTGGATATAGAGTATTTAGATCTTCAGAAAGCCTTTGACAAGGTCCCTCATCAAAGGCTCTTAAGCAAAGTAAGCAGTCATGGGATAAGACGGAAGGTTCTTTCATGGATTGGTAACTGGTTAAAAGATGGGAAACAAAGGGTAGGAATAAACGGTCAGTTTTCAGAATGGAGATAGGTACATAGTGGTGTCCCTTAGGGGTCTGTACTGGGCCAAGTCCTATTTAACATATTCATAAATGATCTGGACACAGGGGTAAACAGTGAGGTGGCAAAATTTGCAGATGTTACAAAACTACTCAAGATAGTTAAATCTCAGGCAGACTGCGAAGAGGTATAAAAGGATCTCTCAGAACTGGGTGACTGGGCAACAAAATGGCAGATTACATTCAATGTTGATAAATGCAAAGTAATGCACATTGGAAAACATAATCCCAACTATGCATATAAATTGATGGGGTCTAAATTAGCTGTTATCACTGAAGAAAGAGATCTTGCAGTCATTGTGGATAATTCTCTGAAAACATCCACTTAATGTGCAGGGGCACTCAAAAAAGCAAACAGAATGCTGGGAATAATTAAGAAAGGGATAAATAATAGGACAGAAAATATCATGTTGCCTGTATCTAAATCCATGGTACGCCCACATCTTGAATACTGTGTGCAGATGTGGTCGCTCCATCTCAAAAAATTTATATTGGAATTGGAAAAGGTTCAGAAAAGGCAACAAAAATTATTAGGGGTATGGAACAGCTTTCGTATGACGAGAGATTAAAAAGACTGGGACAGTTCAGCTTGGAAAAGAGATGGCTAAGGGAAGATATGATAGATGTCTATAAAATCATCACTGGTGTAGAGAAAGTAAATAAAGAAGTGTTGTTTACTACTTCTCAGCACAAGAACTAGGGGTCACCAAATGAAATTAATAGGCAGCAGGTTTAAAACAAATAAAATGAAGTATTTATCACACAACGCACAGTCAACCTGTGGAACTCCTTGCCAGAGGATGTTGTGAAGGCGAAGACCATAACAGGGTTCAAAAAAGAACTAGATAAATTCATGGAGGATAGGTCCATCAATGGCTATTAGCCAGGATGATGTCCCTAGCCTCTGTTTGCCAGAAGCTGGAAATGGGTGACAGGTGATGGATAACTTGATGATTATCTGTTCTGTTATTTCCCTCTGAGGACCTGGCATTGGCCACCATTGAAAGACAGGATACTGGGCTAGATGGACCTTTGGTCTGACCCAGTATGGCCATTCTTATCCACATGCTAGCTCTTATTGAGCTGGTGTGCTAAAAACAGTAGTGTAGCCATGGTAGTATAGGCAGTGGTGAGCGGCAGCATGGGCTAGCCACCCTGAGTATGTGCCATATGAATTTGTTACATAAAATAGAATCATAGAATCATAGAATATCAGGGTTGGAAGGGACCCCTGAAGGTCATCTAGTCCAACCCCCTGCTCGAAGCAGGACCAATTCCCAGTTAAATCATCCCAGCCAGGGCTTTGTCAAGCCTTCTTTCCCCTCTGATCTTCTGTCAGAGATAATTTCCTAGGACTTAGCTATACAGGGACTCTTAGGAAAGCCTAAGGTGAATCAGCTAAAGGTATGAGGCAATGCTCAAAAGTTAAAACATGTTAATCCCTCTGTGGATGTTCTCACTCTGCTGTAAAGAGGTCTTAGATCACCCTAACTTAATTCTCCTTAGGGTAATTATGGTGGAGATATGATCCTGTGCCATAAGGCTCATAAAGATACGTGGGGACCAGATAGATGGCCATAGGCTGAGTCCACAGCAAATCACTGTGTGCCAGCATAGATCACGGTGTCCAATCCCCAACAGCCTTTGGCTCTGTGACTAGCAGACACTTTATGGGACCCAGCCTGCACATGTCCTGCACTCTTGCCACCTTAATTAAATTTTAAAATTAATTTCATACTTTCAAATTGTTGCTAGTTCATAATTTTATTTTATTTATTTATTATTGTATGAAGTACTGTGATGAGTGTGGAGCTCCATCTCATAGTGAGAGTCAGCGAAGAAGGAATTTTCAGAAAAGGACAGAAGCTGAGAAGAGAATCAGGATGATGGGTAGGACTTTTCCTTTGTGGAATTTGGATAGGGTAAGCCTCACTTTAGGCCTTTGCTTTGAATTTAGCTGCAGCTAAGTTGGACATTGGCCTGAGGGTAGTTTTTCGGGGAGTATGGCCATTAGCATGGCAGGGCATGGTTTACATTTATTTTTCTGTTTTATGATAATGCTCACCACAACTGTGTTTAAGTCTCATGTAGGCCTTCAAAATCATATCCATGAAATCACCAATTTATCACCAGGAGCTATTGAGAATCCATTCTGTTACTCAGTACCTGTGGTTCCTGTTTTGAAGCTACTCTATTCATTCTTCAGGTGCTGTATGTGCAGCAATGTCCCTGATGACTAGACTAACTCGTCTCTTCACTGCCCATTGTGCTGCTTGCACAAAGATGCAGAAATAACTTTGTGAAGGGGAAAATCAAAGGGTAGCTAGTTGCGGTGTGACTCTCACTAGTGGAGGGATTCAGGTGCCTTTCTTCTTTATCTGAGTATTGAATGGGGACTATACCAAGAAATAAAGCTACATTTTTATTACGACTCCAATCACACTATTTTTCTTTTGCAGAAGTTTGTGGTAATTTCAGAGGTACCCATGTACCATAGGTTCAGTGATTGTACACACACTGGTTGTTTTTGTTTGGTTCTTTGCATATTGGTTTAATATTTGATTGCAGCTTTAAATGTGGAAGTGACTCAGAGAGCAGTACAATAGCTTCAGTGTTCTACTTCTGGATGATTTACTGTACGCAGGTCTAATAAACATCTCCCTATGTCAGAACTACAGCAGGTCTTGCAGGAGACAGCCAATAAATTTGACAGAGGAGAAAACAGAAAGCCGCAGCTCAATTATGGTATTTTTAGGCACTGATTCAAGAAGAATGGAATCACATCTCCCAAAAGGCTCTTAAAGTCAGTGCCCAGGTAACCCTAGCAAAGAAGATTATATTAAGAAAGATGCAGTCATTTGAACATTGCCTTAAAGGTCATTCCTTCCATTTACATAGCCTCATGGTACCTCACAGTCTCTTCAGAGAAGCCACAATATTTTATTAATATAATTAGGTAACCAAGGGAACATCTTGGCATTTTGGTACTAAGTTTAGAGAAAGGAGCTATAATATCAGGAGGTAAAGTAGTGGGAATATAATAAGGAAAGGGTTATTTAGCTTGTTACACTAACACATACCTCCCTCCCCACCCCCCAACACACACTTTGAAAATATCTCTCATCTGTGTGACTCTAATCAGAGCAGGAGATATTTTAAAGTAATGTAGAGTTAATTTTTGAACAGCCAGAATTAATTCATGAAAATTAAAGACAGTCCGTGAAATTAGGATAAGTAGTTTCCTGCAGAGACATTTTTGTTATGGCAAGTTTGCTCCTCAATTTATCCTTCAATCTCAGGAATGTATCTAAGGAGGGGAGAGGCGGTAAGCAAATTGTTTTAATTTTTTGTGGCCTGAATTGTCAAAAGTGAATTGTAATTTGTGTATCTCCAGTTTTCAGATGCTCAGCCTGACAATTTAAAGGGACCAGTTTTTCAGTAGTGCAGAGCGTCCACACTTTGTAAAAATATAAGGTGTTTCAAATAGCTACCCAAAATCTCAGGTACCCAAAATCACTAGAAACTTTTCAGAGTATTTGCCACTATCTATTTATCTCTCTCCTTCTTCAGTTTTAACATTTTCTGTAGGATAAGACAAATAATAATTAATCACAAACTGATTAGACTAATTTGGCTTCTTTTTATATTCACAAGTTGTCTGCAAACAAGACAGAATTTTCTCCAAATAATGCATTACTCAGAATTAGTCACAGAATAATTTCTGCAAATAATTTGTGGGCCCTGATTAGGATCTCATTTACAGCAGTTTAGTCAGAAGTAACCTCCTGGAAGTCAAAGGAATTACACAGGCGTAAAAACTCATTGATATTGGAATTAGGCTTTTGGTATCTGATTTGTTCATGAGCAGGTTTTGCAGGTATTCTATATTCAGAAAACTTGAGCTGTTTAGATTGGACCCACAAGTCCAATGTGGTACATTTCTGTTCCCTGATTAAAGAAGCATAACACTTTGAATTAGGTTTCCAGTGGGGATGCTCATGCTCAAAAAAATCCCAAAATAATTGTCTATAAATATTTTCCAATATTAACTGAAAATATGTGGTTTCTATGAGTACTCCTAATACTTCCAAAAAGCAAACACAAGCTGTACTTGAACACGTTCGATGCAAACTTGTTTTACAAAATGGAATAGATATTCTAAAGATGCACTCACACATTACAGAAATTTACACAGCCAAAGATGTACCAAGAAGAATGCCTGACTCCCAGTACCTGTGTTACCACCTGGACTCTGTTAGTCATGTTCTTCCTATTGGGAACAGCTGTCACAGTGGAAAACAGAAAGATAAGTAGTCTTTAAGAAAGCCATATTACAGATTATCACCAAGATCTTGAAGTGGATCAGGAATAGAATGGGGAACCCCAGTGTAAGTAGCTCAAGATCATTGTTATGTGCTCTTGCCTCTCTTGCTATGTAGTACTACAGTAGCTGAGATTACTTGAGATGTTCAAGCTATCAGAGACTCTGACTTTACATTAAAGAGGTGACAGCAGTATGATTTCAGAAAATGGTCCTCCTCTCCGAAACTTGCTCACCCACTTGATCTAACAGAGACACAATTCTCCAGGAAATGCCACAAGTATCTATCTATTTTCCCATGGACGCATGGTTGACTGGAGTGATGGAGAGAATTGTAGTTGCGGTGGGTTGATTTGGGAAAGGTTTCTCATGATGGTACTGGTAAATTTGATTTTTTAAAAAATATTAATAGTGTACAGTAATAGAAAAGTTCATTAAATATGTCTAAATAATATTACTATAACATGTGCTGCTGTATTTTTGTCAACTGAAATTTCCATGTAGCTTACGTGATGGCCATCATTTGGGCTGACACACCAGGGAATGAATCAGGAACCTCCAGCAATAAAAGCAGTTTGAGCTACAGTTTGAGCTAAAGAGCCAACAATGTAGTTACGGATTTTAATAACTCATATCCTCTGAAGAGCACCACAGATGGAGAGCTATAACACACACTTACCAGTGGTTACAAGTTCACGGTCAATCCCATGGTCAAGGTAGAGTGCATTGTCATAGTCCAGTGGTGGGCAACTTGGGGCCTGTGGGACTCCAGACCATTTGTTTATATTTGCATGGCCGCCCGCAGCTCCCAGTGGTTGCGGTTTGCCATTCCCGACCAATGGGAGCTGCGGGAAGCGGCAGCCAGGCCTGTAGACTACCTGAAGGTGACAAAAAAACCTTAGCTCTCAATGGCTATGTATTTACTTGAGAGATAGGGGCTTAGTTAGACAAAGATAGAAAGAAAACATTATATATCATTCTACTGTATTTTCCACTGCATGCATCCAATGAAGTGGGTTTTAGCCCACGAAAGCTTATGCTCAAATAAATTTGTTAGTCTCTAAGGTGCCACAAGTCCTCCTGTTCTTTTTTCCCAGGAGGAGTTGTTCAGGAAACGAATGGGGACTCACTGGAGAATAGTCAGAGCCCAATTCCAATTCCCTGTTTGCTGGCCAGCTCAGATGAGCCAAGGCAGAGGTGGAGCAGTAATTTAGGCCAGGAGTAAATTGCTACCATCCTAGAACATGGAATGAGAAGAGAGTTAATTGTGGCTCAGATGTGTTGGAGCCACAATCCTTTCTAGGGCTGCATGAAGGATGGTGGAGTTTACGCACTATCCCTTGCCTAGTGGTGTGCTTACAAGTCACAAACACATATTTTTATCACTGCATGTAGTCCATTTACTCTTGTAAAGGCACTGAAAATAAAGTAAGTGGCATCTATCTACATGTTTTAACTGCATGCCTCTGTGGCACTAAAGTCTATAATTCTAAATTAATTGCTTTCATTAAATTAAAAGTAACTTATTAAAATATTTTTCAGTGAACAGTTTGCTTTTATACAGGTTAAGAGAGATGAGAACATGCACACTGATCAAATGCAGAGGATTTCACATGCTGTCACAATCAATGATCCTTTATTTCAGCAAGTAATCTGAATTTCTTCCTTTCTGTGCTGTGTTTAGTATATGTTAGTATTCAGTGTCACAGCCTGGATCTTTAAATGAATTCAACAGATATTTTCTGTTAGATAAATTCTTCAATTTAGTAGTTGTGAACATCTGATCTATGTCGCAACAATCAAACAACTAATCTGGCAAGTGATGTAATTGCATAACCCAGTTGAGAAGAAAAAAAAAGACTGTTATTGTATACTACAATGGTAGTATACAGACTGTACAAATAAAAGGACTGTACCACAATGCTTATCATGCATATTCATACAAAATAATCATCTACCCTTTGCATATTTATATGGACTAATCAATTCTTGAGAAGCATACAGTAGTGACCCTTAAAAAGTCGCCCATTTTATGTAAGAGAAATATACACAGCCTCCTTAGTATTTGAAATGCTGCAGATATTGAGATGATCTAATTGCAAATACTGTGCTACATAAGGCAAAACATAATGATTGCTATTGTAATGTCTGTAATAAAAATACATTAAGTAACCTCCTGATAAATTCAGCCAGCTCTATAAGCTAGTCAAAAAGAACTGACCGAATAATTTATCCAACACATTTTATATAAGTCCTCAAAATAAGTGACAAATAATTGTTCACATTATTCAACCATCTCAGTTGCAGTACCAGAGTATTTGCAACATTCTCCATGTGTTATATAGAAAATGTGATGATAAGCTTAATTACTTGTAGAAACAACTGTAAAGATTTTAATAGCAACCACTGTATCCTCAATAGACACATTTATACTGTTCTTATTGAGGGGAACTCACTGTGGAGGAAAGGTTGGGTCAATGAATTGTTTACTACTCATTTCAAGTACGGGCATGAAGGAGCTCAATCATTATTACACTCCCTAAATAATGCCCTCATTGCAAAGTGAAAGCTAGACTGTTCTCTCAGGGAGTTGTAGAATTTAACCAGGAACTACTTCAAAGTTCAATTCTTCTGTTTATAAAGCTTTAATTATGTGTTGTGAGGGCTTTATAACCTCACATTTTAACTCCTGGAATGGCTGGATTTTCCAAAGATCAGTTAAATCATTTAGACAGACTAGTCTATGTATCAGATAAACAAACATATTATTTTAAAAGAATTAGGCTTGTTAAAAGATATTTAAAGAAGTATGTATTCATATGAACAGGTTTCAGAGTAACAGCCGTGTTAGTCTGTATTCGCAAAAAGAAAAGGAGTACTTGTGGCACCTTAGAGACTAAGGTCTGGAAATGTGCTGGAAATGGCCCAACTTGATTATCATACACATTGTAAGGAGAGTGATCACTTTAGATAAGCTATTACCAGCAGGAGAGTGGGGTCGGGGGAGAGAAAACCTTTTGTAGTGGTAAACACACATTTTTTCATGCTTTGTGAGAATAAAAAGATCTTCTACACTTTCCACAGTAT
The DNA here is from genome assembly GCF_965152235.1 of Eretmochelys imbricata. Lineage (NCBI taxonomy): Eukaryota > Metazoa > Chordata > Testudines > Cheloniidae > Eretmochelys > Eretmochelys imbricata. The sequence continues at coordinate 146,750,458 of NC_135572.1, forward strand.
GCATCCGATGAAGTGAGCTGTAGCTCATGAAAGCTTATGCTCAAATAAATTGGTTAGTCTTTAGGGTGCCACAAGTACTCCTTTTCTTTCTTCATATGAACAGTTATACTCATAACTGAGCATCTTCTAAATACATAGACCAAAATTTTCAAACTTCAGTTCTTAAAACTGAGCATCTAAATCCATTTTGGAAAGCTAAATACGTGATTTTTTTCCAGACATGCTAAGGTCTCCCAGCTCCCTTGTGAAATGCTCAGCCAGGGCTGGATTACCCAATAGGCAGACTAAGCACATGCTTAGGGCACCAGCAAAGCAGGGGGCACCAAAAAAAATGAGATTTTTTTTGAAAAAAATTGATATTTGCTATTTCAAAAAAAGCATCGAAATAGTCATCATGGGAAAAATCAGAACTTTGTTAGACTTCCTTACATTCCACTACACACTCTTCCCCTGTTTTTCTGTTCTCTTTTTATTACTTAGCCCACTTAAACCAGGGGGGCGTCCTACTAATGTAGATCGAAATAATGCGAGGAAATCAGATCCTGTCATGTATTGCAATAAATATATGTTTTATTAGTGATATATTCTTCTGAGTTATACATACTTGTTTTTTTTTTCTTTCTTATGTGTATATATATATATATATATATACACACACACACATAAAAATAGTGTATGTTGTGTAATTTTTTTCTTTTTAAGTTCAGATAACTGAGATAAGGGGCAGGATGAAATGTAACCAACAGAGTGGAGCACAGAAGTGTAAACTGGCAGAAGAAAAGAAACAAAAAACTAGTGAAATTTTCCAAAATCTTCCAAAGCTGACATCATTTTTCAAAGCTAATCCATCAGAAGCAACATCTTCTCTCAGTAGCACAGATATTGTTCCAAAACCTGTAGGTGTTTCAGAGACTGACCCTTCTTCTACTGGTGAAACAAACACCATTCCAGAACATGTGGATGTGTCAGACTGTAACTGATCATACTACTCCTCGTGGTAAAACAGACATTGTTCTAGAAAGTGTGTATGTGTCAGAGATTAAACCTGCTCAAGCTGTAAATAATAGGAGAAAAGATCCTGGTATGTCGGTTGATTTCAGTACCGATGATGTAGCTTACTGGATAGATCGTGGACCAAATGACTGTCAACACCACACTGGGCCATTTGAAAAATCACATCAGACTTTTACCAATGGCAAACAAACAAGATATTGTCCACAAAAAAATATTTTTTGGCATGAAAGCGAATGGTGAGAAATACACCTGAGAATGGCTACTGTATTCACCATCAGCACGGTCTGTGTACTGTTTTGTTTACAAACTTTTTGCATATAAACCTTCAACATCCCGGTTTGCTGCAGATGGATTTAGTGACTGGCAGAATACTGTTTTAATTGAACAACATGAAAATAGCACTACTCACAGAGATTCAATGTCGGTATATTTAAATCAAAGACAGGGCTTTGGATTGACACAAAAATTGGAAGAACAAATTAAAGGGGAGCGTGAATACTGGCAACATGTCTTGTAGCGTGTTATAGCTGTTATTCAAACATTAGCTAAATGTGGTCTGCCTTTCTGGGGATCAAATGACACATTGGATCATTGCAGAATGGAAATTTCTTGGGATTGTTGGAGCTTGTGGCTCAGTTTGACCCACTTTTAGCAGGCCATATCTAAAAATATGGGAATGCTGGCAAAGGTAACCCATCATACTTATCCAGGACAATATGTGATGAACTCATTGGTCTAATGAGTGACAAAGTTCGTTCAGCTATTGTGGATGAAATAAGTACTGCTGGGTACTTCAGTTTATCTGTCGTCTCTATACCTGAACTTTCACTTATAGATCAATTGAGCATTGTACTAAGATATGTGTCTTCCACAGATGGAAAACCAGTTGAATGATTTATAACATTCCTCAATTTGAAAAGCCACACTGGTGAAGAAATGGCAAATCAAGTACTGCATTATCTGTGCCAAGTTTGCAAAATAGATTTCTCAAAGTGCAGAAGTCAATCTTATGACAACGCTGCCAACATGTCAGGGCGTTATCAAGGAATGCAGAAGAAGCTTTTAGAACAGAACAAATATGCTATATTAAACCATGTGCTGCACATTCTGTCAATCTTGTAGGCTGCAGTGCTGTTGATTGTTGTCCGGTGGCAGTACGTTTTTTTTCTCAACAGTCCAGTTACTTTATATTTTTCTCTGCATCAACACACATATGGGCAGTTCTTAAAACGTATTTGGGCAATGATCGTCTGTTGAAATCTCTTTCTAATACTCGTTGGGAGGCACATGCAGTGGCAACAAGTGCAATTCTGGAGTCCTACTCAACGATTGTGGATGCATTAGAAAGTACAGCTGAAGACCAATCACAAAAGGGAGAAACTATATGAGAGGCAGAAAACATTGTAAACAAGATGCAAGAACTAGAGTTTGTATTCATGTTGACCGTGTGGAATGAAATTTTACAACACTTTTACCACACAAGTCAAGCTCTCCAAGAAAAAGAATTGGATATGAAAACATGTGCAGACCTCTGTCAATCATTAGCAGACCACTTTGAGGAATGATTTTGAAAGATCTGCAGACATATCAAAAGATATCTTGCCTGATACTAACTACAAAGAAGCCCAGTCCCGCAAGTGAATCAGGAAAAAACAAGCAAATGATAGCAGTGCAACAGAAACAGCATTGAATCCTGGAGACAAATTTTGCGTATCTACTTATTACGCTATAATTGATACACTTGAAGCTCATCTGAAGAGGAGAGGTGAAGTGTACAAAGAAGTATCAAGTAGATTTTCTTTTCTAAACGATATGGACTTATCTGACGAACAATATTCACAAGGTTCCCAAAAGCTAGTTGACTCATATCCCATTAACTTGAACATGAATCTCTGTGGAGAAGTACGGCAGTTCCACGGTTATATGTGCGCAAAGTTTAATGAAACAGGAAAAAGGAAATTCAGTCACATTGATCTTCATGACACAATACTAAAAGATGGAATACAATGTATATTTCCAAATGTGGAGATCGCACTATGTATTTTTCTAACATTGATGATTACTAACTGCTCTGCAGAACGCTCTTTTTCTCAGCTGAAAAGAATAAAAAACTCTCAGAAAACAACAATGTGTCAGCACAGACTTGATTCACTTTCTCTATTGTGTATGGAAGTGGACATGCTTTGTCGAGTCAGCTTCGATGAACTTATCCAGAATTTTGCAATCAGAAAATCTAGAAAGAAGTTATTTTAATTTCAGTATGGATGTAAGTTTTGTGTTATTTCAAAAAATAAAATTTTATTTTACGGTATAGTATTGTTTTTATTTTGAATTACATATGGGGGAGGGGGCACCATAATCTTTTCAGTGCTTAGGGTCTCTACAGGTCTTAATCCGGTCCTGTGCTCAGAGCTTATAAATTGTATAGGGATGCCTAAGTGTGGATTTAGGTGCTTATTTTTAGGCCTCCAAGTTTTGAAAGGGTTGCCAGTATGTTTAGAAAATACCTGATTACATGACAATATGTAACACTGAAATATCAATCAGATAGAAATAATGTGTTTTTTGTCTTACCTTAGTCACCCATGTTTGAAAATTTTGGCTAAAGTTTCTTTTAGAAAATCCATTGTTTGTGGTGGGTAGTTTTAATTCTGTATCATTTTAATTCTTATATGCCATTCTGTTATGGAAGACACTAACCTCTCTCTACATTTGTTTCCTAGAGTGTCTGCTCCAGGCATGATGTATTCACCATCATAGGATATTAATCCAATTAAATAACACATTTGTAGAGTATGTATAAATAACTGAAATATATTTCTGGAAGAAAAGTGTATTTGCTCATGTTTGTAAGTTTTCCTTAACTATTTTAATGAATGGATTTTTTAGTAATAATAATATTAGTATACTAAATATGTTGAATTCCAATGGATTTTCTGACTTAATGGCAAAGTGATTCATTGGCTATTAAAGGCTAAATGGCACCTACCTTGCAGCATTTTAGCAGGTTATATCTGTGATTACAGGCATTCAAGCTCCAATGTATAAAATTATAGGAAATCTATTTTTCTTAGTTGTAGAGCTTAGTCAACCTAAAACTAGACATTCTTTTTTTGAGATTGGAAAAAAAAAAAGAGAGAGAGAGATTCTGACTTAGCTGCAGGGTACAGGAGAATTTGGGGAGATTGTTTCATAGTGGCACTAATTCATTTCAGAGATTCCAGAGGCTTGCATTTGGCATATACTTATCTACCTTGAAGGATCCGTTTTGGTGTCTGATAGGGTTCAAGACTGAAGTTGTCACACCTCTTCTTCAATATCTACAGTAATCCAAAGCCACTGAAGATCATGAGGTACTATGGGCTGCACTGATGATAGTCAGCTAAATCGGTCTGATTCTCCCCTGCTTTGTTCCTTATATAGTTATTTACACCAGTGTAAAAAAGAGGGTGTAAAATGCTCCTGAATCAGAATGGCGGGCTTTTACAGAATGTAGGGCCTAGGCTACTAGATTTTCTCTCTCTCCCTCTCTTTCTCTCTAACCCAAAGATTATGAATACAAATCACCTTTGTAAACTCATGTCAAATCTATGTTAATAATCCTATTGCTGCTGGATATTACAGCACATACGCTTTTAATTTGGAGAAATATTATTGGAATATAGGTGCATTAGAAATCCATTTAATAATGATGTCATTTATATCTCTAGATTCATGTGGTATTCTCTCCCCATTTTAGTGAGCTGCAGAAGTAGTAGCATTAACTACAGAGATTAGCAACCTGTTGGAAAATGCATTTTGTGCCTAATGTTTGCATGTTGTTTAAAACACAACTAAAATAAAATTTGAAAAAAGCAACACATTGCTGTGTGAATGCTAGCTTCCAGGCATATAGGGAACAATCAGTGGAGTTTCATAGAATATCAGGATTGGAAGGGACCTCAGGAAGTCATCTAGTCCAACCCCCTGCTCAAAGCAGGACCAATCCCCAATTTTACTCCAGATCCCTAAATGGCCCCCTCAACGATTGAGCTCACAACCCTGATTTTAGCAGGCTAATGCTCAAACCACTGAGCTATCCCTCCCCCTTCTTATATGAGTTTACACCAGTTGAGGATTAGGCCTAAAACCAGGGTATAATATTTTGAAGCTGAGCCCATAATGTCAAATACAATCTCCTTCACACACAAAAAAACAAGAATCTCATTTCTTTTCTTCCTTTTATCCCAAAGGTAAAAATGTCATAGAAAATGATTTAATTAAATATTTGCTCACAGACTCTCCTGGGTAAACCACACGGCTTCTCTTCAGCTGCAATACAAAATAAGCTAAATAACTAATTAATTTGTGCTGTAGCTCCACAACAAAACAAAGTGTGAAGATAAATTGCTGGTGTTAACTTAGTTACACATATATATGTAAAACATACGAAAGGGGAAGCATAGTGAGTGAAGGTGGACTTAACAAAATAAAGTACAATTATGAATCAATGTTAGGTAGATCGTTTGTGTGTGCTTCAGCTGTAATACAAAAATAAATACAAATGGCAATCTAGTTCTTCTTTACTCCACTGCAGCTAATGCAGCAGGTATGGTTCTGGATGGAGCACCTTGCAGAGCCAGGGCTTAAGTCCCACTTCCACCCAAAGTATTCAGTAACACAACAAGCAGTAAAACAGCATAAATGCAAAGGGCTGCATCAGACTCAGTTGCCACAATTAGGAGAGCTGCTCTTTTCATTTCTATGTATCAGTCACTGACAGATTTATCCTCACAATACCCTTCTGAGGTGGAGAAGCATTAGCATCCCTGTCTTGCAGATGGAGAACTGAGTCACAGTGCTGGCTAAGACACTTACTCTCGGTTACACAGGAGATCTGCAAGGAGCCAGGAATTGAAGCTAATATGCATGAGTCCCATTTTAGTGCTGTTATTCCCTTCTTCCCTCAGGGTAAGGCTAGGGGATCACATGTGGCAGGTGGATGCTCACCAAGGGAAGATCTAGGTTTAATGACTGGAACCAGAGTTGGAGAAATCAGGCACAAGGGGATCATATACTGGATGAAGAACAAACTAGCTGCTACCAATGTTCCCTCTAATTTTTGACAGGCTGTGTGCGCAAAAAAAATTCTTCTGTGCAAATTTTTGACAGGCCGTGTGTGCAAAAAATTTCCTCTGGGCAAATTGTTGTGCTTCTGTGCAAATTTTTCTGCGCGTGGGGTTTCGCCGTGTGTGCGGGGTTTAGAATCTGTGTGTGCGTGCACACACACACAGCTTAGAGGGAACAGTGGCTGTTACTATTTACTGTAAATAGTGGTGCCTCTGAACGAGTTCTGAAACCGGCCTACAAAGAATGGTGAGTCTTTCCAGAAATTCCCATTCATACAGAGTCCCAGTAGCCAAACAATCTCTCCATGAAAGCCATCCAGAAGCTGTATTCTGGATAGATCACAAATAGGAGAAAAGTCCAGAAAGAAAACAGTTTTGCAGGAAATTCTAGGGCGAATGCAGATGGGGCCTGGGAAATGAGAGTGGGATTGAGGCCCTCATTGGTGTATGTATGTAGGAGTTAGACATGGGGGAGGGTGGTGGTGCTCAAAGTGAGTATTTAATTTTAAACTCATTGAACCAAGACAGTCAACTCCTCCCTGCAATATAGTTGTCCTTATTACACTTCGCAAAAAGAAAAGGAGTACTAGTGGCACCTTAGAGACTAACCAATTTATTTGAGCATAAGCTTTTGTGAGCTACAGCTCACTTCATCTGTAGCTCATGAAAGCTTATGCTCAAATAAATTGGTTAGTCTCTAAGGTGCCACTAATACTCCTTTTCTTTTTGCAAATAGAGACTAACACGGCTGCTACTCTGAAACTCATTACACTTGTTCATATACGGAAAAGAATTCCAAATGAGAACTGGATCCTCCCTTCCCCAAAAGATTTAAAATGCAGCATGATACAAGGTGCAAGTGAGTGCAAGGGCAGCTAGAAGGTAGATAAAATTGTGATGTTGTTGTACATAATTTAGCAATGTGAATATCTTGGTGCTTCTGAATCATTTCTGTTTATCTCTCCATATTTAAATTATCTTTATAGCCACTTGATGTATGACTTCAGTATTTAGACTGTATTTATTTCATCCCAGGTCTTCTTGAATGGATATCAGATGTTTTTGTTTTCTCTTTTTCATTAAAAATTATTTAGATTCTGATGGTATGCTATGTTAGTTACTAAGGAACTATTTTGGTTTTCACTGATCAACAGCGTTATATAAATTAGCTCCTGTTAATTGCCAGCTCTTCTCTTCTTTTTATTGACCTTTGCTGCTCTGTCTACTGTTTGTTTCATGAGCATGTAGCACAAAGGAAATGCTTCTTAACATACTAAACTTCCATTTTAAACCTAGCTCGGGTTAAAAATAAAAGGCACATCCTCCAGTCCCAGAGCTGAGATGACAGCTATTTCGCAGGAGTGATATGCCAATCTCAATTTCCAAACTCTTTGCATTCATTTCAGAATGCAGCAGACCTGCTGCCAATGTGACTCTAATTATTATTACAGGACACAGTGTTCAATGAAATGATTTAAAGAGAATAAATAATGCATTCTATATTGTTTTTATAGATGACCCAGTCTTGTCTGATGAACTTGTTTGATGTGTACTGGGGGGATAGACGTTATCCAGTGGAACAGTTAATTTACTCCATGTGCAATACCAGTCCTTTTACTAGAGCATGTAGCTAGGACTTCCTGTCTAGCCAGGTTATGAAGTTACCTGTAGTCAGTTTTTCAGAGATGCTGATCATCTTCACCTCCCATTAACTTCAAAGAGAGTTGCACTACTCAACACCTCTGAAAATCAGTCTGCTGGCTTCCCTTATTTTGGAATAAGTTATTTTCACACTGAAAGAAGCCCAGTAATATTACAAACAACAACATAAAATACTACATACAAACTAAGATATTATGTTACAAAAACTTCTACAAGTCAAACACTCAACCTTAATTCTGTCATTTCTTCTTATCTGTGCAATTTTAATTCTGCTGCCTTTTGCTTATGTATTGTGATACAGCCTTTAATTAGATGGTCAAGTGTAAAAGTATAATTTGGCAGGCCAAAAAATAATTTGAAGGGCAACCAGCAAAAGACACACAAACTAACAGCAATTTTTTTTAAAGTACATTAGATGTAAGAAACCTGCCAAACAATCAGTGCAGCCACTGGGCAATGAAGGTGTTAAAGGAACAATCAAGGAAGACAAGGCTGTTGCAGAGAAGCTAAATGAGCATCAGTCTTCATTGCAGAGGATTTGAGGGAGATTCCCACACCATTCTTTTTAGGTGACAAGTATGAGGAACTGTCAAAGACTGAAGTGTCAATAGAGGATGTTTTTGAACAAATTGATAAATTAAATAGTAACAAAGTCACCAGGACCCAATGGGTATTCGTCCAAGAGTTCTAAAAGAACTCCAGTATAAAATTGCAAAACCATTAACAGTGGAACCTATCAGCCTCTGTGTGAGAAGATTGGAGGATAGCTAATGTCAGGCTGATTTTTTTTTAAAAGGTTCCAGAGGTGTTCCTGGCAATTACAGGCTGGTAAGCCTCACTTCAGTACTAGGCCAATTGGTTGAAACTATAATAAAGAAAAGAATTATCAAATGAGCATGATTTGTTGGGGAAGAGTCAATACAGCTTTTGTAAAGGGAAATCATGCCTCACCAATATATTAGATTTATTTGAGGATGTCAACAATCATGTGGACAAAGGAAAGCCAATGGATATAGTGTATTTGAAGAGATGCTGATCATCTACACCTCCCATTAACTTCAAAGAGAATTGCAATTTCAGAAAGCCTTTCACAAGATGCCTCACCAAAATAAGCAGTCTTGGGATGAGAGGGAAGGTCCTCTTACGTATCAGTAACTAGTTAAAGGACAGGAAACAAATGATAGGAATAAATGGTCAGTTTTCAGAATGGAGCGAGGTAAATAGCATGGTCCCCCAAGGATCTTTACTGGGATCTGTGGTCTTCAACGTATTGATTAATTACTTGGGAAAATGGGTAAACAGTGAGGTGGCAAAGTTTGCAAACAATAAAAAATTATTCAAAAAAGTTAAAGTCCAGAGTTGACTTTAACCTACAAAGGGATCTCACAAAACTGGGTGATTGGGCAACAAAATGGCACATGAAATTGAATGTTGCTAAATGAAAAGTAACGAACATTGGAAAGATATAATCCCAACTATACATACAAAATGATGGGGTCTAAATTAGCTGTTACCACTTAAGAAAGATGTCTTGGAGTCATCATGAATAGTTCTCTGAAAACATCTGGTCAATGTGCAGCAGCAGTCAACAAAAGCTAACAGAACCATTAGCAACCATTAAGAAAGGGAAAGATAATAAGACAGAAAATATAATGCCTCTAGATAAATCCACAGTACACCCACACCTTGAATTCTGCATACAGTTCTAATTGCCCCATCTCAAAAAAAGATACATTAGAATTGGAAAAAGTACATAGTAGAGGAACAAAATTGATTAGGGGTCTGGAGCAGCTTCCATATGAGGAGAGATTAAAAAGACTGGAACTGTTTAGCTTAGAAAAGAGATGACTACGGGGAGATATGACAGAGGCCTATACAGTCATGAATGGTGTGGAGAAAGTAAATAGGAAATGTTATTTACCCCTTTACCTAACACAAGAACCAGGGTCACCCAATGAAATTAATAGGCAGAAGGTTTAAAACAGATATAAGGAACTACTTCTTCTCATAACCTCATAATCATTGTCAGAGGATGTTGTGAAGGCTAAACTTATAAATGGGTTCAAAAAAGAATTAGATAAGATCCTGGAGGATAGGTCCATCAGTGGCTATTAACTAAGATGGTCAGGACACAACCCCATGCTTTGGGTAACCCTATCTGACTGCTAGAACAACAGGGATGGATTGCTTGATAATTGCCCTGTTCTGTTGATTCCCTCTGACACATCTGGTACTGGCCACTGTCGGAAGACAGGATACTGGGATATATGGACCATTGGTCGTATCCAGAATGGCTGTTCTTATGTTATTATGCTATTTTCCCAAAGATCCCTTGCTGGGACATTTTCCACCCTGCTAAGCCGGAACACCTTGTTCAGTTCTGGGAGAACAGTTTATCCAGCTTTCTGGGATCCAAAATACTCAGTTTGACTCTAGCTCATCAGTCAGGGTATTTTATTAGGCATGTAACAGCTCTTTGCCTTCTCTGGACAGGCCGAATGTAGGGAGGTTAGGTACAGGGTGATAGAACAATTCCAGTCCATGTCAGACACCACACAGTTCATATGCATTTTCCCTAGCTGCTAACATCTATACTTCTTGCATGTAAAGACCAATTACTCTGCCGATTGCATAAGGTGAACTTATCAATTCAGGGTACTTTTGCTTACGTTGGTTACTGTAAATGTACCCACAATAGTTAGTTTAGTTAGTTTCTGTTCCCCTTATTTATGATAAACGTATTCACCCTAGCTAGATGTTTCAGCTTTTATTTGTTCGGGCTTGTTCAACTGTTACTTGTTGAGGCATGTCTTTTCTTAACTTGGGCCTCCTCATGTCAGCTAAGCCAGCCCTATACCCCTTCTACAAGTCTTGCAGTGCATGAATTTTTATACCAAGAATCATTATTTAATTTGTAAATTAAATAATTAATTACATTGCAAATTAAATACAAAGGTATTGTAATTTTTAGCACAATTCTCAGTCAGTGCCTGTCACAGAGCGACTGGCCCCTATGATTAAAGTAGGTTCAGCTCCCCTATGCTGGATCAGGTCCTCCAGTTGAGTCAATTAAGGGGGCAGATCTGCACCTGGGCTATAAAAGTTCAGAGGCAGCTCCCTGAGCGTAGAACTAGAAGGAGGACTGTAAAGTGAAGTTGTAAGGAGTTCTCCTTGAAGAAGGGGGCTGGCCGCTGAGACAGCAGAATAGGACAGTAGCTCAGGAGGGAGAGGCTGTGTTCTGCTTAAGCCTCTGGATGGAAGATTTATTTTTTGTGTCTGTTTTTTGGAACTTTGTGCTAATAGAGAAACCAGACAGCAAGATACAAAAGACTGCAGATTGTTTAAGCTGCCCTGGGGCAAACAGAGGCAGGGCACTGCAGAAGGGTGGCCACAGTGATGCAATGCCTTGTTTGAGAAAATTAAATATAATGCTTCTTGGTAAGAGGATGCATGTGAGTTTGTAATGGAAAACTAGAATTCATGACACTGGGGAAGGGGGACAGCAGGGAGGGTGTGGAATGGGCAAGTCTGCTAATGTCTAGGTTTTCACAGCTGAAAATAGCAAGGGCAGGCAGGGTGGGAAAAGGCTAGTTTCATTTAATCATCCTTCAGCTTTTCAGGCTACTTTCCCTTTACAACATTCCCATCAAAATTCACCAGCCATGCTCCCTCCTTCTGTACCTCTATCGCAAGAATGCAGCTTCCCTGTATATTTTTCCTCCCCATGTACCCACCAGCCTGTTGCTGTCTCCTAAAACCTCACTGATTCCTTGCACCATTATATAGACAAGTCGGAGTACAGCAGGGTTTGTGCAAGTGATGCATATGACTAAGGTGCTGAATTTAAAAAAAGGAGGTGTGGTCAGGTGAAAACAACATGTATGTGTATGTTACTCACATGTATGTTACCCACCATGCTCATTTGTAAAATACACAATGAAGAAGAAATTGAAAGGTGCCCTAGGAAACTCTTCAGTGAACATTTTGTCATGATGAATTGTAATAGTGTTGACAGGAAGATGATATTGAAGTGTGGACAGGTGACACAATTGTCAGTACTGTTGTATCATATTGGTCCTGGTCAGGATAGAAGTATAGAAAAGTAGATGAAAAAGTTCTCTGACAGAAGGTCTCTGGTAAAGTGACACATCAGCCCCTATGTGGTGGGAGACATTTGCTGAAAACCCATAATTCCCTCATAAATGTAATCAGCCCTGTCAATGAAGGGTGGCCTAAAATTCAATAATGGGGTCATGTGAATGTGCGTTCCTACACTAGTACTATGATTCAGTAACATGTATTGCCTATAGAGAGTCCCCAAAGTACTGCTGGTTCTGACAACTCCAAGTGTTATGTGCAAACCCCACTGCAGGGTTCTATAGAGCACAAGGGCACCAGATGTCACTATGGACTCATTGAAAGTGTACCTCACAGTTGCAGTTGCCTCCCTGTTCCATGGCCACATCTGTTTTTCAAATAGTTTCTTCACCTTGCCCCGATGAGTGTTGTAAACAGCATATAATCCACAATCCTGATTTTCAGCCACTTTCCATGCTTTTTATGGGGTTGGTGACACGTATGGGACCCCCCCTTTTTAAAATCTTTTCCTTTTCCACATGTTGCTTAAAATGGGACAATTGGATTTACAATCTGCATGCTTTTCAGTTACCAACTGGATCATGTTACCATAGCTATACTTTAGAGTTGGTTAATATTTTTCTTCTAGGAAGTTCCTAAACAACCAATATGGTTTTGTTGAAACCAGAATTTTTCATGGGAAAATATCAATTCCAATTTTAAAAGAATCAATTTTCCTCTTGAAAATATTAGAACAAAAATTTCATTTCATGACATGTTAATTTTCATTCTCAATTGGTTTGAACAAAGCTTCCCACAGGAAAACAAAAAGGTTTTAACTGAAAATTAAACAGCTCTCGTAGTTTGGGTTGTTATGTTTAGGCACTTTGATGGATGATTTATTTCATTTATGACCCAGTTTATATTATTTTGTTGTGTGTTTCTTGGTAAGAATCAACCATAATAGTGGCATTACAAAATACAGGCTACTCCTTATATACTGCAAATAATTTAAGATGAACTTCTTGAGCAATATCAAATTTGTCCATCTTACCAATTGTTCAATATGGGCAGGCATTAGATTCCTTAATGGGACACAGGGGGAAACAGGGAGGGACAGCAAAAATGCTGGTGTACCAGTCAGGAAGGGAAGGAAGCTTCAGAACGAGTGGGGCCAGCTTTTGCTGATGTCTGAGTCCATTAAGTTAAGGAGAGAGGCCAGAGAGTAAGCAGAAAGAACATAAGAAAGAACTGAAAGAAGCCAGAGAATGAGTGGGAAGGGATTCAAGATTCAAGCGGAGAACAGTAGTAGGAAGTTATCATAACTGGGAGCCAGCAGGGAAATGGGGTGACCAAAACCATCAGAAAGGAATGCAGCAGATTTCCCGGATAAACCGAGTTTCTGTATGGTTGGCTGAAACACTCGCTCAAACCATGCAGAAATGTAATTTATCAGAGTTGTCCAGACAACTTATGTCTATCTTAAACCGATTCAACTGTACCAGGAAAGATGTGTTTGCATTCAAATCAAACTACATTTCCTGTTGGTGCAGCCACCTCTGAAATTAAAGAGATGACAAATCTGACAGGAATTGTCTTTTACAGAACTACCACTTACCAGCAAGTCCAACTAATGTATAATTATTGATAAACACTAGAAGGATAAATTATATGTGAGTCAAGGTGGGGGAGGTAATATCTTTTCCTGGACCAACTTCTGTTGGTGAAAGAGACAAGCTTTCGAGCTACACAGAGCTCTTCTTCAGCTCTGTTATCCTGGGACCAACATAACTACAACAACACTGCAAACAAATTATATACTTGTCAGATGGAACATAATCACTAATTTATAAGAGCAGGTTTTCTAATTTTTAGGCTTTGGCAAAATGTATGAGCTTTTTATCAAAATTTAAAACTGAAAAATAAATATCAAAGATACAAAGAGAAAATACCTTCTTATTATTTTAAATGGATACAATCTGGGTGGGAAGATAAATGGTGCACTCGAACTCTCTTATTAAATAACGGGACGAGTAAAAATACCAGAGGAGAAGAACATTGTTTTAAATGGCTCTCTTTTCCTTGTGAATTGCATGTGGGAGAAAATCCTTGTAATTCTTTGCACTGCTCCCACACATCCACCTACACAAATGATCACTTGGCTTTCAAACTAACAATAGAAGTGCTAGTAGAGTTATCACCATCTGCAGAATGAATTGTGATTTTTTTTTAAATGCAGCAATGATCTCAGACAGTAGTAGTAATAATCATAATTTATAGACATAGATTATTCCCTCGTAATCATATCTTTTCACATTATGAACAAGGTATGGAGCCAGTAGGCAAATGGGGTGCATGGCCAAAACTGTTAAAAAAGAATGCAGCAGATTTCCTAGACAAACCATGTTTCTGTCAGACACCCAATGTTTCTTCAAGTTTCCTTTAAGAAATTAACATAAACAGACTGTCTGAAGGTTCTGAACCCAAATCTCAAAATTCATCTTGTTCTCTTTTTGGGTTTTGTCCATTTTAAATTTTAAAAAGATTGCAGCCTAAGGCCCAGCTCTTGCTCAAACAGCACTTGTACAGACTCTACTTTACAAGGATTTTCTCCCACATGCAATCCACACCCAAGGGCTGATTATTCTCTATGCTTAAGACACCACAGAAGTGATTGCAACACTAAGCCAATAAATGTTTTAAGTAGAGCTGCGTGGATGATGGAAATTCTGGTTTCTGAAGTATTTTTAGGTTGATCTTTTTCTTCATTTTGATTAGAAATGAACCACATATGTTGCTAAATTCTCCACAAAAAAATTTGAAAAATTTGACATTGTCAGAACTTCCCCGCACACACATTTTTTTCTCTTAAAGTAAATTTCTATGAAATTAATTTAATCAAAAAGTTCCAATGAGCTCTATAGTTCAGTTAAGCTTTCCTGCCAAAGCTCACATCCCATATGAATTAGAAACAAACAAAACAATTGCAGCCCTAATCAGCCCAAGAACAAAAGCATGGAATGGAAACTTTTCTTAATGATTCTATTTATAGTTCACTGTTTCATTTTGGAAGGCAAAAAACTAGATGAAAATAACTTTGCAGATTAATCTGTGAAAGGCGAGAGGGTGCTAGCTGGTAAAATATATCCTATGTGTTGAATCTGTTTGTGAACATCAGGCTACAGTGTGTCAAACTGCTTTGATGGAAAAGAACAGTTTTTGTTATTTATATTCCAGTAGTGTTCAGAGTCCCATCTGAGATCAGGGTTCCATGATGCTAGGCATTAGACAAACACACAGTAATTCATAGTCCCTGCCTGCCCTAATGAACTCAGATGGAGCACAGTCTGGCCCTTAATATGTAATGAAACACAAAGCATCCCCCTTATGCCCTATGCTGGCTAACTGCATCAAGTATCATAGTAGGAGAAGGAGAGCAGCATCTGCAGGACATGGGGACTGGGTACATCCCCAAATGCACTGACCTGCATCTGGGCCACCAGGGAAGGGGAAGTAATCTGCACCAGGCATAGTGCTGACACAGGGTTGTCACACAGCAATGTAAGCCCAGGGTTAGTGGAACTCTGACCCAGTGGACCCTGGGTTAGAGAATCTCAGGCTTGAGTATCTACACTGATTGTCAACCCTAGGCTAACAATGTTTTAATCCAGTCTTGAACCTCGGACTCTGGTGTCCACACGGCAGCATGCAGACCTGAATAAAAACAGCCATATCCCAGATTCCCTAGTACCTTCCTGAAATATGGCTGCTCTAGCCCTTTGACTGGTACAGTGTGGGAAAACAGAATGTCCAACCTGCATGTTAACAGCAAGTTTGAACAGCTGATCAACACTTCCTGCTGAGCGATCATTTTGGTCTGCATGTTCCCATGGAGGAGGTATCATATAAAGAATTTCTTTTGTTTGTGCTTTCACTCTTGTTTCAGGAAGTGGACCAAGCTTCTGTGAAGAGCTGGTAGACATTTCAGTGGTGTTTTCTGACCCACCAAAGTCATCTGAGCTTATGATGGACCAGGAGGAGGAGGAGGAGGATACAGACATGGCAAACTCAAACTGCCTGATTCTGTTCATGACACTCAGTATAGATTCAGTGTAGACCAGAGCTTCTGTAGCAGGGTTACAAGCACAGAATGGTGAGATCACATGATCTCGCAGATCTGGGATGACCAGCGGTGGGTCCAGAATTTTTGCATGAAGAAAGCTGCATTTATTGAGCTCTGTGAGCAGCTTGCCCTGACCCTTCAGCATAAAGACATATGCATGAGGGCATGCTTTCTGGTCCAGAAGCAAGTTACTAAAGTTATGTGATGTAAGCTGGCTACCCCAGGCTGATGGAGGTTTATTGCCAACCAGTTTGATGTTAGAAAGTAGACTGTGAATAAAGTCTATGTGAATAAAGTGGCAGATGTTTCTGAGGCAATCAGGCATGTGGTTTGCCCCCATGGTGGCAAGCATAAAATTTATTCCTGAGGTAATTGTTGGCTTTGAGAGATTGAGGTTTCCAAACTGTTCTGGGGCCATTGATGGGACTCGTGTGCCCATAGTTTGCTCTCCTCAAGAAGCACACGAGTACATAAACCCCCAAAGAGTACTACTACATTGTTATGCAGATCCTCATGGAACAAAGGGGTTCATTTATGAAAGTCAACATGGGTTCCATGTTCATGATGCAAGGATTTTTTGCTGATCATGAGTCATTCATTCATGGACAGGCTGGGGGACTATTCCAAAAACGACTGTCGTAAATGGAGTTACTGTCCCCACCATTATTCTGAGAGATCCCACACGCAGTGATAGCAATAAACTTTATTGATAAAATATTAAGCTTTATTCATAAACATGTATTAGAAAAGTACAACGGCAAGCTCCCGTTACCACACCAAAACACTTGTAGCATATAATCTTAAGAAAAGTGCATGAAAAAGTGCAAACAGTGAAACTATGTACAAAACAGAAATACCCTAATATTGCATGTACCCAGCCCTCCCCCCCCATTTTCCTTTCCCCTTCTTCCACTTCTTCTTCTTCTTCCATTTGCCATGCACTTGGCACAGGAAGGGAGACAGAGGCATTCATGGGGGAAGGGATCAAGAAGGAGCAAAGTTTCCCTGCCTAACCACTCATAGGACCTGATTGCATGGGCCACAGAGCCATGGAGTTGTCCAAGATGTTTCTGGACTTCATCATAGAGTAATGCATTGGGAATCCAGGCCATGGTGTGGGTGCAGCAGGAGCCAATACTTTTGTGACCATTAGTGACAGCAGCCACTCAAACAGCTCTTTCTGCTGAACTCCGTCATCTTCCCCGAGCCGCCATTCCTGCTCCTGTGCTGAAACTCTGTCTCAAGCTGTGCAGCCAGCCTGAGCCTTTCGTCTTGTTGGCCCTGTCTGCAAATTCAACCATAAGTTCACCATGGAAACGCTTCTTCTTGGAACAGTCCAAGAAGGTATGTTGATCCAAGCTTCTGCTGCAGTGTGTGTGAGCTGTTGAGTTATAGCAGCAAGCAGAGGTCAGGAAGGCTGGAGTAGTACAAGACACAGAGGGTAATTGTCTCAAATAGCTCACTGTCCTTGTGGAATTTCAAGGGCATGAAATGTTACTTTTCCAAACTGAAATTCAGTATATTGTGAGAGGGACACTTGAGACCACAGAATCTCCCTGGACACAGCCTGCTTATCACAGCAAAAGAAGTACAGAGATAATGGCAAGTTTAAAAAAAAAATCAGTGGTCCTTTTTAAAACAAATAATAATTGCGTAATAATTTGGGTTTCAGGAGGCAGTTGGTGGTATGCTACCAAATGTTTTTCTGTTATTTCAGACCTTTCACATGTTGGGGGACATAACATGGAAATATTATTCCCAGCTGTTGATGGGAAACCAGCAACTAAACTATTCAAATGTATAGTAACTGAACAGCACATCTATGAGTGGAGTGGGTTGGTCAATTATCAAGGTGGGCCTAGAAAATAAAACCTTCCCTGAAATGTGACTACCTCTCTGGAGTTCCTGCTTCAGGAAAGGTTTGCAGTTATCAGCCCTTGGGACTAGGTCAGAATTCATGAGAGAATCAACAGGATGCTGCATGAGGTTCCAATTGGCTTAGCCTATTACGACTCCATGCAAACACACAGAACTCCACAGGCATGCCCCTTACATCCCTTTCCTGGCACATGTCTGGACAAAGTTTCAAACCCCTATCATATCTGGAACAAATGATTTTATCACCTTTGGACTACAGGGACAATCTTTAACTCAAAAGGACTAGATTTGTTAGTGGAAAATATTTCTAGTTCCTTCCCCACTCCAACAGCTCACTCTTTCCAGGCAGCTTTTTACACTGTTGAATGGTTACAGAGCGGCGTACTTAATTAATCCCTGCTTCATGGCTCCTCCTCCAGATACAGCCTGGGCAGCTAACTGGCCCACCTAGCCACCTTAACTCCTTCAGGCCTTCTGTGGGCTGGACGCCCCATAACAGGGATACTTCTGGTGGACTTCTAAGACCTGGGGAGATGCATCTACACTTAAAACAATAAGTCTCAAACCTGGGTTCCAGCTTGACTCAGGCTTGAACCCTCCACCCCCGCAGGGTCCTAGGACCTCAGGTCTTCCTCTGAGTTTGAGACATTTGTGTGTAGATGGAAGAGGGTTTTGGTCTCAAGCCTGAATGTGAGCCCGGGATTACACTGCAGTGTAGACATACCCACAAATTACTCCTGCTTCACTTGGAGCAAGGAGGGAAATTGGGAATTATTAGCCAAAACTATGCATTGTCACTTACTGAGGGCTTGTGACAAAGCTCCAATTCAGCTCTAGGAAAAAAAAATCAGAGGCAGAAAGGCTCATCCACCCCATTTTCCCGATGGGGAAGTGAGGCACAATGAGATAGTGATTTGAGGGGGTCACATTGGATGCCTGTGGCAGAGCCAGAAATTGAACCAAGACATCCTGAATGAGAGTCTAGTGCTATAAGCACAATACTACCTTTGAAAAGGATTAGCTAGAGTGCAGCCACTGCTTATCATGTTCCAAGCTTCAAAGCCTTTTATACCTCCTCCAGCCTCAGCCATTCATCACCCTACCACATTCGTACAATCATAGCAAGAAACAAAACATGTCTGAAGCTCATCAGATGCTTTCCTACCTTGTTTTAGTTTCTCCTTTCCTTTCCTGTAAATATCACACCATTCCTGCCAAAACTTTCATGAGTAGGTAATATTGAAAGTAGCAACTCATTTGAAGAGCAGGAAACAAGCCTAGGAACTGGCATGTAATAAGTGGAATATAATACTTGCAATAAGCATCTATTTTTTCAATATATGAGTTGGATTCATTTCTTCCATTTTTTTGCAGTTCTTATACTTCTCATATTAGTTGCAATGCTTGGCTGTGTTTTGACTGTTGCTCAATGAAAAAGTAGATGCAGTAAAGTGCATAGGTAAAGCTCAAAAGGTTTTGAAATTCAATTACAAAATGTGGATGCTTTTACACACTTAATCTGAGCCATCTGAACTTCTTGAGTTTGTAGAAAAAATGTAAAGGAAACCTTCTGATTAAATCCACACAAAGTTTTTTCATGAGATACTACACAGATGGCCTTTGTGGTTTAGTGGCTGTCATTAAAACCTTTTTTTTTTCTTAATTAATCTTACCACATTATTCATGGCTTTCTCAGATTTACAATAGGGAATACTATGAATACAGTCTTAACATCATCTGCAACAACATAGTGTCAAGATTTTAATGGTGACCAGTGGATTTTGGCTTATCTGCTTCTGCGTCTAACTGGAATCCCAAGTCTACAGTTATATGACAATGAAAAAAACCCAGTAAAAACTAAAAAGAAAAGGAGTACTTGTGACACCTTAGAGACTAACCAATTTATTTGAGCATAAGCTTTCATGAGCTACAGTTTCCTGGCAGTTTCCACAGTATGCATCCGATGAAGTGAGCTGTAGCTCACGAAAGCTTATGCTCAAATAAATTGGTTAGTCTCTAAGGTGCCACAAGTACTCCTTTTCTTTTTGCGAATACAGACTAACACGGCTGTTACTCTGAAACCAGTAAAAACTATCAACCAAACATTTTTTAATCTCAGGAAAAATTCTGGTTTGATTAATACACTGGGGAAGTGTTTAGGTGCATTCACTAATCTCTAAGGAAACCTTGTCATAGCAGCTGACACTGTCATTCAATTACTAGGCAAAAACTGGTTTAACAAAATTAGTAAAATAAACTACCAGAAAGATGGAGAAGATCAGAATAGATGAGAATAGCTTTCAGGGTATAATTTTCTTTTAAATAGAGAGCTTGATGTTGCTTCTATTGAAATCAATGGGAGTTCTGCCACTGACTTCAGCTGGAGCATGGTCAGATGTGCACTGCATGGATGGAATTAATGGTGTACAGGCGAATGTAACCTTCCAGTCAATTAATGAGTTTATAATTAAACTGACGATATAAAGTATTTCCATTGTTACCCAGACAAAAATGATATAATCTGAATAAAAGTCAATTAGCTCAAATATAATATAATGGATTTCCATGTTTACCCTATTTTACCTACAGTGTATGTGTGTGCCCATATATATATACACAGAGAGAGAGAGAGAGAAGGTAACATGCCACAGAATAAATGTTTAATAGTTTAATCAATTGCTTTGTAAAAATGGCATCAGATGGTTCCATGTTTGTCATGCAGTGACAGCTCAGTTTTAAAGTAAAAAGATGTTGACCCCCCCCCCCTTCCTCAATGCTATAATTTCAAGATCAAATGTAGATCCATAACAAAGATTTTTAGGGCTACAATTGTACTGTTACAAGTGTGCAAACCTTCCAAATTCTGCCCTTTGCTGGAGTGCAGAGTGTTAAGTCTGAATCAGTTGTTGAAATTTAGTTAGTACTTCCGTTGTTGTCACATGAGCCAGAATAGAATCCAACTCACTTTCATTGATGTGTTGGCAATGCAGTTCTAACAGGAGTAAAAAAGGAGAAATAACTTATTTTTGTTACCAACTATAATATGACAATGAATACAGGCTGAAACTGAATGTGTTGATTAAGAAAGTGCAATGTTTGTATGCTAAAATAACTTCTCTGGTGTTCGCAAAAAGAAAAGGAGTACTTGTGGCACCTTAGAGACTAACCAATTTATTTTAGCATGAGCTTTCGTGAGCTACAGCTCACTTCATCAGATACATACCGTGGAAACTGCAGCAGACTTTATATATACACAGAGAATATGAAACAATACCTCCTCCCACCCCACTGTCCTGCTGGTAATAGCTTATCTAAAGTAATCGTCAGGTTAGGCCATTTCCAGCACAAATCCAGGTTTTCTCACCCTCCACCCCCCCACACAAATTCACTCTCCTGCTGGTGATAGCCCATCCAAAGTGACAACTCTTTACACAATGTGCATGATAATGAAGTTATTACACTTTCAGATTATTGCAGAATGCATTTCTGATGAGACAATGTAGGTTCAAATTTTATCCTTATTTTGTCAGATAAAAGTTACTGAATTTCAGATGTTACCTGCGATAAGAGCAAAAATTTTAAAATAGCGTATTAATAATTATTAGTTATTTTATTTGTTTATGCTATTTTAAAATTAAACAGGAGTAGGGGTTGGTTTGGTGAGGGATGATGGAATTCCTGAACTTCATGGCTACCAGTTGAATTCTGGCTCATTCCCCCTCTATCCTGTAATCCAGTCCATACCAGAAGATCCTGAGGCTTTCACAGACAAGGTCAGCTCCCAGACTGCTGCACTGGGCAGCCCAGTATGGGAAGGAGCTGAGGAAGTTAGCTGATGTGATTTCAGAGCCATTGGCCATTATCTTTGAAAACTTGTGGCCATCGGGGGAGGACCCAGATGATTGGAAAAAAGGCAAATATAGTGCCCATCTTTTAAAAAGGGAAGAAGGAGAATCCGGGGAACTACAGCCTCACCCCAGTCCCTGGAAAAATCATGGACCATGTCCTCAAGGAATCCATTTTGAAGCACTTGGAGGAGAGGAAGGTGATCAGGAACAGTCAACATGGATTCACCAAGGGCAAATCATGCCTGACCAACCTGATTACCTTCTATGATGGGATAACTGGCTCTGTGGATATGGGGAAAGCGGTGGACACAATATATCCTGACTTTAGCAAAGCTTTTGATGTGGTCTCCCACAGTATTCTTGCCTGCAAGTTAAAAAAAAGTATGGATTGGATGTATGGACTATATGGTGGATAGAAAGCTGGCTAGATTGTCAGGCTCAACGGGTAGTGGTCAACGGTTCGATGTCTACTTGGCAGCCGGTATCAAGCAGAGTGCCCCAGGGGTCTGTCCTGGGGCCGATTTTGTTCAACATCTTCATTGATGACCTGGATGATGGGATGGATTGCACCTTTAGAAAGTTTGTGGATGACACTAAGGTGCGGGAGAGATAGATATGCTGGAGGGTAGGGATAGGGTCCAGAGTGACCTAGACAAATTGGAGGATTGGGCCAAAAGAAATTTGCTGAGGTTCAACAAGTACAAGTGCAGAGTCCTGCACTTAGGATGGAAGAATCCCATGCACCGCTACAGGTGGGGACCGACTGGCTAAGCGGCAATTCTGTAGAAAAGGACCTGGGGATTACAGTGGACGAGAAGCTGGATATGAGTCAACAGTGTGCCCTTGTTGCCAAGAGGGCTAACTGCATATTGGGATTCATTTGTAGGAGCATTGCCAGCAAATCGAGGGAAGTGATTATTCCCCTTTATTCAGCACAGGTGAGGCCACATCGGCAGTATTGTGTCCAGTTTTAGGCCTCCCAGTACAGAAAGGATGTGGAGAAATTGGAGAGTCCAGAAGAGGACAACGAAAATGACTGGGGGGCTAGGGCACATGACTTATGAGGGGAGGCTGAGGGAACTGGGCTTATTTAGTCTGCAGAAGAGAAGAGTGAGGGGGGATGTGATAGCAGCCTTCAATTACCTGAAGGGGGGTTCCAAAGAGGATGGATCTAGTTTGTTCTCAGTGGTGGCAGATGACAGAACAAGGAGCAGGGTCTTGGTCTAGATTACCTCCTGAGGTCTCTTCCAACACTAATCTTCTATGATTCTGTGTCTTCACAGAGCCCCACTGATGTCAATGGGAGTATGCCCACATGACTGTAATGGCAGGAGAGAGGCCTAACTTGCTATTTGAGACAAAGGTAATTTTGAATGGTTCTTTGTTGGCCTAAGTAAAAAAGACTTGTCTTGAGCCTTGTCTAAATGGTGATCTTTGACCACAGGTGGAAACACCTTGTGTGAAGATGCACTGTACCAGTGTAGCAGCAAAGAGTCCTCATGCATCCGACGAAGTGGGTATTCACCCATGAAAGCTTATGCTCCAAAATGTCTGTTAGTCTATAAGGTGCCACAGGACTCTTTGCCGCTGCCAAGTAGATACCGGCTGCCAAGTAGACATTTTACAGATCCAGACTAACACAGCTACCCCTCTGATACTTACACCAGTGTAAACACCATTGAAATGTGCACTGGTGGAAATCAGTTTGCATGGGTGCAGTATGACTACAGAGGGGTTTGCACTTGTGCAGTTATATAGGTGTAGCTATACTGGTGGTTAAAATCCCAGTGAGAATGAGACCTTAGTTTTTCTCTAGAGCACTAGTTCACATCACAGATCACCATCAGCAATTTACATACTACCTAAAGAAGGCAAAAGATAAAGAATGAGCATGGAACTTGATCTTCCCTCTAATCCCTGTGAGGCTCAAGGTTGAGAGCTACACTTGTAACATAATGTGGGGAAGCTGGTCTTCTATTGGGTGTTGAGGTCAATTATTAATTATTAATTATTATTATTATTATTATTATTAATTATTTTATTATTAACACCTAGGAGCTGTAGCCATGGACTGGAACCCCATTGTGCCAGGTGCAGTACAAAAACAGAACAAAGATAGTCCCCCTTGTTCTGTGGTAAATAGAGGTATTCACTCTGTGGTGCTGTCACTCTAGCACCTTTGAATATTAAATTCACTGATTTTTATACAAGCTTGTTTGAAATGTATAAAAATGTCTTTAGTTTTTATTGCTAATATGCTTTAATTTCATATTCGAAGAAGGAAAGGCATAGGTGTTAGAATTGAAATTCTATGGAAAATTGTAGTTCAAGAGCCAAGATCATAAATAATATACTGGACATGCTAGGTAATAGGCACAGTACCAGGCATTTTCCCTGTGGTATATTACAAAATAAATGTGTTAAATTGCAAACGATGTCCCTAGTTCACAGGTAGCTAATTCAACTTACAACGATCTGTCAACTGCCAACATCAAGGACAAATTTTGCAAGTGAGGTGAGACTTTCACAAGATTTAGACATTTTTTTCTATGTTGTGATTATCCACTAGGTTTGATCAGTCTAATGTAATAAAGATGATGCCAGTGATTGAAAGGGGGGTAGTTTTCTGAAGTGGTGCACAGAAAGCAGATGCACAAATATTGTTAGGAAATAAAGGAACTGGTATGCTTGACTCCCACACGCTGCTTTGATAATGTACCTCCCCGAAGGCGTGGAAGCTACTCGACCCACAGGACTAAATTGTCTCTGCATTTATTTTTAACTGAATATTAAACCTGATCATGAATATGTAATGTACACTGTAGCAACTTTTTCAGAAAAGGAAAATTCTGTGTAGACTAAAACTTGATTTTCGTCTCACTTAATCTGGTGTGAATCATGGGTAATTCCACTGAAGATAAGCTAATGTATGTGAGAAGAGAATCAGGTTCCTAGTCTCTTTGAGATAAATGGGAGATTTATGTGAACTGTTCTCATTAGCATTAGACACTGTACATATCCCTCCCATGCATGGAGAAAAAGAACAGAGTCTTTAGAGTTCTACCTGGTTTTCAAACACCAGGTCCATTCATACAAAGCATGCAGATGCTATCCAGAGTCAGCGTATGGAGCTAACTAACTGTCATGGAGAAAGAGAACAGGAGTACTTGTGGCACCTTAGAGACTATAGAGAAGCAAAGTTTGTGTTGTAAATGGCTTGTCTAGTTTTTGTAAAATCTATCCATGAGGAAGTTAGTGTGGAAGGTTGTTTTTTTATGAGAGTATCCAGTTTTGAGAGCTCATTCTTAATCTTTCCCTGTTTGCTGTATAGGATGTTGATTGGTGGTTTCACAGTTTCTTTGAATCTCTCAGCATAGTCTGTAATGGATTTTTTACCGTTAGTCCTTTTGGTATGATGTCCATCTGTTTGCATTTGCATTTTAGTCTCTAAGGTGCCACAAGTACTCCTGTTCTTTTTGCAGATACAGACCAACACAGCTGCTACTATGAAATCTGCCATGAAGAAGTATTCAGAAATTAACTTAATGGATTTCAGGCATGCAGAAAGTGAAAATATATAGCCACGTGTAAGAGAGAGAGAGAGAGAGAGACTATAAGCTAGAAGCAGATAAGATAATTAGGTCATTTCCCTACTGCTCTGGGATTTGTCTTTTTTTACAAATTTGGGTAGTAGCTACTGTTCAAGTCATTAACATTTCTTTGAAAATGAACATAAATTGTCTTGCCAGTCTGTTTGGAAAAAAAAACAACAATCTACTTCTCCATACCTGCCCTTTTACCAAGAGCATAAAAGGTACTTTCCTAAATAACTGATGTCAGCACCAGTAGTTTTGTCTGATTGGTAGGGGATGCTGTTTGACTTCTGCTGCCATTTACATGTGTATGATCCTTCTTCCTCTCTTGAGATGGGCGCATCTCATGCATAACATTTTCAGTCTCATTTGATCCACTTACATGGAGCCTGTCACCATTACTAATTCTGTCCCTGGATGTAAGTGTTCCAGTTTTTTA
This sequence comes from Eretmochelys imbricata, assembly GCF_965152235.1. NCBI lineage: Eukaryota > Metazoa > Chordata > Testudines > Cheloniidae > Eretmochelys > Eretmochelys imbricata. The sequence goes on from NC_135572.1 coordinate 146,776,200, forward strand.
ATCCTTGCTTTTATTCACTTGATGTGACTGTTGCAATTCTGACTTAATTTATGGCCTGGAGATTGAATACAATTTACCAAAACCTAGTTTATTATTTCATAGATATATTCGATCATTGGGAAAATTTTGACTTGATCCCCGAATGTGATTTCTGGTGGAGGTAGGAAATACCTTACCTGTAGTGAACATACATTAAGTATTAGTCAACTGACTGTACTTAGAGTTCCTCTTTCCCTTTCCAAAAAATATTCTGAGGAGGGTAAGGGAAATACCCACCATACTGCACCAGTCTGATTCTACTTCTTCCCCCCAGAAAAACATATAACTTCCAGCATCATGAACCCAAAAGGTTCACTTAGAACAATTGTATTAGGGAATCCAAAAAGTTTATGTTAGAAGCTGGTGTGCAAAAGCCTAATGTTTTCAGTTGAACTCTAAGTAGTACTGCAAACTGGCTTGTATGCTGAGCTATGCAGGATGGCATCTGTTGAAAATAATTCTGTGTTCAGTTATCACAGAATGCCAGACCTGCTAATACTCACCCAGAAAATCTTTAGCAATTAGATTTATTTAGATAAGTAAAAGGATGTTACATTCAGTAGTGGAAGATAATATCTCAGTAATTCTTCTTTTTTACATCGAAGATTTAAAATGAAAGAAATTATAAATTCTTTAAGTCCTAAAACAAGGCCTCTGAATGTAGGATAGCTGACATATTTCCGTGCTGCTCTCCTAGCAAAATCTGCACCTCTTCCAAAAATTTGTCTTTCTTTTCTCTCATCAGTAGAACTTCAGAGCACACAGCAGAATATAGCGATTATGTAACATGTCTGCAACTTCAAATTCTCCTTCAAGTGGTGTCCCTGTGGGTGCTCCACTTTAGGTGTCGTTGCACCCCTGCACGCATAGCTAGAGATGTAAGGTAGCAGTGCCTGGTTGGGTCGCACATGCACACTCCCCATCTCGCACCTCTTCAGGCTGTTAACTAGTGCTGGGCGACCCACCCACTCCCACTTTCTTCTCCACCACTTTAGGCTCGAGTTGGAGCACTCAACGGCGCCTCACACCTGGAAATAAGCCATTTCCCTTTCCTTTAGCAGTAGTTCTTAGTTCTTAGTTAAAATATTATAGCCTTTTCCCTTCCTAATTTATCCCTGCCCCTTATTTTTTTTTCTCATAGAACCTTAAGTTTCATAGATTCATAGATACTAAGGTCAGAAGGAACCATTATGATCATCTAGTCTGACCTCCTGCACAACGCAGGCCACAGAATCTCACCCACCCACTCCTGCGAAAAACCTCTCACCTATGTCTGAGCTATTGAAGTCCTCAAATCGTGGTTTAAAGACTTCAAGGAGCGGAGAATCCTCCAGCAAGTGACCCGTGCCCCATGCTACAGAGGAAGGCAAAAAACCTCCAGGGCCTCTTCCAATCTGCCCTGGAGGAAAATTCCTTCCCGACCCCAAATGTGGCGATCAGCTAAACCCTGAGCATATGGGCAAGATTCAACAGCCAGATACCCAGGAAAGAATTTTCTGTAGTAACTCAGATCCCACCCCATCGGGCCTATTTACCATGAATATTTAAAGATCAATTAATTACCAAAATCATGTTATCCCATCATACCATCTCCTCCATAAACTTATCGAGTTTAATCTTAAAGCCAGATAGATCTTTTGCGCCCACTGCTTCCCTTGGAAGGCTATTCCAAAACTTCACTCCTCCGATGGTTAGAAACCTTCATCTAATTTCAAGTCTAAACTTCCTGATGGCCAGTTTATATCCATTTGTTCTTGTGTCCACATTGGTACTGAGCTTAAATAATTCCTCTCCCTCTCCAGCATTTTATCTCTCTGATATATTTATAGAGAACAATCATATCTCCCCTCAACCTTCTTTTAGTTAGGCTAAACAAGCCAAGCTCCTTGAGTCTCCTTTCATAAGACAAGTTTTCCATTCCTCGGATCATCCTAGTAGCCCTTCTCTGTACCTGTTCTACTTTGAATTCATCCTTCTTAAACATGGGAGACCAGAACTGCACACAGTATTCCAGGTGAGGCCTCACCAGTGCCTTGTATAACGGTACTAAAACCTCTGTATCCCTACTGGAAATACCTCTCCTGATGCATCCCAAGACCGCATTAGCTTTTTTCACAGCCATATCACATTGGCAGCTCATAGTCATCCTATGATCAACCAATACTCCAAGGTCCTTCTCCTCCTCTGTTACTTCTAATTGATGCATCCCCAGCTTATAACTAATATTCTTCTTATTAATCCCTAAATGCATAACCTTACACTTCTCACTATTAAATTTCATCCTGTACTATTACTCCAGTTTACCTGGTCATCCAGATCCTCCTGTATGATATCCCTGTCCTTCTCTAAATTGGCAATACCTCCCAGTTTTGTATCATCCACAAACTTTATTAGCACACTCCCACTTTTTGTGCCGAGGTCAGTAATAAAAAGATTAAATAAGATTGGTCCCAAAACTGATCCTAAAACTGATCCTTGAGGAACTCCACTGGTAACCCGTTTCAATTATCCCTGATTGCAGCAGCATCTATCTCTCTGAGAGATATGCTCCCTCAGGGGCATTCCTGTTTCAGGCTTCAAATGCTGGACTACCTGCCAGCTTTCAATACCTCTCTCAGAAAGGCACTCTCAGTGCGTCCGCTGCCTCAGTGAGGGACACATACCACAAAAGTGCTCGCACTGCCACAGCTTGAAAGCCCGTACTAGAAAAGACAGGGATTTATAGATAAAGCTTCTCCTCATAAAGAAGTCTCTTCGCCCGGGGTCTGAGCCTGAGCTATGAATCCCTCCCAGACAGAAATCGCCGGGTGCCGCCTCAGATAAAGGCTCCTCTTTCAGAGGCAAAGAGCCTGAACAACATGCTAAGAAGGCAGCAAAGAAACAGGGCTCCATGTCCCCGACTCTGGAGTTGGCCAAGAAAAGGCGCTCCGATAGCAGCAAGTGCTCCCAGTACCAACCGCACTGGCCGTACCAATGGACGACAGACCAGGTCCCTCCGGTACCGACGGTAACAAGAAACCCAGATCTCCTAGGCAGTTGAGCTTTGACACAGGCAGCAAAGGGAAAGGGAAACCCCTTGCTGTGACACCGACAACAACAAACAAACCATAGGTACCAAGCATCCCTGCTGTAATGCTGCCACCTACTGCTGGCACTATGCATTCCAGCAACACACCTGCACCCATAAGCTCACTCCAGCATGTGGTACCGAGTTCCCTCATTCCACCGGGACTGGGCACGTCACAGCAGTTCCTCTGTCATACAGATTTATCTGTCTCCTCAGTACTGCAGTCTCCTCTCCTCAGCACCAATGGTACCAGGGTACATGCGGTATTCAGCCAACCCAGCTCTCCACAATTTTCCACACAATTTCCTAGTGGGGAGGACGATGAAGAGGAGAATATAGGACACTCGCCACAGCTTTCCTCTCCTGTAGCTACACCTACTACACAGGCCCTACCAGACAACAAAAAGGATCAATACAAAGCACTCATCACAGAAGACCAACTCATCACCAGAACAGCGCTACAAGTGGCCCTTGACTCAGCTGATTCCACAGCAAGATCCATAGTGACAGCGATCGTTATGAGGAGAGGCTCCTGGATCCATCTATACAGATTCCCAATGCCAGTGCAAGAGACTATAGGAGACTTATCCTTCGAGGGCACCAAACTCTTCACGGACAAAAAGAACGAGTCACTGCACACCTTGAAGGACTGGAGGGCCACCTTGTGATCTCTGGGCATACACACACATAGGAACAAGAGACGGCAGACCAATTACCATACCAATTACCAAACTCCTCAACAATTCCGACCCCATACATATACTCAAAGAAGTAGGCATTATGACTAACAGGGGCAGAAACAGAGAACCTTGAGGAGAAGGCAATCTGCTTCCTCAACTACTACCTCTCAGCCATCAACCTCTAGACAACAGATTTGAAGCCTTGATTGAGGGCCCAAGAATCCCATCTTTCTCAATGTTGTCACCACTTGCCATTGGCAAAATTTCTGGAAATCATCTATTCCCATTCTACCCCATCTGGCAGTCCATCACCACAGACAGATCGGTATTATCAATCATCAGAACTGGTTACTCCATCCCCCTTACCTGCGAACCCCCTACCCACTCCCCTTCCCCGTCCCTCTTCAGGGACCCCTCTCATGAACATCTGCTGCAGGAAGAGGTGAACCATCTCATATCCCTGGGAGCAGTAGAACCCATACCAACCGAGTACAGAGGGAAGGGGTTCTATTCCCACTATTTTCTCACCCAGAAAAAAAACAGGAGGTTGGAGACCTGTTCTCAACCTACAGCAACTCAACAAGTTTGTAAAAACACAAAGATTCAAAATGGTCACACGAGGTACCATAATCCCAGAATTAGAGAAGGGGGACTGGTTCAGCCCTCCACCTACAGGATACATATTTTCATATATCTATCCATCCTTCACATCAGAAATTTACAATAGCACAGGACCACTTTCAGGACAAGGTTCTACCCTTTTGCCTTTCCACTGCACCTTGGGTATTTTCCAAAGTACTTGCTGTAGTAGAAGCCTACCTATGCAGAGAGGTTATAATAATATTCCCACATCTGGATGACTGCCTCCTAAACGTACCAACATTGCAGACAGCCACAGATTCCACACAATGTACAATATGTCTATTTACCTCCTTAGGACTTGAAATAAACTTACAAAAATCCACACTAACACCTGTCCAACATCTGGAATTCATTGGAGCAGACCTTTATTCCCTCGAAGCAACTACCTCCCTCCCAACAAAACACTTTCTGACTCTAATGACCTTAATCTTAACAGTGTGGAACAGCCCACTGGTGCCTGCCAGAATTTGCCTACAACTACTATGGACGCATGGACGCCATGACCTTCATCATCCAACATGCAAGGCTACACATGCAGTGCCTTCAGGCCTGGCTACACACAAATTATGTCCACCACAGGCACAGCACAGACAAACTCCTCACCATGCCCAGTGCAGTCAAGGACTCCATGCTATGGCAGACCAATCCAGAAAATGTTTTCAAAAGCATGCCATTGCTACAGAATCCACCATCACCATGGACGCATCCCTTGTAGGCTGGGGGGCACATCTACAGGCACATTCTATACAGGCCTGCTGGTCTCTGGCAGAGTCCCAGCTTCATATCAACCTCCTGGAACTAAGAGTGGTTCGGAATTCCTGTTACCATTTCCTACCACTAATCCAATACAAAATGATACCGATCCTCACAGACAACGTAGCCACTATGTTCTACATAAACAGAAAAGGGGAAACATGGTCACACTCCCTATTTGCAGAAGGCTTTGGCAATGGGTCATCAAACACAATGTCCACCTTATAGCTTCATACCTACCTGGCTCCCAGAACAACACAGCAGATGCCCTGACCAGGAAGTTTTACCAAGACCATGAATGGCAGGTGAACACACGGGTCATCCGAGATATTTTCCAGATGTGGAGGTTCCCAACAATAGACCTGTTTGCCACCACACAAAACTCCAAATGCCCCAGTTCTGCTCCAGACAGGACTCAGTCGACACTCTCTGGGTGACGCCTTCCTCATCAAATGGAATGCCCCCCTCTTGTATGCATTTCCCTGCACCCCACACCCCACTCTTAGCCCATGTACTCCACAGCATAAAACAAGACATCTCCAGAGTGATCCTCATAGCTCCCACATGAACACGACAAACATGATACCCTTACCTTCTCCACATGTTGGTCTGTCCCCCATGTATGCTCCCACTTCTGCCTCAGCTTCTATCACAGAATGCAGGCTGCATCATCCATCTGGATCCCCAAAAACTTTATCTCAAAGCCTGGTTACTACATGGCTCTCGGGATCTGAAATGACATGCTCCATGGAAGTTCAAAACATATTATTAAACAGCTGTAGGGCAACTACCCAACACACATATGTACACAAGTGGAAACTATTTGAATTATGGTGCCATCACAAACAGACTGCACTTGTCTCAGCCTGTTTACCTCTTATTTTAGATTATCTACTGGAACTTAAACAAACAGGACTCTCCATGAGTTCCATCCCCGTACACCTGTCGTCCATCATGACTTTTCACCATAAAGTTGACGGATTCTCTATTTTCATGCATCCCATCACTAAACGCTTCCTAAAGGGTCTCTCCAACTCCTATCTGGAAGTGAGAAAACCCGCTCCACCATGGGACCTCAACCTAGTTCTCCACGTCCTCACTGGGCCCCCTTTCGAGCCCCTAGCTACAAGCTCGTTACTACACCTCTCTATGAAGGTTGCGTTTCTGGTGGCCATCACATCTGCCAGACTGATGGGGGAACTAGCTACTCTCATGATGGACCCACCCTTTATGATCTTTTTCAAAGATAAAGTATCTCCCAGACCCCACCCCAAGTTTCTGCCCAAGGTGGCTCCATCCTTCCACCTTAACCAACCTATATACTTGCCTACATTTTTCCCCAAACCACATACAGACAGTAAACAATCCAGACTACATTCCTTGGATGTCCTCAGGGCTCTCGCCTTTTATATTGACAGAACAAAATCTTTTTGCAAGTCCCCAAAATTATTTGTGTCCCACACCGAACAAACTAAAGGGCATGCCATTTCCAAACAACGCCTATTCAGATGGATATCAGACTGTATCAAACTCTGTTACCTGCAGTATGAACAACAACCCCCTACAGGGATCCGTACGCATTCTACTTTTTGCATTCTACTATGAATCTCTCAACCTCCATAGCTTTTCTCAACAACATCCCTGTTGCGGAGATCTGTAGAATCACAACCTGGACTTCACTGCACACTTTCACACAACACTATGCATTACAACAACATGCTTCTTCTGATGCCCTGTTTGGTCACACAGTACTTTTATTTGCTATGACTTCAACTCTGAGGCCCTCTGCTTCTTTCTGAGGGCACTGCTCTGAAGTGACCTAAAGTGGAGCACCCACAGGCACACCACTCGAAGAAGAAGAGAAAGGTACTCACCTTGTGCAGTAATGGAGGTTCTTTGAGATGAATGTCCCTGTGGATGCTCCACTACCCTCCTCCTCCCCTCCACTTCGGAGTACTATCAAACATGGACTCTGCAGAGAGAAGGAAGTGGGGCGGGAGTGTGGCAAAGTACTAGTTAACTGCCTGAAGCGGTGTGAGATGGATACTGTGCATGTGCAACCCAACTGGGCACTGCTACCTTAAATCTCCATCTATGAGTGCAGGTGACCAACGACACATAAAGTGGAGCACCCACAGGGACACACATCTCAAAGACCCTCCATTACTGCACAAGGTGAGTAACTTTCTCTTCTTTTCTACTGTCATTGTAAAGCACCTATCTAATCACATAGGTCAGAACTTTACCAGTAACTACCTTACTTCTCTACCAAGTTCTCTTTAGCACCCCCTTTTATAGCTGTGCTGCTATAGTGAGGGTTTAGTCAACATTTCTGTTAGAAACCTATTTCCCCGGGTGTAATAGCTTGGCTATTTCTAATCCCATTGGCCTGAACCATGTATTCAGAAGTAAGGTTTTTTTATTTGTTTGGTTTCTGTTTTTTTAACATAAGATAATATCTGGTATCTGCTAAGCTGTTAAGAGTTTAGGAATTAAAAATGCTATAATAAGGACCTCATTTCAGGTGCTCTTTTAGAAAAGCTATGACTCAAAGAAGGATTCATTTTACAAGCACTTCAAGCCCCTTTTCTATTCTGAGAGGTGAAAAGAAGGAAACCAACAAGCTAGTTAAGTTTTAAAATGATCAGGCTAATGAGTACAGTCATCATGATTACAAAAGCAGTATTTACCATGCCGTGATATTTGGGCAAAAATTGGGGATTGGTCCTGCTTTGAGCAGGGGGTTGGACTAGATGACCTCCTGAGGTCCCTTCCAATCCTGATAGTCTATGATGCTATGATTCTATGACTATACTGTAGAATTTGCAGGATTTGCTGGAAATACTGTGGAAAACTCAATGTTGCAATGATGGCGCACGGGTTTTTTTGTAATAGTAGTCAAAGTATGTTTAGTAGTTATGTTTCACCGTTATTGTTTTTCTCAATAATGTCATTGTAAACATTTGTGGGAGGGGAGGTTACTTGGTTACATTCTTGGATGGGGCCAGAGCCCAGGCAGATACACTTTAAGTGGCTGAAATGTGAAAAAGGCCATTTTTTAAAGCCACCATTAAGATCCACATGAAGCTATTTGTCTAGGCCTAGATCTCAGTTGGTGTAAATTGACATAGCTCCACTGACTTCAAAACTATGGGGTATTTTTTTTCCTAAATAGCAAGCACTCCATTGATTTCAGTGGAGCTATTTTTCTGCTTCCTCCATCATGCTATTTCCTTCATTTTCGGTTTAAAGTGAGTTTAGCCATAACTATTTTCCAACATTGCATGAGGATCTACTTTACTTAGACCCATTTTATTATTGCATGGAACACAAGATGATCCTTCCCTCTAACTCCTCCCCTTGTAGAGTGATCCAATATTCCAGAGTCACTAGCACTCAAGAAGCCATATGGTTATTCCTTCCCTAATGCCTGCTCCAGCAGATCTGGCCGGGACACACATCTACATACATTATTCTGATACTCACAGTCCTTCCTTCTTCAAACAACATAGACATTTTTCCACAGGTGCCCCTTCTTCAGGCTTAGCCTCTGCACTTTTGAAGGGAAAAATCCATGTAAGGGATGAAGAGGGTTTGAGGGGCACACACTTAGAATCATAGAGTCATACAAGGTAGGGCTGGAAGGTACCTTGAGAAATCATCAAGTCCAGTTCCTTGCACTGTTGCAGGACCAAGTAAACCTAGACCAGGGGTTCTCAAACTGGAGGTCGGGACTCCTCAGGGGGTCGCAAGGCTATTACATGGGGGGTCGCGAGCTGATAGCCTCCCCCCAAACCCCGCTTCACCTCCAGCATTTATAATAGTGTTAAATATAAAAAAGTGTTTTTTAATTTATAAGCGGGGGGCGTCACACTCAGAGGCTTGCTGTGTCAAAGGGGTCACCAGTTTGAGAACCAATGACCTAGACCGCCCCTCACAGGTGTGTGTTTGTCTGAACTGTTTGTTTTTTAAAAGCTTCCAATGAAGGGGATTCCACAACCTCCCTTGGATGACTATTCCAGATCTTAACTACTCTTAAAGTTAGAAAGTTTTTCCTATCTAACCTAAATCTCCCTTGCTGAAGGTTAAGCCCATTATTTTTTGACCTATCTTCAGTGGAAATAGAGAACAACTGATTACTGTCCTCTTTATAACAGCCCTTAACATAATTGAAGGCTGTTTATCAGGTCTCCTCTGTCTTCTTTTCTCAAGACTAACCATGCCCAATTTTTTAACCTTTCCTCATAGATCAGGTTTTCTAAACCATTATCATTTCTGTTGCACTATGTCTACTTTGTCCACATCTTTCCTAAAGTGTGGTACCCAAAATTGGACACAGTATTCCAGCTGAGTCCTCAGAAGGGCCAAGTGGAGCAGGACAATCACGTCCTGTGTTGTACACATAAAACTCCTTTTAATACACCCTAGAATAATATTAGCCTTTTTCACAGCTGCATCACATAGTTCACTCATATTCCATTTGTGATCCACTATCACAGGTCCTTTGCAGCACTACTAGCACCTAGTCAGTTTCCCCATTTTGTGGTTGCACATTTGATTTTTCCTTCCTAAGAGTAGTACTTTGCACTTGTCTTTATTGAATTTCATCTTCTTGAATTCAGACCAATCCTCCAATTTGTCAGTCATTTTGAATTCTAATCCTCTCAGAACATTATCAAAGCATTGTCTTCCAACCCCTAAATCAGCAGGTTAGCCAATCTTAATACAGTGCTGACCAATTTATCATTACAGTAGCTGGTATGGATACCCCATCTATATTGCTACATTCCCTTCACAAAGAGCTGATACATGGACAGTGTATCTTTATTTGAACCATGCTTCCATGGATCAGGATGGTGGCCAAACCTGAGGGCAATGCAGAGACACCAGACCTCAGCTGGGATGGCCATTGCCTGTCACAGTTCCCCTGAGATTAATAGATTGGGGCTGATGAATCCTCTATTGCTATCAAATGGCAAATTCCATTTGAAGTATAAGGATGAAACTCTGAGAAGTGTAGCCTTATGTTGGACAAAAATCTGCATAATGGATCATCAGACCCAGTGTCTCTTTTTTATAATGCCCACCATTACATCTCAATAACATGCATTTTGCTACTGACCAAAAACATTCCATTTATTCCATGGAATATGTTCCATGAAATTTAGTCATATGTTCAATTAAAAAAAGACATCCCACTTTTTAAACTTGACAAGAACTAGTCATTTTCTCCAGGTCTGCAGAAAATAGTATCTGCCCCACTAGCTTTAAAGTTTATGGAATAGAATAATAATGTCTGTATGCAGAAAAGGATTATAATTTTTCTACATAGTAACCATAATATTTTAACTAGAAATAAACTGATAATTGTGAAATCTTTTTCAAAGAAAAAGATTTTGTTTTGAGACTTCAGTAATACCAATTAAATGGTGATGTTTGTAGTAGTGAACAATATATGTAAACAAGGTTACAGATCAGCTTTCTTTATACTCCCTTCATTTCTGATACAAAAAAAAAAACTTTTAGAAAAATCTCATATCTAGAAATATAAGAGTGAAAGTCAGGAGCTCCTGGGTCCTAATCTTGACTTTTACCTCTGACTCCAGGGGTAGAGCTGTGCTAAATGTTTCAGCTGAATTTTTTTTAACAACCCTGAAACATTTTGAAAATTCATGATGATTTTTCTGAATTGTTTCAGTCAAAAAGGAAAAAAATGTGGAAAAAATCAATATATTTGATATTTTTGAAATAAAATGTTTCTTTTTTATTCAAAATGAATTTTTTTTTAGAAATTTCCTTTTATTTTAAATTTAAACATTTTAAATGTTCACAATCAAAATTAATGTTTCATTTTGGGCTGAACAAACTTATCATTTGACCTGAAGCATTTTTTTCAACTTTTCGATTCACCAAATATATTGAAAATTTTCTTTTTTGGTTCAACCTGAACCTTTTGATTTCTTGTTCAGTTTTTTGGAATTGCCACCACACTGAAAAATCTCTTCTTTGCCCATTTTAGTGTGGTGCCAGATTTTCCAAACCTGGATTTCTGTTTTTTAACATATGCAATTCATGGGTGAGGTTTTGTGTATGAAATTACTATTACTTAGGCTTCTCCATCGCTGATTTGAAGTTTCAAACAGGTACTTAGATGTCTATGTGCTTGTAATTGTGTCTGGAAAGAAGCATGAACACAAAATTGTGCCCAGTACTATTTACACCTGCAAGAGAGTAGGCATAAAAATAGAGACTTGCTTAAGGGCAGTCTAAAATTTGTGCCTTAACCTTTCTACATGACTTCCCCATCTTTAAAAATGGAACATTATACAAATCTACTATACCCTACCAAGGTTTCTATAAAATTTAATTAGTTAATGTTTGAGCACTTTGAAGATGGAAAGCACTACATAATACCACTTTGAATTCTTAATCATTGCATTTACTGTGTTTCTTCCTTCCCAAAACTCATTTTCCACAAAGCCTTGATCAGAAAACACAACTCTTTATAGATCTGCTAAAGTAATGCAATAAGCTGAGTCTCAAAAGAGTAGTTTGACTTTTTTTATAAACAGTTTGCAAAGTATTTTGCTGGAATTTTGGAAACATTACCCAAAAGCTAATTAGGATATTTGAAGCAGCCCTGAGCATGCAGACAAATGTGAAGACTCATCAGGAGTTTTTTGCTACTGAAGCCAATGCAGGAAGATTTTATACAAAAACAAAGCATATATGTTTACTGTCAGAGTTAAAAATTGCCTCTATTCCGCAGACCCTACATTGTCAAATGTTTAAGGAAACTAGAGCTATTCAGGTTGCATAACTCTCTGAAGGCATATTCAGCTTTAACTGCCCCATCGATGAAGAAGTTGATGTCAAGAGGACCCCAGACAAGCCATTTAGTGAAGATCCCAGCACTCTTCTAGTGAAAACTAAGCTATCAAAAATGGTTCAGAGGTTACCACAGCAATGACTAAGAACACTGATGTTCAGTTTTGTCTGTTTGCTTTTTTCATTTCAGAGGCCCTGAGGACAATTATTGTAAAACCCAGATGGGCTTGTATACAAATGCTTAATAACCCTGTAATTTTCCAAAGCTCAGTGATAGTGAGAGCGGAGGACATTTAAATTGGGATAGCTGGGAGAAACTATAATGTCTTTTTTCCCTCATATCTTTTAAATCAAGTTTTACATGCATGAGTTTATATTCATTCCGCAATTTTGGTCCATGTAAAACAATGACTGTGGTCTTTATATGAATGCCAAAAATAAAATAGAAATCGTAACTCACATTTATAGACAGTTATTAAAGCAACTATATCAGACTAAAATAAGTAAATGACCATTAAAAGAAATATAGATAGATAGATAGATAGATAGATAGATAGATATTGTGACAAAGCTCTGTCCAAAGCTCTGTCCTTGCCTTCACGGGTCCCACGTTTCCTGGCGGATTTCGCTAGCCTCAGAGGCTCACTGTGACCCTCCACGTAACCCTTCTCTCTCTAGAGACAAGGGTCACAGGCTACTGAGCCATTTTCATCATAAGCCAGCAAGGGAGGTGAGGAGAAGCTATCCTCCCTTGCACAGTCTCTGTTGTCTCCCAGTCTCAGTGATTAATCGGGGGGCGGGTGAGGACGACAAAAGGGGAGTCTAGGCCTGCCCTCTACTCCAGGCTCCAGCCCAGGGATCCTAACAGTATCAGCTATGGTAGCTGACCTTTTAGAAACATGACATGTACAATTCCCTGGGCTACTTCCCCACAGCAGCCCCCACTTCCTCAAGCTCCACTTCACCCTTACCTCAGGGCCTCCTCCCTCCTTGTGCCTGATATGGTGTGTACTGCTCAGTCTCTCCAACAGCACAATTTCCTCCCACAGCTCCTGACATCCACACCCACCTGACTAACTGGGAGGCTTTTAACTAGTTTCAGCCAGTCCCTGATTGGCTTCAGGTGTCCAAATCAACCTAGCATTCTCCCTGCCTTCTGGAAAGTTCTTATTTAGCCCCAGGTGTCTTAATTGACCTGGAGCAGCTTCCGTTTAACTTTTCCTGGTACCAGGGATTTGTTTAGCCTGGAGCTAATATATCTATCTCCCACTACTTTTCTATAGCCATCTGGCCTTGCCCTGTCACTATATATATATGCCACAAGGGGGGTGGGGGTGGAAGGGGAGCAGGGCTCGTTGAGCTCAGTACCACAGGGGCCTTATAGGAGGGAGAGCTCTTCCCCTCAGGTCCTGGGAGAGGGCCAAAAGTGCGGTAAGCACTGTAAATAGACTGTTGTATGGGGATTTTGTTGTAGAAATGGGGGAGGGAACATCAGATAAAAAAGTACGATGAAGACACAACCACTGGAGTCTATGCAGTTTCTTCAGGGAGAAAGCAGGAGAGGAGCCACACCCCATGACACAGCCCAGTATGCTAGATCATGTTGTACTCCATACATCTCTTAAACAAAACATCTCCTACTCCTATAAAAATAGAACTGATCAAAAACTTTAGCCTTTTTTCTATAGAAAAAAAATCTGTACGCTTCAACCCCCACCCCCGCAATTTTTTAACCAGCTCTACTTGTTCAATAACCTATGATCAGGAAAATATGTCTAAGCAGAACGACAGCGGCTTCTTGGTGGAAAACATCTAAACTCTTGCATCTCTAGCAATTTGTAGTGTGCATCCACAATACGGTAGCAACATTTTACCAAAAAAGACCCATAATATTGCCATCTAGTATCACTGGCAATTCTCATGAATGCATCGGTACCGGAGATGCCATATAGGGTTGTGTTCTCTTCAGCAACTCCATTGTGGTTGGTAATATGTGGCCACTTGGCCAAATTCAGCAGACCCAAGCCTCACTGTATAACAGGATATATGTCTAGTGCAGTTGTTCCAGCACCTTAAACTTCAAGTTAATACTACCTGATGTGGACTCCTAATCCTAAATACAACTGGAAGGAAAGCTTCTTTTAACAACTGCTTAAGCACCAATACTACACTCACTCCAAATCATATATTAACGCTGAATCTTAGCAGGTCTCTCTCCTGGTGACAGTAGATACTACTGGGATCTAAAATAAATCTACAACAGATGAAAGACAAACCTCTGAATGCACTTTCTTCTCATCATTCCAAGACACTCTTTGGTTTCATAAAAGTAGCTGAAGTCTTCACTCATTACATTCTGAGGCGCTATGTCATTAGAGGCAGTACTTGCCATTCACTCAAAAGACTCACCAAGGACTTATTATGATCGAGGCTGTGTGAAACTCTCTAGTTGTACGTCACATAATTTTCAGTGAACCTCTCTGGCAGCTTGAACTGCCACGTTTTCAGACCCTTTGCTTTTATAAAACTATACCTGTCAACGTTTCAGAATAAAAATATTCAGGGCCAAATTCTCAACTGATGTACATTGGCATAGCTCCATTGAATGCAATAGAACTACATCAATTTACACCAGCTCGGGAAGGATCAAGATTTTTGAGGTTTTTTTTGTTTTGGTTTGGTTTTTTGTTTAGTGAAAATTGTGAAACCACCTTTAAACCATAGATTCGAAACCATGAGTAATAAAAATGATCAACAATAAAAAAGTGCAATGTGTCTCTTCAATTTTTTAATCACTGTGATATCTATTTTGTGCCTATTATTGTTGCATGGCTACCATGCTCCTTACAACAACATTACACAATTTAGCTATTCTGAGTGCCAGTGATCTACTCTCATTTACATGTTAATTAACTTCTAAAAAAAAGTCTAAACTGTCCATTTTGCATATAAATATGGTAATGAATCATCCTTCTCAGAAGGTATACCCTAATCTTGCTATCAATAAAAGAAGTCTCACATAGTAATTGAAACACAGGCCAGAAGTATATTCAAATGTACACAATGAACACTAACACAAATGTCACAGACAATCTTCTGTTTCTCTCTCTAGGTCTTTATATGGCTTTCATAAACATAGTACCTGAGCATCTCACAAATATTAATTGATTTTAACTTCAGCCTGTGGGGGTGGGAGGTATCGTTATTTTCAGCCAGTAAAAGAGGGTGTTAATTAATAACAGTTCCAAAAAAAGGAAAATAAAAATCTAGCTAGAATGTAGCCATAAGATTAAGGATTCAAGTACACAAAAGTGAAGGAATGGTGAGTTAAGTTCTCAAGTTCAATATTATTTTTGTACCCTTGTGAATATGACTAAAAATGTGGACTCTGTTGTTATAAATAGGTATCAGTAGTTAAATTAAAATGTAATTTCTTATAAACCTGTGCATACATAGCGCTCAGACTGGCTTCATCTAATAAAATGTGAAATTCTGGAGATGAGATATAGATAATTAATTTTATGAAATGTCAGTCAGTCTTACTTGTCTTGATATCTTTGCTATTTAACTATCTTCAACCATTTTAAAACTAACTATGAATATGAACCAGAAAAATACTAAGACAATATGACACATTCTTAATTTCTGTACTTTATTAGTGGCTATTCACTTTTCAAATTTATGTAGAGCTCAGCTTGCAAGCACAATTTCACAATCTTACAAAATACACCAACACATTTTTCAGAGATAATTAAAAATGATAAAAAATAAATTCATTTCACAACTCCTGATGTCCACCCACATCCACATCTACCTTTCCATCTCTAACCTGGATTGAACTTTAGCTTGCTTCCTCTCATCCATTTCTTTAAAAGAAATAATAAATTCATGCTGCCAGCAGAGATCCTTCAAGTTACTTAGTTGAGAACTTTTCTGTTTGATGTCTCCCAACTATAGCTATACCAACACCTTCTGAACTCAGCTTGCTTTTCACTTAGGCCTCAAAGAATTCACTTGTCTCAAACACAGCATCACTTAATAATTCAACTGGCAACAGAGTTCAAAAGGCCTCAGAGTTCGGTAAGCTCAATCATAAGGAAATGACTTCAGCGTTTACAGTATCTGAAAATATGCAGTCATCATCATCATGTTCCCATTATGCCTCTGGCGTTTAGGGCAATGATGAAGCTCCTCCACTCCTGTCTGTTTCTGGCAAGTCTTTCAATGGTTCCCCAACTGTGCCCCAGGTTTTTCAGCTCAGCTTCCACAGCTCTTCTCCTTGTTGTTTTCAGGTGACCTTATTTTTACTTGCCTTCAGATCTCCAACTTATTGCTATTCTTGTGGTGGAATCAGTTTCCATCCAAAGCACAACCATCACCAACACCTCCTGGTAATGATGGTGCTCATATCTTCTTGGCTGCACTATGTGAATAGCCCTTTGTCTGAGATTGTTCTGGGCCAAAAGATAGAGAGGATTTTTCTGAGGCAGGTTGTATAGAAATGTTGGACATGTCATACTTTGTCATTCCCCAGCATTCTGCACTATAAAGTAGTGTTGAAAGTATGGAGCTCTGATAAATCTTGAGTTTGGTTTTAATGTTGTGTATTTGATGATTTCCAGACTGTGTTTAAGCTTCTGAAGGATGTCCTGGCTTGTTCCACTGTCCTGGATGATGGTGCTGTCCGAGTATGTGAATGTTTCTACATTGGTGAGAACTTGATCCTCTATCCAAACTGGTGATGGTGAGGCAATATTAAAGGTCATGATATCTAATTGTGGTTGATTTTCAGTCCAATTTTCTGGGTGAATGTGTTGCGTTGAATTGTTTTTCTTGTATACGGTGTTGGATATGAGATAGGAGAGCAAGATTATCTGCAAAGTCCAGGTCTTCAAGAGATGAGTAGGGTGTCCATCTAATTCCTCTTGACATGTCTTCTGTTGTACAGCACATTACGCGGTCAATGGCAATGTTGAAGAGGATTGCAGACATAACATACTCTTGACGTATTCCTGTTTTGGCTTCAAAACTGAGTTCACTGTGATCTACACTGCATGTAAAGTTGGAATAGAAGCTTTTGATTATTTTGATTATACAGAGAGGGATTCCATATGCCCACAGAATACATCATAGGCTGGTCCTGTTAATGCTGACACCTGCATTTTATGTAGAGTTGCCATTGCCATTCTAAGCATTGTTCTATTATGTTTCATAGAGTGATGATCAGGTCTGTGCATCCACTCCCTTGCCGAAAATCAGCTTGCTCTTTTCTGAGAATGCTATCAACTGCCTCTGATATATGGTGGACTATAATCTTACATAATACCTTGCTTGGCACAGATAAAAGTGTGATACCACACCAGTTATTACAATCACTGAGAGTTCCTTTCTTTGGTATCTTCACTATAACCCCATTGGTCCACTCATCTGGCATGTTTTCAGTTTCCCAAACTGATGTAAATAGAGGGGCCAGGATAGATGCTGCTAACTCAGGATTTACCTTGAACAATTCTGCATTCAAGTCATTCTTGCCAGGAGCTTTCACATTTTTTAAGGATTTGACAGCTTGAATGATCTCTTCCATAATTGGGGTGTCTGTGTTGATATCAAGATCTTCTTCTGCCTCACAGATGTTTGCTTCCTCTTGGGATGGCTCCCTGTTCAGCAATTCTTTGAAATGCTCTGTCCAGAGCATTTCTTGTACTTTTTCCTGTTGTCAGTAGGTGGCCTTGTTCGTCCCTGATGAGAGTGTTTGTTGGTTCTGCCACTTACCACTGATAAGCAATATTATTTTGTAGATGGTTCCTTCTTCACTGTGAGCAGCTGCATCCTCTGCTTGTGTTGCCAGATTATCAATATAATGTTGTTTGTCTGCTCTCACAGGGCGTTTGACCTGCCCATATGCCTTGCTAGACTGCTCGTGGTATTTGTCTGTTAGCTTCTGGGATTTTGTGTCTAAAACTTTTTTATTCAGGGCTCGTCTGATTTCTATGGTGTTCCATGTGATGGACATAATCCACTCCTTTCTTTTCTTCTGCCTTTAGCCTAGACAGGGCTTCACCGCTCTGTTTATAGATTGCTGTTACTTTGTCCCACTTTTTGTTGATCTCCTCATCTGCATTCCCCTCCTTTTCATTAAGGTCTGCAAGTGCCTGAAACCTGTTCTTTAACTGCAGAATGATGGCTTTCTGTATTTCAGGGGACTTTAGCTTGTCAACATCATAACGTCTATGTCCCTTGTTTGGTGGACCCACCCTTCTCTGTTTTAGCTTGGTGGAGGCTGTCACCAGGGGGTGGTTGCTGAAATATCTGCTCCCCTTCTCACTTTCACATCTGCCAGTGAGCTTCACCATTTGCCATTGGTCATCATAGGTCAATCTGGTTCTTATTTCTGCCATTTGGAGAACACCATGTCAGCTTGTGGATTTCACAATGTTGGAATAGGGTTTCGCCAATGACTAGGTCTTTCATATTGCAGAAATCAACTAGCCTCTCTCCATTTTCATTCATGGTGACACATCCGTGTCTTTTCCTTACTGACCTTGGCATTCAGGTCTCCCATGATGATAGTTCGGTCGTGGCATGGTACTCTCTCTCTAATTCCACCTGTAATGTAAGGTAGAATTTGTCCTTTGCTTTTCATCACTGTCATTTGTCAGAACATAGCACTGAATCAGAGTGATATTATTGTGTTTCCCTTTCAGTCTGGCTCTTATAAGTCTGCTCCTAATGGACTTCCATTCAAGCAGGGAATGCTCCACTCCCTTCTTCACAAGGATGGCAACACCCTTATGGTGTTGTCCATCATCCCGTCCAGAATACAGCAAAGTTTGTCCGGAGGCTATTGTTAATCTTCCTGATCCCGTCCATCTGCTCTCATTGACACCCAAGAGGTATAAGCTGTAGTGTCTCATCTCTGCTGTGACCTGCGCTAGCTTCCCTTTTTGTACTTTGTTCATACGTTTCTTGGTGTTGAGCACTTCAGTCTCCACGCCAGTGGCTTCCTTTTGGCTTTCACCACTGGCAGTCATAAAGGTCATTGAGCCCTGAAGGCCATCATACACAGTAATGGTCGGTTTCTCCATTGCTATGTTTCCGTAACATATATATATATATATATATATATATATGTATATGTGTATTTATATATTTACATATATATATATATGTATATTTACAGGACATAGTTGTTAGCCCTATGCCTAACCCCCAACTTGGAGGACCAGGGTGTATGTTTTATCTGGCCCCTCTCCCACAGACCAATCCGGCATGATTGAACCTGCTACAAGCAAAAAGCCCCTGCCGACACAGACTCTGGGGATTGTTAGAGCACACAAGCTGTCCCGCCACAACAAGGCACGGACACCAAAGGACAGAAATATGAAGTAACCCAAAGTTATTCATAGTACTCCTAAAAGTTCTAAGCTACTCTAACTTTTTAAGAGGATCAAAATTTTAATAGCAAATTCTACTGAACCACTTTTTTAAAAAAAATCTCCTTTCTTCTTCATTAGACCTACTGAATGAGCTGAGTTAGATCTTCCTACATTTTGCCATTGCTGAATTATCCATATGTGCATTTTCAAGAGAGAGCATATTTTGTATCTTTTTTGCATGCTTCTATTACTCTCAAAATGGCCATATTAAAAAAAAGTCACTTCTGCATTAAGACAAATCATGGTAAATTTCTGCCCTTAATAAATTTATTGAAAAAAAAACTATGAATTGAGACAGTGGGGTTAGACTGCATGCTGGAGCTCAGTTCTTATTCTGCTACATGCGACCTTGTAGGGTGCCAATATAAATGCTGATAAAATGTATTTATTCCAAACATTACTATTAAAATTTCCTTGTCTACCTGCAAATTGTTTTCCTCTATAGGTGCCTTGCGTGCCCAATGAAAATTCAACTGGTCTATTGGATTTAACCCATTAAAAATGTGAGGAAAGTGCTCAACCCATTTAATCATGCACCATCAGCCAAAACCATAGGTTTTAGTATGTAAGGTTATAGTGTGTCAGCTTTTGTAACGACTGCAGTAACCTATCTGAAGCTAGTAAAACAAATACCAGTATATCATCAGATCAGATGTGTTCTATATTTTGATGTGATTACTAAATGTTAAATGCTGGTACTTTTAATCACATTGAATAGTATTTTAGAAGAGGACTAGCCCCATGGAACTCAATTAGATTACTTTTGCAGTAGAGTGCTATGAGACCATTTAAGAGTAGCAGAATCTGATCTTAAATGGTAAATACGTTTGTAGTGACTGAGTTACATGATACGTATAAGGCCCAATTCTACACTCTACTCAGGCTGAGTAGGATCTTACTCCTCAGATAGTTCCGTGATCTCAGCATGAATAAAGTGGGCAAAATTGGGTGAATCATATTTACATTTGTTTGTTACTACAGTTGTGTTTTGCAAGTTTAATTGCTTTTATTTTCTGTTTGGAAAAGGTTTTATATCAACTTAAGATACTACAGCTACACAAACATCGCCCCCCCCCCAAATGTGTGTATGCTGTGTTTCAGAAGTCCTCCTAATCACGGTATGTTTTCACTAATGGCCAACATAATGAAGATATATTCTAGTATTCCTTTCATAATACCTTAGATATTCAAAATCTGTTATACTCAGGGTCATACACTGCAGAGGGACAAGAGAAGTAGAATGAATGCCATCTCTGTAGTGTAAAAAAAAATATTAAAGCCACACTTGTTGAGATAGAGTTAGCATAGTTTCAGCTTTCTACCAGATCTATAGGACTGTATACTTTAAAAGATGCATTTGACAACCATCAGTGGGTTTTGTGACATGGCATACTGTAATGTAGTCACCATATCAAATCCTAATGTATATAGATAACAAAATACCCCCTAGGGAACTGAGATAATGAAAAACAAAGCCATATTTTAAATCAATAGTGCTTGAGTATATTCTAACAGGCTTTAGAGACAGAGGCATTATGTATAAAAATTCAAAGGCCATTATTTCCTGGATTTTTCATTTTGTTCTCCTTAATATTACTGACTAAGAAGAAGTTGCTACCCAAAAAAAAAAAAAAAAGATTACCAGCTCCATATCAACAGAACAGCCTTATCTCTGGTGACATAAAACTAAATATTATGGGCTCCTTCTGCCTTCCTTTAACACCCTGAACTCCCACTACATTTTGTTAATTTAATTCATTTCTACTAATTAATGTATTAACTAATTTCAGTGAGACATTTGGGTGGACAATAAATGCAGAATTATTCAAGGGTTATCCATGAAGAGTGTTCTTCCTTGTGTTAAATGATACTCAGTTTAAAAATTACATTATTGAAGAGACACCTGAAGGCTGTCATTTCCCTTAGCATTTTCTTGTCTGATATGAATGTGTGGGAAGAGAAAAAAATTCCCCTCAAAATCTTTTAAATTATCATTTTATGTAGCATCATTATTGAAAATCCATTCAAACGGAGTTTCACAGTGTATTCTTCTGACTGGCACTTTCTTTATGATGTGGAGGAGTAACCAGTTTTTAAATCTTTTATTTTCTTTAATAAAATCACTTCACTTTCGTTGAGTTTTAACATTCTCTCATCTTAGGTGTGTTTCTCCCCTTTCCTTCTTCATTTAGTATATTAAAATATTTGTCACCATTTTATGAAGTGCCAATTCATGAATGAGTAGCATGAATCTGAGATGTTGAGTGAAATGCTAGCCCCACTGAAGTCAGTGAAAGTTTTTTATTGACTTCAGTGGGGGCAGGATTTCACCCATTGTCTCTAAATACTGAGCTATGGCATATGGTCTGTGTTCATTCATCGTACAGTATTTAAGGTGCTTTCAAAAGCTCTTCTTTATTCAGTGCCTAGTTCCAGCTGGCTGTGCATAGTAGCAAGAGATTCACAGCCTCCTGCCCAGACTCTCTACCTCAGCCCTTAAAAATACAGCTTCTAATACCACATATGGTTGCTCCGTCAAATGTCCAATGTTGAAAGAGTCATGGCCAAGTGTTTAAAAAAATGGATGTTTAAATTTATGCATTCACATCTATACTTAAGCACCTAAATAGTGGCTGAGTTTTCAAAAGTGGTGAGTTCCCAAAAGTCTCCACTACAGTCAGCATGAATTTAGGAACCAGACTTCAGAAACCCATGTTTTTAAATCTTGGCCTAAGCCTTTTCTAGAGGACACTACTGCAGCATTTTGAATAAAACAATTACCACCCGTTTTGCTGCTGATTGAAAATTCTGTGGCCAGTTCCAGTTGTGGCGGATTACTGAAAACTCAAGGCTTGGCGATACGACAGTTGCTTCAGTCTAAACAGAATAGCTTCATATTCAGACTCTATCTGCAGCTATTTATATTTTCCCTTTAACTGTTTAAACAGTGAAACAAAAACAAAATAAAAAGTTTAGTTTTATTTTCTGTCCAATGTAGAAATTATCCAACTAAAAGGAAAATTAATCGTGGTTTATCCAAACCTGTGGAGCTATAGTACAACTATGTGGACATACCCACCACTGTGTGCCCTAGTATGAGCTTCTGGAAGCATCCTGAGTGATTTTACTAAAATTCTCTAGCAATAATAGGGGAGTGTCCACCAGAGCAAGGGTGCTTCAGCAGTTGCAGTGTACAGGCCTGAGAAAGATATGCAGATTCCTGAGGCTACATAAACACCAGTTTAATTTATTGAGAATCTGCAAAGGCTGGGATGGCAGCTGGCCAGAAAATGGTAATCCCTTCCGGGGGGGGAGAATCATGTTTTTTTGATGTCATATCAAATCAGGATAAATTAAAAAAAATTTTTTTGATTAACAGGAAGAGATTTCTAGAAAATAACTGATTTGGGACTACCAAAATGGAATTATTCAGCTTGCCAGCTGCTTGTTTGGAAAGGCCTTGTCAATTTCACGTTCTCCCTGTGGGCAGAAAATGAAATTGACAAGATCCTTCCAGGCCTCAGCCATCATTTTGAGTTTCCTAATAAGGGTATTTTGTTTGTTTGTTTGTTTGTTTGTTTTTTCAGAATTGAAGTTTTCCTAGAGAAAATTTAGATTTTTCAAAAAAGATAAATTTTCATCAGAAAGTCATTTCAAGGGAAAATTCCTAATCAGGGGTACCTGGCATACTGCTGCAAGAGTAGGAGAAGCTCCTTTCACTTTGCCATGCACAACCAGACACTTTGACACGTCAGTATTTTTTTTTAATATTATTTATTGTGTGTATTATGGTAGTGCCTAAAGGATCAAACTGAAATCAGGACCCCAACATGCTAGCCACTGTAAAATTACATAATATGTGAGAGAGAGAGAGAGAGATAGAGAGTCCCTCTCCTGAAGAGCTTACCATTTAAATAAACAAGATAGACAAAACGGTGGGAGGAAGGGAGTATCAATATTATCCCCATTTTAAAGATGGGGATTTGAAGTACAGAATGATGGAAGGGCTTGCCCAAGGTCACCCAAGAGATTTGTGGAGGAACCAGGATTTGAACAGAGGTTTCCTCTGTCCTGGCCTGGTGCCTTAATCACAAGTCCCCATTCTTCTAATGAAAGAAAATGGTACATTTAAAAAATCTTTCAATAATTTTTATATTTTTATGTATTCCTTATGTATTGTTACTGTAGAAAATGTGTTATAAATATTTAAATTGCACAGTAGAAATTGCTCTTATGTGCACTGGAAACCTTCAAAAAATGAACCTTTGCCAACCATCTCTAATACAATTATATTCCTATTGTATCTATAGGGAAAAACTATGGTAATGACAGATACCCCTGTGAGGCATTTGGTAAGAATTTTGCCAACATGATAACTTTTTAATGGCCACCACTCTAATTTAGCCTATAGGCATCTTATAAACATCACACTTTTTAAAAAAATAGATAAATAAATGAGGTTTAACAAATAAAATTATTAAAAATTCTTGTTTGAAAACTCCCATTTCCAGATTATATTCCAGGGCAACTAGCCCAGAAAAAAAAAATCATGCATGTACTATATCAATGACACTGCAATCCATTGATAGGAGTTACTCATATGTGTGGGATCTTGGCCGTTATTTGCATTAAATTGTTCAAGAAGTTATAGTCACATAAATCAGCATAGCTAAGACAGCTGCTGTAACCTGCTTTATTTACTTATTTTTGTAAGAGTTTACAGTAACATATCTTGCAAAAACACAAAGACTGAGCACTCTGAAGACATGCATCCTTTTGAATAGTTTGCATGTATCTGTCAGAAAGTGCCTCTAAAAACAATACTAGCATACAAAGATGACTCAGTTTATGAATAATTCAACCTGTTGTGCTTTATGGCCATCAATAAGTATACTTTTTCTACCACTAGTTGGCACATCCTATGACATGCAGTGTTTCTCACAGATTTTGTTTCATAGATGTAAGTGACAGAACTGTGCAAAACTGTCATAATGAAACCCCCAAACCAGTGCAACCTGAAACTTGGAAGAATTTCACAAACCTGGCCAACTTTTGTTTTCAGTTAATCTTTTGTTTTGTTCAAATTTGAAACTCAGAATGAAATTTCAATGGTAGGAACTGATGTGAAGCAAAATTGGGTACAGAGTTCCCATGAAATCCGACAAAAACGAAATGCCGAATTTCACATAGCTCTAGTAATTGGTTTGACTGAATTTTTCAGAAAATAATAGTAGGGAAGAAGTTTAACCTTGAATAAACTTGAATAATATGTACTATAGTGCACTATGGATATTTTTACACCTAGGTTTTTAAACTTGTGTACCAATTGCTGACTACAGCAGATCCTTTTGTATAGTGATACAAGGTTGATTCCCCCTAATCTGTCCCTAGATGGCTATTGATCTCAAAGGGAAACATACATTCTTCAAAAGGTCAAGGAATTGCTGAAAATAATGTTGCAACTGCGAACACTTCCGGTAGCGAAGATCTGGAAGAACGTAAAAAGGTGGGCGAGAACTAGCACTTTCTCTTGAAAGCAAAATATAGTATAAAAAGCCTATGTTTGACTTTTGAATTCTATTAAGGTAAGAAACGGTACAACAGATAGCAGTGAATTACAGAACAGATGGCAGATACAAAAGATATTATCATCTAGATAGGACAAATTGATCAAATGCTCTGTAAAAGCACTCCTAGGGACAACAGCCCTACAGGGAAAAAGATAGATAACCCAGAAGAAGTGCTTTTCAACAGATGATCATACTAAAAAGAGGGAAAAAATAAAATCCTTATCAGGATAATTTATCTAAAAGCAGCCTTGACTATGTGGTAAACAGATCAAATCACAATTCTTAGAAGGCCCATTTTAAAAGGTTTATTGAATCCTTTTCCTTCACAAATTATTTCACCCAAATCCTTATAATCTCTTGAAATATCCCACTGCTGCAATAAAACCTGCTGGTGAGGGACAGAAGTGTAGGCTTTCCTCCTGCTGACCTGAGTCAACCTTCCAAGTCAATTAACCTGAGTTTGGAAGGATATTATGTCCTAAAAGAAAAATGAGAAGAGAAGAATGAATTGACTTGCAAGAACTGATTTGGATTCTGCTAGATCTGAAGTGACATTACTTTCCTCTGTAGATGGTGGTGTACAGTACATAAAGTATTATAAATATGCCTACCTTGTATTCTTTAGCTAATGCTTTTTAAAATGTGTTGTGCATATTGTGCACTAAATTAAAAAATAAAATTTAGGATCAGACTCTCCTCTTTCACTTAACCCTCTTTGGGCCACTCAGTTGGTTTGAAAGACTTACAAAGCTTCCAGATTACCTCATTCAGGAATTCTCCCAGAATGAGGAAGTCCCCATGTAGAAAACAGTCAGCGTATTTGGCTCTTATACCACCCTTTCTCTCCAGCCTTTGATACAAGGCACATGTTGTATGTGAAGGAGGATGTAGCTAGAGTGATAATGTGACTATTTTCAACTGGCATTATGGGCCCTGGATTGCTCTGAAGAAATTCATTTTCAAATGTATTCCATGATGAGGGAGACACAACTGGATTCTTCTCATTTGCCTACCATGCAGCTGAGGATCAGGAACTTAGTCTTTGTGCATACCTTATCCACTGAATTTTTATACAGTACACAGTTCTGGAGGCTTGAAGATTCTAGTTGTCCTGTGGGAAAAGAGTAACTATGTCACAGCAGCCCATTACTTTTGATTGGAATTTGCTTTACGGGTCAGGAACTCTCTAGTTTTTCAAATGGCACAGTAGGGTCTAGGTCTGTAGAAGCAATATGCTAGGACAGGGATCGGCAACCTATGGTAAGCAGCCCACCAGGGTAAGCCCCTGGCAGGCCGGGCCAGTTTGTTTACCTGCCGCATTCGCAGGTTTGGCTTATTGCAGCTCCCACTGGCTGCGGTTCACCGCTCCAGGCCAATGGGGGCTGCAGGAAGTGGCACGGGCCACGGGATGTGCTGGTCACCACTTCCGGCAGCCCCCATTGGCCTGGAGCAGCGAATCGTGGCCAGCGACATCCCTGGCTATTCTGGGGCCCTCCGCAGGCCCCGCCATGGGGGGGGGGGCAGGCCTCCACAGGCAGGGTCTGGCCCCAGGCCTCTGTGGGGGAGTAGCTTGGAGGGTAGGGGGGAACTGCTTCCCAGCACTCACTGGCAGAGCGGCTGGGGCTGGGTCGCTGCACTTCCCACTGCCGGTGAGTGCAGGCCCAGCCCTGCTGTACTCCTCAGGGGAGTGGGAGTGGGGGCGGGGCTGTGGCAGAGCAGGGGTGTGAAGAGGCCAGGCTGGGGCAGGGAAAGGGCATGAGTGGAGCAGGGCGGGGGCTTTGGGGAAGGGGTGGACTGGGGGTGGGACTGGGGCGGAATAGGGGTCGGAAGAGGTGGGGCTGGGGCGGAGCAGCAAATTTCCTGGTGCCCTACGCAGCTGCGTACTTTGCGTATGGGTAGGGACAGCCCTGACCACGGACAGTGGGAGCTGCGATTGACCGAACCTGTGGACGCAGCCGGTACACAAACCTGCCCGGCCCACCAGGGGGCTTACCCTGGCGGGCTGCATGCCAAAGGTTGCCAATCTCTGTGCTAGGAGAATATAAGGGCAATATGATTTAAATTACTCTATGATGATCACTTTGTGTTATGTTCCCAGCACACAAATAGAGACATTAGATAAAAAATAAATACTGTTGCTGGAAGGGTGAAACATAACACTACTTTATTTCTTAGGCTCCAGAACATTAACACACATGAAGCAAAATCAGAGAGACAGAGAAATCAGGCTGATACCTAAGATACAGATGCACAACTCATCTCATCTTCCTATAGGTTGGCTCATAGCAAACTGCCTGCTGTTAGACCCAGATCATGCGCTTCCCTGAAGAGCTTGCAAGCAGGATGAGGAAAACTGCAGGGAATTTAAAGTGATAGCTATGAAGTACTGGTCAGGGTACTCAGAATTGTGAGCTCCTGTTTTACCCCTCACAGACTCAGCCAGTGAGTTTTGCTGCTACTAAGCTATATCAGCTCCTTGCATACCAGTTTGTGTGTCTTGCCAGCAAATGCTTCAGGACTCTGTTTACCTCAGATCCTGAGTTCCACAGAGAGATGTCTCTGGGGAAATGTCCAGTCCCTCTCACTGTACCAAGACCCAAAAGAGCCACTTGAACAACCAGAGATGTCCTGCCCCATAAAGCAAATTCCAGTGCATAGTGAGGAGACAGAGTATGCACCTGCTTCTCTGGCTATCCAAGGATTCATCTTCTAGTTTAATACACAGCACTGAGTTTTATAATAAAACAAGAATGAGTTTATTAAGAAAGAATAGAAATTTAAGTGATACTCAGTTGGAATAGAAGGCAGACAAAGCAAAGCAAAACAAAACAAAGCAAAACAGGTGTTCTGTGACTAAAACTTAATTTTAGCAAGTTACAATTTTGCTTAAGAAGTTTCTCATCTGCCTTTCAAGTTAAGAGGATCCTGCTTTCATAGGCTCAAAGGGTGCTCTACCCTATTTTCCCCTCAGTGATGGATAACTAAAAGGTCTTTTCACTCCCTTTATATTTTTCAAAGTCCATTGTCTCTGCCTCAAGAGCCAGAAAGGTTTCCTGGGGTACAGATTCTGTCCCCTGGTATAATTGTTAAATGGTTTTTGCCTTCAGTTGCTTATCTTAATGGCTTTGTTTAACTTATATGTAAATGTAATTCTATTGTCCTTTTCCTAAAACCAAGCCTGACACAGGTAAATACACATTCCTTTGTCTAGGGCAGGCTTGATTCCTGCTCTGCTTGCCAAAAACATTTTAAGAATATTGTTAGGATATAGATATTCAGGCCTCTCTGCAAAGGCCTGTACTTTAAGAATTTAGGTGTATTCTTATCACTTGGCTAGTTAGAGGTATAAAAGAAAGAATCAAAATCACTGTCTGCCAGTGTAAGGTTTTTTCTTACTGTGACAGTCTGAGGCCCTGTTCTTAGGCTAAGGCCTTTGGCTACTCAACAGAGGCAGCCATAAGCTGGGAAGCGACCAGTCACCTCCTCACATTCCAAACTAGTCACATTGAAATAAGGTGCTATTGGGCTGTTAGGAATACAATCCTGTCCTGATAGTGCCTATCACCTCCAGAGAAAAGGAAGTGCCTAGAAAATGTAAAGGAAATTTAGTTTGATAGCATCCTGTCTGGCAAGAACTCACTTATCAATAGCTGGGATGTGAAATCCTCACTTCTGTATTGTTTTGTCATTATAGTTCCCACTTTGCTATTGTTTGTCTGTATAATCTCTGTCTGGTTCTCTGATTATTTCTGTCTGCTGTATAATTAATTTTGCTGGGTGTAAACTAATTAAGGTGGTGGGATATAATTGGTTACATAATCATGTTACAATATGTTAGGATTGGTTAGTTAAATTTCAGGAAAATGATTGGTTAAGGTATAGCTAAGCAGAACTCAAGTTTTACTATATAGTCTGCAGTCAATCAGGAAGGGGGTGGGTGTGTGGGGGGAAATGGGAACAGGGAATGGGGGTAAGGAAATTGGAATCATGTTTTGCTTAAGGGGGAAACGGGAACAGGGAATGGGAGTGGGGAAATTGGAATCATGTTTTGCTAAGGGCAGGAATGGGAACAGGGACACAGGTGTAAGGCTCTGTGGTGTCAGAGCTGGGAAGGACTCCTGCCTCATACTGAGAATGAGGGGCGATCAGCAAGTGCTTATATACAAATGCACAAAGCCTTGGAAACAAGCAGGGAGAACTGGAGGTCCTGGTGATGTCAAGGAATTATGATGTGATTGGAATAACAGAGACTTGGTGGGATAACTCACATGACTGGAGTACTGTCATGGATGGTTATAAACTGTTCAGGAAGGACAGGCAGAGCAGAAAAGGTGAGGGAGTAGCACTGTATGTAAGGGAGCAGTATGACTGCTCAGAGCTCCGGTATGAAACTGCAGAAAAACCTGAGTGTCTCTGGATTAAGTTTAGAAGTGTGAGCAACAAGAGTGATGTAGTGGTGGGAGTCTGCTATAGACCACCGGACCAGGGGGATGAGGTGGATGAGGCTTTCTTCTGGCAGCTCGCAGAAGCTACTAGATCGCACGCCCTGGTTCTCATGGGTGAGTTTAATTTTCCTGATATCTGCTGGGAGAGCAATACAGCGGTGCATAGACAATCCAGGAAGTTTTTGGAAAGCGTAGGGGACAATTTCCTGGTGCAAGTGCTAGAGGAGCCAACTGGGGGGGAGCTTTTCTTGACCTGCTGCTCACAAACCAGGAAGAATTAGTGGGGGAAGCAAAAGTGGATGGTAATCTGGGAGGCAGTGACCATGAGTTGGTTGAGTTCAGGATCCTGACACAGGGAAGAAAGGTAAGCAGCAGGATACGGACCCTGGACTTCAGGAAAGCAGACTTCAACTCCCTCAGGGAACGGATGGGTAGGATGCCCTGGGGGACTAACATGAAGGGGAAAGGAGTCCAGGAGAGCTGGCTGTATTTCAAGGAATCCCTGTTGAGGTTACAGGGACAAACCATCCCGATGTGTCGAAAGAATAGTAAATATGGCAGGCGATCAGCTTGGCTTAACGGTGAAATCCTAGCGGATCTTAAACATAAAAAAGAAGCTTACAAGAAGTGGAAGGTTGGACATATGACCAGGGAAGAGTATAAAAATATTGCTCGGGCATGTAGGAATGAAATCAGGAGGGCCAAATCGCACCTGGAGCTGCAGCTAGCGAGAGATGTCAAGAGTAACAAGAAGGGTTTCTTCAAATATGTTGGCAACAAGAAGAAAGCCAAGGAAAGTGTGGGCCCCTTAATGAATGAGGGAGGCAACCTAGTGACAGAGGATGTGGAAAAAGCTAATGTACTCAATGCTTTTTTTGCCTCTGTCTTCACGAACAAGGTCAGCTCCCAGACTGCTGCGCTGGGCATCACAACATGGGGAATAGATGGCCAGTCCTCTGTGGAGAAAGAGGTGGTTAGGGACTATTTAGAAAAGCTGGACATGCACAAGTCCATGCGGCCGGATGAGTTGCATCTGAGAGTGCTAAAGGAATTGGCGGCTGTGATTGCAGAGCCATTGGCCATTATCTTTGAAAACTCGTGGCGAACGGGGGAAGTCCCGGATGACTGGAAAAAGGTTAATGTAGTGCCAATCTTTAAAAAAGGGAAGAAGGAGAATCCTGGGAACTACAGGCCAGTCAGCCTCACCTCAGTCCCCGGAAAAATCATGGAGCAGGTCCTCAAAGAATCAATCCTGAAGCACTTACATGAGAGGAAAGTGATTAGGAACAGTCAGCATGGATTCACCAAGGGAAGGTCATGCCTGACTAATCTAATCACCTTCTATGATGAGATTACTGGTTCCGTGGATGAAGGGAAAGCAGTGGATGTATTGTTTCTTGACTTTAGCAAAGCTTTTGACACGGTCTCCCACAGTATTCTTGTCAGCAAGTTAAAGAAGTATGGGCTAGATGAATGCACTATAAGGTGGGTAGAAAGTTGGCTAGATTGTCGGGGTCAACGGGTAGTGATCAATGGCTCCATGTCTAGTTGGCAGCCGGTGTCAAGTGGAGTGCCCCAAGGCTCGGTCCTGGGGCCGGTTTTGTTCAATATCTTTATAAATGATCTGGAGGATGGTGTGGATTGCACTCTCAGCAAATTTGCAGATGATACTAAACTGGGAGGAGTGGTAGATACGCTGGAGGGTAGGGATAGGATACAGAGGGACCTAGACAAATTGGAGGATTGGGCCAAAAGAAATCTGATGAGGTTCAATAATGATAAGTGCAGGGTCCTGCACTTAGGACGGAAGAACCCAATGCACAGCTACAGACTAGGGACCAAATGGCTAGGCACCAGTTCTGTGGAAAAGGACCTAGGGGTGACAGTGGATGAGAAGCTGGATATGAGTCAGCAGTGTGCCCTTGTTGCCAAGAAGGCCAATGGCATTTTGGGATGTATAAGTAGGGGCATAGCGAGCAGATCAAGGGACGTGATCGTTCCCCTCTATTCGACATTGGTGAGGCCTCATCTGGAGTACTGTGTCCAGTTTTGGGCCCCAGACTACAAGAAGGATGTGGATAAATTGGAGAGAGTCCAGCGAAGGGCAACAAAAATGATTAGGGGTCTGGAACACATGACTTATGAGGAGAGGCTGAGGGAACTGGGATTGTTTAGTCTGCAGAAGAGAAGAATGAGGGGGGATTTGATAGCTGCTTTCAACTACCTGAGAGGTGGTTCCAGAGAGGATGGTTCTAGACTATTCTCAGTGGTAGAAGAGGACAGGACAAGGAGTAATGGTCTCAAGTTGCAGTGGGGGAGGTTTAGGTTGGATATTAGGAAAAACTTTTTCACTAGGAGGGTGGTGAAACACTGGAATGCGTTACCTAGGGAGGTGGTAGAATCTCCTTCCTTAGAAGTTTTTAAGGTCAGGCTTGACAAAGCCCTGGCTGGGATGATTTAAATGGGGATTGGTCCTGCTTTGAGCAGGGGGTTGGACTAGATGACCTCCTGAGGTCTCTTCCAACCCTGATATTCTATGATTCTATGATTAAGGAGGACACTAAGGAAGGAAACTGGAATCATGCTTGCTGGAAGTTCACCCCAATAAACATCAAATTGTTTGCACCTTTGGACTTCGGGTTTTGTTGCTCTCTGTTCATGCGAGAAGGACCAGGGAAGTAAGTGGGTGAAGGAATAAGCTTCCTAACAAATATTATTTCCAGCACACACCAATAACTCATTGTGTAAAATCCATACATATGTCACACAGTGATTTCCAGGACCATCATGTCACCAGTTTACATATGATACCTTACATGACACCTTTGAGATACATATTATGACTACAGTATGTGGGGACACTGAGTGTGTCAGGCCTATGTGAGTTACAATATGATGGGCCTATTGCCAGCTGGCATTGACGGACTCCCAGGGTCACAATAACTTACAATTTTCATCACAGTTTTCAACGTACCACAGTTGTTATGCCTTCATGGTACCAAGACTTCTGCATTTGTTCATCAGCATTCAAGACAGTTACTGAAAAGCCTAATCCTAAATCTATACCTGTGGGAGAAAGCCTACATTTTGCATACATTTTATCAAAGGCATTGCACACAAATATCACTGATATGCTTAATATAATATAGGATACAGTTTACTGACAAGTATATATGTCAGTGAAATTTCATATCATCTAGCTAGCTAGCTAAAGATACATTACGGGGCCAAGTTTATACTGCCGACCATAACTGTGAAATGGATTATTAAATGTTTGCTTTGACTGACCAGTTCAAGAGATTCCTATAGTACTGTTTATCTGGCAATCTTTGAATATGTAGATGTCAAATATGAGGAGGAGAGGAAGAAGAGGACCAAAGAAAGAGTGAAGGATAGGAAGCTCCCTCTTTCTTAATCCGTACCCTTGAGCTAGAGGAATGTGTTAAAAACCTCTCTACAAGCTGAAAGTGAGGAATTGTAACCGAGTGTGCTTCATGTCTCCTTCTGGGTCTGATCCACAGAGGACAGGAATCTGCTTCATACCTTAACTCAAGTTACAATAGCCTATGCTTTTTATCCTGGAGAGCCCTGGTTCAACACCTACTCATGATGATGGTCACAGAATCACCCACACACATACCTTACCGACAAGTCAGGGGAAAATGGCAAACTTTAAAAAAAATAGCTCAGATTTATAATAGTATATTCAAAGATATATTAGCAGTCAAATTTAGTAGTACCCTGTGACTGTTTTGCATTGTTCTGGCTGTACAAAGCAGCTGTAAATCCATCTTAAACTGACTGGTTACACCAGGGTTTTTATTGTTTTGCCGCTCCAGAACAACAAGAACATACAGGTGAGTCTGACCCTAAGTGGTACAATAGAAGTCTTTCACTGTCTACTGTCTCATGTATTTGTGTGCAACATATTTGATCAAACTTTGGAGTGACAAATACATGGTTTACACAGTAAAGGAGAAGGAGCCAAAAAGTTGCTTGAGGTAGCATATGAACTAGAGTATTCAAATACACCAGAATTAGAATTCGTATGGAAATATTAGCAAACCAGGATCAATTGATTCACAGTTTGTTTTTTCCAGAGGGAAAGAGGAAAGCATTTGTTGGGGGAGTGGGGGAAGTCTAGTTGACAAAATTAATAGTGAGATGGATTGTTATTAAAATGATTGCTTTTAGCGAAATGACTTATTACATATTTTACATACATATTACATACATAGCATATTAGTTTAGAACTGTTTCAGAACCTAGCTTGTTATAAAATATTCAACATATCTCCACTTCAAGCTAAAAATATTCCACTAAAATTAGAATTGGACATCTTTAAAATAATTGGCAATATCAGCTTTGCAGAGGAAAGCAAAGGGACTAGTAGATTTATTAATACCTTCATTGATCTTTGCATATGAGAGTAATCCTCCTTGAAAATGAGGTTGTTAATGCAAGCATGAATCTTCCATTTTCTGGTTGTGCCCATATGAATGATCACATGCTTCTTCACAAAGTATTTCCTGTGAAACGGAAGCTAACATACTGTACATAAAAGAATTGAAGATGGGTTGATATCTGGTTCAAGGAAATTCAGGTGCATCTGACCATTCATATTCCCACCAACCTTCCTAGATGAAATTTTAGTATTAAATGCATTATCTCGCTACCACTACTAGACTGGATACTTTGAACTTCCTGGAGGAATTTAAACGGAAGGAAGAGTTGAGGGCTTTAAATTAGGTAAGGACAAACTGCTTAAAAAAGTGAGAGAGAGAGAGAAAGAGAGAGAGAACTAAATCAAATCTTGATTTGAAAATAATTTTGATATTGAAAAATTTTCAATGATCTTTTTATTTTATTTTATTACAGCTCATTACTTTCTAGATATATTGAGCCCAGGAGCACGTTTATTTAACAAAAAGGACATACGATTAACTGATACCAAGTATCAGTTACAAAAGGTTACAAACAAAACAGAAGCAAAACAATGCTTCTAAGACTAAAATATATTTTTAGCAAGTTACAACCTTTGCCTAAGCAGATTTCTCACCCAAACTCAGTTCCCAGAGACTTCAATACCCTTAGTTGAAGAATCCAACATTCTGTGATTTCAAGAGCTCTGGCCCCATTAAACTTCCAAGTGATGGATCCAAAATAACTTCCTGTTCTGATTATATACCTCCCAACGCTCATTTACCTTGTTACAAGAGGCAGGAAGACTTTCTGCTGTTCTTCCTTTCCTGTAGTTTTCCCATCCCTCTCCTGATTCATATGCAAATGAGGCTTCCATTGTTTTGATTCCATAATGCTTAATTTATAGTTTATAATTTGAAGACAGGTAGATAGGTATCTTCCGTCCTGTCTGGGAGAAAACCAGTTTCTCCCTGTGTTTGGTTACAGATTTAAAAGCATAATATCAGTGAGTATATATAATTCCTTATATTGTGTGTATATATACATTTCCACATAGTGTCACAGGCTTTCATAAAAGACTTTACTCAATACACTTTTATAATATAGTAATATTGTATACAATCAGTTCATTCAACTGCTAATCACTGGAGGCTCAGTGTCCTGTGTTTATAGCCCAGTAAACCTTTCAAATGTTTCAAAAGTTCATTTTTTCCTGCTGGGAACAAGTGCCATGTAGTTGGTAAAGACTTCATGCTAGTTCCTCCCCTGCTGGTGACAACTGGGTGGTTCCCTCCTCCCCTTGTTAGCTTGATGATTTCTACCTTACATGTAAATGTACCTTCATTGTCTCTTTATGATGATTAGGCTAATCAGATAAGCAAATACACCTTCCTTTGTCTAAGGCAGACTGTGCTTCTGCATTGCTTGCCAAACACATTTTGAGAACTTAATTCTAGCACGTTTATAGTGCTTTACATACCCTCTATATACAAGAATATTAATAATCAGTGAGCTATTAGTTTTACGGTGATATATTACATACCACATTCTTGACATATACCATGACAATTGTGTGTTAGGTGTACAGAGTATGTCAGTCCTTCCAAAAGTAACTGACACTGAGTAATGAACCACCAATGGGCCTCTGTGTCACAGAACTGAGAACAGAGGCAATCTGTCCAGTGCTCCTAATTCAAGTGTGTGTGTGTTTCATTGGATGCATATGTTGCTGCAGCTCAAGAAAGAAAAGTAACCTTCTGGTAAGAGATTCCCTCATACATTCAATACTGACACTGCTGCAATGTTTCAGAAACAGCTGCAGGAAGGAATTAGAGTCCTATTGTATGAAAATGGAATGATACCTTTTGAGGACCCTGGGAAAAAATAAAGTCATGGAAGTACATTGTAGTTTCACACCATCTCTCATGCTTCTACTCAGGATTGACTCATTCTGAAACATGACACTCACTCAGAACAAACCCCAAGGAACCCAAATATCAGCTGTTCAGGGTTGATGGAACGTTAAGGTTCCAATTCAGGAAAGTGCTTAGAATCCATTAACTTCAACATGACTTTAAATTTGGGCCTAGATGAGAAACTGCCTGTGTCTTTGAAAACTGCTGTTGAAGAACAATAAGAACCATAAGAATTATTTCTAGTGTCTCCATAGCCTTAATATCTTCAAGTGCCATTCAGAACAAGTGCAAAATCTAAACCTGTACTCCACCACTAGCCAGAGGCAGACACTATAAGAGGGACACATAGAGAAGTTTACTTGCAATAAAATATACGTGTAGAAGTGAAAATTAGATGAAAGGAGATTGCCAGCTTGGCCAATGTTGAAGGAAACGTAGTTTGCCTAAAATATAGGGAAACTACTTATGCTGTGTGAGGAAATGGCCCCTAAGATGAATCTGTGGTGATTTTATCAGGTCACACAAATAAAGCTGTCTTGTGGGTAGTTGCCATTTAGGTATCTATATTTTTAAGGATTTGAACACAAGAACACAAATAACTTGCTAATCTGGGCCACTTCCCCACCATCTGTACGGTGCCTGACACGTTTAATGAGTTGAACATATTACTAAAAATAAAGGCAGTTTTATGCCAACATTTATGCAGCATTTAGCATTTCTCTGGGCGACTAACAAACAAAAATCATCGCTCACCTACAGAGCAGTACTTGATTGGTTAAACTGACATGCATGTGAAGAGAAGCAATCACCCACATTTCATGTCAGAAATGTCTGTAAGGTTGGCACCATACTGAAAATAGGAGCAAGAATAAAGGAGAGGTACATGTTAGGACTTTGAGAGAAGAGGGATTTCTTAAATCCTATTAAAGGCTTGTCTGGGCCAAGGTATCGAATGTTCCAATTTTCTCCTGCAGTCAACTACAAATTGGCCTCATACAATTATTTGGTTTACAACATATTTTTGTTATAAACAGAAACTATTTGGGCAAATTTTCAAATTTCAGTGTAACACCTCCCAAAAAACTTCACTAGGACTGCCTGCATCCCACAGTTGTTTTTGGAATGATAGAACTACAATGGTGAATAGCTGTGTGCAGGAACAATTACAGTAACTGATTAGTACATGAAACACAAGACTCTGCAGGCACAACTGGTACAAATGCCTTTTAGTAGGCACACCTGTTGCATTTGGTTTTGATAGTTTGGTCCATTTTGCAAGCTCAGTATATTTGATACATTTAATACATTCACACAAGTGCCCAAATTCTGCCATTTCTTTATCCACAAGATACTGAAAATCTAACTCCTCCTCTCTCTCCTGTCATATGAAAATCTTGCCCATGCCCTTATCTCCTACTTTAAATCTGATACACATCATGCCTCCCATGTGATTGCTAAAATTATCTTCCTCACCTGTCAACATGACTGTATCTCCCATCTTCAGCATCTCTCTTTAAATGGCAGACTCTTTAGGGCACTAATATGTAGTCATGGCTTAAGATAGAACAATCAATGAATCATAATGATACAAGAGCTAAACTAGTCTCAAATAGCTTTCCTAAACAGTAGATAGTTATTTTAGTTATTTTTGAACACATAGTGAACATTGGGTGGAAAGGGATAGCGTAAACTTGTGACCTACAAAATTGATGCTTCACCCAGGGATGTCTCTATGCTATTCCACCCTGAACTGATAACCTTTACAGTTATTCCATATTTAGGCTCTGATCAAGGCAAGAAATTAAACACATATTTATCTTTAAGGACATGAGTGGCCCCATTGAAGGCAATAGGGCTATTCACATGCTTAAACTAAAACACATGCTGTCATAAATATAAAGGGAAGGGTAAACACCTTTACATCCCTCCTGGCCAGAGGAAAAAACCCTTTCATCTGTAAAGAGTTAAGAAGCTAAAATAACCTCACTGGAACCTGACCAAAATGACCAATGAGGAGACAAGATACTTTCAAAGCTGGAGGGGGGGGAGAAACAAAGGTTCTCTCTGTCTGTGTGTTGTTTTTGCCGGGACCAGAGCAGGAATGCAGGTCAGAACTCCTGTAAAGAGTTAGTAAGCAATCTAGTTAGATATGTGTTAGATTCTGTTTTGTTTAAATGGCTGATAAAATAAGTTGTACTGAATGGAATGTATATTGCGGGTTTTGTGTCTTTTTGTAACTTAGGTTTTGCCTAGAGGGATTCTCTATGTTTTGAATCAGATTATCCTGTAAGGTATTTACCATTCTGATTTTACAGAGGTGATTCTTTTTTTTTTAATTAAAATTCTTCTTTTAAGAACCTGATTGCTTTTTCATTGTTCTTAAGATCCAAGGGTTTGGGTCTGTGTTCACCTATGCAAATTGGTGAGGATTTTTATCAAGCCTTCCCCAGGAAAGGGGGTGTAGGGTTGTGGGAGGATTTTGGGGGGAAAGACGTTTCCAAGCGGGCTCTTTCCCTGTTATATATTTGTTAGACGCTTGGTGGTGGCAGCAATAAATTCCAGGGGCAAAAGGTAAAATAGTTTGTACCTTGGGGAAGTTTTAACCTAAGCTGGTAAAAATAAGCTTAGAGGGTTTTTCATGCAGATCCCCACACCTGTATCCTAGAGTTCAGACGGGAAGGAACCTTGACACATGCTTACTGGCTTTGCTGGATTGAGCCTCATTGCAGTTTCAGGGACAGTCACTTGATGTCTTGCTGCTTTGCGGGCTCAACTAGTGTGGGAAACAAAGCAAAAAAATCACCAGAAAGAAATTAAAATAGAACTTGAAATGAAAAGGAAAAAAAGTATTTCTCAAACACCATGAAGTGCACAGAGGCATTGTTTGTGTCTGTGACGCTGACAGATCAGCTCAGTGTAACACGGACAGCCCAGCTCAAATCAAAGTCATAGGCCAATTCAGTTGTGTGTGAATATCAAAGAAATGTTAAGTGGACTAGGAGGCATAAGACAATTAACTTCTGTTGATATAAAAAAAATGTTATTGTCTTCACTTATGTTTATCCTACTGTTTGCTATCCTATTACATTATGTATAGGCCACTTTTAGTTAACCCTAGAACAAAAGTGTATGTTAGTGAGAATTTACTTGACGTGTAAACTTCATGAAAACCAGTGAAAGACTGTTTGGATTGCTGTAACTAAATGCATTGTGTATATCTCTGTAATTGGATTGCGTATCCAACAGGATTGGAATCTTGGAACTGTAAATGAAGAAGTATGCTAACTTCAAATCATGGGTCATTAGGTTCAACAATGGG
The DNA here is from genome assembly GCF_965152235.1 of Eretmochelys imbricata. Lineage (NCBI taxonomy): Eukaryota > Metazoa > Chordata > Testudines > Cheloniidae > Eretmochelys > Eretmochelys imbricata. The sequence goes on from NC_135572.1 coordinate 146,815,317, forward strand.
AAATCCACAGACCCAGTCTGCATTTAGTCAACAAAGGAAAAGCCCCTGCTGTGATGGAAAGACTTACCAGATCTTCCAGAGAAGACAGCTGTAAGAATGGGTCCATAGAATGATCCTGTATCTCTAAGCTGCTTGGACATTTTCAGAGAGCATTTCAGATGCAAGACAGAGATCCCCAAAGTTATTTTGGCTAACCCTGAGAAATTTATGGAAAACTAGCAGATTACTACATCTCTGCTATCACTTTGGATTTACAAACTAGAACTTACTTTCTTTAACTTCTCAATATCTTTCATTCCCTTTTTTTAGTTAACAAAAGTTTAGTTAGTTTACTAGAAAAATTGGTTGCCAACATTGTTTTTGGTGTCAGATTGACAGTATCCATTGACCTAGGGTACGTGACCAGTCCTTTGGGATTGGGAGTAACATAATGTGAGACGATTTTTGGTTTTAATAACTTTTCATCACAACGTCTAATTTGTCTGGGCAGCAAGATGAGCTGGAGAATGTAAGGGGACTGTCTGTGGCTCCATGGTAAAACTGATATATTAATCCAAGAGTGCAAGTTAGTTACTGGCTTGGTGAAATCTAATAATAGAATATACCACAAGTTTGGGATGTCTGCCCTGTTTTCTGACAGTCTGACCTGGGATTGGCATGCTCAGCTGTGAGCTACTCTACACAGCCCACAACTGTTCTAAATAAAACCAACTGAGTAAATGTTTATTTACATAAAGGCAAAATAGCTCTTTGACAGGGCAACTTTCTGCAATATCCTTAAAAATAACTTATTGAATTCAGCTTAAGTCTCTTTAGAGTCCATTGTATTGTATACAAAGTTTATGTATTATTGTGGGAATTAAGATTGAGAACTGGTCAAGGAGGGAGACATGGCCAATGTAAATCTTTAAAAATGTCACAAGCTTCAAAGGACTGTTTTAAACAATGTTCCACACAAGAAGAAATGTTTGTGACAAAGTTAAGTGAATTTCTAAGGAAATATGTTGGGGAGAAGTGAATGAAAATTCTGACATCTGGACCCAATATTTTGAAGCTACTCCCTGGAGAGAGACCCAGTGTCTGCAGATTACCTTTCCCCAAAATCTGAAAATCAAAGTCCCAAGCTTTGATATGGAAAAAGGAAAGAACAGTGAGTTGGCAAAGTTTGCAGATGATGCAAAATTACTCAAGCTAGTTAAGTCCAAAGCAGACTGCAAAGAGTTAAAAAGGTATCTCACAAAACTGGGTGACCAGGTACCAAATTGCAAATGAAGTTAAATGTTGCTAAATGAAAAGTAATGCACAGTGGAAAAACATAATGTCAAGTATATATATCCAAAATGGTGGGGTCTAAATTAGCTGTTATCACTCAAAAAAAGAGATCTTGGAATCATTGTGAATAGTTCTTTGAACACATCTACTCAATGTGCAATGGCAATAAAAAAAAGCTAACAATATTAAGGATAATTGATAAAATGATAGATAATAAGACAAAAATATGATAATGCCACTATTCAAATCCATGGTATGCCCACATCTTGACTATGACACGCATTTCTGGTTGTCCCATCTCAAAAAATATCTATATTGGAACTGGAAAAAGTACCGAGAAGGGAAACAAAAATTATTAGAGGTATGGAACAGCTTCCATATGAGGAGAGAGAAAAAAAATCTGGGACTATTCGTTTTAGAAAAGAGATGACTAAGGGTGGTATGAAAGAGGTCTATAAAATTATGAATGATATGGGGAACCTGAATAAGGAAGTGTTATTTACTCCTTTACATAACACAAGAGGCAGTCGGATTAAAAAATACTTAAGAAAGTATGTTTTCACACAACTCAGTCAACCTGTGGAATTCATTTCCAGGAGTGTTGTGAAGGCCAAAAGTATAACAGGGTTCAAATAATAATTAGCTAAGTTTATGGAGGATAGGTCCACAATGGCCATTAGCCAAGATGGTCAGAGCTGTATCAGCGTGCTCTGGGTGTCCTTAAGCCTCTGGGATTAGGCGATGGGATAGATTACTTGATAATTGCCCTGTTCTGTTCATTCCTTCTGAAACACCTGGGATTGGCCACTGTTGAAAGACAGGTTTTAGAGTAGTAGCCACGTTAGTCTGTATTCGCGAAAAGAAAAGGAGTACTTGTGGCACCACAAGTACTCCTTTTCTTGTTGAAAGGCAGGATACAGGACTAAATAGACCATTGGTCTGATCCAGTATTGCCGTTCTTATGTTTTCATGTGAAACTGAAGGACTGATTTATTAGTGGGTGTCCTTGTTCTGAGATGAAGTGGTTATGAACTTCTAACCGCATTAGCATGTGTGTAGGTTCTTGTGTGGTTTTTAATATGTTTTCTCTGTAGTGCTTTTACCTTAAAAATTAATTTTCTTGCTTAGAAGGAGCTGTGTGGTAACTTGTAACTGTTCATGGCCTCTGAGGGGAAGGCAAAGCACAGAAGCTAGCATGTTTAGTCTGTCTGTCTTGCTGGGGAACACACAGTTTAGGCAGGGAACTGCAAAGCCTGGAAATATCCCAGTCAGGAGGGAGAGAGATGCAGGTCTTCACCTAAGAAAGGTGATGGCTGGGGAGCCAGAAGCCCAAGAGTGGATGCCATTGGTAGACCACAAGGCGAGAATACAGGTTCTGTTGTACTGCGCTGTGATATATATTATCTTGTGTCCCCTAAAATGGGAACAGAAGGAAGAGTAGCACAGAAGCTGATGTGGTGGCTCTGTGCTGGCTCCAGCTTTATGGCTGTTTTGCATCACCAGCCTAAATGGGTCCAGGATCTGGCTAATTATTTTATTTAAAAAGTTCCACTTACAAGTCTTTCATATAATAAATTATCGTTGGGGCTACAATAGGTGAGTAGCTCCACTTCTTCCATCTTTGTTCCCACAGTATTTTAAGACTGTTACCTTGAGAACAGACGTGAATTGGCTAAATCTCTTTATACTCCAATTAGGTAAGTGGTCTCTTTTATAAACAAAAATGGACGAAAATGCTTGCTACACTTCCTATTCTATCGTATAATATTCCAGTGGGAAATTAAAAAAAAATAGAATAATTCAAGGCATGAGTTTATGTTGCTGACAAAATAATGTATAGTGTACTATTATCTTAGTGATTGGCAGCTTAATAGAAGCAGATCGTCACTGGAAATGTAGTTTTATTCCATACTATATGTAGCTGACATTATTAAAGAAGACTTCTGTATTTCTAAACAATTTTAGGTCAGCTCCTCGACTGGTGTACATTGAAGTAGCTCCCTTGAGGTCACTGGAGTCACATCAACTTACCCCAGCTAAAGATTTGGCTGCGGGTCTTTTGTTCTGTTCTCTTTCCCCAAACAAAGACATGAGGTCTGGATCAAAATTCACAATGAATGTGACACTAAATTTATGACAACTATCCTATGGCAAGCGATCTAGCAAAGTTAAACTAGCTGTTAAGAACAGGATAAGCAGTGTTTCCCGCCCGGCTCTGCCAATTCTTTTTTTTTTTCTTCCTCGGGGGGAGAAAATGGGATTTCACAATAAAATCTTGTAAACAAAGACCTGAAATATGTCACTAGAGCAGAAAAATTCAAAATCAGCAAATAACAGAATGGCACTGTAAGGATTGGTGAGATTATACCTGACCTATCAACCACAAGGTGGGGTTTTGTATGCGTATAAGGATGTGAACTGGCAAAAGCAGAAAAGAGACCAACAAGGCATGTCAGAGTAACAAATAACCTCAAGGTCATATCACTAAGAATTTAGGAAAAAGTCAGATTAAAGGGACGTGATTATCATGTGTACCCCATGCGGGATACAAGATAAAACAGAGCACACAAAATTATTTGGAAGTGTAACAGGTTTGAAAACACAACGGTGCATGAACTATGGGAGTTTAGAGGACAATAAATGAGCAGCATGAACTAGTAAAGCATCAACTGAAGCTACATCCTTGAATGCATTGGATTGTACTCTGGCCCCCATTCTAGGCAAGTAGATCCTGGAAATCTGCCCTTTTCTGGTAACTATAGAATCCCCTGGCATGAGGGAATATTGAGCCACCTTCCATCCCTCACTATGGGCATAGGAGTACTCTATGGACTGGGGGATTTGGCAAGTAACAGAGTTTGGGTTCGAAGACTTCCTGACTCGAAAATAAACATCAAGAAAATGAAGTTTTGAAATTGTGGAAATATTTTGTTTTGACATTGTCATAATGAAAATTTCCAGTTTTCTAATTCAAAATGGCTTTTCATTTAGAAATGCAAGCTGATTAGACTAACCTAAGTCTAACCTAAACATTTCAAAATAAAACATTTTGATTGATCCAAAATGAAATGCAAAACAACCCTTCCCCCCCCCCCCAAAAAAAAAAAAAAACATAGTGTGTCAGCTCACAAACATTTTCAAGAGTTTGACTTTTCAGTCAAGTTTGTGACGGGGAAAAGTTTGCACTCTTACAAATATTCACAGTGCAGGAAAACTGTTTCATGCCCAGCTCTAGTGGTAGAGGATGATGATCCAGCAGTCCCTGCTAGTTTAACAGACCTTTGGGGCCATTAAAAAAACAACACAAGCTTCATATGGGATGGTAGAAATCCTACTCCAGGATCTGAGAACAGAAAACTTCCCTGCTCCAACATCCTCATGTGTCTCCGACCCGCCCGCAGCCCAGGGCCCTGCACTCTCCCCACCACGTCCCCACCCCAAGTTACCTTTGTTTGCGGGTGGCAGGGGCTCTGTCCTCCCACTGCGCCAACCCCCACCGCCCCAGTATGTTCAGCTCGGCTGCTCTTCCTGGCAGTCAGACCCAGGCAGGGAGTGGGACCAACCCACTCCTGGACACTACCTGGTGTAGCACAGCAGCTGCCTGGGAGAGTGCCTGGCTGCAGCAGAAGCGGGTTGCCTCCTGCCCAGACTTGGCTTCCAGGACAACAGCTGAGTGAGCTGGAGGGGCATGCTCGGCAGCGAGCTTCTGGCTGGGGAGGGGCAGCAGCAGCAGCAGCTCGCTCCCTGCCCAGGTTCAGTTTCAAGGGTCAGGGACAGACTCCCAGCATGCCGGGGGTGCGGGGTCTCTGGCACGCTCAGCCTCTGAGTCTAGCAGAAGTAGACTGCTGCTGCCTCAGCCAGGCACTCTCCCAGTCAGCCACTGTGCTGCACCAGGCAACATCCCAAGCATTGTTGCCAACTTTCACATGGTAAATAAGCACCCCGAGTTTCACAATAAGCCAAAAATCAAGCTAATCCCATTTCAAAACAAGGCCAAAACAAGCCAATCCCTAAGAACCCCAACACTCTATGTGACTAGATCCGTCCAGCGTGCAGTCAGAGACTGTGGTGGGTCCGCTGTGCACCCCTGACTCTCTCCCCGCCTTGTCCCTGCTTGCCCCCCGCACACACACCCCGACCTTGCCCCTGCTTGCCGGGAGCTGATAAAAAAAAAAGAAAAAGAAGCAACAAGCTACAACAAGCAACAAGCTACAAGCCAAACAAGCAACAATCTACAAGTCAAAAACTAGTCAACAATCAACTCACAAGTCAATTAAGCCAAAAACAAGCCTAATTTCTGCATTTTTTCATGGATTTGGCATGTCTGGTCCAGGAAACATGGCTAATGATGTAGCTACAGGACACCATCTTACACTAGGCTACAAGTAAATTCACAATCTAGTCACTCAGTTGGAAGAGAAATGCTAAGGGCCTGGTCCTGCAATACTTACTACTGGGCATAACACTTCTTGGTGGTAAATTAAGATCTTTTCTATTTACAAAAAAAAACCACAAATATTTTACATACATTAAGACTACATGAGATCCACATGCTGAAAAGTATCATCTTGAATTAGCTCTGATGATTGTTATGTACAAGTTCAGCAAGACTGATTGTTATGTACAAGTTAAGATGAAGTGAGGAAGAATGGCCTAGTATTAGCACACATCATGCAAAATAATAAGAACCACAAAACAGTATCCATAAATAATGTTAATTGTTAAAATGAACACAGTGACATTTTCTGCAGATATGTGAACTTCAATCATTCAATTTGGTCCTGTTTCAGAAAGAACCTTGACTGTCAAGGCATTATTTCATCTTACAACAGGACTGTGAAAAGAACAGGAGTACCTGTGCTGTTTAATCATACACATTTGTAACAGCAACAATTCTTACCATATCTATTAATCAGTATTAGTTGCTACTGAGAAATCCATCAATGTGTATCATCAATCATCATGATCATGAATTTATGTTAACAGCCTTTAGCTAATAAACAAGAGATTTAAAATAAAAAATACACAGAATGTCAACCAGATCAATGATAACTAATTTGTTTAGACTCAGAAATTATACCTATCTACCTCAGGCAAGCCAAGATTACTTTTTTTTAACAATTGCACTGGAACCTGTTTTTAAACAATTAGAACTGAATTGACAGCAAACCTGTTAGATGAAAAGAAATTGCATTTTAAAATTTCATAGCTGAAAATTAAACGGAAACAAGAACCATATTTGTTTAGTAGGAAACTAGGATTTCTCAGAGTTTAAATATGTTTGATTCTGCATCCTCCATGTCTTTTTGGGTCACTCTTGAACATATATTATAGGATTAGGGCCTGATTTTATATATGCTTATGAATAAGGGATGGATATGCATTCATAGAACTCGCAGAGACTTTAGAGAGAGTTCTTTGTGCCCTGAGCCTGACAATGAGCCCTTAAGATGTAACTTCTCCTTTGAATTCTTAGCAATATAGAACCCAGGGAAATGACACAGCAACTCAGCCAATTTAATAGCATCCAGTGTTCAAATTTTATTATTGCTAATATCCCACGTTAAAGATTGATATGTGCTGTTAACCACCTTAGAGATCCAACACTGAAAAATAAACTTAATGTTATTAATATTAAACCTGAAGCTATTATGTTAACTATTTTGTCCTGTGTATTTTGAGTATTTCCCGTAACATTTAACATCAGTGCTGCAGACAGAAAATGAATTTAAAAATAATAACAGATTTTTTTTATAATTCTCTGGTGTATTTATTACTTCATAAAATTGGTTTCTGGAGGACTCTGGATGACAGTAATAAGATACAGTTCCTTTCATCTTTAGGTCTCAAATCCAGGCCATGTCAATAGTGCTTCAAAGGAAACACCACATAATGGCTATTATGTGGCCCTTATGAAATGAGCAGGCCATCTCAGTCTAGTTCCTGAAGAATCAACCACCTCAGATGTGGAGACATTCCAAGAATGTAAGAGTTGCTCTGGGTTGAAAATAAATTATTTCAAAGCACAGTTAGAAACAATTAATGGGAAATATCCAAAAGATATGATAAACTTGTGATTCTATTGAGTGGCTCACCTAGTTAGCAAATATACTGTATGAAGATTTTAACCTGGAATGTATATAATTCCCATGGTTATTTTACTGCATATTGATATTTCAGTAACACCCCAGTCAGAAGTGGTGGAAGCATTATGTGAGGTATTGTGCAAACACATTGTGATGGTGCCTCCCATAAGGCTCCATGGAAATATGCTTATGAATATATATTCAACATAACTGGAATATGTTTTATGCTACATATGCCATGTAACATATCTATGTAAAGGTTATGATCTACTGAATCTATTAACCCCATTTGTATGCATGTATCATTTTTGTATTTGAAGTTATGAATACTGGTTTGATTTATAAGCAGCCAAAGTAGAGCATTTGGTCAGCTTCTTGAGAAAGAAATGTGCAAATTAGGTGCCCAACCAAGAAACACTTAAAGGACAATGAATCTTGTAAGGTTCCAATCCACATAAGAAGTCTACCTGAGGACTTTCAAGGAAGCATGTGAACCATGGCTGCCACCTATAAGTTCTGAGTCATGCATGGACAGCTGATTTGCCCATGACTCCAAAACTCCATCTTGGAGCTGGAGCATAGGAAAGAGTAGGGGGTCTCTATCCACAAGAGACAGTCTATTTAACCCCCTGGGAGACCCCTCCATTTTGTCTTCAGCTGGCTAAAGAGAGAGCCTCTCCACCCTCAAGGATACCTGAAAGAAACTGGAACAAAGGGCAGTAACTACAGGAGGTGTGAGTGATTGCTGGACCCAGACTAGAAGGATACTAGTCTGTAAAAGGAAGCTTACTGGGTGGGGTTTTATCTATATTCAGTTTTCTTAGACATAGACTTGTGTATTCTATTTTATTTTTCTTGGTAATTTACTTTGTTCTGTCTGCTATTACTTGGAACCACTTAAATCCTACTTTATATATTTAATAAAATCACTTTTTACTTATTAATTAACCCAGAGTATGTATTAATACCTGGCGGGGGGAACATCTGTGCATACTCTCTACCAGTGTTATAGAGGGTGAAAAAAATATGAGTTTACGGGTTTATTTGGGGTTTGGACCCCACTGGGAGTTGGGCATCTGAGTGTTAAAGACAGGAACACTTCTTAAACTGCTTTCAGCTAAGTCTGCAGCTTTGGGGCATGTGGTTCAGACTCTGGGTCTGTGCTGGAGCAGACTGGCATGTCTGGCTCAGCAAGACAGGATGCTGGAGTCCCAAGCTGGCAGGGAAAGCATCGGCAGAAGTAGTCTTGGCACATCAGTTGGCAGCCCCAAGGGGGTTTCTGTGATCCAACCCATCACACACATAAGAGAGACATTTCCTGCCCTGAAGAATTTGCAGTCTTAGGCCCTGATCCTGCAAACACTGTCACACACACTGACTGAGAAGTCTGTGGAACTACTCACATGCTTTCTAGGATTGAGGCTTAAGAAGAGTGACATGCAGAGGGTAGATATGCAATATATATATATATATATATATATGCTTTATTTACAGTACTAGTCTTTTTGGGAAATGTTACTAATGATAGACTTAGCTCTGTATACGAGCTACTGTGCCATCTAGCTTTGATCACAGCTTGGTATCTCAGTATGAAAGGAATTCTTTAGATTACAGCTATTTTTGTTGTTTTATTTCTGCACTCAAAAGATATGATTGCATAGTAAATGCTGTATGATGTTTGATCATCAGGTGAATATATGGGGTTTGCAAGTTGTATTGGGAGGAGAATATTAATCAATGTAAAGGAATTTGTTATATCACTGAGCTTACTGATCAGGCAAAGGTATACTGTGAAATCCTACTGCAATAGAAGTCAATGAGCATTTTGCCATTGATGTCAATGGAACCAGGATTTTACCCATTGTGAAGCATTTAATTATGATTAGTTTGGGGCTATTTTTTGTTTTACATTGTGAGACTTTTATTACCAGACAAGAGGTCATTTTGGTGCATAAAAAAGAATTTTCTTTAAAAATAGGATGTGTGAGTAAAACTGATCTTTTCTGTCTTCTTCCTAACACATATCAGAGTTCTTCTGTTTATCCGGTCAGATGTTCGACACTTTACTCCATATTCTACCATACTGCCAACTTCACCACTATTCTGTTCTTAGATCCAAATTTAGCTGCCTCGAGTTTCTTGCCATGAAGGATGCTAACTAGTGTGTTATGTTTATCTTACGATTCACCTATAATTTTTTCTGAAATTTCCCATTTGACACACGTCTCCCTTTAGATACACACATAAAACTGTGGCTGTAGTGATTGGGCTTCTTGTGTACTTTTCTTGGAAACAAAATGTTGTCCTTTTCTATGATTTGGCAAATAAATCATTGTCCTGCCCTGCCCCTACACAGGCTCACCCACAATTTACCCTATAGGTAAAATTTTCAAAAACATCCAAGTCCCACTTTCAATAGTGACATGGACTTAGCCTAAATCTTATTGAAAGTCAATGGGACTTAGTCTTCTAAGGCACTTAGGCATTTTTCCCCATTATTGTTTTTTTCTTTTAATCCTTCCTTTTCTCCTCTTCCATCATGTCTATTTTCCTGTTCTCTCCTCCTGTTTCTCCTCAGATCCTACATCTTCTATTTCTTCTCATCTCCATATTTCTATCAGCTCCTGTTCCACTCCTGGATTTCTCCGTTTCTTTCCCCATCCACTCCTGTGTTCACTTTACTGCTGATCCTTATTCAAGATGTTATAGAAAGGAGATTTTTTTCCAGGATAACTCCCTGAAAACCTGATAAGAACATCTGTTATCATTTTACTATCAACATCCAATATTGTCCTTTCCCTGAGTGAGGCAGAAAAACCTCCCTAGGAAGAAAAAAAGAAAAAGAAAAGAAGAGGATCAGAACTTAAATTAAAGAGGTTCAGTCTGTTTACAAAGGACTATGTTGGTTCCTGGGAGGAATGCCTTCATTATTCTAGTACTGATTGTTCACCCAGTCCTACTGTGAAATGATTTTTAAATTACCTATTGAAACAACCTCTCATGAATTGTTATATATTGTAAATTATGTAAAATTCCACCTCTCTCTGTGTGTTCAAAGCCCACTTCATTCTTTCCCTCCCCGTCCCCCCGCTCCCAGCACAGTTTGCCTTCTTTCTCTGTGTAGGATAGTTAATGTACCCACTCTTCCCTCATTATCTGCCATTTCTTTTGAATTGTGCAAGCATTCCAATGTGCGGTCTGTATATTCAATCTAAGCACTGCCCAACACTACTGATGCCTTTCCTTTGTTGTCCTCGTGTTCTGAATGACACGATGGCTGCAGGGGGGAGAATAACACTGCTTGAACCTTTGTATTTTATCACTGATGATATTAAGTTAAAAGCAGTTCAATGAGTTTTGGCTTTGGAAGTGGCTTTGATGATGTTCTGTGTGACTTCCCTTCCTGGTTCTACTGCTTTTATCAGTAAAGTTCAGTTCCTTTCTCATCTAGAGTCTTTTTCTCCGAGGTTCATCAGAAGGTTCTGTTCACTGACCAACATCACTCTTTCCTTTCCTGCTCATTACTAACACCAAGTATATTCTTTAAGTCACTATGGCTTTGGCCCCTTGACCTAGAGCCCTTATACTCCTCCCTGCAACTCAGTCTCTGTGAGTAACAGTATTTGCCAACAGACATACCTTTCCTCTTTCCTAATCAAATAAAAGCATTTACAATACAACTTCACTTGAAAATTGGAGAAGCTCTTTGGTAGAAGAGGGAGGGTCCCTTCTTTATGGGGAGTCTGAGGGGAGGGAAGAAGGATGAGAGAGGTGGGAAGGAGGGCTCCTAATCAGATTAAATCCTGAAGAGGAAATTACTAATCAGTGCAGGGAACAGGGCCAAATTAACCTTTTATGGGCCTGATGCCAAACATATTTGTGGGCCTTCATGGGAGAGCCGGAACCGCCTCCCGCCCTGTTCTTCTCTCTGAGGCCTGCCCCCACCACACCTCTTCCCTCCTAAGGCCCTGCTGGTCATTGCTCTCCCTCCTTTCCCTTCCCCAGAGCTTGGTCCTTTCCACCTCCCTCCCCTCCCCCACAAGGGTTAAGCAAAGTTAATGAGGTCACCTTATGATTTGCCTTTGTATGTCCAAATGTTTATTTTCTGACAAAGAAGAAAACTTAATCATGTGGATTAAATATCTACTTACAAAAAATGGAGGCATAAACATGCATGAAACTTTCCCCCATAAATGAAACTAGTTTGGTCCTTCATAACTCCATACAATTTTTGACCACTCAGTTCATGGCACTTTCTGAAGCCAGACCTTAACTACATTTATTACTAAATAATGTCTTAATCTGACAAATAAAAGTAGTATTTAATTTCTTTGGCATCCAAATAGCAAAGACTTCTGGACATGGTAACAAACTCTACATAATAGTAAAATTATAAAACAAACTACATATTGTATATATACCAGAGAAGGATTAAAATTAAAATCCTTGCGATTTCAATATTTGCACAGAGGATAAAATGCACAACTTCCAGTAACAACAATAGAAAAGACATGTCTAATGCTTTTCTTACTGTCCTGAAGGTGGTGGGTGTTGCCTTCATCTATCACTATTCCTTAATTTCAGAGGGGGGAGAGGGAGCCCAGGGCTGGTCTCGAGGGGGCAGCCCAGGTCAGTCCTCGGAGTGAGGTAGGGACCAGGGGCAAGCACAAGGGGTGGGAGACAGTATTCCCCATGGGGCAGCACGGAGCCGGGTCCTTGGGAGCTAGTTCTCTCTCTTTCCAGGTGAGCTGCTGCTCTTCCAGGCAGCAGCAGCTGCTCTTCCCACCCTCCTGGCTGGGAGGCTGATTGCAGTTACTCCAGCACTGCTGACTGGACACTGCCAGGTCAGGTTTTTGACCGGACTTTCCATCATAGCCATGGCCTCATCACTTATAAAATGAGTGAGTGGCAGGCAGGGCCTTGGGGAAAGAGGTGGAGCGGGGTGGGGAGAGGCAGAGTGAGGGTGGAGCCTCAGGAGAAGAAGTGGAGTGGGGGTGCAGCCTTGGGGGAAGAGGCTGAGCGGGGGTGCGGGGCCACGGTCCAGGTACCGGTGTGGGCCCCTTTTGAGTGTGGGCCTGATGCCATGGCGCCATTGGCACTATTGTAAACTCAGTACTGGCAGCAGCACAGAAGGTCACAGGGAGCTCAGAAATGCACAATCCAGTAGGGTCCAAGGCTGAGGGATAATGGCTTACACAATATATAAACCTGTCTTCAGAGATGAGAGCTGGTACAGCAATGACTTTTCCAAATAGTTCTTAACAAAGTCCTCCTGGAAAAATACTCAAAAGAAAGTGATTACCCGAGATAGCAAAATAATGTATATATATATAGCACATGGAATATGTATACAGCAGATACACAAAACAGGAGAAATCAAAGCATTCTGATTCACAAAATTTAACACTAATACAAATAATGCATTTGTAGTTGCTAGCCATTACATTTTTTTTTCCTTTTCAGATATTTAATCAGTTTTCTAGCCTTGCTTTTGTACAGTTTCTATGAGGGGGTGCTTTATTAAAAGATATTTTTTTATGGGATGAAATGCATGAATTATTCATACGGCCTTATAGGTATACAGTGCCTTTAAGCCAGAAGCATCCTAATGCATATTACAGGCTCTCTCTATAAGGATCACTCCTGCCGCTCTGAAATGCAGCCAGCTGCATATTACATGGAACACATCAGCATTGCTAGTTTTCAGGAAGCCTTCCACAGGTCAACTCTATATTAGATTATGTGATCTGGTGAGCTCACTGCCCAGAGTAGGGTGTTAACAATCTGACCTTGTTATTTATTATTTGACAAAGTGATGAAGTGACTGTCAATAGACTGAAAAGACTCCCATTGACTTTATTAGTCTTTGGATCAGCACTTGGCCTGGATTTTCTGTCACATATTGGCTACAAGATAAACCAACACTGAAAATCCAGCAAACAAAATTTTTGTAACCTTCATATAGCTTTAAATATTTTGGGTCAGATTCACCAGTTCATTCCAGCTGCTTTCCTCCACTCCTGTGCCATTACATTGCAAAAAAATCTGTTTCTAGTATTCTCTGGTTTATACTTTTTCCCTCCTCATTTATGAATGAGCTCATTATTTTTCTAGTTGTGATGGCATTATTATAGTGAAAGACTGAAAAAGAAGCCATTTCTGCCCTGTTCTTGTACATCTCATTTATTTCTCTGCTTATTTCATTCATTTGTACCAAAGAAAACAGCACCGTGAATAAGTTTCCATTTGCAATGATAACCTAGGAGTGAACGGTGTTTGATTTGAAATGCATTTGTGCAGTTCCTTTCTTATAGTACCTCTTACTACCAGTTACATTTTCTCTAACTCACTGGATTTACATTTGCGTAGAATGACCCCATACAGTGTGTACAGTCAACAGAGATTACAGCACCATGAACACACCAAAAATTGTGTGCCATCTGGCCACCCCAAATGTAATCATTATTTGAAACACTCTTTTTGGAAATTAAAATAAATGTTGAAACTATTACATATAAATACTATTTTGATGTTTAGATTAATGTCGTTCAGAAAGCAGGACACTTTTTTTAAAAATGCACGTTCTTTTCGCTGGTTGAAAAACAGGATGAATTTTTTAAAAGAATTTCTACAAAAAATGTTTCCCTGATATTGACAAAAAAAAATCAAAATTTGACTTTTTTTCAACTAGTTTAATTCAGAGTTTTTACTTCTTAATATTTTGTAAAAATGTATAGACCAGATCTATTTTTTTTTCCAATTCTGATAAGCCTTCCATACCTACCTGTATTTCTTCTCACTAATGATAAACTGATTCTGATCATAAAACTTTGGGGAAGCTCTGAACATGTGGGTCTGTGGGTATTTTGCAGCATCAGGCATTCTAACTGGTTTATGCTGTAATATAATTCCTTGAAGCATGTGGTAAATATTTAGACCCTATCCAAACGGCAAACATACTTCCAAAAATTATATCACAGAATGACTATTTGACATTTCTGCAAATATCTTGCTATTAGGGGATACCCATGAGTTTCCTTTTGAGGCAAAGAAGTTTCATTGTTAGTCTTCATCTTCAATGATATAGTGAATTGTCTTCAAATTATCATGAAGAAATCTAAAAAGTGAATGTTTGCCATGATTTAATTACATTAATTGACTGTTAAAATAAATGAAAAATTATTTTACTTGATAGTCACATTTACAAAAAATGAAACAGGGCATACTGAATAAATCAGAGGCAGTGAAACCTAGGTACTGATTCTTTGAGGTGCTGAGTAGCTGCATTTCCATTGAAGATAATTGGTATTAGCCAGGGAGTCTGGCCCTTTGCATCATTCCATTTTCAATCTTTTGCACAAATACAAAATAGGAAATGACTGCCTCAGAAGGAGTACAGCAGAAAAAGATCAGAAAAAGGAAGTAAATACGAGTCAGTAATGTAATGCTGTTGCCAAAAATGTGAACATCATTCTGGAGTGTATTAGCAGGACTGTTGTAAGCAAGACACAAGAGGTAATTCTTCCACTCTCTTCAGCACTGATAAGGCCTCAGCTGGAGTGTCATGTCCGATACTGGGTGCCACACTTTAGAAAACATGTGGATACATTGAAGAAAGTCTAGATGATAGCAACAAAAATGATTAAAGGCCTAGAAAGCATGACCTACAAAGAAGGATAGAAAAAACTGTGTGTGTTTTGTCTGGAGAAAAGAAGACTGAGGGGGAACATGATAACAGTCTTCAAATACATAAAAAGATTGTTATAAAGAGGAGGGTGACAAATTGTTCTCCTTAACCAAGGAGGACAGCACAAGAAGTAATGGGCTTAATTTGCAGCAAGGGAGATTTAGGTGAGACACTAGGAAAAGCTTCCAAACTGTCAGGGTAGTTTAAGCACTGGAACAAATTATCTAGAGAAGCTGTGGAATCTGTCACTGGAGGTTTTTAAGAACAGGTTGGACAAATACCTGTCAAAGTGGGTCTAGATAATACTTGGGCCTGTCTCAATGCAGGGGACTGGATTAGATAACCTAACAAGGCCCCTTTCAGTTTTACGTTTCTACAATTTCAAAAATCCAATATTATGCTTCCAATATTATACCATAGCATTCTGTGGATTCCATCATGTCTTCTGCAAGCTGATGAATCTGAAATCTTCTGGTATTGCCCTCATGAGATTATTGTTGTGCTTTTGCATTGAACTGAACATTTTCTGTACGTGCTACAATTTGCAGTGTTTATAGTTTTCCTTGAACCAAAAGCTATTTGAACGATATTGTTTCCCACAACAAGAGTATAGTCTTTGAGTGTTGTTCATGTTGTCCATTGAGCTTGATGCTCATTTTATTTGTTGCACAAATTACATTATGCTGTTGCAGCTTCCTGACACCTTTAGTATCTGTCTTCATTGACACAGTAATTTCTTGAGTTTGTTTTAGCGTCAAAGCAGCCTCAGTCAATAGCAGTTTTGGATGGGCTCTTCTTGCATAGCACACAGTAACTTGTCCCTTAGTGCATTATATAAACACTTTTCAAACTGGCAATGCTCTGTTAATTTCCTTAATTCAGCCACATTTTCTGAAATAGTTTCTTTTTTTTTGTTCCATTTATCAAAACAGAACGCTCTGCAATCATCAATAGGTTTCAGAGATAGTTGATTTTGTCAAATTCCCACAATGCTACCAAATGTTTTGTCTCTTGGTTTAATTGGAGCATGTAGGCTACACAGTAGGTTACATGTTTTAGCCCCACTACTCTCAGTAAAACCATCACCTTTTCCTTCAGTTATATCAATAGCTATTATATACTGTTCCTACCTCTCATTTATAGGTGATCCTCTACTGAACTAGCAAACAAGTCAATTTTCCCCAAAAGGTAGACATTTTAGCCTTTTTTTCTCTTTAAATAAGCCATTTACTCAGTCCCAGTGTTCGAAAACTGCAGTTTCCTTTTAGTTTCACTAGGTCGTGGCCCTTACTCTCTATTTCACTGTATTCCTGGATTAGGATCGCCCCCTTATTACCAGTTGTTGTGCCTTTTGACTTTTTACAGAGCAAAATAATATGCCAAAATGACATGAGCTCAGTGGGTCCCAAATCACAGTGTGTACAAAATGCATACAAACATGCAAGGTCTAACTACTTGTGTACGACTGCTGTGGCGGTATTCTGAAATGTATAACATAGTGAGTACCACTAGAGGGCTCACAAATTATTTAAAGGGATACTTTACTTTACAGATAGATGTCACTGACCCTTTAAAATTTACATTTGGAAAAGCCACCTACAGTCCGGAGGTTTACAGTATGTAGTCTTCTTGGTTCTATGATTAATAGAAGAACCAAAAAACAAACAAAAAATCAGCATCTGTAACAATGGTGCTGTAGCACTAGTGGTTTCTGATGCTGTATAGACTGTGCCCCTTCTCCATGACACAGCAGGAACAACAGGCAAAAAAACAGAAACTTTAGTAGAATCAGGAATGGCTCGCTCAAGGAGACAATTGTCTAGCCTGGCAATTCGGCCCCTAGGAAGGGCTGATTCCACCGCTGATAAAAACTGAGAAACCCAGTAAATAGAATGAAAACCAAACTTGACAGCTAAAATATGTTCTGAGATCCAGGTAAACCTAGAAAAATCAATTAAATGAATCAGTTTTGTTACACTGCTGCAATAAGGCAAGAGACAAGACTCCCAGAAACAAGACTAGGATTCCTCATGGCAGAATTATAAACAAGGGGTTCAGCAAGCAGCCCTGGGAATTCCAGATGCCTATCCTGTGGCCTCAGCTTAAAAATAAACAAACAAACAAACAAACAAACCGCTCCAAGCATTAAAAAGGCATTTATAAAAACCTAGTGATATTTCAAAATGAAGGCACCCAGTGTCTAACCAGAAAAGTGCCAAATCAAAACCCATACCTCCTGCCCAACAAAGGAAGGGAAAAGCCAGTCGTTTACAAGGAACAGAATCATCCTCAAACAACAGCTGCTGCAGAGTCTGGAACTAAAAAGTAGCGACTCCGCTGAAAAGACCAATGAGAAGTTCACCTTCTTCCACAATGGCCAGATACAAAATATTCTCTAACAGAGACTCTGTGACATACAGGTCTGAGAAGAAATTCACAGCAAAGTTTCTAATCCTCATGGGATTTATAAGTACTTAGCCCAACAACATCTTGAAATGGCCAATCCTCTTCTGCTCTGCATGTTTCTTTTTCCATGGTAAAGAAAAACCGAGTTAGGTGCAAAAAGAAAAGGAGTACTTGTGGCACCTTAGAGACTAACCAATTTATTTGAGCATAAGCTTTCGTGAGCTATGAGTTAGGTGCATAAATCTGAGAAAGTCCCTGAAATCAGGACCTAGCCAGTACACTCTGAAGTGTACTGTCCAACAGGCCTTGCAAGAGCTATTTTTTTTTTAATATGATGATCAAGCTCTCATGCAACTCAGCATCATTACTGCCATGAAAGGCAATTTCAGGTTCCACAAATCCCACAATCCCCAACTCTTAACTCCTCCATACTGCAGCTAGGGCCCAGGGTTGTCTGCTGCATGTATTTCTGACAAAAATGTTTACCATTAACTTAACCCACATCCCACCACTGCTTCAAGGAGGGGAAAATGTCATTTGAGGTAACCCCGGCTCCCCAAAAATAATGGAATGAGTCCTGAAAGTGAACAGCTTGTAAAAAGATGAGTGTTAAAAAGCTAGTATGGATGATGGTCTTGAATAGAAGGAAAAGACCACACAAATAAGACCAAATCATGATCTGAAATCCCAGCAGGGACACTACAAGTAGAACGCGTATGAGATAAATCATGAGCAAAAACACTAAAACGACCCAAACGGGCCATAGGGAAAGCTGGTACTAGCACTCAGTCAGGTGTACTAGTGCTCATAAGGGTGAAAATGTCACCACGCACCCATCAGGTTAGAAGCCTGCAAAAGAGTTTCAAGTTGCTGAGCAGACAGTGGATGTGGTACCAAATTACTCCAATCAAATCTCTCATTAAGAGTATGATTGAAACTGCCCCCTCCAAATTAAAACGTCACTTGTCAAAAAAATTGTAAAAAGAGCACCCAAACTCTGAAAAAAAAATCACCCTCTTTCCCTACCGGAGGAGCATAGGCATTGAAGGAGCAGGGAGATGATAGTGCTCAAAAGTAGATCAAAGCCAAAATACTTCCTTCCTTGAACAAATTTGTGCACAAAGAATCAGGCTTTGTCTGTGAAGAGAATGGCAACCACCTTGCCTACAGTGGAAACATGATTCAGAAAAACCTCTTCTTTCCTATCAGCAATCCAATCAGTTTGATTGCCTGCAGCTGTGTATGTGTCTCTTGCAAAAATGAAATCTCCACTATTTTCTGGGACAGGTACTCAAAAAGAGCCATATGTTTTTTAGTATCTCTACAACCATTCATATTCAGAGAGCCACATAAAAACTATCCACCAGACAATTACTCTCCAGAAAAAATATGAAAAAGACAAATTGTGGGGTTGGAGGAGAACCCAAAACTTGAAACAAAACCACCAAATTGTCCTATGTCCTTTGATCCCCAATGTTTCCATTGGTCTATGAGATACTCACTTTGGTCATCTGTTTTTTTCAATCTGTTTGTCAAACTCAGACACAGAGACACATCTCATCATAGTATACTGACCAGACAACAAAAACAGCTTACGATCAGGATAACAATCTGCCTCCTCTACTCAGAGGCTCAAGGCAAAACTACAATCCATGGCCATAGGTTAAACTTTCCAGAAACTCAGTTCCCTGTCCCCCAGACTGGCCATGACCTCCCAAAGGGCTAAAACAAAAGATATCCCGAAATTCAACCCACAACAACACACAAAAAAAGCCACATTTCCCCAACGGAATGAAACACAGAAAGAAGAGCAAAAACTCTCTCTGCCTTGCTCCCAAAATCTACTGAGCAAGAACAAGTGTCTCTGTACTTCAATGCATAGGGCACCCACCTGTGAGGTGGGCAACCCAAGGTCTGCTCCATCACTCCAACACATTTTATCCACTGTTTCGACAGGAGAGAGTAAAGGAGCCCTACATCATACTACCCCAGAACTGAGCGGTTTAGTGCACTTTTCTGAGATGTTAGAGACCTGTTCAAATCCTGTCTCCCCTTCTGGTAGAGAGAGAGGAATTGAACCTGGGTCTCTCATACCCCTGTTGTGTGCTCTAATGACTGACCTAAAAGTTATAAAATGGGCACCCATTCTCTCATTTTAAATGGCATGAGGCAGGCCCCTAACTCATTCCTGCAAGAAGTGGCTTAGATGATTCCCATTTATGGAGCACTAACCAGAGACAAGCACTTCCCTGTTGCCTGGACTTAGGCAGCACCTTCTCCACGAGAGGGGTAAAGCTTAGTACAAACTCCTCTCTTTGGAATCTCACACTTACTAGCTTAGGCAGCTCCCTGCCTGTGTGCAGGATTGAATTTTATGGATTGCATTATAAGGCCTCTCCCCATTCATTCTACAGGAGCCTAGGTACCTAACTCTGTTTTGTAGATCTCAGTGTTATTCCTGTGCGTTTTTTAGGCACCAAAACCTTAGGTGCCGGGATGCTCAGGGATTCTATCCTTGGTTTTTATTACAGTAGAGTTATGGTATTTCTAGGAACTTACAGACGAGTACACACTAAGGCCCCACTGTGGATGGGGCCAGCTAGAGATGTCACAAAATTTATAGTGCCTTTTGATCCCTTGGTTGACAGTTTCTTCTATGTCTGCTTCGTTTTTTGTTGAAGATGATCGAAGCTATTGGCACTCAGAAATTCTGAATATCAGACTATTGAATCAGGTGCCTTTATTTTCCAAGTGTGAAAATTTTGACTTGTGTGTAATTAGGATGGGACATTAACACATTAAATAGATATCTACTGAATTGTGAATGTTCTTCAGTTACAGTACCTAATTTTTTTTAATTCCTAGTAAATATTTTATTATCCTATTGACAAATAATATACACGCTCATTAAATTGAAATTAAACACATGGCTAAGCGTATCTAACCTGAATCTAAAGCATATCTAAAGCGAATCTTTATTTAAAGTGTCACTGATTCCTTCATTTTTAATCTGTAAATGTTATAACTTCACATATCAAACTCTTAAAAATATGAAGTGGATTTTATTACTGTACAATCATCCAATAAACATAGTGTGCTAGCTAGCAACGCAAGTAGAAACTGAATACTAGTACATGCTTCATTAAGCAATTACCACTGCAAAAGAAGGATGATTTTATGATTTCTGAAAAAAATTAGCATTTTCGAAGGCAAAATTTACTTAGAAAGAGATAAATAACTCGTGTAAAATCAGCTCTCTTTAGTACTGTAGCTTATTTTTCTTAAATCAATAGCAGTTTATTAATTTAATGAATGTGTTCAGGCTTTTAGCCTAGAATAATTATTTAAGGCTACAGAAAATGTCAAGTCTCAAAACTATTTTTCAAGAAATAGCTTTGAAAAGTATAATAATTGGTCTAATTCTTATGATCTGAAGTGCTCACGAATAATGCACCAATTACATGCTGAGGTAAAATAAAATGCTTTACATTTTCTCATCATGACCAAACATCATTTCAACTTACCTTACTCTTTCCTAACTTGACTAGACCAATATTTTTTCCCTTATCTTGTTTCTAAAGCAATTAACAGCATTAAACTTCACCATTGTAACAGAGGAACACAGTAGAGGAAGGATGTCATTTGAAGCTGCATGCTGCAGTGTGCTGACCACCTTCAAATCCATGTGAAATCACTGGGACCAGAGGGGAGGCAGCACCTCTGAGGAGCTGCTCTTTTCACTCCCTTTTAATTCCTCTTCTATCAATACTTCTCCTCATTTCAGGATGTCGACACTGCAGATTAACCCAGATGATTAGCATCCAGGTGACCATAGCCAAAGCCATACCTAATTCACTGTGTCCTCGCTGCTGCTGTACGCGCCCATATGTGTTGCTACAACTTCTGGGGACATATCCCAAGGTCCTATCTGGGGAAGAAAGCTGAGCCACTTTATAATTCCCAGTAAACTGTGAGAAAACTTTTCTGTCCTTCTGGAATTGTGGGAAGCATTGGAGGACTATCAGCATTTGAGTGATTCATCTTCATCCACACTGCTAAGTGGGTGGCTTACCAGCCTGAGGGCAAACAGCACTTGGACTTTAACCTCTACCCTCAGACAAGCCAGCTATCCTGGGTGAAAATCACCACCACACTAAGGTGAGAGGGGTGGTGGGTAGATGGGAGCCAGGTTGGAGCAACACCTGAGTAAAAGCCCAAGTGAAAACATATTTTTAGCAGTGATTGCTCCTGAACTCTGGGGCAAGTGGGACATAGCTCCCCTCTGTGCACTTCCCCCCACCTCCCCTGTTGCCCTTCATCCACCCCCCAGCTCTCTCTCCCACTCTATCTGCCTGAAACCAGACCTACACATTCCTTCCACACCTTAGCTCTGCACCCTGCCCCAAGCTCTCTCCCCTGCAGCTCCCCCATACCCAGTTTTGTGGGTATGAGGGAGCAGCAGATAGTGGTGGATGAGATTACTCTAAAAGCAGAAGCAGCAATAAAAGGGAAGGAGCACCTCAAGAGAGTCAAGCTCTCATTTGGTCTGGATTGTTGTTCTCTACTTTCTCTGGTTTTTTTTTTTCTCATTGAGCCTGCTTGGAGCACTCCTGACAGGGAATCGCTGGGATTCTCAACTGCTGCAGCTGCTCCTACTCCTCAGCTCAGTTCCTTTGCTCATGGGGCAGGCCACAGGTTACTGTGCCTGTACATTGCTCAAACTGCCCCATATTGACTCTGCTGATGGACTCTAAAAGGTACCTAGAGTGAATTAACACGGTCCTGTTTGACACAGGACTACATCAGTGTGAATGAGGTACAAGTGACATGAATGCTTATTGGTCCAACTTGATTATCATACACATTGTAAGGAGAGTGATCACTTTAGATAAGCTATTACCAGCAGGAGAGTGGGGTGGGAGGAGGTATTTTTTCATGCTTTGTGTGTATATAAAAAGATCTTCTACACTTTCCACAGTATGCATCCGATGAAGTGAGCTGTAGCTCACGAAAGCTTATGCTCAAATAAATTGGTTAGTCTCTAAGGTGCCACAAGTACTCCTTTTCTTTTTGCGAATACAGACTAACACGGCTGCTACTCTGAAACCTGTCATGAATGCTTATAGACATGAAAGGTTTCCAAATGAGGAGAGAATGAAAAGATTGAGAAGGAGACGAGTAAGAGGGGATTTTATAGAGGTATAAATGATAGTGAATGATTATAGAATCATAGAAATGAAGGGCTGGAGAGGACTTCAAGAAATCATAAAGTCCAGCTCCCTGCATTGTCACAGAATCTAGACCATCCCTGACAAGGGTTTGCCCAACCTGTTTTTGAAAACTTCCTATTATGGGGATTTCACAACCTCCCTTGAAAGCCTATTCCAGATCTTTACTACCCTGACACTTAGAAAGTTATTCCTAATATCTAACATAAAACTCCTTGCTGGAGACTGAACCCATTCCTTCTTGTACCACTTTCAGT
Organism: Eretmochelys imbricata; assembly: GCF_965152235.1. Classification (NCBI taxonomy): domain Eukaryota; kingdom Metazoa; phylum Chordata; order Testudines; family Cheloniidae; genus Eretmochelys; species Eretmochelys imbricata. Next base: position 146,838,253 of record NC_135572.1, read on the forward strand.
GGTCCCAGAGAGCAATTGATCCCTGTCCTCTTTATAACAGCCCTTAACATATTTGAAGCCTTATCAGGTCCTCTCTCAGTCTTCTTTTCTCAAGACTAAGGGCTTGTCTACACTGGCAATTTACAGCGCTGCAACTTTCTCACTCAGAGGGGTGAACCCCCCCCCCTCCCTCGAGCACAGCAAGTTTCTGCTTTGTAAAGCCCTCGTGGGGGTGGCTTATTTAGAGCACTGAGAGAGCTCTCTCCCAGCACTCGGCCGCGACCACACAAGCCACCTTGAAGCCCTGCCGCAGCAGCACTTTAGCGTTGCCAGTGTAGACTAGCACTAAAGAGAAGCAGTTTTTTTCCACCTTACCTCATAAGTCAGGTTTTCTAAACCTTTTATCATTTTTGTTGATCTCCACTGGACTCTCTCCAGTTTCTTCACAACTTTTCTAACATGTGGCTATCAGAACTGGACACAGCTAGGGCCTCACCAGTGCCAAGCAAAGTAGGACAATTACCTTCCGTGTCTTACATATGATACATCTGTTAATACACCTCCAAATATTACCCTTTTTTGCAGCTGCATCACATTGTTGGCTCATGTTCAATTTGTGATTCACTATAACCTCCTGATCCTTTTCAGCAGTACTACCATTAACCAGTCATTCCCCATTTTGTAGTTAGCATTTGATTTTTTTCTTCCTACGTGAAGTACTTTGCATTTATCTTTATTGAATTCAGAACAATTCTTCTTTAGCAAGGTCGTTTTGAATTTTGTCCTCCAAAGTGCTCGCAACCCCTCCCAGCTTCATATCACCTGCAATTTTATAAGCATACTCTCCGCTCCGTTATCCAAGTCATTAATGAAAATATTGACTAGTATAGGACTCAGAACTGATACCTGTCGGACCCCAGTAGATATTCCCTCCTACTTTGACAGCAAACCATTGATAACTACTCTGAGTATCATCTTTTAATAGTTGTGGAATCCACTTTACAGTAATTCCATCTAGCCCACATTTCACTAGTTTGTGTATGAGAATGTCATGTGGGACTGTGTCTAAGGCCTTACTAAAATTAAGATAGATCATATCTACTACTTTCGCTCTAGTCTCTAGACTAGTAACCCTGTCAAAGTTTGAAATTAGGTTGGTTTGACATAATTTGTTATTGACAAATCCATGCTGACTATTCCTTATAACCTTATTATCCTCCAGATACTTACAAATTGATTCATACTTTGTTCCAGTATCTTTCCAGATATCAGAGTTAGGCTGACTGGTCTATAATTTCCTTGGTCATCTTTGTTTCCCTTTTTAATTGTAGGTACTATGTTTGCCCTTCTCCAGTCTTCTGGGATTTCACTTGTCCTTCAGCAGTTTTCCAAGATAATTACTAATAGTTCCGAGATTGCTTCAGCTTGTTCCTTAAGAACCCAAGGAGGAATTTCATCATGCCCTGCCAACTTGAATATATCTAACATACCTAAATTGTCTTTAACTTGTTCTTTCCCTATTTTGGTTTGCATTCTTTCTTCCTTATTGTTAATATTAATTGTTTTGAGTATCTGGTCACCATTACATTTTTCAGGAAAGACTGAAACAAAATAGGCATTAAATAGGCATTGACTTTCTTGATATCACAAATTATTAGCTCCCCTGCCCCGATAAGTAGAGGACATACACTTTATTTCACCTTTTTGTCTTGCTCCTAGTGTATTTAAAGAGCCTCTTCTTATTGCCTTTTATGCCCCTTGCTAAGTGTAACTCATTGTGTGCCTTAGCCTTTCGGATTTTTTCCCTACAATCTTGTGCTACCCTTTTGTACTCTGCCTTAAAAATGTGTCCATGTTTCCACTTTTTGTAGGATTCCTATTTGATTTTCAGGTCATAAAATAGCTTCTGATGGAACGATATTGGCCTCTTACTATCCTTCCTGTCTTTCCTTAACATCAGGATAGTGTGCAGCTGTGCCTTTAACATGGTCTCCTTGAGAAACTGCCGGCTGTCCTGAACTCCTTTTCCCCTTCAATTTTTGAAAGTAAATCAGGTGCTCCTACCTACTCTCTCTCATAATACAATATCAAGGAGACATTCTGTGAAAATGAAAGGTAATACATTTAAAACTCACACACAGAACTATTTTCTAACCAAATCATTAACCACCTGTAAAACTCATTGACATTAGATATCATTGAGGCTAAGACCTTAGTAAGATTCAGAAAAGGGTTAGTCATGTGGAAAGGAAGAATATTCACATATACTCTCTCTCTCTCTCTCTATCAGAGACAGGACAGTGGATAAAATAGACTTTAGGCCTGGTGCAAAATGACATTTCCAATATTCTTATGTGCACTTTCCTATACCAGCTTTGCTAAATTTGATTTATTATTTATTTTAGACATTGGAATACAAATGGAAACAGCCTTGTTTTACAATAGTTGAGAAACTGTAATATAGATTATTAAAATTGGACCGTGTTCTCAATTTTCTGACTCTTCTACCACTGGCAGTGGGTTAAGCCTCCTTCCTTTTCTCAACTCGACTGTTACAACATCCTCTCGGGGCAATGTATGCAGGGATGCTGTCTCTTGAGAAAATTAGTATTGACATGAGCTGGCAAGGAGCGTAAAGCCCAATATAAGAGGGACAATAGAGTAAATAAAATAAACCCTAGAAAAAGAATGGCCCATTCAAAATAACAGCATAACTGATGGAGACTTTACTGGGAATGGGAAAACAGGATCTGGGAAATGAAAGGGTTCAGGTTAACTAATACACTTGTAAATAAGTCAGTTCCCCCACCACAACACTCACAAACTCCTCCAATCCCAGATCCCTCCCTAGCTCCTTCTCAAGCAGGTGGTTGGCTAAGTCTGAGTGTCCTGAGACAGAATCTTGCAGCACTGTGGAGTTGGCTGGCTTAAACAAAAGCCCCGTTATTGTATCTTCACCCTGGGCGGGGCAGGATCTTCTGCTGACTCCAACTGGGCTCACTGGTTCCCTGATCTGGAAGCCTCCTAGGGTCTCACCTGGCCTTGATAACTTGTACTGAGTCAGATCTCTGTCTGCTGGATGTTGGTCACTGCAGTGCTGGAATTGCCTGGTCCATTCATCTAAAGTTTCATAGCAGTGCAAGAACTCCCTTCGGGGGGAATGGGATTTTAGCAGGGACTCTCTGACCTGTGTTGTCTCTCTTTTGGTTTCCAAATCCAAAACTACACCTAAGATCTCCTTTGTGTAGAATTAGCCTGTCAGTTCACTGGAGATTCTGCAGCCCTATCTTGTCATTGCTCCAGTGGACTAATTCTCCAGATCAATCCACATTAGCCTCTGCTCAGATTTCTTGTTCATTCTGTCCCCACCCCTGATTCCAAGAATGCTGGGAAATGTTGCCAGAATGATCTGGTAGCCTTTATAGATGTAGCCTTTTTGTTAGAGCCCTCTAGAGGCTCAGTCTGGAATTCCAGGATCTGGCCAACTCTAGTTGGGGATTACAATTCTTTCTCCTTAATATCTCCAAACATCCTTTGTGGTCAAATTCAGGCATGACATAAATGGTGGTGATTGTGAACCTGAAGGGATTATACTAGCAAAGTATGAAAGACTGCCAAACAGCTTGCTGTAGCTCTGGGAAATTTTTGTCTAGTGTGTCTTGATTTCAATTTGCAAAGTTATATATCCTGAGAGCTCCAGATATTTTCGTGGAATTAATGGCTTGAAAATTATACAGCTCGTGGCTTTACTTTTTCCAGAATGATTTGATCTGAGTAACAATTTAGAAGTGCTAAACTGAAGACAAATGACCTCACAGAGCAGCAAATTAATACAGTTAAATTTATTAAAGTCAGACACATTTTTGTTATGTTTTTTTTAAATGACAGTTCAAACATATATGCACTGACTGACTAATACACTAGTATGAGGTACTTTGCATGTACATTTTGTTGCTTTTCATTCCAATATGACACAGCATAAAGAAGTACATTGTGACCTTTTTATCTCTCAGATTATATATGACAGGGTGCAGAGGCACTGTAGTGTTAGTAGCAATGGGGACTTAACTCCAGTTTTGCTTTGCTTCCTCCTCTGCCTGCACAAATGCTCATGTTATGCAGTGGACACTGCAGGCCAATCAAGCTACCCAGCAAGAAGGCAGGAAACTCTGCAAGAGTGGCTTCTTGGAAAATAGAAAGGGAGGATATCCTGGCAAAAGGTGTACGCTATGCACAGTCCCTGCAGGATTGGGGTGATAGCTCAGACTGTTGTTTTTTTTTTTTTTTCTTGTTTTCTGCAAGTGTAAAAACACAATTTGTTATCATTATTTATTATTATTTATTTGTATTGCTGTAAGGCCTACCAGCCCCAATCAGGGCTCCAAACTCCATTGTGCTAAGCAGTGTTCAAGCATCAAGTAAAAGATGGTTTCTGCCACAAATAGCATGAAATCTTGGGATTGGAAAATCCTGGGCTTATTGATGACAAGGCAAGTTTTTCTACTGACGTCAATAGGGCCAGGATTTCATGATGAATTTTTTTTGTATGTGGTAAATCTTGCTCTCATATATCCTAACAAATAAGAGCAACACAAGGGTCTTGTTAGCTTTGATTTGTTATCACAGTTCCACCTGGCATGTCATTCTTCCACCTGATAGCACATTATTGCTTCTATATATATATATATATATATATATATATATATATTTTTTATAAAGAAAGCCTTCAGTAAAGACTTACACTTGAGTGCAGTGCGGAACAAGATACATTATTTGGAGAAGGCATGGCTGACAATAATATAGCTGTTCAGTCATCCATTTGCTTGAGAACATGACAAACTGCCTAGACATGTCTAGTGCTGACCCCCATCAAAATATGAAAATGCACTAAACATTAGCACGCACTGAAACAACTTATATTGAGCAGCTGGCTCCAAATATATTGGCCACTGATATTAAATTGCAAGGCTGGATTGGTAGATTGCTTAGAAAGCACTTTAATTAACCAAATAAGGTGTAAAGGTTATATTGAAAGTGGAGAAAAACATAGCGTTAGGTAAAAAGAGTGGGAGTGGTGAGGCCAAGCAGGCAAGTGAAGAATATTTTTAATTACAGTGGATATGAACAAAAACATTTGTACGCATTTACTGAGAGACAGATATTTAGGGATTCAGGTCCAAGAGGCATCCCAAACAATTCTGATATTTGTTTAGGGATTTGTGCACATGATTTTATGACCCATTTTCTCTCGCAGGCACCCACAGTGTCTCATAATCTTTAATGTATTTATTCTCACAACCCCCCTGTGTGGTTGAGAAGTGGTAGGGGATTAAGGCAGAGAGATTTAGGCCCAAATCCACAAAGGGATTTAGCCATTGCAGTGGTGAACATTGCAGCACCCAACTTTAAAGTGCCTAGCTACCCAGTTGAAGCCACAAACCCTGGCTTCGGTGCTTAGGCTTTCTGTACGGGGAATAGAGAGAGATAGGTGCCTAAAAATGGAATCCACAAAAGCCGGCATACTAGGCGGCAAGCTGTCTAATCTAGCCAATAGCAGATGCCATTGAGAGGGGTTTCACCAGGGGTGAAAGGAAGCTGGTATGGGCTGGTACGGTGTACAGGTAAAAAGTGGCTGCTGGTACTGGCCTGTACCCAGCGGACTTTGAAGTGCTGCTGCATCAGTACTTTAATGTCACCGTCCCTTTTGAGCCCCCCGGTCAGAGGCCCTGCCAGTAGGCCAACGAGGTGAGGGGGGAGGAAGGGGCAATGATGTTAAAGTGCTGCTGCAGCAGTGCTTTAAGCAGGGTCATTGTAAACGTCATTGCCCCTTTGGGGCCCCCCCGCCCAGGCCACCGATGGGGAGGGGCAAAAGGAGCAGCGGCCCCGGGGCCCGTGATTTAAAAGGGCCCGGGGCTCCGGCCGCAGGTGCCGCTACTGCAGCGGCGGCCGGAGCTCTGGGCCCTTTAAATCACCGCTGAAGCCCCGGGGGGTGCGAATGGGCTGGCTAGGGAACGCTGATCCCAGCCCCTTCTGCCCCTTCTGCCAGAGGCCCTGCCCCTTCTGGGGGTGCCGGAGCCGGCCCCCGTACTGGTAAGAGTTCAATTTTACTTTCACCCCTGCCTAAACCTCACCCCCACAGGTGGCTAAGATCAGTCCCTCCCTCTGCTTGTGACTGGCCAGTCAGATATGCGGCTGGGTGGGGGGAGAAGCCACCAGCCACCAAGTCTGCTCCCTGGGTTACTTCCTGTCATGTTCTCAGCCCCTCAAAAGTCACAACAAGAGAAGAATTTTGACCTCAAGGGGGGGGGGGGGCAGGTCCTCACTGCCAGCGGGCTGAATGCTCTTCTCCTTCAATCATAGCCCCACATTTCTGGTTTCCACTGGGGACTTTGGTGGTTCTGCAGCAGGGTTTGGTCTAGGTAATGTGGAGCTCCTGTGGCCTCTCTGTAGGAGCTATCAACATAGGGCTGCTCCTTTGCTCTGTCTGCCCTGACTGAGCTGGACTTCTCCCTTTTGAGCTCCACCTCCATGGTGAGCATGCCCAACAGGTGAGGCTGGGCAGAACCTTCTGTGCTCAAAGCTGCTTGTTAAACCTTTGTTCTCCAGTGCAGGGCTTATACACCCCATCACAGGCCCCAATTAGTACTGGGGCCCCACTGTGCTATGTATTGTACAAACACATCAGAAAAATGAGCTCCTTCACTGAAGAGCTTATAATGGGAGTTTAAAACCAAATACAGCAGCACGTGTAACGGCTGGTAGTAGAAGCATGGAGAGGGAGTATACTGTATAGACATACAAGCATGATTGGCGCAAACCACCTTTGTGCACAAATTTTAAATAACGAGGTTCTACTTAGTTAATCAAAGGAATATTTTCCTCCCCACCAAAATAAGCATCTCTTTGTCTTAAATAAAAAAATGCCAAACTGGGTAGTAGAAGACCATACAGCTGGACAAGTTGCAAAGGCACTACTTGGTTCTCAATGAATAAGGGATTAAATACAGCTCAGCATCCCCTATCCTTGCACAGACATTCAGAGGAAGAGCTATAGGTGTGCAGGATATGGGGGGGGGAGAGGGGGGACAATGCCTTTGAGAAGGTAGAACTAAACCCCATGGTTCATAAGACTGGGTTGAACTCCAAAATGGTTACTTTGGGCCAGATTTTTTTAAAAGTATTTAGGCACCTCAAGATGCTGATAGTTACCAAGTGGGAATTTCAAAAGTATCTAGACAACTAACTTCTATTGATTTCAATACAAACATTCCCATTAGGTGACTATCTGCATCTTTATGCACATTTTAAAATTGGCCCTTTCTCGGTCCATTTCATTACTTTTGAGGCTTGTTATAGGACTGAATCCAAAGCTCATTAAAGTTAGAGAAAAGACTGACACCGACTTCAATGGGCTTTGGAACTCACCCATAAATATGAATCCTTGTGGAAAAGACTTAAGGTACAGATTTGCAAAGTTAGTTAGGAACCTAAAGATGCAGGCCAGGTACCTAACTCAATGGAAAGTCAATGACAGGCACCTAGCCTGGTTAGGTTTTTTTGTTTTGTTTTTTTTAATGCCACTAGGTGCCTCTGTGCATCTTTAGGCCCCAAAATACTTTTGAAAATATGGCCCTAATTTACAGATTTTCCCCCCCACACACTGAATCATTCTATCAGCTGACAATATTTTTATGTTCTTGTGCATAAAACAAGCAAAAAAGATTTTTTTTAAATATCACTGTATGTTAGACACCAATTTAAATCAAGCCTGAATTGGTACTGACTGAAAGCTGTTACTACCCATGCCAATCCACCTGCCCATTGGAAATGAATATGGTGTATTTGTCTCTGTTTTCAGTGGACAGGTTTCTCTATATTTCTTTTAAGGGATCCACCATGAAAACTGGCATTTATTGGAACCCAAGTTAGCAATATTCATAAGACTGGACTTGGCCTCCTGGACTCTTAATTTGGCGCCTTTCACCAGCAAAAATACACAGTTTTATGATATGAATACTAGTAGTATATGATGAGAAATAAGATTGGATTTGAGTGGATAGACAAATCACAAATAACATCAGAGCCTTCAACTACAATTCACTATCAGTGCCTAAAGTTTTATTATAAAAAGAAGATGGTAAGGCAGAATGTATGTAGTGAGATGATGGGATGTGCTGGAATTCCCAGTACCATCTATTTTCTATTTTAGATCAAAATGTAATGTGAAATGGGATCAGTCCTCAGACTATATACTTGGGTATACACTGACATTATTAAAACAGCTTCAATACAGTATTTCAAACAGCACTCTAACTTACCACCATGATACAAGGACATTTAATTTTTATTATATTAGTTATCGTTTATTTTCATAGCACCAACAATGTGCTAGGTGCTTTATAGATGTTTAAGCAACAAGGACCCTGCTCCAAAGGGTTTGTAATCCAAGGGGATTGTCATGCTTACTCTCTCAGCATTGTGAAGTTTAAAAGGCACTGTGCTTTTTTAATGAAATTTATAATTTATTTATTCCTAATTTAATCTATTAGTTTATTTATTCCTAATTTAATCTATCAATTTAATCTATTCAGATTCCTCTCTGGGCAGAACAATCAGTTGACAATTAAATACCAAAAATAAGGAAACTAGTGGTTAATATGAAAATGAAAATTGAAGAGTGCAAAAACAATAATAATATAATGAAAGTCTTGTTTTGCTGCCTTTCTCAATTCTCTGTGTGTTGTCTAATAGATCAGGATGCTTTATTAATCATAATAATAATTAATAATCATAATAATAATTAATAATATTTGTAGTAAGGTAATGCCCAAAGACACCATTTGGAATCGGGGTCCCATTGGGCTGGGCTCTGAACAAGCAGAGAACAGAGACTCTGTGCTCTGAATGGCTTCTAAAGACATAAACAGAAGAAGAGTAGAGAGTGACATACAACAGAACAGCAAATGAATCTGGTGAAGAACACCTTTAGTTAGTTGTGTGGTTTTTTTAAATGGGAATAGTAGTGAGAAGAAATGGAGTATGAAAAGAAAATAAGGCAGACCCTTACTCTGACAACGTCAATGGAACTCCGGACGACCCGTTTTGATCTGATGGTAGGATCACATCCATAAATCAGAGGAGACCTATCTTTATTCCCAAAAGGCTCAACCCACGCTTTAGTTGCTATGTCATTAATAAATAAAATAATTAATAATAGAAAATGTAAGCTAGGTCTCTTGGAAGAAGTACATTTTAAGAAGGAATTTGAAGGAGAAGAGAGTTGAGGCAAGATGGGTTGTTAAGGGATTACGTAGAAGTAAGAATGAAGTCAAGAGTAGAGAGGACACATCAGAAGGAGGTTATCACATAGCCTGAGTGGAATGAATTGTGGGGGGAGAGATAGGAGACAAGCAATAAACTAACCAATAGTTTATTCAAATATTTAGGCTAAAATCTGCTCACAGACACATACATGCAATTTCCATTTACTTCAATTACTTGCGTGTATCTGAGAATACAGTTTGGGTCTGTGGACTACTGCACTGACTTTCCAGCCTAAAAATAAACCAAACAGTCATCAGTCAATTGTGGTTCCCTATTTTCTAGGACACCTTTATGCGAATTTATAAAGTGTTAAAACAGAACAAAAAACAGCAGTAGCAAACAAAGGCAGCAACTATAATTAACAGTCTCTGCAGTCCTGTGGGCAGAGCCCCAGCTCACACCTTCTGTTTCCCTTTCCTCTGTCCCGCTCCCCTTTGCTTTATATTTCCGCTACTCCCCCTAATAAGTCAGTTTAATTGGCTACTGCCTTAACCAGTTACTATCTGGGCTAAGCAGTGCCCTTGTACCCTCTCACATTGCTGTTACCTTGCTTTGCTGACATTGCATTTACTGCATCACTGTTGTGACAGGTATTTGACTCAAGGGTTGTGCTCAGCTGAAATTACATTCAGATGAATGGATGACAGCATTCAAAGCAGACTCACTTGCAACTTTCTGTTCAGTGATGTTACTTGAAGAAATGTTTTATGGTTAGCAACTATTACTAGTTGCTATAGTATTTAATTATTTATTTATAATGTACAATTTACCGTCTGTCCATTGGTACCTCATGTAGTCAAGAGAACACATCTATTTGTGTTTCAGCCACATTTAAACCCTTCTTCCAAGAATAAATATTCTGCTAAGTCCAGCCCTCTCCTAACTTACTGGGACATCTTCTGGCTTTCTATAGCATGACAGAGAGAGAGAGAGAGAGACAGAGAGACAGAGAGAGGCACATCCTGTAGCAACATAAAAAACCCCAACACTTTTACATGAATTATCACAAACAAATGATGTATTATGCGTTAATAATATTGCTTAACATAACATTATATTATATATGTGTAATTTTAATGTGCCACTGTATAAATAGAACTATAAGTGCAATCTAAGTCATGTATCAAGCCAATGATCATTAAGATAGGTAGATAAATGTCTCCTGCTTGTTAAACAGTGTTTGCTTGAAAAGAGAGCAAAGTCAGAATGGGAAGCAGCTTTGGTATATTATGCGGGCACTGGGGCCCCTACTGGATGCAGAATTGCTACTACTGCTCCCCTAAATAGATGCAGAATTGTCCATCCATGCCCTACCAAAAAGCACAACAGATAATGTACATTAGTTAGGTCATAAAACACAACAAGCCCAGCCCTTCCAAATTGAAATTCATATTTCTGTGATTTAATATTTGCCAAACTTACAGTCCAGTGCTCCTCAGCCCAGAAATGTGGTGGACCCTGTCATGGTTGCTGCTGAGAGCCCACACTTACAGCTTCAGGAAGTGTGGATCCAGGACTATCCTGTCCAATGTGCACTATGCTGAACTTGTTCTGGATATGCCCATTTACCTTATGGTAGTACTAGAGTGAACCATGCTGTAGACTAAACCGCACTTTAGAAACAGTATTTATTAATATATGATAAAATTCTCAAAAGCACCTAAGTGAATTAGTCGACTAAATCCCATTGACTTCCATGTAGAACATTTCATGCATGTGTAATTATTTGGCATGTGGTGTTATCGAATACCTTAATAATTTTCCTTATGTGTTGATCTAAGGAGAAGCATTTGGCTGTGTCAACTTCATGTTATGAGGCACCATCACAAGAGGGGATCTGTTCCTTAGAATAAGAACTCATCAGAATGGTAGAAACACGGTCAAGTGGAGTTAAGTTTGCCATGTGGTACAACCCAATCACCAAAAGGTATGGAATCAAAACTGTGAAAAAGCCTAATGCCCTTTCAAGTACACAAAACCACACACCTTAAATCAAAAGTGGCTCAGCCTTTCAGTTTGCAAGACTCTGACACCACCCATTCTATATAAGAAAGATATACGGTTGACAATAGAGATTTCTAAACTGCGGACTATATCCCCAGCGACTGTAAATCAACGCAACTCTATTATGGTCACATTGATTTATTCAAGAGAGGGATCTGGCCCTGATACTTGAGAGTCTAAAGTAAACACACATTTTCTCTAGCACCACAATATATTAAGTAACAAGCTTAAGCTGAGTTATGTCTAGTGTAGAACTCAGGTTCTATATTGCAATAAATAGCCGGCTGACCTTGATCTAGAGAGAGAATCTTGTATTTAAATTCCACAAGACCTTAGTAATTATTAGAGATGATTACTTAACATAAATCTTAGAGGTTCTATCATATTCAGTTATGTTTAATAACAGTTGCCTATTTAGTCATATTTATGTATATCCATATTTATATAACATCTTTAAGCCATATTTGAAGAATTGATTTACTTATTGTTTGTGCCAGGGGTAAATAAGACATCATATGATTGACTCTTTTGCAATGGCAATGTACTAAGCCATTTTTTTCTGTATTGAATATCTGCTATGATTTATTTTTCTGGTTTTCTTTAATTTTCTTTTCTCAATAAATAATAGTTTTCTGGAATCAAAAAGTACATGGTTTCTGTGCCTGGTAAAGAATGTGAATAAATTAAGCTTTTATATGTAGAAGAAACAGTTTTGGTGAGCTTCACTGAGATTTTGTTCAAGTTAAATAAAGATTGTTGGATGTGACCTTTTTTGCCCCTACAACAGTAAGATGTTCAAATGGATTAAAATCAGAATAGCAAATGCTCAAAGTTGAAAACCTTTTGTATGGCTTGTGTCTCCAATTAGTACAATGTCTCTCTTCATGTTATTTTCTCTTCAAGTGGGCAGTCTTTAAAAAAATTACTTCCTTTCACAGGTCCTCTAAACTGTTTATAGATATCAATTTTCTTGACGGATATTTATGAATGTTTATATTTTCTCAGTTTATGCACTTACCTTTGTTATAATTGTACAGTATTTGTATGTGAATAATTCATGTCATGATTAAGTTGCCCAATCATTAAAACTCTAGTACTTATGTTTAAATATTAAAATGTTTTACTTATGAATTTTTTAACTGTAGGTCCTTCAAAACAGTTTCTAAAACACAGACAACATCATTCGGTTTTGAAATTAAAAGAAAAAATGCAAATCCATCAGGATCAAATACCCAAAGATTTCTGCCTTCTATTGCTTTTGAAAATGTGTACAGTAATTCTGGCAAGAATATTTTTAAATAACATTTGTATTGTATTTTTATGATAGGATAACAAAAGGTATATATAGTAAGGAATGCTTAATTAAAGATCAAGTATGACATTGATTTAATATCAGAGGCCTCCCCTATTTCAGAAACTAGGAATGAACAAAAATAATTCACTGCCCTCTCTGATGTCTGATTCTACACTGTAGCAGTTTTAAGAAAAAATCAATAAGGGCCTAATTTAAAGCCCATTAAAGTCAAGAAAGTCTTTCCATTGACTTTAATGGGGTCCCTAAAACATCACCCGAAAAAGTCAACAGGCCTGATATCCAAAATTGTACATATAAATAAATGACTGGAAATTGAATAATTCTGTTTCTCCCATTCATTCACCAGTGTGAATTTCATGGATATGTATTAGAAAGTGTGCAAGTTCGTTGAACTATTGTTGGGGGGGAAGGGGAAATTATGTTGTAAGCAGCTGAAACTAAGCATCTGTGGTAAAGTTAAAAACACATCATCACTTTGGTGACACATAGGAGAACTCTCGCTGCCCAAACAATTCCAAATTAGGAAGAAACCAAATTCCAGTTCACCTCTAATTTATGAACAGCTTTTTATTGCTTTGCTCTCTTGTGCATGGCCTGCCTCCATGTTTACCAAACATCATCATAAAATTGCTTAGATAGAAGGAGCATTCTGATTATTCAGTGAACAATTTAAAGGGCAAGAAGAGCTTATTTATAATACAAAGCACACTTATTACCACTTTCAGTGTTCATAATTATGCTGTTAATAATACTCGTTCTCTCCAGAGCAAACATTTTATTTTTTGAATCACTGACAAAAAATTACATTTAAACAATAGTATGCTTATGACACAAAAAGCTGGGAAATTTCAAACTTAAGTCTGGATCTCTAGCCTTAATTCATTCTGGTGTCAAAGAAAGAACCACAGCAGAAGTTAAGGACTTTGTGTCAGCTTTTAAATATATATATTTTTTTCTTTTCTTGGTTTATGTCACCACTGAAAACCTTCTTTTACTTAAATACAGATTTACTTTCCAGTTATTTGTAATGATCCTTTGGAAAAGGGGAAAAACTATCCTTGAGTGTTTTCAGCCCGGTTATTTTGGTCTCTTGTGCTTTTGCATGTTAAATATGCATTCAGTTCATAGATTCATAGATATTTAGGTCAGAAGGGACCATTATGATCATCTAGTCTGACCTCCTGCACAACGCAGGCCACAGAATTTCACCCACCACTCCTACAAAAAAAACCTCACACTTATATCTGTGCTATTGAAGTCCTCAAATTGTAGTTTAAAGACCTCAAGGAGCAGAGAATCCTCCAGCAAGTGACCCGTGCCCCATGCTACAGAGGAAGGCGAAAAACCTCCAGGGCCTCTTCAAATCTGCCCTGGAGGAAAATTCCTTCCCGACCCCAAATATGGCGATCAGCTAAACCCTGAGCATATGGGCAAGATTCATCAGCCAGATACTACAGAAAATTCTTTCCCAGGTAACTTGGATCTTACCCCATCTAAAACCCATCACAGGCCATTAAGTTAAGTTAAGTTAAGTTAAGTTAAGTATATATTCAATGTATTTTAAAATTATATTATGGTCTAGTTAAATATATTGGCATGTCTATAAGCTTTTGTGTATATCTTATTTACCCATTACACTCTCATAGCTCCACTGAAGCATGACAGGTGGGGAAATAAGTACATTGGTAATACACTAATTTTAAGAAGACTTTTGTCATTAATTTGAGATATGGTAAGGACTCTTCCGTCATAGCATATAATGCAATTCCATAATATTTGGAACTTTAGAAATAGTGAAATTTTAATCCACCATCATTAGAAGTCATCATGGTTTATAATGTAAATTATTCTAAACAAGTAGAAACACCACTGACCTATTACCTACACATCTTTGAGGTTTACCAGTGCCATTCTGGTTTCTTTTATTGATTATTATTTTTATTATGATTAATAAATACTATTATTTATTATTCATTACTGAAGTTACTATGCACAAGCACTCAACCTTTAGACTAAAAATTCCTTGTGGAAATGTATTTGGAAATAAAGTGTTGCCTCTACTACTTTCTAAAGTGATAGTGCACTGAAATCACAGCAAAAGTAATGAAGAAACATACTAATGAAATTCTCCATGAATGGGGTAAGCCTAACAGCTATAGAAGAACCAATCATATTAGTATAATAAATAGCAGTCACAACACACCAGCTACTTCACCACTGCCAAGTGTTTTGGAAGCACCACAACAGTGGTGAGTTTTAAGGATGGGATGAAGGAGAATAACATGGCTCTAAGCAGAGATCTCCCCATGCATCAGGAACAGTAGAAATATTAATGTTCTTGAGGGAAAACTGAACTAATGAGAAACGACAGCTGGCATTGTTAGCAGAGTGAAGGTAGAGTTTGCCTCCGCTAGGGTCAGACCAGAGAAGGGGGAGATACCAGCCTTGCCTCATCTTCTGGTTGCTTCTTCCAAACTGATCATCACCTCCTTCTTCTCTGGATTGAGCTTCAGCCATTTTGCTTATATTCTTGGCCTGACATTGGGAAAGGCACTCTGGTGCTCTAGTCACAAGAATTAGGTGAGTGTCATCAGCATATTGAAGACATCACAATCCATGCTTTCCCAGTAAGCATCTTAATGGAAAAAAATGAACCAAAGGAGACCAAGAGGAAGCTCTATAGATCTCAGTGTGTGAGTGCACTCTGTGTAGAAGGATGATTGAACAACCCCACCCCAACCCCGTAAGCACACAGTTAACAAAATATCTTTTATGTGGGGTGCGGGGGGGCGGGATTTGGACTAGCAAGACGTACATCTTTTCACCATCCCCTCACATTTGCTTCATTAACATTTACCATGGTACAGATCCCCTTTCATGCATCTTTGTTATCTACTTTGCATTCCTGCAAACTGTTTTGCAAGAGTAAATTAATGTATTCATGAAGATCCCAACAGAGGACCCAGATGTGTTCTGCATGAGTTCCTGGTTCCATCTGTGAGGAACAGCTTGCAGCATCACGGCCTTACATTGCATATTCTTCACACCTGTTTAAGATTGCTTTGTTACTGCAATACAAACAAACACAATAACAGCCCTCTCTTATTATTTTAATGAAGTTTCACAATTTGAAAATAATAAGGAAAAAAAGTCTATGATTTTTTTGGTAAGACTTTCACCCCCTTTTTTTTCCAAATTTGGAAGTGAAGTAAAAATTTCGAAAGTGCCTAAGGGACTTAGAACCCTAAGGCCTGAAAGTTTTACTTTGCAGTAACTTTTTTTTGGAGAAATTTTCAAAATGTTACTGTTTACGAATAAAAAAAGTTTAACATTTAAACAAAAATCTTTTCATGAAAATGTTTTCTTCTTTTTGACTAGTTTTCTTCTTCTTCGTCTGCTTCGTCATCATCATCATCGTCAAAATAATGAAGAGTGTATAATCATCCATTTACATATCCATGCAATATGATGCTCCTTTAAAAAGTGCAAGTGCTGTTGTTGTTGAATAATAATAGTAAGAATAATAATGAATAATAAGCTTCCAGGGTGCTCATAAACTACATACCACTGTGCCTTGGCGTGTGAACCAGAAAGTGCTGTAACACAGAAATTCCTACTTCCATTTTCAAAAATCTAGCAAACTATAAAGTTACAAAATTTGATTAAGATACTATGCATTCAGTACAAAAACAGCTATGCTTTAAGTTAGTAATATAGGCTCCAACTGTGCAAAGACTTATGTTTAATTTTACACACTGTGAGTAGCCCATTCAAGTCAATGTAACTTATTCAGCCATGCCAGAAGAAAGACAGGAGTCAAAGGATTGGTTTAAATAGTATGCTGTCTTCCAGGTGCTAAGATACGGGATGTAGACCTGAGGTTGAAAAGGATCCTAAAGGGAGCAGGAAAGAATCCCCTAAATATCCTTCATGTGGGAACAAATGATATGGCTAGATTCTCGCTGGAAAGTATTAAGGGAGATTGTGCTAGGCTGGGGAAGATGCTTAAGGAAATCGAGGCTCAGGTAATCTTTAGTGGGATTCTGCCTGTTCCTAGAGAAGGGCAACAAAGGTGTGACAAGATTATGACTATCAACAGATGGCTTAGGCAGTGGTGCTATAAGGAGGGCTTTTGGATATATGGCCACTGGGAGGCATTCATGGACAGAGGACAGTTCTCTCGGGATGGACTTCATCTGAGTAGAGAAGGAAATAGACTTTTAGGATGGAGGCTGGCACAACTGATTAAGAAAGCTTTAAACTAGGAATTTGGGGAAGGTGGTTGGGAGATGTCCAGGTAATCTCCACGCCGGATTTTTAGCATTGAGAGGGAAGAAAACGAAGTAAGAAAGGATACAGCCGTGGGTAGGAGAATGTATATAAGGAGGAAGGGCAGTGTGGATACCAGTCTAATAGGTTATACTGGCTGTAGAATGACAGTGTCTAATAGGGTACAGAATGTGAGTGAGGCCAAACAGCAAAAATTAAGATGTTTGTACACCAATGTGAGGAGCCTAGGTAACAAAATGGAGGAACTAAAGCTACTGGTGCAGGAAGTGAAACCAGATATTATAAGGATAACAGTAACATGGTGGAATAGTAGTCATGACTGGACTATAAGTATTGAAGGGTATGTGCTGTTTAGGAAAGACCGAAATAAAGGTAAAGCTGGTGGAGTAGCATTATATATCAATGATGAGGTAGAATGTAAAGAAATAAGAAGCGATGAAATGGATAAGACAGAGTCCGTCTGGGCAAAAATCACATTGGGGAAGAAAACTATTAGCGCCTCCCCTGGGATAGTGCTTGGGGTGTGCTATAGACCACCGGGATCTAATTTGGATATGGATAGAGCCCTCTTTAATGTTTTTAATAAAGTAAATACTAATGGAAACTGTGTGATCATGGGAGACTAACTTCCCAGATATAGACTGGAGGACGAGTGCTAGTAATAATAATAGGGCTCAGATTTTCCTAGATGCGATAGCTGATGGATTCCTTCATCAAGTAGTTGCTGAACCGTCTAGAGGGGATGCCATTTTAGATTTGGTTTTGGTGAGTAGTGAGGACCTCATAGAAGAAATGGTTGTAGGGGATAATCTTGGTTCAAGTGATCATGAGCTAATTCAGTTCAAACTGAACGGAAGGATTAATAAAAATAAATCTGCAACTAGGGTTTTTGATTTCAAAAGGGCTGACTTTCAAAAAATAAGGAAATTAGTTAGGGAAGTGGATTGGACTGAAGAACTTATGGATCTAGAGGTAGAGGAGGCCTGGGATTATTTTAAATCAAAGCTGCAGAAGCTAACGGAAGCCTGCATCCCAAGAAAGGGGAAAAAATTCATAGGCAGGAGTTGAAGACCAAGCTGGATGAGGAAGCATCTCAGAGAGGTGATTAAGAAAAAGCAGAAAGCATATAGGGAGTGGAAGAAGGGAGGGATCAGCAAGGAAAGCTACCTTATTGAGGTCAGAACATGTAGGCATAAAGTCAAGTAGAGTTGTAGACAGGCTAAAAGTCAAGTAGAGTTGGACCTTGCAAAGGGAATTAAAATCAATAATAAAAGGTTCTATTGTCATATAAATAAGAAGAAAACAAGGAAAGAAGAAGTGGAACTGCTAAACAGTGAGGATGGAGTGGAGGTCAAGGATAATCTAGGCATGGCCCAATATCTAAACAAATACTTTGCCTCAGTCTTTAATAAGGCTAAAGAGGATCTTAGGGATAATGGTGGAATGAGAAATGGGAATGAGGATATGGAGGTAGATATTACCATATCTGAGGTAGAAGCGAAACTCAGACAGCTTAATGGGACTAAACTGGGGGGCCCAGATAATCTTCATCCAAGAATATTAAAGGAATTGGCACCCGAAAGTGCAAGCCCATTAGCAAGAATTTTTTAATGAATCTGTAAACTCAGGGGTTGTACCGTATGATTGGAGAATTGCTAACATAGTTCCTATTTTTAAGAAAGGGGAAAAAGGTGATCAGGGTAACTTTAGGCCTGTTAGTTTGACATCTGTAGTATGCAAGGTCTTGGAAAAAATTTTGAAGGAGAAAGTAGTTATGGACATTGAAGTCAATGGTAAATGGGACAAAATACAACATGGTTTTACAAAAGGTAGATCATGCAAAACCAACCTGATCTCCTTCTTTGAGAAAGTAACAGATCTTTTAGACAAAGGAAACACAGTGGATCTAATTTACCTAGATTTCAGTAAGGTGTTTGATACGGTGCCACATGGGGAATTATTAGTTAAATTGGAAAAGATGGGGCTCAATATGAAAATTGAAAGGTGGATAAGGAATTGGTTAAAGGGGAGACTACAATGCATCCTACTGAAAGGTGAACTGTCAGGCTGGAGGGAGGTTACCAGTGGAGTTCCTCAAGGATCGGTTTTGGGACCAATCTTATTTAATCTTTTTATTACTGACCTCGGCACAAAAAGTGGGAGTGTACTAATAAAGTTTGCGAATGATACAAAGCTGGGAGGTATTGCCAATTTAGAGAAGGACAGGGATATCATACAGGAGGATCTGGATGACCTTGTAAACTGGGGTAATAGTAATAAGATGGAATTTAATAGTGAGAAGTGAAAGGTTATGCATTTAGGGATTAATAAGAAGAATTTTAGTTATAAACTGGGGGCGCATCAATTAGAAGTAACGGAGGAGGAGAAGGACCTTGGAGTGTTGGTTGATCATAGGATGACTATGAGCCACCAATGTGATATGGCTGTGAAAAAAGCTAAAGCATTCTTGGGATGCATCAGGAGAGGTATTTCCAGTAGGGATAAGGAGGTTTTAGTACCATCATACAAGGCACTGGTGAGACCTCACCTGGAATACTGTGTGCAGTTCTGGTCTCCCATGTTTAAGAAGGATGAATTCAAACTGGAACAGGTACAGAGAAGGGCTACTAGGATGATCTGAGGAATGGAAAACTTGTCTTATGAAAGGAGACTCAAGGAGCTTGGCTTGTTTAGCCTAACTAAAAGAAGGTTGAGGGGAGATATGATTGCTCTCGATAAATATATCAGAGGGATAAATACCGGAGAGGGAGAGGAATTATTTAAACTCAGTACCAATGTGGACACAAGAACAAATGGATATAAACTGGCCATCAGGAAGTTTAGACTTGAAATTAGATGAAGGTTTCTAACCATCAGAGGAGTGAAGTTTTGGAATAGCCTTCCAAGGGAAGCAGTGGGGGCAAAAGATCTATCTGGCTTTAAGATTAAACTCGATAAGTTTATGGAGGAGATGGTATGATGGGATACATGATTTTGGTAATTAAATATTCATGGTAAATAGGCCTAATGGCCTGTGATGGGATGTTAGATGGGGTGGGATCTGAGTTACCCAGGAAAAAATTTTCTGTAGTATCTGGCTGATGAATCTTGCCCATATGCTCAGGGTTTGGCTGATCGCCATATTTGGGGTTGGGAAGGAATTTTCCTCCAGGGCAGAATGGAAGAGGCCCTGGAGGTTTTTTGCCTTCCTCTGTAGCATGGGGCACGGGTCACTTGCTGGAGGATTCTCTGCTCCTTGAAGTCTTTAAACCACGATTTGAAGATTTCAATAACTCAGACATAGATGAGAAGTTTTTCACAGGAGTGGGTGGGTGAAATTCTGTGGCCTGCATTGTGCAGGAGGTCAGGCTACATGATCATAATGGTCCCTTCTGACCTTAGTATCTATGTATCTATGAAACAGCTGGGTGTACCCAGAAATAAATTGTACAGTGCAGGTCATCATCATTTCTGTATAATCTCCAACCTGGTCCCAGATATCCTGTGGCTGGGACCCCACAGCTCTTCCCTCATACAAGATAAAAAAGGGTGATAAAAAGAGGAGAGTCAGCTACCCGCTGTTGCAGTAGTAGGAGCCCCTAACCCTCCTTACTCAGTGACTTAAGGGATACTTTCCTTCAAATCCTTTTCAATACATTTTACGCAATAGCTGAATCCCTTCCATACAGAGTATCTGCGCTGGACATCTGCCACCAGAAGGCACCAGCAATTATGTTTGGTTGCCTCCCTCTCCCCTGCCAGATTCCCAGATATTCACTGATTTCTTCCTTAATATCGGACAAAATTATATGCTCTCCCCTGTCAGATGGGCATGCCCCATCCTCCCTGAATAACTCAAGTGCCCAGTAAGATATGGCCCAATGAGGAATTATCAAGTCCCCATGATATATATGAACCCTTCCATTTCCTTATTCACATACCTCCTGGTCTTATCAACCCAGGGAGGCTTCACAGCTCCCTTTCCTACCCTGTGCTGCAACATGTCAAATCATATAATCATCACTCCAGGGAACAATTCTTGCATCTGCCCCAAATCTGAGCTCTTATGACTTCCAAAATTGTCTTTGTTAAGGTGAACAATAATGGCATCCGGTGTCTTGTCCCGAGCTGCCAGAGACTGTACAACGATCATCAGCTGGTCCTATAGGCATGGCCCTACTTCCATGCCAGTTCAGGATTGCCTCACCACCTAGGCCCAGCTGTGAATTGCTAGTAGATTTGGAAGCCCCATCTGTGTGCGCAATATGAAACACTGTGCCTGCAGATCCTCACCACTGCTTACTTAGCCTATTTGCATGATTCTGAAATTGGAAATAGAGGCAAAACAGCTCTCATTCTCTACCTGAGTTCTCATGTATATCATGTATGCATTTGAATGATAATGAAATCTGAAACCTATCTTGATTTGTAGGAGGGTGAATGTTGGGTTCAGGAAGCTGGTTCTGATTCAGGTTCTGGATCAGAATCAAAACTTCAGGGCAGGAGATTCTTCTAATGTCAAGAGGTGTGATGCATACCAAAACAACCTCAACAGATCTATTCTTCTTGTGAAAGTGTGGACCAAAATATAAAATCAGCTGATATTACTAAATTTCTGCCTCACAAAGCCTTGGCCATTTCAGCATTGGCTGTAATGAGTGAGGAAGGTAGCGGGGAATGGAAGGAAAAAGGAGAGTGATCACTGAGAGAATATATCAATCACTCTGTGTTGTAATCTTATGCAGGCAGGGAGCATACTGTATTCAAATAAAAAATGCCCCTGTACTAATCACACGGGGGAGGGAGTTCTCCTGAGCTTGTCTTTCCCTTCATTTAGATTCAAAATCTCCCAGTGGTACAGGAGTGACTTAGCTGCCGGCATATAAATACAAAAGACCTCTAGTATTACAAGGGTGTTTTTCTGAGCCTGTTTTTCTTTGCTTTATATGTACAATCCCCTAGTTGTAAAGGGGAATTTTAGATGCGGCAGTGATTTCAGCACTCATATAAGTAATCTCTCAACATCATAAGACAGCCCTAGTGAGCTGCTGAAACAGCGTTAACCTCTATGGAGTCCCTCTCTGTGGCTGTTACCGAGCAGCCACGGGGGAACTCTGCCAATGAAAACACAGCTTCTATTTGGGAAGCCAGCAGAGCTATGTGGAGGCATCTGCCATCCATTCTGTGAAGTGAAAGAAAAACCTCATGCAAATTCAGACAATTTATTAGGATGGCTTTATTTGATGACATTTACATGATTACATATACCCACCCATCCATATATATATATATATATACACACATGTACATATAAATGTGTATATATTAGAGAGAGAGAGAGAGATTCCTTCTGCAATTTGGGGGGAAAAGTTGAAATATCTGGATGCTTCCTAATTTTCATCTCAAATTTGGCCCAAATGTTTCAATTTTGTAAAAACAAGCTCTCCAAAATGTATAACCAATTGAAAGGTTGCCATCTATTTTCTTCTTAAATTCTAAGGCAAGCAATTGTTTCTAAATGAATAAATAGTCCCCTCCTGCCATTGAAACCCAAACAGGGAAATATTCACAACCTGGACATAAAACTGACAATAAAGAAAAATGAAACTAATTCCACTGATTTTCATTGACCAAGCCAAAGGACATGAAAAAAGTTAAGAAATAGTGAAAAACAGATTTTATTTTATTTTCCCAGTGTCTGTAACCAAACGTGTGGTAAATAACATAGGAAAGGATATCTGTTTGTTTAAAATATGATTCCAAAGGTGACACTACCCCTTTCAGGCCAAATCCTCATAGCTGCCAAATTTTGTGCAGCTCCATGTGTGGCATTAATGACATAATCAGCAGATTTGAAAAGAATTCTTTTCCCTTTCAGCTTCACAGAGTATACCTGCTTCCTTTTCACCTACTATCATCCATTCTGTCCCATTTCTAACTCTCCCCTATTGTTTACTCCTTCTCAGGCCCATATTTAGTCCTGTTCTCAACCACCGTGTGTGAGGCAGGGTTGAACATGAGGTCTGCTGGTTCCTGGGCAAGTGTCACATATTTACCACCACCTAACAGGTACTGACTGATGGGCTGTGAGCCTTGTGGGCTCCCAAAGGGCCTGACTGGCAGTGCTCCCAGAATCCCTTACTGGTCCAGATGCACTAATTAGCCTGAAGGGGATACCAGGAAGTTGTCTGTGTAACTAGGTAGGTCTTCAGCCTACTGCTATGACAGACTGTGCTCCTTCTCTGTGTTTCTGGGTCTGATCCTCAGCTTTGGTTCATGGCTTCTGACCATTGCCTGTGGTCCTTGGCCCCTGACTGTGGGTCCACCCATTAGCCCTGGCTATGACAACCTCTGCTCTAAACCCATCAACCTCCTGGCCTTTCTCAACTCTCCCTGGTTGTCTTACACCTGCCTCCTTTTCTCTTCTGAGGACTCAACACCGTGAAGCTACCTAGCTCCCTGAAATCGAGGACCGTAATGGACCTCAGCAACCAGGGGGTGGAACAACAATCCTTGATCAAAGCACATCTGTATGCAAAAGGCTCCAGCTGCGTTTTGGGAATATATGGTAGGGCTACTCAGTGTTTGATACTTGTCAGTCAGTCCTACAGTCATTAGCAAAACTTCCACTGAATGCAGGATTCAATACAACATGCAGAATTTGCCTGTTAGAACCCAATCCAACCACCAGGGCCAGCCCTAGACCAAATGGTGCCCCAGGCAAGGAGCATCTTCAGAACCCTGTTCCCATTTGTTAAACTTTTGAATACCTTTTTTATTTCATTTGTAGACCATTTCATGACTTTGATGCATGATTTGAAGGCATGATTTATCCTTGTAGTAAAGATGAGAAATGTCTGTAAATCTGCATTTATTCATGCCATGTATAAGCAAATAAAAATTTTGTTTTCTCTAAGATAATAGAAACTTTTTAATTTTAAGAATAACTGCAATGTACTAACATCAAGAACCTAAACTGTGCACCAGCATTGAATGGAGCAGTATTAAATAGTGCTACAATAGGTGACAGCCTTAGAATGTTAACCCTAGCCCTTTAGTTCAAAAGGTCACTTTTCTTACCTCTGCCCTCACGAACTGAAGCACAGCATCAGAGAGCGAGAGAGCCAGAGATGAGCCAGTGGCATTTTCAAGAAATATAATAGCAAGCGGTGTCAGTCTCTTGTCAGCCATCATCGATCAAAGATATGTTTTAATGAGCCTGAGCTTCAAAAAGATTTGCTCACCGCTCATGACTATGACTGGCAGTATGAACAGAATCCTCAAAGCTATCCACAGATTAGGAAAAGTGTCCTTCAGCTCTGCATCATGAATTGGAGAACTTGAAGTGGAGAGTGCTTCCATGTAGCAAAATGTGATGGATATTGTCCAGGTCTTTATCATTGACATCCAAACATTCCCCATGTGTCAGCATATGGTGAAGGTCCATACAATTGTTTGAGTGCTTTCCTCTTCAGCAGCAGCTTATTAAGGTCATACAAAACCCCCCAGGTCTTTTTGTGGTACTTCATTTCTCCAAACCTTTCTTCGATGGACACTCGAGCAGAGTCAACGAGTGAGCAAAAACCTCCCTCTTGAATATTTCTTCCATGCTCCTGATCACCTCATTTCTGCCCTCGTAACCAAGCTGTCTCTTCTTCCAATGAATGCAAGTCTCCTTGTAGACAGGCTCAATGCCAAAGTTTTCTACCATTTCTTTGGCAGCAGTGACGGCATCTTCAAATCCATTGTCACTGTAGGCCACAACAAAATCAAGCCAGCTTCTCATCAAAGTAGTAATGGTCACGATGTCCATTGACTGAGTCTGTAATCCGTGCTTACAATATTTATTTGCAACGGGATATTGTGACAAACCATAACTGAGACCAGAAATTTGAAGGCAATGATCTGGTTTGCCAAGCTTTTCACCTCATGTTGGATTCTGGCCTTGGCTTTACTAGACTGCACCTTTTCCATCAGGGCATCACAAACCTAAATCACTTGGTATGTCACTGGCCTTACGTTGTCAATGCAACTCTCCCACAGAGTGTCACTTAGTCGCTTCATGGTCAGATATGTAACATTGTCCATGAGGATCTTCCACCTGATAGTTTATGCTGAAAACAGGATTCTTTGCAGTACTCCAAAGAGAGATACTAAATCTAAAGAAGATGACACTGCATCTGACACAACCAGGTTGAGAGAATAGCAACCACATAGCATGAAGAAAGCTCTTGGCTTCAGCACAAGCATCCTTGTCTGGACGTTATTATTTCTTCTCTTCATGTTCAGACCATTGTCATAACCTTGGCTACAGCAATCCTTAAGCTTTATTTTATTCTTATTCAAAACATTTATAAACAGTTCTGTTAGGCCTTTTCCAGTAAAGTCATCCACAGACCAGAAACAGATAAAGTATTCCTTTACTTGGATACAGCCATCCTCGTCATCAACAAATCTTACTGTAAATGACATCTTTTCACTGTGACTAATGTCAGGAGTGCAGTCCATTATTACAGCATACTACCTTGCTTTGCCAAGCTACATCAATATGTTATGAAGACCTTCCTTCCCATAAGGTCAATCAATTAATTTTGAATTAGTTTGCTGAAGTAATGATCCATAGCTTCTTTACGAACTATCCAACCTAGGTGCTCACACATTACATCATCATATTTCCCAAGGAGCTGTACCCAACTGAGGAAATTACCATTATGTTCAGTGAACAACTTATCCAACAAGCCCCAGAAAACCAAATTATTCTTTGCAAGAAAGAGCGTAATTGAGATCAGACACTCCAGTGTTGGGTTTCTACATTAATAATGCACTGGTTTTCTGCATCTATGCATTTATTCAGCATGAGCCTGAACTTGACCTCCATCCATTTGGAGTGGGCCATAACATGACTGGGTGACTTTTTGTGTTGCTTCAGAACATTAGCTAAGTTATTCCAGTAATTGTACCCGGAAAGCGCAAGCAAAGATTTAGCATTCTTGTCAAATATTTTGCAACAAAACCAGAACACTTTGCCAGTTGATTTCAAATAAACTAGCCAATGCTGATTCAATTTTTCACCATTTTTGAGCACTCTTTCACAGTGTGACTTTGAGATGTGTCACTTCTACTCATTTACTAGAAATGTCATATCCTTGATTTTGCCTGGCCCGTTCAAAATTGTACAAACAGTATCAGCAGAGTTTAGGATCGCCGGCCTTAAAGCAGCGTCTGATGTATCAATTCGTGGTGTGCAATTTTTCTCATTAACGTTTCTGTCATTATGTGAGTCATTCTTCTCTGTCTTTTCTCTCCTTTTCATGCAAACCAGATTTTTCTTTGTCATTACTCTCCTTTTCATGTGAGCCACATTTTTCTTTATCAGGTTTCAGAGTGGTAGCCATGTTAGTCTGTATCAGCAAAAACAATAAGGAGTACTTGTGGCACCTTACAGACTAACAAATTTATTTGGGCATAAGATTTCGTGGGCTAAAACCCACTTCATCAGATGCATGGAGTGCAAAATACAGTAGGCAGGTATTTATACACAGAACATGAAAGATGGGAGTTGCCTTAACAAGTGCGGGGTCACTGCTAATGAGACAATTCAATTAAAGTGGAAGTGGGCTATTCTCAACAGTAGAATACCAAGAGAGGAAAAATCACTTTTGTAGTGGTAATGAGGCCAATGTAATCAGTGTGGTGCATTTCAAACTGTTGTCAAGAAGGTGTGAGTAACATTTGGGGGAAATTAGTATGGGGAAATTAGTTTTCATCACTCTCCTTTATGGCACCAGGAAAACTGGTTGATTGTCCATCACTTTTCTCACATTTCCATTTCTTATCTTCTGGTAAATTTGCTAATTCCTTAGTAATAAGACTTCCATCATTTATTCTTCGCTCCCCGATTTCTTCTGCTCCATGATGATCGCTACTGCCTAACGCCCAGTTGTTCTGTTTCAGATATTTTCCCATCAGATTTTCCCCTTGCTGCAAACTAGATTGCAGTTGACCTTTTCACTTTCTATACTGAGCTCCTGAAGGCTTCTTCAGGGGCATCTTTTATTTTCTGTGGGGGAACATAGACAGTATTAGTGAGAGCATTAGTCTACTTTCTGCAGTCTTAGAAATTCATCAAACATTATGTGTTAAGCATGGCAAAGTAAGTAACAAAATTTCTTTTATACTGTTGCATAGATGGAGCTTCAATAGATATCTCTGGTGTGTCATTAAATATGTCCTTTATTATTCGCTACTTACAATCTTCATGTCTTAAAACACAAGTACATTTCCACAATAAAACAGAGTTCACAATATCGCAGCTGGGCTCTCACTTCACTTCAATTTGTTCTTATATCTCACTGACTGACTGGTGATGCCCTGCCCTTTTTATACCCATGAGAGCGTGGCTGACAACATTCTAGGCCGTTCAAGGAAAATGTAGTTCTCAGAAGGTCCATAGGATTCTACAACAGTCCAGAACATTCTAGGATGTTAGTGAAAAATGACAGGTTTCAGAGTAACAGCCATGTTAATCTGTATTCGCAAAAAGAAAAGGAGTACTTGTGGCACCTTAGAGACTAACCAATTTATTTGAGCATAAGCTTTCGTGAGCTACAGCTCACTTCATCGGATGCATACTGTGGAAAGTGTAGAAGATCTTTTTATATACACACAAACTATGAAAAAATACCTCCTCCCACCCCACTCTCCTGCTGGTAATAACTTATCTAAAGTGATGACTCTCCTTACAACGTGTATGATAATCAAGTTGGGCCATTTCCAGCACAAATCCAGGTTTTCTCACCCCCCTCCACACCACACACACAAACCCACTCTCCTGCTGGTAATAGCTTATCTAAAGTGACCACTCTCCTTACAATGTGTATGATAATCAAGGTGGGCCATTTCCAGCACAAATCCAGGGTTTAACAAGAACGTCTGGGGGGGGGTAGGAAAAAAAAGGGGAAATAGGTTACCTTGCATAATGACTTGGCCACTCCCAGTCTCTATTCAAGCCTAAGTTAATTGTATCAAATTTTCAAATGAATTCCAATTCAACAGTTTCTCGCTGGAGTCTGGATTTGAAGTTTTTTTGTTGTAATATCACAACTTTCATGTCTGTAATCGCGTGACCAGAGAGATTGAAGTGTTCTCCGACTGTATTTTCCTTTAGTTGCTAATAACAAAAACTGCACCTTGAGCCCAGAGTCCCCCAAGCCTGGCACCTCAGGTGGTCACCTGGGTCACCTGCACATAAATCTGGCCCTGACAACAACCACCTAATGGGATTGGGAATCTTTGGATCCTGATCTTAGGCCACAGAACTACAGTTCATATGTACATGACAAAAGCACTGATGATTTGTACTTTTTATATACAAGATTATTCATCCTTCTTTGTTGGAATAGTCTCCTTATAATATGAGTTTTGTTTCTCTAGAAAGGTCAGATTTTATGCTTGAGTAACAATTCACATTAGTAGGTGTCACTTTCCAGCGCATGCTTACAAAGTAGCACTTTTAAACATATGTGTTCATTGCCATTTTTATTTTTTGTTACATTTAATTAAGGCTTTTGCTGATGGTGAAATTATTGGTCTTGGAATCATCTTTGACAATGCCTGAAAAGAGTGTTTAGAGTGACTGTTGTGCAGTGCTGTTAGCCAAACTACTGAGTAAAGCACCATTATTATACAGCATGTGGCAACTGGTTTAATGTTTCAATAATTACATGAAGTCCTTAGTTTGACATGGGAGACATTCAAGTGCATACAATAGCTGCTTTTATTTTAGACTACTTATTAGGAAAAATGCAAATATATGGATATGAAGGATTGTTTCCCCCCTTCATATTTATATTCACACACACACACACACACACACACACACACACACACACAATAAAAGACTTTTTGCACTGTCACTGACTTGTTATTGGCATGGAATTGTTTTAATGTTAAACAATGTGATCGTTGTCTTAACTAGAGTGACCAGATAGCCGGTGTGAAAAATTGGGATGGGGTGGGGTTTAATAGGAGACAGATTACCAGTGTTGCTGAAGCCATGTTGGTCCCAGGACATTAGAGAGAAGGTGGGTGAGGTATTATCTTTTGTTGGATCAACTTTTGTGGGTGAGAGAAACAAGCTTTCTAGCTACACACAGCTCTTTTTTAGGTCATGTGTAGCTTGAAAGTTTGTCCCTCTGACCAGCAGAAGTTGGTCCAATAAAAAATATTACCTCACTCACCTTGTTTCTCAGATTACCAGGTACGAATTCTAACTTTATAACATGCAAATTGAATTTGTTCTATTGCACCTTTGGGAGAAGATCCTAATCTGTTACATTGGTCTCATTCAGTGAAGTTACTCGCATATTTTGGCCTTTGTTTTTTCAGGCCTTGGGTATACTGCAGAGTTTTGTTGGCAAAAGGCAGCTTTTGGCGGTAAAACAGTGGAGAGGTATACACTGCAATGGCACTTTTGGTGACAAAACGCTTCAGTTTTGGCAACAAAATAAAAACACCTCAACAAGAGACATAGGGCTTTTTGTGCAAAAGTTCTGTAGACAAAGAGGCAGTGTAGATGCTGCTGTTCATTATGCTGACATAACTGGCCTCCCTCAGTATCCCACAATACTCGCTGTGATCGCTGTGCTCCCTGTTCTGAACTCTGCTGCCCTGCAGGCATGTGCCCCTCCCCTTTCAAAGCTACATTCAAACATTCCTTAGTCTGGAGAGCTCACAGAGCTGCTGAGGATGCCACTCCTGGTAGCTGAGGGGGCTGTGGGAGAACTCGGAGGGAATCACAGAACCATTAATGTGGAATTCACAGGCAGGCAGAGCAGGTTGCTGCTGCTGGGGTGGGAGGGAGGTGGAGGAGAGACTGCTGTGCTGTGCCTGGGGCTGATGTGGAGGAGAGCCCCCTTCCCCCTGGATTGGTTGTTCAGGCTGCTGTCTGAACTTAAAAAGAGCGTGCCAACACATTCTACCCCAACACATACACACTTCCCCAACACACACTCTCTCTCACATATACACTCCCTTCTCCCCAATCTCTCACTCGCTTCCCCAACACACACACTGTTCCTGTCTCTCCCCTCCCCCAACACACACACACACTCCCTGTCTCACACTCTCCCCCTCCCTCCACCACATACACTTCAGTGGAAAAGCAGCTGACAATCGAGTAGGATGCCCAAGGAATGATGGGACTGAGAAACCTGCATCATTTGACACTGTATCTGCCCCTTGAGGCATTTAAAACCCTTCCCAAAGCACTGTGCAGCTAGTTGCACAGTTACCCACAGTGCACTGTTCTCAGTGTTGATGTAAGAGCTTATGGTGTGGATGCAATCTGCTGACACAAGGAGCATAGTGTGGAAATGCAACAGCGGTTTAATTAAAGTGCTTTAATTAAAGTGGCATGAGTTTTGGCGACAAAACTCTGCAAAGTAGACAAGGCCTAATTTAGCTAATCTGATGGGTTGTCTATGAATCAAGATCTAAGGTAAGTGACATTCACATAAGAACTGGACTCATAAGTAAGAACTCCGTGTTCTGATGTCATACTGAATCAGTCAAGTTTAAACATGGATCTAAAGTATTTAGGGCAATTGTAAAAAATAGATCATAGACCTGGCAATGTGGTTTAAAATCCCAAATCTGCTATTGTGCTAAGTCTCGTGCTACCAGATTTTGTGTTTAAAGTTCAATACAGGCCAAGGTGAGATATAACATGAGTTCTAGATTGAACTTCAGACATAACTGAATATCTGCTTTGCTGGGCATTTATATTGAACAAAAATAATTTGGGGTCAAATAAAATATTTTGTTAGATCCAAAATGAACAGTAACTTTTTTAACCTTTTTTAACTGTTGGTGTGGGGGCAGGGTTTGATGAAACTGACGTAAATTCCAAACAAAAAGTCATTTCACACGGTAATGTTTTAAAACAAAGTACTTAATTTTTTTTGTTGGCTTGTTTGTTTGTTGTTTTTTACTAAGACAATTTGGTGAATTTGACACGAATTCACAAAATATTTTGGTAGACCCGAATCTGCTTTTGGGGGTGGGGGTGGGGGGGGAAATAAAATAATAAAGAAAAAGCTTTGGCTGAAAAATTTGGCCAACTCTATTTCTAGGTACACGCACAACCAAACTAAGGAAAACATTTTAGAGAGTGACCGTCTATCTCCATGACCTGCACACATAGAGAAGGGAAAGAGCAACTTGTCATGGTTAAGCTCAGTCATGCTGTGATGGTGCCCCCCATAAGGCTTTATGGAAATATACTTATGAATGTATATATGACATAACTAGAATGTGTTTTATGCTATATACGCCATGTAACATATCTCTGTAAAGTTTATGATCTACTGAATCTATTAATCCTATTTGTATGCATGTATCATTTTTTATTCAAAGTTATTAATATTGGCTGCATACTTGTTTGATTCTGAGTAGGTTTTAGTGAAGCAGTTGGTCAGCTTCCTGAGAAAAGACTATTATCAGTAAGTGCCCAATCAAGAAGCCCTTAAGCCAACAATGAACTTCGAGATGCCAATCCACATCTGGGCTTTCCTAGGCATGTGGCTTGCCTGGTAAGGAACTCAGTCAAGCATGGACATGTGACTTGCCCAGGTGACTCCAAAACTCCATTTTGTAGCTGGAGAGAGTAGGGGGTCTCCACCCACAAGAGAAAGTCTATTTAAACCTTTGGGAGACCCCTCCATTTTGTCTTCAGCTGGCTAAAGAGAGATCCTGGAACAAGAAACTTGAACAAAGGACAATAACTACAGGGGGTGTGAGTGATTGTTGGACCCAGACTAGAAGGAGACTAGTCTGTAAAAGAAAGCTTACTGGAACTGGTGAATCTGTATCTGAATCAAATGTATTCAGTTTGATTAGACATAGATTTGCGTGTTTGATTTTATTTTGTTTGCTAATTCACTTTGTTCCATCTGTTACTACTTGGAACCACTTAAATCCTACTTTCTGTATTTAATAAAATCACTTTTTACTTATTAATTAACCCAGCGTATGTATTAATACCTGGGGGGGGGGGCGGAGCAAACAGCTCTGCATATCTCTCTATAAGTGTTATAGAGGGTGAACAATTTATGAGTTTACCCTGTATACGCTTTATACAGGGTAAAACAGATTTATTTAGGGTTTGAACCCCATTGGGAGTTGGGCATCTGAGTGTTAAAGACAGGCACACTTCTATAAGCTGCTCTCAGTTAAGCTTGCGGTTTGTGGGACATGGGTCAGACCTGGGTCTGGGTTTGCAGCAGGCTAGCTGGTCTGGCTCAAACCAGGCAGGGCACTGAAGTCCTAAGCTGACAGGGCAGGAAAGCAGGAGCAGAAGTAGTCTTGGCACATTAGGTGGCAACTCCCAGGGGGTTTCTGTGATCCAACCCATCACACATGCATTGTTGGAAACAGAGCCAGTACAGGTCACTGGGAAAAGTAAGTATGGTAGAGAAGGTGTCATAAAAATAAAGGGAAGGGTAACCACCTTTCTGTATACAGTGCTATAAAATCTCTCCTGGCCAGAGGCAAAACCCTTTCACCTGTAAAGGGTTAAGAAGCTAAGATAACCTCTCTGGCACCTGACCAAAACGACCAATGGGGAAACACGATACTTTCAAAGCTGGAGGGGGGAAAACAAAGGCTCTGTCTCTCTGTGTGATGCTTTTGCCGGGAACAGATCAGGAATGCAGCTCAGAACTCCTTAAGTATGTAAGTATGTAATCTAGCTAGAAATGGGTTAATTTCCTTTTGTTTAATGGCTGGTAAAATACGATGTGCTGAATGCAATGTATATTCCTGTTTTTGTATCTTTTTATAACTTAAGGTTTTGCCGAGAGGGATTCTCTATGTTTTGAATCTGATTACCCTTAAGATATTTACCATCCTGATTTTACAGAGGTGATTCTTTTACCTTTTCTTTAATTAAAATTCTTCTTTTAAAAACCTGATTGCTTGTTCATTGTTCTTAAGATCCAAGGGTTTGGGTCTGTGTTCACCTGTACAAATTGGTGAGGATTTTTATCAAGCCTTCCCCAGGAAAGGGGGTGTAGGGCTTGGGAGGAAGATGTGTCCAAGTGGTCTCTTTCCCTGTTCTTTGATGAACATGCTTGGTGGTGGCAGCATAGGGTTCAAGGACAAGGCAAACCTTGGGGAAGTTTTTAACCGAAGCTGGTAAGAAAAAGCTTAGGAGGTCTTTTATGCAGGTCCCCACATATGTACCCTAGAGTTCAGAGTGGGGGAGGAACTTGACAGAAGGAAAAGAAAAGAAAAAAAGAAACATTATATAACATGATCTAATCAAACCTCCGAAGGGAGAGAGAATTGTATTATTGATAATCTAATGCTGCACAGTAATGACAGGATTTATTACATTACAGTAAATACAGGACCCTGGGGATAGGGGAGTGATTTAGAAGAAGGAAAGTGGTTTCCCCTCTATGGCCCCAAATCTGTATTCAGATCTGCAAGCAATGATCCATGCAGAATCTCTCTTAAGTCATTATGGTTCTACACAGGTACACAGAAGCAATTCTACTGACTTCAGTGGACATTGGTACAGACCCTAAATTCAGTAGTCATATCCTCTTGCTTGAAGGACCTATTCCTTAACCAGATCTTGGTTAACTGTTCTCAAATATGGCATGTGACTCTCTAACTCAGTACTGTGGAGCATCTTAGAAGTTCAGTCATATCAATAGAAAGAGGATTAGGAGGAGTGTAGCAGCACAAACTGCAGCACAGTGGGAAATGGAAGAAGTAAAGGTCAGAAGATATGGACCATTTTCTTATCATTTTTGTTTGGATTAGACCATAGGAAAGAATTTATCCAGAGTGGCCGATTACTGTGTTACTTCCACTTTGTTTACCTCTCAAGTGCGACTCTGCTTACAGTGTGGTTTCCCACTGCTCTGAGAATTGGCAATACACAGAGAATGAAAGCAGTTCTGGGAGTTTTGGGGTTTTTGTGTTTGTTTGTTTTTAAATCTAGTCACGAGCCTGTTTTCAACAAAGAAGATATATTTACAGTTAGAAAGAAACTGATTGGGTGAGCATCTGCATCTTTTCACTGAGAATTTAATTAATCTGAAAATTGCATGAGTGGCATGCACCTCTAAATATACTACCAAGTATATAAAGACTAACAATATTTTCCACATCTCAGGGACGATTTTAACCAGTTGATTCTGGGAAACTTTCACGGGATAGTGCATCAGCCACTTTGATAGAAGCTCCTGAGATGTGTTGGATGTTGAAATCAAAATCTTGGAGAGCTAAACTCCACCGAATAGTTTTTTTGTTATTTCCTG
The DNA here is from genome assembly GCF_965152235.1 of Eretmochelys imbricata. Taxonomy (NCBI): domain Eukaryota; kingdom Metazoa; phylum Chordata; order Testudines; family Cheloniidae; genus Eretmochelys; species Eretmochelys imbricata. Next base: position 146,872,495 of record NC_135572.1, read on the forward strand.
TAGCGGTATGAAGCCACTGTAGCGCAGGATGGTCAGTTTGCATGTGGAAACATCGTCCCCAAACATATGGGCGTAGCTTTTCCAGAGCGTAGACAATGACGTAACATTCTTTTTCACTGACTGACAAGTTGCTTTCCCTCTCAGACAGCTTCTTGATGAGAAACACTACAGGGTGGAATTCTTGATCCGGTCCTTCCTGCATTAAAACTGCTCCCACACCACGCTCAGACGCATCTGTGGTTACTAGGAACGGTTTGTCAAAGTCTGGGGCCCTTAGCACACGGTCAGACATGAGTGTCGCTTTAAGCTGGTTAAAGGCCTTTGACAATCTTCAGTCCACTGAAAGGCATTGGGCTGTTTCTTTTTGGTTAGGTCTGTCAGTAGGGCATCGATTTCGCTATATTGCGGTACAAATCGGCTGTAATATCCAGCCAAGCCAAAGAAAGATTGGACCTATTTCTTTGACTTTGGGACAGGCCACTTTTGGATAGCATCCACTTTGGCCTGTAGGGGATTGATAATAATTCCTTGACCCACTTGGTGTCCAAGGTAAGTCACTCTATTTGGGCCTATTTGACACTTCATAGCCTTAACAGTTAGTCCTGCCTCCCTTACGCGCTCCAAGACTTTTTGTAGATGTTCCAGGTGTTCTGCCCAGGAATCCGAAAATATGGCCACATCGTCAAGGTAGGTGACTGCATATTCTCCTAATCCCGCTAGGAGACCATCTACAAGTCTTTGGAAGGTGGCGGGTACAATCCACAGCCTGAAAGGGAGTACATTAAATTCATACAGACCGACGTGTGTGGTGAAGGCTGACCTTTCCTTGGTAGATTCATCTAGCAGTACCTGCCAGTACCCCTTGGTTAAGTCCAAGGTAGAGATGAACTGGGCCCATCCCAGTTTCTGCAATAGTTCATCTGTGTGTGGCATTGGATAGTTGTCTGGGCAAGATACAGCATTTAGCTTACGGTAGTCCAAGCAAAAACGTATCTCCCCATCTGGTTTGGGAACTAGAACCACTGGAGATGCCCATGCACTGCCAGAGGGGCGGATTACACCCATCTGTAGCATATCCTGGATCTCCCATTCTATAGCAGTTTTAGCTTGAGGAGACACCCGGTAAGGTTAGGCTTTAATTGGGTGAGCATTACCTGTGTGAATGGAGTGGTATGCCCATTCAGTCAGCCCTGGCGTGGCTGAGAACATCGGCGCATAGCTAGTGCACAGCTCCTTGATCTGCTGTCATACGACCAAGGGTCATGAAGAGGTTCACCTCTTCCACGCCACCATTGCTTTTCCCTTCATAGTAGACACCTTCAGGCCACTCAGCATCATCTCCTCCCTGGGCTGTAAACTGACAAACCTTTAATTCTCTGGAATAAAAGGGCTTTAGAGAATCAATATGGTACACCTTATGCTTTCGGTTGGAGGTGGGGAATGCTATGAGATAATTAACAGCTCCCAGGTGCTCCCGTGAATGGTCCTTCCTACGACGCTTCCATTTTATAGGCCTGGAGCACCTTTAAGACCATGACCTGGTCCCCTACTTTGAAGGAATGCTCTCTGGCATGTTTATCATACCAGGCTTTTTGCTGTTTCTGAGAATCCTGTAAGTTATCTTTAGCAAGGGCTAAAGAGGTTTGGAGGGTGTTTTGTAGGTTGGTTATGAAGTCCAGAATGTTAGTTCCTGGAGAAGGTGTAAACCCCTCCCATTGCTGCTTCACCAACTGTAATGGCCCCTTAACTTCGCGGCCATATACAAATTCCAATGGTGAAAACCCTAAACTGGGACATGGTACAGCTCTGTAGGCAAAGAGCAACTGCTGGAACACTTGGTCCCAATCATTGGAGTGCTCATTTACAAATTTAAGTATCATGGTACCCAAAGTCCTATTAAATTTCTCCAACAAGCCATTTGTTTGATGATGGTAAGGGGTGGCAACCAAGTGATTCACCCCATGAGCTTCCCAAAGGCTTTCCATAATTCCTGCCATAAAATTAGTTCCTGCATCTGTGCGGATGTCAGAGGGCCAAGCTACCCTGGCAAAAATGTCTGCTAGTGCCTGGCACACACTTTTAGCCCTGGTGTTGCTTAGAGCTACTGCTTCCGGCCATCGGGTGGCAAAATCCATGAAAGTCAGTATGTACTTCTTTCCTCTGGGTGTCTTTTTCAGAAAAGGACACAGAATATCCACTGCTATTTGCTGAAATGGATCTTCAATGATGGGGAGTGGCTGGAGAGGGGCTTTGACCTGGTCTTGGGGTTTTCCCACTCTTTGGCATACCTCACAAGACTGGACATAGGTAGAAACATCCTTGCCCATTCTCTCCCAGTGGAATGACCTCCCCAAATGGTCTTTGGTCCTGTTCACCCCAGCATGGCCACTAGGATGATCGTGGGCTAAGCTCAAGAGCTTTACCCGGTACTTAGTTGGAACTACCAACTGTCTCTGAGGATGCCAGTCTTCCTGGTGTCCACCAGAAAGATTTCCTTGTATAAAAGTCCTCTTTCTACAACAAACCTGGATCAATTAGAAGAGCTGAGAGGTGGTGGGTTGCTCCGGGCCACTATCCAAGCTCTCTGGAGACTTTCATCTGCTTCCTGTTTGGTCTGGAACTGTTCCCTTGATGCTGGAGACATCAGTTCCTCATTGGATTGTGGACCTATGCTTGGTCCCTCTGGAAGCGATGTAGGGGATGGGACTGTTTCTGTTGACTGTGAACCGCGCTCCTCTGGTACACTATGTTGGGGTTCAGGATCCAGCTGAGCCTCTTGTGTAGGGTTATCGGCTGCTGCCGGTTCCAGTTCTGGGGACTGGCTCTGTCTGGGTCTCTGGGACTGGATCCACTGCTGCTGTTGCAGACATTGGAACTGGACCCAATGCCATCACCTCTGACCAGGTCCGGGTAGAAGTTTCCGGAACAGAGCTAGGTGGGACGGCTTAGCCTGGCTGCGGGTGACCATTCCCACCCTCTTGGCTAGCTTCACATGATTGGCCAAGTCTTCCCCCAACAGCATGGGGATGGGAGAATCATCATAGACTGCAAAAGTCCACGTTCCTGACCAGCCCTTGTACTGGACAGGCAACTTGGCTGTAGGCAAATTGAAAGAGTTGGACTTGAAGGGTTTGTAGGGGGCCAGGGTGGCTCCCCTCCGAACCAGAGGGTAAAGAGCCACCCTCTGAGCCTGAGTGGGCGGGGCCAGGCCAAGCTTCCGCCAATCCCTGGAAGGGGAAGGGTGGGACCAGAAGTACAAAGGGCGGGGCCTTCTGCCCAGTGAGGAGAGCACCAGGCAGGGAGACAGACACAGGCTGCTCCCTCGCGATCCTGCTGCTGACCTAGGCGAAGCCCTGGGCAAGGAGGAGCCTGACCGGGGGGAAGGCCTGTGGCAACCAGGGCTGCCGGCCGCTGAATACTCAGAGGACCTGGAGGGGCCTGACTGCAGCCCGGGCCAGCGTGAGTCCGATACCGAGGGGGAGCGGGAGTGGCCCGCAGCAGAATACCCGGAGGAGATGGAGGGACCGGAGCAACCCGCCTGAGAGAGACCGGGTAAGAAGTACCCCAGGAGCCCAACTACACCGTGGGGTGGGTGTGTTTGGTCAGCGGGCGTGGACTGCCCCGCTAACCCAGTGGCGGGACCTTAGCCTCCCGCCACTGTCAGGGCCCTGGGTTGGAATGCAGTGGAGTTGGGTGGGCCTGCGTTCCCCTACCCTGGGGCACCCCTGCCGGAGGGGCGCGCTATTGACTCTTGCCGGCGCTCCCCTGACGGAGGGGCGCGCGACTGACTCTTGCCGGCGCTCCCCTGCCTGAGGGGCGCGCGACTGACTCTTGCCGGCGCTCCGCTGCCGGAGGGGTGCGCGACTGACTCTTGCCGGCGCTCCCCTGCCTGAGGGGCGCGCGACTGACTCTTGCCAGCGCTCCGCTGCCTGAGGGCGCGCTATTGACTGTTGCCGGCGCTCCCCTGCCTGACGGGCGCACGACTGACTCTTGCCGGCGCTTCGCTGCCTGAGGGCGCGCTATTGACTCTTGCCGGCGCTCCCCTGCCGGAGGGGCGCGCGACTGACTCTTGCCGGCGCTCCCCTGCCTGAGGGTGCGCTATTGACTCTTGCTGGCGCTCCCCTGCCTGAGGGGCGCACGACTGACTCTTGCCGGCGCTCCGCTGCCTGAGGGGTGCGCGACTGACTCTTGCCGGCGCTTCGCTGTCTGAGGGCGCGCTATTGACTCTTGCCGGCGCTCCCCTGCCTGAGGGGCGCGCGACTGACTCTTGCCGGCGCTCCCCTGCCTGAGGGGCGCGCGACTGACTCTTGCCGGCGCTCCCCTGCCTGAGGGGCGCGCGACTGACTCTTGCCGGCGCTCCCCTGCCGGAGGGGCGCGCGACTGACTCTTGCCGGCGCTCCCCTGCCGGAGGGGCGCGCGACTGACTCTTGCCGGCGCTCCCCTGCCGGAGGGGCGCGCGACTGACTCTTGCCGGCGCTCCCCTGCCGGAGGGGCGCGCGACTGACTCTTGCCGGCGCTCCCCTGCCGGAGGGGCGCGCGACTGACTCTTGCCGGCGCTCCCCTGCCGGAGGGGTGCGCTATTGACTCTTGCCGGCGCTCCCCTGCCGGAGGGGCGCGCGACTGACTCTTGCCGGCGCTCCCCTGCCGGAGGGGCGCGCGACTGACTCTTGCCGGCGCTCCCCTGCCGGAGGGGCGCGCGACTGACTCTTGCCGGCGCTCCGCTGCCGGAGGGGCGCGCGACTGACTCTTGCCGGCGCTCCCCTGCCGGAGGGGCGCGCGACTGACTCTTGCCGGCGCTCCCCTGTCGGAGGGGCGCGCGACTGACTCTTGCCGGCGCTCACCTGCCTGAGGGCGCGCTATTGACTCTTGCCGGCGCTCCCCTGCCTGAGGGGTGCGCTATTGACTCCGGCCGGCACACCTTCCCGCTAATTTCCCCAACGCCCGGTAGGTGGGGCCAAGGCCTGCCACGGAGACCATTACTCTCCATCGCCCCTAGGGGCTCGGAGGACCGACCGACGCATGCCACAGGTTGAATTGTCACTTGGATCTCTGGGTCAATTAAATTAGATGATCTCCTAAGGTCCCTTCCAACCTTGATATTCTGTGATAGGTGAACACAGACCCAAACCCTTGGATCTAAAGAACGATGAAAAAGCAATCAGGTTCTTAAAAGAAAATTTTAATAGAAGTAAAAGAAAAACCTCTGTAAAATCAGGATGGTAAATACCTTACAGGGTAATCAGATTCAAAATGTAGAGAATCCCTCTAGGCAAAACCTTAAGTTACAAAAAGACACAAAAACAGGAATATACATTCCATTCAGCACAACTTATTTTATCAGCCATTTAAACAAAACAGAATCTAACTAGATTGCTTACTAACTCTTTATAGGAGTTCTGACCTGCATTCCTGCTCTGGTCTCACCAAAAACATCACACAGACAGACAGAACATTTATTCCCCACCGCCTCCAGCTTTGAAAGTATCTTGTCTCCTCATTGGTCATTTTGGTTAGGTGCCAGCGAGGTTATCTTAGCTTCTTAACCTTTTACAGGTGAAAGGGTTTTTCCTCTGGCCAGGAAGGATTTAAAGGTAGTTAGCCTTCCCTTTATATTTATGACAGTGGCTGTAACACTTGTGGACAAAGAGGTAAATCCAGAGGTTCCACTGGCAAAAGGGGTTTGATTTGAAGGGAGACATGCACACAGTGCACATCCTTTATGTGGTCCTCCCCTCCTGCCTCCCAGACTCTCTTCCATTTTTTCCTCTGTAGCAGAATCATGGAGAGCTACTTCATCTGTTGGTGTATCTCTTGTTGCTCCAAAGCTGGGGACAGAGAAAGAAAAAGAACCCTTCTATCAGCCCCCACCCCAGCTATGGCTCAACCAAAACAAAAAAACCCTAACTGTGGGAGGTTGATTGCAGTGGAGATTTACTAACAGTATGCAACTATACTTCAGCCTGGAACCTTGTAATATCACTTTCTACATGGAAGGATGATTTAATGTTTGCTGCTTTGCTAACAGACTGCCTGTTTAAAACAAAAGATGATAATTTATTGGATTGCAGTATGTGGGAAAGATTAAGAATAGAATAGAATTGCCAGACTGCAGTGCAAACTAAACTAAGGCCAGGAAATATTTTTGATCTTAGTCGTAGTTTAAAAAACCACTATATTGATGAATATATTCAGCTCATTCATCTGAAATGACATGTATGCTAATTTCTCTAATGGAGTGTCTATAACACTTACGCACAAGTGCATATACAGTGGTCAGTCTAAACTAGGCATTTTTTTCTGGCTTCCTAGTACATGAAGATTGTAAAGACCCAAGAGCTTTTTTATTTCAGAACTTTTGCATTTTTGTATAGATCTATCTTAAGGGAGAAAAGAGTTCTGTTATGCTTTAGTATAACACCATTATCTCTTATCATTCAGAAGGTAATGCCTCTATGGATATTACACAATATGAGTAAAGAGCCAGATCCTCAATCGGTATAAATCAACATAGCTCCCCTGAAGTGAAAGGAGTTATGTTGATTTACACCATCTTAAAATTTGCCCCAAAATATACAATATGGAAGAAGCGTTGATCAGTTTTACCTCGGTCTCTTAGTTATTGCATATTTTATTGTACTAATGCTTCTTACAGTAACTACAATATTAAATCATTGTGAGTCATAAATAGAATGAGATCTGGGATGTATAAATCAGGGAACTAAACTGGAAGTTTAACGTGAAGATTTATAAACTAACATACTGAATCAGAAGTTTTAAATTTAAGATTCAGCAATAAGAATTTTTGTATGCAGCATGTATAAATCAGGGCCATATACCTAACTTTGAAAATTAATATGTATAAATCAGAATGATACTAATAAATCATGGCGAATACATTATACTTAGTAAGTTTTTTTAATGGAACATTTCCCTTATACAAAGATATCAACTTTTGAGAAGTGTGTTTTAATCTGTTCTCTCTCTTTTATATGGGGCCCTGTTATTAAAATGTCTAATCTGCCTATATGCCACCAAATCCCTGTCACTCCAGATGATAAACAAGTGGTCTTGCCAACCTATAAATAAAAAAATGGTGGGTCAGAAGTTCAGCTGATGAAACAGAAGCCAGATCCTCAGCTGGTCTGACTACAGAAATTCATACTGAAGATTCTGATTCTAGGTTTCTAAAAATGAATTGGCTGAGATTTAGCAGGTATTACATATCACCAGTGTCACCGCTACATATACATTACTATAGGGGAGCCTTCCCCCACCAAAAATATGAGAAGAGGTAAAAGGAAAGAACCAACGGGAACAAATTTCTATACAGAGAATTGGATTCCTTCACCAGCACACATTCTCCTTCTTTCTCTCTAGGTTTCCTAGACTAACCCACTGGGGTACAAATCCTGAAGTCCTCACCTAATTCTTATTCAGACTACGCTCATTGGCTTCAATGGAAGCCTGAGCAGTGACTGAGTAAAGATGAAAGATTTGGCGCTTATTGTCAAGCAGCTGTAACATGTTCTGCAGATGGATCATCATCAGCATATATTCTGTACATCTGTGCATATCCACCACAAAGATATTTCAGCATTTATTTTTCCAGCTAGTGATAGAAATCACACACACATGTTTCTGAGGGAGAGGGAGGAGGGAGAGAAAGAGAGAGAGGACAAAGAGAAGTCAATTCTCAGTGAATACATATACTCCGCCTAATCCTCTGGTGCTGAAAGTTAGAAAGGCAGTTAGAAAGTTAGAAAGGCAGGCAGATGTATAATTGGGGAACTTTTCCAGACTCATTTTTTAAAATATGATGAGCTCAGTTTTGGCTGCAGAACTCAGAATCATTTTGTCTATAACAATGCAGCTTGCACCACCAAGGATGTATTCAGAGGGCCTAGTGAACAGTGGACAACTTGGACAAGGAACTTTTACCAGATTCAATTCCTGACTTTCCAGTACAGCAAAAAGGTTTTCCCTTACATGATACAATACCCATAACCATCAAGGCAGGAATATTCTGTGAATGATTTGGATCACCTGAATGATGTGTTATTGTTCTTTTTATTTTTCTGACTTCCTATCATTTCTAAAATACCTTAGAAGCAGAAATACCATATGGTATGGTGGACATACTATAAGAGTGGAAGAGCAATGATTTTTTTAAAGTGTATACCAAGGAATGCTGCTACATGGCCGGTGATCACATGGGCACCAAAACCTTTGGTGGCGCTACAAGATTGTATATTCAGTTTACATCCATCATTGGCAATCAGACCACCTCAAGTAGCTTGTCAGAGATCGATGTGCAAGGAGGCCACATCCATTTGGGATTTGCCATGATGATGATAATTATTAGAAGCAGAAATGGGGAACCAGTTCACAACATTTTTTATGAATATTGGTTTGAATTCAGAAATGAGTAAGTCATCCATAGTCAGGACTAGAGCTGGGCAAGTAATGGGGACAATGATGAATAGTTAATTTGAAAAAAAACAGTAAAACACTGAATAAATAAATTTGACAAGTAAGTTCATGCATTATTCGTCCAGGTTTTGTTAAAGGGGAGAAATCAGAAAATTATTTTTCTTTCTTCACAGAAATGAGAGATGGAAAGCACTTATTAGTCATCTTGTCTATCCTCTTGCATGCAGGATTATTCTCTACAGAATATTCGTGAGTGCTTTGTTCAGGAATACATTTTCCCTGAAATCATCGTATGAACATATATATGTTTGTGTGTGTGTGTATGAGAGCAAGCGAGCAATTGAATGTTTATCAGCATGGCCTCACAGCATTTTTGACTAGCAAGAGCTCCACTAAGGATGGCATCAACTCTCCACAGGGATCCCCTCAAACCCTGCTGCATGCGGGGCTAAGATAAATCCTGCTACCCTGGGTGCTCGGTCTAGGCAGAGCAAATGCTGATCTCCTCCGATGGGGAAATTCTGCAGAAAATTAAATAATAAGGAGTGTGTGGCAAAGAACAGCTGGCACTCAAAGATCAGTAGCAAAACTGACTACACCTGCATAATGCTAGAGGGTTTTGGCTATATGTGAACAAAGTGCAGAGGGATTGAGGATGTGAAATCCATCCATTTGATACAGAGCCACTACATCACTTCCACTGATCAAGTGCTATTTCAGCCTATGGGCAAGGATCTCTGTCTTAGCCCCTCAGCACAAGTTGTCACGCAAGGTTTAAATGCAGCTTCTGTAGTCCACCCCGTGCCCACATTTCACAGCCTTCTTTACCAACCTCTGTTGGACTTCCAGATGTAAGGCTGGCTTCGCTGACATGGGCAGGCCCAAGTTAAAACAAGACAAGCCTAAACAAGTTGAAAGGCTACCCTAAAAAGATGGAGAAAAAATGTTCTCTTTTACCACAGAGGGCAGGTCAAGAAGCAATGGGTTCAAACTATAGCATAGTAGTGATTCAAATGATTCTATGATTCACAGCAGATTTAGGGAAAAACTTCCTAGCTGTAAGAACTGTAGGATAATGGAACAGACTGCCTAGGGAACTTGTGGAAGCTCCTTCACTGGAGGATTTCAAAGGGAGGCCAGATAGCCATCTGTCTTGGATAGTTTATGTACAATAAATCCTGCATCTTGGCAGGGCATTAGACTAGATCAGTGGTTCTCAACTGTGGTCCACCACTTGTTCAGGGAAAGCCCCTGGTGGACCAGGACGGTTTGTTTACCTGCCGCGTCCGCAGGTTTGGCTGATCGCTGCTCCCACTGGCCGCAGTTCGCTGCTCCAGGACAATGGGACTGTAGGAAGGGCGGCCAGCACATCCCTCGGCCCGCCCGGCTTCCCGTAGACCCCATTGGCCTGGAGTGGCGAACCGCGGCCAGTGGGAGCTGCGATTGGCCACACCTGCGGACACAGCAGGTAAACAAACTGGCCCAGCCCACCAGGGACTTTCCCTGAACAAGTGGTGGACCACAGTTGAGAACCACTGGACTAGATGAACCTTGTAGGCCTTTCTAACTCTATGGTTCTATAAAGTAACTGTTGAAACAACTAACTATTATGAAAACATTTATAGCAAACAAAGTAGGTTGAAACACCTTATGCAATGTGTAAAGAGCTTCATCTTGTCACACAAGCTGTATAGATGTTAGTAGGTAGTAAAGGTGTATATAAAGTGTGCAATGTGTCTGTCATAAATATAAAGGGAAGGGTAAACCCCTTTGAAATCCTTCCTGGCCAGGGGAAAGCTCCTTTCACCTGTAAAGGGTTAAGAAGCTAAAGGTAACCTCGCTGGCACCTGACCAAAATGACCAATGAGGAGACAAGATACTTTCAAAAGCTGGGAGGAGGGAGAGAAACAAAGGGTCTGTGTCTGTCTGTATGCTGGGTCTTTGTCGGGGATAGACCAGGAATGGAGTCTTAGAACTTTTAGTAAGTAATCAAGCTAGGTATGTGTTAGATTATGATTTCTTTAAATGGCTGAGAAAAGGATTGTTCTGAATAGAATAACTATTTCTGTCTGTGTATCTTTTTTGTAACTTGAGGTTTTGCCTAGAGGGGTTCTCTATGTTTTTGAATCTAATTACCCTGTAAGATATCTACCATCCTGATTTTACAGGGGGGATTTCTTTATTTCTGTTTACTTCTATTTTTATTAAAAGTCTTCTTGTAAGAAACTGAATGCTTTTTCATTGTTCTCAGATCCAAGGGTTTGGGTCTGTGGTCACCTATGCAAATTGGTGAGGCTTTTTATCCAACATTTCCCAAGAAAGGGGGGGTGCAAGTGTTGGGAGGATTATTCATTGTTCTTAAGATCCAAGGGTCTGGGTCTGTAGTGACCTAGGCAAATTGGTGAGGCTTTTTACCAAACCTTGTCCAGGAAGTGGGGTGCAAGGTTTTGGGAAGTATTTTGGGGGGAAGGACGCGTCCAAACAGCTCTTCCCCAGTAACCAGTATTAGTTTGGTGGTGGTAGCGGACAGTCCAAGGACAACGGGTGGAATATTTTGTACCTTGGGGAAGTTTTGACCTAAGCTGGTAAAGATAAGCTTAGGAGGTTTTTCATGCAGGTCCCCACATCTGTACCCTAGAGTTCAGAGTGGGGGAGGAACCTTGACAGTGTCACATGAATTGGAATTGGCGTATCACCCTGTACCTAAACCCCATAGGTCTGGGCCTATCCAGTGTGAGCAAATAGCTGTTGTGTGTCTAATAAACTCATCTGAGTGACAAGCTGGAGTCAAAATGAGGTTTTTTTGGATCCCAGAGAACTGGATAAAGTGATATCTCAGAACTGGTCAAGGTGTTCTGGATAAGTTGAGTGGAAAAAGTCTCAGAGGGAATCCCAACATTAGGGAGGTCCTTTCTGCAGGTTGCATGGAATGCACATGCATCTCAATATGTATCTTCATATATATGTAGTTTCCACTGGCAGTCCTTCTACTTAACCATAGGTTTCAGAGTAGCAGCCATATTAGTCTGTATCCTCAAAAAGAAAAGGAGTACTTGTGGCACCTTAGAGACTAACAAATTTATCTGAGCATTTGTTAGTCTCTAAGGTGCCATGAGTACTCCTTTTCTTTTTACTCATCCACAGAAGTTCTTGCATAGGCCTCTCCATCCTTGCTGAACTTCACCCCAAATGAGTTAAAAATGTTCACCACTGAAATGTAGCTACCTCTTAGATAAAATATGTTAGCTGTTCAGCATAACACAGCAACACTACAGAACATGTTAAGACAGGTAGGGAAGAATACCTTATCCAGTTGAAACTACAGAAGGAGAATGTAGATAGGTTGAATGCAGAAACCCATGTTGCCTGTTATTCATGGGTGTTTAGATTCTTTCAGCTATTTCCCTTTTGATATTTCTGCCATTAGTTTACTAGTGGTTGCGATCATTTCACTATATCGGTATTTCATTGTTCATTTCTGCTGCAGAGCACAAGAGAATTTTATTTCTAATGTTTGCCTCCAAAATTAGGCATCTGAATCTGTAAGGGGAAGGAACTCTCTGCTGCCATCTGCTGGTGAACCAGGGCCAGAGCCAGAATGAGCCAAACCTAATTGCATATTTGTTGCTCAGCGTGTACATTTTGGTTGCTTTGATTAAAATTCAATTGAGTTTTGTGTGTAGTAGTAATGACATCCTATCCTTATTGTGTGACAAAAGAGAAACAGAACTATACTTAATATGCCCTGTATGAAGGGTCGCCATAGAGAGAGCCTCAATCTTGCACTGCTTGGTACTAGAGCTTGGTCACAAGCCAGGCAGAGAGGGAGGAGAAAGGGGTTCCTACCTACTGGCAAGAAGTGAATCCCTGGAGGCAAGGACTCTGTCCAAAGGTTATATTAAGCATTAAACCTCACTGACAAGTGTCTCTTCGCTGAAGCCACAGAAGACCACCAGTCTACAAAGATATTTTGACTCCTAACTTCTGTTGATTTCAAGGGAAGTTAGGAGCCTTAGTACCTTTGTGGTTGTGTTTATGTAATAAGATAGGCTTCAGACAAGCAAGATTCTTAATTCCTTTGGAAATATTAGTAGCATACGTGGAGATATTAAGATTTTATTTATACTTCTATTACCACTGTATATTTTAAAGGTGAGCCTAGGCCAGATTATATAGGATATATTACTACTCAATCACTTATATAGTTACCTTCTTTTAATTATTTCAATGAAGTGACTTTCTACTTTATTTGGTAAATGTCAAAATAGTTAAGATGCTCATATATTTAGAGTAAATTACTGTAAATAGGATAATAGCTAGAAACACATTATCTCATTATCAGCAAGCAGCTAGGTTTTTAGTGACTGGGCTGTGGGCCACCAATTTAGAGCTCTAATCAAACCAGGCTTATGCCTCATGTAAGTTTGCTTTTCATGTAATATAAATTGAATGGGACTGAAAACTACACTGCTGTCTGTTATGTGAAAATTACACTTTTTCACTTGTTTTTTGTGTGGATTGCACATCAAAAATGCATTTGCATTTGAAATGGCACAGGCAATGCTGAAAAAATAAGAGATTCTATACCAAACAAGCTAGTTACAATGATTCACAAAAATACAACAAAGAAACAAAGAAAAAAACCAAGGCAGCTTTAAGTTACATGAGGTCGCACTGACCTTGGCAACTTTAAAGGATAATATTTACATATGTTTGAAATGTAGGTGAACAGTTTATCTAGTTCAATGGTTCTCAACTTTTTCTTTTCATGGACCACTTGAAAATTGCTGAGGGTCTCGGCGGACCACTTAATGATCTTTCTAAATGTTGTTTGTGCTGTTAGCTAACTATTGTAAAGCACTTTTGGATAAAAGTGCTATATAAAATAAAATAAAATAAAAAAAAGCACACGACTCATATTGTAATATCAGTAGTCTTACCTTTCTAATGCAATGGATGTGCCCTCTCCCCCCCACTGTGACAGCCCTCGAGCTGGGCCTGGGAAGGAGGGGGTCTCCCCCTCCATGGCAGCCACCATTAGTTAGCTAACTAAGGCTGACCAGGGAAGGAGGAGGGTCTCTCCTTCTCTCTCCCACTGGGGCTGGGGAGGAGGGGGTCTCTCCTCTGCCACGGCAGCCCCCGAGTTGGGGCTGGGAAGAAAGGGGTGTCTCTCCCCTGCCACAGCAGCCATGGAGCTGAGGTTCGGAAGGAGGGCCATTTCTCCCTGGCAGCCACAGCCCAGGAACTGGGGAAAGTCACCTCTTTCTCTCTCCACCATAGCCCTGCACTTCCCAAATTCCCCCTCCCTCTCTTCTCACCCCACTGCTCCCTCCCACCTCCCCCTTATTCTCCCCAAGGCCACCACCTCACCTTACATGTGCGTCTTCTCCAGTGTCCAGGCACCTAATTAGTGGCCCTTCATTTTCTTGTGTGCAGCCGACCAGGGACGCACCTTAGAGGGAACTATCCGTGGACCACCTGAATGGAGCTCGGTCCGTGGACCACAGGTTGAGAGCCACTGCTCCAGTATATTAGGTACTATATATTATGTTCTATAATGTATTAGATACTAATTGGTTTTTGCTGAACATTAAGCATTAAATCCTTTTTGTTACAGTTCTTAGTTCTTGAACAAACATTTAATTGGTCAAATTTTATTACAAGGTTTGTTTGTTTGTTTGTTTTAAGTTTGAAAAGGCTGTATTAAATTCTATTCAAGGGAATTACAAGGAAGTGGAATGCCATTTTTTTTCTTCCAATGTTCCATACAGCTGGAGGTGGGTGGGGGTTGAAGGATGACATTAAGGCTTGGAAAAATAGAAGATAGAAGCCGTATAAAAGAACTCTTTAAACATGTTTTATATTTGAGGTGGGGGATTCTCAAACATGCATCAGTATAAGGAAAATACTTTCATACATGTTTAAGTTCCTTTCCCATCTTATATTTTCCATGATCAATGATTAAAGACTGGCTTTTTTCAAAATTATGTCTAGCTCTATTTTAATTAAATGTTTTCCTAAATGAATGGAAGGGCTGGATCCTTAGTAGGTGTAAACTGGAATAGCTCAATTGAGCATTTTTTCATTAAAAATATTTCAAAAAGTTTTTCTGCAAGTTTTGAAAAGAAACAATTTTTCATTCTTTGGATTTTTATGTAACATTTATTGAAAACTCTAATAATTTGAAACACAAAAATGTTTATTTCCATAAACCCTTTCTTTCTTATTTTCTCCATTCCCTGCTTCCATTATTTTTTCCATTTCACCACTGAAAGAGGTGTGTGGTGCAGGGAGGGAGGAGGGAGGGAATGAAAAAAAAATAGACACAGGAAAACCAAAAGCTGAAAATTTTCACTTAATTGAAAATTGAGGGGGTGACAAATTTCAAACCAGTTCTACAACTGAAGTTGGATGGGTGCAAGCCAAGTCTCTGGATGTCAGCTTTCCCTGTCACCATTCTCAGAGAAGAGGAGATTTGTGAAGGTCTAGGCAACACCTGGTATGGGTGAGACCCTGACTCAGTAAAGCATTTAAACACCTGCCCACATCCATCCCTATTCAGGACAGGACTTATGCATAAGCTAAAGGAAGCTGTCCTGAACTGGATCTGGAAAAAAAACCTGACTCTCTTTAACAATGTTTTGCTAATGTCAACATTTGCATAAGCTCCCACCATCATCAACCAATAGCAATACTGTTAAAAATATATATGCAGATATACTTTGTGTATCCATGTATTTAAAGTCCCTAGCTAAAGTACAGTGGAAATCTTGTGAGTTAGAGGTGAAACTTTCTGCTGCAGCATGTACCTTGCAAAGTCTCTATTGTTAAGATCACTATTGCAGAACATAAAACAACTTTTCTTCTTTTTAACTCCAAATCTGGACAAAAATGGAGGGGAAAAATTAAAAACAAGGTACTCAGAGCTGAAAACTCTGGATATACTAACAGAAACAACATCACCAGATTGGTAAAATCAGACCAATGTCAAATCTCTAAGCCTTGCTTCAAAATTAGAGCCAGAGACCTACTCATCTCTAATAGCAGGGAAATTTGGAATCAAATATAGAAGTTCTGAAAAAAAATTGGTGTACTCCGTCCTAATACATCTGGTTTAACTATGTCAAATATTAGATACCATGCTAATGTTTAGGTAGGGATAGGTTAAACATTCATTTACAGCTGGGTGTAGTTCCATCTACATTTAAAAATGTTGATGCAAAATGTGTTGATCTTAAAGTTCATATCTCTGCATTACACACTAAACTCCAAGTGGTGGTAAAGATTACAACACTCTTGTAGAAACCTGCAAGCAGAGAAAGTATAAACTAGGAGTTATGGGATGGAAATAAGAAAAGGAAATCTTAGGCTAAATATTGGGGGGAGTTCATAACAAACAGACCTTCAAGACAATGGAACGGTCTCCAAGGAAAGTCATGGAAATCCAGTCCCCAGCACCATGCTCATGGAAATTATTTTTTTAACGAGGAATTTGAGGAGCACTGCAGGGAATATTCAGTTTTGTGCACTCTGAAATTCTGAGGAATGTTAACAATTCAGTTTTTGCTATTGTATGCGACTCCAGTTGTGTGCCAGTTGTGTGTCAGAATTTTCAGAAGTCAGCTGTCATGTGAGACTAAGGCACCTAACTCCACCTCCAACAGAAGGGCATATATAAGCCATGGGAATTACAAGAGTTAATGAACAAGACCACGTAATTTTGCAGTGAATCTGAGAACATCTTGAAATCCACTTTAGTAAATGATATCACACAGTATCCCATGAGATTTTGAAGTAATTTATGCAAGATCTCACATGGTAACTGACAGTATGATACTGTACTTAGAGTTCACTTGAAAACATATTGTTCCATTTTTTCTATTAAATATATTTGATGATTTTTTTTAATAACCTTGTTTTCAAAGGACAAAAAACAGAATGTAGGCTCAGAATGAATTTTACATAGAAAAGAAGACAATAAAAATGTAACTCCCATTTCTACATTACTCATGGGGTTTTCTGGAACACAACACACAAGCAATCTTACATACTCAAGCAATTATCATAAAAGGACTACCAGTTCTTGCAAGAATGAAATACTTTCCATGCAAACCTCTTCATAAAGGACGGGCTCTCCATAAAATCACATTCTATTAATCCCCCCGGCCCCCAAAAAATAAATTTTGCAAAATAGACAAATGGCATTAAAATTGAAATGTCTCTAACTCTCTAATGCTTGATATATGCTACAGTGGAGTGAGCTCAGGTGAAGAGCTTCCATGATTAGATCTCCAAGGTGATATGGTAATAGAAATTATTATTGTTGTTAGAAGTCTAGACCAGTGGTTCCCAAACTTGTTCCACCGCTTGTGCAGGGAAAGCCCCTGGTGGGCCGGGCCGGTTTGTTTACCTGCGTGTCTGCAGGTTCGGCCGATCGCGGCTCCTAGTGGCCGTGGTTCGCTGCTCCAGGCCAATGGGAGCTGCTGGAAGTGGTGGCCAGTACGTTCCTCGGCCCACGCCGCTTCCAGCAGTTCCCATTGGGCTTTCCCTGCACAAGCGGCAGAACAAGTTTGGGAACCACTGGTCTAGACAGTTCACCTTTTGCTTTCATTTGAATCCTTTTCTTTGAGTTTTTCAGCTTATTATAAAATTTCCCCACACACACACACACTTTTCTGTTGTGTAGAGTGGTGTGCATGTTGGAAAAACAAATCCATCAGGGTTCATTCACATTTTTAATATATTTCTTTAAGACTTGCTTGTGCCTCTTATATTACTCGATGGAACAAATATTTACAGAAAGGTTTTACTACCATAAATGTTCATGAAAAGCATATTTAATCTGAGGACCAGTTGGTGTAAATTGGCGTAGTTTATCATTAACTTCAATGATGCCATGCAAATTTACATCATCTGAGTATCTGGTTCAAAGGCCTGAATCTCATGGAAAGTGATTTTTGAGGTCTTGATACTGTAACCATTTATACACATGAATAACTTTACACACATGACTAGTGCCATTGGGAGTCCCAAAGTTATTCAAGTACCTAAGAGCTTTCAGGGTCAGGGAACAAACTTGTTTCTAATGAGCATTCACAGCAGAAACTATAATTGATTGATAACATTGCCCCCCCCCTCCCCCCCACCCCCGAAAAGTCAATATTCTGATTTTTTTTCATGGAACAGTTCAAAAGAAAATGAAAGTTTCATTTTGGCTAGAATAGAAATTTTTGTTTCAATTTGACTGGAATATTTTGTTTTATTTTTAACTTTGAAAGCCATCTGTTTTCTCTTTCTGTATTTTTCCCATTCCCCTTCCTTCCCTTTATAAATCCCCTGAACTTCCCTCCCCAGACTGGAAAAGCTTGTTTTCCCTCTACTTATTGCATTTCTTTCAAAAAAATTCCAGTTTTTTTCAATTGAGAAAAAAGGGAAATTAGTGAGAGTTTTTCCCATTCTCACCGACCACCGCCACCTCCTTCTCTGTTTTCAGTGTGGAGGAGGAAAGAAGGGTATACAGCATCAAAGAGAGAGAGAAACTGAAAAGCAAAACCAAACACTTCAGTTTTCTAAATCCAAATGAAAGAAAAAATGTGATTGAAACTGAAACAAATTTCAAATTACAATTAGTTTTTGTTTTTAACTTTTACACTGAAAAATAGATAAAATAATGTTTACCGACAAAATTAAAATTATTTTTGTGGGAAACATTTTTGTTGGAATATTTTTACTAACTGTACCAGAAGCCTAATTATCATATGAATACATATCCTGTCAATGACAGAAACATTACCAAATGTTGTAAGTGACTGATATCACTAAGTGACACAGCTTGAAATTTTGATTTCAGTTTCCAAATTGAGTCCAAAGTTTGAAAATATTGCACTGAATACTGAAATAAACATATTTTAGAAAACTGCAATCTTAATGCAGACACCTTAATAACAGAAAGAAGTAAAACTTATTTGCTTTAAATTATTTGCTTAGCTTTCATACTCACAGCAGAAGTGCTCTATTTTATATGGCAAGTCCATGGCTTAACACAGAAGGATAAAATTTTTCCCAAAACTCCTCATGAGACCATGAACAAAGAGGCAATTAAATGAGCAGACAAGATGTTCACCATATCCGCCACAACTTGAGCTTCAGATTGATACACAATTACTTTGTATTAATGATTGTAATAATAACAGAAAATCATAGTCCAGTAAATAAAATACTATTGGTATATTCTATATGAGATGGAAAAATGATTTACAGATTGTAGAAGTGGGTCCAAGTCTAGAATCTTTATGTGCTTCTCTACCCAGGCAGCAAACAGCCTCATTGTTCCAGGAATGGTGCCTCAGGCAAGACCTGAGTGTCTCAAAAAAGAAAAGTTACAAACATTTTTAAAATTAATAATTTTTGCTTATCTGCTACCTCTCCCTGAGACATTCAAAGAAATCTCAGACATAAAATTTTCTCCAGATCTCACCTGTCCATTGCATTTTCTCTTTTCACTGCTATCTTTGCTAACCTTCAGTGGCCACGTCTACATTGTCCATTTTTTCCCCCCTGTGCAATTTCCTAGAGCAGCGGTGGGAAATTGTTTAGAAAAATCTGGCATAGACCAAGCCAATTTGCTCATATCATCTGACCTCTCTTCTTTCATCCTCTTGGCACTTAATTCCCAGTCAGAGAAAACTCTAAGAAGACTCACCCACTTCCTAGCTCTGTCTGTTGCCGCCTCACTTCAGCTGCCCACACAAACACAGCTGAAGATTTTAATAAGGATTTGCTGAGTACAGGATTTAAGTAATGGGCAATGAATTTAGCACTAGCAGACATAATAACTATAGTTGTGCTTTTAATCCTACCAAGCTTTCTTTAGATTCGGTTGGAGATTTTAATACTTAGTGTAAATTTTCTACTTACCAAGAGAGGTGAATGTCTGACATCCTTCTGAGTTACAAAGAAAATAATCCTGCCCAAACTAAAGTAAACAGCCTACCATTTTCTGTAAATACAGCTGATGGAGGAAATCTTGACAGTTTGAATATTCAAATATATTTTGGATTAATAAATGTACCACATAATTTAGACCACCATGCAAACATGAAACAATAAGACCCCACCTCCCAACTCATTTTTCTCTCCTGTCCCACTCCAAACAAATAATAAAAAAGAGCCTATACAGCAAAGTAGTGAATTTGGGAAATAGTCTATTACTAATTAGTTTGGAGGCCTGCTGCTGTGTTTTATTTATTTTTTAACAGCAGGGGAAAGAGCGCTTTATGAATAATTTATTATGCGGGACAGGGCTTTCCCACTGTCTGAAAAAGAAACAAACTCTAGCACTTCAGAAGCTTACTTTGTGCTAACCATCAACAAATATTGCATGGCCAGTCTTATTACTGAGTAAATTTGATTTTTGAAGGAATCCTTATATTTAGTTCTGGATTGCAGCCAACCAATGACTTGGGAAGGAAAGAATGGGCTCAGTCAACCCAGACTTCTTCTGCATATGAGAAATACCCACCAGACATTTAATTAAATTAAACCGGAAATTATATTTAATCTGACTGGTTGAATGAAATGACAGAGAAATCAACAAGTACAAAAGGTTCAACAGTTTAGCAAGTGAGCCCTGTTAAAGGCTTCTTCTTAAAAAGTATCTGGTTGCAGTTAAATAATGATGACACAGTATGAAGATGAGTGATGTGTTGCCAACATTTGAATAAGGAAGGGAGCTCCCACCAAAAGATAAATAATTAAATAAATAAAAATCTCTCCTCAGTCTGTAACAAAAGTCACATTCCAAAGGCATGTGAGCTTGTAAATCACAGGGGTGAGGGACAGGGAAATTTGTTCATTTGTCTTCCTATTTAAACAAATATGCACATAGGAAAGTGAAACAGAGGGATGGATTTTGAAATGAAAGGCTGCAATATTTTAATTTTAATGAATGTGGGGACAGCTCGTCACTGCCGTCTCCCCCTCCCCCAAGAAATACCAAGCATTGTTAAATGGCCTTCATGCCAAACAACCAATACTCAGGGTTAGCCCTCTTTAGCCTGTCATAGGATTCAGGACACTGCCGACTCCTCTTGCAATCACGAGTAAGGGGGAATGAGGGTACACATAAGGGGAACCTCAGTTTATAAAGACTTAATATCTCCCCTTTTTCTTCCAAGCTTATAGGGTCCAGAAGCTATCGCCCAGGTTGCAGGTTTACCTCAGTGATCTGGGTCCAGTGTCCACACTGGACACTGTCCACGATTTATGACAAAATTACAAACTCACTTATAAATGTACAGCTTTTAAATCCAGTCCTTCTTATTGCCCTATAGCTAGGCATCCAGATACTGCAGGGAGGTAGAAAAAAAATCACCAGATATCTTAGCAACCCTACTCTGAGAGAAAAATTGCTTCCTGATTCCAACATCTGGCAATCCATCCATAAAAACATAGTTCAAACAACGCCTCTGACAAAAGGCAGGGAGGGTGGGATAGCAACCACAGCAGCATGGCTGCTTCATGCCTTGAGAGCTTCACATAGAGGATAGAAAGGAGGATGAGAGACAATCAGCTCCACTTCCCCCCCTTCCCACACAAACAAATAGCCCAGCCAGTCAGCACGGAGAAGGGGAGGAATCTCTCCTCCTTCCCTGCGTCTGTTCCCACCCATCTCTGTGTGTATTCTAAAGAGAATGTGGAGAATGCTTATGTGCAGCCACCCCACTCCCCTCAGACCTCAGAGTCCTAAGGATTCTTTATCCTGCTGGTGGGATCAAACATCTACCTAGCTAACATTGGGGGGATATTCTCGTAACTATAATCAAAGAGAGAGGCAGCACTGTTGAGAAAACAAACTGATATTAAGATCATTTTCCTGGAAATACTTTATGACCGAAAGGACATACTAAGTTTATTGATTGTATAGAAATTGGAATAATTTAAAAGTAGCGTGCAAACACCGTAGAGTCCTTGACTTTTTTTTTTTTTAATGCCTCTCATCTGATGCAAGCTTCACCTAAAGAGCCACGGAGGAAGGGAAGTAGCAAGAGATTTTTTTCTGTGAGGGGAAAGAGACTGACCGGGATGACACAAAAGCAGGAAGGTAACATTAACATAAATCAAACACAGGGTGTGTCACTGAGACTGAAAGGGGTTTAACTTTTCATGAAATGACACATTCCTTTGCGTGGACCAATCTAATGCGTGAAAAAGCAACCCATCCCCTCATGTGCAGCAATGAGCCAAGTACATTACACTGAATGTTTGGATTATAAGTAATTCACCAAACCACAACACATCATTTTCAGTGTGCAATCAGGCTCAACTGTCAATAGTGGTGATGAGTCATAATAGATAAATATTTTTATTTACTATTATGGCCTGAGTCTTGCTAAGCGTTGTTACTGTGCAAGTCTTCAGCAACATCCTGGAAAAGAAAGGCCAGTTAAAATGATAACAGCTGATAAATTCAGGGTTTGGAATCTAGCTTTAAAATTGTGTCATATGACCTGTTACCATGAGATTGAAAATCTGCCTGTTAAAAAAAAAAGCCTGGTGTTGAAAAAATACCTCTAGGGAACTATCTGTTGTGAAAATATTTTTCCCCCAACTCATCCATTCTAAATACCTGAGAAGAAAATTGTCTCTGGGCTCTGCAATGTATTTGATCCAGCCTCTAGCGCAGCGTACACAAAGGCTCACACTGATTGCAAAAATTGAACAGTAATTGCCCCCCGCCCCTGCCCTGAATCTAATGTTCTGAGGCTGTGTGGTTCTTTTCTCAGATTAGGATATTATATTTCTCTTTTAAATTCTGTTTTGAAGTAAAAGGGGAAAGTATGGGGGCAGCAACAGTCTGTGTTCTCAGTGTTTAAATTCTGGTCCCTAGCTGTTTTTGATGCTAGATTAAGTGCCACCTTGAGGAAAAATAATGTTAGGCAGAAAAAATTCAGACAGACCACTAATGCCACAAAACCAACATCGCAGGTTACCTCTGTGAAAATAGCTATTGAATAAATACACAAAGGGCAATTTAAAATTGCTTTAATAATAAAATATATGTCAGGGCAATACCGAAAATTAGATTTGAGTTCAGTGAAATGATATTTCATGCATTATACAATGCCAATTACCATGTAAATAGATACGAAATAAAGTAATGTATAATTTAGGAGTTCAGTGTTTCACAAAGTAAGCATCAGAAAGCACTTGACATTTATTAAGTTTTAAAATTAGCCATGACCCTCATAAAAAGAAAGAAAGAAAAAGGAGCTATTCAAATTTTGTTTTTCATTATGGGACATATCTTGTCTCCATATCTTCCTTTGGCAAAACCAGTGCAGTTCTTCTGCAAAAGGGTATTTAGGATTTCTGGAATCTGGTCAAGAGATGCATTTAAGGCCTAACGCAATACCCACTAAAGTCATTGGGAATATTTTCATTAACTCTAATTGACTTTGGGTCATGCCCTCATGTAGGAGTGGATTCCATATCATTGCATCTCCACACACAGTGGAAATTTGAGGCGGGGCAAGAGTGGGCTGTGAGAGGGGCATAGTTACATATGCCCCATTCTTCAAACCACCACCCACAGACAGACGATGGATTGTTAGAGAACATGCAGTATGGAGGCTATTCCATCCATGAGGCTGGGCTAGTAGCCACAGAATAGCCCTCTTTTTGTCCATAACCTTGGGAGGAAAAGGATTTTTTCCTTCCCAGCTCTGGAAGAGATTCTTGATGAAAAGCCTGGGTTGAACCTGTAAGAACTCCAGTTACACTTTTAGAGTAATAAGGAAACACAACCATCTTTCAGAATGTAAGTAAATTTTGTTCTCACAGCACATTTTCAGAAACTTTTATACCAGGGTATAATCAAGCAGTGTGACACCCCCCCTCCACTAGAAAAGGGATCTCATTTATTAAACTTTCCAAGCATAACTCTCAGAAAGCTGATGCTTGCAACAGCAGACACATATCCCAAAACAATGAAGCAAAGACATTGAAAAAATAACCAGAAAGATTAAGATGAGATATATCTATACATCTGGCATTGGGTGTTCGGTACTGTAACAGGGTAACAATCAGGCTCTATGTAAGACACTGTAGGAGGAAATACAAGCAGAAAAAACACAACCCAAGGACAGGAAAACGAGATATTCATAGAATTAGAAGTTAGTTGTGCCCTCTACATCCATGTGTGGATCTTCCTTACTCTTCACTCAAAAGGGCGCAGCCCAGAAGCTTCTCCAGCACTATTACTACACCAGTGCACCACGAGGGACTGAGTGGAAGACTCTCAGTGATCTCTGAAGTCCACATTAGCAGAAGCAGTACCAGTGTGAGGAATGACTGGCCCACAGGTGGGAATAGAAGATGCCTATTGTCCTTCTTCATGGAATCATAGACTATCAGGGTTGGAAGGGACATCAGGAGGTCATCTAGTCCAACCCCCTGCTCAAAGCAGGACCAATCCCCAACTAAATCATCCCATCCAGGGCTTTGTCAAGCCTGACCTTAAAAACCTCTGAGGAAGGAGATTCCACCAACTCCCTAGGTAACCCATTCCAGTGCTTCACCACCCTCCTAGTGAAAAAGTTTTCTCCTAATATCCAACCTAGACCTCCCCCACTGCAACTTGAGACCATTACTCCTCGATCTGTCATCTGGTATCACTTAGAACAGTCTAGATCTATCCTCCTTGAAACCCCCTTTTAGGTAGTTGAAAGCAGCTATCAAATCCCCCTCACTCTTCTCTTCTGCAGACTAAACAATGCCAGTTCCCTCAGCCTCTCCTCATAAGTCATGTGCTCCAGCCCCCTGATCATTTTGTTGCCCTTTAGTGGACTATTTCCAATTTTTCCACATCCTTCTTGTAGTGTGGGGCCCAAAACTGGACACAGTACCCCAAATGAGGCCTCACCAGTGCCGAATAGAGGGGAATGATCACATCCCTTGATCTACTGGCAATGGACCTACTTATACAGCCCAAAATGCCGTTAGCCTTCTTGGCAACAAGGGCACACTGTTGACTCATGGACACACTGAATTTATCCAGAAAAAATAATACTGTCCTTAGCAGTATTAACTTTTCAGTGTATTCACCCCCCAACCCCGCCCAGACTGGGTTCAGCTTTTCCACTGGGAGAAACTGCACCGTCTGTCAGGATGTTGGTGTCTATAATGGAGGGAGCATAGTACCTTTAAGGAAGCCTACCATCCACACATGACCCAGTCCAGCATCGACCAAGATAAGGTGTAGTTCCTAGAAGGACCCTGGGAATTGTAGACTCGGCAGCAATGCACGCTGTAAAAAAGGCCAGGGAAATAAAAGAGCTTCTACTAGTCAGCAAGAAGCACAGAAAGCTGTAAGTGGAGCTTTGTCTGAGAAAGTCCGGGAAAATGCTAGGAGAAACTTGTGGCTGAGAATGGATACAGCTTTATTTTCTTCTGAAGGAAGAAATCTGAGAAAGGACAGAAGCTATAAGTATCTCTATAAATAAGAACCAGAAGAGGGTGTGTGTGTGTGAGACAGTGGTGGATTACTCCAAAGAGTATCCACTCCTCACTGTAGTCAGGTGAGAGCTGGAGACTGTGGAACTGGCGTGGTCAGAGGGTCACGCAGGTACTGTCTAGTTTGGACTCTACAGTCAGAGAAAGAAGAATTCTTAGGAGGCCTGCTATTATGGCTGAAGTTCAGATGGACTCTTGGGAAAGAACTGTGCCCTGGAGAGGATGAAGAACAGTTGGCCAAAGCCAGTGTTTATTTTAGACTCTCTGTTGATTTTTTTTCTTCTAGCTTCCTAAATTAGCTAGAAGGCTAACTCAAATCACACACCATCCCACCAGAAGAGGCAGACTTTGGACCACAGGGGAAACTGAGGCCCAGTGGCACACCTGTCTCCAGAGAAGGTAAATGAGCTGGTTATTACAGGAGGTGGTTTCCAGGATGGATTCTATCAGGATTTTTCCATTTAAAAATTACTTTCCATCACTTTTCATATGCGAGAGGACTATCTGACCCCTCATTGGGGCCTAGACCATCTGCATTTTTTTTCAGTTTTAGTCATGTGGTTTATCTTAAATGAATACATTTTAAAGAAGGGGGGAGGAATCTGAATAAGTAAAACTGTTCTCCAAGTGGATTCATCGTGCTGAGCAGCCGTGTCTATACAGTACAGTTTCACTTTTACAGTTGCATGCAGCAGCACTACATTTAATGTTTAAATACTTTAGTATAATGCTACTAGACTTTTTAAAAAACTATAGCAGCTATACCTTGTCATGTTTCAGCTCTAATGTGCTATAAAAGTTAGCTGGTAAAATACTTTCCCACAATTCTTTCAAGAAGTAGAGGCAGAGTACTAGCTCGTAAGCCTTCAAATAAAGATTCTGTGCCAGATCTCTAATTTGAGCAAATTGACAAAGCTCTGTCAAACTGAGCTAAGCTGCCTTACACCACTTCAGAATCTGGCCCTCTTAATGCAGCTTGAAATAATGTTGGCTATTTACAAACAAATGGTCCCCACAAGATAAAAGAAGGAGGAAGAGAAGAGAAGAGAGCTGGGATGCAGAAAGAAGGAGAAGAAATAAAAGATGAATAAGCAGGTTGATAAAGGTATGTGTTTGAGAGGAAGGAGGTTTCATACTTTTCCTTATGTTGTGTTTTTTCTGGCTGTATCTCTTGGTGTGTCTTACTGGGGAATTAAACCTAGTGACACATAACATGGTTTAACATGTTGCTGATAGGGCAGGGCAGGTGTCCCTTCAGCTCTTTATAATCACAGGCTCCTACATATTTTTATCACTGCCATTTGTCATATGACACTTACATTACAAGATGTTAAAAAGCTAATCACACAGTTACTACAGCTACCTCCTATTCTAAGTACAGAGGGAAACTGGTAATCTCAGATACCGCTGCATAGTAACTGGTGTCAAATGTTGACACTTGAATGACCACAACTGTAAATCTCACCTTGTTAGCCCTCCACTTTTTTACAACCAGCCTAAAATAAAGCTTTAATGCATGATGAAATGGAAAACAGAGTTAATTGCCTCAGTCTCCATTTTGGGTTTTATTCTCACAAACACTGTTCAGCCCGAAATAGCCAACAAAGCTGCACTAGAGATGCAAGTTCTGCCGTAATTGAATGTCTTTCCATATCAAGTGTCACTGGAGATTTGTCCAGCAAACACACCCCCTGAATGGAACATGGGAGAGGAATTTAAGATAGGGAGGATGACCTGCATGTATATGCAGGGAACATATATTTTGATTCTTTGTTTCTAACTGTAACTTGCATGTCTTAATTAATTCACGTTTGAAATTTCTTGACTTAGAGTACATCTATACTACAAATGAAGGTGTGGTAAGATGGACTTCAGCAGGCTCTAGCAACCCAGGGTATGTACCCCGGGTCCCTGGTATGTTTCTACTGAGACAGCTAGCCTGTGCCGAAGCCCATACTGCCACATCTTCCTTACTACTGTTACCTGTGCTCACTAAATTAAAGATAGCGCAGGTGTACCTACCTGTACTGCAATCACATCTTCATTCATGGTCTGTAGACCTACCCTTAGTAACATAAGGCAACCCTGCCTAGTGGTTAGAGAGCCCTGCGCTTCAGACTACCTGGGTTCTACTTCAAACTCTAACACTGTCTTTTTGCATGACTTCTAGTAAGTCACTAAGCTTCATTGACCCAGTTTCCTCCTTCATTATATGGGGTGTTGTTAATGCTTATTACCTGTCTCACAGATGTGTAGTGAATATGAATGTTGATAAAGCACTTTGAAGATTAAAAGCATTCTTTTGATACTAAGTATTCTTGGTGAAAATTAACTGGTATTTCACAGGTGTAACTTGAACTAACCTCGTTATCCCTAGCCTGGTTCTTGCTTGCATATTTATACCTCCCTCTGGAAATTTCCACTACATGCATCCGATGAAGTGAGTATTCACCCACAAAAGCTTATGCTCCAATAAGTCTGTTAGTCTATAAGGTGCCACAGGACTCTTTGCCATTTTTACAGATCCAGATTAACATGGCTACCCCTCTGATTCATGACAAAATGTAGCTTGTAGATAAACTGTTGTTGATGAGGATTGTAAGTAGAAACAAACCTAGCTTGGCATTCATGTCCCACAATGTATTTGCATGGCTGACAATTAGGGGGAAATGTTGATTTATAAACTGAAGACACATTTGCTAAAGAAATCAAGGTAAGACAAAAGTTGAGCTTCATCATGATGCCTTTTTAATAGTCACTTTGGCATATTTACAGTCAATTTTCAGTGCAAAACATTACATTAAGATCACTCTGAAAGTGCCCCTTCATTCTGGTATAGTGGCTGTGTGATAAAGTGTTAAAACCCCATCCTGCCACAACCACTAAGAGATTAAGAGACAGTAGCTACCGCCTCAGCTGTGGCTAATTGGCAGACCATCAACAGCTGTGGTGAGAGCAGAAGGAGATGGCTAGGGAGTCTGCTGTGGACCCTGTAGCAGCAAACTGGCAAAAAGCAGCTCAAAGAATTGAAACGTTTAAGTACAAAATAGTAGAATGAGTTTTTCTGGGAAAGGGCTGGGAGTTGAAGGTAGGGAGCAACCCAGAGAAGCATCATTTTTATCTGAGTTAGCAGATTTTAGCTGCACAGTACAGGGTCCCTGGACTAGAACAGGGAGCGCTTAGGTTCCCTTGCCTGCCACCAGGAAAAGGGATATAAGGGCTCTTTTGATGCAACTTGGTGAGGATTATTGAGATAGCCTAGGGTGGGGCTGAAGGCCTGGCATAATCATTAGACTTCTTGTTTGTTGTTCTCTGAGCTACCTCGCAAGGATGGTGACTATAAAGTAGCTATGGCAGGACAGCTGAGTCATGAAAAAGAGCAAACTGCTGCAGGTTTGGATGAACTGTTGATACGGGGTGTCAAAGATGGAGACTACTTCACCATGCCTGGCCATGAGATGGTGCATGAGGTGGTGAATGACCCCTTACACTCTATGTCATAAAGCCCTACTGCTGTTGCTTTGGAATTTGCTACTGGACTGAGGATATGAATACACTACATTTACCAAAGAAGAAGGTAAACTTTGTTTTTATTTTCTTACTTTTTGCATGGAGGCAATAGCATAACCTGCGTTTCATCATGCTTTGGGGGCCTGCTACAAGGAGTTAAAAGGGAAAATGAATATATATATAGCCTAACTTTTTGATCTGCCCTTGAAATTGTGCTGCAGTGAAATCTTACATAAGAGGAATCTGGGTGTTTCCGCTCTGCCCTGAACAGCTTTTAAAATTAAGAGTGGAAGGTGTAATAAACTATTTCAATAACCCTCTTAGGAGCTGCCTTGTCACAGATGGATTCTATTATGGAGAAGATGTCTGTGACAGGGTTATAGAATATAGCAACAATCAGTCAGCTAAGGACTTTCTAGGGTAAGTGTCCTCAGTTTCACCCCAGGCACTTCAGTACTAAACTAGCTCTTATCTGACAAAGAGAATGGCTGTGAATAGGCCTTATTACATACAGAGTGTGGTTTTGTGTGTGTGTGTGTGTGTATGGGTTTGACTTTTTTTTCTTTTTCAGAAGTATTGAGTCAATGGGCGCTTCAGGTGCTAAGAACCTCTCACAATCAGGCCCAGTGGATAGGACTGTGTCCATCTCAATGCCCCCAAAAGGGGAGCTGGAATAATTTTCATAGTGGTGGGGGGCTGATGATGGGAACCATATATCTGGTGTTTGTTATTACTACTTCAAGCCAGGAGGTGTGGCAACACGCCTAGTTCCAGCACCATTGTCCCCAATAATGTCAGGAAAAAACTCTTCTGCTGCAGGAGAAAGATGCACAAAAAATTTAAAACCCAAATATGTATGCTTTATTTTTTTTTTCTGGGAAAGAAAATATTGCAAAACACTTAATTAAAACCAATCTTTAGGGTACTGAACTGTTTCCACTGGAAAACCACCTGACTTGGAGAAATTAATTGAAAACAATTATGTTTTAGAAATGTTATGCTTTCTGATTTAATCAGTCACTGTCTGATGATGATGATTTATCTTTGGCATGTAACCAGGTTTTTATATAATACATATTTCAAGCTGTTTCAATTGTTTACAGGTTTTGTTTTTTTGGTGTGGGGGGAACATACAGAGCATTGTTGATGGGGAGGCTGGTACTTTATAAGTGGAAATATCTAATGTTTGCATTTCAGACAGTGAACTGATTCCCTTTTAAGAAAAAAACAACACAAAACATGGTGTGTATATACACATCATAATTAATTTATTTTAGTGGTCCAGTAAATTACACTTCATATTATCCAATAAAAGTTGATGTTTTAGAGTTACATATACTGTAAGAGGGTGAAAAGGAATTTTTTTTTTTTTTTTTTTTACCTGGCAAAGGTATGTGAAGCATATTTAGTTTTGGTTTGGAAAAAAAAATGGTACAGTATCTCCTCGCTCAACATTGCAGTTGTGTTCCTGAAAAATCCGACTTAAGTGAAATAATGTTAAGAGAATCCAATTTCCCCATAAGAATTAATGTAAATAGAGGGGGTTAGGGTCCAGGGACATTTTTTTTACCAGACAAAAGACTATATATAATACACACACACACACACAATACGTTTTAAACGAACAATGTAATACTGTACACAGCAATGATGATTGTGAAGCTTGGTAGAGGTGCCGATGAACTAGCACTCCACTGAGCCCTCAAGGATTAACACATTGTTAATGTAGCCTCACACTCTACAAGGCAGCATAAATGGAGGGAGGGGAGACAGACACACACACACACACAGGGTGTGTGTGTGTGTGAGAGAGAGAGACGTGCATTGATTGCCCCTTTAAGTACGCTGACTCCACTCTAAGTACATTGCCTTTTAAAATAGATCGGCAAGCTCCCTCTGTCCTGAGCCCTGTTGTGTGTCCCCCGCTCTATGGAGATGGGGTGAGCAGGAAGGAGGGGGACACCCTGACATTAACCCCCTCTTTCCACCACCCACACACACAGGAAGCAGGAGGCTCCTGGGAGCAGCTCCAAGGCAGGAGCAGCACATAGCAGTGGGGGGGAGGGACAGCAACTGGAAGTCTGCTGGGTGGCTGCCTCACAGGGAACTTAGCGGTATTACCCATCCACCCTGGTTCCAAGCCCCCACCAGCTAGCTCCAACGGGCTGCTCTTCCTGCAAGCAGTGGACAAGGCAGGAGGCTGCCACACAACATTATAAGGGAGCATTACACGACTTTAAATGAGCATGTTCTTTAATTGATCAGCAAAGTAACAACGAAACAATGTTAACCGGGATGACTTTAAGTGAGGAAAGGAAAAGGAGTACTTGTGGCACCTTAGAGACTAACCAATTTATTTGAGCATAAGCTTTCGTGAGCTACAGCTCACTTCATCGGATGAAGCTGTAGCTCATGAAAGCTTATGCTCAAATTGGTTAGTCTCTAAGGTGCCACAAGTACTCCTTTTCTTTTTGCGAATACAGACTAACACGGCTGTTACTCTGAAACCTTTAAGTGAGGAGTTACTGTACTAGAATTGGCAGCACAGGAAATCTTGCTCAAGTGGATGGGCTGTTACTTTTTAATCCTGACACCTCTGAAGGGCCCATCCAGATTTTAAAATATGAATGAACTAACTATCTTTTTGTTTATATTGGTGTGAGGCCCTAGTCCAGCAAAGCACTTGAGCATGTGATCAACTTTAAGTAAACTAGTAAACTCATTGACTCGGGAAACAGATGGCACATGCCCATATGTTGTACCAGCACTTCTCTAAAGCTACTATCTGTTCTCCAGAATCTGAGCTTTCATTTTTTTAAAAAGGTAAATCTCTAGCTCTTATGACTGAATAAAACTTCAGTGTGAACCTAATGTGGCTGATGGAGAGAGCTCTATGATGTGAAGTTCCAGAGACTGGAACAAAACATCTGATAGCTGTGATCTGTCCCACTCATCTTGTTGAGGTCTAAACTCCATGTCCAATAATGACTTAAGATGTCAATATTAAGGCCTTTCCTCATTTAAGAAATGGAGTGTGCGTGGGGGGTGTGATATCGCAAATCTGTGCGCAATCTACTGTAAGTGAGGTCTCATTGTAATGACTATCAAGGGCAGATCTTGGACAAGAACACTGCTTTTCTTTGCTCATTTGACCTCTGCTTAAAGTTAGCCATGTTTTTTTTTTAAGTACTATGGTGAATAAGGTCCTAAATCTGAAGTAGTACATTTGAAGTCATTTGATTGGTGTTAAGCCTAACGTAAGGGAGAGATCAATAAAATAAAATTAATAATATCTGGGGCTTTTCTTGCACTATATAAAGAAGCCATCCTCTAAGGAAGGTACATTTTGATGTCTAAACAGATTGACCTTTTGGGCCTAATCAGCATTTCAGGATTGGATTTGAAATGTGATTGGACTCTGTCCCTACAGAATGGCCTTTGTTCTTATCACTGCCCAGCACTTTAAAGTAGACAAACAGTAATCAGTTTTGTTTCCATTAAGGAAGCCAGTAGTGTCACCCCCTCTGTATCTCCATGACTTCTTGATTTGATTTATTTATCAGTCCTTTTATTCTAGGTGTTAATGGTATCAGACTTCCTATCCTCACCCCCAGCCCAATCACCTTCTCTAACACACAAATGTCAGCTTCAGTCTGTGTTGGTGGTATTTTTTAATCAAGGATGTGAAAACATAGTGAAGATGATACTTAAGTACCGTTTGTGTAACAACCTCATCTGTATTTATGTAAATTTTATAACTCATGGGGGTGCTCATTTGTTCATCTACTCCTGGCCTCAGTCATAACTTTATTTTTCTTTCTGTTCTTCAGATAGCCTCTGTCAGCTTTTCTTTTGCTTGTAAAGTCCACTCATGAAAGGTGGATGTGCTTTTCTCTGTGAGGGAACCTGAGTCTGGGACCTAAGTTCCTGCAGAGAAACCTTAGAGTAATCCTATGATGAGGAAGAAAATTTAGGCTAAGCTTTATGTTCTAGGTTATAGTATTTTCAACTGAAAATACTAATTAAAAGAAGAGGGGGTGAATATTTCTCTGGGAAAGAAGGTATACAAGAGGACAAAATCCTTTTGTCAGCCCACCTTGTTATCAGACCATTCACAAGGTGTGAATAAAACATGTTGGAGTTCCATGATAGCTTTTAACCCTACATTAGACTGCACATTTCCAGACTACAATAAGAATATATGCCTCTAGGTAAAGGAAAGCATGTGCTATGAAAACAATGGACAGCATGGACAATAACTGGGTTAAACTGCTTGTTCTTTTACCCAGTTACATGGCTAAGACCTTACCTTATATGCTTTCCAGTTGCTAAGATATCAGGTTCATGCTGGAATACTGTTGATTTTTAAGCACTTTCCAAATAGCCTCTGAAAATTACAAACTACAGCACTAAAGAACTACCAAAACTATACAGAACATCTTATTG
The DNA here is from genome assembly GCF_965152235.1 of Eretmochelys imbricata. Lineage (NCBI taxonomy): Eukaryota > Metazoa > Chordata > Testudines > Cheloniidae > Eretmochelys > Eretmochelys imbricata. Next base: position 146,905,393 of record NC_135572.1, read on the forward strand.
ACCACTATTTTCTTTTTTAGACAAACCTCTCTAATGTAACACTCATTAAACAAATTAGGACTGTAGTGTCATTGGCAGCTTTCATAATAAAGACTAGAGGAGAGCTAGGGAAAACAGGTTAGCTATACAGATATTATAGTGAAATCCTAAATATGAAGAATAGCGGTCAGTATGAGAGGCAGCCATAAGTATGTTGTACAATGACTTTCACATAATGTTCACCTTTTTTATATGTTGTGTGTCATGGAGAGCTTCATCTATTAATCAGAAAGTGTTCTGTTCATGTGTACCTGGAGAGAGATTCTCAACTGATTTAAGCTGTTGTAGGAAAGTCTCAGGCCTACCTTGTAGTAACTAGTTATATTATTCCTTGCTATCATAGCATTTAATTCTCCTTTGGATTTTAGGGATATGAACTGGGGGGGGGAATTGAGCAAATATTTATGGTGTCAATGTATCCTTACTTTACTTAACTTCCAACCTTTTTTTTTTCCCCTAAATTTTATATATAGTATGCACAAATTGTAGGAGACCCTTAAGGCATTTTTAACAAAGTGGCCCTTTAAAAGTGGCCCTAAAATCATTTTCTTTCTGATACTGTACAGTTCTATTGCAAAGTTAGCATAGAAATATATTAAGAGGAAGTAGCACTGCGTTTTTCCCTGGAATACACTTAACTGACTCACTTATTAAATTCAGAACCCTAAAGGTATGCCCTTTATACACTCCCACCCAGCACATTCTAGCCTGAAAAAAAGCAAAAGTCCTGTCTAATAATAATCACCAGATCTTTACAGCTCAATTTTTCATGGTTGGAAGCATCCCTGATCCAACATAGACTAGAAAGCTTCAAAGACTTCAGCAACTCTGGGTAATAGTTAAATTCAAGAATTTTATATTAGATGCAGCTGCCAAACTCACTCCTAAGAGGTAATGTATCTCCAAAACCAGAAGCTGCTGAAAAGAAGCTTTTTTCTTTTTTTCTCTGCACTCTTCTGAGAATCTCAAATGAACCAACAGAAATCACAGAAGGTTTCTCAGTCAAAGCTAGTGTGTAGAGCCTACTGCATTTGAAAGGTAGTAGATTAATTCTCGGCCATTATCAGGCCAGTCATAACCAGCTACAATGATCTTTTGAGTTTGAATGTGTGAGGCAACCAAGGGTGTTCTTTCAAGCAATTACCCACAGTAATTATGGATTTCAAGCCTCAGACATGGCTGAGCTGATGACAGCAACATGAATAATAGTTGACATGAGCAGAACTCTGTTATGGAAAGCCTGGAAGGGAGGTGCAGCTCTGCTACAACTAGTAAATCTAACTGGATACTTGGAAAAGTGGTCTATGATATAAATAAAATGGGCATGGCAGAGAAGACTACTGTGTGTTATGCTATCTATTTTTATGTCAGTATGATGCCACTGACTTTGGTGGACTTACTTTAGCCTAGTGTAAATTAGGAGTAAGAACAGGATTGGGCTCACTTAGCATACTATACTCAGGAACTTGTGGTTAGATCCTCAGCTGGTGACCTCAATGGATCTTGGTTGATTTGCACTAGCTGAGGATCTGGCCCAACTATAGAGCCTGATACTGTTAGTGAATTGTGATCACAACCAGGAAGCCCTCTTCTGGAGTTGGGCAGCTTAGGTGCCCAAGCCATTCCTGTGAGAACCAGGAGGAGGTGGTGGTGACTCCCTTTATCATTTGAGCCAGTGGTTAGGATATTCACCTGGGATGTGGGAGACCTAGGTTCAATTTTCCCATACTCAGGCAGAGGATGGAAAAGGGAATTTGAACAGGGTCTCCCACCTCTGAGTACCCTTACCACTGAGTTATGGAATATTCTGAGAGATGGCTTCCTTGGTCTTTCCTGTTGAAGCTGTTGCACTGTGTATAAATGAATCATTGGATCAGGGGTATTGGACCCTGGGTTTTCCACCTCCCAGGTAGGTTCTGTAAGCACTAGGCATGAGTCTCTCTCTCTCTCTCTCTCCTCCCTCTAGGGTGACCAGATATCCCAATTTTTATAGGGACAGTCCTAATGTTTGGGTCTTTTTCTTATATAGGCTCTTATTACCCCTGCACCCTGATTTTTCACATTTGTTGTCTGGTCACCCTCCCTCACTCCTACCCTATGACTATTACACAAAGTACCTTAATCTGGGGTTCAGGCACCTGAATTCCTTTGTGGGTCTGGGTGCCTGATTATTGGAGGTGCTGAGACCTACAGCTGCAAAATTGGGTGCAATGTGTCTCAACTTTAAAGCACAAAATTAGCAAACTAAAGACCCGAAGCATATTGTCTTAATTGGTGCCTGAGGCACCAATTCTTTTCTTTGTAGAAGGACCAGATTCAGTGGCATACATCAGCTGCCTTGCACCACTCTGGTTATGCAAAGCAGTTGTAAAACTGTGAAGATGATTTTGCAGCTGCTTTGAACCAGCAGAGTAGCACAACGATTTGCAGTGCACCAGTGAATCTAATATAGCTGTGAAAGTGGGCTAGGTTTGTGGTCATACATACTACCAAGAGAGAAGGTGACTTTGAGTCACAATCTTAACACAACATATGTATTGTATTTAGTGGTCTATGATAAATGTATAACATAGTCTTCTGTGTTTCATTCGTGTTTGTGTTTTTACTGTATTGATATGTGGCCTTTTACCCTTTGTTTACAAAACAGTTTTGGAACAGTTCTTTTGCTTTGGAGACTTTCAGTTTAACTCTGCTAAATCATTGTATATGACTACTGCAGTCCTACTTGTTAAGATATAAACAGATGCCACAGTTATAATTTGTAAGGGAGCTGGTCAGAAAAGTTACAATTGTATTTCCACAATGAGGGAAGTAAATGCTTCATGTAGTGTATTGAAGTGTGGTAGACAATGTGAAAGTGGAAAGGAAAGCTTTTCCTTAACTACTTACTTTCATACTGTCAAGACCTTGCATGATGCATCTTCAGCTGTCCAACCAAAGTCATTCTTTGTGCTAATATATAAGCCTGGTTCTTCTTACACTAGTTTACACCAGTGTAACTCTATTGAGATCAGTTTACATCGCTTGGTTTAGAGAGGAGCCAGAAGAGAATAAGTCCCATAATTTGTGAATTAAGCATATTCCTTATTACCATTTCTGCAAGATCTTAGTTTTGTCTTTTTTCTTTAGGTTTCTTTATATTGTCTTAACACTGAAAACCACTGTTTTATAGACCTCAATCTTTTTTTCATTTGTGGACCCCCTAAAAAATTTCAAATGAACACACAGATCCCTTTGGAAATCTTAGACACAGTCTGTGAACCCCAGGTTGAAAACCACTGCTCTAGAAGCATGAAAGGGTTTTTGTTCTGTTCTTATTTGCTATGTGCTATTTTGTAGTATTTTTCTCAGAAGTCTTTGCATGATTTGGCCCTCATAGAGTGCAGTAAACCATGCTTATGGTGGTGTATATTTGGTTTTGTTCAATGAGGTTTTTGTCAGGAGGGTGTGGGAAAACTTATGGTGAAGGAAAAATAAGACCAGTATGGTGGTCTTTTGTGGCTCTGAAATGAAAGCCTGCTTTGATCTAGAATACTAAAATGGGTATAAAAGTATTGGTCTTGTTATAAAAACTGGTAGCTGAGTTTTCATTAACTAAAAATTGAGTGATGCAAAAGTAGAGACAGAAGAATAAATAAAATAAAAATCACTAAATCAGAGATGCTATCCTGCCAATGGATATATATACTTCAATAACAACATGAGTATTGCTCAAGAATTCAGGTAACTACGGTCTATGGGTAAGATATTGCCTGTATATGGATACAAATCTTTTTCATAAGCTTATTTATATCAAAATCCACATGAGGGATGTGTGTAGCGTAGTTCTCAATTTAGCTGGCTAAGATATGTTGTGCTCTCGTGTTCTAGGCTAACTTTCAAAGTGTCATTGTCCTGGGCCAATATGAAATAAACAGCGTGGACCTGACACATCACCAATTTGTAATAAATCTGAAGCTTTATGTTGGCTTTAATGCGAGTTTGGGCCCTATATTTGTTTGTCCTGGACATATTTGAGAGAGCTCTCAGTACATTCCATTCAGGTCTTAGTTTTTCCTCTATGGGGAAATATTTTTGTATATAACCATGTGAAAAGCTCCCCCCCCCCCCATTCCCCCAATTTGAGGGTTGTAGATGTAAGCTAAAACTTCAAACAATTAAGAAGAACTTCCTTAATCAAGAATTCTACAGATTCCTTTCCACCAATGCCTACAGAAATTTATTTTCTGGTGAGGAAGGGTCTGTAATTTTTAAACTATCATATGAGGTATACAAAATATGCTTTCTGGTATATTTCTGAGAGGAATAATACACTGGGAGACATTCTGTTCCTACTTTCTAACTTTTTCACTGTGAAACCATCTGGTGAGGGGTATTCCTAACTGTTCACTTCCAGAGTACTGTATGAAGTGTAAAAATAACTTTTTTTTTTTAACTGAAATGTTGTATCTGTTGTTAATCCTTGTCTTTTCATATCTAGGCCCTGATTCTACAACTTTGACTCACTGTCCATAGCATTATATTCATATAAGTCACTGAAGTCTATGGGACTACCTATGTGAGCAAGGGTTGAAGAATTAGTGGTATGAGTCTTGTGTCCAGTGTTGCATCATGACATTTCTTTTTTTGTTTTCGTTTATCTGTTCTGAACCACACACTGTGTAGGTATTTGTTCATGTGGAATTAACTACAGTTTATCCAAACATATTTGGCCCACACAGTCTTTTAAATCTTAACTGTTCTAGGGAAAGGGTAAAAGGGCCATAACTGTCCATATCTGTTACTCTATGCTCTGGCTGAAAATGACACACACAAACTAAATACAATAATGGAGGGGGAGAAGCTTCTTACTTAGCTTTTAGTCTGATTATTTCATTGTTTGAGTATGGTGTTTCAATGAACAGGTATACAGCCAAATTCATTTAAAAATCAACCTACTTACAGCACATACAATATCCTTTGCAGAATTTAATCTTATGACCCAGTAAATAAAAACTAAATTTTAACCATTGATGGGTGAACCAGTTAAAGTGACATAAATAACCACACACCTCTACCCTCCAAAACAACTTCATCCTTTTCTAGGAGCTAAGCCTCTTCTGAGATTCTGAAAAGTTCAGGAAAGAATTTTCACATTCAGTCTCTTGACTCAATATTTAGTGTTAGCATGAAAGGCTGTTTGGGATGTTTCCAGACATAAGCAGGACGTACTACAAAAAGCACTAGGGCTTCTTGCTCACAAAATTCCAGTCTAGTTTCACTAATGCAGGACAGTCAATTTCTTCAATTAAGCTTTGCATAAACATCTACACTTTTGAATGTTTTATCCAAACTGAACCCAAACTATATTCTAAACCTATTTACAATAGAATACTGATGCCAGTGAAGTAAATTATTCTGGGTTGACTCAAGTGTAACTGTGAAGATCAGAGTCTGGCCTACACCTTCCTGAATCTTACCCATCACTAATTTTAAGCATCAGCAAGGATAATCAATGTGTCTGCTTCTCATCAAGTCAAAATCTAATTTACATGATCTAAAACCATGACCAGTATCACAATCTCTACATACCTTCAAAGTAAGAAGGCAAGTGTAGATTGAGAATCACTTATTTTCGTAGGTTGCAGTTTAGTGAGTGTTGAACTAAAGCTAAGGAAGAAAAATGTAAACTTCAGGGCTGGGAGAAGAATGGAAAATAAAATTTCTACCAATTATGACAATTAGAACTTGGGTACCTAACTCCCTTGCGCTCCTTTAAAAATCCCAGCCTAGGATTACAAAAAAGCTTTCAAATCTAAACCAAACCACTGTCATCCTGGAAGTCTTCAAAATAACCGTAACAGTAAAGAAGTGCCTAAGGTCCAACTTTTGGTCCTAGCACATCTCTGAGCAGCTAGGATGTACCGGGGGGCTCCTTGGCAGGCTGAACTGCTGCTATTGCAGCCTGACAGCTAATGAACTCTCTCTGCTCTCTTTCGTAACTCTCACTCCATGTGTGAGAGGGGAGAAATGGTCACAGTATCTGCCCCAATCCCTGTTGCACATTGATGTATTAGGATCCCTGGAATGCTTCAGCTGTAGTGTCAACAACAGATGGTAGTCTCTACTTTAATTCCAGGGTTATTTTTTATCAAAAATAGTATATTTTAATTTAGGTTTTAATAGGAGTAACGTCACTGGACATAAGCTTGGGTAATGGCTTTTCATGTAATGATTATACATTCCCAAGAAACAATTAGGTTGCTTTTTGAGAGAGCTCCACTGAACTGCTTCACCTAATGGTCAGCCTTTCAGGCTTATGCCTTAACCTACCTTTGTTTTCACATAACCTGTTCCCTTCACCTTCCCATGCTAGATCTTTTTAAGATGTTTTTATTTTAGCCACCAAAATAATATGCTATCTTCAGCCACCTCCGCCTATTAAGAAGCAAGGAGCTACTAACAAAAAGCAACCCACAAAAACGTCAAAGCAACAAAATATAAACTTAATAATAATTTTCAGGCTTTCCTCTTGGCCTCATGGTGGGTGGCAAAAATGCATTACTGAAGACTCTCAGTGGGAGTGAATCAGGCTATAAATTAGCAGTAGTCCAAGACCAACCCATATGATCTTCCAACCCAGTGTTGCCAACTTTGTGACAGAACACAACCGAACACCCTTGCCCTGCCCATTCTCTGAGGCCCCCCTCACTCCATCCCCCCTCCCTCTGTCACCCGCCCTTCCCCACCCTTGCCCATTTTCACCAGGCTGGAGCAGTCTCTCTTCTACTGAGTGTTCAGTTGAAAATGGGACACCTGGCAACCCTACCTCCAACAACCATTTTTGGCTTCTCCAGGATCTAAAGGAAGCTCAGAATACTAACAAATTAGATGCCATGGAGGATTAATTTATATTATCGTGGTACCTAGGAGGCCCAGTGATGGACCAAGACCGTACTGTACCAGGTGTTTCACAAACACAGAACAAAAAGATAGTCTATGCCCCCCAAGAACTTACAGTGCAAAACAAGGGACAACAGATGGATACAGGCAGATGGCATACAAGAAAACAATACAATATTGGTCAGAGAGAATACCCAGGTATCTACTACTATAATAGAAAGCCAGTAGAATGGAGGAAAAACAGCTCTGTGCATTTAATCTCCAATACATAACTAACATTCTGTATCCTTTATGGCTCCAGTGGATATTTTAATACTTTCAGTTACCAATACAGGTCTGTAAATATTGTTTCACATCTGCAATCTTTATGAATAAAACAAAAAATAGTTCAAAAATGAACTTTTTCATTTTGAATTAATAACCTGAGAGCTGTTAACTGTTCCCTTGAAAACAGGGCTGTGTATAGGGATAATGTTCAATATGTTGAATAGAGACTCTATCTTGTAATTGGCAGAATTAGCTATGCCTACACTGGTTCACATAATTTAACTCTTCTGGGGCTAACATGATGGCTGCAAGGATCAATATTTTATAATTAATATTTATCAGATTACTTTCACTTTTATGAGAACCATGAAGTGGTCAATATTGATACATATTTTCATAGCTGTAATCCATTCAAAAAGTGATATTGATGTTAATGACAGCATCCTGTTACACAGTCTTTATGGCACAGATTAAATACAGCATTTGTCTTTGTCCCTATGGCAACTTAAAACACACCGTTAAATTGTTAAACTTGAAAGTGTTTTGAGAGGTGTTTTTTCCCAAACTGCCAGAGCAGAGTCCCCTGCTTCCAATCTTAATTGTGATTCTTTCCTTTCAGTCTATCTACCTGCATGATGTGTGTTTTGTTTTCATGGCAGGAATAATTCCAAATTTCCCTGCCCAATTCCAAAAGTATTTGCTGTCCCAATTCAAATAATGGCACTGTTACATATTAGTGGATTTAGAGATAATTCTGCAATGGATTGACAAAATAATCTGTTATAGCATATTCTTGCCATGCTAGGTTTAAAAATACCAAGTGACTGAAACTTCCATTTCTATACGAAAATTATCCAGTTTTGGCCTCCAGAAACTAGAAAAACGTAGAAAAGGCTTTTGATTTAAAAATGCTGCCTTTTAAACTGATTCAGAGCCTCATTTTTTGATCCAGCAAATGGATACTACCTCCTATCCAAGGGACACTTAGCCGGAAGGTCTGGAAAAGTTTCACTGTAGTAGGGCCCCATAAAACTGATGGGTGACTTCTGGTAATCTTTTAACATGCATGTTAGGAACTTCTATTTTCCCTGTAGTGCTCTGACCCTGAGAATAAATATGCTTCCTTAGAAAGAGTTTGGAGCCACTTGGTACTGTGGCAATACACTATCCATAGCTCCTGGAGAGGAAACAAAGTGCAGGCACGATCTTTGGGCAGACTGGCTTGTTGGGGGTATCACAGCGTAAGGCAGGGAGCTGTGCTGTCTTAAAAAACCTGAGAATAGGACTGAGAAAGATGTGCCTCTCCTCCCAAGCGGTGATGGCTTGGAGCCCAAAACCTTAAGTGGGTGCCTTGCAGAAGGACCTGAGTGATGCCGTCAGCTACGAAGCTGAGCCGCTGCTCCATGGCGATTGATTGTGGCAACACTGTAGAAATTGACATTAAGTGACACATTTAAACTGATTTTTACAGTTAAACATGCTAAGTAACGTATATGTAGTCCATGTGCAGTATAGCTATGGAAAATAAAGTTGACTAGTATAATGTGAATCAAAATAAAAGGGCATGGAATTCTATACTAGCAATATTCCTGGTTCCTTTTTTTTGTTCCTGCACAAGCAACAGTCCTGTTCAAATCGATTCACCTTTCCTAGGGGTGAGGGTTAGGACAAGAAATTAAGCACATGAGATCTGGGGATGAGGAGGAACGGTAGGGGATTGTGGGAGAAATATTTTTCTGCATGAAGTTCTCTATCCCTTCAAGGGCCTGATACAGTCACATGCGTCAAAATGATTATGTGAAAGGCAGGACACTACCTGCTGTCCTTAGCAAAAAGCAGAAGCAATCTCTAGTCCATATAGGGGAAAATGGTATTGAATGAGTAGGTTGGGAATAGGTAAGAGAATCTCTCAAATACAGGCAGAAGATTACACATACTTTGGTTGCGGTTCCAATGTCAGTCTTCAATTCCTGACTTCTACTGTTTGTGTTTTGGTAGTTCCTGTAGGCCAGGGTCTCATTCTGCCAGGTACAAGAATTGTACAAGAATATAACTAAAAGATGGTACTTCCCATGGCTTGGATGAAAGAACAGGTGGCTGTGACAGATGGTGGGTAGGGGAAGAGTATAAAGAGACATTGTATTTATTGTGGGAGTAGCTCCACAGTTGAAGATAAAGATAGCATCCCACTATGAACCAGACTTTTGAACCTCTCCCAACATCTTCAGAACAACAGCTTCTATAAAATTTCCATGTCACATCTTGCCCCCGGATGGAGTTCTTCCTGGAAGTTTGACTATTGGTCTGGAACAGGTCCATGAGCTTTCCACAGTGTACCCATACTATCGATTCTTTCTTTTTTTTTTCTTACATTTTCCGGTCAGTCCTATGAGTTACATCTCATCATAACAATACAAAACAAAAAGAGGCTTAGTCTCGCTTGCATATCTTTGAAGGTTCAGGTAGTGGATAGGCCATGGTTGTTATGCAAATTCTTCTTCTCTTCTGTTTCAAGTTTACTAAATCAATGTGAGTTTTTCCAGACTAAGTAGTTCAGATTGGGAACCATATACAGAACAAATGGAAACTTTCATTATCTTGTTTATGAAATATAACATATTAGTCATGTACTGGGTCATATCTTCAGCTGATTTAAATTGGTGCGTCTCCTTTGAAGTTAATGGAACTGTGATGACCTACATACACTAAGGATCTGACCCAAAATGTGCATTTGTCTATTTCATGCAGATTTACATTTGCTGCTTGTAAAGCAATGGTGGTACTGCACAATTTCACTGAGTCTTAGGTTCATGTTGCAGCCTGCACAGTGGCACAGGATGTCAATTTCTGGTGGCCTTATTTCTACTGCCCAATCAAGAAATGTTTTTCATCTTCCAGCCTAGTAGAATCTGAAAGGCTAAGTAAAGTTTCATGTATTCTAGGGCTGTCAGACAGGCTTGATTATAATAATTTAAAAAATTGTGAAATCTAACAGCTGGTGACTGACCCAGAAACCTGTCAGTGACTTTAACTTTCCAGTTTGTTTGGGTGGTTTTGGTTTGGTTTTTTGGTGAAATATTGTGGTGGTTCATGATCTACCATATTTTAAGAATAAATGCTGTGGCAAAGGCATTATGGGGCACATTGCATTTCCTTCCATGCTTGAAAAGTAAAGCTTGAGGAAACCATTTGCTACCTGCCTTTGCAGAATAGGAAACAATATGAAGTGATGACTTAAAATCATGTATTTTAATGTTCAGCTCATCTGAACTTGGATTCCTATTCCTTTAGTGGGTGTGTAACCAGCTAATTGCATTTTTTCTTCCCTAAGTCGTGTGTGTGTATGCAGCACACGTGCAATGAGTGAAATTAAAATAAGCTTTTTACAAGAAAGTTGGAAGTTTGGGGAGCCAAGCAGGGGAAATGACCATATTAACACTTGAAATAAGCAAATGCATATTTAAAAAAAAAAAAAAAAACAGAAGGCAGATGGTGTTAATATTCAAATTTATGACTAAAGAACTGATACTTTCATTCTATACCAATACCTTTATTTGTTCTTGCTCTGCCATTTGCCAAGATAAATAGCAATGCAGAAGGAAGTCTGCTTGTAATACTTTGGTGGGGTATAGAAACTCCACAGTGGACAACAAGGGGTTAAGGAGCTGCTCTGGGCTCAGCCAGCTTCATGTTGCCACACCTACAAGGCATGCACAGGCTGGAGGAGAAGTTTAAAAGAGGAGCAGAACAGCTCACAGGTGAGCAGATCAGGGAAGAGGATAAACGTACTACCCTCAGCTCTTGAGGAAATGGCTGACGGAAGGCAGGAGCTTCCCAGACAACTATTACCTGCAGGTCCCCTCCCTGAGGGAAGGGATAGCCGAATCCTGATACACCCTGAGAGTGAGGCCTACTTCTCTCTTATTAACTCAGTTGGTTTGTGTTCGTTTCCCATCCTTTTTGTCTAAGGACTACCCTAGAAGGGCAAAGACTTTGAAGTGAACTAGCCAGAGGGTGAAATCACAGGAAAGAGCAGGCCACCTCAGAGGTGGAGCAGCCAGTGGTAGCAAACCCCGGGGGGGGAAAGAGATGCCATGCGGGGATGCCATCAGTGAGTCAACTCCTTCACAGACACAGTTTTAAATGACCCACCAAATCTTCCTTTGAAATTGCAAGCGTCTTTCCTACAAACTAAGGGACAGAATCTACTACTTCTTCTCTCGCTGTGTAGAACCTTAGCCCATGAATAGTTCGATTGGAGTGGGAATACTTGCAGCATAAGGTAATATTCAGTGAGAGGGCAGTATCTGGCCCTGAGTGGTTTTCTCTTAGGATGTATATTGAAATGAGATCTTTGAATGCCAAAATCCTAATCCCTAAGGGAGGAGTGGAATTGCATTTTTTTGGGGTCAAATCCAGTCTTGCTAAAACAGTCTAATGAATAGGACCCTGAGAAGGAATTACTTGATTTAACACTGCATTGTTTCAAAGTATACAAAATCACTGAGATTCCTAAATGATATATTGTTAGTTTGTTTTATCCTACAATACTGTACTAAAAATAGTGCATTTGACTAGTTAAAAAGGTCAGTCAGAGCAAGGTTTAATTACCTTTCTGCCATGAACTATTTCTCTCACCCACATACTAATGAATATTCAACTTTGTTCTTTCTGCATGCATCAGATGTCTCCTATAGCCAACAGTAATATCTGATAAACATAGAAACACTGGGTTAGTGGTTTGTGAAAGGAATTAAGGTGAATGAACCATTGGGGAACATTCTGGGTATCCCAGAGATCTTGGAATGATAGAGTACACATGACAGATGAGTGTCTGGGATTTTGCCTCATTGCTCTAACAGTTCAGTCCTTCTATAGACAACATAGTTATACAGTGTCCTAGTATTTGTGCTGTATCCAAAAATCACTGCTCAAAGTGTAAATGCTTCTGTCAGTCACATAAATATTTGCGTGTACATTCAGGGCTACAATCATAGGAGGATCAGGTCACAACCCCTATATTTCAGTTCCTTAACACTTTTTGGTATCAATACTCTTTTGTGGCTGCCCCCCCCCCCCCACCACCTGCAGGAGTACTAACACCTCCAAAGTGTAGTTCTGAAATATGACAGGAAAAAGGTTAGAGATGTGCCATTTCTTTGTCCAGTGAAATACCTTTCCAGTTTAGCTGAGATATAAACTGTTAAATCAGTTTACGTTCTCTCACTTTGTTTTTCCAGACAACTTGGCAGCCTGTCAAAATAATGGCTGAATGCAGACATACTAAACAGCCCAGCCCATTCTACTGCCACAGCCACCCAGCAGTAGCCCACGCTGCGCTGGGAATGCCTGGGAGCTCTTGGGGATGCTGCAGGAGGGGAAATAAAGCTAGGCTGGGTTTCCCCCAGATGCAGCACTGCTGCAATCTCTCACTACAACCATATACACCCAGAAGGCAGGAGTTCCCCTCAGCTACCAGATTGTGGGGTGTGGGGGAGAGATGGGGCAGGATTCCTTCTAACACTCCATACCCCTGGATCCAGAACATGTTCCCAGCAGCCTATCCCCTCAACTGAGAAAGGAAGAAGCTCTCTCCCTTACATGGAGTGGGGAGGGGAGAGACAGAGTTGGAATATGTCTACTCTGCAAGCTGTGCTAGCTTTACTAATCCTAGCAATAAAAGTAATGGTGTAGATGTGGTGGGACGGGCTTAAGCAATGCAAATAGGCACCCAGGGTCCATGACATGTTTATAGAGTCTGTGCTTAATACCACTCCACTGCATCTATGCTGCTATATTTAGTCATGCTAGCATGGGTAAAGCTTACTGCTCAGGTAGTTTTAGCTAGATCTCTCACTTCAGAACACAGTGTAGACATAAGTGATGCTCTGGTCTGGGCCTGGCTTCCTTAGTACCTCTGGCCCCAGCAGATATACCCCCCCATTCTCCTGCTGTCAACATATGTACTTAGTCCTGTAACACAAGTAAGAGCAGTCAGTGCTGGTGGCTTGGAGTTTGTTATAGTTGTGTATAATGCTTTCTACCACTTTCCTTTTTTAAAAAACAAAACACTAGTTACGCTTTGTTAAACTGTATTGTCAAGTACTTGACCACACTGTGGTTCATTACGAAATGTCATCCAAAGACCAAATAACTAGTTTCAGTCAGGTTTATTGTTATCAGCCAATAGTAATATATACAGGGAAAAGGTTCAATAAGATACCAGTCTCCAAGAAGCCATCTCGTTCAAGGGTGTTACGTTCACCTTAGGCGGCTTTGTTTCCAAAGTTATACCCCATACCCCTGAGGGCATTCTGTGCCAAAAAATTATTTTTTTTTTTTCTGCTCGCAATGTTCTTAAATTCTGTGAAATTCTGTAAATTTTGTCTGTCAAATAAATGTGGCAGCTCCAGTGTGGCTTTGGGGAGCTACCAGCTGCACAGAGGTAGGAGAGAACTTCCCCCCCACATCCCCCTCAGCAGTGAGGCTGCACCCAACCCTAACACAGCGCAAGGACCGGGCCTACCCCAGAAGCAACCCACAGCCCTGCCCCTCCATGCCAAGTGCGGGTAGGCAGGCTCAGCAAGGTAGGATCCAAGTGTGGGGGGTAGATCCAGGTGAGGGTTGAGAGGGAATTGGGGGGGAATCTGGGTGTGGGTAGCTCAATGGGGGATCCAGGTGTGGGGGGATCTTGCTGCACAGGGGTTTGTTGTGGGGTTCTGGGTGCAGGGGGTTGAAATGAAGGTGGCTGGGGCTCAGTGGAGGAGGGGGAGGCATCCAGATGCTAGGGAAGTGGTGCTCAGTGGGTTCAGGATGCAGGAGCAGCTGGTTGGGGCTCGGTATGGTGGGGGTCGAGGTGGTCCAGATGCAGGGGAGTGGGGCTCATCAGGTGGGGTTCTGGGTGCGGGGGGGCAGTGAGGGGGTTTGGATGCACAGGGGTTGGGTGGATGGGGGAGAGCAGCTCCCTGTACAGCGATCCCTCCCCCAAAGCTGAAGAATGATGGGTGCAGGAAGCATGGGGGGTGAGGAGAGTTTACAGAGCTTCCTACAGCAGGGGAGGAAGCTGGGGGTGGGTTTGACATGGCCCTGGATGCTGTGCAGGGGAAGAGGAAGCCCCGTCCTCCCCAGCCTACCTGGGACTAGCAACTGAGCCCAGCGCAGGCTGGAGCTACCAGTCAGGTCTTCCCCAGTCCTTCCCCCTGCCCCACAGGGATTTACCTCTCTACCAGCTTCCCTGGGCACCAAAACATACTGCTGGGGAGGTTCAAATAACCACTCCTGTGGCTTCCCTGTCAAAAGTCATTTTTCTGCAGGGAAGTAAAGATATCTGGGGGACATAAATTCTGTGCATGTGCAGTGGCACAGAATTCCCCCAGGAGTAACCCCATAAGCTTTTTTTTTTTCAATATATACTGTAACCCTTCTGCCCATCAGAGTTGGCAGCAACAAGATCCAGGTTCAGTATCTAGGGGTTCTGTTTCAATAACACAATGCAAAACTGGCTCAAGTCCCCACCCAGTGACCTGGTACAATTACATACCACCCCCACCACCCCCCGGGTGCCTCTAAGAGGCAATACTTCCCCTCTCATAAGCACAGAGTCTGAGTGTAAGAAAAGCCTTTTGATAAAGGAGGGAAACAATGGAGCATTATGTTGGGGAAACACCACAAACAGGATTCATAACACCAACCATGAGCAAAAGACCCACCCCCAAGTAAGGTTTTTGGCAGTGTCCTTTTCCCCTCAGGGTCTTAAGTCCAGCAACCCACTAGTCACCCCCCACAGTTTCTGTCCTTGGTCAGTGTAGCCCCCCAGAGTTCAGAAGTTCATCTGCAGAGTTTACCTCCTAGCCTGGGTGGAAGCAGAGGGAGGTATGGGGGTTATCTTACATGCTCAGGTTGATGGCCAAGTGCCACGCCTCTCCATGGGGTTCTGCTGCAGTCTTCACTGCCAGTTGTGCCTCTCTGCTAGCTGTCCTGCTGGCCACTCCCCTTGGCCAGCCACCCAGCTATTCGCTCCGCTCGCTGTGCTAGCCTGTTTGTTTACACCCCCCCCCCTTAACACAGTTCTTAGTAACTCCAGCTCTTTAGTGATTTCAGCTCTCAGTGATTTTTAGCTGGTAGTAGGGGGAGCCACAGTGCTGGTGCACCACTAGCCCAAAGTAGGTCTAATGCTTAGACCTACATATTAATGATTTCAGCTCTACAGCATGTAACAAGACTCCTAATGGAGCCAAAATTAGCTCTGTTCTTACACAGTGAAGAGATGAAAGTAGTGTTTTGGGCCCTCAGAAGGGGCCTACACTACCAGGCACACATACCTGTCCCAAGCCTCTCACAATTTGCTGGGTTTGGAAACCATGTCCCTCGCCTAGCAAGTGCTACTAAGTTGAGGGCAAGTCACTAATCATAAAATGCTAAGTACAGTTCTACTGTCCTGGATTCACATAACCAGGATCACAACCCTTTATTACTCCTGCCCCAATAACAAAGAGACTGGGGATCCCACAGCAGCCAAAGTGACCATTTGGGCCAGCAGTCCATCATGCTAGGCAGGGTGGGTGTGCCCATGCAAAAGAGATCAGCCCCTGAAGTCCTTTTCCACAGCTCACCACCAGATATCAGGGTAGAACTCATTCTGACTCTGCTTGTATACACTAACTGGTTATAAGTAAAAGATACTGAGTATGTCAACTAAAACCTAGATTTAACAAATCATCATCTACCTTGATTTTTCCGGTACTGTGGAGTACCCCTTATCTCTTTCTTGTGAACACAAGCATTCCAGATACCAAGGGTATGAAGGTACATCCTAGGTTTGTACCAAGGTAGAATATTCATATATCTTGTCCTTTTCCCTTGAGACATTCCAGCATTAGCCTGTGGGAATAACACCCTACCTGTTGCTATGATAAAATGCTCATGTTTTGATCCTGACAGTTTTCCTATCTACTTAAGCCAAAGCCTTACTTCAGCTAATGAACGGTGTTATGGGTGCTTGGCTTGGAAGAACAGAATTATGGACAGAGTACAATACATTGTTAACATAACTTCCCAACACTTCAATATTAATACTATGCCTAATATATGCATTGACTCACACTTAATTTTTTTTAAAACCCACTTTTTTTAAGTTAAGAGTGTAAAGGTCATAAAGTCAAACAGTGTAAAAATTAGGAAATGATAGATTTATAGTTCCCAATGCAATATAATTCAGCTCTCTTGTGTGCATGCATTATGATAGTCCTTTATTACAAGATCACATACTATTTTTGCCTGGGTTGGACACATGGGGCAGAATTAAGGGTGCACAGGCAAAACTGGCGTACACAATTTTCAGTGCTTGATCTTTGTAATATAAATTGTATGAATAATAAAACAGAAATTAAAGTTCTCCCTACTATGTAATCTCTTGTAGATACCTATGTGCCAGATCATGAGTGGCTAATCCCTCCCTATTACTGTGAGGGTGGAGCCAAGCAGTGAGGTTTAGTACATGTCCGCTGCCAGGCATATTCCTGAGCAGCAAACAGCAGTTTTGGAGGGAGTAGCTGTGGATCTTATTCTTGGAAGTAGAGGGTATTTGGGTGGGTGGTTCCTCCATGAGGATCAGGTGACTGGGCTTTAGGGCCAAAAACGGGTTAGGATAGACAGGTCTTTGTTGGGAGGATTGTGTGGATGAGACCCTTAGGTCTGTGATCAGCCCTGGTGTTGGAAATCTCTCAGGGATTAATGCCTCCCTGTTAGAGAGCGGAATAAAGTATATAAATCAGGTGCCAGACAAATTCCTGACCAAATCAACAGGAGGAGCAAACCGGAAAGTTCTAGAGGACGTATAGGAGGCTTTCTTTGTTGGTAGCCATTCTACACTCAGTGCCATGATGGTCAATAGTGGTTGTGATCCGCAACAGATGTGCTAGCTCTTTTCTAGCTGAAAGCACAAGGAAAACTCTCTGTATGATAGCTTTGCTGGAGGAAGAGATTTGTGGGTTGGAAGGAGAAGTACTACTGCTGTAGAGTGTCTGAGGTTGTGGCGTACTTAGGTAACCAGACTCCGGAAGCATCAGCACTTCAGATTCAAGAAAGGAATTACCCATCAAGGAACTAGAGAGCAGAAATCTGATAAGCTTGGCATTTCATAGCCATCAGTGGCAAGAGGACTACGTAGCATTCTACACAAGTAGAAGCAGAGAAGAGGATCAAGAGGAATTCCAAACCCATAGATGCATCCAATTATTTTCAGGTTCTCAATATGGAAACAAAAAAAAAAAATCTCGGAAGATCCAGCTGGTCAAATGGAACAGAGTTGTGGGACTAAATGAGGAGGGCTGATAAGCCCAGCACACAAGAAAAATCAAATGTGCCCACAAAGATCTATCCAAGAAAGATAGATGATGTGTCAGGGATTCTGTGCCAAAAAGTATAGGAAGAATGTCTGCAAAAGGCAGGTAGGCGACAGGATAGTAAGATTTCTTCCTGGAGCCAAGGCATGAGCTATAAGTTCAGGATTGGATAGACTTCTTAAGTCTATGGACAAGGTGCATAATACATAATAATGCTAATAACATTGCTTCACATGAACTGCATGAATTATAGAGGACTTCAGAGAACTTGAAAAGATGTGGAAGGAAAGTATGAATACTGCTGTGATTTTATCAGAGCTCTTTTATTCTGCAAGTGATGGAAGGCAGAAGATTCTGGAAGTGAATTGCTGGTTAGGATATTGGTGCAAGATAGAGGGTTTTAGTTTTGTGGAACTTTGGTGGAGGGGGTGTGCATTTTGAATGGGCCCCATCTCAGTGGAAGGGGCACCAATTTTCAAGGGGATGGCATAAACTTGTCAGGAGGGTGGAAAGGGGGAACAAATGAGCTCTGATTTATCACAACTTTTGTTCTTAGCATTTATCAATGCATGGAGACATAAAGAGAAGAAACTCTTGTTTTAATTGCCTATAAATCAACAATAGGAGCCTTGGTAATAAACAAGAGGAATTGGATTTGCTAATTTATTAACATAAATTTGAAACCTCATGGGAAAATTCACATGACTGGAATGTTATAACCAGCGACTTCAACCAATTTAAGAGGGCATGGGGGAGAGGGAATGGCACTCTGTCAAAAATGACAGTACCTGTTTGAGTCACTGATCACTCCAAAGCAAATGATCTTGAATGCTAATGGCTCAGTGTTCTAACAGATAAAGCATAAGATGGGATGCTAGTTGGTCTCTGCTACAGACCACTGACTCCCATGAGAGAACAGGATGAACTGGTTCCTTACACACATCTATAATGCGTAGGGAACAGTCACATTGTCGTGGAGGACTTCAGTCTGAGTGATCTATTCTGGAGGTCTCATTGCCAGTACTAAAATGTCCTTGAAATTTCTTTATATAGATTTCCTGACTAAGTGTTTCATCCAACATAGGGGAGTTCTAGATGAGACCTGAATTTGACAGAGAAAGTGATCACATAACTTAAAGATGAATGGTTGCTTAGGTTCTAGTGATCAAGACTTGATTAGATTATGCAAACATAATTAAGTCCAAACCAGTAATTTATATAGTATATTATGCTAATTTCACAAAGCCAAAAATGTTTGAGCCAATCAGCTGGCAGAATATAAACAGAACAGTGTGAGTGATAACTGGGAACGGTTTAGGAACATTTTACTAGATGCCCAAACATCCAAAATTGAGGAGGGAAAAAAGCTATGCTGGTTTAAAAAGTGGCTTGGAAGGTAAATAAAAGCAGCTGTAAAATTATGCAAAGGGAATGTTGATAGCTTCTGATTTATTCTCCTTGCTAGGAATTGTAGAAAATTGGTAAGGAAAGCAAAGGGACATACAGAGAAATTGGTGGCTAGCAGAGTAAAGGGAAGTAGGAATTTTGGTATATGGCGAACAAAAGGAATCCTAATAGTGGTATTGTACTAGAATACTAGATCCATTACTAGATGGAAAGGATAAAATTGCCAGTAAAAGTGCAGAAAAGACAAGTATTCAAGGACTGTTTCTTTTCTGTATAATGTAATATAATTTGGATTTATCCCAGATGAAACTCTTTCCATTCCAACAGAAATTCAGGAGGATATTAAACAGAAGCTACTCATGGTACATGTACATGTGTGTACACACACACACGTGTATGTAATTTTTTTTTAATTAGCAGGTCCAGATAACTTGCATCCAAGAGTTTTAAAAGAGCCGGCTGATGAATCCTCTGGATTGTTACTGTGAGTTTCCTCTTCCCAATAACTCACAGAACAGTGAAGAAGTTTGAGAAGCTAATGTTGTTGTGCTAAGAGATTAAAAACTGTAAACAGGATAGTCTGGTTAATTATAGGTTTGTCATTCTGACATTGATTCTGCTCAAATTAATGAAAGGGTGTTTGGGACTTGACTAGCAACAACTGAAGGAGGGTAATATAATACCAACCAACATGGGTTTATGGAAAATAAAATGTATTTAACTTGATAAAGTTTTTTTGATTACAAGTTAGGCTGATTGGCTGAGCTTGTGAGGCCATTCATGTAGTGTGATATTTCTGGATTTGTCTGATCGTATGTAATAACTTTTTAACACTGAATCTAGTCACTGTCAACATGTCAGAATATTCTAGAAATCTATGGCCAGAACCCTATTTAGTTTGGGGAAAACTTGTAAACCAATGGGAGGAAATGAGACACATAGGGTGCCCCGCCATCTGTTTAGCACAGCCACAGCTTAGACACCTATAGGCATCTGCAGAGATCCAACAACTGGCTGATTAACTCCATTAATGCCTTCCAGTATAATAATACACCTGCTCATCCTCCCAGTAGTAAACACACTGACTGACTCATCTCAAGACAAATAATAAAGATGCTGGGAAGAAGCAATAGGGGCACACACAGCCCCTGTAATGGGGGAAGAATAGAAGACAATGGTATGGGAGAAGGGGATGTTCCTAGTAGGTCCCATAAGGATCAGGTTATTTGCCCTATGCTATTTAACATTTTTTTAATCAATGACCTCGAAGAGAACCTAAGATAATCACCATTAAACTTTTCAGATAATACAAAGACTAAGGGAATAGTAAATAATGAAGATGGGACATTGATATAGAGCAAACTGGAAAGCTTGGTAAACTGGGCTCAAGCAAACAATCTATGTTTGGCCATATCAAAACACAGTCATACATCTAGGAACAAAAAACATAGGCCATATTTACAGGATGGTGGACTTTATCCTGGGAAGCAGTGACTCTGAAAAGGACTTGAGTAGGGGTCATGATGAAAGGAAAAATATAATGCACAAATACAAAATGGGGAATAACTGGCTAGGCAGCTGAAAAGGAGCTAGGGTTCCTGTGAATAACCAATTGAATATGAACCAACAATGTTGTGCAGTTGCGCAAAAAAAAAAAAAAGAAGGCAAATATTATTCTAGGGTGTCGTATGTAAGACACAGGAAACAATTGTCCTTCTCTACTTGACACTAGTGGAGGCCTCAGCCAGAGTATTGTGTCCAGTTTTAGCATGCCACGCTTTGAAAAAACATGTGGTCAAATTGAAGAGAGTCCAGAAGACTGCAACAAAAAGTAAGGTTTAAAAAAAACTGGCCTATTTGGAAAAGTTTAAAAAAAACAAACTGAGCATGTTTATTCCTGAGGATAGAAGACTGGGATGGTGGGGGCAGAACCTGATAAGTCTTCATATATGTTAAGGACTGATTATGAAGAAGATGCTGATAAATTGTTCTCAATGTATCCTGAAAGTAGGACAGGAAGAAGTCTGCTTAATCTGCAGCAAGGGAAATGTAGGTTAGATATTAGCAAACCCTTTCACACTCTAAGGATATCTAAACTCTGGAATAGGCTTCCAAAGAAGACTGTGAAATCCTCACAATTTGAGGTTTTTAAGAACAGGGTAGACAAATGCCTGCCAGTCATGCTCGGTTTACTTGCTCATGCCTCAGAGGGCCGAGACCTCTCAAGGTTCGTTTTAGCCTTGCATTTCTATTTCAATTATTCTATTCTAAACAACAGTCCCTAGACTTGCATTCCAAAGGACAATACATAACAGGTGGATGAGACAGACAGATGATATAACAAATAATTGTATGTCTTGGACTGGCTAAATGGTCAATTCTTAACCAATCAGTTGCAGTGATTGGAACTTATGGCTAAAAGAGTACATAGCTTTCTGAAAACTATCCATCCAATCTAGATATAAAAACTTAAAGAAATATAAAATTTATCATGCACCTTGATACATTCTAATAATTAATTACCCTTACTGTTAAAAGTTGCATCGTATTTCATTTTCCTTTTTCTAACTTCAGCTTACAGTTTTTTTCAATATGGTATTCATATGTTAAGCATTGTCTTCTATATTAAACAGCCCCATAATGTCAAGTATCTTCTTTCAGTGGAATTGTTTATACAACACAATGGAGTTTCTTTTAGCCTTCTCCGATAAAACTAACAGATTGACTTAAGTTTCTCATAGTACAGCATGCTCATGTGACCTCAAATCCTCATTTTTGTAGCTCTTCTCTGAAAGCTTTACTATTTTTCAGTGTTCCTTGTTCAAATGTGTACAACAGAACCAGACACAGTGTTCCAGCAGTGGTCTCACAATTTCCCTGTGTAAAAGTAGAATCTCCTCCCTACTCCAACTTGTCTTTCCTTCATTTATATACTGAAGGTTCATGTTGGCCATTTTTTTGCCACTGCATCACACTAAGAATTCATATTCAGTTGGAGGGTGGAGATTAATGACACTTAAATTCAATTTTCTTCCCCTATTTAGGCAGGTTTTCTACTAATTTCATCCCTTTTGTGACAGAAAATCTGAGCAGATGACCTGGCCTTATACAGTATTTTTACCTGTAACTTTTACTTGTTTTTATAGTATATCTGTTAAGCTCTGTAGTGAAGTCTTTGTACTCTAGTACAATTTTACAGTTAACAGAATTGACAAACTCAACTATGCCGTACACTAATGTCCATTGACTCCTCAAATGCCTGTGATGCAGCTTTGTTTGACCAATGGTGCTGAGTTCCTGCTCCCCGTCTCAGTAGGCTAATGACCGCTAAATGCTGAGCGCACAATGAAAAGGTTCCCTGCTTTGACTATTTATCCAGCCTCCTTAGTGTAGGGTGATCCTGCATCCCTGAGGCTTTTGAACATGCCAAGAGCCGAATGGATGCTGGACCCAACAGAAATAGTAATAATTGGGATTTAACCGCATCAATTGTCTTAGGAAAATTATTACATTAGTTCCATGTGCAGGCTGTCCCCATTACAGAAAATGTCATTGGCCTCTTTTTGAAAAGAACTGCAGTGATACTGTAAACAAAGGCTTAGTTAAATACGGAACAATGTTACATTTGGCCAAATTCTAACACATTAGTTTTTAAAATCAAGTTTGTCAAGGTTTACATTTATAGATCTTGAAGTAGTTTGCTCAAAACAAAGCAAATTGAAACAAGATGACCCAGTTTGTCATAGTTCTGCTACTATGCAATGATATAATTCTGTTAACTCACTTTAAATCTAAAACTGATGGAACTTTTTATTTAAAAAGACAAACATTTTTGGTTAACAGTATAGCAATTTTAGAAACAAATTAGTTCCATTTTTATATTAATCTTTATCACTTATCACATTTCATCATGGAGGTGTTATATAAACTTAAACAAATTGATTCTTAGGGTGAGGTAAGTAAGTTCTAGCTTTCCCACTTCTCAGATGGAGAAACTGAAGCAGAGGATATAGAATTTTCGCTTTCTAAAGAGGCTGGTCCAGTAGTCTAAGCTAGGAACTCCTGGTTTCTAATCTAGGCTCCAATCCTGAAAACAATTACTCAACTACTTAACTATTAGCAATATGTTTGAAGTCAATAGATTAGCTTGCTTAAAATTAAGCATCTGTAATTATTAAAATGAATGAGGGCCCTAGCTTTTAACACTACCACATTAGGTGGCTATCGCAACATAATTAAATTGTCTGAGCCCTAGTTCCCATGTTCTTACAGTTTGCGTAGTTGCAATTCCTGTGCAAATTCAGTATAAATATGCTAACAAATCAAAATATCCCTGATCATTCCTCCAGCCCAGTACCCTTGGGGCTGTGACGTGGCATTGTCACACTATCTAGTTTTCTATTAGTGCTGTCACGGTTCCTTCCCCACTCTGAACTCTAGGGTACAGATGTGGGGACCTGCATGAAAGACCCCCTAGCTTCTTCTTACCAGCTTAGGTTAAAACTTCCCCAAGGTACAAACTTTTTTTTACCTTTTTTACCCTTGGACCTTATGCTGCCACCAACAAGCAAATGTTAAACAAAGAACAGGGAAAGAGCCCACTTGGAGACATCTTTCCCCCCCATATATCCCCCCAAGCCCTACACCCCCTTTCCTGGGGAAGGCTTGATAAAAATCCTCACCAATTTGCATAGGTGACCACAGACCCAAACCCTTGGATCTTAAGAACAATGAAAAAGCAATCAGGTTCTTAAAAGAAGAATTTTGATTAAAGAAAAAAGTAAAAGAATGACCTCTGTAAACAGGATGGTGAATACCTTACAGGGTAATTAGATTCAAAACGTAGAAATTCCCCCTGGGTAAACCCTTAAGTTACAAAAAGACACACAATCAGGAACATACATCCCATTCAGCACAACTTATTTACCAGCCATTTAAACAAAACAGAAATCTAACAAAATCTAACTAGATTGCTTACTAACTCTTTACAGGAGTTCTGACCTGCATTCCTGCTCTGGTCCTGGCAAAAGCATCACATACACAGACAGACAGAACCTTTGCCCCCCCAGCTTTGAAAGCATCTTGTCTCCTCATTGGTCATTTTGGTCAGGTGCCAGCGAGGTTATCTTAGTTTCTTAACCCTTTACGGGTGAAAGGGTTTTTCCTCTGGCCAGGAGGGATTTAAAGGTGGTTAGCCTTCCCTTTATATTTATGATAATTGCTCAAAGTGCTAATGGTAGCTTTCTGTCTGGGCACATTGGGGGTGGAAGGTGGATTTCCATGTACCATCTTCTAGCTTCACTTGATCAGATCAAAATTGTTAAACTACTTTTTCCCATTCTAAATGTGATCCCGCATGGCCCTACTCAAATAGTATTTTAGAGAATGTGTTACAAGTTTTCTTATGAATGATACTAATAGGGAAGACAGATGATCTTGTGGTTAAGAAACTAGACCTGTTTCTTTAACTGGATCCAGCCTATCTGTGTGACCTTGAGAAATGTACTGAATCTTTGTATGGATCAATCCTGTAAAATTGGGATAATGCTTTCCTACCTCCCAAGGAACATTCTGAAGACAAGCTATTTTGTGTGTGTTAGACATTCAGAGATCTGGTACTACAGTGATGGCAGGTGAGTGAGGAAATAGATAATGTGACAAAGTCAGACCTGAGAACTATAGGGAAGGGTGGAAAGCAGGTATAAAACTGTAGAATGGTAAAAGCCCTTTTCCATATGAGCGGAAAAGAGGTTACCTCAGAGTTAGACACCTGAGGCTGGAAGGCTGCTCTTCTTCAATTACAGGAACCAACCGAGTTAACTGCTGTTTGGGGAAGAACTAGCACCTAGAAGCCAGCATGCTAAGGCAACAACCCAAAAGAAGGGCAAAAAAAGGGCATTTCCTTTTTGTGCTATGAATTGGCTTTTTTGTCTGGCTGAAGAGTGCTACTTGGGCTTGCCCTAAGGCCCACTTTGTAAATATATAAAATAAATCAACCTAAGTAAACCTCCGGAGTGAGAATGATTTACCCTAGGCCCACACTACCAGAGGGGGAAATGCTGAGGCAGAGAATGCGAAGGAGGTGCCTTGCCACAGTCAATACAATCTTTGTTTATTATGCGTGTGTCTATATCTATCTCTTTTGCCCTGAAATGAGCCAATGGTTTAGTTAAAATAAACTACAACTATAGCAATCTGAACCAGCTTCAATCAGCGTAATAATTTCCAATTAAATCATAGGTATGGATTGATTGTCAGAGTTCTGAAGTATAGATGTCCATCTTCATATGTCTCTGCCTCAGGCATAAAATTTGTTAGTTGTTCAGCAATGCCAATCAATACTTCATGAGAGTCTAAGCCAAGCCACGAAGAACACTGTGTTCAGTTACAAGAAGAATTTAGATGTACAGAATGACAACAAATGGAAGTTGGCCATGATGCTATAGTCAACATCCTCAATTATAGAACAAGTGCTTGCAAATATTTAATGGCTACAGGTCTTGATAAATTTCATTTTATATAGTATCCAAAAAACAGCCACTCCAGCAGCACAATGTCACCCCACCCCAGTGGTATGTTTATTCCAGGCCATTTCAGAGGGAAAAGTGCCATTTACTAATTTGTAAGGAAATACGGATTTGAACCTGTAGCATATTGGTAACACATGACTTTTTTTGCTTTCTCCACGGTCTCTGGGCTTAAGACAGATTTAGAGGTGGCTGTTTGAGTTCAGTTCTTTGTATTTGTGCTTGTAAATGCAGAGTTACCTGGAATTAAAGCTGAATGGGACACAGTGAAAACTTCCCATTTAATTTATCTGAAGGTCTGAGTCCACAACCAGGCAAGTGCATCAAGGATATAAATGGAAAATTTGAAAGATCATATTTTGCTTTGCTCAACTCATTGGGAGGTTAACAAGTGGGTGGGGATGGGAACAGACGGGACAAATGATTACAGGAATAGAACAGATTAATGGAGGAATAGATCTCTACCCAATTCCCAGAGAGAGGTGGGAGAGTGAGAAGAGATACATCACCATGTATTTTTAAATCAGACATGAATTTTGAAGCTATATTTCATAGTAATAGCATTTTAATGTCTTGTGACATTGCAGGGGGTGTCCTAGTCACATGCCTTGGGTGGCTGAAGGCTCAAGCAGTTCTCGTCTTACGTTGCACCAGAGGAATGTGTTAATGAACCCATAGAACATAATCTTGTCCTATTTTAATGCAACATTTAAACTAACTGGTTTTGGAACAATCCTGAGGCCAGAAGCATCCATGATGTGGAACAAATGAAGTTTAGCTTGGTCCCATGGTCACAGAGGCCTAGCTGTCTCCTGAAAGAAGAAAAATTCCTCAGTGGGCTATTATATAACTTTTCTACTTCTCATGTTCAAGAGTTGTTGACTGCATATCTGCTGCACCCAAACACCAGGGATTATTTTGGGGATGCACTGAGCATGAGTCCATGCAATCAAGCCAGGTCCTCTCAGTTGCTTCCCAGGAAGCTGGAGGACCTTGAAAGAGTCAATGTAACCTGTGTTCTCGCTAACCGTTCCAAAGCAGAACTGGCAACAAGGGCGAGGAGTCAAGGTCCACTTGGACAAATATCCCCCTCTCCCTAGCAATTAGAATACAGCCCCCTACTACCTATTTCTCAAAAAGGGAGTTGTTGGAAATCTGGCTCTGGTCCCTACCTCCCCCTGCAGATGCTGATGCAAAGCATGTTGTTTCCAGGTGCGGGGAGGAGGGGCGGGGGTAGAGAGAACTCATTACATGCTTTTCTCCTGAAGGGGTAAGGAGCTCACTTTCATTAGTTTCCTAAACATGCTCCCTCCTGATAATGGCTCAATACCTCTCTTCTATGGGATGATGATGATTTCCCTCTAGCCTTGGTTGTGATCTGGGCTCACCTGCTCTAGGATCAGTCAGTGGGATAAACAGCCATCGTACACAACTGCATGGGATTCTTCCTCCATTATGGATGCACAAGCAGGGGCTATGGATGTGGGTCTATGACATCCTTTCCTACCCAGAGCTAACTATATGGTTGTAAGTGAAAACACAGTGTACCATAAAGATCTGCTGATTTGCTTCCAACATTAGCGGAATTTTAAGGATAATGTAAACTGCAACCAAGATGGGACTCAGAAAAAAACAATTCTGTAATTGACTTGTGACTTGTCTATGTGAGGAGACATTCAGGGAAATTAATCTGAATTAACTAAAGTTGTGGGTTAGTTAAACTGCATTAAACTTCTGTGCACACTCTCATTCAGAATTAAAGTGATCTTCATTTGGTTTAGTTTAATTTATTTCCATACTGAATTAAGCTAAACAAATTATGTCCAGTTTAATTTTGAATGTGTCCATAGAAAGGTTTAACGTAGTGTAATGATCCACTTTTAATTCACATCTTTAGTTTTAATTTGGATTAATGTTCTGGAGTATCCTCCTGTGGACAAACCCTGGACTACAGTTATGTTCCAATCTGTAGTAAACCCAAACCATGTTCTCTAACTAGGCCAAAGCATTGTATGTATCAAAATGCTTTAGTCCCCATGCACATCAACTGTTTATCTATTCAGTTCCACATAGTTAGAGCATCTGAGCCGACTCAAACACACTTCCAGATGATGACATTCACTTGAGCCATATTTCCTCTGCAGAGGAACATGGAACATTTTTCCCGAAGAGAGGGGCACCAGTGCACTTTTCTCTTTTTTGCTTTTCAATTGCCCTGAGTGTAGTGCGAATGTTGGGGGCAGAGAAGGGGAAGTGCTTTTACTCATTTCTAACATAAATCAGGAATTCCTCTCTTCTCACCAGCTGCTCCTAAGGACTGGAATCTTTCAATTTTCCAGCTAATATATTTTTTTCTCCACCTTCTATTAAATGGAGGAGCCTTGACTTACCTCAGTCTGAACTTATAACTTTGACTGGGTGACTTTAATTACCCAAGCTTAAATAAACTCAATTACTGACCAAATATTTATTACTGCAAGAAAAAGAGGAAGTGGACAGGGGAGTGAAAAGATGATTGATCTGAGCTCTTGACACCCCCTCCTGACAAAACAAGTGAGTGATTAGTGTCTTAGCTTTGGTGTCTCTTAACTGCATTCATGCTATTGACAGCGTATAGTTAAGGATTTGTTCATGCTGTAAGTGGCTGTCCTTTTAGTGAGGCAGGAAATACTTTTTAATAAGTGCTGGTTTTTTTTCTGGCTGTGACAGATGAGGGTGAATCACTACTAAAGAATAAGCTCCCCCCTCTCTTAATTACCTCTAAGAATATCTGCAGCAAAGGTGTGGGGAGAAGGGATGCTGAGAGCCATTGAACCACACTGTAAACCCTGTATATAATGGAATCCACTTCAAGCTGCCACACCCCCACTTCCAGCACCTACGGGGGCGAGGGCTTTGGAGGGGGAAATGTAATGGCAGAAAGTCAAAATTAATAAACTTAAAACAGTTAAATATTGCAAATCTCTCACCACTGTAACAGTAGCCATGGAAGTCAGTGGATACCCTGTACATGATAAGGATCAGTATTTGCCTTTTGTATCATAACTTAAGTGACGTTTCTGTGGGCCGGAAATCAAATTTTAGTCCCAGACCCTTGCTATGCCTATCACACACTTAATATGAAGTTCCCCATCCAGCAGTAACTATCTTTGTAAATAGTGCTCTGCAGAAGAATTTCCCATTCAGTGTGATGCTCCATGTGTCAAATAGTTGACACAGAAGGCTGATGAGCAATTTGTACATATAGTGGAGAAAAATTACTGGTAATAGTTACATCAACTATGGAGTTTTGTGTATATTGTGTAAACACATAAAGGTAACTTGATTTTTTTTGAAACTCGAGGCTTGGATGGCAGCATGAATTGGGGATTAAAGTTTGTGAAGTATTAGGAATAATCAAATGTATAATGAAGGCCTTGTAATCCAAATGAAAATAATATACAATCACAGCTTAATGGAGTGCTGCTGTTTTGAGATCAATTCCATTAAGGACACCCTATCACATTTGTTTCAACCCTGAAGTAACTACAATTATTATGACAAACTGACTTTTTTTGGTTGAAGTGAGTGATCAAGCTCTGCAGGAAGTAATATGCATAATGAACTAAACAGTTATGAAGAAAGTCCGAGAACCACCTGAGATACATTCAGTGGGGTGGAGGAATCTACTTAAATGATGACTGAAGGAAATGAATAAACTTAATGGAATACTTCAGTGGGGCCAAAAGGGTACAGTGGCTTCAAATCTGACCGAGAGGCCAATTCTACGCTATTCTACTTCTTGCAGCAGAAATGGAGCTAACTGGGGAGTAGGGAGGTGGTCATGCCCCTTGGTGGCCTTTAGGTGCACCTTTTCACATGGGGGGTAGAAAACGAGCTTGCCCCTCACTCACCGAGCAGTGGTAGCCCCTGTCCTGAGGGAGTGGGCCCGGCTCTCCACTCCAAGAGTTGACATGGAACACAGGATCAGGTGCCACTGTGACCCCTTGTGCCATATTGCAATGCCATTCACTCAAATTTGGCCCAGCTGCCCCCCCCCCATCATCATGGAAGTGCAGCTGGGTCAAACCTGACTAGCGCAGCTATCCACTGTGCCAAGTTGCAGTGCCCATAGTGAGAAGCCGGGCCCAGCCCCATGGTATAGGAGCCAGTGATGCTGCCAGTTCAGTACAGGGGTGAGCATGCTCTCCAACACCCCATCACCACCACCAATGCCACATCACTTCCCTTAGTTGAAAAATCTGTCTCTAGCACTGTTCTGTGAATAGCTCTGTCTGTTTAATGAGATACTGAGAATTTTGGAAACCATCCTCTCTGTACCTACAGTGTTGCCCTTCCTATCATGAGCAGTTCATTTGCATTTACTCATTTTCAGATCTTTACTGTATTCTTTTCCTGAGCTGGCATTTCACCAAGCTATGCTAGCTAGCCCTTTAAGTGAGACAGAACTTGGCTATAGCAATACTTTGCAAACTTTTGCTTGCATGAAATAATAGTTTAAAAAATCCCAACCGCTCTACTCTGAATATATACTTAAAGAAAATTAGTCTGCAGTGCATGAAGACAAGACTCCCTTTGTTGTCAACTGGGCTCTTGCCTCTGATAGGAGAATAGGACCAGACAGTGTTGATTTTAAACTCTTTTCAGATAAATATTTATTTTTTATTTGCAGCATCTGGATTATCAGTTCCAGTGTTTATTATTCTGAAATACACCACCGTGTCTGGAACAATTTTTTTTCATCCCTGATTACTAAATTGAAGTGTTTCTTACCTCTAGGCACTTCATACATGATGAAGCTGTTCTTAAAAGCTTCATGAAGCCGAGGTCAAATATATGTCAGTCAGAGCAATTTGGCAGCAGTATCCTCATCCTTTATTTTGTCACCTTTCTATCTAATCCAAACAGAGAAAAATGTTTTATTGAAAAGGAAAACTTTTTTTGGTGGGGGAGAAAAAGCCTGCAAAATCTGCTCAGTTTTTCTTCATGCCTCTCTAACCCTCACGCTACTTAGGTGCAGGCAGCCTGGAGAGAATCAGCCAGATGAAGTCTC
Organism: Eretmochelys imbricata; assembly: GCF_965152235.1. Lineage (NCBI taxonomy): Eukaryota > Metazoa > Chordata > Testudines > Cheloniidae > Eretmochelys > Eretmochelys imbricata. Next base: position 146,935,911 of record NC_135572.1, read on the forward strand.
TTGAACATAATGTGAGATGCTCCCTGTGCTGTAGTGTGTGTGCTGCTTCAGCGGAGTATAAATCCACCCTAAGCTTCTGGAGCAATCTTCAAGACCTGAATTCAGATCCCCCCCAGTGGCAGCAAAGAACACTGCTGCTAAAATGATCTCTGTCACAAATCCTCTCCAACATGACATACAGTGGTCACTGTTAAAAATGTTAACTGCTTGAGAGCGTTTCTCTAAATATAATGGCAAATAGTAATTAAAATCTCTCAAGCATCACCATTGTAATGTGGCAAATCCAGCCCTGGTAAAAGCAGATGTCACAATATGGGATTTAGTGATGTTATGCCTGCTTCTACCAGGGCTGAATTTGGCCCAATGTACTTGTGTATTAGATATTCAGAAATGTAAAATAGTTTGCAAATTAGAACTCAGAAGGAATAGTTTTATGGATCTGAACTAGATTTTTTCAAGCTGTTCTGTTAGTTAACAAAGTAATGTAGAAAATTTAGTGACAAAGGCTGAAATTTTCAAAGGAGTCTAAGGGAATGAGGGCCAGTCAACCCCCCAACACACACACCACCAACAACACACATTCTTGAACTAAAATAACCAAATTTGCACCTTTTTGTTATCTGTGCAAGGCTGTGTATGAATACTTATGCTTTTTTAAGTTGGACTTAAGCAAAATCAAGACAGAATACTTTTGTCCTGAAATGAGTGTCCCCACAGTCTTGCACCAAAACAACCAATGGTGTGATTTAAAACTGACTTGGTGGATGTGGGTATGTGTAAACTGGCTGTCAGGCACCCAAGTCACACTGAATGTTCTTACATCTCTTTTAAAAATCCCAATCTACCTGGCCTGCTTACTCCTTACTAAGAAATGTACACCCAATAATCAAATCTGGTACCTACATTGTACTTAACATTGATACAATATTTTATAAGTCTAAACTATCTAACTTCATGCGTAAGGCAGATAAGTATTTATGTCTGGTCCTGCTCTCCCCTCAGGGAAATCTCTCACTGAAGGCAGTAGGAGTTTTGCTATTGATTCCATTGCAGTCAGGATTTCACCCAAATCTGAGGAACAAAACAAATTTTAGACAGAGTAGGACTATTGTGAAGAGACTGCAACTTCATCGGATATTGGATGGATATCTTTTAAAAATACCTCTGAAATTCATGCCAGGCTTTGTGGCCCTGATTTAGTAATGTACTTAAGTATGTGATTAGTCCATTTAAATCCATGTTGCTTGCATACTTAATATGCATGCTAACCAGAGCCTATATTCTGAAGAAAATATTTCACAGGAAGAATGCATGTCTAGCTTTACAGTAATTGTGCTCACAATAAAGGTTCTGAAGTCAATTGAGTTAAATCCCAGAAGATGAAATTCACCCCCTGTGCAGAGGGGCAGCAGTCTATGTATAAATTTGAATAGTCAGTAATCTGATATAGTAAATAAAAAGTTTTTGACTAGTGTCCATTTATCTCTGAATGTGACACCTTTGTGTCAGTGTCTTTGCTCTTTCCCAATAGCCATTTGTGTAGTAGTTGATGATTGAAATTCATTGACTAATGTATGCTCAGTTGTGAATGTTTTAATTTATATATGCTGTGTGGAGGAAAAAAGATTAAAATCTTCAAATATGCTTTGTTATATTTTGGGATATGTGTAGCCTGATGATATATGTTCAAATGTAGTAGGTGTTTGTGTATACTTGTAATCAGAACAGCATAAAGGCACCCACAAGATAAGAGTTTTAAAATCCTGAATCCATCAAGAGTTTCAAAGGGAGAGGCTCAGCGGCTTCCTCTGCTTCTCTCCCGGGCAGGGATCTGTCACTGGGGCAGTGCTACCGCTATTGATCATGAATCCTATTTGTTCCAGTGTTGTGTTGTAAAAAAGAAAGCAAGTGTGTGTCAACAGGAGAGATTTTACCCACTGAAAATTCGAGGGAGAGAGAGCGAGAGAGAGAGATCTTTCATCTTGTCAATGCCTCTTCATCAAAATTCTAATCACATTGCCTTCATTTCAGACCCCTCCATTCTCCTCTGCATTTATTCTTCCTTCCCTTCCTCTTCTTGTCCTGATTCATCTATCTCCATTGCTCAAAACAAAACTTTCTCCCTTGCATTGCCAATAGGCTCTTTCTTCTTTCAAGAAATGTTACACCGTTGCTGTTGCTCTTGTAAGAAACAGCTTGTTGCTCCCTGCAAGAAGAAAGAAGTCTGACATTTGAACCAAATTGGCATTTTTAAGATAAAGCAAGGCACAGCTACACTTTCAAATGGAAGTTGCTTTTGTTGCAGGTTCATATAGGAGTGTTCTTCTAAATCTGCATAGTTACTAACCTTCATTTTTTCATTGTCTGAAGCTTACTTGCTGTGCAGATCTTCTGTAACATTTGTGCTAAAGCTATAAGCATTTCTTAGTGATTCCTTCTTATTTCAAGAGAATAACATGAAATCATGAATGTTGTATCTTGGATAATTTGAATTTCTGTAGATGGTTGACAAAAGTTGGATTTTAAAAAGTGTTTAACGATTCATGTCAGGAAAAAGCTGGCATCCTTATTAAGTTGTGAGAGGTTTAATTTGTTTATGCTGTAAAGTTGTATGCTACTAAAATGCTACGTGGCTACAGGACAATACTCTCTCCCACCAAGGCGCTCACATTTCTGTATAGACTCAGTGAAAGACTAAGGCAGGGGTAAAGGACACCCCCCCCCCCAAGGCAGTATTTAAATACTGTTTTCTTTAACCTTTTTGCTGCTGGTAGATGACCTCCCCTAGTGCACTGCCATCATCTACACATGTACCACTGAAATTGAGCAAATGTTAGGACTAGCTAGTACTGTCAGATGCACATCATCCTCTGTAAAATGTCTGGAATGTATGGCATTCCATGGTTGGTGATGGTGTTAGATTGCATGGCAGGTGCAAATTGATGAACAGAAAATGTGTAAGTTGTAAAAATGTAACTTATGCCTATCTGGAATTGAATTGGTGTATATAACTAGTGCAACTCAATTGTCATATTAAGATGATACATCACAGCCAATTGAGATAACATAGACCCTCTATCTTATTTACCCTCTCCTAACTTTTCTGTTCCCTCAGCATTACATTACTCATTTGTCAGAATCTCTGGGCCTTATTCCCCTTTCACATGCCTTGCACAAGGTACTGTCACTTACACTTGTGCAAAGTGGATAAAATCAATGCCATAAGGTTGATTTGGTAGTATTTTACACTCCTCTTGCAGAGGAGTAAATGGCCCTGGAGAATCAGAACTAGCAAAGGCAAAATCCATGAAAGTTATACTCTTTACCATTTGAACAGCCATTTATACTCATTTTCTGCAAACCTTGCACCTGGATATGTAACTTGTATCAGCCCTTCCATTAATGTAGAATGTGGCCCATTCCATAGGACCTGAACCCACCCAAACTAGGGGCTTGATTCTCCTCTTAATTATGGCTGCTTTATGCTCATGTAGCTCCATTGACTTCAGCGAAGTTATTCCCATATACTCTGGCTATAGTGAGAACAGAATCCGTTTGGGTTTGGATTTTTGCCAGCTAGTGCCCACTTGGAAAAGAAAGCTACCAAACAGATTAACTACAGAAGAACCTTGCTAATTTACATTAATGGCACACACAGCTTTCAAGATCCATGTTGTCTATCACAACATGTGGTGTTCCTTATCTAGTGCACTAAATGCCCTCAGTAACTATGAGAGTGAAACCAGATCATTACTAAACTCTCAAATGAACTCACCCAGGAAAATAACAAAAGACAAAAAATAGAGCTCTGTAAGCTCAAAAACTTGAATCTCTCACCAATAGAAGTTGGTCTAATAAAAGTTATTACCTCACCTACCATGTCTCTGGGAAACCCAGTGTAATTCCTGAAATAGGCAAGCTAATAAGCAGGGGCGATTGCAGGGGGGGGGAGGTGGGAACAGAGGGATCCATAATACTTCAGCACAAAATCTACTTTGATTCATTAATTTTGTCCAAGTACGTTTCACTTTTAAGAAATTCATACACACTACCAGGTAGTTCACTGAACTGCATCTGCCACAATGGTGAATCATCTGCCAATCTTCAAGCACTGATGTCTCCTGATAGAAGAGTCCTTTTAACCAGACTACAAACTAAGGGCTTGCCTGTTACATTGGATTCACTTTTAGTTTGTTCACATTAAAGGGTCTTTCATCTACATTCAAATTTTTAAAATTTTAATTATTTGGCATCTTAAGTGGCAGTAATTAATCCACTTTGATGCACTTTGCAGTGAGCTTGTTCACTTGAAGGTTCAGGTGGACGCATTGCTAACTATTGCTTCTGGCAGTCCTCCCAGTGCTATTCCACACTTCATTGCTTCACACCTGGATCAGCATCTCTGTGTACATATGTGCCTTTCACAGCTCTGGGGTCATCTCGAGCAGATGTCACCTCCCTGTTGAAATGCTAACAATTGTCCCTTTGTGATGCATTTATGATGAGTTTGCATACCCAGAGCCACATACCCATTCTAGATGCCCTGTCCACCTATACTTCTCTTTTGGGCCCCTGCATAGCTCCTGAACTTAACTGCCCTTTTCAGAGAGCTGTGTGTTCAGTGCCACTTGGAGAACAGTTACTACAATGCAAACCTCTACAAGACACTGTCAGAGCAAATGAAGAGAGGCACTCCTGGAACTGATCCCAGTGCAATGTCAAAGTGAAGGAGCTCCTGCAGAAGTACCTGAAGGCAAGGGAGAAGAGGACTAGATTGTCGGGCTCAACGGGTAGTGATCAATGGCTCCATGTCTAGTTGGCAGCCGGTATCAAGTGGAGTGCCCAAGGGTTGGTCCTGGGGCCAGTTTTGTTCAATATCTTCATAAATGATCTGGAGGATGGTGTGGATTGCACTCTCAGCAAGTCTGCAGATGACACTAAACTGGGAGGAGAGGTAGATACGCTGGAGGGTAGGGATAGAATACAGAGGGTCCTAGACAAATTGGAGGATTGGGCCAAAAGAAATCTGATGAGGTTCAACAAGGACAAGTGCAGAGTCCTGCACTTAGGACAGAAGACTCCAATGCACTGCTACAGACTAGGGACCGAATGGCTCAGCAGCAGTTCTGCAGAAAAGGACCTAGGGGTTACAGTGGACGAGAAGATGGATATGAGTCAACAGTGTGCCCTTGTTGCCAAGAAGGCCAAGGGCATTTTGGGATGTATAAGTAGGGGCATTGCCAGCAGATCGAGGGACGTGATCATTCCCCTCTATTCGACACTGGTGAGGCCTCATCTGGAGTACTGTGTCCAGTTTTGGGCCCCACACTACAAGAAGGATGTGGAAAAATTGGAAAGAGTCCAGCGGCGGGCAACAAAAATGATTAGGGGACTGGGACACATGAGTTATGAGGAGAGGCTGAGGGAACTGGGGATGTTTAGTCTGCGGAAGAGAAGAATGAGGGGGGATTTGATAGCTGCTTTCAACTACCTGAAAGGGGGTTCCAAAGAGGATGGCTCTAGACTGTTCTCAGTGGTGGAAGAGGACAGGACAAGGAGTAATGGTCTCAAGTTGCAGTGGGGGAGGTTTAGGTTGGATATTAGGAAAAACTTTTTCACTAGGAGGGTGGTGAAACATTGGAATGCGTTACCTAGGGAGGTGGTGGAATCTCCTTCCTTAGAAGTTTTTAAGGTCAGGCTTGACAAAGCCCTGGCTGGGATGATTTAATTGGGGATTGGTCCTGCTTTGAGCAGGGGGTTGGACTAGATGACCTCCTGAGGTCCCTTCCAACCCTGATATTCTATTCTATGATTCTATGAGGAGGACATCTAATAATGCTACCACTATTTGCCAATACTATCATTACCCCAACTATGTACAAAGTGAGCATGGTGTGGTGGACAGTTTTCCTCAAAACATTAAATATACCACAGCAAGCACCCAGGATTGCATGGGGTATGACCAGAAGAAGACTCTTCCAGGTGGCCAAGATCTGTATGACCCAGCAGAGTCGTAGATTGCTCCAAAACTCCATGTGGGCAATCAGGCTGAAGCTGTTGCAGAGGGGAGTTCTATCAGTAGGTTTTTTGTGCTATACTACCACACAACTATTTAGGGAAATTTAAACAACTTTTTCCCCAAGTACCGGTTGTCAGCTGCTATGCTGGGCAGAGCTACATGCCTGTATCCAGCTGCTTGGCTTTTAATATTCCCGTTGCTCCCCCCTGTTGTCTGACACTCAGAAAGGAATCCATGTTGAAGACTTAAAGCTGTAAAGGTTTTATTTTCCTCAAGGATTAAATTCCACAACTAGCAGCCAAATCTGCTGTTGCCCCCATATCCTTCTTCCCAAGCTATTCATGCTCGCTCTTCCTCCTGGTTGATGACAGCCCCTCTCCTCCCCAAATGTCAATGTGACTGATATTGTAACCTCATCCAATCTCTTTGGGGATGGTTGCATCAAATTTATGAATGGTTTATGTATAACTGTGTTCTACTCCTTGGGTGGGGGGTTACCACAATTCCTCCAGGAAGTAAAAACAGTGGGAGGTGATTAAGGTGAGTCACTGAGACTAAACAACTCTAGATGGGTACTACCCCTCGAAGTGGTTCAAGCTGGGTTTTCCAAAGAAAAGGCTTTTGTTATAAAAGGATGAGCTTGGACTGACGTGGGGCCTTCTTTCTGATCCAGCAAACTGACAGGGCCTTCTTCCCTTGCAGAAGGGTTGGAAGGACTTTGGCCTATTAGAGCCTGTCAAGGTTCCTCCCCCACTCTGACCTCAAGGGTACAGATGTGGGGACCTGCATGACAACCTCCTAAGCTTACTTTCACCAGCTTAGGTTAAAACTTTCCCAAGGTACAAATTATTTTTATCCTTTTGTCCCTGGATCTCTACTGCCACCACCAAACTCTAACTGGGTTTACTGGGAAACGTAGTTTGGACACACCTTTCCCTCGAAAATCCTCCCAACCCTTGCACCCCACTTCTTGGGGGAGGTTTGGTAAAAATCCTCACCAATTTGCATAGGTGACCATAGACCCAAACCCTTGGATCTGAGAACAATGAAAAAGCATTCAGTTTTCTTACAAGAAGACTTTTAATAGAAGTAAAGAAATCACCTCTGTAAAATCAGGATGGTAGATACCTTACAGGGTAATTAGATTCTAAACACAGAGAATCCCTCTAGGCAAAACCTTAAGTTACAAAAAAGACACACAGACAGAGATAGTCATTCTATTCAGAACAGTTCTTTTTTCAGCCATTTAAAGAAATCATAATCTAACACATACCTAGCTAGATTACTTACTAAAGTTCTAAGACTCCATTCCTGTTCTATCCCCAGCAAAAGCAGCATACAGACAGACACAGACCCTTTGTTTCTTTCCCTCCTCCCAGCTTTTGAAAGTATCTTGTCTCCTCGTTGGTCATTTTGGTCAGGTGCCAGTGAGGTTACCTTTAGCTTCTTAACCCTTTACAGGTGAGAGGATTTTTCCTCTGGCCAGGAGGGATTTTAAAGGGGTTTACCTTTCCCTTTATATTTATGACAGAGCCCTATAAGACTGATGGGTGGCTCCTAGTAAGTTTTGTTTTGTGTTTAAATGTGCTTATTTTTTTAATTATATTTTCTCTTAAATGCCTTTACCTTAAGAATAAATGTTCTTTCTTAGAAAGACCTGTGTGGTAACTTATAACTCTGGCAATCCCCTGGCCATAGCCCTCAGGAAGAAAGCAAAGCACAGGTGCTGGCTGGCCTTTAGGCAGTCTGGCTTGTTGTGGATTTCACAATATATGGCAAGGGGAGGCTGTGCAGCTTTAAAAAGCCCCAGTGAGAAGGGAGTGGGACAAGGGTCCCTGCCAAGAGACAAGTGATAGCTGGAGACCTGACTGGGATTTCCTGATGTGGAGCACATCGGGGGTGGCGGGTGGGGTGGGGAATATGGGTGCAGTTCCCCTGAAACAGTGACAGCTCCACAAAGGGTTAAAAAATCAAACACATTTCATGGCAGTCATGTTTATTGTAGAGTCAAATGCAGAAACAGAAAAAGCAGTGGAAGATCTACTTTAGGACACAGATGTAGCAACACACTGACAGTTTAGCTACAATTAAATTGTTGGAGGTAAACTGCCAAAGTCAGAGACATTCCAGAATGCATAGAGATTGCAAGGCAATTTTGCCTATTTTTAATCATTTTCCTCAGCATTGTTAACGCTTTGTGGACAAACAAATTAGTGCAAAAGTTTGTTTATTTTGCAGTGTGCTTCACTGATCTACAGAAGTTATATAAAAGACAACTTAAGGCAAAGATGATGTTCTACTTTTTCATGCACAATACAAGGAACCCTCTTGGAGCCAGCCATGTAGCTAGAGTATTCTCTCGACTCCTGCACCAGCAGGGGGAATACCATCCTGATAGATAGTAGGGCTGCATATCTTTCTGGTTTGCCCATTATCTTTTTGAAGAGGATTGTTTTCTGTCTCCTGGGGACATATCACAGGATAACAACCTTCAGTGTAGGAACAGCCTAACCTAAACCCTGCTCTACCAGCCCCACAGCCGTATACTCACCCACCCAGCATTGGTACAAAAGACCTATACTGGTATACCTACTACACAGTTGGAGCAAATGGGAGTGAGGCGCTATCACCATTCCTCAGTGGGTCACAGTCAGTTCAGGACACACTGCTGGGAAATAGGGCAGACTCACCCTAAATGGGTAGTTAGTCAATCATTAGATTATACTACGCAAATAACAAAACTGAATTTCTGTCTCACCACACTGGTAAACAAGAAGTCAAAAATGCAGTCTCGTTAAGCATTGCAGCCCTAGGCTTACCATCCAGACACTAGACTTTATGATGAGCGGTTACTGAAAACCGATGTAATCAAGTTATAGGGTCCTTCTAATCCCAAAAGATCGGTCACTTAGCCAGTTCAATATATCGCTGAGACCTTATCCAATAATCATGCTGATGCCAATCCTTTAGTTACTAAAAACTAAAGGTTTATTAATAAAAGAAAGAAGAGTTCACAATTATTTTTATGTATATGATTTATTAATCATTGTTCAGTCTTTATCAGGTGTGTAGCAGTGATAGAATAGGCTGCTGGTTTGTAAAGACTCTCTGGTAACTTCCAAAAATTGAAAGTTCCTCAGTCCATAATTTGAAATGTTCCTTTTAGTTGCAAATCCACAGTCCAGCGAATCGGGGCAAGCAAGAGACAAAATTGAGATATCTCGGGGGTCTTTTATATCCTCTGCCACGTGCTTGTAAATGTACTACTGTCTCAAACAAAGCTCACAGCCTAGGTGCCCGGAAAATTACTCACCCAAGATGGAGTCCAGGGTCACATGAGCATATCACATGTCCTTGTAATTTACTGAATGATTGGGTCGCCATTGGCTCCTTGGAGTCTGAGGCATCCACAGGAAGAGCTGTCTGGGTGAAATGAATTTCTTCTATGTCCTATTGTGAGAGCTAAGTGTCCTTGATGGGCCATCAGCCCATAACTGTCTGGCTTTAATGTAAATTCTACCTGGTGGGTGCTACCCAGAAATACAACACATTTATAAAATACGAGTGCATAGCCGATATTCACTTCATATACAAAGATAAAACATGCATATAAACAGGATAATAATATTTGATTGTAATTTCTCCATTGATACCTTACATGACATATTTTGTACAAGATTTGTTGCAATTGCATAACAGTGGCAATTATCAATTATATAAATGGCTATATTAAATAATGCAGCTTCACGGGGGGGAATCAGACTGCATCAATCAAAACATTGTTTCAATTTAAACCTTTTACTCTTTTTTTTTTCTTACTGTATATTTCTCAACACAAAGTCATTGTGAATGAAAAAACTGAACCTTTTTGAAAATGTCAGTAGGAGATGTCAACAATTTCTAAATGTCTTTAAAAAAAAATGAAAGGGAAATTCATTGAAACTGGCTCTTTTCTATGAACAGTTTTAGTTTTCAGGAAACAACATTTTCCAATGAAAAAACATTTTATCAAAAATTTTCAACCAGATTTCTAGATATTAGACCATCATAGGTCCCAAGCAAAGTGGAAGACAGAAGTGCTGGAAGTGCTACGCTATATAAATTAGTTTGAGAACCACTAATTTATGATAGCACTTGATACAATGTTGCTGTCAGTAATATAGAACCTGATACAACTCTTGTTGAAAGTAACAGGAATTTTTCCATTAACTTTAATGGAAATTGGATCCAGCTTATATTGCAGTATATTTTGTAAAAGTAATGAAATTTTAGTAATAGGAGACCTCAGTTCCAGGCACTGTTACATCTTGGGGGAGGGTGGAAGGCGTAGGGAGGGGAAAACAATAATGAAAACAGAAAACCTCATCACAAAGAATGTATGAGCCCACGACTTGTTTCTTACCTTCAAAGAGCTATAATGTATATGAATTAGTTAAGTGAGTCATGTTAAGTTGGAAAAAAGGCCTAACATTTTAACAGTGAGAGAAATTATCAATTGAAACAACTTAGCATTTCCAGTCTCCATCACTTGCAATTTTTAAATCAAAATTGGATTTTTTTCCCTAAAAGATCTGCTCTAGGAATTATTTTGAGGACATTTTATGGCCAGTGTTATACAGGAGGGAAGACTAGATGATCACCAGTGTCCCTTATAGCCTTGGAATCTATGAATGTGTTTTCTGAAAGGTCCATGGGCAGACATTGCTTGCTTTCTTAGATTTTTCTAGTGCAGAAACAAAACCAGAAAGCAACCATTCATTTTAATGACATTAAAAACATGCACCAAATGAGCATTTAATTAACCAGCATTTAATTTATCCCTTACTAAATTAGGTTAAAGCAGTGAGTCTCAGGAAGACCGAGCTATTGCTCTTTTGTATAATTTCATCTTCCTTAAACATGGTAAATCACTGGAATGCTTCTTGCCAAAGAGTTCTTCACCATCAGTAATGTTACATTGTGCTGTAGTAGTTGTAGTACTCAGCTCTTATGTATCACTTCTCATCTATAGATCTGTGACTTACATAGAAGGGAAGTAGTATTATCCCTATTTTACAGATGGGGAAATCGAGGCACAAAGAAGTGAAGAAACTTGTCCAAAGTCACCCAGACCAGTGGCAAAGCTAGGAATAGAACCCAGGTGCCTTGAGTCCATACCCACTAGGCAACAATATCTCTTACTGCTGAGGTGTACATCCAAATTATGGTTGAGACTTCTGCATCAGTAACAAAAATGATACCCCCCCCCCCCCCAAAAAAAAGAAAAGAAAAAGAAATTGTATGGTAAAACAGAGGGCATTTGTGGCCACCTAGTACAGAGGTAACTGCGGCATGTTTAAAAGTAAATTTTTTAGGCTTAATCACTAAACAAAATGTATTTTGTTTTATAGTGCTTAATGTTTCTATAAAGGCTAACCCGCTTATGTGTGCGTATACGTATTTTAATTGTCCTTTGTGTCTGCTTTTGTAAGTTCCTGACCATAGTTTCAATAGTTGCTGAGGATTCTCTGCTCTTTTCAGGTCTGGGCTTAGTGTTTTCTCATGAGTCTTTTAGCTAATTCTATTAACTGCTTACCTGTAGTTCATTTTAGTAGGTAAGAAGAGCTGCGGAAATAAAATTGTAGTGAATAATTTGACAAAATTTACCTGTTTTTTGTCCTCTAATCACCCAGTGACATAATTATTTAATATAGCAATTATTTGCTGCATAGTTTGGGTGAATAATGCTTGGTCGTCAGCTTCTTTGGGAGCAGTTTATTGTGAGTTTTTGATATTCAGACTGAAACACTTGTGATTAGATATGTTACTTATATGTAGAGTTCTGTTTCCTAATTTGATGTGTAACTCTTAGAAGCAGTCTTCGTTACATGTGAGCATGAATTTGAAATTCACCTTCCATAAATATTCTGCAATATTGATTCGTCAAAATGACCATTTTACTGAACATTGCTTCCAGGAAACTCATTCATTATAATATTTGGGGGAAAGGGGCAAAAGAGATTGCAAACATAGTCAAGCAAACTAATTTTTAAGTATCAATGAATATCTAAAGAAAATATTTTTCAGTGTTCACCCAATTCTCTCTGTGTGTATAGTGACTATGATGAGATGATTACTTTTGCTTCTACTGCAGTAGCAAGTAGGAACCCAGATTAGGATTTTATCAAGCACTGTACCAGGGATCGGCAACCATTTGGCACATGGCCCATCAGGGAAATCCACTGGCGGGCTGGGATAGTTTGTTTACTTGCAGCGTCTGCAGGTTTGTCTGATCGCAGCTCCCACTGGCTGCAGTTCACCGTCCCAGGCCAATGGGGGCTGCGGGAAGCATCAGCCAGCATATCCCTTGGCCCATGCCACTTCCCGCAGCCCCATTGGCCTGGGACGGTGAACTGCAGCCAGTGGGAGCTGCGATCAGACAAACCTGCAGATGCTGCAAGTAAACAAACCATCCCAGCCCGCCAGTGGATTTCCCTGACAGGCTGTGTGCCAAAGGTCACCGATCCCTACACTATACAAATAGCACAAATATGCGCTGCTCCAGAGTTCACAATCTAAGATTGATATTTTTGAATGGTGTAAGCATGAAATCAGTCTATGAATTTGCTAAAGTGCCAGTTAGATTTTAAAGCTGAAATCTAACAAACTGTGTTTGTTAATTGGATAAGTGCTGTAGCCAATTTAGCATAGAATCCAATAGCATAACCCCTTTTTTCCCAAGGTAAGGAAGAGTTAGCTTTAACTGGAACAGTATTTCTCAAATCAGGTCATTTACTCATTCTTAACTAAGCAACAATTTATTAATTCATCCAGACCCATATTCATATACAATTGACATTTCACCGCTGGAGTGAGGACATGCCCAATATTGTAGGTATGTACTCCACAGCTAATACAGTCTTGCAAGCAATTATCACAGGCTAGAGTTGAGGCTCAGCAGTTATATCAAAGAACAATGCAGCTTACAAAGATTTCTTATTACGTTTATTTATGATCCTCAGTTCTTTAGTACCTAACACACTGATCACACTTCCAAGGATGTCCTTGTCTTTAACGCACGCTGAAGAGTGTGGTTAGTACATTTGAATGGATAGTCTAAAAGGGACATGTTTAAAATATTAAAAGCAGAAATAATCCTTTTCAATCTCTCTTAGGCCAATTTGCTTGGACTTATAAGGAGTTAAAATCTAAAATATGGTTACTTGAGGTTTCACTAGACACCTCAAGCAAAATAACCTATAGTTATCTCAGATAGACTCAACAAAATAACATATAGTTATTTATGTTAAAGAATAGAAGGGGAAATACAATCTTTGAAATGAAATCTCACCACTTATTCTTGTTAACCTCTTAATGCTGAGATAGAGGATTGTCCTTTCCACATGGCTGGTCTGGGTGTGAATGTACTTGGGATTCTGCAGCTTTTTGTTGGTTTCCATTAACTCTCCTCTGAGCACATGGTGATCTCAGTTTTACATACCCTAGTTTCAGGGCTGGTTGGATGGGGGCTTCCTATGATTCCTATTGGACACATGCCAAATGGGTACTTAGATTTTCAGCTTTCTCAGTTGCTTTGCTGCTTTCACTGGTATCCAGTAGATGGCAGTGCTGTATATCAAATTGTAATGCGTCAGCCATGATCAAACCTGAGACCTCTGGAGCTTAATGCATGAGTGGCTGCTTCATGAGCGAAAAAACACATCTCGCCAAGGTTGTAGCAGGCTCATCAAACTCTTGCTAGTCTAATCACCACTAGAGGGGGACAGTGTGTCACACCAAGCAGGCGTGGGCTACAAAATGTCTTCAATCATTTTCTTATCAGAGGCTTTTTAAATCTGACTCACAAGGCAAAGAAATGTGCATCTTCTAATCTGGGCTGAAATACAGATTATCCATGGTATATTAGATTTACAAGGAAAACGTAGAATAGTTTATATTTTGGGGTGAAAACACATGGCATGGATTTCTTGGAATAACAGGTAGTTTGCCCAATTTGACCTTGAATCTTACAACCACATTTCTAGCTGGCTTAATTTGCAGCTTCCCATCCATCTTTTGATCCATTCACAATGCGCAATGGGCCACTTTGCACAGGAAAGCAGGGTGTTACCCTTGCTTAGTAATTTAGGGTACATGTACACTGCAGTAAAAGATGGGTCAGTTGAGTTGGGCTTGCAGGACTATGAATTTGCAGTGTAGACTTTTGGGTTTGGGCTGCAACTGGTGGTCTGAAACCCTCTGAGGGGAGTGTCTCAGAGCCATGGCTCCAGCCTGAGCCTGAAGATCTACATTGCTATTTTACAGCCCTCCAGCCTGATTCCCTTGAGCCTTAATCAGCTCACTCAGGCTCTGAGACTCGGTGCCTCAGGTCATAGTGCAGACACACTCTTGGTGTTCTTTTTAGCTAGGCTGGGAGAGAGAAAGAGGTTTAATCCATATGCACATTATGAAAGATTCTTGCCTCGGTGATTAACAATACCCTTATTTAGCCATTTAAATTGTAATCTGGGAAAGAGGAACTCCTGAGTTTGGGTCATATGAGATTCCTTAGGCAAAGTGTCTCATATAATGTGAACCATTTTTGTATTGTTTTTATGTCCTAGATGGATCCTATTTTCAGATAAACAAAAGTGTAGATAGTTTTCTTTCTAATTTTAGAAGGCCAGAAGGAATCAGTAGCTAATAATCATTCATGGCATAGCTATATATCTCTTACAAAAAGTAAATAAACAGACAAATAAGAGGAGGCTGGGGGAACAAGTTTATTACATAGAGATGTGCTTGAATACATTAGTTATAATAAGGGTCTCAGCAACTGTAAATGCTCACCAGCATAACCAGTGTCAGAAGGTGATTATCAGACACATCGTCAATTGTGCCTCAAGTATGGATTTGAACTCGACCACCCAGAGGTGTTCAGCACTTAGGAAATGTGCTACTTTGATGAATATCTATATCTATATTCCTAAAAATCCCAACTCCTCTGTGTGGTGTGTATGTGTACAAAGAGAATATATTGGGATTCATTTGGTTCTGATTTTATGGAAACTGAAGAAGCTAAGGACATGTCAATATCTGCTGTCTTTTTTACTTTAGAGTGTCAATTAAGCAATGTCAGTGCATGTATTGTGCCACCATTGTCCCTGACCTTTACCCCAGAGTGACCTAAAAATGGTAAAGCCCATCCTCTCTGAAAAGACTTCCAGCAGAGTGACAGAAGATGGTAGTGTGAGATACGGACACCCAGGAATGGTATGGACACCACTACAGGAATTCCATATAGGCCATCAAGCATCCACGAGAGGGTAGAAATCTTTGATCACTACAAAACTAAGCTGTACTGGAATAAGCAATCTAAAAGTAAAAAGTTCTGCATCATTTTTAGCAGTCCCCCGAGCCACTTACTTTTGCTGTCATTGCATTTTAAATATTACTTTATTCTTTAAAAAAAGTTTTCATTGACTGCACTGTTCCTACCACTATTTCTTTCCATAATACACACTTTAAATGTTTTATTCCTTTAAGTCACTTGCTAAGACCCAGAGTGAGATGAACTGATGTCTCCCCTCTGCTTTCACATCATGGAGTAAGATACATTTATTCAATAATCCAGTGTTCATCACACTGAATGAATGCTAGAACCAATTGTTTTACTCCTCTCTTGATGCAATGTATCTTCAGAGAAGGTCATCAACAAAAAGAAGATAGGCCAAAGGAGGTGTTGGAATACATACTGCATAATATATGGAAGCTGTTATACAAGTGTCTCATTGTCAACAGCAAATCAGAATACATAATTATATGCATGACCATACATATCCTGCCTGTGATCTACAAGGAAGGTGTTAATCCACATGCCACACCTTCTTGCCTCCCTGTGTACAAATGCCAGCCCTCTGAGAGGCAGGACAAAGTAATATAATGGCTCACCATAGTGTCCAGAGAATGGGCCAAAATGTTCTTTAGTTAAATCCTTACAACTACCGTGAAATTCACGGCAACTGAAAGCTGAATTTACCCCAATATCTTTAAATGGAGGCTGCATTCATTCTATACATTTTCATACTTGCCAACTCTATTTTCAAGTACAGTCTTAGTTTTTCCAGTCTGGTGTTAGTAAATATACCAGATTCCTAGTCTTTGTCTACACCTTCACTTTCCACATTTTTTTTCTTTTCCCTTCCTCCTGCCCATCCCCCAATCAACAGCTATCTGTCTAGGCACTTATAGGACTCCTATCATCAGAGTATCTGAGCACTTCACAAACATTAATGAACTGTTATCCTTATAACCTTCATGTGAGTTAGGGAAGTCTTATCCCCATTTTACTGAAGAGGGGCTAAATCATGCAGAGATTTGCTCAAAGTCATGGAAAATATCTATAACAGAGCCATGAACTGAACCCACATGCTGAGTACTTGTCCAGGGCCTTAACCACAACACCTCTGTTCCTCCATTCTTAATAGTTCTTATATTCTGGCTACTACAAGGCATTTTGGGACACTGTCTGGCTCATTTGGCAGATTTAAAATGTCCTATGTGTAAGTGCTAAATGTCAGCACAGTCATTCTCCAACTTCATTCATGTCTGTCCTCTCCACCTACTCATAGAGCCCTATCACAGTAGTATATAACAATATGCTTAACCAGTGATATTAACTTCCAGATACTACAATTGACTTGTGGTTAAATGTTACTTTTAAAAAAATTACCAGGAATTGTGACATTCTGCTACAGAAGGGGAAGAAGCTTATTACGGAGTTAGCTTTACCACAACTCCTATATATGCTGCCTACAGTTCCCATAATGCATATTCCCTGCCCACCTTTGTCATAGTACATAAACTCCAACATTCCCTCACCTGTCTTTTTTAACTTAATCCTCTAATGTAATGAGTACCTCTGATTCTTTTCTACTGCACAGCTCACCTCAGAGAGTGGGTGATATATACATTGTGATCGTTTCATATTGCTTATATATCCACCTTGCTCCTTGTTTAATGACTATTCCTTACCTACACATGAATCCTAATATGTATCATATTGGTACTCAGATTTAATTTCTTGTAGATAGCTCCTCCTCCCCTTTCACCCCCCAGGCGTCCAAGTTGAAAATGCCTCTGAACCATCAATGTGTGTCTCTGCGCCTCGTCGGGGGGTGTCAGAATTTTACACCGTTACATTTTACAGATCATTGTTTAACACTATAGACATCTGCAAGCGAGTATTTATTTCGTGAAGTAATTAACATTCCTAATCAGATGCACCTTGCAGCTGCTGTTAGTCTTAATTGGCAACAATGCAGTTACATTTTGTTACATATCTTCAGAATAGTTCCCGGGGGGGGGGGGTCGGAGGGAGGGAAAAGATAAAACTGTTCCCACACAGTTCAGAGAGTTCACACAAAGAAAATCCCATGGCAACAGCGAGGCCCACAGTTTGCCTTATATAAAAAAAATATCCAAGAATAGATAAAGCATCATCTCTTGTAAAACGGCACTTCACTTCGGAAACAGGAGGGCAAAATATACTGAGCTCGCCGTTTAACGCATATGCACAGCATCCATCGCGTGCTAGCCACTCTCCTCTTCTCCCCGTGTCCTCTGGAAAGAGCAGCGAAAATCAAGTGGTACCAACGTACCGTGTGTTCTACATACTGGAAATAGAGTCACTGTCTACGAAGATAGATCCCTGCTATTTAGGACTTTTTTCCAGGATCCTTTCTGACGGGTCCCCCCAGAAAAAAAATCAGCTCTCTAAACTAATGCGTGCAAAACTGTGGTTGTGTGTGGATTGGTTAGTACTAAAGTATCCATTGGGTGGCAGTAACAGTATCTTCTTTGACTTGCAGCAAACCAGAGAATGCATTCAATCAAATAAGCCGATCTTGTAGAAACACTGGAATCATTTATGCATTGCAGTTTCTCTCTCTCTCTCTCTCCCTCCCTCTCTCTTCCTTAGGATATTTTGGGTGGATTGTGGTTACTAATCAAGACCTCCTGCTATTTGTTGTTCACTTGTCATTTTCACTGAAGATTAGCATCATTCAGGGCAAACCGGTATCTGACTCCCCCCCCCCTTTTTTTTTTCTAATTTGGAGATTTATTTATTTTTTATGATTTGTTTTATTTTTTTCGTGGTGGGAGTGCTAGGACCCAGGAGACATCCTTTCATACAGCAGGGGCTGTGTGCTTTCCACATAGCAGTACAGTACAAGGAAAACCCCATCGTATCCGTTATTGCAGGATACTTGTGAAATACACATAGGATTCTTTCTTATTGCTGCATCCTGGATCGGGAAATTTTGCATGTGCAGCAAGAGGCTTTGAAAGGCTACACGCACAGAGATTTGCAATCAAGATTCCTTTTCTTGTCCTAGAGCTCTCAGACTTGTGTGGTTCTCAGTCTTCTCCTCGTCCTTTCCTCCCCCCCTCCCCCACTTTTTTGTTTTAATTAATTTCTGCTTTACACCTGGATCGTATCTTCGCGAGCAAACTGGGCACTTTCAGAACTAACGGGAGCGAATCTTGCAGGGAATCTAAGTCTATATGGAATTATCTGCTTTGATGGTGAACTTGGCACTTGTGAATGGGCATCTGGTTCGAATTATTAATTGCTAGCAAAAAAGAGGAGTAAAAAACGTGGATTCAGCGAATACGCATTGTGATGACCAGTTACCTTATTGACTGATATCAAGATCAGAATATATTGGAAGACTGTTGTGGGTAAGGTCATTTTATATATGCAAAGCCCATCAATGGCATGGCTAAACTTGGTGTCTTGTAATTGAAATGTGTACTTTCATGATTGCTGCATTACACTGATGTGTGGGGATATCTAGCCATTATTGGCAGCTGAGTGAAATAACTGCAGTAGGTATTTTTGAGAGTGCATTTTGTGATAAATCAAAGCATCAATAATCCCCCCCCCCAACCCTCTTGATATGGGAGAGTACCATGAATTCATTCTGGGCAAACAGTCTTTCTCTGCATGCAGTATGTGTGGCTGGAAAGAATATATGGCAATAAAAGGAGGACTAAGTAATGGTATCTATTTAACATAAAATCGGCTCCCATCCATTCGTTAAAACAAATGTGTTCAACTCTGTGCAGCAGTCTGCTGCATTTCATAGCTGCAATGGAGGTAGAGAAACCTCATTTTTCAAGTTGTTAAACTTTAAGGTGACAGTGCTGATTAATTATGCTACAGGGATATGGTTCTAACGGGTAAATGTCACTGGTGATTTTGGATTACAAACTATTGCTGTAAATTCTGCAAGAAAATTGCAAACTGGAAGATGGTGGGAAAAGCTGGACTTTAGAGTATAAAAATATCTGAAATGTCACTAACCTAAAAATCGCTGGTCCGCCTGCTTTTATTAAATATCTTTTTACCCAGTAACTTACCCACTGAAACCTCAGACCCACGTGCAAAGGAGTTGAAGATCTGCAACAGAGATCACATCTTCAGGATTGCCTATATGCATATGCAGCTGGCTGGGGAATTGTGTATACATTAATTACTTATATTCACTGTGGTTGGGGAGAACAGCCCTTTAAATAAACCCCCAACCAAACAAGAAAGCTAATAAGACCAGTTTAAAAAAAAAAAAAGAAATCCAAGCAATACAAATTGTTAATATTTCTCTGCAAAATCAAATTGATAGAGGGAATGGGGGAGGTTGAGAGAATCAATAGCGATGACGTTCTACAGTGCAATGCACTGCAATGCTAAAGTTATTTAGTGTATGCGAAAATATATGCCCCCATGTATGGCTGGTGGGTTCATGCATAATGGATGACAGAAGATATGCAGATGTATCTGTAGGAAGACGGATGTATCTGTGCATAATCGATGATTATGTAACTTGGTTATAGCAGTGACATCAGTCGGCGACAGTGTAATAACGTAAGCATACAGTGTATCAATCACTTGTGTTAACTTTGGAATGCTCCTAACAGCTGGGAATGAAGAGAGGGGGAGAGGTGGGGGCGATCTCTTGTTTAGCTCCTGTTAAACGTTTGTCTTTTGTGGGATGGATTTAACACGAGTCTTCCTCGCAGTGGAGTTTCCCTGGGACAGTGGGATAGCGGACACAAAAGCGTCAAGCTGCATAGTTGCCAACTCAGCCACACCCGTGAAGAGAGCCACATAAAATCCCTGCAATATTGCACAATGGTCCCATTGAACAGACCAGCCTGAATCTTTCAACAAGGGTCACAGTGTAACCTGTGATTTAAATACATGCCCGCAGCTGAATGGAAGGAGAGCTCAACAGACGTTAAAATTGTGTTCCTCTCTCAAGATTAAAAAATAATCTCTGTCCCACCCCCTGCCCCCGGTAGTGTTCAAGGTAGAACTGATGGCTGTTTCACTCTGGTATTTGCAGCTCTTGAAATGGATATTGTTGTCTGCTTATACGAAATGAGTGTCTTAGAGCTTTTTCTTCAGCAATATGATGATATACTCTAGAGATGTGTGCAACACCAGAAAAAAAGTATCTTCAGATAAAATATCTGAATCTACCTTTTAAATTTTAAAAAGAACACAGAACATGGTCCTTACATTATTTGAATCTCATACAAATGGTAGTATATTAACAACTTTAAAATACAGCTGAAAAGCAAAGGTGTGACACAGTAGTCCCCTTCAGAAGGACGTAGAAAAAAATGCCTTTATGTTGAAAAGGACCACCAAAAAAGTAATTTTGTATTGACATGTATCATGGACTCAAATCCCCATATCTATCTGTGTTACTCGTCTAAGATGGACAAGTTTGTAAAAGAACTGTTGAAGTTCTTGCTCTAAACAGTTTTCATGGCCATATTTTCTGAAAAATGCAAGCCTGATGAAATCTTAACTCAGCTGAAATGAATGATCTTATCACCTGCTTGCTCCTTTCCTACTTCACTGTAGATTCAGCCTAACAAGAATTCACTAAACAACTTCTCAGTTAGGAAGAGGTGAGAGGAGAGGAGGTTTTCATTTCTTGATAAAGGTGATCTCCTCAGTCCTACTGTACTTGTGAGATGTACTACAGTAGCCAACACACAGTAACTTGGCAAAGGAAAACATCTTAGCACCAGACTAGAAAATCATTCCCTCCTCCGCTTTGCTCCAAACAGCAGTATTTTAAAGTTGGCTTACCATTTGTTCATGACTATTTTTATATTTATTTAGGACAAGCCTGGGCAGACATTAATAAATTCTGCTAATGTAGTTTAGGGTTTGACATTCAGAGAGTACCCTTAGTACTTGGAAAAAAATGGATGTGAAGTAAACTCCTGTTTCCATCCTTCAGGGGTCAGAATAACACTATGGCATCTCCCATGCACCAATACATCTCCTAATTTTCAGAAATGTTCATGGCACTGTCATCTTTCCCCACATACATCCCAAATCATACTCTCCCCATCTCTCTCTTTAATTACTTAGAGGGCTTCTTATACATACCTACACTATATATCTTAGAAACAACACTGTTTTCTGGAGAAAATGTTATAAACTCATTGCTGTAAGAGAGTAAATAATAATTAAGAGGGGCAATATAGTCTATATAGAAATCATATAATCATGTATCATACAAAGATTTGCAAATATTTTGCTTGTTGTATTAGCGAGTTGTAAGAAATCAAGTTTAAGCTGAAGCTTGTTTTCTTAACCTCTAATGGGTTTTAAAGACTCCTAGTTGATAAAAATGTATCAGGGTTTCAGACCCAAGTGCTTTGTCCCTCCAATATGCACTAAATATTCCTGTTGTGAGGGGAAACTTTTCTTGTTTAGATAAAATTGTAAACTATTCACAAACATGAAAAGAAAAATTCCAGTAAACCATACCCAGGGCCCAATCCTTCTCCCATTTAAATCAGTGGTGATTTTGCTGCTCACTTCATGGTGACAATTGGAAGTCGGCTTTTAAAGAACATAGCAGTGCATAAGGAACAGTCATACTACATCTCTTTGAATAAGAAAGTTCTGATTTTGTTTTTTGATACGCAGCAGACTTGGTTTATAGCTAATAGGTAAATAGTAAAATTTATAGCACTGATCCTAATGCAAGATGTGTAATATTAATCAGCAATGTTTCTGTAACATTTATGAAGTATGCAGTATGACTATTAAATTAGCCCCTCATGCTGTAACTGATGCAATTCACAGATAACTGATTAGGGTTTCAATTCCAACATATTTTGGTCTATTTTACAGTGAAGTGTTTGGGAATTGTTTCACAACATATATGATATTTAGTGCTTGGCAATCCTCTCATTTGTATAGTGCAGACTACTTTATGTCAGTTGAAGCATCCAAGCACTGATTAATATGACTAAAAACTAGCAACTTATCTAGTGGTGCTCATGTTATAAAGTGTAATCATAGCGGCACCATTTGTGAAGCTATAGATAAGGATATGTCAGCTTTTCTATTATAAACCTCTATCCTGTTGCCATCCATTGTCAAGGGCCCACAAAATAAGGAGGATTTATAATATAAACCATGCACAACTTTAGAGCACCATTATGGCCTGTCAGGTCAGCAATCAAAATATTTTTTTAAAGTCCTTCCATGTACATCTCTAACAACATCAAGCAGCATTATGGCCCATTAGTTCAAGGATATATTGGTTTTGCTTTAAAATGCAAGTATGTATTAGGTGACATAGGTACTGGAGGTATGGCAGCACCTCCTGGCTTGAAGTGGTTTCTCTCATATACAGGGTTTACAGGGTATACAGGGTTTCTTCAATGGCTTTCCAGCACCTATGTTAGGTGATAGGCCACAATGGCTCTGAAGGGATAATTACAATTTGCCATGTCATTTCCATGTTCTTTTGTAAAGACTCTTTTTCCTTTCTTAAAAGAAAAATATTCATATGCACAAGTGACATTTCAGTAGTGACAGCTGAAAATGAGAACAAATTTTGTGTTAGGATTTTGTTTTATTTTCATGGAAGGTTTCTAAATTCACATATTCCTGTACTGCAGTCTTGTAGACCACTATTCTCAGTGCAAAAATAACAAATATACGCATTTCAGTCACCACAACTGTGTTACACAGGAGCAAAGAAATCAGAAGTTTATGTTGGTTCATTTTTTCTCTCTATCTAATTGTGCCTAGGTATTATAGGTGACTTCAGATCATGTTGTGACATTATGTAGCACCCTTTTAAATGCTTCAATAACTAGGTATGATGGGATGAGACAAGGACATAGACCATACTTCCTTCTGTACAGAGACAATCCATGAGAGTTGCACACAATGATAGTGTGTATCAAGTACAGTGATTCCCCTAGCAAATGTAAAAGTGTGTGTATGTGGGTGTGTGTGTGTATTTCTGGTTTTAGTGATTTCAGAAAAGTTTGGACTTTCTCAATGGGGGTAGAAATACATTTCATGAAAAGCCGTAAGAGACACTGATTGGGTGAGTAGTGATGTTCAGCAAGTGTTGTCCTTATCTCATTTTTTTTCTTCTTTTACTCCCTTAACCAGAAATTAATAGAAGGGACTCTGGCATTAATAGGCCTTTTAGAAACACTATGTTTAAAGGAAGTAGAAGACACAGAACAGGGGAAGAGGATGTTCTCAGGTTAAGGGTTGCATAGAAGATGTTGAGGAGGCAGGAATACTCCTGTCTTTTGCTTCCTCCATATATATGTTGTATCCACCGTGTGTCTTTCCTTATATATACTTAGATAGTAGTTTCTTTGGTGAAAAGACCATCTTTTCATTTATATATAAACTAGCACAATGGGACCTGATATCTCATTGAGACCACCAGGCACTTCTGAGTACAGATAATAAATACTAAGAGTGGGAGAAAGTACATGGTTCCTGCTTATTACCTTGAGCAAACAGCAAAATTTACTCTGAAATAGCACCAACGTTTAGAACTCTAGCAAAATCTGCTCTGCTCCAGACTGCTGCTTCCATACAAATTTTCCCCAAATACTATGCAAAAACCTGTCTTAATGACCTATATTAAAAATCTCATTGTAATATGATCTTCAGTTGTCACTAAAAATGTCACTAAATTTAGCGCTTCCCAAATGTATAGCCATCTCAGGGTTGCTGGCCTTAAGAAAATGTGAAATCATATTAATGTGTGCTATTACTACACACACAAAAAGGCTTCTACTTTTGAGACTATATGTGAGATAACCCGGTACTGACTATCAATATTTCCTTCTTGAGTGCCTTAAGCAGTGAGTTATTAAGACCAAGCTCTTCTTCCTCTTGAAACTACAAGAGTCCTTCAAGAAGGTCCTCCTGTCCGGTGTGGCCACATTGCACTGCATCTCTGGAGGATTATGGCTGTAGAGTTGGTGGATCAAGCTCCAGAGGGATCATTTCAGTAGAGGGATCATCTCCTGGCATAATAGATTCCTATGGCTAGAGCAAGAATGGCTGGAGGAAAAGGTATATGAGCTGGATGCCTCTGTGCTTCATTGACCCCTGGCTGTGGTTTCAGTTCCTTGTGACTGTTACTGGCCCTTAGGGACCAGTCCTATGCACAGAAGATCAGGGATTAGAGCAATACAAAGCTGCACTTTATACCATCTTATTGTCTCCCATCGTCTCAATTTGTGCTGCGTGCTCCTTGGTCATAGATAAGTATCTGGCCCCTTTAGTCTAACAAATATTTGAGGTGAAATTTTCTGCAGAAAGGTTAAACATAAAGTTATTGATTCATGGCCTTCCTAGTTTTTTTGGGTTTTGTGGTTGTTTTTTTATTTTTTTTTTGGGGGGGGGGGTTGTTATGTGTGTGCAGGCTTATTTTATTGCATGCCTATTCAGTGGTTGTAATTAAAAGGCAAACAGACCTGATTCTCTATTCTGTTACACAAGTTTTATGTCGGTGTAACATCACTGACTACTACTACATTGATTCCAATGTGAAACCAGTATACAATCAGGCCCGGGGTGTGTGTGTGTGTGTGTGTATACACACAGTTAATTGAGGTACCACAATTATTTCCTATTCTGATTAGATGGAAACTTATTATCTCACATATCATGATCAGGTTGCTGGTTTCAAATGCTGACATTTTATTAATATATCTTTTAATGATCTGGAGCAGGAAATCAACTGAGGTTCACTGGAAGATAAACTTATTTTGGTTAGTCCAGGCTGGAGAGGGACTTCTAAAGGACCTGATAAAGATAGTCGGGCAACATAATAACATATATCTCGTTTTAGACCAGTGCAAGGTAAGAGTGCACTTTGGAATGAAGAATTTGAACTACTTCTACACACTGATGTTTTCTAAAATAAATTAACTGTAACAGCTCAAGGAAAAGACCTGGACACCATTATGAATAGCTCAGTGAGAACACCCACTTAGTGTGCAGTTGCAAACAAAAAAGCAAACAGTTTATATTGATTAGGCTGCATTAACAAAAGGATGCAAAATAATGCTGAAATAATTTATTATACTGCGATTGTATAAATTGATGACATCACTCTCCTGAATATTCTCCAGCATAGGTCACTTCATCTGTAGAAGGAGAACGCGGAAATATAGAAAAGGTCTAGAGAAGGGCAACAATAATAATTAGAGACATGGAAAGACTTCCACATGAGAAAAGATGATCATTTAGTATACAAAAGAAATTATTAGAAGGTGACATGGCAGTGGTATATGAAATATTGAAGGATATTGGGAGGATCAGCTGGGTTCTCCTGTTTACCATTTCTCATTAAGACCCAATGAAACTAAATTGCAACACATTTGAAACTGTTAAAAGGATATACTCTTTTCCATAATTCATAACTAACCTTTGGCTCTCATTGACACAAAATATATTACTGAAATGAAGAGGTTAGTGGGACTGAAAAAATGAATAGATATGTACATGAATAACAAGAATATTCTATGAAGTTATAATAGCTATGATAAAATGTATCCATAATATTAACTCTGATACCCTAAGGTCTTAAACCAAATACTAATTGCCTTTATGTTACCATATGACATTTATAGTTGATGGCCCTGTGCTCCTAAATCCCTCATGCACTTCTTAAAAATCTCTCTTGTTGTTTTATAATTGTCCATTAGTTGGTGCCTCTTCTGAAGAATCTGGTACTGGAGATAGGTTACCTGACTAGAAATATCAAAGGCGTGATCTTGTATGGCAATTTCTATGACTCCTGTGAGTTATCGTCCCTAATTACAGATTCAAGCAATAAATTTGGCACCTGAACTACTATTTAATCATGGTTTTACTGGTGCTGACTGGGCAACCTCATTTTGCTCTTTAAGGAGCTGGTCCGCAGTCCATTTTAATCAATGGAAAGACGCCCACTGAGTTTTACACAACTTTGATATTTAATTGCCTTGATTTTTGTTAGTTTCTGTGGAAAAATAAAACTTAATGCTACTTGTTTTTAAAAATATGTTAACATTGATTATAAAGGGAAATCTTGTAAACGTTAATGGAAGTCAATAAACCTTTATTATGATGTTGATGCTTATCCAGCTCGATCAATACCCATCATTTTAAGAGATGCACAGCTCTCCATTTCTGTTCCTCCATAATGGGAAATGCTTTGGTTCCAGAAGAGGCCTTATGCAGATAGACTATTTCTAAAGGCTTTCACATACTATGGTGACAAGCACAGTATAAAAATAGGGAGAAATATAGAACATAAATTTAAAGACTGTGCTAGTTTATTCTGAAAAATTCAACAGTTTAATCAGATTAATATATGTTAATCAGATAATATATAAATATGCTTTTTAATCTTTAGTTTGATTAGTATATCATCCTTTCTCCTCCCTCTTTAGTGGTTTATGATATATCTATTAAAGGACAGTCACATGGGTCAATGGACATACACCATACATCTATTGCTGATTGTCCACTTACAATGGAAGTTCCTTAATTGGTGCGTGTTTTCTCTCTCTGTGTCTCTCTCGCTCGCTTGCTCTGTGTGTGTGTGTGTGTGTGTGTGTAAGGAATTCAAGTACTTAAGGACTGAGCCTCTTATGCTTCAGATTACTAATGTGAGAGGGTTTTTTTATTGCATATCCTAGAATCATTTGTCAAGGTCTAGAATACAAAAAAAAAATAAAAGTTTAGGTGAGGTAACACAAAGTAACAAAATAAAGATACCAACATGCCAACTGAAGTAATTCAAAATGAGAAAGCTGAAATGAAATTGAGGACAAATTAAGAAATTAGGTCCAGTTGGGTTACTGTTTTAGCACGTTGGAACTGCTAGAACTGTTAGCATTTGGAGAAATCCACCCTCCCAGGAAGGATTGTTTTGGGGTTAAGACATTAGATTAGGATTTATGAAGCCTGGGTTTAATTCTTATCACTGCCAAAGATTTCCTGTATGATAAGGAAGCTGTTTAATTTCTCTGTACCTCAGTTCCCAATCTGTAAAATGGAAAAGAAGTTAATGCTACTTTTCTCCAGCCCTGTCTTGTCTACATACATTGTAAGCTATTTGGTCAGGAGTGGTCCCTTATTTTGTATGTACAGTAGGGCAGAACTAAAAGTTTGTCAGGTTTTTTTTCAACAGAAAATTGGGTTTCTGGCAAAACAAAGCTTTCCATGGAAAGTGGCTGCTTTCCTCCAAAACATTTTTGATGTTTCATTTGAAAACAGAAGTTTTTGTTTTCTGCTGAAAGTTTGTCTTTTTTTCCCAGTGAAAAGTTGAAATTTCCCACTGTACGTTTTTTTTGGGGTTTTTTTTTTTTTTTTACATTTTTCCTAGACATTTTCAGCAGAGGAAAAAAAGATATTCTCAGACTACCTGTAATGTACAGTGTCCAGTAGAATATTACCCTGATCTTAGTTTGGCTTTTTAGGTTCAAGTGTAATACAAATAATATGGTGAACAGTGCTGGGTTTTTTGTTTGTTTTTGCTTTTAAATACTAATCCATAATCTTAATTTAAAGTTTCTTTGAAATCTGTCTGCTTACATCTGCATCAGTGAACCTTACTTTCACTTCTTCCCCAAGCAGCATCAGAATCTCATCCTAGTTAATAAAATTATTTACATTTTTTTAAAAATAGAGATCTTTCTTATGTCTTTTGTTTCTGATATAGAGGCCCACACTCCATCCATATTTTTTGCCTCAGTTCACCATGGTTCTGACCCAATGTCCATTGAAGTGGATGTACAGGCTCCCATTGATTTCAGTGGGTAATGGATCAGATTCCAGAATCTAAAAGCAGCAATCATTTCTTAGGTCATCTAGTGCATCTACCTATCAGTGCAGGACAGTTACCAATTGCATATTTACTGGAATTGTTTTTCAAATGTGCAAAGGTTTTTGACAAGGTTAGTTTTTCAAATGTGCAAAGGTTGCCCCCATTTCTTTGGGAGATCATTCCACAGGCTAGTGGATCTTGTGTTTTGTATATGAAACCTGTTTATTAATTTTTAAATAGAAAAATTAACACTAAAATGAGAACCTCTCCAAGTGTTTCTGTCATTTTGACTGCCACCCCGTTGGCCAAATTCCAACTCACTGCTTCAGTGCAAGGCCAGGCCACAGAGCTCAGTCATGATGCCAGAAGTGGGCTGTAGTAATCTGATAAAGGGCTTGTCTACACTGGCAAGTTTCTGCACAGTAAAACAGCTTTTTGCGCTCAAACTGCAGATGCGTACACACTGCCAAGCCACTTTTTGCACAGAAACTACTCAGTTGCAGCCCTGCCAAAAAACCACCTTGACAAGAGTTGTAAGGCTATTTGCGCAGAGGCTCCAGTGCTCTATTGCCAGTGTGAACGCTTGATTGCTTTCTGCGCTGTAATTGGCCTCCGGAGTTGTCCCATAATGCCTCAAGTGACTGCTCTGCTCATTGCTTTGAACTCTGCTGCCCTGCAGACATGCGCCCCTCCCCTTTCAAACAAAAATTTCTGACAGTTGTTGCATGCTGTGCTGATCTTCTCTGGGACCCAAAGCAAACTATTAATGTGGAATGCTCGTGCTATTGAACACAGAGGCAGGGTGTGTATATGTGTGTGTGGGGGAGAGAGAGAGAGATTGCTCTGCAGAGAGCCCAGGGAGGGAGGCGGGGGGCTGATGTCGGGGTTTCTCCCTCCCCCTGCCTCAGGACTGGTTGCTTCCTGCCGCTGTCTGAACTTACAAGACAGCATGCTGACACGCTCTCTGTCCCCCAAAACACACTGTCCCTCTCCCCCCTCCATATACACACACAGTCTCTGTAAACCCTCCCCCCCCCACACACACACACTTCAATTGAAAAGCAGCTGGCAATGTAGTAGGATGCTCATGGAACAATGGGATTGGGAAACTGGCATCATGTGATGCTGTGCCTGCCCCATGAGGCATTGCAAACCTGTCCCAAAGAACATTCAGCCAGTTGCATGGTGGGATACCTACCACAAAGCACTGCTGTCTTTGCCATTGCAAGAGCTGCTAATGTGGATGTGCTCCAGCGTCACAAGGAGCACATTGTGGACACGCAACAGCGGATTAATTCCAGTGTTTTAATAAAAGCGGTATAACTTGTAGCGCAGAAACTTGCCAATATAGACATACCCTAAGTCAGTCAGCACAAGGAAGCAAGGCAGGCTGGATGCATACCACATGGGTAAGGCCTAGGGAGCTCCCATGCCTGGGGAGACCTATTCCCCTGAGGCTTTGAATTTCTGGTGAGCAGCTCTTCATAGGTTTATTTAATAGTGGATACTTTTGTCTGCTCCTAACATTTTAGTGGGTGTTGCGGGGTAATAACAGCAAGTGAAGCAAGGGTAAACTGATTTCAAATAGAAACTCCTGATACTGTTCTGTTACAACAGGAATAAGCTTTGAGTAACTCACGTGAAGCTGTTTTATTTAGCTTTGCCAGATTGAGTCCAATATGTATCTTCAATTTAAATACTATTACATTAATTTTAATGAGTGAAGATCATAGACACATTGCTTGTTTAATTAACATAGCAGAACTCATTGTCAGCAAGCAAGAAAGTCATAGTGCAGCCACTGTAATGCAATCAGAAGACTATATTTCATGATGGTGACCAAATTATTTTCTTGCTAAAAATCTGATATCTTTTTAAATATAGATGACAACACAGGAAAAGTGTAAAGGCTTGCCAATGTCTGATTACAAAATAAATCCTTGGAGCTTTACTTATGTGTTTACTGGGATGTCTTCCGAACGTTTTTGCTGTGTGTCTGCATATATAGAGAATGATCACTGTTTCGTTTTTTGTGTTTTTTTCCCTTCTCCCAACTTTAATTTCTATTAGGTCATCCGGCATATCACACACAGGTATAACTGTGGAGTAAGTTCATTGTTTTTCAGCTTCATTTTAATAGAGTAACTTCAGGTTCACCTGATATCAAAACTGGACTTAAATGCAAAGAGTAAGACAATGCAAAGGTAAGGCTCCAACAGCAACAGTAGTGGCAAATATGTTACATATCTATTACAACTTTCTGTTACATTTGTTATGACAGTAAAAATATATCCAGTTGAACATGTAACTAGAAAAACTGACAGTCAATAAAGCAAATCTAGAATATGGGTAAGGTAATATTGCCTTAATTCTAACATCATAAACCTTAATTCTACACTTCTTGACTTTTCTGGTGTGATCTGTAATTGTGCAACTTTTCTATTGTACTAACAAAGATATTTATATCTCATTCCCTTAATCATCTTTAAAGAAAAAAATGTTGCTCAGGTTTATTGTTAATATTCCTATTTAAATTTCAGTTTTTGCTTTGCTATAGTGAATAGGGGAGGGTTGAGTTTCCAACCAGATTGTACCATTGTTTGAATAGAGACAGTTTTGCATTAGATTATCTTGTAGTGTCCTATCAGATTTCTCAAGTGCACAGCACTCTCTTACATTTTTATTTTAAAACAAAGGTTTAGAATTTGCAGAATATTGTAGAATGAAGTAAAAATATTAGGGACATCCTTAAAATCATAGGCTCTTCAATTTTTCTCAAACTAAGTAGTAGTAGCTATTGATTTGAAGGATTGTTCTGTTTTTGTTTCAAAATTGAAGGGGGAAACAAATGAAAGAGACAGAAAAGGGATATGACAAAAGAGTGAAATATTTTATGAGGTTAGCTAAGTGTGTAGTTAGTTCCATGATTTGTTTTTAAACTATCCCCACCCTCTTTCATTCTTCTCCCCACCCCCCCAAATGTGGCACCCAGAACTGCCCTTTCCCCTATTTTACCGCATATTAAAAATGCCCACCTTTCTAAATCTCCACTTACCTTCCCCCCTGCCCAGCCCCAATGATACAAGAAGATTAAACATACCACCAGTCATCAAACAATACTCTCATTAGTTCCTGTGTTCAAAGATAGCTGGGATCCTATGCTAGGATAAGGCATCATCACTGATTTCAATACAAAAGAATGTGTAAATCTATAACCTCGCAAAAAATGTATTTGTTAAACATGAATAGTTTTGGAATATCCTTCCAAGGGAAGCAGTGGGGGCAAAAGACCTATCTGGCTTTAATATTAAACTCAAAAAGTTTATGGAAGAGATGGTATGATGGGATAATATGATTTTAGCAATTAATTAGTCTTTAAATATTCATGATAAATAGGCCCAGTGGCCTGTGATAGGATGTCAGATGCGGTGGGATCTGAGTTACTACAGAGAATTCTTTCCCGGGTATCTGGCTGGTGAATCTTGCCCATATGCTCAGAGTTCAGCTGATCGCCATATTTGGAGTTGGGAAGGAATTTTCTTCTAGGGCAGATTGGAAGAGGCCCTGGAGGTTTTTCTTCCTCTGTAGCATGGGGCACGGGTCACTTGCTGGAGGATTCTCTGCTCCTTGAAGTCTTTAAACCATGATTTGAGGACTTCACTAGCTCAGACATAGGTGAGAGGTTTTTCGCAGGAGTGAGTGGGTGAGATTCTGTGGCCTGCATTGTGCAGGAGGTCAGACTAGATGATCATAATGGTCCCTTCTGACCTTAATATCTATGAATCTATGAATAACCTATTCAGAGTATGCGGAAGAAGTTAATACAGAAAATATGGAACCATTGATTTCAGAATGAGTTAGCGGTATCCAGTGCCTGGAGATCTGGGTTTCTTTAATCATTAAATAATCTGTAGAATGCATAGCTCACTTTACTTTCTATACTTTGGGTGTCGATGATGATGATGATGATAATAGTAATAATAATTAATAATAGTGATGAATGAAGCTGACTTTGCTATTACTACTGCTTTATCCATTCTGTGGGTGAATGGGGACCTCTGCATGCATGGCTGTCAACATAGCACTTGAATGATCACTAAAATTTTCTTTAAAATATAAACCCATAATGAAATGAAAAGCCTTCATATGATTCCATATTTTATATGCTATCTGTCTCTGTATTCATACAAATATATTACATATATCCAGGAATATGGATTTTATTTGACTCGGTGGACTTAGACATTGTCATCAGTGATCCCCTTTGACACACATTACTTCTCAACACACAAATATGCAGGATTTATATAATACAGTCTCACTGAGATTTCCAAAGCTAGAAAGGTTATTTATCAACACAAGTCCCATTGAAATTAATGGAGCTGTGTGGCTAGAGCCCCTTGTTGGCTTTGATGAATCTCAAATTCTACTTCGGGCCAAATTGTGGCCTGGATGCATAGAAATCTGTGACTGAAAGGGAGTGCACAGCACTCTCTTACTTCCATGCACCAGCTACCTGCATTACAACTAGAAACATAGGAAAGACATCAGGCTCTGCAAAGACACTATGTCTCCTCTATGTGCTGGTGAGGGGGCAGGGAACCATCTGAGGCAATGTTACCCACTAATTATTCAGCAGTGCAATTATGCCACCATGTCAGGGAGCAGATACTGTGCCAGGTAGAGACAGCAGCGGGAGCACCAGGAAGGAGACTGACTCCCTGAGTGTCAGTCTCCCCCTTGGGCTGCTCAAAGGGTTAGTGCAATTACATGCTGACCTGAAGACAGGGCTCATGAGTAAAGTCAGGACTGAGCACTTACAGAGTAGGCAACAATGCCATGATACTTTCTAAAATGTTACAAAAACATCAGTGAGGTTTGAAATTACTTTTAATTTTTTTTTAAAATGAACAGAAAATATGGACTCCCTATAATTAGTTTTTCACTGAGTTTCACCCAACTATGAAGGAACTATTCAAG
Source organism: Eretmochelys imbricata (assembly GCF_965152235.1). NCBI lineage: Eukaryota > Metazoa > Chordata > Testudines > Cheloniidae > Eretmochelys > Eretmochelys imbricata. The sequence continues at coordinate 146,969,070 of NC_135572.1, forward strand.
AAAATTTCCGATTACTTGCCCTTTCTGCAATGTATGTTGGACTTCAAAAACAAAGCACAGGTAATAGTCTGAATATGTCACTTATATTGCAAATCACTGGTCTTGATCTCATGTTTAGATAGATAAACTAACTTGTGGCTGAACACTTCTGCCCTTGAGTGGCTTGGTGCAGGGGGCATAAGGCCTGATTATAGTATTAAAAGTATATGCAGCACTGTGAGTTGTTGGGGAAGGAAGGCTGTCACAGTGGTTAAGTGACCAGAGAAACCTAGGTTCAGTTTGATGCTCTGCCACACACTTCCTGTGTGACCTTGGGCAAGTCACTTAGTCTGTCCATGCCTCAGTTCCCCATCTGTAAAATGGGGATAAATAGCACTTCCCTACCTCACAGGGAAGTTGTGAAGATAAATACATTTAAAAACGGTGAGGTGCTTAGATGCTACAGTAAAGGGCACCATATAAGTACCAAAAAATAGGCATAGTAGAGTGTTCCAAAGCCTGGTGGGAGGAGCAGGGCTGCTATCTGAAAAGTATAGAGGCACAAATAGTATAATGGCCTTCAGTTACTCAGTAGAACATTAGGCATGCTGTACTCTTCTTCTGAATTTAGGGTTAATAATCACAAGTTTTCTGCAATTTTCACTCCAGATTTTTGTTGTTCCAGTGGTGCCTCCCAATTATTGTAAACTGATGGCTTTAAATGTAACTTTTTCATTAACTTCTTCACTGCTGGGTCTCAGCTCCAGCACCTGTGATATACAGGAAAACCACAAGGAAATGCCATGATTTATATAATACTGCAAGTGCATATGGCCAGATGTTTGTGTCACATTAAGGGTTAGTAAAGCAGGTAAGTTCATTTGTCTGAGTCTTTGCTTCAAGTTTGGGAGCATTTTAGCCTTCCATCACTGACTGATATATTTTCCCCAGAGGGTCGCTAGAAGTGTCATACTCTTCTCCACAATTATCATATTATACTCCCGCGCTCGATCCTAAAAGCTTCAGAGCCCTGACTCCCATCAGCAGTAACACCACTGCCAAATTGGCTAGACAGGTTAATGCAGAGCAATGGAAGAGTCACCTTTCCACCTGTCTACATCCCCCTCAGTGCTGGGCATTCAAGCTTGTCTCATATTCTGATCCCTTTGTGGTATCATGTATACTATTTAATTGCCCTTAGCTCTGTGTTTAAACTTTAGGAGTAAGAAAAGGGGAAGTTCAATGCCTTTGCAGAACAATTCTACTTTAATCAAAAAATTCACTACAAATTTGTTCCTCGCTCAGAGGAAAGCTGTAATGCACTGAGCATTATGGCAGGTAACCAGGCATTTAACGCAGACTTCCACTGAGGGTAACACTTCTTAAAAAGGCCAAGCTGGACCTTACATAAAGAGTTTTTTACCCTCTAAGATGCACAATAACATTATACAAAGTAACTACATACCCACACGTACTGCAGCCTTGCAAACTTGTCATTATAGATTTCCAATCCCAGTGGGGGTGGGGAAGAGGAATCTGATGTTTTCCCTGTTTTAGTTGGCAAAGTTTTGTGCTATTGGGAGGAGATAAGGAGATTCCCAAAGCTAAGGGTAGGAATAGAAGAAAGGGGGTGGGGGGGTGTTGCCATTAGTTTGGGAGTAAAGGTTGGAGTTCACAGCCTTTTCTCTGTCTGCCTAAATGACAGAGGAAGAATAAACATGAGGTGGCCTTTTATAATCTTCTAGTGGCTGCTTCCTACTGTACTGAGTAACCATGTAGGAGAGGGACTGTGAACTGCTATAAAAGTGGAACCACCTGCAGGTGACACCCACGAGTGGCTATAGGAACTGCCACCAACCCAATTAAAGGTCCAGTTTTCACTTGCCTGCCCAAATGATTGACTTGCTCAAGACAGTGGAATTTCACAAGGCTGACACAACTTACCGAAGAAGGGGTTCATGATAAATCATTTCTGGGAGACTCACTATCAGGACCCTATCAAAGTAATCTCTTCACTCTAATTCTGAAAAATAAAATTTCACTGAGGAGGGGATTGTTAAAATCTCTGACAGCTGAAGTAACATTCTGGCTGGAACAAGGTCTGTCTAGTGGAAGGGGGCAAGGGGAAGGGAGGACTGTTGCTGTAGTACAGGTAGTAATTCTAATATAGTAAGCCTATATAACTTCCTTGGGATCACCTGGGCAGATCCTTGCCCGTGGATCGATTCAACTTTACTTGAATGATGAGGGGCCTATCACAAAACGTTCAGGTAATTGCCTCTTATGACTCATCACACTCTTGGGTTCAGGGATGACTCAGCAGGCTTCAGCAGGCTCAGAAGTAACTCATCAAAGGGGATAAACAGGAATGTTTAAAACTATCTAAGGTACTTATATGGCTACCATTATCACAGTGTCTAAGGGCCTCACAATTTTTAATGTAATTTTCTGCATAACACCCCCGTAAGGTCAGGCTCAGAGAGGCAGAGTGACTTGCCTAAGATCACAGAGGAAGTCTATGATGAAACAGGAACTTAAAGCCAGGTCTCTCAACTAGGTTAGTTCCATAACCACTAGACCATCCTTTCTCTCAACTGTCTCTTGAGCTGTTAGTCCTTAGTGTCTAGTAATAACCAGGTGATGGAATTTATGTTCTCATCACACAACAGTGTAGAAATGAGAATTGCATTTTGATTATTTATTTGACTGTGAAAAATTATAATAGAAGAGAGAGCACTTTTCCTATTAAGCAATGGTTCTGCAAATGTAAAATTAATAGCTTTCAAGTCCAAGAGGGACCACTGTGATCATTTAGTCGCACCTCCTACATAATACAGGTGATAGGACTTCCCTGAATTAATTTCTGCTTGAAGTCCAAATAGCTATGGCTGAATTAAAGCATATCTCTTAGAAAAACATCCAATCTTGATAAAAGTTTGAGAGTGATGGAGAATCCACCATGACCCTTGGTTAGTTGTTCCAATGGTTAAGTACCCTCTCTGTTCAAAATTTGCATTTTATTTCTAGTCTCAATTTGATTAGTTTCAACTTCCAGCCATTGGATCTTGTTACACATTTGTCTGATTGATTGAGGAGCTTGCTGCTATCAAATTTTCGTAGGTGCTTTTAGGCTGTGATCAAATCATCCCTCAGCCTTCATTTTGTTAAACTAATAGATTGAGTTTCTTCAGTTTCTCACTGTAAGGCATGTTTTCCAATCTTTAATCATTCTCTGCTCTTCTCTGAATCCTCTCCAATTTTTCAACATGTTTCTTGAAGTGTGCACACCTGAACTGGACACAATATTTCATTTGTGGTAGTATCCGTGTCAAATATAGAGGTAATATAGCCCCTCTACTCCCACTCAATATTTTTCTGTTAATACCTCCAAGAATCACATTTCCCTTTTTAACCACAGGGTCCGACTTTGAGCTTAGGTTCAGCTGATTATCCACCATGATCCTGCTCCCATTAAAAACAAAGAAACAAAAAAAAAATAGTCACTGTTTACCAGGATAGAGTCACACATCTTGTAAGTGTGGCCTGCATTCTTGGTTCATAGATGTGTCTTTACATTTGGCCGTATTGAAACGCATATTGCTTGCTTGCCCCAGTTTACCAACCAATCCAGATGATTCTGTATCAATGACTTGTCCTCTTCACTATTTGCTACTCCTCCAAATTTTTGTGACATCAGCAAACTTCATCAGTACTGATTTTGTGTTTCATTCCAGATCATTGTTTTTTTAAAAAATGAAATAACATAGGGTCAAGAACTGATCCCTTCAGGACCCCACTAGAAACGCACCAACTTGATAATCACTATTTACAATTACATTTTGAGACCTATCTGTTAACCCATTTTAATCCACACAATGTGTGCCATGTTGACTTTGCATTCTTTTAGTTTCTTAATTATCATAAAGTCACATGATACCATGTCAAATGTCTTACAGAAGTCCAAGTATGTTACATCAACACTATTACCTTTATCAACCAAAATAAGTTATTGGGTTTGGGACTATTGTTCCTAGACCTAGTACATTATGATGTCTGTTACAGACAAATTCATTGACCTAGGAATTGTCTTCCAACAACCATTCCCAGATCAGACAGGCATTACTAAAAATGAATTTGTGGAGTGCTGTCTTCTGAATGATGGAGTTTGTACAATGATAGCAAAGTATTTTGTACAGTCATAAAAGGATTTACAGCATTCTAATCCAAGTCTAAAATACAGTAATTCAGGTTTTGAATATAGTTAACTTCCTTTTTCTAGCTAATTTAATGTTAAAAAATTCACTTTGGTTGTGTATATTTGGGACCACAACCACGTAAAATGGTAGACTCACAAACATGGTGTAACACACAGCATGTAATTTATTTTTAATTTTCTATCAAAAATATAAGAAGGTAGTTTTGGGAGATGACTGACTCCTGGAATGAGCTATATTAGACAAAAAGTCTACTTTAAAATAATTTTCTGTATTTACAACATTTAAGGATCTGATCCTGCTTCGGAGGGTTTGTCTACACAGCTTCAAGCCCGGGTCCACTGCAGGACTAGCAGAGCTTTCCCTAGCACGCTTTGAAGTTGCAGCTCCGGCAGGAGTTCAGGTTTCGAAGCCTAGGTAGAGGGGTGTGATTTAGAGCCCGAGCTCTCTCCAAGCTCTGTCTACAGAGCTATGTGTAGAGCACCAATACATGCCCTGCTAGCCCAAGTCTGTCGAGCCGGGCTAGGAGGCTCACTTCCACAGGCTGTGTAAACGCCTCCAAGGACCTGCTTTAGGAAAACATCCCTACTCACGACATTTATGCACATGCTTTTAAATCCCATTGAAGTCAATGGGACCATAGGTATCTATTTAAAGGGAAGGACTTGCTTAAGTGCCTGAGTTAAGGCAAAACATCCATAGAAAAGCACTGCCTAAAAGAGGTGCCTTTAAACAGGTTCTTTTGACAAGTGTAAAGTGCCATTAATTGTTCATGTCTTGGGCATGCTTAAAAGCTGATTCTGGTTTTAGAGATATTGCCAGTTTGAGATTTCCTTAGAACTGAAATGAACATTTTAAGTAGCCACTGCTCATGAGCATACCCACCATATCTGCATGTGATGGTGATACCTAAATGATAAATGCAAAGCTGTATGATAGCTCTCTCTTAGTGCTCCTCCCCCCCACCCCAAGAATCAGCTTCCCTACTTCCAGCATTTCAATCCCTTTGGCAGTTTCACATGATGCTAAAATCAACCTGTAAGAGAATTCTTTCATTCATTCCTCCCAGATATTACATTTTGTCCCCTCCAAAATCTCACCTGCCTGAGGCCCAGGATGGGCAATATTCCGTCCCAGCTCAGGGAAAGGTTTAAGTTCTGAAATCTTGTGACTCTGTAAGCCCTAGTAATGCAAGTGTTATACCACTGGCACAGGGAAATCCTTACTTTCCCAAGGGAGATCTATTTTTCTTACCCAAGAAAGTCCTGAGAGATCAGAGCTTTATACTGTAACTTTTTTAGCTCTAGGAAGCAATTTCAGGCTATTTTTAGAGGTGAGGCGTGGATTGGTTCCTTTTGAGATCTGTCCAGTTGAACAAATGTAACCTAAGGCACCTGGCTTTCCAGGCAGTGGGATACATTTTTTTAAAAAAACTCTCTCAAACCTTTGTAAAATAGCTCTAATAGCACACACGTGGCATACAGAGAACACATGTTAATTTGTGGTGGCAGAAAGTACTCACTTAGCATGACTTATAAAACCCACTCATGACTTTGCCATTCACGAATAATGTAGCAGTGCCAAATTCCTGTTGATAAAACCTTTGTACCACACCATATAATCATGTTTTGCCACTGTTGTTCTGCCCCAGTTCTTGTGCAAAAGTTCTGGTCAACTCCCTCCTGGAAAGCAGCACTGGAATACAGTCAGTGTGTGACCTAGGGTCTCTAATGACTATATGACCTATTGTATGGTGGGACAGAGATATTGTAGAAGCCCCTCTGCTTGTGCCATTTAAAACTACAACAGCTAGTGTTTTAAAAAGTTGCCAGTTGCCTTAGGTGCTTTGTACTTCAGTATGGCATTTGAGGTATTCTCTATAGTACATGGAGCAAAGTAGGGGAATACTGCAAATACTGAGATCACTTCCTCTATTTAATTACGGTAAAATTAATGGGGTTTAAGACTGACCACAAAATAATAGATAAAGCACTGAAGATATGAAATGGGGACAAATCCTGCATTGCACAAGAAGATAATGAGTCCCCCCTCTCCATTTTTAATTAATATGAATGGGTAGATTATGCAAATCAGTCTTAGAACCATAGGTTGTCATCCCATCTTCTAATTTACTCACAGGGAAGCCAAATGAGGCACACTTAGGTTGGAAGCATAGAATTGGGGAGAGTCAGAACCCTAGAGTGAACCTTCTGCCTGAACTTAGGTTGTGTGTTAAGTGGAGGGGAGTAGCCACTTAGCCACTCCCCACAGCATGTGTAGCTTCGGAATATATGATTAGCTGTCCAAATGATTAGCACATTGTTCCCTGAACTCCCATGGTGGCTATTGAATAACCTGGACAAACCAGTCAATGGCAAACTCATATTTCCAGAAGTGGGGATTCTGAGAATTTTCAGGCTTTGACTTCTTCCTCCTGAACACTTTGAGGAAAGCATGCTTTGCCTCTTGTAAATAATATCATCATCCCAAACTTGTCTTGATAAATACAGATGTGGATGTAACAATAAATATAAAAGAGACACAGACTGTTGTTGTTTTTGCTTATTTTTCTTACTATCTATTGCAATAGGTAATGTTATTCATTTGATCAAGTTGATAAATTTGAGGTTATACTTTGCCATAGCACTTATGCATCATTTTGAATATTTTTCAGGATGGGAAAGCATCTACACTGCAATATCATTTCAGGATACAAAATACACAGCAGATACTAGAGATGGGTATTTCTCCCCAAATAGTAATTTCACAATACTTTCTTTTCTATTTTATAGAGAGGAGAGAGGAATTAGATTTCTCAATGGAGTTAGAGTTTAAACTACTCTTCTACCAAACCCATTACAGAAAAATTTGAAGTGTGATATTATGGATAAAGTACTACAGAATGCCTCTGAAGAGTGGTTTTGAGTGCATGAGATTCTAAAGAGAATTAATGCACCTCTCACTCTGAAATCATTCCTCAAAATTCACAGATATGGAGAAGAGAGTGTCCCTCATCAAAGCTAAGGGAAAATGCTGCCATTTCTATGCACGGTGATTTGTTGGAACACATTTTGGTTCAGGCTGAATGGTACGGAAAAGAGAAATAATTAGGTTACTTCTTTGCCAACTTTCTCTCAATCTTTTAATTATAATTATTGGCAGGGGATGAAATGAGATTTGTCTATATTAATTTGCTTCCCTAGCGTCAGTGGTTGAAAATTCTGATAGGCTAGACATACAAGTGTTCCGTTGTCAAACTTTGCATGGTTTTAAAAAAAATACTTCATTGACTGTAACTCAAATATATGTTACAGCTGAGCTGTAATGAATAAAAATATCAATAAAACTAATAATATAGCATGTTGAGTAGTTAATGATACTACTCAAATACTTAGTTACTAACATTTGGATCAAGGCCTGAGGACTCATGATTACTATCTGAAAAAAATATAGCATGGAAACATCACAGATGAGGAGGAGTTACTTAGCCTAGTAGAAATAATCGTATGAAATTTAGGAAAATTTAAGTTTAATGTCACTAAAGAGCTCCCAAATGTCAGATCCATCAGACTGACTAGCCTTCCAAAGAAAGGGAAGATCCTTTGCTTTTGAATCTGGACTAGACAGAGTGCTAGAAAATACACTGGGAAGTTCAGTCCTGTAGTGCCAGGGTAATGGACAAAACAACCTACTAGGTCGTCTTCTTTTTTTTTTTTTTGCTAGCATCAGTAATTAACTGCCATTCTGAGGAAGAACAAGAAACTAAGAAATGTTGCAAACTCTTTTTTTCTTTTAAAAAAAGAATACACTGGCACAAACGTTAAGTTGCTTCTACATCTGGTCAGAAAAAGAGGGGGCAGTCAAAAAATTGACTGAAATTTTCTGACCAGCTCTACTTGTTTGTTTATAAAGAGAGTACATTTTTGGTAACCATTTTGGAAGAGATCACTCTTCTAAATTTTCCAGCTGCCATTCAACATTCCATGGCTTCCTTTTTTCCTTCAGCTTGTGGGTGTCTTTATGTTGATTATTTCAAAAAAGTAACATATGTAGGTGGACACAATAAACTGCAGTGAGATGAGGGAAAAACTCCAGTTATATAAAAAGCTTTCCTTCTATAAAAGCTGAAAATGAGTAATGATTAATAGGTGTTATTACCATTCTCATAATACAGTGAGTCCATCTGCAACAAATTACATAAAAAACTTAAAAAGTACTGCCATGAGGGCTATATCATTGTATATGTGCTAGTGCCCAGTGCTGATAGGGGAGACACGTTTTATTTCGTGAGCTCCTTTTAATCCTAGTAGTGTGAACATTGCACAACAGCAATCCAGTCACTGATTCACCATAATTGGAGTCTGAAGGTATTCCCTTCTAGTTTCCTGCTTGGAAGATTTTACTATCCTACTGGAATTTACATTGATCCCCTTAGTCTGGACTTACACAAATTCGCTGAAAAGCACAACAAGGATGAGGAGATGTGAAAGTAGAAACCAAATAAAGGAAAAACTGGAACAGAAAAATTATATATTTTATACCACTTGTGACGGGGCAAGGCCAGATGGCTATGGAAAAGTAGTGGGAGATAGATATATTAGCTCCAGGCTCAACAAATCCCTAGTACCAGGTTAAGTGAAATGGAAGCTGCTCCAGGTCAATTAAAACACCTGGGGCCAATTAAGAACTTTCCAGAAGGCAGGGAGAAGGCTAGGTTGATTGGGACACCTGAAGCCAATCAGGGCTGGCTGAAGCTAGTTAAAAGCCTCCCAGTTACTCAGGTGGGGGTGCATGTCAGGAGCTGTGGGAGGAAGTTGCGCTGTTGGAGAGACTGAGTAATACACACCATATCAGGCACAAGGAAGCAGGCCCTGAGGTAAGGGTGAAGTGGAGCTTGAGGAAGTGAGGGCTGCTGTGGGGGAAGTAGCCCAGGGAATTGTACATGTCCTGCTTCTAAAAGGTCAGCTACCATAGCTGATACTATTAGGGTCCCTGGGCTGGAGCCTGGAGTAGAGGGTGGGGCCCGGGCTCCCCCCCCAACACCTTTGCCCCCTGATTAATCACTGAGACTGGGAGACAACAGAGACTGTGCAAGGAAGGATAACTTCTCCTCACCTCCCTTGCTGGCTTATGATGAAAATGGCTCAGTAGACTATGACCCTTGTCTCTAGAGAAAGAAGGGTTACGTGGAGGGTCACAGTGAGCCTCTGAGGCTAGCGAAATCCACCAGGAAACGTGGGACCCACGGAGGCAAGGGCAGAGCTTTGTCACACGCTCCTTTGTCAAGTTTTTCAAGAAACTTGTGCTTTAATGTGACCTACTAATCCATAATAGGATTAAAAATAATTATTTTCCCATTTTGTTCTTGTCTTTCTGAGACTGGTTCAGTACATATCACATTGTTTGTGTAGTCTTGCATTATTTAGCAAAACCCTCAGATATTGAACAGCTGGTTGCTGGTTTTGACCTGCAACATTAGAATAACAGCAGTACAAAAACTACAGATTTTGGCAGCAGTAAACTGTACAGCTGAACTATGATATTTGCAATTAATATGTTAGTTGCAAAACTGCATCTGCTTGTTTTCATTTCCTATTATCTTTCATCTAGCACAGCCTAGAATGTACAAAAGCCTCAATAAATTTTGGAAGGAGGTGATGCAGTTATAAAACAAACTTGCATTTCTTTGCACTGTGCATGCCACAGCAAAATTTTAAGCTCAGTGTCCTAAATATGCTCAACTACATGTTAGATATGGATTTATGAATGATTGAATAGTAAATGCTGCCTTATCAGTAAATAATAATGTTAGTTTAACATTTCTCTAGTAGATGCACATTACATGTATTTTAAATTAGAGTTAACTATCTTACATGTAAATAGTACAATCAAGCTGCAATTAATTTTATTAATCTAATATTGTTTTATACGCAGTAATTCGCTGAGCAACATATATCATTTGCCACTTAATGTAAAGTGCAATTACTCTTTGTAAGGTTAGTTGCAGCTCATCCCGATACTAAAGGGATGTTGGGGGAAGAGATGTTTATAGTAGGAACTGGAAGATGGTAACTCGAAGAGACTTCGCCAGCTGCAGTGACAAACAAAGCTTACTTTATTATTGCCTTGATAAAAGCTATTGAGCCCTGAGTACATAGAAGTTGCTTGGAGCCTCAGACCCGGTATGCAAGGAACATCCGATTCCCCCTTTGAGCAGTCTGTTTGGTTACACTTGATTCCTCTGGCCCATTTTTTTTATCATTTTCCAGCCACTGTAACCTAAGAAAAACCAATTCCTAAGCAACTACTGAAAACACTTTCAGAGGCCAATCCTGCCAGGAGCTGAGCACCCTTGATTTCTACGAAAGACAGGTGGATTTGATAGTAACATATTGCAGGTGGCAGCTGGCATGATCAGACCCTAATTTACAAATATAAACCTTAATGTCCGTTGTCTGAAATTAGATTTACACATTGGGTGGAATGTTTTCTTTGGCAAAATCCCAACAGGTGTCTCTTTTTTTTTTTTCAAAACATTCTGCATAAGGTAAAATACATTTATAAAAGCAAAGTGCTATTAACTATTTTGGTTCTAAGATCTTCAAAGCAAGGGGGGAGAGTGTCTTTTTGTGCCCCTAACACAGTGGGGCCCTGATCCATGACTAAGGCCCTTAGGCACTGCTGCAGCACAAATAAATAATAATATAATGAAGTGTTTTTCCTTCCTATGTGATACTGAGAAGTGTAAAGAAAAAGTTAAACCATGTGATAATTGTACAGTATACAAATGTAAAGCAGAAAACATATTAGAAAGTCTGATGAAACATTCAAAACTATTATTATGACTTATATGTTTTGTTCTGCTCCACAGATACAAAGACAGTGACCTACTGTTTTCGCTCTTACTACCTAAATTTCTCTAACATACTGACATTTTAAAGAATCATTCAGTGAGCAAAAGAAAATGATACAAAAAACAGTAGCAGACGTTCTTGACCAGTATTTTGTTATGCATTAAAATAGTGATGGAAAATCTACAGAGAGCTTGTTAGAGAGGCTGCAGTCTTGAAACAGAAACCAAGTAAGAAGGAATATATTTATAATACAGCAGTACCTCAGATTAGATCACAATCTGTTAACAATTTTCATTTAACTGCTTACAAATCCAAATGTACATAAAGTTGATCACAGTTCAGTAATAGTCAGTGACTATTGAACTAAGCAAGAGTCATAGGGCCAAATCATGTGAGTCACTCAGTAAATTTCATGAGGTAATATATCACCTTAATCTTGCAAGGTGCTGAGCACTCTTGACCTGATCTAGCAAAGCACACAAACACATACTTCACTTCAAGCCTGTGAGAGTTTCCAATGAAGTCATTGAGACAGCCCATATGCTTAAAGTTAAACATGTTGTTAAGTGTTTTGGAGGACTGGGGCCAGAGTGCTCAGCATCTTACAGGATTGAGCCTTTAATTCTCTGTTTGTAGTCATTGGGAATTTTGAGTACTCGACATATCCGAGTCCCCAATCCTGCAAAGCGCATGAATACCTTTAAGCATTTAAGTGAAATCAGTGGGACAACTCATGTACTTGCAGTTAGACACATGACTAAGTGTTTTGCTGTATAGGGGCCAGAATGAGGTACTAACATTGAAAACTCTTCATCATTCTTGTGACCCACATTCCTTTCTCTATTTATCTGATGAGTAGTGAACTATGCTTGTTGGCTTATTTTCTCTACCACAGGTTGACTTTTGCCTCTTTGACCTTAATTAGTGAAAGGGTGGGCAATTTGTTGTATGTTACCATTGCGATGTGAACCAATCCTTTTGTCAAGGAGAATCCCTGCAATTTATATTTTTCATTTTTTTTAATTAGCTGAGGATTTGATACCCGAAGACCTCCTCTTTGCAATGTCCAGCTCAGAAAAGTTCACCTGAGAGGGGAACAAACTTACTCATTTAGCTATTGTTTTCAGTTCAGGCATGGATCTATCTGCTACAGTTGGTTTATTTGTGCTAGAACAGAAAATTAGTCTCCTGGCACAAACATTTTAATGTATATTATCCCAGAAGTTTTGTTTTTCCTTTGCATAGGTAAGAGGCAATGAAAATTTATTACTCTTGAAAATGTATTAGAGGATTAGTGGTGGCTTATATTTTGCAGAACAACAACTTTGGTTGTCAATATTATAAAGTGATAACTTTGCCTTTATAGTCTTATATATATTGATTTTTCAGTGCACTAAAATTGTGAGATATATCTATACTACAGAGTGACTAGTTCAGGTCAAAGAGGCAAAAGTCAACCTGTGGTAGATTAATCACAGCATTTGAAATAATTAAGCAAATTGGATGTTTTAAATGCTGCCTAGGTAATTTAGTTGACCAGTTTGATAAATACTGCACTTTAATATTTGATAATTATGATTCCTAGTAGTTTGTGAGAATTTTTGGTTATGAGCAATTAGCTTTTATTTTTAATTAACCAAAATGGCTAAAAATAATATATAGTGTATAAAACCTGTTATCTTGCATCAAAATGTGTTTCTTTATATTCATTTGTTTTTACCGCTGCTTTGGGGTCAGGTATTGAAAGTATTTATGCTTTACTGAAGTGGGTAGTTCTACAGATTACTATGGTCTGGGATTCTCAAAAGGGCCTTATGACAGGGTACATAAACCCTGCACCATGTAAGATGTTTCTCTGAGCTGGAGTGGCCGAGCCTTGATGCACCTGTAAGTCATGTCAGGACTGAAGGAGGCATTCAAGAGGGGAGATCCCCAATCTTCCCAACTCCTAGGGAGGGGCCTGATAGACACAGAGCCTGCTTCCTTGCCTAAAGAAGGTTCAAGCCCTCTGAGGTAAAGGAGCATTAGACTTTCCTTTTCCTTAGTTTATTTTCCTGTTCCTACTTTATTTGTTCCCTGAGCCCTGGAAGGGGTAAGCATCCAGAGGTACTCAACTAGAGGGATCAGACTCTGTGTCCTCTTCAGAGTGCTACTGAGAATCCCCATTTGAGTCTACAATCCTGTCAACATCCTAAGAGGGTGCTCTTGCATGACCAGAACCCTGACAGTCCTAACTGAAATTCTCTGGAAGATGGCAGCCTAACTCAGTTAATCTTTTTTGGAAATCACAGACCATAGCAATTAAGATTAAGTCAAATTAAATCAATAAAACAAAAAGAGGGTGGATGATGGAAGCATTATTATCCCCATTTTACAGATGAATAATCAAGGCACAATGGGATTAACTGACTTGTCAAAAGTCACACAGGAAGTCTGTGAAAGGTCCTGAGAATTTTAATTATTAGGTAAGGTAATACTGAAAGCATGTCTACACTTACAGCATTGCAGCACGGCTTGTGAAGACATTCTATGCCAACAGGAAAAAGCTCTCCCGTTGGCATAATAAAACCATCTCTGTGAGCAGCAGCAACTATGTTGGCAGAAGAAGATCTCCTGCTGACACAGCGCTGTTCATACTGGTGCATAAGTCAGTGTAGTTTATGTTGGTGTAACTTATGTCACTTGGGGTGGTTTATTCACACCCTGGAGTGACATAAGCTATATGTAGAGCATTGGTTCTTAAAGCCGGTCTGCCGCTTCTTCAAGGAAAACCCCTTGGCCCGCGCCGCTTCCCGCAGCCCACATTGGCCTGGAGCGGTGAACCATGGCCAGTGGGAGCCGCGATTGGCCAAATCTACTGACACGGCAGGTAAACAAACCGGTCTGCACCATGGGCTTTCCCTGAACAAGCGGCAGATCGGTTTTGAGAACCACTGGTGTAGACATAGCCAAAACTGTAAGATCTTTGGGGCATAGTCTATCTTTGTCATAGGAGTACAGTTACTCACTTGTATTAATGTTTACCATATCAGATTGTATTTACTGAACACTGAGCATCTCTGGTAAAACCCACAAAATGAGGCTACTTGTGCACCTACAGTAACTCACATGCCTACCATGTTTGACGGATCAGGCTGTAAAAACGCATGGAGATCCTGATAAAAGTAGCAATAGGAAATTTTATCCTACAGTGTGTGTTTATGCCTGATTTGTCAATGGGGTTTTATAGCAAACATGCTAAAAGGGTCATGAGAGCTATGTTAGAGTGCAGAACTTATAGTAGCATGAAACGTGCTGCCAGGAATCATGATGCTTCATTGGTTTCCGCTTTATTATACTGCTGCTTAGTAGTGTGTTTCTTTTGCAAGAGGACACATATTTAGCCTATTGAAGATGCAGGGTCCCTATAAAATATGCTCAATGTTCAACTTCTGACTTAAAAAAATCTTTAGTATTTTATTGACTACATGCATTTTTTTATTCTTATGAAAACCGAACAGATAAGATAAAATAAATTTTAACAGACACTTGACTAGTGCATTAAAAATTGTTTTCTGCTAATCCTTTGGTGAAGGTATATTGATTTTTTAGAAAAAAATCTTTCTATAATTAATATTCTTCAAAACTGATTCTAATGCTTTGCTAGCCTTGACTATAAAACATTATGGCCTGGTTTCTGACCTATGTTTTGCTGTTAGGCAAAAGCAGAAAGAGGCCAGAATCTAGAATTACTTTCAACATAGCAAAGGCAGCGTGGTCTAGTGGATGGAGCACTGGACTGGAAATCCGGAAAACTCTGTTCTATTTTTGGGTCTACCAGTGACCTAATCTTAGACCTTGGGCAAGTCACTTCATTTCTCCAATTCTTTGTTCTCTTGTCTATTTAGATTGTAAACTGTTCAGGCCAGGGACTGTCTCTCACTGTGTGTCTGTATAGTGTGGAGTGCAATGAGTCCTGGTTGGTACCTCTAGGTGCTCATGTAATACAAATAATGAAGATAATAGAGAGGTCCCTTTCCTCCAATCCAGTAACACAGGAAATTTCTCTAGTACTCCGGAGTTCTGGAAAAAAGACAGATCCCAACCTGGTCCAGGCACCATGGATTAAATTTTTCAAAAGAGCTAAGGGCTAGATTTCGAGAGTTCAGTATCAAGAATTAATGCCAGATTTTCAAAAGAGCTCAGTTTCCTCTTGGCACCTAGATAAGGGCCAGATTTTCCTTGGAACCAAAGAACTCCCATTTTGATGTTCATGAAATGATTTTTCAAATGATCTCAGTGCCCAACTGGCTGAGTACTAAAAAAATTCTGGCCACTTATTTGCCTAAATGGGATCTGAGCTCTTTTGAAAATATATCCCTAATGTCCCCAAAAAGGTGGTTGTCTGATAAGGATGACGTCCATCTTTGTCTCCCTCCCAATGACAGGTATATGATGGTTGGTAGTATACATCCTCTAGTGGTGCACTTATCTTCTTTGTGGAGTGGCAGAGAAGTGTGCTTGGCAGCATGTCCCACAAGTCCACCCAATGAATTCCTGATCTGCACATAAGGATTCCTAATCAGGACAGGATGTTCCCACCAGAATCCTTGATATCTTGTAGCAGCAATAGCTGGGGTAAGAATTCAACTTGACATGTAATTAGGAAATCCTTATTACTTATAGAAACCTCATTTTGATTCCTGATTAGTACAATACTGGTTGAACCAATGGTTTAAAAAATAACCAAGCAGACTCCCACTTAATTGGAGCATTATGTTTCTTTACATTGTCAGAGCTCTGGCTGGTCTGGAACACTGGACTGACTGACTGATTTCACTGTGATCTAGGGATGGCAATCCGGAAGACAGGTTTGGAAATTTTTATTTCAACATTTAGGGTGAAATACTGGCCCTACTGAAATCAATGGCAAAATTCTCAATAAATTCCATGGGGGCAACTATTTCAACCCTAGATTTTCATTAAATTATACACTTAATGAAATGGTCTATGGAAATTTCAAATGTGGAAAAAATGTTCCTATTGGTTGTTTTGTGAAATGTTGTCACTCTTAGTGTTTGTTATTTGAAGAAGCATATAGGGCTACTGTTAAGGTTCCTTCCCCACTCTGAACTCTATGGTACAGAGGTGGGGACCTGCATGAAAGACCCCCTAAGCTTATTCTTACCAGCTTAGGTTAAAAACTTCCTCAAGGTACAAACTTTGCCTTGTCCTATTCTGCTACCACCAAGCGTGTTAAACAAAGAACAGGGAAAGAGCCCACTTGGAGACGTCTTCCCCCCAAAATATCCCCCCAAGCCCTACACCTCATTTCCTGGGGAAGGCTTGATAAAAATGCTCACCAATTTGCATAGGTGAACACAGACCCAAACCCTTGGATCTTAAGAACAATGAAAAAAACCAATCAGGTTCTTAAAAGAAGAATTTTAATTAAAGAAAAAGTAAAAGAATCACCTCTGTAAAATCAGGATGGTAAATACCTTACAGGGTAATCAGATTCAAAACATAGAGAATCCCTCTAGGCAAAACCTTAAGTTACAAAAAGACACAAAAACAGGAATATACATTCCATTCAGCACAGCCTATTTTACTAGCCATTAAACAAAACAGAATCTAACACATATCTAGCTAGATTACTTACTAACTTTTTACAGGCGTTCTGAGCTGCATTCCTGATCTGTTCCCGGCAAAAGCATCACACAGATAGACAGACCCTTTGTCCCTCCACTCCAGCTTTGAAAGTATCTTGTCTCCTCATTGGCCATTTTGGTCAGGTGCCAGTGAGGTTATCTTAGCTTCTTAACCCTTTACAGGTGAAAGGGGTTTGCCTCTGGCCAGGAGGGATTTTATAGCATTGTATACAGAAAGGTGGTTACCCTTCCCTTTATATTTATGACAGCTACCAACGAAGAATTTACAGGAAATGCATCATCTTCAGTTATGTAAAGGAGTAGGAGGCAATACGTACAGTATAAGCCCAGGTGATAATATTTCATTAGCTTTTTTTTTCAAGATGTATGTGTACTGTAGATGTCCCCTTAACTTCAATAATAAAATGTAAGAATGGGTGGAAAAGGTAGGTCTGTAGCTGGTTCAGGGTATTGGCTTGAGAAGAAAACACTGAATGTATTGGGTATTAGTTTGTCATGCGAGTGTAGGGACTCTTCACAAAGCAGATTTCTGGTATCAATGGCCTTGTTCTGAAATTTTAATAATCTTATTTAACCATGGACAAAAATTAAATTTGCGTTAAAGCCATATTGGTTAGCAAAGCTGGAATACTGCATCGGTAGCAGGTGGAAAGCAGAAGTTTATCAGTTCTGTCCTTTCCAGTCATATCTCTGCTGTAGGAATTAATTATCAAAGTTTATTGAGATATACCAATAAATTGCAGGCCAAAACTATGTAAAATTAAACTATTGTGAGCAAAGAAGGCCTCACTAGTGAACGTAAGTTTCACTTGACTATTTTATTATCTTCTTGGCCCCCTTCCCTCGCCATCTTTTTAATTAGCTTACTATTTATTTTGAGTTTTCTAATGATTTCCCCTTTGAAACAAAATATGTATCTTTCAATATTTAAAGCATGTCAGTTATAAATATTGGAATATTGTCTATTTGCTAAAACTTTCATTTCAGTCACTGTATAATTTTTTTGTCCAACTTCCTATGGCTGAACATGCTCTTCTGACTTTAAAATTCCCCCTTTAATGCTGATCTACATTAAGTGACTAATGTGATGACTGCCATCTTGGGAACCTCCTTAGCTGAAAGTATGGGTCTCTACGACTTTATCTAAAGAGCAAGGCTCCATAGTTGGTGCTGTTACACACCCACAACTTCAATGGATTGGGTGCAGAGGAAACATATTGCTCTGGAGAGAGGAAGTACATCCTGAATGGCAGGCTCACGTTAATTAGAATCTCAGACAATGCCACATTCATATGTTGGCTGCCATCTTGATTGACAAGAGGGATTGAACCTCTAAAGCTGAAGCATGTCTCCAGAGCTTGAGCTAAAGAGCCAGACTCTGTGACTGGCAGTTATAATAGATTTGCCTCATCTGTGGGTCAAGGGTATGTAACACATGATAACTAACACAAATTTCCTCTCTACCTGTAGATCATTTGTAGTCATGAAAAAGACTAAGGTCAGGTTTCAGCCAAGCACTTAATCATATGCTTAAATTTATCTTCACTAGCAAACTGTCAAACGTAATGGGAAAAGAGGACATAGAGAGAAATTCCTGGTAAAAAAAACAAAAGTCTATGCGAAATCAGTAAATATATGCAGCATATTTGTAAACAGAAGAAAAATCTTTAAGGACTGCTTCATATCCACACCTGAAAAAATGTCCTTAGACATTAAAGGAAAAAGGGAAAGCCCCTGGGTATACTCTAATTCTGCAACTTGTTCCATCCAAACAGAGCTTTGTGCTTGCACATAACAAGTTAGAGAAACAGGGCCAAAGAGGTAAATTAAGATGTCTGCTTCTCTTAAGAAAATAAGTGTTAGACTCTAGCTCATGAACATAGCTATACAACTCTTCATTTACCAGTCTGTCTGGGATCTCCCATTCTAAGGGAGGACTGTTGAGATGGTGAGGTAGTTCCAACAACATCTGGATTGCTCGTTTCTTCTTGACCCCAATCAATTTGGGCATAAGCCTGGATGTAAAATGGAGATGGCACTGTTATGGCTTAAAATCAGTCATCTACATGACAATTTTTTCCAGATCCATCAGTCACCTGATATGCTGTTGATGTGCCAGCAGACCATGGCAAGGTTTTAGTTTGTTTTGTTTTTTAAAGGCTTCTGTTTCTTTGATTTGGAGAGATTCCTAAGATGGGTAACTGTGCATTTGCTTTCTCCTTGAGAAGAGGACTGCAGATAATGTGGTTTGTTTGTTTGTTTTCTTTTAATGAAGGACTCTCAGCTTTGGAACTTGCTAAGACCCTCTAGGCTTAAACCAAGGCTATTTCTTATCCTAGGTTTTTTGAGATGGGTGCAGGTTAAAGAAAGTATAATAATAAACTGGTACAAGGAGATAAGGGTGATATTTCTAATACGCTATTGGGGTGAGGTGAGTTTATATTTCATTTAGTTTATTCCAAATAAATAAACAAATCTGTAGAAGAGAGTGGCCCACAAAGTGCTGTTCTCCTCTGGAAAGTGACCTGTGTAAAAATGGAACCTTCTTACACAACACGCCTACTCTGTCTGTGAATTCATTGTCACTTCTGCTGATGTTGCTGACTAAAAAAATATGTTTTTACTAGTCTTTTCCTTCTGTTGGTATTGCAAAGTCAATACAACTCAAACAGAGCGAGCTGGATTCTACTGCAGCTTGTGTTACAACCAATAGAATTAACTACTGGTTAAGGCCCTATTACAGAATCAGCTAGAAGAAGATAGTTTGACTTTCAGATTCAGTGGTGAATTTGCAGGGCTGACAGCTCAAAAACCGTATTTTTACTTGAAAATCAGGAATATTTGATCTTTAAGTATTTGATAGACAGGACCACTTCCATTCTTACAGTCACTTTTCAGATTGGATCTGTATTTTAATAGTACATGTAGCTTGAAGTAATAGCAATAGCTGGTACCGTGATGTTTTTTGTGGCTGGCAGTGCTTGATTATATAGAGAGACTAAACAGAAACTATACACAAGCTTTGGAGGGTGTGGATTATGTGTTTGTTTGTTTTTTAAAAATCTACAACTTCCTGGGCAGAAATCAGAGTTCATGAGCACTGGTGACTCACTATAATGCTGCATAACCTATAGCTGCATATCTTACTGAAACTATTTTATTCATACATTTTAAAACATTTGAATGATGAATTTGTAATCGGAAAGTGGAATAGAAATTTTTTCTATGTAGACCATTTTTTTCCCAAGTGTCTATTAACCTAACTTTATCACTTAATTGCAAGGTTATATTAATCCTGTATGGCTTAATGAAATTTGTATGAGGTTTATACAATTACTGACCATGGATTTAACAATTATTTCTTATAACATTTACCTTTTATTGAGTAAAATATGCATTTTTGAGGGAACACATTATTCTGGCATCCCCTGATACCTTCTGCAGTCATTTCCATTGACTGGAGTGCATGTGCTGGTGAGAACAGAACAGATCAACTGTACTGAGTCAACAAGACGCTCATCATATTAACAGATGTTTTTATTTTCACGTAGCAATAGGAGCTTTATGGGCCATTGTTTTCCTTTTCTCCCAGAAGGACATGTCAGTATGGTTATAATTTACAATCTGGATGTTCTGTTACAAGTCCAAAAGCTCCCTGATCAAAAGGCTACAATCCTCTGAGACACTTGTAATCAGTTTAATGAACTTACAGAATTTGTCCTTAAGAGACTACTGTGGTTGGGAAAAAAAGATTATTCATGATAAAATGTGTTTAACTGACTTGCCCTTGAACAAAGGACAACAGCTAGTGCATATCATGTTCAAACTCTTTCCATATGGACACATCACACCAATGTCTGAATGCCAACAAAGAAAATAATATTAATTTGGTAGAGGCTCTCCTTCCCCCTCATAAAAAATGTTTGTTTGTGGTGTCAAGTTCATTAGTACTAAACTTTTACTATCAACTGTTT
The DNA here is from genome assembly GCF_965152235.1 of Eretmochelys imbricata. NCBI lineage: Eukaryota > Metazoa > Chordata > Testudines > Cheloniidae > Eretmochelys > Eretmochelys imbricata. The sequence goes on from NC_135572.1 coordinate 146,989,742, forward strand.
CTCAGTTTGTCAAGTACAATCCAACTATGGTGAAGCCTCCATGGGTGCAATTGATTGGTACACATTTTTTTGCCTGTTCATTCCCAAAGCTTATTGAAAAGCTTTTTTGTTAAATTAGGATGGTAACCTCACCAGGTTGCAGATAAATCTTGATTTTGCCTAGGCCAGCTAAACTGTGAAATATATCTGTGGTCTTCTGGCACGCATTAAATGGATTAAAAAACGGGTAACTGAAAGGTCTCAAAAAGTAATTGTAAATGAGGAATCATCAAGCGGGTGTGTTTCTAGTGGGGTTCTGCAGGGGGTCGGTTCTTGGACCTATGCTATTTAACATTTTTATCAGTGACCTGAAAGGAAACCTCACTTATTGATGGTCTGATAAATAATGAGGAGGACAGGGCACTGACACAGAACAATCTGGATCACTTGGTAAACTGAGCAGAAGCAAACAATATGCATTTCAATATGGCTAAATGTAAAAGTATGCATCCAGGAACAAAGAATGTAGGCCATACTCACATGATGGGGGATTCTATCCTGGGAAGTAGTGACTCTGAAAAAAGATTTGGGGGTCCTAGTGGATAATCAGCTGAGCATGAGCTCCCAGTGAGATACTGTGGTCAAAAGGGCTAATGCAATCTTTGGATGCATAAACGGGGGAATCTTAAGTATGACGAGAGGTTATTTTACCACTGTATTTGACACTGGTGTGACAGCTGCTGGAATATTGTGTCCAGTTCTGGTGTCCACAGTTCAAGAAATGTGTTGAAAAATGAGTTCAAAGAAGAGCAACCTGAATAATTAAAGGATTAGAAAACCAGCCTTGTAGTGATAGACTCAAGATGCTCAATCTATTTATTTTAACAAAGAGAAGATGAGTGAATTATAGTCTGTAACTACTTACAAGGGGAACAAATATTTGATAGTGGGCTCTTTAATCTAGCAGAGAAAGGTGTAACACGATCCAATGGCTGGAAGTTGAAGTTAGACAACTTCAGAGTGGAAATAATGCATAATTTAACAGTTTTTAACAATTTTAAAATTAAGTTTTAATGTCTTTCTAAAGGGTTATTATTAGGAAATATTTTGGGGAAGTTCTGTGGCCTGTGTTATATAGGAGGTCAGACTAGATGATCCCGGTGTCCCTATCTGACCCTGGATTCTCTGAATCTATTGTTCTGGCTCAACCCAGGAAGTGCAATGTGAATATTTAAAATAACAGGGTACATTAAAGTGAAAATCAAATAAGAAATCCTCCATGTGAACAGTAAAAAGTTTCAGTTCAAGACATGGGGTAAAATTTTCAAAAGCACTGATGACCAATTGATGTTCAGTAGGACTTCAGTGCTTTTGAAAATTTTACCCATGATTCTGACTATCCTGGATTCAGTTCACCAACCTCAGCACAAACTTCAGCTAGACCACTATGCTTGACTAGAAAGGAGACAAAGGACTAGGTTACCACATAAGTTACAGGATTGTAATTCCGCTGAAGTTAATGGAAGTCAGTATAAAATTTGTGTGGGAGAGATCAGAATCAAAGCCAGCCTAGTTTGGAAAATGTTGGTACCTAACAGCATCGAGGAAAAATGCTAGCGTTATGCCACATTTTGGACTGTTTTTCAGACTGGCGAAAAGTGGAGGAATTTTAACAATGGAAATGTGTAACAGCTTTCCTTCAGAGCAATATTAATTTCTTGCATCACATGATATGTCTGTATCATTGCAATTGTTTTGGACAGTGAGACAGGCAACATGGTGATTTTAGCGTTTGTCATAAATGGAACTAAATTGAAAATATGAAAAATATTATACATGGACTCCTTAGATTTCTCTATAAGGTGTCACAAATGGGGGAAAGGAAATAATGAGCTTGCACATGAAGTTTTCTTATCATTCTTCCCCTGATGATTGGGAGCGACCTCCCTGTGGAACTGTCAGGGAGTCTAAAACCAAGGGTTTCCATATTTCCCCACTATAGGAGCCAGTAACAGTATTTTCTGGGGGGGAGTGGGGGGCTGCAGTGGCTTTCTGGTACTATGAAGTCATGTCCAGATCCCCACTCCAGCCTGTTGGCTGTCACTGCTTCCAAATTCGGAGCCTGTCACAGTATCACTTGATGCACCTGTCTGTGTGTAGGTGGGGCCTTGCTCCACACAACATCTTGACCTGCCCCCTTCCTAGTCCTGACACTGCTGGACTCAGAGCCTCAGGGTTCACCCTCTTGCCCTGGGACTCTCCTTTCCTGCCCCCAGTCATGCTGGGATCCTCTTGCTTCCTGTTCCTAGGAAGCTCTGCTCAGGAGCCAGCACTCGGAGCTTAGGTTGACTAATCAAACTCCACCTGCTTGAAATTCAAAACACAAGCAGGGCCCTCACCCTACAATGCCACACCCTGCCTCCAGCACTGCCAGACAGAGAGAAATTTGGGGGTGCTGCACCCACCATGCTCTTCACCATGGCTTCCTCCTCCCCTGGATTCCTCCTGCCATTTATTGTGATGGATCCTACAGGAGCTAGCCACTTCTCTCAGAAATGTTCCACAGCCCAGATGGGTAGGGAAGGGACAAGCTAATTCTGACTCTGCAATCTTTAAGTCACCTAAGTCCTGTGGCTCTTGGGAGGGAGGTTGGGGGTGGGAGAGACAATGCTGATGACCATGGCTTTCTCCCCCAGCCCTGTCCCCTGCTGTTCCCTACTGTCTTCTCCCCCAGGGCAAAGCTCAACCTTGGAGAACCCCTGTGGATCAGTTTCCATGGGGTCAGGTAAAAGGAGCGTGCTATGAGGGTGACAACTCCCATTCCTCATCCAGGAGAGAGCTTTTGGATTTTTGTACCTTCTGGCCATGGAGGTGAAAGATGACTTGTGTCTTGATAGTATATTGAAGGGCTGTGTGTGGGTCTTCAGAGGAGGTATGGGCTGACTGGTTAGGAGACATAGGGAAATACTTTCCAATGTTTTCTTTGTGAATGAGACTGGAGTATTCTGGTTGTGTGTCGTGGTGGTTGTGTTTTTTTTTTTTTCCCCCTGGCTTTATCTGAGCTCTGTATTGCAGATCTGTGTATGAAGGAGCGCTTAGCGGAGCAGCGATTGCACAACACTGTATATTTCCATTTCATTTTCACGCATCCTTGACCTCTTGCTGCAGTGATTTCGCATATCCTTTAATTTAATAAAGTGTCCATAGAGAAAGAAGTAGAAAAAGTCCTTTTGTTTTCTTAATGTAGCTATAGAGTGTCAAGTAATTTTTGAAACGCTAACTACTGAGTTCCTTGTCACTCTGCTGCGTCAATGCCACAGTCACATGCCCTCCAGTTTGTGAAATATAAACGTTTTTCTTTGAAGATCTTGTAGTGCCTAAGGTTGCTGTGTGAAATAGTGTTAGGCCCTAGTCCCTTCTTACCAACAGTGGGAATCGCTTCCGTCGTTGGTTTCTCTGGCTTCTGTCAATAACTCCCCAAGGCATGGGACCTTCTGCACTGGGAAGCCAATCAGAGGGCAGAGGCACAAGATAATTGCAACCTTGCTTCACAGGGAGTCAAAGCTATCCCTCTGCCCCAGAAGTGAGGAGTATTATCCAGGAAATTAGGTGTGGCCATCCCCTGCAAATCCCCCAGCTGAGAGCGCCTTTAGAGCCCTGACTGTAAGGAGTGCAGGCAGTGTTTGTACTGCCATGCTCCCTCATGTGCTCATCTAGGGAAGAAGGTTCCATGCCTTGGGTGTTTACTGAAACTCATTTCCCTCTGGTTGGTGTAATTTGTGCAAGATCTACAGTGTTTCTATTGTATTTTCTGACAGAGAAACTGCATTTGTTATGGCTCAGAATACTTTTTTGTGACTAAATTCCTCTGAATGCACAAGTGCACACACACACTATCACCACCTTGGACACGTAGGCTGTAATCCAAAGGAATTATAAGCAAAACCCTCTGGGGTCTTTGTACCTCTTGGAATAGCAGTCACTTTCTCCTATTTTGTTCTGCCTTTTGATGTGTCAGGTGCTCAAGGAGGTACCATTGACCTGCACTGTCTGAACCTGAATTGGGGAATACAGTGCTAAAATATGCTCTCACCCCAGTCTATCCTCTACCACCTTCATAAATAAAACATTGCTAGGTGTAACTTCAGTATGAGGGTTTGTTAAAGTAACTCTCAGCTGTAGATGACTGCCATTAGTCTCAGAGTAACAGCCGTGTTAGTCTGTATTCGCAAAAAGAAAAGGAGTACTTGTGGCACCTTAGAGACTAACCAATTTATTTGAGCATAAGCTTTCGTGAGCTGAAGTGAGCTGTAGCTCACGAAAGCTTATGCTCAAATAAATTGGTTAGTCTCTAAGGTGCACAAGTACTCCATTTCTTTTTGCCATTAGTCTGTTGCTCATATAGTCTGCAATTATTACAAGTAGGTATGTGTGTGTGAGATTTTGTATATGATTTCCATTCTGTGTATTTATTTGATGACTTTGTCAGTCATACACTACATGTGTTTATAACTGTAGACATTCATAGGATCAAGCAATTAACAAAATCACCTTTTAAAAAATGAACCCCTTTCAGATTAATATGAATATACTTTGTAAACAGTTATGTTATATACATGACAATAGGCAAACAACATAAATCAAAAATATACAAAATAAAAAACTATTTTTACTTTCTTATATCAAATAAAATACCGAATTTACATACTATGCAAATTTAGCCAGACCCATCAATTGAAATGTTCTGGAAACTCACAAATATCTCCATCTTTAAAAAAGGATGGAAACTGTAAATCTTTCAACCCTACTCAGACATACACAGAAGTTCCCATTACTTCCCATCAAGCAACATTCTCGTCCAGTGGCCTCCAACCTTTCTGGTAATCGGAGTTAAGAATGATTGTTTTCATGGGTTGTAAGATTAAGGAAGCATTATCTAAAGCATCTAAAATGAGAAAAATGCTATTTATAAAAGCATATGGTACAAGACAAAATAATTCCTTGAAATTATTAATAGAATCACAGATCTCCACTTCCCATGGAGAAACTCATGGATGGGGAAGGAAAGCCCATCTTCCCCGCAATGTACCCCTTTGCACAGGAGTGTCCCCTTGCACACAACGCATCCCTTTGCATAGGAGCAGATTGAGGGCCACTAAGTGTGGAGGAGATACAGTTTTCAACCCAGTGGTTCTCTGAAATCATGAGAAAAGGGACTCACCAAGATGTCTAAAGTCAGTAGCTGTTTGCAGGAATGGCTGCTTCTCTACACAACTCAGTTCTACTGCTTTAGACCAGGTCCTCTTCAATAACCACTTCAGAAGTGACCCAGAGGGAGTTAATAGGTTCCAAGCTCCTCTTAACTCCTGAACATTTTCTTTAAGGGGTTGTACTTGGATTCAGTGGTGATGAGGTCATATAAACCTAGATGGTACCATGGAGACCAATCAGTCCCATGTTCCAATCCGTCTCCCTGTCCTCAAAGCTCTACTGAGTCAGATATTTTCCATTCAAATGTAGCCTCCTTCCCATCACATGGCACCATTTGGGAAAAAAAGTAATCAAAATCACAGTCTTTTTTTTAAAAAAAAAATACTGGCTTTATTTTTGAGGTGGAGTCCCCATGTGGCATGCTTTGAAATAGCATAGGAAAGTCTGGGACTGGGGCGGGGAAGAGGGGGAAGTATCTTCATGCTAAGCATGAATGGAAGAAAATGGGAAGAAAAAAATCTTCAGTTGCTGTAATAGTTGAATTCCCATTTATGAAAAGTTTTGTGTGCTTTCCATTAAAGTAAAGGGGGGAGAGAGAAGAGCAGAAAGTTAATGAACTGGCTTTTGATCTACAATAACTCTTTATATAGTTTTGCTCCACATCTTTATTTCCTTTCACTGGTATTTATACAGAAGAAATTAAAACAATCATAAAGCTTCTGTTCAGGTTGGGAAATAAGAAGTTTTGTTCTCTACTTCTGCAACTTTTGTGTTTTAAAAAAAAAGTCTTAGTCTTGCCTTAAATTAGTTGGTGTGTTCATGATTGAATAATCTTGTTTAAGAGGAAAAGAAAAAGGAGTGGGTGAGAGCAGAGAAGGAAGAATATAAATCAAATAAGATTGCAAACTCTTTGGGACAAGGACTATCTCGTTAGTGTACATATCTACAGCACGTACCACAAAAGGCCACAAGCCCTGATAGGATCTCTGAGTGCTGTTTTAATACTACTATGAATAATAAAGATGGTAAGTGCACATAGATCTGAATCTTCAAATGCACCTTCCCAAGGGACAGTGGTTTGAAGGAACAAACTCCAAGTGTTGGGTAAGTCAAGATGCATTAATTCAACTCTAATAATGGTTCTGTCTGTTATTCTCAAATGTAGCTGCAGTGCTAAGAAGCGAGCAGCAGTCTCTGGGGTGGAAGCAGGACCGACCATCTAGCACTTAAGCTTAGTCCATGCTTTTTACACTTTCAATTTGCCTTAATCAATATTATTCAGTGACAATCACAGCCAACAGAGTGTTTGTCGGCTAATTTTGTTGTTGTCCTTATTGCAGAGGAACTATGGTTGTTATCATGCCTATTAGAAATGTCTTCTTTTCTGATGTTAAACTTTACTTCAAGAATTCACCAGGCTTCTACGTCACACAGATGGTTTCACTTCAACTATTTTTTTGTTTTTAAAATGCAGTTTTCAAAAATGAATGCATTTAATCTGTACTGTGATGTTTATCATTCCTTTTATTGTGAAAGGAAATTTTGGATTAAAAATAGTTCAGATGTTTACATTTTAAACATACACACTGTTGTTCAAGTAAAAATCCTTTTGAAATTTACTAGCTATACAGTTAAATCACTTTGTGCTGTTATTCCCATCAGATCAATCAGATAAACATAGGCAGGCTGGGCCAGTACTTGCATTAGTGACCTTCCCACAACAGACATGTGGTAGAGGAATTGATATAGAAGACTCTGTAGGTGGCAGTCTTCTTCTTGAGTCTTTACAGAGCTAAAGTCCCTGCATAATGTTAGACAAAACCGTGCTTCTGGAAGCTTCTCTCTTTCAAACTGACCCTCTAAAAATAAGGTTTTGATCCTGAGTATTTATTAACACTCCTATGGGACACTTCAGAAGAGTAGATGTATTAATCCTAGCATCCTACCAATTTTCACATTAGTTAATTACATTCTGTGTACCTTAATTTCCCCTGCAGTGTCAATTATATATTATTTCCTTTCCAAAAACTGTACAATTACTGTGCACTTATAAATGACTGCCACATTTCCTAGTGGAGATTGTACATTTCAATGAATTTTGATATTCATAATTAAGGCTGCAAGTCTTAAATAGAGGTCACAGAAGTCATGGATTTCATGACTTTCCAGGACTCTGTGACTTCTGCAGCTGCACTGGCTGGTGAAATTGACCCCAGGGCCACCCAAACAGCTGGAGCAGCCCTGGGGCCAGCCACACCGGCCACTGTTCCGGCGGCCCCAGGCAACTGGTCCCGAGCATTGCCCCAGAGCAGCAGTGGCGGGGACGGAGGAGCAGCGGCCTGGGCTGCTCCCCCCCGCAGGGCTTGCATTGAAACACAGAATAATGCCACCATGGGAACTGTTGTGATCCAAGTGTGCAAAGCCATAAATCAACTTCTGCCAAGAAGTTTAGTGACTCTGGTCAACGTGCAGGACACAGTGGATGGGCATGATGGGGTTCCCTAACTGGGTTGGAGTGATAGACGGAACACATCCCTATTTTGACATCAGACCACCTTGCCAAAGAGTACATAAACTGAAAGGGATACTTTTCAATGGTATTGCAAGTGCTGGGAGATCACAGGGGGCATTTCACTGACATCAGTGTGGGATGGTCAGGCATGTGTCATACACCTTTCAGCTTTAGGAACACAGGTCTGTTCAGAAAGTTGCAATCAGGGACGACTTTCTTTCCAGATCACAAAATAACCAATGATGTTGAAATGCCAATAGTGATCTTGGGAGACACAGCCTACCTGTTGCTCCCATGGCTCATGGACCCATGCACCAGCCACCTGGACATGAGTAAGGAGCAGTTCAACAATAGGCTGAGCAAGAGCAGAATGGTGGTGGAATGTGTCTTTGGATGTTTAAGGGTCACTGACACAGTTTGCTTTCTAGGCTAACCCTCAGTGAAAGTGGGGCATGGAGGCAGTTAGGCTGGCAGCTAATTTTGAGCACCCAGATACCAGGGCAATAAGAAGAGCCCAGGAAGGAGCTCTGTGTTTCCAGGAGGCTTTGAAAACCCATTTCAGTAATGAGCCATAGTAGTGCGCGCCGCTTATCTATGTTGTGCGTTCTCATACCATCCACTCCGTTGCACCAGTTTCCCTGTACCTCCATCCCCTCTCTCATGCTTGGAATAAATAAAGAGTATTTCATTCTCAAAATATTGACTTTTATTGCACAAACAAAGAAACTGAAAGAACAGGGAAATAATTTAACCTTGGGCAAACAATGTTTGTAAAACTGGGAGGGGAGAAACCAAATCAGCTTTTCTGTGAAAGCACAGAAGTCTTGCCCATCAAAGGTCTTTTAATGGCCGCCTTTTATTCTTAGTACCCTCCCCTGGTGTAGAGTGGAAGGGATACTGCACCTCCCCCCACCCAGAACATTTGCAGGAGGAGGATTGGGAACAGGTCCCTGTTTACAGGCTGTGTACAAGGCAACCATTGTCAGTGCATACGCTGGGTCTGACATGGTGAGTATGGCCTACTGGCATGGGTGACGGGCCTTGTGCTGCAACTTGTGGAAAACCCACATTGGGCATGCAGGTGGACAATATCCCCGCCTCTTAGCAACATGGACATTGCTTTGAGACCAGGGACCAGCAAGTCTGGAGAGGGTTGGAGCCATGAGACAACACAAGATGCCCCCCTCCCCCCACACTTCGCTTAATGCTGCTGATAATAGTCATTACCCTGGACTTTCAGAATCTGAGGTAAACGCCAATCCCTGCCACCCAACCCACCAGCATGTTAGGGAAATCACCATGGGTGGGTAATCATATGCTCTATTTTTGAGGTATGAGCACATGTGATGAGAACTTCTACCATCTCCCTTAGATGACCTATGTGATATCAGTCTCTTGAGGGTAACAGAGTTGCATGGGAGCAGATGCTGCAAGCATCTGGGTACAGACCTGGTCTGTATTATGCTGTGCTGTGTACCGCCATGATGCCAGCAGAATTAACACTGTAATGTCTCCCATTCTCCTTCTCCTCCTCCTCTTCCTTTTCCAGAATGTCCTCCTCATTGTTGCCTAAGGTGGCCTGGGACTCAGACTCCCGGCAAGTATCCACACTGTGTTTGGGGGTAGTGGTGGAGTCGCTGCTGAGAATCAGATGCAGCTCGGTGTCGAAGTGGCATATCTGTGGTGCAGAACCAGAATGACTGGTCGCCTCCCTTGTCTTCTGGTGCGCCTACTGAAGTTCTTTGATTTTACTGCTCCATGTCCCTGATGTAGCCCTTCTCCCCAATGCCCCGCACAATCTTTTCATAGATGTCTACATTTCTTCAGCTGGATCGGACCTGTGCCTGTACAGACTCTTTTCCCCATGGACCAATAAGATCCACCACCTCCTGTGTACTCCAGGCTAGTTCGCGTTTGGGGCGTTGAGTCACCATGATTAGCTGGACTGGCAAGCGCTGCGTGCTGATCAAACAGGAAATGGGAATTCAAAAGCTCCTGGAGTTTTAACAAGGGAAGGATTGTTTCCTGTGTACTGGGCTGCTGTGCAGCAGAGTTGAAAACGATCTCCAGACCGGTCACAGCGGAGCGTTATGGGACACCTCTGGGAGGTCAGTTCAGTCAGACTTACACAACACTACATATATGATGCCTCTCTGTTGACCCATCAACATTGAATTAAGTGCTACACATCTTGTGGAGGTGGAGTAATTAAGTCGATATTACAGGCGAGTTAGGTCAATGGAAAGGACCTGGTAGTGTAGATGCATACATTATTAGGTCATTGTAAGGCAGCTTCCATCAACCTAAGTTTGTAGTGTAGACCAGGCCTAAGTTTCTGTTGTAGGTCAACAAGACCCAACTTTCTTTCCATTAGAAGGTTCTGTTTAATCAAAACCAACATGTTCTGCACAATATATCCGTTTCAAAGCAAAATTTATAGACCATTTTTCATGTCTCCCACAACCCATGTGATTGTCCTAATGACCAGGCTCTTGGCTATTCTGGGGTGGATCTCTCTCGTGGGTTTCCCCCTCCCTCCAATAAAAAAATTCATAAGGTCTTATTTTCATTCTACATCAAAACTACACAAATGTGACCTGTGAGTCATTGAAGGAAAATATACAGTGATCCACATGATATTTTTTATAGAGAAAAGTCACACTTTAACATACGCCTAGGTCTAGGGCTCTCTTTCTCTTCTTTTCGTTCTTTAACCAATAGATTAGACTATTCCTCTACATCTTGGCACCGCTGAAAAACTAAGCTAGTATGCCCATTTGGCAAACAGTGCTTCACACAGAGCGCACATTATACATATGCTATGTAGTTTTCACTGGCTGCTGATTAATTTTTGGATGGAGTTTAAGGTGTTGGGCTGTGCCTACAAAATCCAGCTGATTTGGGTCCTGGCTTGTGGACTGCCCATATGATGCTGCCACAGCTGAAATCAGTAACGTGACTCAAACCATCAGTTCCCTGACTTAAGAGGGAGGAGGTGGGTGGTAAGTCACTTTCTGTGAAGGGACTTTTTCTCTGAAATTCTCTTAATCCTTGTTCTGTCAAAGCCCAAATTTACTGACACAAAGGACTCTGCAAGGCTCGTCATAATGTTAGAGGGGGACTTGTAAGTAGGGCCAGTGGTGGACAGAAGTGAGTGGTTTTTATTATGTTCTATCTTTTGTATGGGATAGATTTAATGATTAGCAAGATAAGTCATTTGTAATAGGTCTTTTGATAAAAAAAAATATATTTTCTTGATCCCCCAGGTTTCTTTTGGTGTCCGTCCTCATGTTATTGTATAATGCTAACCAGAGTACACCTTCCTTGAACTTTAGAGAATTCTTCCTTATTCTCTATCTTCATCAATCTTATAATCAGACAAGTAATTTTCCATACTGACAGCAAATGCACTTGCTACAAATTCCTAATTTCAGTAATTCAGAAATATGTTTTCACATTTGAAGACTTGTCAAATGAGATTTTGATACAGCTGTCAGATCAGACTGGCTAACGTGAATAGAAAAAATGTTGTAAAACTACCTCTCTTTATTACAACACACACATTTTGTAATGTCTATTTGTATATATTTACAGCATACTTATTATATGGTATGTAATTTTCAGAGATGACATCAAATAATATGAATATGGAAAATATCCATGTATTTAATAATAATAGTGATGATGACTGATGATGATGATAATAATAATAATAACACTTAGCTCATCGTGTGGCATTTTCATCTGTGGATCACAAAGCACTTTAGAAAGAAGGGCAGTATTATTAGTCTTGTTTTACAGATGGAGAAAGTGAGGCACTGAGAGATGAAATGACTTGCCCAATGTCATACAGCAGGCCAGTGGCAGAACCAGGAATAGGACCCAGGACTCCTGAGTCCCGCCCAGTGCTCTGTAATAAATATAGAAACAACCAGATTCTCCAATTTTAAATAATATTTTATTTTAAAGGCAAATGGTCAAATATATAGATATGGACCCTATGCTCTTCCATTACATCCCGACTAAAATAAAAATTATGCAAAAACTCAAACAACCAAAAAAAGAAAAGAAAAGGAAGGCACATAAAGGTCTGTTGTATGAAGACTAACACACTTATTGGATTGGTGTCTAAGTTGGAACATGAGTAGTCTCATTGGCTTCAGTGGGTTTACTCACAGCCTTAGTCAGATGTACTTAAGAACTTTGCCGAACTGAAGCCCTAAAGATCATCAATTCAGAAAGCCCACAAGCTAGCTTCTGAACCCAGCGACAACATTTAATTAAAGCATCAAACAGATGCCCAAAATTAAAAATAAAAAAATAAATTATGCCAAACACAGTGAGTGCAAATAATAGTAACTACCACCCTTAATAAATCATATTACATAGCCTATAAAATTTCTGTATGCAAATTCTCCTTTATTAAATCAATTTGATGGGGAGGACTGTTTTTAATAAAGTATAATGACTCAGAACTCTTTTAACACTTTTCCTCAGGCAACAAAGGAATTTACCATGTGTTTTAATGAGACATTTCAAATCTCAGGCGTTCCAAATTGTACAAACTTCACCGGCATTTTAAACATCCTGAAACCAACCTAACCACATTCAAAGATTTATCTGTTGCTTGAATGCACTAAAATTCTACTTAAAAAAGATGAAATGAAGCTCACTCCCTATAGCAAAACACAAACCTATACAAAATGGAAGTGATGGGAGATACTTTCATCAAACTGTACAAGAAAGTCATGGGAAAACTACCAAAATTAAACTGGACATAACAGCGCTGCAAATTAAGACCCATCCCATCCATGACATATTCATGCAAGCAGAATCTTACACTCATAGACAGCTGCATTCATTTCATCTATTCATTTTGGTGCCTTACTGCTTATTTAAAATCCAAGCAAGTGGCGTTTTACTTTGGGGGACTGATTTCTTTGACTGGTGTCTTAGATATGCGAAGGAGAGAACATGCAAAGAAAATTCCTGTCTTTCCCCTCTCCTTCCCATGGAACTGATGCTCCAGCTCAGGGCCTGGGCTATTCATAGTCCTTGTACTTACCTGAATGCAAGCAACAACCATGCTCCCCGTCTGACTTGGGTAGCTCTGAGTACCAGTTTAATATCTTAAAGCTGCAACAGGGTCCTTTATTAAGTTGTTATATCTTTCTATTTTTCCCATGTTATTTATAATTTGATTATATGTTTTCTATTTCACTAACATTTTATTTTCATTCAGACTAATTGCTGTGTGGTTGCGTTCCTTTTATATTCCAATTATTGCTGTTCTTTAGAGGCACAAACCATATCGAAGTATCTGCATTCTGCAGTTTCTTTTGTTAAATATACTTTTACATTAATTGCCTATAGCAAACAAACTGAAATTATCACATTGGGGTCCTCTGGTAAGATCATTCTTCTGCTCTAAGACCATTGTATTCTAGTCTCTTAATACTACTAACGTCCATAATTAGCACACCCCATCATAAACACATTTTGAGACAACTCAAACATTTTTTGTATTCAGAAGCAGACTTCTAGAGGGAACATGCTGTGTATATATATATCATTGCTTTAAAAGGACAGTACGTAAATCTTAAAGGGCAACTAAGAAAGCCAGTGAGGCCTTTAAAAGCAACTAAGCAATCTGTTAAGTGAGGCTAAAATACCATACTCTATTATAACTTTGTAGATGAGCCTTGTAATATGGAGTATTTGCATGACTTTGCAGGTCAGTTTAAATTTTGGGTTAATCGGTAAAAACCCAAAGGGCAGATGTATATGTTAGTTAGAGGAAGGGTCACATGGAAAAGAAACAAAACTCTCTTAAGGTCATTACACACAAAAAATTGAAGTTGTCAAAATATTTGGTTGAGGGAAACTATACTGAAATTTAAAACATTATGGACTCTATGTAGAATGTTTTTGGATTATTCATTACTATTATTATTTTATTTTATTTATTGATTGATTGATGGACTACTTCTGGCCTGAACATACTTTCCTTGATATAGTGTTTTGGTACATTTGAGAAAGGTAGGCAATTCTCAATTATAGAGTGGGGGCATGTGCTTTATTGTATAGCTACCAATTACTAATCCTTTGGAGTGTGACAGGAGCAGATGGGTGGGGGGGAGTGTAGAAATCTTTGATGAGGGAATGTGACCTGCTGGGTCTTAATCTATCAGAAAAGAAAATTGAATGAACTTGTCAGAAAGATTACGAAGAGATTGATCACTTATGTTATCGATATCTATGGTGCTCTGCTTTGAAAAACTGGAGCACTAACATATACAGTCACTGAATGCTGTTGAAAAGGAAACATGAAATAATTACAGTACAAACACTCCTGTTTTGTTGCTTCATCATGTCATTGCTCCACTGAGGCTTGCTTCATTTTGACAGAGAGCAGCCATGTACTGATGCAGTTTCATGCTGCTCTGTGCTTGTGTGGCTCTTTCACGTTCCATTTGATGCATTAGTTGATCTCTCTTTTCCCTATTCACTCATGTCTTGTTCTTACTATTCTCCTCCTCCAAGAGGTGTTTGTATCCTGAGGACTTCTTTAAAGATGCATCAGAAAGGGAAGAGAGAGAGAGGGGCTGGGGGAGGGGGAGGGAGGCTGAGAGTAGGTTCTAACTAGTGGAGTGCTGGATACTTCACCAATTACCCACAAAGAGTGAAACCACATATACAGTTATGAGGCAGCATTAAGAGAGGTACTGGATGATTATATAGCCCTTGAATTCTCATACTGGGGCAAACTCTCAAACTGAGCTTTAAACTACAGGCATAATTGCACACTGTTCGTTACAAGCAAATCAGGTAGACTCCTAATTATCCAATTTGCACTGAAGTGACCTAAAAAATCTGGGCACGGGGTAGCTTGTTTCCTGCAGAGGTGATGCATTGCATATGATTTAAGTCAAAAGTTAGTCATGACTCTATCATTATTTATTATTTGTATTACTGCAGCACCTGTAGTCATGGACAAGGACCTCATTTATGCGAGGCACTGTATAACCATAGAAGAAAAAGATGGCTTGTGCATATCTATGTTTTTGTGATCTTCACAGTGACATTTTGATAGGCTTCAGAACACTTTGTATAGAAATATTTTATATACTACTCTGGGACAGAGGTAAAGTATTCATATTTACAAGGGAACACAGGAAAACTATGAATTAGGACAAGAAAGGGCTATCAAGCGAATAGATGTCACTGTTAAAGTAGGTTTCAGAGTAGCAGCTGTGTTAGTCTCTATTCACAAAAAGAAAAGGAGTACTTGTGGCACCTTAGAGACTAACAAATTTATTTGAGCATAAGCTTTCTTGAGCTACAGCTCACTTCAGAGTAATTATTAGAGCTAGCATAGGGAGCAAAAAGAGTGAATTGTGTACAAATAGAAACAAGGGACTAATAGGACTGCCCCAAAGTAGATGTGTGCAAGACTCTTCATAAATCTCTGCCACTACACATCAGATCTGACTTGCAAACACTCCCGCTTTTTCAGGGTTGGGCATCTCATGAGCAGGTACTGCCAAATGAGTTAAATTATGCCAATTTACGTTAGTCTTCCAAAGTGAACAAATGGGAATTAGAATGAAACCTGTGATCTAAATTAAAATTTTAATTTTGTGCCTCCAGAGGTGAAAAGCTACCTGACTGGCATACTCAGTGGTGTGTGTGTGTGTGTGTGTGTGTGTGTGTATATAATTTTATGCCTAAGGAATACCAGAATTTTTTCAAATAGCTTTTTTTCATTGTGAGTGAAACATCCTGAATATTTTGAAACCCCCTGCACAACGCCATACGGTCAGATCCTCGGGTGGTACAAATCAGTGCAGGTCCATTGATGTTACTATAGAAACACTGAATGTACACTAGCTGAAGCTTTGGCCCAGTATTTTAAATAAAGGTTTTGTTAATACAAAAAGCAACTGTGAAGGGAAATCCTCAGATATAACACTTCCTGCATGCTCAGATACACTCTGATTTCCAATTCATGTCCAATGTGCCCTTGTGGATGGAATAGTGCTTTTCTTTGCCACATAAGGCATCATGTTTATGCAAACTTAATTTTTCTTTTCATAACATGTTGATTTTGCTAAAAATATTGGTAACTGTACAATACTTTGCCTGGAAGCCCACTAAATTATGGTGTTCTTTTATTTCCTTAATATAAAAAGTATTTAAGCTCCCAGATCAAGTATCTTATGAAATCAGGGAAAGTTTTCCTTTGACTTCAGGGGCCTTTTGACCAATCCCTTAAGGAGCAGGAAAATCTTAGTGATGTCACTGAGCCTAGTCCTTTGAAAATGATCACTTCCATTCTTTGCAGTGTCTGGTTGACTGACATGAGGTAGAGATGGGTCAAGTAATTTTTTCCTGGCAGGTAAACATGACATATCAAAGCGCTGACACAAAAATGTTATAATCTTATAGTCATCTTTATTTTCTGTAAGTCCAGATATATGCACCCTTCTTCACATGCTCTCAGTGAATCATGAAACTCTAAGCAAACCATGGAATTGTATTAGGCTTCAGAGACAAAAAACGAAAACAAAAAGAAAAAAACACAAGCTTAGGGGTAAGCCCCAGCAGACCTGGTGTAGGATGAGTATTTAGTGTTGTTGTGAATTGTATTGTATTGATACTGTACAGTTAGAAAAGTAGGGAAGGAAGAAGAGTTTACTATGATGAGTTTGCCTATGTTATTAGCATCTTGAGTAGCTTGCAGGGTTCCAGGTGCTTTCCATAGGTCCCTTGGAATTTTGTTGAATGTGTTGCATCATTTCCAGGCTGTAAAAGATGTGCAGAAAAAGTAAGCCCAGTGCAGTTGGTGCTGTTATGGCAAGCCAGATGTGCTGACATTAAATCAATGACTCTTTCTGACATCCCCATAAGGGGAGTATTTTAAGGTAATTTGACTGATGATGAGTCTCATTTAAAAGGAAATATATCCAATATGCGTGATGCAGACTATAATCTTGACAAACTGAAGTCACCTTTATAAAAGGTCCTTTTTGGAGGTGGGCAAATGTTTCATAGTGAATTGCCCATTAATTTGTCCTTTTTTAGTGTTTGCCAGATGGGGACGAGAGGGGAGATACGGATGTTGCTTTGCTAAATAGTTTCGAATATTTTTTAAAGTATTTCAGACTACAAAGGAGAGAAAATAGGTGTGGCTTAATCACTTTAACTATGTTTTAGACCAGTGGTTATCAAACTGGGGGTCAGGACCCCTCAAGGGGTCATGAGGTTATTACACAGGGTGGCGCGAGCTGTCAGCCTCCACCCCAAACCCTGCTTTGCATCCAGCATTTATAATGGGGTTAAATATATTAAAAAGTGTTTTTAATTTATAAGGGGGGGGTCACACTCGGAGGCTTGCTATGTGAAAGGGGTCACCAGTACAAAAGTTTGAGAACTACCGTTTTAGACTATCACTATTTGTTGTTTCTGGTTCTACTGGTCTTGTGAGTTGTATGGGTTTGTTTTGTTTTTTTACTGGGTTAATGCATGTCAGAGAGTTTTACTAAGAAGAGGAGGATTTATGAGGACAGAAAGCAAAAAGTCCTTTGGTGAAAACCTTCATGTGAACGCACATTCTTGCTAGAATGCAGGGGATACTTTTGCTTTGTGAAAGTACACAAACATTATTGTAACTAAAAATCACTTCCGTTGACGGCAACTGAGTGTTGACAGCAAATAAATAACAAGGGTACTCATGGAAACTATGAGAGTTAAGTCACCATTTTTATTCTAATGGCTGTGTAAATGTGCATGGAATATATATAATTGCAGTATTTGCTCAGTTCTAGTAATTTTAATTCACCAGTAATAAGAGGTGATTGACAACTTGCAGGCCTATAAATGACCCAGCTATGGTCTCAGTAAACCAGGAAATAACTCTCCTGTGTAAAGAATGAGCCATAGCTTTTGTGATTGTGTGTGAAGAAAACAGTGGCTGGCTAGCTTAAAATTTGTGTGCCTTTTCTCCATTTCTTTCCCATTATTATTGCTGTTTTAATTGTTATTGTGACAGATATGGCAACCTCCTGCAATATCCTGGAGTAACCTTATTGAATTAAATTGAAACTGACAATCAAGTTTATGCATCATTGTGGGCCAGGGACTGTATGTGATTCCAGAGGGGAGGATAACCATAACCCCTTCAGGGACTAAGAGCAGTGGCAGGTGATTAGGCAAATTCATTCAATTTATAACTGCTCCAGAGAGGTGCCACCTCCTGGGGAGGTTCCCTTTAATAGTTCTAAGTGGATTCTTCAGAGGCCCACTAGAGCTACTGGTGCAGGAAGTGAAACCAGATATTATAGGGATAACAGAAACATGGTGGAATAGTAGTCATGACTGGGCTACAGGTATTGAAGGGTATGTGCTGTTTAGGAAAGACCAAAATAAAGACAAAGGTGGTGGAGTATCACTGTATATCAATGATGAGGTAGACTGTAAAGAAATAAGAAGCGATGGAATGAATAAGACATAGTCTCTCTGGGCAAAAATCATATTGGGGAAGAAAGCTATAGAGCCTCCCCTGGGATAGTGCTTGGGGTGTGCTATAGACCACCGGGATCTAATTTGGATATGGATAGAACCCTTTTTAATGTTTTTAATAAAGTAAATACTAATGGGAATTGTGTGATCATGGGAGACTTTAACTTCCCAGATATAGACTGGAGGACAAGTGCTAGTAATAATAATAGGGCTCAGATTTTCCTGGATGCGATAGCTGATGGATTCCTTCATCAAGTAGTTGCTGAACTGACTAGAGGGGATGCCATTTTAGATTTGGTTTTGGTGAGTAGTGAGGACCTCATAGAAGAAATGGTTGTAGGGGACAACCTTGGTTCGAGCGATCATGAGCTAATTCAGTTCAAACTAAACAGAAGGATAAACAAAAATAGATCTGTGACTAGGGTTTTTGATTTCAAAAGCGCTAACTTAAAAAAATTAAGTAAATTAGTTAGGGAAGTGGATTGGACTGAAGAACTTGTGGATCTAAAGGCGGTGGAGGCATGGAATTACTTCAAGTCAAAGTTGCAAAAACTATCAATAGTTGGGGATCAATATGAAAATTGAAAGATGGATAAGGAACTGGTTAAAGGAGAGACTACAACAGGTCACACTGAAAGGTGAACTGTCAGGCTGGAAGGAGGTTACTAGTGAAGTTCCTCAGTGATCAGTTCTGGGATCAATCTTATTGAATCTTTTTATTGCTGACCTTGGCAAAAAAAGTGGGAATGTGCTAATAAAGTTTGTGGATGACACGAAGCTGGGAGGTATTGCCAATACAGAAAGGGACCAGGATATCATACAGGAAGATCTGGATGACCTTGTAAACTGGAGTAATAGTAATACGATGAAATTTAATAGTGAAAAGTGCAAGGTTATACATTTAGGGATTAACAACAAGAATTTTTGTTATAAACTGGGAACACATCACTTGAAAGTAACAGAGAAGGAGAAGGACCTCGAAGTATTGGCTGATCACAGGATGACTATGAGCTGCCAATGTGATATGGCCGTGAAACAAGATAATGCAGTCTTGGGATGCATCAGGCGAGCTATTTCCAGTAAGGATAAGGAGGTTTTAGTACCGTTATACAAGCACTGGTGAGACCTCACCTGAAATACTGTGTGCAGTTCTGGTCTCCCATGTCTAAGAAGGATGAATTCAAACTGAAACAGGTACAGAGAAGGTCTACTAGGATGATCCGAGGAATAGAAAAGCTGTCTTATGAAAGGAGACTCAAAGATCTTGGCTTGTTTAGCCTAACAAAAAGAAGGCTGAGAGGAGATATGATTGCTCTCTATAAATATATCAGAGGGATAAATACCACTGAGGGAGAAGAATTATTTAAGCTCAGTACCAATGTGGACACAAAAACAAATGGATATAAACTGGCCATCAGGAAGTTTAGACTTGAAATTAGATGAAGGTTTCTAACCATCAGAGGAGTGAAAGTTCTGGAACAGCCTTCCAACAGAAGCAGTGGGGGCAAAAGACCTATCTGGCTTCAAGACTAAGCTTGATAAGTTTATGGAAGGGATGATATGATGGGATAGCCTAATTTTGGCAATTAATTGATCTTCAACTATCAGGAGTAGATATGCCCAATGGCCTGTGATGGGATGTTAGATGGGGTGGGATCTGAGTTACTACAGAGAATTCTTTCCTGGGTATCTGGCTGGTGAGTCTTGCCCACATGCTCAGGGTTTAGCTGATCACCATATTTGGGGTTGGGAAGGAATTTTCCTCCAGGGCAGATTGGCAGACGCCTTGGCGGGGGGGTGGGTGTGGGGGGGGTTCGCCTTCCTCTGCAGTGTGGAGCACAGCCACTTGCTAGAGGATTCCCTGCACCTTGAAGTCTTTAAACCATGATTTGAGGACTTCAATAGCTCAGACATAGATTAGGGATTTTTACAGGAGTGGGTGGGTGAGATTCTGTGGCCTGCGTTGTGCAGGAGGTCAGACTAGACGATCATAATGCTCCCTTCTGATCTTAAAGTCTATGATTCTAAGATGCACAAACACGTCCCACACCCCCAAGTAAATAAATAAACCTTTGGATAAACAGCCTGAGTTTAAATTAATTCAAGGCCTGCTTTCTTATCCAGCCAACAGACAGGACCTTCTGTCCAAGGAGTCCCAGGCCTTCCTGGGAAAACCTGGAATGACTTTACCTATTCATGGGGGTGCTAGACTTGAGCCAAGGAGGTTGTAAACTTGTAACACAGAAAGAACCCTTAGCGGGGTCTGAAGGACTGATCACCTACCACAGCCCATATTGGAACTGGGATGATCTCCGGTTAATTTAGCATGAGTGTATATTCTAGTATTGTTTGTCATGTTTTCTCTGTAATGTTTTCACCTTAAGAATAAATGTGCTTGCTTACAAAGGGCATAGCCTCTGGGGAGAAGGTAAGGCAGGACTGCTTAGGCAATTTGACCTGCTGGGGAGTTCATAGTGTAGGCAGGGGACATGCAGCCTGGAAAAAAACCCCGATCAGGAGGGACAGAGATGCATGTCTCTGCCCAAGAGAAGTGGTCTCAGCCTTGGAGCCAATGGTTGAGAGTGGACCATTGATGGGGAATACAGGTACAGTGACCCTGAACTGCGACCGTTATTAGTGTGTCCAAAATCTATTTGGTCCATGCTAGTTGTCAAGGTTCCTCCCCCACTCTGAACTCTCGGGTACAGATGTGGGGACCTGCATGAAAACCTCCTAAGCTTACTTTTACCAGCTTAGGTTAAAACTTCCCCAAGGTACAAATTAATTTTATCCTTTGTCCTTGGAATAACCACTGCCACCACCAAACTCTAAATGGGTTTACTGGGAAATGTAGTTTGGACACGCCTGTCCCCCCAAAATCCTCGCAACCCTTGCACCCCAATTCCTGGGAAAGGTTTGGTAAAAATCCTCACCAATTTGCATAGGTGACCACAGACCCAAATCCTTGGATCTGAGAACAATGAAAAAGCATTCAGTTTTCTTACAAGAAGACTTTTAAAAGAAATAGAAGTAAATAGGAGTAAAGGAATCACCCCTGTAAAATCAGGATGGTAGGTACCTTACAGGGTAATTAGATTCAAAACATAGAGAATCCCTCTAGGCAAAACCTTAAGTTATAAAAAAGACACACAGACAGAAATAGTCATTCTATTCAGCACAATTCTTTTCTCAGTCATTTAAAGAAATCATAATCTAACACATACCTAGCTAGATTACTTACTAAAAGTTCTAAGACTCCATTCCTGTTCTATCCCCGGCAAAGCAGCATACCAACAGACACAGACCCTTTGTTTCTCTCCCTCCTCCCAGCTTTTGAAAGTATCTTGTCTCCTCATTGGTCATTTTGATCAGGTGCCAGCAAGGTTACCTTTAGCTTCTTAACCCTTTACAGGTGAGAGGATTTTTCCTCTGGCCAGGAGGGATTTTAAAGGGGTTCACCCTTCCCTTTACATTTATGACATTAGTTCTTGATGATTTTTTTAAAGAAATAAAGTTGTGTTATGTCACAATCCTCCAGAAAAAGTATTTTATGTTTTTATCAAACATCTTTGTTTATATGCCATGACAGAACCATGCAGAAGTTGGAAGGGCAAGCACTATTTCAAATTGTAGCATGGTTCAAAGTAAAGTGATAGTTCTTCAATGTATTGTTTAAAATAATAAGATAGCAAAAGTAAGTGCTCTGCCTTACCAAGAAAAGGTTTCCAGTTTTAGTATCTTTCTGTCATTATGAGAAATTGTTATATTCTAGATACAAGTAATATGAAACAGAACATGTCCTTTATATTGTGCACCAAATAATCTGAGAAAATGGTATAAAAGATCTCATGACATTTCTTCAGAAGAGGGTTTAACCTGTGTCCTAGCCATATTTAAATTTGGTTAATACCATTCTGCCTGGCTAAATTTTTCAAAGTTTCAGTTGGATACAACATTTTTTCACTTTCTGTCTTGCCTAAGCTATTGTGTGATGTTACTATGTTCTGTGACCCACACTTTATATAAATTCCAGCATATCAATCAAAAAAAGGATCAAGCCACAAAATTGAGATTCAGATCTGGAATTTGAATTCTGAAGAGTTCTACCTATCATAAAGTTAGAGGCCACCTGCAACACTTGGATTGTGATGTCTGTTCAGCTTTCAAACATTCTCTATCAGGAGATCTAATTTGGGCTAACCTCTAATTTTATTTGTGGATGAAATGATTCTTGTATAGAGCTGATTCAACAAGGTGCGTAAACACATGCTTAAATTTAGGCATAGGAGTATTCTTACATTCAATGGAACTACTCACATGCTTAAAGTTAGGCACACAGTTAAGTACTTTACTAAATTGAGGCACATCACAGGGTGGCTCCAATGAAGCCCTTACGGGCAGTTGGGATCCTCCCTGCTCCTCCCCAACCATCAATAAACAGCTGTCTCCCAATCCCAGATAATGCTGTGAGACTAGGGATCAAGTGATAGTTTGAAGATCATTTGGTCTTCCTAAAAGTTAGCAAGTAGCTCCATTGAGAGAAGAGCTGCAGGAGTTTAGTAAGCTTCTGCAGCTGACCCTGCGGCAGGGGAAAGGACTAGAACTGATCTGATTTGTTCATTTTTTCCCTCTCCTGGTGGGAATTTTTTTACAAAAATAAAATAATAAAAAAGCAGCTTTATTTGGCTGAAAACTTGATTAAAAAATACTACATTTTCTGTGGAAAGCAGACACTTCTTGTGAACAATTTTTAACTGAAAAACATTTTTTAGTGTATAATCTTTGACCAGCCATAGAAAGAATCTATCTTAAAGAACTCCCAGGCAGATGGCCTGATGTAATCTCACAAGGAGTGGGCTAGGAAGGAGAAGGTAACAGGGAGGCTCGCCTTCATTCCCAGCAAAAGAGTCTTCAGTCGGGGTGAAAGGACATGATCAATATGATGAACTTATTTGGGTAGCTTTATTTTGTAGAAATAAAACTGAAATCCTTAAGAAAAAGAGATGGGAATCTTGTTGGTGGAGGATGTTCTTTGGCGTGTGGGTCAGTGAGCTAGCTCACTGACTTGCAGGACCTTTATTTGTTTAAAAGTGTTGTAAAGTGCTTTGGGATTCTTATGTAAATATAACAAATTATTATTTCATTCTCTTAAAAAAACTGAAGTATTTGCCTTGGTATTCAGAAAGTTGAATGTTGAGTGACTTGCTAAAAACACCAATACATGACTCAGAGAGTATGATGAAATAATTATGGTAATCAGATCAAGACAGAAAACAGGTGATCAAGAAAATGTCTTATGATTGACAAAGACATATGGGATGTATCCCAGAATTCTAAGAATGTATCAGCAATAGGAACTTCAGGAGTTTGTATTTAAAATTCTTTTGGAAATAGAGGCAGTTCCCAGGGATCTAAGGAATATTTAAACAGGAACTATAGTTCTGTCACCCTGACTGCATTAGAGGGAACATAGTAGAGAAACTAAAGATACAAAAATAGTATGGGAACCAAAAAGTTAGGATATAATTAAGGATATTGAGTACATATTCGCAAAAGAGAGATTGTCTAATACATCTCTCTCTCTCTCTCTCTCTCTCTCTCTCTCTCTCAAAAAAGGCAATAAACCAAATTGACTGGTGTGAAGTTGTGGACAGGATTTAGCTGGGTGTTGAAAAAGCTTTGATACAGTACTACTTAATAGACTAATATAACAGGTCAGTAAGTATGATATTAAGGGTAAACTACTGCACATGACTAGCCAAAGACAAGGCTTAGGTAATAAATAAACATTGCACTAGTGTTTGTAAAAGCATCTAGGATTGTGAAGGAGAGGGGAAATATAAGGTAAATTGTGGAGTGCCACAAAAATTAGTACTAAGATCTGTTTTTACTCACTTTAGTCCTATATATCAATGGTTCCCAAATTTGTTCTGCCGCTTGTGCAGGGAAAGCCCCTGGAGGGCCGGGCCGGTTTGTTTACCTGCCGGGTCTGCAGGTTCGGCCGATTGCGGCTCCCAGTGGCCAAGATTCGCTGCTCCAGGCCAATGGGAGCTGCTGGAAGTGGCGGCCAGTACGTCCCCCGGCCCTCCCCGCTTCCTGCAGCTCCCATTGGCCTGGAGCAACGAACCGCGGCCATTGGGAGCTGCGATCGGCCGAACCTGCGGACGCAGCAGGTAAACAAACTGGCCCGACCCGCCAGGGGCTTTCCCTGCACAAGCGGCGGAGCAAGTTTGGGAACCACCACTATATATCATAACAAACATTCAGGAAGGTACACCAGTTAGGAACAAAAGCTCTACAATTTACAGTAATTGGACAAGAAACATGGGCAGCAATTGATTTCTGCAATGAGGTGCAGAACAGAGATCCATATCTGAACTTTTCCCCAGATTTTGTGTTCAGTTTCAGAGTTCTGGTTCAGATCCATCTCCAGGGTACAGGAAAACAGTAGAAAATACTGAGGTCAAATATGAAAAGAAAAGGGAATACACCCATGCTGGCTATTCATTGCAAAGTATTAAGTAGAACTAGGACTGGAAGATTGATTAAAAAACTGAGTACTTCACACCAATATGAAAAGCAAACAAATTACTATAATAGTTAATAAATATAAATCAGAGGAATTTTTTCTAGTACTATAAGGGGGATGAGTGAAGTCAGAAATGAAGCACCTTTCTGTTCTAGTTGGCGTCTTATCAAATGAATAGTATAGCAAATGGGCTGGTACAGCATGGGACAACTACAATGATACAGAGCTTCCAGAATTGTAGTTATTCCAAATGGGTTAGTGTAACTACAGTAAATCTACATTATTTTGGGGGTGGGGGAGGGAGACATTAAAAGAGGACCATATTGGGCAATACAGTTCTAAAGAGGGTTGGGAAGATGATTGCTTCAAAGTATAGAAGTTAGTGTGAAATGAAAGCAATGCACAATATATTCTAAATAAGGGCCAAACATTGAAGAAGTTTAGGCAGACATTTGTCACACAAGTAGTGGTGAATTTAGGGAAGAAACTGTCAAATGCCACCACAAGGCATGCTAGTATAAATATTTCAAGGGTACCATAAGAAAAGAGAAACTGTGTGGAGTGCGGTTATTCAATCGCAGACTCCCGGAGCCTAACTGTTATGTCCTGTCCCTTTAAATGTTCGAGCACTGTCCCCTCCCCGCCCCTGCCCCGTGCAAAGCCTCAATTTCATATTTTCAGTTTTGCTGTCTAAACAATAAAGACTACCACAGCAGACATCTGTGGTTTTACAATCTGCCTCTGTTTCTGCATGTATCTCCTTTTCCTCTGGTCCCAACCTAATTTTTTTCTCTCTCTCAAAAAACAAAAAAACAAAAAAAAAAACCTGATGATGCATAACAGACTTTCACACCAACTCCCTGCCCCACCAAGTTAAAAGAATCTGTGCAAATAAAGAGTCACAGGAAAGAGGAGCTTATTAAAATGAAGATTTACTGAGTGTTAAATGTTCTATTTCCCCCTTCTTTATACTTTTTGTTTCATAAATGTTTAAAATAATTTCTTTTTTGATAATGGACTTTATGGTCCGTACCACTTGGCCAAGGGGTAGGGATAAAGTACAAATGTCTAATAGTAAAAGTACTGCTGTGTCAAAAATGGGATAATTTCTGCTTTCAGTTACACCCCAGTAAATGTGGAGTAACTGCACTGAATTTAATGGAATGTAGCAAAGCTGAATTTAGTCCTGCATGTTTGTATTTATATATTTAAAACACATATTATAAATTATCTTTTTGCATACCCTTTTATTTTATGGATAATTTGCTCTGTTACTGGCAGAAAAAGAAGTACAACTGATTAATGGAGATTTTTTTTTCTATTTCATATTGTCATTTTTCTAACCACAGAAAACAAGGAAATTATAAAGCTAAATCTCCTACTCAGAGCTCATTGAAAATTATTAAAAAAAAAAAAAATGTCAGTCATTTCTATTTCACAAGGTTCAAAATTGACTCATTTTTTGTTTTTAAAATTTTAATACATTTTTCTTATCTAAAATATGATTTGAACACACTATTGAAATCATGCGAGTAGAAGAGTTTCCTCCAGCCCTCAAAGTCCAGAAGACACAAAATTACATGCTTGATTCCCTTGTGCTCTTGTGTGGTGCAGGCCTGTATTTAAATAACAAACTCACTTATACTGAGTAGCTCAGGCTGTGTCCCTGAGATGAGAGCTGTAAACCTCTGTGGCCTTTAATTGCATATTTCATGTGGACATTAATATTATCTGTAGATGAGAGCTCAGGAAGTCTTTGTGTGGCCACAGTGAAAGGCAGGCTGTGTCCATATTTGTTATTGCGGTGTGTATGTACATGCCACAGTGAAGGACTCCCGCAGCAGGGAGTCAGCAGGACACTACTCTGCTAAAAATAGCAGAGTAGACATGGGAAGCACTGCTTGGGCATGTAAGGAGCCATATAGGGTATATACTTATAGAATTCAGGTGTGTAGGGCACTTTACTTGCCTAAGGGTATGTCTTCACTACCCACCAGATCGGCGGGCAGCGATTGATCGAGCAGGGATTGATTTATCACGTCTAGTCTAGACGCGATAAATCGACCCCTCAGGGCTCTCCCATCGACTCCTGTACTTCAGCGCCATGAGAGGCACAGGCAGAGTTGACGGGGGAGCGGCACAGGGGTGAGCTGGAGCCGATTCACACCGGTTCGCGAGAACCGGTTGATAAATTTTGAAGCCAGTTTAGAACTGGTTGTTAAAGAATACAAGGAACCAGACAGTCTGCTGTGAGGCAACTAGAAAGCTTTCGAATGCTGTAAGAGGAAAACACTTAAGCACATGGTTAACTTTAGGCAATTTTTACTCACCCGGTGGCACTCCAGGTCTTTGGCGGCATTTCGGCGTCAGGTCCTTCACTCGCTCCGGCTCTTCGGTGGCACTTCGGCGGCAGGTTCTTCAGTGCCCCCGAAGACCTGGAGCGACTGAAGGACGTGCTGCCGAAGACCAGAGCGACTGAAGGACGTGCTGCCGAAGACCTGGAGCGGCTGAAGGAACCAGTTCTTCAGTTTTTGGCAGCTCATCACTGGAGAGGCAGCAGTCAACTTACCGTGGTGGAAACATCATGGTAAGTCAATCTAAGTACGTTATTCATGTAGCTGAAGTTGAGTAACTTAGATCAATTTCCACCCCCCCCAGGTGTAGACCAGGGCTAAATTGTGTGTCACCATCTACACCAGTGGTGGGCACCGTTGGCTGCATGCGGCCCATCAGGGCAATCCGCTGGTGGGCCGCAAGACAGTTTGTTTACATTGACTATCCGCAGGCACAGCTGCCCGCAGCTGTGCTACTTCCTGCAGCTCCCATTGGCCAGGGACAGCAAACCACGGCCACTGGGAGCTGCGGGCGGCTGTGTCTGCAGACGGTCAATGTAAACAAACTGTCTCACGGCCTGCCAGTGGATTATCTTGACAGGCTGCAGATTGCCCACCACTGGTCTACGCTGCTATTTATACCCATGCTGGCTGTGCAGTGATTGTACTCTACATGCTGCTGTAAATGTTGACATAGCTTTATTTAGGTATCTAAACATGGATTTGGCTATCTAACTTTAAGCACCCAGGTTTTTAAAAAATTAACCTTAACATATGTATTTTTTAGAGGTGTTTGTCACAAGGTGACTGGCCCATTTAAGGGGGAGCAGGGGCCAGTGCACCTGGACCTGCTGCCCAAATTGGGCTTAAAGGGATGTACCTGGGCTTTTATAAAACAGGGAATCAGGCAGATGGCTGCAGACTTAAAGAGGTAAGAGAAAGCGTTACCCAAGGAACTTCTGAAAGGGTACTGAAGGAAGCAACCAGGGAAATTGTGATGTCCGGTCTCTTTAAATGTTCTGGGGGCTCTCTTTGACCCTTCCACCCTCAGTGCAAAGCCTCACTTCTGCTATCAAAATAATAAAGCCAACTGTGCGTTTAAATCAACTCCTCTGTGTCTGTCCCCTTCTCTGCGGGGTCCAAATATAACATACTGGCAACAAGGATTTTCTGCCCAACGAGGGCCCAGTGCTTCCTCTGCCTGAATAAGAAGACCGAGTAAGCCAGTAATAATTAATAATAAAGGGTGAGCGAGTTCACCTAGAGGTACAAGGTGACCAGACTACTGCTTTTTGTTACTGGGAAAGTGTGAGCCAGCCAGCAGGAAAAGGGAAACAGGCAATTAAAAGCAGAACAAGGAGGTGGTTTTTGCCATTGCTATCAAGCTTCTGGGGAGACCAACCAATGAGGGGGAAGCAAGCAGCATCTTGGTTGATCAAATGCCATCAAGCAGAGACAGAAACACCCCTTAGCCTGCCCTGAGGGTCTATAGCCAGAGGAGGGAGTCCAAAGGATTGATTCTTCAGTATATGCACACAGTCAGCGGGGGAGATAAAACACAGCAAAAAAAAGTTTCCCCTCTGACAGAGGAGATTCTGGGATGGCCCAAAGTTCAACATTAAAGAAGAAATGACACCTTTTGTGGGCAATGCTGGCAAATTGGACAACAACCACAAATCATGGGCAGTATAGTTACAACGTTTTGAGCAATTTATAGCCTGCAGTTCCACTGCTGACAGACAAGAATATTCAAACTTGCTGATAGTGATGGGTCTAAAGGCATATGGGCTGCTGCCTGACCTAGTGTCTCCAACTGTGCCCAGAATGCCATATGCGCTGCAATTACTTCAGTAATGAAGGAACATTCTTCTCCTACCCCATCCAGGATAGCAGAAACAATTTCAATTCCATCAGGGAAGTGGAAAGTCAGTAGCATAGTTTGCTACTACACTAAGGAAGTTGTCAGAGCATTGTCAGTTCAGACAAACATTAAGTGATGCCCTGTGTGACCAATTTTTTCTGGATTACACAATGACTGGATCTGTAAAAAGTTACTGATCATATCAGCCTGCTTACATTCAGAAAGGCTATTGAGGTAGCTGTTGCCATGGAAACGGAGGAGAAGGATTCTCTGGAATTTAGTATGTGAAAAGTTCACCTCCAGAATCAGTGAGATGGAAGTTCTTTATGTTCCTGTGATACTCTATGTGGCCATTGTTGTTGTTTGCTTGGTTTTTTATTTTTTTTAAAAAAAACCTCATGCTGAGAAGGATTGCTGGGCATGCCAGGTCATTTGCTGGAAGTACCGGAAGAAAGGACACATCTGGCTTGACTTGTCATATAGTTTTGTGACCAGGGTCACAGAGCAACCATCCACCCACAAAGACACTTATGAAGATTGAACCTAAGATAGGACAGAGGTCAGGAATTCATAATGTGGAAAAAGACAAGAGCTCTAGTGACACTGACCAAGACCTACCAGTGTAAGTGTTATCAGAAGCTGGAGTCGGAGATTGCATCTGGGTCATGCCTTTGATCAAGGGAGTTCTGCAAAAATGGAGCTTGATACTGGAGCTACTGTTGCATTGATTTCTGCATCTACCTATTATCAGACTTTGTCACAAGTTCCTCTGGATACTCCGGGGAAAGTTCAAGTAGATGGACAATCAGTTGTTTTACCCTCGTATGTGATTGAAGAAATGTGTCCACCATTATTTGGCAGAACTTGGCTTGAGAAGTTCAAGGTGAATTGGACTGAGATCAAGGTGAGCACAAAAATACCTCAAAACCTTCAAGAAATATGGGAAAGACCCTCCAAAGTTGTTTTTTTTTTTTTTTTCGAAAAAGAACTTAGACAGATAAGTAATGTGTCAGTGAAGCTCACTGTTAAGTCTGACAGCCAGCCAAAATATTGCAAGCCCAACATTATGCTTTATGCTCTGAAGCCTCCGGTGCAAGCTGATTTGAACTGTTTTATGAACATTGGGGTCTTGTCATCAGTTTCAAGTAGTGAATGGGCTACCTCCATCATACCAATGATCAAGAAGGATGACTGCATTCAAATTTGTGGAAATTTCAAAGCAACACTGAATCCAATTTTATGTGCAGACCAGTATCCATTACCTCCTTTTGAGGATTTGTTTGCTACTGTTAGTGGACGACAGAGTTTCAGTAAATTGGATTTGCTCAATGCATATCTTCAAGTGGAGATTAACCCAGCATCTCACAAATATCTCATAATCAACATGTAAAAATTCTTATTTTGCTACAACAGGTTGCCTTTCAGTATCGCATCAGCAACTGTCCTGTTCAAGAGAGCCATGGATGAGATACCGAAGGGATTGAATAGAGTTCAGTGCTATTTAGATGACATCCTTGTTACAGGAAAGGTTCCAGAGGATCATCTTGGAAATGTGGACACTATCTTGCAACATTTGGATGACCATAGATTCAGTATGTTGAGACAAATGTGAGTTTTTCAAACGTACAGTTGAATATCCTGGACATGAAACTCATGTCATGGATTCAAGGAATTCCCATAGAAAGAGAAGGTGGTTCTTCAAGCACCATCACCAGAGACCATGTTACAGTTACATTCATTATTGGGACTGTGGTACAGTAAATGTCTGCCTAATCAGG
This sequence comes from Eretmochelys imbricata, assembly GCF_965152235.1. Taxonomy (NCBI): domain Eukaryota; kingdom Metazoa; phylum Chordata; order Testudines; family Cheloniidae; genus Eretmochelys; species Eretmochelys imbricata. The sequence continues at coordinate 147,020,466 of NC_135572.1, forward strand.
AGACAGTATTAGCATATTTACATGAACTGTTACAAGCAAAGACAAAATGGCAATGGACTAAAGAGTGTGAATGTGTATTTAAGAAGGCGGAAAAGCTGTTTGCATCAACCAAAGTTCTTACGTGTTGTGATGCCTCCCAGCATTGCAATTGCCTTGTGATGCTTCACAAATGGAGTGGGTGCAGTTCTGTCCCATGTTTTTTTCTGATGGCATGCAGACACCAATTGCTTTCACTTCACAAACACTCACCACTCCAGAGATATGCACAAATAGAGTGAGACACTCTCAGCATGCTCTTTTGGAATTTGGAATGTCCGTACCTGTCTGTGTGGCAGACATTTTGCCATGTTGATGGATCATCACCCATTAATTTCAGTTTGTGGACCAAAACATGGAATTCCATCATTAGCTGCAGCTCATATTTAAAAATGGGCATTGTTTCTTTCAGCTCATTGCCATACTATAATTCCATAAAGGGCAATCCTGATTGGCTGTCAGGTCTGCTATGCCCAAACTCCAGTCAACACAACAACATTTTGTACAAAGTGTTTAATCTCAATTTGATGGATACGTCATCACTGTATAGATATCAACAAAGAAACCACTAAGGATGTTGTGCTTTCTCTTGTGAAGGGAATTGTGCTACAAACTACAGTGTTGGATCATAAGAATACCCAATTAACATAGCTAGTGTCAGGCCAATGTGAACAAGCTGTGACTCAAGGTTTTATCTTTTGGGGAATGCTAGTGATCATTTCAAAATCACTTCAGTCTTAGGTTTTGGAAGCTCTTCATAAAGATCTTTTTGACATTGTATGGATGAAAGCAACAGCTCACAGTGAAGTTATGGTTGATGGCTGGGGATCAACAAAGATATTGAGAAGAAGACAAAATGTTGTACTACATGTCAGCATATTCAGCATGATCTTGGATCAGCTGGTCTACACACTTGGTTATGGCCCCAGACTCCTTGGACATATATTCATGTGGATTTTGCAAGACCTTTAGAAGATTGTAAGTTTTTGCTCATAGTCAATACCCATTCAAAATGGCCAGAAATGTTCAGAATGACTTCTATAGCTACCAAGAACATCGGCTAAACAAGGTACAAAGATATCCAATCAAGCATAGCAGTACAGTTGAGTGACAAGGGAATTCAATTCTGTCCAGAAGAATTTCAGAGGTTCCTAGCTCAAAATGGAATTCAGTACATATATTTGGCTCCATGCCATCCTGCTGGCAATGGATTAATGGAACTCTTTGTATAGACACTTAAGCACGCTTTAAGAGATAATTAGTCTATTTTGAATCAACAGCAGAAACTGGACAATTTCTTGCTTGTCTACAGGAATACACCACATCCTACTACCCAGAAATCACCTGCAACTATTTTTTGAAATGATATTAGTGTACATGCTGGGACCTGTTAAGTCTTGATGTTGCCTCACATGTAGCCAAATCCCAAGCTATGCAGATTGATCAACAACATGAGACTCAGCATTTTTTCCCAAGTAGGAGACTACAAGTAGCAGAAAGAACAGGAGTACCTGTGGCACCTTAGAGGCTAACAAATTTGTATGAAATTTACCAGCCATGTCCGCAGCTCCCACTGGCTGCAGTTCGCCACTCCAGACCAATGGGGGCTGTGGGAAGCGGCGTGGGCCAAGGGATGTGCTGGCTGCCACTTCCCGCAGCCCCCATTGGCCTAGAGTGGCGAACTGCGATCGGCCGAACCTGGGGACACAGCAGATAAACAAACCGGCCTGGCCCGCCGGGGGCTTACCCTGGTGGGTCGCAGGTCAAAGGTTGCCAATCCCTGGTTTAAACCAAATCTTCCATGTCTATTTCCTTCTCTGTGGAGTCTGGCTATAACATAAGTGGCTAGAAGAACTGCTGTGAGCCAGAGTTACACAGGTCTCCTCCACAACCCTTGGCCGGGAAAGGGTTTGGGCCTCAAAGCCAGAGGCTGAAGGCCAGAGAAAACAGGCTCCATGGGAGTAGAAAAGATTCTCTAATCAAGATGTGCTGAGATTGGCTTGTCAATGCAAGGAAGATTTGCAGAGACCAGACTCAGAGTGGAGAAGAAAAGGCCCAGGATTGAGCATTATTTTATTTTATGCTAATATATTAGATCCTGGGAGAAGGGGTGTAATTGGACAAAATAAATCCTGTGTGGAATTGTTGAAGGAGCCCCACAAAGGGAAACCAGTAGGGAGAGTGCTGCAGGGCAGGCTTGTCCATTTACAGGTGTTGTAAATGTTCGATAGTTAATGACTGTCTCATTGGCTATGCATTCGCCATAACTTGTAAAACCCATGGTCAATTCCTCATGGCTGGAATATATTAATCAATTTAAAAATACCTAATTTATTTAACACATTAGCAGGGCAATTATTAACTTGTTTTCTCAACAAAAGTTTGCAACTGTTAGTCTTTAATTACTTCATTTTCACTTACAGTGTAATATTCACAGTTTAACACTACAACTGCAAAAACGATAAATGAACCTCAGAATTAATTCACATAATAGTTCAAAATACTCATGTACAACTGTTTTTACTATGTTCCACCAGTGTCATGCTTTCCTGGGAAACATTTCACAGTATATTAAGTGCCTGGTCATTGTGAATTAATTATGAATTAGTTTAGCCTCTATTGCCATTTTTCTATATTAATTTAAATGGTAAATGTGGTGTTAGAAAACTGAGATTTGCAATGACATAAAGGTCAGCAAGCATCTGATTATTCTTTTTTCTTCAAAAACGTGAGTTGACAATAGTTCTAATTTAATTAGAGTGAAAACAAACTTTGGGTTATTCTATTCTCCCAGGATCAGGCCAATGGCAAACAGTACTTTGCTATGATTAATAATAAATTATTATAGTTATCTATAATTCTATAAATAAGAATGGCACTTCATAGACAATTTTAAATAGGGGTCCTTGACTCAATGAGTTTACAATCTTTAGGAAGTGTAGAAAAAGAATCTGTTCTCCCTCTTTACAAAGGCCCACAGCCCTTGCACGTGAGGTGGGATGTGAAAGAGGACAGTGAAATTTCCTTGTGGGATTGTTGCTATCTGAATAATAGTGTGCTAGATATTATCAGAACAAGGCTTAATTGCTGCTTACATCCAGCTGCAGTATGCAAATAACTGCAAGGATTATCTCCTTTTAATTTACAGCATACTTATTTTTTGCCCGGGCATAAAAAAATTCCTTCCTGGTTTCACCCTAAAAATTAAGGGGACAATTTTAAGGTAACACATTTAGAATTGTTGAAGGGAAATGCTTCTTTGACATATTGAAACATTTTCCTTCTTTGTTTAGTTCTCCAGATACATTATCAATTTCCAATTTCCCTCTTAGATATTAATTATTTTTCCAACATTCAAATGTATCATAGGTGCTGTACAAAATAAATGAGAAGAGAAATCCCACCAAAGGCCCAGATTTTAAAAGGTATTGCTGTGTTGGTCTGCTCAATGTTGCAATGTAAAACTTAGGAGTCTGTCTCATTTTCAAAAGTAATATAGGCTCCTAAGTCAGTTAGGCATTGCAACACTGAGCAGAACTATGCCTAAATACGTGTATAATCTGGGCCTTACTACCTAATACCTGGATCCTTCAAATACTTGGCATCTGAATAATTTTACACACGTAAGAAGTCCCACTGAATTTGTCCCATTAAAATCAAAGGGAGTTTTGTCACTTGCTAGTATTTGGCTCTTTGAGTTCAGTGGGACTAGTCACATTTGGTCCACAGGGACTGCTCATGAGTAAACTTTTTTCCATGTGTATGTGTTTGCAGGTTCAGGGCCTAATTTCAGAAATAACATGCTAGTAGGGGTAGCAAACACAGTGAGGGGACAGAGTGCGGAAGGATGAGAGTTACAGCAAAATATATATATACTATATAAATACCCAATTTAGAGGTCAGCTGAAAGACACTGTGGTGGATACAGGATGAAATGGAGGTTCTTCCATTTTGAAATAGCAGTTCCTCATCTGACGGCTCCTTTTTTTTATTGCTTAAGTGAAGTGGGTTAACCTTTATTCTATACTCAATTAACCAGTGTCTAAATCTCAGAACACGTCGTCATTGTCCTTGATGGTATATATTTAGAAAGAAAGAGGCGTAACAACAAAAATAAATTTGAGAACAAAACAGTTGGCACTAGCTGATACACTTATTGGCCTAGAAGCCAAAGACCATCAAATGTGTACTTATGGAAAATGCACCATCCTATGACCGCACAGGTGACCTCTCCATGTCAGGTTTGACAAGTTTGAACCGTTGAACACAATTTTCAGACAAGGGTTTTTGCTTTTAAAAGATAGTACAACTAGAGAGGGAGGGGAGAAAAGGAGTTTGTTAAAATGAAGAGTTACTTTGAATTGCTTTCCCCCCATAACGTGATTCAAAAGACAATCTTTGTTTTAAATATAGGATGAAATTCCAGTCCTACTGAAGTCAATGGGAATTTTGTCCTTGCTGTGAATCAGGCTATGATTTCACACATAAGATTTTTCACAAGCACAAAGTTAATCACTTTAATAAGTGGAGTGAAGCAACAAAAGGTGGGGAGTTCAATTTGTTTTATAACTTTCAGGTGGCTTCACAAGTCTTAAATATAGGTGAATTTTGTTTGTTAGGTTTTTTGGGTATGAAAAAAACATTATCTAAGTTAGGAAGAAAACCCTCTGGGGTTATGCCAAGTTCAAAACATTGTAGATGGAGTGCACCTTCAAATGAACTTTGTGAATAATTGTTTTACCTAAGTCATATAAAGTAACCACTGCAGATCCAATGAGTCTGCACTTACTTATAGTACGTTTTAAAAAAACGTGTTAAGAGAAATTCTGATCCAAACCCTGGATCTGAAACCCAGAAAAAAGTTTGGAGCAATCTTCCCAAATCAAACTGATTCCTACAATACCTTGAAATTTGAATGAACTGGAATATGGAACTTGAATGTCCAGCTACTGGGATAGAGTGGGTGAGGTAATATTTTCTTATTGGAACAACTTTAGTTGGAGCTAGAAGAAGAGCTCTGTGTAAGCTCCAAAGCTTGTTTGTTTCACCAACAGAAGGTGGTCCAATAAGAGAGGTTACCTCTTTACTACCTTGTCTCTATAATATCCTGGTACCAGTACAGCTACAACAGCACTGTATACAGCTACTGATATGTTGAGATTTAAGTTATGATTTTTTTGGCCATTACAGAGACATGAATTTTTGGATCAGGATCCAGAGTTTGAACCTGGGATTTGGTTCGGGCCCATCTCTGCTACTACTATACATGGAAATCTTTTTTTCCCTTTGTTTGTAATTGTTTCACCAGCCTTGAAAAGGTAATTTCAAGCACTTTGATAATGTCTGTTTTCACTGTAACACTGTTGTTTAATCAGATTCAGAGCCAAATTCTGCCTTCAGATGTCTGTGGCTCCCACAATGGTTTTATTGTTGGATTGAATTACCTTCCTCTGAGGCTTTACAAAATTACAGGTGGGGCCGAATCTGGCCCTGAGTAGATATAATAACCATCTAAAATAAGGCAGTGCCATCTTCATTGAAGAAGAAAGAAGTGAAGCTAACACATTTACTAATAAAAAAAAACAAGGAGTACTTGTGGCACCTTAGAGATTAACAAATGTATTTGAGCATAAGCTTTCGTGGGCTAAAACCCACTTCACTGGATGAATGCAGTGCATCTACAATCTGTCACATTTACTAATAGTTTACAACAAATACTAAATAATGATACTTATTAGCACTTTTCATCTTCAAATTGTTTTACTAACATTAATTTAACCTCATAACACCCGGTGAGGTAAGTAAATATCATTAGACCTGTTTTATGAAGAAATTGGTGGCACAAATCACTTAGGTACTTTTGAAATATTTCATTCCTATGTGACTTAAGAGCACATACCCCACTGAAAGGCAATAGGGATCTATGTTCTTAAGTCACATAGGTTGCTTTTGAAAATCCCACCCTAAATCTCTTACTCGAAGCCACTTAATTTTGAACATATCTCTGGAACAGCTACTACCACTCCATATCTAAAAGCCAAAAATAACCCCCACTTTATCCCTGATTCCCTTCACACAAACATAGCCTACATTTATGCAATGTTAAGGTTGTAGTGTTAAGTGCTGAAAATTAAAGAAATATTCAAGTAATTTGGAATTTATAGTCTGCCCCTAATGTAATTGCATCATTAGTCTTTAAATTCATGATCACTTACTATTTCTTAAATACCACAGTACACTCATTTTCCAGATGGTATAAACAAATAAGATCTGATCCTCTTCTCACTTACACAAATTTAAAACTCCTGTAACTCTGGTGAAGTTCCTACTTTACACCAGTGTAAGTAAAAGAAGAATCAAGTCTATAGATATGAAAGAGGCACTGTGGCCTGGAGACTAAAACTAATCTGTCACCTCAGGTATTTGGATTCTGTGTCCAACTGTACCACAGATGTCTTATGTGGCCACTTACCTTCCCTGAGCCTTTGTAAAGTGTGAATAATATTTGTTTATTTCTTTGGAGGGTAGTGTTAAATTCCACTCAGTAAGGGTTGTGAATTGCGTACAATTATTAAGTCTAGTCAATGGAAGACGTAGGAACAGAATTCAGGCCTTCATCTCTGTGAGTGTTCACCTAAGCCAAGGAGGCATTTTGGGAAGAAAACAAACCCTACCTTGGTAGTGCATCTGGTGGTGGGAGTGCATGTTGTCCATTTTCAAGCACTTCATTCTCACCAGGGTCTCTAACAGGTGGTGAGGCTCCACACTTTTAACTATCCTCTAGGATGGTGCTAATGCAGATGTTTGGCCTGTCCTCATAGACTCATAGACTTTAAGGTTGGAAGGGACCATTATGATCATGTAGTCTGACCTCCTGCACAACACAGGCCACAAAATATCACCTAACCTATGTCTGAGCTATTGAAGTCCTCAAATCATGGTTTAAAGACTTCAAAGTGCAGAGAATCCTCCAGAAAGTGACCCATGCCCCATGCAGCAGAGGAAGGCGAAAAACCCCCAGGGCCTCTGCCAATCTGCCTGGGAGGAAAATTCCTTCCTGACCCCAAATATGGCGATTAGCTAAACCCTGAGCATGTGGGCAAGACTCAACAGCCAGACACACAGGAAAGAATTCTCTGTAGTAACTCAGATCCCAGCCCATCTAATATCCCATCACAGGCCATTGGGCATATCTACCGCTAATAGATGAGGAGAGCAGGACTATTCTTCTCATTCCTCTCTGCCCCTCCCATCCCCACATCCCAGCTTCTGATGTTACTGGCAGCATTTCACCGTTTTGCAGTCCAATGAGCCATTATTGTATGAGAGGAAAATAAAATTATGAAACTCCAAATCTTTTCAAAACAACAACAAAACAATTTACTGTAGCATGAGAGTGAAAAATGATCAACTACTTTTAATGAAAGAAACCTGGAACCCTAATTCTTTGAAGATTGTTTTAAGCCACAAATGCAAACTAGTATATTGTGAAAAATAACTACAAATCTCAGTTAGCTTCCCAGTGCCATTTTTACCCTCCTTCCTTTTATTTCTTTAGTAATCTGTATGTGGTTGACTTCTCTTGCAAACTGTGACTCTTCTTGAAATAAAAATATCTGATTTTTGGATGGCTATAATAATGATGATGTATTGTTTTCTTCCAGGGAATCATCTATTTTTTACTCCATTGTTAGTTCCTTTTCTTGTTCTGCATTATGGGTTTAAAGTTCTAAAGAAAATAATATAAACTTTTATCAGTACACCATGGTCTCAATATCTTGTCAACCTTGTCTATCTCTGTCCCAGGATTCTCATAAAATTATTGTTCATCCTGTTTTTTCTTCCTTACTTCTTCCTGAAAAGATTATTGTTTTACAAACCTTATTGTAATTTTTAAAAGGTGAGGTTCAAAAATAGGAGCAGGACCACACAGAGCATAGGAACGACTGCTCTAATATGTGACATTGCTTAGATTTCATTTGTCAAGATCAGTATGGCTGATTAACTAGCTTGAGTTCTATTTATAAATAAAACTGGGTGTTCCCCTTTGTGACTGTCAATCATATAGAGATAAATGGGTCAAATTCTGGTCTCAGAAACTAATATCAATTTGAGTAATTATACAGAAGTCAGTGTAGAGTAAGGGCTTGTCTACATGCTGGGGTAATGTGTTTTATGAGGGTGTAATTTCTAAAACTCACTAGTATGTTGCACATTAGTTGATCCATGATAACCCTGCTGGTGTACATTAAAGGTTTCATAGTGCACTTGAACATAGTCCTGTTTCAAACAGCCCTAAGTTAAAGTGCACCAGCATGGTCTACATGGACCAATTTTAAGGAAACGGTATAAAACACATCTTAGTTAAGAAAATATTGCTTAACTGATTACCCATATCATCTTTCTTATGGTTTTTTGTTTTGTTTTTTTGTTTTTAGTTTTGATTACTTAAGTCAAGAAAAAGTCAAAAAATCAAGAGTTAAATTTAATTTTAAAGTGTTTTATTATCTTTCGCAACAACTATTACTAGTATAGGATATAAGAAGGGATAGAAACAGGGACACAAGGGGCAAGCTGCATTTGCTTTGCAGCTTGGAATCTCCACCCCCGTTCCAAGTCCCTTTTCCTTAGGAGCTTCTCTTGGGTGTTGAGTTGTGGGGGAGTGAAGAATAACAGATGATGTCACTCCCTGCCTTATATACATTTAGCATATGGCAGGAACCCTTTGTTCCTCAAAACAGTTCCCAGGCCAGTTTGTGGAAAAATACAAGCCCCCAAAATGGAGTCCAGAGTCATGTGGACTGGTCACATGACCTTGTAGAGTCATAGCAGCCATTACTTACAGGCTGGCTGAAAGGTCCACCGGAAGGCTCACCAGGTGAGGGATAAGCTTCTCTTAATGTCTATTGTTTTTCCTAACGGTCCATTACCCTGAATGGACCCTTCACAACCAGCTATTTAGTCTGGAAGCATCTTCCTACCTAGGTGTCAACCAGGTGTGAATGCATGTGAAATACAGATACATAATCAATATTCATAACTTCAGATACAAAACTTATACATGCATACAAGTAGGATAATTATATTAATCAAATAATACCTTTTCCAATGACACCTTACATGACCCATCTTGTACAAAATGCATCAAAATTATGCCATAATAATATAATATCACTATGAAGAATATGGGATGCAGTGTCACAACAATAACCATTCAGCTTTTCAGAATAAAATAACACAACCAAAAGAGAAAATAACACTTAACCTCTCTTCTGGGATGGTGACTGTGTTTAGATTTTTTTATTAGAGTCCCTCAGAATAGGGCTTCCCTTGTTTCAATTGGTTAGCAATTTCAGTGTTGCTAACACAAGAGAGGAAAAACAAAACAAAGCTAAAGAATAAGACAATTTGGTCAATTACTTACATTCCAATTCACCAAAGTCTCCTTCTCAATGCATCTATAGAAGTCAACCCTTTTAACCTACTTCCCATAAATTATATAAGCCCCAGGATCTGATTATCACTCCTGACTATCCAACAAACTCCTACATTTATGACAAACTCTGTAGTCTGAGTACAAATCAAGGGAAGTTTGCTCACTTGGTCTTATTTTATGTTTATATACACCTAGAACTTGAAAGGCAATAAGAAATGGTTAACTATAGTAGACACATGTACAGTGTTTCACAGCCTTGATTAACAAGGGTAACCTGTTCAGTTTCAAAGCAACTTAACCACAGTTTTGATTGGAACCAGTTATAAAACAAGGACACATCCTTGTGTGTGACAATCTTTAAAACACCTACATAAGCATGTACTCTTACTAACTAGATATTCTGTTTCAGAAAGTAGTCAACTGACTGATCTGGATCATAGCCCAAGAGATAGTCTCTGTGTTATATATTACCAAATCTTTGCTTAGCCATTGGCTTTCAGATCAATTATTGACACTGAAAACACAGATGGACTGATGGACAAACATGACTGTACTCTTTTTTCCAGTGCACTAGCAGGCCACCTGAATTCCTGGATAATAGGAAGAGGCCATTAAAGTTACCTATCTGAGATAGGTACTTGATATCACCAGGAGTACTTCCAGGTGGCCAGCCAAGGACCTCAATCTTCTCCCTTCCAGGTGTTTCTGACTTTTGGTAAGTGATGTGCTGAAGGAGACAGGTCATTAGAACATAAGAATGGCCACACTGGGTCAGACCAAATGGTCCATTTAGCCCAGCATCCTGTCTTCTGACAGTGGCCAGTGCCAGATGCTTCAGAGAGAATGAACAGATCAAAGGATTAACCAAGTGATCTATCCCCTGTTGTCTAGTCCCAGCTTTTGATAATCAGAGGTTTAGGTTTCAGAGTAACAGCCGTGTTAGTCTGTATTCGCAAAAAGAAATGGAGCACTTGTGGCACCCTAGAGACCAACCAATTCATTTGAGCATGAGCTTTCGTGAGCCACAGCCCACTTCATCAGAACCCAGATCATGGGGTTGCATCCCTGACCATCAAGGTTAATAGCCATTGAGTGACACATCCTCCATGAACTTATCTAATTCTTTTTTGAACCTTGTTATTTTTTTGGCATTTACAGCATCCTCTGGCAATGAGTTCTACAGTTTGACTGTGCATTGTGTGAAGTAGTGCTTCCCTATGTTAGTTTTAAATCTGCTGCCTCTTAATTTCATTGTGTGGCTTCTAGTCCTTGTGTTATGTGAAGGGGTCAACACATACTTATTCACTTTTGCCACACACTCCATAACTTTATACAATTCTATCTAATTCCCCCTTAGTTATCTCTTTTCTCAGATGAACAGTCCCAGTCTTTTTAATCTTTCCTCATATGGAAGCTATTTCATACCCCTCATCATTTTTTGTTGCCCTTCTTTGTACTTTTTTTTTTCAGGGGCAACCAGAATTGCAAGCAGTATTTTAGATGTGGGCATGCCATGTATTTATACCAGGGATCAGCAATCTTTGGCCTGCGGATCGCCAGGGTAAGCCCTGTGGCGGGCCGGGCCAGTTTGTTTACCTGCCACATCTGCAGGTTCAGCTGATCGCGACTCCAACTGGCCACGGTTTGCCGCGGCAGGTCAATGGGGGCTGTGGGAAGTGGTGCGGGCCAAGGGATGTGCTTGCCGCCACTTCCCTCAGCCCCCATTGGCCTGGAGCAGCGAACCACGGCCAGTGGGATCTGCAATCGGCCGAACCTGTGGATGCGGCAGGTAAACAAACAGGCCCGGCCCACCAGGGGGCTTACCCTGGCTGGCCGCGTGCCAAAGGTTGCCAATCCCTGATTTATACAGTGGCATTATGATATTTTCTGTCTTCTTATCTATCCCTTTCCTAATGGTTCCTTACATTATTAGCTTTTTTGACTGCCACTGCACATTTAGCAGATGTTCTCAGAGAACTATCCATAACGATGCTAAAATCTCTTTTCTTGAGTGGTAACAGCTAATTTGGAGCCCATCATTGTGTGTATAGTTGAGATTATGTTTTTGAATGAGCATTTTTTTGCATTTAGCAACATTGAATTTTATCTGCTATTTTCTTGCACAACCATCTAGTTTTGTGAGATCCTTTCATAACTCTTTTCAGTCAGCTTTGAACTTTACTATTTTGAGTAGTTTTGTATCATCTGCAACCTTTGCCAGCTCATTGTAAACCCCTTTTTCCAGATCACTTATGAATATATTAAACAGCACTGGTCCCAGCACAGATCTTTGAGGAACCCCACTATTTACTTTTCTCCACTGTAGAACCTGACCATTTATTTCCTTACTCACCTTTATTTCCTATCTTTTAACCAGTTACTGATCCATGCGAGGACCTTCCGTCTTATACCATGATTGCCTACTTTGCTTAAGAGCCTTTGTTGAGGGAACTTGTCACAGGCTTTCTGAAAGTCCAAGTACACTATATCCACTCAATCACCCTTGTCCACATGTTTGTTCACAGCCTCAAAGAATTCTAATAACTTAGTGAGGCATGACTTTCATTTACAAATGCCATGTTAACTCTTTCCTAACATTTTAAGTTCATTTATGTGTCTGATAATTCTGTTCTTTACTATAGGCTTACCAGCTTGTAATTGTCAAGATCACCTGTGGAGCCTTTTTAAAAAATGGCATTGCATTAGCTATTTGCCAATCATCAGATACAGAGGCTGATTTAAGTGATAGGTTAAGTTACATACCACATTTAGGAGTTCTGCAATTTCATATTTGCATTCCTTCAGAAATCTTGAGTGAATACTATCTAGTCCTGGTGACTTATTACTGTTTAATTTATCAATTTGTTCCAAAACCTCCTCTAATAGCGTCTCAGTCTGGGACAGTTCATCAGATTTGTCACCTAAAAATAATGGCTTATATGTGGGAATCTCTCTCACATCATCTGCAGTCAAGATGCAATGCAAATAATTCATTTCTTTCTTTGCAATGGTTTTGACTGTGTTGAGTGCTCCTTTAGCACCTCAATCATCCAATGGCCCCACTGATTGTCTCTTAAGCACTGATATGCTTAAAAAAATGTTGGCTTTTGTGTCTTTTGCTAGCTACTCTTCAAATTCTGTTTTGGACTAATTATACTTTTACGCTTAACTTGCCAGATCCCTCGACAGGATTTGAGGTCCAATTTTTAAAGGATGTCTTTTTGTCTCTGACCAGGTCTTCTACTCTGTTGCTTTACCATGTTTTGCTTTTGTTTGGTCCTTTTACTGTTGTTGTTTTATTATTATTATATTATTTTATTTTATATTTTACATTGAGTTTCAGCCTCTATTGTGGTGTTTTTAAAAAGTTTCCATGCATCTTGCAGGCATTTCATTCTCATGACTGTTATTTTTAATTTCCATTTAATTAGCATCCTCATTTTTGTGGTGTTCCCCTTTTTGACATTAATAGCTACTGTGGTGTGTTTCTTTGGTATTTCTCCCTCTACAAGAATGTTAAGTTTCATTACATTATGATCACTATTACTGAGCAGTTCAGCTATACTCTCCCAATCCTGTGCGCCACTTAGCACTAAATCAAGAATTGCCTCTCCCCTTGTGGGTTCCAGGACTAGCTGCTCCAAGAAGATATTAATGGTGTCTAGAAATTTTATCTCCGCATGCCATACTATGGAGACATGTTTCCAATTAATAGGAGGATAGTTGAAATCCCTCATTGTTATTGAGTTTTCTGTTTTTGTAGCCTCTCTAACCTCTGAGCATTTCACAATCACTGTCACCATCTGGGCCTGTGGTATATTCCTACTGCTATACTCTTATTATTCAAGCATGAAATGTCTATAGACATTCTAGGGTACAGTTTGATTCATTTAGGATTTTTGCTATATTTGACTCTCTGCTGTCTTTCACATAATGCGACCACAATACCAGCACAACCTACTCTGTGATCTTATATATTTTGTACCCTGGCATTACCATGTCCCATTTATTATCATCGTTCCACCAAGTTTCTCTGATGCTTACTATATCAATATCCTCATTGAATACCAGGCACTCAAGTTCACCCACTTTAATACATAGACTTCTAGCATTTGTATTAAAAAATATTGTCAATATTCAGTTGTCTGCCTTCATGTGATATAATTGAATGAGAATCTTCTTTGTTTGACTTTCTCTCTTCAGTTCCTTCCTGTACTTCATTAACTTTTATCATCTCCTCTTTACTAGGATATAGAGTTTCCCTTTTAATTAATTCTTTCTTCAGGTACATGTCTGTCTGAACCATGTGCTTCTCTGGACCTGTCAGCTTTCCCCCAACACTTCATTTAAAAACTTCTGACCTTTTAAATTTTACATGTCAGCAAGCTGGTTGTTTTATCCCATTTTTGCTGAGTGATCCAAATTGGTTCCTCTTCTTGGAGATGCTGGCATGGACCAATCAGGTGGTGACCTGTACATCTTCCAAACATTGAAAATGGCCAACCAAAATGAGAGTTGTCTTCTCTCACCATCCAGTAAGGGAACTAGGTATTACTTTTGAGTTCTTGCAACTGGGGATGGAATTTTCCAGTATTTTTGTGCAACACATCTTGTCATACCAGCTTGTACAAGACAAGTTAGGCCAAAGATGTTGGTAAAACTATCTTGGATCATGCATTCAACACTGGCTGACTTACTCTGGTCAGCAGCTTGCTTCCTGACATCACTTTCCAGGGGCCTCTCTGCAGTACATCCCTTGGACAACTTTGCACACTATGCTTATTTAAGATGTAGTTTCTATATCAACCCTCAGCTAGCTGCTGAAATGTCCAGGTTAAAATTCATATAGATATAGAAATCTGCTCCATAGTTTTGATGCTCTTTAAACTTGTTTTAACAGTCCTTTATACAAATCAAAATCTCTTCAAGAACTGATGTTCTCCAGCACGCTGGGACAGCTATATAAATCTTCCATTTCTATTCTCCTTGCTTTAACAACAATGGTGGAACCTTGTTATGTATGGCTGAGCTATGTCTTTAACTTATTGATCAAACAGTTACATTTCTGGTTATTCCACTCGTGATCAAGCATCTTTTCACTAACTTTATAGTATGAGCACACTTGATAGTAAATATCAGCTTTACTTCACTTTATCACTAAAGTGAAAGAAATCAATATGAACACAAGCGCTTTTTCCCCTAACAAAATTGCCAATGAGGTAAACTCTTTCTTTAATGTTGGCAAAGTCATATCACTTACAGCTGACTTAATTTAATTACAATATTTTATTCAATCTGGTTCCTTATTTGTCACTAATGTACCTAGCAATATAATATTTGATATGTATTTATTAATTAATTCACGGGGGGGGGGGAGAGCAAATCTCTTCAGGTGTACCAATAGTACGCTCTTGTGAAAGTCTGCAGAAATGCTGAGTTTCCTCAGACTATTTGGAAAATCTGAAGAAATTTTGCTATTTCACCTTTAGTTTTATTCTCTCAGACCTCTGTCCTACCTTTTCTAAAAGACATTGAAGACTGGAAAATTCTTAAATAGTAAAAATTTATAATTTTGGTGACATTTGTTACTGCACAATTAATGCACAACACATTAGTATGCTTTAAAAATCACACCCTGTAAGGCTTGTTACCCTACAGTGTAGACAAGCTGTTCTGCAGATTTAGATCCTGGTAATTAAATACAGAATCTGGCCCATATTGTAAGAAGTACAGCTAGCCACACCTATAGTAAAGTTTCCTGACACTTTCCATTATAATAACCCATTTTCAATTGCTTATAACTTTGCCAAACTTTAACTATTCAGGCTGAAATTGTCTCAAACTGATTTTTAGATAACACGATTCAGCCATTTCTGAGAATGTGATCAGGAAAAACTTTACAAGTGTTGTGCAGGGAATCTCTAGGACTGCCACACTGTGCATGCTCCATGCCCATGGAGAATCCCTGTGATGACCAGACTGCTCATGTGCCATCCCCACACAGTGACTGAGCATACTTCATCCTGGGACTGAAATGCCAGAGAAGTGAGGAATGTGGGGAGGTGGGAAAGTGTAGAGATGCAGGTGAGGGGACTAGAGAGAGGAGTTCCAGGTGAACCTGGGTGTTGAAGGGAATGGGGCAAGGGACTAGGGGACTGGAGTGGTAGGGGGAGGAGGAGTGAGTAGGGACACAGGAAAAAGTTGGGGAAGGTATAGCACCCAGGGAAGGGAGGAGCAAGGGACAGGGCAGAAGCAAGGGGTGGGGTAAGGGAATCTGGCAATGGAGAGAGAGGCAAGAGCTGGGGAAAGGAAGATAGGAGCAGAAAGGGTCAGGCGGGAGAAGTATCTGTAAGTGCTAGAACACGCTCTCGTACAGAATCTCAGATTGAACCTGGAAGTCCTGACTGCTGTCTACCAAATAGCTATAAAACACACTGGCAAAGTGTCACTGTTACTGCCTCCTAATGCCAAGTCCATGTAGAATATAACAGCTTTCTTCTGCTACCAGTTACTCCTTCTCTTACATGGTAATGGACTGTGTAATGGATCTAAAGTGCCCAACCCTGCTGATGACTCATGTGGGGTCAATATGGTTCTATATAACAAAATTTCTGTTTTGTTTTCCGTTTGCTTTTTTTAAAAAGGAAGGAGGAAATTACACTAAAAAAGCCTCTACATTAAAAGAATGTTAAGGTTCTTAGTAAAGTCAGTAACTCTGAAGTTAGGAAATGCCAGAATTAAGGTTGCCCCTGCAATTTTCATTTGGCCCCTTGCATGCTTGTATTTTGATACCGTCTTCAGTGGGAGAACAGGTGAGTCTGACTCCTGTTACCCCTTTTAATAATAATACCTAGCTCTTAAATAGCACTTTCCATCACAAGCTCTCAAAGTGCTTTACAAAAGAAGTATAAGTATCCTTATCTCTATTTTACAGATGGAGAATCTGAGACACAAAGGGGTGAAAAATCTTGCTCAAGGTCACCCAGTAGGGTACTGGCAGACCTGGGATTTGAATCCAGGTCGTCTTAATCCCAGTCCATTTGGCACTCCACAGTGACACTATTTAAAGGATGTAGCAATGTTTTCCCCTTTGTATCATATCAACTCCATTGGCAAACACAGCATGCCTTGGTTCTGCTCTGGCATCTCTTTGGGAAGGCCAGAGCTGACAGTAACATTAATCTTACATAGTTTTTGCATTAATAAAGTGCAGAATCTAGGACTCTGACTTGACCTTGTACAGGGATGCAGATGGAACAAGGGACAGGGTTTCTCATGTCAACTCCCCTTGCCGACTCCACACAGGTTAGTCGTAATCTAGCTCTGAACGAGGACTGTGAGGTTAGTTTAAAGAAGGATTTTATTGATTAAAAATGTGTTGGTTGTGTTTTTTTCCCTGACTCAGCAATATGTTCACTTGTTAGACGTTTTGTGTTTTTAAAAGTTACACAAGATTTGAATGTGTTTCTATCTGAAAAGTATGTCGTGAACAGGACACACATTGAGAAAGTATTTTATTACCATACATCATTCTTGTGTTACTTGAATGCATAGAGTTTTGTGGTGTGTACCCTGATCTGAAGTGGTTGGTATTAAAAATATGTATCATTTCCACAATAAAATTGGGAAGAGAAGAGGAATTCATTGTCATTGTTTGAGAGTTGTTCTTTGGTATATCATAGAATAATGGTGAAGAGCATTCTACGAGGTTCTTAGGTAGCTGAATGCACATTTAGCAGCAGAACAGGTAGCATAAATTGAAATTTACCTGTATAATATTATTGTATACTGTAACAACTGGTAGCATTTTCTGTACATTGTTAGGGGGCTTATTCCTTCACCCACTTACTTCCCTGGTCCCTCTCGCATGAACAGAGAGCAACAATACCCAAAGTCCAACACAGAAATGAGGATTTCACAACTACATCTATAAAGACATAAGGGTTTCCCAGCTGTGTCTATTGATAAGTGAGTTCTTGCCAGATAGGATGCTATCAAACTAAGTTTCCTTTTACATTTTCTAGGCACTTCCCTTTCTCTGGAGGTGATAGGCATTATCAGGACAGGATTGTATTCCTAACAGCCCAATAGCACCTTATTTCAATGTGACTAGTTTAGAATGTGAGGATGTGACAGTTCGCTTCCCAGCTTATGGCTGCCTCTGCTGTTTAGCCAAAGGCCTTAGCCTAAGAACAGGGCCTCAGACTGTCACAGTAAGAGAAGGCCTTTACACTGGCAAACAGTGATTTTGGTTCTTTCTTTTATACCTCTATAACTAGCTAAGTGATAAAAATACACCTAAATTCTTAGAGTATAGGCCTTTCTAGACCGGCCTGAATATCTATATCCTAACATACATAAGAATTCTAGGTATAAACATGTCAGTGGTACTTCTCTGGGTAATACACATGATAATAATTTAACTGTCTACTTCCCATTGATTTATAATGGACTTACTAGCCTAAGGTACAGATTTTTAAAGGCACCTAACTCCTATTGTTTTCAAGGAGGAAATAAGGGCCAGATTTTTAAAGGAGCATTTTCAGAAGTGACTTAGACATTCAGAAGACCAAGTCCACGGTGATTTTCAATGAGACCTAGACTCTTTAGTCAGTTAAGCATAGCAACATTGATTGGAGCATAAAATGAATACCTTTTGAAAATCTGGGCCTTAGATGTATATTTTTTTTAAATTTAGGCTTCTAAGGGACTTAAGCATATTTGAAATTGTTACCCTATTTTTATTAGCAGATATTGGAACATCAGTTCTGTAATTTGCATATTTTGAGACATTTACAATCTCCTTCAGGCATTTTGTCCCAGCAAGACACCTTTGCCTACCTAGTCAGGAAAAGATGCTGAATTATGATGTCATATGTGAGTTGGACTACATTGGGCAATGCTAAAAATGTAGCAAATGTTAATAAATATACTTAGAAACTATTTGATATCTGTGTCCCCTAGATTTCACCAATCTAGGAAACATTTTTAAAGGATTATCTTTATATATATAAAAAATATGTTGTGAGGGGTTTCATTCAGTTATTTTTGACTTACTGGTAAGGAAAAGAAAAAGTATTGATGAATAAATACATATTTTTGTTTTCTTCAGTAATTAAGAGCTGAAGAAACTGATATTTTTCCCCAAACTTTAGGAAGAAAACAAGAAAAGACAAAAAAAAGAAAAGAAAAAGAAAGAAAGAAAGAAAGAAAGAAAGGGAAAACGTCATTTTAGATTAAATTAAACAGAAACTTTCTACTCCAAAACAGAATTTATTGAAAAGTTATGAGATGAAGAATGGTGTTTTTTGAGGTGGGAGTTATAATTGAATGTCCCATCATAGCCTCAACTGTACCAAACAGCCACTATAATAATAGTAATGATGACTTACTCTGTATAGTATTTTTCATCCTGAAGCATTTCAAAGCAGATTACAAATTTAAGCCTCATCTGTATAGATAGACCCTGTGTCCATGTGGAGGCATTTTGAAATCTGCTATAGCTCTGGGTAACACAGGCATACACCTACTCAACACAGATGCAGGATCAAAATCTTAGAGATCGCTTCATCCAATGGAAACTGTGGAGGGAATTTGGATAGGCAACATATAATTAAGTAAATTGGCCTGGACACTGTGATAAAACTATTACTTCTGCAAGAAGAGTGCAATGAATGAGACACCAAATGATAAATCACGAGGACCTTGACTTTGTATGTCGTCTGTAAGATTTGTTGTTGTTCTGGTGATAGAATTTCTGTTGAGCTTCTTTGGAACAATGTGTTTGGGAAGCTATTATGAGATAAGAGAATGTATCACTTTAGGAACAGAAAAGTGGATTATGTACTTGCATCTTTCCAGAAGTTACCAGTCTCATCTTAACTATGACCAGAGGAAGAATAGCTATCATCTATTGTTACCTTGTTTGCCCACAAATTCCTCAGCAAAAGCATTTAGCATCTGATGAGAGAGAATGCAAATTAATTGTAAAATAACTTTCAATAAAAGAAATAGTAACTTTTTGTTCTCTGACTCTTATTGGGAAAATAGTGAGAGAGACTGTTAACAAAGCTCCGTGGTGGAAAACCCTATAGTTATGAATGTTGTCATTGTTCATCAATATTTATAAGCTGTGCAATTGTACTGTAGTCAATAGGATTCCATGTGTTGTAAAGCAACTCAGAATTTATCTCAAAGACTTTGATTAAAAAATAGTGATAAACAGTAATCTTGAGGCATAAAAAATGGTTCTGTGATACACTATGCACTGTGTTTTCTGGCTCTTTGATATATAAAGCACTGTAGTGTGGTAATTCTGTGCAAACCCTTTCCGCTTTACATCTCTTCAGTGAAATGAAATACAAATTATAAAAAAACATTTGTGTATGCAAGAGACAGAGCGTACAATTAACACTACAATAGAAATGTGTATCCTTCACAGAATCTGCATGCTGGGGCTGACCTAGCAATGCTTACTCATTTGAGTAATCCTTACTCGCACAGATAATACCACTCTGAGGTACAAAGTGATTACTCTTCTGCCTTAAGGCTCAAAGATCCAGACTGATTGTATTTGACTCTATGGCAAAAGGCCAACTTGAGCTTCATATGAAAGAAACTTCAATTTAATTATGTTCCCCCTGTGAATATATATTTTGAAAGCTGACAAAAACAACTTAAAAAGCAGAGAGCCAATTATAAATTGGCAAACTAGTTCCATGCAGATGCTAGCCAAATCTGCTTTTTCATATCTATAACTTTTGATTATGTTTTGGAACTTTGATATTAACTTTTGTTTACTATTTCTGTTTTTATGAAAGAATTGGCTAATTAACTGGAATTATAAGGTTTCTTGCTGATGCTGTGAGAAAGAGGAGAGAAAATTTGTGAGCATCATTAATGCTGGCCGTAACAATGTCCTTCTTTGTTGGGGATAGTATTGATGTCATATTTGGCGTTTAACCAGCTAACACTGTTCTGAAACACTGCTGTATCTCAGTACATGCTTTCAAAACTCTATATGACTATTTGCAAAGCTGCGGTGCTAAAGCAGTGTTTTTCAACCTGGTAAGAGATTTGCAAATAGAGTGTTAGCATTTTTTTTACAGCCATAGAATATTTTTACTGCATACATTATAGCTTGATCAAGATATTAATTTTGAATAAAACTAAAAATGTGGTGTGTAATATAAATTGTGTAACCCATTGCACTGAATAGGCTTTACTATCCAGTGATAACAATGTCTTAAATTATAGGTCAACAGTGACTATTAGCTAATTACATACTTCTTACTTCCTTTGATGTTTGCTTCACAAAATGAAGCTTTCATTCAGAGGAAACTGCTCATTCAAAGAAGCAATAAAATGTGATTTTTGCACATATTCACATCTTCAAATTCCCACCTGGATGTATCCCTATGGTCATCTTCAGTGGACATGAGAGGATTATTAAATGAGCAAGCCTTTGGAATAATAATGATTTATAGAGCATGTATCATGTGGTCTAAGTAGGGGTGTGTTACATGTGCATGTGTGTGTATATTTAATATATAACAATGTATATGCAGTCCATATCCAGTGGTCTAGCAAATAGTTGTGGAGAACTTTGAAGAGGGGACCACTGTAAAACATGTACTGGGATACAGCATATATACAGTCCACCTCCTTCACCTTGAGAAAAAAGGAAGGAGAACAAACTCAGACAGAAACTAGCTAGTAGCCATAAATGTTAGAGAGCAGTTGTGTAACATGTTCTCTGCTGATCCGACAGAAATAACTCTCTCCCCAACTCCGTGCCTGGGGGACTTCCTCTCAGATGATGATGATGTTTGTCAGCATTATCTTCCAATGTATTCCCTCTTCCGCATATTGAACAACTGTCCACAGCAATGGGACATGGAATATTAGACAGAGATGTGTTGCTGATGGAGAAGAATGTGGTGGCACCAGGCCTCCACACAAACACCCTAACTCTCCAGTATATCCTAAGATCTACAGCCTTTCTCTATTGAATATTGGGAACTCTCCAGGCTCAGTAGGTCTCAGCCTTGCCTGTTCCAGGGAACAAAACCTGTGTCATCCAGTGGAATGATCTGAAGGAAAGAGTCTCCTGGGTCCTACATTTAGGGGACAAAAAGGCATTAAGGTTTTTGAACCTACCCACTTTTCCACAGCATGCAGCTTGTAGTTACCTGTCTTATCTGAATATAACTGTTTTAGTCATAAGATACTAGTTGTAACTTTTCAATCCATAACTAGAATTATGTTATATATGGAAGGCCAGATCTTCTGGTGGTGTAAATCATTACAGTTCCATGGAAGACAGTGGAGCTATGCCAATTCACACCAGCAGAGAGTTCGGGATAAAATTCTTGTTAAGCTAATGTGTCCATGTATTGGACAGACATTCACTACTATATATGCTGGGTACTATCTGCTCTTGCATGCTGTTAGCTTTTTATTTCATGTATTTATTAGCATAGTTACTTATCAAAGTAGAATGTGGCATGGCTGGGCTAGAGTGGAGGTATTTTACTTGTCTTCTTTTTTCTCTGGAAGGACTTTTCTCAGCTCTGATCATGGTAATCTTTGACTCATGTTACCTAGGAAACCACAGAACCTTTTATATTGCATCAGTTCATTTTTCTCACTTCTCATAGATTTCCTCCTTGCTAGTCTGTTTAGTTTGTGTGGATACTCTACTGTTGCATTCTGTTAATTCACCACAACTACCACCGCATTTCTCTTTTTTTCTTTGTTTCAATGTTGAACATTAAAGCAGTTGGCAAGCACTATGCCTGATTCTGACCACAGATAAACACCAGCACAAATCCAGAGTGACACTTTGTGAAGTGGGGGGAATTGCCTGGGAGTAAAAAGATGAAATCCCATTTGTCAGGCTTGCTAATTTTTCCACATATAAAATTAACTTACATATTTCTGGGACTGATACAGCCCATGTGGATGAAGTTGTGTTTTTCTGTGCCCTACAATTCAGAAATGTGTGAATCTGGGCATTATAAACACATATTTCTATATTTGACATTTAAGTGAGAAACTTTTACCTCCTCATTGGCCTCATGAAGAATTTCCATAGGTCAGAAAACTTACTGTAACATAAGAAAGGGACACTGCAGAATAGCATAGTGAACTACATTGTCTGTATATATTGGATTCCATGTATTTAGATTCATTTCTTGTTTATTTAATATAGCTCCTTTGTGTGTATTTTAAAAAAAAATAATTGAGTACAGCTTGTTCTGGCTCATCTGCACTTGACAGTCTGTAAAAATATGATTTCCCAAACCTCTGTGACCAGCAGCATTGCTTAAGCAATCTTTGCATGCTGTTTATCACTGCCAAACAACGCTACAGCACCAAAATATTACTATTACCATTTAACCTGTTACGATGCAGTTTTGTGCTCTGTTGAGCTGAGCTCTGTGCAGCCATAGCAAATTTTATAGGTTTTTAAAACTAATGTGAGAGATGTTAATTCTTTTAATTCTTTTTTTCTTTCTTTCACTGTTTCTTTGTCTCTTTTAAAGATGGAAGAGGTCTGTGTTAATGACAACTTAAATTGTTGGGGGGAACAGTCCTCTTCTCATAAGCATGGAAAAGTCTTTAGGAACAAAAAAAAGAAAAGAAAAGAAAAGAAAAGTTTGACATGCTTACCAGGAAGACATTTGTTCAAGTTCTTTCAGCTTTGGTATTGATCCTTGCAATCTCAGAGGTGAAAGAGAGATACCATTTACAAGAATGGTAGCAGTACAGAAGAGTGGGTTTGATAAGGTAATGAAAAATTGGCTTTATAAAATCAAAGTTTGTGAATCCATTGCTCTTAAACAATTGAAAATATTACACTTTCAAAGCAAACTGCAGTATGCCTCAGGGAAATGAGTTTGGGAATCCATAGTCCTCAACCTTTTTTTCTAACTAGGACCCCAAATTTGCCAGCTCCTTCTTGCTATTCACATCCCACAATCTGTTACACACAGCAGTGTTAGGGTTGGGGTTCTAGCAAGAACCTAGGGCTGGTTGAGGATGAATGGGCATAGAAGGGGTGCCATTCTGCTTGTTGGGTGACAGGGTGATTGTGTACAAAGTGTGATAGTTAAAAAAATGAGTGAAGGTGCTAGTTGTGAGGGATGGGTGCCCAGACAGAGTGGTGGTAATGATTGGAAGGAGCTGATATAGGTGCAGGTGCTACTGTGGGGACGAATTTCTCTCCTGTTTGCTGTGCTCATCCCTAGTGAAACTGGCTCCTTGCGAAGGTGCTGCTTCAAGATGTAGTTTCAGACAGCTCCCACCATCTTCTAATGATCATTCTCCTGGAATGAAGTGTGGTGCAGTCGGGTAGGGATAAGACTGTGGCAGGAGGCTGAGCAGGGTGTGGGCATGGACAGACCGGCAAAAGAAGGAAGAGGGAGGGATGTTTTTTTCCTTGACATTACTCCCACTGGGATTTGTGGCTTATTTTTTGTTTAATTGTAGCACAACCTGTGGGATATGAACCACTTCTGATTTGTGTCCCCAGGGTTGAGAAACATTGAAGTATTTGGTGCCCCAAATGTAAGAGAATAGAACAGAGCAGAATTCTAAGAGTGTGATTTTTGTAGAACACGTTTCAGCTGGAAGAGGCCATTCAAATATGTAACCCTTAACATGTCAGTTACTGGAAGAGGGCAGCCCTGAAATATAGCCTTCCTTCCTTATGCATATTAGAAGTCTTCTTTGCATGTGCCCTTACGCTTTCATGTGATACAAGGTACATCAAAGTCTTGGAGTAAGGGAGAGTCAAGGGTAGCCAAAATATTTGAATATGTGTTCATTACTGTTCCTCCAGCAGTTAATAGCTGGAATGCAGGTTGAAAAATGTTCACCTGCTTATGATTCAGATGTATTAACATGTAATGAGTGGTATGGACCTTTTGGGACATGATCCTAGTGTCTCAATTGCTGTCCCTCTATTTCCTTGCCAAAGCAAGACAATGTGCAATTAACAGGAGGGGTTGGACCAAGCAGGAACCAGCCCAGCTGCTCAAGGAGAAAAGGCTGCACACAATTAACACAGCATTATATAAGAAAGTCATTGTGGTAGTAAGGACAGCTGTTGTTCTGAAGAGGATAATTCCCAATGCACAAATAGAGTCTAGCAGGAACATATGTACAGATTATTTCTTTGGATTGTGGATTTTGTTTCTAAACAGCCAAGAGCTGATAACTTTTAGATGAAGCTAATACTCAATTGGCTGTCTGGGAAAAATAATCAGCAGGTAATTTCCCCCAACACCCCTCCGCCCTGTT
Source organism: Eretmochelys imbricata (assembly GCF_965152235.1). Lineage (NCBI taxonomy): Eukaryota > Metazoa > Chordata > Testudines > Cheloniidae > Eretmochelys > Eretmochelys imbricata. The sequence goes on from NC_135572.1 coordinate 147,045,244, forward strand.
TAAAAAAAAAAGACTTTTTGGACTTGGCTGTCTCACATCACATTTGTACCTTCCTCCTGTCTTTGGGATGAGATACACAGAGAAATAAACCAGTAACACTTTCTGGTTAAATTCCCACAAAACTGAAAGTGGAGAGGATGAACATATTGTGGGAATTCACTTTATTATTTACCAGTACAATGATAGCACCCAAAGGCATTAGTCAGGAGCAGAGTCCACTGTTCTTGGTGCTGTACAGAGGTAGATATGGTCCCTAATTGAAGATTTTAGAATCTGAAAATGATGAGGAAAGGGTATCTAAAGTGTGAGTAAAACCGTGAGGATACTCATGGACGTGCAACTTTAAAAAAAAAAGTAGAGATCCCTATATTTTTACGATAGGGCAGTGGTAGTATGATAGAGAATTGCAGGATGGTGAATAAATAGGACATGAGAATGATAGGGGGAGCAGGAGTTTAAGGGTGAGGGAAAGAATGTGGAGGGATTATGTGTGAAAGGGTGGTGGGGGAAGAGGTAGCAACAAACAAAGGACCAAGTAGCTGATAGAAAATAACGTCCAGAGTTCAAATGGTAAAAAAAATACAGTTGTCTGGTAATCAAGGGCTCTGGAGGTGTCTTGTCCTGCTGCTGCTGACTGTTGCTGGAGAAGTCTCCTACTCCTGTCGGATTGGTTCTATCACCAGGTCATTTTGCTCTGTTTCTCTGGGCCCACTTCTGTGTGGTTGTTAGTTTGGGGTTTTTTAAAGCTGAAATACTTAGGGGAATTATTGTCTCCTTTGACAAAGAAGAGAATGAACAAAACAAGGTTGCTTTAGAAACTGTATTATTTGAAACGAGCAGCTATTGTTAGTGCTGCCATGGAAATTACACCTTGAAAAGGCCAAAATTCCCCCAGCATATTGTATTTTTTTCGTAAGCCTATGCAAGAAATGTTGGATTTTCACTATTGAAACTGATCTCCCTTGCTCATTTTGTTAGATTGGCTTCTCAGTTCACACATCCTTCTGCTATGCCCTCAAAAATGTACAGCAAGTGTAATGTTGGACAATTTTTGCTTTAGCTGATTGTTCCTTATTTTTTTGAACACAAGAAGAAATGAGCTATTATTGCCAAGTAGTGTGCACAGCCTGTAGACAAATAATGCCTTTACACTGCAAAACCTTTAATGATTGCTGACTACTCAGAGGACTCAGTTGTTTGAGCTAGCACTTCTTTACAAAAATCACCCCAAGTATTCAAATAGTCTGAGACTAGCAATCAGTTAAAGACAAAGTGGTTAGCGCTCTTTGATAAAGTGGGTCATCTGTATGCTACTGAGTATTTTGGCTCTGACGTTTTGGGATCTGTTTTCCTGGGCACACCGGAAGAAAGACAAGGCACAAGGGATATAGTTTAACTAAGCTACAGCTTTATTGATCTAGCTCATCTGGGAACTATCCAACAGTAACTTGTATAGAGCAGGTCAACCTTCATTCCCTAATCTAATCCAACTGGTGGAGGACTGCTGTCTACCCTGCACCCCACCAGAGCTGATCCCAGCCCATTTCTGGGACTCCACCTGATACAAGGCCTAAGGGGCTGGGGAAAGAGGATTTTGAGTCTGAACCCCATTCCCCAGCTTCTTTTGGATGCTTTCCACGAAGTCTACTTACAACTCCAGTTTACCAGAGCAATAATTGAAGATACAGAGAAGAACAAGGTACATAGGTTTGTCAATTCTTTTAATGAGACTGAAGGGCTAACATGGTTTTCTTTCAATCACGTCTGGGGTAACAGGAAAATTAATGCAAGAATTAAAATGCACCCATGTTCATAATCATGAAATCAATTGAACATTTCTTTCATTTTCCTTGACTAAGTAATTTTTCCCTCTTCCTGCTTATTCAGACCATTCTAAGGTATGCTAAAACAAACAAGCAAACAAAAATACCAAGTGCTGATCTATTTGTTTAAACTGGGGGCATTTTTCTTAAAGCTCCATCAGAACTTGTCTGCTCTGACTTACCATAGGTATGAAGATGCCTTTCCATCTGGGGACCATTACTTCTTTGTAATAAAAAATATGTCTTACACAAATTTCATAACATCAGATGAAAAGTGCAGAACACAATCCGGCAGATAATAGAGCACAACCTGCATGAAATGATGTACTATATTGGAGATTCCCTGCAGGACTCTGTAAATCCCTCCCTTTGTTCCCTAGTAGGTCTTTCAATCCCTAATCTCCTTTTTCTTTGCAGATTTACTGTGTTTCCAAAAAGTAAACAAGATTTGGAAACACTATTCTTTGTTTTGGGGATGTTAATCAATACACATTTCTGTAATTTTAAAAGTGAAATTCATTAGCCTTTCATTAAAACTCCCTTGGCTTCTTTGGACAATTTACTGCCTCTTCCTCTCCACTCCCTGCTAATGTATTCAAAGTTCATTAGATTAATATTAACACCAAAATCCTGTCTACTACAGTGCTTCCTAAAAATATAGATGCAATCACAGACAAAGCAGCTAGCTCCCCTTCACCTTTGCATGAATTATTGATTTGATCATAACATTGGGGATTCCAATAGGCCAAGGTCACAGAACAGTTGTTCAAGAACTTGCCATTTACCATCAACATATGTAACAAAGTGATACCCAAAGACTATTGCCTCTGTCTGCTTATAAAGGCTCCTCATTAGTGTTTCTCTTTATCACTTGGACTCTGTTAATTCTATATTTTCCATTTTTCCCTTAAAGAGGAGTTGATACCATTTGACTATTTTTTATTATTATTATTTATTATTAAATATATATATTCTTCTGCATAGCTCCTAAGAGCTATTGAGTTCCCCTTGCCCACATCTGAAGTCCCCTCCCCCAGCCTTAAGGGGAGGAGCTACAGAGCCTGGGAACTCAAGTTGGGGGGACAACTAATGACAAACAGGATCAGTAGTGAGGGTCACAGGGTCATAAAGAGGGAACATGAGGGGAACACTGAATCGTGGCCCCTGGACAGCGCCCACTGCTCCTCAAAGGTGTCTAGGGAGCCAGCAGATGCAGCCCAGAGAAACTTTGCCTGGACATGTGATCGAAGGAAGGAATGGAAGTAGGCCTCTCAGTCCCAGAGCACCTTCCCTTCCAGCATCCTCCTCCTAGTGCAATGGATGGCCACCTTGGCTAGTGCCAACAGGAGGCTGACAAGGAGGCCCCACGAAGTCGCGAGACAACAGTTAGAGTGTGCATAAATCAGGAAGTGCAGGGAAAATTACAGCCAAAATCTGACGAGAAGGTTCTGGAAGAGCCAGAAAAGGTGCTGTAACCTGGAGCACTCCAGATAGACATGCACCAGCATAGTTGCACAAGCATGCACATAGTTGTGAATCGGGTTCATTACAGTTGTTAAACCTACATGTTGAAATTTACACATCACATAAATATATGTTAAACAAGTAATTGGCTATTTATCACCATAAATAAAATGTCTTATTGAATACAATGTAAATGTGATTTCTATCTGAATAATTTAATTGAAAGTATGACAAAGAAATTTTACTTTCTGAGAAGCACTTTGAGTTTCACTCTGATTTGCAATATTGCATGTAGGTATGCATATGTGAAAAATAACTTCTGCCATTTTTTTCATGCAGAGCTATCCAGGTAAGTTAAGGAAGTCTCACTCACCACGTCAACTGGGAGAACTACAGATCTGGGCCAAAATATGACCATTTAGCTCAACTAATAAACGCCCTCATTCAGCACATGCTTAACTGCTTTCCGTAATAATGACCAAACATATTTTTCTCATATGGGAAATTTTCAATTTACAATTTTCAATAAGCATCTTGTCACAATAAATGTGACAAAACCTTTGCAATTTGTGGACAATCCTCCATACTTTTCAGTAGCCATGGCCTCCAAAATATGCTCAGTGTCTATACAGAGTGGCAGTGTAATATCCTTCCAAGCAATACTGTTTTGGCTGTATCTAACAATTTCATGTTTGTGTACTATATAGCCAGTTCATTGCCACCTGACCACAGGACAGTCATGGTCTTCCAAAACTGACACGTATTACACACTATGACTATTCATGTTGTGGGGATACTTAGATGTGGCAGTATGTTTAAAAAATGAGGAAGTGACAATTAGGAACAAAATCACAGAATTGACAGATGAACAAATTCCATTGTTTAGGATTATTCTCCATAATCTGTTCTCTAGTGCCTTGTCTCTTCAGCTATATAATGTACTTTTTTATACTAAGGAACTTTTTTCAACATATCATACGGACTGTTATGTTATGTTATGAATGAAGAGCATTATGAAGTGCTGTGTTCTGATTTGGTTAACATGAAGGCAGGTCTGGCAGTGCTAATATTTGCTTTATTAATAATCTGAAAGATTAGAGTCCAAATACATTGAGAGTATAAGTGTGGACAGCTGTTAAATTTTCCATTGAATCCTATGCCAATATGAAGGTGCCCAGAGATTTTTAATGCAGTTATTGATGACCAAATACCCAAGAAGCTTCAAGCCTGGTCACAATGTAAAATCCATTAGAAGTAAATATTTTTCCTCTCCAGGTATGCTTCACTGGTAAAATTACTTCTCTGATGGATTCAGGTTTTAAAATATTGCCTAGTTTTATGAAATTGTACTTTCCGAGAAGATTTCATATTTGGTGTGGTCAATTTTAGTTATTTTTTTTTAACGACAGAAGAGATGAAGAATGTAGAGCACCTCAGAGGATGGAGAACCCTAGCATTTTCTCCTTTGAAAGCAGCAGACAAAGTGTATTCACACAGTTCCTATGCTCATTTTTATTGAATATTTATTCTGAAAATTGAAGTTCAATGTACCAATTGATTGATACCAGACAGTATCTAAAACTTCAGTAGTATCTAATGGCTAGTACATAACAGGCCTTAGGCGCTCACCAAGCAGACCGAATATTTATTTCATTAGAGCTGAGCTAATATTCTGCATTCACTGAAAGGGCTACTTACTTCAGGAGTCTCTTCTTATACTTATCTTTTAATTTACACAGTCCATTTGCACATACTTGCTTACAATGCATGCACATTAAACATAAAAATAATATATTTCTGTCCTAAACCCACAAAGACATATGAAGTCTGAGCTCTTACAGCTCCTTTTACTCACCCCCACTGCACTGAATGATTGCAGCCATTAAAGCATGTCATGGTACAGTACGTAAGATTGTTTGGGGACTAGAAGATCATGTTATTTGTGCAGCAGTGGGCAAAACTGGTTTGAATTGTGTCCATAAGAGGTTTAAATCAAAATTGCCTTGTTTTTTGGGGTGTAAATAATCTTAGAGGACATGAGTTTTTCCAAGGGCCCAAACCTAACCATCAATATTGCGGGCACAATTACTTGTACATGATTTGTAGGTATAGTCTAGTAGTTAGACATCTGTATGGATTCAGTTGTGAGCAAAACTAATTGCATGTGTAATTTTGACTTCCATGGGAGTTAATTGTGTCTTGCAGTTGGAGTATGCGTGTATGTGTGTGCATGTACATGTGTGTAATCTCCTGCGCATTATGGCAATAAGAATTGATATTGTCTTATGGAATGCACTGTTTAGTTTCTCTTTTATGTACATTCAGCATGATGTGGATTCCCCTGTGCAAGAGAATAGGAATTGTTTAATTAAAAAATCTGCTTACACAGCCTCTTAAACATGCACTACAGTTACTTTACAAAATCATAACTTGAAAGAAAATAAATGAATTCATATAAACAGATAAATGGACAGTTTTTTTTAAATGTGTGGGTTTGATGTTCATTTTTAAAACTTGTACTTTTATAATTCCTCCAACACATAAAGGGTACAAAGAAGCAGATGACCAGATAACTCAAAGGATTGGTAGGAATATGGAACTTTTAAATTCTAGGTTACTTGTTCAAATTTGGTCCACATTGGTAATGACTGAGGGTAAAATTCTCATCTTATTAACTTCAATGAAGTGAAGTTTAAATCTGAAAGTTTGGTGTGGAATGTACATTGACTTGATTGAGTATCATTATACTTAGTGGTGAAGAGGCATTACTAATTGGGGCTTCTGTTTGTAGTGTGTATGTGGGTTTTTTATTATTTTTATTTTTATTATTGATACCCTTCTTTACAGATTCGGAAAGAATGGGCACAAAAATTTGACCACAAGGAATTCTCTCTTTTGGTAAAAGTAGGCCTGGGTGAGATTAGTGTGCAGAGTTTTGCTGAGAAGGTCAAAGGTACAAAATAAATGCATTTTTATACAAAGGATGAGGAAGTAAAGGAATGTATTCTGTGGTCATCAGGCCCATATACATGTGTGTATATATAGAATATATTTTGGCTATTTAGTGTCTTGCACCTAGCAGGCAATCGCCAAAGAACTTATTTTTCAAAGTCAAAGCTAGTTTCACAGTTATTTCTCCACACAATTTCAAAAACTTGAGAGGGTAATTATTAGACATTGTAAATCACTGATGCTTGAATCATTTACAAATTTATTAAATGATGACAATCCTTGTATATAAATTGTTTTTCTGTGAACTATAACACGGAAACTCTTGCCTCTGAATGGTAAGGTTGGCTTGTCCTTCCTTTACATAATCCTGTTCAGGTCCTTAAATTCTGTTACGGCTCTTATGTACATGGTGAGCTTAGCTCATGGACACTGACTTCTTAATCAGGCAGTAGTTATGTCTATAATAGTGTAAATTTCAAACGCCTGTTTGGCTTTCTGCCAGATGAATATATTCAAAAGTCATTGTCTTACTAACAATCAGCTAGCATGCTATTAGACACATTCTGTCGTGTCAAAGTTTGCTAGATATTATGAACCTCCTGAAGATTCAAATTAATTGTTGTGGCCACATCAACTTCCTGCTTTAAATTCCCCTGTTTTCAGTGTAAAGATTTCATTTCTCCAGGTTATGAAAATAGAAAATAAAGAATTGTCCCATCATTAGAGTCTAACAGTTGCAGGAACTTTGGAACAAGCAAGCATGAAAGCTTAGTTCAGCAAGGTTACTTTAAAGAAACATCTTTGCAACATGTATTCTATGTTCTGTCAGCATTACATGTAAGTGTACTATTTTTCCAGAGCTGTTTTTAGTTACTGTGTTAAAATAAATAAAATAATAATGCATAAGGACTGTTCAAAATAAAGTAAAATAGAACCCACATATTCCTGAAAAACACAATTTTACACATTGTTGCTTTATGTAGGCTCAGCAAGCAAATGGTTCTAAAGGAAAGTGAAGGAGCTTGGGGAGGGAAAATACATCAGTGCTGACTTTCAATGCCTTAATTCAACAACACGCTAAGCATGTGCTTAAAGTTAAGCATGTTCTTAGTCTCATTTAAAGTTAATAGGATGTAAGTATGTGTTTAAAATTAAGTACATGCTTTTGTGTGTAGCTACGGTGGTACAGCTGGCTAAATGTTTCCTTAATGAAGAAAAAATTCAGACAGAGGTCCAGATTTTAAAAATACAGCTTTTTAAAACTGAGCCACTTATTTGCCTAAATATGTATCCCAGGGCCAAGATGTAGGCATCCAATTCTGAAAATGTTAGTCAGGTTATATTTACTCTGGCCACACCTAGGAAAAAAATGTGTTTCATTTCCTCAGTCGATTTATACAGAATAAATCCATACAAAATCAGGGAAAAAAAAGTCTGTTATCTAATAGGTAATCAGCTCACACTAAATCAACATAATTTAAATTCTAAGTATTGGGGTAGCTGTGTTAGTCTGTATCCACAAAAACAACGAGGAGTCCAGTGGCACCTTAAAGACTAATAGATTTATTTGGGCATAATAAAGACTCCTTGTTGTTTTTATTTAAATTCCAGTTCCTAACAGCCATACTCTACTATCCAGTATCTCTGGGATAATTTTTACTGCGGTCACATTATCAACCTGATCACTGACGTGCTGCCAGTTTTGTAAACAAGGGTCAAAACAAAAATACTCCCTCAGCCCTTTATACTTCAGTGGGCCATAGGCCAACACTAAATGTTGTAAATCCCACTTGGAATCCGGAAGTGTAGAATAATTATCAAGGTATCTGTCAAAGTCAAGGCAATAGAGTCAGTTTCCCCATTTAAAGTGGAATTAATAGTACAATGAGTTCTGGGAATACAAAAACTATTTGACTAGGAGCTAACTGAACTTTGAGAATTTTAGAAATAATGCCATACAATTTAGTGTCCTCAATCTCAGTACTACCTCATAAACCAAGAATCCTTAAATGTGCTCTCTCGCAAAGCTCTCCATAACGTCAGATTGCTTGGTGAAATTCAGTATTTTGAATGTGTGTGTGTGTGTGTGTTCTTATTTTCACAAACTACTTTAGTATCATCCTATACCCAGAAACCAAGGAACTCTCCTTATATTAATATTCCTGCGTAAGAGAGGCTATAGATTCATAGTAATAGCCCATGATAAACTGTCACTATTTTAAAAGTCTATGATAAAGCAAAATGGGGGGGGCGAGGGGTGAGAGAAAAGGAAATCTGAGTGTTGTTTAGGAGATTGACTCAGTAATACCACAGGCTATAAAGACTGAATACAAATAAATTGAGAGGTTGTGAGAAAATGTTTCTGGGCAATTGCTAATTTAGCTTGATTTAGACCTCTTGGTGGCAGGCCAGACTGAATAGAGAACCCCCACCCAAGTCATAATATGTTAGGATATATGTAAACTACCAGACTAGCATTCCCAGAAGTAAGGGAATCTAGAAGTCTGCACCACAGGACTGTGAGGAACTTTAGCAGTGTTAAAGCCCCTGGGGCAAAACAGAACGTAAGTCTCTTTGCCAAATTGCTTGAACTTCTGCTTAATCACCAAAGAGTTGAGACTTTCCTTAGTGCTTGGCACAATTGTCCAGGACAAGGATTTGTGTGTACTTGTGGATATGATGTATGTAGACATACAGGCAGGACAATTCTCTGCTTGTGTGTATATATCATTCTCCACAGTTGTATTCCAGTTCAGTTTCTTTCAGTTGTGTTGGCGCTGCAGAGCTAACAGGAATAAGAATAAATACTAATAACTGTAAAGCTTTTTTTTTGCCACAGATTAGAATCTGCTTCTGCACAGGAAGCAGATCTGTTGAAAGACCCATTTTTATAGTCCTTTTTCAGAGCAGAACTGTATTCCCACTGTATTGGTACTTTGAGTCCAAGTGTGAAGGGGAAGGTGTTGCTGTGTGAAGGTCTTGCTACCTACCTCATCCAAGCAAATAAATAGATGTTTTGTGAAGATGGATGAAGAGAGGGGGCAGTCTTGGTTCCACCTGCTCAATGCACCTTCTCGCAAATCAGAAGGCTGGAGAAATGTGCTATTGGTAAAGGCCAATAGCAATTTAATATCCACCTAGAGCAAGGAAAGAGTTAAGCTTCAGCTCTTGAGGAGGTGCGGCTACTTGCCACTCCTCACACAGGGCAGACTGTAAAATTACAATCTAATCCTGCATTTTCTTGAGAGAAGAAATGGAGGCTTGTTAGAGACTTTTTTATTTATTTATTTATTTATTTATTACACATATGGCTCTTCATGGCATTTATAACTATTATTCCACTGAGTGAGCAAACTCTGCAGTATGGGCCGGGTGAGTACCTTGAGCTGACAAGTTAGCTTAAGGAAGACAAAGAATTATCACAACAGTTTTAAAGTTGTGACAAGAAAGAAATAACTATTAAGTGAGGTCACTGAGTGTGAAGTGCAAGACAAAATAGGGACCCATTTCATTACTTTAGCTATGAAAGGGGAAGGAAAGGCATTAGATGCAGGAATGAACTAGAGTCTAAATACATTCAAGTGTCCATAGAAGTATCAGTCATAAAAACTGGGAAACAAGTAATTTAACCTACATGGCACAAAGAAGACATTGGACATGATGTTATGTGGACTGAATACTCTAGAAACTAATTTCTTCTTGTTGTTACTGTCATGTTTAGAAGCCCCAGTCATGGATCAGGACACCACTCTGTTAGGTGCTGTACAAACAGATGGTCCCTTTCCTGAAGAGTTTACAATTTAAATAGAAAACAAGAGCCAACAGATAGATAGATACAGGGGAGTACAAAGAAACAATGAAACAGTACTAGTCAGTCTGGGAGGCTGTGGTCTCTGCATACAAGCTGCGTAACTGTTGTCACATTTTTTATGGGCATCACAGCAAAGGAGTATAAGGAAGGATTTGAAGGAAAACAATGAAGTGGTTTTGTGGCTGTTTATGGGAGTTCCTCCCAAGTGTGAGGGGCAGCTTGGGAAAAGGCACAAAGTTGATTATTTAAAATTTAGTAAGAGGGTGATGGAGGCTGTCATTGTGGGCCGATCAGAGGCAGGAAGCCTATTTCTCTACAGTGAATGAGAGATGCTAGGTAGGGTGGGAATAGGCCATGAAGTCCCTTGAAAGTAAAGATCAGTAGCTTATATTTGAGTGATATGGTCAAAATGATGGGCAAAGCAAATGGTCTCTGCAGCAGCAATCTGAAGAGATATCAGTGGGATAAGATTTAGCAAGGTCAGAGAGAAGGGTGTGGCAGTAAACAAGACACCATAGCTCATGAATTAATAATTTTATTTTGGTCAAGAATTAATCTATAATTTTATCTTTGAACATCCCAATACCACTGTGGGAAAGAAGGAAGGAGACTCATTTGAAAATAAAAGATGCAATTTTGTTAAAGCATATTTCATACCTAAGATGGGGATCCATTTACACAGAGTAGTTAACCCGTGGCCTTTTCTGCAGCTGCACTCCTGGTGCATAGATACACATAATTGTCTTCCCAGCACAAATCTATTCCAGTTTTTGTTTCCCAGGTAGTGAGCCAAAAGGTAGTTACTCTGTGGGAGGAAGAGAGAGACAGGGGAAAAATGATGACTGGCAATCTCTATTCAGCTAACCCTCAGACTGAATTTGACTGTAGTTATCTTGTCTCTTGCCCTGGGTCCTCTACAGGATCAAGTCACTCCTGGGAAATCTCATTGTTCCCAAAAGGAGTTCAGCTCACTTTGTGGGATCTTTTCAGAATCCCATTATATCTCACTTATCTCTAGTCTCTGGAGGCACCCCCCAGGTTGCTTCAGCCCTCCAGGGCCTCTTGACTGTAGCAAGCTTGTACTGTCAGTGTGTCCCGAACAAAATGGAGGGGGAGGCAGGGGCAGGTAAGGTTAGCCAATGGCTAAGACTGAGCTCCCCTTGCAACCTTTCACTAGCAGTCCCTGGCAACCTATTTGCCCCCTTATCCCTCATGCCCCGTCTCCCTTTGTTTTAAGCTCCACTTTTGCAGGTGGAACATGTTCTGCAGGGACACCTAATTGGCATTGTCTGTGTGCAGGAATGCTCATTAGCCTTCTACCAGCAGGAAGGGTGCATGTCCCATCACACACAGGGACAACACACAGAGAATACGCAAGGATCAGACAGAGTATCATCTTGTTGATAACATATTTCAGAACTCTCTCTCTTTAGTCCAATCCAAAATGGAAACTTCATGATTTTATGCTTTTTAAAAACACAAACCAAATCTGAAACATTGAACCCTAGCTAATCTACCCAGGGTTATTCTGTTATAATTACTACTAGCAATATGGCAGCTGAATTCTGAATAGAAACTGGATAAAATTCAGATAGATGGTATGTTTTAATAAATTAATTTAATTAATTAATTAATGTCCAGATCTGGCTACATTGACTCTAAAATATAGCAGAGTTTCCCCTAACACTTACAATAGTTAATTTAAATAATTTGTGTCCTGCTTATTGATATTTTCTTGGTAGTTCAGTGCCACAGTGGGCTGATGAGAAATGGGAGCATTCTACTCATGTTGGGAACTGCATGGAGCATGGGCAAGGACATACTGTCAGTTTTGCTGAGGATGCTCACGCTGGTAAATCGTTTTTGTAAAGTCACAGTTTTGTGAGGAGCTCAGATGCCACAAAAATGGGAGTTGTGTAGCCTTCATGAAGAGATAAAATAGGTGTCCTTTCGGTTACGCAACCACTGTTACAGGAACACACACAGTTTTCTAAGGAAGGGCTTGAGGCCACGTTGACACGGTCTCGTACTTTCAGTTTGAGATTTTATTGCAACAATTCTTTATCTTTGTGGGGTGGAAGTATGGTTTCAAATTTTCCCTTTTAATCCATTATTAAGCAGTATCACCAATACATTTATTTTCCTGCGAGGCATTTTACTGGGTGTGCAGATGCTACTGCAAACTGTAGACTAGAGCTTGGGTTTCTGCAACATTCAGTTTGTAGTTCAAATTAATATTTCTTTGTTGGTAAGAGGTGCGGACATTAATAGAGACATGAGCAATCTTATATTTACATCAAAGCTACCAACTTTCTTAGACTGAACTCGAGTCCCCTATATTCCAGGAAGGAGCCCTAGCCCCTGCACTAAGGCTTGTCCTAGAATATCCCTATCTCTTCTGTTGAAGCTGTTCCACTTTGTAAAAAAAAATTAAATAATCATTGTCTCAGAGACTTGAATTTAGGGAGTGCTCTAATCACCAGACTACTGAGTCACTCTTAATCTGATCCAAGGACTATTGAATTATTTATACCCAGTGGAACAACTTCAACAGGAGTGAGTGAGAACAAGCCACACCAGAATAGCCCATAATTCTCCACATCAGGCAAAGGGGAGGGAGAATTGAACCTGGGTCTCCCCCATCCCAGATGAGTGCCCTGATCACTCAGCTAAAAATAATAAGGTAACCACTATTACTGCCTAATCCAAAATGTTTTTGGAAAAAACTTGTAAAATTTGCAAAGTGTTGGGTCAACTGAAATTACGTTTTTATACAAATAAACTATTAATCCAAAAATGCCCATAGTCCGTCTATAGTCCATCAACTTCCAGCACCTCACCTGTCCTCTTCCTTTCCTAAGAAGTAGTGGCTCTGTGAAGCCTGCTACCACCTTGTACAACTGAATTCATAATTGAGGGTGGCTGTGCAAGATGAGAGTGGAGAGTCTGCCATGTAGCTTTCACACCTGGCTGTAACTTTCCCTTACTAATCCATCACTAAACTGGCAATCAAATGCTAATTCGTGGCAATGAGAGAGAACATCTAACTTTCAATGTTTGTGTGGTAGGGAAATGGTGCTGAGAGGATTCTCAAGCATATGCTGTCTGGTGTTCCAGTTATTTCGAACAGCTGATTTTTTCACAAGTTTATGCTGTCTCCTGCTGGGGAATAATGTTTTCTGCCTTTAATAGAATGGTCAAGTGTCCAAAAGTATCCAAAACCCTTGTCTTCTATTAATACATTTAAAGTACATTAAATAGAGCAGGCAGGGATCCATTCATCAAGGTAAGCAGTGTGGAAAACATTGCATGTGAGCATAACAAACATCCTTAACTTCACATATGATGCTGACATCATCATCTGATGAATCAATCAAAGATTGAGAGAATAGGTGCTGAGTCAGGCATCAAACTGTTTTGTGATTCCCTGAGTAGGCTGTCTGTATTGTGTAATCCATTTAAATAGCCATATAAATTATAAAGCTCTACTTATATCCTAATTTATTTTCGGAATAGAAGATTTGTCATTTTTTTATGAGCAAATGATTTGCTCAATGTGTGAGAGAGATGCCATCTGTACAGTGCCTAGCACTAGGGTCTCTGACCCTCTCCTGAGGATTCAGGGTGCTACTGTAATGCAAGTAATGGTTATTAGGATCCCTCTTCTCTGAAAAAGGATATTGCAAAACTTTAAGATGATGAATGAAAAAGTGTAAATTATCAAGAGAGAACATCCAAGAAAGAAGGCAGTAATGTGGGTCAGTCCAGCCACAAATGTGATGATGCAATTGAGTGGAAACCCCCACAAAAGTCACCAAATCAACTCTGCTAGATTCCTATTTGCAGACTGAGCAGCCAAATTGGTTGTCTGTTTCTACTTGGAGCATTGTCACAACATCACACCACTCTTGTGCTTTACTAGTAAGTTCCTTTTTATTGCTCTGTAAATTTCACTACTTTCTTACACTTAGAAGTGCTGCTGAACATGGAAGGATAAGAATGACTTGCAAAAAAATCCAAAGATTTAAGAATCCAAAACTTTGTACAGTAGAACCTTAGAGTTATGAACACCAGAGTTACAAACTGATCAGTTAACCATGTACCTCATTTGGAACCAGAAGTACACAGTCAGGCAGCAGCAGAACCAGTAGTGTGTGAAACGTAAACTACTAAAAAAAATAAATAAAAGGAAAGCAGTATTTTTCTTCTGCATAGTAAAGCTTCAAAGCTGTATTAAGTCAATGTTCAGTTGTTAACTTTTGGAAGAACAGCCATAAAGTTTTGTTCAGCGTTATGAACAACCTCCATTCCCAAGGTGTTTGTAACTCTGAGGTTCTACTGCATTGCCTTCTATTGCACTTGATTCTGGCTTCTCATGATTGCTTCATTCAGTTTGGCCTCTCAGGCTTTTTACTTTTGGAATGCTTGAAAAGGTTACTATCATAGTCCTTGCTCTTTGCAACAGATGTGTTTTTCTCTGACATTTTTAATGCTGTCAGTGATCTCCATCTGTTTCAGGACGCTAATGTAGTAGATCATGAACATGAATTGACACCTGTTTTTGAGATCACAATAATTCTAATTTGTTGTTGTTAATAGCATGTTAAGAAGGGTCATACTGCCTGGAAATAATTATTGTATAGTTTTCTGGGGAAATCAAAGGTACTAATTTAATAGTGCCCAGATGTGTTGCAAAGTGACTCTTGCAACACTTCCACAAGGACTGATGGTGTGCTGCTTAGGGACTTCCAAAGAGCTGCTACATCAAAACTTCATGTTGCGGAAGCAGTATTGCTAAAGGACTTTTTATTTAAGTCTTCTGGATGTGCTGTTTCTCTTGCAAATCCATTATTCTGTAGTAAGTGTTCTAGAGCAAGTTTGGTTGTGCAATCGACAAACCATCAGTACTGAACCGAAAAGTATAGTTGCTTCCTGGAGTATTTCTCTGCCAGCAGGGGGAAAATGACAATCCTGAGATTTTCCAGTTGTGGCTGACCCATTATCAGATTGGGTTCCTCTGCCATTTGAAAACGCATTGACATTAAATAAATTGTTAGTTTAAAAAACAAACAAACAATAGAGTCCGACTTTAAGGCGCTGACCCAAAGCCCACTAGGTCAAAGGAAAGACTTCAGTGAGCTTTGGCTAAGGCTTAAGAGAATGCAACTAACATTGGGACTGGGGAACTGTCTTTCCTTGGTACAGGACTCCTCTCACTGTCTTTCATGTATTCCATTCAATAGAACTGTTCAAAATATGGCTTTCCCCATGGAAAATTTCAATGAAAACAAAACAAAACCCCATTTTAATCTAAATTTTCCATAGAAAAAGTATTTTAGGCAGAAATTTGACTATATTCATATTTTGGCCAGAAACTAAAAACAGGTGTTTGACAAATTTTAAAATCTGCCATAGAAAAGATACTTTAAAAAATGTTTGGTCTAGAGCTCCCTTTTCTTTAGAAAAATAGGTATGATTAAAAGATTTTGATCAGTCCTACTATTCAGCCTCATTTCCATTCCATTCCCACAATCAAGTCACCTTTATTATCAGTGGTTGAAAATTATGAGTTTTGGAGACAATCCTTAGAACTGAGAGATCTCCCAAAGCCTGAGGTTAGGGCCTCCAAATAATCCTGGTTCTGAGTTTACCCGTGTTTTTTCATAGTCACTGACTGAATTCACTCTAATAGTTTATAAGTTAAGAAATCTATGTCTGCATTACTATATTGGGAGAAACATTGCTTAATTTCACAATTTCCATTGGCATTTCTGGCCTTCCTGCTCGAGGAAGCCATCCTTCTCAGAAGTGTTGTCATTTGAGACACTAGCAGCAAGAGAGTCCTGTTGGAGAGACTGGAAATCATTTTTAAACTGCTTTTGTAACAAACAGGGGTGAAAAACAGCTTTTATTTTCAGAACTTGAACATGATGTTCTTTTCATGATTGTTAATGCATTTGGGGGTTATACTAGATTACCTTTGTGATGCCTTCTAACACTGTGGTTCTATGATTATATGCAAATAGTCTTATTCCTCGGAATAAGACTTCCTTTCACAAAGTGGGATGCCTCCAGTACTAGGCTCAGAGATGCCATAGTGTGACTGCATTTAAAAGATACATATAACAGTTTATTCATGGTAACAAGGGCTTCTTGCCTTGTGAACTCTGAGGCAGTTAGCCTTCTAAAATTTGTGTTTTCCATTAAAACCCTAAAATAACAAATTAACAAGGAGTTCCACACCATAACTAAACTGAGACCTTTTGAAGGCTTTCATGAAAAAATGATCAGAGACTCTCCCCAGACTAGACAATAGCCTGGTGCCTAGAGTACTCCTCAGGTTCAAGTCCCCTACTCCAGATCAGGCAGAGCAGAACTGTGAAGCTGAATCTCTCACATCCCAGGTGAGTGTCCTAACCACTGGGCAATAGGTTATTCTGAGTAAGGTATCTTTCTGGCTGTTTCTCTCTCTGGTGTTGACCAGAAATTCCATTCTCAACATGAAAAATTGGTGCAAGATGAACCGAATCCAAAAATTGTGAAAAAATTCAGCAGATTGACAAAATCTATTTCAGGTTGAATGGAATATGTTGCTCAACCCAAAACAAAATGCTTGACCTTTTAAAATAATTAAATTCACAAAACAGTTGTGGCTGTAGAGCTAATGGCTATGTGTTTACCTAGGCTGTGGAAGATCCCAGGTTTAATTCCCTCCCCCCTTACTTGGAGAAGTGATTTGAACTTGTGTGTTCTACATTGCAGGCGAGTGCCCTAACCATTAGGCTATGGGACATGCTAGTGCAGGTGTCAAGGTTCCTTCCCCACTCTGAACTCTAGGGTACAGATGTGGGGACCTGCATGAAACCCCCCAAAGCTTATTTTTACCAGCTTAGCTTAAAACTTCCCCAAGGTACAAACTATTTTATCTTTTGCCCTTGGTCTTTTTTTGCTGCCACCACCAAGTGTCTAACAAATATATAATCGGGAAAGAGCCCACTTGGAAAGGTCTTTCCCCCCAAAATCCTCCCCCAACCCTACACCCCCTTTCCTGGGGAAGGCTTGATAAAAATCCTCACCAATTTGCATAGGTGAACACAGACCCAAACCCTTGGATCTTAAGAACAATTAAGAAAGCAATCAGGTTCTTAAAAGAAGAATTTTAATAGAAGAAAAAGTAAAAGAATCTCCTCTGTAAAATCAGGATGGTAAATACCTTACAGGGTATTCAGATTCAAAACATAGAGAATCCCTCTAGGCAAAACCTTAAGTTACAATAAGACACAAAAACAGGAATATACATTCCATTCAGCACAGCTTATTTTATCAGCCATTTAAACAAAACAGAATCTAATGCAAATCTAGCTAGATTACTTACTAAATTCTAAGACTCCATTCCTTTCTGTTCCCGGCAAAAGCATAACACAGACAGAGAGAACATTTGTTTCTCTCCCTCCCGCCCTCCAGCTTTGAAAGTATCTTGTCTCCTCATTGGTCATTTTGGTCAGGTGCCAGCGAGGTTATCCTAGCTTCTTAACCCTTTACAGGTGAAAAGGTTTTTCCTCTGGCCAGGAGGGATTTTAAAGGTGTTTACCCTTCCATTTATATTTATGACAGCAGGTTATTCTCAAGATCGCCTGTTGGAGCTGTTCCACTCTGTAAAAATAGTTTAACTCCATGTTCCAATTACTATTTAACTTAGATCTCCCACATCCTAGGTGAATGTCTTAACCACCAGGTTATAGAATCATTCTTACTCCCTTTCTTTGGCTTACTGACTATTGTCATCCATAGCTGCAATTCATAGTCCTTTTGTATCTAAGTCTTAAAAAAATGCTTTTTTGGCCAAAACTATATAGTGAGTTCATGACAAATTCACAAATAGTAGTGGATGACCCAAAACTACCTTTTTCAGCCAATAAAATATTCTTCCAAAAAATTTTCCCATCTCTAGTCAAAATTGATACATTTCCACAGAACCCTTCAATTTTGACAAATTGGTAATTTTCAATGAAACACTGAGAAAGTCCCAAACAGCAACAAGGTAAAGAAGAGAAAATACACCATATGTGCAATATATACAAGGCACTAACGTAACTTTTGGAATTTCCTGATTTTTGAAGTGGTTATTCTTAAATATTAACATTCCATTAATGCTAGTTATTTCCACTTTTCTTAAAAGAGAGAGAGAGAGAGAGAGAGTTAAAAAGAAGAATCTGGTGGTCATACAGCTTACAAATTCCGCTGACTCTTCCAATGAGTTATTTTTCCTTCCTCTGAAGCTATTCACCTTGCACCTTTTTGGCATGGAAGTTCTTTGAACCACCACCAAGTATGCACGTGTTCATATATAGTCACCTGTGGACTTAGCAGAATGTACTACTGCACATGCTCAAGCAAGCTGTTTTTGAATGACCAGCTTTTTGTTAAATCAAAGCCTTTTCCACCCAGAGCAAGCAAAGGCCTTGTCGTCAATGGTGGACATGTGCATGCCAAATTTCTAGTTTCAGAGTTTGGTTATGTATGCTCTACTCTCTTCTGAAAATATGTGGTGAATTATTTTAAAGATGAATGTATACTTTTGCAGCCGCTGCCATATTCAAAAGCAGCCGACAATATTTTGGTCAAACTTTTCAGGCAGATGCTTTGTATGGGAAATTTCACAAGGTGATGCTTTTGACAGAGATCAGTGTGTGGAAAACAAGTCTTGTAACTGAAATTGTGTTGCAGGTTTAATTATACTGCTGATGCTACCAAGCATCTACTATAAAACTTGCTAGGACCTGGGTCACAGCTGTCTTTTGAGGGTTAACAAATATTTCTGATAAGCTTAGAAATATTCAGATGAAAGATTTTGAATGATTGTGAAATTTTATTATTTGTTTACTTCAAAACATTAATAGGCCAAAGTTAGAAGAGGAATTTGATCCACTGAGTCCCTCACACATTCATGTTGTTATATTTACCAATGTCTTCTTAGATACAAACTTTAAAATTATTTCATGAATCTGTTATGAATATGTATATTTATTTACACTTTCTTTTACATAAGAAATGTTCTCTTCAGCCATATGGCCATAAGAAAAATGTACTTGGATCTGTGTTCACAGCCAGAATTTATTTGGTGATCTTGCAGTACATAGTAAAATCCTGTAGTTCTTTGGACAGCATTTATTAGGCTCACACAGAGCGAGGAGCTGACTCTTGCTGGTACCCTGGAGGCTGAAGATATCAGCTTCAGGATTTCCTGCAGCATCAGTTAGTGCAGTGACTGAGAAATGGAATTTTGGTTTCAGAAATGTTTGACTCAGGCCTGCTGTGCAATGTGGCACAGTGCTTTCAATGTATGTGTTCTGGGTCACCCCTGGGTAATTAGCCTTCATTTATACCTTTTAAAAAATTCTAAATACCAAAAATCATGTGTTAGAAAACTAAAACTGTGGCTGAGAGTTAGCATTAGGCTGAATGTTTTTCACAGAAATCCAGACAGCTTTATCATTTAGTTCTTCACTCGGCTAGTTAATTTGACATCTTTTTTCTCATTTTTATACCTTCTCTTTCTAAGTTGTTGTTGACTTCTGCTGATTAATGATAGATGGCCTTCCCCCACCTGAGAATGCAAATCCAGTAGAATTGGTTCTGAGCAAGTGAATGAATTAATATGTGACATAATTGTATAATAAATATATAAGCATTACGTTTCTGAGATGGCACAAAAAATGACTGTCAAGCCACATTTTCCTGCTTTCTCATCTCTAATAAAATCATAATCATAGCTGTTGCAGGTTTGATGCTCTTAGTTCCCAAATGTCTTG
Source organism: Eretmochelys imbricata (assembly GCF_965152235.1). NCBI lineage: Eukaryota > Metazoa > Chordata > Testudines > Cheloniidae > Eretmochelys > Eretmochelys imbricata. The sequence goes on from NC_135572.1 coordinate 147,065,106, forward strand.
AAAAGTAAAACTGTACTATACAAGAATTGACAGTGACATTTTCAGTGAGGTTCTGCAGTCTTTATCTAAGAAATTCTGCCTTTCTATATGCTATGCTACATCTACCCCATTTCTTATCTGTTTTTCCCACCTGCTTTAAGACAATAATGACATTTAGGCTAACATTTTCAAAAGCACCCAAGTGACTGACTTAGGAGCCCAAATCCCATTTTCAAAAGAGACTTAGGCATTTAGGGACCTAAGTCTCACTGAAAGTCAGTGCCATTCAGTATAACTTCTGAAAGTGGGCTTCTAAAACATTTAGGCACTTTTGAAAACATTACTCTTTAGGTTCAATACAAAATCCTATTGATTTCAACAGGAACAAGGATGGGGCCTTCCTTTATATCATTAAAGTGCCCCTCCCCAGTGCCAATCTTTCCCCTGAACTGACAAGCTGTGTATTGTGCTCCTCATGGCATGTATACAGATAGGTGGTGTTGAGTAGGGGTGAGATTTGGTCTTCATCCTATTGTTAAAAAATAGTGGAGGTGGTCCTAAGATCTGTTGGATCCATATTGGTACCCTCTATCTCAGTTCTAATGCCTGCCCTTGTGAGGGTCAACCCACTGAGGGCACCCACATTCACTCCATGAGAAGGTGAGTGCCCAAAATGATGGTAACCATTGAATTCCACACTGGTTTACAAGGAGTTTGACCTGAAAAGTTTGACCAAAATACTGTTGGCTGCTTTTGAATATGGCAGGGCCTGCAAAAATATACATTTATCTTTTAAAATAAAATGAACAGTGCACTGGGTCTCCCAATCCCATCTGTCCTTCATGAAAATATTGCTCACTCCCCAGAGCATGTTCTGTGGGGTCCAGGAATAATGGGAGTACAAACCCATACACACTCCATACAGGTGAGGAATGAACCATTAGCTGGAAAACCCCTGTATTGTGGATCTCTAGGAGATGAATAGTGACTACATTGAAGGTAAACCCTGCAATCCTTTGCACTCCTGACTCCTATTGAAAGTAGTGGCATTATACAACTATGCACATAGCTAACTATTACCCAGCATGTAATTTGGTCAGAAGGTTTTAATAGGTACATTGATCCGTGTAGTGCATTTTCAGCTATGGAGAAAATTACAAATCTTTCCCCTTACAGTGGTATTGAGGCTCCAGAGCTAAACCTAAAAAAAAAAGAAAAAGAAAAAAGAAATAATCTTCCTGGTATTACAGTGCTCTATGGTGACTTCAGATCTGTTTTTTTAAATTGTCTTTGGTGCTAGCCCAGCATGTTAGCATGAGTTGAACGGAGGTGACTCTTCTACAAATTCTTTTTTATGATTTAATTACTAAAAATGTATTTCAGCAAAAACATAAAAATGAAGCTTTTTAATATTCTTACAGGATATTTTTTATTTTTATTTTTGGTGCTTTAGGGAGCAGCCTTTAAGAGCTGGAAGATGAAAGCTCCTATTCCACACTTGATTCTCTTGTATGCTACTCTTACTCAGAGCTTGAAGGTTGTGACCAAAAGGGGCTCAGGTAAGTAGATTTTCTCCCTTTTTCCATTAGGTTTGGTGTTGTGGTTACAAATTTGTATGTAAAGCATGTTTGTGACTTGGAAAATATACAGTAAGAAGTTGTTTTATTCCTTTCTGGACACAGTGGTTAATAGGGTTTCAAAGTCAGCAACAAAATGGAATATTTTTAACTCTGCAACTTCTATAGATATCTATGGACAGCTTTCTGCTACATTCCTTTGACTGAAAAAATGCAGCAGGCTATCGATTAATTGAAGTCATATAGAAAATCGGATGACTTATTTTCTAAAAGGAGAGGGGTTTTTTGTATTTGTTTTTAGTTGTTCTCAATTGAAGAGAATCTAATCTGTCCTTTCGGGGCCAGGGCAGTGTTTTATTTGGGTGGATTTTTTTGGAATAGCATTATTGCAATTGTAATATTAGCTTGTATTTGTGGCTGTATTGTTTAGTGATTGTAGACCTTCTAGGATAGAATTTTTAGATATGCTGTTCAGGTGACTTTGGCTTACGTCGTGCAATTCTGTAAATCAAGGAATAGAGTCAAGTACATTAAATTCAATACAACTAGAAATAATAAACGATGTGACATGACTTAGTAGAGGCCCACTCAATTGTGAATGAATAGATTAATACACAAAGCAAATACTGACAATTTTTGCCTCCACCTGGATTGCTGAAGACTTATACGCTTTTCATATGACTTTTAAAGATGAGTTGAGTCAAGGCATTAGCAAGCTATTTGCATATTGATGTGTGATAAGAATAAAGGAGATTCAGTACTAGTCGTGACAGTTGATTTTGGCTGTCATCCTTGATAAGGGCTTGAATTTTTTCTTCTTAATCTTTGTCTTGAAGTCATAAAATTATACAATGAAAACTTTACAAGACACTAATTTATACAAACTCCTGCAACAAAGAACTCACAAATATATCAACTGAAATTCTGATTTTTTTTATTAGACTACTTCAATTATTAGACTACTTTTGTTAGTCTTGGAGTTTTTGCTTACGTAGTTTTCACTGTATTATTTAACCTCTTGGACACTAAACCTGTATTCCTTGTGTACCTCATCCTCTGTCTATTGAAGTCTATTTGAAGCAAAGGGATGCAGAATTGGTCCCTAGATCATCACATATTTTTGATAAATAATTGTCAGAAAAAATATTAAAATGATCAAGTTGTAAATTGATATCTTTTTGTAGTGATCTACCCTGAAGCTGATGAAATACCAAAAAAATTCAAATAGTCAGAAGTGTGTGTCTGTGTGGTCAGGGCACAGATTACAATAAGTAGCAGTGCTTCAATGTTAAGGTGTTCGAAAGCCAGGACATTCTAAAATTTAAAGTTGCCCCCCAAAGGTGATTTCATTGATGTTGAATGTCCTTTGTGATGTGCAAAACTGCCATAAATTATACTACTTTCCAGCCTATTGAAAGGAAACCAGAAAATAGAAAATACTAAATGTGTGCAAAATGGCTCTGCTAATTTTGTTTTACAAATATATATCCTGATCCTGCAACATCAAAATTTTGGAGTTTTGGCGTAATCTATTACAGAGATAGGCGTCACTTAGGAGATTCTGAATGTAGGGTTTCTACTATTAGAGCCCACGTCCGTTAAATTGGAGTTGTACTTTTTTCAAAATCATCATAAGCATGTTCCATTATTTTAGTCACAAAAATAACTTTTACAGTGACATTAAGGAACCAAAAGAAATGGCCAACAATGATGTTTACATCTGTGTTCTGTCAAAATCTTACACAAATGGTGTCTTTGGTTTTTATCCTCTCACTTTTGTGTCTATTTTTTCCTGTTATCTTCAATGCAAGAAAAAATGGAACTGTGTTGAATTTTCAGTTATGAAAACCATTAGTGCCTTCTGTTTAGCCAAACCAAGAAACAATGCCCATAGTTCTTCAATGAAATATGACGCTCTGAACTCACCCACGCCATACTGATGTGATAAAGAAAACTGTACCTGATTTAGACAAAAAACTGAAATTACATTGGTAGCCCTGGAGAAGAAAGAGGAAATAGAGAAATCAGAGCTAAAGGCCAAATGTAAGTTATCCTTATCTATTGATTTGATTTAGGATTGGGAATCAGGAGACCTGTCCAGGCTCTGACATTGATTTCCTGTGTAACCATAAGCAAAACTTCCTTAGTTTTCACCTGCTGAAGACCAATATCTACCTCAGATGTGGTGTGAGGCTTCAAAAATTGCTTGTGAAGCAATTTCAGTTCCTCATATGAAAGGTACTATGTAACCAGAAGATAATATTGGGTTGATCCTGAAATTTTAATTCAGTGTTCAATTAGTCTTTACCAAGGCAACATTTCATTGACTTCAATGAGAATTTTGAGTAAACACTGAAGACTGGATTCTGATACCATTGCTCATGATGAGTAGTGCCTTACACAGTCAGTAACCCCATTAAACTCAATGGGGTTTGTTGCAGAGTAAGGAGCTACTCAGTGTGAGCAAGGGTGGCAGAATTTGTCCCTTGTTCATAGGACAACTATTATTAAATCCTGCGATCCTTATTCAGGAAAAATCCATTTTACTGCAGTGGTGGTTTTGCCTGAAAAGGCAGTGCAGGATTTTTCACTAAGAAAGTAAAATTGTTTTCCTGAGAATAATACAACTTTCTGGGCACTACTCTTAGAAACACAGGAAAAGTCTATAACCAGAAAAACAGAACTTTTTGTTCCATGTGGAAACACTGACTTGAGTGAAAAAATTCCCTCTGCCTCTTGGTTTATATTTACTTGTGTTTATCCACTCAAACCAAAATTTATATCTAAGTGGATCAGAAGTTCAGCTGATTTTATTTTTATTTCCCTGGCAATCGTTTGTTGCTCTGGATGGTTAAAAGTACATTTTACTTCTTTCAAAGTTGAATATTACTATACTTATTTTCCTTGCATAAAAACATCAGAGGCTGGGGGACAAAAGAGAAACCAAAGCACACTATAATGTAGGAAGTTTTGAATGAAAAACAAAACAAAAACAATGAGGTAACTGTTACTTTAAAATCTGATGTGCTCTGTTATTTTTTATGTCATGGTGCATTATAGACAATGCTAAACTAAGAAGGGAAAAATGATATTTATGCTGGTAAACACAGGATTGAGAACAATCACATATCCTGAGAGTTTTAATCTATGAGTTAGAAAAGAATGAGATTGTTTGTGTAATAATACAGGATGTGACACAGATGCCGGAAACAAGAAGTTCTAAATTGTCTTTCTCTGTAATAGCTGAGAGAGAAGAAATAAGTTTCTTTTTATTTCCTAATTTTAATACTTCATTATTTGTATTTTATTTGCAGTCTTAAAAGGTAGGTGTTGTCATTGGTAAAACCACAGTTACTACAATTAGAGCAGTCTACCTTGCCTACTTATTCACTAGAATTTTTTTTTGCCCGGGAGGGCAGGGCGTGGCGTGATGTGCACTTACAAAACTATTTTGCACTTCAATTTTCACCAGTGAGTTTCATCTGTTATTCCGTAGGATCACAGCATTAAAACAAAACCCTTATAAAGTCAGTGGACCAAAGCCATTTTGTCTTCATGTCTTCAAAGTAATTAAGGTTCAAGTACAGAATTGTTGTAAAATTTACTCTAACTGGATCTCCTAAACTTTCCTTTTTGATGTTGGAAAGAATTTTTGTGTTTTTGTTTATGCATAAGTATAAATAATATCTTAAAGATTTTAAATATCTGTATTGAAATATTGGGAGCTTGTCTAAGTGAGTTGGATTTGCAGAAGGTTTTTAATTTACAAGTTGCTTCAGTTGTGATGCTATTTAGTATGGCAGGTGTCTGCAAAAATGCAGACTGCATCATAACAGTGCAACTGACCAAAGTAACTTGTGTGCATGGAAAAAGAAAGGAAAAAAATATACAGTTGTCTTTATTGGACTCTCCCTTTCCCCACCCTCAACCAATTTTGCAGGGCCATTGTCTATCACAGTAAACTTTGTAAAAGGGTCATTACCAATCTCCATGGCTCAAGTGGTAAGGGAATGCTATAGCAGAGGGACACTGAGCATCTTCCTGTTACAGAATTAATGGTGTTATGGTAATATTCTGCCTCGCATATAAAAGTAGAATAGGAGCTAAAAGGAAGGCAGGAGGGATGGAGTAAAAGCCGTTAAACTCTGTTTACATCATCTTATAATTTAAACCATCAACTCAAGCAAGTGATAATTTTCTGATTGTATGCACATAGGCTAAATGGCAGTGTTTGTACTGACACGGTGCCTGGGGTCTCTATCGGAGTAGCAGATGCTACGACCTTGTATAGGAATGCAGGACTCTTTTGATGCACCACTCTTGATTTAGCTGCTAAATTGTACATTAAGACTCGTGGAGGACATAAAGGGTTTCGGGGGGGTGGGAGGGGGGCAAAAGGAGAATAAGACAAAGAGGTTCAGAAGAAAAAGAACAAAAATTAGGAAAGAAGCTTGGGTCAAGGTTTATGTAGTATAGCTGTTTGCATGGTAGCAAGAAAGCCAAATACCAGGAACAGAGTGAATGTTGCACCCTAATTGTGTTCTCTGTTGATTATGGGGTATGTGGCCTGTTCTAAGGGTATAATAAAGATGATTTTTTTTTACCATTTCTGAGCTGGCAATTAATATATAGCTGTGTTATAAGATCAGAGAATACTTATAAGGAAGTGTGTTGGGTAATATGATGTTTGAACTGCTGTTTAGATCTGTTAATATATTTTGACATTTCCATAAGACATTTTTAAGCAGCTCATATTATACATTTTATAAGATAATGAATGGTGAACTTTCATCTGTTTCTGCAGTCAAGGTGCTGTAAGTGCTAGAGCTGATACAAAAAATCAAGCATTTTTTTCTGGTTAACAAAGTTAACAAAGTCTCTCGAATTTGCTGGAAAAAAATGATGCAGCTTTCTGTTTCAGTGCAGAAAGAAAACACATTCTGAAACCTTGAAATATTTCACAAAATGGAATTGTTCATTTCCTGATCAGCCCTTGTAAACACTGATTCTCTTCTCATTCCTATATTTTTTCACATCATAAGAATCTAACACTATCAATAAGAGGCTAGAATAATAAATCTGAAGGAATTTTAGCCATGTAATTTTCTTTTTACTCTTTATGATGTCTCTTTCCTTGTTTGCTTGGTGTTTTTGTTTTTATTTATTTCTGATACAGTGACAATCAAAATAAACTGAGTCAGAATTTGTTAGGTTTTTAGTTTCACTTTCATGCAATGGTATGCTACTGCAGTGTTAAGAAACAATGAAGGGGGATTTTTGCTTTGGGTTGCATATGGGGGTAGAAGGAGGCCATTAGAACTTAAACGAAACAAAAAAAAATGTGTGAGGTCAGCTTTGGTGTGTGTGTGTGTATATATATATATATACATTTACAATGTCCATATATGTTGTTTTTTTATTATAATACCACCTGGATCCTTCCTTTCTTGCTTTTCATTTAATCTGTATATAGATGATTGTTGTTTTTTCCCAAGAAAACTATGCTTAAAATAAAAGATAAAGAAATGTATTCAATAAAGCAACATTTACAGAATCGCAATATTTCAAAATCATATTTGGTATGATATATTTTGAAAAGGCTTTTGTTACACATTTTAACATAGTCTTGTCATAATGAGGATCAAGTTGCATAGTAATCAATAAAAGCCTGTTATAGGCCAGTGGCTTCTTTCTCGATTCCTATTAATTTAGTCTGTTCTGTAGCATTGCTGGTTGTGATATTAAATATATGTACTAGTTGTAATGTACCTCTTGAGTAGTGTGTCTTTGTGGAGAATATTTCTAAATTTTGAACCTGAAAAAGAAATATCTTGTGTTGCTATATGTATCTGAAGTTTATCCTTTAAAGTTATAGATAAATCTGTCTTTTAAAATCTGTCTTGACTTCAGTGCTGATTCCCCCTCCTCACCCCGCCCCGCACTTCCAGTTCTATTCCATAAGGTTTTTATCAACTGTGCTAAAAAGGTTAGGATTAATAATGAGTCTCTCCATACAGAAGTTATACATTTCCAGCCATAGCTTTGATCCAGCAAGGTGCTACATGTGAGCATCAACATCCACGGCATTCCACACAGGTAGAGCAGCTTGCAAGGTCTATAAAATAGTAATCGGTGTGATCTACTAACTACTTTTCCAGTTATAGTCCAGATCCAGAACAATGCGGGTGGGCGGGTGAAGAGAGGGAGGCGGGAAAATGGTGGTTGTACATCTTAAAAATTAGACTTCCAGCTCTATTCTTACTTTAATTTAGTCTTAGCAATGACGTGTGTGTGTGTGTGTGTGTGTGTGTGTAATTATGTGCTCTTAACCTGGTATTCTGGTTATTGCTCTATTGATTACAAATCATGTTAATGCTTCACCTTGTAGGAGAAGGGTTGGATTGGTCTGCATACTTTTAAATGTGTGATCATGAATGTTGTGATTAAGAAGAATCCAAGGATTACCTTTTAAAGGAAATAGGGGGAATATAGGGAATGTCATACTTAGGTGCTTTTCAGAAAAAACAGAAAAGACATTTGCAAAGCTATCCGACCACAGTTGGAATTTTTTGTTAAACATTGTGACTTGGAGGAAAATAATATTAATGACATGTAATATATTTGCAGAAAAACATATTTTAAATTAAATTACTTTTGTGGTAATTTACATAGTTGACTTTCAATATTTTATATTCAGTGATCCTATCGATATGTGACAGAGCATATTTCAGATTTATGCAGTGATTTTTTTCTTTAAAAAAAGTTTGCTTCTTTAATGGAATGACTGGCTTCAAATTACTGTTTTTACCATAAAATTAATTTACTTTCAATCTTGAACACTTCATAATTGTGTGCCCCACATTGAAATACGGCTGGCTGTGTAGTTCCAAAAAACCAAGTCTATGAATAAAATAAATCAGGAAACATTTTACTCTATTCCTAGATGTGAAGAAAGTACATAACAGGAGTGAGCAAATCTAAACTTCTTTTCATGTCAGTTGAAGCTGACCACACAAATCCCTCAAGTTTCACTGCACCCTCAATCCAGAGAGGAGCAAGTATTTTGCCATAAGCTTTTTAGTGCTGTGTCATTTAAAAGATTATCTTAATAACAGATGTAATGTGTATCAAATGGGATATTTTAGCTGTGAACTATTTAATATATGGGTACATGAGGAGTGACTTCTTTTTTTACATGTAAGACACACGTTTTACATTCCTGGTAATTTGGGGGGGGGGAATCATGCTCAGCACTGCTGCTAACATTTTCTCCACAGATATTTTACAAATAAATTATGTTTACTAAACTCTGATCCCCCGAGTGATTTATGCTGAAAGAGAACTTTAATACCTAATGAAACAGAAAGTATAGTGGAAAAAGGAGCCTTATACTGATGTGAGGTTTCAGAGCAGCAGCCGTGTTAGTCTGTACCTGCAAAAAGAACAGGAGTACTTGTGGCACCTTAGAGACTAACCAATTTATTTGAGCATAAGCTTTCGTGAGCTACAGCTCACTTCATCGGGTGCATTCAGTGCAAAATACAGTGCGGGAATTTTATATACACAGAAAACATGAAACAATGGGTGTTACCATACAGACTGTAATGAGAGTGATCAGGTAAGGTGAGCTATCACCAGCAGGAGAGAAAAAAAACCTTTTGTAGTGATAATCAAGGTGGGCCATTTCCAGCAGTTGACAAGAACGTCTGAGGAACAGTGAGTGTGTGGGGGGAATAAACATGGGGAAATAGTTTTACTTTGTGTAATGACCCATCCACTCCCAGTCTTAATTCTTTAGATGTGCAGGTGAACGAGCCCCTGAATAGATATGTGGACACAGTGTCCCCTGAATAGATATCTATTGTATATTGTATTGTATTGAATAGTGAATAGATATCTATTCAGGGGACACCATCATAGGGCCTAATCACATCAGCCACACTATCAGAGGCTCGTTCATCTGCACATCTACCAATGTGATATATGCCATCATGTGCCAGCAATGCCCCTCTGCCATGTACATTGGTCATACTGGACAGTCTCTACGTAAAAGAATAAATGGACACAAATCAGACGTCAAGAATTATAACATTCAAAAACCAGTCGGAGAACACTTCAATCTCCCTGGTCACTCGATTACAGACCTAAAAGTCGCAATTCTTCAACAAAAAGACTTCAAAAACAGACTCCAGTGAGATACTGATGAATTGGAATTAATTTGCAAACTGGACACCATTCAATTAGGCTTGAGTAAAGACTGGGACTGGATGTGTCATTACACAAAGTAAAACTATTTCCCCATGTTTATTTCCCTCCCTACTGTTCCTCACACATTCTTGTCAACTGCTGGAAATGGCCCACCTTGATTATCACTACAAAAGGTTTTCCCCCCACGCTCTCCTGCTGGTAATAGCTCACCTTCCCCAATCACTCACGTTACAGTGTGTATGGTAACACCCATTGTTTCATGTTCTCTGTGTATATAAAATCTCCTCACTATATTTTCCATTGCATGCATCTGTAGCTCACGAAAGCTTATGCTCAAATAAGTTTGTTAGTCTCTAAGGTGCCACAAGTACTCCTTTTCTTTGTACTGATGTGAGGTTCCTAGCAATTTTTCCTCTAAAGAATGCTAAATAAAATGAACACTGCAATGCCATCTGGTGGTTTTACAGGGATGTCAAATAAACAAAGGAAAGATAAAAAGGATGCAGTGCACAGGAAAAAAAAAACAATGAAATAATACAGTAAAAACTGATTCTGCTGCAGACAGTTGTAACCTGATCAGTGCTAATTAGAAGCTCAAAGAAACACTTGAAGTTTTAGGCCCTCAAATTGCCTTATAGAAAACATGCTGTTTGTGTTGTGTGTTGTAATTATAAATTGAGAATTCTGTTACAATTCTGTTGTTCAACAGATTGCTGCAGAAATGGAATTAATGAAAGCGGGGGGGAATCAGTTCTTGTTTCCAGATATACCACTGTGATTTACAACAGTGTCACTGGAAGCAGAATCTGGCCAATGATGTTCAGCAAATCAGAGAGCATGCAGATTATCTCCATCAGAGAGTATAGGCAAAGACAGTTACATGAATAGCACACATCTCACGGTAATCTTTCAAAATCTTTTAATTCTTCTGTTTTTCTAATTGCTTTAAAAAGAGTGTGTGCTCTGGAGGTAGGTGGTTCAGAAGATGCCAGTCTTTATACTTATGAGGAAAGTCAGGGTAACAAAAGAATGTAGGAGCCTCAATAGAAATTATTTCAAAGTTTTTTTATAAGTATCAAGCATCATTTTAAACCGGGTAGACTCAGCTTCTAAGATTGAGACGTGTTCTCCAGCTCTATAACTTGCTGAAGACTACTGTTTGAATTCCAGGCAGCTGTTCAGTTTGATCATGTTCATCCCCCTTATTCATTATCAGCAAACATTTGCACAAAATGTTGGTGAATGACTGTCCTTATGAATACCCATACTGATGTGTGAAAAAGGTAATCTTGCATGAACAAGACTATTTGCTGCTGTTTGTTTTTTTTTAAACAGTCTATCATCCGAGTGGAGCAGAAACAATACCATTGGTGAAATACTATTTGAAGCCAATGGGAGCTTTGCCACTGACTTTAACAGGGCCAGCCTTTCCCATCAGTGATTCGGGTGACAAATGATATACCAGGACTAATGAACAGTGAACAGTTCAAAAACAATAGACTGAAAATTTGTAATAACTAACTAATGTGTTTGCAGAAATGAAAATGGATTTGTGAACTTCTTGCAGACAAAAGAAAGTGCTGGATTTGGATGATTTATTTGCATTTAATAAATTCAGCTAGTTCAGTAGTCAGAGAACTCATCCAGGATGTGGGAGACCCATATGCAATTCCCTCTCCTGCCTGAATGAGAGAAGGCATTTGAACATGGGGTTCTGACTTCTCATGTGAGTGCCCTCACTACTGGATTATGGGATATTCTGGTATGGGTCTTTCTCAGCCTCTTCAGTTGATGCTGTTCCAAGGTGTATAACATACTCAAATACTAATATTTGAATCAGGGATTTGAAATTGTCTCCCTCAAAGCCTAAGTGAGTGCCCGACCAACAGGCTATAGAGTCATTCTCACTCTTTGTCCCTGGCTCAGTGATTATTATTTATTACTCAGAGAGGCAGTTCACACTGTTTTGTAATTCTCATTCAAGTCAATGGCAAAAATCCCATTGACTTCAATGGAGCCAGGATTTCATATCTTTATTCGTTCTGCATATCCTTCAAGCACCTATATCTTCTACTTCATGTACCCGTCAAAAGGCAATTAAAAGGCTGATGATGAATACCATGTTGGACAGTAATCAGAGGGGTCAGAAATCGGATCCAAATATGACTCTATATTTTTGTCCTTTTCCTACTAAATACATATGGGAGAACCCTTGCATAAGTACAGTGCTTTGTTAGTTAAATTGGGAGCAAACTCTTTAAAGTAACAAGAGGCTACCCAAGGTGTAAACTGTGATTTTATTGGCCTCTGGCTGCTGTTTGTTACAAAACATTAGCTTTTCATTAACAATTGATGGGGCTTGAAGATCTTTGTAATCACAAAACCAAAGAAAAAATCCACCTTAAATCATGTTTAGAAACTAATCTGTAGCTCTAGTCAGTGTACAGATCCACATGCATGATTTTTGTGAAATTTCTTTCTGTCAAAATTAGTGAAAGTAATGGACGCAGAAGGGAAATATAAAGCCAAAACAATGCTAATAGATATACTTACATAGATCAATCCTTGAGTTTTTAGTAGCTGTTTCAAATAACTTTATGGTCCTAAGGGCCCAACTTTCTCTAGGGGATGGTTAACTGTAGCCTCATTGATTGGCATATGCTGGCAATCAGCCTGGACAATAAAAAAAAAAAAAAAAAAAAGCGTCCTTTGATCAGAAATACCTGTTGCAGAAGATGGATTTTGACTATTGTGCTGTCATTTTTATGTGGAATAATGAACCCGAGGAGGGGAAGGAAAACCAACGACAAATACAGGGGGTTTGATAGCTTTTCTTTTTTAAATGTAATCAGTTGCTAAGTATTACTGAATACCAGATATGTAAAAATATAATAATAGCATCTGCCCATTAAAATGTGTTTGCTGCTAAAAACTTTAAGGAAATTTTAGCCAATGAAATATCTTCTAGATTAAATGTAAAACACTTACTGATTTGTCCTTTCTGAAAAATGGAGGAAAGAAGTGATATCAACATTATGTGCACAAAGGACATATAAAAAGCAGCTTAGCATAAAAGGAGAAGGTCATGCTTTAGATTGCAATGCTGAAATCTGCTGACACTTTTGCTCAGCGTAACTTTTGCTGCTATCGTCTTTATGTAAAATGCACATCTCGGGTCGCTACTTTGTAAAAATTATATTTTTGTCTGTTTCTGGAGAACCAGTTATCTTACATCTACTAAGACATTTATTGTATCAATATGATAATAGATTATGACATAGTAATAAATTTGGAAGATAAATGCTTCTGCAGTCCGTTCTATGATTTTATTGCAATGATACGAATGCTTAACGTATTTTACAAAGCTGTCTGGTGTGCTGATGCAAAACAGACAATTGTGTCAAAGCAATTTGCAGATTCATTTGGATTAGCCTAATTCCAACAGGAGCTCCTTTTGGGAAGGAGGTTGTCCTAAGACTGGTACAAAAGGAGTGATCTTCCTTTCATTTAAATTAGTGATAATTTTGTAAGTAACTTCAAGATTGGGTTCTAAACAAAGGGAGTTGGCATGCAATACTGCGAGATATGATGGGAATCCCTGTCAGTTGAGGGTGCTCCATATCGAGCAAGAGGTTCTCTGCTTCTTACACAATAAGGACTTAATTTGCTTGAAAATACTACCCCATCTGAACAATGATGAGGCATAAACCAATCAAAATAGCTTCATGTTAGACAACAGTGGAAGGTATTCTTTTGTTTCTTTTGTTTTCCCTCTTTGCTCTCCCTGTTCTTCCCCTTACTTCTTCTCCTCCTTCCCCACTGCCAACTTCAGTAAACATTCTTCCTGGTGAAGGAAGAAAGCCTGCAGTTTTTTATTAGGGCATTGATTAGCTGAAACTGACAAGTTGTAGGTTCTCTTCTTGCACTTTATACAAGAAATGCAGCTATGCTGTAACATTAATCCATCCCGGGTTCAAAAAGAGTTTGTTCCTTTTACGTGGTTGCTTTATTTTTTGTTTTGTTTTAATTATATTTGATTTTTTTTTATAGAGAAGCCTTCTTTCTAATTTTCTGTGAACTGAAAGGAGATTATAGCCATCCGTGTTTTCAGTTGGTAAAGCAGGTTATGGGAGTGTTGTCAGGAGGGTATAAATCCTTTCCAGATAGTGGCCTGTTAAATCTCAGACAGTATAAGTGGTCAGTTGCACAGAAATTGTCCCCTTTACAACATACGCCTCTACTGAGTAGTAGGATTTTAATTAAATAATTAAAATATGGATCCAGAAACTATTTGATGTATTTATCCCTACCTCTAAATAGGTTGTTTTTCCATGTTGAAGTTTTGAGGGGAACCAGTCCAGTATGCTTTTATGGATTTATTAAAAGAATAAGCAAACAAATGTGAAACCAACAAAGGTTTAAACAAAAAATGCCACTAACTAATGTTGTTTCAGATTCCCTAAACTAATCAAATATAACACAATGCAATGATCAAACCAAAGTTACAACTGAAATTCAATCAATAAATCAATGGTTCAGTTTATCTGGCTTGCAGATTACTACAATGAGTAATTACATTTATAAGGTCAGCACAAGAATTAGTGCAATCCTTCACTGGAAAGTTAAAAACACCTTTCTTTTAATGCAATTAATTGGGCTAAGAGTCTGCTAAAGACAGAAGATGACTTATAGAATCATAGATAAACTCCTGTCTTTGTCTTAAGGAAATATAACTTTAGAATGGTTTCTTTAGAGTTTGCGACTTTGGGGTTTCACCTTCAGTTTCTCTGAACATAAAATGTATGTTAGGCCATGCCTACACTAGTGAGCTTTCAGCACCACAGCTGTATTGATGCCACTGCGTCACTGTAAGATCACTCATGTAACTGCTCTATGCTGATGGGAGAGAGTTCTCCCATCGACATAATAAAACACCTCCATGAGCAGGACTAGCTGTGTCGGCAGGCGTGCTGTGCACACTACCACTTATGCTGGCAAAAAGGGGGATTTTTTTTCACAACCCTGAGCGACATAAGTTTTGCTGACATAATGGTAATATAGACATGCCTTATTCTCTATTTACTTTACTTATTTCCCTTCCCAGGCTAAAACAGTGACTGAATCTCTTGGACACATTTACACAGATGCAGAAATGATTGTCAGATCAGGCACTTAGCAGCTTTGGAATAGCACACTTTGAACACAATCTTACTAATCAAATAACAGATGGGGCATTTAAGTTCTATCTGGGGAAACAGTTAGGGTTTATCTACACTTAAAATACTGCAGTCGTGCAGCTACGCCCGTGTAGCACTTCAGTGAAGATACTACATACACTGACAGGGGCGGTTCTCCTGTCGGTGTAGGTACTCCACCGCCTTGAGAGGCCATAGCTAGGTCAACAGGATAATTCTCCTGTCAACCTCGTGGTCTCTATGCTGGGGGTGAGGTTGGTTTAACTGCTTCACTCCAGGGTGTGAATGTTTCACACTCCTGAGTGATGGAGTAAGACTGACCTAATTTGCTAGACCAGGCCCAAGTGACACACACTTACATACTCATACACACTGTACTGGAATGTTGGAGAATTCAGATGTCTCTGAATTCTATACAAAAGCACTCTCAGGTCTTCATAGAATCTCTGACTCATGTGGTGGTTCTTTGCAGCATCAGAACTAGTTCTCAGCTAATAACTTGAGCTTGTTTTATTTGTGGGGAGGTGGTCTCTCTCTTAGTGATATCTTCAGATTTGGTTTTGGTGATGGTCAGGACCTTTCACTTTGCCTTCAGTGTACTCTTACTCTGCTTCAAGGGCCACCCTTGCCCAAATAGACATTCCAACATGTTGTCTATAGCTCATTGTGGACCAGTAAGTTGATATCTCTATCAGAGATAGCCTTTCATTGCAAATTATGTTGGTGACCACAATTAGATGTGTTCTTCATAAGCAGGACATGAGAAATCTGGTAACATATTTCTGCCTAGGCCAGACATAAATATATAAAAAACACAAAGACAATTAATGGCTGGTTAGTATTACACATTCTCTCATTTTCACACATCCTCATGGCAATAAACATGACAAGGTAAAACGGGACTCTGAGGGATAGGGGCAGAGTCTATGGTGAGTGAATGACCTTACCTTACTAACTTTTTTGCCTACAGGCTGGAAAGCAGCTTCAAGCAACTTGTAATAATGCTAACTTAAACATTTGGCCAACCAAAGTCACTCAGATCTAAATTTGAATATGGCATATGTTCGATACACATGATATTAGCACATGTTACAAAGGAGGATTAAGCTACAGCAACTGAAAACCACTTTACTTTTGCATAAAAGCACCCACATGGAAAGGAGGCGTTGACACATACTAACTTATCTGCATTGACTTCACAAAGTTGATTCGCCTTAACTTTCATCGTTGTTCCCTTGTAGAAAAGCCATAATTGGGGAGAATGCTACCAGTGGTGTCATAGGCACAGTTCTAAGGAGAACTTAGGAAGTAGTTACTAGATCGTTCTTCTAATATGTGTCTCAAAATGTTGACAAATACTGTATGCAATATGTCTATGAATTTGAAGTTTTCAGGAACTGAAGCTTAAATTTGGAGTCACTTTTATTCCCATTGTAACCCATTTATTCATCCCACTCTTGATAGCACCATTATTTATTAGTAGCGATATTTTTCCACCAGTGTGCTTAATGCTGTAAACTATACAAAGGCATAGAAGTTTGCTGTCAAAATACTAAAGCAATAAGGGTCATATTTGTCTGCAGGATATTAGCAGTCTCCCTTACCACCATTTCTGGTCTCGTTCTTCACCTCAGGAAGAGGTTGGGCTCTGAAAGACACCATATTAAATACATTTTTAAAATGTACTTTCACTCTCAAATAATAATTGGCCATCTCTTGTTTGGGAAAACTTTTGTTTAGGTGTGTACATTTTATGTGTCTCAAAAGACCCAAATTCCATGAGACTGAGATCACTTTGCAAACAAAGACCGGTTTCACATGAGAAAAGATGCTTTGTAAGTTTTCAGTACAAAAAAAAAAAAGATGTCAAAGAGGTCTGAAACACACAGTGAAATTTAGTGGGCAATGTCCCCTGATAGTTTTAGCAAGCTCAATTTTGTGCCCTTATAGCCCTGTGATGATTTAATATATTTGTTTTCTCTTCCTTTTATGCACTAATTTCTTTGTCCCCAACACACACTCCCAATTGGTATATGTACATTCCTCCATATATGCCAATTTGTTTAGGATTTTCATAAGGATCATGATTTGACTGTAACCACTAAAAAATCCCTGTAAGATCCTGTGAGGGAGGTAAGAAGTATTGTTATCCCTTCTATGCAGATATGGAAACAGTCTCAGAGAAGTTAAGACCACACAGCTTTTCACTGGGCTAGAAAGTCTAAATTATACTTACAACTAATGAATTTTAGTTCCTAGTTCCTTGCTCAGTGCAACAGACTCTTAGCATGCCACTCAGAACTAATTATTCTGCTCAGACTTTTGAAGGTATATGAAGAAATAATGTTGGATAAGTTCAAATTTTTTTTTTTTTTTGTGCATGGGTGGGGGTAGTAGTTTTGGTCACATATTTATGTATTACTACATTTGGGCTCAAAGAGCAATATTTTGTTAGACTGATCCCAGGGAGTGAACAATATAATTCTGTATGTAAAGATAGAGAAAACAACATACAGGATTAGAGGTGAAGAAGCTATCCAGAACAAACACAGATGGCCTTCATTGTTTTTTTGATCATTGAGAATAGTAGAGATTTCTTGGAAAACATTTTTAAAAGTGTGATATTACTAATATGTTATATCTTTATGTACTATGCGCACAAACATGAAAAGGGACACATAACCAAAGTTAAGGGACCTAACCATGGATGCCTCTACCCAGATCCTGGTGTGGATTTGCAGAGACTGTGGCCTGCATTTCCCACTTTCAGAAAGCCAGGCTGGAGGGACCATGAAGTGGAAAAGGTGCCTGCTGGTGGAATCTCTCAGGAAGCAGGTGGGAGAGCTACTGGAGGATGTGGCTAGGCTGAGGAGCATCTGTGCTCATGAAGAATTCCTCAGAAGTATTCACATGGAGACATCTAAGGCTGAGAACACTATCCAGGTAGAGAGGACTGCTGTCACACCACCCGGGGAGGAGGATATGGCTCTATCACAGGGAGGACGCTGGCAGCTGGTTACTTCTGGCAGCAGGCAGTGCTCCACCCCTACTCCCAACCCACCCACCATGGTGATGGAAAACTGATATCTTGCCCTGGCAATGAGCGATGATGAATCACCCCCGAAGGAGGAGAAGGAAAAGCCATGTATCCCCAAGGCTGGGAGGATTGCAGCCACCACTCCCAGGAGAAAATGTAAGGTAGTGGTGGTTGGTGACTCTCTTCTGAGGGGTACAGAGGCACCCATCTGTTGCCCTGACATGGCATCCTGGGAGGTATGCTGCCTGCCAGGGGCCTGTATCTGAGACATTACGGAAGGATTGTCGAGATTCATCTGGCCCTCTGACTACTACCCCATTCTATTCATCCATGTGGGCAATAATGATACTGCAAGGTATGACCCTCAGCAGATCAGAAGTGACTACAGGGCTCTGGGAGTAAGGATGATGGAGTTGGGAGTGCAGGTGGTGTTTTCAGTCATTCCAGTCAAGGGTAGGGGCCTTGGCAGAGACAGATACATCCTGTAGATGAATGCCTGGCTGCGAAGATGGAGTTGCCAAGAATGCTCCGGCTTCCTTGACCACTGAATGCTGTTCCAGGAAGAAGGGCTGTTAAGCAGAGATGGGGCCCACCTATCGAGGAAGGGGAAGAACATATTTGGATACAGACGGGCTAGACTCATGAGGAGGGCTTTAAAGGGAGGAAATATTGTCTTACATATTAAAAATGTATACACTTGGACTGAGGTAGAGTTGGAAGTAGGAGACTTGTTGAAAGTCTTGGGGTAAGAATAAAATGGGTAAAAACAAGGGTGATGTTATGGTAGGGATCTAGTACAGACCACCTAACCAGGAAGAAGAGGTGGATGAGACTTTTTTTAAACAACTAACAAAATCATCCAAAGCACAGGACTTGGAGGTGATGGGAGACTTCAACTACTCAGACATCTGTTGGGAAAATAACAGGAAAGGGCACAGATTATCCAATAAATTTTTGGAATGTATTGGAGACAATTTTTTATTTCACAAGGTGGAGAAAGCTACTAGGGGAGAGGCTGTTCTAGACTTGATTTTGACAAATAGGGAGGAACTGGTTCAGAATTTGAAAGTGGAAGGCAGCTTGGGTGAAAGTGATCATGAAATGATAGAGTTCATGATTCTAAGGAATGGTAGGAGGGAGAACAGCAAAATAAAGACAATGAATTTCAAGAAGGCAGACTTTAAGGGCACAAGAGAAAACTATCCCACTGCATAGGAAAGATAGGAATTATGGCACGATACCACCCTGACTTAACCAGGATATTGTCAATTATCTAAAAACCAAAAAAGATTCCTACAAAAAGTGGAAACTAGGTCAAATTAAAAAGGATGAATATAAACAAATAACACAAGTATGTAGGGACAAAATTAGAAAGGCCAAGGCACAAAATGAGATCAAACTAGCTAGACACATAAAAGGTAACAAAAAAACATTCTACAAATACATTAGAAGTGAGAGGAAGCCCAAGGACAGGGTAGGCCCATTACACAATGAGGGGGGAAAATAATAACAGAAAATGTGGAAATGGCAGGGGTCCTTAATGACTTATTTGTTTCGGTTTTCACCAAGAAGGTTGGTGAATGTCTAACCTAGTGAATGTCAGTGAAAATGAGGTAAGATCAGAAGAGACTGAAATAGGGAAAGAAAAAGTTAAAAATTACTTAGACAAATTAGATGTCTTCAGGTCACCAGGGCCTGATGAAATGTATCCTAGAATATTCAAGGAGCTGACTAAGGTGATATCTGAGCCATTAGCAATTATCTTTGAAAAGTCATGGAAGACGGGAGAGATTCCAGAAGACTGGAAAAGGACAAATATAGTGCCAATCTATAAAAAGAGAAATAAGGACAACCCAGGGAATTACAGACCAGTCATCTTAACTTTTGTACTCGGGGGAAAAAAATGGAGCAAATAATTAACCAATCAATTTGCAAACATTTAGAAGATAATAAGGTGATAAGCAACAGTTAGCATGGATTTGTCAAAAACAAATCATGTCAAACAAACCTGATAGCTTTCTTTGACAGGGTAACAAGCCTTGTGGTTGGGGGGAAGCGGTAGACGTGGTATATCTTGACTTTAGTAAAGCTTTTGATACAGTCTTGCATGACTTTCTCATAAAAAAAAAAACTAGGGAAATGGAAGCTACATGGAGGCACTAGATGGTGGGTGCAAAACTGGTTGGAAAACCATTCCCAGAGAGTAGTTATCAGTGGTTCACAGTCATGCTGGAAGGGGATAACAAGTGGGGTCCCGCAGGGGTCAGTTCTGGATCCAATTCTGTTCAATGTCTTCATAATAATTTAGATAATGGCATACAGAGTACACTTATAAAGTTTGTGGACAATACCAAGCTGGGAGGAGTTGCAAGTGCTCTGAAGGATAGGATTAACATTCAAAATTATCTGGACAAACTGGAGAAATGGTCTGAAGTAAATAGGATGAAATTCAATAAGGACAAATGCAAAGTACTCCATTTAGGAAGGAACAATCAGTTGCACATATACAAAATGGGAAATGACTGCCTTGGAAGGAGTGTTGCCAAATGGGATCTGGGAGTCATAGTGGATCACAAGCTAAATATGAGTCAACAGTGTAACGCTATTGCAAAAAAAGCAAACATCATTCTGGGATGTATTTGCATGAGTGTTGTAAGCAAGACACAAGAAGTAATTCTTCCACTCTACTCCACACTTATTAGGCCTCAACTGGAATACTGTGTCCAGTTTAGGGACCCACATTTCAGCAAGGATGTGGACAAACTGGAGAGAGTCCAGAGAAGAGTGACAAAAATGGTTAAAGATCTAGAAAACATGACCGATGAGGGGAGACTAAACAAATCCAATTTTTTCAGTCTGGAAAAGAGAAGACTGAGGGGGGACATAACAGTTTTCAAGTATGTAAAAGTTTGTTACAAGGAGGAGGAAGAAAAATTGTTCTTCTTAATCTTTGAGGATAGGACAAGAAGCAGTGGGCTTAATTGCAGCAAGGGAGGGTTAGGTTGGACATTAGGAAAAACTTCCTGTCAGGGTACTTAAGCACTGAAATAAATTGCCTAGGGAGGTTGTGGAATCTCCATCATTGGAGATTTTTAAAAGCAGGTTAGACAAACACCTCTCAGGGATGGTATAGGTAATACTTAGTCCTGCCATGAGTGCACAGGGGACTGGACTAGATGACCTTTCGAGGTCTCTTCCAGTTCTGTGAGTCTATGATACATTAAAAATTGATAAATAGAAGTAAAGAAAAGCACATCCATCTAAAGATTATTGGATTTGCTTAACGAACTTTAGTGATCCAGTTTTAATTGAAGCATCAGTACATTTTTGTGTGTTATCTTAAGATTGCAATTTTTATTAAGTTATATCAGAGATTAATGGAATGGTGCAAATATAATAAACTACCCTGGTTTTGATTTAGACAATTTTAGCTTTGGCAAGGGTTCATTTAACATAGAATAAAAATTCCAAGTTGAAAGAGGTACTACAAGAGTAGTAGGTAAAAATGAAAAAGGACAAAGCCTCATCAAAAAGCCTTTCTATAAGCTATAAAGAACATCAGACAATGTTCAGGGACAAGACTGTGGTTGACCTCTAGTCTGATTAATTTTTTATAATGCCCAAGGAAGTCTTTTGCTTTTCACAGAAAGATTAAAATGAAAAGCAATTGTCCATGCTAACATCTGGCCTGTGTCATGCCATCTGTAATTCAGGGCAAACTAAAAATAATTGAAATAGCCTAAATGAGCATAAAATACTGCCTGCTTTAACTGTTCATGACTGTTTTACCCTGCCATTTCTGGATAATGTATTTGGAATAAATTCATAAATATATGAATGTCAGCTGAAGCCATGCTTTACATGTACACATATTTTGTGTGACTGATTCTGAGGTAGTAATGATTAAATATTACCATGTTGATGGGAAGTTTGGAGTAGGAGTTTTACTTTGCAGTTGAAGTAACTTTTCTGTACCAAGGAAAGGTCCATTGCTTTGGGAAGAATCACTATTTCATCTAAAAAACAACAAGGAGTCCTTGTGGAACCTTAGAGATGAACAAATTTATTTGGGCATAAGCCCTTTCATGGCTAAAACCCACTTCATCAGATGCATGGAGTGAAAAATACAGTAAGTGGTATGTATATATTACAGCACATGAAAAGATAGGAGTTGCTTTTCATGTGCTGTAATATACTGCCTACTGTATTTTTCATGCCATGCATCTGATGAAGTGGGTTTTAGCCCATGAAAGCTTATGCCCAAATAAATGTGTTAGCCTGTAAGGTGCCGCAAGGGCTCCTTGTTGTTTTTGCTAATAAAGACTAACACAGCTACCACTCTGAAACCTATTTCATTTCAAACTGTTTAAGAAGGATAAGGGGAGGGCAACTCTTTTTAAAACTATCTAGGATGGATGTATTGTATATGGGGCATCTGACAGCTCCTTTTCTGCGAGTTGCCTGAGCGTATGTATCTCATTTGGCCCTAAAGTACTATGCCAGTTCCCAGACTGAGGAAGTCTGTAGGTGAAGAGGGCGGCTGGATTTTTAGCCTCTGTTGACTCGTTCAATCTCTCTCTGAGGATGAGGTTGAGAAGATCTGCGTAGCCATGGTTCCTTATCCCTAAAGAACAGCATCTGCTTCAGGAGCTCACAATGATTGATTTATTGTAATATGCAGACAGTACCGCTACCTGTATGTTCTCCTGATCTCCTGAGACTGTGCTGTTGTGCAACTCCTGTTCCAGCCCTGCATACTGCCAAGGACTGTAGATTAATTTACACTGAAAGCCAAGGGAATTCTAACCAGGTGGCAGATGCCAAATATTTGTGATGCATGGACTATATGAACAGGCATAAATTAATAGCTGTTACAGTGCAGTAGCTACATAGTTACTTCATTAAAATCTATCTTACATTAAACTTACCATGTTACACCTTGATAACTATGAGCAGAAAGAACGAGGAGTAGTTGTGGCACCTTAGAGACTAACAAATTTATTTGAGCATAAGCCTTCATGGGCAAAAGCCCACTTCATCAGATGAATGCAGTGGAAAATACAGTAGGAAGAGATATATAGATAGATATAGATATATATACAGAGAACTTGAAAAAATGGGGGTTGCCATACCAACTCTTAATGAGACCAATCGATTAAGGTGGGCTAATAATAATTGTAGCTATTAATAACTATTAATAACCCACCTTAATCGATTGGTCTCTTTAAGAGTTGGTTTGGCAACCTGCATTTTTTCATGTTCTCTTTCGCTCTCGCTCTCTATCTGCTGTATTTTCCACTGCATGCATCTGATGAAGTGGGCTTTAGCCCACAAAAGCTTATGATCAAATACATTTGTTAGTCTCTAAGGTGGCACAACTACTCCTCATTCTTTCTGCTGATACAGATTAACATGGCTACCACTCTGAAACTTGATAACTGTGTAATTCATTTTTTTTCAGCATGCCAAGCTCACAAATATGTGCTCAAAATAGGTTTCTTTCACTTATCCCTCCATTACAAGCAACCATCAACTTCCCTCCCATATAGCTGTTTTAAATTTCTAGGCCAAACTGCATATGTAGCCATGTATCCTGTACTCACCTCCAGAATGGGAGGGATCAGATGTCACCATGCTACAGAGCAGAGCAGCAGAATAGATTTGCACTGGTGGCTGTCCCCTACTGACAGATTGTGTGTGTTGCCTCTGTAGAGAATACACTATAAGTCAAGTGTTGGAAAACTAGAACTCATTCCTGAGTTTAGGTCCATTGTGTCAGACCTTCAGCTGGTGTAAATTAATGGAGCATCACTGATTACACAGGCTGACACTCTATTTTTTTCATTATACTACTTTCTTCTTCCTTTTAAAATAAAATACAATATTTTTAATATTTATATTTCAGATTTCTTTTGACTGTTATGATTTATTCTTTATTTTCTAGAGTGACTATTCTCTGCATCTCTTTTAGTTTGTTTTATTTATTTGAGCTCCAATACCACTTGTTCTTTTATTTAGGGAATCTGAGGTATCTGGTAAATAGCTGGTTGGCTTGTAGGAATGGGCCATCATGTAGATTGAATTACTGGGCTGTGCATTAATGTAATGTCATGTTAAGATTTTTCTTTGTTCTCTTAATGTATAGGAGAGAGGTAATACAGTTTGAATGGAGAAAATGATTGTGGTAATTTGCAACTTGAACAAAATGAAATTGGGATAGAGTTGGTAGGGTTGTCAATTAATGGCTTAACTTTATTAAATTAATAAAATCATACAAATAACTGGACTTTCCATATATGTGTTATTACTTATTTTCTGTTTTACAGACCCTTCTGTACTTAAGACAGTCATAATCTTGCTTTCAGTTAATTTAAATTTAGGTGTACTCTTAAAAATTCATATCTAGGTAGAACATGCAAAGTCTTGTCATGCATATGCATAAACAAATATACTGATATAGGATCCACCTTGAATCTTCCGGCGTCAATGGCAAAATATTCATTGACTTCAAAAATAACAGGATTCAGCCCGTAAGGCAACAAAGTAAATAGTGTGAGAAACAGAGTTCAATTTCTCTGTTCACTGATATAAATGATATTTGCTCAGTCATAGCTAACCTTTTAATGTTTGCTTTTTCAAACATACCTGTGGATTATCTGTTACCAACACACATTATTTCTTTCACTTGCACTCACCTAGCCAATTGTTTGAATAAATTAACCCATTTGATTATGAATTTTCTGCACTGGGTGTTGTATAGAGCCAGATTCTGATCTCTTTATTCACTTTGGACAGTCCTTTACTCCATAACTGTTTCCTCTCAATTCAGTGGGACCATTTGTGGAATAATTGCCGGGGAACATGAGGAAGGAGATCAGAAACAGGCCTGTGGGAACTTCCTTGAAAATTTTAATGGAGCCTATTCTTCTCTCAAGCTTTTTCTCAATTTACAGTATCTTCCAGTTTTTATTTAGTCAAGACCTGAGTGACCCTTAAAAATATCTTGAGATATTTTGAAAGTTTTTTTTTAATTTGGGTAGAATAAAATGTTATACTATTTCCTTTTTTGTATAGCTAAATCATTGTTTGTAATGAAAAAATATGTGGAAATATTAAGTCCATTTTTCTTTGATGTTAGAATATTTATTTTGTAAGATAATCATTAAATCTTGGTTAATAACCATTACATTTAGAAATAGTGATTTTTTTCCACATATGCAGATTAGTAATGACCATAGCATACTCTGCCATGTATTTATGCATACAAAAATCATATACTTAATTTAGTCTACATATATGTCCATAAGTTTGACTGGGGATGCTTGGTCAAAAGGAAATATGAAACAGGTGATTTGGTGGTTCTCCCAAAATGGAAACCGATAGTTTAAACACTAGACACCTTTCATAGGCTTAGACTATAGCAAGGTGTACAGTTGGTGCTATCATAGAACCACAGGGTTAGAAGGGATCACAAGGGTCATATTATCTAACTCCCTGCCAAGATGCAGGATTTGTAAGGAATCCCCTCAGATCATTATAGCTGTCTCGTGAGAATGCAGAGATGTACCTTGACAAGGACATAGCATGCCCACATGAATAACAACAGTGATAGAAAAAATCTGATGTATAATTAAACAACTTGGATGTTTTATGACACTTTTTTTTCAGAAATCAAAGGAGAATAGCAATAAATCCTGCTCTTCTGAAATATTTCTTGTCACACTGATTTTAAACAAGTAGCTCAATTTTTGAACTGTCAGCAGCAATTCTATGTAACAAATCAATTCAGCATATAGCAATATTAGAGGTTAATTGTAATAGCTGTGTTTTTTTCGCTCACACGTTTGGGTTTTATGGTTTTAAGAAGAAACAAAACAAATGTTAAGGGACATGGTTACAAAACATAGAAGAAAAATAGTAAATGCTGATAGTTGACACACAATTTCTGAGTGTGTGAGAATTTGCAAGTCTCAGTTTTCTAGTCATTTTCTTATAATGGGGAGATGCACTAGTTCATACGATTGGGCTCTTCTCCCTACTTTTCTAAAGGGAAAATTCAGGACATTCCCCTGAAGCCAATATAAGAACAGCCTATGCAGGCGTCTAATACAGGAGTACCTATTGCCTTGGACAGAAGCTGCTGCCCTTCTACACCTCTTTATGCTGCTACTTATGCCTGCATATGGAGCCCCATGCAAAACCTGGGGGTGCTGAAGCACCCCCTGCACTCCTACTTCCCGCACCTATGGAACTTTCCATGTTGTTAAAGCCAGATGCCTTGTGGTTTAGATGGGTACATTGCAATATAGTTTTCCAGAACATCACCTATTGGCACATTCATTATAGTAATCTTGTAACTTTACTGGAATAGGGTTATTCCTGGGTCACCTACTCATGACAAGCCTCCCCAAGCCCAAGGCCTAATATGGTTAAACTGAAATCTTACATGCCTTAACCTGTAGGCCTTGCATTACAGCTTGCTTTACATATATACCTAACACACACATCACTAATTGCTTTACCTAATTGCTTTACGTATATACCTAACACAAACATATCACTCCTAAATACTTATCAATCTTATATTCCAATAATGCTATCTTACTTATTTCTATACCTACAACTTAAATCTTGTCATCACATGAAATACCGTATGAGTCAATCGCAACAATTTAGTCATGCTGTTTAGAGTGGTTCACGACAGTGAGGGCTAACCTCAGGCCAGACTGTCGAAAAGCGGGAAGACACTCCAACTTGGTGGTATGGTCAATAATTAGATTTCACCAATCCAATAAAAAATGTGAATTCCTGAAGCACTATGAGAGTCTAACCATGGAGTCACAGACAGTCCCCTTGGAGACTCCAGTCTATCTTGCCACCCTGGAAAGCTGGACTTAGTCATAAATGGTCACTTACAACAAAGATCATGAAAGATTCAGGTTGCTTCCAGTCCCAAGAGACCAGTCACTTACCCCAGGTCAATGTGTATCTTAGATCGCAGACCAAAGACAATGCTTGTAGCCAATCTTATAGTAAACTAACAAAGGATTTATTAACTAGAAAAAAGAAATAAAAGAGTTATTTAGAGGTTAAATAAAGCAGATAACACACACACACATATGAGTTACAGTCTATGGTTCTAAAATGTGACACAGATGTAGTAATCTGTCAGTTTTAGGGCTAACCCAGGTTGACCCTGAGGATCTCTGCTTTTGTTTTCTAGCTCCAGCCCTGTGAGAGTCCAACAGCAAAGTGGTGAAGATTTTTCATACCTTCTTTCTTTCTTTCTTTCTTTCTTTCAGAATTGAAGTTAATGGGAAAAGCTTCCTTGCACTCAACACCTTTATTGGTGGGAGAGGGCCATTAGCCCAGTCTTTGTGACGCTATTGTGATGCCTTGCAATGGCCCACTTAGTTTTGCTAGTGTTCCTTGATGGCTAGATGAACCACTCCTGTCTGAGTTCAGAAGTTCACACCAGACATTTTTATAGTTATAAAGAAAAACTTGCATATTATTTCATCGCACGGAATACAGACTTTACGAGTAAGATTAGTTCATGCAGCAACTTACAATCATTTTATCGAATCTAAACACCTCTTGAACAATACTAACATACAGGTGAGCTGATCTGGTATCCAGCTATGAATTTGTCAGTGCTCAGCTGACGTCTACAGGCTGGGCAAGAGTGGTGGCACATAGACTACCAGCATCACAAATATATAACACAATTAAATGCTAAAATGAACTAATTGGCTACAAGAAGAGCATGGTAGGACTCAACAGATTTTTTTGAAATGTAAAGGGATTAAGTTTGTCAAGAGTTTGCAACTAAATTCATGATGAAATAGTTTTCCTGGAAATAATTATTCTGACTAATTAAATCAGCGACTCAATCCAATGCCACAGAAGTCAATGGGAGCCTTTCCATTTGGTTTCAGTGGGATTTGGATCTGGCCTTTAATTAAAATACAATTTGTGATTTGGGGTGAATTGTAAAGAAAAAAATAATTTCATCCAAAATTCTTTAAACTTCAGAATGTTTTTGAAGGGTGATCATCAGTATAAACAAATCTCAAAACTTGGTCAATTGGAGCTAGCACCATCAGTAAAAACAAACTCAACTGCACAAATGTATGAAGGTAAGATATTTACACAAGTACAAAAATTGCTTTTAAATTGTCCATTAACAGACCTGTAAACCTCTCTAAACTAAGCAATATTTGTTGCTATTATACATCTACTACCAGAAAGCTCTCAGTAAGGAAATAAAAAGCACCAATTCAAAAAGTCTGACTTTGGTTATAGTTTGTGTCTCTTGATTTTTAAACAGTTAACACAAACAGCTTTAAATAGAACACCTTCTGGTTTTAAACTACAATTTTAATTTGTACTAGTCATTTTTGGGAGCTCTGGCAAGCTGAAGAATCGTAGCACTTTGATCCTGCAAACACACCCATCAGTAACATCACTGGGACTCTGCATGGATGGAGCAATAGAGCATCTGTTTGCAACAACAGGTCCACAGGTAGCTAACTGAATTGGCTTCTGGGGAATAAATTTGTTTCAATAAACCTTTTAGAATTATTTTTAACAGGAAAAATGTGTATTCAGTTAGTCAAATCAATATGATCTCTTTAAGCAAAACTGGCTGTGACTTTACTTTAGAATAGTAAAGTGAACTTTTTGATCATTTCAATATTACATAGCATAGCTGTAGGTTACTTGTTTTATGTAAAATGGTTGAAAACAGAAAAAAAAACAAAAAACAAAGTTGTTTTGATTTTGATTTTGACTTTGACAGGACCCAACCTCTATGCTTTGAAAACTGCTATGAGAACTTCACAGACTGCACAGAGCAGAGCTAAAATTGAAAGTTTCATCCTAGACCTATTTGCACTGTTACTGTACTGAACTCAGTAATTCATGAAGGAAGTGAGGAACTGTCCTTCATTTGCATAGAGACTAGAGGGTGGCTGTACTTTGGTTCCCAACTCTGATAAAATCATTCACAATACTGTAGGCATAACATTTTTTAAAGTGTGCTATGCTAATTTCAGGAACCTAGAACACTCATATTTTTGATTCAAAGATAATTCATTATTCATTCTGCTGCAAAGAGTATAGGCACGTACCTATATAATTAATTCTTGCTATGGCAATTCTGATAGGCATGCTATAAAAATGACTTTTTTGCAATGTAGATTTGGCACATAGTTAAACAATGGACATGTCATTTACCAGCAAACAATTCTCACTTTATGTGGGGAGAGTTATTGAACTTATAAATGGTGACATGATTGTTGGTCTGGACATGATTGAGCAGCTTAACAATGCACATAATTCTCATGTATGCCAGAATGCTGTGGGCACCTTTTTGTTTTTGATCATGATTTCAAATGCCAAGGTCCAGATGTACACAGAAAATGATAGGGGGATAAATGATTATGGATAAGGCAAAGTTTTACTATGTTATTGAACAGTCTGTCTGGTGTTGTTAGGAAATCTTTTCTTGCACACTCTAGATCTATAATATATAAACATTAATGAGCTTGTATATCCATTTGATTGGTTGTAAAAAGCTGTGTTTCTGATAAATTCATTTCTGTGTGGCATATGCACAGCGTAATAATGAATTGCATCTGTGCTGTTTGTTGAGCCCTACTGTTTACCTATCATCAGTACTATGAGCTACTACCATTTTCCCTTTGACATCTAAGAGCTGTGTTATTATACATAGGAACTTGGAGTGAATAAAAGACGGTGGTGGTTTAATAGGCAATATTTTTATAATACTTCAGTTCATCCTGGTGTTCTAAGACAGAGTCAATTTGTTTCTCTCTCACATCTCCTAGCTGCATTGCACATCTCTCCATATCCCTTTTCCCCACGCAGTATACGTTTGTCAGACTTTTTTTCAGCTGAGGTGTCTAAGATATGCTTAGTATGAATATATCACACTCTTTTTTAAAGTGTTTCTTCAGTAGTTTGTACAACTACATCCTTTGCTACATGGCTGAACTTAGTGTATGAATAAAATGAGTCTAAGGTCATCATCAGCTGAAAACAATCTATTTTTAATTCTTATTTTAAATATTCAAATGCAAAAAATGAAAAATCCAAGTTTTCTTCAAAGAAAATGTTGAGAAATGAAATAATATCATAATAAATTGTTTAGACCTCTTAAAATACTTCCTTTTTAAAAACTTTACTTAATTCATGATTATTCAGGCAAATGAATTAGGCACAGAAGTGAAACTATTTTTTTTTTTATTTCCTAGCTTGTTTAAAGGGTTGTTAATTAATGCAAACAATTTCTCTCCATAGATCTCCCCCTCAGTATTTTGACAGAAATGTTAGTCATTTATAATATCTGGAGGACGAAAGACATTTGTTAGTAACTTTTTAGTGCTTTTATATATAAAATTACAATGAGTTTTCAGCCCACATAAGTTTTTTTTGTCATCAGAACCATATTTTATCATCCTTAGCTATCCTGCTGTCTAATCGGTTTTTTGTATCAGTGCATTCTGGGAAGGACAGTTGTCCCTTACTGTCTCAGCAGGGAATAGAATGTCTGCGGAATTGATGCACAGAGTAGCATTGAGCAGTGTACTCTGGGAAATTCTGCTACACAAAGAGGTGGGAGGAAGTAAAATTGGTCAGACTTATCAAAAAGTTTTGGTTAGGGGGTCTTGATTTCACTACGAAGTACAAGGGTAATGAAATGGTTACTGGAAAAAAGCCATAGACCAGCCTCTGCCATGGCAGGGTTAAAATACTGCTAGGACCCTATTTGTTGGTCAGTTTCTTTCCATTGAATTCAATGGAAATTTGCTTAAGTTCATAATGAAGTTCTGTACAATATACTCTGAATGGGGTCTCATTCTGGCATTAAGGAGATAAACTTGATTTGTGGGTGACACTTGAGAGAGTAGCATAACTTCCCTCCCTGCTTCCCCCGTGGAAGAGTAGCATACATACAAACCCAATATAAATGGGTGACAATTGCAGGGGGAGAGGGAAACACCACCACAACACATGAACCTCTATGTGCATAGACTTTAACTTGTAAATAACTTTGGCGGAGCCATGTGTGTTTCCTTTTTGTTCTTGCTTTATTTGAACATTCAAGTGATAGTGTTTTAGTTGCATGATTATTAACAGAAAGCAGATTTCAAAGTGGTATATAGAGTATATGCATGAGAAGAATTTAGATTAGCATATGCTGGTATAATAAAGTTTTATATGATTATATGAACCCACAATTGTGCAACACAGCTCAGCTTTTTAATATGTAACACTGAGTACTGAATACTGGCAAACCCATGGAGGTCAAACCGTAGAAGTAATTTTTAAAAAAAGAAAATGTATTTTAAATGAAATAAAATTAAAAATAGGTCTGTGTGAAGAAAACAAAACATGCACACAAAGAGAGAGAGCTGAATTATCAGATAAGCTATTTCTTGTGGATCATTTGCTGAATTTTACAAATAAAATTATATCCATAAGAACGGCATAAGGTCACTACAGCATGTTCTCCCTTCCCATCTTCAGGATTAAACTTTCAAGGTTTCAGAAATCCAGGCCTTGTGTTTTCTGCTATAGGAAGGAAAATAGAAACTGGAAACTTCCTAAAGAGAGAAACTGATAATTTTGTGAATGTGAAATTATATAGATAGATAGATAGGTATATAGATATATATGTAGCTCTAGTAGTAGCCATATTATTCTATACAGGTCTTATCTTTTTTAGAGTCAATGGATGTAAAATAGCTCTTACATATTCTGTCTCTTTTGGCCTCTTATGATTTATTTAATCCTGACCACAAAAAGGAGATTCAACTCAGCCCACAGTGCACCTAGAAGCAACTCGGGTACAGCATGCTGCATTGTATTGGGGGAGGGGAAGAGAGGATGGTGTGGAAATCAGGGAGACAATTGGGTCACCTAATTTTGCCAATCGCAGCCAGCAAGTGGACGTGTGAACTCATTCACTGCCTCCATATGGACACAGGAGAAGGTGCAGGGGAAAAATGTGGAGATGAAAACCACCTTTTCCTTAGAGATGGCCAGTCCCCATTGTTCCTGTTACATCTTTCCTGTCCCCATTGAGATGAGGGAACTCAATTTTCTCCTCAAAAATCCCATTTTTTACCTATAATAATTTGGTATCGTGCCAAATTCTGGAACAAGCAAAACTCGCCTCCAAATGGAGGCATATATATGCCTCAGAAGCATCTCTAAGGTATGTCTATGTTCTGTGTAGCAGAACAGACCCATGTCTGAATAAGTGTACAACACATCCTCATGTGCCTGTGTCAGGAGCAGGAATAATCTGTGTGGGAGACTATGCAAAGCGCCATTGTGTTTCTGAGATATATGCTTAAAAGAATGCAGAGAATATGTGTGAACTCTATCACAGAAGTTTTGTAGAACAGTCTTTCTGTGGACTTTGTTGAAAACTAGATTAGAGGCAGTAAACAGATTTTGACATGCAACATGATTTTCATGCTCTTGCATGCAACAAAATAGCTAAATCCTTGGAGATGTACAAAAAGGTGAGCTAAGCTTTCCATTACCCATAGAACAATTTGGCATATTATCTTAGTCATGGTTTCTTAGCACACCCTTGATTTTTGATCTATAACATATTGAGTTGTCACATTATTGTTCTCCAAAATAGTAGTTAATAAGAAACATCCCATCCACTTTGTAGTGTTCAATGGGCTAGCTCATCAAACTCAAATTCTATTTACTTGTTGTGGCTGAATTAAATTCTCCAGATTTATCTTTAGCCAAGTTACCTTCACCACTGGAGATTTCATGTGAGTCATCCCTTCTTCAATAAGTTCTCTCTTGGCTAATTAGGAAGACAATGTTAGCCATTCATTTGCTGTAGCCACTGAACCAAATCCTCTTAAAGAAAAACTATTTAAATTTTCATAGCCAAATCCAGAGTAATACTGAGCACACACTTCTTTGACTGATTTCAAAACTAGCGTGAGAGGAAAATCTGGCATGATGATTGTTCTTCTATGTTTCTCTTTGCTTATACACAGACTTGTTTGGGCTATTCATTGACTACATTGATTTCAATGAGAGCTGATGATGATCAGTAATTCGCAGGATTTAGCTTTATATCACTTGACAAAGAATAGATAACAGGATGGTAACCCAAGTGCAACCCAAATTTACAAATCAGAATGCACTTTGATTCTGCATGCTGGAATCAGATGCTCAGATATTCTGTTTACTCTCACTCTGCCCCTCGTTGAAGCCCATTGAAGTTAATGGAACATTTTCTGCTCTGTTATGCTAGTTTAAATGTAGAATCTCTCCACATATGTTAGCATACATTGAGCTTCTAGTTCCTTTGCTCCAATTGCTTTTAAATTTTGGTTGGTATTTTCCTCCCAAAACCTCAAAAGCTAAAATTATGTTCAGACAAGACAATGGAGTTACTTTGTATTTATACTGTCATAATTTAGAGAGGATTTGGGCCACCAGCTTCAGTGGTTTTATGGGTTGTAAGTGAGTAAGGAATTTTCCCTAGAATCTCAAACTGAGCTGGTCTAGGAGTGTAAAGGCTTGTATAAGTTCTCTGGCATCACACCAGTCCTCTGAATACATATACACATCTTAGCAGTGGGGAGTTTTTGTATGTGTGTGTGGTGGTGGTAGTGGTGGGAATGGAGAAGACTGATGATCCAGATTAGAACATACAATTCTGCAGGAACACCCATTACAGATAAAAGTAATTCATACTTTCATAAAAACTGTGTCCATTTATGCAGCTGGTAAATATATTAAATATAAGTTTGCATGTAAAGAAGAAGAAATTTATTTTAAAAGGAACTCTTATTTCTTGGTATCTGATTCTCCACACTTACACCATTTTACCTTGGTAGTCCGTTGACTGTCATTTGATCTTTTCTGATTCCTGCTGTTAATGTGAAGAGAAATCAGTCCTTCTGGCTAGGGGTCTGAGCAAGTAATATTGATAGCAATAACTTATATTATTCTGAAACATATTTCAAAAAAGTACTAGAGTGAAGACAATGGAAACTGCTAGTGTAATAGTGATTTGGCCATTTATCTATCTAGCCCGAACCTTCCCCCCCACCCCCCGCCCCTTTTGTGGCAGATATTAAGGAATTGGTAGGGATTGCAACTGAAAAATGTCAAAGAAAGTGTAAATAAAGTGTTTTGACAAGGCATTGAGTTCCTTTGTTCTGATTGCTGGTAAATTTTGTTTGGTAACTTCTGAAAACCTCAGAGGGTAAGACGATAAAAGAAACAAACAAAGTAACATGGTGAAGATGTATGTCTAAGAACTATCATCATCAAAGGGAAGGAAAAGAAATATTTAAAACATTAGAAATGTTTTCCCCCTTAAGCCAGTTATTAAATTCAGTATAATTTAACAGGACAGAATGAACGTTATTCAAGTCCTTTTGCGACTTTGTTTGTAGTTATACTCAACTTTGTTTTTTTTCTCTCTTTAATTGCTTCTATAAATCTTTTGGAATATAACTTGTATTAGCTGATTCTTATGGCTACCCCAGTAGTTGCTTCCATTAATTTAATTACTGTGTGTGGAAACTCATCCTCACCTGAAGGGCAGCCCAAATAAAGGTTCTAGAAGGCCCTGAACATAGCAGGATAGGCAGACTGCTGCTATACATGTGATGAGGATTCAGAGAAATATACACACACTGTTCTTACCCCTCTTTCTTCTGTGTACTGTAGATATCATCAAGCACACAGGAGATAGGCCAGGCGAGGGAAGAAGACAGAGCTGAAGATAGTGGGTTCATAGCTAGAGACACTCATCAACAAAACCCTCCAACCAAGCTGGGACACAGCAACCATGGGAGCATTGTAGCCCATCAGGCTGCAGTAATTGCCACAGAACAGCATGTGTTAAGAAGAGAATTTGGAAATTAGTGTCCTTTCTTTTGCTTTTTTCCCCCTCCAATGTATAAATCATCTTTAGAAAGGTCAACATTTACCAACACTTATAACACTGCAGTGTCTCAGATACCAGTGCATGTCAACTTTTTAATTATGGCCACTGTCTATTTGAAACTAGAGCTAAGAAACTTCCAGCATCTACTTTTTCTATTTTCTATTTTGTGTAATTCATGAACTCTTTTACAATTGTCTCTTTTCTTACATCTACAGTTTGGAATAGCTAAGAACTTTGACAGTCTCTGAATTAGTATGGTTGCTGTTTTCTATATGTTATCCATTTTCATACTGCCTTTTTATAAGTATGCCAGAAATGAAAACAGTATTTCACATTTTGCATGATTCCTCTTTCCTATGGTGCTAAAACAATGTGCTCTGGCTTATATTCAATATTCCTATTTACACTTCCTATAATTTTGTTGCCATCTTACTGTTGATAAGCACTGTGCCAAGAAGTGTTAGTTTTATCTATTTCTATCCCCACATCCCCTTTTTCTGCTCTGACAGGTTTCAGAGTAACAGCCGTGTTAGTCTGTATCCGCAAAAAGAGAAGGAGGACTTGTGGCGCCTTAGAGACTAACCGATTTATTTAAACAAGCTTTCGTGAGCTACAGCTACAGCTCACTTCATCTGATGAAGTGAGCTGTAGCTCTCGAAAGCTTATGCTCAAATAAATTTGTTAGTCTCTGAGGTGCCACAAGTCCTCCTTTTCTTTTCTGCTCTGTATCTTGTAGTGTCTGTCTATGGCATGAAAAGTATATTCCCAATCTCTTTTCCTCTAGCCTCATTAATTTCTCTATGATGATTTGTATAAACCACTTAACTTCCCGTGCTGTGTAAGTCATTCTGAGTTTTATTGCCCTCCCTCTTTTCTCATTTTCCCTGCTAGTTCTGTATTACCAGCAAGTGTGATCATTTACTGCATGGTCCCTTACACGTCTTTGACATGAAGGGTACAGAACTGGTTCTAATGTTCCATCAATATGGTATTTCACGAGTTACCTCCTTTCTCTGGAATGCCTGGCTATCATGAATTCTGTCTACAGTATCTAAATACCTTTTTATTTCTGTTTTAAGCACTAGACATCTATATATTGTATGATATGTACTGATTTTATAGAATAGTATTCTGTTTAGTACTGGTTAATCTTTTTCCAAATTCCAGGTAACATGAGCAGACTTTTTTTTTAAAACTTGACCTAAAGAGATGTAATTACTAGGAAAGAGAATGTATCCATCAGTAATCATTATTACAGTACCTCCTTTTGGCCCTAAATTAGACTGGAGCCACATTGTGGTAGGCACTGTACCAACACATAGTAAGAGATAGTTCTTGCTCTGAAGAGTTTACAATCTTAAACAGACAAATCAAAACTAGGAGTCAAAACAGAGATGTAGCAAGGAGAAATGACTTCCCCAAGAGGGGGGAACAAAACCCAAGCTTCCTGAGTGCCAGTCCAATCCACTAGACCCACTGCCTCTCAATATTATCTGATAACGTTTCACCCACCATCCTCCCTTTCAAAGCACAATTGCTACAAACTATTCAATCACTCCCGTGGCTTACATGAAACATGATATTAATGGCCAGATCATGACAATGTAAAAATAGTCACCTCCTTACACCCCTGTATGGCTCCTGCTCCTAAACTCTAGATATGGTAGGGAAAACGAGCTGCCTGCATAAACAAGTGGTATAGTGGAGATGCTGCAGACTACCAAGTGAAGTTGGTGGAAACGTAAGTATATCTGCCTTTCCCCTTCACATAGCTTGTGCCACTCTTGCCATCATATTGCTCTTCTCTGTACTGTGCAGCAGATGGAATCATATGGTCCATAGTTCCCAAAGGGGTCTCTAGTGTTTCACAAAGCTGCTAAAAGTAGAAACAAGTGTCTTGTTAGTCTGAGTCTGTACAGACATACTACAATTAGCACTCATCAAACCATCTTGTGGAATATGTTAAAAAGCAAAAAACAAGAGTGTTCGCTTCACATTTTCCTGGAGTTGAAATAGATATTTGTTTAGGGTATCATAGAATCATAGAATATCAGGGTTGGAAGGGACCTCAGGAGAGCATCTAGTCCAACCCCCTGCTCAAAGCAGGACCAATCCCCAATTAAATCATCCCAGCCAGGGCTTTGTCAAGCCTGACCTTAAAAACTTTTAAGGAAGGAGATTCCACCACCTCCCTAGGTAACGCATTCCAGTGTTTCACCACCCTCCTAGTGAAAAAGTTTTTCCTAATATCCAACCTAAATCTCCCCCCACTGCAACTTGAGACCATTACTCCTTGTTCTGTCATCTGCTACCACTGAGAACAGTCTAGAGCCATCCTCTTTGGAACCCCCTTTCAGGTAGTTGAAAGCAGCTATCAAATCCTCCCCTCATTCTTCTCTTCCGTAGACTAAACATCCCCAGTTCCCTCAGCCTCTCCTCATAAGTCATGTGTTCCAGTCCCCTAATCATTTTTGTTGCCCTCCGCTGGACTCTTTCCAATTTTTCCACATCCTTCTTGTAGTGTGGGGACCAAAACTGGACACAGTACTCCAGATGAGGCCTCACCAGTGTCAAATAGAGGGGAACGATCACATTCCTCGATCTGCTGGCAATGCCCCTACTTATACATCCCAAAATGCCATTGGCCTTCTTGGCAACAAGGGCACACTGTTGACTCATATCCAGTACTTGAAGTGTGAATCATATTTTCTGATATTTTCTTTTAAAGTTTCAGATAAAGAAAGGACAGTACTTATTTTCTCCAGCAGTGATAAAGATAATGTCAATACAGAGCATTTGACCACTTGCAGTGCAATTATTTTGTGCTCTATTTTGTGAACTTGTGCTGGTGAAATTAGCAAGAGAACATCCAGTAAAAGACATCCTTTTTCTTACTTTAAATTTATGTTTTTAAAAGAGGGATTTTTAAAGACTTTTTGAAAAGTCTGTGAAAACAACACAGCACTAGATATAGTCAAGCACCTTTCCATGCCATTCATTTTTGTCCCAGACTAATTAAAATTTGCAGGAGGAGTACATCACATATGTTGTGTTGTGCTCTGAGCATTTTACCATTTAATTTATCTTCTCCTAAGGTTTTGTCAATCAGTATGAACTTCTTTCATGGCATTATAAAGAGATTGTGCACACTAAGTCTCACTGCCAAGAATTGTTAGAGGGTCTTGCTGTAGGTGTGTGATTTTTTTTTTTAAACCCACTTTTCAGTCTTTCAGAAGCTGCTCCATTCATTTTTCCCATTCAGACAAACTGGGCAGGTGGGCAATCTTCAGATGCCAATGTCACTACATATTTCTTTTGTTGGAGATTCCATCAGGATGTTCTTTATGTTGACACTTGTCACCCTTCCCTTCCTCCATTACCTCCCCTGATCTTCTGACCTCAAAGATCAAGAGGGTCACAGTGTTCAGCCACCCCCAGCTCTCAGAATGTGAGTCTGGAACAACTATAATTCTTTTCCATGTGGCAACATAATGGGGTGTGTGCACATATTAAATGGCATTTTGTGTTGTTTAAAATTGCAAAACACGTTTCTGCACTGAAGGGAGAAGGTGAGAGGAAACAACCTGTTGCTGTCTGACTGTAAAATTAGTATTTCCACTTGATAAGAGACAGCGCATTTTATTCAAACCGAGACACCCTGCTTCATGAAAGACAAGCTGCCACCTCCATCGTTTGCCACTATACAAGCCTCTGTCTTTTCTTTTGAATTTCTAGGTTAAAAATCTATTGCTTTGGAAGGTCTAATAGTTACACTTTGTCATCTATCTAGGTTGATGGCTAATATGACCCTACTGTCAAGATATATTTTCCCCATTAGGTAGATACTTTTGTCTAGGGATTTAAATGCCCTCATGACATCTCTGTTGTTGAAAATAGTTTGAATAGTCTCAGCCCATTAACAGTGTGTATATTAGCTCTGGTAAGCACTTTGTATGCTGTATGATTGCGTGTCATCACAGTTGCCTCTTCTGAAAATATGGCAGCAGTCGGTATTGCCCTGGTCACCCATTAATGGGAGCTGCAGTATCTACTGTAGGCAATTCTTTTTAATGTTGAGAGCAGAAGTCAGTTAATTTTACAGTTGGCAGAATTCTGTTTTTATGGATTTTTTAATAATTTTGATGGGTAATATCCATATTTATTGTTAAGCATTTTCTAGGTTTTATCCATTTAATTTTTACAGTTGGGGGAAATTATGTGTGTATGTGTGCCAGACAATGTGGGAGTCAAACCATAGTTATTTAATAATAGGAGACATTGATATTCAAAAAGATAAAGCTTTACAACTGTTAAAACACAAATTATCAACATCACATGTCAAAATATACAAAATAAAGATCCTTAGAATATCAGGGTTGGAAGGGACCTCAGAAGGTCAACTAGTCTAACTCCCTGCTCAAAGCAAGACCAATCCCCAGTTTTTGCCCCAGATCCCTAAATGGCCCCCCTAAAGGATTGAACTCACAATCCTGGGTTTAGCAGGCCAATGCTCAAACCACTGAGCTATCTCTCCCCGCCCCCTGCCCCGAATCAAACTCTTAATAATTTCTCAGACAACTTTTTGATACATTTTTGAAAATATTTTTTGTCGGTTTCTGTGTGTACAGTGAAATCAAAGTTTATTGACATTTACCGATTAAAAATCTAATCCTTCCAAGCCTACTTAATCTCCATAAATATAAACACAGTATTACAAGAAACCAGGCTGCTATGTGTCCAGAATTAATCTTAGGGATCCCATTACCTAACGGTAGGAATAAAAAGTATAGTAGTCTCTGCCTTCTAGGAGAAGCCAAGTTGCTTACACAATTTAAAAGGAACTGATGACACCATGTATATGCTTGGGCAATATTGCTGACAAGTCCAGACAGTGTTCTTTGTTTGCACTTTTAAAGGGACCACGACTGTTGAATCTGCCACCTTTTCATTAGTACAAATGAGCCTTCTTTTGCGGCACAGTGTTTTCTATCCTGGGAGAATCCAAAAAGGGAAGAGGGGGGAGGGGAAACACGAGTAGGGGATTTTTTTCTGTATCTTCTGCTGTACAATTGTTTCCACTGTAGATTCCAAATAGCAATAAAACTGTGAGACTTATTTGGAAGGCAATGTTAATAATCTGAGGAATGTAATAACACTTTAAGTAGCACTCTTTAAAAAGCAACCACATTTTCTTCTTTCTTGCATATATAAAAATCTTTTGTGATACGGCAACTCAACATGTGTGTGGGGGGGTACATTTGGTTTTCAGATACAGGCAAGAATTCCACTCATGTCAATAGTATGTGTGCTCATCTGAAGGCAGATTTCAGTTCATGGTCTCAGTGGGAGAAAATTAGAGAACTTGGGACATTTAAGAAAACTGATTTTATGTTTATTGAAGATTATAATAAATAAAGGTAAATAGGAATCAGACCTCTAAAGGAGCAAGAAGCTGTTGCATCCTGTGCATTATCAAACAAGAATAACTGCCAACTTGGGCTGAATTCTGTTCTCATTGAGGTCAGTGACAAATATCCTCTCTCACTGCAGAGATGTGCTTGAAAAAAATTAATAACCTTATTAAAAACAAAATCAAAATAAAACCTCTTCTCAAAAGAGTAGATCTCAAATGATCTTATTACCATCTTCTCCTTTTAGATTTACAATGCACAGTGCACCTGGAATATACCTCAGGTTGAGACAAGGAACCAGAAAAACTGAAATTGCTCTTACTATGAGAGCTTAAGGAGCCTTTTCACTGTGCAATGAAACTCTCACCTTCCTAGTATTATCACATTAAGGCCCAGCTCCAAACCCTATTCAAGTCAATGAAAAGACTCCCACTTACTTCAGTGGGCTTTGTTTCAAGCCCTAGCACATCATGCACTTGTCTTGAATATGATTCTCTGTGTGACAGACTTGAATGTCACAAGAAGGGAAGGAGAGAGGGATAATTTACTACCAGTTTGAAATAAAGTTTAATGACTATTATAAACAGCTATAAATCATTCTAAAAGATCATTTATACTACTAATAAATTTCCAGTGGTGATCATTTTAATTCAATAGGGAAAATGTTTACTATAGCATGTAGCTCCATGTACCCTACCCACTGCCACAAGGGTAGGCAAGGTCCAAGAGTAGAATAGGCGCTAACAGGTTCCCACTTAGCTGCTAGACAGTGGGGAAAAGGGTGGGAGGAATGATAAAGAAGGAACTTGACTTCACTTTCCCTTGCCCCTAATTTGAGCACAGGCATGGTGCCCTGTATGCTGCTAGAGGGAAAAAACAAAAACAAATGAAAACCTTCCCCCCACACCCCTAGCTTTCATAAAATGCCCGACTGGAGAGGATTTTTTTTCATGCATGTGTGAAGGCTTGCTCACAAATTTAAGCTTTTCAAGGCCTTTTAAAAACTTCTCTATACAGCAAATGTTGTGATATTTCAATGTTGTTTATTCCAAACAAAAAAAAAACAGCCTGAAAAGAATTAGTTCAGGGGAACCTAAAAAACCACACCAAACCCCTGAGCCGTTCCTTTTTTGATAGAATACCTTCTCCCTTCACTTTTATTTCTTCCTGACATGCTGTGATTTTCTCTTCTACCCCATGATGCCTCTTCCTCTGAGGCTCCCAGGCGTTCTCTGTTCACAGTAAGATTCCTCAGTGTTGTTGGCATCTCTAGTCCACTGAATATGTGGCATGCTGAGTTTCTAAAAGTGGAAGATGGCCTCTACTTTGAAAGGAGTCAACAAAAATGTAGTTCTGATCAAGGTTTCTTTTGCATTACCAATGCTCTCTAATTGTTCTGAATGGGCCAACTGCTAAGCAGCAGCCTTAATCTACACATTTTAATATACCCTAGTGCCTTGTATAGCACATAGGTCATTCCAATTTTTGCCTCTATACTTACTGTTTTGAAAACTATAATTCAAATTCATTTTAAAAAAAGAACCTTTAAAAACCAAATTCCTCCCTCAGATATTAACACAACTCTATGAAATCAATCAGGGGAAGATGTGCATCCATATTGGAGTGCAGAATTTGATCCCATACAGGTGTACATTTGGGTGTACATTATTAAAGATTTATTTACATTATGCATCTAGAATAAAATAACTTTTTTCTTTTCATTTTTCACTCTTGATACACATTTTCAAGTCTATAACAAGTCATAGACTATTGCACCTTATGAACTGGTTGGGTGAGTTTTGTTTTGTCTTTGCCACCAACTTTAGTTCACATGAATAATTTACACCAGCCACAAAGGGGTCAATTTTCCCTAGAGTATAATGTAAGATTAATTGTGTGACTCCCATCCTGTGTTAATAAGATCTGTGTACTCATTTTTTCATGCACTATATTGCAAATTGCTTCCAGGTGTGTAGATCCTATGTATTGTATGAAGCACTAAATCTTAACTGAGAGATTTCCTTACATCAGCCCTAGAAGGAAACTTCTTCGTAGGCAGGGTGTTTTCAAATGAGAACACATACTCTTCTCCTTATACTTTTTATACCATCATATGTGGAGGTGGTGCTTAGTAAATAACTATCTCTCACCTAATTCAATATCACTACAGACTGTGAAATTTACCATTGAAAAGTTATGAGCAATATAAATTAATGAAGACTTTATTATTGGAACAGTAAGTGGAATATTCCCATATGTGTGGAACATTGGCACATGTTGGCGAGTATGGTATACAGCAAAGTTTGTACCAAAGAGATACATCTCCCTCTCTGCTCCTACCCATGCCCACGAATAGAAAAGATTAAAGCAGCAATACTTTCAAAATATGTCTGACAGAGATGCTTGTGTTCAAAGTATCACCCTGTCTTTCTCTGTTTTCGCTATTATTTTATGTATGTATGTGTGGAGCTGTGATATACAAAGAAAACACTGGTTTCAGCATAGAAGCCATGTTAGTCTGTATCTGCAAAAAGAAAAGGAGTACTTGTGGCACCTTAGAGATTAACAAATTTATTTGAGCATAAGCTTTCGTGAGCTACAGCTCACTTCATCTGTAGCTCGCGAAAGCTTATGCTCAAATAAATTTGTTAGTCTCTAAGGTGCCACAAGTCCTCCTTTTCTTTCTAAACAAAATACTGAGGTTAATTTAGGGCCTACTTTCTCTATAGGGCCTACTGCTGCTGTATATAGGATCTTTCTGTTCTTCAGTTTTTGCTATGAAAATAGCTATACTCCTAGTCTATTTAAAGTTACTACATTGTAAATAGCAGGTCAACCTAACCTTTTTAAAAAAAAAATATTTATCATCAGAGACTCTTTTACATACGGGTTCTTTCTCTTTCCCCTGCCCTCCATCTTATCAGTGAGCATAGTGAAGTGAAGGCTATAAACCTCAATGGACCAGCCTAAGACTGGCAAGATAACTGGCTGTTGATTTAACTTGTCATTATCACTAGGGAATTTCCATCTGGCAGTTGCAGAATCTCTCTTTGACACACTTAAATGGAAATGCCACACACAGGCAGACACGCACATGGTCCACGGGCTGTTCAGCTTTTCTCTGTCATGTGTACCATGCAGTGTGCCATCAGGATCAGACTATCAAAGAACATGCTGCTGCTGTTACAGCCTTTACTAGTATTCTATTACGATTGCTGCCCTTATGGGCACTTCCAGTCATTCACCACTTCAGGTAGACAGCGTTTTTAAATACCAAAGGCTGACACTCCTCCTTTCCTTATAACCCTTGTAGCAGGGGAATCGAAAAGAATGTGTTCCTGCTGTTGTTTAAGGGGACCATGTCAAGTACTTCCCCTTCTTCCCCCTCCCCGCTTTTAGGTTTTAATTATATTTACCCTTTGTTATTTATAATGCCTTCTTAGACGCTTGCCAAGATAATTTATCTCCTTACCAATATTGTCCTTTCACATATTGCAAACACAGATCTTTTTTCTTCTCGTGTTTCTGAGGGACTACAAGGCCACAATTATTTGGTATTGCTTTTCCCCCTTGTTTGTGCATCAGTGGTCGTGTTGTCTGCATAGCTTTGGGATTAAAGTTTGAATTTTTGCTTCTATTGCTGACTGTGCAGTTGTGGAGCATGAAATGCTTTTGGTTGTACAGGAACATTGACTTTTTAATTTTTCAGCAACAAAGGCCTCAGATTTTAAAGACGCCAAAAATCAGCTGCAGAGTAATAAGAGATGGGGTGGGGGATGGTGGAATGTTGGACCACAGGGCCGGACAGGGTACTCAGATGAGTACCAGGTTCTCACTGCTGCTTCATTAAAAAAGGAGGGGAAATGACAAAGGAGGAGCACCTTTCCCAACTCCTAATTTTTGGATAGGCATGTTGTTCAACCGCTAAAGGAGTACTTGTGGCACCTTAGAGACTAACCAATTTATTTGAGCATGAGCTTTCGTGAGCTACAGCTCACTTCATCAGATGCATACCGTGGAAACTGCAGCAGACTTTATATATACACAGAGAATATGAAACAATACCTCCTCCCTGTCCTGGGGTGGGAGGAGGTATTGTTTCATATTCTCTGTGTATATATAAAGTCTGCTGCAGTTTCCACGGTATGCATCTGATGAAGTGAGCTGTAGCTCACGAAAGCTCATGCTCAAATAAATTGGTTAGTCTCTAAGGTGCCACAAGTACTCCTTTTCTTTTTGCGAATACAGACTAACACGGCTGTTACTCTGAAACCTGTTCAACAGCTGTATGTTGCCACATTACTGGTGTCAGTATTTATCTTTCCAGTGTTATCATGCGTATGTCAGCGGGGCTTGCTTACTTCT
Source organism: Eretmochelys imbricata (assembly GCF_965152235.1). Classification (NCBI taxonomy): domain Eukaryota; kingdom Metazoa; phylum Chordata; order Testudines; family Cheloniidae; genus Eretmochelys; species Eretmochelys imbricata. Next base: position 147,109,847 of record NC_135572.1, read on the forward strand.
CTTTTTACATAGACAAAAAGAAAAATCCTTACCAGATCAAAGATACAACAAAAACCCTTTAAAAGAGAATGCTTCAGTTACTTGACTTTTCTTCCTCCTATCGTCTCTTCCAAAATACTCTGTGAGACTCTTCCACCTATTTCTTCATATATTAGGCAGGACTTATACAAATATAATTTTTTCTATAAGCTGAAATTAGCTTATTAATAATAAAAAAGGAGTACTTGTGGCACCTTTGAGACTAACATTTATTTGAGCATAAGCTTTCATGAGCAAAAGCTTATGCTCAGATAAACTTGTTAGTCTCTAAGGTGCCACAAGACCTCCTTTTCTTTTTGTGGATACAGACCAACATGGCTGCTACTCTGAAACTGGATACTGTTACTGGCCCATGAATATTTAAGAAAGAACTTTGTTTTTATTAGTTGCTACTGTGTTTATGTATCTAAATTCTGTGACCTTAATTTACAAGATTTCAAAAACACTTTCTGATTGACTGTTTTCAGTGTAAACAGTATGTTCCTTTAGACCAATTATACAGCAGATGGGAATGCTCCCATATATTAAGGTATGTCTACACTGCACACTCCTTTCAGTAGCACGTACAGTACATATGCTACACTTCGCCCTAGAATGGATATAAATAGCAGTGTAGATGGTGAGGCACTGCTTAACTGAGTAAAGACCTCTCTGAACCCTGTGGGTTTGCACCTGGTTATATACACTCACAACTACTCTCCCAAGCAGTGCCTCCCGAATCTACAGTGTTATTTTTAGCAGGAAAGTGTTCCACTGTCTCCCGCTTGCTGGAGTCTTTTCCCACTTCAAGGAGCAGCCAGATCCATTCCCTGCTGCAGTGAAATACTCTTGTAGTGGGGAAAGGCTCTGGCAGGAGGAGGCAGCAGAGAGAGTCTCTGGCAGCTCCCGCTCACCCCTGCCAAAGCCTTTCACTGATACATATAGCTATATGCTGCACGGTGATGTAGCCTGCTTTTCACTGTGATGTGAAACTATACATACCCTACACACAGCCATACAGGATGTGAAGTGAAGATGTAGCCTAAGTTAAAGTAAAATACCACGAAGTGGAGTAAATTCATACATGTTGAGATTCCCTCCAAGACGTTTTCCATTCAACTTATCTAGAACACCTTATCCAGTTCTGGGAGAATACTTCATCCAGTTCTCTGGGATCCAAAAAAACTCATTTCAACTCTAGTTGATCAGTCAGGACTTTGTTAGGCATGTACCAGCTGTTTGCCCACCCTGGACAGGCCCAGATGGGTTAGGTACAGGGACATACCACAATTCCAGTCCATATCAGAAACCGCAGAGTTTATACACAGCTTTCCTAGCGACTAATATCTATAGTTCTTGGGTGTTAAGACCAATCACTCTGCAGACTGCATACAGTTCAATCACTTTGCAGATTGTGTAAGGTAAGCTTATCACTTCAGGTGTTTCTTCCTACTTTGTTTACTATAATCATACCCACAGGTTGGTTTAGTTAGTTTCTGTCCCCCTTACTTACTATAAATATATTCACAATAGTTAGTTGTTTCAGCAATCACTTGTTCCAGATTGTTTTGTCTTAATTTGGGCCTGCCTGTGTCAGCTAAGCCCGCACTACATAGTCAGCACTACATACCACCCAAAGTGGTAGTCAGTAAAATCTTTCCTTTTTTTTTTTTTCATTTGCCAGTAATTAATGTTGTTACAGCTTTCCTGATTAAGAATATGGACCAAAGCAGAAACATTACTAAGCTAAAGTTAAAAAATAATCCCTTATAATAGTGACCTCTGAAAGTACAATTTTATTATTTCTTTCACATCATATCTCAGCTATGTTTATTTACATTTGATTGTCGCACTGCCCTGTGTGATGCACAGAGGATTAAGGGGTCTGATATCAGCGCTGCCCCTCTGCACAAATGGCAAGTCCAAGTGGATTGTTGACAGTAGGCTGTACAAGGCAACTATTCATCTCTACAAGCAAATAGGTTGGGTGGGGGTAGAGAGTACATGGAAACTTAGGCCTTGTCTACCCTACATAGGGGGTTTTTTTGGAAAAAGGCAGCTTTTGTCAACAAAATAGTGGAGGTGTACATACTACAATGTTCCTCCATCCGACAAAATTCTTATGCTTTGCCAACAAAATAAAAACACCTCGGTGAGAGGCATACAGCTTTTGGCAGCAAAGTTAGATCGACAAAGCATCAGCGTAGACACTGCGTTTGTTACGTTGCCGTAACTGGCTTCCAGGTAGCGTCCCACAATACGCACTGTGACTGCCCTGCTTACTATTTAGAATTCCACTTCCTTGCATCCAACTCTGCAGGTATGTGCCCCTCCCCTGGTATGTATTTTAGTACAAGTATGTGAAAGATAATTTATTTAGAGTTGCGACAGCGCGGTTGTGCGGAGAAGAGGCTATGGGAGAACTCGGAGGGAATCACGGAATCAAAACATTAATGCGGAATCCTGTTGTCCCCAGAACTCCCTCAGCGGTGGGCAGGCTGCTGCTGTGGGGGAAGAGACTTGTTTTGTGCTGTACAGAGCTGGGGAGGGAGCTGGGTGCTGATGTCCGGGTGTCCTTTCCCTCCCGCCCACCAGCATACAGATCTCCAATGAGCTGGAGTGTCTGGGCACCAGCTTCTGCCTCAGGATTTGTTGTTTACAGCTGCTATCTGAACTTAAAGAGACAGAGTGCCAACACACTCATTCTCCCCCAACACACTCACACACACACTCCTTTTTACACACTCTCACTCCCCTCCCCCACGCAAACTTCTGTGGACTTCTTGTGTTAGTTTTCAGCAGTGTCAGTTTGTTATATTACTGAGTGCTACTTTAAAAAAGTGATTTAAAATGTGTTACTTTTCGGACACACACAGCAATCATTGTAAGTTTCACAGTACCGTGGAAACAAACAATGCCAGGCTCAGCACACTACAGCAACACACATTACTGTGGATCAGTATTAATATGCTTCTTCAAGGCATCCCCTAGCCGAGAAGCCCTCTCCCCTCATTGGGCTCCTCTGATAGACTTGTGATCATAACTCAAAGCATAATACTGAAGAGCAGTGCAGGATCAGGCTTTCTGAGAGAGATGGGGCTGGGTTGCAGGTTACCAGGGCAGTTGAAAAGCGGCTGGCAATTTACTAGGATGACCGTGGAATGATAGGAATGAGAAACCTTCATCATGTGATGCTGTATCTGCCCCATGAGGCATTGCAAACCCTTCCCAAAGTACCCTACAGCTAGTTGCACAGTGGGATAGCTATCCACAGCGCACTGCTCTTAAACAGCGGTTTAATTACAGTGGTGGCTGTACATTGGTGTAACTTGTGTCTGTAGTGTAGACGAGGCCTTAGTTTTGCCTTACTCAGACTGCTTGTCTAAGGAAGTCAGTGGTATGCTTGAAGGGCTGAAGCAAATTACTTCATCCCGCAGGAGCAAGAGCAGTGCAGAGAAGGAATCTCTGGGTCACAGTTCTTCCTTAAGGCTCCTCTTGAGCTTACCCAGCTGCATGTTACCCCCCTTTCCGAGACTTTAGGGCCCAAACTCTACCTAGTCCTTACTTTGTAAGCTCATTGGGAAGTGACTTTCCCTTTTATTGTATCTTGTACAGTGCTGAGCATACTGACACCAGTTTGTGATGATAAATCATAGTGAAAAGGACTTAAATAAAATACAGCTTGGAAATGGCTTTCAAAACTCCCCTAGGAAAGTGTTTCTCAACTGTTATGATACCAAGGACCAACTGGCTGCCTTCCTAAAATGTGTCAGGGAGATCTCAGGGATTGGTGCTGGGTTGACAAACACTGCCCTAACAGATACTGAGGATGCAGAACTAGAAATACCCACAAGGTAAGTCATTAGGAGACAGAAAATTTAGTCCTACATTTTCGAGTGACTTGAGTGCTGCAAGTTTTGGGCACCCAGTTTGAGACTCTTTAAAGGGACCTCATTTTCAGAAAGGGATGAGCAACTGCCCTCTGAAAATCAAGACTCTCTAAGATGTCTCAAGTTGCAACCCCGAAACTGAAGAAGGGCAGCAGTGAGTCTACTACGAGCAGTTCTAGCTCCTGCTTCCTAAGCAAACATCTGATATGAGGGAAATCTCTGTATTTCTAGGTCCAAGGCCTTCCTTCTCAAGTCATGTCCTGCCAGGATGGTGGTGAAAATAATCTGACAGCACTGCTATTTACAAAGGAGGAGGGACAGACTCCGCCAACCCATTCGGTAGAGGGTAATTCCATATACCAGCAAATTGGCAAATGGCTCTTTCCATGGATACAAGACAAAACAGAAGAGTTTTGTGTATACCTCCGTGTCCCTGAGTAACTGTCCTATCGTGGGCACAGATCTATAACTATTAGATCAGCAGTTTTCAAACTTTGTCAGCTGTGCTCCCCCTTTGAGTTACAATTTTTGGTTGTGCGCCCCTCCTCAACCCAAACAAAAATGGACACATGCAAAAGTATGCTTGATAGCCTATTCATAAATCAGAGACCTTAACACAACTTTAACTAAATTACCTACACCTCTAAGTTTCAAATAGACAGATATTAACCAATGGCACAGCCATGGCTTCCTCAGCAGTGGGCTGTTTCTACCTTGCAGTCAGGCTGCACCGCTAGGGCAGGGCCAATCCCTGCCCCTTTGCCCCTCTCCCCTTGCGTTTTCAGGGTTGGGGAAGGGACACGAGATGGTCTTTGGGGGCAGAGACAGTGCTGGGCATGGAGGCTGCTGGGAGCAGAAATCAGCATGGCTGCAAAGGATGTCGACACTGACTCATAAGCTGGGTGACCCACTGAGGTGTGTCAGGGGAGTGGAGGTGGGACTTCCACTCCCCCCCGCCAATTCCTCCATGCATCCCGAGGGGGGCATGCCCCACACTTTAGAAACCTCTGTGTGAGATGAAGAGAGTCTCAGGGGAACAGTGGTTTGCCAGTACTAAGCCAAATCCCTCAGATGTTTAAGATGTACAGAAGGCACAAAGCAGTTAATGCTTACAGATTTTAGTTTGCATTCCCAGCAGTGGAATAAAAGCAAGCTACAAAATTTGCCTTAAGGTTTTTTTTCTCTGCATCTCTATGAAATACATTAGCAGTATTGTCTGTGCAGTATTTCAGTATTTTTTCTGCTCATTAATGACCCCATACTGCCCGCAAGTCATGTGCATAACTCCCATTGACATTGTTCAGATTAAGGGCAAAATATTGCCCTTTGGATGAGAGCCAAGAAATATGAAAAGTCATTAACTTATAATGTTTGCAGTTTGTATATTACCAGAAGCACAATCAGGATAGTTTAGATTGTGCTGTATTAGTCTGGGGTGGCTGTTTTAGATCATGTAAGTGAGGAACATCAGTTGATAATGGTAAAAATGCCATCTCCACTGGAGATGAGTTGGCTGGTTTTTGTTATATTTGCTCTAATAATTATTATGATTAACGAAGGTAATTTTTATTTTTAAATTCCCTTCGTTTTTATCAAGGATAGGTGAGAAGGTAGGATCTACAGATAAACACTTATGATGAAACAATGTTAAATAATGTAACAGTTAATGAAAATTTTCTTGAGATGATGCAAGTAGGAAAATACTGAGCAAAAATTAAAATTCAGATCCTAATTAACAGCATATAAAATGTACGTTTGCTTAATTTCATGTCAGTTGCATTGTCATCACAAGTTCTCTTATGATTCTGTATTTCAAGAATATTACAATGCAAGTCTTTAACACCAAGACAATCTATTTGCTTCATCAAATAACATAAAATGCTTTAGCTGTACTGGATACTGATAGCACAGCTAGATTTGGTCTAGAAAATTCAAGCATTGTGAAAGACTGCCCATATTGTTCTACCACTGTATTTGTGTCATGGTCTGAGAAATGAATTCCTGTCTGAGTCCTGACATCTCCCCAGCCAATCTCTAAACTGTATCAAATACCATGTGGAACCCAGTGTGGGACACTCAGACTAAATAAGAATTTAACTTTGGTCTCCATAGATGGAAGGTTAGTGCATTAAATACTTAGGATCTGATTCTCCATTGCCTTGCAACTTGTGTAGACAACTACATGCATGCAAAGTGCATGTAACATAATGGTAGCTTTTTACCCCATTTGGCTGTCTCGCTGTGCACAGATGTAAATGACTGTGCAAGATGCCAAACAGTGGAAAATAAGGACTCTAGACTTCCCATAGGATCATCAAAAACCAACACCTGGGCTGCCTTTTCAAATCTCTGTGAGGGGGTCAGTGAACATTTTCACATAAGAAGTTATTTTTTTTAAAACCACTACATTACATTAAGTGTTGTTTTAAATGTCTCAAAACCATTAACCTGTTTCCACTCGGATATAGTTCAGGAGGGAAGAAGCACACTGACTTTTCATAATATAGCAATCTTTAAACTGCTTCATGGTTTGTGTGAGATCTGATGTAGGAGTACATTAGTCTTCTCTATCCTTTTGCAGATTGGCTTTAGAACACAAAATTGACTTAACACGTGATTAATAACTAAAAGCTGTTTACCTAGATTTTTAATATTCTGATGGAAGATTTGAAGTGTGATAGGAATGGTTTCTATGTAGAGTGCAGAAAGTTTGCATGAACTAATTAGCTTATTCTCGCATTTGTGAAAATCAAAGGACACCCAGGTGTCTTGACCCTTTTTCATCATTTCCCTGAAGTCTGAAAAAAACATAATGTTACACTTTCCTGGCAAGGTCTTTGAAAAGGATTTATATTAGGCTGTAGCTATTTGTACATTTAATTAAATCTTCCTGTCAGCAGTATTGAAAAATCTTATTTATTGATAAGGGCGGCAAGGATAAAGTTAGGGAAGTAATTACAATTCAAGCCATTTTACTCTCCTACCACAAATATTGAATAGCATTAACATTTTACTATATCTTTTCTTTTTTCTTAGCTTAATTAAAAGTAACTCACGTGAGCAATATTTGTCAGATTCAGTAATTAAACATTCATTAAGTAGTAATTTACCTGGTAATGACTGATTTTTTTTCTCTGACATGGAAAAGGGGTTTTTGTGCTGTATTCTATTCTTGTGAATTTCATAGCTGTCTCCTCAGTCCACTGATGTCATAATACATATGTTATTGTTTTGCTTCTTACATCTAGTAGGTCTGCGAAGGTAGGTTTTCAGACTCACCCAGTGGTGCTCTTATCTCTCTTTCTTGCCAGGAGCAATCCTTCCTTAAGTGATACTTGTGCTCTCAGGAGTACCAATGTCAAACATTAAAATAATTAAATAGACCCAAATATCATGTGATTGGCTTCAAAATCTTGAGATTTTAAAAATAATACATTTGGATTTTTTTTCCATATTCAGTTTTTAAGGACAAAAGGGATTGTTAGATTATCTAGTCTGACCACCTGTATATCACAGGCTATAGAATTTTATTTAGTTATCCCTATATTGAGCCCAAACATGTTTGACTAAAGCATATCTTCAAGAAACTTGTCCAGTTTTTTATTTGCCTTTGATTTTTGAACATTTGTCATTCACATTTTCAAGTTTTTCTCTGCAACTGCATGGGCTAGAAATATTTTTATTTTAAAATCAAAGCTAAGAGTCTCACATAACATGACTGCAACAGCTGAACTTCACAAAAACCATCAAATATCTTAATACTTATGGTAAAACTTGGAGGATAGATCCATCAGTGGCTATTAGCCAGGGTGGACAGGGATGGTGTCCGTAGACTCTGTTTGCCAGAAACTGGAATGGGCGACAGGGGATGGATCACTTGATGATGACCTGTTCTGTTCATTCCCTCTGAAGCACCTGGCCTTGGCCACTGTAGGAAGAGAGGCTACAGGGCTAAGTAGAACTTTGGTCTGACCCAGTATGGAGAGAAACGAGCGGGGAATGTGGTCTTGGGTGGGAGAGAAGGGGTAATGCAGGAGCAGGGCCTCAGGCAAAAGGAGAGGCACGAGGACGGGACCTTGTGGGAAAGAGGTGGTTTGGACGGGGCCACAGTTCAGGCACCGGTGGCCCCACACTTTTAGGAAGCTTTCACAGTTCCTGCATTCTTTTGTTCTTTTGTAAAATCATGAGACAAAGAAAAACTGTTTTTCCCCTCATTATTTTAATGCAAATTATTATAGGTAAAGGGTTTTTTCAAGATTTTCAAAAAAACCTGAAGTGGTTTAGGACTCTAAGTCCCGTTATTTGCAATGAGACTTAGGCTTCTAAGTCTCATGCATGTTTTTAATGAAAATTTTACCTTTTAGCTATAGTCAACTGCATTAAAAGTTAGTATTGCTGACTAAAATCTATGGACAGAATTCTCCTCTTTGATCATTAAGGTGGATCTCAGATCCTATATTCTGAGATACTCCCATGGATATCAATGCAGAAAGCATTGGGAGATGTGTTCATATAAAGAAAGTAGAATCCTGCAGTCGTCAATTTTGTCCTATGTAACTAATATTGTTGAACATCAGAAGTACTACAAGATATGCTGTGCACTATCACCCCATATTCTTCCAGTAGCTATATTTCCTTTTATGCTTAAATATAAGTATGTATTTTAGTACCAGTATGTGAAAGATAATTTATGTAGAGTTGAGACAGCATGGTCATACTCAGCAAGAGTCTTCTGTACTGCTTTCTGAGTACTTTAACAAATGGGACGTTTTTCTGTAATCATTGTAGGCAATTCAACTTCTCTCTCTCTCTCTGCATATATCTATTATACCACTGCATTTACATCTTGAATCCACCTCTACACATACAAACACATTCTTGCAGCATGAAATATAGGGTTTTTATGGCCTTTGGCAAACAGGGAAATGTCTGACCCCAACTCATAAGCCTGCAGTAATTTCATCGCTGATAATTTGGCTTCCCCCCAATGTTTCATTTGCCCCAGGCAAGATTCTGCTCTGTCAGTGTGACAGTCACCCTTGCACATATGCCATTGTGACTGCTGCCGTCAAATACCCATTATAAGTAAATCCAGTAAAATTAAATAATTCTAATATCATGAAAGAATGTGGATCTGTATTCCTTAAAAGACTGGATCATTCCTTCTTTCACTGTGCCTAACAGACCTAGTTATAGTCTGTAATTCATGTGACTCTTGCCTGTTGACAGAAGATTATAGAATTATTTTAATATGACAATATTATAGACTTACACTGAGGATCAAACATACTTCTAAACTGCAAGATTTTGTTGTTGTTGTTGTTGTTTTTTTAAATTACGGTTTAAAAGGCCAGATGACTAACCTCATAATTTAACAATTTAAATAGACCTGATTCTCCTCATTAGAACTATATATTATGATGGTAACTCTAAAATATCTGCTTATGAAAAGGATGACATATTAAATGAGCCTAATTCTGCTTTCAGTAATTGCTTATGCAACTCCATTGGCTACAATGCAATTCTGTTGAAGTCAGTGGGATCTGAGGGTTCTTAGGACCTTGCAGGATCAAGCTCTAAGCAAATCACTTAAGCACATGGATAATCTTGTAGAAGTCAATGGGATTAATCACATGCTTAAGAACAAGTTTAAAAGCTTTTGCTGGATTGGGGATATGAGCATAGAACCCAGTATTGATATTACTAAAGTCAGTGAAAGCAGTATAGGAACTATACGTTTTAATGCCGCAGAAGGTTATAGACACAACCTGCATTTTAAGGCAGATTTGACCCAACAGCACATACGAAGCAAATTTAAGAACATAAATGGCCATACTGTGTCAGACCAATGGTCTATCTAGCCCAGTATGCTGGCCAGTGCCAGATGCTTCAGAGGGAGTGAACAGAACAGGACAATTATTGAGTGATCCATCCCCTGTCGTCCAGTCCCAGCATCTGGTAGTCAGAGGTCCAGGGAAACCCAGAGCATGAGGTTGCATCCCTGACTATCTTGGCTAATAGCCATTGATTGATCTGTCCCCCATGAACTTAATCCAATTATTTTTTTGAACTCACTTAAATATTTGGCCTTCACAGCATCCCTTACAAACTAATTCCACAGATTGACTATGTGTTGTGTGAAAAAGTACTACTTCTTGTTTGTATTAGACCTGTTGCCTATCGATTTCATTGAGTGACCCCTGGTTTTTATATTACGTGAAGGGGTAAATAACACTTCCTTATTCACTTTCTCCACATCATTTATTATTTTATAGACCTCTGTCATATCTCTCTTAGTCATCTCTTTTCTAAGATGAACTGTCCCAATCTTTTTAATCTCTCCTTATATGGAAGCTGTTCCATACCCCTCATCATTTTTATTGCGCCTCTTGGCACTTTAATATATCTTTGTTTGAGATGGACCACCAGAAGTTCACGCAGTATTCAAGGTATGGGCATACCATGAGTTTATATAATGGCTGTATGATATTTATTGTCTTATTGTCTATCCCTTTCCTAATATTTCCTGACATTTTGTTAGCTTTTTTGACTGTTGCTGCACATTGAGCAGATGTTTTCAGAGAACTATCCACAGTGACTCTAAGATCTCTTTGTTGAGTGCTAACTAATTTAGACCCCATCATGTTGTACATGTTGTACGTATAGCTGGGATTATGTTTTCCAGTGTGCATTTGCATTTGTGAGATCCCTTTGTAACTCTTTGCAGTCAGCATTGGAATTACCTATCTTAAGACATTTTATATCATCTGCAAACTTTTCTATCTCACTTTTTAACCTTTTTTTCCAGATCATTTGAATATGTTAAACAGTGCTGGTCCCAGTAGAAATCCTTGAGGGACCCCACTGTTTACCTCTCTCCATTCTGAAAACTAACCATTTATTCCTACACTTTGTTTCCTATCTTTTAATCAGTCACTGATCCATGAGATGACCTTCCCTCTTATCCAATGATTGCTTACTTTACTTAAGAGCCTCACCAAATATATATTACATGTATTATATTTACATGCAGTAAATGTGTATAGGTACAAAACAGCTTGATTAAAAGAGCAATACTTAATTCCTCCAGTTAATTCAGTTAATGCATATTGTGCATAATTATTATTTTTTCCGCAGTACCTCTGCCTCATTCAGTGCCAGGTGCTGGGTCCCAAGTTGAGCTGTATTTCTATAAGAGGCATGGGCAGTTCAGCCCAGTCCTCTTACTTCAGGGTTTCCAACACAGTATGTGCTGTTACTGCAACTTTAGCATCACCGTGGGGTCAACCTTCATGCTAAATTATTTTGGCATGGTGCCAAAATGTTGCTGACCATGATAAAAGCAAATGATAATTTTGAAAGTTTATATATCCACCAGATCTGAATGAATTTTCATTGAGAAAGAAAAAAGTACTTCTCTGGCCCTAAGTCTTTTTTCCTGCCAAATTTCAAAAGTGTGCTGTACACAAGGGAGGTATTAGAGCTTCTCAGGAAAAAGGTTGCAAGAATCTTATAATGGGAAGTGTTAGGTGACCTATATACAAGGGTTGCTATTGGCTTCTTCACATTAATTGGTGGTTTTTAGACCGCATGTCATGTTTTTATAGTTTGTTGCTACTAGTGGCTCTGGTGGGAATTACATCAAAAATAGCACTGTTCAAACACCCCCGTGTAGGAAATGTCTGGATCAACATGCATGTAATAGGTCTATCTTTACATCCCAGAATTCTTCACTAAAATAGAATGTGACCATGAATAGTCTGGCAGAAGCAACAGACGCATCTGATTAGCAGCAATTTTCTTAACGCACACAGACTAATGCGCATAGCACTTCGCAGAAATCAGGAAAGTATGGCATCAACTGCTCCTAGACATAATAGGACATGATCCTGCAGGCTGAGCTACGTGGGTGACCTGTGTGACTGGGCCGATCCTCTTTGACTGATACGGTTCTACTTGGGTATATGTCTACCTAAATGTAACAGCATGTCAGATTGGGCCCTAAAATTTGTGTGGGGGGGAAGTTTAATATTTTGCTTAGAGAGATTGTAGGTATTTATATCAGTAGGTGAATAAACATAAAAAATAACTCTCAACTCTCTGCTGGTATAATTGTTATAGGGGCTGGTAATTATATTTTCATGAAATAAAATTGCTACTCAGATTTTTGTATAATGTTTACAGTGATGTATTGTCCTAGTTCTCATTCTTATAGACACATTATTACATCAGTACAATTCAGTATGCAAATTTTCTTGACATATTCCCGTCTCCTGTCCAAATCCTTTCATTGTAAAATCAATTAAAAGTAGTGATCAGCTTGTCAGCATTTAAAACCAAGCTCTTACAGTAATCCATCAATCTCTTGAAACATAGGAAACTCAGATGTCTCTTAAACTAAATCTGTGATTATTGCTTAATCCAATTATTGTAATTGATTTTAGTTAATGGGGAGGAAGGGGAAAATATATATTCTAACTTCATAGGCCTTGTCTTTCTCTTGACCCTTGTGTTAGTTAATGTGTTTAAAAACACAACTTTTTAACCAAGTGTGGACATGAAGAGAGTGAGACTTCTTTAGCTGGCACCATAGCTCCACTGAAGTCAATAAAGCTTTAACTGATTAGTCCTAACTAAGGATCTTGTCCTGAGTGTCTGAAAATGGATTGTGGCTACATATACCCTATCATATCAATATAATTTGTAGTAAAATAAAAGGCTTTTTTCCTTGGAATTAATGTTTCAGTCACTTAGAAACATTAGAAATGTTTCAGTCATAGAAAGCCTCAAGCATTATTCTACATCTGTTTTAAGTGTTTAGTAAGGCACACCGTTTATCAGAGTATAACTCTTGTGTGAGATTCTAATCCAAATTTATAATTTCAAAATAATTTGAGTCAGAACAAATTTTTCCTTGCAGGATTGCCTTGAATTGTTGGAATGAGCTTCAGCTAGCAGCAGGCTCATTGGCTTCAATTATCTTACTCTATTGTGTAACTGAATGCCCTATTTTGTTCTCTATTACTTTAAATAATGTCATATAGAGTCTATATTTCATGTTTTTCCCTCTCTCCCATATTCATAGCGCACCTGGATTCTGAAGGAGTCACAGTACAGCAATGAAATATTTTCTCTGGTCATTGTTTACGATGCAGATGCTCTTTTGCCTTCTTATTTCCCTAAAAGTTTAAATCTGCTATTTGGTATTACTTTGATTTGTCTTAAAATTGGTAATGAAACTGTGTTTAATTAATTCATATTCTCTTTGTGCAATGCACATTATATTGTATTTTATTTAGCAAGGTGGTAATTAATTTTATCTAAATTAACTGACTTTTTATTTTTATTTTCCGTTTACATGCATGTAGCTCTCCACTACAGCTTCTTCAACTGAGAGGTGCCCAGGCTGGTCATAAAAAGATCAAAGTTAATAAGTATGTATTTGCTCTATGGAAAACTAAAGCCCAATATTTGCTCAGACAAAGCTCTTAAAAACAGACTATTCCCACTGAATCTTTGCTGTTTCCTCCACCCGCATTGACCATTGTGATAAATGTCTTGGTCAGTAATAATTCCTTTATTGCTGTAAAGCTTAACATCCCAGTGTTGAGTTTTTATTGAAAATGGAATGCATTTTCTCTGATGTGGTGATTAAAGCCATATTCTCTTATAATAGTTTTTCCTTTAAAATATAATAATAAATAATAATAATTAATAATAATAATAATTCATAATCTAACTATAAATTCAACTAAGCAATTGCATTCTTCTTCCTGATTTGAAAATAGACTTGTTCAAGAGGGTTGATAGGATGACAGATCTGTGCCAAAGTGGTGTTATGAGTACTTTTTTTTAATTGAATGATCATTCCTAAAATATTTTAATTTAATTGTCTTATCCTATTTAATTAAAAAATATTGCTTAAGCATGTGAGTTTCATTTGAAGTACCTATGCTAAGTTAGGTCTTTATTTTTCAGAAATTTATGGCTTACATTAATGTGTTGCTACTCTAGAGCCTCCAACTGGATTCACAACTCAATACCCAGGGAGATAGAGCTAGATTCATGAGGCCAAAGTTGCCCTTCATCAGCCCTACAGAACTCTGACTCCATTTCCATGCTTAAATCCTGTCAATTCACATTAATGCTCAAGCTAGCCTCCACAAAGGGTAATTTGTATCAGGAAGGCTACCAGCTTTGATGACAACACAATGGTGGGATCCAGTGCCATTGGCATAAGGGGGCGGGATATCAGAGCTTTATATGCAGCATGGCAACCTATGCTTACATGGACCATACCTTTCAGAACATATAAACTCAGAAGAATAGTAGCATAGACATTTTGCCCTCAATAAAATAATAGTAATAATGAAGAGACTCCTTGGCATGAAACCTGACCTGTTTTCTCCGGTGGCTTTTGCTGAATGGGATAACCATAAATCACTTTTTATTACTCAAGCCCACAGAATATAAATATGCAATAAAAGCATGGACCCTGAATTTTAGGAAGAATAGTTTAACTGGGTATGAAATACAGAACTGGAATGATCTGTGACTTCCGTGTCACAAAAGGCTCCTGTTCCAGAGCACACAGAAGAATGTTTATTACATATTCTGCAGATGTTGTTTTTCTGATGTATCCACAGCTGAGGGAAAAGTCCTTTCAGGTTTTCTTCAGGCACAGAAAGCAGATTTGCTTCTTTTATTTTACTCAGAGTGTATTACAGTTAATCCAAGCTATGAGTGTCACATTTGACAATTATAGTTAGGCTATTTGGTTGGCTTAGTCAAAACCCTCCCTACTCACATGTAAGGCCAGGTCTACTGGTATAACCATTTCAATGAACAGTGTGATTTTTGTGGTGGTGGTTTTTTTTAGCCAAAATAATTATACATATAGAAGCCCTAGTGCTGGCACAGTTATGTCTATAAAAAGGTGCCAAATATTAGTGTAATATTTTCCCCCTTCTTATTCAAGAATAGCTATGCCAGTATATAGTACCTTTATATTGCTGTAACTGCATTCACACTAGGAGAGTTTTCCTGTTTAAACTATACTGGAATAGGTAAAACAGTATACCTTTCTAGTGTAGACAAGCCCTTAGAGAGGATTCATAAGGGATCTTCAAATTCCTGCATCCCAAGCTGGTGGGACAAATTAAATGTATTATAAAGGTACAATACTTACCGATCTTCAGCCTGCCCCTCACCCTCTAATTTAGAAGGTTGAATGACAGCACTAAAGCAGACTTCCCTACCCTCCCAGGAAGTGTACTATGAGGATAGCTGTAGACTTCACTATATAAGAATGGAGAGAGGGCCTATGTGGAAAAGGAAGGTAAAGAGAGAAACTGGAGTACAGCAGCATACAGTTTCAAAGTGGGCAAGAGGCATGTGCTTTTCTGGTCCTTGGGAACTCCTGATAACTCAAACAAAAGAAAAAAAACAAATAGTTGTTGATCAATATAATTAAAAGGAATTGATTATTAAAAAAATAATCCCATCTGAAGCAGAACTCCCTCCAGGAATTCACTTTATCTTGCCATTTGGCTTTCTGTATGTGATTTTCTTTTAATACATGTAACTGTTAGATCTTGATTCCAGAGGAGAAACTTGATGTAGGTCAGTGTATTTAAAATTCCATAAATATAATATGCTTCTTAGTAGTCTGAGGAAATAAAAATGATGGCCCAGCATATTAAACCCATTGCAAGGACTTCAGGCTGTAATTCTTGATCAGTTTAAGTAAGCGGGTGTAAATTTACAGTAAGTGCTTGAACAGCAAGAGAAATAAAACCAACCCTTATTTTTAAGACGCAAGAAACCAATATGGTCCATGGTGAAACCAAATATTTGAGAACATTTAAGAATGCAAATTATAAACTAAGTAGTGGATAGTTAATATAACATAAATTACTGTCTGATTAATGTCAAAAGTAGAGCTAGTTGGTAATTTTTATATGGATTTTTGTCGTGTGGTCAAAACCAAAAATGTTTCAGGCAACATCAGTTTTTACAAAACTTTCTCAAGTCTGTAATGGAATTTCTGGAGAAGAGTGCCCCCCAGAATAGCCTGCCAGTTAGAGTACTCACCTGGGCTGCTGGATATTTGGGCTGGGTCTCTCTCGTGTATTTTTATGGGGAGTGGGTTGGGGGAGTCTCTGTTTCATCCTGATATGGAACAAAAACAAATTTCAAAGCCTCCATTTTTAATGAAACAAGATTCTTGTGGACCAGCCAGCTCTATACAATAATTTCACCTTAAGAAAGCATACTCCGAAATGTGTTTATTATTATTTAATATTTATATTGCAATCGCATCCAGAGGTCAATCAAGTCAATGTGCTGAGGACTATATAAACTGATGTCATACTTGTGACATCATAGATTGTAACAAATACTTTGCCACACTCTATTTCTATCCTAGTGTAAATGCTGTGGAGTGTCCTGGACACAAGCCTAGTGGTTGCTTAGTAGCATATATATTGCTGGATATTAAGAGCTCTAGCATCACAAGAGATTCCCTGGTATGGGGATTTGGGTCTAGACATTCAGGCAATACATCTACGTAGGGACCAGTGAAACTCTCATGAGGAAAGGCTTCTAGATAAAATTCAGTAGCATCACACTACCCTGCTCACAAACTCTCTCCTTTCATACATGCTCAGGACTCTCTTGACCTTTTCTGGTTTTGTTACATCAGGTAACATGATAAAATGCTTGAGCTGAGATTCTGAGTTTGAACCAGAATTGAGTATTTAAGGACATGTTGCAAAAGACAACTGAAAATAGCAGTCTCCTAGAAACACTATTGCTAGGATGACAACCATGTATACATATGTTTCTGAGGGTTTGCTATTGCACAAGGCATTTAGCTGTCTTGCAACTATTAATCAGCACAGGTCTTAAAACAGTTGCTTTCAGATTAATTAGAGAGAATCCAGGAAATAATTCAACTGAATGTAGCTCTCATGTAAGTGAGTTGAAGGCAATTAAGAGTAAGTATAGTCATTACTGAGACTGCCAGGAAGCATGCCAAAGGGTTAGAAAGTTATAAAACTCTCTTCTGGATTTCCTAGTTTTATATATACTATTAAAGATAATGAATACATAGAAATAAAAAAAAATCTGGCTAAAAGCAGTTCACAAATTTCTGAAAGACTTGGGAAACAGGAGAGATGAAAAAGGATAAACTGAGATGCACTAAGGTGGAAATGGGGAACAGGAGAAATAACACTGAATAGCAACAATTTCACTTTTCAAAATGTTGCAAAATGAAGTAAGGTAGAATAAGAATTATTTGTGTGAACAGGCTTTTTCAGAGGCAAAAATTTCAGCCACCTCTCATGGAAGTTCAGAGACTTGGCTTCCTCTTCCTCAAGGTTGCCTGGTTTCTTCCCCTGCCCCTTGCTAATACATGGATGCATGCCACAGAGAATCAAATGCAAGGGTTGATACTACTTGTAAATGAGACTAAATATGGTGTACAGTGATTAGTATGGTAGCCTGTGGTTTGGGATGCCTGGATTCAATTTTGTGCTCCACCACAGGCTTCCTGTATAGTTTTTTGGGAAACTGACTCTGCCTCAGTTCCATGTTTGTGAAATGGGAAAGATAGTTCCCTAACTCATAAAAGAGTTGTGAGGATAAATATATTGGATGGTAAGGTGCCCCAATAGTATAGTAATTAGTTACAATGGATATCATGTTCCCTTTCCTTAGTTTTCGCCCTGATTAAACAGGCCTATAGATGGCTAAGGAACAAAGAGTAACTTTAATATAATCTAGCATACCATTTACTCCTACCCCCAGTGATTTGATAGAGCCCTTCAGGGTTTTCGAGTGTGTCCCTGATGATATTAGTATAAGTCATATTCCAGATAGGAGAAGCTTGAATGCCTTTATTTGTAGACAAACAAGGAGCCATTATGATTTATTAAATTTAAATATGTTGGGGACTTTTCTAAATGTGAAGTATTGATGAAATAGTTTTCTGCAGTATGAATTGTCTTAGTCAGTGGGATCAATGTCTACCTGAGCGCTTGACATGACAGACTGGAGAAGCATATTGCATGGAGGATGGTAATGTGGGTAAAGTTTCAGATCCTTTACTACCATATAGCGAGGATATTGTAATTGTTTCACAAAAGCAGAGACTGTCAGCTTAGATAGTTTAGATATTTTCTCAACACACAATGTTGCTGGTAGTACAAATTTCCCCTCTAACGTGCTTTAACCATCTTTATGAAAATGGATCTCCAAGGGAATAGTTCAGACTCGATGCCAGTCCTTGGCCTCTCCTAATCCTTGAGCAGTTCAGGTCGCGAGTTATGATTTTGGTTTGTGTTGTGAACACCTGCTTCTAGAAACTGAATTTACCTCTCAATCCAAATAGGTCACCAAATAGCCATGAGATTGTAACAGCTGTCAGTTACTATTGCCCTGGGCCAAACTCTACAAATGATTCTGAGATTGTCTCCTTTGCCAATAATGTTATTCATAATACCACATGCTGAGAAGCATGGAAACAAAAAGTCCCTTCTTATGGTCTGTCTTTATTTAGCAAATATTATTAGTACCTTGAGCTTCTATTAATTCAGATACTACTATGGCTTCCGCCCCCACAACTTCTCTGTACACAAGCCTCATGAATTATATTGGGCATATACACTGGTTCGAAAATTGTATTTATTTGCTACGTGTTTAAAACAGGGAGTTCGCACTTTGTTGTTGTATCTTAAAAAAGCAGCTCCTATTTTTCCCTGGATGACAAAGTAATGGATTTAAACACAGCTATTACAACATGGAATATCTTTCCAACAAGAGATAATAACTTTTTTAAAGTACCCAAATTTTACATTTTTGATAAAAAGCAATCTGACATTTTCAATTTAAAGGTTTCTAATGTGAACTGATCTCCTGATCTCCAATCTCTGTCTTGGGACCTGACTCTGATTCTTGCCTCCTGACTTCAGCCTGGTAATTTTTATAAAAATGTCTAGGTTATTGCTTCTTTTCTATACATCACCAACAAGATTTTGTGGAGTATCACAAGAGGTGCAGAACAAAACTCAAAACCCAGTAGGTGAGGGGGGCTTTAGTCACCTTTGTGATCCCAGAATTCCAGGCTGTTCTGGGACCACAATAGCTCCACCATGTAACTTAAACTAAAGTAGGTGGTCTACTGCATAGCAGCATCCCCAGAACACCCCATTGTTTGTAGTGCAAGTCTGAAAGGCGGTAGTGGTGTCTGCTTTCGCCATTTTGCCTCCTGCTTCTTGCCATAATCCTTACTCCAAGACTTGCAGCAGGGACCTCACAGGCCAGCATAATTCAAATCTAGGGTCTGTACAACTGTGCACGTCAGCTGACGTTAGTTGTCTCAGCAGACAGAGAAAGGAAGGCAATCTTTTCAGATTGCTAAGAACCAAGCCACATGATGTTGGAAAGTATTACAATATTATCATCATCCATGGCTTTAACATTCATAGTGAATGTCTCGAATTTAACACAGGAACAAACAGAAAATCATTGTACTCTTGTGGTGAGAATTTAGCATGTAAAATTCTTTGAAAATATAAGTGTACTATTTGGGAGGAGAATAGAAAGAAGTTAAAGGGAGGAATATAGTCTCGGACCCTACAAACAGCTTTGTATGTGAGTAAATTTATGTACATGAATAGACCTATCAGACCTAATATCAGTGGGACTACACACATGGATAAGCTAGTGTGCATGAGTGTTTTGCAGGCTCAGGGCCATAGACTGTAAAATTGCAAGCTCAACTGGGAAAGGAAATATTTGTATTTTATCTGTACTGAACAACATTATTCATACATATGCAGTTATGAAAGTAAGACAATAATGATAATAAAGGGCCTGATTGCATCTGGACCTCATTTTATGTTAGAGATGTATGCCTAGAAAGATGATTTTCACCCCCATAAAACCCTCATAATATCTGGAACAGCAACCTTCTTGTATAATAATAATTATTATTATTAATAGAAATTATATTATTTGTAAGGATCCACAGAACTAGAATCCAGGTCTGCAGAGGCTTGTATAGCTGATATTCCCATATCACCACTGGGAGGCCATGCAGGGGTGCTTCAGGAAGCAACCCCGAAGGCTAGCCCAGGAAGTTATCTGGGCAGCCATGCAAGTTTCTTGCTTGCTGCGCCTCTAGACCTTGCCTTGCCTCCTGATCTCCAATCTCTGTCTTGGGACCTGACTCTGATTCTTGCCTCCTGACTTCAGCCTGGTAATTAATTACTCCTAATCTCCAGTCTCTAATCCTGGCCCGACTGTGACCCTGACTCTTGCCTATTGATCCCAGCTCTAGCAGTTATTCTGATCCCTGCTAACTGACTACCACCTCATGGCTGTCCTTGAGTCTGTGACACCAGCCTAGCAGTGACCACTAGGCCAGACGGCTTAAGCAACTTGGTGTCTTACACTATCCAACATAGATTTCAAATTACTTTATAGAAATTGATAAATATAATTATTCCCAGTTTACTGACCCAGACACTGATGCATCAGGGCGGAATTTTCAAAAACTGCTAAGTTATTTAAGAGCATAAGTCCCACTGAAAGTCAATGGAACTTGTGCTGCAAAGTGCAGCAGATCAGAAACCTGTCTCCCCCCTGCCCCTACGACACACACAGAAAACTTACATTTTTTTTTGGTGAAAACTGAAATACTGAAATATTTCAGCCAACCCCCCACAAAATAAATTTGGAAATGTTGCCATAGCGCTTCATGGAAGTTGTAGTTCAGGTGCCTCAAGCG
Organism: Eretmochelys imbricata; assembly: GCF_965152235.1. Taxonomy (NCBI): domain Eukaryota; kingdom Metazoa; phylum Chordata; order Testudines; family Cheloniidae; genus Eretmochelys; species Eretmochelys imbricata. The sequence goes on from NC_135572.1 coordinate 147,130,550, forward strand.
TCCATTCTCCTCTGTCAGCTTGAATCCCTGGTCAGACTACATGTCCCATGATGCACCATAGGTAACAGGAGGCAGTGCATCATGGGATTCCCTGGATGTGGTTCATCATGAACCATCAGACATTTCAGCCCATAGAAGAGAATGGGGACATGAGGCTACTGAAATGAAACTCTCTTGAGGCACTGCAGCAGCATAAACAAATAAACATATTTAGGATTTGAAGTGTTCCATTTTTTCAGAAAAATCAAAGTTTTCTGCATAAAGTAGACTCTTTTTGAACAGAACCAAATGTTTCACAAAAAAGAGTTTTGATGGAAAAGTTTAGACCAGCCTTACTCCTGTCACTTTGAATCTTTTAAAAAGCATATCCAGTGAATCTCTGTCTCCCAATGTCAAATGTTAGTATTTGAATATATTTAATGCCTCAAGCTTCTAAGTAAAGTAGCCTAAATCGTTTGCAATATCTATTGTATTCAAGTCTGCTATGATACTTAGTATTCCACTGGTCTACAAAGCAGACACATTTACAATTATTGTATTCACCCTAGAGCATTTTATGAAGTTGAAGATTGTGAAGATTTTATAACTACTTGATTATGCTGTAGGGTTTAAAAACTAAGCATGTTTTACCTTGAGAGCAAATGCTCTGTACAAGTCCTGATGCAATCCAATTTGCTCTGCTTTCATACTCTTCTAACTTAATAGTGAGAATCTTTTTGTCTAGATAATGACCATATTTTTCCTATTTCAGGGAATTATTAAATCAGGAAAAACTGTCTAAACCAGTTGATCAAGTGGCAATTTGTATTTTGACCCCAATTTGTAGTTATAAATAAGTTATTTCAGGGCTACTTTCTTTAAAAATGTGTCTCTTTTTGCAGTTGACTGCAAATATCTCTCTATATATAGATCAAATGTACACACCTCTGCATTGTCTATGTTATTCTGTTGATATTTGCCAGTGACCTACTACAGTCTTTGTACCGTCTCCTCATGAAACATTGAAATGAGAGAGAAATATTGGGTTTCAGTTCTGTTGGGAAGACATGAGTTTCATGACATAACAACCATCCTAACTTCTATCTTGGTTTGTGTCTTAAATGACGTATTTTTTTAGTGATTAAGTTCACAGAAGGGGATTCTATCTAACTAATTTCTCACCGCGTGATAGTACTGGAAATACTGGTCCCATATATAAGTGCATTAATATGACTCATTTATTTTCACCCTAGTCTGTTCTTGACCATTCTGAACTAGTTTTCAATTTTCTCCAGCTCCACACACTTGCTTCATACATGCAACCAGTAGCTTCAGGAGATCACCATTAGAAATAATGGTTGGATTCTCTGAAATCAGAGGTCTGAGACAAATCAGCTGTCATGTGCTAGCAGGTTGTAGCGTGTGTGTCACTTCCTTGTACTGGATAGAAGAGGTCAGACTTGCTCAGGTCAAATGCTTGGTTTGCAGTGGTGTGTCTCTGGACTGGTACATCTAAAATGAAGATGTAATGTATATTCCTAATAGATGATGGAATCTGGTATTCAAATTCATCTGTGGTGTAAGTGTAAGCACAGTAATTCCTAGGTTCTCCAACTTTCCAATTGCACAAAACCGAAAACCCCTTCTCAGCCCCTGCCCCTTCTCCGAGGCCCCGCCCCGCTCACTCCATCCCCCTTCCCTCCATCGCTTGCTCTCCCCCACCATCACTCACCTTCACTGCGCTGGGGAAGGAAGTTGGGGTCCTGGAAGGGGGTGAGGGCTACGGCTGGGGATGCAGGCTTTGGGGTGGGGCTGGGGATGAGGGGTTTGGGGTGTGGGATAGAGCTCTGGGCTAGGGCAGGGGGTTGGGATGCGGGGGGATATGGGCTTTGGGCTGGGAGTGTGGGCTCTGGGTGGGGCCAGAAATGAGGGGTTCAGGGTGCAGGAGAGGGCTCCAGGCTGGAGCAAGAGGTTGGAGTATGGGAGGGGGTGTGAGCTCCGGCTGGGGGTGTGGGCTTTGGAGTGGGGCCAGGGATGAGGAATTTGGGGTGCAGGAAGGAGTTCAGGGCTGGGGCAGGAGTGTGTGTGTGGGATCCAGGAGGGAGTTTGGGTGCAGGAGGGGACTCCATGCTGCAGCAGGGTTTGGGGTGCGGGAGGGGGTGTGTGGTCCTGGCGCCACTTACTGCAGCTCCCAGGAAGCAGCCACCAGATCCCTGCAGCCCCTAGATGCATGGGCGGCCAGGGAGGCTCCGTGTGCTCCCTTCGCTCCCGCAGGTGCCAACCCCCGCAGCTCCCATTGGTCGTGGTTCCTGGTCAATGGGGCATTAGTTGTGGTTCCTGGCCAATGGGAGCTGCGGAGCCAGCCCTCGGAGCAGGGGCAGCACATGGAGCCTCCCCGGCTGCCCATGCGCCTAGGGGCTGCAGGGAAGTTACTGCCCCTGGTGGCTGCGTCTGGGAGCCACATGGCACTATGGCAGGCGGGGAGCCTGGCAACCATAGTAGTTCCAGGGATGAATTTGACCCAGAATGTCTGCAACCATGGATTAAATTGCATCTGCAGAGGAGCTTTCCTCATAGCACCTTATATAATCACCATGTTATCAGGAATGCAGAAATGCTTTTAGACATTTGTTATTCCTGATTAGCGAGTCAGCGTTAATGTTATGCAGTACAGCCCTCTTCTGTCTTCTGGCATCTTTCAAATGCTGGCAGTCACTGTAAGCTCAAGAGAAAGGAAAATAAGGGTATGTCTACCCTTGGAGACAGAAGTGTGATTCCAAGCTCACAACAGCTGGCCCCTGCTACTGCAGCTAAACTGCTATTTTTAGTGCACTAGCGCAATGAGAGCTAGCACGAATATGTCTGCTTGACCTTTGGCCTAGAGGTCATGCTGGGACCATACTCCTATCCCTCAGTGTAGGTGTAGCCTAAGCGCTAGATTGCAGTTCCCCACAAAAGGGGAGGGTGGGCCTTTGTCTGGTCAAGTGTGAAGAAAAGGATTGTGGCTTCTTTAAGTATTCCTCCTTCTTTTAGATTGAGGGAGGAGGGCAAGGAGGAGGAATACATCCCCTCAGTTGAGGGCTGCCCTAAGGGACTCATGCTCTTGGCTCCCTGTGGAGAGTGAGTGAGTGTGTATGTGTGTGTATGTGAGAGAGAGAGAGAAGAAATATGCCCTGTCCTGCCCAACAGAGCCCTCTCTCACTTCTGGATCAGCAGCTCAGTTCAGGTATTCATTCCATGAGGGATCTGACTCCCTGATAAACAAGAGCTGGAGGTGGACTTAAAGAGAAGGCATCCCCTACAGAAGACGGGGCATAAGGTTGGGTCTCCTAATGTTTCGTACAGCGAGGAGACAACCCTCTCTTCCCCTCTTCTTTAAACCTTATACAAGGGGAAGGTGATGGGATGGGCTGAGACTATGTTTGGCGGAGTGGGAGCCTGACAGAAGCCCTCCCCAAATAGGTGGATAGGAGATGAGCCCCTGTACTGTCCAAGTTATTGCTGGGTAGTTCTCAATGAGTTAAGTTAATAAAGTTGTAACCTAATCAATTCACATCCCATGGTCTTCTAATTCTTCCTGCAAGTCTGGGACAGTGGATCTTTAGACATAGCCCTGCATGAGGGGTGACATGTAGGCTGAACCACCCTGTCTTCTACTCTAAGGCATAATTCCATTTGCTTCCCTTTTGCTCCAGGAATGAGAGGATAATAATTTCCTGATAGCTTATGCCAGCACCAAATTGATACCTCCCTCCCCTTTATTCATGTGTGTTACCTAATGCATTGATGGGTTGTGGAAGGGGAGCAGAGCCAAGGCTCTGACCCTCCCCACCCATGTGCTCTGGGGCGGGACAGAAATCAGCATTGGGCAGCAGACACTTATTCCTGCACAGCCAGAAACTATGGTGATGGGGCCAGTATAAGAACTGATATAGAATAAAAACAAGAGCTAGGGTTCAGTTAGCTCATGCAGGGAATTTTGCTGCCCCACTGGTGTACAGTAGTAATTTAGGCAGTTATTCCTATCCTGTCCCACAGTTTGCATACTAAACCAGCCAACCTACATACTAGCTGAGCTCCCACTTCTTCAGCACACCTCCCCAGCCAGACCATTCACTGCATTCCTCCCTCCAACCTGGCCCTTTACCACTACGGTATGCAACCCTCCGACCCCCAATGCAAGCAAGGAATGCATCTTCCTGAAGTCTTCACTGCCTAGTATACAAATATTTCTATTGCCATTACTTCCCCACCTCTGTAACTCGACTGACATGCAATGCCTCGAGCAAAGGACAACTATGTTACAGAAGAATGGTGTTCCTGGTTGTATTTCAGAATGGATGGATGTGGCAAGGCCAGCAAGAGAAATCACAGAGATGGTTTCTGTTCCAAAATACTGACAGTTTTATGTTTGAGAGAAAGATCTTCTGACACCTGTCTAATAGATGTACCCCATCTCTGAGCAGCACTAAGGGGTCAGAGCTCGTAAGGTTTCTATGACATATAGTACGCATTTTCTGGTCAGTCATGAACCCTCTAATTTCCCAATTAATTAATAGCTTTCATACTGTTTCTGTAGCAATTATTTAGCTCAGCCAAAGCAAAGGAAACTATCACAGCTCCGGGTTACAAATCGCTGATGCAGTCCAAATCTGCTCTCCTACATTTTATGAGATGTACACTAGGAATCAGGTCCAGCTCATGTGTGGTAGATTACAACCCCTTCAGTCACCCGTTCAATACTGCACAGTGGGCAAAGTCTGATGCTAATGCAGGCCACCTCCCTTTCCCCAAATCAGTCTGTACACAGTAATCCCCATATCAGGGTGTACTTCTTGCTCTCTTGCAGACTTCTGCAACCGTGTGATCCAGGAATGGCCCAGAATCCACAAACTGGTAGTAGACACATTTCTTTCCCCTCAGCCATCAAGGCTGCGCTTTCAGTTCCAAATCCCCGTGCTGTCTCTCTTTGGAGAATCATACTAATGTGCTCCAAGATCAGAAAGTTGCTACTTACCCCTCAGGGGCTAGTAAAATAAAGATTTTCTCAAAAATACAATCCAAGGCTTGCCAACCATCCATCCTCATTTCCTGCCCTCTCTACAGCCACAACCCCTGTGTCTCCAGCTCTTCTCCACCCAATAAATCAACAAAAAATGGTTAGACCAGCTGCTGATTATTCTGCTGTGTTCACAGTAAACCTCCCCATAAAATAAAAACATTATATTATAGCAGAGACAACTTGTAGAAAGCTGTATGAGTTATTAAATTTTTATTGCATGGGTGAACAAAGGTTCAGACTAGAAACATCAGTGGTGGGGTGTTCACCAGCTGCAAAGTACATTATCTCATGCTACCCAGGAAAGCAAAAAGTGGCTGCACAGAAACCCTCTCACTTTTTTTTTTAAAGTTTATTTGTGCATGCATACTGTAATCCTTCCCGACTATACATCTACGCAAGCAAAGAAGTGAATGTGTTCTTAAATACAGTTCATAATTTGGTACCCCCTAGAAAATTAGTGGGTGCATGATATTGGGTTAAAAATGACTAACTGAGACCACCTTGACCCACATCACGTCAATAGTTAGATCTCTAGTTCAGAGGGGGAAAAACAGCACACTTTGAAACTTTTTGAAAAATGTCTATTCTGGAGGGGGAGTGTTATCTTTGCAGCCCCTTGCTCAACTGACCCCAAATTTGGGTCACAAACCCTACCCAGCACCCTCATCAGACACAGTAAATTTCAAAGAAATCTGACTAAGCATGTCTATTTTAGAGAATGAAGAAATGTCAACCTTTAAACAGCAGTTGTGACGCCAAGGCATCTCTAGTTTAGTCACTACCCAAACAGCTAATAGAGTAAGTCAGTGGATGTGTGCAGGGTTTGAGCATGGGCTGGAACAGACTGGCAAAGCTGTTGGGTGTAGGGGGGGTGGGGGAAACTGGCAGAATTGTGGGATGTTACACCTCCCCCATCTGAATCTCCAGTCTCTCTCCTCCGCTGCCACCAATCCCCTCTCCCCTTGCTGCAGCTCACACTCCTCTGCCTCCTGAAGACCCCGTCCTCCTAGGAAGAATTTATGTCTATTTTTACCCCCCAAGACTTTGATTACATTCCCCTTAAAATAAAGTTGCCACCAATGACTCAAATTGTAGCAACCTCCACCCACTCAGTCCAAAACTCGCTTTTGTCTTAGGTGGAGTTTATGATTAACATATCCTTAGTAATGTTAAGTGAAGGGTGAATTCACAGCTATCAGTCTCAAGGAGGTCAGTTCTGTTCAACAGTACAAGGCATCAGAAGGAAACCATTGCGGGGAGGCTGAGTAATGTGGGAATCCCTCAGTCAAAGGACCCCAAAGATGGGTAGCTAATGCTACCCCCACAAGGCATGCCAAATTTCAAAGCAATCCAGTTAACCTTTCAGATTTTACCAGAGATGAGGTTTAGAGCATATAAAATGGAGAGTCTTAAAACTCTAGCTGCTTTTTGTGTTATCACATGCACACTGTACAAATAAACATTTTCATAAATACCATTCTCAGTTCAGGTTCCCCAAAAATTTTATTGGGTACCATGCTCCATGTTGGGTGAACTTCAACAGATTGAGACCCTTTTGATCCACACAACATTAATACTTTGATTTCTAGCTCTGTGCAAAAAAAAACAACAACAACAACAACAACAACAACAATCCTCCTTTTTGAAAAATTGGCTATTTTTTTCAGGGTTTATATCAAGAACCCCTAATTAAAATGACTACAAGTTTGGATCATTAACCCTACCCTGCACCTTCCTGAGAATTCAAGTTTTGAAGGAATCCATCTAAGCATGTGGATTTTAGAAGACTTAGAAATGTCAACCATTAAATAGAAGTTGTGACACAACCTTAACTACAGTTGCACTGCCATGGTACTATAATATTCAGGGTTATTAGGAGGCAATAGGAAATCCAATTAACTGTCTCGGGCAAAGAAACCATCTATACTTTAAACAGTCACAGTCAGTATATAACTAGCATGGTTAATGGGGGGGAGATAAACTTAATGCAAGCATCACCACAGAGAACAGCAATGTACAATCAGTAATTTCACTGCCAAAACCTGGAGGTTTCACCAAGACATATGGCACAGGCACTGAAATTGGAAAAAAAAAAGTATTATGCATTTTGAAAGGGCATTTCAGGCCCATAGATTACTAATGGTTGCATTAAACATTATTTACTTGCAGTTTACCTTAGGGTAATAGAAGTGCTAACTGGATATGGCTGTGGTGATTTATTCAAACTAAAACAACTTTAATGTTGACTCTATATTATTTTAGTGTATGAATTCTTTTATAAATCCACCAACTAAAATAATTTATAATGATTGACATTCTAAATTCAGGTACATTGTCATTGCTGTACATTTAGATAAGCTGCAATGCCAATGGATTGTTACAGGGTCAGGCCAGATGGCTATAGGAGAGTAATTTTTTTTTTTTTGGAAGCAAAACAAGGTGGTTTTTTTTATTTGCATAACACACTTACAAAACAAAACAGCATATGCAATGTGTAACACAGCAACCAATCACAATTGTTTTCTCATTAGCTTCAGGGGAGGGAAGTGTTCAAGCTTGCCTGGGCCCAGAGCGGAGGACTTCCTTGACTCTCATGGTCTTCCACCCTTCCAAGTTACCTGGTGGTCCAGAGCGAGGGGGCTTCATCGACTCTCAAGGTCTGCCACCCCCTCGAGTTACCTGGCACCACACCTGAGAGTCACCAACAATTCCCTCCTCTGAAAGCACCCAACAAAAGGGGCAGGCTGTGGGGTGGACAACCCAAGGGATGAAGGGGGGCACATGCACCCACGTGTGAAAGGACCCCTCTAAGGTGGTGGTGTCCGCAGCAGCAATGGCTGGGGCTGGGGTCCCTTACTCTCTCCCCCAATCAAAGGGTCAAAACAAAGGGAGCCGGATGGGGACACTGAGCAGAGAGCCTCGGACCGCGCCCACCGCTCCTCAAAATCATCAAGAGAGTCAGTGGACGCCGCCCAGAGGAACTCCGCCCGGATACGTGAACGGACCGAGGATCGGAAAATAGCCCCACAGTTACAGGAAACTCCATCGGCCAACCTCCTCTCTCTGGTTTTATATATGGCTGTTTTAGCCAGGGCCAGGAGGAGTTTAACTAGGAGATCCCGCAACTTTGTGAGGCCACGGATGGGGAGTGCATAAATAAAAAGGTGAGGGGAAAAACGCAACCAAAAACGTAATAAAAGATTTGTGAGGAGCCGGAACAGGGGCTGCAGCCTGGCACACTCCAAATACATGTGCACCAGGGTTTCCCTCACACCACAAAAGGGACAAGTATCTGGGATGGGGTTGAACCGCACCAAGTACGTGACTGTGCTCACAGCTCCATGAAGGAGCCGCCAACTGATGTCCCCAACGGGCCTCGGAACCAAGGTGGAATATAGACTGGCCCACCGGGGCTGCTCACCCTCCAAAGGTGGCAGAAGGTCTCGCCACTTTGTGTCGGGGCAGGACACTAGGGTGAGGGCGTGAAGGGTGTGGAGCACGAGCGTGTATAGATGTTTCCTTGGCGCGGTTTGGAAGCATACTGTTTGGAGTTCATGCAGCCGGCTCGCCGTAAAGGGGTGAGGGGGTCGATTGGGTCTACGGGGCAGGGGTCCAATTAAAAGGTCTGGCGGGCCTGGGGTGGAGGGTGGGCGGGGCGAGCCCTTGAGCAGAACCCGATCGAGGTAAACTCTAGCAGCGGCCAGCAAAGCGGCCTTCAGCTCCTGAAGTATGCGCCGGGGGATACGAGGTCTGGAGAGCCCCATGAGCCGAGCGAGCGTCAGGGGATCCAGCCAGTCTCCCCAGTCGTAGTCCAGGAGGTCTCCGACTCTTGTGACTTCTGCCAGGATCAAGCTCTGGCGCACCAAGCGGGACTCCGCCACCTGCACAAGGAGCTGGGGGTTGTGTAGCAGGGGCTCTGCGAGGAGATCTGCCCCCTCAGTGGCTGCCACGGACCTGGTCATTAAAAACTGTTTCCAAGTCTGGAGGAGGTCCTGGTAGAAGACCGGCAGCCTGGAGAGGTCTCGTGGAAGACCTGCCGGACAGAGATAAAAGAGCTGCCGGTCATATCGGAGCTCTTGGATGCGGCGCAGGATGGCGTGCGCCAGTATGCTCCACGCTGAACTGCCTGCACTATAAAGGAGCCTCTGCAGGGCCTGGAGGCGGAAGACGCAGACCTGAGTGTGCAGACACTTCAGGCCCTGTCCTCCTTCCTTCAGGGGTAGATGAAGAACCCCTACAGGGGCCCAGTGCATTCCTGACGAAAAGAACCCCAGAATCGATGTCCGGAGGTTGGTCAGGAAACCCGGGACTGGGGCCAGGGTGTTGAGCCGGTACCAGAGCTTGGACAGGACTAGATGATTAAGCACCAGCGCTGTCCCACCAAGGGAGAGACATCAGAATAGTCCCGTCCATTTCCGGACCCGCTCTATCACCCCGCCCTCTAAATTTTGCCAGTTCTCCGGCGGAGAGGGATGCGTGGCAGAAAGATAAACGCAGAGGTAAAGCAGCAGACCCGCACTCCACTGGATGGTCTGAAGCGAGAGTGGGAGGGAGCTCGCCTGCCGCCAGTCTCCTACCACCAAGCCAGAGCTCTTGACCCAGTTGACCCGGGCAAAGGAGGCTGCCGAATAGGTGGCCTGGCAAGCCTCCACCTGCGCCAAGTCACCTGAGTCCTGGACCACGAGGAGCATGTCATCAGCGTACACCAACAGGATCAGCCGCAGCTCTGGCTCCTGCAGCACCAACCTTGTCAACCTCCTGTGGAGGAGGCAGAGGAAGGGCAGAGGACGGTCAGCCCGACCATGCCTGGAGACTTATTAGTGGGCATACGACAGAGGGCTTCCGAGAACTCGGCCAGAGTGAGATGCAACTCAAGCCGGTCTCGGTCGCTCGCGCTAACCGTAGGGAGCTCCTCCCAAAGCACTCTGAAAGTGCCAGGGTCGGTCTGATCCGGGGAGAAAAGACTTGTGTAGAAGGCTTGGGCCCTCCCGCACATCTCCATTGGTTCCGTGAGGGGGATGCCATCTTCTGCCAGGAGGCAGGTGATGTGTTTCTTGGCCCCCCTAGTTTTCTCCAAGGCATAGAAGAAGCAGGAGCCGCGATCCATCTCCCGAAGGAGGCGGATGCGGGATCAAACAAAGGCACCCTGGGCCCGATGGTCCTCGAGGGCCCGGAGTTCCTCCCGCTTCTCCCGGCACGCTCTGCAGAGGAGCGGGTCCTCGGGGCTGGCAGCCAGACACCTCTCCAGCTCTAAGACCTCCCGTTCCAACTGCTCTATCGCCACATTTCTCTGTCGGCTGGTGCCCCGGGTGTAGTCGCGGCAGAAAAGCCTGGTGTGCACCTTCCCCAGGTCCCACCATCGCCGCACCGAGGGAAAGGCACGCTGCTGCCCTCGCCAGGCCAGCCAGAATTCCCGGAAGGACGTCACAAAGTCCTCATCCTCCAACAGGCTGTTGTTAAAATGCCAATAGGCCGCCCCCGGCCTCTCCGCACAGAGGGAGGCTGTCACGGTGGCTAGACGATGGTCAGAAAATGGGGCCAGCCAAATGCTGGAGGAGTGGGCTCGTGAAAGATGGAAGCGTGATAAATAAATGCAGTCCAACCGGGAGTGGCTCGACCGATGGGCTTCCACCCGGACAAAGGTGAACATGGAAGTGTCATCCGGGTGGTGGTCGCGCCAGATGTCTATTAGGGAGTGATGTTCGGCTATCTCCCGGAGGGTGTCTGTGGTAGCTGGGCTCTGCTCGGTCCCCGAGCAGTCGTGTTCCTTGAGGGTGGTATCAAAGTCCCCTCCCAGGACCAGGCACTCGTGAGAATCTAAGGTGCCGAGGAAGGCAGACACCCGCTGGTAGAATTGCAGCTGCTCCGGGCCCGATGTCGGGGCATAGATGTTAATGCAGTTAACCACGAGCCCCTCCATACGGGCCCGGAGATGCAGCAGGCGACCCGGCACGGCCTCGGCGACCCCTAGCACCTCTGGCTGTAGGTCGGGGGAGAACAGAGTCGCCACTCCAGCCTGTTGAACCGTGGCATGGCTAAAGTAGATGCTGTCCCCCCACTCCAGCCGTCAACTGTCTTCGGCGGTTGGGTCCGTATGGGTCTCCTGCAGGAAAACCACAGAGTACCCTCCCTCCCGAAGGAAGGAGAGCACCTGGGACCTGCGGAGAGCCATCCTAGAACTCCGGGTGTTCAACGTTGCGATGGTGAGAGGTGTCATGGGGAGGGTCGGGGGGGGTCCTCACCGGCAGGGATGCTCGCATCTCCCAGCAGGCCGCACAGCAGTCCGTGACCCATCCCGTAGGTGAGTAATTGTTCATGGAAGATGCAGACCCGCCAGTAGGCCGCGGCATCCTGCTTCCCCATCCCTTTACCTTCCCCCATGAGGGCCCTTGTGGCCCAGAGGATTTGAGAAAAGTCCCCCCATCGCTGGAGAGAAAGCTGTACCTTGTTGCGGGAGCCACAGACATCCTCTAAAAACTTCCGCAGCTCTCCTCGCAGCTCATGGGGGGGGTGGGGTTACGGTTTCCCGGTTGTTCTCTGGCGGGGCTTTTGGTGCAGCCCTGTGGTTCACTAAAACGGACAAGCAGGGTGCGGACCCCCGACGGGGTATCTGATGGGCTGGAGCTTCTAGGCCCACCTCAAGCTCTGGGGTGATAGGGGGCGGTGGAGGAAAAATAGCAGCTCCTAATGGGTTGGGGCAGGAGAACACAAAGGCCCCTCCCTGGGGGTCATCAATCAGGAAAGGGAAGGAGACAGCCCCGGGGGCAGCAATGACATTGCAGGAGGTAAATTGGGTAGGGGTAGGGGCAGGGGCAGGGGCAGGGGCAGAGGCGAAGTTCTGGGTTTCAGGAGGCAAGCAGCTGGATGGTGGCGCCTCCCGATCAGGCTCAAGGGTTAAGGGGGTGGGGAGGGAGCTCTCAGTGACACTGGGCGTGTGCTCTGTGGTGCATTTAGCGGCCACAGCATCAGGAGACAGATTATTTTCTGTAGGGCCCCCGCCCGGGAAGGAAGTCAATTGCTCCACACCAACGGGGGGGGGTGCCCCTGGCGACTCATGCCCCGGCCGCGTGGCGCCGGCTGTCACCTGAGCAGGCTTGGTGGTCGTCAGTGGGGTGCCATCAGCAGCTGGGTCAGTGGAGGAGTCCAGGGGCTCCTCCGAGGTGGGAGCGGGAGCAGCAGTTAAGGGGAGGGAGCATGGGGAAAAGAGGGGTGGAGTGAGGTTGCCCAGATCGAGATTTGCTGGCAAAAGGTCATCCTCCCCCTGGGCGACCGGGGTCAGTTCTCAGGCCTCGATCTCCTCCAACATGGAGGAGAGGACACTTTCCGCCGCCCCGGGGTTCTCCCCGCCGGCACCCGCCACGACAGTTGCCTCGGTTTCACTGGGGCTTCGGGTAGCATCAGGACAGGAGGGGCTTCCTCGAGAGTTTTGGAGGGGAGGGTCTCCTGTGGAGGGGAGATACTACCCTCTGGTGCTGCCATGTCTTTCGCGGCTGACACCAGTGGATGGGACGCACTCGTGGGCAAAGCGGAAGGTTCGGCATTGGTGCCCCCATTCCTGGTCTTCCGGGGGGCCTCCGCCTTGGGTAGATGAGGCAGAGCTCGAGCCTTCCGCTTGCCTCGCTTCCCCTGGACTAGGGCCCAGCCCTCCATGGCATCATCTGGGGGCTGGTTAGCAGGGGTCGTGTCGGGGGTAAAGGCGATGGCTCAGGGACTTGGGGGGGGACGGTGGAGCGGCATAAGGACGGGAGGATTCTCCTTGGGGCAGGCTCTCTCCTATGCCTGGTGATATCTCTGCCACACCCTCCTCCATAGGCCCCACTAGATTGTCAGCAGTGAGGGCAGGGCTCTCCCACTCGTCTGGGTGTTGTAGGGGAGGTGCCCCTTGGGCCTGAGCAGGAGTAGCGGTGGTCCGAAGAGGGGGTGGGTGGGTTCGGGTACCGGGCGGCCAGGGGCGTTGGCAATGACGGGGCTGATGTCCTGCCGGGTCTCGGGGATCCCAGGTGCCCCTCTTTGCTGGGCTAAGGGGCAGTCTCTCCGGACATGCCCCGACACCCGGCAGAGGTAGCACCGAGCTTCCCCTGTGGAAAAGTACACCCAGTAATGGGCCCCCGGTGGGGGATTAGGAAGGACCCTTTGAGCACCACTCCGTCACGTGCCACTGATGGCAGTAAAAATTGCACTTGCCGGTGGAAGGAAAAAATGTGACGGAGGGTGGGGTCCTTGCAGCCCAGCGGGAGAGGGCTGATAACAGAAACAGGTTTCGCCAGGGTGGAAAGGGCGGTAGCAGGGCAGCACTGGGGAGAAAAGGAGGGACAGAGGTCAGGACCAGGTGGATGCCCAGGTCCTCTAGCGGCTCTAGGGGGACAAACCCCCCCCACCCCCCACCGTCAGGCCCCTCTCCACCGCTTCCTGGGCGGCAGTCTCCGATGCTAAGAAGAAAACAACGTTCCTGTACATTTTGGAGGCTGCCACAATGGCTGAGGGACCCACCACCCTCGCCAACACCCGCACGTAGGTCTCCACGTAGGCCGAGGCGGGCACCAGGAGGCATCGGACACCGTGCTTCCTTGTCATGGTGGGAAAGGGGCCCCGGCCACTATTGATGGTGGTGGAGGGGGTGGGCGGGAGAGATGACGAGGCAGCAGGCAGGGGGGCTGCTGCCGCCCGGGCATACGTCCTGGGGGCTGAGGGAGGGACATCTGTAGAGCTGGTGGAGGGGGCAGTGGGGGAGGATGCTGTGGTCGGTGGCGGGGCCACAGCAGTGGGGGTGGCCCCTGCCATGGAGGGCCCGGTCGTTTTAGTGGGGCCCTTCCCCTTCTTCTTGCCCTGGCCTTTCCCGCCACCTGGGGGGGCTTCCCTAGAGTCTGGGGAGGCGATGGGCATGGCAGCGGCGGAGGTCACCCCGGTGCCCTCCATTGCCGATGCCCCAGCGGCGGCGGTGGCAGGTGATTAACAGGAGTTGGGGTCAGATAGAAAGGGACAAGCTGTGGGGTGGACAGTTCGGGGTGGGGAGCCACATGAATCACCGTATGCTTGTCCAGAGATTCTTGTTTGATTGGCTGGTGCTTCTGGCCCACGCAGTGGAATCAGGGCGAGCAGCTGAGTCCAGAGGCAGATGTAAAACAGCCAGCAAAGACGGTGGAAGGGCCAGTGATGAAGATCATTTTGTGGGGGTTGGAAGGACACAGATGGATAGGGGGGCAGTTCCGTGCCACACCCCCTGTGTCCCTACAAACACAGTTAAGACACAGTCAAGGCCTCCCCCCACACGAGAGCACAGTTCGAAAGTTACTCAGCCTTAGGCCCCCTCCACGGTGATTTGTAGATTCCCCGGGTGGTGTTCCTCCAGTGGACGGCTTTTTCTCTGTCTGTTCCGGGCTTTCTTTTTTGCATTCCAGAAATGCCGGAGCAAGTGATAAGAATCCTCTCGACTGGAGACGGGTCTGCAGACAAACAGCAAGCGGCTGGTCTGGGGGCTGGGTCCTTCCACTCCGCCCCCTCCGGGGAAGTGGGCCAGCAGGCCCCCCATCTCTCGGGGGGGGGGGGTTCAGCTGGAGTGACAGCAGTGTCCGAGGGCGGGTGGGGGGAAAGGGGGCTAACAGCCAGCTGGCAGCTGGCCAGCACTCTAGCAACAGCAGAGAAAGAAAAAAAAAAAACAACAAAAAGAAAAGAAAGGGGGGAAAGCCAAAAGCAGGGGCAAAAAGCAAGGAAAGCCCAGGCCAGAGGGCAGCAGCAGGAGAGCAGGCTAAGTAGGTCCCTTTTCCCTGGGTAAGGTAACAGGGAAGGTTTTTTTTTTTTTTTTGAAACAGAAAAGAATTTTATTGTGTAACACTTGCAAAGGGTTACCAAAGAAAACAAAACAAACTATGCAACAAAACAACGCAAACAGAAGGTATAACACAGCAGCTTTCAGGAGGGAGAAGTCTTCAGGCTAGCCTGGGCCCAGAGCGGGGGGCTTCCTCGACACTCGTGGTCTTCCACCCTCCTGAGTTACCTGGTGGCCTAGAGCGGGGGGGCTTCCTCGACACTCATGGTCTTCCACCCCGTCGAGTTACCTAGTGCAGCGCCCAGTGTCACTGATTATCTCTCTCCTGAGAGTGCCCGACAAGACGGGCATGGCTGCGGGGTGGGCGGTTTAGGGGTGGGGGGGTAGACACCCATGTATTATAGGACCCCTTCTAGATGACAGTAATGATGGTATCCACAGCGGCAACGGCTGGGGCTGGCGTCTCTCACTCTTCCCCTCAATCAAAGGGTCAGAAGGAGGGAACCAGACGGGGTCACTGAGCAGAGAACCCTGGACAGCGCCCACCGCTCCTCGAAGGCATCAAGGGAGTCGGTGGACGCCTCCCAGAGGAACTCAGCCCGAATACGTGAATGTACTGAGGATTGGAAAAAGGCCCTACAATCGCAGGACGCTTCATGGGCCAACCTCCCCTCTCTGGTTTTATAAATGGCTGTTTTAGCCAAGGCTAAGAGGAGGTTAACCAGGAGGTCTCGCAATTTTGTGGGGCCACGGATGGGGAGTGTATAGATAAAAAGGTGAGGGGAGAAATGAAGCCAAAAGCGCAATAGAATATTTGTGAGGAGCCAGAAAAGGGGCTGCAATCTGGCACACTCTAGATATACGTTCGCCAGGGTTTCCCTCACATTACAAAAAGGGCAAGTATCCGGGATGGGGGTAAACCGTGTCAGAAACACGCCCGTGCTCACAGCTCCGTGAAGGAGCTGCCAACTGATGTCCCCAACGGGCCTCAGGACCAAGGCGGAATACAGGCTGGCCCACCGAGGTTGCTCACCCTCCAAGGGTGGCAGGAGGTCCCGCCACTTTGTATCGGGGCGGGACACCAGGGTGTGGGCGTGAAGGGTGTGAAGCGTGAGTGTGTACAAATATTTCTGTGGTGTGATTTGAAAACTGACCGGCTGCAGTTCATGCAGCCGGCTTGCAGTGAAAGGGTGAGGGGTTTGTTGGGATCGGCAGGGTAGGGGCCCAATGGAAAGGTCCAGCAGGCCTGGGGTAGAGGATGGGCGGGGTGCGCCCTCGCGCAAGGCTCGGTTGACATAAGCCCGAGCAGCAGGGGTCAAGGCGGCCTTCACCTCCTGAAGTACGCGCCAGAGGGTACGGGGGCTGGAGAGCCCCATGCGCCGAGCGAGCATCAGGGGATCCAGCCAGTCTCTCCGGTCGTAGTCCAGGAGGTCTCCGACCCTCGTGACTTCCGCCAAGACCAACCTCTGGCACACTGAGCGGGACTCCGCCACCTGCACACGGAGTTGGGGATTGTGTAGCAGGGGCTCCGTGAGGAGATCTGCTGCCACGGTGGCCGCCACGGACCTGGTCTTAGAAACAGTTTCCAGGTCCGGAGGAAGTCCTGGTAGAAGACCGGCAGCCCGGAAACCTCTCGGAAAACCTCTCGGACAAAGATAAAAGAGCTGCCGGTCGTATCGGAGCCCTTGGAAGCGGCGCAGGAAGGCATGCGCCAATATGCTCCATGTCGAACTACCTGCACTATAAAGGAGCCTCTGCAGGGCCTGGAGGCGGAAAATGCGGACCTGAGTGTACAGACACTTCAGGCCCTGCCCTCCTTCCTTCAGGGGTAAATGAAGAACTCGAACAGGGGCCCAGTGCATTCCTGACGAAAAGAACTCCTGCAGAGTGCTCAGGAGGTACCCATGGTCTACTCTATCGAATGTCTTCTCCTGATCAAGAGACAGGAGGGCGAACGACAGACCATCTCTCTGCCCGAGTTCCAAAAGGTCTGGGAGCAGTGGCGGGTCGAGTAGGAGGAGGGTTGGTTTCAGGTGCCGGGCGGCCAGGGGCGTCTGCAACTATGGGGCCGATGTCCTGCCGGGTCTCGGGGGTCTTGGGTGCCCCTGCCCCCTGGGCCAAAGGGCAGTCTCTGCGGACATGCCCCGCTGAGCGACAGAGGTAGCACCGGGCCTCTCCGGTGGAGTAAAATACCCCAATAGCGGGCTCCTTGGTAGGGGACTAGGAAGGACCCCTCAAGCGCCTCTCCGTCACGCGCCGCTGCCGGTGGTAGAAGCTGCACTTGCCGGCGGAACGAAAGGACGTGACGGAGGGTGGGGTCCTTGCAGCCCAACGGGAGAGGGTGGATGACAGAGACAAGTTTCCCCAGAGTGGAGAGAGCGGGTAACAGGGCAGCATTGGGTAAAAAGGGAGGAACGGAGGTGAGGACGAGGCGAACGCCCAGGTCTTCTAGCGGCTCTAGAGGGACAAACACCCCCCCCACCACCACCAGGCCCTTCTCCACCGCCTCCAGGGCGGCAGCCTCCGAAGCTAAGAAAAAAACGACCTTCCCATACATTTTGGAGGCCGCTACAATAGCCGTAGTGGGTCCTACCACCTTCGCCAACGCCTGCATGTATGTCTCCACATGGCGCGAGGTGGGCACCAGGAGGCAACGGACACCGTGCCTCCTGGTCAAGGTAGGGAAGGGGCCCCGGCCACTGATGATGGTAGCGGAGGCAGTGGGTGGGTGAGATGACGAGGCAGCAGGCAGGGGGGAGCCTGCCACCGCTCGGGCATACGTCCTGGGAGCCGGGGGAGGGATGTTCGCAGAGCTGATGGAGGGAACAGCAGGGAGGGACGCCATGGTCGATGACGAGGCCACAGCGGTGGGGGCAGCCCCTGTCATGGAGGGCCTAGTGGTTTTAGCGGGGCCCTTTCCTTTCTTCCCGCCCTGGCCTTTCCGGCCAACTGGGGGGGGATTCCTAGAATCTGGGGGGGCGGTGGACGTAGCAGCGGCAGTAATCGTCCCAGTGCCTCCTGCTGCTGGTGCCCCAGCGGAGGTGGTGGCAGGTGTTTTGACAGTGGTGGGGGGGGCTTGGGGGTTGGGCAGGGGGGTAGGTGGGGGAGGGACAACTGATATTGTTAGGGGGCCTCGGCCCTCTCATTCCCCGCCATTGCGAGCAGGGAAAGACGGGGAGACACCAGAAGGGGAGGGGGAAACAGATTAACCGCTCCTCCCTGCTGGGCTGCAGGAGGGGGGGTGCCAAATGGGTTGGATTGAAAGTGGGGGGAAAAACAGGAATCAGGGTCTGGTGATAGGGGCAAGCTGTGGGATAAACAGTCCGGGGGGGGTGGGGGTGGACCTACGCACATTTGTCCAAAGAGTCTCGTTTGGTCGGCTGTTATGTCCGGTCCGAAAGGCAAAGTTCAAAGCAAACAGCTGGATCCGAGGCAGATGGCAGGTTGCCGGCAGGGACGGACGGCGGGGGGGCCGTGACAGTTGTAATAATGTTGGGGGGGCACCGATGGATCGGGGGGCAGCTCCGTGCCACACCCCCTGTGCCACCACAAACGCAATTAAGCCACAGTCAAACTCCCCCCCAGGAGAGTATAATTCAAAAAATTACTCAGTCTTACGGCCCCCCTCCACGATGATTCCCTGGGTGATTTCTTCTGTCGTCTATCTTCTTCTTCTCCAGCTGTGTTGGCTTTGTACCAAAGCTTCCGGCATGCCGAGAATGTTGCAGAGATAATAAGGAAATCTGAGCTAACAGCAAAATGGCTGGGTCTGGGGGCTTCCACTCCCCCCTCCGGATAGCGGGTCGGTAATCTTCCCCCCCTCTTCCGGGGGTTTCAGCTAAGGCAAATAGCTGCGCCTGGGAGCAGGCGTGGGGGGGGGGGTGCTGGCGGCAAGTTGGCAGCCGACCAGCACTCAACGGCAGCAGAGAAAAACGGCAAAAAAACAAACCAAAACAAAAAAGCGTCTGGCTTGGTCGGGGGGGGGGGGGAACTAAGGCAGGCTCAAAAAGTAAGAAAAATCCAGGCCAGGGGGCCTTAGGAAAGAATAGAAACCAGATAGCTGAGGAGCAAGCGAGGGACGGCCCGTTTCCGAACAGGGAAGGCTCCAGAACAATCAGGAACCTTCTGGAGACAATTAAGACAGGCTGATTAGAACACCTGCAACCAATCAAGAAGCTGCTAGAATCAATTAAGGCAGGCTAATCAGGGCACCTGGGTTTTAAAAAGGAGCTCACCACAGTTTGTGGCGTGCGTGTGAGAAGCTGAGAGCAAGAGGCGCTAGGAGCTGAGAGTGAGAATGCATACTGTTGGAGGACTGAGGAGTACAAGCATTATCAGACACCAGGAGGAAGGTCCTATGGTGAGGATAAAGAAGGTGGTGGGAGGAGGCCATGGGGAAGTAGCCCAGGGAGTTGTAGCTGTCACACAGCTGTTCCAGGAGGCACTCTAGACAGCTGCATTCCACAGGGCCCGGGTTCCCCCCCAAATCCTGGTCAGACACAGGAGGAATTGACTTGGACTGTGGGTTCAGAAAAACGGCCCAGCTGAGGGCTGTCATGCAGCTCCAATAAGCACAAGACCCACCAAGGTATAGCAGGAACTTTGTCACAGGATACTGAAGTGAAAAATACAAGAAATAGAATTATGAGGTCTTGAAAATCTTCCTCAGACTCAGAAACAGTTTGAATAGTTTTTCCCTGGTGATTCACAGCTCATGAGTTGTCTAACAGTATTAACTGGTTTTTATTTTATGCTTTCAACCTGAAAAAAATATGATGGCTTCTGACTTTTGTTGTCTTTTTTTTCTTTCTTTTTATTTGTTTCTCTTTTGCTGATTTAACTGGATTCAATTTTGAAAAAGAATAAATGTCAGACGTGTCTGACATCATAAATATTGTAACATTTTCTTCTTACAAGCATTTTTTGGCTTCCTGATTCATATTTTAACCCTACCAGTGTTTCTTTAACCATCTTGTGCATACTGGGGTGCCTACAGGCTACATTAACCGAAAGGTACATTAACCAACTCTATTGCATCTGACACTGAGGTATCTGTGCTGATATTGGTGTCATATTCCATACCAGTTAGGCACTGTGTCACCAGCTGTCCTGCAACCTTGGGTGCCTCACAATGCTTGCTGTTGTAGCTCTCAACCTGGGCCACTCACAAACAAACAACATGCAGAACACCACGAATGCCCATATATAGCTGCAGTCCTGGTTCAGCAACTCTGACCCTGCAACCTGTCAGCAACACACCACACACACTCTGGTTTCCAGCATTCATGGTTACTATTTGAGGGTAATCCCAACACATTCCCAGCCCTGAATTTTCCCCAAAACATATGTTCTGCACTGTCCAGCCCTCTCCTAGTCAGTTCAGATATTGTAGGTCTGTTGCCCCAGTAACAGGTCAACATCCAAAAGTTTCCTTCTTTAACTGTAGTTACCGAAACAGTTCAGTTTAAACACAACACTGAATTACTTTTGATAAAAAAATAAAACAAACGTATTTAACTACAAAGAGAAAGATTTAAAGTAAGTTCAAGTACAAAGTCAGTATTAAAGTTAGAAGTAGTTATGAGAGAAATATAGATAAAATGATTTCTAGTAGCTAAGACTTAACAAACCAGACTTGATTTAAGGTAAAACCTTTATTACATATTCCCAGCAACATGGTTGACCAAATTCTCAGATCAGAACCCCTCCAAAAGTCCAAAGTCTGGTTCCTTTATCTTCTTGGGTGAAAGAGAGAGAGAGTGAAGGAAGGAGAAAAAATATCTAGGGTGTTTTTGCTCCTCACTTTTATAGTTCAGTTGCCCTTTGAAATGCATTTTCCTGAGGGTTACTCCTAGATAAGGTTCCTTCCCACTGTGAGTATGGAAACATGGAGTATCATGGGAAAAGAGGTTCCATAGTGTTGTTTGCCACTTGACAGGTGATTGCTAATCAACTTTGACACCTGGCTAGAGGCATTAGTTTATCCGTTTCCTTTGAGGAACAGGTTTACTCCTTCCCCAGACTTGTCTAGTAAACACATTCCAGTCAAAATTTTGGCTTCTCTTCATAACTTTGCATATAATATTGCTACACACATTTCACCATGATATTATTGACCAATGAGTTATTAGTTTTAAAATGATAACTTACAAGGCATATTTTGTAGAAAGATTATTACAATAGTGTGTAGAATGTGAGTACAGGGATCCAGTTGGTCACAATTGACCTGTGGGATGAAGGTAAATGAACCAATGGGTAATTACTGCCAAAACTGTGGCTGTCAAGAGATTAAGGCCAACACTGTGCTATAGACATACATGTCAATGGCAGCTTTATGTTAATCTGTGAGTGTTTCCTTGATGATATTAGCAGAAATAGCCTGAAACACTCATGTGAAAAGGAGCTCATATGCATAACTATTTAGAGAGAGAATGAATAAATAAATAAGGATTTGGGGCTCAGTCTTACAGATTTTAATAAATAAGTCAAAATCCTTCAAGTGAAATTAAAGGGAGCTGAAACCATACATTTGAAATCAAGTGTCTAATAATCCCCAATCATATTCCATTTTCAGTTGACATGTGTGTTTGTGTGAAAGCAGATGTTATGAAAATGTTCTTGTTAAACTATGAATTGCTGTTTAGTAATTTGAAACCAGGGAGCAAATTTCCAGTTTTAGGACTCCATATATAACTACAAGAATTTTAATCCACAAAAAAGGAGATCCTTAAATCTGCTATCACTTTAATTTCATCTCTGGTATAACTTGATTACATTTTAAGGCACATATAATCACTGCTAGTATAAGCTGTGAGCTTCCTTATGCTCCTGTGTAGTCTCATTAACTACTAGCTCAAAGTAAAGCATAACGTTACATATTTGTAGGATCAGGGATACGAGGGTGACCAGATGTCTGGATTTTATAGGGACAGTTCCGATTTTTGGGTCTTTTTCTTCTATAGGCTCCTATTACCCCCCACCTCCTGTCCCAATTTTTCATATTTGCTCTCTGGTCACCCTAAGGGATACAGTTGCTTTCTTTGCCTTTTATCTTCTATTCTTGAATAAGGAGAAACTGGGAGTGATGGGAAGCGGTAGTCTTAGGAGTAAATAATAGTTTTATTTTAAAGTAATTAACAAGGAAATCATTCAATCGGATGATTAATGAATAGTTTCCCCTCCTATTTTATTAACTTCTAATTTGCATGGAAAATATAAATAATAGATGTAGTATATAAAAAAAAACCTAACCATTTAAATAGGATAGGAAATAAGAGCAGGGCAGGAATTTCTGTACCCTGAATGTTTCTGTGTGGTTCCCCCATTGCTATGGGAACTTGCCAGTGATTTATTTGTCAGATTTATTTGGATTCCAAGAGGGAAGGAAACATTTCGCGGCTTCAGGGAAAAGAATGTAGGGAAATAGAGAACAACTAATGATTATTAGTGAACTTTTAATTTTCTGTTGGTTAAAATTAGAATGCAGTCTTTCCTAATTCTGTCTGCTATCTTAGCACAGTGGTAAGTAAACATTTAAAAAAAAATGGGGAGAAAGTGGGATAGAGAGCTGTAGGGGATGCAGTGTACTGCAAAGTCTGTTTATTTATCTTTGTGTGCAGGCTTCTTAGCACTTCAGAACTTTGAAACTAGAGCAACAGCGAAGAGAACACAAGGTCTCATAATAATGCCTGGATAGTTGATATCCCCCATCTGTTGGAAACATAAAATGGCAAAACACATAATTTCCAATATGTTCCTAGTATGTAATTGGGGATAACTTTCTATTCCAGAGAGTGGAGGAAGTAACCAGGGGGACAGCTATTTTAGACTTGAATCTGACCTACAGGGGGGAATTGGTAGCAAATTTGAAGGTGGAAGGCAATTTATGGGAAAGAGAACCATGGAAGCTATCATTTCATGGTCAAAGGACAGGAAGGAATGAGAGCAGCACAATAAGGACAATGGGCTTCAAAAAAAACAGATTTTAACAAATTCAGAGAACTAGTAGGTAAGGCCTCAGGGGAAGAAAATGTAAGGGGAACACAAGTTCAGGAGAGATGGCAGTTTTTCAAGGAGACAGTATTAAAGGCACAACAGCAAACTATCCCAATCAAAGAGAAAGATACAAAGAATATCAGGAGGCCAATATGGTTCCATCAGGAGCTCTGTAGTAATCTTAAAATGAGGAAGAAATCCTCTAAAAGATGGAAATATGGAAAAATTGTGAAGGAGGAATAAAAATAATACCACAAGCTATGTAAGAATAACACCAGAAAGGCTAAGACACAAAATGAGTTATTCTTAGCAAGGGACATAAAAGGTAACAAGAAGAGGTTCTTTAAATACATTAGGAGCAAGAGAAAAATGCGAGAAAGTGTAAGTGCTCTACTTAATGGGAAAGGAGAGTTAATAACTGATGACATCAAGAATGCTGAGGTGTTTAATACCTATTTTGCTTCCGTCTTCTCTAAAAGGGTTAATGGTGACCAGTCACTCAACAAGGTGGGAGGAATACAAGCCAAAATAGGAAAAAAAACAGGTAAAAGAATATTTAGATAAGTTAGATGTATTCAAGTCAGCAGGGCCTGATGAGATTCCTCCTCAGGCACCTAAGGAAGTACCTGAAGTAATCTTGGAACTGTTAATAATTATCTTTGAGAACACATGGAGCATGGGTGAGGTCCCAGAAGACTGGAGAATGGCAAACATCGTACCTAATTTTGAGAAAAGGGAACAAAGAGGACACAGGGAATTATAGACCAGTCAGCCCAATTTCAATACCTGGAAAGATAGTGGAACAAATTATAATACAATCAGTTAATAAGCACCTAGAGGATAATAGGTTATGAGGAATAGCCAGCATAGGTTTGTCAAGAATAAATCATGCCAAACCAGCTTAATTTTATTCTTTGACAGGGTTGCTGGCCTAGTGGATGGGGGAAAGCTGTACATGTGATCCATCTTGATTTTTGTAAGGCTACATGACGTTCTCATAAGCAAACTAGGGAAACGTGATCTAGATTAAATTAGTATAAAATTATATAAAAATATTATATTATTAGTATTAAATTAGTATAAGTCCAGTACACAACTGGTTGAAAGATCATACTGAAAAAGCATTTATCAGTGGTCAAACTGGGAGGGCATATCTAGTAGTCAGTCCCGGGTCCCATGCTATTCTATATTTTCACTAATGACTTGGATAATGGAGTGGAATGTATGCTTACAAAGTTTTCAGATGACACAAATCTGGGAGGAGTTGTAAGCACTTTGGAGGACAGGATTAGGCTTCAAAGGGACCTTGATAAATTGTAGAATTGGTCTGAATTCAACAACATGAAATTCAATAAAGACAAGTGCAAAGTGCTATTCTTAAGAAGAAAAAATATTAAATGCACAACTGAAAAACAGGGAATAACTGTCTAGGTGGCTATCCTGCTGAAAGATGTGAACAAATAGGAGAGAGTCCAGAGAAAAGCAACACAAATGGTAAAGGGTCTAGAAAACTTGACCTATGAGGAAAGGTTTAAAAAAAATGGGCATGTTAAATCTTGAGAAAAGATGACTGAGCGGGGACCTAATAAGTCTTCAAATTGTTAAGGGCTCTTATAAAAAGGAGAGGGATCAATTGCTGTCCGTGGCCACTGAAGATAGGACAAGAAGAGATTGGCTTAATCTGCAGCAAGGGAGAATTATTAGGGTAGATATTAGGAAAATCTTTCTAACTTTAAGGGTAGTTAAGCTCTGGAATAGGCTTCCAAGGGAGATTGTAAAATCCCCATCATTGGAAGCTTTTTATTATAAAACAGGTTGAACAAACACCTGTCAGGGATGGTCTAGGTTTACGTTGCGGTCCTGCCACAGTGCAAGAGAGAGTGAAGATCCCTTCCAGCACTACATTTCTTTGATTCTATGTGAATGTTGATGTTACATGAAATTTGATGATACATGGTCCTGCACTCACAGTAGCTTGTAATATTTTATTCAAGGTCCTACAGATTTTGTTTTGCTATTTGTGCTCATAGACAACTCATAACTCAGACAGATATCCCTCTCCTCTCTCTCTCTCTCTCTCTCTCAACCCAGTAGTATGGATGGGAATCATGTATAGCTGTTAGCAATTATTTTGCATTATTTCTCCTCTCACCCCTTAGGCCACAGGTATCCAAAACTCTGCCTAAAGGCTGCACTGGTAACACATCTAAAAAGCATAAAATGGAGCATAGCCGCCACTGTCATCTTGAATATGAAGCAGTGATAGAGGACACAGGTTACTACATGTGGAGTTCTAGATTGATCTGAATTCCTGCATTTTTTATTTGGAAGGAACGATGCATGCAGGGACTTGTATTCTCCTCAGGTTACCCCTACATATTCAACATGAGGGAAGATACAGACCCTATTTCACCTGTAGTTCACATTTGAACAAGGTCCACCATCCCCATGTGAGATGGACTTTTCCCTGCTCTTAACTGTGTAAATATATAAATAAGAACAGTTCTAATATACATTCTTAAGTTTCTTGCAAAGATTTGAAAAGATTTTGTTTTATCCATTGTCATACATTCTGTGTTTCTTGTCTGCTGTCCAGCAAAATTAGGGCTGTAAGCAGTTCCAAGAAGTTGTAAAGAGTTCCCTTCACTGAAGATAAGTATATGAAACTTTTTCCTTAGACTGTGTCCTTCTGGCATGGCTCAACAGGAGTTTAAAACCCAGGAACTACGAAATCTTGCTACCAGTAGAGTTCCAGATAGATCCAGTTAATCTTTCTCTTCCAGCTCCTCATCTAGGAGTTCCTCAGTCATACGACATCCTGATACATTTCATGCCAAGTGGTTGGAAGCTGGAAAAAAAAAAAAAAAACCTTACTAGTAACATTCCCATTTCAATTACTTCTGTCTTGTGATGACTTCAGTACAGAATAACATTGTTTATTAAATGCTACTAACGGTGGGAATTTTACACAGAGTAGGTGAGGTAAACTGTCCCCTTAGCTACATAATGTCCAGTAATAAAGATGTCATCTGTGTCAGAGCTGTTTTTCTACATATTTTCTCACAGAAGACTTTTTGGAGAAAAAAAAATGAGAGAGAGACCCAGAGCAAACACAAATTCCCTTGCAAGTTGAGTATTCTAAAGAAAAAAAAAGCTCTAAGGTTCCTTCAGCTTCTTCAGAGTAGTCTATGTTTTACTTCCAACTTTACAGCTAGCCTCACTCTGTTATTGATTATTTATTTTACCTGTGCCATAACCATCTTAGAAAAAAAAAATATCTAAGCCACGTTCACAAACATGAGACAGAGAGATTACATATACTGTCGGTATAGAAACTGTGAAGAATTTATCAAATTCTTAGCTTGAGTCATAGTCCTGACTGTGGCATGAAGGAGATTTGCTTGAAACCAGAATCTTAAGTGAACATGCCCTTCAAAGCCTGCTTTTTCATTTCAGAAAGATCCACATAAAAAAATTGAAAAGTATGAAGACATAAGTAAAATTGAGCTACTGCAAGATATTTTTTCTGTACCCTGACCCAATAGTTTTGTGGGGTTTTATGTAGAATTTCAGAGGAAGAGGGAAAGTAGAACTACTTCTCACTAATAAGGAGAGAAGGGCTGATTTTAGTTGAGAATATGAAAATTACTGATTTAATTAGAGATGAACCTGAATGAAAATACCTCCAAACTTTCAGAGATTTTAAGTTCTAATTTTAGGTTTAGAGGCTTCAATCAATTCATATTTTAAAGACAATTTAAACCTTCCATTCTAATTATTTTAAAGTTACTGAAAGATAAGTTAATTTTCATGAATTGCTCTGCGTGCCAAAACACTTTTAAAACAGAGATGACTTTGCTTAATAGCCTTGTGCTTATATATTGAGATAGTTGCTTTCTTAATCATGGTAAAAGTAGATGAATGCTTTATTTCCAATGTGCTAGGACTTATACATCTGTATTTATGTACAAAATTTTATATGTGCCAGATGGTGCCCAGCTGCCATGCAGGTCCTTAAGAGTTCACAAGCACAGGAGAACACCAAAAGATTGTAGCTGTACAATCTGTCCCCCAGATAGAAATCTGGAAGTGCAACTCTTTACTGTCTCCAACATGGGCCAGTGTCTATTATACACCATTAAGCCTATTGCTATCTATAAGTTAACCAACCTGTTAAAATTGCATATTAGAATATTCTAGAATTTATTAATTAAAACTAAAGCTACTTTAAATTTGATGCAGATAATCAGTTGACGTAATCAAATCAAAACAAAAAACAACTCAGACATTTCATCCTGAAGGTTCAAATTGCTTTTCACCTTATCCACATAGAGAAATCACTTATACCACACTGTTTTGCAGACCTCATAGGGATAGAATGTGACAACTATTCCTCACCAGCTAAGCTTCATAACAGGGTTTTTTAGACAAGCAAATATCTTCTCCAGATGAGAACTTTAGCAAGGCAGAATATAACAACCAAAGCCGTAATTTGCCCAGGAGACGAGGGCTAATGCCCCATCTCTTCTGAAAGGCTATGACATTGACATCAGCTAATTATTCATTAACCATGAATCAATTTGATGCAGAAGCTGAAACATTCCGAAAGTGCATATTCACTGCCAAAGTTCTAAAGAAAGTTAAACCACTAAACTGTTGGATGTGTCTAGCCAGCCTCTTAGATGCTTAGAGTTTGTTAAAGTGATACATTTGATATTTGATTACAGTAATCTATTCTGCAGCTGTGGATACTAGTTAATTCAAATTTAAATTACCAATTAGGTGTGAAGAAAGAAGGAAGGTTTATCTTCGTGTTCTAATCAATAATCAACACACTGGTGTATATCATGGCATACACATGCAGAAGTTAGATAAAAACATAAAATCCTCTTGTTGGAAGTTTGCAATATAACACTACTTTATTTCTTAGAATTCAGAATAATCACATGCAAGAACCCCAAAACAGAGACAAAATAGGCTGATACCTGAAACAGAGACACAACTCACCTCACCTTCCTTTAGGCTGTCTGTTTGCAGAATGACTGCTGGTAGGCCCAAATCCCATGCTTCCCTACAGAAATCCCTAACATGCAGGCAGGACCAGGAAAAGCTCATGAAGTTTAAAGAGAGAGCTTACAACTTTAAAGTTTTCAATACACCACAGAATACCAGATTAAGGTATCTTGTTCAGAGTATCATATTGGCAGTCTAGATAATCTGGTAAGGATCATGAACTATAAATATTTGTCCTATTGTCTCATTGTCACATTGAACTGAATGCACTCCTCATTCTAAGTATAACCCATCTCTTATTTTATTTTCATAGTTATTTTTTTAGCCTCTTTTGATTATAGAAATTACACTGGAAAAAGACCCAGTAGTTTTTCTTGTCCACTCACTTCCATTGCAATTATATTTCCCATAGACATCCCATCTATTTCCATGGTAATTTAAATCTCTCTAGATATGGGCCTTTCATAAAGACTTGTAGAACTCTGGGTTAAACTTTTCCCTGATATTCAGCCCACTTTGTTCTTTCTAAAAAACTATATCCCATTGTTCCTGGTTATAATAATAATAATTCTATTTCTAATCAAATATTCACAATCTAACATATTTGTAGATAGCTATTTTCCTCCTTTAATTGCAATTTAAGCAAGTTATACTGTTTGTATACACTTAGTTTTTAATCTTTCCTAATAGGATATCCCTTCCAGCCTCTCAGCTGCTTTCATTGTTGTTTTTTTCTACAATACCTTGCTATTTTTCTACATTTATTTTTCTGATAAGATGTTGTCATAAATATAAAGGGAAGGGTAAACCCCTTTGAAATCCCTCCTGGCCAGGGGAAAGCTCCTCTCACCTGTAAAGGGTTAAGAAGCTAAAGGTAACCTCGCTGGCACCTGACCAAAATGACCAATGAGGAGACAAGATACTTTCAAAAGCTGGGAGGAGGGAGAGAAACAAAGGGTCTGTGGGTCTGTCTATATGCTGGTCTTTGTCGGGGATAGACCAGGAATGGAGTCTTAGAACTTTTAGTAAGTAATCTAGCTAGGTATGTGTTAGATTATGATTTCTTTAAATGGCTGAGAAAAGAATTGTGCTGAATAGAATAACTATTTCTGTCTGTGTATCTTTTTTGTAACTTAAGGTTTTGCCTAGAGGGGTTCTCTATGTTTTTTAATCTAATTACCCTGTAAGATATCTACCATCCTGATTTTACAGGGGGGATTTCTTCATTTCTATTTACTTCTATTTTTATTAAAAGTCTTCTTGTAAGAAACTGAATGCTTTCTCATTGTTCTCAGATCCAAGGGTTTGGGTCTGTGGTCACCTATGCAAATTGGTGAGGCTTTTTATCCAACATTTCCCAGGAAAGGGGGGGTGCAAGTGTTGGGAGGATTGTTCATTATTCTTAAGATCCAAGGGTCTGGGTCTGTAGTCACCTAGGCAAATTGGTGAGGCTTTTTACCAAACCTTGTCCAGGAAGTGGGGTGCAAGGTTTTGGGAAGTATTTTGGGGGGAAGGACGCGTCCAAACAGCTCTTCCCCAGTAACCAGTATTAGTTGGGTGGTGGTAGCGGCCAGTCCAAGGACAACGGGGGGAATATTTTGTACCTTGGGGAAGTTTTGACCTAAGCTGGTAAAGATAAGCTTAGGAGGTTTTTCATGCAGGTCCCCACATCTGTACCCTAGAGTTCAGAGTGGGGGAGGAACCTTGACAGATGTGCAAGAAATAAATGTATTTATGTTAGATGCAATCTCATGAAAGTCTCTTAGAAAAAGACTATCACCTCCCTGACTCATAAATCCAAAATTAAATTAGTTTGGCTGCTATATCATATTGCAAACTATCTCCTATCTATAGGTTGAGCACTTTTGCTCTTCTCTGTCTGTTTCAGCATTATTCCTCTGTCAGAACTTTCTTTGAACTAAGTATTGGGGATACATTTATCTAACTTTTTCTTGCTTTTATTGAGGTTGAACCTCTATTTTCTACCCATATTTCTATCCTCATCACTTTAAACAATTTCTCCATTTTCTGAATCTGTGAATTTCATTAATGTTCTGTTTACCCCCTCTGCTGAGTCATTTATAAAAAACGTTAAATAAGATTTCACAATGCAGCTATTACAACTCTCCACTGGACATTCCCCCCAGCTATATGCATTAGTTTATCCCAAACCCTTATTTATTCAGCCGTTCATATTATGGTACTCAGAGTTAAATTCATACGTATGTTTGCGGGGGGTTTTGTATTTTATCCTCATAGCCTATCCTTCCTTACTTCTGTCCTTTACTGCTCCTTCATCCTCATTTTTTTTCCCCTGTGGTATCACCTACTCCCTGTCAGCAAGTCATGTCATTAGTAGGTGGTGTCTTACATGGTGCTTCCAGCATTTGAGGCTTTCACCCTGTCTCAGAACAATTTCTATGCAAAGTGTAGCTTACATGCTCTAAGGAATCAATGACGCAGTCAGAATATATATATACACTAAGAGATTCTTGTGTCAAGGAATATTGGATGTCAACACACAGCAACACTGCAATACTCAGTCACCACTACCTCATGCAAAATCAGAGCAATATGTGTAGCGGCTCATCTGGGGCCCTTAATCTCTCTGTTGCCTCATTCACGTAACTGGACCATATTCAGTGTGTGACCTGAAATCTAGCATTTCAGTTTGGTCAGAATTTTGAATGTAGAATGTTTTTTTTAAGACTTGTCTTTTCTAACTGTCTGCAAAGAAACCTATGGTTCACTGTAGTCTGAAGACAGTAATACAAAAAATGCTGGTGGTTAGTTAGGTGAATGGATCTTGTACTGTTCTGCTAACTGGAACTACTGATTTAGTCCAGGAATCACAATTGGATTAATTATATTTTGTTGTACTTGAACTTATAATCTGAGAGCTTTCATTTTGCTTTCTTTCCTTTTACCACCTGAACAAAACGTGGAATGGCAAGATTATCAAGATTATTATTATTGTTGTCCGTACTGATGACAAAATGCTGCTTTGTATTTCATAATTATTTTTCTCCCAGAAATATCCTCATTTATTTAGACAATGTCAGGGTTGGTAGCCAGAAAATTTGAACACTCTATTTTCATTTGCTTGTTTGTGAAGTTCATGTGACTGCTAATGGGCTTTTCTGCATAAGAAATTAGCATCAGCAACCTACACTTATAAAACACCCTAAAATAACAAAGCAGTGTTCCCTTGCATGTATGATGGAAGAAAGCATTAAAGAAACATGGTACACTGTTGAAATTTCCTCTGGGTACTGAAAATAGATGTCAGAAATGTTGTTTTAAGTTTCATGAAGGCTGGCCCTGTGGTTAGTGCAAAGTGCCACCTAACCCTTATCGAGAAATCCTACTGAATTTAGAGGATAATGCCAAAAGAGTTCCATAGAAGTTACACACAAAAATCCTGTAGATGTTAATAGAGTCAGATACCATTCCTATGCAATTTAAAAAAATAACATAGAAATTCTGCATACTATATTTCTGGTACAGAATTGTATCCACAAAAATTCGATGGGAAACTTATCAATATTGATTAAACTCTACAGGACATTTCATTCTAACACCTGGTCTTTCAGTGAGTGGGAGAGCTTCAGAATTAGAACATTCCCTACCAGGATCCCCTTTGGCCCCTTGGTAACAATCCCTGTGGCCAACCTGCTGTCATAGAAACCTTGAAGCCTGAATAGATTATCACAATTTTTTTTAAGGTAGACCATGATGTGCTGTGGTGTGGGGTCTTCAGCAATAGCAAGTTTCCCCATTGGGGATCTAGCTATTGGAAATCATTCCCTGAGGTATAAAAGCTTAACAGAATCCTTGACAATGCTTCTCTTGTTGATAAGCTGGGAAACAATATTGAATATTTTTGTTTTGTTTTGTTCTATACTCTAGTTTTTCCAGTCTTTTCCTGTCAAGAAGTGTTGTTGCCTTTAAAGTTTGTGTGTGTATTAAATAATTGATTTAGAGTCCTGATATATGGTTATTGAAGCTACTTGCACAGTGAAAAGGTTCTTCAATGTCAGATACCTCTTCTAATAATGAATGGATTCTAATATAGCTTTAATAACTGATTGTCACTGAGCATAGGCAACTTGCATTATATCTGCCAGAGAAACTTACATTAAAGTTGTACTTCAGCCTCTTTATTGATCATGAGCCAAAAACATCAGTTTGCAGTGAAAATAGCATGCAAAAAAGAGGCCAAGACATTGTCATGGGTAGATTTTTTTCCGTTGGCTGTGGCTTGTACTAACTTAAATGGATGTACCTAAAGGTTAAAAAAAAGTTGCATATTCATATAATTTAGGGTAGATTAATATTTTAAACAAACAAAAAATAATTGAGAAAGTCTTTGCCCATATCTTATTCTTATAAACGGAGATTTATTCCAAGGCGCAGAAGAGAAATAGATGCCCAAATCTCACTGAATTTCAATGATATTTTGGGGGCCCACTCCCTCAGGCTCCTTTGAAAATTGTAGCTATAACCACCACATGTTTTTATCACCATCTTCCCCTCCCCTCTTAATTTATTCTTTGCTGTGCCTCTACTTTTCTCCTATGTTTACTGTATTCCCTCTCTTCTCATTTACTTAACCATCCTCATGCTTTTCCTTCCCCACATTTCTACTGCATTCCTTTATTTTTCTCCCCTTTATCTCTGATTTTATCTCTGATTTTATCTCTCATCACCCTCCCTCCCCAGCTCCTAAGGTCTCTGCTTTCATACATATCCTCTCCACTCTGATTGCCAAGATCTCTACTCCTTCCTCCTGCCCCCGCCCCAGCCACAGTGCTTTGTATCTGGGTATTTTTTTCTCCTTACATCCAAGTATCCCAGATGATCCTGGATGGAAACATTAATGGGAAAAGACTGTCTAATTGGTTCTGTAGTCAATAAAAAAAAAAGTTCATGAACTATAATTTTAGTTTGTAAATTCAAACCTAAAAAGGATCCAAACTTGGCATTGTTTGGGACTTTTATCAAATAAGTGTCTGATGGCCATGCACTAGAATACAATAAAGCTATCAATGTTATATCTCCTAAAGAGAACCTCAACAACAAATTGCTCTAAGTGTAGAGTGTAGGCTTAGTAACGTGATCATCTACAAAGTGGTACATAATTCATAAATCTATTCTGGGTAAATGAAAAGGTACTGGGTGATGTATGGGTTGGGGTCCCTAGTATAACTCTACTGTGAATGAGCCTGCAATCAAAATAGCTGGTAACAAAATAACTCATCGACAGTTGAGTCTACTGTGCTGTTTTCCTGGATAAACTCTTAGTAAGCTCAGTTGAGCTATTCACACCATGTGCACCGAGGATAAATTGCCTCAATAAAAATTCTATTAAAGCTAAAGAAAATTATCTCCAAGATTCTGACACATTTGGGTGGATGAGTGAATACATGTAATCTGGTAATCTCTGTTCTAATTGGCAACAATAGACTTTTGGGGACCTTAACATTGGCCCAGATTAGTTAAATGCTGAGAATTAACTTTAGCATAGCAATAACATTCTTCTCAGCTGTAAATAGTTGTGTTGTGTTTGTTCATGTCACAATGTAAGGCTTTTGCTTACATCTCAATGAAGTGCATTTCTCATTCTTTTTTACCTGCAGTCCTAAAGTGGATGTGTTTGCATATATTTATTAGGAGATGGGCAAAATGCGTTGAACAAAATAACTTGACTGGATGATTAGCATTCTGAACCATTTGTTTATCATATGATGACCACCAGTACTGTAAATAGTTAGCTATGTGTTCTTTCATTTGTTATCCCAACCAAAAGGATGGTGTATAGCTGCACTGCTCAAGGAGCAGGTCTAGAAAGAAAGTAATTCAGGATCGGACCTAACTCCTCTCTAGCCTCTTTCTTGCACTCTGCTCACCAGAGGGGAAGAACAGATATGAACACTCCTTGATTTGCCCTACATTTGTAAGTGGCTCGTATGCAGCCAAAGAAGAGAACAGAAGCTAGCGGCTTTGCCCCTCTATCTGTGCAAGGCAGTTCAGGAATCACTCTTTATTCAGCCCTAAATATAAAGAAATATAGCAACATCAGACACACTGGTCCGGTAACTGTTGGTAACTGTTGCCTTTTCCTTGGTGATGGTTGCCATACAATATGGTATGGTGCTGTAGCATAGAATCTGTAAAGGAAAGAAAAAAAAGAGTCACCCAGGTAGACCATATAGGAGTTGTTTGGGGGTAATGTATGCCCAATTACTGTTGCTTTTTGCTGTGCCAGTGACCTGGCTGTCTTCCTGTCTTTTAGAGATGATTGAAGAGCTATCCTTTCTAGGCTGCTGCAAAATATTTAATTTTAAGTAGTGTATTTCAAAACAAAACAAGGCAAGGAAATATGCTGGAGCTGTTTTGAGCACTATGCTCTCTGAGAGGTAGATATCTAATGAAAACTGCAATAGGCAAATGATGCTGGACTTTTTCTTGTCCATAGAGATAGATGCCCTTATATTTAGTTTTTCTGGTTCTGATTTTATTTTTAGGTGGTGAAATGGGTTGGGATACAACAGATGCCTTTGACAATAAATCTGGGACATAGATGTGGAAAAGAACAGCTTGTGACTTAATTTTTTTTTTTCAATCAGTGAAGAAGTAGCTATTATTGGGAGAAATAAAGATTAGTCAGACATTTTTGTTGTCAGACTGGTTGACAACTATACTATCAATGACCGTGGCAAGTACCAGTTACCTTTCTGGGTTAGTTGACAACTTTACATGTTTGAGACTACTATTCACTTCTTGGCTTATCTCAGCATGGTAAGATATTAATTTTTTCAAAAGGGCGCTTTTATTTTTAAAAACTTCATTTTTAATTTATGTATTTATTTTTACATCAGTCATCTCCAGAAATCACAAAACAATTATCACAGTAAACAGTAATTGCTCAGGAAAGCACCTAGAATGACTACCAAACCCAACAGAGTATGTCTTTCCTAGTCAGGGTTCCTGCGCAGTCAAGAAATTCAAGGCTTCCCACATTATATGGTAGAGAGGCCCTAGATATAGAAAGAATCTGCTTCATTAAGCTCAATCCTCCGCACCTTAGAATTTCTTTTGAAGCAGAAGTAAGAAATAAAAAATGAAACTCCCGAATAATTATTTTTTTAAGAGCATATTATGCATGTTTCACAAAATACATAACATTAAATACATTACTTTATAGTGTGGAATAGCATATATTTAATAGCTTTACTGAATTAACTTGAGCATTTTACTTTTCCAGTCACTTAGCTGCTAAGTGTACTTATGTATAGGTACTGTAGTACCTGGAGCAAAACACACTGCAGATGCAGTATCATGTATTTGGTCTCTTACTTTTAAGAGCCAACATAGCAATAGCACATCTGTGCTTCAGAGGAACAATGCCACAGCATCACAGGAGAAGAGCATAATAGCAAAGGAGTTAAATTAATGTATTTTGGGGAAAAGTATGTGATTAACAGCAAGCATACCTAACCTCTTCTATTCCTGAACCAGGATAGCTACAGTGCGGACATTAACATGCTGTCCTATCAATGTGCTTCCTTCCTGTTCTAGAAAGTGATAAGAGTTATTTAGTCTCCATTCCAATTTAATCCTTGCCAAAGAGTTCCCAATTAGAACCAGCTATTATATTATTTTTTGTGATGTGGGCACTTGCCCCCTGGGAAATGGATTGAGAAAATCACCTTCATTTTGTGTGGATATTGTAATTAGAGCCGTTCGGAAATTTTCTGACAGAAAATGCCCGTTTCTCAAAAATCAAAAAAATTCATAGGAAAACTTCAATTTTTCTGATAATTTCCCATCAGGAAAATCTAAAGGACAGCTGACCATCTGCAAGGGTGTTGTCAATTACACTTTCTGCCTGCAAGGAGAAAGTAAAATTGTCAACCGCCTAACAGGTGGGCTGCCAAGAAGCTGAAAATTCCAACAGAATTTGTCAAACTCCTTTCTATGAAAAAAAAAAGTTTTGACTTATTGTCCCCATTCAGGATAATATTTTTTCATAAATGCAAAACATTTTGTGGGATGGAATTGCCAGACAGCTGTATTTGTGATGTATAAACAAAATGGTTGCATATAAGCTTCAGGGGTGAAATCCTGGCCCCATTGAAGTTAATGGAACCAGAATTTCCCCCATATCTCTAGTGTCCGCTTCACTTTCTTTATTAATGGATGTTTTCTTCATTTAGATAATAATGCTTTTCTATTAGAATAATAAATAGGCAGGTGAAGCATTCTCCTCATGCAGTAGAGGAGAAAGAAATCCACACTTGATACAGTAGAGGAACCCTGGCCTTCAGCATTACTGGAAGTAATTATAAAAGTCAAAGTAACTTTAAATATAATCATTTTCCATAGATGTCAGAAGAAAAATAACACTGATCAGTATGGAACTGTAAGGCCATTTTAGGA
Organism: Eretmochelys imbricata; assembly: GCF_965152235.1. Classification (NCBI taxonomy): domain Eukaryota; kingdom Metazoa; phylum Chordata; order Testudines; family Cheloniidae; genus Eretmochelys; species Eretmochelys imbricata. Next base: position 147,166,807 of record NC_135572.1, read on the forward strand.
AATTTCCTGAGAGAGAAGTGCAGTAACAAGAATGAAGCTACACTGCCTAGATTTTTTTCTTTGTCCTCTATAGCTCTCAAACCTCCAGTTTCCAAAGTTATGACACGCATCAAGCACTACCAATGTCAAAGACCTACTAAACAACAAAAGAGCAGGAAGCCTGAGATGATACGGAGATCATATCTAAAGTTTTCAAGATCACTTTTTGGAATCATTACAAAGTCAGGAATAGTGGGTAACTGAACATCAGATTTAAGTGGGTCATAGCTAAATTTCTGCAATGATTAAGAGGTAAAATTACTGTATAATGATATATTGTTGGGAATGTATAATATTTGACTCTCTGAAAATTTTTTTTAAAAAAGGAAATTGAATTAGATGGAACAGAAATTGAATGAGTATCAAGATTTACAGCATGCCTGAAAGCACTGAAGAGGTTAAGCCTGTACTGTCATTATTCTGTCTCTCCTCACTCATACCTTCACTAGGTCTCTTGAAACACAGCTCAAAGTCTTTTTTTTCCCCAAACATTCTTTCCCCCCAGCCTTATTTTAGAAATGTAAGAGTTCTTTACATCACAGCAGTTTTTTGGGAGGGGGTCACATTTTTGTGTACTGTGACACTGGCTTAACATTTTCTTTTCTCGTTACTTAGCCTTAGAGAACACAGTAAAAGGGAAACTATTTTTCAATTATGGGCGGTTACCTGAAAGAAGCTGATGCAAAAAATGTCAGTCTGCAGCCTTAATATTTGTGATTACAAGAGTAACAAGAAAGTGATCAATAGTGGCCATTGTAAATCCAAGACAGATGTGCAAAGAGAGGAGCTTTCTTACATAAATTTTGGAGAATTATGTACTTCAAATGGGACTTGCATTTCAGCCACTCAATATAATTTTGTTTCCAAGTCCATCACACACCATCCAGCACCCATTATGCCACTGAATTCATATGGAAAGACTCACTGACTTCAGTGGGCTTTGGGACCCTAAATCTATAGAAAAAAATAAGATTTTATTTATTTATTTATTTATTTTATTTGTTTATTTATTTATCTGAGTTCTCTGAAGACCACACTGCTGAATGTCTTAATTCCAAAAAAAAAAAAAATCATGGTCAAGATTTTCAAAATTAGGAGCCTAAAATTGGTCTCCTGAATTCATATTAGGAACTGAAATCAGCAATTCAGTTGTCAGATCACTGAGTTCTCAGCATCTCCCACTGACTTCAGTAGGAGCTATTGGGTGCTCAGCACTTCTGAAAATCAAGCAGCTTATGTAGTTTCCTAAATATGGATTCAGGAGACAAGCTTTTAGCTGCCTACTCTTGGAAATAGCTGGCTACCAACACTTGGGCTGATATTTCAATTTAGACAGTAGCCTTAACCTCTGAATTCAGGAGTCACATACTTTAGTTCTATTTTAAGTTTCCACTCAGAAATCAGAATTAAATTGGCTGACTTAACATGTTATGCCAGTTAAATACTATCCTTCTGAGAGAATTGTGTCCCCCATAGTGTTAAAACATAATATTCCAAAAACCTCTGATATGAGCACCTGACACTAGTTAAACAGCAGTTAACATCAGGAAGTTTGGACTCCCAGCATGAGTTCAATAGAATGATGACTTTGTGCTTATTCTAATAGTTGTTCAAAAAGGAGTATAGAGATTCAATTGAGTCTTATCAAAAGAGAAATCTTATGTCCTAGGTATTTTTAATTTTCTATTCTAATACAAAACTAAATGAACTGGCATTGATGCAGATGTTCATGTCCGTGTGAAGGTTATTGCTGGGTATATATTAGCTGCTACATTTGTCTGCATAATGTTGCTTTGCTAATTAAATGCTGTATAAAATAGTTCAGAATGCTTTCTTATAAGAAAAGTACTTTAGAAGTACTGTCACCAGGTGAGGTGCAGGTAACTAGAATGGTTGCTTTTACATGCTGAGTGGGACTAAATCCCTATCATTAGCCTTGCTGCCCAGTTTTCATCTATGAAGGAGATGTGTAAGCTTAACATAAAACCAAAGTTCAGTTTGCCATGTTAATTCTGTGTATGTATACAGCAAATACACATTTAATTGAGGAGTCAGTGAGATTGTGGTTAGAAACAGGAACATCCTGAGGCATATGCAGCATATGTGGCTGCGTAGGGCACCCGAAAATTTGGGGCACCACCGGGACAGCAGGTAAGAGCAGGTCGGATCCCGCACACACAATGTGCGCTGCAGTCTCCTTAAGCAGGAGCCATATTCACAGAGCCAAATGCACTGGTGTGGTGCATTATGCATGAGGGAGAGGGTGCGGGGGTCTCTGCAGGGAACTCTGACGCTCTGCTGCTGTGAGGCAGGCTGGGTGACTTGGTATACTTTTCTGCCTCGTCCCTCCCACCAGGCTGTGAGCCCAGGCTGCCGCAGACGTGTGAAACTTGGTGTGGTCAGCAATGGGTGGGGGGAGAGTTCTTCTGGGGTTCCGCGGATAAGGGTGGTGGCTATGACCCAAGTCAAGTATAGGGGCACTAGTTTAATAGCACTGCGTAGGGCCCCATAAATCCTAAGGACAGCCCTGGTTAGAAAATTTTGAAACGCTTGAAATGTCAATAAATAATCAAATAGAGAAAAAAATTGGCCGGCTCTAAGGATCAAAATGATTAAAACAGGGACATTATTACCTTGTGAGTGTGTGTATATATGTATGTGTGTGTGTGTGTGTGTGTGTATATATATATATATATATATATATATATATATTGCTTTTTCTGTGGCCTGAGCCAAACCCCATTGGAGTAAATGTAAAAATTCTCATTGATCTCAGTGGGCTTTAGGTCAGGCCCCTGAAAAGGCAAAGATCCTAGAATAGGGGTGAAAAGTACAGTTGGATAAATAAAGAAATTCTCAATGAAAACAGCCACTTTAATTTTTCATTTTTTAATTAAAATATTTTTTTAAACTCTCCATATTTTGTATTTGTGTTTTGATTTTTCATTGGAAAAATTGAATTTTTTTTGAATAATAAAACATGATTTTGTTTCTTTCCTAAATATTCATAGAAAATATCATTTTTCTAATGAGTGCTAATGATTGACAGTATAAAAATAAGTAAGGGACAAGACAACTGTACAATATTGAAGGCAGTCATGGAAGGACACATTCCATTTCTCCATCAATTTTCAATTACATATCTATTGCCTGATTTGTGTGTGTGTGCGTTTAAAAACTTATATGTTGCATTAATGTAGTTATGTAATGAATACTCAGATGTCATATAATGACACTGATTTCTATAAAATACATAATTTTAGTCCATAGGATTGCCATTTAGTGATACTGCTTACAGTAATTTTACAGAATGTTTTTACTGAACAAGAAACAAGTTTTTTTTCTGCAGACTCATTTTGTCCTCATTGTGAAAACAGTATTTAAATTAAGCCATTTGATTTCTTCATTGTTTTCATCAGCTGGGTATTGCCAATTGGCAGTCACATTGCCAAACAGCCTTCAGGAATACGGATCTGGAAAACAATACTGGCCTGTTGGAAGACTTCTAGCTTTTAAAGAGCATCAGAGGTTTCATAATACTTCAGAGGGTTGTGTTTAGGGTTGACTGTCAAAATGTTTATCATGGGCTTTACCAGCATGAAGAAAATACAATATTCAACATGAGAAACTGATACTAAATGGGATTTCACCACCAGGTGGTAGCCCTCTTACATATATAAAGAAAATAAATCCCTTGTATGCTGAGCATATTTTCTTATGCTGATAAGTAACACAGCTTTTTCCTTTCCATCTCTTTAATATACAATGAAATTTTACAGGCTGAATTTGCCAACCATGTCTGCTAGTGCCAAAGATGCACTTTAAAATGAAATACACTTATAGCTTCTGTTGCTACTTTATCTTTGACTTTTTTTTTTTTTTTGGAAGTGGGCAAATGCTCTTTTTTAAAGGGGAAGGTGTCTCCAACCCTGAGGGCCATCCAACAATTTTTTTGGCTTATCCCTCTGCCCAAATGCTAAAGATATATTGCATTTCAACTTTCACGGATTCATTGGAGCAGATTCAGTAGTGACTTTAAGTATGGTTTGACTTGCTTTGATGTAAAATATAAGTGTAACCTGAGGAGGTTGAAAGGGATGAGTAGAAGGGTTAGCAAGTACTAGGAGGGGGAACATAAAGTAGTCTCTTCTATTTTGCAGTAAATGTACCAGTATTCAAGTCATGTCTGGATTTGCCACTTAAACTTATGTGAGAGAAACAATGCAGTAGCAATGATTGAGGCTTTATCTGACTATGCCAGAGGAAATACAGGAAGCACTGGTTATGGTTTTAATTAGGCGGCAACTTTATTCTTAAATATCCGAGAGAACTCATCAGATAAAATTATATATTGCAGGTAATTCCATAAGCCTTTCCATATACTTGGGGGGCTGCCATCAACCCTCCCTCTTTCCCATCCTTGTCCCAGCTAACCCATTGCTGGGATCCAGCCCCTCTACCCCTTTTGTATCAAGATTAATGGGGGAAAGGGGGCTGTAAAGGAGCAGGGGGTAGGAGTTGGCTTTCCACAATATCAGTCATAGGAGCCCCAATCCTCCTTTCTCTGCTCCTTTAAAGAATGCCTACTTTAAATCCTTCACCTATCCATTTTATCTGATTTGTATCCATACCCTGAAGAGTACCTGCAATGGACATTCACCATAAACTTACGTAATGAGGCGCAACATTTATATCCTAGCTCCCCCTTTTCTAATACACTAAGACCCTAATCTGCTATGGAGAAGAAAAAGAAAACCCACCTTGCCTCGGCCAATATGGTAGTGAAGGAAAAATTCCATCCCATTTAAAATGCTTTTTAAAACTGTTGGCTGGTTGGCTTAGTTCTTGGGTTACCATGTTTCAGGGAAAAAACACCACTTCAAATACACCCTCTGACTGAAAGCTGATGGCTCTTAAGTGGCTTATCTAAAACAAGTTGAGTACAGTCCAGTTCCTTGTGGACAGGTGTCCAGAAAAACCCATCACCACAACCACAGCCGTCATTAAAGGGCATGCTCAACAAAGAAGCCAAGAATTGAACAAAAAAGTCCACCATTGGGGATGTCAGGGTGGCTTACACTTTTTTTTTTTAAGGCATAATGGCAAGGGACTGTGTGATCTGAGCACTTTGGTCACCATAGCTGTCAATCAGGCACCTCTTATCAGCACAAACTCAAATTGCAAATGTAAAGGAAACATAAAATTACTGAAATATTATCTACAGATGAAGCTACATTTGTGTTTAACAAATATGATACTCATGTCTTGAGCACCTTAAGCACCAGCACAGGAGACTAAGTGGTCATGAGGTACTCCTTACTCCCTCATGTGGGTCACAGACTGTCACCAAACATCACTCTCACACAGGTGAGTGAAGAATAGATGGGAAGGAGTAGAGAGTTGGCAGAGTTTTCTTTGACTCTGTCCCCCAATGCACTAGCTAACACAGATGAGCTGGAAAAAGAGATGCAACATGGGAAAGCTTACTTCCCCCATAGAGCAAGGAGGAAATTAGGCTCTGAGTCACTCTTTTGTCCCACTTCTACTTGCGGTGCAGCAAAGCTATGAGCTGCTGTTTATTTAAGGCAGATTGCAAAGTGCCAGTCTAGCACTATAGAACTGCTAGCATGTAAATCACTTCATCTCAAATTAATACATAGCTTCCCATATAATTTGCTGATTTGGGAGTGATTTTTGTGAGAGCTCCTTGAGGCTCAGCTGTCTGACATACACATGTCAAACTGTTGTCTCCTTAAAGTGTGTCAGAGCTGTAATATCTGATGCTTATGGGCTGGTGAAGAGGTCATCCTGATTCTTAATGTTACACACAATCTGGATATTAAGCAGTGTTTGACCATCTCATGTCATCCACAGACAAATTGAGCTGACCAAATACAGAGAAATACATATGTTTTAGTGTGACAATTGTATTTCTATCTCTTTGAAAGTTCCCCCCCAGCCACAATTTGAGAGATTCCCTACACATATGGGACCTGACACAAAGCCCATTGAAGTCTCAAAGTCTTTCCATCATCAATCGTCTTTGGATTAAGTCCTTAATTGGGAACACTGCTTAAATCCCTCAAATTGTTATTTTTTTCAAGTGTCACACTGTATGTGTTGTTTGAAAGCAATGGCTGGATTTACATCAGTGCAGCTCCATTACAGAACAGTGAATCAGGCCCTATGTGTGCAAATCGCAACCCATGTAAAATAGGTGTGGTTTAAAATTAGACTCAGATGATTAATACTATTTGATGTATGGCTTATGCAATGAATCGATGTACAATAGGAACAAAAAATTACATGTTACAAGCATCTTACAAACATTCTTGTTTTTCTTCAAAACATGTTTTTGATTATTAATAGAAAATTAATGTACTGTACAGAATACCTCCAAGAAGGAAAGCAGTTTTATATGTAATGATTGCACTGGATTTTGAAATTAAGCACAGCAGGTAGGAAGGTTCTGAATGGATTTTAAAGCTATCCTACCTCCATGTTGGAAGGTAATTTTTTAAAACCATGAGGCTCGGACATTTAAATAAGCATTTGGGGATAGGACTATATGAGAACTTACATGGTTTCGCCATCTTAGAGTTTTATGGCATGCTCCATTCCACTCCATAGGAAATCAGATCACCCTATGACTTATAAGGAGAGAGCTACAGGGGAAATTGGTATTAAAGAATAGTCAGCATCTCACACAGAGACGTATACATTATGTTCAAAATGTAAAGGATGCACTGAAGTGAAAATCATCAGCGTGAAAATCAAGTTGTGCCTGAGAGTTCCTGTAGAGAACGATTAAATTTACACTGAATTACAAGAGAACTGTAAAAGTCACAGCAGAGGATGAACAAATAAAGTTGGCACTAGTGCAATTCCTTGTGCAAATACTTACTACATGACAGTTGGGAAATGGCATTTGATCAAAAGAAATGAAGCAGAATAAGCATTTGATACAGAATTATAAAACAGAGCTCAAAAAACAAAGTTTATGGTCATTGAAGAAACTTAAATTAATCAAAACAAATTGTGCATAATTGAGAAATATCTTCTGGCCCTGAGGATATAGGTATAAACTGCTGTATAGGTGTAGCAGACCAGGAATGTAGCTGATCAGGAATTTTTCAATGAAATATTTTTTTCATCACAAAATCCTCATTCATTCAAACTGATTTTTTTCCCCCCTTTGGGAAAGTCAGTTTCAATTAATTCTCAGTTTCACAATTTGAAACCATTTTTTTTTTCTGAAACATCCTGTTTTGACATTTTCAAAATTAAAAGTTTCATTTTTTTGGTTCCAAACAAACAACTTTTGTTCAGCAGTTTGAAGATGGTTAATATAAAGGACAAATTAAAAAAAAAGTTTTGATAATTTCAAAATGCATTAATTGACCCAAACTGAATTTTTTCTTTTTAGAATTTTTAATTGAATTTTTGTCATGATTTGGGATGAAAAAAAATTATTTCCCACTCAACTCTATCCATCATTTCCTCCACTACATTTCCGTCTGTCATCTTCTGGATCTTGACTTCTTCTCCTCCCATCCCTCATTTCTCCTCTTCTGTACACTCAGATTTCATTGTTACCTCCCCTCCACACATCTCAGCTCCACCATCGCTCAGTTGCCTCACCCTCAAATCTGTAACGCAGGTGTCTCATCCTCTGCCACTACCAGCAGACCTGTCCCAATGGCCTTAACCTAAGCAATGTTGCTTCAACAATAATTTAATTGTTTTTTTCTTACCATCTCCTTCCCTTTCATTGCTTGCTTTTCCCTCTCTAACAAAATCACACCAGTCCATAAACTCTTCCTTTCCTGTACTCATTCAAAAGTGACTTCCCCCGGTAAACTCTGCTTCTGTTTGTGCACTGTACTTCTATAAACTTTCTCTCATGTCAGGCCAGCAGGCTGTGGTGGTATTACTCCTGGCCTCCATGCCTTCTCTTCCTCTGAGTTTCATTCAGTCAGTTTCTCCTTTCTTTCTTTTTTTCTTTCTGTGGCTGTCCAGTTACCTTTCTTCCTCTCTAACTGTAATGTCTGTCTCTAGTTCCTTGCTTTCATCTCAGTCTTACACCCTTCTGCCATGCAGACTCTTCTTCCCTATTCATCATCCTCTGAATCCATTGCTTTTCAGTTCTTCTGCCCTGGACCAATTCCCAGTTATAATTCCTTCATCACAAATTACTGTTCTTCTAATCTCTGAATTCAAAAGTAAACACATCTTATTTTCCTGAAATGTTAAGGCTCTATTTTTTGTTTGTTTGTTTAATTCTGCTACTAAGGAATTCAAGGTAATGTAGAAAAGACTCTTTACTTGCAAGTGAGCTGCTTTTTTCTCTTCTATGAGAGCACATTTTTTGAGGACTTCCTTTTTCCACAATTCCCTGTAAAACTAATTGCTGTTTACCACTTCGTGATCTCATGTACTCTAGTCCATATGTGGGCTAATCCCTATCCCACCACCCAACATATTCTTCACCAAAAGATATTGAAAAAGAAATCCTCTCTTTGTAGGAAGAGTCAGTACATAGCTGCAAACTTGCATCCTGAGTTCTTTGTATCTTGAATTTTGTTTGGGCTCTGTATAAAGATGGGGGTCTACTGTAAATTTCAGGCCAATGGACTTTAATTATCTGATCTTTGAGAAAATTAGTCCCTGCTATTGGTTTTACCTCTACCATCTATTGAACTTCCTGCACTCTCATTGCTTCTCCTTCACCCTTGTATTTCTTTTCCATCCCTGCTGAAAACACAAAGATCAAAAATATCAGACTGCTTTTCTATACTCTTCACACCCACTGTTTCCGGGAGACATGCATCAAAGGTTTATCATGCATTGAGGTGTTTGAGGACATATGTATAATCTTAATGCTTCAGTGTTGCAGTCAACACAACTACTGTCTGGGCAACAAAGGATGTTTCCTATTATACCATAATAAGGATTCAGTTTCACTATTTTATAAGTATGTACAACTAACTTGTGAACTCAACCAAAGTGTAAGATATTTTAAATGGTGTTTTTCATTGCCGTATTAGAGGATGAGACGGAGCCTTTGACGTCTTCCTTCAATTTGCTTCTATCACAGTACTTACCATGTAACTACCTACTGTATATATTTTACATTTTTATTTGATTTACCAGTAAGACTTTTGAAATATGAGTTTTTCCTATATTCTTAACCTGATATTTGGGGTGCTAATAGAAAGGACAAACATCAAATGGAGAATGATCAGTTACAGACGAGTTCTAGGTGGAAAGGGGCAGTCACTAGTAAAGGAAATGTTTTATTTAATTTCTCTTAATGTTTTCTATAATTTGCCACCATATGTAATTAACTCATGTTAATATGTTAATATAGTTCAGGAAATGACAGTACTTATTTTTCTGTAAAAATAGCTGTATGCAACTGTAAATATGAGAGTCAAGTGTGCTGTAAAAGGAGAATTAGGTTGCCGTCACTCATATATTGTATGCATTTCTGGACAAAAAGACCTGTAGTCATATAAACACTTTAGTTTGCTTGTTTTTTCAGCCAGATATTCCAGCAGCATACACAACATTCTGTACAGCATCAGAGAACAAGTTTTACTACTGACTAGTTTTCAAGCTTGGAGTGCTAAGAACAGCCCACCAAATGTGCAAACGCACTTGATCTATCAAGGTACTTGAATGGCCCTCATCACTGTTTTACCAGAGTGCTTCACACACATTTAACAATAGAATAAAATTTCTTATGACCATTTATTAGAAAAACTAGCCAGTCAACAAATAATCCTTAATAGAATCTCCAGTCACTGGAGAAAGGGATGGGGATAAAAACAAAGGGGAAAGGAACAGAGACAGGTGAAAAAAAAGCTAGGGTTTTGTTTTGTTTTGTTTTTTTAAACTGTGCTGCCTCTGTAATAAATCACCCCCTTTCCTTACCACTTGTACCAGCTGAAATAAAGTAACTGGAATTTGAAGTGTTCTGTCTGTGAGTAAGAAGTCCCATGTGTACAGCAGTAATACAGATAGCACAGTTATTTGACTTTGCTTTTATAGTTGATAACCAGCAAAAAAGGCCTTGAAATATTTATGGATGCGGGGGTGGGGGGGACAAAAGAGCATAGATTTGCGCACAGTTGCTGCAGAAAGAGAAACTAGGAGGGTTTCATATAGATAACAAAATCAACTACTCTTTTTAATCAGTGTTAGGAGCACATATAATAAGAGGCAGTGACTGTAATTCTCGATAAGTTGTGTTTGAGCCAGAACTGTACTCTTGTTCTCATTTATCTTCCTATCCCAGAAACTTTGAGATCTTGTGCACACCTACACAAAGGGACTGGAATATTTTATAACTGGAAGGTGGATACTGGTCTCATTTATTATTATATACCCATTTATAGCACAAGTAACATAGTTCTTGTTATTTATAGAACAGATACAAATATCTTTGCAGGCCATTCAGCAGAAGATGTGCAAGCTGATTTATGACTGCTCGATATTGCTGCTGATAATTTTTCACAGGTTGGCATTGAATAGGGAAGTTCTCATTTGGTTGACTAGTTCAAAAGTGGTACCGGTCAAAAACATCAGAGCCATACTTTTGTGAGCCATACTTTCCCCACGAGGGAATGATACTGCCACCCTTACACTGATTAATAACTGACTCCCCACGTGGGTGCACTGAGAAGAATAAGACCTTTTGGCGGGTAAGGTGCTGTTTAATGGGAATGACAGATTGGATCCTAGGTGATCTTTGGTGATACATGTAGAGCGTACAGGTAATTTCTCAGATGTGGCTGTGGCCAGTTACTTGCTATTGTTATTTACATTCCCCTTTTCATTGTTTCTTGGATGTTCTCTGTTGCATATTATTCATCTAAGGCATGGGCTGGGGAATGAAATTGTACTAAAATACAGAGCAAACTTCCATCACCACCTCCTCTATCAGTCTGTTGTATCTTACCATATACTTAGATTGCAAGCTATCAGGGTCAGGCACCATCTTTTCATTTGGAGCCTAATGCCACTCCCTGATTGTATTCTTTATTTGTATTGTGATAGTGTCCAGGAGCACTTATCATAAACCAGTGCACCCACTCTGTTTGGCTTTGTACAAACACACAACAAAATGCAGTCACTGTCCAAATGAGTTTCCAATCTAAGTATAAAACAAGATACAGAGACAGATGGGGAAGCACAACAAAAAAATGAGACAACATTGGTCAGCATGATAGGCTATGGGTATCCAGTACCACTCCAGCTGCTATCAGTCAAGGTGTGTTGTGGGTTTTTTTAGTTTTCTTTTTTTAGCGGGTGTCATGTCAAAGGAGAGTTTTCAGGGTGGATTCTTTTGGAACAGTACAACGAGGAAGACTTATGGACATTTACATGATGCTCCTCTTATGTGTGAGGGGCAGTACAGGAGAAAACATGAAGATGCTTGTTCAAAAACGTAACAAATAGGTGTTGAACACTAAGATCATAGGCATGGTAGAGTTGGAAGTTGACAACTCAATAGAATTTGAAAGATTATAGATAGGGCAGGGTTCGGCCCTGAAGGACCTGAGAACTGAAGACAAATAACTTGTTTTATTGAATTAAGAGAAAGCAGTTACTCTTACTGCTTCCAGTAGCCCCGGTGCTGTCAGGGGCTTATGTTTCAGGGGACTTGACTTCTATCACCCTCTGATAGCCACTTCTTTTGCCCTACAATGGTCTGTCTGGGTTTTCCATGGCCTGGCTTAAAAGTTCTTTCCCCTTCTGGAGGATCAATCCATCTATATTCCAAATAAACCCAAACTAATAATTCTTCAGCCCCTCTGGGCTACACTGAAGAACTCGGCTTCTTGGCTCCTACTCCTGGGCCCTGCAGAATTTCTCTCATGCTGCTTCCTCGAAACAGTTCCCCTCCCCTCTCTAGGGACTATGGGAACTTCCCTCAGGGATCTCCCTGCTCCTTACAGGCCCTAACTCATAAGTGCCTGACTTGCTCTCTGGGGGGATCTTCCAGCCTGATTTGCCTAAGCCCAGAGAAGAAACTTTTTTTTTTTTCTTCTCTCTTCTGGGTGTCTTCCTGCAGACTGGGCTCTCAGCTCTGTTTTAAATAGATCTCCCTCTGATTCCCTGCAGCTGGGTCAGTCATTATAATTAAATCTCCATCCCACTCAGCTGGCATATTTAATTATCACTGAATTGCTAGGTTACCAGCGATGCTGAGGGATAGTTGCTAGGTCCCAGGAAAGGCTGAGCTGAGCTTATTTTAAAGGGCCAGCCAGCCTATGAGAAAAAGGTGTCTAGGTGCTGCCACAATACAAAGAACAGATAAAAATAATAGAACATAGGGAAAGGAAACATAAGATACTAAGCAACTTGTGAATAAACACCTTTTTAATTGTTATCTATATAATAAGATTCCAGGATTGCCACTCTGTGTCACTCAGAAGCCCAAAATGTCTATACTGTCAGTGTAAAGCAATGGAAGCAGCTGGAAGCATGGTTGAGAGTTTTGTTTTGTTTTCAGAATATTACAAAGTTAAATCATCATGGGGATTTATGGTCTGTTACTATCCAATGCTTAAGTTCTATGCCATTTTGACTTTACAATACCTGTGTGGTACAGATACAGTAAGAAATGTATCTATGCCATTGCCAAGACTAAAATCAGAGGTAACTCAACCAATTACTCTACAGCTAATTTGCATACAATAATTTCATTGTTTGTATAATGAAGATTGCACAGATTTTGGATTACTTGGCTCAACAGCACGCACACTAATCAACACACATCTCCCAGTGCAACCCCCACTCCCAACACAAATCAACACAACTATCCACACAATAATCCGTATACAAAGGCAGCACACACTCCTCATTTGCCATCCATGCAACTCCACACAACTCTCTCAGAACAACACAACCCCCACACAAATCAACACAATCACCTCCACAACAACACAACCAGCATATATATTGGGTTTGTGGTCAGTTACTGTCCAGTTTTTAAGTTCTTAGCTGTGCTTGGCTTTTTACACACATGACTCTACTAATTACACCCATGTGACAATATGTGTTTTTATTTATTAGTGTGGCCATGATCTAGTTTTAAAAGTTCACTCTGCTTCTTGATGAGAATTGTATTTTTGCTGAACTATTTCTTCAAAGTTATGTTAATCTTGTGCTCTCTCTCTTTAGAAAAAAAAAGGAAACAGGTTATTCAAAACATTGGGGTCTGCAGAAACACCTTCAAGAAGTATCACTTCTCTTGAAACTGTAAAAGAGATTCCCTTGATGAAAAAATACATTCTTTACTTTGTGAAATGGAAAGATAATTTGCTTTCAGAGCACAGCTAAGTTACTGTATCATTTAGATAGTCTCTTTGAAGTGAGAAGAATGCAAGAAAGAGAGAGGAAACTGGTGAAAATAATGTTCCTTTGAAGATGGAGACTTTAAGAAAAAAAATCTCATAGGAAAGTTAGACTCGTAAGGCAAGATCCCTCTCTAACCATACCATGATTCAGTAGATACGTAGGTTAAAAATCCACAGTGCCAGCATCTTTTTTTTTTTTTTTTTCAAATTAACCCTTCATCACTGTTAACGAATTATACCCGACAGGTCACGCACAGGAACTGCTGCGAATTATACCCGACAGGTCACGCACAGTTCGAGTCTAGGCTGAGGCACACGAACAAAGTCCACAACTGCAGAGTTCCCAAAGATACTAAGTTTATTACGCTCGAGCGTGGTGCCCCCCTGCGAATCAGGAGGGGACCCCGAATGCAGGTTATACAGAGATTATATACCTTTTAGCAAAGCATGTTGCCCTCGTGCATCGGAAACCTTTGCCAATAGACAAACCCTTCCCTTATCTACCACCTACCCCTGCTAGGTACATTCCCCGTGCTAAACCATTACTTCAACTACACAACATGGTCCTAAAGCAATGCACCAGTAGCCTTTCTTATCATGATGGGAGGCTCACATCAAGGCCAGGAGGCAGGAGTTAGGAACGGACAAAGAACAGAAACCAGGAGTTGAGACAGGCTGGAAACGAGGGGGAGGGTTTTCACAGGAATGCAGTATCTAAGGAACACTCCTCCTGGCTCATGATGTGCTTGCTTTTAGACAATGGTGGGCCCCAAACTAAAATGGAGTCACATATGCTAACTTTTCCTTAACATCACTCTCATTCTACATAGGAACTAGTTATTTTCTAGAAATATTAAAAAAAAAAATAATGAGACAGAAATCTCTCACAAATCTTGGGAGACAGGCCAGTCCTTGCCTACAGACAGACCCGCAACCTGAAGCAAATACTCACCAACAACCACATACCACACAACAGAACCACTAACCCAGGAACTTATCCTTGCAACAAAGCCCGTTGCCAATTGTGCCCCCATATCTATTCAGGGGACACCATCACAGGGCCTAATAACATCAGCCACACTATCAGAGGCTCGTTCACCTGCACATCCACCAATGTGATTTATGCCACCATGTGCCAGCAATGCCCCTCTGCCATGTACATTGGTCAAACTGGACAGTCTCTACGTAAAAGAATAAATGGACACAAATCAGATGTCAAGAATTATAACATTCATAAACCAGTCGGAGAACACTTCAATCTCTCTGGTCACGCAATCACAGACATGAAGGTCGCTATCTTAAAACAAAAAAACTTCAAATCCAGACTCCAGCGAGAAACTGCTGAATTGGAATTCATTTGCAAATTGGATACTATTAATTTAGGCTTAAATAGAGACTGGGAGTGGCTAAGTCATTATGCAAGGTAGCCTATTTCCTCTTGTTTTTTCCTACTCCCCCCCCCCCCCAGATGTTCTGGTTTAACTTGGATTTAAACTTGGAGAGTGGTCAGTTTGGATGAGCTATTACCAGCAGGAGAGTGAGTCTGTGTGTGTATTGGGGTGGGTTTTTGGAGGGGGGTTAGGGAGTGAGAGAACCTGGATTTGTGCAGGAAATGGCCTAACTTCATTATCATGCACATTGTGTAAAGAGTTGTCACTTTGGATGGACTATCACCAGCAGGAGAGTGAATTTGTGTGGGGGGGTGGAGGGTGAGAAAACCTGGATTTGTGCTGGAAATGGCCTAACCTGATGATTACTTTAGATAAGCTATTACCAGCAGGACAGTGGGGTGGGAGGAGGTATTGTTTCATATTCTCTGTGTATATATAAAGTCTGCTGCAGTTTCCACGGTATGCATCTGATGAAGTGAGCTGTAGCTCACGAAAGCTCATGCTCGAATAAATTGGTTAGTCTCTAAGGTGCCACAAGTACTCCTTTTCTTTTTAGGGAAATACATTGAAACTCAGCACCAATGGGCTCTTACATGAATCTAGATGATTATCTGTTGTGCGCTGCAATAGAGGGGGGAGACATAATTAAATTATCCATTGCTAACAATTATTGAAGGAATAGTTAGAAATAAAAACTGAAACAAGAAAGTACTGATTCTAAATTAAGACAGACCAAAGGAAGGGAGGAATTTATCACATTTTCTTGAGTTGAGAACACTGAAATAGAATATACTGAGCCAATGGGGCAAAAAATTACTTCTGCTAAGCAATGTAATAACCCAGGTCTCCCATTTCCACTTTATTTAGAACACCAGTCAGATGGAAACCTGCAGTTCTCGCCTTGTTTTTAACATCCATTCTGTTGGCCAGCATTTTGTTATCTTTTACAAGATAATGTGTCTCAGTATCATCTGCTGATCCTCATATCTGTAGACCTTTTCTACAATTGTTGATATATTTACCTATGCCTAGAATTACTACGATTATTTTATCAACTGAGGAAAGGGTTTCTTAAAATATTAGTGTTTACGAAGAAGTCTGAGGATTTTTGGGTATGCTTTGTTTGAATCATGTGCTACTTCTGGGGGAATTCTGTGCCACTGCGTAATACAGAATCTTGCAGAAATTAGCATTGTGTGCACAGAATTTCCTTTCCCCCACAGAAATGGGCTGCAGTTCTGCTAGCTGCCACTGGACCCAGCAGAGCCCAGTTCACAGACAGAAGACGCTGCTGGGGGGAGAGAGAGAGGATTCCTGGCAGCTGCAGTTCCCAGCATGCCCTGAGGGAAGGAAAGGACAGCATGCAGGAAACTGTGTGATTCTGGGGCCCAGCATCAGGCTGTATCTCCCTCGGGATCCCTGGACTTGGAGTGAGGAGGGGGTGGGGCCATGGCTGGGCTCTAGGGGAGAGGTGTGGGTATTTGGGCAAGGGGGTGCCCTGTGGCTGGGCTCTGGGGGAAGGAGGAGTGGGTATCTGGGGAGGGGGGGCACGGCTGGGATCTGGATGGGAGGGAAGTGGGTGCGGGTATCTGGGCAAGGGGGACCTATGGCTAGGCTCACGTGGGAGGAGGTTTGGGTGTATTGGCTGGGGTGGGCCCCATGACTGGGCTCTGAGGGGGAGGGGTTGTGGGTGTCTGTCCCCCCTGCTGGGCTCTGGGAGGTGGTAAAGGGAGCAGAGAAACAGGAACTGGGTTGTCATAGGGGTTTCTTTAAATCTCTACTCTTGGGGGGGAAATTTGTGTGTGTCTCTATTGTTACAGACACACTTACTGACAGGTATTTTGAAATAAATTACCAAAATAATTGAAACTGGTGTGATTATGTAGTGTTATTTTGACAAATAGAATATGCAGAATTTTGCTGAATTTTAAAATATTGTGTGCAGAATTTTTAATTTTTGTCGCACAGAATGCCCCCAGGGCAAGCAATTAGCTCTCACAACATTAGTTGCAAGTTAAGTGCAAAGCAAATTTATAAGATCAGGACAGGGACTCTTTGTACAGCGTCTAGCACAGTGGCCCCTGATCACAGTTAGAGCTGCTAGATGCTCACATAATGCAAATAATACAAATAATTAATAATAACAATTAAGCAAAGAAGCACTGCCAGAGCCCTCACCTTGGAAAAGACTCCTTCAACAGTGAAGACACGTCTTTAGTGAAGAGCCATTCAGACACCATTCCTGAGGGCTAGTATTTCACAAAAAGAGGAGATTGTGACAAAACTACAGGCACAGTAGGACTGTATACCAGTTGCCATTTCTGTCCATTTTTCAATGTCTCCATATTGCAATGAAATCTGTAAATTTTTGGTTCAGATCATGTACTATCTTTCTCTTGCGTGCATCAAAGATTAACACATCATCTAGTCAGGGTTCATTGGTGTATACTGCAACATCTTCATGGAATACTCATTCAAATGAAATGAAGCCTCATTATCAATTAATGATTTTCGGGCAGAAGGCTTTCAGATTGTTACGATGTGTTTGTGAGTGAGGTTTGTCATCTGTAATGAAACACTTGAATTTGATGCTGCTTACAGCCAATCTTATAAATGAGACGTTGAATCTTAATTATTTTTGTCCATGTGGGGGAAATAATAAAATAGGAGGGGTGGGGAGAGAGAGAGAGAATCAAAACCTAAACCGGTTTTCCTAAATGACAAATAATTATTTGTCAGCACTTCTGTAGCCAGGTCTCCTGTATCTCTTCATCCCGTCCCAGGTCTGTCTCTCTGCTAACTTACTATCTTTCTCTTCAACTAAGTCAGGTGACCACATCTTTGCTCTAAGCCCTCCACATATACAGCTCCATACTCCAATACATGGGTATTATCCACATAAGAGAATGGAAAGTCTGAATTTGCACTCTGAGTTTAATAATTTTTGCATGGGGGGGGAGGGGAGAGAGAGTTTGCCACACCCTCCACTTCAAAAGTGGCAGTGGGTTTGAGGCCTAAATGAGTAAATCCCCTGATAACATGTGGAGAACCCTTGCCTCTGTCCTATGAGCAAGCTCTTAGCCTCCCTTTCCCTTACCTCCACCTACAGACCATATTCCACATGAGTCATGCTAGCAGGGTCTCCCCTGACTCCTTAACCCCACTGAACCTACTTGTCTGGCTCCCATCAATATGACCACTTTGGTCCCAGTTGTGCAAAGACTTACTGACACACTTAATTCCTTGCACTGTGAGGAGTCCCATTGAAGCCCTTTGGGGAATTGAAGCCAGTAGGGCTACTCACAGTGTGTAAAGCTGAGCAGATGTGGAAGCTGTTGCAAGACTGGGTCATTTGTTTGTATGTTGTATCCCATTTGCTTTTCCTTCAATTGTTCAGAGCAAGGACTATCTTTCTTTGTGCTTGTCCAGCACCCAGAACATTGGAGCCCTCAGACTCAGGCCTTAGGGTGACTTTGCAGTACAAATAATAATATTAAATATGTCTTTATTAATTCAGTAAAACAAAAGTTTCTACAAGAAAACTTGGCTTCATTTTTGTTTAAACAATGATAGAACTTTCTCAGGTTTTCCTTTTAAAATAGAGACACTTTCTCTGCTTAGTTTTAAGTATAAATTATACACACACACACATATTCTGTAACACCAAAGCACTCATTTTGATTTGATTTAATACAATTTATGTGTCTGGTATTTATTGTTATAGCAGCCTCTGGGGTCCTGTGATGTAGTCTAAAATTTGAGTTGCATCAGTTTGATTAAATTAGGTTTTAATTGTTTTAGTATCTTGCCTACAGGTAAATTAAAGTAGGTTTGCTTTAGCATTTGCATTAGTGTAGTGTTGTTGCGATTGACTTAATATTTCATTCTATAAGCTGCATCTATATTCAAATAAGAATACATTCTGATGCATTTTCAGTACAAAACATGCAGTCAGAATTTGAGGGAATGGTGGGAGAGTATACTTTAAAAATACATCAGAACTAGTGTGGTTGAATGATTTTTAGTTGGGAGACTATTTTCATGTTAAAAAAACTGAAAAGTGCAATGTATAAGTTTTTCTCATTTGTTACGTGCATTTGAATTTGTATCGTATTTTTCTTCAATATTAAATCTAAACAGTACTATTTCCTCAGTGCCAGAAGCTGGGAATGGGCGACAGGGTATGGACCACTTGATGATTACCTGTTCTGTTCATTCTCTGGCATTGGCCACTGTCGGAAGACAGGATACTGGGCTAGATGGACCTTTAGTCCGAGCCAGTATGGCCATTCTTATGTTCCCTTCCATATCAATCCTGCCATCCCTACCCATACCTGCCAGTTTGACCATTTCATTCCTGCAGAGAATGAAATAGGGAGACAGCTCACGTAATTGATGCAAAAAATCAGTTTACCCAAGTCAAGTGTGTGTTCTTAATTAGAGCACCCAATACTTCTATACTCTTTGCCTGGTGTCTGAGTACCAGAAAGTACAAATGCACCCAAAGGTAGCAAGCCCTTTTACTAATTATTTTCAATAGTACTAAATGAAAAAAGGGAAAAATACCTAATGTCAATGGTGTATTTCTGCTGGTTAGTAATAATGCTGCTTTTGCCTGCTTCCCCAATAAATTCCCCTCTCCTCATGTTCTCTAGCCAATCAAGAACTCCAAGGCATTAATGTACTAGAGGAGATCTTGGAACTCCCTTGTAAAGTTCTGCAAATGAACGTTAGTGATGGTAGAGATCGTTTTGCTGCACAGTGATGTTTCCTTCACTGTATGTAGGTAAGCCCAACCCTCTGTATGTAAAAACATGAGTTATAACTGTGCCTTTCAAGTGATTCCAGTTAACGTGAGCAGTATAGCATGAAACACAGGTTCACATCTTTGGTCAGAACCTTGGATCAGTGTGTAACGGGGCAGTTACCCTGCTCCTGAGAGAAAAGGCTAGGCAGATTGGGGAAGCAGCCACAGCTGGGGCCATGCCCCAGTCAGGCCACAGCTGGCCCTATAAAAGGGCTGTGAGCCAAGAGCAAAATCAGTGTTTCTCTTGCTCTAGAGAGAGATGGACCTGGTTGCCTGGGAAAGAAGGGTACCTAAGGTAGAGAAGTGCTGGGGAAAGGCAAGAGGAGCTGGGGAGCTCAAGCCTGGTAACTCCCCAGGCTGAAGGCCTTGTTGAAGGCCTATCAAAGGTACCAGAGCTGCAAAGATACAGCCTGGGAATAGGCAAAGGCAGCGGGTCCTAACCCCTTGCCAGTGATGAGTGGTTTACAGACTGCAGTCTGCCCTAGTGAATGGGGGCTGGATGATGAGGCAAGGTGGGGATAGAGAGTTGTGGGTACCCCTGGGAGGGAAGACCCAGATTGTGGGTTACTGCTGGGGGAAACACCCAAAGGTAAAGGGCACTGGAGTCTGGGAGGGAAATGGGGCCAGTGGCAGGCGAGACACCAGCTAGGAGGCAGTCTGTATGCTGGAGAGCTAATTCTGAAGACGACCAGCAGGATCTGCCACTGCGCTGGTGAGTCATCACTTTGCTACACAGTGATTTACTGAAATGCCTTGTATGGGGAAGTTCAGTTCTCATTCATTGTACAATCATGTTTCTACCTCACTGAATGTTTGGAGGCCAGATAAGTTAGTTAAAACAAGCTTGAGATTGATAAATCTTCCTGAAATACTGATGATATGAGAAATGTTATTCTCCAAACACTTACTCATCCTCAATCAAAGTGAAAAAGTGACAGTTTGTTTAGAAATGCAAAACAAAGTATTGAGAGAGATTAAGGACATGTCTCTAGAAAAATATTGTTGAGGCTCTAATTACTTTTCCTGGTTATTAACAATAGGAGATTTCAAGATACTCGTTCACAAAAGGGAGGTTTATTTTTTTTCCTTTCCTTTGTTTTATTTTCTCCTTTAACTTTTACTTACACTAATTTGTGCAAACACTTTAAAAATAGTCCATGTGATAAAGCAATCCTTCACTAAGGATGAGAGAGCGCTCCAGGAGGAGAGAGATTTACAGTCCTGTAGGGCAACATAGCAGCTTCCTTGGAAGTACAGATGTTCCACTCAATTGTTAGAATTTCAAAGGGGACAGACCATGTAGCTCTGAAAGTGCATTTTACTCTACATGCTAGGTGTGTCCTGAAAATTGAGTATGTGTGGCGGGGGGAGGAAAGGCTGCTGAAGGGCCATTGGAAATTATAAGATAAAATGTAGCCTGTTTTCCATCCATTCTGGTGATTTTTGTTTGTATTTTGTTCACAATATTTCCCAGTGCAGATGACTAATCGGTTAGTAGCCTGGGACTGGGGATTTTTTTTTGTCCCTATATTGCTTTAAAATTAAGGTGATAACATTCTTTTTCAGTTCACATGATTTAAAGGATTTGAGGTTTTAGATGCTAAAATTTCAGCAGCAGTGAAATAGTTCAGAATGGAATTTCAGCTTCAGTAACTGTCATTTTTTTTTTTTTTTTACTGGAAATGTTTCCAGAGTTTAATCAATTAAATTTACTTGAAAGTAAATGTTGAGATGACAATAATTCAATATCTATAGTACATATTAAACTGATAATCAGCAAATCAGTTGCTTACATTAAAATTCTTGATTATACATCTCTATTTCAGAATTCAATGATACCTTATTTTAATGGTATAATAATACTGGATTAGAACAAATTTCTTTTGAAAGTACATATGACATCCACATTACTACCAAACCTCTGTTGATGACGGTTGTAGTGAAGCCAAATGAATTTATGACGATGAACACTTAAAAGCATCACTTTTTGTAATATATTCAGCCATTTACTAATATATATATCCTTGGAATAACATGAACATACATGATTTATTTGTTCCAGAAAGGCTGGAAGATGAAGCTAGATAAATTTAGACTAGAAATAAGGTACACATTTTTAACAGTGAAGGTAATTAACCATCGGAACAACTTGCCAAAGATAACTGTTAATAGAGCTGGGCAACCATTTTCAGTTGAAGGGTTTTTTCCCAGCAAAAAATGCAGATTTAGCACACCATAACATTTTCAGAGTTCATGTTGGTTTTGTAGAATTGTTTTCGGGAAAAAATCCCAAAAAATCTCAAAATGAAATATTTCAGTTTGAAATACCTTTGTTTTGATCTACTTTTAGTTTTATTTAAAATATAAAAAAGTTAAAACGGTCAATCAAAATGAAACATTTTGTTGGACCTGAAATTAATTTTGTTTGTTTTGAAATTGCAAGTGAACGAAAAAAATCCATTTTTTCCAACTCTAATTATTAAGTATGTTTATGGTAGTGTCCATTGGGCTATGCACGGGACAAGCACAGAGAAGAACATAATCTCTGCCCCAAAGAACTTAAAATATAAATAGACAAGACAGGGGAAGGGATAGAAGAACACAGACAGAGTGAACAATGTGATGGCAGGAAATGTTGTGTTAGTTCCAGGGTGTTTTAGGTTTTTGTTTCTGTTTTGTTGTTGAGGGGAGTTAAGCTAAATAGAAAGAAAAGGGAGAAGAGGGTGTGAGGGACAGGGCAGTGGAGAAGAAGGTACGAAGGCAAGGTGTGGTGTGAAGCTGTGGTGTAGACACTGAGGGAGAGAGAAGAGAAGGAGGAGAGTTGCAGTAACCAGGCAATCGGCATAGGGCAGAGAAAGGCTGATTAAAGTTGCGGAAAGTTGTTTCACTGTCTAGAGATCCCTGCTTTGGCTGCTTCTGCCCTGGCTGGCTGGAGCCTCTGATTACATTTTCCCACCAAGACCACATAGCATGGGAGGAGGTGAAACACCACCTGGGTCCTACTGCCCCAGAGTGGAGGTTGTTCTGGGTCCTGGGGATGTGTTGGGGAAGGGAAGGTCCCAGCTGGGTTCCATTTTACCTGCTCCCCATCAGTGCAGCAGCTCCTGTTTTGACTTCTTTTGATCCTACGGGCTGTGGTTGACTTGTGGTGGATCTTTCATCACTGGCCATTTTTAAATCAAGATTGTTTTTCTAAAATATATGCTCTAATTCAAATGTGAATTAATTCAGGGAAATTCTATATCCAGTGTTTATGCAGGAGGTCAGACTAGATGATCACCAGGATCCTTTGTGCACTGTACTGCATAGAGAATTCGCTGTCTGTCATATGTTCTCCAAGATAAAGGTCCTCAGTAGAGCTGGACATTTTTTTTTCATTTGCTATTGTGAAAAATAAATGGTTCTGGTGGAACCAAATTTGAAAATTCAAAAAAAATTACTTTCTGCTGTGGGGTGAACAGCTCTAGAAAAACAAATGTTTAATATGTACACGTTTCTCTCTATAAAAAAACTAATTATTAATTTTTGTTTTAACAATTAGTTTTTATTAAAAAAGTTAGATATTAATTTCCAAAATCTGAGTACAGAATTGCATTATGTATTGTACCCAGCACTAAAAGATAGAGTCTTCCATTTTGAAGGGAGATTCTGTGCATCCAATAAAAATGGATCCAACATATATTATGGGAAATCTGTCTTTAATAAAAATTCTGCCTGTTTCAGATCCTGGAAATCTTTGGTGCTTTCAGAGAAGCATGCTTAAATTGTGAAGCATAACATAGAATGATTCTGTACTGTCTTGTAAAGTTTACAGATCAGCTATAAAGTCCTGAAAATTGAGTATGTGTGGCAGGGGGAGGAAAGGCTGCTGAAGGGCCATTGGAAATTATAAGATAAAATGCAGCCTGTTTTCCATCCATTCTGGTGATTTTTGTTTGTATTTTGTTCACAATATTTCCCAGTGCAGATGACTAATGGGTTAGTAGCCTGGGACTGGAGATTTTTTTTTTGTCCCTATATTGCTTTAAAATTAAGGTAATAACATTCTTTTTCAGTTCACATGATTTAAAAGATTTGAGGTTTTAGATGCTGACTGGGTGTCAGTACATTTCACCATTATATGGCTCAAATGGTGGAACTGAAAGTTTCATGGGCAACCGTGGTTGAAGATAATTACTTTGAAAGCCTGATATTTCATTCCCTACGGTGAATGACATAATGAATGTGTTCTGATTTGTCTCTAAATTCCATTAAGAAGCTAAAAATGAAAGGAAGTAATAAATCAATTAGTGTTAGTAGGTTTTATTTTATTTACTGATGAAATGGGTTTTAGCCCATGAAAGCTTATACCCAAATAAATTTGTTCATCTCTAAGGTGCCACAAGGAGGACTCATTGTTTTTGCTGATGTAGACTAACATGGTTACCACTCTGAAATATACTTTCAGTAATTGACGTGGGAGTCCCAGCAGGGTCAATTCAGGGTTTGGACATCAAGCCATGGTCTCATTGTAAATCTTGCATAGAGTTTTATTTCAGCCCCCTAGACTACTTCTCTCAACACAAAATGTCCTCCAGAAAATCCAGCAATCAAAGCCAAAGTCCCAAACACTAGAACAATCTAAGTTGACAGTATTTTTATCCTTGTTCAAAAATAAGGACCAGATCCAAATCCCATTAAAGTCACTGGAAAGACTCCAGTTGATTTTCATGGGAGCTGGATCAGAATTTAATTACTGTGACAGGGTCCTTACAAACCAGGCAATGTATGCTCATACCTTGGAGCAAGGACTTTCCCCATGGCCCAGATCCTTTCTTTAAGGTCTGCTTCTTTAGTGAGGACCAGCTACCGGTTCCTCCTTTTGTGACAAGACCTTGTACAATGCGTTTGGGTGTTGGGGTCTAGTGCATAGACTGTCACAGACACTTCAAATCTTCTGAAGATTTGGCTTGATGGCAGTAATCATCAATTTTTCTAGTTCATATCATAATGATTTTAACTTTTAAGGGAGCTGTTGAGGAAAATACTGAACATGAGATGATTGATCTAATACTAGAGACAGCTCTTGTGCCTGTAAGTTTTAGATTTTAATGACAATTATTGCCTGTATTTTAATCAAATGTCTCTGTGGTAATAGACCTATTGTAATAATAATACCGGACTCTTATATAGTGCTTTTCAATGGTAGATTCACAAGCTTTAATATATTTATTCTCACCGCACCCTTGCAAGTTAGGGAATTTCTACTATCCCCATTTTACAGATGGGGAACTGAGGCTCCGAAAGACTAGGGGTCAGATTTTTAAGTGTTTAGGCACTTAAAGTCACAGATAGGTGACAGTGGAATTTTCAAAAGTTCCTAGGTATCTAACTCCCGATTATTCCAAAATTAATTACATTTAAAAATCTGTCCCCAAGTTACTTTACTTGTCCAAGGTCATATAGGAAGGTCCTGACAGAACAAGGATTGTGTTGCAGGTTTGTAAACAAGGTCAGTAACTGTGGGGTTTTCAAATTAATTTTGAGTACATATAATAATAAATATGCCTGAATTGTGTAATGTTTGTAGGGTGTTTTCCCCAGTATTGCTTGGATTCAGATTATTCATTGTGGTGAAATGCTATTAGACTGAGGAAATTCAACCCACTTGCATAAAGTCCAAGTAAACAGGCTTTTTTCTGGGGTGGGAGAGTGGATAACTGGATGAAATCCAACCCCCTATTTGGCTACAGGTTGCAAGGCTGGAACATAGCCACCCATATCTGCTACTCATTACTTGGTGCTTGGGCCTATGGATATGTGTATTAGATTTGCGGCTCTTTTGAGTAACAGGATCTGTGTGTTTGAGAAAGTGGAAGTTATGCATAAAAAATAAATATTAGCAGTCTCTTGTCCCTTAAGCCAAGGTAACTATACAAACTATAATCCCAAAGGTTTCTTTATGGCCATGAGCAACTGTTGTTGGTTTTTATCTTCAGAAAATAATGAAGCCTATCCATGCAATCCTACTGATCATCTCCTAATCTTTGGAAAAGGATAATAAATAATGAAAGTAAAATTTTGTTTGCACTGTTGACTTTATAGGTAGAAAAGGGAATCAGAAATAAACAAATTACTGTGTGATCTCTCTTCATGCATTCTCTCAGGGTTATAATTAATGTTAGTTTAAAATAACTTAAGTTAAAGTTTGCTAAATTTTGTACTGCAGTGTCCCAGCCTCTTATCATGGATTGATTCAGTTGTGAGAAGGTAAAAAAACAGTTGCTATATCTGAAAATCACAGTGTAGTTTTGCATATCACTGAACTGGTGGAAAAGAGGGTACTCGGGTATATCAATGTTGTGAGCCAATGGGCAAGCTTCCAAACTCCATCACCTGCCTGGATTACAATGTCATTGCCCCACTTGTGCAAGAACTCAGAAATCCCTGACAATTTATAAGTACCAATTTGATCAGAACAGTGTTTCTTTATTCCACTGACGGCTCTAGCTTACTAATCAGGATCACTCATTTTCAATACTAAAATTTGTAAGGCAATTGTAGTATTGCCTTATTTTCATTCTTCAGTTAAAATATACAAAGTAACTTTTGTAATATCAAAGCAAATGCCGACCGAAATCAAATGACAATAAATTCACATATCCTATTTTGTGATTCAGAAAGTTAGAGGATACCAATCAGCAGTGTCCTCTGTTATGCAGCAGTCGGCATAATATCTTGTTTCTGATGGTGAAATGGCAATATGAATTACAAGGGACAGCTTGAGCATGAGTGAGATGTGGCAGTCAGTCTACTGTGCCAACATTCAGTTGCTACTCACAGTAAAACCAACCAAAAGGTAGCAGCTACTAATCATATGATTAATGACCTGTGTAAATTCCAGGGGTTGCTCATGTGAGTGTCCCCTGTGGTAGCCAAAATGACTGTTTCACATACCAGTCCATGGAATGTTGCACATAAATGCCCACCCTTTTATAAATCCAACCTGCACGGTGCAGACAGATACCATTTGTGACCCTGTCAATCAGAAGTTACTCTTCTTTGTGTTTTTATAAATGTGCCTATAGAGAGTGGCTTAACTGAGGGTTTATAAATGGGATGACTATAATTTGGAATATACCATATGACAAAACCTCACAAACCTAACTTTGCTGCTTTTAACTCGTTCTTCAGATAGGGCTAGCCACAAATGGCCCTATGTCGGTGCACAACGGGCACAGGAAGATACAGTGTGAATGCTGGTCAATGAGTTGTCCTTTCTTCCCCTGTTTACATTTATTCAAAAGGAAGCTACAACTTCAGTGCTTATACATACAGCCAGGTGGGGAGTGTGCCAGTTGCACCAGATGCATTAGACCCTCTGAAGGGCCAACATGAGGGCAATATCCAAAAAGCATTCCATTCTGGATACCTAGTTGCTGAGGTGCTTCTTGGGCCTGGTGTTATGGCAAAGCTGCTTTTACATGTGCCCTAGCATTTGCCAGTCCGTTGAAAGCCCCAACTACCCCATAACATTCTGTTGATGAGCACATGATAAACTCTGAGCTGGTGGCATTCTGACACTGCTCCAGATAAAGTCTCCATATGGTGTATCAATTCATACTTACACTCATCCTGGGATTTGGTTTTATTGGTTACTGAAATAACAAAAGATTGTAAACCTCAGGTTTCGTCCCCAAGCCTAAATGTTGCTGGGGTTCCCTATTTAATCTCCCTGTCTCTACCACAGTGGTCTCTAGCCAAAACGAGTCAGAAAAACTAAGCAGCCTTTCAGGTTGAAATGAATCATTAATCATCTCTGTGACAAACTTTTGTGTATATGTAGGGGTGTGGGTATGAAAAGCTGACTAATTCATACTCTTAAGTATGTACATAGTACATCAGTTTAGGAATTCACAAATATCTACAGAAATGTCTGTCATAGCCAGGAAATATTTTCTTCAGTGCTACATAATATATGATGCAGGTGTCCAATAACAACAACAAACGTATACTTTTACCTTCAGATTCCTTCAAAAGTATCAGGGAGACTTTATTTATGCATGTCCATTTTTTGTTTGCAGGTGAAAGCCTTTCCCTACAATTGTTAATTCTATCAGTAGTAGACTTTTTTCATGGGATTGGATTTTTAGGTACTTCCTTTTCTCTAAATATGGAGTTAATGCTACTTGAATTGCAAGCATTTTGGAGTAGGGATGTCTCTTTGATATATGCTTTCACAGTAGGGACCTGATCAGTAACTGGGGCCATAAGCACTACTGTAATAAAAATAATACCAACAATGTAGAAAAAATAGTGCCTTACATTATATCTTTTATTTTACATTGGGGTTTTGAGGATACCTAGTCCTTTCCCCTCATTGCTTAGCTTGCCAAGAATTTGCTTTTGCCCTCATTTTACAACACTTTCTCTTCTTCTCGACAGACTCTGGGTTTTATAACTTCTCTAGTGACTGCCATTTATGGCTTTTTCAGCTCTTTGTTATCTCAACTAAGAATTGGATTGTTTACTTCCTGTAGACTCAGGGCTTGATCCTTCACCCATTAAAGTTCCTTGGGGTGCTGCCATTGACTTCAGTGGATACAGAAGCATACCAGTAATGCATCGCTGTTTTTGCAAACCTAATTTCTCTCAGTCTGGAGAGCAAAAGATCTGTGGAGACTTCCCATTTTCAGACTTTGCACAGAGCAATGTGATATGTCGCTGCTGTATTGTCGAAAGAGGGGCAAGGGAGAGGGCCAAATTTAGTTCAGTGCTTCTATATGCCACTGTCTCTATTTTGGGGTTTTGTTTTTGACACTGTTATTTCTGTTTCCTTTATCATTCACTTCTTCCTCAGTTTTTGACTTAAGCTACTATAGTTAAACTTCTGGAACCATTATCTTTCTAAAAATGAAATGATGGGGAGCTGCTTATGATATAGCTGAGGAAAACAGTGAAACAGATTTAGCTCAGAGGGCAAGAAATCTCAGAGAATTTTTGCAAGAACAGTCCACACAGCACTTGTCACTGCTGTGAAATCCTGAAAATAGGAAATGTACAAGAGTTGAGTAATCCTGATACTGTTTGCTTCTTAAATGTGTTAAGTGTAACCCAAATTCATCACTGTCCTGATGAGCGCACAAATTTATTGAGGTCATATAAAACTGCATGGAAAGCATTTTTCTGACTCCTGTTTTATCATTATTTGTCTGAATCTGGTTAAAAATGTGTGTTAAAAATGCAGGATCTATGTGGGAGGGGAATTCAGGTGGTGGTAAAATATATTTCTTGATAGTTTCATAATGCAAAGCTACTTAATGGAACCATTCTTCTAGCTCTACTTCCTCACCCCATATCATGATAATGGGTAGAATATCCTTACTAGTTTTTCTCCACAGATCTAAAATATCAATGTAAATGTATTCTACGATAAGCACTATTGACGAGAAGAAAGATGGACATGGGGAACGACAGTGAAAATAGTTTGCCCATAGCAGTTTTAAGATTTTTTGTTTCTAAGAATCAGACTATACGGATTTTGATCTCATATCTGTACACATATAGCAATCAGAATTATTATGTATTTGTATTATTAGAACACCTAGAACCAGTATCCCATTGTGCTGGATGCTATACAAACATCAAACAAAAAGACTGTTCCTGTCCCAAAGACTTTACAGTTTAATCTATGCCTGTGAGGGCAAACAACAGTCTCCATCCCTAGCTACAGCTTTTCTGGAATAGTTCAGTTCTCCAAAACCATCTTCAGTCAATTGAGCAACCATTTCTTTATCTTAAGTAACCGTGCTCTAAGTAAGTTAGAGTAGACCATTATTTTGCCAAAAGTTTTACCTTTTTGAGGTGAGGAGGGGGTAGAGGAAGTAGATATGGACCCAAATTGGAACATGGGAAAGCTTGTATTGTACTGTATTTTACTCTCCACAGGCTTCATGTATGACCTTGGGCAAGGCATTTAACCTCTATGCTTCAGTTCCTCATCTGTAAAATTGAGATAATAGTACTTAGAGGGATGTTGCAAGGAGAAATAGATCGTTTGTTTGAAAAGCCATGCAGAAACTATGTTGATTGGGTCCCCCCAGCTGCTTCCGATGTATTACCTGCGTGGAGGAGATTTCTATTCAAGGCTGAAATCTGAAAGGATGTGACCAGGGAATAGGATAGTGAAGGGATGAATGACTGGAACACTTTTTAGTATAATGCCCCGGCAACCCATATCTGCTCAGTTAGACATTGTTTTCCCCCTTCTAGTGGTGGCTGGCCACATAGAAAGAGATTGACCCTTCTGCATTAAAAGCTAATGCTTTAAGATCCAGAGGCCTGAGTTCAATCCCTACTGCCAACAGCCTATTCAGGGGTTACACCTAGACAATGCTGATAGACTGGGTAAAGGGGTGTCTGTTGCAAGGAAAAGGAAAGGTCTGGTTATAATGTGCATCTGTTATGATGTAAGTGATCATTCATGTTTATCATTTCTTGTATCCAGTTTCTAGGTAAGTTATATGGTCTCTGTGTCCCTTTATTTTATCTATTCTTAAATGGTACCAGGAATAATTGAGTAAAATTCTATGAATTTAAAAGCACAGCAAGAACTGATTCTATATTTCTTCAAGTTATTTTATGGAAGATTTGCTATTCTTTTAAAATACTGCCATCTCATCACTGATACTCTAGCTTGGTACAGTTTACCAGTTGTGTCTTGTTCAACAGAAAGCAACTTACGCTACTATTAATGGTTGAGCTATTTATTTTGTATTCTACTCTACCAACGTCAACCTTTCCAGAAATGAAAAGGAGTACGTGTGGCACCTTAGAGACTAACCAATTTATTTGAGCATAAGCTTTTGTGAGCTACAGCTCACTTCATCAGATGCATACCATGGAAAGTGTGGAAGATCTTTTTATATACACACAAAGCATGAAAAAATACCTCCTCCCACCCCACTCTCCTGCTGGTAATAGCTTATCTAAAGTGACCACTCTCATTACAATGTGTATGATAATCAAGTTGAGCCATTTCCAGCATAAATCCAGGGTTTAACAAGAACGTCGGGGGAGGGGGGGGAAATAGGTTACCTTGCATAATGACTTAGCCACTCCCAGTCTCTATTCAAGCCTAAGTTAATTTTATCCAATTTGCAAATGAATTCCAATTCAACAGTTTCTCGCTGGAGTCTGGATTTGAAGTTTTTTTTATAACATTCATAAACCAGTCAGAGAACACTTCAATCTCTCTGGTCACGCGATTACAGACATTTGCAATATTACAACAAAAAAACTTCAAATCCAGAGAAATGTATCCGATGAAGTGAGCTGTAGTTCATGAAAGCTTATGCTCAAATAAATTGGTTAGTCTCTAAGGTGCCACAAGTACTCCTTTTCTTTTTGCGAATACAGACTAACACGGCTGTTACTCTGAAACCTTTCCAGAAATGTTTGTGCTATATGATAAAGTCCAATGACCAAAGCAATATTTCAGAAACATGCTTTGAGAAATACTTGTACAGAAGGTGCCTCATAATAACTTTGTTCCCTTTGGTTAGAATGTCATTTTATTTCGGATAGCTAAGAGGAATAAAATGTCTATTTCTGGGTCTAAGATTAAGTTTAACATGCTTATAAACATTGAATTTATATATAAATTCATAGGTCATTTCATCTCAAACAATTATTGCAGAGTAGAGCATCAGAAGTGTGATACTCAGATACATCTATTCCACACTATAATATCTTCCTATCCTTTGCAGATTGAGGAAAACATGACAGCATGTTGAAAGTCTGAAAGAAGGTTTACAATATTGTAATAAATGGATGTCTCATATTTGACCTCATGTCATGTGTCCTACCCTCTGAACTTAACCATCAACACATCATATATATTCAACCCCCTTCTGAATCTATGTAAAATATAGCATATCAACATTTTTGTTTCTGTCCTGGTGCATTCACCAAGTATCACCTGTGTGTGGGGGTTGTGTGATTTTTTTTTTTAACATGAAAAATCCCCACTTCAGAAATTCTGATTACTCATCCGCTGCTCTTAGATTTCTGGACTCACTAAAGGATCATTGTCCAATATGTATAATTACTTATTTAACTGTTCCAATTCCTCCAGAGAGAATAAGATTAGCTTGCAGTAAGAACTGAGGGAATCAGTTTGAACACTAAAGGTTAGGAGATCATTTGTCTTAGTAAAACATCCCTTGATATTCAACAATAAATCACAATTAGGATACGCTGGGCTCTGATAATGGCAATAGCAGGGATACATAACTTAAGAGGATGCACCATGGAAATAGGAAGGGAAATAATTTCTATTTGCTAGGACATTGTCTGTCTGTAAAAAGGTATAAGGAAAAAAATTGGACTGAAAGTAAATAATATTTATTCATATGTCCTTTTAGTAGACTGCATAGATTATTTTTTGTGTGGTATGATTTGAATCCCACCAGGGCCACAAATTTGTGTATGTATTTCTGTGAGCCATAGACTCATTTTAAGGGACTAGTGCATCTCTTAAATTGAAGTCGTTGAGAACACTCATGTAAATAAAAGCTCTAGTTTCATGCCCTAAAAAGTGAAAATTGATGCTTGATCCAAAATGCATTATGTCAATGGAAGTCTTTTATTGATTTCAAGAGGCGCTGAATCAAGCCTTTTGTGAACAAGTTGAATATATGAACATAATAACAGTAACCTAACGAGCCTGGAGAGGATTGCATTCCATTCGGTAGGAAATATAAGAACATATCTCTATTTTTGGACCTTATGTTTTTCTTAAAGTTACAATATGTAAAGTTGGTAGACCTAATTATAAAATAGGTTTGTTTTATAGTGTATTTCTTTGTTTGTATTTAGTTGTTTGTTCTATATCCTCTTAAGCCCACTCCTTCCCATTTCCTATTATTTCTTTAAACAACTTTACTTAAAGCAGCAATTCTGATGACTACTTAGCTAATAGAAATTCCAGTTGTCTTATTTATCCTGAGGGAGTAAAGCAGTATTGCAGACATACATAAGAAAATATATTGTCCCATGTGGAAAGTGAAATATTTGAAAGAAGATCCTATCATGGTGACTGAATATGTTACAAGAGAGAGGATGCACTACTTTTATATTAAATTCCTCCACCTTTTTTGCTTGTAAGCAACACAATGTGATAACTTTCCATGCTATTCTCAATAATGTCCCAGCTGAGTTTCTCTGAGGACATTAACAGTTTTAATCTTGGTGTCTGGATGCGCGTGGGTGTCTGCCAATAAATATGAATGGACATGTTTTTGTAGTTTTCAACATTTCTTTATTCTCTTTGGTGTAGGGGACTGTATCTGCCTTCATGTTTGCACAGTGTGTAGCACACTAGCCCCTCATCCAGATTGTTTCCTCTCCATGCTACCATAATACAAATATTCAATAATTTAAATGCTATTTTTCCTTTTTTAAAATTTATTGGACTTATTTTTCTGTTCTCCTTATGGTCAAATAGTCTGTCACAGACTGATGGTTTTATTGCAGTGCTTTAGGATTTTGGTTGCTTAGTAAGCTTAGCAAGGTCAGTAGTCTTTTCTTATCTCTTCCCAAGTTTATTGTTTAAAACAAGGGCTCCAGAACTTTTTCTAATATTAGGATTTGATTTACAGTGTATTGTCTCATGGACCTACCTCCCATCTATTTACTATCACATAACATTAGTTTGACCACTTCATTAACTATTTGCATTAATTTAGTAATATTCTGATATAATTGTACTTTTAGCATGTTTTAATGTGAGTTAGTAGCCAGAAAGATGGACGACAACCAGCACCCTGGTGCCAGCCAGTCCCAGAGACCACAGTTTGTATACTAATAGTATGAGGCAATGGATTGTGAGGAGGAAAGAAGAAAAGCACAAACTCTGCATGCATGTCTGGGAAACAACCAAAGCCAAATGGAAAAGGATTATTCCTACTAGCAGCATGTGTTAAAACATGTATGAAAGGGCTAAAGTTTAAATAAGATAAATATCGCCTAGATTGTCCATGGGTTGGGGGTGGGGAGTTTATATATTTATGCATATAATTTCTTCATCAGTTAAGGAAGTTTCACTGTCAAAGTTATGGCACTGATTAGAGATCATCAGGAAAAAGCTGGATACATTTAATGGAAAAATACTGTACAGTTCTTCAAGAGGGAGGAGTTTGGATTAGACAAACCAAGAGGTACCTGTCATCTACCATTAATATTAAAACTAGAGCAAATATTAAAGTAAAAGTAAAATCACTTGATTGCATACTCTAATATAAAAAAGATGATCTAGCACAATTGCTTTCTAGATCATATAGAATGAAATATTTTATTTTTATATTAATCTCCCCATGAAAAATAAACCTATCATGACAGGTTATTCCAAAGGAGAGTTTAAAAATCTCGCCAAGAGATGTAGGAGCACAAGTCCCATTGATTGTCAGTAGGATTTATGCTCTTAAATACCTTAGATATAGTGTCTCCCTGTGTGTTCCTAGAAACTTTTTTTTTATTCCCTTTCAGTTTTAAAAATTCCTGTTCCACCATCTACATCTGATGCCCTGCATATTTTGACACTGAACCACCACCTTCTGGGGGGCAAGAGAGATGAATACTATGAGTTAAAATAATTCAGATCAAGAAAATTATAGTCAGCGTATTTAGAGAAAGATAAGAGGTATTTTTTCAAACTTAAGTTTCTAACATGTTGACAGTATTTGTATACTGTAGGTGTTGGATAAATATCATCATTAGGCACATACTTTTCATATAAATAATCCAATAAGCTAATGATCCAATCCAATAAGCTGATGTCAGGACAATACTATAATTTACACTTGCAAAAAATTTCAAAATGCTATACAGATACCATGGTGAACTTCTCTGTGAACAGGGCCAGTACAAACCTATTTTGGGAACTTCAGTCATTCGATGGGCCTTGAGTTGGCCCTCTACACACAGACCAATTTCACTCACTAATTACATACATTTCCCAACACACCTGCAAGAGATGAAGATACTATTTTTACAATTAGGAAAAAGGGAGGCACAGAGAAGCTACAGGATAGATAGTGCCACTTAGACTACATCTACACTACAAGCTGGGGGTGTGATTTCCCTGCTCATGTACACATACTCACTCTAGCTCCCATTGAGCCAACGCAAGTATAAATAGCCACGTAGCTGCTACCAAAGAGGCATAGCTTAATCATGTGGAGTATGTACACACCTGAAACATGATAACTAGTATATGAATGGGGAATCACACTCCTAGCTTGTGTGTAGATGTAGCCTTTGGCACAAGTCATAATAATGGACATTGTGGAGCCAGTGGCACTACTCATTGATTTAGGTATTACTCAATGTGAGCAAAGGTGGTGAAATAAGGCATTAAATGAGAACTGTAGTAATTGTATAAACTAAATTAAGGTAGCCAAAATCTCATGTAGGGAAAAAACAGTGAGCCCTGGTCTATGTATCGTAATGGAAAATGCATCATTTAACTCTAATACTCTTATCTCTTTCCTATAAATGTTTCTTTATCTTTGTTCAGTTCTCAATAGATAACTTACCAAAATGTTGCCTGTACTTGAGCACAATCTTTGATTTACAGAGAAAAATGGTAAATCTAGTCTCACGCAGCATGGTCCAAATAGGATTTTATGGAAAAATACATAATGCCAATAACAAATAACTGACTGGCATTTGATATCCGAAAGTGTATGTCTGAATATATGGTCCATTGACCTGAACCAGATTTTTCAGATTTTTGACTTCATCTTGAATTGAGATCGGTAAACTTTTTGAAATCTTTAATATTTTCACAGAATGGGCCAATTGTTTCCCACCCAGCTCTAATAACTTTATTTTATAAGGTTGCCTATTTATTTCGCTGAGAATCCCCATGGTGTCAACTGTTGTTCAACATGAAAAAGAATATCAAAACATGCCCCTTAATGACTAGCTTAACTGCCACTTAATTTAGAATTATGTCAAATAAAAAGATGCAGAGAGAGTTGGAGAATAGTAAGTTTACAGCTCAGAAGTGCTAATTATAAATGACTTAAAACACCTCTTTAAGATCAAGATGATATGCCATCAGGATAAAAATTTAGTAGAGATGTATTAGAAATTTTCTAATACATCTGCCTGATTTGTGCAGCTATAGTGAAACCTCCCTAAATTACTCTTAAAAAGGTAAAAGATAACAGCCAGATAAAAATGCTAGATTTCAAGTTGGGGAATTTATTTATTCAGGATCATGAAGTTAATAAAACTGTGGTTTATATATGGCAAGCAACATGAGGGAAGAGTTGAATTTTTCTTCATTGTCAGCTACACAGAATAGGTAATGTTGACACACAAACATTTGCACACTATTTGTTTTGTTTTTAAAACCCCAGCAACAGTAGATTGGAATGAAATACTAAATCTGAGCACAAAAGCAAAACTCAGGCTATGCCCATGTAAATAAACACAACCCTAGATTGTAATTTAGAACATAAACTAGATTGTAAGATCTTTGGTATGGGGATGGTGTTTTCTTGTGTGTTCATACAAACACCAGCAATAATTACATCCCAATTCCTCAGTGAGACCTTGGCAATACAATAAATAATAATGAATAAAGAGAAGCTATAGAAGGAATGAGGAAAATGGAACAAACAGATGGAAGATACAAGGCAAAATAGTACGGAGTGTTTCTATTAACATGTGACCTTGTATCATTGATTCATAAAATACAATAAATACCTTTTCCCAAAATTCATACTCCAGTGATAAAAGCATATAGGCAACATTTCCTCATATAAGGAATAACCATTTTTTTCCCCTCCCCAATTGGATGTGCTCTTTTCATTGCTACGTTCTCTGGGCTGCATTTGTGTGCTTTGTTTTTATTGGTCTAGATTTTAGATAAGATCAATGTATGAAGGGGCCTAGCTAATAATAGAAATGTCTTTTTTTTTTTTTTTTTGGTCCCCTTGAGCAGATTTTTTTGATGTATTGATACCTTCCTCAAATTGATATTAAGGGAGGGTGCATATATAGTGTGTGTGTGTGAGAGTACACTGATTTTATGGTTGACCATACCTGAACAAACAAAATGGAAAACCATACCGTAGAATCAGCAAATGTAATTAAAACAAATCAGTCTTTCATGGCGGCAACTGTCTATATTAAATCTCACCTGTTACCAGAGGTGATGCATAAATGTTGATCTAATGTAAGTATCTGTCAATAATACCTTTCAGTCATAACACACTCAGGAAAAGTTGTGAGCTGAAATTAGTTTAAGAATCTCATTGATTGGCTAATTTTATATTTCCTTATTATTTTGGATTTGTTTCAGTGTTATGAAGCTACTTAGCTGTTCAGAAGCAAACTGACCCATCCAGATTATTTTTAATGAAATACTGTAACAGGAAAATCAATAACACACATTTTATTGTAATGTCCAATGTTACCAAAATGTCCCATTTTAAAGTGTTTAAAGTCATATTTGCTGTTTCTTCCTTTTTACCCCTCATGGTGGCATAATTTATTTCTGAATCAGCAGGCAGCACAGTGCACAGTATTTCTGCAAAATTACTTTGATATGGGCTTCTGGTCGAATGTTATTCAGCACTTTCCTCTGCAATTTCAGCATTTCTTTCTATTACGCCAAGCCTGTTTCAATAGGATTAAGAAGCCTTTATGTTGCTAAACTGTACACCCCCTTCCAAAGCATTGATTTAATTTAGTGGTCAGTTTGTTATACATTTTTTTGGCTGATATGCTGTATACATCAGCAGAAGAGTTTTGTCTAGTGGAACTGGATGGTGTGTACACCTCATATCCTTGTTGTGAGAGACTTCACAATGGTTTCTGCTCTTAATTTCTGCTGAGAAAAAACACTTGATATGGAAGCTTCTGGGGGTTTTCACAATGGATCTAATTCTCTTCCCAGTGTTACACAGGTGCAAATGCACCAATTTCAGTAGAGGTTTCTCCCAATTTACATCAGTGTGAGAAAAGAATTAGGCCCATCAGTCTTGGTGGGTGCTTACTACACTTGTTGTCGTCGTTGTCGTCATCATCATCAGAATTAATAGAATAACACTTGCCAATAAAAGGTAAATTATGCTTTCTTTTTCTTTAGAAAGCTTTCTGCTAACTTGTCCTCATCTTTGTGAATCTATTTATTTGATATTCAAAGTGTATTAGTCTAAAATAAATTACATTCTCTGGAGTATTTGCAAAGTATCTGAGGTTGGTATTCAGTTTTAGAGCTTCAAAGTTAGTCATGCAAGTGTTGCAGAGTGTAGAAAACACACATTTGATTGTTTGTTTTGACCAAATTAGTTTTGAAGCTCTGTGAATTCATGAATACTAAAGGGCTTTAGTGCAGTTTACTCAAACCAAAGCCCTTCTGCTTGCAAAATATTCACAAGTTTCCAGCATGTGATCAGCTCTAATAGTTTTGTTCCAAGATAAGCACAGAGTTGTGTTTCATTTTTTGAGTGAGAGATTTGCATGTGTAGGGGGGTAACTCCTAACTTCAGTAAGAACCACCTGTTTGCATCTTAGGCTATGTCTACACTTGGAGCTAGGGGTTTGATTCCTAGCTCTCTTTAAGCTAGCACATACCATGGGGTCCTGGTGGGTTTGTATCCAGGGTAGCTAGCCTGTGCCACCAGTCATTGCTGAACGTGCTACCACAGCTACATTACTAGTTTTTAGTGCAAGTATGGCTACACAAGGTAGGACTGACCCCTTAGCTCCAAGTATAGATGTAGCCTTAAAGTAAAATTTGCTCCTTACTAGTAGTTATGGGCAGGACTGTAGATCTATGCTATTCCTTCGCAGTTGTATTAACTACTCTTAAAATCCTTTAACAATTCACAAACTTTGGGCTCCATTGAGGCTTTGCCATGAGCCCCATACATGGGACAACTATGACCTGCCAGGAGCAAGAACAAGTTTTTCCCTGCTCCAAGGGGAAAAGGGGAAGCACCCTATGCTAGGCCTAGCCTTGACACAATGTATTTCCTTTGCACAGCTCTTCTGGTTTGTGTTAAGAGGGATGGAGCCAAAGCTCTCTCTCTATTGCCACCCACTTCCCACAAAGGATTTATGGTGAAACTACCACTAGTTGCCTGTCCTCAGGTACTTCACTACCTTTCAAAACCTGGCACTTTCTCCTACATGCTCTGTCTAGAAAAAACAAACAGATTAAAACAGGAAAGACATGTTGATATTGAAGACATTCAGAAAAAGTACAATAGCTCATTGTGCAATCACATGTATATTTTCAAAAGTCATTTGGGGACTTCTGAGTTTAAGTCCCATTTACTTTCAATGAGACTTAGCCTCCTAAGTGGCTTTTGAAAATGTTACTTTAATGCTAGATTTTTACATTTTGGGGTAACGTTTAAAATTACAAAATAAAGTGCTCAGACTGAAATCCAAGTTAGTGTACGAATATCTTCTTTAAAATGTCTTTAGAATTTTGCCAAGCATTAAGTATTCCAAAGATTCTATTAGATTACTGTATGTTATCAGGCAATTACTGCCTACATATGGCCAGATCACGTCCCTAAGAGCAATGTGCAGCAGAGTGCTTCCTGTGCTCATCTCTTCACTTCTGCACTGAAGAGGGGAGAGGCAGGATCAGCCACTATGGCAACTGCA
The DNA here is from genome assembly GCF_965152235.1 of Eretmochelys imbricata. Lineage (NCBI taxonomy): Eukaryota > Metazoa > Chordata > Testudines > Cheloniidae > Eretmochelys > Eretmochelys imbricata. Next base: position 147,206,085 of record NC_135572.1, read on the forward strand.
GTCTTTCCTCACTGGCGACCAGACACTCTGGTTGTGTGGCTCCATTGTATCCAGGAACTGGGGAGGAGGTACAAATCCCTTGAACAACTCTGGCCTCCTGTTGAGAAACTCATCCTCCTATGTTCTGTGGCATTTGGGAGCAGGTCCCATTGTAATTCTCCTCCAGAAATAGAACAATTGCAGAGAAGCTACATAGAGAAATTCTCCAGGAGGATGTCCTTCTCACACTTCCTCTGATTTTTACTGTAGGAAGAAGTGATCTGGACCCCAACTACTGAGAACATTTAACACCTGCTATGAATATGTAGCATATATGTGGCTTTCATTTTTGCAAAACTTGCTAGATATGGACTGTACAATAATAAAGAAATAAACATGTTGGACCAAACTTTGAGGTCTTACGCAGGCAAATTCTGTAGAGCAGGATCCTAAAATTGTGTAAATCAGCAGAGCTCCATTTAATTCAGCCAAACTATGCCAGTTTACACCATTAGAGGATCTGGAGTAATTATTTCTAATGGATTTTTTTATTGATTAAGGAAGTAAAAACTGAGAAAATAAGTTCATGAAAATTTGCTGCTGCTTTTCTTTGCCACATTATTAATCTACTTACTAAACTCAGCGTATAAATTACTGTGGGTGTATATTTTGAAGTTAATATTTTAAAAGACATAACACAAGAATTACTAACTACTGTATATTTAGCCTTTTGCTTTTATTCTGTTGTATAGAGATTAATAACTTCAGTTCATTAGAATAACATTTGCCTTAGATATGTTTTGATTTTATTTTGTATCATTCACTAAGTTAAATATTAAACCCCCTGTTCAGCCTACATGAGCCTCCTCAATGCATCTTGAATTTGGGTGCTTAACTTTCTAGGCTGTACAGCTTCAGAGGCTCCTCCTGATTCTCTGTGGAAAGTATTAGCTGCTGTTTTTCCCCATTATTGTATGCAGTATTGTTGTAGCTGTGTTGGTCCCAGGATCTTAGAGACCCAAGGCAGGTGAGGGAATATCTTTTATTGGGCCAACTTCTGGAAGCAAGAGGCACAAGATTTCCAGGTTACACAGAACTCTTCAGGTCTGGGAAAGGTACTCCGATTGTCACAGCTAACTACAAGGTGGAACAGAGTAGTTAACACATTATTCAAGGGACCATTCAAGGTGAAGCGGCCTTGACGCTGAACACTTTCGGTCACAGGGAAAAGGGGGAGGGGGATGTTTTGTGGGTTGTAGTAAACCATAAATTGAGTGAATTTAAGCTCCTTCACTTCTTCTTTTGAAAGTGTTGTGTAGGTTTCCTTTGAGGATGAGGACTGATAAATTAGATGGTGGTCCTTTTTTGAAAAGCGTTCCCCAGCAAGCGATAGGGTGTTTCTGCCTATTTTCAGGGGTGGCTCTACTAATTTTGCCGCCCCAAGCGGCTGCTGCTGAATTGCCACCTCCACAACAGCGGCAGAGCTGCCACCAAATTGCTGCCATGCCTGGAAGAGTGGCAGAGCTGCTGCCCAAAAGCCACCACAAGACCAGGACGGCCGCCCCATTCTGAATGACGCCCCAAGCACCTGCTAGGAAAGCTGGTGCCTGGAGCCGGCCCTGATCATTTTTGCTGTCTTAATTTATTCAAGAGCCCAGTGATTGTCTGTCTGTTTCATTCACACAGTTGTTACTGGGGCATTTAGTGCATGGGGTGAGGTACAGCGCATGTTGTGACAGGCATGGGAAGGACCCACGAAGCTTGAAAGGTGTGTTGTGGGGGTTGTTGATCATTGTAGCAGAGGAGATGTGTCTGCAGGTTTTGCATCTGTTCTGGCAAGGTCAGGTGCCGATTTGAATTGGTGGGCTCTCGTCTGTGGGGAGCTTCCATTGTGGGCCAGATCCTTGTGTCTGGTTTTGGCCAAACTACACACACTCCGTGACTTATCCTGTGTGGGGCAGTCAATCTAATGGCTGGTGCCTCCTTGTGGCAGATGTCCAGTGCAGGTATCCTATAGGAAAGGGATACAGTGACCGGATGAATGGCTTGGAAAATTATTTTAAAAGAGGTGTTCATTAAAGGAACAAATGGGAAGAGGCAGTTGAGGACTCCTATCATTGGTATGGCAGGGAGCCAACCCCCATTATTATAGCCCACCTTAACCCTCCTGCAAGGGGCGTGGGGGCAGATATGGTAAGGTCCTGGCAATGGATTTGCTGGAGGGACTTGGATGAAAAAGAGGGGGAGCTGGTAAAAGCCCCCCAGGTAATTACAGAAAAACATGGGGTTACCTGAACTGTACACTCTTATCTGCCAGGTAGTCCCAGGCATCTAATAATAAAGTTGCAGCCTGATTAAACCCATGTCAAATGTCTCCCGTCCTTCTTTTGGTATAGCCAGACAATCTTGCACTAGGCTGATTTCATCCAGGGATACATATACCAGCTCTCTGGCTAGATTCTGCTAGCAGTGTGGAGCAAAGTGGAGGGTAAGGCCTTGTGCAGTAGGTTCGCCTGCTCTCTTCTCATCCTTTCTTGGTGTTCATTCATGGTCCCCACCAAATCCTGATGGTGGTAGTTGAGAATTATGGACCAGCTCCTTAGCTGTGTAAATCACTACTTCCTTACTGAAGTCAAGGAAGATATTCCAGTTTACAGCAGCTGAGGACCTGGCACTGTACTGCAGATAAATACCCCTGAGCTCAGTCCATATCTAGCTCAGCACACTATGATTTCAGCATCTGGCCTTCCAGATCTCTTGAAAATCTATATACCATAAAAGCAGCTAGCACACTTCAGTAGAAAGATAAATATCTGAAGTGATTTAAAGTGCATTTATTTTAATCATGGTTTCATAGTTTCCTCATGTATATTGCTAAGAACCACCTGTAAAATGTGGCCATGAATCTGATTAATGGTAAATGAATTTTCAAGCTTTTGGGGGGGAAAGAAATATATATTGCTTCAGTAGCCACAATAAAATTAATTTTGCATTATCTGCTATAATCTCAAACAGCTTAACTTTAGTTAATTTTCTAAGCCTAAATTTTCTTGCTCTCAAATAGAGCTTGAAGTTATTATGTCATTAGGAGCTGTTATATGCTGAGCATAAGCATTTATGCTTGACCAATGGTTCTATATGTTAGTTATTGCTGCTACAGTAGTTGGAAGGCTTTGGTTGCCGGGGTAACAAGCCCATAAGGCTGAGGCAAAATTAACTAAGCCACAGCAATGTTGTCCGGTTGGTTTCAAGAAAATTTAATCTGTTCTAGTTTGTAAAGGTTTCAGTACAATATTTATCATGCTTCAGTGGTATTAAAATATGTCTGACAGTTTCAGCTGTCATGGCCAAGTGCTTTGTATAGGGAGAATCCCGCTACTCTAACACTGCCTATAGCAGTGTGGAGCAAAGTGGAGGGTAAGGCCTTGTGCAGTAGGTTCGCCTGCTCTCTTCTCATCCTTTCTTGGTGTTCATTCATGGTCCCCACCAAATCCTGATGGTGGTAGTTGAGAATTATGGACCAGCTCCTTAGCTGTGTAAATCACTACTATAAGATTTAAACATGGCTGTGCACTACTATGTTGTAGCTGATTTAGTACTCTGTACAGCTTCAAGCTGACAACTCTGGTAAATTTCAGGTTGCAAATTGGATACTATTAATTTAGGCTTGAATAGAGACTGGGAGTGGCTAAGTCATTATGCAAGGTAGCCTATTTCCCCTTGTTTTTTTTCTACCCCCCCTCCTCCCGAAGTTCTGGTTAAACTTGGATTTATGCTGGAAATGGCCCACCTTGATTATCATGGACATTGTAGAGAGAGTGGTCGCTTTGAATGAGCTATTACCAGCAGGAGAGTGAGTTTGTGTGTGGGGGGGTGGAGGGTAAGAAAACCTGGATTTGTGCTGGAAATGGCCCAACTTGATGAACACTTTAGATAAGCTATTACCAGTAGGAGAGTGGGGTGGGAGGAGGTATTGTTTCATGGTCTCTGTGTATCTGATGTCTTTTGCAGTTTCCACAGTATGCATCCGATGAAGTGAGCTGTAGCTCACGAAAGCTCATGCTCAAATAAATTGGTTAGTCTCTAAGGTGCCACAAGTACTCCTTTTCTTTTTGCAAATACAGACTAACACGGCTGTTACTCAGTCTCATTCTTTTAAAGAAAAAATATAACTCATCAGCCTGAATATTTGAAAGGCCAGAAGCACTTGTCACAACAAACAAACGTATGTGTTTGTGGTGGAAAGTTTTTTAAGTAATAGTAATTTGTTACACTGGCCATATGAAAATACATGCAAGAGATTGTTTTAAGTAAGGTCCTCATGGTAAACATAATCATCAACAAAATATTAATCTCTGAAGCGTCTTATGATTGTTACACAAGTGTTAAAATTGTATAGAAATCTATTTTCTGAGAAGGGAAACAATAAACACTTGTCACTGATGTTGGTGCTTGGTTCATCCCATACAAAGACATTACTAAACATGTATTTCCTATGACGTAATATGCTCCATCAGAAAACACAGATAATTTTAGACAATTACATTGTGTTTTCCTTACCTATATTTGTGTTCTTTCTTGAATTGTTCCTACAGAGCAGAATGTTTGAACTAATACATTTTACTTTTTTATTACTGGGGTCAAGTTCTCTCTCCCTTTCAAGCCACCTCATGGTCTAAAAATGGAAAATGAGGTTCCATTTTCTTAATGTATATATCTATCCTATGATTTTAGGTTGCTGCCTATTCTTGTAATATCTGAGTGCTTTTCACATAAAATCAGTAGCAATAGTGAAGTCCCTACAGATTTCATGGGGTCTCTACTGAAAAGGGAGAAGTGTTTAAAAAAACTACTTGGCAGTGTTTTGTTTTTCAGGGGTAGTATGCTGGTCAGGATTTGGAAATGGAAAGGGATGTCTGGAGTGTCACTTAAAGGGAAAAGTCAGCCTCAGAGGAAAATTTTGCAGTTTTCTAAAGATGATCAGACTTTGGATTCACCTAATCTCCTTTGAAAGATTGTTTCACAGCCAGTTGTCCTTGATGGAGATCACTTTTTTAAAAGAACAACAAAACTGTTTGGATGGTTGGATTAAGGTGATCCATATCAGTATGTATAGATGAGGTACATTTGAATAAAGGAAAAATCAGTCAAAATGGCTTGATTAAGAAACATGGTAAAAGGAATTGGTGTTAATATAATTTTTGGGTATCCTGTTATGATTACTAAACATTTAATTATACTCTTGAGTCCTGCTCCAAGAGGAGGACTTGATTAATCTAGAATGTAAGTACTATTCATATTTTGCTTCTCAATGTTTATACACAGACCTTGTATTAAGCATTCACATGTTACTAAACTATTTGATAGTACATATTTATATTATGAAATTCCAGCATTGTTTTCATAGGTATGGGTTAATATCTGCATCTTCACAGGCTTCTATAACTAGCGTTTTAACATGAATGATGGGCATTCACCTGTGAGGAACCTAATAATTAGACTACAAGTTTTTTTTCACATGAGTATCTGTGTGTGTGTAAATGCATGGATGCATTATTAACTGAAGTAATGAAGTTAGATTCTCCTTCCCTTACACGTGCGTGTGCGCACACACACGTTAGTACCTTAGGCGCCAATCCCACAGAGAGAACAGAGTAGACCTCCACAGCTGGGCACAGCCCATTGATTTCATAGGGCTCTGCACAGGTCCCAGACTGCACAGTTTGACCGTGTTAAGACCTGATTTATCAAGTAGTCCTACAGCAAGACACACTCCAGCATGAGTAAAGGAGAGAGAATCTGGCTTCGGATCTTTAATGTATATAAATGCAGAGTAAGGCATTGCCCAGCAGCAAAGTGGCAAAATCAGGCCTTAAATATTTTTAACACTCTCTAGCACATAAGGGGGGAAAGGGCAATATTTTGTTACTTTGATATCCAAAATCTGAAGCCCCCACTATCTTGTATTACATTTTCCATATTTGTTGAATGTTTGATCTTCTAAAGGGAGACAGTTTTGTTTGAAATATTCTGTTTGCAATATCTTTTCCCAAAAAATATTAGTATTGATGCATCCTATGGTTGCTCTTTTTGTTTGCTAGTTTATGGGAATATTTAAAAGCCATACATTATATCCAGATCAGTTTATTACCAGTGCCTACAGTGCCATTCACCTTGTGATTTCTCTTTCATACTACTCAATCATGGAAGTCTGCCAAGTAAACTGCCACAAATGTAGATGCCATAGCATTACCTTTACGATTTTTTTTCTTAAAGAGTGAAAATTGAATATTTCTTATCATGAAGATTAAGAGTGACTGAGCTGGAAAGTGAGGCCCTTGATTTATTCATTGCTTAGGCAACCATAATATTAACTAACCAATATTAAACTAAGAAATGCTGAAATACATACATAAATACCTAAGTCTACCTTAAGGAGAAAAGATGCCATGTGAGCATTTCTTCTGACTGACAGTTTAAATTTACACAGCCATAATTAAGCTTAAGTGCACCCAATCCCTGCATTAAAATTGAGTAGAATAAAATTCACTTTTAAAATAACATCAAATTAACTGTCATTAATGGGAATTTAATTACCATGTTTCACATGAGATATAATTAGTTAGCTAATGATCTATAAATTTATATCAAACACAACTTAACTAAAACACTTTGCATAATAAAATAGCTCGTCTAAAATGTAATTAAGATGTCACTGTATTGTCCTATTTCATTGTCCATTAATAAAAATTAATGATCAGGTGAAATGCACAGGGTGAAATTCACCTAATTGTGGAGGGACTGTTCAAAGCCCTATTTCAGTCCCCCTTTTGTCTGGAGTTGAAGTGATACAGGAGGCATCAAGTGTTCCTCCACTGAGGCCAGTAACACCAAAAAGATAATTAGGAGGAATGGGTATTGAGGGCTCATTCCTGTTAGGCGCTGAGCGCTTTGGACGTGATCCAGCAGAATGCTTAAGCATGTATTTAACTTTCAACAAAGTGAGCTTAGTTGTTCTCCTGGATTGAGGCCATTGTGCTCACCACCTTGCATGGCTGAGTCCTAAATAACTTATTTTTATTAAAGTAGGGGGATTAAGTGTGTGTGTGTGTGTGTGTGTGTGTGTCTCACACTCACACACAATACAGCACTTAAACAATCCCCCTACTTTAATAAAATAGTTATTTAGGACTCCGCCATGCAAGGTGGTGAGTCCTATAGGATACTCCATCTTAATTCAGGTTCTTACATTTTATATAAAATGAAAGAACCTGAATTATGATAGGAGTATTCTATAGTATGTGGGAAGATACAGTAGAGTGAAAGTTGAGGTTGAAGATCTGGAAAACTTAAAAAAAAAGAAAAGTAATATGGGACAGAGAGCCTCTATAGATGAGGAGCAATGACAGTTCGATTATTAATATAGTCAGAGTTGGGAGAAGGTGTTATCCAACATCTTTTGAAATGTTAACTTATGTTTTACTATTAGCTAAGCTTCTCAGATAAGTAGCCTTAGATTAGAGATAACGTAAATTCATACTTTTGTTGCTAAGCTATCAACTTTGAGAAATCTTCCCATAATGAGAAAATAGGAAAAGGTAACCAATTTTTAATTTTGTAAGAATTTTTTTCTTTGATTGGGATCCCCCAATTCAAGGAAATGTTTCAAAACTGTTGCTTTACTTTGAACCAACATTTGATACATTTTATTTGTTCTCAGAAGCATTACAATCTCCCTTTTTTTTTTTTTTTTTTTTTTGGTCCAGATATCACTTGATGTTTCCACAAGCTGCATTGCAGTAAATAGTGGTCTTCCCATTGATTTCAAATTAGTTTTGGATCTTTTGGCAAGCTGAGCAGATGTTGGGATCTCACTATACTACAGGGTAAATATGCTCATGTCACAATGTTCATATCATATAGGGTTCAAAGAGTTGCCAAACCTGGCAACCGACCCCAGACAGGGTCCTGCATTTCATTGCATATCAGCCATTCATAACTGAAGGGATTTAAAACCAAATTAAGATATTGTAGATTAGTGATATCTGTCTTGGATTTTGTCCTTCCAAGAATTCATTGGGGTTGTATACGTTAAAAAGAGTGACAACAGAATTTGGCCCACTACCTAACAAACCAGTCTAAACTTGCACTGCTATATCTAAACAGATTCTATTTCTATATTAGTGAACTGGCTCTGATTACTGTAGAATAATCTTAGATCTGAGCAGAAGCTTGTCTTAAATTAGCAGAGCTAACTTTTTTAGTTTTTAAGTATCAGGGATAGCTGTGTTAGTCTGTATCCACAAAAGCAACAAGGAGTCTGGTGCCACCTTTTAAAGACTAACAGATTTATTTATAAGCTTTTGTGGGTAAAAACCACACTTCAGATGCATGGAGTGAAAGTTAGAGATGCAGACATAAATATACTGACCATGAAGAGAAAGGAGTTACCTCACAAGTGGAGAACCAGTGCTGACAGGGCCAATTTGATCAGCGTGGACGTAGTCCACTCCCAACAATAGATGAGGAGGTATCAGTTCCAGGAGAGGCAAAGCTGCTTCTGTAATGAGCCAGCCACTCCCAGTCCTTATTCAAGCCCAAATTAATGGTGTTAAATTTGCAAATGAATTTTAGTTCTGCTGTTTCTCTTTGAAATGTGTCTCTGAAGGTTTTTTGTCCAAGTATAGCTACTTTCAAATCAAAAACTTACAATCAGATGTGTGCAGCTCAGATATGAACTTCATGCATTCCTCACAGACACTTTATATATAAATATTATTAAATAGGAATCCAACATGATTTGGAAACTCAATCTAAAAGTCTTTCAAAATCAAACTTACTATATTTCATTGAGCACCCTCATCACTGGAAGACAGCTTCTTAATTAAAATAATGACAAAGAAAAAGGAGGGAGATGGAAATTTCCAGCAACTTTCATATTTTTTTTATAAGAGTTTACTGTTAAAGATATTATGGTAAAACCATAACCACTCTATTAAACCTGATCTTGTATATTTTAGTCTATGGAGTAACCTTTACTGAAACAAGATGGGCAACAAGGAGAATGCAGACTGTTAAAAATGTACACTTTTTAAATAGGTAGAAATTCAGTGGCATATTTTGAATGCCATCATGCTTAATTTCTGTTCATTATCATAGTGTTTGCTAAACAGCAAAGGTCATGTTAAAAAATTAACTGTATTCAATAATGCTCTCAGGAAATTTAACAGTTTACATAGACTATTATTGTGGAATATTTTGCTTTCTACAGGTTTAATTTGTTTTTCTTGTTCTTGTGTTAGCTACTGTTTGTTATTTCCGAGTTCTCAAAATTTATCACTTGGTAAATATGATCTGTTGTTGTAATACAGTGGTTCTCAACTCTGGTCCACCGTTTGTTCAGGGAAAGCCCCTGGTAGGCTGGCCCAGCCTATTTACCTGCCACGTCTGCAAGTTTAATTTGAACTGCAGCCAGCAGGAACTGTGATTGGCCGAACCTGCAGACGCAGCAGTTAAATAAACTTTCCCTGAACAAGCGGTGGACCAGAGTTCAGAACCACTGTTGCAATATGAAAGTACTTTTACTTAACAGTTCAAGCTAACATAGATGGTGCCATAAATATAAAGGGAAGGGTAACAACCTTCCTGTATACAGTACTATAAAATGTGTTTGTTTTTGTTTTGGCTTATGATTTTTCTGGCTGTAGCGAACACCTTTGTTAAAAACAAACAAACAAAAAAAACCCTTAACACTTTGGCCTCCAGGTAAAGAGAGAGAAGGCAAAAAAAAACCTCCAGCTGTTCTCACCTCCTGCTTTCCCCAAGCAGCTAAAAGAAGAAGAAAAATTAAGGTTTGTCCTTCTGGTTCAAAATAATCCCACCTCTCTGCCACCATGTCAGGGTTCCCTCCCCACTCTGAACTCTAGGGTACAGATGTGGGGACTGGCATGAAAGACCCCCCTAAATTTATTTCTACCAGCTTAGGTTAAAAACTCCCCAAGGCACAAATTCTTCCTTGTACCTTGGATTAGGTAACGTTGCTGTCACCACCAAGTGATTTAGACAAACTCAGAGAAAGGACCACTTGGAGTTCCTATTCCCGCCTAAAATCCCCCCCAGCCCCCACACCCCCTTTCCTGGGGAGGCTTGAGAATAAACAAGATTAGCACAGACAAACCTTGGGGTTTTTTGTGTATCCTAAAAACTCCAATCAGATTCTAAAAGAAACAGAACTTTATTAGAAAAAAAAAGGTAAAAGAAGCACCTCTCTAAAATTAGAATGGAAGATAATCTTACAGGGCAATCAGATTCAAAAACAGAGGATTTCCCTCTGGGCCAAACTTTAAAGTTACAAGAAGAAAACCAGGAATACACCTTCCTCTCAGCACAGAGAAAATCACAAGCCAAAACAAAAATAAACTAACACATTCCCCTGCTAGTACTTACTAATTCTAATGGAATTAGATTGCTTGCTTCCTTGATCTGTGTCTGCAAACACACAGAACAGACAGACCAAAACCTTTCCTCCCTCCCCCAGAATTTGAAAGTGTTTTGTCCCCTTATTGGTCCTTTTGGTCAGGTGCCAGCCAGTTTACCTTAACCCTTTACAGGTAAAAGGATTTTGTGCCTCTGGCCAGAAGGGATTTTATAGTACTGTATACAGAAAGGTTGTTACCCTTCCCTTTATATTTATGACAGATGGTCTGTTCTGTTTGTAATTCTTTGAAAGTAAGCAACAATTTGACTCTGTTTTAAAGTAGTTGTGGCCACTTTACAGCTAAGGATGCAACTCAATTTCTAAATTTTACCCTCAATGCTAAAAATCAAGAGTGGGGGGGCGGGGAATTATGTTCTCTACATTGGTAACTTAGGTTTGAGGCCAATGGAAAAAAGACCAGAGGAAAAAACTGGTTCAATGGATTCCCCTAAATGAGACACAGTGCCTGGCTCCAAAGTTCAGCTTGTTGAATCCTAACTTTAAATATATATTTTTTGCATTATGGTAAATAGACCTCAAAGACCACATGCTATAGCCTACCATCAGTAGCACTAGACATAAGGCCAAGGAGTAACAGGATTTACATGAGGGGGAGGATTTCTTCACTCGTTAAGTATCCTGCACGGAAGACAGAGGAGCAATATAGTGAGAATACCTTCAAGCCTGCTGCTCTCCCTGATCCCCATTCCTTGCAGACCTTCCAAGATTTGTAGGATGGCAGTCCTGCTCCTACTTGAGGATATCTGAGGAGTTGGGCTAGTGGGTATGCACAGAGTTGGGGGAGGAAACAAAGTCTTCAGGTATACTCTGGGGAGAACTCCAGTGAGCCTTCAGAGGCTCAGCTAACCCATCCCCATCCCACACACAATCTTTTAGGGTGCTCGTTTTTCACACAGGTATCCCAGGAAATTCAGATTCAAGCCCACAACAAGCTGCAGAGTCACTAATAACCACCACACACTTACACTGCCCCAGCTGAGACAGCCAAAAGCACAGATGTGGGATGCATTTGTGACTCCATTTCTTTTTATTGAAGGGTCCTCAGAAAGTACAAGTGAAAAGGTTGCAATGCTACACCTTGGGCTGCTGCTAGGGTAGCTGTACTAAACTTACTACAAGATGTATTGTATTGCAGATTCACTTCCCATACACACATCCAAAGTAGCAGGTTTATACATTCTGACTCTGCGTACATTGTGGGAAAAAATCACTTTCAAATTGAAAGCGCGCAAGAGCCCTGCTCCCTCTTCAAAAGTAAGAAGTTCAAATGCAGAAAGCATTGTGTATTCTGAATTAAATGGCACACAGGCAAACATTTTCTCAAGGGGTCATACCTCGTTTAAAACTATTTAAAAACAATACCACAGGATTTGTACATATAATCTATGGCTAATGTATATAAATCTGCTGGTTACACATTAAAAATCACAGAAGCCTGCATTCACAGGCTGTAGACTTTTATTAGACTGATATTTACATAGATAACTTCAGATCTCTTTCCAGACTCAGAAGAGAGGGTCAGTTGGTCCATAAATCAAATCAACAATTTCACCAAGACTGTGCTAACTGATTTCTCTCATGTATATGTGTCTGATTGAAGACTAAGTTTTCTGAAGCCCTTAAAGGAGGTAAAAAGAGAGTACTTGTGGCACCTTAGTCTTAATATTACCAGCAGGATGGGGGGGAACCTTTTTGAAGTGATCAAGGTGGGCCATTTCCAGCAGTTGACAAGAACGTCTGAGGAACAGTGGGGGGGTGGAATAAACCCTCCCACCCCCCCTGCTCTCCTGCTGGTAATAGCTCATATTAAGTGATCACTCTCGTTAAAGTGTGTATGGTAACACCCATTTTTTCATGTTCTCTATGTATATAAATCTCCCCAGTGTATATTTCCACTGAATGCGTCCGAAGAAGTGAGCTGTAGCTCACGAAAGCTTATGCTCAAATAAATGTGTTTGGTCTCTAAGGTACCACAAGTCCTCCTGTTCTTTTTGCGAATACAGACTAACATGGCTACTACTCTGAAACCTGTCATTAGTTAAGGGAGGTAAGTGTCCATCTGCAACTGACTTTAAATGGGAGCTAGGTGACTAACTCCCTTTAAAACTTGTGAAAATCCCACTGTCCCAGGCTGGCTGGCCCCAGTAGAATTAAGTAGGTCTAGCTCACCAATAACAGAGCAGGCATTCCCATTTGGCCAATTAAGAGGGCAGGGCTGCACCTGGGGGCTGTAAACTATCAGGGGGAGTCTCACTGAGTAGCACAGTCAGAAAAGGCATGCGAGAGGTGCCAGAGACCAGGAGATTAAAGAGTCTCAGAAGGAAGCAGAACCACTATTCCTGGGAAAAGACTGAAGGCAGAACAGCACTGACAGGTTTGCTGGCTGGCATTGCCAAGCCAGGGCCAGAGAGCTGAGGGCAGGGGAGTAGTTGAGGGGTTTACCTGCTGACATCTGTATGACCAGAGAGTTGACCCAGAGGAAACACAGGAGAGCCGGGGGGCTGAGGAATGCATTTTGGGGAAGGTTGGCCACAGCAGAGAAGCTGTTGGAGTTCCCTTTGGGAAGAGCAGAGTTACACTCCAGGTGGAAGGACTAGTGTGTCTGTCATGGTACGAGGATGGGGGGAGAACTGACAGATAATCCAGGTGTGGTCAAAGGTGCTGGTGTATCATATGTGGGGCTTCAAGGAGCTGTATGTCTTGAGTGTTTAAATGACTGCTTGCGGGGATGAGGGGGGGAAATGGACTACATATCTGGGACTCTTTGTTATGGACTAGTTGAAACATGTTGTTGTAATAAACCATCTCCAAGACACCCCTCCCCCCCCAAAAAAAGTGAAGGGCAGGCTATGGCATGTCTCATTTTCCCTCCTTCGAAGTCCCAATAATTGGTCCAAAGAGTCTGAATGCAAATAGCCATTGTGGGGTTAATCTGTTACAAAAGAAAGTTCAATGCATCCAAGTCCCAATAGGAGCTTGGAAATACATCCCATATAATTCTGGCATCCATCGTCATGCCCTGATTCTACCAGTCTTCTCCTGTTCTCATGCCAGAATAGCCATCTCAGCTTTTATGACCAGACTGCAACCCTAATCTTCCCAGCAGACACTCCCAGATCTTCTCTGCTAGGAACAGAGTGCATCCTTCACTTCTCCTGGCCCTCTCATAGTTACTTTGGGTCCAGCTCTCTGGCCATGGAGATGTCAGTAGGTAAGCTCCTCCACTGTTCCCCTGCCATCATCTCTCTCTGGCCTTTGGCTCCATCTTTCCCACTTAGAGCCAGCAGGCAACTCCCTCTGCTGCTCCTCCTGCTTTCAACCTTCTCCAGCCCTTGGCTTGGAGACACCAGCCAGCAAACCCATTTCTGCTCCCCTGCCTTCAGCCAGGAACCCTCTTATACTTCTTTTCAGGACTCCTCCAGTCTCCTAGCCTCTGGCAGCTCTTGCCCACCCTTTACCAATGAACCAATCTGTTCTGACTCACTGGGATGCCCCTCATCCTTTGTAGCCCTCAGGTGCTGCCCTTCCCTCTTAATTGATCAACTGGGCGCACTTGCCCTAACATCGGGAAGCTGGATCCACTTCATTCTAGTAAGGCCAGACACACTGTGACAGCCACCCACAGATTTCATTCAACTGTAAAATTATTATGCAATACTATGTCCCTGCAAAAGTACTTTGTTAAGCTGGTTATTAAGTGAAGTCTTAATTCTGAACTCCCAGAGTTTCTAATTATGTTTTTAATTCTAACGTTCTTAAAAAAGCAGAGTAGGGCTCGGTGAAATTTTTTGGACATACTTTTCATTAAACAATGCAGTTTCAGGTCAGCCAAGACTATTTGTGAAGTTTAATTCAGTGATTTATTTTGGCTAAAAATAGTGTGTGTGGTGGGGGGAGTTAAAAAAAAATCGAAACATTTCATTTAGACTTTTTTGAAATTAAACATTTTGATCTCAAATGACATTTCTTTTAGAAAGATTTTTAAAAAGGTCAGAAACCCACCCAGAAGAGAAACATTTTATGTGTGCTGAAATGATATTTTCAGCTTTTCATTTTGTCCAGAAAAAAGTCTGTTTTAGGTCAACCTGAAACCACCCCCTCCCCACCATCCCCATTTTTCAGTTCGGGCTCCAAACTGAGCAATCAATTCATTCAGTTCCACTCACACAACTGATATGTGCAAACCCCACCTTAACAGAATTTTCTCATGGTTAACTGCAAATACTAACATCAGTGTGTTCAGTCTTTTACCTGCTGTGTAGAGTCAGATGTTCATAACACACTTTAACATGAAATAGTGTGTGTTTTGTTTATATCACATGTTTGGATGGGATATTTTCTTCTTAGATGACAATCAGAAACTTTGCATTTATAAGAATGGCATACTGATTAGAATATGCTAGTGGTGTCAAAAGCATTTGGGCTTAGATTTTAAAGATCTAACTTCAGTTACACTTATGGTTTTGAAGTTCAAAATTAGATTCTTTTTCTGATCTATTTTCATATTTCAGTGCCAAAGTACATTTTCTTTAGGTTTTGCTCCAGAACAGACACATTTACTTTCCACAGTGGTATTTGTACATCCTTGTTCTGGCTAACAGGTCATGACCCAGACACTCATGGAGATTATGCTTTCCAGAAATAAAGAATAATTCAAGCAGAGGAGAGTGCTTTGTGGCCATGGAGGTATCGAAGGGATTCTTGTTGAAAGCTATGAAAATTTGAATGTTTTCCATTAGCTTTGTTTGATGGAAAATGAGTTTAACTCAACAAACATTTTCACAGAAAGCTACCTAAAAAATGTATGGCTTTATTTTTTTTTTGGCAAGTTCTTTTGGTTTTAAAAAAATCTTCTGATATCATTTTTGTCAATTTTTTAGAGGAAAAACGCCTTTTGATCAGTTTTACTTTAACGTGCGCATCTCTTTAAGCTAAGTGTTTTGAAATACTGCTCATTACATAGGGCTCAGTACAGGCTGTGATGGATTGGTGGATGTTTAGGGAAAGCCAAGTTTAGGCTCAACAGAATCATTTTAATAATCCTTTCCAAAATACTCAGCTTGTGATCATGGTGGACAAGAGTCTATACAAATTAGTAGATAAAGAAACTAAAAGTGAATATGGCTCTGAATTTAGCATACTCACAGCAGATTCTTGCTTCCTTCATAGACTCAGAGGTTTAGGGTAAGATAGATATGATGGGTGAAATTAATGTATCTAAAATCCTTATTGTTAACTTGGGCACAAATATGTCTTGCCACATGAAAGTCTTATTTGTTTAGGATGGGTGGTGGGGGATGCAGGCATCTTGGTGGGGGGGGGTCCCCCTCTCTTTTGTGTGTTTTAGTTTTGATACCCTAGGAAAGATCTAACTTACACTGGAATCAGCACAGGATAATCTAGAAATAAAGACAGAAGAAAGTCCCTAGAGAAAATTAATGGTTAGTCATGTGGCCCCACAAAAAGTAAGCCTACTGCTTCTGGGCACTCATGAACTAGCTTATAATAGCTTCTGTTAGAGATAAGGATACATTACACAGATATGCAGTGAACAGAAACATGAAAACATTAAACCTTGAACTTATAAGGTTAATTTTAAATTAACAGGGGAAATATTAACATAACTGTGCTTAACTCAACAGAACAAAAAAAAGCTTTTGAGAAACATCCCCTGCAAGTTTCTGTATCAGTTTCACAGACTCTAAAAAAAAACCTCAGTATGTTTTCCTTTCAATGTGTTCAGTGTCCATTATATATGCAGATGTTAAAATGACATTAAAATATACTCAGTTTTCTTACTTGTAGACAGTGCATAATGAGTTCAAATAACAAATGATGTTTAATCTATGTGACTAAGTATTTTTTTTCCATGAAGCTTGAACTTCTGAGAGCTTCAAGTTAAGAGACCTGAATGATGCATTTTGCATCTATAGTAAAGATATAAACAATCCCGAGTATTTAATGTATTTATAGTGTGGAACCAGAATCATTTTAAAAGGAGATAGTTTGGTATCAGTTCAGCTGATCAGTGATTCAATACGTTCAACAGTCAAACTGCAGTCCAATGGGAATCCAAAATTTGGGACAGTGTTCCTGAGTTGAAGACACTTCCTCCCACATTACAAGGGCTGTTACCAGGGTTACTCTAGAAGAAATGGAAGATTTTATACACTGCTCTTGCTTCTGAACAGTCATTTCTTTTGTAGTTTTACTTTGCATGCTACTTATAGACTATAAAACTTTACATATCTATTTTTAAAGGTTTGTCCCCTCTCTGCTGCTCTTCCTTCTCTACAGACTTAACAGTTAATTATCTGGCTGATGGTTTTAATGTTCCTGACCACTCATTCATAAGCTATGATTCTGGGCTATGTCTGAAACTCTCCCATGCCATAGGAGCATGTGTGGTTTTACATTTCCTGTCATAGGACAAAGCCATCCCTGACATGAATTAGGGCTACAGTAACATACATCTAGCTGACTATGGCCTAAAAGGGTTGTTCTGGCAGCTGACAATCATCCAAGTGTGGAGAGGCCCATGCCTCCTTTTGACTTGACCATACACTACACTAGACCCTGGAAGTGGCTTTGAGCCATTGAAGGATTCTGCTGTGCTGGGGAAATGCCCCATCGGCTAGTTAAACCAGTATTACAACTGCTCTATTATAACAGATTAACCCAGAAAGCAGGGTTTAGGAGTTGGTCTTCCAAGAACATTAGCAGAACTCAGCAGGTGCATCCCAGCATTTCAAGTATATCTTATCAATATGTTGCAGCTGATCTCGTATCTCATCTACTCTTATATAAAAATGTGAAAGCCAACTTCACAAGTGCCTTTAAATATAGCTTTAGTTAGCATTAGCCAGTATTACAGCAGCAACATACACAGCCTGTTCAAATGGGATGCCAAATAAGTTATCTTTTGAAGGAATAATGCAATACAACATGAAGCGTGTACAGCTACTCTGATCCATGAATGATAAAAAAAAATCAAATTACAATTCAGCCGATGACATACAGATTACAGTAGTCTTGTTGGCGTTCTGCCTTACTCCGAGCAGTTCAATTAAATCAGAATAATCGTCTAGTTTGATATGTTCTGGAAGGTAAAAGCCATTTCAGGGAGATCTCTTAACATAATAGATTAAATGTAGAATCACCCACTCAGCCTCATTTTAAACACAAGTTATGAGCCTACTTTTAAGTGGCACGTGAGTAATGTCTGCATTCTTTAAAATAGTTTGTGGTTAAAAAAAAATATTATAGCACAGTGAGGAGCAGCAATGGGCACTGTAGCAAGTTGCTGCCCCCAACACACCTCCTCCTGGCTGACTGAGGCATTGCCCTTACTTCAGTTCCTATCCCCTCCCCCATGGTCTCAGACTCTGGCCATCCAGCCAGACCACTGTATAGAATCCTGCCCCTCCAGGAGCCATGGCATCCTTTACCAAAGCCCTAAAGTAACATACAAAAAAACAAACCTTCAGTTCAGCTGGCAGCCCCATCCTCCCAAATCATAGATATGCCTCTGCTACCTTAAATTGTTCTTTTGTGACTCAATCCACCTCACAGTCCAGACACTGATCCACTCCTCCCCTTACTCAAAGCTTCAGCCAGGCCTGTTTGCTCTTCTCCCCTTTCTTGGCCTTCCTTCAGGCAGCTCCTAAACAAAAAGCGATTCCCAAAGCTGCCACCTCCTGGTGGTTTTTCCTCCCCTCAGAACTTTTTATGGAAACAAGACCGGCTCTTCCCCAAGCTGTGCTTTATTTCTAATTAGACCTGGCCAACCATCTTGGTGCCAGCAGGCAGAGTAGTTGGCCTCTCCAGATTTTATTAACCCTCTCCCAGCATGTGTGGCGTAAATACCTGCATTGCATACCCACTCCCTCAAGACTGCATCCTACCTTGTACTAGAGTCTTGCTACTCTGGTGTGGGGGAGGAGATTAGCCCACCTTGTACTACTTATCCTTCTCATACCATTATTTCAATAGATAACCCCTTTCTCTTCCAAAGGCTCTCCTCATCTTCCAGGAGCTCACTGGAACCCAGCATTGATTTTCTTAACACATAATGGCTTTTAATCTAATCATCATCTTTGGGTCACCTGACTTGTGATTTTTTTTTGAACATTACAGATTAGCAGTGATGCAGATGATTGCTTGAGAAATGGAAAAAATTAATACAAACAAGTGATATCATTTAAAACAAATACCATTTGTCTTAGGCTAATATAATAGTTTAGTTAGTACCAAAAAAACCCAAAACCCTACCTTAAGATCTCTTGAAAGGACCAGTAATAGTTATGTTTCAATTCCAAATTGACCAGTCTTCATTCTGTGTGTAAAAAAAAAAAAAAAAAAGGTAAGAGACTCACCTTATACAAAACACTTATCATAGTCAAAGTGCTGTGCAAACCTCAAACAAAAATCCACACAATACTGGTGTGTTAGTTATAATCCAAGATGGGGAAGCTGAGGCACAATCAGTTTTTGTCCAGGGCTAAAGAGCAGATTGGTGGCACAGTTAAGAGTAGAATTCAAGAATCCTCAACAATTTTTTTTTCAGACTATGCTGTTTCTGGGATATAGAATAATATTTTATAAGCATTCATGATGAAAGGCCTCACATTTTATATCCAGTAAGAATCTTAGCAAATATGCTGAAAACATAGTTTTTAAACAGGCAATATATTCAGTTAGCTCCCAGGAGAAAAGCCTGTAAAAAAAGCCAAATTTCACCCCAAAATAAAATGTGTATCCAAAGAATGCTTACAAACACACACAAATATCCTTAACCTATCCCTGAAAGATGGTACTTACCTACTGTGTGCATGTCCAAGCAGACAGACTTCCAGAGCTGCAGGCATTAAACAAAATTGGGGATATCATCCTTCTGAGATAGGAACAAAATACCATGTTATCTAAACAAAATGTGTTTCAGAAATTTATCATGTCACTGAAAATTTTGTTAGGAAATCTCCTCTAGCTCAGGATGGGATTACAGGTCAAAACAAAAGAGGAAACTCACCCCAGAATTTCCAATAATGTAGTGGTAAGGGCATTCACCTGGGACATGAGAGACCCAACTTCAAGTCTGGGCTCTGCTTGATGTAGAACAGGGATTTGAACCTATGCATCCCACATCCTGGGTGAATACTATAACCAGTCCCACAAGGCTGTTGGCTATTTGGGGTTGGTCTTGGTGTCTCTCTTCCCTCCCTCCTCCACATCAGAATGAAAACAAATTCCATTTTTTTTTCACAACATGGAATTGTTGTTTTCCAGCTACCCTTACAGATAAGTTTAAAAGTTTGATTTTAGTGATATTAGAGTTTTCAGTCGTTCCCTATAGTTAAAGAAGAGATTTCCTTCCAGTTCTACAAGCAATGTTTTCGCTTCTGCCACTGCAATTTTTATGTAGTCTTAGGTATTTTGAAAATGTGAGAACCAAAAACAAAATTGATGCCTATGGACGTATATTTCTATTGCTACATTAGCAAATGTGTCTTTGCCAGAAAAGTCAACAGAGCTCAGTTTGAATAGCTCTTATATTGTATGACATTTTTCAGTATAAAATGTAAACAAAGTAATAAACTTATTTAGTTTAATCTCTAGGTCAATAATTTCCTTCTACCTTATTTGAAAAGCAGCATTATCAACATACCTCTGAAGTGCGCAGGTAATGACATCTGGATGAGCAATTCACAGGAAACTATTTAACAGAGCTGGGCATTGAGAAGTTTCTCCATCCTATGAGAAATCAAAATCCCATAACACCCCTCCCCACCTGGCAATGAGACCAAAAAAGAGAATATCAAAATTTCAGAACAATCCAAAAACATAAAATAAAAAATGGACTCACTCAAAATAGTTTTTTTCAATTTGGACCTCCTTTATTTTCTTACATTCTATACTATCAATTAACTTAAATTTCTAAACAAAAAGTAATTTGGATTTCCCCCAAATGGAACCATTTCATTTCAAAAACTGTCAAAATGGGACACTGACAATTTCCATTTTTTTAAATGGAAAAGTCATCAAAACCGATCTTTTTTTTTTTTTTTTTTTTTTTCCTGTGAACATTTTTGGTATCAATGAAATGGCATTTTCCTTCAAAAACAAAAAATGTGGAAAAATTCCCGAACAATGCTTATTTAATGTGGTCATTTTTCCCTTTTAACTGTGATCAAACTGCAAGCTTCATGAACTTGTTTTTGTTTTTTGAAAACTAGTATGTTTGTCTGAACTGAATGTCTTTCAGTTTCTTGATTGCCCATAAGCCAAGTGTTCACTCCTGAACTGTAGGACTAGGTTGTTTTAGCCCTTAATTGGTCATGCAGAGGCATAAGGGAAAAACAAGTTCCCCCTTATTTCTATGCTAGGTCCTGATGATATTGTGACTTAAGTCATGGAGAGAGAATGCTCAGAACTGCTCCCTGCAAATGGATGGGCAACCCCCTGGCACTTTTCTCATACTTACCAGCAAGTTACTACTCTGTTATAGATGCCTTGGAAGTAGGCTTGGGGTAAGCAGGGAAGGAATTGTGACTCAGTCACAATTCAGTCTTTGGTCTGCTTCTTGGGTAGTGCAGCTATGTGTCGCTCTTCACTAAAAGCAGATTGTAATGTTACTATGTTGCCTGTAGTATTTCCTGTTCTTTGACTGGATGACTTCCAAATACCACAATGAGTTTGAAAAATGTTGCAAACATTTCCTGAAGGAGCAGTCTGAATATTCACAAGAGTCTCCCAACACTTTTTTTGTGAATTTTTCTCAAGCTAAAATTTGCCAGTATGCAGAATGCTTAGAAGCAAATTCATATTTTTTTGAACAAATCTTCATACTTTCTTTAGAGGAGTATTTGCACAACATGAGTAATTATACACCTTGGGGTAGGGGAGAAGTTTGAAGGTTTCCATATTTTTTTCTGCACTTCAGTCCTATTTTTAAATTAAATTATGGTTGTAATTTGACAAGTGACCCTGCAAAAATGGGATAGTGGGGCTCAGTTTTTGTTGCTTTTCAATGTCTCAAGAACCACTTTGCTCATTTTAAAAGTAAAGGTTTTCAGTCCTGCAAATGTAACCTGGGATTGGAAAGTCAGTCTCCTACAGGCCCTCAATGTGTGATTGCATAGGTGAGGGTATTTGTTTGGCAAGATCTCCAATCTCCATTAGAAAGAGGTCATCTAGTCCAACCCCCTGCTCAAAACAGGGCCAATCCCCAACTAAATCATCCCAGCCAGGGCTTTGTCAAGCCTGACCTTAAAAACCTCAAAGGGAGGAGATTCCACCATCTCCTTAGGTAACCCATTCCAGTGCTTCACCACCCTCCTAGTGAAAAGTTTTTCCTAATATCCAACCTAAACCTCCCTCACTGCAACTTGAGACCATTGCTCCTTGTTCTATCATCTGCTACCACTGAGAATAGTCTAGATTCATCCTCTTTGGAACCCCCCTTCAGGTAGTTGAAAGCAGCTATCAAATCCCCCCCTCATTCTTCTCTTCTGCAGACTAAACAATCCCAGTTCCCTCAGCCTCTCCTTATAAGTCATGTGTTCCAGTCCCCTAATCATTTTTGTTGCCCTCCACTGGACGCTTTCCAATTTTTTCACATCCTTCTTGTAGTGTGGGACCCAAAACTGGACACAGTACTCCAGATGAGGCCTCACTGATCTCGAATAGAGGGGAACGATCACGTCCCTTGATCTGCTGGCAATGCCCCTACTTATACATCCCAAAATGCCATTGGCCGCCTTGGCAACAAGGGCACACTGCTGACTCTTATCCAGCTTCTTGTCCACTGTAACCCCTAGGTCCTTTTCCGCAGAACTTCTGCCTAGCCATTCAGTCCCTAGTCTGTAGCGATGCATGGGATTCTTCTGTCCTAAGTGCAGGACTCTGCACTTGTCCTTGTTGAACCTCATCAGATTTCTTTTGGCCCAATCCTCTAATTTGTCTAGGGCCCTCTGTATCCTATCCCTACCTTCCAGTGTATCTACCTCTCCTCCCAGTTTAGTGTCATCCGCAAACTTGCTGACTGTGCAATCCACATCATCCTCCAGATCATTAATGAAGATATTGAACAAAACTAGCCCCATGACCGACCGTTGGGGCACTCCACTTGATACCGGCTGCCAACAAGACATGGAGCCATTCATCACTACCCATTGAGGCTGTCAGGGTTCCTTCCCGACTCTGAACTCTATGGTACAGATTGTGGGGACCTGCATGCTTATTCTTACCAGCTTAGGTTAAAACTTCCCCAAGGTACAAACTTTGCCTTATCCTTGAACCCTATGCTGCCAGCACCAAGTATGTTAAACAAGGAACAGGGAAAGAGCCCACTTGGACACGTCTTCCCCCCCCCCAGCCCCCAAGCTCTACACCCCCTTTTCTGAGGAAGGCTTGATAAAAATCCTCACCATTTTGCATAGGTGAACACAGACCCAAACCCTTGGATCTTAAAAACAATGAAAAAGCAATCAGGTTCTTAAAAGAAGAATTTTAATTGAAGAAAAAGTAAAAGAATCACCTCTGTAAAATCAGGATGGTAAATACCTTACAGGGTAGTTAGATTCAAAACCATAGAGAATCCCTCTAGGCAAAACCTTAAGTTACAAAAACACAAAAACAGGAATATACATTCCATTCAGCACCGATTTACCAGCCATTTAAACAAAAGGAAACCTAAATCATTTTAGCTAGATTACTTACTAACAAGTTCTAATACTTCATTTCTGTTCTGTTCCCAGCAAAAGCATCACACAGACCCTTTGTTTCCCACCCCCTCCAGCTTTGAAAGTATCTTGTCTCCTCACTGGTCATATAGGTCAGGTGCCAGCAAGGTTCTTAGCTTCTTAACCCTTTACAGGTGAAAGGGTTTTTCCTCTGGCCAGGAGGGATTTTATAGTTCTGTATACAGAAAGGTGGTTACCCTTCCCTTTATATTTATGACAGAGCCCGACGATCTAGCCAGCTTTCTATCCAGCTTTATAGTCCATGCATCCAGCCCATACTTCTTTAACTTGCTGGCAAGAATACTGTGGGAGATCATGTCAAAAGCTTTGCTAAAGTCAAGGAATAACACATCCACTGCTTTCCCCTCATCCACAGAGCCAGTTATCTCATCATAGAAGGCAATTAGATTAGTCAGGCATGACTTGCCCTTGGTGAATCCATGCTGACTGTTCCTGATCATTTTCCTCTCCTC
This sequence comes from Eretmochelys imbricata, assembly GCF_965152235.1. Lineage (NCBI taxonomy): Eukaryota > Metazoa > Chordata > Testudines > Cheloniidae > Eretmochelys > Eretmochelys imbricata. Next base: position 147,229,775 of record NC_135572.1, read on the forward strand.
TCTAAGTGCTTCATAATTGATTCCTTGAGGACCTGCTCCATGATTTTTCCAGGGACTGAGGTGAGGCTGACTGGCCTGTAGTTCCCCAGATCCTCCTCCTTCCCTTTTTTAAACATGGGCACTACATTAGCCTTTTTCCAGTCATCCAGGACCTCCCCCAATCGCCATGAGTTTTCAGATAATGGCCAATGGCTCTGCAATCACGTCCGCCAACTCCTTTAGCATGCTCAGATGCAGCACATCCAGCCCCATGGACTTGTGCTCATCCAGCTTTTTTAAATAGTCCTGAACCACTTCTTTCTCTACAGAGGGCTGGTAGTCCTTCCCCATGCTGCACTGCCCAGTGCAGTAGTCTGGGAGCTGACCTTGTTCGTGAAGACAGAGGCAAAAAAAGCTTTGAGTACATTAGCTTTTCCCCACATCCTGTCACTAGGTTGCCTCCCTCATTCAGTAAGGGGCCCACACTTTCCTTGACTTTCTTCGTGTTGCTAACATACCTGAAGAAACCCTTCTTGTTACTCGTAACATCTCTTGCCAGCTGCAACTCCAAGTGTGATTTGGCCTTCCTGATTTCACTCCTGCATGCCCAAGCAATATTTTTATTCTTCTCCCTGGTCATTTGTCCAGTCTTCCACTTCTTGTAAGCTTCTTTTTTGTGTTTAAGATCAGCAAGGATTTCACTGTTAAGCCAAGCCGGTCGCCTGCATGTTTACTATTCTTTCTACACATTGGGATGGTTTGTCCCTGTAACCTCAATAAGGATTCTTTAAAATACAGCCAGCTCTCCTAGACTCCTTTTTCCTCCTCATGTTGGGTGTTGGGAGACTGGGGGGGGGGGGAAGGGAAATACTCACAGATGTATCTTACTTGCAAATTAACAACATTGGATATAAGTCCATTGACCGTCAATAACCATGTAACTGGCCAATGACACTTTTTTTAGAAACACTTTTCAGAACAGAGCTATGCTTAAAATGTACCATTCAAGACAATAACCTCTTCAGAAGTTATTGACTTCACCTTAGCTATGACACCAGCTAAGTATTGGACCCAGTGTGAACATTTTCAACTTTCTGTGATTCCCGCCCAATCCCCCATTATGAGAATTACTTATTTGTAATCTACAGGATGAAAATATTAGAAATCAGCCTACTTGGAGTTAATAAAAAGAAAATATTTATTTGCTTTTGGTGCACACGTCTAGTGCCCTATAAACCATTGTTTGGTTGATACTCACTTTTCAAATATATGCTTATGAATTTAAATTGCCATTGGAAATTTGCCATGAAAAAGGGTACTTTCTCCTATGAAAAAAATCTACCATTAGTCGTCAAAAGCCTGAGTTCTAGTATGTATTTCCTGCTTGTCAGTTCTCCATGCTAGAACTCTATCATGCCCTTTCCTCCAATATTTCTCCAATCAGTACTCCTATAGATCATTTCCAATTTTACATCATAAACAACACTCCATTCTGTGATTCATCAGATCAGAAACTAGATTGACAAGAGATACTCATTGTGTTGCTGGTTTTCTTCCTGCTCACACTGTAGGAATGCAAAAAAAGACAAAGGCATTGAGTCGTACTCTACTGAGCAGCCCACAGAAGATTCACATTGCACAATGCCCCAGAAAGGGTTGCAGTTTGACAAACCACAAATCTGATTGAATAAGTCAATTCTCCCTTCTGTTTCATTGTGTAACTCAATTATTTCTAGTGTTGCAGTACTGATGTTTCCCTGTGAATGGTTGAAGGCAGTAAAACCAGCTTATGTTGCTCTAGGAAATAAACCCTAATTTGTTGAATCCACTGTCAGATTGGAACAAAAGTGCACCAGTGTAACTAGCCTTGTACTTAAAATAATTCTAATGGGATTTCTCTTGTTTTTTCACAGTAGCAGTGAGTCAAGTCCAAGCTTTTCATTACCAGCACTTGTGGAATGAGTCACTGTAAATACTCATTATTTTTTATATTTTTGAATTCTTCATAAATAGATCCTGATTTTTGCAAATATATTCATTGCTCTAAACCAGAGCTAAGCACCAGATACTTTGGAGGAACAATTGTTGCAAAATCTTCAGTTCAGCTGTTTGATTATTCATGGAGTATGCATGGTCGTGTTCACCGCATGGTGATGTTCCTGCAGCCCAAATGGTAGTTTGAATCTTTTTAAACAGAAGAAAGGTAAAATGTGAATGGTGAATGCTCATGTTCATGCATAAATTCCCTTCTTCCCATGCAATCAGAGATGTTTGTGCTTAGAACAGTCAGTCATTCCCCAAAGAGCTATGCAAATAAAAACCCATTCACAATGTTTTGAAATTTGAACAAATGATTACAAATAGTGTTTTGACCAGCTCTGCTAAACATAGATCATTTTTTGTTGATCAAATTCCTTTTAGTATCACAAAGAAGGCTTGTGGGTCCCTTGACATAATATTTTCCAAGTAGTAAAGCATATGTATTGTTGTAGTAAAATCCAAAACCAGAGACCATACATAATAGTGCACTCTACCACTGCTATGTGGATAACCAATCACTCCAAAATACACAAGGCTGGATTCTCTGGTGCACTAAGGACACTGTCTATTGTGAAGGTCTTTAAATAGAAGAGCCAAAGACTCCATGAAGTCCACAAGTGACTTTATCATTGCTATTGATTTTTATATGGAAGGCATTCAGATACTTTTGGTCTTGTGTGGCAGAATAAAATCCTGAGCTAGATACACAAAGCTCAGAGGAGAACTTCCCTTATCCAGGAGAACTCTTTATTGATGTACAGCTAGCTAGGGCAAAGAGGGGACACGATAGGCCTTCAGGAAGGGGGCACAATGGAACCAGGCAGGCATGAGTTCAAGAGTAGTAACTGGCTCCAGGCAGCTACCCCTCTTTACTCCTGAGCATGGAACAGAAAAAGTAGAGTATCCAGCCCACAGCCTTGCTATACACTGGATAACCTGAAATGAGGGCAGATGAGGTCACTAAATCACCGTTGCTTTAAGCATTGTTAATTTCAATAGAATTTGAAGTCCCAGAGGCCACCATGTAGCGAGCTGTTAACAGTGACTGTTCCTTAAAAAATAACCATATTATATTGTGCAACTTGCAAATAATGAATTAACAATATTGTCTAATGCAGTGGTTCCCAAACTTGTTCCGCTGCTTGTGCAGCAGCTCCCATTGGCCTGGAGCAGCGAACTGCAGCCACTGGGAGCTGCGATCGGCTGAACCTGCAGACGCAGCAGGTAAACAAACTGGCCCGGCCCGCCAGGGTCTTTCCCTGCACAAGTGGCGGAACAAGTTTGGGAACCAGTGGTCTAACTCTTCCTTTAAAATGTACAGCTTACTGAAGAAGTCATGTTGGCAACCTATAGAAATTGTTTTTGTCTAGTTTTCCACCAAGCAAGTACAGTCAAAGCTTACTCTACTGTAGAGTCCAAACACAAAGCAGCTACAAAACAATTAGAAAAGAATATGCTACAGTTAATATTTACTCTATGGCTTAGTGATGCTGTTTCAGAAAGAAACTTGACATGGTGGTTGTCAGAGCTGATTCCCCACTCTGGCACTTTGAGTGCAGAAGGTGGGGGCCCACAAGGATTTTAAAAATTAAGATTTGCCACTCCAGGCCTGTATTAAACCCCCACGGTTACAGCTTTCCTCTGACCTTGGCTTGGTAAATGCTGCCACCACCCATTTGTAAGAAACTGCCTCTTACAAATCCTGGAAAAACTCACTTGGGAAGTTTTCCTTGAGGCCCCTCAGCTTTTCCACCCCGCCCTTGGGGAAGCCGAGAAGAAAACAAACCAAAGGGAAACCCAGCTGTTACCACCAGCTAATAGAAAAACATATGCACAAACCTTTTAAAACACACACAAATCAATCAGGTTCTTAAAGGTAAAATTTATTAAAACAAAAAGGAAATACATCTGAAACTCAGTCTTTTGCTAGATTTTAAAAAAGCAATTCCAATAATTAAGCACCCAAAATAGCTTTCTTGGGGGTTCAGCTTAAAGGTTACAAAAGCATCTGGGGTTAGAACAGAGGAATCCACAAGCCGTACAGAAAATAAAAGAAATAACCCTAATCAATCTAAACATTCCCTGTCCCAATGAATTCTTCTAGGTATGGATGATGAATTTTCAGACCTGGTCCTAACTTTACACAGCATTCCAGCTGCCCCCATCTCTTTAGCCCAGAGAGAACAACAGAGACAAAGGAAAAGCTTTTTTCCCGTTTTAAAAAGTTCTAGCCTTCCCATTGGCTCTTTTGGTCAAGTGTTTACCTGGAGGACTTTTTAAACCTTTATAGGTAAAGCAAGCAGCCACCAAGGGGGACTTTATGGCTGGCTGGCTGGGTGTCCATAAAAGGGAGCTAACCCCCAGCCCCTTTCATTTATCACAGTTGTCCAGGTTATTTTACATCTCAACTACTGTTATGGCCACATGAAAATCTGCCTGTCCTAATGGATGGGAGTGTGCTTCTTTACAAGAAGTAACTTAATAAATCATTGCCATTGCCCTGGGGTTCTGAACAGGCTGAAAAACCACTACAAGGAAGGTTGAATTTTAAGTGCGAAACTTGTGCAACAGTTAAGCTTTAAATTATCTGATTTTTCTTTTTAAATTAAAATGAAGTAAATCCCAACATCATGTCTTTATGCAAAGCTAATTTCTGGAATCAAATCTCATGAGACCCCTTAAATTAGTGGTTATTGAACCCAATACTCATTACATATAATTAAAACTGATACATAGGTAGATTTTGTGAATGTAAAAGTAATGTATAGAAAGGAAATGGCCACAAAGTTTGGAACTGACTCTTCTGTGAATTGCAGTGTTATAGCTGTATAGGTCCCAGGATATTAGCGGAGACAAGATGCGTGAGGTAATGTCTTTTATTGGACCAACTTCTGTTAGTGAATGAGACAAGCTTTAGGAGCTCAAAAGCTTGTCTCTTTCACCAACAAAAGTTGGTCTAATAAAATATATTACCTCACCCACCTTGTCTCTTGTGAATGGTATTTGATACAAAAATAGGATTTATAACTTTTCATCTTACTTAACTCCCAGACTGACCAGCAGAATAACTAGCAGTTCAATGCTGAGGATTTAAATAAATATGACAAATGAGGCTGTATATATTATTAAGGTTGTCTAATACTTCCCATTATAAGACCCTGTTTGACAAACTTTAAGTGTTCGGGCTGAAATTTTCCCTGCCTAGTGTCTGCCTTGAGCAGCCTTTTTTGGAAAATTTGACCAGAAACAGTTCACCCATTTCTGAGAAAAGGCTAGGGAAAAATAACTTTTGTCCATGTTAAAGAATTTGGACAGCCCTTTCTTTTAAAAGCTCTAGTGCTGCCATACTTTGAAGCAGAGACTTTTAATTTTACAAGGGAGAGGCTCTTGTGGCAATGATTTGCCTTTCGCTGTCCCCATTGTCTGCAGGGATCCTACTTCATTTTCTCTAGAAGTTGGAAAGTAAATAGCAAATGATGCCGGGGGTTGCAGGAAGAGAATGGATGGTCTCATGGTTAAGTCAGTTTCATGCGGTCCTAGAGAACTGGATTCTATCTCTGCTTCTGCCACAGCATTTCTGTGCAATGCTGGACAAGTAACTTAAAACAAATATTACATAGGTGGTCACTATGTATTCCTCATTTTCTGAGTCCCTGACTTGAGACTCTGGGGTCTAATATGCAGTAAATGGGAGTTGTGCATTGAACATATTATACAATTCTACATAACACTAAGATCACTGAAAAATCATGCTCTAGGTGTCAAATTGGTCAGTCAAAATTACTACATACTTTTTGCCTCAATCTCTCTGCTCATCAGTTACCCTGGTGTAGAATGGAAATAATATTTGTTTGTGAATCATTCCTATACTATAAAAAGGAGCACCACATAAAATCCCATGAGGAAATTCATAAGGCTTGGAGCTACCCACTGAACAATGAGGAGATAACAAAATACTGAATAGCTGCTCATTAAGGGAGCATCATCCATCCTGTGCACTGAAGGAGACTGGGATCTTGTGGAAAAAATAGAAGGTGATCATGTAATTAAAGATTGTATCATAATGCAAGGCAAATTAAGGTGGCACAGACTACCTTAATTCTGGCATTTCATAACTTTTGAGTGCTTGATTTGCAACCTTAATATTTTAATGCAGATTTTTGTTTGCTATATTTATTAAAATATGAGAATGACAGATGTGTATATACTCAAAAGACAGAGTTAAACAGGTACATTTATATGGCTGGGGACTACTCTTACCTTACCCAAGTACAAAATCATGGCAGTACTAAAGTCAATAGGAAAACTCTATTGTTTTCATTGGGGCCAGAATTTTACCCCAGATGTTTTAGGTTATATTTCTGTCTCTCTCTCTTTTTCATGCGTCACTCATCTCTTAGCTTGCGAACACATAAAAGCAGAGATTGCATATTCTGTACTGTATGTATGAAAAGCACCAAATGCATTCTGGATGCTTAAGTATTATAAATAATAATAGGCAAGATCTTTGGCTAATGGAAATCAGTGGAGCTACAGCAACTTACATTAGCTCTGGTTTTGACCCAGAAACCACTATGAAAAACATCCTGAGCTGATGGTGTCAAATTTGCAGTCCTCGCACACAGACAACCCACCAACCTGCAGCATATTCTCACCAGCAACTACACACTGCATCATAGTAACTCTAACTCAGGAACCAATCCATGCAACAAACCTCAATGCCGACTCTACCCACATATCTACACCAGCGACACCCTCACAGCACCTAACCAGATCAACCACACCATCACCGGTTCATTCATCTGCACGTCCACCAATGTAATATAAGCTGTCATGTGCCAGCAATGCCCCTCTGCTATGTACATCGACCAAACTGCACAGTCCCTACGTAAAAGGATAAATGGACACAAATCAGATATTAGGAACGGCAATATACAAAAACCTGTAGGAGAACAGTTCAATCTCGCTGGACACACAATAGCAGATTTAAAGATAGCCATCCTGCAGCAAAAAAACTTCAGGACCAGACTTCAAAGAAAAACTGCCGAGCTTCAGTTCATTTGCAAATTTGACACCATCAGCTCAGGATTAAACAAAGACAATGAATGGCTAGCCAACTACACAAGCAGTTTCTCCTCCCTTGGTGTTCACATCTCAACTGCTAGAAGAGGGCCTCATCTTCCCTGATTGAACTAACCTCCTTATCCCTAGCCTGTTTCTTGCTTGCATATTTATACCTGCCTCTGGAAATTTCCACTACATGCATCCAACAAAGTGGGTATTCACTAGGGTGACCAGATGACAAGAACAAAATATCAGGACACATGGGGGAGCAGCCAGAGCCCCCCCCACACACACACACCAGGGCCGGCTCTAGGTTTTTTGCCACCCCAAGCTTAAAAAAAAAAAAAAAAAAAAAAAAAAGCCCAAGAGCCACCAAAGCAAAATATCGGTTGGGACATGGGACAACCAACTAAATATCTAGACAGTCCTGATTTTATCGGGACGTCTGGTCATCCTAGTATTCACCCACAAAAGCTTATGCTCCAATACATCTATTAGCCTATAAGGTGCCACAGGAATCTCTGCTGCTAATATTAAAATGTCCAGTATTTTGCTTCCCATTGTGATGTTCACATCATTCTTTGGGGATGTTTAGCGTTGTGAAAGATAAGATGAATATGGCGTCACTGTATGTTGTTCAAGTCTTATCCTGATAGTGACACAGGTTTAACTTATAAAATATGGAGTTGCTGTTTCCTCAAAGTTAATTTATAAATTCTGATGCTTCAGCTAAAGAGTTTTAGTTGGTTTCATGTACTTCCCTACTAAAGGACCTTCTTACTATAATAGGTCTGTATGGCAACATGAGGCATATTGTTTTGTGTGTAGGTGGCTCATGGCTCTGAATTCTGGTTTTTTACTTGTGGACTCTTGAACTGTGAAATTCTGGTCCCATTTTAATCAGTAGGTATTTCCCCCACTATCTGAATGGGCATAGGATTTCAGCTAGGAATGTTCAATGGAATTCAGTTAATTATCACTATTTATTTGTAGAGACTGAGAACATTCAGCCACATGCAGCAATAATTACTTTTGAAAGCTACAAACTTACTAGTATGCTGATCAATAGGCCATTTGGATCAGATTATAACTAATTTAGTTTGATTTCAAATGCAAGAAAGAATTTCTCAGTTCTCTGAATGATATTTCTTTGCATGTATCAAAAAGAAAGTTACAGCTTTTATAGTTAAACCAGTCAGACATGTATCACCAGATCTGATCTCCCTTAGTATTCAATTAGAAGAATTTACTCTTTTGGAGCAAAATGGAGCACATCTTCTGTTCATGTGTGATGTGGGTACATGTACATAGTTGAGATGCAGTGATTATGTGGCTATTACAGTCCAAATGAAGGTTTCTCAAATCAATCCTCAGATTCTACTATGGTGTATATATACTATAAATCTTTAGTTTGAAGCTGTGGCTTCTATTTCATTTGGCTTTCATTATATTATTACATAACTATCATATATGTAATGGAATTAGAGCTGGTTGAAAATGGGGAGGGAGAGAATTCCCCTAAATTTTGAAAGATTTAATTTTGCAGGGTAAAATTTGACCCACTTTTTGATGAAATCATAGAATATCAGGGTTGGAAGGGATCTTAGTAGGTCATCTAGTCCAACCCCCTTCTCAAAGCAGGACCAATCCCCAATTTTTTGCCCCAGATCCCTAAATGGCCCCCTCAAGGACTGAACTCATAACCCTGGGTTTAGCAGACCAATGCTCAAACCACTGAGCTATCCCTCCCCTCCGCAAAATCAAGCACCCAATGTGGGACTCAAAACCACAACCCTGAGATGAAGATTCTCATGCTTTACTGACTGAGCTGGGCTATCTTATTCAGTTCATGATATTGTTAATTTTCATTTTATATCAAAATTATTTCTGCTGCAAGGTTTTAATAAATGAATTTTTTCATACCTTTATTTTTTTCCCTTTTTTGTTGAAATAAACTGCAAAAAACATGAAGACAAACAAAAGTTTGAGATAGTTTTCGCAAATTTGGTTTGGAAAAAATAATTTGAAATAATGTCACCCGATTCTATATGGGAAAGATTATGCTAATTGTTTTAAGTCTTGAGCATGCTTCGGGTGAACTAAGCATTTTCCCTAGTCTAAGCCCCATCAGACTGGGCTGAATGCCCATTCAGTTAATAAAAGTGCTATGATTTTTTTCTTATGAGAAACTTGATCCTTGGGTGTTTATTTAATACCACTTTTACTTTTACTTTCCCCTGTGACTTTACCAAAAGGTGGTTTAAAAAGAAACCCAACTTCTACAACATTTTAAGGTCTTTCTCTTTCAGAATACATGGCAAATGTTAGCGTACTAAAGTAGGAAATCATATATTAAAATCCCTTTTTAGTAAAGATTCAATTAATGTGGCTTTTAAATGAACCCTCTATGTGTGATATAGGCACTTTCTCTCCCTCATTCATCTCTTCGGGCTCTGTTGATTTTTGCAAATGTTCTTTGTTATTTCAAAGTCTGGAGTTTCTTGAGAAGTCTGCTGATGTTGAGCTATATCCCTTCTCTTCTCGCTGATGTAATTGGGGATGTCAAGGTTCCTCCCCCACTCTGAACTCTAGGGTACAGATGTGGGGACCTGCATGAAAAACCTCCTAAGCTTATCTTTACCAGCTTAGGTCAAAACTTCCCCAAGGTACAAAATATTCCACCCGTTGTCCTTGGACTGGCCGCTACCACCACCAAACTGATACTGGTTACTGGGGAAGAGCTGTTTGGACGCGTCCTTCCCCCCAAAATACTTCCCAAAACCTTGCACCCCACTTCCTGGACAAGGTTTGGTAAAAAGCCTCACCAATTTGCCTAGGTGACTACAGACCCAGACCCTTGGATCTTAAAAACAATGAATAATCCTCCCAACACTTGCACCCCCCCTTTCCTGGGAAATGTTGGATAAAAAGCCTCACCAATTTGCATAGGTGACCACAGACCCAAACCCTTGGATCTGAGAACAATGAAAAAGCATTCAGTTTTTTACAAGAAGACTTTTAATAAAAAATAGAAGTAAATAGAAATAAAGAAATCCCCCCTGTAAAATCAGGATGGTAGATACCTTACAGGGTAATTAGATTCAAAAACATAGAGAACCCCTCTAGGCAAAACCTTAAGTTACAAAAAAGATACACAGACAGAAATAAGAAAAGGAGTACTTGTGGCACCTTAGAGACTAACCAATTTATTTGAGCATGAGCTTTCGTGAGCTACAGCTCACTTCATCAGATGCATACCGTGGAAACTGCAGCAGACTTTATATATACACAGAGAATATGAAACAATACCTCCTCCCACCCCACTGTCCTGCTGGTAATAGCTTATCTAAAGTAATCGTCAGGTTAGGCCATTTCCAGCACAAATCCAGGTTTTCTCACCCTCAGTCTGCTGCAGTTTCCATGGTATGCATCTGATGAAGTGAGCTGTAGCTCACGAAAGCTCATGCTCAAATAAATTGGTTAGTCTCTAAGGTGCCACAAGTACTCCTTTTCTTTTTGCGAATACAGACTAACACGGCTGTTACTCTGAAACAGACAGAAATAGTTATTCTATTCAGCACAATTCTTTTCTCAGCCATTTAAAGAAATCATAATCTAACACATACGTAGCTAGATTACTTACTAAAAGTTCTAAGACTCCATTCCTGGTCTATCCCTGGCCAAGACCCAGCATACAGACAGACACAGACCCTTTGTTTCTCTCCCTCCTCCCAGCTTTTGAAAGTATCTTGTCTCCTCATTGGTCATTTTGGTCAGGTGCCAGCGAGGTTACCTTTAGCTTCTTAACCCTTTACAGGTGAGAGGAGCTTTCCCCTGGCCAGGAGGGATTTCAAAGGGGTTTACCCTTCCTTTTATTTTTATGACACGCCCCCCAAATCTCAGCTAGGGTGAAACACTGGCTGGGATTTCTTCCTGGAGCTCTAGGAAAAACAGAGTTAATAAGACACATGCATCTCTAAATATACTACCAAGTACATAAAGACTAACAATATTTTCCACATCTCAAGGACGATTTTAACCAGTTGATTCTAGGAAACTTTCACGGGAGAGTGCATCAGCCACTTTGTTAGAAGCTCCTGAGATGTGTTGAATGTCGAAATCAAAATCTTGGAGAGCTAAACTCCACCGAAGAAGTTTTTTGTTAGTTTCCTTGACGGTGTGAAGCCACTTCAGTGCAGCATGGTCAGTTTGCAGGTGGAAACGCCATCCCCAAACATATGGGCGTAGCTTTTCCAGAGCGTAGACAATGGCATAACATTCTTTTTCAGTGACTGACCAGTTGCTTTCCCTCTCAGACAGTTTTTTGCTGAGAAACACTACAGGGTGGAATTCTTGATCAGGTCCTTTCTGCATTAAAACTGCTCCCACACCACGCTCGGATGCATCTGTGGTTACTAGGAACGGTTTGTCAAAGTCTGGGGCCCTTAGTACAGGGTCAGACATGAGTGTCGCTTTAAGCTTGTTAAAGGCCTTCTGACACTTTCCGGTCCACTGAACAGCATTTGGCTGTTTCTTTTTGGTTAGGTCTGTCAGGGGGGCAGCGATTTGGCTGTAGTGCTGTACAAATCGTCTGTAATAACCGGCCAAGCCTAAGAAGGATTGAACCTGTTTCTTTGACTTTGGGACAGGCCACTTTTGGATAGCATCCACTTTGGCCTGTAGGGGGATGATAGTTCCTTGACCCACCTGGTGTCCAAGGTAAGTCACTCTGTTTAGGCCTATTTGACACTTCTTAGTCTTAACAGTTAGTCCTGCCTCCCTTATGAGCTCAAGGACTTTTTGTAGATGTTCCAGGTGGTCTGCCCAGGAATCCGAAAATATGGCCACGTCGTCAAGGTAGGCGACTGCATATTCTCCTAATCCCGCTAGGAGACCATCTACAAGTCTTTGGAAAGTGGCGGGTGCATTTCGCAGCCCGAAAGGGAGTATATTAAATTCATACAGCCCGAGATGTGTGATGAAGGCTGACCTTTCCTTGGCAGATTCATCTAGCGGTACCTGCCAGTACCCCTTGGTTAAGTCCAAGGTAGAGATGAACTGGGCCCGTCCCAGTTCATCTGTGCGGGGCATTGGATAGTTGTCTGGGCGAGTTACAGCATTTAGCTTACGGTAGTCCACGCAAAAACGTATTTCCCCATCTGGTTTGGGAACTAGAACCACTGGAGATGCCCATGCACTTTCAGAGGGGCGGATTACACCCATCTGTAACATATCCTGGATCTCCCGTTCTATAGCAGTTTTAGCTTGAGGAGACACCCGGTAAGGTTGGATCCTAATTGGGTGAGCATTACCTGTGTCAATGGAGTGGTATGCCCGTTCAGTCAGTCCTGGGGTGGCTGAGAACGTTGGCGCGTAGCTAGTGCACAGCTCCTGGATCTGCTGTCGCTGCATACGCCCAAGGGTCATGGAGAGGTTCACCTCTTCCACACCACCAGCACATTTCCCTTCGTAGTAGACACCTTCAGGCCACTCAGCATCATCATCTCCCTGGGCTGTAAACTGACAAACCTTTAATTCTCTGGAATAAAAGGGCTTTAGAGAATTAATATGGTACACCTTAGGCTTTCGGTTGGAGGTGGGGAATGCTATGAGATAATTAACAGCTCCCAGGCGCTCCTGGACCATGAATGGCCCTTCCCACGATGCTTCCATTTTATGGGCCTGGAGCGCCCTTAAGACCATGACCTGGTCTCCTACTTTGAAGGAACGCTCTCTGGCATGTTTATCATACCAGGCTTTTTGCTCTTTTTGAGCATCCTGTAAGTTTTCTCTAGCAAGGGCTAAAGAGGTTCGGAGGGTGTTTTGTAGGTTGGTTACAAAGTCCAGAATGTTAGTTCCTGGAGAAGGTGTAAATCCCTCCCATTGCTGCTTCACCAACTGCAATGGCCCCTTAACCTCACGGCCATATACAAGTTCAAATGGGGAAAACCCTAAACTGGGATGTGGTACAGCTCTGTAGGCAAAGAGCAACTGCTGCAACACTAGGTCCCAATCATTGGAGTGCTCATTTACGAATTTACGTATCATGGCCCCCAAAGTTCCATTAAACTTCTCCACCATGCCATTTGTTTGATGGTGGTAAGGAGTGGCAACCAAGTGATTTACCCCATGAGCTTCCCAAAGGTTTTTCATAGTTCCTGCCAGGAAATTAGTCCCTGCATCTGTGAGGATGTCGGAGGGCCAACCTACCCGGGCAAAAATGTCTGCTAGTGCCTGGCACACACTTTTAGCCCTGGTGTTGCTTAGAGCTACTGCTTCCGGCCATCGGGTGGCAAAATCCATGAAAGTCAGTATGTACTGCTTTCCTCTGGGTGTCTTTTTCGGAAAAGGACCCAGAATATCCACAGCTACTCGTTGAAATGGAACTTCAATGATGAGGAGTGGCTGGAGAGGGGCTTTGACCTGGTCTTGGGGTTTTCCCACTCTTTGGCACACCTCACAAGACTGGACATAGGTAGAAACATCCTTGCCCATTCCCTCCCAGTGGAATGATCCCCCAAACGGTCTTTGGTCCTGTTCACCCCAGCATGGCCACTAGGGTGATCATGGGCTAAGCTCAAGAGCTTGGCTCGGTATTTAGTTGGAACCGCCAACTGTCTCTGAGGATGCCAGTCTTCCTGGTGTCCACCAGAAAGAGTTTCCTTGTATAAAAGTCCTCTTTCTACAACAAACCTGGATCGATTAGAAGAGCTGAGAGGCGGTGGGTTGCTCCGTGCCGCCGTCCAAGCTCTCTGGAGGCTTTCATCTGCTTCCTGTTCGGTCTGGAACTGTGCCCTTGATGCTGGGAACATCAGTTCCTCATTGGATTGTGGACCTAGGCTTGGTCCCTCTGGAAGCGATATAGGGGACGGAGCTGTTTCTGTTGACTGTGAACCGCTCTCCGCTGGTGCACTATGTTGGGATTCAGGCTCCGGCTGAGCCTCTTGTGTAGGATTATCGGCTGCTGCCAGTTCAGGTTCAGTGGGGCTCTCTGGTGTTGAGGTTGCAAGTACTGGATTCAGTGCTGGCACGGGGTCGGGTGTTGGTTGTTCGGCTGGTTCCGGTTCTGGGACTGGTTCCGTCTGGGTCTCTGGGACTGGATCCACTACTGCTGTTGCAGACATTGGCCTGGGGTCCGGGTCCATCACCTCTGACTGGGTCCTGATAGAAGTTTCCGAAACAGAGCTAGGCCTCACGGCTTGTTTAGCCTGGCTGCGGGTGACCGTTCCCACCCTCTTGGCCTGCTTCACATGCTTCGCCAAGTCTTCCCCCAACAGCATGGGGATGGGATAATCATCATAGACTGCAAAAGTCCACATTCCTGACCAGCCCTTGTACTGGACAGGCAACTTGGCTGTTGGCAAATTCCAAGAGTTGGACTTGAAGGGTTGAATCGTCACTTGGATCTCTGGGTTGATTAAATTGGGGTCCACTAAGGAAGCATGGATAGCTGACACTTGTGCTCCGGTTTCCCTCCACGCGGTGACCTTCTTCCCGCCCACACTCACAGTTTCCCTCCGCTCCAAGGGTATCTGGGAGGTATCTGGGCCTGTGGACCTCTGGTGTGATTCCGGTGCAATGAACTGTAATCTGTTGGGGTTCTTGGGGCAGTTGGCCTTTACATGCCCCAGCTCGTTACATTTAAAACATCGTCCAGCTGATGGGTCACTGGGGCGAGGAGGGTTGCTGGAGAACGGGGTGGTGGGATGATAAGGGGTCTGGAGGGTTCTTTGGGAGGTAGGTGGGGCTTTGGGCGGCCCCCGGTAATAGGGTGTGATCTGGGGTGGTCCCTTCTGGTCTCCGCTCCAACTGCGACCAGTTTTCTTCTTCTCTGCCACCTCCACCCATCTGGCTCCAATCTCTCCTGCCTCAATTACAGTTTTGGGTTTCCCATCTAGGATGTATCTTTCTATTTCCTCAGGAACACCCTCTAAGAATTGTTCCATTTGCATTAGGAAGGGCAAATTTACTGGAGATTCAACACTTGCTCCTGATATCCAGGCATCCCAATGCTTCACAATGTGGTAGGCATGTCGGGTAAATGACATGTCTGGTTTCCACCTTAGGGCTCTGAACCTCCGACGAGACTGCTCGGGTGTTATCCCCATTCTGACTCTCGCCTTGGATTTAAACAGTTCATACTTGTTCATGTGTTCTTTAGGCATTTCAGCTGCCACCTCAGCTAAGGGTCCACTGAGCTGCGGCCTCAGCTCTACCATGTATTGGTCAGTAGAGATGTTGTACCCAAGGCAGGCCCTTTCGAAGTTTTCTAAGAAGGCCTCAGTATCATCACCTGCCTTGTAGGTGGGGAACTTTCTGGGATGGGAAGTGGTACCTGGAGAAGGATTGCTAGGGTTTGTTGGTATATTCTGCTGGGCCTTTATCCTCTCCACCTCCTCCACATGCTTCCTCTCTTTTCCCTTCTCCTCCTCCACATGCTTCCTTGCCTCCATTTCCCTCTTGTGGGCAGCCTCCTGTACCTCCTTCTTCAGCCGCATGAGTTCTATCTGTCTTTCATGTTCCCTTTGTTTTTCCTCAGCCTGAAATTTGGCTAATTCCAGCTGTAGTCGAGCTGAGGATTTGGTCATTCTAACCTCTCTGTTTTTAACTAACTTTACACCTGAGGTTTAGAAATAAACAAACAAAACTTGGCTGTAAAATTTTGCTGTGCTGGAATAGAATACCTATTCTCTGATAGTGATTGTCAGCCTACAGAAAAAGACAATTCCCTTGTCTCTGCTCTGGGCCCAAATTAAAGCAGAAAACCTCCAACTACTTGGAAACCTGCTTACCCAGCCCAAAGAAAAAGCAAATGGGTAGAACACACACCCCCTATTTACTTTTAGGAAGAAAAGGAAAAAAAAAAAACTCTGGGTTGGAAGACTGTGAATTTCCCTGCAGGAGTTAAGTACCCTGCCTCCAGGCAAAGAAAACCTGCAATTCACAAAGATAATCCCTTTTTGTCTCTGCTTGGCCACAGTTTCAGCTTTCAGTTGCTTTCTGGACTTCCTTTCCAAAGGAAAAAAAAATTTCCTTTTTAAAATCTGTATTTCTAGTTCAAAAAATCTCAACTGGATCTCAAAATGATTTCAGGTTAATCCCACCACTATGCCACCATGTCAAGGTTCCTCCCCCACTCTGAACTCTAGGGTACAGATGTGGGGACCTGCATGAAAAACCTCCTAAGCTTATCTTTACCAGCTTAGGTCAAAACTTCCCCAAGGTACAAAATACTCCACCCGTTGTCCTTGGACTGGCCGCTACCACCACCAAACTGATACTGGTTACTGGGGAAGAGCTGTTTGGACGTGTCCTTCCCCCCAAAATGCTTCCCAAAACCTTGCACCCCACTTCCTGGACAAGGTTTGGTAAAAAGCCTCACCAATTTGCCTAGGTGACTACAGACCCAGACCCTTGGATCTTAAGAACAATGAACAATCCTCCCAACACTTGCACCCCCCCTTTCTTGGGAAATGTTGGATAAAAAGCCTCACCAGTTTGCATAGGTGACCACAGACCCAAACCCTTGGATCTGAGAACAATGAAAAAGCATTCAGTTTTTTACAAGAAGACTTTTAATAAAAAATAGAAGTAAATAGAAATAAAGAAATCCCCCCTGTAAAATCAGGATGGTAGATATCTTACAGGGTAATTAGATTAAAAAACATAGAGAACCCCTCTAGGCAAAACCTTAAGTTACAAAAAAGATACACAGACAGAAATAGTTATTCTATTCAGCACAATTCTTTTCTCAGCCATTTAAAGAAATCATAATCTAACACATACGTAGCTAGATTACTTACTAAAAGTTCTAAGACTCCATTCCTGGTCTATCCCTGGCAAAGACCCAGCATACAGACAGACACAGACCCTTTGTTTCTCTCCCTCCTCCCAGCTTTTGAAAGTATCTTGTCTCCTCATTGGTCATTTTGGTCAGGTGCCAGTGAGGTTACCTTTAGCTTCTTAACCCTTTACAGGTGAGAGGAGCTTTCCCCTGGCCAGGAGGGATTTCAAAGGGGTTTACCCTTCCCTTTATTTTTATGACAGGGGACTAGATTGTGGCATTCATTTTAGGGTGTAGTACAGATTCCCCCTGTCCCAGAAGGAGCAGTGGGGAGATAGTGCTTCAGGGAGCCATAATTTGTGCCAGGGCTTTTCCATGTCTGTGCGGGCGTGGAAACTGTTCAAGAGCTAAGATGAAATAGTTTGTTCTCTCCTTCCCTTTCTCCTCCCTGCCCCATTGGGTATGCTGGCCATGCTCTGTAGGGTGGTACAAATGGAACAATCATTCCTCTTCCCACCCCCTTTTTGGTGTCTTCCCCCAAAATGATTGGCCAGACAACTCAACTCATGCCACTGCTTATGACAAACTGTGTTGCCACCAGCAAACTCTTATGCAGCTACTAGTGTGATGACTGCCATTTTGGCCAATGCACCAAAGGCTGAACCAGGGAACCATCAAAGCATCTTATTTGGGATTGTAACACATTCATATGGTATGTAGAGGACGTGTGACACACATTCACCAGTGGGTTACATACACTAGTACACTCCAGCCCTCATCTGTACAAAGTAAGTGATGATGTTCTTCGAGTGATTCTCCCTATTCTATTCCACTGTGGGTTACGCATGTGCCCGGAGTCAGAGAATTTTGAAAGTAGTGTCTGGTGATCTGAGCATGCACTCTGGCTTGCCTCATGCTTCTGACCAAGGTGATAAAAGGCGGAGCAGACCAACCGCTTTTGTAGTTACTGCTTATTGCCTCATGGTCTGGGTCGAAACCTTCAGTGTTCTCATCTCTGACATTTTAAATAAAAAGTTGTAAATAGTTTTATTAGTTCTTAACCTATACATTCGTAATTTTAGCAGTTTTTAATAGTTTTAGGTAGAATCAGATTAGGGGGCACCCCCACAAACATACCCATACCCTGTTCAGTACTGGACTATGCCCAGTATTCTGTGCTTCAACTCTGCACTACCTGGCCACGATCCTTCTCAATCAGCAACAACAATCAACACTGCCTCTACTGCCTGGGAGAAGCTCACATCGCAGTTCAGTGCAATATTTACCATTCCGTCCTCAGCCATACCCAAGAAGGGCAGGCACTTTGCCTGCACAAGTATCTCATAGAGGTGGCCGTGAGACCCCAACTGAATCCAGGCCATACCCTTACATTGGCCTGAATCAGTGAGGAGTGCACCTCCTGCTGCAAAGTCCGATTCTGGTGTCAGAGAATCTATTCCCACAGGTCCCGTGGGGCGGTTAGGAAGAAGTCTCATAAGGATGGAACTAAGTTTTCCTCTAAATTCATGTAAAAAAAAGAAGAAAGAAATTGGAGGTCCCATTTACCAGCTCACTCCTTTGCAGACTTAGTACATGTTAAGTCCCTTAGGCACAAGAAGAAAGCCCAGAAAATTGGGCTCCTTTGGCTCCAGACTGTGTTCCCTTGGTACTGCTCTTCACAAGACCCAGGACCCTCCAGCACTGGCAAAGGCCGACGTGCACCAGATACCATCTTCAGCCCTGGCACTGACAGCCGGAAAAGAGAGAGCACCTGTTACAATTTGGAGATCGGAACCATGGTTGCACTACAGGACATTTTCACTCTCCCCGATTCAGAATCTCCCCCTGAATCAGGATCCTATGCTCCAGGGAACTCATATGTCCTCTGAGAGGCCCACCTGTCATTTGGCCCTGCCCCCATAAATAATGTACACTTCTCCAATAGCACCAAAGGTAGCCCCAGTGGAACCCAAATTAGTCTCCTCTTCTTCAAGGGATTTGGAACCACCAGAAGAACTGCCTCTCCTGTACTGCTCTTATCCATTTCCCAGGAGGCCCTCACGACCCTGGGAGCAATGACTACCACAACTGGCCCAGAGCCATTGGTACCCCATGCCACAGGGACCTCCACAACCACCTATCAATCCCTCCCACTGGCCATATTAGGGGTCCTAGGACCAGTACATCTCTTTAGAGTCCATCTGATCCTATCAAGAGGCTTACACATCAACCTCTATAATTCTTTGCCTCGTCTCCTCAATGGGAGTCAGTGTAAACATTCAAAAGCCTGTTCTCACCCCCACAATGTCTTTGGACTTCATCCAGACAACCTTGAACTTTATCACTGCAAGGGCGTACTTTCCCAAAGACAGGTTCCAGACTGTGAAAAAGAGACCATAGCTTGTGTCCCAAGCAGCCCTTGGGTAACGGCCAAGACATCCCTATCTACTTGGCCACATGGCCTCTTGTCACTCCACTAACAAGGCTCTACCTTCATTATCTTTGAGCATGGCTACAGTCAGTATACTCATCAAGCTGTCATTTCATGAACCTTCTGCTCACAGTACCTGCCAAGGTACTGTCTTCCCTCCTATGGCGGATAAATTCTCACCCGGTATGCATGGTATTCACCTTTCTCCACTGTTCTCTGGACAAAACTGTCATTACCATTGCATCTGTACTGGGCTGGGGAGCCCATAAGGACAAATGCATGACAGAAGGGGCATGGACATCTCGATTGTCCAGAATGCACGTCAGTGTCCTAGAACGTCAAACAGTAAGTTTCCTACCACAAGTGCTGCACAATAACCTATGAGACAGGGTGCCAGTCATCCTGATCACCCCCTTTTGGACCAGACACATCCTGGCATGTCATCTTGCCCACTGATTACCGTCCCAAGATTTCCTAAGCTCATGACCTAGTGCAATGGCAAGATAAAGCACCGCAATCCACAGCTGTTCCTCCTCAGGGAATGATATTTGGATAATCATTGTCCCTTGAATATGTATGCTCGTCAGCTGTGTGGCACATTGTCTCTGACAGCACAAAGGATTCTACTGAAAATCTTATCTGGCTAAATGGAAATGCTTCTCTTCCTGGATACAGCTAGGAGTTGTTATACCAGAAGCTCTGGACATTCTCCTCACCCTAGACTATATCCTGTCTTTAAAGACATAGGGTCTCTCCCTCAGCTTACTGTGATTTCACCTAGCAATGATCAGTGCATTCCATCCACCTCCTGAGAGCTACTCCATTTTTGGACACTCGTTAACCAACCAATTCTGGAAATTTCTCATAGGAACCTTCCCACCTCTTCAAAGATCAGAATCTTGTTCTCTTGGTACTGACAAGACCCACATTTAAGCCTTCATCTACTTGCTCTATGTCCCTCCTCTCCATGAAGGTTGCTTTCCTTGTAGGCATCACTTCAGCAAGAAGGGTCATGAACTCCAAGCAATGATGGCAGCCCCTCTATCCACTGTGTTCAACAAAGATAAAGTTTCTTTATACCTCCACCTCAAATTTATCCTTCACAAAGTTTCAGAATTAATCAATCCATTCACGTACCTCTATTTTTTCCAAAACCACATGCATCTTCAGAAGAACATAGACTCCACTCCCTCAATGTGCAGCACACTTAGGTATTTTACCTGTAGAGAATAAGACCAATCAGAAAGTCCCCGAGACTGTTTATTGTGACAGCAGAGAAAGTCATGTCGTCTCCACCCAGAGAATTTCTAAATGGATAGCTGTCTTCATTCTACTCTATCAGCTCTTGAACCTCCCTCCCACTACAAGGGTGAGATCTCACTCCACTAGAGTGGAAGCAACAACCATGGTGTCTCTATAGGACATATCCCTGCTAGGCAGCTGTAAAGCTGCCATATAAAGTTCCATTTACACATTTTCAAAACATTACTCCCTGGTACAGGACTCAGCTGATGATGCTTCCTTTGGGACGGTGGTCCTCCACTCCACCCTACTGTCCTCATCCTCGCACCAACCTCCTACATAGGTATTGCTTGTCAGTCACCAACAGTGGAGTACTATAGGGATCATCGCTTGAAGAAGAGGAGGTTACTTACCTGTAATTGGAGGTTCTTCAAGTTGTGGAGTCCCTGTCTGTATTCCATCACCCACCCTCCTTCCCCTCTGCTTCAAATCTTTCTGATTTGTGGTGGAGAAGGAACTCAAAAGGTTCATCCTGCCCTTTCCACCTCTGTAGAACTACGAAGTGATCCAGGGTGCATGCATGGACCATCAGACACTACTTTCAAAATTCTCCAACTCTGGGCGCATGGTGCGCATGCTTGTCCCACAGCGGAATATGGATAGGGACCACACATCTCGAAGAACCTCCAGGTGCAGGAAATAACCTCCTCAGATAAAATGCACACCATCACAGTAGCATAAAGCAGCAGTCACAAAACTTGTTATTACAAGAGGAGTAGCAAAAAGCACACTTAGTTTTTCTCTAATATTTACTTTTTATGTGCCCTGTTGTGTGCCAGTTGTAGTTAGCACTGCTTTTTAAAAACTAATTTTGATGCTGGGTTTAGCATTTGAATGCAGAATATTCCACCATGCCTAAGATTTTTTTTTTGTTCATGAAAGAACACAATTGAGCTGGGAGGATGGTCCTTTCTATGGCAATAGAATTCTTTTCTTTACAGGAAATATTGTTTTCCTTTCTTTTAGCAACAGCCATTTGGTCCTTAAGAGCAGTCAGTGAACAAGCAGTAATGCTGAAGGAAAACAAAAATGTTGGCCCAGAGGGAAAAAAGGACAGAAAAATAATCTGTATAGTAAACATGCATTGCTCCCTCTTGGGTGTTGAGGTTGTTGGTGTTTTTTGAAGGAATTGGCAATATTTCTTGAAAAATACATATTTATGTTCATAGAAAAAACATTTTAAACATTCCTGTAGTAGAAGCCATCTGAAGCTGTGAATCAAACACATTCTCTATATAAAGCATTCCCCAGGTGTGGTGTGTTCTAGGTGCAGATCGGATGACTAATGTCACTCTTTAGGCCATTCCTGGAAATAAAACAAGCTTGAACAATATTAGGAGTGTTTCAAATGTAGGTGGCAAATGTTATCTTTGCTGTGATTGAATATCAGTTTCTTAGATCATTGTATGTCCCTGATTCACTGTCTTGATCTACTGAATATTATAATGTAATATTTAAGTACGGCATGTTGAATATTTTGGTTAAAAACCAGTGCTCTCAGTAAAACATCTGAGCATATTTTCACCATGACAAGAAAGTTTAAAATGAAAGGCATATTGAAAGGATGAGATGGATGGGGTTCTCAAACTTCATTGCACCGTGACCTCTTTCTAACAAAAAAAAATTACTACATGACCCCGGGAGGTGGGACTGAAGCCTGAGCCTACGCAAGCCTCACCACCCCGGTTGGTGGGGCTCGGGCTCTGGCTTCGCCCCAGTCCCCAGCAAGTCTAACACCAGCCTTGGCAACCCCATTAAAACAGGGTCATGACCCGCTTAGGGGTCCCGACCCACAGTTTGAGAACTCTTAGTTAGATTAAATAAATATAAATCTAGATAAAGCAAAAAATCATAATCGTTCTCTATTTATAAACTTTGATTAATTTCACTGAGGCTAGGCAGTGCCACAATAATAAATTTGTGTATCAGTGATACAAAAGAAAACTCCTGTAAATAATGCATTAATGGTTCAAAATATGATAATTACTTTATACAATTCATCAGCCCTTTGAACAATAAACACTCTCCCCCAGATTAAGACACTAGCCTAGGGATGTGAGTGACCCTTATAAAATTTAGAAAGTGGAGATACCAGGAGCAATACCCAGGGCCATGGTGATTGTGGGGCATTTAAGCTGTGTAGTATCCCTCCCCCATTTTATATGGCAGTGCAATCACAAGAAATAAGCTTAAATATCCCTCCTCAACTTTCTTCCATTAAAAGAAGAATACAGAGTTTAACTGATATAGTTGGAAATTTGCTATATGATTCATTCAACTCTTTGTCATATCGCTACTCTCTGTGGGTGGATGAAGCAGTTAGTGAAAGATTTTTTTCTATCTTGGTTATTTTTATTGAGAGCAAATCCTCCATTTAAAAATATATATTCCATTCAAAACGATTGCAAGAGTTCACTGGTGAATTCCTCCCTAAGTTTTACAAGCTATATTTTTGCCTTTTTACCCTGGTTAATAATAGACCCAGTCGAGCTAGGGACCAACCCATTAACATGTTTATTTAAAACCACATTCTCCAGTTATTCAGGCTTTCGATCTTTGGACGAGATGAAATTAGTGTACTGGATTTTTAAATACTCTTATGAATGCTATTGCATTTTGGAGTCTCTAAAACTTGAATAAGCCACAACATAAAATATTAAATTCTGACTTAGCAATTGTAAACTGATTCACAGATCAAACTCCATCAGCAGCTACCTCCCCTGCCACGTACTCCTACGTTATCAACCTTTCAGATGCTTTTTAGGAGAGAATAAAAGGAAAACATTTTTTACCATCCTGGCACTCACTCCATTCCCACTTTTTCTATCTTCTTCTGTTCCTCCTCCTCCGATTATTTTTGCCTAAAGAATCAAAATCTCTTAAGTGCAGTCTTCAGAGTTTTGGTGCTTACTAACTTCCTTCCTTCTTTCCCTTATTTCTTGCTGGTAGGCACCATGTTCCTTTACCTTTCCCAGGGCCAGTAAAGCCTAATCATTAAAGAAGGGATGCTCAATTTCCTGGTTACACTATTGCTTAATTCTGAGTGACCTATGCTTACTTATTTAGAACCTTATCTAAAGCCTATTATCCCAGTGCCAATGGTAAGCATTTGTCACTATCTCACCCTTCCTCCAGACAAAAAAAAAAGAGGGGGGAAAAAGCCGCTGACAAGAGTCCTTCAAGGAAAATATGTTCATTAAGCAAACCTAAGCCTAGAATACAATTTCCATTTCAAGATATGTAATTGTTCAAACACATTCTAAATTTCACAGATAGGGAAAAATAAGGTTGATTTATAATCTATTCCTCCCTGGGGATGGAGGGCATTGCACATTACCATGAAGGTTTTGTTATTAGCCACAGTTGGAGACAGTATTTCAGACTAAGTGGACTATTAATCAGATCCAGTATAACAATTCATTTGTGAAAAAATCCCAGGCTCTAAATACCTCTAAACATTGGAGATCTCTAAGTCCAATCTTAAGTGTTTTGTTTTTGAGCACCTCTATTTGACCTTCAGTTGTCACCTGGTCTATATCTGTCTATTCCGACTGTCTCACTTATGAACAGCAAGCTCCTTGGGCAAGGGATCATATCCTCAGTTTTGTTTTGTATCGCCCTAAGATTAATGATGCTATTTCATAAATACCTGCTGGTTGGTTGGTTGGTTACTTATTTAATTATCACCTACCAGCTGGTAAGTGCTGCATATCAGTGGAAATATCAGCTTGTTTTTACTCAGTGGTGACCATAGATATAGGCATACTAAGACCACCTTACTGCATTCAGTACTAAAAATCTTCCCCCTTCTCATATTCCATGTTTCCTAATCGCCTGTCTTTCCTTTATATTCTATTCATACCAATCTTGTTTTTTAAGGATGGATGGATGGATGGATGGATAACTCTCTCTGTCTTCTTTTCTTTCCAAACCTACAGAAATGAGTGGGGGAGTGAGAGACCAGGCAAAACAAAAAAAAAAATCTAAGGCTCAACTACAACCACTGCACCTAAGGATAGCCCAGCTCTTGCACGGCAGAGAAGTGAAGTGGCCACTACCTCCTAGGGGAGGGAGAAGGAGTAATCTTTGGTTCCTCAATTTGTTATAATGTCTCCCACCACAGATTGAAGATGTGGACTTATGTGGGGCCTCCTATAGCTGTATAGGGTGATAGAAGGCCCTGACACCCTGTATAGGGTGATGAAAGTGAAAAGAGACCAGCTAGTCCCTCTACTGTAATGGTGAAACTCCACTTACTCTGAAATTAAATGACATATTAGTGGGACAAGAGAAACTCCACTTCACCAGAAAAAAGATACGTTTTGATGGGGGGTACCTTAGTTCTATAAAATCAAATGTAACATCTTACTGATTACTTTTAAAACTCTTAAATCAAAGAATGGACACTTAATAACACCACTCCCCCCCGCCGCCCCAGAAATAACTTCTCTGTGACTGTGTTAAATAAAAGCAGAGAGGCTGGGATTCTGGGTGTACAGAGTTGATAAACATTTTTTGTGTTTTATAATTTTACAAAAATCTATTAATTCCCTTTGTCGGTTATTACTAAAAGTAAGCGAAATGCCCTCTGTATGTATATCATTACAACAGGAGTAATCAGGCTCAGCAATTCTATGAATATTTTGCTAAGCTTAATTAAAATTCAACCCTGCATTTGAGCAAGCCGCAGTGGTTTGGCAGACCTTCAAAGGGCTATACTGCAGCATAACAATAAAAGTGATAAAGGAACACAATAATAG
The DNA here is from genome assembly GCF_965152235.1 of Eretmochelys imbricata. NCBI lineage: Eukaryota > Metazoa > Chordata > Testudines > Cheloniidae > Eretmochelys > Eretmochelys imbricata. The sequence goes on from NC_135572.1 coordinate 147,255,135, forward strand.
TAAATATAATGCAAATGCTCCCATTACTCACAAATCAAATAGAAATTAGTTCCTTGAAGCATTGTCTGCTTTCTGGAGTGATAAAATTGAAATTTCAGGATTCTTTTCTATATCTATATATTAACATTCTGCTTTATATGTCTAATGAATTGAAACTAAATGCTACTGACATAATTCAGTGCAATACTGTATGTACAGTTTTACATTACTATCATAATTGTACATGCTTTATTTGTTCCTTGTGGGTTACAAATTGTAAAATGTGACTTTTTTTTTCTCTTGCAATGATAGTGTCATCTCTCTTTCTCTCTCTCTCTCCCCACCCTCAATCCCTGCCCCTTTTGTTCTGGTTACTCTTTTAAATTGAAAAAAAAAAAAAAGGACTCCGCTCATTTATCCTCTTTATTTGAATTATTATTTTTGGATGTATGACCCCAATCCTAGGTTTGCATATAATAATGCAAAGTACCATCTAATACCCTCTTCCAAGCCCCAAACATAAGCTAGAGCAGTGGGTCTCAAACTTTTTTACTGGTGACTCCTTTCACATCACAAGCCTCTGAGTGCAGCACCTCTAATAAATTAAACACACTGTTTAATATATTAAACACCATTATAAATGCTGGAGGCAAGTGGATTTTGGGGTGGAGGTTGACAGCTCGCGACCCCCTCCATGTAATGACCTTGTGACCCCCTGAGGGGTTCTGACCCCAGTTTGAGAACCCCTGAGCTAGAGCCTTTCCCAGCAGCTTCTTGAATTTTGATGTACAAGCTAGACAGAACCCTGTGTTTTCATGAAGGATTATTCTCCTTCCTTATGAAATCACTTGTACTCCCTACACATCCTTAAGCTACTGATTTGGCCTATACTGACAAAGGGAATTAATAGATTTTTTACCCCCACATCATCTTTCAGAATTAGAATTCCTCTTTGAAGAATAATTCATTATGACCACTTTGAGAGCAGAGGTCCTGTAATAGAAATCATCTTTACAGCATGCTCTCATGCTTCATATTTCATGATATTCCTATTTTTCCTGTCCCATTATCTTTGTAATGGGAAATGTATCACTTGTATTTTAGCATTTTGTTTGCTTTCTTAGCAATCTCAAATTTGACAATCAGTCTAGGCCAGAGATTTTCAGCCCTTCAAAATAGGAGCGGTTGGAACTGTTATGCCATTCCTTCTCTTATGAGACAGAGTAATTTGACACCTATAGTAACATATTTTTATAGTACCACTGAGAGCATGAACTTTGGCAAACAAACATATTTTTCAACAGCTAACACAAACAAAAGAGGAGAACACAGGAAAAAAAGAAAAACAAAACAACCAGTTGTCACTAGTGATCAAAACTCCAAGAATCGGACTTTTATCAGGAGAGAGACTTTGTAATGATTTAGAAAGAAAAGAAGATAAGTATTTCAAAATCATACTAAGACAAGACATTTCAACCTCCTGCAGCATTGTTCACTTTGACCTTTAGTGTTTGTTAAACTTCATCCTTAAATTGTATTGTCTTTTTTTTCTAAATTAATCTTAAATACTTCATAAGATAAAAGTCCACACTACAAGATGGGACTTTTAGCCTGTAGAAAAATATATATCTATAAGCTAACAGCTATACATGTAGCTTGGACATATAACTCAAGGTGGGCATAAATCATGGAGTACGGATATTTGAAAGGTATAACACTAATAAGTCGGGTGAGAATTACCTAGGATGACCTAAGGAAGAAGTAATGGGATGGAGGAAAGCAAAAATAAGATTATCATCAGGAATTATTGTTTTGAAGAAATCTATAAGACTTGGAACAGTCTCCCATAGGAATGGGTGGAATCCTCATTTTCTGGGTTATTTAATTCTGAACTGTGAGATATATTTTAAAACTGAGAGTATATTTTAAGGGATAAGCCTATGATGGCAGAGTATTAGATGAATTACCTGCTACTTTTCCATTTTCCTTTCTGTGGACCAAATCCAGGCCCTATCAGGCCAAAGCCTACCTAGCTCTTAAAGAGATTCTCAGCATGGAGGCCTCGCTCTAGTTATCACTTACTCACCCACTCTTCTTCTCCTCCACATCCTCCACCACCTAATCCAACTGGCATGTGAGACAAGCCTTTGGAGATGCCCTGCAGACAGTGGAGTTAAAACCACTGTAAAACTCCAATGTAAAACTATGTAAGTAAAAGGAGAATAAGATTCCCAAACTGATATAAAATTCAAAGCTAGCTCTAACTAGCCAGTTGCATAATTCTCACTGGAGTTTTAAAATAGCGTAAGTCCCTTGAAAACAATTGCATAAAACTGGAGTAACACAGTGGTGCCTCCCCAGTGATGAACAGTCAGTATGTTCATGAAATACCTTTCAAACAAGGCCTCAGTTATTATGAGTATTACAGTTATAATAACTATACACAGTTCTCCTACATCTATATATAGAGAGAACTGCCCTGAATCTCATGCTGCTCTCCATGAGGAACCCCTGAATCTTTTATAAATTTGGAAAAGTTCCTACTTCTCCTCTTAACCAATATGCAATCCTATGCAATCTTTGATTTTCTTTACACAATGATGAGGAGAGCATAGTCCTTCTAAATCTTTTTAGTGAGGAATGGGATGGCACAATTTTGAACAAAAGAAATAGACACACAGAAACACACTGACTTTCTCACACCCTATGCCCTGACAGTTAGGGCACTGGCCTGGCATGTGGAAGACACACATTCAGATCCCTGCTGTGCCTGATTCAGAGTGATCTGGGATGAAAAACTGCTCTGAATCAGGCAGAGCAGGGATTTGACCCTTGATTTCTCATATCCAAGACCAGTGGCCTTGTCAAAGTTCCTTCCCCACTCTGAACTCTAGGGTGCAGATGTGGGGACCTGCATGAAAGACACCCTAAGCTTATTCTTACCAGCTTAGGTTAAAACTTCCCCAAGATACAAATTATTTTACCTTTTGTCCCTGGACTTTATTGCTGCCACCAGCAAGCGTCTAACAAATATAACAGGGAAAGAGCCCACTTGGAAACATCTTTCCCCCAAAGCCCTACACCCCCTTTCCTGGGGAAGGCTTGATTAAAAAAAAATCCTCACCAATTTGCATAGGTGAACACAGACCCAAACGCTTGGATCTTAAGAACAATGAAAAAACAATCAGGTTCTTAGAAGAAGAATGTTAATTGAAGAAAAAGTAAAAGAATCACCTCTGTAAAATCAGGGTAATCCAATTCAAAACATAGAGAATCCCTCTAGGCAAAACCTTAAGTTACAAAAAGACACAAAATCAGGAATAAACATTCCATTCAGCACAACTTATTTTATCAGCCATTTAAACAAAACAGAATCTAACACATATCTAACTAGATTGCTTACTGACTTTTTATAGGAGTTCTGACCTGCATTCCTGCTCTGGTCCCGGCAAAAGCATCACACAGACAGAGAGAATTCTTTGTTCCTCCCACCCCCCCGCTCCAGCTTTGAAAGTATCTTGTCTCCTCATTGGTCATTTTGGTCAGGTGCCAGCGAGGTTGTCTTAGCTTCTTAACCCTTTACAGGTGAAAGGGTTTTTCCTCTGGCCTTATTGTGATTTAAAAGTGTTTACCCTTCCCTTTATATTTATGACAGGCCTAAACACCAGTGTAAGGATGGACAGACAAGGACAATCCCCTATCCCACTTAGTTTTTGATCCAAAAATGGATATTTTGACATAATTCCATTTTTGCAAAAATGTTCAACACAGAACAACACCCAGTGTTCAAAACTTCAGAAGTTGGTACAGAATAGAATTGTCATGCTCCAGCCAGCTGTATTGCCAGAAGTTGCCCATAAGATCCTGCTGTGGTAAGAAGAGCTGACTGACCACATACATGCACACAGCCTCACAGATCTCTGGTCTCTTTTTACAAGTCCCTTGCTGGTTTCTTCATTCACATCTAATGCTCTGTATAGCTGTTTCTGTAGGAAGCATAGAATGTACGCTAAGCTGTTTCTGAGAGAATCTAAAACATTGAATGAAATATGAAGCACTAAATTGGCTAAGGCAAGGGGGAAACCATGTGTCTGTTGGATTTGCGTCTAGGATGTGACAAGCCTATAGGGGTGCATTGACAAGGCCAAGAAGCATATTGGGAATTTAGGGCATTTCTAGATACTGGCATAAGAGAGAAAAAAGGATAACAGTCCTCTTTGAGATACAATATAAGAAGAAATGTTGAAAGGCTAGAGAAATAAGTACAGAGTTGAGTAGTTGGGTAGTTGGAAGCTTATATAAACAACCTCCAATTTTTTTTGTGATTTGCCTAGCGTATCTCGAATTCAAATGTAAAGCCATTCTGGGTCATATCTGTGTATCTCAACTACATCCATGCAACTCCACTAGTGTTGCACATGTACCTCAGAGCCCAGTTTGGGCATATAAGCTAAATATTATTTCTAGAATACACATATGTGTCAGGGGTATATTTTTCTTGTTTTTTTGCAAATACACCTTCTCCTTTGAGTGATTATTCATATATACATTCCAATGTAGGTGTATGTGTGCCCAATGCAGTTGAGTGGGAAACTTCTGCCAACATTACGAGTATGCAGTACATGCACCCCTCACTCCCTCAAGCTCAGAGTGGAGGACATAAAAGGGAGGAGGCCTCTCCCCAGTCTCTTCTTACTGCCCATGGTGAGAGTTGAAACTTCCCTATCACTCTTCAGCTTCAATTAGCCAGCTTTTTAAAAGAGATTTTCTCTAGTTATATACAGTTAGTTAGTTTAGCATTAGCATAGTTTACCTCCTTTTAAATAGTTAGGTCTCTCATTCAGGAGTTTGAAGAAATATTCAGGATTCCAACAATGTGTTACATGCAGTGCTGTGATCCCTGTTATGGATAGGCATAAAAAGCTGCCTAATTTCTTAGTGAAGGGGAATATGTGGAACAGATTTCCTATTTTTAGTTCATTTACAATGAGGAGAGAAAAAAAGCAGAGTCATTTCTGCTTAAAGTGCATTTTATGGAACAGGCAATATGTCCCTCTTCAGAGTCTGACCCTGACCATGAGGGGATGGACAGCTTGTCTGTGGGGGGTGCCCTTCTGGCTGCCCTAACTTCTAACTCCCCTAACTCATATTCTCCTGTTGCCTCTTCAAAGAGTCCTAAAATATCTCCATCCTCTGAGAATGACAGACAATCCAAGTCTCTGATTTTGCCCCACAGGAAAGCTTCTAAAAAGTCCTCTGGTGACAAGTTGAGGTCTGGTTGCAAACACCGACACTGTGAACTCTGGCTCCACTGGGGTCATCAAGACCAGTGTCTTTACACATTACCCGGAAAATCCTTGTTCCTGGCACCATTGCCTCTGGGCACCACCAGGATTGTTAACAGAACACTTGCCCCTAACTTAGTGCTGTCAATACTGCAGGCCTTCCTTGCACCATTTGTCTTTCCCCTACCAGACTCTTCTTTACTATATCATCTAGTTATATTAGCTTCAATCATGTTGGTACATTCAATGTCTTTTCCATCATGGCACTATCAGTCCCACCTGCATCTTCCATGCTGCCCTCAATGGCTGCATCCGGGGCACTGTCAGTACTGACCCATTCTTCTGCCTTCCAACTACTTCAGTAATTTCCACCAGCTCTGTTTTCATCCATCTTGATGCCTTTAGGACACCACTGAGTGTTGCCAGTACCAAGACTTCAGCTAAAACCAACTTGAGCAGCTTCTCTATTCGCTAAGGAGAGCTATATGTCCTCACCTTCCAGCTCTGACCACTATAGACCTATATCTACTTAAAGGTCTTTTAGGTCCACTTACAGGTCATGTTCTGCAGACACTCAGACCAGGGAATCAGATAAGCATTCTTACAAAGAGGAGGCTGTATGTTACCCATCACCACGGACAGTACAAAAACTGGAATAACCAAGACATCATTAGATGTCTTGCACGGCTTCAAGAATATCTAGACCACCTTATCCTATATTGAGAACTTCTAAGGAAGATCCTCCTACAATCCCTCAGTCTCCTTCTTTGTTGGAGCCCATGGAAGAGGATGAGGCAAGGAAGGAACCCCTAGATGTCCCATCCTTCAGAGGCTATGGCCAGAGACTGCTCTTTTTATTCTTTGGGCAATTTGTTCGCAAATGCGAAATTGCTGACCAGTTAATAATAGTATATTTTGACAACGGTGTGTGATAATTTGACACCCTGACTGTAGTATGTAACATATTGTTTAAATCAGCCTCTGTACCAGATGACTGGAGGGTAGCTAATGTAACACCACTTACAAAAAGTCTCCAGAGGCTATGTTGTCAATTAGGGCCAGTTAGCCAAGTACCAGACAAACTGATTGAATCTATAGTAAAGAACAGAATTATCAGAAAGCTAGGTGAACACAATATGTTGCGGAAGAGGCAACACAGCTTTTGTAAAGGGAAATCATGCCTCACTAATCTATTAAAATTCTTTGAGGGTGTCAACACATATGTAGTCAGGATGATTGAGTGGAGAGAACTTGGACTTTCAGAAACCTTTTGACAAGGATTCTGCTCCAGGGTGGGTCGCAGCCTGGGTTCCATAATAGTTACCCCTGCTAGGAGAATCTTAGTGCTTCAGGCACTTTTAGCCAAACTTTCTTTCACTATTTTCCCTAAAGTTTATCTTATGCAGCACCCTAATTTTATGCCGATGGTGATCTCAGCATTCCACCTAAATTAGACTATTCATCTCCTAGTATTCTTTCCAAAATTCATTCTTCCAAGGCTGAAGAAAAGCTTTGCACCTTGCATAGTCTCAGGTCTTTGGCATTTTACCTGGACAATACAAAGTCTCAGATCCACTCTGACTCTTTGTAGCCGATGCCAAAAGAATCAAGAGCCAACCTGTTACAGATCAGTGTATTTCACATTGGATTTCAGACTGCATACAACTTTCCTATGATCTTAATAAGGTGTCTCCTCCATCAAGGATACATAAGAATGGCTCTACTGGGTCAGATCTAGGGTCCATATAGCCCAGTATCCTGTCTTCTGACAGTGACCATTCCCTCTGGGGCACCTGGCACTGAACAGAACAGGTAATCATCAAATGATCCATTCCTAGGGTGACCAGATGTCCCGATTTTATAGGGACAGTCCCAATATTTGGGGCTTTGTCTTATATAGGTGCCTATTACCCCCCGCCTCCTGTCTCAATTTTTCACACTTGCTGTCTGGTCACCCTATCCATCCCCTGTCGCTCATTCCCAGCTTCTGGCAAACAGAGGCTAGGAACACCATTCCTGCCCATCATGGATAATAGCCATTGATGGACCTGTCCTCCCTGAATTTATCTAGTTCTTTTCTGAACCCTGTTATGGTCTTGGCCTTCACAACATCCTCTGGCAAAGTTCTATAGGTTGACTGTGCGTTGTGTGAAGAAATACTTCCTTTTATTTGTTTTAAACCTGCTGCTTATTAATTTCATTTGGTGACCCCTAGTTCTTGTGTTATGAGAAGTTGTAAACAACACTTCCTTATCTACTTTCTCTACACCAGTCATGATTTTATAGACCTCTTATCATATCCCCTCTTAGCCATCTCTTTTCCAAGTTGAAAAGTCCCGATCTTATTAATCTCTCTTCATATGGAAGCCATTCCATACCCCTAATAATTTTTGTTGTCCTTTTTCTGGACCTTCTCCAATTCCAATATATCTTTTTTGAGATGGGGCAACCACATCTGCACACAGTATTCAAGATGTGGGCGTACCATGGAATTATATAGAGGCAACATGATATTTTCTGTCCTATTTTCTATCCCTTTCTTAATGATTCCCAGCATTCTGTTCGCTTTTTTGACTGCAGCTGCACATTGAGTGGATGTTTTCAGAGAACTATCCACAGTGACTCCAAGATCGCTTTGTTGAGTGGTAACAGCTAATTTAGACCCCATCATTTTATATGTGTCATTGGGATTATGCTTTCCAATGTGCATTACTTTACTTTACATTTAGTGCATTTACTTTACAGGAAGATTTTGGAAAGTGTAGGGGACAATTTCCTGGTGCAAGTGCTGGAGGAACCAACTAGGGGCAGAGCTCTTCTTGACCTGTTGCTCACAAACAGGGAATAATTAATAGGGGAAGCAAAAGTGGATGGGAACCTGGGAGACAGTGACCATGAGATGGTCGAGTTCAGGATCCTGACGCAAGGAAGAAACGAGAGCAGCAGAATACGGACACTGGACTTCAGAGAAGCAGACTTTGACTCCCTCAGGGAACTGATGGGCAGGATCCCCCTGGGAGAATAACATGAAGGAGAGCTGGCTGTATTTTAAAGAATCCTTACTGAGGTTGCAGGAACAAGCTATCCCAATGTGCAGAAAGAATAGTAAATATGGCAGACAACCAGTTTGGCTGAACAGTGAAATCCTTGCTGATCTTAAACACAAAAAAGAAGCTTACAAGAAGTGGAAGATTGGACAAATGACTAGGGAGGAGTACAAAAATATTGCTCAGGCATGCAGGAGTGAAATCAGGAAGGCCAAATCACACTTGGAGTTGCCGCTAGCAAGAGATTTTAAGACGAACAAGAAGGGTGTTAGGTAATCCACCCTCCTAGTGAAAAAATTTTCCTAAGGAAGTGGTGGAATCTCCTTCCTGATAGGTTAAGGTCAGGCTTGACAAAGACCTGGCTGGGATGATTTAGTTGGGGATTGGTCCTGCTTTGAGCAGGGGGTTGGACTAGATGACCTTCTGAGGTCCCTTCCAACCCTGATATTCTATGATTCTGTGATTTATCAGCATTAAATTTCATCTGCCATTTTGTTGCCCAGTCACCAAGTTTTGAGATTCTTTTGTAGCTCTTCCCAGTTTTCGGCTAGGGCTCATTCCACTTTTTGAGCAACATTCCTTTAATGGACATTGCAAAGCACCAACATTGTGCATATCTTCCCCTGACATTTTATTATTATTCAGGCTTCTCAAGATGACACCATCTTCAGCAAGTCAGTGTTGCAGTTTCCCTTCAAATAATCCAGTGTCCCAGTGCCTGTAAAGAAACTGCTACTGAGTCACCTACAGTGGAATGTATATATGTACAGTCACTCAAAGGAGAAAAATGGATACTTACCTATAAAGTAATTGTTGTTCTTTGAGATGTGTTGTGCACATATACATTCCATGTTCCTCCCACCTTCCCCATACTTCAGGTATTAGATGGTGGTGTGAAGGAATAAAGAAGGAAGTGACAGCCATGCCACTTTCATGTCCTCAGCTCTGAGCATCAGGGAGGACACGGCCCATGAGCTATCTGGTGGTACTGCTGGTAAAAGTCTCTGACTGAAATAATTGGGGGGCACATATACCTATAGTAGAATACACATGCACACAACACATCTTGAAGAACAACTGTTGCTGTACAGGTAAATAACCGGGTTCTTTTAGTAACATTAAAAATAGATTTTGCATCTGGTATCAACCAGAGAATTTGATTTTGTTTTTTTGTATAATTGTTCAGCTTCAAATTGAAGAATCAAAACCAGAAGTTATCCTGTTTTGTGCTGTTATGGATTTGGTATGGAAGGCTTTCCTTAGTTTTGTTCATGCCTTTGAGAAGGAAGTAAAATAAAATGTGACTAATATATTATGCTTTAAAAATTGGCTATGCTGCATGGATTGAGTAAATATTTTCCATACACTTTTATAACCTTATTTACGACACATTTATCTCAGATGTCTAGTGCAGAATTACAGTGTTTCTAAAAGAGTCTGTCATTTCCTATTTACCCAGGACTCAGGAATAGGCTTAACGTAGGTGTCCCAGTCTTTTTGGTAAGTCACATGCATTTTATAAACTTCCATCAAAGAGCTTTTAACGTAAACAAAATATCAAAATACAACCATTGAAAGGAAATATAAAATAAATAAATAAATAACATTACTTAGCGGTGGCTGACTTTAACTGAACAGAATCCATGAAATTCAAAATGAGGGCTGGTAGTTCATCATTCACACAAGCCATAGTGTCTTATGGATAAGTTGCTGGGTTTGACTTTCAATGGGATTGTCATGGTAATAATTACAGGATCAGACCCTTAAACTTCATATGCCAATTCCTGAAGGCTCCTGAAAAAGTATGGAAGAATGTGGTTTTAACTATAGTAACTCAGTATGGCCCCTTATTCTTACACAGACAAAAAGTTTAATCTAAATGAACCTTCCTTTAAATAATGTCTTTCCAAAATAAACAGAGCAACAATAGCCTTCTGAAGTACCCTACCCTTCGATAGCTCACATGTACACCTGTGACCAAAACCTTGGCCAGCTCTCATTTTCTGCTTAGTCCTTTGGTCTTTCCCTTTATGTTCAGTCTAATTTCAACACAGTTCACTGGGGTAGGACCCCTTTATACTTTGTATAACCTGCTATATAAAACAGGCCATAGAATTTCAATTAATTGTTACTGTATCAAGCTCAGAATGTCTAGCTGAATTAGAGTATATCTTTTACGAAGACTTCAATCTTTCTTTGAAGATTTCAGGTGATAGAGAACCTACCACATGTACAAGCTCTGTTCTAATTCAAATGAGAATTAATTCAGGAAGTCCTATGGCCTGTGTTATGCAGGTGGTCAGACTAGAGGACTAAAGTGCCCCTTCTGGCCTTAAAATTTATTAATCCCTAGGTAAGTTTTTTCCACTGGTTAATTACCCTCGCTGTATCTTATTTATAGTCTTGATATTTCTAGACATATCTACATGTCTCTGTCCTAATAACGTTCTGAATTGTCCTGTCAAATAGACTGATTTGTATTCTCTTCAATACCGTACCTTCTCCAACTGATTTTTCCATTGTCCGAAAATATGAATTGGGGATGGTGGTCCCAGAACCTCCATCAGAACACCCAATAAACCAACCAAAGCCACACAAAAAGTTAGGCCCTGTCAAAAAAAAAAAATTGTGTGAAATTTGTTTTCAAGAAAAAAAATGGCCTGTTTTTAAAGAGTGTCAATTTTGGCAGATTTTTTTTTTAATTTTAATTTTTCCACATGGATTTATTTTTTTTTTCAACAAGAACTGATAATCAAAATAAGTTTTTTAGTTTTTGGTTTGGGATTTTTCCTCCCCACCTTTTCCCACTTTTCCTCCCCTATCCTTATTTATGTCCTCTTTCCATTTTGTCATAGAAATGCTATATCAGTTAGTGGTTTTGTTTTTGTCAGAAAATTGTAAAACTTGTTTTGTAAATATTGAAAAACTAACCCAAGCAAATTCAAATCCATTAACAAAAATACTTACCATTTTTCAACCCACTCTGCGCATAGTACTACTTTATAGACTGTGTAGTGTGAGACACTCTGAAGTCACAGCGTCTTGTTACTGGAACGTTTTCACCTATTTTATTTAGGAGGGTATAGGGCTTGATCATCTTTGGTATGTCTTTCTAATGGGATCATATTGTACATTAGTGTGAAGTTTTGAAGTGACACTGGTCTTAAATTGGCAATAATATTGAATATTAAGTGTTACATGTTATTTTCTTGTGCTGCTGCAAGTGACATGGCTGCATAGAGTAGGGTCTTGTTAATGAATTATTTTGATGCATCCATTTTATAATCAGTTGTTTGCTTTGATCCTTGCTAAATTGTCTATTTAGAAAAGCTACGATGAAGCAGGTGCTGAATCAGTGATTACATCTGATTCTTCAGATCCTAATTAGTAACAGGTTTACTTATGCTATTCTGTGTGTAAGAATGGGAAGACGGGGTAAAACTATGATGCACGTAGCAACTATACTTCATACGTTTTTCTTGATTGCTTAAAGAAAATTGCACATCTTCAACTAAAGGCTTTCAACGTGCTGCTAGTGTTCACTAAACCTGCTGTACTAAACGTAAAAATGACTTTATCTTATTTTCAATTTCAATGCCTGCAATTATTTTTTTCTCTCTCTCTCTCTGATTGTAGCAGCTGTCATCTTTTTGAACAGCTGCTTTTATAAATCAGATGTCCAGGATTTTTATGGTAATTACATAAAACAATGCACCTCAAAGTATTTTTTTAATGCTTGAGGAAGATTTTTTTTTTCTTTTCTTTGGCAAAACAAAATAATTTTGAAAGCTTTCACAATTAGGGATTTTCAGTTCTGTGGGGGCACATTTTATCTCAGTGTGCTAGGATTAACAAGTATGTCTCCCTGTGAACTGAGATGAAAATACACCCCAGAATTTATGACGGCAGTTTGCTTTATTCCTTGGACACCATTTTTTAACTTAATTTGCTTGAAAAGCCTTTGTTGGATATACTAAAAGGCACAGAGGAGCTGGGAAATGTGAACTTCACCAAGAAAAATGCTGAATATTGTGAATTTTAAAAAATGAACTGGGGAGGAGGATAGATATATAGCATGAAAATCTGTTAATGCTGCAGTTTTGCTTTATGGGTTCAATCGCACCTGTGATGCATAGTTCTGAGTTAGCAGTGCAGAGCTGCATCAACTCACAGGAACCAAAAGAAGGTAGAATGCCTCCCAGAGCTCTGTACTGCATGGGTAAGCATGCACACTGCTACACCTTTTTAAGAGATGGAGCGTATTAACCCCTCGGACAACTAACTCTTTATGCAACTTTTGTTCTGCCCATTTCTCAGTCTCCCCATTGGGGACCATGCACCCCCTATGAGCAACAATTAACCAGTCCCTTCATTCCCTTGAATGCAGGACTGTTGTCTGCCATGCAAGTGAGTGAGTGAGTGAATCGGAAGTAAAGTGCATTGGCGTAAATCACTGAGTTACTTGTGCAACCTCATAGAGAATAGACAACTCATGTATTACTGATCACCGATAGCTGTAATTAGGATTAAGTTTTTGAACAACTGAACGCATCCGATGAAGTGAGCTGTAGCTCATGAAAGCTTATGCTCAAATAAATTTTAGTCTCTAAGGTGCCACAAGTCCTCCTTTTCTTGTTGCAATAAAGGTTATGCATTTTCATCTTCAATGTACTTCCTGTATGCTAGTCATTGCAATCCCCATAAAATTCCTGGAAGGTGGGAGAGAAAGAATTAACACCTTTATTTTAAAAAAAAAAAAAAAAAGAAAAAAACAGAATGAGTGATTTTTCACCAGGAGACAGCGTTAAAACTAAAATGGAAACTCTGAATTTCCTGTTATTTTCTGGAGTCACAAGAAAAGTCTAGTGGCTTGAAAGCAGGACTGAGAGCCACAAACTCTTATTCGTTTTCCATTTAACATGTGGACATGCACAGTTTCCAAAATGAAATTGTGCAGTAGCCAGGGAAACATTTATCTAAACCCAGAAAGACAGCAACAGAAAGATAGCTTGTAAAGATGAACTCCCTTGGTCAAAAACAGACTCACAGACATTTGGCACTCATACAATGAAATATATATTTTACCATTAAGATTATAAAGCCAGTGCAGTGAGTCATATTTGTTGTCAGTAAAAATACGACGTTACTGTTGTGAGCAAAATAAAAAGAAATTTGGCACCTGTAGCATCACTGCAAAGGCAAACTCTGCAGACAAAAATGGTATAAATAAGCAGGAAGCAGTGAAGTTTCATTTTCAAATGCTTTATCCAAAGCCCACTGAGATGCATGGAAATCTCTCTATTGACTTCAGTGGATTTTGTATCGTGTCCTAAAACTCTGTGTATAAAGTACATTTGTTCATATGCCTGAATAAAAACTGTCCTTTTCAGCTTCATATTGATCCAAGTCCATGCTACATTAACATCTGAGTCAACTTATCAAAATGAATGTCAGTCCAACAATAAACAATTTAAAAATCAATTATACAAGCTACTTGAGCTAAACTTATGTGTCTGGCTATGCATATGAGGCTTTAGTCAACCCTGCGATATGCAGTAAAGCATAGTCATATGTCATGTAACAAATACTTCAGCAAGGGGCATAATACAAGGTTGAGGAGTTTGAAGAAGGCACATTGAAGTGCATATTTATTTAAATGTTGTATAGCCAAAAACAATAGGAGATGCATAATTAAAGAGCAATGTGCTTTTGTAAATATTTGCCCCGAATTTTTAGTATTTAACATTAAGGAAAATATATTAAGGTGTTTTTTTTAACCTGCTGCTGTTACGAGTGTCATAAGATTACTATAATGGAAAGATTAGAATGGTGAGGAATATTTTACTCTTCTTTTCTTCAGTTTCTTAACTGGTGCATTTGACACCAAACTATATATAATCTGTTTCATGCTAATCAGGGTTGCCTGCTGTTTGTGTGATTTAAGAAGTAGGAAAAGTTGGTTGTAAAAGCACACAAATTGGCAGTGGGACTCCAGGCCAGGTGTAGTACCATGAACAACTTTATAATCCTTTTTAAATAAAGAATATTTCAGTTTGACTGTTGACCATGTCCCTTTTACTGTACTTCCCTGTCCCTTCCATTTGTATTATCCAAGCATCACATCTTTGTACACTTAGCCCTTCTTAGGGTGGATTCTTTACCCAGTAACTTCCATGCATTAGTCTCTTGGGGTAGTTTTGAAACACAGTTGAAGATTTATGTCCTGATCCCACATGCTGCCCTGTGCGTTGGAGGAGATGAGAGAAGAAACCCATTCAGCCAAGTGGAGCCTTATTGATACGTGGCTCCATGGTACATTTGTAACACTGACAGACCCCCCAGTTGTCGGCGGGCGGGATCAAACTGGGGATCTCTGGAGCTTAGTGCATGAGCCTCTACTGCATGATCTAAAAGCCAACTGGCTCTTAACTAAGGTTGTAGAGCAGACTCATTTAACTCTCTCTAAGTGGTCTTAGTGCCACTAAATGGGACAGAACACCAGACCCAGAAGGTGTGTGGGTTACACATGCATCCACACGTACAGAATTGCTTGAAGGATTGGATCTTATTTTTTATATACTTATTTTTAGAATTGTTGTTTATTAATTATGTGTGATCATTATTTGTCTGAAAAGCTTTTTATTCTGTGCAATTAATGGTATATAAATAAATATCACTCATAACATTGTACCAGACAAATGAATAAAGTATCTGCCAGTAGTTATTTCTCTAGCAGTTCCACAAGACTTACATGTATATTTATGTTAAACAAGGCTGAAAAAGGCTAGTGTGCATTCAGGTGCTATACCAACACCTTTCTGAAACAACTGTCTTGTTCTCCAGAATCTTTCAGCTTTTGTTTTTTTAAAAGTAAGCCTCAAGCTACTATAGCCAATATAGCTTTGAAGAAAATCTCAACAAAGGTGAACAAAACGTAGATGGAAACATTGGTGTCAGTCCTGCAAAAGAATCCATTTGGGCAAACCCTATTCTCCTATGGAGTCCCACAGAAATCACTGGGTTTCCAAGTATATGTCGACACCGTACACTCCTTAAAGTGGTGAGTAGAATGCACACACTGCACACACCCCTAGAATAGGTCTAAATAGCAATATAGACCATGATGCACTTCTTAGTTGAGTAAAGTCATACCTGAACCTAGAGCAGGGGTGGGCAAACGTTTTTTGGCCTGAGGGCCACATCGGGGTTCTGAAACTGTATGGAGGCTGTACCTCCCCAAACAGCCTGGCTCCTGCCCCCCTATCTGCCCCTTCCAACTTCCTGCCCCTTGACTGCCCCCTCAGATCCCCCGACACATCCAACCCCTGCAGCTCCTTGTCCCCTGACCATCCACTCCCGGGAATCCCCGCCCCTGACTGCCCCCCCAACCCCACCCCATCCAACCCCCACCCCCCCGTTCCCTGTCTGCTGATTGCCCCGACCCCTATCCATACCCCCACCCCTGACAAGCCACCCGGGACTCCCTGCCCCTTATCCAACAACCCTCCCCGCTCCCCGCCCCCTTGCCATGATGCTCAGAGCAGCAGGACTGACAGCTGCGCTGCCTGGCTGGAGCCAGCCACGCCGCCATACAGTCCTGCCGCCCAGAGCGCTGGTGGCATGGCGAGCTGAGGCTGTGGGGGAGGGGGAACAGCAGGGGAGGGACCGAGGGCTAAGTCTCCTCTGCTGGGAGCTCAAGGGCTGGGCAGAATGGTCCAGCAGGCCATATGTGGCCCACGGGCCATAGTTTGCCCACCTCTGACCTAGAGTATAAATCCTACATGGTTCTCTACCATGCCTCCATGTATACACTGCTGTGTTTAACAGTGCAGTGTCCCGCTGCCTCTTTGTGCCAGAACCTTTCCCTGTGGCTAGGAAAGACTATGGCATGAAGGAAAGGCTCTGGCGGGGGGGGGGGGGGGGGAGGGAGGCAGTGGGGAAAGGCTCTGGCAGCTCCCTACTGCTGGAGTCATTCCCTGCTGCCTCCCCCCTGCCCAAGCCGTTCACTGACACATGTAGCTACACACTGAGTATGATTCAGACTGCTTTTCACTGCAGTATGTAGCTACACATACTTTACATGCTGCCACTAGTGATTGCAGAGCCATTGGCCATTATCTTTGAAAACTCATGGTGATCTGGGGAAGTCCCGGACAACTGGAAAAAGGCAAATGTAGTGCCCATCTTTAAAAAAGGGAAGGAGGAGGATCCTGGGAACTACAGGCCAGTCATCCTCACCTCAGTCCCTGGAAAAATCATGGAGCAGGTCCTCAAGGAAGCAGGTCCTCAAGGGTCCTTCTATGACAAGATAACTCCCTCTGTGGATGAGGGGAAAGCAGTGGACGTGTTGTTCCTTGACTTTAGCAAAGCTTTTGACACGGTCTCCCACAGTATTCTTGCCAGCAAATTAAAGGAGTATGGGCTGGATGAATGGACTATAAGGCGGATAGAAAGTTGGCTAGATTGTCGGGCTCAACGGGTAGTAATCAATGGCTCCATGTCTAGTTGGCAGCCGGTATCAAGTGGAGTGCCCCAAGTGTCGGTCCTCGGGCCGGTTTTGTTCAATATCTTCATAAATGATCTGGAGGATGGTGTGGATTGCACCCTCAGCAAGTTTACAGATGACACTAAACTGGGAGGAGTGGTAGATACGCTGGAGGGTAGGGATAGGATACAGAGGGCCCTAGACAAATTAGAGGATTGGGCCAAAAGAAATCTGATGAGGTTCAACAAAGACAAGTGCAGAGTCCTGCACTTAGGATGGAAGAACCCCATGCACTGCTACAGACTAGGGACTGAATGGATCGGCAGCAGTTCTGCAGAAAAGGACCTAGGGGTTACAGTGGACGAGAAGCTGGATATGAGTCAACAGTGTGCCCTTGTTGCCAAGAAGACCAGTGGCATTTTGGGATGTATACGTAGGGGCATTGCCAGCAGATCGAGGGACATGATTGTTCCCCTCTATTCAACATTGGTGAGGCCTCATCTGGAGTACTGTGTCCAGTTTGGGGCCCCACACTACAAGAAGGATGTGGAAAAATTGGAAAACGTCCAGCGGAGGGCAACAAAAATTATTAGGGGACTGGAACGCATGACTTATGAGGAGAGGGAACTGGGATTGTTTAGTCTGCGGCAGAGAAGTATGAGGGGGATTTCATAGCTGCTTTCAACTACCTGAAAGGGGGTTCCAAAGAGGATGGATCTAGACTGTTCTCAGTGGTAGCTGATGACAGAACAAGGAGTAATGGTCTCAAGTTGCAGTGGGGGAGGTTTAGGTTGGATATTAGGAAAAACTTTTTCACTAGGAGGGTGACGAAATACTGGAATGTGTTATCTAGGGAGGTGGTGTAATCTCCTTCCTTAGATTTTTTTAAGGTCAGGCTTGACAAAGCTCTGGCAGGGATGATTTAGTTGGGGACTAGTCCTGCTTTGAGCAGGGGGTTGGACTAGATGACCTCCTGAGGTCCCTTCCTGATATTCTATGTGCAGTGTAGACACAGCCTACATGAGCATAAGATTCTGCCTCATTGATCCTTTTCCTGAAGCGAGATATTAAAATTTATAATTTTGCTGTGGGAGACATTGCATTGTATCCATTTACACATGGTTAAACTGAGGTACAGAATTAGGTTTAGTAACTTGCCCAATGTAGAGTAGTGTACAGCTAAAGAACAGAATCCAGAACTTCTTACTCCCACTCTCCTGTTCTCTAACTGTTAAGGTTCAAGTACTGAAAATCATGTAAACTCAATCTTGTAGTTTTACCACCTTGGCTAAACAGGTTCAGATACATTTTAACAAACTGTTGGACATTTAATCACAGTGAACTTCCAGGCCTTCACAAGTTCATTAATCATCCATTTACTATATATCTACATACCACATGCGTGGTTGATTTATATTTTGGAAGAATAAAAGGACAAACAGTTAATTTAAAGCAGTGGTTTTCAATCTTTTTTCATTTGCCAACTCTTAAAAAAAATTTCAAATGGAGGTGTGCACCCCTTTGGAAATCTTAGATATAGTCTGGACTCCCGGGGTCTGAGGATTACAGGTTGAAAACCACTGTTCTATGGTAACAATCTTTTGCGGACCACAGATTGAAAACCAGTGTGCTGAAGGAAGTTTCAAAAAAGCTCTTTCATGCTACTTGCCTTGAAAACATTGCTTAGCATTCTGATCATATTCAATTTTAATTGCTACTTTATAGTTTGCAAAGATGGGATGCAGTTGTAAAATACTATACTTTATTGCAGCAAGAGGAATATTTATCTGAACAGATACTTTACTGTTACCGTAAAGAATGGGCCTGTTTTCCTTTATCAGCAACTATGGGGAAGGTTAATGGCAATGATGTATCTTTTATGTTGTCTGAGAAACATGGAGTATGCTGCACTGCTAAGATTTACAGTGTGGAAGACAAAGCATGTGCTATTCCAAGCATTCTTTTAACAAACTGTGAAGTAGGGAAAGAACTTCAATGACCAAAAGCGTTAAAATAGCTTTCTTTGCTTTTCTTAATGTTATCTTCTCCTGAGCTCACCCCTTTATGCCTAACTATGTGGATGGTCCTTTAAAACTTGCTGGTTGCCTTAGCTTATCTAAATGCAAATATTTACTTATTTGAGTGCTTGCAATATTCAATGTATTTCCAGTAGTCAGTTTAGGGCAGAAAAAGGGAATAAAACAGACATGGAGGTAATCTGTCCCTATTTATCTAAGGGAGAACTGGCAAATTTTTAAGGGCCAGCATTCTATTATAGGCTACAGTAAATGGTGACTAATGTTGCTCTTTACTCCAAGATTCCTGGTAACACAAAGTGCAGACAGGAAGAATTAACTTTATACTCAAGTCTCTGGTGGCTCACTGACACACACAGGTGAAAAGGGTAGGAGTAATATGGCAGGAATTCTGACTGAAGGCAATCAGGAACTCAGGGTTTACACCCAAGAGCCCTAGAAAATAAATCACTGTGGAGGCTAATAGGTACGAATTTGTAGTGATCAGACAGGACTAGAGAAGGCAAAGCAGGAAAACTCAGCTGTTCTCTCCAGGTTATAAGGGAGTAGTTTGAACTGTTGCATGATCTAGGCCCTTTGTTTTACTGTTTGCAGAAGAGAATGTCACTAACTAGGGAGACTGAGCAGCAGAGATGATGGCTTGTAGTTAGATCTGAATGAATAACTGATTGGGGTTGCATCCCTGACTATCCTAGCTAATAATCCCTTCAAAGGGGAATGCATACGACAAAGCAATTATTGAGTGATCCATCTCCTGTTGTCCAGTTCCAACTTCTGGCAGTCAGAGGATTGACACCCAGATCATGGGATTGCATTTCTGATTGTCTTGGCTATTAACAATTGATGGACCTATCCTCCATGAACTTATCTAGTTCTTTTGTTAACCCTATTATAGTTTTGGCCTTCACAACATCCTCTGGTAATGAGTTCCACAGGTTGACTGTATGTTGAGCAAGGAAATACTTCCTTTTGTTTGTTTTAAACCTGCTACCTATTAATTTCATTGGGTGACACCTAGTTCTTGTGTTGTGTAGGAGTAAATATTTCCTTATTCACTTTCTCCAGGCCAGTCAAGATTTTATAGACCTCTTATCATATCCCCTCTTAGTTGTCTCTTTTCCAGGCTGAAAAGACCCAGTCTTTTTAATCTCTCCTCATACAGAATTTGTTCCATACCCCTCATCATTTTTGTTGCACTTCTCTGTACCTTTTCCAATTCTAATATATCTTTTTAGAGATGGGGTGACCACATCTGCACTCAGTATTCAAGATTTGGGCATATCATGGATTTATATGGAGGCATTATGATATTTTCTGTATTACTGTCTATCCCTTTCCTAATGGTTCCTAACATTGTTAGCTTTTTTGACTGCCACTGCACATTGACCAGATGTTTTCAGAGAACTATCCACAATGACTCCAAGATTTCTTTCTTGAGTGGTAACAGCTAATTTAGACCCCATCATTTTGTATGTATAGCTGGGATTATGTTTTCCAGTGTGTGTTACTTTGCATTTATTAACACTGAATTTCATCTGCCATTTTGTTGGCCAGTCCCCCATTTTTGTGAGATCCCTTTGTAGCTCTTTGCAGTCGGTTTGGACTTAACTGTCTTCAATAATTTTGTATTTTCTTCAAATTTTGCCACCTCCCTGTTTACCCTTTTTTCCAGTGCAGTCCCAGTGCAGTCCCTTTGGGAACCCAGCTATTTACATCTCTTCATTGTGAAAACAGATCATTTATCCCTTCCCTTTGTTTTCTATCTCTTAACCAGTTACTGATCCAAGAGAGGACTTTACTTCTTATCCCATGATAGCTTACTTTGTTTGAGAGCCTTTGGTGAGGGACCTAGTCAAAAGCTTTCTGAAAGTCTAAGTATAGTATATCCACTGGATCACCCTTGTCCACCTGTTTGTTGACCCCCTCACAGAAGTCTGATAGACTGGAGAGGCATAATTTCCCTTTAGAAAAGCCATGTTGACTCTTCTTGAATAATTGGGGGGGGGGGGACATTTTGGTAAACTTTTTTTTTTTTATTTTGGTGAATTGAAGTTTAAAAAAAGTTTAATTTTGATTTTGAGCTTTTTGAAAACCCTTTTTGAATTTATTTTAAAGTAAAATTAAAGGAAATTTCAAAACAAAAATGTCAACGTGTTTTTATTTGGGGAGGGGTTGTAATGAACTGTTTGGTGAAAGGAATTTGCAAAACATTTAGCTGAGTCTGCATTTTTTGCTAAGAAAAAATTTAGGGTTAAAAAAAATCACCCAGTTCTAGTAATGGCTGGCTGGAAGAAAACAAGGACTTAATTGGGGAGGGCAAAGGGTACTAGCATGGTGGCTGAGGAAAAATTGCAGCTGATGCTAAGTTCCTTGAGAGGAGACAACAATAATATCTGTGTAGCTGGAGGAGGGGGAGAGAGATCTCTGTTGCCTTTCAGTTCAACACATGGAATCTTCTCTGCTGCATTGTTCACCTTTCTTCAAAGGAGATTCCCATTCTACTATGTAATATTTGTGTTAATGCTCTGAACATGCTCTGTTTCATTCAGATCATTCCAAAACCCTGAGCAATGTGCCCACATAATTAGTAAAGTTCTGTGATCTCTTTCCACAAGAAAAGTGCTTGCTTCCCACTCGGTAGGCACAACGTTAGAGGGGAGGCGCGAGGTGTTGATCTGTGGCAGGGAGTGCAGCATCTCTCCCCAGATGTGTGAATAATTACGGTAGCTCCATCTATGTGTAGTAATCCCCTGTGTCTGCTGCCCATTAAGCTAAGCAGTTAAGTTAAGCAGCAGGCAGCTCTTGAAAATGCTGGTCTTGAGTGACAAGAGAAGGTTGAGAAAGAAGGCATCCTGCTATCAGGAAATGTTTGTGGGAGGCTTTTCTTTTTTGACATAAATTTATTTGATTAATACATGTAACTTGTAAACATTTTTTTTTTGCCATACTACTAACTTGTTACAAACAGAAAAGTGCTCTTGATTCTGACATCAATGCTTTAAAATTCTAGGTAGTGCTTTTCCACTACCTCCCCCATCCACCTTGGTTTCGCTGTAGTACCTTTGTTGATTAATGCTTGGGTGGGGAGTGGCACTGTGCAATCAGGAACGACTTTCATAGTTGCTGTCGCTTCTGCCTCATTTTGGTCCCTTTCCAAGCATTCAATTCTGTGGAGGTGTTTAGCATGGCCCAGGAACAACGTGGAGGAAGTATTATGCCTTCCTACTTCTGGAGTTGCCAGGGGCCAGTTCAGCACAGGTTAGAGAAGCCTCTAAGGGGTTTCCCTAGTGTTTACTCTCGGTTCAACAGCCTTTATAGTTTATAGCCTATCTCAGTCAGGAAACATTGCCATCAACTATTAATATGTCTTGTGGAAAACTGTTGCAGACAAGAATACTAAAGCCACTACCATTGCACAATGAACATGGTAAAAAAAAGTGCAAATTTGTCCTATGACTGCAGAGATATTAATGAGCCACTCTATCTAGAATGGTGCCTTAGAATATGTGCTGCTATCTACTTATGCTAAATGATCTTATACATCTTTATTTAGCTTTGATTTCCCAGATCTGAGGAAGTGCTCTGTGTGGTTCAAAAGCTTGTCTCTCTCTCTAATAGAAGTTGGTCCAATAAATTACCTCACCCACCTTTTATCGCTAATATCCTGGGACCGACACAGCTACAATTACACTTCATAGTGTTACATAAGTAACATTTAATGCATATAGTTAGGGCCGTCTATTTATCACAGTTAGCTCACGTGATTAACTCAAAAATTAATCATTATTAAAAACGTTAATTGTGATTAATCACATTTTAATCGCACTGTTAAACAATAGACTACCAATTGAAATTTATTAAATATTTTGGATGTTTTTCAGTGTTCTCAAATATATCGATTTCAATTACAACACAGAATACAAAGTGTACACTGATCACTTTATATTATTATTTTTGCATACAAATATTTGCAGTGTAAAAATGATAAAAGAAATAGTATTTTTCAATTCAGCTCATACAAGAGCTGTAGTACAATCTATTTATCATGAAAGTGCAACTTACAAATGTAGAATTTTTTTTTTTGTTACATAATTGCACTCAAAAACAAAACAATGCAAAACTTCAGCTCCTACAAGTCCACTGAGTCCTACTTCTCATTCAGCCAATCACTAAGACAAACAAGTTTGTTTACATTTGCGGAAGATAATGCTGCCCACGTCTTATTTACAATGTCACCAGAAAGTGAGAACAGGCATTTGTGTGGGACTTTTGTAGCTGGCATTGCCAAATATGCTAAACATTCATGTGCCCCTTCATGCTTTGGCCACCATTCCAGAGGACATGCTTCCATGCTGATGACGCACGTTTAAAAAAGAAATGCGTTAATTACATTTCTGACTGAACTCCTTGGGGGAAAATTGTGTTTCCCCTGCTCTATTTTACTCTCACTCTGCCATATATTTCATGTTATAGTAGGTATGGATAATAACTCAACACATGTTCTTCATTTTAAGAACACTTTTGCTTGACTTCTGACAAAATGCCAGGAAAGTATCAATGTGAGATTTCTAAAGATAGCTACAGCACTCGACCAAAGGTTTAAGAATCTGAAGTGCCTTCCAAAACCTGAGAGGGATGAGGTGTGGAGCATGCTTTCAGAAGTCTTAAAAGTGCAACACTCCGATGTGAAAACTACAGAACGCAAACCACCAAAGTAGAAAATCAACCTTCTGCTGACTCAGATCATGACTCAGATCATGAAAATGAACATGTGTTGGTCCGCACTGAATTGGACTGTAATCAAGCACAATGCATCATCAGCATGGACGCATGTCCCCTGGAATGGTGGTTGAAGCACGAAGGGACATATGAATCTCTGGCATGTAAATATCTTGCAATGCTGGCTACAATAGTGCCATGTGAACGCCTCTTCTTACTTTTTTAGGTGACACTGTGAACAAGAAGCAGGAAGCATTATCTTCTGCAAATGTAAACAAACTTGTTTGTCTGAGCAATCAGCCGAACAAGAAGTAGAACTGAGTGGACTTACAGGCTTTAAAGTTTTACATTTTTATTTTCGAATGCAGTTTTTTGTACATAATTCTACATTTTTAAGTTCAAGTTTCATGATAAAGAGATTGCACTACAGTACTTGTATTGGGTGAATTGAAAAATGCAATTTCTTTTGTTTCTTTAGAGAGCAAATATTTGTAATAAAAAATAAAGTGAGCACTGTACACTTTGTATTCTGTTATAATTGAAATCAATATATCTGAAAATATAGAAAACATGCAAAAATATTTAAATAAATGGTATTCTATTGTTTAACAGTGTGATTAATCACGATTATTTTTTTTAATCGCTCGACAGCCCTACATATTGTAGAAAGCATACTATAGAATACTATAAATTGTCTAAAAAGGAAAGGTAGGTGCTTTCTATGGCAGTAGATGCCTTTCAACATTCAATAGCTGTTCCAGAATGAACTAGCATGGCATGTTTAAAATAATAATAATATAATAATAATAGTAATTAATACTTAATAATAATTTGTTTTAAAAGGTAATATTTGCTTTGGCTATGTACACACCTATTTTGTATTTGCTTTTTTCAAACATACACATGAATGAGGTGCATCAGGGTGTAGTGGCAAAGGCAAGTGACTCGGACTGGGGATATCAGGGTTCAATTCTCACTTCTACCACTGACCTGCTCTGCGGTCATGGGAAAATCCACTTGATTTCTTTGTGTCCCCCCTTTGTCTATTTCTACTGGAAGTTCTTTTGAGGTAGGCACTGTCCCTTAGGAAGGAGTTTGTATAATGCTTAACATGATAGGGTTCCCATCTCAGTTAAGGCCTCCCAGCCCTACTGTAATATAATAATACTATTATAAATGTTTGCAGAAGATAAATTTCAAAGTCACAGGCAGAAATATTTGTGGACAACATTGTTTAAGTTTATATTTACCTGCTAGAATGTCACATGCACTCATTCTGTCAGGAAAAGAAACAAATATCATGTAGTTGCACCGATCAGTTGAAGAAAAACAACACAGTTCAAGAAGCAAATAGTGAATAATTGAAGGACAACTGGTAATCAAACCATAAAGTTACATTTAAAACAAACAAACAAATACTTGCAAAAAAATCATAACCTTGAATAAAAATAGTTCCATTAAATTCATCTGATAAAATATTGGTTGCCAATTATTTTATAGCAATAGTGAGTTTGTGTGATCTTCTTCTGTAATCAGTCATTACTATATCAAATTCTCAGTGACTGAAGCAATAGATACATTTTCCTATTACCAAGTGAGGAAACCCTTTTTACTGTCACTGAAAAATATTCTTCGAAGTAAAATCTGTATTGTATACATTAGAAAAAGTAATTCTATAATATTGTGTTTGAGCTTCTGTCATGAACTGTTAGTAATAAAAATGGACTATACCATTCTGTAATCACACAACATAAAACTCTTATGTCATTGGCTGTATAATAGTGATGATAAGGTGACTCTGCAGTACTGGAAGAACTGAATTTTATACTAATATAAGATAATGTCCTTTTGCATTACCATTTTTATTACCTTGGTAACTTTGCAAAATGAGCTCACGGCCCATGTATTTAATACTTAGAAAGATGTTTGAACATCCTTTTAGTGAATTTTAAGTAGAGCTATAAGCACTTGAGAAAACCTGACTGGTTTCTTTTTTCCCTTATTTTTTAAAGATACATAAAACAGCTGCTCTTTTTTTGTTTGGGGATCACAAAAGTTCCTTCACTGGTTTCACTCTAAAATTAAAAAAAAAAAAAATAAAGATTTGATATCCACGCCTATAAACACATTTACTGGCAGCATTTGGAATTCCTTCATATCCCAGATCTGGTGGCAAATGGAACTGAGCATGTGAACTTTTAAAAGTGATTCTAGCAGACAGAGGTTTGTTCTCCAGCATTTGAATCTCTGAAAATTAGCTATCTTCATCTATCCAGAGTAACTTCTATTCTGTTTTCTGGAGTTTCTAAGACTGTAGAGGTGATGTATTTCCTATACAATGAAAATCCTGTTCTGTTGCTCCAGGCCAACAGAGCCACAACTTATAAACACAAAACTTCCCATCCCCACTGTCAGGTGTCCAGTAGACTCCCAGTCTGGTCACTAGGCAACTTAGGAAGCTCAGCTGGGGCCCATGAGCCTTCTCCAAATGGTCATGCTTCCTGACTGGGCAGGGGAACCAGCAATCTGCTACATGAGCCCAGTGCTTAATTTGTGCCAGAGCCTGTCAGGGCTGAGCCCCAGCTCCTCAAGGCTTGGCAGCTCCTAGCCCCTGCACCTCTGGGCTTGCTGCATCAGTTATGAATGTAAAAAAATTGCTTGAGCCCCGGCACCTCTTTCATTGAAAATGAATCACTGCTTGAGCCTTGCAGTGGCAACAACCCCACGGCTGCTCAATATGTACCGTGTCCACAGCTGCACTTGCCCTACTCTCACTTCCTGCTCCAGCCTTGTTATTTCACCACTGCAGTCTAGTCCTTGCATCCCTGCTGTGATTCTGACTCAGGCTTCCACCTTTCGCTTGGGTTTTTGACCTTGACTTCAGCTTACCCTTTAGCTTGATGTTCCCAATCCTGACTCCAGTTCTGACCTTAACTTGGCTTCTTGATTTCAGCTTTGCCCTTGGACCAGTACTTGACTTCTGGATCTGTACTTACCATTACACGCAACTGCTGCCACAAACACCAGGCAAGATCCTGCTCCATCCACTATGTAGGCAGTCCTTACCCCAGCATCTTGCACCCAGCTCCTCATCTGACATTTGTGTATCTCCTTGGACCTCTGGGGGCAACATCTAGATGTCATGCTTTGGAATTATGGAGCCTATGGCAGTACATATAGTCCTAGGGTTGTCATGACAGCTGTGTGACACCTCAAGAATAGAACAGCTTCTGGACATGTATATCACTAGTTTTTAAAAAAAATGTTCAAACAAACTAATCCCCTATTGTTGAGTGCCTCTCTTATCCTTAAGTGCTAACTCTAGCCACCCATGCAACTTTAATTGTGACCAGATACCTAACTATGCTGTTCTAAAGCAGATGGACTTGTGTGTGGAACTTATGTGTCCTTCCCAGCATACTCAAAGGAGTTCAAACACAGCACATATTACAGTTTAGCTATGTGGACCTGTACATTAGGTTTCTCAGAAGGAAGGACCACCTCCAGGTCATAGAATGGTAAAGGAGCCACTTTGTGGCCAGTACTTCAACTCTGAGGCTGTGGCAACTCCTGTGTTGCAGTCATTAATGGCTATAGTTCCCTTTATTCACAAATCTGCTTGCCCTGTCCCCAGCAGACCCCCACCCCCATGTGTACAGGGAGTTCCCATAAAACACAGCTATGGATTATAAACCCTGCATAGCTTTCTCAAATTCAGCTCCCTTTTCACCTCCCTGCCCTGTATCTGTTCTACTGTGCTGGGGCACCTGTGTGTCTATGGAGGTAAGAACAAGATTTGCCACTTAGCAAAGTGCCCTGCATACAGGGATTCTAAATTTAATCACTTACTTTGTGTTGACCTGGAAGTTCCTGAGTTACAGAAAATGACTTCCAAAGTATATTATCATCAATAAAAACTTAAAGGAAAGGACATCAATTAATGCTAACATCCCCTGGAATAATTACAGATTTACATATTTTATCTTCCAAATGCGCTGAATAATATCTCATATTTAAAGCTGTCACTAACGGTTACTGAAGGAACAAAATGCTGATTAGAAATGGTCCCAAGTTTCACAATTAGGACCAGGCTTTCAAAAACTTCCTGAGAGTTTGGATCCCAGGTTTTGGCTCAGCACAGTAGAGAACAAATGAGAAGGATCAGATTCAAATACTGAAATCCCATATTCTGCCTTGAATATTTGGATCTGGATGCAGGGACATTCAGGCCTATCTCTAATATCAGTTTTATTTCTTGTTCCTTCTTTTTCGCCTGTAATATAGTTAGAATACTTTGCTTTACATTATTTCAGTGTAATATTGTTGGTGGCAAAAATTCAAACTACTCTGTAGTCAAACAATAAATAATTAATGTATTAACTTTAAATTAATAGAAAATGTTTTGTACATTATTTATTTTCTCCCATATTCTGATTGCTTTCCCCCACTATGGCACAATCTGTAAAACATGCTATGTACATTAACCTCCTGGCCACAGTACCAATGTGGAATTGCCATTGGTGTTCAGAGATATGTAACAATGGAGAAGTACTTTAATGATTTTGCTTCTATTTTTCTATTAGAGTCAGACACAGGCAAATAAATTCTGATTTATACAATTAAAAATATTTAGTATATTACACTATCTATATATACTCTCTATTATTATAACTGCAGCACAGAGAATTGTGGGGATAACTTATATTTCACCCACACAAAAACTGTCTGTGAGGAAAGAGACAATCTGAAAATGTAGAGCAGCTAACAATTATCTGGGAGAAATGAGGAGAGTTTTGATTAAACCAAATGTTTACCAGCTGTGTTAAATGCAATCTCTTTAACTGTGATAATTATAGATATGCTTTACAAGTACATTCTGTATGTTAGTGAGATTCTACCTCACATATTATGATAAAACCCAGTAGTGTTAATGAGATAAAATAAATTCATGAAGAAGAGTCTAAACCCGGATTCTTCATCATTTATTACCGCTATCAAATAAATCTGACATATCTGTTACAGCATTGCCAATTCTTACAATTTTACTGTGATTTGTTTTGTATGGGGAGCAGTTTACTTGTCTTGTGAACACATGATGAAAGTCTGCCAACTCGTGAATTTTCCATTTTTCAAGATGGTCACTATCTCCTATTACCGACAATGGACCTAAAGCCAGCAATATGGCTGTCATTTCCCTTCAGTCTATCTGCATGTGAAAGTGAGCTACCCTCAATGAAATTGGTTACCACCTCTCACTCTTTTTTCCCCACAAACAATATGGCTGCCACTCTATGGTTTAGGGGGCTAGACAGGACAAAAGCATTATGAAGAGCAGCAAAGACATTGTGAAAGGTGATTGAAGAGAGTGAGGAGGAGCAGGTGGAAGATGTAAGAGTTGCAGGAGAATGGGATGCAGGGCAATGTGGGCTGGCAGGACGGAGTCTGAGGAGGTGCAGAGGATAGTGATGGAGGTGAGAAATGGAGGGGATAGAAGGGCAGCCCCTCCAGGTAGGGGAGGAAGTGGAGAGTGAGGGGAGTCCCCTCAAGCAGCCAGGCAAGTTGTTGCGTTTCCAACTCATAAAAGCATAAGAATGGTCATATTGGGAATGCAGCCCAATAACCTGTCTTCTGACAATGGCTGGTGCCAGATGCTTCAAAGGGAAGGAACAGAACAGAGGAATTATTGAGTGATAAATCCCCTGTCTTCCAGTCCCAGCTTCTGGCAGTCAGATGTTTAGGGATGGCTGGAGCATGGGGTTGTGTCCCTGACCAACTTGGCTAATAGCCATTGATGGACCTATCTTCCATGAACTTATCTGTTTTTTTAACCTGATTATATTTTTGGCTTTCACAACATCCTGTGACAACGAGTTCCACAAGTTGACTGTGTACTGTGTGAAGAAGCACTTCCTTTTGTTTGTTTTAAACCCGTTGTCTATTAATTTCATTGGGTGACCCCTAGTTTTGTGTTGTGTGACGGGGTGAGGAACATTTTCCTATTCACTTTCTCGACACCATTCATGATTTTGTAGGCCTCTATCATAACTCCCTCTCCCCCTCCCCAGTTGTTTCTTTTCTAAGATGAACTATCCTAGTCTTTTTAATCTATTCTTTCATGGAAGCCTTTCCATACTCCAAATAATTTTTGTTGCCCTTCTTTGTACTTTTTCTAATTCTAATGTATCCGCATACCAGTTTCACACTGGAACATGAAATGGGCTTCACCACCACCATTAAAATAATTATCAGTAGCATACCCCCAAATCCCCAAAACTTAACTATTATTAAAGCTGAAAAGAAAAACTTCTGTCACGGTTACAGGAACTTTTTATGCTATGCTGAAGCCCAGCTCCTAAGGAACTACGAAGCTACTTACTGGTGGGCAGGACTTAGCCACTGCTCTCCTGGAATCATTGGACCCTACAAGACAACAACAATGGATGGCCTGAAGTCGTAAAGCATGGGACCTTCTGCAGTGCCTAGGTTGAGTGGCACATATAAAAACACCACAAGTGATCACTAACAGCATTATCAGTCTTTTGCTGAGAAACTCAAAGCTAACAAAAGAAAAGAGAGGTGAAAAAAGCTCTTAAAGAATCTTGCATACAAAGTGTCCCTTCATGAAGTTTCTGTTAACTCTTCACAGGAGCCGAGACTGATGCTGCCCTTTCTGTCACTAAAGCAGGAAAAGCAGCAGGCATTGAAGGCATCCTTCCAGACTTTAAGCATCTTAGGCTGATGGAGCCCAATTGGATGGCAGCATTATTCATGCAACACATCACCACCAGTAACCTCCCAACAGTTTGGAGACAATCAAAGTTCATTGCTATTTTAAAATCTGGAAAGCAGCCGAATGACCCCAAAAGCTATTGCCCTATATCTCTCCTCTCTACAGCATACACATTTCTGGAGTAGCTGATCATGCAGAGGCTGACCTCTATGCTGGAGTTGGAATCCCCCAGGAACAGGCAGATTTCGGGACAGGAGGAAGCTGCTGTGACCAAGTGCTTGCACTGACTACACATATTGAGGCCAGGTTCCAGCAGAAGCTAGAAACAGCTGCAGATTTTTATCAGCTTGTCATGAGCCTATGACACCATTTGGCATAAAGGTCTACTGCTGAAGCTATCGAATCTGCTTCAGTGTGACCAGACATTTCAACTCATTGTCAGTGCTCTCAGACAGAACGTTGCATGTCCATCTCTATAAGTGATATGCTCAAAAGGATATTCTGCAAGTTCATTTTTGCCAATGACCTGGCACTAATGACATAGCCTGCAACACTCAAGGCAGAGGAAGGCACCCTTAGTGCTGACCTGAAGTGAATGGAAAACATCTAAAATCCAATCCATCAAAAATGGTTATGTCAACAATTCTCAAGCTAAAAGGATGCTGAACGTAAATTTCTGCAGCAAGGCAATCACCCCTGATCCTAATCCACACTAGGAGTCTCTCTCAATCTCAGCCTCTGTCAATAACATCTGGAGGAGGTTGACCATAAAATGAAGAGCTGCATTAATATCATACAAAAGCTAGAATGTTCTAGCTGGGGTTATGATGATCAAATGCTACAAATGGCAGATCTGGCTTTAGTTTACTCCAAGGCTGACTGTGCACCTATTTGGGGAAGAAGCTTGCACGGAGACTTGTTGATACCCATCTAAATGAAGCTATGAGATTATAACTGGCACCCTGAAGTCCACACCAATGCCTTGGTTTTCAGTCCTAGCAAACATCCTTCCTCCAACCTTACAGGAAGAGATGGCTATGTTGTGTGAGTATGCTAACCGAAAGCTTCTGCTCTGTGACAGCCTTGTTCATCCTCCTTAAGTCCTGCCACCCATTCTGGGCAACTGGAGAAGCTCATCTGTCATCCAACTTCAACCCAGAAGACACCTGGCAGAGTTTAATGGGCAGGTTCTGATGTACATAACAAGTATCTCATAGACGTTCCCACCACCAAACTGCCTGGTTTCTTGCTCTGCCAAAGACAGTGGATGATACTTAACTGCATATGGAAGATGTGTGCACCTTATGCAAAATGGAGAATTAAGGATTCAGCATAGAGCGAAAGTGAAGACCTCCGAACTATTGAACATATTGTGAACAAGTGTCCCTTTTTTTTCATTTCCAGGAGGTAGAGTAAAGGCACATTTTTTTTAAATTTCTTAGAGCCCTCAATTTGATTTCAGAACCTTCTATTAACTTTGAAATATTGCTATTTCCATATGGAACAAGAAGAAGATGTATCTTTTTTCAGATGGGGTGACCAGAACTGCATGCACATTCAAGGTGTGGACATGCCATGGATTTAGAGTGGCATTATGATATTTTTTTCGGTTTTAGTATCCATCCATTTCCTAATGTGTCCTAACATTCGGATAGCTTTTTTGACTGTTGCTGCACAAGGAGCAGATGGTTTTCAAAGAATTATCCATGATGACTCCAAGATCTTCCTTGAGTAGTAGCAGCTAATTTAGACCACATCATTTTGTATGTATAGTTGGAATTATAATTTCCAGTGTGTGCTACTTTGCCTTTATCAACAATGAATTTTATTTGCCATTTTGTTGCCAAGTAGCCCAGTTTTGCGAGATCCCTTTGTAATTCTTCGCAGTCATCTTTGGACTTAACTGTCTTCAATAATTTTGAAAAGTGTTTCCCCACTTTCCTACACTTTCTTACTTTCCCAACTTTTTCTCAGTGGTAAAACAGTAGCAAAGTGTGAAAAGTGGGATTTTCCAAATTTCGCACAATTTATTACTCTTTCCCTACTGAAAAATCTTGGGAAACTGAAGGAAAGTGGGGGGGAAGTGACATTTTCAAAATATCCTGTGGGGAAAGTGGAATTTCATGGTGGGAAAATTTCAAAAGAAGTTTTTTTCTGAGGAAAAATTCTGGTTGTCTGGCAAACTCTAACTCTAGACCAGTGGTTCCCAAACAGGGTTCGAGAACCCCAAGGGGTTTGCAGAACGTTACAGGGGGGTTGCCAGAAAAATTTCACTAATGGTGGCCAGAGGACCCCAGGCATTGGGTGCAGCAGGGCAGACCCGGTTACAGGGCAGACAGCTCAAGCCCCGGGGAGAGCGGAGTAGGGCAGTTGGGGCGGGCAGCCCGAGCCCTGCTGCCATCAGTGGGGGAGCCGCCAGTCCGAACCGCAGTGCTCCATGTGGGGCTGTCAGCCCAAGCCCCAGAGAGAGCGGGGCCGGGTAGTTGGGCCTGGCAGCCCGAGCCCTGGTGGTCAGCAGGACCTGCAGCCTGAGCTCAGTGGAGCTCAGTTGACTGGGGCAGTCAACAGGGTCCAGCGGCAGGAGCCCCATGGAGTGCGGAGGAAATTTAAACTTAAATCCCTGGAAATATTCATTTTTAAGGAGGAGGTTCACGAGATTTCACAATTTAGTGAAAGGGGTTTGCGGGCTGTTAAAGTTTGGGAACCACTGCTCTAGACTTATAGGTACAAGGTACTGTGCTGCCTTGTCACTTGGCTAGCTGTAGGAACATTCTGCATCTAACACAAATGAGAACTATAATGTAGTGCTAGGTTTCAGAGTAACAGCCGTGTTAGTCTGTATTCACAAAAAGAAAAAGAGTACTTGTGGCACCTTAGAGACTAACCAATTTATTTGAGTATAAGCTTTCGTGAGCTACAGCTCACTTCATCGGATGCATACTGTGGAAAGTGTAGAAGATATTTTTATACACACAAAGCATGAAAAAATACCTCCCCCCACCCCACTCTCCTGCTGGTAATAGCTTATCTAAAGTGATCACTCTCCTTACAATGTGTATGATAATCAAGATGGGCCATTTCCAGCACAAATCCAGGGTTTAACAAGAACGTCGGGGGGGGGGTAGGAAAAAACAAGGGGAAATAGGTTACCTTGCATAATGACCCAGCCACTCCCAGTCTCTATTCAAGCCTAAGTTAATTGTATCCAATTTGCAAATAAATTCCAATTCAACAGTTTCTCGCTGGAGTCTGGATTTGAAGTTTTTTTGTTGTAATATCGCAACTTTCATGTCTGTAATCGCATGACCAGAGAGATTGAAGTGTTATAATTCTTGACATCTGATTTGTGTCCATTTATTCTTTTACGTAGAGACTGTCCAGTTTGACCAACGTACATGGCAGAGGGGCATTGCTGGCACATGATGGCATATATCACATTGGTGGATGTGCAGGTGAACGAGCCTCTGATAGTGTGGCTGATGTGATTAGGCCCTGTGATGGTGTCCTCTGAATAGATATGTGGGCACAGTTGGCAACGGGCTTTGTTGCAAGGATAGGTTCCTGGGTTAGTGGTTCTGTTGTATGGTATGTGGTTGCTGGTGAGTATTTGCTTCAGGTTGGGGGGCTGTCTGTAGCAAGGACTGGCCTGTCTCCCAAGATTTGTGAGAGCGTTGGGTCATCCTTCAGGATAGGTTCTAGATCCTTAATAATGCGTTGGAGGGGTTTTAGTTGGGGGCTGAAGGTGACGGCTAGTGGTGTTCTGTTATTTTCTTAGTTAGGCCTGTCCTGTAGTAGGTGACTTCTGGGAACTCTTCTGGATCTATCAATCTGTTTCTTCACTTCTGCAGGTGGGTATTGTAGTTGTAAGAATGCTTGATAGAGATCTTGTAGGTGTTTTGTCTCTGTCTGAGGGGTTGGAGCAAATGCGGTTGTATCGCAGAGCTTGGCTGTAGACGATGGATAGTGTGGTGTGGTCAGGGTGAAAGCTGGAGGCATGTAGGTAGGAATAGCAGTCAGTAGGTTTCCGGTATAGGGTGGTGTTTATGTGACCATCGTTTATTAGCACTGTAGTGTCCAGGAAGTGGATCTCTTGTGTGGACTGGACCAGGCTGAGGCTGATGGTGGGATGGAAATTGTTGAAATCATGGTGGAATTCCTCAAGGGCTTCTTTTCCATGGGTCCAGATGATGAAGATGTCACCAATATAGCGCAAGTAGAGTAGGGGCGTTAGGGACGAGAGCTGAGGAAGCGTTGTTCTAAGTCAGCCATAAAAATGTTGGCATACTATGGGGCCATGCAGGTACCCATAGCAGTGCCGCTGATCTGAAGGTATAATTGTCCCCAAATGTAAAATAGTTATGGGTAAGGACAAAGTCACAAAGTTCAGCCCCACCGGGGTGGGGGGCGGTTGAGAAAACTTGGATTTGTGCTGGAAATGGCCGAACTTGATTATCATACACATTGTAAGGAGATTGATCACTTTAGATAAGCTATTACCAGCAGGAGAGTGCAGTGGGGGGAGGTATTTTTTCATGCTTTGTGTGTATAAAAAGATCTACACTTTCTACAGTATGTATCTGATGAAGTGAGCTGTAGCTCACGAAAGCTTATGCTCAAATAAATTGGTTAGTCTCTAAGGTGCCACAAGTACTCCTTTTCTTTTTGATAACGCAGTGCCTAACTCCTAACGATGAAACGCATTAATGGGCTTATTACACAATGCTTAATATTTAAATATATGTAGTAGCCAGATACAGTTGTTGTTAATGCCCATCATTTCCAAGTTGATCATCAAGAAACCTCAGTTTTATGATTTAGTAATAGTTGTTCCAATGAGCTTTATAGTTCTGTGAGGATATTTATGGGAATAAGATATGATTGACATATAACCTAGAAAAAGGTCAGAACATCAATACTCATAACAACAAGCTCCAATACTCAGTCAGGCGAGGAAATGGAGGTGCCAGTTTGTCACTGCTTGACCTGAGTGAGGTCTTGAAAGGTTTTATCCTCTACCTAAAAAAATAGGTTTTATAAAGCACAAATTTAGCTATTAATAATAATCTAACTTACAAATAGGTGCTTTTGATTAATATTTTTCAAAGAGCTATGCAATGTCTCCTTGGTGAATAAACTGTTAGTTTAAAAGGAAGTACTTATATTTGAAATAAGTGGCATTTACCTGATTAACTTCCAAAGGCAATGTGTTCTTTAACCACTTTAATATTAGCCTATTTAAAAGTTTGCTAACATTAGTGTCTAATGGATCATATTGTATTTACTACAACATATAACTTCTGAAGTCAGGATATGTAAGCATTAGCTTTACTTTCAGAGCTGTAGCCTGTACAATAATTGCAAACTTTGTCCTCTATCACTACTGCATTTGCTGCTTCCAATCAGTCTGGTGCTGTCAATTGCTTAAAAAATTAATTACAATTATTCTTACTTTTAAGTCAATTCAGTGTTTGAGTGATATCCTAAATAGTGCCGTCCTCTTGTTTAACCATACAAGAAATACCGCAGCAGTTTGTCAATGAACTCCATTTTTTTTTTCAGACGAGATAACTTCTCTCTGTACCCATTCAGTGTCTTGGCTTTCTGCTAAGGCCATGCACATGGGTAACAATTGTACTGGCAGTCACTGATGTACATAGCTGACCACTTTCAACTGGACCAAAACTACTAATTCATCTGGTCTAAGTACTACGGCCCAATTCAGCAACATAATTAATCACATGTTTAATATTAACCAGTTGATTAAATGTATGAACTTAAGCATGTGCTTTAATTGATTTGATGAATTGGGGCCTAAACAGATAGCGAGAGACTTCTGGTCACTATCAGCCTATAGATTTCATGGTCTTGAAGATGAATGGTTATGGGTGACAGGGTATATTCCCTGTGATGTCTAGCCTCCCAAATTTAATATGAAATAAACAATTTGCTAATCTGCTGGTAAAATACAGTATAGTCAGGCTGCTAGTACTACTAGATTTATAAGTAATTATACATCAGGAAAATCCATTTATTATCTTGTTATCTTGCAACTGAGAATGTGTCCTTCAGACAGACTAGGCCCTTGGTGACTGTTAACTCTGGAAAGAGAATGTGCAGATTTATTTATTCTGAGGCCACACTAGCCACACCTTTCCTTTATTATTGGACAACCTTATTTATAGTAGCTCTATTCCAACCACTTTAGGTAATTCTATTATAAAACAAACAAAAAACAGAGTTTTACTGCTCAGCTTTACAAATTCTTTCCAGGCTGCAGCTTAGTTGACTAAGTCTCAGCCTGACAGAATTATTTTACCACATTTGGAAATAAAATCCGATTTGAGTAACACTTCAAAAGTTGCTACTCTCACTCTTGCTCTCTCTCTCTCTTTCTATTCTCTCTAAATGTATATTTTTGTTTTATATATAAGTATATTGTTATTTAAATAGAGATTTGAAGATGAAAAGAGAACACTGAAAATTATATATATATATATATATATATATACACACACACACAATATGCAGTCAAGTTAGAATCCATGATAATAAAAATATAAGATCTACAGCAAAAGACTAGGAATATAGAGTGTTGTCTTTGTGATATATTAATAATTAAAAAATTAGAAATACAGACTATGGCCTGAACTTGACAATGGTTAGGCAGGCGGTGAGTTGAGACCACTGCGTATAAGGGTGACCAGTATTATCTCATTTCTTGGAGCCGCCCCCTACCCGCATCTGTCTGAACCACCTGTTGTCTTTTCTCTTATACTCAGTGTGTCACCCGAACAAACACAGTAGAGCAGTTTCATGATCTCAATCAAGTCTATGGTAAAGAATGATGCAGAGACAAACAATTCAAGATAAGCATCTGCTTATCCTATTTTTATGCTGTTATTGGAAAGTACACATGAAAATCTACTCAGGTGGTTATTTGTCACACACTCTGTTCAGAATAAAATTGTTCTATCGAAATGTAATAATCTAGCAATAATCTAGCTATTAAAAGAAAATCTGTTCTTCCCTAATGGAATCAAGACATGAGGATATTTCTAAAAATAGAATTAGGTACAGTGGGTATTCAATATGGATAATCACCTAATTAAAGGAAAGTACTTTCATATTAAAGTTAATAAGGCTGCAAATTCAACTCATTAATTATTAGAGAAACTACATCTATAGGAAAGAATGAAAAAAATATCCCGTGAATGTTAATAGAAACCATAATGTCTCAATTTTGGGTCTCCTAGTAATCATCATAGGTGAAGCTTGTATAGACTATGCAGGACATTTTTTTTTCCTGAAAGAGATTTGGGGATTGGACTTTATCCAATGCATTTTTATCAATCACCTGAAATCATGAAACCATAACTTAATAAACATGAAATCATAACTTAATAAACTTTACAGATGACTCAACAATTGGGGAAGTGGTAAATAATGAAGAGAACCGGCCACTGACACCGAGTAATCTGGATTGCTTAGTAAACTGGATGCAAACAAATAGTAAGTGTTTTAATACAGGCAAATATAAAAGTATGTAGGCCATACATAATGGATGGGGACTCCATCATAGGAAGATTTCGGAGTAGCATAGGAAGAGCGATTCTGAAAAAGACTTGGTAATTATGGTCGATAATCAGCTGAACATAACAACCCAGTGTGGAGATGTGGTCAGAAGGGTAATACAATCCTTGGACCTATTAAACTCTTTGACACTGGTATGACCCCTACTGGAATACATTGCTGGTACCCACAATTCAAAAAAAGCATATTGGTAAATTGGAGCAGGTTCAAATGGCCATGAGAATGATAAAATGATTTGAAAACATGCCTTATAATGAAAAACTCAAGGAGTTCAATCTGTTTAGATTGACAAAGAGAAGGTTAAGGGGTGACTAGATCACAGTCTAGAACTACATACATGGGAACAGACAATTGATAATAGAGGGCTCTTAAAATAGCTAACAAAGGTATAACAAGCTCTGATGGCTGAAAGTTAAAGCTAGATAAATTCAGACTAGAAATAAGGTACATATATTTAACAGTGAAGATATAATCATAGAAATAACTTCCCAAGGGTTTTGGTGGATTCTCTATCGCTGGAAAATTTAAAAATCACAACGGGATATTTTTTCTGTAGGATATGTGCCAGAGGAGTTAATTCAGGGAAGTCCTATGGCCTGTATCATTCAGGAGGTCTGACTTAGATGATCACAATGGTCCCTTGCGACTTTATAATCTACAAATTGATAAAAACCTATCATTTCCTACTTAAAAAAGAATCACCATAAGTACAATTTTTATCTTCAAATAGAAATTCATCCTTTGAAAATACAGTCAAAACTGCTCAGTGGCTACTGTTGCCTCAGAGAGAGGTTTTGTGGCATATAAAATGGCTCAGTACTGATTTTAGTCTTTATCATTGTTGTGTAAAGAAAAGGTTACTTTCTATTAAGAGTGAAAATTGCTAAAAATATAAGCACAATAAGATTCCTTCCTTTCCAGATCTGTCAGATAACAGAAGAGATTAAAATGATTCCCCTCCCTAAATAAAACTCTGCTGTCTGGACACGACATCTTCATATATTTGTTTTTAAACATCTTGTAACCTTGAACAGTAGTGGAGACACACACCTGAGAGGTTTGATGTTTGTTGCGAGTGTTGAAATTTTGTAGATGCAGATGTTAATTAGTTGGGGGGGGGGTTGTTTTTGTTTTTGCTTTTGCTTTATTTAAAGAGAGAGAGAGAGAGAGAGACTCCTTGAGTGAATCTGTTGATGAGGAAGAGGATTTGCTTAACTTAATTACATACCTTGAACTTCATCAGTAAGTAATAGAGACAAACAAACATAGTGACCAGCTGTGTAAAATAAATTAATTAACCTTGATATTTTATGTTGTCTAGACAGATGCAATTTTACTCTTTTATAGTTGCGAATACAACAATTACTGTTTTAGAAGTTATGACATTAAATTCTTCTCTTTTCTTTTGGGTTTTGACATTACCACTGATTTATACAGATAAGTAGATTTAAATAATAAAATCCCACCCTACCCTACCACAATGAACCAGGAACAGCAACCTAATGAGGAGAACGAATTTTTAGAAGTTTACAAAATATAGTCTTTTAAAACTGTTTCGTGTTGTAAACAAATGAATTATATGATTTGCAAGCACATTAATAAGCAAAGATAAAGGCTATTCCCAGTCTCAGGACAATATTAGCCTCTCTGATCTATACTGCAAATCTCTTATACATTGTGTGAGACACTGACAATGGTCAGGAAAACTTTGTTAGAATTGATTCTATCCTTAACATTTATTGAAACTTTTGTCCCCATACAACAGTGATTTGAGGATGCCTTACCAGCCTCTGCTTAACTTTTAGTCTTTCATCCAAACATTAACACTGTTCTTAAATCTGCTTTTTTTTCTGATCAGTGTTTTAACAGCAGCAGTAGCAGCATATTGCCAAAATGATTACTCTGATACTCAAAGGATTATCAAAATTATGAAGGTTTTCAGTGATAATAAATAGCTATTTATTATAACTATTTAGAACGTAATCGTTCTTCACATGTGGAAGCTGAAAGAGAGATTTTCTTTTTGCAGAAACAAATGGCATCCAGCATCTAGATACCATAATCAGTTCATCAAGATAATTTCATAAAGTTGCAACAGAGCACTCTGAAAGGGATTTCCAAAGATACGAACTGATATAAGGTTTTCGTTTTCTTTATACCAAAAAGGAGAACTGGCTGTGCTATCTGCCTGTTTAATCATTTTGTCAAAATGCATTATGACCCTGTCAATATCAACAGTAGAATTGTCATCAATCGGCAAATGCTAGGAATAAGCTATTCTGTGTTGAGGTGCCCAGCTGTTAACGGAAACAAAAACTGTATTGCTTTATTCATTTTACTTTTTATGATATTTTTGATTATGTAAAATTATGCAATTATGTTGTTATGGTCTCTAGAATGCAGTTCATTCAAAAAGGAAGGCTTTTCTCTTTCTCTTTGTCAGCCAAGGGAAAATTTGCTGGGTGTGCTTTGCAGTAGGTGCAGTGTAAACATCGTATGTTTATGCTGAGCCAGCAGAGATTAAGCTAAATGAAAACACACCAGCTATAAATTAAACAAAGTGTTCATTTTCTAAAGTGACTGCTTTATGCATCTGCAAATGGAAAGAAATAGAGCATCCAGCTCTAAATTTTTTTCTACACAAATACAAAACTTTAGTGGTAGACGGCTTCGGTTAGTGCCTTTGAACCACTAGCTTTATTTTTAGGAATTAAAACCGGATACATTATGCAAGAAAGGGTGAGGCTATTTAGAGCTGGTGTTGTGTATTTTGAGTACAAATCACCTATTAAGTTTTGAAACATGCATATCCTTTTTAGGAAGGTGGTAATGTAGATAACTACATTGTACTCTGTTGTGTTTCTATATTAATCTGTTTGTATGCAAAATATTTTAAAATGCCAGCAGTGTAAGTAAAATCCATTTCATTAGTGTGCTCATTTAGGGCTCGATCCTGCTTTCATTCAAGTCAATAAAAAAACCTGCCATTGTCTAGAATAGAACAGGATCAAGCCTTTGTGTTCTGATGCTGTTTTCATGGAAGTTAACTCCAAAACCTCTGTTTAATTTAGGATTAGGAACATAACTCTAAAGCAACTATGAACTCTACCTGCTTCAAAGCTACCACTTCCAAATAAGTAGGTACCATAGCTAGACACACAAGTCCACAAAAATGGTTATTTGGAAGCCAATAAATATGCCAGCTGATTAATTTGTTTATCGTAATGAGGCTTCAAAGCACCAAATATAGAAGGCAAAACCCTGTTGTCTTTTATCAAAATTAACTCAAAATTTAGATACTTGATTATTTATGTAGCACTTGAAATATATGGTATGTTGAATATACAAACCCCAAAATGTGTGTAATCTAGCGTATTTTACAAAAAAGAAAAACTAAAAATTTTGTGCATTAAATGAGAACTACTTTCATGGCCACGTTTTCTGCTTGTACTTGATCATTATTTTAGCTGGGAATCTTGATACTGATGAAGGAGCTAACACAGCCGAGACAATGCATTTGCATCCTTCTGATTGTACCTTTGTTTAATAGAGAGAAATCCTTGCCTAGTTAAAGTCAGTGGGAGTCAGGATTTCATGTATGATGTTTAACATTTTTGTGTGCTACACACTGACCTTTCCCCTCACCTTTTACAACAAGATGATAATAGGTCACATAGAAAGCACTATTTCATCGCTTTCTGAAAATGGCCCCTATTTACAACAGGGTTTCTTCTCCTTGCCCTTAAGTATGCATAATGATGGGCTATCCTATTGTTTGGCAAAAAGATTCTTTTCCCCAAGAATCAGGTAAGCACAGACAATTCTGAAGGGGGTTTATTCACGGTACCGGGAAGACTGACAAGCAGCTTCAAAAA
Source organism: Eretmochelys imbricata (assembly GCF_965152235.1). Classification (NCBI taxonomy): domain Eukaryota; kingdom Metazoa; phylum Chordata; order Testudines; family Cheloniidae; genus Eretmochelys; species Eretmochelys imbricata. The sequence continues at coordinate 147,296,881 of NC_135572.1, forward strand.
TATGGTGCCATAGTGGCCAGTTGTATGCATTCTCTTATCACGAATAAAGAGGTTTCAGAGTGGTAGCCGTGTTAATCTGTAGCAGCAAAAAACAACAAGATGCCACAAGGACTCCTCGTTGTTTTTACTGATAAAGAGGTAAATACCAGTTTAATTTCCCCGCTTCTTTTTCCCGGAAGGAGAGGGATTGGTTTTCTGTGAATGTTTTATAGGGATTCATATTTTTTTTAAAAAAAATCATAGGTTTAACTGTAATTTTTTTTTTTTGGAAGTCAAAATAAGATCAAAAATAGTTTTAGGCTTACAATTTGTGTGTGTGTCAGGTGGTGCTGAAATTATGTAACTGATAAAACAACACCTTGCTTCATACCCGAGGGAGGTATACTCTTCCTGGGTTGTATAAAGATCTTTACACTTATAAATCTAATGATAATGCAGGTAGCACTCCTTTCAACAAAAGTTGTTCAGATGTCAGTTCTCTCTTTCAGATGTGGGCAGTAGTGTGGTTGAACAGGATTATATTTATTATATTTATTCATTCTTGCTTTTATCCCACCTGGGCCTGTCCATCAGGTTTGTTGGAAGTAGAACCAGAAACTTTCTAATATGTATGTTTAGCATCTTCAAACCAGTCCACTTCCACTTTCAGATGCACACACAGCTTTCATTAACTTCCGTGGGAGCCACACAGACGCATCTTGGGACAGACTCTAAACCTAAGATTCATCAAACAATCATGGTAATATTTGTCCAGTAGAGAACTTAAGTTTCAGCTTCATATATGAGTGTGTGTATAATTTTAAAAATAAGTGTTCACTGGGGTTAGTCATTTATTTTCAGCTGATTGTTCTTTATGAAGGAGAAAGTGCCTTGCTACAAGGTGCATTCACTTCCAAAAATTCATCTTTCAAGGGGATCCCTTTGTCAGCTCAAGAAGATGTGAACTGCAGTCATCAATCCAGATGGCTGGTTCTTATAGACAAGAATCTAAATGAGAAGTACAATTTTTATTTCCAAAACTGATTGAAAATGTTTGCTGTCAAAATGTAATCATCATCAAACAGTTCAGATTTGTACATTCCAATATCATGCCTACTTATTCTTCAAATAGATATTGTTTGTGGAGGTGTTGAGTACCACTTTGTTGATATAATATTAATTTAGAACTTGCAACTAGAAAAAGTAAATTTGCAGAACTTTATTTAGTTAACTAACAAGAAGTATAAAACCCAATTTGTTATAATAACTCTTACTTTTTGAAATTCATGCCAAATAATAATGGATTAATACAGTGAGGCCACTGTTAGATATTATTTTCTGGCAGTACTAAAATAATAGAAAAATGTAGAGGTTGTTAGGATAATAAGTATTATTTGCCCTCAAAGTCATTTTTTTAAAAAGTTGCCACTTTTTGATTAATGAAGTCAGCATCTTACTATGGATTGTATCACTTATGTGTTTGCTATTCTTTTCCTTTCCCCACAAAAACAATAAAGCAGTAAATGAAATTACTAAAGTGTGTAAACTATATTCAGGGAAGTATCTGATGCCTTATTGACAATTTACAAGGTGCTTTGAACTTACAAATTTTTAAATTAGTTTTAGTTATCAGGCAGAGAGATGATGCAACTACTCTGTAATCTAGTCTTGGGGGAACTAATTTCAAATGAAGTGTTGGATTGAAAACAGTGAAATAATTGTTTCAGAGGATATTTCTTCAGGTATGCCCCAGATTACATTATGATACAGCTTTTCGTACTATTGACACTTCTAATGATTTAAAAAAAAGTCTTGTAAAATTCAGATGTGCCAGGTAATGCTTAGGTACACTGCATCTAACTTGGCATCTTATAGCAGCTAAAAGGTTATGCTCAAATAAATTGGTTAGTCTCTAAGGTGCCACAAGTACTCCTTTTCTTTTTGCAAATACAGACTAACATGGCTGTTACTCTGAAATCTGTATATTTTTGTGACTATGGATACCAAAAAGTCTCTTAAACATATGTGTTCTATATAACTGTACAAATCATTTGAGACCCATAGATTTCAGTGGTATGTGGGGCACTCGGTACTCTTGGAGGAGACATTGGTACATTCAGGATACTTTCAACAGCTTTGAATACTGGCAACTGTATAAACTTTTAAGGATAATCGCCTTGAAATCTGTATCTGGAAAGTGCAGGTTTGTACACCTGGAAAAGAAGCTAGTTGCTATTAAGGTCAAGAAAGCAGATTGAAAAATATCAAGGGCACGGGGGCAAAGATCTAGTGGACTTACACCAGCAGAGAATATGTCCCATGGTGTTTTATTATCTTATTTAAAGTATTTTTATATCACTGTTGTGCGTGGTTCCTTACAGATATATAAGATGACAGGTCCCTGCCATGAAGCATTTACAATCTAAACAGTCTAATACAGACAAATGAGGGGAAAGGGAATATAACTTAGAATCAGCAGATGAGGATTTAACCATGGCTCATGTCCTCATAGTTCCAAGGGTTTTTAATAAAATGGATACTTATTGTGGAGATTTGCTATAATGTGGGGTAAATTAAAGGATTGTGAGGGAGAGGTAAGAGAGCAGGGGAACTGGTTGTTGCAGTACTTCTAATTTATATACATACGAAGTAGATTAGTAAGAGGGATTTGAAGAAGAAACAAAGATTCATTGACACACTGGAGGAGGGAGGCTGTTGCCATGTAGGAAGCCGCAAGAATACACTATGGAGACTTGAGTAGGAAATAAGAATAGGCATAGATTAAGAGGACCCAGCATAATATATGGGGTAGTAAAAGACAAGTACTGAGATACAGGCAGAAACCATTTTAACAGCGGGAACCCAGAGGAAAGGACATATTCTGGAGAGGAGGTACATGGAGAAGTGACAGGATTTGGTGAGAATAGAGATTTTGAGATTGAAGGGAGTCCCGTGGTTGCAATCTTGAGAAGCCTGGAAAATGGGAGTGTTGTCATTTGTAACAAGAAAACGGAAGAGACATGACAGGCTAATTTTAGACCTACTAAGTTTGAGGAACTGAAGAGTATCCCTAAGGAGTTATTGGAGACATAGACAGTTATATAAACCTCAGCACAAGGGGAGAGATTTTTGGTAAACATTTATTTTGTGTCATTAGTATAGGTGCGGATGAGCTCATCCAAGCGCTAGAGGAAGAAAAGGAGGGGGCTAAGGACAAATTCAAGGGCTATTTGAAGAGGAAAAGGTAGTAAAAGGGATAGAAGGAAAGGGCAGAAACAGATGAGAAAGAATTGCCATTGCTTTTAAATTTTAAAACAATTTCTAAGCTCCTGAGTATAGAGGGAGGAGCAGGGTTTGAATAGAGAATTAAAAGAGAAGATTTGATGGGTATTGGAGACCTGGGAGTGGAAAAGGGAGGAGTAGGTTATCTTAGAAAGGAGCCAGGCAGGAAGGATCACATGACGGAAGAAAGTGTTTATAGTAAAGAAAGCCTGCATAGTATCAGGATCCTTCCAGAGGCATTCAACCTAGTGAGAGCTAGAGGGGGTGAGATAACGAAGGCAAGAGGGGAGCCAAGGCTGGGGCTTAATAGGAGTAGAACAGACAAAGTAGTTGGAAAAGAGACTGAAATGCTTCAGAGTAATGGAAAAGAGGGGAAAGCCCATGGAATCTATGAGAGACAGATGAGAGAACGTTGTAAACAGAAAATTCAGAGAGGTTAATGGGTGACATGCTGCAGGAGAAGTAGATAACAGGGCAACAAGCAAGAGAATGAGAGATGTTGAAAGAGATGAACCGGTGTTCACAGAAGGAAACAACAGTCCACTAGACAGTCTAGTCCCATCCACAAGCAGGAATTACTGGAAAATATAGTGACATGATTCATATGCTAGATTAAATGTTCTCCTGAATAAACAGGGCATGTCCAGAGGGTAATAAGGGGATGGAGGTCTACACAGGGTGTGTCTGCACTGGAGCTGAAGGTGTAATTTCTCCCTCTCTGAGCAAACTGGCATGATAAAAAATAGCAGTGTATCTGCAGCTGCACAGGTGGCCGGACAGGGTAGCTGCCCCAAGTACAGTCCCATCTGAAATCCTTGGTAAGTACTTAGGGCAGATAGCCTGTGGCTTCACTGCTATTTTTAGTGCTCTACATCAATCAGAACTAGCATATATATCTTTACCCTTCCCGGCTCTAGTGGAGATGGACCCTAAGTAATAGATTCATCAGCTGTGACTCTGCTTCTCCCACAGGATGATCTACTCCCTCCCACAAATCTCCCTGCGCACTCTCTCACATGGAGTCCTGCAGAGCACAGTTCTGTCATGCAGGTGTGCAGGGTACTTCCTGAATCCTGCCTCTTCCCTTTATTCCTGCACAGTGGAATAGCACTAGTTTTATTGGCCTTTAGGTCCAGTTTGCTGAGGGTGAAGATGGCCAGGATTTGCCACTTTGTCGATAATGCTGGAATTATTTCCTCCCATAAGCATAGAGACACTCTCATTTGGTCTCCTGAAAATTTGTTAATAAATACAATCTTGTGGAAATCATCATTGTCCACATGTCCCTCATGAGACTGGGAAGGATCCCTGGCATGTCAAAGTTACTCATTATAAAATTGAATAGAGACTGGGAGTGGATGGGTCATTACACAAAGTAAAACTATTTCCCCATGTTTATTCCCCCCCTCCATCCCCCACTGTTCCTCAGACGTTCTTGTCAACTGCTGGAAATGGCCCATCTTGATTATCGCTACAAAAGGTTTTTTTCTCCCCCGCTCTCCTGCTGGTAATAGCTCACCTTAAGTGATCACTCTCTTGTTACAGGGTGTATGGTAACACCCATTGTTTCATGTACTCTGTGTATGTAAAATCTCCCCACTGTATTTTCCACTGAAGTGAGCTGTAGTTCAAATAAATAAATTGGTTCGTCTCTAAGGTGCCACTAGTACTCCTTTTCTTTTTGCGAATACAGACTAACACGGCTGCTACTCTGAAACCTGTTCTTATTTGGTAAAATATAGTACAACTGCTGGGCCATTTGGCTGGTTCCAGATTCTTACTGTGCTTTGAATGTAGGTGTTTAAAAAAAATGCTGTGATAAATTACTGAATACACAAAGTCAAGAAAACTCCTGGGAGATCTTTCTCTTGGAAATAAAGAGGAATATCTCTGTTTATTAATTTAAGCATCTGTTTCATTGCAAAGCTGAATTTGTGATTTGATTTTACCTGCAGATATTAATCACACTTAAAATATTGCATAAAAAGACATTTAAGATTTATAATGCTATTTCAACACAAGTCCCTTGGTTTTGCTCCTGTTCTATACATCATCTTCCAATACTGGGTTAAAAAATTGGCCATTTTGCTGTCACAAACTGATAAAACATTATTTTACGAACATAATTTGTTTGTTTCAGATACACTCATTCAGTCAATGAGGCCATATTATGTGTGGGTTTGTCTCTGTGTGAGGTTGCAAATGAAGAATGATGGGGGAGAGCCCTTTAGTTATATCCTTTCAAACCAAAATAAAGCTGTTTGATGAATGACAATAAGATATCACACAACTGCCAGTGTTACTAATTAAAAGGCTTTACAGGTTTTGATATATTCAGTAGTATGACTTATATTTGTGGCTAAAAATGTGTACTAATGATCTCTGTAGTGTTGCAATACAGATTGCAAATTGTCAAAAACTGTCATAAATGAAAAGTCTCATTTGTACAAATTCTATAGTGACAAATAACTTAATTATCTCAATTAAGTAATTATCTTTATATTTGTATACACAAGTCAGGTTGCAAATCTCAATGTGGCTAATTTCATATAGAAAAAAGACAACAATACTTTATAACTCTGAGATAGTACTCCACAGAAAGTCTTATTTTGCAGTTACTAGATATTAGTCAAACTCAGGTCTAACTCTGCTCCCATTGAAGAAAATTTTCATTCATTTCAATGGGAACAGGATTAACCCTCATTTCTTGGTTTAATGATCACTCTGTTTCAAAATTAATCAGTGGCTTCTGGTTTGCAAATTCACCTGTACAGGAGGACCTACAGGGTTGCATTTTCTTTACGTCATTTTTTTTCTACAAGTTCAGTGTGGCAGTGGAAGAAAAATGAAAACAAAAGAAGAGTAATGTATGGTCAGATAATCTGCTTATATTAAACTTTCTGGTAAGAAAATTTCATGTAGTTTTCTCAACAGTTCTGAGACCTATATATTCTGAATCTACATTGCAAAAACTTTGACAGATACCCAAAATCCCAGCTCTATAATTTCTTTTTGCCAAGGTGAGAGCTGTTAGTTATCAAGTTTCACTGTAGTAGTTTGAGATTTGTTTTCATATTGAAGAAAAACCTAAATCAGAAGTTTTGATCAGAACTTCATATTGCTGTAATATGTCACACAATATCTTGAATCCAAACTCAGTGGTACAAATTTGAATCCAATTCCAAACTTTTCTTTCTTTAGATTTGACCCATTTGCGAGCGAGAGAGATTCAAGCAGTGAATCAGAACAAAAATCTGGGGATTTATATGATCCCATTCCTAATTTGTATGAATACATCTACATCACCAATATGTCTTTGATCTCACTTGAGGGAGTCCAGTTGGAAGATTTAATACATTCAACCTACTGTACATTAAAATATGTGGCAGTCCAGATTGAGGATTCTAACAAAGGTGTTCACAAATGGGTTCATTCTTCCTTTGATATGTGTATGTAATTCCCACTGCAATGGGATTTTTAATGGCTTGCAAATGTTGCCCCAATGAGATCAATATCGTGGATACTGTAAGGCTACTTTTACAATGAAGGCAACATCATTATTAGGAGAAGTAGTAGTAGTAATTACTGTAGATTCACCAGTAGTGCCCAAAATGTATGTATGGTTCACCAGTAGTGCCCAAGATGTATAAGTGCCAAAGAGGTCCCATGGGCTCTGACCTAAATATATAAAAAAGACAAGGGATAGGAGAAATGGATAGAATATGGAAGTCAAATAGTTAGTAATGATTGCCTCACACCTTATTCCATATCGACTATTCCCAGCTACCAGCAGACTCCACATTCACATAAGCTTCTTTGATAACAGGAATAACTTTTCTGAATGTTGCATGCAGTGTATCCATGTCAGTCCCAGGGTAGTAGAGAGAGAGAAGGTGGGTGAGGTAATATCTTTCATTGGACAAACTTCTGTCGGTGAGAGAGAAAAGCTTTCAGAAGAAGAGGTTTGTGTAGCTCAAATGTTTCTCTCTCTCATCAACAGAAATTGGCCCAATAAAAGATATTACCTCACCCATCTTGTCTCTATTTTTCTGAATATGTCATCTTCTCTGAAGAGCTGAGGGAAGATTAGGGAACCATGGGTTAAAATATATAAAATTAACTTGATGAAAGTCCAGTCAGGAACTAAATAATAGGGTAGGTATGGGCCAAAGGGGGGGGGGACGACAACATCATGTAATTGCTGTCATTTTTAACTATTGTATATTCTAACAACTTTTCTAAATTTATTTATTTTTAAAACTGCACTAAAGAAGCATACATAAAACATATACATAAATCTATGTATAAGAAGGATGCAGTTTTTCTCCATCGTCAAAGAAAGTGCAGTGATAAGTATCTTGCATAATACATCAGCATTCTAGCTCACTGGAGCCAAAACTATACTATAGTGTGTACAGCAGACATGCAAGACAAACATATGCTGACTCCTATGTGCATTCATATATTGAACCCTTACACATGTATGACAGAACATCCTACTAAACAGACAGATAAGCATTTAGGATAAGAAAATTTCATAAAAGGTGCTGAGACAGAGAGGGGAAAACTATTAGAGCATTAAGATTTGAAGAGGGAGTGAGAAGAGGATTCAAATATCTTGAAAGTCTGACCATCTCTGGTGGCAGGGGTAGGAGAGGAAATAAAAGGACAAGGATTTAGAAATGTCAGACATACACTTAATCTACTTGTAGGAGTTCAATATCCTAGCATCTCTTAAATATATCTGCCAGGGTAATTAACAATGTCATAACAAATGCAAGCTTTGGCATATTGATAGGAACCTACGAACTATAGTTATCAGTATATCAGCTGGACCAACCTGTTGAACAAATACAGTTGTTCAGTACAGTTGAACAAACTGTAGTTTCAGAATCCCTTCCCCTTCCCACCACACACACACACTGAAGATACCACTGTAAACTACTGTGTGTTCAAGTAGTCTCAAATAAATATTTACATTAAGCCATTTGGAGAGAAGTATGCAGATCACAGCCAGGATAGAGCTAGGAAGGGAGGACTTCAGAGGGAGTAAAAGTTCTCACTTTTTTTCCCTGTTGATTTTAGATGATCAATGGCAGATTCATTAATTGATGTCTGACAGACAGTGGCAGAGTCTGAAGAGAGGGTGGAAGGTCAGGGCATAACTGAGACCATTAGTATAGCTGAGAACATCCAAGAATAAGGTGTAGAAGGAGAAGAGGGAAGGGCAAAGAGAGGAGTCTGTGGGATGCTGATAGTATAGCAGAAGTGAAATTGTCAAGGAAGCCACTGAGATATTGGTCCTAGAAGTAGAAGACTAATCCAGTGCACAATCTTAAAACTCAGGAAGAGAAGGGGTGAGTTAAAAAGACTGAAGTGGTTAAAAGTGTTGAAAGGTCAGAGTAGGGGGATGGAAAACATGCCTTTGGATTTACTCCAGATTTGCTTATTCTGGGGAAGTTCTATGGCTTTTATCATACAGGAGGTCTAACTAGATGATCACAGTGGTCCCTGCTGGCTTTGGAATCTATGAATCTAGGAAGAGGTTAATTTGGGGACCTTAATTGAGGGATTTGAAGATCAGGCTCTAATGAGCTCAACCCAAGCTATCACAGAACAGACTTCCAAGCAGAGGTGATGCATGGGGGACACGCAGGGTCACATCCCCCCCTCCCCAGTTGCTGCTTGACTTGTACCAAGTGTGCTAACATGGACTGAGCATACTCAGTTACGTCTGCTGAAACCACTACCCTCAGTCTGCGCCCCCCTCTCTCGGCAGGTATGGATCATATCTACATCCAAGGGTGGCCTTTGGCTGTGGAACTTGCCTCTTTAAAACAGTATGAACACAGATTTTGCTGCCTTTGAGTCAGAGCTAGATCCACAAAGAGGACTGAGGTCTGGTTTACACTACACAGTTAGGTCGATGTAAGGTAGCTTATGTTGACCTAATTATGTCGGTGTACTCACTACAGTCTTGTCCCATCTGTGTAAGTGCCCCACTACACTGGCATCATACGCCACAAGAGGCATAGTACTGATGTTGGTGTAGTTAGGGCAACACAGTGTCTGTGTTGACACTGCATTACTTACATTAGCTGTTGGCTGTCTTGTCAATTTCACAGCTTCAGCATGAAGCAGGAGCTGTGAAATTAACAAGAAAGGGATAGCCCTGCTGGCCCTGGTTCCCCACTCCCAGCCAGGCTGCTACCTGGGGGCACCCCACTCAGAGAGGCAAGAAGCCTGGGTGGCTGCTCCCACCCCATTCCCTGTCACCCAGTGGAATCCACAGTCCTGAGCTAAATTCCCAGGATCTCTGTATAATCCATGGAAAGAATTACGCACATAAGAATGAGATTTACAAAAGCCAGCAAACTGAGTGGGGAGACACCTAAGCCCTACCCCACAAAGGGACTTAGGGGCCTAAGTCTGAGCCAGAGGAATTCACAGCCATCAGTCCTCTCATGGAGTTAGGCCTCTAAGCCCTATCTTACAAAAAAACAAGGAGGAGGAGCCCCCTCCTTATAACTTTTAGCCTAGGGGTTAGAGCAGTTATCCAGGATGTGGGAGCCCACTGGACTATGGGATATTCCATGGTGGGGTTCTCTGTCTCTGCTGTTGAAGTTTTTCTACTGTGTATAAATTCTTAAATCATCCCTGGATCGGGGACACCTACATCCCATCTTGGGTGCCCTAACCACTGGACTACAGAGTCATTGTCACACACTTTCTCTGGCCCAATAACTGTAAGGAGAGTACCACCACACCCACCTCCTCTTTCATAAATAGTATCCGAATCCCAAAACAAACAAAAAATTAGTTTTGGCTAAATTTATCAAATTTGTGTCAAATAGGCAAATAGCTTAGGCCAACCCAAATGCATTGTTCAGCCAATGAACTGTTTTGAGGATCTAAGTTTTGGACTTTGTCACTGAAAGTGGCAGTTAGGCACTTAAATCCCTTTGTGGATCTAGCCCAAAGTGTAAAACTCATTACTTTAACTTGGCTTTCCCACAATAAAATAAACACACCCACAAACAAAAATCCTAGCTTCCAAGCCAGCAGTAGGAGTTAGACAACCAGAGATCAGCCTTGATTTAGAAGACTCATTGGATTTGTGTAATTACGAAAGGTTCTGAGATACTGTGAAGGTGAGAATGGTGTGGATCGGTAGAGGTAAATGATTATTAATATCTGCATTCAGGAATCAGGCCCAATTTGAAAAGAAAAAAATAGTTGACTATATTGTTCTAGACAATAGTAAGTATGTTTTACTTGGAACGCAAAGAATTCAAGTTGCTTATTACGCTCACAGTTAACAACACTGTTGCAGTAACTACTTCATCCGGAGTAAAAGCTACTGAGGATTGTGAGGCTTATAAATAAGCAGGTGCTTCTTCACCTCGGAGCATTAAATCTCACTCTGTTATATTTATCTCTACATCTTAGGCAAATGAGGGATACATCTTCCTTTCCAAAGTTGTCAGGTATATCCTTAGTCATCAGTCTGCAGATTTACAGGCACTATTAGTTATATGTGTCAGTATTTTCAGATGTTGTGTTAAGCAGTCAATTTATAGCAGGGTTTCCTGCCACCTTCTTTAACTCATGCTACTATCAGCATGTTTGTTTCTTGCAAGCACTTGTTGTTTTACAAGATCTGGCTGTGTATGTTTGTTTCTGTGCTTCAGCAGAGAGCTAATTTATTGTCTTTAACTGTGCTTCTGAGCAGATCAGCTGCTGGTCTTCCTTGTTCCTGTCAAATAGATTTAGACTTGAAGTATGGGGAGGCAGGTACTGGAGGACACTTCATTATATACCTTTTTAAAACATCTGAGGGGAGGCAGTTGTGAGCTAGCACTAGACTCATAGATATTAAGGTCAGAAGGGACCATTATGATCATCTAGTCTAACCTCCTGCACAACGCAGGCCACAGAATCTCACCCACCCACTCCTGCGAAAAACCTCTCACCTATGTCTGAGCTATTGAAGTCCTCAAATCGTGATTTAAAGACTTCAAGGAGCAGAGAATCCTCCAGCAAGTGACCTGTGCCCCATGCTGCAGAGGAAGGCGAAAAACCTCCAGGGCCTCTTCCAATCTGCCCTGGAGGAAAATTCCTTCCCGACCCCAAATATGGCGATCAGCTAAACCCTGAGCATGTGGGCAAGATTCAGCCAGACCACCCAGACACCCAAGAAAGAATTTTCTGTAGTAACTCAGATCCCACTAGGTGTATAGGTGGCTACTGAGGGGTTAAATGTTAAATGACTATAAATTTTAACCCCTTCCTTGCTAGTTCCTTTACTTTTGCCTATACTTTCCACTTTCAGCTCTAGCCGCTAACTGTGCTTATAAAGTATTTAAAAGTCACTCTGATGTAGACTATGTCTCAAATATATTAGTTGAAACTATATTCTCCAGAGACCAACAGACAAAGAAAGAACTTCGGGATAAATAGCCTGAAGTTAAACTATGTCAGGCCTTTGTTCTGATACAGCGAACAGACAGGAACTTCTGTCCAAGTGGAGCCCCAGTTGTTCCTGGGAGGGGTTGGAAGGACTTTGAGGCCTACTGAGGCCCTATGGTGGATCTCTGGTAAGCTTTAAGCATGCATATGGAAACTTATATTTAATATGTTTTCTCTGTAATGCTTTTACCATAAGAATAAATGTGCTTGCATAGAAAGAGCTGTGTGGTAACTTATAACTGCTGCCAATCGCACTGATCATAAGGCTTCAAAGAGAAAGCAACGGTCAGATGGTGGCCTGTTTAGTCAGTCTGGCTTGCTGGGAATATTACAGTATAAGCAGGGAACTGTGCAGCATGGAAAAACTTTGGTCAGGGGGAAGATAGCTGTGGGTCTCCTCTCAAGAGAGGAGCTGGATGAGAAGCTGGGAATCTAGAGTGGATGGCCTTGAGGGACCATGGAGGGGAAATGTAGGTGCAGTGGCCTAAACTGTGATATAGAAATTGTGCTACATTATAATAAATCTTAGTAGCTATTCTAGCTCTTACAATCATCTGCATTCTTTATTTTGTCGGGTGAATTCTTCTTAGATTTTCCTGTGAATTTCCTCCCACTGCTATCTATAAAGACCCTTGTCAAGGTTCCTCCCCCACTCTGAACTCTAGGGTACAGATGTGGGGACCTGCATGAAAAACCTCCTAAGCTTATCTTTACCAGCTTAGGTCAAAACTTCCCCAAGGTACAAAATATTCCACCCGTTGTCCTTGGACTGGCCGCTACCACCACCAAACTAATACTGGTTACTGGGGAAGAGCTGTTTGGACGCGTCTTTCCCCCAAAAATCCTGCACCCCACTTCCTGGACAAGGTTTGGTAAAAAGCCTCACCAATTTGCCTAGGTGACTACAGACCCAGACCCTTGGATCTTAAGAACAATGAACAATCCTCCCAACACTTGCACCCCCCCCTTTCCTGGGAAATGTTGGATAAAAAGCCTCACCAATTTGCATAGGTGACCACAAACCCAAACCCTTGGATCTGAGAACAATGAAAAAGCATTCAGTTTTTTACAAGAAGACTTTTAATAAAAAATAGAAGTAAACAGAAATAAAGAAATCCCCCCTGTAAAATCAGGATGGTAGATATCTTACAGGGTAATTAGATTCAAAAACATAGAGAACCCCTCTAGGCAAAACCTTAAGTTACAAAAAGATACACAGACAGAAATAGTTATTCTATTCAGCACAATTCTTTTCTCAGCCATTTAAAGAAATCATAATCTAACACATACCTAGCTAGATTACTTACTAAAAGTTCTAAGACTCCATTCCTGGTCTATCCCCGACAAAGACCAGCATATAGACAGACACAGACCCTTTGTTTCTCTCCCTCCTCCCAGCTTTTGAAAGTATCTTGTCTCCTCATTGGTCATTTTGGTCAGGTGCCAGCGAGGTTACCTTTAGCTTCTTAACCCTTTACAGGTGAGAGGAGCTTTCCCCTGGCCAGGAGGGATTTCAAAGGGGTTTACCCTTCCCTTTATATTTATGACAACCCTGCATCATAGTAATCTTTCCAGCTGAGATGGGCTGCACCTGTTTTCCTGAAAAAGACCATCAACACCACTGTTTGTGCTGGCCAGAAGAGGATTTCTTGAGAATGGCAGCTATTTACAGTAGAAATCAGCAAATAATTCCTAATGCATGATTATAAAGGGCCTGAAACATACTGATCTTAGAGGCAGCTTCTCTCCCCAAGGCATAATTCCATGTTGCAGCCCATTAGAAACACCAGAGACACACTGGTATAGAAAGTGGGGGAGGTGAGAGGGAGGAATATGTGAGGACCTCAGTTGCAGGAGGCAGATCAGGGTGGAGTAAATTTAGTTATAGCTTTGTTTCTACCAGAGCATTAGGTTCTGGGAGTAATTAAAGTCCATGTTTTATGGTTTTTTTTATAGACAGAGGTGGGACACTCTCTATTTTAGGTGCAGAACAGATCAAAATAAAATAACATTTAATTAATTAGCTGACTTTTGCCTCTTTCCTTGTGAAATGTTTGTGAACTAATCAAAGCATCCCTGTTTCATCCCAGTGCTCACATCACCTGTACTGGGGCTGCAATTCTGACCTGTCTTCACATGGCCACAGGAGGGACAGAGGGGAAACTCCTTGTCTTTTTCCTCTCCCTGTATGCTCAAGTAAGGACAAGCAGAATCTAGTCCTTTATGTGCAGCAAGTTAGGCACACAGCCTGAGCATACAAAGGAATTCCATATTGAGGCCTAAACAAAATCTTTAATTATGTTAAGATGAGTATTAAAGGAAAAGAAATATCCCTGCAAATGTACGCCTTTTGTAGTCTTATCTGTAAACACGTTCCTGCTGAGAGAAAGCAAAAATATGGGCACTGTCATGGGTATCTTTTATTACAAATGTTAAAGGTTCAGGACATAGGCAAGCTACCCATTTTCTTTTTAAAATGTAAAACATGTTAAAATACTTATTATAAGCTAACTGCTTAAAGCATAGAGTAAAAAGCTGGTAAGGAAAAAAAAAAAAAACCTTTACTGCTCCCCCAGCATGCACCCTTTGAAAGCAAATATGTCTCAACAGCAATGAGGACTGGTATGTGATTAACAAGTTTGTGAAATTAAACAGTTGCTTTCAATACATGCATCAGCCTGGTTATACTGTGAAAGGTGACAATAGAAATGGCTATATGGAGTTCCATATTTGTTTGGTCTTTCATTCACTCTGAATCAAATTAGCTCAAAGAACAAGCAAAAAAAAACTTGTGGGGGTGGGAAGGGATTCTAACGGCTTGCATGGAAATTCAGTCTGGAAGAAGAAAATCAAGCTGTGCTCTACCTTGCACATCACCTGCAGTAGTGGATATTCTGCAGTTAGAATTTAGAATACTGGTATGTCCACACTGCAGTTGGGGAGTAGGAGAGCAGCACCTGTAGACATACCCAGGCTACCTTTGATCTAGCTAGGTGCTGATCCTACACACACTTATACACCTGCATAACAGTAAGAAGAGTTCAGTATTTTCAGGATCAGTGTCTTATTTCATAATTTTGTTGATGATACACGTGTACTGCAAGTATAAAAATAAACCCAGTTCAGTCTCTGAGACAATCCTCATTTGCTCTGTATTGCTAAACAGGTTTACACAGCTGTTTAAAAACTCCAGCCATTCAGATACTATGATGATAGGCACATTATAAGAACCTGAATAAAATATAATATAAAGGTTCTGAGCACCATCAAATCTCATTCACTTCAGGATTTGACAGCACTCAGCATTTGCAAGATCAGTTAACTCAGCAGATAGGACTCAGACTGTTCAGAAGGAAGAGTGGATATGGTGTATCGGAAGGCGCCAGTTTTACATGGTTACTCATTTTTACCAGTATAGCAATATAATGGAGAGATGTTCATCCATAGGTACGGATTCTTCTAAGAGGTTTTCTTTGACATAACGTATCTATTGGCTTGGAAGGATTCAATTTTTATTGGTAAATGTTGGTAAATGTCAATTTTACATTACACACACGCAAATCAACCAAAAATAATTCCATCAGTAATAATCAAAATTTGCAGATAGGCAAATTAAGAAAAATGCTGCTTGTGAACTTATTAGAATCAAAATTCAGCAATTTAGACTTCTGAATAAGGCTTATTACAAAGGGATGAGTAAATGAATAGTAAAAAGAGGTAGGTTTTATTGATGTAATGGTATTTATTTTGTATATTTTGACATGTGAATTGACAATTTGTGATTTTAATGGTTTATAAACTGTAAGCTTTTTGGCTCTCAATATCCAATAATGTCTGACCTCATGCCTATCATTTCCCATAGCTGTGAACATTTAAATTAATTTAAAAAATGCTTAAAAACAAACATTGATATTATCCATTGAAATTATACACACACAGACACACACAATCAAATTCTGCCACGCTGACATATCTACAATGGAATTTTGAGAATGGATCCATTTTAGAGGTGGAATTGTCAGTACAAACAGCATTTTTGGGGGGGTGCGAGGGAGGATAGGAGGTGGACAATCACCGCTAGTATGATCTGTGTTAGTATCAGAAAGGTAGTTAAAACAGAAAATCCACAGTAAAGGAAATTATACAGGCTGCAAGGAAATTTTAGCAGCATTAAAGTAAGAGAATGTTTACTGTAGATCCATTCTTAAATAACCACGATAAATGAAATAATTAATTGTTTAGTTTGAGAGTTTCAGGTACAATACTCTAGACTGAATAGCGTTGAAATGATAACATTACTAGTCCTTTGGTTCTAAGATTTATTGCCAGTTTATTTTGGTCTGCAAATATGCTTTTCTATTTATTGTGGATTTTATTTATTATTTGAATGTGTACGTACTTAATTATTTACTTTGAATAACCCATTAAAACTGTTTTGTTCTGTTTATTAGAGATTTATTTTTTAATATAAGTTCCCGAATTAGTATCATGGATTTGTACTTATGTGCTTGTAATATTTTACAGCTCACTTCATTTGCATGAGGTAACGAATATAATTAAAGGTTTTTGTTTGTTTGTTTTTTAAAGAGATACTAGTTTACATAATGTTTCTAGTAAAACAGAGTAGGACTTGGGAAAAAAGATAAAAGAAGGAGGAAAAACAGATATTTCTAGTCTGTGGTAGCAAGGAAACTTACCATGAAACCGTAATGCTTAATTTATTTTTAACTTAATTTATATTTACTGGTAATATATTTTTTCTTGTTTGAACTGTAGCAGAAATTTTCTAGCTTAACTCAGAGTAATAGCTTTAATATTTTGAGATTTTGTAGCATAATGTCAATCATGTAACCCCAGTGCTTACAGTATAAAATCTGTAGCCCTAAAATCCCTTAGCGATTTTTCTAGTAGTTTATAACAATTTTTTTACACCTATAAGCCATTATTATTAATAGAACAATAAATATGCATGCAAACTGGCAGCCTCTAAGGATTTGGTGGTACATAGAACATTACTTTCTTGGAGCCACAGTTCCTCTGTTTGCTTTTATATGAACTGAATGTGCATTTGTCACATTATTTAAACATTTACACTAACTCATTTCTTTTTTTGTAAAAATTAGGTAATTATTGAATATGTTTGAAACTAAGAACGTAGTAAAGACTTGAAGTATAAGTTGTCCAAATGTCATTGGGAAATGACCTTTCATAGATCCCATGTGGTTGATTATATACCCCAAAAGAAATACATTCCTGCTTCTTTGGCTGTGTAAGCAGGGGAATGGTCCCACTCTTGTGGGGAACTTTCCTGGCTTCTGCACTACCCCAGTGGAATCAAATAGCGAAAGGATCTGAGTTCTCGCCCTTACTCCCTTTACCTAAACTTGTCTAAACTTGACCTTGAGGACACCCCTTCTACTTTCCTGTGTGGCAGAGTCCACATAATCCTGAAAAGGCTGGGCCCAGGATTCCTGGGACTCTTAACCCCCAGTCTTCTTGTGGTCACTTAGGACAGAATGTCCCCTCTCTTGGGTACTCTTTCCAGACCGGTCACTTCTCTGACCCACTGATCACTACATTAAGTTCAAACCAATACAATTTATTAAAGAGAAACCTTAAGAAAAATAAGGAAACTAATGGAAAAAGTTAAAGGAAACAAGTGGGCATGGGGACAACATACACAACAGTCCCTGCAATTTAAGGAAAGTTCACAGCTTATTCTTCACACTCCCAGGTGTCCCTCCAAGGACTTGGCTAAGCTGTGGTGATACTGTAGGGAAGACACTTGCTCTGGCAGTGGCCACACACCCTCACGTTCTGGTGGCAGGGACCCTTCTCCCCAGTATTGGCTCTCCTGTTGTGCTCACGTCCCTCACCTCCAGTCCAGCCTTCCAGACTCTCTTCTCTGGCGACGTCTCCCTGCGCTGAGCCCTCTCTGCCCAGGGTCTCCAAGCCACTCGATGCTCTCAGCTCCAGTATTACTTGTGGCACAGCCAGTGTCTGTGATCTAGGCTCTGGCCCTGCAGATCCCCACTGTAGCACAGCCCAAGCTCCCCATCAGTGCAGCTGGTCTTTGCTACTCCAGCTCCCTGGCTCCAGGCTGCTCCAACTCCCAGTTCTTCCTCCTCTGGCTCCAGCCCAGTTCTGCCTTTTGGGCTGTCCAGTTGTGGCTGCTTCTGCTCTGCTTTGAGTTCAGCTGGGGCTGCTACTGCTCTCCCCTTAGCTCTGCCCAGCTCTGGTTTAGGCAGCTCCAGTTCACACAGTGGATGGGCCTCTGGGCTCCTGACTCATTGGCTGGTCTGCCCTGTTAATCAAGCTTGGAACATTGGCCTTTCCCCATTGGCCCCGGGGACTGTCAGTCTCAGGATCCTGATTTCTTTTTGGCCTTTCCCCTTTATTTGGTCGTATTGGAGAGGGCCAACCAAAAAAACCACTAAGTTTCAGTAAGGGGCCCACAGCCCAGCCCCCTTAGAGCTGGATATAATGATAAAGGAGTAAAGAAAAAAAATTGCTGAAAGAAAACCAGTCACCACATTCATTGGGCTTGCCAATCTCCAAAATTTAGTTAGGCAAATCTCCTTGATAAGGTAAAGGGGAATATTACCTGAGTAAGGAGTGCTGTCTCACATCCTTGGTTTAGTAGCCTAATAGAGTACACTACCAATTCATTAATAAAATAATAATAATTAATAATACCTTGCATGGCTCGTCTCTCAATCTCAAAGCAACCTCTGAAGCTGGGAAAGTATCATTATCCCCATTTTCTAGTTAAGGAAATTGAGAGGCGAAGTGACTGCCCACAGATATGTATCAGGTGATTGATCAAACCATTAATAGACCCTCCAGTCTTCTTTCTCCTGTCCCCAACTCTAATCCCTAGGGGTAAAATCCTGGCCCCATTGCAGTCAATGGCAAAATTTATATTTATTTTATGAGGCCAAAATTTCACCCTGATGTTTAAATTTTGCTTAGGTCACAAGTAATACATAATTTGTAGTTCTGCATTTGCCCATATTGACCATTTATCCATATGAAACATATATGCCAGACCATTTGGCGCAACATACAATTCCTGCTCAAGAGGTCAAATGACTGGAATAGCAGTGGCATTTCTAGTCAGGCCTCAGGGGAGACTTGCATATCACTTACCCACCTGGCTCATCACAGTGTTAAGAGCCTTTAACGCTTCATGCATTCCTATTGATGATGATGATGATACTTTTACACATGATGAATACCTTTAATTTATCCCAAAAGGAGCTAAAGAAATTACAAGGTTGTTTCTTTAATTTTTATAGCTTGTTATAACATTTAGGGTCAGATTTTCCCATGGTTGTACACATTAAGTAATACCTTGTTCCTTGACTTCAGTGTGACTCCTCCCACAAGCAGGTATTTTTCAGTGTAAGCAAGATTAGCAGAATCTGGTCTTTAATATTTAATGTATTTAATGTAAGTCCTAATTTTGAATCCTGTTAAATGATTGTGCTTCAACTTCTTTATACAACAGGCAACTGATAGCAAGGAATTGTTTTAACATAAAAAGCCAGTGTAAAAAAATCTAACATCCTAATGGATAACTATATACTTAATATATATAATTAATATAATACATAAATTAATAATGCCTTTTGGGGTAAATATGTGGTAACACTACTTTAGCAAGAATATTTCATTTTTACTTTATATTTTCTATATATAGTACTGGGGAAATGATTCACGGCTAACATATCTCAAAAGTATATTAACATTTATCCTTGGGGTATTACAGGTGTTGCAGTCTGTCCCATTTATTAGAGCTTTTTGTATTTATCTCCAGAGTGTCTTCCTTCAAAAAGGTATCTGCTGAATTTCTGCATCACATTCAGCATCAATCACTTTGATAAGGGTCTCTCTCCACAAACCTAGCAGCTTTTCTTCCATGGCAGAGCCATATGTTTTGCTACAGCTGTTACATTTGTAGACAGAATATAACTGTGTGCTGCTCATTGTTTGTGTCCCTGTCAAAAAGGCAGTAGATTATTCCTTTATACTTTGATTTGTCTTGAAATCATATGGCTTTCAATATTTTGTACAGCTAGTCCAGAACTACCTTTAGTGGCATAAGGGAAACTGCATCTGTGTATCTTTTGACAACTCAGAGATTAGAAAGTATGCATTCTCAACATACATGCCAAGAAAATTATTTGAAGATCAGGAGGAGGTCAATGAGAGATTTTGCTGATGAAAAGGTTACTCCAGGGAAATATTTAATGTGGACCCAGTGATGGAAGACCTAACATTAGTTGGTAGCCAGTTTAGTAGTGGCTACTCACTTAAATTATACTCTGTTACATTTATGATTTTCAGAATTTATCTTGGGAAATACATTCTTTTTTTCTGGTTAATATTTTGTCATGTTGCACTAAGGTAATGTATTATACAGTACATTGAATGTAATGCAAGAATACGCCCAGAAGGAGGTATGTATCTATTCACAGAAGTGATAAATGCTTCCTTGAAGGACACCTTTATGATCAGTAATTGAGCATACATGGTTTTGCTAATGGAACACAGATTTCAAGTATTTGAGAAAAACAGGGAGATAAAGTATTTAAAACAACAGAGACTGAATGTTTTGCCTTCAAATTGACTTTTCTGATCATTAGCTGGTGATTGCAGAAGTTTACTAGTCATGAAAGCATTTGTGTTAATCCACTGACTAGTCATTAGTCCACTAGTCATCCACCAACAGTCATTTCCACATGGCTGCTAAACTCAATATCTCATCAACCAGATGAGATCCAGATCCAGATATGGTGATCAAGGGCCAGATTTTCAAAGAAGCACTTTCACATGCACAGTGGCACCCGTGAATGTGGGCATTTCTGCACATTCAGATGTTTCTTTTCATAAGTCTTGTGTGAGCCCACATGAACAGTTTGAGAATGAAACCTGACAAAAGAGTATCCAAGTTCTGGATACACACAGATTAATGTGCTCACTGTACTGTTTTTAAAAGAGTGTTTAATGTACCAGGGGGCGTTACTACTTGTTGTCTCTGTGCGTTTATGATCTCCACTTCTTCCCTAACCTCAGCAGTGCAAATCATCAGGGGTTACACCTAAATGTGGAGCTACCTGCTCATATAGACATACCTGTGCTACTTCTCATCAAGCTAGAGTACTAAAAATAGAAGTGGTAGCATGGACAGCAGTAATCAGCAACATAAATTAGCTTCCTGAGTATGTGTAGTCATGGGATCCAGGCAGGTTTGTACTCAGGATGGATAGCTCATGCCAGCGCTCCCCACTATTCGTGCTATTGTGGTTACACTACTATTTTTAGCATGCTAGCTCAGTCAGAGCTAGCACAAGTATATCTACACGAGATGGGAATGACAAGTGTAGACAAAGCCAAAGTGTGACTCCTGGCTTTGCCTAGGAACTCATTTCTCTACCCATGGTCCCAGAAGGCCTGAAAACAGCTGAGACATCGCTGCACAGAAATTTACCTTCTCGCACCTCTGGTCTCCTGATTCCTTTCTCTCATGTACCCATGTGCAGTTATCAGGTGAAAGTGATATAGTAGCATACGGTAGCTGCTCTCTTTACATGGCTGTCCATGATCTGGATAGCCAGTGCAAGGAAGAAAGAGGAGTGTATTAGAGTATTGGTTTCTGCCAACAGATCTTAAGATATTGGCTGTGAAAAAATCAATCTGAAATTCCAGTAAGGGGGTAACAAAGCATGGTTTTAAAGTAAATGTCTAATCCAACAAAGCTAGAAATCTGGGAGTCCTCTCTTTCAAATAATCATATTTTTCTAGCCCTAGTTCTTTACAAGATATTGCACCATAGAACTATAATAGCCTTGTAGTATATATTGTGATCTAGGGGCAACTGCAGAATCTGCTTTAAGAAATATATTTTTTAAACTTCTCAAGGATGCATAGGTCTTCATTTGTACATGCCTTTGTTGCAGAACAGTAGAAAATATATATTATATTAGTCTCTCTGGTTAGCTGTGTTTGTGGCACTGTTTTATGGCTGTATATAGCTATTAGCTAGTCAACACCTGACTTATAGAATGTACTGTTAGTAAGATACTGTGCAAAATTATGAAGAAATCTTGAGAAAGTGAAAGTTCTTAAGCTGGGAAAACATATTGAGAGTTTGGAATATGGACATAATCAAACCAGCCTGATTTTAAAAGGACCTCTAACAGTTAGTCAAGGTTGGTGGAGTTCCTGAAAAGGTACAAGAATACTGTATGCAGTTATCTTAACAAGCAAAACAGAACTTGTCAGAAGTGGGGTTTTGCATGGAAAATTATTAAAACTCTTTGGTGAACAGCCAAAAACTAAAAAAAAAAAAAAAAATTCAGTTTTATATTTCTAATAGTTTAAAATTTTCAGATAAAATATACTGAAAACTAAAAAGTTTATTTTTCAGTTGTCTGACGAAAAATCAATTTTTCAATGAAAAAGGATAATTTCCACCAAAATTTTTGTCTAATCAAAATTCTAATTTTCATTGTAAATGAGCTTTGGAAGAAATTTTTCCACTAGACCTAAAAGAAAGTCATGGGGGCTATTGAAGTGACAATGGAAAAAGCAAATATGAAGTAAATTGATTGCATTAATGCTTAATCCAGCAAAACACTTAATTTTAAGTGCATGAGTAGTTTCATTGACTTCATTGGGATATCTCACAGGCTGAAGTGCTTTTCTGGACTGGGGCCTAAGGGGGTAATAGTGGACATTTTTTTGACTTACTTAGAACAATTTGTAGATAGATTTCTTCAATGTTATTAGTGGTTGTATAAGTGCAAGTTGTAAGTTACACTGTCAACTCCATCCCCCACCTCTGCCCCAAAAAAGGTACTTTAAAGTTAAAGCTCTGTTTCTCCCAAGAGTATAAAGCTGGAGGGCTGGAGGATCACAATATATTGGAATGAAAAGTAAATCCGGCAACCCACAAACTAAAGAATGGCAAAGCAATGGGACCTGACTGAATATGATATGGCCCTCAAGCTCCAAATGGCACAGAACCTAGTCAGAGTCTTCCAACACTTGCTGCACTCTAGTCCATTGTGAAGAGTTAATATAATTTCTTGTCCCACAGGAAGATAAATGCTTGAAGGAATGTGCCAGCTAGAGGCCAATTTACTTTTCAAGTGCAGGAATCCAAATTCTAGCTAAAATCAACTTCACTGTGTAACTGCAACCCAGGTGATTTTAATAGATGATGTTTCAATTGTCAACCCAGGTTTCTACCTTGGGCTTCAGGTATTAACCGAATATAGAGCAAAGTGTTTGCCTAAAGCAGGCAATAAGCCTGAAGCAATAAAGCACTGACTATTTGTCACATGCTTCTGACAAACTTTGCTAGCCCAAAGGATAACCTTTCTTAGAATTTTATAAATGCTCATTATGTCTGGTAATTGCAAAGTACAAAAAATAAAAGTTACAGGTTTCCTGTGTATATTATGTTGTGTAATGTATATGGCTAATGTTGTTTGGTCACTTTTCTTAATTTAAAACTACGCAACCTGTCCTCTCTGTAGTTAGTAAGGTTGATGCTCTCTTTCTGTCTGCTTCAGTGAGTCAAAATGAAGTAACATAGCAATGGAATAAGGTTGAAATTGTGAAGGTAATTGCTCATCCATCCTAATATCCTAAAGAATTTGGCTAGAGATCTGAAATACACTCTTTCATTTTTCACACATGAGACATGTTTACCAGTTCATCTCTTAAATGCATGTAAGGTGGGAAACTGAGGCACATGTTCACCCAATTTAGGCTTAATTAATTTTTTCCTTTATTTATAAATGTTCAGACAGAATCATTGTCACTTATAGTTTCTGATCATATATTTATGACATACAATAAACAAACAGTTAGGTCCCAATTCCAGGGAAATTTCCCAATTCCGGAAAGCTCTCCTGAACTTCATGATAGCAGTGTCTCTTTTGGTCTGGCATTCTTCTTCAGTCTCATTCCTTTAGTCACTGGCCCATTATTTCTCTGACTTGTTCATTGGCATCGTTGCATTTTCGTATTACATATTTATTAGCTTTCTTCCAATCAAAGTCAAGCATTGTGTCCTATGTAACCTATACACTATGTATGCACAAGCTCCAGTTTTCATAACTTTTGCTGTATACATTATTTTTATAGGTTTCAGAGTAACAGCCGTGTTAGTCTGTATTCGCAAAAAGAAAAGGAGTACTTGTGGCATCTTAGAGACTAACCAATTTATTTGAGCATAGCTTTCATGAGCTATAGCTCAGTAGTTCACGAAAGCTTATTTTGTATTTTTTGTATTTCCTGACCAAAAGAAATGGAATAATAATAATAAAAAAATCACTGTGTGACTGAGACAGTTCTGCTTCAGGATCCAATCTGTAAAGTCCTATTCTATTGGATTTATTATATAACTATTCTGGTATCTTTTGTCAGATAAAATTTGATTGAAACAAAAAATAAAAATCTACATTGAGCAGAACCGGGCCAGTGAATCAGACTTATTTCATATTACAAAGAATTGCCCCATTATGTCTAGACTTAAGAATTGGTGTTAAACCCCCAGCAACCTACAGACTCACAAACATTTGTATTCCATATAATGCCCACTTAAAACTTTGTGTAAGCCTGGATTTCAGATATGCCAGAATGACTGGTACATTGCTGCAATGAATCACCTCACTGCCTGTCAGGGAGAAATATGATTGCCTAATCTTGAATGTGGAAATCAGTTCCCTTGGATCTCACTTGCAAAGTCATAGTAGATATTGTTAATGGAGAAATTCACTTGTGCCAAAAGCATAGGTATCAGGGAGATAATATTTGCAAAGTGGTCATCTTTAGGGTTTTTTTTTTCTTTTAAATTATGCTTTCTCAACCTTTGCTAATGATTCCAATTCAGCGTCTTTAATATGAGTCTTTAATTTACAGTGTGCCCTGCTTTGGTGATTAGATTATAATTTGTTTTACTTTTTGCATTCATTATTGTTACCAGTCTGGATATCTAATTAAGGTTTATTATTTAACATTTAGTTTCCTTTGATCAAATGTTTAGATACAAGAGCTTAGACAAAGGCAACCTTTCCGACTACTGTATATAGAAAATAATTTGCAATTTCTGCAAGTTCTAAAATGTTCCTCAGCCTTCTTTACCTTTTTAATAGACTGTGATTTTCAACTGATAAGGTGCATACAGCAATAAATACAGCTGGTTGAAAAATGAAAAACTAGTTGCCCCAAACTTTCAAATGTTTGATTTTTTTTTGTTTCAAAACCCTTCAAAATGGGTCCATTTTTCGGAATTTTGTTTTTAATTGTTTTATCAAAAATGTTTTCAGAATAGATTATTGAACACCTAGTTTTGATTTAAAAAATCAGTTTAAATAAAAATATAGAGAATTAATTAAATGTTTTGATAGTGACATTTTTCACAAAAATCTGTTAAAAATACCCATTTTCATTGAAAACTCTTTGTTTTAGAATTTTTTACTACCTCAGTCATTATAAAGTTACAAAATTTATACAGATAGTTATTGTGCCGTAATATATCACTATACATTGAGATTTTTCAGGGTGCTTTACAAATATTCATTAATCATGCCTGCAACCAGCCTGTGAAGTGGGAAAGTATAGTATCCTTTTTACAATCAACAAACATAAAAAGAAAAAACTCACCCAAGATCTCCCAGCCAATGTGTCATAGAGATCCAAATAAAAAGCAGTAGACCCAATAGTAATTTGTAAATTATTTGTCAATATAAATTGCAAGTTCACTTCACAGTTAAACAATAGGTCATATTATTCTTTATTCGAGCGTTCAGATGAACAAGTTTATACACTAAAACATTTGTAATTCCCCAAAAAATTCACAAATTTCAGCATAAAAATTATTCATCTGAAAATTCAGAGAAGATGATTCATTTTTAGTCAGTCTTCTGTTTAAAGAAGTTATTAGTCATTCAATCAGGAAATAGGGAAAAAATCATGTGATCGAGTTGTCCAGTCACACAGGAAGATTAAAGAATATCAAATAATCAAAGTTAAAAGCTCACAGAGGGCTGAGGGTCTGAAATATGTTTTCTTACATTTTTAAGACACTATCTGTGAAGGATAGATGCATTCATCAAAATAAGGATCAGGCTGCAAGCAATTTGTGAAGAGAGAATCTTTTTTTTTTTTTTTTGGTAGAAATTTTTTCAACAAAATAATTCAGCCAGCTCTAGAAACTAGGGGTAAAGCAGTGACCTTATTGAAATCAATGTGAGGTTTTTCCCCTGAGTTCTATGGAGCCTGAATTTTGCCCCAGGATTCTTTATCCCTGGTCCCCTGCTCAAATCTGTATTAGAGAATGCTGCCTATACTCAATTATCTTTTAAATTGTTATTATGGGGAGAGCTATATTAAGGTTGACTGCAGTTACTATTGGGACATTATGGCATGTGGCTTTTGTTCATTTGTTTGTTTAGAATTCCAGTGCTGTCATATTTAGCAGCAGTCAAAATATAATTTGGCGGGGGGTAGTCCTGGGTCAGAGCTACACCTTTTGCTGGCCTCATAAAAAAATCTGTTGAGATGTCCTGAGTTATGAGATATCAAAAATCACCAATAACATTCCACATCATGCTCAGTGGAGCTTGCTGCTCAAAATAAGAACATTCTGTCTTTATTGACCATGCTTCCCAGAAGTCCTAAGTTTCCCTGCAGCAGCCACACAGCCATTTTTGCTGAGAATTCTCCCTCAGCACATCTCCCTAAAGCATTCTGAAGAATATATAGAGAGCAACTTCTAGGAAGGAGGCAGCAAATAAAACTCATACGACTGTTCCTGCTTCATTCCAACAAAATGCTTTTAATTCTAGGGTAGGTGTCCTGGGTTATGAGTCAGAAACCTCATGAGTTCTAAACACATCCCTTCTATGGTGTTTTTTTTGTTTTGTTTTGTTTTTGTTTTTAAATTTCTGTGCCTTTAACAACCTGTCATGAGGCCAATGTAGAATTAGGGCATAATTGGCTCACGATGACTTTGTGAGCTATACCTGAGAGCAATCAGGTGCACCAGGTGGTGCCCCTTTAGCTATTTAGCAATGGAACAATATACAATACACAAGCCCTCATGAAGGAGTCATCGTCATGGACAGTTATCTGAAAACATCTGCTCAATATGCAGTGGCAGTCAAAAATGCTAACAGAATGTTAGGAACTATTAGGAAAGGCATACATAATAAAATAGAAAATGTCATAATGCCAATACATAAATCCATGAGACACCCACATCTTGAATACTGCATACAGTTCTGTTCACCCCATCTTTAAAAAAAAGATGCATTAGAATTGGAAAAGGTAAAGATAAGGCCAAAAAGTGATTCGGAGTATGAGGCAGCTTTCAAATGGGGAGCGATTAAGGACTGGGACTGTCCCTGTTAGAAAAGGGACAATTAAGGGGGAATATGATAGAGAGCTATAAAATCATGAATGGTATGGAGAATATAGAGATGTGTTATTTACTCCTTCACATAACACAAAAACTAGGGGTCACCCAATTAAATTAACAGGCAGCTGGTTTAAAACAAACATAGAATCATAGAATATCAGGGTTGGAAGGGACCTCAGGAGGTCATCTAGTCCAACCCCCTGCTCAAAAGCAGGACCCATCCCCAATTAAATCATCCCAGCCAAGGCTTTGTCAAGCCTGACCTTAAAAACTTCTAAGGAAGGAGATTCCACCACCTCCCTAGGCAACGCATTCCAATGTTTCACCACCCTCCTAGTGAAAAAGTTTTTCCTAATATCCAACCTAAATCTCCCCCACTGCAACTTGAGACCATTACTCCTTGTCCTTTCCTCTTCCACCACTGAGAATAGTCTAGAACCATACTCTCTGGAACTACCTCTCAGGTAGTTGAAAGCAGCTATCAAATCCCCCCTCATTCTTCTCTTCTGCAGACTAAACAATCCCAGTTCCCTCAGCCTCTCCTCATAAGTCATGTGTTCCAGACTCCTAATCATTTTTGTTGCTCTTCGCTGGACTCTCTCCAATTTATCCATATCCTTCTTGTAGTGTGGGGCCCAAAACTGGACACAGTACTCCAGATGAGGCCTCACCAACGTCAAATAGAGGGGGACGATCACGTCCCTCGATCTGCTCGCTATGCCCCTACTTATACATCCCAAAATGCCATTGGCCTTCTTGGCAACAAGGGGACACTGCTGACTCATATCCAGCTTCTCGTCCACTGTCACCCCTAGGTCCTTTTCCGCAGAACTGCTGCCTAGCCATTCGGTCCCTAGTCTGTAGCTGTGCATTGGGTTCTTCCGTCCTAAGTGCAGGACCCTGCACTTATCCTTATTGAACCTCGTCAGATTTCTTTTGGCCCAATCCTCCAATTTGTCTAGGTCCCTCTGTATCCTATCCCTGCCCTCCAGCGTATCTACCACTCCTCCCAGTTTAGTATCATCCGCAAATTTGCTGAGAGTGCAATCCACACCATCCTCCAGATCATTTATGAAGATATTGAACAAAACCGGCCCCAGGACCGACCCCTGGGGCACTCCACTTGACACCGGCTGCCACCTAGACATGGAGCCATTGATCACTAACCGTTGAGCCCGACAATCTAACCAACTTTCTACCCACCTTATAGTGCATTCATCCAGCCCATACTTCTTTAACTTGCTGACAAGAATACTGTGGGAGACCATGTCAAAAGCTTTGCTAAAGTCAAAAAACAGTACATCCACTGCTTTCCCTTCATCCACAGAACCAGTAATCTCATCATAGAAGGCGATTAGATTAGTCAGGCATGACCTTCCCTTGGTGAATCCATGCTGACTGTTCCTGATCACTTTCCTCTCATGTAAGTGCTTCAGGATTGATTCTTTGAGGACCTGCTCCATGATTTTTCCGGGGACTGAAGTGAGGCTCACTGGCCTGTAGTTCCCAGGATCCTCCTTCTTCCCTTTTTTAAAGATTGGCACTACATTAGCCTTTTTCCAGTCATCCGGGACTTCCCCCGTTCGCCACGAGTTTTCAAAGATAATGGCCAATGGCTCTGCAATCACAGCCGCCAGTTCCTTTAGCACTCTCGGATGCAACTCGTCCGGCCCCATGGACTTGTGCATGTCCAGCTTTTCTAAATAGTCCCTAACCACCTCTTTCTCCACAGAGGGCTGGCCATCTATTCCCCATGTTGTGATGCCCAGCGCAGCAGTCTAGGAGCTGACCTTGTTCGTGAAGACAGAGGCAAAAAAAAGCATTGAGTACATTAGCTTTTTCCACATCCTCTGTCACTAGGTTGCCTCCCTCATTCATTAAGGGGCCCACACTTTCCTTGGCTTTCTCCTTGTTGCCAACATACCTGAAGAAACCCTTCTTGTTACTCTTAACATCTCTCGCTAGCTGCAGCTCCAGGTGCGATTTGGCCCTCCTAATTTCATTCCTACATGCCCGAGCAATATTTTTATACTCTTCCCTGGTCATATGTCCAACCTTCCACTTCTTGTAAGCTTATTTTTTATGCTTAAGATCCGCTAGGATTTCACCGTTAAGCCAAGCTGGTCGCCTGCCATATTTACTATTCTTTTGACACATCGGGATGGTTTGTCCCTGTAACCTCAACAGGGATTCCTTGAAATACAGCCAGCTCTCCTGGACTCCTTTCCCCTTCATGTTAGTCCCCCAGGGGATCCTACCCATCCGTTCCCTGAGGGAGTCGAAATCTGCTTTCCTGAAGTCCAGGGTCCGTATCCTGCTGCTTACCTTTCTTCCCTGTGTCAGGATCCTGAACTCAACCAACTGCCTCCCAGATTCCCATCCACTTTTGCTTCCACCACTAATTCTTCCCGGTTTCCGAGCAGCAGGTCAAGAAAAGCTCCCCCCCTAGTTGGCTCCTCTAGCACTTGCACCAGGAAATTGTCCCCTATGCCTTCCAAAAACTTCCTGGATTGTCTATGCACCGCTGTATTGCTCTCCCAGCAGATATCAGGAAAATTAAAGTCACCCATGAGAACCAGGGCATGCGATCTAGTAGCTTCCGCGAGCTGCCGAAAGAAAGCCTCATCCACCTCATCCCCCTGGTCCGGTGGTCTATAGCAGACTCCCACCACTACATCACTCTTGTTGCTCACACTTCTAAATTTAATCCAGAGACACTCAGGTTTTTCTGCAGTTTCGTACCGGAGCTCTGAGCAGTCATACTGCTCCCTTACATACAGTGCTACTCCCCCACCTTTTCTGCTCTGCCTGTCCTTCCTGAACAGTTTATAACCATCCATGACAGTACTCCAGTCATGTGAGTTATCCCACCAAGTCTCTGTTATTCCAATCACGTCATAATTCCTTGACATCACCAGGACCTCCAGTTCTCCCTGCTTGTTTCCAAGGCTTTGTGCATTCGTATATAAGCACTTGAGATAACCTGCTGATCGCCCCTCATTCTTAGTATGAGGCAGGAGCCCTCCCCTCACAGACATTCCTGCCTGTGCTTCCTCCCGGTATCCCGCTTTCCCACTTACCTCAGGGCTTTGGTCTCCTTCCCCCGGTGAACCTAGTTTAAAGCCCTCCTCACTAGGTTAGCCAGCCTGCTCGCAAAGATGCTCTTCCCTCTCTTCGTAAGGTGGAGCCCGTCTCTGCCCAGCACTCCTCCTTCATTGAACACCATCCCATGGTCAAAGAATCCAAAGCCTTCTCTCCGACACCACCTGCGTAGCCATTCGTTGACTTCCACTATTCGACGGTCCCTACCCACGCCTTTTCCTTCCACTTAAAGAAATCGTCTTCACATAACACAGTCCACATCCTCATTGTCTGTCTTACTGCCAATATTGGTTACTAGTCTCCTCTCTGGGTTTCTCATCCAAATTGTCTTCCTTCAAACCCATCCTGGCCCATTGTTCCATGATTATAAATTGGCCATATTTCATGGGAATGGCAAAAGGCACATCCATGAAACAAAAGGCAACCCCTACCAAATTTCAAATCCATACACCAAAGCAAAAGAGCATTTCAGAGAAATGGTCTCAAGAATCTTTTTAACATGGGCAAAACAATGCATTATCCTTAGTCTGGTTCTCAGAAACTATTGGACCATTTTGGCTGCCTCCTGCCTCCCCAAAAAACCCATCAAAAATATCAGCCCAAGGCAGACACCCAGAAAGGAAAACTTTGACTAAAATGGTTAAATGTTGACAATTTTAAAAGCAATTGAAACCATCTTTAAATATGATCAACTAGTGGAAAGGAATGCAGGCCAAAATAGGCTAAGAACTGGTTAAAGAATATTTTAGGTAATTTGGATGTGTTCAAGTCAGCAGGGCTTGATGAAATTTACCCTGGGGTACTTAAGGAACCAGCTAAAGCAATCTCAGAACTGCTAGCAATTATCTTTGAGAACTCATGGAGGACGGGTGAGGTCCCAGAGGACTCAAGAAAGGCAAACATAGTACCTATTTTTAAAAGGGGAACAAACCAGACCTGGGAAATTATAGATCAGTCAGCCTAACTTCAATACCCAGAAAGATACTGGAACAAATTATTAAATAATCAGTTTTTAAGCTTCTTGAGGATAATAGGGTTATAAGTAATAGCCAGCATGGATTTGTCAGAACAAGGACAAATCATGCTAAACCAATCTAATTTCCTTCTTTGACAGGTTTCAGAGTAACAGCCGTGTTAGTCTGTATTTGCAAAAAGAAAAGGAGTACTTGCGGCACCTTAGAGACTAACCAATTTATTTGAGCATGAGCTTTCGTGAGCCACAGCTCACTTCATCAGATGCATACCGTGGAAACTGCAGCAGACTTTATATATACACAGAGAATATGAAACAATACCTCCTCCAGAGTTGTCACTTTGGATGGGTATCACCAGCAGGAGAGTGAATTTGTGTGGGGGGGTGGAGGGTGAGAAAACCTGGATTTGTGCTGGAAATGGCCTAACCTGACGATTACTTTAGATAAGCTATTACCAGCAGGACAGTGGGGTGGGAGGAGGTATTGTTTCATATTCTCTGTGTATATATAAAGTCTGCTGCAGTTTCCACGGTATGCATCTGATGAAGTGAGCTGTGGCTCACGAAAGCTCATGTTCAAATAAATTGGTTAGTCTCTAAGGTGCCACAAGTACTCCTTTTCTTTGACAGGGTTACTGGCCTGGTGAATAAGAGGAAGCTGTAGATATCTTGGGGGAGGGAGGGGTAAGTCTTTTGTCCTACATGATATTCTCACAAGCAAATTAGAAAAAATGTGGTCTAGATAAAATTGCTATAAGGTGGGTGCACAACTGGTTGAAAGATTGTACTCAAAGAGTAGTTATCAATGATTCCTTATCAAATTGGGAGGGCATATCTAGTGGGGTTCTGCAGGGCTTGGTCCTGGGCCTAGTACTAGTCAATATTTTCATTCATGATTGGAATAAGGGAGTAGAGTGTATGTTTACAAAATCTGTAGATAACATGAAACTGGGAAGTGTTGCAAGCCTATTGGAGGACATGATTAGACTTCAAAAGGACCTTCATAAATTGGAGAATTGGTCTGAATTCAACAAGATGACATTCAGTGAAGGCAAGCGCAACATACTTCACTTTGGAAGGAAAAATCAAATGCACAATATGGAATAACTGGAGAGTATTGAGAGAGGAGCAACAAAACTTATAAAACAGGGATCGGCAACTTTTGGCACGCGGCCCGCCAGGGTAAGCCTCCAGGCGGGCTGGGCCAGTTTGTTTACCTGCACGTCTGCAGGTTTGGCTGATCGCAGCTATCACTGGCCACAGCTCCCATGCTGCTTCCCACAGTCCCCATTGGCCTAGAGCAGCGAACTGTGGCCAGTGGGAGCTGTGATCAGCCAAACTCGCGGACGCGGCAGGTAAACAAACCGGCCCGGCCTGCCGGGGGTTTACCCTGGCGGGCTGCGTGCCAAAGGTTGCCGATCCCTGTTATAAAAGATTTAGAAAACCGGTCCTCTGAAGAATAATTTTTAAAAAGTGCTAGCATGTTAATCGTGAGAAAAGACAATGGGGTAGGGAACTTGATAAGTTTTCAGATATGTTAATAGCTGTTAGGTCTGTTACAAAGAACCATATCCACTGAAGGTAGCCAAGAAGAAATGGGCTTAATCTGCAGCAAGGGAGATTTCAGTTAGATATTAGGAAAATCTTTCTAACTATAAGGATAGTTAAGCTCTGCAATAATCTTCCAAGGGAGATTGTGGAATCCCTGTCATTGGAGGATTTTAAGAACAAGTAAGACAAGCACCTGTCAGGGATGGTCTTGGTATACTCGATCTGCCTCAGTGCAGAGCATTAGACTAGATGACTTCTCAGGGTCCCTTCCAGCCATACATTGCTGTGATATTCTGAATGGGAAGTGTTGATTTACCTTAAGTGATGCTACCAGCCCTTCCTATAATATAATAAAATATAATAAAAATAAGCTGTTGTAATTATAGTATTTAGTCTAAAAACAAGCATCCGATGAAGTGAGCTGTAGCTCACGAAAGCTTATGCTCAAATAAATTTGTTAGTCTCTAAGGTGCCACAAGTACTCCTTTTCTTTTTGTATAAATAGTGTATCTAAGTATTTCACAAATGATACATTTCTTTTATGTCCTTTGAAAATAAGAAAAAAATAAAGATACTAAAAGTACGATGGGTAAAAAGTGTAAGTTATTCATGTTCCCCTCCTTTTTTTGCACCTTGTTACACATATTCAATACAAAATTCTATACTATCAAATTAAACATAATGTGCCACAGTGGTGTGTTGTAAAACACAATAGGGACATACTATTAATATTTTAATAGTTTTAACATGTTTGAAAATAGTAAGATTCTGTCTATGACTGTTCATTAATGTCAAGTAGAATAACGTTGACCTGCAGAAGTAGTAAATAATGCATACTGTGTGCAAGGGGGCTGATGGTTAGAGGAAGAAGGTGAAGGGAGAAGTCAAGTCAGCAGGGAACCATACCTCACTTGAGAATATTGATCTGGTAGGCAAAGCCATTCTACAAAACAACTAACCCAAGAAGTGGTTTAATTTAATGTTAAATGCTGCCCTTTGGGATTTTTTTCCTCTTTTGATCGTTTAAAATATGGTAAAGCATACTAGAAAAAAAGAAAAAAATACCGTTTTGCACTCCTGAGCTGTTGCATATAAACCGTGTTACAAATTCTTTTCAAATGCAGCACAGAAAATGGGCTGCCAAAGGAAATACCTATGAAATGAAGTACTAGGGTTAGATTTTGCAGCTAAAAATTAATAAATATGAATTTTTGTAGTAACTGATTGTAAAAAGGCATCCATGCTATCAGGATATGCCCAGCTGCCTGTCTCACTATAGCTTTTATTGTTTGGCCATATTGCTGTAAACTATCATTCAAACACCAGTAACTGAAATGACTGGTGTGGATCAAATAGGAAAATGATAGCACCTGGGATGGCGAACATAGCAACTTTGATGTAACAGAAATGGAGTGGAGAACACATCATATCAAAATACCATCAAATATATTTTCTCACATACAGTGATTATGGGCAAACTTCTGACAGTTACCATCTATGAGGAGCAGTTTAACACATCAAATTTAACTTGACCAATATCTCACATTTATATTGCTCATTTTTATGTATATATTTTTTTTATTTTCAGAGTTTCCTTGTTTAAAGTTTGTTTTTTTTTTTCTGTGTCCGTTAGTCATTTTGATGCTGTAGACAAATAAAACTGTTAAAGGAAGCAGGAAGCTTAATGAGATTTATCCATATACAAAAAGTGATTGGTGTTTGTTAGATGCAATCTGACCTGAGAGGTTCATTATTCTGAGAGATTAGTTTCTTTGGAAATTTGGAATTCCTGTATCTGGGTTTCTTCTAAATATAATTGCTAAAACTCAGCAAGTATGTTTATGTATAGGAGAATGCTTATGAACAGACACTGTTTTGTTTGATCAGTTTCACAGTATTACCTGTAGTCCTGTATACACTATGCTTCCTTCTAAAGCTATTTCAAACATGGATGAGGATAAATTATACTGTGTGACCCATCCTACAAGTGCTCACAACCTAAGCAGAGGCAGCTGGATTCAGATTGGACAGGTGCTCAGCTATGAACACTTAGGTATGGTCTAGATTAAATAGGTATGCTCTTCGTCTTGAGTCAGTACAGAACTATTTAGGGAATACTGTGATGTTGTAGGTGTTTCTGTTTGGATGAGATGTAAAACCGAGTCATTAACCATTTGAGGTCACTAAATATCCTGTAGCACTTTTCACAAGATTAGGAGTTTTATTCCCCAGATCTCCTGAGTAACTATCTTGTATCTTCCTAGTTTTCCTTGCAGTCTCAGCTGGATACAACATTTTCCGCACTACATTATAAGCAAGGAAGTGGGATGTTGCGGTATACTGTTGAACGGCGGCTACTCTGCATTTCAGTAGTGAATGAAGTGATTCCTACGGATAGTGTAGATTTGTTAAGCACTTTAGGAATCCTTAATAACAAAATATGTTATTAAGTGTGAACATGTTATTTATAGAACAAAATATGGCTTTTTATTGCATTTATTATACTTCAGGCATTGAAAAGCATTAGATAGTATTTCTGTAATGACTGCAGGCAAATTGGACAGTCATTCTGTGCTTCAGCAAAATAACCCAAACACAACTGGATATTAAAATCTCTTCTGTTATGGTTGGCCAACACATCAACAATATTTTCAGATGTAGGTTGGAAACGTTTGGTATTTAAAGCCATCTGGATATAGCTGCTTCACCTTAAGCATACAAGTTCGAAAATTTTGGATCATGCTTCTAACTTACATCAGGACAGCTTCAAGAGAACTCAGTTTAATGTCTCATCTAAAGGACATCTGAAAATAAAAGAACTTTTCCTGCATGTTATTGTCCTATCATTGGTCATAAGCCCAAGTCCTCGTGTTTTCTTGGCCCAGAGTTGAAAGTGCTGCTAATTCAGGTCCCTTATGACACCTTTCTAATAAACTGGTGTACATTGCTGGAAGCGTAACCCACAAAGGATATTTTGTTCTATATTGCTTTGTCTTTCATCAAAATTGTGCTTCTATAAAAATGATAATATGCTGTAAGGTCACCATAATGAGTAAGAACATTACAAAACAAAGTATATTTCCATTTGAAAATATCTTAAAAATATCAAGCTTGAATCATTGTTTACAAAAGGATTAGCACTTCCTTTTTCCAAAGAAGCAGCTTTTACTGATCTCTCTAAAAATAAACCTTCTTCAGAACATACTTAACTGCATCCTTCTCTAGGCAAATGGGGATGCACAATGCTAACAAGTCTACAATAACTCTACTGGACTTTTCCCTTCCTTAGAAAACACACTGAGACACACCACACTTTGTCTCACAAACCAACTCTTTGAGGTTGCACACAGGAATTGGACAATTCTGCATCCTTCTCTTTAGCATTTACTATAAACTTTTGCAGTATGCTAAAGTGTAGCTGTTTCATTTCTTTAAATCAAATGGAGCTACATCAGTATAACACAGCACTTCACAGTAAAACTCAACATTTGTGATAATCAGTAATATGAGGCAATGATTGTGTATGGCTGTTATAATTAAAGTTGTATTTTTTCAGACTAGTGTTTATTGAAGAAATAGTCAAAATTTCTGAAAGGAAAAGGTAGAATGGAGTGGAGATTATACAAATGATTCTCCATTTTTTAAACTCCAGTAAATTACCCTAGAATTGTTTTCCTGTGTTTTTTACAGTTAAAACTGGCAAATATAGTCATGCAAAATAAAGATCTGAAAAGATTCAGCTGTTCACTGTTTTGGAATGTAACTTAATAGAACTAGAATAGATTTTCCTGTTTTCTTCAAGGCAAATAAGCTATTCGGCATTTTTTTAAAACAGAAGCTAACCTTAACAACCATGCAGAACATTTATATTTTAAGAACATCTGATATAGGCATCATATGTTATATTTTGAAATTGTGCAGTTAGTAGTTGAATTCAAACCTGAGAGCTGCTAATGGACCAATAATGGCACCATCTACTTTAGAAATTACTACTATGGATAGCATTTCATTGCAGTGCAACAACTGACCCCCCCA
The DNA here is from genome assembly GCF_965152235.1 of Eretmochelys imbricata. Taxonomy (NCBI): domain Eukaryota; kingdom Metazoa; phylum Chordata; order Testudines; family Cheloniidae; genus Eretmochelys; species Eretmochelys imbricata. The sequence continues at coordinate 147,333,708 of NC_135572.1, forward strand.
GGGAAAAAGGGGTTAGTTGTGCAGCCTGCTACAGCTTCTTCTCCAGGATGAGGGAGTGCTGGGGAAAATGAAAAAATAAGGCGGTATGTGATTTGGGTAGGAATATCCTCAGAATTCCCAATATGGCCTTTCCAATTGCCTTTTTTCAGCCATAGAGTGGTTTCCTATATCCTTTGAAGCATGTGTCTCTCTCTCTATTCCTTGCACTGGCTAGAAGCAGACTGTGTTTCACTGCCCAGGAGCCTGAAAGTCTTGTTTTCAGTTCAGCTGGAAACGATAGCACTATACTTTCACTTACATATACTTTTCATCTGCAAAGCACTGTTCAAACATTAAATAATTAGTTATTTGATGTGATTCATGCAAAAACTTTCATTGCACTTTGTTGATAAATGTTAATAATTACTACTCCCTTTCTACAATATTTGGAGAGGCTCTTTTTGCAGACAAAGTAAACCATCCAAGGACACAATCTATTATACTGCATGGAAGAACTAGTGATGACACTGGAAGTTTACAGTAATCTGGAGTTAACTTATTTTAGCCTCGATTACCTTTTCCTTTGATTTCAATTTCATTATTTATCTCCGATGCTTGTTTTCTTATCTTTTGCTGTAGGTTGGTGCAACACATTTATGTCAGACAGTTGCAAAGCTGTGTCAAAAATAAAGACTATCGCACATAATGAAGGATGGAAAGGTACAAATTACACGGATTTTGCCAGCAGATAAAAGGATGTACGTTGTTTAGCTCTAGGCTTTCAAACTTTGACCTAATCCATGAGAAACACAGTAAAATGTAATGTGAGAAGTTTCACACTCAGTAGTGTGAACATTGGAAAAGGTCAGAGTTTTAATTATTTAGCTTGCCATTACCTTGAAATAACTTAATATTTCTAGTGGTGGCATTGTAAAGGTCTATATTCATGTTAATAATTTGATTGGATTCAGTTTTCCTTTTAGTTTTCAGGTGCTGGTTCACATTAGAGCTCTGAATTGGAGAAAGGACATCAAGTTATTACTAAATAGACCAAAATTGTTGTATACAGACTGATTGTGATGGCACAAAGAGTCAAAAATCTTCCCTACCGGGGTAGTTAAGGATTCCTCTGGCATGGGGGAATCCCTAGCTAGAGTGGGAAGCATTGCTGAAGCATGCTGTGGGCTTTGATGTTCTTAGGGCAGGGTAACAGTTCCTGAGCCACCATTACCAGCCAGCACAATTTAGAGTAGCCCTGAGGCCGACTTGTCTTGCTTTGAGGGCCAAACTAGTCCCAAACTGCTCCAGGGAACAGAATAGTGCAAAAAAAGGTGTACAGTCACCTTTCTCCCAACACTCTTGAGTCCTGAACTAAGAACTTCTCAGCTGGACCCACAGATCTGACCCATTGTGTTTTGTGCAACTTGTCAATATTTAAATGTCTAGCTCATTTTTAAAGTGAGGTTGTTCTTTTTCAATATCACATTCAGTATTACATATGGCTGAACCTTTTTGTACACGTCAGATTGTTTTGGATCAGTTAGACAGATGGGAAAATTCCCTGACAGTGAAAGAAATGTACTGTTCCTGTATGTTGCCATAGAAGTTTTGTTGAAAAGCCTTTATCTTATTAAACCATTATTTCCTAACATGTACTTAAAGATATCCTGTCAGTGATCACAAATGCAGCATCACATATTTTAATAGTTGATGAAAATTTTTCATAAACCATAACAATCTTTTCTTTACACTTTTCCACATATGAATGCTTATCATCTGAATAGCATGGAACTGTATCTTGCAGGTCTGTCTTTCAGGCCACAGCCAACATTAATCTCATTTAGTGTTTTTCAAATTCTATTTTGGTTGTGTTTTACTTAATCTAAATCAGACATATTGATTGCCCCATTTCCTTAGTTAATAGAATGTACTCAGTGTGATTTGCAAAGTTCTGTACTTTTTGACTGAAAGGTGATCTGATAGGTTTCAAAGCAGTATATCTTCCTGGAAACCAGATTTGTTGAGTTGTACTGACAGTACAATAGGTCAGTTCTTTAACAATGTGTGCTCATCAGCGTCTACCTTTTTCCAGTTTGGTTTATATAATGTGTATGCATATATACGATCTTATAAAGGTGAATGTGTTAAATATATAGATATAGGTAGATATAGATATGCACACATACAATATTGAATCTATGTCTTAATCTTCTTGTTCACCTTTGCCTTGTGCCATTAGTTGTAGTTGGCCACTCTTGTTTTTCATCTCCAAGCATTTCTGTTGAGTGCATCTTCCAGGCTGATATTGACTTTCTCAATGTCCTCTGTCAGCATGTAAAACCATTTTTGTCTGGGTCTTCCTCATGGTCTTTTGTCATGTGACTACTAGATCTTTCACTCTCTGAGAAACAGATCCCACATCCTATTCTCTCCCATGATCAATCATCTCTGTTGATACTCCTTCAGCTTTTCCACGAGGCGAGTTACCTACATCATGCTTCATACCATTTCATTACATAGTTTATCCGTTCTTGTCTTACCCAGCATTCACTTGAGCAATCTTATTTTGGCAGTGTGAAGTAGTACAATACTGAATATTAGGAAAAAACCCTTCTCTTCCTCAAGCAAATTCTTCAATAACGACAATGCGTTTTAGTTAACCATCTATCCCGAAGAGAGATGTAATTATCCTTTTTGAAGCTGTTTTTTTTAAGCAATACTACACCATGCTCTTTACTGCAGTATAAAATACCAGGTAAAGGAAAACAAAAAAATGTACAATGATGCCTTTCAGTAAAAGTAATTATAATTTCAGCCCAATCTGTGGAATTTGTTTCTCTTTTTATTTGTGTTAAGGAAGAAATATGGCTGGGATGGATAGAGTGGGATTTAATTTTTATTTGATTTCTTAGAGTCCTAACCAAACAACCATCCTTTTTGTTCTGTTTGTACAGCACCTAGCAAAATGGGGACTTGGCTCATGATTGGGGCTCCTAAGACCTATGGTAATAAAAATTAATAACAATACTCTATTGTAATACACTTTGTTTTAAATAACTGATACATTTTGGGTAATTGTGGTCTGACTTACCTCAAAAAAATCATTTAAATAGCCTCAAGTGAAATTTGAAAGTAACATCCCTTTAAGACTAGATATCTTTCTTGCCTTTGTTCATGCTATCAGTAATTTTTTTCCTGTTTGACACCAGCTTTAGTAAGACACACCGTACAAATGAATGCACTGCCATCCTCAACCAAAAAGACAGGAGCTATATTCCCCTTTTAAGAAAATGAAAGTATCTTCTACAGAATACAATAATATTTGAAAAAGCTGCAAATCAAATGGATGGATTTTTACTGCTTCCTATGAAACCACTGCTGATAATGTTTACATACCCTACCCTTCCCTAATCTATCAATGCCCAGTGTCAGACATTTTTTCAAATGCCAAGAAAATGATGGACTATATGACATCTGTGGAAAAATGTAGTGTCCTTACACAGGGTGAATCCCTGGCTCCATTGAAATCAAGGGAAAATGTTCATTGGCTTGAATGAGGCCAGGATGTCACCCTTGCATTCTGCATATAATTTAATCTGACCTTTTGTATATTACAGGCCACCAACACCTGCACATTGTAGAGCTTGATTAATTATTGCAAGTGTTTGTACCAGCATTATTAATAAACATTTTAGCACAGATTCTTTCCCTGATAGGTGGCTAAACAGAAGTTTCTTGTTTAGCGGGAGATTGATGGAATACATCATAGAGAATAATGAAAGCTTTTATTACCAACCATATAAGTCCACTTATTAGTATAACCAGGCAACATACAGAAATATACAGAGAAAGATGTTTTGGGATTGATAGCATAGTCACATATCCTTAAACTTGATGGAAAAGAAAAATAGAAGAATTCAGTCAGTTGAGCACATTGGAGCAGTATGCTGTTTACTCTGAGGAATTGAAGATGTATTCATCTATCTTCATCTCTCTGCCCTCCAGCTACCCCCAAAAAACTGACCCTCTTACATTCTCCTCCTTCCCTTGTCCAAAGGTGTGGTCCACTGTTCATTTTCTGACCTACCCACAATCTCCAAGCCCACTTGTCAATTCCTGATGGGGCAGCTACTACCTACAATGCTTCTCCACTGGTTCCCTCCCAGCTCCTTCACCAGGATTGTCCCCAATCCCTTCTGTAAAATCTGAGAATCTGTAGAAGGGAAGCTATTTATAAGAAGGGGGCTGCATACCCAAGGATCACAGAGACATGGTGAGGCTCTATCCAAACAAGACTACTGATGTGCTCATTATAGAAGAATTATGTGGAATTTAATAGCAAATTATAACATTTCTATGGGTTTTGAAACACCCTCCAGTGTTAACATAAAATTAAGTCCCTAATCTACAATTCTGTATTTCCAAAATAGCCACAGAAGGAATATCATGCTCTCATATTCTACAAGATCAGATTCTTATATATAAACTGACATAGGACCATTGATTCAATGAAGCTGCATCAATTTGTACTATTTCAACTTCTGTCCATATAGGTTTTTGATGCAACTTATATAGAAACCTATAACATTTCCAAGGAACCTCATTGGTTTCATCTCTATAACACATTTCCATATGGTCCTGGTCTCTGGGCCAGTGGAAAGGGCACTTGCTAGGTTGCAGGAGACTCAGGTTTGAATACCTAGTCTGAAGCAGGGACTTGAACTCAGGTCATCCCTCCTTCTAGATGAGTACTGTAATCACCAGGCTACAGGACATTTTGCAGTAGAGGGTTCTACATTTCCCCTATTTAAAGTGTTTTACTTTTTAGTAATAGATATTCACTGTGCCAAAGACAGAGATATTAAAGGACTAACCTGTGAGTGGGGAGGTACGAGATGTAGATTCAAATCTTATTTCTGCCTGATTTGGAGGAAGAGAGCAACTTACTCTGGAAGAAAAAGCAAACAAACAAAACTTTCCCTTGGCTGAAACTATTGTGTCAAATTTTCAAATAGTTTCAGGTTGACCAAAACTGCTTTTTTAAAAAAACAAAACAAAAACGTTAGTTATTGGGAGAATAAAATATTTGCTAGAAAAAAACATCCCTGCCCTTCTTTAGTCATTTTCCTAGCACACAGCCCCTATCTGTGTAAATCATTGCTAGCCTCACAATTCCTACTCTCTGGCCAGACTATGGATAGCAGTGAATGGGTGGGAGTTATGAGATTTATACCATTCTGTAGCCAGTGAGGATTATACTGAGGCTATTCAAACTCACATCATTTGCTATATAAAGTAATTGTATATGTACCTACATCTGCAGAGCTGGAGGACTAATTAGTTTACCAAACACATCTTATTTTTCCTTGTGTTGTGGATTTTATTGCATTCTCATTTTGTCTGTAGCAGAAAGGGAAAAACAAAGATGTGATTCCTTTGTAATATTGCTTCTCAGCTGTTCTTCTCAGCAACTTTCATGATTCATTTTATTATCGTAAATGAGTGTGGTTTTGTATCTGCAAGGAAATGCTTCTTAAGTATTTATAGATGTTAATAAGCAAATCCAGGGTTTCAAATGCAAGTCAGACTATGGCTGTCACTCACAATTCATAAAGAAATTTGACTACATTCACAGACCAGATCTGATGTTTAGTGTTGGATTTAAACAAATGTGGAATTTTTTTTAAGTTTTCCAGGGAATAATATTGTCTCTTAAAACCTGTGTCCAGTCACAGCTGGCAAATGTGCCCTTCCCAGTCTACTGAACAAGGCTGGTACTTATGATGTTCTATTGCCATAATCCTGAAAGTGGCTGCAAAACTGGTAAGAGAAGGATGTGTTGAATATGCAAATAGGATATCTTTCTGAAGCAAGTTCTTGAAGGTGCTGGGAGACTGGCTGTTGCAGCTGCTGCCAGGTCTCTTCCCAAACACAGGAATCTAACCATTTGTTCCTGAGGCTAAGATATCTCATGCTTCCTTAAATAGAAAGGGATGGGTGTCTGCACATTTGGACAGGGGTGTTCACATATTCCCGTTGTTGGCTTTTCTTGTTTAAAAAAGCCGATACTTGTGCAAAGGCATATTTATGTCTGGAAAACAGAAGTCAATAATAAAAAGTTAAAGATCCAACCTGAGCAAAAACAAATGTATGGTTACCAGATAAAGATCCCTTCTTTCTTTAAGCCCTAAGTCCATTCTGGATTAAAAGTTTGGGTATAGACCAGAATCTTTACCGTACAGGCATCTAGAATGTGAGGTCGACTGAAATTACTGCTAATAGCTATTCTTTTAATCCTATTTATGTCAACAGCAATGAAACAATAGCTAAGAAAATAGCTAGCACATGATCTCCATCCCTGTTCAGCAAAAGTAAGTGCTTTATTGAATAGAAATGGACTTAAGTACATGTTCATGGGCTTTGCTGAATTGAAGTATTGTCTCCCACCTGCACCAGCACCCTTTCTTCTTCCTTCAAGTCTCATCCCATCCCTTTGTTTCCAAAATAGAAAAGATAGAAGCAGTGTCATTACAACATTTCTCTCCCAAAAATAAAACCCCTCATTATAAACCATGAAGTTTTACTGTATATTGTGATTTTCACCTAATTCAATTACTTGTTCATTTCCCCTTCTGTTTAATTTGATCGACACCTGAAGAAAGAAAATATTTATATTAAAAATAATACAGATTCCACATTTAATGTTGCTCAATTTTTATTACTTAAAGCAGTATTAAGATAATTCAATCACTGACTATAGAAAGATATCGCAAGAGCCAAGATGCAGAATAAGAGGAAAACAAGTAACAAGAAGACCCAAGTGATAATTAAATATGACTATACTAAAGGTTGTTACTCAGATATTGTCACTGGCATTATACTGTAACAGCTATCTTGGGCCGTGCAAGCTGTGATACTGTGTGCACTCTGATAACCACAGGGATAAAAAGATCAACTGCTTATTTTAATCAAAGCGATTGAAAAATAGAAGAGGGCATGGTTGGAATAAGAGGAAGCTGCTTTGTGTCATATTAGAGTCTGCTGGAGACACTCATTGCCCAAAGCCATGTTCTGATCAGACAGTTGGGTGGTTTGGTGGTGTCACAGCCCTGAATCAACTGACAACATTGCACAGTTGGAACTTTCATTAAGGAGAGAGAATTTTCTGTACCCATTGTATTAAAGTTTATTATTCCGATCCTTTTACACTGGGAAGGGGGCAGCGAAAAAGAGAACAAGTGCTGCAACTGCCTGTTTCCATGGTAGTCTAGGGCACCACATATCCTACTACTTCCTGTGATGACTCATCCCTGAGTTACCTCTGAGCCCTGCTTGAGAAAAATGAGTCATCAGTTAGCTTCAGGGTTCAGCCAATCCATAGGAAAGCTCCCACCCAGGTTATCCCAAGGCAGGTATATAGGCTTGTAAGGGAAGCAGTCTCTCCAGTCTGAACAACGTGATTACCTTGCTGGGAACAGTCTCCTTCCCAGCCATCTCAGACTGCTCTTGCTCCACCCTGTCTCTGTTTCCATCCCAGCCTTGCTCCTGACTCAGCCGGCCACCTGGCAATTCTGATAATTCTGGAGCAGCCCTTCTTTACCTTTCCCCTATTATTGTATTTCAGTCTAAGAACTATTTATCCTAATGGAAGTATACAACACCTCATCATTTCTCTTTTTCCACACACACTCACAAATAGTTTTTTTTTCTTTTAGAAGCCTTTTTTATATCTTAAAAATATCATTCCTGGGCTATTAGTAGAGCTCATTTAAAAATTCCTATTTCTGTCCCATGGGAAATTCTGATCTTTTGAAATTAGTTTTTAATCCCAAAACAGTACAGAGACAAAATATTGTATTTTATTTTCAGAATGAAAGAGCCCCAAAAATTTGGAAAGGTGAAAATATTTTGTTTTGGCTCAGTTCAACCCTAATCTGTGCCCTACTGAACTGAGCATGTTATTAAATGTTTTTTTTTTTCATCCCACGAGAATTTAAAAAAAAATGTTTTGAAAAAATCCTGTCTCAAATTGGAACAAAGAGTCAAAATCTTGTCAGTGTTCATGAGCTGAAGATCTGACATTCAGATCACACTAAGTGAAACATTTCATTTTGATTTTAAAACATTTGTTTCAATTTTGACATTATTTACTATAAATTAATTTACAGCTGAACTTTTTTATTCCTTTTAAATGTGCCAAAATGGAACATTTCAACAACTTTGAAGCTTTTTTTAAAAAAAAATAAAATGTGTTGAAAGTGATCCATTCCCATGGAAATGTTGTGTTTGAATCAGCACTTTGACAAACAGCTTGTGAAATAAAACCTGACCAGCTTTAACCCTGAGCTTTCATGTCTCTGTTCCCTTATGCAAGTTGTAGTTCAGGTATCTCATACACTTCCAGCTCCCCTAGGGGTTGGATGGTCTGGCAAGAGTATAGCTATCATGATTAGGGCTAATATTTTTGTCACAAATATTTTTAGTAAAAGTCACGGAGAGATCACGAGCAAAAAGAAAAAAATTCACAGAAGCTGTGACCTGTCCACGAGTTTTACTAAAAATATCTGTGACAAAATGGGGATGTGCAGGTCCCCACACCGCATAAAGCAGGGCAGTTGCATGGGGGTAGGAGCTGCCTGCAGCTCTTGGGGGGGGTCCCCTGCTGCCTGTTGGGGGCCAGGAGCTACAGGGTACCTCCCCCGCACCTGCAGCTCCAGGGGCCCTTGTTGGCCGGGAGCTCTGAGGTTCCCCCACCACCTCAGCATCTGGGAGCTGTGGGATGCCCCCTGCCCACAGCTCAGGGGCCCACAGGGGCTGGGAGTTTGGGAGTTCCTCCGCTGTGGCCAGGAACTTTAGGATTCCCTGCCACCCATGGCAGCTTGGAGCTTGGGTTTTCCCCGCTGCCTGTGGCAGCCAGGAGCATCGGGGTATCCGCTGCCCATGGGGGCTTGGAGCTCCAGGGGCCACCAGGGGTGGGGAATACCTCATAGATCCCTGGCCCTGTGGGTGGTGTTGTACCCTGCAGCTCCCAACCACCACAGGGTGAAGTCACAGAGGTAGCTGGAAGTCACAGATTCCGTGACTTCCGTGATCTCCATGACTAAATCGTAGCCTTAATCATGACGGTTATGGGACTCCCATGGTGAACCATGATGGTTCAACCAGAGGAGACACCCTGATGCATCATGGGACATGTAGTCTGGCCACAGAACCCAGGCCACAAAGAACAATAAAAAAAATGATTTTCCAGGAAAGCCCAGCGTCCCAGACCATATAAAAAGAAAAAATGCAAAAAATAAATTTTAAAAATCAGCAAAATTATTTTTTTCTGGGAAAAATTGATTTTGCAGAAACTGCATTTTTTATAAATTAGCTGTGACAGAAAATTGCCAAACTCTGGCTAATTGGAATAAGCCAGTCCAAGCTGTGCAATAAGAAGGAAGGATAGCTCAGTGGTTTGAGCATTGGCTTGCTAAACCCAGGGTTGTGAGTTCAATCCTTCAGGGGGGCCATTTAGGGATCTGGAGCAATAATTGGGGATTGGCCCTGCTTTGAGCAGGGGGGTTGGACTAGATGACCTTCTGCGGTCCCTTCCAACTCTGATATTCTAAGTTATTGGTTCACTGTTTTTCTGGCTGATACAATGCCATACACATTTATAGGATGGAATTATACAATTGTGACATATTTGAGGGAGTGGGCCCAGAATGCATTACTCATGTTTGCACTGTGGTTGTTCCTTTTTTTCAGTTTTCACCAAAAAGACCATAAATAGTTTGGTATACAACCATAATTGCAGTCAGAAGTGTGTGAGGTATCATCTCACTGTTTTTAAATGATGGAGACTATAATAGGTTTGGGAGCTAGTGGTTTGGGATTCTAGAATTTGTAGCTTGTGTCTATTTTGTTTTAACAGAACCCAGATCTTATTTCCTTTAGGTAATGGTGTAACACTTGTCTATCTGTCCAGGCTTTCCCTGATTCAGGAGATTATTACAGAGGTCATTTTTTTGGTAATAAATGGATTTGATGGGTGGTTTATTAGAAGAAATAGGATTGGTTTAAGAGAAGGCTGGGTAGATTAATGTACTATATTTTTTACAAGCACCTAGATAAAGCACCTTGGGATAAAGACTTTAAAAGTAAATCTATATAAAAGGGAGACTACGCACTCAATGCAAGCCACTCTCTCATCTCCTGAAACTTTGCTATTTGTAATGTAAATGTTTTCTCCTGAAATGCATTTTACCCCTGACATCTCCTTGAGAACTATGTTGTCAGCTATTAAATCCCTGGAGAACAAGCTGTGGGTAAAAATTGATGCAAGCCTGCATCAAGATGAACAAAACTTGATGAGAGGCTAGATGTTTTGGAGGATGAAATGGTTAGCAAAAGCACTCAGCCTATAAATGTTGAGATGGAAAGTTTAAAGGCTGTCTCTGGGGCTTTGATTGGGGAAGGAAGGTTTTGCTCAAACTGCACAATGGAGCTGCTGGTAAAACAGTGTTAAAGATATAACCTATGTGTTTTAAGTCCTAAGGAAATGAGTCCTCTCTTTTGCCCTTAATACACACATACAATTGCCACTATCATTAATGGGCGTTTGTGCTAAGGAAATTACCCTTTATTTGAAATACAATTCCCATCGGACAGCCAGATTCCTTATTCAATCTAGTCCATTTTAGACAACCAAATGAAGAAGAAAGTGTTTTATAAGTCCTGTTATACTTTTGAAATAGCTCCCAAAGAGTTTCTCTCTCACCTTGACTGGTCATATGCAAAACAATACTCCAGAAACAAAAACTAAAACAAAACAAAACCACACTGTGGGAGCTTCTGTTTTTCCTAAGCTCTTTTCTTTGCAGTTTTAAATGCAAATGAATAAAAAATGTTTATATATATAATATAAAGTTTCCAGACAGGTAGCTGCCCAAGTGATTGACTCCTTCTGACTGTCCACAGAACAGTTGTACATAGTTGACAGTAGAAGAGTGTTGCCCTGCCAATGTTCCTCAACATGCCTGGCCTTTGGAAGGTCATCTATTGGGGTGATTAAAGAGGCCAGTTATTTTCCATGCCTTATTCAGTTCTTAGCCTCACTGCTAAGATTGCAAACAAGGCTAGAAACATAGGAATTGACATACTGGTTTCTATCAGTTGTCTCTCTTGCCCAATACCCTGTCTCTCAGAGAGTGTCCAATACCACCTCCTTCAGATTAAGAAACCCTCCAGTAGGCAGTTGTGGGATAAATTTTCTCCCAATCCCCAGTTATAGGCTGGTTGAAAGCCAATTCTTGAGAGAGGTATTTCTTTCAAAACTCTTCTTTACTTTGTAAATGTATATGGCTATGGATCTTCTTATTAGCCATATAAATATCTAGCACTTTTTTGAATCCTGCTAAGCTCTTAGTCTCAGTTTCAAAAGCTAATTTCATTGTATGAAAAAGTATTTTCTTTTATCAGTTTTGAATTTGCCACCTTAAATTCCATTGAATTTCCCCTTTCTCTTGTGTCCTGAGGAAGGATAAGAAGTTCCTGATCTACCTTCTTTATACTATTCATTTCTTAGATAAGAAGGGACATGATCAAAGTATACATCTCCTCTCTGAAGTAACCGTTCCTATCTTTTCACTCTCTCTTCATGTGGGAAGATTTTCCATGCAATAATAAATGCCAAGTCAGTATATAATCACAAATCTTCTAGACTTAGTTTTTACTATCTTATGGCTTTTTTGAGATGGTTTTTAGTCACTATCAACCTGAGCAAGATTCATATATATCCGTGATGTAGAGGTGGATAGCTTCATATTCCGATACCAATCCTCAGAGCCATCTGGTCCTCTCAGTAACATGAGCAGTGTCTTTCTCATTTGACTGGTTTGACCAGTTAGAGTTTAATGTTCTCATATAACAGGGAAAAAAACTCACTGAGTCTGGATTAGGCAAAGGGAGAAAGCAGAGAGAATTTAGAAATAGAGCTGGCTGGGAACTTAACAATTAAATGTTTTTTGGTCAGAAAATGCTGATTTGTTAAAATCAAAACTGGTAGCAGGAAAGGGTCAGTTTTGACAAATCTCCCAATTCAAAGCAATTTGGGCGGGGTGGGGGGGGCGTTTGTTTTTTTTATTTTAAATGACTTTATTTGAAAGCATAAATGTACTACTTTAAAATAATAAAAGGTTAAAACTGAAACAAAACCTTTCAATTGACCCAATCTAAAAAAAAAAAATGTTTGGATGATTGGTTCATGAAAAACGTTGACATTTTGACTTTTTGTCCCACTCAGAACAGGAAAAATGTTGAAATCTTGAAAAGTCTCAGAGGATGGGTGAACGGATTTCCACTCAGCTCTATTTGAAAAGGACTTTAGGAAGACCTTAGAAACCTCCATAATTCCTAAGGTAGCCTAGAAAAGTTCCAGGAGCCTAACTGATAGGTCACTTTGCAGGGAGGTAAATCGTTTGAGAAGCCTGTCTGGAGTTGTACAGGTTTTACTGGACCTGTAAGAAATAGTATTTATCTAATGGTTGTTCTCAGTATGTTGAGTCTATAAAGTTTGCTTAGATTCTAAAAGCAAATATTTGAAAAATTCACTTCTCAAATGTTTCTATTAATCTCCAGATTTTGATATTTTTATCTGCTATAAGAATAAAGACATTATGCTCTTCTTAAAACAAGTCTGTCATTATGAGTCATGTCAAATTAAGGCTCTTCTATTCTTAGCAGGATGTTCACCAGAGAGTTGTACTCTGGCAAATAAGAAATTCTAGACTAATAATTCTAATAATCCAGGCTTTACCTTTCCATTCAACTCTTAAAACAATGCATTTGCAAAAAGTTAGGAGGTGAGCCACAGTAATACATTTCAAGATACCATGGATCCAGTGAAAGCACCACAAGACACAGAATCTACTCATTTTGGATGAGACACAGTCTCTGCTGTTGTACGTTAACTCTAAGCACATCACTTTTCTGCTTTGCCTACCAGTTTCAAATGTCATCAGACTCCTTAACTTGGATGGGAAGGCAAGATACAGTCTCAGTGAGGAATAGCATTAAAACTCTATTCCATACCACAAAAAGACAGAAGTATGCAGAAAATGCCAAATCAACAGGAATATAACGTAGAGGTGATCAGATTGAAATTCTCTGCAAAGAGCCAATAAAACCAGTGGAATTGCAACTCTTTACTCCAGTAGAAAATGTGGTCCATCTCATTTTATAGTTAGGAGATGCATTTTAGGTTGCTGGCAATTTGCTGTGGGTTAGAGAATGAAGATCAAGTCTTCATGAGCTGAAGAGATGGGGGAGGGGAGGAAAAGTATAATCAGGTACAAATATTCCTGTAAAAGGAAAAACTAGCCACTGGAAGCTCATGCAGCAGAAGAATGAGAAGCATTGCAAGTTGTAGAAGACTAGGAAACAAGTAAGCCCCGAAAAGAGGCACATGCGCTTATCCCATTGTTTATGTTCATAAAAGAGGCAGAGCTTGCATGTTAGCCAAAGGTTCTTTGATATGAAAATAAAAATAACCCTAGACAAATTTACTATGCAAGACTGGTTCTTACAGATCAGATAATCCAACCTTGTCATCATTACAGCTGGGGTGACACTTTGTCAAGGATGAAATGATCTTGAACAATTTTTGTTAAGGCATAAGGGCAGATTGCTCCCTGAAGTAACTCCAGTGAATTCAGTGGAGCTACACCAGTGATGAATTTATATTATTAAGGTAAATACACCTTCCTTCAAGAACAATAATGAAGGTTATTTTGCTCCATCATTTTATCGTTGTCTTAAAAATGTAGCCAGTGTTATCGACTTCTCAGTGTCCACTCTTCTTTAAGTCTCAGGTGTCTTTCTCTTCAAGTCCAAGGTCACCATGCATTGTGCTGCACCAGGTTTGTTTCAAGACTATCTCCCCGCAGCAGCCATTTTAGAGCCTCCAGGGTCATCCAGAGAAAGCTAGCCTGTAGTGATCTTCTGCACCAAAAGTTCTGTATGTTGGAGATTTAAATTGATTTTCCCACTCTTAGCATGTAAAAATCCTGAGAGTGCTTTGTGCACCATCACCTGAGAGTATGGCAGTGACACTCACTATATAAAATGTAAAGGCAACAGCTTTTAAATCATCAAGGTGATGCTGAAACATTCCATGTATGCCCATGTCCAAGCAAAAGGAAGGATTTGTACTGTAAGTAGACAACTGCTAGCCGATACAGACACCTATTTGACAAAGTCCCATGCTGTAAAAATTTTCATTGTGTGTGTGGGTGAAATATAGCATGTGATCATGTAACTAAAGACTGTATTATAATGACTACGCATGGCAGGGGAGGGTGAATTAGGGTTGCACAAGCATTTCCTAACATTGAAGTGCTTGACTTGGTGACTTTAATAATGTGTGGGTGTTCTTTTGTTTGTTTGTTTTTGGGGGGCTTTCAGCATATTGTCTCTCTCCAAATCCTTAATTAATTTCTCTTCCCAATTGAGGGTCTATGAGTGCACTTTTCATCTAATTAAAAGATGACGAGAGCACAGAGTTTCAGCTGTTAGGATAGGACATTGTCTCCGGTCAAAGAGCCAACTTAGCAAAACAGAGTAGAAGTGGGAGTGGGAGAGACTACATGCCAAAATCCACCAGCTACTCAGTTTAAGAGGAGCACAGCAGACAAACTGTGGATGGACAGTTGTCAAACAATACATAAAGAGGGAATGCCAGGCAGACACTGCTGATAGGAATCTACTTTCTTCTGCAGTGGGAGCATGCTCCCCTCACTGATCCCTTTTCCTCTCTTCTCCAAATAAAGTTGCAGTGAATAAGAGAGAAGATGGATTGGGAGAGAAAGCTGCTCCTAGCGGGCAAAGGCCACAGCTTCTGCCAAAAATTCTAGCCTGAGGTAGTTGAGATTAAAAGCTCTTATGTTGAACCTTCTGTGGCTTGTGAGAAGCAGCAGGCAGGCAGGCTTGGCATTGGTTATCCTACCTTGGCTTGCTCTCTTCTACTTCTTAGACCTACTGCACAAGAGGGTTTTCATCCCCAGTTAGCAGAAAGGCTATGGTTTCTCCTTCTACTGTCCCATTTATCCAAATGGACTCTGAAGAGGAAGAGAGTTGACATTGTTTTTACATGAGACAGTGTCTCAATCTAACAGATGGGACACTATCTGTTCTGATTTGCTAGTGACACCATCAAAGTAGTGTCCTCAGTCTGACTTTAATCAAGGAGTGAAGAGTCTGGGGGAAGCTGGAAGATGAAGCTAGACAAATTCTGGTGTAGATTTTTTAACAGTGAGAGTAATTAACTATTGGGACAATATATCCATGTCATCACTGACTATTTTTAAATCAAGATTGGGTGTTTTTCTAAACAATATGCTCTAAGAATTACAAACTTTAAACTATACGTTAAATTTTGTTTCTTCCCAAAAAAACATGCTATGTTTAAGTTGCATGGTTCGGAGTTTAATCATTCTTCATCAGAATAGTTCTTGCACATTGCCAGCTGGTGTTGAGGGGAAGGGAATGTTAATCCAATTCTTATTGGACCTGGATTTAAAAAAAAGAAAACAAAAATGTTAAATAGCTATTCTGAGGATGTCAGACACATGGATTTTAGCTCCAAGGAATCAGGCGGAGTGAGACTGAGGGAAGAGGTGTTGGAAAGATGACATAAGCTTTTCCATCTCAAGCTGCTCTCAGATGAAAATGGTCCCATGGCCTTGTTGAGATTCCTGCTGAATAACTTGGCAGAATGAGGAGCCAAGATCTGTGGCAGCTCATATATACTTGTGAAAGGCATATTCAGTTTAACTCTGGGAAAATTTCATCTATATTTGGCACAAATTCTAAATGGAGGAGATGAGTAATTATGCTAAAGTTTAAAATTAAATGTCCTGATGGTTTGATCTCTTGAAATATTTTTGCTTTTCACACAACATATATTGCTCAAACCTAGGTTTGATAAAGATATTTGAACAGTTGGTGCAAATATAGCAAATACGTTCCAACAGAATAAAAGTTTATTTTAACCTGCCTGTTAAAACAGAGTTCTGAAGTTATCTGATGGTAAAACTGCTTTTTGCCTACTTTCCCCCAATCTGCTTATTTTATAATATTAACTGCCCTGATTTTTTTTAACACAGAGATAAGGTTGCATTCCTGTGCCTCAAACCCTTCTAGAATGTTGACTACCAGCTATACTAATTTCTCTGAAACCAGGAAATGAAGAATTTGAGTAATGAGAACTTAAAATTCTGAAAACCACAAAATATAAAGTTAAGGTACATGCCAGCAGTGCAAGGCAAGCATAGCTCTGTCCTCTGAGTATTGCCCAAGTATTATTATTTTCTGTCTGTATTATCATTGGCATATCATGATATGCACTGTGCAAATACAGAACAAAACAGTCCTTACTCCTTGGGGTTTACAATCCAAGAGACAACAGATGGGTACACACAGAGAAGTACAATCCAACAATGAGATACTATTAGTCAGCATCATAGGTAGTGGTCAACATGCCAATAACACGCAAACTAGCACCCTAGCCTTAAAGAGTATATAATATTCTTCAGGGCAGAACATGTAGGACAAGATCTAATACATTCCCTTTGCTAAAACAAAGCTCAGGTCTAGATCCGGCGTAGGAAACAGGAGCTATTTATGCTTGGTGTACACTCATGGTGAGCCTATTCCAAATTAACCACCCCACGCTTGCTTAATGTTATCACCCCTTCACCCTTGCCAGAGAATTCCTTCTGAAACATTGTCTTAATCTACTACTATCTAATCCCTGGAGACCACTGCCATGTATGCCACTGAATTGCTGACTGTCACCATGGCAAGATTCCTGTGCACCTCTACTGACACAGCCTAGAGAATTCAGCACTGAAAAGAGGCACTCCTGATTCTTCAGGTTTCACATTCACCTTTCCTCATATCAGTCAGCTCTACCAAGCTGCTCCACCATTCAGTCTATCTACATCTAACACAGTGAATATAGCTAGAGAGCATGCAGACAAATGCTCATATTCACAAACAATGGCCCAGTCTCTTAGTTCTTCCCCTTTCTACTTATAAATTCATCATTTTTTTTAAAAGCAGAAATGACTATTAGATCATCTAGTTTGATCTCCTCTATAACACACGTCATACAATTTCATCCATTTAAACATGTACTGAGCCTAATAACATGTGATTGCGTAAAGCATCAAGTCTTGATCTGAAGGCTGCAAGACATGAATAAGCCACCACTTTGCTTAGTAATTTTAACTGCACCATCCTTATTGAACTCTGATCTTATTGAACTTTTGCCAGCTCTAGGTGGTGAAGTTAAGGTTGCCTTGGAAGAGGGAGGGTCTTGGGGTGGGGGCATGCATGCCTCTTCACTTTGAATTTCCTGGTTTTCACATTCTGGAAGGGCGCAAGGTGCTACCGGGCAACCTTAATTCTTTTGAGGCGTTTAATAAAATCATGAGCTATGGGCTCAAATTCACAACCCCATCACCACTCTATGGAATGCTGCCATTTAAATAGCCTGTGGTAATCAAATGCACCACAGGCTTGGATGACTGGTGTCTGTGAGTTCCCTTCCTGCTTATGGCTTCTTGCTCCCTGTTTCTGTTTGTTTCCTGGATCCTGTTCCCTGAACTAAGTGCTCCAGTTCATATGAGTGTGTGTGTATGTACATAGTGTTGGGAGTTTGCAGCAACTCTGGTCCTGCAGCTAAATACCTGCCGTTTGGACTGTTTTGTTTTGTTCAGACGGTTGCTGACTTAACTGGTTCATGGTTTATTACATGTTTTGATTGACCACCTACCTGAGTGTCTTGCTTCAATTTCCTTGTGTTTTGGGAAACTTGTGCATGCTTCACTTTACAGCCCCTGGATGGTTCTGAGCAATGATTAAGCCAAATTCAGCAACCGAATGATATATTAGGGGGCAGGGAAAGTGGCTCAGACATCCCCCTCCCTGAGGGACAGGGCTCAGAGATTCCACATCGGGGGGAGGGGGGCAGGGAGAGGGGCTCAACCTTACCTATGCGGGGGATCCACTATCATTATTACTATAATAATAGTTCATTTTATGTTTCTGTTAATGATCAAATATGCACAGATAGATGTGCAAGGAACAGCAAAGCAAATCATTTCATTCTCAGATGCTGAATACATGCACCTTTCAAGGGGTGAGGAGAAGAGAGCTGCACTTTCACATCTTTTTCAGATCTCACTTTATGAACATTGTTTTAATAGTCAATAAAAACTGAACAGGAATCCTTCTGTAACTCACTGGTGTTAATGCTGAATCTGTCAGTGAGTGAAGTAGCTGCAGAGCAACATGAGGTGCTGAGGGAGCTATTTCTACAATTTTCCCATCACCTGTCAGCCGGAGTTTGAAGGGTGTATCAGAATCTTGAACTTGTAGAACTTGTAGACTATTAGTAGCTCGTGCCATTGCTGCAACAGTCAGTACTTATGTGTAATGTCCATACTTTGTAAAACAAATAAGTGAATACATCTTTTGGTGTCTTCTCAGCCAACATGGCTGTGTAGGGGTGAATGTATCTGTGTGTGGCTTGGGAGCAGGGTAGCAAATGCATTCTTTTAATGGAATGTTTTTGGACAAAAATACCTATGTATTCCTTAGGTAGCAGCTTATAGAATCTTTTTCAGTTCCTTTTTAAAACCATAGGTATCATGCACATATATTTCTCATTTTTCTTTTTGCGTGATTTTATACTTATTTCCAATCCATTGAGAACAGTATCTGTTTTATTACAAAGTTACATAGAACGACCATAGGCCCATTATGCTGGAAACCTTTTGATGTGTGCTTGCCTGATCCTGATGTAACTATTTTGTGGTTCATACTGTTTTTCAATATGTTTGTTTCCTTGGTTTGTCTGGGATTTTACAGCTTACATCATATATTTGCACATAATTATACACGGACACATTTTGGTATTCAAGTGGCTCCCAGTTAGTTAGTTTTTCAGATAACTAATAAGCTGGCACCAAACACTTCGCCGGCAAGAAGAATTTCACATCTGTCTTTTAAACTGTGCACTTCAATACTTAGATATAATCGATATAATAAATATAATAGAGATATATTTTTCCCAAGGCCAACATCTCTCTTAAAGTTAAAAGTGTCAACCACAAAATGTGAAAATCACCTTTTTTGCAGGCACAAAAAAATTGAGACCAGGCCTCAACCCTGCTGCAAATATATCCCTTAAATTCTACACCAATCATTTTACAAAGGACATTATTAGAGGTTGTTTTCACAGCATTTATTTAAGAGAGTTGATACAGGAGTAAATCAATTCAAATAAGATGCAAAATGGTACCTTGGAAATATGAATATTCACACACTTGCAGTAACTAGAGGTACCTCAGACAACCTTGTAAACATCCCATAACTTCAATTTATGAGATTGTAAATTGTTATAACAAAGGTAATATTTAAGCATCTCTAAATCTGTGTAGAAATACAATTAAAAAAATACCAAGGACTTTTTGGAAGAATGGCAGTTATAATTTTCCTTAAGATACAAGTATATTTCCATTCAACTGTATCTTCACTGTAGAGAGAAGAAGAAATTGGGTTGTTCTGAGACAACAATATTTGTTTTTCATAATGTCTTATAGTACACTAAGCACAAAAGGAACATTTAAAATTTGCGTCATGTCATGAAATATTATACAGTTTGTGTTATCAAGGTTTCATAAAGATGGATGATATGTGGAATAACAGTTTAAGACACTGCAAATGTACTCTCCAATTAGAGCAACCAAAAAGAAACCCTTTTGTGAGGGGGGACTAATCCTAGATCCATGACACTTCGATATCAGTATTGCTGGGTGGTACTGGCCTAATTTCCAGAGGAATTGGAGTCAATGGAAACTATAGGTCCTCAGCATCTCTGAAAATCTGGATATGTCAAATGTGTGTGTGGAATCCTATGATTCACACAAAATATTTGTTAAAAAACTAGTTCTATACTATGTCTTTCATCTCAATGTTTTGCAAGCATGCACAATGTGTCTCCAAAAAGCAATATGGAATAAATGCCACATTGTTGTACTGCAACTCCATAAGGCACTGAAGGGACTAGTGGCCACAGCCGCCTTCATTGTAATTTCTATGTGATAATGGACTTTGATGTATTATCCATTGGTTGAACCCACAATGATAGGGCCTGCTGATCAATTTTAAAAAGTGTAATGAAAAATAAAAAAAAAAGAGAATTGACACAATTAATTGTAACAGCTCCACCATGAATCAATCATTTTCAAGATGACTCTTGCATTATAAAAGCCCTTCCCTTACAAGTAAGGATAACCTAAGAGGATCCATATTGTCTACAAAGTGTAATTTTTCCACCAATAAAATAAAATGTCAAGTTCTAGACCAACTCTGGCAAGTCAGTTTCAGGCTATCTTCCCAATGATGTCAATAAGAGCTTTTCCTGAGTGAAGACTGTTAGCATTTTGCCCCATATTGATAGCAATATATGTGTGACTTTTAGTCATAACATTTGCTTATTTTAAAAAGGAATGCATGTAGAAGAATGAGTAAAATGTGAGTGCCTAAGTTTCTTTGTAAGTTAATGGAAGTTAGGCACCTAGTTGCCTTTGTAAATCCAGTAGGTGCCTATCTGTATCTTTAGGCACCTACATATGTTGGAAAATGTTCCTGGAGGGATTTTGAAAAGCAAGGTTTGTGTCTAATTCCCACTGAAATCTTAGTGTTTAGGTGAAAAATCGCTCTAATCATTTATCTGCATCTTTAGGCACCTAAATTCCTTAGAAAATCTGGTCCTTTGGTCCTTTGATCCTAAATCACTTAGGTGCTTTTGAAAATTTACCTCAAAACA
The DNA here is from genome assembly GCF_965152235.1 of Eretmochelys imbricata. Taxonomy (NCBI): domain Eukaryota; kingdom Metazoa; phylum Chordata; order Testudines; family Cheloniidae; genus Eretmochelys; species Eretmochelys imbricata. The sequence continues at coordinate 147,354,565 of NC_135572.1, forward strand.
TAAAAATATAATAATAGTAACTGGTGCTTCTATAGCATTTTCCTTTGTTGATCTTAGAGTGCTTTAAAGAGGGGAGCAGACGTTGTTATGATCATTCTACAGGTGAGGAAACATTCTGAGCCAAATCCACAGCTGTTCCAGAGAGATTAAGTACTTTGCTCAAGAGCATTCAGCAAGTTTATTGATAGAGCTGGGAACAGAACCCAAAGGTTTGGATAATTATCCAAATTTGCTGGTATTTATCCCCCTGTGACAGGAGCCCTGGGGTGCAACCTGGACTGTGGGACTGCTGAGCCCTCTGCCCCTCCAACCTGGGGTGCCTCTGACACTGTGATGCTTTGTCAAGCCACATATCTCTGGCAGGTTCTGCACTTACACAGACACACACAACCCAGTTACATGAATGATCTCTCCCAGACACTGATGAATCATCAAAAGGGAGATTCCAGTCAATTTCCTTCATGTCCCTAGCCTTGCATCCCAGAACGTTTATGTGTTGCGCTGGTCAGAAGCCTGATCAATATAAGTTCATTAAATTCACCACTCCCTCAGTGTGGAATGGATACACACTAGCCTTTGTAAACTGAGCTGAGATTTCCCAAGCACTTCAACCAAAACATGCTGTTTTAGGTAAAATATAAAACAGATTTATTAACTACAGAAAAATAGATTTTAAGTGATTATACATAGCAAGTGTAGAGATCAAAGTTCGTTACCCAAGAAATAAAAAATAAATTCACAGTCTAAATTTTACAAACTAAACAGGATTTGAATCAAGCAGTCTCTCACCCTGACAGATGGTATAAACAAGTTTCAGTTCCTCAATACACAGACTGCTAGGCTGGGACCCCTTTCCCACATTCAAAGGCTTTGTCCTCCAGACGTTTCTTCCGGGTGTTGAGTTGAGAGGAGGGGGGGAGAGAGAAGCCAAGTGATGATGTCACTTCTCCTCTTTTATATTTTCTTCCAGCTTGCTGGAAAGATCTTTGCTCTGACATGGGTTAACCACCCCCAATGTGTATGTGCTTCCTCTGAGAAATCTCAAGCTGGCTTCTTTTCTTGATGGGTGTTGATGAGCCATTAATGCTGTCTGCCTACTCCACTGTTGTACTTGAAAGGCTGGTTGTGGGTCTTCCCAACCTCAGAACATATTCAGTAACATATACAGCAATACTTCATAACCTCACATATAATGATAGCACATACAATCCAACAGGATATTAATGTTCAACAGGTCAAAACTTTTAAAATGATACCTCACAAGGCATACTTTGGACAAAACATATCATAATCATACCACCGCGGTGAATATGGGAATTCCAGGGTTTTGCTTTAAGGTATAAAGTGTCATACACCCCACCTAGCCCAATCTACCTTCAGCAATTCCGTAATTAGGACTTGAAACTTTTAAACAAAAAAAATGTGGAAACATGTTTATTGGTAACAAGCAAACTTGCATTGCAACCTTAACTTACAGTTGCTCGTTTGTGACGAGGCACTGCCATACAGTGCATGTTATACAATGTCCTGAGCTCTCTGCATTTTCTACAGATAAGTGCAGCATACTGAACTGAGGAGGAGTGCTGGGTTTTTTGTCCATTTTCTTAGTTTCTTTCCTGCCATAAATATTATTTGAAAGGTGAGGTTTCTGTCTTTTTCTCTCTCCTCCTGTGTTGCTCCTATAGTCCAATATATATATTGTTCCACATTGGAATAGTTAGTTAGGCAGTAAACCCATTTGGGCAAGGGACATCTTCTTGTTCTGTGTTTAGACAGTGCCTAGCAGAATGGGATTCTAATCAAATAATACATGAGAATAATTGTCAAAGACACTATGTTTTGAGGTGAGAGGGAAATGAACCTGTAAGATGCAACCAGTTTCTGAAATCTTTGCTTTATTTTTAACAGTATACACAGATATATTGGGCTATTATCCATCAGAATTATTTTCTGATTAGCCAGTTGCACTATTACTATCTGCTAATCATGCTGGGGACTGGACTTGCTCTCAAACAAAACAAAACAAACTGTAGTGGAAGCGGAAGTCTTGCTGAGATATCAGGATATGTGAAGAACTGGTGTGTTCCTCTGGTGTCTTATTTTCCATCAGAGAGACATTTTAATCAATATATTGTTAAACCCATTGGCTTTCCATCTGCCGAATGATTCGTAGGGATAAGTTTACTCCCTAACACACTTGAATGATGTCTTTGGCTATTAAAGGAAGGCAGAACATGGGATTCACTGGCAATCCATTACAAATCAAGTAAAAGAATACTATAACTCAAATGATTACATTTTTGATAGAAGACTGCCAGCTGGATCAGAATGTGTTTGAAAAATCTAAGAGACTAACCAATTTATTTGATCATGAGCCTTCGTGAGCTACAGCTTACTTCATCAGATGCATACCGTGGAAACTGCAGCAGACATTATATACACACAGAGATCATGAAACAATACCTCCTCCCACCCTACTGTCCTGCTGGTAATAGCTTATCTTAATAGCTGGGAATGGCCCACCTTGCTTATCATGCACGTTGTAGAGAGAGTGGTCACTTTGGATAAGCTATTACCAGCAGGAGAGTGAGTTGGGGGGGGGGGGGGCAGAGGGTGAGAAAACCTGGATTTGTGCTGGAAATGGCCCAACTTGATGATCACTTTAGATAAGCTATTACCAGCAGGACAGTGGGGTGGGAGGAGGTATTGTTTCATATTCTCTGTGTGTATATAAAGTCTGCTGCAGTTTCCACAATATGCATCCGATGAAGTGAGCTGTAGCTCACGATAGCTCATGCTCAAATAAATTGGTTAGTCTCTAAGGTGCCACAAGTACTCCTTTTCTTTTTGCGAATACAGACTAACACGGCTGTTACTCTGAAACCTTTGAAAAATCTGTGCACCCCATAAGCAAAGCAAATTGCACTGATCATCTCTTGCTGCTGGAAGTTATTATTGTACTGTTCCTCTATAAAAGAGGTAAAGTTCTTACCACTGCAGGGAAAAAATACTCTGGAACACATAAATAACAAATACCATGGGTGGGCTTGGGTGTGGACATATCTCTTAGAGTATATTAGGGGTTTCCCATTTGCAGTGGAAGTGAAAGAACAACAACTCCGCTTCACTTTTTGGATCTCTTCCATCATACTCCAGAGACTATATATTTGTACCATAAGGTGCCCCTGACAGCATGTATTAGTTTCTGGTGTAGTATAGATGAGACTCTGCATTAGCAGTGTTGAGCATTACAGAAGTACTGTTTGTGGTGTACAAAGTCAAAAGAAATAAAGATTTGGCTTTTTACTCAGTATTATTTATGGCAGTTACAAAAACAAGAAAGGAAAGAGCACACATTGCATTTATTGTGTAAGGAAATAATAGAGAAAGTTAATATGCAAGAAAAGAAAGAAGAATTGCAATCCTAAAAGTCTCACAAGCAGTTGGAAGTTCATGATATCTTTTGGGAGACAGACAGACAAGAAAATATGCACCAAAGCAACTGCTTGGCAAACTGCCAAACGGAGTCTTGTTCAGAAGGATAGAAGACATCACAAGATAATCCCTGATTTAGTCTTTGACAGGTCGGCATCTCAGCATTCTCCACTGTATGAGATATTATATGCTGACTTCAGCATGGGAGCACTGAAATTGGGGCATGACTACACATTTCATTACAGTCTCTGCTTTTTCAGGTCCTTATGAGAACAAGTTTGATTTTTTTCTACCTACATGTAATAAAAGTCTAACATAAAGTTATGTCTTGAATAATCATTTCATCCCAATACATTTTTACAATCAAAAAGCAGTGATTGGGCCCAGGAACTGTTGATTCTTCCACACTGGCAATATCATTGGATTCAAAATAACAGTAAAATTGTTTTCCTAACCAGTCAACCATTTTTTGTACACTAACCATGAGAAGGTTGTAAAAACCAGTGTAACACTTGATGGAGCACAGTGGCAGCAGTAGCAGCTTATAGTAGCACAAAGATCAGCCGTTTTGCCTGATGCTTGTAATTTAAGTTCACAGATAAGGGGCAAAGTTGTAAAGTACTAATATTTAGAACAAGCGCAAACTAGCAACTTCTGAGTGTAAAGATAAAGGAAAAAGAGCCACAAAAAATAGGAAAGGAAGAGCAACATTTTGGAGATATGCTGTAATAGTAAGGGGACAAACAACAAACACAGATGTAAACTTTAGATAATAATGATGCTTATAGGTTTCAGAAATGTTCATCATTAACTAAATGTATTTGTGTATCTTTGTTTTCAAAGTTGAAAGGGACTCTATCAACTCAGTATTTTCTGTAAAAGTGAACCCTAATATTGCTCTAACTGAAAGGTATTAATGACTTAAATGTTTCTTTTAAAAATTGTTAATTTGTTTACTTTGTGTGTTTGACAGCAGTCCATGTGTAGTCAGTTTCACTGATTTCTTCATGGTACATGCCCTTGCCAACTTCTGCCAGAAGGGGTTTACCAGTAGCAGCATCACAGTAAAGCAGAAAGCAAAAAAGTAACAGGCAAAAGAGGGCACAGAAAGAAAGTGGCGAAGGGATGGGCCCAAATAAGTGTGTGGGTTTGCTCTCAGGCCTCCTCAAAAGACCATTTTCTAAGCATCAACAAGAGAACTATAAAGTTATAACTATAAATTTATGTTGTACTTTTGTTTAAGGATTTTTTTAAAAATTAATATCTTTTACTCCTTCTAGCCCTGTGACCTGTTACCTCAGCGATGCTGGAGGAAGCTATATATCAGGGAGACAGCTGTTGGCCATAGAGGAAGAGTTTACAACCACAGAGATTATGCACCCAAAGTGAGGGAACATTGAAAAGGGAGCAGGGGAGAGATGAAGGAGGGAGGGAACAAAACAGTGAGGAGAGGGGAAAATGTAAGGAAAATGGGAGAAATTAAAGGGGAAAGGCCAAAGAACATTGTGTGAAAATGTGGAGAAGAAACAAAGGACAGAGAAGGGAATCACAGATGTGATCTGAAATTGTTGAATTCCCCACATATGTAAAAGTGTAGGGGGAATAAATACAATGAAATTAAAACCTTGCTGTTCTGTTTTACTGTAGTACTTTGGTGGGAGGTTGGCTAAAAGAGTGCAAAGGATTTCGGGATACAGAGTACTAAGGATTCTGGGACAAGAGGTTATGAGAGAAAAAAGTGGTGGTTTTGGTATGGTGGCTGATCAAAGGTTGAGAATCTCTGGTGTAGATTGAGACCTTCTATAGTTCAAATGGATCTAAATTATTCATGGCCAGACACCAAAAATTTGTAATATACCTCCAAAAGTTTAAATGCTTACTGGACTAGAAATCACAACTAAATAATATCTCTTGATATTTCCTGTACTATATTTCCTGGGTTGCCAGGGTGAGATATAGTGTCAGCACATTACTTGACTTGCAAAAAAATTTGTGCAGACATAAATTTGCACGTTCTGCTACAAATTAAATCTATATTCTTTATTCAGTCTTCGGGAAGAACTTCTATTGAGATCTCTTCCAAACTTAGACTGGGAGCAATTATATGACCCTGAAATTGTAAGTTAAGGAAATGTCTTCAGAACACAGCCTCCAGGCATTTTTCTTTAATCTATTGGAGGGAACCCCAAATGAATCTTAACTATATGTGTGATACAGCTGCACTACTGGATTTTTTTGTAAAGATCTCTGAGGAGAGCATTCAAGATAATTTAAGATTTGAATTGTTCCCGTCTTTGCTACCAGGATCAAAAATATGAAATTAAGTGAAAAAAAAACTTGTCTTTTTTCACCATTCTGTACTTTTAGGGCCTTTAAAATAAAGAATCAAAACAAAAAAAAAGTGACCCTACCATTTTTGCCCTCTGATGATCATTTATAAGGGGGAGAAATGTACTGCTTTTCGTTCACAAAACTTTAAATTTAGAAAGAAGTATCAGGACATTTTACACTGAAACCTAATGGCTGTAAGGTGTTTCAATTTTCTTTGCTAATGCTCGACTATCACAATTCACTGAAGTACTATGATGGCTTTGCTAATGAAGCAGAAATAACAACCCCCAAATCTCATTCTTTAAGCCAAGAAAGGATCATGGAATATTTTTATACAGAAATTGCTTTGAAATGTGTTTGGTCCTGTTCTCTGGCCCTTAAAATATTGAATGCTGCAGGGAAATGGTATCTCAGGGGACAGCTGCAAGTCATACTTGAAGTATTTCTCAGTTAGTGAAGCAAAAGAATTTCTGTGCTAACAAAGTAAGAACTTGTAACTATTTTTTATTATTAAATGAACTTGAATTTTCACCCTTTCGCCTTTCCAAAATTATGGTATAAGTTTCCAGTCACTTTAATATGTTTTAAATTAATCATGGGAACTATGCCTGAATAACTGAAGATCAATAAGGATTTATAATTTTTCTGTCTCAGAAAAAGACCTCAGCTACAATAATAATGAAAGAGATGGTTTCAGATTTGGCCTTGTCATTGTATAGTTCTACTAAATTTTGAAATTGTGAAATTAGTGTTTCTAGCAGGGCAAATTTTTTCAACTACACCTCTACCCCGATATAACACGGTCCTCGGGAGCCAAAAAATCTTACTGCGTTATAGGTGAAACCGCGTTATATCGAACTTCCTTTGGCCTCAAGCATTTCCGTTATTAATAGTCACTTCCTGCCCCGACTGACCCCTCAGAACCCCCAACCCATCCAATCCTCCCCGCTCCTTCTCCCCTGACTCCCCCTCCAGAGACCCCCACCCTCATCTAAGCCCCCCTGCTTCTTGTCCCCTGACCGCCCCCTCCAGAGCCCCCCCCAGTCCCTAATCACCCCCAGGACCCCACCCCTTACCCAACCCCCCTGCTTCTTGTCCCCTGACTGCCCCGACCCCTATCCACACCCCCGCCCCCTGACAGGCCCACCGGGACTCCCACAACCTATCCAATGACCCCGTTCCCTGTCCCCTGACCACTCCATCCCCAGAACCTCCGAACCATCCAACCCCCCTTTCTCCCTGTCCCCTGACCTCCCCCTGAGACCCTCTGTCCCTTATCCAACCCCTTGGCCCCAGCCCAGCACCCTTAACACGCTGCTGAGAGCAGCGTGTCGGAGCCAGACATGCTGACGCGCTGATCCGCTGGAGCATGCAGCCCCGCCCCCCAGAGCACTGTTTTACCGCATTCTAGCTAAATTCGCGTTATATCAGGTCGTGTTATATTGGGGTAGAGGTGTACTTATTTTTTAAAGGAAAGATTCTAATATCCTTACTCACATTGAGCAGTGCATTGGCTAATGGTCCCATTGATTTCAATGAGACTATTTAAGAGGAAGTTTCTACTCAAAGGCTCAGTTATTTTCAAATGCACTAAAAGGACAGTATATGGACAGATGTTTGGCTCTGTGTGTGTGTGTGTTTTCCTGTGGGCTATTTCAGCTTTGCGCAGACAGTTGGCACAGTAGATCTTGAGCGAATGGCCCAATGACCATAAAATTCCTTAAGGTACAAAGTTACCCGCCAGGTTTATTGTTGATGAAGCATCGTAATAGCACCTGGCAGACTTTACAAGGATACTAAGACATGTATACCTGTGACAATGGATGCAGCTTAGTCAGTGGCAGGACTTTCCGCTGCCCCCTAGGCTGGCCAAGATAATCCCTCTAAGATACATTTTTATACCCTCATATAAACAAGTTACGTACTGTTATCCTGACCTTATCTTTTAGAGGGGTCAGTGTGTTCCTTTTATTCTTGGGGAATGTGTTTGTACCATCCTTGATATTGGTATGTTCTGGTACCACTTGATATTGTGTTTGTGTGAGTATTGTGTGCCTAGCGCTTCTAAGGAATGTGTATTTCTGCAATATCAGCCGTGTTCTTGCCAGATTCTGTGAGCAGGTCCTGCCTTATACCAGGCCTCTGATACAAAGGCTTATGTCTCAGGTTCTCTTCCTACTACAAACAGATTTACACTATTAATTAAAAGAAAACTACACCGTCCATATGTGCATGTTTGTGATTTAGTGTAACATTTTCTTAAGAACATGCATTGGAATGGACCTCCTATGTCATCAAGTCTACTCCCCTACTATCGCAGGCAATAATCCCATTCACAAGCTTATCAAACACCTATCTCAAAACCAGTTCGCTTTCTTGCTCTCACTACTGCAATAATTCTTAGATTCCAAAGCCATAAGGGACCACTCTGATTATCTAATTTGACCTCCTGTATAACACAGGCCATAGAACGTCTCCAAACTAATTCCCAGTGCAGTACTCTTAAACTCAGTTTACCTTACGGCCAGTGCCAGTCCTCAAATCCTCCCAGTGGGCCAATAATGTCACTGAAGACGGTGTTTAGAAAAGAAAATATTTATATTGTATTTTTTATTTCAAATTTCTCAGAAATAATAAAACACTCATACAACGTTATACAATTCTTCGCCTCCCAGAGAATTTTTAACGTTGGCAGACATCTGGCAATGCTTCAGTCCTGTCAGTTTGTTGATGTTTGGCCTCAATGACTGAGCAGTTGAAACCTTCAGGATTGCAGCAAGGTGGGCATCAGATAGTTGTGTTCGGTATTTTGCCTTGTTTATATTCATTGTGGAAAAAAAGTGATGCTGATGGCTGATTCTGCCTAGCAACTAGTGATGCTATCGCTGTCCCTCTCCCCCAGCCAATAGGAGCTGCGGGGGTGGGGGCAGTGCCTGCAGCAGACATTGCCAGCAGCGTGGCTGCATGCGTCTCTCCTCCACAGGCCACAGGAGGACGTTGAGATCCCTGTCCTAGAGCATATTGTTTATAAAAACATCCAATCCTGATTTAAAATTTGTCAGTGATGATATGGGTAAATTGTTCCAATAGTTAATTATACTCAATGTTAAAAAATCTACACCAGAATTTGTCTAGCTTCAACTTGTAGCCATTAGATCATGCTAGACCTTTTTCTGTTAGATTGAAGACTCCATTATTAAATATTTGTTCTCCATGTAGGTACTTACAGACTGTAATCAAGTCACCCCTTAACCTTCACTTTGTTAGGCTAAATAAATCAAGCTTCTTGATTCTATCACTATAAGGTTGGTTTTCTTATCCTTTAATTATTCTTGTGGCTCTTCTATGAACCCTCTCCAATTAACCAACATCCTTCTTGAATTATGGATTCCAGAAGTGGTCCCACCATTGCCATATACATCGGTAAAATAACCTCTCTACTTCTATTTGAGACTTCCCTGTTTATACATCCAAGGATTGAGTTAGTTCTTTTGGCCACAGCATCACACTGGAAGGTCACGTTCACCAGACTTTCCACAATGACTCCTAAATCTTTTTCAGAGTCACAACTTCCTAGGATAAAATTTCCCATTGTGTAGGTGTGGTCTACATTCTTACTTCCTAAATATATACCTTTGCACTTAGCCTGATTAAAACACACATCATCTGCTTGCTTACCAAGTGGCACAGATTACTCTGTAACTGTGACATGTTCTCTTTGTTATTTACCTCTCCTCCAATTTTTTTTCCTTTGTTAACTTTGTCAGTGATTATTTTGTTTTCTTCCAGGTCATTAATAAAAATGTTGAATAGCACAGGGCAAAGAACTGATCCCTGTTGGACCTCATTAGAAACACACAGATTTGATGATAATACTCCTTTTACAGTTACATTTTCAGATATGGCAGTTAGCCAGTTTTTACTCCATATAATATGTTAATTTTATATCTTGCTAGTATTTTTAAGCAAAATGTCATGCAGAACCAAGTCAAATACCTTACAAAAGTCTAAATATAATACATCAATGCTGTTACCTTTATCAACCAAACTTCTAGTCTCAACAAAAAAAGATATCAAGTTAGATTGACGGGATCTATCTTTCGCAAACTCATTTTAATTGGCATTAACTACATTATCCTCCTTTAACTCCTTATTCATTAAGTCCTATATCAGCAATTTCATTATCTTGCTTGGGATTGATGCTAGACTGACAGGCATATAATTTCTAAGCGTATATTGTTTACCCTCTTATAAATATTGGCACAACATTCTTCCAGTCTTCTGGAACTTCCCTTGTGTTGCAAGACTGATTGAAAATCAACCTTAGTGGTCCAGTGAGCTCCTCAACCAGCTCTTTTAAAACTCTTAGTTGCAAGATATAAATACCAGATAATTTTAAAATGTCTAACTTTAGTCTGCTGTTTAACATCCTCCTGAAATAGTAGTGGAATGGAATGACTACATCATCTATCTTTTCCCAAATACAAAACAAAAATATTAGTTGAATACTTCTGCCTTTTCTGCATTATTATTGATGATTCTACCATTTCCATCTAGTAATGGACCAATATCTTGTTAGGATTCTGTTTGTTCCTAATATACTTAACTTTTTATTTCCTTAACTCTGATAGCTATAGATTTCTCTTTATGTCCCTTTGCTTCCCTCAATTTTCTGTATTTCCTAGCTTCTGATTTGTATTCCTTAGTATCAACTTCTCTTTTCTTCAATGTGTTGTATATTATTATTATTTTATATGTTATAGCTGCATTCACTTCCCCTTTAAACCAGGGTTTTCTTTTAAACTAGTATGGCTGCCTTCCTCAATTGTGGAAGTTTGGCTTTTCTGGTATCTAAAGTGTTCTTAAGCAATTCCCAAACATCATTCACATTTTTTTCTGATTACATCCTTCCTCCCAACTGATCTGGCTCATAACTGTTTTCAACTTTGAGAAATTAGCCCTTTTAAAGCACTATCTATCTATCTATCTATCTAGATAGATAGATAGATAGATAGATATCAATTGGAAAGCACTATCTATCTATCTATCTATCTATCTATCTATCTATCTATCTATCTATCTAACTGGTATAGACTTTATTCTGTTTGTACATTTTAAATGTGATCAAGTCATAATCACTTGTACCTAAGTTACCTTTAATTTTAAGTTCTGTGATCAGTTTGTGTGTATCTGTCAAGACGAGTTCTAATATAGATTCCCCCATGTGGGATGTGACACTTTTTGAGTTAGGAAATTGTCATCTATAATATTTAGAAATGTCAAGGATGTTTTAATGCTGGCAGCATGAGACCTCCAGCACATGTCACTCAAATTGAAGTCCCACAGCCTTTTTTCCTACACATTATAGATAGTTGCATAAGTAACCTGGCATTGTGTACTGTGATATGGTGGTCTGTAGCACTATTACCCCATCTTGGGCTTTATCTGTTAGGACATAGATCCATAAGCATTCAAGTTCATTTTCTTCTCGGTTATTGGTGACTCAGAAACAGGTTAGGTCATTTTCAATATAAAGTGGCACCCCCCCCACACACACCCCATTATAACCATTGATTTTTTTAACATTCCAACCATGGGATTCATCCAGCCAGGTTTCAGTCATACAAACTCGATCAAATCTATGCTCATAAATAAGCAATCCCAATTGCTCTTGTTTGTTACCCAGGCTCCTATTAGAAAGATCCAGAACCTCACTCCTCACCTGCTTAGAAACCTTCTAATTTCCAGCATAAATTGTTCAGAGTGAGTTTATACCCATTTGTTCTTTTGCCAACACTATCTTTTAGCTTAAATAGCTCTGCTACCTTCCTCCTGTTATTTACCTCTGAAGTATTTGTAGAGAGCAATCACATCCCCTTTCAGCCTTCATTTTGCTAGGCTGAGCAAGCCAAGCTCTTTTAGTATCATTTCATAAAATAGGCTCTCAATTCCCCTGATCATCTTAGTAGTCCTTCTCTGAACATGCCCTAGTTTGAATTCAGCTTTCTTGAACGTGAGTGACCAGAATTATACATAATATTCTCAGTGAGGTCATATCAGTGACTAATACAATGGTATTAATATTTCTCTGTCTGTACCAGAAACATCTCACCTGATACATTCTAGGATTACTTTTGCCTTTTTTCATGGCTCCATGAAAAATCTATTGAAAGGATATAATTTTCTATTAAAATAGGCAGTTTAATAATTTCTATAGAGTTCTCCAACATTTCTGTAGAACTCTTATGAAGGTATCATACTAAATTGATAGGATAGATCTATAGATGTGAGTCTTCAGGGTTATACCAATAAAATAAAAACCAGCAGGATCTTATTAAAGGGGAAAAGACAAAATACCACATTTATTGTGAATACAGAAAGAATCATAGTAAGCAGTTAGTTATAGCTATAACATTCCATTCAATTTCAGATTTATTTACACATTCATTCATACACACACACACACACACACACACACACACACACACAGGTTCTGCAAGGTTGTTATCATAGTTACCAGCCTTGGAGTTGCTCATGCCTGGACATGCCTGGACATGAGGAGGGACAGGGCTTCATCAGATGCACATCTGATGCTCCTGGAAGTTGGTTTGCAGAATCAGACCCCAAAGTTCTTACTTTCCAGAGTCCATTTTTTATAGGAATTTCTTCCTATGTCAGTCTATGGGAATTGCTTCATCATGCTGTTGCTGAATCAATCAGCAGATGTCACATTCCTGACGGCTCCGTGCTGCCAGATGTTATCTTGTTCTTTGGTTCTCCCATTCTTGATGCTGTTGGGTGGATTCCAGTCTGCCCTCCCGGGGTCCTCTGGTTATTTCCACTTGACGCCTTCTTCAGCCGATGGACACTGGATTCTTAGGCTGGCACCTCCCTGATCATTCAGTTATTATCCACACCAAGCATCCATCCACATACATCCTCTATCTCTATTTTAATCACAATTGTTAACAAAACGAGATGAATACAACAAAAGGGCAGGGAGTCTCTGGGTGCTGTTTCTATTGTTACAGAGTATTGCTTTGAGTCTCTCTCTGTGTGAGTAGTTGTTGTTACAAAGAATTGCTTTGAGAACAGACTCTGTCTTAGAATGTACTAACACAATTAGCAGCTTGCAAGTTTCACACATAGAGGGAGAGAAACAGTACCAAAAACCAAGAGACCTCTTAATTAGTAATACCCTGGAATTTAAACTATGGGAAATCAAACACATTTGTGATTTTAATACAGAACTTCTTTCATATGATCCAACATCAGATGAGAGTGAATAACTCACTACTCCAGCTAGTTATTTTCTGATTACCATTTACCTGTTGTTGCTTAATCCTCATTATGGATTAGATTATGACAATATGTTCTGTCATGAGATCAAACAGGTTCCCACTGCAGTGAGGGAGTAAACCAGGGTAGCTCTGTCCCTAGTATGACTAACCTTCCCAATGTGCTGCAGGGAGGTGGTGGGGAGAACCAATTCAAGACTCTGCCCACTTCCTGGCCCCTATGTGTGCCAGGGGACATACCTGGCACAAGGGAGTAAAAAGGTGCCTTACATTGTGTACTTTTTGTACTGGTATTTTTAATACATCTAAATTTAAGACCTGAATGGAAATAATGGACACTTTTCTATCCCAGAAATATTATCCTGCTGTTTGGATGTATGCATTCTAAACATTAAAGCTTGCTGAGTGACATTTGAAATATAAAAGTAAGGATTATACATCTTTGATGTGCTTTGCTTGTACTCATTTCCCACAAGTCATTTAACTGTAAGTGCATATGTAATGCCGACAGACCCCAGTCGTCAACAGGCAGGATCGAACCGGAGACCTCTGGAGCTTAGTGCATGACCTAAAAGCCAACTGGACTAAAAGCAGACTCGTTTTATCTCTCTCTTTACATGGTCTTGGTGCCACTAGATGGGATAGAACACCACACCCAGGATGTGTGTGGGTTACATACTTCCCCTAGCTGAGGAAGCGCATCCAGAACTTCAGAGATTTCCCAGTCAGAAGTCCAGATGAGCCCCCGCTTGTAATGCTGACAGACCCCAGTCGTCAGTAGGCAGGCTCGAACCTGGTCTCTCTGGATCTTAGTGCATGAGCTAAAAGCTAACTGGCTGTTAGCCAAGGCTGTAAAGCAGACTCATTTTTAAGTGGTCTCAGTGCCACTAGATGGGACAGAACACCACACCCAGGAGGTGTGTGGGTTACACATGTTTAAACTCTCAAAACTGGAGACTCTCATACAAAACCAATCTTCCACACAAACTTCCACATGGCTGGACTTTACAAAAACAAGACAAGCCATTTACAAAGCACACTTCACTTCTCTACAGAGGAAAAAGGACAGTAAACTATCTAAACTCCTACATGCCACAGGGAGCTACAATAGTGGTACCCTCAACTCACCTAACAATATTTTTAATCTATCCAACCACACACTTAGCCCGGCAGAAAAGTCTGTCCTATCTCGGGGACTCTCTTTCTGCCCCACCACCACCACGAATATGATACAGTTCTGCAGTTATCTGGAAGCCTACTTTCGTCATCTCCGACCCAAGGAATATTTTCAACACACCACTGAACAGTGCAGTGACCCACAGGAATCCTCCTACCAACACTACAAGAAGAAGAATTCTGCTTGGACTCTTCCTGACAGTAGACAGACTGGACTTCTGCATAGAGTGCTTCCGCAGATGAGCACAGGCTGAAATTGTGAACAAACAGCATCACTTGCCCCATAGCCTCAGCCCTACAGAATGCAACGCCATCCACAGCCTCAGAAACAACTCTGACATTATAATCAAATGGGCTGACAATGGAGGTGCTGTAGTCATAATGAACAGATCGGATTATGAACAGGAGGCTGCCAGGCAACTCTCCAACACCACCACTGAGGAGTACCAAATGAAACTACACCAGCTACTCAAGAAACTCCCTGCTACAGCATGGGAAACAAATTCACATGGACATACCCCCAGAGCCCTGACCAGGGGTATTCTATCTGCTACCCAAGATCCATAAACCTGGAAACCCTGGATACCCAATCATCTCGGGCATCGGCACTCTTGCAGCAGGATTATCTGGCTATTTGGACTCTCTCCTCAGACCCTACGCTACCAGCACTCCCAGCTATCTTCGAGACACCACCGACTTCCTGAGGAAACTATCGCATTGGTGATCTTCCTGAAAACACCATCCTGGCCACCATGGATGTAGAAGCTCTTTACACCAATATTCCACATGAGGATGGAATACAAGCTGTCAAGAACAGTATCCCTGATGAGGCCATGGCAGACCTGATGGCTGAGCTTTGTGACTTTGTCCTCACCTACAACAATTTCAGATTTGGGGACAACTTATACTTTCAAGTCAGTGACACTGCTATGGGTACCCGCATGGTTCTACAATACGCCAACATTTTTATGGCTGATTTAGAACAACGCTTCCTCAGCTCTTGTCCCCTAGAGCCCCTCCTCTACTTGCGCTACATTGATGACATCTTCCCATGGGTCCATATGATGAAGGAGGCCCTTGAAGAATTCCATCTGGATTTCAACAACTTCCACCCCACCATCATCCTGAGCCTGGACCAGTCGACACAAGAGATCCACTTCCTGGACACTACAGTGCAAATAAGTGATGATCACATAAACACCACCCTATACCAGAAACCTAATGACCACTATACTTACCTACATGCCTCCAGCTTCCATCCAGGACACATCACATGATCCATTGTCTACAGTCAAGCCCTAAGATACAACCAAATTTGCTCCAATCCCTTAGACAAAGACAAACACCTGCAAGATCTTTATCAAGCATTCTTAAAACTACAGTATCCACCTGGGGAAGTGAGGAAACAGATTGACAGAGCAAGACGGATACCCAGAAATCACCTACTACGGGCCAGACCCAAAAAGGAAAATAGCAGAACACCACTGGCCATCTCATACAGCCCCCAGCTAAAACCTCTCCAGCACATTATCAACAATCTACAACCTATCCTGGAAAACAATCCCTCACTCTCACAGAGCTTGGGAGATAGGCCAGTCCTCGCTTACAGACAGCCCCCCAGTCTGAAGCAAATACTCACCAGCAACTACACACCACACCACAGAAACACTAACCCAGGAACCAATCCCTGTGGCCCAAGGAATGCTAATATACAAAAGCCAGTGGGAGAACATTTCAATCTTCCTGGACATTCTATAACAGATTTAAAAGTAGCTATACTTGAACAAAAAACCTTCAGAAACAGACTTCAAAGAGAAACAGCAGAACTAAAATTCATTTGCAAATTTAACACCATTAATTTGGACCTGAAAAGGGACTGGGAGTGGCTGGCTCATTACAAAAGCAGCTTTGCCTCTCCTGAAATTGACACCTCCTCATCTGTTATTGGGAGTGGACTACATCCACCCTGATCGAATTGGCCCTGTCAGCACTGGTTCTCCACTTGTGAGGTAACTCCCTTCTCTTCATGTGTCAGTATAATAATGCCTGCATCTGTAATTTTCACTCCATGCATCCAATGAAGTGGGTTCTAGCCCACGAAAGCTTATGTCCAATATAAATCAGTTAGTCGTTAATGTGCCACTGGACTCCTTGTTGTTTTTGTGGTTACAGACTAACACAGCTACCCCCTGATACTTGACATATTTAAGTGATTATCTCTTATTAATTATTTTTGAGCATTTCTGAATAACCAAGTCTTCCAGTTGTTTCAAAAGCAACACTCATAGTTTCTTTCTTGTTAGCACCATACTAACTGCTTCTGTGCACGTATTCCTATGGCTATCATTATTAGTCATGAAAAAATAGTTTTAGTATTGAGGATTGAAATGCAGAATTACAACATGGCAGGCTACCATTTGCTTTCTAATAGCATATACAAATATGTTTACCACAGTTCTCTCTCTGAGCCAAGGACTGAGTTTTGAAAGTGACAATTGTAATCTGAATATTCATGTCATATTGGGAGTGAGGAATTGGAGAAGAGGTGTTAAATCTTCTCCTGCATAAAATATTAATCACTGGCTTATTTTGTATTTTGTAGTAGATGAGTTGGTCTCAATATATTAGAGGAACAAGGTGGATGAGGTAATATCTTTCGTTGGACTAACTTCTGGTGGTAAGAGAGAGAAGCTTTTGAGTTAAATCTGTTCCATCTTGTATTTATCTGCAGCACTCTGAGTACATTTCCCACATCTGATAAGCTCTGTGTGAGCTCGAACACTTGTTTCTCTCACCACAATTTGGTCCAATAAAAGATATTACCTCACCCACCTGGGCTTTTATTAGGCAGGTCACTCTGGTAACAGCAGATCTTGTATCTTATAAACATTGAGCACCAACAATTCCAATGTTTAAAATTGTGCTGGACTGAAAAAAACAAGGAGATTCAAAGCTAAGTCTCAAGTTGACACTTCAGCTGTGCATTTATCTATTTAATTTTTTTTTTCCCTCACATTATTTGCCTTGTGATGAGATACAAGTCTTGTTTCTATGCATGTCCCACGGGGACAGCAATCATAAAATCTTATGCCAGCCTACTTCAATACGATGCAAACAATCAATACAAAAGATTCAGTCTATGAAACAGCAGCCAGCCAACAACACTGAATAAATACAATTTCAGCTCATTTAACATTGACCAAGTTTTTTTTAAAATGAGGGCTTGAATTGCTTTGAGAATTAAACAATATTCAGTGTCCTTAATACAAATTTATCCTCTAAAGAAAAATCCAAGTTACAAAACTGAATGAAGGACAGAATTCATTTGTAGATCATATTTCTTGTTAGATTGCAAACACTTAGGAGTAGGGATTATGTTGTTTTATACGTGGGTGTCACACTTAATAATGGAAAGTATGTTAGGCTTGATATTTTGAACTTCTTGGCTTTTGTCAGTCACTATTTAAAGAGGATTTTTTAGGCATATATTCAATGATCCTCTGGTTAACCTTTGCATGTCAGCAGTGCTAATGCAGCTACAATCACCACAGGATGTTACATCAGAATAAAACAACTTCTTACATGAAAGGCTCTTTATCGAAGAGACCAGATGTTTGTGAATTTATATCTAGATTACCTGCAATATAGACACTAATAGCTCTTTCAGATTTCGCATTTGAACAACAGAGAAGTTGCTTATCATCATTATCAGATTGACCACCAGCAACTATCTTACCTCTGTTCCCCTGTAGGTACAGTTCAAATAAATGAGAAAGGCCCTAAGGGGAAGACATTGCCTAAACTGAACAAAATCACAATTTCCCTTTAGGTCATATATATATATATGGGGAAAGGGAAATTATATCGGCCCCGATACTCAGCTGCATTGGGATTGCTTTACACAGTCCCAGAACTGGCATAGCTGGCCATAGGAGTGTCACTTTTGGGTAGAGAGATATTCTAATAGCATAGAGTCCCATACACCACCATCTTCCCTATGGCTGACATCACTGGAGGAAAAGGTGCTTGATGGGTCTAAAAGCAATCATCCCACCCCCCATTCTTGTTATGCACTCTGTGGCCAAAACCAAAAAATCCATCAGCCAACTGTGTGAGATTATGCTGCTTCAGGTTTGCTTAAATTAAAGAGAGAGAAATAGAGAGCAAGAGAGGGAGCGCTGATGCTCTATCATTGAAAAAAAAGTTGCAAGAAATTGGTACATCTTCTGAAGTAACAGAACAAAGCAAGGCTACTTTTATAAGCAGTGTGCTGAAAACTTACACAGGAAACCTTCTTTAAAGTATCTTCATCTTTATCTGCCCATAAGAGACTTCAGTAATCACAAAGGCTCCCTTTGCATGGTAGAGGAAGCATGGTTAACATTTTAAGACAGAGCTGCTAAGTGCAAGAGCACCATCTATTGGCTTTCAAGGAGTGGCACTGACCATGGCCAATCACAGCCAGTGCTGAACATCTGGAAATGGGAAAGGTGAACAAGGCAGAGGAGAGGAGGAATATAAAACAGGTTTTAATTAAATGTTAATCATAGGCTGTCAAATCACATTTCTTACAGGCATTCATGCTGGAAGTACAGCTGTATGGCCTTACATTAGTCCATAGTGAGCATTCAAAATCAAGACATTAAAGTAGTATAATAAATATTAGGTCTTTTTCTAAACCTGGGAAATATCCTGGGAATATCCTGATTGTTTTTATTCTATATAAAAACAATTATTAACAAATAATTATATTAAAAATATCCTGTGATGGAGAAGGGGTGGAAAGCTCTTCTATCCAGTATTACTATAACATTCAAGATGGTGGCATAAAAATTCCTTGGCTTCACATCACTAACTTAAAAGAACAATAATTTGTAAAGAATGATGCTGAATACAGGTAATGTTGAACAAGTGGAACTGTATTAGCCCTATAAACTGCTCTGCCCATTTGGCTGAGTAGTTTCAGACTAACTCTTCACATTTCCTGTTCCCCTGGCCTGTCAATAACAGTCCCTCCAGGGAACATTGGTCCTCACACTCTAGTTCCACTGATCATGATATAAAACCAAAATATTTTCTAAAAAGTTACCAGCATTTTAATGAAGTTATTCTGAGGCTGGTGAATGGGAGGAAGAAATAGAGAGAATATGTTAGACCTTGCAGAGGGCCCAGTGTGTCATATCTCTTCATGTGTTAAAGAAGAGTTATTAATAGGCTCGGATTACATTTTTATTGGTAAATATTGGTAAACGTTGATTTCACCTTACACACACAAACTGGCAAAAACAAATTCCATCAATAAAAATAGAAGTCTACAGATAGGCAAAGAAAAATGCTGCTTGAGAAGTTTTCAGTGCTTGATTTTTGGATATCTATATACTTTATCATGTGACATTTACAATTTGTTTTTAACTGTTGCAAAGCTTTAGCTTTTTGCATTTCAACATCTCTCATTAAATAATTATTGTCTGACCTCCTCCTTTTGTCTGACCCCACCCATAATTTCCTGTAACTGTGAAAGTTTAAATAAATAATGAAAACAAGATGCTTAAAACACATAATTTTGCACAACTGTGAAAGTTTCATTGGACAAAAAGAGGAAAGATACTTAAAAATAACCATTTATATTGAAATTATACCAAACATAAAAATTGAGTTCTGCCAACCTATTTATAGCTCATATGTGGCATCTTTCCCAACCAGTCAATTCATAACTGAACTCAGGCATCAGCATGTTTTTAAATACATATGGAGGATTCCTATAATAATGAAGTCATTTTCATAGAACACTATAAGCATAAATCTGCTCTTAAGCAAAACTGCTATATGTATGTATACTGAAACAATCTGAGACTTGAGCTCTACTTAAAAGTATATAGTGAAATATTGTATGTTCATACACACACTGAAACCTGTTTATTGCTAACTCATATATAATTAAACTTTACTTCGAATGAAGTAGAATTCAAATTACAAACTGTTACATGTTATATATGTATGTATATTTAATCATGGGGGTTTTGTATATTTTTGGTTTTGTATAAATAAAAGATAAAATGGGAAATACTTTTTCCTTTTACCTCACGTCACAAGTCTGTCATCAGTGGAGCATCTCGCAACACAAGCTCCCTTTGATATTACAGCAGTCATTTGGTGTTCAACTCAAGACGGCCACCTTGGCTTTAAGTTCCACGTCTAGCACAACCAAAGGGTGCAGTTAGAGGTAGACTCCTGACATGGCTGGGCTTTTAAATTAAGACAGCAATAATCTTTTCTCCTTTCTGCCGGCTCTACCCAGAACCATACCTCAGAAGCACCCAGCTCTTTTTAATGTTGTCTGATGGCCCCTGAGTGATTGACTGCCTAGCCCTTCTAACTACTGGAGAAACAATTCTCACTGGTTTCACCAGCAGCTGAGACTGGGTGGCCTCTCTAGGCAGCTCTTGGAGGTCTAAACTTCTTCTGTCTTCCCCCCAAAAGGACACCTTCTTCAGGCAGGATGCAACAGGGTGGCAGGGTCTCCAGCAAGATGCATCAAACACTTTGCTGTACACACCATCATATCTCAGTTCCTGTTCTGTTGTGTGTGAATGTTTGTGTGTGTGATCCTGACACCATCTTAATACTGGAAAGTTTCTTTTGTGCTTTAGAATATTTGACGGTGAGTCAGATTTTCTCTGTAATGGGTTTAAGATGTTGATCTGGTCACTTCTGTCATCAACATCAGATGAGTTCTGAATGCCAGGCTTCAATTCACTTGAGTAATTTTTTAACTAAGATAGTTAATTATACACTAGGTAGGAGAAAATGTTCAAATGCACTGTGTCTGTCTGTGCTTTTTTAAATAACACAGTAAGGAGGCCAAACTGTTTCAGAACATAGAAGGTAACTCTAAACCTCAGAATTTCACTATTTAAATAGTTTTTATTTTTCAAGTTATCGAACTGTTGAGAACCTGAATGGTTCAAGTTATCGATAATGCAAAAGGGAGGATATTTAAATTACCTGTTCAAAGCTAACCCTGTAAAATGACTCAGTAGCCTTAGACCATTCCTTGTGGACATACATCCACATAATGAAAGCTAAAATCACAATTGGTCTCCTAGTTGGCTGTCTCAGCAGAGAAAAGTATGGAAATTGAGTTAGTCTCTCACACCTGGGGGCAGGCAGGTGATTTCTGCAGGTCACATTTAAAACTTGTTGGCAAGAATGCCTGTTCTGCACTGCCACTTCTGTATCTTGGAAAGGACTTAAGTCTCCAGAGCTGTCAGTCCAGCAACTTTTATGAGCACTGCATTCACATTAAAACACAAAATATAGAAACAAAAGGAAAACAATATATTCATAGAAATGTAGGGCTGGAAGGAACCTGGAAAGGTGATCAAATCAAGTCCCTACACTGAGGCAGGACCAAGTAAACCTACACCATCCCTGGTTTTATAATGTTGTATGTTTAAAATGGTGTGGTTTTATACATTTCAAATTGGACTCCTTTCACAAGGGAACAATGGACCCGATCAATAGCTCCTATTAGAAAGGAGAAAAACTTGTAGTGAACTTTCTGCTTTCAAGTGAAAAGCCAATGAAACCAAATAGGTTTTCTCCAGCTGTTAAATGAACACTTTTGATCCAGAAAAATGTACATGTACCTTTTAAATTACTGCCCTGCAGTTGACATTGCTATACGAGAGAACAGGAAATAAATAAACCACATTCAGTAGCTTTCTTATTGGAGTGTGGGACTGATCTAATGCCCAAAGATGTACATTGAAAGACTCTCATTGACATCAGGGGGCATTGGTTTGAGCCAACAATATTTTGCCAGAAGGAAAAATGCTTTGTTTCAGTGCACTGTAAAGTTTGTAATAGATTCAAAAATTCCTCTAAGATTTATGTATTTCTATAGTTTCTTTTTTTCAGAATCTCAGTTCAGTAACTGATTTCAGAAGAAATTGAGTATATTATAAAAATACATCACTGAAATGTGGAATGCATAATATGCCTCTCACTTTAGTAGCTGGAGCTGCCTCATGCAGGACAGAGTAACTACAGTGGATAAATTAAATATTTCTAATGAAGATGTGGTACCTATACATGAGCTGTTATTCCCATTTGAACATCCAATTAATAGAATTAATAAACACAATGCTTAATTTTATGTTGTTTCAAATCCTAGTGAGCAGCCTTCCTGGGCCACCCAATTGGACTGCTGTGAACCAAATCCAAGCCATGTGGTCTGGACCTCCGAGATGTTTCGAACTCATGAAGTCTGAACAGAGTCCAGCCACTACCCCACTCTAGGGGTCTCTAGGCACAAACTCAGGGTTCAGAACCTCATGTTGGAACTCACTGACCAGCCACCTGAGCTCAGCACTCACCCTTCAAACTCTCCAATACTTAAACACACCTCGCCCTCAGAATTCCACCCAAGCTGTGAAGCTTCTGGTTTACAGTTTAACTCGGAGGGGCATGCAGGAGTTATGAAGCAGACAACACACACACTTTGTACAATCTAACAACTGTATGCTCTTTTATATTTGATCGTGTGCAGTACAAGAGGAAGGATACAGATCATACAAAACAATTAAACATCCTAAACACAATGTCCCTTACTAGCTCACCCTTCCTTTGAGAATCCTTAGGAGATTGTCTGTGTTCTGCCAGCCAGTCAAGGTCCTCTCCCACCTTGACCCTGCGGCAGCTGCCCTTATTTTAATCTGGTGCAAAATGACTATCTCCCCAGTTACCCACTGTAAGTCCCTTTATATTCTCCTGTTGGGGTTACCTGGGTCTTTTGCTCTACTCCTGGCAACTTTCCCTTTCTCCCAATTCCCCCCTCCCCACCCCGTCATACAAAAGGGGGAAAGTATCTTCTCCCAGATAGAGCAAACTCAATGTCCCGAGGTGTTTTACTTTGAGTAGACTATCGCTGAGTGCTGATCACCCACCATTGTCTCTTGCCTGGCAGAGATGATACAAACCTATGCTAACTCATCGTGGATCCACATACATATAGGTTTTCCAAAAACAGTAATTTCAGGATACAATTTCATAAAATCCATAACTCAGCAGTGGTACAGAGCACCCCAATTTGTTACATCTGTATTTGTCATGGTTAGAGAAGTGTATAAATAGTGTTTGATACTGATTAAGAGAAACAGTAACAGTGACTAATATTGCTATCTCCTGAAAATACTGTATTCTTTAGTTTGTGTGTGGGAGGGGATCAGCTGTTGACTCAATGACTGTCAACACTGGCATTTTCTCTGAAATATGTTGACATTAAAGGAGCCCATATGTATGAATATATATTCATTGTACCACTAGTGCTCATTCAACGGGAAAAAATCATATTAGTTTTAATGTAATTGTTAGTTTGTTTGTTTTTTGCTTTTATTCCCTTAGCTTTATAGTTTCCCCTACTATTTGTCTTGGCTTTGCCTCATATTTGCTAGGGAAATGTCCAATAGAACAGAATAGAAAACTATCCAGAAAAGTGTTGCAAATGCTAAGTATTATTAATAATAATATTATTATGCTTTTTATACAAAAATAAAATGAGATTAGTAGAAATAAATCATCTTAAGAAAATAAGGAGGGAAGAGAAATGTGATACTATAGGCTGTTAACAGGTAACAAGAAATAGAAAGCAGGTGGAAGAACCCGGAATTAAGATTGGGAAGGAAGAGCCAAATTATATATATTTTGTTTTATAAACAGTTTTCTTCCATAAATTTGACAACCCATTTAAAAAAAACTTCTCTTTAATTGAAAGTGTTTTTATTTAAGAATTTCAATATAACAATAACTTGAGGAGAGACTTTTAACTTAGTGTTATGTTGGACTGAAAACTTTTCTTCCTGTTTTTGGCCTCCACTAGATGGAGTTAGCAGCTGAGGTGACATCTTTGTTTCCGGAAAACAGTTTGAAAATTCTAAACACAGGTCAGTGGAGTGACATGGCAGTCTTAGTCAGTCCCTTGTTGACATGCAGCCACAAAATATGAACCATCATCATAGTTGGCCTCCTTGTTACAAGGAGGCTGTATATTTACTGGAGCATAACCACATAATGCTCTACATCACACAGAAATACAGAAACTGCAATCCCAGAGTGCCCCAGACCAGTGGTCTGTCTAGTCCAGTATTTTGTCTTTGATGTTGGTAAGTATGATAGGTTTCAGAGGAATATCAAGGAAACCTGGTAGTGAGCTGTTATGGAATAGCTTATTTGTGGAGCAAGTTTCTTTTAAAACCTGTCAGATAACGGTTGGTTTATGATTTGAAGCAAGAGGGTTTACATCTTTTATGGTTCAAGACATAAACCATCATGCTTGTGGGAATAAGTCATCCACTAAGTGACAGGGCTAAGATGGCATGTCCTCTCTAGGCAATTTAGTCCACAATTATCCACTCTAGAGCACCTTGTTTCTTGTTCCCTCGTTTGCTCCATTGTGGCACTTCCTATGAGAATGCAGAGAATTGTATGGTTACATTTCAGTAATTGTACAATATTTTTGTCCTCTGAGTGTTGAAGACAATTTCATGGGCATAATATACATCAAGACACATCAAAAAGCCAATCAAATTGCTGTCTTAAGTCATTTTATACTTTATGTTCATACTTCTCTCCTACCTTTAATATTACTCTGCAAGTATTCAGATATTTCATTAATACAGTTTTTACTGAAAGTCAATGTCAATTTCAACATGAGGTCCAATATAAAAGAAATTCTTTACAATTGCTAGTTTAACTCTCTTCCTTGTCTGAGTCTTATATTGAGGTGACCGTTGTTCTGAGGCTGCTTCACAGCTTATACTATTTTTATTTTCTTAGCAATTGAGGTTCCCTTATTTATTAATTAAATACAATTTATTTTCCTCTAATTCTATCATTTATAAAAAAATAACAGGGCTCTGTATTTAAACATCTTCATTAATTTTAAACTAAAGTCTTTGTTTTATGTGGCAGATCCTTTTCTTTGCTGAATTAAATTCGTCCACAGTTTTATTTTGCTTTTCACTTGATGAGTAGATTCCCCAAATGTATTTCTGCGCTTCTATCCAAACCTCTGTTCTCATGCTAGAGAGAAGGCCTAATTTCTGTGGAAGTTGTGCATGGGGTCTGGAGACACTGAGCCCACTGACCTTCTGAATGATAATATTCTTCTTCATCTAGTTATTCTCAGCTACAACTCTCAGCTTCCAATAGCTTCCAACTGACATCTGTCATATCTGGTTTATTCTCACCATCATCCTTTCCTCACGGGGAACGCTTTGTGGGTAATGTAGCATAGTGGTTTAAGCAGGAATTTGTCTTAGTTTTTGTTGATTTTTTTCCCCTTCAGATGTACATGCTGTTCTATGTTTATGTTAGAGAAGGCAGGTCAAAAAAGTTCACCTTGTAATTGGAGACAAAAGTGGTGAGGTTTCTGATCATCCTTTGTTCCCATGAGAGTTTGTTCCTCAGTCTCAGTCTGGCTCCTGAGAAAGCTCTGTCCCCTGCACACTTGAACATTTACCCTTGTAGTAGGAAGTTCTTTGTAGTTTAGCTTGCATAACAACAAATGTTATTGATTACAAAACATGTGACATGCTATACAGCCAGAAATCAGTCTTATGAAAATGGAAGACCTGATGGGTCACTTTACTTTCAGGACTGCACTAATAAAAGGCTGACAATTCCTTTAAATCTAGAGAACTAAATGATGGAGAAAGTAGCTTTGAGAACAGCCAGATTAGGAGAGAGTTAAGGCCACAGTATTTTGGTTTGTTTTGAAATACAGTTTTGGTATGGAATATTGCTGTTTGAGTCAAGCTACTGAAAAAAGATTATTTAAAAGTAAGCTCCCCCCCCCTCCAAAAAAAGAACAAGGGAAGAAGATATCACAATCTGGGGTGTAATTCAGACCAATGAGGGGTTGTTACCACCTCCCCTGTAAACTTGGGTGACTCACAATGCTGTGGTGATGTAGCTCCCACCTGGGCTGCTCACAAACAGCCTTCCAGCATGCAGGTAACAAACTGAGAGTCTGTATATAGCTGCAGCCTGCCAGACACTCTCCAGTCACCCTCTGGCTTCCACCAGCCTGGCTTACTACTTGCAGGTTGACCCCAACACCCTGGCAGTCTGGAATTTCTCACCAAAAGTTATTTCTGCACTGTCCAGTCCTCTCCTGGATAATTCAGATATTTTAAATCCATTTCCCCTTTAAGGGGTCAATGTGTAACAACACATGTTATTGATTAAAAACATGTGACATGCTATTCAGCCAGAAATCAGACTCATGCAAGCAGAAGACCAGATGGGTCACTTTAGTTTCAGGACTGCATTGATAAAAGGCTGAAAGTTCCTCTGAATCTAGAGAACCAGTGTTTCCCAAACTTGGGATGCTGCTTGTGCAGGGAAAGCCCCTGGTGGGCCGGGCTGGTTTGTTTACCTGCTGCGTCCACGAGTTCAGCCGATAGCGGCTCCCACTAGCCGCGGTTTGCTGCTCCAGGCCAATGGGGGCTGCAGGAAGGGTGGCCAGCACTAGGGTGACCAGATGAAATGAACAAAATATCAGAACACATGGGGGAAGCAAAAAAAAAAAGGGAGCCGGAGCGGAGTTGCCGAAGCAAAAAAAAAAAAAAAAAGCAATATTGGGACAAATAGCATCCCAACCCTGCATCAGTCGGGACGTGGGACAAAGAACTAAAAATCGGGACAGTCCTGATTTTATCAGGATAGTCCTGATTTTATCGGGACATCTGGTCACCCTAGCCAGCACGTCCCTTGGCCCGAACCGCTTCCCACAGCCCCCATTGGCCTGGAGCGGTGAACCACGGCCAGTGGGAGCTGCGATCAGTCAAACCTGCGGACGCAGCGGGTAAACAAACCGGCCCAGACCGCCAGGGGCTTTCCCTGAACAAGCGGCTTCCCAAGTTTAGGAAACACTGTAGAGAACTAAAGGATGGGGAAGGTAGCTCTGAGAAATTAAAGCTTTAATTTGAGTTACCAAATAATTCAGTTTAAACACAACACTGGATTAATTTTGATGTAAAGAATAAAACAAGAGATTGATTTTAAGTGAGTGCAAGTATAGTCATTAAAATCAGAAATGGTTACAAGAGAAAGAAAGATAAATGCTTTCTAATAACTAAAACATAACAGACTAGACTTGGTTCAAGGTTACATTTTTACCAAATATTCCTAGCAACAAGCTGACCAAATTCTTAGGTTCAAGATTACATTTTTGCCAAATATTCCCAGCAACAAGCTGACCAAATTCTCAGGTCAGAACCATTCCCAAAGTCTGCTTCCTTTGTTGTCTTAGGGGTGTGTGTGTGTGTGTCATTTATTGAAATGCAAATTGATCTGACCCTGCCCCCTTCACTGCCAAAAAATGGCCACTTGACAGTGATTGTCAATCAACTTTGATGACACCTTGCCAGAAGTGTCAGTTTATCCTTTGTCTTCTAGAAACTGGTTTACCCATTCCCCAGACTTGTCAGGTAAACACATTTCAGTCATAATTTCAGGTTATGTTCATAACTTTAAATATAAATGTTGCTACACACATTTCACCATGTTATTATTGACCAGCAGTTTTATTAGTTTTGAAATACCACACAAATTATATTTTGTGGTGTGTAAAGTGTGATTAGAGGGCTGCATTTGCTCACAGGAGATAGTTAGAACAGTGAACTGGGGACAATTCTTGATTGAACTAAACTTATTTACTGTATGGCAAGTCTCATACTTTTTACTTCTATTCAGGGAAGAGAAACCGAATGTGTAAGAGCTACTTCTGGAACAGAGATCAACTAGGAAGCACATGAAAATGAGATAAAAATGTGTTAAAATGTATCAAAATTTGGCTTTGGATTTGGGTAGAAGTTCTTGCTGTTCTTGCCATACCGGTTTATGTAACTCTGCTGAAGGCTCAGCAAGAGCTTCCCTTAATGACAGGATCTGTGTCATCTCTTATCATATGTACAGTGGCCATCAGTACATCAGTGTACAGTTAATAAGTTATAAAAGTGCTATTGTTTTTTTCATTAGGATTCAAGATGCCCACAAAGTACATTATTCATCTGACTTTAGAACATCTTGAATATTTATTTTAAGGCCACATGTCTATCTGATACAGTTTCACTGGTTTCATCTCTGTGTTATTAATGTTCAAAGCTTCAGGTGGTTCCCACAGAAGACACAGAAGAATGGAATACGGCACCCATGACTGCTGGAAAGACTGCAAAAGTGTGTGTTAGGCGGGAGGAAGCACCCAACAGAGGCCAAATTCAATGGCATTGAGACTCATGTGCTAGGTCACCATGCTGCTTGCTCAAATGTGACTCAGCCACCCTTCCATCATGCCAGCAGGGAAGGCGCTCTGCCATTACACCACCCAGCAGTGGTCAGGAGCAGGGGACGAAGGGGTGCTGGGCCCTCTTCCCTCACCCTAGTCATGCACCTGATGAGTCCAGGTTCTCAAAAGTGGTGGGGGCGCAGCCCCCTGTTTAAAAAGTACTGGGGTATTGTCCCTCCCCCCATTTCTGGCACTGATATGGATTGCAAAGAGGAAAAAAATAATTTATCTGAATATCATGTGTGTGCATAACGGGTGGGGGGAGGGGGAGGTAGCCTAATAATCAAGGATATTCTATTTGCCCCTCTCATCCACATCCACTGTGCACAGTGACAGTGCCAAAAAGGGTGTAAAATTCCACTGTCTGAAGAAATACACCCAAATTCTGCTTACACATGTATAACTTCAGAATATTGCAGCCTTTGTGCAATTTATGCAAAAAATCCAGTGCTACAATGCTGCTTCAATGACTAGAGCAGAGTAAGCAGCAGAGCTCAACTGAGGAACAAATGTCAGAGGAAGGTGTGATGGGGTGTTCACCCCACACAAGGGGAAGTAGGTTAAATTAGATTAATTAACCTGATAGACTGCACCTGGGGGAGAGCCAGGGATTGAAATGCTGACTGACGACGAAGCCCAGCTGAAAAGGAACAGGCGGGACTGGTATAAAGCCAGGAGGTTGGCAGGAGAAAGGGACTGTCTGGAAGTAATCTTCAGTCACTCTCTGTGAGAAGGGAGGTGTGTTTGGGGCTACAGAGTTCAATAGTCTGCAGGTACTCTCTTTGAGGAGGGAGTTTGGGCTGATAGTCCCAGAGAGGGGAGCCAGATGATGTAGGTACGAGTCCAAGAAAATAGAAACCGGGTTTGGAGAAAGCAGACCACAGTTGCTAGTTGCTGAAATCCAAAGTAGAGGGAGGGCCTGGGTTCCCCTACCAGCCACTGGGGAAGTGACACACACTGGGCAGTGGAGAGAAGACTGCCATCTTGTATAGAGAGACTTTGATGCTCTGGAAGGGGATGACTTGAGTGAACTGTCTGGAGGGCTAAACTACAAAGAAAGAGCACCCTGAATCAGAGAGAGAGAGGTGGCAGGGTGTGAGAATAAGTGGCAGAAGGGGGTGTCAGACCTTTAAGGAAACAATCCACATTGAAGTCAGGAGGAGATTCCTTAGCAACCTGTGACAGACAGAACAAAAATGCTGTCTTGTTGAAAGAAAATCCTGTCATACACAGATACAGATTTAACCTGATTTTCTTCATACAGCTGACCAGACTACTGCTGACTCTCATAAAAGCTCTTGCACTAGATTTTGACTGTTGGCAGTGCTGGGATTCTTACAGGATGGTGATCTTAAAGGTACACACCTTTACCCTTCCCCAATGGGCTAATCTAGTTCTTTTTGTCAAATGTATGACAGCATTACTGGGTCAGATCCCCAGCTGGTGTAAAGTAGCAAGGTCCCCTTGATTCTTACTGATTTACAGCACATGAGGCTCTGGCCCTCAGTTCTGAATACCTCCCCCAGTAGTCTTGTTGTGGATACATGCTGGAGGTTCTTTGTCCACTTTAATATGCATGTGTGTGAAGGATTGCTTTCTAAAGGTTTTAGTTGTCTCTGATGATCCTGAGGCATTTTACCATCAGTAGTTTTCCTGGAATTGTGGTGGTTTTGTACGGAGCTGTTAGGGAATTATTTAACAAAATGTTTATCAGAAACTATTGGCTCATCAAAATCAAAACATTTAGTTGGGGAAAGGTTGATTTTGACAAAGTTTTTAACATAATTTTGAAAAATGTGTTGACACTTTCAAAATAAATAATTCTAGTTTCCTAGATTGAAACAACTTTGTTTCAAATTTAAGTTATTTAGAATAAGGAAAAAAATTAAAAATAGAAAAGGTTAAAAACAAAACATTTCAAAATAAATAAGAAACATGTTTGATATCTTGAACATTTTCATGGGACAGGAAAACCATTTCCCACATAACTCTAGTTTTGTACAACTTTTTCTTCTATGTTTGCGTAGATTTTTTTTTTGTACTGTTCCTGGATGGAAAGCAGGATATATTATATTCCTCTTCTTGATTCTTCTTTCCTTTATACTGCAGTACACATTCAGAGTTACTCCAAAAACTACTTTATTTCCCTTTGTCTACATTTATTGTGGGATCTTCTCTGGCACTCTGGTACCTTGCATAGTTGAATGTTATTTTTTTAAAAAAAATTCTCCTTTTCAGGAAATCACAGTCACCCCCTGCTCCCCCAAAAATGAGATCTTTTTTCAGACACTTTATTTTCAGTCTTCAGCGGTCTGAAGTGTGGATTCTACCTTTTTTGCTGACTTATAGCTTTTTCACTTTGGTTTCCAATTTATCCTTCTCAGTCTCACTCTTTATGCACTCTTCCTCCAAATGTACATATTCAAAATGCATCTGCCAATAGAACATATACAGAGAAAAGTATCCAGCCTAAGTACCATGGTGACTAGCACTGTGTAAATACCTAAAATAGATTGAGCGTTCTTTTGCATACAGTTCACAGTTTTCAAGGCCCCCAGTTCTTTATGACACCTTGTAGAAGCTAAATATTTTGTAGTAGCTGTTTGTATTGGTGACAGTGTGCTGTTTTTTCTTCTGCAAATTGAAGCTTATTACATTTCTGCTGATGTTCTGTCCACAGGTGGTCTGTGTCAATTATTTTTTTTTGCTTCTGGGTAATGAATGCCGCTACATACTCATTTCAGTGCTGTTGCAGAGCACCACAGTTCTGACAGGCTGTGAGCTGCCCTCCAGTCAGATAAATGTGTGACCAGCTTCATTAGAGAGAAAAGGTGGGTGAGGTAATATCTTTTATTGGACCTACTTCTTTTGGTAAGAGAGACAATTTTATCCACCTAGTCCCTCTAATATCAGGACCCACATGACTACAACTACACTCCATGAGCAGCTTCATTCTAGTGGGAATCCTCATGTCCTGACTAACCTGGAGTTCTCACAACATGACAGTGTAAAAAGAAAAGGAGTACTTGTGGCACCTTTGAGACTAACCAATTTATTTGAGCATGAGCTTTCGTGAGCTACAGCTCACTTCATCGGATGCATACCGTGGAAACTGTGTGTATATAAAGTCTGCTGCAGTTTCCACGGTATGCATCCGATGAAGTGAGCTGTAGCTCACGAAAGCTCATGCTCAAATAAATTGGTTAGTCTCTAAGGTGCCACAAGTACTCCTTTTCTTTTTGCGAATACAGACTAACACGGCTGTTACTCTGAAACATGACAGTGTGTTTGCCTCATCCATAATGGATGACTTGACCTTTTTCCTTCTTGGTTTTGAATTTTGTCACCTGAACTAGACATCAAGCTTTTCCTTGCCACATGTATGATGCCCATTTCTAAATGCTAGAAAAGTTAAGTATGTTCCAGTTTGGGGATATGAACTACTAGATTGTCTGTGAGTAATTTGAGACATGGTGGTCTTAAGCTTTACCATACACCCTGTCTGTGCACTGTTTTTCATGCCCAAACCATGATTTAATAGCACCTGTGACATATTATACTTCTGGTTTCAAGGGGATCCAAAATATTTCTGAATCTTCTTGTCCATATCGGACATTGTTGAGAAATTGCTCCTTTCTCATGACTTAAATACTGGAAACAGCTACACCATTGCCAACCTCAAGCATGCAAAATTCATAAGTTACCCTCCCACCTCTGATAATGGCTTAAAATGAGTACTTTAAAGTAATACATTGTGCAGGGTTTATATTTGCCTTCTGGTTTTTGAGCCTTTAGTGTTCATATTGTCAGGCTCTTTCCTGCAAGAATGAGGGTTAAAAACTTACCTTTAAAATCTGAGTTTCTCATGACTCCAGGTGTTGGATTTTTAAGAAAAACACCAAATAACCTGTCACAAATTCATTCACCAGCCACTGTGCCACCTTGTGGATGACTGAAACATTGCAGGATTTTTCCTCTGTAGTCCTGCTGATCAAATCCATCATTGGTCTCCTTTTGCCTTGTGACTTGGCCCTCTCTCTGGGTCACCTTTGGGCTCCCCCCTTTGGGGTAAACCGGGATTTTCTCTTAGTAGTCCCAGGACCTCACACCAGATCAACTGTTTGGATCCAGGGTCAATAGCCCTTCTGAATGATTGATCCTGTGTCTGGTGTCTTCCTGATGAGGCTATAGGAGAACCCAGCCTCTCCTTATACCCTGGCTTCCAGCCTAGGGACCCTTGTAGAGGTGATTAGGGTCTGTCTGCTCAGACTTCTTGCTTCTTCACTGAGCTACTCCCTACATTCTCCTCAAGTGCCTTGTTTTCTCAGTGGGGGTCTGTCTTAAGGGAAAGATCCTTCTTCCAGTTCTCAACATAACAAAGGAAACGAAACTAAATTAACAGAAATAAAGAATGACATCAGCTTCTGTGTCCTACCAGAGACCTTCAGACATCTCTTCTACTGCTCTGTGCTCACAACCAACCTAAGGTGGCGTGGTGCTCTGCTGAACTTCTTTCCGGGAGCTGAGGATCAGAGGTCTGTCCACCTCCCCAGCATGGTCCTTCTCCTTTATTAAGGCTCCTTCTCCAAGACTGACGTGCCTCACAGATGTGATGGGGATGGGCTGCCTGAGCCCAAAGCTGCTCTGTAACTTCTTCTTGCCTGGTACAGGGATTGCATAACTCATCCCATCGAGTCTCATTATAAAATCATAAGAACTGACAACACTGGCATAAAGACAATGATCATGGCATACTGCTGGGTTATTGTTGCATTTTGTACAATCTATCTTTTCCCTTGCATGTTGTTTTCTTTCAGGTTTTTTTTTAAGTTAATGGTATTTCTTTCCTCTTAAAAGTCTTGATCTTCAGCTTGTTGGAGTCAATAGCATACCCCTGGTGACTTAAATAGCAGCAAGATAATCTTTTCCCACTAGATTCTGGGCTAGGAGGTGTACTGTGGCTGACCACAAAGATGGCTGCACACATAGTTGCTGTTAGCCTCTTCTTTCCTCAACACAAATGGCCACTGTGCTTACAAATCAAGAGATCTATGCATATGGATTTAAACCTTCAGAGTACTAAGCATTCATGCAAGATGCTGAGTGCTCTCAATTCCCATTGTAGGAATTCCACTTTGTAGGATTGACCTCCACCCCCAAAATGGAATCTTACTTTAAAGTTTATAGATGTGCATAAATAGTTATCTTTTTTCTTCCCCAAGAAGCCTGAGGCAGTTCTTTTCTTATATTGTGTAGTGTGACTATGGATTTGTAATGCCTCTTTGTACTGGATTTCTTTCCTTTTTCTTGGTACACATTCAATAACCTCATCATCAGTTTTGCTGTGTAGTAGAAAGCACGTATACACATACACAAATGTACAGGTTGAATCCTGCTTTATTAGCAAAGCTTCAGATATACATTCTTATGTACTAGATTCTTGCATGATATCAGATGACTCTTTGTGTCTTTGTTCATATAGTACAGCACCTTTGAGGGGACATGTCACTATTACAAAGAGAAAAGAGAGGATGGTGATGGGTTTGGGTCCGAGACTAGTGCTGCATGTTTCATACACACTCACAAGTGGTGCAGGGAGGAAGTGAACAATGAAAAGGATGTGTAATATAAATCTGCTTCTGCCAGCTTTAAAATATATGTCACTGATCTGTGCTGCAGAATGAAAAGGCACTGCAGACAAAAAAGTAAGGTGGGCATTGGCTGAATACTCAAAACTGGTGTTCTTTTGAACACACAGCGGGCACCACAAAACAATGGTCTATCAAAGGAAGTCTGATAATATGGACTCCAGTGTGCTCTGCCCCATGTGATGTCTGAGTTAGCTGTGAAGAAACTGTTGCTACACTTCTATGCTAATACGCAAGTAAATAGTGTGTGAGTTGCTTTTTTGTTATAATCATCACCTGGGGTTAGACGCCAACTGCTTATGCTAGCAAATCATTAGAACGCTTTGTCATTATAATACTTCACATTTCGTAATTATTGATCAGCATGCATCCTTCTGCTTAAATCTGTATCTGGACTTTCCATTAGCATTGCAGGATGATGTTTTGTTCTTTTAAGCACTATAGTATTTTAATACATGATTCATAATAGGCCTAGAGATCAGGGTCCTGATGTCATGCCGTACATACATACAAAATGACTTCTGTCCTAATAAGATGAGCAACTTACAAAAGGTGAGGAAAGGGAGACAGTCAACTATATAACATTTTTATTTGACTACATTCGTGCTTTAGTTTTGTAATAATATAAATAAATATCAACTTTACCCAACTACCTGTCAGTTGAGCCATTAAGCTCTGGCTACTTTCTTAGGTATTTCAGCAAAAGTTCAGTGGGTCTTGACAGGGGATGTGATGGTGATTCTGTGCTACTGTATACAGTGCTTGTAGCTAAAGGGTTTGGCTGGGCTTATCACTGGGTGCAGGCATCCATCACAGTGCCTAAAAAGGCTGCAATCACTTGCATAGTGATTGGGCTATAGCCTAGTTTGTCTAAGATTACATTTTGGATCAAATCTGCGAGGAGGGAGCTCACCAGTGACAACTGAAGGTCTTAGTAAAATGGGTGTACGGATCATTACTACTTCCCAACCACAACTCACTGGGCTCAATGCAGGAATAACTGGGTATAATTCTATGTTAGATGCCAGACTAGATGCTGTTAATGGTCCTTGATTGCTTTACTAATCTGTTAATCGTATTGTAACTGGTTGCTAGCATTCAGCTCCACCACTTCCATAGATTTCAGAGTAGCAGCCGTGTTAGTCTGTATCCGCAAAAAGAAAAGGAGTACTTCTGGCATATTCATGATTTTATAGCATTTATATCATTATATATTTGTCACTTCTTTTGGCAATGGATCAGCTTGGTTGAGTGCTTATAAGTGGGATGTCAAGGTATATATTTTCTGGGCATTCTGCACATTCTCACTACTTTGCATTTAATGTGACAATTGGAAGCAAAGCCTGAAATGTTTTTGTAACCCTAAATGTCAGCCCTCCAGGCCAAGCTGGTATAGTATGGCCAATGACTTTACTGTCTCTGTTCCATTTTGAGGGTCCTGCTACATTTGGCCTACAAGACATATTTTCCTGACCTTAAAGCAAGAACCCTCTTGAACTGTTTTTCTCTCTTTACAAATTTTTTGTTTGTTTGTTTCTAGTTGTTCTTCATCTTAGTGAGAGCGAGAGAAATTAGAGCTTGAACCTGATCCACAAAGCTGTATCTTTAAATCTTCTTTTCCACTCCAGCCTCTGAAATTAAGTTATTGCAATGCTTTCTCCTTTGATTATTTTGTCACTCTACTTTTTTCAGTCTTTGCACATGTTCCCCCGAGTATCAGCATTCTATGAAGAAAGTTTATTCTGTCCCTTAAATTAAGGTGCTTCACAAAAATTATTAAACTCTCTTGTAATTTGTGTTTAAAATGGCCTTTGGTGTTAAGATTTGCCCTGAGTCTGCACATCTACAGTGCTACTGAGAGTTATTCACAGAATTCTAATGAGATTATTTTTGGTAAATTCCTGAAATTTCTATTAATGGATTTGATGAATAGAAGAACAGTAGACAAGATAGACCTTTCACTTTTAGATCAGTTTGAAATCAGGCTCATCTCAGTCTGTGTTATAAAAAACTGTCTTTGCAGATGTTACTATTCAGCACCCTTGTGGAATTCTCAACTGAGATTCCAAGGATTGGATGTGCATTCAGATGTATCATCCTTTCTCCCTTAAGCGTGATCCTTAGGCCCAGAATTGAACCTCATTAATAGGGCATGATAAGTAAGTCCACATTGCTATACTCTGGATAAATGTAGGCCTTCACTTTCAAGTGCTGTCAATCGAACGTATTTCGTGAGCACTGAATTCATTTGGAATAAAAGTATTGATTTTTTAGCAAATCCAATGCTTTACATTGTGCCAACGGGACTAGCAATATTCATCTTGCATTAAATAGTTTTATAATACAACACCATGAAAAGAGATGTAGATATAAAGAGTGAAAAATGAAAGCATCCAAGCCCTTTTAAGCACTTACCCTGGGGGCACCAATCTTTCTTAACAAAGCCATCAATAAACCATTTCAGGAATTACAACAAAACAGCAATCACTGCCCAGGTCCTGGATATATGTACCAATCAATCAGTACTGTGTTGGTGTTAAAGCTAAAAAAAAGAAAAAGATATTTCTTAGGAAAGTAGAAGACTTGAGGTGAATGTTATCTAAATATATAAAAATTAATAGAATGCACAAATGATGGCACTACATACAGTCCCAGAAAAAAAAAAATGATGTAAATGTGCCTAATCACAGTCCAGAACACACTGTCTCTGCTCAAAGAGAGCAGATTCCCTTATTTTTCATTTCCATGAAGAGAAAGTTCCTTATACGCCTCCATATAAGGGTGCATTAAGCCAGGATTCCTGGATCTGGGCTACAGGCTGGAGAGGGACACAGAGTCCTTTTACTCACAAAGTTGAGGCATATTTAGCAATGGGAAATCCCATGCCTGGAGGACAAGAGTTCACCATGGCGACTGTGGAGCATGAGGGAGTCTGGGCTGAAGACAGAGCTAGGAGCACTACTTCTTTCCCCCTGACTCTGGTGCTACCTGCTCTCAGCAGATCAGCAGTAGCCATGCTGTGAAGCAGAGTGCAGGCTGCCAGCAAACAAAAGAGGAACCAGTTGCACTTTCACTCATTCCTAGAGACCAGTCATATCAAAAGAGAAGGACTTGACCTTGAACAATGGTTGATGATTCCTACTCTCTCCTTCTTAGCACCAATTCAGATTTTTCTGCTTACTCTTCTCCCGAAAGGGAGCATTCTGCTAGATGCTGATCCACATTTTAGTTCCTGAACCGAAAAAGAGGGAATTATGATCTTGTGGGACTTAGGAGACTTTCTTTTTGGGCTTGGGCAAAATATTTAATCCCTTTGTGCCCTAGTGCCCCATCTGTAAAATAGGGA
This sequence comes from Eretmochelys imbricata, assembly GCF_965152235.1. Lineage (NCBI taxonomy): Eukaryota > Metazoa > Chordata > Testudines > Cheloniidae > Eretmochelys > Eretmochelys imbricata. Next base: position 147,392,149 of record NC_135572.1, read on the forward strand.
TATTAAAATATCCGTATTATAGCTCAGTGATGAATTGTGAGGACAAATTCATTAATGTTCAGGTAGTGCTCAGGTACATCATCTATAGAACTGTATAAACAGACAAACTAAAGGGGCTTTTCCTTTACACATAATTTATGCCCTGACATATCCAGTGCTTTATTACAGTTCAGGAAAATTACTACAGGCCATCTGCATTACAGGATGGTACTGTGCTATTAGATCCATTTTTGTAACCAGAGCTGGCCAAAATTTCTCCCTCCAACATTTTTCAATGGAAAATAACTTTTTATTTTTATTTTTCCAGAAAGGTGTGTTTTTTTTCCAAAAAAATATTTTGTTTGACAAAATTGCCCAGCTTTTTGATAAAGAGAGAAAACCACACGTTGGGGGTCTCTTGGGCAGGGAATGTTGGTTGAAAAACTGGGAATGTCTCCAGAAAATATCAGTTTCCAACCAGAACTCGTTTAACCATATTTCCGGACTTTGTCATGTAATGGTAGTTTACTGTCACAGTTTAAAAAAAAAAAAAAAGGATGGTTAATATGCTCCATGATGTCTGGTCTGCTGTGTGTGCCAGCATATTTCTTCATTTTTCTAACACCACTGACATGAAGAAGGCAAGCTATAGGTGGGGAAAGGATCCTTGAGCTTTCCGTTTTATTTCTTGTTTTCCCAGGATGTCTGCAAATCCCTTGTTTTCCTATCTGAAACAAAAACAACTGTTCTGCAGTTATACATCCTGGATCCTCTGTTGAGCAGTTTGTCATGAAATGAGCTGTTTCTCCACAGTTTAGAATTTGTGCTATAGATACACATTCTTCCTTCTATATTTCCCTTAGTTAGTGCCCACTGCTGGCAGTTCCTATTTACTTTGATATGTATTTCTTCGATAATTTGCCTCAGACTTCTTGGTCTTTCTGCTCTCCAATTAATCCTTGGTATTGCAGTGGCATCATTCAAACATTAAGATTTTGTCCTGCTTTTTCTTAGTGCAAAGTCAGATTTATGACCTCTGTGATTAAGAAAACAACAAGGCAATATTAACTTTGATTAAATCAACTAGCAATTAATTCTTCAGGAGTTCAGCTGGACATGCTGGGTCCCTACAGAGTATTATGCCAAGTCTTCAAGCAAAATTTGTAACCACACTTTGACTCCCCATAAGGTTCATCATAATTGAAAAATAATTTCAGATATGGGCATGCAACTTTGTTTGATTATATAATTGTGCATCACCCATCTTTAAATGATATATACATTGATCTATCCTGCAGTTAGTGGTGGTTAAGTCAGTTTATGAGCTCCCCTATTTTCCTGTGCCCAGCCTTGCAATGAATGATACTTCTTCAATGCCATTAGTTTTTGATGGCTTCTGAGAAATCCACATTAAGTGATCCAATTCACTTCCTGTATGGAACCACAGAAAACCACAGCTATTGGAGGTAGGTATTTAACAGAGGTTTTACAAGATCTAAATTACCTGGCACTTATTGTATTTATTTCTGTTGCTATGAAAAATGTAGATGCTGAGATACCAGGTAAGACCAGGGGCTGATATCGTGGCTCTAAGGAGTCATTCTTCACAGGCAGGTGCAAGAAACTACCTATTGGAAAATTATGGAATAGTCTGTCCATAGGAGAAATTTCTTCCTATTTCCCTATCACTTAGAATAAAATTTTCATATGTGTCTTCGTCATTTAGAAATCTAAATCCCATTTTCAATAGTGATTTAGGTACTTAGGAACCTAAGTCTAAGAGAAAGTCAATGGGACTGAGGCTTCTTCAGGCCAATTGTTTCAAGGTTTTTAGACATCTAAAGATGCAGATCACTTAGATGCTTTGAAAATATGACTAGGCCCCTCTCTGCATTGTACGTTCCTAAACACCTTTTAAGATATGCCCCAAAAATGTCTAAGTCTGTTTTGAAAATGGGACTTAGGCTCCTATGTCACTTAGAGTACAGGTACACTGAAGCTCGGAGCCTGCTTTCTGGGTCAGGTAGGCAGATGTGCTAGCTCCACTTGAGCTAGCATGCTAAACATTGCAGTATAGCAGGGGGTAGCAAGAGTGACAGCTCAGACTAGCTGCCTGAGTATACGTCTATCCAGACCTCTTGGGTACATATTCCAGTAGCTAGTCTGACACTGCTTGGGCTACGCTGCTATTTTTAGTACATTAGCTAGAGCAGAGCTAGTGTGTATGTGCTTAACAGGGCTGGTAAGCCCGCACCCAGCCTGAGTGTAGATGTACCCTAAGGCACTTTTGAAAATTTTACCTTTAGTGGTTGTCCTGTAATCTAAAGCATGAGTTTATATCATAGAATCATAGAATATCAGGGTTGGAAGGGACCTCAGCAGGTCACCTAGTCCAACCCCCTGCTCAAAGCAAGACCAATCCCCAATTAAATCATCCCAGCCACTGCTTTGTCAAGCCTGACCTTAAAAACTTCTAAGGAAGGAGATTCCACCACCTCCCTAGGTAACACATTCCAGTGTTTCACCACCCTCCTAGTGAAAAAGTTTTTCCTGATATCCAACCTAAACCTCCCCCACTGCAACTTGAGACCATTACTCTTCATTCTGTCATCTGCTACCACTGAGAACAGTCTAGATCCATTCTCTTTGGAACCACCTCGCAGGTAGTTGAAAGCAGTTATCAAATCCTCCCTCATTCTTCTCTTCCGCAGACTAAACAATCCCAGTTCCCTCAGCCTCTCCTCATAAGTCATGTGTTCCAGCCCCCTAATCATTTTTGTTGCCCTCTGCTGGACTCTTTCCAATTTTTCCACATCCTTCTTATAGTGTGGGGCCCCAAACTTGACACAGTACTCCAGATGAGGCCTCACCAATGTTGAATAGAGGGGGACGATCACGTCCCTCGATCTGCTGGCAATGCCTCTACTTATACATCCCAAAATTCCATTGGCCTTCTTGGCAACAAGGGCACATTGTTGACTCATATCCAGCTTCTCGTCCACTGTAACCCCTAGGTTCTCTTCTGCAGAACTGCTGCCGAGCCATTCGGTCCCTAGTCTGTAGCGGTGCATGGGATTCTTCCGTCCTAAGTGCAGGACTCTGCACTTGTCCTTGTTGAACCTCATCAGATTTCTTTTGGCCCAATCCTCTAGTTTGTCTAGGGCCCTCTGTATCCTATCCCCACCCTCCAGCATATCTACCGCTGAGGGTGAAATCCACGCCATCCTCCAGGTCATTAATGAAGATATTGAACAAAACCGGCCCCAGGACCAACCCTTGGGGCACTCCACTTGATACCGGCTGCCAACTAGACATGGAGCCATTGATCAGTACCCACTGAGCCCAACAATCTAGCCAGCTTTCTATCCACCTTATAGTCCATTCATCCAGCCGATACTTCTTTAACTTGCTGGCAAGAATACTGTGGGAGACCGTGTCAAAAGCTTTGCTAAAGTCAAGGAACAACACGTCCACTGCTTTCCCCTCATCCACAGAGCCAGTTATCTCGTCATAGAAGGCAATTAGATTAGTCAGGCATGACTTGCCCTTGGTGAATCCATGCTGACTGTTCCTGATCACTTTCCTCTCCTCTAAGTGCTTCAGAATTGATTCCTTGAGGACCTGCTCCATGATTTTTCCAGGGACTGAGGTGAGGCTGACTGACCTATAGTTCCCAGGATCCTACTTCTATCCCTCCCTTTAAAAAAAATGTAATTGTGGATGATGTTAATATCCGTAAAATTTATAGTTTTTCTTTCATACTAAGCCATTGGCCTCAATGATCTCTTGTGGTAACAAATTCCTCAGGTTAATTACGTGTTGTGTAAGTAAATATATATTTTCTTCAATTTTAAATTAATTGCCTTTTTATTTCAATGAACAGACACATTTTCTTGTATTATGAGAGAGGGTACATAGGAGCAAGTGACTTATATTATAGGTTCACTAGGTTGTATTCTGCCATTATGCACCGTCTGATTAATCTTTTATCTAAACTAAGCAGTCACAATCGTTTATTCCTTTTCACACAGAAGTTTTCCCATGCCTCCTCATTCATATCACCTGTTACTGGATCATTCCTATTTTTGCTATGTCTTGACAAGAGTATCATATTCCAGATGAGGACCTACCATTGATTTATGAAATTATAATATTTTCAGACTTATATTCTGTCCCATTCTTTATGAATCCTAACTAGAGCTGAACAAAAACTTTCAAGATTACAAAAAGTTTCCTGTTCCACACTGAGACTTTTCAAAAATTTTAACAAAAACTACAGCATGAGAGACAAAAGTAACCTGGTGTTTAGTCCCCATTCTGCCTTATTTGGCACAGAGACTTAAACATTGGTCTGCTTTCTAGGTGAGTCCCCTACCCTCCAGGCTATTGAGTGTGCTGCTATAAAGGGCTCTCAATATATCCCATTGGATAAATAATATTTATAAATAGTAAAATATCCAGTGGACTTGAATCTGTGTCTTCCACATACCAGGGGGTACCCTAACCAGTAGGCTATAAAGTCAGTCAGCTCTGGCTCAATGAAAGTTGGCTGGAGAGAGATTCAAACAGCTCAAATAGGAGATGGACCCAACCCAGAATAGCCAAAAGCCTGGTAGGAGACACAGCTTCAGGGATCTGCTCCAAATCATGCGGAGTAGGTACCTGAATTTGCATCTCCCACATCCCAACTAAGTTCCCGAACCATGAAGCTATGTGGCTATGTTAAGAGTGCTCTGATTTTGACCAGAAATTCCATCTTGGACATGAGAAACCATTCCCAGATAAAGTTTCATTGAAACCGACCCTTTCCAGCAAAAACTTTTGGGTTCTGCCAATTGGTATCTTCTGATCAAAATAATTTAATCAGAAAATTCCTGAACAGCTGTAATCCTAACTTTTTTTTAAACATGCCACAACTCTACATTTCATATGATTTCACTGAGCTGTTCACGAGGACCAAAGCTTGTTCTTGAGCAGTTCCAGTTAATTTACAATCCAGCAATATGTATGAGCAGTTAAGCTTATTCCTCTCCAATGAGCATTGCCTTGTATTGGTCAACAATGAATTTCACTTGCTATATTGCTGCCCATTCCTCTGTCCCACCAAAGTTTCTCACAGCCATCTCTAGATCTGAATAACTGAAATAGTTTGTCACCTACAAATTTGTTACTTCACTATTAGCCATTTTCCTAGCTCACTAATATTAAACACCAATCTCAATGGAAAATCTGTTGATCTTTTGCAATTACCAAAACTATTTATTCCTACTCCCTTTTTTCTGTTTAATTATCTAGTTTCTGACCAATTTCAGAAGTTCACCTCTAACCTCATGAATACTGAATTTTCCATAATAGCCTCTTGTGAGGACTTTTGTCAAAGACTTTAGTAAAGTCCAAATAAATTATATCAATTATTTTATCCACTGGCAACTAAAGGCAAATGAATCAACCAAGAAGGGATCATATGAAGGGTACATTATTTATTTTTTAAAACAATTTGTTTAAATATAGTTTTCAAGTATTGAGTGTGAATGTTGTGTGTTAATGACACTGTCAATGTCTGTCTGTGCATTCATCTAAGTATTTATATGGCACTCACTATCCTCATCATATATAGGCAGAAAGACAAATACTGATGGTGAAGGACATGGGAGGTTTTTTTTCTCTCTCTCAATTAAACATGTTTGTTTGCATTTATAGAGTGAACACTTATTTTGACTTTAGTCTAAAGGTTCTGGTTTAAGTTCTCCAAAACAGAATATAGGAACATATTTGTAGTAAAAAGCTGAAGCTTATTTAGAATGACCTTGTTAACTTTCATGCTTTAGTTTAAAAGTAAAAAGTAGTTGGAAGGAAAAGATATAACTGTACTTGTGCCTAATGCACTAGAGAGCTCTTTCAGAACAATTCAACCACATCAAAAGATTAATATGGCTCGTATAAAGCTGTCAAGATCAGTGAGACCTACTATACCGTAATTTGCTGAGTAAGTGCTGCTCACAGAAGTTTGAAGTTACTTTGGATAAATTTTGCACCAAATATTTTGAAGTTTTGAAGATATTTTAGGACAGCAAATAGTAAACCTCAAAAAGTTTGGCAATTCAGTTCAGATGATCACCCCCAAAGTTTGGCTACTTGGCTAACCTTATCTGAACTATCCAGATCTCTTGAGTTTTCAAAATTGGGCTAAAAAAGTCAGGAGGATTCATATGATTCACATTATTCCCTGTGTCAGGTCAGGACTGAATACTCTAGAGCAGCTGTTCACGGTAATGTAGCACTTTTGCTTCTAGACTGAAATGAAAAGTCCAATGATAAGAAAGTAAAACATAATGAGACAGAAAATGATCCAAACTTCATAGCACCTTAAATAAATAAATATGTAAAAATCACCCACTTTGACAATCTTTAGCTTGGTAACAGAAATAAATTTGCTGAAACTTATCTAATTGAGTTTCTTCCTCCGCCTTTGCCTTTGACCTCTCATCTTCTTTCAGGCATATATGCACCTCTTACTCACCAGGTAAATATTTTGACATGTGCACATCCAAATCTAGGAAAATAAATACAGGCTTAATATAATTTTAATCAAAAACCCACGTCACACTGCTTTTGTCAATCAAAATACAAGAAAAAAAAGTCAAGATAAGTTTAGTATAATTAAGGACAGAACAGAGTTCTGAATCTCGAACAGGCTGAAAAGGAATATAAGCAGAAAACTGTCCAAGAGAAACCTGACTTATGTTTCTGAGCCAGACCAGGTTTCATTAGGCTTTTAATAGAATTTTCCATTTAGTTCTACATTTTCTTCCAAGCAACTGTTAAGCTTTCAAAGACTTAATTGAGAGCATTGTACTATACAACTCTATTAAAAACTCCTCTGTTTAAGAAAACTTTCGTTACAATATTTTAAAGTAAGCCTGAACAGTGGCACTACTTAATACTGTTGGTATTTTTAAATAAAGAAATACCTGCCAACCATGTTATTAAAATGAATAAAATATAATACAGATTTTCCTTAATAGAGAAGCTTGCTGGGTTTTTTTAATTGGTTTTTACTTTGTTGTTATTTGTTTTTTAGGAAAGAAACGGAGGAGAGAAAATAATACACATTTCATATTTGTTTTATTCCAGATAATACAAATTATAGACAAATTTCACTGGTGCTGGTCAGGAACCCTTAGGATTCCATGATATGTGTTTCTGTTTGTCTGATCCTATATTCAACGTTGCACTGAGGTCTGTTAAACATTGATAAGCTGGCTTTTTTTGCATCAGGTCCTCTGAGACCATTGTGCTTAAATGCCATAAAGACCTGGATTAGGTTTATGTATTGTCAAGGTAGGTTAGATACATTTTAGTAGTCTGTCTATTCTTCCAAAGGTACCAAATCAGGTTGGTATCATTGTAATGCATATCGGTATCATTGTAATGCATAGCTGGCTCGAATCTTAAGACTTTCATGCAGTTTAATACAGTTTTCCAATGCATTCATTCATTGGCTTGTCAAACATGTTTTTCAGCATTAAAACATGGGGGAAAATATAAAGAACACTGCAGTGTGTATTCCACAATCTTGATACATTAATCCGTGGAAAAAACAAATACTACTTCAGCCTTATGGCCAAATGTCTTGTCTTCTCAGCTACCCAAAAGACCTTTATTTACTGTAGACTTTCGTTCTCTTTTTTCCCTGGCCTTCTCTATAGTTATTAATCAAAACCAGAACATTATGCCTTATTTTCTAAACATTTCACTTAATCCTTCCCTTCTGTCTGAGGGTACAAGAAATTAAAATGAATGGCTGACATGTACAGGACTTTGATAGCATGCTGTTTGTTCTCTAATTCTCTGAGAGCTACTGTACCCACGGCTAAGCCTTCAACCTCAATTGAATTTAAATCCAAGCTGGGTTTCAGCATTCAGTATACTTTTCTGAAGTGCTTTTATTTCGGGCCAGTTGATGGCTACTTTTTGTAGGTGGAAATTGTGCCTGCAAAATAAACTCCTGCAGTTGAACGGCAGATGCAAATCTGAGTACTAGCTCCTCTGACTTTGCACCTGTGGGTGCAACTGAGTTAACTAAAAGTGCACTCATTGAGAGTTGTGCCTGCAATCTATTTTGTGGGTGCCAAGAAGTGGGACCACAATGTGTGACTGTAGGGCACAAACCTGCAAGGTGCTCGACGGGAGAGTGCTGAAGCACCTTTCAGAAGGCATCGAGTCAGCACATTGCAGAAGACTTCTAACTTGCACCCAAAAAAACAGAGCCTGGATCTCTTCCCATTTGAAAATGTAGCCCATACTTTAAAGACCTGAGTAGAGTATAGGACTTGTACTGCCCTTCTGTCCAGGAATAATTTTTACCCAGTACAGTTTTCATTTTCTCTCCCGCTGGAATCACTAAAACTCTTTAAGCTATCAGTTACAGTTTGAAATGAGGTAATGAAGACTTTCAGGGGTAATTAGTGACTTTTCAATTTCTGTGGAAAGCCTGCATATATGGAAAGAATACCAAAATATAATATTTATAAATTGCTTGTCTCTTAATCATAAATCATTATTTCCAGGATGATCATTTATTTGATTTTGGAATTGTGATAACTAGGAATGATCACATTGTAAATAAAATTCTAGTGACTATGGTGGGGAGGAGAAACACATAATGTATTTCTCTGGAGAATCCAGCCCTAGGATGCTGCAGGCTGAAGAGATACTTCACAGGAGCCACAATGGGTTATTTAGTTCAAATGTAGATTCTAAAGTACTATAACCAGCATGAGATAAAAGTCCACTAGGAAGGTGGACTTTTCATTATTATTTTGTTTGTTTGCTTCTCCACAAGTTCATGATCAGAAGAAACATGTAGCTGGTTTTATTCATTTTGACAGCTCCTGTCATTCTCTGGAGGATTTTTGTTTTCTTGCTGGGACTGCTAAATTGGCTAGACTATTGGAACAGAACAGAACAAAACCCCACAGTTTATCAGCTGGCAGTTGTGAAAACATATGCACTAAATACACTGGATAAAAGGAGATAAACTGCTAGCACTCTGTCAAAGTAAACCTGAAGAGCACTATTTTTCCACCATCTTTGTCTCTTTTTCTGTGCCCCTCTCATTTTCTCTTCTTTTTACTTTATTCACATATTTCAGCCTACATGGTGAATGTTTTTTCATTCTTTTACGTATGGGTGCATTTACATTGAGTGGCAATATGTTCATTTTAAAAAAAATCTATTCTTGTTTTGTTAAGACTATTAAAATTCTTCAGCAAAACACTATCTTAATATACTACATTCATTCAGACACAATTTAGTGTTATACTATAACGTATACAGATATACTGCATACAGTACATCATAGAAATGAGAGTCTGTAGAAAACAATCCATGTAGTAAACTAGGCCATGTGAGCAAAAGTCTGCTTTCAAATACTTCCACCCAATGCACGCTGAAATTAATGTTAGGACAGACTCTGGCCCTATATTTTCAAAGACAATAGTAGCAGAAGGGCCAGAGGTACCCACCAACATGCTGATATTTGCTATATTTAAATTTCCACAGCATCCTGTTATGCTCCAGACTTCCTTCACTCTGGATGATGTCAAAGTACAATGAAATATGAAAACAAGGAACTGACTAGAACCATGCCAAATGTGAGAATACTTGCTTTACCAAAATGCTGCAAGAACTGAATCAGGAAATTCCCTAGGGTGCATGACATATTGTCCAAACTTGAATGTTCAGGTAGTAACATACAATACACTTCTATTATCTATTGTTTAGTCTGGAAAAGAGAAGACTGAGAGGGGACATGCAATCAAGTTTTCAAGTACATAAAAGGTTGTTATAAGGAGGAGGGAGAAAAATTGTTCTTCTTAATCTCTGAGGATAGGGCAAGAAGAAATGGGCTTATAAATTGCAGCAAGGGATCTTTAGTTTGGACATTAGGAAAAACTTCCTAACTGTCAGGGTGGTTAAGCACTGGAATAAATTGCCTAGGGAGTTTGTGGAATCTCCATCATTGGGGATTTTTAAGAGCAGGTTAGACAAACACCTGTCAGGAATGGTCTAGATAATACTTAGTCCTGCCTTGAGTGCAGGGGACTAGACTAGATGATCTCTCCAGGTGATTCTCTGTATATACAGTATATCCATAACATCCATCTCCATTGTCAGCAGCTGGTGTTCATCTTTGGACTTCAGCATGAGTTTTTCACTGCCATACCACAAAATACTTAAGCCTGTCCTACATATCTTTACTCACGGTAAACTTCAAAGTGCTTGTGTGTAGGTGAGTTTTAGATCTCCAAAAGCAGCTTTGGCCAGAGTAATTGTTCTCTGTATCTCAACATTGCAGTTGTTCCAGGTAATCTCACTAGCAAGATAAATATATTTGTTGACATCTCTAAATGGCTTAGAGCCAAGTAGGATGTTAAACTGATTTTCCACTGTTGGTCACCAGAATGGCATCAACTCTTTTCCCACCACATAGGTTTTCATACCAAACTTTCTCCTTGTGTCCTCAAACTCTTCATAGTGTCTAACAAGCGTAAGTCATGTGACTAGCTAAATTTCAGCTGTTTTCTGATGTAGATTTTTACTTTCTCAAATTTAAAGCTGAACCTAAGAAGTAAACACTGTCTTTTGAACCAAGTGTTAGCCAGTTTGATATGGCCCTGGTATTTTCTGTATAGAACAGAAAAAAGAATACTGGCATTTGCATAGACGGATGCCCTGAGACAATAGATGAGAACACTTCTTGTTGGCTACAGTAAATGATCTTATATTTTATAATGTTCACATTTATGCCCTAATTAATATAGTTAGTTTTAATGTTTGCCTATTTCTCCCAAATATCACAATCTGATAGAAAACCACACCTCCTGGTTTGATCATTATTTATTTGAAACCATGTTTTTTTTTTTAAAAAAAAAAAGACAGACAAAGTAGACCACAGTGCTTTGCCACGTTGACTCTGTTTGTCAGCAGGTAAGAGTTTCAAAAATTAATGATTATGGGGAGATTTTCACAGAAGGGAGTTAGGAACCCAACTCCCATTGACTTTCAGTGGAATACCAAAACTCCTTTTTGTGCCTTTGAAAATCCCCTGTTTTTCGCTCTAGCTACAATAACAACTATTCTCTAACACTGTAAACTTTCAAAGGGCATTACAAATGTTAATTAGTACTCCCAGCATACTGGTTCAGCAGACTAGTCAGTAATGTTATCCCATTTTTTCAACAGGGGAAAGTGAGTCACAGACAGGTTGCTCAATGTCACGCAGTGAGTGGCAGAAACTCAATTCAAACTGAAATGTGCATGCACAGCAAATGTGCTAAATGCTCAGACAAGTGTCCATATAGAGGGCTTTCCCAAATTTGTGCATGCTCATTTTGTACTTTTACATAAATGCTTTTGAACCCACACCATGGATATAAAAAAAAACCCCTCACATTTGTAGGTTGTCCTGCTGAATTAATGATAACTCAGTGACAATGCTGATAACTCATTCTAGGTGGCTGATTAGAGATGATCACAGGTTTGGTATGATTTGTTGTAAAATGGAATATGAGAAATTTAAATATGTGAACTGTGGAGTGTGAGACACTACATAAAATTCTATTAGCAATCAAATCTCCAAATGTAGATGGTTTCTCCCCTTTCCCCCACCATTGCTTTACAGGCCATTATTCATCAGTGCTAGAAGACTGTTGCAGTAACTGATGATATAAACTTTCTCTGAGGCATTTTATAAAGTGTATTTTATTTACTTTATGATTGACAACAAGTTGCAAACTATTTAGATTGCATTACCCATGTATGACAATGTGTGTGAAAGCACAGAAGAAGATGGAGCTACATAAAATTAGCATTGTGGGTATGATGGACTGCCCCATTCTTGTCAGTGCAGTGTTGCTTAATTCTAGCAACCAGGATCAATCCACTCAACGAGTTTCAATTGCGGAAATATTATTACCATGATAATGTGCTGAATTTCTTTTTGTATGTTCTTCTTTGCCTCTTGTGGTTTTTATTGTTTCTCAACTACATTAGACTGGATAATTATCTAGTTAATTGTTTACCTATTTAGGCAGTCATATTAAGACTGAATCACAACTTGTGGGAGTTTTGGGTGTATGGGGCTGCTTGGAAATCACTTCAGTATTAGCTATTCTTACTTACCATAAATCTATTTTTAAAATATAGATGAAACAATTTGTTTTGCAGATCAGTTTATTAACTTGTCACGAGTGAAAGACTCAAAGACTGATTGATTTCAAAATACAATATTAAGATATGTTTCTACATACAAGTACAAAGAGAAAATATTTAGTCCTTTCAATATTATCCTAGATAATTGTCCTAGCTAAATGTGCATCATTTTCTTTTAAGTAAGCAAATCTACCACAAAAACTGAGTCAGACCAAGATGAACTTGTAATAATTCTACTACTTTGAATTTGTGTATCTTCTTCCTTCGAAGGATTTTGAAGAGCATTAAGGCTCACAACACTATTGAGAGTTAGGGAAGTAGTATTATCCCCTCTTTGCAAATTTGGAAACGGAGCTACAAAGAGATTTGACCAAGAAATCGGTGGGAACAGAACCATAATTGCCTGACTCCAAATTCTTATGCAATTTGGAACTGGCAGAGTGCAGGCAATTCATTGGAAACTACAAAACCAAATTTCAGAGTAAAAAATATCAGCCCAAATGAATATCAGCCACATGGAACAAGACACTGGATAACAATCTGTAATTAAAATAAGGCAACTTGAGGCTATTAGCATTAAATAGACAATTAGAATCAAAAGGGGTTAAATTACCACTCTTACCAACTCTCAGGATTTTAGCATGAATCTCTCAAATTAAGCTTCAGATCCTGTAGTCAAGTGACTGTGACATCTTAAGTAAATAAGTTAACAAAAAGTAAATGTCTAGTCTTCATGGTTGCAAAGAAACTACAAGTGGCCTCATAGTTCTATAGCATGTTGTGCTCATCAGAATTTCTAAGATGTAATATTTTTCATCAGAAGACATTGTGAAGGCATTGTGGGGTACTTTTCTATAAAACTGATTTTGTTTCCAGTAGTCTATGCTTTAAAAGTCACGCAAATTCTATAGTTACCTAAAACAAATGTCTGCATTTAAATAGTTCTTTAAAGAATGTTCTTCAGTATCTAGTTCAAAAATCTCATATATTAGAGTATATATGAATATACACTTTCCATTTTAAATTTTGGAAAACGTACATGCTATAATTTGAAAATAGTAGTTTCTGGGTCTTAGTAACTAGATATCTGTAGTGACACTGAATAGTCCTTATTCTGCAAGCAATACCACTAAACCAATGTGAGTACTTGCAAAGTAAGGTACTACTCAACAAAGGTGGCAGGATCTGGCTCATATTGGTTTCAATGATTATGCCATTGTTTTCCTTGCATGTGGAAGGTCTGGGATTCTGGAACCTTTTTATTTTTGAAAATGGAGAATAATCCAATGTTCTTTCTTATACAGGGACAAATTCTTCTCTAACTACAATTGACATCACTAGCAGCTGTGAATAAGTAACTATGGGCAGAATTTGCCTTTTAATCCGGATCATTGTCCTGTATCAAAAATTGCCAGTATGATTATTCAGGTTGTATTGTAGATTATCAATTCAGTTATCCTTCATTCTCTAGAACCGTATCACCCATTGAAAACCTTTAGTAATAGATTGTAGTGTATTATTCCAGTGCACTGACAAACCAGTGAATGTGAATTTATTGTGCTTCTTAAAATCTATGCTAAAGGTTTTAAATATGTTATGCTACCTCTGTAAAGAATACACTCTGTCAGACAGGGCTAGATTGTGCCATTAGGCATACTCCTAATCAAGAACCCAGGGGTAGCTCCAGGAGTCATCAACCCTCCATGACACCCCTCTCAAGCACAATTATTTCAGCGTTTTCTCTTCACTTCGGGCAGGGAGTCTCATAATTTTCTCTTGGCCTATATCCGCAGCAAATAATGACACACTCCCATGCTGGCTCAGCTGCATTGTCCATCCTATTGGGGTGGGGGAGGGAATAGAGGGTTCTAACCACCTCCCTTCTTTGTGTACCTTGGTCCAATGCTTGGTTATTCCACAAAAGATATTAGGGTTGGTGCTTAATCCCTGTACAGTCCCTGTAGTCCGTGAGTCAGAGTTTCGAAAGTGTTCTGCTTCTACAGCTGGGGCCAGCTATTCAAAAGAGCTCAGGTCTCTCTGAGGCACCTACATGAAAGGGCCAGATTTTACAAAATTCTCAGCATTCAGCTGCTCTCATTGAGAGCAACAAAGCTTCTTTGAAAATCTGGCTTATTCATGGAGGCACATAAACAGGAAGTGAACTATTTCTGAGAATCCAGCCCAAGTTACAGTCTAGTCCTACACCAACTTTGATTAACTGCTTTAATGCATATATTTTCAAGTCTTATATTAATAATAAAATACTTACTATTTACTCTTTAATACTCAATAGTGTGAAAATATTTGGCTGCAACAAAAAAGGAAGGTAGTCATATGACAGATTATTTTATGTTTAGTAAAATATAGGCATGCCAAAGATTATGGAAAGTGACCACCAGCCACTGCAAGAAATAGGATAGATTTTCTAATTTTTCTTACTTCAGAAGAACCACAACATAATTGTTTTCAGATAAGGCAACAATATGACCTAGCTAGTGTGACACTTTTCCTCCGGCCTTTGGTGAGAAGAAATAACTCCTATACAGCCTGTCATTAAGTTCCCCCAATTTAAAATTGTATCCTCACTAAAATGCAATTTTAAACCTAATTATAAGCTCATGTAACTCATAAAAAAGATGACATGTTGCAGTAGTTGGTTGTGCCTAAATTACGAAACATTGTCTGTAAAAGATTAATAGGACACATAGAGGCAAGAACTATTCTTAGAGAAATGTGTAAACATTTGTGCACCTAGTGTGTATGCATAACTATCATGACTGTAAACACAAAAGTGGTAATTATGTGTGCAAATTAACATGTGGGGTTTTTTTTCCTGCTAACTTAGGGCTGATTATTCAAAGTTTAGTTCTAAATATGTATTTCAGGGTTTGTGGGGGTTTTTAACTTTATTTTTATTTTTCGTGATTACACAAGAATACTACACTGCTACATAACAACATTTATATTGGGAGAAATATTTTGCCTCACTTCTTCACTCCATGAAAATAAGAGCTGCCATCATGCTCTCTGGCTGTTTTAAATAAGAATCTTGGGCCAGGGACCTAACGGTATCATCTTACTTACTTCTTAAAGCATATACACTCCAGTATAAAACAGAAGTAAAGGGGCCTTGTGCATGGGTGTGGTGTGGCAGCGGGACGGGCTTTCCTATATTTCTCATCTGGTGCCCTAGCACAGCAGCTCCACAGGCACTCCAGTCTAGGGATTTGGGAATGTGGCTATTGCTGCTACTACCTCCTCAAATCAGAGCCATCCTCCATGCTGCGGAAAGAGGCACTCTGGAGAAAATTTCCACAGTGCATGAAAGGTGCAGAATCTGCTGCAGAATCTCATGATCTCTGCTACACTGACACATCCTATGCAGTAAAGCCATGCTGATGGTGCCCTTCATGACCCCGGAGGACGGGCCATCATTTGGAATGTATTTCTAGTTGAAACAATCCTCTTCCATACTATTAGATATACAAACAGATAATAGGGTCTGACTGAAATCCGTAGAAGATTTAGAACCAGGCCCATAGTTAGCAATGATAAAACAGAAAAGAAAAGAATCAAGTGAGCATCAGCTAGTGTAACAGTCCATTTTCCATTTATATTTCTGTCCACCCTCCTTTAAGTTATTTTGTAATGAATGTAGATGATAAATTCCACATCAGCCAGTGAACAGGAACTGAATTCTCATTTTTAGAATGAGAAAAGTGACATGAAATTTAGTAGAACTTTCACCATCAACATTATTCATGGGAGCCATGTTGTTGATTAAACTATCTGTTGTACTCTCTGCATGTCATATCCCATCAATCATACATTAATGTAAATTAAAAGACTTTCAGGAAAAATAATTACTGAGTCACCACGTATACCAGCTAAGTGTTGCATTTATACTTTTGCAATACTTCAACTGCTGCATAAACCTCTGAATAATTCATATGCTATTTGAAATGTCAGATTAGAAACAATCAACCAGTTGCACATATTAGATTGGGAAAAATACAACTAGCAAGTTCACTAGATTCTTCATAATGAAATGTAATTATTATGTGTAGCTTTTGGAGGATCTAGTTAATCTCTATTATACACTTCAGGCAAGCCAGGAGGAACTGCAGTATTATTGGGTTGAGATGCATGTTCTTTTTTTAAAACTATCTTCAGCAATGAAAGTATAGCACTGGTTCATAGCACGGCAAGTCAGATTTTGGGTCAGGTTTATTAGCATATAATATGGCGGAAGCAAGCTTTACAAGATTGCTCAATTTTCTCACCATATTTTAATAATCAATTCAATATCAACGAATATTTAATGTATCAATTATTCCTGCATCTGTGTGGAACACTTTTGGCTTTTCTCCATTCATCTGCCCCCAGTTGGCTGGCACCAGAATCCCCATCTTCCTCTTCTTTTAAATGATTGTCCGGCAATTGGCACACATGCAAGCTGGCTAGTGTTTGGTGTACTTGTAAGTCCTGTGTGGTAAAGAGGGAAGGTAAACATCTTGCAGTGGGAAGCTGGGCGTAATTCTTACTTCCTTCTTCAGACATTGAGAACTCTTGCTACTCATACAAATATCTGTGTGTTGGCAGATTAATTCTAGTTATGCTGATTCATAGATTTTTAGGCCAGGATAAAGGACCATTATGTCCACCTAGTCTGACCTCCCCCATAACACAGGCCATACAATTTCACTCAGTGATCCCTGCATCTACCCAAAAATGTGTAGTAGAACTACAGGATACCTTTTAGAATAGCATCTCGATTCCTAGAACCCAAGATAGAGATTCAAGTTAATAAGTCAGTTTTAGGTGACACACTTTGGATATGCAGTGACCTTTGTTGTGCTGGTCTTGGATCAGTTACAAATCATCATATATGGGTTTGGGAAAAGATTTTCTCTTTGGCAAACTTACTTGGCCAGTGACTACAGTGTGCATGTGTATTTCTCCTCCCTTTACCTTTGCAAGGATATCTCAGAAGGACAACATGATTCACTCGTTCTAGCTGTGTGTCATTTTGCCCTCAGATCAAAATGTTTTCCCCAGTGCTGACAGGAAAACTACTGAAGCATCATGAGGCTTATTGGCCACATATCTTTGATAGGATGATAGCTCCGATTTTATAAGGGCAGAACTGATATTTGGGGCTTTGTCTTATATAGGCCCCTCTTGCCCCGCATCCCCGTCCCAGTTTTTCACAACTTGCTATCTGGTCACCCTATCTTTGTATAAGGATTTCTTTTTACAGCTTTTTTTCATTATGACCTTACTGCTATGTGAAGGTAAGTGCCTTAACCCAGTATTTCAAATTTGTGACTGGGTTTCCAGTATGAAATGGAGGAAAGAGCTGAAACCGATGTTGGTTACTTCACTGTGGTGGTGGTGTTGACAGAGAGACAGATCTCATAACTGGAAATAAATATGAGGCGTCAGCCCTTGGGGGCTGTAGTATATGGAGACCCCAAACAGATTAGAACTGAAAAAGGGATGTTTTCTTCCAGTACAGGAACTTACGTTGATTGTGTGGCTTTAATATTCATGGTAACAGTTTAGTGAGTAGCTTGCTTTTCAGATTGACTTAATTCTTTAACCTAGCTGTGGTTGGAGGCCTTTAACCCAGAGACGTGTGGGTGGTATATTTATTTGCACCTTAGGGAGGGTAGTGACAGCACTGCCTTCTGTGACACATTCCTGAGAATCACTGTTTGTGAGGAAGAAAGAAAATGTCACTTTACTTATGGACAAACCAATGCAAATATGATTCGGCATTATTTTACAGACCTAAATTTAAATTTCAAAAGACGGAATGCAGCCTACAAATGAAGCAAGCTCTGAACCCGTTATAAAAATAAATAACAAGCTCCTAAAATGCTCTTAACTGTGGGGTTTACTCTGTATTAAAGAATACAGATTTCTTCCATTATAGTTAATGAAAGGGGCGGCAGCAGTCAAAATTGTGAAATAATAGATTCCCACAGTAAGATGAGAAACAGAAGCAGTGTAATTGCAGTGTTATTGGGCTGAGATTGGGTTTGTCCTTCAGTGATACAGAGTATAACAGGAGCTCAAACCATGGCATAGGAGACTGTCACTTGTAGGCACCTATTGTATAACTAAGTCTTCAATGATTGCTTTGATTTCTTCACTAGCTTAGCAAATGTTAATACAAAACTAAGTAGCATTCTTTTGCAAAGGGACTGCTCAGTGCAATAAAAATAAGTCTCTTCACAGGCTTGCAGGCTAGAAACTTGCTGTTCTATTTAGCTGCATCACAAGGGGTGTGGGGAGAGGAGAGGAAACTCCCACTGACTAATGAGGAAGTAAGGGAGGGTGGAATATGTCTCCATCCCATAATAATTGGGATAACTCAGTTAACCCCATGGTGACCACTTTAGTACACATTCACTGTAGTGTAATAAGAATATTTTCCAGACCCATTATATAACCTTTCCTTGTTCTGCTACCATTAACTAATGGAAAGTCGTTGGTTCAGTCTGCTCTACTGGAACGTTGGTCCATACCCAGCACTAACACCAGAGTGGTATTCTGAAAGTGCCATCCTTTTAGAGGTGCCATCCTTGAAAGAGAAATGCATTCTCTTAATGTATAATGGCTGTCCAGGTAGAAATGTAAGGGATTGTGGCATGTATTGAAGGAAAGCCGCCGGTCCTATTTAACAGTTATACTCTCAAAACATCATTTCTAGTGTCCATATGTGTGTGTGAAAATGCTCAGTGTAGAGCTGTTGCTGTTTGCCTACCTAGACACAAGTAGTGAGGTATCTAATACATTGCTTTGACACGTGCTTTGGGATATCTTAAGTCTGAAAGACACTGTATTAAATCAAATTATATTTTATTCTTCATAATTGGATTATACCTCTGAGGTTTTAGACTTACTGCACATGAGTCTCATCTCAAAATTTGAACATAAGAAGGAGTTTCTGACTTGTTCTCTCTCTTTTTTTTATACCCGATGTCCAGCCATGTAGCCATAATTCCTATAGAATTCAGGGATTGGTGGGGGCATTGAAGGTCAATGCCATCAATGAATTAGAAGCAAGATGTAGTCTTACTCCACTATTTAGGCTAGTGAATGATACAGTTCGGTGTCTCAGTTCTATAGCAAAAAACATTTAAGTAACGTAAATCTGTAACCACACTAATGCTGCAGCCCTGGCGCTGTTTTAGTTTCAGTACATTATAGACTCCAAAGAAGGATCAGGGCCTCTTTGTGCTAGACTCTGTGGCAGTCCCAGAAAGTTCAGCATCAAGATACAACACGTGGAAGAAACAGATAAAAGGAAGGTAGGAGGCTAAAGTAACAGCAAAATGGGTATATCTGCTGAAAGCAATGGGTAAATGGGGCAGTTGTCCGGATTTAATGGAACAACAGTTGGTCTAGCTCTAAAGTCTATTAATTGTTGTTCACAGGAGTGACTTTATATATGCTGTCATAGGTGTCCTACTTTGTGAGCCTTTTGTTTGACTTCAGTTTTTCCCTGCTGTATTTGTTGTATTTTGAAATAAAACATATCTCAGCACAGTTTTTAAAATTCATTCATGTTTCATTTATTATGCTTCCTTTATTTTTATTGTATTACTGTGTGCATACCTAGAAAGAACCTATTTTTATACATCACTTAGGCCTATTTTAATAGCAAATCTCCAGTAATGAGGACAGTTGCTCAAAAGGCACATTTCTGTTTCCACCAGGGTATGTGCCAATTATAATATAAAAAGATAATATTATTACTTAAAATTATTTTGTAATTATAATAGTATTTAGCATGTAAGTGTCTTCGGTCTCAGATTCTCAAAACTCTTCACAAATCGCCTTTCTGAGACACATGTGGTGTTATTCCTGTTCTACATATTAGGAAAGTGAGAGATGTGCAAAATGTTACATAACCAGTAACTGACAGAGTTAGGATTAGGATGCAGATTTCTGACTCCGGCTCAATCACTAACCTCTGGATCATGTTTAGAGCTAGACTATGACTTGGACTACATGTTTTAGCAAAGGAGTAAGAAATTCCCTTACATTCCTGATTGGGATATGGGCACAGAGGAGTAAGTGGGTGCTCTGTTCTCATGTACTCACTCCAAAGATGAAGCTGTGAACTGGTGCTGAGCCGTGGCTTCCCTTTTAAAATCTGTTTCTCGTTCAAAAAATCTCAAAAAGCTAGGGTGAAACGCTGAGATTTCTTCCTGGAGCTCTAGGAAAAAACAGAGTTAATAAGACACATGCACCTCTAAATATACTACCAAGTATATAAAGACTAACAATGTTTTCCACATCTCAGGGACGATTTTAACCTGTTGATTCTGGGAAACTTTCACGGGAGAGTGCATCAGCCACTTTGTTAGAAGCTCCTGAGATGTGTTGGATGTTGAAATCAAAATCTTGGAGAGCTAAACTCCACCGAATAAGTTTTTTTGTTATTTAACGTGGCGGTATGAAGCCACCGTAGCACAGCATGGTCGGTTTGCAGGTGGAAACGCTGTCCCCAAACATATGGGCATAGCTTTTCCAGAGTGTAGACAATGGCGTAACATTCTTTTTCACTGACTGACCTGTTGCTTTCCCTCTCAGACAGCTTCTTGCTGAGAAACACTACAGGGTGGAATTCTTGATCCGGTCCTTTCTGCATTAAAACTGCTCCCACACCACGCTCGGACGCATCTGTGGTTACTAGCAACGGTTTGTCAAAGTCTGGGACTCTTAGTACAGACATGAGTGTCGCTTTAAGCTGGTTAAAGGCCTTCTGACACTTTCCGGTCCACTGAACGGCATTTGGCTGTTTCTTTTTGGTTAGGTCTGTCAGTGGGGCAGCAATTTGGCTATATTGCGGTACAAATCGCCTGTAATAACCGGCCAAGCCTAAGAAGGATTGAACCTGTTTCTTTGACCTTGGGACAGGCCACTTTTGGATAGCATCCACTTTGGCCTGTAGGGGGTTGATAGTTCCTTGACCCACCTGGTGTCCAAGGTAAGTCGCTCTGTTTAGGCCTATTTGACACTTCTTAGCCTTAACAGTTCATCCTGCCTCCATTATGCGCTCAAAGACTTTATGTAGATGTTCCAGGTGTTCTGCCCAGGAATCTGAAAATATGGCCACATCATCAAGGTAGGCGACTGCATATTCTCCTAATCCCGCTAGGAGACCATCTACAAGTCTTTGAAAGGTGGCAGGTGCATTCCGCAGCCCGAAAGGGAGTACATTAAATTCATACAGCCCAATATGTGTGGTGAATCTTGGCGGATTCATCTAGTGGTACCTGCCAGTACCCCTTGGTTAAGTCCAAGGTAGAGATGAACTGGGCCCGTCCCAGTTTCTCTAATAGTTCATCTGTGCATGGCATTGGATAGTTGTCTGGGCGAGTTACAGCATTTAGCTTACGGTAGTCCACGCAAAAACGTATCTCCCCATCTGGTTTGGGATCTAAAACCACTGGAGATGCCCATGCACTTCCAGAGGGGCGGATTACACCCATCTGTAACATATCCTGGATCTCCAGTTCTATAGCAGTTTTAGCTTGAGGAGACACCCAGTAAGGTTGGACTTTAATTGGGTGAGCATTACCTGTGTCAATGGAGTGGTATGCCCATTCATGCAGTCCTGGGGTGGCTGAGAACGTTGGCGCTTAGCTAGTGCACAGCTCCTGGATCTGCTGTTGCTGTATACACCCAAGGGTCATGGAGAGGTTCACCTCTTCCACACCACCAGCACTTTTCCCTTTGTAGTAGATACCTTCAGGCCACTCCGCGTCGTCTCCTCCCTGGGCTGTAAACTGACAAACCTTTAACTCTTTGGAATAAAAGGGCTTTAGAGAATTAATATGGTACACTTTAGGCTTTCGGTTGGAGGTGAGGAATGCTATGAGATAATTAACAGCTCCCAGGTGCTCATGGACCGTGAATGGCCCTTCCCACGAGGCTTCCATTTTATGGGCCTGGAGCGCCTTTAAGACCATGACCTGGTCTCCTACTTTGAAGGAACGCTCTCTGGCATGTTTATCATACCAGGCTTTTTGCTCTTTTTGAGCATCCTGTAAGTTTTCTTTAGCAAGGGCTAAAGAGGTTCGGAGGGTGTTTTGTAGGTTGGTTACAAAGTCCAGAATGTTAGTTCCTGAAGAAGATGTAAATCCCTCCCATTGCTGCTTCACCAACTGCAATGGCCCCTTAACCTCGCGGCTATATACAAGTTCAAATGGTGAAAACACTAAACTGGGATGTGGTACAGTTCTGTAGGCAAAGAGTAACTGCTGCAACACTAGGTCCCAATCCTTGGAGTGCTCATTTACAAATTTACGTATCATGGCCCCCAAAGTTCCATTAAACTTCTCCACCATGCCATTTGTTTGATGGTGGTAAGGAGTGGCAACCAAGTGATTTACCCCATGTCAAGGTTCCTTCTCCACTCTGAACTCTAGGGTACAGATGTGGGGACCTGCATGAAAACCTCCTAAGCTTACTTTTACCAGCTTAGGTTAAAACTTCCCCAAGGTACAAACTATTTTACCCTTTGCCCTTGGACTTCCACTGCTACCACCAAATGTTTATCTGGGTTTATTTTTATTAGGAAAGCGTTGTTTGGAAACGTCTTTCCCCCCAAAATCCTCCCAACCCTGACACCCCACTTCCTGTGGAAGGTTTGGTAAAAATCCTCACCAATTTGCATAGGTGACCACAGACCCAAACCCTTGGATCTTAAGAACAATGAAAAAGCATTCAGTTTCTGAAAAGAAGGATTTTAATAGAAGTAAAAAGTAAAAAAGAATCACCTCTTTAAAATCAGGATGGTAAATACCTTACAGGATAATTAGATTCAAAACATAGAGAATCTCTCTAGGCAAAACCTTAAGTTACAAAAAGACACACAGACAGGAATATCCATTCTATTCAGCACAGCTTAATTTCTCAGCCATTTAAAGAAATCACAATCTAATGCATATCTGGCTAGGTTACTTACTAAATTCTAAGACTCCATTCCTGTTCTGTCCCTGGCAAAAGCATCACACAGACAGACACAGTCCCTTTGTTTTTCTCCCTCCTCCCAGCTTTTGAAAGTATCTTGTCTCCTCATTGGTCATTTTGGTCAGGTGCCAGCGAGGTTATCCTAGCTTCTTAACCCTTTACAGGTGAAAGGATTTTTCCTCTGGCCAGGAGGGATTTTAAAGGTGTTTATCCTTCCCTTTATATTTATGACAGTGGCATTAAGCTGTCATGCTCATATTGCGGTTTTGTGTCTTTGTAACTCAGTGTCATCATGTATTGATGCAATTCCATGACACAAATATTGCAATGCAATCTGAGAAGTAACATCATTTTGTAATTATTTTGTGCTGCTTTATGACCTTACTCAACACTATAGGACACTGGTTTCCCACCCCTTTCTGGCTGCTGAAAGGGAAGATGGTCTCTTTCTTGCTCCACCTACATTCCCTGTCTGCTTGGAAGGGCTTGTAGTTATATGGATGTGCACTGGAAGAGAGCAAAGCCACAGTCTGTATCAAACTGCTCTTACTTTTTTCAAAGCAGTTCATATTGTTAGTGCCTTTTTAAACAACAAAATTGAAGGTGCCTTTGAATATTCTCTTTTAATAGGTCATTTAAACTCCTTTTTGGGATGGACATAGAAAAGAAACCTATGGACTTATTCCCATACTGGGCATTTGTGGCTGATATTGAACAATTCATCTGAAGTAATGACTCTGGGTGTCCAAACATATAGCACAATAAATAAATAAATAAAGCTCACCTGACCTGATAATTCGAATGCATAAGCACATATCTGAGAGTAAATCAAATGATCTTGTCTATATGTATTTGGTGTAAACATTACTTGTTCTAAAGTACTTAGAAATCTCATATGAGTTGAAAATACAGGATATTCTTAATTGTTATTATTTTATTTTATTATGAAAGATTATAAATGGCCAGTATATAAGTATATTTCATCAAGTTATTTTAAAAATGCATAGCTGGCTTTGTCTATCCCATAGCTTTAGAAATACTATTCCTTTTTTACATGTGTTGATTTTTGTACTCCAAACAAATACTTTTCCTTGGAAACCTGTGCTTTAATCCTTACTTTCATCTATGAACCAAAATATTGTATTACCATTATATTTTCTAATACTAATCCTTCTTACATTTAACACTCAAATCAAATTTACCCTGGAAGTTGACCTCTGTTTTTTGCTTACAAATTCTTGTGGGAAATCCAAGGAGGTTACTTTTACACTGAACATAAATTCTCATGTTAGAATATGTTTCATGCTTTATTCTGACAAAGGAATAACATGCATGTTTTATTTATCCTCTATAAATTGTATCAATCCTCACTACATATTTAATATACAAAAGTTTATAAATGATTTTTTTTTATTGCCACTATTCCAGATTACCAAAAACAACTTCTAAGTGTCCTAAGATAACAAATGATGTTAGCTAAACTATTGATTTTTGTTTGTATAGTTGAACTGCTTTGGGATAAATGCCCTTTGTAGGTCACCTTGTTCTGTCTCCTACTCAAAAGGGAAAGAAAAGCTGTCTCTTATTATGCAGCTGCTAAGACTGATTAAGAAAAAAAAATGCACATGAAGGTATTTGTAATCTCACAAACTAAATAAAACAAAATCTACAATATAGAACTGTTCTTGTTTGTTTATTTGATTACCACTGGGTATATTTGCAATGAAGTATATAGAAATAAAGATTTCATTCATATATGCGTAAGAAGTAGTATTGAAAACAAGCAAGTACAATAGTCTTTTAAATTATACTACGTTGTTTTTGTGTGCTTCAATTGTAGGTTTATTACTGAACATAGAAAAAATAAAGATCAGTACTTGGAAAGTCATACATATAGTATCGAGTCTCAAAGATAACTGGTATCTGAATATCATAGGAAAGAAGAGACAAAGGACTTTAGGGAAAAGAGACCAGGGCTTCTGCGAGGGGTAATGGCAATGGAGCTCACAATGCTTCTACCCACTATCTCCTCCAAGGTCTGGCCAGGGTGGGAATGGTCTTTTCCATCCAATCCTGTCATCTGAAGGCAAGTATCTTCACCAATTCATGTTGTAATTCTCTAGAGGACCCAGCTGCCTCATTTTTGGACTCAAATTGGACTCCCACTGTGAACTCAAACATTCTCCTCCTGCCTCTTTTAGCTTTGTGTTTTGAATTTAGTGCTGCTTCTGATGTTTGAATAGGTTTCAGTTCATGTCCGATAATGCATAACCAGTTAGCCTGTTAATTTCTCATTTAAGAGTCTGAATAGAGCACAGCTTCCTCAGCATGAATCCCCACCTCCTTCACTTTTTGCTTTCACTTTTTTCCAGTGACACTCACCTCTCTTCCAGCCTTCAGTGGATCTATGGATCTACACTATATTGGTCCCTGGGCTCAGATCTGTAGATCCAATGGATGTGTGGTTAATCTCCCACTGGTTGGAGCAGTCTTACAGGGACTGCAAGTCCTGGAAATATCCCGTAAATCAGCCTGCAACTGAATCAAAACTAATTACCAGGGAAATCACAAGTTCTTATTGTTTTTAGGGCTAGCTGGAGAGTTTATTCACGGCCCTAGGCAAGGAGTGGAGCAAAGCTGCTCTGTGCCTGGGAACCTTCAGAAAGAGGACTATCTCAGAGCTATAATGTCCATAGCACCTGTTTGTGTGAAATGGGGAGGAGGGAAGTATGCTGTATTGGACCATTGCCAGATATAGCATGTTTCTCACTCTCTTACTCTAGCCAGTGGAGAAGCGAGGGGTGGAACCATGACTTAGCTCTGCCTTTCCTCATCACTTCCACATGAGAGGCCTGTATTGGGCCCTGAGCCCTACTCTCCTTCATGCGTGGAGTTGGGGTCTAGATAAGTCCTGTGAGGCCATATACATATGGTACTTCTATACACTCTGCGTAGCCATGTATGACCAAGCATCAAGCAGACAGATGTTTAAACTTTCCCATACACTTTTGGTTATGCTCGTCATCTCCACTCTGAGTTATGCTTTCTGTTCCAATCCCTTTCTGCCTCTGTTAAGCAAAGATGGCCAAACATGCCAATTTTGTGATGTGCAAAAAATGGGTAATAGGAAACAACCATCAAATACTTGTGACCTAATTTACAGTAGGATTTGGACTCAGGAGATGAGCAACAAGTACATTAACCCACTGGGCCACTTGTCTTAAGTGCTTCCAGAGCCGGGTGCGTGTGTGTGTGTGTGTGTGTGTGAGAGAGAGAGAGAGAGAGTCTATGTGTGTAATTTTTGTATTACTATTAAAAAATAGAGGGACTTTGTTCCTGACCTCATTGATGTAAATGGGAGAGTTGATGAAAAAAGTGTACCATAAATCTTCCCAAAACTTTGATAACCTTTGATCTTTTGAAAGATTGTGCCAGGCCTGTAACACAGGTACATGTGGAGACAGGAAATGTTGCAAGGAAGCTTTGTGTTGCTTTCACAAGGGCCTTACATAGTAGTAGTCCGTGATGTATGGGGCTCACAATGACTGCTGCCTCGTAGCACCCCGAGGAATGGAAGCCACTTCAAAGAGGGAAGGTTGGCTAAGATTGTGCCATCATTGGCACACACAGGATGGCTTGATCAGGGAGAACAGGCTGCACCATCTAAATAGCTGGGTGGAACGGGATTATGTCAGAACTCCCCTAGAGGCAGGACAACTCTGCACCATCCCGGATGTGATCCTGTGCCTGCGGGGATAGCATGTTACATAGGAAATAATCCTGACCCTTCTGACTTCAGTGGCAAGAGTTGTGGGAATCTCTCTATTTCCCACACACCTTGTTCCAGGTTCTCTTTTTTCCATCAACTCCCTCCTCCGTAAGGGCTGCTGATGAAAGGTCCAGATTATGACCTTGCAATCCAACTCTGTCTGGGATCTAGCTGAAAGGGCATAACGCTTGCTAGGCTTTTCAATTTTAATAATAAAGTTCAAGAGATTTGGGGATCCTGGGGTAGAGTTGTTTTTCAGATTTGGATAAGTATTCCACTTTAATTAAGCTGAGTCCAAATCCAGTAAAGTACTTAAGAACATGGACAACTTTAGCCACGTGGGTGTGAGTTAACTTCAGTTGGGCTATTCATGTGCTTAAATGCTGTGTTGGATCAAATCCTATGTGGGTAAAGTTTAAGGTTGATTTTTATTTTTTCCATATTGTTTTCTGAAACATATGTTAAAGTAGATTGCAAGCTATTATTTTATTCTAGCCTTAGTAGTTGAAATCTCTGTGACATTTTTAAGGTTAACATGCATGTTTTATGTACGTCTTTAGATCACTCTGTTTCAGCTAAATGCAGATAGAAAAGAAAGTAGGAATATAATTCCCAAACAATATTTCATAGCATTAGAATACAATCTGCATCCACGAAGAATCCTTGGTTTAGTGTTCTGTGCTTGTTTTTCAGGAATATTGTAGACTTTTTATCAAGGTTGGGGTGATATCGCCAAGTTGATCAGAGATATGATGAAATTCCTATTTACAAAAAAAATTGTTGTACTTTGTCTACTAGGAAGAAAAATGCCTTGATTTCATACATCATTCTCAACCTTCTTTGCCAGAGTTCATTCTTCTCTATATTCTGTGGACGTTCTTCAAGCTCTTTTGGTCCATAAATCATTAGATATTTTATTGTTTTAGGATCCTCAGGCAGCAGAGCATTAGCACATGCAAAAAGCCTTTTATGTAACCCAGACTGGCTGTCTGTTTAGCAAACACAAAGGATATGTGCATCTTAATAACACTTCTGTATTCCTATGAATAATGTGTGCAAAAGGCATGACATTTATTGAAATATGATATTTGAGAGGTTGGGGTCTTTTTAAGTCAGGTGCAAGCTACAAGCTTTCTTTTCTCTTTGAATGAAGAAATTTTTTGATAATCTAATCTTTCAAGTGTCTAACATATTTGGCTATAGATCATTACATTTTAGATAGATATCAAACTGTACAATCAATTTGAAGAAGAAAAGGCTGTGGTTTTCAGGAAAGAAAAAGAAAGAAAACTGATAGTGGAAAAAGAGGGATAGAGGAAGCCAGGAGTGAAGGAGCGGTGGTGTATATAGTAAATATAAAAGCATGTGATGTGGAAGTGTGATACAGAGGGTACAGGGTGTAATAATAAATCGTATATACAAGCCAAGGAATAAAGACCTCATGTTTTCATATTGTACATAATCCTTTCCAAGGCAAAGTTCACAGTGTTAACAAGGCAAGTCCTCTGGAGGCCTCCCAGCTCTCAGGTTCGGTAGCCACTATTGGAGTGCATAAAAGCCAGAGTTCTTGATAGTCAGAGAGGGCCATATATTTAAAGGTATCATTCAGGTGCCTTAAAGATGCAGAAAGGAGTATAGTAGGATTTTCAGAATGCTGAGGTGACTATCTCCTGTTTAAACTAATGGATTGAATTCTGATTTCACCTCCCCGTATGCTTTATTTATGAAGCATGCCCACAATATAGGCAGCAGGATATTTTACATGGTCTGACAATGCCAGCACATAGTCTCCCTTATCTTTGTCTGGTGAAATTCCAATGGAAACTGTATAGTATTTTTTATTGTATGAGTCTGTGACCATACGTGATCTGTTAACATTCACACCAATCCTAGACCCTATCTGAAATATTTAAGGTAACAGAGGCATTTACGTCCTCCAAAATGAGTTCCTTTCTGGATGATTTGATTATTTTATTATTAATTTGATTAGTTGGATTATTTTATATGGGCTTCCTATGCTGTAGTGACACATACTTTACTGCATCACTTCATCTACTTCTTTTGCAAATCACTAGTTGACAAATCCATTGGAAACAACCTTGTGCCATTGGTCAGTGGGGAGCAGAAACCTTTAAAGGGTCCATCTCTCCCTTCCAACAAACAAACAAACAAATAAAGCGACCGTATCATGACTAATACTTAAATAGCTGCAATCACAACCTCAAGCACCTTCCATGGTCTTAGCTAGCCTAACTTTTTCACCAGATGAAAAGGCTGCAGTCTATTCTCCTTTAAATCTTTCCGGCACAATCTACTTTCTGTACATGTCATTCTGGAGTTTCCAAATGTTATAGTCTTTCTCTACTGTTTCCTCTAATATATCATGACAACATAAACATGCTGGACCTTTCAGCTTTGTTTCTTTACTCCTCCCACCCCAGCCTTCTCTGCTCCTTAACTCATCACAAGATGGAGAGGGAGGTGATTTGCCTCACGGTGTTTCCTTTTATAGACTGTTGTAGCTAAATTAAATCTAACAGCAGTTTGATGAGAAATTTGCAGTTTCATGATTTAGGCAACAAGGAGAATAATTCAAAAGCACTGTGTTCTAAAGGGAGATGGCTGTTTCAATGACAGTTCTACTCCATGCATAATGTTTAATTTGTTTCACGGGGAAATGATCTATATATTCATAAAGCGTAGTGTGCCAGGCATACTTTCACACATGTGATAACACTGTGGCTAACCCCCTAGTGCAAAGTTCATAATAGCAATCAAGCTCTTCAAATAAGGTTTCTTTATCCAGACTCAAATATCATTTCTCTGGTGTGGATTGAGCTACCGTCAGCACAAGTCAGTGTTTCTTGGCATGAAACATCCTTCTGCGGAAATTTTTCACCCTATTTTCTTTTTATGAATTAGATAAACCCATTAATTTCAGTGAGATAAGGTGTTTATATCAGATTCTTAAAGGCCCTTGGTTGTCGAGAGCCAGATTATGCATATTAGGCACTGGCTCATGTTGGGGCCATGCAGAGCACTACTGGCCTGGTGGAACTTCCAAGAGTCATTGTTCTAAAAGAAGTCATCAGAATGTCTCCCTGACCTCCTCTTTGTATATGTGTGTGGTGGGGGTGCGAGGAGGGAACATCACCACTGCCGCAGCATGCTCCACCTGCATGACTGCCAATTCTGCTAGCTGGTGATAGTTGGGGGCAGCCAGGCATGATGCTGAATCCTCCTCTTCTATCCTCCCCATTCTCTGCCTCAAGACAGAAAGCAGTACCTGCACTTTGGATTATAGGAACAGCAGTTGGACTTGGCCCCTGCATGGGACTTATTGTACCCTAAGATTTTAAATGCCCTGTGTTCATATCATGTAAAAAAAATACAGGCATTTACTTTTGAAAATTTGATGATGACAAAGAGGTCCCAACCCTGAAACCTGAACCTGGTTCCATGGTATCATTCATCTGAAAAGCTAGAGTTTTATTGCATTACCATAGGCTTGCACCTGCTACCGCCCAGATAAGCACAATGCAAATTTACCTAGATCTTTGCAGAATGACATTTTCACAGATAGGGACACCTTTTTGAAAAAAAGCCTGGCCTTGTTTGTTTCACTTAGCTTTGTTGCCCTTTTAAAATTATTGGTTTTGCTTAAATAAATCTGATATGAAAGTTTATAGCATATATAATAATTCACACTCACACCTAATTTGTTACAATAATTGGGGGGTGATTAATATCTTGAAAATATTGAGTTTTATTAATTTAATGTTTATAGTCATGCCTTTCTATAATGTGACTCTTTAGATGTATAACATTACCACCTCCTAGGAGGCCAGATCTGAAACATGATCAGTTTTTTCCTGGAAAAACACTGCCAGTAAATGCACCACTATTGATCTGACATACTACCCACTCCAGAAATTTGGGCCTGATTGTGATATCCAACCTTGTGAAAATAGGATCCTCCATGCACAGAACACCTGTCCCCTGTACTGTATGGAAGGAACAATTCCCTTGCCATCCCCGCATCCCAGGACTCCACAAAGAGTGTTCTGCACAATGGGGGTTACATGGGAAAAGGATGATGATGACACAAGAAAGGGAGTAGGCCCACAATGAGTAGGGTGATGGCTTTGTGATGCACCCTGTCCCCCCTCCCTCAACAGGAGACTGAGTGAAAAAGGAAATACAGCAAGGGCTCTATTACCTGTTACCCAGAGCCCACTCTGTGCTGGAGATCCTCCTTCAAGAGGGCTAATCATTTCAGTTTCAACAACTGGCCATTTTCTGATGAAAGAAAAAAATGCATCCAAAAATTGTCAGAAATAAATGGGGAAGTTGTTCCTGATCCATGTGGATGTGGTAGAATAGGAAGTGTGTACAAGGAATCCTTCCCTTGCTTCCTAGCATGCCTCCACAGCAAGTAGCCATCATTTTGTTCTTAGTGGTCCAATGAACATTGTGTGTGAATGGATGCTCAGGTAACTAGTGCTCATTGGAGAACTGAAACGGGTAGTGCTTCCAGGCCAGGCAAGATCATGAGAATGGCAACAAATTCCTCCCACCACTTATCCTTTCTAGATAGCACTCAGGTAGCTGTAGTGGAGGAGATGTTGCTACACCTTTTAAATATGTGTAGCAAGGAACACCTCCTGCCACTTCCCTGTGATCCCAGTGCATGATGTGCCCCTGCAAAGACAGTGCTTTTTCTTCCTCCTTTCCTTCCTTCCTTCCCCTAATGTACTCTGCCTCTTTGAAGGTATAATTTAACCCCACACAAGCAGGGTTTCTATTATTTAATAAATGTAACCGCTGCATTTGCAGTAGCTTGGGCACACAATGGGTTAATGTAAAATTGAACTTGGAATCCTACTTTCTCATCACTCAGCAGCTCATATCAGCCTTGGCCTGAACATTATCAACAGCACTATATTTTTTAGACAGGATCAACATTTTATTCATATTTTTAGTATGAAACTGTATTCTGGATCCTGAAATATTTATCATTTTTTCAGTAAGTGATGTGTACTCTTTTCCCCTGTTAGTGTTCAGTCTACCCCATAACTGACCATTCATATTTTAAAAGTCTTCCTCTTTCTAATCTGTAATTTATGTCCCAGTGCACATAGTTTTAGGCAGACACTGCCCAAAAGCATTACACAAAAGATGCATTATTTCATGGATCAAAGGTCAAAATGTTCATGATTTAATATGCCAGGGGTCACTAAGTTTTGAAATGGCTGCATATTTCTAAAGTGATGCTTAGTTCTGAAATGCCTCTCCCATTTTAGTAACTGACACCACTTTAGTTAAATTGGAAAGCCAAAAACACTTCAGAAATACTTCAGTTGCTGAGTTATGGGGTGCATTTATTCTGTGATGCCTTATGCAAATCTTCAGTGTAAGATGAATTTTAGATTCCAATTCAGTATTCAACATTATTTTCTTATTTAATAAGCATGCTCCATAAGGATTCCTTCAGTTATGCTGCCTGGCTGTGCGGCTTCCCATTGCAGTAGTTTTAATGACATTTTGATAGGTCCATAATCAGAAAGAATTTTGTATGAAATAGTGTTTCTTTTTTTCTGTGGAGAGGATATATTATAGTTGTCTTTTGCTGTTCTAGTGTATAATTTTTGTGGAAATTGGCAGTAGTAATAGTATGAGTTACAGTCCATATGCTATATACATATACTTAAATGCACTTTGTACCATAAGAGTCTCTTAAGGGTGTGTGTTTGTGTGTATAAATGCACATAGTACCATAAGGGTCTCTCAAGTTACTATGTAGTTAGTCATATCAATTTGGTGCCTTGGGTGATAAGAATAACTGACAATATTGTTTAGGACTGATATGGGCTAGTATTTGTGAAAGGTTATGACTTACATCATCATGGAATGAGTCACTGCTGGTGATCCTTACCTCTGTTACTTTTAATATGGATTATGTTTACCAGAACATTCACTTGATGTTAACGTGCAGTAGATAGAAAATGTCTTTCACAAGAGGAATGAAAAAGGTCTTCCATCTTCCAAGAAGCCTGGCTGATGCAGCAATATCCTTATTCACATTTACATTTCACATGTCCAATATGCCTCCAACAGGTTAGCACTAGACCTTCAAATAATGCTGAAAAAATATTTAGTGAATAAATGATTCAAGAAAACAGAGACATTTGCTGACAAATTCAATCACCAAAGATTCTTCAAACATCTCTACTTTTCACTTAGTTCTGCACATTGTGCATTTTATTTAATTGCATTTTACTTCATCCAAGTGGTGTGTTTGTGTAACCAATGTGAACGGAATATGTCAAAATGCAACACTGGATTGATGGTTGCTATCAACTGATGTCGGCACACAGACACAGAAACACACATATACACATATGGGAAAATCCCACTCGTGAAATACAAATGAAATTGGATAAAAACTGTTACAAAGCAAAATGTTATAAATGTTGGTTATTTGATTCACAAGGAGTGCTGGTGCTTGTGGGTAGTGATATATAAGAGGTAAAATAATGCTTTAATAAAAATAGATATTTTTAAACTTCCCCAAACTCTTTTAACCACCATATAAAGCTTTAATAACCTCAACTGCGGGTTTGTTTGGTTTTTTTTTTTGAGATAAGCAGACTAAAAAACAATAGTAATCCAAAGAAAGATATTCTTTCCTTCAACAAGAAACATAAACATGATAGAGTGTTGTTAAATACATGTCAAAAACAATGTATGTAGAGTAGACAATGGGTAAAATAAGCACTCCGGACCCAGTTTGAAAAGTGACTTAGGTATTTAGGAGCCTAAATTTTCATTTAGACTCTTTTGAGTCTATTTTGAAAATGGGAGTCAGATGGTTTCAGAAATGTTACCTCCTATCTAATGATGTTACCTCCTATCTAATGAAAGGACTAAACAAAACTATGGCTTTTTCAAAGCTCAGACCTGTCCCCCCTGTTTCATTTATGAAGATCTTCAAACTAACTAAACTATGAGTTGCAACTCATAGATCTCATTACGTAGGGAGGAAAATGCAATGAGGCAATGGTTTTGAGCAGGAGGGAACATACTCAAATGTTGAGCACTGTCTCATTATCGAATATTTCTTGTTTTTTAAAATGTTGTGTTTTGATTTTATTCCAGTCCTCATCCAGTATTGTAGATATGTCCCATATCTTCATTCATCAGTCTTTTTTTTCTGACAATTGATGAAAGACTAGTGGTTCAGTAGAGCTGGTCAAATTATTGAAAGCTCGCCCTTTGCCAAATTTAGCCTTTGTTTTCTGTTCTCAGACTGTCTGTGAACAGATCATAATTTTCAGAAATGTGTTTGATCAACCTTATTTGAAAAATTTTCTATCTGAACGTATCTGTGACTGAACTTTTTGAGAATTACTTCCCTTCTTTGATAGTCAAAAATAGAAATGCAAGCTGTTTTGAGAACCTGCGTTTCAATTACATGCTATGATCCATTTCCCTGGTTAGGTAAGTATAGCTCTTAGAAGCCTGTTTTTGGTGTGAGTACTGCTAATAAGAATATAAAATTTTGTTTTCCATCAATATTCTGCAAAATTCAGTGAAATGTTGTTGCTTCAGCAGATATTCCTACCAGCAAACTTGTTTACTAGAATATCATAGCATGGGAACACAAAGGTCTGCAAATCTAATCAAACTGAGTATAAAAAATCTAATGAATATTTACAAAATGCAATATTTGCATAACTGTAATCAGCAATGTTAAGAAAACATACTATATCAATTAACAAAAAACTAGCTTTTGCTGTTGAATTTCACAGAGAATTACCAGATTTTTTACCCTCTCTCTGAAATCCCTTGATTATTTCCACTGTAATGCTAGATACAAGGAAAAAAAACAACAACGTTTGGACACCTCCTTTTGTTCATACACGTTTACATTATTCTGTAATCTAAGAAAAAATATTCCAGTGCAATATTTTGAGACATTTCACAGGTAGAATAACCCACTCATAGGGAGGTAACCCCGCCTGTGATTAGAGAGCACTTTAAAGTAAGCAGAGCCATTCAGAATTTTAGAAGAATTAAGTAACCTATGCTATATCTGATGTTTGCTCTGTGGTGTCTTACGGGGATTCTCTCTTCTATCTTGAGACCTTTTTTAAACAGCCATGCAGGTGGTGGTTCTTCTTTCAACTGGCTTACCCAATTTATTTGACTGCTAGGACAAAAATAATGTTATGTGCAAGAGCAATTTGAAGTGTAATGTTTGCAATTAATTTGAAGAGAGGATGATCATCATCATCATCATCATCATCATCATCATCACAGTGTCAGCCATTTTCATGCCACTGCAAGGTGAACACTTCTTCTGTCCATCATTCTGGAGATTGCTTTGTTGTAATCTGGTCACACTTGGACAGTGTGGGTTGGCAAGTTGAAATATAATGAAGACCCTCACAGAAAGCACATATAGGGATCAAAAGAGTGTACAACACTATATCTTTGGATCACAGTGTTAAAGACACCATTTCCCTTTTCTATGGTGAGGTGAAGACAAACTAGAGAACATGACAAAAAGATTGCCATGGATAACGCTCTTAACTGAAAGTCAAAGATGATTAATGAGAGAGATATGAGAACATCATTCTTTTGACTTAAGGGGCAGATAGAGGAGAGTGAAAGAAGGCAAATAAGATGTGTACATAAAAGAGAAACTTATGATGGTGATCTTAGCTCCCCTCAGCAAATGGAATTGAATGTTGACCCATTTTTCATTGGAATTTGACTCTTTCGATCTTATCAGTCTTTTTAAAGGAAGATGGTAAAAATGTTCTCTGTAAAGAAACAAAAAGAAGCCAAACTTTGATGGAAACTGAGTTGTCAAAAAGGAATCAGAATGTGGAAAAAGCAGTCCCCATGATTTTTCAAATTGATATATGGTACTCTTCTCTTCAGGCATAAATTATCTTCCCCACTCTCAACAGCCCTTCCTACCCTACTGCCCCACTCAAGCTAAAACTAAGTTGCCAGAAGGAATGCAACAAAGTGAGAGTTATTAAAAAGGAATTTGGTGTGAGTTGTAGACATTGACAGAGTTAGTTGGGTATCTGAAAAAAAAACTTGCTAGACAAAAAGAGGGAAAAGTAACAGCACTATGTGTTAAAGTAAATTTGAAGTTAGAGATAAATCGGTGGATGTATTTAATGTCCTAGATAACTTAGGGGAACCTACTTATCTAAGAGCTGTCTTCCTCTTTTTATCCAGTCCAAGAAGCCCCCGTTTCAGAAAAAGGAAAAAATATGGCTAGAGTATGATTTCTGTTAATGCTGACACATTCTTCATGATAGAAGAGGAGGCTTATTTCATTGACAGAAGTTCCTCCAGAAGAGGACACATTTATTCTAGATAGACAATTTGTAGGTAGGGGGTTTGATTAGGTGGGAGAGTGGGTGATAATCATGAGAACCACAAGGTAATTCACCATTTGGGTACAAGGATATCTGATCTCATGAGGTTTGTACTGGATTTACTTTAAGGAGTGCTTCTAATACAACCTTTGGTTATGTAATAAGTCAATTTCAGTGATATAGATCATTATGGAAGGTCCTGGGAGTTAAATTTAGGCAATCAGAAGGGATTAAGTTAATTATTTCTATAAGTGTCAGGATCTGGATTCAGGGTAGTCATGCCTGGTGTTTGGAACAGTGGTCAAAAACAGGTACCAATAGTCAAAGCTGGATATAGAATCAGGACTGGGCAGAGGGCAGTGTTGAAACTGAGGCCATGGGTCAGAACTGGGGTCAAAGTTTTTAGACAAGCCAAATCATAATGGTAGTCAGAGTCTTGGTGCAGGCTAAAAGTCAAAGCCAGTTTGGAGTCAATCGAAGTATCTGGGGCCAGGAGGATGGTGCAGGGCTGGAGCATGTCAGGAACAGGGCTGAAGCAAGGTCAGAACAGCATACGAACAAGGCTGAAGCAGTCTGGAACAAAGCTGGGGCAGGGAAAGGTTAGAGGGCAGTCTGGAAGCCTAGTGAACGTGTAACACCCCAAGTCAGCAGGATTGTTCCTAACCAAGTGGTGCTGTTACACAAACTAACTTGCAGCTCTGGTAGTGAAAATGAGATACTTGTGCTTGGTAGGGGGGTGGGTGTCATCTGATCTGGGTCCTACCCAAGTATAGGCTGCTTCAGCACACCTGAGGGATGACTCATTGTACCTATTGAGTGCACAGGGGGTGCAAGCCAACCCACATCTAAAGTCCCCTTCCCCAATCTAAGGGGAGGAGCCACTGAACCCAGGGCTCAAGTGAAGTCAGGGCACAACAAATGAGAAAATAGGGGTGGAAGGATCACAGGATCAAAAGCAGAGGGGAGCACCGAACAGAGAGCTCCAGACAGAGCCCTCTGCTCCTCTAAGGTGTCCAGGGAGCCAGTGGATGTGGACGTGGTGCAGAGGAACTCTGCCCAGTTACGTGACCTAAGGGGGGAGTGAAAGTAAGCCCCAGGGTCACAGAGCACCTACCCATCCAGCATCGTCCTCCTGGTATGGTAGATGGCCACCTTGGCCAGTGCCAGGAGGAGATTGATGAGGAGGTCTTGTGATTTCATGGGGCCATGGATGGGGTATGCATAGAGGAGTAGGTGAGGGGAGATGTGCTGTCAGAACCTGAGGAGAAGGTTCTGGAGGAGCCAGAAAAAGGCTTACAAACTGGTGCACTCAAGGTAGATGTGTGCCAAGGTCTCCCTCACACTGCAGAAGGGGCAAGTGTTGGCGAAGGGTGGGATTGGGGGTGAACTGTGCCAGATACACACCCGTGCTCAAAGCTCTGTGAAAGAGTCGTCAGCTAATATCCCTAGTGGGCTGTGAAACCAGGTTGGAATATGGACTGGCCAGTGAGTCATTGTAGCTGAGTGAGCAGCCCTAGTACAGCTGCAAGTTTGTCTCAAAGTGGGTTTCTTTGGAATGTTTCTGCTTCCATGTGCCGGGGTAGCTAGCCATGGGGAATTTGTGTCTGTGTGTGGATGAGAAGATGGTACAGAATGGGAGGGGTTTTAGAATACTAAGTACTGTGGAGCTTTGGGGGATGATTTCCACCTGAACTAAAAGGGGACTACTCTGCTAACAAAGATTTGATGGGTTATTGATAATGGAAACTAGCAGAAAGCAATCAGTTGTTGAGGCGTGTTCAAGGGGGACCATAACATTTATTGTAAGCAGTAGAAATAAAAGTGAAATTATTGTCCTGTAGTGAGGGTAAGAGTAGAATTATGACAGCATCAGGGGAAAACTATGACTGTGGAGAAGAAGCCCATTCAGCTAGTGCACCAGAGGTTCAGAAGAAAAGTGGTTCAGTAAATATAAATGGACATACAGTTACTCATAAATCCTATAATATGAAATGTGAAATGTAAAAAACTTAAATGGCAAATTGAGCTGGCTGGAATGTCTGGCTTTGGGAAAATTATAATGATTTCTAAAACATAGTGAGATGAAATCATTCGGATACTACAATTTCTGGCCCTCTGCAACTTGGGGAAAATAAGTTACATTTTCGAAGTTGGGGAAACATTTATCTGAAGTATTCAATTTCTTGGGGGAGAAGCAGTTTCTGTGTGCAGATGAAGCTCAGATCAGACTAGTCGCTCTTGCTTTTGCACACTTCATTCTTGAAGTCATCTGCCAATGATAGAGTATTAAAAATGTCATTTTCCTCCTGGTTTGAAGTTCATTACGTATCTGAACATGCCTGAGAGGTAAGGTTATGTCGATATTAGATATATCAAAGTCTCAAAATATGCATATTTCATAAAGAAAGGATTAAGGGAGATAGACGGGAGCTTTTCATTGTTTCATTTGCCAAAGCAGAGTAAAATCAAATAGAGCAAGAAATTAATTTATCCAAATAGATCACTAGCGAGACTGGGGCTGACTCAGCAAAAAATGACACATATCTGTAATCTAGTTCAGTTTGTGATATACTAGGAATGTGTTATACAATCAAAGCAATTTAAAAATGAAGAAGTTCCTCTAGTGATATCTGTATTTTTTTAACTCATTCACTTTTGGGCATTGTTACATTAATGGGTTCACATACATGGAGCAGAATTGTATATCTGGGCAGGAGGTAGCATGTGCTGAGATCTCCAAACAACAGCATTAAACATGTTTATTGCAGCAACTATTTTCATCCTGTAGACCCCTGCAAAGAGTAGATTAGTGTGTGCTTCCAAACTGCCAGACGATATTCCAATTACCAGAGACCCCATCTCTGTTACAAATGTATAACGTCGATGATGATCTCTTCTGTACCCCAATCCTGACACACAAACAGAAACAAATTCATGTATGGCGTCAGCAACAGGCCAATTTATATCTAGAGTGATTTTAATATCATTTTTAACTTTGCACAGGAAAATGGGTCTGAATGAATCCAGTCCAGATTGTAACCACAGATAATAGAAAAAATAGGACAGAGTGTCAAGCAAAAAAGAAACCAAAAAAAAAAAAATGGATCATTCCACTTTAATGCAGTTACAGATGTGCAGGATATTTCCCCAACCCCATCCTAATACACTAGATGTCAAAACAAGGCTTTCTTCAAACTGGTCCCAAAGACCCAAGCAAGAAATAGATAGTAATAGTAGATAGTAAAGTAAGAACTGTTTTCCCTCCAGGCAGACTCAGACTTCATCTAACTCTCCATGTAGATTGAAAAGAAGATACTTGAAAGTAAACTAAATGCAAACCGATGTTAAAACAAGATCTTCTGATTTGGACAACAGCAAGAATGTCAAGAGCACAATGTCATTGCATAATTTATCCCAACATGCATAAATATTGTAGTGTTCTAGCCTTGGTATTGCAGCTATGCACTGTCCTAAGACCCTTACCCAATACCTATTTCTAAATACAATAAAATGAATTAAGAATGAAGTGAGCGCATTAAGTAGTGAAATACAGTGGGGTAGTGTAGACTGGCTATTGGTACGAATTGGCACACACATTCTGCTGTCCAGTTAGAATCCTGTTTTGGAACCTGGATCTCTAATATGCCAATTACAAAATTATTCCAGTAAATCCCCCTCTTTCCCCCAGACTGATCTTTGATTGAGAAACACCTATTCTTGCTTCCTTCTTCAACTGGCTGCCCTACTTTTCACCTCTCTGAGCAAGTCTCTCCTACTCTAACATTGAACCTGCCCCTTCTCCAAATGCCTGGTGTTCTGGGGGAATTTCCTCACTTTTGACTTTCTTAATTTAGAACCTCCAAAGTCTCTTATTTTGACACACTTTGAAGCATTCATTGAGTTTTGGTACTTAAAACAGGAGGTCAGCCTCATTTTTGCAGCAGTTTGAAGAGTGCACATTACACAGCCTTGAAAATCCAGAGAGAGATTCCCCCTGCTGAAATGATGAGAGAGGCCATATGGCAAAAGACAAATAACAAGGCTTTTGAATTTTTAATAGACTGGGGTGAGCTCAGGGAAAATCCACAGGGCAAACAAACTCACTATTTTCTTTATTTTAATATTCCCACTTTGTTGGATTCATAAGTCTATGACATATTTAATTAAAGACAGAGAATGTAAAAAAGAGGACAAAAATGTGTGGAGCAACAGAAATATTTCTTACTTATGCAGTAGACTGTCTCTAATGGAGCCCTTTCACAAGCAAAACGAGAACATGCAGTGTATACTGCAGATAAACTAGCAATGGTTCATCTTTGGAGTATAAGGGAGTTCTTACATAGCAGTTTTGTTCAGGGAGAGGAGAAGATCCACAATAATATTGACACTGGTGCTAAGAATTTTATCCATAAAATAGTCAGTGAGTCAACTTGTAACATTAAGATTATTTTGCATGATTGACCCTACAATGAGATGTTGCTTAACTTGGTGGTAAATAGAATTGTCCCCTGTTGTGTGTCTAGTGTGTTTGGTTTTGGAGCCGTGACCCAGATCATATGACTAGGGTCAGGAACTACCTTTTTCAGTTTCAAAAGAGCACCTATCTATTTGGGAGAATTTGCATAACAGGAGCATCTTTCCCATAGTGGAACTGCCCCAATACTCTCCCTTCATCTCCCCCTGACCATTTAGCAATACGATGGGCAGAGTGGTCATGACTCTTCACGAAGAAAGCCGGAGAGGCAGGTCATGCAGGGCAGGGAGATAAAACAGTTTGGTACCTGGCTGCAGCAAAATGACAAATTCTGTGGCAAAGAATACAAAATTCCAAGGCAAATCATATGGCCACACATTGCATATTCCACATGGCCTTAATTAACATGGATAACATAATTTGATATCTCTTAGAGCTATTGTTTCACTCTCTCTGCAGACTCAGGCAGGCACTATCTTAGAGGGCTTTCCCTTCACCCTCCCCCGTGGTTCTTGTCACGCAGACAGAAAGCAGAAGACCAGAAGTCCAAGGTGCAGGCAATGTGATGTTTATTGAGATTAGTTTTCAGCAAGAATGTCCATAACTCTGATGCTGCAGAGCCTGGTTTCCCAGTGTCCCATTCTCTCCCCTCCTTAGCAGGCATAATTATACCTGAAATGCACGCCCTTGGTCCCACCCCTTACAATTTTTGTTTTCACGTTCCATTTGGGGCGGGGCCGTGAATCTGGGGTCTTCATCCAACCTCTTTTGTATCCCATGGGAGGGTTAAGGAGTGACATTGTGCTACAGTCAGGGACAGGCATTTCTTTGGGCTTTTACTGCATTATACCTTCCACCCAATCGCCCCTTGCCCCTCCGAATTGGTTGCTTGACCTTAAGATAGGAGTTGAGGCTGTCTTAAAGTGTGCTCCCGTATATTATACTCCCACCATATGCAGTAACACTTTAACTGTTCTTATCTGTTCCCATTATACTAACAAACCCATCTGGCTAGGCAGAAGCAATATACACAGTGTCTTTGTCCTTTGTTCACACATAGTCATAAAAATATGTGTATCAAGAGTCAAACGGATAAAGAAGACCTAAAATTCTATCTCAGGTGAAAATACAGGCCTGAATCTTACATTATCACTAGCAGTCCTCACACATCCTTCCATTGGTTAAGTTTGCTTCATGTTTTTGAGATTCTCTCTGCAACCATAAGTGATAGAAACATAATTGTTTTGATTTTTTTGTATTGAAAGTCTAAGAAAAGGAGAAAAATGGAAGATGGTTGTGACCCCTGCTTAAATTTCATTTTTTGCTCCCACCCCCGAATTTAGATCACAGGCTGAGAACCCCTGTTTGCTTTTAAATGCAGCTGTAACAAAATCAACACTATTCAATTGGTGGGACTGTCCCCACTAAAATCATGGTGCCCTTAAACAGTTACCCCATCAGGTCTCACCGTATATCAGCTTATTCAATAGAGTAATAGTGACCTTTCCCACTATTCATTAGTTTCTCTGATTGCTAGTGACTTAATGTTGTTTTTCATATGGCATATGAGGGTGTAGTAGATGTGGCAGTCTAGATTCCAGCATGAGACATCTTTTTGTTTACTGATGTGTCAAAGCTGAAAATGATTTTGTTGGTCATTTATTTGGTTATAACATTTGGCACAATTAAAGCATTTGCTGTACATGAACTCTTATTCGAATGAGATTCAAATGAGCCTTAACTGTGCTTAATTTACAGTTGTCCATTGTGGACTGGGGATTTTCAGAATTTTCCCTCCATTTTCTTCATTTTTTCTTCAAAAAAACACACCCTTTTTTTCTACCAGGAAAAGTTGGAAAACATTTAAAAAGTGAGAAAATGTGAATAAAACATTTTTTCACCTTTTTGTTAATGGTTGGTTCATTTTACTTTTTTCAACTGGAAAAGGGTCAAAAAGTGTTGTTGATTTTTAAAAAAATGAAAGTTGAAATGTTTATTCTCACATCTCATTTCAAAATGACAATTTCAATAACTTTTTCATTTTTATTTTCCTAATCATATAATCAAAACATATAATTGAAATTGACATTTTCTTTACAGGAAATTTTGATTTTTACTGAACCACATTTTCATATGGAAAATATTTTATTAGAATTTTTTTAATTAGCTTTAGAAAAGTTTTTTATACTGGAACTCAATATTATTTATGAATTCAATGGGAATTCATATTCCATTTAAGGCAGAATTTTAAATGGCTAGTGATGAAGGTATGCTGAACAACTTACAATTCCATCTTAAATTCCTGATCCTTACGGCCCTTTGTTTTCAGTGGGGTTTTTTTTATTATTATTATTTGTTCCTGGGAAGTTATTGGTGTTTATTACTACAACAAGAAAAAACAGATAAAAATCAGTGCAAAAAACTATTAATACTTTTTCTGGATAAATATCAGGGTTTATTTTGGTGGCAG
The DNA here is from genome assembly GCF_965152235.1 of Eretmochelys imbricata. NCBI lineage: Eukaryota > Metazoa > Chordata > Testudines > Cheloniidae > Eretmochelys > Eretmochelys imbricata. The sequence continues at coordinate 147,435,450 of NC_135572.1, forward strand.
AAGGACAGAGGAAAAATGTATTCAGTAGATGAATGCTCTAATGATGGAATTCAATGTGGTTTGCTGCAGAACTAAAACAGAACTCAGAACACAGTGCCACTGCTAAGATTAAGAAAACAATATATCTCTAATCCCCAGGTAAAACTTTTCATGTGAATAAACAGTTTACTGTTGTAAACTTAGAACTATAAATATTTACATTTAATAACGGGGGCCATAACATTTGGAACACATACACTCAACTTTATCCTTTTCTTCCTTGTGTTCTGAAATGTATTGTGATACAGATTTTCATTTTCTTCCCATTTTAGTGTTTCAGATCTTTAAACCGTTATCTGCTGACAGCTTGAAATGTGTACATGGTGCGCGTGAGATTTATCAGTATGTGCAGATGTACACGCACTTCAGAGCCTGAATGCGTACATGTTTGTTTATTATATGTGTCTTCTAGACTAATACCCAGCCTTACTTCAACAGGCAGCCTTGCATATACATATTATAATACATTTATCTCATGCAATGTATTGTATTTTCTTGATAAAACAAGTTATTTGTTATATATTTGAAAGATACAAAAGTAGGGTGAAAATTGGAAAAAAAATGAATAATACTTTTTGAAAACCCAGGATTTTTTAGGTAAAAATAGGTTTAAACTGAAAATGAGGGGGTTTACTGATCCTGTAGTAGATTTACTTATTTGTTTAACTTTATGCAGTGCGTAGTCCCATTCACTTTTCGCAGTAAGTGAAGTTCAGCATGTGCATAACTCTTCGTAGGATCAGGGCGTTAATCACTTTACTTCTTAATCATTTGACTCCTGTAAAATCCCATTGATGTTAATAGCTAAGCTGCCATCGATTTCACAATTCAGGGGCTAGGATTTCACTATATATTATGTACTAACATTTAGGGATCATGGTGGATAAGTAAGCTCCTTTGTTTTCAGACTTTCTGGATTTCAGTTTATTTTTGTTTTTACTAAAAAAAACCCCAGTGTTTTGCAAAAGCTATTAGTTGGGTTTTTTTAACATGAATTTTGGACCACTCATGTACATGCAAATTCTTATTGTTGAGTAAATCAAATATGTTTCTTGCAGTAATAATAAATTAATCTATATGTAAATGTCTGTTTAAGTAGAGCAATGTAGAGGAAGATACACATCCACATATGTACATGCATATGTGTACATACTGCACTCAATGAAGTAAACCACACATTAAACTGCTTTTACTTTCAATACTCTTATTTTTCTCTATTTTTTCACCATTGAAAAAAAAAATTGTAGAACACTGATAAATTCCAGGAAATTTTAATCAAAATAAAAAGCAAAAATGAAGGGCCTTGTGAATAAGCAAATCAAGATAAACTCTCAGTGCAATGCTGTAGCAAAAAAAGGCTAGTGTACTTCTTGGATGTACAAACAGGGATGTAGTGAATAGAAATAGGCAGGTGATTTTAACCTCTGTATATGCCATTGGGGAGACTGATACTGGAATACTGTCTCTGCTTCCAGTATCCACACTTTAAAAGGTAAGTTGAAAAATAGGAGAGAGTGCAGAAAAAAGTCATAAAAATAATGTGAGGGATGGAGAAATAGCCTTAGATTGAAAATCTTAAACAACTCAATCTGTTTAGCTTGTCAGAAGGAAGATTGAGAGCCATGACATGATCTCAGTGTATGAGTACCTTCACAGGCAGAAAACACTGGTTACTGAAGGGCTTTTTAAACTAATAGAGAAAGGCATAGCAAGAATCATAAGAACAGCCATACTGGGTCAGACCAAAGGTCTATCTAGCCCAGTATCCTGTGTTCCGACAGTGGCCAGTGCCAGGTGCCCCAGAAGGAATGACCAGAACAGGTAATCATCAAGTGATCCATCCCCTTTTGCTCATTCCCAGCTTCTGGCAAACAGAGGCTAGGGACACCATTCCTGCCCATCCTGGATAATAGCCATTGATGGACTTTTCCTCCATGGTTCTTTCTTTTTTGAACCCTCTTATGGTCTTGGACTTCACAACATCCTCTGGCAAGGAGTTCCACAGGTTGTCTGTGCGTTGTGTGAAAAAATACTTCCTTTTATTTGTTTTAAAGCTGATGCCTATTAATTTCATTTGGTGACCCCTAGTTCTTGTGTTATGAGAAGTAGTAAACAACACTTCCTTATCTACTTTCTCTACACCAGTCATGATTTTGTAGACCTCAATCATATCTCCCCTTAGCTGTCTCTTTTCCAAGCTGAAAAGTCCCAGTCTTATTAATCTCTCCTCATATGGAAGCTGTTCCATACCCCTAATAATTTTTTTGACCTTTTCTGGACCTTTTCCAGATCCAATATATATTTTTTGAGATGGGGCGACCACATCTGCACACAGTATTCAAGATGTGGGTGTACCATGGATTTATATAAAGGCAACATGATATTTTGTGTCCTATTATCTATCCCTTTCTTAATTATTCAAAGCATTCTGTTTGCTTTTTTAACTGCCACTGCACATTGAGTGGATGTTTTCAGAGAACTATCCACAGTGTCTCCAAGATCTCTTTCTTGAGTGGTAATAGCTAATTTAGACCCCATCATTTTATATGTATAGTTGGGATTATGCTTTCCAATGCGCATTACTTTACATTTATCAACATTAAATTTCATCTGCCATTTTGTTGCCCAGTCACCCAGTTTTGAGAGATCCTTTTGTTGCTCTTCGCAGGCTGCCTGGGTCTCAACTATTTTTAGTAATTTTGTATCATCTGCAAATTTTGCCACCTCACTCTTTACTCCTTTTTCCAGATCATTTATGAATATGTTGAATAGGACTGGGCCCAGAACAGACCCCTGGGGGACATCACTATTAATGTCTCTACATTCTGAAAACTGACATTTATACCTACCCTTTGTTTCCTATCTTTTAACCAGTTACCAATCCATGAGAGCACCTTCCCTCTTATCCTGTGGCAGGTTACTTTGCGTAAGAGCATTTGGTCAGGGACCTTATCAAGGCTAGAAACTGAAATTATATAAATTCATATTCAAATGATGGCACACATTTTTAACAGTGAGGTAATTAACCATTGTAACAAACTATTAAAGATACTCTGTCTCTTCACACAGCTTCTTCATATAATGCATAGTGAACTTGTGGAACTCATTGCCAGGGGACATTGTGAAGACAAAAAAACTATGATTGGTTCAAAAAAGAATTAGCCACTAATGGATGTCTTCTCCATGAATGTATCTATTAGCCAAGATGGTCAGGGATGCAACCCCATGCTCTGGGTGTCCCTAAACCTCTGTCTGCCAGATGCTGGGACTGGATGACAGGGGATGGATCACTGGATGAGTCCCCTGCTCTGTTTATTCTCTCTGAAGCATCTGGCACTGACCACTGTTGGAAGACAGGATACTTGGCTAGATGGACCATTGGTCTGACCCAGTACAGCCAATCTTCTTTTCTTTTCCTCTTATGTTCTTGATGTCTTCAAACCAAGATTGGTGCCTTACTGGAAAATATGCTTTATCCAAAATACAAATTATGCCTTCTTCAAACACAAGTTATTGGGCTCAATATAGGGGTAAATTGGTGAAATTTAATGACCTGTGATACACAAAGGTCAGATTAAATGATCTAACAGCTCGTGGCCTAAATGCTGTGAATCTATTTTATTGATGTATCCCCTTCCCAGAGGTGTGTATCAAGCCTCCTCCTTGGTGCATGCTACTTGGAGTGGGTTCTCCCCTCTCCTTACATTGGTTGGATTCTGTGTTCTTTATTGTGACACCTCATGACTCCTCGATGTGCCAGAGACATAAGAGAGCTATCTCTTGAGAAACTGAATAATGCTACCACTGCTGCAAGGCATACACAAAAAAAAGTGAAGTATATCAACACAAACCCCAGCAAGGAAATAACAGGAGCAAGAAAATAGGATCTGGAGGAGGAAAGAGTTAGCGATTACTATGAATGCTAACACATCAGCAAATTTCCCACTTCCCAACACTCAGAAACTTCCCATGAAGATGGCTGGAAGTGAATACTGCAGCACTGTGAATGTTGAACAGCTTAAATAAATGAAGGGGGAGGAAGCCTGTCTTTGCCCTCAGGTGGGACAGGGGCCTTTTCCGTCTCCCTGGTCTGCAGAACTGTGGAGGTCTCAGCTGGTTCTCAATACCCAGTGCCAGAGTCTCTCTTCCACTTTGGATCCTGGTTTCTGCAGGGTTGGAACTGCCTGACCCAGGCACTAGATCCCACAGCATTGGGAGACTCTTTTTTGTCTTTTGAGAGGGAATTAATCACAGACTCCCTAAGGTGTTCTGCTTATCTCTCATCTCCTGAACTCAAAACTGAAACTAAACCTAGTTTCTTTGCGTCTGAGTCCTGCTGTCCCCTGTCACTGAGGGACTGAGCATCCCTGGCTCATTCTTGGCCCAACAAACTGCTTGTCCATATCATCCCATGCAGAAGCTTTCCCGTTGGCCTCACTAGTCCATTGTGTCCGCATCTCTGACTCTCAGAACACTAGTGAATGGTGTCAGAGGGCTCTGGTAGCTGCTATTATTAATTATTATTATTATTATATTTCATAGAGCAGGACCCTATTTGTAGCCTCAAACAAAACACACATGCTCTACACAGTTCCATTGGCTCTGCACGTGCAAAAGATTTAAGTCTCCTCAGGGCATTTGGGGGGTGGGGAGAGACTTTTAATTTTAATTTAGGCTCACACTTCATTTTAAGTCCATAGGTCTCAAGCTGAGACGTTTGTATCTTGTTTATGGTAATTGTGACAGGAAACTATGTGATGCAAAGATACTCAAGGGCATTCTCCCTAAAAGTTATGAAAGCAAGCTGCTGAAGCACCTGGACAGAGGTGAATACTGAACTTGAGACAGATGACAGATAGACTGAGACTGACAGAGTCCCTCTGCCAGGACACTGAGATAGGAAGGTGTTGTGTGTGCCTGTGAAACACTTTCTGGTAAAGAATTTTTGTTGAATAAAGGAGACTCTCCAGGCAGGGTCTCTCTTTAATAACCGAAACTTGTCTAGACTTGTTTATATTTCAGGTGGAGGGAAATCAAGACAGGACCCACCTGCAGTGCCACACCTAATCAGGGGTGTTTGATAGGGTGACCACCCATGCCTTCACAGTCCCTTGTAAATTTAGTGACCCTAAATTACCAAACAGACCATATTACCAAACAGACATTGCCTGTAAAAGAGTTTGAAAGGGAAATTTCAAAATTTATAGTAGGATGTTTAGTCACGTGTCCTCCCAGATCTTTTTCATATAGCTCTTAAGGAACAATTGGGTACATATCTCCAAACTCCTGTACTACAGTGTTTAATATTTTTGTTTAACGTACCGAAATATTGCATAAGTAAAATGACCATGAATATGAAACAATAATTAGTATGCATATTTCAAAAAGTAAATAAAATACTTGAGATATTTGAAAAGCAGTTTCTAAACAGAAATAACTGGATACTTTACTGTGTTTTGGATTAATTACATATATAGATATCTATCACTGTAATTTTACATGGTACTTAAATAAAGTATAATATGCTAAAGAAAATAATGCAAAACAAAATCCTTGCACCAAAGTGTTTACAGTCTAGAAACACACACTGCTTTACTGGGAACAACCAGAACATACTGTGGGGATGTTACTGCTAGTATGCTTCATAGAATTAGTGGTTTTACAGAAGGAAAAAGTGATATGAAGGAGGGGAGGGAGAGGACCTGCCATATATTGATTAGGCTTTCCCGGCTTCAGGTGCACCATGAAAAAAGGACAGGGAACAAGGTGGGGATGTAGCAGGAAAGGCAGGTAGATTCGTAGGCAGGATTGAAAACATCAAGTGTTTTACGTATGAATGAAGCATGTAGTTCTAATCATATCTTCATTTCTTTTTAAGAAAATTAATGATTTGCACGTTATAATGTTTTCATTTTGAGCATGAGCCAGAAATCTCTTTGGACATACTCTATAAGTTCTAGAATTGATAGTTTATCATGTCTTAGATAAATCCTTCAGTGTTAGTAAAGGTAGCTTCTTAGATTATTACCTGAGTGTCACTATTGTGTGTTCAGAAAGAAAGTTGTTTAAAAAATTATAGATGGTGAGATTTTTTGCTGAAGCTGGCTTCAGAATGTTAATATTTGTTATAAAGATCAAAAATGAAATATTTATATATTTATGAAATAATATCCAGTTTCAAAATGTCATAGCTATTGTCTTAGCGAGAATACTCCATGCTATCTCATGTTTTGAGCTTTGTTAAGAATAGCTATATAATTCTATCTTCTAGCCACATTTTATCAGTTAATAAGGGTGATTACATAGATTTCTACAGCTATTTAAAAGACTGTAGAAACTGTAATTTTCTTAGTTGTAGGTGTCAGTTGTCTAGAGATGCCAAATCGGTATATCTGTGAACACACATACCATTTACAGATTTTATTGGTGACAAAAATGTATCAACTTTCTCTTCATTTTTATAAGAGGGTTTTGCTGTATAAATGAATTAGTATCCTCATTGTGCATTACCTGGAAATATACACATATTATTATTTGTGCCAGTTGAGCACATTTAGAGCCAGTCTTTTTTTTAAAACAAAACCACAATTCTTAACATTTTACTAGATGATGTAGGTCTGATGCTTCTACAGTTCTCTGTAAACGAGGAGGGGGGGGGGGGTGTGTGTGTGTGTGTGTGTATGTGTGTGTGTGTGTGTGTGTGTGTAAATAGTTAACAGATAAGGTGCCAGTAGATGGCGCTCAAGAATATGTAGTATAGTTCCAGAGTTTTGTCAGTGAAACTTGTCGTGCATTGTGAATGGTTTCCTTTGGCTGCTCTTTGTATAAGTTCTTACCATGGTGTAAGAAATGTTCTCATATAAATCAGGAGTAACACCATTTTAAAGTACTTTATTTTCTTCATTTGGATTTTGGAGGGTCTATGTGGACTAGTCAGTGAATCTAGAAATCAAAATGCTGTACACTTGGGAGCTGCACAACCTAATGAGTTCATTCAAGCCTGGGATGAAGATTGAGACTACCTGCATGGTGGCAGTCAGCTCACAAGCTACAGCTCTGCAGCCTTTTTCTTCACCAGAGGCGCAAACACTTTTCTGCATCTTTAATTTTTATGCAAGCAGATTGCTGTAATTGATAAGCAGAGCTAGACTGGGCACTGATTCAAAATGAGTTTGATAAAGGCCGGGAGCCATTCCATTTATGGGCTTCTGAAAATGACTCAACATTTTGTTCTTAGAGATTGGATTTAATGATCTTGACGGTTACTGACGCATCAGTCTTTTCAGCGTCCCTTCTCCTTTTATAATTAAATTGAAGGTTGGTGTTAGGGAAGCTGGTGCTCTGTCAGGTAGTATACATTTTTCCTTGCCTAGAAAAGGAAGGCTGTACAGTCAGCTAGGTATTATTCTGCTCCAGCTAATCATGGGAAAAAGAAAGGGAGAGAGATAGCAGGCTCTCTGTGCTGAAGTCAATTCAATTATCCATTCATTAGGGTATTGTTAATGAGGCCTTTTTTGTCTGAGGGTTCTGTTTTCTATGAAGTATCATATTTAAATATGTTTGTTTTTAATCACATCATGGATTTCTGTGTGATCGGTTTCAATTCAGAGGGGATTGCACTGAAACAGTGGCATTTGGCTGTGTGGAAAAATCCCATCTATTTTGCTGTCTTTGTAGATGTTGGCAGGCCTAATTTATCTGACGTGTGTCCATATGCTTTTTTTTTACTTCAGCTCCAGTGTAAACGTATGCGGTGTCTGGCATATAAACAGAGGTCCATTGATTTTTGCCATTGAATTGTCAAATACTGTTTATCCTTCTCAATCTGTCATAGTTTTCTTTATTGTTAATTCTTCGTGTTCTGTGTCTGCAGATAAATACAGGCATGATAAGCAGATTACTGTTTACAAACGTCATGAATATGCATAGAGACACTAAAAAGGAAATCCAAAGTACAAATATGAAAAGTAAGCTGAGCCACACTTATTACATGAATGCACCTTTAAAAATTCAAACCTCCCTTAAAATGAAAGAACTTTTAGATTTCTAACAGTATGAGGTAAAATTCTACTGCTTCATACAAAGTCTCAGTAAAAGAACTTTGCAAAGAGATCAGGGATATCACTGGGAGAGAAAATTGTGCATTTTTGTTCTATTTTGGGCGTGCCATACTCTGGAGAAGTTGACATGATTTGGCTTATAAAGAGAAAAGGACCATTTAAATTATATATGGTAAAATGGGCTTCCGAGCTGGCCTCCAAACTTATATCTGTAATGATTTGCATGTATAAAGCTTATTGATGAATAGCGGATGTTTATGTGCAATGCTGATTGCGTACACAAATTATTTACACCAGCAAAATTGAACGGTTAGTCCACTTTTGAGAATTCATCCTATAATGTTTTACTCAGAGGCTTAACGAAAATCAACGTATGAAGCACAAACAATAACATTTCACACACATGCAGTGGAGAAAAAAATCAACCACTATTCTCAAAGGTAGTAGTATGTTATATAGTGCATATGTATCTATAATGCTTGTCTGGTTTTAAAGTAAACAGTACCTTTTATGTTACACTGTATGGGCATAAATTCAGGGCCAGATTAAGGCAAGCTGGGGCCCTAGACACAACAATATGGAGGCCCTCTGTGGCTGTGTCCTGATGACCACATTCCTCACTTAGAGTAGCAGTATCAGGGGATACCCTACCTGCCCAGAGAGTAAGGTGTTGTGATGGAGAGACCCCTTCTTTCCTTGGAAGTGGCAGCAGGGGCCCCTCCTCTCTTAAGGAGCATGGAGAGCCCACACTACTTACCTCAGCTGCTGGGATGTATCTGCTTGGGTGAATGATCCAGGTCCATCTCACTCTTCTTCAATAGCTATGCACTGTCCTCTGTTGGGATGGCATTAGTCTCCGAGAGCAGTGTGTCTTGGAGATGCACAGAGAAGGATATATATTTTTCAGAGCCGTTTGTATCAGGCTGCCTGCAGACTCAGGAAGACGTATTCTGCATTGGTTACATGCGAGTTATGCTGTAGAGCTTTTTTCATATTTTCTTTGAAATCATGAGGTCTAGAAATTAATTTTTCAGTTGTTATTACTCCCCTGCCTCTTGAAAGCCAAGATGGATGTAATCACATGATTCCAGGAGCTGGGGACTCATGCACAGAGTCTATGCCTAAATCTGGTCCTGCTCAGGTTCTGCACAAAATGACACATACTGAACTGAAAAAAAATGTAGACACCACAATCTACAGAGAAAATAAAGAAGGTAGTGTTCCGTGTGTGAGTGTGTGTGGGTGAGTATGTGTGTTTTGGGGAGGAAACGCATATTAGAAAAAACTCATTCTTTGTTGATTTTATGGCACAGGCATCAACCATAAGTTTGTAACCCCTATAATTGATAACACATTGTGAGTTTTCTTATCACTACTAGTACTCTATTTTTGCTGTTTAGATTTCAATAATGAAAGTGCACTATAACCTCTCATGGCAAATAAATAATTGTTTTTGTTTTCCTGGAGTCAACTTGGTCTGAAGTGCTGTATCTGTATCGGCAGTGTTTCAACAAGCAATGCCATTGCAGGCTCCATGCTGAGAATTGGCTCTAGTGTATTAAAACAAATACCCACACATTCTCTGCTCAATGCTTTTCACTCCATCCCTCCGGCCCTCATTTACAACAGTTCTTAATCTCATATTGGCGTTCGTTAAATAGATCTTTATTAAGCAGAGCAAAAGCAGAACAATGTCTCTTTCTTGGTGGTTACTAGATAATCCGCTCATGAGCACCAAGGACCTAGATATATTGAAGGGGATGAAAAATGCACCTCAAATCTCTTCACCAAAGTTGTTGGGGAGTTTTTGTTTTATTTTTTAAAACCTTTTCTCTAGAATGTGGAATTTCATTAATCTTGCATAAAACCTGAAGGTTTCTCTTTAAAAAAACAAAACTGAATAGTCTTGTTATACCGTGGGTTGGTCTACAAAAGAAAAGAATCATAGAAATGCATAGCTGGAAGGGATCTTGAGGAGTAAAGACCAGCCCCAGTGCTAGGGAAGGACCAAGTAAATGTAGACCATCCCTCACAGACATTTGTCTAACCTGTTCTTAAAAACATCCAGTGATGGGGACTCCACAGCTTCACTTAGCAGCTGATTCCAGAGCTTAACTACCCTTATAGTCAGACAGTTTTTCCTAATATCTAACCTAAATTTCCCTTGCTGCAGATTAAGCTCATTACTTTTTGTCTTTCCTTCAGTGGACATGGAGAACAACTGGCACTTCCCCCCACCCCCACCTTCTCTTTTTAACAGCCATTAACATATTTTAAGACTATAAGGTTCCCTTCTATGTTTTCTTTTCTCAAGAGTAAACATGACATGGCCCGGTTTTTTAACCTTTCCTCATAGGCCAGGTTTTCTAAACTGTTTATCATTTGTGTTGCTGTGCTGTAGACTCCTTCCAATTTGTTCACATCTTTCCTAAATTGTGGTGCCCACTACTGGATAAAGTACTCCTGCTGAGTAGAGCAGGATAAGTACCTCTCATGACTTACAAACAACACTCCTATTAATAGGTCCCAGAATGCAACTCCATCATACTGTTGACTCATATTCAATTTGTGATTCGCTATAACCCCCAGATCCTCTTCAACTGTACTACCTCCTAGCCAGTTATTCCCCATTTTATAGTTTTCATTTGATTTTTCCTTCGTAAGTATAGTACTCTGCACTTATCTTTACTGAATTTCATCGTGTCGAATTCAGACCAGTTCTCTTTTTGAATGCTAATGTTGTCCTCCAAAGTGCTACCTCCCACTTTCATGTTGTCTACAAATTTCTATTATCCAAGTCATTAATGAAAATATTGAATAATTCTGGGCCCAGGACTGACCCCTGAAAGACTTCACTAGATATGACCTCTTAGTTTGACAGGGAACCATCGATAACTACTCTTTGAATATGGTTTTTCAACCAGTTGTGCACCCACCCTACAGTAATTTAATCTAGACCACATTTCACTAGTTTGCCTATGAAAATGTCATGTAGAACGGTGTCAAAAACCTTACTAAAATCAAGACCTAGCATGTCTATTTGTTCCCCCTATACACTAGGCCAATGACCATGTCAAAGAAGGAAATTAGGTTGATTTTGTTTTTGACAAAAATCCATCCATGCTGGCTATTTCTTCTAACCAACCCTATCATCCTCTGGGTGCTTACAAATTGATTGTTTAATTATTTGTTCCAGCATCTTTCTAGGCATTGAAGTTTGGCTGGCTGGTCTATAATTCCCTGGGTCCTCTTTGTTCCCCTTTATAAAAATAGATATGTTTGCCCTGTTCCAGTCACCACTAACCTTAGTGAAGACTGAAGCAAAATAGGCATTAAACACCTTATCTTCCTTGATGTCATCAGCTTTTAGCTCTCCTTCTCCACTAAGTAGAGGACCTACGCTTTCCTTCATCTTTCTCTTGCTCCTAATGTATTTTAAAAAGCTATTATTATTGCCCTTTATGTTCCATGCTCATTTTATGCCTTTGCCTTTCTGATTTTGTCCCTATGTGCTTGTGCTATTCTTTTGTACTCTGCGTTCGCAATTTGTTCATGTTCCCACTTTTTGTAAGATTCCTTTTGAGTTTTCAGATAATTAAAGAGCTCCGGATGGAGCCATAAATGTCCTATTACTATTCTTCCTATCTTTCCTTCACATCGGGATAGTTTTCAGTTGTGCCATTAATATTGTCTCCTTGAGAAACTGCCAGATCTTGTAAATGCCTTTTTCCCCTCAGATTTTCTTCCCATGGGACCTTACCTGCCCATTATCTGAGTTTGTTAAAATTTGCTTTTTTGAACATCACTGTACTTATTCTGCTGTTCTCACTCTTTCCTTTTCTTAGAAACATGAAATCTACCATTTGATGGTCACTGTCACTCAAATTGACTTCCACCTTTAGATTGCTGCCAAGTCCTCCCGTTAGGTCAGAATCAAGTCTAGAATGGCTGTATCTCTGCTTACTTTCCCCACTTTCTGAAACAAAAAGTTTCCAAGACCTTGGAAATTTTGTGTTTTGCTACATTACTTTTTCAACAGATATCTGGATAGTTGAAGTCCCCCATTACTACCAGGTATTGTGCTTTGGATATTTCTTTTATTTGCCTCACATATATTCTTGTATCTAGATATGCCTCAACTATGTCCTCTTCCTGAGTTGGTGGTCTATAGCAGACCCCTACCATGACATCACTCCAGGTTTTTTTATCCCTTTTATCTTTATCTACAGACTTTCAACTGGCCTGCCTCTCACCTCCTTCTAGACCTCATAACAAGTTTACATATTCTTGATGAATAATGCAACACTTTTTATCATGCACATACTTCCTGAACAAGGTATGCCCCTTTGTACCAACCTTCCATTCATGAGACTTATTCAGTTGTCATAATTTAACTTATGTATTAATACTTCCATTTCTTCCTGTTATTCCCCATACTCCTTGCATTTGTGTATGATGTTGAGTAGATTCCCTCACTGATTTCCCTCTTGTTGCTCCATGACACTATTGTAAATTTCCATGTTCCTCACACACCTTCTAGCCCTTTGTTCAGTTCACCTTTTTATGCTTACCTGTGAGCTTTTGTCACCTGCCCCTTTGAAACTAGTGTAAAGCCCTCTTCACAAAGAAAGAAGGTATAGGGAATAGCACAGCAGTGTCTTCCTGAGGGCAAACATGGCTAAAATATTACATATGGCAGAAGTTGTGCAAAAATATCTCTATTGCCTCAGACTTTGCCATATATGCACGTTTATTGAAACAAGACTCATGATTTGATTGCTGCCATTTATATACATTCGGTGCCGCTTCCCCCCCCCCCACCTGAAATGAAATAGATTTGTAATTGTTTTGTTTGTGGGAGAGGGCTAAGCACTACACACATTTTCCTGCAGTTGGTACTATTGGTTTTTTTTGCACTTTTGAACTACTTATGGTCATCCGCTGATATGAGGGTAACACTAAAATAAATCTATGGTGTTTATTGATTGTCAGAGGAAAGGTGTGTTTATTTCTCACAAATAATGAGGATCATCTCCCTTCAGATTTTCCCCCTCCCCCCATTGATAAAAAATCAGGAAATTTTAGATATTTGCAATACCCCTGGACATACTTGCCAATATTTGAAAGCTCTAGATGGGGACATACAGGGAGGAAAAGTAAGAATACTCCTTTTAAATTTTAATCCCATTGGAATAGGAAGGGTTTCCAGAGGGATACTGGGGGTGGGGGAAGAGGGGAGAAGAAAAGGCTATTTGTTCAAAAAACTGGAATTATCCCTCCAATAAAATGTGGCAATTGGTAAGAATGCCATGTTGCACTGGTCTGAAGCATCCTTGCCTTAAAACCCTTATTGTAATAAATTGAGATTGTGTTTCACAGTGAGAAGTTTTTAGTTATTACATTCTTCAAAACCCAGGTACAATTTTTAGCTCCGAAAATTTTACTATTTTGAAATAAAGTCAGAATCAGCCTTTATGGATTGGGACTACAAGGATAATGTCCATACTATATTAGGGGAAGGATGTGCCTAGCTTATACACCAAGATGGAGAAGTGCACAGAGAAACTGGCCCAATGTCAGTTCCTGAACTAGAGCAATCCATTTTCCTATAGTACTAGCAAACCTGAGGCTGAAGCCCTACCAAAGGCATGTACACACTGTACTCTCCTAGGCAGTGGTGTATCAGGTATACTTTTCCCTGCTTGGCTGGGAACTGTGAAAGGGATTGTGAGTCCCTGAGGAGACAGTCGCTTTTGAGAGCTCTCCTGTGAGCAGTACAGATCTATATTTCCTCCAGCATTTATCAGTATCAGGCCAAATCTGGCCAGTGTCACCACTAGCTAAGTTTCAGAGTAGCAGCCGTGTTAGTCTGTATCCGCAAAAAGAAAAGGAGGACTTGTGGCACCTTAGAGACTAACAAATTTATTTGAGCATAAGCTTTCGTGAGCTACAGCTCACTTCATCGGATGCATTCAGTGGAAAATACAGTGGGGAGATTTATATACACAGAGAACATGAAACAATAGGTGTTACCTTACACACTGTAATGAGAGTGATCAGGTAAGGTGAGCTATTACCAGCAGGAGAGTGGGGGGGAGGGAAACCTTTTGTAGTGATAATCAAGGTGGTTTTTGAATGTTATAATTCTTGACGTCTGATTTGTGTCCATTTATTCTTTTATGTAGAGACTGTCCAGTTTGACCAATGTACATGACAGAGGGGCATTGCTGGCACAGGATGGCATATATCACTTTGGTAGATGTGCAGGTGAACGAGCCTCTGATAGTGTGGCTGATGTGATTAGGCCCTATGATGGTGTCCCCTGAATAGATATGTGAACACAGTTGGCAACCGGCTTTGTTGCAAGGATAGGTTCCTGGGTTAGTGGTTCTGTTGTGTGGTGTGTGGTTGCTGGTGAGTATTTGCTTCAGGTTGGGGGGGCTCTCTGTAAGCAAGGACTGGCCTGTCTCCCAAGATCTGTGAGAGTGATGGGTCATCCTTCAGGATAGGTTGTAGATCCTTGATGATGCGTTGGAGAGGTTTTAGTTGGGGGCTGAAGGTGACGGCTAGTGGCGTTCTGTTATTTTCTTTGTTGGGCCTGTCCTGTAGTAGGTGACTTCTGGGTACTCTTCTGGCTCTCTCAATCTGTTTCTTCACTTCTGCAGGTGGGTACTGTAGTTGTAAGAACACTTGATAGAGACCTTGTAGGTGTTTATCTCTGTCTCAGGGGTTGGAGCAAATGAGGCTGTATCGTAGAGCTTGGCTGTAGACAACGGATCGTGTGGTGTGGTCTGGATGAAAGCTGGAGGCATGTAGGTAGGAATAGCGGTCAGTAGGTTTCCAGTATAGGGTGGTGTTTATGTGACCATGGCTTATTAGCACTGTAGTGTACAGGAAGTGGATGTCTTGTGTGGACTGGTCCAGGCTGAGGCTGATGGTGGGATGGAAATTGTTGAAATCATGGTGGAATTCCTGAAGGGCTTCCTTTCCATGGGTCCAGATGATGAAGATGTCATCAATGTAGCGCAAGTAGAGTAGGGGCATTAGGGGACGAGAGCTGAGGAAGCGTTGTTCTAAGTCAGCCACAAAAATATTGTCATACTGTGGGGCCATGCGAGTACCCATAGCAGTGCCGCTGATTTGAAGGTATACATTGTCCCCAAATGTGAAATAGTTATGGGTGAGGACAAAGTCACAAAGTTCAGCCAGCAGGTTTGCCGTGACATTATCGGGGATACTATTCCTAACGGTTTGTAGTCCATCTTTGTGTGGAATGTTGGTGTAGAGGGCTTCTACATCCATAGTGGCCAGGATGGTGTTTTCAGGAAGATCACCGATGGATTGTAGTTTCCTCAGGAAGTCACTGGTGTCTCGAAGATAGCTGGGAGTGCTGGTAACATAGGGCCAGACAATCCTGCTGTCAGGGTGCCAATGCCTGACATGATGGGGCATCCAGGATTTCCAGGTTTATGGATCTTGGGTAGCAGATAGAATACTCTTGGTTGGAGTTCCAGGGGTGTGTCTGTGCAGATTTGTTCTTGTGCTTTTTCAGGGAGTTTCTTGAGCAAATGCTGTAGTTTCTTTTGGTAACTCTCAGTGGGATCAGAGGGTAATGGCTTGTAGAAAGTGGTGCTGGAGAGCTGCCTAGCAGCCTCTTGTTCATATTCCGACCTATTCATGATGATGACAGCACCTCCTTTGTCAGCCTTTTTGATTATGATGTCAGAGTTGTTTGTGAGGCTCTGGATGGCATTGTGTTCTGCACGGCTGAGGTTATGGGGCAAGTGATGCTGCTTTCCCACAATTTCAGCCCGTGCACGTCGGCGGAAGCACTCTATGTAGAAGTCCAGTCTGTTGTTTCAACCTTCAGGAGGAGTCCACCCAGAATCTTTCTTTTTGTAGTCTTGGTAGGAAGGTCTCTGTGGATTAGTATGTTGTTCAGAGGTGTGTTGGAAATAGTCCTTGAATCGGAGACATCGAGAACAGGATTCTAGATCACCACAGAACTCTATCATGTTTGTGAGGGTGGAGGGGCAGAAGGAGAGGCCCCGAGATAGGACAGATTCTTCTGCTGGGCTAAGAGTATAGTTGGATAGATTAACAATATTGCTGGGTGGGTTAAGGGAACCATTGTTGTGGCCCCTTGTGGCATGTAGTAGTTTAGATAGTTTAGTGTCCTTTTTCTTTTGTAGAGAAGCAAAGTGTGTGTTGTAAATGGCTTGTCTAGTTTTTGTAAAGTCCAGCCACGAGGAAGTTTGTGTGGAAGGCTGTTTTTTTATGATAGTATCCAGTTTTGAGAGCTCATTCTTAATCTTGCCCTGTTTGCTGTAGAGAATGTTGATCAGGTGATTCCGCAGTTTCTTTGAGAATGTGTGGCACAAGCTGTCAGCATAGTCTGTGTGGTATGTAGATTGTAATGGATTTTTTACCTTCAGTCCTTTTGGTACGATGTTCATCTGTTTGCATTTGGAAAGAAAGATGATGTCTTTCTTTATCTGTAAAAGTTTTTTCATGAAGTTGATAGATTTCTACTCCATACAGCTAAATTCAGTGCCTTGCATAATGACAGGTTTCAGAGTAGCAGTCTCTACATAAAAGAATAATTGGACACAAATCAGACGTCAAGAATTATAACATTCAAAAACCAGTCGGAGAACACTTCAATCTCTTTGGTCACTTGATTACAGACCTAAAAGTTGCAGTTCTTCAACAAAAAAACTTCAAAACCAGACTCCAACGAGAGACTGCTGAATTGGAATTAATTTGCAAACTGGATACAATTAACTTAGGCTCGAATAAAGACTTTGAGTGGATGGGTCATTATACAAAGTAAAACTATTCCCCCATGTTTATTTCCCCCCCTCCCGCCCTGCTGTTCCTCAGACATTCTTGTCAACTGCTGGAAATGGCCCACCTTGATTATCACTACAAAAGATTTCCACCCCGCGCCCCCACTCTCCTGCTGGGAATAGCTCACCTTACCTGATCACTCTCGTTACAGTGTGTATGGTAACACCCACTGTTTCATGTTCTCTGTGTATATAAGTCTCCCCACTGTATTTTCCACTGAATGCATCCAATGAAGTGAGCTGTAGCTCACGAAAGCTCATGCTCAAATAAATTTACTAGTCTCTAAGGTGCCACAAGTCCTCCTTTTCTTTTCACTAGCTAAGTGTGGTTCTAATTTTAGAGTACCAGTAAAAAAAAAAAAGGGGGGGGGTCACATTTTAACTTTCTTCCCGATGTGTATTTTTGTATCACACTATGGAGAATGCGTCAAGGTGTGGTGAGTGGTAAAGAAAGATCTTGCATCCATTGTGATATGTTGTGAGGACTTGTTAAACATGCACATGAGTGGAAGTGAGTGAAGAGAGTCACATGAGAAAATATTAAAAGGGAACAGATACTGTACACAGCTTGATTATGGCCAGAATTTCCAAATCTGGGTATCAGAACTTAAGCACTTACAGCCAAATCCACCAAGGAACTTAGGTGCCTAAAGCCCAGCTTTAGGTTCTAATGTGCCAGTTTCAGGTACCACAGTGATCCACAAAACTCCTGCTTTCCCTCTGCCTAATCCTGTAGGCAGCTAAACTCACAAGATATCTACTGTGTCATTGTAAAAGTCCTCTAGGTGCCTATGTTTCTGCCTCTGGGCATACTCAGTGATGTATCAGAGAGTTGCCCAGATATGTATTTCACACAAGCACCAGTGCAATCCTCAAATGACAAGGAAATAGGTGTTGTCCCACCTATAGTTCCTATGGGATCCAATCTGGTGGGAATGTGCTGAGCACACTTAACTCCACACAAAATGGCTGGTTGGGAAGGAAGTTTTCCTTATTACCTGTAGTCCAGTGGTTATGGTACTCACACAGGATGTGGGAGATCCTGGTTCAATTTCTCCATCTACCTGAGAAACAGGGATGTCTTAGATGCATGTCCTACCCATTGAACTACAGAGTCATTCTTTCTCTATTCTAATTGTTTAATAGAAAGTGGAATGGCTTCAACTAGAGAGATCAAAAGAGTCCCATAGTCCAGTGGTTAGGTAACTCTGCTGAGACGTGGGAGAGTCCTGTTCAAATAGCTGCTTCTTATCAGGCAGAGGGAGGAATTGAACCTGCATCTGTGGTGTTCTAAGTGAGTAATCTAATCATCAGGCTAAACCGTATATAAGGGATGGCTTCTCCCCAGGCTATTTTGTGTGAAATAAGTCACGTGCCTAAATCATTCTTACAAAAAATGTCTGACTCTAGGAGAGGAGCTCCCCACTGAGTATCGCAAGCAGAGATAAGTGACTGCTTGCAGCCCAGACTCTATGTGACGGGCAGGGCTTAAGACACACTGCTCTCATCAGCATCTCCCACTGGCTAATTTAGGAAGCTCCTTGCCTAGAGTGCTGGCTTCTTTGTAAATCCCTTTTTAAGGTGCCTATCTCTCCCCCTCTATTGCATAGGGGAGCCTACGTGCCTAACTGAGGCTTTGTGGATTCCAGTGATTTTCAAGATGCATAAAATTAGGCATTGCAACACTCAGCACTGGAATACCTAAATCCTTAAAATCTGGCTTTAGCCACCTAAATAAAAGCAATCAGATTTTCAGAGATACAGAGTGCCTTGCAGCTCATGATAGGTTTGCATACATGACCAGACTACTTTAAAAAAAAAACAAAAAAAAAGGCTGCACCAACCAAAAAGAAGTAGCCTGATTGTCATTGGATTTCCCTTCTCCAGAGCCATCTAGACTGGCTGCAATCAGGGCTAATGATGTATGTATTGTGCCCTTAATTAGTATAACCCTTCCTGGTGGGAAGACATGACCTTATAAAAGCTCTGTCCTCCATTTTGTATTATTTGTTCCACTCTGCCAAAGCTCCTGACAAAAAAGTAGCCAGAAGCAGGTAACATTTCTTTACTGTTTAGAGAGGGTTAAATTGGTGACTAACTACAATAGGTGCAGCTCAAGCTGTAAGAGTAAGGGTTCAAATTTCCTTGCTTGTCGCAGTAGATAGAAGAAAGAGCAATAACAGATAAGAAGGGGGGGTGGTAAATGCTGGAATAAAGCTCTAATCCTCTGTCCAGACAGTCCTGTCACAAATAAGAAAATTATGTTTGGGAAGAAAAGGAACAATAATAACAAAACCCTTCATGCCTCAGTGCCTGTTGGGAACAGAGTAGGGTTATCATTAGACTTCTCTTCTGATTGAGCTTGATTTTGGAGTAATAGTGAAAAATGGACTAACTTCAAAATTTATAATATTTGTGTAATTTGATGGGAAAGGTTTAATTAAGTGGGCTGTTTCTAACAGATCAGATGGGTAACCTGTCTTCAATTACCCACACTGTTCAAAAGACTGAAACTGTACAAACCTTCAGCCACTCCATGTCGCAACAGCCTGGTCAAACCTTATTTTAAAACAAATTAGTTAGAATTAGTGTCACGTCTGACTGTGATGTTTCTTTGTCACTCATTTTGCACCACACAATCCAGTTAAAATGATGACTGAAAACCTATGTTGGAAATGCAGTAGCAATAAAATGTTTATTGATTGGGGCCAAGAGGCTAAGGAAGGATTGCAATTCTGTTTGTGTGCTACCCATGTAGTCTTCCTGTTTTGGGAGGGTTTTTTTAAAAAAAATTAAAATAAACATTTTTTTTTATTTTTATAATTAAAAATACATTCTTTTAATGCAGCATAGTTGAGGATATGCTTGTCAAATCAAATAATGTTTGCTCGTTGGGAGGGAGGGAAGGGAAGAGAATTGTTCTCTCATTTCCGCCCCGTGCTCCAACCTCTACAACGTACAAGTGGGGCATGTGACGCAGAAGCATTCAGTGACATACAGAAAATATATGATCTTTTGGGGCCCACTTCTGCACCACCAATGTCAATAGGAGTTTTCACAATGTCTGACAGATATTGCAAGCACATGAAGTATCTTTGGGGACAAATTTATTAAATTTATTAATGTTTTATTATCATTATGGGCCAGGGATTATATGCAACTCCATGGTGGAGAGGAGGGATGGTTACTGCAGCACCTCCAGAAACTAAAAATAGTCCCTGAGATTATAAACAGATCCAGAGAAGTACCAGTCACTAGGTGGTTTTTATATGTTGGTTCAGTGCAATCCTAGAAGAAAGGCATAACAAAGAAAGAACTTGGGATATAACTTTGAGTTTGGGGAGACTGGGAGTCTTCCTTTTGATTCAACAAACAGACAGGATCCTAGGGGGACCAAAACCATTGGTGAAAGGTTGGAAAGACTTTGGCTTTCTAGGACCTTGTAAGACTGATAAATGCAACAGCAGCAGGAGTTTGGATGTGGGAAGGGGCTCAGGACAGTGGGTTGGGGCAGAGGAGGAGGTGAGAGGGCTCTGAAGCGGCCATATGTTCCTCATCTCCTAGGTGGAGGGGCCAGGCGGCTCTGCATGTTGCCTCCGCCCACCAGTATTTGGCCAATGGCGTTACGGCCAATGGGAGCTCCGGAGCCAGTGCACAGAGACCCCAGCCCCTCCACCTAGGAGACGAGGGACATGTTGCCGATTCCGGGGAGCTGCACGGTGCTGGGTAGGAAGCCTGCCAGCTCCCCCTCTCCCCCCCACAGCAGCAGCAGTGGGGGTCCTGGGCCACGTGGCACTGTCTGGCTCCACCAGCAGCGGTGGGGGTCCTGGGCCACCCTTCCCCCCCAGAGCACGCACACGACTCTGGTCCCATGCCCCAGAGCACCCAAGTTTTAGTTAGAGGTATATAGTACAAGTCATGGACAGGACATGGGCTGTGAATTTTTGTTTACTGCCCGTGACCTGTCCAGCATTTTTACTAAAAATACCCATGAGTAAAATGTAGCTTTACTCACAAACGCTTGAAATAACAAGTCAAGAAAAAGTAAACTGTGGTTCCATGTATCTAATGATTTCAGCAGTCCAAACACTCTAGCATCTAATGCATACAAATAAAATGAAGTTGCCCAGCAAAATAGCGTTGTCCAACTGTCTGTAGTGGCTCCACAAATGTGAGTGCTAATCTCAGGACAGTCAGTTAAGAAGCAGGGTACAAACCCCAAATTGGTTGTGAGTTCTAGACTTACATTTCACCAACCAAGTAACAAGTGTGAACTCCTCAAGCAGCCTACCCATGGAGTCACACACAGTCCCCTTGGGTACTCTGGTCTGTCTTGCCACCCAGGCAAACTTGCCTTTGTGATAGATGGTCCCTTACACTAAAAATTACAATAATATTTTGGTTACTTCCTGTCCCAATGGACCCGTTGCTTACCCCAGATCAATTGCATTTTAGGCCTCACACCAAACAATGCTTGTAGTCAATCCTATAATTAACTAAAGATTTGAAAAAGAAATAAGAGTTATTTACCAGGTAAAGCAGGTAAACATACACACATAAATGAAAACAATGAGGAGTCCTTGTGGCACCTCAGAGACTAACAAATTTATTTAGGCATAAGCTTTCATGGGCTAGAACCCACTACATCAGATGCATGGAGTGGAAAATACAAGAGCAGGTATAAATACATGAAAATATGTGATTTGCCTTTACCAAGTGTGAGGTCAATCTAACGAGACAAATCAATTAACAGCAGGATACCAAGGGAGGAAAAATAACTTTTGAAGTGGTAACGAGAGTGGCCCATTTCAGACAGTTGACAAGAAGGTGTGAGTAACAGTAGGGGGAAATTAGTATAGGAGAAATTAGGTTTAGGTTTTGTAATGACCCAACCACTCCCTGTCTTTATTCAGGCCTAATCTGATGGTGCCCAGTTTGCAAATTAATTCCAGTTCTGCAATTTCACGTTGGAGTCTGTTTTTGAAGTTCACCTGCACATCTACCAATGTGATATATGCCATCATGTGCCAGCAATGCCCCTCTGCTATGTACATTGGCCTAACTGGACAGTCTCTATGCAAAAGAATAAATGGACACAAATCTGACATCAGGAATCATAACATTCAAAAACCAGTTGGAGAACACTTCAATCTCCCTGATCACTAACAGACCTAAAAGTGGCAATTCTTCAACAAAAAAACACCTCCTCATCAATTTTTGGGAGTGGACTACATCCACCCTGATTGAATTGGCCCTGTCAACACTGGTTCTCCACTTGTGAGGTAGCTCCCTTCTCTTCATGTTTCAGTATAATAATGCCTGCATCTGTAATTTTCACTCCATGCATCTGAAGAAGTGGGTTTTTTACCCATGAAAGCTTATGCCCAAATAAATATGTTAGTCTTTAAGGTGCCACCGGACTCCTTGTTGGTTTTTTTTGGATATAGACTCACATGGTTACCCCCTGATACTTGACACCATAATGAGCAACACACATTTTAGGTGCCCAACTTGAGATATTTTGAGCCTGATTTTCAGAGTGCAGAACATACACAACTCCAGTTGAACTCAGTGCACCATCTCTGAAAATCAGGGCTAACTAGTGGACCCCGTGTGTGTGCACACATGTGTGTGTTTTAACCTTAATCTCTCTGTGCTTTAGTTCCAGATCTGTGAAATGAGAATAATATTTCACTATCTCCCTGGAGGAGGGTGGTTGAGAATAAACTCATTAATGTTTGGGAAGCGATTGGATACTACACTGTTCCCGCATGGACCTGAACATAACATGAAGTAAATAAGTTTCAGAACACATAAAGGGTGAAAATCTGGCCCCATTGAAGTCAGTGGCAAAACTCCCAGGATTTCACTCCTTTTCAGGACCATACATTCAAATCTCAACAGATGCACTGACCTCTTCCTTATATAATATTTATTTGTATGTGGTTTAGGTAATAAGCGTCTCTTGGATGTATGAGTTAAAGATCTCATGGCACTATTTGTAAAAGTAGGGGTTTGCCCCCATGTCGTAAACTGAAATTTTCCCTTTTCCCCACAGCTGTGCAACGTCCTTTTCGTTACGGCTCTAATTCTGCAAAACACTTACGCAGGTGCTTCACTTTAGAGTACTGAACTGTATGTGTTAAATGCTTATTTTATTTTATTTTTTTAGCTGTACTCTAACCCAAATAATGTATTTACTTTTGTTTCACAAACTGGGGAGGAGAGCGGGGGAGTCTTTCCTTTGGACAGAAACCTACAGAAGCTGCTGTATCTAATGCTTAGGATTTTTACATTACTAAAGGGTCTGATAGGAATGAGAGCTCATTTATGACAAGTATCCTTGATTCTATTTAATAATAATAATAAAAATAATAAAAAAGTCATGCTTTTTCTTCCAACACTTTTTGTGGCATAAAATATAGTAAACCATAGCTGCCCTTGGATTATGAATGTCGACAGAAGCCAAGATAAATAACTTGGTCACTCATCATGATTTATCCCTATTTGCTTCTCTCATTAGATATTTATCATAAACCTCAGGTGGCCACCGTTGAGCCTTTGTGTTGTGTGAGGCACTTAATATGCAGAACTGTACAAAGATTAAATTCAGCTAAAAAGTACCAACTGAAATATTGTGGACTACAATGTATTGCCTTCTATCACAAACAATGGGCCTGTTTTTCCAACTCACTTCATTTACACTTTTTTTAATATAAAAAAAATCTGTGCATAGAGAAGTTATTCAAACAAGAAAAGGAAGATGTTCTTATTGTTTTATCTTCACATATGTCCAGTATACTGTTTATTTTAAAAAAATACTTAGTAATATCTACAACAGAGCAAGAAAAAAACAGATACTGAAAATACATCAGTACATTAATTTCAGACTTAAATGGGACTAATTGTGCTAAAAATTGCATGCATTACATGCTTTTGATCAGAGACACAGTATATAAAATAAAGCAGGTTGTCAAATAGCATGAATGGATAAGTCTAAAACCTAAATATTAACCAGCTCTACCTCCTTATGTAAAATATATTCAACATATTTCAAAATATTTATTTAACAAATAGTACTTAAGAGCATAGATTTTCTTCTTTTGAGCCATAGTGTTCATTGGATGAAGCTAGTGCTCAATTTAGAAGTTTCTTTTGGATTAAGGAAAATGACCTTTGCAACAGTTTGTGTGTGTGTGTGTGTATACACACATATTTACACACCTTTTAAATTGCAAGTCTGTAGCAGTCTGCAGAAGGCCCACTTTTAACACAACTAAAAAGACCAATATGTTTAGGGAAGCTTTAGTAATAATTATTCATTTCTTGGGTAACTTCTTGTGAGTTTTGAAGATATTCAGAGCGTGATTTATAGAAGAAAGTGCCAAGACTGGGTTTATATATTAACATAGCTGTGAGAGGTCATTGTTAATCCTGGTAGCTTTGATAGTTGTCCAAAGGGCTTTTAAAAGTAATCTAATAAGAAGACTGAATGATGGATGGCAAATTCACAGCCCTAAAACATTTTGCCTATGTTCTCCTGCAAGTGGTTTTGGAAATATTTCTCTAAGTAATGTTCCCAGATGATACTGAGAATATAAATTTTGGTTTGTGCTCGTATTTTGCAAATTTCAAAGCTGTCCAATTTGAAGAGCAAATGTTGTGTGTGCTGGGGGCGGAGGGGAGGAAATGGTGAGACATGTCAGATATTAAGAGACTGCCTTATTTAAGAACTAAACTTATTTATTGTTGTGCAGCTCCAGCGCATGTGATTTTTTATTGTTGTTTGTTTGTTTGTTTATTTATTTATTTATTTATTTATGTATTTATTGTTCATTTTGAGTTCTGCTTTAAGACTAATCAAACTAAGGAACTGTTTCATTATGTTCAAAGTTTAACAAAAGAAAATGGAAAGACAATTTTGGAAAAAAAAATAAGATGAAGGCATTTCTATTTCACTGGATTTGAAATGAAAGCAATTTCCACTTTTTGCCTTTTTTTGCCAATATCAGTTGTGAAATGTTTAATTTTTATTTCCCCCTCTTTCTCTCAGTCTTTTTCTTCATCTCCCCTACCCCTATTTTTTTCTGCCACTGACTGCAAAAAAAATTAAAAAATGAACAATTCCCAGTGTTTAGTGCTCCCCCACCCCACCCACTTTTTAAATTTTTCACTTTTTCTTTGGTTCACTTTCCCTTTTGCAATTCTTTAACTTGTCAAAACTTTCTCGACTTGGGAAAAGTTATGGAGTACCACAAGTGGGGGGGCGGAGAGAGGAATCTGTATCTCTTGTACCATGTTTCTTTTAAAAACTTTTCCAAATCTTGAAATGCAAGGGTGGCAGAGTTACAGAGATTCATTTTTCCTTTCTTTCTTTTCTCTTTTTTTTCTCTAACTTTTTCCAACACTGAGGAAATTTGAGGGAAAAAAAATTGGGCTGGCATAAGAATTTTTTTTGAAAAATAAATCCATGGATATCATTCATTATATTAATTAACAGAAAATAATATATGAAAAATAGGGATAATGGGGGAAAAGAACAAAACATCTAAATTTTTGTTTTCATGAAAACCCAGAAAATTTCAAAACATAAGGTTTTTTTGGCAAAAGTTGTAGGTTTCTTTTTAAAAAGTGCCATTTTTCATAAAATGTGTCAATTGAAAAAATAGAACTGCTGTAGTTACAAGTTCACTGTATATTTAAGTGATATTTTCAGGGCTAATATTAGGAATTGTAACTTTAAAACAGCACCTCAGAATAATCTCCTTTGACTTTACATTGATGGGGTAGATGTGACTCTATAAGAAGAGTATTGCTTCTCATAGTGAACACCTTCATCATCTTATCTTTCTCATTTTTCTTTTTTTCTTCTATGAGGAAATCCAAAAGCATCTTTGCTCTTTTATTTTGGAAGATAAATTCCTAAGAATCAGCATGCTTTAACTCCAGCAACCTTAGGAAAATGGAGTCCTAAGTTTTGATAATATGCTCAATTACCATATGGCACTTCTACTAAGACGAAGATTCTATGGCTCTTGTCAGATGCTTCTGCCTCTCACCTTTTCAGGTGGCCGCTAGAAGAGGACTATCATTTTACTTAATCCTCTTCAACCATGCCCAATACAACAAACAGGAAGCCTATGATCCTCACAGCCACTTATTCTCTGTTACCTCTCTCTCAAACCTTTCACATCTCAGTTATAATTACTGGCCATTGTTAGATAAAGAGTCATCTTCTAGCTGACACACCCCAGAGGGCAAAGGACAGAAGTATCTGGGAAGCCAAAGAATCTCTGTCTTAATAGAAATGTCATATGTTAATTAAACATCACAGCTAACTACTCATTTCAGTGTGGTTTGAGTTGAGGCATGCTGATTCTAAGGCCTTAAAGATTAGAACTAAATTTTGGAGCATTGGTGATTTGTTTCTGTGTTGTGTATTTTTCTGTTTTGTTTTGTTTTCATCTGTATTGTTTCTATAAGAATGAAAGGAGAGGAATAAGGTGATAAAGCTGTACAGATGTATGTGGGACAACATTCTTTCTACAGAAGTAAGTCTGTCCTGCAGAGTAAAAGCCAGAACAGGTCTTTTTTTGAGGTGCTTTCTTTCATATTATTTATAACATATTTGGAATTGAGAGCTACAGTTTATATAGGACAGGGACACATAGAACAACCACATACTGTGTGCTCTCAGGAAAGCACTGTGAAGGTTACAGAAAGAAATAAGTGTGTATAGGGGACTGAGAAGATAATCTTATTTATCCCAACATATTTTGTATCCAAAGATGCTACGAATATGCACTATTGACACACATAAATAGTCTGAAGATGCTTCTGAGCCAGTAGTATATATTGACATATTATTTTCATGTAATGGTACTTGAATAAGAATTTTATACCTTAGCACCTCTTTACATTAACTCTTGGTATGGTAATCCTGGAACTGATAGTCTGCAGTAGCTGTGTGTTCTAAAGCAATCAGGAACAGGAGAGGAAATAGTAGGATCTACATAGTGTTTCTTGAAAGTTGAAAAACTTCAGGCCATGGAATTTATTTGTGTGTGTGTCTGTGTGTGTGTCTTTGTTCATACAGCATATAAAATGTGATGCATAGTATTTATCCAAAACCCACCATTAACAGATTAAAATACTGCAGAACACACACCTTATCTACCATTAGAAATTTCCTTTTTTCAGTTGGCCTGACTGGTATGAGATAGGGCATTATGTATCAGACAAAAGAAAACAAATAATACAAGGGGAATTCTGAAATGCATAATTTAATGTTTTATAGAACTTCATGGCTTCTACATTTTAAAAGCTTGTGAGTTTTATTCACATACATTCATTCTATGTAAGCCTTATAATTGTAATGGCATTAACCATTATTTTAGGGATATAACAGAAACAAATATCCCATTTCAATCAAAAGAGAAGAAGGAAAACATTTCCCAGTTAAAGGTAAAACAGTAAAATCAGCCAAAACGTTAACCTACAGTATACAACTAACCAGTGCCGAAGGACAAAGGATCGTTGAAAACTTACGTTTGAGGAGATACATTCTCTTATTCCCTTCTTTAGAGAACTAATACGGTCCTGGTTTTGGTATTTATTTGGTGCAGAGGTAAATGTGCAGCCACAAGATGGCAGCAAAAATGAAAGTGAAAACTCTGCACACACAATTGCTCTGTCCCAATTCACTGTTATGTTATACTGCACCACTCGACACTCCAGAGTGGGACACCCAAGCAGCCACCAGAACGATTCCTTGTGCATCCTAGTGTAAAAGCTGCCCATATCTTGAACAGACAAATTTAGAACTCCTGCAGCCAAACCACCAGTAGTCTCCAAATTATTGGCTCAATTCTAACCAATGCGAAAAATAAATCCCCTGGCCTCCCAATCACATTGTATTTGGGAGTCTATAAGCCCTCACCCCATGGTGGCCTAAATTTCATCCAATATATCTAACCCTCTTAAAAAAACTAGATGCCTCCAGATGCCTATAGATTTTGCCAGCAAATTGCTTAGCTGGTATCCTCAAACCTAAGGAGCTGTCTATGCATGGAGTTATTCAGAAATAGCTATTGCATTTTAAATTCACATCCTAACATAATCTGAATTAAGGTTCAAGTGTACACAAGCCCTGAGTGTATTGTGCAAGACAAAGAGATCCATGCTGATATTCAAAGGTTGCAGCTCATCATGCCAAAATAACTTTATAGTAAATGCCCCTGTATCTGAAAGCTTCACACAGTTACTTTATATAACTGTGAGAAGGAAGGGAAAGTGAATTTAAACTATGCACTTAGTCAATAAAGCTGACAGTTTACTTTTTTGTCTTAGACAAGACCTATATGTTCCTGTAAGGATGAAGTTTAATTTATTTTTAAATACTCTAACCCTTCTTTATTTGCTTTCACTCCCTCAACTGCTACTTACCATTAGAGATTCAAAGCCTACTTTGAGGTTGTCTGCTTTAGTCCCTCCCACTGAGTATAAGCATTTTGCTTCTCCAAGTGGGAAACAAAACTATTCATCTTCCATTCACCCATCATGAACACTAAATAGGATGTGAATATTCAATACTGTATTAACAACAATTTCTGTAGTTAAGCCATAGAGTTACAGGACAAAGACAATTTGGGTAAATTCAAGAAAATCACAAACAACTTAGAAATTCCATGTGCTGAAGGAGAAGCTAAATATGTACAATTTTTTTTACTCTGCTCTTCTATTAATATAAAATTCTGTTCTGTATGTTTCTTAGCTTTCAGCTAATCATCCATCGCTTTCCCCAGAAATGCTAACTTTGTAACTCTCCAGTATGTCCTAAAGACTACAAACATCTCAGTTTTAGAGTTAAATTAATGATGCATAACTGTCCGGCAAAGCTCACTGCCACAAGATATCAAAGAAACCAACTTCTTGTGGAAGGGTTCAAAACAGGATTGGATATTTATATGGATGACTAGACAATCCACAGTTACATTAGATGGGTTTTACAAAAATAGACAGGAGAGAAACCTAATTCATGGTTTAAGACATCTACTGACCAGCTATGGTTAAGAATCGACTTATCCTATGGCAAGTTACTCCATAATTGACCAGTATAGGGTGTTCTTGTGAAACATCTGGTACTGGCTACTATCTGAGACTGGACATTTCAGTAAATGAAGGATTGATCTGACCTCGTATAGTCATTCACATGTTATACTGAATACAGAGGTCTTTCTGGTAATAATATGTCATCTGTCCCCATTCAAAGCTATCATAGTAGTCTTGTGGCCAGTACAGTTACAAAGAAGAATAAATAGTGGAATGTACCACATGTGCCAATATCTGCTCTATCCAAACTATTCAGCATCTATCACAATCGCCTAACTACAACATGATAGGGATGAAACAAAAGATCTCAGTTCCGGCGACATAGAGTACCATGACAAATTCAACAAAACAAATATCACAAGTATATTGCTAAACATGTGATAATGTCATTTTGGAGTCTCATATTCATCCTTTTGCTGATCTGTCCTATTGTATAATGTATTTGGCTTATTCCTTCTGCTTCACACGTCATTTGTTATTGTATTATCATATATTGAATTTCAAATTTACTTCTGGAGCACATCTTATCCATCCTATTTTCAGAGCTATTCTCTGGATAAATGACATCTCAGGAAGCTTTAGCAGTGGCAGAAGGTAAATGAAAGGCATTGACCATATAGCATGAAATTTATACCACTAGGTTTAAGCATTTCATCAGTTATAATGGGAAAAATATTCTACAACCTGTGCCTTGCCAGGATGTTAGTAGATGCTGATGCCATTACACTTCCTCAGATATTCATGGGAAAAACACAAGTCCTATACATTATGCATACCTTATAAGGATTTTAGAAAAGTAATCTGTGTGTATATTTCTGGGATTTCAATTGGACATGGTTTCCTTACTCCAAGTTTCAACATAAAATATGACATAGGATACCTGTGCATACTTTCTCACTTATTGGTACATAAAAGACGAAAATTCCAATGCATTCTACTCATCTTAATTTGTCTTCAATAAACACTAATATTTTGTATAAAAATAATTAAATTCCGTACCTAGGAAATAGCTTCAGTAGCTTTTTTACAGAAGAAAATCTTTACCAATCACAAAGATAATAGTTCACATTGAAATAAATGATATTTAAGGGTAACGAACATTATATGCCAAATTCTGATATTCTTACTCATGCTGACTAACACCTTCTACTGTAAGCAGTCCAATGGAGTAAAATACTATTAAACATAAGCCTTTCTTTACATATTTTTAACATTTTGTCTTATTTGCTTCTCACCTCAGTGCTTAAACTATTAATATTTTTCCTGTCCACTTTTTTCAGATTGGACACATAAAAGAATAGAGGATAGATGTGAATAGATGTGCAGATACATTCAATAGACATACTAGTGTGTTTGGATTGGTAGCTCACTGCCAAAGTGGTGGTTTGGTTTAGCAAATAGGTTAGCTTGGTAAACTGGGTGCTAGCAAACAATATGTATTTCAAAATGGCCAAATGTAAAGTCATACATCCAGGAACAGAGAATGCAGGCTGTAGATACAGGAGCAGGGGGACTCTATCCTGGAAAGCAGTTACTCTGAAAATGACTTGCAGGCAATGGTAGATAATCAGCAGAACATGAGCTCCCAGTGTGATGATGTGACCGAAAAGCCTAATGTAACCCTTGGACATATAAACAGGGGAATATCAGATAGGAGTAGAGAAGATATTACCTCTGTGTTTGGCACAGGTGTGCCTGCTACTAGAATATTGTGTCCAGTTCTGGTGCCCACAATTGAAGAAGAATGTTGAAATATTGGAGGGGGTTCAGTCACAAGAATGATTATATAATTAGAAAATATGCCTAAAGACTCAAGGAATTCAATCTATTCATCTAATCAAAAGAAGATTAAGATCACCTATATAGGGAATAGAAATTTGAAAATTGATGATGCTAGAGACCTATTCAGTCCAGCAGACAAAGGTATAATAATATCCAATGACTGGAAGTTGAAGCTAGACAAATTTAGACTAGAAAAAGAAACAATTTCTTAACAGTGAGAGTAATTAACTAGTGGAACAACTTATCAACCACTGTAATGGATTCTCCATCACTGGAAATTTTAAAATTAATACTAGATGTTTTTCTAAAAGATATGTTCTCAATCGAACAGGAAATATTCCAGGAAAGTCCTGTCTCCTGTGTAATGTAAGAAAGTAGACTAGACTAGATTATCACAAAGCTCTCTTCTGGTCTTAGAATCTATGAATAATGCAATTCCATTATAATTGTAGTACTATGATAAAATGTGAAATCCAGTATTACAGAGATAAAGGTATACAAAACTTTATCTCTGTGTACATTTCCAGCAGAAGTTTTTGGTGGGTCCATATGTTAGCAAAACTTTTTAATAATATCGCTCAGGTACGGCCAAGGGTATTATTGTTTCACTTTATTAAAAAATGACAAAAATTATCCTGGGAATTAACTCTCAATTGGTCTCTTAAATGTGATTTTTTTTAAAAAAAAATTTACACCAGATAAGAGGACTGTGCAGAGAATTGTAATTTATTTCCTGAGTAATAAGCTCGTTTCTGGAATTAAATGATAACTATTTGTCTGATCTCATTTGATATATAAGTATTGTTCCTCCAAGCTGGGAAAATTTTATGCTGATTTTGTTACCTGAGATTGGCTCTTGTTTCTATTGACAGAGAACATCTCTGGGAGAAACTTGAGAGGGCTACTATAGACCTTAGGCTCCTTTATCTTTTGATAGCCCTTTGCAGTGGCTCAGGTGAGCTAACTGACCCTGTATCCATCACAAAAGGTGTCCATCAGAGTTACTTATTGGCCCCTTTCCTTTTTCATTTTTATACTAATGAGGTTGTGATGACTTTAGAAGGGGTGCAATATTTCCCTCCCAAAATTAGGAACAGATTCGTGTTAGTCCTTCTTTACGTGGTTCTGCTGTCGCAAACTTCCCTGGACTTGAAGCATATCTTAAAGGACTCGAACTGCCCATAAACTGTCAGAAAACTGAAGTAATTGTCTTTGGACGCATAAATGGATGATTGATGGTCATCAAGTGTAACAGGTTTATTTAGCAAAAAGAAAAGGAGTACTTGTGGCACCTTAGAGACTAACCAATTTATTTGAGCATGAGCTTTCGTGAGCTACAGCTCACTTCATCAGATGTAGCTCACGAAAGCTCATGCTCAAATAAATTGGTTAGTCTCTAAGGTGCCACAAGTACTCCTTTTCTTTTTGCGAATACAGACTAACACGGCTGTTACTCTGAAACAGGTTTATTTAGATATGTTTTACTTATATTGGCAAGTGGGATAAACCCACAGAGAAGGTAAAGAAGAAAGACAAATTCTATGAAAGCAGTGTTGTATTTTACTGAAGTCTACAGGGTCAATCTAATCACACCAGCTCTTGGAGTTTTCACAACTGAAGTGTGTGCCTAAATATGACATATTGCAGTCCCAAATTTCTGCACCAATCTTAGTTAGTTAGGGATGGTGCGGCACACAATTTTAAGGAGAATGCTTAAATAAACTCCCAAATAACACCCCAACTGTTTTACTGAGGCCAGAGGTAGGGAAATGTGCTATTTTGACCAAAGCATCATGCCTTTATATTAATTATTGGCTCTGTATTCGGCATATGAATCGGTAGGTGCCTTCCAAGTTTACATGTGGAGGAACAGCTCAACAAGATACATACTCTGAAGTTCCTTTGGCTTTTACAAGTTCACAGCCCTCCATTCTTTGGTTCTTGTAGGAGCTTGACTTAGTTAAGACTAACCAAAAAAGTGTGAAAACAGTAATTAAGCTCAGAACAGAAGATATCTGCAAACAACTGGATATGACAGCTGTTCATACAACAAATATGTTTCCTTGGCTTTCTCATTTAAAGATTATCCATCATTATGAGAAATATTTAGATATTTTCAACAACTGTATTTTAAGGGGGACCTTCACAGGTCTCCATTTCCAAACCATGCAGGTGACCAGTTTGGGAAGGGTATATGCTGGTATTGAGAAACTTAAATCATTTTTGTCCATGCAGGTCTGGCCATGTTAAAGACTTACAACACTACGTAGTATCTTGTCACCCGTACTCCCACCTGAGAAATAAATGGTTATCTCTATTCTTGGCCCAGATGCCATCAGCTCAGAAATTAGAATATTTGCTATGTATTGACAATGTTTTCATTAAATAGATTGTCGTCCTATTGGTCTCAGCTAATTGTGTAGGTTTTAGTTTTAAAATTTGTGGTTTTTTGCACTAGTGTCCATTTAAAATGTGTATTTATTGTATTATGTGCCGTGGCCTGTGACGATGACACTATATTAATAAAATAAACTCTGTGCACAGAAATATTTGAAAGCAAAAAATAAAACCATACACTGGAGAAGCAGAATTTTCTGCAGCTATCCTGATGCGCTTTTCAGTAAAAGAATTGTCCAGAAGTCTTTTATGACCCCAAGTGATCAGGATCTCAATGTAATGTGTCATCTGAAAGACAACTGGTAAAATCTTTGCCCTATTTAAGTCGGGGCAAAACTCCTACTGACATCAAGGCGATGTGGGAGGGGAGGGCAGGCTTTCATCCAGCATCCTCAATAGCACAGTACCCGGTAACACCAGGTTTCTGTTCAGTTTTGGAAAGAGAAAAATGACCACTTTCATCAAAGTATTGGCTAAGCTGAGTCGTTATGTAACTGAGATCTGAAGAGAACCCAGTTTAAAATGGCTACAGTTCACAGCATGACTGTGGGTGTTATGTCATACCACAATTTGGATGATGTGACTGCTTAATGAAAACAATTTACCTACAGGCATTACTAACATTTTTTAAAATTGTACATGAAACAGGCATTACGCAGCCACATCCTGTTGAAAAAGGGAGGGAGGGAAAACCTCATTTTGAGCAGAGAACTTTTGAAAATGAAAAAAAGTGATAAATGTATTAAAATGATGGAATATGAAGAAAAATTTCCTTGGATAGTTCTGTTGTCTTGAAATATCCATAAATGGGGGAGTTGTATGCTTTTCCATTTGGAATGTCTTACGTCGCAGAGTCATTTTCACTCCTATGCTATCAGATTGTTTTCTTTAGATGACACTCAGAATCTGATTGAAAAAATAAAATAAAATAGATTTTAGGGTGTTGTAGAAAGGAACTAGGATTATCTATTTCTCTCTGACAACTGCCAGCTGCCACAGTTTATAATTGCATATAGATCTATATCCTGGAGCATTAGCTAGGATATTATGAAAACAAGATCTGGTGTGGACTGAAGAAACATAGAACATAACCAATTTGATAACTTCATTCTTTTTTTTTTAAATGCATGTGTGTGTAACCTTTTTCTGTGTGCATAATATAGCATTTTCAGAATCTATTCATTTATAACATTACAACATAGATGTCCTTTTTCTTATAAAGAGTTATTTATCGAATTGATCATTGCTCTGAATGACACATTTTTTGTGTGCTTTGTGAAGTTATTTTATGGAGTTCTGCAGTCATTATAATTTTATAGTAAAATTATGATATTTAGGTCTATTTCATTAAGACATGTGAATATTACCATTACACTACATATTTAGGTAGCTCTGCATGTGTGTTTGTGAGAGATAGAGAATATAGAATTTTTGCTATTGCCATTAGACACTTAGTCCAACAACGTGCTAAAGAAATGAATAATGGATATGTAAATTATATGCAACTATTGCCAAGATTGCAATTTTAATTTTAATTCTTTATCAGACGCATGTATTCTCAGTTCAGTTTGCATTAAAGTATTTTAATCTGCTGACTTGGACTGTAGTTAGATTCTATTATAGATTGTCTTTCCTTAAAGTTTATAGTATTAAGCACAATAATTCAGAGTGTTATTTTCCTTTACCCCCACTTGGTTTTGGGAACACAACCATGATGGGACTACTGAATTCCTATGAATATATGTATAAACTGGATAGCAGCTGCCCACCCCGAAATATTCTGCACTAAGCTTAAACTCCTGAAAGATGTGCAGTAAAGTTAATTTCTTAAAGAACGTAACATACTATATAAAGGATTCTCTCAGTATACACATATAGTTTATTAATACTATAATATTCATAGATAAAGCTTGGGTGTTCTCTTTAAATTGAAACAAAGTGTGTGTGGGGGAAGCCATAAGACTCTCCAATTTCTATGTAGGGAAGTGGAGGAAAATTGGGTCTATAGCAAAGTACATACAGGTAGTGATGCATCGTAATGAGATGTATTTTAAAAGTGTGCAGAAAATTCAACATAGTAGGAAGGTATCCAACAGAGGGTGTATACCAATTCACACTCCACTGTTCATGCTATCATACTGCAGGTTAACTTTTAATAATTACAGAAATTTCAGATACTTTCACACAGAGAGGTTACTTGGTTTTGGTTACGTAGGAGTTATTTGGGGTTGTGTGTCCAATTATTGTATACTTTGAAAGAAGTTTGGTCGTAATCTTGCAAACCATTACATTAATGAGTAAATTTGCTCACATATGTAGTCTGACTGATTTCAGTTGGACTGCTTGCAGACATTGCATTTGCAGGATCAGAACCTTTGCTTGCAGTGAGACTAAAAACTGAGGCTTTCATTCTCAATTAGCAGGCAAATCAATCCAGTTGGCCCCTTTCCCCCTTTCGCAACTCCACACCACCTCTCTCCCAGCCTTAGGTGTAGGGGGCATGGCTGGAATGCTGATGAACAACAGCTACTCATTTGGGAAGTCATTTGAGACAGCAAAATGACTGTTTACCAACCCCTCATTACCCTGTACTATGTTGAGCACAACTTGTCCGAACTACAAAGATGTGTGGTTAAATGTTGATAGTCAAGGGAATTAGTGTTCTGAGGTGGTGGGGGGAGAGGGAGAGTTAACTCATTACATCATGAGACCCCTATTTATCTGCCACCTCTTAATATTTGTGGCATATGTATCGATTCCTGCTATGGATATTTCTACTAAACTGGTTGATCTCTTATGGAGCAACAGTCTGTGTCCTTTTGGATTTGTGTCATTCACAAGTCTAGAGGTATTTTGCTACTAAATAGATTTCTTCACATACTAGACAGTAGTGATTCCAAATTAGCTGCTCAGATCTATTCTAGTCCTATTTCTTCATATTATATAAATGTAGCATTTATTTAGAATTTTTAAAAAAAAAAATACATTGTAACCAAATATATTAAAGGCAACTTCTAGTTTTGTCTTTCAAAGCAAACTTTGTTATTAATGTTTACATGACAGCGTGATAGGGAGTTTGAGAGACAGGCACAGTAAAGTCATAAGATTAGAAAGCTCAAACAATTATCAGTAATACTTGCATTTCTGGCTGTCTTTTGTAAATTATAAGAGGGTTTTCCTTTTTTTCTTTCCTTGTTAAGCATTGGTTTATTTTTAATGCTACTTTTTCTCTTTTAAAAATGGATGGAAATTGTTTTGTCAATTTAATGTTTAATGAATTTAGTCGTTTTGTTCATTTATAATAAATACTTCGCAGAGTAAAGGGTTTGTAGCCTTAGTAGCTGTAGTGCATTCAAGGTGTGGCTTTAATCTAAAATGTGGCTCTGTAACAACATCATTGTTGGCTTTCACATATGTGTATCAGGTGTTTTCAGATCAAATTTATGAAATACACACGTAAAATTATTTTTTTCCTAAGTGCAAATTCTGTTTTGAACTGAAAGTCAAGGTCATTTCTTTCTTTCTCATGCAAATAAACAATAAATACTCATCAGGGCAAATTATACACATTCCTATTCTATTTAATTCTCTTCAGACTGTCCTTTTTGACTTATTGTTAATGGACACTTAAATAGCCATGGGCACAAAAAAAAAATCCATTGCCATTTACATTTGGCTCTTTTTATCACACCTGACGGGCTTGTCAACACTGGTAATTTACAGCCCTGCAACTGTCTCACTCAGGGGTGTGAAAAAACACCCCCCCGAGCACAGCAAGTTGCAGTGCTGTAAAGTGCCAGTGTAGACAGTGCCCCAGTGCTGGGAGCTGGGTTCCCAGTGCTAGGACCTACGCCCCTCATGGAGGTGTTTTTTTTTAGAGTGCTGGGAGAGCTCTCATAGAATCATAGAATATCAGGGTTGGAAGGGACCTCAGGAGGTCATCTAGTCCAACCCCCTGCTCAAAAGCAGGATCCATCCCCAATTAAATCATCCCAATAGAATCATAGAATATCAGGGTTGGAAGGGACCAACTCCCAGTGCTCTCTCCCAGCACTGCTCCATGACCACACAAGGCACGTTAAAGTGCATGTTTAACTGGTGCAAAGTGTAGCAGACTGTCGGTTAAGCTGTGCAGGCAACAGTGACACATGCCTCACTGTCATGCTCTCTGCACTATCAAATACAGGCTCCAGTTCAAGGTCTTTCTCCTGATAGTCAAATCCCTAGATAAGCTCCCATCAATTTGCGAAAGAGCTTCTGTCTCCTGGACTTTCCTATATAGAGGCTCATGAGCACAGTGCACACAATTTTCACAGGAGCTAGAATTAGACGGTAGATCTCAGTTTCACAAGTGACGAGAATGATCGTGGACCTTGCCTTTTTAAGAACACACTGCAAAACTCCTTTCTTCAGTTTAGCTTTTCTCCAACAATTCCTTCACACACATTCATACACAATAATAAACAAAAATACCTTATGGACTAATCAAACTGCTTCTCCTACAAGCTGGGAAAGCAGGAAGACTGAGACAGATTGTTAATTATTCCTCTTCTAAAGCTTGAGAGTTGCTCAGATACTGCAGAGTTGGGGGCCATGTAAATCTATGGGTGTATATCCAAATAAAATTTAGAATGTATTACTGGAAGTATGGATCCAGAGGAGATGCAGTGTTAGGGGTTGGTGTGAATCAACTAATTATGCATAGAAATTTAAGCATATTTTGATGTACTCTAACTAGAACTGGTCAAAAAAATTCCTGTGAAACAAGTTTTTTTGTCAGGAAATGTAAGTCAGCAGAATTGAAAGGTTCTGCAGGAATGTGTTGATTTTGCCAACATTTTTGATGGAAACCATGGAGACAGGCAGGCTGGCCATCATGCCATCATGTCTTCCAACCAGCCCGCTGGTTGGAGGGTAGGCTCCCTGTCTGGCTGAGCTTGGTGGGCTCACCGCCTGCCTGGCTTCAAGATTCCTCTGTCTGCCCCATTCCCTGGCAGCCTGCCCAGTGAGCTGCCAGGCTCACTAAGATCTCTGGTTGCCTGCCTTTGGGACTGCCAGGCTGCCAAGCTCTTCAGGCTGCACAGGCTACGCAGGTAGTCAGGAGGCCCACTCCACTGCTGGCCTGCTCCCCAGCTGGTTCGCTCCCTGGCATCCTGAGCAGCCCAACTCCTTGGCTATCTGGCTCCATTTGCTGCCTGCCTGGCAGCACAGAAGTAACACTGAAGTATCCAGCAGCCTGCCTCATGGGCTGCCAGGCACCCAGGGGCATGTAGCTTTCCAGGCAGCTGGATCTGCAGGCAGCTAATTTCCCCTCCTCTCTGGGCTACTTGGGAGCAGGGTGACTGGCTCCTTGGTGGGCGGGCTCCCTGGACTGCTGACCTGGTAGGT
This sequence comes from Eretmochelys imbricata, assembly GCF_965152235.1. Classification (NCBI taxonomy): domain Eukaryota; kingdom Metazoa; phylum Chordata; order Testudines; family Cheloniidae; genus Eretmochelys; species Eretmochelys imbricata. Next base: position 147,474,076 of record NC_135572.1, read on the forward strand.
GAGAGGGCTACACAGTTTCTAGGCTTAGCTTCCCATTCAGTCCAGATTTGTTGCAAAAGTACAGTTTTAGTTGTTCCCTTTTTTTTTTTCATTTCCTTCCGCCCATGGAAGGAATTGGAAATGTGATTCTAAATGCAATATTTTTGGAAATGCAACATTTTCCCCAGGAAGGAAATTCTGGCTTCTGCACAGCTCTAATGCTAATGACGCGCTTTCTTGAAAACATCTTGTGAACAGCTAATGGAAGATTTTGTTTCTATTTTCCCCCAGAAACATTTCACTCTTGCATGGTTGTTAATTCAGCCATTTTTATAATATAGATTATTTTTTAAAGTTACTACAGCTCTTCCAAGACCTTTGTGCTCACTTTCGTATTGTTTAATAAAAAATTGCCTGACCTTCCAGTTACTGTGTGCCTACATCTTGCTTTATTACTTTCTTAGGACTAGAGTGAGTGTTTATTTTCAACTCATAATAGGGGTCAGCGTGTATCTGTTCCTGGTCTGGGCCAAGAAGGAATTATGACAATTTCCTGTTGGGCTTCCCATTTTGTTCCACTGAGGAAGTAATTGACTATTGCTCTAGACCAGCAGCAGATTAGTTCTCTTGCTGTGCTGGCTCAGCTGTTCTGATTTGTGTAGTGGAGAGCCAGAGAGGACAGAGTCAATGTTCTGCCCAGTTTCTACTTACCTGCATGGGAGGGTGAGTATTAGCAGCACAAAAGCTAATCTCCCCCCTTCACTTCAACAAATTAAAAAGCATATCCATGTCTTTTTCATGTAGTTATGAAGTTAAGATGTAGGGTAGATACATTATTTATCCCATCTCATTTCTGGTTATTTGTGATATTGACCTTTGGATTATTTTGGAAAATATTATTCATTTGCAGGAGGAAATGGAGTAATTAGATGTTACTTAGCTGTTCATATATTTCCTCTTTAGAGTGAGTTTAGGCCTTTTGGAGTATTAAAACAAGTTTTGAGTTATACTGCAGATGGGAGACATGTTTTAGTGTTTATTAAAAATTACTAAAGGATTCTTGTGGGGTTTTATTTAAGTAAGATATTCATTTAAATGAATAAGGTTTATCATGAAAGCCAGTGTTATTCTGATAACAAAGTTGCCTGGTAGGGTTGCCAACTTTCTAATCGCACAAAACTGAACACCCTAGCCCCGCCCCTTCCCCCGAGGCTCTGCCCCCCACTCACTACATTCGTCCTCCCTCACGCTCTGGGGTGGGGCCAGAAATGAGGATTTCAGGGTGCTGGAGGGGGATCTGAGATGGGGCAGGGAGTTGGGGTGCGGGAGGGTGTGTGGGCTCTGGGCTGGGGCTGGAGATGAGGAGTTTGGGGTGCAGGAGGGGGCTCCAGGCTGGAGGGAGAGGCTGAGGGATTTGGAGTGTGTGAGGAGGCTGTGGGTTGAGGCAGGGTGTTGGTGCAGGAGGGGGTACGGGCTCTAGGATGGAGGCAGGGATGAGGGGTTTGGGATGCAGGAAGGAGCTCTGGGTTTGAGAGGGCTCTAGATTGAGGCACGGGTTTACCTGAGGCAGCTCCCGGTCAGTAGTGCAGTGGGGTTAAGCAGTCTATTTCCTGCCTGTCCTGGCTCCGCACTGCACCCCGGAAGTGGCCAGCAGCAGGGCCAGCTCCTAGTCAGAGGAGCCAGGAGGCTCCATGTGCTGCTCTCACCCACAGGCACAGACCCCCCCTGCCAGCTCCCATTGGCCATGGTACCCGGCCAATGGGAGTGTGGAGCTGGTGCTCACGGTTGGGGGCAGTGCGCGGAGCCCGTGCCCTCCCCACCGCCTAGGAGATGGACCTGCTGGTTCCTTCCGGGGCGTAGCACAGTGCCAGGACAGGTAGGGAGCTTGCCTTAGTCCTGCAGCACTACCAACGGGAAATTTAACGACCTGGTCAGCAGTGCTGACCAGAGCTATCAGGGTCCCTTTTTGACCGGGCATTCTGGTCGAAAACCAGACACCTGGCAACCCTATGAGAGGTGAAGAAAAGAGTGCTATTTTTTTTTTTACTTTTAAAATTAATAATAGTGTCTGGTATACCTACAGTAAGAGTAAATATCTTTTCATTTAGTCCTTGCCTATATTAAAAAAGTACACCCGTTTAACTAAATTGAATTAGTTAAACTGGTGGTGTACTTTTTAAATATAGAGTAGGCCTTAGTCGTACCATGGTCAGCATCCCAAATTGGATTGATCATTCATCAAAACTGGGCTTACTGAAAATGTATATGGCTCACCACTAAAAGAAGTGAAAACTAGACTATTGATTTTACATATTGGTGAATGTCTCATTTCTGTCTTATGAATCAGCAACAAATTACTGCTTATGGTTTTTAGCGTTTTATTTAAATGTCCACTTCTGTGAGTATTTTGTCAATAACCCAGAACAATGTTCACTTAGTTTTCCCATGCAAAGAGTATGGTAGAGTCACTGATCACAGATACTTTGTGTACCTTGACAGAATGCCTTTGGACAATATTACTGTATATACATTGTTAATCTGTGAGCTAAAAAGCCAGTCTGTTTTATAAAATTATTTCTGTAACATGGTTTTCAACAGTACCATTCTAGAGTATTTCGAAGTAACATAATATTTCTAGTGAATAGTGACAATTTTAAGAGCCCAATTTTTACCTCTGAGTATGAGATAAAATGCTTTAGTTATTACTTCTAAGAAGATTTTGGACCTGTGGCATGTTGGTGTTTCATGAAATTTTGAGAGACTGAATATTTTTCTTATCATAACGTGTGAAGATGAGATGGCATTTTTGCTTGGAATTTAGTTTTTCTGAATGAAAATTCTGAATTTAGTTTTGAATGAAAGTGGTGCCATTTCATTAAATTCACTTATTGTTATGATGTGTGCTAAGCAAGGTACAATGGACAAACCTATCGTCACATACGAGAAACACACAATGACGCCTTTATCTGAGATCTTGAAAGAGCCTTTCACCTATCATCTCCCAGAACTTGCACAAGAGATTCATTCACGATGTAACTTTTTTTTTTGAGACTGCACATATGTGCATTGTGCTCGATACCTTTGAAGTACTGATTCCCTCTGCCGTTCTTCTGATGCAAGTTTCCTTCCCAAAGTTGATCCAGTGCTCCCATGTATTGTCAACCGTTTCAGAACTCTCCCACATTCATTCAGATTTTGAAGCAAATTGTCTTTTCCACACACGGTCCTCAAGTCAACCAATGAAAACACCAATACACTTAGCGCCGGCATTTTATTTTCTTCTTTCAGCTTCACATTAAACAAGATGGCTGTGGAGTTGGTATTCTACCTTCAGTGAGGATTTGTCTGAATCCCATAGAAAACTAACAAGGAAAGAGATCCAGTGATTAATTCATTAGATATTGAAAGAAAGAAAGAAAGAAAGAAAGAAAGAAAGAAAGAAAGACAACAATTATTCCTCACTTTCACTAACTTAAAAAAGCATCATTGTATTTAATTTTATGCAATTGAATTAATAACATAAAATTGATCTTCTAGTATTTAATGACAAGTTTTGGTTTAGGGTAAACTTATGAATCCTGGAAAATAAGAAAACACTAAGGGGGCCCTAGCTGAAGCTATGCTTGCCAGTTCGGTCATAACAGATATTACTGGATGAACACACAACTCCTGTTTCCAGAAAGAGAATTTTTGTAACTCTTCATTAATTTGGTTTCATTACTGTCATGTGCACTAAAGCCATTTTTCATTAATCTTCCCTCCAGTATCTGTGAGGTTAATCAGCACTATTTCTGCTTGCATTTTAAGGACTGTTTTTCCTACCACGGTGGAAGCCAAAAGCACAGTATACGACTTCTGGGAAGGCAGAAAGAGTAATATTTAAAAAAAAAAGACTATAAATAATGGAATGAAAATCAGTTCTGTTTAAGAACTCATGCTCTCATCATTGACAGTAGCAGAGACAGAGTAATTGATGGGGTTCAAAGGTATGACATGTTTCCTCAGAGTAGGCAGTTTGCTAAGATTTTCCATGTTCTCATAGCAGCATTATTGAGGGAATGGGTGTAGACAAGTTATGGTGGATAAAAATTCATGCCATCCCATGGTAATTGAGCTATTTTGGTATGAATAAGGGATTTTTCCCCCCTTACCAGTGTGCAGTAAGGCCATTAGAAGACAATTCTCTGCTTTCAGATGTCAAAGAGCATTGTGCTAATTTTAGTTTCTCTTATCAGACTGTAAAGCATTTTACTTTAACGCTATTCATGGAACAGTTGTGAATCAGGATGCTCTCAACACAGGACGATGTTGAGGCTATGAAAATTCCAAAAAGCTATTTGACCCAAATAGTATCCACATGTGCGGTGAAATTCTGGCCCTGTTGAAGTCAATGGGAGATTTGTCATTGCTTTCAGTGGGCATAGAATTTCACACGTGATGTTTCAAAACTAAAGAATGGATAAGGGAGACCTTGAATGTGCAGTTGACAGTACATGGGTGGAATGCTGCGCCTGCATAGATGTCAATATGGCTCCGTGCAAGAGCAGCACTCCATCTGCGTGTTATAACTTCCATAGACGTCCCCGTAATTTATTGCTTTCTTACATGGGAGGGAGGGAAGGAGGGAGGGATAGATATATTTAGTTTTGTAAACCTCTAATTTTAAAATTCAATAAAATATTTGCTGAGCATGTGACAAAACCTCCACAAAACTGAAGGTGTTATAGCTGCTTCTCTTTGTTGTTCTAAGGATACGATTTCTATTTCTCTATTACATTCTGAAAGCAAGCAATTCGTAATGAAGCATATATTTCAACATCCGTATTGCAGCACTGTGTAACAAACACTGCTGCACTCTGAAAATTATTAGCTTGAAGAAATTACACACCATACGCAAATAAATCTGTTCAGTTAATATTTATATAATAATTATTGTAAATGTGCAGAAGGGCAAAAGAGACACAAAAATGTAAATATGCTGAATACATTCAGACAATACGATGCAAACATCATTTATTAGTTTAATGAATAGTATATTTTACAATATGTTGCAGAGTTTGCCTAGTATTTCTGTAAATATTTCCCTTATTAAAAAAACCCAAACAATTAAATGTTTAATAAACAGCACTAACACTGATGACAGGAATGAAAAATTCAGGCAGAAAGTGCATAAAATGTATTTTGATTATGGGTTCTCAACCTGAGATTCATAATCTATAGAGGAATTATTACCACTCTGCCCTTCCTGTATTGCTAAGTGGAGGAGGTGGAGAAAAATGTATCCCGGCTAGATGGGAGGAGGGATTCCTAGTAAGGGAATAGGGGGGAGCTCAGTATGGAAAAGGCTGAGTACCACTGTTTTATATGGCAGTCGCATATCTTTCAGTCCACATTCAGCAGTATATACACTTTCATTGCTAGTGAGACACAAGCCATCCCACTTGCACTTCAAGAGGAATGGTAGTTTTTTCACTTATTCCATTCTCTTCCCTGGGTCTAGCTGCTCTTGTAACAGCTAACCTTCGATTTGAGGGATGAGCAGTTGAGCTGGACAAACAATGCAAAATGTTCCCTGCAATTATTATTTAAACATGCTTAAAGAATTCACTTCAGCCTTGCCTGTGCCTCTTTATTTTCAAGTAATAGAGTAAGTTTTATTTGCAAACATTTTCAGAGAGTAAATTTCAGATTGTATACCTGAGTGGTTATGGAAACCAAATTTTAAATTTGCACATGCGGATATTTGTATCAGAAGTTCTTTCATGCTCATCCAATCAGGGAAAAAGGAAAATACCATGCAATTTACCTGACCAATCAAAACTAAGCAACACAGTGTGGATGCCAGATCCTTACAATCAGCCCATAGAATAAACAATTGGAAAGCTACTAATCAAATAAAAATGAATAAATAATATATTTCAGAAAATTATCAGCTTTTGGGTATTCTCAGAGCAGTTGGAGGCTAACTTTACCAGATAAAATATTTGTTATGATCATTTACACAGCAGTAATGGAGATTATGGCACCTAGTGAAAAATGCTCTTAAAGCTTGTTTTATAGGTCAGCAGAAAGCTATTCTAGGTGCTCAGACACGAGAGTAATGAGAGTCATTTTAATAGTTATGTCAAGGGCTGCTAGTCAGAAGAGGCTAATTGGGCTAATCCCACGAATAATGTCTCAGTTGTGTGGTGAGGTTGATGGACTATATAGTGCAGCACTGTCTGCTGCCACTGGAAACTCTGCAGCCACCGGGGGCTTGAGCTGCTCCAGTTCCTTATGGCTGCAGTATAATTATCTGCGCTTGGGGACTTCTGGCCCTGCAGTACATATGATGCACAAAGCAGGGAATACAAGTTTAATGAAAACTTTGAATTTTTGGAGAGTGAAAAAGGCAAAGTAAGTGGGGGAAATCCCATTGTGTTCTCCCCCCATGCTCGTCATTGTAACATAGCCTTGCTTTTTTATCACAGAAAGGGTTTGAGGGCTAGGCGAGGGAAGAGGCATACTTTTTCTTCCAATTTCCCTACCAACCTCCCTTATCACTCAACAAAATATGTTCCTGTGACCTCCTGACTTCAGAGTTTCAAGTTTTTCACTTTGAAAATATGGTCAACTCATGAGGGGGAGGAGAGAGAACTACCTGGAACTCCACCAAGTATTCTGGGCAGTAGCTGCCACTGGCCTACATTGGTAGGTGATACACATGTAATGATGATCAGCCAGTAGCTCCCCAAAAATGCAGTATCAATTCTGTGATCTGAATCAGCCTTATGAGGAGATACCCTATAGCGACTTCCCCTGTACACCATTAGCTTTGTTGGGCCATATCCGCCAGCTTTCTCTGATTGTAATGTATTATTTTTAGATTCTGTGATTGTGTTTACTAACATGGTTGATGAGAAGTTTAAGGCAATATCATTCTTATTTCATTGCCTCTTTCTAACCCTCCCCAAAAGAGGTGATTTTTATATGGCATATTAGCCATAGAAATTACATATTAGAAGAAAAAACTTGATGCAGTCTACCTAGGGAGGTGGTGGAATCCCCTTCCTTAGAAGTTTTTAAGGTCAGGCTTGACAAAGCCCTGGCTGAGATGATTTAGTTGGGATTGGTCCTGCTCTGGGCAGGGGGTTGGAGTAGATGACCTCCAGAGGTCCCTTCCAACTCTGATATTCTATTATTCTATGTATTTTGCAGTGACTTCACAATTGTTTTACTCACTTGTCCTTGGAAATTAAATAGAACATCTATATACAAATACTATTTTTTCTGTAAAATGTCTATCTCTGGGAGATGGAATTTGGGAGTCCAGAGGAGTCACATTTTGAATTTTTTCAAAAATAGAAGAAACGTCCTTTCTTTTTCAGGCGAGAGAAACTGTTTTTGCCAAGACAAAATTTAATTTCCTTTGCATTCTTTGCTATTGATATGTCATCCAGACAGGTAAAAATAAAATAGATGTCTCTTTCTTTGTGTGTCCATTACTTGCCAGAATAAAAAGTGGGCTGTGATTGATCATATTGTCATAACTGTGCTTTCTGATATGCTGAACATGCTTTTTCAGGATACAGTATTTAGCATTACTGATGTAACTGATGCAAAATAAGTAAGAGTCACCTGCTGAGACATTTCCGAGCATTTAATAAAGAGAAGTGGAATTCTCCATCTGACTTGTATGATGAAAAAAAATATTTTTTATGAATAGGCCTAAAATAATAGATTCTGCATGAATTAAAACTTGTTGTAAAACTTGTTTTATCTATAAATAAACAAATAAACAATGTTCAGAGTATATTAGAGCCTTTCTATTAATGATTGGGAGAGACAGTGCAGACTTCAAATGGGGTGAATTAGTGAATAAATGAAACCTGATAAAAGATCAAGGCAATTGCCTCACAACAAGTGGATAGCATCATTTATTTTAACAAGTGTTAAACAAGTTCAATTATAAATATTTAGGACAGTACTTTATAATATACTAGTGACTGTAGTGTAGTAGACTTGCAAAGTCTTGAGTGCATATTAAATTGAAGCCCCAGTGGAGCATTCCACTATGATAAGGAGCAGCTCTCCCCATTAGCCATGTTCACTGAAGTGACTATGGCTTCACATACTAACTGTATTTTCAAAAAAAAAGAAATGGAGTACTTGTGGCACCTTAGAGACTAACCAATTTATTTGAGCATAAGCTTTCGTGAGCTACAGCTCACTTCATCGGATGCATACTGTGGAAAATACAGAAGACGTTCTTATACATACAAACCATGAAAAAATGGGTGTTTACCACTACAAAAGGTTTTCTCTCCCCCCATCCTACTCTCCTGCTGGTAATAGCTTATCTAAAGTAATCACTCTCCTTACAATGTGTATGATAATCAAGTTGGGCCATTTCCAGCACAAATCCAGGTTCTCTCACCCCCCCTCTCCCCCCACACACAAGCCCACTCTCCGGCTGGTAATAGCTTATCTAAAGTGACCACTCTCCTTACAGTGTGTATGATAATCAAGGTGGGCCATTTCCAGCACAAATCCAGGGTTTAACAAGAACGTCTGAGGAGGGGGTGGGGGGTAGGAAAAAACAAGGGGAAATAGGTTACCTTTCATAATGACTTAGCCACTCCCAGTCTCTATTCAAGCCTAAGTTAATTGTATCCAATTTGCAAATGAATTCCAATTCAACAGTTTCTCGCTGGAGTCTGGATTTGAAGATTTTTGTTGTAATATCACAACTTTAATGTCTGTAATCGCATGACCAGAGAGATTGAAGTGTTTTCCGACTGGTTTATGAATGTTATAATTCTTGACATCTGATTTGTGTCCATTTATTCTTTTATGTAGAGACTGTCCAGTTTGACCAATGTACATGGCAGAGGGGCATTGCTGGCACATGATGACATATATCACATTGGTGGATGTGCAGGTGAATGAGCCTCTGATAGTGTGGCTGATGTTCTTAGGCCCTGTGATGGTGTCCCCTGAATAGATATGTGGGCACAGTTGGCAACGGGCTTTGTTGCAAGGATAGGTTCCTGGGTTAGTGGTTCTGTTGTGTGGTTTGTGGTTGCTGGTGAGTATTTGCTTCAGGTTGGGGGGCTGTCTGTAGGCAAGCACTGGCCTGTCTCCCAAGATTTGTGAGAGTGTTGGGTCATCCTTTTTGAGATTTGTGAGAGAACCTTGATTTGTGCTGGAAAGGGCCCAACTTGATTATCATACACATTGTAAGGAGAGTGATCACTTTAGATAAGCTATTACCAGCAGGAGAGTGGGGTGGGGGGAGGTATTTTTTCATGCTTTGTGTTTAAAAAAAGATCTTCTACACTTTCCACAGTATGCATCCGATGAAGTGAGCTGTAGCTCACGAAAGCTCATGCTCAAATAAATTGGTTAGTCTCTAAGGTGTCACAAGTACTCCTTTTCTTTTTGCGAATACAGACTAACACGGCTGTTACTCTGATAACTGTATTTTGGATTTGTTTATTTAGTTGCTTGTTTTCTGTGTTCACAGAAAGCTGAACTCTTAGATGCTTGTTGACTCTTTTCTGCTTCCTTGGCTCTTCACACCGACATACTTCATCAGCACCAACTGCTGTTCTCCCTTACTTGCTCAGCTTTTTTTTTTTTTTTTAATAAGTAAAGAACATGGCTCAGGGCAATAAATTGGCTGATCTTCCCCTTGCAACATTTTGTTTTACAATATACTTGACCCTAACATTGACGTTTTTCTTTTCTTCCAAATTCATTACTGCTGCTTGCTAATTGAATTGCATATATCTATACATGTGGGCTCCGATTGTGCTCTGTCCAGAAGCATTCTTGCAGCCAAGCAGGGCTCCATTGAGAAACTACTTGGGGCTCAGCATCTCTGAAAATCAGGCCACTTATTTAGGTGCCTTAGGAAATAAATTAAACATGTGCTTAGTTTTAAACAGTCCATTAAGTCCTGTGCTTGCTTAAGTGGTCAAGAATGCTTTCCTGAAACAAGGCCTGTATATGGATGCCTTTAGGCAACGCTATACCTTGACCATCCCTGGATGCTCTAATGTTCAGTTGGAGCTATTGCCATTGTGTTATAAATTACACCAGATTAATTCGAGTGCCCAGACAGTCCAAGATGTGTGTGGAAGTCTCTAGACCCAACAGAGGTTCTGGAAACACTTCTAGAGTTGTTTTGTGTAATTCTTTGTATATTGTCTTTATACTCTGGCCATTCCTGCTTTTTTAAAAAATGTTAAATTAGCCTAGCTCAGAGTTCTTGCTGAACTACCTGCCATTTGTAGAGCTAATGTTCATAGACCTTTCTATGTTTCATTTTTTCCATTACTTAAAGTGATACAAATGTTCTAATTTGCATGTTCTTTGCCAATATGTCACTTGAAAAATATTTCATTTTAGCTAAGAGTTGCAGCTGAACTCATGGATTTCTTAAATAGATTATTTTTCCCTTTTAATTTTTAACAGAATGGGAACATTTCTCACAGAAATATTAACAAGTTATAAAGAGGGAAGAATTTTTATTACAGAGCTGATTCTCCAAAACTCCTTTAGAAAATATATTACATTTTTAATCTTAATTTATAATTGTGGAATTAGGCAGAAATCAAAACTCCCTCTGGAAACACAAATAACTGCTTTAAAAATCAACTATGAAGCATGCTGTTGTTTAAAAATCTATTTTAAACAATTTGTATTTAAATGGAATTTTTTAGGTGCATTAAGTTTAACTGAAAGCAAGACAGAACAATTAAAGCAGACCTCAGTCGATGAAATGATTGCCTGAAGCTCCATAATGAGTGGAACCTGTGAGCCACATGAATTTAAAACTAACCCCCCATGGTCACAATAATTTAGAAATTTCTAAACTACCCAGGGTGAGCATAAAATCTCAACATGAAAACTGAAGAGGCCAGGAAAGCAAAAGGAAAATGAAGTGAATTCTCTTGAAGTCTTAGTTGAAGTTCATCTGTTTTAAATCCTCTTACATAGGAACTTAACACTGGCACTAAATGCCTTATCCTGAACCATTGAAGTCAATGGGAGTTTTTCCATTGACTTTAGTGAACACGAGGTCAAGCCATAATTGGGTAAGCTTTAGTTTTTTCTTGCCTTCTGTTGTCATTTTCTTGTTTAAATATTTTGTCTATTTCAATACTGGCAGTAACTCTATTTCAGCAAGGAATATATATATATATATATATATATATATATATATTACCATTTGCATTTAAAGAAATCTCCAATCCACGTCTAGGTTTTTAAGAAAAAGCATTGTGTGAAACAGCCCTTGTTAAATCACACTATCAGACTATATTGTGCATCAGTAAATAGCATTGCATCGTGAAACCTGTTCTGCTGTTTTCCGTCAGATTTGATAAACAATATTTGTCCTTATTGATTTAAACAGAACAGACATAAATCATATGCTCTGTAAATCAGACTTAAAAATGTATGTCAACCTGACCCCATCTGGCTACTAGCATTGTTTCTTAACATTCAGCTTTACCAGCACATATTCCATGCTAATGTCTGTGATTAAATATGACAACTTATTTCTGCACCATGTTAGCAAACACAGAGGGCCTAGGATTTAAATGTTTGTTGCCTTCATATATCCACAGCTGTAGCAAGCAGAACAAATTATACACAAATCTCTCTTAAAAATAATGTTTCTTGGTGAGAAATGGTTATAGCCTCCATAGTTATATTATATCTAGTAAATAAGCAGCAGCCCACAAGGTGAGGTATCTTGTACCTGATGTGGAAATTGTAATTTTTTCTCTGTGTGTAAAAGTTTTTAACTGGGTATGTTTAGAAATATGAGTCAAGGATACTTAGGAATTAGGTCATAGCAAAGTCCAGATGATTATAAACACCATAAAGAACAACATAAAGTTCTGCAAAGAGCATAATAATACAAGGCCAGGGTCATAGTTACAGTGTGTGCTGTGCTTTAGTCCTCTTTTGATCCATCTCGAGTATACCTCACTCTGGAATCGCGCAATCCTACCATTTTAAGACTGGATCTCTGGGCTACAGGCCCCGTTTACCACCTGACTGGCAAAACTGGGTTTGGCCCTTGTAAGCCCTTTTCCTCCCAGAGCCACTGACACAATAAGATTTCAATAACAAACAGAAACATATTTCTCAAAACAGTGGATTGTTATTCCTTCACCTAAAGGTACCTGCAGACCCAAAGGGTAAAACTACAAAAGGCCTATATGCACGGGCCTGATCTCCACTTTAATCTTTCCCTGCCAGCTTGTAACAGTACCTCTCAGCCCAGTTAATCACATTGGTGGCAGAGTTAAATAGACTGCCTTCTGCAGCCTAATGTGTCACAGCATCTCTCCCTGTCAGCATGGTAACAGCCTACTCACCCCCTTCCCCACTTGCCTAAAAAGAGGTGTTTGTGAAACCAAACTGGTGTGTGATGCTTTAGTCAAACTTTTCTAATTCTGTGCTTCATGTCCACCTGTATGGGAATAATTTATTTAGTGTTCTATTAAACTCCCTGAGTTTCATCCTAGTATGTGTAATGTGGACACACTAGGACTGGTCAAAACATTAGTAGTGAAAATATTTGTTTATGGAAAATTAGGGGTTTGATTAAACAAAATTTCTTGGGGGGGTGAATTCAACTTTTCATAGCAAAAGCAAATACCCCCAAACTGAAAAGATGTTGCTTGGCAGCTGGAAACTTAAATATTTCAGCCAAAATTGAAAGAGATTCATTTGGAAATATCACCATGGTTCCTTGTGGAAGTTGTAGTTTTACCTCTTGTCCCATCTCCTCTGTGTGTTGGGTTTCCTTGCTGGACTGCATCTCCTATGATGCATTGTGACTAGGGACAAGAGGAGAGATGTAGGTGCAAAATGAAAGATATAGTATGGCCAGGAAGCTCACTCTACAAAGGAGAATGTGGGCATCTGAGATACAACTCTCATGGACACCCCGGTGGCCTTTCTGAATAAAAAAAAATCATTTTTTGGACAAAAATAACCAGCTTTCAATTTTTCACTGAAAAGTGATTTTTACCATAGGGGGTGGTTGTGGTGGACATTTTCTGATCAGTTTTAGTATTCACTTTCGTCATTAGTGAAGAGGAAGGAGGTGAGGTTTCCCCTCATAAGTGTCATTGGGTTCAACCCTCAAAATCTTCGGATTTCTTGAGATCTGTGCAGATCTTGGGGGAGTCATCTGAAACTCAGAGACAATCATTTGGAGGGACCCTGTACCCTCAGACTGTTCCCTGCCTCCTGCCCTTCCCAGTTCCTTTGGAAGCATGGAGCCATTCTGTCAGGGGGTCTTCTGACCATTGCTGCTTCTGGGAAACCCTTGCTTGTAGAAGTGTGTTGTTACAGCACAGTGGAGGAACTTGCACAAGTTGACCACAGTAAATAGAGTTAGAGAGGCACAGTCCCCAGTCTGCCTTGGGCTTACACTTCGCTCAGCTGAGTTGCAGTGAGAGGCAGATACTACCTAATCGTAGGCTACAGAACTGTTCCACTGTACCCGACAATGTGGCTTCCTGTATCCAATACACCCCTGGCACTGTGGGGGAGAGGAGGAGCCAAGGATTTCCCCACAATTTAGGAATTCTCATCAGCTCTTCTGAGGGTAATTAAGGTACCTGTGTCATTCTGTTAGTGCAAAGGGACTAAGCAGGGACCAAGGATATGGCTTAAGAAGTGTGAGAGATCCATCACCTTCCTTGCTCGTAGAAATGTGGTGGGAGAATTCTGTATAAAAAGAAGCATATCCAAAAATAGGGTTTTATTTTATGAATTCAATCTAAATATCCCTGTGAACAGGGATACATTAATTAAAGTAGCATTCTGAGTAGATACATTATAAATGAGCACCCCATGAATAACTCTTTGTTGTAGGATTTATAGAATTGCTAATACCACTAAAATGAAAACATGGGAGAAAGGTCTCAAACTATTTGATCTTTTCTACAAAATTAATAAACATACCATTGTACAGAAGATCAGTCAGGTCTGTCCTGGTAGATTAGTAATGAATGAAACAGACAAGAGAGTAGGACCCCTAGTATGCTTATCTTGTTAAAACGACTACCATTTAAAATCTCATTGTTTGCAAGATCTTTTATCCCAATCACACATCCTCTGGCAACGAGGACTGAATGAGGCTTCCATCTGTTGAGCCCGTTAATGTCACTTGTTGCAAATTTAACAAGGGAGAGGAGAAACCTTCATATTTCAGACTTACACCTGGCGTGAGTGGAGGGGGCTCTGATGGCTGCATTTTCAGTACTGGGCATCATTCTCTAGTCCTTCTGGTGTCATTCTCTAGCATCCCATGCCACAATATTCAAAAAGTAACATTGGTGTGTACTGATAGATGGAGTCTCCTTCAGTCCTCCTAAACAGAGGCTGCATGACAGTAATGGGGGACCACATTAAAGGGGTGCTTAAAATGGGAGGAGATATATAATGAAAAAGCTGGAGATTCTTCTCTTTATGTCCTTTTAACCTTGATCCATTAGAGGTATGTATAAGTCACTGGAGCTACCATACTTGAGAGTCTATTTTAAACTCATGTTCCAATTGCCTACATATTTAAAATAACCTTTGCTGGATCTTGCTGGCATCAATTTTTGTAAGTACATTTGATATACTGTTGAGAACATATTGTGATAATTCCTAAAGACCAGGTTATAAATTGTGCAGAGATATTCTCTTTCCATTTTGAAATCTCCTGTTCTACCCCAATCGTCACAGGGCTCTTAACTGTACTCCTGCCCTAAAGCAACACTTGTGAGGATCAAAACAACCAAATAACTTTTCTGAACAATCTGAGGGTTTTTTCCTTTGTTCGCCCGTAGCTCTCAGTAGAAACAAAGTGTGCTGCTTATTAGCAAGCGCAGAGGCTGATTGCCTGTTGCAGTGGGGATCTGGGAGCTCATTGCAGCTACATGAAAATTGTAAATGTCAGATCTCTGTTTAATTGTGGTTGAAATATGCAGTAACTCACCTTGAGTATTACACAGCTGCACAAATATTTTCAGAGAGGAAATTCTAGCATATAACTAGTACTCATATTTACAAGCTTCAGAGATAAGGGCCTAAATTACGTACTAAACGAGAAGAAATAAGATGCTGCATCCAAATACGTGAACATTTACAAATTGTTCTGGTCCTCTGATGGAAGCTGTAGGTTAACTTAAAAACAAAACAAAACTTATTTTAGAGGTATATGTAGGTTAGAACTCCCTTCCCCTCCTTATTGTACTGTGATAGTATTGAGATATCATCCAATATCTGTTAGTGATGAGAGATACTATAATAATGTACTTTGTTGTGTGGTGCTATTACAATAAACATAATTCAGAAAAAATATAGTTAAAAGGATTTGAGATCAGAAAGTAAGAAGGAAATTTTTATTGTGAGCCTAGTGGAAGGAAAAACTAGATTGTGAATGTGGAGAGCGCATTGCAGCAGGTAACACTGAGAAACTTGCATGATCAGCATTTTCCTCAACCTCTTAATAATTCACATTTTTCTCAGAAGATCTACTGATACTAACTAAAACTAATCTTCCTGACAGTGCATTTCATACAGCTCAGTGAAGGTACCACAAATAAAAGGTGGCTGAAAATCAAATACAGCAAACATTTCTTCTGGAAACCCGAATTTAAATTTGAAAGTTATCTAAAGTATCATTGCTCCGCGATAGAGATACAATAGCTTGAAGAAAAAGAGAAAGAAAGAAAATGAAAGAAAAAAACCCTTCCCTAACTTTATTAAAGTAAATTACCCTCTCTCTGGTCTCACCACAGTTGTCCACTGTTCCAGGCGAATGATAATGAATATTTCTTAGCTAAAAGAAAAGGAGTACTTGTGGCACCTTAGAGTCTAACCAATTTATTTGAGCATAAGCTTTCGTGAGCTACAGCTCACTTCATCGGATGAAGCTGTAGCTCACGAAAGCTTATGCTCAAATAAATTGGTTAGTCTCTAAGGTGCCACAAGTACTCCTTTTCTTTTTGCAAATACAGACTAACGCGGCTGCTACTCTGAAACCTATTTCTTAGCTATTAGCCAGATCTTAGCCAATTTTCAAGTGCTTCCTTGACTTCACCTTTAAGCTATCTACTACTACTACTTTTATTTCACCCAAACAGGTTTTTTTTTTTTTGGTTACTGAATAAGCATGGTCAACTTACAACATTATTTTTCATGTTAAGTGTGCTTTAGTCTGAAGAGTGCTTTAAACACATACCTGTACCATGCAGGCTTTATTGGGCACATGGAAAATGTGAGAAAAAAATTACAGTTGGTAAGGAAACATTTTTTGTGGGAAAATGCATATTTGTTTTGTTTTTATCAAAATATTTTGAAAAATTTCCAACTAGCTATATAAGTAATTCTATCCAGATTGCAAAACTAGTTAAAAGAAAAAAAGCACAAGAGGACTAAAACAAATATAGCTTTTTTTGGCCAAGCCATTTTGTAATTCTGAGGAGCCAATTATAGGTAAGGGAAATATTTCAAAAGGAAAAGCCCTTTATTTTTGCATCCTCTGACTTCATTTTGTCCAAATGAGTTGTCCAATTTTTGCCAAACCATTCAGGCCAAAAAAAACCCCCTTCACTTATGTTAAGATCTGGCATATGAATTTCCAGGTGAATTAGTTTGGTTATGGCAAAGTTTGGAGTCAGAATCTTAATGAGGGTGCATCCACATTGCAGCTAGAGATGTAATTTCCAACTTGGGTAGACATCCACGCACTAGCTTTGATCAAGCTAGCATGATAAAAGTAACAATGTAGCCACGGCGGCACAGTATAGCCACTGTCAAGTTTCCTTCCCCACTCTGAAGTCTAGGGTACAGATGTAGGGACCTGTATGAAAACCCCCTAAGCTTATTTTTACCAGCTTAGGTTAAAACTTCCCCAAGGTACAAACTATTTTACCTTTTGCCCTTGGACTTTATTGCTGCCACCACCAAGCGTCTAACAAATATATAACAGGGAAAGAGCCCGCTTGGAAACGTCTTTCCCCCCAAAATCCTCCCAAACCCTACACCCCTTTCCTGGGGAAGGCTTGATAAAAATCCTCACCAGTTTACATAGGTGAACACAGACCCAAACCCTTGGATCTTAAGAACAATGAAAAAAGCAATCAGGTTCTTAAAAAAAGAATTTTAATTGAAGAAAAAAAGTAAAAGAATCACCTCTGTAAAATCAGGATGGTAAATACCTTACAGGGTAATCAGATTCAAAACATAGAGAATCCCTCTAGGCAAAACCTTAAATTACAAAAAGACACAAAAACAGGAATATACATTCCATTCAGCACAGCTTATTTTATCAGCCATTTAAACAAAACAGAATCTAACGCATTACCTTGCTAGAGTACTTACTAAGTTCTAAGACTCCATTCCTTTTCTGTTCCCGGCAAAAGCATCACACAGACAGAGAGAACCTTTGTTTCTCCCACCCCCTCCAGCTTTTAAAGTATCTTGTCTCGTCATTGGTCATTTTGGTCAAGTGCCAGCGAGGTTCTCTTAGCTTCTTAACCCTTTACAGGTGAAAGGGTTTTTCCTCTGGCCAGGAGGGATTTAAAGGTTTTTACCCTTCCCTTTATATTTATGACAGCCACCCAAATACTTACCGAGAGGCATGCCAACACCCACGCCTCCACTGCTACACTATTTTTTAGCGTACTAGCTCAATCAAAGATTGTGAGTGTTCATCTACCCAAGCTGGAAATTACACTTGCAGCAGCAGTGTAGAAATACTGAGTGACACAAAATGGGAAGCAGTGTTGAAGCCATGTTTTGCCTAAGATATCAGAGAGACAAGGTGGGTGAGGTCATATCTTTTAGTGGTCCATCTTCTGTTGATCAAAGAAACTAGCTTCTGAGCTTACACAGAGCTCTTTTTCAACTCTCAGTATCTGAAGAAGATCTTTGTGTAAGCTCAGAAGCTTCTTTTGCTAACAGAAACTGGTTCAATAAAATATACTACCTCACCCACCTTGTCTAACAAAATGGGAAGGCAGCCTAAATCTCAACTATGAAGGAACTAGTGCCTTTCCATTACCAGATAGGTAGGAGTTTAGCCTCATCTCTCTTAGACTGGGATAAATCTGGACTGACTTGAAATCAATAGAATTACATTAGTATCTAATCAGTGTAACTGAGAAGAAAATCAGATCTTAAAGTAAAGGGGGCTGCCTTCTTGTTCAAAGATATTATTGAAGCATTAACCCATTTGCTTCACTGGGGTGGGTTGGAAGACTCTCCTTGGATTTTACCAGCAAATTTTTTGCATTTTACATTTCCTAAAGTGGCTATGAAGACTTTTTCGTCACAGCAGAATTCAAAATGGCCTCTAGTAGTGATTATTGTAAAGACCTGAAAGCTTTGATTGTCCTTCAGAAAAATCTGAACATAAATAAAGCTGGTCAGGAACAGTCAACATGGATTCACCAGCATGGATGCCTGACCAACCTGATTGCCTTCTGTGATGAGACAACTAGCTTTGTGGATATGGGGAAAGCGATGGTCGTGATATACCTTGACTTTAGCAAAGCTTTTGATAGGGTATCCCACAGTATTCTTGCCAGCAAGTTAAAAAAGTATGGATTGGATGAATGGACTATAAGGTGGATAGAAAGCTGGCTAGATTGTCAGGCTCAATGGATAGTGATCAACGGCTTGATGTCTAATTGGCAGCCGGTATCGAGCAGAGTGCCCCAAGGGTCAGTCCTGGGGCCGGTTCTGTTCAACATCTTCATTAATGATGGGGTGATGGGATGGACTGAACCCTTAGCAAGTTTGCGGATGACACTAACATAGGGGGAGAGGTAGATATGCCGGAGGGTAGGAATAGGTTGCAGAGTGACCTGGACACATTGGAGGATTGGGCCAAACAAAATCTGATGAGGTTCAACAAGGACAAGTGCAAAGTCCTGCACTTAGGATGGAAAAATCCCATGCACTGCTACGGGCTGGGGACCGACTCAGCTAAGCGGAAGTTCTGCAGAAAAGGAGCTGGGGATTACAGCGGATTAGAAGCTGGATATGAGTCAGAAGTGTGCCCTTGTTGCCAAGAAGGCTAACGGCATATTGGGCTACATTAGTAGTAGCATTGTCAGTAGATCAAGGGAAGTGATTATTCTCCTCTATTCGGCACTGGTGTTATTGCATCCAGTTTTGGGCCCCCCACTACAGAAAGGATGTGGACAAATTGGAGAGAATCCAATGGAGTGCAACAAAAATTATTAGAGGGCTGGGGCACATGACTTATGAGGAGAGGCTGGAGGAACTGTGCTTATTCAATCTGCAAAAGAGAAGAGTGAGGGGGCATTTGATAGCAGCCTTCAACTACCTGAAGGGGAGTGCCAAAGAGGATGGAGCTAGGCTGTTCTCAGTGATGGCAGATGACAGAACAAGGAGCAGTGGTCTCAAATTGCAGTGCGGGAGGTCTAGGTTGGATATTAGGAAAAAACTATTTCAGTAGGAGGGTGATGAAGCACTGCAATGGGTTACCCATGGAAGTGGTGGAGTCTCCATCCTTAGAAGTTTTTAAGGCACGGCTTGACAAAGCCCTGGCTGGGATGATTTAGTTGGTTTTGGCCCTGCTTTGAGCTGGGGGTCGGACTAGATGACCTCCTGAGGTCTCTTCCAACCCTAGTCTTCTATGATTCTATTATTCTAATGGATGCAGAGAGAGAAAATCCTTCCATTTAAGGGAGAGGGAGGACAGAATTAGAACATAGAACAATACATGTATTTTAAATAGGTGCATGAGACACTTTACAAAATGTTTAATTGTAGTGATTTATCTTGAGTATTATGTTTATTAGAAGTCATTTGAAGAAATTCTGAACATTAGTTATGTGTTTGTGAATTTTCTAAAGAAAGAAATTAGGAATGTAATCCTCTTCAATGAAATTACATCATTTTGCAGAAGGAACAGATATCATGTGTTAAGCATATTGTTGTGAGCTATTCTATCCTGTTCCTCTTAACATTCAACTTGACAGAAGTGTCAAGACCTGTTTAAGGTCAGGTATTTGGAGGCTATATGATATCTGTTCGTACTGCTGAGGATCCCACATGTGGTTGAACAGATTAATCTTCACATATCGCTACACTGACACCAAGCTTTCTGCCTCGCATCAAGGGAAGCAGTGTTCCAGATCTTTATGGTGCCATCATGGGGCATGTTTTAAGTTCTACCAGTGTTTCCAAGAAAAGGAGAATTGATCATTGAATTATTACTTCAAAGCTTGAGCTAGAATCAGATGTTTTAACTCAAGAGTATGATTTTATCCTGCAGAGATGGGATGTCAAACTCATGGTCTGCTTGATGTATTTATCTAGGTCCTCATGACAAAGATTCACATTCTGAAGAATCCAAGCATTCCTTTTTTTTCTTTAAAAAGGAACTTTCGCTATTAAGGTACTTTTTAAAAAATGTGCCTGTAGAGCTATCTTACTTGAAACAATTGAAGTGGGATGTTGAGTCTGAAGCCTCAAGTCTGAAGTGTTATAGTTCAATTGGACATTTTCCCCCCAATTATATAGGTGTGCAATGGCAATTTAGATTCTCTGCAGTAATACTTTCAAACTGGGCAACTGAAGCACAAACAGCCAAACCTACGTCGAAATAATAGTGGTCCTAAAAGTGCCCAGCATTATTTTTTCTCACTGAGAAATTCTGAACTCAACATTGTTCAATAATACCAAGTTTAGTTACAACTAAGGGCAATAATTAGACTATATTTAAATCATTTGTCAGTGGGATATCCACTGTGGATAGCACGGTACTGCAGTTCTCATACTGTGGCATACGTATCTCTGGCAGTATGCAGGCAATGCTCAGGTGATACTTGGGCTGATTAAAAAAAAAAAGTATAGTGTCAGTCCCTTATAACTACTCTGATTAAAATTACATAGGTCGCTTGCCAAGTTCCTTTGTGTTTAAAAGTGGTATTCTAGATCTTAAATTCTGAGAACCCCTGCACCAATGTAAAGGCCTATTAACTTCAAAACATTCTGTGGGGCGTAAGGGTCCACCTTCATGAATCAGATTGCAAGATCATATCTATAAATTGTTCATTTTTTGAAGGAAGCCTAAATTCATGGTCACCTATTTGACAACCATATTTGTCTTAAAAATACACTGTCATTAACATGTGTGATAAAGTCAGGCCAGATGGCTGCAAGAGGGTAGTGGAAAACAGATATGTTAGCCTTAGAATGTCTGTGGATCTATGGGACCTATGGGTCTATGGGACTTTTTCCCTTTTTGAGTGGGGAAGGAGCACCCTTAGGTGCTGAGCTTACCCTCAGGCCTACCCTGACAACAAAACCAAGGGAGCACAAAAGAGGGAAGGCAAACCCTGCCTGAGTGAGACTGATTACCCCAGGCCCACCATTGCCAGAGCAGAGAAATGCTAAGGCTGGTGAGAGAGAAGAGGTGCCTTGCCACACATTGTGATATAAATAGAAACATTTATGACTATTTATTTATCTATTTATTCTTAAATAGAATATATATTAATATTAGCCTACATCTTAGATTTTAGAATAGTAAACACAATTAAAATCTTAGTTTACTTGGTAGGGGGATATGAAAAAAGTTGTTTGGACTTTTGCTGGCAGAAACATGACACAGTTGCAGGCAAAGTAGAAGCCCAAGAGTTCCTGAGATCTATTAAAGTTAATCCCTATCTAATCAGGCACCTAATCAGAGCTTCAGATGCATGTGTGGGGTCAGGGCAGACGAGGCATTGGTGGAAGAAATTCTTCACATCCTTCAGACCCCAGCTGTCAATACTTCTTCCTTTCCCCACAGAGTTCCTTTCGAGTGATTTTTGGCCCCTTCTTCCAGCCCACAGAAAGACCAAGGCTTCTAGCATACTTCACCACCATGAAAGAGAGACAGCAAGTGGTGTCAATTTTTTTTAAATGAATGAATACATTTCAGAGATCATGGCTGCTCTATGTTTACAGGCATTAAACTCTTAGTTACAGATGCAGGAGCAAGAAGTTCCCTATGAATTCAAGAGTACACAAGGGAAACTTAGAATCTTTACTTACCCTCAAAATTCCTTCATAATATTTCTTTGTCTATTATGATATTGTCCACTTTCCTCCTGAGAGGAGAGAGATTTGGGTCTGAACCTGCCATTATAACTTTCAATCTAAGTCATTTTCATGTTGCCACACCCCTTAACATGACATATTGGGTGCTTGAGGACCAGGCTTTATAGGATCTCTATGATGATAACTCATTACTAGTAAAAAGACCCCAACAACTCCTTTTCTATATATTTATTACTCTTACTGGGATCACATGAGTGTCCATAGATCTGCAAAAAAATCACCATTCAGATCCAGATTCAAATGTCCTTATATTGCCAGAGCTTACAGGAAAACCAGAGTTCCTGGAGAACTCAATGCCAGATAAGGAGAAATGTTTATATTAGTACATATCTCTCTGCTCTTCCCTTTGGGGTAGACTTAAAAACTTTCCAGGTCAAAAGGTCTTCTTGACAAACAACTGGTCAGTTATCTCCCCAGAACACTTGACAGAATTCTACTCCCTCCCTTCAAGCTACAGATTTATTTCATCCTATCCATGGAACAGGGAGGCAGTGAGACAAAGGCCGGGTCTGCCCTTGAAACTTTTGTTGGTATAGCAATGTTGATTAAAGGTGTGATTGTTTTAGGATATTTTTATATTGGCAAAAGCTCTAGTGTAGATGCGGTTCTAAAAGGAAAAAAAGTTATTGCTGGTATAGTTTATTTAGTTCAGGGAACTGGTGTAAACTATTCTGGCAAAAGTACCCTGTGGCCAGTGTAAACTACATCTCCACTAGGAGGCTTTGCTGGGATAGCTCTAAAGATGGAGCATCTCTAGTGCAGACTAAGGCTAAATTCACAGACATCAAAGTTGTAGTCCTGGTTCTTGAGCAAGAATATTTATGGATGTGCTTTCTTATACACAGTATCATAAAGGACAGGGGCCTTTTTTCTAAAGAGTGATTTGAAGATCCTCAATTCTTTTGCTACTTTTCAACATTTCAAGGTGGAGACAATCTGATCTATCAGAGGGAAGATTGAACTGAGGAATTCTTGGCTTCCACAGATTTAAGAAAAACATAGTGGGGTATTATGGTTGTTCTACAGAACCTGTTAATCCTACATTTGCTAGTGTGGACAGACAGCTGTGATTCATCATAAACTTGTTTCATTTCAGCTCACCTAGGGCAAGTTTTTCCCTTCACAACAGCTAGTTTCTCTGGAAATCCCATTTGATACCCACAAGTTTCAGTTCAAGTGCACAAGATGGGGATATCTTTCTAGATCTTCTAGCCTCACTCTAAGCCTCCTGAAGTTCTGCACCAGATGTCTTCTCAGTTGCCTTTTGGTTTTGGAGAAGGCTGTGATTAAAATACTACTTCAGTCCTGCTAGCCTTTTTTCTAGAGTAAAATACCTCAAGGTGGGGGGCATATTTTTAAGACCGTGTTCTTACAAGAGGGTGAAAGAAGAATACTAAGCGCTCATATTTTTCAAGTATGAAGTAGACAGAAATTTCCCTCTATTTCTTTCTCACTCTATTTTTGACCCAAAGAAGAATTGTGTGGCACTCTTCATGTGTTGTGGGAATGGAATTTTCAGAGGAGCCTAAGGGAGTTACGCTCCCAAATCAATGGGATTTGAGTGCTTATTTCTCTTACCGTCTTTTGAAAATCTGATTCATGGCTCTTTAGTACTTATCTTCATAAATCACTAGAGCTGAGGACATCCACTTGTTTGCCTTGTTTTGTTTCAGTAGCCCAAGAATGCCAGAAAGCATTCACTCTGTTTAAGCTAATTAGATCTCTGTGTATTAACAGTTCTGCATTGCTGTGATTCTGCTGGGAGCATGGTGGCCTCAAGGTCTGTGATAATAATGTTTTCTCATGAATAAATTCACCTGGAAAATGTCTAGTGATCTGGCCACACCTGTCCCTGACATTACCGGATAAATGAAGATGCATCCAGTGACACTGTCCTCAGTCACTACATATATGTTAGGATGTGTACTGTTTCTTTAAATCAGGACAGGGTTGAGCAATCTGAGCAATATTCTAGGAGAAGCTCTATAATGAAGCAGAGAGACAGATAGTAGCTCTCAAGATGATACAGTTGTCCATAGTTGAATAAAGCTTCTTGTATTCAGTGGTGGAAGAAAACAACTCTGTGGCTCTTCATTATTGCCGCATGACACGCCACTCCAGTATTGCCATACACTGGTCACCTCCATGATTATTTTTTCCCCTTAGAGTTTGGGTTATTACAAGGCACACAGCATATGGTTGCAGATTGGTGCAGTAAAGGAAGATTTGTTCTTGTCCCGCAAAATGCTGATTACTGCTAATTATCTCCACTGATCTGAAAACCCACCCAATTATTTATCTTGTAAATAGACTATGGTAGGCTCAAGAGTTTAGACTGAGTTTAAATCTGTCCTGCTACAGTAGTTCTCAACTGGTTAGCAGAAGGTGGGGTTACTTGTGAGAGGATGATTGAAGCTGATTTTATTACAGCCCATGATCCTAGATTGGGTGGAGCCTTTTTGCAGAAATCCAATCTTTGGATAAGAACTCTTTTTTTTTTTCTTAAGAGTTAATTTAGGTGTCTTATCTATAGTGCTGGGAAGGACACAATATGGTGTTTAGAATATTGCCAGTGTTTATGTAGGAGTGCACTAAAGAAAAGAGTCACTGTATCTGTTCCTGTCATATTTCCATTGAAATTTAAGAGAAAAGGAAGATATCAGATGGAGTTGCTTAGCACAAAGTAAACTGCTAGATAAAGTATGATTGATCAGAAACCCAAAGCAAAATAAATGATAGGTTGAAAGACTAGGATACACCTATTTATTTAGAAAATAACATTTAAAGGTAAATACCAGTTTGTAAAGAGGCTTCATGCCACATACATCCTTGTCAAAATACTTTTCCAATCCTATATTATACTTATATAAAAAGAAAAATGATTACAGAATCCAGTGGGCCCTTTACAGGTTGCACACAAAATTTATTACAACATTACCTTTTATCCTTGGGTTGCGAGATTTGGGGAATTGTAGTCCATCAAAGTATTAAAGTACAGCTATTTTCTAAGGTGTGTGACTTCGGACTGTACAACTTCCAGGATTTAGCATTTAGATAAAAATATAGCAAATGGGATGGAAGTTTTTGTCATCCGATGAATGGAGGTTACACTATACTATTTAGAAGAGGGCATTTTCTGTCAAGCTGAGAACCTACTTTCCTTTTGCCTTGCATTTTTTTTTACCCATAAAATTCTGGGCAACAAGCGGAATACCGATGTTTCTTATTACGTGACTTTCACTCTCATTCAGCTAGTAGATTTAAGTACTCAGGTTTCCATCCACAGCTTGAGTGCAAGTGCAATAATAAGGCTATCCTTATGAAAATGTACTTATCAAATTCCAGGGTACCACCTAAACAAGTCAATTCAGAATATTTGTACCATTCTGGATCTTTCAAAAATCTAGCAGTAGGTTCTAGTGGCTTTTTCTAGATGTATGTTGAGCCTGGAGAGGCTTCTGAAGGTGTTCTAGGCATTCTTTCTTAGAAATTGTGATGGTTAAAGCGTGGTTGTACTCCTTCAAACTTTGAAAATAGTGTTATATCTTTGGAGTAACCCTAAACGTGGAGATTTGAATTATTGTTGTTAATGTTTTGGTGTAAGAGCCAACAATGTGCTAAGTGCTTTCACCGAGGAGCATACGGTCTAAGGACAGACAAGAAGAGGTCACAGAGGTCAGTGCAGGGGGGAAGGCAAAAAAAGGACTTTCAGTACATTTTTCTATACTTTTAAAAAAAAAAGTAGAGATTTGTATGTGCTTATCTAGCTCCAGCTTCCACTTCCTATTTGAAGATAAGAGATCTGCCTCGGGCTTCTGTTCTGATGACAACTACAATAGACCAATGCCTAGGGCGTTGAGAGGCAGCCATATTACAGCATGGTTTTACAGTAGGAGATACTACTCCTACGATAGCTGTGGTGCCTGGTTTTGCTGGTGTTGCACAGTACAGCTGACGATTGACTGGTGCTACTTTGGGTTCAGAGGTATACAAGATCTGTAAATATTTTCCACTTTAAACGGAAATTCTTACTGCCAGATTCTGATATATTTCTTCACTAGAACTACTTGTGAAGTAAGGTGCTTCACAACCTGAGTGAGCGTACTAGAATTTGGCATTGCATGTGATAGATTTGAGTACTGAAGTGGGTTAGTGCAACATCTATATATCAAACAGGGGAGTGCAGCATATAATTATCATAATATTTTCTGCTTTTATTAGAGAACCTTTCATCTGAGGATCTCAAATCGCATAAACATTAACTTAAGCCTGCTAAAACACCTATACTATAGGAATGGGATATATATGGATTATTCGTCCAACTGCTGGAATATGCAATTACCTCTGGGCACAGTGCAGTAGATGTTTAACAGTAGACAGCAGTGGAGCAGTTCAGTGTAGAAAGTGGGGCAAAATACCATAACCTGCTGAAGCTGCAGGAGAAACTGTAGGGTGCCAAAATATAATAGATATAGTTGGAATTTAGCCAGTATACCACAGTTAAAAAAGGGAAAAGAAACCCGAATAAACAGGTGTCCTGGAAATGTCTGAATTAGTACTTAATCACTATATTTTATGTCCAGGATATCTTTGCAACTCCTTACTTTTAATTTAGCTTATATGCTTCAAGGAAACCCTTGGAACTGGGACTATTTACTGTCTTTCACAGATGCTGTGTTTCACAATATGTCCTTGTTTTTCTATAGAATATATGCAGATATTTTATTCTGTGGAATATCTATTGTACTACTCTATTGTACTACCTTTCTTTTTTCTGCCACGCTGCCCCGCCCCACCCCCAGCTTCCCATTATGTATATATGGCCTCTGAAAGTCAATCACTCAGTCATGTTTGTTGGGAGAGGGAACATCATCGTGATCACTTCTTCCACAGAAAAAAATTACCTTAAGCAAATGTATCCCCTGTTTTCTACTTTGGGAGGGTAAGGAAACAGATACTGTCTGGGGCATATTTTTGACAATGGCTGTCTTACATATTGCCTCTGTTCATGGTGCAGTGTGCATCTAAGCTGCCATTCATTTTCTAACATACTAAAACTAAGTTTAAATAAAACATTGATTGTGATACAATGTGACAGAAGCAAAGGAAATCAAAGTTAAGAGGGCCCTGTGCCCTAATTCACTCCGCTGTGCTTAAATACTGCAGATACTGGTTGCAAAAGATCATCCTTTGATTTCACAACTTCCAGTTTGCACCATTGGATGAGTCAAAGATGGCATCTTCTCACTCAACCTCATCTTTTTATTTAGTGAGAAGTCACTTTATAATCAACTGTTTAGAGCCACATCCCTTAAAGAGTTGTAGCCAGTGCTCCATACAAGCAAGTGAGAAAGACCGTATCCTCCAACTTAAAAAGCAGGGGTATGGCATGATGACATCCCAAAATTTTCAAGCACAGCACAACTGTAACAATGGCTCTGCATAATAAGGGTTCTGCACGTGTTTACTAACATTTTAAAGCAGATAATATAAATGTGCATTGATCTCACTATGAATGTAATGAGGCTCATAAATGTGGGTTAAATGTGGTGGCTGCAACTTAATTTATTAACCATTTACTCGATCTGAGGAAAAAGTAATCCATTACCCAGCAGGGGGTTACAGTGCCAAATTCAAGATGGCCACACTGACCTTAGACATTACAGAAATCAATAAGACCTCAGTCCCCTTCATCCTTAAACTACCTGCTAATGGACTTGGGAGTCTCTCTCCCCTTCCTCACCTGAGTTACATGAGGGAGTCTCAAGCTATGCAAGACACTGAAGCTATACCAAACTGAATCTCAAGACTAAAGAGGGAAGGGCAGAGGCCAAGCGCTCCATGGAAGCAGTGGGGTAGATGCTCCAACGCCTGGCTCTGTCAGGAAAGCCTTCTTCCAGCCAGCCCCATTGAATCCTCACCCTGACAGCAAAGTGAGCATTTGAGGGTGACGGTTTCAGATGTATTTTACTCCATACAAACCAGAATATTAAATAGATTTTAAAGCTTTTCAAAAATTCCAAGTTGAATTTTCAGTAGGGACTAGTGTTTATGGGTGGGAGGGAGAGCAACTGTCTAACTGCGGCTGATTGTGGAAGATTTATTCTTTGTTATTGTCTCTACCTTCTCAAAGGGAATGTTATTTCCTGTCCTGAAATTTTGATGCAATCCAATGTTAATACTTTGCAATATTGAAGGTGCTGTGGCTTTTCAGTTTGGCATAAAAATATTTTAAAGGTTTAAACCTCTTGCATGATTGTATGTACACAGACGTTACATTAGAGCTTCGATATCCAGTATAATCAAGTTCCCATATTATGTGAGAGTGGTGCAGCGGCAACAAGAGCAGCCATCCTGTACAGTGCATAAAACACAGCCTGCACTGATTAGTACTCTTCTGGGGGAAACATCGCTGTTTGTAACCTGAATGAGATACTCATTTCCCGGCAAGAACATCTTGCTGAACTCTTGCATGTTGTATTGATATTATATAAAACAGGCTAGAGAGAAACTTTATACATTATTTAAATGTGAGTCTCCAAGAGAAAATGTAACCCAGACTGATGCATTCAAAGGAGAAGAAAATCTATACATGGTAGTAAAGAAACATCTAGTGTAGCCATTTACCTGAGATAGCTTTTCCCAGTGGCCCAATTAACTTTATAGTATCACACTAACACTTATTTTTTCCCCTCAGAACAGAAGTTGATATGTTCGGATTTACACAGTGACCTTGTTTATATCAAACTCTAAAATAAGATTACAATTCTCTGTCCTCCACTTACACTAATCATGTCAAATGAAAAGTCTCTGGCTACAGAATAAGACAGAGGCTTTTAGATGATACACATTGTCCCGGAAACAAGGAAAACAAGGAAAGAAAGGCAAGATGCAAGGGAGGGTTTAATTAGGCTGCAACTTTATTATTTGTCTGGGTACTAATTGGCAATAACTCAGGATGCACATCATCCTTCCTTCATAATCATTGACACCTGGTGGAGGGCTGCCATCACACCCCACCCCCCAGTACCCTCCTCAGCTGCCCCCGGCTTGTTCCTAGAACCTCACTGCCTCCCCTTGAACCGGGGTTAAGCGGCGGGAGCTCCTTACTGTACCAGATGTTAGGAGCCCCAACCCCATTTCCCAGCTTCTTAGGGGACATCTTCCCCCTAAATCCACCTTCAGCTGCACGAAATGGGACCCTCTGTGGAACAAGTACTGGCATCTGCTAAGTTGCAACAACTTTAACCTTACCTCTTGATGTACCCCACCAGGTCCCTGAGGTGAAAAGACCATGGCCAAGGGAAACATTCCTTCCCAGCCTTAAATGAGACATCTTGTGAAATGTCCACAGAGGACCAAAACACCCAATCCTGTACTAATCCGAAGAGTGGGAGGGTGGGAACTGCTGACTGGGGATAAAGGGGGTCATGGTCTGGAGGGGCAGGGTTTATATACCCTCCCCCAGATGTGCAAGGCCAGTGGCTTACCTGAGACCCACATGCCTGCTCACCAGCTCGAGTGATGCTTTCTCCTCTCCCCAAGTATTAGCTCCTCCCAACTCCCAAGTGGGGGGACCCTTAAAGAAGCTACTACCCTTTTTTCCACCAGCCCTAACAAAAGTCTCTACCTTGAAGTTGCAAGGCTTACATTTTATGCATAGTATGAAAAAGTAAATTAATATATTTTAGTTTCCTTGGACTTGTGTGCTTCCGGAAAATCATACTTTACTAATCAGCCTATAACATATAAATAGGAGATTGATTTGTTGTGCAAATAATTACTTTCCGAAAGCAAAAAAGCCCTATTACTTGAAAAAAATGAAAATTATGCTTCCTCTGTTCAGGGTGAGATGATTTCCAGCAGAATCATTTGTTTTAGGCTGAACAAATGCCTGCCTGCACAGCAAAAAACATAAACAAACAGTTAAGTGCTGAAGAGATGATCTAAACTGAATTCATACTCATTTGTTTTTACCACTTTATTTTCATTTTGTGCAAAATCAGTGCATTTATTTCAGTTTGGGGGACTGGACAACTCAGATGAAAGGCTTTTTTCTCTAATCAGAGTCTGGCTGACTTACTGTTTGGTAGCTTTTTGGTTAATTCAGTCAATTATCCAGGATGTTCATATAATGTATACCTTGGAGCAAAGGTGGTATCCTATTTGCCCAAGGGAAACAGATGTACACTTTAAACAGAATGGGGGACAGAATAGAATAAAAATCTATGATAAATTGCATGGTAGAACACAAGGGAAGAACTGCCTCATACTACTCTCTGGATCTCTTGGGAAGAAAAGAACAGAGCCTCTCGAGGAATTCTGTCTACTTTTTGCTTGGAACCAGAGATGAGTCAACACCTCACAGACAACAGTGTGGAAGAAGTTGACACATCCACAATCAAAGTAGAACCTGATCTTCATCTAAGCAGGAAGATATAGTCAACCAATATGACAAACCATAGTCTAAGCCCAGGCTTAAAGACTCAATGCTGATGAAGTTGATACTTGTAGAAGTTGGACTTCTATATAGAGTGCTTCCGCCGACGTGCACGGGCTGAAATTGTGGAAAAGCAGCATCACTTGCCCCATAACCTCAGCCGTGCAGAACACAATGCCATCCACAGCCTCAGAAAGAACTCTGACATCATAATCAAAAAGGCTGACAAAAGGAGGTGCTGTCGTCATCATGAATAGGTCGGAATATGAACAAGAGGCTGCTAGGCAGCTCTCCAACACCACTTTCTACAAGTCATTACCCTCTGATCCCACTGAGAGTTACCAAAAGAAACTACAGCATTTGCTCAAGAAACTCCCTGAAAAAGCACAAGAACAAATCCTCACAGACACACCCCTGGAACCCCAACCTGGGGTATTCTATCTGCTACCCAAGATCCATAAACCTGGAAATCCTGGATGCCCCATCATCTCAGGCATTGGCACCCTGGCAGCAGGATTGTCTGGCTATGTAGACTCCCTCCTCAGGCCCTATGCTACCAGCACTCCCAGCTATCTTCGAGACACCACTGACTTCCTGAGGAAACTACAATCCATCGGTGATCTTCCTGATAACACCATCCTGGCCACTATGGATGTAGAAGCCCTCTTCACCAACATTCCACACAAAGATGGACTACAAACCGTCAGGAATAGTATCCCCGATAATGTCACGGCAAACCTGGTGGCTGAACTTTGTGACTTTGTCCTCACCCATAACTATTTCACATTTGGGGACAATATATACCTTCAAATCAGCGGCACTGCTATGGGTACCCGCATGGCCCCACAGAAGGACAACATTTTTGTGGCTGAATTAGAACAACGCTTCCTCAGCTCTCGTCCCCTAATTCCCCTACTCTGCTTGTGCTACATTGATGACATCTTCATCATCTGGACTCATGAAAAAGAAGCCCTTGAGGAATTCCACCGTGATTTCAACAATTTCCATCCCACCATCAACCTCAGCCTGGACCAGTCCACACAAGTGATCCACTTCCTGGACACTACAGAGCTAATAAGCGATGGTCACATAAACACCACCCTATTCTGGAAACCTACTGACCGCTATTCCTACCTACATGCCTCCAGCTTTCATCCAGATCACACCACATGATCCATTGTCTACAGCCAAGCTCTACGATACAGCCTCATTTGATCCAACCCCTCAGACAGAGACAAACACCTACAAGATCTCTATCAAGCATTCTTACAACTACAGTTCCCACCTGCTGAAGTGAAGAAACAGATTGACAGAGCCAGAAGAGTACCCAGAAGTCACCTACTACAAGACAGACCCAACAAAGAAAATAACAGAACGCCACTAGCCATCACCTTCAGCCCCCAACTAAAACCTCTCCAATGCATCATCAAGGATCTACAACCTATCCTGAAGGACGACCCATCACAGATCTTGGGAGACAGGCCAATCCTTGCTTACAGACAGCCCCCCAACCTGAAGCAAATACTCATCAGCAACCACACAACAGAACCACTAACCCAGGAACCTATCCTTGCAACAAGGCCCGTTGCCAACTGTGTCCACATATCTATTCAGGGGACACCATCATAGCGCCTAATCACATCAGCCACACTATCAGAGGCTCATTCACCTGCACATCCATCAATGTGATATATGCCATCCTGTGCCAGCAATGCCCCTCTGTCATGTACGTTGGTCAAACTGGACAGTCTCTACATAAAAGAATAAATGGACACAAATCAGACGTCAAGAATTATAACATTCAAAAACCAGTTGGAGAACACTTCAATCTCTCTGGTCACTCGATTAGAGACCTAAAAATGACAATTCTTCAACAAAAAAACTTCAAAAATAGACTCCAATGAGAGACTGCTGAATTGGAATTAATTTGCAAACTGGATACAATTAACTTAGGCTTGAATAGAGACTGTTAGTGGATGTCTCATTACACAAAGTAAAACTATTTCCTCATGTTTATTTCCCCACGACCACCACCCCCCACTGTTCCTCAGACGTTCTTATCAACTGCTAGAAATGGCCCACCTTGATTATCACTACAAAAGGTTTTCTCCACCCCCGCTCTCCTGCTGGTATTAGCTCATCTTAAGTGATCACTCTCCTTACAGTGTGTGTGGTAACACCCATTGTTTCATGTTCTCTGTGTATATAAATCTCCCCACTGTATTTTCCACTGAATGCATCCAATGAAGTGAGCTGTAGCTCACGAAAGCTTATGCTCAAATAAATTTGTTAGTCTCTAAGGTGCCACAAGTACTCCTTTTCTTAGTGCTGATGAAGTTGTTCCTGCCACAAGCTTCTCAATGATTTTATCCCAAAGAAGAAGAACTGAGACATTATAAATTGTATGTATTTACTTATTCAAATTATATAATTGTACGTGTCCACCCAGTGCTCCAGATGCCTAGCCCATAAAATTAAAAATCACAATATAAACAAATGAAGGATTGGCCTGTAATATTAACCTTCATCCATCCCGTCCTCAGTGGTCTTGAAGTTGGGCTTTGCAGCATGTCTGGGAGGCTAACAAATATGGGGTCTAGCAGATACCATGGGGCAGCAAACTCCAGATAGAGGACTTCTCACTAACAATGCCATGCCAGCAGTTCCATCTCCTTTATACTGAGGGAGCTCCAGCTCCAACAGCTCTACGGCTATAGATTGTGGCAGTACATAACAGGGAAAGAGGCCATCTCTCCAGGTCACACACCCTTTAGGGATATATAGGTTAAAACCAACTAAGTGAAATCAAAGGAACCACAGTTAAACAGTTCCTGTTTTGCCTGACCTCCCCTGTGGGACTTTGGCAGTGTTTGGATGACTAGGAGTGTGACGTCGCAGAAAGCTGAAACCTAAGCTGAAGTTCTCACTAAATGAGACTCAGTCCTCTCTCCCACAGTGGACTTTGAGTGCTGCTGCTCAAATGCTAACCTCATTTGATAGTCTGTCTTCCACACTTTTCCAAAAGAAGCAGTCTTAGCGATGCACAAACAAATGTAATTTTGTGCGGCCCCCTCTTGTCCTTAGCACAGCTTCACAAACTGAGGTGAGGCATGGCTGCAATAAAATAGGAAGAATATGGGAGGCATTGGAGTAGCAGGTGCTTGAGGTCAGGGAGGAGTGAGTGATATGATACTGGTGGGGGTAGAAGGACTGAAGGAACTGTGCTTCCCTGCCCCCTAGTTAATTGATTCTTGATCCTCTAGCTCAAGGCAAGACTAGCAATTTGGAATCTCACATTTCTGAAGTAAAAAATACCCATGCAGGACAAAACTTTGATTATATGATAAAAGAGCAATATTAAAGGCAAAGTGTTTGCTTGCTTTGGTTTTGTTTTTTGATTGCTTGCTTGCTTGCTTTGCTGTTCACACATATGGTATTGTGTAGTGAAAAGAATCTGTTTTTAATCTATGGAAACATTCTTTCTGTTAAACAGAAAGAGGCTGGTGTGTAAGCTTGATTATAAATTCATGCGTGCAGCCCAAGGAGAAACTGTATTTTTACAGTTTCAGCAAGTAATATATCTGCATGATGGGTTGTTACAAGAAACCAAGCAAATGAAAATGTCAGTTTGCAGAAACTGTCAAACACAGTATCACCTCATTTTGAATGTCTGCGTATTTAATAAACCACTGGTAACCCTACCAGGTAGGATCCTGTCAGTCTGGCAGGAAGAAGCTTATTGAATATGCAGTTAAGATAGTGTTGGCAAACATTCTAGGCCTTGCTAATGGAAAGATGGCACAAATTAGATTTGGCATGCAGACAATTAGTCCTTTCAAGCATAGATAGAATTCTTGGTACAGAAACACTAAAACCATAGATTAAAGTGTGTTTGATAATAATTTGGTAAAATTAGCAAAGTTTTTATGAAGTACATTTAGATGGTGGTATATGTGAATAATTTTTGATTTTTATCAGCCATTTAAATGACAAAATAAGATATGTGGAAGCTAATCAACAATCATCACCACATCCAGTTCTTCATGTTCCTATTCAAATGCACAACCTTTGCTATTTCTTTCATTTACAAATAATACTTTATAGACTTTACCACTGCATGAACACACACACAAGCACACACACAGTTTCTCTTAATCTTGCTGAACTCTGAGTATGAGTGTAAGGTACCAGATTTACATACTATGGCTGGATATAGGGTGGAATTGAGAGTTTGTTGTTTAGCAGAGGGATGTTTGAGAGTGTTTGTGTGCTGAGATGTTTGGTTGGTGTGAGATGTGACTTGAGGTTGATATGGATGTTAGATTTTGTTATTACTTTTTAGTATTTATATTATCGTAGCTTGCAGAACCTTCAATCAGGATTGGACCACCTTTGTTGTAGGTGCTGTACAAATACATATGTTCTTACCTTGAACAGTTTACAATCCAAGAGGACAAATGCCATATGATGTGTGGGAGCAGAGGGATAGCATAAAATATACCTTTATAATATAACTTTGCTTTTATTATTTTAAATACAAAAAAAGTACCAGTTATCTCCTTCTACCCCTCAATATAGCCACCATTAATTAGCTGATTTATGTAGGTTTCCTGACATAGTAGTTTTAGAAGCAGTCTGAAGGATAAATGTTGGATTTACTTGATTTGAAATTATGATGATGGCAGAAAATGCACTTCAACGTTGCTATAGTAGGAAAAGGAATTAAGAACTGAAGTTTCAGAGTAACAGCCGTGTTAGTCTGTATTTGCAAAAAGAAAAGGAGTACTTGTGGCACCTTAGAGACTAACCAATTTATTTGAGCATAAGCTTTCGTGAGCTACAGCTCACTTCATCGGATGCATACTGTGGAAAGTGTAGAAGATCTTTTTATACACACAAAGCATGAAATAAATGGACACAAATCAGATGTCAAGAATTATAACATTCATAAACCAGTCAGAGAACACTTCAATCTCTCTGGTCACGCGATTACAGACATGAAAGTTGCGATATTACAACAAAATCTTCAAATCCAGACTCCAGCGAGAGACTGTTGAATTGGAATTCATTTGCAAATTGGATACAATTAACTTAGGCTTGAATAGAGACTGGGAGTGACTAAGTTCTTGTTAAACCCTGGATTTGTGCTGGAAATGGCCCACCTTGATTATCATACACATTGTAAGGAGAGTGGTCACTTTAGATAAGCTATTACCAACACGAGAGTGGGTTTGTGTGTGGGGGGGTGGGGGGTGGGAGAAAACCTGGATTTGTGCTGGAAATGGCCCAACTTGATTATCATGCACATTGTAAGGAGAGTGATCACTTTAGATAAGCTATTACCAGCAGGAGAGTGGGGTGGGGGGGAGGTATTTTTTCATGCTTTGTGTGTATAAAAAGATCTTCTACACTTTCCACAGTATGCATCCGATGAAGTGAGCTGTAGCTCACGAAAGCTTATGCTCAAATAAATTGGTTAGTCTCTAAGGTGCCACAAGTACTCCTTTTCTTTTTAAGAACTGAAGTGAGGAACTATGGGGAAGACCAGACAATAGTGCTACAAAAGGAAGGCAGAAGGTATATAGTATGGAAAGATCTGGTTAGTTCCATCAGGTTGTCTTTATGAAGCTTAACAAATTGACAAGGAGTATTGGTAATAACTCTTCTTGTGGTTGAGTTTAAGATTGAAAAGTATCCTGTGTCTGAGATGATCTGAGATTGTACATACAGGTGTATGAAGTTTGGAATATGTATTGATGGTTTGTTGTTGAGTTACAGTGAGACAAACCAGTCAGGATCTCAGAAAATATTCAGAAAAGAATCATTTTGAAATAGTCCCTCTACAAATTAGTTAATATTTTAGCAAATAGGTATTATGGAATACGCAGTTATCTTCTGAAGAGTTATTGCATTAAATTTGGAGACTAATTTCAATCATTGAAGTATGAAATAGAAGAATTTTAATCCTGCTTTAAGTGCAAATCTCAATGCAACCTTAACTATGCGTCTCTACTGATGCCTCCATAATATAACATCTGACAAAAGCCATCATTAATGTAATGATGTGTTGGATAAATCCAGCATTCAAAATTCAAGAAATTTCAAAATTAAAGGGTTTTTGCCACAATGTTAGCTTTCACCTTTGTGCATACCGTCTGTATTTTAATTACTGTGTAGATTAAATGTCCTTAAAAGTAATACATGGTTTAAATTTAACAGAGGATACAGAGATAGAGAATGGTAAATATGTGCTGCTATTATTACTGTGGATTTGTGTTGAGGTAGTGCAAGGAGCCGCAGTTGTGCAGCAGGACTCCATTGTGATAGGTGTTGTATGAACACAGAACACAAAGAGAGTCCACGGCCAAAAAAAACCTCATTTGGAAGAGTTAGTGTTGGGGTGAAAGCTTTCAGTTTTTGAATCCCAGGACTTATGTGTGCTTAATTTCACAGTCTTAACATTGCTTCCTTCTCTTGGGGTGGGGGTGGAGGGAAGGGTTGAGCTAAAATTTGGAAAATCCTATTAACATCTGTATAATGTACATCCAATTAATCTTTTGAATCATAAATAGTTACTGCTGGAAACTGTTGTGTATTATGCCATCATGGCTTGGTAATTCTGACCCTGGTAAGAGGTTCTGAAAATGGGACTTTTTAGTAAAAGAGGGGAAGGATTATTGTTATTTCTTCAATAAACTACAGTATGACATGTTTATTACTCATGAGGCAAGCAAAAGACAAAGTAGGGGTACTACAACAAGACAGATAGTCTCTGCCCTTAGAACTTAAATGCCAGCTACCGTTCATGGGACTGCTGTTGCATTCCAGATGGAGGATGCTGGAACCAGCACATCTCCAAGATGTCCTAGCAATATGTCACTCAAAAAAAAAATGGAGTGAGAGGGGGAAGTTGAATACAATCTACACTAAATACCAATTCTACAAATGTTCATGCATATGTTTAACTTTAAGTATGTGAACGGCTCTGTCAAGGTTGATTCCCCACTCTGGCACGAGTGCAGAAGGTGAGGGCCCATGAGGATTTTAAAAATTAATACTGGCCACTCCAGGCTTGTATTAAACTCCCAAGGTTATAGTTTCTCTCTGACCTTGGATGGGTAGATGCTGCCAGCACCCAAATGCAAAAAAACCCTTTGAAACTACGAGGGAACACTTGGGAATTCCTTCCTGTGGGCTACCCTCAAGCCTTTCACCCCCACTTCAGGGAAGAGCTGAGAAAGAAAAACAAAGGAAATTAGCTGTTGCCACCAGCTAATTTAACAATATATGTACAAACTTCTTGGGACACCCAAAATCCAATCCTGTTCTTAAAAAAGGTACATATTGTTAAATATATATTTGAAACGTAGGCTTTTGCTAGATTTTAAAAAGCCACTTACAAAATTTAAACATCAAGAATAACCTTCTTGAGGTCCAGTTTAAAGGTTACAAGCAAAACAAAAAGCATTTGGCGTTAGCACAGAGTAGTCCACAAGCCAATAAAAAATAAAAGAAATAACCCTAATCACATCTTCCTAGACATTCCCTAATTTATTACATTTCTGGGATTTCAGATAAGCAATCTGTAGGTATGATCTGATGGTTTTTCATACCTGGCTTAAAGCTTCTCACAGCATAACTGCTCCCTGTTCCCATCTTTCCCGGAGAACCACAACACACAGACAAAGGGAAGGTTTTATCCCATTGTAAAAAGTTCTAGCCCTCCCATTGGCTCTTTTGGTCAGGTGCCCATTCCTTTCCTTTTATCTGTGTCTTGTTAACCTTTTACAGGTGAGCAAGTAGAGAACAGCTACTAAGAGGAATTTTATAGCTAACTGGCTGGTTGGGTGTCCATAAAAGGGAGCTACCCTGACCCCCCTTCATTTATCACAGGCCCTGTTCAATGCATTGGTGCTACTCATATTTAATGATTTTGGGGATCAAAGTTTTAATGTCTAAGGAAAAAGTCCTGACCATGGCTCACTTTGTGGCAAGTAGTGGCACACAGAAGAATTATTAAAGTATTGTGGTACCATCTCAGTGATGGCTACATCTCTGTTGTGCATCTTCCAACCTGTCCTCCCTTGTCAGGGTACAAAGCCCTTTGGGAAGAGGCTGGAGAAGCCCTTAGCCAATGAGAACCAAATCATATATGTAACAAGATGAGGTGCAAAGTTTTTTAAACAAACTTTGATTCAACTGAGACATTTTTGAGACACATCTGATTTACTGGGTGAGACGAAGGAGGGAGGGAGAAGAAGATAGACAACAGTTGTGGAATTGGACACACCCAGCTAAAGAAGTGGGTCTTTAGGAATACCAATTATCAACAACCAATACAATATATTTAAACCGAGTGTGGAATTCTTCCTGTGCTAATCATTCTATAGCAGTCAAAAAATGTGACTTGGAGGGAAAAAATGACTTGAAAAGAGATGCCAAGTGGCAGATGGAAGTAGTTTACGTATGTGACTTATTAGACCTTGATTATAAACAAATTTAAAATACTAATTGACCTTTTGCCTATCGATGATCCGTTAATGTGTCCTCAGAACTAGAATCTGTAAAAAGTGTATTCTATTAAATTCCGGGGGCAGTGGGGTGGGATATACAAAACTGACTGTTTCATGTCTTATTGGAACTTTGTATGAATGTCACTTATATATATATATCCATGCACATTATACAAATCTCTGGCATACAACACTTTCTAAAAGAGCACACTAAATATTTTGTTTAGTGACTTTGGATAATATAGTAGGTGAGAGGTAGTGGTTTTAGCAAATAAATGGGAGGGAAAGCATTTTTTGACAGCTTGTCTTCTGAAATTTATGAAAATTGAGCTAATCACTCATGTGAAAATAGGAGGTTTGAACACAGATTAAAGCTTGTTTATCTGCATTGTTAATTAGGAATTTATTTTATTTTTCTTATTTAAAAATTGGTTAAATGTCCCAAATTGATTTTATGCTGCTTTTGAATAATAAAGTATTGGTGCTGAAGAATTAACAGTGCTGGTTTTGTGGGGATGAGGTATTTATTCATAGATGGCATAATAAGGTATATGTAATACAATTTTGTTTTTTATATTTTATTCTTTTTATTAATCCCACCTCGACTGTACCCATCATACTCAGTCTCTGTCAGATGAGAGAGCTTTTAAGTCTTGATTTTTCACTCATTCCCTTGCATCATTTGATCTAAGATGTTAATACTGCACATGTACATAATGTACATACAGACATATTCTTGTAAAGACTATCAATAATGTAGTTGTCATTTTTCTGGTTAACCAATGTCTTTGATCATAATTGGACTGGAAAACCAGTGACTGCCTAAAAAAAAATCTGGAAAATGGGTGCCATGCTAATCAGTTGAAGCTTTGCATTTACACAGATGGATTTTAAGATAACTAATGAACAACTGGCACTGCAGTAACTGTTCAAGGAGATAGGGCGGCATCCATTAGCTACTCAGCACTATTTCACAGATGGCTGGATCCAGTTCTTTTGAAGTCAGTGGCAAAATTACCACTGATTTCAATAGTTTGGGATCAGGTTTATGGCCTTTCACACTAAAACTACTTTCATTGGGAAAAAAGATTATTGACTGGAAAAAGGCTCTTTTCTACAGTGGTGTATGAGATTTTTAATGGAGCTGGGTGATGTTTTTCGTTCTAATAGTAAATTTGCCAAAAATGCCGTTTTGGGGTGGCTGTGAAACTATTTGTGAATTTGAGCAGAATTTGGCAAATAGTTTCAGCTAAATACAAAAAAAAGAGGATTTTTTTTTCTGAAAAAATTGAAAGGGTTCATTTTTACCTTTTCAAAACACAACATCTTGATAGCTTGTTTCAAAATGAAACATCGTTTCAAACTGACATTTCATTTTGAAACTATCTTTTTGAATCAATGTTCAAAATGTTTCATTCAAGCCAAATGATTATTTTTTGGGTGAGGGGTCATTTTGACAAGAAAAAAAATCAATTTTGATTGGAAATAAACCAGGTATTTTTGGTTCAGCCACCAAATAGAAAAAATATATATTTACTTAGCTCTAGTCTTAACTTCTTCTTTTAAGATCTGATTGCTTTTTCATTGTTCTTAAGATCCAAGGGTTTGGGTCTGTGTTCACCTATGCAAATTGGTGAGGATTTTTATCAAGCCTTCCCCAGGAAAGGGGGTGTAGGGCTTGGGGGGATATTTTAGGGGGAAGACGTGTCCAAGTGGGCTCTTTCACTGTTCTTTGTTTAACACGCTTGGTGGTGGCAGCATAGGGTTCAAGGACAAGACAAAGTTTGTACCTTGAGGAAGTTTTTAACTTAAGCGGGTAAGAATAAGCTTAGGGGGTCTTTCATGCAGGTCCCCACATCTGTACCCTAGAGTTCAGAGTGGGGAAGGAACCTTGACAGTCATATATACAAATGAGAAATGTTGAGGTAAAGATCATTTTTGGAGTAAAAGAAGTGAGTGCTGTGATATTCTACTCAATATATTGATATGGGAAAGAAGAAAAGTAACTGAATGACCCTTCCCACAATAGTTGCTGTAACTTGAAATCAAGATAATTTTTGCAATTATTGTTTCAAAACAAGTGGTAAACCAACCCAGCAATGCAATAATGCACTACTACATTTAATATGTAGCTCATAAATGCTGACAGCTCTATATATTAACTTTTTTTCTCCCTTTTGGAACAGAATACCAGTTATGCTGCAATTTTCTAATTATTAAGAATTTTATTAAGCAGATGCATATTCAGTTACAGAGTAATGAAATCAAAATATTTATTACTTCATAGCAATTATAGGTTGCAGCAGCGAAAAGTTTTAGGGAATGAAGGAGCAGAAAACAATATACATTACTTTATACTCTGCTACTGTTACTTTTGCTCTGATTGAAGTCAAAAGTTTGAAACCAGTACTACAGATCTGACTCTTTATTATTATTCTTTAGGCTTCTGACCAAATGCCAGTAACTGGTACCTTAATAAGAGAGTGCATTGCCAATATGCTATTAAAAGTTAGCACAAAAGACTGTCAGAATTAATTGTGGAATCCATATTCCCTTTTCCCTCTCTTTATATTGACTTGAACTGATGCTCAACTAGCTTGCACTTTGTGTATCTATTACATGAGAGTTGGTTGGGAAATTGGTGGTGAGTGGAATTTATGACACCATTTTCATTGACATTTCATTTTTGTCATACTTTTTTGATCAGTCCTAAATGACACACTCAAACTAGGTGTTAAATCATGCCAAATCTTCCATTCATTTTCATAAGTGATATTGTTTTTCACTCACTTTATGGGTGAAAATGACTACTGCAATCCAGTGGAGAAGACCCACTGTAACAGCCCTAGTTTTTGCTTATGAGGAGGACTGGGCAGAATTCCTACTGGAACTCACAAGTACTATTCCTTAATGGGACTTAGGATAAACATTTTCAAAGCTCCTAAGTGATGTAGGTGCCTAAGTTCCATTTTCAAAAGTCACTGAGAAGCCTATGTCAAATGCCGTCCACCTGCATCAACGGGTACAGGAAATTGAGGTGGGCAGCGATGAAAGAGGCACAGTCCAAGTGGCAAGGGAGGGAGACATTTGCAAAGGGACAATAAGTAGCTCCATCCCCTGTGACTCTCTGGCACCCATTGGCCACCTGGGGGAGAGGGGACTAACTGGCCAGCATTCCCTAACTCCCAGGATTTAGCCTAGTACAGGGCCATGGGGAGTCTCTGTCGACTCTGTTCCAGCAGCCCACCTGAACTATTGGGAACCCAATCTGACAGATGCTGTGGGCTATCACCTGTTTAGGGAGTCGGGAAGGAATTTTTTCTTCCATTGGCCAACATGGCTTAACAGTGGGTTAACTAGGAATGTGCTTAGTATCTCACTGAGGTACTGGGCTGGTGGTGTTCATTCACAGAAAGACCTGGGATTTTGATGATGAGCCTTGAGGTCAAATGATATGTTGAGACTTTCTGGCCCTCACAGTCCAGCGTCACCTCCCTGCTGCACCCTCTGTCCTCCTTGTGGGAAGGAGGGCGCTAGGAATCAGAGAGAGCTGAATTATGGATTATATGGTAAGGAGCCCTGTAACCCTGGCACCAGTTAATGGGTTATATGGGAAGGAGCCCTGTAGCCACTGCACTGGAACCAATTAAATGTCGGGCATAGGGGAGTATGGATGATGGGTGGGTAGTCCCCTCCGTTGTGCAAGTTTAATGAAACTTGCAGCCAGCCACTAAATTCCATGCATGTCTGTCCTCATTTTGCTGCTGTGTCCACCTCAGGGGGATTTAGGCTGTTAAATGCCGAAGTCATTTTGTCATTTTAAAAATTGCTAACCTTAGTGCCTTCTGTTGAACAACACAAGACACTTTTCTTAGGGTCTGAGAAACTGATTCTCTAACACCCCTACTCCATCGTAAATGGCAAGTTCCAGAAATTGAATCTATCCAGGACCCCAGTTGGCAACACAAATAGTTGCTACTAGACACTAAACTAGCCTGGAAGCCTGACTTCATTAATTCAACCTTTGTTCAAAATATCCACAGTTATAATAGTTGATAACAAAGAGTATTGAAAGGGATAACTGTTATGTCTCAGGATTAAAAACAATCTCTGACTATTAAGGGATGGATAAAACCTTCACAGGGATGCAGATTACAGCAAATCTGTTTTCTGTGAGATTTCTTTTGTTTTTTTTATTATTTTTATTCCTCTGAAGCTGGACTCTGTCAGAGACCAGATACTGGGCTAGATGGATCATGGATCTCATCTAGTATAGCAATGCTTATGTACCAAAATATCACGAGGACGATAAATGTTATTTTCTATTTTAAAACACTTTAAAGATATTGATAGTTTTCCAAACAGTATTTTGGTAACTCTCACGCATTTTGATCCAATTGGAATATTTCAGGCATTTTGTGCTGAGATATCATGAAGGGAAATGTTACCCGATATTACTATAATGGCAACCTGAGAAAAAGCTTGTGAAACTTCAGTGAAATGGGGGAATCTCCATTGCAATTAAATGAAAGATTTATAGTTTCAGCAACTCTTCCTGGGATTCATTATCCTGTATTCATTTGGTTGATTCCTTGAGGGCTCTCTATACTCTTGTGTACGGTTATCTCACGATAACATCACGATTGATATGTAGGGACAACACTTACATGGTAGACCAAAA
Source organism: Eretmochelys imbricata (assembly GCF_965152235.1). Classification (NCBI taxonomy): domain Eukaryota; kingdom Metazoa; phylum Chordata; order Testudines; family Cheloniidae; genus Eretmochelys; species Eretmochelys imbricata. The sequence goes on from NC_135572.1 coordinate 147,517,832, forward strand.
AAAGAAAGGATCAAAAATTAAGGCATTTACTAAGATAAAAATGGTTTGTTGTAGCATATTTTATTTCTAAGTTTAGTAACTATTATCTATCCTTTAACAGCATTTGCATTGGTGACTGGCAGCTTATGTCATTGTGGACAATACAGGTCATGTGGCAATCAATTATGGTGCAATAAAAGGCAGAGATTTTACTTCTGTTAGCTAGAAAACTAGACAGCATGCAGTTCTTTACTAATCAAAATATGAATTATAAAATGTAATATTTTTCTGTATAACTAAATTCAGAAAACTGATGACATTTGGTCAAAGTATCAATTTTAGAAAGAGTTAAAGAATAAATAATATTGTAATATTTTGGATAGTTTAAAGCCTCTGCTGCTAGTTATGACTTGATATGAGTATGATCTTGGTCTGTATCAATGCTTTGGTAGCTGTTAGAAGGTCAAAGGAGAAATCAAAGACAAATGAAGAATGCATTTTTTCTAGTAAACAAGACAAGATTGTCCAAGGAGAAAAGAAACGTTTACACTCTGTCCAAAGAATAATCCATTGTTTAATAAATTGGAATACTGTGGTACTGCTTCAAGACTATCATCTTTGGTACCAATGGTAGCAGCAGTTTAGCTATACTGAGTCAGTATACCTGTCCATATGAATCACTTCGTTGATGATCAAATCCTGGATCTGAACACCGGGTTCTTCAGAGAATGTTTTAGGTTTTTGCATGAATGAACTGTAATGGTTCTGATTTTTTCCCCTCTTGTTCTCTTCCTACCTTTGTGCTTTCTTTAATTATTGGTGTATGTTGTCTGAATATCCCACTGTTTGCAGAGTGAAGTGCATTGATGAATACTACTGGTGTGGAATTTACTTGAAGTTATTCATTTTAAACAAGTTACACAGATAATTTCATGTACTATGTGTGTGTGAAGTGGCAGTTTTGGATGAATTTTCTACTAAGAGAAATGCAAATATTTCTCACTGTACTCCACCTGTTGTATGGGCTGATAAAGTATCCAGATCATTGGGCCCAAAGAGACCATAGCTCCTTGGAACAAAAAGGATTACTTGGAACAAAAGTGTTAGAATCAGTCCCTGACTGGATATTTGGAACAATAAGCTACTTACCATACCACTGTATTCAGAGACAGCACTCTTTATACCACAGAACTCATCCAATCACCGAATTATAATCTCTCCACTCAGGTAGATAGAACGTGGGTAGCAAAACTCATATGTCAAAGATATTGCAGCGATGTAGCCATTTTCTAATGAATATATGCATGTGATGCGTTTTCACTAACCGATTAACTACACAGTCTCTATCCTCGTTTATTATAGTCTACTTCATTTACTTTTAACCACGATTTATAGGATTCCTATTACTACAGGTAGCAGGTGTCACTCAAAGCAGAACTTCTCAGTAGCTAATTTCATTACATTGATCAGTAGCAAAGGGTACAAATAAATATCCTTTTCTGGCAGTTTACCTCATAAGGCTAATGTAATGGCATCACTGAAGTCCCTTAGTTATTTCTAGAAATTGCCTCCTCGTTGTGTAGCAATTTATATTCTAACCTTAGCAGTACTAAGTACTAAACTAAATTCTAGTTCTTCATAAACAATCTCCAAACACACTCATATTCCTGCCATTGTGGTGGCCTCTGGCACTAGTCCATCTTGGTCCCTCTTTTCTCTGCCAGTGGCACATAATAGTTTTATCTACTGTGGGCTGTAATACTTTGTTCTAATTTTGGTTATTGGGTTTAGTGTGCATGTCCTGGCTGGTATTGGTAGCCTGTGATATACAAGAGGTCAGACTAGATGGTCTGGTGGTCTTTTTTGGCCTTAAATTCCATGACTTATCATTAAGTATCATTGTGTTTTTTAAAGTCTTTTCATCAAGTCACTAAAATGTAAAAGGTCTGGCAAAGTAAAAAAAAAAAAAAAAGCAGCAATATATATTTAAATGGAATATATTTAAAATCATACCATTGCCTTTTATTATACCTGTGTATTTAAACTCTTGTTTGTTTCAGCAATGATAGCTTGGCTGTTGTCCAGAAGCTTAATTAGCACTTGTTTGCCTGATCTCCTATAACAGATAATATTATTACTGTTTTCAGGGACTCTGAAATCCCATATCTGACAAAGCAGGCTTAATAATGAGAATCACTTAGTTTTATGTTGTATTTGTCTTGGCTAGAACACCGCCCTGAAAATATATATATTTCTTCCACTAACTAGAAAACATACAGACATACAGGTCAGAGTTGCATTCCCTGAGTGGTTCACTATTCAGAAAAATACAATTGAGTAGAAATTTAAAATGGAATGAAATTGGAGTGGGAGTTACGGAGAAGGACAAAGAGTGCAGTACAGCATTGGTTTCTGTACTGATGTTTGTTTCTCGGTGAATAAAATGGATCTGATTTGTCTATCTTTTTCATCTGAATTTTGAGCTGTTTTAGACAAACTGAAAAATATGAAATGCTACATACATAGTCCTTAGTTTGGTTGTCTGTATTCTGATTTCTTCTAAATCATATTCCTGTTTGAGATTTCCCTGTTGATGCATCCAAGTATTGCATTAGTCCTTTTGGCCACAGCATCACTCTGGGAGCTCATGGTCAGCTGATTTTCTACAACAACCCTCAGTTTTTTTTTCATAGTCACTGCTTCTCAGTGATAGAGTCTCCAATCCTGTAAGTATGACATACAGAGCTTAGAGTTGGCCTCTGGAGACTGAAACCCATGGTCAAAAGTCACAACATTCTTCCCTTTTGGGAGGAGTGGAACTCATGACCAAGTAGCGTCAGGGAGGAATAGTGCTTGCCTCGGTTAGGAGTGACACAACTTGCCCTTGTTCATTAGGAGAACTGACCCTTAAAAACAGTTTTAAATGTTGGCAGTTATGCAAGGTCTGCAGCACAAAAGTTGGGGGACATCGTCTTCCTCATCTGGAGACTGATTGTGACACCAAGATCCTCCTTCCCCTTTTAACATGAAATGCGTCAACAAACTTACTGAAATTCTGTTATGAAGGAGATGTTAATGGACAGTCATTGGGGTACTGAAAGCAAAGGCAATTACAGACCATGTTAAAGAAAATAGGTACATTAAAGCACCCAAGTGAAACTGGTTTGTGTGGCAAAAAACAGATGCAGACAAATGGAGGGGTGGATGTCTGGAGCAAGCTAGCAAGATCATCATGAGCCCAGGGTACTAATGGGGATTTCAATCTCAGGGACTGAGACCTGGGCAAAACTGTTGAGTGGTAATCTGCGGGAGTGTCTTTGTTTTGCTGTGAGTCTATGTGTGTCCTTAGAAAGAAACAGAGGCAGGAGATCTGTTTCCTGGGATAGAGTAAGTGTGCCTGACCTGAGGCTTCTGCAAAAAGAGAGTTGCCTGTGTGCAGTTTTGTTCTTTCTGCAGTTTAGTGAAACAGGAGATGTGAATATTGTCTGGCTATACCAAAAGAAGGACTGGAGACATTTGACATGGGTTTAATTAGGCTGCAATTTTATTATTAGATGTCTGGGACTACCCAGCAAATAAAAGTGTACAGTGCAGGTAACCTCATGTTTATTCCATAATTACCTGGGGGCTTTTACCAGCTCCCCCTCTTCTTCCCTCCAGCAAATCCATTGCCGGTACCTTACCATCCATCCCCTTCCCCCGCCTGCCCCCACCAGCCATTAGCTTGGCTGCTTCCTCCCCAAATCAAGTTGGGTTCCCAGACATCTCCTCATGCCATCTTTTATATCCATTAAAAACATGACGGCACCTAAGTCTGACAGGTGAACCTCATCCTCCTGAAACAACTCTGGCGCCCCATATACTATGCCAAGATGTGAAATTATTGCCCTTCCTAGGGTCCCAAGGAATTTGGCCACATCCCTGTTCACATACCTCTTTGCCTTGTCCACCCTGAGGAGGGGGGGTTCATGGCTCCCAGCCAGACCCTGTGCTGAAGCATGTCCAACCATACAATGTTAACTCCTGGAAAAATTTCAAGGATCAGCTTCAAGTCCCTCTTTACTCTGAGCATTAGTTCCCTGCCTTTAAGCATTCCCAAATCATTTTCCCCAAGGTGTACGACAATTATATCTGGTGGCCGCTGACTGGCCCGCATAGCGTACAACAGCGGTATCGGTTGATCCCATAACATGCCCCTCTTTGCTGAGTACTGCTTCACCACCACAGCCCAGCTGCGAATCCTCGGGCAACTTGGATGCATGCCTATGTGCCCAAAAGACACCACCTCAGTGTCTGCAAATCCACACCACCGTCTGCATTGCCAGTCATCCAACATCTGTAATGAGATTACAACAAATTAATGCTGACTTACCACCTGAGGTCTTACATACATTCGGTACACGTCCGAATGCCAACACCCAATTGCCTGAATAGCCTCTGCTCTCATATCTAGCTGTGCTGCTGCCATTGCTGCCCCAATTCTGAATAAGTGGGAACCAAATTCTTGGGCTGGCAGCCCCAACCTCGTCAGCCCCTCTCTCAACATGGTAACAAATTGATATGCTGCGAGGAGACTCCCATCACCATGCATAAAAAGGGGGCCTTCCCCCTTTTGCTGTATAACCATGTAGGCCTTTAAAGCCTGGACAAGGCAGATCGCAGACTCACCACCCACCTGGAGGATAACAAATTCTCCCCCGACAGACTTGATCCGCCTTTGATCTTCATAAGTGTAATATCACTGAATGCACATGACATTGTATATCATGCAGTTCCAAAGCCCTTCCTGTACAGTCCCTAACGGATTCAGGTACTAACTTGCTGATCCTGAAAGCAACAAAAAAATGCTATCAGGAATGCTGCCTTGAACAAGGCTGCCTCCCATCCACTCTGACATATGGTGCCAAGGATCTGTATGAGATCCCTGAGCATTAAAACTGATGGGACGACAGGAATCCTCCCTGGAGCCACCACTACGTGACCACCCTGCCAAAAACATTTGAACTAAAAAACTACTGAAAGGATCAGGATAACCATTTCGCCTATTGATGAATGTAATGGCAGAAAGGTGATTTGAGATTGTGGAGGACAGCAGTTGATGGGTTGCCAATGACAGCATGTACCACAGCACCTATTTCTCTGTAATGGGCCATATTACTGACAGACCTTCCTGATCCTGAAATTGTATGAAATCATTAAAACTTCTCTCACAGCCCTGCCATGTGCATGGAGCAACTGATCTCTGCACCACACTGACCATCATTCAATGCCAGAGTTCCATAGCGCTGGTGGCATCTGCCTGGGTTCCTGGCTGGCTCCCGCTGCCAGCTCCCAGAAGTGTGTGGATCTGAAAATGAGATAAGGTGTCTGCTATGCCATTATCAACCAGAGAGGTTATGAAGTAATGTATATTCCCTGGAGTCCTCTCGGGGGCCAAGCCTCAGAGAAAAAACCCACAAGTTCTCCACAGGCAGTTGGTTGAATGGCCCTGCTACTCTACCTGCCCAATTCATTCCTGTGGAATTATGGTCTTAAAAAGCATAGCCAAACCCCACCCTGACTTTAAACATCATTTATTTTATATAAAAGGGCTAAGAACCCCCATTAAGCCCAGCCACCAAATTTGACCGATGTGCTTTGATGGGGTAGCCCCACAGGAGGCCCTTGCCTATTCCACTGCTTTAAGCTGGCCCCTTGCACCAGCTTGCATTCTTTCTCTCACCCACACCCCATTCCTGCAGGTCCTGACCTGCTGGTGGCATTTGTTCTACAAAACATTTTTTCAAGCATTCCTGAACGTACAGATGCTGGGAAAGAAAAAAAAAAAGGAAGGAAGAAAGAGAAAGAAAGACAGAAAGAAAAACCTGCTTTGATTAAATCCATGCTCATGAATGTACTGAACGCATGCCCAGTTATATTCATATGTTTAACATGGCTGGGCTTCTCTCTGGGTAAGCTTCAGCTGTAACACAAGTATAGCCAATGAAGGCAGTCTTAGCAAGACACCTCTCCCATGTATGTCTCCAGCCACTGGAACAACTTTAAGTTAGCCTGTAGCAGCCATGCAATACCATGAACCTGCTAACTGGGGTGTGCTCCCCCTGCCCCCCGATGAGCTGATACAGTTTATAAAACTGCCAATCCTTGCCCCCCCCCCCTTTTTTTTTGTAAAGTCTCAGAGGAACCAATTTTGCCTGGACTCCACGCCTCACTGAGGCCCTTGGAATCCCCACCTGTTTCCACTCTATTTGGTATGGGCCCCTGAACCATCTCCTGTAGCCTGCACTCGATGCACATCCAAACACCCCTGCAATCAGGAACCTTTATCCATTGTTGATTTAATTCACCCCTCAGCATCTCCCTCCTCTCTTGCAATCCCCTGACTGGAATGTCCTGGATCTGGGCAACCCATTACAGTTTGTACGGCCTGTAATGCTGCAGAAACAACTTCAGGTGCAATAACTCTGATTACTTGTATCAAATCCCTGCTGATTGTCCCACCATCAAATGCAGCCAGCTCACTTGCCTGGGTAAGTGCTTCACCTGGAGTGTCCCCTTCCCCAACCTTGATAGGCTGCCTTTGATAATCGAACACTACTCCAGGCTTCCCCAGCCTCTCACCCTTGTAAGTATCCTGCCCTTGGCTCACCTGGGGCCAAAGAACAGCCCTTCATCTACCTGTGCAAGGCTTGATTGCTCCCTGTCCCAGAGAGACTAACCGGGGGCGGGGGAGGTGAAGCAAAATTCCCCCCTTCCCCATGCTGTCTCCTGCCCACAGCAGGAAAAACCTGAAACCCAATTACCTAAACCTCTGTGCACAGCTGCTGCGAGAGGGGGCAGACATACCAGAACCTAGGGTATATAAACCTTCAAGGCTGTCTACACGCCCAATAGTTTCTCCCTCAACTACAGTGCTGTTTTAGCGGTGTAATAGTGTGCTGCCTCCCCTCTGTCAGAGCCTTTCACCTCTGTGTGTAGCTGCATACCTCAGGATGGATGCCGCCTGGCTTTCACTGCAGCCTGTAGGTTCATGTGTAATGCCTGTACCCTATATGCTGCCGCCAGCATAGACAAGTCTTAAAAAATACACTGACTTGGTCAGTAGTTTCTCACTGAAACAAAGGCACCCTTCAAAGCCTGAATTTGAGCTATCACTCAACTAAATGAGCAATATTATTAAGTCTAGATGCAAGTTCATTTTCTGTGCTTTCTACAGAGAACTGGGTATACCAATTATATCACTCACAGTTACATCTGAGTCATCTGACTTTCCCATGTACCAGATTGAAAAAATCATTGCCCACAATATTTTGCTTGCCTCGTTTCTGTAAGTGTCTCTCTTGATTATTCCAAATTGTTATTTTGGGATCCACTGTTGCACACTGTCTCTGTGTTCTCTACTTTTCCAATTGCTACAAAATTTTAATATATCATAATGACCTAATTGGAACATACTCTTCTATTTAGTGTATAATCAATTTGAGACCACTCAAAGAGTGTCAAGTTCTTTCAAATAGCAGCCATAGTTTCCAGTTCTGAATCGTAAGTAGGAGTAATGGAAGGAAATTAAGCAAAGGAAAATGCCCTAACTATTTTGAGAAATGGTGAAATAGTTTCCCAAAGGCGGTGGTGAAAGCTCCATCACTTCAGTCATTTGTAATTAAATTGGACAAAGCACTCAAGAATATGCTATAATGTACAATCCTGCTTTGTCATGGGGTGAGTGAAAATACTTTTCCATTAAATGTTATAATTTTAATAAGTTTGATTAAGGCTGTTTTCCATAAAGGTGCAATGCCCTTCTGTAAGGATCCAATGGCAGGATTGGCCTATAATTATTTTTAAAGTTGATGTTTTGTATTTCCTTTTTGAAAAGTTATAATATTCCAAGTTTCAGAATTTATATTCAAAGGATAAAATACTAGGTTTCATTAATAAAAGATCATCTGTATGCTACAAATGTGCTTATGACTAGGTGTATTAGTATTAGTTATTTTATAGATGGGAACCTGATCCGTGGAAAGAAATCATTAATCTGATCATTGGGTAATTCCTATTATATTGCAATCAGGATATGTCCATTTTTCCTGCAACAGCAGTTAACATGCTCTTTCGCCCCTGCGTCTGAGATAAATTTAACAGATCCAGAAATGAGGTAAAACAGCCTTTCCAACCTGCTAGACACAGGTCTGAGGAAACAGATGGTGCTGCACAATAATTGGCTGTGTTATATTGGGTACAATGAAAGAGGCTGTACCTAAGGGAAATTTGTCAGAGTATGCTTTGCTTCCTAGCTTAAATGAATGCTTTTTATTTTTTAGTTGTGGAACCGTCATTTTCATTCTTGCACTCATGTACACAGTGTGAATTTTTGTTTAAGGTAATTTTGCTCTATGTAGTGGTTTAAACTGTGTTTGTTCTCTCCCTTCTCGACCCCTTCTTATGTCTGGCTCCTTGATTTAGATGAATGAATGTTATAACATCATGAACTATCTATGAGTAGTAGAAAAATTGCATTTTTTAATAATTTAAGTTTAAAATTAAACTGCTATTGACAACTCATGGTAAACTCTGAAAAAGATTATTTTGTGAAATGTTGATCTTATCCCATTTAATTTGTCAATTGTTCATTTCTATAGATATTTAGTATCTTTAATTCTGACGCTGTTCATTCTTTTTTCTCTCCAGCAGATATAATCCTCTGTTTGTGATAGGAGAATTAGGTATTCTGGATTGAAATAACCATAATATCACACTTGTACAATGTGGTCTAAGTTTACCAAAGGGACCAGTGATTCTGGGTGTTTCAGTATCCATGTGCCAAACTTGTGACACAAACTTGAGCCTAACTTTTCAGAAAGTACAGAGCATCCACCCTCTGACTATTTAATGTGTGTATAAGGATCTCAAGTTGGGCACCCAAAATCACTAGTCACTTCTGAAAACTTGATTCCATTTCTTTATCAATATAATGTGTGGCAGGTGAGAATGAGTGGGACCCTTTAATTGAGTGCAGAACATACCATATAGAATGTGTACCTCCGGTTGTAGCAAATTGTATAACTTTAGACTATACTACTTCAGGTGATCATAGAATTAGAAGCTTTCAGAATTCCAGGACATTAAAAGGCGAAGAGTTAAGGTTGCATTTGCAACTTTAACACTGGCATTTCGTGAGTTTTGAGTAGAAGTGGTTGAATACTGTAAAACACTGTGAAGATATTTAATTCTGAACAGCGGCTTGATTCAACTGTCTTTGTGCAAGTTTTTTGGGTTTTTTTTTCCTCCCCTCAGAGGTGCTGACAACCTGCAACTCCCTTTGAAGTCAAATGAAGATTTGGTTGCTCAACCTCTCCAAAAAGGCAAATGATTTTTTTCTGTGAAACATCCCAGGCTTTTGATTTGTAATAGAACAACATAGGATAGGGGGGAACAAAGAGAAGCTTCACTGTTCTTTTCTTAGATGAGTTGCAACAAATTGAAAATAGTGCATTTTAATTCTCTCACCTGGGACTCTTTGACTGGAGGACATCAAAATGCCTTGTCCCTTAAGAGTTCTGCATGGCAAGAAAACCTTATGACCTGCACAGCTGCTGAAGTGTATCAGAGTGGGGAATTTATCAGACTGCAAATCTTGCAAAGAGGCTTCCCTAACATTTTTCACCTTACAAGCTTACCAGCTCTTGTCCCAGGCACTTCAGAAAGAAAGACAAGACACCAGAATATGATATAATTAGGCTGCAACTTCATTAAGTAATACATCTGGGGAACTATCTGGCAATAACTTGTACAGAGCAGGTCATCCTTTCTATTATAGACCATCCAACTTGGTGGAGGGCTGCTGCCAGCCTCCGTCCGCTACCATCCCCGTTAACCTGGTCCTAGCACCATTGTTGAAACCTCCACATCCCTCCCTCCTCTGAGGGTTAAGGGGGTGGGGGAGAGTGGGTTGTTTCTTTACTGTAGTACTAATTAGGAGCTCCAACACCATTACCCAGCTTCTTGATGGGATGTCTTCTAATCTACTTCCAATTCTGATTTATCAAGGAAACCAACTCACTATTGAATAAGCACCTGCATTGGGCACCTGCCTACAGCTGGTACCAGCAGTTTGCATGTCTTCCTCCTCCTCTTGCCAGAATTCACATGCAATCTGTACTATATCACTAGGTTAGCCACACACATATGCAACCTTCTGAACTGCAAACTTCATAAGTTTAGTGAGAAAATCAATGCAGAAGGTACTCTGCAGCCACAATATGCAACTTCAGTTAAATTAAGATGTATTTGCTGTAGACGTGCAGTGGTATAATGTGTTATGTTTTATCAGTTTATCTAGTGTTAAAAGTATAAAGTTGGAGATGAGGTTATTTTGTTTTGAACTTTTCTTCCACAATTTTATTCTAAAATGAAATTCTGGCCAAATCAACGTAGTTTTGCAAAGGGCTTTGATTTTGTTGGAACTGAATATTCCAATGGAATGTGGTTTCATCAAAGTTTCTCTGACTACCTCTAGTTAGGAGTGATGAGGGTGTTTGTCAGACATAGCGGCTAGGAGCAATAGGAGAACAAGGAAAGCAGCTGTTGGGTCTGGGTAGTTCCAAAACTTTTCCTTGTGGAGCTAAATTATGGTATGGTTAATCAGTGAAATAATGGAACATTTTGGTAAGTGGCCTATATGAGGTGGGACTGTGTATGTATGTGTGAGGTTTGAAGTTTGGGTCACTGTCACTCTATGGGTACAAAGAACCCATAACTCACTTAGGGGAACAACGGGGGAAATCATAAAGAGATCATTTTTAAGTCACACTTTCCTCTGTTTAGAAAAAAGTAAAAGTTGTATACAAATAGAATACAAAATTCAGCTCTGCTTTGAACTGTGGTTGTGTTAAATCTAGAAACTAAATTCAATCAATGAAGAGTGAAATAGAGGGATTTTAATCCTGCTTTAAGTGCAAATCTCAATTCAATCTTAATGATGGAGTTACTAACAATACCTCCATAATATAAAATGTCGTCTAGAGAACATATATAATCATGCAGGTTTTGTTATTTTGAACTTTCAATCCCTGCAATTAAAAAAAGTAGCCCATCTTTTCTCCACTGTCATTAACAAAATGAATTCTGAGAAATGTGAAAACAAGAAAACTCCAGGTTTGATGGAAGATGGGGAAGGGGAATATGAAAATCATGGGATGAATACTTCTGTGCCTCATCCAATATATTTGCTCCGTTATATGTGTAAAATAATATGCCAAATGCCATACAATGAGCTTTCACGCATACAACATACATACAGGGAATATTTGTTCCCCCACTGCCTAGTCTTAATGGTTAGTGCAATATGAAAGTACTGATTTACAGTTGTCACACAAAAGCTGTCTCATGCTCTATTTTCATTATTCTAAAATGCTACTTGTACCATTGGACAGGCTGCTGAGAGGTTTTTATAAACAACATTAATCCTTTAGTGAAGCTTTTCCAACATTGCTCTTAAAAGGTAGCTGAGAGGAATGGAACCTCTAACAGAATGCTTAATTTAAGCATCAGATCAATCTGCTCTTTTTAATAGAATCCTTTTGATGTTTGTGGAAGACTTGATTTGCTGTGGTTAAGTGACCAAAAATGGGTAAATGGGTTTATTTGGTATTTATTCCCATAAAAGACTGAGCCTTCTGAGGGAAAGCGTGATAATAACACTGCCAGTAATCCTTATAGGAGCTGAGTTTATATACAGATTGCAGTACAGCAGTGTACAAAATGGTACTCAGGAAGAAAAATCACGTAAGTTTCCATGATCATTAAGAATACTGCAATAAACTAGGAGAGTTTAGTAAATAATATTATCCCACCTGTTTGCAGACCCAGCTTAAAAGCCTAAGATGTTAAATGGGAAACAGATCTCTCTTCTACCCTGATAGTGCTTATACTAGGTTCAAAAAGAACACACCAGAGGAATAGCCATTCTTTGCTCTTGGAGTGGTACTAATTTATTACTACAAGCATGGATAAGGAATGGCCTTCAGCGTAAAATACTAAGAAAAAAAAACAGTATAGAAGGGGAAAAAGTCTCTGGTCAGTATCACGAAGGGGGTGTGAGCTATAGAGGGGGGACACAAATATCCATACATGGCTAAAACAGAGCTTTGTAATCTTCTCCCCCAAAACTTTTCCCTCTACCTCAGTGGCTCTCAACTGTGGTCCACCGCTTGTTCAGGGAAAGCCCCTGGCATGCCGGGCCGGTTTGTTTACCTGTCACTTCCGCAGGTTCGGCCGATCACGGCTCCCACTGGCCATGGTTCACCGCTCCAGGCAAATGGGGGCTGTGGGAAGAGGTGGCTGGTGCGTCCCTCAGCCCATGCCACTTCCTACAGCCCCCACTGGCCTGCAGCAGCAAACCGCAGCTAGTGGGAGCCGCAATCGGCCGAACCTGCAGAAACGGCAGGTAAACAAACCAGCCTGGCGTGCCAGGGGCTTTCCCTGAACAAGCGGTGGGCCACAGTTGAGAACCACTGCTCTACCTCCTTTCTTGATCACAACACCTCCATCCTGCCTAACACTCAGACCCAAAAACTGGGGCATCATATTTGAATTGGACCTCATTCTAGCTTCTTATATCCGGGCTATATTTAAAACTTGCCAATTCTTTCTTCATAACATCTCTAAATACAGCCTTCCCTGTACAGCTAAACAGGTAAAACTCATGTTCAGGTTCTCATCATCTCACATCTTGATTACTACAACCTCCTTTTCTCTGGCCTTGAACAAAAACAATCTTGCCCTTCTATCTACGGTGCTGCAAAAGTCATTTTCCTAGCCCCAGGTCCTTTATGGCCTATCCCCACCCCAGATATCATCAATGATTCAGTATTGTGATGACGACTCCTGACTTTGACCCATGATGCCAGCCTCCATTGCCCATGTTATCCTTTTGAATGAACACCTTCATACCTTCTCCCATCAGCCCCTCATACTTTGGAGGAGCTCCTTATAATCATCCACAAAGACACCTCATTATCCTCCTTCAAAACCCTCCTTACAACTCTAGTTTTCTACAAAAAACATCAGTTAGGCTGCTGGTGAGATGAGACCACTGTATTATTCTGACCAATATTCTCATTGTTTTCTTGTACTCCCCCACCTATCTGTAACTAGCTGTGGTCTTTTGTCTTATACCTAGAGTGTAGGCTGTCAGGGACAGGAATCTTCTTTTTCTTCTGTATTTGTGCAGAGCCTAGCACAGTGTGTGTATGTGTGTGACTAGAGTTATCACAACAACAACTACGCACTCAGAAATTCTCATTTAAAAACTCAAGCATGAATAGAACACATAATCAGCATTTCTAGGCCATCCGCTTTTAATAGCCACACAGCAATACGAAAAAAAAATAATCAAATGAAAACAAATCTGGGGTGGCATTCAGTTTCTTCCCTGCTGGTCACATAAATAGACTGTAAACTCCTCAGGCCGGGGATCATTGTCTCCATGTGTATTTGTACAGCTCATAGCATAGTTAGGCCCTGATCCCGTGTGCGCCTTTGGGCATTACTGTAATATAAATACTTAGCAATGAAAATTCTTTTTGACTTATAGAAGCCAACAGGGGGAAATAAAGGCGAGTTTTAAAAACCATTTATTTTTCTGCTTAACGCAACCCTGTACTCAGTACATTATAAATGCTGTTATTTATATGCCTCTCTGAAGGCTAATGGAAGCTGGGATGCAAAACAAAGATTTGCTTGACAATGGAACACCACAGGCACAATGCTGACACCGAGTGTCATAATATTTTTTCCTTAGACACGAGCACACACTTGAGATCCAAGCTTCCATCTGTAAATTCCAAATTAGATTTCCTGTGTTGTTAGCATCAGACTGACTCCAGTGACCCTTGACCTGGCAGGCCTCCAGTTTACAATATGAGACTTCAGAGTCTCATCAGCTCTTTACCCAAAACTGCAGCAACACCCACCTTTAATAAATAAACCATGTGGTGGGGAGGGAAAGGAGCTGGATAGAAGGGGGATTACACATTGAATTGAGCAACCTCTAAGGCAATTTTAAATAATCACAGATCAAAAACTGTTTTATCTCTGTGGTGTTACAGTATATACCAGAATTTTCTTTACCTCTGTGGATTTGAGGTATTATAAAAGCTGCATAGAGATCAAATAGAGTGAAGCATCACTCAATATAACTGTCATAAGGAAACCTAGAATATAAGGTTGTTCTACCACCAGCTCTAGCTTCATTGACACCCTTTATAGAAATGTCCATTCCTTGGACAACTGGAAGAGCTTTACTAGGAGACTGCAGGACTCTCTCTTTAGAAGTGCAATCATTATTAGTGTCTGATTTTTGTCACTGTTACTGCAACATTGAGGTGGTGTTGGAAGATATGATATTTCTCAGGAAATGACAATTTGTTCTAAAATTAATGGCAAACAATCACACTTCAATATAAAACTAAATAAAAATTCAGCCCCATTGTATAATATAATCAAATATACAGACACAATTGCTTTTGGCATCACCTAGGCATATGCAGTGAATTAAAATTGATGCTGAGTGTCAAAATATGATACACAGCATAATTCTGGACACTTCTATTGCCTCATTTCCCAATAATGGATATTGTTACACATTCAGTGCATTACTGACTGATGAAGTAGTGTGGTTCACACAAAATTGAATAGTATCACAGTGCTGTACAGTAAAAAACAGCAGGAGAGTGAGATATTCCTCATGATATAGCAATCCCCAGTGCTGATATGCATCCAATTTTAGTCCAGCAGTATCTTCATCTCCAAACCAGGAGTGAATCTTTTTGGTTTGTTGAATTGACCCAAAACTGCATTTCCTTATTGTGGTAACTAATTTACATTAATGTGTTTTGATTTGTTTTTAGAGGAAGCTAATTGCATTGATTTATCAATCAGCAGAAGACTGGAGTTATGATTTTCAAAGTTATGAACCTAACTCCCTCTGAATTTCAATGTGATTTGGGCACCTAATTCACATATCCTAGTCTAGATTTCAGTATACTCCACTTTAACATTAGTATGCCTGTTAAACTTAAAAGTAAGCTTTGGTTAAAAAAAAAAAAAAAAAGCCTTTCTTCTCATATATTTCCACTAAAGTAACAGTAAAAAAAACAAGGAGTACTTGTGGCACCTTAGAGACTAACATTTATTTGGGCGTAAGCTTTCATGGGCTAAAACCCACTTCATCAGATGCATGCAGTGGAAAATACAGTAGGAAGATATATATACACAGTGTGACAAAGTTCCGAGCCTGTAATTGTGGGTCCCGCACTTCCTGGTGGATCCAGGGGCCTCAGAAACTCACTAAGGCCCCAATGTGACCTTCCTTTCACAGTGTAGTGGCCAGAGTCACAGCCTATTGAGTTACTTCCATCACAGGCCAGTATGGGAGATGGAAAGGGGAAATACCCCACAGACTTTGTTGTTCCATAGAGCTCAGTAGGCACAGTTCGCCCTCCTGAATGGATCAAGTCTTGCTTCCCCTCTCAAGGGGATCTCTGTAGAGTATGGGGGGGGAGGGGGCAGGGAACCCAGGCCCATCCTCTACTCTGCTTTCCAGCCCAAGGACCCTAAGGATAGAAGCTGTTGGTGGCTTTCCCTCCACCGCTAAATGCTGCTTTGATTCCCTGGGCCACTTCCCCCGTGATCCCCTCTTCCTAGCTTCACCCTTGCCTCAGGATACAGCAATACTGCTGCTTCTTCCTCCTCCAGCTCTTTTCACCTGGGCCCTCTACAGAGAACTGGAAAGGAGAGCTTTTAAGCAGTCTGAGTGAGACCTTGATTGGTTCCACCTGTCTCTATTAGCCTAATGATCTTAATTGGTTAATTGGCATCAGGTGTCTTGATTGGCCTGGAGTAGCCTTTGTTTGGCTATCCAGGAAACCGGGACCTGTTCATCCTGAGGCTGATATACCTGCCTTTGACTCTCTTGAGGTTGTCCTGCAGGCTGGTTGCCCCCCCCCCACCCCGGCTACTGCTGCCGCTGTGGAGAGGACTCTGCTGGTGTGAGTTCTCAGAGGGTAGTGTGAGGCCCCACTTGTTCCATCTCTTTTGGGGTGTCAAGGTTCCTCCCCCACTCTGAACGCTAGGGTACAGATGTGGAGACCTGCATGAAAAACCTCCTAAGCTTCTCTTTACCAGCTTAGGTCAAAACTTCCCCAAGGTACAAAATATTCCCCCCGTTGTCCTTGGACTGGCCGCTATCACCACCAAACAAATACTGGTTACTGGGGAAGAGCTGTTTGGACACGTCTTTCCCCCCAAAATACTTCCCAAAACCTTGAACCCCACTTCCTGGACAAAGTTTGGTAAAAAGCCTCACCAGTTTGCCTAGGTGACTACAGACCCAGACCCTTGGATCTTAAGAACAATGAACAATCCTCCCAACACTTGCACCCCCCCTTTCCAGGGAAATGTTGGATAAAAAGCCTCACCAATTTGCATAGGTGACCACAGACCCAAACCCTTGGATCTGAGAACAATGAAAAAGCATTCAGTTTTCTTACAAGAAGACTTTTAATAGAAATAGAAGTAAATAGAGATAAAGGAATCCCCCCTGTAAAATCAGGATGGTAGATACCTTACAGGGTAATTAGATTCAAAACATAGAGAACCCCTCTAGGCAAAACCTTAAGTTACAAAAAAGATACACAGACAGAAATAGTTATTCTATTCAGCACAATTCTTTTCTCAGCCATTTAAAGAAATCATAATCTAACACATACCTAGCTACATTACTTACTAAAAGTTCTAAGACTCCATTCCTGGTCTATCCCCGGCAGAAACAGCATATAAACAGACACAGACCCTTTGTTTTTCTCTCTCCTCCCAGCTTTTGAAAGTATCTTGATTTAATTGGGGATTGGTCCTGCTTTGAGCAGGGAGTTGGACTAGATGACCTCCTGAGGTCCCTTCCAACCCTGATATTCTATGATTCTTGTCTCCTCATTGGTCATTTTGGTCAGGTGCCAGTGAGGTTACCTTTAGCTTCTTAACCCTTTACAGGTGAGACAATTTTTTTCTCTGGCCAGGAGGGATTTTAAAGGGGTTTACCCTTCCCTTTATATTTATGACATGGGGCCTCCCCTGGCTGGTTGCTGCTGTTGTTGTCATTGCTGCTGCTGGAGCTGAGGAGGGAGCAGAGGGAGCCTTGTAACATCTTTGCTTCTGAGGTGGTAGGTGCCTTTGCTGTGGGGAGCTGGGGGAAAAGCGTGGAGCCCTCCCCTGGTTTGTTCGCTCCCCTACTGCCACCACCACTGCGCCCTCCACCTTTCTACCTACCTTCTGGCTCTATTCTCCACTCCCCAGCCCAGCAGTTTGCTCTCCCTTTCTATCCATCCCAAGACAGCAGCGGCAACAAGTGGGCACTTGTTTTTTGGGTGCCTGTGGGTGTGCCTTTCCTTTCCCCTCCCTTGGCTTTGTCCTCCCTCCCTTGCTGTATTTGGCAGGTGGGCCCCCTTCCCCTCTGCCTCTCCCACTGTCCTGGTTTTGCAGCTGTTTGCCCCTTTTCCTTTTGCTGCCTGCCCCGCCCACCCCCCTTCTAGCCACCCTGTTTGCTCTGTTTTGCCCTGTTCTGGTTTTGGGTCCTTGGTTAGTTTGTTTGCCCCGTCTTTGTCCCGTGGTGCAGGCGTGGTTGCCAGCCCCATTCTCCTCCCCTTCCATTTGTTGTGTTTGAACCTACCCTGTTTTTTACTCCACGCCTGTGGCATACTTGTTCTGACACCCCCCACTTTATTCCAATCCCTTGCTGTTTGCTCCCCTTCCTGGTCTGCCCTCATTGCCCACGTACCCACTTTCCGCTGTTGTCGCTTGAGATTCCCCCACCCCCTTTTTTTTTGTTAATCCCTTCACTGATGCACACTCCCCCATGATGTTTTAGTTTTCCCCTCCTTTCCTCAGTGCAGCAGGGGGAGCCGTCTTTTCTCATCTTGTGCTGGGAGTTGTGTTCCTCATTTTCCTCTGTCTCCTTCTGTTGACGCGCCTCCACCCTGCTTTCAGCCTAGTGGGTGTTGTGTGGTAGCCATTCCTCCTCCTCTCCTTTCCCTTCCTCTTCCCTTCCCCCCGTTCCCTTCTTCCTGCCCTAGTGGCTGTCCCTATCACCCCTTTGCCATACCAACTGTAATGAGACCAATCAATTAAGGTGTAACAGTGTTTCTCCTTTCCTTTGCGTAATGAGATTACAGTATCAATCCACTATATTATCCCAGTGGCCTCTATCTCTTTGTAGGTTAGTTGAGAAAGTTTATCAAACATAAAGAATGTAGAATCAGAAGGAATGCCAAGTGGCATGTGAATTGATACTGGGAGCAAAGCTTCACAGATTTAGTATGTCTTTCATAAGCTTTGCTTTCCAGACTTAATATGGTTATCAGGGCAAAAAAGGAAGGGAATACTAGATGTTATGGGAAGATGAATTCTTCTAAAATCAAGAAATGTACAAAGAGAAGTACAATGACTTGTCATAATACTTACCTTGTAGATACAGGGTTGTTCATATATTTTTCACTTCAAATTTCAGGTGTGTATTATTTTTCCTTGCTAGGGTTTTTAAGAAGTTTCTGTTGGAATTAAATAGCCTTGTTTTCTGGCTGGTGGCATCTGCAAGAAAGGAACATATATTAATAAACAATTACAGCATAATACCTCTTCAATTAGAAATGAATTGATATGTGATTACTGCACAAACAAATGTGATCTGTCTTTAAAAGTTTGTTAAGAAACACTCAATTATCCCTGCACACCATACACAGAGAAGCCTTTTTTGTAAACATAGTCAATCTGGGGTTTTATAACTGTTGGAACTAAAACATAGTTTAAATAGTTTATTTTTCTTTTCTGTTTTTCTTACATTACGCATTCAGCATTCATTAAATTAACAGTCATTGCACATAAAAGGAGATCCACTCAATATGACAAATTTTGGATTGGCAATGGCTTGTTCTTTTATTTTGACATTCGTACATATCCTCTAATTGCTGCAGTAATGTTTCTGGATTGGTGTCTGTGGGTAAGCATATCACAAATACCATTAATTGCTTTTGCTGCTGACAGATTCACACTGAAACTTTTACATTCTGATAGATATCACCATATGAAATTAAAAATATGCCCCTCCATTGTGTGAGTTCAACATTACTATTATTGTTATTTTTAATACACACTTTACGCACCAGAATAGTTAATCCTTAATAATAGAAGTATTGTGTTGGTTTCCTGGCAACTGTCAGGCAGCAAGGCTGAGACTGAAAGTAGCCATATTAGCGTGAGGTGAGAGGAAACCACAGCCCTATAGTGTCAGCCAGTCGTGTCTATGTAAATGTTGGGGAGAAATTCTGACCTCATGGAAGTCAATGGTAAAACTCTGTTTGATGTCAATGGGGCCAGGATTTCCCTGCATGTTCTTATGCAGTATTATTAGTGCAGCTCATCACAAGGTATTTACTGTATTTATTCCTGGTAAAGAAAATTGGGCATTTCTCATGTTGAAGAGATGGCTAGTTTTTTCTAAATGCCACCTACCCCCATCAACGGGAGGGGTAACTTGAGGGGCCAGTGGTGAAAGGAGGACAGCTCCATTAGCAAGGGAGGGAGACACTTGCCATAAGGACAATAGGTAGCTCCTCCCACTAGTATTTGGGATCCTTTGGACAGCTGGGAGAGAGGGGTGCTCATCAGCCACCGTTTCCCATTCCTAGGATTTAGCCCAGTGCAAGGGCCATGTGGCGCCTCTGCCCGCTCTTTGCCATCAGCCCACCTGAACTAGGAATGGGAACCTGACCAGACAGATGCTGCAGGTCTAGCCTATCACCAGTTTAAAGGATTAGGAAGGAACTTTTCTTCCATGGGCCAATTGGTGGAGGACCGGGGAGGTTTTTTTGCCTTCCTCACAACACCTTTGAGCTACAGTGGGTTAAGTAGGAATGTGCTTAGTACTGAACTGAAGTACTGGGATGGTGGTGTCCATTCACAGCCACTTGCAGCCGGATTCCAGTGTGATTATGAGAATGAAATGAACAGTTCCCAGAGGTAAAAGATCTGGGATTTTGGTGATGGGCCTTGGGATCATGTGATAGGGTGAAACCTTGTGGCCTCTGTGGGAAAAGTCAGAATTTGAGGCCCTCACGGGTCGAGGTCCCCACCCTGTTGCACCCTCTGTCCCCCCTGCAGAAGAGAGGGTGCTGGGACTCAGAGAGAGCTGATTCTTGGGAAGGTAGGCTGAGGAGAGCCACTCGAATTATGGATTACCAGGTCTCTAACCCTGGTGCCAGTTAACAGGTTATATGTTAGGGAGCCCTATGAAACCTACACTGGAACCAACTAAATGTCTGGTATAAGAGAGAAAGAGTGATGGGCAGGTCGCTCCACTCCCTTGTGTTAAAGTTTAATAAAAGTTGCAGCCTGCCACTTCATTCCATTCAAGTGTCTGTCCTCATTTGGCTGCTGTGTCCTCATCAATCTTTAATTGCTTGCTCCAGATTTATGCTGGTGAAACTGAGATCCTAGTCTGACCCTCTGTGTCTGGGCAGATCAGAAGTGGGGGAAACACTCTCCCACTCCAGCTTCACTCATTTGCTAGACAGAGCAATAGTAGCCGTGACATTAATGACTCACCACCAGGCTTAATGTGGTAGCTATGAAATCACTGGGATATCCTAGCACCTGAGCACTACCTGCTACCAAACTGTAGCTGCCTAGCTACCATGCTCAGCCTTAAGAAGTGCTTCTGCCCTTGCAGCTTACTCTAGCATGGCTGTAGTAGGAACTGGAGTGGGTTCTTGTCTCAAGTATTACTTTTCAGATGTTTGTAGAGAGCATAAAATAACACTAATAATTACCTCAAATCCTTTCAAAACTAATTTATAACAACACTGTAAATTTCACATTAATATGTTGATGCAAATATTGGCATCATGTTTCTATCCATGACAACTTTAATTGCTTTGTAGGCCCCAATGTGTACAAACACACACACAGTTCATCAAATAATGTAGAGACATGCACTCATTTCACAGTTGCCACCTAAGATCATTTGAATATTTTGCTCTGGCAAAATCACCTAAGACTTTGTCCCATGAGTTACATATTTTTTCATTACTTTTTTCAGTATGTATCACAATAGCATTTGTCTGTTATGAAATATGACAATGTTTAGAGACTCTATAGTTACAGATATACCAATAGCTATAGTTGTGGATTGAGTTGCCTGCCTCACACGTATCATGATTTCAAAAAAATATTTATTTGGAGTACAGCAGGGCTCACTGTGAAATATAACACAGAGACAAATCTTATTATCCATAATTAGATGAGCCCAGTTAAGTCAAAGGGAGTTTTGTGTAATGCAAGTTTAATGAGATCTTACAAATAGTACCACTGAAGTTACGATTGACACTTCAATAAAAATATTTTCACAAATTTACCAAGTAGCGATATCATTCACACAGTAACAGTGGAATGAAATATGAAATATAAATATGAATTTAATACAATGTTGTATGTTACTGTAGACAATCACTCTGAATGTCTGTATACATATTACTGACATTATTGAACAGCTTTAGAACTACCAAGTTTTTGCACTTTGACTTTATTAGTTGAATAAACGTCATCCTCTGCCACAAATGTATTTCATATCCACTGTAATTCTGTGGCTTAAATCTCTCTGACTCACTTGTTTGAAGTCATTGAAGTGATCTATCTGGAGGATCCATCTCCCAGGTGTGTTGAGCACAGCTTTTATGTTAACTCTCCAGAAGGGCATGTGAAATGTTTTTTCACCCATCTCCCCACCCCCACCCCCCCCAACAAAACGAACTCATTTACCCCACTATGCAAATAGTCGTCTTTAGTATTGTTGTGGGTGGCATAGTAAGATGAGGTTTAGGAGCAGTCCCATGAATAATTGATTAATTTGATGTGGACATGGAAACATTGAGACCCATATCCCATAGCATTGTTAAATGTGGAAACCTAGTGACTTAACGCAGCACAGGGGAGTCAGTGTCAAAACTGGGATTAAAATACAGTGGTCCCTAAGTCTCAGTGCCACACTTGTTCCTCTCCAACAGGCTGTTTCTCATATCACTGACGTGTCTTCCCACATGCATTCCTTTTGGCTAGAATGCACATTGGCTGCTCAGTGGAGCTGCTTGTTTGGCCATAAGCAGCTTTCTGGGAAGGAGTTTGTGATGAGGCTAACACCATCAGTGGCAGCGCTGAGTGGCTAAGGGAGAATGTGCATGTACGCATGCACACATGTAGGTGTGTGTGCGTGCCTGTAGAAAGCCGAGATTAGCTTTCACATTTTTAGGCCTTCAAAACCAGGACTGGGGTTCATGGGCATCAAAGGCTTGCCCTGCTGTTCTGCCATACAAAAATAGCACGGCCATTCTTGGCTCCAACCACTCCTTGCCTTTTGTGGTAATTATTGAGGCTGTTCCTCATTCTTGTATTTGACATGGAGGAGGAGATTTACAAAGGCCTAAAGGGCAATTCAGTGCTGAACTGCTATTGAAATTTGATGGGATGGGCACCTTAGAGCCTATTTGTGTCTTTGAATATCTCCCTCATAAATTACATTGGACTGCAGCAGACTCTGAGAACTGAGGAATACAATTACAGCTGTGGGAAATGGTTGTAATCTGCTATACAAAAGATACACATGTATGCTTATCTTTGAGAACTTGTGGAGGAAGAGAGAGATCCCAGCAGCCTAGGAAAGGGCAAATATAGCTCTTGTCTATAAAAAAAGAGAATAAGGATAACTCAGGGAACTATAGACAAGTCAGTTTAACTTTGGTACCCCGAAAGGTAATGAAACAAGTAATCAAACAATCGATTTGTAGGCACCTAGGAGAAAATGAGGTTATAAGTAACAGTCAACATGGATTTCTCAATAACAAATCATGTTAAACCAATACCTAATATATTTTTTTGACAGCCTTGTGGATAAGGGGAAAGCAGTATATGTGATATATCTTGATGTTATTAAGGCTTTTGATGTTGTCTCAAATGATCTTCTCATAAACAAATTAGAGAAATATAGTCTAGGTGAGCCTCTTATAAAGTGGGTGTTCATCTAGTTGGAAAAGCATACTCAGAGTAATTACCAGTGGTTCACAATCAAGCTGGAAGGGGCATATAGATCGAGGTCCTGAAGGGATCTCTACTGAGTCCAGTTCTATTCAATATCTTCATAAATGATTTGGATAATGCAATACAGATTACCCTTGTAAAGTTTGTGCACAATACTATGATAGGAGGGATTGCAAGCACTTTGGAGGACAGGATTAGTATTCAAAATGGTTTTGACAAACTGGGGAAATGGTCTGAAATAAGATGAAATTCAATAAGGAAAATGCAAAGTATCACAATTAGGGAGGAAAAATCAATTGCACAAATACAAAATGAGAAAGCACTGTCTAGGAAGGAATACTGCAGAAAAGGGTCTGAGAATTATAGTGAATCACAAACTAAATTTGAGTCAACAATGCAATACTGCTGCAAAAAAAGTACACATCATTTTGGGGTGTGTCAGATATTTTAGGACATTGTAAGCAAGATGTAAAAAAAGTATTTCTTCCACCCTATTCAGCACTCAAAGGCCTCAACTGGAGCACTTGGTCAAGTTCTGGGCACCATTCTTTGGGAAAGATGTGGAGAAAGTCCAGAGCAGAGCAACAAAAATGAAGAAAGGTCTAGGAAACATGACCTGCAAGGAAAGATTGAAAAAAATGGTGGTTTTTTTAGTCTGGCAAAGAGAAGACTGAGAGGTGGACATGATAACAGTCTTCTTGTACATAAAAGAGAAATGTGATAAATTGTTCTCCTTAACCACCGAGGACAGGACAAGAAGTAATGGCCTAAAATTACAGCAAGGGAGAATTAGATTAGACATTAGGAAAAAAAACCCTAACTGTAAAAGTAGTTAAGCACTAAAACAAATTATCTAGGGAGGTTGTGGAATCTCTGTCACAGGAGGTTTTAAGAAAGAGCCAGGGATGATCTAGCTAATACTTTGGCCTACCTCCATGCAGGGGCCTGGGCTAGATGACCTATATGATTCTGCATTTCTGTGGTTCCATTGACTCTCTTCCTTAGTGAAGTACCCTCCAAGAACTGAGCTGGTCCAACCTTGCTTAGTTTATAGGAACTAGCAGAGTTGCTATCCATGGTTTTACAGTGTGCTTGTAGGTTAGTGATTTTCTTGTAGTCATTTGAAGCCCCAGGGAGGGCACTACCAGCAGCACAAATCAAACCCTAGTGTTTTATATAACAATGTAGAGCACTATCTCTAGGCAAGACACTTAAGAGAATCATAGATTTTTAAAGCCAGAAAGGACCATTAGATCTTGTGTGACCTCCTGTACAATACAGAGCATAGATTTGTATCCAGATACTGTTATTAAAAAGGGCTTATATGCTATTTTATATGAATGTTCAATAAGTTTGTTCTTATAACTTAGCATAAGTTACTAACAGCATAAGTGATTAAAGTAGATGAAGCCTTAGGCCGAGGTCAAGCTGACCTGAGAGGAACGCTGAAGAAGCAGCTACAAAACCAGTTGAGACTGCCCGTTATCACTGAAGATAAAAAAGAATGCAAAGAGTTGGACTGTCTGTCTCCTGGAGCAAATCCAGCACCCGGCAACGGACTCTCCACTCAGCAACAGAACTGTCCAATGGGAAAGAGCAGAGACCCCCTACTCAAATTAAGGGTTTGGACTTTGGACATGGGTGAGGGCAGTGTTAGCAACTGTAAAGGGTATAATTGCTTGCAGTTTTTGAGGGGCAGGGTCCCTCTCCGGAGGCACCCAGCTCGAGCTGTATTTCTGTACACCAATAAAAGATGCCTGTGTAGATTGGACTCTGAATCTAGAACTCTGTGTGATCCTAGAGTCGAATCAAGCACCTAGAGGGGTGAGAGCAAGGGCTAATTGTTTTTTCCCCTAACAGTTACCAACACCCACCCACCCCCACTCTTTAAAATAGATAGACATGAATCAGCAAGTCTAGATCCCTAGTCACTCTCCAGTGGGCAAATTCCTAGTGAGATCCAAACGTCAGATTTTGAAGTAAAAAAGGCTCTGAAACTGTTGGTTTTTGTTCTTTATTATTTAAGTACCAGTGATAGGATACCAAATACAGACAGTCCCTGACCTGAAGACATACAATTCCAACAAGAATGACACATGCATCCACACAAAGTAGGAGGCCAGTAGAGGTAATGACAAGGAAATTCTTTCCTTAAAATATATTACTATTGACTCTATACTTCTGAGCATCACAGTGAACCTTATGGAAGGATTTCAAAGAAGAGACACTATTGACCTGTGGCACAGAGTAGGGTGGGAGTTCCAGCTGCAAAGAAAGATATGAACCTGTTTGAGGGGAGAAGTGTATTCAGACCTTATGCATTCTAGCATGCTGCCGTTTTCCCTCTGATGACTGATATAGCTTTCATAACTTATCTAGTTTGTTCTATCGTGAGCTTTCCGATTTTTATAACTCATGGTACAAGTGATGGATTACTTGTTAAGGAGGGTTACTATTTCAAAGGTGTGATCTTGAGCAGGGCTTGTCCAGGGTGAAAGACCCAAATTCTGCAGTGAGTAGAGCATATATTATAAACGTGTTAAGCATACAGGTCTTTTCACCTCTCTCCTGTTTTACAGTAGAATGATTTGAATCAATCAAGTATCCACACTTGTGATCATTCTAGTCCCTCACTTGGGAGTCAAGGTAAATAATGAATGAAGCATTTTAAATTAACTGTTTGCAAACACTCA
This sequence comes from Eretmochelys imbricata, assembly GCF_965152235.1. Classification (NCBI taxonomy): domain Eukaryota; kingdom Metazoa; phylum Chordata; order Testudines; family Cheloniidae; genus Eretmochelys; species Eretmochelys imbricata. Next base: position 147,543,643 of record NC_135572.1, read on the forward strand.
AAACTTCCTTTCATAACTAGATTTATGTCTTCACCTGTCTTTCCCCTACATATAGCAAATGCACTCATTAGTCCTCTTAAAGGGCCAAATCTAATGTTTTAAACACTCAACTGACTGAAAAATGGGGAAGTGTGTGGGAAAATGTAACTGAAGCATTCCTTAACAAATGAAAATATCTAAAATAATTTTATGTACCTCTCTTAAAAATATAAACACCACACACTTTTGGAATGAAACCAAAGCATGAGAAATTTCAACCCAAAATGAAATTGTTGAGATAGAAGCAAAATGAAAATAGGAGCTTGGAATGAAAGCACTTTCTCAACCTTAACTGTAGCCTACTAATCGTGCAAAGCTATGATAACAATGTTAATCCAAACGGAAATAAATCACATATAAAATGTACTTGACTGTCATTTTAAATTATTAGCATCAACTCTTTTCATGTTTCTAATTTCATATTGAAACTTTTTAAAAAAACAATAGAGTATGACAACACAATGATCTATTTAAAAAAATATAGCTTGATCACATTCCTTTCTCATTCTCAGCCTATCAATGTGTGTAACATTTTTTAGCCCTCCTTTCCTGCATTTGGGGAGGAGATTAGTATTGTTACCATCAATTAGAATGATACTGTAAGAAAAAATAGCACAATCCAGAATTTGTAATATAATCAGAACAGACACTAGATGAAGTGGATGCATGGCTGATCAGTTCAAGCATTTTGTTGAGCACACTGTGTTCAAGCACTATTCTTTTGAGAGCATTTCCTCCACCTCCCTTTTTTAATGTTTGTTTTTTTTCTAATTGAAATAACTAAAGGAAATAGCTTGGAAAAAGGTACAAAAGATGCCTCAGGATGTACTGCTAGTTTTACCTTTCCAAAATTGGCTATGTGATAACAATGCTGATTAGAAAATGTGCTTTAAACATGAAAGGGTTCCAACATGAATTTCTAAAAGTTTATGGATTTCATGTTAAATAATCCCAATGTGTTAAAAAAAATCTGGGGGGGGGATCTTTTTTTAATGCATATCTTTTAAAAAAAAGTTTCTGATGCAGTTTTAGGAAGTGTGGGTTATTACTTGAACCTTTCTCTTTGAAAGTGTGGTTTTCACATAATGGCATACCTAAATTGGTAGTATATAACAGGAATTTAGATTCCTGAAATCATACTGGAAACGTTGACACCCCTATTACCTCACAAGAACCAGAAATTGAATTGAGGTTTTGTTGCTTTGTCAGGTTGTGGCAATGGACCCACAAGTCAGTAGCTCAATTTTCTACTTCTCTGCATCAAATATTCCCTTGAAAATCATGCATACAATCCTGAGAAATGGCAGGGAGGATGCTCTTAGAAGTGTTAAATATTTGGTTCACTAGGTCCTATCAGTAGGTAGGGCCTGCAGGGAGTTTGTTTATCCACCAGAACGATCTCATTATAAGGACAGTGATGTAGTGTGTGGTTTACTTCATACTCTGAAGCCATTCGAGGAAATAACTGAGTGAATGGTCCCTGTATTGTGCTATTATGAGTAGCAATAACTGGCAGCATATTAAAATGGAGATTAGGGAGTACAGCCACTCAGCTGAATGCAGCTCTGAAATTTCAAGGCTGTTGAATTATTCAAGTATTTTTCAATTTATAAAATAAATATGTGATTGCTTGATGGAGTGATAATAGAAATGGCTCAAGCTTGAGAAAATTCTCAGTACATATTTATTTGTCATAATTGTTTTCTGCCAGCATGAATGTATGTATTGATTGTGTGATGCTGTGATCAATGTTGTCATATACAAAGAAGGGTAACACTGGATCTGATTTTACAAAGTGTACTGAAAGATAAAGAAGAGAAAAGCATATGATCACAGCAGAAGTGGGGCAAAATTGAGAGTATATCTCAGTGGCACAAATAGCATTCTGCATGCTGCATTATTCTTCTGAGTAGTGTCTTTGGAGGGGATTCAGCAAAGCATGTAAGCACCTGCTTAACTTCAAGCATCTGCTTTAGTCTATCCCTATTTAGGAAGGCACTTAAGTGTGTGCTTAAATAAGTCCCAGTGAAGTTAAGTATGGGATATTTTTTCAAACAGAAATGTCAGTTGGGTGCTTAACTCCCACTCAGTTTTTCAATGGGAGTTAGGCACGTAATTGATACTTGTGGACTTTGAAAATACTGTACATCCCTATGTGCTGCAGTTATTTGTACATCAGGACATTAATTCCCATGGATTTCAGTGAGAGTGTTCTTTTGGATTAAGGTATGGTATGAATTCAAAGCGTGATAGCTATGCTGGAATAGTTTGTGAGTGGACATTCTTATTTCAGAATAAAAGCGTCCATATGGGGAACTATTCCAGTTGCTTTTCCAATAAGACAAGCCCTAAAATTGTTTTATGTTCTTCAACTGTCCAGTGACAAGGCAGAGCATTTTTCAATAGAGGAAGATAAAATATAAATAATTCATTGACCTCAGAAAGGATAAATATGCATAAGAAAAATCTTGGTGTTTTTTGTTGGCTGTAAAAATACTAATCCTCTGGTGTCAGTATGTTATATGCAATGTGTTTCTGCAATCACTAACTCTATGATGCTGTTCAACAACAAAACTCTGACATATTGCCTCTAGTGGTGAACCTGTTATCCACTTGAAATATGAGGAAGAGTTTTGTTTAGTTTTTTGTTGATGGGAATTATGGTTAATCATCAGGAAACTATGGAAAATGCTACATTTTGAAAATTGCTTTGCAGGCAATATGCTATGCCTTCAGGCTTAAACTTCACTCAGTTAGGATCTCTTCCTTGTACAAAGTGGGACTATTCAGCTGTGTAGCACAAAATCTTATAGACAAATTCACGTCCAAATTTATTGTTGCATTTTCCAATAAAACAAGGAAAGAAAGAGAGAAAATGATAAACCAACTGGTGATATCACCCATGCACTAAAGTGCCTGTTTTTGAAGGGAATTAAAATTTTAGCATTTTTTGTCAGCTTAAAAAATTCTGAAATGGCAAGACATTTTTCAGTAATGCTCCTTCCCTTTGACTATGGCATGAGGTGGTGATCTGATTCCAAATCGGGTTTATTGGTAAAGTGGGCAATGAATTTTAGCATGTATAGATCAAGAGATCTCAAAGCTTTTTTTACAAAGAATGGTAACTATCATTATCCCATTTTACAGATTGGAACTGAGCAACAGGTAGTTTAAAAGACTTGTCCAGAGAGAGGAGCAGAACCTAAGGTTCCTGTCAGTCCCATGCCTTTTCTTCTGGACCACATTCCTTCTCATCTGAGTTTTGACTTGAAGCTCATCAGGGCTAGGACTAAGATTGGAATTAGCCTTAGATAGTGCAGACATTTTGAGAAGAGCTGAGAGTTGAGTTTGGCTACATCCAAACTGGAAGGTATTCCTCATTCTCTTTTTGGATCTAACCAAGATCCAAAACATGTAGGAGTATGTGATTGATTCTGGATTTTCAACTGTAAATTTCCACTGAAATTCTAAGGATTTATTTTCAAGTTTTGCCCACCACAACTGGCAAATTGGAATTTGGCTATACTCTCAGAGCCCGAGGGAATAGCTGGGTCTTACATTGTGCCCTGAATTTCAACTGACAGGCTATTTCAGACCAATGGGGGAAATAAGTCTCAAAGCTGGGAGCTCTGACTCCAACTGCCAGATGTTCAAATCTAGGCATAATCAGAAGAAGCATCCTAACTAATCCCAGTTGTTGTGACATATATATATATATAAAAGAGCTATTTTACCAAGTAGCCAGAACTCAAGCCACATAAAACCTGAGATCAACACCAAGAAGCTGATTCAAATCCAGGAAGTTAGGAACAGTACACTCTTCATAAAATTGGTGTAACATGCTCTAGTCATGGTTATTCCTGTTATTTCCAAAATTACAGTAAAACTACCAAATATAAATCTGTAGTTATATTACAGTGTAAGTAATAAGTACTTAAATAATATTTGTGCTTTACAGCAAACAGCAATAGAGCAAAATACAGAAAAACTGTCTGCATTTAAGCTTTTTCAGGTATTGTTTGTTGTCATAGAAATATCATTATTTCTGTATATGTAGTAATAGTTTCACTGAGCTTCATTCCAAGTAGAATATTTGTACAGCCAATTTATTTTTCATACTCCTTTAATACATCTCCTGAATTTTAAAAGCATTCATTCACGTAATAGTTAACTCTCTCTCTTCTTTTTGCACATGAGTGTATTATGTCTTCCAACACATTTGTCTAAGCTCACTAAACTAGATTGCAAGTGACATAAATACATGAATTGTCTTGGTATTTTTTCCATGGGGAATTCTAAACTGAACTAAATCAAGGTTAAGTGCTCTGCATAGCTGATCCTCCATTCAACACAAACAGAAATATGTAGTGGAATAAGTATTCTTCCATAGTATGTTTCCATGGATGCATCATGTTCAAGGGAGCTGGCAGCATTAAAATTGAAGGTCCTGAGAGAGAAACCTAGGCTAATAAAGTGGCATTATAAACCAAAAGCATACAAACTAAATTAAATAGTAAAGGTCAAAATTACAAGCTGATAATGAGCTAACATGAAGAAGCTGTTACCTAATAACTTGTATAATGGAGTTAACATTTCTTAAAGATGCATTTTAATTTACTGATTATTTCTGGGTTTCCAAGCTGACAGATTTAAGGTGCTCAGTAACGTAAAAGCTGGAACAATCAGAAATGGAAATTCATTCTAAAATCAGTAGATTTGAACACTGGAAAACTGGGCATATGTCCCTTCTAAATTGTATAAAGTTCCCATTCCTAGCCCTGCAGATTTCCAAGATATGGGACTTTAAAAAAAATACATTTATGTATCGCAAGTTCATCTCTTCTGCAGTACTGAATCTTGCCTGATCTAGGCCTCTCGCAGGGGTGATTTTTTTTTTTTTTTGGGTGGGGGGAAGGGACAGACACTTTGGGTTATTTGAAAATGGAACACCCTCTGGCCTCCCCCAAAATTAAATAAGGAAACTAATCAATCCATGAACAATATGGAATATTTCACTATATGGGTGGCCATTCCTTACACACCCTGATTCTAATATTGTCCTGTACTATATTGACAATGTTGAGTGGCAGTTATACTACTATGTCATACTTTATATGTTCATGTCATCATAACATTTGACTATATAGAATATATACTCCTATACATTTATAACAAATATTTATATTATATTACTTATTTGTGGACTCTTAAAAATGATTTTTTTAAAAGGCTTTTCTCCCAAATTAAAAAAAAAACACCAAAATCTGGCATTGTACAATACATAGCAATAGATAGTAAGGCTGGTTGTAAATTTTCTAACAACGTTTTTTTGTGACAAAAATTGGGTTTTTGAATAAACATTTATTTGCAAGTGTCTGCTCACCTTAAAAGTTTTTGATTTTTTTTTATTGTAATACCATTTTTTAATGTTTGAGCGTTTTTTTTTTTTTGGTAGAAAGTCAACATTTTCCATGAAGTTAAAAACAAACCAAAAACCCTTCTTTTTTGAGCAAATCTAATCGATAGATCCTGTCCTGAAGTTACTTTGTTCATCTATGTTGCAGTTATGATTGGATAGAATTAACCTTGACTGAGAGTTTTGTCTGTGCTTAGCATCTTAGGAAAACTGAAGTACAGAATTACTGGTAGCAGGAACAGTAAAATACCAAACACTTACATCACATTATCTCATCCCCAGCATTTTGTAGCACTGAAAGCTCAGGCATTCCTCGTAACATCCTATCTAACCTGTTCCTTCATTTATCAAGAGAGGATGCCTTGAATCATTTTTCCTAATACTCTGTCCTGCTGCACAAACACCAATACTATTAAGAACTTCCCCTCCCCCCCCCCAAGATCTAACTTAAACTTTTCCTTTCTTAGCTTCAGACCACTGGTCCTTGTCCTAACATAATCTGAAACTCAATAATTGCCTTCTTTCATTTATATTGTTACCTGGACGGGATTTGATTAATGCGATTCACTGATTATGACACCTTCTGTGGCAGACGGCCACCATGTTACACTAATTTAATTCCAATATTTTATAATAATTCACTTTAAAATTACACAATAGAGAAAAAGAATAACTGCATATATATCATAGGAATTATCAAGATTTACCGTAGATTCATTTGATATCTCTTTTCTGCACAATTCATCTGATAACTCTTTTTCACCACAGAAAAATGGTGTTAATAGCAAAAAAGAAAAAAAAATAGGCAAATTTTGCATGGTACTTAAAAATTAATAGTGCTGCTAGATGTTCAATGGGAATGGTGTAAGATAGAGTGGTTTTTATGCCAGCTGTGTAACTCTAAACTGCAGCTCTGATATTAGGCTGCTACTGTATTCAGTTGGCTGAAGCCTCTATTTATATATACGTATATATTTATATATACACACATATATATTTCTCTTTTTCTTTTCTTTTAGCTGATGGATGCACTGACTGGTCGGTGGATTACAAGAAGTATCAAGTTCTAGTGGGAGAGCCTGTTCGTATAAAATGTGCATTATTTTATGGCTATATCAGAGCGAATTACTCTCTAGCACAAAGTGCTGGCCTTAGTTTGATGTGGTACAAAAGCTCTGGACCTGGAGATTTTGAGGAACCTATAGCTTTTGACGGAACTAGAATGAGTAAAGAAGAGGATTCTATTTGGTTTCGGCCAACAGTGGTACAAGACAGTGGTCTTTACGCATGTGTTATAAGGTACTTTTATTTTAATTTATTATGCTTGAATACAGTGAAATACAATAGAATTATTGCTCTTAATACTGAAACTTTATGCTACCATCCACAGCACATACTGTTTTCAGTGATTTTGGTCTTTTTTCCCCTGATGGTGAATGTTTCATGAGTAACTTAGGTTTTTCTTTCTTCGTCTCACTCCCCTCTCCTATGCTTGCAGCATCAATCCTCTCCCACTTTCAATCCGAGCCCTCACCTTTGCCCTTCAGTAAATGCTGCCAGCCATAAGAAACATGCACAGCATCATCAACATTTTGCAATACCTTTTGCTATATTCAATTAATGTGCTTCACATGTGCAGGCTATAGATACCTTCCACCAAGTTAATGCTTCCTGGAGGCAAGATTGGGAGGTCACCAGACTGGGCTGGAAGTGGAGGAGAGGGCTTGCTGTCCCTGTGGCTATCTTCTTTGATCACTATCCCATTAGTAGCATTGAGAAGACTGCTAGACCTACAGAGTGATGATGCATACCACCCATTATTTTGTAGCAGCCTTATACATCTGAAAAAAGTAAACAGATTGTATCTTATATACAAAAGTATGTTCATGTGCTGTGACCTGTATTCTGCATTGCAACCTTGAGGGAGTTGAAAGCTGTAGAAAATAAAGGCTTACAGTGGATATTCCATCATGCTGTTATCTATTGTGTTTGCCAGATTGCACTATTGTTGAATGAATATATTTCTAAAGAATTCTCAGATTTTTTTATAAAAAAAACTTACCTTTTCAGTTACAGGATCAAGTTTGTCTCTCAAGATGATGAACTTTTTGTTCATTATTATTGCACAGTGACTCATCAACGTACAGCTGCTAAGAAAAAAGTCTTTTGTGTAGACAGACAAGAACTTTATACATTGTCGTTATGCTGTATAGCTACTTGTAAGAGTTTGTTCTTGAATTACAACTTAGATTATTTCTGTGACCGCAATCAGTACTCAGTATTCTCTTTTCAAACTCTGCCTCCTCTTCTTGCAACAACTTGTTACTATGATACCCATTTACATTATTTTCCTTGTTGTCTGACTATATCAGGAGGAGGACAGGAGACAATGGTTATGGCTTAATGAGGCCACAACTTTATTATTAGATGTCCGGAAGTACCCAGCAGATTAAAGAGTACAGTTCAGGTAACTCCATAATCATTTCAATATCTACCTGGGGACTTCCGTCAGCCCCCCCGACTTCTGTCCTGGTCCCCAGCCAGCCCAAATGAGGATCAAGGTGGGCTATAGAGGAGGGGGTGTTTGGCTTCCTGCCTTGCCAGTCATAGGTGCCCTGAACCTCTCCCTATTCCACTCCTTTAACAAACACCTTCTTTAAAGTCTTTACCAAACCATCCATGTGATCTCTGTGTCCCCTCCCTTCAGAGTACCTGCACTGGACATCCACCACAAGGAGGCACCAGCAACTAGCTTGGCTGCCTCCCCCACATCCCCAGCTGGGTTCCCAGACATCTCTCACTGCCCTCTTTAATATCAGACAAAAATGTGTCTGTGCCAAAGTCTGACAGGTGAACCTCATTCCCCCTGAATAATTCTGTTGCCTCATATGCTATGTCAGAATGCAAGATTACCAGCCTCCCTTATGATCTCCATGAATTTGGTCATGTCCCTATTCATATACCTCCTTCACAGCTCCCTGACACACCCTGCATTGAAGGATGTTTCACCACACAGTTTTTACTCCTGGAAAAAGTTCCAGGATCTGCCTCAAGTCCCTCTTAACTCTGAGCATTAAGACTACCCCTTTACAAATTCATAAATCACTTTCTCCAAGGTGCACCACTATTTGATATGGTGCCTACTGATGAGCCCCCACGGTGTATACAAGTGGCACCAGCTGGTTCTGTAACATGCCCCTTGTTCTATGCCAGCTCGGGATTGCTTCATCACTAAGCCCCAGCAGCGAATCCTCAGGCAACCTGAATGCCCACTTATGCACCCAGTGAATAATACTGTGCCCAGAGATCCACACCATCATCTGTGTGGCCCTTTTCCCCACATCTGGAATAAGAACACAACAAAAAATTGACGCTGACTCTCCACTGAGGTCTCATATACATTCTATATGCTTTCAAATGCCAACAGCCAATTGTCTGAATTGCCCCAGCTCCCGTACCTAGCTGTGTCACTGCTGTTGTCTCCCCAAACCTGAATGAATGGGAGCCAAATTCATGAGCTGGAAACCTCGGCCTCGTCAGTCCCTGTCTCAACACCATAACAAACTGGTATGTTGTGCGGGGACTCCTGTCACTGTGAATAAAGGGTGGCCCATCTCTCCCCCGTCTTATTGCCATGTATGCCCTCAAAGTGTCCTCTGGGCAGAGCATGGGCTTGCCACCCTCCCATAGGCTACTGGCTACGCCAAGGCCTCCTTGATCCATCTTTCACTTTCACAAGTTTAATATAACTGCTTACCCCTGCCAATGTATATTTCACAGTTTCAAACCCTTCCAGTAGAGACCCTACATGATCCCAGGTACTGCTGACCCTGAAGCTCAAAAAAATTATTCCAAAAATGCTGCCCTGGTCATTATCATAGGGTTAGAAGGAACCACAGAGGTCATCTAGTCTACCCGCCTGCCAAGATGCAGGATTTGGGTGTCAGCGTAGACTTTAGGATCAAGCTGGAGCCTGAACTCTGAGACCCACTCCACTCTCACCCCTCATGGGCTCTCCAAGCCCAAAGGTCTATACTGTAGTTCTGTAGCCTTGCAGCCTGAGCCCTGCAAGCCTGAGTCAGCTGACCCAGGCCAGCTGTGGCTATGCCGTGAGTCTTTTATTGCAGTGTAGACATACCCATCATCAGTTTATATAACATCAGATTTATCTAGTAGTTGGATTTGAATCTTCTTATTCATTTTAAAGATGATCAGCATTCCTCTTCTCTGACTTACCATTAACTTTTGGAAGAGGCTGTCATGAATGACATAGCCAATGAATGCTATTCAAAGTTAACTAACTTAAGTAATTACAGTCCTAGTATACACTTGAAATTACTGCAAAGAGCTCAATTATGCTTGTGATGTATCTTCATATATTGTTGTAAATTTAAGGATATACATATGAAGTTTAAAATATTATTGTCATGTACAATTCATTTATCCAAAAAAACCCTGTAATTTTAAGCCAAAACAACAACCATTATATACTAAACCAAACCAAACCCCACCACCACATCACTTTCAGGGAAGCATTCTTTTAAATTATCATTGAGGGTGCAGTTCAAATCCTGTAATGTCTTAGTCCACTCCCTCTGTGAAGACTTGTTGGATAGCAATCCCTCTGTGCACTGGTTCCTGACAATCACATTGTGTGTGTGTGTGTGTGTGTGTGTGTGTGTGTATATAATAAAAATAGATGTTGTAATTTCCATTGTCAGAAATATTGAATGAAATACAGGGAGGGCAAAGACACCCCTGCTTTTGGGGTGGGAGTAAAGTTGAGCCTAAAAGAAATAGGCTTCATTTTTTCATAAACTGTTCACAGACACCATTTCTAAATCATCAGAATTAACGTAAAAGCTTTTACAAGTGAGATTTACCACTCCACAATACCTGGCATTCTTTTAATATTAGTACTGATTTCTAAATATCTCCACTTGACTCTGAGAAGGATTTTTCCCCAGATAATTAGAAACATACATAATTATAAATATTTATTTCACCTAAATGATTTTCAACATTTATTACTTTGTTTTTATTTTCTGATCTTGTTTACCTTAATTCTGTTTAAAGTATCCTACACAAATGTCAAAGTTATGATATAATTTTTATTTGTTTCTCTTTTGTAGCAGTTAGTATTAACTGAGATTTCTTAATGTTTGTCTCTTCAGAAGGTAATCTTTTAGTTCCCCGTGCAGTTCTATATAATATAATGTCTCTAACTGAAAATCAGCCTATACTTATAAAGTCGATGCCAGGGAGCCTACCTTATTGACTGGCTCTTCCTGATTTTGAATGTAATATTGTCAGGGATTTCTCTAAAAATCCACCCTTTCTACCAAAACATTAGAAGCTAAATTTTGAAAAATAAGAGCCTGATACGTACATGCAAATTGGGCACCTAACTCAGAGAGCAAGTTCAGATGCTTACATTATTTAAGTTTAATGTTGTTATGGCATATTGCAGTCAAGTCCAGAGGCCCTATTTAGGGTCAGGTCTCCTAGTGATGGGTACTATACAAACAAATTAAAAGACTTCCTCAAAGAGCCTGCAGTTTGGCACACTGTAAACAAAGATACAAAAAGAGCAGTTAGGATGATGGCATGGATGGATAGAAAGAAGTGAGGGAAAATAGAAGGAAATAAAAACTGAGATAGAAGCAGGATTTGAGTTGTGCAGATGTTTGAGAATGGAAATTTTGTGTGGAAAAGGAAAATCACAGAAGAGATTTGATAAGGGAGTGATAAGTTCTTTGTTGTGGGAGAAGATAATTTTAGAAGTAATATCTTAATAAACTGGAGAAGAGGAAGCTGAGAAGCAGGTAGAAGTGAAAGATCACCAAAGAATAAGTGAATTATAGGGATGGGGTGGAGAAGAAAGTAACATTTTCAGTAGTAATTATTATGCAGGATTTGGGAATGGATATGATATTGGAGAAGAAAGTTGAGTTGAAAGTGACAGTGAAGTGACCAGGCAAAAGCCACTAGTAGAGCCAGTTTTAGTGGAGTTGAAGAGACAGATTCCCATAGTCAGGGACCCAAGAAAGAAATTCTTGCAAGAGTTCTTTATCAGATACCAGTTTTCTTTTACTGTTAATTACTTTACTACTGAGATCATATTTTCTTAAGGGAATCTATGGAATAAAATAGAGATTATCCTGAAAATTATGTCAATGTCTTGCCAGTATATTAAGATTTTAAATATTCTTTTAGTAGTGCAGGCTTTACCTCCTTTGTATTCATTGTCACATTTCTTCTTTGCTCCAATAATTAAAAAATTCCACTGACATGGCAGAAGGTATTCTGTACAAAAGTTAGCTCAGTTTCCTAATATGGTCTGTTTGTGATGGCTGATCTTGTAGAACTGGAACCTTCAGAAAAAATGTGTAATCGTCTGTAAGTTACAGTAGCTGACTTTATTTCTACACAGGATAAAAATGAGACTTTTCAGGATCTTTCACTAAAAAACAGAAAAGAGAAAGACGCCTTCCTTCTCCTGCCTTCCTTTCCTCCTCCAGTAGCCCTGTGGATAGGGCAGTCATCTGAGGTCTAGGAGATGATCTAGGTTCAGGATCATAGAAGGTGTATTGATTTTTCACACTTGCTAAGACCAGGCTCTCTCCCATTTTGACCAAAAATTCCATCCTGGACCTGAGAAACCTTCCTGATGTAGTTTTCATCTAAGCCAATATGTTTCCGCAAAACTTTGTTGTTGTTGTTGCGAAATGGCTCATTTCAACCAGGGTAACATTTAATTGACATTTTTTTTCAACCAGCACTATCTACTGCAAATGCAATTAATCCATCTGCAGAGAAGGGATCATATGTTATATAAAATAATGGAAAACAAAGCTGTCCTGTCATATGTCCCCACATCAGATGGAAAACAAAATTAATTAAGTTAAATCCAGATACTTAGTATTGATGTCTTCAGTAGACTTTTTAAAATAAGGGCAACCAGATTCACTCTTTAATGATCAGTCTGAGACCTACCTTTTGAACAGAGACCTTCAGAATGTGCAAATTCAATTGGTGGATAAACACCTTATGCAAGAATTGATATGAGGCTGACACAGTAATGGTTAGTTATGAGATTTAAAACACGCTGCTTACATATTGCAAAGCAGATGAGAAAATAACAATGTGACTGCAGTAGCAAACTATACAAGTTTATGCATTTAAAATTAAAGTTTGAAAATTTTTCTGCAGTTTGTCATTTTTAATAAAAACATAAGGTAATAATTCACCTTTACCTTTTTATTTTCTGTCATTTCATTTAGGCAAGGATTTTTAAAGGATATTACATGCATGTATATATATTTCTATTATTAAACCAGTAAACTATACTAACTATTTTGGTATGAAATATATTTTCAATTTTGATCATTTTTTGTAAACATGGAGACTATTTGGAATAGCAATATCCTGCTTTTGCCTTTCCATTTCTAAATCCACTTTTATGGTGATTCGTGAAATTTTCCTGTGCCTAAATGCTGGACTGGGCACTGGACTAGGATTCAGGATACCTGAGTTCAATTCCCAACTCATCCACTGGCCTGCTGGGTGACCTTGGGCAAGTCATGTCCCTCCCTGTGCCTCAGTTTCCCCATCTATAAAATGGGAATATGGTACTGACCTCCTTTGTAAAGTGCTATGAGAACTACAGATCAAAAGTGCTATAGAACAGCTAGGTACTCTTGTTATTATTAAAAAAAAAACAGGAATTGTACAACTGGGATTAGGAATTACTGAAGTGAGCTGTAGCTCATGAAAGCTAATGCTCAGATAAATTTATTAGTCTCTCAGGTGCCACAAGTACTTCTTTTCTTTTTGTGAATAGTTATGATGAGATAAGCAAATGCTTGCAAGTTAGCTGTCAGGACATTTACATCGTGGAGAGATAAATGTTGTCACCTGCACATTTCAGAGACAATGCGATGAAAATGAAAATTATGACAAGTTCCTGAGTGCTCGTAGAAAGCAAAAAAAGAGAGAGAGAGAGAAAGTAAGATGATTATCACAGGTTTAAAAAAATTACTTTGATTTTCTATTACTTTCAGAGATAATTTTACTCATGGATTTTACCATCCTCTTACAAATTGTTTATGTTCACTTTTATGTCTTGTTTCAGATTAGGCCTTGATCCTGAAAACACTTACTTAATTTTACACAAATGAGCAGACCAACTGATTGTGTTTAAAGTTAAGCATACCTCCAAGCTTTCAAACCTGCCAGTAGGTGACATAAACCATCAAAGTATGTGCCAATCAACCAAAATATAGAACACCTGCATTTTGTTGTATGTTGTGCCATAATTGACAGATTATATTTTTAAGGATAAAATATGTTTGAAAAGTTGTTTCATAACTAAATAGCATGAAGTCATTAAATCAGTCATTATATATACTTGCCAACTCCAAGTGTTCAAAGATCATAAGTCAAATCCACCAAAATTCATGAGATTTGCTTAATATTTACATATTTTTCAATAATACATTTTTACTTCTTTTGTATTTATCATATGGTATTTAAGGTTCACATTTTCAAAGTTTCTTCACAAACAGGCGACTTAGAAATTTCCCTTTTTAAAAAAGAAGGGAAAATTGAAATTCTCATGAATTATCTGATTCCAGGAAATAGAGCTTTCAGAAAAACACCAAATAGCAAGTGACTCCCAATGAAATCATGAGAGAGAGCAGCATACTTTTACAGATGAGATTAAAGTTGGAGAAAAGGTCTCTGCTCGGGTTGCTGGGAGGCATAGGGTGGGGAAGCTGAAGAGAATGTCCCTGCCTCGGCTTCTCTGGAGGCATGATGGTGAAGGGCTCTGGGGAGGGAAGGGAGGTATTTCTAAAGGTTGCCTCCAGGAAAATTAATTCAGACCATCCACTGGTTTTCCCTGCAATTAACCCAGCCCCTGCACACCAAGACAATTCAGGCCAACCCCAGTGTAATTAATTGAGCCACCAAACTCTACTCCAATACCATTACTCACCCAAACCTGGTACAATTAATTCAGGCTACCCACATATAATAGCATTGTTGTAGTCCAGCCCTATCTTTCAGCATCAAGGGCTTCCTTGATGCTGCCATAAGGAAGGTCCTTGCTGCTGCTCCGAGCCCTGCTTCTCTCCCCGCTTCCCCCATGAGAGAAAGCCCAACTGCAAACAGTGATTTCCAAAAGGGGTAGGGAGAAATGAGGGAATAGTCTGTGTCCTACCGTCACTGTTCACAACACAGGGGAGTTGGGGGAGGGAACTACCACAGCCTGTGAAGACCCCAGTAGCTTAAGGCCCCTGCTTTGCCTCCTTCTTCCTGCTCTAGCCAAAAAGACAATTCTCTTCATATTTTGAGTCTGCTACTGAGATAGGTGGGGAACTGTGCCCTGAAGGTCTACAGATTCAGGCTTTGAGACCAAACAGGCAAAGCAAATTCCAGTGGGAAGGATATTACAAATGTTAAAGATCAGTTTGGGGAGAGGCAAACAAGAGAGAATTAAGCACATATAAATCAAACGCACAGAGATAATATGCCAACAAAGAGAAAGGAGCAAAGAAAAGAAATCAAAAACATATTATTTAAGGGACATTTAGACAGAGGTTAGATGAAATCTTGACAATCAGAAATTATCAAAAAACAAAAACACTGAGAAACAGAAGGTGACAAAAAAAGTAACAAACAATAGCTGAGGAGATGAGCCAGACACTAAGATGGGGAGAAAAAATAAATAATTGGAAGTTGGAAACTTCACTCAAGTTTTGCCAATTCTGTTCATTTTTTGTGAGTCTTGAGATATTTTGTGTTTTTCTTAAATCCCCAGTTCCTAGTGTCAGTGCCTCTATAAGAAATCTAGTAGAATCTCAGAATTTGTTTTTAAAATAGAAGGGAATGTTTAGCCCTAATGGTTGCAGAGAAAAGCTAGAGTGTAGAGTAGACCTGACTGCAAGTTAAAAGCTTAAAAAAAAAAAAAGAGGTGGGAAATAAAAAGAAGCCTCCCAATTAATATATTTTTAAATATCTTGATTTTTGAGGACTGACATAATTTTAAATGCTTAGAATTTGACAAGACTGTTCAACTAAATGACAATTTGTACTGTTTAAAGAACAATGCAATACTCTGCCAAAATGAGATGTGCCAACAAAAGTGAGGATTAAATGCATTGTCCTGTAGAATGTCAGTTTCAGGCGATCAGAATAACATCACTGAAAAGAAGATTTTTAATATATATATTTTTCCTTCAAACTGCAAGGCTCCACCAAAAGAATTCTGATTCTAATTCTGACCATAAATAATGTTCAAGTGGTTTTTATTGATGAGGCTTCTAAGTTTCAATTCTTTTTACAGTTACAAGGGTTCTTAAAATTAGACAATCCTCTTTTAATGTGACTATTTGTTTATCCCATTTCTTTGGGGCTGCTTCCCATAATCACAGATCAGAAAACACATTGAGCTGGAAGGGTATAACAGAGTCCTGAGTATAGATCCACAAGGCAATGTCTTTTAATGCTACTAAAGCTGTGCATGATTGCTCTGGTGATAATAATAATAATATTTAGCAGCTAAATAATACTTTTTCATCTTCAAAGTGATTACGTTAGACATTTCAACAGCCCTGTGAGGCAGGCAATTAAGGTGAAGCACCAAAAGGTTAAATGACTTCCCAAGGCCAACAGAACAGTCAATGTCCTGTCTTGCAATCCAGTTGACAGACACTACTACATTTGATGCACTTGCTGGGGGTTATTTGGAGGAGTAATTTATGCCTGGCTAAATCAAAGGTCTTTGGCTAATAATAATAACTCACAGTGTACCTGAGCACTTTGAAGCATAGAAGAAGATACGATCTTTGATGCAAAGTCCTCACAATCCAGACAGTGGATAGGGGGAACAAAAGCAACAGATAAGCAGTTATACAGATATACTTGTTAATAAATACTGACATTGTTCTCTATGTATATATTGATAGATGGATGGAAGGAAGGAATGAAGGAACATGGAAATTATGCCCAAGTTACTCCTCATGCCTGACAACTTCCATTGGCAAGTTTCTTATCAGCATTGTGACAGAGAGAAATCTTCAGGAGGGACTTGAATGTGGAGAGAGTTAGGGGGCTAGCAGATGAGCCCAGAAAGGCTCTTTCATTTGTAAGGGGTAATACAGCTGAAGAAACTGTACTGGTGTAATAAGGTGACAAATGGGAAGACAGGGTAGCGTCACTGGCAGAGCAAAAGAGACGCGGGAGAACTTGGAACTTAATGAGGGTAGATAAGTAGGGAGAAGCAGTCATGCAGTACTCTCAAGTCAGTAACAGGAAGGTTAAGTCTGATGTGATTGAAGAGGAGCAGTAAAATGTGGTTTTATTACAGTGTTCTAAAGCCATTGATTTCGGGAGATCATTGCTGACTTTAGTTACAGCTGGTGGTAGAATTAAAAAAATCACTAGTAATTCTTTGATGAAAAATGTCAAGATTTGCAATGAACATATTTTGCAATGAATTATTTGGCCAGCTCTGCTTAAAATGTAGAATAACTAATTTTGAAGCACATCTACCTTGGAATAAATATATCCGGTCAGGATGATTTGTCTGAAATCTGTGAGTGTAAAGAAATTTTCAGTAATGTCTCCTAGTGATTCACAAGATTTGGCAAGTAACATTCTCAAATTCTCTGTGCCACACTGAAAATCACAACTGCTCAGACATCACCACTACAGAGAAAGGAAAGCCAATGGTATTTCCATATTGATTTTTACCCAGTACTGCAAGCTGATAAGTTGTGGTTATGGTTTGGGGCAGCAGTGCAAAAATGAGGTTGGATCTATCCAAGCAGTACTTGGAGATGTACTTACATTCAGAGCCTAAAGAGAAGATGACCTGAGGGCAAGGTTATCTGTATAAACATGATTTGGCCCACTTGTGTTTATGCATTATCATTCAGTCTTTAATTACGTGATCACCTAGTGTGCAGGATGGACCATGCTCTGGGAATGAATCTGGGTTGTATAGTAACACAGGCTGTTGCTTGGAGGACCCCCTGCTTTATTTGTTGCAGAAGTGGGAAGGTGTGTGCTGAATGAGGCAGAGGATTGAAGAAAGGGAAAAGGCACAGTCTCATCGTTAAGATAGTTGAAAGTTGCCCTGGGGATTTGGACTCTATCCCTGTGTCTGCAACAGAGTTCCTATAGATGCTGGGCAAGTCACTTACTCCAAACTTTTTACAGGTGGTCACTAATTGTGTGTTCCTCATTTTCTGAGTACCCAATTTGAGACTGGGGAGACTGATATTCAGACGTTCTTTTAATGTTTTTAGTATGTAATGTTCAGAAACATGAAAGTAGGTTAGAAAAAGCGTTCTCCTATGCAGTAATGAATTCCACACCATATTAAGTTTCAAACACAAATATATTTTTTGTTTCTGACAATTTGCTATTCGTCACACCTTGTGTATTACATGAGCACAAGCTAGTTGAGAGGTCTGACAACAAAATATAAGGAGACTTTGGGCAATTATTTTTGTATGATCTCTGTTAAACATGGATTGCATTTGTCTCTGGCAGCCAAAAAACCACAAAGGACTATTTATTCCTTTTGTTTGGGAGTATGCTATGGAACTATTGATAGAGTGTGTGTGTGTCTGTGAGAGAGAGAGAGAGACAGACAGACAGTTAAAACAGAAACTTCCTTGAACTGAGTATTTCCCTGGACACTATATTAAGAATGTTTTGCGACATATAGAATAAGGTTCTTTGATTGCTCCAATGAATAAGAAGAATAAACAATAGAAGGCTATAAAACTACTTTTCTCAAACAACTGCTTCTACCTCTCAAGTATAAGGGAAATATATTAAAAGAAAAGGTACAAAGGTTCAATTTAAGATGTTCTTCAGAGATGGCATAATATAATGTGTGATGGCTTAGCAGGAGTCTCTTGAGGTTTCATAAGTTAAGTTTTATTGTTTTAGCTGTACAACTGTTAATTAGATAACGAAGGCCATGTCTTCACTACAGCGTTAGCTAGAGGTATAACTCTAGTGTTCCCCTCAACCCTACTTGCATCTACACACAGTCTAGCTTGTAGTAAGTGGTGCTTTGAGCTTGAGTGATGCTTGACCGTCGCTGATGCTCAAGTTAGTGATTCAGCAGGGACTCAGGTACAGTCCATTTGAGTACTAGGAGTTTCCTAATGTCTTCCCCAAATTGCTGCTCAGGTATATTTGTTGTGTCAACTTCTGGTCATGAGATGGGGAAGATAATCTCCATACCATATAAATAGCCACTTGAATGTTTGGACCCCTCCTTGTATGACGTTCTAGTTCTTATTCTGCACTTTCGTTTAGTCAATGGTGACTGAGTAGAAACTTCTTCCCCAGCATCCACCAAACTGGCCTGTGGCTGATACCAAGCATTTTATTCCGTTCTGATGTGATTCCAGTAGGACTTAAGATTTTGGATCCAAGACCCCAAATCAGCAGTGTTAGGACAGTACATAATCCAAATCTGTCTGAGGAAGGGATCCACTCTACTGCCACCAGTCTTGGGACAAGATCAAATCTCTAGAGATACTGTACCACCAGACAAAGGACCACAACTTCTAGTCTAGTAAAAGCCTGAGGAGCTACTGCATGAGCAGTTTGTCCAGGTGCACACCAATACTCCAAGAATGGTGCCTGTCTACACTCTGGAGAAGTTTGTGGATGACTGACTACGGAGAACCTGGGGATGACCAAATGTGGAGGAGCTAAAGCTCTCAACGGGGAACCATGGCCACACTGCTCAAACCCAAGATTCCGAGAAGGAGATAGAGGAACAGACTGTGGAGGAATGGGACAGGGAGGAAGCTGAGAAAGGATCTCCTCAGCCAGGCAAGGACTTGATTCACCATTTTAGTTATATTTGGAAGAATATGACATAAAGGGCCCATTGTGTATGTAAGACCAATCTGTTGTCTGGTGGAAGATGGATTTAAGAAATGCCACTTGTAGCTTCCTTTCAGGATATGGGTACTATCACCCCCACCTCTGTTAATGCTGCTTGTATATTCCCTTCAGGGCATGACAACTTTCTCTCCTTTTTCCCTCCCCCTCTGACATCCACATAGCAAGCTGCAGCTATTGTCACACCTTCTAATCCTGCTGTGCATGCAAAATCACCATCCTTCCCCTCCGGCATCCTGTAATGGTGTGTCTATGTTCCCTGCTGGGCAGACAACCAGCATTCCTCTCTCTATCTCCCCCACACCTCTTCTCACCTCCGCTTGGGGTTCCAAGATGGATTCCAAATGGGGAAAAACACTTTTTTTTTACACTAAACAGAGATTTAGTGTAAAACGCACTGCTGCATGTATGCAAAGCAGGCATTATTAACACAAGCTTACGAATGCCTGCCAACACAGGATCGGAGGTATGTTCAAGCAGTTGTTGGTTGCATTTATAGTAGTATGCTTTTCCTCACTCCTGCACTATCATTTAAGCATTTAAAGAGGTAGCCCAAGCTTATCAAGATAACATGTCCCAGGAAATAAGTCCACTGTAAGGCCTTTTTGTTGTAAAGTCAATAAAAATTCAAAAGTCTCTTGGCAGTAGAGGACCAGACTCTGACTACCGTGGATGGAAGGCATGGATGCTCCTGCATCTAGTTTAGCAGGCTGCTTGCAGTGGCCCAGAATTTACTTCAGTCTTGTGGAACAATGTAGCAGAACTTCTCATAAAAATGAATTTCCAGTCTTTCAAATTTTTAGGCAGCCTCAACTTCCCACACCCACCACTGTAGCACTAATTGTGATGGTAACTCCACAATAAAATTAAATACCCCTCCTTCTCTTGTGGTGACAAAGCACTCACAGGGCTTGTCTTCCCTGCAGAGTTAACTTGCGTATTGCCCCTAAATCAAGTTCCAATCACACATATCTTGAGTGTGGTGTTGCTTTTAACTCAAGTTGGCTGTCCCATTACAGGATATAGGCTACAGCTTAAGTTAACATAACTCCTCATCTGCTAACACAATTACCCTGTGCAGAATGAGGGTTATTTCAAAGTGTGGCTGTTGTCACTTGTGCAAGACAAAAAGAGGAGTTAACTAGAGTATAAATAACTCTGCAGTGAAGACATCGAACTAATCCCTTTGTGTATATATATGATCCATTTTGACTCAAACATTAAAAAAGGAAAATCATCTTCAGAAAGAGACAAGGTCTGAAACATTTCAGCTTGAGAGGTGAACATTTATGAAGCCCTCAGACACTATAATAAGAGCTGAATACAAAAGCCCATGAGAAAACTAAAAGCTTTGTATTCAGTGCAGGATGTGGGTAGTATGCAATAACTAAGGCCTGGGGCCACACACTGAATGTTGAAGATAAAAGGAAAGATTCAACAGCTACCCATTCAATGAGGACTGCAGGTCCTGTGGGGTGATCATGTAATTAAAGACGGTATCATAACTAGGTTTGACAGAATCTGATTTTTATTTTTTATATAATTGCAACAGATAATATCAATGTTTATTTTAATCAGTTTTTCCTATATTTATCAACTAAATTTTCACAGTTACACAAAATTATGAAGAGGTCAGTCCATAGGAGGGGTCAGACAATAATTAGTTAATTACACTGAGATTCAAAAAGTTAAAGCTTTAGTACTGTTAAAACACAAATTGTCAAAATCACATGTCAAAATATATGAAGTAAATATCCGTAAATTAAACTCCTAATAAATTCTCAAGCAGCATTTTTCTTACTTTGCCTTTCTGTAAGTTTCAGTTATTGCTGATGGAAGTATTTTTTGTCAGTTTGTGTGTATATGGTGAAATCAGCGTTTACCGACATATGCCGATAAAAATTTCATCCTTCCAAGCCTAGCCATAATGCATCTGCCCAAGAGAGTCAAGCTAAGGTTGCACAGGCAACTTTAATTCTGGCATTTCCTGACTTTGAAATGCTTGATTTTCCAACTTTAACATTCTGGTTTTGTATGTAATATAAATATACAAATTGTGTGTGTGTGTGGTATTTGTGTGTTAAGGTGGAAAGAGGGTGTTTGCTTTTGTTTGATATAACATGTACACTGGCTTTGACTTCCTGTCTCATTTCATACTCATTTTACATTTTGCCACAGGGTAAGTTGTATTGGAGGTTAAAGGAGAATTGTAAAGACTATTAAAAAACTGCTTAAATCTCATAATTTGTAATGGTGAAGTATTTAATCCTTCTCCTTTTTAAGACTTTTCTGTGAGCTGTGGTAATTAATGGGTCACACAAGGAGATCTCCAGCATTCTGAGTTGTTGCATCATTCTCCTAGGTCACCATGTGGGAATTAATAGAATCGTAATCCCTAGGTAAATACAAGCTGGGCATCCTGCAAAGGATGTGAGGATGTGCTTGATTTCCAAATTGCAGAATGCTGGCTGCAACATGCTGTAGTAGCCTCTCTCAGAACAGTAGTTTTCAAAGTGTGGGTTTTTTTTCTTCTTCTTCAGGTTTTGAGGTTTTTTTCCTTATTCTGCTGTGTGACAGCTGTGTTGCCATTGATTCATTCCTCAGAGAGGATGAGAAAAGAATCACCTGCAAAATAAGAGTGATATCTATAATAACGTTACAGTGTAAATCGGCAGTAAACACTCCAGTTCATTTGTGAACGTTTAAGTTGCAAATCAGCATAGATTGTTTTTTTCCTGTTTGACTTTCAAATCTCGAAGCCAAAATGCAGTGTAGATTGCTTTATGAGCCTAAGGAATGCCCTCTAAAATTTAGGTCTGTTACCAATTCATTATTCAGAAAACTGTTAGATCAGATCAGCTGGCTGGCAAGAAGCATTGCCCCTTGCTCTTGAAACATTGCTCCATATTCAACCAGTGGTAGTTTTCTTAATTGGAGAAGACTACATGTTCAGGACAGGTTCTTTAATTTCCAGCAATGGTTCTAAATCCACTGGAGTCTCAGCGATAACCTCATAGCCAGGGGTAGTCCTCCACAGGGCATGAGTAAAGGGAGAGACCTTTGTTAAACTCCCAGATTGTTCACCAAAAGGAAAATAAGATTCTTTTAATTAGGGCAATAAAATAACTTTATATTTAATAATATATAATTTGTTTGGGGAGCTGTTATAATCTTTTTCCTATTCCTTCCTGGAAAAAGCCTCCAACTTTTAATCATGTCTCATGGGTGTTTGCTGAGTGTGGAAAATTGGCAAAGGAAAAATAAAATCACATCAGCTTGGACAGAAACTCGAGGGAATTCTTCTTTTTAAATATTAGCTTACATCTAGACTAATAAGTTTATGTTCAGTCTGCAAATGACATTTCTATAGAAGTGTTGACTTGATAGACTTTGAAAATGTAACTTCTACAGTATTCAGAGATAGTTTTGAACTGCTTACTAAATTTGGTAGTAAAAGACAGTATATTTCCACAGAACAGTGTCAAAATATACATTTTTATCCTTCACAATATAGTTTGCAGTTCTCGTGAGTGAGGTGCCTTCTAGCTACCTTTTAAAAAGTCACAGTTAGTCTGTAGTGCTTTCTTCTATCAAAAGGATCTGAGAGAACTTGGCAAACATAATAGCTAGAGCAAGTATCCTGGAACATGCTTTCTGTGTGGGACAACTGGAGTCCTGGCCCTGGGAATATCTAATACCACGTGCTTCCTAGCTGACTTGCGGGTGCGGCAGACATGAATGTCCATGAATAATGGAGAAAAAAATAGCTGAAAGTTTGCAATGAATGAGGTAGGGTTCTGCAGGAAGCCCATACCATAATGTATTTGAAAGAGAGGGCAGAGCTAACATTGCATATGTCGCCTTAACCTTAACTAAATCCAATGAAAGCTTCTTTTCACCTCCCTTCACTTGTCGGGAAGTCAACATTTATTTTTTCTGGACCTCCAATTTAATTTCTCCTTTAGAACATGAGTTTTAATGGGGGGGGGAAACTACTTACAGTTCATGCAGTTATAGTTGTTGCCATTCAAAATCAACCTTTATTGAACCAGGGTAATTACTTTTTACCACAGGAACTACTGCTGTAAAAATTTAATTACAATAGCATGGTAATGACTGTGGATTCTTTCTTTTAATGACAACATCTGTAAGAGGAATTCTATCCTAGTAATTCAAATGTAATAATAATTTGAATGTAGGGTATGGTCTAATGTGTGACTGACTTCCTATTTTGGTGAGTTTTTATTGGCTTCCATGAAGAAGTCAAATATTTCCATGTTAGGCCGGTTTTGCAGCTAGATATATTACAATAAATAAAAGTTGTATCTGGATATTTAAATGCTACCATTTATTTTACTTGCTTTGCATCTTGGAGGTTATTTTCTTTTTAAATGGAATAGATTCAGTGTTACTACGACAACAACTTCTATTATTTGTCACTTATATATAATATATATAAAACCCACAGTAGTTATTGGATTTGTTCACACCACAGAGCGGGGAAATCTGCTACCAGATGCCTAAAAGTTAAATGTAACTTATGGGAATTCATACATCAGTATTTTTCATGTTTTGCATGTGTTTAGAGTGATGTTTATATTGCAACAAAGCTAGTGAGCAAAGAAGTCAAATTCAGGGTATCCAATCTATCTTGCATTTTACTGGCAGTGCATACCAGTGACTAAAGGTTGGAGAGAGGGGTTGTTTTTCTTCATTTGCACTTTTAAAATTATTGGATTATTATTAAAGTTTAACTAAATAGTTAACAAGGTATCTTTTCAGTGTAAAAGAAACTTAGGAGCTTTGATATGCAATCATTAACAGAATATTCCAAAAATATTTCCATATTGACAATATTGTGACTCTATTAAAATAGTGCAATTCAGACAATATATTTGTCATCCACATATTTAGTTACCTGGCAGAAAGCAAAATAAAGCAAATGACAGACTATGCATATAGATTGAAATGCTCTTAAAAATTCTAAAGATCACGAAATAAGTTAAAGGTATTTACTTTACAGTAGTTACATATTTGTTCATTAGAGAATGTGTAGGTTCAGGAAGGTATATGTAGTAACAAAGTTTAGCATTAATATCTGCAATATTAGAGGAAGATTTGTGGCAAATAAAGGATATTCTTTTAATGGTTTGCGTAACATGCATGTTTGCTTCTTTGCCTTCATATGGATTAGTACCTTATGCAAGTAAAGAGGCTGGGTTATCTGTGTGCACTTGAGTGGGCATGGGAAGAAGACAAATATCTTTACTCATTCCTGCATGGCTTTTGCAAGTGTTAGTAATAATCAGAGTCATTGTGCTTGGAGAAGCGCCATACGTGCACCCCTGCAGGCACATATTGCCCCAAGGGAGGAGGCAGTATATCTCCCTATTTTCTGCACACACCAAGATAAGTAGGTTCTACTCCCTGAAACCTCCACCCTCAGGGTTTCCCAGTGGCTAACATTTCTGTTCTTGCACTTTCTGCAACAAGTAATATGGAGGAAGGTCATTAAAAACAAGGATATAGATAAACAAGACTAGGGTTAAGCTGGTCCGCTACTTGTTACTAATATATAGGTTTAATGAAGAATTCTATATGAACCCTTCAAAAAGTTGTCTAGAACACTCTCAATTCTGTTTTTTAATTATGTTAATTCCAAACCACTGGGATCTGAGTATCACCTGGTAAGAAGCTGGAAAATCCTAAAGCCACACTGAAGTGGAATCAAACTATAGGTATTCCCTAACTCAGTACTTCGAATGTGTAAATCTGCTCAGTACTTGGAATGTGTAAATCTGCTGCAGAGGAGTGAGAGCAGGCTGCTTTAAGATTCCTGTTTTATTGCTTATATTGATTTTAGCCTTAATGGTTTTGAATTAGGCTATAAATAAACCAGAAATATAACATATGTACCCTTTAACCTTGCCTTAAGGGTCTTTTTATATTCACCATAGAAACAAAATAACCATACATATTCAGTAATTTCTTGCTGACAATAGACTTTGATGATTAACTTTGTCCCATTGTGAATACATTAAGATCAGAGAGAGTGCATTGCATTTAACTGTACATGATAATAAATTAAAACCCTTTGGATGGGGTATATTTCATATCCTGGCTTTGAATGGGTTAATATGGACCTGATAGGCAATTAATTAAAGATGAAGCCCCACTGGAGAAGGAGTAGAGTGATTACTATAATGAAAGGAAGGCTGGAGCAGAAGGGGGCTGCAGGGCGAGCAGGAAGAACTCTACCATCTCAATCTGAGTAACGGAAGGTAGAACTGGGAGTTATATGGAGAAGACCGTGGGGTAGAGCATGCTGCGGTTCTGAATTCTGACAAAAGGGCAGGACCTGGACCTCCAGGAAAGAAAACCCAGGAAGGTGCTCAACTGAGGAAGAGCTTCAGAAATGAATTTACACCCTGGGATGGGCCCTGGTGGGAAAGGACAGCAGAAGTGAAGGGGACTTCTTGAGTGGGCCTGAGAGAAGGCCAACCGCAGGTAGATGGCCTTGGGGATAGATGAGAGTAGAGGATCCAGAGTAGAAGCCAGGCTCCAGGGAGGTAACTCTTAAGAGTCAGTATTTTATAGAAGAATGAGGAGCACCCAGGATGGATTAAAAGTGTAAGCTCGAAGAAGGGGGCAGAAGTTATGATTTGCTTTTGTTGTGGTTTGCTTTTGAGTTTGATTAAAGGAATCCAGGGAGAAACCCTGTGGCCACTACTGTGACAGAAGAGTTAATGTTAGAATATCAAAGTTGGAAGGGACCTTAGGAGGTCATCTAGTCCAAACCCTTGCTCCAAGCAGGACCAATCCTTAATTTTTACCCCAGATCCCCAAACAGCCTCCTCAAGGATTGAACTCACAACCTGGGGTTTAAGCAGGCCAATGCTCAAACCACTGAGCTATCCCTCCCCCCACAGAAGAGCTCTGTAGGTGTGGAAAATATCAGTCACCAGTGTTTCATGGGGACACTGTTTGGGATGCTGATGCCCCAGAAGGGGAGAAACTTTAAAGTGACCCCACTAGTGGTCAGAGTCACGAGAAGAGAGACCACTTGTTGTTGTCATTTATATTATGGTAGCATCTAGATTAGTGGTTCTCAACCTACAGCCTGCGGGCCGCTTGTGGGCTAATCAGCACACAGCTGCTGCCCATGTGACATCCTCAGAGCCACACAGGTACATGCAGGGTGGATGCGGCCCACATAACACACAGAGTTGCATATGTGGCCCACAATGGTAAATAGGTTGAGAACTACTGGCCTAGATTTTGTGCACACACAACTGCTGATTTAAATGGTTTTAATGGATTGAAAACTAGTTAGATCACAAGAAATAACTGTACAAGTGGAACCATTATCCATAGGGTTGTTCATACTGGGGCCCCACAGAGATCTATTCTTGACCCAAAGCTATTCTATTGGCATTCCACATGGACAGCAGTAAAATACTTTTCTTTTAACTTTTTAAACCCAACACTGGAAAATATTAGAGACTGAGTCATGTCACCATCATACCAGTACTAAACCTCTTCAAGAAAGATATTGTGGCTTCTTTCTGTAAGATTGCATTGCTTGAAACGGTTATGTTTTGTTTTCATTCTAATAGCAACAGCACTCTTGATATTGGATGTCCAGGCAATGAAAAGCTTATGCACTGATTAAATGTCTCAGCTTTGCTCTGGTATTTAATCAATTGCCAGTGCTATTTATTGCTTAGTATACCCTTGCACCATGACCGTTATCCCTTTATCATACTAGTATAGAAGCCAAAACAAATGGCAAGGCTTCAGAATACAATAAGATAAAAACGCATAGCTTGTAATATTAAAAAAGTAAGATTCTTCTACCATACCATATATCAAGGCTACGTCTCTACTTATGGCAGAGTGTAGAGTACATGCACTGCGCACACACCCCAGCACTGGTGTAAATAGAGTTAAATATTAAGGCACTGCTTAGGTGAGTAGAGTAAAGACAAGATAGAACCTTAGGATATATACCTTACACCAGTGGTTCTCAAGCTAGGGCCACCACTTGTTCAGGGAAAGCCCCTGGCGGGCCAGGCCGGTTTGTCTACCTGCCGTGTCCGCAGGTTTGGCTGATCGCGGCTCCCACTGGCCGTGGTTCACTGCTCCAGGCCAATGGGGGCTACGGGAAGTGGTGCAGGCCGAGGGATGTGCTGGCCACCCTTTCCACAGCCCCCATTGGCCTGGAGCAGTGAACCACAGCCAGTGGGAGCCACAATCAGCCGAACCTGCGGACACGGCAGGTAAACAAACTGGCCCGGCCTGCCAGGGGCTTTCCCTGAACAAGACGCGGCCCTAGTTTGAGAACCACTGCCTTACACGGCTCTCTTCACATCTACAGTGGTATTTTAAGCTATTTTAAGTGATATCCTGCTGCTAGAGTTTTTTCCCCCATGGCCGCCCCCATTGCTGGAGCCTTTCTTTGCTGCAGGCAGCTGCTGGAGTCTCTCCCTGCCTCAGAGCTCCAGGTGTAGGGAGGCAATTGGGAAATGCTCCAACAACTCTCCACTGCCTCCCCTCTGCCAGAGCCTTTCACTACCATGTGTAGATAGACACCACAGCATGGATGTCGTCTACAGCATACAGCTACACTGGGGCCCTGCTAAATTCACAGCCACAAAAAACGCATCACAGCACTTTCTCAAATTGGGGGCCCTGACCCAAAAGGAAGTTGCAGGGGGGTTGCAAGGTTATTTTAGGGGTGTCACAGTATTGCCACCCTTACTTCTGCACTGCCTCTGAAGGCAGCGCCCCACCAGCAGCAGTGCAGAAGTAAGGCTGGCATGGTATGGTATTGCCACGCTTACTTCTGTGCTGCTGACTTCAGAACTGGGCGGCCAGAGAGTGGAGGCTGCTGACTGAGGGCCCAGCTCTGCCTTCATAGCTAGGCTCCGGGTCAGCAGCCGTCGCTCTCTAGCTGCCCAGCTCTGAGGGCAGTGCCGCCGTCAGCAGCAGTGTAGAAAAAAGGTAGTAGTGTGTGGATTTATGGTGACAAAAAACTAAAATCACAAGCTGCAACTATGGAACTTTTAAAACAAATCTGCACATTTTCAAGTTTTTGATTAACTGCAGCTTCTGACTGAAATTGACAATCCTGCCACAAGTATTAATGAATGTATTTATCTGTATGATAAAAGAATAAAAAGGGGCACCTATCCAAGGTTCTAGGCAACAGTGATACAAGTATGGGAATAAAAATAAAATTAAATAGCAGTGTATGCCCTAGCATCCAGCAGAACTCAACCCACTATAATTCACACAATTTCCTTCCCTACACACAGATGTAAACCAGACAACACTGAAATAAGAGTATGTGATGTGGTGAAAAGTTCTAATTATTATTATTTATTTCTCTTACAGTAGCACTTAAAGCTCCATTGGGCTAAGCACTGTACAAATATAGAAGAGCAGAGGGCAGCTGGTGAAAATTGTCTTAACTCCATTGAAGTCAATGGAGCGATGACCTTTTACATTAGCTGAGAATCTGTCACAGAGTGGGAGACTGTCCTGATGGCCAGCAGCCTAGCAAACACTGTACCCTACCCAAGAGAAGTGATGATTGTAAGGGGAGCAGAGGCAAACTGTCAGGATCACAACTGGGACATGGACAGTGAGACTTAATGTTCAGAGCCATGGCAGTAGGCAGGCCTGGACGTTAGAGCAGAGCTGAGCTGGAGTCAAAAATCAGCACCCTGCGATAGTTGGAGGTGTAGTTAGGGTTGCCAGGTGTCTGGTTTTTGACCAGAATTCCCGGTCAGAAAGGGAGCCTGGCAGTTACTGACTGGGCCATTAAAACTCTGGTTGGCATGAGGCCCCAGCCCTGAGCCCTTTCCCACAAAAACTCCCTCTCGGAGCCCATGCCCCTTCCGCACCCCAACCCCAGCCCAGAGCCCCCTCCCACACCCTGAACCCCTCATTTCTGGCCCCACCTCAGAGCCCACACCCATAGCCCATATCCTCTCCCACACCCCAATCTCCTGCCTCAGCCGAGAGCCCCCACCCCCCATCATGGAGCCCCTCCTGCACCCCACCTGCCCATTCCCACTCCAGAGCCCCCAGCTGGAGCCCGGATCCGAAACCTCTGCCCCAGCCTGGTGCAAATGGGTGGGGGTGAGCAAGTGATGGAACGAGGGGGGAATTGAAAGACTGGGGGTAGGGCCTCAGAGAAGGGGTGAGGCAGGGGCAGGGTAGGGGTGGGGAAAGGGTGTTTGGTTTGCAGTGATTAGAAAGTTGGCAATGCTAGGTGTAGTTGAAAGCAAAGCTGAGGGTCAGAGCCAGGGATCACGAGCCAGCACAAGTGGGTGATCCAGAGCCAGAGACAGGGTGTCAAGGATGGAGAAGGACAGGAATTGAAATGGGCACAAGAGCAGGAACAGGGGCAGAGAGCAGGACCAAGCATGGCTATGGGTATGGAACACGTTCAGCAGCCCACAAGCTCTGGCTGCTGCAGGCTCTAGTAGTAGCTAGCTTCAGCCCTCTACCAACTCGGAAGTGCAATCCATCATGCAGCCCCTGCCAGGAACAGCTGTGTCCTGTGTGTTAGTAAGAGACTGACCCTGCTGCAGGTGGCTCCCTGCCAGACACACACATGAAATGACTTGTCCAAAATTGTGCAATAGGTCGGTGGCCCATCACATCCATGTGCTGTCATAGTTTCCCATAGATCTTGGTTTTCCATCATAATTTCAGTCCTATCTCATACATAATTCATACAATCTGCTATTGTAATATAGCTAAAGTAATAGTTTTAAGTGAAACAGGAGTATTCAATTTTCAAGAAACAACTTGATTATCTGCTTTGTAATGATAGTCCCACATCACAATTCAATAAACATGAGAACTACAGTGTGAGATTTACAGTACCATAATAATCATGTAGTAATTATGATGCTTGTGCCTCATTAGTCTCTGATCTTAAGTCTTCTGACATATTCTCTGTTCTTCTCACATCTCCAATCTTCAATCTGTGTTTCAGAATAAGCCGTCTACTTTACTTATAGTAAAACTTTTTGGAGGACATTTCAAATGTAAAAGATTGGAAGCAAAAATCATTGTTGTGTTTGAAAAATCAGGAGAAAGTCCAGGGCAACTTATCAAATAACAGTTTTCTAAGAATATATCTGAACTGTGCATAGGAAGGTGTCACATTCTGAGGTGCAATCCAGACCAGTAATCGGTTATGTCACTTCCTGACCTGTAACCCTTAAATTCTTAAATTCTCTGCTGCTGTGGTTCACAGCCTGGGCACTGATGGCCAGTAGACAAGCACACACTGAGCAGGTGTGTGGTTAGAGGCTCTGATGCAGCAATTCTGATTCCAGCTGCCAGTTTGTTGCACTCTGGCATACACCACTTGTGTTTATTTCTGGCAAGATGTCCCCAACACCACCTAGTCCTGAATTTTCCCAAAACCATGTGATCTGCAATGTCTAGCCTTTCCTGAACCATTCAGAGGAATAATGAGGTTTGTTTGCTCCTCTAATTCAAAGTTTATCACAAAATTCACAGCTTATCACTTTAACTAGAGTTGACTATCATTTCAGTTCAAACACAGAACAGGAGGTTTAGATAAAAGTAAAACAAGTTTATTATCAAAAGAACATAGGATTTTAAGTGAGTTCAGGTATGAAGGACAGATTTAGAAATGGTTACAGCAAATAAAGGAGAACAATGCTTTCTAGAGGCTAAGCCTGAACAAAAAAAAGTTAGTCTTTGTTCAAGATAGCTTCCTTACCTCTCTGCCTTTTGGCAAGATGGCTGACCACCACTCTGGTCAGGATGTCCCACAAAGTCCAAACTGCTTGGTTCCTTTTTCTTTTTGGGTAAAAGAGCTTGGGGGTCTCTGTGCCTCTTTTTATATTCCACTGAACCTTTGAAATGAATTATTCTGAAGGTTGGTTACCCTCCCCCCAAAAAAGTAAAGTTCATTCAAGCTGTGAGGACAGCAACATGGAGTCTCCTTGTGAACAAAGTTTCATGCTACTTTCTTCCCCTGCTGGTGTTTTCTAAAATGCAAATTGATCTGTTTCCTGCAATCTGCTCCCCCTGTTGTGATGCTGAGTGGTTATCTCCTCCCCTTGATGGTCCTGTGTTATCTTCTATGTAAATTGCATTCCCATTGTTTCTCAATGTACCTTAGAAATACCTTTCACCATTCCTTTGTCTAGTGTGGGGTAATTTTAGCCCTGCCTGGCAGAGGCACTTTAAGAACATAATTCCCAATATAGTTGTAATTTTCAAAATTGTTCTCCATATAGTCAGCATGCAATAATATTAATGATCAGTAGTTTTCTGCTGATATCTGACATGACACCATTTAGATACAAGTTATGATATTAATGAGTTGGGGTACATGCACCTGGTCAGGCAATCTGAAATGCACTACCAGATACTATTGAACTTCAGTGGGATATTAGGTAACAGTTAGGGTAACAGAGGGGGAGAGATTTCTGAGCTTCTACTTTTTTCAGCAGTATATGCAGTCATGACACACTCAGCCAACGTAATGCTTCCTACCTTGTGTGACAGCATCTTAAAACAAAATCCTATCCTGTGACGGGATATTGTTTCTATTGTTTGTCAAATTAGCCTTTCTATGTGTGTTACAAATAACTTAACTGTATGTGATGACAATAATAAAGCTAACTTTATGAACAAATTCATAAGTCAGTCAATGCTGATGCTATTTTCTCATTCTGGAAGCATCAAAACTTTGAGAAGTGGAACTATTCCAGTAAATGGTAGCCTTATGCAGTGTTACCAACTCTCAGGATATTATCATGAGCTTCACAAAATATTTTTCTTTAAGTCCTGGCTCCTGGTGTCAAGTGTAATGGATATGAAACTTTTAGTTTTTAAAAAAACACAATAGGTTACTAGCTCTCCTGGTTGCAGGGAAAAGCTTGTGAATATGACTGACCTGAGAGCTCCCTAAAGGCTCAAAATCCAGAAGTAAATAAATGAACCCCAAATGTATTTATTTATTTTGTTAGTCACGTGAATTTTAAGCAAATCTCATAATTTCATGGGCCTGACACATGTTATTTGTATCCTTGGGGTCATCAATACTGCTTATATTCCCTATGTTTCTATTTTTTCACCAAAGAAAAGTAATCTTTATCTTATTTCCTTTCTTTCCAAATGTCTAAATGTAACGTGCCAGTTCCCAGCTGCTGTAAATCGGATAGCTCTGGATCTGAGTGCATAAGGTGATATTTATAAAACTTTTCCACTTTCATGTGGTTCTCCCAAAGACACAAACATGGAATGCCCTCTGAACTCTGCATGTTGAAAATTGACTGTCAGCCATATTTCCTATGACTTGTCATGCTCAAAATGTTTCTAAAAAAAATGGTTAATCAACCATTTCACAGGCCCTAAATATGAGCTGCCTAAAATTGAGAGTTCACCTTTCACCCTGAATAATGGAAAATTTTACAAATATCTTAAACAGTAGTTGCAGTAGTCTTAAAATCAAATCTTAAATATAGCATTTAAAATCTGTAATGTTCTTATGGTGATGCTTAGAGGATCAGGTATCTTTAGTTTTAGTCATATAGACAAAACTCTTTGGACTGGATTCACAACAATGCTACTTTAGTTTTAAGTTGGTGAATCTACATTGAAGTTATTGTTACACAGATATAAAACTGGAGCAATGCATTAGTGATTCAGGCCATTTGACTATATGGCATGTTAGTGTGCGCAAGCTGGGGTGTAATTCTGCTGCACAAGTGTGTCATGCTAACTGTCCACGTGGACCCTCCTGGTGCTCACTAAAAATTCTTTAGTGTGTGTTGATGTTTCAAACAGGACCATATCAATAATCACTAGGGAACTTTTAGTGAATGCCACCAGGGTACATATAGACAGTTAGCACACTGGTGCTCCCTACAATTTAAACCCCAGCTGGCGTGCACTAACACACCATGTAGGCAAACCGTCCGACTATGGTAACACATGATTCATTTTACTATTAGGGGCATACAGTTAAGACTGAACTGTTAGAATGTTTCATACAACGGGTCATTTCAAAGTAAAGACCTCTACCATTGAAGCCAGTTTCAAGCAACAAGATTCAGAATCATGAATTAATATATGATTAATACTTAATCTAGAATCAATTTGTACAATTTCACTCGTTTTAAGGTATTTGAAATTGTTTTGTCCTCAGAAATTATGATGAATTTGGATAGTTACCTGATCACCCCTACAGTCATGCAAATGAACCTGCTAGCTCTGTGAGTTGACTTGCTAGATCAGTCAATATTTAAAATCAGTTATTTTCTTATTTGTCATGAGAGCTGTCCTTTATATCACTACGAAGACAGAACGAGTAAGGCAAGGGTGGGAGGGAAAGAGACAAGTCTTCTAATAAGTGACAGTAACTCAGCCAAACTTGAATGTGAGCTCTGTAAAGCTGATATTTCTTGTCTAACTACTCAAGACCAGGTATGAGAATGCATATTGAAATATAATTGGGACCTTATAAAACTACCACTGAAAAGGTTAGTAGGTAGGACTCTGTATAGAGTATAAAGTTTCATTCCAATCACAAGTATCAAGATCTACATAGAAAACTATGGAAGAATGTGCAGCCAAGAAAAGTCTTGGAAGATGTATTCCCAGATGCTAGCAAATTCCATATCTTCCTTAGGGAAAAAAGAGAGAGTTACATCAAGTCCCAGTATAAAGAGTCTGCCTAGAATCTTCAAATGCATGAAGATGCTGTTCCGGGGAAGACCATCCATTAAAGATGAAAAACAATTATCATTAAATGTCACCATTTTCAGACCTATTTTCTCTTTTTTGGAACATTCACTTTTTGGGCTTAAATTTGTCATAGTTGATCTCTTCCAAACACAAACAGACAAACACCACAAAGAGAAGACAGAATAGTAGGGAAGAAGGGGAAAAAGTGATTGTTTTACATTACGCAAAAAACATTCAGACATTTGAGTTATCAAAGACATTAAAATACAAAAAGTTTTTCCACTGTGAAAATATTGGTCTATTGCTTTTTCCAAAATGGCTTAACATTACATTTTGGCATGTAGATACCCAATAATGAACAGTTTTGTGAACTGTAAGAAATTGAGTGTCAAACAATACTATGAATATTTGGGAAAATTGTATCATATTATCTAAAGTGTGGTCACTTTATTAAAGTTTTCAAAATGTAATACACAAATTCAAGTTAGCACACTAGGATTGTACGTCACTTATCCTAACTTTAGAGAATTTATGGGCAACCTTAGCACTCTCTAATATAATTTATATTAATGAAATTTGTGTATGTATGTGTATCAGACACAAAAAGAGATGGAACATATATAGAAGATACAGATGTATTCTATGTATTCTCAGTTCTGTGTATTAGAACTGAGTGAAAATTGGAATTTCTATCCCACAGGATTTGTCCTGACTCAAGACAGAAAGTCAATAGAGTAATATTTCATAGAACAAATTGTCCCAAAAAAAATTCTTAACATTTTGACATTTTTTGTTCAAAATGAAACATTTTACGACTCCAGAATCAAAATCTTTCATTTCAGTGTGTTCAGCTGAATCGAAATGCCTAGTTTCAAGCCTGTTTGATATTTAATTGCATCTGACTCAGGTGCTGTGATGCCTCATAAGAATTGTAGATTGGGCACCTCATGCCATTATTCTTCCCTATGGGACAGTCTCTCTGGTGGGACCACATGTCCCACAATGCACCACAGTCATATGATGCCAATGCTACACTAATCCCGTGGACAGAGGGGAGGCTATAGTGCCTCATGGGAGATGCCGACTGTCCAAGAAACCCAACTCATAGGAGAGAATGGGGGCATTCAGCACCTGCACTACAGCTCAGGAGGGACCATGACATCTTAGGCAGATGCAGTTTAATTTTGAGTTGACTCAAAAATGAAATGTGTTGGTTTAATTCAGATCAAACCAACCCAAAATAAAATATTCCATTGGGAAACAGGAATTTTAATTTTGCAGAAATTGAATCTTTTATTGAAAAATAATTTCAACAGACAATTCCTGACTAGTTCTAATACCTATTAATACAACAAATTCAGTAGTGGAAGACTGTGGTTAGGTCTTTATTACTCTTTCTTTGCCTCATTAGTGAATTAATTATTGATTTCTAAAGGGATAAGAAAGTAGTTCTTGCTTAAAATGTTGCATAATATAATTGCCAGTATTCCTCTTTTACCTTTAAGTGTTAATTAACTATAATTTATAGAGTATGCTTTCAAAGAGAGAGCATTATTTAAGGATTCTAGCCCTGTAGGGTTTTTTAGAACTGAAGAAATGAAAATAGGAAATCCCTAAAGAATATTGAAAGGTACTTTTTTTTTTTTTTTTGGAACTTTCTTCTGAAGCCTGTTAATGGATTGTCAAAGGAAAAATGACTTTGTACAATTTCAGTCATGAACTTCAGAACTATACAAGGATTGATGGGTTCTCATGGATGTTATATCATTGTTCACACGAAGTTGGATTTTTTTCTTAAAATGGAATAAAAGCTACTACAAGAAATAAGTGTTGATGTGCATATGTGTAAGTGTACAATGAACTGTTAATATACATAACACATTAGCAAGCACTGCCTGTCACTCAAGGGAAATCAGAAAGTCAGAGTTGGCTAGAATAGGCTGTCAGTCTTTTATCATAGACTGAAATAAATGACATGGTTGTTTCCTTTACTTATGAAGTTGTCTGTCTTTAGTTTTCACTTTAATATTTTTTTTTCTTGTCCCATTGACACTTGCAGTGGGTAACTATATCTTTTTATTTTAAAGAAAGATATATCCTCCCTACTTTGTAAAATATTTTGCCTTGCTTTCCTCCAGTTTCCCAGCCATGATTTCCTTTGATGAATCTATATTTTTCTCATTTACACCTTTATACTCATATTCCTCTCAAAGTACTGATTGATATATGGAGTTCAACTTTTGACCTCGGGAATTTTCTTTCAGTAAACTAATTTTCAAGCCTTTAGTAAGGACTTGAAGAAAATGAGCTGTTCGTGAACAGCTCAACATTTTGTGTTTTAGGTCATCTATACTTCCAATCTGTGCAACGCCATCCTGTTATTCCAGCATTTGGCTCCTGAATTTTGAAAACAGAATAAATTGTTTGTCATATTTATCATCAACCTCTGTGGGGTATTTTGGGTTGTTGTTGTTTTTTTTTAAATATTTTTGCAAATGTGAGGATTTGGCAGTGTGTTTGTCATCCATCTCCTGTTGTATACACATAGTATACTGGAAAATAATGGGCTTTATTGGAGGCATTTGTCATTTTCCCCTTTTGTATAAAAATATTGAAACACATTTATACATTGAGGGAGATGCTGATAAACATCATTGATAAAGCCTCTGGTTTTCTGTCACTGACCACTCTTCAGATCCTTCAGCATTATGTCCAGTTAGCACTCTCCTCCTAACTCAATCTGAAGAGTTTAGGAGATCCCTTTATGATATGCTACAAGGCTGTTGTTTCCCTGTTAATTCTGGGTTTTAACGAAGGTGTCTTATACTTATTCAACAAAATTAATCAACATTATGAAGGCATTCTACACCAAATCAAAATGCTGGCATTAAAATGGAAAATGGATGGAGTAAGCCATTCAGCATCAAGACAGGTGAAAGGCCGGGGTACATCCTGTCTCCTTTTTTGTTTATGCTAGTCATTGATTGGATTAAAACAGTGCGATAGTGATACATATGGTCTAAAATGGAACAATTCAAGGCTATTTGATCTAGACTTTGCTGACGACATCACTCTTATCAACAAAGATGCCAGCGGACTACAAAAATGCACAAACAAGTAAAAGAAGTAATGGGGAAGATAGAATGCAAAGAAATGCATAGTCATGTTAATGGGGACTATAGGAACAGAAATCAAAATTGAAGAAGAGAAACTGGAGAAGGTGGACAATTTTACGTATCTTGGAACTACCATCAGCCAAGATGGTACCAGCTCTGAGGAAATAATAAGAAGAAGAACTGGGAAGGCAAACACTGCGTTTGGAAGACTCAAAAACATCTGGCAACTCAAAAAACATCTCCCTCAAGACAAAACTGAATGTGTACAAAGCAATTGTTATCGTCATCACAACATATAGCAGTGAGACATGGCAACTTACCAAGAAAGATACGCAAAAGCTGGATGCATTTTATCACAAATGTCTGAGAAGAATATTGGGAATAACATATGAAGATAGGAAGATGAATGAAGAAATCAGAAAAAAATTACTGGACAAGGCACCTTCTCACAAATAATCTACAAAAGAAGACACCAGTGGCTGGGACGTGCTGAGAATGGGAAAAAAATGCTTACCAATGCTGCCCTTGAATGGAAGCCAGAAAATGCAAGAAGAAAGAGAGGAAGAGCATGAATAACATGGAAACAAACAGTTCTGAATGACATCAAGCACCTCAACATGAAATGGGAAGATTTGGAGAGAAGGGCAGCTGACAGGCAAGGATGGCAAATGTGGATAGCCCAATTTGCAACAAAGCACGGGATGGACTAAGTGACTAAGTGAAGTCTTATACTCTAGATTTTGATACTATCCTCTCTTTTGTTGTCCCAACCAGCAAGGTCTCAGGTTCCAATCTGCTGTCACTGTTATGTTCCCCTCCCAGTGCTCTTGTTTCTATAATCACCTCTTATGCTTAGTCCCTATTTAATCCCCAGTTCAGAAAAGAATGTGTTTATCTCTATTTAAAAAAATCACTTAAGCAGATGCTTAAAGCCCATGTATCTTCATAGGGACTTAAAAATTGCTTAAAATAAATCATACTTACGTGCTTTCCTGAATATAGATGCTTGCCCAAATTGTGGTGTTAGATTGCATGCTGTTTAGGTCAGGGACTGTCTTCTGTTTTATGTTTGCACAAAGTCATTGGGGGGCTTCTGGGTGCTACTGTATTACTCCTCTTTCCCACCTCACAAGATCTTCTCTGCCAATCCCCAACCTCTGTTTCCTCACACAGGAGAGCATTTTTGGTGGAAGTCCTGTGATCACAGTTTTTCTCAACTGCATTTTTTGTTCCCTGCCTCCTTCAATTCTGCCATTTTCTTAGCTAAATAACGCTACCCTTCTCCACCCTGATTAAATCCCATTTTGACAAACCCAGCTATCTATTTACCACTTTCAACATCTTCCTTAAATACTGCCCTCACTACCCCCACTCTTCTTTCCACTCAGAATTTCATTGACATTTTCAAAGAGAAAATTGACCAGATCTGACATGACTTCCTCCACCTTCTGTTTTCCCATTCTCACTTCCTCCTTCTAGTCCTACTATTCCCTTCTCCTTCTCCTGTATCACTGACAGTGACATTTCTTCTCTGCTTTTCTTCTCTAACTCCTTCATATCCCCCATCCTATCCAGTCTCCCTTACTCCCACTTTCACTCCTCCTTCTCCTCAACCTTTCACTCTCTTTAGCCTCCTTTTCCTCCTCACAATACAGGAATGTTTTAGTATCCCACATCATGGAAAAAAAAATCTCATTGCTTGTCTTTTCAACTAGTGCCTCATCTTCTTGCTTCTCTTCACTTACAAATATATTCAATGTGATGTCTATAATTGCTGCCTTAATGTCCTATTCTCCAGCTCCATTCTTGACCCTCTCCACTCCACTGAAACTGCTATCATCAGTGTCTCAAAAGACCTCTTCCTGGCCAAGCCCCAGTGTCTCTACTCCACACTTCCTTGATCATTCAGTATTTTTTTAAAACACTGACTGCTCTCAGCATCTTGAAATCCTGCCTTCCTTTGGCTCTCTTGGTTTTTGTTTTACCACACTGATCTTTCTTCAATATCTTCTTTGGAAGGTCCTCCTCTTCCTCTCTCCTTATTACAGTGGACATCCCGAAAGCTTCAGTCCTGCCTCCCTTGCTTTTCTTCATCTTCAATTCATTGTGCTCTTATCCACAATCATAGCTTTATATATCATCTTATTGTTGATGATATGCAAATCTACCTCTCTACTAAAGATCTGTCACCATTAATCCAGTCCTGAATCTCATCCCATATTTCTGGAATCTTTTTGTAGATGTCCAGCCAGCAACTTAAGTTCAACATGTCAAAAACAGAGATTTTGGTCTCCCCACTCACAGCCCAACCCTTCACTTTTCCCCGGTTTCTCCTTTCTCATAGACAACAGCACCATCCTCCCACTCACTCTTGGCCTTAATCTGGGTTATCTCTTCTCAACCTTCTCTCTTGATCCACATATCCAGGCCATATGCATGTCTTACCGTTTCTCTCTACATAATAGACTCTTGTTCAGGCCCTCATCATCCTGAACCTTGATAACTGTAATCTTGATCTCTTGCCTTGACACCAATCATGTGACTCAACTACCATTCATTCAAAAAGCTGCTGCCAGGTTTATCTGGCTGGCTTGTGCCTCTGACCATATCACTCCCTCTTCAAATTTCTCCATAGGCTCCCTCTCCTCTATGGCACCAAACAAAAGCCCCTTGTCTTTCCCTTTCAGGTCTCCCACCATTTAGTTCTACCCTGTCTATCAGATCCACTGATTTTTTGAGCCATCAACTCCAACCTTGATTGCCCATTTGTCCATTTCTCCTTGAGCACCTCCAAGTTTTCACCCATGTTTGTATTCCCCCACCCTATGCATGAAAAAACCTCTCTATCAAAATCTGTAAAGCCTCACAGACCTTATCTTCTTCCTCAGCTCCTTCTCAAAATTCACCTCTTCCATACTGCAAATAGTAAGCTGCAACCTCATAAAGGCTAGCCAAGTGGCAAGTGTGATTACTGAATCTGATGGGCTAAGATTGCACACATCTTTTTTGCCCTGTTTCCCACCACCGCCACATACGCTTGTTACTTTTTGACTTTTAGTTTGTAAACTGTTTGCGGCAGGTCCGTTTTTTGGCTTGGCACAAAAAGCTAGTCCTAGTCTTGTAATGGGTTTCTGGTGGGGATTGGCAACAATGTCACGGATACTCTGTTGCCACTTCCCTTTTCTGGATGAAGTTACACATTTCCCATCAGAACTAAGGACCTGTTTTTGCTGGTCCGCCCCCTTGGTGGTTAATTGAACCAGTCAGGTTTCAGATCGTTCCAACTGAGAATACCATTCAGTCAACAGTCCCCTCAAAACTAAATATTTCTAACCTTTTTATTCACTTCTCACATAAAAGTCTTTCTGTGCATTTAACCATTTTCATTGTTCTCCTCTGAAATTGTTTGAGATAGAGTGACTAGGGCTGAACAGAATATTCACTGAAAATGTGCTATCCA
Organism: Eretmochelys imbricata; assembly: GCF_965152235.1. NCBI lineage: Eukaryota > Metazoa > Chordata > Testudines > Cheloniidae > Eretmochelys > Eretmochelys imbricata. The sequence continues at coordinate 147,584,360 of NC_135572.1, forward strand.
TTTATTATTCTCTCTCTCTCTTTTTCATAAAACCCAGCATCTTCTTTACATTTTGGACAGCAGCTGCACATTGAGCTTTTCCCAATGACTCCTAGGTCTTTTTCCTGAGCAATTACAGCTAATTTAGAATCCATCAATGTGAATGAAATGTTCACATTATTCTTTCTAATAAACATTATATTGCACTGTCTACATTACTGGAACTTCTCTTGGAGGGTTCAGGTAGCTGATTGGTATATGTGGTGGAACTGAAGGAGGGGAGTTTATTTTGTGACAAACTGGGAGGCTTTATTTGAATGATCTATACCTATATAATATACACACTGACCCAGATTGATGTTTGTGTATTTATAAAATTATAAAGGCACCTAAATTACTAGATAAGTACTTTTAATAAAGTTAAATAAATACATAAACTGTTGACATTTCTGCTTTTTTGTGTGTTCAGCCATTTTCTTGTTAAATGTCCTTGTTCCATATTACTTTAGGATATATTTCGCATTGATCTCCTAACAGTCATCAGATGAAGAAGCAGTGCTTCTTTTTAAATGCAAGGGGTCTGTGTGGTGCTTGCCTTGGCGTGGTGAGTTTATATGTCAAGTGTACAATATCATTTTTGTGCCCAATAGCTATTTTAATTTTTTTATTTCAGTATATCGATTTCCATTGGTAGGGTTTTAATAACGTCTTTAAATCTGTTGCATATTTTTTTCTTTTCTTTTTTCCCCTATTGGACAAATGAAAGGCACAGACCAGGATAGTCCTGGGTTCTAGTTCTGATTGAGCATCGGACTGGGTGATTTCAAGCAAGTCACTTGACCTCAGTGTGCCTCTATTAACCCACCAGCAAAACTGGGTAAACCGCAAGACCTCGCTGACAACCAGCTGCTGCATTTGAACTGAACTGTCCTAAATTACATTGAATTAGCATTGCCACTAGGTCTCCTAAGACTTAAATTTTAATTGTTTTGTCATCAATCATAATCTCCCATGAAAACAGCATTATAAAGGCATAAAAAATAAGTGTCTTCAAAGATTTGTATTGAAATTGCCTGGCATAGTTAATGGGGGTACTTAGGGCAAATACATAAAGTAATTACTACAAATCCTTAATATTTACTTGTCAAACTTTTTGTCTATATCAAATTAAATATGCATTTAACAGTAAGCACTGCGTGTTTGTATATATTTTGATCAGTTGATATCAGTCTCATTTTCAATTATTCAAATGATTCCAAAAAGGTAAAAAGAAAAAAATAGACTGATTTTGAGGGTAACTACTAGAACCTGGGGATTAAAATTGTTCTTTCAGTTGTTCAATTTTGTCCCAAACCAATAGAAATATTGTATCTTTCCAGTGATGGTTAGTGATAGTGCCCTCAAACCCAATACATTTCTTTTGACCAGATTCAGTTCTTTCAAGTAGTTTTATGTTATGTGATTTGTCCAAAAACTAAATTGTGCTGTTGCCATCGAAACCTATGCCAAAGAGCAAGAGTTCAAGAGCATGGGGAAATTGTTCACATCTGCGCCAGTTTTACAGCAATGGTGCAACACTCCTGGAACATCTTGATCCTGTGGACGTCCCTTAGACCTGGCATTTGCTTTCCCTATTGTTCGATCAAGAACCAAGTCTGTTAACCTTTAGGGCAAATATAAGACTTCTCATGTCTCTTAGGTTTTGCTTGAGAGAGAGAAAAAGAGGCATTTATTTTGGGACCAGAATTTTCATTTCATATTGTCAAGTGTCCATGTCTCTGTCATCTTTAATCCTTTCTACATGTGTGGAAAGCCTCTTGGGTGATCTCATGTTTTAAATCAATCAATATACTATGAAAAGCATCAACATTACACAAAAGTTGCTCACAAAATAAGACTTTTGTTTTAGCACAGGAACAATGTTGTAGTATTGAAGCAAATGCACAACCATTTGTATTTCTTCTTGTTCACTGCTAACGACTCACATATCTAGCTGGAATAAAATGATCAAATGTTGGCTTTTTCATGTTTTTTAAAGAGGTTAAATATTCATTGCAATAATTGTGTTTTCCAGAGCAGATTTACAAGCTGTTAGTATCCATAGCTAAACATATTGCATGTTGTTAACAAATGAAACATGGAAATTAAAATGAATTGTTTATGGATTCGTAGGGCATCAGAAGCATCTTTGGGTATGTCTGCACCGAAGATGGGATGAGCCTCCCAGCCCGCACTGGCAGACTCATGCTAATGGGCATTGAACTAGCACACTAAAAACCGCTGTGTGGACATTGCGGCTTCAGTAGAAACTATGGCTAGCCACCCGAGCTTAACCCCACCCACCCATGTAGGCTTGAATTTGACTAGCCCAGCCCAAATCTCTAATGTCCACACAGATATATTTGGCACTGGCACATGAGCTTTGAGACCCATTAGCATGACTCTGTCTACATGGGGCTGGAATGCTCTCTCCCAGCTGAGGTGTAGACATTCCCTTTGTGTCTGCTGTAAGAATGTGCATGGGTTCCTATATTGGGCCTCTTCTGGTGCTAGAAACCTTGTGTCCCTTATGATGGTAGTACTGTTGAAATAAGATCTGGAATCACCTCATATGGGCAGAAAAGAAAAGAAAAAAGCATGTGAAGGGTAAAGGAGAGCGTCTCAGCAGTTGGCTGTATCAAAGGTGGGACGCAGGATGGATAACTTTGATCCTTTGCGAACAAAATAATGTGTGTCAAGTCTGTGTTGGAGTTATGTTATTACAGTGGTAGGATTTTTAAAATGAAGACAGAATGAAATTGATACTGGGACTCTGATGTGGATCCTTTCTCTGCCCTCTCCACCAATCTAAGGTCAGAAATTTAAAAGACAGGGAAAAAAGTGCGTGTGGAAGTTCATTTCCAGTCTAGCTTTCCCTCACTGTTTTATGGAAACTGGCATTGCATTCTTCTCTCCATTCCCCAGAAAGGTTGGCATTTAAGGAGTTGTGTAGATTTTTTTCTTTCCATCTTTCCCCTCCTCATGCTGAGGAGATGGGACCCAGAGGCCTAAGGGCTCTCATGTCTCCTTTCCTAATTGGAAGGGAAGAAGGCCTGTGACAGTGTTATTTGAAGGGACTTCCCGAGGGTGCAGAGTAAAATGATCAGTGCCCCTTTACCCTGCTGTCTTTGTCTAAGAAGAAATTGTCCACTAATGTGTTAATCAGTGTATTTAGCTTGGGACCATCTGCTTGATCAGTCACTGCTTTTCACTGTGCACACAAGGCCAGGCTCTTTACCCTATGTCCTCAAAGATATGACTTTAAGTCTTCACCTTTTCGTCACTTTGATCATGAATTCCCTTCCTTACCGTCACTAATTCATTTTCCAGAAAATGATTGTTACTGTGATCACTTACTTCTCTGTGACTTTATTCTCTGATCTAATTTAATGATTCTTCTTAGTGGTAAAAAATCATCTACTGTCCTTCAGTGCTACAAATGTTGAATGACGGGATCTGTTGTTAAGTCATGTGCTCTCTGGTTAAAGAATACATCTCTATCAATCAATCCCAGTTTTTTTTAAAATGGGGCAGTCACCATAGTTTCTGAGTGCCTTCTAGGAAGTTAAAAATAAATCCACAAATGGCACGTCGCCTAGTTTCCTTCCTGGCTTCTCTGATTGCAGTCAGGTATTTTTTTTTCTTTTAGGTTGCATTTCCTCCTCCTTTCTCCTCAGTCTTCTCCCCCCTCCTTTCCTCTTTTTTTACTTCTTCACCTTATATAGTTTTTAATCCACTTCCTCCTTTCTTTTTTTATGCTGCTTTTAGTCCCATAGCTGGAATAGTCAAATCAAATGAGTTTTGCTTCTTTCACTCAAAGAAGCTGTATCCTGAAGGTATTGAAATGTGTGCTCTTTCGGCAGTCCTATGGAAATGAAGTCCAAAAGTCTTCACTATTGCAAAGAAAGTCCTGTATATCAGTCTCACAACCTTCAAGTTTGAGGTTGGCAGCTTCATAGGTCCCGAGGAACACAGCTGCAAGTGAGATCTTTGTCACAAAGAAAGAGGCCTTCTGTAAAATAGCTATGGCTAGTTCTATGGCGGGCTTTGAAAATAAGGACTAAGACTTTGTGAATTGGACCCAGTATCCTATGATGAGCGGTGTACTGAGCAGAGTTCCAGGGTGATTTTCTCTCAGCAGTCAGAATTTAGAGATTTGGAGTGAGACTTCATGATGTACTTCTAAGAGGCTCAGCATAGAATGTGTAGCTCAGAATGTGGGGGAGCTAAAATTGCTTTAAGCTACCTTTGCATCCTTCCAATCCTGTGATATTTCAGGGAATCATAGAATCATAGAATATCAGGGTTGGAAGGGACCCCAGAAGGTCATCTAGTCAAACCCCCTGCTCGAAGCAGGACCAATTCCCAGTTAAATCATCCCAGCCAGGGCTTTGTCAAGCCTGACCTTAAAAACCTCTAAGGAAGGAGATTCTACCACCTCCCTAGGTAACGCATTCCAGTGTTTCACCACCCTCTTAGTGAAACAGTTTTTCCTAATATCCAATCTAAACCTCCCCCACTGCAACTTGAGACCATTACTCCTCGTTCTGTCATCTGCTACCATTGAGAACAGTCTAGAGCCATCCTCTTTGGAACCCCCTTTCAGGTAATTGAAAGCAGCTATCAAATTCCCCCTCATTCTTCTCTTCTGCAGGCTAAACAATCCCAGCTCCCTCAGCCTCTCCTCATAAGTCATGTGTTCTAGACCCCTAATCATTTTTGTTGCCCTTCGCTGGACTCTCTCCAATTTATCCACATCCTTCTTGTAGTGTGGGGCCCAAAACTGGACACAGTACTCCAGATGAGGCCTCACCAATGTCGAATAGAGGGGAACGATCACGTCCCTCGATCTGCTGGCAATGCCCCTACTTATACATCCCAAAATGCCATTGGCCTTCTTGGCAACAAGGGCACACTGCTGACTCATATCCAGCTTCTCATCCACTGTCACCCCTAGGTCCTTTTCTGCAGAACTGCTGCCTAGCCATTCGGTCCCTAGTCTGTAGCGGTGCATTGGATTCTTCCATCCTAAGTGCAGGACCCTGCACTTATCCTTACTGAACCTCATCAGATTTCTTTTGGCCCAATCCTCCAATTTGTCTAGGTCCTTCTGTATCCTATCCCTCCCCTCCAGCGTATCTACCACTCCTCCCAGTTTAGAATGGAGAAGTCCCCAGCGTAATTTAGTCCACCCTGGAGCAGGGGCACTGGAACAATTTGTATGGGCCAGGGGAGGGTGCTGAGAGCCATCAAACCAAACTGTAAACCCTGTATGATGGAAACCACTTCAAGCCAGGGGGTGCGGCAGCACCCCAATTCCAGCACCTATGCCCTGGAGGCCTCTCGAAGTTCCAGCAGCCTCCCCAGGCTGCCCTATTAACTTCAACATTACCTAGAATATCCCCAATGCTGCATTCTATGGCCCCATGACTGTCACACTCCACCTGCCTCCAGTAAGTCCTCTATGTAGGGGCTTGAAAGAGAATTCATATCGTTTTCTATAGTACTTGCACTAGGGGAATCCTATGTGGACCTTTTATACAGCCCATGTATGTTACTCTGACTTTTTGACCCAAATAAAAGGGCCAGAGAAGAGGTGAAGCTCTCCCTCTTTATATCTAGAGACAACTTAATTTTATGCTCGTTCTGTATTCAAGTGAATGTTCAAATTGCACCTTTTTAGGACAAATGTATTTGGTTTTGGCTGAAATTATGTTCTAATAATCATTTTTGAACAATTTATTCCTATACCAATTTATCCTGACTACTATGAGCTACGTTTTCTTTCATTAGTACAGATTTAGTAGCACAATCAAACGTTTTTGAGGTACTGAACCAATGTCACACTTCTATTTAAAGAAAGCTAATCCTATTGTATTTGTGGAAAGCTTTTCTAGGTAAACATATGAAATATGTAGATAATAAACTTGCTTCTCCATAGGTTTTTTGTTTTCCCCTAATTCCATTTATTTACCACTGTAAAATGTGTTCTAACCTGCCCTTTTTGTAAAGTGCATTTGTGTACGTTAAAATTATATATGAATACACATGCTGCTGCTAAGGTATCTAGCTCTAACCTGCTTTTGGCAACTCATATGTCTCACTACATTGGCAATCTTTGTTTTACCCAGGTTATTTATAGTAATTTTTTTCTGGGTTGGAGAAAAATGGCATCTTTATGATTTGATGTTGGCAATATTTTTATCAGCTGAATTTGAATTTTAAAATTAATACTAATCATTTGCTCTTTTGTTAAAACTTCACTCATTGTTAGCAGAGGAAGAGTCATACTAAATTCTGTTTTTATGATTTGACAATGTCCTTTCTGAAATTCATAGGCAGCATATCATGAGTTAGAGAAAAGGAGTTGATTCTCAACATCTAATAGCCAATGCATTGCTCTTTTACAACTCCATTACTTAATAATGCACCCACAAAAAAGACACTGAACAATGACAATCTGACCCTAATTATGCAACATAAACATTAGTTTCAAATGTAATACTGAATATACTTTAACAAATAGGAAGGTTTAACCCAGCATTGAATGGCTACCTCATGAAGAAAAAGGAATTGATTTAGCTGTTTTTGTTTTGCTTTCTAGGGAGAGAAAGTGAGAATTTAAATGCATAAAATGGGATTATTTCCTTATAATGTTATGTACAGACTTATGGGACTGGGTAGAGCATGCGATTACTCTACATGATTTTGGGAAACAGAAAATATGTAATAATATATATGCAATGAACGAATGGTAATCTTGATAATATTCTGGCTTGTTTTCACTGCTAGATAAGGTTTAGAGCAGTGGTTCTTAACCTGGGGTACATGCACCCGCTGGGGGTGCGAGATGCCAGATTTTTTTAGAAGGTAAATCATTGAAAACACAAATTAAACACAGGCACGTAAGCACAACTACTTTGTTTAATCAAACCTATGTATTTATTAACATTATACATTATTAACTATTACTGTAATATACAAAGAAAAATCTAGGTTTAAAATATCTAGGTTTAAAGAACTGACCTACTTCAACAATTTTTATAAGGGGTGCGAGAGCATATTTTGATTTTTGATAAGGGGTGCGAGAACATATTTGGAGAACCAGAGGGGTGCAGGCTGCAGTAAAGGTTAAGAGCCACTGGTTTATAGGCTTTAGTTAATTTTTAATTGCCTTGTGAATAGGTGCTCTAGGATAAATTTGACTTGAAATTTTAAACTTCAACTGACTCTTCATAACAGAGGTTACTATGAAGTGTTTTGGGTGATTTTTTTAAGAATTGTTTTCATCTTTCATGGTCATATCTCAACAAATGTTACAGAAGATGTTTCCTTTCAGCCCTATTTCATGGAAAACTGTATTTAAACACAAGCTCTAATGCACACACTGAGCTAAAGTCTGCCTTCACTTAGGTTACTGTGAACTTTGGCCCAGAATGGATGTTATTTTCTTAAGTACATTAAGTTTGTGTTGCAAAATGTTTATTAGGATTTTAATTAATTACAACATTTATTTTCCCTTGTCAAACTGCAAATGGCTTACACAAGAAAGGAGAAAAATATTCAAATAAAATTCAACAGATGGCAAAAAATTATTCTGGTACTGATCTTTTATGTTTGCTAGGGGAAACATGTTACATAATGCTTGGAAGGTCTAAATTTTTAAAAGTGACTAATGATTTGGCGTGCTTTAATTTTTGGGTGCTCAGCCTTAAAGGAGCATGGTGTGCAGAGGGAAAAGTGCTCAGCACTTTCTGAAAATCAGGCCCCTATAAAGTGTCTTAAGTTTAGCACCCATAAAACGAAGAATATAATATCTAAAGACTCTTGGAAATGTAGGCCTTCAGGTCAAAGCACCAATTGTCTCAGCTAAAAAAGTTATTAATAGTTTAAATATGACATGGTATGCGTGGTACTTGTTAATAGCAGCAATTTGCATGTTATTACAAGATCTTGGTAATAGTAGAAGATCTTTCCTAACACTTATTACTATTAAAATGTTTAATGGCAAATGAGGAATGAATAGTTTGGGTTAATAATAATAATAATAATTAATAATAATCACCACTAATAATATCTGCATTTGCAGTATCTTTCACATGTGAATCTACAATTTCTTGACAAGCATTATTTCGCATCTATATGAAGCATAGGTGCCTACTCTGTGGCTGCTCCGGGACTCAAGCACCCATGGAAAAAAAAAAAGGAGTGCTCAGCACCCATCAGCTACAGCTGTTTGACAGAGCCGCCAACTGCTTGGCTGGCAGGAGGTGCTTGTGGGAGGGTGGAGAGGTGTGAGTGGCAAGCAGGCAGAGGGCCTCATAGGAGGGGGTGGAGCAAGGATGGAGCCTTGGGGGTGGGGGTGGAGGTGGAGTAGGGGTAGGAAGAGGCGGAGTGAGAGCGGGGCCTTGGAACAAAGTGGGGGTAGAGCACCCACCGGGAAACATAAAAGTCAGTGCTTATGGAATGAAATATGCTGGTATTGATATCCTAATTTTACACTTGGGAAACTGAGACACAGATGTAAAATAATTTTCTGAGTGTTATTCAGAAAATCATTTGAAAAGGCAGGAATAGAAGGTAGGACTCCTTATTACAACTCTGTTACACCTTCTAATGTAATGCAAAAGTACTCTTAGCTTGCTTGGTTTGGGATCCACCAGAAGAACTGGCCAGTATTTACATACTTTTTTTTTTTCTAAAACTTTTAGCTATTTGCAGGATACAAGTCAGAAAAAAGAAAGCATTCACTGAAAGATTTGCCAGAAAGCATCAATGTTAACCACTGCGTTTTTTTTTCCATTTTTTTACATTGATTAATCTTACTGTTTTGGAGATTCATCTTATTACATTTGCCAGTTTTATCTTGGTTTGACATTAGTGTTTTGAATTCCAGGTGAAACTAGATGTCATAAAACTATGCAAACTATTCCCGCTGAAGAAGTTCAGCAATTCTAATGTGAAGTGGAACTGGTGAGGTTCACACAGCTCCACTCATGCATATCAGTCCCTGGTTCTGATTACTTAACAACTATATCCTCTCCTTTAAACTGCAGGAACATTGAGGGTTGGGTTTTTGTTTTGTTTTGTTTTATTGTTCTTATATGTGTTTATTTTATTTCTACATTCAACACTGAAAACAATTTTGTATAAATTCACTGAGCCTGATCCAAGGCCCACTAAATCAATGGGAGATTTATTGTATTTAGCAGACTGCATATGACTTTTAATTTCCAAGTGCCATGGATTGACAAACTACTGTGGCTTCTACTTTATGTCTGACATGGTCACGTAAGGTGCTTAATTGAATGCTTGACACCCTTTGGTGAATACTTTTGGGAGATGGTGAGGATGAGAAGGTGACTAACACTTCTCCACTGGAGTGATATTTCTTAATCTCTCAACTGTATTTTGATATCTTCCTCAGTCCATACACAAATATTGGGTAAAAATATGATATGGACAACTAACATATATCTGAGTTCCTTTGAAGATATATTTCCAGTGACATACAAGTTAACATTTATATACATATGTTTTAAAGGCTTTGACATTCTCTGTAATGTTTGGATTGTGGCTGTTTGGGACTGTAACATATAAATCTCTAGCTTTTACAGCTTTTTAAGGCTGTATTTGTTTCCACTCTTCCACAGTATCCCACCATCAGTCACTTTCCCTGCACAAAGGACAATTTTATTACCTGTCAGTTAAAAACCCTAATCTATATACATTTTATTATAGCTTTTTATATATATTATATTTATTATATCTATATTTAAGTTCTACGTTTATATTGATTTATAAACTGGTCTGTGTATTTACTGATTTATAAAAAAGTCCCTATGGTCAAACCTCTGGGCACATTTAGACCTATTAAAGACATCAGTGCTACACAAACATATTGACAAATATAACTGAATTAAACTTGTCCGCATCCTCTTTAAAAGCCTGCATAAAGTGAGTACCTCATCGTGCCCGGAAGGTGAACAAATATTGCTGTGTTGCATCTACATGAGAAACAGATTCCAGAGTCTCTAATTCTAGACTGCTCCAAAGAGACCCTGCTTCCAGTCATTCTGAGTTAGACATGTTGGGACCCCTACTGTCTGTCTTCTTAATATGGTACTCAGTGCAATAGTACCTGAGTATCTCACAATTTTTAGTTAATTTATTCTTGCAAAGTAGAGAAATGCTATTATCCCCATTTTACAGAGGGAGAATTGAGGCACAGAGAGACTAACCTCACAAAATAAGTTTGTGGCAGAGCAGGGATTTGACCCAGATCCCCTGAGTCCTAAGCTAGCACCCTGTTCACTGGACTTTCCTTCCTCTCAAATAATGGTCGGTGGAAGACCTTGTCTCTTAAGGTAGCCAGCGTGAAAAATATATAGGACGCAGTTTTCAGATTAAGGACCAAATCTTGCAAAGAGTTAAACATCTGCTTAACATTAGGCATGTATGTTGTCCCATTAACTAAACTAAGTGTTTGTAGGATCAGGGCCTTAGATACCTAAAGGCAGAGACCTCATTCTATACGTAGGCACCTAAATAAAATGGATCTGATTTTCAAAGATGCTCAATGTGTCCTGCTTCCGCTGAAAAAACCCAAACAAAACATAATGCTAGACTGCACATACCATCTTCTCCCTGGGGAAAGAACAAACCATACATGACAGATGTTAGCCATGCCATTTAATGCACTTCTGAAAGCCATTAAGGTACTATGGTGATGAGAGTTGTGTAACAACCTGAGGGGAAAAGAAGAGACTTCATCTGGAGTCAGGGTGTTCAGCACCTCTGAAAATCAGGCTACTTTTATTTAAGTGCTTAGGTATGGTTTTGTTGAAAATCTTAGCCATAGGGTTATATAGATCCATCTCAAGATCTTGAATTGCACCCATAATAAAATCAGAAGCCAGACCGTCAAAGATCTGCATGAATGCAGTGTAGTTATACCCATATCAGTCCCAGGATATTAGAAAGACAAGGTGGGTGAGGTAATATCTTCTATTGGACCGACAGCTGTTTGAGAGAGAGACAGGAGAAAGAGATCTGTGTGACTTGAAAGCTTGTCTCTCTCACCAACAGATGTTGGTCCAATAAAAGATATTATCTCACCCACCTTGCCTCTCTGCAGATCTCCAGAACTGTTCCCCATGCATGACCAGTAAGTTGCAGACATTACCTTGCTACCATTTTTCCTGCCCCTGTACCCTCAAGGCTAGACAACTCCAATGAACTAACTCTACATGGGGCTGCTGTTTCATTCACAAAATGTGAAGTTGAATGCACGTTAAGTTGCGCAAGTGAAACTTTATTAAATCATGGGTTTCAGAGTAGCAGCCGTGTTAGTCTGTATCCGCAAAAAGAAAAGGAGGGACTTGTGGCATCATAGAGACTAACAAATTTATGTGAGCATAAGCTTTTGTGAGCTACAGCTCACTTCATCGGATGCAGTGAGCTGTAGCTCACGAAAGCTTATGCTCACATAAATTGGTTAGTCTCTCTGGTGCCACAAGTCCCTCCTTTTCTTTTTGTACTAGTATTGCAGCTTTTCCAAATTCAAGTTATCCACAGCCTATAGCTACAGTCTCCTTAAGCCTTTATGAGATTTGGGTGGAAAGCAGGGGATTAACATGAAAAGGTTAGAAGTGATTGAAAAATTGCTTTGGGACATGTTCAAAGAGAGCCTACTGATGTCTATTTAGTTGGTAGGTTTTTCTGAGCCTGATGAAGCTCTGCCTTCATTGTAATACTACAATTATATTTTCCCCACCTACCTTAATAGACACAGAAGTTATTATTTTCAGGATACTGCTAGCGCAATTTTACATTACAGTAATTGTAAATGTTTCAGGAGAGAATTGTGGATTTTGCAACTAATTTTAGAGGTTCTGCCATTTTTGTTGCATTCTGGAATATTCTTCAGAATTGATTTTAAAATAAATGTGTTTGTTGGGAAAATATAGTGGTCTCACTTTATATAGTAAACAGTTATACAGCAGCTTCCCTAAAGCAACATTGCAGAAAATGGTATCTGTTCAAAATAGAGCAACAGTAGAGGTGGCAATAACTATCTTCTTTCCCATGACAATCAGGTCAGTGAAGGGAGAAATTCAAAGCCAAATTAGGGCCATTTAAATGCTAGAATTATTGCAGAGAACAGTATTTTCTCATTTAATTAAAAAACAAAAGGAAAAGAAACTTAGTATTCTGATCTTTTGGCTGAAATCATATGTGGACACTTGGTGTCTTGATGATATTACTACAACTGTTGCACAATTAAAATTTAATTTAGTTTAAATAGCAAATATTAAAGTACCTATGCAAGTAGATTTGGCTACACAAACACGTATTAATCTATATATTTAACATAGAAAACATTTTATACTGCATGTGCAATGTCTAGTGTGTTAGAGGAACCTTAATTTTTGTATTTCTTATTTTTTATTTTTATTTTTAAATTGCAACCTTAGGCCCAGGTCCACAAAGGGAGTTCAGTGTTGCAATGCTAATTGTTTCAAAACCTAACTTTTACATGCCTAGCTTACCCAATGGACTCCACAAACCCTGAATTCTAACCCTAGACTCCTGTACAATGCATGGGGAGGGATAGGTACCTGAGAATGGGATCCCACAAAAGTCAGTACGTTAGTTGGGAAGTTATATTTTGTGGGGAGTGAGGCATATTCAGAGCAAACCTACTGGGTCTGGCCCCACAGGTGAGATAGCTGAGGCAACGTGTATCTTCACCTAGTTTAAGGATCATACTGCCGCTCAGGCATGAGATAAGCACCCAGAATTTGTCTGATGCAGCACCGGGCATGCCCAGAGGCAGACTCTTAGTTGCGTTGGGGACTTTTACAGTGAAACTTTAGGAACCAAGTGAGTTTAAGTGCCTACTGGTTTAGGCGGCAGCTGAGGGGAATTTTTTGGATCAGGTGGCACTTTAATCTTGACTTAGGCACCTACATCCATTTGTGGATGTGGACATTAATGTTTAATAGCATAGAAATATATATTGTCCTGATTGTGATAAGAGAATACATTAAAGAAAGAGAAAAAAATGTGTTATAGAGTGCAGTGGGGAAAAATATTTGTAAAACTTGCTGCTATTGAAACATTGTAAGTTTCCCAGATCATTTAGAAAACTAGTCTGATATACCAATAAAAATAGCATCTGTAAGTGCACTTTGCTAGAATTAAAAAATAATTAAGACCTACCCTTGGACATGCATGTGGGAATTATCCAATCACTAGATTGGATAGGATATCAACTCTCCTATAGTGTTATACAAGGCACGCATTATAAGGGTTTCACACATTCCAGGATTGGCTACTTTGAGATACAGAATTCTGGTTTAGATGGTCCAATGATCTGTTTCACAATGACTATTAAATTCATATGGAAATGAATATAAAGACAAATTCTAATGTTTTATTATTTACTCCATAAACCATAATGGTGCAATGTATCATGTAAATTATATATTAATACATTGTTAAAATGTGTGTTCTCTGAGCCATTATGGTTTATTGTAAAATCTCAGTCTACTTTATATATCCATCATGAAGTTATTCAAATATACATATTTGGCATTTTATGAACAAAGTTACTATGCCTGTGTGGTAGCCATTTTCAAGTGCTTCATTTAGAGGTGTTTAAAAGCCTTCACCTTTTACTGGTAGCCTGCAAAATATGAAAACAAGCTGGTTGATATTACATTGTAGACAACTTAAGGTTCTGAAGCATCTGATCGAGTCCCACTTGAGTTATAATAACTATAGTAGGCATAACAAAGTTATGGGAAGTGCTTGTCTTGTGCAGGTTAGTGTAATATGCCTTTTAGATATTCATACTGCTGTCACTTTTACAATTTGACTACCTATGTGTTACCTAACATAAAATAATTATCCACAATATCTGCTATTCTTCCAGGCTAAAGGTGAGGATGCATAATCCCATCATTGGTAATTATCTTGTGGCATAGACCAAACAAAAGAGAATTATGGGTTGTTTTTTTAATTAGTCGATTTATATTTACAGCAATATATAATATCTTTGGGGAAACATATTGTGTTAAGTTTCAGAGTAACAGCCGTGTTAGTCTGTATTCGCAAAAAGAAAAGGAGTACTTGTGGTACCTTAGAGACTAACCAATTTATTTGAGCATGAGCTTTCGTGAGCTACAGCTCACTTCATCCGATGAAGTGAGCTGTAGCTCACGAAAGCTCATGCTCAAATAAATTGGTTAGTCTCTAAGGTGCCACAAGTACTCCTTTTCATATTGTGTTAAGTTTATGTATCACTGTGGGCTAGGGATTGTATGTATGATTGTGTTCTACTCCCATAGGGGAGGGTTACCACAGCTCCTTCAGGAACTAAAACAGTGTATGTGTGTGGTATTAAAGTGAGTATTAAGGAATCACTCATGTTGTAAACACTTCCAGAGAGGTACTATCCCCAGGGGAACTTTTTTACTCTGTTTCACACTGGGTTTCCAGAGACCAGGAAGACAAAGAAATGGCTTTAGGTATAAAATGGCTGCATCTAAACTGACCCAGGTTGATCCAGCAAATGGATAGGACATTCTGCCTAAGGGCCCCCAACTTTTGCAGAAGGGTTTTGTCTACCAGGACCCCATAAGACTGGTGGGAGATCTCTGGTAAGGTTTTTTGCATATAGATAGGAACTTTTGTTATTTTTATATGTTCTCTCTCAAATGCATTTACCTTAAGAATAAATGGCTTCTTTAGAAATAGCTCTCTGGTAACTTGGAATTGCTGGAAATCCACCGATCAGAGAGAAAGCAAAGCACAGGTGCTGGCCTTTAGGAAGACTGGCTTGCTAAGTGTAACAGAGCACAGACTCATCATTGCTGCCTCTCCTGCTGGCTTGCTCTGGGAATTAGCTCATTCAGCTGTGGAGCGCCCTCTGCAGGTGGTGTCTTGCCAGTTGTCTGCTCGGCTGCGCTGTCTGGACCCGCGTTGCTCCCTGGCTTGCAGTGTCTTCTTCTGGACACAGCCCTCTAGCTGTGCCTATGCTCTATTCTCTCCCCCATCTGGGAGTATCAGCAGTCCTCAGTCTGAACCTGCCTTCGTGGCCACCTGCTTCCCCAAAGTCTAGTCCTTTGCTTCAGGGACAAGGCACAGTCCATCAGCCACGCTCCTCCATGGTAAGGTGTGATGTAAGGGGTGATGGGAGGACCCAGGCCTGTCCTTTACTCTGGGTCACAACCCAGGAACCCTCTATTGGCAGCCTCCCACTGCTCCCCCTTCAATCCCCTCTTCTCCCTGTGTACCCTGGACCACTTCCCCTTGGCCCATGCACCTTCTTGGCCCTTTTCATCAGGGGCCACCGTCTGGCAGGTAACAGGCTGGAGCTCTCTCTCTGCTCCCTGAGCCTGCCCAGCACTGCTCTAGCCTAGGTGCTCTGTCTACAGGGAGCCAGTCCTTCCAGTCCCTCCAGTCCCTTCCAATGGGAGGTCTGAAGCCAGAACCAGAGAGTCCTGAGCCTGAATAAATCCAGAGGAAGTGATGGAAAAGACTACAGGCCATTGTAATAGTGCAGCCATCTCCAGAGCATCCCCACCCCCCACCCCCCGCCATGGCTTCAGGGTGCCCTGCAAGCAGCCCTTTCACTCAATTTCTCTCTTCCCAGCACTCTCAGCTACTCTCTTCCCAGGGGCCTGATCGTCTGTCCACATTCTCCACCATTGTAATAGGGTGGCCCCACCTGGGGTGCGATCCTGTGGGAGGCTGTGGTACAACCACTGCACTCACCTCAGTTTTCCCTTTCTTCCAGAGCCTCAAAACCATAACTCAGAATTCCCCAGCAATACATTCACTCTTTCAAGTCCCAGTAGTCCATCAATATGGTAAGTACTGCTCTAGCATCTTTTACCATACTCTGGTTCTCCAGTACAGCACCAGCGCTTCTTACTACTTTTCACCCCCACCCTTTCTCCTTCCTGTTTCCTCCTCAGGTTTGATTCTAGGTCTTGCCCAAAGACATCAGCAAACTCAGCCCTTCATCATTCCCCAGTGCTCAGCCCTCTCTGGCTTCAGCTGTCCAGCTCTGAGAGCCATCAGGCATCTCCCTCTACTGCTCTCAGCTTCAGTCTGCTTTAGTCAAAGCTCTCTGGCCTAGTGAAGTTTGTAGATGACCCCCTGACTATCTTCTGCTTACACCAGCCTGATCTAGTTCTAGTGCACACTAAGGAACTCACACCACTCCTTCCTTCAGAGGCATCTCCTCCCTGAAGGTCTAAACCCAGCTGTGTTGTTCTTCTGAGTGTGTCTGTGAACACTTGTGTGCTCTCTCTCTTCCTGTCATCTCCAAACACTTGGCTTCCTCTGGCTCTCTTTTATAACTCCTAGGGGCACTATGCTAAACTAAGACACACCTAGATTAGGACAAGACACGTGAGTCTGATTTCAGTTAAGGGACCTTCTACCCTGTTACAGGTATTTGAACTGGAGTTTGAGAGGCTGCAAGCAGGGGAAGAGGAAAAAAGAACTCTTTGGTCACTCTCTTGGCCCTAGAAAAGAAAGAAACCTGCAAGATGTAGACTTGGAGCATGCTCCTATGGCTGACCAGGACCTCTTCAGAGGAACCAGACCTCCACAGAGAAGCCCTGGGAGTCATTGTGCATTACAAAGAATCCAGGAAGGGGCCAAAGAGAAGGCCTAAAGAAAGGCATCCAGGCAGTCTGCAGCAAAGTGCCTGACAGAGCAGATTTTGGCTGCTTATACTGGGGTCCATTGACTGGAACCAATACAGAGTGAGGGCCTGGATTCCCCTCCCAGCCTCTGGGGAGGTGACATGGAGCTCCTTGGCATAAGAGGATATGGACAATTAAAAGACTGAAAGAAGGGCGTAAGGAGAGTTGGGACTAAGGACCAGATGTATGAATTGTGGATTATCTGTTGGACTTTGTTACCCCAGAAGGGGTGGGGCTAAAATGTGACCTGAGCAGAGGGTTGAATTGCAACAAGAGGCAGACCACTGTAGGACCAGAATAATGACTGGCAGGGGGCACTAGAGAGGAAAGAGCTGCTATGTCATATTCACCCAGGAGGGGGCTGCCAGCAGTGAGTCCTCCCCTCTACACCCAGATATAGTAATAATACCAAGTTTGTATACAACATTTCACAAAGGAGGTAAGTATTATTATCCCCATTTTACAGATGGGGAAACTGAGGCACAGAGAGGTGCCAGAGAGGACAAAGAGAGGTGGGAATAGAAACCAGCTTTCATGAGTTGTAGGCCAGTGCTTTATCAACTAGGCCACATTTTTCTTCTGTGTTGGTCCACTTATTAAGCATTTCTTTCCCACAGAGAACACATTATATTTTTTGCTCCATAGTCTGCATTGGTTTCTAATTGAATTCTTGGCAGAATTTAAGATGTTGTTTTTGGATCTATAATGTCCTAAATGCTTTAGGTCTTGGCTACCTGACAGTATATGGCTACCTACAGTGTTGCTGCAGCTACAAAGAGTGGAAGTGGTTGAACTGCAAGTTGAACTGCAAATTCAATATCTGAAAGGGATAGGGCTGATTACAGGGTGTTTTCTTTGAAGGACCTTACCTCTGGAACTCACTTGTTCTGATAGAACCTAACTTGTAATCATTCAAGATATGCTATAAAGCTCTTTGAATGGGGCTTTGAATGAATGAGGAGGATGGTGGGAGATATTGGTTGATTGAATAAAGTAGATTATTATTTTGGGATGATTTATATATCTGAGAGCTGGGGGTTCATTTAGATAGGCAAACCACTGTTTGGGGGACTGTTAAGTCTTAGTTTTCTATATTTTAAACATCTCTAAAATAGAATATGCTTTTTTTTAAAGCAAATTGAAGAAATAAATAAAAATACCCCATAACATCAAAATACATCACAAGGTAATGTACTATAATAGTTCCTATGTCTGGAGAAGCACATTTTGTCTTAGTGAACACCATATGTAGGCAATTTGAGTAGCAGCTGTTTTCTCAAAGTTGACACAGGAAATAAGTCTCAAAAAGTGGGTAATTTTTCCCACTTAAACCTGTCTTGTTCCATTTCGCTGGAAAGAAGGCAAAGGATTTGCCTTGGCAAATGGCATGGAACAGGGCTTAAAATGTATGCTTATGTCAAGGGTATGCACTATCTTTTGACATCCGTGTTTGATCTTCCCTACATGTTGAGCTTAATATCAGAATCTAGTTACGTCATTAAAAAAGAAAACCTGCTCTTCATCTGTGTCTCGCATGGCACCAACTTAATTTTTACTCTAAAAACTGTTCACAATTTCTGGGAAATGTGTTCCCAAGTCTCCTAGTAAAAATTGTCTGCCACCTGTTCCAAATAGATCCTGTGCCCACCTGTCTGAAATAGAAGCTGTGTGGCTTCTTGTTTACTGACTGACTTGATCAACTGATTTAACATCTACCCTTAAAGCCTGAAATTGATTTTAAAGGACTCCCATTCTTGGCTGCCTCTCTTCCTGGAGTCCAGCTTGTTGAAACACAGAAGTCAACAGAAGTGATTCTGCATTTGGTGAAATACTGTGGCAGCCATTTATAACAAACAAGTCTGTGCAAAAATTACATAAAAAGTGGAATCAAATCACGTTATATTTCCCATGACTTCCTGCAACGTGTGTGTGGCAATGGGGAAGAGTGCAACATTTTTGTTGTAACTGCAAAAGGCAGTTTTAATAGGTGAAAATAGTCACATGATTTCAGAATTCTGAAATGACTGTACATTTTCCAAAGGTTGTGAATGTTTGTGCTCCAGAATGTTTCTAAATACCTGCTGAATTATAGAATCATAGAATATCAGGGTTGGAAGAGACCACAGGAGGTCATCTAGTCCAATCCCCTGCTCAAAGCAGGGCCACACCAACTAAATCACCCAAGCCAAGGCTTTGTCAAATTGGTCCTTAAAAACCTATAAGGAAGGAGATTCCACCTCCTCCCTAGGTAACCTATTCCAGTGCTTCACCACCCTCCTAGTGTTTCCTAATATCCAACCTAGACCTCTCCCACTGCAACTTGAGACCATTACTTCTTGTTCTGTCATCTGCCACCACTGAGAACAGCCGAGCTCCATCCTCTTTGGAACCCCCTTTCAGGTAGTTGAAGGCCGCTATCAAATCCCCCCTCACTCGTCTCTTCTGCAGACTAAATAACCCCAGTTCCCTCAGCCTTTCCTCAAAGTCATGTGCCCCAACCCCCTAATCATTTTTGTTGCTCTCCACTGGACTCTCTCCAATTTGTCCACATCCCTTCTGTAGAGGGGGGACCAAAACTGGACGCAGTAATCCAGGTGTGGCCTCACCAGTGCCGCATAGAGAAGAATAATCACTTCCCTCTATCTGCTGGCAATGCTCCTACTAAAACATCTTAATATGCCGTTGGTCTTCTTGGCAACGAGGGCACACTGCTGACTCATATCCAGCTTCTCGTCCACTGTAATCCCCAGGTCCTCTTCAGCAGAACTGCTGCTTAGCCAGTCGGTCCCCAGCCTATAGCGGTGCACGGAGTCTTCCTTCATAAGTGTAGGATTCTGCACTTGTCCTTGTTGAACCTCATCAGATTTCTTTTGGCCCAATCCTCCAATTTGTCTAGGTCATTCTGGACCCTATCCCTACCCTCCAGCATAACTACCTCTCCCCACAGTTTAGTGTCATCTGCGAACTTGCTGAGAGTGCAATTAATCCCATCATCCAGATCATTGACAAAAGATGTTGAACAAAACCGGCCCCAGGACTGATCCCTGGGGCACTCTGCTTGATACTGGCTGCCAACTAGACATTGAAACATTGAACACTACCCATTGAGCCCAGCTTTCTATCCACCTTATAGTCCATTCATCCAAACCATACTTTTTTAACTTGCTGGCAAGAATACTGTGGGAGACCATATAAAAAGCTTTGCTAAAGTCAAGATATATCACCTTCACTGCTTTCCCCATATCCACAGAGCCAGTTATCTCATCATAGAAGGCAATCAGATTGGTCAGGCATGACTTGCCCTTGGTGAATCCATGTTGACTGTTCCTGATCACCTTCCTCTCCTCCAAGTGCTTCAAAATGGATTCCTTGAGGACCTGCTCCATGATTTTGCCGGGGTCTGAAGTGATGCTGACCGGTCTGTAGTTCCCCGGGTTCTCTTTCTTCCCTTTTTAAAATTTGGGCACTATATTTGCCTTTTTCCAAGCATCCAGTACCTCCCCTGATTGGAACAAATTTTCAAAGATAATGGCCAATGTCTCTGCAATCACATCAGCCAACTCCCTCAGCACCCTTGGATGCATTAGATCTGGACCCATGGACTTGTGCACATCCAGCTTTTCTGAATAATCCAGGAATCTCAGAAATAACATTGAACAGTAGTCTCAGAGAATTGAAGATACCATGCACTTTGTCTTCAATAAACTATCTAATTTCTCTGAGAGCTTTTTACACTTTTGGCCCACACCTGCAGACCCAGGTCTACTGAAGGCAGTGGAAAAACTCCTGTTTACTTCAAATCAGGAATGATTTGAACTATATCATGCTAAAGCCCACAACAGACCTGCATGCATCCTACTGCGTGGCATTTCTCCACTGCCTGTCTGATTCTTTCTATCCTCTATGCTCCTGTCAGTCTGAACTTCCTATCTTTTTCTTCCCTTCCATTTCCACTTCCTGTAGCCCACTCCTTTCCCCCTATTTAGTAACTTCCTCTTGCTTTTCTTCAATAAAAACAAAAACAAGTTGAAATAAATTACAATTTTAGAAAAGAAGAAATGGAATTAATAAACCAGCTTGAGCATCATCATCCTGATCACTTTGTTTTTGTGCTGTATTCCTTTCTGCCATCCTTTGCTAGGGCTGAGGTTTCTTATCTTTTTTAGGACATAAGCTCCCCACATCAGTGATTGTGTATTCCTGCGTGTTTGTACACAGCACCAAACATCATGAGACATTGATCTTGACTGGAGCCTGTGGACACTACAAATAACAAACCATGGCAATAAGTTCTGATACATAAAGAGCAGCATGCACCATTTAAAATATAGTATATCCTGAATATGAAGTCATATGTGAGACTGGGTTTAAAAATATGGTTGCCAACTATCCAGGATTATTCTGGAGCCCCCAGGATTTAAAGATTAATCTTTAATTAAAGATTGTCATGTGATAAAACCTCCAGCAATATGGCCAACCAAAACTGGCAACTCTATTTAAAAATGATGTATCAACGAAAGAGATACCTTTGTAAATTGTACATACAGAGAAAATCTTTTGGCCAAGATCTAAAAAAAAAAATTGTGATTTTGTGTACATCAGTGTGGGGGTATCTAACTTAAAACACTTTAAAGGGGACTGATTTTCAGAAAGCGCTAGTACCAGCCTCCTGAAAACCAAGCCCCTTTAAGGTGTCTCAATTGGTTGGGCTCCCAAAACAACAAGTCACTTTTGAACCATTCGGCTTTTGTTTCTATATTTAAGAACATGTCTTGTTCAGCACCCTTAACCCTGAGGGATCCTAACACTCATGTCAGACTATATGTTCTGTACAGGGGTTACTTGCTTTTCAATGAAATGCAGCTATCTTCTGAGAGTGGGTCATGCTAGCACCACCAAAGAACAGTGCAGCTTCTCCTTGTTTTTAATTATCCCTACATATTTCTCAGTTGGAATGAAATGGGTGTTTTGTAGAGGAGAAAAATGTGTTTAAATCCTGATACTGCACTGCAGTACTAAGGAGCACTGTGCTATTATTAGAAGTGATGTCTTTTGACTGAGACATTGAACAAAATTCTCTTCTGCCTCTTTTTGCTAGTTGCCCAGGTGGAAGTTGAAGAGATACTATGACATACAACCAATATTCTGTCTATCAATAAAGCAGGTCCTTTTTTCTGAGGCTATGTGTGAGCTATTGTTTGGTGCATAGTGGCAATTTGGCTTTGTCTACAGGGTTACTCAAAGTGCTCTATAAAGCCTTTTGGGATCTCATAAAGATGACAGGTACTATTTAAAACCTGATTCTGTTTGTTTTTTTTTCTTTTTCCCCTTTCTATACAGCCTTTTTACATGACAGACAGGCATTGCGTTCAAAATGTTTTTGCTCCTGGCCCAGTGTAATAAAAAATAGTGAGTGTAGGCCCAGCAGAGAAGAATATGACTGTTTAGGAAGAGGAGAATGATTACAACAATGAACGACAAAAACCTTAATTATATTGAAGAGAAAATTGCAGATATTAGATTTAAAAAAAAAATACCGACTTGAATCGTTGGAAGTAACGAGTCTTGGCTTAAGCCAGGCACAGTGGTCTCAGACTCTACAAGCGCTCTCCCTGCTGAGCACTCAGTGCTAAAGCACCTTGATCACAACCTGCAATACAGATTGTTCCCCTGTTGTTGCAGTCTGGGAATTTTCTGAGCAAAGCCTTGCAGTCATGTTCAATTCTATACTTGTGTTTTCTTTTAATGTGCATGTATGGGGACTAGTATGAGACCACCAAACTCATTTTCTTGTGTATCCTCCTCAGGCATAATTTAGATATGTAGTGCACTAACCTATTGCAATAGCTAACTATTGGTGCACTCTCTCTCTCTCTCTCTTACTAAAGCCATAGAGAATCATGCAAAATACCTGTATTACTCCATTTATATATTCTCCAAAGATTACAATTTATAATAGGTTTTCTAAAACAGCGTTGTTGTTTTTTTAATATCTGAGGAGGACATTAGGACTAATAACATACCTTTGGAGAATATGCAGCAGTAAAAGTAATATGTGCTTTGCACACCTTTAATGTTCAAAGTGACTTTGAGTACCAGTGGTGACTTTAACTATTTCCTCTGTAGTTGCCTGCTTGTTCCAATCTGCATTTACCCCATACATTGCTGTTGGCATACGGAATCAGAATTGCTGTTTCTCAGACTACTGCTGGTCTTGTTTTGTCCTTGCAGTTTTCTCACTGATGTACCACTATGAAAAACAGCTATAAAATCTGAACAAATGGGTAAAAATGAGATTCTCATGAGGGCTCATCAAATTATTTGGCTAAAAATAAATCAGGAATACAGCTTTATCTCTATTTGCTAATTGTGAATTGAACCTGAAGAAGAAAGGTCCAGCATTCTTGTGTCATCATGGGAAAGTTACCTGGTCTCTCTGTCAGTTCACTCTCTGTAAAATGGGGATAATAGCACTTCCCTGTCTTCCAGAGGTGTTGGCATAATACATTAGAAATTGTGAGGTGCTCAGATGCTATGGTAATAGGAGGCATATAAGTACCTGAGATGGAGATGGATGTATTTGTTATACCGAAGTGTTCACCAACTACTCTGGATGAATAATTTATCAATTAATGGTTGTTAATAGGAGTTCATTTGGACAATTTGCAATTCATTATACATTGTGTGTAGTTGGTTATCTACTATAAGTCATATGGTGTTTTTTCTGTTCCGTGATTGGATGTCTGAAATGTTTTTAAAAGAGATTATGGAATAATGAACATCAATATTCCTGTTCATTCAAAAATACCTTTTTTTGCAGAAGGCTTTGGGTATTTAGATGAGGAAAAATCATTCTGAAATATTTCCATGAATAAAATCCCATTTGGCTAAATATTTGACTAAAATTGAGTAAAATTAAAAATGAAATATCCATTTGGAACTCAAACAAATATTCATTAATTCTGTTCTTACAGTAGTCAAACAATTTGAGCTTTCAAAATCCATTTCTTCATCTGAACTTGTGGTGGAACTAATAATCTTCCCTTGCTTATGAAATACACAAACACATACATACAGTAAGAACACTCTCATTATGCTGACACTGCATAGATTTTATTGACAAAATGACAGATATATTGATAATTTAGCAAAGGTATCATTTGCTGACTTTAATGCAGTTTTGTAAGAGGCAGTATTATAAAAATGGGGAAGGCACTTGCATTGCTGTTTAATTTTTATGGAGTGAACATGGAAAGATAAGAGAGCTTATTAAAACTGGAATGAAGGCAAGTGATAAAAAATGGTGTTACAGGGGTGCTAGAGCCAGAGGTCTGTTACACTTTCCATCATAATCCCTTTTTTTTTTTATAACTGTATTGTAAAAAAATGCTTCAGGGTGAAGCTTGGTGTACAGTGTTTCAGTGAGGTCTGTCAATTAAAAATATATATTGCATGTATTAAAATAACTTTACTTAGGCTGAAATGTCAAGTATGTAAAAATTAGGAAAGACTAGATTTAAGATTTTTCATGGCACTTTAATTTTGCCTCTTTTCGTGTCTATCCTGTGTAGTAAATGAGGCAGGGGTGCAAAAAAAATATGGGATCGTATAATTAAAGATTGTAACAGAAAGCATTGTGCACAATGGGGCAGACTGAAGGTTTTGTGGACAACTATAAATCTGGTATTTCCTAACTCTTGAGTGGTTGGCATTGCAACCTCAGTAATGTTCTTTTAACTTAGCATTTTAAAGTAATTTTCTAGGTGTTTTGAAGGTACCAATACAATTCTGTTCTATGAAACCATAGCAAGCACCCAGGACTACACTACACCCCCCCACCGTCGCGGTTTGATCTCTTAATATCCACCTGTACGGTTCAGACTGCTACTACCTGAACTACAGCACTACATTATTTTACCCAGAGGGGGCCCTGTATTGGGTGCCAGGGCTGGTCAGGTGAGGCCAGCCCTTTGTTTCCCTACTACTACACCAGCTGCTTCAACACTCCCTAGCCATTCCCAGAGTTGCCGAGGGCGGGGGGGAAGGGCCAGTGGTACCACCCTCACTTCTGCGGCGCTGTGCTCCGGGCTGCCGCCCCTCACGGCTCTTGCCAGGGCTTGGGGCACCCGGGCTCCTCCTGTGGCGCAGGGCGTCCTAGTCCCGGGGCTTCCGCCCTCCCCCTGCGGCTCCTTCACAGGCTCGCCGCACCCTAGCGCCAGGGCTTCCACCCGCTGCCACGCCCCGCAGCTCCAGCCCTCTGCAGCTCCTGCCCAGCTCGGGGCTGCCCCTCCCGCCTCCCGGCTTGGGATGCCCGAGCTTCAGGGCTGCTGTCCCCCGCCTCCCGGCAGCCCCTCCCCAGGCTCTGGCCGCTCGAGCTCCAGGGCTTCTGCTCTTCTCCCCGCACCCCCGGGAGCTCCTGCTAAGAGCTCAGGGCAACTGAGCAGGGTGCTGTCACCCCCCGCGGCTCAAGCCGGGACTCGGGGCTTTTGCTTCCCGCAGATCCTGTCCGAGCTCCAGGCTTCCTCCTGCCCCGTGGCTCCAGCTGGGTCTCAGCGTCCCCGAGCTCAGGGCTCATGCCCCTCGCAGCTCCTGGCCCATAAATTAATCTGCCACTGACCCTGACTAGCAGCGAGGAGCCCCCGGCTGGGGCGCTCCCAGCAGCACTGGGGAGGTTGGAGCCTCCTCCAGCTGCGGGAAACTCTGCAGCTGCTGCCTTCAGAGCCCTGAAGGCAGCACAGAAGTGAGTATGAGTATGCAAGCCCCCATCCCCTTTTGGATCAGGACCCAGTTACAACACCATGAAATTTCAGATGTAAACATCTGAAATTGTGAAACTGACCAATTTTAAGACCCATAGCTGTGAAATTGACCCAAGTGAACCCTGAATTTGGTAGGGCCCTGTTTATAATGGAAAGCGTTAGTCCCTTTAATTATAGAGTAGTCTATACCGGCTCCCCAATAACAGGTGAGTTGCTGCTGAACAGATGTGGGATGACCTGTATTTTGGGGTTACTAGTCCCACTAACACCTTTCAACTTTGCCAAATATACTAGATTATTAGTTCTGTAGAGCAAACTCTAGCAACTCAGCACAACATGTAGTGTAAAACTGTACAGTAGCCAAAGGAAGAAAATCCAGTCCAGTGATGGAGGGTGCCAGTACCACAGCAAGTTTCAGAGTAGCAGCCGTGTTAGTCTGTATTTGCAAAAAGAAAAGGAGTACTTGTGGCACCTTAGAGACTAACCAATTTATTTAAGCATAAGCTTTCGTGAGCTACAGCTCACTTCATCGGATGCATACCGTGGAAAGTGTGGAAGATCTTTTTATACACACAAAGCATGAAAAAATGGGTGTTTTCCACTACAAAAGGTTTTCTCTCCCCCCACCCCACTCTCCTGCTGGTAATAGCTTATCTAAAGTGACCACTCTCCTTACAATGTGCATGATAATCAAGTTGGGCCATTTCCAGCACAAATCCAGGTTTTCTCACCCTCCGCCCCCCCCCCCCCACACACACAAACTCACTCTCCTGCTGGTAATAGCTTATCCAAAGTGACCACTCTCCCTACAATGTGCATGATAATCAAGGTGGGCCATTTCCAGCACAAATCCAGGTTTTCTCACTCCCCCCCCCACCCCACCCCCCACACAGACTCACTCTCCTGCTGGTAACAGCTCATCCAAACTGACCACTCTCCTTACAGTGTGTATGATAATCAAGGTGGGCCATTTCCAGCATAAATCCAAGTTTAACCAGAACGTCGGGTGCAGGGGGGTAGGAAAAAACAAGGGGAAATAGGCTACCTTGCATAATGACTCAGCCACTCCCAGTCTCTATTCAAGCCTAAATTAATAGTATCCAATTTGCAAATGAATTCCAATTCAGCAGTTTCTCGCTGGAGTCTGGATTTGAAGTTTTTTTGTTTTAAGATAGCGACCTTCATGTCTGTAATTGCGTGACCAGAGAGATTGAAGTGTTCTCCGACTGGTTTATGAATGGTATAATTCTTGACATCTGATTTGTGTCCATTTATTCTTTTACGTAGAGACTGTCCAGTTTGACCAATGTACATGGCAGAGGGGCATTGCTGGCACATATCACATTGGTGGATGTGCAGGTGAATGAGCCTCTGATAGTGTGGCTGATGTTCTTAGGCCCTGTGATGGTGTCCCCTGAATAGATATGTGGGCACAGTTGGCAACGGGCTTTGTTGCAAGGATAGGTTCCTGGGTTAGTGGTTCTGTTGTGTGGTATGTGGTCGTTGGTGAGTATTTGCTTCAGGTTGGGGGGCTGTCTGTAAGCGAGGACTGGCCTGTCTCCCAAGATTTGTGAGAGTGTTGGGTCATCCTTCAGGATAGGTTGTAGATCCTTAATAATGCGTTGGAGGGGTTTTAGTTGGGGGCTGAAGGTGACGGCTAGTGGCGTTCTGTTATTTTCTTTGTTGGGCCTGTCCTGTAGTAGGTGACTTCTGGGAACTCTTCTGGCTCTATCAGTCTGTTTCTTCACTTCCGCAGGTGGGTATTGTAGTTGTAAGAATGCTTGATAGAGATCTTGTAGGTGTTTGTCTCTGTCTGAGGGGTTGGAGCAAATGCGGTTGTATCGCAGAGCTTGGCTGTAGACGATGGATCGTGTGGTGTGGTCAGGGTGAAAGCTGGAGGCATGTAGGTAGGAATAGCAGTCAGTAGGTTTCAGGTATAGGGTGGTGTTTATGTGACCATTGTTTATTAGCACTGTAGTGTCCAGGAAGTGGATCTCTTGTGTGGACTGGACCAGGCTGAGGTTGATGGTGGGATGGAAATTGTTGAAATCATGGTGGAATTCTTCAAGGGCTTCTTTTCCATGGGTCCAGATGATGAAGATGTCATCAATATAGCGCAAGTAGAGTAGGGGCGTTAGGGGACAAGAGCTGAGGACGCATTGTTCTAATTCAGCCATAAAAATGCTGGCATACTGTGGGGCCATGCGGGTACCCATAGCAGTGCCGCTGATCTGAAGGTATACATTGTCCCCAAATGTAAAATAGTTATGGGTAAGGACAAAGTCACAAAGTTCAGCCACCAGGTTGGCCGTGACATTATCGGGGATAGTGTTCTTGACGGCTTGTAGTCCATCTTTGTGTGGAATGTTGGTGTAGAGGGCTTCTACATCCATAGTGGCCAGGATGGTGTTATCAGGAAGATCACCGATGGATTGTAGTTTCCTCAGGAAGTCAGTGGTGTCTCGAAGGTAGCTGGGAGTGCTGGTAGCGTAGGGCCTGAGAAGGGAGTCTACATAGCCAGACAATCCTGCTGTCAGGGTGCCAATGCCTGAGATGATGGGGTGCCCAGGATTTCCAGGTTTCTGGATCTTAGGAGTAGATAGAATATCCCAGGTCAGGGCTCCAGGGGTGTGTCTGTGCGGATTTGTTCTTGTGCTTTTTCAGGAAGTTTCTTGAGCAAATGCTGTAGTTGCTTTTGGTAACTCTCAGTGGGATCATAGGGTAATGGCTTGTAGAAAGTGGTGTTGTTCATATTCCGACCTATTCATGATGACAACAGCACCTCCTTTGTCAGCCTTTTTGATTATGATGTCAGAGTTGTTTCTGAGGCTGTGGATGGCATTGTGTTCTGCACGGCTGAGGTTATGGGGCAAGTGATGGTGCTTTTCCACAATTTCAGCCTGTGCACGTCAGCGGAAGCACTCTATGTAGAAGTCCAGTCTGCTGTTTCGACCTTCAGGAGGAGTCCACCTAGAATCCTTCTTTTTGTAATGTTGGTAGGGAGGCCTCTGTGGATTAATATGTTGTTCAGAGGTATTTTGGAAATATACCTTGAGTCGGAGACGTCGAAAATAGGATTCTAGGTCACCACAGAACTGTATCATGTTCGTGGGGGTGGAGGGGCAGAAGGAGAGGCCCCGAGATAGGACAGCTTCTTCTGCTGGGCTGAGAGTATAGTTGGATAGGTTAACAATATTGCTGGGTGGGTTGAGGGAACCATTGCTGTGGCCCCTTGTAGCATGTAGTAGTTTAGAAAGTTTAGTGTCCTTTTTCTTTTGTAGAGAAGTAAAGTGTGCATTGTAAATGGCTTGTCTAGTTTTAGTAAATTCCAGCCACGAGGAAGTTTGTGTGGAAGGTTGGTTTTTTATGAGAGTATCCAGTTCTGAGAGCTCATTCTTAATCTTTCCCTGTTTGATGTAGAGGATGTTGATCAGGTGATTCCGCAGTTTCTTTGAGAGCGTGTGGCACAAGCTGTCAGCATAGTCTGTATGATATGTAGATTGTAATGTAATGTAACCACAGCAAGTATGCAGTACAGTCTAAGAAGCATGTGTTGTAGGCTGCTCCACCCAACACTGTAGATGGAACTGATGAGCTACATATGAGCCACAAAGAATCCGTAAAAGGCATCTTCCAGTGGCAAGCAGTTTGATGACCTTTGAAAAGACACACTTTTGTCTGGTATGGCATAAAATCACAAATTGATTTGGTAGCCAGAATCAGCACAGTTACATGTGTCAATACAGTAGAGGACAAATATAACCACCTGCAGTATGCTACAGAAATATATAGTAAGGCACATAATGAAATTATTTCAAAGTAATAGTTTATATGCCAAAAAATGCCAGATTCTTTTGGAGGGTTGGATTCTTTTGGATTCTTCTTTTAAACTCCTTTCTCATGTTTAGCTCAGTGATTAGGGTATTCACTGGGGATTTCGGAGACAAAGGTTCAGATTCCTATTCTGGAGCAGGGACTTGAATAACCCCTCCAAAGTGAGTGCCCTGCCCACCGGGCTATAAGGTATTCTGTGGTATACTCTCAGTCTGTCCTGCTGAAGCTATTCCATTTTGTATAAAATACTTCATTGGGCCAGAAAGGAAGAATGTTTTTATATCCTAATGGTTAGAGACTTGCCTGGGATAATGGAGACACAAGTTCAAGTCAACTCACCTACGAGGCAGGAGTGTCTCACGCATCCCACATAAGTGCCCTAATCAGTGGATTAAAAGTTATAAATTGGTCCAATAAAAGATATCACCTCACCCACCTCATCGCTAGGCACTAATGCTAGACATTCTGGAATACAATAAAATATCTTGCTTGTTAAAAAAACCCAACAACAATCCATTATTCTCTGCAGCACCTGGCCAGACTCAGAATCTCTTGGAAGATAAAATATTAACATGTATATTAATCATCAGGAAGATATCTTTGAATTAACTAGAAACCCAGGTCTATGACTAGGTCAGATCTTTACAGAGGGCACTCCATCAGGAAAAAAGATGAGTCCTCAGTGAAGCTTTTTGAACAAGAAACTCCATTCTTCCCTCTTAATAAATCACTGACTCCCTAGTTCTCTGCCATAGCTCTGGAGAAGTGTTAACGGTATCTGTTCTTGCCTCTTTCATTTTTCACTTGCTGGTCCCACTTTTATCTTCCTGTACTCCCTAACCTGTATTGTTTCCCGCATTTTGTCTCTTCTATCCTGCTTTTCTACTCTTCCTTTTTTATTTTATAGCAGCCTTGAGAGACATTGCTTGAGAGAATCAGACAGAGAAGACTAATGGAAAGAGAGGTCATTTTTGATGCGGGGTTTGGAGGCGGAGGGTGAGGCTGCAGGACTCACAGGGTCAGGAACAATGTTCCAGGCAGAGCACAGATGAGGCATGAGATGAAGTCTGGAGTCACTCGTGGGAGTCAAGGTAGAAAATAGTAATGTGAGCTGAACTGGCAAAAGCATGGACCCTGTTGAGAGGGAAACTTTAGCAATGAGTTGCAATTAAAAGTGGATCTGCACTGGCTTTTGGAGATCAGGATGAGGAGTTTCTACCTTGAGAAGAGCTCAGAAGCTTTAAAGAGTGAAGGTGACTGGCAAGGAAGATAAGCATTACTACATAGTTTTGATGGTAAAATGATGAGTTATTTTGTGTTAACTTTGGGCCAAATTTCTGAAAAAGTAAGTTGTTTGGAAAATTGATTTTTAATTGGTTTGTATAGCCTCAAGCAGGACACTGTGGTGTGAAGCCAGGTGAAATTTTTAATGACTCTGGCTCTCCCTAGTTAGCACATGTTACTACTCAATAGTCAAAATTCTCCAGATGGTTTTTAGCAATCTCCAGAAAATTCTCAGTACACTGAATTTGTGGGAATTAGTCCTGCAGATATAGGTGGTAGATATTTTGCTGCTCATCACACAATATCAGCTAATAGTATGAACTTGCAAAAAAGGCCCTTCTTCCACAAATTACAGTAGAATTATTCATGCAAGAAGTACGTTTGTCTCAGAAGGCTCACCTTCCAAAAGTAGCACCTTCAGGAAATACGTCACCACCGGGTAGTTTGGCTTATCTGGGTCTTTTATAGGGAGAAGCTGCAGGAACCAGGAAGAATCTAATATTTATGTTCTTCTTCCTCTTCCCATGGTTGATACTAGTTGCAACCCTCAGCTGTAAAAAGGAACAGCAAAATAAAGTGAACTTATGGTTTCCCTGCTGCCCAACCTTAAAGTGTAGCAGAGCAATCATTATTATTCATTCAGAAATATTTACAGAAGAAAAAGAACACATATCAGAACAGGAAAATGTATTTCATGCTCTGTTTTTCTGTGAGCATTTATTATCATGTGAAGATTACTTTGGTTTTAAAACTTTTTTTTCCATAGGAATAGATTGGATTGCTTATCTCTCTGTCTGATTGCTGTCATGCTGAATCATTCTCAGGATAATATTGTTCTGTATAAAATATCTCACACGTTAAAGAGAGGCTTCCTTTTACATTACAATATATCTGAAAATACTTTTGAGTTCTGTTCTTTACTCCTAAACCTGAATCAGTTATGTATGCAACCCCCTTGTGGCTATGGATCCCCTTTCCCACACTCATCCACAATTCTCAGTTAAAAAGACAGACAAAATATTTTATTTAGAAACAAGTCTGCATCTACTTCATATATATACATATATATATATATATGCAAAATATATACATATACAAAATAACATGTACTCAGCATTCCATATTTCTGTCCTCTTGTCCTTTATGTCTAAGTGTATTTGCATGAGAATCTGATCTTTGTTTAAGAATTCAACTGTTCCAACTGCTGTTTCATTACAATTATGAGATATCACAATTGGGCTACTGTGGCAATTATTATGGTGCAACCAAATGAGGATTATAACTTCATGTGGGTCTTAAAAGTAGGAGTAGATGAATTTGTGGGAATCAAATGTTATTTTCATGCATATGGTTTCATAATAACAAATGAGAGAATGATATCTCTACCACTAATCATGCACATAAGTAGGATAAACCTGGCCCTATTGAAGTCAATGGGAGTTTTGCCATTGATTTCAACGTCGTTAGGATTTCATTCATGAAGTCTGACCAACAAAAAATGCTTATAATTCAGAAAGAGTGTTGTATACATTTTCCCTCTAAAACTTTCAATATGGCGTCAACAACCCTTTATTTAAATCCACTCAGCTAAGCTTTCCCTATATATTTTAATTAGCATACTACAATCTGCATCATCAGTTAAGATCTCAGTGTTATCATGTTGCCCCTTTCTCTTTCAGTAATTGGAAACAGAAATATATTATAGTTATTTGTCTCTTCCAGAAAGAGTAAAAAAGAGAGAAGTTACACAGATAACTTTGATATTATGGAGTAGTGGTAGTTGCTCCATAACTCTGGTTGAAGCTAATTTCTCACTATAATCCTGATTTAAAAATAAACAAACAACCCCTAAAAAAAAAGAAGAGAAAGAAAGACAGACACATCCTTATAAAAATGGTTATGCTACATTTCCTTTCAAAGGCAAAATTTTGGGGAAGTTTGGTAAAAATAAGAGAATGAGTTTGAACTTTTGTTCTGAAGAATGATGTCATTCACTTGAATATTTTTCTTTAGTTATTTGCTTCATAACGTTGCTATGCTTGGCGTAGAAGCTCCAAATTTCTGTTTTTGGCCATGCTGAGAAGAAATGCTTTATGGTATTTTTGAGGTCGTTAGTGGGAAAATTACAATGCTATGTAATATAAACATTTATAATGAACTACAGAAAAATATAAGCAGAAAAGAGGTTTACTTGGGGCTCATTAGAGCAGAGATCTAAATAGAAAACACAAAGAAGCAAATGGGCCAGAACCTAGAGGGAAAGAGGAAGTGTTCACCCTCACTAATGACAGGTCCTGTTGTGTATTTGTATCACATGATCATATATTATTATTTTCACAGAGCCACTGCCTTATTCAGACCCAGAGTCTAAAGTCCGTGATCAGGTTGAATAGCACCCTACTCCATGAAAAGTCCCATTTAAATCAGTGAATCAATGGACTACTCAACACTTAATTTTGCAATCTTAACATTCTGTGAAACAAGTTTTGTTTGTTTGTTTGATTCATGTTGCTTGTCTAATTTAAGCTACGGAGACCTGATTTAGGCTACAGCATATAGCAATGCAGATGCCATAATGGAATCGGTAGGAAGGCATGTAGAATTAGGGAAAGAAAAAAGCATTTCCAAGTGAATTATTTCAATGTAACTCATTTTCATTTAGTGCTAATATGGTCAAGTTATTACAAAATTATGCACTGTGGGTCTGATTCCCATTTTCACTAAAGCTCCAATTAAATGCTCTTGCAGTTTAAAAAAGGCCTTGTATAAATGAAAATAAGGCGCTTTAAGATAAAAGCAGCAGTTCAGCAATAGGCTTTGCCCACGCTTTAACATTAGGTCTGTGTAACAGGGTACTGGTACCAGGGTGCATACGCACATCCTTCTTTCAAAGCTCAACACGTTACAGTTGTGTGTGCCGAGTCTCAGAGCCCAGGTCAGCTAAAAATAGCAATGTAGACTTTAGGGCTCAAACTAGAGCTAGGGATCTGAGACCCTGCAAAGGGGGAGGGTCTCAGAGCCTGGACTCCAGCCTGAGCCCAAATGCCTACCCAGTAATTTTATAGCCCCACAAACTGAGCACTGTTAGCCTGAGTCAGCTGATCAGTGCCTAACCACAGCCATGCCAGGGGGCTTTTATTGCAATGTAGATATACCCTTAAATAACGTGGGGGGTCACGTTATTGCAGGTTACAAATGGTGTTTGCTATAAATACAGGCAGCTGACCTTTAAAAGGGAGAGACTCAGGTGCCAGGAAAGACCTGGGAGTTGGTGTTTCACACTAGTCCAGCAGAAGGCCTGAGAGGCAGACAACTGTGGGAAGCAGAGCTGACTTGGAAGAAAACTCAAGTGGGGAGAGCTAAGAATCTGTGGAAGAAGTGAGTGTGAGGACTGTGAATAGTATCCAGGAAGGTCTACTAAATGGTAGAAGCTGGGAAAGCTTCAGATAATTTGTACCTTGAGTTTATTGGGCCTAGGTTATTTCTAGAGCTGGGCAAAATCTTTCAACTGAAACTTTTTTGGTGAAATATGCAGGTTTGAGTCAACCTAAAATTTTTCCAAATTTGTGTTAATTTTGGCAAATTGTTTTGATGGAAAAAACCCCAAATTCCAAAAAGAAACATTTCAACTTTTTGATTCATACACTTTTTGATTTGAAATTATCTCTATTTTTATTATTTTAAAAATTTTAAATGAAAAATGCTCAAAATCAAAAGGAAATGTTGAAAATATTTGGTGTAGGGTTTAACCAAAAATGATTTAAAAAAAATTTTTTTTGAACTACCAGTGAACCGAATTATTCACCCGGCTCTAGTTGTACCTTCTGTTATTTAAATAAAGCTAACCCAATGGAAAAGGTCTTGAAGTAGAGGGTTTCTGGGGTCTTTATTCTGCCAGTATTCTACAAACTGAATACCTAAGAATAGTGAATGTTGGCCAGGCCACTAATGTTATTCTCCACTCTCTTAAAAAAAAACTTCCAGAAGACTTTTAACTTCTATATAAAAAGCCATCAGAGATGGCAGAAAGCACCAAAAAGTAATATCTCCTCTACACTGTAATTTTTAGACTGATCAGGGCAGTGTCAGGAATAGGATGCTTTTAGCTAAATAAATATGGCAAGAGATTAAAAAAAAAAAGAAAAGAGGCATATATTCTAAATTGTTCTTAGTGTCCAAACATTTAAAAGAAAGCAGAAGGGGAATACAATAAATAAAAATATATCAAAATGTTTAATTAATATAAATTGTACAAGCTGTTGTTATGCTTTCAGTCTCAGGTATGTCAGGGGATTTCTGACTGAAGTACATTAGCTGGAGTAGTAGGCTGACAAGTAAAGGATAAACTAGATTAAGCTTCACACTCACTGAGATTTTAAGTGCCTTTTGGTAGAGTAGTTTCTTTATTCACTTATTTTTATTATACAATCTTGTGACTAGGCTTTAAGCCAATGCTTAGTAACACACTGTGCCTAGGAAGTAACTGAATTAGTTTTTCTGTATTTACCATGTGGTGTATTTTAGGGTGTCTCATGTCCCAGGAAGAGGTAAGTGACTGTAGAAGTCAGCATTTTCCCAGCTGGAGGCTTTATAGCTCTTCTGATACAGAAACAGGGGATCAGGTAGGCAGCACTAGGGACCCTAGGATGTGAATAGGAGAGTCAACTTACATGTTGGCCTACCAGAAGACTGCAGATGTGGGAGTGGGGCAGATGGTGGTCTCCCAGAAAATCCAAGAGGGAGGTGGGAGAGTGCTAGCCACCCTTGACTATGTCTAGAAAGGTATATATTGGAAGGAGTAGGAAACCACCATCCTACTGCCTAAATAAGGACTGGGAGCTAGGTCTGAAGGTAGAATAAATTCAGGTGAGTTTCAGTGATTTCCATTAAACTTACCTGGACTTGTATAGTTTCACTTTCACACTTTGGCTATAAATTAGAATGTGCAAAGCTAACCCACTGGTACATTTGTCAAAGCTCAAGAAATGGACATGTTTTGTACATCCCCAGTTAGGTAAAATCACTTGAATCTGTCCGCTTAGGTATGCCTTCTCCATTCTTATTACTGCTGTTCACAATCTACATGGATTTGGATTTTCATTTCCAGGCACACTGGATGAGTCATCCTTCTGAGGATTAGAAACAGCAGCAAGGTGTTGATAACCAAGCTAAGAAATGAAAAGATGTCATAATGGTTTCTAGCACCCTTCTGTACCTCACACTCATGCTGCTCTGCTTGTTGGGGCAGCTGAAGATCCTGCAGCCTATTTATTTTACACCTCTGACTCATTTGCAGAGGTAGAGACAAAGAATGCAGCTTCATATGCATGTAGTTACAGACTAGTCTGACTTCTCAAGTATGTCACATTCTGATTGGGCCGTACCACAAAATACGGAAAGCTGGCTTTTGAGAGAAATAAAGGTGCATGGTTGTTTTTATGTTATGTCAGGAACATTAGGAAAATAAGCATGAACATCTTTTTGAATGCTGCAGAGAAAAGGGTTCATTGCATTTGATTCTTTTGTGAGTTCAGAGCCTTGTCATAAACACAAACTGGACTTATGCTGGGATTTTAATAAAAATGGAAGAATATCCAAATGTTCAGTAATTTGCTTTTGTTGATATCCTAATTTAGCTGGAATTTCTTTTTCAACAATTTTCTATTCCTAGCTCTGACACTTACATATTTTAAAATTTATAAATTGCCCAGTACAGCATCTTCAGGAACTTCTGTAATATATCATTTAGAATGTTCATGTAAGAAGAATGACATCTTGGTGAGATCTTGGGACATTCACTTAACTTTCCTGTTCCTCAATAAGCAAAATGGGGATAAAATAACATCTCAAAGAGAATGTTGTGAAGTTAAATTTATTAACTATTGGGAGGCACTTTGAGATCCTTGGATGGAAGACACACTAAAATTGTAAAATATCATTTATTATGTATTGAGTCAAATGCTGTAATTCTTATATATATTTTACTTGTTTAAAATCTCTATTAAGAACTTCAGGATTTTCCATTATTATAAAAATTCAGAGTGTAAAACTCATTAGATCAGGGTTTGTAGGGAGCCAGGGTGGCTTTCCGCCAAACCAGAGGGTAAAGAGCCACTCTCTCAGCCTGAGTGGCGGGGCCAGACCTAGCTTACTCCAACCCCGGAAGGGGCGGGGTGGAATACGAAGTACAAAGGGTGGGCCCTTTGCCCAGTGTGGGCAGCACCAGGGAGGGAGACAGACACGGGCTGCTGGCTGTTCCCTCCAGACCCTGCTGCCGAGCCAGGGGAGGCCCTGGGCCAGGAGAAACCTGACCTGGAGGAAGGACTGGGGCTATCAGGACTGCCAGCTGCCGAGTACCCGGAGGAACTGGAGGAGCCAGGCAGTGGCCCAGGCCAGCGTGAGCTAACGCGGAGGGGGATCTGGAGCTGGAGCTGCCAGCAGCTGAATACCCTGACAAGCTGGAGGGACCAGAGGGACCCGCTCGAGAGACCGGGTAGGAAGTAGCCCAGGGGCAGAACTGCACAGTGCGGATGGTTCCCCGCTGACCCAGCGGCGGGACCCTCTCCTCCCGCCACTGTCAGGGCCCTGGGCTGGAATGCAGTGGAGTTGTGTGGGCCTGCTTTCGCCTACCCCGGCCAGCCTGCCTCGGGGAGCAGAATCCCGACAATGCCACTGATTCTTGCCGGCGCTCCCCATGCCTGAGGGGTGCGCCACTGACTCTTGCCGGCACTCCCCATGTCTGACGGCTCACCACTGACTCTGGCCGGTACACCTCCCTCCGCTAATTTCCTAGTGACAGAAAAGTGTGAGCAAGGCCTGCCAGTGAGGCAGTAGTTCCCCACCCCGCCTCCAGCGGCTCGGTGGACCAATTGAAACCTATCACAGGGTTATTTATTTTCCTGTCTCCTCCATCCCCCCAGTAGTTTCTAATTTGCCAATAGGGTAGGGACTGCCACAAGACAAGTGTTTTCACAGGACTCTGGTATTTCCACTTCCAGTCCTAGATGTACACAGGAAATGCAGAGCAGTTTTTAATTTGATTTGTATGGCTTCAGACCATCCAAGAGGGATTGATTTCCCCCTCTCTAGTCCTACTTCCAAAGGAAGAGAATAACTGGCCTGTGAATTACCAAATCAGTCTAGGAAAATGAGTGTCTAAAAATGTGTTGAATGTATCAAACAATAGGTGGTTGGTCATAAGCATCACTAAGGATAGGTTATATATTCATTTAAAAGTGGTCTCAGAGCAGCTGTGAGGGCAATCACAAACTTCCTGGGGTTGAGTGGTGGCACCTGGATACTAGGTAGAGCCTGAGATGGCCTACACCCAGTGGTTCTCAACTGTGGTCCACTGCTTGTTCAGGGAAAGCCCCTGGCGGGCCAGGCCAGTTTGTTTACCTGCCACATCTGGAGGTTCAGCCGATTATGGCTCCCACTGGCCGCGGTTCGCCAATGGGGACTGCAGGAAGCGGCGTGGGCCGAGGGATGTGCTGGCCGCCCTTCTTGCAGTCCCCATTGGCCTGGAGCAGCGAACCGCGACCAGTGGGAGCCGCGATCAGCCAA
This sequence comes from Eretmochelys imbricata, assembly GCF_965152235.1. Lineage (NCBI taxonomy): Eukaryota > Metazoa > Chordata > Testudines > Cheloniidae > Eretmochelys > Eretmochelys imbricata. Next base: position 147,622,542 of record NC_135572.1, read on the forward strand.
ATCTGCAGATGCGGCAGGTAAACAAAATTGACCCAGCGCGCCAGGGGCTTTCCTTGAACAAGTGGTAAACCACAGTTGAGAAGCGCTGGCCTGCACAGAAATGCTTGATTTTTTTTTTTTTAAATATTTGGAGGAGACCTAACATGCTCACTCTCCTCCAATTTTATGTTTCAGAAAGAGGTATGGGAAAGATTCCAGAGGCATCTTCTTTATGTCCATATTTTTGTCCCCAGAATATTCAAAATAAATACTGTCCTCTATCGACAACTCTAAGAGATAATGGAACATGAGAGACCAAAAAGTATCACCCCATGCAGAGAAGAACAAATTGTTCCAGTTAGGTCAAAATAGTAATGTAGCCCCTTCTTCACTGATTATATAACAACTGGTAATTTGCTTGATGTATTGTACCAACTATTTAACAAAAGAAGCTAGCTTAGCATATGACACAAAGGTACAGAAACTTTCACAATTCAGCTGAAGGTTGGGAACCATTGTTTGTACTCATATTGGTTCAGCATGTGGACTGAAAGGAGAAAAGGAGACCACTCAGCAAACTACTTTATTTCCAATATTAGTGTTTTTCATTTAAGTTCTATAAAAAGTGGATTGAATTACTGTATGGGATGTCCCAGTTGTACAGTTGTTCCAGTACCTCTGTATGTAACAAACCAGGTAGTAAATACTCCTTCATAAGAACCCATTTTTGCATAGGCACTCTGGCTTGAACTGCTTTGCCCAGGCAGTCGAGACCATTATTTATGGCCATCTGGCCTGAGTCAGATCCTCTGCCCATTCATGTTTACTCTCCTGTCTGTTTCCTTTCTATTTAAGCCATTAAAATAGTATTCCCGTTTTAGCTTCCTCCTGGTTACTAGGAAAGCAAGGTGATACCAGCACCATCTACCCATAATGGGAAAGTGGAAGAGAAATAATAAATTCCCCAGAAACTGGTACAGTATTGATATTCGAGACTGCAGCACTCCATTTCTGCCAGCATGTGATACTAAGTGACGTTTTAAATTTGAAGTTCTTTGATCTCACTCAGTTGGATCAAGAAGATCTCTCCCAGCAGAAAGCAGGCACTGATCTCTTCTCTTGGGTCCAGAGGAGGTTGTCTTTAAAGAGGAGTTTTATCCTAAGGTATTAAAGGGTTAATGTTTCTATCTCTGTGGTGTAGTTGGTAGAAGGATGGAGGGAACCAACTCCACATTGTCCATCCTGCCACTGGGTTTCTCCTTCTCCTCTATCTGAGGAATCCATGGGAAATTTCCTTAGGGAAGGGATTTGGTATTATTAGGATATCTTTCTGGTTTTACCTTTTTCTGCCTCCCTGAGCCTGCTTTTCTTCTGTGCTGATTTCTCTATCACAGGGACCTTTGGTGAAATGTTCCTGTGACTGACAGAAACATTTTCAAATGACTGAACTCTGTATTTTACATATTTTGGCACTATGAACATACTGGGGTCAAATTCAGGCCAGTTCCAAGTGGCTGTAATTCCATACTTTGACTCACCATGCAGACTGTGCATAGTGTCTTAGGTTCTTGTCTGATGCTGTAGTTAAAGTTAGCTGTGGTACTTTTGCAAATGTCCCAGGTGTAAGTGTAATTGCCAAAAGCAGCTTTCCATTAAAATCGCCTTTTTAATGGCAAATTGTTTTCAGTAATCGTATCTTTCCGCACAATATGTAATGTCTATGTACAATAATAATATCTGTGTGCATTTTACCTCCAATCTCATACACATGCTCCAACAGATTCAGTTTTATGTGTATCTGAGTCCTCAGTGAACCCATATGAGAGGTTACAAATATTGCATGTACTGAAAGAAGCTGGGAAATTTGCTTTGAATTTTTTATTACTAGACCCTAACTTCTGCTTAAATGTTTTGTGGAGAAATGATGGAATTCCACTTTATTTTATTCATTTGAGCCCTTGGGTAATTGCCATTTCAAGATCTTCCCAATGTGATGTGTTTTCATAGAATACTTTAGCATTTCTTTTTCTGAGGAATTGAAATTTTATGAAAATGTGGGAACATACCAATGTGGTCTTGAGTCTAGTGCTTTCATAAAGAATGAGTTTGACTCAGACTTTTAATGAGTCAGAGAACGAGAGAGAGCTGTGTAATACAAGAAAAAAATGCTTACTGATTTACTCACAAGGGAAGCCTTAATGATTATTTTTGAGTACTATAAAGGAAAAATGTCTGCTTTCTAAAGGCAATTTTTTGTATCACAGCACCGATAAAAATTCAAAATCAGTAGCTTCTTTAAACACAAGCACTTTAAGAGTAGAAGTTGGAGCAAGGCATAAGTGTTCCTTGTCTATCAGCAAATATTACTATCAGTGAGGGACTACATTGTATAAACCTGACATCCTCTTCAGATGATATTGATGAGGACAAGGGGGAGTTCAGTTTACTGTGTGTGCTTGGTTTTTTAGGAGAGGAGAGAGCTTTAAAGTTACCGCTTCTGAGAAACGAAGCATGCAATAAAATAGTTCAGTACTTCTGGTGTGATTAATATGAATGTGCTAATCAAAACAAATATCTTGTGGGACTTGTGCACACTGTTATGGAAATAGGGCATAGCCACGCCGTGGTGCTAATAGAAGAGGAGAAAAGCAGTGTTTCCTTCAACCCCTCTGGCCTCCCTACTTCAGAGACATCAGATCGGAGTTTTCTGTGCTCTTATAACAAGAGGGCACACACAAACATTCTTTCACATTCCCTTCTCATTCACACGTATTCTGTGTGTGTGCTTTTTCTCTCTCTTCCCCCTTCCTCCTCCTCTTCCACTTACCTGTTTCAAAAGCAATGGAATTTTAGATGCATTTGTTGTCTTAAAGTAATGTGGCCTGTTCCTTCTCATTACTGCATTGCACGTACTTTCCGTACTTTAATATTTATTTAATAAAAAGAACAAGCTGCACCTGACACACTAGAACATAATCTAAGTGGATTCTGCATTTCTCTACACTAGACTCTGACTTGAGCCATTTTCAGACGTTAAGATGAGGAGCAAAGCTGACCAGCACACCAATTAAGTTCCATCATTATGTTAGGAAGAAATAAAAATCTGTGAGGCCATTATAAAAATAATAATCAGTTGAGAGGCTTACATTCTTCAGGTTACCCACTGACATTTTTCCTAAGCAAGCCCCTTAAGGCTGAATTATGGCTGCTTTGGGTGCTAACAAAGTAAAGTGTCTAGAGTTTATGAAACATTTCTATTTTCCAATCACAAGATCCTTGATTTTCTGGATCTCTCTGCCCCTTAGGCTCCAAACTGCTACAGTATAAATCTGTAAATCAGTAAATGTTATATACCTCCTGTCTTCTGAGTTAAGTGTAATAGTTGGTTCCAGAAGGGTTTCAAATGCTGGCAGTGTTAGCTATTTATTTTAATTACAGGTAGATGACAATTAGTAGAATTGTCTTGTTAATATTAATAACACTACCATTGTAAGTTTGAATTTAGCTGAGTTTAAATGAACAGTGCTCTTAATGCTTTAGATGTAAGGGTTAGCCTTTCATAGCATCCAATAAATAAACATAGTTAGTGATAAGCATTGGAACAAAACCTGGTATTCATGTATTGTTAGCAACTGAAAACATTTTAGATTATCATCTTCATTATCCATATGTGTCTGTAATGAAATAAGGTTAATTCATATTCATTGCTCTTCCTTCTATTTATAAACATAAGAAGTTAATAGCTTGGTTGAACCTATGCTTTATTAGTAATGGTAAAATATTGAAAAAGATGCTGAGATTTGTACCACTTTTGTGGCCACAAACCCTCACTCCCACCTCCTGCCGCCACAATTATATGAATTAGAGGGCATCAGTTAACAGGAGGAAAATTGCTTACAATGGTCCTTAATTTATTAAACACTATGTGTTATAGCAGTGTTATACACAAAGTTGAATAAAATAGCAGGAAATATAATACTTGCTCTTTCCTCAGGAAGTCTTTTGCTGTATTTCTGCATTGTGTAGACTTAACAACATTTCTGGATGGATTTTGCCTGGTGCCACCTTAGAGTTTGTGTAATAACGATGACCTTAATAGTAAAAATAGAGATGGTCAAGAATTGCAATATCCTATCAAATCCACACAGATGTGGGTAATGCCTAGAAGTTCCCTTCTCAGATGTCTGTTTGGTCCATTTAGCCCAACATTGTGTCTTGGAACAGTAGCCAATGCCAGATGCTTCAAGGGTAATGAACAAAACAGGGAAATTATCAAGTGATCCATCCCCTCTCTGGCAGCCAGAGGCTTAGGGATGCCGAAGGCATGGGGTTGCATCCCTGACCATCTTGACTAATAGTCATTGATGAACCTATCCTCCATGAATGTTTCTAGTTCTTTTTTGAACACAGTTATAGTTTTGTCCTTCACAACATCCCCTGTCTATGAGTTCCGTAGGCTTATTGTACATTGTGTGAAGAAGTACTTCCTTTTGTTTGTTTTCAACCTTCTGCCCATTAATTTCAGTGGGTGACTCCTGGTTCTTATATTATGTGAAGGGGTAAATAACACTTCCCTATTCACTTTCTCCATACCATTCATAATTTATACATCTGTCATCTCCCCCCTTAGTCATCTCTTTTCCTAGCTGAACAGTCCCAGTCCTTTTAATCTTTCCTCATAGGGAAGCTGTTCCATACCCTTAATCATTTTGTTGACCTTCTCTGTACCTTTTTAATCTCTAATATATCTTTTTTTGGAAGGGATGACCAGAACTGCACAGAATATTCATGGTGTGGGCATACCATGGATTTATATAGTAGCATTATGATATTTATGGTCTTGTTAGCTATCCCTTTCCTAATGATTCCTCACATTCTGTTAGCTTTTTTGACTGCCATTGCACATTGAGCAGATGTTTTCAGAAAACTATCCACAATGACTCCATGATCTCTTTCTTGAGTGGTAACCGCTAATTTAGACCCCATCATTTGGCACATATTGTTGGGATTAGGTTTTCCAATATGCATTCCTTTGCATTTATCCACAATGAATTTCATGTGCTATTTTGATGCCCAGTCACCCAGTTTTGTCAGATCACTTTGTAATTCTTCACTGTCAGCTTTGGATTTAACTATCTTGAGTAATTTTGTATCATCTCCAAACTTTGCCACCTTACTGTTGCCCCTTTTTCCAGATCCATTTATGAATATATTGAACAGTACTGGTCCCAGTACAGACCCCTGGGGGACACCACTATTTACCTCTCTCCATTCTGAAAACTGGCCATTTATTCCTTCCCTTTGTTTCCTAGCTTTTAACTATTGAGAGGATGCATGAGAGGATCTTCCCTCTTATCCCATGAAAGCTTACTTTATTTAAGGCCCTTTAGTGAAGAACCTTGTCAAAGACTTTCTGAAAGTCCAAATACATTATATCTACTGAATCATCCTTGACCAGATATTTGTTGACCCCCTCAAAGAATTCTAATACATTGTGAGGCATGATTGCCCTTCACAAAAGCCATGCTGACTCTTCCCCAACAAATCATGTTCATCTAGGTGTCTGATAATTCAGTTGTTTACTATAGTGTCACCCAATTTGCCTAGTACTAAAGTTAGGCTTACCATCCTATAATTGCCAGGATTGCCTCTGAAGTCTTTTTTTAAAAATTGGTGTCACATTAGCTATTCTCCAGTTATCTGGCACAGAAGATGATTTAAGTGATAAATTTACATACCACAGTTAGTAGTTCTGCAACCACTCCTTGACTGCTGCTAATAGACACTCTTGGCCTGTTTCTCCAGTTTTATTCGGAGGCAACTACATTGACTTTGGTGGTAAAAAACTAGTGGAGAACCATGTCTTCTAATATTAAAATACTCCTTTGTACCTCACTGCCCACATAAATCACTATTATTTTCACACAAAAAAAACAAGTGAAGGAAGAAAACATGGGGTAAGGAAGGCAGATCAAATCAATCGATTTCTTTTTGCTTTGATGGAATAAAAGGTGTTTTTTTCTTTCTATTTTAAATACTGTGGCAGTATCCTAATACTAAAATAAGGACAAAGTAAGTAGATGATATATTTTACTCTATTTCCTCTCTTTTTATACTAACATCATAGTATTAATAATACAGTCACTGAGTGGAAACCAGTAACTCTAGATGATTCCTTAAACTGGTTTGGGGACACTGAGAATTGTATAAGTTATAAACACTTGTTGAATTTCTTAGAGAACAGTGCTTTACCATATTACCCCCCCCCTTTTTTTATGTTTTACCACTTTTTGTATCAATCATCTTAAAAACAAAAATCAAAGCAAAGAGCACCATATTAGAGGTTGGATGATTTTAATAAATCATTCATTCTTTGAATGTCAGCATTTCAAAAATGCTTTCATTGGACACACAGGTCATTTTGTGACTGGGTGAGTATAAGTCTTTGCTTTCTGGAAATACTTGCTTAAACGTTTAGGTTATGGTAAACATTCCAGCCAAAAAACTCATTAGTTAGACTATTCACAGAAAGTAAACACTAGGGGACAGACCCTTAGATGGTGTAAATTGCTGTAACTCCATTGAAATCAGAGAAACTTTTTTTTACTATTTACACTAGCTGATGGTTTGCCCCAAAAGGGCTGCAAATGCAGTCAGTGTACTGATTTTAAAACTTCACACAAATATTAGTGAACTTTGTGTGTGTGTATTCCCTGCCCTAGATGTAATGTCACACTGAAAAAAAAAGCGTATGTGGATGACAGTAAAAAAAGGGTAGTGACTGTGGTGTTTTGGAGTGCTATATTGCAAATGTCTGTTAAGAAAAAAATATCCTGGTTTGAATCTTTCAAATACTGTCAACTATAAATATTGACAAGGTGGTTTAAACGTTTAGGCCTAGCAGTCTTGAAAAGTTTCCCTTTATTCTGTGATATTTCATATTCTAACTATCCTGTTATGATTTTCTGTGAAATTAAATGTGGTTATTATTATTATTATTATTTCTTGCAGTGTCCACAATATGCCAAGCACTTTCTACTAAAGAAGGACATGACTTGTGTCCTGAATGTGCTTATCTGTTCCAAACCATATGCTGGAAATTATATCAATCATATTGTTAGAAAACAAGGCACATTTGACAGTTCAGTTTAAGTTACTGAATTTAATTACCTAGATCAATGTCAGTCCCAGGATTTTGTCCACATACCACTTGGGAATATGACAGAGGCTGCCCATTCAGGCATTGCACTATTTATTTTTCTTGTTTCCTTTTTTAATGGGCAAAGTTACAGAGGCTTTGTGAGACAATTGTAGGACTGGAAGGGACCTTGAGAGGTCATCTAGTCCATTCCCCTGCACTCATGGGAGGACTAAGTATTATCCAGACCATTCCTGAAAGGTGTATGTCTAACCTGCTCTTAAAAAGCTCCAGTGATGGAGATTCCACAACCTCCTTGGCAATTTATTCTAGTGCTTAACCACCTTAACAGGAATTTTTTCCTAATGTCCAATCTAAATCTCCCGTGCTGCAATTTAAGCCCATTGCTTCCTGGCCTATCCTCAGAGGTTAAGAAAAACAATTTTTCTCCCTCCTCCTTGCAACAACCTTTTATGTACTTCAAAACTGTTATCATGTCCCCTCTCAGTCTTCTCTTTTCCAGATAAACAAACCCATTTTTTTTCAATCTTCCCTCATAGGTCATGTTTTCTAGACCTTTAGTCATTTTTGTTGCTCTTCTCTAGACCTTCTCCAATTTGTCCACATCTTTCCTGAAATGTGGCTCCCAGAACTGGACGCAATACTCCAGTTGAGGCCTAATCAGCATAGAGTAAAGCGGAAGAATTACTTCTCATGTCTTGTTTACAACACTCCTGCTAATACATCCCAGAATTATGTTAGCCTTTTTTGCAACAGCTGTTGACTCATATTTAGCTTGTTGTCCACTATGACCTTCAGATTCCTTTCTGCAGTACTTCTTTCTAGGCAGTCATTTTCCATTTTGTATGTGTGCAACTGACTGTTCCTTCCTAAATGGAGTAGTTTGCATTTGTCTTTATTGAATTTCATCCTATTTACTTCAGACCATTTCTCCAGTTTGTCCAGATGATTTTGAATTTTTATCCTATCCTCCAAAGCATTTGCAACCCCTCACAGCTCGGTGTCATCTGCAAACTTTATAAGTATACTCTCTATGCCAGTATCTAAATCATTGATGAAGATATTGAACAGAACCAAAATCCATTCCTGCAGGACCCCACTCGTTATGTCCTTCCAGCATGACTGGCAACCACTGAAAACTACTCTCTGGGAATGGTTTTCCAAGAGTTTTGCACCCACCTTATAGTAGCTCCATCTAGGTTGCATTTCCTAGTGTTAGATCGCCACAAAAGAATCACATGATACGACAACAGAGCAGTCTACTAAAAAGTCTTATGATATGCTCCTCACTTACAAATACTGGAATCATGCTGGTGGAAGCTAAACTCTAAACCTGTACATCTGCTTCAGATATAAGGGAAATATTGTGACCTGAAAAAGCAATACACTTCTATCCATGTTATGACCTATAGATGTCATGGGTAAAAATGGGCAAATAGTGGAGAAAGTTATTCACAAACATATTGCAAATTCTGTTTAACACTATTCATCTCATGTATTTGCTTTCTGTGAACATACACACAAGTGAAATTGTTAGACAGGTGTTTTTGGAAAGAGAAAATCACAACTACTTGGGTGCATTTGGATATATCTGCCTAGTCACACTAGGTATAAATGTACAACCATCGGGAATGCACCTTGAGAGTTTGGGAGCTGGAAGGGAAGGAGAGAGGTTTTAGCAGAGGAGCAGAATAGCAAAAAATAAAATGCCACCACTCCCAAACAAAGCAGAAATGGTGAGGAGGTGGTGGTGGATGCTGTGCCATTCTCAGGAGATGGAGAGGTTTGAACTGTGACTGTACCCGTGATCCATAAAAGCAAAGCTTCTCTCTACTCTGAAAATTTAGAGATAATGTAGCACATGCAATGTGCTGTACATCTTCCAGACCAAGAACCATTTAGATGAATCAGGCAGCAATTAACAGTCAAGACGTTATGGGCTCTAAATGACAGAGAATGAGTGGATGGCATGCGGAAATCCTTTCGTGGCCGTGGCCTGTATGAACAAGCCTTTGGTATTTAGTATTCTCTCTGTACATTGCTGGGTGTGTACATAAGGATATTAAACACCACTGATGAAAAAGGATGTAGTAGTTAAGCAGCGAAGGCACAGGAAAGAGTGCCACAGAAATGCAGCTAAAGCTGGAGTGGTATGTGGGGTGGGAAGATTAACACAGTCATTGACAGTGTTCCCAAAATCTGTGGCCAGAAGTCTAGTGCTATTGCAATGACTTGGACAAGGATGTATGTCTGCTCCCTTTGCAGCTAGGACCGGACACTGTAATTCTAGTGAATAGTTATAGATGGCAGAAAATAGAGCCTGGGAAAATGAATCAATATACTTGCTAGATATTATTCTTTAACATTTATTTAACAGTAGCACACAGATGACCTGATCAGCATATGCGCCTTGCTGGGCTATCAGCTGTACAAATATACAACTAGACATAGTTTCTGCTCCAAAAAGGCTTTATAAAATATTGTTATATACAGAATATGACAGTTAACATAGTTCCCTAAGCCCCTTGCCAGAGACTTGCCATGGAGACAAATGAGAAAGATAAAGATATGCAGCCTTTGCAAATAGGACTGTGTAGTTATATGTGTAACCCACTCCAGCCAAGTGTAGGTTTTCATCCCTGTCTGATGGCTGGGCCACAAATGACACTGTGTATCTTGTGGGGAACACCCAGCCACCCTCATGTTCATTCTTATAAAATGATTGTGTGGTATCCAGTGCAAAGTTTGTCATGTTGGGTGTCTTCGGAAGGCTCATGATGCACTGAACATTGTTGTTATAGTAATGTTATAGGTTGTAATTTCATGTATATAGTTATGAGGCTGAAAATGTGTCCTCATGGCTTAAAACAAGCCCAGGCAAAACTCTCCAGATAACACCATAGGAGAATGTCACAGTGATGTCTGTCTGTGACAGGTTTGCGTTACAGAATTTAGTGCTTTAGCTGAAACAGTAGAAACTCATTCTTTTATTGCTGAAGGTCCAGGGTTCAATCCTCCTGTCAGCTCAAGTGAATACAGAAGTTGCACAAAATGCAGTTACCTTGTGAAGAATGAAAAACAAAAGTAAATACAGTAACTGTTCTATTCAAACAATACAATCTGGTCTCCAGTGGAATATACAATTTCTCTAAAGTTACCAGTGGTACAGGACTCTGTTTGCTCTAATGCCTCCAGTGAGAGTCATATAGGAAACTCCCCCAGTTCTAAGATTCTTGACCCTCTGGGGCACTTGTAGGCTAACTTGAAGGCTCTGCTACGTGATACACATTTTCTTAGCTCATGGGCTCCACCTACTTCTAGTCCAGCTGCCGTCAGCCAACAAACCACCTCCCCGCTGGAGTTGCTGCCTTGCAGATCTAACTGCCTCAGGCCATTAGGGACTGACTGATTTTTTTATCTTTTTCTGGTTCTCTGAGCCCACTAAACTGGTTTTCTTTGGCTCACATCATTCTATTTTGTTCTGTTTTCTCTACAGTTCCTTAGAGCCGGACTGGCCATTTCCTGGATGCAACCTGGGCTCCTGGCAGAGTGCCATATGAGCCACCTTGTCAGCGCTGTTACTATTCAGGCTCACGGTGGAAAAAACATATAGGGAGACATGTCATGTGAAGGCAGCCAAATCTTTATGCTCCTTTTATGCTGCTTCAAGCTCCCAGTAGAAAGTGCTTTTGAGGGACCCTACATCATAGAATACAGTTGTCTAAGTATCCCAGCCTAGACATGTCAGCGCCTTGGACTCTGGGCTTAGCACTTCATAATTGAGAGCATCAGCACTTTGGAACCCCATCCTTTATCTGGGCAGATGGACTCAGTTTGAACTGAAGCGCTTATGCACTAAATTGTGAGTCACTGAGGTGCCACAGCTCTCCTCAAACCACAGATACACCCAGACTAGGATACATCCTAAACAGGATCATAAAATGTAGAGATCTTCATTGCATTTTCTGCCCAGAATATCATGAAAGGAGTTTGAAAGTCCAGACTTTAGCTGACATGAGAATCCCCGTGGTGCTTTCTGCTGGGAGCCAAGAAAAAGACTAGCTGTGAGGATGAAACCTCAAACTTGCCTCGGAAGGAACCTTAGGGAAGAAATGGCAGAAAAAATAATGAAAAAAATGTGATCTGTAGCAAACCAGGTTATTGTGAACATAGACCAGAAAGAGTACCGAGGCCCTAACTGGCTAGGGCAGCTGCACTGGTTAAAGCTTAGAGACACCATTTCCTGTGCTGACTGGAGTCAGAAGGGAACCAGCTGGATTGTTCCGGTGCCCCTGAGGAACCTGATGTTGGCATATGCTCAGCAGGACAGGGCTCTTGATCAGGCCTATCTTGGAAGGAAAAAATAACTCTTAGACAGGGACATCTCCTGAAGTGATGTGTTCCAGAGAGATGTGAACCAAGAGTGAGATTCCTGCCTAGCTGGTATCTTTAGAGAAGCAGAATTGCAGGTTAAGTGATTTTCTCTTCTGTCTCTGTTAGGAAGGAATTTTCAAAGCATGTGGTGATATACACAGCATAATACTCCCTATGCCTGCTTATCACCTTCTACCTGTCTCCCAGTAGCATACTCCCACTGTGATAGAGAGAAAATCTATGCCCCAGTGAATTGCTTTGGCCCCCCTTCTTCTGACAATGGTTAGGTCATCCAGTCATAGAAAAGATAAAAAAAAAACCCAATATCAGCAGACTTAGGTCACAACTTAGGACAGTTTGTGACTTAGGAATGATCTATATTCAATGATTAAATTGCTTGCTATGGATACAGAAGTTTTACCAACTCCAGTCACAAGTATACACAGGAAGCATCAGATAGCTCCAAGGATGGGAGTACAAGCTGACTCCATTCTAGAGAAGATATTTTATATTTGTTGCCTTTCCTGCCCAGAAAAGACATGCATGATTTAAGGTCATTGACAGAATTACTGTGCTTTCAGAAATGATATTCTTATTAGTAATTAATAAATAGTGCCTTTGAGATTTACATTTTCTTCTAGAAATGAGGCTGTGGTGCTCTTTGTGTGCTGTTTTCCTTCCTTTTTAGCCTTTTAATCACTTCCTGATAAACAGAAAGAGTAAACAGGTATTAAGACATCTAAAGGCAATCTGAAAATGCAGCTATCTTTGACAGCCTGCAATGCTAGATATACACTAGACTCTTGTAAATCAGCAGTCATCTCACAGAGTCTAAGAGTGAAAATAAGTAAAGGAAAAGTGTCTTAGTGCTCTCTGCAGGAACCACTTTCAGCAGATTAGGGGTCAAATGCATTTACAGAATAGTAGGGGAAGATGCTTGCACTGTCACAGTGTACTCCTAGAGAGTACTCAACCTTAGACATGCTCGTCCTGCCCATTTGGATACCCAAAATGAAAAAATAAATCCTTTTCAAGTCATTTTGTCTTTGAGACTAATTAAAGTGCATAGTGAAATCAGGAAAACAAAACAATGTTCCGCAGTCGCTGTCTGTCTGGCATATCAACATATGGCCACCAGTGGAAAGTAATAAGTTGCAGGACAGAGCCCAAGCTAATGAAAGCTGAGGATAATGCAGGGGAAACATTTTGGCCTGGGAATATGGGGATGAGAGGCTAAGGTAAACAAACTGGTAGTCCTCTAGTTTAAAATACACTGAGATTAAACTGTTTTCTATGGAGTGAAAGGCCGTAAGTCTGATTTTTAATCAAATGTTGTTTAAAACTATATTTTTAATTACTGCTTCACTTGAAAACCTGCTTAAATTTGATGAATGGGGGGGCTAACACTCCAGTTCATGGTGTGATGCCCAAAGTTCCAATGTGACACCAGGCTGCTGTGGAGTAAACTGATTTGTTAACCCCAGAGAGCTGTTGTAATAGTGTTTGGCAGGAGGATGATTATGGTGCTTTGCTGGTTAGTGCATGAAGCTTTTTTTGGCCTTTACTTAGGAGGAAGTTGCCTGCCAATAAACAGTATGGACTATAATGATGGAGGGAAGGAAATTCAGAGGAAAGGAAAGGGTTCATTCGTGGATTCAGGCCAGTTATTGTTATTACATTAAAATCTAGTGGTTGAGGTGGGGATTGGAAAGCGAAGAGCCTATCCTGAATAACTAAGGACTACACACACAATACATAAAGCAAGAATAGTTTGATTTTTCTCTCTCTCTTGCCTACAATGAATATAACTGTATCGAAAACAATCATGTGACTGGGATTTTTTTTTCACACTGGACCCATTATTTTTATTTGTGTTATATTACAGAAACTCTACTTACTGTATGAAAGTCTCCATCTCGCTGACAGTGGGTGAAAATGACACCGGACTCTGCTACAATTCAAAGATGAAGTACTCTGAAAAAGCTGAACTTAGCAAAAGCAAGGAAATCTCGTGCCCTGACATAGAGGATTTTTTAATTCCTTATAGAGAGCCTGAAATCCTGTGGTATAAGGTAAGGAATACAGAAGACTTCTGTTGCCTTCAACAAAATATTCTGTCAAGTTCTGATTCATTTTCAATAATCTCAACATTTTATTTGGACGTGATATACAGCTTGGATGGATTTAAGATGCAATAATAATAAGACAAGGAGGGATAGGATGAAAAAGGAACTAGACCGTAAAGTGTTTTAATGTACTAGCCTTTTAGTTGTAGAGGCAAGGATTCAAATGCTTTCTTAGGTAACACTGAAAATTCATTATTTGGAATCTTCTTATTGCCATCTAGCTGTATCACAAAATAACCAAATACTTGGTGGTCCTCTTTCAACTGAAAAGTCCAAAACTGGAAAAGAAAAAATGTTACCAGGGTGGTCTGGTATGGTACACATTGGTAAGGCTGGGTGGGGAAGCAGACAGCAATTGTCTGCACTATGCCAGATTCAAGCTCATGCTATTAGAACCCTCAATTTCCAAATATGAAATTCACTCAGAAAGATATGAAGAGAAAACATATTTGAAGAAGAAGCTGTGCACACTTTTTACTTGCATGCACAATTTAAATTGTACCTCATACAATTCAAAAAGAATCCCATGTTTTCAATAATATTAAAACTTCAAATCTCATCAAGAATAAAAACTCAGGTTTAAGGCTTGTGATCTGCCCATTGTTCATACAATTATGGGAAGAAAAGGGAAATGACAATGTCCCAGAGAGAAAATTAGCTTCCACTTCAAATATCCATATTTCTCTATGGTTTATTGATAACTTTATTTCAACATTGTGCATTAATTTGCTTTTCTGGAGAGTTATTTCGGCCCTGGTTCTGCGAGGTACTTGTTAAATGCAGCTCCCATTGACTGCAGTTGGAATTGAGGGTGCTCAGCACTTTTCAGGAGGCACTTTGCACCTTGTAGGATCTGTTTCTTAAAGTACCCTAGTTATTGGATAAACCAAAATAGTTCTGATCTTATAGGTAAACCTGAAATAAGTTTGTGTATACAGGAATAATTAACTGTAATTTTCCAGTTGAAACATATTTCACTATGCTTTCTAATTATAAAAACATACAGATTTACCTAGCCTCATTATGGGTACTTGTAAATAGTGTACATAACACTGTATTGTCCAGTGATTATAAAGAATTATAATCTAGGAGGATTCTGGCTGAGCCACTGCCTCTGAAAATGTTATGCAGCCCAACTAGTAGCTTCATCTGAAATATGCTATCTAAGTGTAAGGGGACTGTTGCCCCCTTACTAACATTCAGTGGGGATGTTTTAGTTGCTAGCTCCCAGTACTAAAAAGAGGGCAGGGTCGATGGGGCATCAGGACCCTGAAACTGCTAGTCCCCAGGAACAATGGGGAGAGGCCAGTGCTCCAGGTCAGCCTGAATAACAGGGCGGTCAGGCTAATCAGGGAGTCAGGAGGCGAGGGAGGTCCCATCCTCCCTGTGAGCTGGATTTGTTTGGGTCAGACAGAGTGGGGCCGAGCTAAGGAGAAAGCAGGGGCCTGAGCTGAGCTGGGGAGCAGAGCCGTGCCAGATCCAGAGAGAGCAGCCCCTGTCCTGGGAGCAGAGCTGCAGCCCCAAAGCCAGAGGCACAGCCCAGACAGAGCAGACTTGCCCTGAGAGGAGAGCTGCAGCAACCAGAGCCAGAGGAGCCAGAAAAGCAGCCCACGAAGCAGTTCAGTGCTGGGAGCAGAGTCACAGAAGCAGCCTGCAGAGCAGACCTGTGCTGGGAGCAGAGCTGCAGCAGCCAGAGGCAGAGGGGCCAAAGAAGCAGCCCAGGGAGCTGGAGGCAGAGCAGCGGCAGCAGTGCTGAGACAGAGTGGTGGAGCTGGAGCAGTCTGGAGCTGGGTGCGGTGAGCAGCTGAGGAGACGGATGGGGACCCTGGGCAGCGAGCCCAGCACAGGGAGACACCTCAGCCAAGAGGCTCTGCAGGCCAGGCTTGGATTGTAACCCCGACAGTGTGGGGACGACACTGGGAAGAAGGGTCCTACCACTTAGAGCCTGAGAGCGTGTGGCCACCACCAGAGCAAGTCTCCAACCCACAGAGCAAGTCTCCAACCCACAGCATCCCTACAGCACAGCCAGGGCCTGAGGAGAAGGCCTGGGACTTACAAGGAACAGACTGTGAACTGCCCTGACATTGCAGAGACACTGTTTGTGATGTTCCCTGCCACAGAGCAGGTTAATGTGTTTCTTTTAACCTTTCCCATTTTTCTTATTCTTTTTAAAATTTATTGTTGATTAAATAACTTGCATTTACTTTAAATTGTATGTAATGGTCAGTGGGTCAGAGAAATGCCCATTGCAGAGAGAGTACCCTGGAGTGGGGACACCCTATCCCCTGTCCTAGGTGATCACAGCAGGGTTGGGAGTTGAGCCCCCCAGGAATCCTGGGCCCAGCCTTGTTGGGGTTACGAGGACTCTGTCAGGCAGGAGAGTGGAAGGGGAGTTCTCAAGGGCAGGGAGGCCACTGGGTAAAGGAAGTGGGAGCGAGGACTCAGATCCTTTCACTAGCCCACTTCACTGTGGTAGTGCAGAAGCCAGGAAAGTTCCCCACAGTAGCGGGACTATTCCCCCGCTTACATAATATTTAAAATATGTAATAGAATACGTATCTAAGGATTTAAAATGTCAAAAACTATTTTCCCTTGGTAGGTTGCAAAGTTTCATAAAAGACCATTGTGGGTTTTCATGTGCATGGACATATGTCTATTCTAAAAAATAGTCTGAATGACATTTATGAAACTAGCCTATATGCTAAATACGCAGCAAGCTGCTATGCTGGGCAAAATGAGCAGATTATTTTGTACTGTTACATCAAAAGTCTCAAGGACATTAGTCCATTGGCCTGTAACTTATTTCTTAGAAAGATGAAGAAGTTTGGAAATCGCTGAAAAATATCCAAAAGCGTGCAGCTATATCATGTTTTACTTTAATTATCTGAAATCTAACTAAGGCAATTTAAAAAAAGAGAAAAAAAAATAACCACACAAGGGGAAACCAGTAAAAATTGCCAACACATACACACATTCTTAGACCATAACAAATTTCAACCTAGTGGATGGGCCCACTTATCAAACAACTAAAAAAGAATATATTTCAGCATGAATGAAACATACAACTCTATCAGTAGCCATTAAAATTGGGACACGTTATATTTTGTGTACATATAAATAGTACAAATTAGACATTGCGTTATCTCACTGAGTCAATAGTAAGATCATTGATAAGTTAAACCTTTCAAAGCAAATTCTAAGATGCTTTCAGGTATGGGGATGCAACTTGCTTCCTCCTTTTTTTTTCTCATTCGCTCCTGCTTCCCTCCTTTTTGATTAATTATTGCTTTACAATGACTTCCCATGTCCTTTAGCTGTCATTAACATAATGAAGATAAAAGTTTTCTGTATATGTAATTGTCCCAGAGACAACATTAATTAGATAGGAAGAATAGGAACTCTTCAACAATATTACTTCAGAGTACCATCATTAAGGGAATAAATTCCCTGCCTTTCTGGCATCTAGACAGCTCTCATGTGACTCAATGAAGTAGAATATTTGGGCAACTCAGTGTATGTGAGATGTCATAAGTAATTATCTAAGCCATTTCCTAGGCTCTTTGACTTGGGCAGTGTTGTCAATAATCACTACGTTTAAATACAAGGACTTCAGTCATGGGTGTATTATATTGTCTTTGAACAGGAATGCAAGGCAAAAACATGGAGACAGAGTATTGTGTTCAAAAAGGACACTCTCATCATCCGGGAGGTTAGAGAAGATGACATTGGAAATTACACTTGTGAGTTAAAATACGGAATCTTTGTTGTCAGAAGAACTACAGAATTAACAGTTACAGGTAATTTATAGGCTCGTAATATCTCTTTCTGATATTGTAAAGAATGACATTGCCTTTTTTTGTTTTAGGTCATTTGTGATATACATTGCAACTACTTAGCCAGAGACAAAAGTTTTGATGATTGTCATTGCCTAGGTGATGTGCCCAAACAACCTTACGAAGTTCCAATTAGTGTGCACAGCGCTCTGAATGAGGTCTAGGTTGGGGCCTGTTTTAGAGACCTGTAGGCAGCTTAGGTTTCTGAATGGGAAATGGAGAGTGCGTTCAGTTTTTGGTAGGATAGGTAGCTTGGAACCTATACTATTTATGGCAGAAAATAACATGATGGAGCCCACTATATTTGTTTGTGGAATGCTGCCTTTTGAATGCAACACTTCTAGAACTAATGTTGCTATGTCAGAGTGGCATCATTCTAGGAGGTACCTTCCAGAGGAATACTACCATGATTCTTCTCCATCAGGCCCACCGGCACAACCATCCAGCATATCAATCATATTGTGTACACCTGTGAATACTAACGGTGAAATCCTGAGCCCATTGAAGTTAACGGCAAACTCAGACTGATTTCATTAAGGCCAGAATTTCACTCCATGTATTCCATATCCACCTAGCTCTAGTTCTAATTAAAAAAAAAATCCTATAATGGCTATATCTTCTGAAACATAACATTGGTGACAGGGGAAAAGATGCTTTTAATATAATTTACATTAAAACCTTCAACATCCTACATAAGTTACATCATGATTTGATCTTGCACGTACTGTAATAGCAATATACTCTATTCCAGAAAACAACCTTTCTGCATAAGGGTTAGTCCAACCGTTTTTCAACTGTTCCATCCTCTCCAAACCTCAGTATCACAAGGGCCTGTCCTAATTTAGAAAGAATATGGCACAGCGCTATCCAAGGAAAAATTGTACTGAATTGATTTCCAGAATTATTTGGTAATGTTGGGAGATCATATATGTGCTATATCTTGGGTCTTCAGATTGCAGTGCACTTGTCATTTCCAATGCAACATTCCTTAATAGCTGGCAAAGTTTAGGTTTTCCCTGGGGATTGAAGGTGAAATAGATTCTTAGTTGCCTCAGCAACACCAAAAAAAAAAAAAAAGAAGAAGCTAGTGGCAGTGTGTTTGGAGTAGTAAACAAAACATACAAAGAAAGAATCTTAGAGCAGAAATATCCACTTCAGGTTCTCTTTGTTTCTCTGCTAAGTCCAATATAAATGTATATCTCATCTGGCAGTTAATTACTGTGTTTATAGTATGCCTCGATCTGCGACTGTGGAAACATTTCTGAGTTTATTAGAAATTTGTTTTCTTATGTGCTAATGAATCTCAGTATCGTCCATCTTGCACTGCTCCCACCCAAAATATGAGAAGCTAAACGTAAACCTCATGATTTGTAACTTCCACTTATTAGATTAGTCAATTATATATCTGGAAATTATACCGTATGTTGATTTGAGAGAAATTCAGACAATCAATCATGTTTTCTTTAAGCACAATATCCAGTTTCTCTTCATATTTTTTCTTGTATATGAAATTGATTTATTTGGTGACTAGAAGCAGGCAATTACTCTCTAGTGATTATGCTAACAGTAAATATCAATATACCCTGTTTGACACTCCTGAAGGAGAGCAGAGATAGAGGAGTGCTGTAGTTAATTTACTTCAAAATAAGGCTCCAATTATCTTCTCAATGTATGATTATGCTCTTGAGTAGTACATAATCTTTCAGCCCTCCAGTATTCTCTCAATCACTTTGGAATGGTGCTTCCACTGCAAAAATATATCTTGCTGGTAAATTTGGTGTGCAGTGTTGTTTGAAGCAGACTAAACCTACAGCTACTGAAACAGGAATAAGAGCAGTATGAAGACATGCACTCACATAATTTGTGATAAAGAATGTTCATTCGTCAGTTATGTAGTTTCTGGGGGAAAGCTCTATACTTAATGTGGAATGAAAGTGTGACCACTCAAGAAGAGACTTGGCTTACTTTTGAAGTGTTTTAAAATGAATGAGATTAAGAGAGGAGAGCTGCATGATTTCTGTATCTGACAACCAGGGAAGATGTAAGAACCAATTTGTTGCAGAGCATCTTAGCAAGTTTATTTGTTTTGGTATTACTGTGGTTCTGCATGTTGTCTTTATATTTATGTGACTAAGCTAAAGAAATAGATACACTGGTATTATGATCAGTTTTCTTCTTTTAATACATGCCATAGGCTACAGTCAGTAACCATGCTATATTATTATTTGACACGTGTTTGGTAGGAAGACATGCAGACATTAAATATGTCTTATGTTCTGTTTATGTACTGGTGAAAAAGAGTTTATTTTCCAAGTGACATACATTGCAATTTATGTGAGATTATTTCTGTTGTGTTTAAAAATAGCTTAGACTTGAATTCAGGAGTCAGAGAATAAATGTCGCATCCTGATTAAAAACATAAAGTTGACACCTTTTACTAAATTAGCTATAAATGAACTAGCTAAAAGCACTCCCCCACCATATGTAGAGGTAGGGCATATCAAGTGAATATATGTGTGGGCCGACTGTTAGACTGATAGATGGGTCCCTTTTCTTCACTGATATAACCCTTTTATCCTCACTCATCCTCCTTGCGACTCCTTTCATCCTTGTCTATTCTTCCCCCATTTATCACCCTGCATCATTTATAAACTCCTGAAGTTTGTAATGTATATGGAACCACTACTGGCAGCTAATTCCATTAACAAATCTACCTCCCCCAAAAACTAATCATAAGAACCAGTCCTAATACTGTGAAGTTTCTATGCTAAGCCATTTGTGACTTACAACTAGCCAAATCCAAAATTATGGAGGTGTTCAGAAAGTGAGAGCAATGAGAGTAGTTTTTATGAGACAACCCCCCGCCCCCGGCACCTATTATGTAAAGTTAGCACATCTAGCTGGAAACTAGTGACTCTCCATAATCTACAACTATTCCTCTGCCTATTTTTCCATATTCTGATGCAGCAAATGTGTGGTTATTTTCTGGTGTTTGTGTGTTTGTATGCATTCATGTTTAATAAATACTGTCTTTTAGGCTTCCTGCCTCTGTCTGTGGTGGGAAGAACTCTTCTGGGGTGTATTGTATTTCCATCCTGTGCAGAATGTGTTATGTGAAATCCATGAGCCAGATGCTCAACTGGAATAAATCACTATAATTCCACTGAAGCTGAGGATAAAGATCTAGACCTTTATATTAATACCTTTTCTATCATCAAGTAACATAGTGAATGTTGCAAAAAGGGATTGTCATCTGGTTGGCGACAGGGGGGCCGTGTTAAATCAAATGCAGAAGTGGATTAAAACAAAACATGCATACACAGTTTTGGGGTTTTTTTCTCATCTAACTGCCAGGTGAATCAGGCAGTGGGTGGAGAAACATAATTGCAGGAAGTTTCCGTCAAATCTATTTACATAAAATTTTCATTCCATTTTGGCTGTCCACAGCCCAGATCAGAACAACAGGGTAAAAAAGGTTTTGGCAGCTAGCATCACTTTAGAATGAATAGGTCAGCTGTGAACAATTTACATTGAAATCCATCTTTCACATTATAGGGCTATTGGAAATCTACTTTTATGCAGATAAAGTTACTTAATAAGAACAACATTTTAAAATGAAATGTCTATATTGTAACTGATCTTTCCTGTATCTAGTAAGTTCAGTATTCTGTACACTATTATGTTCTATAATGAAACAGCAAAGTTGTTTAGACCTCCAGAGGATGATGAACTTTTGCTGGCTGAATGGGGTAGGAAAGATGATCCAGTGGTTAGGCCACTAACCTAGAACTCGGAGCACCTAATTCCTGCTCTGCCACAGACTTCCCCTGTCAGCTTGGGAAAATCACTTAGCCTCTCTGTACCTCAGTTACCATCTGTAAAATGGGAATATTATCATTTCCTGACATTACAAGAGTGTCAGGAAGATAAATACATTAAAAATTGTGAGGCATTAAGGGCCAGATCCTCCAAGGTATTTAGGTGCATAAGGCACCTAAATACCTTGGAGGATCTGGGCCTTAGATACTACAGTAATGGGAGCCATGTAAGTTCCTAAAATAGATATACTGGAAGGGGAAATATGATATCAAGGCTGTGTGTGTGTGTGTGTGTGCACGCATGCGAGTGTGCGCATGTGTGGATACACATTATACAATCTAAATATATTGAGAACATAGTAAAAATTGAGATTTTCTTGACAGCTTCTTGACTGGTAATACATGACAGTATTAAGGCAGGGGTACATTGCTCTCCTAGTAAAAGAAATATTAGCCATAAATGTAGATGGAGAAGATAAAATGTGATGACTTGGAAATATAAGTAAGAAAGACTAGGTACAGTTGTATTTAACTTGTAAGAGCTTTAAAAGATCACTTCCTATTATTTACACTTATTATGTTAACTTTACATTCCATACTAGATATCACAGAAGTATACATAGTCACATAAATGAAGGACCGATGCTGTAAATCATATTTATAGTGAAAAGAAATTAAATCCTCTTTTCCTATATGACTTTGAAAGCACTTTTCTATGTCAGTTATACATATTTCTCTGGTGCTTACCACTATAGTTTCTGTGCATCTTGTTAACATTAATTAAATAAGCATTAAATTTCCATGAGGTAGGGAAGTGGTATTATCCTCAGTAATATGAGGAATGGAGTGGTTTAAGGGACTTACTTTATGTCACTCAGAAGTCTGTGGCAGAGCCTTGAGGAGAATACCGCTATCCAGTTTCTTCTACCTGTTGTACCATCCACTTCACATGGAATACTGAGTATTACTGAGCATAATATTTGGGCATGATATAAAAGTATGTTTTCCGTTGCATTGTATCATATCAGCTGTGATACAGGATGTGTGTTGTGCTGGTGTTAAGCATTAGGGAAAAGCAGCTGCTTTTTTTTTTTTTTTTAATGTTAGAAACACGATATTAAGGGAAAGCAAAGGACGTAGTTATTTCAAAACACCCTGGCTCCAACCTGGAGACTTCATGATGTCTTCCAAACAGGCCTCAGAAAGTTGGGAATTCAGCTGTTTCCCTAGAAGCTGCTGTCTCTGTGGTTGTCTGGTCATCACTGAATTGCTCGGGTCACCATCTTGTAGGAGCCTTTGCCAATGGGCTTTTTTGAACAGCTAGTTATTTATGTCCAGGAAGGGGGAACAGCTGCAGCCCTAGGACAGTCTGACTGCTCTAGGCTCCTCCTTCCTTCCTTCCAGCTGGTGAATATTTGCAGTTCCAATTATGGGTTCCCTTGGTTTGCAGAAGTTGGAACATCTTCACAAAGGTTTTGATGGATGAATGGGGCCTGCGTGTTGTGAGCTGACACTAGCAATGTTGGAAATGGGCCAGCAGCCTGCAGAGCTGCTTAGGGACAAATCCTCCTAAGTGTACTTGTTTTTTTTTTTAATTATGGCATAATAGTGGCTCAGCTTCCTTACCTCCGTGTTTCTGCCTAGACCCACATCTTCCCAGCAGACAGCAGGTAGTGAGCCCTATGTCCTTCTATTCTTTTTCTACGCACTGCAACCCTCGTTTCTTTCCCACACCAAGCAGACTTCTGATGGGGAATCACTGTCAAAGTCTGAACCTAGTAATGTGAACTGTGCTCTCGCTGCTGCTGCTCTGAATAACTTGTATATTAACATCAATGTTAAAGCCCATCTCAAAGCAGAAGTGAAAGCAAAGATTGTGGTGCAATCTCTGATTTGGGAGTTTAAATAGAAATATTTTTTTCAAACCGGACTGGGAATTTGCTTTAGAGGTAGTTTTAAAATAGCTAGTGTATTTAGTGGTGAAAGTAGTGGTTATACAAGAAAAATCTCTGTTTAATGGTGCTAGTTTTGCATTTTTTTAAATGTATTGTGTGACGGGGCAAGGCCAGATGGCTATAGAAAAGTAGTAGGAGATAGATATATTAGCTCCAGGCTCAACAAATCCCTGGTACCAGGATAAGTTAAATGGAAGCTGCTCCAGGTCAATTAAGACACCTGGGGCCAATTAAGAACTTTCCAGAAGGCAGGGAGAAGGCTAGGTTGATTGGGACACCTGAAGCCAATCAGGGACTGAAACTAGTTAAAAGCCTCCCAGTTAGTCAGGTGGGTGTGCATGTCAGGAGCTGTGGGAGGAAGTTGTGCTGTTGGAGAGACTGAGCAGTACACACCATATCAGGCACAAGGAGGGAGGAGGCCCTGAGGTAAGGGTGAAGTGGAGCTTGAGGAAGTGGGGGCTGCCGTGGGGAAGTAGCCCAGGGAATTGTACATGTCATGTTTTTAAAAGGTCAGCTACCATAGCTGATACTATTTGGGTCCCTGGGCTGGAGCCCGGAGTAGAGGGCGGGTCTGGCCTCCCCCCTTTGTCGCCTCCCCCCCCCAATTAATCACTGAGACTGGGAGACAACAGAGACTGTGCAAGGGAGGATAGCTTCTCCTCACCTCCCTCGCTGGCTTATGATGAAAATGGCTCAGTAGACTGTGACCCTTGTCTCTAGAGAGAGAAGGGTTATGTGGAGGGTCACAGTGAGCCTCTGAGGCTAGCGAAATCCACCAGAAAACGTGGGACCCACGGAGACAAAGACAGAGCTTTGTCACAATTGGTAGAAGGTTCACATCTTCAGTCACTACTTAGTGCCTGTTACTTACTGAGAATAATTGTTAATTTACTTTATGTACCCTTTGGAGTAGTATAAAGTAAATTTATGTCAGATAAATTTACTTTTCTGTGAGAACATATTTCTTTTCCTTTCCCTTTGATTTTTCTTTAGTGCTGGTGAAAAGATCTCTATCTCCTATCAGAAATGTGCTACTGTCTAAGCAATCTGAATCAATTTCCTTCTTCCAGTGACATCTGTTTTAGAAAGTGTTATCTAAATTGAAAATGATAAATTAGATACTTTTTTATTCTAATAGCATATCACAAACAGAAATGTTCACTTAAACAAAACAATTTGTTTTGTGGGGTTTTGTGTAATAGGTTTATCTATAAAGGAAAACCTGCTCTATATTAGAGTATTTGTGAATATTTATACCTTCAGATTGAATAGCATCACCCAAATTATTTATTAATTGGAATTTTTTTAAAAAATGCATGTTTCTAATTCCTAGCAACATTCCAAAATTAGATAGTATGGTTAACTTGGGCCACAGAACACAACATGGGCCATAAACACTTTCTGATCCTGATTTATACTTGAAATGTTTAGTTTAATATTATACCTCATTGTGCCCATCCTACAAAGGTATCTGCAAGTGCAGATCTGTCTTGCTAGCATGGAGTCCCATTGAAGTCAAAGGGAATCAACCTGGGCATAAGGGGCTGTGCAGTGGATCCCTTTGCAAGAATAAGTCTCTCCTGTAAAATGTATACCATAAAACATACAGGATACGCAATCGAGCCCTATCAGCCTTGCTGTTAAACATTAATATATGCAATTCCAGCCTGGCCTTTTGTGACTTTTAGCATTACATTAATGCTTTTCTTTGCATTCAGTTAAGAGTAAGAAGTACTAGTACCTTTGCAAATGATACCAGAGCTAATCACCTGGGCCTTAATCATGAAGTCTTTTTTCAGGGTCAATTTTTGTTACCCTTACATAAAGTAGTGCCTTATTTTTGAGGAGTAGTCCGATTGAAATATATAGTGTAAGGTACATGAGTAAGGGTGTCAGTATGTGGCCCTCAGTTTTTACCAGCTTTCCCCAGGCATGTCTCAAAGGGATTTGGCTCTGTTAAGATCTATCTCAAGAAAAGCGCGTCATAGCAAACCAAGTACACTTTGACCTTCAGTCAGTCCCTCGGCCTTTTCTATCTGCAA
Organism: Eretmochelys imbricata; assembly: GCF_965152235.1. Classification (NCBI taxonomy): domain Eukaryota; kingdom Metazoa; phylum Chordata; order Testudines; family Cheloniidae; genus Eretmochelys; species Eretmochelys imbricata. Next base: position 147,647,828 of record NC_135572.1, read on the forward strand.
AATATTTTATGGCATATTTCAGCAACACCAGCAAAACAAAACAAAAAAAAATTTGCAATAGCTTTTTCCAAATGTGCAAAATCACCATGCCCCCAGATCACCATCTTTGTGCACCTATTCTTTCAGCTACAGTACAATGGCCTACAGCTCAAACTTTAAATTCCTGTACCCTTCTATTTGCTAATTGACTGCAAGACAAAGCCAAAACTTCAACACGGGAAACTAACCTCAGTAAATGTAAACTAACCTCAGTATGCAGGCATATTTTAGTCCTTGCTTCATATGCAATTTAATGACCAGATCCTGGAAACACTTTATTTGTGTGAGTAATATCACTCACATCCACAGTCCCATTTACTTCATGAGGCCTATTCATGTGACTCAAGTTACTCATTTGCATAAGTATATACTTGGTTGAGCCTTAAATCTATACACTGATAGGTTTGGTCTGAACATTTCCATTCATTGAAAGAATAATGATGCTGGGTGAAATCCTAGCCCCATTGAATTCCACTTCAGTAGAGCCAGGATTCCATCCACTGACTTTAGTAACACTGACAGATTTGAAATCTGTAATCCTGACCTATGGTTCGTCCCTGTTACCAAATGCTGGTAATTTGCTTTTATATATAAAAGTATTTCCATATATAACTGATCAGCACTTGTAATTATTACCATATTCTGGGTCACTATTTAGTCTCATCAGGACCAAGAACTGAGCTGATGCAAATGTGTGAACTGGTGAATCACAAGTTTTTCAGTCTAAAATAATGTACTTGCTTATTCACTGTACATGCAATTGTTTAAAGTATTTGAAATAGTCAGGGAGTCCCAGTCCTTATCACACTGTTGGCTCAAACCCGCAGTCCTGAAGCAGCTAAACCTTCCATTTAAATCAATGTGATTTTAAGCTCAGTCCTCTAAGCGGGTCACACAGAAAAGCCGAAGAAACACCTTAAACATAAAGATGCCCTTTAGTGTTTTTAATTTGCTCACAACTGTTTTAAATGCCTTTCCCTACCAGTTCGTTCTTTTCTATCCATTAAAAACGACTTCTTTTTTTTCCCGATTTGTTACGGACTGCAAGCAAAAAGCTTTTTCTGCTTCTGGTTATCACATCAGCATCACTGGTTATATCATTTCTGATGTAGTAATAGGATTTGTTGGTTAACTTCTGTTCTCTTGGCTGTCTGACAGACTTTATCGTCTCAGCACAAGAAAAAAGTTGCTGGGATGCAGTGGGTTTTTTGTTTTGTTTTGTTTTTAATGGTGATAGATTAGTCTTAAACATAAAATTTTAAACAAAAAATGTTTACAATGCAGTGATATTGCCTAGTGTTAGAGTTGGTCAGATTTGGGCCCGACATGATTTAGGAGATTTTTAAACAGCTATTTATGGGATTTTTTTGTGGGGAAAGAAGGGATGTTCAAGTTTAATCAGTTTGTGCTGATCTATATTGTAGTTGAATGATGGGAAAACTATGGTTCATTTTTTTTTCTGAAATGTTGTGAATTTAGGTTTTGCTGGTTCATTTGTTTTGTTTTGTTTTGTTTTAGTTCCTAAAATGCAAAAAAACCTGTTTCAGTGACTTTAGCTTATAAACAGTCTTGATTATGTAACTCTTTCATTTATTTATATTAATTATTTGAGATGGTTCTTTATTTCATGTAGGTATTAAGTACCAAAAAATAAATATTGAAGAGTAGATTACTCCCCCTATGTAGTTTCTACATTTAATGGCAGGAACTAACCATTCAGTCCTGGACTGATGCACCAGCTGATCCTATAATTATCAGGGTTGATGGTTATTCCTTTTGTTAATTAACCTGATGCACAATCATCATGCATTTAATTCAGCTCTACAATATATTGAGAGAGAGATTCTATTTACTGTACATTTATTATTCTGTGAAAAGTGTAATAAAATATAAAGCAAACAATAGAGTTATTATGAAAGCAGGATGCTCACAAAATCATCCCAGCACTTCTGGTAATGCACTAAATCCTTCTGGGTATAACAAATTCCTGGCTAAAGAGTAATTAGAAATTAGCGATCTTCTTTATAGAGCAATAATTTCTGTGTGCCTAAAAACAAGGAGCTAAATTAAAACCCTATGTGCATTTGAGAAATAATAATCAGAACATTCTGCACAGATTTTATGAAAAAGGTTCTCTATAAATGTTCAGTTAATGTACTTATATATAGCTGTAGCAGCATATACACCCCAGATTCACATGCAGAAAACTTCACACAGGGATCCATGTACCTTACTGAAAAAAACAAGACCAAATGCAATGAGAGATGCATGTTATTGGTTATATGTAGAAAATGTGTATTAAAAACACCTTTGGCAAATTTGCAAAGAAGGAAGGATGTATAATTTAAGGATGATTTGGTTTTGCTGATGATGACCTTCTGGTCTCTTTACCTCTGTGATGCAATTAATGATTTGCTATTCCTATTAGAAGCTGAGTCTTTTTATTAATTCTACATTGTATTCTCTTCCTTGTCTATAATGCCTCCTTTTCTTCGATTATCTGGTCCCACTCTCCTCCAGGTTTAGATATATTCCAGGTCTTGATTTCTGCTTAAGTGCCATTGCCATCACTATTGCCACCCTAATCCTGATCAGTGGTCTTACTGAGTGTTTGATTCCTACTCCCCACTTCTTTTCACATAGCCTTGGGGCACTCACTGTCACTGATTGGGCATTTTCTGGGGAGAATAAGTGGTTGGGTCTTTAGGTTGTTTTGTGAACAGTATTAAAATGGAACATAACGTATGATAGTTTCATTTTATTAGGACATTTTTAAACCCAGAATACTCCAGTTAGTTTGAAGAGCCAAAAAAGCAGATTTGTTCCATCCTTATCTGCAATGTACCACTGCATTTAAGGGACCTGCAAACCTGAAACAGTGTTAATGAATGTCAGTCAATGTAGTGAACAAATATATCTGAGTTATAACAGTTACACTGTCAGGTCCAGCAGACCCACATAATTGATTTTTCATTGGGTGAACTCTCTTTTCTTAAACAAAGTGTCTTATTCACTACCAGTAGTATTGACATTATGATGTGAATGAAAGTTAAAGGGATTTGTTATTTGCAAAGTGCTAATAAAATGTCAGTAGCAGATTTTGTTGTATTTCTTTATTTGACCAAAGATGAAGAAATTGATTTTTTGGAAATACTACCACAGAGCAGACACGCCGTGTATTTCTACGTAAACAGACCTGCATTTGTGCTACATTCTTTTTATTTTCGTCCATAACTTGATGGTTGGCAAAATGATGGCTATGTTCATAAGCATATGCTGCATTTTCTATGTCAAGTGAAAGCCGAGAGGCACAAATACATGTGTGCCCAAAAGGTTTTTAAGCAATACTTTCAAACTATTTAGAGAAATGCTGTTTCTGTTTCTCATATTTGTCTGAGTCAGTTTATATCTGTTCACAACTCAAACTTTAAAACATAAGATCTCTAAGTAGATGTTGTTGCCATGGTGCTATTTATTGGTATAACAATACTGTGTGACAAAGTCAGTAAGGTCAGATTTATTCACAAAGTGGGAGAAACTGGTATGTGTATATAATATAGTAGCTATATGGTAGTGTTGAAGAATACTAAAGATGTACCAGGCTAATAACCCACAAACTGAATAAGATATTACAAAAATTAAATAAATCCATTCTTAAGACACCCAAAGTGCTTATTAAGCAACCTTTTAAAATGTAGTTAAATATTTTGAATTATTCCTGTGGAATCAGAAGACTTTATTTTACTTTTATGTTTCCTTTGAGTATGCTAATGCAACATTGTCCTAGAGTATCATTTATCATTTCTCCTCCCCTTCTTAGAAAGCTGTAGATAATTGAACTGTACAGAGTACAGAATACTCCCAATGGAGTAAAGTGGGACTGTATTTTAATAAACAATAAACAAGGTATTTAAAGTATTCAGGTGATTCTTTGCATATAGCATAGCTGCACAGCACAGTATTTTGGCCTTTTTGTGGAGCTAGATTCTGTCAGCATGCAAACACAGTAACTGTACATAAGGTCTGAAAGCTTAGGGCACACTTTATGTTGTGCTGTATGAAAACCGTAGTAGAGTTCATTATCAGTACCTTTGTTTTTCCCCTCCTAAGTTTTATTGGGTCTTTTTTTGGGGGGGAAAGGGGAGTTTCCTCTCAAAGCTTCTGGCATTTTATGGTATGAAAATAAGTATTTATACATAAGACAACAGATAACAATCAAATGTTGAAACTAAAAATCTAATTTCATATTTCCAACATACATATTTTCAAGCGTAAATTATTGTCAAGTGCAGTTTTTTCTTTAAATGAAATCCTTTAAAAAAAATATTGCTGCTTGAAAATCTCCTATTATTGACTTGGCAAAGGGTTTGGTCCTATGTTGGTGAAAGCCAGTGTCAGAGCACCCACTGACTTTTCCCTGCAGGATCAGAACAAAGATGTCTAAGTATCAAACTCCATCTGATGGAAAGATGTATAGCCTATTTCCATCCGTAGAGCAGTATACGTAACAAAGTCTGTTTGTAATGATCTGTAGACAAAGCCACAGGGGAAAAATTAGTTCTGACAGATATTGCAATCACATGCAGTCTTTTGGAGTCCGTATTGTATTAAATCTATTAATGGTTTCTATATGCGTTCTAGTCCATGAGATGAGGGTTATCACAGCTCCTAAAGGAACTAAAAATCTGTGGGAGGCAGGAGGAGTGGTATGATTAAGGTGAGTCACTGAGACTAAACAATGCTAGAGAGTACCACCCCTGGGGTGGTTTGCATAACATGTTTCAAGCTGTGTTTTCCAGAGACTAGGAGACAAAGAAAGGGCTTTCAGTATAAAAGGATGAGCTTGAACTGACACAGGGCTTTCTTTCTGATCCAGCAAACCGAAAGCACCTTATGCTCAAAGGGGGCCCCCAACACTTGCAGAATTTGCTGGAAAGACTTTAGCCTACTAGGGACCCTGAAGATTGGTGGGTGATACCTGATATATATGTTTATTTCTGAAATGCTTTTACCTTAAGAGTAAATGTGCTTGCTTAGAAAGAGCTGTGCTGTAAATTGTAACTGCTAGAGTAGCCCTCGTGGGGGGGTGGGGGGAAGAGGAGCAAAGTGCAGGTGCTGGCCTTTAGGCAGACTGGATTGTTGGGGATATCACAGCCTTAGAACCAACTGGTTAGACTAGGATCCCTATTCAGACACAGGTGATAGCTGGAGACCTGAGACCTGGGAACTCCTGGAGTGGACCATGGAGGGGTAGGGTTGGGTGCGGGGGCAATAGAGATTAGCTACATAACGTCCTGAGTCCATTAAGTATTTACAACTTGCTTAAGTCCAGCTTTCTTTGGGTTAAGAATTAAGTGTGTGCTTACTTACTGTCCTGAATAGAGATGCTTTTCTGAATTGAGGCCTAAGAGCACAACACCATATGGTCCTTTTGTCAGTATTCCCAAAGTATATTCCAACCAGTATAAGATATTATTGAGCATTTAGATAGGGTTGTATACGTACATGTGAATGTACAAAATGTAGGTACAGCTTTAAAATAAGTATCATAACCAACATACAAAAATGTGTCAATAGTTTAAAGTATGTTTTCTCTAAGAATTTACTCTTTATTTATGAATTACTTTTTTCTTCTTCTTCTACAAATATATTCATGCTAGTACAGCTATTCTCTGAAGTTTATGTTTAAAATGGAAGTGTATATGAGAAGGAGTGGGAATGAACATTAAAATTCTATCATCATTTTGTATGTTTTTTTTCACTTATCTTAGTAAGGCTTTAGCATAGGAAAATAATATTGCCATATTATTTTGTTTTTCTGTTGGGAAGTTGATAACATGTGGTAATTGTATGAATATGGGAAAGAAATTGGAACCAGCAATGACATTTTTCATTCCTTTTGTATAGGTTTTCCCTTCACTTTGGCATACTTAATTCAGATCCAGAACTGCATTAATTTTAAAATATGAGATATGAATTCATGGAAACAAGATTGAGGAGTGATAGAAATCAGTGGATTTCCTTCATATTCTTTTGCCTTTATAAAAGATGGAAAAAAGAGAGCTGAAGTATATGAATGTCTGCCAATTTCATCATCATCAAAATCTCTCTCTCTTCTCATGCCCCCCACCCCCACTCTTGTTAAATAAGTTCATGGGATTTCTTCACAGACACTAGAAGAAAGTACATGCACCCAATCCTTCATATAGATGGAAGTCAACAACTTCGCAGATAGATGTCTATATTTCTTAGTATAGGTTTGTGCAAGTTACAGAAGACCAGTAGAAGTTCATTGAGTGTGACCTGCTGCATGCTAGTCCCTCAGATTCACATTTGTAGTTCACAGGTTTTATATCTTTGTGAATACTGGGATATCTTCTGCAATGTTTCATTATTATATAATGATCCCCAAGTAGTGTTCCCTCTAAATTTTGACAGGCCATGTGCACAAAAAATTTCTTCTGTGCAAATTGTTGTGCTTCTGTGCAAATTTTTGTGTGTGCAGTGTTTTGCCCTGTGTGCAGGGTTTAGGATCTGTGTGTGTGTGCACACACCCACAGCTTCGAGGGAACAGTGTCCCCAAGATAAACAATAGATTTGTAATAGCATTTCTACTATCTTATGGTACAACTGTTGACAGGCAAATGACATGTTTCATTAAGTTATTTAAGTTATTTAAAAAGTAAGTGTAGCTATTTACTAAACATTTTCTATAACTATTTCATTTTATTTTGTCAGCAAAATTGCATTATATTTTATTTATGACACTCGGTGAACCCATATACTTACTGAATTTTGTTAGAAAGGGATAATCTACAATAAAAGAAGTGAAAGTTTTCCTTTGGCCATTGTCAGCTTTTGCATTCCCTATTGTGTATGTGGCTACATCATCTCTAGCAGCTTTAAAAAAATGGTTTCTTGTAACAAGGATATTGACAATAGGATGGAATGTAGATGAGAGACAAGGCAAAGTAACCTTGAGTATTGAGTTGTGGGTCATCAGTGTTGACAACAGAAACAATAAAACAGAAACCATAGTATGGATAAACGTAAAGGCTTAACTTCAGTTAAAAGTACTATCTAACTGTGATAATGAACCCAAACTATCTGTTAGGGCTGTTCCAGGGTAGATTTCAACTGGCACTAATGTCCCAGGTGGATTATAAAATTGAGTGTTAAGGACATGCCCCCTCTACACTCTCCAACTTGCCCAGAGACCCTTTCTGAAGGTCATAGTCTAGAAGAGGGAAGCCAGAAGCTTCACAAGACAGTGGAAACCTCATCATGTATTGCCATGCTCAGGACCAATTCCCAAGCAATGGACTGAGTTACAGGACCTTACATCAGATCCTTTCTAATTCACCAACCAGACTGTAACCTGCCAAAGTTATGATAATTGTAATTTAAACACCCCAAACTGAACCAGCTGGATACTGTGTGGAAGATGAAAAAAATCAACAGGGCAGTTTGCCAATTTAACCATGTGGGAAAAATCCCTGAATCCCTGGCCTCATCAGAGATCCAGAAAGTAGATCAGAGGTTGGAGCTCATCCTGGCTGCAAAAAGTAGCAACACCCATCCCCCTCTAGCACCTCCAAATAGGACCAATCTCCTGGCCCCAGCAGCGCGCCCCATCACCCAATGGTAGCAGCAGTGGATGGATCAGTCCTCAGAGCCTGAGGCCAGATGCAGCATATGATTGCTTTCCCCCTCCATGCCCTGAAGCACAAGGAAGAAAAGGGGATGATGGGGATGAAGAGAGAAGGAGCTGCCTCCGTGCACTGAAAGCAAAGGGGAACAAGGAAGAAGAGTAAGGAAAGTAGGGGCGAGGGAATGTAGAACACTGTGTGATTTTCTCCCTGTTGAGATATCTCCAATGCTCCTGCCCCATCAAAGCCACACCCTAGTTGGCATTTGTGATGCTCGGGGGGAGGCGCTACTGTGTTTTTCTGTTTTGTTTTTCCAAAATACTTTTTTTTTCAGAATTCCTGAACTATCTTTCAGAATTCAAAAAGTGGTTCATGGATAACTTGAGAAAGGGCAAAAATGAATAGCAATAAGATTATTTGCATCGAAATAGGCTCATTACCATGTGGGCTGCCAATGTATTTGGAAGCCTGATTTTTACCAACAAATTGGGTCTTGCAGAGTACTGACCTGTCTGCTACCTACAGGAAGAAGCAAAACAAAACCACTGCTGCAGACGGTGGTTGTTTTGAATGTCCCATTATCTATTTTGATGTTATTTCAGGGCTGACAATTAACTTGGAAGAAAAAATTGGTAATCAGCATTAAAACAGAGAAAGGTTTGGAAAACAGGAGTAAGGCCAATTGCACTGGATGTCCCAAGAATGATTTCTCATTCTCTCTCGCCTGCTATCACATGCCTATAAAATATATGTGCACATCCTATAATACGAATCAGGCCCACCTGGTTCACTTATGCTGATGAAGATGGGTTCAAAAGATTGAGGGAGGAAGGTAGCTGGAGAAGTTACGCTGCCTTGACAGATGCCAATGTAATTTTTAAATGCTTTTATACGTGTACTTTAACCCATCACATTCCTTTTATTTAATATTGTAGTTCACAGATCATCTCTCCAATACCAGATTCTATTCCATTCTGCTCTATACAGCAGGGGTTTTCAAACTGGGGGTTGGGACCCCTCAGGGGGTCATGAGGTTATTACATGAGGGGTTGCGAGCTGTCCGCCTCCACGCCAAATCCCGCTTTGCATTTATAATGGTGTTAAATATATTTCAAAGTGTTTTTAATTTATAAGGGGGGTCACACTCAGAGGCTTGCTGTGTGAAAGGGGTCACCAGTACAAAAGTTTGAGAACCACTGCTGTACAGGTTTTTACACTGCCCTCATCACTGTGGTAGCTGAGCACTTCCAGTAGTGTCATAGGATCTTTGATGTGCACACAAAGCAGACAGGACAGTGATTTATAAGTTCTGCTCAGAAAGATATACATCTATTGAGGGCTGAATGGAAACCATAAACTACTAAAACTACTTTACGCTGTGGTTTATGTAGCTTGAGGGAAAGTGCTATCTGTAAATTTAAGTTGACAGAGTCATGGGTTACTTAAAATACAATTTCAGAAAAATTTCATATTTTCTTTAAACTTATGTTTATTTTGGTTACTTTCCATGTTGTTCATTTGTTACAAAGTTTGTTTTAGTTTTTTTTTTTTAAATATCAGTTTTGAAAAACAATCACTTTGTATTGCAAAAATAATAAAAACAATGTTGGCCCTGGTAAACCAAATAAAGGAATCTTTTTAATTTCTGAATTTTTGGATATCCAGCCAAAGAATTTTTTTTAAAAAGCTACGTCAACTTCCCCTGTTCACCTGTTAAACTGAATGAGTCACATTACCAATGGACAGGAAACTTGCATTAACTTGGTTGAAAAAGCAGTATTGAGTCAATACAGAAATGATGAATCGAGACTTACATATTCTAAGAGAGTTTCACAAGTGGAAGGGAGAGGTTTTTAGTAAGTACATTATTCCACAAAAAAATTCAGTTTGGAAGAGTAGTTATATGCATGCACTTTGGAGGCTAAATGAGCTCTATTTAGTAGGGATGTATGTGTTTTCTACTTGTGTGTGATATTAAATGAGAAATTAGATGTACAGGCTTATATTTTGATTCACAAACTGAATATGAGCTATGTTTCAGGTTCAGATTTATTCTCACAAGAGTTCTGTCCGACACAGATAACATCTCATGAAATCAGCTGAAAGGTAGTAAGGTGTCCAGGATTGTGTTTATGTAGAATCCAGTACAATGGGACTTTTATCATTATTCCAATCTTTAGACAATACTGTAATGTAAACAGTGGATGATGATAATAGTATTCTGATCATTTTAACCACTTGAGCAGAAAAATAGGCCCCTTCCAATGGTGGGTCCAATCCAGAACCAAAACTATACGGGACAGATTTGGATCCCCAGGGTTTCTGCACCTCCTGAAATTGATTCAGACGTGAGTTTTCAGTTTTGGCTCATCTCTAGATCCAAGTATTTGTGGTGTTTCTGGAGCAATATTTTAGTGTGTCAATAAGCCCCTTATAAGGTCAATGTAATAAAAAATGATAGTTTGATTCCTGGATGATGAAAGTACCCTGAATATATACATTGCGTTGTTTCAGCTTTCTAGAATGGCTCCTTTGGAAGGGCTGAAAAAATAAAAAAGCCTCAAATATAAAAAGTGAAATATTTTAATTTACCTGAATAGTGAGCTATTTAGGATTATTCATGTTCCTGCAATTCACAGCTCTCATGGCTAGTGGCTAGTGTACTGTCCTCTCCTCCACATCCTGGCCACTCTAAAAGGAAATATAGCAGCATTGACATAATTTGTAAAAAGGGCACTGAGAAATCCAAGTGTATAAAAATGATTTTGCCCTGAATGAAAGATATATAAGTCAGGCTATAGACAGTGTAATATTTGAATGTGGTGATGCAAGACTAGTGAAAGAAGCATTTTGAGGTCTATAAGATAGTTCATTATGAGATGGCTATGCTGCCGATATGCTAATGAAGGCCCTGGAAAACTACATTTTGTTATACTATTATTTCAGAGTATGACTGATGCATTTGTGGATTTCAGAAAATATTAACTGTATTCTTATCAGATAATTAGAAACAATTAAATAACAATGAAATAATTAGATAATTAGAAACACAGAAACACTGTTGTTACAGAAGTTGTCCACTTCCATTTCACTTCCCCTCTTTTTTTTTTTTGTTTTTGTTTTTTTTGTTTTTAACTTTTTTGTGGGAGGAGCAGGGAATGCTACAGTTTATATTTGCTTTTGGAAATCAAGCTACTCATTCCTTCAAAACTGTTAGGTATTACCTTGAAGTTTCTGAAAGAAATTGTATATTTGTATATTTAACTATGTCTTATCATTTTTGGTTAACAAAATATGTTCATAAGGCTAGCCACATGGCAGATTCTATGACTATCTTTTGAGTTTTCTGTGTTGCATATTGTAGTATAGGAATTTTAATTGAAAGTAAATTACGGTTTAAGAAAAAAACAGTCCAGAATATTTAAACCCTTACCATTTTTCAAGTTTAGGACAATACAAATGGATATTATTCAGTAATATAAGATGTATCTGAGCATACTGTGGGTTTACGCCTATGCCTTTTTTGACACAGCATATTTTGAAATGAAACTTTTATGGTATGCCTTAGATGTAAAACTTTTAAATCAAGCTTTTAGTATTGATAGTTTTCTGTGAGTCCAACTTTCAAGTAAACCCTGAAATATTTGTCTTCATTTCTCGCAGGCAAATATCCCCTGACTGAGGACTTCTGTGTCCTGGAGGGAATACATATATATTGCCAGCTGAAAAAAAAATAGTGAATAAAGTACTCTTAGATTTTAAGAACAGGTATTTCTGTTTCTCTGAATGGAAAAACACAAGCATTTTCTAACTATATTTGGATAATTCACCTTGCCCTTAAAATGATACCAAGTAAGGAGTGGTGTAGATCCTTGGACCAATAAATGTGTAGTCAACAGGCCACCTCAGGCTTGCTCTATGGGAGTGGGAGAGCCCAAGAGTGGGGCAAAGAAAAATTAGCACTCAGTATACACTTAAAGTAGAATACATTGCTAGAAAGCTGTTGTGTGAGAGAGGGGGGAAGCCTGAGTGCTTGTGATAATGCCACGCCCTTTTCTCCTAACAGGAGAGAATTTTCTATTATTTTCCTCTAGTGAGAGTTGAAGCTTAAGCAGGACTCCATGGTCAAATGAGCAGAAGCTTCATTTCAGACATCGACACCTTGTTTGAGAAAGGGTTTTGTGTGGAGTCACATTCAAATACAAAGGAGTGTGCAGAACATCTTGTCTTCTACCCAGTGCAGGAAATCAGCAGGTGTTTGGAGCTGCTCGGGAATAGTGTCACAAGTTTTGTGTAAGATAAAGCAGGACACCTCCATGCATATGTTTCCCGCTGACATCTGTTGAAAAACAAACAGAAAAGCTGAATGAGGAATGCAGTAATTATTTACAGGAACAGTGACTACAGGTTTGTTTTGTGGACAAGATGGGTGAGGTAATATCTTTCACTGGACCAACTTTGTTTGGTGGGAGAGACAAACTTTTGAGCTTATACAGACCTCTTCTTCAGATTTGTTGGTTTGTTTCAATGAGAGTCTGCACCACTTTTTACCTGCCAAATGCTAAAGGACAAGGTGAACAAACCCAGAGGCAGAAAAGTGTTTAAAGAAAATGCGCATACGTCTGCCAAGGTAAGTGGCAACAGCAGCCATAGCTAATAAAATCTTTCATTGGCTTTCTATGATAAACAGTGTCATATTTTTCTATGACATTGAAAAAAGTTGTTGACATTCTATTAAAGCAAACATGGTAAGTGAAATGAATAGGCAATAGGCTAAGGCTCCTTTTACTTGGCTGTTACTGATTTATAGAAGATGAAACAGTTTATGGAAAAGCAGCAGAGTCAACTGCTGTAAGCAATAATTAAAGGAGTGAAAGCTTGAGAAGATACAGTATTATTATGGTGATAGTTGCAACTCTTAACTTCCCTTACACTGTGTAAAACTTCGATTTCACTTCACAAGTTCTGTTTAATTGAATGTATAGGTAGTGACACCCTAGGAAAAAAATATTGAATTAGTTGGGATTTAGTTCTTTTTAGAAGCTGTGTATATCACTAGTGAAATGTGTCCACTACCTGAGTCGATCTGATTGGTATAAATCTTATGCTGCTTCATATAAGTTATATACATGTAAGCAAATAAAAACATCACCTGGCATCAGAAGCAGCCCAAGAATCACAGCCCTTCACCTTTAAGCAGGGGCTTTTTTAGTTGGTCTGGCTGAGTGATGGGAACAGTGCTTTATGGGTGAAGGGTCGGGGGAGGATGAAAACTGCTGCAAAGGGGGCAGAGTGGTCACTGACTCATCCCCTGGGAATGCAGGGTTTGAAAAGGAGCAGTGCGGTGCCGGGAGCCTTCCTTTTTACACATATCATGGCTGAGGCAAGACCCAACCTCCCTCCCTTTTAGGTGGTAAAATACCAGGTTTGGTCAACACCTGCTGTGGGCATTACGCTAGCCACCCCTTTTTTAGGGGAGCTGGGAAGGAATTTTTCCCTTACCACCATATTGGCTTGGGTGCAGTTGGGCGGTTTTTCGCCTTCCGCACAGCGGGTTCAGGAAGGGCTTTGTTCATGCATGTCATGATGGGCGGTAGACCATCTGTCACAACTCATTATTTAAGTGTAGGGCTGATGTCCAGTGCAGGTACTCGATAGGAAAGATATACAGTGACTGGAGTGAAAGAAAAGGACTTTAAAAGAGGTGTTCATTAAAGGAACGAACCGGGGGGTGGTGGGGGAACGGTTGGGGACTCCTATGATTGGTATGGCAGGGAGCCAACCCCTCATTCTTATAGCCCACCTTAACCCTCCTCTCCTTCTTTTGTCATAGCTAGGCAAAAGGACAACTGGCCAATATTGTGTAATGTGCTAGAATTCAGCCACACATCATGAACTACGCAATCATAAACCTTCCTGACTAAGAAATTTGAATAGCATTCAGAGTGCCTTTTAAAGGTCACCTAAAATCCAGAGATGACGAGGAAAAATGCTGTTATCTGCTAATCTGGGTTAGAGACAACGGTAGAGACATTTAAATACTTGAATAGTTATGTCAGCAGAGAACTTATTACAACAGACTGATGAATATATAGCTCCAAAAGTTCACCCAATGCCTGCACTTTATCAGTTTTATTACAAGTATAAGTCTCAACTGAAACCAAAAATAGGTTTGGTTAATGCATCTGATTAAGGGCTGATACAGAGGAACTTTTTTGGGACAGGCATGTTTGGTACAATAGACCAAAATTCTGTGAAGAACTAACTGATACAACAGGGAACTATCCTTGATTTACATAAAGGAGCACAAATCCACTCTAGCCAGTCCCTCATACTGACTAGAGACTCCATCATCTTGCATGTTACCCTTCATATACCTTTTCCAAATGTCATCCACTTGTGGCATCAAAATGGCATATTGTCACTCACAATATATTGTGCAAATCTGCAATGCTACTTTCTTGCATATTTTAATAGCAGTAAAATAGTTCATAATGTTGACATTTACTTTGTCATCACTGGACATCTGATAGGTGATAGATTGATAGATTCGATATAAACGTCTCACAGCTGTTGTTTCAGGCTCTCTGCAATTCTGGCATTCCTCACTGCAACGGTTACATGCGCTTCACATTTTCAAGGTTTTCTCCACACCCATAACGGCTAGAGATTGACTTTTTAAACATGAAGGCATTGCTTCTGGACAATATGACGCCAGCTTCAAAGAAAAAGTGCTAAAGAGTCCTGAACTAGCTGACTCAAACCCTGCATCTATCATTCCACCGTGCGGAATGTGTGAGCTAGAATCTTCGCTCCACAACAGTAGTTCTGTTTCCAGGGGAAACCCACACAATACAAAATGATGTTTCAAATGACAACATAATCTCAACCATAACTTTTCTTCTAACTAAAATGAATGACATTAAAAATTGGTGTCAACATTTACCTTCACTAGCTGGATTGAGTATTAGAATGGGAAATATCACTGAAATTTGCTGAAGTAAACTTAACATCTGTAGGCAGAAATATGCTGCTTTTAGTTGTAGGCACCAAACATTTTCTTTTTGTCTGGGAATATGTGCAGTCTGCAAAATATGTTCAGTCTGCAAGATGAAGGACACCATAAAAATGTTGGCTACTGTTTCCTATGGAAGTGATATTTGCTCACAGAATGAGATGCATATGTATTTCAGATTTTCTAAATCATGCACTATCCAAGCAAGCAAACTACCATTCTGTAATATTTTTGTCTGAAATACAAGAATGTGATATTGCCATTTTCCAGTCCTGAAAAATTCTGATTCTAAAAGTACCTCCTAGCCAAAGCTGTACTTTAAGGAGGAACCTCAAGAAATGTGCTTTTCACCATCATCAAGTATGTACTAATGTTGTGAGTAGCAAGAGATGAATTCTAGCTACAAAATCTGAGCTACCAACATTTTTCTAATATTCAAATTCTCTACATTTATATCATCAACTTTGCTTTTTAAACTCAATCTGTCACCTAAGCCCTATAAATACAAGAACATTATCTAATCTTCTGTTTGAAAATATATCTGTAAATCACTGCTTTAATAATTTTTTTTTGTTTTGTTTTTGTAAAAAGGAAGGAAGGATGGGAAAGTACCAAGCTGCTATTGTAACATGTACAACTTTGGACCATTACTGTTTAATATGGCAAGGTGATTTTGTTTTGTTTTTAAATAAGGGTCATTAAAGAAAAGCATGCAAAGCTGAAAGCATATGATACTGATATTCCTACGGTTAAGAGAACCTGCACATCAATACCTATATAAAGACTTAAGAAAAAGAGTACACATTTTGTAACGTGAGTACTTTTATTTACACTGGAAAAGCTTTCATTAGATGCTTGAGGTAGTTTTATTAAAGAAATGTTTTGTCACAACTCTGTCAAAAAATCCCCCTAAGCTCCATGAAATGAGTAAAGCCTTTTATTTGCTCTGTCAAACATAAGTGGGGGTTTTGCTTTTATAAATCAGTGTTTAATGACTACCTACCTGAATAGTGCCCTTAGAAATCTGATGCCATATGCCTAGTATTCTATTCAGTTAGATGTTGAATTCATGTTAACCTTCAAAAACCATCCATATAAAGTCTCAGCAAGAAGACTAGATAAGTGCTAAGAGTATTTCAAATCTGTTTCCATAGCTCACCTGTGAAAAAGTGATCTCTTACATTATCAGTCAGCTGTTTAATGTTTGCTTACTAGTGGCTTGTTTTCTTCCTGGGAGATTTTTCCCCCTTTTATATGGTGAGAGAAATTAAATAGAATGTTTTCAGTTCTTTTTATGAAATGTGATCTATACTGCACCTTGATCAATGGAACACAAAAACACAACAGGATGTGAAAAGAACATGGTAACTGAGGACTTATTCCCACCAAATCAAGGAAATCCAGAATTGAGGCACATGTAAGTGAGCTTAGAGCACATTGCAGCACTAAGGTCCACAGAACCTCAGTAATGTTATAAGTCCTGGATGCTTCCTGGTGATTAAAATCTGTAACAAGAGAGGTGCATAAAATTATTATCTGCACAATTATATCACATGTTGAGCTAAATATTTTTTCTGTGTGGTGCAACATTGCTGCCTGTGTTGTGAATACCCTTTGCGGGCTACTTTTTTGTTATACTACCTGTCTCACAAGAGTGGCTGTCCTCTCCTGCACAAATGACTGGTCCTTACCCCAGTTATGTTAGATGTGGTTCCAATTTTAGAAGCAGTGGGCGACTGGCATGCTGTAGTATTATGATAGTAGCAACATGCAGGAGATTTCTAGACTTGTATCTAAAATGTCTCCCCTCCCCCTTTTAAAGAAATCTTTAGTTTCTGACATAGCCCTATGTCCTGGTGGGACATGGGGACTCAGAAGCTTAATAGGAGACAGATCCTTAGATTAATAGAAGACCGGGCTCTTTACCTTAGCTCATCTGTTCAAAGATGATTTGGGTTGATCATGCCCAAAAGACACTAATCTCTGTTGACTGTTTGGTCTTTATAAATTAACTGTCTGGTCTTTTTCTAATTCCTGTCTGATAAATGCCCAGATTATAAAAAGCACTATTACAGTTATCACTAATTGGTACCCTTGCTGGTAATCTCAGCGGAGAAAATAAGAACTGAATAGCTATGGATACTGAGTTACCAGTCTCACCTTTAAAATGATCTCTGAAGTACATTAGCAGAAGAGTAGAGAGAAGCTTACTCTGTTGCTGTATGAATTGTAGAGAACTAAAGGACTTCAGTTCCCTGTGCTGATACTGTGATGCCATTCACGAGAGAGAATTTCATTTAAAACTAAATGTGTTGATTTCCATTTTTAAACTTCTTGTTTTTAAGCTTGCCTGATTAGGTAGCTATTCTAAGGGGGAAAAATGATTTTGGCATGTTATAGCAAGATATATTTTTTAAATGGTGTCTTGGCTCAGAAAGGAGGTAGATGACTCTAAGACCATGTCCCCATGAGAGACTTTCTTTGGGCCAGTTGTCCCATTTGGCACTAGTCTCTTTGAGATGCTGAGAATGCCCATATTCTGACACTTGACATTGGCCTGGAGGAATGCTCAGTCTTAGTTCTTTGAATTTGAGCAACTCAGTAGGTATGATCAGGACATTTGTGGCTGCTTGATGTTCTTGGCTGAGTTAGATATTATTTTATAAAACACCAGATACCTGGTGTTTTGAAATTGTAAGATAGGGGGTAAGATCCTTACAAAAATGAGTACTATGTGAAGGAGCACTGCGTTATGGATGTTTAGGCAATGAAGTTGATTTTTCTAACCCTTTATAACACAACATTTTATCCCCACCCATTTTTGGTTAATTTTATGTCATCTTTATTATAACTTTAAAAACCAAGGTAAACTCCTAATGACATCCTCTCGTGGCCGAAGTGAAAGGCTAAGGGAAGTCAGAAGCTAAAACAACTTAACTGTTCAAGGTCTAATCAATGAAGGCCTTTGTTTGCTAGCACAATTCCAGGAGCTAGCCAAGCAAGCTACTGCACAAGGAAACTTCGAACCTTGCTGCGAGAGCTCAGGCATCCTTAGAAATCCACAGGAAAATGCAGCTGGAAGTAAGTCTGGAAGATTCCCTTCTTATCCCCAGTAATTCTAACCAAGTGAAGGAGAATCCAAATACTGCTGCCAGAACAAACTGCCCCAAGCTGTGAATCTGTGAAGCAAGTTATAATGAAGTGAAACACAATTCCTGTACTCATAGCGAGTAGATAGGTTGTGCACCATGGAAACAATCTGAATAACTAATAACGGCAAAAACACATGAGATCCAGAAACACATAACCCAACTGTCTACATGTGTAAAGAGTTGAACCTTATGCTACCCATGCAACCAGTAAACCCAAATGGGAGGAGAGCAGACTTTGTGATGACATGACAAAACATGCAGACTTTGTGATGAGATGACAAAGCAGGAAAAAAGCAGCCTACCTTCACCCAATACTGCCTTCTATGGGCACTATCTTGCTGGGCACTAGCCAACCTCAGCATATTTTAGATTTACCATTTGCATTACCGTTCGAATCTCATTCCACAATCTGGTATTAGCCGAGATACCCAGCACTTCTTGTATGTTTTTTCCTGATCATATAATACTGGGTCAGATATTGAGAAATGGCTTAGATTTTCATCCTAGAAATAATTATGAGGTCAGTTAGTGATCTACCTTTATTGTGCCTATAAACAGCAGTTAGACTACTGTTTGTAGTGGGTGCTACAGAATGCACACACAGTTATTTGTGCCTGTGAAGGCTAACTTTAGAGTTTTTAACAGTTAGGCTGACATCTAGAAAACAGCCCTTATTGAATTAACACTACATTCTGGGTTGTCTTTGATGTTCTGATTTAGAATTCCAAATCCTCCCACTTCTTTTTAAGATGTACAAACAGTCTTGATCTGCCAGTTTTGTTTTGTTTTTTGTTTTATTACTATACATGCAGAAATACAATTTTGGAGAATATATTATAGACTCCCTAGAAATTTATTTTTCACTTTTATTGCACTAGTACATTCTGTGGTTTATATATTTATGACAAATTTAAGAAAGGATGAAGTTAAGGTTGTACATTCCATGCTCTTTTTGATATGGATTATGATTTTAGTGTTTCATTATATGGTCACAGTTTGAAAATAATACCCCAGATATACATTTGTAGAATCTTGTAATAATTGATACTACTGTACTATGCATATGACAGAGATCTTGCACTGACAAAAAACTCAACTGGGGGAAATTTTAGTCCTATTAAGGTCATTGGGAGTTGCCACTGTCTTCAGTGGAACAGGATTTTACCCATAGTATGATGTCAGCAGTGCAAAAGCAACTTGCTCTGTGTCTCATCTGGGCCTTTGCGAGCCATGGAGTATATGCAGCATTGTCTTCCTCTGTCAGCTATTTATCATAATAAAGGTAGAGCAATATTTTCTATTGTATTGAAAAAGAGAGGTCACTTTTTAAACTGTTAAAAAGAAGTTGAGGTAAATGTATAGAGGTGTGGAAAGGGTAATAAGTAATTAATGGAAAGGATGTGGTAAAACAGAATGTCTCTAAAATGGCACCGATCTATCTTCTTAAAAGAATGTAACCTTTATCTGGTAGATATAGTCTGGAAATACTTATAAGATAAGAAAAAAAATCTAGGAGTCTAGAGAAGGTAAGTGCATGAAGTTAGGCTTCGGGTGTTCTTTTGAGAGCCTTTTTCTTGTTTCAAAAGTATTTCTATTTTTGCTCCCTGATGAAACCAGAAATATTACCAACATATACATAACGATTTGGGAAAGATGAACCAGAAAGAAATTGTCAATGTAGAAGAGACATTTTCACTATATTTTGTTGTTAAATGAGGGTTTAGGGTGACAAATTAAGGACCTTTTTAGCCGGATAGACTTTAATGTTATCAATTAGAGAGATTAAACCATTGGCAAAATATGAAATGGGTGGGGGGGATTTATTACTGATCAAGTTCCAAGAAAACCCTGTGGAACGTAATGAGGCTGCCACATAGGCTATTCAGAAATGCAACTACTCCTCAGTATGGACTGATTAATATACTACATGACCAGGATGAGCTGCATACAGCAATAAATGAATACTTAAAGATAACATGACCTGGATAAAACCCCAAATTACTGGATCATTTATCAGATTATTCAATCACTTTATTTGTAGGTTAAGGTTATTTTGTTTAATTTATAAACCTAGTTAAACATTCAGTGAGGCAATGTGACTTTAAAGCAACAGAAGGGACATTTTACATCTTGATACCTAGCACGGGTACAGCTCTCAAAGAAGCATATAAACATATGCACATACATAAAAGTGCTGCCATAAAAATAATAACATCACAGTGAGCAAATAATTTGGCAGTAGGTTCCTGTGGTTACCACATAGTGGTATCAGAGCTGTAACAATTTCCCCTCATACTGAGAATAGGAAATTACGGAGACATTACTGCGTGGAAACTATTAATAAATGATGACTTTTGAACAGTGACCAGTGTAGTGTATTAGTAGCAGTAATAGTATTATTTTGTGTGTGTGCAAAATTCCTTTAAAACAAACACTTAGGCCCCCATCTGGCAAAGTATAATGTGTGGGGAAACAACTGTGACCATGCAGAGCCGCATTGAAGTTTTATATTGCTATATGCCATTCTCTGAGCATCTGAACTTACATTGCATGCCCAAACTAAATATCAGGATCCTTGGGGGTTGCTCCATCACTGATTTTGTCTTGAGGTAAGGATTAAGCCAGAGAAACAGATGAGTCTTTAGAAATTGACTGTGTTTTGGAGATGTCCAGACCTCACTTACTTTCTTATACTCATGAGTTGCTTATGTACATCAGAAGCTCCATACTTTTACCTGGAGTCCCTGTGTAGGCAAAGGGGTCTATGCCGAATCCGTACGCAGGACCAACGACTAATATGTTAAACTAAACTACGTATATCTGACTTGATTGATAGCATTTGCAATCATTAGCTGCATCCCATCTATGGGAATTATGAAGAACAACCATGATTTAATTAAGCAGCAGTCCCTACTATCACAAGCTCTGTTGCCAATAGCTGACATCAATTTGAGTTTACACTGGTTTTTAGTTCTTAAGCTCAAGTGAAAGATGCCTTATCAAATGCCAAGGTAAATCAGCATGGTCAGTAGAGCTCAAAAAGAGAGAGGATTATTGCTATTAGATCATATTCTGAGCAGGGAAAGAAGTTTGATAATCTTTAATATTTAAATTTGTAAAATCTTTTAAATAACATGTTTGAAAAAATATAGGCACCGTCAAAATTTAAAATGAGTATAACAGGAAAATTTGTCATAAAAAGAAAGAAGCTATGTATATCTTACAGGACATAGAGATATTGGAGAGAAATTTGATTTTCATTGAGAAAGCTCTTGTTTCAAATCCCATTTCTGATATAGGCCACGTAACTATGAGACAGCCAGCGATGATACAATAAAATACAGTAGTACTGTTTTTTTAAAATAAAACAGAAAGCATAGAATCCTTTTAAATTACTGTTTAAATTCCCAAAACTCAAGGATTTATTTTTAGATAACAGTAACTAAAATTATAACCCTTGTAAATAATCCAAGCTTAAATCGCTACATGTTTATGAACAGCAAATATTAAACATATTTCCCTATTAGAATTTTTTTTCTTTTAGGTAGCATATACAGGAATGACTGCTCTAGTACCAAAGGAAATGACACTTGTAATGGTGCATAGTATTTGTACCATGCAAGCAAAGATTTCATTTTGTATGCCTATCATTTTAGCCATCTATCTGTCCATCTGATGGTAATTCAGAATCGAAATGTAAAGTTAGCTAACTAGTAGAGATAGAATTATTAACTTATTATTACAGCTATAAATTAATCGCAATTAATGCATGTGCTTAATGCAAAACAAATTAACTAGATTTTAAAAATAGTCATTATTAATCACAGTTTTAATTGCACTGTTAAACAATAATAGAATACCAATTTGAATTTATTATAAATATTTGTGGATGTTTTTCTACATTTTCAAATATACTGATTTCAATTACAACACAAAATACAAAGTGTAAAGTGCTCACTTTATATTGTTTTTATTACAAATATTTGCACTGTAAAAAAGAAATAGTATATCCTAACCCCCATGACACAGCAAGGATCTTTACAGCATCTGGAGGAGAGTATAAAATAAGGGACAATGACATAACCACTTCACCTCTCCTCCTGGGAGGAGTCATCCTATATGGAAAAGCTTTCAAGTTACCCAAAAACGTACAGAATTTCTGCTAAGAAAAACCTTATTACTTCAAATGTGATTTAGCATGATAAAGATTAGGAATTAGACTGCAATTTTATCTATTTCTTATTGTAACCAATATGCTTATACCATTTATATATCACTTAAAACATATCTTTCTTTAGTTAATAAACTTATTCTAAAGTTTTATCTAAGCCACTGCGTGTTTGATATTAGTTTGGGGAATCTCCTCAGGTTACAAAATCTGATGCATGTCCACTACCTTGTGACAGAGCAGTGAGCTAATTAATGTGCTTGCAATGCTTAAGAAGGTCTTGAGCAGTGTAACACACACATTTCTGGGGTGTAAGGCTGGGACTGAGAGGGTGGGATTTACTGGTGTCTCCCTGTATGCAGTTCAGGAGTGGCTTGGGAGAGCAATCATGCAACTTAGCTGGGTGTGCCTCAACATGCTAATGGCTGTGTGAGAACAAAGCCTAAAGGGATTCACTGTTCACTAGCATAGCGGTGTAGGAGAGTTAAAGGGGTCACAGTCCAGAGTGCACCCTGGGGGACAGTCACACTGTGATTTTTTTTCCCAGCTCAGTTGTTACTCTGACACACAATGTTTTAATAAACACTAAGTCTTTTTTGTCTTACCATCTTCATCTCTGTCAGTCTGTAAGCGGACAGGAATCCCAACAGCTATTTTCTGAGTACATGTTGGGTCTCAAATGTTAAGTGATAGTAGCATTATATTGGATAAACAAGTGGTGATATTTTGGCTTGATGTAGCAGCTATATAATATGTTACTGTTAATCTTTGCAGAAATATTGAGCAAAGACCTTGCATCTAAAACAACATAGTATTTGTATGACTGGGGTGAGCTAAATATATGTAAAACAATGAGTACTAATCTCTGCTTCATGCCCCTCTTTTCTAAAGATCTCAAACATTTTAAAAGAACATAACAATGTTCATTATGTTTCCCAGAGATAATGAACAAAACAAAGATCTACACTCTCAGAAATAGTTGATTATTTTTTAATTTAGGAAACAAGAAAGAACAAAAATAAAGTCTCAGTGTGTGTTTGTGGTCTCTTATGAAAATGAAGTGGCTGCTAAACTCTCCACACAGGGAAAATTCTTTGAAATTTAAAGATGCAGTATGCAAAACAAAATACCCTTAGGTTCTCAGCTGTGTACCCCATTTAACATCTTAATATCCATTAATCACATCCTCTAATCTTACAAGTGAATTTTCTTCAACATTGAATCATTCCTCATCGTGAGAGAATGATTGAAGTTCTGTCAGCCACCAGCTTCTGACACATCATTCCAGAACCTTTCAGAAGATTTTATGTCTGCTGAGGTAAACGGTTGGAATTTGCGTTTGTAAACGAAGATTCATATATAGCAGTGAGTAATTTCAAAAAGTATTTTCTATGTTTAAGGATAATATGATCCAAAGGAAGTTATCTTGGGGAAATCATTACCTTCTCATGTGATCAAATTTGGTAAGATCTGTCATTTGATTCACCTCTCCCATGTTTGCTAATTGATTTATAACTATTTTAATAATTTTATATCTATATTGACTTAACTGGTCTTTCTATGACTGACTTAAGAATTTAAGGGCTTTTTGTACTCTTTCTTAATAAATTTTGATTTTTTTCTGAAATAGAAAAAACCTTTTGCTGATGATGCAATTTATTATGATAAGTAAAAAGTGTTTCCTCCAGTAAATCTAATTTGGACTACTATTAAAATTGGTTAATTTGAAGGAAAAGTGTGGAAGTATATAAAACTAATTTTTCAGGAGCATGGAATGACACACCATCAAACAGAAATCAAAATGCTTGAAATGTTTCATTTGTAATATAATCCTAGGTCTGTGTATGGAATAATCCGCAAGATACAGCCTCAGAGTTGCAGGGTTCGGGATATTTACTGTTTATGTTGTGAAAGATCAGGAGCTTTTAGAAGCATATTGACGTTCTCCTAAAATTTCCACCAACAGAAGCATTATCATTAGAGTTGAGCTGACCAAGAGTGTAGTGAAAGAAGCAGGCATAAATATGTACCCATTCCTGTTAGACATCCTAAAAGCTCAGAGCAGGGAATCTTGAAGGCTAGCAACGTTATAAATATTCAGTAAGATGTGTAATTAGTGTAGAAAAAAAGCCAGGTAAGCCATTCACAAAGATTTTTACATCAGTGGATAGTCATAAATGCAGGGCCTGATTCTGGTTTGAGTTACTTTAGTGAAGATACAAAATGATTCTGTCAGTGTCACAGTGGGAAAGTATTTTTTTCCAGATTGAATGCAAAAGAGACATGACTTCAAATCTTATCCAATCAAGCAGCCTCAAGGGAAGTGTGATGGGAGGTGTTCACTGGTGGCATAGCCTAATGGTTAGAGGGCTAATAGTCTGCTCATTCCATCTCCAAATATTTCCACTGGGCTACAGTCATGCCCTGTGGTGGTCTGGCTTTTGGTGGGTGTTGACTCGACCCTCCTATCAGTTTACCAATCAGCCTTCTCTTTCCCTGGAGTGATGGAATCCCAAGGAAGATACGGTGTCCCCCACCCTCAGAATTGGGGGGGAAGGACACCGTCAGTGGTATCTATTTACTCCTGCGGGTGTCCAGCCCCAGCAGTGAGGTTCTAGAATTCTTTACTCTTTCCTTCCTTCCCTAAGGGAGAGTCTGTATATGAGGGTTTTGTGCCCTTTGTAATGAGGGGGGTTGATAGGGAAGCCCAGCCCCTCCCACTCCACCGGCTCTGGCCCAGAGACATGTAGAAGGCACCAGTGTCCCACCCCATCCCAGAGTGCCTTAAGGCTGTCTCCCTCAGCCACTTCCTTCCACCCATTCTCTCGCCAAAGTCTTACAGTTTGCTTCCAAGTAGTAAAAGAAAAGGAGAATAATTGACCCTTTAGGTCATCTTGGCCTTGCAGGCAAGCTCAATTTCTTTGGGAAAAGGCTTCTGTAGCACCCTTCCCAGGAGCTCTCAGGATAGGACTCTCTCCTTGCCCTGTCAGACCCCTTCTGAGCTGTCTGGCTCCCATTTAAGTTCCACCTCCAGCAGGAGCATACCCTGCAGGTGGGACAAGCTGGGCCACCTGGGCCCAGAGTAACTCCATAACCCTTTCAGATCCACTGCAGGGTATATACACCCCATCACAGGGGCCCTGATCAACGGTGTGTTGAAATCAGTGGAAAGACACCCAGTGCAATGAGATTTGGATCAGGCTGTAAGAAAGCTAAGGTGCTCATTAGAATTGATATTGTGACTTACTGACATCAGGACATGGCTCTGTTTATAGTTTCTGCACAGATTCCTCCTCACCTTAAAGGCACAGAAGTAAATATATCTAGATATTAGTCTCTAAAAGATCAGTACAATGATGGAGACACCTAGAAATACCTCAGAGGGATAAGGGTACCTTGAAGCATTTCAGGAGTACCAAACCAGACAAGAGAGAGGACACATACAAACACAGATAGTTCAGTGGTGTTAGTCACAAACAGAGTGATCAGAGAGCACCTGTTTGATTAGTTTGCCTAGTCAGACAGATGGAGGAATGGAGCCTTCAGAAAAAAAAAAAGTTTTCAGGCTAGAGACCACCAAATACAGGAAACTGAAAAGAGTATTTTATACTGAGCAACAATGGTCTAGCACCTCAAGTTCTTACCAGACAAGGATGGAATTAGCAATAGATGGATTGTTATAAAATTGGAATAAGGATCTCCATTTTATGAATTTCCTTCCCTTTTTTTCATACCCATGATATTGCTCAGAAAGACCAGGAGAAAGTAATTGTAATAGTACCATTCAGGACCATGGAACATGGATATTGAAACATCGTGAGTATTTCAGCATTTTGTCTCATAAGATTACTCCCCAAAGAAGAAATAAACACAGAAACCAAAAGGTGCACAACAATTAAGCCTGACAGCTAAGTTACAAAAAGGACTAATCAAGAAAGATTTAGTCCCATCCAGTAATAAATACCTTACAGTCATCAAGGGAACACTCAACTGCACTTATACGATGATATGGTTCAGATTTAAACACTGGTGCACAGATCGGCATATTACCTTAGTAGACCTATCATCTTGGAGTTCACACAGAGAAGGACTTTAGGACTTCAAATAAGCCTATTCCATGTACTAGTAGCAGCAATAACAAGTATGTTATGAGTTAATAAATAAGGCATATATTATGCACATCCTTACAACAAATTTTTCTGACTAGGTTTTCTAATTAATTCCACTGAAATGAAGTGCAAAGAAGCACTCGGAACTGGACTTTAAATATTTTCTTAAAGACTTCCACTCAACATCCTTGCAAACGATGACAGTCCGTCTCTAGGTGTTTCCTAGCTAGCGACATTGTAATCTTCTTACAATATTGAAATTCCTCTACAAAAGGAATGTTAAATGTGTAGGTTTCTTAAGTGATGTAATAGGTTCTATATATTTCACAATAAAAGGTGGTGTAAAGAACAAAATTTGAGTTCATCTCCATTCCTTTTCTCTTGTCAGTTACAATGATTTCAGAGAATTTACCATCCAAAAAAGAGGCAGCGGAAATGAGACACATAGAAACAAGGTGTATCATTTGCAAGGGGTATTCATTGTGCACTCTTTCTTCCACCCTGTCATGTTTTAAATTGTTTAGGTGGACTACTGTGATGTGCTATCTTTTATACAAATACTATTCCATTGTTTCTTTATCATGATTAGTTAATATACAATAGTCGATTTTTCTGTAGCAAAACAACTTAGACATGGATGTTAGATGGCAGATACCACAACGCTGGATTTTGGTCATTAGTCTGCAAGCTGCTATTTGTCACTGCAGTTACACACATTTTAGATTTTCTTTAGACAGCATCAATTTTGTGGTTAACAACTGAACTCTTATTTCACTTTCTCAGCTGTTTGCTACTTCACAGCTGCCTTCTAGAAAAAATACAGTGTATATCCCTGACTGGGATAAACCAGATTGCAAAAATTATGAGTTTAGGTCCCAGCATGAACGTTTGGTCTCGGGCTCATAAGTATGAGACTCCCTAATGTCTTTACAGTTACTGGCAATCCGTTAAATCTCCTGAAGCAGAATTCATAGCAATGTTTGGTTTGGTGGGAGGCAGGAGTTGTGGGGATTTGTTTGTTTGCTTGTTTGTTTTAAACTTGTAAATGTTGAAATCAGTAGCTCGATATGTGAGTTATTTTTTTCCTCCTGAAATAATAAAAAAATCAGTTGTAAGAGAGGGCGGATTTGATGCATTTTCTTTGACTTTACTCTCTAATAAAACAGTTGAATAAGAAACTAGATATTGTCAGCTAGAGCGTCTGGTGAATGTGGCCACTTAGCACTGCATTGTTGTGAGTATCTGGTCACAGAGCTAGCATAGCTGGTCCCAGGTGCCCATAGCTGGCACCTCAGCATATGGCAATTCTCTGATGAAGTAACACTCCTACCCCACCACACCCCATCCCTCCTGCCAGCAGAGGAAACATGGCTAGGATGCATGGTTTATCCTATGGGAGACATTAGTAGCCAGTGTATATTAGACTACCTTGTGGGTGATTCAAAAACAGCACAAGAAGACTAGATTTTCAAACTGGGTCACCTTCATAGGCATGTATATGTGTGCACACGACTTTTGCTGTATGCTCCTTGAGGACAGCTGAGGGTCTGACTCTATGAATAGCATATGAAACAAAAATATTCCATATGATCCCAATATTACTTATTAGGTAAAATGGGTGTAGAACACTTTTGACCAAGCCACAGAAACAGCTTCTGGTGAGCATGCCCAGAAGAAATGAACCATATTTTCAGAATGTGGAAACTTGCTAATGGGTTGAATGCTGCAAAGTGACATTTGGGGATTTTTTTCTGAGGGGGTGTTCGTGGTGTAAGAGCATAATCTAGTTTGAAGGACAAAGATGGGGCATTTGAGGGATGCTATCTCTAGTCTCAAACCTCTGTAATGGATATAACATTTTATTACTGTTGCTACATAAACTTAAGAACTATGGTTTTCCTTCTCCCATTTATTAAATAGCATAAAGCTGAACTGTAATGCTTTACAAATTGCAAACACCACACTAATATTACAGTAAGAGTATTTTAATATTATTTCTACGAGGTGCTTCGTTTATCATCCTAATTATATCCTACAACCTCACTAACCTTTGTGAAGAAGTGGAATGACTTGCTAATCTAAAAATGTCAAGGTTCCTTCCCCACTCTGAACTCTAGGATACAGATGTGGGGACCTGCATGAAAAACCCCCTACACTTATTTTTACCAGCTTAGGTTAAAACTTCCCCAAGGTACAAACTATTTTACCTTTTGTCCTTGGACTTTATTGCTGTCACCACCAAGCGTCTAACAAATATATAACAGGGAAAGAGCCCGGTTGGAAACGTCTTTCCCCCCAAAATCCTCGCAAACCCTACACCCCCTTTCTGGGGAACGATTGATAAACATCCTCACCAATTTGCATCGGTGAACACCGACCCAAACCCTTGGATCTTTAGAACAATGAAAAAGCAATCAGGTTCTTAAAAGAAGAATTTTAATTGAAGAAAAAGTAAAAGAATCACCTCTGTAAAATCAGGATGGTAAATACCTTACAGGGTAATCAGATTCAAAACATAGAGAATCCCTCCAGGCAAAACCTATTTTTTTCACTGAATGCATCCGATGAAGTGAGCTATAGCTCACAAAAGCTTATGCTCAAATAAATTTGTTAGTCTCTAAGGTGCCACAAGTACTCCTTTTCTTTTTGCAAATAAGTAATAGTATCAAATGGAATTCTGAGAGTCTTTCAGAGACTAAATTGACTGTTAGTATAATATCTCATTTGGCAACAAAGACACTCATCCATCCATTTGTGTTAAAAGTATTTTAACAAAAATATTAAGTGAATTCTCACTGAAACCATTTTCATTATATAGTCTCAAGTTGTTACCCTGTGATCCTTCTCAGATGCTTATCTGGAATCCACAGCAGAATGGATACCTTATAATTATTTCTCCTGTTTATAGAAAATATCTGAATAGTTCTTGTTGTTGTTGTCCCCACTGGGGAGACAAAGACCCTAACAAGATTTGGAGCTGGTGCTGACAGTCCCAGTTCAGTCACAGAAAAACAAAAGTGGTGAAGTCTATCCAGAGCTTGTATGGGCTACTCGTGAATCTTTTCCATTCCAGTCAGTCTCAAATACCTCTATAGATGTGTTTGAACTAGCCACATATATTACTTCCTAATACAGAGAGAGAGAGAGAGAGAGAGGCTTTGGCATAAATGTTATGGCTATGCTTTGCAATGTGTTTTCTGCTGCCATTTGCCAATACCTCCATTTACCTGAGTGGGTTTCCTTTGGGATTTCTCCATTTTCTTCCATTAAATCCCATATATTTATATTTGGGCTGCAGCGCAGCAACTATCATGCTGACGATAGCTGGAGTTGGCAATCCTTCTGTGGCCTGTTTTTATTTATTTATTTATTTTTTAAAAAATCTGTCACACCCTCGATAACACTAGTAAAGACATAAAAAGCAAACCCTTGCTCCAATTCAGCAGCATTGCATCTTATAATTCCTTTCTCATATGTAGGTCAAAGTGATTTACTGAGAGCAACAACAGATGTTTCCTCCAAAGTGCTCTCTGCCCCAGCCCACCTGGGAGTGAAAGACAAGCTCAACATGCTAAATTTAATTTATTTATCAACTAATTTTTAACATTTACTGTACATATCTAACATATTAATTTTCTGTGCAGTTGTTTTACAGATTTAAAAATTATGCAAAGGAAGCTTTTCACTGATTTCTTGAATTATACTTTTTTTCTTGGCAATATCTTCTAAAAAGTTTCAGAGTACTTCAAAACTATTTCTCGAATCATTTTTTTTTTCTGTTTGTTCAATTGTACTACCCTTCCTCCCTGCCCAAATAAATAGAACTCTATTTCTAATTACACGGAAATTGATGAGACTCTGAAAAAAAATGGGACTCAGGCTCATAAGTCACATAAATGCTTTTGAAAATTTTACCCATCATCTAGTACATGGTATTATTTATCAACTTACAACTTCTAAGTAAACTTCTAAGATCAGGACACTTAACACTAAAAAGATCAGTTATTCAGAATATGTTCTTCTAGTGTACCAACAAGTGCATAAAATTCCAAGAAAACATACAGAACTCTAAAATAGTTTGTTCTGTTCTGGGACTCAATATCTTCGTAAGGCCTCTTCTTCGGAGAAGACTTATGTACATGCATAACTTTATAATAAACAATATAAAAAATCAACAGTGTGCCTCTGTCAAGGTTCCTTCCCAACTCTGAACTCTAGGGTACAGATGTGGAGACCTGCATGAAAACCTCCTAAGCTTACTTTTACCAGCTTAGTTTAAAACTTCCCCAAGTTACAAACTATTTTACCCTTTGCCCTTGGACTTCCCACTGCCGCCACCAAACATTTATCTGGGTTTTATTTTTATTAGGACAGCGTTGGTTGGAAACGTCTTTCCCCCCAAAATCCTCCCAACCCTTGCACCCCACTTCCTGGGGAAGGTTGGTAAAAATCCTCACCAATTTGCATAGGTGACCACAGACAAACCCTTGGATCTTAAGAACAATGAAAAAGCATTCAGTTTCTGAAAAGAAGGATTTTAATAGAAGTAAAAAGTAAAAAAGAATCACCTCTGTAAATCAGGATGGTAAATACCTCTACAGGGTAATTAGATTCAAAACATAGAGAATCCCTCTAGGCAAAACCTTAAGTTACAAAAAGACACAAAAACAGGAATCAGAGTAACAGCCGTGTTAGTCTGTATTCGCAAAAAGAAAAGGGAGTACTTGTGGCACCTTAGAGACTAACCAATTTATCTGAGCATAAGCTTTCGTGAGCTACAGCTCACTTCATCGGATGTATACTGTGGAAAGTGTGGAAGATCTTTTTATACACACAAAGCATGAAAAAATACCTCCCCCCACCCCACTCTCCTGCTGGTAATAGCTTATCTAAAGTGACCACTCTGCTTACAATGTGTATGATAATCAAGGTGGGCCATTTCCAGCACAAATCCAGAGTTTAACAAGAACGTCTGGGGGGGGGGGGTAGGAAAAACAAGGGGAAATAGGTTACCTTGCATAATGACTTAGCCACTCCCAGTCTCTATTCAAGCCTAAGTTAATTGTATCCAATTTGCAAATGAATTCCAATTCAACATTTTCTCCCTGGAGTCTGGACCTGAAGTTTTTTTGTTGTAATATCGCAACTTTCATGTCTGTAATCGTGTGACCAGAGAGATTGAAGTGTTCGCCGACTGGTTTATGAATGTTATAATTCTTGACATCTGATTTGTGTCCATTTATTCTTTTACGTAGAGACTGTCCAATTTGACCAATGTACATGGCAGAAGGGCATTGCTGGCACATGATGGCATATATCACATTGGTATATGATTGGTATATGGAAGGATAGTAACCTATCCTTGCAACAAAGCCCATTGCCAACTGTGCCCACATATCTATTCAGGGGACACCATCACAGGGCCTAATAACATCAGCCACACTATCAGAGACTCGTTCACCTGCACATCCACCAATGTGCTATATGCCATCATGTGCCAGCAATGCCCCCTCTGCCATGTACATTGGTCAAACTGGATAGTCTCTACATAAAAGAATAAATGGACACAAATCAGATGTCAAGAATTATAACATTCATAAACCAGTCGGAGAACACTTCAATCTCTCTGGTCACATGATTATAGACATGAAAGTTGCGATATTACAACAAAAAAACTTCAAATCCAGACTCCAGCGAGAAACTGTTGAATTGGAATTCATTTGCAAATTGGATACAATTAACTTAGGCTTGAATAGAGACTGGGAGTGGCTAAGTCATTATGCAAGGTAACCTATTTCCCCCTTGTTTTTTTCCTAACACCCCTCCCCCCCCCCCCCCCCCCCCCCCCCGACGTTCTTGTTAAACCCTGGATTTGTGCTGGAAATGGCCCACCTTGATTATCATACACATTGTAAGGAGAGTGGCCACTTTAGATAAGCTATTACCAGCAGGAGAGTGAGTTTGTGTGTGTGTGGGGGGGGGTGGAGGTGAGAAAACCTGGATTTGTGCTGGAAATGGCCCGACTTCATTATCATACACATTGTAAGGAGAGTGATCACTTTAGATAAGCTATTACCAGCAGGAGAGTGGGGTGAGGGGAGGTATTTTTTCATGCTTTGTGTGTATAAAAATATCTTCCACACTTCCCACAGTATGCATCCGATGAAGTGAGCTGTAGCTCATGAAAGCTTATGCTCAAATAAATTGGTTAGTCTCTAAAGTGCCACAAGTACTCCTTTTCTTTTTGAAAAACAGGAATATACATTCCATTCAGCATAACTTACTTTCTCAGCCATTTAAAGAAATCATAATCTAACGCATATCTAGCTAGATTACTTACTAAGTTCTAAGACTCCATTCCTGTTCTGTCCCCGGCAAAAACATCACCCAGACAGACACAGACCCTTTGTTTTTCTTCCTCCTCCCAGCTTTTGAAAGTATCTTGTCTCCTCATTGGTCATTTTGGTCAGGTGCCAGCGAGGTTATTCTAGCTTCTTAACCCTTTACAGGTGAAAGGATTTTTCCTCCGGCCAGGAGGGATTTTAAAGATGTTTACCCTTCCCTTTATATTTATGTCAGCCTCCAACTGTATATTTCTATTCCAGAACAAAACAAGTTGGCAAAATTAAGATTGGTTGGGTTGAGTAAATCAGGTATAGTGATAATGACCCCCTGCACCTTTAAGTGGGAGTGCGGTGGGAGCGTTTGGCTGGCTGGCTGAGTGAAGGGAACAGTGCTTTATGGCGGGTGGTGGTGGGGGAGATTAAAACTGCTGCAAAAAAGGGTCAGCATGGTCACTGACTCATTCTCTGGGAATGCAGCATTTCAAAGGGGCAGTTCAGCACCTGAAGCCTTCTTTTTTACACGCATCAAGGCTGAAGCAGGACTCACCCTCCCTTTTAGATAGTAAAATATCAGGTTTGATCATCACCTGCTCTGGGCATTATGATAGCTGTCCCCTTTTTAGGGGGGTTGGGAAGGAATTTTTCCCTTACCACCATATTGGCTTGGGTGCAGTTGGGGTAGGGGAACTCCACTGAAGCAGAATTTCAACTTCTAATTAAAGTATTTTGTCACTTATGAGCAGTAACATTTATCTGCAGTAAATTAGTCATCCCCAGGTGAATATAAGTGGAGTACTGTCTTATTTCTAGTTTATAGTGAGGCCACAAAGAGGGTCTGCTCTGGCAAAAAAGAAGGAAGGGTGTAGGAGGCTGAGAGGAAAGGCCAGGTTTGGAATCCTGCTTGCATTGTGCCTGCCCCACCCCGTTCCACTTGGAACCACCCCCCCGCCTTCCTTCACTGAATTTCTTATTCAGAGATCTCCATCCCAGGAGTGGATAATGTTGATAATACTCTATCTCAATTTCAGGATGACAGATTCTGGGAACTCGTCCCATTGACTAGCAGGGATCTACAGGTGATGCCACAACCAGTCTGGAACCTTGATTCATGACAGCTGTGGGACTAATTAAGCACTCGGTTGCCCCTCAGGGTATGTCTACTCTGCAATTAAACCCCTGTGGCTGGCCCATCCCAGATGACTCTGTCTCGAGCTAAGGGGTTGTTTAATTGCGGTGTAGACGTTTGGACTTGTGTTGGAGAGCAGGCTCTAGTATCCTGGGAAGGTCCCAGAACTCAGACTGCCGCCCAAGCCAGAACGTCTACACCACTATTAAACAGCACCTTAACCAGTGCCCTGCAAGCCCAAGTCAGCTGGTGGGGGCCAGCCGTGGGTGCCTAATTGTAGTATAAACATACGCTCAGACTCTGAGGGCCTGGTCACATAATTTAGGGCACAGGGAAAGCGGCTATAAACAGTAAAATGTAACTGTACCAATGCACTTTTGTTTCAGGGGGCATCCGGAGTGTACCCGATATTTGGATTTGCAGGCACTTGATAGTGCACTGGGCCCACAAGAGGGCAGCCAGGATGGCAGGCGGATCTCAGTTGAGCTTCAGGGTCTAAGCTGTTTGCATCCAGTGGCTCAGCAGAAGAGGCATACAGTGAGATCAGCTCATGCCACTTCACTCTGATGAACAATGGAGATCTGCCTCCCAATCCTGGCTTTTCACCTTGGGAATAAACATCTCAGGGGCTGCATGGAACTCAATTTAAGGAATAGAATCCAGAAGGATGTCAGCTTGATTAGGCAGTCATGGACAGAGGTTTAGGTTAGTATGGTCAGAAATACTCCTAAAGTGGGTTTGGTGGGAAGCTGCGGATCCAGCCAGCATGGACCAGGATTGGAAGAAAGTGAATAGAGAGGTCACCAGAATATTCCTGGAGACAGATTGTTCAGTGATACATCTGTCACAATTGGCCTAATTTTTCAAGAATGATGTCACAAGTTTGTCAGATGGAGGCTCTGACCTATAGTAATGGAATGTCTGGGAATGGATTGGTCAGGAGTTATGATTGGGACTATGCAACCCAGCTAGTCATTGGCTGTGGCTGATTTCCAGTGTTGTTAAAAATAATAAAATGAACAGTTCCCCAGAGGTTAAAGACCTGGGGTTTTGGTGATGGTCCTTGGGCTCATGGGCCAAGGTCAGACCTTGTGGCCCTCAAAGTGGGAGGGGGATAGGATTCAGAGCAAGCAGCTAATATTCAACAGGAGTGAAAAACACTGCATGTGAAAGTATATATTAGTTGTGCTGTGAAATGGTGGTGGGGGGGAGGTTGTTGTTAATCCAAATAATGTGCCACATCATCAGTTTGATGTCACAACTAACTGGGTCACAGTAACATTTGAGTGCTAATGAAGATGATTTTTTTTACACATCAGTGGTCACTATATTAAGGAAATCTGGGTGTCCATGTTACATGTATATTACACCTTTCAGACAATTCCTTTTTTTGCTTATCTGTTACAAGACGAAATTAAGGAAATATAGTAGAAATGGAATGCAAATCAATCTAAGTTTATTATTGACATTTTAATATCTGTTTGATTCTCTCACAACACAAATTATTTAGGTAATACAGATATATCTCTGGCAGGGATGAGAATGTGCTAATCTTCCTTAAAACTCAGTCCTGCAAGGTGCTGAAATAGCCTATTCCTGTAAATACTTACACATACGTGTAATTCTAAGTATGTGACTAGTCCCACTGGCTTTTTAGTGGCTTTAAAGTTAAGCATGTGCATAAGTGTTTTGTAGCATCAGGTACTAAAGTACTAATAAAGAAGTTTAATGGTCTAGTTAAAAAAAGCTAGAGAATTAATCAACAACCAGAGCTGATCACTGCCCTGAAATGTAATATGTATGTAGCAGTGCAAGAAACTCTAGGTTTTTTGTTTGGTTTTAACAATAATGAAAACCTTTAAAAAAATTTGCAAAATACCTATCAGTTGTCTTCTCTATTTAATAAATCTAACTTATACATTACTACCATGCCCACAATTGTTGTATCTAATCATATAGTTAATTATAGCTGGTATTGTCCACGTTTGTTTAAAATTGTTCATGCTCTGCCTTCCACCTTTAGTTCTGGTATTTCATAAGCAGATTTTCAATTGATGGATAGTGGATAAAGACATGGCTTAGCCTTCAGTTTTTGGTATCTAACATCAAACATTTTTTTTAAAAGTCAACATATTTGAATAATGTTTACAAAAATAAACATATGCCTTATATTCTGTTGACCAGTATAAAGCACTAAAATTCTGTAAGAAAAACGTACACGGACTCATTGGAATTTATTTTTTTTTAAAGGAAAAAAGCCTGCAGCACATTTTACAATATCAACCAGGCTGAAAAGAAGATTATTAGATTTGAAGAGAGATGTTAAAATGTGTAGTGTGCTGGTCATGTCAATGAGAAGATAAATACTGGAGCTGAACTTCAAATATGATAAAAATTGATAGACTGCCTTGAAATATTAGCCCTCACTAAATTTTCCTCAAAAAATATGGAGAAAGTATCATCATTTTTTCACCTGCCAGTTATTTAACAAAAGAAAACCCCAAACACTTGGTATGTCTTACACATTTTCAGAAGTTAAATATTTATCAATTGTAGAGTCTTCTTCCTTACTCTTTAAAAAAAAAAAAAAAAGACTTAAAGCTTTTCTCATATAGTAAGAGCCTTAGTTATATATCATGTTTTTTTCCCCTTTTCTGCAAATGACTTTTTGAAAATTCTCCCTGTGACATGGTTATACGGGATAAGCAATATCATCTCATGCTGCACCACTGCCTACCATATCATTAGCAAGGTAATGGCCTGTGTATTCAACCTGGAGTACCTTGCTTGTGACATTTTATGTCACATTGTTTCTACTTACCTGTGGCTAATGGGTAAAAATGTCATGCTTTGAATTTAATTTGGAGGTTGACTATCTGTGTGCCTCTTCCTCTGTCATTGAGAGTTACCAAGACTCCTCGTACATGCCTTCTCATGACAAGTATTCAGAATGCTCATTAGCACTCAAATACAGTTGATACATATTTTAGAAACTCCCTACTCTACAGTTTAGTAGTATCTGTATATGAATTAGCATATGAAGATATGAGTAATTGTTTTAATGAAAATTTTACCCCTGCACCACTCTTCTGTGAGTTCATTGTGAATATAATTAGGTCTGCCACAGTCCTTTCCCTGTGAGCCTGTAGATAAGGAATGGAAAAAATTATTTCTTTTGCTATAATCCTTCTGCTTAAAGATGATAGGAAAGCACCAATGAATTTAATACCATTAATGTTCTCTGTGAACTAAAACTCTTTAAATCACAAACTATCATATGTCTTTTTTATTAAAATGTTGACAATGTCTCCAAATATCTATTGAAATATGTATGTAATTTTATAGAGAGTCCAGTGAAATAAATTGAGGAACTTGTTTCTGTGTTCTTCAACGCCATGCATAATATGGACTTTGACATACTGTTCATTTGACCTCCCATTAAAAATGACAAAAACAAAATATATCTTCTATTTCTTGCACACCAAACTTTAGTCTGTCCTTTGGTGTTTTGTCAAAATATACATGCCCCATTAACTCTCAGATAAAAACATGAGTGTTTTTCAAATACAGGGTTGATTTAAAAATGTAACCTTAAGAATAAATCTCAGAAACACACTCTTATTTAATATGCAAAATTTTCTCCATGAAAACTGCCTAGACTCTATTTGGCTTTTTTAGTACTTTTGAACCAGCTTAAATAATGAACATTAATGGTGTTGTACTTTGAATGATTTTTGTAAATGGATGCATAAGAGCTCAGCTCCTTTTTTTTTCTTCCAAAAAAAGACACTTCATAATAGGAGAAATATTTTCTGAAAAATAAAGATCTAGGACCAGCTGATGTTAATTGTCAAAGATCCGTTGATTTCAGTTTTGGGATCTAGCTCCTGCTGAACAAGAAGTAAATTTGAAACATCCCAGATGGCAGAAATTTTTGAAGAATGCGTATGCTATCTCTGTAGTGGCTATATTTATCCAGGGAAAATGTTGACCTATGATAGCAAGTCAAAAGCGATGGAGTGCAAAACTCTAGGACCTAGAAGAAAGAAAGTATTTGACATTTCTTGTGCAGAGTTCATTACTTATTAACTTTATTATTATCAGTCTCTAAAAGTGTGCTTGGTACTTTAAACAGGGAAGTGGGGGAATGAAACCCTTCCCCAAGAAGCTTACAATTCAGCTACAGACAAAACAGATCACCTGTCCTGTATATAGTTCTGGGTCAGGGCATTAAACCCCTGGTTGTTACAGCTGCAGCTGGGTTTGTATTTGGTCCTTTCTAGTTAGTCCTTGGAAGTCCTTAATGTTTATTTCTTTATCACTGTTTTTTAAATAAAGTTATTATTTTATGTTTACCGTATCCTTGTAAGTTTTTTGGAGGGCTAACAACCCAATGACAGATGTGGGATAGAGAGGCAAATCTAGGCTGATTTCCTGGCCAGATTAGAAATAAACATTGGTTTATTAGTTATTCTAAAAGGGTTTTTTCCCTTCTGAAACAAAGTATTTTGGAGGACCCTGAAATAACTTCAGGATGTACAGGCCCTTTTTGTGCTCTAAGTTAGATTGCTGAAGTCCTTTCTACACTGCCTACACCTTAAATTAACCTGGAAACTGAAGCGGTTTAGTGAGTGGTGCATCCCACTACTGACTTTACATGGTGTTCCAGGATCTGCAATAGCTGCCTATTGATTTCCAGGTAGAATTTAAGCTGTTGGTTTTCATAAAATCATCAGTGGCCAGGTACCTGCTTGTTTGAGACAACATCATATTTCTACTTTGAGGTCAGCAGAAGTACTTGAGCCGGAGCCCCCTTGGCATAAAGGAGAAGGAGCTGCCAGCAAGGTATTTTCTGAGAAGGGTCCTTAGAGTTGCAATCTTGGTCCAAAATAACCTGAATTTGCTGATGCTCAGGTCATCCTGCAAGACCCACCTCCTTACCGCGGATTTCGTGGAGGGAGAAGCATGGTAAGGGTTGGTATTAGTAGGTATGTTGTGGTTGGGTATTGCTTGATTTGAGCTCTCTAGGTATTTTTTGGTTTGGAGAAGTGAAGTAGTGTAGACGCGTCTCTTTTTTTAAAAAAAGTCTTTATTGCATTTTCTAGTATTATTTCACAGGCAACTAAGATAAAACTATTTTTTCATATTATAAATCTAAATGAATGGATAAATATTGTGATATATATGCATCATTTGTGTATTTTTTTTAGAAAAAGTGAAACTAATTGGTTGGTTTCTGAAATGAAGCGTTATGAGCTGTACAATGTTTTGCACAGTGGATTCAGAGATGCATGTTAACAACCAATCTGAAATGAAGAGTGATCAAATGACTCAGACTATTTACACTTAACCCATTTTTCAAAACATTGTGTCACTGAATTATTAAGCATGCCGGGACAGATGTTTCACATTAAATAGATAGTAGAAGCTGAACTGAAATGTTTAGAAATCAACTGATGACTAAATGATTATTCCACAAACTCCCCTTAACTGAAGGCAACAAATCTCTAATATTTTATCAAATTATGGTCATTTGTCAATTAATGTTAACCTTTTCATTTAATAAAGAAATTTAAAAATGTATTGAAATATGAGGACTCTTTCAGCATTAAGTCCAACAATGTGTAAATATCAACTCACAGCTTCTGCCTGCAGCATGCAAATAAGATTATTACACTTTTGGTTACTTATACAAAGTAATAGTTCAGGGCGAAAGATTGTCAGATAATTGATAATGGGATATACAGTCTTCCTCCGACAGATAACCAATAGAGACTGAAAGTCATTATCTGATGGTTTGTTGTGATAGGGTTTACCAACCCCACACTGGGACTGTGGGGTTAATGAGAGTCATTGAGCTCAAATTGCCTCACTCAGCTACACCTTCATTATGCATCAAGGAAAGAGATAAAAGGACTGAACCTGGTTCAGGTAGGGGCTAACCAGGAAGAAGAGATCTGCAGCTCCCTTTCAGCAAGAGAAGCCTGGCTGGAATCAGGTTGCTGGGCTGGGCTGTTGGCACTCACAGCCTCTCTGTCAGATGCTCAATTAAATTTGTTAGTCTCTAAGGTGCCACAAGTACTCCTTTTCTTTTTGTGAATACAGACTAACACAGCTGCTATTCTGAAATCGGTCAGAAGGTACGGCTGCAGTAGAGAGCCCATGAAAATTGGGAAGAAAAGTTGCAGGAAATGAACCCTCTCAGCATTTTCCACACTGGTGGAGGAGCTGGAGGGAGAGGAGAACTCCTCTTGGGACACAGACTGCCCTGACAAGGGAGTAGAAAACCAGCCGCAGCAGCAGAACCAGTTGGATAGCAGAAAGTGTTATGAAGGAGGCAGAGAAAGCAGAGCTGATACACGGTGAGCCCAGAAAGAGGCTGGGGCAAAGGCCCAAGAAGGCAAAGTAGGAAGTGGTCCAGGGAGGCAACCATGGGTCAGTGTAGTCAGGCCTTGACTGCTTATTAAAGGGTCCACTAGAAGCCACTGGAGAAGGAAGGCCTGGGTTTACCTACTGGCCCACTGAGGAAGGTAGAGCAGAAATCCACAGTAAGTGCTAAGGACTACTCAAACCCTATGATATCAGGTAAGGACTAGTGATTTCACACACAGACCAAAGGCCCAGTGCACGGTGAACAGACTGTGTTTTGTTAACTATTGGTTTAGCCTAGAAGGGGTGGGAATCTATGGCTATGTCTCCACTGCACAACACTGACAGTGGTGTGTAGGGTATGTGTAGCTACATGCCTCAGTGAAGAGCAACCTGAGTCCACACTGCAGTGTGTAGCTACATGTCAGTGAAAGGCTCTGGCATGGAGAAAGTGGCAGGGAAAGGCTCAACCTTTCCCCACTGTCTCCTCATTGCTAGAGTTTTGTCCTGTGGCGGGGAAAAGTTCCAGCATCAGAGGGGCAGCAGGACACTACTCAGCTAAAAATAGCAGCGTAGAC
Organism: Eretmochelys imbricata; assembly: GCF_965152235.1. Classification (NCBI taxonomy): domain Eukaryota; kingdom Metazoa; phylum Chordata; order Testudines; family Cheloniidae; genus Eretmochelys; species Eretmochelys imbricata. The sequence goes on from NC_135572.1 coordinate 147,688,377, forward strand.
TGAGACACTGTTGGGGTTAGTAGAGGGCTGTGTAGGCTAAGTCCTGGAAATATACCCACACTCTTCAGATATATCTTTATTCTTCTCTCAAGCCCAGGATCACCAGCTAAACTGCTATTTATACCCAGGCTAGTGGGCTACACCTATACGTATTCTACACACTGCTGAAAAATGTGTGTGGTATAGACCCTCTGTGACCTGGCCAGAGGGCTGAGTTGCAAGAAGAAGCAGAGCACTGCAGGGTTGGAGCGGTGTCAGTGCACACCTTTAATCTTCTCTGAAACTACTGTATCTCTGCCAGGGCCTATTTTCCCATGACTTCATGTAATCTATCATCTTGACCCTGCAGTTGGGTGATGTATAGTTTCCCTTTCCAAACCAGGGGCTCAGTATAAAGTCTAAGAGTTTGCTGTGCAGGACAAAGGCCTAAACCTCAGTTTCTTGCATGGCAGTGTGAAGTGCTGACTTTAAACTGCTGGAATGGGTGTCTGATCCTACACGTCTTCTGTGGCTTCATATGAAAAATGCCACAGGCTTATGTTTAGTTAGTGGCTATTGGTTTAAAAGAGTAAACCAACAAAAACGTTTAGTTTATCTAAAATAAAAATGTATATTCAGCATCCAGAGGAGGGTTCTGTCCTGTATATTATCAGTTTTAAAGTGGATTAAATGTTCGGTAATTGGTAATTCCCCTTCTAATTCCAGTTTTGATTGTCAAATCAGAGGCAGATCAAATGCTACAGTATGCATAAGAATGAGGAGGTATATCTTGTTTGAGCTGGTATAAGAAAAAATATCAGCATTAGCAGCACTAAGAAAAAGATACTGTATAATATTCCAGACTCTGTCTGTCTGTCTGAAGAGATTTGCACAAAATGATACAGTATATTATATTTCTGGATAAAGTAGATTAACAGAATTTGTAGATATTTTATTTCTATTCCTGTTCAGCAAATGCTGTTTTTTTTCCCGCCATTTAAAACATACCTTTTCTCAAAACAAATTGTATTTAAGAACTAACATCAGTGAGGTTCTAGCTGTGTCTCATTTCAAAAGATGTTGTTGTAACTCAATGGCATAACAAAATACATATTTGTGTACAGCATATTTCTGATTGCTATACATATTAATAAAAATGGGACTTGATCTCATTAGTGTGTAGACCAACAAACCATATGCACATTGTTTTAATTTTTATTAGTTAATATAAACCATGATTCTATAGGTGTCTAGTAGTTAACAAGTATTTTCTGTTCATTGTTCTTACTTTTTTTTTGACATTTCAATAATCAAAGCATAATTCTTAAAATTATCTATCCTAGAGTTTTCTATAGTGTGTCATCATAAGAGTAGGTAACTGAAAAGTAAAAGTTAGTTTCTATTTTAGAATAACTTCAAGAAGTCACTGTTTAATGTTTTTCCACTGAATGCATCCGATGAAGTGAGCTGTAGCTCACGAAAGCTTATGCTCAAATAAATTTGTTAGTCTCTAAGGTGCCACAAGTACTCCCTTTCTTTTTGTTTAATGTCTCTCATGTTAACAACAAACTCCAGTCTAAATCTACTTGTAAATAATAATATTGTAGTATCTCCCTTTCATCTATCCATATTCCTCCACCTAGACAGAACATAAAGTTTATAAAATATATATACAGGCAAGAAACTCCTGTTCAGTCTTACAATATTGTATGACTACACAATATTACAGAAGATAAGCACTTCTATACAGTTTGAAAAAGCTAAAACAACAAAAATTTATACTTAATTTCCTGAATCCATGTAATATTGTAGGATTGAAGAGATTTTTTTGTGTAACAGTATTGAGAACTGTAATATTTTGCATATGTTCAAAATAAAGGATTCCTATTAGTGAGTTAAACCGATGTAGGGTAGAATCTTTCAGTCAACTTCTGTCTAAATTCTAGTACATAGTAATGGAAATATTTTAAAAATGATATTAAGGTTAACAAGTTTGTTGTTTCCGCTTTCTCAAGCTGTAAAGAGGTTGCTACACATATCTTTACAATGTGGTTATCTAAAGCAGGTACATGGTAATGGTTATTTTGTTAATTCTAAATATCGTACATACCTTGTACATCAACTGCCAAAATATCCTCATGAAAATTTCTTTTGGTGGGGAAGAGAGCTAATATATGTGTAGAGTAAATTTTTGCAGAGTAATTACTTTCTTCATATCTTACCATAGTTATTAAGGATTAAGAGACAATATGCCAAATTTAATCTAACAAGCCATTTCTGAATCATAGTGGTGCAAAAGACTTCTGTAATCACTCATCAATTTTATTTGTTGTTTTAAAGTCCTAGAGAAAAAAAATATTACTACCAGACTGAGACCTTGTATGCCAGATTCTACTGTGTAGCAGACTTTTATGACTTTTACATGTGACCCCTGTAAAAGGTAGCTGAAGATGGAAAATGTTGACAGTTACCATTAAACTGCAACAGTATTAACGATACTTCCTGTAAAACAAAATGTAATGTCAGCAGAAAATTTTAACCAGCCTTAAAATTGGTCAGAAAATAGAGAATGTTTTTCACAATATTTTGAGTCAAAATTTTGACAGACAGAAATTCTAACTGGCTGTATTTATGAGCATGAAAGTATTACAATGCATTTTATTATGTTGACTAAGGCTAAATTGAGTCTGCATGAGGTCTGCATGAGACCTATGTGCCACTTATGTCCCATTTAAGCCAGAGAACTCTACCCTGTGAAGACTTAAGGTATGGCCGCATGGCAAAAAAAAAAAAAAAAAAAAAAAAAAAATCCACACCAACTGAAAAAAATGAGCAGCAATCCTCAAAGCCTGGATCTATAGGACTCTAGCTCGTGGGGCTTGCTCTAATGCATGGAGACATTCAGGCTCACACTGGAGCTCAGGCTGTGAAGCTGAGGGAGCGGAGTGGGTGTTTCAGAGTGCTGCAGGGACAAAGCTGGCAAGAGTCTGAGCTCAGGGGTTGGGAGAGGTCTAGGAAGCAACCTAAGCATGACCCCTTTGAGCTTGCGGTACATGCAAGAATCCATCAGAGCGCAAAGGGAAGGAGGCCCCTGATCAGTTACTGGAGGGCTGATGTTGGAGGTGTGCTTGATCTGTTTACTGATCAAGGTGTTGGAATGAGTCTGGGTGAATTCCTGACTCCCCAGAGGCTGTAGGAAGACAGCCTAGGTAAGGCATGAGTTTGGAACAATCTGTCAGAGAGGGGACCCTCACGTCATGGTTTAAGAGGTATTTAAGTGGTGCCCTCTGCATGCGGTGAATTCCACACTAAAAGATTAGTGAAATTTATCACATTATTTTTGTGCGGTAGGTAGGTGTATAAGTTCAGAGGTTTATGTGTGTAGTGATTTCCCTTTCACCATACTTTTGTTCGTTGCAAGCACATGTATCATAATTGTCCACTTTCACACTATAGGATAGGTGAGTAATGGCTAGACCTGGGGTTCTCAAACTTCATTGCACTGTGACCTCCCTTCTGACAACATGACCCCAGCAGGGGGGATCGAAGCCTGAGACTGCCCAAGCCCTGCTGAAAGCCTAAGACGGAGCACCACCACCCTGGGAAGGGGGGCCCAAGCCCAAAGGCTTCAGCCGCAGGTGGGAGGCCTGTAACCTGAGCCCTGTCACCCAGGGCTGAAGCCCTCGGCACCGGTTGATGGAGCTCAGGCTTTGACCTCAGGCCACAGCAAGTCTAACGCCAGCCCTGGCGACCCCATTAAAATGGGATCGCGACCCACTTTGGGTTCCTGACCCACAGTTTGAGAACCACTAGGGTAAACTACTCAAATATTTTTAAAAAGTTGAATAAATTGTTTTACAAATATTACCATATTGCAGTTACTCATCTAATAATTTGACAAATAGTATTTGACAGGCTGATTAAATATTGTAAAACAAAAAAATTGTTGAATAACTTATTTGACAAACACTCTTTGACCAACTCTGTTGTCTGACAAACAAATACAGTGTATTTGACTTAAAGGGGATGCTTGCAAACAGTTGCCATGGAAAGACAGCGAGTTAACACAGTAATGTGTGCTTGTAGAGAAAGAGCCTGAAAACAGTAATTTAGTTTTAGTGTGGAGGGGTAAGTGTGGCTATTGATTTAGAAATGGATCCACTCTCACTAGCTTGGAACAATAGTATGAGTATTGAGATTATCATTACTATTGAAATCCAGTATGGGCTGGAGGTTCTTTTCCAATACAAGCGTGACTTTCCTTTTGTCATTGTGTTTGACTTTATTTCTCCTAAACAATCAGAAGCTTACCTACTGGTTCCACCACATCATTGTAAAGAGGACTCTGCCCTCTTGAGTGCCTCCTTACGGCTGGGTGTATACTGTAGTCCTTTTCCTGCCCGTATAGGTTGTCGACCTCATTTGGTGGGTCTTCAGTAACTTGGCCCTCAGTCAGGGTCATAAAGTCAAAGTGAACCACTTCCAGGGTAACAAGAGTCTATCTTCCCTCACCAAGTTCCTTACATTCAACCCTTCAATAAGGCTTCCAAAGAAGTCCTGTCCCACTTTTGAGGCTTAGGTTAGGCCTGTCCCAACTTTTTTGGGATTTATGCAACTTTGCTTTGTGGCCAGTTGGTGAACCTGGGCCCACCCACTACTCTGGGTTGCAACTCAGGAACCCTATTCACAGCAGCCACATATCACTCATTTCAATTTATTGCTGCTTCTTCTCTGGACATCTTCCCATCTGGCCCCTTAATCTTTACCCTTAGCTCAGGACCCAGGTTCTCAGGTCCTTGGCTCCCTGCAAATCCAGCTCTGTAAAATCTAGCCAGAGATAAACTCTGGCTAATCTACAGGCTCCTTTCTCCAGAGAGGAGCCCACCCTGCTCCTCTGGTTCCAGCCAGGGACTGCCCTGCAATGGCCCTGCAGCCACTTTTGGCTGAGCCTGCTGGGATCTGATTGGCTGTCACTAGCCCTTCTAGGCATTGGAGAACGAGGTATCTGTAGTTTCCAAGATAGCTGCTCCAGAAAGGCTTCTCTAAGGAGGCTTGGAAAACTCACCTTTGCTGCTTGATTCCTCCCACATGACTGCTTCTTGGGGCAGGGTGGAGTAGGAACCTGTGAAGGCTACATTCGCTCTGTCACAACCCTGTTATCTGTTCTTCTACATTTTTCACTGTGTTATTTTAATTTTCCCATCAATATAGTAATTCACAAACCTGATTAATTAATTGTTTGTCTTTGTTTTGTACACGTCTAAATAAATAAACAAATAGGTGTTGGGGAAATAACTGTCGGGGTTGGACTAAGTTTGCATGGTCCTGTCTCAGCGTAGGGACCTGAAATGAGCTGGATGAGTTCTTGAGGCCCCTTCCAGTCCTAGGTTTCTATGAAAGGGCCAAACTGCCATTGCATTGTACTACTTTTATTTTTAGAAATCTGTGAAAATGCTATGGTAAATGTGATACGAGACGATTTCATTCAGATTTATTGCTTTCATTACAGGAAAAAAAATCTGCTGGTCAGGTGATTGTTTTTGTGCCTGTGGAAGGTTTAGGGTTATCTCACACCTTTTATACTCCTAGCACAAATACCGGAATGTTCTTCCTATTGATCTGCGTGGTAGTCTGATGTGATGTGCCGATTTAGTAGAAGGACAGTTTAATTCTAAGTACTGGAATCTTTGTGCAGTAGGAGTCAAAAACAGCTTATGAAAACTCCTATTTGAACAATGTTTTCCTGTTTGTGACTTGGGTTTCATTGGACTGTTATATGGCTGAATTAATTTTGTTTTTAATCTAACCTGCCTTTTGCATCAATAGTCAATTTTGTTTTTAAAAAATCTGTTACTTTATTCTTTGCTAACATATTTAAAGTATGTAATTTATTATAAATTAGCAGATTCTCTAACCACTGGAAACACAATGAGGGGTGCTCAGTTAGGAAGTTTCTATGGCCTTTACATGACTCTCTAAACACGCAATAATGTGGAAATACAGTGTACGTGAAACACCGGTTGGATTGTAGACTACTCCTATTACTCCATATATCTATCAGTAAATTTTCTAGACAATAACAGATAACTTTCTAATTTATTTTCCGTTTGTGTAGGAACAGCAAATGTGCATTTGGGGAAGCCTCTTACTTAACTCTGTGCCAGTCCACCTCTGACCAGGAATGGGACCAGTGACTAGCATCTTTCTCCCAGTTAATGTCAAAAGATTATTTTCTCTCCTTCTCCTCCTCACAAAATAGTTCAAAGCTTTTAGTATAAATATCTCCACTTATATGAAATCATTTACACTAAAAACTGATGTATCTGACCACAAAATTTCAATCAAGGTCCAAAATTTCCTAGATCTAGGGGTGTATTCAGTTTCAGGTTTTCATTTGGGTCCATCTTTAATGGCAATGACTGTGTTTGATGTGAAATATGTCTATTTAATACATATTTATCCACGTATATGTACATGGGCACATTTATATTAATATATACCCCAGTTTTATCTATCTTTACTGTCTGATCAGTCACAATAATATCAGAGTGCTTTCTTTGTAAAATCAATAGCAGTAGCAGAGTTCCTACTGAATTTCATGGATACTATCGCTCCTTCTTCCCCTTTGGGTAAAATATCAGTTTGAGGTAATATTTTTAGGTTAGTTGGTTGACTGACTTTTTTCATGTTTCTAGAGTTATTTTTTTAGGGGTTCAGGTGGATGGGCATGTCAGTGTGGCAAGTGCCAGGTTTTTTTTTGCTACATTTGAAAGGCTTCTATTTTTAAAAGTGTTTCCTAAAGATGGTAAGAGTCTGCATTTGCTCAAGTTACTATGGAATTTCATTTCATAGCCAGATCCACTTGACTGAAAATGCTTTGCACCCAGCTCCAGCGTGATTTGATTTGGGTTTTATAATCTGCATTGTGCCAGAAGAGCACAACTATGTTGGTGGTCCATAGGCCATAATTCAGTCCTTAATGTAGCTGTGGCTTGATGTATTATGTGTTCTGAGGATTAAGAACAAGGAGTTAAATTGTTTTCTGAAATTGGCTAAGAGCCAATGAATAGACTTCTGCACGGGTCATAGCGTGCTCATGGTGGTCTAGCCCACAAAGAATGAGGGGAGCTGCATTCTGTACCAGCTGGTTCACATCCAGCTTCAGATACAGTAAATTTAAGTAATCGAGCCTGAAGTCAAAGTATGGATCACTCTGTCCAGACCCCTGGGATGAAAGGGTGAAGTTTTCTAGTGAGCTGGAGGTGAAAGAATCATGTTTACACAGTTCTTGCCACTTTGATGAATGGGGTTTTTGTATGCCTTCTATGGAAAGTGGGAACATTGTCTTGGCTCATTCTTCAAAGCATTTTCACCTTTCACCCATCATTACTTTGATTTTTTGCCTTCAATCTGAATTTCTTGTAGATGTTCTGACACCTTAATAGCAGTGGTGGTGGATCATTGGTGGTAAATGAGCTACACAATTGAGTTTGTTAACATATTGTTGACAGCTGAGCCTGTGGTTTGTCTCTGTGTTTCCCAGGAGTATTATGTAGATATTGAAAAGTGAGAATAATATGGATCCCTGTAGTGTCCTGCAAGTTTGGGCCTTCCAAGAGGAGGAGTAGATTTCTATTCCCACTCTGTAAGATGTGCTGGATAGGAATGGCTGGAGCCACTGTTATGCTGACATCTCTGAGTCTGGTGAATACATGTCATAGATGCTTTCTGGAGTGAAGTTAAAGAAAATATTTCATATAACAAGTTAAAGTTATCAAAATCCACTTGCTATCTCAACACTTTACAAACTGTGAAGATATATTTGATTAGACATTTTTCATAAGGAAAAGTAGATAAAGAAGACATGCACTACTCTTTTTAAATCTATCATTTTCTCCCCTTCACCTATCTTTTATTAATTGATTGATTTCCTGTTGGCTGGAAATAAGCAACACAACTATGAAGAAGCTAGGACAAACAGCATGACAGCTATAACTTTTGGGGGATACATGTGTTATTTGACAGGTATGCTCCATTCACCAGGAACCAAATCTTGACAAATTACAATACTTAATAGGTGGATTATTATTTGTATTCTTCAGTTCAGTTGAAGAAAAGTCTTTTAAAACTTGAATTAAATTCTTTTCACAGAAGAAATTGTATGTAGGGGGTAAATAAACTAGATAATCTTTTCTTCATTTTGCCAAGTTGAGATGAAGAAAATATATTTTTTGCTGCAACTTGCAAACTTGCCATTGCAAATAAGAAAGCTTTGCCTTTTAGATGCATGGTGCTGTATGTGAGCTATGTAATTTACAGTATTTTAGATTAGTATAGTGTATAATAATTCAGCATTGGGATGTTATCTGTGATGGATGTTGCACCTTAGAAAGCTATTTGTCAATTCAGAGTTTCTTTTTAAATATACCTGTTAAAAAGTATGAGGCCACATGAATTCCCTCCGGTTTCCAGGCATTGTGCAGATTCAAGAATAATACATTACAATTCTCTACCAGGCCTAACTACCACACAAGTGTTTTGTCAAACAGACAACACCATGTAGTTGTTGAACTACTCAAATTATGAATACAGACTTTGATGTTGCTTCTAATCATAGCAATTTTAAAGATTCATACTTAAGGCAAGGAGGAGGATGTCTTGTCTAGAATCATTTCTGTACAATACTTTGTTTCACTAGTGCCCCAGGAATAAAATTTGCAATATTTTGTGTATCTTCAGTGATTACTTTTCAGATTAAGTATATATCTATTTGAATGTTTTCCTAAAAACAAAGGGGAAAATATTTTTATACATTCAGGTTGCAATTATGAGAACTTGCAGTGAGATATCCTTATTTATAGTATATTTGGTTCTTCTCAACCTTAAGTTTAATTTCTAACTGTATTTTTTACAGTTTGTGTGTTTACAAGCTATGGGTTTCAGACTTTGCAACAACTGGCTTTAGAAGAGCTGCAGGAGGTGCTAAGGCTTGCAGGCAAAAAGGCTAACCTTGAGTGTTTAAAAAAAAAATCCAATCTCCAGTAGTTGTATTACACTCTCAGTTGTTTCTTCTCTCTCCAAAGTGTTTTACTTGATTCCTTCGAGTCAAGGAACTCCACTGAACCTGCTCAGGTTGTCCTGTATGATTCATTTTTTAAAAGACAGGCACTGCTGTGATTCACTGATCTATTTCAGATATCAGTCAAGAAGAGCCTTACAATGTATACCCAACCTTTTGATTCACTTTTGCAAAGGAGGAGGCAGAGGCTGACATGAGGTGACATGAAGAACAAATGTATGGTGAAGTAGCCATTGCCTATATATATATATAAAGAAAATTGTACATTAAGAGTGTGGAACCCTTAACTAGCTGAGGGACACATCTCCTCTGTTCCAACATATCTTGGAGTCTTTGCAGATGTCATCTAAAAATAGGAATATAGCAATCTTCTTTCATGCTGTATGTGCAGTAAAAAAGTAATTTTGCTTTTGCAGTTTCTCTTGTCACTTAGGGCAATATGCTCTATAGCATTTATTTAATTAAGCTTTCAGTGTTTCCAGAATTGACTACACCAGTTTCAGATACTATCTCATATATAAAATGTGGATGGCATCACTTCTGTGAGGTCTCCAAAGGCCTATATATGCATTAATAAGAAATACTTTTAGAATACAATATTTCCAGTAAGGTAACTTGCACAGTATTTGTTGTCATATTCCTACTGTACACTGATAACCTCTGAAATCTTTACACTGTCTAATATTCATGATTTTGATCATAACCAGAGCATTATCTGGCATCAGAAATTTTCCCATGTGGTCTAGTATAGTCCAGCTGTGTGTATTATTGGTAGATTGGGATGGGGGATTGTGGTGTTTAGAAATTGCTTGTAATTATTAGAATTGGGAGCACTGGCTGTTGGGAGTCTGAAAGGACAAGAAACAGGAAGGATGGGGGGAGGAGTTGAGAGGCTGGGAGAAAGCTACAGAGGGTGCAGCAGCAGCTTGGTAAAGAGGTTTCCACTTTGAAAATAAAGTCCTGTTGAAGCTTGTTAGTACCTTGCCTGGTTGATACAACAGGGATTTGACTTTCCTTTGATTAATTGGATAATGGCCATCATTGGAAACAAAATACCAGAGAAGATGGACAGCAGGTCAGTTCCATTATAGGAATCCTATCTTCCTATTTTTAGAAGACCGTGTTCAAAAGAGAGATTGATGGCAGGTGCTCTTTTCTACCTACTTATTTACTTTTTTGGACTCAGACAATCCACATGTTGATGCAAATTTGATGCATTTTGACCTGCAGGAAAACCTGCATTCAGCAGTGATAATTTAGGGGGAAAGTTGAATGGCCTGATTCTGGTGTCTGACAAAACCCTTCACAGCAGGAGCCATAGAAGAGCCTTTTTTAGCTGAAGCCTATGGGTGAAAGTATGGGTCACGTTTTATGCATATGAAAGCAAGTACGCAGAAATCTCTGTTGATTCCTCGGCAGGAATAATTGTTGGCAGCCCGAGGGTGGGGTATGGTAAGCATAATTAATGTAGCTGTTCCTATTCACTACTATAGGCCGGCCAGCACAGCATGTCGGGATTGTAATTTGTTTGGGTATATGTCATAAATATAAAGGGAAGGGTAAACCCCTTTGAAATCCCTCCTGGCCAGGGGAAAGCTCCTCTCACCTGTAAAGGGTTAAGAAGCTAAAGGTAACCTCGCTGGCACCTGACCAAAATGACCAATGAGGAGACAAGATACTTTCAAAAGCTGGGAGGAGGGAGAGAAACAAAGGGTCTGTGTGTCTGTCTATAGTCTGTCTTTGTCGGGGATAGACCAGGAATGGAGTTTTAGAACTTTTAGTAAGTAATCTAGCTAGGTATGTGTTAGATTATGATTTCTTTAAATGGCTGAGAAAAGGATTGTGCTGAATAGAATAACTATTTCTGTTTGTGTATCTTTTTTGTAACTTAAGGTTTTCCCTAGAGGGGTTCTCTATGTTTTTGAATCTAATTACCCTGTAAGATATCTACCATCCTGATTTTACAGGGGGGATTTCTTTATTTCTATTTACTTCTATTTTTATTAAAAGTCTTCTTGTAAGAAAACTGAATGCTTTTTCATTGTTCTCAGATCCAAGGGTTTGGGTCTGTGGTCACCTATGCAAATTGGTGAGGCTTTTTATCCAACATTTCCCAGAAAAGGGGGGGGGTGCAAGTGTTGGGAGGATTGTTCGTTGTTCTTAAGATCCAAGGGTCTGGGTCTGTAGTCACCTAGGCAAATTGGTGAGGCTTTTTACCAAACCTTGTCCAGGAAGTGGGGTGCAAGGTTTTGGGAATTATTTTGGGGGGAAAGACGCGTCCAAACAGCTCTTACCCAGTAACCAGTATTAGTTTGGTGGTGGTAGCGGCCAATCCAAGGACGACGGGTGGAATATTTTGTACCTTGGGGAAGTTTTGACCTAAGCTGGTAAAGATAAGCTTAGGAGGTTTTTCATGCAGGTCCCCACATCTGTACCCTAGAGTTCAGAGGGGGGGAGGAATCTTGACAGTATAGATCACTAACAATTTACTAATCCCCATTCCTCCCTTCAATGCAAAGTGCAGGGACTTGTGCCATGGAGGGGAGGTGTATCCTGGTCTCACAGTGTATTCTGGAACTACTCTTTAGGGGGTGCAGCATTTTTGCATCTTCCTTTGCTCAGGGTGGTACCCAAAGCTAAAATCTAGCTCTATAATATTGAAGCACATGTGTGCTAGTCTGAAGGGGTGGTAATTTGGTCCATTATCATGTGGAATAACAAGCAGCATAAAGTTTTAAAAAAGAAGTTGTCAGGTTAGGTTTTATCTTTTTTCAAAACTGTTTTTGTCCCAATAATTAGATCAAAATCATGCCATATTAACTAAAATTACTCTCCTTTGTGTTCTCCTTTGCATGAACATTGCATGTGTTGTTGTAGGGTGGCTCTGAAAATGCCTGGCCGTTAATTACAGAAGTAACAGAAAAGGGGAAGCCTGTTGATAAACATTATCCTTCTGTGTTTTTAAAGAGTAAAGTAATGATTTAATAGAGTGCCTAGGCTCCTCAGACACTAGAGGCCATACACACAGAGAATTTTTCCCACTGGTGTATATATAGGCCAAACATAGTGTGCAAAATATTATAATAGACTATGTATATACAGTATGTAAATAGCCTTAGTGTTCGCATGAGAACACCACAAACCTTAGCAGACACATTATTTTAGAATGTGAATTTATTTTTCCTTTGGATTGATGCTAATTTAATGTGGGGGTGGGGAGCTGTCTGCTTGCATGCTTTGCTGGTAACGTACAAGTTACTAAATAGAGCTACTGCTTCAGTGATATAAGATCATTTTATATTTGCATTTACAGTACAAATAATCAAGATTTCAAATAAAATCTGGTAAATATTACAGAAATTACGCAACTTGGGTAAACGTTGATTAGCTTATTTCAGACAGTGATCACAGCTGAGCTAATGGAATTTTTGAAGGTTTGGAAAGTAATTCCACACACCTAGTTTCAATAGGCTGTGAGAGAGAGTTATTGTCTTCAAGCATCTATTTGTTTGTACTGTTCACCATATCGACTCCCAGCAGTCAACTTTTTTAATCAAATTATGGAAGATGACAGGAAGCATAGAAACTGTGCTTTCCTAGTTAAGGACCAATGTTTGATTTATAGCTAAGTGTGCTAAGGATGCTTAAATTACTCAGAGTTGTCATCTTAACGTGGTAATAAGATATATACCTGACAATGGCCATGCAAAATTAATTTATCTGAGCATGTGTTTTTATTGTAGAACATAAACATGGCTACTGTGAGGCAAAACAATAACAAAAACTACTATTTTTTTCATTAAAATAATACAGATTATGATCTTTGGAATTTTTTTACTATAAATTTGTTCTTCTTGCCTTTTTTCCCCCAGGCCATGACTTCCTTTATACTTAAGTGTGACAGGCCATTAGCTTTATTTATAGTCATTCAGAGAGTTCCACTTGTTTTCAGAGGCAAACAATAACTAATGCAGTTTATGTGATAGTAATATAAATACATGTCTTGAGTCTATAACTTATGAAGTATTGTACTGATGTCTTTTCAGAATATAACCTTTTTATAAACCAGTATTTCTCATTCCTGCCTTTCAATTGAAATAGACTATTAGAGACACCTAAATCCAAGGTGGAATATGCTATCAGTTTCAGAATAAACTGCGTCTGATGGATTAACCTAAAGGATTTAGATGAGATGGAGCGAAGATTTAGGAACCACATTAAAATGGTCTCAGTGGGAGGAAGGGAGGGAAAAACAGGCTTATAGCTTTATCCAACTTGGCTTTTCAAACAGAATTGCTTACTGTTTTGCTATGTGTCTACTGCCCTATTGCAATGCACAGAAAAGATACAAAGAATCCAGGTTTCATAAAATAATTAATAAAACTGCTCTCATAGACCAATATCCTGTAGACTACATAGTGATGGGCTTTATCTTTGGAGGCTGTACGGTTTACATTTTCTTATTACATTCCCTTTTTTCCCTGTTCAATACGGTTAGGCAATAGAATATCAACTCCTAAATGTTTGCATGTTTCTAGCTTGTGGCATGACATAGCCAAATAAAATCACTCTCCCCAGCATCTAGTACACTTACACCTGTTTGATTAAAAGTTGTTTGTTCTTAAATTATAATGAGAACTTTGAGTGAAGAGTAGCTGCTGAAGCTAATTAATATGCACAACAATACCCATAATTAACAGGGTGTTTTCGGGGAAGATTTTCAACATACATTTCTTTCATATCTGTTGTGGAGATTTCTTCCCTTTTTTTGGAATGACAGTCTCCAGGTAAGATTCATAAACCTGTTGATTATTCATAAACAAAGTTTGCTTTCGGTATCTATTTATGGTCTTTTGTTCTATTTGGTTGCATTATTCTCTGTATTAAAAAACAATAATGTATGTGATAGTTAATTTTCCTCTAAACAAAAGCTGTATGCCACTGCAATCTGACTAGATGACAAAAGTGGTAAATTAAGAACATTAATTGCATTGATCTTGATGTGCTGTAAAGCTGTATTTAGCAGTATGCTCATTTATTTTAGACATTTATCTTTATAAGGTCCAGGATCATTTCTTGTTAAATGATGGTTATATTTCATTGTTTAAATAGTCATTGACTATGTTATCCAATATATGACAAAAAAAAAGATCTTTTTTGAAAGAAAGAAAGAAAGAAAGAAAGAAATATATACACTGACAGTATACTCATTGAGTGAATATATGCTGAATTAACAGGTACAATACAGTACCATTTTTAAGCAAAAGGTAACCAGATCTCTAGGGAATATGGCAGTTCATATTGCAGTACCATCAATATGTTGATGACACTTCGCTCTTTGTTTCCATTTCATTAGACACAAGTAGTGTGGTCAACCAGCTTTCCCAGTGGGTGGCTATTATTATTTAATATTTGTACGCAGTAGTGTTTAGAGACCCAAATCAGGGACTGGAGTCCCATTATAAACAAACACAACAAAAAGACAGTCCCTGCTCAAAACACTAACATCTAAGTAAACTGGATTGGGGCTTGGATGAGCTCTAGTTATCTGAAGTGTGACCCAGATAATAAAGAGGTGAAGCTGAAGGAAATAACAAAAAGAATGACCAAGGAGCTGGATGTCGCCTCAGCTAAGAGGGGCTTATATGGCTGAAGTTTTCCCAGGTTGGATCCTTGGCTTCTTCTGGGTACCCAGAGAGCTGTGATAGTTACAGTTGCTGCTGTCCATGTATGCTTGGCTAGGTGGCTGTGACCTTTATTTTTGGGTGTGGATTTTGGTACTGTTATATTTGTCTTTGTCACCTCCAGATTGGATTTCTACTGTGTAGTCATTCTGAAAACCTGTTTGGAAGCTTCAGCTGGTGCAGACTTTGTGGTACTTCTCAGGAGGAGCATGTTACATTCATTTTGCAGTTCATTTCTGGTTACATTGATCAATAAAGCCCTTTATGGTTATGTCCTGTCTTAGACAAGTCCTATCTCCTCATGTTTGAACCCAGTGATCTTCATCAGATGTTGCACCGCCTGTTTACTAAGCGGCTCAGCTGCATTTGGGAGGGGAGCAGAGAGCTATCATAGTTTTGAGAACTGAATAGAGTTTCACCATGCACAACTTGTAAGTTTTTGTAGTGACTTTCAAATAATTAATTGCTTATGTGATTAGAGGTCACGATAACCAAATTGAACTTGTTGAATTGCTAATAATGTGAATATTTTAGAACAGTTTTCAAGAGTGACCTCTAAAACGTGACTAAAACTTTTCACATGCCAAAATTTTAATTGACATGTGCACACTGTATTTGCACATTGAGTATGCACCTATGAACCCAATTTGTATGTGCAAATATAGCTTCCACATGCCAATTCAAGTTATTGCATTGGAAAAAAATGGGTGCAGAAATTGTGAAATCAATATTAAAAGCTAGATCAAAGCCATAATGAAAATCTGAGTCTACATTTTAAACAGAAAAAAAAAATCTGTTAAACTGATAAAGTATATCACCAATTATCAGAGAGACGGTATACATAGATTTATTAATAAATACATTTATCTCTGCTCTTTTAGTGAGATACTTTAACTGTGAACCTATAGGGAAAAATCTAAATTGTGGCTACAGTTAGAAAAACGACTGTTTAAAGAAAATACATCTTTCTTCTACAAGATAACTGGTTTTTTTTTTTGCCTTTTGTCCATATCGTCATACCATGCATATCACTAGCAATGGTTTCAAAGTGATAAAATATTTTTCTACCTTTTATTCTTGCTGTTACAACCTAGCTATGAGCTCAGTTTGCTTTAACTTGTACATCATCAACAGAATTGTTAGCTAAGGACTTCTCTATCGGAACACTTAGTTCACCAGAAGCAGGTGTGTAAAGCTAACCTATGCTGGCCTGTTATGCATTGAGTGTCCATGTGAACCCTGCTGGCATGCATCAAAAGTACTTTGTATACCTAGTGTACTTTAATCTACCTGGCATTGAAATAGGAGTAGATTAAAGTGCACTGGGCAACTTGTAGTGAACCTTCTTGGGGTCCACATAAATGCTCAGTGCACAAGAGGGCTAGTGTGAGGTAGATTTGAATCCCAGCTAGCTATGAACTAAGTGCTCTCATACACAGGCCCTAATTTCAACTATATAATCTTTATAACCAGTAATTGTGGGTAAATGAGAAGCAAATCCTGCCATTTCTTTCTCTATATTAGCATTGAACTATAAATATTATTTCTGTCATACAGCTAAATCTCTCGTTCATGCTCTCATCATCATCCATCTTGATTAGTGTAACCTCCCCTCTGACCTCCCTGACACCCACATTCACTTCACACCACGAAACCCACATGGCTTCTAAAGCCACAGTCTTCACCTGTTAATCTGAACATGGTCTTGCACCTCCCTCTCTTGGCTCCTCTTCTCAATCTTATCAAGTTAAACCTTTTTATTATTGTGGCTTTCAAGGCTTTACATAACTGTGCCCTCAGAGCCACATAACCAACTTTTTGTCTTATAACATTGCCTGCCCCCTTGTCTGAATTCCACCATTGTCACCAGTCTTGATATCCCATCGGACTGTTTATCCCAAAAGCATCTCCATGCTTTCTTCCATATCACCCCCTACATGTGCAATGCCTTTCCTAAACTGATCTGCAAGATAACTACCTTTTTCAAATCTCATTTTAAGACTCATTTCTTTCAGGGTGCTTCAAAACATCGTAATGTACACTAACCGTTACTGAGTAACTGCATAGTCTTACTGTTTGCCCAGCTATGCTTTCCCTAAACCCATATCTATTTTTTTTTGGTTCATCCCTTGATGTGTCATATGCAATATTAGTTTTTAAATCCCTGCCGGTGGGGATCTGTCTTGTATTTCTGCCTATGCTATGTAGTGCCTGTAAGAAAATATACATAATAAAATTAACACTGACAATGAGTTTTTTCTGGTCTCCTTCAGGAAAAGAATTGAAGGCATTCTCCAATATTTGGCGAGAGTACTCGTGAGTTTTGGACATTTCCCAGCAACACTCTTTTGGAGTGTATACATCTGGATATCTGGCAGCTTTTTCCCCCCAGATTACATTAAGAAATATTAGCCTTGCTATATAACACCATATATTCAAGTTAGGAAATATAATATTAGATTTCCATGTATATTTCCCCCAATGTTTTCAGTGCCAAATGTTGCTGAAAGAAAAAAAAAATCACAGCACAGTTTATGGACAACTGATTACCTGTTTTGCTAGGTTTCCCTGATCCTTTCTTTTTCTTTGAAAATCCTGTCAGGATGCTGAAGTTATTAGCAGTTTTATTGCTTATCTCATGGAAAACAAGAACTGAAATTGATCCATCCAACCTTTGTATTAACGTAAGCAGTTTACATTAATAGACCTTGTACATTAGACTGGCTAGTATTAAGTTTATTGAAGCATATTATGAGAATTAATTGTATAACTAAAAAATAAACTAAAAATTCCCCCATATTTGTTTTCACAGTACTTTGAATCTTGTATTCATGAGAATACACTGGTAGCAGTTTTTTTATCAGCCTTCTTTAAATAATACAATTTGACAAGTTCATGAACTGTGAAAAGATCATTTCAAATGTAGTGTGGGCCATTTAATATGTAGTTATCTCTGTCTAATACAAAAATCTCAGCTACAGTTATCATTTGTCTGAGTCTCCAAGATTTTTCTCAATTTCTGCTTAATAACAAGGATACTTAGTCTATCTGCCTACATTTATACAAAACTCTTTGAAGGTTAGAAGAACTATATAAACTAATAGTTAAGTGAATTACTCAAAGCTAAAAAAAGGAGTTGATGTCTGAACCAGAATTCAAATTAAGGAATTCCACCTTCTTAGTTCTATGTTCAAACCATTAGATAGTGCCTGTTTTTTTCAAGTAGAGCTGGGTGAAAATGAGGAGTTCAGATTTGTGAGACATTATTGGCATTTTGAAGCTTGTTTTTGTTCTCAGTTGGAAAGAAACCAAGTTTCTTTGACAATTTTTGAGAGCTGGAAATCTTAGTTTCAGAAACGTAATATGTGGAGTTTCTGAAATGAACTTTGCTCCCTGAGACCAGCAGCTGTTGAGTGAAACTGAATGTCAGTTTTACTTGGCAGCTGCCAGGGCTCCCAGGGCCTGCAATTTCCAAGTGGACAGCCTGGGAAGCCCGTTGGCCAAGGAATCAGGAAGCCCTGGGATTCCTAGTCCTGAGACTGCCCATATGGAAGGTCTGACCTAGAGTTGTGGGTCTTGGAAAACAGGGTCCTGAGTCCTGGTGTGATCAGTACTATGGGGCTGCCCTTGAGCTGAGGGCCCTAGAAACCTGGGTCCTCCCAGAGCTGTGGACTCTGGAAGCCTGGGGTTCCTGTCCACGCCCACATAGTAGAACTTACTAGCCGCCCACCAGGTGAACAGGCCGGGAATCAGGCAGTTTTCTTTGGGAACTTTGTCAATTTGGTGAAAGTTCATAGAATCCAAATCACTTTCCTGAGAAATGTTAGATTCAACAAACCAGCATTTTCTGACAAAATGGTTTATTTCTGACCAGTTCTATTCTCAGATAGAAGGCTTTCTGATGGTCAGATATGGTGTTCAGTTATTCAGTACTACATTCAGAACTTTGCAGGCTATCATTCTTCATCAATTGTTACTTGGGGCTGGGAGGATTTGTTTTCTGTATACTGGATCACAGGTTTTGAAATTAAATGGTTATATGACCCATATATGTGATTAACCTCTTTATCCCTTAAATTAGAGATCTGTAGCATTAAAGTGCTAAATTATTTACTGTGCTATTTTGTCTTCATTTCTTCACCAGGTAGGCCAGTTCAACATAGACTTGGACAAGGATATGTTCGACCACACTTAACCATTTAAAGCTACAGATTTTGGAAACCTCTCTTAATTTGCAGAGAGAACTGGGAATGGGAGAACTGTCTTGTGACAATCAGAATCAACCTTACCTCAATTCTTATGTCTATTCAACTGCATGGCCCCCACACTGTATATCTGAGCACCTCACCAGTATTAAAAGTGAGGAAGAAGTAGCTTGATTGTTTGTGTGTGAGTGGCTGGGTTTTGTCTGTGTGAAGAACGTCTTGAGGAAAAGATACAATGAAGAAGTGAGTTTTGTACTTAGTTCTAAAAGTTGTGGTGTTCCTGGTCATTCTTACTTCTTAAGAAGTGTAAAGATGTGAAGGTAGAACCAGGGTCTGCAGAGTCTAGGATGGCTAATGTTCCTGCAGTGCCGCCATGCAGAGTCAGGTTCAGGGAATACTGTGGTGAATAGGGGCCGCAGGAAATACCACCCAAGGAAGCCAGAATGACAGTACCCTGCGGGCCTCTGATTAGCCAGTCACCCTATTTAACCTGGAGAGTGCTCCAGGCAGTTGTCTGGGCAACAACACAGGCTTTGGGCCTGCTGTGGCTCCAGACCTCATCTCATCTCCTGATCCCAGCCTTACTTTAGCCTCCTGATTCCAGCCTGGTACAACCTTTGACCCCAATTCTTGCTTACTGAACCCTGCTCTAGCAATTCTTCCAATCTCTATTCACTGACTAAAATCCCTGATGTGTGGACTCAAGCCCAGCTGTGACTGTGAGGCCAGACAGCCTATGTCCTGGTCCCTTACAATGAGTTTCGTAGTTTAGGTCCAGCTTCCATGTAAATTGTCTCCTGCGCTCATTGGACTCCCCCATTGGTCAACAGTTTCATTGTTCCATTTGAAATATAGCTGTCCTTGGAGGTCTTGGTTGCAGAGAGATGTGCTCTATTAGGTAGCTAAGGCAAATATCACAGTAGGCCTTGAATGTCAGAACAAAGACTTTGAACTGAACTCTGAATGCACTTGGGACAGAGGGACAATGTGATCACAACAACTTATGTTGCTAAGCAGATGGATTGCTGTATTTTGTTGGAACTTTTTCAGGATGGGTGCTTTCATACCTATATGTAATGAATAGTAATAATCAAGTCTGGAGGTTACAAATGCATGATTCACTTGGCCAGAACTCTGTCTGATAGGATGGGATGCAACCATTTGGCCGGTCATGCAAAACCAACTTGTGTTTGGCTCTCAAGGCTACATGAGCATACTTTATCACTGAGGAATCTAAAAGAAACATAAGGCTGATTGATTTACCAGAGGGTGAATGTGCTCAGTGGTGGTGATGGTATAACAGAGAGAAATTCTTCAAAGTGCTTCCTCTTCTTCCTATCAGTGTTACCTCAACTGTGCCTGGTTTCATGTCCATTCAGCTGCTCTTCATCCAGATATTAATTTAATCAAAGCCGTATCTATTTCCTTTTACATTTATGCAAAGCAGATACAGACCTACGTGTTGTCTGAATACTTTTGGCATGTCAGCCTTTGTTGTCGTAAACCCCCACAATATTGAGTAGAACTAGTTTGAACTTTTTCAAATGCATTTTTTTATCAAAAATACCCTTTTTCAACATTTTCATAAAATAACAATGTTTAAAATGTTTGTTACAATTTTTCATCAATATTAATATTTTATCCATCTATTAGCAGCGCTTCCTAATCACTGTTTTTCATTTTTTGTTTTCAAAAGAGCAGTTTTAAATTAGTTTTTTGTTCTGATAAAATGATTTGAAGAGTTTCACTGTTTTCTCTTTCTTTTCTGACCAACTGTATTAGTGAATAATATGGAGAGGATGAGTCTTCCGAGAGTGTCTGTAGGTGGGGACTATGGAGGCTGAGGAACAGTTGCCTTTACTTTGTTTATTGAAGAAGTAATTTAACCAGTACAGGAGGGTTCCCCAGTGGATCCAGTTCACAATTGTTGGCTGTGTAGAAGAGTTCATGCTTACCTAATAGCAATCCAAATTGGGAGTATGTATACGAGATTTGTAACTATTGTGATACAGCATGGTCAGAGGGCAGCAGGAGAGTGTTAGAAGGGAGCCTTATTGCCTATTGAGGGAAGAAAGTTTGCTATAAATTAATTAGAGCACCTGAAGCCAGTCACATGATAAAATCCCCCTGCTTCAATCAGACGGGGGAGCAGTTGAAGCAGAGTGGATTGGCATTGGAGCAAAGAGCAGTTTGGAGGAGTTGAAACAGAGTGGATTGGTGATGGAGCAGAGAGCAGTTTGGAGGGAAGCAGAGGAGAGTTTGGAGAAGTGCTGTGGTGGGCTAAGAAGACCAAGACCCTAGGTAAAGGGACACCTGGTTTGTGCAGAGGGAGGGCAGGAAGCCCCACAAGCTGAAGGGCAGGAGCGGGAAGTAGCCCAGGGGAAGGAACTGCTAGTTCTAGTGGTTTACCGCTATCCCTAGGGCCCCTAGGCTGGGACCCGGAGTAGAGGGCAGGCCCGGGTCCCTCCCTCTCCAGTCGCCTTCTCTAGGACACTAGTGGGGCAGTTAATACCCCAGTTCAGGGGTGAGAAATGGTGCCCTGAACCCCCACCCAAGAAGAGAAAGCGTGAGACCCATCATAGTAGTGCCGGCAATTTGCCACACGATCCACTAGAAAAAGAAGCTAGTAACGCTGTCTAGACGGATGCTGAATTGCCAGGACAATGAGCCTTCAGGAATTAATAACTTTGCTAGGCAGCATGTCTGTTATGTTCTTTGGGAAGCCCTTGGTGTCCAGGAGTTTCTAGATTAGCAGGATGTCCAGGTTAGCTTGATATCTGGTTTTACAGAGTAAGTGGATTTACTCAAAGAATTATGTTTTCAGTTAACTTTTCCTGAGCCCAGAAGGGAAACACTCAGAGTTTGAGACGGTAGTTAGAAGAGTACTTAAACTGAGTCCATACCCTTTTAGAGGTTGAATAAGGTCTTATGTCTTTATTTTAACTTTCACACATCTCTGCAAATTCTGGACAAGAAATATTACTACAAAAATGCTGGTTGAAACCTGGAAATATTGTAAACTTAACAAAGGTGACTTTTCTTCTTACATTTCTGGCTTTTTTCAGATTAAAGAGTAAATGGAATTATTGTAGTTAGAGAACACACTCAGTAAGACACAGTCTATCCTGCTTGCAGCCGGTGCAAGATTGTTCCAAAGGGGCATGGAGTCTTTCCATTAACTTCAATGGGCTTCGGAACAAACCAGTTGTCTTTTCTAGTGCTTTGTGCAGTCTAGTTTTAAATGTTGCATTTTCCTTGGGAAACTGTTTTTATATTTCCAGTATTTTATCTGTATTAAAGCCTTGTATCAAAAGTGATTAGGCCAAAAAGGGCTAGAGAACTACATTTCTGAGACCCTGCATGACAAATAACTGAACTGAAATAATAGATGTTATACACCTCCCAAAAACTGGAGTGAGATGAGTCGTAAAATGAAAATAGTGACAGGCAGTGATATCTCTACTAGTGGATACAGTAGTCATACTTAGCCATACGTACATTTTAAAATGTATATAATTATCTTTTTAGACATTTATCTCTTCTGTAAGACCTCTATTAAAATTAATCAAAGTTGAACTGAATCTTCTTCTTTATTAACATTGTGACCTTGACATTTGCTATTGTGCTTGAAATGTAGTAGCTCTCCTTTCTCTTCATGCAAATGACAGGAGCGGCTCTTAGTGTAACTGAAACTGTGGCAGTTATTAGTTGTACTTTCAACAATAATGTTTTCATGAATTTCCAATTAAACCAACATAGCTATTGGCTGCCAGTGAACTTGGAATTCCCCCCTACTCATCGTGTATGAGGAAGCAGCAACTCTAATAAAATACTACAGCTCCATTCCAAATGCATGGATCAAATACTGGTGTATTTGTAATTTCTGCGTATGGTATATGACAGTGTTTTCCTGTCGAACAGTCATAGATATAGTTGCAAAATCTGCAGTGTTTCCTCTGAAGAATTAAGAAGTTAAGGCTCTCATAAAGTAGACCTTTAAACTGATTTTTGATTATTGGAATCCCCTTTAAGATGTCATAAAGCGCAGGTGTACTCATATTTAACAGTGGAATGCTCATCAGAATCTAGATAATGCACTTTATTTCATACTATACTTGAAAACCATTTGCAAATTACAGATATGGTGGAGGGCAGGTGCTTGACTACTTAAGCGCATCCACCCACCTATGCTTCACAGCTGTATTGGTTGCCTATTGCTCAGCAAATGAGAATCTAGATCTTATTTGTATTATTTAGAGCACTAAATAATATGGGACCTATCTTTTCCCGCCTTTTTGTGGTATGAAGTAGAGCAAATTACATAAATTTGCAGGATCCCTTTATATTTTTGCTATAGCTTATGTTTTAGCCATAACTTGCAGCACATAAGACTCTCACTTTACTTGCCCGTTGTTAACTGCGCAGCTCCTGTTCTGTACGTACAAAATGCTGACCCAAGTTTAATATCTGTGCACAGTCATGAGGGTATGTATTATGGTATAATTCTCTTCCTTTCCTGAGTGCCAAATGCCATCCTCTCCTATTCAGCATTTCCAATTCCAGCATCTGCCAGCTGGCTTTTATATCCCTTACTTCAGAGTCGGCTTTGTGCATGTACTTGTCCAATCACCCTGAGAGTAACATACAGGAAAAACACTTTGAGGTCCAAGTGGTATAGAAGTTGGCAGCCAAGGAAGAGGTAAAAAACCCATATGGGATTAGTGGGGTAAAGGGAAACAAGCTGGGAGAAAAGAGAAGGCTGAATTGCCCTGGATACCAAATAACTGAATTTCTTTTAAGTTTCATCTTTGCTTCCCCACCACCATTTCTCCACATACACCACTGCTGAGTTACCATAAGATCAGACAATGAAGAAAAGTGTGGAGGAGGATTAGTGGCCTATCCATCTGTGCTGAAGTTACTGTAGGGATGGCCCCAGTGCTGCTGTTCCTTCACAGAGATCAATATTTGAAAATAGTCACAAATTACATAAATCATGACATGCCTGACTGTCAAGCAGTCTGACATTTTTCTGCCATAATTACAATAAGGAAATAATATTATAAGCTAACACTTACTGATTATTGGTGCATTAGGAAATAGAACAAATGTTTTGCCAATTTCTAAAACCTTGTCTTTACGGATTTTGAACAGTATTTTAGATTCGTAGAGTTCTAGCAGGTTTTTCACCATGGTAACTGAAATGATGGTGGGCACTGTTTGTACTTGACTACATTTGCAACAAAACCCTCAGAACCAGTTCAACTGTACTTGTTGTTGACACCTATTGTCAGCAACTGGCAAATTACATAATGTGGACAAGACTTTTCTGTTAACTCTATCCCAAACTCATTGACGTTATTTTTCAAGGACATGCTCTTCTGTCACACTGGAGAGTAGATGTTACTCAAAAACACCTAGGATCTGTGCTTTAAACAATGGATACCCATGACATCTGAAAGGGACTTCTGCTTTAACACAAAAGATTGTCTGATATTATAGTTAAGTGACTTAAATACAGAGTCACTAAGCCAACTCTGTGGAGAAATGTGAGCAATATGAATATGTATTTTTAAAATGTTTATATCTTAGCAACTTTGTTATAATATTTTCAATTACTGTCATATCTTTAGTAATGATGAATAAGTAAGTAAAATGCAGAATTTGTATTTCTACTATTTATATGCTTATATTTAATCATGGACTTAAGTGCCTTGCTGGACAAGCATCTCAAGGGAATGGCTAACAAATGAATGACAACTGTAGGGCACATAGAGCTAAAATGTTCAGACTCATCAGGATCTTTCTCATACACATGTATTTCTATCCTTAGTGTTTAACACTTCACACTTCTGCAGGCAAAAATATAGCCGTGGGCCACCTTTGGATTAAATATGAGGAAGTCTTTAATTTTAAAATTCATACCTGATCAAGCTGCTGTTCGCAATACCAGAGTCAGGGTACAGCTACACTAGAAACACTACAGCAACACCGCTACAGTGCTGTAGTGTAGACCGCATAGCAATGGCAGGGGTTCTTCCTACTGTAGTAAATCCACCTCCCCGAGAGGCAGGGGTGTTCACATAGGGGGAGGCAAGCAGGGGCACAGAACACCTCAGGCCCTGGGGCCATGGTGGGGAGAGTGAGCTCCTTGGGACCCCTCCAAAAGCAGTCAAATTTTATTCCTGCACATGCTCCTCCCGAAAGGCAGTAGCTAGGGTGACAGAACAGTTCTGTTGACCTAGCACTGGCTATAGGTTGGCTTAGCTGTATCTCTCAAGGACTGAATGACACAGCTAGGTTGAGCGAACTTTCTAGTGTAGACCAGCCCTTAGCACTGTATTGTTGGGTAGGAGTGCGAGCCCCACAGCTGATATAAATTGTCATAGCTCAATTGAGTTCAGTAGAAGTGTGCCAGCTTACATGGGCTGAGGATCTGGCGTGTACATACGTAGGCTTGGCAGATTTCCTTTTTTTTTCATATTTTGATGCCTATCAATGTTTGTTTTTAGGCATTTTTATTATTTAAATGTTGACAGTTGCACAGAATTATAGTGGCTAAGCATTTTTAAAATCAATTTAAATTTTCTCAGTTGCAAGAAACAATGGGTGGACAGACCATAATTAATGAGAGTAGACATTGAGATTCAAAAAAGCGAAGTTTATAACTGTTAAAACACATTGGCAAGTATGATGAAGTAAGTAGCCTTAAATCAAACTCTAAGTTCTCTTACTTTGCCTACTGTAAATTACAGTTATCATTGATGGAAATACTTTTTATCAATTTGTGTGTATTATAAATTCGACATTATATATTACTGATTACAAATCTAATCCTTCCAAGCCTATCCATACTATATCGATTAGAAATTATCTGTCCACCTTAACTATGGAGTTACTACCATATCTCTCTCATACAGAAGTACAACTGTGAAGATGAACCTCTCATCTTGCCATACTGACTACCTTTCATTGTTGACACAGAGGTTGAATGAGATAATCAGAGAACCACAATTTTGTTCTTATTTTACAGTTTATCTCCATGTACAATACTTGCTGCATTTATAGACTTATTAACTTTTTCCAGAGTTATACATTGCGTTAATCAGGTTGCATGATAAAAATCTGCACATGAATAATTTTATATACTGTTTGCATTTTCAGTCTCTCTTCATCTCAAATCATCAGCTATAATACGGAGTTCAACTTTTGTCACCACATTTAAAAGTAAGCGTGTAGAAAAAATTGGAGATGATTCAGAGAAACAACAAAAACGGTAAAAGATTTTGAAAATAAGAACTGTGATGGGTGTTTAATGTTTTCCATATGGAAAATAGACTGAAAAATCACATGATGAACAATGGAAGGATCAGTTGCTTTCATTTTTCAATGAGTGAAATTGAGAACCCATGGGCTTGAGCTGCAGGAGAGAAATTTTGGTTAAATATTAAGAATAACTTCATAACGATGAGAATAGTTTGCCAATAAATCAGGCTGCCAAGGGAGGTTAAATATGTAGAATCACTATCATTGAAGATATTCAAGACTAGGCTTGACAGTCATCTATCAAGAATAATGAAATCTATCCTGCCATGATGCAGAGGGACGAGCTAGATGACTTATGAGAAGCCCATTCCAATTCAAATGACTCTATCATTCATGCTGCATGTAGAGTCTGTCTATAATATGAAAGCCATGAGAGAGACTGTTAAGTAAAATGTAGAATCCTGGTAGGATCCATCTAGAAAGTGAGCCCCACTAAGTCTGTAACCTACATACTTCTATAACTTAAAGCAGTAGGAAATGGTTAGAAAGATTTAAAAAATAAATTATGGAAAATATTCTGGTAAGCATAGCATTTAGTACCTAAAGCTGTGTCTAAATTCAGCTTCAGACATCTAAGTGGAATAACTTCTCAAGATGAATGCTATACACCCATGGTAAAGCCTATTTACTATCTAAGATGTGACAGAAAGTAAAGCTTTGGTCGATATCTATAGCTTTATGAAAATTTCTGTTTGAACTCCTTCATCACCTTAGGGCCGGGGTCTCAAACTCAAATGACCATGAGGGCCACATGAGGACCGGTACATTGGCCTGAGGGTCGCACCACTGACCACCCCCCTATCCACTGCCCCGGCTCCGCCCCCACTCTACCCCTTCCCTTGAGGCCCTGCCCCGCCTTTTCCCACCCCTTCCCTGCCCCCATTCCAACCCCTTCCCTGAAATCCCCACCCCAACTCTGCCCCCTCCCTGCCCCCAGGAGGTGCAGGAGGGGTGTGTGGTGCGGCAGGGGGATCAGGGCAGGGGGTCGGGGTGTGGGTTGCGGCAGGGAGCTCAGGGCAGGGGGTTCGGCTGCAGGAGGGATTCGGGGGGGGGCGGGTCCGGCCCAGCGCGCACTGGGGGCAGGGCAGGCTCCCTGCCTGCCTGCCTGCCATGCCCCCGTGCTGCTCCCGGAAGTGGCCGGGACCTGGGGGAGGGTAGGGGCACAGGGGTTTGTGTGTTGCCCTAGCCACTTCTCCAGGTACCTCCCCCGAAGCTCCCATTGGCTGGGAATGGGGAACTGTGGCCAATGGGAGCTTCGGAGGAGGTACCTGGAGGAGTGGCCAGGGCAGCCCACAGACCCCTTTGCTGCGCCCCCCAGCTCCCCTACCCCCCAGTCCCGGCCGCTTCCCAGAGTGGTGCGGGGGCAGGGAGGGAAACTACCCTGTCCCCGGTGTGCACCGGGCCGGAGACGCCCTAGGTAAATGCTGGGAGGGAGGCCGGGGGCCATGGGGAGCTGGCAGGCCGCAGAAAATAACCCTGCGGGCTGCGTGTTTGAGACCCCTGCCTTAGGGGGTAGAATCTTGCAAAGGTGGTCAGAGACCACATTGCCCTGTTGAGCATACAGCTGTATGCAGCCTTTGAAAACTTCCTATCTGAGTTACTGAGTGTCATGTATACCTTTTCAGTTCTCTGGTCTCCAAAAATGTCCTCACTATTTGATAATCTTTCTGAATCTATTTAGTGATGTGATGGCTTATCAGCATTAGTATTTCTTGAGATTTCATCACATTTAGGGGGAAAATATGTCTTTTGGAGAGCTGATTGCAACTCAGACTTAAGAGACTTAACTTAAGAGAGAATATACATACTGGTTTTCTTCTCCATAAACCATGGTGAGGAATTAACTGATATTTCTGTCACAGACAGTTGTTAGTGATGGGCAAAACTTACAAAGTTTGAAAGTAAATTCAGATAAATGACCAAAAGACATGGAAATTTGATAAGATCAAGCTTAAAAAACATACAAATGGCTACACTGTTTCAGAATAATAAACCATCTAGCCTCGTGGTTCTCATTGTGAGCCATATATGCAGCTCTCTACGTATTGTGGGCTGTATTCCCACTATGTCTGTCTATCTATCTATCTGCATGGCCTGAGGATGCCACATGGGCTACAGCTGTGTGCTGATTGGGCTGTGGGTTGAGAACCACTGATCTATCCTATCCTGTCCTGTCTTCTGACAGTGACTAGGCCCGATGCTTCTGAGGAAATTAATAGAACAGGGCAATTATCAAGTGAGCGATGGCTGTCGTCCAATCCCAGCTTCTGGCGGTCAGAGATTTCTGGACACCCAGAGCATGGGGTTGTGTCCCTGACAATCTTGGCTAATAGCCATTGATGGACTATCCTCCATGAATTAATATAATTCTTTTTTGAACTCAGTAATACTTTTGGCTTTCACATACTGTGTGTAGTATGATGAAGTACTTCCTCATGTTTCTTTAAATTTGCTGCTTATTAATTTTAGTGGGTGACTAATTTTGTGTTAGTTGAAGGGGTAAATAATGCTTCCTTATTCATTTACCTTCTCCACAATGATCTTGTTTTCGAGTGTTCCTTTAGCTCCTTGATTGTCCAGTGACCTCATTGATTGTTTGGCAGGCTTCCTGCTTTTGATGAACTTTAAAAAAAAGTACTTTAGTTTTTTTTGTCTTTTGCTAGTTGCTCTTTAAATTCTTTTTTGGCCTGATTAATTATGCTTTCACATTTGACTTGCAAGACTTTATGTTCCCTACAACACTTCCAATGCTTCTGAGTTTCAGCCAGGAACAGATTTTCTCAAATTATTCCAGAAACCAGGAAGTGGAGAGATTGAGGGAGAAAATTAATTCAGTTTCTTTAAGTCTTGAAAATAAGTTTCAGGCTCATTCTGTTTCTAGTTTTATGTGAGAATTTGGGTATATTATTTTAATCAAACAAAATGTCGCATTTCTAGTTTAAAAAAGCTTTCATTGACGTTACGTGAAGTTGCGACTTTACCTGTTAAAATGTGAATTAATCGAATTGAATATTTAAATATTGTGTTAAAATTATAGTTGTACAGCACTCACAGTGAGAACACATTAGTTTAGGTTGCATACTCTTCTCCCTTATAATTCTGTTTTCACATTCTGTTGTTTTCTTCTTTTTGGCTGGCACTTTCAAATGTGGACGTAGACAATGTGTGTGTGTTTTTGTTTTTGTTTTGTTCATGGTTTTTTAAGGTAAATTTGAGAGAGATTCCTTAAGTCATTTTTGAGTTTTAAAACTATGGTAAGCTGTGCTGCAAAATACTGGAAACTAAATAAAAAAGCCTTGAAATTGGAATGCTACAACAATGGGATACAGTAATTCTAAACTTCTTTCTGCTCAGAAATACAGACTTTGACATACACACATGAATAGTTCTAATGGGGGTTTCTTTGTGAATATATTTAAGTCTTTATCTTTGTTTCTAAATTACAAGCCTGTTTGCTTAGTAAGCCTGCCATTAGGTCAAGGTATAAATACTTAAGTACATAGTTGGTTTTTTCCCTTTAATCTATTTTGTGTCACATTAGGTTACTCAACATTTTAGCTCTAAACATGCATAAAATTTCAGATTAATACGCCTCTTAGATTAAATAATACGTTAATGGGCCAAATTTACCACAGCATAATTTGTGCACTTCTAACTATGGCATGCACATTTCCCCAGTTCATCTGAGCAAGCTGGGATTTCAACATGTAAACCCAGATTTAACATGTATTAGTAAAATTGTCCTATTGAAAATCTGGCACAATTATTTGATTATTATTTAATCAAAGGAAAATGTCATGGAAAATGAAGGGCCAAAACCATCTTTGAAAAATATTTTGATTTTTAAAAAGGTACTTTATTAAAGTGGTGTTTTGTGTTTTGAATGCCCTCAATACTTTATCTTCCAGATTCTCCTCTGACAGTGCAAAAGTAAATCCAGATTTGTCACTGTAACAGTGTTAACTCTTAGTCAAAGGAATAGCTGTTGTTCTTAAACAGTTCTATAGACCCTTGGAGCATCATTAAAACAAGCAAATGCTAAATGTTAATCTTTATTGGCCTGCAAACTTAATCATGCATAAACATGAAGAGTTCATTTTTAATTAAATAGCTCCCCACTCATTACTTATAATTTTCTCAAAGGAACAGCAGTAAAGAGTACCTCTTGTTGTTATTTTACACTGGCACATTAGCTGATCATATGTGAACGTGTGCTCCGTGTGCAGGTTTCTGCATGTTAAGGAAATGGGAGTACTGCTCGAGTGACAGAGTGAGATGAAGGATTCTGGGAGGACCTATCTACTCTGTCTGTGGTGGTCCCTCAGTGTTACTGCTCTGCTTTATGGGGCCTGGCATCTACTAGAATTTGGGAATAATAAAATGTTTCTTCCAGATTGCTTTTTTTAATTATATAGCTTATTTTAATAGCATCTGAAAAAAAGTTGTCTTATATTAGGCAGCATCACTGGGCTGCTGGCCCTTGTAAGAGGAATGGGGTCCAGGCCACCCATGAGGAGTTAATTTAAGGATCCCATCTAGGCAGTTGATTGGATAATGAGCACTAGGCCTGATATAAGACCATCAGGGCTCAGTTGCAGGGAGAGAAGGTCTCCTAAGGGAGGGACACTCCTGTAGACCACTCGCCCCCAAGAGGCGGGTGGGGAACCCCAGAATCCAAAGGGAGAGACTTTATGAAATTCAAATAAACTTGAAATAAAAGTCAAACTGCAGCAGGGGAATTTTGTCTTCTACCCCTTTGGACTGTGTGGAGTTAGAAGCCTTGAGAGAAGAGAAACTGAGGCAGGAAATGCCTGCAGCACTACACTGACGCACTACAAGGTAGGCACATCCTGTGACAGTTGGATGGAACAAAGCCACATACTAACAGTTTTGAAAATAGGTTTGGGGGGACTATTAGGGAAGGCTTTCTTTCACTGTTGATGCATCTATTTTATTAATACACCCCCTAACTAGCTGAAGAGCTGTGAACTTTTACTCAAGTAATCTTTGCTCTTTTGGTTAATTCCACAGAGGTTGGTTGAACTATTGTTGTGAATAAGGACTACTCACTTGAGTAAGTGCTTGCAAGAAAGTGCTACTAGGTTAGAAAAATTGTCATAGAGCGAGCACTTAACAGTAGTAAAAGTAGCGTATTTCCATTTTCAGTTGCTTATTATAAAATCCTCAAATGTTCACTTTTTATCCTGAAATATTCTGGACTAGTCTCTGCCAGCTAGCACATTTTTGAAATTTGAGCAAAAAACTGTTCAGATATTACTGAGACTGGTAAAAATAAAACTTATGGCATTACACATGTGCATGCACATACACGAAGATAGATACATATGCATGCCACACCGATCTCCAAAGCAAACTTGCACTACTGGTATTGTGTACATTTCACTGTTTATAGATTTTGCCTGATATTAAACCTAAATTTCTCTTTGCTTAGTTACATCCCATTATTCCTGATTGAGTTCTGGGTTAGCCAAAAAAATCCCACTTTCTTTCTGAGGATTACATCCCTCAGGGATTCATACATAATGACATCATTCCTCATTCCCCCATGCCATCATTTGGCCAAGTCACGATATTACATATTCAGTTCTCTTAATGTTTTTTTCATCATTCAAGTCCCAGTATAACCTGGAGGGACTGAGGCCTTGGTCCATAAAAGCACTTAAGCATATACTTAACTTTAAGAATGTAAGTAGTCCCACAAGTCACATGGCTATGTGGATGGTGAAGATGTATGCTAGCTTTACTACTTAAACACAGGTACTCATTTAATTTTGCAGTGGGAAAAGCAAGGACCAGAAAGAAATCAGACTCTCAAATAAATGCAACAGTTTTATTATTTATTAACGCACTACACTAGTTTACATGGCTAGCTGCGATCAGTTCAGCTAAGATTACTGACAGTACAGAATCCTGCTGATGTTTTGCGAATCTGCAATCATCAGCTGTAAACATGATGGATTCACAAGCACTCTCATTTGTACTTTGCTGTTGAGGTGGTCACTTTTTCTTAGCTAGCTAAAAGTCTCCAATTGTGAGGGATAATTTTGAAAGATTTTGAAAGGAAGCAAACACTTTCTCAGGTAAAATAATGCACAGCAACAAAATGTACTTATCCTTCCTGTTCTGTGTCTTCAGAGATATTTTAGAAGATGGAATGTGACCTTACTGCAGTTTTGTTTGCCTCAAATCTTACCTTATCTATTACATCTGAATACCAAAATGACAATCCTCTCAGCCACTAATGTAATACCAGTTTTACAGTATTTAACACTGCCTTTTTAATATTTTTGATTTGCTTTTGTCCAGTTATTTTGTTTTCTCTCTCTTCTGAGCAGCTCCTTTCCTATTGACTCTTTTCACCTGAACTCGGCTCTGTCTCACAAACTGTCTCTCTAAAAACAAAGGTTTTGATTTGGAATAACCACCTATCATTCAGGCAGTTTAAGAAGTGAGGCCTGTTCTACACTTAAAATATTCACATCCTCTGAATGCCATAATTAAGCTGACCTAACCTCCTGGTGTAGGCATGGGTAGATCAATGGAAGAATTCATCCATTAACCTAGATGCTGCTGCTGGAAAGGTGGATTAACTACAGTGATGGTGTCACTGTGTCTCCGTAGGTCACGATTGAGAATGCCAAATTCAGGACAAACTGCTGAGAAATAGGGCAGACACACCCCAAAACTGGTGATTATTCTCCTATAAGAGATACCGAACCAGCAACAAAAGTTAGCTTTCGTTTCACCACACTGATTAACAAAAAGTCAGAACAGTAGTCTCCTTAGGCATTCCAGTCCTTGTATCACCACCAAAAACACTAGACTTAAAGATATTTAAAACCAATTTCATCAAAAAGAAGGTTCCTCTGATCCCAAAGGACCAGTCACACACCCATGTTAATATATAACTTAGATCTTACCCAATCATCATGCTGTTGCCAATCCTTTAGTATCTAAAATCAAAAGGTTTATTTATAAAAAGAAAGAAAGGTGAGTTAAAATTAGTTAAAGGAATCAAATACATTCAATACATGTAAAGTTGTTGGATCAGGCTTGTAGCAGTGATGGAATAAACTGCTGGCTTTTTAAGTCTCTGGTTGCTTCCAAATCATTGGAATGTCCTCAGTCCTTTGATTAGAATGCTCCCATTAGTATAAGTGCATAGTCCAGAGGTCTGAGCAGGAAAGAGGCAAAATGGAGATGTTTTCAGCGCCTTTTATAGCTTCTCTCAAATGAAGAGAAACCCATTTTTCTTACTGTAGAAAATTACAGGTAGCAAGAGGGTGTTTGGGGTCACATGGGCAAGTCCCATGTCAATGTATGATTTTGCTTAGTCACAGCAAAAGCCATTACTTATACTCCAGATGGAATGTTCAAAGAAAAGTCCATTAAGTGTAGATGGGTGTCTCCCATGGTCCATTGTGAGTTAAGGGTTCCTTAATGAGCCATTCATCTTGAATAGTTCCTTCCCAATGTGCTGGCTAAATACTTTGTGGGTGCTACCCAGGAGAAAACATTTGAAATCCAATACTCTTAACTGCCAAATGATACATGCATACAAATAGCATAATTATATTCAGCAAAGTATAATCTTTGCATAGACCCCTTACTTGACATATGTTGTACAAGATTTGCTGCAACTATATTGCTGTGGTAGCAAGAATGATCCACATGGTCGTATTTTAATCAGACAACATTACAGATGGAAAAAACCCTTCCTTCAGTGTAGGAAGCATCTACACTACATGTACTACCGCAGCCCAGTTACAAGGCTGTAGCTTATGTACCGCCCGTCATGTAGACATGGCCTAAGATTGCCCTTCTTCCTTTACTCCTGGACTCCTGTGTCTTTTCTCACTCTTAAAGAGCTGCAGTAATCCTCTTTTCAGCAGGTCAGGGGCTTTGGCATTATGCTTTTCTATGAATTTCCTCCAGTGCTTATCTTTTTTGTTTTATGCAGTGTGGAATCTACAATTGAATCTACTTTATTTGGTCTCCCTAGTGCCTCATAAAGGATAATCTTCTTTCCTATCTGTGACATAATGCTACTTTTGTGCCCTCCAAGATCACATTGGCATTTTTGCCCCCATATTGTACATAGTTACATGGTGATGAGAGCCATATAGGTACTGAGATTGCCTTGCGATTCACATTCTGTTTGTCCACTGTATTTGTTTTTCCAAGTCACAATTATGCAGGTAGCTCAAACCAGCCAAGAGATGATAAATAATAATTAGAGTAGGTGTTAGATGATAAATTGCAACCTATCATAGGGTACACATTAGTGATCCAAATGAAGATAAAAACATAATTTAAAGTGAATCGTTTGCCTCATTTACAGGGCGTTTCTGTCATGTACATGGTAACTTCTGTTACTTTTCCTGGCGGTTTTTTTATGCTTCTGAATAAGCAATTCTTATTTTGTAATCACTACAAATATTTACTTTTGTGTGTGACTTGTTAATTAACTGTCATTCCTGTGAACAGTGTGTATATTATATGGAAAATTATACACTCTATTCTTTAGAGTGTGTCTTAAACCTACAGCAAAAATATATTGATACTGCTTTGTAGTCTTCAGAAGTATGGGTTTACAGTTTGATGACTTCCAACCACTAAAGTGAAGCAGCTGCAGCTCTGAATAAAAATGTGCTAATGAAGCTTTCAGAGTGGTGATCAAAAGCAGATTCTGCTCTTTAAATTGTGCACTTTTCTGAAGATAATTAATTGTGCTGTTTCAGCAAAATGTGCATATTAAAGCAGCTGAGTCACATGTTCCAGTAGAAACTTTAGAATATTTTTTAACACACTATGATAGCTAATCCTTGAAACAAATGGTCCATCAATCATGGAACATCAGAAGGTAATTAAAGTGTATTTTTAGCACTGTTTTGTATATTCAATGAAAGCTCTGAATACCAAAGATAACCTCTGTATGGACACATATGCCATTGTATGCGTAAGCCTGCATGGAAACTCATACAGATAACTAAATATTACAATAATCAATTTGGTGGGATAGACTAGCCGATAAAAAAACACTATCCTAAAATTTCTGAAGTGCACAGTTTTTTACAGGGGAAAAGGAAGTAAGACAGGTAAAACAAGGTATTTAAGTAATAGCCATCATGGACTTGTCAAAATGAATCATGCCAAACCAATGTAATTTCCTTCTTTGAGAGCATTACTGGCCTAATGGGTGGGAGGAAGCAGGAGATGTGCTATATCTTGAATTTAGTAAGGCTTTTGACACAGTCCCACATGAGTCATAAGCAAACTAGGGAAATTTGGTCTGGGTGGAATTACTATAAATGGGGTGTGCCAGGAAACAGGGCCTGCAGCAGAGCCTGCCACCAGGCAACTTAATGAGCGCATCTGCTGTGTACTAGGCTGCCTGATTGGCAGGAAGACTGAGAAGACTGGCTCTTCCACAAGTCTTACAACAGCAGTAGTTCAGTGGCTACTCAAACCATGGCTCTGATGGTTTCTCTGCCTCCTTGTTTCCCGCCCAGTTACTGCCTTGGACACAGCACTGCTCTTGTCTTTGGTCCCCAGTCTTGCCTTACTCCAGGTAACCTGGTCCTGATCCATGGCTCCAGTTCCTCACTGCTGACTTTGTCTCTGACCCTTACCTCTAGCACCTGATTTCTGACTCCAGTGCTGAACCTTGGCTCTGATTTCTGACTACAGACTCCTGTACTAACAAGTAGGCCTGACTCCTGATCTAACACTGGCATGACTACGCACATCCTGGTTACTGACAGGGTGCACAACTGGTTGAAAGTCCATACTCAAGGAGTGGTTTCAGTGGTTCTCTTTCACACAAGGGGGGTGTATTTTGTGGGTCCCACAAGGGACTGTCCTGAGTTTAGTATTAGTCAATATTTTGCTTAATGATTTGGGTAATGGAGTAGCGAGTGTGCTTCGAAAATCTGTGGATGACACGAAGCTGTGATGCGTTGTTAGCACTTTACAGGACAGGATTAGAATTCAAAAGGATCATGACAAATTGCAGAATTGGTCTGAAATCAACAAGATGAAATTCGATAAAGATAAGTGCAAAGTACTACATTTCCCTTTCCTTACTACCAAGGAATTAGTGATTATGCCGAGCTAGGCTCGGTGAATCTATATGCCCCTGTGGTGTTAAATTGCTCTTATTGTTCCAAAGTTTAATACAAGCTGTTTGGTTTCCATCCTCTGCTTCTCCATCTCACGTTCTTTCTGTGTTATGTAGTCTATTTCTATACTAGGCAACTTTTAGCGACACAGCTGTGTCGCTACAGCTGTGCTGCTAAAAGGTGTGCAGTGTAGATGCTGTTTGTCATTTCTCCTGCCAACAAAAAACTTCCTCCCCCAACGAACAGTGTTAGCTTTGTCAGTAGGAGAGCGCTCCTGCCGACAAAGCGCTATTCACACTGGTGCTTGTCATCAGCAAAACTTTTGTCTTTTGGTGGTTTTTTAACACCTCTGAAAGACAAAAGTTTTGTTGTTCAGTTGCTAGTGTAGACATAGCCCTAGAGTTGTTTGAAATTAAGAATTCTTGTTTCATAGAGTTTTGCATGAAAAATCAAATGCACAATTACAAAATGGGAATAAATGTCAAGGCAGTAGTACTGCTGAAAAGGATCTGAGGATTATAGTGGATCACAACTGAATGAGTCAACAATGTGATGCGATTGTGAAAAAGACTAATATCATTCTGGGGTATATTAACAGGAGAGTCACAGTAAAACTCAGGAGTCTCACTCGACTCAGCACCGCTGAGGTCTCACCTGGAGTACTGTGTCCAGTTATTGGTGCCACACTTTAGGAAATATGTGAACAAATTGGAGAGAGTCCAGAGTAGAGCAACGCAAATGATAAACCATTTAGAAAACCTGACCTATGAGGAAAGATTAAAAAATCCTGGCCATATATAATTTTGAGAAAAGAAGACCGTGAAGGGAAAAGAAATCTTCAAATATATTAAGGGCTGTTATAAAGGGAACATTGGTCCATTGTTCTCTATGTTCAGGACGAGAAGTAACTGGCTTAATCTTAAGCAAGGCCAATTTGGGATAGATATTAGGAAAAACATACTAATTAGGTTTTTGAGACAGGTTATGGAATCCCTGTTGTTGGATTTCAAGAACAAGCTAGATGAACACCTGTCAGGAACACTTGGTCCTGCCTCAGATTTGGCTGCTGTACTAGGTGACTTCTCAAGATTCCTTCTAGCCCTACATTTCTATGATTTCATGATTGTGCCAGGAGGTCGGTGCCTACCCCCAGCCCTGCCACAAGCTTTCTATGAGAATTTGTGGCAAGTCACTTAGAGGCCAGATTTTAAATGCATTTAGGCATCTAAAGATGCAATTAGCAGCCTAGTGAGATTTTTAAATGCACATAGGTGTCTAATTCCCACTGAAGTCAATCCTCAGTTACCTTGGTTTCTTCAGCTATAAAAATGGAGTGAACAAATCCCACACCTGGACAATGCAGGAGATGTGCTGCTCTGGCCTACAGACTGGGGTGGCAGTTGGATCTGCTCCATGTCAACTGCAGAAAATGTGAAAGCTGGATGGGGAGGGACCTTCATCTGGAGTGGAACAGAAGATAAGAGAGGAAACAGGTTTCAGAGGGCTCTTTGGTCACCTTGCTAGAGGTCTGGAAGAAACTGCTGGTAAGATGCCTTAGAACTGCATGGAAGAGATGAGTTACACAGGGCTTCACTGAGGGGGAGGAAAACTCAGGCTACAGTATGTTCATCAGCTCAATGAGCGGGGAGACTGGCCAGGTTTCCCTGGTAAAGAAAAGCCAGGGACCTGCTGTGCATATTTTTCCCCTCCATGATGAATTAACAAAATGTTTGGAAGCCAGCTGAATGGGAAAGACTATCCAGGCCTTGATGAGGAAACATGAGGTTCTGGGAATGGATTACTCGTGCTAGGATGGTTGTCTTTGAAGAACTCACTTTAGTTTGCCCGGCTCCAGATGTTAACATTTTGTTGATATTTTTGACTTTTATTTTGATTAAAGAAGAATGTTTGCCACCCCTGCCCCTCACAACTGGGCTTGGCATTTGAATATAGCTTGCTCAATGCCACTAGGTTGTCTTTCAGGAAGTACGAATTTTCTTGTCTCCATGATTCTGTTGCAACCAAATTTGCTGTAGAAATTTCCACCCCTTGTCACAGAATTTTGCTCTACTTTTCATTTAACACAAAAGTATGGCTCTCCTGCTTGTGAATCTGAAAACATTAGCCAAGCAGAAGCTGAGGTGCGTATCTGAGACTTGTGACTTTCCTCTGTTTATCTTAATGAATTGCTTACTCTAAAACCTATGGGTGATATTTCAAATGTCAACATTGCACACTGTTTTGCTGCTGATCAATGTAACAGAATCATAGAGCTATTGTGCGTCTTCCACATTGCCCAAACTGCCTCCCATACCTCCCAAGGGGGAGGGCTCCCAAAAAGACAAACTGTTTCCTAGCCAGCCAAAACCTCCTGCTTCCCCCTGACATCTTCTTTATCGTGCTAAAAACTGGCAGCATAACGAAAACAGAATGTGTCTACAGTGATTTTAATATATCAATTGAAAATTGTAATATCAACTGAATTCAATATAAAAATATATAAAACAGGTGCTTAAGCCTCTATATTGAATTACTAATTTTCATATTGAATTCATTTCAAAATCTTCATTTTAACTTAAATGCAATGGCTGTAGAATTTCCAGACTGGCATATCAGAGTGGTACAGAATCCAAGGATCTTGTTTCAGAATTTAGTTCCAGTTTGCTGCATAATACGCGAGGCCTTGTCTTTAAGTTTTCAGCGTGACACACCACATGAGGGACTTGAGTGATGTATTTTTCCAGTAAATAAAGAACATAATAAGCAGTCTCTATGCTGTCTAAAAGTAACTTCTCTAGGTCAGCTTTTTTAACTTAACTCATAAAGGGTAATTACATTCTCTCTCCCATGTGCCTTTATTCGTGATTCTCATGTTTTTAAACAAATGCAATCCCAACTGTATAGTATCGTTCATGGCCCTTTTCCACTCAATTTGGAAGTAGTAGGCTTCAATGAAGATGTGTCTCAAGACTCTTCAAATAGGTTATGTTGTCCTAAACAGTTTCATAATTGTGAATGGTATACTCATGAGAAAACTTCATGTCAGATCATATTCTCAGGGTTTGTATCAATAGCAAATTACTGTACTGTTGTATGAAAACACTCTGACCTTTCCAAATGTCTACTTGGAGGCTATAGGAATGATTATTACAGCAAAACACTACGTTCGGTATTACCTCAATCAAAATCAATGAAACCAGTGCAGTGAAAAGACTGATATTCCAATTTTTCATTCTGCCCTTACACTAATTCTGTATTTCATAATATCTGTTTAACCAACTTAGTTCTAATTCACTGAAATCCCATGATTAAGACCCTTGTACAATATTCTTCCTAAACTTGACATTATTTTATTCACAAAAAATAATACCTTGAAGCTGGGTCAGAGGAGAGAGTGGGATAGAATGTTAAACTAAGATAAAACCCTAAATCCATTTACAGTGTCTTCATTTTGTCTCATTTATAGTATATTCAAAAATACCTTCCTCTTTTATTCCCTGGGAGACTAGATGCTAAGTGAAAAGTTTTTCTACCACCAGCAGCCAATGTAAGTGCTTAGCCAACCCTAGCTTTTGTTCTTTATTATCGAATGAATAGCTAGACTGTAATATAGTTCATACTGTCTTCTATGCACACGCACATACACAAAGTTATTTTATGGACATGTTAAAATACTAGTTTACTAAAGTTGTGTGATTAGTTGGGTTTAGTGTGCAGGTGTGGTGGCCTGTGATATACAGGGGGTCAGACTAAATAACCTGGTAGTCCCCTCTGGCCTTAAAACTCTGACTCTATTTGTCCAGAGTTTTCCTCTACTTGACACACTGAGAGATGGGGATCAAATGTTAACCAGGGATCTGGGGCTTTCTAACAAAAAGTAATAAAACAACCATTCCAAAAATTCAAAAAACAAAACTATCTTTAAAGGTTAAGCAAGAAACAAGCACAACTGAGTACGCTTCATTCTCATCTGCTACCCTGTGCTGTCATATTAGCATACAGTATATATCGTGTGGAAGATCATCCATGCTAAGACCTATGCAATTAATTGAGTGTAATATGGCTGACAGAATGTGTTCTTTCCATTTTTAAAAAACCCAAGCCATTTTCCCCATTATTTGGAGATATATGTTCATCTTGATGCATGATGAGATTTGCATATGCATCAGAGTCAGACATGTAAATACACATCAAGAAAGTAATATACTGGTTGGAATTGATGATCAATAGTAAATGCTTAGTTAGTGCCAGATTCTGCCATTCTTAAGATGACTTGTATCTCATTTCACAAGTAATCCTATTGAAACCAGAGTAAGATAAAGCTCAAAGTGATTAAGGGTGTCTGAATTGAGCCCATACTTATTTACATTGCTGTGAAAGTAATGTGCAAAGAATTATTTTCCTTTCCTGTAATCTCTTATATTGTAGCTGCAAATGTAAACTTCTGCATTTTTAAAGTAATGCATTCAAAAAGTAACCCCCATTTATTGACCTGTAGTAGTTTGGCTCGCTTGTCCTTCAGACCAAAAGTCATGAAATTGCAACTATTTTAAGGATTTGCTTCTTTTTGCTGGAACACTGATCTCATCATTCTATCAGCTCTTTTTGACTCCAGGCACTGCCAATGGAAATTTGTCAGTGTACATCTTATGCCAAGATTCATTAAAAACAAGGGTGAAGAGTTTTAAAAAAGTGATTAATGATTATAGGTGCCTCAATTGTTTGGGTGCCTACTGAAAAACACATTAGGGTGAATGTTTAGCACTTTCTGAAAATTAGGAGCTGCTATGGTATTTCAGGTTGGGCACCCAAAACCACTAGTTAATTTGGAAAATCTCATCCAGGGATTTGCTGGGCTATGTGAAATGAGTTTGGTGGTCTCATTGACATTCCCAGTGGGCCAAGTATCCATATCAAAAAAATCACTGCTATAACTGGGACTAGTTAGCCAATCCTATCATTAGTGCCAAGAGAGGTCAAAGAGTGACAGTTGACACTCTGTGCCTATCTTCTCATCCCTAGAGATTGTTCCTTCATGGTGGGTTTGAGACTTATTGGGAGGGCAGAGAGGGGAAGCCAACACTACTACAATCCTGGCTCTACCTGTACTGCAGACAAAGGGTCTGTGGATCCAATGGGAGAATTCAAGGTGCCCGGGCTGCTAGTTCAGCTCTTTTCAAGAATAGTAACTTGTTTGTTTGTCTGTTTTTTTTTAAATAAAAGTAGGATTTTGTTTACTCAGTAGTGAAGCGAGTGAAATTGAACTATGGACGGTTAGCATTAGCTGTGTCAGCTTGGGAGGAAGTGTAGGGCACAGCAGCTACAATGGCATTTTCCCATGCCTGCTCCATGTAGACAGACATGAAAGGAGGCAATGGACATTGAAAAGGGACCAAAGGAATATCCAGCTACACAAATCCAATGGTCCTAACACCTGGCACAAGTAGAAAATGGAGGCTAGAATATCATCCAGAGACAGATGGTGGTGCAGTCCAGTGTCTGGCCCCTGCTTGGAGAATGGATTTTGCCCCTCTTCCCCTCCACCCACTCCTCACTCCTATAAACTCAATTTTCTTGGAAACCTGATATTTAATTTTAGAAAAATATTTGCCCTGCTACCACATAGAGAAAGTAATCCATCTACTTAGAGAGTGATAACTTCCATAACTTTATTTCTCCATATTCAGACATTTTTGCCACATGAATTGTTACAGGAAAAATAGAGTTCCAGCACACCCTTTTAAGCCAGGAACAGTTTTTGGGGAAAGGAAAGGAGAGTAGGAGCCTTTACTCTGATTCATGGGTACTAGAAATCCCCCCTCTCCCCCTTCCTGGAATGGAATTCCCAGAACTGAACATGCTGGCAATATGCCTACAATGTGCCAGTGGTGCAGACCAATGGTATCCTTGTGGGGGACAAATTTACAAGTGCACACAAAATAACAGAAATGTAAACACTGAGCATCAGGAAATAATGTTTTAATGTGCTGTCTGTCTTTGTCTTCAAGAAGAGATCGAGACAAAAATTTACTGTGCACTATTGTTTAGCTCCAGGATATGTTTTGACATTGAGATGCCCCAAATCAAGAAGGAATGAAGGTTGAATAATTCCATGATTTAAAGAAACTCCTCATAGTTCTACAACAGGGGTCTCAGTTGTACAAACAGTTTTGAGACTGGGGGTTTTTAATGTTAGAGAGCCATAGCACTGAAACAAGTACTCTAACACTGTTCGGGAGGTGGCTAGGGTTTATATATAAACATGTAAACACACATCCTCTGCCTTACTGTAATGTTTATCTTTATATAAGTCTGTTAGTGATTTAAATCAGCAGGTGCTGTTCTCTTCATTAGTGTCCAAATCTGTCATACACCGTTCGGCTCTTCTTAAACTGAGCAAACTTCTGTGTTGTTCATCATCTTAATATTCATCCACAATGTGAACGCTGCCTGGTGTTGTGTCATCGTTATCAAAGTCCTCACAAGTTTTACTCTGTTCAGGACCACTTACCTGTACTGTGTATGAAATTAGCATTGGTCATTTTCTTCTGGTGGTGGGTGAATTTTTCATCCTATCCACCTGTCCATTTATTTATTTAGTAAAATGCACCTGCACGCCAGTGGACTGAATCAGCCAGTTCAACTATGGAAGAAGCAGTTTTTCAGGTAGCAAGGTTTTTTTCTCTAGACTACATTCTCATTGGCAGTCATATTGTATTGAGGGTGTACACATGGTCTTGCATTTATAGTTGTCTCCTTGGAATTCACAATTAGATGTATTTGTGTGGGTTCCCCCCAACGCACATACACACAGGGGTTTTATTTTAAATGCCTCACAGAGCCAGTTAGCCATATGCTTTTATTTTATTGCCCTCTTATTAA
The DNA here is from genome assembly GCF_965152235.1 of Eretmochelys imbricata. Classification (NCBI taxonomy): domain Eukaryota; kingdom Metazoa; phylum Chordata; order Testudines; family Cheloniidae; genus Eretmochelys; species Eretmochelys imbricata. The sequence goes on from NC_135572.1 coordinate 147,731,674, forward strand.
GTGGTGGCTATTTTTTAATGTGTCAGTGTGGGGTGAGCAGTCATATTATATTCTGTAAAATTAGTTTAATTTATGGAATGGGCACTAACAGGAAGTTTTATAAATCTAAATATATAAATTTGAGGTATAGGTGAGATCTGGATGAGTTAGCACATTTAGATTCTCAATAGTGCGAGAACTAAGATAAGATCAGGTGTTATGTCCCTTTGAACCCATAAACAGATTTCCAGAGATATCAAAAAAAAAAATGAGTGAGGAAGATACGTGGTTTTACCCCAAAATTTCTATTTTTGGCAGAGTTCATTTTCATGAGGAAAACAACTTAGCAGTCTTAATAAAAAATGGCTTAAAAGAAGAAAATATGTTCATATGATTGCAGGAAATTTCTCTCTCTCCTTTCTGGCCCTTTTCTTCCATCTGAGAAGTTTACCACTGTTCTTATGACTACATTTATTTTGCACTTTTTAGAGAAAATTCTTTTTAATCTTCAAGCAACCATCTAAAAGCAGTATTTTTAAAAACAAATCAGTTAAAAACCTTGGTGAGGAGCTGCATGGTGAAAAGAAAAGGTTATTACTATGCAGATGAAGCCACTGTTGAAGTCCAATGAGAATTTAATTTTACATGCCATGAATGCAATAATATGTTCGCTGTGGTTCTTAAAGAGGTTTCAGAAAATGTCATTACAGAGTTTTTATTTCCAATAATTCACTTCATAGGTGAAAACTGCTTTAAAATGAATAGTATGTAACAGTCCTGGAAGATATCTATTGGAATTCTTAGTTAATAATGAAGAGGGTAAGTTGTTTATCTAGGGAATTGTTCTGTTGAAAAGCTTTATATGAAAATGGAAATATTCCATTCTTTTATCAAGTATGGGGTAACAAAAGGAGAGAAAATGAAATATTTTCTCTTTTTGTGCAGAACCTAGATTTATAATTAGCTTGTCTTTCTGAATCAATGGAGAGCTGTGTTTTGGGCTTTTGAATACATATATACAATAAATCATCATGCCTTTCTAACAATAAATATGGAGTAAGATATATATGATGATAAATTTTGTACTCTTCTAATGGGTATTAGGAGTCTGCCATATTAGTGCTTTGCTATTTGTACTATTTTTTTCTTATCTAGTCATTAATTCTCAAAAAATGCCTAAAACAATTAATTCTCAACCTCTGATAGCCACCTAGCTATCTTGCTAAGCACAGTGTTAGCAGCTTTAATGCAAGAAGAACATTGTGAATTCAGAATGAAAATAGACAACAATATAGAGTTGGTTGGGAATTTTTTGACAAAACATTTTTCTGTCAGAAAATGCTGATTCAACTAAACCAGAACTTTTCAAAAGAAAGGTTTCAACAAATGCTTTGACTTAAAGAAAAAAAACCCACAAAAACCCTTGAAGAAAAATCAAAATTATATAAATATTTTATTTCAAAACCAAGAAAATCTGTTTTTTTTCCAATTCTAAACATTATTTTTCAAAAGTTAAGCTAATTATAGGTTAAAAAAAGTTTTAAATAAAAACTGGTCAAAATTGAAACACAGCATTTAATGCTGGAAGGGACCCCCAGATCATAGAATATCAGGGTTAGAAGGGATCTCAGGAGATCATGTAAAGCAGGGCCAATCCTCAATTTTTACCCCAGATCCCTAAATGGACCCCTCAAGGATTAGAACTTACAGCCCTGGGTTTAGCAGACCAGTGCTCAAACCACTGAGCTATCCCTCACCCCCAGATCATCAGGACTATAAGGTAGATAGAAAGCTGGCTAGATTGTCGGGCTCAACGGGTAGTGATCAACGGCTTGATGTCTCGTTGGCAGCCGGTATCAAGCGGAGTGCCCTAGGGGTCGGTCCTGGGGCCGGTTTTGTTCAACATCTTTATTAATGATCTGGATGATGGGATTGATTGCACCCTCAGCAAGTTCGTGGATGACACTAACCTGGTGGGAGAGGTAGATATGCTGGATGGTATAGGAATAGGGTCCAGAGTGACCTAGACAAATTGGAGGATTGGGCCAAAAGAAATCTGATGAGGTTCAACAAGGACAAGTACAGAGTCCTGCACTTAGGATGGAAGAACCCCATGCATCGCTACAGGCTGGGGACCGACTGGCTAAGCAGCAGTTCTGCAGAAAAAGACCTGGGGATTACAGTGGATGTGAAGCTGGATATCAGTCAGCAGTGTACCCTTGTTGCCAAGAAGGCTAATGGCATATTGGGCTGCATTAGTAGGAGCATTGCCAGCAGATTGAGGAGAAGGGATTATTCTCCTATATTTGGACTGGTGAGGCCACGTCTGGAGTATTGCATCCAGTTTTAGACTCCCCACTACAAATAGGATGTGGAGAAACTGGAGCGAGTCCAGCAGGGGGCAACGAAAATGATCAGGGGGCTGGGGCCAGGGGTGAAAGTAAGTCTGGGGACTTACCGGTATGGGGCTGGGCTGGGGCCGGCTCTAGCCCCTAGAAGGGGCGGGGCCTCGGGCGGAAGGGGCGGGGCTGGGGGAGGTCAGAGCCAGCCCCGGCCCACCCTGTACCGGCAAGTGTCTCCTTCCCCCTCCCTGGGGTAACAGCGGACCCGGGGGCTCTGGCAACAGTTTAAAGGGCCGTGGCCTTAGCAGCGGCCGGAGCCCTGGGCCCTTTAAATCGTCCCCGGAGCCTGCCAGAGCCCTGGGGAAGTGGCGGCGGGGCTCCAGGGATGATTTAAAGGGCCCAAGGCTCAGCCGCCGCTACCGCCCAGGGCCCTTTAAATTGCCGCTCCAGCCCCCCTGCCGGTACCCCAGGCCTCTGGCAGCGGGGCTCTGGCAGCAATTTAAAGGGCCAAGGGCTCCAGCCACTGCTGGGAGTCGCAGGCCCTTTAAATTGCACCTGGGGAAGCCGATCCACCCCGGTACGGCACACCAGCTCTTGCCGGTACGCCGTACTGGGGCATACCAGCTTACTTTCACCTCTGGCTGGGGCACATGACTTATGAGGAGAGGCTGAGGGAACTGGGCTTGTTTAGTCTACAGAAGAAACGAGTGAGGGGGGATTTGATAGCTGCTTTCAACTACCTGAAGGGGGATTCCAAAGTGGATGGAGCTAGACTGTTCTCAGGTGTAGCAGATGACAGAACAAGGAGCAATGGTCTCTAGTTGCAGTGGGGGAAGTCTAGGTTGATGTTAGGAAACACTATTTCACTAGGAGGGTGGTGAAGCACTGGAATGGGTTACCTAGGGAGGTGGTGGAATCTCCATCCTTAGAGGTTTTTAAGGCCTGGCTTGAGAAAGCCCTGGCTGGGATGATTTAGTTGGGGCTGGTCCTGCTTTGAGCAGGGGGTTGGACTAGATCACCTCCTGAGTTCATGCATCCGATGAAGTGAGCTGTAGCTCACGAAATCTTATGCTCAAATAAATTTGTTAGTCTCCAACGTGCCACAAGTACCCCTTTTCTTTTTGTGAATACAGACTAACATGGCTGCTACTCTGAAACCTTCCAACCCAGATATTCTATGATCCTATGATTCTAATGAGACTTCCAACATATCACAGGCCTCCAACAACTGATAGTAGATGAAAGTATTATAGCACACTGGAGACTAGATTGTTATGTGCCATAGGGAAGACCAAGGCGCTTTAAGGCCTCAGCAATGGCAGGGAGGTGATTAAATGAGAGACCCAGATAATCCTGGCAACTGACCCACACGCTGTAGAGAAAGGCAAAAATATCCAACAAGGTCACTGCCAACCTGACCTGGGGGAAAATTCCTTTCTAACTCCACATATGGCGATCAGTTAGACATTGAGCAAGTAAGCAAGAACCATCCAGCCAATCATGTGAGAGAGAGAATGCTCAGTACCACCTCAGAGTCGTGGCCCTCTGCATCCTGTGCTGCATCCAGTGTCCTATCTCCAGTCATGGCCAGAAAACATTTTGAAAGCATCAGAACAACACAACTCGATTGAACTGATTTGGGGGGGACTTTTGGTTCACAAGTAATGTTAAGATTTCAACTTTTTTCTCCCACTGCAGAAGGGGGAAAATATTTTGAAGACTCAAATTTTCATGGGAGAGAAAAAGGTACTTCCAGGTCAACTCTACAACTGAGACACAGGCTTGGTGAAAGGAACCTCCATTGGTGGGTTACGTCCATACTTGGAGCTAGGTTTGTGATTCCCAGCTTATGTAGACGTACTCACACTAGCTCTCACTGAGCTAGCCCAATGGTAGCATGGGTAGCAGTGAGAGGTGGCATGGGCCAGCCACCCCGAGTATGTACCCACAGGTGCCAGATGGATTTAAACTGAGACCGGTTAGCATGTGTCAGCACTCACTGCTGCCTGTGACATCACAGCTACTCTACTATTTTTAGTGCACTAGCTCTCTGAGAGCTAGAATGGGATTTGCTAGTTACAATTTCTCCCTACTGTTTCCTTTTCCCCCACCTTGTCCTCTGTCCAGATTCCACAACAAACCTCTTGCATGGCCGGTGCTCATCCAAACTGCACCCTATCCATCCCATAGCCACAGACCCTGGCTTAAACTGGGTGGGGGAAAAAATCTCTACAAATCCCAACCTAGCCAAAAGTTTCTGAAGGCTACTTTGGCTTCATATCTCCTCTCTTCCTCCATGAAGGGAGATATACTCCAATCTTCTCCACCTGGGCTCCCAAGAGCCTCTCTTTCGGGGATCACCAAATTCTGGCTTGCCCCGATGATGCTTGTCAAAAGGCTGGACCCCACTGTTGACATTTTTAAAGAAGAGAGGAGCACTGGTGGCAACAGCAACTGCAACCCTGCCACACACAAACTAAAAATCGAATGCATAACTGCATAACTCCATAGGCAGAGTAGGGCTGGGAGGCATCAGTTACCAGAAACAAAAGATTGAGGCCAACATCAGTGGCATTTTACTGGGTGACAGGCAGAAAGGAACACCTCATTAGTGCCCAGAATGAGGATTTGGTGAGTTTTGGGGGGTTGGAGGGTAGGATAGGCCTTTTGCAATGGTTTCTGTTTCACTAGCATGTGACCAGAGAAAGAAAAATACCCTACTCTTCGTGAGCAGACAAGGCCATATGGGTGCTAATAAAAAGTCTGTATCAGCCATGGAAATCTCACTCTGAAACTTATAAAACTGATTAATTTTTCATGTGTGTTAATTTAATCCTTTTATCTTCAGATGTTTTACATTACTGAGGACTTTTTCCCACACATTTCAGTGTTCATATACTGTTTAATAAATGTCTTACTAAATCTAGTTCTTAAATTAATATAGTACATCATGTGCCTAAGATTCTCTAACCCATAGGGAATAGTAGATGAAAGTATTTAAAGTAAGAGCATATGTGTGTTACTCTGTTAAAATTATTTATGGATTTAGTTAAACATTTATTTACAAAGCAGGAAGGAGTTCATTTCACACATAACTCACATTTGTATATTGTAATGCTATTGTAGATAGGGGATATCTGTTCAATAAATGGGGGTTCTATGTTTTTAAGCCATGGTCCTATAACTGTACATGTGTAGGAAGATCTCAGTGCTTGCATGGAGCCCTACCAAAGTGGATGGGGCCGTATGCAAGAGCAAGAGTGTGCTTGTATGCATGGAGATTCAGGATCTTAGTTTTCTTTATGGAATCCTATTTTTTGCCATCTCCAATCCCCTGAAGATGTTTCTTTCTGGCTTCTTCTTTACTCTTGGAATTTCCTTTTATTTTTTTAAATGGGGTGTGCGTGTGTGTGCGTGTGTGTATAAAAGTGAATATAGATGTTATATAAAATATATGTACCAGTGTGCCTGCTGCTGAACTAAAGTTAGGAGGAGAAACCAATGTCTTGCAATGAAAGTAGAAAGCATGTCGTTTATTTCACAACTCATGAAAGCTTGAAGGAGTAACAGCACTTGTTTCCTCTAGTTTAAACCAAAGGAGAGACTGACTCTGCCAGCCACTTCTTGACAAGCGCCTTTCATTAGGCTCCAGTCACCCCAGCTGTGACTAATTTAAGGAGTCTCAGGTGCAGTAATACTCAGTCCGCAGGAACTAAGGCAGAACGGGTATTACACTACATAAAGCAATAGCAGCATATACCCCACGTTCGCTTTAAATAGATGCTCTAATTAGGTGGGATGATTGAGATTAGGTAATAGTTAATATCCTCCACAGATGAAGTCCTATAGAGAGGGGATTTGTAGGTAGTTGTTAGTTATGGCTTTGTTGGTGTGTTTGTTTTCCTGCTAATAAGTTATTTTGTTTTGTACATTTTACTGCTGCTTCCTATGAGTCTTCATCACTTTCCCATCTTACCCCACATGCTTGCCACAGGACGGGGCCCAGGAACTACCCATAAACTCTCACGTGTAACCTCTGTACCAAAACTGTATGAGGAGGCTCTGACATCTCCTCTGCAATTACCATATGCCAGAGTTTAATCCTAACTAAATATAACAGTCAGTTTTCTTTTCCTCTATCATTTCATTCTGGTGCCTCATGTCTCTTCACATCCCCACTTCCCTTTCCTTGACAGCGGATTTATACGCTGCATAGGGAGTGTGTGCACATAACCTTGTAGCTGGGGAAAGGTGAAGAGCCCTCTGTGTTGCCACTCTTGACTGGATTTGGTGGTGGGAAAAGAGAAGAGGGAATTTCTAAGGCTAACAGCAGTTGATTTTTCCAATAGATACATATTTTTAAATCCCTTTTTCTGAAACTCCATTTGTAACTTATTTTAGTTCTTATTCAAACATCATCTTCACTATCTCCAGTTAGTGCCAAGTTTGTCTGGGTTTCTTAAATTGTTCATTGGCATTTGATAGAAGAAAGGTTATCCAACAAGCACTTTGTTCAAAAATGTTTTGTCAGAACATCTCGAGTTACTGATTTTTTTCTGACATATGATCAATAAGGTTAGTTGAAGTACAAACCAATCACACTATGGTACATGTTTGTTTTCTTCCCTTTTTCCCAACCATGATCAAGATGTCAGTCATGTCTAAGGATTGTATACTTCAGGTTTCTATTTAAGAGTGAAAGTTGTGCTGTATATTATTGTATATTAAGTTGTGCTGTATATTGGCCCAGAATAGGCTTGAATAAATAGAGCATTGCTGATTTCCTCACATGTTCATGGAAAAAATGTGAACAATCTTCATGGCCTAATGCAAAACCTATTGACGTTTGAGATACTTTCCATTGACTTTAATGGATTTAGGATCACAGCCCATAAGTGACTAATACAAAGAGTATGGAAGTGCAAGTTTTAGAGCTCTTGAGAGGAAGAATTGTGCAGTGGTTAGGGCACTAGCATAGGATTTGGGAGCCCTGGGTTCAGTTCCTCCTGTGCCACATACTTTCTGTATGACTTTGGGCAATTAGTTTCTCTGTGCCACAGTTACCCATTTGTAAAATGGGAATGATAGTACTTCCTTACTTCATCACTGTTGTGAGGATAGCTACATTACAGATCATGAAGCACTCAGATAGTATGGTAATTGGGATGATATAAAGACCGTAAATATTCAACTTTCCCTTTCATCCTTTACTGGCAACCAGTGGTGCTGCCATATAGCCTGGCTTCAAGTAGTAATAAACAACCAAATACATGGTTTCCGTGGTTTCCATCAGCAGCACTCCCACTATAAAAATTGTTCCAGCACTCCTGCTGCCAACCTCTTCTGAGTAACATTGCACTGAAATCCAGTGTGAAGTCTGTGTAAGCGCCAGAATCAATGGGACCTTGGTTTTTAATTGAGTGTGTAAATTCTAGTTGCTCCATTCCATCGTTGGGTTAGTGTGCATCATGTCCAATGGAACTTGTAGCTCTGTCTCCCAAGCAGACCAGAGCAGCCACACAAGACTTCATGAAATAGATGTTAATGAACTTGAGAGTAATGTGATATTGTCCACCCTTTTGGTCAGAAGGGTCATAATTCCTGTTTGTTTAGAACAATATATGCATGTCTTTACTATACCAAAGAATGTTAAGATTTTATGGAAGGGTGGCCCAAGATCTTTCCACCACCACTGTGTGGCTGTGTGCACACATGTTTTGAGATTTAAAATGTTTATTTTGGGAGGGAGTTGTGGCTTTTATGCTCTACCAGGTTGGACTGGCACTGTGAAGGTGTGTTTCCTCCTTCTCCCCACTGGGTGGGTAGAAGAATATATATATTTTTATTACTACTATTTTTATTACTATAATTCCTACCCACATTTTGAATCAAACAAATTGAGTGCTTCTTTGGCAAAAATTGTAAATGGTTCTCAATCTGGCCTTTAAGGTTCCACCCACATACTCCTGTGCAAAAATTTTTGAATGTACAAACAGATTCGTTCATGCAACTGGTTAGACATCTATGCTGGGATTTAAGGAAGTTAGACATCCAACTCTCACTGTAATTTCTGCATAACTGATTTGAGAAAATATTCTTTTCACTTGTACAGGCAAATCTAGGGTTCTGTATATAAAAAATTATGGATAGGTTATCTTTGAAATTTTAGTGTATTGGCTTCTCTGCACAGCCCTAATATAGATTCTGCATGCAAAATTTAAGAGAATGAAACACTCTGAGATTTCTGTGGCCCAAAACTGCTGAAAACCGAAATTGGCCAAAAACCAAATTGGGGCCAAAAATTCAAGTTTTCTTGTCTTTGGTAGTCTGTGGAGACACTTTCTATAATTGTGTTCTTGTTGTTTTCGTGGAAGTCCAGTCCACGTTTTGGTTGAAAATGTGTTCCTTGCTTAACGGAGTGTGTTTCTGTTGGGTAGAAAAGCAATGGAAACAGCCTCACGTCCTCCCTCCCCCAAATAGGGGAGAAGAGGAGATCTGAAGTGGGAGTGACTAGGGCAATGCTGTGTGTCTTCTGGATCTCCCCTCCCAATGGGCTGTAGTGTGTATATGAGAGAAGGGGAGGATGTTGCTGCTTTCTTGTTCAACTCCCCACGTTCCCTGTGGTGCCATGTTTTGCCATAGGATGTGATTTCCCTCGTCTTACCTCTCATCAACTTAGAGGAGGGGAATGGGTTGAGATTCTGCCTTTTACTCATGGTCTCTGGGCAGGCCTCGGAGTGTTGAGGAGCATTGCCTCATGACTACCCCAGGTTTGAAATCCTGGGGTTGTTGGCACCCAGTTGTCTTTCACACTGGAATGGCCCTGATGTGGTTCTCCATTGGTTCATAGCTTTAATAAAGTGATCTCAACGTTTAAGCACACTATAGTATACATATCTCATTAGTTCCATGTCCACAACAAAAAGTATAAAATGCTCAAAATGATAAAATATTCAACCAGCTCTCATGGCCATTTTCCATATCTAAGAGGAAATTCCACAACCTCCTCATCAAGCAAAGCTGGAAGAAAAACCATCTGGCTACAGCTGCCAGAACTATCGAAGGATCTATCTAGCATGATCCCCAAATTGTTAACTTGTCTACCAAAGGTAGTCAAACTCCCAGAAAAAAAGGGTCAGAACAACACTAGTTGGCTTTCAACAGCCACGCAGCGTCATCTCAGTCTTTTCCAGATTCATTTTCAAGCAGCTAGTTTCTAATGCAAGCTGCAATCATGCCAGACAGTGGGAAGGCAGAGAAACCAAACCAACTGATTATACTGAACTTTATACATAAAGCTGAGTCATCAGCACACTGACAGTACTGCAGTTCAAACCCTCTCCTTATTTACTCTAGCAACCTCAAATAAACTTTGATTGGAAGGGTGACAGGATATAGCCTTAAGGCTGCACAGATGGGAGTCCTCTGGGCAGATGATCAAGTAACCTACTATTACCATCTGGGATCACTAGCAGAGAAAGAATGGAGCAGTTCTACCTACTCTTGCTAAGGTCCAGAGTCATATCAACAGTATTCCATGATGAATATATGAAAAGCCTCTGACATGAATGCCTGACCTTTGTTCATCATGAGAGAACCACAAACCAATGTGGCCAGTTACATTTCTGCTAAGAACAGTCAAGGAAATCTCAGAACTACATATAGTGCTGAAGTTTTCTCACCACAACCTTCTCTAAAGCTCCCCGCTAAAAGAAGATTAGAAGCAAGGTTGATTAGGAAAGATGGTCAGCGCAGAGCTGATTTACTTTCAAACAGTACTACATTAAAGCACACTAGGGTCTACATGGGATGGCTGGCAGGCAGCATATTGGGGAGCTTTGAATCAGAGCCCTGTAATATGCAGTACCACATTCTATGGACAAACCCCCAGTAATCTTTGGTTTCAGGCTCTTTTGTAGAGCCAAACCTAACAGTCTTGTGACCAAGCTCATCTTGATTTTGATGGTCCCTTAGAGCATGAAAACAATTTAAGTGGCTATATAGACTCTGTCTTATGTTTTCCTGAAAAACTACAAAGATTTTGAAGATAAAATATTTATTTCCTCATTGCATATGTAAATACAGAAAAAATGATATCCTGGAATTCTGACCATTACTCTGTCAGAGTTGTGTTATAATGGCTTACTTCATACTGTGAATCAACAGATGGCAGGTACAGTATAAAACATGTTTTCATTGTACAGAAAAATGATTAGAATATATTTGCAAAAAGAAAAGGAGTACTTGTGGCATCTTAGAGACTACAATTACTCCTTTTCTTTTTGCGAATACAGACTAACACGGCTGCTACTCTGAAACCTAGAATATATTTATTTCACAATGATGCCTTCATTTCATTTAACATCAGCAGAAAATTTATGTATTTGAAAATTACAGTATAAGCATGAATCTCTTTAAATATTTTCCCTTGGTCACTTGTATGCCTTGGAGCGAGTGTCTGAGAGAGCTGGTATAGGCAACCAATGACCAAAAATCATGCTTGTGCAGTGTATGTGCTTTGTGTTCTTACTATCTTGAGATTTTCTCCCTTTGGAGAGGAAAAGAAGTAAAGTCCTTTGTTGTTTTATTAGTCCAAAAGCAGAGTAAAGAAATCTTTGGAATCTCAAATCCGCAGACTAATGCCTTGGAAAACTACGTACTGAAGTAATGAAGTGCAGCATTGTAGCAATTATATTAAGAATTGTGTAGCACTTTCATGGCTTATTATAAATACAGTACTAGTGATGACATAATCAAGCCAGCATGCATACCATTAGTAGCCTTACTCTACATAAAATGTTGATTACGTCCTTGTAAACAATACAGCATGTCATGAGGTGATGTAAACAACAATATAGTGAGACAGGGCCATTTGTATGAAAAGCTAATGAAACAGTAGAGAAGCAGAGGATAGGCGAGCCACAGATTTCTCTATCCAAACTGTAGAAAAATGGTTAGGGAAAATAACTCAATTAAGTCTCTTAAAGTTAATGCCTGAAAGCATTAAGTTCTAAGTTGTAAACATAATTTTAGACACTTTTTCTTTCCATTTTGCATTTTATGATCTATTCCACGGCAACAGAAGATAAAGTCTGCAATTATATCTTAACAACTTACACAATTGCATTTTGATGTATCTATATATAACATATATGCAAATTAGGCTCTGATTTGAATATTAACCTTTTCTTAATTAACTTATTCCTATAAAAATATCAAGCTATTTATTTAGGGCTAGAAGTGTTTGCCAAAGACAGATTTCTAATTTTGAACCTGTTAGCTTGATCAACATGTACATTGTTACCATGGTTATGTGTGGGCATTTAACTAACTTCTCAGCAAGATCTCTCAAATCCAAGTGTCTGAAGGCATTGTGGGTTTGCATTGAGGACACAGCAATGTCACTATCTTGTTGAACAATTTAATGGTTGTTATTTACCCTACCAGAGGGATGTATAATTAACACAAGATAAATTAGACTGGAACTTGAAAAATTACAGCTGATGTCAAGTACTGTGAGATTTATGTCTTGGAAAGATTCCACTTATTCATAGTGAGAAAATCCTTTGGTGACATTTCTGTTCACTCTACTTATCGAGAAATCTTCATGTGTTTGAACTGTTTCTATGTACAGTTCTCTTAATTTCGACTTTGCTTCAGTATGTCTCCCAGCAATCATCCGTTAGAAGGATGTACTCACTACTATGCATTTTAAAAGATTATTATTTTAACATTTGTGGACAGCAGATGCTCAGTTAGTATAAAATCAAAGGTGGAGAAATTAAATAAATTTTAGTTACTACTTGATTGTCACTGATCCCACTTTAGTCAACTGTAGTTCTTGTCTTTAATTTATTTCTTCCTTTCTTTCTTCTGAACACGTGCACTACAATTTAATGAATGAAAATCAATTGTGGTCAAGAGGTTTGTCACAATTAAGATGTGTTTGCAATCTTTTAAGATTGGATCACAAAAGGTTAAGTCCACAGTCTGCAAAAACATTGTGTTGCTGCATATTGTATTTTGAATTAGGTTAGGGTCTACTCCTTTACACAGTGCCTCCTGTGATCACAGTCTTCAACAACACACACACGTGTTCCACATATTACGGAGAGGTAATTCTGTTTCCATGCCACTTCAGTCTTATGTCTCTCTTGAGAGAAGAGATTGAGAAATATATTGTACTGAAGCACATGTTTAAATTTAGCGATTTAGGCTGCTGCCCATAAAGAGCTGGGGTAAGAGATTTAAAACTCCAGGGTATGTTTTATTTGAACTACATTTTCCAGTTGCAGAAATGAAAGAAAAAGGGAGATAGGCAATGCTGATGTCTAGAGAGGGGCCTGAAACCCAGAGACTGAACATATATTTAGAGGAGTGGGACTCAGTCTAAACCCAAATTAGGAGTATTGCTAAATTGTAATCTTTACTACATAAAAACAAACAAACAGAATCACACCAGAACACCTATATTAAAATAAAATTATTTGGGTTGGAAATTCAAGCACTCAAAAGTTAGGGAACATCTGTGAAACAAGAATTTTTCTCCCTCATGAATTGCATCCTAGGCACTGAATGAGTCAGGAGTCCTATGGAAAAAATAATGTAATCATTTAATTAAAACGGGTTAGTAATGCATACACAGAAGGGGGCAGAACTAAGGTTGCACAAGCAACCACAAAGCTGGTATTTCCTAGCTTTTGAGTGCTTGATTTTGCAACCTATATCATGTTTTAATGTAATTACCTATGCTGTTTTAAAATTAAAAATATAAAAATAAAACATTATGTACAACTGTAATAATCCCCCTGTCATCATCAGCAGGGTTTGAAAGGTGTAGCTCTGAAGCACAGCTACCTCCTTCTTCCCAGGATCTGGGGGAGGTTCTGCAGTATGTGGTACCCCAAGAAGCAGGGCATGTACTTCTGAGGTTCTGGGCCAGATCCAGCAGTGGGTTGGTTTTCAGCCCACCAGGTGCTGCTGCTTTGTGATTTGGTGACTGCATAGGCCACGCTGTTTGGAATGTTCACATACAGTTGTTATTGTGGAAGGCTGCCAAACCTTTTCTGAGGAACACAAGTGGGAGAAGGGATATGGTGATTTCTAACAGTTTATACCTCAGTCAAACCTGAATGGAATTTCATGGACAAGTGAAAGGCATACCTTTAGCCCCAAAGTGTTAGGCCACCCAAATATAGGGGGCTCTACTAGCTGCCTGTATAACAATAGGTCTAATGATAAACATGGATCCAAACTTCATTTTTTAAAAAAAACATTGATTCAAATCTGACTTGTATAACTTGAGCCTATTGTTGTTTATATTTACCCCAGTTTCCCTTTCTCCTTTTACTCTAGCTTTGGTATAGATCTCGTTTTGTTCCTCTTGTCCCACACAATTACCAACATCTGATTCCACCTCTCCATGAGTCCTCTTTGGCTTGGCTCCCCTGCTCACCATTTCAGATACTGTCCTGATCTATGTTCCTTCCCACTCCCTATGCTTTTCCTAACGCTCTTGCCGTATTCCTTCCTTCCTCTTCTTCCATCATCAGATGTATCCTTTCCATCAGGCTGCCCCCTCTCATGGAACAAGATCCCTGTCCTTGTCTGCCCAGTGCCTCCCCCTGCCTGCCCCATCCTGCAAATCTCTCCTCCCTATTCATTATTACTAACCCCTCAGTCTTCACTATTAAAATCTATTGTCCTTTCCTTTCAGGTTAAACAAGATATAACCACACTACACCCACACAGAATGTGAAAAACTGTACAGTAGTAGCCTTTTTAGCTACTGTGCTGTCATTGACCCCATCACACTCCTCATTCCACTTGTTCCTTTTAGAAATTTTGGTGTATCCAGCAGCGCATGTGAAATACTGTCCTTTCCCATCTGGCCAGGAGTCTGCATAAAATGTTGTTAATGTGAACCCCTTTGATTTCTGTGGGGAATGGTTTCTGACATAAACCCCAAGTTCTTCCTCAGCCTTGTGTGTTTTGAAAGGGAGGAGCAAGGGATGTCTGTATGGTCTTAGTTGTATTGGGATACAGTATGACTTGGTCTCTTAAAACCTGCCTAAGCATGACAAGAAAATGTATGGCTTTTCCATGCTGGAAGGCTGGCATTGCCACAATTTTTCTATATTCCTTTTATCTAGATTGTTGCTGCCTTTGTGGGCAAATGTCCATATCATCTCTTCCCTCTCTGTTGGCTTTCAGCTTTTTACTCACTGGCCATTTTTCAAAGCACAAGGAGAAGGGAAGGGGGATAGATACTGTATCAAAAGGCACTCCCCCTTCCAAATACTCTGGGGAGCTACTGGAACACAGTCTTCTGGAAGTGAACCTGAGAGTGGGGTACTGTGCCTCATAGTATTTATCCCTTCCTTTCCTGTGTGTTTTTAATGATGAACGTGAGAACATTTGCAGTTTTTAGCCAGAACGAGAACTACAGTATATGCATGGAACTGGGTTCTACATTGTGTAACCCATGGTACAGTAACAGTGCCAATACACATCCAGATACATAAAAATGCAATGTTTATTTAAAGGCAGTGGATGATCTGTTCCTTTCATACAATGGCTTTTCATTTTGGAAAACTGTTGTAAGTGATTGCTTCCAATCACTGCCCTCATGAATAGAAATAAAACAAATAAACACATGCAGTGTGGCTGTGTAATTGGTCAGCAAAGCTTCTGCTTTAAAACCTATATTAGGAATAAAGTCTTATTTGATTGAATGCAGAAATCAAGTATGCTTGTAAATTGATTATTTTATTTAAAGCTTTGCTCTTGTGGTTGTGGGACTTTTCTTCTTTTTTTTTCCTTTTTTTAAAAATTTATTTTCACACAAATAAAGGACTCCCTGATTAAAGGAGACAGTTGTAATTTGGTTTAATTGTTTTGGGCAAAATTTTCATAAATAATTTTTTGTGTGTGCGCTCTCCAATTTTGTTCTTTCAGGTCATCATCAAGGTATCTATACACAAATAAACACATCCAAAGTTAAAAGGAGCTGACAATTGAAGACATGTATCATGTATTATTTTTTTCTTCATGGCCTATCAGGTTTACAAATGGATAGTGCCTTACCAGTCTCTGCACACTACTCATTTAATACCTACTTGGGTATTTAAGTGATCTACAATATTTCTGGAGGAGCTGAATGAAAGTATCCTGCCCCAAACATGCAAGTGTGAGTTATCCTTTCCAAAGCCACTTAGCCTTCCCTGATTACATCTTTTTCAAACTTTTAAAGTTTCTCTCTTCAAGCTCTAGTTTGCTCTAATATTTTCTTCTATCAGAAGAACAGTGTTCTGTTCTCCTTCCCAGTTGCCACTGGGACTGATTGACCAAGAATGATACAGGAGCCGAATAGTTCACAGCCTTCCTGGGAGATTGAACATTTGGCTTACTAGAGTGGATAAAGTACATGATGATCTCACCCTCCAGTGACTTGAGACATGGAAGAGGGTATCAGTAGTACTGTTAACAAGTTACCGGAGGAGCAATGAATCTAAATAAACAAAGGGTATAAGATTGTCATTTAAGTCTGCCTCCACATGACCTTATTGCTTACTAATACATCTGAACCTGCAATTGTTTCTGATTGAATTTTTCAAAGATTCTGTGTGAGACCTGTTGCTATTGCCTCATTGTTGGTGTCAAATTGTGTTAGTTCATCCCAAACAAATGAAAATAAGTCTTCTTAGTTTTTTACCTGTGCATTCTAGATATACCACTCAAACTGAAAGAGAAATTTTCTTTGCCGTTCTGCTGATTTGCTCATCACAATCTACATTATTGTCAGCAAAATTCTTTGGATTACAAATTTCATTTAGATGTCTCGTATTGATTCAGCCTCCTTAAAGGTTTCGCTGGTTTTTAAAATTCCTCAGTGAGGCTTTTATTTCAATTTTTATACTTCATGTTGAGATGGATATCTTGGTGGGCCTGTTTCAATGTAGCTCTTTGCAGTGATCAGTGTGAGCAGGAAGCAACTGTGAATAGTGAAGTGCCAGTTATGGAGTAAATCTGGGACTTCTGAAGCCTATGAGTTTTTGGGATAGTAAAATAAGTGGTGTCTGTCACCACTGGTATTAGAATAGGATATTATTCTGGCTATTCTTGGCAGTTCATTTCCCAGTTGGAAGGACATCCATTTTTTTAGTATTTAATAAGGTAACACTTTTTATAGAGGTAACAGTTATAAATGCATCAGTAATGACTGCTAAAATTAAAGCAATTAGAAAATTTTACAGCTTTCTAAATGATTTTAAAATAATTGATAAATGTCATAGCAACTTGTTAAAAAGCCCTTATTAATTGGAGCACATCGTGTCTCTTGAGGGATGAATTCACACTCCGTTGCATGTTATACTGCTAATGTATAAAAATATGGAATATATATTATATTTCAAGAAAAAATGTTATGATTGAATTTACTTTGACTTTCATTAGCTTTAGATCAGGGCCTACAAAGAGTACATTTAAATGTAAGAGAAAATATTTTCACTTGTTCTATTTCTTAAATAACAATAACAAAAATCAACTAATTTTCTCCTTTTGAGACTCCAAGACAGCACTCTCTAAAAAAAGACAAAAAATACTTTTAATTACACCTCGATATCCATTTCTTTTCAAAAATGTATCTTTAATAAACATCACCACGCACGTGATAACAGTGTTCATGCGAGGAAAAAAATAAAAATTCAGCTTTGAAGCATGAAGATCTGAGACAGCTTCTCCCTTGAGGCTATTTAAAGTGTTAAGGTGATCAAGAAGGGAGAAGAAGAACATGATTATTCCCAACTGATAAGAGAGATTCTCCTTAAGTGAGATAAAGTGAGTTGTGTTCTCTCATCCCCTGCCAGATCCAGAATTAGTAGTGGCAATAGGATTCAAACAGCCCCAAAAGTATCATTTGCAGATATTTATTTTGTTCTTGCTTACTGTATGTACTGTATACTATTTAGTCATTATTCACATTTATTATTTCGGTTCTGGTAGTGCCTATGAGCACCCCACTGTACAAACAGAAAACAAAGAGACTGTCTCTGCTACAGAGCTTACAAAATAAATCTGTTTATAATGTAGGAAAAATTCACCTTCATTATATTTGCACCATTGGCAAATGGTCTAAATGTGGTTGTAAACTGTGAGAGAAGATTGTGGGGACATCGGGCAGGGGTGGGGAGGGAGCCTTTCATTCACCATGTTCACTATGGAATGAATTATTCTGTACGATTCTCTGTTGAGAATTCATCTGCAGAGATCTGTAAGCACTGACAGGGAAGTGGCAGGAAGATTGAGCTAGAGAGAACTGCCATTGTTAGATTCTATTGTTTGACTTCTATGTGCTGTGTTATAGCACAATCAGTGTCCAAGAGAAAAGGAAAACAGAACTTTTCCCCCCTTTATGTAAACTAAATAACTCTTAATTACACAGTACATACAAAGTCACACCAATGCGATTGCTTTCTAACATGGCTCCAGTGCTCCATGGTGCATCTGGGGTTTCTCTGCTGCCACTATGGCAACAGTCCTAGACAGACTCATTCATTTTTGTTGGCATGGAGACAAGCAAAGAACTTAAAGCAAAGCTGTAAAAGAGCCAGCAAGGCTCAAAGTGATTATTTGTAATTGGAGAGAAATGGCATGCAGAGCTCTGCAGATGACAGGGTGGAAAAGGGGTTAAAAGATTATTTCAACACCATTTGCCAGACAGAACACTCAGTGCATGCAGCTGGAGCACATGGTTTTCCAGTGCTCTTGTTGATGTGCCTGGTTCATCCTAATGTTCTATTTCCTTAAATGCACTTTCCATACATAGCTGCTGCTGCTGCCGGAGCATGGTCACTTTTGGGCTGCAGTTAAAAGGGAAATTCATTTGTCCAAGTGACTCCAACAGAGTTTCACTACTGAATCAGTCTGTTACCTGTCACCTTAGAGTGATCTACTTTTCCCAGGCTATTCCTTTCACAGTTTCTCCCTCTTAATATTTCTCCCATTGAATATCATTTACAAAAACAGAACACAAACTCCAAACCCTATAACATGAAACACTACACATATGTGCAAAGCGGTGAAATAATCAAACGTACATTAAGGCTGTCACAGCTGGTTTTTCCCCTTGGGGGGAGCAGAGAGCTTCTTTTTCTTTTGAGCCTTCTAATTCTGGGGCTTACACTCAGAATATATTTAGCGACTGATAATTCAAACTAAATAAATATATACACAGATAATGGAACAAATATATGAATCATTGAGTTTAGAGAAGTAGAATATTTTTTGTCTATCCCCTTAAACATTGTACTTGTAGAAATATGGATTTATTTGTCATATGGCCAAAAATGTGCCATTACTAGAGTTTTATGAATAACTGATTTTTCAGCTCAGTGACAATTCAAAAAAGTCTTTGGAATTGTCTGTTGATCAGAAAAGTCTGTTTCATAGAATCATAGGACTGGAAGGGACCTTGAGAATCCAGTCTCCTGCACTCAATGGAGACGTCCCTGGCAGGTGTTTGTGAACCGGCTCTTACAAACCTCTCATGATGGAGATTCCACAACCTCCCTAGGCAATTTATCCCAGTTCTTAACTACCCTGACTGGAATTTTTTCCCAAATGTCCAACCTAAACAGCCCTTGCTGCAATTTAAGCCCATTGCTTCTTGTCCTATCCTCAGAGGTTGAGAACAATTTTTATACCTCCTCCTGTAACAATCTTTTATGTACTTGAAAATTGTTTCATGTCCCCACTCAGTCTTCTTTTCTCCAGACTAAACAAACCCAGTTTTTTTTCAGTCTTCCCTCATAGCTCATGTTTTCTAGACCTTTAATAATTTTTGTTCCTCTTCTTTGGACTTTCTCCATTTGTCCTCATCTTTCCTGAAATGTGGCACCCAGAACTGGACACAGTATTCCAGTTGAGGCCTAATCAATGTGGAGTAGAGAGGAAGAATTACTTCTTGTGTCTTGCTTACAACACTCCAGAATGATGTTTGCTTTTTTTGCAGTAGTGTTACACTATTGACTCATATTTAGCTTGTGATTCACTGTGACCCCCAGATGCCTTTTTGCAGTACTCCTGCTTCCCATTTTGTATATGTGCAACTGATTGTTCCTTCCTATGTGGAGTACTTTGCATTTATCATTATTGAATTTCATCCTATTTACTTCAGACCATTTCTCCAGTTTGTCCAGATCACTTTACATTTTAATCCTACGCTACAAAGCACTTGCAACCCCTCCCAGCTTGGTATCGTCCACAAACTTTATAAGTGTACTCTCTATGCCATTATCTAAATCATTGATGAAGATATTGAACAGAACTGGACCCAGAACTGATCCCTATGGGACTCCACTTGATATGCTCTTCCATCTTGACTGTGAACCACTGATAACTACAGGTTTCAGAGTAACAGCCGTGTCAGTCTGTATTCGCAAAAAGAAAAGGAGTACTTGTGGCACCTTAGAGACTAACCAATTTATTTGAGCATGAGCTTTCGTGAGCTACAGCTACTTCATCGGATGCATACCGTGGAAAATACAGAAGATGTATTTATACACACAAATTATGGAAAAATGGGTGTTTATCACTACAAAAGGTTTTCTCTCCCCCCACCCCACTCTCCTGCTGGTAATAGCTTATCTAAAGTGATCACTCTCCTTACAATGTGTGTGATAATCAAGGTGGGCCATTTCCAGCACAAATCCAGGGTTTAACAAGAACGTCTGAGGAAGGGCGGGGGGCGGGTAGGAAAAAACAAGGGGAAATAGTAGTGATAAACACCCATTTTTTCATGGTTTGTGTTTATAAAAACATCTTCTGTATTTTCCACAGTATGCATCCAATGAAGTGAGCTGTAGCTCACGAAAGCTTATGCTCAAATAAATTGGTTAGTCTCTAAGATGCCACAAGTACTCCTATTCTTTTCACTGATCACTACTCTCTGAAAATGGCTTTCCAACCAGTTATGCACCCACTGTATAGTAGCTCCATCTAGGTTGGGGTGGGCAAACTACGTCCTGCAGGCCGGATTCAGCAAGTCAGGGATTTGGATCCGGCCTGCGGGATTGCCCCCAGTAATGCAGCAGGCCACGCGCCGCTCTCAGAAGTGGCCGGCACCACGTCTCTGCGGCCTGGGGTGGGGTGGGGCAGAGGGCTCCATGCATTGTCCTTGCCTCCAGGCACCGCCCCCCGCAGCTCCCATTGGCCGGGAACAGGAAACCGCGGCTAATGGGAGCTTCGGGGGAGGTAGCTGGAGGCGCAGCAAGGGCAGTGCATGGATCCCTGTGCCCCTCCTCCCCCAGGGTCCACGCAGGGATGTGGTGCCGGCTGCTTCCTGGAGCCAGGAATGGCATGGGGCCAGGGCAGGCAGACAGGGAGCTTGCCCTGGCCTTGGTGCGTGCCGCTGCCACCCCGGGGCTTCTTTAGGGTTAGGGTAAGAGGTGCCGGGCCGGAGCCCGAACCCCTCCTGCACCCCGCCCCCAACTCCCTGCTCTAAGCCCCCTGCTGCACCCCAAACCGCTCCTATACCCCAACTCCCTGCCCTGAGCCCTCTGTCGCACTCTGCACCCCTCCTGAACCCCAACCCCTTGCCCTGAGCTCCCTCCCGCAGTCCTCAGCCCTTCTGCACCCCTGTCCTGTTAGATGTCCAATTGCTACTAATCTCTTCGGTGAAAACTGAAACAAAAAAGTCATTTAACACTTCTGCCATTTTCACATTTTCCCCCAATGAGTAATGGGCCTACCCTGTCTTTGCTCTTCTTCTTCCCCTTGCTTCTAATGTATTTGAAGAATATTTTCTTGTTACCCTTTATGCCTCTAGCTAGTTCAATCTCATTTTGTGCCTTGGCCTCTCCAATTTTGTCTAAGCAAAGTTGTGTTATTTGTTTATATTCATTCTTTGTAATTTGACCGAGTTTCATTGAAAATCTCCTGGTTAAGCCAGGGTGATCTCTTGCCATACTTCCTATCTTTCCTACTCAGTGGATAGTTTGCTCTTGTGCCCTTAATTTCTCTTTGAAAAACTGCCAACTCGTGAACTGTTTTTCCTCTTAGACTTGCTTCCCATGGGATCTAACCTACCAACTCCTGAGTTTGCTAAAGTATGGCTTCTTGAAATCCATTATCTTTATTGTGCTGTTTTACCTCCTACCATTCTTTAGAATAATTAAGTCTACAATTTCATGATCACTTTCACTTAAGCTGCCTTCCACTTTCAAATTCTCAAACAGTTCCTCCCTATTTGTCAAAATCAAATCTAGAACAGTCTCTCCCCTAGTAACTTTCTCCAACAGCTGAAAAAAAAAATGGTCTCCAATACATTTCAAAATTTGTTGGATAATCTGTGCCCTGGCATGTTATTTTCCCTACAGATGTCTGGGTAATTGAAGTCTCCCATCACCACCAAGTCCTGTGCTTTGAATGATTTTGTTAGTTGTTTTAAAAAAGCCTCATCCACCTCTTCTTCTGGTTAGGTGGTCTGTAGTAGACCCCTACCATGACATCAAGCTTGTTTTTTATCCCTGTTATCCTTACCGAGAGACTTTCAACAACCTCAGTCCAAGTGTATACATTTTTAATGTATATGGCAACACTTCCTCCCTGTTCCAGACCACAGATTCAAACCTGGGTCTCTCACATCCCATCCAGTTATAAGGGGGGTGGAAGGAGAGGCATGGCAGCACTACCCTCTGTTTGTCCTCCTCCGGCCATTTTCTGAATGGCCAAAACTATTTGTGTCATATTCATGAATAGTTTCTGGTTGACCGACATTTCATTTTTGTCCAAAACTTTTTGCCACACTCTAGTTATGACAAGGTTCTAGCATGGCTTTCTTGTCCCTGATGGACACCCCCACTCCCCACTTCTTATAGCTGTTTTCAAAAACTCTGATAAAAGACCACAATAGAGTTATAAAATAGTACTTAAAAAAACTGTCAGGGAAACTCTGTTAGGGCCTGAACCCAAGTCCATGATAGTTACTGGAAAGACTCCTCTTGACTCTAACAACCATCTGCCCTTAACTCCTGTTAGTGACTATGCCTCAGCACTGCTGTTGTTAGTAAGGTTTTAGCCATAGTGTGAAGAAATCTGAAAAGTGATCTGTTGATAGTTACAATAATCAGTGAAAACTTCTATACTCTATTTGTGAAACTTTTGTTAAATATATTACAGATTCTTCTATTTTAAAAAACAAAACAAAAAACTAAAATTTGCTGAGTAGTTTTGTTGGTTTGATGAAAACGGCTTCTTCATATTTTATCATAGTGGAATGCTTTATGGGCTCACTGCTTAGTTTTGTTTCCTGCTGAGTTATGCTTAAAGAGACTGATTTTTGGTTGGTTTGCTTTTGGTAATGTTTTTTTTTTTTTTTGAGGTGTCGTGGGGCATGCTTGCCATTTGCAGCGCCTCCTGCTGGCCGTCCTGGGGATTAGTTCTGCCAGCTTGCACTCTCGCTGACCTCTCTTGCTCTGCAGTCCCACTCACTCCTGGATGTGCAGTCTCTTCTTCATAGCTCAGCCCTTAGGCAGGTCACTAAAGTCCTCCCCTTCTGAAGAACTCAGTCTTTCCAGACCTGCTGTCTGGCTGGTGTCTCCAACTCCCTTTGCTACTCCGCAGTGGCAAATCAGGGAACCCAGGCCCACCCTTTAAACTGGGTTCCAGCCTATGAACCCCATAACAAGTAGCCACCATCCCTGCAAAGTTCTACCCCTTGCTGCTGTTTCCCTGGGCTTCTTCCTATACCAGTGGCTCCTGCTCTCTCTGAGTTTGCCAGCTTCCAATTCTTTCCACTCAGGGAGTGACTGCAGCCTACTTCCCTGCAGCCTTTCTCAGTATCAGCCACCCATGTCTGCAGCCAGCTACCTGGCTTTATACAGGCCCTGCCTGTTCCTGCACAGGTGACCCTTTTCTTCTAATTAGGGCTTTCTTCTTAGCCTTCTATCTACTAGGTTAATTGGCCCGTAGGGCTTCTATTAACCCCTTCCACTTTGGTGTGGGGTGGATACCCTATCACATGAGGTCACCCGTAATAGTTTGTTTGTCCAAAGAAATTAGTGTTGAAACCTGTTCTGAATTGGCTGTTTTCATTTGATTTTTATCTGTTGCAGTGGATGCAAAATTGTTTTGAATATAATCTTTCCTTCTCTCTAGTCTGTGAAAAAAGTAGCAAATTCTGTAACCTGTGTTTAGAAAATTAGGCTATTCTTCAACATGTAAGAGAGATCTATTTCAGATAAGCATTCCAAATAGTGGATGCTTATCTGAACTATCTAAATGTAATAGATCTACAAAATTTGACTGGTAATCTCATGAGTGCCATTTTCCATGAAATTTCAAATGTCACCCACTCACCAAAGCCTCAGTATTGGGAAACTTTGTCTAGAACAGTAGGTGAAAGATACCCATGGGATATTCCTATTTCACACCCTTCCTCCCCACTCCCTGTGGGCAACTGACACCGTTTGGGGCCCTGCATATAGGGCTGTGCACATGTCCCTAGCATGCCAACTGGCTTGGTGGAAGAGGGCAGTTCCCACTACCCACCCCCCCATGCCTGTCATCCAGTATTAGAGTAGGACCACATTTCCAGATTTTGCTGCAGGCAAGACACCCTTAGGAGTCTGGGAATTAATTTACATTTAAATATATCAGGTGTTGTGGTATCTGAGTTACTTCCAGCTTTGTGGATACTACCATAATGTGTTGTTTTATGAAGAATTTGTGAAAGATGCTGTTGTGTATTAAAATACAATTTGTATAGTATTGTGATGGGCTCCAGAAGTGTGCTGGTGAACAAACACAACACTTCCCTACCTTTTGGACTATGTTAATTCTAATTTGAATATTTCTTTGTGGTAGCAGTAAGTGCAGCCAGAGGAACTGGATATATTCCAGTTCATTTCAACTGATGATAACAAGCTCATCTATCAGTGGGTGGGACAGAGCTGGTCAAAAAATTCAAAAAATTAATTTTCAGCTAAAGTAAAGCTGGAAATAATTTCTTCAAAAAGGTGAAGAGGGTAGTTGTAGGGTTTTCTTAGTTTTTGTTAACAAAATGGGGTTTTGTCAAATGATTTTTTCATTTTTTTTTCATTCAACTTTCCTCTCTTTCCTCTCAATTTCTTTATTTCATTTTTATACACTTACAGTATGTACAGTGACACTTCCGGTCTACTAGTCTGACTGTCAACCCTGCAGGCTCTCAGGAACTGTGTCTTTGCCAGCTGATTGTTTATAAAATGGCATGATGGGCCACTCAGACCAGCTGAACTAGATACATTCTGTATTACCTTGTAGTAAAGAATTACCATCCATGAAAGTATATATTCTTCCTGCAGGCTCACTGCTTATGAGCAACATTATACTAGAGAAAGCCACATCAACTAGTTGCTAAGTTTTTAGATGGGTAGGCTGTAATGAGTGATACAAAGCATGAAATATCAAAGGGGGTCTAAAGAAATTGTAAAAGTGATGAATTTATTTTAGTAAAATTGTGCTAATTATGAAAGGCAATTAAAAAAATCCAGTAATTTGGGATCTTTTTTGTATTTTCTAAGAGGCTAGAAGAGATGCCGTCCTCATCGTTGGTAGTAAAGCTTACTGAAAGATTCTGTAAATAGTTATGATAATAGAAAAAAGAAAAGGAGTACTTGTGGCACCTTAGAGACTAACCAATTTATTTGAGCATGAGCTTTCGAAAGCTCATGCTCAAATAAATTGGTTAGTCTCTAAGGTGCCACAAGTACTCCTTTTCTTTTTGCGAATACAGACTAACACGGCTGTTACTCTGAAACCGATAATAGAAAAAGCTCTGTAGAATAGGAGTTGTTGATTTTATTGCTTCGGTATTTCATATAATTAGATTGAGTGAAGAGAGTGATGCTGCAAGTCAAATGTACAAAGGCACCTTTGTTAATTTTATCTTTAAGGTTTTAAAGTGGACTAGGCTTGGTTTAGCATTTTATTTGACATGATTTGCAATTAGAATTGTGATTGACAGAAAGGGAAGTGCCCCATTAATTAAATAAATAGTCATTTGAGCCTTTAAACCAAGGTAGTATCCAACCAGTTTATCTACATGATAGCTAAACATCCCATAGTAGTTCTGGAAACTCCAGGGTCTTTCCTCTTCTCAATATAATTGGTTTGTGCAGGCTTCCACCTTACACACAAGGCTGTCCTCACCACTATGCTGATTTAGGCGTCTAGCACTACTCGAAAACAGAGTTCAGGACTGGATTTTATTTGGTTGTGACTTAATTGTGTGGCTTAACCTTAGCATCAATCTTTTGTTCTGTCCTTTTCCTTTTAACAGATTACCTTAAAATATTTTAAAGTTTGATTTTTGTCCTTCCCCTCTGCTCTACGGGACTCAAGATATCTCTTCTTCAAGTTCAGTGCAGATTGAGCACTCTCTCTATTATCCCTAGAATCTGTTTCACTATTGCATTCTGAATGGTGAGGGATAGAAGCAGAGTGAAATAGCCAAAATGTAATGGGCAGAGGTTTCATCTCATAACATCTGAGATATTTAGGGGTTTAATGGGGAGGAGTTGGGCATCTGTACACAAGACTTCCTTATAGTTATACTCTGTATCTTAAAAGCAAAATGTGTTTGCTTTTTAAAATTTTATAATCCTAGACCTCACAGGTAGCACTGCCTGTAGTTAAAGTTGCCTGACACTCTCTCTTTTAAGACCATGTTTTTAATTACTTATAACTTTGCCAGACTCAAACTGTTTGAGCTAAAATTTTTCATGCTGGGAGTTTGCCTCAAAGTTTTTTTTAAAGTTACAGCTAAAAAGCTGTTTCCAAAATGAGATTAAGGAAAAAAATATATTGTTTTGCCCATCTTAACAAAATTCTTACAACTGTTTCATTGAGAAGCTCTAATATCAACACTGAAATTCTCTAAATCCTTCTGAACCTGTTCCACCCCATGTGATACCACATTCATCACTGTAGTATCTGAGTGTTTCCATGTGTCAGTGTGCTTTGCTTCAGTTCTCCTGAGTTTGTCTAGCAAAAAAATTACTGTTATACATTGAAAGTTAGGCCTTCTGCTGGTTAAACAAAGTAGACATGAGATGCAGACATGTAGCCATGCTCTCGGAAGATCTAGTCAGGTTTCACGTTGGTGTGAGGTTCAACAACCTCTTCATTAGTTAGCTATGATGTGATGCTGGTGTTGATGCATTGGCATTATGAGATGCATCTCCATAACAAGGCATAGAGTAACAGTATCAGTTATGCAAGGAACAAGAGAAAAGTACCAGTATTAATATTCAGAACTCTCATCCGACAGGGAGAATTTCTTTTCTGTGCAGAGGGTCAGAACAAGTCCCTAATTTTGAGGAGTTATGTGGTATTTAAGTCACAGGACATAAGCTTCCAAAGAAACCAGATACCAAAACAGAGAGGCTGACATCTTCCTGGGGGCTGGCTTGCCAGGTGTTAAAGACCTCCCAGAGACCCTGGGAGACCAAGAGCAATAGCTGGTAGAGCTCCCTTTTCTCCAGTGAATTAATTGCATTTAGGTCCGCTGTTTAATGGCCTGATCCACAGCCCACTGAAATCAATGGAAAGTTTCTCAATGATTTCAATGCATTTTGGACCAGAGTCTGAGCACAGGATCTGTTGATATCAATAGAGAAAGGACTTGTGCCATAATTCAGCACATCTGTTATGGGAGTGTTTACGAGAGTGTTTACCATCCCTCAAGTCGGGTGGAAAATTGACTTCCTAGTCCACTGTTCTTGCGGAACTGCAACAGGCAGTTGCAGCGAGTTAGTCTGATATGCTA
Organism: Eretmochelys imbricata; assembly: GCF_965152235.1. Classification (NCBI taxonomy): domain Eukaryota; kingdom Metazoa; phylum Chordata; order Testudines; family Cheloniidae; genus Eretmochelys; species Eretmochelys imbricata. The sequence continues at coordinate 147,758,803 of NC_135572.1, forward strand.
AAAGAAATCTATATCACTGTAAGTAGCTGCAAAATATTATTTCAGTAAAGGCTACTCTGGTACTTATGGAAGTTCTAGTGAACTTTCCCTTTATCAAAGCACTAACACTTGCCATTTGAAGCAAGTTGTAATACAAATACTGAGCAGTGAGGTTAATTTATATCGGTAACACTTTATTAAATGAAAAGCTTTAAAAAGCAACAAAAAATCCATATTTTCCAAATCTTATTTCCATTACTCCTGTTCAGGGAGAGCAGTATCTTAAGATACACATTAGTTTGGTGGGCAAAACTTTCAGTTGAAACATTACTGAAAAAAAAGTTTTATTTTAATATGAACTAATGCTTCTTCTCAAGTTCCCAAAAGTGGAGTATGTTGTTAAAATGAAAAGATACCCGATCTTCACTCTCTGTTTTCATTAATCAAGTTCTCTTCACTCTACATTACAGATCTGCTGCAAACAGTTAAAGCCACATCCAGGTAAAGTAATTGAAATTAAGAACAACAGCAGGGATGTTCAAAATAAAATTTGAGTTGGGTGACTAACTCCCTTAGGCTCCTTTGAAAATCCAAGAAATCTGAGATATATTTAAAATTATTAGGTTAATGAGTATCCTTTTCTTAGATGTGCTCCCATTCACTTGTATCCCTTTTTCGGATTATATATGGCTTCTTTTTCAGAGGCCTCAAGCCAACCTCTTAATATATGTTTGTAGTTTTATGCCATCCCCTCCCCTCCAAAAAAATTAAGCATGCACCGTGAAGTTGGTAGGTGCCTACATGACTTGCAAATTAGAGCTGAGAGGGGAAGAATCCTGAACAAAAATTGTGATTTCAAAATCTTCCCATTTCAGGTCAGAATGACCTTTTGAGCTGTTTCACAGGTTGGGGGGAAAGGGGGGAAGTGGAGAAGAAGGGAGAGATCCCAGAATAGGCAAGTGGTTATCGGGCAGAGCAGGCTTCAACTTGCCTTCCACATCCCAGATTAATATCCTAATCAGTTGGTCATTGTAGGGTAGGTGGTCTCTGTCTCTCTCTCTCATTTTGACTAGAAATTCCCTCCTGGACCTGAGGAACCTTCCCAACAAAAGTTTTCGCACAGCCAATCCTTTCCTGAAAATAAATAAATAAATAAATAATATATATATATATATATATATATATATATATATATATATATTCAGGAAAGGGTTGGCTGTGCGAAAACTATATATATATATATATGTGTGTGTGTTTCAACCTAAATATTTTGTTGAAAAAATCCTGACTAGCTCTCTTGCAAATGTTCATTGCATTTTCAAATTTGGATTTTTGTGCATGGCAATATGCTCAAATGACCATGAGGCAAAATTTCAGTTCTAATTTCAAGTCAGCTTTTGAAAAATGTGTCTTGTACTGACTGTCTTGTGAAACTCAAGTGTTTTTTTCAAGAGCATTAAGAATACCATAGAGAGAGTCCACATTTAGAATTTCAGTAACTGTTTAAAAATGCTGTGCACTTCGGAGAGACCTCAATATTGCTCATAACATTCCATGAAAGTACTAGTTCACAATCCCCCTTTATTGATATTACATACAGCACAGAGGAAGACACAGGTAACAAATATTCGAGGTCCAATTATAAATACAGCAAGGAATGCAACTGGAATCTACAGGAAATATTCAGATCATGCACTTGGGATAATTTCAGACACTCGTGTTTCCAGCCAACTCTTTTCAACTTGTTGGCTATTGTAGGCTTGTTAAGGAGTTGCTGGGGTTATTTGTTTGTTGGAATTTGTAACTTCCCACTCTTGGCGAGTAGCTGTACTACTGTAAGGGTTTATACGGGGCTCAGCTTTGCGATGACAGTGCCATGATGTCATTTTTACAGTCTTGTCTTTCAATCTGGCACTTCTCTGTAGTATTGTTTCCCCCATTGTTTACCATAGAGGTTACAAATGAAAAAGACCTAGAGTGTCATCTTGCTATCATTATGCCACTGTGGGCTGGTTCTCCCCACTTAATTCACAAGTGATATGACCATTCTAAATTTAAATTAAATTTATCGTTGATTATTCAAATGTTGGGGTACTGTACGTTTGCTGAATACAGTGACTCTCTATATAGTATACCACAGGCATTGTCCAGCAAGATTTTTAACAGAAATTCCATGGAGTCAGAAATGAATGTATTCAGTGAATGAAAGGGTTGTTGCCATTATCTTTCTGCCAGTTACTGAGACATTTTCTTCTACCAATATAAATAGTATAGTGGAAAAAATTGATATTCTCCTATCAAGCTTGTAAACCCACATTTGCTTACAATAGCCACTGTTAATGTACTGTCAACAGGGCTCCTGTATTGCTGAAATACCTGTACTACTGCTGAACTTGGCAAAGATCTGTCATATGTCTCCCAGCCCTATTACTTCACAGCTGGTGTCAATAGCTCCAATCTAAGTTAATAGGAAAAACGGTAGGAGATCTGTTTAGAGCTTCTTTGCTTCAAAGAGCTAGAAATAAATTTTTAAAAAATGCAACTTTATTTTCTAGAAGGCCTCCCTTGGATGAGGACTGCATTTTGAAGCTATTTTGTATGTGTGATTGAGCATTCAGTGTGATAGACAGTCAAATCTAGAAGTTATGAACTGACATGTTATAGCCATTCAGCAAATGGAAAATGTGATTCATAACACAAACTGCTCTTCCTGTAAGCCACAATAAACAAAAATGGTAATGAGGGTTGTGGGATTCCCATAGCGCCAATATATACAAGGAAAAAGCAGCAAAGCTAAAACTGTGTTAATACTTCACCCTCATAATTCCAAATGACTAATTTCACCAAGTGCCTTAGCGTGCCAAGACACCTAATGAAGATCCCTAAACAACCAATGACTAATATTTAAATAGGTAAGCAAATTGAGACTGAAAAGAAAAATGCCGAAATATTGTAGGAAATGCTGAAATACTGCTGTTGTGGTGTTTCCAGCCTGGCAGGAAGCAAAATGTTCTGCTCATCTTGTGGTAGAACCTGTGCTGGAAAGATTTGGGGTCCAGTTTTTCAGATTCAAGAAGTATGGCTGACCAATTTTATTTTTGCTATATTTTGTTTGTTCAGCAAAATCTGAGTCTTTTGACGTATGTTCCTCAGTAAAAGGAACCACCAACCTCCATGACATCAGAACAAGTAGGGTAGAAATGATCAGGACCTAGGTATGTGCCTATATAGCATTGGAGTTGGTATTTTAGTAATGTACCTGTTAAGCCCCTGCCCCACAGTAATAAAGACATTGTTACTTTTTCCTTTTTAGGTTGTTTCTCACTCACTGACAAACTCATATGCCTTAAGATATAGTTACTACTTATTTCTTCCACTTGATAGGTTGAATCTAGTACCTCTCCACCTCATTCTTTTTCTTTCTTTCCATCCTTCCTATGTAGCTTTGCTGTTATTTCTCTCTCCATTGATCCTAGTTGTCGCTGGTCATTATTACTCTTGTGTCAGCTCTCCCACAGACTGTAAATTGTATTTGCATTCCACTCTGCTAAGTGAAACTTGCTCCAGTTGATAAATCACCCTTCCCGGTTAGGACTCCTGGCTCTCTTTCCCTTTACCATTCTAATGTTTGAGGCCTCTTTTCCAAACCAGCTCACCGAGGAAACAATATTTCATTTTCTTCCACAACCTTAAACACATTTCTCCTCCAGCACACATAGTAGGGCCAAGAAAAAAATGCTGTCTTTTGGACCCTTATGTCACGTTTGGTATTGTTAGACCAGGCCATTTCTGATGTTTGGTGTCAGTGGAAATCAGATAGCTATCAGATCAAATAATCCTTTCTGTGAGTTCCCCGTGTAGCACGCTGAAGTCCTTTAAGATAAGATATGACTGAAGATGAGAAATTGATGGATGTTTTGTGTATCAATGATTTCCAACATGAAAGAATTCTCCCCTTATATCTTATTCAGTATATATGGTGAACTGCTTCAGGCAGTTAAAATCAAACTGGCGGAAGGACTGGAAATGTATTGACTTGCACTATCAAGTAGATGGGCTAGATAAGTTAATAGAGATGAGGGGGAACAAAAACTCACTTATGAATGTGACTCACCATCCAGTGTGCCTTCTGTTGCTGGTGTAGCGTAGCAGGCTGTCCTCTTTTAATGCTCCCTGCTAACAGTTCTGTCAGCCTTGTGGTGGTCTGCTTATTCTTGCATTCAGACCACCAGCTAGGCCCAGTTCTTCTGGGGTAAACCAATAGTCCAACAACTAATAGTCCTTCAGGTTCATCTTGGACCATCAGAGCAAGTCCATGCTCACTGGTAGTAGTGGTAGGGGGGTGCTCAGTCGTCCTTATCCCTTGCTGTGGGGGTTCTAATCCACCTTCCTTGATGAGCTGGTAGGGGAAACCAGGCCTTCTCTCACCTCCCTCCAGGGACCCTTTTACCTTCCTGGACCATTTCCTGCCTTGCCTCGTCTTGGGATTTTGCCTCGCCCTCTTTCTGGGCTCCCGGTGTACAAACTCTACTCCCCCAACCCTCGTCCACAGGCTCCCCTCAGAGTGTTTGAACACATTCTGTTATCCAGCTGGTTCTGCTTCACGAGATTTTTCTCTACTCCCCTCCCAGGGCTGTCCCTGACTCAGCAGGAGTCATCTGTCTCCCTGCAGGCCCCTCCACCAGCACGCAGAGTCCTGGGTGGATTTACTTTCCGTCATTCCATCCCAACTGCCTTGGACTCCCTGTTGCAGGCCTATCTTTCTTCAGGGAGGCTCTGTCTGCCAGCAGTCCCACTTAGCTCCTGGACTCCAGCCAAGCTTCTCTCACTGAGTGAAAGCCAGACATCTGCTCTCTTTCTTGGCCAGACCCATAGTAGCCAGGTTTAGCCCTTTTAACACCCCTCGCCAGGCTTGACACCTACTGCAGGTGTAGTGAGATGAGGCTGATTGAGCCCAGAGGCTCTCATTAACCCCTGGAGACCTAGTGTGAGGTCAGTACACCACATAGAATATCGGGGTTGGATGGGACCTCAGAAGGTCGTCTAATCCAAACCCCTGCTCAAAGCAGGACCAATCCCCAACTAAATCATCCCAGCCATGGCTTTGTCAAGCCTGACCTTAAAAACCTCTAAGGAAGGAGATGCCACCCCCTCACTAGATAACCCATTCCAATGCTTCACCACCCTCCTAGTGAAAAGTTTTTCCGAATATCCAACTTAAACTTCCCCCACTGCAATTTGAGACCATTACTCTTTGTTCTGTCATCTGCTACCACTGAGAACAGTCTAGATCCATCCTCTTTGGAACCCCCTTTCAGGTAGCTGAAAGCAGCTATCAAATCCCCCCTCATTCTTCTCTTCTGCAGACTAAATAGTTCCCAGTTCCCTCAGCCTCTCCTCATAAGTCATGTACTCCAGCCCCCTAATCATTTCTGTTGCCCTCCGCTGGACTCTTTCCAATTTGTCAACATCCTTCTTGCAGTGTGGGGCCCAAAACAGTACTCCAGAGGAGGCCTCACTAATGCCCTATAGAGGGGAATGATCACATCCCTCGATCTGCTGGCAATGCTCCTACGTATACAGCCCAAAATGCCATTAGACTTCTTAGCAACAAGGGCACACTGTTGACTCATATCCAGCTTCTCGTCCACTGTAGATCCTAGATCCTTTTTTGCAGAACTGCTGCCTAGCCACTCAGTACGTAGTCTGTAGCAGTGCATGGGATTCTTCCATCCTAAGTGCAGGACTCTTTTGAACTTTTTGAACTTCATCAGATTTCTTTTGGCCCAGTCCTTTAATTTGTCCCTCCGTATCCTATCCTATCCCTACCCTCCAGCGTATCTACCACTCCTCCCAGTTTAGTGTCATCTGCAAACTTGCTGAGGGTGCAGTCCACGCCATCCTTCAGATCATTAATGAAGATTGTCATAAATATAAAGGGAAGGGTAAACACCTTTAAATCCCTCCTGGCCGGAGGAAAAACCCTTTCACCTGTAAAGGGTTAAGAAGCTAGGATAACCTCCCTGGCACCTGACCAAAATGACCAACGAGGAGACAAGATACTTTCAAAGCTGGAATGGGGGAGAAACAAAGGTTCTCTCGGTCTGTGTGTTGCTTTTGCCGGGACGACAGCAGGAATTCAGGTCAGAACTCCTGTAAAGGGCTAATAAGCAATCTAGTTAGATATGCGTTAGATTCTGTTTTGTTTAAATGGCTGATAAAATAAGTTGTGCTGAATGGAATGTATATTCCTGTTTTTGTGTCCTTTTGTAACTTAAGGTTTTGCCTAGACGGATTCTCTATGTTTTGAATCTGATTATCCTGTAAGGTATTTACCATCCTGATTTTACAGAGGTGATTCTTTTACTCTTTTTCTTCAATTAAAATTCTTCTTTTAGAACCTGATTGCTTTTTCATTGTTCTTAAGATCCAAGGGTTTGGGTCTGCGTTCACCTATGCAAATTGGTGAGGATTTTTATCAAGCCTTCCCCAGGAAAGGGGGTATAGGGTTTGGGAGGATTTTGGGGAGGAAGACGTTTCCAACAGGGCTCTTTCCCTGTTATATATTTATTAGACGCTTAGTGGTGGCAGCAATAAAGTCCAGGGGCAAAAGGTAAAATAGTTTGTACCTTGGGGAAGTTTTAACCTAAGCTGGTAAAAATAAGCTTGGGGGGTCTTTCATGCAGTTCCCCACATCTGTACCCTAGAGTTCAGAGTAGGGAAGGAACCTTGACAAAGATATTGAACAAGACCGGCCCCAGGACATCACACTTTCACAAAATCGTATGCATGAATGAATGCTGTAGCATCATAGGAAGGATTACATAACAATATTATGTAATCATTAAAGTTAGATATTACATCAGTGAACCATTTTTCAAGTCTAATATGATGGTTCCTAAGATCTTAATATAATTAAGTGTTGTGTCTTCATGAAGCCTTTTTTTGGGGAAAATGTATAGAGGTACAGATACCCCAAGTGAAGCTACTAGTCTGTCACTTAAGTACCCATTAAACTTAGTTTAAGAAGAGAGAGGAGGAATAGTCAAAAACAACACCCTCCTTCTGTCTTTTCAGGATCTTCTATCTAAACTGTGGTCGAATCACCCCTCTCTAAATTAAAATGGTCATTTATAATAACACTGTTAGATTACTGAAAGGCAGAAACCTACTTCAATAACAATAAAATATTAACAATACTGCAAGATTGCCATATGTACTCATTTATGGAAAGAAAAATACAGATTGCTGTGATAATTACTGTCAAGAATTCAAGCTGTCTTCTTTCCAAAGTGCAGAATGCATTTTTCTGTGCAACTGGGAATGTGAATTACCAACCTATGTGCAAGGCTAAATATACAAGGACTGATGTTTCTTTTCCAGATGATATTGCAATGGGTACTGATATAGATTCTGACAGTGAGAGCTGGTGTGTAATATTAGCTCAAAATGAGAGGCTGCAAAGTCAAAACCAGCAAGGAAAAAAATGTTTTATAATCCCTTCTGAATCTATTGCTAAAAATACAGTTAAAATACTGTAAGATGAACCTGTCCAATGCAAATTCAGATTTCAGGGGACCCAGGATTTACAAACACCCTCCACCTCCCGGCAAACTGACTTGTCTGAGAGGAGGCAGAGCAGAAACTGTTGAAGTAGAAATAGTCTCAGAAGCATAAAATGTTCCCCTCAGAAAGAGGCAAGGAACTTGGGCAGAAACAAAAGTGTGGGGAGGTGAGGTCCAGCCTGGGATACCTGTCTCCCATTACCAAAACCAGAGTGGGATACAGATTCATTTTCCAGGGCAGTCTGTAAAGAGACTCCCTCTCTTAACAACATAGGCTTGGGAGATGTAAACCAGAAGCTCCTGTGTGTGGAACTAGCTCTTTAGGAGCAGAAAGACTTTTCCCCCAGCACCTCCAGCAGCAGCTGGCATGACCATCAGAACCCCATTGTGACAGTAATGTCACCAGATACCAGGGTATATTTTCTTCAGTTTGGACTCTGGTAATAACTGCAGTCTCAAATATCATAGTGTACTAAATAGTGACATCTGGATGATGGCCACTGTACATATACACATACTTCCTGTTAGCTAGCCTGGTTTTCCCAAGTTTAATTATGACAGTAGCTTACAAGATGCAATAAAAGCAAATGACCTGGTCCTTCCATGACCTATGCACATGAGTAATTTTACTCATTTAAGACCTATTTATGTCATGTGACCCAAGATGGCGTACAGTTTTAGGAGTTTAATTGCAGTGATATTTTGCTGAGATAAAAGATGGCAGCATGTAGGAAAGTCCCATTGTTTTAGGAATGATAAACATGCCAGCGGTGCCTGTAATATAGTGCTGTGTTAATATTCATGCTTTTCAGGAAGCTTAGAGGTATAAATCAGACATCTGTTTCTGGGCAGCGATATAATACAGTACCACTTTAAATTCCCCATGCTGCACAGTTGTCTTACCTTCATTAATTGTAGTATAGGTTCTATTTATCAGATGGGCCTGAGTACGTATCCTGTCCTCTTGCGTAGGCATAATTATCATATGTCATTTAAGTGCTGGTGATGAGCTTTGTGCTATACAGGACAGAGAAGAGAACATCATCCCTGCTCTATTACTAGCTCAGTAGATTGACTAAACTGAATACAATGGGGGAGACCCAGAGGATGCTTCTTTGTTAGAACAGAGTTGTTATTACAGTAGAACCTCAGAGTTCTGAACACCAGAGTTACGAACTGACCAGTCAACCACACACCTCATTTGGAACCGGGCATACATAATCAGACAGTAGCAGGAACAAAAAAACAAGAGCAAAAAAGCAAATACAGGACAGTACTGTGTTAAACATAAACTACTAAAAGTAAATAAATAAAGGAAAAGCAGCATTTTTCTTCTGCATATTAAAGTTTCTAAGCTGTATTAGGTCAATGTTCAATTGTAAACATTTGAAAGAACAACCATAATGTTTTGTTCAGAGTTACGAACATTTCAGAATTACAAACAACCTCCATTCCCAAGGTGTTCATAACTCTGAGATTCTACTGTATTTGTTGACTTACAATGTCATTCTACACATTTGATTTCTAAGTCACAATTAGAATGTTCCAAAGAAGCATACTTTTTTTTGAAGACCTACTTTTTAAACTATCTAATATGTATTTCACACTGATTTATAAAAGTATAATTAATTTAATAATTGTAATGTTAACTAGTTCTCTTATGGCACTTTAACTTCCAAAACACTTCAAAATCATTAGCTAATTAATGCTCGCAACAAATGCAAGAATTCACACAGCTAATGTGTGAACCACGCTGCTACGCTTTGCTTGTCAGCACATCCAAGCTGTGCATTTGTTGGCATATGAATGCACACCTTATTAAGTGTTATGGCTTACATATGAGGGCTGTGTGTGGTCCATTGGTAGTCATCTGAAACTCTTTCAGAAAAAAAAATATTCTCATTTCTTTAAAATTGTGTGACTTCAGCTCTTAAGAAAATCCTAGAAATAAAAAAAATACAAAATAGTATAATAACTTCCATTGTACAGTTACTTTGTTTCCCTCCCACCCATTCCATTTGTCTGCTTTGTCCACTTGCTATATTTTCATTCACCTCAGCCCCAATCCTGCTTGCATGATGTTAATTGTTTCACAAGCATAAAGTTAAATTCTGTGAATGTAGTATTGGGCCTTTCATTTGAGTGGTTTGAAGAAGAGGCTAGTCTTCAGGGTTAACTCTCATTTCTTTTATTCTGGCTTTTTGGAGGGGTGAGAAGTGGAGAGAGTAGTCTGCTGTTCCTACAAATGAGCTTTGCACTTACTGTTGGAAATTTTTTTTCTGATATGCACCTGTGGGGCTAAGCCCCTATGACAACCATTGTTTGGTAGCTGGGAGAGATGAACAGGGTTGATCTACATTTGTGGGAACCACTCAGGGCATCTCCACTTACCGTGGATCAATGCTGCGGCAATCGGTCCACCAGGGGTCGAGTTAGCGGGTTTGTGTTTACAGTGACTTCTCTCTCCAAGGCAATTTGCATAGTTTTAACATTTATGTGTACAAGAACATCTAAATATGTTTATCATGAATAAACACATGATTTCAGCTTATCAGTCTTTAAACATCTCAGAAATGTATAATGTTTAATTACACATCCAGCATTGTGATGCTTGTCTCATTTTCAAAAGTGATTTAGGTACTTAAGAGCCTAAATCCCTTTTACTGTCAATTGGATTTTGGCCCCTAAATGCCTTAATACATTTTGAAAATGTTTACACTTCTAAATCAACTAGGTGCTGCAACGCTGAGTGCCACAATGCCAAAATACTTTAAAAATCTTGGTGTGAGTGCTTATCTGATGGTCTGCTAAACCTTCTGCATCTCCAAAATAGAAATCCTGGGAGAACAGGAAGTGAGCTGTAGCTCACGAAAGCTTATGCTCAAATAAATTGGTTAGTCTCTAAGGTGCCACAAGTACTCCTTTTCTTTTTGCAAATACAGACTAACACGGCTGTTATTCTGAAACCTGTCATTATTCAAGGCACTGCATTTAGCCGTATGGAATGGAAATCTATCAACTGCATGAAAAAACTTTGCATCCGATGAAGTGAGCTGTAGCTCACGAAAGCTTATGCTCAAATAAATTGGTTAGTCTCTAAGGTGCCACAAGTACTCCTTTTCTTTTTGCGAATACAGACTAACACGGCTGTTACTCTGAAACCAGGCTTTTTCCTGTAAATTTAAGCTCTTCCAACTTCTGGTTAGGCTAGAATCCAGAGTTTAGAGGAAAATATCAAGTATCCAAAGTAAGCAGACTTCTTTCCATCTCCAAAATTTCAATTGGAATGCTAGTTGGAAATTTACGGGGGCACTTCTTATTGTATCTGATTCAGTTCACTTATCCATAATCATAATACAGTTTATGGTAGATGATTTGATAAGGTGAATATAATTTGCATACTTAAAATGTGACATTTGAAATGACAGTTTTATACTTTAACAATAAGTTGTCAGAGCCTGACATTCATGTTTTGAGGCTGAGCAAGTTTTCTTTAGGGATGCACTCTATAGTTCTAGAATGTACAGTAACTCCTCACTTAAAGTCATCCCGGTTAATGTTGTTTAGTTGTTACGTTGCTGATCAATTAGGGAACATGCTCATTTAAAGTTGTGCAATGCTCCCTTATAATGCCGTTTGGCAGCCTCCTGCTTTGTCCACTGCTTGCAGGAAGAGCAGCCCGTTGGAATTAGCTGTTGGGGGCTTGGAACCAGGGTGGACCAGCAGCCCCCCATCAGCTCCCCCTTCCCCTAAGTTCCCTGTGCGGCTGCCACCTAGCAGGTGATCCATTGCCAGCAGTTCAGCTGTCCCTCCCCCCACTGCTATGTGCTGCTCCTGCCCTCTTCCTTGGAGCTGCTCCTGGGAGCCTCCTGCTTGCTGTGCGGCGGGGACCAAGGGGGGCTAATGTCAGGGTGTCCCCTTCCCCCCTGCTCCTGCACCCCACTTACCCAGATCTTCCATAGAGCTGGGGGACACATGATAGGGCTCAGGACGGAGGGAGCTTCCTGGCAGCAGCTGCTGTCTCAGCTTGCTGATTAACTTAAGGCAGTGTACTTAAAGGAGCAATGCACATCTCTCTCACACAGAGGGTGTGTGTCTCTGTCTGCCATGCTGTCTCCCCTCCCTCTATTCGTGCTGCCTTGTAGAGTGTGAGGCTACATTAACAACAATGAGTTAACCCTTGAGGGATCAGCCAATTCCTAGTTCATCATTTAGCAGTAAGGAATCCCCTGGGAAATATCCCACCCTCTGACTTCACCACCTCAGCCAAGCTTCATAATCATCACCACCGTGTACCAGTATTAAATTGTTTGTTTAAAATGTATAATCTTTGTGTGTGTGTGTAGTCTTTTGTCTGGTGAAAAAAATTTCCCTGGAACCTAACCCCTGCTATTTACATTCATTCTTATGGGGAAATTGGATTTGCTTAACATTGTTTCGTTTAAGGTCACATTTTTCAGGAACATAACTACAACGTTAAGCGAGGAGTTACTGTATAAATGTAGGGTCAACATAGTCCATGCTGTATTCAAGGTGTGCTATTACAGTTACACAACTAAAGAACAAAATATATGGCTGGTTCTCTGTTGAATCATCTAGATAAATTGCTGATCTCAAAAAACAGGTATCATGCAAGGTTGTAAAGTGTGTGGGCTTTTTTATATATATGTAAATGTATATACACACCAGCTAAGTGGAGTTCCTTTGTGTGTGACTCATGAAATCTGCTTATGAAAGACCCAGAATATTCGTCTAGTTTTTTTTTTTTTCTAAATTCGCTCTTTCAGGATCAGAAATAGACTGGCTAATAGAGTCCTACGTATTCATTTGCTCTGTGAACCTTGCCAATGTGCTTCCTCTTAGGCCAAATTATAGAGGAGGTTTTGAAACTGTACACTATGAATCAAGATGTTGCTGCTGTGTTTTATTAAGTTGTGGCCAACCTGTTTCTTTACTGATGATAGCTGTGGGTCTCACTGGTCTAGAATTGCCTCAACGGGAATGACCATTGCTCCCATAAAATGTCTTTGAAGAACTGATTTGCATGCTCATAGTGACCACAAACCCTACCAACTTGGCTATCAATTGGTTTGAAATTCTGGGGCCTCTTCTCCCAGAAGTCACACTCATTCTGAGAAATGGTGGTTAAGGGGCGAACAAGCCCCTACATTTTTACTATACATCTTCACCTCCTTTCATTTGCCATTGCATGCTTAAATAATTTTACAATAGCCTGAAAATAAAATGGCTGAAGACTTAATTTGCTGACAGGTAGTGCAGCCACTTGAATACTTACACATATTGTATGAAGAAATTAGGCTATTTTAATAAGCTATAAAATATACTGGAAGGCACCCTTGAACTAATTAGAAAAATACCTGTCTATAAGAGTGAAAATAACATTAATTTCCTACATTTATTGCAAAGTCTGAAGTCGGTGCAAATAACTCTTAGTTAAGCTTGCATAGAACAGATAATTTAGTTAACTTTGTAGAATTTTTTAAAAATAGTTTTTTCCCCAGATTTAAGTTAAGAAAATAGCTATGTTGATATGAAGGTATTAATTTTTTTGTTGCCATGGCAATGATTATTAGTGGAATTTAATATAGACTTTTTATGGGATACAACAGTGTTACAACCACAGAGGTTCAACCTGTAAAATAAACTTGATAAAGATGTCATAGTTATCTTTCAGCTGTACTGCTTTATTTGGGATAGCTGTTTTAGAGACCTTGTTCAAAAACAAGGATTTTTCTGTTATAGTTTGAATAATTTACTATCTATGGCAAAGATCAAAGGCTGCTGGCATCTAATTATGCCATTAAATGAATGAAATCCATGTGTAGTACATTGCAGCAAATGTGAAGGCAATCAAGGAAATTGTATTTAAGGTATATGCTATTGTATCCAGCTCCAACCTGTTGATGAATGAATGACAGTATAATGCTCTCCTGCTTTCTGATAAGGGCTTAATGATTGAAGTATGTCTCATCAAGTTTAAACTTCTCACTTCATCTGTTTAACGTTTTATAAGTTTAATATGGTGACTGGTGGTTAGAAATCAATCTTCTGCCCTAGAAAAGAACTGGCCATTTAAAATATTTAACAAGAAGCTATTCAGGTGGCTCTTGTTACGCATTTAAAGATGAGGTGCTTAGAAGCATGACTGACATTTTCATATGCGTACATATACCAATGGAAGATACCATGCCACTCAAACTTCTAAGGCTGAGGAGAGGCCCTACAAGTGCTGTGTAAGTACTTCATATGGCATGGGGAAACAACCTGCAAATCACTATGGCATAAACTATGCAAGGTAATCAATATTCTGGACCTCAAATCTAGTCCAATGGTCTCCTTGGAGGATAAATTGGACCAGAAGAAAAATGAAACAATAAGATACTTTCACTCGCTTCAGAGAAATACAAGTGCATCTCTTCTATTCCTTCAGTGTTGGAAAATTCAATAATCAGAATGAGAATGGCCAAATGAATTCAAGTAGCTGTGAAAGGAATCCCCAAAAATCTCTTTGAAGTGCCTATGATTATTACCAAGTCTCAAGAAGATGCCAGTCTGTTAATCAGTCAAGTCTTTCCACCAGCAGTTGAGTTCCTCCACTGAGGGCCTAAACAGCCTCTTCTTTCTTTACCTGTACCATTCTGGCTTGCAGGACCTTTCATCAAAGTGCAGAGACCTAAATATAAAGACAAACCTATCATGTCCACAGGGATTGAACTCATAACTTCTGAGCCAGAGCCTCGACCACCTCTGAGATAAAGGATCATGTCTATTGGCTCAGATGCAGGAGAGTCTCTTGCTCTTAGGTCCAGAGGTCACAGATTCAATCACTCATCTAGGTGCACATAACAAGTGGTGCCCTGTGTCAAAGTTTCAGGATAACTACATCTGTATTCCCCCTCCTAAGTTTTCTGACTCCCAGCCATCACCTCTCTTGGGCAGAGACTGCTCTCCCACCTGACCAAAGTTTTAAGGCTGTGCAGCTCCCTGCCTTGTGCTGTGATATCCCTAGCAAGCCAATATTCCTTATGGCCAGTGCCTGTCCATTGCTTTTTCTCTGAAAGCTATGACCAGTGTATTGCCAGCAGTCACAAGTTACCACATAGCTCTTTCTAACACACACACACACACACACACACACACATACACATATTTATTCTTAAATTAAAAGCATTATAAAAAATACAAGCTTCAGAGGGGTAGCCATGTTAGTCTGGATCTGTAAAAGCGGCAAAGAGTCCTGTGGCACCTTATAGACTAACAGACGTATTGGAGCATGAGCTTTTGTGGGTGAATACCCACTTCGTCGGATGCATGTAGTGGAAATTTCCAGAGGCAGGTATAAATATGCAAGCAAGAATCAGGCTAGGGATAAGGAGGTTAGTTCAATCAGGGAGGATGAAGCCCTCTTCTAGCAGTTGAGGTGTGAACACCAAGGGGGAGAAACTGCTTGTGTAGTTGGCTAGCCATTCACAGTCTATGTTTAATCCTGAGCTGATAGTGTCAAATTTGCAAATGAACTGAAGCTCGGCAGTTTCTCTTTAAAGTCTGGTCCTGAAGTTTTTTTGCTGCAGGATGGCTACCTTTATATCTGCTATTGTGTGTCCAGTGAGATTGAAGTGTTCTCCTAGAGGTTTTTGTGTATTGCCATTCCTAATATCTGATTTGTGTCCATTTATCCTTTTACGTAGGGACTGTGCAGTTTGGCCGATGTACGTAGCAGAGGGGCATTGCTGACCCATGATGGCGTATGTTACATTGGTGGACATGCAGGTGAATGAACCGGTGATGGTGTGGCTGATCTGGTTAGGTGCTGTGATGGTGTAGCTGATGTAGATATGTGGGCAGAGTTGGCATCGAGGTTTCTTGCATGGATTGATTCCTGAGTTAGAGTTACTATGGTGCAGTGTGTAGTTGCTGGTGAGAATATGCTTCAGGTTGGCAGGCTGTCTGTGGGCAAGGACTGGCCTGCCTCCCAAGGCCTGTGAAAGTGAGGGATCATTGTCCAGGATGGGTCGTAGATCACTGATAATGTGTTGGAAAGGTTTTAGCTGAGGACTGTATGTGATGGCCAGTGGAGTTCTGTTGGTTTCTTTCTTGGGCTTGTCTTGCAGCAGGAGGCTTCTGGGTACACGTCTGGCTCTGTTGATCTGTTTCCTTATTTCTTCATGTGAGTATTGTAGTTTTGAGAATGCTTGGTGAAGATCTTGTAGGTGTTGGCCTCTGTCTGAGGGGTTGAAGCAAATGCGGTTGTATCTCAGCGCTTGGCTGTAGACAATGGATCATGTGGTGTGTCCGGGGTGGAAGCTGGAGGCATGAAGGTAGGCATAGCCGTCAGTGGGTTTTCGGTATAGGGTGGTGTTAACGTGACCGTCACTTATTTGCACCGTTGTGTCTAGGAAGTGGACCTCCTGTGTAGATTGGTCCAGGCTGAGGTTGATTGTGGGTTGGAAGCTGTTGAAATCGTGGTGGAATTCTTCCAGGGTTTCCTTCCCATGGGTCCAGATGATGAAGATGTCATCAATGTAACATAGGTAGAGAAGGGGCATGAGTGGACTAGAGCTGAGGAAGCGTTGTTCCAGGTCAGCCATAAAAATGTTGGCATATTGTCCATGCTGGCACATGGACTCCTCCTGAGGGTCGAAATGACAGTCTGGACCTATACATAGAATGCTTCTGCCAATGTGCACAGGCAGAAATAGTGGAAAAACAACGTCGCTTGCCTCATAACCTAAGTCTGGAGGTATATATTGTCATCAAATTTGAAATAATTGTGCGTGAGGATAAAGTTACAGAGCTCAGCAAACAGTTGTGCTGTGGCATCATCAGGGATACTGTTTCTGTCAGCTTGTATTCCATCTGTGTGTGGGATGTTTGTGTAGAGAGCCTTTACATCCATGGTGGCTACGATGGTGTTTTCTGGAAGATCACCAATGCATTGTAGTTTTCTCAGGAAATCAGTGGTGTCACGGAGATAGCTGGGAGTGCGGGTGGCCTAGGGTCTGAGTAGAGAGTTCAAATATCCAGACAGTCCTTCAGTGAGAGTACCAATGCCCAAGATGATGGGGCATCCAGGGTTTCCGGATCTTGGGTAGTAGACAGAATAACCGCTGTCAGGGCTCTACGGGTATGTTGATTTGTTCCGGTGTTAGTGTAGGGAGCGTCTTCAGTAGATGGTGCAGTTTCTTAGTGTATTCCTCAGTGGGATCTGAGGAAAGTGGCCTGTAGAATTTGGTATTGGAGAGTTGCATGGCAGCATCCTTTTGGTAGTCAGACCTGTTCATGATGACAACAGCATCTCCTTTATCAGCCTCTTTGATTATAATGTCAGGGTTGTTTCTGAGGCTGTTGATGGCATTGAGTTCTGCACGACTTAGGTTATGAGGCAAGCATAAACTGAAGCATATTCTCACCAGCAACTACACACCGCACCATAGTAACTCTAACTCAGGAACCAATCCATGCAACAAACCTTGATGCCAACACTGCCCACATATCTACACCAGTTACACCATCACAGCACCTAACCGGATCAGCCACACCGTCACTGGTTCATTCACCTGCACGTCCACCAATGTAATATACGCCATCATGGGTCAGCAATGCCCCTCCGCGGTGTACATTAGCCAAACTGGACAGTCCCTACGTAAAAGAATAAATGGACACAAATCAGATATTAGGAATGGCAATACACAAAAACCTGTGGGAGAACACTTCAATCTCGCTGGACACACAATAGCAGATTTAAAGGTAGCCATTCTGCAGCAAAAAAACTTCAGGACCAGACTTCAAAGGGAAACTGCCGAGCTTCAGTTCATTTGCAAATTTGACACTATCAGCTCAGGATTAAACAAAGACTGTGAATGGCTAGCCAACTACACAAGCAGTTTCTCCTCCCTTGGTGTTCACACCTCAACTGCTAGAAGAGGGCTTCATCCTCCCTGATTGAACTAACCTCCTTAACCCTAGCCTGATTCTTGCTTGCATATTTATACCTGCCTCTGGAAATTTCCACTACATGCATCCGACGAAGTGGGTATTCACCCACGAAAGCTCATGATCCAATATGTCTGTTAGTCTATAAGGTGCAACAGTACTCTTTGCCGCTTATAAAAAATAGAAGTTCTTATACATCTGCTAAAAGCTTACCAGAGATGACCCGTCAGTCTTATGGGGGCAATGGTAGGTCAGTCTGTCCAACTCTTCCACAAGGGTCGGAAGATCCTTACACAGAAGGTCCCGTCCATTAGCTGGATAGCAAAAAAAAAAAAAAAAAGGCCCATAGTCAGTTAAAATGCAGCCTTGCTATGCTAAAAGCCCTTTCTTTGTACACTGGTTTCTGGAAAACTCAGTTTGAACCAGGATATGCAAGCCTCCCCAGGGTGTTGTACTTTTCTGGAGGTGTTTACAGCCTGAGTGATTCACCTTAATCACCCTCACTGTTTTTATTTCCTGGAGGAATGAAAATCAACCCTCCAGCCCTTTGAGTTGCATACAATCCATGGCCCACAGTGATACATAAACTGTTCATATCTCTATGTTCCCCCCAAGACAGTGCACGTTGTTGAAATATCTGTCACAGCATGTATGGGGATTTGAACTGCTTTGGTCCTCTGAAGCTTTGAACAAGCTTCCCCAGCCAGGGAAGTGTGCAAACCATGCTAATACAGTGTGACCCTGTGTCTCCCTCTAATAACTAGATGACTTAGAGAGGATTGTGTCTGCTAGTGTGTCTGAATCAATGCTCTGCTTTATCTCAAGCAGTAGAAGCTCATGCTTTTAGATCCAGAATTGTCAGGTTCGGTCCCTGCAGTTCACTCAGCCTGGAACACTGTTACAAGTAGCCGGCTTCTGGATCTGAAGACACGAGCTTCTACTACCTGTGCAAAAGAACCAGGTCCAGTAAACCATAGCAGTCTCAAACCTTTATGTGTGTACTATACACTAGAAGGGGACACTGAGGAACAATGTGTTAGCATTAATTAAGTCAGTTCTTCACTTGGCAGCTGTGTAGTGGGACCTTTGAGACATTGGCACCCAATCAGCCCGTTTGGGATGGTGGTGTGAGCATTAGTAGCTGAATGTTTCTGCTAAAATTGCCAACAGTGAAATAGGTAACAATGGTGGCAGTGAAATTGTCATCTTTGAGTGTCTGACTTCATCCAGTAAAATAAATGGGGGCAGTTAATACTTGCAGCAGTTATTGTTTCAGGCTCTCTCTAAAGTCAGGAGTACCTCATTGCCTCTGTTTATATGATCTGGTTCAGGTTTTCCAGGTTATCTAGAAACATTTTTTTCTTTTAAATGAGAGTTCAGATTTGGGAGCACATTGAGCAAAAAGGGTGTTGCTCAAAAGGTATATTCTCTGAGGAATTCCATGGCAATTCTAGTGCTCTAGCTATGTTGTCCAAGAGCCTCTTTTGAAAGAAAACCTATACTCAGAAAGTGATTGAAATATTTCTGTCTTCCACAAAGTCATCCCCAATTTGGAATATTCTGCGGTTGGGAATAAACCCAGCTCATGTTACCAGTCTGAGGAAATCAAGGTAATCAAAAAGTTGTTCACAGGATCAGTTATTGTTTGTTCTTAAACCAAACACATTTCACAAATATACTTCCAGTTTTATTTATTATCAAGCTGAACACATTTTGAAGAACTCCCTCTTACCTTCACATCAAAGAGCTTCAGTTATTAGCTCTCAAAATCCACGGTTGTACCATGGAAACATAATTTGGTTCTGGAACTCCTAATAAGACCTTTTAGTCCCAGGCAACCGTGTTTTTATGTTTCCTCTCCTTTAAAGTGTCCTTTCTAGTAGTCATTATCTCAGCCCACAGGGTGTCTGAATTGGAAGCACTGTCTGTGAATTCTCAGTACTGCACCTTCCATTCCAACAAAGTGATGCTTCAAGCATTGTCTGGTTATACCGAAAGAAGGACAGGAGACATTTGACATGGGTTTAATTAGGCCACAACTTTATTATTAAATGTCTGGGACTATTCGGCATATAAAAGTGTACAGTTCAGGTAACCCCATGTTTATTCTGTAATTACCTGGGGGGCTTTTGCCATCTCCCCCTCTCTTTCCATCCAGGTCCCTCCAGCAAATCCATTGCCAGGACCTTACTATCTACCCCCATCACAGGAGGGCTATAAGAATCGGGGGTTGGCTCCCTGCCGTACCAATCATAGGAGTCCCCAACCTCTTTTTAAGTCCTTTTCCAAGCTATTTATCCGGTCACTGTATATCTTTCCTATGGAGTACCTGCACTGGACATCCGCCCTACACTTAAATAATGAGTTGCGACATACGGGCTACTCCCCTTCATGCCATGCATGAACAGAGCCCTTCCTGAACCTACTGTGCAGAAGGTGAAAAAACCCCAACTGCACCCAAGCCAATATGGTGGCAAGGGAAAAATTCCTTCCCTTGACCAAACCTGGTATTTTACTACGTAATGGGGGGGGAGGGGGCTTGAGTCCTGCTTCAGACTGCTCTGTGTAAAAGGAAGCTTCAGGCGCAGGGCTGCCCCGTTTAAACCCTGCATTCCTAGGGGATGACTACTGTCCCATTTTGCAACATTTTTCATCTCCCCCCTCTCATCCCCAGCACTGTTCCCTTCATTCGACCAGCCAGCCTAATACTACCTCCCACCTTAAAAGTCCTATTGGGTTAAATGGAGGTGAGCGGGCGCAAGCCTGCCCATGGCTAAAGTATTCTCCCCCAGCCTGTGGGGAAGATCCACTGGACCCGGGAACTCAGATAATTACACGGGACAACAGAAAATATAACAAGGACAGGTGTGAAGGTGCAGGGTGGTCATTCATACCAAAGTGACCTCTTCCTTCCATATATAATTTCTCCTCATGTTCTCCCTTAAGCCAGTACATTTGGGACAAAAACAATGCCAAATATTGCATGTCCACAAAGCAATCAAAATGTGTCTTATCAGTGTATCTCTCTCATTCATGAGCTCCATCCCTATTCATTTTATATCATCTGGCATTGATGGGAAACAAAATAACAAAGGTTTAGCTGAAAAAAATGTTGTTTCAAAGAAGCCTACAAAAAAGGCTTCTACCATCCAAAATCATCCCTGCAAATCAGAGAAGGGCAATTGTCTTTTCAGGGACTGAAAAGTCCCCTTCATCGTACAAAGAAATAGGCAAAGAAGCTAGATGGTTCATTAAATACATTTTCCTGCTACTACAAATTGGCTATACAAGCACCTGCAGGTGTCAACTTTGACAGAAGGGTGTAACATGAACTGAAGCTATAGTAGTATTAATGCAATCTGTCTATTATGTACATAATTATGGGAGCCATCTGTGGGGCTTTCACTGCTATAAATATCCCCATATTGATATAGTGAGCTTGAACAGCAAAGGGAAATGTGTTACCTGAGCTTTCTTTTCTGGGCATCCAGATTCATCATTCTGCCACTTACCTTAACTGTTCAATGTTTACATGTACATTTGACATTTCTATCTCGTACGCTTAGGTGAGTAACTTGGGGAAAATTATCAAAGTTTTAATATTGATATGTAGCATTCTCATAGTATGTTTCACCTTTGGAAGCAACCTAACTGTTTTTATTTTTGCTAGAAGAGGAGCAAGCCAAAACTCTTAATTGACAGTACTTCTCCTGCCTCCTCTAGCAATAGAGAAGAAAGCAATCTAATGTTGGAATTGCTAACCTAGATAATAGGAGAAGAAAAAAATTATCAGATAACGCATTTGTCTTCTTCATATGTATTTGTTATTCAAAAGTATTCATTCAAAGATTCATTCCCTGAGTAATTGTTTCTTGTCAGATTAATCACAAATTGTGAATATATCAGATTCACAAGTCTCATTGTTGCCTAACCCAGATTAGTTACACAATTAATATAAAAATGCACTTTTTATGACTATTGAGATCAGTGAAGTTCAAATATTTGAAAATGAGCATGGAAAATTTGGAAATGTGGACAAACTGAAATTATTTTCCAGTTCAAATGAATAATGTTTTGAACAATTCATTCAGCTCCTGTTCACAACAGTCCCAGCTGAGCTCAGATAGTCAGATACCATAGTGATGGCTGTGACTTAACAACCTGACTAGAATAGCATCCGATGAAGTGAGCTGTAGCTCATGAAAGCTTACGCTCTAATAAATTTGTTAGTGCCACAAGTCCTCCTTTTCTTTTTACGATACAGACTAACACGGCTGCTACTCTGAAACCAGTTGTCACTAGTTTCTAATGGAACAATTGCTTTGGTATCTTTCACAAGCTTAGCCTTACTTCTATATTACCATAATACACCATCCAAATGTATAAACAAAATGTGCATTGACACAAAAGTAGTATTTGTTTTTGGTGTCTAAGAGAAGCAATTCCAAGATGCTATAATGGTTTGATATGTGATTCAGTGAGCCTACTTTTTATAGAAAATAGAGATGATGGATGCTTGTGCTGAAAAGGAATATATTCTGTGTAATAACAATTTGCGTTGTGGGGTAAAAGAGCATTCAAATGCCATTATCAGTGATTTCTAAATGAAGCTTAATCTGCATTACTTGTTCTCATTTTATTTTTTACCAACAAGGAAGCAGCAGAATATTATTCATTATAATATGTGTGCATGTGAGTCAACAGTTGGGTGTTAGGGAAAATGAGCTAGACATGCATGGTATTTTCATGAAAAAGTACATAATATTTTGATTTAATTGCACAAAGAACAGAACCAACTAAAATCCTCATTAGTTTGGTTACGAAGATCACTCTTCCTTGTGTGAAAACTACCACTAAAGAGTCAAAAGAGCAATATAAAGACAAGTGTTGGCACAATGATTTAAGTTAAAAAAGTATTGAATATATTTGGAAATGTGCTGGGATGGATAATAATATAGAAAATATGATAAAACCATTATTGAAATCAATGGTTCAGACTCATCTAGAATACTGTGTTCAGTTTTGGTTTCCTTGTCTCATAAGGTTCAGAAATAGGCAATGAGAATGATTGGAGATATGGAAAAATTCTCATATGAAGACATATTGAAAAGATTGGGATTGAGAGGAGACAAATAAGAGGACATGATAAAAGTATACAAGATAATCAGTAGTATAGAGAAGGTAAACCATGAATTTTTGTTCACTTCTTCTCATAATAGAAGAATAAGGGATATTTAATGAAATTCAAAGATAGCAAATTCAGAACTGTTAAATGCTTTTTTTTTCTACACAAAGCACAACTTGCTTGTGAAACTCATGGTCACAAGACATTGTTGAGGTCAGAAGCTCACCAGGACTCAGAAAACGATCAGACATTTATATGGGTAGCAAGAACACCCAGTTATAATAATATAGAATAGATAGAAACCTTCAAGCTTTGGGTCATAAATCAATTTGTAATTATCGGGGGCCAGAAGGAAACTTTCTCTGAGAAAACTATCTACTGCAGGGTTTCTTCATCTGAAGCATCTGGCATTGGCCACTATCTAAGAGGATGTTTGACTAGATCAGTGATGGGCAGGCTGAGTGCTTCCCATCAGCGTAATCTGATTGCAGGCCGTGAGACATTTTGCTGACATTGACTGTCTGGAGGCATGCTCCCCTGTAGTTTCCAGTGGCCGCGTTTCGCCGTTCCTAGCCAATAGGAGCTGTGGGAAGCGGTGGGCTGCAGGGATGTGCTGGCTGCCACTTCCCGGAGCGCCCATTGGCGGGAAACAGCGAACCATGGCCACTGGGTCAATGTCAGCAAAATGTCTCGCGGCCTGCAATGAGATTACCCTGATGGGCCACCGGTTGCTCACCACTGGACTAGATGGACCACAGGTCTGATCCAGTACGGCTGTTCCAGTGAAGGAGTTTGGCAGTATGGAGATTTTGTTCACTCTGTAAGTCCTCTAGTCTACTTGTCTGCTTCCTCCTCCTCTTCTTTTTATTTGTCCAGGAGAATAGTAAAGTTACAATTTCAGATGTAGACACTGCTATCTGATATAATATCATGGTTAAACATAACATTGTGCATTCTACTTTTACATCCATAGACAACAAGTAAGGTGCTATTCATTTCCAATTTATTAGTCATGTCTCAGCATTTTAACCCTGCAGCCCTTCACAAGTGTTACCTAAAGCCTGTATGCCTCTCTTGGGCAGTTTATACAAAATTCAGAAGTAAAACAGGACATCATAGTAATTACACTATAATGACTGTATGTTTTGTTACATAGTTTGGCAAAACTATTCTAAAATGACTTTCTTCTCATCTGTAAAGCATAGCGGTGTTTGGTTTGGTTTTGGGTTGTGGGGTTTTTTTGCTATGTTTAAGAGGGTTATGGAATTTCATCACATCCACAGTCGAAGAAGGAATTGAAATGACAGTTGGTCAGTGACCAGCTCCAAACTCATTTATTTATGAAACAGTTATTGTGTAAGTTGATGGAAAGTTGCATGCAATCTGTTAAACTCTAGAAACAGATCAATGTTATCAAACATTTGACATACTGTTTATTGAAGGATCCATGTCAACCATTCTTGAACACATGCAGATATTTTGTGTGCAAAAGGAGTTATCAGTATATAGGAAGTGTTTTTTTTTCACTACAAAATCCACAAACTCTACATAAAGCATTGCCATCTACTGCGTGTTTTAGGAGAACTAACTCAGTTTCCATAAAAAGAAGTAGTACTTGTGGCACCTCAGAGAATAACCAATTTATTAAAGCATAAGCTTTTGTGGCCTCAGCCCCCTTCATCGGATGCATAGAATGGAACATATAGTAAGATATAGATATACACAGAGAAGGTGGAAGTTGCCATACAAACTGTAAGAGGCTAATTAGTGAAGATGAGCTGTTATCAACAGGAGAAAAAAACTTTCGTAGTGATAATCAAGATGGCCCATTTAGACAGTTGACAAGAAGGTGTGAGGATACTTAACTTAGGGAAATAGATTCAATATGTGTAATGACCCAGCCACTCCCAATCTCTATTCAAACCCAAGTTAACGGTATCTAGTTTGCATATTAATTCAAGCTCAGCAGTTTCTCGTTGGAGTCTGTTTTTGATGCTTTCGTGTTCATCAAGGAGTTCCTATGGTAACTAAAAATCATTATCTGTGTGATCATCTTGTTGTTTTATGATGCCCTTACAATTCTGCACTTTTTTTAAAGTACCAAATGCTGTTTGACAACTTACTGGCAATAAATGTAAAAGTGACTGACTGTGTTACCTCAGTGCAGCTGTGATGTGTTGCAATACAAACTAGAAAGCTAGTTTCTGGGAAAAAAAATCTGGCTTCAGGAACCAGGTCACCAATACACAATGAGTGTATGGAGGAAAGGCAACAGCACTTGATTGATTTGACTTCAGTTGTACTGAAAACCAGTTCCCAAGCCTTTCCTTGAGAGGCAAAGGTGCCATGCTAGTTGCCTCCAGCAAAATGTGAGTGAGTTCATCAAGAGACAGTGGGGAGAAAAGCAATTTTTGAAGGGTAATTTGAAAAATCTTAGCAATTCAAGCGGTACTAAACATTGTCATTACCTTATCATTACAGTTTCCAAAAATTGGCACAATATAACATTACTCAGAAAAGATATCCAAAGGTAAAGGTATAAAATGTTTGATTATGCAAATAAGATCGGATGTAAATGATTAATCTTTAATTTTCATTTGTTTCTATATATATAATATAAAAATAACCACTAAAATATTCAAAAGTACATGGAAATTATACATTTTGTTTTTAAGTTTAGTTCTTAAGTTAAATTCTTTGATCATGGTTGTTAAAAATATGCCTTTGTTGTTAGAACTTGTACAATGACAGGAGTATTACAGGCAAATTCAAGACATGAGATTGTGACCTTTTACTAAACAAGCACTTCTTGTAATTGTAATTGCCTGGGGCTAGTGGATACTACTATTACATTCATTTCCACAGTAATTGTACACCTATTTGAAAAGACATGTCATGCATCATGCGTATCCACTTTAAATAGTTCGGTATGATTATAGCTAATTAAATCATACATTTACTAATCACACTGCATTTACTAATGTTAAGTGTTTGACTAACACCCACAAAAGAAACCCAGAAATTCATAGTTCCGATTCATAAAATATTGTCCTTACTCTGAATGTATCTCCAAACCAGAGCTGTAAGAAATATATATTTTTGACAAAATTTTGCAGCCAATTTTTTTCCATTTTGTGCAAATTTGCACCTTCCAGATTTTTCTTGATTCATTGTTTCAGTGAAACGGCTATATGTTTTTAGGATAAATTTTGGTATTGTTTTGAATTTAATGTGTCAGTCAATGGCACTGTCGCTCTTTACGGCGCATGGTGGATGCGCTGATGAGTTCTTTGACGGTTGAGTCCGATGCATGAGCGACAGTCCCATACTCAGGTAAGGCACACCCATGCACTAGCAATGCTCCGCATCTGAGCAGCAGATTCTTTCCTCCCCTGATGCCGGTCATCACAGAGCTTGATCCCGTCTGCCTCGCAACGCTTTGCTCCGTCTACAAGCTGACTCTGCCACCCAGAGCGGCATTCTGCGCTCCTTTTCCAATCATCCGCAGAGACTCCAGAGGATACTAAATCATCTTTACAAGCATCCTGAAATCTGCGCAGCAGTCTGCTTCTCTTTCTAGACCCTTTGCAAGCTTCAGGGTACAGCACATTCTTTGAGATCATGTAATCTGGCATTTGCTTGACAAGTCCAAGCCACCTGAGTCTTTTCTTACTAATCAACATTCCATGAATGACATACCTGCCCGATTTAACACTGCTACATTTGTCACCGTTTCTTGCCATCTTATTCAAAGAATTTTATGCATCTGATGTACAAACTGTTTAGTCTTTTTTGTATGTTTGGCTCAAGTCATCCATGGAGCTGCAACTAGCGAGAGATGTTAAGAGTAACAAGAAGGGTTTCTTCAGGTATGTTGGCAACAAGAAGAAAGCCAAGGAAAGTGTGGGCCCCTTAATGCATGAGGGAGGCAACCTACTGACAGAGGATGTGGAAAAAGCTAATGTACTCGGTGCTTTTTTTGCCTCTGTCTTCACGAACAAGGTCAGCTCCCAGACTGCTGCGCTGAGCATCACAACATGGGGAATAGATGGCCAGCCCTCTGTGGAGAAAGAGGTGGTTAGGGACTATTTAGAAAAGCTGGACGTGCACAAGTCCATGGGGCTGGACGAGTTGCATCCGAGAGTGCTAAAGGAACTGGCGGCTGTGATTGCAGAGCCATTGGCCATTATCTTTGAAAACTTGTGGCGAACGGGGGAAGTCCCGGATGACTGGAAAAAGGCTAATGTAGTGCCAATCTTTAAAAAAGGGAAGAAGAAGGATCCTGGGAACTACAGGCCAGTCAGCCTCACTTCAGTCCCCGGAAAAATCATGGAGCAGGTCCTCAAAGAATCAATCCTGAAGCACTTACATGAGAGGAAAGTGATCAGGAACAGTCAGCATGGATTCACCAAGGGAAGGTCATGCCTGACTAATCTAATCACCTTCTATGATGAGATTACTGGTTCTGTGGATGAAGGGAAAGCAGTGGATGTATTGTTTCTTGACTTTAGCAAAGCTTTTGACACGGTCTCCCACAGTATTCTTGTCAGCAAGTTAAAGAAGTATGGGCTGGATGAATGCACTATAAGGTGGGTAGAAAGTTGGCTAGATTGTCGGGCTCAACGGGTAGTGATCAATGGCTCCATGTCTAGTTGGCAGCCGGTGTCAAGTGAAGTGCCCCAGGGGTCGGTCCTGGGGCCAGTTTTGTTCAATATCTTCATAAATGATCTGGAGGATGGTGTGGATTGCACTCTCAGCAAATTTGCGGATGATACTAAACTGGGAGGAGTGGTAGATACGCTGGAGGGCAGGGATAGGATACAGAGGGACCTAGACAAATTGGAGGATTGGGCCAAAAGAAATCTGATGAGGTTCAATAAGGATAAGTGCAGGGTCCTGCACTTAGGATGGAAGAACCCAATGCACAGCTACAGACTAGGGACCAAATGGCTAGGCAGCAGTTCTGCGGAAAAGGACCTAGGGGTGACAGTGGACAAGAAGCTGGATATGAGTCAGCAGTGTGCCCTTGTTGCCAAGAAGGCCAATGGCATTTTGGGATGTATAAGTAGGGGCATAGCGAGCAGATCGAGGGACGTGATCGTCCCCCTCTATTCGACATTGGTGAGGCCTCATCTGGAGTACTGTGTCCAGTTTTGGGCCCCACACTACAAGAAGGATGTGGATAAATTGGAAAGAGTCCAGCGAAGGGCAACAAAAATGATTAGGGGTCTGGAACACATGACTTATGAGGAGAAGCTAAGGGAAGTGGGATTGTTTAGTCTGCGGAAGAGAAGAATGAGGGGGGATTTGATAGCTGCTTTCAACTACCTGAGAGGTGGTTCCAGAGAGGATGGTTCTAGACTATTCTCAGTGGTGGAAGAGGACAGGACAAGGAGTAATGGTCTCAAGTTGCAGTGGGGGAGGTTTAGGTTGGATATTAGGAAAAACTTTTTCACTAGGAGGATGGTGAAACACTGGAATGCATTGCCTAGGGAGGTGGTGGAATCTCCTTCCTTAGAAGTTTTTAAGGTCAGGCTTGACAAAGCCCTGGCTGGGATGATTTAATTGGGGATGGGTCCTGCTTTTGAGCAGGGGGTTGGACTAGATGACCTCCTGAGGTCCCTTCCAACCCTGATATTCTATGATTCTATGTTTCTGAGCCATATAGAAGAGTAGATAAAACACTCAAATGTGGATTTTCGCTTTAGTTGACAACTTGTTATTGGTCCAAGCTCTGTCTTGCAAAAGACCAAAGTTCCTGGCTGCTTTGTCAATTCTACAGGTAAGCTCAGCATCAAGACCTACATTGCTGGTAACAGTAGAGCCAAAGTAGTAAAACTAGCCAACATCTAGAATACCATCTATTTGATGTGTATTTCCTTAAGCCATAACCTGATTGTGCACTGGCTATGCAGTTACTGCAGTAAGGTTCTGCAGGGGTAACTGAGGGCAGGTCTACACTTAAAACTCTGTATCAGTGCAGATGCACTGATGCAGATATGCTGCTGTAGCATTTTAATGACAACACTACACGAGAGGTGATAACTATGTCAATGAGAGAAGCCCTCCTGCTGACATGGTACTGTCTACACTGTGGGTAAGGTTGATTTTTCACACCCCTGAGTGACGTTATATCAACTTAAGTTCCTAGTGTAGACCATGTCTAAGGTCTGTTCTACACTACAGACCTATATCGATATAACTACAATGCTCATGAGTGTGAAAAATCCACACCCCTGAGCGATGTAGTTATACCAACCTAACTCCTTATGTAGACAGCTCTATGTTGACAGGAGAGCTTTTCCCGTCAACGCAGCTACGACCTCTTGGGGAGGTGAATTAACTACGCCAACAAGAGCGCTCTCTCCCATTTGCATAGAGCGCCTTTGTTAAAGCACAGCAGAGCAGCTGTGTCGGTGCAGCATTGTAAGTGTAGACCTGCCCTAAGATAGAGACAGAAGTTCTGAAAAGAGGAAAATATTTTACAGAAAAGTGACCGAAACATGTAAGAGGTGGGTGTTTTTTGTTGGCGGGCGGTGGGAGGGGGAGTTTTAGAATTTTTGTGGGGATTTTCAACAGAGGATAGGAAGGACAAGAATTTGGGGAAGTCTTTGTTGTTGTACCACCTCTCTCCTCTGGTGTCTTATCTACTATGACTCTTTCTGTTCCTATACTGCTTGGGAAGCAGGCCAGTCCTCGCCCACAGACAAACTGCCAACCTGAAGTATATTCTCACCAGCAACAACAAACCGCACCATAGTAATTCTAACTCAGGAACCAATCCATGCAACAAACCTTGATGCCGACTCTGTCCACATATCTACACCAGCGACACCATCACAGCACCTAACCAGATCAGCCATGCCATCACCGGTTCATTCACCTGCACGTCCACCAATGTAATATATGCCATCGTGTGCCAGCAATGCCGCTCTGCTATGTACATCGGCCAAACTGCACAGTCCCTACGTAAAAGGATAAATGGACACAAATCAGATATTAGGAATGGCAATATACAAAAACCTGTAGGAGAACACTTCAACCTCCGTGGACACACAATAGCAGATTTAAAGGTAGCCATCCTGCAGCAAAAAATCTTCAGGACCAGACTTCAAAGAAAAACGGCCGAGCTTCAGTTCATTTGCAAATTTGACACCATCAGCTTAGGATTAAACAAAGACACTGAATGGCTAGCCAACTACACAAGCAGTTTCTCCTCCCTTGGTGTTCACACCTCAACTGCTAGAAGAGGGCCTCATCCTCCCTGATTGAACTAACCTCCTTATCCCTAGCCTGTTTCTTGCTTGCATATTTATACCTGCCTCTGGAAATTTCCACTACATGGCATCCGACGAAGTGGGTATTCACCCATAAAAGCTCATTCTCCAATACGTCTGTTAGTCTATAACATGCCACAGGACTCTTTGCTGCTTTTATAGATCCAGACTAACACGGCTACTCGTCTGATATACTGCTTTCTGTCCTTGTCTATTTTCTTTCTTTTTGTCTCTCCTATTTTCTTTGGACGTGAAAGGGACATGGCCTCTTGGTATATGTTCTTCAGTCTTTTTGGTCTGCCCTGCTTTAGAGAAATATACAAGGGAGTGTTTATCCATTTCAGCTGTTGTGGTCTCTTGTGTACTATATAGCTACCTTTAGTTTTTTATTCCTATTTTTCCAATGTAAACAACAAATATGAGCAGTAAAAAAAATATAATAACAGGAGTACAGCTAAAGACAGGACAACTAAAGAATATCTGTAAACGAAAGAAACTAGTATTTAATAAACATTTGCAACATTGATAATCACAATTCTTCTAATAACTCCTGCAGTACATACAGCACAAATTAAATTGTAAAATGCATGCAATTTACTTGATAGCCTGTGATTGATCTGAATTTTTCTGTGCTTCTTTCCCATGACACTTCCTAAAATTGTTAATTATGGTAGTCTATTGTAAGAAGTCATTGCTGAGATCAGAGTTAAAACCATATTCTAAATGATGCTGAACACAGTAGCCAATGTTCAAATATTAATAATTTGGCTATCACATAAAAGCAGCCTTATAGATGTCAGCTTTTTAAAAAATATATCCATTTTTCAACTTTTCTGTAGCATGAGAAATTGTCTATTTTCTTTCTAAAAAGTTAAGCGGACAAAAATATTTTAGAAGAGGTTTACAAAACAATTTAATTTGGACAGGATGAGTTCTTGTATGGCAAAACTTCAGTCCTGAGAAAATGTTCATGATCAGGTTATGAACTATAAAAAAGAACAAAAAAACCCACCCTAATTTATTAAAGAAAATAGTTAATAATAAGGTCTGAATCTGCAAAAAGGAAAGGAGTACTTGTGGCACCTTAGACTAACAAATTTATCTGAGCATAAGCTTTCGTGAGCTACAGCTCACTTCATCGGATTCATGCATCCGATGAAGTGAGCTGTAGCTCACGAAAGCTTATGCTCAAATAAATTTGTTAGTCGCTAAGGTGCCACAAGTACTCCTTTTCTTTTTAGTTAATAATAAGGAATCTCATACATATATTATGAACTGGAAGGTCTCTCAGGCTCTCTTGAAGATTGTTTTCTCATTTTTGTATTTTGCATACCAGTGCACACTCTTGGAAACAAATGTCTAAAAAGCCCACACCCTCCAGATGTGCTGTGATGAATTTGTGAAAAAAACAACACATTGGCAAAGTTTTAAAAAAAGCTATCTGCAAGAATTTTTGCTTAACTAGATTAATTTCAATTCACTCTCTAACTTCCCCAGACTAAAGTAATTGCTTTTTAACATGTAAGATGTTGTTAGTGTGGTTACGATATGGCACTTGAGCCACTAGTTGCTCTGGATTTAACGGTTCGGACTGACACTCTTATTTTTCTACCTGGGTTTTAGGCATAGTAAATGCAGTGTAAAAGGCAGTGCGCAGAATGCTGAAATATTGGAATGGTGGGAATAGGAGACATTTGGATGGAAGTCAGAAAAGGAGTCACTGGACTCCTTTAGTAGCTAAGAGTAGAGAGCTCAAAATCTACTTGGAGTGAAATTTGCCATGTTTAGTCTCAACCATTAAATGAATTTATTGGGGAAACTTCAGGAAAGTTGGTTATTTTTGAGTTATATGACCATGGAACAAAAAAAAAATCTTAGTTCTTACCTCACATTTTAATCAGAAGTGTTTTTAGAATCAGAAATAGTTGAAACTGGAAACATTGAAACTGACTGGTTTGATAGCACTCCATGAAAATTACCCCTCATCCTTCCACCCCAGCCCATTCCCCCAAAAAAGGAGATTTGAAGAAATTAATTAAGAATTTTTAAAATTCTGAATGCTTTTCTAATTGGTGGTTTCACACATGTATTAGGAGAACTAAAATAAATGTTTATTTCCATTATTTTGGATGACCGAGTTAAGGACTCCTCTCTTTTAATCAATTCACAGGATTTCTTCATAAAGACAAACTCTGCAAGATGGATAGGTTCCGTTCAGAGAATTTACAAACTCTACAAGCAGAATAGACTTGGCCTGACATATTTCCCTCCCCCCGCCCAAACATAACCCAAGAAATTAAATACAAAAATTCCATTAATAGAACACTGTTTGATAAATCAAGTGCAAGAAGTCAGACAATTCCAGAGGTTAAGGTTTCTTCCACTGCACTAATCCAGGCACTTGGTAAATATGTAATATCTTTTTGTTAAACGTTTAGGACTAAATTATTGCTGCCCCAACAAGGGTCTGTTGCAGTGGATAGAAAGGAGGGGCGGGATTTTGAGTTGAGAGAGAGATTTTCTAATAGGGCACAGGAAGCTGCCTAGTGGCAACAAGGTGTCCTGGGCTAGCCTAAATCCTCAGAAATAATCTGATCTGGGATTTCTCTGGGTAACTTCTGCACAGGTCACTATATGTGCATGTAATTCACAGGCATCAGAATATGTTAGTTATTCTGTAGTTGTTATAGCACATGATAATAAAACCTGAAGAGTACAGGAGAGAGATTAAAACAAAAAAACAAGGAATATATATATTTCTTTCCTATTGACTGTGATCTCCTCCACCCCACCCCTCTAACCCCTGCAACAGTGGCTGTCCTAGTAGTAAACGGTTGTGGCACAGATCCAGAGTTCTTCAGTGTCTTAAATGGTTCTGATTTCCTGTTTAGTGACTTTTTGATTGCTTGAAACTTCCTCACTTTTGTGAAGGCTAGTTGTTCACCAGAGCTGAAATACAGGATAGTATTTCTGTTTCTGACCATTTTTTATTGTCTGTTTCTTTGTTTTGTTGCTGTTATAAATAAAACATAACTCTGAAAAGGATATCAGAAGAAGAGAGTGTAGTTGAATAATGCTTAACTTACAGCATATTGATGAATGCTCTTGGAATACATAGGCAGAATAAATAGGTACATATGGAATTGCATTTGACTCCCACATGAATTTAGTAAATTCCTTGTGTTCTGTTCTATTACAGTAAATACCAAAAAGGAATGATAATAGGGAATACTTTAAATATGGTATAAGCATTTGGAACTTAACCTTTATCAATGTAGTGACTAATTTCAGTGAAAATATGAGTGTTGCGATTGTTTCTCCTCTGTTGCTTATTTAAAGTAAAACAAAAAATGATTCTTTTTCTCTCTGACATCAGTATCTTTGAAAATGGCATATCTGATTAACAAACAAGTGATTCTCAAGTTTGAGTTTCCGGATTTGTTGTTGTTGTTGTTTCTCTATTGCTACAATTTCCACCACTGGAAATATGTCAGACTGTGTTTGTTCTGCTCAGATATTATTTAGACTTGCTTTGAGGTACTACACTGTATTAAGCTTTCTAGCTATGCTAGCTGAGATGCTATTTTTTGTTACATTGCAGCTTATAGTTTGCTGCTTGGTAATCAGACCTGTGTAGTTGTTGTGATGCTTTGACAGTGTCTGTTAGACAAATGTGCATGAAGAATTGAATTTAGCATAACTCAATTTACAGGAATGTACTATTATTCTTTATTGTTTTTGAGCTTGAGTTGAAACACAGCATTGCCACTTGCCTTTGGCATTAGTCTGACACAGTTACTATAAGTGTCCTTGCACAGCTGCATATTCATGAGCAAATTATAAGAAGGACCTATTGTAGTTTCTGAAGTCCAAGTGGATATTACCCATGATACTGAAAACTGAGTTTGATAGTATTATAATGTAGAAGAGAGAGAGCTCCCATGTGATACCTTCAGGGAAACTAGATAAATTATACTGACAACTATGGAGAATAATTGGACTAATTTATATATCCTGTTTTGGGGAAAGGGTAATGGGGGAAAAAGCTTTTCTTAAAACTTAACCTTATATTATCTTGTAACCCTTTCCCCTACACTCTGTCTTTATACTGTGATGTTTCCTTCTTTTCTCTTAGAAGCAGAATATCAGGGTTGGAAGGGACCTCAGGAAGTCATCTTGTCCAACCTCCTGCTCAAAGCAGAACCAATCCCCAATTTTTGCCCCAGATCCCTAAATGGCCCCCTCAAGGATTAAACTCACAACTCTGGGTTTAACAGGCCAATGCTCAAACCACTGAGCTATCCCTCCCCCAAAGGAAAGCATCTAGGACAAGATTTTTAAAGGTATTTAAGTCCCTACAGATGCAGATAGGCACATAACTCCCCTTGATTTTAATAGGAATTAGGTACCTAGGCACTTTTTAAAATCCCATTAGGCACCTAAATACCTTTAAAAACCTGGCACCTCATAGTTTAAGGCTGTTAGTGGAAATGCATAATAATATTTATTATTAAAGGTGAGCACATATATTCATCACTAAACTCTAAAATATGCCCATTTTTCTCACACACACACACACAATGCCAAAAGTTACACTTGTTTAGAGCAAAAATTATTGTGGTTTTTTTTTTGTTTTTTTTACTTTGGAAGGATGTTGTGGGAGGAAGAGAATACAGTTAACTGTCCAGTGTAGAGGCTCCCTTCCTGATGGTTGTTTTGTCTTGTGTGCAGTGCTGTGTCCAGAGGCTACTTTAGCAGTACTGCCTAAACATTACCTAATCATAGAGGCCTATTTTATTTCTGACTCTTTAAGATAATCAAATGCAGAGGCCTCTGCTGGGTCCAATTGCTTCTAGGTAGATCCATGCATTAGCGAAGAGGTGGTTTCTATCCCTGCATAATAACACTTATTTGCATCTTTGTCTGCCCAAAGGGAGCTTTTGTTGTCATAATCAAATAGACGCTTCCCACAGTTATTTGCTGTCTGACGATTTACTTGTTCTACCAACACTGGGCATAGAAGCTTACCAAACTAAAATATTTGCTGGCAACAAACTTCACAGCTCCCGGAGATACAACTTTTCCAACTCCCTCAATAAACAATCACATTCAATATATATAAAAGCTGCAACTTATGTAATGCTTTATTTTTTTCCCAATAAGAAATCACAGCACCACTCAGGAGGGCAGAAATGTGCTACAGACAGGGATTTTAAACTCTTGTTCAGCTTCAAAAATAAATATTATACATTAAAAGACCTTAAGGGAAATACACACTCCAGCTGCTTGGGCGAGAAATCCAAATCATAAACATATAAGAGGAAATTCAAGGGGTAGTAACTATAGATATGTTTTTGAAAAAATCTTAGCAGATACTTGAAACCCAAGAACAGGGTGATAGGAAAGGGAAAGATGAAAGACTAGAGAACATACTGGCAATGGAAGAAGTGAAACTGAACAAGAGAACTCAGATATCTGTATAATTACCTGAAGATTATGAAGAAAGGACTTCTTGGGAGTCTTCAAAAATGAATAGTTGAATAGTCATTATTTTAATGTTTCAAAGAAAATAGTATGAAGTTTGGTTTAATTAGGGAGGGCTTAACTCTGTGATAACTTTGTTCAATATTTTAAAAATAGAGAAAATTGAAAGGATAATATGGAAGTATTGGGTGGACAAAGCAGTCCTAGGAATGATAACTACAGGATATGTGATGACGCAGAACTTGTTGCCAGGGGACGTTGTGAAGGCCAAAAGTATAACTGAGTTCAAAAAAGAATTAGGTAAGTTCATGAAGGATAGGTCCCTCAATGTCTGTTAACCAAGATGGTGAGGGACTCAACCCCTGCTCTGGGTGTCCCTAAACCTCTGCCAGAAGATGGGACTGGATGACAGGGGTGGATCACTAGATAATTACCCTGTTCTGCTCATTCCCTCTGAAGCATCTGCCAGCAGTCAATGTCAGAAAAGAGATTATTGGGCTAGGTGGATCATTGGTCTGACCCAGTATAACCATTCCTATGTTCTGATGTTTGTGACATAATACATGGATACAAGGGAAGACAAAAAAAAATCTACAGTTATTTACTGAAAATATATGTGCATAAAAAGTGGCCAAAATAGAGACCATGGGTCAAATACAGTTCTCCAGAATTCCTTTATGTGCACTGACAGAGTTACACGATACCACAAAAGAAATTTTCTTCATTTCCCCATTGTGCAGCAGTCATGTTACAGCAAAGAAAATTGAACATGCAGTTTTTTACTTCCATTTGCGCTCGTTGTTCCTACACAGTCATAAAGACCAAGATAGACAGTAGATCCAGGACAAAGTGGAAATAACCAAGAGTTTCATTCCCAAACAATGTGGATAAGAATTTACAACTGATAGATAAGCAAAGCGGCCACTCAGTATTTGGACAAGAAAGAACAGCCATCATCAGCATGCTGGTCTTGCACTTTGTGTCGTCACATACACACGTACAAAGTAGTAAGAGAATGGTAGCATTTTATGACCCTTTATACTCTGCGAAGGTGTAAATGAATATATAAGGTATAATGCATTTTTAATTGACATGTGAATCACATGCTGTCAAGGTTCCTCCCCCACTCTGAACTCTAGGGTACAGATGTGGGGACCTGCATGAAAAACCTCCTAAGCTTATCTTTACCAGCTTAGGTCAAAACTTCCCCAAGGTACAAAGTATTCCACCCGTGGTCCTTGGAATGGCTGCTACCACCACCAAACTAATACTGGTTACTGGGGAAGAGCTGTTTGGACGCGTCTTTCCCCCCAAAATACTTCCCAAAACCCTGCACCCCACTTCCTGGACAAGGTTTGGTAAAAAGCCTCACCAATTTGCCTAGGTGACTACAGACCCAGACCCTTGGATCTTAAGAACAATGAACAATCCTCCCAACACTTGCACCCCCCCTTTCCTGGGAAATCTTGGATAAAAAGCCTCACCAATTTGCATAGGTGACCACAGACCCAAACCCTTGGATCTGAGAACAATGAAAAAACATTCAGTTTTTTACAAGAAGACTTTTAATAGAAAATAGAAGTAAATAGAAATGAAGAAATCCCCCCTGTAAAATCAGGATGGTAGATATCTTACAGGGTAATTAGATTAGAAAACATAGAGAACCCCTCTAGGCAAAACCTTAAGTTACAAAAAAGATACACAGACAGAAATAGTTATTCTATTCAGCACAATTCTTTTCTCAGCCATTTAAAGAAATCATAATCTAACACATACCTAGCTAGATT
Source organism: Eretmochelys imbricata (assembly GCF_965152235.1). Lineage (NCBI taxonomy): Eukaryota > Metazoa > Chordata > Testudines > Cheloniidae > Eretmochelys > Eretmochelys imbricata. Next base: position 147,795,974 of record NC_135572.1, read on the forward strand.
ACTTACTAAAAGTTCTAAGACTCCATTCCTGGTCTATCCCTGGCAAAGACCAGCATACAGACAGACACAGACCCTTTGTTTCTCTCCCTCCTCCCAGCTTTTTAAAGTATCTTGTCTCCTCATTGGTCATTTTGGTCAGGTGCCAGCGAGGTTACCTTTAGCTTCTTAACCCTTTACAGGTGAGAGGAGCTTTCCCCTGGCCAGGAGGGATTTCAAAGGGGTTTACCCTTCCCTTTATATTTATGACACATGCTCATACTTAGAAAATGCTTGATGGGAGAAGATCTAGTAGAGTGAAGCCACAGCACAATTATGTCATATTCTATCAGACAAAAAGTCCAAACAGCATGAGAAACAAAGGATGGTGACACTGGCTCTAATCCTGTGTACTTTGAATGCTGTACTTAGGGCCTACCCTGCAATCCTTACCCAGAACAAACTCCCACTGAAGTAAGTAGGAGTTTTCCAAATATAAAAACAGCAGAATCGGGCCCTAAAGTTACCTCCTCCACAGTAACTGGAATAACTCAGGATGTATTAGGCAACGCTGTATTATAATTTCACCTGATGTGGTTGAATATCGCTGGACAGATGTTCTCCTAAAGAAACAACTTCAGGGTCTATTGTTGTCTTTCCTAACTCAATTAAGATGTGGGGGTTTTTGTTTTGTTTTGTGGCTTGTTTTGTGTTTGTGCATTGCTTTCTTGTCTTTCCATGTCTTTTATTGTTCCATATATCCACTATTAGTGCCACAGTCCAACTTTGGTCAATTCTTGAGTCACACCTTTAGAAACCAAGTAGGGAAGATGTACAAAAGTACCACACATTTATATTGTGCCATGTTTGTACACAGAAAAGTCAGTGCCTACCCATCCCTAAAATATCATGAATCTCATATGAGATAGAAGAAGACAAGTGGGAGCTAGAGAGAGCCTTTTAGGCAGCCAGCCCAGGGCTGACTCCCTTCTACGAGCTGAGGTTGAGCCTCAGGGCATAACCTCCACAAAACAACATTTCCTTTTTTTTTCTTTGTATTTAAACCACTACTTCCATTGTTATTGTTATGTGTGAGAGAAGAATGAAAATAGAAAGATAGGAAAAAAATATTACCGGTGCTTGGGAAGAGAGAGAATTCAAGTCCGTGTAAGAGCCACTTATAAGGTTTAGATAAGGTTGCAAGTCTTACTATCTTTTGAGGATCTGGATCTTATATGCGCATAAGAATGCCGTACTAGGTCAGACCAAAAGTCCATCTAGCCCAGTATTCTGTCTTCCAACAAGAAAAGGAGTACTTGTGGCACCTTAGAGACTAACAAATTTATTTGAGCATACAGATGTGGGGACCTGCATGAAAACCTCCTAAGCTTACTTTTACCAGCTTAGGTTAAAACTTCCCCAAGGTACAAACTATTTTACCCTTTGCCCTTGGACTTTCGCTGCCACCACCAAACGTCTAACACCAGTTACTTGGAAAGAGTTTGTTTGGAAATGTCTTTCCCCCCCAAAATCCTCCCAAATCTTACCCCCCTTTTTCTGGGGAAGGTTTGATAAAAATCCTCACCAATTTGCATAGGTGACCACAGACCCAAACCCTTGGATCTTAAGAACAATGAAAAAAACATTCAGTTTCTTAAAAGAAGAATTTTAGTAGAAGAAAAAGTAAAAAGAATTACCTCTGTAAAATCAGGATGGTCAATACCTTACAGGGTAATTAGATTTAAAACACAAAGAATCCCTCTAGACAAAACCTTAAGTTACAAAAAGATACACAGACAGGAATATCCATTCCATTCAGCACAGCTTATTTTCTCAGCCATTTAAAGAAATCATAATCTAACGCATATCTAGCTAGATTACTTACTAAGTTCTAAGACTCCATTCCTGTTCTGTCCCCGGCAAAAGCATCACCCAGACAGACACAGTCTTCCAACCAAGACCAATACCAGGTGCTTCAAAGGGAATGAACAGAACAGGTAATCATCAAGTGATTCCTCCCCTGGCGCCCATTCCCAGCTTCTGGTAAACAGAGGCTAGGGACACCATCCCTGCCCATCCTGGCTAATAGCCATTGATAGACCTATCCTCCAGGAACTTACCTAGTTCTTTTTTGAACCCTCTTATAGTCTTCGCAACATTCTCTGGCAAAGAGTTCCACAGATTGACTGTGCATTGTGTGAATAAATACATCCTTTTGTTTGTTTTAAACCTGCTGCCTATTCATTTCATTGGGTGACTCCTAGTTCTTGTGTTATGAGAAGAAGTAAATAACACTTCCTTATTTACTTTCTCCACACCAGTCATGATTTCATAGACCTCTAGCATATCCTCCTTTGTTGTCTCTTTTGTGCACAGTGATTGGGGTGATTAAAACACCACTTTGGCCAGCCCACTCATTATGCCAAGTATTTATACCTATCCAATTCTGCATCAGTGAATCCCAATTTGAATCAACATCCTTGAAAATGACTATTCTTTTCCACAAATGGGCACAATTTACACCCTTTATTGATCTCCACTTCTGAGCCAGGCCCTTTAAGTTGCATTGCTATTAAACATATCATTAACTGTTTTAAACATATAGAAACTGTTAAAACATTCCTATTTAATGACTCCACACGAGTAATTTCTTTCTTGCTTGTTTACAACTTGCGCATTGATGTTTTGCAGTGTATCCGAGAGATTAGTCATATTCCGAGGTAGAGATTATAGTTTACTGGACGGGAGTATTTACCTTACAGCAGTGGTATTTCATCCATAACAATGCTTGTTTATTATTTATTATTATTATTATTATTACAGTGCCTCTGTTTCAGCTTTATGGCACCATGTGTGGGTGGGTTTGTGCATGCCCCCTTTTCAAAGAAGCGCCTGTGGCAACCAGCTGTCAGTTCTCAACATTTCTCACTCAGTTAGTTAATAGGCTCTCTGATAACGTGGTAATCGGAGCAGTATAGGAACTAGAATATAATTGAATACGGCAGAACAGGAAATTCTTTAGAGCAAAAATCTTTTCTCAGAGCTACGTGGCAGATTCCAATACCACCATCCTGCTGTTCCTGCTTCTGGAGTTCTTTGTATGTAGGAAAATCCAAATATTGAACGTGAGATCAGCCATGTGGATCTGAGTAGAATTGTGCTCTCACTTTTGATCTTGTCCTGCAACTTAAAGTCTTTTAAGATAAAACACTTTTTTCTTTTTTAAGATCTAAATGTAAATCTCTCACATGGGCAGACTGATCCTGTCCAGTTGTTGGGTTGATATTTCATTGTTCTATTTTAAGTGCATATGCTCAGAGCCCCATATTTTATTTTATTTCATGACTTTATTATAGTTTGTGATGGCAGCATTTTGCTTATTTGAGCCTTTCTCTTGAGGGCCATGGAGAATTGCTGAATATGTTCAAGCAGGGTAATAGGAAAAAGAAGCAATATCTGCCTCTTCCCTGAATTCACAGGGCTGGCTTAAATGTCATGTCAGCTTCAATTAGAGATGAGCAGATAATGAAAAACCCAACATCTGGTTGGACACGTGCTCCTCTTCCCCAATACCCTATCTGTCCTTGGTCATCAGGGGCCACATTTACTTAAAACTTTGTGAACCACTGTTTAGAAATATTCCTGCATTCTTGTCCTACATTTTGTATTTCTCTTTCCAGATTTTTATCGCTACAGACATTTGCATGATAACAGAATCTTTGTTTCTTAATGGTTCATCTACTCCTGCTGCTGCTTTGTTATACCAATAAAATAAAACCAGCAGGATCTTATTAAAGGGAAAAAGGCAAAATACCACATTTATTGTGAATACAGAAATAATCATGGTAAGCAGTTAGTTATAGCTATAACATTCCATTCAGTTTCATATTTATTCACACATTCATACACACACAGAGGTTCTGCAAGGTTGTTATCATAGTTACCAGCCTTAGAGTTGCTCATGCCAAGCCACTGGCCAGGTGGCCTGGACATGAGGAGGGAGCAGAGCCTTGTCAGATGCTCATCTGATGCTCCTGGAAGATGGTTTGCAGAATCAGACCCCAAAGTTCTCACTTTCTAGAGTTCATTTTTATAGGAGTTTCTTCCTATGCCAGTCTAAGGGAATTTCTTCATCATGCTGTTGCTGAATCAATCAGCAGATAGCACATTCCTGACGGCTCCGTGCTGCTAGATGTTATCTTGTTCTTTGGCTCTCCCGTTCTTGAGGCTGTTGGGTGGATTCCAGTCTGCCCTCCGGGGATCCTCTGGTTATTTCCACTTGACGCCTTCTTCAGCCGATGGATACTTGGATTCTTGGGCTGGCACCTCCCCGATCATTCAGTTATTATCCACACCAAGCATCCATCCACATACATCCTCTGTCTCTATTTTAATCACAATTGTTAATACAACAAAAGGGCGGGGAGTCTCTGGGTGCTGTTTCTGTTGTTACAGAGTATTGCTTTGAGTCTCTCTCTGTGTGAATTGCTTTGAGAACAGACTCTGTCTTAGAATGTACTAATGCAATTAGCAGCTTGCAAGTTTCACACATAGAGGGAGAGAAACAGTACCAAAAACCAAGAGACCTTTTAATTAGTAATACCCTGGAATTTAAACTCTGGGGAATCAAACTCATTTGTGATTTTAATACAGAACTTCTTTAATATGATCCAACAGCTTCCCTACCTTCCATTTGCAACATCAGAATTGTTATTGCAGAAGCAATTTTTGATGTCATAAAGAGAGGATTATGACTTCAGGTGGGAAAGAAGCAGCGGGAGCAGATGAACGGTTAAGAAACAATAGTCCTGTTTTCACTCAAATATTTCTAGTAATTATTTTTTAAAGGAAGGAGGTGATGAGAAATATGGACATTAAAGGCAGAGACAGAATACTCTCTAAATACATGGTGTATCAGAACTTTTTTCAGAACATGTTAGCAAATCTTAAATCAGCCATGGAAATAACTAAATCACATTAGGCCCCATTACCAATAATTTTATTGCAGTTTAACATGCTACCTCTGAGATGTCCCTGCATGCAGCTGACCTATCTGTGAAATGCTGGATTCAATAATAGAACCAGGCTTCCCCAGGCAGTGTTGCAGAACATTATTAGGAGGTTGTTGGGCTGTCCATTTCAGGTTTATTTAATTATAAATGTTGCTCTTATGCAGCCCTTGCCACTCTTATATAGCCCTTGGACCTTTGATCAGTCCCTTGCTCAAGGCTGCAAAGTTATTGTTCTTGGACCGTCAATCAACCCTGCTGTCTGAAGTCTTTGATTGGCAAATCGCTCCCTGGTGGTAAGGAGTGGAGCTGAGCTAAGCTAAGCAGAGAAGACTTGGTATAAAAGAGTCATTTGTTAGGCACACTCAGGAACTATGAACACAGACAGTTAACATGGGAGTTTGGAAAGGGAGTGTAAGAGGCTTTCCTTCTAAGTTCAGCACTAAGTGTGATATCAAGATGGACAGCAATGGAACAGTGGTAGTGGTGACCTGCATCAGGTGTGACATGTTCTCTTTCCTGCCTGAAGACAGAAGGGACTTCTTGTACATGAAATGTACATTAGTGACTGTGCTGGAGGAAAAAGATTTTTGGATTGGAGGGGCAAGCTGAGACACTATTAAGAATCAGAAGTTAAGGAGTTCCTAGACAACCAGGTTCAGGAAACACCTGTACCCCAGGTTCAAGGAAGAATCGAGCTGGCTACAAAGAAATGGGAGAGAGAGGAAGTCAGAGAGAAGACCTGGTGGTTCCTAACCACTAGGGGCAGGAGGTCATGGTGGAATTCTACATGATTGGAGATAGTTGAGGAGAGACTATGTTCACCAGCAAGAAGAGAATCACCAGGAATTCCATACCACTAGAAGTATCAAACTGATACCGTGTCCTCAGTGTAGAAACTATGGAAGATACCTCTCAAGATCCAGCAGATCTAAGGGAAGGGAGAGATTTACAGGACACACATGTGGATGGCAGCTTGGATCAACCTGTAAGAAAATCAAGTTTACCCACAAAGAGTTCTCCAGCTGTCCAAGGTAGACAGATGATCCTTGTTGGAGATTCAATATTCAGAGGGATTGAAAGAACATTCTGCAATGGACAGGAGGACAACAGGATAGTATGTTGCCTTCCCAGAGCCAGAATACAAGATGCCACTCTAAGCCTGGATAGGCTTCTGAAGTCTATGGGCAAAGATCCATCTGTGACAGTTCGTAGCAGCATTATTGACACTGACATTATTGACACAGGATATCAGATGACTTCACGGAACTCAGAAGCATACTGAAGAATAATAATATCCAAACAATTTCCCCTGAGATTCTTCCTATCCCACAAGCAAAGGAAGACAGAAGGCAGAAGATTCTGGAAGTGATCTGATTAGGTAAATGATGTAGGATGCAGGGCTTTGGTTTTGTGTAACATTGGTCCATCTTCTATAGTTTCAATGGCATCCACCTCAGTAGCAAGGGACCAATTCTCCTGGGGACAGGCTGGTTAGAGTAGTTTGGAGGGCATTGAGATAATAGCAAAAGGAAAGGTTAAAAAGAAGGAAGATATGAGCACTCAGCACAAAATCAAGATGTTGAAGAACAAAACAAAAAACAAAGGAAGAAATTCTTCTAACTAATGTTAGAAGCCTGAGTAACAAACAAGAGGAATAGGAATTGGAATTGCTCATTTATTAACATAAATTTGATCTAGTTGCTATAACTGAAACTGGTGGTATGTTTCACACAATTGGAATATTTAAAATCAATGATAATAACCTATTTAGGAAGGAATGAGTGGGCAAAAGCGGGGGGAGTGGCACTCTGTCAAAAATGGTATTACTTGTTTCTAAGTCATGGATAACTTTGAAGAATATGAGCTTGATTGTTTATGGGTCCATGCCCTAACAGATAAAACACAAGATGGGGTACTAGTTGCTGTCTGCTACAGATCACCAAATTGCACTAGGGAAAAGGATGCTCACTCCTTACGCACTTATCTACAATGTGTAGGGGAAAAAGAAAAAATCTGTCATCATGGGAGACTTCAATTTGAGTGACACATGCTGGAGTTCTCATGCTGCCAGTACTAAAACATCCTCGGAATTTCTAAACATTATAGATGACAGTTTCCTAACTCAAAAAGTATTTAATCTAATTCTATATTAGACTTCATCTGGACAGATGAAGATGAACTGATTACAGAATTTAAAATTAAAGGTAATCTAGGTACTAGTGATCGTGACTTGATCACATTTACAATGTACAAACAGAATAAAGTCTAGACCAGTTTACAATGCTGAAAACAGTTATGAGCCAAATCAGCTGGGAGAAGAATTAAATCAGAAAAAAATGAATAATTATTAGGAATAATTTAGGAACACTAGATGCCCAAAAAGCCCAAATCCCACAATTGAGGAAGAAGTCTATGCTGGTGAAAAAAAAAAGACTGGTTTAGAGGTAAAGTTAAGGCAGCTGTACAAAATAATGTATATAAGAAAGAGGAAGTTGATAGGACTGAATATAAATCAGAAAATAAAAACTGTAGAAAATTGTTAAGGGAAGCCAAGAGATACTAAGAGAAATCTATGGCTGGCAGAATTGAGCACGATAAGAAGGAGTTTTTAAAATAAATTTTAACAAAAATAATCCTGGCAATGGTATTGGTTCTTTGCCAGGTTGAAATGATAAAATAAGCAATCATCATGCAGAAAAGGAAGAGGTGTTCAATATTTTTTTCTGTTCTGTATTGGAGGAAAACAGATGATGCAGCCTCATCCTATGGTGGATAATACTCTTTGCACAGTATCTCTGGAGGGTGCGAAACAGAAGTTACTAAAGATAGACTTTTTTTTTAAATCAGCAGGTCCAGATAACTTGTATCCAAATGCTTTAAAAGAGCTGACTGAGATGCTCATTGGACCATTAACGTTGATTTTCAATATGTCTTAGAGCCCTGGGGACATTCCAGAAAACTGGAAGAAAGCTAATGTGTAATTTTTTTTAAAAGGGTAAATGGGGTGATGTGGGTAATTATAGGCCTATTAGTCTGACCTCGATCTCAGGCAAGATAATGGAGTGTCTGAAATGGAACTTGATTATTAATGAACTACAGGACAGTAATGTAATTAATGCAAATCAACATGCATTTCTGGAAAATAGATACTGTTAACCTCATTTGATGTCTTTTTTGATGTTACAGGTTTGGTTGAAAAGGTAATAGTGTTGACTTAATATACTTAGGCTTGTGTAAGGCATTTGACTTGGTGCTGCACGCCATTTTGTTTAAAAAACTAGAGTGATATATAATTAATATGGTGTACATTAAATAATTAAAAACTAGCTAACTGATAGGTCTCAAAAAGTAACTGTAAACAGGGAATAGCCATTGAATGGTCTGTTTCCAGTGGGATCCCACAGGGACTGGTTCTTGGCCATATGCTATTTAATATCTTTATTAATGACTGGGAAGAAAACATAAAATCATCACTGATAACGTTTGCAGATGACACAAAAATTGGGGAAGTGGGAAATAATGAAGAGGACTGATTCAGTGGGCTCTGGGTCTCCTGGTAAACTGGGTGCAAGCAAACAATGTGTGTTTTATATGACTAAAGATAAATTATACATCTGGGAACAAAGAATGTAGGTCACATTTACAGGATGGGGGACTTTCTCCAGGGAAGCAGTGACTTTGGAAAAGATTAGGAAGTGGAGATGAAGCTGAACATGAGCTCCCAGTGTGATTCTGTGGTCAAAAGAGCTAATGCAATCCTGGGATACATCAACAGGGGAATCTTGAGTAGGAATAGAGATGTTATTTTACCTCTGTATTTTGCATGTATGACTGCTGCTGGAACTCTATGTCCAGTTCTAGTGCCCACATTTCAGGAAGGATGTTGAAAATTTATACAGGGTTCACGGGGATGATTAAAGGATTAGAAAACATGCCTTATAACAGTGTCCTAAATATAAAGGGAAGGGTAATCACCTTTAAAATCCCTCCTGGCCAGAGGAAAAATCCTTTCACCTGTAAAGGGCTAAGAAGCTAAAGGTAACCTCGCTGGCACCTGACCAAAATGACCAATGAGGAGACAAGATACTTTCAAAAGCTGGGAGGAGGGACAAAAACAAAGGGTCTGTGTCTGTCTGTGTGATGCTTTTGCCGGGGACAGAACAGGAATGGAGTCTTAGAATTTAGTAAGTAATCTAGCTAGGTATGTGTTAGATTATGATTTCTTTAAATGGCTGAGAAAATAGCTGTGGTGAATAGAATGAATATTCCTGTCTGTGTGTCTTTTTTGTAACTTAAGGTTTTGCCTAGAGGGATTCTCTATGTTTTGAATCTAATTACCCTGTAAGGTATTTACCATCCTGATTTTACAGAGGTGATTCTTTTTTACTGTTTCTTCTATTAAAATGTTTCTTTTCAAGAACTGAATGTTTTTTTCATTGTTCTAAGATCCAAGGGTTTGGGTCTGTGGTCACCTATGCAAATTGGAAGTGGGGTGCAAGGGTTGGGAGGATTTTTTGGGGGAAAGACATTTCCAAACAATGCTTTCCTAATAAAAATAAACCCAGATAAATGTTTGGTGGTGGCAGTGGAAGTCCAAGGGCAAAGGGTAAAATAGTTTGTACCTTGGGGAAGTTTAACCTAAGCTGGTAAAAATAAGCTTAGGAGGTTTTCATGCAGGTCCCCACATCTGTACCCTAGAGTTCAGAGTGGGGAAGGAACCTTGACAAACAGGGATAGGCAATCCTTTGGCACGCAGCCTGCCAGGGTAAGCCCCCTGGCGGTCCGGGACAGTTTGTTTACCTGCGGTGTCCGCAGGTTCGGCCAATGGCGGCTTCCATGGGCTGCGGTTCGCCGCTCCAGGCCAATGGGGGCCGCACAAAGCAGCGGCCAGCACATCCCTCAGGGTTCGCCGCTTCCCACCAGGGGGCTTACAGAGATTGAGCTTATAGAGTTTATATAGAGCCTTATAGAGATTGAGCTTCTTGAGTCTATTTATTTAGTTTAACAAAGAGAAAGTTAATGGGTGACTCCATTACAGTCTATAATTACCTATAGGGAAAACAAATATTTAATAATAGGCTCTTCAGTCTAGCAGAGAAAGGTATAGCATGATCCAGTGGATGGAAGTTGAAGTTAGACAAATTCAGACTTGGAAGTAAAGTGCAAATTTTTAATGGTGAGACTAATTAACTATTCAAACAATTTACCAAGTTATGGTGGAGTGTCCATCAGTGACAATTTTAAAATCAGGATTTGATGTTTTCCTAAAAGATATGCTCTCAGAATTATTTTGGGGAAGTTCAGTGGCCTATGCTATTCAAGATGTCTGCCTAAATGATCACTGTGGTCTCTTCTAGCCTTAGAATCTATGAATCTACATGAAAACCAAGCCAGTTGTAACTGAGAAATGGAATCCAAATTAAGTTTTGGTCTCAAGCAATGATTACACATTTTCTTTTTCTGAAGGATATAAGAAAATGGACACAGTAATCCAAAGTGTGTTCCGTTATATCGGTGTTACCCTTTGATCTAGGGGGTTTGTGAGTTTATAACCGAAAGGAGATTTTGCATTGCATTGCATGATTTAAACTTAAGTTTCTATCCTGCAAACACGCACATGCTTCATTGTACTTACATGAGCAATCCCACTGATTTAAATAGTATTACTCACATGAGTAGTTTTAAGCACATACCTGAGTGTTTGTAGGATTGGTCCCTGTGTCATTAACATTCCTGCAGTTTCCTATAATTGAGAGAAAATGTATTCCTATATTACCTTCTTTACAGTAGTCAACATTTTTTGTCAATGAACATTTTGCAAGTTACTACACAGTAACATCTGACATGCTGCTGTTCTCCCTCACCCCCCAACCTGTACTTACAATAGGAATAAACTGTGATATCTTTGATAATGTTGTGTGTAGTAACTTTTGATAAGTGACGGCTTGAGTATTGTTCATAATATTTTACTTTAACAGGTACTTTCATACTGTGCACATTTTTGAAAGAAATGACTTTCAGATATTAATCTTTTAAAGTTTCGATTCTTACTCTTACTTTTCTTTACCATGCTTGTTGTTTATGAAAGGTATTTGTATATAACCTTTAGGATAGCAGTAAGTCCTGAGGTATTTTATATATATTTTATATATATTTTATATACCTGGTCACTTCCTAGAGCATCAGACTTGGCCTCTTCTCTGTAGCAGACACTATAATAAGGAGGAGCATCTGGATCTGGAGACTGCATCCATTGCTTCCCCTCTACTGAACAAAACTCTCTTCTCATATCCTGCTGGGTGTGCCTTGCCCCACTCCTTCCATGCTCCTAGATTGTTTTTCCTGTCTCATGCCAGGGAACAGCAGGGAGCAGGGATTTACTGCCTGTCGAGCAAGAACTCCAAGTTGAAAAGGCTAGCTAGAAACTAGGCAATGTGGCTGGGGAATATAAGACTCTCTGCCTGCTTGGGTAGGGCCATATCATGTGTGCTTTAGGGGCATGGAGAGAGATAGCACGGGTTTGTTTCAAGAGAGGGGAGAACGTAGAGAGGGAAGTGAGCGTTTCAAGAAGAGGGGAGATGCATAACCTAAGAATTCAAAGTGTGGGAATACTTCCCCTTAAGCTTATGTCTCCCTTCTTTCCTCCTCCTATTCAGTCCTGCAGAGAAGTCCTAAATTGTATCAGTGACACCAGAGTCATTACCCCAAAAATGGACTGTGAAGTCATCAACAAAAGACAAATGAGCCTGCCTGATGTGGCAAAGTGAGAAGCTGAGCTAGGAGGAAGCTCTAATTCAAATACATGATCACAAGCTATGTGTGAATGACTACCACAGCCCTTACTGCTCAGCTGTGTGCAATCATCCCTGTAAGGATAATGGAGATTCTCTGTTAGTTTAATTGGTAGGGGTAGTCTGTGCTTTTGGGGAAGGAGGAATCTGAATTTGGTCCCCAAGATGTTTCAAGGGACCATGGTGTGCAGCACGTTGATAACAACTGACAGCTGTTACGTCCTGTTTGGCCATTGATTTTTTACCATAAAATAACAAACTTTGTAATACCAGTTCAAGGCATGTAGAAAAGGGCTGTCCAAGTAAATTTCCTGGTGTATGTTCTAATTTAATTGTAATTCAAAGGATTTCTTTACGTTCCAGCTACCGTTAAAGGTCATTAATTAGTGTTGTCATCTCTCATGACTTTATCAGAACTCTTGGGGTATCTTTTAAATATAAAGGGAGAAAAGAAAAAAAATGGTCTTATTTGTAAAATGGATACAGCACAAATGCATTGTGTTTTATTTTTTATTAAGATTTAATGATATGTTGCAAAAACTTATAGCAGTTCATGGATATTGTTTGGAAGCAAACTTTATAAATTAGAAAATAAAGTGCTTAATCGCTTAACAAATCAGTTAAAAGTCTAGGTTTTGTGAGTTTCACTTGGTTTGTGAAGTCTGCATAGGAGAAAATGTTGTTTGGTTAGAGGACTGGGTGTCAGGGTTTATGCAAACTGTATTGTGTGACATCAGGGTAATTATCTGACATCTCTGCATCAGTTTACCTGCTCGAAAAAAGTGTACAATAGAAATTGGTCAAATATTTTGGCCTCATGGATAGTCTGTCCACCCACTGAAGAATCCATCCCAAGGGCTTTTTCTCTAGGTAAACTGTAGTATTGCTGGGCTGGAACAAGATAGAATGTAACTTCGAAGATGCACATAGCTCTATTACAGAGCTTTTAAACTCACCAAGGATTGCAAAAATTGTTAGAGGCTATCTCAGTCTTCTAACCTCTATCTTTATCCATGGAAAAATATTGCCAGAAAAGCATGTTTACATTTTGGAACATGACTTTCAGAGAATTATGCATACTTAATACATACTGAAGTTAAGGACTGGCAGAGCACAATCTATCTTGGAAAATCTGGCTGATAACATTTTAAAATAAAGTATACAAAGTTGCTCAAATTTCACTTTCTTGCCTTTTCTGTTCTAATTTGTAGTGGTTTCCTACAGCCACCTATTGACTACTCTGCAGCCCAGAATAGCTGAAATGCAGTGTGCTCCCGGCATAAACACCCTCATGTCCCCAGCATGTTCTGATGCTGGAGGCTTCAGTTTGGAGTAGTATAGGGTTCCCTAAGCCATAGGGAATTTCCATGTGGAGTAGCATGAAGAGATTGGAACTTGACCCAAAATCGAAGCCATAGAGTGCATTGCATTGTGATTACCCCATTAAATGATGAGTTTGAAACTTGACTGGCCACAAACTTTGGCTGCTGAATTTATCACCCTAAAATGGGCATACAGCAGAGTTATTGTCTATGGTTTGTTTGTAATAGCAATGGCCCCAATTATTAAATAGAAGTTAAATAAATATAAACACACATATTAAAGCAGCATCTTCTCTCATAACCCCAGAGCTGCTGTAAGCAAGCCTGATGCTTTAGATAAATGACACTGGACACAATGACAGGGTTTTATGAGATTAACACCCCTAATCCCTGGTTAGCTAAAAGTGATCATCTGTCGCTATGGATATTTACAGAAAGCTGCCACCTTAGGTCCAAGACCTCAGGGAAGTAATGTAGCACTTTGCTTAAAAAAAAGAAAAAAGAAATGTGATCTCTTGTTCTCTAACTCACATGCCTTTTGTACTTGGATTAACTCTACCAGTTACTCTGGGTTTGTCTACACTTAAAGCGCTGCAGTGGTGCTGCTATAGTGCTTCAGTGAAGAGGTTACCTATGACGACGGGAGGGCTTCTTCTGTCAAGATAGGTACTCCCTGAGAGGCAGAAGCCAGGTCAAAAGGAACATTCTCCCATAAATCTAGGACTGTCTACACCAGGGGTTAAGTCAATTTAACTGTGACAGTCAGGGGTGTACATTTTTCACGCCCCTGAGCAGAGTAGTTATTGCTACACTAGGAAATTAGGTTGGTATGAAAGAACTTTGCCTGCTTTGAAGAGTATTAAAAGGGATTTGAAGACAACAATAGCTCAAGAAACATTATGTGATAAATGGGCTTTGAGTCGAGAGTGAGAGAATGGCAAATCTACCTTTAAATGACAGAGTGGACACTCTCTGAAAGTTGACAGACTTAGGCATCTTTAAAGAGATGTTAAATGTGAATAACTATCTTTGCAGTTTAAATCAATATAACTAGTTAAGAAAAGTCATATCCCAGAAACGTAATTCCCTTCTCCTACCGCTCACTTTACTCCCCTTCCAAGAGAGAGGGAGAGAGAGAGAGAGAGACAAGAAATGTATTGAAATTCAACAAATACAAACGTAACTTGAATTCCAGTAAAGTGTCTAAAACCTTTTCATAACTGTGGGCTGCCTCAGAGGTCTAACCCAGTGAGTGCAAAATCCACTCGTGAAAAGTAGAACTGTTGTTGGAAGGGACAACAGAAAGCTTGTGAATCAGCTTCAGTTCTTTTGATTTTTTAAAGATAAAGACGTTGATCCAATGCTTAAACACTGGTGCCTGGGTTCGCATTCCAGATATCCAACCAGCCTGGAGTATGCTCCCGACAGAAAAGTCAGGAGGGGGAGAAACATTTGATCACATTTGATCAGTCACCCTTAACTGATCAATTCTGTACTTGTTGCAGAGTTGAAATTGGTATGGTGGATTTCAGGGGACATGTATATTTCAATCAGAGAGCTCAAAAAAGCATAATAAAATCTAAAAATAAAATAAAAAAGTAAAGTGGCTAAATGATTATCTAAAATACTGCTGACATAGTTCAGCTGACAGAAGGTGAGCAGATTTAGTAGGATAACACACACATCTGTGTGTGTCGTGCCAACTTGATGTGGGGGCAGAAGTGATGATTTTGACAAATTGGATGGAGCAAAGATTATAGAGTTGTTTCAAATGTACTCAAATCAATGACAGCCCATAATATCTATTAAAGACGCTAATATAAATTACGGTAAAAAAGTAAAGCAACATAGAATTTCTGCATGACTACAAAAGTGAAAGTAAGGCTTTTCTATGGACATATACTGCTGATATTGAAAAAAAATCACTTGCTATTTTTCTATTTTTAACTCATGTTTCTGGTGGTCAGAGGTCAGTAAAGGAAGGACTTATTTACAATAATAATTATTAATGTGGATTCTGTCAATTAAGTCTGTAGATGAAGAATTTGAATAATATGACCACCAGTTTAGCTGCATGATTTGACATATGAGCTTTGCTGTTTAAAAAGAAAATTATATACATGAAGATAGTATGTTAGGGATCGATCCTGCAAGTTGATAAGCACCTTTGTACCAGGTGCCAAAAACCATCACCTCTCACTGACTTTGCTCATATAGCACTTTGGAAGAGATTTGTAGAAACTTATAGAATCAGACCTTACTGCATATCTTGAAAATTCCTAAATATAAGTCTAACTGCTCTAAGGTAATACTAGGGGAGACTAAAAATGGAAAAAAACACTTTTGTGGAAAATCTTGACACTTCTCAACTATTTCCATTTCACAGGTTTCAAAAACTGACCCATTTTCTGACCTTCCTTAAAAGTGCCATTGATCTTTTTATTAATGTACTAATTGACATTTTTGTCAAAATTCTGTTGGAAATCATTATCGAATGTCTTTGCTTACTGAAAATTGTGGTTTCGGTAAACAAATATGTTCTCATACACAATTTTCATTAAAATAATTATTAAACATCTATAAAATTGTCATGGTTTTTTTCTGAAAAACAAAAAATTTCTATGATAAATGTTTGTGAAAAGTTTGACAAAGATAAATATTTTTGTCAGAAAAACGGTTCTGTGCAAAAATATATGACAAGCTCTAAATAGTACCTTGAGTATGAATAATGCTATTTATAAGTTATGTATTTATCTTACAGTTAGAAAACAACATGCCCATCATAACATCTAGATGCTTGTGCATTTAATTAAAAATGCACACAAATTAAGGGGTATCTTTGCTGACATAGGTAAAAATCAAACACTGTTGTATAATATGTAATATCCAGAATAATTATATATGTATGCTTTTCCCCCCCCAGCACCACTAACAGATAAACCACCAAAGCTTTTGCACCCTTTGGAAAGTAAGCTGATGATTCAGGAGACCCAGCTAGGTAAGTAGCAATCATGTCATGCTGTTCAGTAAATTGTGCTGATGTCATCCTTTGTATTAATGCTTGATGATGATATTAAAGTTTACCCTGAAAGACCTGGAAGAACATTAGTGTCTTGCCACCACTATTCCTGGGTTCAATAAAAAATGTTTTGCACAATTGCCATAAGAATATTATTATAATTAAATATTGGTTAATGAACACTTACAAAATATGTATTACAAGATCCTCAGTGTATGGACAATGTTAGCTGAGTTTGGTGTATCGTCCTAATATTGATCTCTGAGTCACAGGGATGTAAATCATATATATGTACTTTTACTTTTACAATGTGTTTATCTAATATACATATTTATGATTCAGTGAGTAATTAAGATTCAGTGTAAAATTATTCCAAATTGCTCTGCAAGACTTCGTTTGCTTTGGGGTTTAACTATAATTCCACAACGACATTTTGTAATTATAAATACTTGTGATGACCACAAATCAGCCAACAGACAGTGAGACGTTAATATAAAAGTGTCTGGTTATTCTAATATACCACTATTTCAGAGGGTTTGGAAAGAGTTATCTTACCCAGGACAATGTAGAGGAATTCATCAGTAGAGTGAGCATCTTTCTCCCTTTCTCAGTCTGACTAGTGTGGGTGTCGGGATGTAACATGCAGTTTAGAATTTTGGTGTGTGTTGTCTAAATGCAAACAAATTGTCTAATGGGTTGACAGATGTTCTAGCATTTCATCTATGGAAACAAAAGGAATTGAGTTTGGTGGTTTAGCCTGGATAAGTAGCAGACATTTGTTGACCAAAAAAAAAAAAAAAAGCACTGAATAATGTTAAGGAGATACTGTTGCGTAGAGATCTAAAATAGGAGAAGTAGAAGTCTTGCAAATTAGGACTGAAGTTCATTGGCAGAGAGTTATGTACTGTGCCTGTCCATGCTATGCCTGACGCTAGCAGTATTTAGTGCTCCTGCATTTTAATAAATGTAAAAACGGTGAGATTGGAAATAGTTGGGTCAGGGATTTTAAGGTGTTGAAATACATGCACATGCACCCCTGCAGTTGTAATGCAATTCCTTGAAGTATTGATTTCTGGAGGCATTGCTTTTATGCATAATGTCACAAAAGTACCCATGAGTATATGATATTGTGGATGGTTCTTCTCTCAGACCCATGAAAAGCCAGGGCAGTATAGTTCAAAATAACTCTGCGAAATTGCCTTCTTGACTAATGTTGCTTTCATAAATATCATTGGGGGGAAAATTGATTTTTTTTTTTTTTTTTTGCTTTTTGTCGCTCTCTTTGCTAAATGTACTATATTGGTGAGATTAATTCAAAAAGAGTGTAATTATTAATGGCTAGCTAGTGGCTTTTTGTCTCTGATTTTTAGGATTAATCATATCTTTGATTTCTCAAAGTTCTAAGAAATAGAATAAATAATTTGTGAAGTGCCTGGTTATGGAAAAGGCATTTTTCAAAAGAATAAATAGTTGCGGATGAAAGTGAAAGGATTAACTTGAAAATGTCAATTTCACATACAAATTGGAAGGACTGACCATAAATTAATCTGAAGTGATAATGGCTTGGCTTGTCTAACCAGCCTACAGGAACTATATTAATTAATTACTTAAGTATCTATACAAAAAGCATGTGAGTGCCAGGGTAAGGGTGCAATTGTGAGATTGAAACTGTGTTGAATAAAGAAAAGGAGGACTTGTGGCACCTTAGAGACTAACAAATTTATTCGAGCATAAGCTTTTGTGAGCTACAGCTCACTTCATGAAAGCTTATGCTCAAATAAATTTGTTAGTCTCTAAGGTGCCACAAGTCCTCCTTTCCTTTTTGTGGATACAGACTAACACGGCTGCTACTCTGTGTTGAATAACTATCTTCAAACTGAAGGTCCTTATCCTGCTAAAGTTTAGCATTTTTTTACTTAAGTCACATTAGTAGTCTCATTGACTTCAGTGAGACGATTCACATGTTTAAAATTAAGTAAATACATTACGCATTGGCAGGATTCCACCTTAAAAATTCTGCCACTTATCCATTTGACTCCTGTATCACAGAGAGATTGAAGCAGCTGACATTCAAGTCTGAATGTCAGAGTCTCTTCCCATGCTGAGAACCCCAGTAGAAATTAATATTGTAGAGCTACAGACTGTCTTAGGAGAAGCATAGATAGTGGTCGGTTTTCTTTCACTTAAAGAAAAAGATGAGTGAGATGTTTTTAGAGGCAACTGTAAAGGTTGGAGCAAAAACATTATTTTTTAGGCTGGCCATGTGAAAATATTCCTCCTTCCAATTTCTATGAGTCAAGCATTTGTAATTCCCCTCTATGCTGGATTTATCAGCACGACTGATCTTCTGCTTGCACCTTGTTCAGAATGCAGCTGCACATTTCCTCATGGATTTGAGCTACCATGATTATATTCAGCTCGCTTTGCGTTCTTTGCATTGGTTGCGTATTAATGGTGAATTCAGTTTAAATTAGCCTTTAATTTGGTTTTAAAAAGTTCTGAATAGGACTGGCCCTGGTTGTATTCAAGACCTCCTCCTTGAGCCCTCACCAGATGGGTTTTTGCACTCACATACCACCTTGTGCTTAAGGGATTCTGCCATTGCCTCTGAAAGTCAGTAAACAGTGGAGCTTTGGATGTGGTAGCCCCTATCATGTGGAATGCCATCCCTCCTGAAATCTGTTTCATTTCTTTTCTCTCCACCTTTGTTTCAGAGGTGTTATATTTTTTTAAATTACTATCACAATTGCTGTTCAGTTGTTCTGTTCCTATTGTTTTTTTCTTTACCCATGTTGTTTGTAATTTTATAGAGGTTGACATGTTCTTTTTATTAGTTAATGGGAAATAGCTTTTATGATACTTGTTCAGAACCCTGAGCACTTATGAGTGGGAGAGGTGCTTTTTAAATAGATTATTTTGTATCACTGCTATTGTGTTTTAGAATAGGAAAGTGAACATGAATTCGTCCATTAAACTCATATTAGGTTTTTGAGACTGCATTATTTAATTAAAATTCGTAGACAAAAAAACCCCGTCGCCCCACAATAAATTTCCACACACCTCTAGGAAATCAGGATTGATTTCCCAAACACTCCTGTCAGCTCATAACTTCCTGAATTCACTGAAATTATCTGTAATTCAAACAAAATCCTAGGATTTTAGATTACAATGGATTTTTTTTAACATTCTAGCTAACTTTAAATGTTGTCATACTCTGATTTCTATCCCAAATAATTCAAGCATGCTAAATTGAAAGTCTAGTGCCTGGTGAAATTAAAAATGAAAAGCAAAATCCTACTATAAGACTCAGATCCTAAGTTTAACCTGTTCCTCTGTCAATAATAGCTTACAATATTAGCTGGCATTTTAAAATAATTGTCTTTTCTTTTTTTTCTCTTATTCTTTAAATAAACAGGTGTCCCTGTAATGCCTGGTTTTATTCTGAATATAGTGCTCTCCTCCGGAACAGTAGAGAACAGATGTGTTCACAGTAGACAATTTGTTAAGAATTGGCAAAACAGCTCATAAAAAAAGATTGAAACATCAGCCACAATTTTGAATAAAAAATGAACTGACACACTTTTAAGGACAGAAAAAGTTAGGTTGATTTTTTTCCTTGTTTTGGTGTTGTTTTTTCTTCTCCCACATTATCCATTTGGTGGTCTTACCCAGAACTGTAAGTTGAAGTGCCAAAATTCTGCAAAAAAAGGCTACACTTGCAGTATTATCAGACACATTGAAAGCAGGAAATAGTCAAAAAAGTATTGATGAAAGAACTTGTTCTTGCATGATTTCCAGCACTCTCTGAACGACCAAAAAGTTTTCGATAACTGTTTGGGTAAGAAGCCACATTTTTCTTCCTTTATCTGAACTAATCTTTTGATTAGTACATCAGTAAAAATTACTTCTATATTCCAACAAACACACTGTTTATTCTCCCCTGGTGGTCTGCAAAGTATTTTTTTCCTATAAAACTGAATTAATTACTGTATGGTGAATAGGGGCTCTCTTTTTTTCTTTTCCTTTTCTTTTAAAACACAAAAAAGATACTAACACTGTTTCGAACATATTGTTTCTAAAAGAGAGATATAAACAATTCCCAAAGGTCAAGCTTCAGGGGAAGGAGATTAATGGTCCATTTATATCACAATGCATTTTATTAAATCTTCCACAGAAATTGGCCTTGTTAATGAGAAAAGTACTTAACTAGTCTAATCAGAAATTATATAAACAAACACAAAAATAAAAAGAATTAACTAGCACTCTGTGTGCCTGTGTTCTAGTACTCAGTTAAAATGAATGAAAACAATTTTCATGCAATGCATCTGAATGACATACCAATGCTGTTAAAGGAACAAAATCATCATCATTTTAATATATATTTAAAAGTTACCTTTTATTTAA
Organism: Eretmochelys imbricata; assembly: GCF_965152235.1. Lineage (NCBI taxonomy): Eukaryota > Metazoa > Chordata > Testudines > Cheloniidae > Eretmochelys > Eretmochelys imbricata. The sequence continues at coordinate 147,816,498 of NC_135572.1, forward strand.
TAACACTCAATATTATTAAAACGGAAGCAATTTTTAAAGATACCCATTTTCATAGTAGTTCAATGCTAGCAGCACTCTGCTGTTTGAGGTGGGTCCAGAAATGAGGGGTTCAGGGTGCAGGAAGGGGCTCAGGGATTCACAGTGCAGGAGGAGTATCTGGGCTGGGGCGGGGGGCTGGGGTGTGGGGGATGTGAGGGCTCTGGCTGGGGGTGCACACTCTGGGGTGGGGCTGAGAGGTTTGGGGTGTAGGAGGGTGCTCAGGGCTGGGACTGAGAGAGGTTTGGACAGTGGGAGGGGAATCAGGGCTGAGACAGGGGGTTGGCACGGCGGGTGAGGGCTCTGGCTGAGGGTGCAGGCTCTGGGGTGGGACTGGGGATTAGGGGTTTGGGTGAAGGAGGGTGCTCTGGGCTGGGTCCAAGGGGTTCGTAGAGTGGGAGGGGGATCAAAGCTGGGGCAGAGGATTTGGGGCACGGGATGGGGTCAGAGGTGCAAGCTCCAGGCAGCACTTACCTCAGGCAACTCCCAGAAGCAGCGGCATGTCCCCTGTCTGGCTCCTATGCGAAGGCACAGGCAGGCAGTTCTGTGTGCTGCCACATCTGCAGGCGCTGCCCCTTCAGCTCCCATTGGCTGCAGTTCCCAGCCAATGGGAGCTGCAGAGCCGGAGCTTGGGGCCAGGGCAGCATGCGGAGCCCCCTGGATGTTCCTGTGAGTAGGAGCTGGAGGGGGAACATGCCTCTGCTTCTGGGAGCTGCGCAGAGTCATGGCAGACAGGGAGCCTGCCTTAGCCCCGCTGCACCACCAACCAGACTTTTAATGGCCTGGTCAGCAGTGCTGACTGGAACGGCCAGGGTCCCTTTTCAACCAGGTGTTCTGATCGAAAACCAGACACCTGGGAACCCTAACTCCTCTCAGGCACGTTGAGCATGTACTACCAGGTACCTTTGGCCTGGACACCACAGAAAGAAACATCAGAAATATGATTTAACTAGATCACAACTTTTTAAAATAACACACCTGGAAACTATCTTGCAATAACTCATCTAGAACAGGTCATCCCTTCTATCTGTTCCACCAGGTAGGGGAAGAGAGTATTGTCTCCACACTGTACCAACTTTAGGAGCCACAGTCCCATTCCCCACCATCTTTAGGAGATGCCTTCTCCTAACCCACTTCCAAATTTGTTTCATCAGGGAACCAGTCCACTTGTTGCATGATTACTTGCACTGGGTACCTGCAAACAGGAATCACCAGCAATTAGTCTTTTATTTATTTCTGAGAATATATATATTCAGAAATAATAAAATAAACAATAAATAATAAATAAAATAAATAATAATAAAATATTATTTAGAATAATAGCAGGTTCTAGCATATTTGAGTACTGTTCATCAGAGTTAGTTTTAGAACAAATTCCTGTAGTAAAAACAGAAAGTGGGAGACAGTTTGGAAAAATGGAAATGAATGTTGAAGGTACCCAAACTACCTTATACCCTGAGAAAATCAGAATCTCAAAAATACCTTTTTCCCCACCTTGAAATAGTATTTAATTTTTCAATTACAAAAACTACAAGAATCTACTCTTGATTACACAGTGGTTGTGCTAACTCTAATTTTTTTATTGTCAAATAAAGTCCACAGGAAAGACAAAAAAATCTAATTTTCAAATTCTGTATTACAATTTTTGATAGAAATGCAGTGGCCATTCAAAGTGTGAGCCATAGGGTTTAATCTTCTTAAAGATCTCGTGAAATATCCCTGACACGGCAGTAACATCTTTAACAAAATAGTTGAAAAGGGAACAAAAATGAATATGGGAGATTGGAATCACTAAGGGGCGGTACAGGAGTACAGAATTAGCCTGTGAAATACTCTTAACTGCTATTTGTAGACCCAAACATCTTTATACTTGAGCTAACTAGTCAAGTTGCAGCGTGAACTCCCCACTAAGGTTAATCTCAACCAGCTAAGTAGACGTAGTAGTTGGTAATCTGCATCTACATTAAAATAAAGATACCGGTAATAGGTAGTGTGAGAGAGCTTTCCGTTCACCCCCTCCCCTGGTTCTTGTCTCGCAGACAGAAAGCAGAAGACCAGAAGTCCGAAGTGCAGGTAATGTGATGTTTATTGGGGTTAGTTCCAAACAAGCATATCCGTACAGAGTCTGTTTCCCTGTGTTTTGTTCCTAGCAGAGCATTCACTCCATTTACCCCTTCCCAGCTCTGACGCCACAGAGCCTTGCCTGTGTCCCGGTTCCCCATTCCCCCCACCCCATTTCCATTTCCCACCTCCTCCTTCTTGGCAGGCCAAAATATACCTGCAATGCATGCCCACAGTCCCACCCCTTTCATATCCCATGGGAGAGGTGAGGAGTGAGGTTGTGCTAAGGTCAGAAACAGGCATTTCTTTGGTCTTTTAGTGATTTATACCTTCCCAGCCCCAATCCCCCCCTACTGATTGGTTGCTTGACCTTTCCTTAAGATAGAGGTTTAGACAATCTTAAAGTGTGCTCAGACACTCCCACCGTGCCCTGTAACAATTTAACTGCTCTATCCCTTATCTGTTCCCATTGTACTAACAAACCCATCTGACAGAGGCAGAAGCAACACACACGTTGTCTTTGTTCACACATATTAATGCAAGATATAAGAGTATCAAAAGGTCAAACCCAATATTCTATCTCAGGCTGACAAACAAGCCTATATACTAACAGGTAGGCCAGAGTTAGTTAGTGAACACGCTAGCTAAACTATCCTTCCCCCGTCCCTCAACCACCTAATTCTAGTTATACCCTAAAAAGGTATGCTTCACTATACATTTTCATACTTTCTAATGTTTGAGTTTCTATAAATTTATTCACACTGATACGGTCTTTCCAACATTTACCTCGCTTTATTAAAGTGTTTTATCTGGGAATCTGAACCTGGTGGGAGGAATAAACTATTTTTTTTATATTCATCATGGGTGATACATACCCATATTCTCCTGCAAAGAGTCTGCACAAGGCCCTATCTACCAGTTAATCCTTGTTTTCAGGCTTTAATATGTGGTGCATAGGCGTCTGAGCAAGCTCTCTCCATTGGTGTAAATTTCATCCTTTGTTAGTCATAAATAGTGCAGACTGAATGTACTGCCACTTCCTACTTCAGGCTACCAAATTATTTCTTATGAAGATCAACACCCCAATCTTCATAAAGATCAATAATAAAGGTAAATGTCCACACAATTTTGTATGGAGAGAAGGGTAGAGAAACCCGTGATTTCTGCTATTAGTGATCGAACCTCAAAAGGTTTCAAATTTGAGTTTGGTTTGGTTAAGCATCCAGAAGTTTGGATTCTTATCTGAAACTTACTTGCATAATCCAAAACTCTACAATCTCTTATCAGCATAGTAAAACACAATTTGATGCAGCAAACCTTTTGCAAATTGTTGTTGTTGGAGACAGCAGCATATAGCAAATTATCAAGAGCAAAACCCTAATAAAATATAGAATACCTATAATATGTAATGCAATTTAGAAGTAGGCACATACTATACATGATTGACATCCTTTAAAATGGTACTAATAAAAAGCCCATAATCTTGTAAATTCCAAACATCAGGAACATGATTGTTCTGCAGTCATTTTGCCTTGTTTTTTGGCTTGAAGCTACACTGAGTGTTTCTGAATTATATCCAGGCTCTTCATCAGGACAAATGTCTAGTGTTGAAACATCTAGAAGCATTACCTGGTAAAATTACTACAATAATAATAATAATCATAATAACGTTGCATAACAATACTGGGTAAAACTTCAAAGGAATGTGTTAACCAAGAAATATCAAAATCAGAGTTAAGTATTGTCATAAATATAAAGGGAAGGGTAACAACATTCCTATATACAGTACTGTAAAATCCCTCTGGCCAGAGGTACAAAATCCTTTTACCTGTAAAGGGTTAAGAAGCTCAGGCAACTTGGCTGGCACCTGACCAAAAGGACCAATAAGGGGACAAAATACTTTCAAATTTGCGGGGGAGGAAGGAAAGGTTTTGGTCTGTCTGTTCTGTGTGCTTGCAGACACAGATCAAGGAAGCAAGCAATCCAACTCCATTAGAATTCGTAAGTACTAGCAAGGGAATGCATTAGCTTATTTTTGTTTTGGCTTGTGATTTTTCTCTGTGCTGAGAGGAAGGTGTATTCTTGGTTTTCTTTTTGTAACTTTAAAGTTTGGCCCAGAGGGAAATCCTCTCTGTTTTTGAATCTGATTGCCCTGTAATATTATCTTCCATTCTAATTTTACAGAGGTGCTTCTTTTACCTTTTTTCTTTATAATGAAGTTCTGTTTCTTTTAGAATATGATTGGGGTTTTTTTTAGTGTCCTAAAAAAACCCAAGGTTGGTCTGTGCTCATCTTGTTTATTCTCAAGCCTCCCCAGGAAAGGGGTGTGGTGGCTTGGGAGGATATTAGGGAGGAGTAGGAATTCCAAGTGGTCTTTTCCCTGAGTTTGTCTAAATCACTTGGTGGTGGCCGCAGTACCTAATCCAAGACACAGAGGAGAATTTGTGCCTTGGGGAGTTTTTCACCTAAGCTGGTAGAAATAAGCTTAGGGGGTCTCTCATGCAGGTCCCAACGTCCCCTAGAGTTCAGAGTGGGGAGGGAACCCTGACAAGTATTGTGTCCCAAATATTTCTGATTAATGACTAGTCACTATAAATTTAGTCTGTAATATCCTGCACTGGAGTTAAAGGTCTCCTGTGAACAGCATTCATCTCCACATGTAAAACTGACCTAAATAGCTTCTTTGGGCTATCAGTGAAAGTACAAGTAATTCTTGCTTTTTCCCACAGGAGCAGTCTGTTCTCCAATTGTACAACAATAACCACTTGCCAGCACTGGAGAGTTCAGATTAGCATCTGTTTGTGAAGTTCAAAATTGGAGTGATTTTACAAACAACAAGATTCTGTAGTTGAACATGCTTTTGTATCTATTAGGTGCTTTGTACTACTATTAGGGTTGCTATATATACAAAGAACAGGAGTACTTGTGGCACCTTAGAGACTAACCAATTTATTTGAGCATAAGCTTTCGTGAGCTACAGCTCACTTCAAATTACTCCTTTTCTTTTTGCGAATACAGACTAACACAGCTGCTATTCTGAAACCTATATATACAAAGGGGTTTCATTTTGAACAATCCGTCTGCAGCTATGGGAATTTTGAATCGTGCTAATTATTTAGTATCTGGCTGGTTTTCACATTTTTGAGCACTGCTATTTTGGTGAAAAGTTTGTTTGGCGCTAAATGTAATTAAAATGCTCCTGAAGTATCCATTTATAGTTTTCTTCTACAGGATAAATTTTGGTAGCTGGGCAAACTGTAATAATATTGATATTTTTAAAAGCTTTGTTTACTTAAAATTATTTATATTTGCTAACATACATAAAACATTTCATATTGTGAACATGAGTTTTATAGTTTCATAGGATTTGTGCTTTGTTTCTTTGCTTTTATAATACTTTATGAAAATTTAAAGTATTTATAGTACATATAGTTAACACTGAGTGGCCAATTCACCAATTATCCAGTTTTGGTTATCTGCTTTTCAGTATTTTAGATACTTCTAAGCCAAAAAGGTACATTAATTTAACTTGACCTTACATAATGCTACTTGATTCAGGGAGCGATCTTGACCCGTGTTCATTCTATGACATGTAGTGTAGCTTTATTACAGCATTGCAGTAGTGCTAATAGTAGTTGTGAATGTAAAAATAATGTTTTAAAATAATCATCCATTACCTATGTTATGTTAGATGAATCTGAACCAAAGCTGTTGCTCTCAGGACCCCTGAACTATGGGTTAGGCCTGAGGAGAGCAGAATCAAAATTGCCCTATCTTTACACTAGCTCAAGTCCAGATCTTGAATCTGAATATCGATTATCATTGGAGTTTTTAAAAACCACATCTTGATCCCAATTTTGTAGCTTGAATCTATTCAGTAATGCCTTAGATTGTTCAAAGCAAAAGGATTTTTTTAAAGACTTCACTGTTTTTCCTCTTTATTTTCCCCCCTTTTCTCTGAGGTGTGATGATGAAATTAGACTAGAAGTTCCATTTTATTTCATGGTTTCATACAGGGAAAAAATAGATGTAACCTGAGTGTTATTGCTTAAAATTCTCATCAATGAAGACTGCACACAGAAGAATTCAGGATTTACATATTCACAGAACCTTGTCTGCACTGGCTCCTAGTGTTTATTTCACTTTTGTGAAATATAAGTGTATCAATTAGTTTGTTTATAGCAACACACTGTATGCAGAAATTGTTGCACACTCATTAGAGTCACTAATCTGTAAAATCTTTGAAAATGTTTGTATAAAGGAGAACAGGAAAGTCTTACTTAGCAAGGAAAATATATCAAGCGGGAGTTCACTATGCAAGAAATTCATACTCACTACATCAAATATTCAAAACCATACTTTAATTAAGCCACATTAAAAATAATTCAGAAAAATGTATAGAAAGAACCACAAAATCAAATTAACCTCACCTAACATTGTGGCCAAATATGGGGCACATGGGAACTGAAAAATCAAATGGTTTAGTCCTTTCACATCTTTTTCTAGATGCTTCATTTGAATTAAAAAATGTTTGTGTTTTTGAATAATGTATCGGGGTTTGACTTTTTTTTCCATGGGGTTCTTTAAAGTAAGCAGAGTGCATTTCTGCTCATTAAAAATGATAGAAGAACCAACTTCTCAGCACTAATTTTATAATTCCTTTAGGAACTGATACTAAAGATACTTATAAATCTGTTATAATTTAAACTATTTAAGCAGAGGGGTTTTGTAATTCTGTCTTTTCCAGGTTTCCTTCAACCACTGCATTTCATCCCAGTGAACTTACAATTAGAGGATCTCTGTCCCCAGAAGGCATTACATCACAGAATGTAGAAGTGCTACACCAATAAAGAGGAGTGAATTTACAAATGTAGTAACCACAATCTATTTTGCTTCATGGGTGACAGCGAATGTTACAATATTGATCTTTTATCCTTGACTCCATATCCAATATATAATTTTCAGTCTCCCAAAGCTTTCTTGAGTGTCCCAATGCTTTACATGATGTCTACACATCCTGTGGCAATGAGCCTCCCAGCATGGGTTGGCATATCAGGGCTAGCGGGTATCATTCTAGCACTCTAAAAATAGCTGTGTAAACAGCACTTTGATGTTGCCGCTTGGGCTGGAGTTTGGGTTCTGAAGAGGTCCCCGATCCTCCCTAGGCTTCAGAACCCTGCGTTCCAACCTGAACTGCAACTTCAAAGCTCTGTGTACACAGCTGTTTTTAGAACACTAGTATAAATCTTACTCGTCTGAGCCTGTCAACCCAGGCTGGGAGGCTCAGTGCTGCAGTTTGTGTAGACATACTCACGATATGCAAGGCCCGGGTCATGGAATGCTTTGAAGATAAGGACTGAGACCTTGAACGTGATTTGAAATTCTATGGGAAGCCAGCATATAGAATCATAGAAGATTAGGGTTGGAAGAGACATCAGGAGGTCATCTAGTCTATCCCCCTGCTCAAAGCGGGACCAACTCCAACTAAACATCCCAGCCAGGGCTTTGTCAAAATGGGCCTTAAAAACCTCTAAGGATGGAGATTCCACCACCTCCCTAGGTAACCCATTCCAGTGCTTCACCACCCTCCTAGTGAAATAGTGTTTCCTAATATCCAACCTAGACCTCTCCCACTGCAACTTGAGACCATTGCTCCTTGTTCTGTCATCTGCCACCACTGAGAACTGTCTAGCTCCATCCTCTTTGGAACCCCCTTCAAGTAGTTGAAGGCTGCTATCAAATTCCCACTCACTCTTCTCTTCTGCAGACTAAATAAGCCCAGTTCCCTCAGCCTCCCCTCATAAGTCATGTGCCCCAGCCCCCTAATAATTTTCGTTGTCCTCCGCTGAACTCTCTCCAATTTGTCCACATCCTTTCTGTAATCCAACACCGGACTCAATACTATGGATGTGGCCTCACCAGTGCCGAACAGAGGGAAACAATCACGTCCCTTGATCTGCTGACAATGCTCCTAATAATTCAGCCCAATATGCCATTAGCCTTCTTGGCAACAAGGGCACACTGCTGACTGATATCCAGGTTCTTATCCACTGTAATCACCAGGTCTTTTTCTGCTGAACTGCCACTTAGCCGGTCAGTCCCAGCCTGTAGCAGTGCCTAGGGTTCTTCCGTCCTAAGTGCTGGACTCTGCACTTGTCCTTGAATAACCTCATCAGATTTCTTTTGGCCCAATCCTCCTATTTTTCCAGGTAATTCTGGATCCTATCCCTGCCCTTCAGCATATCTACCTCTCCCCTCTGCTTTGTGTCATCCACAAACTTGCTGAGGGTGCAATCCATCCCATCATCCATATCATTAATGAAGATATTGAACAAAACCGGCCCCAGAACTGACCCCTGGGGCACTCTGCTTGATACCAGCTGCCAACTAGACATCAAGCTGTTGATCACTACCCATTGAGGCTGACGATCTAGCCAGCTTTCTATCCACCTTATAGTCCATTCATCCAATCCATACTACTTTAACTTGCTGGCAAGTATACTGTGGAAGACTGTATCAAAAACTTTGCTAAAGTCAAAGAATATCACGTCCACCACTTTCCCCATATCCACAGAGCCAGTTATCTCATTATAGAAATCAATCAGTTTGGTCAGGCATGACTTGCCCTTCGTGAATCCATGTTGACTGTTCCTGATCACCTTCTTCTCCTCCAAGTGCTTCAAAAATGGATTTCTTGAGTACCTGCTCCATGATTTTTCCAGGGACTGAGGTGAGGCTGACCCATCTGTAGTTCGCTAGATTCTCCTTCTTCCTTTTTTTAAAATATGGGCACTATATTTGCCTTTTTCCAATAGTCCAGGACCTCCCACGATCGCCACAAGTTTTCAAAGACAATGGCCAGTGGCTCTGCAATCACATCAGCCAACTCCCTCAACATGCTCAGATGCATTGAATCCGGCCCCATGGACTTGTACATGTCCAGATTTTCTAAATAGTCCTTAACATGTTCTTTCACCACTGAGGAACGCTCACCTCCTCCCCGTAGTGTGCTGCTCATTGCAGCAGTCTCGGAGCTGGCCTCTCTGTGAAGACAGAGGCAAAAAATGCATTGAATACTTCAGCTTTTACCACCTCATATGTCACTAGGTTGCCTCCCCCATTCAGTAAATGTTCCACACTTTCCCTGACCTTCTTTTTGCTAACATACCTGTAGAAACCCTCTTGTTACCCTTCACATCCCTTGCTAGCTGCAACTCCAATTGTGCTTTGGCCTTTCTGATTACACCCCTGCATGCTCAAGCAATATTTTTATACTCCTCCCTAGTCATCTGTCCAAGTTTCCACTTCTTGTAAGCTTCCTTTTTGTGTTTAAGCTCACTGAAGATTTCTCTGTTAAGCCAAGCTGGTCACCTGCCATATTTGCTATTCTTTCTGCACATCAGGATAGTTTGTTCCCGCACCCTCAATGAGGCTTCTTTAAAATACAGCCAGCTCTCCTGGACTCCTTTCCCCCTCATTAGCCTCCCAGGGGATCCTGCCCATCAGTTCTCTGAGGGAATCAAAGTCTGCCTTTCTGAAGTCCAGAGTCCATATTCTGCTGCTCTCCTTTCTTCCTTTTGTCAGGATCCTGAACTCGACCATCTCAGTAGAGAACAGAGGACAGATTTCTTATGTTTGCAGTAACCTGTGTTGCTGAGAAGATCCACTGCAGCATTCTGAACTAATTTCTAAGCGCTGAAGGGTTCATGCCCAGGTATACTGCATTGCTGTAATCCAGTTAAGAGGTGACAAGAGCATGAATAATCAAGGCCAGGTCTTTGTCTGCCAGAATGGGGCAGAATTTCTTAGCCAAGAGGTGATGGCAGAAAGTGTTACTCATGCATGCTGCTATGTGAGAGCTCAATGTCAATGAGGAATCTGAGAGTACTGCTAGAGTAGGGGTTAAATGAACTAATTATGGTATCTTCAACCAACAGAGACTGCACCATAGCTGTAAGCTCTTCAGAATTAGTTCCTCTTCCCACCAGCATCACTTCTGTCTTGCTCTGATTCAGTTTCAGCCAACTGTTCCTCATCCTTGCATTCATCTCATCCAAGCACTGGGCCATATTTTGTGGTAGTGATGTGGACATGTGTGCTGAAGAATGCTATCACATTCATCCACAACCGAGAGGTCTAGTGGTGGAGGTGCAGTTTCTCAGCACTGCTCATTGGGTGTGTCCCTCCAGCAAGAACTCAGACCATGTTAATGCATTACCCTGGATCCCAGTCATCTCTCTCAGGCGATAGAGCAGAATCTCATGGTCAACAGTGTTGAATTCTGTAGAGAAGTCCAGGAGGATGAGAGTGGATATCTGTCCATTGACAGAAGGAGATCATGTATCAATGCCAGGCAGTTTCATTTCCATGTCCTGGCTTGAATCCAGATTGTGCTGAATCTAGAATGTGAATTCCAGTTAGATAAGCTTGTAGTTGGTCTTTTGCGAGTTTCTCTGTGAACTTGCTCAGGAATGGGAGGTTTGATACTGGCAAGGACTGAAGTATCCAGGGTGGGTTTCTTCCGTGTTGGTCAGACTACTGAGTGATTGAAAGAGGGAACATTCCTTCTTTGAATGATGTATTGCCTATTGTCAGGAGTGGCACCAGTTGTTGTGACTCTGTTTCACAAGTCAGGAAGGGAGGGTCAGTGTCACAAATCTTGGGTTGAGACTCCTTTAGGATTTCCAGAACTTCTTGATGAGTGAAAGTCCTGAACTCTGTGAATGCAGGTGGGCTGTTGGTTAGAGAGTATAGGCAGAGTGGATCCATGCTGGTTTAAACACCTTCCTGAATGTGTGTGATAGTTCTTCATAGTGCTTGGTTCTCAGCTCTGATGCATGTTGAAGGCATTCTGAATTAATGAAGTGGTTTACCCAGAATAACTCCTGGGGCAGGATTTGGCAGCCTCATTGTAGCCCAATAGGAAGATTCTCTTGACTTGTATTACAGCCTCAACATAGGCTTTGAGGAATTCATAATGTTTCATTTTGCCGGAATCAATGTTTGTTTTCCACCATTGGTGCTTGGGTTTCCATCCTTTCCTTCATCCGGCACAGGGTGTCAGGCAACCAAGGAGATTTGTGTGAACAATGGGGAGAAAGGGCCTTTTGGGGGGTCAGCATATCAGTGGCCATGGCCAGTGTAGAATGGTAATGTTTCACTAGGTCTTCAGCTCCTCGTCACATGGATGGGGTGCTGCTGTCTTTTAGCAAGCGTTGGAATTTATTGGAGTCCATGAGTATATGTTATTCTAGTCTCTAGTAGATAGACACATTATAAAGCTGTAACACAGTGCACTGTCAGTTTAAGATTTGTGAGGTAATCCTCCAGGGCCAGCAGTATCCCGTTCCAGATTCTGCCTCTTAAAATATACCTATGGAAAAGGAGACACAGTCACTAAGGGAGAGAAAGTAGGAGGCAATTTGTGGCTTGGGAAGAAAACCCATACGGCTGACTGATTATATGGGAGTTCTATGAGGAATTGAAAGTCCCCTCTTCTTGTCTGATGAGTTGCTTCATGCTCAGGGTAGTTCTCTTTGAGATCTAAGGCTACAGGGGAATGTGGAGCAAGGCAGCCTGAGAAATAAGGGAATATATAAACCCTACACTTTTCCTAGATGAAGGGACACCTGGAAGGAAGCAGGCTGTGCTACTGGGTCTCTCCTAGAATCTATGAACAGAAACCTGATTTTCTATATTTTAATTTTAAAATGTTTTTTAGGCAGATCCATCTAAATAGGGTCTGAACCAGTTTCTAAAAAGACTTTAGTTTCTTTGTACTGCCTTGTATGGCAGACTGAAAAAGCACTGCTTTCAGGGGAAGCTTTCTTTCCTGTTTTTACGAACTCCATGACCATTGTTACTTTGGCCTGCCACAGCAACAAGGCATTTTAGCAAATTTGCTCAAGAATGTGGCAGGTCTACAATACTGGAGCTGTAATGCATTGGCAGAGCTATGTAGAAAAGTGTAAACTCTGCTTGCCTGATTTTATCTAGTGCTATACGTTCAGTATTTTCAAAAGAACTCAGATATTCACCTCAAAATGTACTTAAAAAGCTAGTAACCTGTAAATTAGCTAGTGACATAGTGCATAGTAGCTCTGTGCTAATCTAGAAAAATAATTCAGAATGTTAAATGCATGGAAATATTCTGATATTTTATATATAAATATGATATACATGACGGAATGCATTTTGTTATTGCAAACCCCAGTGAAGTTATATAATGTAGAACTCACCTGGAGTTTTCACATTTTCATATTTGGGAATTGTTTTGTTCATTAAAATACTGATGTAAATTGAGATGAGTATGTTATTTATCATAATTTGTTAATACAGAACAGACCACACTACATAGATAAAAAGCTACCTTCTGTTCTTAATTATTTTGTTTTTGTTTGAAATTAAACAATTCATTGGGCAGCTAGTTAATTAACTAATTATCCAGTGAAGAAAATTTAAGATATAGGAATAAATTGTAACAATAATGAAGAAAGAAGCTTTAGTCTTATCAACATTGTAATTAGATTTTCAGTTAATTTCGTTTATTAGTTGCACACACTTCAACTTTTTTGTCCTTATTTATATCAGTATATAACTTACTGGGATATGGTTCTTTCTTTTCTACATAAATATACATGATCAGTGCAACTGGAAACAACTAGCAAATACTTTTAAAAGGCTGGTGTTTTTAGTGATAATAGTAGGGGTTCATAAAATTTTTGAGATGATTTTAATTTCAGCAGATATTTTTATTTGTAGGTTTTCATTCTTTTAACCATTTAGTGTCAGGGGAATTTTATTTTTAGAGACAATATGCAGATCTTCACAAACAGGGCCCTCTGCTGTAGCCTTGATGAGATACAGGAATCCTTTTACTTGCTCATCTGAGTGACATGAGAAAAGCAATCTTAGAAAAAGGATTGTTCCTCCTGTTGAGTTATGTAAAAACATATGCTGACTTTGATTCATTGTGCTGAAGTAAGCCTCATAGACCCATTTTATTTGGGCAGCACATCTCAAGAGCATCCATCCATGTATATAATTTCAGGATTGCATATTTTCTGGTTTGAGATGACTGTCTTTTTGGGAAACATCACATTGAAATGCTTCTAAATTAGTCATTTTAGTAGTTCAGTAGTTTGCTTTTTTCCCCCTAGAGTTTTTGACTCTTGCAATCGAGCATTTGTACATGCCAAGTCTTCCTATTCTGAGACTAGCCATTCGTACTGGCAGCTTTTCCATCCAACCTTCCTCACAAACCCAGTTCTCCTTAAATTTCTTATGTGGCTAGTGGCAGAGTATCAGTTAGTAATAGATTAAAAGAGGGCATTAAGGCAGTCAATCTCTTGTAGGAGCTGAGTGCTGCTTCTATGCACTGTGCTCATGATTTACAGGTTTTGTCCTTTATTATGTCATTGGTTAGTCCGTTGCTACTCTGTACAGTTTTCTTGTGCCAATCACCAGTTTTCATCATTTGTGGAAATCAGTTGATAAGTGCAATAGGTGAGTGTGTTGTGTCCAGTTTTTGAGAAAATTACTGATGAAACATCTTGTAGTATGGTACATGGGAGGAAAAAGGAAGAGTAATAGGGGCTAGCTTCCAGAAGCTTTTAACATGGGCAGGAAGGTGAAGATAACAGGAATAACAGCTACCAGGAAAGTGCTTGAAAATATTTTAAATGTCTTGTGAGAAGACTGTAAATAGCAGCATGCCAAAAAACACATTTGAAATACATTCCCTCCACCACCATTAGCACAAAGGCCTTAGATACTCCTCCTTGTATTATCATCATGTAGTATCATACAGGAGATTCCGCTGTGTTTTCTTATTAGATTTTCCTGGAGCATTTACAGGCAGGTAAATCCTTGTGACTAATGAACTCTCTCTGTGAAGGGAAGCTGTTAATATGTTAATCAAACCCACACAGCACAGGTCATAGTATATGTTTGTCATCAAAGAAAATTTCATGCAGTTAAATGTTTATATAATATTTATTTGGCTTTTGTGCCTAAAGGGACAGTACTTATGTCAAATTTGCCCAAAAATATAACAGGAGACTATAATCAATGTTTCTGTATTTTGTTTCACAGGAATTAAAAGAAAGACATCTAAAAAATAATTCCCTGCAGTGTTTGCAACATAGACATTACAGCCTTGGGTGTGTATGTATATCAGAAAGGGAAAGTCATTACAGTCTGACTAGATGCAGAAGTGGGTATTGCTAGTCCAATTTTACTCTTCAAGCTGAAGGAAATGTAAAAAGTAAACAGCCTAAGTTTTGGAAAATAAAATTGATTTTTAATTGTCTTAGTTTACATAATCTAAGAAATAATGTAGGTAAGAAATTGTTTTTGAATATTATATTATTTATAAACTGATAGCGTCCCTTTAAAATATACCGTCATCCTTCCTCCTGCAGTCTGGGCATCCCTGTTACCTCTAGGTTCTCTGGTCTGCCCTTTCCCCAGTACCTCTGAACCCTGCAAGGCCTTCGGGGTTGCCTTGGCATCTGCCTGGGCTCCAGCATTCCTGGCTCCTATGGTCCTGGGCTTCCACTGAGCCTTGTCTCGAGTAGGCAGCACACCTCCTTCCTCAATGGCAGTCCTCCCACAGCTGAGCCGAGCTGTTCTCTTTTATACTGGTACACTTGGAGCATGCCCAATAGTGTAAAGGGTGTGTGGCTTCCTCAGCCCACAATGTAGGGATAACCCTTTCCCGGCAAGTGCGCCCCATCACACTAACCTTTTCTACCCACTCTAGGAAGGTGAGTCTGGAGATCTCAAGGATTGTCGTTGCACCCAGACTCAGTGTGGACGCACAAGGAGTGGGCAGAAGGGCCTTTATGGTTTCTCCTCTTCTCCTTTTATGAACTGGCACAGAATTGAGTTCTTAAATTTTCTTTGTCTCACATTGGCCATCCATAAAGTGGGACTAATGACAATCTTATCTACTATACCTGACTGCTCTGTGGTTTCTTCAATGGTTGCCAAACACTCTGAGCTCCTCAAAAGAAAGACATTAGGTATACATAGCCCATAAGAATTAGTGCTAGGATATAATTTGCCCAGGCAAAAATAAGCATGTGGTAAAGTCTGATAAGAGCAAGACTGCAGGAGAAAATCTGATGTGATAGGGCTCACTTGAATAGTTTTCCTATTAGTCTGAATTCAAGCCCTTGTACTTTTGAAGCACAAAAGTCAGATAATACTAAATATTGTGTAAATATTCACCAGATTGGAAATTTCCCTGATGAAGACTTCTTTATATGTGTGTGTGTGTGTGTGTATGTATGTGTGTGTATATATATATATGCATTATCTTCTACTATCTTGTAATATATATATATATATATATATAGTAGAAGATAATGTAATCTGGCATTCAGCTGTTGCATATGTTGATAGGAATTCATATAGACACAAGTAGCAAGAGCAGATTACTTTATTTATAGTTCTGCCAAGCTGACTCCATAGAAAATTCAGTCAGCCAGCCACATGGCCCTAAATTAATTTTTTAAAAAAAGTATTGTGTCTTATTCATAAAGTGAACATTCTTCTTCTGCATCTTTACATCTTATAGCAAGTAGGCAGAGGGCTTTTTGAAAAATAAAATTAAATTAAAATAGAATGAAATAAAATTGGAGATTGTCCTGTATCAAAATTCCAGATCAAAATACTCAAGAATTTGGGGGAAATTCAGATCTAAAACCAAGAGATGTGCCCAATCCTGGTTATATACATAGGGGTCTCAGACAAGATTATAATCAGGGACAACTAGCCAGTCCCACCACTTGTGCCGTCATGGTTGCAATTCTATGTTTAGTGCACTAGCTCGATCAGAGTTAGCACAGGAATATCCACTTGAGCTGGAAATTACTCCCGCTCCACTGTAGACCAACCCTTAGACTTTTCAGATTGGGTATCTTCAATGAACTGTGCCATCCTCAACCATGACGCTGTTTGCCAGTAGGGTACTTCCTGTGACTTAATGAGATAGGAGCAACACAACTTCCCTCCACCATTTGGGGTGTATATAAGTATGGGAAGAATTTAGTCCATAGTGTAGAAATGACTAATGTAGCAGGAAGGGGCTTGACACATACTCTAGTACTAACTGCCCTATCCAATAGTTGTGGAACATTTTTCCCCCAAAGGATTTTCGTATTCCTTAGGGAGCCCTGTTATCAAATGTTGATTGTCATGGCAAATGCTGTGTTTATTTCCAGTACATTTCTTTTGTGTGTATCCTGTTTAAATTATAATAAAGGTAACTTTTTAAGAATTACTTCCAAAACCAGAGATGCTTGATGTATTGTCAGAGACTTCTGACAAAGCAACTAGCTCCGAAACAACAGAAAGGATACATGTAGTCATTTTTGGCTGAGTAAAGCAAGGCTATACACTCAACTTGATGGCATTTCTTTGTCTGTCTGTCTTTTTATATGTAACATGCTAACATTTAAGTACTGCTGTGACATTAGCCAGGGTACAGTCTGGACTGTTGAACATCTGTGTCCCCTCAATTCCTCAACCTGGAGGAGCCTTTACACTGCTTTGCTGTGAGAACAGCCGCTCCTGGTCTGTTCTCTCACAGCCTCCAGCATGTAAATTACTCCCAGTTATATTGTATGAGTGCTATAGCCAGCCCCTCTTGAATTACACTGCAGGGCAATACCAGCAAACTCACTTACCCAGACCTTCCCCCAGAAATGTGCATCTTGTACTGACCAACCCTCCTGGACAACACAAGCTCATATAAGGTCAGTCATTTTATTAATAGAAAATGATATGCACAGATCCTGTTTTTTTCAAATGGATTTACCCAAAAACATTAGTCCAAAAACACTGGTTTAAATAAAACAATAAAACAAGTTTATTCACTACAAAAAATAGATCTTAAGTGATTACAAATAATGAGGCATAAAAGTCAGAATTTGGTTACAAGAAAATAAAAGTAAAGCACAATTTGTACCTAATTTAACAAGCTAAGTGAATTCAAAACAAAGGGTCTGATCTCTCTTTTACTATATGCTTCAGCAGTCTTTGTGGCTGAATTCCTTTCAGATAGGATCCCTCCCTCAGTCCAAAACTGCTTCTTTTCTTCAGATGTTGTGGCTACTATGGGTAGAGATAAAGGGAGGAATAACTTGGGGCACCTGATCCACATTATTATGTTTTTTCCTCTTCTTCAAGAATCATCCCCAGCTGGGATTCAGGAGACAGTCTGTGGAGACAGGAACCTCCAGCTGTTTATTTGCCAAGATGCAAATTTCTCACTCACACCCTTTTTCCTACCAAAGAATGGCCACTTGACCATGTGATGGTCCATTTGATTCTGTTGACACTGGCTGAGGCAACAGTTTACTTTTTGACTCTGAGGAACTGGTTTGTGACTGCTTTTCTAAGCTTGGAACATGTCTCAGTCATGTCATACAATAGAATTGTATAACTTTACATACAATATTGCTACATATATATTTACTAGGACAACAATGAACAGCAAACTGTTAGCGTTCAAATGATAACTCATGCTTTGTACAAAATATTTCATAGCCTTGTAAAAGGGGTACAGACTGTTACAACCACATCCAGTCAGTTCCAGATTTTCAGGGACTCTAGGCATCAGTGGTTGATTTTGGTGAAAACTGAAAAACTGTAAAGGGATAAAGAGGGACACACGATACTCTGCTGCTGTGTTTGTGGGGGGGGGGGTATGGGGGACTCTAGTATGGAGTAGAAGGGGCTTGGGGCAGAAGGGGTACTCAGAGCCCCTGGCATATTCTGGGGGAATAATTGAGGGTACATAGTCCCTGGCATGGAGGGTTGTGTAGGCCTGGGGCATACAAAGCCCCCAGCACGAGGGAAAAAGTTTATGTGGGGGGTTTCACAGACTGGTATGAGAGGCATGGAGAAAGGGGGAACACAAATAGACCCTGGCATGAGGAGGGGAAGAATTATGAACCAATAGCATGGAGATAGGGGAACATGGGATTTGACAAAATCCTGGGCACTGGGGAGTAAAGGAATGTCCCAGAAAGCATCTGGCAGGGAGGAAAGGGCTGCGGCGGTCACACAGAGCCCCCAGTATGGTGGGCATGCAGGAAGGAGAACACAAGTCCTCTGGCATAGGGGAGACAATGGGAGACAGCAGTAAGAAGGTGGGGAAGCCTCTCACATGGTGGGGAAGGGGAGACAATGATAGGGGAGTAAGGAAACAACAATTTCCTTACTGGCAATGTGGCAGAGCAGGAATGGGGTGGGGCACATAGAGCACCTGGCATGAGGGAGGGGGTACGGGGAGTTGCAGGGAGTTCCTGAAATAGAGGGGAATAAGAGGGTGCCACACAGGGAGCTTGTGGCCAAGAGGAATGTAGGGATACAAGAAGCCCTGGTATATGCAATGAGCTTGTCCTACAGAAGCTGTGAAACAATCTGCTAGTATTCCTCTTTCAATATTGTGAATTGTGGTTCTTTTGATCTGATTTACAGAATGTTAATACAATTCTACTAATAAAATGAATCCTGACTCTGCACTGGAGCAGGAAACGTATGTTGATTTGCTAATTATACTATGACCATGCCTGGTTTTAGTTATTCAGCAGAGTAATGTTTATACTGGAGTCTTAAACTGATCTTATTAATGTAAGTAGCCGTAAGTCTGAGGTACTGAAAAACTACTCTAATTCCTGAAAACAAATTGCTAAACAAGCGCTCTGTCTTTTGGGGATTATTAATAGGGTACTTTTCGTTTGGCCTTTGCAGCTTTGTCATTTCCATATCCTTTTATCTTAACCATCCATTGTCAGATTTAAGCTTATTACTATCATGTAAGATTTGTGAGTGTGACTGCTCATGACTAAATCCTACCATGAAGTGTGAATTAGCTTCTTTCCAGTGAAACTCTGCAGCATCTATAGCTAGTGCATGTTTGCCCTTTAGCAACTGTACACTTACGTACAGTATAGTGAACATGGGGAATCTGTGCTGTAATTTTCAGCATCTGAGAGATGTATGTCTGCGTTAATCTACTGGGTTAGCTGAATGGAGTTTGCCTTGAGTTACCCCATAGGCTTCCCAGGGGGGTATGCATTAATATCAATTCAGGGTAGGAATTTATTGTATTTGTGGATAGAGTATTGTTTTTAAGTTAACATGAGATGCAATTTACTACCTGATATTTAAATATTGTAAAGTAAGGATGTCATGTTATGTCATGTCATTTCAGCACAGCTGTATTAGTATAAACCCGGGCATTTTCACAGATTGTCATTTTATTTAAAGTTGATTCAGCAAACTGGGTGGCTCAGGGAACTAGTAATAGGCTATGGAGCCTTTTTTGCCTCTAAGTCACTAATATGAAGTCAGCTGAAAAGACAATGGCCAAAAGTTTTTACATAGGTCCTCATAAAACTACTACCACAGCTGACACTCATGTTGGCAGTTGTGAAGGAAGGCAAAGGGTTTGAATGGGAATGAAAAATAAACTATTATTTTACTTACAGAGAAGACCCTTTCAGGACCATACTCAGGCATACTGGCAGGGCAGTATGATGAAGCAAAAGAATGTGTTGTTTGGCTAAATAAAGGACATCTGTCTGTAGGACTGGAAATATAGCATCTTTCACACCCTTTTTAATAAAAAAATAAATATGTAACTTTAAAAAAATTGATTCAGGAAAAAAAGATGCCAGAAGATCATAGATACTTCCTATTTACTTCTATGATTCTGCAGATTTTTTCTTTGTCACTTTAAGAGTTAAAAATAAAGTACTGTGGTACATAGTGTATTTACTGGTAAAGGATTTTGCATCTCTGTCATACTGATTTATATATAGCTGGATAATTTAAAATGATCAATAAGTTCTCTACACTCACCAGTGCATTCACAGTATATAAATCGATTGATCTTTTTCATTTTTTAATTGCTGGGAATGTTCAGAAAATCATTTTATAAATGTAGCATTTCAAAGGGCTTTGTAGTCTGTGTGGTTGTTACAGGTCTCTGTCAAGGTTGTAGTGACATGAAAGCTAAATATTTAACTACCTACCTCTTTTCCATTAATCACTCTGTTGCCAGAAAAAGGCCTTTAACAGAGATAAATAACTACATCAGAGAAGCATCGTGTACAGATGCACAATGGGAAGCCTCAGCTAGTTCAATGCAACCAGGTAATCGGGTAATGTCGTCAGATGGAAGTTCTTTTAAAAATGCAATTAGGAAATAGGGTTAAATTAAATATTTATAACAATCTCTGCATTTTTAAAGTCTTGGCCCACATAGTTCTTTCTCTGTTGTGTAGGGTAAATATCAAGCCCTTTGTGCACATGTTATGCTTGTTGTGGTCTTGTCTGGTTTTTAGAGTGAGGAATGAGGAGCTGTAAGAAAAAAAAAGTTGCGGATTTCACCTTTTGTATTCCATCCTAAACAAAGCAGCGTGCTGTACTCTGCTTCTTCAGGCAAAGAGTGCAAAAGGAGTTAGAATTTTCACCCATCAAGGCTGGCTTTGGGAACACTGGGGACAAGAAGCTATGCAGGGCACTAAATATAAAAGGGAGGGTCACGGAAGCACGTACACTGTGGACATGCTGCCTCCCATGAAAAAAATGACTGTTCACTTCTGTCCCCTTGCATTTAAAACAATGCTTCCCCATGTGCACTGCTGAAATCCCTTTCATTTTAACAACACACAGAACATGTTGCAGGCTGCTTGCTTCCTATGGTTTATATGGCAGGGATGTAAATAACTTCTCTGCTTACCAGTGTGACAAAGAACATATTTCTGTTGACATCTTTTCTTTAAAGTTAAGTGAAATCCTAAAGTTTTTGATTCCTTAGCAAAATATTCCTCTCAACCCTATATGGTGCAGCCTGACTTAAGTAACCAGTTGCTCTAGTCTGACCCTTACCTGAATTCAGTGCAGGCAGTTTTTCTTGAAGTTTGTATACCTTAAGCTAGACATAGGAATGTAAAGATCTGCCTTTACTGAGGCTGACAACAATACTGCTGCATGGACCATCATCTTGAAAACAGTCCCTCCCTACTCGATCACATTCCCATTCTTTGTAAAACACAGGGACCGATCTACAATATTGCCAATCATCATGGTCTAGGAAGCAAGCATCCCAAGCTGGGCCCTGAAGCATAGCAATAGTAGACACTGCTGTGTGTATGATATTGTGTCAGTCTAACAAGACTGCAGATCATAATTATGTGCTCAACCCCACAGCTCTGTGTTGGTATTTTTTCACATGAGAAATAAGATGGCTATTTCTACTGGTTGAAAGTACTCATGTTAGTCTTTTAACTCATAAAGTGGCAAGCAACAAATATATTGTAGATATTATTTGACTTCTTTTCAGAATAAGTGTTTAATGTTTGTGTCTGTGTGTATACATTAGATCCCAGCATCACAGCTAATAATCTACTCAGCTTTCTGTAATATCTTCTCTTGCCCTGCCATGCCCAGCTACAGAACTCACCCAAGTCACTCTGTGGCAGGGAGAGTATGGGAGCCTCCACCATGAAGCTCATGTTGTGCTTATTTAAACACTGGTGAAGTTTTTTTTTTCCTTTTGGTTCCCTCCTCCTTCCCCTTCCTGTCAGTTCCCCATTACTTCTGTGTGCTCCAATACTGCTGATTCTCATAGCTACTCTCAAAGACTCTGAGGAAGTGGGTTTTAGCTCTTGAAAGCTTATGCCCAAATACATTTGTTAGTCTCTAAGGTGCCACAAGGACTCCTCATTTTTTCTCAAAGACTTGTTCATAGTTCCCCCTTTGCAGCAGTGAGCCTCACCTGGTAGGGATTTGCATGTAGCTCTGAGTGGCCAGTAAATTAGCATATGAGATTTTAAAGTTCCCAATGGAAGATGGTCACTGAGAGCCCACGTGTCCCCCTCATCTCTACCTCCACCACCCAGCTACATTCTCTAATGCCCTGGCCGCATGGCCTAACTGAAGCCTGGTAATTTACAGCCACACAGGATAAGTCTCAGAAAGCAGACTTATATGTATCTAGTGAAAATATTGTTTTTTGCCTAGTACTGCAGACTCATGCTTTTCAGCTCAAGAAAGCTCCTTTAAGGTGTCTGTCCTGGGAAACTCATTCCTTTTAGAAAGTTGTGCATTTCTTATAGCCAGGGGGCAAAAATAAGGCTCCCTTTGTTCTTAATCAGCCTTGCTGTCTAGGCAAATAGAGGGAGGGAAGATGGGACATGGCAGTGGAAGCCACATTTAGGAGGGATTTTAAGGGTGATATCTTTAGCTAAACCATATTCATAGATCACTGTTGAGAGATTATGATTATTGCTATGACCAGTCATGGGGGCTAGCAGATAATGGCTGTGTCCAGGGTTTTTAATTTTCATTCCAATGAGACGTATCCTGCCCAGCACTCACAGGACATATAGAAACATATTCTTCTGACCTCAAGACAAGAGAACTAACATATCCCTCTGCCCCCTCCTCTGTGCAGGAGAGGTTCACAAAATACAGAACCACATCTTTTTTTGTATGTGTGCACGCAGGCTCTCAAATAATGTGAGTCTAGTGTCTGTGATCAGAGTCACTGTTCTCAGAATGGGGATGGAGGAGTCCCTCATTCAGAACTCACTCACTGAGGTATTGGTTAATTCTGACTCTTATCTATCTTAACCCAGTCTGCTGTGGTGAGATGGGATAATTTCTCCATTAACCTAGAGGCAAATTTGTCAGTAACATTTGTCACTGCTTACAAATTTGCTAGAGCCCTTAGAGAAACTGGCAGTGGCTTGAAATTGAAGTAATCAGAAATCATTCTTTTAAATAGCTCCAGAGGAAGCCTTGCAGATGGTGCATCACATGGTAAATGCACTCCCATTTGGCATCTAGGACATTAAGGAATCTGGTTTGTTCATTTGGTCTCCTCTTTTTCCCATCTTGGTCCGTATGACTGCAAGAATATGATAGTGTCCTCAGTGTCTAATTTCTTCCAATTTCTCAGGCGAAGGCACCTGCCTATCCCTTTACCAAGACACAGACATCAAGAAAGGATAAGATGTTACCACAGTTTGTGTAAATGCTTATCCAGGCACATTGTAGTCTCAGGAGCAGATCGTCAGCTGGTGTGAATTACATTGCTCCATCCATTTCAGTGGAGTTATGACAGTTTTCCAGGGTTGCCAGGTTTCCAGTTTGCCTGGTCGAAAAGGGACCCTGGCAGCTCTGGTTAGCACCACTGGCTGGGCTGTTAAAAGTCTGGTCAGTGGCGCAGTGGGGCTAAGGCAGGTTTCCTGCCTGCTGTGGCTCTGCGTGGGTCCCGGAAGCAGCAGCATGTCCCTCCTCCGACTCCTACATGTAGGGGCAACCTGGGGGCTCCGTGCGCTGTCCCCGCCCCAAGCACCAGCTCTGCAGTTCCCATTGGCTACGAACTGCAGCCAGTGGGAGCTACGGTGGTGGCGCCTGTGGGCAGGGCAGTGCGCAGTGCCATGCCGTGCCTCCATGTAGGAGCTGGAGGGGGGACATGCGCTGTTTCCGGGACCTGTCTGAGGTAAGCACTAACCAGAGCCTGCACCCCTTACCCACTCCTGCGCGCCAACCCCCTGCCCCAGCGCTGATCCCACTCCCACTATCCGAACCCATCGATCCCAGCCTGGAGCATGCTCCTGCACCCCAAACCCCTCATCCCCATCCCCACCCCAGAGCCTGCACCGCGAGATGGAGCCCTCACTCCCTCCTGCATCCGACCACCCTGAGCCAGCCCACTGAAAATGAGCGAGTGAGTGAGGGTGGGGAGAGCGAGTGACAGAGGGAGGGGGGAATGGAGTGAGTTGAGGCTGGGCCTCAGAGAAGGGTTGGGGCCTCTGAGGAGGGGTGGGGCAGGGGCAGGGCAAGGGTGTTCAGGTTATGTGCAAGTAGAAAGTTGGCAACCCTATATCTGGCCCTGGGTGTCTGTCAGGTGTGAACGAGTGAAGAATACAGGCTCAGATACAGAGGGGGTTATACTCAAAAATATATTAATTTGGGGTCCTCTTATGTGGTAAGTGGCATCTGACTTGCATCACATCCCAGGTTTACAAATTTTCAGCATGGACCGTGAAAGTGGCAGTAATATCACTGCCATATATCTAACAGTATATAGCCACTTTGTACTTTTTCTAGATATTCACAAGTTGGTGCAGTTGCCATATTGGCCCATTATATCACATGTGCCACATGGAAGGATTAATAATGTTCCTGGAAGAGCATGAGAGAGGAGAGGGGGTGTAGAGCCTTTATAAATAAAATACATGCGAGGAGTTGGGAAGAACCTCAGGATATTGAAAAGAAGTTTTGAAAATACAAGAGTCTGAGTACCTGCACCGATGGGAGGGCCAAGTTACTGATGTATTTTCAAATCACAAGCTCAGCTCCTACTCACTGTTCAAGATTCCTGTCTCATTGGATGCCTTCTGCTGGCTGAGTGAGGACTGGAAATTACACAGCCACAGTACAGTTCTAGTCTTTCATGAGATTAAACTGTTATGGATGGGTAGATATGTCTCAGAGGGTTCTCCCAGCTGTCTCCTGGCATTACTCCAGGGACAGAGTTAAGGTTGTTTGGGCATCTCCATTATTTAATATATGTGAGTTTCTTATACATTTAATCTTAGCTCTGAGTTTCCTGGGTTCCTAAAGTGGTTTGTTTCTAATTACAATAGAATTATTGTAAAGTTTATATTTTTAACTTTAAATTACTGCTCAACCTTACTCCATTTTAACTAAAAGAAAAGGAGTACTTGTGGCACCTTAGAGACTAACCAATTTATCTGAGCATAAGCTTTCGTGAGCTACAGCTCACTTCATCGGATGCATACTGTGGAAACTGTAGAAGACATTATATACACAGAGACCATGAAACAATACCTCCTCCCATCCCACTCTCCTGCTGGGAGGAGGTATTGTTTCATGGTCTCTGTGTATATAATGTCTTCTGCAGTTTCCACAGTATGCATCCGATGAAGTGAGCTGTAGCTCACGAAAGCTTATGCTCAAATAAATTGGTTAGTCTCTAAGGTGCCACAAGTACTCCTTTTCTTTTTGAGAATACAGACTAACACGGCTGTTACTCTGAAACCTGTCATTTTAACTAAATGTTTCATATGGGAATGCCCTACAGTCTTGGGCAATTAATTAGAAGTGATGTGTAGTTCAGCTTATTTACATGGCAGCTCCTGTGCGCTTTTAAATTGGGTAGAAAAGTTATTGTAAAATACCAAAAACATTTTGTAGGCACATTTTATCACCTATATTAGTGTTATTCCACATTTTCATTTCATTTCCAGATGGAAATTAAAATAAAGTGTTTGTTTTTCCTTAAATGTCAAATAGCACACTGCATTTTCAGATTTATATAATCAGTATACAATGCTGTGACCTTGCATGTTCCACTGAGCATTTCTTTCTTCAAGCTGGCAGAAAATTATGCTGAATGCATGGGGACATAACAGATTTTACTTTAAATCAGATGTTCTGGAAATGAAACACTTTATCCCCATTTCTGTATGTGGGTGCCAAGAAAATACTGCTGCTTCTGGATAACATTATTCATTTCCCACCTTCTGTCCACTTAAACATCTCCTGAAACAAGAGAGTGGAAGATTCCTAACTTGTGTAAGTACACACAAGTGAAAATAAATGTAACTAAAAGAAAAAGAATGAAAAAATATCACTATGCTGGCAATCTTTGCTCTCTGATAATGCCTGTGAAATAAATAATCATACCTAAAGACAACAGAAAATCTTTGTTCAGCATTTTTCAGAACTGTTAAATTTTGACTTTTCCGAATAACTTCCAAATTCACAATACAGTACAGTGACAGATTTCCTGGTGTATTAAATATAAATACCACTTTAGAAATAAACAACATGTACCACAACTATAAATCAAAATAAATCCAATGTAGTTTTACAGTATATTTGCCAATTATGTAACAGTTATTTTCCTGAAGTGTCTTCCTTTTTGATAAGTTTTTTGTGTGGTCTCTCTGTGTGAAGATAAATGAAAAATTAATTTTAAATCCATGAACTTGAATGCAATATTAATGCTTTTTTCATTGTTATGAAAGAAAAAACTGAATTAGAAAACACAGTCATCTATATATATTTCTCCTTAGCAGAAATAATTTTGGGGAATTTCTGTATGTTCCTTGGAAGGTTTTACTATGCTACTTTATTACTGTTAGTTGCTTAGACATGCCAACATAAAACTGGCACCATTATCTGATTGTGCTCATCAATATTTTAAACACATTTTTTCAGCTGTCCTAGTATTTCAACCTGGAAAAATATTCAAGACATAAGAGTGCAAGTTTGTATTTTATGGTTGATATGCTTTATGATTCTGTCTCTTTGCTTTTTATCCAATCTTGTTATGATACTTGTCTTGAGAGCAATCTTCTAAATGCTGGTCTATAGGTGCAGGACTCTATGGTTACATTTACATTTATCTGGGCAAAAATAACATAATATGGCAGATATAATGTTAATGATAGAAGCCAGGTTGGCATCCTCACTCCTTTGAACTCTGGACATGGTCTCAGCATTAAAGCTGGTTGGAATTATTTTTCAACAGAAAACTTCAACTTTTTGGTGCAAACTGAAATATTTTGGCCTAAATTAAAAATATTTCAATTGGGAAATGCTGCCATAGTGCTTCCTATGAGTTGCCATTTGGGTGCCTCATCCATTTATTCTTCTATGTAGGTTTGGTTCCCTAGTTACACTACATCTCCCAAGATGCAATCAGGTCTCCCCTCATGGTGAGGGGAGACAGCTGCATCATGGGAGATGTAGTACAGCTGGACAGCCTGGCCCATTGAGGAGAACGGTGACATAAGGAAACTCTACAACTTCCATGAGGCACCACGACAGGGTAGCCAAATAAAAATATTTCATTTTTTGGCTGATATTTCCGATTTGGTCATTTGGCTTTTCAAAGAAAAAAATTAATTTTCTGTGGAAAGTGAACACTTCATGCATGCATGTGTGTGCATGCACACAAAATTGTTTAATCAAAAATTCAATTTTCAACTGAAAAAAAGGTTTGAAGGATAATTTTCAACCATCCTGACTAGGCCATCCAGTCCCACTCTCTGGGGGAACAGCAGAGGGGAGAAACTTTCCCCTTTTCCCCATGTAGGGCTTGAAATCCCTGTGGCAGGGGGAGAAATATGGAACTCTTTTTGTGAGGAAGGGAATTACTGATGCTCATTCTGTCTAGGGAAGCAGGTGGCACTTAGGGGGTGCAATGGTGGACCAGGTTCACTGGGCCATCCGTGCAGGGGTTGAGGAATAGTTTGATAGAACTAGAAAACCAAAAAGCAACTACCAAGTTCTAAACACTATGAATGGATGCTTTATTCTAAGTAGAACAGGGGTGAGAGTAAGGCGGTACGGCCAGCATGGTGTATCAGTAAAAAGTGGCCACCAGTACCGGCCTGTACCAAGCTGACTTTAAAGCGCTGCCCCTTTTGCTCCCCCCGTCGGCAGCTCTGCCAGGTCCCTTCCAGCAGGGCCGCTGATAGAGGGTGCGGGGTGCAAAACCCCTGCCAGGTCCCAACCAGCAGGGCCACCAATGGAGGGGCACAAAAGAGGCAGTGACATTAAAGCGCTGCCGTGGCAAAGGACCCTACTTATAGTGCTGCCATGCTGCTGTTGTCCCTTTTGCCCTGCCTGAAGCTCCGGGCCCTTTAAATTACCACTGGAGCCCCGGGCGCGTGGGCCAGGCAGCGTGGAAGGGCTGGCTGGGGGATGCTGACCTCCAGCCCTGCCCCTTCTGCCCAATGCCCTGCCCTTTCCGTCCAAGGCCACGCCGCTTTTGGGGGCCAGAGCCGGTCCCCATACCAGTAAGTCTTTAGCTTTACTTTCACCCCTGAAGTAGAATAACTATAAATAATATTGACTTAAGTGTTAATGATACTGGTAAAGAGCCTAGAAATTGTATTGTAGAATATAATCAGAAAAGGATTGACAATGTAACAAAATACATTGCATAAAACCTTTGTTATTTGACTGCCTATCTCAGACATTTTCATATCGTTCAGCAAAACAATACCATGGCAGAAGAATGAATCACTGCTTGATATTGTTTTACTATTCAGCTATAAGGATTGAATCACACAGAAATTGTATTCAGTACAAGGTTCAACTATGAATTTTGTATCTGTAAAACAGCAAAGTTTTCTGTACATAATTTGTGCTTAGTGTCAGTTTATTTGTGTGGTATATTCACCACACTTAAATAATGCAGCTACTCATACAATAAAACCTTTATATCACATGACACTGTCATATATCACTCTCCCTCAGCATATACATCAGGACTTGGTTTTGTACTTCTGTAATGATATTGGTTTTGAAAGTGATTTATTTAAAATGATAGAATCCCCTAGTATGGAATACATTATTCCAGTGTTAATGTGCCACACTTATATGAAGATCTTCTAAATTTATGGAAATAAACTATACCAGTATAATGACAGGTTTCAGAGTAACAGCCGTGTTGGTCTGTATTCGCAAAAAGAAAAGGAGGACTTGTGGCACCTTAGAGACTAACCAATTTATTTGAGCATGAGCTTTCGTGAGCTACAGCTCACTTCATCGGATGCATACCGTGGAAACTGCAGCAGACTTTATATATACACAGAGAATATGAAACAATACCTCCTCCCACCCCACTGTCCTGCTGGTAATAGCTTATCTAAAGTAATCATCAGGTTAGGCCATTTCCAGCACAAATCCAGGTTTTCTCACCCTCCACCCCCCCACACAAATTCACTCTCCTGCTGGTGATAGCCCATCCAAAGTGACAACTCTTTACGCAATGTGCATGATAATGAAGTTAGGCCATTTCCTGCACAAATCCAGGTTCTCTCACTCCCTCACCCCCCTCCAAAAACCCACCCCCATACACACACAAACTCACTCTCCTGCTGGTAATAGCTCATCCAAACTGGATTTGGATCAAAACCTGGATTTGTGCTGGAAATGGCCTAACCTGATGATTACTTTAGATAAGCTATTACCAGCAGGACAGTGGGGTGGGAGGAGGTATTGTTTCATATTCTCTGTGTATATATAAAGTCTGCTGCAGTTTCCACGGTATGCATCTGATGAAGTGAGCTGTAGCTCACGAAAGCTCATGCTCAAATAAATTGGTTAGTCTCTAAGGTGCCACAAGTACTCCTTTTCTTTATACCAGTATAAGCACCTTTCTACCAGTGTAACTGTGTCCATTGTAGAGTTTTAACCATATAAGTACAAAATATTAAATCAGTACAAAAACTGTGTAGACCAGGCCTAATGTGCATGTCTAAATAGTTCATAAAAGTCAATATGTCACACAGAGTGTGAACATACTTTCAAAGAAACACACAGTTTAGATTCACAATTTGACTGTGGGAAAATTATTATAATCTTGATGTATTAGTCATCATAATTTCACATACATGTATTTAAATTCACAAAAATAGTAATTTTTCTTTGAATTAAAAAAAGAACAACATAAAAAACCATTGCTTTTAATTCTTTCATCTGCAGTATAAACAGTCTTAGGTTGTAGAGACATTCAATAAAAGAAGATCAATTTAACAAAGACTGAATTAGTAGGACCACTTGTGGACCACATTGATTAAATAACATTTTTCATATAGTCCCATTGTTTTCAATGTAACTAGTAAAGAATTAAGATACTATTTTTGATACTAAGATACTTAAGAGACTATGAATAAGGTTATTAGAATCTGGTCCCATGTAAGATTTGAAAATGTGGGCTTATAGTTTGAAAGACATATATGTGAAAGACAGAGTTTAAGCTACTCCAAAATTCACTTTTACCTACAGCTATAAGAGCTAGATAGTGAAGAAACAAGATCAGTGTCTGTTGGAATCTTTTGTAATGTGATGTTGCTATGTCTCAGAGAACATAAGATCATTGAATAGCTACTTGAACGTCGGAGGATGCCAACGATTTTTCCCCCCTGGCAGAACAAAAAAGGTAGTGAGAATGTTTCAATCATCATTTCTCTGTCTCCTGAAGAGGTGGTAGAGAGATTTGACAAACCTGTAAATTAGACAGGCGAAAAGGCTAGCAAGACTAAAACAAACTTGTTGAGACCATATTTACTATGTCATCTACAAATGGAATCGCTAACTTTCAGAGGCGGGGGGTGGGGGGGAGGCTAAATAACAATTAGAATATGAATAAATGTACACTAAATGCAAACAATAAGATTAGAGGGCATACCTGGACAAGGAGACAAGACCAAATTAGTGTTTATTGCTGGATACTTCAGTGCATATTGTTGCTAGGTAGTGAATATATAATTTAACTATTTAATAGATGAAGTCTTGCCCTGCAACATGGGACTGAATAGCAGAGAAAAATTCCCCACATGCTGCTTACAAAGATAACATAATCAAAACAGACTTCAGAAACATTCTTTCATTACGGGCCAAAAACATTTGTGTGTACAGGATTTTGCTTTGTACTTTGCAAAGAGTGACCAAAATATTATAGTGACTGAAATGATTACGAATAATATGGATTGTACAGTTAGGCTTTATGATATTTAGACATATTGTGCACTGCATCTCTAAGTAATTTTGCATTGATAATAAATTGCATTGTGATTTAGTATAACACATTTATGCAGACCAGTTCAATGGTTCCCAGAGCCCTTTACAAGCTATAAACCAAATCCTTATTATTAAAGTGATTTCTCTTGCTTAATGCATGAGTAAACAAACTTTCTCAGGAGACTTTATGGGACATGGACTTTTCTCCCACAAACCTGATGGTGGGACAGGAAGCATCAGCACAGTTGGTAGAACTCACAGACTCTAATAACATATCTGCCGGCTTTTTGTAATGTACTGGTTTAGCGTGTCATCTCTTAGTGGCTGACCCACAGGGAAGATAAGGGACCAATTACTACTGCCAGAAAGGGAGAACTGTTTATGCTCAGCTGGCAGTAGCCTAAACTTTGGTAACCAAACGTCCTGAGTTTTATTCCTGATCCTTCTTGTGTGGGGCTTAGCGGATGACTTATATGGTTTTAATGCACTGGGCTCCACTAACACGGGGGGTTTTGGTCTGTGAGTCAGGCCTCCACCATTTCCCAGATCCACCTCTTTTTACTCGTCTCTTCTACAGGCTGATGCAGAGTGTGCTACACTACTCTGAAGCACAGGGATTTTGGATTCCTTGTCCTTCATCTTCTGAGTGGCCATTCAGTTATGTGTCCATGTACAGCTTGTGTAGCGGGCCAATAAGAGATGTTGGCCATGGTACACCTTTGAATGCATCTGCCATGCATCATAAGCCCCTCACATACCTCTTCTGCAGAAAGGCCACACAGCCATATTACTCCCTTCTTTTCAAGGCCCTGGGAGTTTAGAGTCAGCTGGGGTGATGCAGAACAAATACACCCCTTACTATACACCAGGGAACAAGATTTGGGCCTGTATAGTGACAAAGCAACAAACTGAAGTATGTGTATCAACACAGTAGCATTATAGTCACGATGACACCTGGCTGACACAGGAACGACAGCAGAATATAGTCATGTATACACAGGCTTTAAGGCTCATACCCTCTTACATCAATGAGAGCTATGTGCTCTGGGTAAAATTCACCTCTCTTCAGAGAGCCCCACCCAAAGCCCTCCATACCAGGAAAGTCATGAGATACCCTTTTGGAGGGGAGGGCACAGACTGGGCAATCAGGCATGTGGGGAGGGGAGTGCAGCATTCCCTGTTTACTAGGGAAGTGCTTGGAAGCCCCTAGGTTGGGTAGAAATTAGTTTTAAAGTGGGCTAAAGAAAAGGCTACTGGCCAGGAATATAGACGGGCAGCAGCAACTATTCTAGTAATATACACCTTGCAGTCTGCCTCTCTTTTTGGTGGGGGGAGGGGAGCAGGGGGATTGAGGAAGGTGGATATCATCCCTCCCGCAATCCCCTGCGCAGAATACTCTCATCGAGTTTTATTTTCTAGACTTTTATATGTATTTCTATAGTTTCAGCCTCAATGATTTGAGTATTTTCTATTCTTCATATATGACTCATTAACACTGATGCAAGGTGATGTCCATATATCTTTAAATTTGCTTTAGAACTCCAAATTTAAGAGTCTCAGTTCCCCTTTTATATAGGCACAATTTCAATTTATGTTTACAGGATCTTTAAAAGCACATTGAGGAAGTAATAGAACCCTTTGATCTCTAAATTATCAAATTTAACTATTATAACAAAGAATCTAGGAATGCTGGATTTTTTTATATATATCTACAGAATAGCCAGGCCCTCTAAAGCTGAAAGACAAATGATAATGCAATCAAAAGAAAAAACACAATACATAAGAATTCTCTTTGGAGATTTTTTATTCAGGACCAAATATTTTGTAATTAAAATGGTAAAATCTTCCAGTCTGTTAAAGTTTTCTGCCTATCAGTTTAAGTGTAGAAAAACCAAGAAAACATTTCTAAACATTCATGGTCCATTGAAGTATAATAAACCCAGCTCTCTGGGTGTGACAGGGTGGATTAGGCCCAGAGTTCCCTTGGTGGAGGCCTCAGTGTCCTGCCACACCTGTCCCGGGAAAGGAGCAGTAGAGGCATTCTCCAAGCAGCCTAGAGTGTCTTCAGGGAAAACAGTCAATCAGAGGGGCTGCAGGGAGCAGCCAGTCAGGGCCCAGGAGAGCCATGTAAAAGGAGCTGCAGTGCCAGAGACAGTTTCATGCTGATGGTGCTCCTGGCTGGCCAAAGGACCTACCAGCACCAGGGACAGTTCAGTGCTGGTAGGCACCAGGGCAGGGAGAAAAAGAGCTCCTGGCTGGCTGTTGGGCTTGAACTTAAATGAGCCCTGATGTAAAGATGAAGCTTTGTCAAAGGCTGGGGTCGTGGAGAAGTGGCCCAGGGAACTGAAAATGTTTTAGTTAAAGGGACACAGCAGCACATGGCTGCTATTCTGAGGATCCTTGACTGGGACCCAGAGTAGTGGGTTGGCCTGGTCCCCCCTGCAC
This sequence comes from Eretmochelys imbricata, assembly GCF_965152235.1. NCBI lineage: Eukaryota > Metazoa > Chordata > Testudines > Cheloniidae > Eretmochelys > Eretmochelys imbricata. The sequence continues at coordinate 147,849,636 of NC_135572.1, forward strand.
ATATGCCACTGGGGCAGTGGCCTACAGTTGGACAGAGAGTAGCTCCCAGAAGGGGATCTGAACTGTTAAGAGACCCAGATGAAGAGCTGGGGCCAGAACAGACCAAAGAGGATGAAAACATTGCCTCCGGGAAAGGAAGCCCTGGGGGTATGGCTTGATACCAGGGCTGGAACTATTTAAAGACCTCAGACACACCTGACCAGAAGGGGCATTCATGAAAGGTGGGTGCCATGCCATTACACAAGATTTACAAGTGCAACTAAATGCAAAAAACACACACATTTTTGATGGTCACTGACTTTGTCATAGAAGCATAATGTGAATGAATAGGATATGTGATGTGTTTCCTAGAAATTAACACAGACTCAAAAAGACAAGCAAAATTAAGTGAGGGCTGTCAAATTTCTAGCTATTTGTGTGTGTGTGGGGAGGATGTCCTTTTAAAATTCTCCATAGCATGAAGATGTTGAATTAACCTTGTTTTATATTGATTATCTCATTTTAGTATCCATTACAAGTCTAAATGACATATGAATGTCAGTGTAAATAAGAATCTAAATGACCATGAAAATGATAAATTGTATATTCCCTTCAGCTTTACTTGAAAAATTCTACTGTAAACAGTTAATTCTAATTGTATAAGAGGTATTTTTTTCTTTGATTTAGTATTGATAACGTTTATGATGCTGACAGAATTTTATCTTCCATGTTCTGCTAGATAAAGATATCGGCACACACAACATTGTGAACGTGAGCCCTCCCCCCCACCCCCATGTTGCTCTTAAGCATGTTTTGGTGTACACATAAATGGATATAAACTCAGTCATTTCCCTTTAGAAGAATTTTTTTGGTAAAATATAACTGAATAAATGATGCTGTGTAGGTCAATTACTTATGGGTTATCTTTATTGGTGAGTGAATGCTTCCTTTATCATTTTGTACATAGTCTTTGTCTGTAAACCCAATACTCTTTGTATCTAACCAGCCCTTCCCCTGTTAATGGTTTCATAGCAGCACCTGCTGGTCATGATAAAATGTTAACACCAAAGCACCTAGAATACTTGATCTATCATACTTCTTTGAAGATGCATAGTCAATTTCTTGTTGCATTTCATTATGCTTTCAAGTTCCTCAAACATTCTTTCATCCCCCAAAGATGATTTCCCTGAGCTCAAAAACCATTTTCCCCCATTACCCTCAAACTAAGAATTTGAATGAGAATAGTGAAAGGGGTGAGAGGAGGAAATTGACCTTCTCTAACTAGAGCAAGCAATTTTGTGATAGGACACAGAGGGTATTAGATCTCTTCCTTTATTTTCATCACCTCTGATAGAGATTTAAAAATGAATATTCTAAATAGCCACAAATGTGAGTCTCCCTAATTTGTTCCTTAAAACTCAAAATACAACTATTTTTAAGAGTAGTGGAATTTAAATTCCAACTTGTTACATCTGGCTGGCTGGTTCATTTTTCTTTGTAATAGATATTTTATACTTAGAGCTTACTTGTATTGGATATATAAAAGTGTGAGGAACCATTTGACAGATCTCTGGTGGCCTATATTGAAATGAGTTGGTCTTACTTCAGTACCTAGTGAAATACATGTTCACATCACAAAACTACCAGTTGGCCAGCACCCATTCCAATTTCTCTTTGACTTTGACCAGGAAACTGCATCCATAGCCATGTAAGCGAAGAAAATTATCTTATTTTTCAAAAGTTCTGTTTAATTTTTTATGTTTTGAAAGGGTTTGCCAAGGTTATAGGAGATTGTACCTTATTCCTTTGTTTCACCAGAAAGATTACTTAAACTCTACTTTTACTGCCTGGACATAATGGGCACCGATTTCATTTCAACACAGTATTGCAAGATCCCTGAGATTAAGTTTCTAAACCACACACTTCATCCTTATTCTGTAGCATGAAATGAAAAACTGACACTGCCATTAATATCATTAACATATCCAATTCATATTTTTACTATGATGTTGCACAGGAAATATTTAAAGTAATGAGAAGTGGAAATCATTTGATTTTGTTTGTGTCACTTGGCAATTTTGTAATTTCTTTAGTTATGTCTACACTACAGAGACTATGCTGGCATGACTGGGTTGTCATAGTCCCATACTGTAGCTGTAGCCTTCACTGATGGAAAGGTTTTTAGCTGTGTCAACAGAAGCCCTCTTTCAGCAACATTGTTGCATTATACTGGAAGGAAGTGGTATGTTGGCATAGCTATACTGGTCAGATTTTTTTTCCACACTTCTGATTGAAATAGCTAGACTGATATTACTTTTCAGTGTCAATTAGGCATTTGTTTGGCAAACTGCTTCCACAAAAGTGAGAGCATGGTAGTCAAGACTCTTAAATTCAGTTCACAGCAGTGCCACTAACTTACAGTATGGCCTTAGGCAAGTTACTTAACCTCTTTGCCTCAATGTACCCATCTGTAAATTCTAGTCTGTCATATTTATAAAACATCATTCACAGACAATCTTAACACTGGCATTTCCTAACTTTTGAGTGCTTGACTTTTCAACTTCAATAATGTTCTTTTTAAAGTAACATTTTGTGTGTAATTTCCTAGTTTTTATTAAAGAGAAAACCAGAAAAAAAAAACCTGAAAAAAACAGAAATATCATCATGTGGCATTACTGACATCCACATTGTTCATCAGCAAGCTTGGAGCCTGTCACACTGTGATTGCCCCTGTTAGGAAGGAGTGGAGTCCAGTGCACTTGTGACTCCTCAGCTGCCCCCTAATTGGGTTTTAAGAGAGGGCACCTGAGTCATGTAAATGGAAGAGCCTGACAACAGATGGGTTTAGTCAGAAGATTGCTAGGTAAGAACTGCCAGAGATCAGGAGGCTGGATTAGGTATCCAGGGAAAGCTGCAGAAAGCTCTGCACACCTTTCCTGGGAGTAGGAAACCAATGGAAGGGCTAGTCAGCTGACCTTCTTGAGCCAGAGTCAGGAAGTGGAAAAGGACTGAGGGCTTGGAGACCAGTAGACAGGCTGACCTGCCAAGCTTTCTGAGAGCCCTGGCCAGAGAGGCTGAAGGCTGAGAGCCGCTGTGAGAGATGCCTGCTGGAGAGGGCTGAAGGCTGGCAGTGAGGCATGATGAGAGATGCCAGACCCATACCTGATAAGTGAGCCTGGTAAGAGATGCTGGAGATGTAGTGGAGAGCTGGTGTGTGGTGAGAGACACTAGGGCTGTACTGGGGGTGTTGATGGTCTGTTGGGATTTGAAGATTGAGTATACTGTTTGGAATGTGCTGGGAAATCCTGGATTATGGTTGTGGGACTTCTATTATGGTGTATGTGCACAGGATTTTCTTTTGTAATAAATAAACCATGCAAGAGCTCTAGGTTTTTGGAAAGCTATTTTGGACTATTTCTAGGAAGCAGTGAAGTGGAAACTGAGGAAGGTACACCTGTTATGCCATGGTCTGCTGCAGGAAGGCACCCCAGGAACGGTCCACCCTGTGACAGAGCCTTTATAACCACCACATAGGCTCTGCTACTTGAGCTAGTAGAGGAACTGATCGCAGTGGTAGGCTGGGATCCTCTGTGTGGACCAGCACTTGACAGGAATGAGATACACATACTTTGCCAGTGGGTTTCACAGATATTTGCTGACAACAGAAGAAGGGTGAGGCTCAGGAAACTCAAGTTCTATTCCAGGCTCTCGGTAGAGGGTGCTCAAATGGGCGAAGATTTGTCTGCTTGTTCTTCCCATTCTTGACAAATTCCATTGCCTCCAACCTGTCCCTGTCACGGTCCTATCTCTTATGTCCTGGCTCCTTGCCCCAGTCCTAGTCTCTGCTCCTCAGGCTTCTCACCACAGTCCAATGTCTATTTGCCCAGCTAGTCCTAATCTCCCTCTTTAGGCCTGTTGTTTGAGTCCCAGTCTTTCCCTAACTCCTCGTCTCTTCCCCTCCCTACACCCAATTCCAGTCTCTTTGCCCATCCTTCACACAAGTCACTCCCCTTCCAAATTTCAAGCCTCTAATCCAAAGTATGGGGCAGTGGCACTAGAGCATTTCAAAGAAAAGTTTGGCAGCATTTTTTAACTTTGAACAATATATTTGTTCTCAGCCTCATTCTCAGAAACTGCTTAGCTGTTTTGGCTGGAAATTTAAAAAAAAAAAAAGGCTGAGGAAATACCTTGAATGGAAAATATCAGCCCAAATGTCAGTTGGCAAGTTACAAGTAACTAAAAAGAGTCTTATAATGGGAAGTGTCAGGCAACCTTTATCATAGGCAGTGCTACCAGTCCCATGTATTATGTAACCTGCTCGATCATTCTGCCAAAACCAATAACATTTGATTAACTTAATATGGGCTTGGAAATCTAGTAGAGAGAAAAAAAATCTGAATGACAGTTAATCATCCTTTTTCCTTTTATCGCTTCTTGTGATGTTTCTCCTACATATAATTGCAGTGAGTGTTACGTATTGATGAAACATTTTTGATCCATTCTCATGTAGTCATTTTCTGGTCTTGTTTTAGGCATTGCAGTTTTGAAGTATTTTTTTATTATGATTGGGAAGGTTAAGTTAACCAGGTCCTTGGAAGTATATAGTGGTACCTGAACAGCCTGTCTATATTTATCAATCTCATCCTGCATATCTCCTTTCAGAATGCTGCAGCAAAGATCATTTTTGTAGTCTGTTACTTTGACCAAGTGAACCATCCCTTTGAATCATTCCACTGGCTCTCCCTTCTCTGCTTTATCAAACGTATGATGCCGTTCTTCGCTTTCAAGGCCCTTTGTAACCTACCCCCACACAGCCTACAGTCACTATTGAAATGTCAATTTCCACCTCCAATCAGCCCATGACACCAGTCTCTATTACCCACTTGATTGTTTAAAAATTTAACATCTTTGTGTGTTCTCCCCTGCTGTCCTTCGTGCTTGGGAAGGGCCTCCCTCTAAATAACTGCAATGCTACCTCATTATCTTCCTTCAGATCCCTTCTTTAAAATCTCCTTTGCCATGATGCCTAAAAAAACCCATGACAATGGTCAGTCTGCTGGTGTGCTGAGACTGCTGCCTAGCTTGCTGACCAGCATTGCCTTGTTTATTACTTGTACTTCACCATCAGTCTGTCAAGAAGAGAATTACTTCTTATCTACATCACAGGGTCCTTTTGAGAAATAAGTGTTTGTAAAGCACTTAGAGATCCTTAGATGAAAAGCACTATATAAATCCAATATTAGATTATTTTAATCTACCTCAAAGAATGGCTTACTCTGTAATTTTAGTAGTCAAATTACTCACAGGTATGGAATCTGAGCATATGTCTTTGCATACCCAATGCCAACAAACGTTATAACCCTGCGGTCATGACATGTGTTTCAATATATTCTGCAAAGTACTTGATTTAGAAAGGACAAGAGTAATTTTTGCAGGGAGATGTTTCTCCAGACTGTGGAATGCAAAACAATGGTTACAGAATCTCGAGAGAAGTGGATTACTCAAAAGGATCAGTTCTGTGTGTTGTTTACCTGTAGATTTTCTTAAAGCTCCAAGTAGAGCTGAGTAAATACTGAAGGATAAAAATTATGAATCTGCTTTGATGTTGAAATAAACAATTTGTGAATAACCTGTAGGCTGAAATACAGTATATGCATATAGTGTTAGAATAATGACCACATATGTAAAAAATCAAAGTCTGTATTTATGCAAGCAGGGTCTGAATGAGCTCTCCCCTAACTTCTAGCACGGAGCTGAGGGAAAAGACTTCAGGAACAGACTGTGTTTGTCTTGACATGCCTACTCTGCCTAGGTGCACAACATGACAGATTTGCTTTGCTAAAATTATCACTTTTAGCTGGTGTTGGGTTACAAATCATGTTAGTATTGAAGGCAGGGATAATGAAATGTTGTTGTTCTTATTGTACAAGTAGAAGGCAACAGAACTGTACTCAGCCTGCCCTGATCACCCTAAACTGAACCTCATTTGCTAAGCAGGAGAGGGATGGCAAAGCCCAGTAAAGGAGAGAGGGGATGGGGACAGGTTTTCCTACCTGGTGGTGTGGACTCTACCCAAAGAGTCCTAGATACCATTTGACCTTCCCCTCTCCAGTGTTTAAAGACAGAGCTAATTGGACTCAGTGGAGAGTCATTGTTTCTTTTCAGTGACTACCAGAGCTGAAATCACTGATAAGCAGCTCTAGAGGCTACAATGTAGAGCTGGTGTGGGGACAATGATGAAAAGAAAGAGAATGCAGAGGTTGTACTGGCAGTGACGTTCCCCGCTTCACAGTGAAATCACTAAGAGCTGAGATCACTAAAGACCTGGATTAAGCGGTGGAACCACAAACATGGCATCGCAGAAGTGGCAGCGAGCATCCAACAGTGGCAGCTTGTGGCCAGCAGCGGCAGAGAAAAGTAGCAGAGGCAGCTGCAAACAGCTGCTTGATCCACCACTCCTTTATGAGGTAGGAGGTGAACCCCTATAAATACACCTTTGAACTCTGGATCTTCACTAATCAAGCACAGCCAACTGTAAATGGGGTATAGCAGAGGGAGACGGGTGATGTGAAAAAGGGACATTCATTTGTCAGACTTTTCCACTGCAAGGTGGGAAACTGAGGCAAAGGACATTGCCCAGTGCACTGTGGGGTTGAGTTTTTCCTTATGGTTGTATGCTTTTGAATGTGGCTGTGGTGTCTTCCTAAACTAATGCTTAGTTCCCTTTCCCTTTCATTAAAAGTTCTTTTGTTATACACAGACTCAGTGCTTATGAAAGGAGGAGTAATGCCTCTTTGAGGTGCCCAGGGGTGGTAAATTTTCCCAGATTACTTGGTGGGGGCTCAAAATGGTTCTGTTTCTTATTGTTAAGAGGAACCCTTAGATAGTGAACCCAGCCCTTTTTGCCGCCAGCTACACCTGGCAGAAGGGTTACATTTATAAAGGCGAATAGTGCACATATACATAACACACACATGCACTTGTGTGTATGTATATGTTCTGCGAGTGTGTTTAAAAATAAATAGAAAAACACAAGCGTACATTTGAGACCAGGCTCGTTTGGGCGGGGAGGGAATCTCAATTCCTTTAAAAAAATACTAGCTACACCACTGCTTTTGGTAACTGTCTGAGCCAATTTTCTCTTTCTTTTTTCACGTAAACGGAGAAAATAAAGCTTGTTTTATGAGGTGACACGAGGAAGTTTGCAAATCCCACGATGCACATATTCTGCATATAAAGAAGGATCTTCAGTCTTGAGTAACGCCATTCCAGTATCTTCCTTGAGCAAATTTTTAAAATTAAAATAATTAAAAATGGGGAGGCTTGAGTACTTTAAAAATGATCACATGCACTGCCTCTCCGTTATATCCATCTCAGTTAGTGCAGTTTTTCTGACCAGAATACAAGAAGGATTAGACAGCTATATCGATGATAACAATATCCATAGTTCCAAAATTCTGTTAGCATAAACTATTGCAAGAGATATTAAACCTTCAGTGTTTAAGCCAATCTCTAACTAGAGGTATTCAGAGAAGACCTGATGTGGGGGGCTGATTATCTCGCATTTGCCTAATGTAGGATTTCTTGCTCCTTCTTCTGAGGCATCTCGTGCTGGCCACTGTGGGATATTGGATATTGATATTGAACAAGATGGGCCATAAATGCAATCCGCTATGGCAATTCCAATGTTCCAATTAAGCAAAACAACACATATCTAAACCATGCTGAAATGTATAAACTAAACCCTTATGATACTGTCATGCAAAATGGCAAATCTGGCCATTCTGTCCTATAAAATTGTAGCCCTTAATAGACAATGTGGTATATTCAATACTGAGTGGCATCATACAATTACCACACCCTAGAAAAAGCAATGTTTAAGATTACATTGTAATTTTACAATCTGCCCTGAGTACAGATCAGGGTGTCTCAGGAGTAGACCAGAGAATGAACTGTGTCTCTGGGTGGGTCACAGTTCCTCTGCTTCTCCATCCTGCACTCTGGAGAGGGAGTAAATTATTTCTCCCTTTTCTCATGGAGTGACTTACTCCCCCGTACACGTGGCCAGGTACTTTATCTGGAAAGTGTGTGGATGCATAGCCAAGGCTTCTCCCACTCTTCAGCTCTCTCTAACCATTTGCTCAAGGAGGGAGAATATCAGATGAATAGCCTCCTTTCCCTCTCCATTCCACAGAAAGAGTCATAATCTGAGCTGGTTAAGTCTGAAAGGCTGTGACAGTCTAGTCCTCGGTGAAAATGAATGTCAGCCTGAGATGAAATAACTTGTGCTCTTTAGCATCCACAACACAGCCATTTGAGAGTTATATCACTATGTGTGTCCGTATTCATCTATCAGCAAAACCTGAGCATTGCAAAATCTAGCACTCAGTTTCATTATGCAGACTTGGGGCACTTGTTGAAGTAGCTTGATTCTACAAAGTAATGAGATGACCACTGTGAGACATAGAAATATATCATTTGAACCTCTGGCACATAATCTCACTCCAGTATTGGTTATGTTGTTATCCGTAAAGAAAAACTGTACCCATTTACTTCAGACAGGCACTCTGAAATTTGAAAAGAAAATAAGCAACTCTTAACATAAAGAAACAGACAACTACTCATTACAGTCAGTTTGGCAATAAATTTTAAAGCTTCACATTTCTGAGATGTTCAAATTTCTTTCTTAAAAAAAAAGTACACCATTACTAAGTGTTTAATACAATTGAATGAAAATAGCTTATGTAAAATATGAGATTTACTAAATGATTTACCCTAGCAAAAAGAGCATCATTACCATGACTTTCACACTTCAGTGACACACATCTTAATAAAATCCCCAGTAATCCCAGGTGCATAATGTTGTAACTCATAGCTATACATAGTACAAAATTATACTTAGATTGGAAGTCTTTTTTCCTCTGTGTGTCTACATTCCTCCTCTATTTTTGTCTCAGTCCCTGCACAATAATCAGAGGTTTGGTCTCGATTTACAGTGGATCTCTTGAGATCCAAAGAAGGCCACAGAGTTATTAGGCCTAGGTGTCCTGCTCTGCACTGAGAGGAACTCCTCCTTCCAGCAGTTTCCAAAAAGGAGGCTCAACAAGGGGAGAAGGAAGAGCTGTCATGGAAAAATTAAGGCAGTCTTAGGCTGTATTAACTTTTCTGCAGGCTCCCTGCTCCTCGCTAGGGGTGGATGAGGAACATAGCATACTGAGCTCGAGGCTGAGACAAAGCTCTGTAGGCAAGGAAAATGGGACTCTCTGGGTGGCTAACTCTCACTTATACATGTCAGTGTATTCAGGTAAAAAATAAGTAGATGTTAAATGTGCATACACTTAACAAGGCCTTGTCTAGACTAGGGATTTCCCCTTGGAAATGTAATAGATATAGTTATATCACTACAACCCCTAGTATAGGCAGCCAAAGCTATTAGTATAAATAAGCTTATCTGATAGTTTCAAGCTGATATAAATTCCAGAAATGCTAATAGTTGCTGGGCCTGTCTCTATGAAAGGTTGTGTCAGTACAGTTATCCCAATGGTTGCCCGCTAATGGTAGTAATTGTAGCAAATCCCCAGCCTGGGCAGGGTCTTAGAGTGAGTGCTCATGGTGCATGGGCCTTCAGCCCAATGAGTTGGGAGCTGCCATGCACTCCCTGTACTGTCGGAACCCACACCCTATACCAAGGAGAAGCGTTGGAAGCTTTCACCCACCCCATCACCAAGAACTCTATTCTGTCTCCCAATTAATTGCTCTGTCCACACACACCCAAAGTAATATGCTCTGCTGTCTCTCCAAACACAGGAATCCTCCAATGAATTAATCTACCCCAAACACAGACTCCAACATTGATTGGATTCCTTGCCCTCAAACGTGCCTCTTCTGATGTTGCTGCTGATGTTCCCCTTATCTGGCTTTGTGCTTCTTGCCCAGCTGCTTTGTTCCATCACTCCCCTCTTTGTCCTGGATGAGGAGGGGTGGGATCAGCCAGGAGTTTCATCCTCTTAGGCGTGTGGAGGGGTCAGGAGGGAATAGCCCTGGGAGCTGGAGAAGAAGAGATGCAGAGCCAGCTGGGGAGCATAGGGCTGAGCATTTCAGGAGTGCTCCCAGACCTTTATGATGTGGGGGAGAAGGGAGTGAGAGAGAGAGAGAGCTTTTCCAATTCCAAATGAAGAAGATGCCCCTTAGCACATGGAGCAGCTCTGATTGGGTGCCTTTCACCAAGAGGCAGGAGAGTGGTGAAGCACAGGAAATCAGAGGGAAATATGGAATAACTTGACCACAATGGAAGTTTCTTTCGAACCCTTGCCAGTTAGAGGACTAACATGTAGTGTAACATGAGTCCTGTACCATGGAGTTTAGAATGGAAGGATGTGCTCCAAAACTCACTGAAATCAATGGAAATATTCCCACTGACTTTGATGGTCCTTGGATTGGGCCATTAGAGTCATGGCCAAGTGCCATGCAGATAATTAAGCCATTCAAAATATAAATTAATGGATGAGAGAATGAACAACAATTGAGTATTAGTCTTAGAGCTTAAGTCAAATATGAATAATCAGGATTTCACTGTTGTAAAAAATGTTCCTGTTAAATTTGTCTTGGCAAATTCAACTTTAACAAAATGAGCGACCTTTTTAGTTGCAGTTCATTTATGTCTGTGTCAGTTGCGTGGGTTCTGTCTTCTGGTCATGAGAGCTGGTTATTAAAGGAAAAGCTGCAATACATATCTGGCATGTGCCTATTTTCTTTTAAGGAACAGTTTAATGGATGAGTAATAAAAGGTTTGCAGACTTTGTACTGAGTGATTTTTTTCTGTTGTTGGGGCTTTTTATATACATAATTCAGGGTCATGACTCGAGTGACTATCCTTTTATTACAGACAGGATTCTAATTCAAGACAGACAAGGCAGTTTTTCACTCTGGTGAAGAAGGTTTTAAGTTTTGAAGTGTACTTCACTCACACTTAAACATAACCACACATGCACACAAATATTGCAGAAGCAGAACATTTACTCAGAGTAATGTTTGCTTCTTTGTTTTTTAGTGCCTTTCCAGTTTTAAATCCAATTTTGCCTTCATTAAGAAGAATGATTGTCTTACAAATCACATTAATAGTAAAAATGTAAAATGCCTCATTCTTGTAGGATTTCTGGCATTTCTGCTGGGAGTTTTGCATATAAGATATATTGTTTTCCATCAAGGGGTTTATATTACCTCTCAATTTGCTGATTATGCTTGAAGTTTCAATTATTTCATTGCAGGGTTTAGCAAGGAAAAAGAAGGGAGAGAACATTTGGAATACTCCACTGTTAGAGATTAGTTTGTTCTTTTGAAAAAGAAGTTGGCTCTTTTGATTTCTAATAGTTGTTAGTTTATTGTAAAGTTATCTACACTCTGGTGGGTGAAACATGGGAAAGGCATAAAATGAGAACCTTCCCGAAACTCTGGTACAAACACTGACCACTTACAAATGCAAATAAACATGATGCTCTTGTGTTAGCCATAGTGAATATCATTAAGACTATCACTGGAATTGTCTCTTTTTTCTCTGTTTCTGCAGATCCCGGCACAATAGGGCAACAATCCAATTGGGGGCCTGTGGGTACAACTATACTATAAATACTTAAAAATGATAATAATGACTTGATGTTTCTGATAATCTCTGCAGCTAATAGGTGGATAACAACAAATTGCAAATGTTTCATAACATCTGCACACAGCCCCTCTCTCTCACTCCTTCTCCATTTCCCCACCACCACTCCACGTGAGTCTGAGAACTGCCAGGTTTCTTCCCCATTCCCCTGCATAGCTCAATTTGTGCCCAGGTTCTCCTGACACCACCCACTTCCATATGATACCAGAGATATGGTATCCGGGTCCACTTTTAATCTGTATCCGTTGACATGGATAAATATCAATGATTGGAATTGTGGACAGAGGGCAGGAGGGAGTGGGGCTGTGGAGGCATGGGGCATAATGCAAGGGAGAAGAATTGAACTCTGACAATCCTCCTGGTCCTGTAACTTAGGGTGAGGATCCGTTCTTATGAACTGTAATATGGTTATTGGAGGACAGCCCTTCTCTCTCTCCACTTCTCCCCCTTTCACAGTCAGTGGGCAGCAGAGGATATGTATAGGAAGCACAGGAGGTAAGGTTGGCAGTGGCAGGGTTAGGCAGCAGGATTGAGGACAGGTGGACAGTGGAGAACCCGGCTTCCCAGTTCTGAATGTGCCCCCCTCCTGTCATTCTCATCTCATACTGACTGACAACAAATGATCAATCAAGATGTCACCATCTATAAACTAGGTTATTTAGAAACCTATTTAATCATGTTCTGTTTCAGCTGGTGCCTTTTCTTTTACAACTGCCATTTCATAAATATAGGTTACACAGATGTTACATATAAAAAAACAGATGTCATCTGTCCTGTATGTCCTCTATTTAATAAAACCTCGACATTCCTGCACTACTGGTATATTCCTGCTTTCCCTGCACAATGAGCTGCTTTTTTGTTCATGCCAATTATTCTATGTTAAATTCATGTGTGTGTTTTAACACACTATCTTCCAATGCAGGCTTTCCTTCTTCCTTGTTTTCTAAAGTTATGAAATATGGTCTTGGTGGTGGGAGCCAGTCACTTTTAAATCCTAATCCAAAGTTATACTTCCTCAAACATTGACACCCCACCCCCCTCCTCAGCAGTCATGAGCTAGACATTTACCAGCTATTTCAGTATCCACCCATCTTGAATAAGAACATGAACATCCACTATTTATATATTTACATATGCAATCCCTTCCTCTCCTGAAGAGTTACGTGTGAGGGGATTCCATGCTTAATAGCAGTGTGTCCTTAGACCAACGTTTAGCATTACATCATCTTGTTGTTGACATTAGGACTTATATGGGTTTGGTGTTTGTTAAAATTTAATTCACCAAGATCCTGGATTAAGTCACAGATATCCTTTATTTATTATTCTTGTATATAATTATCTGTTTGCATGCAAAACCTCTGTAGCTCTTTATGTACTTAAAGAGTAATTGTTCTCCCACTTGATCAGCAGCAACACATTTGTAGCTAACCGGTGATAATGACACATGCCCAAGAATATATTTATAGCCTGTCACCAAAGTTGTTAAGAAAATCTACACACATACACCCTTAGTCATCTGTGCGCGCACACACTTACACTCCATCATGGAGAATATCACTTTTGCCACCGGCCCTTAGAACGAGTGCCTCAAGGTTGAGCTTGTGACTCTTAGTTGGAGGGACAGTGTGAGTAAGTTTATACTCTTAAATAAACCTCTCTGGTTGAAGCTATTCCAATTTGTATAAAGTACTTGAATAGTCACTGGGTCAGTGATAATGAGAATGACTCTATAGCCTGGTGCTTGGCACACTCACCTAGGGAGATGGCAAACTCTAGAGCAGAGATGTGAACCTGTCTCCCACATCCCAGGTGAGTGCCCTAATGACTGGACTATTGTGTGCAAGAAGGACACCACCATTACCTCCTCCAGTTTTCTGTGTGGTACCTGTGCTCGTCTATTCTGAAACAAAAATTGTCCTAAACTAGTCAGTGAATTCATGTCAAAGGCACAAATAGTTTCAAACAACCCAAAACTGCATTTTTCAGTGAATAAACAAATTCTCTGAAAAAATTTGCCCAGCTCTGCTTAGCTTGTGTAAATCTGCTTAACTAAATTGATTTCACTGAATTTAAATTGCAAATGAAGTTCCAATGAAATTTTTTCCACAATAGGAAACTAGTCACTTTATGTCAGAGGTAGTCTGCACCAGATCCTGCAGCTTATGCACTGGAACAGTGTCTGCAGATGAAAAATCCAAATCAACTGCATAAAAATTACCCTTGTTTCTGACATATGGACTATAAAACATTCTACGGAAGGGAAGAGGTTAACAGTAAATTCTTTGGTATGTTGTTTGTTCATTAATGGCACCACTTTGTCTGTTAGACCAAGGTTTCAGAATAAAGGTAGGCACTAGGAAAGCTGGTTTAGTGCTTAAAACGTTCATCACTTTTGTTTAATTTCAAAATAAGATCTTAAGCAGAATGGATTCTGAGATCACCCATGAAAAAGTAGCTCTTTATTGTATTTTCCCCCTTTTATTTTATCATGGTCATGAATTAACTATATAACAAAAACAGACCAGAAGCAAAGTTGGCTTCATTATAAATAAGAATAAAATAATCTGAGAAGGTATCATTGGCTTGCTCCTGTGTCTAAAGGTTGAGATGAATACTTTCATTCATTGCCACACTGAAAGAAGACTAATTGTCTCCAGCTAACGTGATGTCTTAGCTGACAACTGTTGAAACTGAAGTGCACGCTTCGGGCTCCTGACAATTAAAGCAAAACACCAAAAATTTTAGCTTGATAAAACCTGTTAACCCAGAGATTTAGTTTTGTATCATTAAACAATCACGTTCACCCAAATTGTCTTCAACCGTCAGACTCAAATCGAGTTCTTCTCTCCACGATCAAATCTAATTATGGCTATCTCCCTGATTACTTCCTCTATCTTATGAAACAAGAAATTGCCCTCAGTACATTCCAATAACTTATTGGGCATTTTGTATTTGGATATATTACTTTTCCAGCAGATGTCAGTAGTTGTGGTATGTGTATGTAAAAGTTTAGCTGGTCTTGTACTTTATCTCATAGTCACTATTGTCACTATTGAACATAATACAGAAAAGAAACCTCAAGAGAGCAATAACTTTGCTTTTAAAATCAATTTCAGAATATCTATCCTTAGACACGTTCTTTTGTAGGTTAAATCTTTCCCTTCTTTTCTCCCTGGACCATGAACAGACTTCACTGGGAGAGGGGAGCCAGGGAAACTTAGGTATCAGAAAGATTTTGACATTTTGAGGTTAAACTGAAAAGATGCTTCCTGGCAGAGAGAACATTTGATGTTTGTCAAAGGTGTTGCATAATCACTGACAATTGCCACATTTTTCCTTAAGTTAAAAATTCACAACTTGAAAAACCATTGCCACTGCTCTACAATTTGGCAAAAAGAGAGCGGGTTACTTTTAACCAAAGGAAAGTGTGTTTTTTCTGTGGTTTGTTTTTCCTTCCAGAATATGGAAAAGAAAAAATTAACCATTTGTCTCTGTTCACATCATGGGGTAAATACATACATTGATAAATCTGCATCAGGTTTGTCATGTTATTTTTAAGTATCTATCTTATTCTGATAGTCTATACACATATACTGTAATAGGATGCCTTGCTGTGTGGGCTGGAGACCCTGGGGCTAAGCCAGGCCTGATTACAGCATGGGCCTCTCCTGAGACAAATCGGGTGATTCCTGTATAAAAAGAGACTACAGAGAGTAGGATGCCATTGAAAGGGGGATATTTATATGAAAAACATACAGACCATAAAGTCCCATTTTTTTTGTTGCAACACCAAGTAAGAGCATGAGGAAAATGTGGCTCTGTTTTGTTTTTTGTTTTTTAAAGGCAATATTGCAATTCCTTAAGAATACTGAGAAAGGTGAAAGACTTAATTCAAGAATTAATGTATGGTGTCCAGGGTTTGTCAGCCATATTCTCAGTAAATGAGCCTGCTTCACCATAAAACACGGGGAGAAGGAGGCCCTGGCAGGGCCCTGAGTAAAGAGAGAGTCAGAGCATGGAGGAAAGCCCTTCCAGTAGGGAGGCTGGAAGGGAACCTGACTAAAACAGCAGAGAGACTGGAAGACCCATCAGGGAAGTAAAGAGGTGATGTAGGAAGTGGTCCAGGGAAAACTGAAATTTGGATAGCAGATCCTACCTAACTGTGCAGTGCAGGTTCCTGGGTTGGAACCTGGAGTTGAGGGTAGGACTGGGTTCCCTCACCTGCCCCAATGAGGGGATGTACAAGCCCTTTACAAGGGTAGTTGGTCCCAGCAAGGGGGCAGCAGACTGAACCGGGGACTGGCTGAAGAATAGCCTCAGAGAGGGCAGATGGATTTTGTTTCTGTTAAGGACATTTTAGACTTTTAGTTGAGATAACTGGGATCCCAGCAGGGTGGACTAAAGAGTATGACCTGGTTGGAAGGCCGAGTTAACAGACAGAGAAATCACCTCAGTGACTCTCAACAGAGGATGCTAGCACAACAAGGAGTTGCTATTACCACCCCTAGCTCCAAGGGGACCCCAAGTCATGACTGGACTATGTTACACAGACAGACAAATATAGTGCCAGATACTTAAGATGTTTATAATCATGCTGGACATGCCACAGCAACTCTCCTCTCACACTCATTCAATAAACTGAAAAAACTTGTGAGTAAATTACCAGTTATAGAACATAGTATAATGGTTTAATGATGGCATGTTCCTTAACCCTAGGAATGGAAGCTCCTGGCCTTTTCATCATCATACACTTAACAAAGCTATTTGATGGTCACACAGGTTGTTATATTTTGATATTTATGCTCAAGGTTCTCCATTAAGATCTCACTAGCACAGTGCTCACTAGAAAAGTGATGTGCCAGTTTAACTGGAGAAGAAACACTCAACAGCTGGATTTGTGTAGGCAGCCTATACAATTCTGTGAATGCAATTTCTTATAGGAGCCATGGTCCTTCAGACATTAGTGCTACATTCGTTCGCTCTTTGTACATAATTAAATTGTATCATATGCAGAATAAGCAAAAAGAGAATACCTGAGAGTGGAGGAAAGGAAAACACAAGATTTGGTAATTGTGACAGCCGAAGAGGGCAATATATTGCAGTAGACACCTGAACAACTCACTAGGGCCATTTGGGGTTTCCAAATGTATATCATATGTTTCTTAGAATAAGAGTACAATCCATAGACAGGCTTTTTAAAGACAAACCCATGACAGAGAGTTTGGCTCCAGGCGCACAGCATAAATCAAATCATACAGAGTAAAGAGGGACGGGGAAAAAACTGTAAACTGCACATTTAACCTGAAAATTGGGGGCAGTTTTCCCAGGTGCATGTCTCTGATTGACCCTTTTTGTGGAAAGCTTTAAGGATACTGTGAAAGATCCTCATTTTGCTTAAACTAGAGCAGGGTTGAGCATGGTGGAAAATACCAAATATAAATCACATTGCTCCGAACTTAAATGAGACAGTAGACAAGAAGAGGGACAGAACATGCTTTACTTGTCATGATCCACAGGCTGCAAATATGCCCTGACAAATATTTTGTATAAGAGTGACAAACTGTAGTGATGTTGTTAGTTATCCTATCCCTGCCCTCTCCTGAGATCAGACATTGCTCTTCTCTTGCTGAATGCTCAGGACAATCCCTATTACTGTTGGATTGTGTCTTCACCTTCTGATAGTCCTTTGAAAATATATTTGAAACATTATTATGGGTGGTAAGTAGAGCAGTGGAGTAGGGTGGCAGGAGGACAGGCACCCCTGCCCCAGAGGCATGCAGCAGTTGCCCCCTTGAGCATGGCCCTTGGGTGGTTGCCCACCTCTAAGGCCAGCCCTGTCCAGAAGGAAGGGGATAGTGCAGGCATCATGGGGTCAGGTGCCTCTCTCCCCCCCTTGGAAGGTGTTTAACCAGCTCTCCCAAGTTGCCCACAGGGCCACGATCGCTAGTGCAGCATGGAGTTGGGGGAGACCTCTCGAGTCACCCAGGGGATGGGGTCCTGTGGCGGCAGCTCCCAAGTGCCCTTTCCCTTCTTCGCGTCCTTGCGGCGGCTGGCGACTGCCCTTACCCCTTCTCTCACGTAAAACAAATCATAGATTCATAGATATTAAGGTCAGAAGGTACCATTATGATCATCTAGTCTGACCTCCTGCACAATGCAGGCCACAGAATCTCACCTACCCACTCCTGCGATAAACCTCTCACCTATGTCTGAGCGATTGAAGTCCTCAAATCATAGCTAAAGACTTCAAGGTGCAGAGAATCCTCCAGCAAGTGACTCGTGCCCCATGCTACAGAGGAAGGCGAAAAACCCCCAGGGTCTCTTTCAATTTGCCCTGGAGGACAATTCCTTCCCAACCCCAAATATGGTGATCAGATTATTGCATGGGAAGGGGGCATGAGACCGGCTTCCCAGAAATCAGGAGGCATTTTGAGAATCTGTATGTTACAGAGTCTCTTGTCCCCAGCCGCTTCCTGCTCACTGCTGTAGACGGTGCCTCCCTCCCTGCCCGGTTGCCGCAGAGTTCCGTCTCCAGAGATGTGTGATTAACGCTCCTTAAAAAAATAACATGTTAATTTGTTTTGAGTTAATCACATGCGTTAACTGCGATTAATTGACAGCCCTAATAATCATTCAATAAATTTCAAGCATGTGAACGTGTTCAACATAATGTTCCAAAATTTACTCACATGCTTTTCAAATAAAAAAAAATTATCAATACTCTCTAACTTCATATGTTCCTTTTCAATCTTTGCCTACTGAGTCTCTCTGCAAATGTTATGCCTTGATAATTTTCTGCAAGTGATTCTCTGTGTGCCAGTCCGTACCAGGAGGTGTTTAGTTTTCTTTGTACAGTAGAAAGCTCAACATGTATCAAGATAGAACCTTGAAGATTCAGTGTTCTCTCCACAAATGCCTCTTTTTAGTGATGCATTGCCCACTTTCTATTAACTCTCATAATCAAATAAAAGAAAATGTTGATTTGGTGCCTAATTTTCCATGGCCACATACCTATTATACTCAATTACACTTATGCAAAGTGGGTATAAAATACTCCACTCATACTAGTTGTAGAATTCTGACTTGGTACAATTTACACCTAGTTTGCAGTCACTTGGAGAAATTAACTACATAAAATGCAAGGCAGTATAAGACACTTGTTTATTCCCTAAACACAGCTTTCCCTCCAACCCACCCTATGCAATACTTACAATTCTGTTCTGAATCAGTGTGCAGCCAACAGCTGAAACTTTGGTATGGATAAAAATTGTGATTGGCCAGGTTACCAGACTCCCTCCTGGGCCTTGATTGGCCATGATTGGTAGCTACGGAGCTTAACTTCTGGTGGAGCTGAACCACAGTCTTTGAGGATCACCAGCCCATCCTTCCATTTACTTGAGCTTTCAGTACCTTTTCACTTTGAATTTTTGTTTCTGCTGCAATTTCTTGGGTCTTGAATACATCATTTATCTCCTTCTAACCTTAGTTCCCTTTCCTATAATAGAGGCAATTTTGGTTACTTACTAACTTGTTTTCCTTTTTTCTTTCTACAAGTTCATAACTTTTATTTCAGTTACAGGAACAGGCTAGCCGTTGCATTGGTTTAGAAACGGTGTCCTTAAAAGATCAGAAAAAAACAGGTGGTTGTTTGAATATAGGATTTAAGGGTAAACATGCAGGAAAATGCTGATTTTAAATAATTCCGTTAGATCCTCTTCCCAGAGACCATTCAATCTCTTAGCACAAGCTTTGGCTACTTAGCATGGTACAAACTTTAGAGCCTGAGCTACAGTACGATGTCCAGGGACAACAATTACATTTTAGAATGCATCTGTCTGTGAGGGGTTAAGCAGCGTGTCAGTCTGAGATGGAAAAATCCAGGGGTGGTTCTGACTTTTGGAACAACCTGTTCACATTTCAAAAATAAAATTTTGATGGAGTAAGAATAAATTGATCTTCTTCTGAGCAATATCTTGTGTCTGTGTTATGATTAAAAAAGTTGTGGCCTATCCAGATCTAATTTATTAGAAAACTGGTTTGTCTTTATCAAAGGCATAGTGTTAAAGATTGTATGTCAACTAAATCTTTAATTTTTTATGCACAGGAAATCCACAGAATCAGTTCAGTAACTTCATGATAACTATATCCATTAATTGCCTTTGATTTTTTGATAAAATGGATAAATATGTTTAGGAGAGCATTCTGTACCTATCAAAGCAGGGACTGTCTTCTGTCTTGTCTGTATACCATTGTATAAACCAATCAGATGTCATAAATAATAATAATGCATAAAGCAAGAACCCACCATTTAATCCCATTGATCAGTATGGAACCCAAAGAAAGTCTTTCCATATCTAGAAAGAGCCATTTTATGCTATGTGGAAGATGCATTTACCACTTAAGTAAAAGTCGTGTAGATTTTATAGAATTTAATGAAAATTATATTCTTGCTATAGAATTTTATAGAATGCTTCAGAAATCTTATATAAAGGGCACCTTCTCAGGTAAAAGTTATGCACGTTTAGAGTAAGTTGCATAGGACTTTATTGGTTTCAACCTTCTCAAATATTTTTGGACTTTTTTCCTAAAGGTCCTCCAAGCTAAATTTTCTCATTCAGTCACTGTGGTTATATTTTGCTAAGAGTCTCTATAGCTCAGTTGTTACTCTTTCACTGGAAAAGAAACAGCCACTCAAACTATAACCATTATGTTTTGTTGGGATTTTAATTCTGACTCTGTCCAATAAATCCCAAGGGGTTGGGAGGAGCAGGGGGAAAGAAAGATAATAATACAGCAAGGGACTTTTCATCTTTAAACATTGCTGTGATTGAAGAGCTTCCACGTCACAGTATTAAAAGACCAATTTTTTTAAAGAAGTGAATTTAATAGAAGGTTTAATTTCATCCAACTTTTTTATACCTATATCTCAAAAGTGGATTGTGACACTTTTCCATGTATACTTAGAAATTCTTCAAAGACCCAGTTCAAATCCTAAATTCCATCCAGGCTGTATAGTTAATAACAAATGAGGAACCAGAGAGGATGGATCCCACATATTATGGATGTCTGCTTTATGAGTTATGAAATTGCTATCCACATGCTCTGGCAAGCTCTGACATAACAGGGAAATATGTTGACCCTCGAGAATGTTATCTTCAAAGACAGCAGAAGCAGCGAGCCATACATTTCAAATTGGAACTCTTCTGTTTTTTACAGGTTGCTGAACAGCTTCTCTGGGAGCATGATGAGCCTTAAGTAGGTTCTCATTCACACCATTGTTTAATGCTTTACAGTTTTCTACACTAATTATGGGAACATCACTTGCATAATTGCAGAGCAGAGAACCATTAATTTTAGATATAATGCTAGCTACGTTATGGAAAATTGTTTTGTGAATGCTGTTTCCATGTGTATCATGGAAAGGCATTCAAAACGTTATGCAAGCTACCTAAAGAAAAAGCATCAGACAGGTGATAATGTCACATTTCAGAAACAACTCTACAGTGGAATTATAGCCTTGTAATGTTTGTATTTCTGATAAAACATTTGACAAGTGATAGTCTGTGAAATGAAGGGGATGGTATTTACTAGACCGCACACATTTTGTCTGCAACTTTTGAGAATTCTTAAAGAGCTGCTGGCACCTCTTAAAGAATTGTAGAAAAACATTAGAAACCATTTTGATTACATTTTTGTCTGTATCTCTTTTCTCATTCTCCCTTACTATACTGACAACAGCCTCTCTCTTAAGAATTCATTAGTTTCTGTAGTTTATTCTCCTTCTGAAGTCATAAATGTCTCTTTGGGACATCACAGTAGGGTACTACAGAAATGATCAGTATATGTACTTGACTTTATTATTACAAATTGAAATAAAGGTGTTTTTTCAACATTTAATCATTGAAGTAAATGCACTGTCTTACAATGTTCATAACTTCATGTACTAGGGTACTTTTGAGCTGGAGTTCATATTCATAAAGATCATCAATAAGTTTGTTTCTATAAGTAGGAGAAAGCAGCATACTAAGCATGGACTATATTGTTCAGTCAGTTAACTTCATGTTCAACCATTTCTTTTTCAACTTTAGCAAAGCACGTATTCCTCATTGAGAATTATGCACATGCCAAGTATGAAATTTTAAAGCAATGCAATTTTTTTAATGTTATCCGTGTTAAATGAAAAAGGAACATCCACATTGCATAAAGCATGAAAATCATATATTTCTCATATTCTGATAACTTAAATATGACCGAGTTACGTTTTAAAATAAAATTCACTTTTCTGCTGAGAAGAATGAAAAAATGCTATTGTGATTTATTAATAATTGTTTGCATTAATTATTTTCAATTCATTTTAATCAAGCCATATCTTACTCAACTCTTCATTGTATACTTTTAAGTTTAAATGTGAAAATATCAAATGATAGAACAAACATGGCAAGTGAGGTAACGTCCTTTATTGGAACAACTTCTGTTGGTGAGAGAGACAAGCTTTCGAGCTTCCCAGAGCTCTTCTTCAGATCTGGAGAAGTTGGTCTAAATAACAGATATTACCTCACCCATTTTGTCTCTCTTATATCCTGGGACCAACATGGCTACAACAGCACTGCAAATGACAGAATAAGCTTTTTGCTTCATCCATTACTACTAGTGAGGCAATATTCATGTGAACAATCTGTTGTTTCCATGTTATCCAGGAGTAAATTCTGTTATGTAAGAGTGTAGTACTTCCACACTGGGGGATTGCCATAAAACATAAGAAGCAATTAGACCATGAAGCGTATTTTGCAGCTTATTCTTGCCCTTTAGCAATCAACAAAGCACTTCTGCATCTGAATAGTCATTCTGGAAATCACTTGAGTTCCAACAAACTTGTGAAGGTTTTGCCGACCTATTTTATATTTTATGTTTTTTTATCAAGCTATAATACTTGAGATCATACAATCATAGAATATCAGGGTTGGAAGGAACCTCAGGAGGTCATCTAGTCCAACCCCCTGCTCAAAACAGGACCAGTCCCCAACTAAATCATCCCAGCCAGGGTCTTCTTGTAGTGTGGGGCCCAAAACTGGACACAGTACTCTAGATGAGGCCTCACCAGTGCCGAATAGAGGGGAATGATCACGTCCCTCCATCTGCTGGCAATGCTTCTACTTATACAGCCCAAAATGCTGTTCGCCTTCTTGGCAACAAGGGCACACTGTTGACTCATATCCAGTGTTAGGTTCTAGATATTGTTACGAATTACACCTTGTAGGACACGCACACAACTGCTGCGAATTATACCTGATAGGACACGCACACAAGTGCTACGAATTACACCTGGTAGGACACGCACACAAGTGCTACGAATTACACCTGGTAGGACACGCACACAAGTGCTACGAATTATACCTGATAGGACACGCACACCAGTGCTGCGAATTATACCTGATAGGACACGCACACCAATGTTGCGAATTATACCTGATAGGTCACGCACAGTTCGAATCTAGGCTGAGACACAGAAACAAAGTCCACAACTGCAGAGTTCCCAAAAGACACTAAGTTTATTACGCTCGAGCGTGGTGCCCCCCTGCTAGCCAGGAGGGGACCCTGAATGCAGATTATACAAAGGTTATATACCTTTTAGCAAAGCATGTTGCCCTCATGCATCGGAAACCTTAGCCAATAAACAAACCCTTGTCTTATCTACCACCTATCCCTGCTTGGTGCATTCCTCGTGCTATACCAGTATGTTAATTACACAGCATGGTCCTAAAGCCATGCATCAGTAACTTTTATTATCAGGGTGGGAGGCCTCACATCAAGGCCAAGAGACAGGGAGTTAGAGACTGACAAAAAACAGATACTGGGAGTCAAGGCAGGCTGGAGACAAGGAGGAGGATTTTCACAGGGATTCAATATCTAAGGATTACTCCTCCTGGTGTATGATGTGCTGGCATTTAAACAATGGTGGGCCCCAAACCAAAATGGAGTCACATGTGCTAACTTTTCCTTAACAATATTCAGGCCTGTCTGTAAAGGCCTATACTCTAAGAATGTATGTGTATTCTTATCACTTAGCTAGTTATAGAGGTATAAAAGAAAGAATCAAAATCACTGTCTGCCGGTGTAAGAGCCTTCTCCTACTGTGACAGTCTGAGGCCCTGTTCTTAGGCTAAGGCCTTTGGCTAAGCAGCAGAGGCAGCCATAAGCTGGGAAGCGAATGGTCACATCCTCACATTCCAAACTAGTCACATTGAAATAAGTTGCTATTGGGCTGTTAAGAATACACTTCTGTCCTGATAATGCCTATCTGCTGCAGAGAAAGGGAAGTGCCTAGAAAATGTAAAAGAAAACTGAGTTTGATAGCATCCTGTCTGGCAAGAACTCACTTATCAGTAGCTGGGATGTAAAATCCTCACTTCTGTATTGTTTTGTCATTATATTTCCCACTTCGCTATTATTTGTCTGTATTATCTCTGTCTGGTTCTGTGATTGTTTCTGTCTGCTGTAGAATTAGTTTTGCTGGGTGTAAACTAATTAAGGTGGTGGGATATAATTGGTTAAATAATCATGTTACAATATGTTAGGATTGGTTAGTTAAATTTCAGTAAAATGATTGGTTAAGGTATAGCTAAGCAGAACTCAAGTTTTACTACATAGTCTGCAGTCAATCAGGAAGTGTATGTGTGCGGGGGGGAAATGGGAACAGGGAATGGGGTGGGGAAATTGGAATCATGTTTTGCTAAGAGCAGGAATGGGAACAGGGACACAGGTGTAAGGCTCTATGGTGTCAGAGCTGGGAAGGGGGACACTAAGGAAGGAAACTGGAATCATGCTTGCTCGAAGTTCACCCCAATAAACATTGAATTGTTTGCACCTTTGGACTTCGGGTATTGTTGCTCTCTGTTCATGTGAGAAGGACCAGGGAAGTACATGGGTGAAGGAATAAGCCACCTAACATCCAGCTTCTCGTCCGCTGTAATCCCTAGGTCCTTTTCTGTACAACTGCTGGCTAGCCACTCGGTCCCTAGTCTGCAGCAGTGCATGGGATTCTTCTGTCCGAAGTGCAGTACTCTGCATTTGTCCTTATAGACTCATAGACATTAAGGTCAGAAGGGACCATTATGATCGTCTAGTCTGACCTCCTGCACAATGCAGGCTGCAGAATCTCACCCACCCACTCCTGCAATAAACCTCTCACCTATGCTTGAGCTATTGAAGTCCTCAAATCATGGTTTAAAGACTTCAAGGTGCAGAGAATCCTCCAGCAAGTGACCTGTGCCCCATGCTGCAGAGGAAGGCGAAACCTCCCCTGGGCCTCTTCCAATCTGCCCTGGAGGAAAATTCCTTCCTGACCCGAAATATGGCTATCAACTGAACCCTGAGCATGTGGGCAAGATTCACCAGCCAGATACCCAGGAAAGAATTCTCTATAGTAATTCAGATCCCACCCCACCTAACATCCCATCACAGGCCATTGGGTCTATTTACCATGAATATTTAAAGATCAATTAATTACCAAAATCATATTATCCCATCATACCATCTCCTCCATAAACTTATTGAGTTTAATCTTAAAGCCAGATAGGTCTTTTGCCCCCATTGCTTCTCTTGGAAGGCTGTTCCAGAACTTCACTCTTCTGATGGTTAGAAACCTTCATCTAATTTCAAGTCTAAACTTCCTGATGGCCAGTTTATATCCCTTTGTTCTTGTGTCCACACTGGTACTGAGCTTAAATAATTCCTCTCCCTCCCTGGTATTTATCCCTCTGATATATTTATAGAGAGCAATCATATCACCCCTCAACCTTCTTTTAGTTAGGCTAAACAAGCCAAGCTCCTTGAGTCTCCTTTCATAAGACAGGTTTTCCATTCCTCGGATCATCCTAATAGCCCTTCTCTGTACCTGTTCCATTTTGAATTCATCCTTCTTAAACATGGGACAGCAGAACTGCACACAATATTCCAGATGAGGTCTCACCAGTGCCTGGTATAAAGGTACTAACACCTCCTTATCTCTACTGGAAATACCTCGCCTGATGCATCCCAAGACCGCATTAGCTTTTTTCATGATCATATCACATCAGTGGCTCATAGTCATCCTGTGGTCAACCAATACTCCAAGGTCCTTCTCCTCCTCCGTTACTTCCAATTGATGCATCCCCAGTTTATAACTAAAATTCTTGTTGTTAATCCCTAAATGCATGACTGAACACTTCTCACTATTAAATTCCATCCTATTACTATTACTCCAGTTTACAAGGTCATCCAGATCTTCCTGTATGATATCCTGGTCCTTCTCTGAATTGGCAATACCTCCCAGCTTTGTGTCATCCACAAACTTTATTAGCACACTCCCACTTTTTGTGCTGAAGTCAGTAATAAAAAGATTAAATAAGATTGGTCCCAGAACAAATCCCTAAGGAACTCCATTGGTAACCTCCCTCCAGCCTGACAGTTCACCTTTCAGTATGACCCCCTGTAGTCTCCCCTTTAACCAATTCCTTATCCACCTTTCAATTTTCATATTGATCCCCATCTTTTCCAATTTAACTAATAATTCCCCATGTGGCACCGTATCAAATGCCTTACTGAAATCTAGGTAAATTAGATCCACTGTGTTTCCTTTGTCTAAAAAATCTGTTACCTTCTCAAAGAAGGAGATCAGGTTTGTTTGACACGGTCTACCTTTTGTAAAACCATGTTGTATTTTGTCCCATTTACCATTGACCTCAATGTCCTTAGCTACTTTCTCCTTCAAAATTTTTTTCCAAGACCTTGCATACTACAGATGTCAAACTAACAGGCCTGTAGTTACCCGGATCACTTTTCTTTTCCCTTTCTTAAAAATAGGAACTATGTTAGCAATTCTCCAGTCATACGGTACAACCCCTGAGTTTACAGATTCATTAAAAATTCTTGCTCATGGGCTTGCAATTTCATGTGCCAATTCTTTTAATATTCTTGGATGAAGCTTATCTGGGCCCCCGATTTAGTCCCATTAAGCTGTTCGAGTTTCGCTCCTACCTCCATATCCTAATTACCATTTGTCATGCTGCCATTATCCCTAAGATCCTCATTAGCCTCATTAAATACTGAGGCAAAGTATTTGTTTAGATATTGGGTCATGCCTAGATTATCCTTAACCTCCACTCCATCCTCAGTGTTTAGTGGTCCCACCTCGTCTTTCTTTGTTTTCTTCTTATTTATATGGCTATAGCAGCTTTTACTATTGGTTTTAATTCCCTTTGCAAGGTCCAACTCTACTTGACTTTTAGCCTTTCTCACTTTATCCCTACATGTTCTGATCTCAATAAGGTAGCTTTCCTTGCTGATCCCTCCCATCTTCCACTCCCTGTATGCTTTGTGCTTTTTCTTAATCACCTCTCTGAGATGCTTGCTCATCCAGCTTGGTGTACAACTCCTGCCTATGATTATTTTCCCCTTTCTTGGGATGCAGGCTTCTGATAGTTTCTGCAACTTTGACTTGAAGTAATTCCAGGCCTCCTCCACCTTCACATCCACAAATTCTTCAGTCCAATCCACTTCCCTAACTAATTTCCTTAATTTTTAAAAGTTAACCCTTTTGAAATAAAAAACCCTAGTCACAGATCTATTTTTGTTTATCCTTCCATTTAGTTTGAACTGAATTCGCTATGATTGCTTGAACCAAGGTTGTCCCCTACAATCATTTCTTCTATGAGGTCTTCACTACTCACCAAAACCAAATCTAAAACGGCACCCCCTCTTGTTGTTTCAGCAACTGCTTGATGAAGGAATCCATCAGCTATCGCATCTAGAAAAATATGAGCCCTATTATTATTACTAGTACTTGTCCTCCAGTCTATATTTGGGAAGTTAAAGTCTCCCATGATCACACAATTCCCATTAGTATTTACTTTATTAAAAACATTAAAGAGGGCTCTATCCATATCCAAATTAGATCCTGGGGGTCTACAGCACACCCCAAGCACTATCACAGGGGAGGCTCTAGTCGTTTTCTTCCCCAATGTGATTTTTGCCCAGACAGACTCTCTTATCCATTCCATCGCTTCTTATTTCTTTACATTCTACCTCATCATTGATATACAATGCTACTCCACCACCTTTACCTTTATTTCTGTCTTTCCTGAACAGCACATATCCTTCAATACCTGTTGTCAGGGTTCCCTCCCCACTCTGAACTTTAGGGTACAGACATGGGGACCTGCATGAGACCCCTAAGCTTATTTCTACCAGTTTAGATTAAAAACTCCCCAAGGCACAAGTTCTCCCTTGTACCTTGGATTAGGTACTGCTGACACTACCAAGTGATTTAGACAAACTCAGGGAAAAGACCACTTGGAGTACCTACTCCTCCCTAATATCCCCCCAAGTCCCCACACCCCCTTTCCTGGGGAGGCTTGAGAATAAACAAGATGAGCACAGGCCAACCTTGGGTTTTTTTTAGGACACTTAAAAAAAAAAACAATCGTATTCTAAAAGAAACAGAACTTTATTATAAAGAAAAAGGTAAAAGAAGCACCTCTGTAAAATTAGAATGGAAGATAATCTTACAGGGCAATCAGATTCAAAAACACAGAAGATTTTCCTCTGGGCCAAACTTTAAAGTTACAAAAATAGAACCAGGAATACACCTTCCTCTCTGCACAGAGAAAATCACAAGCCAAAACAAAAATAAGCTAACACATTCCCTTGCTAGTACTTACTAATTCTAATGGAATTGGATTGCTTGCTTCCTTGATCTGTGTCCGGCAAGCACACACAACAGACAGACCAAAAGCTTTCCCCCTTCCCCCTGCCCCGATTTGAAAGTATCTTGTCTCCTTATTGGTCCTTTTGCTCAGGTGCCAGCCAGGTTACCTGAGCTTTTTAACCCTTTACAGGTAAAAGAATTTTGTGCCTCTGGCCAGGAGGGATTTTATAGTACTGTGTACAGGAAGGTTGTTACCCTTCCCTTTATATTTATGACACCTGTAGTCCAGTCATAACTACTATTCCACCATGTTTCTGTTATACCTATAATATCTGGTTTCACTTCCTGCACCAGTAGCTCTAGTTCCTCCATTTTGTTACTTAGGCTTCTTGCATTCGTGTACAAACATCTTAATTTTTGCTGTTTGGCCTTGCTCACATTCTTTATCCAATTAGGCATGGACATTCTACTGCCAGTATGACCTACTAGACTGGTATCCACACTGCCCTTCCTCCTTATGTCCATTCTCCTACCCACGGCTGTATCCTTTCTTACTTTGTTTTCTTCCCTCTCAATGTTAAAATCCGGCTTGGAGATTACCTGGACATCTCGCAGCCATCTCCCCCAAATTCCTAGTTTAAATCTCTCTTAATCAGTCATGCCAGCCTCCATCCTAGAAGTCTATTTCCTTCCCTATTCAGATGAAGTCCGTCCTGAGAGAACAGTCCTCTCTCCATGCATCCTTCCCAGTGGCCATACATCCCAAAGCCCTCCTTATAACACCACTGCCTGAGCCATCTGTTGATAGTCATCATCTTGTCACACCTTTGTTGCCCTTCTCTAGGAACTGGCAGAATCCCACTGAAGATCACCTGAGCCTTGATTTCCTTAAGCATCTTCCCCAGTAAATATCAATTTACTTTTAGAAATATGTAATTACAAGAAAAACTGTTAAATTCATTCTCTACGTGTATGTACTTCAGTACCTTTAGGATATGACTACATAGGAATTAAACACCTGCTGCTGGCAAGGGTCAGCTGACTTGTGCTCTTGTGGCTAAGGATGCAGGGCTGTAAAATTACGATGTAAACATTTGGGTTTGGGCTGGAGACTGAGCTCTGGGACAGAGCCCGAAGTCTACACAGAATTTTTTAGCCCAACAATCCAAGCCCCAGGCAGCTGACGAGGGGCAGCTGTGTTGCAGGTCTTTTATTCCAGCATACACATACCCTTAAAATATAACATGATGAGTGTGAAAATATAGAACTGGGAAAAGCTTCATTCATTTCAGGCATTTGCACTGTCCTGGCCTATCCAATTAACTCTAGAGGGATTAGACAAGGTAAAAAACTATTCCTGTCCCTTCCTCCAACATGTTCACAGATCCCATCAGCTCAACCCTTTCCCAGTGCAGTGTGCAACTCTGCCCAGCCTCACTGCCATACAACATGTTAGATGGGGATTGGGGGTGGTGATGTGAGTAAGCAATTGAACTGAGAGATCTACATTCAGTTATTAGCTTTGCCACAGATTTCCTGCATGACCTTGGGCAAATCACTCATTCGCTTTGTGCCTCAGATCTCTATCTGTAAAATGTGAAAGACAAAACTTCCTCCACATGTCACGGGGATATTGTAAAGAAAGTTTCATTATTATTTGTGAGGCACTGAAGCACTGGGATGATGAAGGCCATATATGTACCTAGATGTATAGGTTTTCAGTTATGCTGTAGAGTGGGTTGTTCTGAAGATGAGTGACAGGTAGAGCTGATCAGTAATCATGATTTCCCTTCCACACGAAATTCTGGGGGGAAAAAATTTCTAAATCAGAATGAAAAGCCCAAATTTCAAATTTATCCATGAAACAAAAATTCCAAAAATTTCTATCTGAGCCCATCGGAACATTTTGTTTCATAATGCTGCATCATTTCATCATTTCATTTCAATAATATTGAAACATTACCTTTTGGTAAGGTGAAAAGTGTAATTTTCATCAGGCAAAAATGTTTTGTTGAGACACTGTTGGTTTAGATTTCATTTTTAACTTATTATATAACATTGTGTAATATAGAATATGACATTAATATTTAAATATGATCTAAATTGGAAACAAAATAAAAGACTTTACCTTATCCAAACAAAACATTTTGACTTCATATCAAAACAAGATGAGAGCCAAAATGATGTATTGACTTTTTTTCCATAGAAAATTTCATTGAAATCGACGTGTCCCTGTGAAATAATTCTATTTCAATGAAACTGAATGTTCTGTTGAAGATTCTCAAAGCAAGGAGAGAATGAATAGGCTCTGCTACTCAGAGAGAGATGTGATAGCTCTGAAACAAGTTTTCAGAACAAGAGAAAGATCAATCGAATGAGGCCACTGGGGGGAAAGTGGGAAAGAGGTCTCCAGGGATGTTGGAAGCCCACCTTGCAAGGTAAACATTTGTCTGCAGATGATTTCCCCATCTCCATCTTCCCCACCTCCTTGCTGGAGTTACTGAGGCCCTGTGGCTGGACTGACCCCGACACACATACACCAAGCAGTCACACAGTCCCAGTTTGGGGGCAGGAGCCTGGATCCACATTCCTTTCAAGCTGCTCAGGGTGTTGAGGAGTGGTCATTAAGCGAATTTGCATGAGTTTTTAAATACTTTCTGCTCTCAGAGGTTTGAATTCCTTACCACTCCTTCTTCCCTCTGCTCCCTGTGTTGCATTATGCATAGGGCCAAACATTCCCTGGGTCAATCACACCAGTACATGGACTGCAGCCATTTGGTGCTAACATGACCATTAAGACAATATAGACTGGGCTCAGGATTTGCCCTTGTTGACCATAGGTGAAGATAGATGTTTCAGAGCCTGAAGGAAAAACCAGTCTGCTTTTATGTAATGTGCTTGAATGCCCATTTTAGCCAGGCTAGTGTGAGCATGCGATGCTGAAGTGGATGTCATTTTCATTTGCAGGTCACCTTTAATAATTATAATGCATATGATTGTCATAGTCATCATTCTATTTAAGAGACTTTTTTTGTATTTGTAAGTTAATTACTACTTTGGCAGAATTCCAGCCTATTAATTGTTAGCAATGAATTCACTGGAGAATTTGTAGTTGGGGAATCTATTAAAGACAACAATGTATTTGTTTTTGTTATGCAACTTAAGCAAAATAAGTTGTTCTTCTGTTCTCAAAGAGAGAGGAATTGTTAGCAATATTACATCTCAGGTAAAGCTTAAATATTTATCTTTTTTCATTGGATTTTGAAGAGCAAATTTTCTCTAGGTAATTCCTTGCTTTCTTATTTGAAGTAAACTTAATACATAGTTAAGACTGATCTACGCTAGAAACTTTGCCAGTATAGTATCACTTTTGGAGTGAGATTGTTTTACGACATTTTTCATATCAGCAAAAGCTCTAGGATACATGCAGTTTTACCAGCACAAAAGTGCTTTTGCTGATACATCTTACTTTGGTTGGGGAATTGGTGTAAGCAGCGCCCACACTAGAAGGCAAATAACTATATTGGCAACACTTTCCTAGTGTAAACGAGACTTTAATTTAATAAGATTAAGGGTCTGGACTCACCCGATGGTATTTGAGATACTGAGAATTAAGGCTGCTATCATACTATCCTTCATTAAATTCTATCATGAAAATAGGGTAATGATGAGATGTGATGTACTCCATATTTTAATATCCTAATTCTTACTTGCTTAGTTTCCAATCACACAATCAGATGTGCTTCGACCCAGGAATCTACATGTTTAAATCCCAACTGACTTCAATGGAACTGCACCCTCTGTATAGGTTCATAAGTTCAAGCAAAAGGCTCCACCTTTGTGGATCTGATTTTAGGATCAGGACCTTGTGAATTTGTGTGTAGGTAGCTAACATTTTGTGTGCTGGGATGTAGATGACTCACCGTCAGTTCATCTCTCTGTGCTTTGGTCCTCTCCTGAGGAGAAACTGCAGTCTCTCTCCTAGCCCACAAGCAGTAATCAGTCTGTCATTTTATTTCTTTTACATAGCTCCTGCAAAAGGATTTGAGGGGACTCCTCTTCCACACAAAAGCTAGACCGTATTATCACAAAAGTCAATTACTGCAGTCACTATGGGTCATCCAATACAGACTTTTAATAAACCTACAGAGAATAGATACATTAGCTGGTCTTCACGAAATCTATTAAAATATTTTGCAACCTAATGGAAAACTGAGTTTAGAGATAAAAAGCTAAACATAGGTAAAAATACCATTATGGTTAGAGTTGGATGGGAAACTATTCTCCTGTCCCTTTCTGAGATTTCAAAAAGTTTTCCCATTCGACACGGGGATAAAACCAAGAACTTTTTTTTTAATGAACAACTAGAGAGGGAGACCCATACTCAGGTTATAACCCCCAGGATGCTAATTAGTGGTAGCTCTCTCTCTAGTTTTGACCAGGGAGACCTTTTGTCAAACCTGACCCCTTTCCACAAAAAGTTTTGGTTTTGACAAATCAGCATTTTTCATCAAACTCCAAACCAGCTGTAGTTATGGTACCACACCAGACCTTGTCAGAAAATAATCTTCATCTTTCTGCTTCAGGACATTCTCCTTGAGAAATGTATCTATCTGACCGTAACTCTTATCAGTCATACCTTAGGGTTTATATTGTAGACCTTCCCTACATTGCAAACCCCACAACCTCAAGGAGTGGTGTGGGTTCTCTGGTTAAATGGGAACAAAAGAACTGATATTTGGCTGATATTAGGAAGGGAATTTGTTAACTCTCTAGGAATGCAGCTGGGGGGTAGAGAGAGGCAGTCAAGTTAATTGCTAGCACCTCCTGGTGGTCCCTGGGTGGTCTGATTAATTGGATTTAAAGGTGGATTGGGGGGGGTGACATCCCCTAAAGAAGCTTTGGGAATGAAGTTGGGGTTCCTAATGTCTGGTACAGCAAGAAGCAACCCTCTTTTCTCAACCCTTTAACCTGGGTACAAGGAAAGGGTGCTAAGGTTCCAGCAGCAAGCTGGGGCCAGAATTTGGAAGGCCTAGCAGGAGGGACGACAGAAAAGAGGTGGAAGCGAGTGAGGAAGGAATGATGACCTTCATTGTACAAGTTATTGCTGGGTAGTTCCTAGATGCAGTAAACACTGTTGGTGTTTTCTTCTGCTCAAAGCCAACATAATCTGATTTACACTGCAGGAGCTTTCCTTGCCCATGCTAGGGGTTTGCACCAGGCCAGATACGTCACCGACTGGCTGCTGGGTTTATTGTACACAAGGGTTAATCCCACTGTCCAACACCATAGTATCTGAGCTGAATCTCTTTGAGGAAGTTGGTCTAGTCTGTTCTTCAAAGAGGAAGAAGTCGAGTGAGTGACATGGCACAAGGTGTCCATGGCATCCTGTGAAAGGATGTCAGAGCTCCCTCTTCAGTGTTGAATTTGCAGCAAAATTCTAAGTCTAAATTCCTGTGGGATCCTTGATGCTGCATGGTTCCTCAGCTGTTGTCTGTCACTACCCACCAACATGATCAGCAGTTTAAAGCCACAGTCTAGCCCAGAGTCTGTAGTAAATTATGTTTCTGTTTTTCTTGTTAAACGTGTTTCTGTTTATGTTGATAAGTGTAGATTGCACCTCTGAAAACAGACATTGTGCAGGAAAGACATTTGTATCACTTTTGAATTACCTGACTTTGTTTTATATGTACAAATGAAAAATTGCTTTAGTCTGTTCCTTGCATTTAATTTCCTTATTTTAAAAAACAGACAAAAATGCTTGTGCTTAATAATTTTTATGATTTGAATAGTCGCAATTAGAAATTGAGGAAGAACAGGATACAGGAATGTAGTTCACACTTGCTGCTGATATTTTTTGGAGATCAGCTGTTTTCTAACATTTAAAAGAAGAAAAAATAAAAATAAGTATCCATTTTTCACGATGAGGAAAGTACAGTTTGTCCAACCTTCCATAATTAATAGGTTGGATTTGTCTGAACATCCATTTAAGGGAGGGCACTCTTTATTGATAAGACCAAGAATGGATGATTTCAGCCAAACAGTAGGTTTTATTTTCCCTGTGAGTGAAAACTGGGATTATTTTCCTCTACCAGCTCAGTAAGAGTGCAAAGCCACACAGTTTTGTCGGTGCTGAATTAGAGACCCTTCTGGTGCAGTGGGCATTTTGCCAACTACAGAGACGTGATTTTAAATAAAAGGAAGATTTAAAAAACACTGTTTCTTTTATTAAATTAACTAAAGGTTGTATTTAGTTTTTTCTAATGCAGAATGCTCTCTCTGAGCATATTTTATTGCAACAAATGTCTGTGAGCAACATCAAATTAAAATACTAAATTAATACCTAAGAAATTCTACAGAACATATCCTTGGGTCTTACCACTGGTAAATTAATGTATCATCGCCATCAAGTATTCTAGTGTCTTGGCTCCTTTTGTAAGTACAGTTCTAATTTTAATTATAAACAGGAATAAATATAGAAATGGATTGCTCTGAATCTAAGTGACTGTGGCAAGTGAGTAGGTGATTTTCCATCTTGGACTAAGAATGCTTTTGACATCTGCATCCTTCAGACTAGCTGATGGAAGAAGGCACCAAATCATATGAAAGCCCTTCCCCCACACTCCCATCATGACCACATCTACTTCACTTCAGCACAGCTGCATAACCAAATTATTAAAGTCAAATCTATTCAGGGTTTTTCAGCAGAAGTAGATTGATTAAATTGTGTAATACAATTGTGCCACAGTAATTGTACGCTGTAGATGGAAAAATGAATGAAAGAATTCACAAGCTTGTTGTTGTGGCATATGCTAAGAAAACAGAGATTTCCGTGTGTAGGAAAGGTCACCCTACAGTGCTTACTGGACTGAACTTCATAATAAGGCTGCCTGGGTAACTGCTATTTATAATGTCACTAGAGCATCTCCTGGCTAAACCATGGAAAAAACATATGCTTCAGTTAATTAGTATAGCCCCTTATTGTTAGTTACAATAATACACTGCTGCCAGAAAGCAGTATGTTAGGCATCTTACAAACAGTTAAAAAAAGACATTGAAGTCAATGGCATAACTCCCATTGACTTCAGTGGGCCAGGATTTCCCCCATGGTTCTTGACCTAACGAGTTTACAAACAAAAGCCCCAGTACTCCTGTCAAGGTTCCTCCCCTACTCTGAACGCTAGGGTACAGATGTGGGGACCTGCATGAAAACATCCTAAGCTTACTTTTACCAGCTTAGGTTAAAACTTCCCCAAGGTACAAATTAATTTTATCCTTTGTCCTTGGAATATCCACTGCCACCACCAAACTCTAACTGGGTTTACTGGGAAACGTAGTTTGGACACGTCTTTCCCCCCACTTCCTGGGAAAGGTTTGGTAAAAATCCTCACCAGTTTGCATAGGTGACTACAGACCCAAACCCTTGGATCTGAGAACAATGAAAAAGCATTCAGTTTTCTTACAAGAAGACTTTTAATAGAAATAGAAATAAAGGAATCACCCCGTAAAATCAGGATGGTAGATACCTTACAGGGTAATTAGATTCAAAACATAGAGAATCCCTCTAGGCAAAACCTTAAGTTACAAAAAAGACACACAGACAGAAATAGTCATTCTATTCAGCACAATTCTTTTCTCAGCCATTTAAAGAAATCATAATCTAACACATACCTAGCTAGATCACTTACTAAAAGTTCTAAGATTCTATTCCTGGTCTATCCCCGGCAAAAGCAGCACACCGACAGACACAGACCCTTTGTTTCTCTCCCTCCTCCCAGCTTTTGAAAGTATCTTGTCTCCTCATTGGTCATTTTGGTCAGGTGCCAGTGAGGCTACCTTTAGCTTCTTAACCCTTTACAGGTGAGAGGATTTTTCCTCTGGCCAGGAGTGATTTTAAAGGGGTTTACCCTTCCCTTTATATATATGACAACTCCACACAAACAGACCTCTAGATTTCATGTGGAATTGTATTTTGTTAAAATGAACTGTTTCATGGGGGTTTTCTTGAGATGGAATTCAGATCTATCCTGACACCATATTTTAAGGAAATAAAAGAACCCTCTGCAAAGATGTCTTGAGATCATCTGACATTCTCATGACATGGAAAGTAACAATCTCTTACACTGATGCTTTGGAATAACAAATATATTAAAAGAACACTGTCAAAATTGCTAGGCTTACCCTGTGACTACTTTGACGGTGCCTCTCCCCCCTGTGGCAGAGCTTACTGTAAAGACTACAAACTTGTTGATTTATTTAGTTAGTTTTTTCGTTTGCACTTATTCCTGGTGGTGTGGTTTGGAGGAACAAGCACAAGGATGTCGTTTAAAAATTCACAGTCCCAGTTAAAAACTTCTAGTCCCAGTTCTGCCACCAACTTGGTATTTGACCTTGGGAAAGTCACTTAAGGCTAGATTGTGCTTGAGAGGCACATCTCTACTTGAAGGACATGCATATCACCACAGGGGAATGCCTCCTGAACTTCCTTAGTGTGTGGAGGAGTGCATAAACCTCATATTCCCTTGTCAGCAAAGCAGCCATCCCTGCTGGTTGGTATATAGTAGGGAAGAATCAATGGCTCTGCCTAATTCCTATCTTTCCCATTCCCTCGGGAATGAGGAAACAATCTCCATAGCAGCTGTTGTGCTCTACCAAGCACCAGGGCTACGATCCTTAGGGGGGAGGGATAGCTCAGTGGTTTGAGCATTGGCCTGCTAAACCCAGGGTTGTCAGTTCAATCCTTGAGGGGGCCATTTAGGGATTGGGGCAAAAATTGGGGATTGGTCCTGCTTTGAGCAGGGGGTTGGACTAGATGACCTCCTGAGGTCCCTTCCAACCCTGATATTCTATGATTCTATGATCCTGGTCAGCCCTTATAGAATCATAGAAAAGGAGGGCTAGAAGGGACCTCAAGAGGTCATCTAGTCCATCGTCCCATGGTAAGGCAGGACATAAGGAAAGATTAAAACAACGGGGTCTGTTTAGTGTTGAGAAAAGAAAACTGATAACAATCTTCAAATACGAAAAGGGCTGTTATAAAGAAGAGGATTATCAATTGTTCTCCATGTCCATAGAAGGTAGGACAAGAAGTAGTTGACTTAATCTGCTGAAAAGGAGATTTAGGTTAGATATTATGAAAAATGTTCTAATACTGGAACAGGCTTCCAAGGGATATGGTAGAATCCCCATCACTGGAGGTTTTTCAGATTATACAGGCTGCGTTGAAGGGTGGGCTCTTTTCTCCCATTCCACATTGCTTGGGTCCAGTAAATGCTGCCCAGAACTGACACCTGCATCTCTCTGCAGTCTTCTACTCTGTAAAATGTCGATAATATCCCAAAGGGGACTTCCAATAATATTGAAAGGCAGCTAATTTGTAGTGTGTTTATATTAGTTATATATATTTATATTTTGAAAATATTTTGGTTTGCTAAAATCTGTGAAATGCAGTGCCCCAGGACAGGAGCAAGACAGATAGCTTATTATGGCTTTATTATTTTTAATTAGATAAGAAAAAAATCTCCTATTAAATTAACACGTAAGCCTCAGGCTTCTGCAAATATGTGATCAACAGTTGGTATAACAAATTAATTTTTCTCCTCCCTCTATGACCAAAATCTAGGTGTCTTTTGAGTGGGTGCAGGAGGGAAATACATCTTCCTCAGTCAGAAATAACATGCACTGACTACTTTTTAAAAAAGAAAGTAGGATGTATTTGAACTTCATCTATATTGGTATGCCATTACATGGGTGGCTGTACTCAGTCATACAAAAATCATTGGATTGGGTCTATTCACTAGCAGATGTCCCAATTAATTATCTGTGTCATTTATCAGGAATCCAGTATAGTTATCGTGTATAACAAGTTTTATGGATTAAAATATATTTTACAAGTTTGTTTACATATAAACACTTAAGCAGTTGCCGATTTCCACAAAAAATGAGGTTCCATATTTTGAGCCTTCCTATATTAATATTTGTGGAACTTTATTAGGCTCTAATATTACGGTTTGGCAGCTTCATTGTGACAGGGCCCTGCCCCAAAGAGCTTATACTCTAGAGCCCTGATCCTGAAAACACTTAAGTATGGGCATAATTTTCCCATATGAGTACTACCATCAATGTCTATGGGACTACTCACATGAGTGAAGTATACACATCCTTAAGTGCTGGCAGGAATAAAGCCCAAGAAGGCAAACAACATACATGGGGTGGGGAGGAGGGAGACAATCAATTATATGTATTTCCATTGTAACTTCATTAATATTTACTCTCCCATCTGCTCCTCATCTTAGTTATCATATGGCATTTTGTTTCCTCGCTCTACTTGTGGGATTCAAATAAAATACGTTCATTTCTCCAACAATATTCACTGTTTCCTGGAAACTGCCACCTTGGGGAGAAAAAAATCTTGTAACATGGGAAAAAGTTGGGAGGAAGAACACCAAACCCGCACATTTAATTCTTTGTACAGTTATTTAAATGAGATAACAATTATGGAAACTGATTAGGGGTCATGTCAAATAAGTCTCTTATTGAAACGCAACAAAGCTTAATCATATGAAAATTCTGACATAAAATATATGACATTTTTCTTTTATTGTCTCAGAATGTACATACAGATAATCTATTTCATCTAAGAGAGACTTCATAAAACATTTTTCATGTAACTGTATGGGAGAGAATTAATTAAAGGATAAGGTTTGTGGTAGAATACGAAGCCATAAATAGATTTTGTAAGTCATTAAACACCTAAGCTATCATTGTTCCTATTATATCATAACAAAAATTTAAATATATGGGGCTAAACACTACAGTCCTATATCAGGCTAAACTGCCTTGGAAGTCAATAGGAATTTCATCTGATTTAGAAGTTAAGGTTTCTGCTATCTTTTTTTTATTATCTTCCCTTTATGAGGGTTTGAAAGACATGTGCATCTGTGCACATGTGCACTCACACTCTCTCTCTCTCTGAGTTTGCATTTAATTCACATTTGGGGTATTGATACAGTGAATACATGTTTGGAGGTGTCAAGGAGAGAAGGAACTTTAGCAAAAAAGGAGTAATATAACTGCATGCACCCAATGTCAATTAGAGATGTAAGAGTCAGACTTCAGGTGTGTACAGTGAAGACAGAAATTCTATGTGGGCCTCAAACTCATTTTTTCTGGGTGTAGTCACAGTCATTAAGGGGGGGACAGGAAGATTTCCTCCACGCACCCCCCTAGAGGAGGGGAAACTTTGAGCATCACAGAGGGGAAGCGAAGAAGCACAGAAAAGGCCATTTAGCCCCTAAAGTATTGCTTTCTGCAGCAGTAATAGTAATCTAAGCACTCCCCTCCCCTCTGGAGCCACCTAACAGCTGGGCAGCAAAGACTCAGTATGGCGGGTCAAACAGTTTACAAAATGAAACATTGCACAATTTATTTTTTAACCAGAATTTTCCCTTTATGTATGGAAATCAAAAAGTATTCAATTTTCATTGTTTTCTGTTTTGAAGTTTTCTTTTCCTTCTCTCCCCGTCCCCCTTTTTTTTTTCTTTTTTACTTACCCTGGCAAAAATGAAAATAGAAGAAAATGGGGGGAGAACCTAAAACCGAAAAGTTTTGTACATATTTCACAACATTTTTTGAGAAATGAAAAATCAGTTATTTTCAAATACTTCAAAACAAACAACATTTAATATTTTACAATATTTTGTTTTGTGACCAGTTCTAAACTTAGGTCAGGGATAAGTAGAGGCTGCACCAGATTCAGCCAGAAGGGGTAACAAGAGGGAAGAGACCAGTTTCCTTCCTACTAACAGGTTGCACTAACAGGTCTCCTCCCTCTGGCTTGCAGTGCATGGAAAGAGTCAGAGTCCACCTGTCAGCCAATTTGGGGGAAGGAAAGGTCTGCTGGAAGGGAGCCAGACATCCCATATTGGGAAGACTGGACTCAAAAGAGGAGTAGGGACAAAGAGAAAGAGAATGGTTGAGGTGCACAATCACATAGAAAACCGTGTGGGAGCAGAGCACTGGGGAGGAGAGACACGGGTAGGCCCATATGTTTTTTATGGAATAAAACATTATGCTAATGGGGGCCTTTTTTGGAGGAGGGGAAATAAGCTTATATGTAGAGCCAGATCCTTGTTCCCCCCAGCCTCTGGAGCACAAATGACTCTCCTGGTTCTCTTCTATAGTGCTTTTTATCCATATATCTCAAAGCCCTTTACAAAAGGAAGTATGTATCATTATCCCCACTTTACAGATGGGAAAACTGAGTTACAAATAGCAGAAGTGACTTGTCCAGAATCACACAGCAAAGCTGGGAATAGAACCTAGGTCTCCTGACTTCAAGTCCAGTGCCATACCCACGACCTCTCTAAAATCACCTCTAATCCCAAAGGAGGTGGATTAGTAGCCAGAGTGGAAATGAAATGGGTAGCATTCAAGAAACTTGGCAATATGATGGTGGATAGAAGACAATCCAGGATGAAAGGCCGTGAAATAACTGTAACCTCTCAGGAAAAAAAAATCAAAGGTAAAATATTCAGCAATACCTATGTGAGTTAGGAGCCTAAGTTTCTGACTTTCAATGGGATTTAGGAGCTTTTGAAAATTCGACCCTTAGGCCAGAAGGTGGATATGAAAGTGCCAGCTCAATGTGAAGTGTTACTCTAAAAGTGGGAATAAGATTTTTAGGCTGTATTAAGACAGAGATGAGTAATTATACACAAAATATAAAGACGTGAATTGCTGGGATGGTCTCAGCTGAAAAATATCCAGTCTTGGTCACCTCATCATGCAAAATAAACAAAAATGGAGATCCAGAAAAGTGTAACAAAAATTATCATATATGGATGGGGGATGAGAGTTGAGGTAGGTTTTATTTGATAACAGATTAAAATGACTAACCCTATTTAGCATGGAAAAAGAAAAAGTAAAAAGATACATGATAGGGATATGTAAAATAATGAATGCTATTGTTGAGGCTCTTGTTAATCCTTTCCCATAATACAAGAAGTTACTCCAAATTAAAAGGCATCAAGTGTATATGAAAAGATCTACCTCTTTATGCAATATGTAATTAATCCGTTGAATTCACTGCTGTAGGATATTATTCAAGCAAATAGCACTGTAGAATTGAAAAAAAAGATTAGCCATTGATATAAAGGGTCTGAATAAACTAGTAGATTGAAATTACATGGACGATCAGTCCATAGTTCATTGCATAAAATGATCAGAATCTGAGGTCAGGAAGAAATTTGCCACCATAATTATGGCTGTGTCCTACCAGCTCTATAGTGAAGGGATTGAGATTTATATTTAAAGTAGACTTAAAATCCCTCTGTTTCCCAATTATCAATTGAATTTAGCCTCCAAATTTAAAACAATAATTCTCTGCAGGCCAGCTGGATTTTCCACTTTGGCGGCGTTGGATATTTTTAGTAAACGATTTGCTAACCTTGCTTGAGGAAACATTTTTTAAATGATCCCTTTTCAAAATATCCCTTGGCAGACTAACATTTTTGGGACCTCTGTAGCTAAATAGCTACAGTTGCCAGAAATTCCAAACTCCCCTCCCCACCTCCTATTTGGTCACAGATCAGGGATTGGAATACTAATTTCAAATGTCAGTTAAAATAAATTAGTTATTCAACTGATTCATAACTTGGGCTCCATAAAGTAAAGCTGATAGAACTGTCCATTGCCAATTGTGACTTGTCCTTTCTGACCCTATCTAGAGTGTCTCCCTGAGTCTTCAGATCAGCCCTCGCAATACTCCTAACTTTCGGGCCCATGGGAGAGAAGCTGGGTAGTAGAACATTTGGGGATGGGAGGTGCTATGGAGGGCATGCAGACATGCCAGGTACGGGGATAGAGCAGGAGCCAATGAAAAGCGTAAAGGACAATAGACCAGGAGAAATGGAAAGGACATCCGTATTGTCTCTTTTAGCTCCTTGGGGATGAACACACCTCCTATGATTTGCAGGAGGGAGAGAGGTGGGTTGGCTCGAAAAGTTCATCATAAAGGCTGTCAGAGGGCTATGGACACTGAAGGCACCTAAGAGGGGCCAGGAGCCTTCCAGCATCTATTGGTATTTAGAGTCTATTAACACAGATCAGCCAGAAGTGCACCACATTTCAGCAGGCATATGTGTTGTCTATGGGAAAGACAATGGGCCAGAACCCCTCCCATGGCAGCATCTGGCTCAGTAACACATGCCTCTGTTTAAATAATAGACTAAATTTGGGCCTACATTGCTCAC
The DNA here is from genome assembly GCF_965152235.1 of Eretmochelys imbricata. Classification (NCBI taxonomy): domain Eukaryota; kingdom Metazoa; phylum Chordata; order Testudines; family Cheloniidae; genus Eretmochelys; species Eretmochelys imbricata. Next base: position 147,892,210 of record NC_135572.1, read on the forward strand.
TTAATTGTCATGCATGTCAAATTTTATATATGACAACAGAACAAAATGACGAAGTTGAAAGAGAGATGTGTGTAAATACTGGAGATAATATAAAAGGACAGCTATTAAAATGGTGACTAAGATTGAAATAAGGGACAATCAAAGGAAAAAATTGTGCTAGACATCAGGAGAAAATTCTTATGCTAATGCACAGTAGACAATGCTCTGCCGAGGTTGGTCACTGAGGCATCATCACTAGAGATGCTGGAGAGTAAAGTAGAAAAATGATTATGGGTTTAATGATGAAGACATGATTGTACTTCTGAACAGGGAGTGACTGGATGATCTAAGAAAATCCTTTCCATCCCTATCATTGAGGATTTTTCACATGATCCCATGTAGTTTCGTTATTGAGTTTCCATATGTGAAAAGCCAATCAATTGATCTGTGTGTATATATACAGATAACAGAAGTGTATGGGGTAGAGCTGTTTGGAAATTTTCCAATGGAACATTTTTCCATCCGAAAATGTTGATTTGTTGAAAGGAAACATTTCACGGAAACATGCTATTTTGGTGAAAATTCATTTTGAAATGTCAAAAAAAAAAAAATTCACCTCACCACTTTTGATAGGGGAAAAATATTCCATTTCAGACTTTGTGGAAAGGAAAATTTCAAATTTCTATTTCTAAATGACTTTTCATTTCAATATTTTAAAATGGTATATTATAAATTATAATATAGAATGGAAAAAAGTTAATGTCTGAATGAAACGTTTTCATTTTGTCAGAGGCAAATGTTTGATTGACCCAAAATGCAATTTTTGTTTAAAAAGTGAGTTCGTGGGAATTTTTTTTTTCTTTTCCGTTACAGAACAGGAGAAATTCCAAACTTGCAAAACTCTCCTTCAGATAAAAAATCCAGTTCCCACATTCTCAGGTGAGACCATTGGCAGGATCTGTTCTCAGTGGACCCAGGAAGGGATCATCCCAACTGAAGAGTTTTTCTCTAGTGGTATAGACACAACTTTGAGACTTTTTTAGCCTCTTCCTCTCCTTGCTGCAAGCTTTGCTTGAAAAAAAGCATGGCTGGACAAAAGAGGTTGGGTGATCCTGCCCCAAAATGTTTCTCAGCTATGGAACCATTGCCATTCAGAGCCCATGTATGTTAAAATAGCTTTTAGATTACGCTAACACAGCACAGTAACACCAGCAATTCCAGAATCAAGGCAGGCTCGGGGGGAGTAAAGATGAATGCTGAGTCGTATTTTCACTGTTTCCTGTCCTCTGTTCTGTGCAGGTCAGCCACATTGCAGTGTGTGGCCCATTGAGTTTACTACCCTAATAGTTTAGGTGCAAAGTAACTAAAAAATGACATCTTGGTTATATCAGTTGCAGTATCTGGAATTACTCTGAAACACTAATGTTTAAAGGGCAATTTGTAGAGTGAAATGTAGAGACTTTGACCAAGTACCGTATATTATTCACAAATAACTGAAAAATATGTAATTGGTATAATGCAGAAGTTTTCATTATAAAAAAATGGGGGTTACAATAGCACCATTAATCATAGCTGAAATATACATTTTGTGTATATTGGGAGGAGGAATGCAATACCCATAAATCAGATTTTCCTGCATTTGTAGGTTTTTTTTTTTAAAAAAGACCTTCATTTCTCCCCTCAATGAAATCATGGAGAAATATATCTTCACTTGCTAGGAAGACAGGAAGTGGTCATCAGGAAGTAGAAGAAGTGGACATTTCTTATTTATTTAAAATTTTGTCTTTTAAAATATTAAAAAAATAAAGTTAACATACTTGCCTTGTAGACATACTGCTTTAGGATTTGTGTCTAATCACACTGAATGCCTAAACAACCAGAGAATAATTTCAAGATTTTTATGGTTTAATGTACAATAGTAGAACTGGGTAGATGCTGACATGGTAAGAAAAGATAACTTTATCAGCCATATCAAAGTGGCAACTTCTAGTTTAATGTAAAGGCTGATCCTGTAATCTTTATACTGACATGTTTGAAGTCCCACTGTATTTAATGAAAATTTTGGATTAGGCCCGTAACAACAAGGAGAGCAATTCAACCTTGGTGAAAAGTCTACTGCAGACAATGTGCTCGCCCCAGAGCTAAATATAACCCAAAATCTCTAAGGACCTGGCAGCTTGAAAAAAGCTTATATCCATTCATGTATCTATTTTTAAAAAACAGTGCAGTAATTAATGGAGAAATTATAACTTTTCTTCTCTGTGGAGCAATAACCCTAATTTATTTCTTTTGGTGTTCTTCTCACCTTTCTCTTTCCTCTGTTTTATTTTCCAATCCTATATTCTCAGTTCTGGTCCACTCTGAAGAAATAGCTTCCATAGTTTTTCTATAGGTAATTATACTTGAACAAATTTGCTTATCATAGTCTATATAGATATTATCATCATGGGGGTTTTACTACACACAGTGCTGACACTTTATGCATTAATGGAAACATACACCACAGTGTTAAATCCGCCTAACAAAACTGTTTTTTTGGAAACTACCACATCCATTTTCTTTCAATATGTTAGCAAGCTCATGGCTCATAGTTTGCACCACCATAAGTTCAGTTTCTGGTCTTTTTCAAAGCTAGTAGACAGCTTTGTGTGCTGGAAAGGCAGCTCACCCAGCATCTGGGCTGGACACAGTTACATCATTCACATAACTCAGAAATAGCCACTTATATTGTTGTGGGGGCTTTTTATGTACTACTTTTATAAATGTGTGTGGTCCTTTTTACAATAAAAATAATGAAAAATTCCCTCCTGCCAAAAGTGTACAATCTAAGGGCCATTGATCACACTGAGTAGTATTTGAAGTCAATGGGATTACTTGCCTGAATAAATGTTGCAGTTTCAGGATTTAAATTAAGGCAGCGATAAACAAAACCAGATGACAACACGATGTTGTGTATGAGAGGGGAAGGTAAGGGAAAAGACAATAGATTATGCCAGGGATCGACAATCTTTGGCCCGTGGCCTGCCAGGGTAAGCCCCCTGGCAGGCCAGGCTGGTTTGTTTATCTGCCACGTCCGCAGGTCCAGATGATCACAGTTTCCACGGGTCACGGTTCACTGCTCCAGGCCAATGGGGACTGCGGGAAGCGGCGTGGGCCAAGGGATGTGTTGGCTGCTGCTTCCCACAGCCCCCGTTGGCCTGGAGCAGTGAACCGCGGCCAGTGGGAGCTGCGATCGGCCGAATCTGCAGACACGGTAGGTAAACAAACTGACCAGGCCTGCCAGGGGGCTTGCCCTGGCGGGCCGTGGGCCAAAGGTTGCCGATCCCTGAATTATGCAATCACTTGGGAGATCAATGTTCATGTCTAATAAGCATAAAATGTTGTTCAAATAAGTTTTTGTTGTTGAGGAGTGAGGGTTGTCAGCCTTCTGCCATGCTCAGAATTTCTACTGACGGTAGTCTAAAGGGAGACCTGTCTGAAAATCCACAGGTTGAAGTATGCCAGGTAGCCTACAAGAGAAATAAAGAAGGGAAAAATAAGATCCTGAGAGTTCATGGAGGACATTTAGGGCAAGTCTACACTATGGGTTTAAGACGACCTAAGTTACGCAACTCCCCTTATGTGAATAACGTTATTCATATAGCTGGAGTCGATGTACCTTAGATTGACCTATTGCAGTGTCTGCACTGTGCTGGGTCAACGGGAGAGTTTCTTCCATCGATTTACCTTATGCTTTTTGTTCCGGTGGAGTACCGGAGTCGACAGGAGAGCGATCAGTGGTCAATTTAGCGGATCTTCACTAGACCTGATAAATCGACATCCAGTGTATCATTCGTTGCAGCATTGGTCCATGGTAAGTGGAAACAAGCCCTTGGAGAAAATCAGCTGGAATGGAGTAATGTTCTGCAGTTCTCATTCTCGAGCTTTCAATAATGTGTTAGCCCCAGGCCATTAAGCACTTTGAACATATGGATAGAGATCTTGAGTTTAACACTGTTTTTTCTATTGGAAGCCATAGAGGGCAGAGGACAGGTCTGGTATGCGTTCAGTAGTCCATGGTGTCACACAGAAGATAAATTAACCCCTTTTCTCTGAGTTTCACATGATTGATTGTAAATAATACATTGTGGAAAAAGCTTTGGATAGAAAAACGTATTTCTGTAGAATAGGAGATTGCATTTGATTTTAGTCAAAATGGGTTGTTTCCCCCCCACACACACAGTAGTAGTGTAATTGACAAATTATATAGTGTAGTTGTATCCAGGATATTTGAAAAACAAGGTGGATGAGGTAAAGGGATGGGAGGCTTAGTGGGTTATAGATTGTTGCAATAAACCATAAATTCAGTGTGTTTATGATTTTTAAATTTAGATACTCTTTTTGCCCTTTGACTACAGAGGTGTTAACGGGCCACTCTGCCTCGAATGGGCCCTTACAATATGTGCTAAATACTGTGCTAAACAATCTCTTCCACCTTGCTTTTAGCTGTGATGCTGGGAGTACCTTTCACAGGCCTGAAGAAGAGCTCTGTGAGGCTTGAAAGCTTGTCTCTTTCACCAACAGAAGTTGGTCCAGTAAAATATATTACCTCACCCACCTTGTCTCTCAGATGATTATACATCAGCCTATGCCAAAAATAGGCTAGGCACTTTAAACCTGGCAAAGTGTGTGTTACATTGTGATTGATAGAAAACTTGTGATGTTCTCTTGGGGAATGGCCAAGTTTTGTATCCACTCATATGTTACATCACACCGTTCTTGCGGCAGAATTCCAAGAGCACACCTTGGACATGCTGCAAGAGAATGGGTTGCTTTTTTATAAAATGAAACTTTATTTAGGGTAAAATGAAACTGATTCCATCACCAGAGTAGCAATAAGGCAACCGAAAACTAGGTCATCTGAAAACAACATGGTGAAGAGCTGTGGAAACCAAGCTGAAAAACCTGGGGCACAGCTGGGGAACCACTGAAAGACTTGCCAGAAACAGACAGGAGTGGTAGAGATTCATTGCTGCCCTAAATGCCAGAGGCATAATGGGAATATGATGATGATAGCTCGCTACACTTGTCATTCCAAGTGAACTGCTTCATAATAGTAGTTGTTCCTGGCTTCACCTCAGGAGTATAGCCACAGGTGGGCCTGAGTGGGTTGTGGCCTGCCCACTTAGCATCCAGACCCACCCAAATTGGGGGCCAGAGTCCCCTGAATCCATATGTTGGGAGGGGGGGAGTCATCCCAGCTTGGGGGGGGGTGTGCCTCGTGGGGGCAGGTCTGGGCAGGGCTAGCGCTGGGGCCAGAGACCAGGGCAGCAACACATGGCACCGGCAGGAGAGGGACACTGCTAGGTGGATGGACACCAACCCAGGGTCAGGAGGGGCAGGCAGAGCTCAAGCCACAGCAGGGGGCCCCCCCCTCGCCCCATGGGCACACCCTGCAGCCTGTGTGCCCCAGGCAGCCTCATCATCTAGTGCCTGCTGAGCGGTAAGGACTGACTGGAGGGGGTGGGGGAAGGCAGGCACCCCATCCCTTATGCCCTCCTTCCCATTTCCCCCTGACATTGCCCGCCCACCCAAAAGTCAGGTCCCACGCAGTTTTCCTTTCCTAGCTACGCCACTGCTTTGCCTCTGACTTTAAACTAACAAGCAAATTATTAAACTGATGGTGATGATTGATTGGCCAGGGTTGTGGTGAACCCCACCGACAGAATCCTTAGAACCTGCTTCCCTGACTGCCTGTCAGAGCCTGAATTTGGCACACTGTACATCATGCAGCAAGGCCCTTCCATTCAGTCAGGATTTGACTGAAGGTTGTTATGAATTGTTTTGGTTTAATTGGATGTTTGGGGTTAGACAAGTTTCTGTGGAAGGTGGGTCAAGGCAGGTAATTGTTGCTTTAATTGTACAGTGCCTAATTATTATTGTAATGGGTACTACATAAGCTAACAAAGATATAACACAGCTTGGCAGTGTCTGTTGAATAAGAGATTGTTGTTTTTGCACAGTAACTTTTCAGAGCAGAATTGCACTTTAAGGGCAGCTAGCATCCTGCCCTCTCAAAAGGAGGCATTAACAATCCCTGCCAATAATGGACTGGTGGTACCCAGCACATTTTTATGATGCAGGGATGATTTTTAACAAACATTTTCCCCCTTTGAAAGAAGAATAGATGCCAAAGCTTATGAAAAACTTATTTTAAGCAAATATTGATAATTGTTTTTTGTTTATCCCTCAATGTCCTAAATGGCCTGGTAAAAGACTTTAAAAGGAGGTGCTGGTTAAAGGAATGGAGCAGTGTGGGATTTGGGGCTCCTACGGTTGGAACGGCAGGTAGCCAACCAGAGGTGAAAGTAAGCCGGTACAGTCTGGTATGGCGTACCGGTAAGAGCCGGTACACAACTGAACGTACCAGCGGCAGCTGGGAGCCCTGGGGCTCTGGCAGCGATTTAAAGGGCTGGAGCCCCGGGGTAGTGCTAGAGGTGGCTGGGAGCCCCAATCCCTTTAAATTGCTGCCAGGCCGTGCTGAAGGGCTGGCTGGGGGAGTCTGGCCCCGCCCTGCCCCTTCCGCCAATGCCCCACCCCTTCCAGTTGAGTCCCTGACCCTTGCTCAGGACCCCAGCCGCCCTGCGTACCAGTAAGTCCCTTTAGTTACTTTCACCCCTGGAGCCAAACTCCTTTCGTCTAGCCCACTTTACCTTATGAGGGGGGTAGATGGTAAGGTCCCAGCCATGGATTTGCTGGAGGTACCTGAATAGAAAAAGAGGGAGAGCTGGCAAAAGCCCCCCAGATATGGTGAGGGGGACCTAGATGGAAAAGAGGGGGAGCTGGTAAAAGCCCCCAGGGCTTACCTGCACTGGACACTTTTATCTGCCAGTTAGTTCCAAATATCTAATAATAAAGTTGTGGCCTGATTAAATCCATTTGGTATAGCTGTCCTCCTTTTGGTATAGCTGGACAATGATGATAATTGCTTTTTGTTTATCCCTTAATGCTTTTTTTATAAATATAATAGTCATATCTCCCTGCTCCTCTGGGTTAGCATGCTTATTTTAAAGCAAGTAAGCATTGTTCACTTAAATTCATAAGTGCTGACTGCTGGAGTCCTTTATATTTCAAATTCAAATTATAGCTAGACACCACTTAAATGAAGTAAGAATTGCTGGCTTTGACCAATTTGACACTGCATGCCTACTGGGAGCTGAGTCCAATCTGGTACTAAATAGCTGGATGCCATCTCATTTTCTGATATTTGCACTGAAAATGAATTGCTGTGGGGAGGGGGGCTACTACTTCTACTTCAATGAGAAAGTATATAACTGATGCTAAATGCAAGAATATTTCTTTCTGGAGGAGCAAGAAGAAGATAGAACCATAGGCGGTACAGTTAATTATAAAAACAAATTAACTGACCATGTCTGGCCTACATTTCCTGTAGATCTGAATTTGTTATTTTTCACTGATTAAAATAATTACCTAGCAGTTATGCATATGTTCAAATGCAAGTCATTTGTTTTCACTAAAAAGAGAGGGAATCCAAGATCCCATGATATTTTGAATGCTAATCCTTTTCTTTAAAGTAAATGAAACAGTCTCTTTACTGTCAGCTGCAGTCCTTTAGGACAAATAATTTATGTACTTTGTGCAGAAAAGTAATCAAAAATGCTTGCATGATTAAATGTGCTTATTTGAAAGATTACTTCTAGAATACTAGTGCAAAAATTCTTCAGAGACAAAATTAGCAAAGCATTTCTTTTTAACCAAAAGATAGCCATCCCCAGAGTGCTGCCTCCATTCTGATTATGATCAAAAGTATATTTGACTATGTACAGTCCAGAGTCAAAAGTTGTTAGAAAAACTAGCACAAAGAGCTCTGGAAGTACTGCAAAGGATTAACTAGGATAGAAGTCATCTGAGGGGAGTTGCACATTAAAAATAAAGCCTAAATGACATGTATACTTGAGTCTGATATTGGAACAGTAGGAAAACAGTTGAGAGTGACCCACACGGTAAATGCTTGAAGGGAAACTAAATAATAAAGCTTAGCAACAAGGGTCTAATGATTACTTTCATGGCCATTATGCAGCATAGTGAGTAGGACTTTAAGGGTGGAAAATGAATGCCAATTTTTGACCTGCCTTTTAAGATATTCTAAACCATCACAATTTAATTGGGATCAGGTAATTATTCAAAAGGCTATCCTGGTGCATTATCATCCTCCTGTGTCACTTCTGCATTCCTTGTTATCCTGACACGGTTTGTCAAAAAGTTGTCACAAGAAACTGTGTCTCACAGAGAAAAATAACCTCAGTGCGGTTACTGTGAGCCTGACGTCCAAGTCCTGAAATAATGAGAAGATTCTGTTACTGTGGAACCTTTCTTTAAGAGAAAAACGAACTTCGCTGCCCAGATTTGTCTGTCATAGTAATGTGAGGGATATTTTAAAATATTACCCAGGAGAGTCTTTATGGATTTTGTTCACTCGTCTCCTGGCATTGTTTACAAAATGTACCTAGTAACTCCTTTCCGAAGCTATGCTGCAGACTATCTGTATTGTTGACAATTCCTTTCCAGTTATAATCTATTGGGAAAAGATGTGTAAAGAGTACTTTTAGAACTACATTGCATTTGTGTACCACAGAGAATCTAGTTCTACAGTTTATTCTGATTTTCTTTTCTCTGTTGTTTGAAACTTTACATGAGAAATAGCTTCCTGGGTATCCATTAAAGTCAGTGGGGTGATAGCTGACTGCTACAGCATATGTCTAGGAGCTATTGTTTGTACCATTTGTTAGCAATGAGAGAAGTAGACAAATTAATATGAATAAGGAAGTTGCTTACATTCTTTACAATTTAAGTCCACTCTAAAGGCATCAGGATTTTCGTAAAGTGCTGTGTGTAGAGCAACCAATGAAGAAAAAATTATTCACAGGGATGTGAAGTTTTTGGAGCAGAATGTTGCTGTCCGTGTGTAGGTATGGAAGGAGTAACTAGTGAGAGCCTTCTCCATTCCTGGTCCAAAAGCCATTCACAATAGATGTGGGACCTTTGTCACTTCGCTATGCTAGCATCATTGCTAGGTTTCCCCAAGTAAAGGGGGGATATCCTGACCTGCATAGGCAATTGGCCCACTGCACCGTCAAAAAGAGTATTGGAGTTCCCTTTCCTGCATTTCCCCTTCTGCACATTCGGCCATTACCCCTCCAAAGACTCCTCTGGCCACATGGCTGCTCCTCACCTATTGTTCCCCTCCCACAATTCTGCCAGTGGCCACATTCTGTCCCTTTACTTAATGTACATTTTAGCATTGTACATTGGCAAAAAATCATTGTTTGATTCTAGGATCTTAACCAGGAGTTCATTTCTGTTCTCTAGTTAGCGTTTGTGACATCTGTTTGGCAGATCACACACAATTTTACATCATGTATGTTTTGGGATGTGCTACAGGTACAAAACCATATTCCTGTTCCATCTCGCATGTCATTTCCTGTGTGATGCTTTTAAATGCAGGGAAAATAAGACATTGATGACACTAGCCGTGGCTTCCACATAGGAAATCAGTCTGTATCCAGAAAGCAGTCACTGTTATGAATATTTGCAGTGAATATCACATAATTCTAACTTAAGTGTCTCCATGTGGAAATGCTTTGCACAGTTTTTCCTCTTTCAGCTTGTATGGCCATTGGCCAATTTGCCGTATGATTTTAGGTATACTTAAAAGATTATAGGGTGGTTTAATATGAGAGGTTGAGAAGTTCAAAGTGATAGATTCTAACAACGCTTTAAAAAGATGTCAGAGGGCATTCATACAGGTGTACGTGATTATTCAGCAAGGGAGCATGCGTTAATGCCACGTGTCAAGACCTGTGTTTCGTGAGCCTCTATTTGTTGCTGTGATGGTGCAAATACTTAGGGGCAGAATAACGTTTTAGATTGTGCTGGCTTTCTATTCTGTATGCTACAGGCCCCCCTGTGGAGGTAAGTCTGCCAGGACTGGAGAAACCGTCAGCAAACAAGTGGGGAAGGACGTATTTAGGAGACTCCCAGGCAGGGCCACTGCTGCTCTCTAATTTGGACTCCTTTTGGGGTGTGGTTGGTGTAACAATCTTGGGGTTCATTAAATAACATACCAGTGAATGAGAAAGGAATAAAACTTTAATATAATAAACTGGAGAACTTCTGTAGTGAACTGCTGCCCAGAGCCATGTGGTGTTCCCAACGCCCGCTTCCAGAGCACATCTCCAAATTCCCACACTCACAACACTGTCCCTTATGAGGGAGTGTCTCCAAATCAGTCTTTCATAAATCAAGTATCAGAGGGGTAGCCATGTTAGCCTGGATCTGTAAAAGCGGCAAAGAGTCCAGTGGCACCTTATAGACTAACAGACGTATTGGAGTATGAGCTTTCATGGGTGAGTAGCCACTTCGTGGGATGTGGTAGCAACAGCGGCATCCGGAGCCCCGGGCCCTTTTAATTCGCTGGCCCCAAGGCAGCTGCTCCCTTTGCCCCCCTCCCCACCCGTCGGCAGCCGGGGCGGGGGGGGTGAGCAAAAGGGGCAGGGATGTTAAAGCGCTGCAGGGTCCTTTGCTGCAGCAGCTCTTTAACGTTGCTGTGCCCCCCCGCCTCCCCCGTCGGCAGCCCCACCGTCGGCAGCCCCACCGACGGGGGGATGGGAGGGTGGGCAGCAACATTAAAGAGCTGCTGCGGCAAAGGACCCACACCGGCCTATACCCAGCACACATTAAAGCTTTGCCATGGCAGTGCTTTAAAGTCCCTGCCCCATTTGCCTCCCCTGTCGGTGGCCCTGCTGGTACGGACGCTATCAGCAGGGCCGCCGACAGGAGAGGCAAAGGGGGTTCTTACCAGTAGGCAGTACTGGCCTGTACTGGCTCACTTTCACCCTGGTATGTGAAGGATGTGTCTTGTACACAAGTGGATAAATATAGATCTTAGTTTGAACAGGACGGCAATCACACATGCAATGAAAGCCTGTGTGGTTGCCTACATATAACCTATCAGAGTTACTAAAGGGAAAAATGGAAGTATATCAGAAGTGTATCAGAAATTTCGAAAGACAAACAAAAATTAACAATGCTCCCCTTCCTCAAACACTCCTCTCATCTAGTGCTATATCAAACACAGCCTAGTTATAATTCTTATTACAGTAACTTGTCCTAATTTCACATAATTGTCAGAAATGGGAAAATATTCTGCTTTGTTCCCTGATGCTTTGTATGGTATATTTGCATACTGGTTTGTATGGTATATTTATTAAATGCCTAGTAAGTTGGAGTAAAACAAGCATGTGAAAATAAGATTTAGTTATTTGGCTTCAAACCAGTTTTCCTTTTAAGCAGGTATAACTCATTCCTCAATTGTTTTAAGGTATGATGTTAATAAGAGTAATCATTTGCTCCTTTATCCACATTTTCTTGATTGTCACCCACAGTTATTTACGTGTGAATACAAAAACAGCATTTTACTAGCTGCCAAGCAGATGGGGTGATGTCATTTGCATAGTTTATAATATGACTAATTAAAATGAATGAGCTTGCTATAATGTTCTCTGCACTATTTGCTGGATGAAAGTTTTTAAAATATTTAATGCTGCAACAATAAACAACTCTATATGCAAAGTAATAATAAACATGCATATTTAATTTGATGTTAATCTGCTTTCTGCCAAGTTGAAGTAGATTTAGAACTTCTTAATATCAGCACAATGTTTGTATATTTTGGGTTACATTTTTTCAAAATAATTCTCCAGCCTTAGCTTGTTCCAAGAGGATTCGTCACATATACGTCCCAGCCAAGTCCATCCTTCAGGTGGTTTTATCTTTTTTTAAGCCATACCAATGTGTCTATATTGACCTTTAAATGTTACACAGTACATTGGCATCACACGTTTTCTTTTTAGTTAGTAGGAGATAACAAGGAAATTATTAACTAGGGTAAACGTTGTAGCTGTCAATGTTTCCAGTGGTTTTGGTTTTTAATGTCATTTTCACAATGTGCTGTGGGTTATTTTGTGCTAACTGCACAAATGACTCTTGTTACCACTGTACATGAAGCACAATGGAAAATGTGTTGCTATGCTTTATCATAGTCACTGAAGGACACAGAGCTCAAAATGGCTGATAGAAGTCACCAAGTCTTCCATCATTATCAAACTTAGAAGACTAATATATGCATCTTGTTACAAATCCTCTAAATATATACTGCTGGCGTGTGATCATTCTGCTAGCACAAAGCATCAAACTAATTAGCACCAGCACACATGCAAATGATGCTGTTCATTTTAAAGAACTTTGCATAATACCCTTATGATTAGTAAGGCAATTACAATATCAGTTGCATGTCATTATTAATCATTTTAATAACTTCTGTTTTCTAAGTTTAGCTCATTTTAAAGTCCTAAATCTTTTTTTTTCTTATACCCATCAAGAACTTCTGATATTTTCCCCTTTTTTTCTCACCCTTATTGTTTTTACCTTTGTCTTTATTTATTTTTCAGGTGAATGATGCCAGCTATATAATAACAAACATGTTTTAACTGAAACTGCTTATGAATAACAGTTGGTAGATCTGCAATGTGCAAAAGAAATGGTTAAAGAATAGACACCTCTTTATGATTTGCTTATTCCAACCTCTTAGATCATTTGATTCATGAGGTTTTTAAATGTATTTTAAGCATAAACAGGGGACGGAAAATGCTTAAATCTAAACCAATGAAGGGAAAGGCATTAAAAAAACTCACACACAATTTCAAGCACAGGTAGCAATGTAAGAGTTCAGACCATTGTTGACTGTTCATTGGCACAGCAGAGTAAGATTTGGGTCCATAGTTACCAAGGGAAGTACACTCAGTGCTGTATCTGCAGGGCTACATTCTGAGAGACAAAATGTATTTTCCCAGAGCTTCATGGAAAAGCATCTGAGGAGAAGTACCATCAGCAGGCCTTCCAGCTAACTATGTGTATAGAATCTATGGTGTGCTCAGCATATTAATGAATTTCCACACTTAACGTACTGATTTCCTTAACTTACTAAATTAGAAATTTGTAAGAAATACTGTCTTCAGGAGAGAGAGACGGCATGGCTCTGGAGTCCTCTCTCCTTTTCTCATATCCTCCTTTCATGTGATCTACAGACCCTGTTCTGAGATGAGAAAGAAAAGCCAAAGAATCTGAAGATTCTTTCTGGGTGCAAGGGGTGAATCCTTTTATGGTTCACTTTAGAAGGGCACATGGGATGCAGGTTTAAGTTGAACAGCTAGGAAGAGGTAGCTTTCATACACAGTGCTTACCAAAGTACAGACCTATTGCCACTGAATATGGGCCGTGATCCCCGATACACCCCTCCAATTCAACAGTTTAGTTCTGTTGAACTCATTGGAATGTCAAATAGGATTCAGGGTCTACATTTCCAAAAAATGCAGCCTACCTTCCTCAGATAAGCAGACTAGATGGTGGGAGATGAGGCATTACAGACCTCTGATGCTCCTTGCTACTGCATAAAATATACATACTAACAGAAAAAGCCCAGCTAATTATGTTACTCACTGTAATGAATCCAGTGCACATGTGCCAATATTGGAGATAATGTCTAGTGGTTTCTCTCCGAAGTGCCAAAAGAGTAAGTCATGAGTTCATTTTGTGTTTTGTAATATTTTGCACTGGATGGGGGGGAGGATGTGGGGGAAAGCAATCCTGGAATCCTCAGGGTATAAGAACATGGATCTTGTTAAGTTTATTATTCAGGATAAAATTTTAGATTCTTTCCATATAAAATTTCAGCACTCTGTTTTAATGCTGCCGCATGGCATGCACAGAACTAGCAGGCTTCAAAGGTAGCTCTATATGTGGAATAGCTACTGAATTGGGACAAAAATATTTTTGCTGCATTTAAGCACATTTGGGTTATTCATAGACTCAGAGAATATCAGGGTTGGAAGGGACCTCAAGAAGTCATCTAGTCCAACCCCCAGCTCAAAGCAGGACCCAGTTCCCAACTAAATCATCCCAGCCAGGACTTTGTCAAGCCTGACCTTAAAACCTCTAAAAAATGAGATTCCACCACCTCCCTAGGTAACCCATTCCAGTGCTTCACCATCCTCCTAGTGAAAAAGTTTTTCCTAATATCCAACCTAAACCTCCCCCCACTGCAACTTGAAACCATTGCTCCTTGTTTTATCATCTGGTATCACTGAGAACAGTCTAGATCCATCCTCTTTGGAACCCCCTTTCAGGTAGTCGAAAACAGCTATCAAATCCCCCCTCATTCTTCTCTTCTGCAGACTAAACAATCCCAGTTCCCTCAGCCTCTCCTCATAAGTCATAAGTCCAGTGTTCCAGTCCCCTAATCATTTTTGTTGCCCTCCGCTGGACGCTTTCCAATTTTTTCACATCCTTCTTGTAGTGTGGGGCCCAAATTGGACACAGTACTCCAGATGAGGCCTCACCAATGCCGAATACAGGGGAATGATCATGTCTCCCGATCTGCTGGCAATGCCGCTACTTATATAGCCCAAAATACCGTTAGCCTTCTTGGCAACAAGGTTACACTGATGACTGATATCCAGCTTCTCGTCCACTGTAACCCCTAAGTCCTTTTCTGCAGACCTGCTGCCTAGCCACTTGGTCCCTAGTCTGTAGCAGTGTATGGGATTCTTCCGTCCTAAGTGCAGGACTCTGCAGTTGTCCTTGTTGAACCTCATCAGATTTCTTTTGGCCCAATCTTCTAATTTGTCTAGGTCCCTCTGTATCCTATCCCTACCATCCAGTGTATTTACCACTCCTCCCAGTTTAGTGTCATCTGAAGACTTGCTGAGGGTGCAATCCATGCCATCCTCCAGATCATTAATGAAGATATTGAACAAAACCAGCCCCAGAACTGACCCTTGCGGCACTCTGCTTGATACCGGCTGCCAACTAGAATGGGGCCATTGATCACTACCCATTGAGCCTGATGATCTAGCCAGCTTTCTATCCATCTTATAGTCCATTCATCCAGCCCATACTTCTTTAACTTGCTGACAAGAATACTGTGGGAGACCATATCAAAAACTTTGCTAAAGTCAAGGAATAACACATCCACTGCTTTCCCCTCATCCACAGAGCCAGTTATCTCGTCATAGAAGGCAATTAGGTTAGTCAGGCATGACTTGCCCTTGGTGAATCCATGCTGATTGTTCCTGATCACTTTCCTCTAAGTGCTTCAGAATTAATTCCTTGAGGACCTGCTCCATGATTTTTCCAGGTGAGGTGAGGCTGACTGGCCCGTAGTTCCCCGGAGCTTCCTTCTTCCCGTTTTTAAAGATGGGTACTGCATTAGCCTTTTTCCAGTCATCTGGGACCTCCCACAATCACCATGAGTTTTCAAAGATAATGGCCAATGGCTCTGCAATCACATCCGCCAACTCCTTTAGCACCCTCAGATGCAGTGCATCCGGCCCCATGGACTTGTGTTCGTCCAGCTTTTCTAAATAGTCCTGAACCACTTCTTTCTCCAGAGAGGGCCGGTCACCTCCTCCTCATATTGTGCTGCCCAGTGCAGTAGTCTGGGAGCTGACCTTGTTCGTGAAGACAGAGGCAAAAAAAGCATTGAGTACATCAGCTTTTTCCACATCCTGTCACTAAGTTGCCTCCCTCATTCAGGAAGGGGCCCACACTTTCCTTGACCAACTTCTTGTTGCTAACCTACCTGAAGAAACCCTTCTTGTTACTTTTAACATCCCTTGCTATCTGCAGCTCCAAGTGTGATTTGGCCTTCCTGATTTCACTCCTGCACGCCTGAGCAACATTTTTATTCTTCTCCCTGGTCATTTGTCCCATCTTCCACTTCTTGTTAGCTTCTTTTTTGTGTTTAAGATCAGCAAGGATTTCACTGTTCATCCAAACTGGTCGCCTGCCATATTTACTATTCTTTCTATACATCGGGATGGTTTGTTCCTGCAACCTCAATAACGATCCTTTAAAATACAGCCAACTCTCCTGCACTCCTTTCCCTTTCATGTTATTCTCCTAGGGGATCCTGCCCATCAGTTCCCTGAGGGAGTCAAAGTCTGCTTTTCTGAAGTCCAGGGTCTGTATTCTGCTGCTCTCCTTTCTTCCTTGTGTCAGGATCCTGAACTTGACCATCTCATGGTCACTGCCTCCCAGGTTCCCATCCACTTTTGCTTCCCCTACTAATTCTTCCCTGTTTGTGAGCAGCAAGTGAAGAAGAGCTCTGCCCCTCGTTGGTTCCTCCAGCACTTGCACCAGGAAATTGTCCCCTACACTTTCCAAAAACTTTCTGGATTGTCTGTGCACTGCTGTATTAGTCTCCCAGCAGATATTGGGGTGATTGAAGTCCCCCATAAGAACCAGGGCCTGTGATCTAGTAACATCTCTTAGTTGCCAGAAGAAAGCCTCGTCCACCTCACCCCCCTGGTCTGGTGATCGATAGCAGACTCCCACCACGACATCACCCTTGTTGCTCACACTTCTAAACTTAATCCAGAAACTCTCAGGTTTTTCTGCAGCTTCATACTGGAGCTCTGAGCAGTCATACTGCTCTCTTACATACAGTGCAACTCCCCCACTTTTTGTGCCCTGCCTGTCCTTCCTGAACAGTTTATATCTATCCATGACAGTACTCCAGTCATCTGAGTTCGGGCCTTTTCCTTCCACAGGGATGAGAACACCACCGCCATTATAGGTCTCTGTTTAGGTTCTATAGATTCAACGGCATCCTTTTAAAAGTTTTGCTTCAACTTTCTAACTAAGTTACACATAGAGATTCAAAGGCGCTCTTGGTATGCCAATCATTTCTTAAGTTAAAAACTTTACATACAGAAATTAGGATTTGTTAACCTCCAAGACTGTGTCTTAAATTTTGCAATATCAAAAGAGAGAGACTGCCATTTCTGTAACTTCTTGTGAACATACTTCACATTTACTCAAATCTGTCACCAATTGAGACTCATAACTCAGACTAACCCCTCCAATTGCCAATTTTTCTTTGATACCTGTACACAGAAAACCACTGCAAAATGATCACTCATCACAGTCAAGTCATTATTACTTCCTGGGTTGGTCCCTTGTGTAAATCAACAAAGAGGCAAGATGTATTACAAATTATACTTTCAGATGATGGATACAATATTGATAAAAAATGGAAGTGTAAAAGATGGCAGCCATCTGTTGTTTAAACCAACCAAACTGTATGTAATTGTAATTTCTCTGTAGGTATGGTGCCTTTAGAAACAAACACATGTACGTTTGCCGTTGGTAGAGCCTTTCTCGAACTGCGGTAGGATGAGCATTCATTGCCCTACCCTTTCTTTGCTAGTGCAACATTTTAAAAAATAATATTTCTAACAAAAACATGAAGATTCTAAACAATGTACTCCCACTAACATATCCTCTGTACATTTCTTCCTATGGTGGACAAAGGGTTCTGATATTATAGAACAATCAGCTGACAGATGGATTATATACAGAAGTCTGTACCAGGCTACTCACTAATTGGTACAGTTGATTCCCATATTTCCTGCAATTTGCTATTCTCAATTAGGGGCAACTGACTGCAGAAAAAAAATCCAAATCTGAAAAAAGCACACATGCATTAGAGGTCAAGAAAAAGTCAGTCGTTTTTATTGAATTTCAACCCTTCACATTTTTTCATGTGCATGTTAGACTCTGAGGCCTCCAACTTGGAGAGATCAAAATCATCTGAGGTCAAAAGTTTCATCTGACAGATGATAGCAAAATTTCCAAAGGCAGGTAAATACAGGATGGATACTGCCACCAGTAACCAAATCAGCAATAAGAACAGACTGCTATCAACTACCATTAGTATGATCTAGCTAATTATATTCCCAGACAAAATCCACATTTAGATGGAGTTAAAATTGAGATTACATATCAATAATTTAGGGTAAAAACAAACTTTTTCAGAGATTTAGAGTTAAATTTAAAAGGAATCCAAACATGTTAAATTATGGAATTGCACAGTTAGGGCATGCAACCAGCCTTCATGTTGCTCTGTAGTAATAAAGGTTGCCAACCCTCCAGGATTGTCCTGGAGTCACCAGGAGTTAAAAATTAATCTTTAATTAAAGATTATGTCATGTGATGAAACCTCCAGGAATATGTCCAACCAAACACTATGCAATAACAATACAGTTATGATTAGGGCATTATAGTGTGTGTGATCCATAATTAGATGAAACTGTTTTAAAGACATATTTGATCTTTTCTTTAAGTTCAAAAGTTCTCAACCATTTTGACTTTACAAACTACACCTGTATGCTGTACAGCTACTGCAAGGCATGTATCTATGCCATACCAAGAGTCTTAGACCATTTTGATATCAGAGGTAACTCCATCAATCACCACCCTTATTCTACAGCTAATTTGCATACCACAATTTCATTAGTTGTATGAGGGAGACTTCACAGATGGTGGATAATTTGACCCAACTGCCAGAGTTCTTCAAAACCTCCTCACAACAATACAACCAGCACCCACAATAACCCCAAACACAGCCCCTCACCATAGCTCACACCCCTCATTCACCACCCACATAAATCCAGACAACTCTCTCAGCACAGTGCAACACACACACAAATCCACACAACTTTTTGTTTAGAATATCACTGGGTTCAGTACTTGTTTGAAGTCTTACTGTCTAATTTTTAAGTTCTCAGCCATTTTTAGCTCTTTTACACACAACTTTATGAATTACATCCATGTGATAACATGGCCTTTGTGCTGTTAGTGTGAGAATAATTCCTAAGAAGGTGGACTGATGGGCACAGTGCAGGTAAGCAGGGCTGGCCTTACCATGAGGCGAACTGAGGCCGCCGGCTCAGGTGCTAGAATGTGCAAGGGTGCCACTAGGACCCAGAGTGTAGAAAATTGTGTCTGCTGCTGGTGCATATGTATTCTCTCTGCTCTAGATGCACAGAGATGGTGGAGCGCTATGCTGGAGGAAGGAGGGTACAAGAGACATAACAGGCAGGCAAGAGAAAAGGTAAGAGGGCATAACAGAAAGCAGCAGGAGCTGCAGAGAGAGAGAGGAGGAGGAGTCTCTTATGTACCTGTCTAGCACCACCAGGAGCCTGGACTGATTGACACCAGCTTCTGAGGGCGCTTCCTGTTTCCTGCTGCTTCCCTGAACCCACTTGTGGGGAACAGGCGGTCAACTGAAGTAGTAGGAGCCTATTAGGCCCTTAAGACGCTGATATCTTCCCTCACTCAGGCCCTGCTACTAGCCTGCTTATTTGTCCCCTTCAATTCAGTGTTGACAGCCACTATAGCTGGCACAGAACAGCAGTCATGAGTGAAAGAAGAAAACCCCCCTCTGGAGCAGCATTCAAAAAAAGAAAGAAAGCAGAGGAAGCTTTTCTATCTAAGCAGGAAGGAGCTCTCCTGAGATACATAGGCACACACGTTCACGGTGAGCCTTCTGGCCCCAGTGAGGATGTGAGTGGTGAGGAGATGCCTGATCTTCCAGTTAGTCAGAGGGTAGGTGACCTGGCAGTTACTGCAGCATCCATATCTCCATCTCAAATGGATGTAACCATGCTCATTCCTGAAGGAAAATGTAGATCAGAGAAGAGTGTGGTGGAGGCGCAAGAAACAGCTGTTGCTGAGTTTAGTTCCTTAAGTCTAGATGATCCAGGACTGTGGACCCACTTGAGCAGTAGCCTGAGGGACTTCCTTGTAGTACTTGGGCCACAACAAGTGAAAAACTTCATGTTCCGCAGAGACAATGAAAATAGAAGTTTCCATCCAACACATTATTGGCCTGAAATCCCCAATGGTGACAAAGTGGAGAGGCCATGGCTTATGTACTCAAAAACCCAGAATGCTGCATACTGGTTTTGTTGAAAACTCTTCCAGTCTAATGTTCCAGCCACATTGGGTTCTACAGAAACAAAGGACTGGAAAAATCTGGCTAGAAATCTGGCATGCTGTGAGAAGGCAGCAAATCACCAGAGAGCATTCCATAGGTGGAAAGAGCTTGAGATTAGACTAAGGTTAAAGGCCACCATCAATGATCAGCATCAAGAGAAGATTGCATTAGAGTCTCTTTCCTGACAAAATGTTCTGAAAAGGCTCCTTGCCATTGTGAGAATGCTTGCTACCCAAAACCTAGCACCTAGGTTCAGATCAGCTGTATGTGCGAAACAATGGAAACTTCCTTAAAATTGTGGAGCTGATGGCTGAGTTTGATGCTGTACTCCAGGAGCATCTAAGAAGAGTCACCACCCAAGAAATGTACACACACCACTACCTTGGAAAAACAATTCAAAATGAGATTATACAGTTACTGGCAACAAAAGTCAAACAGAAGATTGTGGCAGATCGGAAGTCAGCAAGATATTGCTCTGTTATTCTGGACTGCATACTTGACATCAGCCATATGGAACAAATGACTTTTATGGTGCATTTTGTAACAACAACAGAACCTAGTGAAAATGTCCCTGCAATGGAGACTGTCAGAGAGCATTTTCTAGAATTTATTGACATAGATGATACTACAGGAGCTGGTATGATAAATGTGCTTCTTAAAAAGCTGGAAGATACAGGAATTGAGATAGCCCTGACCTCTCATGTCAGCTATGATAATCGTGCCAATATGAGAGGAAAGAACAAAGGAGTGTAGACACGGATCCGAGAGTTAAACCCTCGAGCTTTTTTTGTCCCATGCAGTTCGCATTCATTGAACAGTGATGCAGCATCAGCTTCTAGTGGGGCTGCTGAATTTTTTATTGTAATTCAGAGCATCTATGTATTTTTCTCTGCATCAACTCATCGATGGCAAATTTTGAAGCAACATCTGGGAACATCCTCTCTGACACCGAAACCACTGAGAGCCACATGATGGGAGAGTTGAGTGGAGGCGATAAAGCCTACCAAACACCAAATTGGGAAGATAGATGATGCCATAGTTGCCATTATGGAGGATAATGCTACAACAGGAACTGTTCATGGGAGAACAGTGGAGGAGGGAAATGGAATCACAAGAAACATACATAACTTCAAATTTCTGTATGGCTTAGTGTTGTGGCATGACATACTGTTTGAAACAAACGTTGAAAGGTATTGACCTTGATATATCTGGAGCAATGGAACAACTGGACAAAATAAAGTCATACCTACAGTCTTACCGGTCAGATGAGGGATTTCAAAACATTCTGAAGAGTGCACAGAAGTTGGCAGAGGAACTTCACACTGAAGTTATTTTCCCACCAATTCAAGAATACAAGAGTCACTGAAGAAGAAGACATTTTGATTACAAGACACGGGATAATCCCATAAGAGACCCCAAACAATTCAAAGTTGAATTCCTTAACCAGGTGCTAGATTGTGCAATACAGTCAATTGAACGTTTCATGCAGCTCAAGGAACACAGCAGTATATTTGGGATGTTGTATGATATTACAAAACTCCTCACTATACCTGAAGAAGACCTACACCAGCAATGCAGAGCGCTAGAGACACATGATGACATATGTGATATTGATGTGAGTGATTTAGGTGATGAACCGAAAGTCCTTTCAAGATATATTTCAGTAGGATCAACTCCAAAGGCTGTTCTGGAATATATATGCACAAATAAGATGACCACCCGCTTTCCAGATGCTTTTGTTGTGCATACTTCTAACACTGTAAAAGTTGCCAGTGGAAAACAGAGCTTCTCCAAGCTGAAGTTAATAAAAACACATCTATATTCCACAATGAGACAGGAGAGGCTGGTCGGCCTTGCAACCATCTCAATAGAGCATGAGCTGGCCCAGTCTGTGGACCTTCAGCAGGCAGCAGTTCAAATCTTTGCAACCCAGAAGGCATGGAAAGCACCACTTTGATTATTCAAACAGATAAAAATGCCCGTGTTTACTATGCAGACAAGAAAAGTGACATTTGCTGTTCAGACGTTTGAAAGTTAAGTGTTACTTAAAATTTTGGACAAGACATTTTAAGTCGTTAGTTCTCCTTTACTGGGGTAGGTAGCAGAGCAGTATCATGAGAGGAATAGAAAAGGAAGAAGGCAGAATTGAGACTTTTCAAAGTTTTGGCCCAAGTGACGGGGCATGGGGGCATCATTTGAGCTCCCTGCCTCACGTGCCAAAATGTTGTGGGCTGGCCCTGCAGGTGAGGCAAGCAAAGGTGCATGCCTATCGCAATGGAGAACTGTTCCAGGGCTAGGGCTCCTAGGCACAACAATGACACATAAAATAATATATAAAAGGATATCTGGTTTAGCACATGGACCTCAACTCCACATATATAGCATGTCTTTAGGATACATTATAGAGTTGCTTTTTCAAAGCATACTGAGTGTTGTAAATATCTAAAAAGATATTTAGACACAGATCTGATAGTAAATGAATAAACTAGTAACCACGATAAAATCGCTTTATCTTGTAGTAAATGCAAAACTAGATCATGTAGGCAAAACGTGGCCCTCCTCTCTAGGTTCTCCTCCTACCTCTCTAATTGTTTTTTTTTTTTTCCAGCATGTCCTTTGGCTGATCCACCTCATCCACCTTCCAGTTTTCTGTGGGGATTCCACATGGCTCTTCCTTTGTTTCCCTTCTCTATTCCTTCGGTTTATCTCTGGATAATCTCCTCTGCAAACGCAAAATCAACTACCATCTCTGTGACTATCAGATCTACCTCTCTTTTCCAGACCTGTCTCCTTCTGTCCAAACTAAAATCTCAGCCTGTCTCTCTGACATCTCCTCATGAATGTCTAGCTGTCAGCTCAAGCTCAACATGGCTAAAACAGAGCACTTAATCTATCTCCAAAACCCTCCTCGCTACCTCCTTTCTTGTTCACCATGGACAACATTGCCATATCCTGCCTGTCATTCAGGCCCATAACCTGAGCATTATCTTTCACTTGGACATCTCCGGGTCCTCACATTCAGGCTACATCTAAATTTTGCAGATTCTTTCTGCATAACGTCCTTAAGATACATCCTTTCCTATCTAACCACACAGCTAAAACTCTTGGCCAGGCTCTCATTTTTTCCTGTCTTGATTACTGCAACATCCTTCTCTTTGACCTTAACAAATACAATCTTGCCATCCATTCAAAATGCTGCTATAGAGATCATTTTCCTACCCCATTGCTTTGACCATGTCACCCCTCTTTTTGTATCCCTATATTCACTGCCAGTTCTCTATCACATCAACTATAAGCTACTTGTCTTCACTTTCAAAGCCCTTCATGGCCTATCCCCACCCTACCTATCACCTCTCAATCTGTGTTAAAATGTTGACTCCTGCCTCCAATCAGCCCATAATGCCAGCTTCCATCACCCACTTGTTAAATTTTCAAACAAGCACCTTGGTGCTTTTTCCATGCTGCCCTTCGTACTTAGAAGTCTTTCCCTTTAAACATCTACAACATTAACCCATCATCCTCCTTCAAAACACTCCTTTGCCATGATGCCTACAAACATTTAACATTACTTAGGCTGCTGGTGTGCTGAGACCACAGTCTATCTTGCCTAGCAATGCCGCCCAACTGTTTCTTTGTACTCCCAGGCTCTTTGGGTCAGGGACTGTTTGTTCTGTGTTTGTACAGTGCCTAGCAAAATTAAGTCTATGACTAGGTCTTCTAGGTGCTGAGATAATACAACTAACAATAATAATAATAACTAATAAGGATTCTGCAGAATGCTACAATGAACTCACATATGTTTAAACGATGCTGTTCATTTTAATCATCTTTTTTTCTTAAAATGTTGCCAAGAGTGCAGATGTTTTCCCAGTATATTAATCTCCTATCTCTTAGTTCACCCTTTGTTTGTTAGTCGAACTGAGTACATCAATCTATTATGTAAAAACATGCTTTCATCCATGTCAGTTTTTATAAGCCAGAAAGATTTGCCTTGCTTTCTTACGATAATATTGCCTTTTGTACTTTTTAACAGCAGAATATGTAAAGGTGACTCAAGCATCCTACATAAACAATAAAATAGAATGGCAATCCTGATTGTTTCCTGCCAGTAGGGTACACTGTATGAAGTCAGGGTATTCAGGTGAGTTAGGCGGAGATATGTAATTTGCATGGACTGTACCAGTAGCAGGGAATTGTGTAGTTTAATACTATAGCTGAACAAGGGTTTTCTAAGTTGCATATCTGTGGTTCTACATCAGTGGTTCTCAAACTGTGGGTCTGGACTGCAAAGTGTTTTAATGGGGTTGCCTGGACTGGCTTAGATTTGCCCAAAGCCTGAGCTATACTACCTGGGGCCAAGCAAAACCCCAGGGCTTCGGCTTTGCACCCACCCCACCCCATCTGGCCAGGGCAGGTGGGTTTGGGTCTGGCTTTGTCCCCACTACCACCAGCTGGGGCGGCAGGGCTTGGGCAGGCTCAGGCTTCGCTCCCTACTCCTGGAGTCATGTAGTAATTTTTGTTGTCAGAAGAGGGTCACGATGCAATGAAGTTTGAGAGCCCCTGTTCCACATTATTTTATCATCTAATGCTTGCACAGTCCTTTTATATATTGCAGAGGGTTCCTATTCAAGGGCTCAAACTAGCACATGCAATAGGTAGCAGCTGCTTATGATTGATGTTCATTTTTTGGCAGCATGTCAAGCCTTCTTGTGCTTTGTGGGTTTTCCTAATCAAGCAGCTGCATAAGTATGCTGATTAAAAAAATAAACACTTGGTTATCGTGAAAATTAACCCATAATCCTTCATCTTATTAAATAACAAAATTTTATGTACTACTGAGACAGTTGGGATAAAATTTGAACCAAAAAGTAAGGTGGTATCATGTTCATGGCTATATAATGTATAAAATTAGATGGAATTAAGAAAATAAGAACTATAGATAGAAAACCATGAACAACTTCTTAGTTAGATTTGTTAAAGGGTAGAACTGCCTCGCAGGGATGAGGTGAAACATTTGAGACATTAAAAATTAGACTAGAAAATAAAATGCAAATAAGAGCCCTGCAGTGGATAGGGTATGAACTATGAGCTTAATCTGGCAGACTGCTGAGCATCCACAACTCCCTAAGAAGTCAGGAGCAGCTGAGAGTGCTTCATACTTTGTGGAATCAAACCCTAAATGACCTAATATGACTTTTTGCCCAGTACACTTTTATGATATGTAATGATGGATTTAAAATTCTCTTTACAGTGATTTTATTGTACATAGATAAAATAAAGCCAGTAAAACTTAATACACTTAACTATACAGCTATTCCTCAAGACATAAGAGGTAAAAGGAAACAAGTAATTTATTTTGTTTGTTGTTAATTATTTTTCTTGATACTTTTGGTAGTGATTAGGAAATCTTAAATTTTCCCAAAGAAGTTTCCCCAAAACAGAGAATATAATCTCTAAAACATAACTGAAAACTGGAATGATTTATGGCTTTGATGGGGCAATGCAATTTTTTATATATGAAATTCCCTGGCTGAAAGCCACATGAGAAGTTAAATCACCATGATCATCATCTTTATATAAAAAAAAAAAAGATAGATACATATGAACAGGAAAGCAAGACTTCTATTGTAAATGGCTTGTTTTCTCTATCAATTTGTTGCTTGGTTAGGGAGTTAACTGCATGAGCACCTGCAACAAGACCTGACAATAATCAGATCAGTATTCATTACAGAGAAGAAATGTATGCTGAAATGAGGGAATAGTTTGGCATCCTGCCACCATAAATCATCTTCTTTACAATCTTTGTATTATTAACAAAGAGAACCTAACAAGTTATTGCATGTGTTTTGACGAGATTCTACCATTCATGAAGTAGTCCTTTAGAATCTGTATACCTCTAGAGATTTCTGTTCTGTCACATGGTTAATCTTAATCAGCCCCAGATTCTGTACATAAACACATTTTCTCCCCCCATGGGTGGACCATTGTAATCCTGGCACTCAACATGTCTGTTCCTTGGGGCCACAGGAGATTTTCATTCTCCCTCTGGGTCAGGTGTCTTCTCCGTCGCAAATATTTATGGACTGATTCCATTCTGTATCCAGTATTGCACCACATGAACATTGCTCCTGCAAGCAGTAGCAGTTCTATGTCTCCAATGCAATTTGGCAGAAGACAGAGAGACGATCAGGAGCAGCTGTCTCCAAAGGCATGAAGATGGTGTACAGTACCAGAAACACACAGCAACTCAATCTTTTGTGGTGCACGTGACTCTGGGATATTACCCCGTAGATGTTAGCACTACTGTCATGTACCAAAAATGTGTATTGTGGATATATGCCTGTGCACAGTGTGTACCCATGCCCAGCATGGCATATATGCACACTCGGCTCAGGTACAGGGTACATGTGCTAGCAGTAAATGGACAAGTACCTAGAGACACACGCAACTGTAGATATAGCCTAATTGTGGTGCTCTCAGAAATGTCATTTCCTTTTCAGGCCTTAAAAGGGGGGCAGGCGGTTGGAGCGCAGGAGGGGATTCAGGGTGCGGACTCTGGCCAGGCAGCATTTACCTCAGACAGCTCCTGGAAGCCTCCGGCATGTCCAGCTCCTAGGCTGAGGGGCCAGGGGTTCTGCGCACCGCATGCACTGCCCCCGCAGCAGCCATTGGTGGGGGTTCCCGGCCAATGGGAGCTGTGGAGCTAGCGCTCGGGGCAGGGGCAGCACATGGAGCCTCCCTGGCTGCACCAGTGCCTAAGAGCCTGATATGCCAGCTGCTTTGCGGAGCCATGCAGGTAAGCAGCCTGCCTGCTGCTCCGCAGACTGGACTTTTAGCAGTCTGGTAAGCAGTGGCACCCTCTATGTTATATATTTGGTACACGTGAATAGATAAAAATAATTACAAATAAAACAATGCTTGGGAAGAATAATTTTTACTTTTTAGCCCTAAATGCTGTAGTAAGTCCAAAATAAAGACCAATTTAGACATTTTGCTGTCAGACTTACTAGATTTGTATTCCTGAAGCCAAGTTTTGTCATACATATTCACTCTAAGTTGTACATACCTCCACAAGTATTCCTTCTGCTGCCCAATACAATTAATGTGGGCAGAATCTGTCCCATAATTTATCAGTGGAAGGTAACTAGGTCTTTTACAGTGGTGTGATAGCTTTCAAAAGCTCACATCCAGCTAGCCAGGAGTGTCTGAGTGGAGCTTTCGCTACTACTGTAAAAAAGCTTTCTTTTTTAACTTAGCCACCCACAAAAATTGTATCTCTTTGTCAGTTTGAGTGTGGGAATATTGAAATGATAAGACAAAGGCACAAAGTGTGATTCTCATAGGCTACTCTGCATGGCTGAATGGAGAGCAACTTGCAGAGAGGACAGACCTATCCGTATTCCACCACTGTGAGAACTAGCACATGTTGAAGATACCTGACTTTTATGAATCCTTGGGCCTGATACTCCTGTGACGGATTTATGTTCCCAATCTGCCTGTGGCGTCAGGTGATCAGGCTGAGGCCGCAGGGTTTTTAGGGGAGGAGATGAAGGAGCACATCAAGTGACTAAACAAGAGATATCCGGTACTTCTTTTACTATACAGGTGGGTGGGGAGCAATTGGAGAGGAGTGGATGGAGCCTTGGCTCTGCATCCCTAGTGCACTGGCCAGCTCAGCAAAACTGTCATTGGGGGAGGGGGATGTTAATAATTTGCTACTACTCAGTGCCAGTAGCAGATTAGTGGTCCCTCTGCCCCACGTGCATGCATAGACATGCACATACAAGCAAGAGGGGAGCTGGGAAAGAATTATGACTCATAGATTCATAGATTCATAGATATTTAGGTCAGAAGGGACCATTATGATCATCTAGTCTGACCTCCTGCACAACGCAGGCCACAGAATTTCACCCACCACTCCTACAAAAAAAACCTCACACCTATATCTGTGCTATTGAAGTCCTCAAATTGTAGTTTAAAGACCTCAAGGAGCAGAGAATCCTCCAGCAAGTGACCCGTGCCCCATGCTACAGAGGAAGGCGAAAAACCTCCAGGGCCTCTTCCAATCTGCCCTGGAGGAAAATTCCTTCCCGACCCCAAATATGGCGATCAGCTAAACCCTGAGCATATGGGCAAGATTCATCAGCCAGATACTACAGAAAATTCTTTCCCAGGTAACTTGGATCTTACCCCATCTAAAACCCATCACAGGCCATTGGGCCTATTTACCATGAATATTTAATTACCAAAACCATGTTATCCCATCATACCATCTCCTCCATAAACTTATCGAGTTTAATCTTAAAGCAAGATAGATCTTTTGCCCCCACTACTTCCCTCGGAAGGCTATTCCAAAACTTCACTCCTCTGATGGTTAGAAACCTTCGTCTAATTTCTAATCTAAATTTCCTAGTGGCCAGTTTATATCCATTTGTTCTTGTGTCCACATTGGTACTGAGTTTAAATAATTCCTCTCCCTCTCTGGTATTTATCCCTCTGATATATTTATAGAGAGCAATCATATCTCCCCTCAGCCTTCTTTTAGTTAGGCTAAACAAGCCAAGCTCCCTGAGTCTCCTTTCATAAGACAAGTTTTCCATTCCTCGGATCATCCTAGTAGCCCTTCTCTGTACCTGTTCCAGTTTGAATTCATCCTTCTTAAACATGGGAGACCAGAACTGCACACAGTACTCCAGGTGAGGTCTCACCAGTGCCTTATATAACGGTACTAAAACCTCCTTATCCCTACTGGAAATACCTCTCCTGATGCATCCCAAGACGACATTAGCTTTTTTCACAGCCATATCACATTGGCAGCTCATAGTCATCCTATGATCAACCAATACTCCAAGGTCCTTTTCCTCCTCTGTTACTTCTAGTTGATGCGTCCCTAGCTTATAACTAAAATTCTTGTTATTAATCCCTAAATGCATGACCTTACACTTCTCACTATTAAATTTCATCCTATTCCTATTACTCCAGTTTACAAGGTCATCCAGATCCTCCTGTAGGGTATCCCTGTCCTTCTCTAAATTAGCAATACCTCCCAGCTTTGTATCATCTGCAAACTTTAGTAGCACACTCCCACTTTTTGTGCCCAGGTCAGTAATAAAAAGATTAAATAAGATTGGTCCCAAAACCGATCCCTGAGGAACTCCACTGGTAACCTCCCTCCAACTTGACAGTTCACCTTTCAGTAGGACCCGTTGTAGTCTCCCCTTTAACCAATTCCCTATCCACCTTTCAATATTCCTATTGATGCCCATCTTATCCAATTTAACTAATAATTCCACAATTCCTTCCCTGAGCACTGGTTAGGGAGATAGAAACCACAAAGAACACTAAGCAAAGGGGTCAATCTAGCCCTAAGTGAAATGGACAGTAATTGAAATGAAACCCTTGAGGATTAAGCACGGATTTATTATCCCAGAAGCTAGTAGCTGTAAAATGGTGTTGCAAATCAATTACAATTTCTAATGTTCTAGGAACAAAACATTTCAACACAGACGCAAACTTCAATTAATATTTAAGAGGCTGACTTGTAACATAAATCCCCAAAAGCCAGGAAATTCAGTTAAGACTGAAACTCGGCCCTTAATTCACCCTGCTGTGACTAAGCATTGTAGCTAATACCTCAATACTGCTTGGTGACTAGAACATGGGTGGCAAACATTTTACAAGGGCAACTCTTTTGCTTCAGACTTGTCTTCCCTACTTATTCTACTAAGGGGAAATAGTTTCCCTTCAATTTGAGCATTATGAGAGATTTAGCAATATCTAGATACAGTGGGGGAAAAACTACAATTTATCTACTAATTTCCTGGGCTGACATTTGTGTTTTGAGGCTTCAATTCAACAAAACACTTAAACATATACTTCAGTGTCTTATTCAGTAATAATGGGAATTATTCACATGCTTAACTTAAGGCATGCACTTACATTATGCCTCAATTCAATAAAATACTTAAGACCCACAGATTAACTTTAGCTAACCAGGGTAGTTTTTGTTAAGGACTTTTTTACCAGTATCCTTGACAATTAAGCTAATTCCTATTAACACTATTATCATGAGCCTTCTCCCATTGGAGCTGATTGAAAATCTCCCTCTGTCTTTAAAAGGAGCAGGATCTTTGCCTACGTACGCTGATAGGATAAATATACTCCTATGGTAATATCCCTAAATATAAGACCATGCTATTTCTATTCAGATGACTTTCACAGTGTGTTAAAACCCTATATATTTATGAATATTTGTTAAAATGAAACTATTGGAAGCTTGTTTAAAAGTAATTATGGAATTTGATATTGAGTGTTAAAACATCTATTAAATATATATTTTTAAAAATTATATATATATATAATTATAATTACTGACTGACAACCCACAAAATTGTTTGCAGTACTACTGTAACCATGTCGGTCCCACGATACTAGCTAGTTGCGCCAATAAAATATATTACCTAGCCCACAACATTTCATTTGAAAAGCGGACAGATGCTTTTCTGCTGTAGGAATGCAAAATATATCCCAAGCCGGTAACTTCATTGGAGTCTATTGTACTCCTACAACATGAACCCAAGCAGATTAATACTTTGACTTAAAAAAAATGCTGTCAGGTTGAACCTTTGAAGCTTTATTCCTGAATTGCAAAATGGAAACATTAACATGATGCAAAATTGATATTGCCCTGTTGCAATCAATGGGGCTACATGTAGGGTGAGGTACCACTCAACACAAGTAAGAGTAGCTGAGTCTTGTCCTCAGGATGCAGCACTTTGCAACCTCATTCTTTTTCAACACTGGTAAGTGAGATAGTGGTAAGCCTCAGAACCTGAAATATCACCCCCTCCTTGTATTGTAAAGCTGATCAGGCAAAATCACTTCCCTATTCGCAGTCAGTGCATTTTTCCCCATTGAGGTTCCATCACACCCTGAAGGCACAGCCTTGTGTTGTGCAAGGCAGTGCCACACCACCCACCATGGGAGCACCAGGAGATATTTTACTTCTGTGTCTCGCCCCTTGCCACCCAGGACTCCCAAGGAGTGCAGCCACTGCACCAACCCTTTAATAAGCAGCAGCTCTCTCACTCCTCTGGGGCCAGCTTCCCGTTTGGAGTAGCTGAGGATCCTGGATGGGAGCAGCTCCCACACATGAGTGCTCAGTGGTTAGATTTACCTTGTGCACCCACAGAAGGCTGGGCACAACATACCACTTAGTAAAAGTCTATTTTAGATATTATACTATTAAATATACTCCTGCTCAATTCATACAAATCCACAGTGTTTGCATTGTACTGCAGGTGACGTTAGTGTAGGCTACCTGCATACAACTGTATGTTGAGCAAGTGTGGAATTCCATAGTACTCCCAATGTTTACGTCCTACTAAAATTAGAAAATTAAATTATAATATAGAGGACAGCTTACATTCATTTTATAGGACAGTTTCCAGAAGCTGTAACTCTGGTCCTCCTAACCTTTACACATGCAAACAAGAGTTTTCAATATCAGTGTCCAATATTATTATTATTGAAAAATATTTAAATTAATATTCAAATATTGCCAGAGCAAAGGAGGTTAAAAGCACACTGTCGGTGAAAAGGTTGGGTCGTGAGGCAGGAGTGATTAATGAATGTGGCTGGAGTGTGGAGGCCCCCTCCTCATTCACAGCAGGTGTTGAACACCGTATAGTGTATGACACATAGGACTGTCCACACACTCAGTAATGAGGGTAAAAATAAATATCGAATGACTTTCTTATAGACGGAGCCCATCAAATCTTTTACATAAGTAAAGCAGGGCCCACTGGAAAAGAAACACAAGGGCCAGGCCTTAGTGCACCCAAAGAGAGATCAAGTCCCAGAAGTGACTTTTGCCACCTTTCCACCCCGCATGAGGGAAATTCAGCACCTGGCACAAGTCAGAGTGGCCCCAGCGTTGATCTAACCTGTAACATCCTCCCCTGTAGCCCATTCTGCTAGTTCAGAATCACTGGAGTGCAGCTTCCTTTGGCCACTAGCATGTTCCCTATGCCAAGCATGAGGGGCAGGAGTGGATAGTGTAGAGTAGACATTATACCACCTGGAGATTGCCTTAGACAATTTGAATTCTCGTATGGCTCATCCAGCTAGATTTCATTTCTCTTATTATCACTCTGGTGGTGCAAATAAGATAGAATGGGGCCAAGCTTCTGATCAGATATCAATTAGTGACTTACATAAGGGAGCTAACAGTTCTGCACACATCTTTAACTTCAGTATTTCTTTGAGTTCTCCACATTGAAACTGTATTATTCTTTACTGTAATGTGTTTTCTTGTTCTTTGTGTGTATGGAATTCTTATTTATTTGACATGTCCATCCATCAGCAGAGATTAACAGTATTCTGAATTATCTGAGTCCTAGAAACTAGGGAAAGACCAGGACAAAACCTGAATAGGAAACCAAACCCTGGAGTCGGTCTGTTTCCAATCAATCTGTATGTAACTCCTATATCGTCCGCTTCTCTTTAGAGCGCCACCCTAAACCACCTCTTGGTACCACTTTTAAAAGGGGTTATTGGCACATCATAAGTGCTTGACTGGCTGAGATTACCCTGACTGAAAATAACTGTTGCTTATATTGGTGTGGCACCTAGCTGATCTCAGTTGTCTCAGATAACATCCTACTACTAAGGTTATGAGTCTGATCTTCTCAGTGTCTGATAATTGGCTTTCAGGCTGTACTGTCACACATCAGCATATCTTACCTCCTATTCTTTTTCATTGGCCTGTTTGCACATTTACACTCACTTTCATCTTCCAATTGTTGCACCATTTTGTTTGCTATAATTCGGATTCTGTCGTGCATGACAACCGTTCGTTGTAAGGATATGTTAACAAAATAATACCATAGAATTTTAAAATAATAAATATCAATATGAAGTTGGGATAAGGAAGAATGTTTTACTTTATAATATTTTGTATTGAACTGTGATTGAAATGATTAAAGATAGATGGTGCCTTTTTCATCTTACAGTCTTTCTCATTATCTTTCTTTTTTAAATATGATAGTTGGATTTCCAACAGAGAGAAGCAGCTGAGAAAAACATTTTGCTACAGTTAGTTAATTCTTCCCTACATGTACTATATTCAATGTATCAATTTTAAAAAGCAAATGAGGCATCTCTGTTCTTCTATCATCCACTGCAAACTCTAGCTGTGCCAATTTTAGATTATGCTTATCTCTGTGGGAATATGATTTTCTATTCTTGATTATATTGTAAAATTAAAAGAATAAAAGATTGGAAAATAGGCCAGTGTCAGGAAGTAAACAGGCTGAGAGAACAATATTTTTCTGCTGCTATTTCAGATCAAACAGCAAAGCCAAGCAGTCTGTTTTTAGAAAGCAGGTAAAGTCATGTATTGTACATGAAAGGGTTTTAGAAGGGAGAATGGTCAAGTTATTATCATCTGAGTACTAGTAGTTACAATTTGCTGACATACAGTAATTCTAGTTACCACACATCATACTCTCTGATGCCGTTACTTTTTCCTACTGTGTATAAGTGAGATTGAACACAGGCAAAAATATGAGCAGACCCTGCCTCAGCACAGTTCTGCCTGCTATAAAAGAATAGGTTGTTTCACCGACATGGCCCTCAGCACCCAGAATTATGACAAGATGTCAAGACCCACATGCATTTAACCATTGCCCCTTCTTTTGGGAAATACTCTAACAAATGATTCCGTAGTTAACGTACTGAATGTGCTTGATGAATGTCATAACTGTGAACTTTCTGTGTCATACATTGCTATAACTACTCAACAGCATGCCATTGCTGAAATACCTAACCTGTCTGTCTGTAAGATCAAAATCATGCTTGGTAGTGAGCCACATGTCCCTCTAGCGTAATGGGATCACCTCAGAGTCATTTGCTTACTTTTGACTCTCCATTTTTCCCTTAACCTTGCAATTGTACACCTGTTTGTTTACTTAATTCATCCTGGCATAAAATAGATAAATAAGTGCATGTTAGGATGAGATAATTATAGTACAGAATTGTCATTCAATACCTAATAATACTTCTCTTATGCGGGGATTCTACCCCTCCACGCATATCCCACATATGTAGTTTGCATGAGAAGTGCATTGAGCGTTGAGATGAATGAATTCTTAACCTGCAGGCAAGCATTGAAGCAGCTACACAGCACTTCAGAACATGGTCTGTAGTAGTAGAAACTGGAGCCTCTGGGTGCCCCTTCCCTGGAGGGGATGATGATCGAAGGAAGCTCTGATCACTTCTGTCACTTGTTCTGTTAATGCCAATCCCTAAAACCCCAAGATCTTTGCTTCTATGGTAAGAGGCACACACAGGGCAGATCACAGCTCTCAGTACTGCTCTGTTCTGTGGAGTTCTTTTTCGGTAGGATTTGGCCCTTGGAATAGAACCACATAAGAAAGCGAGCAGCATCTGCTGATGGGGACTCCAAATGTTCGAAGACTTTTTACAAAGATGCTAGCCCGAGGAAAAGGGAATGGAGTCATACGATAGTTTCAATATGTCTTGCTTGTTAGCACTTTTCTCCTGACACCCATCACTGTAGTATGTGAGCACCTTCCACATACAATCAACAGCAAAGTCCCTAGTGGGTTTTATTGAGCCTCTGACACTTCTCCCTTTTCAAAGATGTTTTTTTGGGGCGGGGGGGAGGTTGTTTTGTTTTTCTTTTGAGGGGGGTTGGAAGAAGAGGGGGGTGTCAGTATTTTGTCATTCTTAGGGTGGGAAGGGTTGTTCAAAGAGGAAGATTTTGCAACATTTCCTACAGATAGACTATTTTGAAAAATCTGAAATGCTATCACATTGCAACTTAGAAGTTAAAAGGTCATTGAAAAGTAAATTATTAATATACAAAGTTTATTCCAAGCTTTAGCAATGAATGTGTCTTTATCCTTTACCATCCAGCATTTGGAGACCAGCCCAAAAGACCCCCCTGTCACCAGTGCTTTTGCAGGCCATTTACTATTGTCACTTCTCCAATTCCATCTGCTTGGGAAGCTGATACTGCTGTGAAACCTGCTGCTAATAATAATTATGATTATTTCTGCTGTTCTAGCTGTTGATTCTTATGTACAGTATCTTTTGCTCTAAAACTGATTCTAATCATCTTTCCCTTCTAATATTTTCCAAGTCTTCTGTGTTGCCTATTGCTTCTAGTGCTCTAACTGATGCTGAAAAACTGTAAAGCCAATGATGAAATGTTTTGTTGGCTGGATTTTTCTTCCCATCTAGCTTCTGCCAAGATGTTATTTCTCTCAGGAGGCCTAATCTTGGGATAAGTTCCCTCTCTTCCTCCCTCTTTTCTAGGTAGTCTTTCTTGCAGATAAAGACACTAGTGTCACCCAGTGATGATCAAAAAGATGGGCTTCCTTCCTTCCATATATTTTCTAAATTATGTTAAGCAAACCCTATGGGAGACTGGGAAATAGAAGACAGTCCAAGGCAGAAAGAGGAAAAGTGGAGAGAGGGAAGTTTCATTTGTACACTATTAGTTGAGAAAGTTTCAGTGGTACTAGCATTGTTCATTCTCAGACTACTATTTGGAGTCAGGAAAGATTATGGCATAAATGTGCAAAAGTGAATTTGGGTGCCCCAATCAGTGGATGCCAAATTTAAGATACCTTAAAGAGACCCGAGTGCTGAACAACTGCTCTTTGAAAACTCAGACTCTTTTTAGATATATCAAACTAGGTATCCAAAAACGGAGGCACCCCAAATCACTTGGAACTTGGAACCTTTAAGCCTAGACCTTCCTCAGCCCATATATGTGTAGCATTCTGCCAGGCAACAACCAAGGGGAACCCAAAAAAACCTAGCAAGACAGTACACAGGGTTTCCTAAAAGTGATGTTATCCTTAGTCATATGCTGAAAATGGAGTGGCATAAACCCATGCTGATCCCATGCACTATACGTTTACAGACAAAGTAGGAGTACAGCTTACTTTAAACCTTCTGAAAACTGAATTGTTTTTTTTTTTCACTCAGATTTATATGGAACAAATTCTAAAAGGAAAACAGATTACCATCTTGGTGAAAAAGATGCACCATAAGATGTTCCAATAAAATTACAAAATATTATATTTACTGTACAGCTAAAAGTACCCATGAGTTGACTTGCTTTTGGGGGCACTGTACAGTTAGAACTGGGTATGATATGAGTATCTATGGAAACTTAGTAGTACACTTCGGATGAGTTCAGTGTATTTTTATAGAAGACTTATATTGCACAGATATGATACATCATTTAATAAAATAAGAATATAGAATTATTTTAAGAATATGGAATAGATTAAAGATTTATACTATAGGTTTTGCCAATTGAACTATATTTAACTAAAAGTATGTGGCTAAGCACATTCAAATTTTGTTTAGAATTAAGCAGTAGTTCAAGTTTCTATTAAAATATTCCTGGTGCATAATTTTTCATAGCTTTTCTTCTATGTGATTAATATCTTTGAAATATTTTTCATATTATTTGGTCATAGGCAATTCTTCTGTAGATTAGTTCTGTTCATAAGACACAATGTAACGAATACATCTTCATTTTTAAAAAGTGCTATTACAAAATGAGACTTATGTTTTCAGTACTCTTTTATACTTCTGTAGTGGTCCAGACTCTGTATAGTTCTTCCCTACCAGTAGATGGAGCCATTACAATTCAACATCTGAGTTATTTCATGCCTGTCTTTATGAGAGCTTGCTTCTGTGGTCTGTGCTTCAGCTGGTGAATATTCAGCAAACTTTAGCGCATACAAGATATGTGGGGTCTTGGTGAGAATTCACACATTAAATCGCCTTTTTCTCCAAGTGAAGAAAGAGCAGAAAGCTAGTCCAAAATGGGAAAGAAAAACTAAATATGGAAGGGTAATTTTTTCCCTGGAAAATACGTATTTGAAGAATGCTTACAAGATTTAACTTGTTCCTCTTCCATGTTTCAGTAATTAAAATTATCATTGACCTTGGCCATGTTACACAGAAATTCTCATGGTGAGGATGAATTGTTCTTGAACAATTTCTCCAATGTAATAAAAAAAAAGGAGGAAAAACATACCATTTTACTACAGCATCATGAAGGTCAACTTGTCCTTTCTCTGTTTTTATTTACTGAAAGATATTATGGATAGTGCCAAGAAAATCTT
The DNA here is from genome assembly GCF_965152235.1 of Eretmochelys imbricata. Taxonomy (NCBI): domain Eukaryota; kingdom Metazoa; phylum Chordata; order Testudines; family Cheloniidae; genus Eretmochelys; species Eretmochelys imbricata. The sequence continues at coordinate 147,929,260 of NC_135572.1, forward strand.
ATTCTCTCTTTATTTTTCAGTTTTGCTTATTTTTCTCGTACTGTGTCTCAGGTTACTGATAGAATTTAGGACTGAGCTCAACATTTGACCCTATTTTGTTCTTCAGGATTTCTGTTTGAGATTCTAGAGCCACAGTGCAAGTGCACTGCTTAGTGACTCTTTGCACTGTCTCTTATATTGATTTTCCTGTTCTTGGCATATGAAGATCCCGTGTGTGCATCTTGCTCCTTTTCCTAGTGAAATGGTATCTCCAAAACAGTGAAGTCTGGACTCTTTAGGCTGTCAGAGAGTTTCCAATGGATATCAATATTATATGTTATAATTATGTCACAGTGAATTCCTGCAATATCTGTAAGGTTTTCTTTAAAAGGACACTGTATGCTTTATTCTGAAATAAAGTACTTTAGGTTTAAGGAGATTTTAATTTTTGTGGGGAATAGTATAATATCGTTATTATTAGAATACATCATGCTGTTACTATTGTTTCCATAGTTTCCCAGTCGTTATATAGTCATATAAATTAGAAATAAAAAGTAAGAACCATTAGGTCCCGCAAGCCATCCTCCTGCCAATAGGATTGTTTCCATACAGTATATTCTAGAGGACTTTATATCTATTCTGATTTAAATGTCTCAAGTGATACAATTTGCATCCTTTTTCCTTGCAAAATTATTCCACAGACTAGAACAAGTCTCATGAGGTGGACCATCCCCGAATTTTCACTGTAGCTTGATTCACATATGGGCTTTTAAACATCTTGCTTTTTTTCCCCTCTCAATCGCCCTTGCTTTTTTAATATGGCAACTTTACCGTCTTCCAGATCCCACTAGAGATGTCTTCCCTGACTTTAATGTGCTGTTCCTTGCTATATCTTTTTTTTGCTTCCTTATAGCTATAACTATGTTTCATCTCTGAATCAAAGCTGAACAATTCAGAGTGAACTCGGTGATCTGGGAGGTGATTGGAAATGGACTTCTAAACATAAATCACATTTTGATTTCTTGCTAGCATATGTTTTGCTATCAGGGACCCGATTAATCTACCAAAGTTAGATTTTTTTTTCCTTTTGTTTTAAATTGCAAGCAACATTCATGCCCCAGAAGGGATTAGCAACACTGAAAGCTGAAGTCAAGTCTTGTCGAAAGTACATATTTGAAGAGGATGGTTGTAATGTATATATCCCAATGTTTTCCTTCCCGTATCTGGAATTTTGAGAGTTGAGATGCTTTTTCAGTCCTGGACCTTTCTTAACCTGCTTTTGGGCTGGGGCTGGCTATAAACTGATATCAAAACACATTTTGTCTAAGATTTTAAAGAGTGAAATGGCACTAACCTCTTAAACCTTTAGTCAGAATATGCTTTGTAATGGGCCACGGGTGGGTGCAGTGAATGAATACTGTCCTGATATTTGTCTTATATCATCCCCTACTGTGAAAAACATTATAAAAGGTATGCGGGGGGGGGAGATACATTTAATATCTGTGGCTTCAAAGCTATGGACATCCAGCCACATCATGACCTAGAACAGTGTTTCCCAAACTTGGGACACTGCTTGTTCAGGGAAAGCCCCTGGCACGCCGGGCCGGTTTGTTTACCTGCCATGTCTGCAGGTTCAGCCGATTGTGGCTCCCACTGGCTGTGGTTCACCGCTGCAGGCCAATGGGGGCTGCGGGAAGCGGCGCAGGCTGAGGGACATACCGACCGCTGCTTCCTGCAGCCCCCATTGTCCTGCAGCAGCGAACCGCGGCCAGTTGGAGCCGCAATCAGCCGAACCTGCGGATGTGGCAGGTAAACAAACTGACCCGGCCCGCCAGGGGCTTTCCCTGAACAAGCGGCGGAACAAGTTTGGGAACCACTGGCATAAAGCATTTTCTGGCCATGTAGTCCTTTACTTTGAAGTCAGTAGGACTGTTCATGAGAATAAGTGCTCAGCAACAGGACTCAGGGTTTCACAGACTTGCCTTTTGCCTTTTTCAGACTCCCCAGAGATTCTGGATTGTTTTTTTTTTTTCCCCCAGAATATATGCACTAAGATAAAAGTACTCTCTAACTATCTGTGGATCTTTGCTCTGAGGAAACCTGCTGTGATGTATTGAAACAGTACCCACCACAGTGAGAATTAGACACTAATAAGGTAAAAAGAACTGGAGACCATTTTATGAATGTAAAATTAAGTTGAAAGCTCCAACTGTTCACTGAAGAGAATATTTGGATTCTTAATACACATGCAAGACCTACAGATAATATCATGTTCTAATAGTGTGATCTGGGGATCAAATACTGAACACAGAATTGTACTCACTTCTCTGTACATCGTTTTACAACAAAAAGTGATGCCTATCTCTTTCTCTATTTAATCTAACTCTTCCTCACACCCCAGCAGAACAGGAGCGAAGTACAAGCATTGACCACGCTAAATACAGGAACCATAAAAAAAATCAAGTGGGAAATAAAGATTGAGAGCTACATGACAGCTAGCAAAATTAATTTAGTGTTTTAGGAGGGAGAAATATGTTATGGTATACTCAGATATACTAATGGCATCCTCTATGTTATATATTTGGTACACGTGAATAGATAAAAATAATTACAAATAAAACAATGCTTGGGAAGAATAATTTTTACTTTTTAGCCCTAAATGCTATAGTAAGTCCAAAATAAAGACCAGTTTAGACATTTTGCTGTCAAACTTACTGGATTTGTATTCCTGCAGCCAAATTTTGTCACACATATTCGCTCTGAGTTGTACATAACTCCACAAGTATTCCCTCTGCCGCCCAGTACAATTAATGTGGGCAGAATCTTTCCCATAATTTATCAGTGGAAGGTAACTAGGTCTTTTACAGTGGTGTGATAGCTTTCAAAAGCTCACATCCAGCTAGCCAGGAGTGTCTGAGTGGAGCTTTCGCTACTACTGTAAAAAAGCTTTCTTTTTTAACTTAGCCACCCACAAAAATTGCACCTCTTCATCAGTTTGAGTGTGGGAATATTGAAGTGATAAGACAAAGGCACAAAGCGTGATTCTCATAGGCTACTCTGCATGGCTGAATGGAGAGCAACTTGCAGAGAGGACAGACCTATCCACATTCCACCACTGTGAGAACTAGCACATGTTGAAGATACCTGACTTTTATGAATCCTTGGGCCTGATACTCCTGTGACGGATTTATGTTCCCAGTCTGCCTGTGGCGTCAGGTGATCAGGCTGAGGCCGCAGGGTTTTTAGGGGAGGAGATGAAGGAGCACATCAAGTGACTAAGTTTTAAAGCTTTATTTATAAAATAGCAGCAGTGAGTGTTGGGTGCTCCCCACATCACTTAGAGGAAGGAAGGAAGCGTTAGTGCCTGCTCCCTAACCCACTTTCATTTTTACACACGCACAACCCAAGGCTGGCCAAGCCTGGGTGTAACGTAAGAAGAAGAGGAGGAAGGGGAGACAAGAGTTCTGTCCTGTGCACAGGCCGTCTAGGGTCTGCTGTTAATTTTCGACTCGCTTTGGCTTTTGCGAGGATTTTTAAGCCCTGGGTTTTTCTGGGGGTGTTTTGTTTAGGGACCTCTGTCCCCTGTGTTAGTTCAAACTGGCCTTTTGTGGCTTCCTCAGGTTCTTTAAAACACACCGCCTTTAGGGTCACAAGACTATTGTTTTTTAAGTTTTTTAACTATTGTTATTGGCGTTGGCAATTTTTTTTGTTTTGCACCCCAGTTTAGAGGAGTTTGGGTTTTTTGTTGTTGTTTTGTTTTTAACAGACTTTTGGCTGTCTGGCAACAGGGAGCTTGTTTGTTTACGTTGGCTTTGAGAGGCAGTTTTATGCCTTATTTTTGAGCCTAGCTGAATTGTTGAGTTAACCCATTCCTTTCTTTCTTCCTCCCCCTTTGGCCTTTTGCAACCTGCAAAGGAATATTTTGCTTTATACTTACACCTTTAACCCCTCCCAAAATCCTTTCCCGTGCATATACATATATAGGCATTAGCAATATACAATGCTGGTGCTTACCCAGGGGACCCCATGGCGGGAGGGGCAATTTTACTGTGCCTGGGACATTCCCATGGGGCAATTTTACTGTGACTGTGACACTCCACTCTGCTACACTGGTTTTATGCAAGTGCAACTCCACCAAAGTAATTGCAGTTAAATTGATGTAAAACTGGTGTAATAGAGTGGAGAATCAGGCCCTTGAAATGTAAAGTGGGGTAAGAGAAAGACACTTTGTCTCATTGGAAAAAGAGATGGGGTCTCCGGAATACCCAATCTGAAATGTAGATACTTAAGCCTTGTCTACACCACAGAGTTTTGTTGACAAAGTCATGTTGACACTCAAAAAGCGCTATAATAAAAATCAGTAGTGCATGTTCACACTCGCTCCCTCTGTCAGCAGAGTGCATCCACAGTTGATGCACTATCATCAACAGTGTGAGCAATGCACTGAGAGTTCCTGTCCCACAGTCCAACTCGATACCTTCTGCTGCTAGGTCTTGTGGGAAGGTGGAGCGGATCGCGGCCATCTTGGGACTGGACTCAATGTCCCATGATGGATTGTTTTCTGTCCCAGCATTTCTTGGGCTTCTGGCTTTCTTTCACAGCATTTCTTTCATGGCATTTTTCAATGGCCCTTGTTTGCTGTGCACCCTGGCATCTTTGTGAGAAGGGATGGATCCTGCACTGCTCTCCTAGGCTCTGATAACTGTCATTAAGACATTGCGAAGTACCTAACTGAAGAAGACTCCCAGTTGCCTGATAGGCTGTGTGATATAGATAGGAGCAACTTTAGATTGCTTTTGATTCAGTCGGGGATTGGTCCTGCTTTGAGCAGGGGGTTGGACTAGATGACCTCCTGAGGTGCCTTCCAACCCTGATATTCTGATTCATGGAACAGCTGCAGACAGTGGACCGTCACTTTAGGGCTCAGGAAGTAAGCACTGAATGGTGGGATCATATTGTCATACAGGTCTGGGATGACAAGCAATGGCTAGAAAACTTCTGGATGCGGAAAGTTACCTGCCTGGAACTGTGTGCGTAGCTCACCCCAGCACTATGGGGCAAGGACACCAGAACGCGAGTTGCCCTATTGGTAGAGAAGCACGTGGCAATTTCTATGTGGAAGCTGGTGATTCCAGACTGCTACCAGTTGGTCACAAATCAGTTTGGAGTGGGGAAGTCGACTGCTGCATCAGTATAAGTGTGCAGGGCAATTAATTACATCCAGCTATGAAGGACCGTGCTTCTGGGAAATGTGCGTGAAATAGTGGATGGCTTTGCAGAAATGGGTTTCCCTAACTGTGGAGGGGCAATAGATAGCACGCATATTCCAATTTTGTCACCAGACCACCCTGTGATAGAGCACATCAATAGGAAGAGGTACTTCTCCATGGTTTTGTAGGCACATATGGATTACCATGGGCGTTTCATTGACATTAACGCGGGATAGTCCAGGAAGGTGCATGATGCACACATCTTCAGGAACACTGTCCTGTATAGGACACTACAAGCGGAAACTTTCTTTCCTGACCAGAAGATTACATTGGGAGATGTTGAAATACCCATAGTGATCCTGGGAGACCAGGCATACCTCTTACAGCCATGGCTCATGAAACCTTACACGGGAAACCTGGACACAGTAAGGAACAGTTCAACAACAGGCTGAGTAGGTGCTGGATGACAGTGGAATGTGCCTTTGGCAGATTAAGGGTGTGATGGTGACGTCTTTATGGCAGGTTAGACCTCAATGAGGATAATATTCCATGGTCATAGCTGCATGTTTTATGTTGCATAATTTCTGTGAAGCTAAGGGTGAAAGGTTTGCTCAGGGGTCGAGTGTTGAGGCAGACCACTTGGCTGCTGATTTTAGCTGCTGGGCTGCAGACAGACATCAGGGCTGTCAGAGGGGCCCAGAAGGGGGCAATTCGAATCAGGGAGGCTTTGAGGCAACACTTTGAAAACGAGAACAGTAACGTATATCTCTGTGGTTGGTGCTGCAATGTTACATTACATGTAGTGTTCCCAGGAAGCAATGGTTAAATTTGGGGCCTTACATTCCAGTAAGCAAACGATTAAACTGCCTGTGTATGTATTGGTAGTGCCTGCTACTCAATGTGTAGGAAACAAGTAAAGATGAGTTATCATTCAAACACATTTCTCTTATTGCACAAGAAACAAAACACACACACACACAAAGATGCGTGATGGTAAAGGAGGTATCAGGGAAGGGCAGACTTTCAGAGCTTTGTGTAGGTACAGCTATCATTTTGAAAGTTGTCCGAGGGTGTAGAGTGAAGGGGAAACCGAGAAGTTTCATAAAGCGGAAAGGACTGTGTGGGCAGAGTTTGGGGGGCACAGAAAAGAGTTCTGAATGTGCTGCATTATTAAGGACTTCAGCATCTGTGTTTGCTCCTCCATAACTTTAATCATCCGCTCAGTAGCATCCTTAACAAACTCCTGATTTTCTTTTCTGTCCTGCCTTTCAGCTTCCCTCCACTCCTTGCGTTCCCTTTTCTCTGCATTGGAGAAGTGTAGTACCTCTTGGAACATGTCTTCTTTGCTCCATCTTGGGCATTTTCTTATCTGGCCGGGGCGTATGGGGAGTTCCTCAAGGCCACGTGTGCTGAAGCACAAGGAACAATGCACAGAAGCATGATTTTTAAGTTTGCGCACAGTATTGAAATGTTTCAGTAAAGTACACCTCTGGTAACATAACAATCACTTTCTCACCGACCCTTGGCAAGCACACATCTCGGCGAACACCCAAAGCATAGAGAGTGTTGGCTGGGGGCGGGGGGCTCTACATAGAGAAAAGAGCACTCTGCAATGGTTGCAGTGCAGACAAGGGAAAAAATTCTAAAATTCTCCTGCACTTTTCCACAGGCCGGGGTCATTCTAGCAGATATCTCACTGCTGAGGGTAAGCAGGGAAGTGAGGGTGTATCTACTACATGCTTGTGACTTCCGCTCTGGTCCCTATGCTTCTCGCCTATATGCTGCTTTGGTTCCTGCACAAGTGATTGCTGAATGGCATGGAAAATTTCCTACAATGGGGGAAGGAACAAAGCTGCTCTGCCATGGAACCTTCGGCAGAGGATTGACGAGTACCTCCAGAAAACTTTTCTGGAGATCTCTCTGGAGGATTCCTGTGAGATCTTGGCATGCATCCACATCCTGTTCCACATAGCCAGCCTTGTACATTTCTATACCCTGAACCCACCCCCACACTACACAAACCACAGCTGGTTACAAGGTGTCTCCTCTCCTGCTTCTTGCTCGCCGGAGAGCAAATGCTGAGACTGGCTAGACACTTCTGGAGTGGTGAACAGTTCTTGGCTGCCTGCCCCACTGGGCAACCCCACCGGGAGCTCCACATCGTCATCTAACTGCATCTCCTCATCAATGACTTCATCCTCTGGCTTAGGTCCTCTTTCCACCACCTCCATGCCCGCCGAAGTATCCATGGGGCTCCTAGTGGCAGTGGTGGGGTCACCACCGAGGAGAGCGTCCAGCTCCTTATAGAACTGGCAGGTCGTAGGTGCAGCACCAGAGAAATGGTGTGCCTGCCTCGCCTTATGGTACACCTGCCTCAGCTCCTTTATCTTTGCTCTTCACTGCAGCAATCACTTTTTGCCTAAGCCTTGAGAAATCTGTCCGTGGGTGTCAAATTTCTTACGACTCTAGTGCAGCTGGGACTGCACAGCTTCCTCTCCCCATATACTGAGCAGATCCAGCAGCTCTGCAGTGGTCCAAGTGGGAGAGCATTTGCGGTGCTAAGCTGCCATGGTCACCTGGGAAGATGCAATGAGACCTCTCCATGCTGAGCTAACAGGAAATGGAATTTCAAAAATTCCTGGGGCTTCTAAGGGGGGCGGGTGGATGGTTGTTTACCTGGCTGCAGGCCGGTGTAGTTCAAACTGTTGACTAGAGCAGTCAGGATTAGCATTGTGGGACACCTCCTGGGGGCAAATTAAAGCAGTAAAATCAAGCATGGTGTCTACACTGGCACTTTGTTGAGAAAAAAGGTGTGCAAAAAGCCCTATGTCTCTCATCAGTGTGGTTTTATTTTGTCAACAAAACAGGGCATTTTTGCCGCCAAAAGCCGCCAAAAGCCGCATTGCAGTGTGTACGTGTAACCCACACACCTTCTGGGTGTGGTGTTCTGTCCCACACACTTAGTGCCCTTAGTGGCACTAAGCCCACTTAGAGAAGAGCAACAGAGAGATAAAATAAGTCTGCTCTACAGCCTTAGCTAACAGCCAGTTGGCTTTTAGCTCATGCAGTAGAGCTCATGCATTTAGCTCCAGAGGCCCCAGGTTCGATACTGCCCACCGATGACCGGGGTCTGTCGGTGTTACATACGCATTCACTGATTTGTCAACAAAAGCTGCCTTTTGTCAACAAAACTGATGTGTAGACAAGGTCTAAAACAGATGGTCTGGAAACGCACTAATTTTCTGTGGAGAAGCAAATGGGGATCTTAAACAAAGATGGTGACTGAAATTGCGGCCATGAGAAGCCCACTCTCCAAACAAGCTGTCTCTCTTGGGCTAAAGTACTTTCATTTGAGGATCACTAGTGAAGAAATAGGAAATGTGGACTGTGCTGGACTCCACAAAACTATCTGTGAAGAATGCTACTATAGGATCCCAGTTAGACCGAAAAAAGGTCAAAATGCAGTTAGGGCCACTGTGATTACAGTGATTTTAGACATTCGTGAGAAAGAACAAATATTAAGAACTTGAGAGAAAATACACTCCTTATCATTGTAGGGAACAGAGTGCTTATCTTCCTTGGTTTTACTCTGGCTAATCAAAAAAGTGATGGACACACTGACAACACCCAGGCAAGCTTTTCTTGGTTAAAATGTAGCGGTCACTTTGCTACAGCTTGTTAAATTCACAGGCATACCAGAATAAATAAACTTTACTATTTTCAGACACTGTTTCTAAGTTGCTTGAGAGCAAAATCCTAAACCATCCAAAGCTTAAAAATCATCATTTTGATTCATATCCTTTTGTTTCTATGTAAGTATTGGAATGTTAGTTTATGTGAACAGTAATTAGCTGTTACAGTTCTTTTATGTTCGTCTTTAATGATGTTGTGATATATGTGCAGTGGTTCTAAGCAAATAATTCTGAAACTATTACTGTCACTACAATTTATGATTCCTTTCATGAAGGCTTTGGAATACCCATGGATTTGGATACTGTGTTGAGTGCCCTAATCGTGGAAATATTTTACATATGTGATATCTGTGAGTCTTTGCAGGAAAATTAAATAAATGATTGTTTACTCAATCTACTTGGCTAAAATTTTGAAGTCTAATTTAAAATGTATTGCATTTTCCATTTTTATGTCATTACAATTCTATGATATAACAGATGTTTCTGAAACAAATATCCCATTCTCTTCTACTTAAGTTCTTACGCCATTCCCGTCACTGTGTTTTCTGAGTTATAGTAAAAATATATTTCTAGATCATCAATTATAGACCAATGTAGTCGATTCCTTGTCCCCTCATAAACAGTAGACTCACTTGTAGTACAACTTCTTTGCATACTACATTAGAATTGGTTATGTTTAGAATATTTTTAGTATTCTTTAATACTACAGGGCAAGACGGTGACATTCAATCACAGCCCTGCATTGGTAGCAATGCAGAATCAATGTGTTGCAGGTTCAGTATTAGGTAAAATTCTACCCACCCCCGCCCCAGAGTCACATGACTGGCCAGAGTTCCTCTGGTTTTCTGGGCGAAGAGTGATCTTCCGCTGCCCTTTAAGGGATGCAACATACCCCATGCAGCCGACAGTTCTGCTGGTTTTGTATATAGAAGACAGAGCCACAAATCTGCCCACTCCCCACCTTTTCTCTCTCTTTTAGGTACCTTGCTCCTGAGGTCATGGAGGGAAACTCAGTAGCAATTCTTGCCCTGCCCTGGGCTCAAAGCTGCAATTCTGAATGACCATTACATTGACCCCACAAGATTTTTTTTTAATTTCCTTTCAGACAGCTCCATTATATTTCACAATACCAAGGAGTTATTATAATGCCAGATATCTTGTGGCTACCAGTCATTCTGCCTGTGCTTTTCCTTCCCACCATAACTTATGCAGCAAAAGTCCATCCACCCCAAAGTTTCCCTTGAAAATCAGAACTCAGTTCTCACCTGTGCTTCCATATAAGCAGGGGATATATGACCAGAAAGGAAGGCACAAACATAAACTTGCATTCTAAGCTATCTGCCCCCAAAATGTGTGGCGTTAAAACTCTGCAGCTCTTCTGTGTTGATAGAGGGGTCTTATAGGGCAAGGCTTAGAGTTTAGGGGTATGGTCTAAGACTTTTAGCATGTACATGCTGTGACAGGGTCAGGCCAGATGGCTACAGGAGAGTAATAGAAGGCAGATATATTAGCCCCAGGTTAAGTAGGTCCCTTTTCCCTGGGTAAGGTAAAAGGGAAGGTTCCAGAACAATCAGGAACCTTCTGGAGACAATTAAGACAGACAGGATGATTAGAACACATGCAGCCACTCAAGAAGCTGTTAAAATCAATTAAGGCAGGCTAATCAGGGCACCTGGGTTTAAAAAGGAGCTCACTTCAGTTTGTCGTGCGCGTGTAAGGAGCTAGGAGCAAGAGGTACTAGGAGCCGAGAGTGAGAACGCAGACTGTTGGAGGACTGAGGAGTACAAGCATTATCAGACATCAGGAGGAAGGTCCTATGGTGAGGATAAAGAAGGTGTTGGGAGGAGGCCATAGGAAGTAGCCCAGGGAGTTGTAGCTGTCGCACAGGTGTTCCAGGAGGCACTCTAGACAGCTGCATTCCACAGGGCCCTGGTCTGGAACCCGGAGTAGAGGGCGGGCCCAGGTTCCCCCCAAACCTCCCAACTCCTGGTCAGACACAGGAGGAGTTGACCTGGACTGTGGGTTCACGAAAACGGCCAAACTGAGGGCTGCCGTGAAGCTCCAAATCTGCCAATAAGCACAAGACCCACCAAGGTAGAGGAGGAACTTTATCACAATGTTCTGACGTGACCTCACAATCTCCCACCTCCCTTCCTAGAAGGACTTTCAAAGACAATATCCATTGCAGCATGAGTAGAACAATTTACTCCTGAAAGAAACAGCATTTCATTAGTGCTTATTATGACATCAGTTATGCTCTGAGTTAATGAAATGCATACAGCAACTGGCTAACAAGAATATTTTAAGCCACGGAAAACTAATTTAACAGCACTGTCAAAGTATACCAAATATAAAACATAAAAGCCAACCTTTGCTTTGCTTCCTGATTGGTGGAATGAACTCCATGGTTCATGCAGAGACTAGTAATTATCTCTCTCGGAGCAAACTAACTTGACTGAGAGAGGGAGCATTCTTTTTAATAAGGTTATTTACTCCTTAATTAAAAAACAAAATAATTAAAAACAGATTTAATGGTCTACAGCTCTGAAACAGCATATTCAATAGAATTGCTGTAAACACTAGACTATCATTGTTTTTCCGTATATAGTTCTTTTCTTTTCATTTAACACCACTTACATGTATTTTTGTGTTTTCATTGTTCATTTTTTTTTTTGTTTTGACAACACTGACCTTCAAAACTTAGGTTGTAAATTTTAGTATGTGTGTGTCTGTCTGTCCCTTGCTGCCATACAAGAGACAAATTGGCTGAATACTGGACAGTTGACAGTCTTTACTCTGGATATTCAAGTGGACAAGTCAAGCACAGAGATGGGGTTGCTGTAGAAGTTGACAAGAGAATAATTATTTCAATGAACAGTTGGAAACTGGTGTTTGAGCAGACTCTCATAGCATGGTTGACTACGGTCTACAATAAACTATACATACCAGTGAAGTGCTGTTATGCACCAACAGAAGCAGCTGAAAAGAAAGAGAAGGATGGATTTTATTAACAGCTGGAGAGATCTGTAGATGAGATTCCAGATCATGATAATTTGAAATATGAATGCAAAGTTGGGTAGTGGACGTGGTAAGCAAATGAATGGTGTCTGACTACATGGCATCAGGACAGCAAACAGTAACGAGGAAAGGATAAGACCAAAAACTAGACTGACCACATTATTATCAATGACAGTTATAGATGGTCACTGTTGAATGTTAGAGTCTATGGAAGTGCTGAGTGTGGTCGTTATCATGAAATACTAATACAAAAGATTAAGTTATCATCCAAAAAAAGATGGGTGCAACGGGAGCCAGATATGACCCTGATAAGTTAAAGGATATCTCTGTGAGGGATGTGTAGAAGGTGACGCTTAGAGGCCATTATTTTGTGGTGATGAAGAAATCACACTGGACAGGAAATATTCAAGGATGCATTACAAAACATAGTGTAGGAAGTTACTGGAAAGGACAGCAAACAAGGAAAAGCTGGACATGCAATGAAACAAGAACATTACTAGAAAATTATAAACAAGTCAAGACTTCTGAAAAAGTGGAAGAAATAAAAACATTGCACAAAGAGGTGAAGAAATCACAAAGACTTGGACAAGCAGAAGCCTTGAAAAGAAGAGACTCAACAATTAGAGGACGTATCAAGAAAACAAGATATGAAAACAATATAGAAAAAGGTTAAGTTGTATGGAAACACAATCAGGACAACTGTTCAAGTGGTAAAAAGTGCTATCTGTGACCTGACTGCAAATGCCAAAGAGGTGCTGGAAGTATGAAAGGAGCATTCTGACAAAGTGCTGAGCCTTGCAGTTCTTCCTGATGCAAGCATTCTAGACATGCTAGATGAACAAGGTGGCTTGCAAGGCAATGGATATCGGCACTGAACCACTATCAGAATTAAAAATAAAAAGAGTAGTGAAGCAATTAAAAACAGGAATGCTGCAGGAAGAGACACTATAACAACTAAGCTGCTAAAAGCTGGCAAGTGCTATCAAAGCATTAGAAAAAAATATACAGGAAGATATGGGAGAAAGAGGAACAACCAAATGACTGGCTAAAGACAGTAGTTGTACCAATCCTGAAAAAGCAAATCCTGTCAATCAGAATAATTGTTATGGTGTATGCTTATTGTTAGTACGGGGGTGGGGAGGGGGGGATCATGATGAAAGTAATTGTGTGGGTACACTGCAAGAAGGACAGGAGACACTTGTTATGGATTTTAATCAGGCCGCAACTTTATTATTAGATGTCTGGGACTACCCAGCAGATAAAGTGTACAGTGCAGGCAAATCCATGCTTATTCAAATCAGTTCTCCAGGGCTTCCACCAGCCCCACTTTGTTTCCATCCAGGTCCCCCAGCCGACACATGGCTTGGACCTTACCATCCACCACCCTTGTAAGAGGGTTAAGGAGGGCCATGAGAATGGGGGAGGGGGTTGGCTCCCTGCCGTACCAATCAGAGGAGTCCCCAACCCCCTCCCCCGTTCTGTTCCTTTATCTAGTACCTCCTTTTAAATCCTTTACCAGTCCATTTATCTGGTCACTGGTTGCTATGGACTACCTGCACTGAACATCCACCACAAGGAGGCGCCAGCAATTTGCTTGGCTGCCTCCTCTCCTTCCCCACCCCTCTCCCGTCCCCTTTCCAGCAAAGGTACAGACAGCTGAGCAGCAACCTGCTCACAGCAAGAAAGAATTGCAGCCTGATAGCCCATACATCCATTTGCAGCATGGCCGGTACATGAAACAGTTAAATTCCCTTGTCTCCTTCTTCTCCTCCCCCTCCCAATGCACATTGATTGTTTCAGAGGCTGACTAGCTTCGCTTGCCAATTCACCCTCCCTGAATGCAACTTCCAGCCTGCCTATAGGTGGAAGTACCTGGGGCAAGAGGGTGCTAGTTCCCCTTGTTTCCGCTCTCCCCTTCCTGCGTGAGCCTGAAGCCACGCTGTCTCGTGATTGTGGCACCTTAGAGACTAACCAATTTATTTGAGCATAAGCTTTCGTGAGCTTCTTTTTGCGAATACAGACTAACACGGCTGTTACTCTGAAACCTGTCTCGTGATTGCAGTAGATGCCGAGCAGCAGCTTCACTTGCTAAATCACCCCCCTTGTGTCCGACTTGTAATTTGCCTCTGCCTGCCCTTCCCGGCCTCTGGGGAAGCTCAGCCTTCTCCGTGCCCCTGGAGCCATGCTGCTTCAAGATCCTGTTTGCTGGCTTCCTCACTGCATGAAACAAAGAGACTTGCCCCACCCAGGTTTCGTACCTTTATGCCCTTCGGATCACACATTCCTGGGTTGGGGCGGGGGAGTCATTGCTGCAAAGCTGACCACCGAGCACCTTTTTTACAGCAGTTTCTGACTTACTTCCCTCCCCTTTCCCCCCGCATAAAGCAGAGCTACCTTTCCTTGGGTAAGCCCAGACCAACTCTGCCCCACCTTAGTTGTGGTGCAGTCATTGTCAACAGATGAAGGCCAGTTTTAGAGGAAGTAGTAGGCAAGGAACAGAATAGTTTCAGACCAGGCTGAAGTTGTATTCATGCTCCAGCAGTTGATGGGGGGAAAGAGCAAGAATTCAGATTAAAGATATTTGCTGTTTTCATCAACTTCATGAAAGCGTAGCAAATTGCCAGCACTACTATGATGGGTCTTGCGCTTTCTCTTCTTGGGTGGGTGTTCAGGGCACCCTTTCTCACCCTGAACTGGGGTATTAACTGTCCCACTAGTGTCCTAGAGGAGGGAAGTGCAGAGGGAGGGACCCGGGCCCGCCCTCTACTCCGGGTCCCAGCCCAGGGGCCATAGGGATAGCGGTAAACCATTAAAACTAGCAGTTCCTTCCCCTGGACTACTTCCCTCTCCTGCCCTTCAGCTTGTGGGGCTTCCTGCCCTCCCTCTGCACAAACCAGGTGTCCCTTTACCTAGGGTCTTGGTCTTCTTAGCCCACCGCAGCACTTCTCCAAACTCTCCTCTGCTTCCCTCCAAACTGCTCTCTGCTCCAACGCCAATCCACTCTGTTTCAACTCCTGCCCTTGTCTGATTGAAGCAGGAGTTTTTTATCATGTGACTGGCTTCAGGTGCTTTAATTAATTTAAAGCAAACTTTCTTCCTTCTACAGGGAAGAAGGCTCCCTTCTGGCACTCTCCTGCTGCCCTCTGGCCTGGGCTTTCCTTGCTTTTGCCCCTGCTTTGGTTCCCCCCCCCCCGACCGCGCCAGATGCTTTTTCTTTGTTTTGTTTTGGGGGTTTTTTTGCTGTTTTTCTTTGCTGCCATTCGAGTGCTGGTCGGCTGCCAGCTTGCCTGCCAGCCCCCCCACGCCTGCCCTCGGACGCTGCTATTGCTTCAGCTGCAACCCCCGGAGGAGGGCGGAGGACTGCCGACCCGCTCCCCGGAGGAGGGGAGTGGACGCCCCCAGACCCAACCGTTTTGCTGTTCGTTTGTGGATCCATAATTAATCGTTGTCTTATCTGCTTGGCATTTTTGAAATGCTCCACAAAGCCCGGGAGAGAAGACAGCCGACAAAGACATCACCTAGGGAAGCTACAAATCATCGTGGAGGGGGCCGTAAGACTGAGTAACTTTTGAACTGTACTCTCATGTGGGGGGAGTTTAACTGTCTTAACTGCGTTTGTAGGGGCACAGGGGGTGTGGCACAGAGCTGCCCCCCGATCCATCAGTGCCCCCCCAACACTACTACAACCGTCACGGCCCCCCCGCCGTCCATCCCTGCTGGCAACCTGCCATCTGCCTCTAGCCTCAACTGCTTGCCCTGAATTCCATCATCCAGACCAGACACAACAGCCGACCAAACGAGACTCTTTGGACAAACGCGCGTGGGTCCGCGTTCCCCCCCCCCCGCCCCCGGACTGCCCACCCCACAGTTGGCCTCTACTACCTGACCCCAACTCCTGTTTCCTTCCCCTGTCCAGTCCGACCCATTTGCCCCCCCAACCCCCGCCTGCAGCCCAACAGGGAGAAGTGGTTAATCTGCTTCCCCCTCCCCCCTCCTCCTTCTGGTGTCTCCCCAGTCTCTCCCTGCTCACGATGGCGGGGAATGAGAGGGGTGAGACCCCTCTAACAACCTCAGTTGCCCCTCCCCCACTAACCCCCCTGGCCAACCCCCAAGCCTCCCCCACACCACTGCTGCCAAAACACCTGCCATCGCCCCCGCTGGGGCATCGGCAGCCGGAGGCACCGAGGCGACTATTGCCACTGCTACGCCCACCGCCCCCCCAGATTCTAGGAAAGGCTCCCCCGGTTAGCCGGAAATGCCAGGGTGCGAAGAAGGGGAAGGGCCCCGCCACAACCACCAAGCCCTCCATGGCAGAGGCTGCCCCCACCGCTGTGGCCTCGTCATCGACCATGGCATCCCTCCCCGCTGTTCCCTCCACCAGCTCTGCGAGTGTCCCTCCCCCGGCCCCCAGGGCGTATGCCTGGGCGGTGGCAGCCCCCACCCCCCGCCTGCCGCCTCGTCATCTCGCCCACCCACCGCCTCCGCTACCATCAATAGCAGCCGGGGCCCCTTTCCCACCATGACCAGGAAGCATGGCATCCGTTGCCTCCCGGTGCCCGCCTCACCCCACGTGGAGACATACATGCAGGCGTTGGCGAGGGTGGTAGGACCCACGGCTATTGTGGCAGCCTCCAAAATGTACGGGAAGGTCTTTTTCTTAGCATCGGAGGCTGCCGCCCAGGAGGTGGTGGAGAAGGGCCTGGCAGTGGCGGGGTGTTTGTCCCCTTGGAGCCACTAGAAGACCTGGGCGTCCGCATAGTCCTGACCTCCGTCCCTCCTTTTCTACCCAATGCCGCCCTGTTACTTGCTCTCTCCACCCTGTGCAGCTTCTACCGCCGCCACCAGCACATGACGGAGAGGCGCTCGAGGGGTCCTTCCTAGTCCCCTGCCAGGGAGCCCGCTATTGGGTCTACTATTCCACAGGAGAGGCCTGGTGCTACCTCTGCCGATCAGCGGGGCATGTCCAAAGAGACTGCCCCTTGGCCCGGCGGGGAGGGGCACCCGAGACCCGGCAGGACATCAGCTCCGTCGTTGCCGACGCCCCTGGCCGCCCGACATCTGAAACCACCTCTGCTCCTGCCCGGGCCCAAGAGACACCTCCCCTACAACGCCCAGATGAGTGAGGGAGCCCCGCCCATGCTGTTAACAATCCAGCAGAGCCTATGGAGGAGGGTGCAACAAAGATATTACCAGGCATAAGAGAGGGCCCTCCCCAAGGAGAACCGCCCCCCCCCCATGCTGCCTCACCATTACCCCCCCTGAACCATTGCCTCTGCCCCCCAACATGACCCCTGCTAACCAGCCCCCAGACGATGCTATGGAGGGCTGGACCCTAGTCCAGGGAAAGCGAGGCTGCACCCATCCAATGTGTAGGCCCCCCGGGAGACCAGGAAGTGAGGCACTGATACTGAGCCTTCCACTATGCCCACGAGAGAGATCCATCCGCCGGTGTCAAGAGGGGAAGACAAAATAGCACTGGAAGGTAGAATCTCCCCTCCACGGGAGACCCTCCCCTCCGAGACCCCTGAGGAAGCCCCTTCTGCCCGAATATCACCAGAACCCCCCGTGAACCCCGAAGCGACCGCTCCATGTATGAGGAGATCGAGGCCCTAGGTTTGACCCAGGTCACCCAGGGAGAGAATGACCTACTGCCAGCTGGCCTCGATCTGGGCAACCTTACCCCAGTCCCCCTTTCCCCATGCTCCCTCCCCCAACCACCTTCCCGGGCGAGCACCCTGCAGAAGGTGGTCCACCACCTGATGCCATGGCTGCCAAATCCACCACAGAGCCTGCGCCTAGCATCACTGGGAGCCCCCTCCCTACCCCCTTAACCCTCGAATCTGTTCAGGAGGCACCACCTCTCAGCTGCTTGCCTCCCGAAGCCCAGAGCCTTGCCTCTGCCCCCACCTCCACCCCTGTCCCTGCCCAATCCACCTCCTCCTGAAATGCTATTGCCGCCCCTGGGATTATTTCTTTCCCGTTTTTTGCGGATTCCCCCCAAGGAGCAGCCTTTGCATTTTCCTGCCGCGACCCATTAGGAGCTGCAATTTTCCCTCCGCCATCCCCTTCTACCCCAAAGCTTGAGACAGACCTAATAACTTTAGCCTGTCGGATGCCCCGTCGGTGGTCTGCACCCTGCCTGCCCGCCTCAGCAGACCACGAGGCTGCACCAAGAGCCCCACCAGGGAATAACCCGGAAATTGCAACCCCACCCCCCATGAGCTGCAAAAAGCATTGTGAGAGTTTTTAGAAGACATCCGTGGCTCCCACAACAGGGTACAGCTAGCTCTCCAGATATGAGGGGACTTTGATCAAATCCTCCAGGCCACAAGGGCCCTTATAAAGGAGGGTAGAGGGAAAGGAAGGCACGGTGCCGCAGCCTACAGGCGGGCCCGCAGCTTCTGTGACGATTTACTCACTTATGGGATGGGTCACGGATTGTTGCACGACCCGCCGGGGGCTGCAAACACCCCCGCCAACAAGGAACCCCCACACCCCCCAGCCCTCCACATGACGCCTCTCATTATTGCAACTTTGAACCCCAGGGGCTGTAGGATGGCTCTCTGCAGGTCCCAGGTGCTCTCTTACCTTCGGGAAGGGGGGGTACTCTGTGGTTTTCCTGCAGGAGACCCATACGGATCCGACGGCCGAGGACAGCTGGCGGCTGGAGTGGGGGGACGGGGTCTACTTCAGCCACTTCATGATTTGACAAGCTGGAGTGGCGACCCTGTTCTCCCCCAACCTATGGCCCGAAGTGCTAGGGGTCACTGAGGCCGTGCCGGGCCACCTCCTGCATCTCCGAGTCCATATGGAGGGGCTCGTGGTCAACCTCATTAACATCTATGCCCCGACAACGAGCCCGAAGCGGCCGCAATTCTATCAGCGGGTATCCGACTTCCTCAGCACCCTAGATTCTCACGAGTGCTTAGTCCTGGGAGGGGACTTTAACACCACCCTCAAGGAACAGGACCGCTCAGGGGCCGAGCTGAGCCCGGCCGCTGCGAACATTCTCTGAGAAATAGTCAAACATCACTCCCTAGTAGACGTCTGGCGTGACCACCACCCAGATGACACTTCCACGTTCACCTTTGTCCGGGTGGAGGCCCATCGGTCACACCACTCTCGGTTGGACCGTATTTATTTATCCCGTTTCCATCTTTCACAGGCCCACTCCTCCAGCATTCGGCCGGCCCCATTTTCCAACCATCATCTAGCCACCATAACAGCCTCCCTCCGTGCAGAGAGGCCGGGGCCGGCCTATTGGCACTTTAACAACAGCCTGTTGGAGGATGAGGACTTCGTGACGTCCTTCCAGGAGTTTTGGCTGGCCTGGCGAGAGCAGCGGCATGCCTTTCCCTCGGTGCGGCGATGGTGGGATCTAGGGAAGGTGCGCGCCAAGCTGTTCTGCCGTGACTACACCCAGGGCACCAGCCGACGGAGAAATGCAGCGATAGAGCAGTTGGAACGGGAGGTCTTAGAGATGGAGAGGCGTCTGGCCGCCAGCCCCGAGGACCTGTTCCTCTGCAAAGCGTGCTGGGAGAAGCGGGAGAAGCTCCGGGCCCTCGAGGACCATTGGGCCCAAGGTGCCTTTGTTCGATCCCGCATCCGCCTCCTTCGGGAGATGGATCATGGCTCCCGTTTCTTCTACGCCCTGGAGAAAATGAGGGGGGCCAAGAAACATGTCACCTGCCTTCTAGCAGAAGATGGCACCCCTCTCAAGGATCTGGTGGAGATGTGTGGGAGGGCCCGTGACTTCTACACAAGCCTTTTCTCCCCGGATCTGACCGATCCTGGCGCTTGCAGGGTGCTCTGGGAGGAACTCCCCACAGTCAGCCTGGGTGACCGAGACCGACTAGACCTGCCTCTCCCCTGGCCGAGTTCTCGGAAGCCCTCCGTCGCATGCCCACCAATAAATCTCCGGGCATGGACGGGCTAACCGTGGAGTTCTACCGTACGTTCTGGGATATCCTTGGCACAGACCTAGCCACTGTCTGGGCCGAGTCTTTGCAGGGCGGGGTCCTTACTCTTTCGTGCAGGCGAGCGGTGCTCGCCTTGTTGCTGAAGAAGGGGGACCTCCGCGATTTACGAAACTGGTGTCCCGTCTCGCTCCTTAGCACAGACTACAAAATCGTAGTGAAAGCAATCTCGCTGCGGCTAAGGTTCATGATGGCGGACATGATCCACCCAGACCAGACCTATATTGTCCCGGGCCACAGCATTTTTGACAACCTATTTCTAGTCCGAGACCTTTTGGAACTCGGGCATAGAGACGGTCTGTCGTTCGCCTTCCTGTCTCTTGATCAGGAGAAGGCGTTTGATAGAGTGGACCATGGGTACCTCCTGGGCACTCTGCAGGCATTTGGATTCGGACCTCAGTTTGTGAGTTTTCTCCGGGTGCTGTACGCTTCCGTGGAGTGTCTGGTTAGGCTCAACTGGACCCTGACCAAACTGGTCAGCTTTGGACGAGGAGTACGGCAAGGGTGCCCCCTCTCGGGCCAGCTGTACGCTCTGCTGATCGAGCCCTTCCTCTGTCTCCTCTGAAGGAGGTTGACAGGGTTGGTGCTACGGGAGCCGGAGCTGTGGCTGGTCCTACCGGCGTACGCCGATGACGTGCTCCTCGTGGTCCAGGACCCGGGCGACTTGGCGCGGGTGGAGGCTTGCCAGGCCATCTATTCGGCAGCCTCCTCCGCCCAAGTCAACTGGGTCAAGAGCTCTGGCTTGGCGGTGGGGGACTGGCGGCAGGTGAGCTCCCTCCCACCCGCACTTCAGACCATTCGATGGAGCGCGGGTCCGCTGCTCTACCTAGGCGTTTACCTTTCTGCCACACACCCTTCTCCGCCGGACAACTGGCAAAATTTAGAAGGCGGGGTGATAGAGCAGCTCCGGAAATGGACGAGGCTACTCCGATGTCTCTCCCTCCGAGGGAGAGCACTGGTGCTTAACCAACTAGTCCTGTCCATGATCTGGTACCGGCTCAACACCCTGGTCCCGGCCCCAGGTTTCCTGACCAACCTCTGGACATCGATTCTAGAGTTCTTTTGGTCAGGAATGCACTGGGCCCCTGTTGGTGTTTTTCATCTACCCCTGAAGGAAGGAGGGCAGGGCCTGAAGTGTCTGCACACTCAGGTCCGTGTCTTCCGCCTCCAGGCCCTGCAGAGGCTCCTTTACAGTGCAGGTAGTTCGACGTGGAGCATACTGGCTCATGCCTTCCTGCGCCGCTTCCCAGGGCTCCGATATGACCGGCAGCTCTTTTATCTCTGTCGGAGAGGTTTTCCGCGAGACCCCTCCGGGCTGCTGGTCTTCTACCAGGACCTCCTCCGGACCTGGAAACTGTTTTCAATGACCAGGTCCGTGGCGGCCGCCGTGGGAACAGATCTCCCCACGGAGCCCCTGCTACACAACCCCCAGCTCCGTGTGCAGGTCGCGGAATCCCGCTCAGTGCTCCAGAGTTTAGTTCTGGCAGGAGTCACGAGAGTCGGAGACCTCCTGGACTACAACCGGGGAGACTGGCTGGATCCCCTGACGCTTGCTCAGCGCATGGGGCTCTCCAGACCTCGTACCCCCGGCGCGTACTTCAGGAGGGGAAGGCCGCCTTGACGCCCACTGCTCAGGCTTATCTCAACCATTTATTTATTTCCATTTATTATAAAATGTAAACATTTTATGTATTCAAGTAAAGGCAGTTAATTGAAATAATCTCCCTAGGTGATTTCTTATCTTGTCTGTATATTCCGAGCTAAGTAAGCAGATAGGTGTTATATTACATTCATGTTATAGGATGGGAAAGATCTTTTGTGTGCTAAGTAAGTGTTTCTGTATATTTCTTTTGTGTTATTTTCAAACTCTAATTATCTACCCAGGGTGAAAAACATGAGGTTTACAATTGCTATGCATGAAACTGTATTTTTACAAAAGAAAAGGAGTACTTGTGGCACCTTAGAGACTAACCAATTTATTTGAGCATAAGCTTTCATGAGCTACAGCTCACTTCATCGGATGCATACTGTGGAAAGTGTAGAAGATCTTTTTATATACACACAAAGCATGAAAAAATACCTCCTCCCACCCCACTCTCCTGCTGGTAATAGCTTATCTAAAGTGATCACTCTCCTTACAATGTGTATGATAATCAAGTTGGGCCATTTCCAGCACAAATCCAGGTGTTCTCACCCCCCCCACACACACACACACACAAACCCACTCTCCTGCTGGTAATAGCTTATCTAAAGTGACCACTCTCCTTACAATGTGTATGATAATCAAGGTGGGCCATTTCCAGCACAAATCCAGGGTTTAACAAAAACGTCTGGGGGGGTGGGGGGTAGGAAAAAACAAGGGGAAATAGGTTACCTTGCATAATGACTTAGCCACTCCCAGTCTCTATTCAAGCCTAAGTTAATTGTATCCAATTTGCAAATCAATTCCAATTCAAGAAGTTCAATGGAACTTTGGGAGCCATGATACGTAAATTTGTAAATGAGCACTCCTATGATTGGGACCTAGTGTTGCAGCAGTTGCTCTTTGCCTACAGAGCTGTACCACACCCCAGTTTAGGGTTTTCCCCATTTGAACTTGTGTATGGCCGTGAGGTTAAGGGGCCATTACAGTTGGTGAAGCAGCAATGGGAGGGATTTACATCTTCTCCAGGAACTAACATTCTGGACTTCATAACCAACCTACAAAACACCCTCCGAACCTCTTTAGCCCTTGCTAAAGAAAACTTACAGGATGCTCAAAAAGAGCAAAAAACCTGGTATGATAAACATGCCAGAGAGCGTTCCTTCAAAGTAGGGGACCAGGTCATGGTCTTAAAGGCGCTCCAGGCCCATAAAATGGAAGCATCGTGGGAAGGGCCATTCACAGTCCAGGAGCGCCTGGGAGCTGTTAATTATCTCACAGCATTCCCCACCTCCAACCGAAAGCCTAAGGTGTACCATATTAATTCTCTAAAGCCCTTTTATTCCAGAGAATTAAAGGTTTGTCAGTTTACAGCCCAGGGAGGAGAGGACGCTGAGTGGCCTGAAGGTGTCTACTACGAAGGGAAAAGTGCTGATGGTGTGGAAGAGGTGAACCTCTCCATGACCCTTGGGCGTGTGCAGCGACAGCAGATCCAGGAGCTGTGGAGAAACTGTTGAATTGGAATTCATTTGCAAATTGGATACAATTAACTTAGGCTTGAATAGAGACTGGGAGTGGCTGTCATTATGCAAAGTAACCTATTTCCCCTTGTTTTTTCCTACCCCCGCCCCCGCCAGACGTTCTTGTTAAACTCTGGATTTGTGCTGGAAATGACCCACCTTGATTATCATACACATTGTAAGGAGAGTGATACTTTAGATAAGCTATTACCAGCAGGAGAATGGGGTGAGGGGAAGTATTTTTTCATGCTTTGTGTGTATATAAAAAGATCTTCTACACTTTCCACAGTATGCATCCGATGAAGTGAGCTGTAGCTCACGAAAGTTTATGCTCAAATAAATTGATTAGTCTCTAAGGTGCCACAAGTACTCCTTTTCTTTTTGCGAATACAGACTAACACGGCTGTTATTCTGAAACCTGTATTTTTAAAATTATTTATTGTGAACCTAGACACCTAAACTCACTGTCCATGCAACTCATGTACAAATTAACTTCTATACTGCTCTTCTTAAATTGAAACATATTGACCCAAATCCTTGGTCATGATATGACAGGTTTGACAACACACAGCTTCCCTAGAACCAGCTTACTTGAGCCTGGCTTGGATTCCCTCTCTCCAGGAGAATGCTTGGGTATTATAGAACCACTGTAATGCCTCCTATGTTCACTGGCAACAACCACAAGGACATGGCCAGGACAAAGCTGTTCCAGTATCCCAAATAAATGGCCACTGGAGCTCATCGGTAGCTGTCACAGTTTAGAGCAGCCTTCAGGATAATCTAACAAGTGCAAGGGGCTGGATCTTGAAGTAAGGGGTGCAAACAGCACCTTTACATACACACATGAGCAGCAGGGAGAGCATCCCATCCATAGTTGAGATCAGGAGCACCAAGTTTGACTATTAAACTTCTGTTCTGAAATAAGAAAATACTTTCATCAAAAGTTTCAGTTTTTAAAGGAAAACAGACAAGAAAAAGCCCTGATGTCTTCTTTATTAGATATAAAACATTGTATAGAAGGAGAGAGGTCATTTTAGGTTATTGGGGCTGGTGATATTTTTCTCCTTCTTTAAGACTTTTAAAGATTTGCCATAGAAAGTAATACTGTCCCTGAGGATGAGATCTGTTTTCATGAACTGAGCATAAAATCCCTGACATTTAGAAATGACAGTATGTCAGTATGAGGTTGCTCAAAATAAATCCTGCTAAGTTTTATCAATTTTATAAAATGTTACAAAGTGCTGGTATTCAGCTTAAGGAAATTGTTTTAGCCGTTAAATACTGAGATGTATGTAAAGTTAAAGCACTTCAACTGCTATCCAGTTTATAACTGTAGACCAAGCAGCTGGAATACCTAACTACACCTATTGCATTGAAACATATTGATATTGTCTGGTTCCAAGTTGATCTCTTATCTCAAGAAACCTCGTCTATAATGTGAAAAAGACCTGAAATTGTGACTGCTCAATCTTCCCTGGAATTTTATATTGAATGGCCTGCATTTTCTCTCGTGTATAGAACTGAAGTAGGATTGCAGAACATTATTTGATGGCTATCTCCCTCTTAACCCTAGGAGAATGAGAGGTGTCTCATGCACTGCTAACCCAGAGAGCAATTAGAATGGGTTGGAAAATGGAAACATGTTTTATTAGATGAAATTTTTCACAAAAACATTTAAAAAAGAAATTCAGAAAAAATTGACCAGCTCTAATTTTAAATAAATAAATATTTGTTGTGGACCCAATAAGAGACTAAACTTTCAGGTACAAGACCAAGCAAATTCAGTTAAAACTGAATCTCTTTCCCTACCACTGCTACCTCTGCCTCAGCTCTGATAACACTGTGATGGATGCAGTGTAAGAAACTACATAAAATAGAATAGTTGTCCAGCTCAAATTTTATGTAAGGGCATCTGTGGTCAAGAGACCCCTGTAGCAGTACCTAGCACAATAAGGTCAGTTAAGGACAGGGCGGCAGTTTAACTACGGACATCCTTCCTTTTAAAAGTTAATATTAGATATTTAATGCTAATTTTGCAAAAGTTTTGCAGTGCAAACTACTCTGATTTTTTAACTGGCTTTTTAAAAAATTATCTTCACAAATAAGTATTTAGCAGCTGACATTACAGACCTCTGGTGAATTTGATTCATGGTGTCAACATGTTTCAGAGTAGCAGCCGTGTTAGTCTGTATTCGCAAAAAGAAAAGGAATGTGGCACCTTAGAGACTAACCAATTTATTTGAGCCTAAGCTTTCATGAAATATCCTCCTTCAACATGTAAATAGGTATAGCTCCAAATTATATATTCTTAATGTTCTTTTTATTTATTTGACTTGACTCTTTCTGGTCTGTTGTGTAAATACTTATTTAGTGATTTTTTTTGAAGGGTCTTTTTGGTTTTGTGGACAATAACAGCTCTGAACTTTAACCTAACACATTTCAAGTGCTGCTAAGCTGCTGTGATGTACCATCAATTTTTGTGGCACGTTCATGGATGTGCATACTGGCAAATGCTAGTGAGCCTCTTTCTGCCTTCACTTATGCTGGTGTAAATTCAGAGGAACTCAGCTGAAGTAAATGATTTATGCTAGTGTAAAACTGATGTGAGAACAGAAACAGCCCTAATTTCCCACTTCCAGATCTAATTTCCCGCTTTTTAATAATGAGTGAAATCTTTGAACTATACAAATGGAAACACTACATCCCCCAAACTATGCATTTCTGCTCTTACTTGTATTTTAAAGTATTTTAAAGCTCATGTCCCAGACATGAGCCCTTTTAAGCAAATTTTCAGGTAGCACAATTTCTTTTATCACTGAACTAATATGGGAATAAAATGGAAAAACTAACAAAACCTAAATTCAGTGACAGTGGTGGACCATGGTGGACTCTACACGTAATGTGTTGGTATTGTATGTTTTATAAATTGAATATTTTTGCCCCATTAGTTGTCTAAATTCTGAACAGGTCCTGAAAATACAATTTAAATTTCTAATGATAAAACAGGGATGCTATATAAGGTCTTATCAGTGTAAAAACAGACTCCAAACAGGTATTCATGGCTTTCTTCTTTGTCAAAATGAAGAAAATGCCAAATTTACATGAACAGGCATTTTGAATAAAGTCAAAAGGAGCCAGTTATGTGGCTTCAGGTATTTAAATGCTCACTTTGATTAGAAAGTGCTGCATGTTCCAGGATTTGACACAGCTTAGTTAACCTCTGGTACTTCAGATGTTATACTTTATTATTGTTCAGTCCTCAGGTGCTCTCATTGGCTTTGATAGTCAGTGATTAATAGAACTGACCACAAATCACTTGCAAACATTTCAGTCTGAAAACAATCCAAGCCATTGTGACTTTAGCTAATATTCAGAGCTGGAAAAAAGCAAACCCAGTACTTGAAATATCCTCCTTCAAATTTCCCTTCTGTCATGTAATATCATCTCATATTGATCAAGAGTTACTTTTTAGGATTGATTTAGGTTATTTCACATTTGGTGTGGAGCGGAATTTTCACATCTCTTAGAACATTTTTTTACTGCATAATACATATTTGAAAAGAAGGAAAGAAAGAGAAAGAAAGAACAAGAACTATGCTAAAGATGGGTTGAATTCAGCTTTTCCTAAACATCTTTTCTCTTATCTTTCAAAAGAAAAGGTTTTACAAAGGATTATTTCATATCACATTACAAGCACGTCAGAAAAACTGTTTTGAACTGCTCAGAGACTTATGCAGAATGTGACAAGGTTACATTCTAACTTTTAACATGCTCATCGTTAACATTTTGTCATTCTCTTAGCCTGTCTGATCTGAGGGAGATGAATTCATTAGAGATAGGTAAATAAAAAAGTGATTTTCTTTCTAAATTAGTATAATGACACACTTTCATGATGAATTTTCTAAATCATTTTCAGGTTATACTTTCCTCTCTATGGGTTCAATTATCTTTGTCATAAAAAAGAGCTTTTTCACAGACAACCTTTATCCATTTTTCAGAGACTAATTTAACTATTAAGCTGTTAACATCACACTTTAAAGATGATGATGGATTGCCTTTTAACCTATTTGAAATTTTTCAGATTAGATATTATAATATTCATAGATATAACCTTACCAATTATGATGAGGAAAAACTGAAAACACAAATATGGCTTTAACCTTGAAACCTGACATGGGTTTGGATAAGATAGACTTGTCATCTCATAGATTCTAATTCTTTCTCCGGGGTATGGGCTCATGGTAAGTCTATGTGCTTTCCTAAATTGACTGGGATTATTCTTAAATTCATACCCCAGGGACCAGATTCTGATCTCACTTTGGTTATACACCAGTTGTAACTGCTTTTACATCTGTGGACTTACTCCTGATTAACTCTGCTGTAATTATGAGTACATTTTGGGTGTGTCTACACTGCAATAAATAAATTACATACATACATAAATAAAACCCACGGCAGCGAGTCTCAGAGCCTGGGTCAACTGACTTGGGCTTGCAGGGCTTGTGCTATAGGGCTAAAAATAACAGTGTAGACATTCCTGCTCAGGCTGTAGCCTGGGCTCCAAGACCTCTTCCCTCACCAGATCTCAGAGACTGGGCTACAGTCTAAGCAGGAACATCTACCATGCTACTTTTAGCCCCATAGCATGAGCCCTGCTAGTCCAAGTCAGTTGATCCAGGCTTCGGGGGAGCAGGGGGGTACTGCTGTATTGATGTTTTTTCCAGAACACATGGGTAAGATTCTATTTTCAGTTACCCCTAAGGCATTCCACTCATTCAGTGGATTACTCCAGACTTACCCTGGGTTTACTCCAGTGTGTCAGAGAACAGAATTTGATTTATAGGTCTCCAGGCTGTTTTACCTCAGTAATTTCTCATGCAAAATAATGAGAGGGGCCATGTTAATAGAGGCAATAATAGCTCCTATTCAGAATGACATCGTTCACCAGATTTTTTCTGTAGAATTAAAGTGACCAATAATAAGAGTTCTAAAGCTGTGCAGAGCCGCCTCTAGGATGGAACAGTTCAGCTGCTTAATGGCGTACGATAGCAGTGTGTAAGGATGCAATAAATCAACAGATAAATCCTCAAGATGTAACGCTACAGGTAAACATGAAGGACCAGATCCTTGTTCCTGCTAAGTTACGTGTGCATCACCAGAGTAGTGCAAAATGACCTTAAATCTACACTAAATAGGCAGCCGATGATTCCCTGGTCTGAGTAATTAGCTGGAGTATATTTAGCCAAACCTACTGATTTCTCCCTATGCCAAGGGAGCAAGAGAGGGTGTTATGTGTCTTGGTGGTAGGGTATGGAGGATGCTGCACTGCAGTGATCTTTGCCATTTAATAACAGCTAGAGTCCATTACCATACAGTGCAGGTTAGAGCAGCCTTTGCCTCTGAATGTGAGCTAGGCGAAGCTGAGGACTAAGGAATCTAAAGGCCACATCCTGAGCTGCAGTGTTGGCACAAAATTTCCCCAAAGCTGACTTAACCAACCTTGGTTTTCTTGCCAAGTCCCCGTTCATCATGTTGTCCAATATTCTGTTCCCTTTATTACCTTTTTTTCCCAGAGCATAAGTGGGAAGTTTTCAAACATGAAACAGACACTAGGCACCTAACTCCTATTTGTGCCTTTTGAAAAAATATGCTCTGTAACCTTGAACCAGGTATCTTGGTAACTAAACTAAACATAGTTTTACTGAGAAAAATGGATATACTAACCTCTTTAGTGTAATAATATCCAGCTTAATTAAATCATCTCACTGATTTATTTTCAGCATTTGCCTTACTGTTTAGTGCAGTAATGATAGTCCTACGTGATACTTCTTTCCCCTCCCTAGTTCATTCTATTTTTTTTTTCACCTTGTGGAAGGTTCCATTATGGTAAAAGTAAGACTGCAGCTATCTTGACTGCAAAGAACCAGGGCAGCCATCACAGACTTCAGACAGTGTGCCCCAGCTTGTCTCACACACTTAGCAAATAGGACCAAGAAACAGCAATAATTCCTGCAGATAAGCACTCTCTCTCGCTTGCCTAGGCTCCTTAATCAGGTTTCAGAGAATGAAAAAAATTGAAGAATAATGTATCAGTCCCTGAAACGAGTGTACCTTTCTTCTCACCTTCTTTGCTGAACAGTTTGTACGTGGGCGGGAAATGTGGAGCAGGTGAGATAAACTGATCTGCAGAAGAGATGGACATTCCTCCGCATTCCCCCTCAATCAGTGAGGGAGTTAAATGTCAGTCAGAAAAGGTTACTATTGTTGACTTCATGTTAGGCTGCTAATCAAAAGTCTCAGTTTAGGGATGGAGGAAAGTAAGTACAGTAATGTATCATTAGGTACAGTTCTTCCTCCGCCATTTAAAATACCATTAAGAGTTTAACTTAAGATAATTTCAAATTCAAGGTGACAGATTGTCCTTAATTTACCTCCCTGTGCCTATTTCAGGGTTCTTGGAACAAGGACTGGTGCTGTAATTTCAGGATGCCATGCAGTAATTCTGCAGATGGAATGGCACTAAGACTTTAACATTTTATTAATATATGAGCCCATTCAAGCATGTATAAAATATGACTAGTATATGTAATATCACTAATATCCATTGCTGCCTTAATAACTCCACAGCTGAAATCCATGTATGTCCATGTGCTGTGCATCACTGGCCTTGAGTCACGTAACTTATCTAGGCTCACCACCTGTCAAACTACCCTTCTAATCTGTCCAAAATACAATTGCTAAAGTCATCTTCCTTTCCAATTGCTCTGATCATGTCACTCGCCTCCCTGAATCCCTTTATTGACTTCCTGTCTCCTTTGTATCATGTTAAAGCCATTCATCCTTGACTCTAGGCCCTACATAATCTCTCTGACATTTGTATCCCTGTTTTCTTTTTCATCTGTGCATTCCTTCTTGCATCCTATCAACTTACTGCTTCCTTGGTCTCCTTCTTCTATCCTTGATTTTGTGCCTTCTATCATGCCCCAGTCCCAGGGCTGAGACAGTCTTCCTGTTCTCGCATGTCAGCCAGTTGCCTTCACCCCCATCTTTCAAATCCCTCCTTAAAGGCTTCTTTTGCCAGCCATCATTCTTATCATCGTGACTTATCCCCACATCCTGCTATTGTTCCATTGTTTAACAGATATTGTAACTCTAGGGGGCAGTGCAAATATCTCAGAATGCATTTGTAAAGTGTTGTATAAACTTAAGGCACAATATGTAGTTTACTCAGGAAATGCAATGGAACTAGATAGGCCCAGCCATGTGCCTTGGATGCCAGCATACTCGGGCCCTGTCAGACAAATGAGGGAAGCAATTTGCAGTAGTTTTCCTTGGATAATACTTCGTCCTTTATCAGGCCCACAGAGTTCAAGTCAGGGGATTGTTACCTGGAGTGTTTCAGTTTTTCTCAACAGCTGACAACATGCCTAGCAAACAGAGCAAACCTCTTAAGCAGGACCCAGAGACATACAGGCCAATATTTTAAAAAACGGGTGCTTAAATTCTTCAATCCTTGTTTAGGCACCCATATAAGAAGTTTTATTTTCAAAAGTGAGGATGATTTGTAGTGTCTCAAGTAGGGCACCTACAGACTGAGGCATCCAGAATCATTAGTCACTTTTGAAAATCTTGGTATGAGTGCCCAGGGACTCCCGTTGACTTTAATAGGAGCTGCGGGTTACTCATCACTTTTGAAAATCATGTATTTAAGTGTCTAACTACAGATTTAGGAAACTTAGTTTAGGCGCCAATTTTTAAACATTTTTAGCTACAGGACATAAGGCAGAACTTTGAAGGAAAGCTGCAACCTATTTTCCCCAGCGTAATGGTCTGAAAGCTGTCAAAAGTTGTACCTATGAATCAACTGCAACCTGTGTATCTTTAAAGAGTTTTTAGTTCCAATTGGCAGGTTAATGCAGGTGGTGGCCATCCTGCTGAAATGTGATGTCATTTGTGGAGAGTGCAATGTGAAGGCCTGAATAAGAGACTGGTTTTGGTACCTGCTTCAATGTGGGTTTAGGCATCAGAAGAAAACATTAATACTTACGGGTTTAAGGTCACACAGTTTTAAAACTTCTTTTTACATTTGTTCAGCCATTACTGAAATAGATTAATACTTTGTGAACAGATTCTTATATTGAACTCTCACACTGCCATTGTCACAAATCTACACTGCGTTTCAGCAGTGGACCATTGTGGTACTATATGCAGAAATGACAATTGTTTAAACTGAAAAGTTTCAGGGTTTTCATGATGACATATTTCTTGTCTGAGTAAAATGGGTGAAATTTTCCTTTGTCTTAATTTTATTGTATGTCACTTCTTTTGCTCTTGTGCTACATTATGCTCTTTTCATTGATATATTATAGGAATTGAAACAAAAAATTCAAAATGTGTATGGAAAGTTCAGTTGAAACAAATGTGACTTTGTAGTAGCTACACAATATATGCATGGAATTCATAGATACCAGGACCAGAACGGACCTCTATGATCATCTAGTTTGACCTCCTGTATAACATAAGGCATAGAACACAATCATTCCTAGAGCATCTCTTTTAGAAAAAACATATTATACTGATTTAAAATTGTCAGTGATGGAGAGTCCACCACAGCCCTTGTCAAGCTGTTCCAATGGTTAATTACTCACTGTTAAAAATGTATGCCTTACTTCTAGTCTGAGTTGTCTAGCTTCAACTTAGAGCCATTAGATCATGTTATACCTTTCTCTGCTAGATTAAAGAGTCCATTATTAAATAGTTGCTCCTGATGTAGATACTTCACAAACTGTAATCAAGTCACCCCTTTACCTTCTCTTTGTTAAGCTAAATGGATTGAGCTGCTTGAGTCTATTACTTTAAGGTATATTTTCTAACCCGTGGATCATTCTTGTACCTCTTCTCTGAACTCTCTATAATTTGTCATCATCTTTCCTGAACTGTGGACAACACAACTGGACACAGTATTCCAGCCACAGTAGCACTAGTGCCAAATACAGAGGTAAAATAACCTCTCTACTCTTACTCAAGATTCCCCTCTTTATGTATCCAAGGGTTTCATTCGGGCCACGGTGTCACACTGACAGCTCATATTCAGCTGATTATCCAACCCCAAATCTTTTTCAGAGTCACTACTTCCCACAATGAAGTCTCCCATCTTGTAGACACGTTCTACATTTTTTGCTCCTAGGTGTGTTCATTTACATATTTAGCCATATTAAAACACATATTAAAGCACCTAAAGCCAATATATTTTTTTCTTTCTAATGTTAGGGCCAGATCATGAACCTCAGATTTTCACAGAGCCCAGACACATTGAAGAGAAGATCAAGCACCTTCATAGTACCATTCCCTAGTTCTTGCACCCATCGAACCCCAGTTCCTAACTGGAATCACCAGTCACAGTCCTTTGGGTAAATGTTTGGTGGAGCAGAGGCACACTCAGCTCCAAGGTTTTCCATGGCACACTTCTTGTATTAAAAGTAGGTCACAAAGCATTTTGCAGTAGCGGGCTCTTCCATGGCAAGGAACTCTCTGAGGCAGGTAGAGCTAGCAGGGGAAGAGACTATTGCAGACCGGAGTGGTTGGATTCCTCCATACAATTATTCATTCATCTGGGCATGAGGTGGAAAAAAATCACTGAGTGGAAAGTATATTTTTAGGAGGAGAAAGATGGCTTTCTTTTGAGTGTGAAAGTCAGTGCTGAAGTTATTTAAAGAAACAGGTGAATGACATATAAGTGAGAAAGTATTTTTATTCTCAAAGGATAAATAGGGGTATTCGGTCATGCTAGTTACCACACTATCTGCCCAGCTAGAAACTGTTTGATGAGGCCAAAACAGTGTTGTCACTACTTCCAATCTCTGGTGCAGGACCAGGAATGAAAAAAAGAGTGAGCATCAGTCCCTGTGATCATTGATAACTATAGTTCTGACATTAGAAGGTGTTTGTTATTTCTTATAAGTGAATTTCTGTTTCTTTAATAGGTGACTTTTGTACAAAAATCACAAAGCTACCATTTCATAAACAAGGATATGTGAAGAAATTCACTAATCAGCCAGCGTCTCTTCTAAAACATTTATCATCTTAATGGGGTTGGGGATACTGCCTATCAAAGTTACGAGGCATTACATGTCTCAGAACATCTCCCAGCCTTTGATGGCACACTAGCTGCCTCTGCAGGGCAATGCAGAGAAGCATTGTGGAAAGAAAGTCTGAATCAGTTCACCTGCATTAATTATTTATTATGATGGTATTGCTCAGTGTCAAGCACACATTAAAGTGAGGTTAGCCGAGCTGAAGAAAATGTAGCCTTTGTGATCCACGTGGGGAGATAGTAAAGTCAAAAATACATTGCAGCGGGTGGCAGTTTAAATTCCAGAAGGGAAAAGGAAAATAGAAAACCTGTTGTGGGTCTAAATTTTGCCCACAATGTCTTTTGCCTGGAGTTTGGAGCTCTGATATTTTAGAAGCCATTGTGAGAAGTTCCTGAATTTAATCATCATGTAATGATTTTTTTTTAACTTAAACGGTAGCTCTTTGGAGCAGGGATCTGTCTGTATCTACGTATAGTACTAAAGCGAATGTGGCCCTGATCCTGAATGGGCTCTCTGGGTGTTATCACAATATAAATAACAACAAAGTTAATATCCTGCTTCTCCTTTTTTTGAAGAAAAAAAACCCATAACGTTGTTTTAGAAGAACAAGCCTTGATTCCTGGTTCTTGTTATCTGCAGCAGTAAGCAACAGACTTTAAGTTTTGTACCAAGCACTGTAAGGAGGCAGAATCAGACACTAGATCTACTACTGTCATTCCTTTCTCACCTTGATAATATAACCATCTAACTCTGCAGGGCAGGAGAGGTTTTGGCATCTTCATCTATAAATGATCAGGTTATGTAATGGATGTGGTTTTCGCCATACTGCTATATCTGCTATAATACAGTCTCTCCTTTTCTTTCATTTTACCACTAAATTGAAATCCATACATCAAGGGTGAAATTTATGGGGGGAAAAGATCTGCCTTGGAATTCAGAGTTTCTTAAAATGTCCAGACATTTATTTCTTAGAGTAGGGGAAAAGACATGTTGTTTCATGAAGGTTTAGAAAGAGTCAGAAATAGAATATCAAGTCAAACACAAAGCACCTTGTATTATTGGAAGTAGAGAGCAAACAGTTCCTACTCTTTCCTTTCTGCACTGTAAGTTAAAAGTTAGTATCCATTCTTGAGACTCAGTTGGTTAGCAAATTTTTAATCTAAACCTGAAGGGACATTATTTCTTTGCACTAATGCCCTCTGAGATATCCTATTATGTATGAGATTATTAATAAACTGTTCTGGTCTCTGGTTGTGCTTCATAATGAAGACTAAATCCAAGGTAATAAATAGCCCCAATGATTAGTAATACAATCTTTCTTAGTATCATCTACCTGTAGGGCCATTTCTGACCTTCCTCATAATGAAAACAGAGGCATAACTCAGGAACACCTTTTACAGCTAAGTACTGGGGGGAGTGGGGACACTCATACGCGTGTGCGCATGCAAGAGAGAGAGAGAGCAAGAACTACTGCTCAAGGGGAAAAAAAGAAAATGAATGTGTGTGGAGCTGGGAAACTGTCAGACTGTAGCCCTTTTTTATTATTAAAGAAAGTGTGCATTGTGGGCAGGGGAAGTGGACTTGTATATATGATTGTTAGTACAGAAAAAATGAATGGATTCAACCACATCTAACTTAAAGGCTTTTTTTGTGACAGCTAGTGTGGTATGTTCAATATTTCTAATCTTTAGGACTGTACTTTGTGTTGTGTCCCAAATGCACTTATGTAGAAATGGGAATAGATATAGATGCACTGATTTGTATGGTTTGGTTTGTTTTTTTAGGTATAGGTGCATAAGGTTTCTTAGAGTACTTACTTGCACTTTACTGTGCACAATGGACATTCAAGCATCCTCACAGTGAATTAAAGATACTAATTCGTCACATTATTTTTGTTCAAATTTTCAAAAGTGACAAAGCAACTTAGGAGCCAAAGGGCTTGTCTCCATGGCAAGTTACTCTGTGGCAGGCAAGGGTGTGACTCTACTATGCACCAGCTTGCTGTGCAGTAACAACCTGTGTAGACGCTGCTATAGTACAGTGAAAATCCTGGAGTGTGACTCAGCATACTTTACTTTCAATGAGATTTACTATCTGAAATATCTATGTCCCTTTTGCTACAACTGACTATAGGACTTCCTTTTTCAGTATTTATTAGATCAAATAAATAAATACAAAGCCCACAACAATCATGAGGTACTTTTAACATTTGCTAGCCCTCCAGCCAGGCTTTGGGTCATCTCTGTGAAAATGAGGAAGAAGTTGATAGCAAATGAGAAGCAACATTAACATTTGGTGTCTTAGAAGCAGCATGTGTCTGTTTCTTCTGTATAAACCTAAGCAGAAGTATTTTTTTGTTCTGTAATTGTGAACTACAACTGTAGACATAAGTAGGCTCTGGAGAATTTGAATATGTTCCCAACTGCTGACAAGCAAAAAAAATAATAAATAGCCCATAGTTAATCCTGGCTGATTTAATAGTTACAGTAGTTGAAAGGGGAGAGTCTCCTGATAGGGACAAAAAAAGAACTGCCAGAACACATTAAAACAAGGTTAAATAGACTGTGTATCTCATGGAGAACAATTTTCATAATTTAATATGTTTGTGGCTCTCAGTTATTTACAAAAAGAAAAAAAAAATTGTCCCCAGATGTAAAATGTTCATACAGCACAGCAAAAGTTAAACTCCTAAGGGTCAGATATTCCATTGAGGCTCTGACCCTGAATGATTAGATTCAGTGGTCATGAAAGAGGTCTGCTTGTTTATTCAATGGGAAAATGCAGACTATGGAGGTATGATTGCTAAAGCACAGTGCATTAATTGGTCCACGTAAACCCTGAGGGCGCGCACTAAACATCCTATAATGCGCGCTTAAACATAGTCATTAAAGCACTTGAGGAAACTTAGTGCGCACTGTCAAGGTCTGAATGGGCCAGTTAATGCACAACATAGTTTGAATTACCCCACCATGTAGACAAGCTCTTAGATTGTTGTAAACCCTCTGGGGAATGGGCTGTCTTTATGTTTGGTGTTCCCACAGCACCTAGCACATTTGGGTTCTGGTGCATGACAGGGGGTTTCCTATGTGCTATGATAAGACATGTAATAATTAATAATGCTAATTAAAAATTATACCATTGATCATACCAGTGTGTGTTCCCTGATTCATTTTTTCATCTATTTTATAAGCTAAACTTTAGTATCTGGCCCTGAAAATACCCATAAAAATTGTAATGTTAATACAAGATTTTAAAATTATTGCAAGAGTTATTTAAAATTATTGCAAGTTAATATATTTGTTCATTTCCCATCTTTATGATTCTCCAGTCTTGGGACTCAAATGTATGGAAAGCATCTGTAAGAGACTAGATTCTGCTGTACTTAGAGCTCTCTAAACCCACACTTAAGTCATCTTATACTCATTTCATCTGGAAAGATGGCAGTAAGTTGTTGTTAACATTGTGAAAGGCAGCAGATATAGCTGCATATTGTATCATAAGAATAGACAATTTTAAAAAGAGTATAAGATGAAGTACCCTTTCACAAAGCTGTAATTTTAACTGGTAATTAAACTCAACTGTTTCATTTTCCCAGTCAGCTCATCAGTAACACTAGAAAATAAATGATCTGAAAGTGAAATCCTTTGGGGAAAACAATAGTAATTAATTACATTTCTCAAGGGAGAACATATTCCCAGTGCTTGTTTCTGGGTAACCTCTTGAGCAACAAACATTGTAATGTACAGGTGGGATAGAAGGTAGGAGGCTGTTGGAAATTAAGATAATTTAAAGTGAATATTCATGAAGTTTCCAGCATTGGCTTATACATTAAATCCACCATCATTTGTTGTTTTCTAACAAATTGCAAAGTCAATATATAGATTACTCAATGTGAAACTATTTTACACCAGATATAATTTAATATCTCAAGACTCTCTGCATATGAAAGTGAGGAGAACAGATTCCATAGGATTTGCTGCAGTTCTTTCTTGGCACTGCTCCAGAGGTTCATCATATATTCATAGACTTTAGAGATGGAAAAAACCTAACAGATTATGGAGAGGTACCTACTTGCAATACATGGTGATTTCCTAGAGAACATACTATTATTTTTTCCCCCATCAATTTTAAGACTTGAAGTGATTGGACTTCTCCTATTGTTATTGATAAACTAATAGGCTTCCTTTTATTGACTATCTTCTGATGTTCAGCCTTAACGTTCTTCTGCTTAATTTAATCCAGTTACCTCAATTTATTGTGTTTATTCTCTGCATGGTTATCCTAACACTCTTTGGTTCTTTTTAGCCACCCTACATGGATTAAAATTTTAATCTATTTTAGTATGACAAACCGTTGAGACCTTTAATAATTTTTGGTGCATTTCTCTGTGATCCCTCCATTGTAGGGATCCTGACATACATAACACAGTTGTCAGCCAACAACACTGAGAAGAGAAATCACTATCTTTGGTACCAAAACCACAGTGCTCACTCAAGTGAGCGAAAGATGCCATCCAGAAAATAAATAAGCATTTCCAATATTGCCATGTAAAGAAAACAAGCTGGTCCTATTACCTGCCTTTGGAGATTGTGGCAGACATCTGTACTATTTTAAGAATAGTATGTGTCTCAGTTTACCTGTGTGTTGTTATAATACTGGCTGCATGGTGTCAAAGTGTTAACCCCAGTTGAACATAACATTTTTGAAACTGCTGCCTGTGAGGTACAGCACTGCTGCAACTACCAAAATTCAGAGCTTGCTGATAATGTTTTGAGCTATGGGATAATGCCCAAGATACCAACTGCTGCAACATAGAGCAGGCCCACACCTCCAAATGTTGCAGGGTGAGTTGCACCCATCCTACCCTCAAGTTGCCATCTGCCACCATGTTAGAGGTACCCACTTTCCATTTTTCCAGTGATACTTGTATTTCTCAGCCTCTTGAGGCAAAAATACAATATGATCAGATTCACAATGAGACATCTAAAGGACGAGGTGCATCTTAGGTTTTGTGAAGCCCTGTGCCACTTTAAATGTGTAGGAATCCAAGAATGTTTGCACATCTTATACTAGAAAGCAGCCGATTCAAGGCCGTAACCATAGTCTTCAAGTAATCAGTGATGGGACCGGCAGGAGTTTGCTGTGTTCATAGACTCCCTGAGCTAGTGTTTCTGGATCATGAATACCTTTGAGTCAGTGACTCCCAGAACAGAGGAACTTGTGCCACAGTAAACACAGTACGTGTATTTAGTGGTGAGCCTGAAACAACATTTCTGAAAGTTAGAAACATTTGGAAATAATTTACTTAGCATATATAGCATTTTCTCTGTCCTCACCATTCTGATTCAGTATTTCTAAGTACAAAATTAGCAATAATATAAATGAGAGCAATATGAGGCAGATGCTCAGCTGGTGTAACTTGTCATATCTGAAATCAGTGGAGCTATGACAGTTTACACCAACTGAGGATCTGCCCCAGATGTGTATGAGACGGTAATAAATTTGGGTCTAAAGCATAATTGCTGTACCTCCTTAAAGCAGTCATCACTCTTAAAAGACTAAAGTTTACCCAGCACTCCTACAATTAACTTTCACTTTTTATATCCTGTAAATTAATGATATCAGAAAGCATCATCTTGAAACTGAGGTCAAAGAAAGTTACAGAGAGGGTAAAAGAAAAGAACGCACATTCATTACAAGATTTGTTTGTCTGTGTTTGGGTCTTTGTCCCAAAAGGTCAATATGGAAAAAAAAAAAAGTTTCACTTGTCTTGAACTATGCCATTGCTACACTGGAACTCAAAATCAAACATATCACAAAGTAAACACATGCTGAATTAATATGATTCCTAAATAATTAGCAATTTCAAGCAGATGTGCATAATATAACAGAAAGGTTGAGAGAAGACAAGGTAAATTTCAAACCCACTTGAAACCTGTGAGTTACTTACAGAGCCAACTGTTTGAAAGTTCTTTGCACATAACATGTTTAACCATTTGGTGTAGCCAATGTTCCAACATGACAAAGTCTAAGTAGCACCAAATGACTGGAAATCATCATAGTGATGTGTCAAGTTGGAGAGGAAAGTATTTTCATCCCATGTGAGCTGCCTGAACATCATGGGAAGATGACATGGGAAAGCAACAGGAGTCACAAACAGAAAAAAAATGAAATCTAAATAATTCAGCATGGGAGACTATATATCTGGATTTCTAAAATAAAAAGCCAGAAACAGGTTATTAACCACAACTAATGACAACTTTCCACAGAACAAGTGAATTGCAACAGGCTGGTAATACTGGCTTTATTATTATTTGTTTGTATTGCACCAATGCCTAGGTCAGAGCCCAGTAATACTAGGAAACATACAAACACATTATAAAGAGATGGCTCGTGCCCCAAAGTGCTTTCATTACAAGACAAGACAACAAACAGATGTGGGAGGTCCACACATTTGACTGTTTTACTGTAACTGCACTGGGATCCACAGATCACAGAGTATATCCATAGATCAAAGAGGAGAACAAAAGCATAGACAATACAGAGATGCATATAGAAGTAACAGTACGTGAGGACCCAATCCAACAAAGCACTTAAGCATGTGCTTAACCTTAAGTGTGGATCCCCATTGAAGATAATGTGTTTGAAGTCATGGAACTTCTCATATATATGTTAAAGTTAAGTACATGCTTAAGTGCTTTGCTCGATCAGGTCCAAAATGAAGAATGAAAATAAAGAATGAACAAATAATTTAAAAAGTAGAACACTTTACCAGAACCTCCAATAAGTAGATACTAATCCAACAATTTGATAGACTCTCTCATTTAATAAACTACTGCATAATAAATAGTACATATCCAGTAATGATGATTATTATGCATTTCTTAGAATCAAAGAACTGGAAGGGACCTCGAGAGGTCATCTAGTCCAGTCCCCTGCACTCAAGGCAGGACTAAGTATTATCTAGACCAGTGGTTCCCAAACTTGTTCCGCCGCTTGTGCAGGGAAAGCCCCTGGCGGGCCGGGCCAGGCCGGTTTATTTACCTGCCACTTCTGCAGGTTCGGCCGATCGCGGCTCCCAGTGGCTGCGGTTCGCTGCTCCAGGCCAATGGGAGCTGCTGGAAGCAGCAGCCAGTACATCCCTTGGCCCGCGCCACTTCCAGCCACTTCCATTGGCCTGGAGCAGGGAACTGCGGACACTGGGAGCTGCGATTGGCCGAACCTGCGAACACGCAGGTAAACAAACCGGCCTGGCCTGCCAGGGGCTTTTCCTGCACAAGCAGTGGAACAAGTCTGGGAACCACTCATCTAGACCATTTAAAATATTACTAAGAGTATTTCAAATTTATTTTTACTACATAAGTTCACCATTCATCCTTTGTGTCAGTTCTTCAAAAGGGAAATGTCCCCCATTTTTCAAAGCTGTAAAAGTTGACTTTTCAATCTGCAAAACAAAATATGTTTTGCACATAATATTGTGTCTGGTTTTTCTTAAGGGGGATATAGGGTATTATGAAACCATCACCCAGTCTAGCAAAGTAACTAAGCATATGCTTATCTTTTGTCTCTTCAAAAATCACACAATACAAAAATTCTTCATCTCACATGTGCACGGGTCATCAGGTTGAGAAAACAATCTTGATAGTTGCCAGAAGTGTAAAGAAATTAAAAGTGATATTGGGAATATATTCATTTTGGTGTCATCCATTGAATTATTATGGAATAATATTATTAAAGTAATGGAAAAAGAACCAAGAGTGGAAATACAAGGATCATCCAAGTTTAGGCCACAATACAGCAAACTACTTAAGCAGATGCTAAACTTTGAGCACATGGATAGTTCCATTGAAGTCATGAGACTATTCAGGTGCTTAACATTAAGCCTGTGAAGTGGATCTCTTAATATATTAGCCTGCTTAATGGGCTCATTAGCAGATTGCAATATTCAATTTTCAGTGTCTCTCATAAACCAAGGACTGCTGTTGATAAACATGGAATAGAGAGTCGATTTTAATTCTTGCAATACGTATTGTAATTACTTGTACTATCTGTGAAACTTTTGCTTGTACAATGTACTTTTATTTTTAGTATGTACTTATATATTGTGACAAAGTTCCTCCTCTACCTTGGTGGCTCTTGAACTTGTTGGCGGATTTGCTCACCTCGGAGGTTCACAGCAGCCCTCAGTTTGGCCATTTTCATGAACCCACAGTCCAGGACAACTCCTCCTGTGTCTGACCAGGAGTTGGGAGGTTTGGGGGGAACCCGGGCCCGCCCTCTACTCCAGGTTCCAGCCCAGGGCCCTGTGGTCTGCAGCTGTTTAGAATGCCTCCTGGAACAGCTGTGCAACAGCTACAACTCCCTGGGCTACTTCCCCATGGCCTCCTTCCAGCACCTTCTTTATCCTCACCATAGGACCTTCCTTTTGGTGTCTGATGATGCTTGTACTCCTCAGTCCTCCAACAGTATGCATTCTCACTCTCAGCTCCTAGTGCCTCTTGCTCCTCACAATACACACACCACAAACTGAAGTGAGCTCCTTTTTAAAACCCAAGTGCCCTAATTAGCCTGCCTTAATTGATTCTAGCGGCTTC
Source organism: Eretmochelys imbricata (assembly GCF_965152235.1). NCBI lineage: Eukaryota > Metazoa > Chordata > Testudines > Cheloniidae > Eretmochelys > Eretmochelys imbricata. Next base: position 147,970,985 of record NC_135572.1, read on the forward strand.
TTGATTGGCTGCAGGTGTTCTAATCAGCCTGTCTTAATTGTCTCCAGAAGGTTCCTGATTGTTCTGGAACCTTCCCTGCTCCCTTACCCAGGGAAAAGGGACCTACTTAACCTGGGGCTAATATATCTGCCTTCTATTACTCTCCTATAGCCATCTGGCCTGACCCTGTCACAATATGGAGTATTTAATTGTACTATATCTTTTTTCTTGTATTATGTGTGAGATTTTTAAACTATTGCTGTCTGTTTTGTTGTTTGTTCATGGGTTTTTAAGAGTCTCAGCCAAAAAATGTAGGCCTAAAACCTTTAATTGAATCTTCACAAGTGCTTTCAATTCAGTGTCTTCAATGAGACTTTGCATAAGCACAGGGATCAACCTGCTAGGTGCAAGAGAGTGCATAGTGCTGAGCATTACTGTAAATTGCTGAGTGCTCTCAACTCTCAAGAGAAGTTGAGCACACCCAAAGAGCACATTGCACTATTGAGCCCTTTAACAGCTTCATGAGCTTCAGAAGGCTATTTCACTTACCCATCTTCCTCTGCTAACATAAGTTCCTTGGCACAACCAGAAGAGTGAATGTAAAAACATTTATTTATCTTTATGTTAGCAGGTGAGATACCATGATCATAAAGTATAGATACAAAATGATAAAATGTCTGCTTCTCAAATTCTCTCAACTTCTGCCTGTCATTTATTTCTTTGTAATATCAGGAAGGTGGTAATAATTGCATAGCAATCCATATTAGATTGTTTTAAAGTCCTAATCCATTGTTCGCATGTCACTGAAGGCATAACCCACAAATCATGTGTAACAATGATGGATTATGACTTTTTAAAAGCTTTTGTTATATTTTTAAAAAATTGAAAAAAAAATTAAAAAGCTTGTTCTTAACCTAATTCTGTCAGAGGGAGACAGTCTATATTGTTTTTTTCCCTAAGAAAAGAAGAAAAAGACTTGCATTACCATTTGCTTGCCTGGCAGATTTCTTAAAACACCACCTTCTCCGCTTAGTTTTATGTTTGCAGTCCCTTGATTCATGACATGGCTATTATCATTCCGGTCAGAGAAGACTAGATAGAACTCTGGAACCCCTCCATGTCTCTCCTTAACTAAGTGGCCAGGCCATTAGTTGCATATCACAACAGAACCTCTTTTATGAAGGACAGGAGCATGTAACTTCAACAGCTCTATCCCGTCACATTGGGGGTGGGAGGGAGGATGTGGACATGGGGACAGAGAGAGCTTGGAAGGGAAGTTGTCCAAGATACCTGGGGTGAAATGTTGCCCCATTAAGTTAATGTCTAAACTCCCAATAACTTCAATGAGACAAGGTCCAGTTCTGATCTCACGTATACCTCTGTAAATCAGGAGTAACTCCAAAAAAGTCCATGGAATTACACTGGTTTAAAACTGATGTGAGATCAGAATCAGATCCATGGAAATCCACTGTGGCAGCAAACACTGCCCACCAATTATGAGAGCCTGAAAATATTTTATTTTGATCACACTAGTTTCTTGTATCAGCCTGGGATTTTCTCTTCGTATTGACATATTATGTATATTTTTTAAATGAGCAGCAGTGAAACTGTGAAAACAAATAATTTCATAGTTCTGATACTACCACAAACCTTTACCTTTATTAGACCATAAGCTTTCATGGGCTACAGCCCACTTCATCGGATGCATAGAATGGAACATATAGTAAGATAGATATATAGATATATATGCATGCAGATAAGTTGGAAGTTACCATACAAACTGTGAGAGGCTAATTAGTTAAGATGAGCTATTATCAGCAGGAGAAAAAAACTTTCATAGTGATAATCAAGGTAGCTCATTTAGACAGTAGATAAGAAGGTGTGAGGATACTTAACTTAAGGAAATAGATTAAATATGTGTAATGACCCAGCCACTCCCAGTCTCTGTTCAAACCCAAGTTAATGGTATCTAGTTTGCATATTAATTCAAGCTCAGCAGTTTCTTGTTGGAGTCTGTTTTTGAAGTTTTTCTGTTGCAAAATTGCCACTCTTAAATCTTTTACTTAGTGGCCAGAGAGGTTGAAGTGTTCTCCTACCGGTTTTTGAATGTTATGATTCTTGTTGTCAGATTTGTGTCCATTTATTCTTTTGCATAGAGACACTGCAGTTTGGCCAATGTACATGGCAGAGGGGCGTTGCTGGCACATGATGGCATATATCACATATTTGCAAGGATAGGTTCCTGGGTTAGTGCTATCCTTGCAACAAAGACCGATGCCAACTCTGTCCACTTATTTATTCAAGTGATACCATCATTGGACCTAATCACATTAGCCACGACATCAGGGGCTCGTTCACCTGCACATCTACCAGTGTGATATATGCCATTGTGTGCCAGCAATGCCCCTCTGCCATGTACATTGGCCAAACCGGACATTCTCTATGCAAAAGAATAAATGGACACAAATCTGACATCAGGAATCATAACGTTCAAAAACCAGTAGGAGAGCCACTCAATAAAAGATTTAAGGGTGGCAATTTTCCAACAGAAAAGCTTCAAAAACAGACTCCAATGAGAAACTTGAATTAATATGCAAACCCTACCATTAACTTGGATTTGAATAGAGATTGGGAGTGGCTGGGTCATTACACATATTGAATCTATTTCCTTAAGTTAAGGATCCTCACACGTTCTTGTCAAATGTCTAAATGGGCCATCTTGATTATCACTACGAAAGTTTTTTTTTCTCCTGCTGATAATAGCTCATCTTAACTAATTAGCCTCTCACAGTTTATATGGTGACTTCCAGCTTATCTGTATGTGTGTATATATCTATATATAATCTCTTACTATATGTTCCATTCTATGCATCTGATGAAGTGGTCTGTAACCCACAAAAGCTTATGCTCTAATAAATTTGTTAGTCTCTGAGGTGCCACAAGTACACCTGTTCTTTTTGCGGATACAGACTAACACAGCTGCTACTTTGAAACCTTTACCTTTATGTAAATCACTATAGCTGATCTGTTGTTGTCAGTTCATGCAGCCCTGGCAGACACATTTTTGGAAGAAATATTTTTTATTATTATTATTTTATTATTTTATGTATTAATGAGTACATGAAAATACTTGGGCTCTCATCATGCAATGGTCCCCCTGCACCCATTCAGAGCCTCACTGGAGTCCACCTGCATGGAGCTCCATGCAGGACTAGGGTCTTAGTTATAGAGGTCTGGAACTAGTGGCTTCATTTTTGGATGTTGTGAGCACCTATAGGTCCCATTAAAGTCAAAAGTAGTTGTGAACTGAAAATCAGCCTATTTAGCCAGAGCTTTTAATGAAATGCTTTCTTTGTGTCTGTGTGAGTAAGAAAAAATAATGAATCAATCATGTTAACTACTGGGAGAAGAGAGAGAGCCAGATTCTTTACAACCTTGTGTCATATGAAGTGCTTTGTAATATAGGAGTCAAATGCCACCAACTCAAAATGCTTGCATTTTACACTCACTTTGCACAGGTGTAAATGACCACAGATAATGGAGAATCAGGACCAGGGAGAAAGAGTGTGTATAAAACCAATATTTTGCCAAAGGGGAACTGTATAACAGCGGTATACTCACCTATAGTAAGAGCTTTTCAGAACTATTGACGGAGAGAAAGAGAAAGAAAACTCTAACCAATACAACATCATTTAATCTGTCACTTTTTAAGATTTATTATGTTTTGTCAATAAACCTTCTGTCACTTTTAGTTTTGGATATATAATTAGAGAGGTTTTTTGACTCTTTGAGGTTTATATTTTGCATCTGCTGTGACTTTTGATTTTTAATGATGGGTCTTCCTAACTCTTATAACCTTTGTTTACTATCAGTTTAATATCTATACAGCCTGTCTTGTGGCAGCCCAGTCTCATCCTCCAAATGTACTTTCTTTTGTAATGCTCTTATATTTTGTGTGTTCCTAAACTTAGGACATTCTAAGAGTATGACTGATACCTATTATCATTATTGTTGTTGTTTGGAGAGAAGTGACAATGTGCTCAGTGTTTTACAAGATGTACAAGCAAACACAACCCATTCCTCAAGGATTTACCATCTAAGTAGACAGACAATGACTAGACACATATGTTGGACACAAATGCTGATGAACTTTTAGCTGTAGTGGTGTTGGTAAGTTCTTTGTGCCCTGAGAGACCCAGAGGATGGTGCTAACATAGTTAATTTGTATTATTTATTTTTCATTTCTTAGTAACAGCATTATACAGATTAGCATTTATGGGCCTTGCATAAAAAGTGGGAGGGACTTTATAGGAGGGAGGCTGGGCACCTGGTGCACTGGTAGAGATTTCCAAGGAGACTGCAGGAAAGAAGGTTTGAAGGAGGGAATTGTGATACTGGCATCACTGGCAGAGAAAAGGGTACAAGTTGAGATGTAATTCGAAAGAGTGCAGACATACAGGCAAGGGTTAAGCTGTGCAGAGCCTTGAAACAGAGAATTAGGTATTTAATACATGAGGTAGAAGAAAGCCCCTGAATGGATTCTCAAAGAGGGGAAGAATGAGGTCCAGAGGGGAGCAAGAAAGACGATATTTGCTGCTGCATTTGGGACAGAGGGAAGAAAGTTAGACGGTAGCTGGAGAGGTCATAGAGGAAGAGGTTACAGCCATCATGTCAGTAGATGATCAAGGCATGGATTAGTTGGATTTTTGATATGCTGTGAAGAGAGTAACTTCAGGATTCAGTTACAACCTGGCTATGCAGAGACAAGGAGAGGGAGCTGTCAAATATGACTCAAAGGTTGCCATCCTGAGTGACATTGAACATGGTAATGTTATCCACCATAAAAAAGAGGGGAGGAGGTAAGGCAAGCTGTTAAATTTTTGCCCTGTTGAACTTGATTCACTAGTGGCACAGATAAGAGAGTACGTTGGAAAAGCAAAACAATTAATAGATTTTTTTAGAAAAAAAGTCAATTAATATAACTTAATGACTCCTTCATGTCCTTATATTAAGAACAAATCAATAATGCAGAAAGATTTTAAAATGTGGATTGCTGACCCAAACATGCAAATGCTAGAATATGAACTGTTAACACTGATGAAAAGTACTTACAAAGAAGAACCAACTCTGGAAACCTCACTTTGGAAACATTTTCTTCAGTTAGGGAATCCTCTGTTCTCTTTCATTCCATCCAGTTCCCCAGTCACTCCCAGGTTTTAAGTACTGATGGGTTAGAACCAGTGTTGTTACATAAGGTGACAAGGGCACAGGATATGGCAAGTTCATGTCAGGGATTTTATATCCTCGGTGCATGGAATGCTTAGTGGATGAGCAGGGGCATAGCTAGTGAACCCACGGTCAAGTGGCTCTACCAACTACACCTGCCCCTCATCTAGTCCTTTTAAGTACAAGGGCAGTCATTTGTGTGTGAGTGAATTCTGCCACCCATGAAGCACGCATTCACCATATCTGTTTATTTGGGTTTGGCACACCTTTGGGTATTTGATCATTAATGAGTAGGCCTACTCCTACAAATATCCTCAACAAAATTTCTGGCTGGGTTGTAACCTAGCCCTACTTGATCATCAGACCTCTAAGGAAGCATATCTCCCTTACCTCTTCTGCAATGGGGAAACAGAGATTTCTGGGACCAAGAGTTTGAGGGGGGGGAAGAGTAGGATCCACAGGTTGGCCACTTTCCCATCTCAAGCAAGTGGGTGGAGACAGCTGGGAAGTGAGTGGAGCCTTGACTCTGCATCAGCAATATGCTGCTTAGCAGAGGTCAGGTGGTGTAAGGGCAAAAGTAAGCTGACCCTTGTAACTGCAGTGATTTCCTTCCCCAGAGAGCACTAGAGGTACAGGGAAGGAATTGTGGCTGAGGTAACTCCTGGGGTGGCACAACTGCATACCACCCTTCAGGCATGGCTGATCCTAAAGGCTATGAAGTTTTAAGCTATTTGAAATCAATAATTATCTCTGTTTCATTGGCTCTGTTTTTCTTAATGTAACTCAGTATTTATATTGAAAATGCTGATAAACCTTTATCTGCAGTGGTGTAAGCAACTGCCATAATAACAAAAGCTGATTATTTTTAATGACCGCTGTTCTCACTTACAGTTCCGCTAGGCAGGATTAAAACATGCTATTCTTGTTATCCATACACATTTAATAATATTACCACATATAACTAAAGTACCTGGTTCTCTCTCTCTTCCCATATTTTTTATTATTTTATAAAATAACCTTTCACACACACACAAAGACTTTTTCAAATAATATCAAGAAAATAATAAATAACACAATCCAGAACTACTGAAAATATAATATATAAATCACAGAACTAAAATGACTGTAATAAAGATGTGCTGAGTTTAACGTGAAAGATGCTGGAGGAATCTGGTATACAATTCCCAGATGGAAGAGAATGCTTCCAAACTCAGACCACATATGCAAAAAGTTTGACACCTGAAGCTACATAAAGAAGGCCTTTCTCAGACAAAACACTCAACTTAGTCAATGAGAGTTTAGCCTGCATAAGGTCTGCAAGATTTGGCCTCTGAATATTGCAATTGGATAACAAGCGACAAGTCAGAAACAGCATATATGTTATGAGTATAAACAGCAACACTAACTGATTTTCACAAATAGATTGGTGTTGAAATATGAAATGTTTTTATTCATTTTATTGCCAAATTACACCTCTTTTATGGATCCCTTTGTGCACGTGTGGGACAGAATTTGGCTCTTAGGGTGAGAATCTCAGCTGGTGAAATTTGGTGTATTTCCATCGAAGTGAGTGGAGCTACACTAATTTACATACAACTGTGTATCAAGCACTTTTTCTTTATCCTTTGCAGCAATCCTTTGAATGAAAGTTTAATTTGAGAATTACAAAAGTTACAACAACAAATCAAATGAGCAACTCAATTTTGTTTGTGTTGTAATAATATATCTAGAATTGCAGTAGCATCCCCACTACTCAAAGAAAAGACAGACAGGCTATGATAAATTATGTTTTCCAAACTGCAACTGTCATTAATATCCTTAACTCAGCTCCTTATTGAGGTTTTTCCTCCATGTAAACATTTTGGGGTAACTACTGCACTCAGTAAATCGAGATGATTGGTAGGTTTTATTTTAGCAACAGTAAAACAGACACAGCTCTTAAAATGAGACATCATTTTGAACAATTCAGAGTTTGGCTTTTTTTTCCTACAGCAACTCGCCATCATTCACCAGTCTGTATTTTCACATTTGTTTCTGAAACCTTTAGGTTTTTAATAAAATGAAACACGCACCGGTAATATTAAAACTTTAATCATAAGTATTTGTATACACATTCTTACCTCAGCTCAGAGATGTTAGTTTCTGAAATCATGCAGTTCCCAATTACCTTTTTATCTATAAATTGGTTTCCTCTAAGCATTTATTTCCAATTGTATCTTTTCTTCTGTGAATTTAATAAGTAGAAGCAGTTTGAACTAAATATTGAAGCTAACTTCAATGTATTTTTTCTAATAAAGAAATAGATGTACTTTTTCTTACATACTGTATGCAGTAAGTGTTTGAAGAGAATATGATTTTATACAACTCAAACATGTTTAAAATGTTTCACATACCTAGAACATATAGTTATGAGGCACTATCTGCTCATATGCTCTGCAAACACTAATTTCACATTCATAGATATCGGTATAATTAGAGAGAAAAACATGCAGACTAACACTCTTTTTTTTCACTTGAGACCCACATCCTCTCTGATAAGCTGGACTGTAAGCTCTCTTGGGAAGGTACTCTCTTTATTTGTCTGTATCGTGTTTAGCACAATTGGGAACCTGATCCCTAACTGAGGTTCCAGTGATTTATAATTGTTGTTTTCACGATTGGTGAAGAAGGTATATATTATAGTGGTGAAGCAGTGCCAATATAGTTAACATTGCATCACAAATTCTATTTAAAGGTTGACCTAAGTCCTCTAAAAGTGATATGCTTCGTTGGATTCCTTTGAAATTTGGTGTGCTTCAGGAGAGAGCAGTGACCTAAATTTGAAGTCATATATGAGTTAGGCGTTCCAGAGTGATAACACCTGAAAAATATAGTTGTTTTTCCAAAAAATTTTGGGGGGTGAGAGGAGGAAATAAAGTATTTTGATCTAACACCCTGTGTAGATAGTGCTAGGTCAACAGAAGAATTCTACTGGCCTAGCTACTGCCTCTCGGGGAGATGGATTACCTACAGCAATGGAAGAACCCCTTCCATCAGCACAGGGAGTGTCTACACTGAAGTGCTACAGTGGTGCCACTGGAGTGCTGCAGCTGTGCCGCTGCAACATTCCAAGTGTAGACACAGCCTAAGTTAGTTTCAGGTTTTTAATGTTGCTCCAGCCTTTTGTTCTGCTGCTTGACTAGTTCACACTGCTGTACATATCTGTATAGCTGTGGCTAGGGTTGACTCAGTTATGTACTTAACCTAAATCCCGTTGTAGACAGCACTAAGTCAATGGAAGACTTCTTCCATGACCTAGCTACCACCTCTTGGGGAGGTGGGTTAACTGCAGTGATGGGAGAACCCCTCCTATCAGCATAGGTACTGTCTACACTGAAGTGCTGCAGTGGCGCAGCTTCCCTGTAGGATAAATTAAAGGAGATACCTAAATATCTCCCTTCCCTGGTGGAGCTTTGTAGCAATTTGAAATCTTGAAAAATACTGCTTACTAACTGTCGGTTGTGAAGGTTTGTCAAAGCTGAAGTTCACTGGAGTATTGAAGAGTGGTGCATTGATGAGATCCTGCAACATTTGTTGCTGTTTTCCTTCTGTTTCTGTTCTTCTCTGTCACTAGTTTATTTCTGACACCATGTCATGTGTTTCTTGTACACGGTAAGTTGAAGGTCAGCCACCACCAGGTCAGGCTTCTATATCTATATCAGATATAGACTACAGTGCTTACTTCTCAGGGAGATTCACACTTGATGTGTTGACTATAAGATCCTTTAATGCTCTGCCAGGTATGGCTAAGGATAGCTTAAATAAACTATGTTACATATAATACCATTTAGTATATGCAGAACAATATAATGCAGTATAGCATTCCATTACAATGATATGCATGAAGTATACCCGTTCTCAGCTCCCCACCCAAAAGGTCAGGACTTCCTCAGATCTTGGCTCAAATGGAGGATGAGGAGGGAGGATTCAGACCCCCCCCAAAAAAGTATAGTCACCTGAGAATCCAGCTCACGTGAAGATGGTAGGGAGGGGGTCCAATCCCTGCAGATGGGTATTGATCCCCCAGATCCTGGCACTCACACAGGAGACAGCAAGAGGGGCTCAGGTTTATTTCCCCCACTGCTCTCCTTGGAAGGCTGTTCCAGAACTTCACTCCTCTGATGGTTAGAAATATTCATCTAATTTCAAGTCTAAATTTGTTTGATGGCCAGTTTATATCCATTTGTTCTAGTGTCAACATTGGCACTTACTTTAAATATCTCCTCTCCCTCCCTTATCCCTCCAATGTATTTATAGAGAGAAAGCATGTCTCCCCTCAGTTTTCATTTGGTTAGACTAAACAAGCCAAGCTCCTTAAATCTCCTCTCATAAGGTAGATTATCCATTCTTTTGATCATCATAATAGCCCTTCTCGGCACCTGTTTCGTTTTGAATTAATCTTTCTTAAACATGGAAGACTAGAACTGCACACAGTGTTCCAGTTGAGATCTCACCTATGTCTTGTATAATGGCATATTTCGCTATCTCTGTTGGAAATACCTCACCTGATGCATCCTAGGATTGCATTAGCTTTTTTCATGGATGTGTCACATTGGTGGCTCATAGTCATCCTGTGAACAACCAATACACCCAGGTCTTTTTCCTCTTCTGTCACTTCCAACTGATACATCCTCACCTTTAGCAAAAATTCTTGTTGATAATCCCTAAGTACATGACTTTGCACTATTAAATTTCATCCCATTTCTTTTACTGCAATTTTCAAAGTCATCCAAATCTTCTTGTATGACTCCTTTATGGCAATACCTCCCAACTTTGTGTCATCCACAAATTTTATTAGCAGACTCCCGAAGTTTCACACTCGTGCCAAAGTCATTAATGAAAATGTTAAATAAGATTGGTCTGAAGACTGATCCCTGAGGAACTCCACTAACAACCTCCCTCCACTCTGACAGTTCACATTTCAGTTTGACCCATTGTAGTCTCCTCTTTAACCAGCTCCTTACCCATCTTTCAATTCTCATACTAATCCCCATTTTCTGCAATTTAACTAATAATTTCCCATGTGGAACTTACTGAAAACCAGGTAGATTAGATCAACTGCATGTCCTCTGTTTAGAAAATTGATTATCTTCTCAGAGAAAGAGATCAGGTATGATTTTGTATTTTATCCCAATTACCATTTACCTCTATGTCCTTAACTACTTTCTCTTTGTTCCAACGCTTTGCATATAACTGAAGTCAAACTAGTTTCCCTGATCACTTTTTTTCCTTTCTTAAAAATAGGTAGTATAGTAGCAATTCTCTGGTCATAGGGTACAGCCCCTGCATTTTCAGATTAATTAAAAATCCTTGCTATTGGGCTTGAAATTTCATGTTCCCATTCCTTCAGTATTATTGTATGGAGATTATCCAGCCCTCTCTCCCCCCAGTTTGGTCATTAAACTGTTTGAGTTTGACTTCCACCTCAGATTGGTAATTTCTACTTCCATATCCTTGGTTCCATTAGCCAGCCTACCACTACCCATAAACTCCTCATTACACATAGTAAAAACTGAGGCGATGTATTTGTTTAGGTGTTGGGCCATGCCTAGACTATCTTTCATCTCCACCCCATCCTCAGTGCATAGTGGTCCCACTTTTTCTTTTCTTGTTTTCTTTTTATTTATATGGCTAATGAACCTAGAGGGGCAAGAGCCTCCCAGATCTAGGCATCCACATGGGAGCGGAGAATGTGGGGTGACAGATGTGCTTGCCTCTATACTCCCCCAGGTCTCCTGCCATTCACCCTCACTTCTGCCTTCCCAGTGTCCTACTCCTCCACTCCTTCCAACTTCCATGCTTGCGTCACCTAAATGCCCAACCTCTCTCCCCTCCCCTCCCATCCATTCTTATTTATCCCTTCCCCATTGCCCCTCCCTTTGCTGCAGCCTCATCTCCTCTGTCCCCTAATATATCTCCCTTCCTAGCAGGCATTCACGTGTCTAATTTTTCCCCCAAAGAGTTTGGCTGGAGCTTGCTATAATTTCTGAGACGTGGGTCACAATTCCAAGTTGCGCGGAATGTAATCACGCAGTCCAAAACTCCTTTTTTCTTAGTTGAGGGCTTGTGATTAATTTATCCTTAGTTATGTTAATTGAATGGTGAGTTCACAGCTGTCAATCTCAACAAGGACTGTGATTCATCCAGTCATTAGTTCTTCTGAGTTTAACAGTACAAGGCAGCAGAAGGAAATATTTTTGGGAGGGGGCTGTATCTTGGGAACCGCTAGGTCAGATTTTCCTAAATGGATCACTAATGCCCACATGAGGCAAACTAAATTCAAAGCAATCTGAGTAACCATATGGATTTAAGAGCACTTACAAGAGTCAAGCTTTAAAGCATATAAAATGGCAGGGATGGAAACCCTCTAGCTATTTTTCTGTATTGGCACATGTGCACTGTAAAACTGTACATATTTTAAAATACCATTTTCATTTTGGGTCCCCCAAAGATTTAGTGGGTAAATCATGTCAGATTGAGTCTATTTTGACCCATATCACATCAATAGTTTGATCTCTAGCTTTCTAGAGACAGACCACAGACCACAATTCACTGCAGCACAATTTGTAACTCCAAACGAAATATGATTTTGATCATATTACTAGCAGCCAACATTATCCACAAGTGAATGAAGAGGCTGAGAGGGCTGACAGATAGCCAAGAATGTCCTACAGCAGAAGATCCATTTTGTGCTCTTCTGAGTTACAGATCAACACAATAGCAACTATTGATATAGTCCAGCACAATACCTGTTGAACTACTGTTCCAACTTTGGAAAAGAATTTATCTCAAAAGTGATCATACATGAAGAGAGTAGACAAATCACATAAAAAGGCTAAAAAAGCTTCTGAACACTTTTACAATAGGCATCACTCAGAGAACTGCCAGGTGACTGTGCTCATTCAAATTAGATGGAGACAAAGGATGAACAACTCCAGCTGTTGTAAAGAAAAACAAATAAGTGCCCAGATCATCTGTGATCGATACTGACAGTGAAGAGTTCAACAGAAACCAACAACATCTACAGGTTGTTCCTCAGAAAGAACAATCAACAGAGCAAATTCTACAGATGGCAGATGTAGAACAAAAAGAAGACTCAAGGATTCCAGATGGACCAGAGACAGTCATTGCAACTAATAGCCAGATAAGCTAGTTACACATATGGGTCATGTCATTAGAAAACCAGTACAATTCAGAGACACTTAACAAAATGATCCATACTGAATTTTAAATACAGTGTGATAGGGTCAATTTCGTAAACGATAGGAGTGTAGAACTTAAAGGGGGAGATGTAATGGAATGCTAAACTGCTTGATACCGTTGAGCCATTAGGTGATGTGGTGTGTTACATGGCTTATTTAAGCTAATGTTAGCCATAACTGGCAGAGCATTAAAGGATCTTATAGTGAGCACATCTGGTGTGTATCTCTGTGAGAAGTAAACTCTGTTCTCAGTCTATATTTGATAGAGACGCCAGACCTACTAGTAGCAGCCCTGCAACCTACTGGGTACAAGAAATACATGACAATCACAGGTTCTAAGGCAGTCGGGGGTGGGGGGGGATTGAAACACCCACTGAAATGAAAGGAGCAGCTATATGTCTCAGAGCTATTGTTTCAGTTTGTATTCACCATTCAGCTGAGAACATTTCTCCCTCCTATCCTGCAGATGGATGTGTAGAGGAGCTTTTTACCTCCATCATCATTTTATCCTTCCAGTTTGAAGGAATATCAATTAAAGTTGAGTGCAGGTAGGTCCCTATAAAAGGAATTCAGGAGAATTTGTATTCAGGATATTAAGGACTTCATAGATTCTATGGCCATTGTGATCATCTAGTCTAAACTACCTTTGAGTCAGTGCTAGTTCTTTGTCCTCCTCTCCGCCTAGTGGAGAGGATTGAATAGCCAGCAGGAGGCAAGGGTCCCCTGCTCTTTCCTGAATGGTGAAAGGACATGGTGCTGGGCTGAATGAGGCTCTACTTAAGATACAATAACCTCTGACTCCAGTATCAAGCTGAGTGCCCCAGGGGTCAGTCCTGGGGCCGGTTTTGTTCAACATCTTTATTAATGATCTGGATGATGGGAGGGATTGCACCCTGAGCAAGTTTGCGGATGACACTAAACTGGGGTGAGAGGTAGATACGCTGGAGGGTAGGGATAGGGTCCAGAGTGACCTAGACAAATTGGAGGATTGGGACAAAAGAAATCTGATTAAACAAGGTTAAACATGGACAAGTGCAGAGTCCTGAACTTATGACAGAAGAATCCCATGCACCACAACAGGCTGGGGACTGACTGGCTAAGCAGCAGTTCTGCAGAAAAGGACCTGGGGATTACAGTGGTTGAGTAGCTGGATATGAGTCAGCAGTGTTGCCAAGAAGGTTAACGGCATATTGGGCTGCATCAGTAGGATCATTGCCAGCAGATTGAGGGAAGTGATTATTCCCCTCTATTCCCCTCTATTGAGGTCACATCTGAAGTATTGCATCCAGTTTTGGGCCCCCCACTACAAATAGGATGTGGACAAATTGGAGAGAGTCCAGCGGAGGGCAACAAAAATTATCAAGGGGGCTGGGGCACATGATTTATGAGGAAAGGCTGAGGGGACTGGTCTTGTTTAGTCTGCAGAAGAGAAGAGTGAGGGGGGATTTGATAGCAGCCTTCAATTACCTGAAGAAGGGGGGTTCCAAAGAGGATGGAGCTTGACTGTTCTCAGGCAGATGATAGAACAAGGAGCAATGGTCTCAAGTTGCAGTGGGAGAGGTCTAGGTTGGATATTAGGAAACACTATTTCACTAGGAGGGTGGTGAAGCACTGGAATGGGTTATCTAGGGAGGTAATGGAATCTCCATCCTTAGAGGTTTTTAAGACCTGGCTTGACAAAGCCCTGGCTGGGATAATTTAGTTGGTTTTGGTCCTGGTTTGAGCAGGGGGTTGGAGTATATGACCTCCTGAGGTCTCTTCCAACCCTAATAGTCTACGATTCTATAACTCCATTTCTTTCTCCTTAAAAAATGGCAGAGAGGAATAGTACCTGTATGGAAGCTGCTCTCCTTCACAGGCCAGAGAAGAGATGTATGCCAAATACACTGCCCATGAGAGTTGGGAGGCTGTGTAAGTCATGGGCAGTGTATGGAACTGCTAGTGAGTACCAAAACACCTATTCCATCCCACCTAACTTAAAATTGCAATGATTGAGTCCCTCCACATAGCTCGTTATAAACTCCTGAAGGCTATAGTGTAAGGCTGTGGAAACTTCAAAAACAATATATTTTAAGAAAGGATAGTAGTCCTACCTCAGGTACTATCAGGCCCAAATTCTGCTTACCCAAGGCACATGAGTAATCCCACTGAATGTAATGGGGCTACATAAACTGAATAGAATTTGGCCCCAAGTCATATGCACTATATAAAAAAAAAAAAAGATGATGCACTAAGCATTTGGCTATAAGGCCTTTCTAATTCCTGTTTGGATTTTTCTAAAGCATTACTGAGCACGCAAAATGTGATGCTGCTGTCCCGGAAAGCAACTGAGTTAGGATAAAAAAAAAAAAAAAAAAGGCCACAAAAACCTAAAATACTGCTCTAAGATAGCAAAGGGTTACATGATGTTCACTAAGCAATGCACTGAAATTTCCCATCCTGAAGACAAAAAAAAAAGGCAGTTCACCACAGTATGGAAAGATAGGTCATAAAAAATGTGATAGATGAGTCTCTAAACTGGATTTTGGAACATTTTCTACAAAATTTTACAACCAGATTTGTTCATATAGCAATACAAAACGTGTGTGAAAATTCAGAACTCAGGCTCTGAGTATTATTTATATACAAAGATAAGATGAAGTATCGGAAAAGAAATAAAAGATGGGAGTCTGAAATCCCGTCCTGTTTAGAGTAAGCATATTTCACAAGAAAACCTAAATAATAAACTAGATGTTTTTCATTGTATTGCCTGATTACATGAAAATAAATAGCAACAAAACCCTGAAAGGCAAGAAATAGATAGTCTAAGAAACCAAACTAGATCCACTGGTATAGCATGCAGCAGTGCCTCTAGTTCAGGTCTGCACAAGGGGTGAAATCCTGGCTCCGCTAAAGTCACTGGCGCTTTTGCCATTCACTTAATGGAGCCAGGATTTCACCGAAGGCCTCTTCTCCCTTTATGTCCCATTTTGAGATGTTAAATGGAAGTTAAGTAGTGCAGGCCGAATGCTCAGAATGAACTTCATCCTTTAAGACTATGGTATCACTGAGAGCACTGTGTTATATCATATATCACAGTAAAGGGAGATAGTCTAGCCACGAGTTAACTGCAGCCTCTGAGAACACTCTGTTCAGTCACTGAGCCGGGTCTGAGGTAATCAGACAACTGGAGTTAAAGCAAGGGAAAACTATAGCCTGTTGTGCAAAACATCTGCAGATACATTAGTTCTGGATTTCTTTGTTGCTGAAGCCATTGTCACAGGTGGGTGAAAGTTCATCTTCCCTGTAATGGAATGGTAGGGCAGAAAAAAACTTACCTTCCTTTTTTGAGTACTAAATACACCTACATGCTCACATACAAAACAGGAAAGAATTGAAGATTTAACCAGTCCCATAAACAGGTAGGAAGATGCTCAGAGGAAAAGTCAGAAGCTAGGTCTCCATGTGTATGAATGAGTGCAAATGCCCTCAGATCTAGATGTCTGGAAATATATAATGATATTTTCCCCTTTGCTATAAAAATCATGTAACACACTGCATATATAGTACTATTTAGCGTATGAAGACTGTGTTCACCCATTCCCATTCTGAAAATGTGCCGGTTCCTCAGTGTATGAAATGGAAAGCTACAGTAGGTTATAAAAATCTGATGGATGATTTAGGTGGCTGTATTCAGCTGTAAGCAATAAACGCTGAGCTCGGCAGAAACTACTAAAGGCAAAAACGCAAGTGATTTACTAGCAATTTAAAGCACACGAGATTTGTAATGCATGAGGCCCTCAGGCCCATCACTTTTCTGCAGTAATGGGAAACAATATTTTGGTGAAAAATAGCACATTTAATTTCAACCTTGTGGTGTGAAATATAAAGGCATCCTAGTTTCTTCTTTTCCAAGAAGCAGCACGTGTGTATCTTATTCAAATTGCAGGTGGATGTTTAAAAAAAGAGAAGAAAAAGATCTCCTGACTGAATTTTATCACTAGAAAGTTAAAACTAGTTAGATATTAATCATGGTGACCTTACTAGTCCACCAAATTCATCTAAATTTTCAAGAGTAGAACAATTGGCCAAGTTCACCTGAGATTTTTTTTGTTGATGTCCATTAGTTCCTTCATAAAAGTTTGATTGATTGATGGATAGATACTTTTAAAAATAGTGAATGAGCATGTTGGCAAGACCATGTTTCCCGAAACTTGGGAAAGAATTCTCTGTAGTAACTCAGAGCCCTGCCCATGTAGTGTCCCATCTCCAGCCGGGCTGGGGGTTTTTGCTCCTGGCAATCATAGACAGGCAGTTTCATCATACCATCCCCTCCATAAACTTATCAAGCTCAGTCTTAATACAAATTAGGTTTGTTTGGCCCTGCTGCTCCCCTTAGAAGGCTGTTCCCAAACTTCACTCCTCTGACAGTTAGAAACCTTCATCTAATTTCAAGCTCAAACTTGTTGATGGTATTTATATCTATTTGCTCTTGTGTCAGCATTGGCACTTAACTTAAAAAACAACTCCTCTTCCTCCCTGGTATTTATCCCTTTGATGTATTTGTAGAGAGCAATCATATCTCCCCTCAGCCTTCATTTGGTTAGGCTAAACAAGCCAACCTCCTTGAGTCTCCTCTGGTAAGGTGGGTTTTCCATTCCTCTGATCATCCTAGTAGCCCTTCTCTGCATCTGTTGCAGTTTGAATTAATATTTCTTATACATGGGAGACCAGAATTATACACAGTATTCCAAATGAGGTCTCATCAGTGCCTTGTATAATGGCAATAACACTTCGCTATCTCTACTGGAAATACCTTGCCTGATGCATCCTGGGATTGCATTAGCCTTTTTCAGGGCCACATCACATTGATGACGCATAAACATTTTGTGATCAACTAATCTTTATCCTCCTTTATCGCTTCCAACTGATACATCCCCAGCATATGGCAAAAATTCTTGTTGTTAGACCTAAGGGCACTTTGCACGATTCAATTTCATCCTTTTTTATTACTTCAGTTTTCAAGGTCATCCAAATCTTCTTGTATGATATTCTGGTCCTCCTCTGTGTTGGCAATACCTCCCAACTTTCTGTCATCCACTAATTTTATTAGCATACTCACATTTTTTGTAACAAGGTCACTTATGAAAATGTTAAATAAGGTTGGTCCCAATACTGATCTCTGAGGAACTCCATTAACAACCTCCCTCCAGCCTGACAGTTCACCTTTCAGCAAGACCCTTTGTAGTCTCTCTTTTATCCAGGTCCTTATCCACCTTTCAGTTCTCATATTAATCCCCATCTTCTCCAATTTAACTAATAATTTCCCCTGTGGAATTGTATCAAAGGTCTTACGGAAATGCATTTCCTTTGTCCAATAAATCAGTTATTTTCTCAAAAAAAAAAAAAAAAAATCAGGTTGGTCTGCCATGATCCACCTTTTGTAAAACAGTGTTGTATTTCATTCCAATTACTGATTAACTCCATATCCTTAACTACTTTCTCTTTAAAATTTGTTCCAAGACCTTGCATGTAATTGAAGTTTGGCCTATACTTTCCCTGATCAATTTTTTTCCCTTTTTTAAAACTAGGTACTATATTAGCAATTCTCCAGTCAGAGGGGAAACCCCTATGTTTACAGATACATTAAAAATACTGGCTATTGTGCTTGCAATTTCACGTGTCAGTTCCTTTGATATTTTTGGTTTCATTAAACTGTTTCGGTTTGACTTCCACCTCAGATGTGGTAATTTCTACTTCCATATCCTTGTTTCTGTTAGCCACCCTGCCACTACCCATAAGCTTTCATTATCCTCATTAAAAACTGAGGCAAAATATTTGCTTAGGTGTTGGGCCATACCTAGATTATCTTTAATCTCCACCCCAACCTCGATGATTAGTGATCCCACTTCTTCTTTTCTTGTTTTCTTTTTATTTATATGGCTATAGAACCTTTTACAATTGATTTTAATTTCCTTTGCAAGGTCCAACTCTGTAATGGAAAAATAAGAACTGTGAAAAGCCAAGCACTGACCTCCAAAAGATAGCTTTCCTTGCTGATCCTTGCCATCTTCCATTCTTTGAAGGCTTTCTGCTTTCTCTTAATAACCTATATGAGATGCTTGCTCATTCAGTTTTGTCTGTAACCCTTCCCTACAATATTTCCCCTCCACCTTGCTTGGGAAGCAGGCTTCAGATAGCTTCTTCAAAGTAATTCCAAGCCTCCTCCACATTCAGATCCTTCAGTTCTTCAATCCAGTCCTCTTCACTAACTAATTCCCTTAACTTTTTTAAAGTTTTCCCTTTTGAAATCAGGGACCCTAGTTTTTTGTTTATCCTTCCAGTTAGTTTAAACTGAATTAGCTTATGATTGTGGATATGATTATGTCACAGAGGTCACCACAATCACGAAATCTGCAAATTTTGCCATTTAACCATGAAAACAGCAAGAATGCCTTGAAATGCACCATTTTATCCAGGACCAGCAGTAGGGGGTCGCAAGCAGGGCAATTGCCCAGGGCCCCAAGCCACAAGGGGCCTAGTGAAGCTAAGTTACATGCTTCATCCCTGGGTGGCGGGGCTTGGGCTTTGGCTTCAGCCTAGGGCAGGACTCAGACTTCAACCCTGCACAGAGGGGCTCAAGGAGGAGGTGCCACCTCTACCCCCCTGACTCACCTCAGCAGGCCATTCAGCCTGTGGGTCAGTGTCAACCCCTCCACAGTACTCTGTAATACTTTATAGTTAAATTCTTACACATTTTTTTGCCATGACTATACACTGATTTTGTACATTTTTACCATCAGTATTCTGTGAATTTTGCCTCATTTTACCATGACAAAATCAACCAAGGTTGTCCTCTACAACTAGTTCCTCTATGACTAGGATCAGTAACCTTTAGCACGGGGCCCATCAGGGAAATCCGCTGGTGGGCTGGGACGGTTTGTTACCTGCCGCGTCCACAGGTTTGGTCAATTGCAGCTCCCAATGGTCGCGATTCGCCATTCCAGGCCAATGGGGGCTGCAGAAAGTGGCATGGGCCGAGGGATGTGCTGGCTGCCGCTTCCCGCAGCCCACATTGGCCTGGAACGGTGAACCACAGCCAGTGAAAGCTGTGATTGGACAAACCTGTAGATGCTGCAGGTAAACAAACTGTCCTGGCCCGCCAGCGGATTTCCCTGACCGACCACATGCCAAAGGTTGCCGATCCCTGTTCTATGAGGTCCTTACTACTTACCAATACTAAATCTAAAATGGCATCACCTCTTGTTGGTTCAGTAACTATTTGGTGAAGAAATCTGTCAGCCATCACTTCCAGGAATATCTGGGCCCTACCATTATTAATAGCTCTTATGCTCCAATCTGTATCTGGGAAATTAATATCACTTAGTAATGGCTTAGTGTTCCCTATGATTTCTCTCTTCTCAGCTTTGGCAAAACAGCTATGTCGTCAGAGTTGAAACTGCTTCTTCACAAACCTGGCTATTGTGTTTGAGTGTTTGCTGAGATATTCCTTATCTGGGCCATTGTTGTACTTTTCATGTCTGGTTTCTCTAATGACCATTTTTAATCTGACTCCACAGAAAGTAACCAAATTCATAAAAAATAATTCTCCAGTTCTCCACAGCTGCTAGTACATTAATCCTTTCTGTTCTGCTGACATGGCCTCTGGAATTTGGTTAGTGGAAAGGATTAATATGAAAACAAAGACATGAGGAGTACCTTCTGCCAAGGAATTTTCAGAGGAGGAATATAAATCCACCAAAAATGGAGCGCCTGGTGGAGCTACTTAGGGCTAGTGGTGGCCAGGATATGGTTTTCCTATCCAGTGAGAAATTTTGATATTTCAAAATATGTTCTTGCCCAGAATCAGGACAAAAAATTCAAAATTTTATGTTCATGAATCTAAAATCTGGAATACAAATTGAAATGGAAAATTCATCAAAACCTATTCTTTCCTGCAACATGTTTCAGTTTCAACAAATCACTATTTTCTTATATAAAACTGTTTCACTGAAAAATTCCCAACCAGCTCTACATAGGACAAATCAAGATTTAAAGGCCCCAGGGCTCCAGCTGCGGGGCCTTTAAATCAAGCCCGGAACTACCAGCTGCAGAGGCAGCTGGGAGCCCAGGGGTGATTTAAAGGGCCCCGGGCTCTGGCCACTGCTACCGCAGTGGCGCTCTGGGCCCTTTAAATCACCGCCAGAGCCCAGCCGCCACTAGCCCAGGGCTCTGGCAGCAGGGCTCAGGGGTCTTTTTAAAGGGCCCAGGGCTCCCTGCAGCAGCTGGAGCCCCTGGCCCTTTAAATCACTGCTGGAGCCCTGCCGCCGCTACCCCAGGGCTCCAGCAGTGGGGCTCAGTGGTGCTTTAAAGGGCGGGGGGCTCCCGCAGCGGGGCTCGGGCGGTGCTTTCAAGGGCCTGGAGCTCCCCGCAGCAGCCAGAGCCCCAGGGGCTCCAGCAGCGGGGCTCAGGCCACTGTGGGGAGCCCCAGGCCCTTTAAAGCGCCAGCCTGGGGAAGCCAGTCTGGTCCGGCACAGCATACTGGCTCTTGCCGGTACGCCGTACCAGACTGGACTGGTTTACTTTCACCTCTGCCACCAACCCTGATAAATGGTGGACAAACTTACAAAATATCTGTTTTCAAGACTTTTATCAGCTTCTTCGATTATGCTGTTTAGGGAACGTAACACATTGACCAAGTAAAACTCCACATACTAAATAATTTTCTATATGTACTATGGTGGACTACTGCAAAAAAGTATGTGTACAATCCATACTAGTGAAAGCCAGAGGCATGATTGTAGAGAAAATATAAGGGACCAGGTTTCATATGACTTTTTTCATTAATATGCATGCAAAATCTACAGACGTATCAGTATGCCTGATCAAAAAACCAAATTTGTCTTTGCAAAATCAGATAATTGCATGTCCAACAGCATGACCTGTGCATGCAAATACAAAATTGCACAGCTGCATTATCTGGGGCTCTTAGAAAATGCCTCCCAGACTCTTATTCCCAATTGCCATCAATAAAAATAATTTTAAAAGAAAAAAGTTATCTTCAAAGTCATGCAGAGGATTTTGGCTGTAAAGCTCCTGTTAATGTCTATGGCACATTTTGCTCTGAGTTTTTAAAAAATAAATGCACATACAGTTACTATGATCATGCATGCAAAGGACTATTTAAGTGTCTATCTGGTGATCTGCCTGGATAAACATCAGGATTTTTCTGAAAATATAGGCCTCTAAAATTGATTGACAAGATCTGAATATACTAGAAATATGATGACCTAAACTGAATTCAGATATGTTAATTTCCACCAAGGACCTCATTAGTTTTCTGAGCAAAATCAACATATTAAAATTAAAATTGTAATAGATTCAATTATGGGATTACCACAGGCCCAGAGATAAGGTGCAGTGTGTTTTCACTGCCTGAGGAGAAGACACGGGACCAAATTGTAACTGAGTGCCCTAATTTTCCCCATAGTGAAATATTCTGTGCGAGTCCTTTACCTGGCTCAGATTACTTGTCTTTCTACAATGGTTTGGCTGTGTTTCCTGGTGCATTGGATGGGGCAAAGTCAAGACTCCACCCACTACCCACCCACCACCTGTGCAAGAGAGGAAGTATCGGCCTCATGAAGGCTGCTTCTCTTTCTCCTCCATGCTGTCAGGAAGTTGGTAGTCTACACAGCCGAGTTAAGGGACACATTACACCTGCTTTCTCCTGTGAGCGAATTGGTAGAACAAGCTATATTCTCACCCAACTCTTTAAATATTTTGTTTTATAGTCTATAGTACCTAGTCCAGACTTTCAGGTCCTTGAACGTGTTAGTCATTTGCCTTTGACTCAAGTAATATGCTTTGCCCTTCCTTGCCCACTATCTCAACACTCTGTGGATTGTTGTTCCATTTTACCAGTCATCCAGTTATAGTGTTGTAAGTCAAAGAGATCAGATTCCAAGATAGTAGTGATCACTGTTAATTATAAGTGATACCCCAGAGCTAGTCTATGAATAGTGAAGATTTTGTGATTTAAGCCCTATAAAAGGGAGTACCCAGCTAAGGCAGAATATTAAATTTCTGCTCTTTACTGGAGTGACCTCTGATGGCTCTTGTAATGTAAATTGGTTTTGAATCATTATTAAGTCCTCCTAATGTTGACTATGATTTATATAGAGAGTTATATAACAGATTTATTGTACTGTAAGTCCACAAAGGCATATTGTATTTTTTATAAAGGTTGTTGAAAACTTGACCCCATAGAATTTATCTTGAATAAAATTTCTCTCCACACTTCAAAATGATCCCAGATTTATTTTTAATATATTTTCATGAGCTCTAAAATATCTGACCACAGTCGTTACTGTCATTTCATAACCTAGAATCTGCTGTAAGAAATGCAGTCACACCTCTCTTATTTCTTTATGCTGTTCCTTGTATTCTTTCTTTTATTGTGAAACTGTTTTCCAGAGGTTGGAATTCAGTTACTCAGAGACATCAGACTACGGATTAAAAGGGGCAATGCTGGGTAGCAAGAACAGATCACTGTATGCTTGTTTATCTTGTATATGATTCTTAAATGAAGAGATTGTATTCAGTAGCAACTGAATCAAACGAGCAAGCATATATACCCAAAAGGGTTTTGGTATGTCTACCATATTTCATCACTCTCATTTCTTTCCTGTTTTAGATGAGACATAAAACAAAGTCATGACCAGTTGTGGTCATGAAAAAAACCAGTGCTTTTTCCACAATGTAACAGCAGGTAGGAGTATTAGCCTTAACACCGGATCTGTTTACTTGAAATTCCCCATTTGGATAAAGGTATGGCCTGTGCCCTGTGCTTTTTCAAGGACTGTAGCCTTCAAGTCTTGAGGTTACTGCATTTACCGATGGTGAAATGTATGTATAGTGCTTGTGTGTACACACTAATTGTATATAGCTATAGATATGGGTCTATTAATTTTATATCAAACTGATTGTTACCCAGTGATCAGTCACTGGGAATGATTCTGATTTTGGTAAAGGATGTATTAAATGCTAAATTTACATTAATATAACTTAAAATTTACAATTTTAAACACTCAAAATCTAGGAAATACAAAAATTAAAATTCTCAGAATACCCTTAACTCACCCACATTGCATATAAATGCTCTGTGTTAATCTCTATTCACATGTGCAATTTTTCTTTGAAGTCAGTGGAAGTTGTGTGGACATATCAGAGGACAGTATTTTCATTCCTTGACTTCTCACTATTTAAAATATTAATCTGAATGTATCATATTAATGTATTTTTTTGGTAATTAATTGTTAAGAGAAATCAAATAAGGCTATTAGGACACTAATCTCTATATTTCTTTTTCGGTGTAATTCCAGAATTGCAGATCTCCATAATGAAAGATCAACACAACTAGTCGTAGATAACATATCTAATGCTTATATTATGAATTTAGAGTACTTGATAGTCCTATAATTACAATGAACACAGTATCTCAAATACTACTATACAGTAATTTTTGCCAAATGTTGACTTTAAATGGTGACAATTCCATAGTATTTTAATTCTAAAGATAGTATAAATGTTGTATGGTCTACAAGTTGATAAAAACTATTTTTCAGTCTGCTATTTTAAAATAACACTTTATTTTATCTTTATTCATGTTAGCCTTTTGGTGAGTCCTCATTTTGGACTAGCCACTTGAAAAAGTCTAACTCATAGAGTTCAGCTATTTTTCAGTTATAGAGCACACATTTGTTTGTTTTTTGTTTTAAAAAAGAAGTCAATGTTACTTTACGTGGGTAAGATATATTTTTTCACCCAATCTTCTGTTAGTCTACAAGGTGCCACAGGACTCTTTGCCACTTTTACAGATCCGGACTAACATGGCTACCCCTCTGATACTTGACATAACAGTGTGTATGTTAAATGTACATGTGGTGGCATGATTTTTTTCCTGGCCTGAGCATTCATAGACAATTTCAAGGATTGGCATGCCATTGGCAAGCTGCTTTTCCCTAGCTTTTGTGTTTCATGAGATATTAGCCCTTAAATGACTGTATGACCACTGTGTTTTGAACTTGTAGAACAACCTCCTGGCCTGCGACCCAGGCTCCCCTGGCTAAAATACTATGAGAAATGGTGTTGTTTGAGGTGTATGCTGCCCAGACAAAAGCAGAAGGAAGTACTGAAAATCTCACAAAAAACCCTGACTTTGTGATATTTTCGGTTTGATTTCCAGGTCAAAGAGTTCTGGTTAAGCACACCGATTTTGTATGCTTATCAAAATTGAGTTGAACCTTTGCAGGCTGATTCATGCCCATTTAGAATTGCTGAAAAAGAGCATATAGATACCAATCAGGATAGTGGTAATCATACAGAGTTATATATCATGTTGTGAGTCAGCCTGATGGCAAATTAAACTTACCCATAGAGGATAATTAAAACAGGACAATGTCTGCATTGCACAAGTCCCAGAAAATATTATCTGTAACCACGGGTATCTGTCCAACACATATATCCTGTATGTGTTAAGGGTTCAGTACCTACACCAGTTCCATTCTATGGCATACACAGATACACATAGGCAGGCAGAGACATTTCCTATACAGCAGCAATTCTCAAACTGTGGGTTGGGACCCCAACGTGGATCACAACCCCATTTTAATGGGGTCGTCAGAGCTGGTGCTAGGCTTGATGGGGCTCAGAGCTGAAGCCAAAGTCTGAGCCCCACCGCCCAGGGCTGAAGTCCTCAAGCTTTGGTGCCCCCACCGGAAGGTGGGGCTTTGGCCCCCCTGCTCTGGGCAGTGGGGCTTGGGCTTCAGTCTCTCTTCCTGGGGTCATGTAGTAATTTTTGTTGATAGAAGGCGGTCAGAAGGTGCAATGAAGTTTGAGAAACCCTGCTGTACACTAATGGTTAGTGAGGTTTTGTTATTGTCCTGTTAGCAGTGAAACAAATCTCATACATTTTGCTTTAGGGAGTACATTTGTGAATTTCCAAAGTTACATGGGACTTGAGTCCCACTTCTCCCACTGATTTAAACATAATGTGTATGGACTTTTAGCCACCTACCTTTCCAGCTTACTCTAGACGGAGACGTTAAAGGGAGAGGAGAATGATATTTAATTATAGAGGTTGCCACCAAGAGTTTTAAAGAGTTTGACTGCTTTGTATGTTCACAAACGTGGTTCAGTCCTCCTATTTACTGTATGCTTTAAAGATGGCAAAGGTGAGAGGAATACACACTGTAGGGAATTGCCTGGGGATGTTCCTGCAATGCTAGGTGATGGACTAAATGGCCTTATAAGTCTGTTGCCCTCTACCATAGACAGGTCTGGTCTACCCCTCTTGTAAAGGGATCCCTTTCTATGCTATCAGATCTCTCACACACATAATTACGATTTTCATTTTATTTTTAGCACCAACCCTGAATAGTTTCAGGCAATTTATATACATGAGGGTTTTGTTCATTTAAGTTACTTTTCTTAGGAGGATAAGAATTAGCTAGAAAGTATTACTAAATAGGTCAAGTCTGATGTTGCTATGGTCTCTGGATATTCTTCTTTTTATATGTGAAAAATCATAGGCTTTTCTTACAAGTATTGCACAGATTTTTTTATTTAACTCACAGAAACCAGGGTGTTCTAGGTGAGCTCAGAAGAGGAGTAAGAAAGAATTTGTTCTTAAGCTGAATTGTTGCCTGGGACCCACAAGAAGTTATTATAAGAATCCAACCAAACTGCTGAGATTACTGGCAGAGAAGAGTGGGGAACCATTACTGGGGCTGCCTTATTAGATGGCCATGGAAAGAATCAAAATAAGTATTGTGGTAGAAAATTAATCACGCATTGTGTTTGAAATCAGAAATGCCTGAAGCGCTTTATTCAAGTATACGTATACAGGGAGAGTCAGCAATAGCTGCTCTACGTAAGCAGAAAATACAGGAGATTATATAGCTGAAAATCACAATTTGTTAATCACACTTCCTTTAACAGTGTTTTCCTTATTTGGCATATAGTATCGGCTCTAACAGTAGTTTTCCTTATTTGGGATATAACAAAACAAGCTTTTCCTGTTATTGACAGGTTGTTCTTTGCGGTTAGCGAGTCTTTCCTAATTTCTAACTGTTAGGGTTACATTTCCTAAGCTATTCTGTTGCAACTGCCCCACAGTGGAATTTTCCTCAGCCTCTACTTATGCTTTTACACACACAGTTAGCTTGACCAAAGTTTTAGGCCTGCTTGGGAAGTTTTAGGCCCACTGGATTTTTCCCCACATTATCTACTACATCAGGGCAAATATTCTCCACAGGATGAATGAAGAACTATATTTAATTCTATCATTATGACTAAAGCATTCTAGAGAATTCTAAAGCATACTAGAACGTGTGATCTTAATTCTGAAGCATTTAATTAAAAAGCATTTAGCCTTGGCTTTTCTGTAGATCTCTCATGTAATTATGGAATTTTCTTTTTGGCCTTTTGGCTAAGCTCCAGTAAGGTATCTTTTTAATATCTGGTAAGTGAGTGAGAAGGAAGATGACTATATTCTGCACTAACAAATACATTGATTTGATTATTTACAAGGTCTTTACTTATCTCTAACTTCTGTATTCCTATAACTACATTTCACATTGACAGAAAACCTTTGGTACTCATCTCCCAACACCAAGCATAGAATCTTTTGTTGCAGGTATGGTTATTTTGTTTTCTGTTTTTGTAAGTAGTGACTCCTCTCCAGGGATAGTGTAATCTTTGGTCCTTTCATTTTAGTTCACACACTGGTTACTCTGAGCCATTGTCTTCTATATCATGATCATCATGCACCAGCATAGAGATGGAAGACATGCAGTATTCATGCAGAGACCTTCCTTTGATACTGTGAGCTAGGAGTACTATAAGTGAGCCAGTATTATTGTAGGTGCTGATAATTGCTATGCTTCATGGCACTTCCTCTCTCTCCAGAGATGAAGGGTCCAGTATCTCGTTGGTTTAATCCACCTAAACTCCAGTTGCTCTTCCATAAGACATGAGGAAAGATGCCATGATGACTTTCCAATATAAGACCCCTTGCATGGTGGGGCAATGTTGAACTGAACTCACACTTCTGCCTCAAAACAATAGGAACTTTAAATAAGTATATGTTCAATGCCAAAAGACTATGTTAATGCAGACTTAAGGCTACTTGGTGGTAGGTCGTCCCCTTGCAGAATGGTGAGTTGAACAAAACTCAAATTTCTGAAAACCAGGAAATTCACAGATACGGTTGCTCATGCAACCTTATCTCTGCCCTCTTTCAGCAATGCCCCAGATGCCCTGATAACACACATACCTTTACTCTGCCACCGAAGAGTGGGAAAAACAGGATGCCAAACCAGGCCATCTGATACCCAAATTGGTCTGTAGTCAGCAAACCCCATGTTATGGTGTATGCCTTACTCTCCAACAAACTTCTGCAACCTTGTGACCCAGGAATAGTCCAAAATCCACACATTGGCAGTCTTGGCAGTGCACATATTTCTTTTCCCTTAGTAATCAAGGTACCTAGACTGTCAGTTCCAAATCTCCTCACTATGTGTCTTTGGAAACATCACATTACTCTGCTACAAGATCTGGCAGTACTCTGCCCCGTCCCTCCCCCGTGAGCTAGTAAAATACAGATTTTCCCAAACAACCAAGGCTTGTGTACCACCAGTTTCCCACCCCTTCTGCAGCCATCACACCTTTCCCCACAAAAGTCCTCTCTCTCTCTGACTCTGCCCCACCCAGCATAACAAAAATTTTGTTTAGACCAGCTGCTGACTGTCTTGCTGTATTCCCAGTAAACCTCCCTGTAAAATAAAAACACATAATATTAAAACAGAGATAACATGCAACATGATCTATTAAATCTTTATTCTACAGGGGCTCAAAGGTTTGGATTAGAAACATCCATGTTGGGGTGTTCACTAGGGCAATGACTTTGGAACATTCCCTCGAACAACCCAGGCAAGCATAAAATGGCTGTATAGAAACCTTCTCACAGGTTTTTTCTTTATTGGTGTATGAACACCTTCATTCTCCCAGACTGCACATCTATGAAAGCAAAGAAGGGAATGTGTTCTTAAAAACACCATTCACAGTTTGGGTCCCCAGAGACTTAGTGGGTGCCATGCACTACCTTGGGTATAAATTGACCTATTGAGGCCACTTTGAGACCTACATCACTTCAGTAGTTTGCTCTCTAGCTAGATGAAATTTTTTGGAAAATGGCTATTTTTTTTTCAGGGCTCATGTTGTAGTATTATTTCTGTTTGGCTGGGCCTTGGTAGTGATGGGCATTATTTTGCCAGCTGATAAGAGATTGCATTGTGTATAGCACAATCCTTCATAGAGCCATGATATCAGAAGGCACTAGGTGACTAATGGGAGTTTTGCCTTGAATATTGCCAGGATTTCAGCACTCACAAAAGCATGTTACAGTTATATTATATTGAGGATAATGCATATGGTCAGCGACCGGTAATCACCAGGTTGTTGTGAGATTTAATTTAGTAACGTTTATAAAGTACATTAACATGCTTGATTGGAATACAATATAGAAGTACTATTTATATTAATATAACTGCAAGAAAAACTGAGCCAGATATGGTATAGTAGGCAAAGTGGCTCAGATTAATGTATATTTATTCATATGTTTTGGTATTTGATTACTTACATAGGAAAGAGATGAGTGAACAATGGTGGATACACTAGTATCATTGTATACAAATTAGAATTAACATTAGTTAGAGATGCACTGTGCAGGTATATGCTTTTACCACTTGTGGTGTGTGTTTCAGTCTATTCACATTTGTATTAGCCAAGATGGCCAGGAATGCAACACTAAGCCTCTCACTGCCCAGTGCTAGGACTGGATGACCGGGGATGGATCACTTGATAATTGCCCTGTTGATTCCCTTAGAAGCATCTGGCATTGGCCACTGTTGAAAGACAGGATACTGGGCTGACCCAGTATAGCCTTTCTTATGTATTTCTTAGGAGGCAGCAACCATCCTGTGTAATCTGTTTAATATTTATATCTGCAAATTTTGGTCTGCATTCAAATCTTGTGTAACTCAATTGACTTCAGTTGGCCTGTTGGTAGGTAGGTCTATTTGTTCTTTAACAAGCTTAGTTACTTCTTGTACATAAACAACTGACTGAGCAAAATCAGAATCAGAAAGCCTAAATAAGAGGTGGGCAAATCCTCCTGCCCGGGCCCTGAGCTCCTGGCCCGGGAGGCTAGCCCCGGCTCCTCCCCTGCTGTTCTCCCTCCCCTGCAGCCTCAGCTCACTGCGCCGCTCTCACAATGCTCTGGGCGGCGGGGGTGGCGAGCTCCTGCCAGCAGCGCAGCTGCAGAGCTGCGGCCTGACCTGGTGCTCTGTGCTGCGCGTGGCATGGCTGGCTCCAGCCGGGCAGCATGGCTGCCTGTCCTGGTGCTCTGGGCGGCTGTCGTGCTGCCAGCTACCGGTGCTCCAGGCAGCACGGTAAGAGGGCAGAGAGCGGTATGGGGGGGGGTGCGTAGAGGTCAGGGGATTTTGGGGTGGTGGTCAGTGGGCGGGGGTGTGGATAGGGGGTGGGGCGGTCAGAGGGTGGGGAACAAGGGGGTTGAATGGGGGCAGGGGTACCGGGGGGGCAGTCAGGAAGGAGAGGGGGGGTTGGATGGGGCGGCAGGGGGCAGTCAGGGGCAGGCGTTCTGGGGCGGTCAGGGTGAAGGGGTGGTTGGATGGGGGGGCAGTCAGGAATGAGAGGAGGGGTTGGATGGGATGGGGGGGCAGTGAGGGCGGGGGATCTGGGGGCAGTCAGGGGACAGGGAACGGGGGGGTTGAATGGGGCAGGAGTCCCAGGGGGATAGGGGACGGCATCAGGGGGCAAGAAGCGGGGGGGTGGGGGATCGGATAGGGGGCAGGGGCTGGGCCATGCCTGGCTGTTTGGGGAGGCACAGCCTCCCCTAACCGGCCCTCCATACAATTTCGGAAACCTGATGTGGCCCTCAGGCCAAAAAGTTTGTCCGCCCCTGGTCTAAAATATGGTAACATTTAGAATAATATTGTGTGTTTGTAGACATAAAACACAGGCACACCCATATCGATTGGTATACACACACACAATTAGATTCCATCATAAAACCAATATTCTTGCATCTCCGTCGCTCTAAAATAAATGTTCATGAATTGCTCTGTGGAATCACAGCATGCAGATTAGCACAATAGCTAGTAGCACACTTGTTTCTTCAATGCATACAATAACCTACTACATATAAAAATACAAGCACAAAACACTTTCCAAATTATCATAAAGAAGGATTATTTTATTATTATCATTGTTAATATGACACTAGTGTCCAAAATGTACTAAGCTCTCTATCCAACAGGTTATGGGTGTGCACTTAAAAATATTATTCCAATTTTAAAGATAACCATTCCAGCGTTATTCCTTGTATTGAAAATGGGGAATATATCTATAACCAGTAACATCTCTAGGAATAGAACTTTAAGTGTGCACCCACTATGGGAAGACAATTCCCTGTCCCACAGAATTTACAGTCTAAACCCTCCATCCTGCAAACACCTATGTGTGTGCTTCATTTTAAGCACGTGAGTTGTCCCATTGAAATCAAGGGATGTTAAGCATGTGCATAAGTGTCTGCAGATTCAGGCCTTCAATGCAAAATAGACAATGAGAAAGAAGAGTATCTGGCATACAAACACAATGATCAGGGTGATGACCAGAGCACTTCTTAGTTCCATTTTTATAAACGCTAGCCTAGGATCCATTAACAGGTTGTTCAGAATCCTTTCCAATTATTATCCATTCATTTTTATTTATAATTTCCCTAACACTCAATTTGCAAACAATATGGCCCCATGAACCATAGTGAACTGAACTTGGCACTTTTATTCATGAAAATATTCATGGATTTTTTTTGCCCGTTTAGCCCACCAGTACTGGCAAGTAACCTCTATATAGTAATGGATGAGGAAACTGAGGTGATTATGTAAACTAGCTGAACAACCAGTGTGATGACTACTTATTAGTATTTGTTGTTACATTAATAGCTAGAAGCCTCTACCAAGCTCCGGGTTCCATTGTGATAGACTGTCCCTGCCCCAAGGACCTTGCTGTCTAAATAGACAAGACAAATAAAGCATGGGGAGCAAAATTAGCGTTATCTCCAGTAGAGGAGGAAATGAGGCCCCCCCAAATTCAATGATTTCCCCAAAGTCACAGGAGAAATATGTAGCAAAGATGGGAATTGAACCCAAATGTCACAAGTCCCAGTCCAGTGTATTAACCATGTGAACATCCTTTCTCTCTATTATAATAGTGTCTATATGGATGGGCCATAACTAAAGCTGTGTAAAAATTCTCCTCAATGCACAAGAAATGATGCATTTATTTTTGGATATCCAAAAATCAATAATTTACCCTGTTCGTTTCGGATTATCCCTCTCAATGTTTCATTTTTTCCACCTTGTCAAAGAGGGGGTATGATTCTACATTTTTTCCCTTTTTCAGTAAAACTTTAGCTTTATGCAGCTCTTTATATAAACAGCAGCTCATCTGCATTCTCTGCTGTGACTGCTCCCTTGTGTCACCGAACTGCATTTTATTCATAAAAGTGACATTTCTGTAATTAATAGCTTTTTTATGAGAAACATCCCTGAAATTAACAAAAAAAAACATTTTTTTCTCACTCAATCTCAATTTATGGAGAAAATGCCATGTCAACCTTTTTCTTCTGCCTTTTTCAACAAATGCTCTTTTCAAAGTTAAATTTCTTTCAAATATGTAACATGTTAGCCATATTAGGAAAAATTCCTTTTAACGAGTCTTGGTATTGACCTCTTTTCTAATGGGCAATGAGATCTATGGATCAAAAACACCATGTATGAGCTAGATATTAATTACTTATTATGCTTGGTGGTGGTGGTCAAACAAACAAACAAAACCCTATTCCTAAACCTTAGCCATTTGCTTGTAGCAAAATTATCCAAATCCTTTTGTATAGGTGGGAAAAAATTCTTCTTTGTCACACTGACTTCAAACAGCTCACTCCAGTCTCCAGCCTCTTCTCTTTATTCCTTCCTGATCACTCCCTACTTTAAGGGTCCAGTATATCTCTCAGGTCCATGTTGGGCTTCAGATCCTGCTCTGTCTGGTGCAGAACACATCCCAGACTGCCTCTAACCAGGAAAATTTCAGTACATGGGATATTTGAATCTAGCAGTACCTAGAGATAGAGGATGCCAGAAGCCATGAAAGGTTTTGCAGTAGTTGAAAGAAACGTTGCCCATGAGAGAGGGTGCTTGTGGAAAGGTGGGGATTCAAGTGTGGTTGTGGGCTCACAAAAGCAATGAGGGGGTAACTGTTAGTGTGAGCAGAGAGGAAATGTTCCTGTTATCTAGCACACAACTGCCTTAACTCAGCCTTTTCTGAAATCCTCATTGTCTACTGCAGCTTCCATATCTATGCCCACCACCAAACTCCAGAGCTCTGGACTATATGTGCTCTGAATACTGCTTTCCAGACACCTAGAAATGCGGTCACAAACATATTCTTCTTCATACTATTCTATCGGATCCCCATTCATTTTCAAATCCATTTCCAAATTTTTTTTTCCCTTGAAACCTTCAATGGACTTTCTTCGGTCCACTTCACAAGCCATCTCTAGCTCTAATGTTATCTGCTTTGCCCCTCCCTGACTCTTCCCCTTCACGCCCCACCAAAAAAATTGACATAGCTCATGCAAGAGCCTCCCTCTTCTGTTATAAAGGGTTAAGCTTCAGCAGAACACTTGAAGTTATCACACTTCCTGGTGACTCAGATTCTGTCACCCACACAAGGACAGGTACCAGTTTCAGAGACTGAGACAGAGCAAACAGACAAGTTGGGTTAGAGAGGCATCCGTTGTGTCATCTAAAAACCTGTCTCAGTTATCACTGAAATACTACACACAGTTCTTGCCATCTGAAAAGGCCTTACTGTATCTCTCTGCCTCACTAACCCTCTCAATCTCATCTCGAAACAGCTTTTCTCACTTTGCATATGCCTCTTAATTTCTCCCTCTCATTAGTTATTATTTAATTTTTGAACCCTATAATTTAACTCTGTGAAGTGTTTGGGGTACAGTATAATATGAAATAAAGTTGTAATATAATTGTGTTCAGAATCAATTCCAGTAAAAAACAGGCCATTAAACATATCAGTCACAACTGTCTGTGTAATTAGATTGGAATACTGGGAACATAAAAGATAGCAAGTTGGGTAAGACTTTCAATTGGACAGGTTTACCTATTCTGGCTACTGAGCAGGGAAATATGATCTTTCTCTTTATTATTAGCACTGCTGTAGTTGAGAATCTGTCAGCATTTTCATCAAAGTATAAATGTTGCTTTCAGAGGGTTGTGATTCAGCCATAAAGATGAGCTCCAGGCTGGTTCTTGGCATAGAAAGTTCTAGCTCAAGAGACTTTTTTTTTTTGTAAGAAAAAGTTTATTACAACCCAACTTTGGTCATTTCTAGGTTATAGGAATGTTTTAAAAAATTGTTTGGATGCTTCTTTTGTGAGCTACTTGGATTTAAATCAACCTAAGAAGCTTTCCCAATCCTAGGTGGGACTTTCAAAATCTCCTACTTCCCCACATTTTTGCCCTCTGGCCCAACGGCTATATCACAGCCCCTTTCATTAGTTGAAGATAGAACTCCCTTTGAACTCCTCATTTCATGCTGAGAGGTCATCAAGTAGCCTCCTGCACTGTGGCAGGACCAAGTAAACCTAGACCATCCCTGACAGATGTTTGTCTAATCTGTTCTTAAGCTCCTCTAGTGATGGGGATTCCACAACCTGCCTTGGAAGCCTATTCCAAAGCTCACTACCCTTATAGTTAGAAAGTTTTTCCTAATTTCCTAACCTAAATCTCCTTGATGCAGATTAAGCCAATTATTTCTTATCCTGCCTTCAGTGAACATGGAGATCAACTGATCGCCATCCTCTTTATAACTATCCTTAATATTTTGGAAGGCTGTTCTCAGGTATCCCCCACCCCAGTCTTCTTTTCTCAAGACTAAACATGCCCAGTTTTTTAACCTTTCCTTGTAAGTGAGGTTTTCTAAACTTTTTATCATTTTTGTAGCCCTCCTACAACTTTCTTAAAATGTGGCACCCAAACTGGAGACAGTAGTAGAGTGTGACCGTTACTTCCTGTGTCTTCATATGATACTTGGGTTAATATTTGTCAGAATATTAGCCTTTTTGCAACTGTATCACATTGTTGGCTCATATTCAATCTTCAGTCCCTAAATCCATTTCAGCAGTACTACCACCTAGCCAGTTATTTCCCATTTTGTATTTGTGCATTTGATTTATAAAATTTCATCTTGTTCATTTCAAACCAATTCTCCAATTTGTCAAGGTTGTTCTGAATTCTAATCCTGTCCTCCAAAATGCTATCAACCCCATCCAACTTTGTGTCTTCTGTAAATTGTATAAGGACAATTTCCATTCCATTATCCAAGTCATTCATGAAAATATTAAATAGTACCAGACCCAGGACAGACTGCTGTGGGACCTCAATAGATACATTCTCCCCGTTTGACAGCAAAACACAGATGATTCTTTGAGTACGGTCTTTCAACATTTTGCAACCCCCTTACAGTAATTTCATTTAGACCATATTTTCCTCATTTGCTTATGTCATGTGGGACTATGTCAAAAGTCTACTAAAATCAAGATATTGCACATGTACAGCTTCCCCAATCCATTAGGCCAGTAACCCTGTCAAAGAAGGAAATGAAGCTAGTTTAGCATGATTTGTTCTTGACAAATCCATGCTGGCTATTACTTAATACCCTATTGTCCTCTAGGTTCTTACAAATTGATTGTTCAATAATTTGTTCCGGTGTCTTTCCAAGTATTAAAGTTAGGCTGACTGGTCTAAAATTCCTTGGGTCCTTTTTGTCCCCCTTTTTAAAAATAGATACTATGTTTGCCCTTCTCCAGTCTTTTGGGACCTCACCCATCCTCCATGAGCTCTTGAAGATAATTGCTAACAGTTCTGAGATTGCTTCAGCTAGTTCCTTAAATACACTAGGGTGAATTTCATCAGGACCAGCCATCTTGAGTCCATCTAACTTACCTAAATATTCTTTAATCTGTTCTTTCTCTATTCTGGCTTGTGTTTCTTTCCCTCTGTTGTTCATATTAATTGTGTTAGGTATATGGGCACCATTAACCTCTTTAGTGAAGACTGATGCAAAATAGGCATTTAATATCTTAGCATTCTTGTTGTTATCAGTTATTAGCTCTCCTTCCCTCCAGAGTAGTGAACCTACACTTTCCTTCATCTTTCTCTTGCTTCTAATGTTTTTATAAAATCTCTTATTACCTTTTATATTCCTTGCTAGATGTAACATCTTAACCCCAAGTCCCTGCTGCCCCCACGGATCTGAATGAGAGAGAAGCGCATTAGGACAACTCTTTATGTTAAAATGAATTTCTTCAAGGACTGACCCCTTCTAGTGAAGGCTTATGCAAGGGTTTATGGATCTTTATGATAGTTAATGTGCAAGAGGCCTCATTGTGCTTTCACCCCAGAAAGGCAGCTCCCTGGAGCACCTCCTGCCAGCTAGTATGTGACCCGTCCACCTCCCAACCTTGGACTCCGTAATTTCTACCACACATTAACCTATAGAGAGTAAGACTTCAAAATTTGAAGACTCCATAGATCGAGAACCTGGACCTGCTCGTTCCTGCGCAACTGCTGTATCCATGCCACCGCCCAAAAGCTCTGGCATAGCAGCAATTGGCTGGCTGTGAGCCTTGTGGGTTTATGAACCACAGGATGTGCCACATGCAGAGAGCCTGATTGGCAGTGCTCCTGCGGTCCCTGATTGGTCCAGGTGCACTACTTAAGCCTGGAGAGGAAGAAAGTGGTCTGTGCAACTAGGTGGATCCCTAGCCAACTGCTATGACAGACCTAGCTCCTCCCTGTTTCTGGCCCTGCTCCATTTCCTGGCTTCTGACGACAGTACTGACCCTTGGCTCTGGTTCCTGGCATCTGACTCCTGCTCGACTCACTAGCCCTGGCTGCCCACACCCTGGCCATTACAATTTTCACAGACCTCCCTAACCTGTCTGTGACCAGTGACCCAGTGGGGGTATGGAAGAAGTGGACATCCCATTGGCCAATGAACCCCACGGGGCATTAAATCTACAGGGGATGCTCATTTCCAAGCAGAGAACCATGTTCTGCAGACTTCAGTGATGCAATTCCTGGCAGAGAACCAAGCCCTCCAGAAACAGGGCGCCCAGCTAGAAACAGGGAATGCAGCACTCCAAGCCATTTCCCACCAGCTGAACAGGCCCCACCATGCCCTTACGTGAACGTTTTGATGGGCACCATCAGCAATTGAGGGGATTCCCTACTCAGGGCTATCTACCCTTTGTGCTCGTTCCCTAGACCTATCCCACCGATTGGGCCAAGTTGAGAGTGGTGATCAGCCTATTAACTGTAGAAGCCTTGGACTGAATTTCCCCCTTGCTGAACAAGGTCTCAGACTTGAAATCTCCTCACTGGTGGCTCAACTCTCCTTCTTAGGTAGAGTTGTTTATGGTGGGGTTTTTTTTCATTAATGTCATTGTAGAGCAAGGATCGGCAACCTTTGGCATGCAGCCCATCAGGGAAATCCACTGGCGGCTGGGATGGTTTGCTTACCTGCAGCATCTGCGGGTTCAGCCAACCACAGCTCCCACTAGCCACAGTTCGGGACTCCAGGCCAATGGGGGCTGTGGGAAGCAGCAGCCAGCACATTGCTTGGACCCGAACCTGCGGACGCTGCAGGTAAACAAACTGTCCCAGCCCGCCAGCAGATTTCCCTGATGGGCCGCATGCATAAGGTTGCTGATCCCTGGTGTAGAAACTACATATGATGCATCCATATGATAACAAATATGGATTTAAAATCCATTGAGAGCATACAGTACAGATTAAGAATATGTAATTGTACAATCGTAATTATGTAATTGTAATTATGCAATCATTTGCAATTAGTCCCCAAGGAGAGGCATTGTGTATAATGTAAAGAACGCTCTATAATGTAAAGAATGCTCATTTTAAAATGTTTGTAATGACAGAAAATGTTTGCAGGGATGCCATTTAGATGCCAAAGGACTAATGAGTAGGCACTGTACTATGGTTTTCAAAAAGTCCATAACTGATTTATTACCCAATATTTCCTAAGAGCGTTTATGGATTAACCAGTCAACAAAATGCACGGTACAAAGTCTGAATTGTACATGTACACCATAGACCTAACACCATTTTATGCCTTAGGTTATGCAGTGAGTAAACATGCTCGCCTTCCAATTCCAGGGACCTGGATTTAAATCCTAGCCCTAGGTCACACCTGGAAATGAGTTTGGCAGTGTTATCCCAGTCCCAATGTGGGTGTCTGTCCACATTAAAAAGCCATTTCACAGGTCAGTATGATTGTCAGTCTGTGCTCAGGAGAGGCCTAGGACTGCGTTAGGAATGGGCCTGCAGTTCAGGATGGATCTGCAGAGCTATGTAGGGAAGCTATATTGTGCCTGGCTTTAATAATTAGATTTGTTAGTCTGACAACTTTGTGAATATTGAATTCACATAAACATTATTGTCAGTCACCTGGGAATTGATAACCCTGTTGTGATCTGTATCTATATTTGTACAGTCATGTACCATTTTTCTCCCTCACTTTCTGAGAGGGTCAAAAACAAGATCACTATTATAATTTATTGTCACCTCTTAGAAGGGTTACATGAAAATTTTATTTTATTTTAAGCTGCTTTTAAAAAGCATCACAACCACCTGCTCTCCAAAACCTAGCCGAAATAAAACCAGTAACTTAAAGTCCTAGGGTGCTAGGTAAACCATCAAGTGCTAGGTGCACACTACGAGTTAGGGATCTGGTTCCCCAGCTTGCGTACACCTACTCACAGTGGCTCGATGAGCGTTAATGTGAGTATAAATAGCAGGGTAGCCGTGGCAGAGCGGGCAGCAGCTGCATGGCTTAGCCATGTTGAGTACAAACCTGCCTCCTACTGGTGAGTACGTAATCAGCATGGCTAAGCCATGCCACCACTGCTGCTGTCCTTGCTACTTCAGCGACACTCCTGTTTATACTCACACTACCTCTCGCTGAGATATCTCTAGTAGGTATATGTGAGCTGGGGAAGCATACCCCTAACTCGTAGTGTAGACTTACCCTAATAATGAGGATAGACAGTATCCCTTCCTCACCTCAGGTTTTTGGTCTTCAGGACAATCAGTGGCATGGCCGCAGATGCTACAGCATGAAAATTATGTTGAATAGACCAGACGAAGAATAGAGAGATGAGGCTTTTGTCGAAAACTTTGAAGAAGATAAATTGCTTACGTTTTAAGCCCTACAATTTTCCAAATTCTTCAAAGTCAGGTGTATGTTTTCTTGATTTAAAATAAAAGAAAATAAATTTATTTGGTGCTAATATTATTTCCAGGTGATAGAAGGAAACTGCAGTGGGGAAGGGGATGAGCTGAGCTAACATCTCAAGGCAGTTCTACACTACTGCTTAAAGTCGATCTAACTTACACAGGCAACCCTGAGCGACACAAGTTACAGCGACCTAAGCGCTATAACGCTCTCCTGCCAGCATAAGAGACACTCTCCCACCAACATAACTTCCTCCTCTCTCAGGGGGTGGAGTAATTTGCCAATGAGAGAGCTCTCTCCTGTCTGCATAGAGCATCTTCACCAGACATGCTACAGCGGCACAGCTGCATTGGAGCATGGCAGTTTTAGCACTCAGTGTGTCAGACCACTCCTTTTACTGTACTGACTCTTTTTAAATGAAGTAATAAGCAGCAAACTTGCACATGTTAGCAGGATTCTTTTTGTTCATAAGGGTGTGTGCACAATTGTCATACACTGAAGATATTTTCTAGTACAACTGCATACGGATGTGTAATTTCCACTCATGGGGTTGGGTGGAGGGAAGTGTGCCAAACATTGGCAGCAAAGTAGGAAG
Source organism: Eretmochelys imbricata (assembly GCF_965152235.1). Classification (NCBI taxonomy): domain Eukaryota; kingdom Metazoa; phylum Chordata; order Testudines; family Cheloniidae; genus Eretmochelys; species Eretmochelys imbricata. The sequence goes on from NC_135572.1 coordinate 148,010,483, forward strand.
ATCAGTAGGAGACCACTGCCAGTGGGTACCTATTCCAAGTAAAAAGTACACCTTGAGGAATTACACAATTATGCTCCTGTGCAATTTTACACGTAAAACATATGACCACGCATTGTCACATAATATTTCATAATATCCTTTAACAGAGAAAGACTGTGAAAAGTGTCAAATCACACTGAGGATCAAGGGAGCATTGATTGATTTTGGCAGAAACTGCCATGCCCAAGGTCCCACATTGCAAATATACCAGAAAAAAAGAGAGTGAAAGATTTTCCTAGACAGGTATCTGAAGATGGCAGAAAACTATTTTGCAAAAAGTGCAATGGACCATCAGAGGAAACTGAAAATTGTAAACCGCCTGGCCAAATCACCGAAGCATTTAAAGAGAAAAACTGCATTACAGGGAGAGTCACAAAAAATGCAGTGTACACTTTCAACATGTTTCAACACAACCATAATGTGAGCTCTTGGATGTTGTCCATGACTAGGTCTTAACTTGTGCCATTGGAAATATATCGTTATCTAAAATGGACCGTCCTTTCGTACTCGTTTCTAAACACTCGAGTCAAGAATGGTGGTGGAATTCCAAGAGGTTACCAACTTCAAGATACATATCATACAGATGTCTACAACACTGAGATAAATAAACTTAAGGAAAAAGTGAAGGATAAGTACGTGTTTGCCCGCAAGGACTGGGGGGGAAGATACCAGTGAAAGGAGGACACTCAGGCCTAAGAATACTAAACTATGCTTTATTGAAGGAAGGAAGGACTTACGTTCCAATCTGCGCGGGGAGCCCCTAGGACGTGCGGAGGGGCTGCAGGGGACTCTGGCCGTTCGGGACAACTGACCAGGCAGGACTCCACCGGGGAGAGTCCTCTGCAACGCTATATTCTCCGCGCTTATCTCAGGGATACATGGGGTCAACAGCTGGCTACATTCGTATATGTACGATTTATACTTTATTTATGCTTTAATAAATTTATGATTTATTTTAAAGAATCCTTATTGAGGTTACAGGGACAAACCATCCCGATGTGTAGAAATAATAGTAAATATGGAAGGCAACCAGCTTGGCTTCACAGTGAAATCCTTGCTGATCTTAAACACAAAAAAGAAGCTTACAAGAAGTGGAAGATTGGACAAATGACCAGGGAAGAGTATAAAAATATTGCTCGGATATGCAGGCATGAAATCAGGAAAGCCAAATCACACCTGGAGTTGCAGCTAGCAAGAGATATTAAGAGTAACAAGAAGGGTTTCTTCAGGTATGTTAGCAACAAGAAGAAAGTCAAGGGAAGTGTGGGCCCCTTACTGGATGAGGGAGGCAACCTAGTGACAGAGAATGTGGAAAAAGCTAATGTACTCAATGCTTTTTTTGCCTCTGTCTTCATGAACAAGGTCAGCTCCCAGACCTACTGCACTGGGCAGCACAGCATGGGGAGGAGGTGACCAGCCCTCTCTGGAGAAAGAAGTGGTTCAGGACTATTTAGAAAAGCTGGACGAGCACAGGTCCATGGGGCCAGATGCGCTGCATCCGAGAGTGCTAAAGGAGTTGGCGGATGTGATTGCAGAGCCATTGGCCATTATCGTTGAAAACTCATAATGATTGTGGGAGGTCCCAGATGACTGGAAAAAGGCTAATGTAGTGCCCATCTTTAAAAAAGGGAAGAAGGAGGATCCTGGGAACTACAGGCCAGTCAGCCTCACCTCAGTCCCTGGAAAAATCATGGAGCAGGTCCTCAAGGAATCAATTCTGAAGCACTTAGAGGAGAGGAAAGTGATCAGGAATAGTCAGCATGGATTCACCAAGGGCAAGTCATGCCTGATTAATCTAATTGCCTTTTTTGACGAGATAACTCTGTGGATGTGGGGAAAGCAGTGGACGTGTTGTTCCTTGACTTTAGCAAAGGTTTTGACACGGTCTCCCACAGTATTCTTCCCAGTAAGTTAAAGTAGTATGGGCTGGATGAATGGACTATAAGGTGGATAGAAAGTTGGCTAGATTGTCTGGCTCAATGGGTAGTGATCAGTGGCTCCATGTCTAGTTGGCAGCCGGTATCAAGTGGAGTGCCCCAGGGGTCGGTCCTGGGGCTGGTTTTGTTCAATATCTTCATAAATGATCTGGAGGATGGTGTGGATTGCACTCTCAGCAAGTTTGCAGATAACACTAAACTGGGAGGAGAGGTAGATACGCTGGAAGGTAGGGATAGGATACAGAGGGCCCTAGACAAATTAGAGGATTGGGCCAAAAGAAATCTGATGAGGTTCAACAAAGTGCAGAGTCCTGCACTTAGGACGGAAGAATCCCATGCACCGTTACAGACTAGGGACCGAATGACTAGGCAGCAGTTCTGCAGAAAAGGACCTAGGGGTTACAGTGGACGAGAAGCTGGATATGAGTCAACAGTGTGCCCTTGTTGCCAAGAAGGCCAATGGCATATGGGGATGTATAAGTAGGGGCATTGCCAGCAGATCGTTCCCCTCTATTCGACATTGGTGAGGCCTCATCTGGAGTACTGTGTCCAGCCTGGGGCCCCACGCTACAAGAATGATGTGGAAAAACTGGAAGGAGTCCAGCGGAGGGCAACAAAAATGATTAGGGGACTGGACCACATGACTAATGAGGAGAGGCTGAGGGAACTGGGATTGTTTAGTCTGCGGAAGAGAAGAATGAGGTGGGATTTGATAGCTGCTTTCAACTACCTGAAAGGGGGTTCCAAAGAGGATGGATCTAGACTGTTCTCGGTGGTAGCTGATGACAGAACAAGGAGTAATGGTTTCAAGTTGCAGTGAGGGAGGTTTAGGTTGGATATTAGGAAAAACTTTTTCACTAGGAGGGTGGTGAAACACTGGAATTCTTTACCTAAGGAGGTCCTTCCTTAGAAGTTTTTAAGGTCAGGCTTGACAAAGCCCTGGCTGGGATGATTTAGTTGGGGATTGGTCCTGCTTTGAGCAGGGGCTTGGACTAGATGACCTCCTGAGGTCCCTTCCAACCCTGATATTCTATGATTCTATGATTCTAAGGGTACATCTACACTGGAATAAAAGACCTACAGCATGGCCGTGACTGGGCTTGCAAGACTCGGGCTGCAGGGCTAAACATTGCTGTGTAGGCGTTTGGGCTCGGGCTGGAGCCCAGGCTGTGGGATCCTCCTCCCCTCATGGGGTCTTAGGTCTCGGGCTTCAGCTGAAGCCTGAATGTCTACATAGCAATTTTACAGCCCCGCAGCCCAAACCCCGCAAACCTTTCTCAGCTGACCCTGGCCAGGGGTATTTAATTGTGTAGACTTACCCTTGGCCTTTCCTCTGCATTTCACCCCTGGCTAATTTAGGTGTCTCTCTGCTCAGCTTGCTGGCTTCTGAGGATCCCTTCCTTAGGCACCTAACGCTCACTATGCACTCTATGGGAAGAGAGGGAGCCTAACTGAGGACTGAGAATTCTATTGGGCGGCAGGGTGCCTCAGGTTGCAACACTCAGTATTACAGTGCCCGAGTAGCTCCGTGATTCAGAGCGCAGGTCTGTAGCTCTGTTGTTGGATCACAGCCATTTTTCAGAAATCCAAGTAGTTTTAGCTACTAGTGTGTTTCAGATAAATGCATCTAACTCAGGAATAATTTAATTACGTTTCTTTTTGTTTGTTTAATCAAACATAACTGAAGACCGTAGAAACATACCAAGAGCTTCCCAATCCAGAGCCAGTTCAGGGCTTCTTTAAACCACACCAGGCTGCCTATAGCCCCAGGAGAGGAACCATTCTGGAACCAAACCAGGGATTGCCAGAACATAGTGACACTCCATTCATCCATGCCTGCCCCCAGCCCCTTGCTCTGGAAGCAAGGAGGGGAAGTGCCATAGTGCTGTCATATTTACACTTTGCCACTTGCAGAGTTCCTTACACAAGGAGAATCTGGAGGATGCTGGTTAAACTTGCTATCTGACTGCTTTGTGCTCCTAGTGTAGTGCAAAGAAGCTCTATTATCAGGGGCAATCAGAGACAGTACGTTTTGTGTTTGTTTGTTTTTTAATCTGGAAAATGCAAAGAAACACGTCTGAAATGGTCACATTTAGAAAGCTCGCAATTTTTTTACAATCCTTTTCTTCAAACTTAGACTCTTAACTGTCAATATGGCTACTAAGCAAGCAAAAGCTGGAATTCAGGCCCATACGTGGTTCTGAGTTGTGAGTGTAAATGTTCTGAATAAATTGGCTTGCTGCCCGCTATAGCCATCATAAAAACAGATGATACAGAATTCTGAGAGTTCCCTAGCATGGAAAATGTAATATAAAACAACTGTGTGGTGTTATACAGCATGCTAAGTACCAGCTGACAGCAGTCCACTCTTTGGGTAGATGTGGTAATCAGCACTGTCACCTGCCGCACAGTAGCTCACTTTCTACAATTGTATTGGCTAAAATATGTGAAATAGAACTAGTGACCTCTGATGATCTTAATTGCTCCAGATTGGGGACATCATAGCTAACACACTACTTTACTGAAGAAATTCATAGGTATTTTCCCTAGACTCTCTGAATCTCTTTTCTACTTCATGAGTCACCTCTCTCTTCCCACAACTGTAGTCAACCCTATAAATGCCAGGAAAGCTTCTGGGTCCTTTCCCTCTCTTCTGTTGACTGTGTGTTCTAAAGAGATGTTTCACCATAGTGAATGATATTTAACCAAATGTAAAGACTGACTCTCCAAAGGGTATTTCCAACATGAGAAATGCCATAGCAAAGACCTTGTAGTGATTTTTGATAGAGTGATCATAGTTTGAATTTGGTATTTTCCTTACATTTATAGGCCCATAATCAATGAGAACATCAAAGATCAAGATTTTAGCATAAATGTTAAATGGAAAATAATTGTATCAGCAATCGCCCCATTATAAGCTTCTCTATTACATCAGATAAAAAACTGAAGAGTTTCAGCACACCTACTGAAGTAAATGCAAGCTATTAACATGTAGTACCACATACCAGATGAATAAGAGTTAGTTATATAGATCATCATTCTATGCCAAATATGCCAACCATGGTGTTTTTGTCTGGCCTGATTGGTGTATCCAAATTCTGATATTAACACTGAAGTTTACATGGTAATAATATAAGTGCTAGCATTAAGTATTTGTTATTTTAGTAGATGAGATGAGCAAGGACAGGGTGGAAGCAAAGGTCACAAGGTAGAGGAAATTGAGAGGTGCTGAAAGGAAGGAAAACCAGATGGATGAAAGGGAGAGACATGCAAAAGTAAGAGGAACAGAAACTGAGAAAGGAAGATTTGGATGGAAGAAATACATAGTGCAGAGAAATAGCAGTGGTCCTAAAGACTAAATTATTTGCTTAGTGAATGGTGCTGAATGCAGCAATAAGGTACTGAATAAATATTAGAGGTGGTCTAAATTTTTCCATCAAAGCTTTTTTTTAAATAGAAAATTGAGTTTTCAACTAAATTATTATTTTTCCCCAGAAAGCTTCTGCTTTCTGTGAAAAATGTTGCATTTTCATTAAAAAAAAAAAAAAAAAACCCCGAAACTGAACGTTGGGGTTTTAAAGTTATTGGTTTTTCAACAAAAATTTTCCACAGGAAAATAAGTCATTTTTCCAACCAATCTTAATTAATAATAACTAAAACTTTTGTTAATATTTAAAAGTCACATTCTACCCCAATCACCCACTGATATTAGTTGGAGATCTGCTGTGGATCAAGAGTAGTATGTATTTCTAAATGTATATTCTGACCCAGGAAAATTAATTAAATATGAAATTCAACCCTCTCCACAAATGAGTTTAATATCCTAGGCTATGCACTGTTCAAAATTGTGGACAGGTGTTTTAGTTCAGAGTCATGAGTGTGTAATGGCATTCAGCCACTTTATGGCTTGCATAAAATTGTTTAATCATAATACCTAACACTTACATCTTCAGTCTGTTGACCTCATTAATCTTCAGAGGTAAGTACATATTTTTATACCATTTTATGGATACAGGAAACTGAGACACAGTAGTCTAGTGACTTCCCAAGACCTCCCAAAAAGTCAGCTGGAGAACTAGGACTGGCATTTAGGTGTTCCCAGGCCCCAGTGTTATGCTTAGTGCATAATAATTGCCAATGTGATATAACTTGACATATGAAGAGAACACCACGATATTTAACAAGTTGTAATGGTGGAAGCTGCAGATCACAAAATATGTGTGCAAACTGCAGAGCAGCATAGTAGTAGGTTTAGGCAAGCAGGGAGTTAGCATTTCTACAGAGAGTCTTCCTCTGAAGGAATAAACATAAATCATTAAAAATATGATTAAACTCCGTGTCTGTAAATGCTGGCATGGATTACAACATCTTAAAACAACCTGTCTGCCAATCTCCTTGGAATATGAGACTTCTTTGGAAATTGGTGCAGTATCGCCCTGCCTGCTCTGCTTCTAAGAGATTTTGTCAAGACAAACAGGTCCAATCTGTGTGGCTTAGGTTTGTCATGAGTTGCCACCGAGCTTAGCATCTGTGAATGTAGTGGTGTTGCAGCCCTCATTTTGGAAGGCTGATAATTTTATCAGTGTCAAGGAAACCATATATTTTTTAAAAAAACACACAGGGTAGGGATCTGAGTTTGTGCATGTGAGTGAAAAAGAGCAAGAATGAGCTTTTGGTCCCGTCTACCTTGACAGGGTAACTTTTGTAATTTGACATTCTAGTGGTACCTATACAAATAAATGTAAAGCTTGCCTTTGCATCTGTGCATCATGTTGTGCCATTTGCAACATACAATTACAAGACACTAATATTCCAGTGCCACTTAGAATTTCCACTGGTTTACCCCTCACCGTTATAAAGTATCAGGGGGTAGCCGTGTTAGTCTACAACCACAAAATCAACGAGGAGTCCGGTGGCACCTAAAGAGTAACAGATTTATCTGGGGGCATAAGCTTTCATGGGTAAAAAACCCACTTCTTCAGATGCATCATTATTAGATGCTGGGCATGGCTATCTAACATGTCAGCTGTGCAACATACCTCTGAGGTTTCCGTTAAGATATCTTCAAATTATCATTGCTTCCTACAGAAGTGGTTGTCCTTCAGTCTATCAAATCAAAGGGTAACGTGAATGCCATTACACTGTATTCCAGCATGTATGACTAATGGTGCAAATGTAATTTAAACTGCCCGTACAAGATGACATTTTACTCAAGCACAAAACATTCACTAGTTGCTAATTGCAACTAGCAGGTTCTCTGGATGCTGATGTTTTTAATTAGAGCTTATACTCTGGGCAATTTCTCCTGATTAAACAAAAGATTTTGTTGTTAAAAAAAGACAGACAGTGTCCTCTAGTGGAGAGGAGCTACTCTAGCAGCAGCTTGAAAATGTCCAGAACATTGCTAATTGGAGAAATATAGTACTTAAAATAAGTATTGTCTCTGCTGATGGGATTTGCCAATTTGAAATTAATACATTTTGTTGAAGGCACTTCCTCACATTCTGGCCTGTTAGAAAGTGTGCTGAATAACAAGGATTGTTCCCATTTTAGATCGCAAAAAGTTTTTGATCAATTTCAAAGTGCCTCATACTGAACCCAGTTGGTTAGAGCTGACCATGCATCTTTATCACAAGAAGCTGAAGAAGCATTTAGTGCAATTTATTCTTGCTTTTACAGAAAGTAAGCAAGAACATATTCATCTTCAGAACTAAAGACGAGGCAGACAAATACAGTTGATGTTTGCTGCTTTGTAGGTGTTCTCTTAAATTTTTTTATTTTATTCTTCTTTGAACATAAAGAAAAGACTTGTATTGAAAGGCACAAAACATTCGTGTAGCATTATTATTTGAACTGGAGACAGCAGACCCATGTTCCCTGGATGTACTGTTATTGATGAGACACCAGAGAAGCAGGGAGTTCGGGGGGGGGGGGGTCAGGCTGGAAGAAACTCAGCCACATGGACAGAGCAATGCTTAGGGTTTTATAAAGTTCTTTTTGTTCAACTTAATCTGCATTCAGCCTCACTCTTTGCCATTGAAACAATTCAGTTTTTTTTCTCTTTTGTCTGCCCTTTCTAGAGTCTATTTGCTGCTCGTGTAGCAGTCTCACTTTGATAATTCTCATCTTGCATTTTGGGCCCTTTCCAGTGGAGCACACAGAGTAAAACCATTACTGAGGACCCACATGGAGACAGCTATTATCTTGAGATTTCATGACATGCTGCAGCAAAACAGAGAGAGAGAGAGAGAGAGAGAGAGGTGGATGCCCTTGTTAGCAAATTTAAACATGGATTTCAACTCTTTAAAAGGATAGACTGTAAAACAGTAATAATCCTGCATTGACAAGAAAATTAAAGATGGCAGCATTCAAAGTAACCGTAACATGCCCACTCATTGTCAGATGTGCACTGTTATCAATCCAGTCTTAGTAGTTGTGCAAAGCTTTACAAAAATTATCATTTACGAAGGTAATTGCTTCAGGGTAACCGTGAATGGCCTAGAATTACCACCTCTGAGGTTGTTTTCTACATTGGCTAAAGGGAAAGCATCTTCTAGAGTTAGTTTATTTACTTAGATTTGCAAACATGCTCCTCTAATAATCAATTATGCTTAACAAAAATTTTTAAAAATACCAATTATTAAAGCCAAAAGTCCATAAAGACCATTCTACGCTCCTGACAAACTGTTCCCCATCCTCTTTCTCCAAATTCCTACTCCTACAGAAAAAAAGCCAACAGCCCTGTAGCATGCCATGAAGATGATTAAATCTGGTAGAGGAGCAACCATGGAGGGGGCAATGGGTGAGATATATCCTTACAACATTGTTTACTATCCTCTTGATATCCTCCTCAGTGAGGCTGCAGGATCCCCACTCCATCCCGCAACTGTCACCAATTTTATAGTATGTCCGCCCCTATGAAATTCAGATTCTGGCAGGGCAAAGGGAGGAAAATAGACTATATGAGCGTCAAGGACCCCTCAGTGAAATTGTCCAACTGACAGTTTCCCACCCCTTCTAATTAGCTGTTAGTGCAAGGGAATAAGCAAGGTCTTTAGCTGTGGTAACTGATCACAAGGATCCTGCTAATCACCTTTCCAATGGATTTATTTTGAAGCTCAGCTATAATAGAAAGAATAGATGAATTTACAGCTGAACACCTGATATATTAATGGCCCTTGTTCAACAGCAGTAATCTGCACAGTATTACTAAGGGACAGTACATCCTTCCTCGTTTATTTTCCATATGTAAATATATCATGTTGAATAGGAACTTTAAATTCTGTGTCTAAAAGCATACTTAAATATTTTATGCATCGGGAAAAAAAATCCCTCACAATTTAGTCAGGGAAAAGCCTCAGTCTTTTAAACTTTTGCTTTTCTAATGCATTTTTATCTTAACAAAATACAGTGTTTAATGTCTGTGGGTTGATATTTATTTAATATGCACTAATACATGGATTAGAGCCCAATGAGTACAAAAATCAGTTCAGCAGGTTTCTGCTAGCTGTAGGAGCTCAGCACCCCTGTGGATCCTAACCTTGATGCTTCAGGAGTAAATTGGCCAGCAGCCAAACTACCTTAGGCTGTGATCTTCTCAGATCTAATAAACTAAAAAGTATTGGACTGGGGTTGTACTTAGTAGGAAAGCGCCAGGAAAAGCCCAAGGTGCTGGAGTGATGGTGATTCAGTAGGTAGCCCTCTCCATTTTAAGACAAAGTTGGGTAATGCCATAGTGGTACTTATTATCTGCTAAAGAAAACATATTTTGGATTAGACAAACAACTGAGGTGCCTTCTTACCACTTGAGAGCAATAAAAATCCAGTGGCTGTATGTGAATGAGTAGGAGGCACTCTCTTGTCACAATTACCACACAAATGTTTTTATCATAATTGTATTGTCAGGGATTACCCTGGTTTTACTCCATCTCTGTCTTTCCCCTTGCCAAAACTTCCTGCCAAAGCTCTGCTAGGACAATTTTGGGGCAGCTGGTCCTCTCTGACCCTCTGTTGGGACTGATAGTCAACAGTTAATTTTACCTTGTACTTCCTCGAAATTGAAATCAGGTACATAAAGTACTCTTAGAGAAAGCAAAAGTCTATTTCCTAGAAAACTAAACAAAGTCAAGGTTAGTGACATGGAACAAGAAATGTGACAACTGAGGTATCCTGCAGAAAATAAAAGGTCATTTGTATGAACCTGCTTCAGAATTGCTGTGAAAAGCTACGTGTGATGCCTAAACTCATCAAGAAAGTTTAATTACAAAGATATAGCCTGAAAGCTTACCAAGTTGTACTCTGTATTTGACCTACATTAGCTGAGCTTCTAATTCAACTCTCAACTCATTCCACTCAAATTATTTTGGGATTTGGAAAATCTAAACCCCTTGCCTGCTGCAGAGCTGTGTTCCATGGGGTCGCCCTGAGATTATCAAAATTCCTCCGTTATTCAGGAATTCCATGTCTTGCTTTCTGGTTATTAGATTAACCTTCTCCTCTTCCCTGTGCCAACTATTTGGACACTCATGCCGACTTGATACTCATTTTTAGCAATACCACCCATGACAACATATGTCAGGGAATACTGTTGCTACCTTGCACTGAGTGAAGGTAAGCTTTCACAGAATGACCAATGATAATCCACTTGCGAAACAGCTGAAGGAAGGTAATAAGTGACTCTTGCCTTTAAAAATGTAAACATTCATTGCAAGGTTTTATGCTTTGTAGGTCTGTGAATAGGTCAGCAGGGGTGGAAGCCAGATGTTTTCCTGGAAAACTGCAAATAAATTCCAATAAATAAGACTCTTATTAAATAATTATCCATCTGGCTATCATACAGTTGTGACACAGAGGCCCACTGGTGGTTGACTATTCTGTCAGCAACTCTTAACAAGCCTGATAAACTCACTACAACTAACACATTGCTGTCATGATATTCACCTATAAAGAATGTTGTGTGAGGTATCAAATTAAAGCCAGTAACACTCTGGTCATTGCTATCATTGTGAAATGTGTGTATTAACTGCTATATGAGGAATTATGGATACTTACTGATATTAAGCTTTAAACACCAAACGCAGATAGAATCAAGTTTCCTTCCAGACAGGAGGGAGCATAGTTATCTCCCCACCTCTAATGTAAACTTAGCGTTGTGAGTCAAGTTCAATAGGAGTTACATTTGCTAGTAAAGTGAACAGAAAAAACAAATTAACGGGGGATGTGAAAATAGCATGGTGATGGCACACTGGCGACCCAGTGATAGGGGGAGGAGGATCTTATCTAGTGCACTTCAAAGTACACTTCAAAAGGATCCATTTCAAAGGTTGATAGACTATAAGAAGGGAAAAGAACCCCTTTGTTATCTACCAGTGAGGGAGCAAAAAGGACTGTGCTTTTTGCATTCATTAAAGTTGGATCCTGGCCCGTGGGGCTGGTCATACTGAGAGTTTGCTTTAGGTGATAAACTTATCTTAGACAGGTTTAAGCCTGCTAAAATGATTAGTCTATTGTTTTATTTGTAACCATTGCTGTTTCCATTATTCTTACACCATACTCACTTAAATCTGTGACTCTCCCTTCTTAGTTAATAAACTTATTCCCCTTTTACTATACATTCATATAAGTGTCACTTTGGAGACAGCAAACTTGGCAATTTCTGTGAGTGTCCAGGCTGGATATTACAGGGGAATGCATTTCAAGGGCCCTTGGGATTGGGGTGCGCCTAAAGTTAACCTGCAAGCTAAAGTACAGGTTAGAAGTTTCTGAGAAGATTGTCAGGTGGCTAACGACTGGAGTGACAGGGAGATGATACCTAGTTTAATACCAGCAAATCTCTTTCACTGTGGCAGGTGGGTAACAAAGGTGACACATAATCCTGGGTGCCCCCCAAAAGCATCACAACAGTATCCTGCAGTTGTTTCCAAAGGAAAATGGAAATAAATTGTGCAAACGTTTGTTCATTTCATGTGTTCTCTAAGGACCAGATCCTCTCCACCAACTCACATTGACTAATACCTTACTCTGCAAGTAGGCCCACTGATTTCATCTCTATTTGTAGCTCCATTACAGACACTGTGGTAGTCTGCTAGTCTTTAGAGACCCAAGACTAAAAATTGAAAATGTACATTGAAGATAAGTTTGGTGATCTTGATTTAGGGCCAGTCCCAAAGAATCATAATATTCCCTTCATGCAAGAAAGAACAGGCCCTTACTCCTGAAACCACCACATAATTCTAGATAAATAGTCACTACCAGGGAAAAGAGCACACAATCGTTCAGAAGAGTTGACACAAGTTAAGACCAAGGTGCCTTTACAGAGGTAAATGGGAACAATGAACACTGTACCTTTGTGCAGTATGTCTAACTGTAGCCAGCGTTATCAATTAGTCACTTTCACATGAACAGTATATATGTGAAGTATCGCTTTCTCTGTGTGCAAAATTAAAACAAACTGAATTAATGCAATGTAAGGTTGCACAATCAAATCAAAGCAAGTCAAATCAGAAACAGTACACATTAAGGTTCTTGCAGTAACATTAAATTAGTAACATTGCACGTTGTATTCCTGTTTTCCTTGTGTGGATTTCTGTTCATATTTTAAAATATGGCTCACAAAATGTGGAATAAGTACACAAATATATTATTCATTACACTTGACGTTCACGACTCAGTGAAGTGGCTGGGGTTGGGAATGTGAATCATATCTTTGGCTTCCACATAATGATTGCCTACTGACAGTTCTCTGCAGGGATAACGGAACAGGGAACAAGCACCTCTGCTTTTAATGGCTGTATCTTGGCAGTAGAAATAGCAATGAGGCCATCGGGGACTGTTACAGTAACTGCTGTAAACTCAAGCAAATACGGATTTGATTGAAAATATATTTTTTCATAACCTGTACCTTTTTTGAATAGAAAAACATGGAAATAGACCAGATGTTTAGTCTATTTTTGTGTTAGGTAAATCAGCACACTAGCAAGTTCTTACGGACTTGATCCTGCATTCCTGTAAACCCAAACTCTCAGTGAAAGAATGCAAGATTGGGCCCTATTTCTATATAATTTGTTTCTTCTTTTTGTTTCCAGAGAATTTGTTAAACATTGGTTGGAAATTAAACTACAACTAACTATATGTGCAAATCAATGATTTTTGCGGATTGATATAAGAGTTCAAAGGGTTTCTCGCAGCTGATTCAAAAATTAAATATTTTTGCAAATTTTGAAATAACATATTCTCTTTAATTCTCTGTAACAGGCAATTCTGCTAACCTAACCTGCCGAGCTTTCTTTGGATACAGTGGAGATGTCAGTCCTTTAATTTATTGGATGAAAGGAGAGAAGTTTATTGAAGATTTGGATGAAAATCGGGTCTGGGAAAGTGATATTAGGTAAAAAGCAACATTTTTGTTCTCTCAATCAAGATTAAAACTGTATTTGTTTTTATAGTGAATAGTACTGTGTAAAAGTAACAAATAGATTTTATTACTAACATGAGTATGAAAAGGCTGTGGGCCTGATTCTCTTCTGTTACACCTGTTTCATGTCAGTGTAACTCTATTGACTTCAGTGATATTACACCAGCGTGAAGCTGTGGAGTAGATTATTTTTGGAAAGGGGAACAGAGAAAGTGGAGGCTCTGGCAGGATTCTCATTTTAGTTTTAGCACCATAAAATCAGAATAAATGACACAGGAATGCAGTGATGTAACAGATTATAATCCATATCATGGCTTCATCAAGTAACAGAAAACATTTGCAGTATTGAACACTGAAAGGTTATTGAGAAGATGTCAAGGGACATAAATATGTCAAGAAACAGGGCTCACAAATAAATACTTTTTAAAGCCATGGAGCATAAAATGTTGTGTCAAAAACTGGCCTTTGTTTCCAAATATTATTGTTCCTGTTATATGTGAAAGGAATTACATTCAATTATTATAGAAGAACTAGACCTCAAGAATGTTGCTTGTCTTCCAATGCCATGGTTTTCTTTCATATGGTCTACTTCTACCTGCTGAATACTTAGATACTGTGCAGCTGGGGAGGAATATCATATTCTTATGTTGCTTCTAAAAGTACTGCTGTAATCTGAGATTGTCTGTTCATTAGGAATGCTCTGGTTGACATACCCTAGAAAATCATGTACAACAGAGTTTCTCAAACTGGAGTCCGCAGACCCCGTGGGGGTCTACCAGGGTACTCCAGGGGCCTGTGGGTCCTGCTCATCAACTCCTCCCCCCCGACTCCTCCCTCTCCCTCCCAGTACCTCCTGCACGCCAGGGAATAGCTGTTCAGCGGTGTGCAGGAGGCGCTGGGAGGGAGGGAGAGGAGTGGGGATGGGAGGTGCTCTAGGAAGGGAGTGAAGTCATGTCCAAGGCTGCCAGCCCCGCTGGTAAGCTCCTCCCCTTCCCTCCCAATGGCTCCTGCACCTCAGGGAACATCTGTTCCATGGTGTGCAGGAAGCACTGGGAGGGATGGGGAACACTCGGGGGAGGGGTCGGAAAGATGTGGGGAAGAGAAGGAGCAGTGGTGGAGTGGGGGGCCGGAAGAGATGGGGCGGAGATGGGGCCTTGGGGGCAAGAGGTGGAGTGGGGGAAGGGCTTGGGGCTGAGCGGGGGGCTTGGGGGTCTGCAAAAAATTTTAAATCAAAAAGGGGGTCCTCAGGTTGCTAAAGTTTGAGAGCTGCTATGCACAATATGATTCTAAAGTATCTACATGGGTCTGAAAAGAACCTTTTTCCACACAGTATATAAACCAGTACTCTGTGTGTGAATGTATAAGTGTGTGTGTTTAAAATATAGATAGTTACCAGTATAAAATGACAGCAAAGACTTCTTAATGATTTACATATGCAGTTTAGATTATAGGTATGTTATCCACAATGAATACTTATGACAGACTAAAGTTAGCATATTTAAATTTAATCTCTTACTAAAAGTTTGCTGCTCCATAGCCTTGTTAATCTGGTCTGATTCTCAAATTAAATCTCAATATCTTCAGACAAACTAAAGTAACAGAGGAAACCAAGTATCAAAACCAATAAGGCCATGCAAACATTCAAAGTTATTCGACTCATGTTCCACCTCCCTCAGGTGATGGAAAGGTGGAGTCAGGAATATCTCACTCGAGTGTACTCTAATTTTATTCCACTGAGCCGAAGTCCAATACACCAAATTACATAGAATTGTGGTATGCTGTATTTCTTATTTAAAGCTCTCCTACAGCCTGTCATCCAGAAACTTAGGCCTTTAAAAATTTTCAAGAAGTGATAATGCTCTTCACAACTGGCTTGGTTCTGTGTTTGTTCAGGGAGGACCCTGAAGAGTGTTTTCCATTTTCTTTAGGCATGTTAATAGTGTGGGTGATGAGAGTTTGAAGCAATTTCCTGTTTGCTTGGTTGGTTTTTTAAAACCAGTGCTGGGACTAGTGAGGGAACAATGGGTAGAAAGGGAAGACAGGTGGTATCCAAAGAGGTTTTTACTCAGGAGGTGCTTGCTTTTAATATCCACTTGAATGGTATTAACCAAGAGAACATTAACTGCTCCAGCTTTCACTGCTGGTTTATAACTGCTCAGTAAAATAAACATGAAGCAATGATTTTTCTTACTGTAAAAATGGCTATGCTGTTTCCTATTGAAATGTCAAAGCATCTCAGAAAATTGCCTTTGGATAAAAACAAAGCTTGGACCATACCGTTAGTAGCACCCTCGATGGGGAATTAACCATTTGGAACCTCTCCAGACCTACACCATGTCCTATCATTTCAAGAGATCATATCCTACTTTTAAGCAGAATGTAAACTTCTCATCAAGGTCTCCTTCCCAGTCCTCAATATGTTATCAGTGTGTGCATCACGCTGCTTAAGGAAGATAATTAACTGCAGCTCTCATTAACATCTACAAAGCCAAACCTCCTCATTAGGAGTGAGGAAGAAAAGAGCATAATATAATCTAATTAAGATTGGCTTCAAATTTGGCTATGGTTTGATGCAGAGAGCTGCAAATTGAGAGTAACGTTATATCATGATTATCTAATGCTGTGACATGGTACAAACAGACTATTATGTCTGAATTATTTCATTTCTGTAGAGTTATTAAGGAACATCTTGGAGAACAGGAAGTTTCCATCTCATTAATTCTCGACTCGGTGGAAGAAGGGGACCTAGGAAATTACTCATGTTATGTTGAAAATGGAAATGGACGCAGACATGCCAGCATTCTTCTACATAAGAGGGGTAAATATATGACTTTTTAACATAGCTACTGTACATTGTAATGATGTTGCATTTGTAAACTTTCCTTCAGAGGCTACCCTTAGCTTTATCAGCCTAAGATATTGAAAGGCAAAGGCTGATTGTTTGCTTCCCTGCATCTGTGAAGGTCTATGAAATAAACTAGGGAAGCCCATTGTTAACTGTGGTTGTCACCGCAAGAAATATAATAAAATAACACTTTTTAATAATGACTGTATACAAGATACATTCAACAGCTCATGGGTGTGGACACTGATAAAAGTTTAGTAGGCTAGTAGGGTAGGAAGCTATTGGTAATATAACTTTAATCATTTTCTGTTTACAAAAAAAAAAAGCCCAAATATTACAAAAGTTATAGCTAATAGATTCCTGTTGAAAAATGTACAATAAAAGTCCCACTAGGAAATTTACTGCCTTTTCTGAATCACCCCATTTTTCAGAGATTTTAGTTCTAATGTATTTAATCCAAAGGTCTCAGAGAGGGACTATTGAGAGACAAACTTTTAAAGGTCTTCCTATTTTCACTGATAACAGGTGCTTTGAGCCTAACTAATGGCCTCAGTGGTCTCCCACTGAGATAATTAGGATGAGACAGAAAGCACCCTGTTAAACAAGACTCTCAGTCCACTTGCACACTTTATCTCCTATAATGTATTCCACTTTGACCCATGCTATGCCTGATGCTCTCCATACTCCAGCAAAATCCTGTTGGTTTGAGTAAGAAATGAAAGATCAGGACCAAAGTCAGTTTTTTTATTGTGCTTATTTTAACCCCTTTATTAAAGGGCCAGTTTCTTACTGTATTTCTCAGGTGTCCATTTACATTAAGGCAGCTATCACTTCTTTAGTTTTAGTCTTGTCACATGAGAAATTTGGGTAAATCCAAAATGGGACCTACCAAGGGGAGCTATCATAAATAATAACATTTTATGTTTCTTTCCCACCCACTATAAAATAATAGAACAATAATGCTTTGTGGCTATTCTACTGCACTAAGGTATAGCACTTATCTCAAAGAGGTAAGAATGCAGAAATAATCAAATGATCTGTTTGGCTTGGCATTTATACAGTAAGTGCTTTGCCATTTATTCTTGCAAGTATTGAGTTGGGAAATTAGTCTAAGCCAGCTAGCACATCTTTGAAGTTTATTAATAGACCAGCAGGTAGGCAGGGGTCTATTCAGAGGTATTTGAACCCATGTCATGAGATCAATTCAGTAAACACTAGAAAACCCATACGTTATCATTTAATAGTACAATTAACGTATGGATCTTTTAGGATAAATAATTTCAAAGTTTTGGTGAATTTAAAAACAATAATTCATTGACATTTAATAGATCTTTTTATTATCTTTCTGTTACTTTTCCATACCAGCAATAGCAGTAAGACTATGACACTACATAGAACCTACCCAAGTAGGAGTTTTGCCACTGCCAGCCTTTTAATCTGGCAGTGTACATGGCCTAATTCACTCTGTTCCTTCTGTATGCCTTCATGGAGCTGTCAGTATAGCGAACACACCATAGCATGTAGCCTCATGATGACATGCATATGAAGAAATATTCAGAAATTTAAATCATCCTCACAATGAGCAAAAAGTTAGAAATAGCATATGTTTTTAAAAATAGCTTGAATCTGAAATATTCATTTGAAAAGTGACCCTAGTGGGTCTGTAAAATGCAAAGGGTACCTATCATGAGCATTCTACATACATTGCACTTTGACAACTGTTTCATTGAAATGAAAAATTAACCGTGACAGATAAAAATTCTAACTAGTCTCTCAGGTCTCCTAGAAGGACAAGCTTTGCACAGCTTGCTTGGTTTTCTGTAAATCACCATGGCAACACTCTGTTTTAGGTTTCTTGTTTAGACCCACATTTAGTCTCTGCTAGGGATGTGTATTTATTAATTTCTGATTATTTGGTGCAGTCGGTAACTACCAATAAATTAGAGAAATTTTACATTAAACATTAAAAGACATCTAGAGTGGCACTACAAGTTTTTAAGTTTTAATTGCTGGCATTATTTTGTTTTGCAACTTGGTTTTTAAACAAGTAAAAATGCTGGATCTGGAATGCTTATTAGATACATAAACAATTGATTAAAACTTCGTGAACTCTATATACAATGCAATGTCACTGTTCAAAAAGAAAGTAAAAAATGAAAAGCCTTGTTGTTAAACAAAGACCTTTCCCAGTTGTATCAACTCAGAGTAATCATTGATTTAAAACAACTACCCCTCTGGTACTCTAACTAAAAATGTTTTCTGTATTATATTATTATTAGGGATGTTTAATTCTAAACAACTGTCACTCAGTGAAGGCTGATCTCATGAGGTTAAGCTCACTAAGTGCTCTGAGACATTGAAAATGGTAAAATTACTCTGCAAATAGGGTGCAATACAGCCAAAGTCCATTTAGATAGATCACGGTAAGAATAACTGAGCTCAGGGATGGGATCTCAAAACTTCAGAGTTCTATGTCTCTCTGCCATTCACTGTGTCCCCTTGATCAACTTAGTTAACCTCTGTGTCTCAGTTTTCCTATTTGCAAAATGTGATAATATTACTTACCTAAATCACAAAGATACTTGGAAGTGTTTGTTTAGTGTTTTTAAAATATAAAGTGCTATACTGCATAAGAGTGAAGTATTATTACTCATAACAATATCAGCATCATCTATGGACCACATCAGTCAAGTGTGAAGCATGAGAGTTCCTGTGAAGATGGTAGTGTACCCATTTAACATGGGAAAACTGAATTACAGAGAGATTAAGGTCCAGATTTTTCAAGGTATTTAAGTGTTGCACTCAGTGTTACAACAGTGTTACAACATTTAAGTGATTTGGGGGCCTAAATCTCATTTTCAGAAGGAATTGAGGTACTTTGGGATTTAGGATCAGTTAGACATTCTAATGGTGAGTGCGCAATCCCTCAATACCTTGAAAAATCTGGGCCTAAATGTCTTGCCCAGGTTAACAAAGAGAAACAGTAGCGGAAGGGATGGGAGGAGAACCATAGGAGTCCTCACTTCCATTCTGCTAGACAAAACCTCTTTACTTCCCCATTGTTCAGATCAAGTTATTTTCTTTTTATCCAAGAGAAGAGAATTATGCTTCTTGGGTACTGTTTCTTGATTTTGTTATCAGTGGTGACTATCATTTATAAATCTGGTACATCTTCAACTAGATTTTCGAACCCTATTTTTACATACATTTTTATTTTATATGATTAAGAAGCAAAATATATAAACTAACATTATAACATTTTCTGTGGTCCAGCTGCCAGTGGGGCAGACACAAGGTTCTGCTATTTTCCCCTTTATTATAGCAGATCGTAGCCAATGTCTTTTTTGCAGCGTGGAGGCATGTCTTCTTGGCCCACTGTCCCCACTGCATTCTTGCCTCTTGCCCTACAGTAGTGGTCACACCAGTATGCTTGTTTGTTTGACTTACCTGTCATAACTGGTCTGCTGCCTTTGATCTTTATAACCTAGGGCTGGTCAAAACATTTCACATGAAAGGTTTTCCCACTGGAAAATGGGGTTTTGTCAAAATCAGAATTTTCAGAAGGGAAAGATCCATTTTTGACTGACTGTTCCAACGGGAAAATTGAAGAAGAGAAAAAGTAGTTGTTGCTCTGTATAATATATTCGGTACCACCCGCCTCCACAACAATGAAGCTAGAGAAGGGCCAGCTAATATCTAAAGTCTGGAGAGAGGATCTCATGTTTTCTACACGTGGTATTCCTAGTCCATTCATCCATCCCCAGAACATTGTTCTCTTGCTGAGAAAACACAGATGGTAAGGGACTCTGGCTAGATCAACGGAATGATGACAGAAAGATCAGCTTTCTTGAACTGAGTAAATTCAGGAGTCATATTCAGTAAAGTATCAGGGGGTAGCCGTGTTAGTCTGTATCCACAAAAACAACAAGGAATCTGGTGGCACCTTGAAGACTAACCGATTTATTTGAGCATAAGCTTTTGCTCAAATAAATCCGTTAGTCTTTAAGGTGCCACCGGACTCCGTGTTGATATTGTACATGAAGTTCACTTCTTCAGCCCTGAAGAGAATATCTCACTTGCACATGACATCCACTGAGACAGCCATGCATCAAGTCTACCAGCTGTTAGTCATGCAATTCTGCTGTCCTAATATCTCCAGATCAGCCTTAGCCTGGGTGTCAGTAAATTAGGTGGATAAGGTATGTAACTTCCAACATAGGTCAGAAAAATCAATTCATATATCATCTGGCCTTCAGTGTCAAATTATAGATCAACATTATATAAAGCTCCCAGGTAAAATACAGGCAGTCTTATCTTAGCCAGAAGAGTAATGTTGCATCACCCTTAAGCAGGCATATTTCAAATAAGATATTCCTGGTTAAAAATGATCAGTTGTTTGTTCAAACTCTGGATGTTATAGTAATGCTGATAAGAAAAAAACATTGAGACCAGTGGACCTGAAAGATAATTTAGCATCAGCCAATCTCAGTCTCAGTTAGCTTAATCTCCAAATCCTACTTGGTCGCTGGAATTTATATCCATCAGAATCATTTTCAGTTCACTGCCCTGCCCTTTCAACTAGCTTCACTCCCAAGAACATTCACCATAGAGGTTTTTAAGGTCAGGCTTGACAAAGCCCTGGCTGGGATGATTTAGTTGGGGATTGGTCCTGCTTTGAGGGTTCTCCAACCCTGATATTCTATGATTCTGAGTGCTGGTCACTAAGAGTGCAGCAATGTAGGAGGGAGTTTCATTAATTCCCTATGTAGGCTGGCTCCTCTGAGCTCCTTCACTGTAGAAACACAAAGTCATTGGAATGTCATCACAGATATTTCAGTGGTTATCTTTGGTGGTGAAAACAAAACAAGGGCTCATTAAGGCCAACCCGTATAATCAGGCATCTCAGAGCCGGATGCTATTTACATAGAATGAGAAAATATGTTCCTCCAAGACTCTGGAGGTCATAGACATGAATTAAAATCTTTTTTTCTCCTTTCCCAGGAGCCATTGCTCCACTCTGATTCTACTCAGCTCAGTCAATCTTAGTTGTGTCAATGGGTTATTTGCAAAAGCAAGGTACTTGCAGAAGTTGCTCGAAACTAAACTGGCTCCATGAGGATGTCAGAAGGCAAATAGAAGCTTAATGTGGGCACATCCTTGAATTTCCTCCAGGCTAATGAATGAGACCTCTCATAGACGTATCTCTGAGATCTTCATCCATAGGAAGCTAGCCACTAATGATGGGATTAAAGTCACTGGAAGCAGTAGATGCTCAGCCCCTCTGAATATCAAACCATAAGAGAAATGGAGGACCTCTTGGACCAACCTATGGAGAAGAGAGAAAACGTCCTGTAGAAGATAAAAATTCTCTCTTCCTCCTTGAGAATAAGAGAGTATTTGTCCTTATTTTCTATTCCCTTCAAACCATTGGGTAGAGATTTTAATTCCTTCAAGGTTTGTGCTTGCGAGCTTCACTCAGCAAATGGGTAAATTGGCTGCCTTTTTAAAATTCCTCTTATATTTTTCACCAACACCAGATACTCTGTCAGACTTGCTCTACAGCACTTTTCTCACAAATGCTTTTTACCTTTATTAGGATACAGCTCTTCCAGACATCTGTCTCATCCATCGCCCAAGGAGGAAGTCCTTCATTCCCTTTGATATTAGAAAGGCCCTTAAGATTTATCTTCTCTTCAAAACTCAAATGCAGTTTTCATCCTGCACAAAGGCCGCAAACTGGGATCACAAGCTTCCAGGCCAGGATCACCCTGTGGACCAAGAATAGTATTTCAAAATCACATAAGTGAGGGTTTTGTAAAAATCAGGACTCATTTGTTTAGATGCCTTTTGACCAGAGTAAGGTAGAAGCTTTGGTGGAATAGCTGTGTGAGGCAGCCACCTGGGAGTCATTGCACATCACCACAAAACACAGCCAAAGTAATATGATGGCTTTGGCACACAGTGTTTTCAGTCACTGAGATCTCAGGCCAGTCCTACCGTGATAGACTGTTCCCCAACTCCCTTCTGTGCCCTCAAAACATTTTTCTTGGAATTTTAGGTAGCAACCCAAACACACTGAAATGTTTCGTGATCGTCATGCACAGAAGTGAAGTGGAGAATCTGGTCAAAATTAATCTAGAGTCCATATCAGCCCAGGTCATGAGAGATTTGGGCAGACCCCTTACTGATAGCCTTTCAGGTAAAATTAGCAAAATGAATGTGCTTCCCTGGATACTGTATATCTTGAGAATGTCCCAGTCTTCCATTTTATTTTAGGAAAATTAGTGAATTTTTAAAAATATTTTTCTGGGGGTGGGGGGAGATGAGGAGGCCTAGACTGGCTTTGTGTAAATTGCAATTCCCAGTCACATCTGGAGGCTTCTATTCCCCATCTGGCAGCATAATCATACAGCCTTTATCCTTAGCCAGGCAGCCTTATGGCTCCAGAACACAACAAAGCTGATCCCTCCCTGGCTGCTGGTGGAACAAGAGTTGTTACATCACTTTCCATTGGCAGGAATACTGGATACAGCGTATTGCCGTTTTCATCATAAAATGTCACCTACAGAATTGTCTATAAAACATGGGTCCCTTTGGCAAGAAAAATTAAATTCCACCCCTTCTCTCACACTGATGCTCTACTTTGGAGCAACCCATTGTTGACAATTGACAGAAAGCCATTAATGTGGAGAGGGTGGATAGATAAAAGGGATAATTTGGGTCTGTCAATTGATCTTAGAGGATCCGTTTCTGCCATTCAAGCACTCCAACAACAATATTGCCATATGACATATGCCGGAGGCCTCATGCATATCCTTGGAATTTTTAAATATCATAGACAGCAATTTCCTAACTCAAAAAGTGTTGCATTCAACATGGGGGATTCTGTATTAGACCTTGTTGTGGCAGATAAAAAGGAACTGATCACCAAATGAAAAATAAATGGTAGCTTAGGTACCAGTGATCATGACTTGATCACATTTATAATGTAAAATACAATAAAGTCCAGACCACTGATATTTTATACACACGTGGTGCTTTAAAAGGGTCAATTTCATAAAACTAAAAATAATTCTGAGCCAGATCAGCTGGGAGGAAGAATTTAATCATGAAAATGTAAATGATAATTGGGAATTGTTTAAGAACATTTTACTAGATGCCCACAATCCCACAATTGAGGAAGAAGGCCATAGTGCTTTAAAAAATGGCCTGGTTTAGAGGGGAAGTGAAGGCAGCTATAAAAAAAATAAAAGTAATATATAACAAATGGAGGAAAGAGGAAGTTGACAGTAGTGAATATTAATCATAATAGTATAATTGTAAAAAATTGATAAGGGAAGCAAAGGGACTGGTCAGCAGAGGCAAGGACAAATAGAGCTACTGTAAGGTGGGTGCAAAACTTGTTGGAAAACCATGAGTGCAGGAGACTGGATTAGATGACCTCTCATGGTCCGTTCCAATTCTATGATTCTATGAATACAAACTATCTGATCCAGCTGCATGGCATTACCTGCCGCTTAAGCATCCCTTGAAAGATGTATTTAGTCTTGATGCACTGGGAGTACCATAGGCTGCAGGATTGTTGTTGATGTAGACAGAGTTTCATAGATCCATAACCAGCTGTATAGCCTGTTGTGAATTCCTGACCCAAAAGACCCTGCCTAATTTAGATTGCCTGGAACAAAGCGTTGTATATGTCTTTGAACTCTAGCCAATGGGGAAGTGCCTTGCAAAACATTAAAAACTCTACTATCGATCTACTATTAAGGCTGATGGAGCAAAAAATTATTTCATTCACACTGGTTCCCACACAGGTTACAGTGCCCTGCCAAAATAGACTGCTGCTGTAATTGTGGGTCTCCCAGAGCAACACCGGCTCACAAGTTTTGGGACTGTCCCAAGATACAATCCTTTTGGCTGGAAGTAGTCAGGAGATTAATATGATAATGGATACCTCCTTAAAAATTACTTCCCAGAACTGTGTTTTGGGATATATCCCATCATCTTGGAAGCTCTCCAACTCACTGAAAGCTTGGTTCTCTAGAGCAGTGCTTATAACCAAATGACTGTTATTGCTTAGATGAAACAGCAGACTGCCGCCAGGGATAGAAACTTGTCTCATTGACTTGGCTGATGTGGCAGCTACAGAGCAGGTAACGTTTCAGAGAAAAGTGACCTCAGACAAATCTGAAAAATTTGATCTAACTTTTTAGAAACCTGTGATTAATTCCTGGCAGATAGAAACAGATGTAATTCTCCTTTCTCCTTCCTGTCCCTTTCCTTCCTTTTCTTTCCCTCCCTTCCCTTTTTTTCTGTTCTTCACTTATTTTACAGGAAAAAATAATAAAATATAAATTAAAAAAATTCTTTCCCATGTCTGTGCTTACTGTTTGTATTTGGAGGTACTGTTTGTCAGTAAACATCTTCTGTGCTGGTGACAGACTGACTACAGAGGAACAGATGTCTTACCTGATAATTCCTTTCTATTGTCTGGCTACATCAGTGCAAATATCCATGTATGAGAACATACATTATGTAGGTCAGGATCAGTGGTTACTGATTCACCTGACTACAGTGTTCCCTAGGGCTTATATCATTTCTTCCCATGCAGGGCTTTTTTTTATTCCTTCAGTTCCTTGGTTGCCTGTAATCCATTAGTTGTTTTCCTTTTAGAAAATAATTTTCATTAGTTAGGCCAGGGTGTTTAACCGTTTTGTTTTCAGCCATAGAAATCATCAACAATAAACTACTGAAGGCATTCCTGAAAGCTCCAAATAGGGCATTGGCTATAACTTGCCTTAGTAGAGTAGAAAGACTGTCCCATTCAGTCAGACCACAGACACACACAGACACACACACGCGCACAGGTAAGAAATATTGTTTGATCTTATTCAGAGCAATATTCAGTGGAATTCTTCAAGACATCAGTGTTTCAACTAAGTCACTGTACTAGGATGGTTTGCCTTATATGGTATAGAAGATCACTCTGTTCATTATAGGTCTAGCAGTATTTAGGGATGATAATGTATGCTGAGGAAGCATAGGCAAGCTTAACTCAGGACTTGTCTTCTATGGGTTTGTGTCAGACCTCAACATATTCTATTTACTTTGATTCTTTAATTTTGTTTGCCATATTTATAATGGTGCTAAAATTCCATTTTCCAGAAAATTCCAGTATTTTATGAGTTTAGTTCCTCAGCTTTCATAGCAGATCTGTTGACAAAGTGTTAATGATAGCATCACTGGCATGACACTATAATGCTGTTTTATGAGTTGAGGAGCTTGAGTAAGCCAAATTGCTCATCTCAAGAACATTCTCAGTTATTATGACTTGATTATGGCCTATATTCCACAGACTGATGGTGATGATTGACTGTTCAGACTTGAGTGAGACAAGAAGGAGCAACTCCTTTTGTAACCTCCGCAAACAAACTATAGGTCTAATCATTCCCTCTGCTGTAATGTACTGAAATTCTGTAAGACTTCCAAGATTTCAAATCTCATCATATGAGATATGTTACTAACAGGTTTTTACACTAGAATGTCTGTTAATTGTTCCTAATGACTTCAACAATTAGGCAAAAATGTAAGTTCCCAAAAGAAACAAAACTCTATTATAATAACTTTCTGAACCACTATGTTTGTTGGTGTATTAAACATGTATATCTTACATTATACAAAACTATCTGTTTATATGCTAGCAAAAGCTTTTTCCAGGTTTCACTCTGTAAGAGCAACAGAATGGGAATTAGCATCAGCCATTTTCTTAAATAAGAAATGATTGTAGAAAAAAAAATCTAGTGGTCATCTAAGAAGCCTGCATGTTCTTTGTTTGTTGGATAATTCTAAGAGTTCCTAGTGTGATTCACAGTTGCTTTAGATATAGTTTATATACAGCCAAAAGCGTACATTTGATCTTCTCTCTGATTTTCCCCCTCCCCTCCCAAACAAAAAGTTTGCTGCCACTGTTATACACAATCTCAGTGTCTATTTTGAGACCAAATATATAACCCAAGACACTCTATAACCTTGTTTCATAAATCAGTAAGGCTATTGGCCTTTTCTTTTACCAAGAAAGCTGCAGTATGGTACCTCCATGGAAAACCTGACCGAGTATTAAACTTGCTCCCAGATCCCTGGTCTCTGTTAGGGCAGTGCTATGTTGCGAATTGGGATGTACATCCAATTTTTTTGTCAACAGTTTTAACAGTTTTCTTAGAATCATAGAATCATAGTATATCAGGGTTAGAAGGGACCTCAGGAGGTCATCTAGTCCAACCCCCTGCTCAAAAGCAGGACCAATCCCCAATTAAATCATCCCAGCCAGGGCTTCGTCAAGCCGGACCTTAAAAACTTCTAAGGAAGGAGATTCCACCACCTCCTTAGGCAAGGCATTCCAGTGTTTCACCACCCTCCTAGTGAAAAAGTTTTTCCTAATATCCAACCTAAACCTCCCCCACTGCAACTTGAGACCATTACTCCTTGTCCTGTCCTCTTCTACCACTGAGAATAGTCTAGAACCATCCTCTCTGGAACCACCTCGCAGGTAGTTGAAACCAGCTATCAAATCCCCCCTCATTCTTCTCTTCTGCAGACTAAACAATCCCAGTTCCCTCAGCCTCTCCTCATAAGTCATGTGTTCCAGACCCCTAATCATTTTTGTTGCCCTTCGCTGGACTCTCTCCAATTTATCCACATCCTTCTTGTAGTGTGGGGCCCAAAACTGGATACAGTACTCCAGATGAGGCCTCACCAATGTCGAATAGAGGGGGACGATCACGTCCCTCGATCTGCTCGCTATGCCCCTACTTATACATCTCAAAATGCCATTGGCCTTCTTGGCAACAAGGGCACACTGCTGACTCATATCCAGCTTCTCGTCCACTGTCACCCCTAGGTCCTTTTCCACAGAGCTGCTGCCTAGCCATTCGGTCCCTAGTCTGTAGCTGTGCATTGGGTTCTTCCATCCTAAGTGCAGGACTCTGCACTTATCCTTATTGAACCTCATCAGATTTCTTTTGGCCCAATCCTCCAATTTGTCTAGGTCCCTCTGTATCCTATCCCTGCCCTCCAGCGTATCTACCACTCCTCCCAGTTTAGTATCATCTGCAAATTTGCTGAGAGTGCAATCCACACCATCCTCCAGATCATTTATGAAGATATTGAACAAAACCGGCCCCAGGACCGACCCCTGGGGCACTCCACTTGACACTGGCTGCCAACTAGACATGGAGCCATTGATCACTACCCATTGAGCCCGACAATCTAGCCAACTTTCTACCCACCTTATAGTGCATTCATCCAGCCCGTACTTCTTTAACTTGCTGACAAGAATACTGTGGGAGACCGTGTCAAAAGCTTTGCTAAAGTCAAGAAACAATACATCCACTGCTTTCCCTTCATCCACAGAACCAGTAATCTCATCATAGAAGGCGATTAGATTAGTCAGGAATGACCTTCCCTTGGTGAATCCATGCTGAATGTTCCTGATCACTTTCTCTCATGTAAGTGTTTCAGGATTGATTCTTTGAGGACCTGCTCCATCATTTTTTCTTAGTCGTTCTTGACTTAGTAGTCAACTTGTTAAGCACTTCAGACTCTGCTTTTACTGAGGACAGAATACAGTATCGCTCTGTGTGTATGTTTCCATTGCATCGGAGATGTGACTGCAGGATATGCAGACATACCTGTACTAGCTTTGATCTAGCTAGCTGGAATAATGTTAGGGAAGCTATAGCAGCAGCACAGGCTGGCCACTTGAGTACGTATCCAGGGACCTGGGAGAGCTCATACAGCCCATATTGCTACCCATCATGCCACAGCTTCACTGCCGCTGCTGTTGTTTGAACTAGCTACCTCAGGTCTGTTTGCACATGCTTCAGTCACACTTTTGATGGCTGTATGGACATACTCTGGGGTCCCCACCAGTGATTGTCCATGGGTAACAATATCTATGAACCTATTCCAGTTGTCTTAAATAAGAGGTTTCAGAGTAGCAGCCATGTTAGTCTCTATTCGCAAAAAGAAAAGGAGGACTTGTGGCACCTTAGAGACTAACACATTTATTTGAGCATAAGTTTTCATGAGCTACAGCTCACTTCATCGGATGCATCCACTGAATGCATCCGATGACGTAAGCTGTAGCTCACGAAAGCTTATGCTCAAATAAATTCGTTAGTCTCTAAGGTGCCACAAGTACTCCTTTTCTTTTTTCTTAAATAAGAGTAGATTTTATTGGCACATAGACATCATTACAAATGAAAGGATAGGTACAAAATAGTATTTCTGCATATTCCAATGCTCTATAAAGATGAACTACCATAAGCCAAACATTTAAATAATGAATTGTTGTACAGTCCTCATAAAAGTCTTGTTTGCAAAAACAAACAAACAAGAAAGTACTTTTCCTCACCCAACTTTAATCTTTGTGTGTGTATCACCCTTTCTCCTAGCCTAAACATTGCCTGTTTTTCACTGGGAGTGTCTGTCATATGACCCAAGGTAATGTTCCTCTGTTAGCCAGCTTTCTCCTTACATTATCGGAAACATTTCTTTTCTATGCTAAATTCACTTTGTTAGACAAGTTACTATTTACTTCAGCTGCCAAAACCATTTTTGTCAAGCTTGTGCTGTGTCCTACAGCACCACACGTATGAATTTTAGTCATTATACTGGAATAGTTCCCTTCAAAATCCTATTGATTATTGTTAAGTTTCATGTAAGAATTCTCAACTCACACTTTCGGAGGTATAAATTGACCTATACAAGCTGTGTGGCTTGATTGTTCAAGATAAGCAGAATCATGTACGAATATAGAAATGACAAAAATTGGTACCTTATGCCCCAGTGCTGCAGAGAATTATGTACATGCTTAATCTGAGAGAGTCTGAGTAGTCCCACTGCTTTTGATGAGATTACTCACAGTCCTTAAAGTTAAGAAATCTGTGTAAGTCATTTCAAGATTGAGGCCTGACATAGTAGCATAGTTACACAGCTATAAAATCCCATATCCATTGTAAAGTCCTGTGTGCCCCCTTTTGGTCTGGTGTGGTGCTGCAGGCGTGCCCCACCTCAATGTTTCACCGTAATAGCTTTGCCTGGGGCAAAGAGAAGCCAACAGACGTTAACAAAACAATCCTGTTTTAATAGGGCTTCAGGAAAAAGCAATTACAATAAACAGTTTGTTAGGTCCTCCCCTTAGGACCAGGTTCAGAGCTCCCAAAATTAATGTCCACAACAGCAGGTATCCCAGTCTGATTAGGCTAGTCTCCTGGAGCTTGAGAGAAACCACCACCCACTTCAGCCTGCCTGGCTTCTACTTCCCTGTCCCTCCTTAGTTTCCTCTTTCTGTTTTATATAGCCTTGGCCTAGGGTAGGGCCGGGCAGGGCCTCCTTGATTACCCCAGGCTTTCCCTACTGTAGGTCCAGCCTGTCCCTTAAACAGATAATACACTATTTCACATCCACTTATAGTTATCCATAATATCCAGAATATCTGAAGCATAATTTGTGTGTAGTAACTCAGTTGTATACAGAGTAACAACTAGTCTCCAAAGGAAGCCAAATGAGTCTAAGGTATGAAGCTCAGGGGATATATTTTCTTTGATTTACTTCTCTGTACAAATAAATAAATAACCTGTGTGACACTGCTGAGGAGGTTTATCAAAAAATAACGCCAGGTGCAGATCAAAGATACATCCCAGAAGTGCACCTGATAATTACAGTAGGATTAGTGTAAAATGAGTGCATTTATTACCAGCCTTATCATTCTGTATGTTTAGAGAGAGCATGTGCTTTATTTTAATTAGCTGTTTCTTTCACTGGATTGTTTTGCCAAACCATCCCAATAAACAGAAAAAATGTAACCATTGGTCAAAATGCTTGTAGCAAATCTCATTTTAAATTGAAGCAATTTATTCAGAAACCAATCTACTACTGCAGCAGTAATCAATGTGTTTTCCCTTAGAGTAGACCCATTCTTGTTTTGCTGAAGGACTATTGTTAATTGCCTGTATCTAAATGATTGCTCTGCTCTTGAATGTAACTCTTTGGCACTTGTTCATTTGTTGCGTTTAACAGAATGCCAGTTCCCCTAAGGTTCTGCCTGATAATTTTTCTTTACAATTTTCAACATTCAGTCTCAGTCCCTTAAAGAGAGCAAGGTTTGTCATTTTAACATCATAACACAAAAGCTAAACAGATTTTAAAAGGTTTAAGCTTTTTGTTTCTCCCCTCTGATGTGGAATTGTGCTGAAACTGAATCTTTTTAAAATGCTCCCACTCCAGGCAACTTGAACTTGCACAGAAAAAGTGCATCACACTTCAAAGAGAGGGTAATGCTTGCTGTACCAACCAGGCCCAAAGTTTAATACAAAAGATAGAATAAAGCAATGGAGTGTGAAGACAAGTACGTCTTGCTACCTCTGCTTACAGTCTAGTGTTAATGGTCACTACATAACTATATCCAGCTATAATACATCACTTTTCATCGATTGATGTCAAAGTGCTTTAAGGAAGTCAGTATCGTTATCCCTATTTTACAGATTGGGAAATCAAGGCACAGGAAAGCTTAGTACAGCCCCAGGGGGTCAGTCAGGCTTGTACTCAGATGGCTAGCCTGTGCCACGACCACAATGGCCACACTGCAGTTTTTAGCACACTTGCTTGAGCAGCATAACTAGTGCAAGTCTGTTTACCGGGGCTGGCAGGTATGCTTCCAGGTGCAGTGTAGACATACCCTTAGGATCAGTGAAAGCTCTTATGAATTTTGCTGTGTTGCTCTGTCAATGGGTATGAGGCAATGCTATATGAATTCAGATTGATTTTATTAAAAGGAAATAACTATACATGCTATACCTGCTCTAGAGATGTTTATAGTTCCAGTAGTGAAAATTGCACGAAAATGTACTTTAAAAGAGACGCTGTATTGACCAAAGTACTACTTTTCATATAGCATATTAGTTTGCACGTTGATGGTGGAAAGACAACTATGTACAGTGTTTTCTGTTTAATCGCTCAATCGTTAATTTTGGGGAACATTTTGTTTTTGAATAGTAAAGTTTTTCTTGCCTTTAATGCAACATAACAGCAGGCATATAAGTGGTATATTCTGCACCTAGCAACGTACCATATTAATTCCTCATATTCTGGTTACCACTGAACAGCTGCATCACATGTGGTGCAAAATGATAAACGAGCTGTTGTAAGCCAGTGTAGTGTAATTTCCATTTCCATTTATTTTCCAAAATATTGTATTACTAGCCTATGCAAACTGTATTCTTTTAAAAAAAGAAAAGGAGTACTTGTGGCACCTTAGAGACTAACCAATTTATTTGAACATAAGCTTTCGTGACCTACAGCTCACTTCATCGGATGAATACTGTGGAAAATACAGAAGATGTTTTTATACACACAAACCATGAAAAAATGGGTGTTTATCACTACAAAAGGTTTTCTGTCCCCTCACCCGACTCTCCTGCTGGTAATAGCTTATCTAAAGTGATCACTCTCCTTGCAATGTGTATGATAATCAAGGTGGGCCATTTCCAGCACAAATCCAGGTTTTCTCCCCCCCCGCCCCGTCCCCGCAACAAACCCATTCTCCTATTGGTAATAGCTTATCTAAAGTGATCACTCGCCTTGCAATGTGTATGATAATGAAGGTGGGCCATTTCCAGCACAAATCCAGGGTTTAACAAGAACAGTTTTAGAAGTTCCCAGAAGTCACCTACTACAGGAAAGGCCTAACAAAGAAAATAACAGAACGCCACTAGCTGTCACCTTCAGCCCCCAACTAAAACCCCTCCAACGCATTATCAAGGATCTACAACCTATCCTGGAGGATGACCCAACACTCTCACAAATCTTGGGAGACAGGCCAGTCTTTGCCTACAGACAGCCCCCCAACCTGAAGCGAATACTCACCAGCAACCACATACCACACAACAGAACCACTAACGCAGGAACCTATCTTTGCAACAAAGCCCGTTGCCAACTGTGCCCACATATCTATTCAGGGGACACCATCACAGGGTCTAAGAACATCAGCCACACTATCAAAGGCTCATTCACCTGCACATCCACCAATGTGATATATGCCATCATGTGCCAGCAATGCTTCTCTGCCATGTACATTGGGCAAACTGGACAGTCTCTATGTAAAAGAATAAATGGACAACAAATCAAATGTCAAGAATTATAACATTCAAAAACCAGTCGGAGAACACTTCAATCTCTCTGGTCACTCGATTTCTGATCTCAAAGTGACTATCCTTCAACAAAAAAACTTCGAAAACAGACTCCAACGAGACACTGCTGAATTGGAATTAATTTGCAAATTGGATACAATTAACATAGGCTTGAATAGAGACTGGGAATGGTTGAGTTATTATAAAAAGTAACCTATTTCCCCTTGTTTATTCCTTCCCCTCCTCCCCCCCCCCCCCCCCCCGCACTGTTCCTCAGACGTTCTTGTTAAACCCTGGATCTATGCTGGAAATGGCCCACCTTGATTATCATACACATTGTAAGGAGAGTGATCACTTTAGATAAGCTATTACCAACAGGAGAGTGGGTTTGTTTTGGGGGAGTTGGGGGGGGGAAGAAAACCTGGATTTGTGCTGGAAATGGCCCACCTTGATTATCATACACATTGTAAGGAGAGTGATCACTTTAGATAAGCTATTACCAGCAGGAGAGTAGGGTGGGGGGAGAGAAAACCTTTTGTAGTGATAAACACCCATTTTTTCATGGTTTGTGTGTATAAAAACATCTTCTGTATTTTCCACAGTATGCATCCGATGAAGTGAGCTGTAGCTCATGAAAGCTTATGCTTAAATAAATTGGTTAGTCTCTAAGGTGCCACAAGTACTCCTTTTCTTTTTTTGCGAATACAGACTAACACGGCTGTTATCTGAAACCTGAATTCTTTTAAGTAAGCCTCCTCCGTACAGACCAGAAAAGTACTGAAAGTATGAAATAACAAGCACTGATCTTAAAAATGTTAACACAAAGGAGTTTCTACCACAGTTTAGAAAAGAATTATATGGAATGTAAATACTTTTATTTTATTTTATTTTATTACACTTCTAGTGTCCTCTGGGGAGCAATGAAACCTTTTTAACAGTTGTGTGTATCAGAATAATAAAAAGTGTCCATTTATTGGTAGAACATAGTAAAATTAAATGGAACTTTTCTCTAATCTTTTATTTCTTTAATTAAATTGTATAATAATGTATTATTACATATACATAACCAAAAAGTTTACCTGGATAACATGAGGGTTTACATTGCTTAACCCAAGTACATGCTGCCCAAATGGAGGCAAATGTTACAAAGACAGGATGTTGTTTATAGGGCACAGTGCCCCTTAGTAGTGCATTATGTAAAGTTTTCCTTATGGAACTCTGTATTCTCTTCCAGTTAGGCTTTTTATCAGCCAAAATGTGTCCATTCAATTTCTAAGTCCTGTCCCAGTCCTTCTTCAAAACTGGGGGTTAGAAATATTTAAAATTAATGGGTTTTCCTGGGATATACCAAGTTACTGTTCCTCTCTATTTTTAATATAGCAAACAAACAAAACCCTTGGAGCTTTGCACTGTTTCATATCTTTTTTTTTTTCTTTTCGCACTCTGATTTCTTATTTGAAAAGTAGTGAGAATAATAACAAAATGGACTCAAAAGAGTTACTTCTGCTTTCTTGAGTATTCAT
The DNA here is from genome assembly GCF_965152235.1 of Eretmochelys imbricata. Lineage (NCBI taxonomy): Eukaryota > Metazoa > Chordata > Testudines > Cheloniidae > Eretmochelys > Eretmochelys imbricata. The sequence continues at coordinate 148,044,427 of NC_135572.1, forward strand.
CTACTGAAAGTAGGATCAGCAGACAATGATGTCTATCACTTATTGTTATTATCTGATAAATGACATCACTAAGGAGATTGCTGTTGTCAGACAGATAGTGCTGCATTTGATTGGCTTCTTCCTCCTGAGGGATTGAGCTACATGACAATGATCTCCATCTATCATGTGAATCTTCAGTGGTACAATGTAACAAAGGAAGAGTGGTCATGCTCTGAATCTGAATGTCTGAACTGACAAATTGGGATGATTTGCAACATCTAAACAAAAGCCCTCCCTGTTTAGGGAGAGACAGGGGGAATAACGATGAATTACAGATCAACAGGAAACTGTCAGATATTAACACATAACTGAGGAATGTGTTTTTTGGGGTTCCAAGGATGATTTGTCTTCATATCCCACAAGCATTTTTATTAATATTTTGAAAAAGTAAAATGGTTATCTTTAATATAATGCAATTGACAGAAACCCAACATGAAACAGTTGTGTGTTCTGATATTTTGTGTGAGGTGTTGGGGAGGAGGGTTGTGTCTGCCTTCAGCTCCACAAAAGGAGAGCAGTTATATGTGCTTAAAATATGAATGCTGTGACATAATATATCTATTGCGAGCAAAACAGTGATATACAGATATATATTAAACCTGCACAGAACATTGAGTAAAAACAGTTGACTGACTTTTCACATAACCTATTTAAAATGTGGTATGAGGGTATTTACATATATATAAAGGAAAAACTGCATTATCTGTATGTTTCTCAGAGGGTCCCATAAATAATCTGGAAAATTAAATGCAAAAATCCTGCATTTGCATTCTACTGTTATCTTCAACCTGCAAAATATCTCCAGTGTTATCCTTTCTCCAGTTCTGAATGTGGTTGTTATTACATTTTATAATTCTTTGCAGAGCTGATGTATACAGTTGAGCTTGCTGGTGGGCTTGGTGCTATTCTGCTGCTGCTTGTTTGTTTAGTGACTATCTACAAGTGTTACAAGATTGAGATTATGCTCTTCTACAGGAATCATTTTGGAGCTGAAGAACTAGATGGAGGTAAGGCATCTTCTCAGTATGTTTCCTACTTTCTAAATGTGCCGGTCTCTTTTTTCAAGTGGTTAATTTTCATTTTGGAGCAAGAAGTGTTAACAATGCGGCAACCATCAGTGGCGTTTCTCTCACTGCATTAGGCACTGCATTGAAAATGCATCCCTAGACAGCAGATTAGAAGCAATGATTGTTTGACTGATGCATTTGCTGCTCTGCAGATCTCCAGGAGACACCTGTATGTTTTAGATTTTTACTCCCAACACCAAATGTAAATTACAAACATTCCATCAATATTGAAAGCCAACTTCACTTCCCCATAAACAAGTGAGTGTCTCCTCTAATTATATTCCCCCAAAGTATTGAGAGGCTGAAGTGAATCTCAATTTGCTCCTTGTTTAAGCTGATCAGTTTTGATAAACTGTACTGCATGTTTTGGAATTTACCCACCAGTCTATGCTCTTGAGTGTATTACTTACCTGTTTAGAGAGTGGCTGAGGTTGATTAAACTAGTTGTTCTGCAGATGTGGTGATTCAAAGACATCTAGTTTAAACAATAGGAATCGGCATTATTTGCACTGAATTATACACTACTTTTACCATTGAAAAAAAAATGTTGTATGTGTCTCTAACCACACTAATCAGTGTCACAGCTGAATAGCAAACTAGGTTGAACACTGGGCTTCGATTAATTAGGCTTGGTGCCTTCAGTCACAGTTCTTGCTGTTTCAGACTGATACCATATGCGTGATACACTATATCCTTATTTACGAAAACCCTATTGAAATAAGGGTGTTAACCACTATTGAAGATACAAAGTATGGCTAGATGATATCCTGTTATATTTTATAGTGTGATGTGTGTGGGATGGGAGATGTTAGTCAAATCTGTCACAGTGAGGATGAACAGAGGCAGTAAAATTATAGGTGCCTATGTAATGTCATAGGATGGTGCACATTATGCCTAAGATCCCCAGGAGTTGACCCACTTCTTCCTACAATATAAAAATATGTGAAGATGTGAAAAAGCTAGTGCCAAAACAACAAAATCAGACTCAAGTAATCTCACCTGCTATACACACCCACACATACCCCCACACACATAAATATATCAGTATCTTGCATCTCTGTGTCACCTTCTACTGAGAGATCACAGAAAAATGCTTTGCAACATTAATTTGTTAACTCATATAACACCCCAGTGTGATAGATTAGTATTACTACTCTTACGGTGAGGAAACTGAGATGCAGAGAGATTGTGACTTGCTCAGCATCACACAGGTTTTTGGTAGAACCTGCTTTCTTCGTAGCATGACCAAATGTCCCAATTTTATAGGGACAGTCCTGATATTTTGGGCTTTTTCTTATATAGGCTCCTATTACCCCCCACCCCAGTTCCGATTTTTCACATTTGCTATCTGGTCATCCTATTTCTTCGGGAACCAACCTCCCTGACAAAGCAAACTATCCTCTCCTTGTATGGATCTGTCTCCAGCTTGCAGTTCTTGCTTTCTAGAATTTGAGAACCCACATGGTTGGAAACATTACACACTGTAGTCTTATTACTTCACTGACCTGGGGAAGTGAAAATCCATCAGTCATTCTGAGATCCAAATCTCCCATTTAAAAATAGTAACCAAAAAGCACTCTTAGCAAGAAACTGAGTTAGGTTTTTGAAGAGGGAAAAATTAATATAATTGTCTATTTAAGTCAGTCTTCTCATTAAAATAAATTCTGCCATTACAGCAAGTAGAGAAGATGTTCTCTTTAGATAATAAAAACAGCAGAAATTTTATGTGCTTAGCTCTGGTAATATGCTAAGTGAAATATTACTCTGAGATGCCAAGCAAAATAGAAAGTGTTGAATAAAGTGGAGCACATCAAAAGCAGAAAGAAAAACCTGTTGCACTGAGGGAGTTACTGCAGCTGGACTTTTTACCCTAAGTGTCTGTTTCACTTAAGTTCTCCAAATTAATGCACATGAAGGAAGGCATAAAGGAAATGCCTTATGGACCAATACGTTATACTTTGTATAGGAAGAAATTGTAGAAGTAGGCTCCTGTCCTTTGTAGTTTTTATTACAAATAAGCATTGTGCTTCATTGTACTTTCCAGAGGCTCTCCACAAAATGCTCTTTTTCAAAATTCTCCCTATCCCTATCTTCTGAGGGGCATTAGCCATGTACCCACATGTTATCCATAATTTACATCATGTTCTGTCATATCCCAGAATAACATTTAGATAAGCAAACATTGACATATTAACAGGCTCTTTTTATACAGTGTGCTGAATCCACAGAGGATTCCAAACACTCTAAAATTTAGATCCAATTAAATTTCTCAGCAGAAGATATCCCTCAAAATGCAATGTTCAGTTTCTTTCCTGACTGGAGTGTGAGTCCTGCAGGATAGCAAAGCTCATCATGTTGTCTTCTCTCTTAGCCTTAGAAGAGAACTGCATTCATTTTTCTCATCTTTGCAATCTGATTCCTTTGCAATATGTGGGTAAACTGAAAGATGTATTTGAAAGCAAATTTTTACCTTTAGAGTGAGTGTAACTTAACTTCAGTTAATTCTATCAAGATATTGCAGGTGAATGTGTTCCTTCATAGTTGCTGATCCCTCCCTCTAACCTCAAACTTGGATTATACCACATGACCCCGCCCAAGGAACTACGCCTTATTTCTTGACTCTCCAGCAAAAATTCTCCCTCATGCTTTACTCCTGTCATGTACCCAAGCCACCTTTGTTCCCAATTGCCAGTTCCCTGCCTCTCCCCCAGAGTTAGACCACCATCAACTCTCATTGTACTTTGCATCTCCCTCAATGTGCTAATACTTGTCTTTCAAGTGCCAGTTCCATCTCTCCCTCCTCCCCCCATGGTTGTGGAACCTGACCAACTCCTGGCCTTCAGACTAGTCAGTTTCTAGCTATTATCCATATGGAAATTTCAGCGCGCTATAAGATTACTAGGAGGCAGCATGTAATATAGGAAAAAGTGTGGGTTTGGGAACCAGAAATTCCTCCATTTTTAATCCTGAATCCATCACTGACTTGCTCTGTAACCTAGGCAAGTCTCTTCTGTATCATTTTACCCATCTGCTAATTGTAGACATATTATATTTTGGAGTGTTAAGAGAACTAATGAATGTTCTATAACACTGTGAAACACAGGCCAAAATTTTCAAAAATAGAAGCTTACTGGGAGCTTCTGCATGCTCAATACTTTTGAAAATCAGGCCTAATCATAGATTTAAGAGTCTAAGTATTTTTAAAAATCTTATACATAGAGTTCTATATAAGTGCTAAGTATAATTATTATTACAATCTACTGCTAGTAGAAGCTACCTTGACAAGGTATGACGTCACTTGTGCCACTAGAGTACATGATATGTTCCAAATCCCTGGGTGAGCGATTTCATACCAGTTTCCATCCTGCTATAAAGCTAGTTTAACAGTTAATATTTACACAAAAGATTTAATATTTATATTTTTCAAGAAACTGAATGATCTCCAGTGTTGCCTTTTTTCCCCACGAGTAAAATAATTGTAATAACTTAACCAATTGGTATACTCGAATCAACAGAAAAAAATGCAAAATCTTCATGCTAGACAATCCCATAAGTTCTTTCTCCTTTCTTCTCTTGAATATACAAACGTCTTGAAACCAAAAAACGGAAGATGCTTTACATATATGTAATATATACATATAACATATATTTATATATGTAAAATTTTGTGTGTATATGTATATGTGTGTGTATATATATTGGTTATATATATGTATATATTTTATACCTCTCCTGGTAGGGAGTGAAATCCTGTCCCCATTGAAGTCAATAGGCATGCCAGGATTTCACCCAGAAAATTTTACCTCTGGATAACAGTGCCATCCTCTGTGCAAAAGTCTTTAATTATTAGGCTCAGATTTATTAAACCGAATGAAAGGCATTTCTCAACTGAAGCAGATGTTTACATACCAAATTCCAGTTGCAATAAATCCAGTGCTAGATTTGAGAATGTATGGACATATGGTATCTCCCCCTCGAGAAATAGTTTCCAAATATTGATGTGGACCCAGAAACGGTGGGACATGCTTGCCAGAATATGGTTAAATGTGGATATCATGACTTCATTAAACTATTAACCAATGAGGAAACACTACCCATCAGAACTGTTCCAGTGGCCCTGGGTTGTACAAACCTACAGTGGGTCTGAGACCATGCCCTTCTACTCCCCCAGGCCTGCTCAGACTGGGTGGAAGCCAGAGTCCCAACCTATTCCCTTCCTGCATGCAGGATGTAGGGGAGATGAGATGAAGGGATCCCCATGCTGTATTAGACATGGAAGCAAACTCCTTCACCATGTAATGTCATGGTCAGGGCCCCTGCCCAAGAGGCACACTGGATTACTGGGGTGCTGGATGGAAAGTGAAAACAAAACCTCTCAAAACACAGCCATTGTGCTGCATAGGAAAAATCCCTTCCAGACCCCAAAACAAAATTTGGCAATAAGCTTAGTACCTGGCATAATAAGAGATCCAACTCACTAGATAAGAATGGGGAAGAAGGGGGCTTGAGCAAAGCAAAACTGGCTACCAGCCAACAATGGGCACAAATGATCCCTCCTTCCTACTCTCAGGTCCATGCAGGTCTGTCATGGGCTCAGTCATTCACAGGCAGCAGGATTAGGTAGGACAGACTCAGCCTGGATGGATGCTGTGGGAGACTGCCTCCTCCTACCCCCACACTGCAGGCCATTGGGAGGGAAGGATCAAGAGAACCAGTGGAAGCCCGAGTTTCCCCCTGTGCATTGGCCCACACCCAAGGCAAGTAGTGGAGGTGGTCCATGTATCCTTACTACTCCCAGACCCATTAGTCACACACTTGTTAGTGAGCAAATTTAGCAGGCTTTAGTGCTATCCACGAACTTTTCAGATGAACTCAGAGTAACAATTTAAATTAGTGAGAGCAATGCTTACAGTCTAAAGGAATAAATAAACTCACAAACTGAAGAGTGAAAACGCAGAAGGTGATCAGCCCACCCTGAGTGGCTTTATTTAAAGGAACAGGTGGATAGGAGAACTGAAAATAAGAAATAATAGAAAAAGGCTGAATAAACAAATAAACAGATTAATACTCTAAAACCCACACAAACATTCTTTCTCCTAGCCATCCTCACAAAACCCTGTTACTCATTATACGTGGGGTGAATGGGACAGCTGCCTAAGGTGCAAAGCCACAGGGGCAGAAAAACAATGAAAAAAAAACTGGTAGGAGGCGTGAAAATGCCTTCTTGCCCCAAATGCTAAAATGCCTAGTTATGGCTCTGTCATCATGGGCTGGCTAAGAATGCTGTCAGGATTCAGTGGAAACAATTTCAGTTTTTTAGAGTAATAATGTTGGCTAAGTTGGGGGTGGTGCAACATTGTAGCACTCCTATGAGATCCCACAGGGTGAGCCACTCTGTACGAGTGAAGTTTGGGAGTCTTCTTACTAAACTGCTATCAGATGTTATTCATTCACTCCATTTCCTTGATCCTTGCTGGAACAGGAACTAGTTGATGATAAGAAGGTCAGAGTGCCCTCTCTCTCCTCATAACAGTCCTTCCACTCCTGCCTCAGTCCCCTCGCTCGATGTGCCTCCTGGCAGAGTCTTTCAGACTGGTTCTTTGCAGAGGAGGATTTAACAGCTTTAAATGAGAACTCTGTTGCCCTCATCAGCTCTCTAACTCAAGCTTCAACTTGGAGAAATGCCCCTGGCTTTGCATTGATTCAGAAGGTCTGTGGTGACATTTTCTACTCTATGTTGGTTGCTTTCTGAAAAGGAGAGCTTCCATTGCTTTTGGCACTGGGAGCCAAATCAGTGCTCAACTTAGAAGGCTTGTCAGGGCAGTTTCTGTCTTGGAATCACTGTTGGAAGTGGGACTGCTTATATAAACCACCTTCCTATGGACACCTTCTCCTTCACCCCCATTTCTGTAGCAAAATACTAGCAAGGCTCACATGGGATCATCCACATCAGATTTTGTCAAGACAAAAGAAGGTCATAGATAGTTCTTTATAGCTTCTATGGACTGTGAGTTAAGCTGAACAGGAAAAAGGCACTTCTTATTCTGAAACATGTGGAGGTAATCAGGAACAACTCTATATGTAGACAAGCCCATGCATTATGAAAAAAGGAGGACACCTTTAAGAATCTTTTAATATGAATTAGCTGCTAATACCTTGGGATATAATTTTTGCAAATGGTCTAGGCATCTTGGAAAGTATTTTTGTTAATGATTAGGCCATACAGGTATGACAACTCTGCAATTGCTGCTGAAGCTAGTGACACATTCCCACTTACAGAATCTCCCCTGGGGACCAATGAAATAACACTGCAGTAACAACCTTGAGTGTACATGAGTTCTAATTGGCTGCGGGCACAGTTTGCTAATAAGAAATGTTATTTCTTGAAGATCAATTTTGAATTTTATCAAATAAAGCAGCTACACAGAAATGCAGCTTTAATCCTTCCAAATGTTAGTAGTAGAATTAGTGGTAGAATTATACAGAAGCAGGATTTCTCCTCTTAATTAAAATTTATATTCTCACAGTGTTGACTCACTTTAAATCTTTTTAGTTTTATGCATTTGGCTGCATTTGAAATGTCATTCAAAAAGAAAAATCACAATTTATATCTGCATATGGGGGTTTGTAGCTTGTATCCCTGAAACTTATTGATTAAAAGAAAAATGGGTTCTATTGTTAGTGTCTTCCTAATTTTTTTATTGCAATTAAGGCATAATTTTAACTGAAATTAACATAAAAATTAACATTATCATAGTAATGTCCTTTATAAGATTAACTGTAAGAAGACAGATATAGCTACCTGTTCCAGAAATAGAATAGAAATAAATAACTGTTCAAAGATATACATTATCATGTTAAAAATTGCATATGAGTGAGCAAAGCCCTTCATATAGCATAGAAAGTGTGGGTAGGTATTTCCACTATATGATCTCTTCTGGGCCTTAGCCAGGTGCTCTATCAAATATTTACATGCTTTGGAGTGTTCTAATAACAAAGGTCATCCTAGCATCTATTACGTTCTTTTGACCCCAAAGTAGTCTCAAAGATATGAGAGGTTTGAAGATCACAGCTGACATAACCCAGTCTGGCAGACTTACTTGAAGTTAGTTGTGCTGTATGTTAGGGAAGGGAAATGAGTGACTGTACTCTTTTCATTTTTTTTTTTAAACCTAAGGAAAATTGGAGTCTGTTTCAAGACATAGGCTGAGGGTCTGTGTTTTCAAACCATTTTTTCCTCATTCTAATTCGGGAAACTATGTAACTGATTTTTCAGATCCCTGGTAGTTTGGGGGGTGGGGGGTGGAAAGGTTGGGTTAGAACCAAATTTGAAAATTCTGACAAATTTCAGCAAATTGAAAAAGTCTATTTTGGGTGAACAAACCATTTCATTCAACCTGAAATATTTTGTTTCTTGGCAGTTTTACAAGGTTGGATTCACAAAGGAAGAGGTGGTAATGCCTCCCTTATAAGGTTTAGCCCAGTGGTTAGAGCAGAGATTGGCAACCTTTGGCACACAGCCTGCCAGGGTAAGCCCCCTGGTGGGCCGGGTCGGTTTGTTTACCTGCCATGTCAGGTTCGGCCGATCGTAGCTCCCACTGGCCGCAGTTCGCCACTCCAGGCCAATGGGGGCTGCGGGAAACGGCGAGGGTTGAGGGATGTGCTGGCCGTTACAAACCGGCCCGGCCCGCCAGGGGACTTACCCTGGTGGGCCGCGTGCTAAAGATTGCCGATCCTTGGGTTAGGGCACTCAGCTGGAATGTGGAAAACCCAGGTTCAATTCAACTCTGCCTGATGGGAGAAAGGATTTGAATAGGGGCAATGTTCCCTCTAATTTTTGACAGGCCGTGTGCACAAAAAATTTCTTCCCTGCAAATTTTTGTGTGCGCGGTGTTTCACCGGGTGCGCAGGGTTTAGGATGTGGGTGCGTGCGCACAGCTTAGAGGAAACAGTGAATGGGGCTCCCACACCTCTTAGGAGAGTGCCCTAAGCACCAGACTATGGGGGGTTCTGATGTGGGACACTCTGTTGAAGTTGTTCCACTTTGGATAAATAATTAATCACTGGTGCGAGGACGTGAACCTGGGTCTCCCATCTCCTTGTTGAGTGCTGTAAGCAGCAGGCTATAGGGACACTTTCTTTCTCTTGCCCACAGACTATTTAATTATTTATACAAAAATGGCTTCAACAGAGGAAGCTGAAAAAATCCCAACCTACGCTACCCACCTGTGACCAGAAAAGCAAAGCAAATCTTACCCTTGCAAGGCTGCCTCCCAGTTCACAAATTGCATTAGCCTATGAATTCATCCAAAGAATAATGCAGTCAATATTTTTCTTCGTGTTTAGTCTCTGCTGACCTTTCATAGATCACTCAGGTAGCATTTAGTGCATGTTCATTCTTTGGATACCTTATAGTAATATTCCTTTTGTAGTTTTTACATTCGACTAGCAAACATTTTGCAGCAATAGAGAGAATAGTTAATATCCCTGTCTTTTAAATGTCATAATCTTTTTAGAACTCTAAAGCTCGTATAAGAGTGTCTGGATTTTCATATCAATCTTCTGAGACTCTAATGTATCTAATATTTTATTTAACAAGTAGTAAATCTTCAGAAGTAGAATTTAATTTAAATTTTTACTGTTAATGAGAGCAACTGAGAGTGAATCTAAACATGTTTTTTTCTAATTTCATTAGATATATGAAATTAGAACAAAGCTCAGCAAAAGTTCTACCATTAATAATAGATTACTCCATTTGGTTTTGTTAATTAAATAATATTCTATCTGGTGTATCTATCAATGCCATATTTGAGTTTTGACAATTTCAAGTCAGCAAAAATATAGATGATAAAACTTTGTATGTTTGAAATAGTGGCACTGTATTAATCTTTCAGACCTCTTACACCAGATTTTCACTTGCTGTGAATTATTACCTATTTTCAGGCAATATCAGCTGTGTTTCAGAAATTCAGTTTTTTAGGGAAAAGGTTTATATTAGTATTCATATAAAACACCCTATAAACAGTGTAATTTATTAATGAGATTTATCATGAGATTTAGGCTTCTAAAATTCAAAAAGAGTTAATGAATTGATTGGAAGGTAGCAAAAAAATAACTAAACTAAAGCTCATTACAGAATTAGTTCACTTGCTATTTAAATGTGTGCAGTTGGGGGTAAGATGTAGCTGGGCCTCCAAACCTCAATCACTATTGAAACAAGTTTGAGAATCTCAACGTAATCCCAAATGTTGCATGTCAGAAAGCCACCAGATAAATTAGCATAATTGTCTTTGTTTGAAAAGCTGGAAGTATATTAACTGAGCTACTATAACTTGGGAATTTTTCACATTAAATGCTTGCACTATGGCTATCCCAATGCTAACAGACCCTTACTTTCATAAACACTAAAATTGACTCACCGTTATTTAAATGCATGATGAGTTTCATTTTTCTATTAACCTTCAATAAATGTTAGGGGAAGAAATCATTTTTAAATTTTGCAAAGACTCATGATGACTTTAGATTCTCCGGATGCCTAGGCAGTCAGACAAACATTTCAATTACACTCTTCACTATGTTGAGGGAGATGGAAAAGAGATGCCTGCAATACATTCGGTGTATTCACAAATTATGAAGCCCACTCAAATTAGAACTTGTTACTATTGTTTTGAAATGGCTAAAATCATTGGGAAAAATCTCTTGATACCTATTTAAATAATTTCTTATCGAACAAGGTAATTAAAAATAGCAAAGCTTGCTGTATGAAATTGCCTTTGAATCAGTATGGCATTGATGAATCTGGTCTCATTTCTATTTCTTTTCTTGAAATCCCAGTTATGTCTGAATCTATTCTATGCTGAAATGTACTCTGGGGAAGGTGGAGAATTAGTTATCCATCAAGTTTCTCACTGATCTAGAAATGGAATGTCTGTTAAAGTCAGAAGTGGCTTGCTGGCTACAGTTAGCAGCAAAGGAATCTGCATGTGATCAGCTCTGTTTAATCTAGTAGAGGTTTCTGCAGTTAATATTAATTTCTCTACAGCAGTGTTTCCAAGACTTTGGATGCCGCTTGTTCAAGGAAAGCTCCTGGTGGGCTGGGCCGGTTTGTTTACCTGCCGCGTCCGCAGGTTTGGCCAATCACGGTTCCCACTGGCCCCGGTTCGTCACTGCAGAACAATGGGGTCTGTGGGAAGCAGCACGGGCCGAGGGTTGTACCGGCCGCCATTTCCTGCAGCCCCCATTTGCCTGCAGCAGTGAACCACGACCAGTGGGAGCCGCAATCAGCTGAACCTGCGAACGTGGCAGGTAAACAAACCTGCCCGCCGGTTTGGGAGTTTGGGAAACACTGCTCTACAGGATTTCAGGAGACATGAGAGAGATGAAGAGTCTAACTAGCTGTAAGGTTCATTAAAAGTAAGCCTTGGACCTAGCAATGCTACTTGTGACATTTGTCCAAACAGTGTTGGTTTTTCCATGTTAACTGCTTTGTGGTCAAGTACATTGCATCTGCCACACAGCAGAATTTGTGATCTGCTTTAATGGGGCTGACCACAACCAACTGACTCACATGCACTCCATGAAATGATATACTTTTATCCACAAGTGTAATTCTTATGGCCTGATTCAGCAAAAATATCTGCAGTCGTTAAGGCCATTTAAATCCTCAAAGGCCACAGAGGGCTGAATGGTGGCCAACCTATTAATAGGTCAGGTGTGCACATAATACCACTCATTCCAAGTAGAGTCTATCATTCAGCACCTGGAAAAGTGTAAGACAACTTTTGTGCATTGGCTCACATCCTTTTGCATGTATCAGTAGTTCTCCCATTGACTTCAGTGGAGCCAGCATTTCACCCTTAATATCTACCTTGCAGAGCCAGTTTAGACAATGCTGGCAGATAGGCAGCTCATTGGGCTTCCACAACACAGAGATTGTAGAAATGATACCTAGAGGTTTGCCTTTATGTTTCACTGCTACAGAGTGCAGGGATACAAGCTGCTTTGTGCTGACCGAGACCTCTGTGGAGATACCTTGAGCCCCTATAAGGGAAATTATGCACACTGTATCTGGACCCATTCCCTACTTGTCCCCTCTGTGTGGAACTAATGAAACCCATCTCTCCCCTTCCCATCCCCCACCCCCTGTTGGCATGGCAGAGTTGTTTGAGGGAGGCTAAGATGGAGGAAGCTATACACTGAACTTGTGCTTTGCAGCTGGGGCCTCAATTGCATAGCTATGCTGGGGATAGGGAGAGGGCAAACTGGTTCAAACTAGTCTCACTGCCGGCTTTATTTTTTTAGTTGTTTCAAATGAGTCATGTAATAAACAGTTCACAAAAATGTCTATAGTAGTAATCCTTTCCCCCTCTACAGCTACATGTTTATAAATATGCATGGGGCTGTCATAGGATGTCATATGTCATGTAGGGTTGTGTCGATTGAATCACTTCACATAGTATAATGTGATTGTGCAGCCCAACTTGATACAGTGCAAGGTGTGCTACCCTGATAAATAGCTAGAAAGAGCAATCTTCAAATAGTTAAAGGAAATTGAGCTCTCACAAATAAAGGTGATATTTAGAGTTTGCTTTTAATCTCTACCAACGAAAAGATTCAGAGGAAATCTTGAGCTTCCTTGTCTTTGTGTGGTAATTAGCAGGTATTTTTCCTGCTAAACGTGGGAGGAAGCAGGCAGTGAATGACTGTGATTCAGTTTACCACTAATGCATGCAAGCCTCAGAAAAACAAATCTTTGAAATGGCATAATCTATACTTAAAGCCAAAGTGCAAGCAACAATCAATCACATTTTCATTCTGAAGATGCACTGATAGCAGCTTTAATAGCACTTCTTATGCTAATGAAGAGAAATTAGTAAATTCTCATTTGAAAGAGGAGATTGTATTGTCATCATGTCTCTAGGTTTTGCTTTTGGCTGTGGGTTTTTGGTTTTGTTTCTGTTTTTTCATGTGCTGAATTTGTGTGAACTGATTTTGAACCCAGGCGAAGGATGTTGATGTAGAGGGAGATGGCTTCCATGATGGCAAGGGTGATGTTCTAAGGAAGAAGAAAAGGAGTACTTGTGGCACCTTAGAGACTAACCAATTTATTTGAGCATGAGCTTTCGTGAGCTACAGCTCACTTCATTGGATGCATACCGTGGAAACTGCAGCAGACTTTATATACACACAGAGAATATGAAACAATACCTCCTCCCACCCCACTGTCCTGCTGGTAATAGCTTATCTAAAGTGATCATCAAGTTGGGCCATTTCCAGCACAAATCCAAGTCTGCTGCAGTTTCCACGGTATGCACCCAATGAAGTGAGCTGTAGCTCACGAAAGCTCATGCTCAAATAAATTGGTTAGTCTCTAAGGTGCCACAAGTACTCCTTTTCTTTTTGCGAATACAGACTAACACGGCTGTTACTCTGAAACCGTTCTAAAGAAGGTTGTTAATGTTGTAGAGTTTCTGGAGGAAGTTGCTTGTGTATTGGAGTAAAGTGGCCACTTGTGTGGTTTGAGCGTGGTTTGCATGAGTCCCAGTATTCCTTCAGTAAGAGATTCATGGCCAGATATGATGGGTCTGCCTGGATTCCCTTGTTTCTGTATCTTGGGAAGTGTGTAGAAGGTCTCTGGAGTGGGTTTGTGGGGTATGAGTTTGTAGAGTTTCTCTTGGAATTGTTTGGGGAAGGATTTGATTATACTCTTAAATTCCTGAGTGAATTGCAATGTAAGGTCTTCTCTGAGTTCTTTATAATAGATGCTGTCAGAGAACCTCACTGATGTAGTCATTATGGTTGAGGACTACAATGGTACCCTCTTTGTCTGCTGGTTTGGTCACTGTCTGGTGATTGAATTTCAGGGACTGTATTGCTGTGCTCTGAGAGGTGGAGCGATTATGGTGGATGTAATATTTGATAGGGATTTCAGAGTCAGTCTTTTTTTCCCCCGACCAATCAATGCAATGATCAAGAGTGTGGTTTTGTCTGCTGTTGGGGGTGCAGTGAGCTGATTCATTTTTCCTGTGACTGTTGGTGGGGACATGGCAGTTGTGATCCAGTTGTCCTACACAATCAAAACATCTGATCTACCTCATCCAGTGCACTAAATGCTGCAATAACAATTATGTGAGTGAAAAAAATCAATCATTATGCTCCCCAATAAACTCATAGAAAAACGATAAAAGATAATGTCATATCATCAATCAGCAAACACTTTTCAAAAAATGATCACTCTATCTTTGACCTCCCTGTCCTCATCGTCAAAGGAAACCTGCATAACACCTTCAAAAGATGAGCCTGGAAGCTTAAATTCATAACTCTGCTAGATAGTAGAAATCCATTAACTCACTAAAGACACTGCATTTATGGCTCATTACAACATTCAGTAATCCACTATTCCTCCTTTGTTCTATGACTGCAGAAGTATTAACTTCCCACTTCATCTTGAATGGTCTCTTGCAACATGTGTTAATTCCTTATGCTAAACAATCTTTTCCACCTTGTGTTTAATTGTGACAGTCTGGCCTGGTCAACACTACAGAATTAGGTCAACGCAAAGCAGCTTAGGTCAATCTAACTAGGGACGTAGAATTTGAAAGTGTAAGGCAGCTTCGGTGAAAGCGATCATGAAATGGTAATGTTCATGATTCTAAGGAATGGTGGGAGGGAAAGCAGCACAATAAAGATAATGGATTTCAAGAAGACAGACTTTAGCAAACTCAGTGAGTTGGTAGGTAAGATCCCATGCAAAGCAAGTCGAAAGGGAAAACCAGTTCAAGACTGTTAGCACTTGTTTAAAGAGATATTATTAAGGACACTAGAGCAAGCTATACTACTGCATAGGAAAGATAGGAAGTATGGCAAGAGATCACCCCAGCTTAACCAAGAGATCTTCAATGATCTGAAACTCCAAAGAGAGTCCTACAAAAAGTGGAAACTAGGTCAAATTACAAAGGATGAATATAAACAAATAACACAAGTATGTAGGGACAAAATTAGAAAGGCCAAGGCACAAAATGAGACTGAGCTAGCTAGAGGGATAAAAGGTAACAAGAAAATATTCTACAAATACATTAGAAGCAAGATGAAGACCAAGGACAGGGTAGGCCTATTACTCAATGGGGGTGGGGGGGGCGGGGTAACAGAAAATATTTCCAACACACCTCTGAACAACGTACTAATCCACAGAGACCTTCCTACCAACACTACAAAAAGAAGGATTCTGGGTGGACTCCTCCTGAAGGTCGAAACAACTGACTGGACTTCTACATAGAATGCTTCCGCTGACGTGCATGGGCTGAAATTGTGGAAAAGCAGCATCACTTGCCCCATAACCTAAGCCGTGCAGAACACAATGCTATCCATAGCCTCAGAAACAACTCTGACATCATAATCAAAAAGGCTGACAAAGGAGGTGCTGTTGTCATCATGAATAGGTCGGAATATGAACAAGAGGCTGCTAGGCAGCTCTGCAACACCACTTTCTACAAGCCATTACCCAGTGATCCCACTGAGGGTTACCAAAAGAAATTACACCATTTGCTCAAGAAACTCCCTGCCAGCAATGCTCCTCTGCCATATACATTGGTCAAACTGGACAGTCTCTACGTAAAAGAATAAATGGACACAAATCAGATGTCAAGAATTATAACATTCATAAACCAGTCGGAGAACACTTCAGTCTCTCTGGTCACTTGATTACAGACGTAAAAGTTGCAATATTACAACAAAAAAACTTCAAAAACAGACTCCAACGAGAGACTGCTGAATTGGAATTAATTTGCAAACTGGATACAATTAACTTAGGCTTGAATAGAGACTGGGAGTGGATGGGTCATTACACAAAGTAAAACTATTTCCCCATGTTTATTCTCCCCCCACACACACCCCACTGTTCCTCAGACGTTCTTGTCAACTACTGGAAATAGCCCACCTTGATTATCACTACAAAAGATTTTCTCCTCCCCCCCGCTCTCCTGCTGATATTAGCTCATCTTAAGTGATCACTTTCCTTACAGTGTGTATGATAACACCCATTGTTTCATGTTCTCTGTGTATATAAATCTCCCCACTGTATTTTCCACTGAATGCATCCGGTGAAGTGAGCTGTAGCTCACGAAAGCTTATGCTCAAATAAGTTTGTTAGTCTCTAAGGTGCCACAAGCACTCCTTTTCTTTTTTAGAAAATATGGAAGTGGCAGAAGTGTTAAATGACTTTTTTGCTTCCATTTTCACCAAAAAGATTAATAGCAATTTGGACATCTAACATAGTGAATGCCAGTTAAAATGAGGTAGCATCAGAGGCTGGAATAAAGAAAGACCAAGTTCAAAATTACTTAGACAAGTTAGGTGTCTGCAAGTCACCAGGCCTGATGAAACACATTCTAGAATACTCAAGAAGGTGACTGAGGAGATATCTGAGTCATTAGCGATTATCTCTGAAAAGTCATGGAAAACAGGAAAGATTTCAGAGCACTGGGAAAGGGCAAATATAGTGATAATCTATAAAAAGAGAAATAAGGACAACCCGGGGAATTACAGACCAGTCAGATTAACTTTCAGTACCCAGAAAGATAATGGAGCAAATAATTAAACAATCAATTTGCAAACACTTAGAAGATAATAAGGTGATAGGTAACAGTCAGAATGGATTTGTCAAAAAGAAATCATGTCAAATCAACCTAATAGCTTTCTTTGACAGGGTAGCAAGCCTTGTGGATGGCGGGAAGCAGTAGATGTGGTATATCTTGACTTTAATATGGCTTTTGATAGTATCTTGCATGACCTTCTCATAAACAAACTAGGGAAATACAACCTAGATGGAGATACACTCACTTAGCATTGTAGTTATGTTCCTGCAAAATGAGACTTTAAGCAAAATGATGTTAAGTGAATCCAATTTCCCCATAAGAATTAATGTAAATAGGGGCAGTCAGGTTCCAGGGAAATTTTTTTCACCAGACAAAAGACTATATTTTGTGTGTGTATGTGTGTGTGTGTATATATATATATATCCATATATACATATATGTGTGTGTGTGTGTGTATGTATATATATATATATACATGTGTGTATGTGTGTGTGTGTATGTGTGTGTGTGTATATATATATATATCCATATATACATATATGTGTGTGTGTGTATGTATATATATATATACATGTGTGTATGTGTGTGTGTGTATGTGTGTGTGTGTATATATATATATATCCATATATACATATATGTGTGTGTGTATGTATATATATATATACATGTGTGTATGTGTGTGTGTGTATGTGTGTGTGTATATATATATATATCCATATATACATATATGTGTGTGTGTGTATGTATATATATATATACATGTGTGTATGTGTGTGTGTGTGTACACACACACACACACACACTATAAGTTTTAAACAAACAATTTAATACTGGTACACATCAATGATGATTGTGAAGCTTGGTTGAGGTGGTGAAGTCAGAGGGTGGGATATTTCCATGGGGATGCCTTACTGCTAAATGATGAACTAGCAATTGGCTGAGCCCTCAAGGGTTAACTCGTTGTTAACATAGCCTCACACTTTACAAGGCAGCACAAATGGAGGGAGGGGAGACAGCATGGCAGACAGAGATACACACCGTGTGTGTGAGAGAGAGAGAGAGAGATGCGCATTTCCCCTTCAAGTACGCTGACCCCACTCTTAAGTACACTGCCTTGTTAAGTAGATCAGCAAGCTGAGACTGCAGCTGCTGCCAGGAAGCTCCCTCCCTAGTGAGCCCTGTTGTGTGTCCCCCTGCTCTATGGAAATTGGGTAAGCAGGGGCAGGGGGACACCCTGACATTAGCCCCTCTCTTTCTTCCCTCCCCCCTACCCAGCAATCAGGAAGCTCCCAGGAGCAGCTCCAAGGCAGAGGGCAGGAGCAGCACATGGCAGTGGGGGGAGGGACAGCTGAACTGCCAGCAATTGGTAGCCTGCTGGGCGGCTGCTGCACAGGGAACTTAGGGGAGGGGAGAGCTGATGGGAGGCTGCCGGTCCACCCTGGTTCCAAGCCCCCACCAGATAGCTCCAATGGGCTGCTCTTTCTGCAAGCAGTGGACAAAGCAGGTGGCTGCCAAATGACGTTATAAGGGAGCATTGCATAATTTTAAACGAGCATGTTCCCTAATTGATCAGTGACATTACAATGAAACAACGTTAACCGGGACGACTTTAAGTGAGGAGTTACTGTGCTATAAGGTGGGTGCATAACTAGCTGGAAAATCATTCCCAGAGAGGAGTTAACAGTGGTTCACAGTGAAGATGGAAGAGCATTTTGAGTGGGGTCATGCAGAGATCAGTTCTGGGTCCAGTTCTGTTCAGTATCTTCATCCATGATTTAGATAATGGCATATAGAGTACACCTATAATCTTTGTTAATGACACCACAGTGGTAGGGGTTGCAAGTGCTTTGGAGGAAAGGATTAAAATTTAAAATTATCTGGGTAAACTGGAGAAATGGTCTGAAGTAAATAGGATGAAATTCAATAAGGACAAATGCAAAGTACTCCATGTAGGAATGAACAATCAGTTGCACACATACAGAATGGGAAATGACTGCCTAGGAAGGAGTACTGCGGAAAGGGATCTGGGGGTCATAGTGGATCAAAAGCTATATATGAGTCAACAGTGTAACACTGTTTCAAAAAAAGCAAACATCATTCCTTGATGTATTAGCAGGATTGTTGTAAGCAAGACATGAGAAGTAATTCTTCCGCTCTACTCCACACTGATAAGTCCTCAACTGGAGTACTGTGTCCAGTTCTGGATGCCACATTTCAGATAGGATGTGGACAAATGGAGAAAGTCAAGAGAAGAGCAACAAAAATGATTAAAGGTCTAGAAAACATGGGAGGATTGAAAAAAAAACTAACCTTTGTTTAGTCTGGAGAATAGCAGACTGAGAGGGGACATGATAACACTTTTCAAGTATATAAAAGGTTATTACAAGGAGAAAGGAGAAACATGTTTTCCTTAACTTTTGAGGATAGGACAAGAAGCAATGGGCTTCAACTGCAGCAAGGGCAGTTTCGGTTGGATATTAGGAAAAACTTCCTGTCAGAGTAGTGAAACACTGGTATAAATTGGCTAGGGAGATTGTGGAATGTCCATCATTGGAGATTTTTAACAGCAGATTAGAAAAACATCTGTCAGGGATGGTCTAGATAATACTTAGACCCGTCATGAATGCAGGGGACTGGACTAGATGACCTCTCAAGATCTCTTCCAGTCATAGAATCATAGAATATCAGGGTTGGAAGGGACCTCAGGAGGTCATCTAGTCCAACCCCCTGCTCGAAGCAGGACCAATTCCCAGTTAAATCATCCCAGCCATGGCTTTGTCAAGCCTGACCTTAAAAACGTCTAAGGAAGGAGATTCCACCACCTCCCTAGGTAACGCATTCCAGTGTTTCACCACCCTCATAGTGAAAAAGTTTTTCCTAATATCCAACCTAAACCTCCCTCACTGCAGCTTGAGACTATTACTCCTTGTTCTGTCATCTGCTACCACTGAGAACAGTCTAGATCCATCCTCTTTGGAACCCCCTTTCAGGTAGTTGAAAGCAGCTATCAAATCCCCCCTCATTCTTCTCTTCCGCAGACTAAACAATCCCAGTTCCCTCAGCCTCTCCTCATAAGTCATGTGTTCCAGTCCCCTAATCATTTTTGTTGCCCTCCTCTGGATGTTTTCCAATTTTTTCACATCCTTCTTGTAGTGTGGGGCCCAAAACTGGACACAGTACTCCAGATGAGGCCTCACCAATGTCGAATAGAGGGGAACGATCTGCTGGCAATGCCCCTACTTATACATCCCCAAATGTCATTGGCCTTCTTGGCAACAAGGGCACACTGTTGACTCATATCCATCTTCTCGTCCACTGTAATCCCTAGGTCCTTTTCTGCAGAACTGCTGCCTAGTCATTCAGTCCCTAGTCTGTAACGGTGCATGGGATTCTTCCGTCCTAAGTGCAGGACTCTGCACTTGTCTTTGTTGAACCTCATCAGATTTCTTTTGGCCCAATCCTCTAATTTGTCTAGGGCCCTCTCTATCCTATCCCTACCCTCCAGCGTATCTACCTCTCCTCCCAGTTTAGTGTTATCTGCAAACTTGCTGAGGATGCAATCCACACCATCCTCCAGATCATTTATGAAGATATTGAACAAAACCGGCCCGAGGACCCGACCCTTGGGGCACTCCACTTGATACCGGCTGCCAACTAGACATGGAGCCATTGATCACTACCCATTGGGCCCGACGATTAGCCAGCTTTCTATCCACCTTATAGTCCATTCATCCAGCCCATACTTCTTTAACTTACTGGCAAGAATACTGTGGGAGACCGTGTCAAAAGCTTTGCTAAAGTCAAGGAACAACACGTCCACTGCTTTCCTCTCATCCACAGAACCAGTTATCTCATCACAGAAGGCAATTAGATTAGTCAGGCATGACTTGCCCTTGGTGAATCCATGCTGACTGTTCCTGATCACTTTCCTCTCCTCAAGTGCTTCAGAATTGATTCCTTGAGGACCTGCTCCATGATTTTTCCAGGGACTCAGGTGAAGCTGACTGGCCTGTAGTTCCCAGGATCCTCTTTCTTCCCTTTTTTAAAGATGGGCACTACATTAGCCTTTTTCCAGTCGTCCAGGACTTTCCCCGATCGCCATGAGTTTTCAAAGATAATGGCCAATGGCTCTGCAATCACATCCGCCAACTCCTTTAGCACTCTCAGATGCAGCGCATCCGGCCCCATGGACTTGTGCTCGTCCAGCTTTTCTAAATAGTCCCGAACCACTTCTTTCTCCACAGAGGGCTGGTCAGCTCCTCCTCACCGGTCCTACGAGTCTATGATTCTATAAGTGTTTAATTTAAATTTTGCTCCCACCGATATAACTACCCAACTATGCCAACTTAATAACTCCACATCCATGAGTGGCGTAGTGTCAAGGTCAATGTAGTTAGGGCGAAGCAGTGTCAGTGTAGCCACTGTGTTGTTTATGTCAACTGTTACTGGCTTTCAGGAGCCTTTCTATAATGCCCCACAGTAACAGTACAATAGATACAAGCTATGCTGGTGACGATACGTACCGCTGACACAAGCAGCAAAGTGTAGACACACATAAGTGATGTAATTACTGTGGTAGCTGTATGCTGATGTAAGCTAGGTCAACTTAATTTTGTATGTAGGCATGGCCTCTGAGTCAGGCACGCCAGAACAGACGGACCAGAGGAAGAGGCAGTGCGGGGACGGGGTACGGGGGCAGAGGTGGTGTGAGGTTGGGGGCTTGGGGAGAAGGGGCAGTGCGAGGCCAGGGCCTCAGGAGGCATAGACAGTGCGAAGGTGGGGGCTTGGGGAGAAAGGACAGTATGGCGGCGTGGCATGGGGCTGGGGCCACGGTTCAAGCATCTGTTTCCCCCTCCTTTTAGGGCACTTCTGCTGCTCCTGCTCTGAGTACCTTTCCCAGACCTGAAGAAGAGCTCTGTGTATGCTCAAAAGGTTGTCTCTTTCTCCAACACAAGTTGGTCCAATAAAAGATATTGCATCACACACCTTGTCTCTCTAAATCATAAAATGAACGGTCAAAGGAATCATGTTGCCAGTTTATCTCAGTGCTTCTGTTTGTCACTCTTTCTGACAAATAGTTAAAATAAATTCTGGTTTACTAAGATCCACAGCATATTTGTCATGGTAGTTAGGGGCCTAAATAACAGAAAAGAGAGCAAACCAAGAATGAAATTAAGGATAACAATTTCCAAAGCCAGAGGTCCTCATCAAAGAGAACCCTGCCTAAGACATGGCATGGGAAAACTAAGGTTCCAAGAGCCAGTCATCTTAACTGCCATGATGAGGTATAAGGTGACAGTCTGTGTTTAAGATAATCAGATCTGAAATTAATACATTTTTTAAATTCTTCAGTACCTCTTGAATTCTAAATGTAAATTTACAGTACAGAAATTTGAAAACATATACAACCCTGAATTCTAAATGAAGTCCTATTAGGAATGCAGCTGCCTGCTCCTTGCATTCAGGGCCGGCTCCAGGCACCAGCAAAGGAAGCAGGTGCGTGGGGCGGCCAATAGAAAGGGGCGGCACTCCGTGCGTTATTGGGGCGGCATGTCCAGGTCTTCGGCTGCAATTCAGCGGCAGGTCCTTCACTCCCTCTCTTCCTCTTCGGCGGCAGCTCAATCAGATTTTTCTTACTTTCTTTTTCTTCGCCGCTTAGAGCGGGAAAAAAGCTGGATCCGGCCCTGCTTGCATTATGCAGAATATTGCACACACATTCACTAGATATTGTGTATCTCCATGACCTGAGCTTGATGCCTTCTACCTTATGGTTGGAAGTCAAGGTGTTAATTTTAACCTGCATGGTTCTAGTTAACCTGTGATCTGGTTGTCTGAGAGATCACGTCTCTCTGTAAAATTGTACCCTAGTTGCAGTCAGTGGAGACACTGGAGCTGGACCCTCTACAGTATAGAAGAAAGGTATTGTTGAAATAAATATTACACTGTTGCATTTAAGCAAGAAAACAATGAGAGAATGCAAACAATTTTCGCTCAGATTAGAAATGTACAAACTGTCTCAATAGGAAATGCCTTGATACCTTCAAACCAGTTTGTCTGAATACTCATTCTTCCTTATAATGTATCCCCTAGAGAAATTCATGCAGTCACATACCCAATCAAGAAATTTTAAAGTACCTTGTCCATGCTCAAGCAAGTATCATTATTGTTGCTACTTGTAATGCTATGGCACCTTTCAATCAAATCTTATTTTTTTTAAAAAAAAAATGTAAAATTACCCAAGTGTCACCCTGCTATTTATGGTAGTTTTCCAATAATCTCTTTATCTTATTGCTAATTAATAATGTAAGATATACAACCTATTTCTGTGTAATCTGGTGCTTTCTCCTCTGTAATCAGCCTCTGCCTCCTACTTCATTCATTCAGTGAAGTCACAAGCCATTGGTTTGTGACATGAGACTTGTTTCTGTCTTGATGAATGTTGATATTCCAAATACTGCAGTGAAGCATGACTGAAGGAATTATCCAGGAAGAAAGTGTTTATAGTTCAGGGAGATCTTCTGGTCTGTTGTACGCACACAAACACATCTCCTTGATATTTGACACCAATGTGGAAGAAAATACAGCTCAAGTACAAAACCGTAGAATGGGGATTTGATATAAAGTTATATTTGTAAAGTTGGTAGTATGGCTGTGGTATGATGTAACATCTGTAAATGTTAGCGTATAGAGTGTACATTTGACAGGGAGAGGGGAGCGGAACAATATGTAAAATGTCATATATTCATTTTGTATAGACCGGGAACACTAGTCCTGCATTCTGCATGTTTTTTTTAAACAGGAGCTGTTAAAATGTAAAAAGGAGTAAAGTGAGAAAAGGATTTATAGTTAGTAAATAGCTGAATTCAGCATTGAATGAATATAACATGACTTATGGCACACAGTAGAATATTCAATCAGGCCTCCTTTACAAGCAATTGATATTCTCTATGGCCTGTGCATAATACTGTCTAGAGAATTAAAGGATGTTAACATTTCATTACTCCTGCCATTGATTTTTCTCTACTTTCTTCACAACAAAAATCAAAATGTGACCTCTTATTCCACTGAATTAGTTCCAGAGCACTTGCCATTATTGACTTCCTAATGAAAATTAATGATGGCTTCTTTCATTCAGTCTTACAAGTAAGCACAGCAAGCAAATTTCCAAAAAGGGTGATTTTTTCCTCCTCAGATTGAAATGAAAAAGACCATATTAAATACAAATCCTACATTAAGGCAGCATTAAGTGTGCAAATTTAAACACTCAAAAGTCAGAACATTCATAATATTTTAATTATGATTTCAATTGCACCATTGGGTTCCAATGCTGCAAAAACGAAATCGTGTCGGTAGCTTTACTCATGTACACTCAATGAATCATAGAATCATAGAATATCAGGGTTGGAAGGGACCTCAGGAGGTCATCTAGTCCAACCCCCTGCTCAAAAGCAGGACCAATCCCCAATTAAATCATCCCAGCCAGGGCTTTGTCAAGCCGGACCTTAAAAACTTCTAAGGAAGGAGATTCCACCACCTCCTTAGGCAACGCATTCCAGTGTTTCAGCACGCTCCTAGTGAAAATTTTTTTCCTAATATCCAACCTAAACCTCCCCCACTGCAACTTGAGACCATTACTCCTTGTCCTGTCCTCTTCTACCACTGAGAATAGTCTAGAACCATCCTCTCTGGAACCACCTCGCAGGTAGTTGAAAGCAGCTATCAAATCCCCCCTCATTCTTCTCTTCTGCAGACTAAACAATCCCAGTTCCCTCAGCCTCTCCTCATAAGTCATGTGTTGCAGACCCCTAATCATTTTTGTTGCCCTTCGCTGGACTCTTTCCAATTTATCCACATCCTTCTTGTAGTGTGGGGCCCAAAACTGGACACAGTATTCCAGATGAGGCCTCACCAATGTCGAATAGAGGGGGACGATCACGTCCCTCGATCTGCTCGCTATGCCCCTACTTATACATCCCAAAATGCCATTGGCCTTCTTGGCAACAAGGGCACACTGCTGAGTCATATCCAACTTCTCGTCCACTGTCACACCTAGGTCCTTTTCCGCAGAGCTGCTGCCTAGCCATTCGGTCCCTAGTCTGTAGCTGTGCATTGGGTTCTTCCGTCCTAAGTGCAGGACCCTGCACTTATCCTTATTGAACTCATCAGATTTCTTTTGGCCCAATCCTCCAATTTGTCTAGGTCCCTCTGTATCCTATCCCTGCCCTCCAGCGTATCTACCACTCCTCCCAGTTTAGTATCATCCGCAAATTTGCTGAGAGTGCAGTCCACACCATCCTCCAGATCATTTATGAAGATATTGAACAAAACCGGCCCCAGGACCGACCCCTGGGGCACTCCACTTGACACCGGCTGCCAACTAGACATAGAGCCATTGATCACTACCCGTTGAGCCCGACAATCTAGCCAACTTTCTACCCACCTTATAGTGCATTCATCCAGCCCACATTTCTTTAACTTGCTGACGAGAATACTGTGGGAGACCGTGTCAAAAGCTTTGCTAAAGTCAAGAAACAATACATCCACTGCTTTCCCTTCATCCACAGAACCAGTAATCTCATCGTAGAAGGCGATTAGATTAGTCAGGCATGACCTTCCCTTGGTGAATCCATGCTGACTGTTCCTGATCACTTTCCTCTCATGTAAGTGCTTCAGGATTGATTCTTTGAGGACCTGCTCCATGATTTTTCCGGGGACTGAAGTGAGGCTGACTGGCCTGTAGTTCCCAGGATCCTCTTCCTTCCCTTTTTTAAAGAATGGCTCTACATTAGCCTTTTTCCAGTCATCCGGGACTTCCCCCGTTCGCCACGAGTTTTCAAAGATAATGGCCAACGGCTCTGCAATCACAGCCGCCAGTTCCTTTAGCACTCTCGGATGCAACTCGTCCGGCCCCATGGACTTGTGTACGTCCAGCTTTTCTAAATAGTCCCTAACCACCTCTTTCTCCACAGAGGGCTGGCCATCTATTCCCCATGTTGTGATGCCCAGCGCAGTAGTCTGGGAGCTGACCTTGTTAGTGAAGACAGACCGCTCATATAAGTAAAGTTACTTCTGTGTTTAAATCTTTGCAGAATTGGGCCCTTTATTTGTTTATATTCCACATATTTTGTCACATCCTGCCCCCCTAACCCCTTCATCCTGTATAGGG
Organism: Eretmochelys imbricata; assembly: GCF_965152235.1. NCBI lineage: Eukaryota > Metazoa > Chordata > Testudines > Cheloniidae > Eretmochelys > Eretmochelys imbricata. The sequence continues at coordinate 148,070,292 of NC_135572.1, forward strand.
GAAACTGAGGGTGGCATAGAGCATCATTTACACTAAACGCTTCTGGGCCCATGATGTGGGACATGGTCAGCAGTCCCTGGGTGCTAGATCAGCAGACTTTAGGCAGCCGACTTAACTTAGAGCAACAGCAAGGCATAAAGCCACCTTTGCCCTCCATCAACTTCTCCAGTCTTGCACTGAGCAGAATTCAGCTTGACTGGGTGTTCTGGGCCACTGTATATATGTTCGGCATTGCATATATTAAGGTCGTCTAAGATATTGCAGTACAAACATGCAGTGCATGTTAATTAACCGTAACTATTTCATTTCTGGACTTTTGTGTTTTTAAATATGCAAATTTTGCACTAACATAGATATTTACTTTCTTTTCTCAAGGCTAGAAAAGGCTTTACATTATTTTTTGTTTTTATCTCCCTCTGCTCAAATAACACCAAAAAAAAAAACAACAGGTGAACTGATTCCCTTTACATCCATCCATACAAATATATGTGCACAAATCACCTTCAGGGTAAGACCATGGGCTCTCTTACATCAGTATAAATTAAGCATAACTCCATCAGTGTCAAAACAGGATAAATGAGAGGACCCATATCTGGACGTGAAAACTAGCTACTTTATCTATGGCATTTGCTGATGATATACAATTATCTAGTGAAAACATATTATTGTCTGAAGATCCAGTCAAAATACTTCATTTTCTTTCTTTCTTTCTTTAGACAACAAAGATTATGATGCATATCTATCCTATACCAAAGTGGATCCAGACCAGTGGAATCAAGAAACTGGGGAAGAAGAACGATTTGCTCTTGAGATCCTACCAGATATGCTTGAAAAGCATTATGGGTACAAGTTGTTCATACCAGACAGAGATTTGATTCCCACTGGAAGTAAGTTATATTAGGCCGTGTGTATGTGTTTCCTATATGGGGAAAACAGAAATTACATATATGATGCAATAATGTGCTTTCTATCATAGTATCTTCCAAATCTTATCTCTGAGTTTTTTCTATCATTTAAAAAAAATATTTCATCTGATTTTGGGGGTGCACTTTTAGAATATTTGTTGGCTTGCCTCCATTATTCCCTAAAATAGCACTTGCTTATTTGGTTTGGGTACTATTTTCAGTTAAGATTAAAGGGTTCAGGAAAGACATAGACAGGAAAACATGACAAAACCAGTATTTTGTAGGGTTTGGTGAGGAGCCTTTCTATCTATGAATCAAATACTGATGTCCTTAATCTGTTTTAATTCAGTCCATACTTGGACAAATTCCCGTGGCCTTGAATGTGCACTGAGTAAACTCTGAGTAAGGACTTTGCTTATTCCAGAAACTAATCAAGCTTTTTATATGGGGAAAAATAGACTTGTGTTGAAACTAATACAACAGTAGAGTGATACATTTGTGGTTCTTTTAAGGAACGCTATATGCCATGGCATTCTGTTAGTATTCACAGGAGATGATTTTTTGGTGTGGCTACTGGAGATCTTCAGAGAGCAAAATTAGCTGATTAGTTTTTAGTTTTATTCATTTACTACTTGATCATGTTTATTTTGCATAGTCCTGTCCAATTTTAGTTATTGCTTTAGTGAGAAATTGTAAAGTTCATCTCCATAGCTTCCATGTAGCCTTCAAACTTCCAACTTCTTACTGGATTATTTCAGTTTATTTTTACTAAAGGCAGAAAAGAATCTTTTATCTTAAAAAGAAAAAAAATAGACCTGTTAGCAGCAAAGTTGTTGTTAAGATCTGTAATAACCTGAACATTAATTCACAGGAGGCAACATTGTAGATGCTTGGGGGGAAAAAAAGACAGACTAAGGGTCCAACCCTGCAACATACACAAGAGTAACTTGTGAGTTTATTGTGTATGATTGGTACCCTAAATCACATGGTCATTGTTCTGTTACCGCGCAGAATGACTTAAAACAGAAGAATGATGATGACTATGCATACCCTTGCATACATGCAGATATTAGTCTTTGTACAAAAATTTTGCCAGAATTCAAATATTCTGATGAATAGAAACCCATTCACTTGATGGGGGGCGGGGGGGAGGGGTGGGAATTGAATGAATATATGCAATCAATACTTTGCATTGTTCAGCTAGCTGTTCCTGGACAGGAGAATTTAGCCCTGTTGTTTCCACTGAGGTTTTTGGGTGAGATACTTGCTTTGACTGATCTTGAGCAACTGTCTTTTTTTATAGCCTACATTGAAGATGTGGCAAGATGTGTAGACCAAAGCAAGCGACTGATCATCGTCATGACTCCAAATTATGTGGTAAGGAGAGGCTGGAGCATCTTCGAACTGGAAACCAGGCTTCGGAACATGTTAGTCACTGGAGAAATTAAAGTGATACTGATTGAATGCAGTGAACTCCGGGGAATTATGAACTACCAGGAGGTCGAGGCCCTGAAACATACCATCAAGCTTCTAACTGTCATTAAATGGCATGGACCAAAATGCAACAAGTTGAATTCTAAATTTTGGAAACGTTTACAGTACGAAATGCCTTTTAAGAGGATAGAACCCATCACACACGAGCAGGTTTTAGATGTCAGTGAGCAGGGGCCCTTTGGGGAACTGCAGACGGTCTCAGCCATTTCAATGGCTGCTGCCACCTCCACCGCTCTTGCCACTGCCCATCCAGATCTGCGCTCCACCTTTCATAATACTTATCATTCACAGATGCGCCAGAAACACTATTATCGAAGCTATGAATACGATGTACCTCCTACTGGCACCCTGCCTCTTACCTCAATAGGTAACCAGCATACCTACTGCAACATCCCTATGACACTTATCAATGGGCAGCGGCCGCAGACAAAAAGTAACAGAGAGCAGAATCCAGATGAGGCTCACACAAACAGTGCGATACTGCCCCTCTTGCCACGGGAGACCAGTATTTCAAGTGTCATTTGGTGACAGAAATGCAAGGGGGGACCCTAACCCCCTTGAGTAGGAGCTAAGTGTGCAGTCTGGTGCCTGGAACTACATCCTCGACTGCTGCTGTTAAACATGCATTACAATCTATAAAATACGAGGAAAAACAGGGTCTTGTACATATGTTTTTTGCAGTTTCTTTGTAGCATCAGTCTTCCTGTTTTACCCATGTCTCTTGCCATTCACATTTTTGACTTTGTTTTATACATCATTGGAATTTGTATATTACGTTTTTTTTAAATGAAGAGACTGCTGTATAGATAGGAAATCTTTTTTGCTCCATTAGTATAGTTTTAGAATTTTTTTAAACGTTTCTTGGGAATGCTTGGACGAAGCTATGTTAATATCAGAAGCACCATCCATTTTGTTGGCCTGCCTAGCCTGATACATGAAGGCCATGCCTGCTGCATTTCACCGTTGTGAAGAACCTTTGTTCTTAGGAGGACCCCGCCAAACATTCTGAGCTCCAATTTCATTACTTATCCCATGACAACACTCTTTCCTCCCACTTCCCCTTCTGATGGTCCCATGCTGGGTAACACTACAGACAGTCTGATCATCTAACATTTAACTCAGTAAATGCCTGTCAGACAACAAGATATACCCAATATGTATCAATTGCCTCATAGTAACCACTACAGAGTGTGTAGAAAGTAGCGTTTGTTTTTGTTTTATGGATGAGTTGATTTGTATCCCTTTTATTTATATAAAGCAACAACCCTAATTCAATCACTTCTGGAATAGTGTGAATGTGTATGCAGCTTTTTTTTTGTTTGCTTGTTTTTGTTAAGCATTTAACTTTTTCTTTTCCCCCTCTTAAATTCTTCAAATGAGGTTATTTGCAATTGTCAAACAAGTAAGGTAATAGGCGTTGAAGTGCAGTAAATCCTGCTGAGATTTACAGCGATGGCTTCCAAACCAAAGGGGAGTAGAAGGACAATATCAACTATGGTTTGTCACATTGTATTATAGAAAATGGATTTTTCTAAAAAGTAAGAGCAAAACATTTCTTTTCAGCTGAGTATGGATTCCCCTTGTATTTGAATGTTCCAATCACTGTAATTACTTTTCAATGATATATTCACATTTGAGCATTTTTATATTTTGTCTTAGCTTGTTACAATAAGTAAAACCTTATTAATTTCAAGGTGATTTAAATGAGAACTCAGGTAGTAAAAAAAGAAATTATGAATACCAACAAACATCAATGTTGTAAGAATAAACATTTATTTATATAATATTAATATTTAAGTCAGACATGGAAGCATTAAAAACCATTAAGTTTATTGAATAAATAAATAAACTAGTTTGGTTTTTAATGCATGATTCCATCGTTGAGGAATGCAGATTACATGTGTGCTATTGCTCCCAGATTAAAAAAAAAATCACTGTTCAGATATCTCTAGAACTAATGGAATAAAGGATCTTACCCATATTTACATTCAAATGATGAAAAAGTCACTTTCCATTTAAGAAAATGTATGGAGTGGAGTTAGATTTTTTTTTCTTTTTAAAGGGCCATATTCTCTGCTGGTGTAAATGGAACTGGTGGAGGTGCTCCAATGACCATCAGAAGAGGATTGGCCCCCTTCTCCTTCTTCTTCTTCTTCTTCTTCTTTAATATCAACAATACAACATGAACACTAGGAAGCAGCTTTTGAATTTTTTCAGCAACTCGTTAACTGTTAGGGATTTTCATAACAGCTGACTGGTGTTGGCCAATATAATGGATGTTGTGTGATTTGTTCATTCTTATTATCACTATATTCAAAAAAATACAAGTTTTAATATTTTGGTCTCATTAGTAAGATGTGATTGGTCAAAAATGTGTAACCTGCAGTTTGTGGGCATTTGTGGGGGTAAGTCAATATTGACAATGTCTGAGGAACGACTATTATGTTGTAACAGTCAAGAATTCTCAGTATCTGCATAACCAGTTAAAGAAGCTTTGGGATGTGCACTGACTTTTATTTGCTGACAAATGTTTATTTCTCTGACAATTCGCTCGGGTCCTTTTCTACAATCTGTTCTTTATTTCAATTGTGTCCCTCTGGACGTGCGCCAAATATCCACAAAATGGAAATGAAGCTGCCAGGGCAGATAAAATTTCAAGACAGTTTTACAAATTTGATTGTTTTCAGATTATAAGACAGTTGTTATTTATTTTATATTATAAATGCCTGTCAGGAACTGATGGCATTTAACTTCATTTGACTGGATTCTAAATTCCTCCAATACCCAGAAAAATTAAAATATTGTAATACTCTTTCCCTTCGTCCCTCCCCTTTATATTTTTTTAAGATGAAGATTGGAATAAATATAGAGTGTAACAACCTGACGACGGTCACATTCTAGGCATTGATAGGTGTTTCTTTAGCCACATTGGGGGTACTTTTTTGTTCTATTTTTAGTGTAGATTTAAGCACTTTGAATAGCATGATTCAGGGATTGATGGATACTATTTGATATTCACACTATTTAAGGAAAGTTTTTCTTATTATGTTTTGTCATATTATTAAACAAAAACAAACAAATGAAAAAAGAAATACATGGAGAAGCTATCTATGGCTTTAGAAACATTCCTCCCAGGTATTCCTCTTCTATAAACAGCTCTGTGTGAGAAACAGTGAAGGAAACTGTCATGTGTTCACGTGGTCTATGTTTGACAAAAGTTTCTGTTAGAAAGCAAAATAAAAAGGAAAAAAAATCAATTTGCCCTAGTGCTTAGGCTCCATCCTTTTTTGGTTCAGATGTTCTAGTTTTTGATAATGCAGTCTGAAGTGTGCATGCAATAGCCAACTGCAAGGGTAAGCCATTAAAAAACAAGCACTTTACCTTTGAAAATTGTAGTGTGGTGATTGGACAAAACTTATTATGCCTGGTTTCCATCTGTCACTAATTTTGGGTATGTCTATGGAGTCTATGCACATGAAGTACCTAGATACAGTGCATTCTTTCTTTCAGGATGGCTGTTGCTCGGGTTACACATTTTTTAGCCTTATATGCCAAATTCTTGCATTTTCTGTTAGCACCCAGCTGTTAAAATGAAGCAGACATTACATAATGGCAGATAATCAGACGCTACATATTTAGAAAGCCTGTTATACTTGTCTGATTAAAATGCACAACATTTTAGTTGAATTGCATGCATTAATGATCCATTTACATTATAGACTGAGCAATGAGATTTTGGGGAAACAGGCCCGGTGAGCAGGCTTCCCTTTTTCTCAAACTTAAAAAAAAATAGTTACATCTACAAACCTTGGAAAAACTTTATTAGAATGTAAGAATTGCAACAGTAAAGCAGACACTAAGAAAACCCAATCAAATAAAAGCCAAGGTAGGAGAAGGGGGAAACATCAGCCTGTTTCTTAATTGGTTTCAGAGTAGCAGCCGTGTTAGTCTGTATCCACAAAAAGAACAGGAGGACTTGTGGCACCTTAGAGACTAACAAATTTATTTGAGCATGAGCTTTCGTGCATCCGAGGAAGTGAGCTGTAGCTCACGAAAGCTTATGCTCAAATAAATTTGTTAGTCTCTAAGGTGCCACAAGTCCTCCTTTTCTTAATTGGGTTATGGACATTCTCTGTTATGGAGTCCAGCCACAACTTAGTCCAATCTACATAAAGCAACTGACATGTACCACATCCTGCGGATGGATCAACAGTGTCACAAATACAGCCCTGATATCTGGCACACTGCTGAATGATTTTGCATTTGCTGGTAACCCAGCAGCGCACACAGTTGTTGGGGAATCATCCATAGTTGTGGTACATAGGGAGACAAAATTTTGTTGGCACTAAGAATCTTCCTCCATAACAGGCTTAGTGCATGATCCAGAGCAACTATTTTCATTCTTACCCTCCCTACACACAACTCAATAACATTTCTACCCCTCTTCATAACTGAACAGGAGCTTTGTTTGGCTGGAATTAAACAAACATGGGCAGTTTCATGACACTTGGTATCTCCCTGCATAATTCTTGCTTCAAGTTCCTTAGGTGTTTTATTTCTGCCGCAGCTCTAACTCTGTTAATAGTCACTGAGTGGAGAAGGAGGAATGAGCATTACACCCTTTATGTATGCTTCAGTAGTGTCACTGGTTTTTGTAGGTTGGAATTCAGCATTGATGCCATGCTGTCTCATGGGGCATGTTATTTTGCTGAACAGTTTCCCATTCACACTGGACATAACACCAAAAGAAGACAAGGCAGCATCACGCTTCTCCAACTGAGCTTTGGTTGGTATTTCAGAAACTGCAGAGCCTTTGGAAGTAAAACCCGAATAGAAATGAACATTAAGATTTTTCCTTCGCAGTTTTGTTTTTAATTCTGGTTGAGATCAAGTCTGGTCTGTGTACAGTACTAATAGTGTCTATGGGCTGGATAGGCAAGACTTCAGGGAGTTATACCACACTCAGTAAACAGAAAATGTAAAGATGTGGCCATGTTAACAGTTCGGTATGTGGTAAAAAAAATTAAACCCTCCCCAATGTGCCTAAATAAGTCAGATAGTGCTAAGATCTTGTCCTGGGAAGGTGTCCTGTTTGTAACAATGAGAAACTTAACTTGAAAGCTTAACAGCATGCTCACATATTATAGTCAATATCCTCGATAACATCTTTACACAACGAACCAGTATTTGATTAAAACATTTTTGTTTCTGTTAAGTTAAGGTTGCATGGATTTCAAGAATTCTGGCAGCTAGTTTTGAATGTTGTATGAAGTACACAATCCCTATCCAATACATGGTTTATAGAAAGGCCCACACTACAGCTGTTAAACTGAGATTTTCGTTTCATTTTAGTTTTGACAGATGCCATTTTCTCACTGACTGGTGTCAGATATAACAAGGGGCGGACATAAATGTTCATGATAAAATTAATTAGCTTTTTAAACCTTATCTCCTCTTTTAATTGAATCTTAGTTTTCTCCTGATCCCCAAATATAAATAGCATAAATGTCAATTCTTCAGGAAAGATAAGTACCCAATAATCACACTCACATCTTCAAAGGACTTTACAAATATTACCTAATTAATCTCCACAACCAGTTCAGAGGAGGGTAGGGAAATTGTGTCCTTACAGATGGCAAACTGAGGTAGAGGACTAAATCATCACCTGACTTACACAGCAGCTCCAGGGACTAAATGGGTATAAGGTCCCTGCTTGCTCCCTTGTGTCAGAGTGGAAACCAGATGGAGCCTTTGTTCCATCCGCCACAAGTGGGCCAGCATATCTGCACCAGCATATTGAGTGACATATGCCGGGTCAGCTATAGGCTCAGCATAGGTCCTTTCCCCTCAGTGCAACAGGGAGACTTGGAAATGGATTGTGCCTCTCCCAGTCTTTTCCGTACTCATGGTAAACACTATGGTTGAGCCCAGCAAGTTACAAAGTTAAGATGAAAGCATAAAAAGTGTGATGACAAATAACTCCCAGCCTGTGCTCCAACCATACCTCACTGCTCCTGATCTTAACCTTCATTCCTTCCATTCCGCCCCCCATCCCCTTCATTTACCATGGAGTCTCTACCGTGCTCAAGATAAATCACAAAGCGTGAGGTGCATCCTTCAAGCCTGGCTCATATGAACATTCTTTACCTGTGGGACTATTTGGGTGAGTAAATGTCACTTGCAGGAGCAGCCTTTAAATTTGTAAAAATACTTGCATTCACAATGCACACCCTTTTCTTCATCCCTAATGTCTTAACAGTGTCCTTTTGGGGTAACATCCCTTTCTTTTCAAGCCTTAGTGTGTAATCTTTCTCTGGCTTATACACACCCCTGCATAAAACAATGATGCGGTGACTAGTTCCTATGATTTACCTTATTGTTTTAGCTTCAATTCTTAGCATAGATTGATTTTCCAAGCAATGCTGTAGGCTGTTGTGTGGGAGCCTGTTTTAAACTTGTTTTACAATGCTTGTGTGACAGGTAAACAACATTGTATGTGTGTATATGTTTGGTTCTTTTAAAAAAAATTAATCTTCATTACAAGTTTTGAACTTACAAAGTTGAAAGAAATTGTTTGCCAGCGTTAAAATTCTCTGGTGAACAGCTCACCGCTGCTCTATTTATGTGCTTAGGGATACTTTAAGTAGACAATTAAAACAATTAGTATTATACATGTAACTTTAGCATCACATTAGAATGTTGTACACTGGTCTTCCTAAAACCCAGAAAGCATCAAATGGTGACAATTATGTAAATACAAAGTAAAGAGGAAAACATCCGCACAGCTTTCTTATTGTCTCTAATTTGCAAAAATTACAAAGAAATCTTGCTTCTTATTTTAGATCACTGAAGCCATTTCTACCTCAGCAAAAGCATTTAAAATGTAAAAATGCAACCCTTTACAAGACCTATAGGCTCTCAAGAAGAGAAATGGTTTCAACAAATGGAAAAGCACTTGCATGTGCTTTTTCTCCAAAGATAGGTATCCAATCATTCACAGCAGTGTAAAATAAAACAGTAACAACTTGATCCTGTAAAAGTAGACAAAGTCCAAGTAAAATGGCTTTGCTCACATGGAAAGGCTCTGCATGTGTTGCAGTGCCAAGGCAAACTTGTAGTCAGCCCACTGCTAGGTATGGATAGATTTGGGACGGAAAAGCAGGCCAAAGCGCCATTCCTGTGGTTCCATTCCACGGAGCTTTGGCCATGTAGATACTTACTGTACACTGATTTACTAGTCATGCTCACTTTAAGGGGGTGACAGGTCCACTTTTCCTTATTTGTAGTTCCATTTGAAGGCCCTTCCTTGTAATGTCTCTAGAACAGAAGTTGTGTGGAGCAGTCCTGTGCGGGTGGCTGCTTGGTTTGCTCCCCACTCCACCTTTAATACACAGCAAACGTTAATTGTTTCCCCTGCCTCCCTTTGCCACATTAAGCCCTTACATACCGGCATCATCAGCCTCTGGATACAATAAACAATGGATCTGATCATGATTTCAAACAGCACTCGCCTGTAGAACACTGGGTATCTAAAATTCATCAGGTGTTTTATTTCCCTCCCCTGTAATGTTGAAAGATACTTATTACAAAGCTTTGTTAGCGATAGTAAAGGGTTTGGTGACGGGATGACCATATCCTCTTGAATCACTGCTTAATCGCCCCGAGAGTCCCATGATTCGTTGTATGTAACAATTATAGTGGCAATGGAGTGCATTTTTCCCCCTGAAGTTTGATTGTATGAAATGGTAATGATGGACACTAGCAAATAGGATGCTATCTCTCAGCTTTTTTTTTTTAACAGTTCGATACACTTAATTTTTTGGGAGCCTTTCTATTGACTTCACTTTGAGTCAGAACCTAAGGCCCCAATCCTGCAGAGATGAGTGCTTAATGCACATGGTTAACTTTACCCATTGGGACTATTCACAGCGCACAAAGTTAAGCTCAGACATAAATCTTTGCAGGATTGGAGCCTTTGTGCACAATTTCAATAGGCAGGTAATTTTCGGTAAAGGAGAGAGCATTACTATGCATTGTTCAATAGATAACAAGACAAAATGGCCAAAGAGACTTATTACAACAAGAAACATGCATTAACTGCCGTGGTAGGAGTAACATTAGGCAAATTTCCCTTCAACGAAGCAATGGAACTGTGACTAAAAAATAAGGAAACTAAATTCTGTAGAGGAATGTCTTAGGGCCACCTTTAGTGTCTTTGGACTGAAGGATATTTGTCCACAGGATTTAGTTTCTTTAGTTATCCGGTCTATGAGAGCTGGATGTGTATATATATATAATTATATATAGCAACAAAAAATTGCAGTGATAATAGCACTTGGGAGTGCAGTGCACTACACTAAGTTAACAGCTAGAAGGGAGTCCGAATAAAGCACTTTATCACCAAACCTGTCAGTCAGTCTTCTGATCTTTTAATGGAAAGAAATAGATGGATGCCATGTGGGACTTTGGGAGCATCTGTCCACAGATACTTAACCATAAGCTGAAGGAACTCAACGCCAGAGTACAACTGGTTTAAAGGAGAGCAGAATCAGGCCCAGCATTTGTAATCAGCACCCACAATCAGCACAGATGCTGATGAAGCAAAAACCTGTAAAATGATTTTCCTATTTTATGTATTTTTGTTAAAGATGTAGAATTTTTCAAGTGTCTTTCACTGATGCTATATAAACCGTAGCTCAATACATATGTTCCTTCCAAAGCTTACTATAGGGGTACACGTGAATAAAAACTGCAGAAGTTGACTCTTTCTATAGACACTTTGTGCAAACCCACTGAAATTAAGGTAGACACACTAGAGTTAAGTAGAAATACAACAGACTATATTAGGTGTACTGAATGTTAAATATTTTACCTAATGAGAGTAACTTATATTCATATTTAGTTAAAAAAAATATAAAAGGGGCCATAGATAAGAGTGCATTTTTATTAGTGATGCTATACATGCTGCTGAAAAGCAAAAGGTAAATGTTACCCAATTTCAATGTATGTTACTTTAAATAGCATATTTCTGTTATCCTACAGTATATGACACCTTTTTAAAAATTTACCATGTTTGATACTTTAAACTGCACACCTTGTTGTAACAAGTATAACATATTTAGCATTTTGTACTTTCATTGATTTTTATTCTTAAGGGAGAAAAGACATCACTCACTAAATATGAATGCTGCACAGGTTAGCAATAGAGATATTGATTTTTGTAACTTTGATTGCACTTGCCTTAACTTTTCCACACACACGTGCGTGCGCGCACAGACACACAAAGATTAAAGGAAACAAAAACCACAAAAATAGGCAAGTTCTGCACCGAATATACTTTTTGCATAATTTAATGAATAATGAGACATGAGCCTATTCACTACGATCCTTGTAAAGAGTACATGAGCACACGATGCCGTAGGTTTGTTAAAGCACAAGGTGTACTTTGTCTCGATTTAGAACAACAACAGCGACACTTTTGGTGTAACTTTGCTTTAGGTTTAAAAAAAACAACCCTTTATTACTTGCATATGAATATTTTTGTATGATAATATCTGAAGAAGGTTTTAAACTGGAAAATAACTTGCTTTATGGCGTGCAACTTTTAGAGAAAATAAACAGGGTATATGTCCAGTTTGTAAAAATGTTTTCCTTTCAAGATTGCTCTTTCACTGGCTAAATGCAAGGTTATGACAACTTTAAATACTTCTTTTGTGAACTGACAAAAAAAAAAACAAAAAAAAAAAATAAAATTATGTGAATAAGTTGCGTATGCAAACTTTTTTTAAAACCAATTATCCAGTTATTGCCAATAGTAATCGAGGGTAACCTAGGAAGATTCCAGTTTGGTCACTTTATTTTATAGACATACGTGGCTAGATTTTCAGCTGGGGCATCAGTGGAGCTGTTCCAGTTTACATGAGCTGAGGGTCTAGTTTTTTGCATATCAATTTATTTTAACACAAGATATATTCTATTCATGGGGAAAACCAGCAGTATTAATATCTGCTCTTCTTTCATGTGTAATTGGTTATTATTAGCCCTTCGGTCTCGGACTGTAGTTTGCATACAGGATTAAAATATATATAATATTACAGCTCCTCAGTTCCAAATTGCTTTTGATTGGGGTTTATAGATTTCTTCGTATTAAAGCAAGTAGCCAGTGCAGTATAAATAGCAGAGGGTCTCTCACACTTTGAGGAAGAGTTTATTTTTTAAAAAACCCTAATGCTTGGTTCACCCCCGTATTACTCCAGTTCATGCCAGTGTAATGCAATTGAAATCACTGAACAGCATAAAAGTGGAAGAACCCTACAGTAGTGAATGAAATTCATAGCCTTGTGAGTGTGCGGGTGCGTGTTTGTGTGCATACACACGTGTGTGGAGTGGGAGCACAATCTTGGATTGTACTGGAACTGTACTGGAGTAGAACTCAGGCAATATTGCCATGGTACAAATAAAAGCTAACCTGCAATCATCCAACATGTTTTAAAAGACTGATAACAATTTTAAGGTCCAGTGGTTTGGATCAGGAGAAATTCACTCATTTCGTTCTCAGAACAAAACACAAAGGGTTTGGTTCTCTTCTCACTAGCAGTGGTGTAAATCAGAAGTACTCTACTTAACTCAGTGTAGTTATACCAGTGTAAAGTCAATGTAAGTGAGACAGAATCAGCCATCTTTGCTCCGCCAGGCTCTTACTCCTTAGAATCTCCATGTCCCACCATTTTGAAAAGTGTAAGAAACTTTTAGATTGTTTCTCCTTTCACTTTCACCAGTTGTAAATATGTGTAATTTCACTGATTTCAGTGGCGTGGCTCCAGATTTTCACCATTGTAAGATGGAAATCTGTACTGGAGTGTGAGGACATAAACACAGAGCCATGCTTTAAGCTGCAGTTAGAAAACTTCCCAACTTGGAAATTCCCCTGTTTATTAAGATCCCTGCTGCAACCCATCCTAGACTTCTCTGGTAACTGTGGAGGACCAGGAATGCTATAACCATCCCTCCATCCCCCTTTAGTATGAAAGATTAAAACTTAAATGATAAACCAATGTGCACATACACAACAATTCAAAATAAACTTCAAATTCCTTATCATTTACACTATTATGTCCCCTTATCAATTGCACTTAAATAGTCCTGACCAGTAGGCTAAAGATCAAGTCTTTGAAGGGGTCTGATCAATCTTCCAGACCATGTTCTCAGTTCTGTTGAGTTTGTGCGTGGAGTTCCGTGTGTAGGGGGCTCACTTCCTGACAGAGTACCAGCAAGGGCTACGCCCTCTCTTCGTTGTGTTGGGAAATACTGAAGATTCTACCTGAGAAGTCCTTTCAGAGTCTCCACAATTTAGTCTGGGAGTTTCTGCCAAGTTCCAAACCATTCCAAATGTCAGGGAGTTTTAGAGCCAAACTTTGTTCCATAGTGTCCATTCAGGTAGTGCTTTTATTATGTGCTGAACACTGAAGTTTTGTTGTTGCTGAATTTTTATTTCAGCTCCCTGTTTTTGAATTTCCTTCAGGAAAGGCCACTTAGGTTTAAGCTGTATTGCTGGCACAGGTAAAGGCATCTTTAGCTGTCTTCTCATCAAAAGAGCTGCTGGAGATAGTCTAGACACAAGCAGTGTTGACCAATATGCCAGGAGTGCTCTATATAAGTCCACTGGGTTTTTTTATTTTATTTTTTTGCAGAAGTCTTTTTAAAGTCTGCAGTGCTCTCCATGTCCCTGTTGCTCTGGGGTTAATGTGGGCAACCAGTATGCTTTCAAAATCAAAGTCCTGTGCAAATTCTAGGAATGTTTCAGAGTAACTGAGGCTCATTATCGGAGATGAGGACTTCAGGAACCCCATGTCTTACAAATATTGACTTTAGTTTCTGTGCTGATAAAGTCTGGGTAAGTGTAACCAACTCAGTATATCTGGAGAAGTAATCGGCTACAATAATGTATGCATGTATATATGTCCTTTCCAGAAAAAAACAAATTAGTAGCTATCTGCTGTCAAGGTCTGCTGGTACCTTGGTAAAAAGCAAAGGTTTTTTACCCCCCACCTCCCCACACACACACACACTTCTTACATAGTTTGCAGCCCTTTACTAAGGTATAAATTTGCCTACTCAGACTGGCCACCATACAGATTGTTGTGCTCATATGCTGCACTTGTTTTACCTTGGTGTACCTCATGGATTTTGGAGAACATCTCTTTCTGAACTACCATAGGGATAAAAATGTACTGCCTTTTCAGAAGCAGGCCACCAGCCATATGAACGTCATTTTGGCCCTACCAATTTGGGGGAGGTCTGTTGGAAGTTGACTTCTTCAACCTTATTCTCTTTGGCAACATTGAGTCAGTTTCTAGCAATTCTTATCCTTTACTTGTTCATCTCTAATTTGCTGATGACTGTCAGACGCTGGAATTGCTGCTAGAACAAATTTAATGTAGACTTTGGCATCTTTCTTTAGAGCATTTTTTCTTCCATTGGTGACTGCTCAGTTGCAACTCTAGACAGCGTGTCTGCGGCTATGAGTGCTTTCCCTGGTATGTATTCAGTACTGAAAGAAAATCACATCAATTGTAGTTGAAATCTTTGAATTTTAGGTGGAAGGTCATCCAGTGGGTCTGAACCCAGTAATGTCCTAGGAGTTTGTTGGGTGACCAGATAGCAAGTGTAAAAAGTCGGGATGAGGTGGGGGGTAATAGGTGCCTATATAAGAAAAAGCCCCCCAAATCAGGACAGTCCCTATAAAATCGGAACATCTGGTCACCCTAGGGGTTTGTGGCCTGTTTCATTGCTAAAAATCAAGTCAAACAGATGTACACTGAGCCATTCACAGGTCCAAGTGACTGTTAGTTTCCTTTTCCACTTGAGCATGCCATGGCTTGGTTTCTCTGAGGCTTCTTGATATGACTGCAACAGCTCTTTGGTCTCCTTTTAGCTACTTTTGTGTGAGCACTGCTCCTAAGCCATATGAAGATGTGTCAGCCACTGCTGTAGTTGGATAGTTTACTGAATATTATGCCAAAATAGGTGGCTACCCCAGATCAATATATTGGGCTCATTAAGGAGTTCTCTTAAGGGTGGGCGTTGGGCTTTTTTGGATGAGCTAAATTTGGTAAGAATTTTCCAAAAGGATTGGTCGTGCCCAGGAATCTTCTTAAAGTAGAAACATCTTTTGGTTCCAATAAGGGGAGTAATGCCTTCAGTTTGTCTGAATCAAGCTGAATTCCCTGATTCCTAATGATGTGTCCTACCAATTTTATCTGCGCATGACCAAATTCACATTTTTCATTCAAAATGAGACCGGCTTGTTGGAAGCATCTCAAAACTGTATGTAGTTGCTCCTCGTGTTAATTTTTAGCTCCGCCATATACCAAACACATCATCTGCATGGTAAAGGTTGCCAAGCAAAACTGACACAATCTGAGACATTCTCTTTTGGATATGTTCTGGTGCTAAAGATATGCCAAATGTAAGATGATTGAAATAATACCTTCCAAACACAGTGATAAATGTAGTCAATGGTATAAACTCTTTAGCAAGGGAGATTTGTCAAAAGCCTGCTGTAGCATCTAAGTTTAAGAAGATTTTGGTTTCTGATAACTCATCTAATGTCTGGTCAACAACAGGAAGCATGTCTCTTTCTCTGCACATGCTTTTATTAACTTATGTAAGTTCCACACAAATCTGGATTGTGACATTGGGTTTTGGTACTTTGGTGCTTTGACCATCCCTGCACACCAGACAGTTGGCTCTTTTGTCTAGGAAATAAACGCCATATCTTTCATTCTCTTTAATTCTTCTTTGGCTTTCCCTCACAGGGATATAGGAATGTAGAGTGGGGCTGTGAAAGAAAAAGGAGTCTTTGATGGCACCAGTTTTATTTTGTAGCCCCTCGACAGCTTTCCTAACCCTGTGAAGAGATGTGGATACTTTTTCTGTATAGTTTGTTTTTTTTCCATTCACGCATTTCAGTTTCTCTACTAGTTGTAGTCCTTGTGTTGCTGGCAGCCCTAGCAATTGTTGCCAGCTGTGGCTTGGTGTCTTGCCTCATCTTTCACAGCTTTCCCAACGTCACCGTCTATTAAAGTACTTTGGTCTCCCACTCTATAGCTGTGTAATGTTATTATGTTATAAATATTTTCTGTGTCGATGTGATCTGATGCAGTCTCCCCCTAGCCCCCAATGTAAGTCAGATTGCTGTTTCTCTGTGGCTTCTTGCATTCCTACTTCTGTTTCAGCTTTTACTAGTATGAGATCTTGGCCTAACTGAAGCTATTGTCTTTTATGCAAACAATTATTTTGTCTTATTAGTTCTTCTTTTAATCATTCCATATTTGCAATGTTCAGCAAGACTAGGAACTACAGTAATAAAAATCTCAGCTGTTTCCCCTTGTTCCAGGCACTTCCTATTAAATTGGGCTATTTCATATATAATATTCTGCCTGCCTGTGAAATGGGCATCAAAAGCCTCTTTCACTTTGGAGTTTTCTTTCTTTTCCTCATCAGTGAGGGGCAGAGCACATAGTTATTGTCAGCAGCATCACCCATGGCAAAAATCAGGGAATTTACGAGGTATTTGTGTGCTTTCTCTGTTAAAGCAGAAGCCATCCAGAATTGTTCATATCCATGGAGCCAGCAGGGCCAGCTGTTTGAGTTGCCAAAATCAAACTACTCTAACAGAACCATTTGTGTTATGGTTCTGTTGTGATGTGGAGACAGGGCTCTTCCTGTCTCCTGCTGCAGCTTTCACAGGTCTCCTCCCTGATTTTCCACTTTGCCCACTCACCCACTACACAGGCATTCTGGGGCTCTTTCTCTCCCCCTCCCCTTACTCCTTCTTTTGATAGTGTGAGGAGATGCCTTAAGCAGCAACTAGAGAACTCCCTAACCAGGAAGTTCCTACATTTGTAAAGTTTCCAGCTGCTGCACTTCCTGGTTCTCTCTGGTAACTGTGGAGGACCAGGAACTCTATAACCACTCCACAAGGATGCTTAACACAGATAGCCATGCACTAATAGATAATAGATTTGTGGAAGCTTGATAAAATGTCTCCACTTTTTGTTGCAACTGGGGTTTAAGTTGATACAATGAGTTAGCAATCCAGTTGCCACAGTATGCTATGCTGTAGAATGTGCTATATCCTGCCAGTACATGAGAATCACAAGATTTTTTTCTCCACTAAAAAAAATGGCAGTTGGATTAGATCACTTCTACCATCACACAATGAATCACACAGACTCAGTGTCACCACTGAACTATGCCGCTGAAGCCTGCAGCCTGAAGGGCCTGCTTGAACTCAAATTGCCCTGTTTACTCCCAAGAGTGATCTCTCTGAACACTGTCCCTAAAGTGGCTACTTTTCATGATATTTTAATCTTTGACATAAGCAATACCCCAAAGAGTTTCTAGTCAGATGATTATGGTTTCACTGATACCAACACAATCCATTGCCCCAGGTACGATGTCAATAAACATATTATATACTGGATGAGTCACGTTTACTCTCCTGACAGCATGTCAAGTGCAAAGGAAATATGAGACCCAGTATATATTCAGCAAATATTTCTGTATCTTTAGTTTCATTTTGAAAATATTGCTGTTAAAAAGGACATTAATAAAAATGATCAAATAACACAAAGGGCTCTATTCTTCTTTGACGTGTTTACACTCTATCCCTTGGAATTTCAGAGACACACACACCTGAGATGAGTACTGATATATAAATTACATTATTGTAAGTTAAACCTTTTCAGAATCATGCACATCCAGATGAGTTTGGCAGCCAAATGGTGTAAAATACCTGAACAGAAGAAGAAATTGAAAAAAGTGAGAGAACTGTCTTTAGAGAGCAACATATGCTTCTCTTTCCAAATATTAGCATCTAACTCTACTATAAGGAATGCAGAGGAGGTTGAAGTCCTTACAGTCATCTCCATTTATGATCATCAGCTCACATAATACTAACCTAATCTTCAATACACATAGATAGCTAGCCAACGGTCTAAAATTCTCTTCCGATTGCAATGATTGCTAACATTCCTTTGCTCAAATGCATGTTTTCTCCCTGTTATGCTGAACTAAATTTTCAACATGTCTGTAGTGCCTGAGGCTGCTATTAAATGACTAGCAATGAAATGCATCCAAGTATCCACGTTATGTGTACTGCACCTAAAAACTGAGAGACAACTGTTCAAAAGCACCTCAACGTAGCCACCACATGGTACACAACTTTGCATCTGTAATTGCCTGAATGCACACACACTGAATACTATCATGTGTGGACAAATGTAAGATGATTGAAATAATACCTTCCAAACACAGTGATAAATGTAGCCTATAGTTGATAGGCTCTAACACTTTCATGTGTAGGCAATGAAATTTGCATGCCTCTATTGGAGGATAACTGTTGATGTTTCTCCTGCACCCTCTGGAGGCTGGCCAGGTACCATATTCAGATGTCCTGGAATTCTTGTTTTAATTCTTTTGCTCCCTGACTGTACAAAGAGGATGTAGAGATGTCCTTTTTTGTTCAGCCAGGCCTGACCTCAGCCTGTGATAGGCCAATCCCAAGCATGGAACCAGCTGCTAATGGCCTCAGTGGGGCATGAGGGCAAGATGCAGGGAACTGTCACAGTAAAATTGCCCAATGGGAACATCCCAGTCATAGTAAAATTTCCCCCTTGGGGTCCCCTGGGTAAGCACCAACATTGTTTATTGCTAATGCCTATATATGCATATGCATGGAAAAGGATATTGGGAGGGATTGAAGGTCTGAGTGTGGAGCGAAAGATTCCTTTGCAGGTTGCAAGAGGCCGAAGGGGGAGGAAGGGAGAAAGGAATGGGTTAACTCGATGCTCCAGCTAGGTCCAAAGATAAGACGCTGATTCCAGCCCAAGGCCACAGCACACAAACAACTCTTGGCTGCCTGCCAAGAAAGACAGGGGCCTGGATTCCAACCCCGACCAGCTGTGAGAAAGGAGGATTCAGCTGAACAGAACTGCAGGGGCTGCGAAAACTAGTGAGACAGCGAAGGCCAGCGAGTGGGAAGACAACAGTCTTGTGTCCCTGAAGCTGGTGTGTTTTGAGAAAGCTGAGGAAGCTGCGGAAAGCCAGTTTGGACTGGTACAAAGAGCACAGGGGACAGAGGTCCCCAGATGAAACGCCCCCCAGAAGAACCCAGGACTTAAAACCCTCCCGAGAGCTGAAGCAAGTTGGAGATTAACAGCGGACCCTGGATGGCCTGTGCACAGGACAGAACTCTTGTCTACTCTTCCTCCTCCTCTTCTTCCGTTACACCCAGGCTTGGCCAGCCTTGGGTTGTGTGTGTGTGAGTATGAAAGTGGGTTAGGGCTTGGGCACTAACGCTTCCTTCCGTCCTCTGAGTGATGTGGGGGCGGACCCAGCACTCACCACTGTTATTTTATAAATAAAGCTTTAAAATGTAGCCACTTGGTGTGCTCCTTCATCTCCTCCCCTAATGAATCTGTGCCCTTAGCCTGATCAACTGACGCCTCAGGCAAATTGGCAACTTAAATCTGCCACAGAACCCCCTGCCATGAGCCCCATGGCAGCAGTAGGGTATTGTTACATAGGAACGTGAATTCCAGCCCCATGCCAGAGGACAAACCACCTTCCCCATATAGAGCAGATGCTTCAGTGGTGAACGATTTACAGAAGTAGTATTCATTGGTGATGCAGTGTAGAGAGGCCATGCTGCACTCTAGGACTTGAGCATATATTCAAAAAGTGGCCTCTGTGCATACATCTGTGTGTACACCTTCGAAGCCCTAAAACCTGAACGTGCAGGTGACAGAATTAACAAATCCAAATATTCAGTGTGGCATGGCAAGGCATATATCTGACTGCAGACAAGGACTGTCTTGATTGCCCTCCACCTTACATCTGTTTCATCCATTTAAGGATGGCGATCTTCTGATTGTACTAAGTAAATTTGGCTAGGCCACGTTCATCCTATGTGAATGTATTTATGTATTTCTGCCCTCTAAACAACTCCAACTTCTTTTTTTAAATGCAATTCTTAAAACAACCATAAAAGCATCTGCTCTTCCTGCCTCCTTTCATTACCACTCATCCATAGCACAGTTATCCTCCTCAGCACCCCATGACACACATGCCATAGACCAGCACCCTGCAACCCAAGAGACCAGAACCTTATTTCTGCATCCCTCAGCCTTCCCTACCACAGTTCATAATTTCAAGTAATTTATTTCCTTATGTTTTATATGAATGTTGGCCAGTACAAGGGTAACATTGGTAAGCTTATGGAGTATCCCTCTATTTCATGTGCATGGAGCTCCCCTTTGTAGTTTTCCCATCAAGGAGTTTTGTTTGTTAAACAAAGTTGTTGTGTTTCAGATGTCATTGCAGTGTGCATAGATTATTTAACTCTGTAATTAGTGAAGCTATAATTGTTTAATTTCAGGTTTGCCATCTTATGCGTTCAGTGATTTACCTGCATTTGAAACATAGGTGATGTTCACAAGCATTTTCAAGAGCCTATTTTCATACTTGCTGTGACAAAGTGGGAAAGTTCTTTATGCTTTCTCTGAATACTGTTTGGGTGCCTCAGTTTCCCCTATGCATTTCTTAAGTATCTAGGTAGGGGGATAAGGGTGTGTGACTGTTGCAGAGCCTGACAGGGCCAGTGTGATGGCATCTACACAGAGAATGGCCAACACCCTGTCTCCTGGCAACTAATGGCCTGGGCCCCTCCCCTGCAAAGGTGCCAGCTGAAGGTGTTGGAGAACAAAGAGATCAGGTGACTTCCTGGCCTGGGAAAGAGACAAAGGTGAGAGAAGGAGCTGGAGCATTTCAGTTTGGAGCTGGCTGGGGAAATGGAGGGAGGCCCAGATGGATCTCTGGCCTCCCTGCCCCCCAGGATGGACCTGATTGAGGGGTCCTGTTCTCTGTACCTACAAGCTCTGTTTTAGATCATGTGCCTGTTGTCTAATAAACTTTCTGTTTTACTGGCTGGCTGAGAGTCATGTCTGACTGTGGAGTTGGGGCTCAGGGCCTTCTGGCTTCCCCAGGAGCCTCGTCTGTGCGGACTCGCTGTGGGAAGCGCACAATGTGGAAAGGAATGCTGAATGCTCTGAGGTCAGCCCCAGGAAGGTCGAAGCTGTGTAAGCTTCTTGCCCCGGGAACAGTCTGCTCACAGAGAGGAGGCTCCCCCAGAGCGCTGACTGGCTTCATATGGAGTAGTTCCAGAGCATCCTCTGGGGATGCTGTGACAACTGGTGGCAGAGGTGGGATGTACTGCCACCCGTGAATGGTGCTTCTTGCAGTAAGTGTCTGGGGAGCAGTAAAACGAAGGGGGAGTAACGAGGACCAGGCGTGCTGAAGGCTCAGAGAGAGGCAGTTTCAGGGGGGGAAGGACCTACGCTTAACCTCTGGGATTGTGTGACCAACGATAAGGACTGTTGCAGTAACTGGGTCCCCCAGGGACTGTAGTGAGCAGTCTCGGAGCAGAGGAGGCTGCGTCTCGACCCTAGGAGAGAGGTGGTGAACTGGAGAAGGGCTGGCATGCTTGGGGTTCCTCCTGGAAACAGTAGGGAACTGAGAACACACAGGCCTGCGAGTCCACAACAACTTGGGAACAGCGAAGTGATGGCCTATCACCATCTCCTTAAGAAGGACATTGTAAGCCTGTGCAAAAAGAGAGGGTTACACATTGGAAAGTTACCAAAGTACAGTTAATCATGCAGCTGGAGGATAATGACCGCTCTAAGGAGCAGATTCCTGACCCAGATGGAGCTACAAGAGGATCTGGGAGCAGCTGGAGTGGCAGCCAGGCATCCCCAAGACTCCTGTCCCCGACCAGATGGGAGTCTTCATGATTGGGGTCCCCATCAGGAGGTCAGACACAGATGGGACTGGAGCTGAGTCAGAAGGAGCGCGAGGACTGTGAGAGACCGTGAGAGTCTGAGAAAGAGCTGCAGGAGACGCAGCAGCAGCATGAACTGGCAGTGGTGGAGCGGAGAGGCCTACGGGATGTGGATACTCCCGGGGGTGAGTGGGGATAGACCCCGGGGTGTCACGGGACCTTGATACTAAATTGCTGCCCCTGGTTAAGGAGTGGTGGGGATGTGGATGCTCACCTCACTGCCTTTGAGCAGGCTGGTGATTTGAACCAGGGGGACCCTGCGGAAAAGCCCCGGTATCGAGCTCCCTTGCTGTGTCCCAAGGCCATAGACTCTGTCAGCCAGATGGGTGGGGTGGTGGACAGGCTTCCACTCCTGGCCCAACCTATGTGTTTGTGAGGAATCTCCTGGGGTTAGGCCCCTTGCACCCCCAGTGGGAGCGGAAGGTGGTGGTCAATGGAGTGACATTCCTGGGGTGGCGAGACCCTGGGACAGAGAGAACTGTTGTCAGGACCTGGGTGGTGCACCCCCACCAGATGCTGAGGGCTGTGTGGCCTGGATGAGGGTCCTAGGGATGGGGCCCCTTGCCCTGCCTATGGCCCAAATCACTGTGCAGACACAGGAAGGGTCGGGCTGGCTGGTAGTTGCAGTTCTCCAGGATATCGGCTGTGAAGTCCTGTTGGGGGGTGACTGTCTCTTTGGGACAAGATCCAGGCCCTGCTCCTGTAACGGCCGAGGATTTGAATTTGAATCCAGGGAACCAAATGGCTGAGACTGAAATGGTCAGTGAAAATGCAAATGACATGGCTGGCTGGGGGGAGGAGCTGCTAGGCTCAGGATATCTGCCTGCCTGTAACCAGCACCCTGGGGCTGAATAAGGGTGGGGGGGACACAGGCAGGGCAGGTCGGCTGCCAACCAGGTTTGCCTTGTCCAGAGGCGCTGCTGGGAAGTGAGTCCACGGCAGAGAGGGGACTACCAGGGACAGGGCTCAGTGGGGTTATGGCTCCAGGCTTAGGCAGCGAGAGGGAACTGGTCCCACTCCCTCCCCCAGCAGCTGAATTCCAGACCGAGCTGCAGAAGGATCCCTCCTTGGAGAAGCTGAGGGAACTTGCTGGCCACAGCACTGCAAACCCACTTGGGGAAGGCTGCAGGGAAAGATTCCCGTGGGAGAGGGGATTCCTGTACCGGGAATGGGCTCCCCAAGGGGAAGTGGAACCGTGGGGGATCTGGAGGCAGCTGATGGTGCCCCAGAAGTACCGCCGCAGGCTATTGTACCTAGCCCACGATGTCCCTCTCTCAGGACACCAGGGGATCCAGCGCACCTGGCAGCAGTTGCTGCAGAACTTTTACTGGCCCGGAGTCTGTGACGCAGCCCAGCAGTACTGCAGGTCTTGAGACCCCTGCCAGAGGGTGGGGAAGGCCTGGGATAAGAGTGAAGCTCTCTTGAGACCCCTGCCCATCATAAAGGAACCTTTCCAGAAGGTGGCTATGGACATAGTGGCGTCCCTCAGCAAGGCGACCCATGCAGGGAAGAAATACATCCTGTTGGTGATGGATTTCACCACCCGCTACCCAGAGGCAGTGGCTCTGTCCTCCACCGAGGCAGACAACATGACAGACGTGCTGCTGACCATCTTCAGCAGAGCAGGGGTCCCCAGGGAGGTTCTTACAGGTCAGGGGTACAATTTCATGTCAGCCCTGCTCTGGGGCTTGTGGGAGAAATGTGGCTTCTGGCCCACCTGGGCCTCTGCATATCACCCTCAATCCAACGGGCTGGTGGAGAGATTTTATGGGATTTTGAGGATGATGCTGAGGACTTTTATGAATCAGCATCTACAGGACTGGGACAAGTATCTGCCCCACCTGTGGTACGGGGAAGTGCCCCAGGAATCCACAAGGTTCTTCCCTTTTGAACTGCTGTATGGGAGGAGAGTTGGGGGAACCCTGGACCTGTTAAGGGACGGTTGGGAGGAGAAGGGGGAAGACCCCCTGGTGTATCTCTTCCCTGAGATGGGAGCCAATCCTCCCATCAGGTGTCCCTGGGAAAACAACCCAGAACCTGGAGGGAAAGGTCAAGGACATGCTGGCTTTAGAAGTGATCCAGCCATTCAACAACCCATGGGCCTCATCAGTGAGGCCGGTCCCCAAAGAAGATGAGTCAATCCAATTCTGTGGGGACTATCGAAAGCTTAAGGATATCACCATGTCCAATGCTTACCCCATGCCTAAGCCTGGTGAGATTCTAGACAAGCTGGAGGGGGATCATTAGCTCTGTACTATGGATCTCACCAAGGGCGACTGGCAGGTGCCTTTGGGCCCAGATGCCAGGTTAAAATCTGCCTTCACCACCCCTTGGGGCTCTGTAAGTTCCTGGTCCTGCCTTTCGATCTCAAGTGGGCATCGGCCACCTCCCAGCGCTGGGTGGATTGATTACTGATGGGAATGGCAGAGGTGTTGTACCTGGGCCACAAGGTGGGGAGCGGCTGCCCAAGCCCAGAGCTGGCCAAGGTGGAGGCAATCAGAGCTTGGTCCGTTCCCCAGACTAAGGAACAGGTCCAGGCCTTTATCGGGCTGGCGGGGTACTACCGGAGGTATGTACCCCACTTTAGCTCCCTAGCTGCCCCCATCACTGAGCTATGTAAGAAGGGTAAACCAGATGAGATGGTCTGGACTGAGCAGTACCAGAGGGCTCTCTGTGCACTGAAGGAGGCTCTAATCCAGGGCCCGGTAAATCTGGTAAAGCCAGACTTTGCCAAGCCCTTTACAGTGTTCACCGACACCCTGGGCTGAGCACGGTGCTGATGCAGGCCAATGCTAAGGGGGAGAGACACCCCATCGGGTACTGGAGCAAGAAGCTGCTGCCCCAGGAGCAGAACTATGCAGCCACAGAGAAAAAATGCCTGGCCGTGGTGCAGGCCCTTAAAAAGCTGCAGACCTATCTATTTCAGTGGCGTTTTGCGGTGTATACTGACCACTCTTCCCCGACTTGGCGGCCTCAAATGAAAGGGGCTGATGCTGAGCTGCTAGTAACAGAGACACTTGGTCAGAGGGTGGCCAACGTCAAGATGGGGGCTTTTAACCAAGAGAGCCCGAATCACAGCCTTCCAGACTGGAGAGCTGGGAGAAGACCAGATTTCAGTTTAAACCCCAGGGGTTTTGGGGTGGCAAAAGGGCACAGGCCACATAAACCTTCCCACATGCTGCCTGCGAGTGCCATCAAGCACACCCGACCTAAGGGAGGGCGTGAAACTGGAAGGGCCTGGTGTAACTCCCACCAAGGAATGGAAGAGATGCTGGGGCATCCATGGGAACATTGGTGGGTTCAAACTTCCCCAGTCACCGGCTAAAGTGACCCCATTCAGTTTGGTCTTGAAGGTGGGAGAGATGTGATGAAGTGGGAATGTTCTTTATGCTTTCTCTGAATATGGGTGCCTCAGTTTCTCTGAGTATGGGTGCCTCAGTTTCCCCTATGCATTTCTTAAGTATCTAGGTGGGCGGATAAGGGTGTGTGATTGTTGCAGAGCCTGACAGGGCCAGTGTGATGGCGTCTACACAGAGAACGGCCAACATCCTGTCTCTTGGCAACTGACGGCCTGGGCCCCTCCCCTACAAAGGTGCCAACTGAAGGTGTTGGAGAACAAAGAGATCAGGTGACCTCCTGGCCCGGGAAAGAGACAAAGGTGACAGAAGGGGCTGGAGCATTTCAGTTTGGAGCTGGCTGGGAAAATGGAGGTAGGCCCAGACGGACCTCTGGCCTGTCCCCAAGATGGACCTGATTGAGGGGTCCTGTTCTCTGTACCTACAAGCTCTGTTTTAGACCATGTTCCTGTCGTCTAATAAACTTTCTGTTTTACTGGCTGGCTGAGAGTCATGTCTGACTGCGGAGTTGGGGCTCAGGGCCCTCTGGCTTCCTCAGGAGCCCCGTCTGTGTGGACTCGCTGTGGGAAGCGCACAGTGTGGAAGGGGATGCTGAATGCTCCGAGGTCAGCCCCAGGAAGGTCGAAGCTGTGTAAGCTTCTTGCCCCGGGAACAGTCTGCTCACAGAGAGGAGGCTCCTCCAGAGTGCTGACTGGCTTCATATGGAGTAGTTCCAGAGCATCACCCAGGGATGCTGTGACACTTGCTTGTAAGCCTATATGCTAATTGTTTAAGGATACTTGAATGCCATTTATGCTGTTGCATTCACAATTCCAAAAATAAAATGCTGAGGTATATTTTATGCAAACTGACAAAATGGCTGCCATTGGAGCAGAGAGAAACTTAACATTACCTGAGTAGAAATTACAATGCTCCTAGATGTCAGAGTGCCATTTATTTGCACCAGAAGCGGTACGGATGTATTATTTTGACAAGCAAAAAAAAAAAAATTATTAGTTGGAAACAACAACCGTGATGCTGAGAACATGAAGAAAACAATGGGAAGTTGCCAGGAAGACCCACTCTCTGGCCAAACTGAAACAGGGGGACCAGGATAAACTGAAACAGGGGGACCAGGAGCATCAGTCCAGAGAGGCTGGTGCTGAGTTGGGAAAAGTTTGCCATACCATGGAATGCACACAGGTAGGTGAGTTTTACAGGGCTCTGTAATCAAATGTCCCTGTCAAAAAACAGAATGAATGTATTATTAATCAATTGCTTGACTAATTCTTGCAGTTGTATATTTAAAATGTTCAAGAGACCAAATGGCCAAGCTTTGCCAAGTTCATTAACTAAAACAAAGCAATATACAAAAAGGAGTCACACATCTCACCCCTCTGAGAAGCCCTTGCACCATTCAACTGACACACTAGGTTTGCTTCCAGAACACGCCCCCCAAACCACTTGTATTTATAGTACAGGTCTTCACAAGTTAGAAAGTGCTTGTTATGTCACCCAAGACTAAAGATGACCAATCAGTCTTTTACTTTGTTTTTCTTCTATGATGTTATACCTTTTTAAAAAAATTTATTTTGGATACCTCATTTAAAGTCAGTTGGGCACAGAGATACATCCTAACCTGTGCTAGTACATGACTCATGTATCTTGTTTTTGACTGGCTTCCTATTTTCTAATGCCAAAGCTGACTTCAGCTTTGCCAAGTGCTATGGGATACTTGACACGGGTTAACAGAATTGTAGGAAGAGCATAATACATTCAGTTAACTTTCCAGCACATATATATATATATATATATATATATATATATATATATCAATCATATTAATACCGTACGCATAACACCTATTAGTCTGGTGAACACTATGCCTAATATATACAAAGGCTAATAAATGGTAAGTACAAACCACTGCAGTGCTAACTGATATTAACATCTAAATAGACTAGATAGAATCACAGTGTAGAAGTGATGGCAAAAGATGTGGTTGGAAAATCCGTAACTTCAAGCCATTTAGCCATAGGTCTTGCAGGTGTTTCACTTTCCAATAGGAGATTAAGCAGGGTTCTTCCTTTAAGAGCAGGTAAATTGATCCCACACACAGATTCCATTCAGTGGAAATTGTCATTCTGTACCTAACAAGCTGTAGTACTACCTAATACCAAGCTGTACAAGATAAGAGAATGATTCTGATATGAGATATGAGAAGAGACTAGAGGAGGAATTTCCATGAAAGAAGATGCACAAGATGTTCTATGGAAGATACCTCCTCTAGTTGCCTCTCATAACAAATTGTCCCTAGTGGGATAGTTTCTTTGGGCATACACTGAACATTGCCATGGACTGGCAACTCTGTGGATGTGTCCTTTTCTGGCGACACATCCTGTGCTGCTAAGGGAGCAAACAAATTGCCTTCTGAAAACAAGTCCTCGGGTTATAAAGCTGTTGAATGATATCTTCTCTAAACTTTTTGGTGTCAACCAACTCCAAAGTAGGAGTCACTTAAGTGCACAAGCTTAATTAGAATCTGATATTATTTTATCAATACACTGCATCAACACATTACATCCTTCTACTGGGAAAGTATGTCTGCCAGCGAGACATTTTTGCCTGCTGAGGACCTACTTAAGCTGTTGTGTTTGTGTGCAATTTAGAAGTATTCAAGTTGTGCAATGTGGGTGGCCATATGTGGGACGTTAGTTGTGAAGCTGAGCAGTAGGAGTATGTTTGCGTATTATGAAGCAAATGTTGCATGGCATGAGAGTTGAGGTGAGCTTGAAGTGTAATGTAACATTAACTGGAGACTCCTTTGATTTGTGTTGATTATGTTTATAGAAAATACACTTTTGAGCAATCCATAAAATTACTTGTAATAAACAATGAAAATGAATTTAGCCAATAGATTACAATGGCTCAAGAAGAAGTATTCATAGCTTCTGAACAAATGAACTGCAGTTTTTAGAAAAAGGAAAGCAGCCTAAATACATATTTACACAATAGACCTGAGCATGTGGTAAGGAGCGGTTTCAATCTATTAGGTATATAATACTGTTTTTTAAAACCTCACAAACTGTTTATGTTTTTATCCAGTAAAACATCATAGCTTTGTAAAAGTTGTTTTGGTCTCTTTGGCAAATAATTAGCATTTTAAAAAACTGACTAAATCCAGATTTATGCAACAGTCTAGAAGGGGTTTCAAGGACTTATCTGAGGCTTTCTTGATTTTAAATAGGATGAAATGGCTCTGATCTAATCTCTTGGGTAAATCTGTTATATAAGTTTTAATTAAAATTGGGGGAGGGTGAAAATAAGTTTAAACAAATATTTAAATAACAGCAAGGATCGGATTTAAATATGACAAAAGACAGCATACTTAAAAACCAGACTAACCCTCCAGCCTCGACTCCTTTTCTATTTAAAATAAAAAAGCAACTGATGGTGGATCCCTATGGAACACCTAAAAGGGAGAGGAGGGGCAGCAGAAGGGGAGAGAGAGGGAAGGCGGCTTCAAGCACAGATGGGGCACACACTACATAGAAGATGATACAGCCTGAAGCTGCATTAAATTTTAGGTGGATTCTCCTCAAGAATCTCCCGATGTGCCCTTATCTGTCTGTGGAGGTTCTCCACAGAGTCCAGGATGTGGATGATGATGTTATGGAGGTGTTACTTCTGTGTCTAAAGAGAGAGCTCTGTGCATGGAGGGCTTCCCCTGCCCCCGTATCCTGAGGGAGATGATCCTGCCTATGAATTTATATTACTGTTTTTTGCATTATATTCTTCTGAAGCCCTTACTCAATTCAGAAGCACCATGGCCATTGCCATCTCAGAAAAGGCCAGCCATGCCCCCTGATTTCTAACTGCTTAGGGGTTTGGTAGTGGGGAGAAGAGGACTTGCCATGATCCCAAGGCCACAGTTAATTTAAGAACTGACAGGAAGAGTCACCCTTACTGCCAGCCGTACTCCTATTAGAGGATAGGAATGACACTACAGATATGGCCTCAGAAGATGCATATTGCTTTTAGGGAAGCATAAACTGTACCTTATTTACTTAGGTTAAAATTGCCCTAGTGCAGAATAAATACAGCAGAAGGAATGCCACTTGTGGTATTCTTATGGGCCTCTTCATCTCTTCCTTACATGCACACTACAGAATCAGGCACAAGCAATTTATCTTTGCCTGAATTCACTTTGACTTTCTGGCTTTTTTCTATTATCTAATTTTCTGTGTGGGCCACACCAAACCCACATTTGAAATGCAATTATGTTTAGTCTGTACGGGTGGTATCCCCTTTTCACACAGAAGTATGGTTTTTTTTCATTATTAGCAGTCTAACTCACCCTGGAAATTCACAATGAAGGCTGCTCATGTGCCCTCATCACCTGACGTTGTATGAATAAAATAAATGGGCAAGAAGGGAGCACCATAGTGAGGGATATGAATGAAGTGCCAGCTACTATTTTGGAATTCCTGTTCTCTTGTCTGATTAAATCAAACTCTTAAAATATAGTTTTACCTTGAAATGCAATAAACCGATTCCTTGCATGTTGTCAAGGTTCCTTCCCCACTCTGAACTCTAGGGTACAGATGTGGGGACCTGCATGAAAAACCCCCTAAGCTTATTCTTACCAGCTTAGGTTAAAAACTTCCCCAAGGTACAAATTTTGCCTTGTCCTTGAACCCTATGCTGCCACCACCAAGCATGTTAAACAAAGAACAGGGAAAGAGCCCACTTGGAGACGTCTTCCCCCAAAATATCCCCCCAAGCCCTACACCCCCTTTTCTGGGGAAGGCTTGATAAAAATCCTCACCAATTTGTACAGGTGAACACAGACCCAAACCCTTGGATCTTAAGAACAATGAAAAAAACGATCAGGTTCTTAAAAAAAGAATTTTAATTAAAGAAAAAGTAAAAGAATCACCTCTGTAAAATCAGGGTAGTAAATACCTTACAGGGTCATCATATTCAAAACATAGAGAATCCCTCTAGGCAAAACCTTAAGTTACAAAACGACACAAAAACAGGAATATACATTCCACCCAGCACAGCTTATTTTACCAGCCATTAAACAAAAGGAAATCTAACACATTTCTTACTTGCTAACTTTACAGAAGTTTCTGAGACTGCATTCCTGATCTGTTCCTGGCAAAAGCATCACACAGACAGACAGACCCTTTGTTCCCCCCCGCCACTCCAGCTTTGAAAGTGACTTGCCTCCTCATTGGTCATTTTGTTCAGGTGCCAGCCAGGTTATCTTAGCTTCTTAACCCTTTACAGGTGAAAGGATTCTGCCGCTGGCCAGGAGGGATTTTATAGCACTGTATACAGAAAGGTGGTTACCCTTCCCTTTATTTTTATGACACATGTAATCAAAGTAATACCTGCTGACTTCAGTGACAAAATAAGATTTTAGGCACAAATCCCCAAAAGTATTTAGGCACCTAGCTCCCACTGAAACTCTCTGAGGATTTGAGACCCACTGCTTTTTACTCTTGTTAGCCCTACAGAGCTGAATAGGAGTGAGATGGGAATTCTATTTCTTGATAGAAATAATCAAAATAATTGTGGACTAAATTCTACAATTTAGTAGAAATTCTACAATTTAGTAGACAGTGGCACCTGTCCAATTCTGCTGAAATCAGTGAGGGTTACGTAGGTGCTTCTAACAGCATAATTTGAAGGTAATGGGGTTATGCAGCTGTCACTGGGGGCATAATTGGAAGACAATGGGGTTGCAAAGGTGTAAATGAAGGCATAATTTGGCCTATGGAACATTTATTGCAGGGGAAGAGGTAGGAGAAGGAAAAAGCCATGTTTGTCTCTGATGTGTCAGTTGAATTGAGAGGAAAATAAGAATTGTAATTTTACAAGTAAATTGAGCATGCTTGTTCAAGAAATCAGTTCTGGACCTTCATAATACTATGGTCATACCTGCTTTTCAGAGCACAGCTATTCTTAAAATATCATTTATGAAGGTGGATCCTTGGGGAGGCAGGTCTATGAAGTTGTCCTGAACTCTTTCCCGGTAAGTCTGTATTACAGTACTATAAGGAGGTTGCCTGTGTGGAACAAGTTACAGAACTAGTGTCTAAAGGCCAGATTGGTAAAAATATTTAAGCCTCTAAAGATTTTCAGTGGGAGTTATGCACCTGGGTACTTTTGAAATTCCCACTAAGTGCCCAGCCAAATCTTTATGAATACCTTTCAAAATCTGGCCTCAAGTGATTTGCTCTAGGCTTTAATGGGAGTCCTTCTTGCTGCTTGAATTAGAACTCAGGGTCCAGGGTCCCAGTTCTATGTTTACACTACTACACTCGGCCACTCTCTATTTGATGTATTTACCTTTTCCCTGAGGGAATAGAAGACTCTTGCATGAAATGTTATTGGGCTTGTTTATATTACTTAACTGAAACTAAAATGAATCTTTGGCTTTATGTGTTGAGAAAATGCTGCAGTTGTGTAGGTATTAAAATGAAAAATGCACCAAGATTGCTAACCTTAAGAAGGTTGGCCATCCATTTATTTACCCTGTATGTTCCTTACCCCTTCACTTTGAGGTGACTACTCTTTACCACTCATGCTTGTAACCTCTTGTTAACCTTTTCCCTGTGATTGATGTGAGGTTTTTCTTTCCTTGTAACTTTACCAAATAAACATTTCTGCTTAACAGGAAAAGTGAACAAACAGTTGTATTACAAGAAAAGTAATTCATACAAACAAATACAGTAAATGTATTTGGAGCGAGTAGATAAGGCTTGGGAATAGTTTATAGGTTCTGGTAAGACTCTTGTGTATTTTAATGGGATTGCCACTGATAGTAGATTCGGAAAGCAGGATAAACTGGGCAATAAATACTGGTGGTATTGCTGATGGAATTAGCTCATCGCAGTATAACTAAAACCAGCTCTGTTGATATTAGAGAAAGCAACAATGTCTAATGGTTTCTGCGCGGATGCTGTGAGAAACTCCTTTGAATCTGCCACTGACTTACTGTGTTGTCTTGAGCAATATACTTAGCTTCTCCGTGCCTCTGTTCCTCTATCTCTAAATTATGGATAATACTTACTGTACAGCAGCATTATAAATATGAAACAATAGTTTGCTCATAACTTTGCAGATTAAAAAAGCCATACGGTGCTAACTACAATGTGCATTGCAAAGTTTCAGATTAGGCTGCAATCCTTAGAGCCAGTGGGAAGCAAAGATACATTTAAATAATGTTCAGTTCTGTCTTCTTGGTTTGCAGTCACCCTAAGCTTCTGAAGCGACTCGTCCACTCTGACAGTTTCCTGCTCTGGCTGTAGCTCTAATGAGAACACTTTCTCGGGAAGCGCCTCTAGGGAGCTGCAGTTAGAATGGCTGATTTGGGAGCTCACAGGTGATTATAAATTTTGAAGGTAGCAGATGAGATCATTAACTTAATTTTTTTAAGGCTAAGATGACTTTGTGTGTAACATATTCCTCCTCCGTCTTGTATTTCAAGGTCATCTGACTCTCAAGAAGTTTTCAACTTCAGTAAAAGAATCTTTAAGAACCTTTCCTATTTTTTTGAAGTAGTGAATAATAATGCTTTGCACTTCTAGAGCACTTTCAACTCAAGTATCTTAAAGTCTTTCAGCCATTAATGAATGAAACCTCACAACAGAGAATCAGATATTATAACTACCCCCACTTTATAGAATGCTAAGACTGAGGCACAGATATCCAGGCCAGCATTTTCAAATGTGGCCTCTGCTTCGGGGTGTCCCTATTACTGGTTCCCCAATTTGAGGCTGCTCTTGCTGTATGGTAAGATTCCAATACGATAAACACAGGAGCATGATATTCAGTGCCTGAATTACAGTGGGAAGGGCTACCTCACTTTTGTCCGATTCAAGGGTGCCAGGTTGTGTGTTTTGTCCCCCTTATTTTTCCCAGTGCTCCCTGTAAACTGTGTACCCGAGCACAGTGCATGTGCAAACTGTCTACCTGGCTTGGGAGTGTCCATGGCAAGCCAGTCAGAGCAAGGGAGTATCATCAGCACCTTGAGATCCCGCTAGGAGTGTTCACAACAACCCAATGCCAGTAGGGAGCATCTGCAAATTTTCATGTCAGCCTCGAAATGTCCCTATCTGCTCTACTAAGGAAGGGAGAGTTGTCAAATTCCCAGTCTAGTCAGCCTGTGTGCACAACTGCCCAGCACTGTTCTTGATCTTCCAGCACTCTTACAGAATATGGACCACAAAATGAATGGTAACTAAGCCCTGGTCTACACTCAGAGTTGAGGTCAAATTTAGCAGCGTTAAATCGATTTAACCCTGCACCGTCCACACGATGAAGCCCTTTTTTTCGACTTAAAGGGCTCTTAAAATCGATTTCCTTACTCCACCCTGACAAGGGGATTAGCTCTGAAATCGGCCTTGCCTGGTTGAATTTGGGGTACTGTGGACGAAATTAGACCGTATTGGCCTCTGGGAGCTATCCCAGAGTGCTTCATTGTGACTGCTCTGGACAGCACTCTCAACTCAGATGCACTGGCCAGGTAGACAGGAAAAGGCCCGCGAACCTTTGAATTTCATTTCTTGTTTGACCAGCATGGCAAGCTGCAGGTGAGTGCAGAGCTCATCAGCAGAGGTGACCATGATGGAGTCCCAGAATGGACTATTCAGAGCTCCAGCATGGACCAAATGGGAGGTACGGGATCTGATTGCTGTATGGGGAGAGGAATCCGTGCTATCAGAACTCCGTCCCAGTTTTCGAAATGCCAAAACATTTGTCCCAGGGCATGAAGGACAGAGGCCATAACAAGGACCCAAAACAGTACTGTGTGAAACTTAAGGAGCTGAGGCAAGCCTACAAGAAAACCAGAGAGGCAAACGGCTGCTCCGGGTCAGAGCCCCAAACATGCCGCTTCTATGATAAGCTGCATGCCATTTTAGGGGGTTCAGCCACCACTATCCCAACCATGTTGTTTGACTCCTTCAATGGAGATGGAGGCAACACAGAAGCAGGTTTTGGGGATGAGGAAGATAGCTCACAGCAAGGAAGCGGAGAAACTGGTTTTTCCGACAGCCAGGAACTGTTTCTCACCCTGGACCTGGAGCCAGTACCCCCCAAACCCACCCAAGGCTGCCTCCTGGACCCGTCAGGCGGAGAAGGGACCTCTGGTGAGTGTACCTTTTTAAATAGTTTACATGGTTTAAAAGCAAGCGTGTTTAATGATTAATTTGCCCTGGCATTCGCAGCCAGTACAGCTACTGGAAAAGTCTGTTAAAGTGTCTGGGGATGGAGTGGAAATCCTCCAGGGACATCTCCATAAAGCTCTCCTGGATGTATTCCCAAAGACTTTGCAGAAGGTTTCTGGGGAGGGCAGTCTTATTCCGTCCACCACGGTAAGACACTTTACCACTCCAGGCCAGTAGCACGTAGTCGGGAATCATTGTAGAACAAAGCATTGCAGAGTATGTTTGCTGGCGTTCAAACAACATCCGTTCTTTATCTCTCTGTGTTATCCTCAGGAGAGTGATATCATTCATCGTCACCTGGTTGAAATAGGGTGCTTTTCTTCAGGGGACACTCAGAGGTGCCTGCTCCTGCTGGGCTGTTTGCCTGTGGCTGAACAGAAATGCTCCCCACTGTTAGCCACGGGGAGGGGTGAGGGGCTAGCCACGTGGTGGGGGGAGGCAAAATGTGACCTTGTAATGAAAGCACATGTGCTATGTATGTAATGTTAACAGCAAGGTTTACTGTGAAAGAGTGTACCCGTTGTTCTAAAAAATGTGTCTTTTTAAATACCACTGTCCCTTTTATTTTCTCCACCAGCTGCATGTGTTTCAAGGATCACAGGATCTTCTCCTTCCCAGAGGCTAGTGAAGATTAGAAGGTGAAAAAAACGCACTTGCAATGAAATCTTCTCTGAGCTCATGCTGTCCTCCCACACTGACAGAGCACAGATGAATGCATGGAGGCAGACAATGTCAGAGTGCAGGAAAGCACAAAATAACCGGGAGGAGAAGTGGCGGGCTGAAAAGAGGGCTGATGCTGAAAGGTGGTGGCAGCTTGATGAGAGGATGCAGGATTCAATGCTGAGGCTGCTGGAGGATCAAACTAATATGGTCCAGCATATGGCTGAGCTGCAGGAAAGGCAACAGGAGCACAGACCGCCTCTGCATCCCTTGTGTAACCAACCGCCCTCCTCCACAAGTTCCATAGCCTCCTCACCCAGGCGCTCAAGAACATGGTGGGGGGGCCTCCGGCCACTCAGCCACTCCACCCCAGAGGATTGCCCAAGCAACAGAAGGCTGGCATTCAATAAGTTTTAAAGTTTTAAACTTTTAAAGTGCTATGTGGCCTTGTCCTTCCCTCCTCCAGCACCCCACCCGATGCCTCCCTCCTCCACCACCCGTCCCGGGCTACCTTGGCAGTTATCCCCCTATTTGTGTGATAAATTAATAAAGAATGCATGAATGTGAAGCAACAATGACTTTATTGCCTCTGCAAGCAATGATCGAAGGGCGGAGGGGGGGGTGGTTAGCTTACAGAGAAGTAGAGTGAACCAAGGGGGAGGGGTTCATCAAGGAAAAACAAACAGAACTTTCACACCGTAGCCTGGCCAGTCATGAAACAGGTTTTCAAAGCTTCTCTGATGCGCACAACGCCCTCCTGTGCTCTTCTAACCGCCCTGGTGTCTGGCTGTGCATAATTAGTGGTCAGGAGATTTGCCTCAACCTCCCAACCCACCATAAACATCTCCCCCTTACTCTCACAGATATTGTGGAGCACACGGCAAGCAGTAATAATAGTGGGAATATTGGTTTTGCCGAGGTTTAACCGAGTCAGTAAACTGCGCCAGCGTGCTTTTAAACGTCCAAATGCACATTCTACCACCATACTGCACTTGCTCAGCCTGTAGCTGAACAGCTCCTGACTACTGTCCAGGCTGCCTGTGAATGGCTTCATAAACCATGGCATTAAGGGGTACGCTGGGTCTCCAAAGATGACTATAGGCATTTCAAAATCCCCAATGGTTATTTTCTGATCTGGTAATAAAGTCCCTTCCTGCGGCTTTTGAAACAGACCAGAGTTCCTGAATATGCGAGCATCATGTACCTTTCCCGGCCATCCCACGTTGATGTTGGTGAAACGTCCCTTGTGATCCACCAGTGTTTGCAGCACTATTGAAAAGTACCCCATGCGGTTTATGTACTCGCTGGCTTGGTGCTCCGGTACCAAGATAGGGATATGGGTTCCGTCTATGGCCCCACCACAGTTAGGGAATCCCATTGCAGCAAAGCCATCCACTATGACCTGCACATTTCCCAGGGTCACTACCTTTGATATCAGCAGACCTTTGTTTGCATTGGCTACTTGCATCACAGCAGCCCCCACAGTAGATTTGCCCACTCCAAATTGATTCCCAGCTGACTGGTAGCTGTCTGGCATTGCAAGCTTCCACAGGGCTATTGCCACTCACTTCTCAACTGTGAGGGCTGCTCTCATCTTGGTATTCATGTGCTTCAGAGCAGGGGAAAGCAAGTCACAAAGTTCCATGAAAGTGCCCTTATGCATGCAAAAGTTCCGCGGCCACTGGGAATCGTCCCAGACCTGCAACACTATGCGGTCCCACCAATCTGTGCTTGTTTCCCGAGCCCAGAATCGGCATTCCACTGCATGAACCTGCCCCATTAGCACCATGATGCCCACATTGCCAGGGCCCGTGCTTTGAGAGAAGTCTGTGTCCATGTCCTCATCACTCTCGTCAGCACACTGACGTCGCTTACTCGCCCGGTTTTGCTTTGCCAGGTTCTGGTGCTGCATATACTGCTGGATAATGCGCGTGGTGTTTAATGTGCTCCTAATTGCCAAATTGATCTGAGCGGGCTCCATGCTTGCCGTGGTATGGCATCTGCACAGAAAAAAGGCGCAGAACGATTGTCTGCCATTGCTCTGATGGAGGGAGGGGCGACTGATGACATGGCTTACAGGGTTGGCTTACAGGGAATTAAAATCAACAAAGGGGGTGGCTTTACATCAAGTAGAAACAAAAACAACTGTCACACAGAATGGCCTCCTCAAGGATTGAACTCAAAACCCTGGGTTTAGCAGACCAATGCTCCACCCAATGCTCAATCCACTGAGCTATCCCTCCCCCGGTATTTCAGGCAGGACTGAATCTCCATTAAACTTTTCAAGGTGCCCCTGACCGACCTCACCAAAATGATTGTCGGCCATTGATTTCACGAAGGGAGGAAGGGGGGAGCAAATGCATACAAAACAAATCTGGTGTATTTCTTGTTTTGATCCAATCCATCTATCTTTTACACCTTTGGCTGGCAGCAGATGGTGCAGTAGGACTGCTAGCCATCCTCATCTCCTGGCTGCTCGGCAGAAGATGGTGTAATAGGACTGCTGACAGGACTAAAGAGAATGACCTGGTCGACTCACTCCTAATTTAGTCCCTGCACCCATGTCTGTCCAGGCGCTCCTGATGGACCTTACCGAGGCGGCCAGGAGCACCTTGGACATGATGACTATGGTTTTCAGGCCTATTGCACCGTCTGCTGCCACAAGGCAATGGGTTGCTGCTGCTGTGTAGCAATGCAGTACTGCAGCTGCCAGCACCCAGGAGACATACGGTGACAGTGAACTGAGCGGGGCTCCATGCTTGCCGTGGTATGGCATCTGCACAGGTAACTCAGGAAAAAAGGTGTGAAACGATTGTCTGCCATTGCTTTCACGGAGGGAGGGAGGAAGGGAGGGCCTGATGACATGTACCCAGAACCAGCCGCAACAATGTTTTTGCTCCATTAGGCATTGGGATCTCAACCCAGAATTCCAATGGGCGGCGGAGACTGCAGGAACTGTGGGATAGCTACCCACAGTGCAACGCTCCTGAAGTTGACGCTTGCCTCGGTACTGTGGAAGCACTCCACCGAGTTAATGCACTTAATGCACTGAGAGCATTTTGTGTGGGGACACACACAATCGACTATATAAAAAAATTTCTAAAAAACCGACTTCTATAAATTCGATCTAATTTCGTAGTGTAGACATACCCTAAGAAACTGACAAGATGGTTAGCATTAATGACTTACATGACAGTGCCAATAAAGAATCTAAGAAATGCTAAGACCTTAGCCTCCTAATGCTTTTGCTGAAAGTTTGGCCCTAAAATCTTACACAGGTAAACATATTTACTCAAACAGTGAATGTGTGAGTAAGAGTATATTTATGAGTGGAGTTCAGTCGAAGAAAAGTATTGAATTTAGTCTTGTTATTGATTGACATTTTTTGAAAAGAAATGAAGCGTAAGTGCAATTATCTTAAATTTATGCTCTACATCTGGAAATTACTATGACAGGCTTTTTTTAGCATAGGTCAGAGACAACCATGCTTATTAGTCTTTTGCTTTTACAATGAAAAAGGAAAAACTCAATGTTTTGATTTTCATTTTGGTTTGCTGTCTTGTAAGTTTAGCAGGAATTTCAGTCAAAAGATTGTTTGTGGTGTATAAAACAGTAGAAGGTGGAAGAGAGAATATGGTAAAATTCTAGATTCTTCTCCACCAGAGAGCATTCTACAGATTATAGCAGAGTGATAGGTCTGCTAGAGTTAAAGGTAAGACCAGCTTCCTGGTTAAGATCAGCTAAAGCTTGATTCTTCTAACTACTCTAATATCTACACAGCTCCTCAGATTGTTCCAAGATTAGGTGTGCCTCAGGGGTGTGTGGAGTTCTGCTAGTAATCCAAATTTGGGACCATTTAACCAAGAGGTCCCTAGCATACAGCCTCTGGAGGTGAGCAGGAGAGAAGCAGCCTTTCTTATAGTTAAAAGAAAAGGAGTACTTGTGGCGCCTTAGAGACTAACAAGTTTATTTGAGCATAAGCTTTCGTGAGCTACAGCTCACTTCACTGGATGCATGCAGTGGAAAATACAGTGGGGAGATTTATATACACAGAGAACATGAAACAATGGGTGTTACCATACACACTGTAACGTGAGTGATCAGGTAAGGTGAGCTATTACCAGCAAGAGAGAGAAAAAACCTTTTGTAGTGATAAGTTGGGCCATTTCCAGCAGTTGACAAGAATGTGTGAGGAACAGTAGGGGTGGAAAATAAACATGGTGAAATAGTTTTACTTTGTATAATGACACATCCACTCCCAGTCTTTATTCAAGCCTAATTTAATGGTGTGGACATTTAATTCAATGCTTTTCTTCTACTGAACTCCACTCATAAATATACTCTTACTCACACATCCACTGTTTGAGTAAACATGTTTACCTGTGTAAGATTTTAGGGCCAAACTTTCAACAAAAGCATTAGCAGGCTAAGGACTTAGCATTTAGTGGACACCATTAAATTAGGCTTGAATAAAGACTGGGAGTGGATGTGTCATTACACAAAGTAAAACTATTTCCCCATGTTTATTCCCCTCCCCACACACACACACTGTTCCTCACATGTTCTTGTCAACTGCTGGAAACGGCCCACCTTGATTATCACTACAAAAGGTTTTTTTTCTCTCCTGTGGGTAATAGCTCACCTTAAATTGAGAAAGTAGGCCATTTTTCAGCAAGTGTGTGCTAACACTTTTGTATTTCTATGTCTGATTTTGTAAGCAAGTAGCTTTTAAGTGAAATGTAACTTTGATTTGTCTTGCATACTCCCAACAAGGGGTACAGTAATCCGGAAAGGTTGAGAGCCACTGTTGTCCCTCTGGTTGGGGATTTTAGAATAGGCATGCTTGGAGCATGTACCAAAAACATGCTGCTGAGACTGAAATAAGGAGCTGAGAATAGGTATGCTTGACACCTACCAGAAACTCTCCAGCACCATGGAGCAGGGAAGGAAATGCCCACTGATCTGAACAGAACACTTCCCACTGCATATCTTAGAGCTGTTGTTTCAGGCTGTCTTCATTTCCATTGGGTACCCTTCTGAGAACATTTCCTAGAGATGAATGGGTCCCTTCATACACCTCTGAGCCTGCAACTCTGAAACTTGAAAGTCACCCTGGGCGGAAATCTGAGACCAACCTGTAAACATCTGGGAAAAGTCTGCCTCTGTCAAGGTTGGGTGGTGGTCGTGGTGGTGGTTCTTACTGATAAATGTAATCTGATTACAGCAGAATACTCAGAAGGCACTGAAATGCTTTTTGAAATAATTTAAACATGCAAATATTCACTGGGACAGGAGGATTGCAAGTGTAGATTGTAATAGGGGATGAGGGAAGGAATTGGGAGTTCAGGGATGCAGGAGCTGTCAGCCCTAAATTCTCCCCTGCTGTGTAACTAACAACCATTTCTCTTTGTTTAAAAATACATATAAAGAAATTAAATGGCAAAAAACCATCCTTAATGCAAAGTTGGGGTTCCCTGATGATAGCTCATGGCCTTTCAGAATGTCAAATTGACCCAAACTCACACGGCTGACAACCAGGCACCAGAGTTAAGGTAAATGTCCACACAACCTTAACTCCACATTTTGAAAGATGCCCCACTGTGCCCCTAACATACATATGCACGCTCTGCCTTGTGGCTGTAATGGACAGGCACTTGCGCTGTGCTCAAACCCTGACAGAATACCACACTTGGTTACATTTTCATCACTTACACACAGGATACCGCTGAAACCTACTCTTTTTCTTACCCATCAATAAATCCACAGCCAGCTCTCAGATGCCACCTCATTACTGACAATGCCTATGGCAAGAAGACCCCAGTGCCCTGCTACTGAGACAATGTACACAATTCCGTATTGAAATGCTGCAGACTGGAACCTCGAGGTACACATGCTCCTCTTTTCTTTTGATAACACATGGGGGAGGGGGACTGAGACCCAGCCCTCCACAAATCTTAATCACAGCTCTTCCAAGCTGCTTCACTGTATTCCTCCATCATCCAATACAGCTACACCTAACACAGTGAATGCAGCTGGAGTGCATGAGGATAACTTCCGGTGGCTATTGCCAGCTCCAGCCGGGCAGAGTTAAGGTTGTGTGGACATTTACCTCAACTCTGTGTTTCCTGGTTGTCAGAAGTTCAAGTTTTGCTTAACTTGACATTCAAGCAAGGCACAAGCTATCACCAGGGAACCTTAACTCTGTCTTTTGCCATTTAATTTCCAGTATAGTCAGAGACTATTTGCCAACAGCTGTACATGGTCCACAATAGCACTAACAATCTAGCCCAAGAAGGGAACATCTATACAGTACTAGGGCCCCCTTACTCTTTTTCCCTATAATTCAAGCACTGGTGCTATTGCCTATATTCTACATTTGAAGCCCTGCTGTTCTAGGTAAATGTGACTGTTTAAAAATTAGTGTGGACACTGAGAGCCAGTGTGAACCCTTTCAATCACTGACGAATGGTTACGTGAATAGTCTCATTGACTTTAGCGTCACAAGTGGGAGTACGGAGTTCACAATTAGGGAGACCAGATAGCGACTGTGAAAAAACAGGACGGGCTGGGGGTAATAGGCGCCTATATAAGAAAACGTCCCAAAAAACTGGACTGTCCCTTTAAAAACAGGACATCTGGTCACCCTATTCACAATCCAGCCCTTAATGAAGCAACATGGTCCACATATGGAAGATGCAACTGAAGAATATCAGTTCGTCTGTCTGGATATGTTCATTTTTAGTTCCTTAGAAAAATGATTAACTTCTTCCTAAAGCTATCTACATCAACTTCAAACCTGAACTTCCACCGTCTCCCCCTCATTTTAATGTCACAAATAAAAAGTTATTCAAAAGTCCCAGAAATTGATAATTCACTACAATATCTGCTATTTCTTACCCAAACTGAACAACAAAAAAGAACCAAAACATCAGATGGCCCAATGCTAACCAGCATTGAAAGTGGGACAGGGGCAGGATCCTATTCATTTAAAAATTACTAATATAACAGATCAGAAAAATCACAAGCATTAAAAGGCTCCTGGATTAACTGCAGGTTAGAGGTATGAGAGGAAATAGCATGAAAGTATTCCCCCCCACTTCACCTCTATGGGGGTAAGCATTAAGGGAAGAGGGGGTGGTTAGGACATGATGCAACTCACACTAGAGCCAATGGAAAGACTCTCCTTAAAGTTGGACCATCTCCTTAACGCACTAGTCTTTCACCTCTAGTGACTACATTTAAACCCTGTTTTTAGACCACAACTTATAATAAGTGGTCCACCACTGATTCATAAAACAGCTCAATAAAAGTCTTGGGCTGTGATAGCAAACAGCTTACACTTTGTGATTAAGGTGCACAGGAAGAACTGTGGGAGAATGCTGTGGGTGGGGGGAAACAAATCACTCAGAATGAGACTATACCATGTGTCAAGTTTTCTCATAGTGTGCATTTTATTGGCTTAATTATCTACTCTGTAAAATGGATTTATATGGAAAATGCTGACAACTTTAATTTATAGTGGCTCTTGCCATGTCTGTCAAATGTCAAATACAAATAATAATAATAATAATCAAACCTAATACTTTTAAAGATAATAGCTCTGATTCTCCATTGCTTTGCATCTTGTTGCAGTTGTTCAGAGCTCAGTCCTGCAAAGTGCTGAACACTTTGGCCCTGATCCAGCAAAGCTTACATGTGCTTACATGCTGAAATTAAGTGTGTGAGTAGTCCCCCTGAAGTTAACTTAGGTTTATTTTTACTAAGGCTTGGTTTAAACAGGTTTTCTACAGTTGTAACTAATTTGGTTGGAGGTGATTTTTTAAAAAAAATCCAAACGTATATCAGTACAGTTAAAGCAATACACAGTTAAACTAGTATAAAGTTATTGTATGCCAGTGGAACTTATTCCTATTCCCTGGTGAGAATAAGATATACTAGTATAGCTAATCTGTTCTGGAGGGAGTTGTATCACTTTAACTATACTGGTTGAAGCAATACAACTTGTCTACACTTACGAGTCCCAAATAGTGCTCATGACTAAAACTCAGCAAAAAAATGTGGGGGGCAGTGTTTATCTGTAGAAAAATAAAAAGTCAGGCAATCCAAAACTATTTGTGAATTTGGCTGGGAATTTTTTTTTCAGGTCTAGCTTCATAAAAGTGTGTGTGTCCATGCCCCACTTTATAACCTTTAGATGAGTTGTTGGAGTGCTTGCCTGCGATGTGGGAGACTCATGTTTGATTCCCAACTTTAGGACCGGGATCTGAACTCAGGCTGCTCACCTGGAAGGTGGGAGATCTAACTACCATGCTATAGGATAGTTTGGGGTGGGTTATTCTCAGTCTTTCCTGTTGATATTCCATTGTATACAAATACTTAAATATTCATTGGCTCAAGGATTTGAACTCAGGTCTTCTTCCTAACAGGGAAGTGCCCTAAGCACCAGACTACAGGACATTCAGCTCTGTTTCTCCCATTGAAGCTATTTGATTTTGTATAAATATTCACTGGGCCAAAAAGAGAGAGTGACTCTATGGCCTAGTGATTAAGACATGCACCTGAAGACGTGGATTCAAGTCTGCTTTGCCTGATTCAGACGAGGGGTTTCTCCTACCTGTGAGTGCCTTGTTCGCAAGGCTATAGAATCTTTGTCTCTCTCATTTGTTCTGATTGGGTTGGGTTTTTTTTTTTGCCTTGCTGGCTAAACAAAAAAATAAATCAATTATTCATCCATCTTTTCTCATGCTGATGACTTCTCTGCCTTGTGCAGTTAAAGTTATCAAGCGGAGTGCCCCAAGGGTTGGTCCTGGGGCTAGTTTTGTTCAATAACTTCACTAATGATCTGGAGGATGGTGTGGATTGCACCCTCAGCAAGTTTGCAGATGACACTAAACTGGGAGGAGAGGTAGATACGCTGGAGGGTAGGGTATAGGATACAGAGGGACCTAGACAAATTAGAGGACTGAGCCAAAAGAAATCTGATGAGGTTCAACAAAGACAAGTGCAGAGTCCTGCACTTAGGATGGAAGAATCCAATGCACCACTACAGATTAGGGACCGAATGGCTAGGCAGCAGTTCTGCAGAAAAAGGACTTAGGGGTTACAGTGGGCGAGAAGCTGTATATGAGTCAACAGTGTGCCCTTGTTGCCAAGAAGGCTAATGGCATTTTGGGCTGTATAAGTAGGGGCATTGCCAGCAAATCAAGGGATGTGATCGTTCCCCTCTATTCAACATTGGTGAGGCCTCATCTGGAGTATTGTGTCCAGGTTTGGGCCC
Source organism: Eretmochelys imbricata (assembly GCF_965152235.1). NCBI lineage: Eukaryota > Metazoa > Chordata > Testudines > Cheloniidae > Eretmochelys > Eretmochelys imbricata. The sequence continues at coordinate 148,115,108 of NC_135572.1, forward strand.
CACACTACAAGAAGGATGTGGAAAAACTGGAAAACGTCCAGCGGAGGGCAACAAAAATGATTAGGGGACTGGAACACATGACTTATGAGGAGAGGCTGAGGGAAGTGGGATTGTTTAGTCTGCGGAAGAGAAGAATGAGGGGGGATTTGATAGCTGCTTTCAACTACCTGAAAGGGAGTTCCAAAGAGGATGAATCTAGACTGTTCTCAGTGGTAGCTGATGACAGAACGAGGAGTAATGGTCTCAAGTTGCAGTGGGGGAGGTTTAGGTTGGATATTAGGAAAAACTTTTTCACTAGGAGCGTGGTGAAGCAGTGGAATGCGTTACCTAGGGAGGTGGTGGAATCTCCTTCCTTTGAGGTTTTTAAGATCAGGCTTGACAAAGCTGTGCCTGGGATGATTTAGTTGGGGATTGGTCCTGCTTTGAGCAGAGGGTTGGACTAGATGACCTTCTGAGGTCTCTTCCAACCCTGATATTCTATGATTAAGCACATGCTGAAGGGTTTTGCCGGCTTGGGTCCAGAATGCTCAGCATCTTGTAATATCAAGTCCTGACATGTGCAAATGCTGCCTGAGAGAATGATAGTTTTACACTCACTTTACCCAGATGTAAATGAGCACACTGGGTGCGAGGCAGGACAGAATCTAACCCAGTGTTCCTGTCAATACTGCTGTGACACTAAGCAGGGTCTCAGAGTAGCAGCCATGTTAGTCTGTATTCGCAAAAAGAACAGGAGTACTTGTGGCACCTTAGAGAGAGGACCCCTTGCAGAGCTGGAGAAAAAAACGTTTACTTTGCATGTATGCAAATGCTATTTAAATGCTATTCTTCGATCACACATACAAACTATATTAAAAGAATATTTATTAAGATTGCAAAGCCAACACTCAAGAGTTAGGAAATGCCAGAACTCAGGTTGCCTGTACAACTGTTACACCCTTGAACACATGACTCAGTTTTTCAAAGAGAACATCTATCCTGGTGTAGCGAAGAGGTCTGGTTCCCCGCTGCCCCGGAGAGTGATGAGCCCTGCCCAAACTCGCTTACACCTGGGAATTCTAACCTTTTCCTTCAAGAACTTGCAGACAGAGACTTCCTTAGTGCTTGCTACAGGCCAGCTCCCTCTTGCAGCAGTACACCCTCTGAACACAGTCTTTGCAGTAGCTCACTCACTGTATGCCCACCCTAGTCCCAAAGGGGCAGCTCCCATTTTTCTAACTTATGTAACTTCTATATGTATATATATAATATTAAATGTTCAAAATCTTTAAATAGAAACAATATGAATCTATTTCTAAAACATCTATTCTAGTGACCTCATACTCTCTCCAGTTAAATAAACGTTGTTCCAACATTAAACTACTACTATGTTACATATATTGCTATTTCTGTTTAAAATGCAACTTAGGCAGGTGGTTGGCCATGTCCACCAAACGAGGGGGTGACAACTTTTACGAGTCTACAATCAATCATATGTCAGTATCTCCTTTGGTCATTGCATTCTAACTGATTATCTTTGAGGCTTTCCTACAGATAGTCTCATCTCCTGATTTCTCTAGCTGAGTTCAGTCTGCTTCCAAATGTTCTGAAACAGTGTCATCAGCATGCAGTTCAAGATCAATAGGCCTCAGTCTCTCTGGAGATGGCAGTATGTGGCTGGAGCCAATAACGAATTTTCTTGCGTAAGTGTAACCCACACACCACCTGGGTGTGGTGGTCTGTCCCATCTACTGGCATCGAGACCACTTAGAGAGAGGTTAATGAGTCTGCTCTCCAGCCTTAGCTAGGGGCCATATGGCTTTTAGCTCATGCAATAGAGGCTCATGCATTTAGCTCAAGAGATCCCAGGTTCAATCCTTCGCGCCGACGACCAGGGTATGTCAGTGTTACCTCAGGATTCAATGGTGTCCTTGTTTCTCAGTGTAAAATATCTTGTCTTGTGCCAACAGGATGGGCAGCTGGTCAGCTGAGAAAGTGGTCTAATTCCAAAATCCATCCTTCCTGAGCTTTCAGCGTCCTCCAAAACAATCTCCATTTCCTTCAGGTTTTTATGCAAATACACTCCCTCTACTTTGGAAACATCATTCCCATTGGCTCTTGACTTTGCTTTTCAGAAATAATGCAGTCACAGGGCATTATCAGGCTTCATGAATGATCCTGCTCCATCTTTTGGTTTAACCTCATACAGTGGCTATCCTGTCCTCCTTTTCTCTCAGTGATTATATGACATTGATCCTTCAAAATACTTAACATTTTCCTGACCTTCCCCTCTCTAACAGATCCCTCACCAATATGTGGTCGCCAGGCTGAAACTCAAGTCCTCTGACTTTCCTGGCCATAGTAGTTACTAGAAGAAAATAATGATTTCAGATTTTTTTTCTGTGCAATCTAGTAGGCAAATGAAAGAATCCTGTAATGTTCCAGCACTCAAGATGTTCATGGTAAGTGTGTCCTTCTTGATCTGGCCTCAGCCCAAATATTAAGTCAATAGGTATCTTTGGGTGTCTCCCATACAAAAGGAAAGAAGGGTAAGAAAATTGCCAAGTCACTGACATGCAATTATAGGTATACACCACTATGAGATACTCCCTCCAGTTCGATTTCTTGTAGTCTTCTAGAGCAGTGGTTCTCAAAGCCGGTCTGCCACTTGTTCAGGGAAAGCCCCTGGTGCGCTGGACTGGTTTGTTTACCTGCTGCATCCGCAGGTTCAGCCAATCGTGGCTCCCACTGGCCGCGGATCGCCGCTCCAGGCCAATGTGGGCTGCAGGAAGCAGCACAGGCCAAGGGACATGCTGGCCGCCCTTCTCGCAGCCCCAATTGGCCTGCAGCGACGAACCGTGGCCAGTGGGAGCTGCGATCGGCCGAACCTGCGGACGCGGCAGGTAAACTAACTGGTCCGGCCCACCAGGGGCTTTCCCTGAACAAGCAGCGGACCGGCTTTGAGAACCACTGTTCTAGAGTTCTTATAGTCTTCTAGAACATGGAGAGTAACTTTGGTTAAAATGTTCTGCTGGATTGACTTGAGGGTGATAGGAAGTTGTTTTAAAATTTGTGTATTCGTGCAGTTGTGTTTGTGTGTGTTGTTGTTGTTTTAAACAACTGGTTCTCAATTTCCTTTTCTTGGTTATGGTGCATCTTTGAAGGGAATCTACATTTTATTGCAAAATCACTGCAGATTTTCTCAGTAGCAGAGTTACCAGACTTATTTTGGGTATGCTTTAGGCGACATTATCCACAATTAACAAGATGTATTCAGACCCTCCTTTATTCCTCTCCAAATAAAGGTAATCACTGCAACTATATATATCAGCGCTGTAGAGATGACAGGTGCATAGGCATTTTTTTGCTTCACGCATGTACAGATTTTTGCAATATGATGTTCTATGTCCTATTGCAACTTAGCTCAAAAGGTGTCTCTTGTTAGGTTCACTACTCATTCTGTTCCCAAGTGATCCATTTCTTCATGCAATTGTTTATATCAGGGATTGGCAATTTTCGACATGCGGCCCGTCAGGGAAATTTGCTGATTGGACAGGATGGTTTGTTTACCTGCCGTGTCCGCAGGTTCGGCTGATCGCGGCTCCCAGTGGTCACAGTTCGCTGCTCCAGGCCAACGGGGGCTGCAGGAAGCGGTGCAGGCTGAGGGATGTGCTGGCTGCCGCTTCCCGCAGCCCCCATTGGTCTGGACCAGTGAATTGCGGCCAGTGGGAGTTGCGATCAGCCGAACATGTGGACCCTGCAGGTAAACAAACTGTCCCAGCCCGCCGGGGGCTTTCCCTGATGGGCCATGTTCCAAAGGTTGCTGATCCTTGGTTTATATGCTAAGTCACTATACTGCCTAGGAATACAAGTTGGATTTCATAGGCTATCTGCGTCTCAAAATAGCATTGGAATCAGTATGCAGTCAGGTTTCAGAGTAACAGCCGTGTTAGTCTGTATTCGCAAAAAGAAAAGGAGTCCTTGTGGCACCTTAGAGACTAACCAATTTATTTGAGCATGAGCTTTCGTGAGCTACAGCTCACTTCATCAGATGCATACCGTGGAAACTGCAGCAGACTTTATATATACACAGAGAATATTCAAATCCAGACTCCAGCGAGAAACTGCTGAATTGGAATTCATTTGCAAATTGGATACTATTAATTTAGGCTTAAATAGAGACTGGGAGTGGCTAAGTCATTATGCAAGGTAGCCTATTTCCTCTTGTTTTTTCCTACCCCCCCCCCCCAGATGTTCTGGTTTAACTTGGTTTTAAACTTGGAGAGTGGTCAGTTTGGATGAGCTATTACCAGCAGGAGAGTGAGTCTGTGTGTGTATGGGGGTGGGTTTTTGGAGGGGGGTGAGGGAGTGAGAGAACCTGGATTTGTGCAGGAAATGGCCTAACTTCATTATCATGCACATTGTGTAAAGAGTTGTCACTTTGGATGGGCTATCACCAGCAGGAGAGTGAATTTGTGTGGCGGGGTGGAGGGTGAGAAAACCTGGATTTGTGCTGGAAATGGCCTAACCTTTTGCTCACTTTAGATAAGCTATTACCAGCAGGACAGTGGGGTGGGAGGAGGTATTGTTTCATATTCTCTGTGTATATATAAAGTCTGCTGCAGTTTCCACGGTATGCATCTGATGAAGTGAGCTGTAGCTCACGAAAGCTCATGCTCAAATAAATTGGTTAGTCTCTAAGGTGCCACAAGGACTCCTTTTCTTTTTTCAGTATGCAGTCAGATTCACTCATATAGAAACTGTCAAACTTCAGAGGATCCCCTTTTTCTTTCCTCTGGACTCAGTTTGTAGTTGTTTTTCCTTATAATTCTTCCATTTGCAGGATTACTTGCTTAAGCTGACTTTTATCTCATGGGAAATTATTTTTTCTCCTATCAGGATCAATATGTTGTATACATTTGCTTTCAGAGTCAATAGATATGCTATAATTGCTGAAATCCACTCCACATAACCCTCATTTTGGTTTCTCTCAGCTTGAACCATTGCTGAACTGCTCTCAGGATCATATTCCCTTGGGCATTCTCTGATATATGCTTCCATATTTAAAGGTTCCCTGGATAATTAGTCTGTGTCAATATTCACTTTCCCAGGATGGTATTTTATAGTGAAGTTGAAATCTGAAAGCTGCAAAATTAATCTGTGACTAGAAGCATTTAGTTTTGCCAATGTCACCACATATGCCAATGGTTTATTATCAGTGTTGTTAATGCTGAGTTTGTGTCTGTGCATTTCTCCTAAGCTGTTTGTAGAGCCTTGGTGTTAGCTGCACTAACAGATCACAGTCTCAGTTTGGTGGCAAAGGTTCAGCCTGGTTTATTGTCCACAAAGCATGGTATCAATGCAATTACATAGCAATTACATGCACATCCAAGAATACTGCAGGACCTGACTGAGACATCTGAGGCATTAGCGATTATATTCTAAAAGTCCTGGAAGATGGGAGAGATTCGAAAGGACTGGAAAAGGGCAAATATAGTGCCAAACAATAAAAAGAGAAGTAAGGCCAACCTGGGGAATTACAGACCAGTCAACTTAATTTCAGTGCTGAGAAAAATAATGGAGCAAATTATTAACCAATCAATTTGCAAACACCTAAAAGATAATAAGATGATAGGTAACATTCAGCATGGATTTGTCAAGAACGGATGATGTCAAACCTACCTAATAAGGTGGGTACATAACTGATTGGAAAACCGTTCCCAGAGAGTAGCTATCAGTGGTTCCACAGACAAGCTGGAAGGGCATATTGAGTGAGATCCCAAAGGGATCAGGTCTGGGTCCGGTTCTGTTCAATATCTTCATCAGTGATTTAGATAATGGCATACAGAGTACACTTATAAAGTTTGCAGATGATACCGAGCTGGAAAGGGTTGTAAGTGCTTTGGAGGATAGATTAAAATTCAAAATGATCTGGACAAACTGAAGAAATGGCCTGAAGTAAATTGGATGAAATTCAATAAGAACAAATGCAAAGTACTCCACTTAGGAAGGAACAATCAGTTGCACACATACAAAATTGGACATGACTGCCTAGGAAGAAGTACTGCAGAAAGGAATCTGGGGTTCATAGTGGATCACAAGCTAAATATGAGTCAATTGTGTGATGCTGTTTCAAAAAAATTAAACATCATTCTGGGATATATTAGGAGTGTTGTAAGCAATACACGAGAAGTAATTCTTCCACTCTACACTGCGCTCATAAGGCCTCAACTGGAGTATTTTATCAAGTTCTAGACACCACATTTCAGGAAAGATGTGAACAAACTGGAGAAAGTCAAGAGAAGAGCAACAAAAATGATTAAAGGTCTTGAAAACATGACCTATGAGGGTGCCACAATAAAATGCACCCCCATGGGGTCCCCTGGGTCAGCACCAGCGTTGTATATTGCTAACACATTTATATGTATCTTGGGAAGGGTTGAAGGTGTGAATGTGGAGTGGAAGATTCCTTTGCAGCTTACAAGAGGCCGAAGGGGGAGGAAGGGAGAAAGGAATGGGTAACTCAATGATCCAGCTAGGCCAAAGATAAGGAATGAAACTGCAGCCCAAGGCCAGCGCACACAAACAAGCTCTCTGCTGCCAAACAGCCAGAAGCCTGTATCTCAACCCCAGCCAGCTGTGAGAAAGGAGAACTGAGCCAGACAGAACTGAAGGGGTTGCAAAACTAATAAGATTGCAAAGTTTAGTGAGTTGAAAAACAACAGTCTCGTGACTCTAAAACCGGTGTGTTCTGGGGAAACTAAGGGAGGCGCAGAAGGCTGGTTCGGACTGATACCGAGAGCATGGGGGACGAGGATCCCTGGACAAAAACGTCCCCGGAAGAACCCAGGGCTTAAAACCTTCCTGAGAGCTGAAGCAAGTCGGAGATTTACAGTTGACCCTAGATGACCTGTGCACAGAGAAGAACTCTCGTCTACCCTCCTCTGCCCCCCCCCCCCACCTTCTCCTTACGTTACACCCAAGTTTGGCCAGCCTTGGGTTGTGTGTGTGAGTATGAAAGTGGGTTAGGGCTCAGACACTAATGCTCTTTTCCTTCCTCTGAGTGACGTGGGGGCGGACCCAGCACTCACCGCTGTTATTTTATTTATAAAGCTTTAAACTTAGTCACTCGGTGTGCTCCTTCATCTCCTCCCCTAAAGATCCTGCCGCCTCAGCCTGATCACCTGAAGCCACAGGCAGATTGGTAACATAAATCTGTCACAAGGGAAGACTGAAAAAAAAAAGATTTTGTTTCTTCTGGAGAAGAGAAGACTGACAGCATACATGATAACAGTTTTTAAGAACTTATAATGTTGTTACAAGGAGGAGGGAGAAAAATTGTTCTCCTTAATCATAGAATCATAGAATCATAGAATATCAGGGTTGGAAGGGACCCCTGAAGGTCATCTAGTCCAACCCCCTGCTCGAAGCAGGACCAATTCCCAGTTAAATCATCCCAGCCAGGGCTTTGTCAAGCCTGACCTTAAAAACTTCCAAGGAAGGAGATTCCACCACCTCCCTAGGCAACGCATTCCAGTGTTTCACCACCCTCTTAGTGAAAAAGTTTTTCCTAATATCCAATCTAAACCTCCCCCACTGCAACTTGAGACCATTACTCCTCGTTTTGTCATCTGCTACCATTGAGAACAGTCTAGATCCATCCTCTTTGGAACCCCCTTTCAGGTAGTTGAAAGCAGCTATCAAATCCCCCCTCATTCTTCTCTTCTGCAGGCTAAACAATCCCACTTCCCTCAGCCTCTCCTCATAAGTCATGTGTTCTAGACCCCTAATCATTTTTGTTGCCCTTCGCTGGACTCTCCAATTTATCCACATCCTTCTTGTAGTGTGGGGCCCAAAACTGGACACAGTACTCCAGATGAGGCCTCACCAATGTCGAATAGAGGGGGACGATCACGTCCCTCGATCTGCTCGCTATGCCCCTACTTATACATCCCAAAATGCCATTGGCCTTCTTGGCAACAAGGACACACTGCTGACTCATATCCAGCTTCTCGTCCACTGTCACCCCTAGGTCCTTTTCCGCAGAATGTCTGAGGATAGGACAAGAAGCAATGGGCTTAAATTGCAGCAAGGGCTGTTTAGGTTAGCCATTAGGAAAAACTTCTTAACTGTCAAGGTGGTTAAGCACTGGAATAAATTGCTTCAGGAGATTGTGGAATCTCCATCATTAGAGATTTTTATCTCTGAGTCATTAGCCATTAAAGAGGACTGGGTTAGACAAACACCTGTCAGGTATGGTCTAGATAATACTTTAGTCCTTCCATGAGCGCAGGGGACTGGACTAAATGACCTCTCCAGGAGCCTTCCAGTCCTATGATGCTATCTTCAAAAGCTGCGACAAAGCCAGCTCCCCATTGACGCTCTTCTCAGATAACACTTGCACAGATTAGGGCTCATCAGGTAACATGCTGTCCCCATGTACCCTCAAGTGTGTACATCTCTCTAAGGGGAATGGAGAGAAGGCAGGGCCATGTCTGTACATACACACCCTGAACTTCCCCTCCAGTTTCTTTTGCACAGTGTACAGAGGGATGAGCAGTCTCTTCTTCCTGAGCATGCTTGGAATTGAAATTGTGCTTCCTTCTGGAACAGTGCAGCTCTGTGTTCTCCCTTCTTGGACCTATGCCTATGCACCATAACCTAGTCCAACATATATTTGACTGTACTATGAAATTAGTCTCTAGAAAATGAGTGACCCCCACATTAGTTTTAAAACAACACAACCACATATTATTACCTGTTCATTTTGACATCTTTTATTATTTCCTCTTAATTATATTTATAGCAGGGGTCCGTATAGTCTTACAAGTTCTGTTTCTTAGCATGTGAGCACTGCACAGACTTTAAGATATTATGTATTCTAGCTAGATTTTGTGTTACCCTTCAGGAAACTAAGCTGTCAAGAGATAGGCAGGAAGGTCCTCGCATGAATCAGTATCTGGTCTTCTTAGCATAGGCAAAACATGCCTCCAGTGGCACATGACCAGAATTCATCATTGAATTTGGTCTGCTGGTTGGATCGTTAGTTCCCCAGCCTGGGCCAGGTACTGACAGGGGAGCATTTTGGGAACCCTGAGCCATGCCCCCCACCCAGCTTCTGATTAAAAGGCAGGAAACAAAAGGAAAGAATAAATGGTCAATTTTCACAATGGTCAAAAAAAACCTCCAACTCATTGTGCAGCAGTAATCAAAAAGGCTTATAGAGTGTCAGGAACTATTAGGAAAGGGATAGCAAATGAGACAGAAAATATCATATATAAATCCATACCTTTAATACTGTGTCCAATTCTGGTCACCCCATCTCAAAAAGGACATAGTGGAACTGGAAAAGTTTCAGAGAAGGGCAACAAAGATGATCAAGGATCTGGAATGGCTTCCATACAAGGAGAAACTAGAAAGATCAGGGCTGTTTATCTTAGAAAAGGATGACTAAGGAGGGAGATGACAGAGGTCACTCTTCACTTTTTCTACACCAGTCATGATTTTGCAGAAGTGTTATTTGCCCTTTTATTTAAAAAAAACAGGGTTCACCTATGAAATTAATAGGCAACATGTTTAATACAAACCAAAGGAAGTACTTTTTCACACAATGCACAATTAACTTGTGAAACTCATTGCCATGGGATGTTGTGATGGCTAAAAATATAACCGGATTTAAAAAAGAATGAAATTCATGGAGGATAAGTCCATCAATGAAGTTTATGGAGGAGATGGTATGATGGGATAACATGGTTTTGGTAATTAAATATTCATGGTAAATAGGCCCAATGGCCTGTGATGGGATACTAGATGGGGTGGGATCTGAGTTACCCAGGAAAGAATTTTCTGTAGTATCTGGCTGGTGAATCTTGCCCATATGCTCAGGGTTTAGCTGATCGCCATATTTGGGGTCGGGAAGGAATTTTCCTCCAGGGCAGATTGGAAGAGGCGTGAAGGTCACATAGAGGTGAATTGGCTCTCCTGTCTACATAACAAAAGCGGGATACAATATTCGTCTTATTCTCATTTAACATTTTCCTGCACATCTTTTTCGTGCCACACCACTCGTTGTGCTTACCAAATAAAAGATATTATGAAACAGGCATGAAAATGTTCTCCTCTAAAATGAACTGCTGGCAAATAGCAATGTCAATCACTCTCTATTTATGCTAATGTGATTGGAATGAAATAAAAAAAAGTATACTCATGAAATTAGAGTGATTGGACATTATGCTAGTGCCAGACGGGGGCTTGTAAAAAGATTAGGATTAACGTTGATATGTCCGTGCATTACTTCTCCTTAAAATGTAACAGATTACAGGAATAAACTTCATGCTGAGAATAGCAGGAGTTAGTAGCTTCTATGTGCTATATTCCCCAGTCAGTACCGTTTTATAATTGTTTCAATTTAGGCAATAACTTCACATTTGAGGAAAAAAGATAGTATGCACAATATACCCAGAGGGAAAAAATACTGACTCCACAGAATCTGAGAGCCGTGTGGTGCCACTTTGTGCAATTTATATCAAATTCTCAAATAAAATGGGTGTATGGACAGAACAGATCCCTATCAATCCCTATTTAAAGCTCTTGAGAGGTTCTGAGTGCACTTGTATAGAAGTGTAATAACTGTGCCAATAGTGGCAAAGAGTCTTGAAGCGTGGTACGGAGGACATAGTTTGTACCCTGTGTTTCAGTGGAAATCTTAAATTTTAAAGTAAGATTCCTGTTACTATTATTATTTATGTATTATTTGTGCTGGGAAACCACCTAAAGGGCTTAATCATTGGTCAATGGTATAGTGGGGCCAGATCACAAAAGAGATCCTTCACATAGCATGATCTTTCACGCAGCGTGTGTGAGTTCACGCATCATGGAGGATGCCATTTTAGAGCAAAATGGTGTCCTCTGCACAGCATGACCTTGCACACACAGTGCATGTTATCTCACACTGGTGGTGTAGATACCCATTAAGGACTACGCCACTGCCATTGTTCTAGGCCAGTGGTTGCCAAACTTGTTCCGCCACTTGTGCAGGGAAAGCCCCTGGCGGGCCCGGCCGGTTTGTTTACCAGCTGCGTTCGCAGGTTCGGCTGATTGCAGCTCCCAGTGGCCGTGGTTCACTGCTCCAGGCCAATGGGAGCTGCTGGAAGCAGCACCGGGGTGAGGGACATACCGGCCGCCACTTCCAGCAGCTCCCATTGGCCTGGAGCAGCGAACCACAGCCACTGGGAGCTGCGATCGGCCGAACCTGCGAACGCGGCTGGTAAACAAACCGGCCTGGCCCGCCAGGGGCTTTCCCTGCACAAGTGGCAGAACAAGTTTTGGAACCACTGCTCTAGGCAATGTACAAACATGGAACACAGGTTATTCTCTAGTTGATGACAGAAAATTCCCATGCCAGATAGATCCTTGATTCTCTATTGGAATAGGATTGCTTGAGTCTGTATAAAAAATGTGCCTTTCTCTGCCCCACCAGTGCATTACATTTACTACTAACATAGTGTTAGAGTCTTTACTCTAGTGTTAGAGTCTTTACTTTTTACACTAATCAGTTCATTGATTTGATGAAGATGTGGTTGTTCTGACACATACTGTACAAAAAGTATTAAAAAGGAAGAGTATTTAGTATAATTAGCTTATTGATTTCATAGTTCTCTGTTCTTTAACATTTAAAAATATAAAACAGCGGAGAGAGAAGTTTTAAAGAAATTAGATGATAATTTTACATTTTTGTTTTGTTTTGTGTTTTTGAATGGGGACCAAAGAGGAGTAAGGAATTAATTTGTTGATTGTATCTTTGTAAAAATATAAAAACAATTATAAAAAGTTAGGAGAAGAGTTTTTTAGGATAATTACTACACTGACTGGTTTTTTTTCCCTTGCTCTTTATATTGAAAAAAAGCATCATAGAAATTACTGCTATGATCAGTTTTATATATGTAAATTCAAGGCTGGTGACAGATGTCAGGCTGATAGCCCTAATAATTGAAGGTTTCAGAGTAGCAGCCGTGTTAGTCTGCATTCACAAAAAGAAAAGGAGTACTTGTGGCACCTTAGAAACTAACAAATTTATTTGAGCATAAGCTTTCGTGAGCTACAGCTTATGCTCAAATAAATTTGTTAGTCTCTAAGGTGCCACAAGTCCTCCTTTTCTTTTTGCTAATAATTGAAGTTATCTGTAATAGAACTAGTCAGAAAATGAGGGATTCTCTTTTCCCCCTAGAAAATTTCGGCTTTTCTGTGTTCAAAAAATAATAATAATCAAAACCTGAAAGTTTTTTCTGTTTGGAAATATCACCACAGTGCCTCATAAGATTCATAGTTCAGGTGTGTCATGTCCCCAAACTCCTACACAGAGGGTTCTTTGGCTGTATTATGTCTAGGGACCTACCAATTTCACAGCTATGAAAAACATGGTGAAATCAGCCCTCCCCCAGGAAATATGATCTCCCTTGCTGCTGGGAGCCCTGGGCTCCTAGCTGCTATTCTGGCTGCACTGGGGAGGAACAGGAGTTGTCCTTCCCCTGCATGGCCGCTCTTGGTGGGGAGATCAGACGCGCCTCCAGAGGCAGCACAGAAATGAGGGTGGTACAGCCTCACTTTTGCACTGCAGCAGCTCAGGAGCTGGGCTCCAGGCTTCTGCCCTCCTATTCAGCGTGGCTCCTCTGGCACCACCAGGTGCCAAGCCTGGCGCTTCCTCCCCTGGGGGCTTCCACTTCGTGACTGCAGCCAGGGCTTGGTGCAGCCCAGGCCAGGGACTTTCTCTGCCACTTCAGCTGGGGTAGCACAGTCTCATGGCTTCCACTCCCCACCCAGCTGGGGCAGCTTGGGCTCCTGCCCCTCCCCTCATGGCTCATGCCACAGCTTCGGGCACCAAGCTTGGGGCTTCATCCCCCGGCAGCTCCTCTTGGGGCTGGGGGCTTGTTTTCCTGCCGGCTGCAGGCAGGGCAGCCTGGGCTTAAGGCTTCTGCCCTCTCCACCCCTCCAGCCAAGGCTCGTGGCAGCCCCTCAGGGTTTCTCCCCCCACCCCCCAGTTTCTTCAGCTGGGGCTCAGGGCAACCCGGCTCGGGGCTCCCTGGACTCAAGGCTTCAGCCCCACAACTGCAGCCTGGGCTAAGGGCACCAGAGCTCGGGGCTTCTTCCTCTGCGGCTCCTGCCGGGACTCGGGGTAACCTGGTAGATGCTTCTGCCCTGGGGCTTCTTCTGGAGATGGGGCACCTGTTTTTCCTGGGGGGCCCCAAATTGGCTGGGAGCCTGCCTTATTTTGTCCCTGGCATGGACTAGCAGCTAGGAGCCCCTGTCTGGGGTGCTCCCAGCAGCATGGAGGAGATCCTAACCATGGCATGACCTTCCCTTGGTGAATCCATGCTGACTGTTCCTGATCACTTTCCTCTCATGTAAGTGCTTCAGAATTGATTCTTTGAGGACCCTGACCCAAAATGGGATCATGGGGGTGGGGGGCGGGGATTGCAAAGTTGTTGTAGTGGTGTCCCAAGATTGCCAACCTCACTTCGGTGCTGCCTTCCTCCCAGCTTCCTACAGTTAGAAGAGGTTTCCCACATCAGGACCTTCACAGTTACAACACCATGAAATTGTGAAAATTGACCAATTTTTAAACCCTCTAGCCATGAAATTGACCAGAATGGACCATGAATTTGGTAGGGCCCTGATTATCTTCACTAACAAGGTCAGCTCCCAGACTGCTGCGCTGGGCATCACAACATGGGGAATAGATGGCCAGCCCTCTGTGGAGAAAGAGGTGGTTAGGGACTATTTAGAAAAGCTGGACGTGCACAAGTCCATGGGGCCGGACGAGTTGCATCCGAGAGTGCTAAAGGAATTGGCAGCTGTGATTGCAGAGCCATTGGCCATTATCTTTGAAAACTTGTGGCGAACAGGGGAAGTCCCGGATGACTGGAAAAAGGCTAATGTAGTGCCAATCTTTAAAAAAGGGAAGAAGGAGGATCCTGGGAACTACAGGCCAGTCAGCCTCACCTCAGTCCCCGGAAAAAAAGGTCCTCAAAGAATCAATCCTGAAGCACTTACATGAGAGGAAAGTGATCAGGAACAGTCAGCATAGATTCACCAAGGGAAGGTCATGCCTGACTAATCTAATCGCCTTCTATGATGAGATTACTAGTTCTGTGGATGAAGGGAAAGCAGTGGATGTATTGTTTCTTGACTTTAGCAAAGCTTTTGACATGGTCTCCCACAATATTCTTGTCAGCAAGTTAAAGAAGTATGGGCTGGATGAATGCACTATAAGGTGGGTAGAAAGTTGGCTAGATTGTCGGGCTCAATGGGTAGTGATCAATGGCTCCATGTCTAGTTGGCAGCCGGTGTCAAGTGGAGTGCCCCAGGGGTTGGTCCTGGGGCCAGTTTTGTTCAATATCTTCATAAATGATCTGGAGGATGGTGTGGATTGCACTCTCAGCAAATTTGCGGATGATACTAAACTGGGAGGAGTGGTAGATATGCTGGAGGGCAGGGATAGGATACAGAGGGCCCTAGACAAATTGGAGGATTGGGCCAAAAGAAATCTGATGAGGTTCAATAAGGATAAGTGCAGGATCCTGCACTTAGGACGGAAGAACCCAATGCAAAGCTACAGACTAGGGACCGAATGGCTAGGCAGCAGCTCTGCGGAAAAGGACCTAGGGGTGACAGTGGACGAGAAGCTGGATATGAGTCAGCAGTGTGCCCTTGTTGCCAAGAAGGCCAATGGCATTTTGGGATGTATAAGTAGGGGCATAGCGAGCAGATTGAGGGACGTGATCGTGCCCCTCTATTCGACATTGGTGAGGCCTCATCTGGAGTACTGTGTCCAGTTTTGGGCCCCACACTACAAGAAGGATGTGGATAAACTGGAAAGAGTCCAGCGAAGGGCAACAAAAATGATTAGGGGTCTGGAACACATGACTTATGAGGAGAGGCTGAGGGAACTGGGATTGTTTAGTCTGCAGAAGAGAAGAATGAGGGGGGATTTGATAGCTGCTTTCAACTACCTGCGAGGTGGTTCCAGAGAGAATGGTTCTAGACTATTCTCAGTGGTAGAAGAGGACAGGACAAGGAGTAATGGTCTCAAGTTGCAGTGGGGGAGGTTTAGGTTGGATATTAGGAAAAACTTTTTCACTAGGAGGGTGGTGAAACACTGGAATGCGTTACCTAGGGAGGTGGTAGAATCTCCTTCCTTAGAAGTTTTTAAGGTCAGGCTTGACAAAGCCCTGGCTGGGATGATTTAATTGGGGATTGGTCCTGCTTTGAGCAGGGGGTTGGACTAGATGACCTCCTGAGGTCCCTTCCAACCCTGATATTCTATGATTCTATGATTCTATGTCTCCTCTAGTGCCTCACAGTCTCTCCTCTTGCTGAGCAGCTACAGTGCATCATGGGAGATGTAGTTCAACCAGGGAAGTTGGCTTGTGTAGGAGAATGGAGGTATGAGGCACCTGAACTACAAGTCCCATTATGTACTGTGGTAGCATTTCTGAACCAAAAGTTTTCAGTGTTTAGGTGTTTCATTTTTGATTAAAGCCTTTTTGCAAAAAAAAAAAAAATCAAAAACACACTTTTCTGTCAATACAGTTTTGAAGGGAAATTTGACCAGCACTTCTCATCCACATAACACGTACAGCAAGTAGCCTTTGAGATGTGAAGTTGGCGTCCTGGGACAAAGATAAAGAAATAGTCACTTTCTTCTAACATTGAAAAAAGAATGTTATTAGAGTAAAGAATACGCTTTCTTCTAAAGCTACTCTGTGTCTCTGACTGTAGCTCTTCAGCCTAAGATCTTCCCTTACCCTTTCCTGCCTGCTACCTGAAAAAAGAAAAGGAGTACTTGTGGCACCTTAGAGACTAACCAATTTATGCCACAAGTCCTCCTTTTCTTTTTACAAATACAGACTAACACGGCTGTTACTCTGAAACCTGCCTGCTACCTATTATATTTCAAGAAATGGTACATGCTCACATCTTTTCCTTTGTTGTTCCTATATAAATAATCTTTAACAAGCTACAATATTTGGTAATAAATTATAGATCAAGATTAATTACAGATGCAGGTTTAACCATTCATCTAGATCTGGTTATGTTTTGGCTTTGAGTGGGGTTTTGTCCAGAGCAAATACTGGGTCTTCACACTGTACAATTGTCTTAACGGGAGCTCTCAACATAGCCATTTCTTTGTGCATGATAAACTGTATCCCAAAAGCTTGTAATTCAGAACTGGCAAACTGGGGCTTGTCACCAATGACTATTTCTTCTAGAATATCAAAATGAAACAGATGGGGAAGGGTTCTCCACTAGTATGTCTCAGCATAGCATCAATGACTTCAATACAGCTACACTGATTTATATGAACTGAGAATCTGGCCCATGCTTAACCTTTCTTGTGACCTATTGACTTGTCTAAAAATTCAGAAAGATATATTTAAGGGCTACCAAATAGATCTCTCCTTTTATTTACCCAGGTCTAAAATTAATATTTCCCAAGGCCAGCTGGATAATTTTGTATGAGAAATTCTCTGGGTCTTTCTAGTCGTTCTACAAGACTGACATTTCACCTTGTGGTTTAGATCTTTAGCCTATACTGTGCACCACACTGGCATTCAACTTCACTACCAGCATTCTGAGATCCTGGTATCCCTCATGCACTCTTTTCAATATGTCATCCTGCAAGGACTGGAGGACCATCATACAAGTCCCATAGATAACCAAGACCCCTTATATCAGGGGTGGGCAAACTTTTTGGGCCATGGGCCACATCTGGATGGGGATATTGTATGCAGGGCTGAGGCAGGGGGTTGGGGTGTGGGAGGGGTGCGGTGTGCAGGAATGGGCTCAGGGCAAGGGATTGGGGCAGAGGAGGGGTGCGGGATATATGAGGGGGCTCATGGAAGGGGTTGGTGTGCAGGAGGGATGCAGAGTGCAGGATGGGGCTCAGGGCAGGGGTGCAGGAGGGGTGCAGACTGAAGGAGAGAGCTCAAGGCAGGGGGTTGGGGTGTAGGAGGGAGTGCAGTGTGCAGGAACAAACTCAAGGCAAGGGATTGGGCAGAGGAGGGGTGCAGGGCATGTCAGGGAGCTCAGGAAAGGGGTTTGGGTTGCAGGAGGGGTGCAGGGAGCGACAGGGGACACAGAGCAGGGAATTGGGGTGCACGGGGGTGCAGGGCGTGGAGTTGGGGTGCAAGGTGCAGGCAGGGAGTTGGGGGATAGGATGCAGAAGGGGTTCAGGCTCCGGGGTTGCAGCGGCCGGCACCACATCCCTGCACGGCCCCGGGGGGGGGGGGCACAGGGCTCCACATGCTGCCCTTGCCACGCCTCCAGGTACCTCCCCTGAAGTTCCCATTGGCTACGGTTCCCCGTTCCTGGCCAATGGGAGTTGGGGGGGTGGTGCCTGGAGGCAAGGGCAACGCACGGAGCCCTCTGTCCCCTCCCCGCCTGGGGCCCCAGGGACATGGTGCTGGCCACTTCTGAGAGTGGCTCAGGGCCTGCAGCACCACGGGGGGCAATCCCGTGGGCCGGATCCATAGAACTGAGAGGCCGGATCCGGCCCGCGGAACGTAGTTTGCCCACCCCTGCCTTATATCCTAGGGTTGATCCTCATTGTCCTGGCAATCACAGGTTATAGATCAGAATGTCTTTTCCCAACCATATGGTTGCTGGGAAATCCATGGGGCTCCCTAGCTACCAGATTAGGGATTATAGTGCATATCTCCCATACACTCATGATAACCACCATTGCATCAGGAGCAGGAGGAATACTTTTGCCAGCCAAAAAGCAATCACTGATATCTGGAATGTTTTAAAGGAAATAGTACTATGCCAGAATTCCTCTATGTAACACTTAAGCTGAATCATAGAATTGCACACATAACTGTACTCATAGCTGTACTCCTTCATGGATGATGAAGGTTATAGAGCACATTCTTTATGCTCAGTCACATGACTGTACAAAATGAAATGAAGGAAATATTTCTCTTTTCAGTTTCAGTACCTAATATCTAACAAATATGGCAAGGAAAAATAAGAATGGCCCTAGTAGAAGTGTCAGTCATAGTTTACTTTACAACAAACAGTGTATTTTAACAAGTCCCCAGACCAAGGACTTCATGTTAGTTACTGCTACTGGAGTGTCATTGGCTAATATCCAAAACTCCCCCAGGGAAAACACTACCTAGAAATAAACAGTTCTGCTGTTTCTATTTGTGGCAAAACAAAAACTTTCCAAGATCATTTTATCTCCAACAACATTCTAGAGGAATGAAATATTCACCTTTTTATGAAGTACTCTTCATAATCTTGAAGGTAATTTTTGTCTCCTCTGAAAATAAATACACACACTTCAGGCTCTTAGTACTTCTTTAAACTTATCTTTTTGCTATTATTGATTCCTCAGAATTTAAACAAAATTTCCCTGCAAGTCATTTCAGATTATCCATGTCTTGTTAAACTAGCTTCAGAGGCTGAACATGTCAGAACTTAACTCCAACTTTAACATGTAGACAGATAATGAACTGTGTTACCTCTGGGGGAAATGAACACCGGTATATTCAGAAGTTATAAATCAAAAATACTTGTTAAGTGATCATGTTAATCTCTGTGCAGAATTGTTCTAATGGGGCTTTCGGCACTTTTTTCTTTAGGTGACTATATTGCAGCTTAATCAGTCTGGCTGTCAAAAAGTCTTGTCTTCCGGGTATTGCGTGAAATCCTGTCTCTACTGAAGTCAATGGTTAGATATACCTAAGCTAGCTAGCTAGCTTGGGCACTAGAGTACTTAAGCTGCAATACTGCAAGCTTCAGTGTGGACTAACCCTGTCAGTAACTACCAGCCTTCTAGGCAGGGCTGTGCAGCCCATGCCAAAACATGCACTGTCACAGCCTCGCTCCTCCAGGATCCTAGCTAGCTACGTAGATTAAAGCTAGCTTTGGTACACCTACCCAAGCTGCAATCATACCCTGTTATTGCAGTGCAGACATACCCTTGGTGCCTGATCCAATGCTCACTGAAGTCAGTGAACGGGAGACTGTTGATTCACCACTCTGACTAGCTGACTTGGTGGGAGGTATCACTCAGTCACTAACCCACTCTGACTGTAGAAGCTTTTTGCATGGCGTAAGTAATTGCAATCATTATTCATTCAGCTGTGAATTTAGGTTTGATTAGAGGAAAAAATAATCTGGAGGAGAAACTAAAGCATTAGTTTTAAAAGAATCCCTCTAGCCTATAGTGCACTATACTACAAGGAAGTGTTTCAAAGCTAAATGTATCTAACTATATTCTTTGCTACTCCGGGGCTTAATAAAAGACTAACGAACATAGGGCTAGTTCCTGCTTTTAGCTGCTCAGTGAGAATACAGTTTTCCTATAAGAATTCAGCAAATCCTTCTTAGACACTGACACACTATTGTACTACACAGATGAGTTAACTCCAAAAAACATATAAATTGTATTCTGTTGTATAAAATAGACCACTCTTCAGTGCAACAATGCTGTTATAGGCACTGTAATTACACAATTTGATCATAATAAAACTGAACACTTCCATGGCACATTTTATCTTCAAAGTACTTATTCAATTTGTTTTCAAAGTCTTCTTTTAAATCTCCTAAAAGAAGTAAGAGCAGAGGAAATTACAAAGTTGAAACAAGAAGGGAGAAGAAAAGAACCAACCAGCTCAGATTCAAAGCATTATTTAGTTCTAGAGGAAAAGAATACATCAACTACAAGTGCCTGAATAGCAAGCTGAAATTTTAACAAAAGACTCCCTTTTACTTTTCCCCCTATAAGGGCTGGGATAGAGATAGAAATTCTGTCAGCAAAGATCAAGACAGTAGAAACATTTTCAACAAAATATGATCTTCTACAGAACAGCAAAGATGGGGGAAAATACCAGGGTTCACGCTCCTCCATAGCAGCGGTTCTCAAGTGGGGGTCTGTGGCCCTGTGGGAAGCCATGAGCAGGTTTCAGGGGGCCCCCCAAGCAGAGCCAGCATTAGACTTGCTGGGGCCCAGGACAGAAAGCTGAAGTCCGAGCCCTGCAACGCTGGTGGAAGGGCTGGGGCTGTGCGGATCAGCCATGACGTCAATGAAAACAAACTACCAAGCCAGGATGAACACTGACCATGACATGAGTGTGTGCTCGTTGAAGATACCCCTGCAACTCCACAGTTGTTGATCAGCACCAGCAACAAGTTTCACACTGAGTTGGAAAAGTGAAAATAATATTCTGGTTTTTTTATCTATATTATCCTTCTCCTTTTATATTACGTGTGTGTGTGTGTGTGTGTGTGTAACTGTATAACTAACAATTTAAAACAGCTTTTAATCTACTGGATATGCAAAAGAAAGAAAGTTGTGGGGGCACAGGTGGGCTGTGGAGTTTTACAGAATGTTGGGGCGGGGGCTCAGAAAGAAACAGGTTGAGAATCCCTGCTCCAGAAGATGCGAATACAGAGATTCCCTCAACTATACACCTTGCTGAGGAGTTAAGGGTGGCATTTTTCAGACATGCTCAGAGTTGGCCCAGCTTATCTGCCATTGACGTCAATGAGAGTTTTGCCGTTCACTCAGTGGGAGCAGAGTCAGGCCAACAATGAGGTTTTTTAAAACTTCCGCCCTAAGACGGTGATAGTGTCTAGTCAACGTTTTCATTAACAAAAAAGGTTCCTCGGATAGGAAGGTGCTGGATTTCCAGTAATCCATGTTGATTTAGGTATGAACATAGTTTCCTTTAGGTATATAACAGACTATTCGAGTTTTGTGTTATGAAGATGACAATAAGGTTGCCACCAGAGCAGGCAGATATAGTACTGTATAAAGTCCCATTTTGAAGGATTTGATGGTAAGTGGGCATATACAAATGGCTTAGAATAGGGAAGTCTTACTATTTTATATAATGCTCTACGTGCTGGTTTCTAATTTAAGGGAATAAAAATAGTTTTAGATGCCTTAGTGTGCTCCAAACCTTAAAAATAGTCAGAGGGTATTTTTAGTAAAAGTAATGGACAGGTCAAGGGCAATAAACAAAAATTCACAGCCTGTGACCCGTCCATGACTTTTACTATATACCCCTAACTAAAACCTGTGGGGGTGGCCTGGGGGGGCACTGCGGGTGCTTGTGGGGTTGGAGGCGGCGCACAGCCCAGGATCCCAGCTGGTGCTGGGGGAGGAGGGGGCTGGCAGGCTCCCTACCCAGCTCCTCGCAGCTACCCGGAAGCAGTGAAATGTCCCTCCCACAGCTCCTAGCTCCACATGCTGCCCCCTGCCCAAGTGCTGGCTCTGTAGCTCCCATTGGTCAGGAACTGTGGTCAACAGGAGCTGCGGGGGCAGTGCCTGTGGGCGGAGGCAGCTCACAGAGCTAGGAGCTGTGGGAGGGACATGTCGCCACTTCTGAGAAGCCCCCCAAGGTAAGCACCCAGAGCCCTTACCCCCCTCACGCCCTAATCCTCAGCCCTGAGCCCCCTCCCACGTGCACCCAAACTCCTGCTGCTGGGGGGTGTGTGGCCTGAGACTGTCCCAGCAGCGTCTGGTGCGACTGGCCCAGGGGCTGCCCAAGCTGCTCAGCCGGCCCCCAGGCCAGCCACACTGTCTGCTGCAGAAGTCCTGGAGGTCTCTGAAGGTCACAGAATCCATGACTTCCGTGACCTCCATAACAAACTTGCAGCCTTAATTATAATCAAATTTAGTTTCTTCTGAAGCAAATGTCTGCTCGCTGAATGGGAAAATTTCAATGCTTGGGCACTGAAAGCTGCACACATGGAAGGAGAAAGCAGAATAATGGAGATGAAATCAATTGCCTAGATTATATCAATTTTTGGTACATTCTTACCTTTCAGCTTTCAGTTCTGGTCATCCCATCTCAAGATACACAGCAGATGTTAGGAGGGATTGAGATGAGCAATGAAAATGACTAAAAGAGTGGAATTACTTCTGCACAAGGAATGAAAAGAGTGAGACTATTTTGTAGAGGAGATGGATAATATAGGACACATGAGACATAGAAACAATATATTGAGCATTCAAGCTCAACTATTTTTCTTAAAATACCAGAATAAGAGGACAACCAAAGAAATGAAAGACAATAAACCTTTTGTGTATTCTGTTTTTTTTTTAAGTCAGCCTGCGGAACTCACCATCACAAAATATCATTGAGATAAATAACTTAGAAAGATTCACAAAAAAATTAAGCATTTATAGAGGTAATGACAACATCCACTTTACGTCAGACAGGAAAAAAAGAAAAGACAAACAAATCCTCAATGCTCGTATTTCCGCAACTCCCATTGCCTGGGAATGGCAAACCACAACCACTGGGAGCTGTGGGCAGCCATGCAAATGTAAGCAAACTGTCTGGCAGCCTGTCAGCAGATTACCCTGATGGGCCGCAAGTTGCCCACCTTTGCTATAAACCAATCACTAACTAACAGGGGTTTTGAAGAAACTTCTCTGATAGTTATCGTAAAACATGCCCATCTATGTTATTAGGATCTGGGTCAAAAAGTGTTCATAATTGGTATGAAGGCACAAAAGAGGCCTTGGTCCCCTGGAATCTCTGGGGTTCCGTGGGGTTTGACGTGTATAGCCCCATCTCTCTGAGGGACTATGTGTGGGAAATGTATTATTCTCCTAAGGATTTTGCCATGTGGTGGGGGTGATCTGAACCAGTCTTTCAAAGAAATTGACCGAGATAATGTGTCCTAACTTGTAATCTGTTTAGCACAATTATATGGCAAATCTGACGCCAGGATCTCTTGATGCCAACTAGCAGAGGGTACAGCAGTACATAGTGGTACAGTGATCCCCTGGGTTCACCAGAAGAATGTCACATACGGTCTCTGTCATGTACGGTCTCTAATTAAAGCCTATCTCACACAGGTCATCATATACATTGCGAGATATATGTATTGAAAATATTAGTGGAGTTATGTATATATGCTGAAATAGATGTTGTCTAGGCCTTGTAGTTAAAATCAGGTCACTCAGAGGTACCATATCTTGACACAAACTTTTCCAGACAGACGGTGCGAGACACCTATCTCCCTGGTGGACCTTTATGTGTTCTATGTGATACGATAGAAGTCAAATTCTAAGTCAAATGCTAATGAAGAGCTTGTGGAGACTTCAAAAATAAATTAACAGGGAGAGGTAAGCAGCAGGGGTTGTGGGAATCCTATTCTCAGGTGAGCATCAAAGAGCTGGTGTAATACATCTGAGAGTGTAGCGAGAAACCCTGGCATCCTTCAGTGGGGGAGGACAAGCCATCAGCAGGCTTGATCTTAGGAAACAGGACCCCCACCAGCCTATTTGAAGACACTGGGGAAAGGACTTGGTAAGCTACCTTGTAGGAGATCGGGGAATGCCTCGTGAGTTAAATTTAATTCTAAAAAGCATGTTCTCATTTTTTGTTATATGTAACAATTTGTTTCCAATATTCTTACTTTCTCGCACTCTATTCTTTGATACATATATAGTGGAAACAAGAATAAATTTATCTAAATACTGTGTGTTAAGAAGAGCAGAGATCTGGAGTTGGGAGTAGCAAAGTTGAGAGTTCTGAGAGTGTTCAGTGGAACAGGGACTGGACACTCCAGAGTGACCATTGGAGGATTCAAAGGTTGGTGTGTGCTTATTGCTAATCTGAGCGAGAGAGGCCTGCAGAAGTCTGGAAGGTGGTGCTTGTGTTGCCAGGGGCTAGTGGAGTCAGGGAGCTGAGCAACAGACAAGACTTCCTCAAGCTAAGAGCAAGTGATAGCAAGGTATCCCTGGGAAGTGTCACAGCAAGCAACAGAAATATATAAGATACATTCTAGGGCGTAGATTCACCAATAAATACTGGTTTCTCAGCCTTTCCAGAATAGCACAAAGGAGGTGAAGGGTACTAGCAAATGTGGCCTCTCCCTAAAAATGTATTGACTACACAGAGCCAGAGAACAGACAACTTAGAGGGAGGACATTTTCCTTTGCTTCCTCACTACTGATAAACCACTGAGTCTTTCACAGGGATAAAATTCACATTAAAAAACCCAAAGCTCAGTGCACTTTCTGTGGACTCGAATCCATAAAGCATATCTAACAGTCAGCACAACTGGTGCTAATTGGCACCCTTGTTGGCATTTTTTAGAAAAAAAGATTCCAAGAAGCAGATAGGCATGGAGATTTCACTACCCTCTTGCTCAAAAAGCTTTAGAAATGGGCTGACACATAATCTGTGGGGCAATAGAGAGAGATTTGCACTGTTGGTGCCCATGCTATGCTTGTACTGTGGATAAATAGAGGGCTTCAGTCTCCAAGCTGTCAATTTGGCATTTTTCAAGAATGCCACATTGCTTGTAGAACCATCAAAGGGAGGGGAAATAACAAAGTTAAAAATAACGTAACGCAGAGCTCCACTGGTTATAATACTTAGCATGCCTTTCGTTTCAAGGTGACGATAACTTAAATAAATAATTCCTGACAACTGTTAATTCCACTCAGCAAAATTCAAGGTCTCATGAGGCTTGCAGCTTGTCTGCCACACTTCCCAAGTGACAGCACAGTTAGTAGTACTTCTGCAGGGAGGTTTAGATTTCAAAGTGCAGATGGGTGTGTGTATATATCTGACATTGGAGCCTGACTTTCATTCAGACCAACTTCTTTGTGTGCCCATGTGCTTTACATACATTAACATGCATACACAGGGACATTGGTGCTGGTCATGCAGTAGTGCTGGTACCTGTACAGGTGAAGGCAGAGGTCTGAAAAACCAGGCCCTGTCATTTTATTGTTCTCAGCAAAGCTAGTCTATGTTACGGACCATGTACTCAAATTTTACAGCATCCCCCAAAAGAAAAATTATGGTGCCCTTGCGTATTACAGAATCTACATTCAAGGCTGTGGAAACCCCCAAAATTGCATCTTGACCACCTCAAATGGGTTTCCACATAACAGAAGATGACAAACTTTTTAATCTTTTTGAGCCATTAAATCACTCTCTGATATGAGTTAAAGTTTAGAAGTAAAAAAAAAAAAAAAAAAAAAATCTATAAGCAGGAAACAAACACCCCAAGACCCGGCAGAAATGTATTTGCTGGTAATAAAGAGAATATACTTTCTGCTAGTAACCTAATTATTGAGACAAATATAATCTTATAAAAGCATAAAAACCTGAGGAGAAGCCAAATAATGGCAATCACAATTTATACCTTACAAAAAAGAGAAACAATTAAAAGGCAAGCTAAATCTGCTCATATAACTGAATCAAAAGGGAAAAAACCACTAATATCGTAGAACAAGGGTTTTGTATTGCTTATGATAATTCTGGATTAATAAGATGTCGCATTAACACTTGTCATGAAGATG
Source organism: Eretmochelys imbricata (assembly GCF_965152235.1). NCBI lineage: Eukaryota > Metazoa > Chordata > Testudines > Cheloniidae > Eretmochelys > Eretmochelys imbricata. The sequence continues at coordinate 148,140,429 of NC_135572.1, forward strand.
CTATTGCCTAAATGCCTTACATAGCTTCCCCTGCTAAAGGAAAAGTCTTAGAAGGGGAGTTAAAAGAACAAAATTATTTTCCCTATACAGTGCTTGTGATACATGAGCCTGACCAGATTATGCAAGACTACAAATCTGCAAGTGAATTTGGTCTTTAACTGCCTACAGGGCAAGGGAAGAAAAGATTGGAGGGGGAAAAATTAAAGTATAAAACATTTATTAAAAACAAAATCCTCTTAGAAGATAAAGGGTGATGTACGTGTGTTTATGCTATACTGGGTGGTAGTAATCCAAAGAGAGAGCCTGTTGCCTAGGGCGGATAATTCTATATATCAAATTTAGTCCAATAATCTTAGAATTATCAAGAAGGCAGTAGTAGTAGATGATGAGAGGCAAAGCCAGGTTATTTAGATGTTATATTTCATGAGTACATCCTCTAAATTAAATACAAAAGTATCCTATATCATGCATTGTCTGGATTCAATATCTCTTCATTAATGCCATAGTTAGAGGTGTTTTAGACCCCTCTGCAGCTCCTGTCAAGTGCACCCCTCAGGTGATAGGCTCAGCATCATTCCCCTTTCTGAAGGGTGGAACCCTGCAGTTCAGCCATTCCTAGACTGGATCTCTGGGTTGCAGCTTCTTTGGTTACCAACTGGGGCTCCTCTAGCTGATCCAATAGGACTTGGCCCCTGCAGGAGACTTCCCTTTGCTGGAAGTGAACGGCAGCTGATTCAAGTGACTCCAAACTGCTTTTTTCAAAACTAACATAATGTTTTTTCACACTACAGTACATAAGCAAAGAAGTACTGGTAAATTCCACTCAGCCCAGGCACCCCTACTTCTGGGTTGGGAAGGACGGACAGACAGACCTGTTGCAGTTTCTATCTGTCAGTATCTCTTCTCAAGCAGTTGCTGCCCACTCAACTCCCACTCACTTTCTTTCTCCAGGGTGTGCTTTAATCTGTTTATGGTCCTTTTGATCTCTAGATTTATCGCCTTGGCAAAACAGATGTGTCATTTTTGCCTGGAAAGGTATCCTCCCAAACAATGATCCTTCTATTGTTCCTTTCGCTCCCTTGAAGTTGTTTACTTTATGATGTTTTTTCTGATCATCTTTTTGTTTCTTGATTGCTCTCCCTAACAACCTCCTTTGATTTAATTCTGTATAGTCAGAATAATATCAAGCAGATAAACTGAGCTACCCATAATTATGCAAAATAATACGGATTTCTCCTTTATTCTCCACAGTTATTTCAATGAAATAATCTGATACTACTATATGTATCTCTTACTCTTCAGATAAGTAAACCAAGGTTTTTAAAAACATTGTGTAGATCAGAAAGACCCCACATTTAAATTGAATTACGCTGAAATGAAATTCTTCGTTAGTGAAAGCTGACCTGACAAGTGTACATTTATTTCTAGGTTAAGACAATTCCCTGCATTCTGACCAACTGGCTGAATGGGGATAAAAATTAGTGATATCCTTAGAGTTAAGGATGTGCTTAAATGCTTTGTTAAATTGCCTAACTTCTTTGTCTTATAGAAAATGTACAAAGATGTATCAGATAACTGTTAAGAGGTGGTGAAGTGAAACATTTACAGGCTCTGTTCTAATCATCATGATGTGAATGAACCTGGAATATGTTAAATTTCTCTTGCTGTATCAGCTCTTACTCCAAAAATCATCAGCCTGCTGCAATGTAATTTGAAATTTACTCATTATTTTTTCTTACTTATGTTTGAAGTCTGCAAAATATAAATCACACCTACACACAAAACCAACCAGAAAAAAAAGAAGCCCTCAAACCAGGACCTTTGTCCCTAGCGTATATTGAGATAGAGTGCACCCTTTACCGCAAAGAAGGAGCACTGGCGAATTATTGGTTGGTGAAGCTTTGACACTTGTTCTGTCACCATGTTTTTCATTGGAACTTTTTAAAAAGGCTTTATTCTCACTTCTAGATAATGCATGAACATGACACATAATAAAGCAAGAAATAATGAAAGCAGCAGCTATGAATAAACATGAAAACTTACCCGCTTATTTCCTTAAAGGACATAAAATAATGGAATGATCTTATTGAGAATGTATTCTTTTTTTCTTTCTTTTCATAGGAAGCTTTTTATAACAGTAATCAGAAATTTCAGTTGCTACATCTGATAGATTTGGAAGGCTAGACACATTCTTAAATTAAGATTCTTTGGAGGAAAAAAAAAAGCAAATGTCTTTAACAGCTTCAATTGTTAAAAGTAAAATAGCTTTAAAAATCCAATTTACTCTTCACCATGGATCTTATTCAGCTTCCAGTGAAAGACTCCATCTGGAAGCTGGATCGGGCCCCACATTCTGTTTTTCTTGCATTTCACTCATTGAAGTAAAATGCACTTATATATATAATGAGCTTCTAATTAGGTTCCCTTTTTTAGTTCTCATACACTAGCAGGATGCAATAATGTCTGGATTTAAAACACTGGGAAATGTTATTCCTTTTAAAAAAAATAGCCACTTTCATTGTCATGTTAAAAATCCATATTTTTTAGAAAAAATAGTTTTGGCTTTCTGTTTTGTAAAGGTTTGTTTTAACAAAACCTAAATTTTGGCCCTAAATTACCCGGGTGATGTGTCTCTTTAATTGGACCAGCTGTAAAATTCCAAAGAGTTTGATTTTATTTTAGCTGAATAGATCTTTAACTGTGTAAAATAATGGTTCATTAAAGAAAAGTATCCCAGGAGACAAGCGACGTAAAGCATAATGATCTGATTAGTTTTTTCAAATGAATCTGGAACAGACAGGGTAACTTTTGATCTTATTTAGTGTACCAAAATGGGGATTCTGTACATCACGTCTGCAAGCTGAATCCCTGGCAAGGAAAATGGAATAAAATGAATGATTTCTTGTGAGAGGTTTGATAGATTTAGTTACAAATGCAGTCACCTTGGGAACTGTGTGTGCAATCCTAATATTGGGGGATTAGTCAAAATGGAATATGCAAAGGAGTGGTTAGTTCTATGTCTCTCACAAACTATCTCAGATGCTAAAGCAATCAGGTAGGTTGGAGAGGCAAAAAGAAAAGGTAAGAGCAAGCAACCAAGTTTAAAGGAGGTCGCAGTTAGAATCTCCTTCTTGCTAAATTATGTCTTTAGGAACAGCCCTGGATAAGGGGGTATGTCTGTAAAATTGCTGGGACAGGCTCCAGGACAACCAATGAATCAAAGAGGGCAAAGTAATTTGGTGCCGTATGTGTCATCTCATGGGTCCTCAGCTTCAACAAGACCAGGATTTTACACTTCATATTTGCTCTTTATTTGTCTGCTGTCTTCAAAGTGAAGTAACTCTGTCAGACTTTATCATATTCAAAGTTACAATGGAAGGGGATTTAAACCTGGTTTATTTTGATGTTAAACTAACTTGATATGATCAAGTTAAACTAAGGATCTGTCTACACTGTAGATGCAGGTGTGATGGTTAGCCCGGATAACAAGAGTAGCAGCACAGGCATAGTCGTTACGTAGGCTCTCCAGTGGGCCTGTTCTCCAGTTGTTAGTCTGTACCGAAGTTTATGCAGCCACGTATACACTGCTAGTGTTATCCACGTAACTGGATTAAAGTTAGTGTTTGTATGCCTACCCACAGTACACTCATACCTTCACTTGCAGTGTAGACATACTCTAAGTCAATTCCTTAATAAGGACTCAAATGAATCTAAATTGATATAAACCAGGTTTAAACTGAATTCAGAGTGTCCAGGCAGGGTTTTACACCCATTTAACTAAATTAGTTTTTAAAACTGGGTTCAAGCTGAATCAGTGCACTTGCAATATATTTATCTATTTAGATTTAAAAAAATAGAGAGATGCCTATCCTAGGCTCTAGGCACTCTAGCACATCATCATTAATGCAATAAAATCCCAGCAGCATTAAAGCAATTCTTACAGCAGAAACTCAGCCAGCCATACCTACAGAAATGTCTTTGCACCCTTCCAACATTGTGAGATAGACAAGGCCTTAGTTTGAAAGTACCCTGTTCTTTCTTTGTATGGGAAAAACAGAAGAAACTTGTGACAAGTGTAGGAATTTAAATTAACAAAGCTTAGAGAAAATAATGAAGCAATGCTGATGTTTCCTTATTTAAAAAGAAGAAAAATAGTACAGGTGAAAAGGCCTCTTATGAAAATACATAAGGTTTTCAGTTTTATGAGGAGGAAGAAGAATTGTAAGCATATATTCACAGGCGTGAAGAGTTTTTATGCAAATACCGTTGAAGACAGTGGCAGGAGAAGATCTTTCTTAATGCTATTGGAAAGGGTGAAACAGTTTTTCATATTCTATTTCTTTAATGACTCAGGCAGGTTTCAAGATCACTTTTAGCTTGTATGCTCTCTGAGCCAGGCATCATCGTTTTTCTCTGTATAGCTGCTAGCACTAGAGAACCTTGTCCTATTTGGATTTTAGGTACTGCTGCAATACAAATGTTAAAAAAACTAGAAACAGCAAATTGTAGTAGCACTGATGTGTTTACACTTTAACAAAGCCTGTCTGGACTTGTGTGTGAGAGTCTGGATTAATCAATATGAAGTATGTCACTGCATAGAATCCTATATAAATGTTAAAACCCTCCTTAACTTCAATACTACATAGCACAGCTTGCCTTTTTAGTGTGTGTACTTTCTATATTCCAACAAATGATCACAGAAATTAATCATAACTTCCATGTTACATTTATCAGCTGGTCTCCAGTTTTTTGGATGCTTTAATGGTTTTCTGGATCTAATGTAAAGCAAAGTGCCTTTTAGGCATGTCTATGTTTTTAATACTCTATTCAATCTATCACATACTGTACAAAATTAGATCAATCTATTAAGCTTTTTGAGCTGGAGTATGTACTCTCACATCATTCTTCTCACCTAGCTGCCCATTTTCTTCCTCATTCCTGTTCTCAGCTTCATTTAGCAGATCTTTATGTGCTCACTGAATATGCACAAGGTAACATTTCTTTAATCACTGTAGCTTGTTCTGGCCAGTGACCATCTTTCCAAATTCAGTGTCTTTTTGTTTGAATTGTGATGAAGGTCATGGCCGTCTGCCATAATTTTTTATCTGGTTTGATTGGTTTAATCTCTTTGCCAAGATCACAGACTCATTATTCATCCTTTCATTATGCCTCTGTTAGATAATTGAGTATGTCTACTATGCAGAAGCTTAGCTGGTAACTTTCCACATTGCAGCTGTGTAGCCGAGTAGTCCTAAATATGGATAGTCACTGGCAGCCACTAACTTTTGGAGCAGTTTCATCACTATGAACTATGCCTCCTATGTATTAATGCATCCTGCTCATCTATTTGATTGTGTACATCTGGGGTTAGATGTCTTATGTTGAAAGTTTTAGCAGAATCCAGGAATTTTATACTTTTGAACTGTGGTCAGTTACCTATTACAATCCTAGGAACTCCATGACTTGTAAGTTTGAATTTATTGTGCTTGATCACAGTTGAAGTTGTGGTATGTTCAACTATGATAAAATTTACCCATGTGATTGTAATGAACTGGAAAACATCAGATTTATTTTCCTGAAAAAAGTGACTCAGCTTCCCTTCTCCCCTTGTATTGTTACCTACCAGGTGTCAAGGGGTTAATTTTTTCCCTAAAACAAGGCAAGCAATGCAGTGGAGGTGATGGGGGAGTCACATAAACATGAATACCCAGTCAGGAACTAAAATCACTGGGGATTATTTAATGCAAATCCCTATATAGGTAAATAAGTCTGGGGAAGCCTCACTTCTCCTTCACACACCCCTTTCCCCCAGGGGAAACGGCGTATCCTGTTTTGAACTTGTTAAAGAAGGCTACCAAACTAAGAACTGAGAATGGTATAAAGTGTCCAGCCTGATATTTTTTTTGGGGGGGGGGGAAGTGTCACTCTTACCAGATCCAATAAGGGACATGTCACTCTAGCCAAGAGGGACATACCTTGCTGAAAGGGTGAAGGACTCTGAAACCTTTGGTCAATGTGCAGCAGCAGTCAAAAAAGCTAACAGAATGTTAGGAACCATTAGGAAAAGGAGAGAAAATATCATAATGCCATTATATAAATCCATGATACGCCCACGCCTCTAAGTACTGCATACAGTTCTGGTCACCCCATCTCAAAACCTAATCCTTCCCTTTATATTTTCCTTTTCTCAGTCATCTCTGGGCCTTCTTTCATGAGATTTCCCTGTAGACACAATCTGGATCTGGAAGACCAGCATGGTTATTTTCTTCACCATCATTGCCAGACACAAAAGGTTCTGCGGGTCAACTTTTGCCCTCAGTGATAACTGTGCTGTCAGTGGGGTCAAAAGGTATGAATTATGGGCCTCTGAACTGGGGTTTAGTGAATAATCCCCCAAGGATCTGTACTGAGAACAGTACTGTTCAATATATTCATAAATGATATGGAAAAGGGGTTAAGAGTGAGGTGTCAAAGTTTGCAGAGGATACAAAATTACTGACAATAGGTAAGTCCAAAGCTGAATGCAAAGAGTTACCAAGGGATCTCATAAAATTGGATGGTTATAGATTCATAGATTCATAGATGTTTAGGTCAGAAGGGACCATTATGATCATCTAGTCTGACCTCCTGCACAACACAGGCCACAGAATTTCACCCACCACTCCTACAAAAAAAAAAAAAAAAAACCTCACACCTATATCTGTGCTATTGAAGCCCTCAAATCGTAGTTTAAAGACTTCAAGGAGCAGAGAATCCTCCAACAAGTGACCCGTGCCCCATGCTACAGAGGAAGGCGAAAAACCTCCAGGGCCTTCCAATCTGCCCTGGAGGAAAATTCCTTCCTGACCCCAAATATGGCGATCAGCTAAACCCTGAGCATAAGGGCAAGATTCATCAGCCAGACACTACAGAAAATTCTTTCCTGGGTAACTCAGATCTTACCCCATCTAATAACCCATCACAGGCCATTGGGCCTATTTACCATGAATATTTAATTACCAAAACCATGTTATCCCATCATTCCATCTCCTCCATAAACTTATCGAGTTTAATCTTAAAGCCAGATAGATCTTTTGCCCCCACTGCTTCCCTTGGAAGGCTATTCAAGAACTTCTTTCCTCCGATGGTTAGAAACCTTCATCTAATTTCTAATCTAAATTTCCTAGTGGCCAGTTTATATCCATTTGTTCTTGTGTCCATATTGGTACTGAGTTTAAATAATTCCTCTCCCTCTCCGGTATTTATACCTCTGATATATTTATAGAGAGCAATCATATCTCCCCTCAACCTTCTTTTAGTTAGGCTAAACAAGCCAAGCTCCCTGAGTCTCCTTTCATAAGACAAGTTTTCCATTCCTCGGATCATCATAGTAGCCCTTCTCTGTACCTGTTCCAGTTTGAATTCATCCTTCTTAAACATGGGAGACCAGAACTGCACACAGTATTCCAGGTGAGGTCTCACCAGTGCCTTGTATAACGGTACTAAAACCTCCTTATCCCTACTGGAAATTCCTCTCCTGATGCATCCCAAGACCACATTAGCTTTTTTCACAGCCATATCACATTGGCGGCTCATAGTCATCCTATGATCAACCAAAACTCCAAGGTCCTTTTCCTCCTCCGTTACTTCTAATTGATGCGTCCCTAGCTTATAACTAAAATTCTTGTTATTAATCCCTAAATGCATGACCTTACACTTCTCACTATTAAATTTCATCCTATTACTATTACTCCAGTTTACAAGGTCATCCAGATCCTCCTGTAGGGTACCCCTGTCCTTCTCTAAATTAACAATACCTCCCAGCTTTATATCATCCGCAAACTTTATTAGCACACTCCCACTTTTTGTGCCCAGGTCAGTAATAAAAAGATTAAATAAGATTGGTCCCAAAACTGATCCTTGAGGAACTCCACTGGTAACCTCCCTCCAGCTTGACAGTTCACCTTTCAGTAGGACCCGTTGTAGTCTCCCCTTTAACCAATTCCCTATCCACCTTTCAATTTTCCTATTGATGCCCATCTTATCCAATTTAACTAATAATTCCCCATGTGGCACGGTATCAAATGCCTTACTAAAATCTAGGTAAATTAGATCCACTGCGTTTCCTTTGTCTAAAAAATCTGTTACTTTCTCAAAAAAGGAGATCAAGTTAGTTTGGCACGATCTGCCTTTTGTAAAACCATGTTGTATTTTGTCCCATTTACCATTGACTTCAATGTCTTTAACCACCTTCGCCTTCAAAATTTTTTCCAAGACCTTGCATACTACAGATGTCAAACTAACAGGCCTATAATTACTTGGATCACTTTTTTTCCCTTTCTTAAAAATACGAACTATGTTAGCAATTCTCCAATCATACGGTACAACCCCTGAGTTTACAGATTCATTAAAAATTCTTGCTAATGGGCTTGCAATTTCTTGTGCCAATTCTTTTAATATTCTTGGATGAAGATTATCTGGGTCCCCCGATTTAGTCCCATTAAGCTGTTTGAGTTTCGCTTCTACCTCAAATATGGTAATGCCTACCTCCATATGCTCATTCCCATTTGTCATGCTACCATTATCCCTAAAATCCTCTTTAGTCTTATTAAAGACTGAGGCAAAGTATTTGTTTAGATATTGGACCATGCCTAGATTATCCTTGACCTCCACTCCATCCTCAGTTTTTAGCAGTCCCACTTCTTCTTTCTTTGTTTTCTTCCTATTTATATGACTATAGAACCTTTTACTATTGGTTTTAATTCCCTTTGCAAGGTCCAACTCTACTTGACTTTTAGCCTGTCTCACTTTATGCCTACATGTTCTGACCTCAATAAAGTAGCTTTCCTTGCTAATCCCTCCCTTCTTCCACTCCTTATATGCTTTCTGCTTTTTCTTAATTACCTCTCTAAATGCTTGCTCATCCAGCTTGGTCTACAACTCCTGCCTATGAATTTTTCCCCCTTTCTTGGGATGCAGGCTTCCGATAGCTTCTGCAGCTTTGATTTAAAATAATCCCAGGCCTCCTCTACCTTTAGATCCATAAATTCTTCAGTCCAATACACTTCCCTAACTAATTTCCTTAATTTTTGAAAGTCAGCCCTTTTAAAATCAAAAACCCTAGCTGCAGATTTATTTTTATTAATCCTTCTGTTCAGTTTGAACTGAATTAGCTCATGATCACTTGAGCCAAGATTATCCCCTACAACCATTTCTTCTATGAGGTCCTCATTACTCACCAAGACCAAATCTAAAATGGCATCCCCTCTAGTCGGTTCAGCAACTACTTGCTGAAGGAATCCATCAGCTATCACATCTAGGAAAATCTGAGCCCTATTATTATTATTAGCACTCGTCCTCCAGTCTATATCTGGGAAGTTAAAGTCTCCCATGATCACACAATTTCCATTAGTATTTACTTTATTAAAAACATTAAAAAGGGCTCTATCCATATCCAAATTAGATCCCGGTGGTCTATAGCACATCCCAAGCACTATCCCAGGGGAGGCTCTAATAGTTTTCTTCCCCAATTTAATTTTTGCCCAGACGGACTCAGTCATATCCATTTCATCGCTTCTTATTTCTTTACATTCTATCTCGTCATTGATATACAGTGCTACTCCACCACCTTTACCTTTATTTTGGTCTTTCCTAAACAGTACATACCCTTCAATACCTGTAGCCCAGTCATGACTACTATTCCACCAGGTTTCTGTTATACCTATAATATCTGGTTTCACTTCCTGCACCAGTAACTCTAGTTCCTCCATTTTGTTACCTAGGCTCCTCGCATTAGTGTACAGACATCTTAATTTTTGCTGTTTGGCCTCACTCACATTCTGTACCCTATTAGGCACGGTTATTTTACTACCAGTATAACCTATTAGACTTGTATCTACACTTCCCTTCCTCCTACCTACGGCTGTATCCACTCTTACTTCATTTTCTTTCCACTCAATGCTAAATTCTGGCGTGGAGATTACCTGGACATCTCCCAACCATCTCCCCCAAATTCCTAGTTTAAAGCTCTCTTAATCAATTGTGCCAGCCTCCATCCTAGAAGTCTATTTCCTTCCCTACTCAGATGAAGTCCATCCCGAGAGAACTGTCCTCTATCCATGAACGCCTCCCAGTGGCCATACATCCCAAAACCCTCCTTATAGCACCACTGCCTAAGCCATCTGTTGATAGTCATAATCTTGTCACACCTTTGTTGCCCTTCTCTAGGAACAGGCAGAATCCCACTAAAGATCACCTGAGCCTCAATTTCCTTAAGCGTCCTCCCCAGCCTAGCATAGTCTCCCTTAATACTTTCCAGCGAGAATCTAGCCGTATCATTTGTTCCCACATGAAGGATAATTAGGAGATTCTTTCCCACTCCCTTTAGAATCCTTTTCAGCCTCAGGTCTACATCCCGTATCTTAGCACCTGGAAGACAGCATACCCTTCTATTCTCTGGATCAGCTCTGGTTACAGGCCTATCTATTCTTCTCAGTAAAGAGTCCCCAATCACATAGACCTGCCTTTTCCTAGTGACGGTGCTATTCTCCAGTCTATCCCCTTTTCCCTCTGGCTGCAAGTTCTTTCCATTCCCATTCTCCCTTGTAATCCTTTTTAACCCATCCTGTATCCTCCTGGGGCTCATATTTCGTGTAATCTCCATTAACTCTTCCCCTTTTCCTATAGGACTAGCCGCTCTTCTCTTCTTCCTTGCCCCTCCACCTTCAGTGACTACCTGCTGAGCCCCTTCTTTATTTTCCAATTCTGCAAACCTATTCTTAAGCTCTATTTCTCCTTCACTAGCACGTCTTTTCCTCTGCCTAGTTCTTTTAGTCACATGCTTCCACTGACCACTTTCCTCACCCAGTCTCCCCTCAGAATTCCCTAGTCCTGCTTCCATCTGCAAGTCTGAGCTTTTCCCTTCAGATACCTCGTGTCTTTGCTTCATAATCTGCTCAAACCCCTTCCTAAACTCTACCAGACTTTCCACCTGCATCTCCAAACCTCGGATCTTTTCCTCCATCAGCTCTATCAGGCAGCACTTCATGCAGACAAAACTCTTACCAGGTGCCCCCTCCAGGATCATGTACATATCACAGCTTCCACATCCAGTCATCTTCATTGTGTCTTCTGCTACATGGGTCACTCCCACTGCCACCTCTGTATCTGTCATAGCCTTCCCACCTAAATCCTGTTAATCTGGGAAACACAAACCACACCAAAACACCACCACCCACAGCAAAACCAAACCCCACACAAGCACCACAAGACAAACTCCCCTTTCAAACTCCCACTCAAACTCCCCTGTTTACAGCTCTGTTTGCTAGCTCCTGTGCCGCTGCAGCTGTCTGATGGTTGGACAACAAAAGTGAAGATGAAATTCAGTGCTGATAAATGCAAAGTAATGCACATTGGAAAACATAATCCCAACTAAACATACAAAATGGTGAGGTCTAAATTAGCTGTTACCAGTCAAGAAAGATCAAGTCATGGATAGTTCTCTGAAAATGAATGCTCAATATGCAATGGCAATCAAAAAAGCTAACAATGTTAGAAACCATTAGGAAAGGGGTAGATAATAAGACAGAAAATATCCTAATGCCACTATATAAATCCAGGCCCAACCCTTGACTACTGTGTGCAATACTGGTGGCCCTATCTCAGAAAGGATATAGTGGAACTGAAAAAGGTTCAGAGAAGGGCAATAAAAATGATTAGGGATATGAAACAGCTTCCATACAAGGAGAGAGAGAAAAGATGGGGACAGCGAACTGTGGCCACTGGGAGTCACGATCGGCCGCGATCGGCCGAACCTGCGGACGCGGCAGGTAAACAAACCGGCCCGGCCCGCCAGGGGCTTTCCCTGCACAAGCGGTGGAACAAGTCTGGGAACCACTGGCTTAGAAAAAAAGACAACTAAGGGGGTTTATGATAAAGGTCTATAAAATCATGAACGGTGTGCAGAAAGTGAATAAGGAAGAATTATTTTCCCCTTCACATAACACAAGAACCAGCCCTCCCATGAAATTAATAGGCAACAGGTTTAAGACAAAAATAAGGAAGTGCTTCTTCACACAATTCCAAGTCAACCTGTGGAACTCATTGCCAGGAGATGTTGTGAAGCCAAAAGTAGAGTGGGTTCAAAAAAGAATTAGATAAATTCATGGAGGATAGGTCCATCAGTGGCTGTTAGCCAAGATGGTCTGGGACACAACCACATGCTCTGGGTGTCCCTAAACCTCTGACTTCTGGAAGCTGGGACTGGACCACTCAATAATTGCCCTGTTCTGTTCACTGCCTCTGAAGCATCTGGAATTGTCAACTGTCGGAAGACAGGATACTAGGCTGGATGGACCATTGGTCTAACCCAGTATGGCCATTCTTATGTAGTGGATAAGTATTAAGTGGTAAGTATGCATATAAGCTGTTTGTTTATTTTCAAGATAAGTTTTCTCTGTAATGGTTTCATTATGAATGAATAAATACTTTGCTTTATAAAGGTTGGCTGGTCACTGGTCAACCCTATAATTGTCTCTGGGAGAGAACAGGACTTATGGCAGATGCGGAACTAAATTCAGACTTACTAAGCTGATCACAGTGAATTGCAGGAGGAATTGCAGCCTAAATCCCCAGTCTGGAGAGGGAGGAATATAGGTTTCCGCCCTGAGAAGGGTGATAACTAGAGGCTTGAGACCTAAATGGGCTACCCTTAAGGAGGCCATGAAGGAGGAAATTACATTGAGAAAATTATCATGGAAGGAATGGTGGTTGGGCATCGTAGTAGAGGATGACCAGTGAGGAGATGGATGGATAGTGTGTGGCAGATCACTGGAAAGTCAGCTGTTGAGTGCTTAAAACTAGCAATGGATGGAGAAGACTTCAAAAACTTTCTACTATTATATCATCAATATTCAGACATGAAAAAATGGATGGTACTACTACTACTATAGGGGTAGTCATACAACTTTCCTTTTCTATAAAGTTTTATTGAAAAAAGGATGCATTTTTCACACACAAAAAACCTTCCCATTTTTTGACCAGTTCCATCAACAAAGTATTTCTTGTCCCACGGAATTGCAAGTCTAGGGATTCCTGCCAGCATGAAGAACTCCAGAAGCAGCCTAAGCAGGGGCTGCTGCACATGGCGGGGAGGGATAATATGGGGCTCAGCTAGGGGCACCCCTCCCACCCAGTATTGTCCCTGAAGGAGAGAGACACACACACACACACAAACACACACCTTGAGGAAACTGGGATCCAAGTGGTCTTCATCTCCCTCTGCCATTGGGGCGGGGAGAAAGTGCAGAGAGGCACCAGCCTGAGACTCCAGGTGGCAGGAACAGCTGCCAAATCAGAGAACTTCTGACATTTTGAGCACTTCAGACAGTTGTTTGGCTGTACTTCCTCTGCCCTGAGCTGATTGCCTTTCTGCTCCAACCCCCTTTCTCCCTCCCCGTTATTTCATCACTTCAGCTTCACTCCACACTTCCCTCTCTTATTTTTTTCTCCCCTTACCTGTCCCCGCTCCCCTCCCTTCATTTTTTTCTCCATTTAGCTGATCTCCCTCCTAATTAACCCTCCTTACCCATCTACTCTCCAAAAATGGAACTAACGTGCTTGTTGCTGCCATCACATTGTTCACTCTGATTGGCTAGGTATACTCTTTATGCCAGCGTAGAGTACCGGCACACCAACACTTGTAGCTATTTGCTGTAGTGAAAGGCAGGCTGCATCCACACTTGTCACTGTGGCACGCATCTATGCCCTGCAGAGAGACACTCTAGAAAGAGACTTTGACAGTGGCGGGAGGCAGTGGGGAAAGGGTCCAGCAGGGGTGAGGTAGCGGGATATTACTACTGCTAAAAATAGCAGTGTAGACACAGGAGACTCTGGTATATACCCCCTGGGCGGTTCAGGTATATAGGCTACTCTACTCCAGTTGCCTTGATCTCCCAGGTTCTTGACATCTTCCTGTCTGGTTCCTGAACCCTTTCAAGAAGCATAGAAGAGATGATTGGTTTTGAGGCTGACTCTTTTCAGGTGGCTCCAGTGTCTCTCAAGATCCGGACAGGGAGTTTGATCTGTCACAGGTCAAATCATATTTATATCCTGTCAGAAGAAATAATGGCTGTATTCTCAGTGATTCTCTCCAGTTCCTCTCATGTACTGAAATTAGTGGTTTCTGGTCAGTTTGGTCTTTAAACTTTGAACAGTCATAGAAAGCCTAGTATCTTTTTTTCAATTTCCAGATTGATTTTCTCTGCTGCTATCATGACTCTCACAGCATACCTTATCGGCAACCTTTTAGACTCATTCCAGTACCAATACCGACCTAAACCCTCATTTTTAAAACAATTGCTGAGAGCCTGGTGTTTTTTATTAATGGGTCAAAGATTTGCAGCACCCATGCCAATGTCAATATGTGCTTCAAATCCTTAAACTCTTTCATGTTCCAGCAGCCTCTCTGTACCTTGTAAAGGAGTTGTCTTAGGTGAGTTATTATAACTACCTCGTTAGCTTAGAATTTGCTGACCTAATTCAAAATTACCTTCAGCTTCCGATTTTTTTTATCTTCTGTTCAGTATAGCATAAATCTTAGAATGATTAGGAATTATTCAAAAGCCTTTTGAAAAAGTCCCTCATGAGAGACTATTAAGGGATTTAGAGTATTATCATGGACTACTAGAGACCAACTAAGAGACAGAAAACAAACAAGAAATAAATGGCTAGTTTTCTACATGGCAAAAGGCTATCAGTGGGTGCTTCAAGGATACATATAAGAATCAGTGTTTTATGTATATATATTATATATAACGTTAATGATCTGGAAAATAGAACAGTGAGGAGGCAAAATTTGCAGATGAAACACTGTTTAGGTATTTTGGGGTTAAAGGAGACTGCAAGGAACTCTGGCTCCCACAAATCTACATAAATGGGCATATTGATGGCAGATGAAAAATTCAGTGTTGATAAATGCAAGATAGCGCACATTAATGGGAATAATTTGAATTACTCATACGCACTGGTGGATTTTAAGTTAAGTAATCACTCAGCAAAAAGACTTGGAATCTTTGTGGCCAGCTCAGTGAAAATGTCTGTTCAGTTCACAGTGGTGGCCGAAAAAAAGCAAAAAAAAAAAAAAAAAAAAACTGGATGCATTAATAATGGGAGGGATGAAAATATTATGTAGATTCATAGTATCGCCTCATATGCCACTTCTGGTCATCCCATCACAGAAATAATATGGCAGAGGGGGTTCAGAGAATGAATGCATGATTACGGGCATAGAAAAACTCAGAAAGACAGATTTTAAAAAAATTGGGCCTCTATATCTTAGAGAGGAGTTGAATAAGAGAGGACATGATCAAAATGTACAAAATAATTAATGGTGTAAAGACTGGGAACGTCTATTCACCCTGACTTAAAAAATTGTAAAGTGACATTCAAAACTGATAAAAGAAAAAATTATGTTAGACAAGACAACATGAATCTGTGAAAGTCATGTGGCGATTGAAACCATGGGTTTAGAGGAATTCTTTAAAGGATTAAACATTTTATATAAACAACTTGGAGCTGGAACTGGTCAAAATGTTTTGATCAAACATTTTTTTGGTTGGAATATATCATTTTTCAAACCTTATGAAAATTGGTGTATTCTTTCAAATTGATTTTTCCCCATCAGAATGAAATGAAAAGTTGTCTTGATTTAAAATGGAAAATGTTATTTCAATTCAATTTGATTCAAATAAATATTAACATTTTTCTAGGTTTTTCCCGCTCTTTCTATCCTCCTCCCCCCAACACACACACACACTTTCCTCTTCCCTTTTTCAGTTAAGTTAGAAAGAATAAAAACTTGTATATATCAGTTGTAATAAAAACTTGTATATATAAGCAATATACCCTTATATAAATGCTTGGACTGTGGGAAAAGCTTCCGTCATCGCTCAAATCTTATTAGACATGGGGGAATCCACATGGGAGAGAGACTTTATAAGTGCTTAGACTGTGGGAAAAGCTTCAGTCGGAGTTCAAATCTTATTAGCCATAGGATAATCCACACTGGAGAAAAACCCTATAAATGCTTGACTGTGGGAAGAGCTTCAGTCGGAGCTCAAATCTTATTAGCCATAGGATAATCCACACTGGAGAGAAACCCTTTAAATGCTTGGACTGTGGGAAGAGCTTCAGTCAGTGCTCAGGCCTCATTAGCCATAGCAGAATCCACATGGGAGAGAACCCCTATAAATGCTTAGACTGTGGGAAAAGCTTCAGTCGGAGCTCAAATCTTATTAGCCATAGGATAATCCACACTGGAGAGAAACCCTATAAATGCTTGGACTGTGGGAAGAGCTTCAGTCAGCGCTCAGGCCTTATTAACCATGGTAGAATCCACATGAGCAAGAACTCCTATAAACGCTTGGACTGTGAGAAGAGCTTCAGTCAGCACTCAGGCCTTATTAGCCAAGCCATGAGAGAACCCACCCAGGAGAGAGACCCTATAAATTCTTGGACTGTGGGAAAAGCTTCAGTCGGAGCTCAAATCTTACTGCTCATAGGAGACTGCACACTGGAGAGAGACCCTATAAGTGTCTGGACTGTGAGAAAAGCTTCAGTCGGAGGGCACATCTTATTAGACATGGGAGACTCCACACTGGTGATAAACCCTATAAATCTGCGGTTCTCAAACTTTAACAACCCGAGGACCCCCCCTTTTGATTTAAAAATTTTCAAGGACCTCCCCCAAGCCCACCGCTCAGCCACAGACTCTGCCCCCACTCCACCCCTTCTCCCAAGCCCCCACCCCTGCCACTCCTCTTCCCTGCCTCTTTCTGCCCCCTCCCCCAAGTGCGCCCCATCCCCACTCCTCCCTCTCCCACCCAGTGCCTCCCGCACACTGCTGAACAGCTGTTTTGCGGCATGCAGGAGTCCCTGAGAGGGAGGGGGAGGAGTTGATCAGTGAGGACAGCAACCCCGGATATGACTCGTTGGCCCACTGGAGTACCCTTGCAGACCCCTGGACCCCAGTTTGAGAAACCCTGCTATAAATGCCTGTACTTCAGGAAGAGCTTCATTTATTGCTCAAGTGTTAATTAACCATGAGAGAAACCATACAGGAGAGAGATCCTATAAATGCTTGAACTGAGGTAAAAGCTTCATTCCGCGCTCAGGCCTTATTAACCATAGGAGAATCCATATGGGGGAGAGACCCTAAAAATGCCTGCAGTGTGAGAAAAGTTTCAATGCACCATCAGCCCTTATTATACACCAGAGAACCCATACAGGAGAAGAACCCTATAAATACTTGGATTGTGGGAAAAGTTTTAATCATTTCATATCTGAGAACCCACACAGGAGATAAAACCTGTAAGTGCCTGCACTGTGGGAAAAGCTTCAGTGAGAGCTCAAATGTGGACACAAGAATAAATGGATATAAACTGGCGATCAGGAAGTTTAGACTTGAAATTAGACGAAGGTTTCTAACCATCGGAGGAAAGAAGTTCTGGAACAGCCTTCCAAGAGAAGCAGTGGGGGCAAAAGACCTATCTGGCTTCAAGATTAAACTTGATAAGTTTATGGAGGAGATGGTATGATGGGATAACATGATTTTGGCAATTAATTAATCTTTAACTGTTCATGGTAAATAGTCCCAATGGCCTGTGATGGGATGTTAGATGGGATGGGCTCTGAGTTACTACAGAGAATTCTTTCCTGGGTATCTGGCTGGTGAATCTTGCCCACATGCTCAGGGTTCAGCTGATTGCCATATCTGAGGTCAGGAAGGAATTTTCCTCCAGGGCAGATTGGAAGAGGCCCTAGGGGTTTTTCGCCTTCCTCTGCAGCATGGGGCACGGGTCACTTGCTGGAGGATTCTCTGCACCTTGAAGTCTTTAAACCATGAGTTGAGGACTTCAATAGCTCAGACATAGATAAGAGGTTTATTGCAGGAGTGGGTGGGTGAGATTCAGTGGGCTACATTGTGCAGGAGGTCAGACTAGATGATCATAATGGTCCCTTCTGACTTTAATATCTACGAATCAATAAGCAAAATGCTAACTGGTGTGGACTGGGAAGAATCTTCTCCTCTGAGCAAAGTTATTCCATAATTAAATAATTATGGACAAGTTATATTAGAACCTACCCCTGCAAATACTTCTTCATGTTAGTAATTCTGCTTCTGTGAGTAATACAATTAAGCTCAATGATTTGACTCACATGAGTCGAGTTATAAATGTGTAAGAAGGAGAACCAGGAAACTACAGAGGGGTCAGCCTCACCTCAGTCCCTGGAAAAACCATGGAGCAGGTCCTCAAGGAAACCATTTTGAAGTACTTGGAGGAGAGGAAGGTGATCAGGAATAGTCAATATGGATTCACCAAGGGCAAGTCATGCCTGACCAACCTGATTGCCTTCTATGATGAGATAACTGGCTCTGTGGATATGGGGAAAGCAGTGGACATGATATATCTTGACTTTAGCAAAGCTTTTGATGCGGGCTCCCACGGTATTCTTGCCAGCAAGTTAAAAAAGTATGGATTGGATGGCTGGACTATAAGGTAGACAGAAAGCTTGCTAGATTGTCGGGCTCAAAGGGTAGTGATCAATGCGTCGATGTCTAGTTAGCAGCTGGTATCAAGCAGAGTGCCCCAGGGTCGGTCCAGGGGCCTGTTTTGTTCAACTTCTTTATTAATGATCTGGATGATGGGATTCATTGCACCCCCAGTAAGTTCGCAGATGACACTAAGCTGGGAGGAGAGGTAGATACACTGCAGGGTAGGGATAGGGTCCAGAGTGACCTAGACAAATTGGAGGATTGGGCCAAAAGAAATCTGATGAGGTTCAAGAAGGACAAGTGCAGAGTCCTGCACTTAGGAAGGAAGAATCCCATGCAGCGCTACAGGCTGGGGACCGACTGGCTAAGCAGCAGTTCTGCAGAAAAGGACCTGGGGATTACAGTGGATGAGAAGCTGGATATGAGTCAGCAGTGTGCCCTTGTTGACAGGAATACTAACAGCATATTGGGCTGCATCAGTAGGAGCGCTGGCAGCAGATCGAGGGAAGTGATTATTCCCCTCTATTCAGCACTGATGAGGCCACATCTGGAGTATTGCATCCAGTTTTGAGCCCCGCACTACAGACAGGATGTGGACAAATATGAGAGAGTCCAGCAGAGGGCAATGAGAATGATCAGGGGGCTGCGGCACATGACTTACGAGGAGAGGCTGAGGTAACTGGTCTTGTTTAGTCTGCAGAAGAGAAGAGTGAGGGGGGATTTGATAGCAGCCTTCAACTACTTGAAGGGGGGTTCCAAAGAGGAGCTCAGTTGTTCTCAGTGGTGGCAGATGACAGACCAAGGAGCAATTATCTCAAGTTGATTGGGGGAGGTCTAGGTTGAATATTAGGATACACTATTTCACTAGGAGAGTGGTAAAGCACTGGAATGGGTTACCTAGGGAGGTGGTGGATTCTCCATCCTTAGAGGTTTTTAAGGTCCTGCCTGACAAAGCCCTGGCTGGGATGATTTAGTTGTTTTTGGTGCTGCTTTGAACAGGGGGTTGGACTAGATGATCTCCTGATGTCTCTTCCAAAACCAATCTTCTATGATTCTATGTGTTTGTGAGATTGGGCCCCATTCAGACTAGCTGGGATGTTTAGAAGAAAACCCCCCAAAAGTCTTTGAAGTCATGTGAGAAACATACAACTGTAATCATAAAATAATAAAACTTCAACAAAAAGGTTTATTCTCATTTTAAAAGGCTTCAGGGAACCCTTTACAGTATCCTGTTTATAAATTAAAATTCTGTGCAATAAAGCCATTTCTGTAGCCTTCATAATCATTAGATGCAACCCACATTAGATCTCAAACAAAAGATAAAATTGGAAATTACCTTTTTTCCAAGACATGCATCTCAGAGGTACCTCTTGTCTGATTGAAGTCTTTCGTTTGTTATATTAAATTTTCATCCTCTGGCTAAACAGACCAAGACGATAAATAGTACTTAAACAACTTTATTACATTTTTCTTCCCTGAAACTTCTTTAATAATTGCATTTTTGGTAGCAACCCCATTGAGGGCCATGTAGGCATTGTTAGGTTTTTAACAGACAGATTCCTAAAAATGTGTGATGGAAACAACCTCTTCAGTCAACTAGTTCATTCCTTGGCTAGTGCAGGATTGCTCCCTATATTCTGATATATTCCAGTGCTTTGCACTCAAGGTGTAAGTGACTTAAATGCTGGAGATTCCAGCTCTTCCATGGGAGAAGCAGATATGAGTATATTTGAATATGCAGTCTAACAATTGCACATTCAGATAGGCTGGTTGCCTGTACGTAAAATCTAAATAGATCCGTAGATGCACCAAAGGGTGCTCAGACGGGATTAAACATTCAAATCAACGCATGTCGAAATAAATGCAACAATGTATGTTTCACTGTGCCAAACATCTAAATGCATGTACCAAGGTGTCAGGGACCCACAGCTGAATCCAGATCCAGCTCATTGCCTTCAGCTGATTCTGCTAATTAAATTGGCCTCCTGAATGCCTGAAGACTCCAGCGGGTACATTTTTAAACCCTGCAGCAGTGGTGGGTTAATGGCTCCTTAATAGCATTCCACACCTGCAGCTGTTTTTCTGGGTCTGTTTCTTGCTTGCTCTTGCTCCTTGTTCCTGGATCCTTCTCTTGGTTTTCTCCCCTTGGCTCATAGTTCCTGGTTTCTGCTCCTGCCCTTCTCCAGCTGATACTCTGGCTCTTGGCTCCAGCTCACTCTCTGGACTTGATAACTTGGCTCCTGATTCAGCCTCTGGCTGTTTGGCCTGGTAACCTCTGCTCCAATCACTAAGCCTGACTCCCACCCTGATCAATAGGCAGACTACTCACATTCCAGTCCTTAACACATGTTCTTGTGTGTGCATTTACCAATCTTTCTACAAAATCCATTAGCCCTATTTCTAACTATTTCTCTTTTTTGTCCTTTTATTTTGTTTGTGGTATAGCTTTTATTTTTAATTTAGGGTGGTTGTTGACTTTATATACTCATTTCAGTTAAACTCTCCTTAGACAAACAGAGCTTGGTGAAATTTTCCATATTCTTCTAGGCAAGTTTCCTCATACTTCACTGTTTTGGAATCAAGTCCCATAACTTTAAAACTTGATTTTATAATGGTAGAAACTCTTTCAGTCTTTGAAGTAATATAATTTCACAATTATGGGGATGGTTGTTTGAACTAAAATTACTACTTCTTGTGAAGGATCTTGTTCACTAATAATCCTTCCTCGATTCAATCCTGTAATTGCTTTTAAATCATATGCCAGAAATGATTTTCCCTCTTCGGTATCCAGTATCTCACTGAACTCTGGCACTTGCAAGTATGAATCAATCACAGATTTATCACAGTTACTGGAAGAAGAGTAGGACAGAATACCTACCTAATTTAAGAAGTCCAATAAGTAAGATGCCTTCTCTCAATTAGCAAGTTAACCTTTGTCTATTATTTTGTTCGCTCAGATGAAAAGTACTATTTCTCAGTTAACAAAAGCTGTATCCATTTTCTGACCAATCTTTAACAATCACAGAACTAATACTGTTGACGATGTTAATGGGCTGCCCAGATTACTATAAATGTGGATATATTTTTTTACAATCATCATCATCATCATCTTGTGTAAGACAAGCAGAGAAGTATTTTCCTTCCACATCACCTTGCTTGGCCTCTGTGGAGTTTGGTTTCAGAGTAGCAGCTGTGTTACTCTGTATTCGCAAAAAGAAAAGGAGTACTTGTGGCACCTCAAAGACTAACAAATTTATTTGAGCATAAGCTTTCGTGAGCTACAGCTCACTTCATTGGATGCATTCAGTGGAAAATACAGTGGGGAGATTTATATACACAGAGAACATGAAACAATGGGTGTTACCATACTCACTGTAACAAGAGTGATCAGGTAAGGTGAGCTATTACCAGCAGGAAAGTGGGGGGGGAACCTTTTGTAGTGATAATCAAGGTGGGCCATTTCCAGCAGTTGACAAGAACATGTGAGGAACACTGGTGTGTGTGTGGGGGGGAATAAACATGGGGAAATAGTTTTACTTTGTATAATGACACATCCACTCCCAGTCTTTATTCAAGCCTAAGTTAATTGTATCCAGTTTGCAAATTAATTCCAATTCAGCAGTCTCTTGTTGGAGTCTGTTTTTGAAATTTTTTTGTTGAGAATTGCCACATTTAGGTCTGTAATTGAGTGACCAAAGAGATTGAAGTGTTCTCCGACTGGTTTTTGAATGGTATAATTCTTGACGTCTGATTTGTGTCCATTTATTCTTTTACATAGAGACTGTCCAGTTTGACGAATGTACATGGCAGAGGGGCATTGCTGGCACATGATGGCATATATCACATTGGTAGATGTGCAGGTGAACGAGCCTCTGATAGTGTGGCTGATGTGATTAGGCCCTATGATGGTGTCCCCTGAATAGATATGTGGACACAGTTGGCAACGGGCTTTGTTGCAAGGATAGGTTCCTGGGTTAGTGGTTCTGTTGTGTGGTATATCGTTGTGTGGTATGTCGCTTCAGGCTGGGGGGCTGTCTGTAAGCAAGGACTAGCCTGTCTCCCAAGATCTGTGAGAGTGATGGGTCGTCCTTCAGGATAGGTTGTAGATCCTTGATAATGAGATGGAGAGGTTTTAGTTGGAGGCTGAAGGTGACGGCTAGTGGCATTCTGTTATTTTCTTTGTTGGGCCTGTCCTGTAGTAGGTGACTTCTGGGTACTCTTCTGGCTCTGTCAATCTGTTTCTTCACTTCAGCAGGTGGGTACTGTAGTCATAAGAATGCTTGATAGAGATCTTGTAGGTGATTGTCTCTGTCTGAGGGGTAGGAGCAAATGTGGTTGTATTGTAGAGCTTGGCTGTAGACAATGGATCATGTGGTGTGGTCTTGATGAAAGCTGGAGGCATGTAGGTAGGAATAGCAGTCCGTAGGTTTCCGGTATAGGGTGGTTTTTATGTGACCATCGCTTATGAGCACCATAGTGTCCAGGAAGTGGCTCTCTTGTGTGGACTGGTCCTGGCTGAGGTTGATGGTGGGATGGAAATTGTTGAAATCATGGTGGAATTCTTCAAGGGCTTCTTTTCCATGGGTCCGAAGATGTCATCAATGTAGCGCAAGTAGAGTAGGGGCATTAGGGGAAGAGAGCTGAGGAAGCGTTGTTCTAAGTCAGCCATATAAATGTTGGCATACTGTGGGGCCATGCAGGTACCCATAGCAGTGGCGCTGATTTGAAGGTATACATTGTCCCCAAATGTGAAATAGTTATGGGTGAGGACAAAGCCACGAAGTTCAGCCAGCAGGTTTGCCGTGACATTATCGGGGGTACTGTTCCTGACGGCTTGTAGTCCGTCTTTGTATGGAACGTTGGTGCAGAGGGCTTCTACATCCATAGTGGCCAGGATGGTGTTTTCAGGAAGATCACTGATGGATTGTAGTTTCCTCAGGAAGTCAGTGGTATCTCGAAGATAGCTGGGAGTGCTGGTAGCATAGGGCTTGAGGAGGGAGTCTACATAGCCAGACAATCCTGCTGTCAGGGTGTCAATGCCTGAGATGATGGGCCATCCAGGATTTCCAGGTTTATGGATCTTGGGTAGCAGATAGAATACCCCAGGTTGGGGTTCTAGGGGTGTGTCTGTGCAGATTTGTTCTTGTGCTTTTTCAGGGAGTTTCCTGAGCAAATGGTATAGTTTCTTTTGGTAACCCTCAGTGGGATCAGAGGGTAATGGCTTGTAGAAAGTGCTACATCTCTTGGGGTGTGAAAAATCCACGCTAACCCTGGGTGTAGATAGGGCTAGGTTGATAAAAGAATTCTTCCATTGACCTAGCTACCACCTCTCAGGAAAGTGGATTCCCCATGCCAACAGAGGAACCCATACTGTTGGTGTAGCTAGTATCTACACTGAAGCACTACAGAGGGATGGGAAGGGAGCAGTCTTCCTTCTTTTCCCCCTACTCACTAACCAGAGTAATGGCTAGGTGCAGGGAGAGAGTAAACTGAACCCTTCCAAGGGTTGACATAACTCACTTTTCATTTAGAGCAGGATGGATGTAGGAAAGGAATTGTGACTCTCTGAATAAGCATCCCTTTCTTGGGCAGATAATTACATGTCACCCATTGCTCAGGGCTGAGGCTGAAGTCTCTAACAAGCCCTTCCAACAATTAGATCCTCAATGATATAACAAAATGTGGTTATACATTTGCACTAAAACATTCATTTCACTGTCCACGGCCTATTCTTCCATCCATACGTATGATGAGTAGTAACTTATTACATGTGTAGTATTTTCAGTGGGATTATTCATAGAGTAAGGTACAACCCAATGTGATTAAGAACAACACTTATGGAACATCCGATTAAGTGATGCTGTAGCTCGCAAAAGCTTATGCTCAAATAAATGTGTTAGTCTCTAAGGTGCCACAAGTACTCCTTTTCTTTTTGTGAATACAGACTAACACGGCTGCTACTCTGAAACCTGTCACTTATGGAACAGTATTTAAAGCTCTCTATTACAAATGAATTTCTTGTTCTTCTTACCATTTAATTAAAAAGAGCTATTTTGCAGTTACTTTGAGAGTCTAAGTTATTGAACAAAAGAAAGTCACCTTTAATGTAAATGTAATTGCTATTACTAGCCTTTATTTGTAATTCTTTAGTATAGTCTCTGGATGTATTTTGCATGAGGATCAAAGGCAAATGTGTTTATTAGGCTAAATATTGCATGTCTTGGGAGTCAATTCCATTCCTATGGCTGGATGATTGGTTACTCAAGAAGGAAAGCTACTAGGTAGGTAGGAATAGAAGTAAGAGGAAACATGGAAACTGCTCCCAGGCCTGAACAATAAGGGCTTGTCCAATAGGGTTGCCACTGCCAAGATGCAGACAAACTAGTCACTGCCAGACCCCCACCAGCAAAAGACAGCTATTGGCCACACACATCCTCTGTCAACACATGGGGATAAAACAGTGTGGGAAAGGCAGTCCATTGTATGTGCACTTTCTGATAGCATTAAATAACTGATATGGCCTGCATCTCTCAAATGCAAAGAGAGTTCCTTTGAAATACTAGAGATAACAGCTTATCTAGAGATGGTGACACTCACTGAAATTGTGTACAAAAGTCGGATGTGTAGAAAAGGAAATAGAGTGATAAGCTCACATGGAGATATTGAAATTGAGGAAATGATATTTGCTGGGAAGTAATATAAAAAGACCACTTCAAGGCTAAAATGGTAATGCAGGGATTGACACCTAATCTTCAAAGGGAACTCAGAGTACAACAAAGGTGGGTGTCTGAGAACCTTGGGCACTGAGAAGTTGAGAGAAATTTGACCGCCTGCAGGAGAGAGACAGAAGTCTAAGGATGTAAGTGTTTTGTTCACTGAACTGTAACCATAACATATTGACCTACTTAGATGAGGCTGAGTGCAGTCTTAGACCTAAGTATATTTTATGCTACTTAGCATGGTGGTGGTGGTGGTGTATCTAGCTAGGTGCAGATGGCTATCCCAGTTTGTATTTGGAAGTTAATTCCTAGGTGGTCCTGTAGTTTTGAGTCCGGGAACTATAATTCTGAGGATGCGCCAGAAAGAGGAGAGAGGAGGAAGAGGAGAATGAAAGGAAGAATCTGAGCTCTGGAAAAATTAAGGGAAATAAACCTTATCTTTGCTGTTATCAAGCTTCCCAAGTTTTCCTCAAAGAGGTTCAGATAGAAAAGAAACTGTGGAAGAACTACAGAGAAACAGAAATCTAACTTATCCAAGTGCTTCATGATTCCTGCTTTTTCCTCAATTGTCTAGTAAACATTCTTTCTTTAACCTACTTCTGCCATCCTTATTATTTACTGTTTATACTACAGTAGTGCCCATGGTTATGGGCTCGTTGTGTTGGAGCTGTACAGACACATGGGGCCACATTCTGCCACCTTTACTTATCTTTGAGTAGTACTCTAGGCTCACTGATTTCAGTAGGACTATTCCTGACCTAAGGTACTACTCCATGTGATGGAAGGTTGCACAATCTCACCCATAGAAAGACACAAACTTCCGTGAAGAGCTTCTGGCTCTTCCTAGGATATTCACTATGGTCCTTTCTTAGAAGACAAGTAAAACTTCTTGCTACTGGTGAGAGGCCAAAGGGGACAAAAGATACTTGAGCTAAAGCACAGAGCAAAAAGCTGCCAAACCTCACAGACAATGGCTGCAGTGAATAAGGAGCACGGGGAAAGCTAAGAGACAAAAGGAATTACAGCAATTGTTTATATGCTCTATTAATATTTATGTTAATATCTTTTATTTTTAGGCAGTAATTGTATTTACTGTTTACTTCCCAATACACTTCTCACTATGTAGACTTCCATACTTAAACCCCAAATCTGCAACACTACATTTCAATGTACTATGAACTTTCACATTATAAATGTCAAGTGAATGAAAGCATTATTTATGGTTTAGATTTTTGTCTTGGTTTTGTCAATCCTGATCCTGTTTACATTTTATTCAGACAAGATTCCTATTGAAGTCAAGGAGTGAGAAATAAGAGAGGCATTCTTGAGTGACTCTAAAGAACTACTGCTGTGTGTATGGTAAGTCAAATTCTGTGAGTGGTGCATAACTATGACACCAGGACTGAGTGACTCTGCAACTGTGGAATTTGCTCCAGAACCCCACTCATTGGCACAGAACCATATTCCAGAATCTAAGGTGTTTGCTCCTGCTGTTTGGTTTTAAGTTTCTACTACATATGGTTGCAAAGAAAAACCTTTCCAATGTAATCCACACAGTGTTCTTGTATGCTGCATACATGTCTTGGAGGTGTGAGACGCTCCCTCATCTAACTAAATAAATTTCAGTGGCACCATCATTAGCTATTTCATTACTCTCCTGGCCCTGCAGTTTTGTGGCCTTTTAGGAAGTGTGTGGTGCTTGGTGTACATCTACAAATCTGGAAAAGGGAGACAAGCCCATGACTGTTGAACATGTAAATCCACAATAGTCTGCAGCATCTGTGTTTGCTGCCTGAGAAGCCACATTGTGTCCTGTGCATCTCCCTCTCCTCTTCCTGCTGGGACTTCTGGGCCTTTCTCCTTTCCACTCTTTCCTTTACCATGCGGTATGCAATATGCACCCTCTAGGCCCTCTGCTCATGCTCTGTTACAGCATCGACTTGCAGGATCTCACTGAACCCTCTTCTTTCTTCTCATCTGGCTCAGGAGTTCTGTGGGTGTGGATGGGAACCCCTCAAAGCAGAAGCTCCAGATGAAACACACAGAGCTACCTTTGTCAGTATACTAACAACAGAAAGTGAAAGTCAAGGTTCAGAATGTCTTACTCTTGCTCCCCTGAAGTTTTAAACAAGGCATGCTGTGACTTGTGCGCTTGGAGGAGCCACACTGAGATTGCTCAATCAGGGCAAACTGCAAAGAATAGGACAGATGATCCCCAAATTGGTGTTTATTCTAATAAGTAGATTCACCGAGCCAGCAACAAAAGAGCTTCTACAATTCCTTACTGGTTACCCAGAAACCAAAAACACAGCTCCTGTAAAGGAACCCAGCCTTTGGCTCCCATCCAGACAACCAAGTCAACTATGATGATGATTATTTAATATCTTATTCACCGTATTGTGATGGGTTGGGTCACAGAAACCCCCCTGGGACTGCCACCTGATGTGCTGGGACTGCCTCTGAGCCCATTTTCCTTGGCAGCTCGGGACTTCACTGCCTTGCATTGTTGAGCCAGACCCACTAGCCTGCTACAAACAGAGCCCCAGGTCCGAACCATGTCCCCCAAAAGCTGCAGCCTTAACTGAAAACAACTTAAGAAGTGCTACCGTTTCCAACACCCAGATACCCAGTTCCCAATGGGGTCCAAACCCCAAATAAATCCGTTTTACTCTGTATAAAACTTATACAGGATAAACTCATAAATTGTTTGCCCTCTATAACACTGATAGAGAGATATACACAGCTGTTTGCTCCCCCAGGAATTAATTACTTGCTCTGGGTTAATTAATAAGTAAAAAGTGATTTTATTAAATATAAAAGGTAGGATTTAAGTGGTTCCAAGTAATAACAGACAGAACAAAGTAAGTTACCAAGCAAAATAAAATAAAACACACAAGTCTAAGCCTAATATAGTAAGAAACTAAATGCAGGTAAATCTCACCCTCAGAGAAGTTCCAATAAGCTTCTTTTACAGACTAGACTTCCTCCTAGTTTGGGTCCAGCAATCACTCACACCCCTGTAGTTATTGTCCTTTGTTCCAGTTTCTTTCAGGTACTCTTTGAGGTGGAGAGGCTATCTTTTGTGCCAGATGAAGACAAAATGGAGGGGCTTCCAGGGCCTTATATAGTCTTTCCCTTGTGCAAATCACAGCCACAAGATGGGGTCTCTAGCCACCTGGGCAAGTTACATGTCTATGAATGATTCAGCTTGTTGCAGGCCGACGCCATTGTTTACATGTTAGTTTGAACATTCCCAGGAAAGCTCAGATGTGGATTGGTGTCTCTCAGTGTCCATTGTTAGTTAAGTACTCCCAATTACTTGAATAGCCCCTTCACACTATGTTGACCAAATCTGTCTTATGTGCTTCCTACAGCAAACACTTTAAATACAAGCATAGAGCCTATGCCCATAACTTCAGATATAAAAATGAAACATGCATACAAATAGGATGAATATATTCAGTAGATCATAACCTTTGCAAAGATATGTTACATGGCATATCTAGCTGAAAACATATTCCAGTTATGCCATATTTACACTTATAAGCATATTTCTATAAAGCATTATCGGGTGCAATGTCACACATATATAAAGTTCTACCAATCCCAAGGGATTGGACACATTACCCACCAGGTCAATGAATATTTCTGACCTTATCCAAATACACGCTTACAGCCAATTCTTATTAACTAAACTAACAGGTTTTTAAAAAGAAAAGAGAGAGAGAGGATTGTGATTAAAGATCTATACATACCGATATGAATAAAGTTTTTAGGTCAGTTTCATAGTAGAGATGGTGAGTTGCAAAAAGTTCTTGCAGAATCAATTCCATAGGTTATAATCCAGTAGACTGTCCATATGCAGAATCTTTACAAGTTCTTCCATGAGAAATAGCAAGGTAATCCAGACTGGAGCAGGACACCTCAGTCTTGCAACTCAAGTTTCCCATCACCAAGTTTAAGCAGTACTGAGACTGGGGCCCTAGAGTTTTTTTATAGATCTCCGGCAGGGTGCGGTAGTCTCTTGACAATAGTCAACACAGCAGGCATTCATTGGATGAAGAATGGGTAATATACACTGTGGCTTTAAAGTCAATTCTATTTCTTCTGTATTCAAAGGTAATTAGTTGCAATGATTAGCATAAGGTAATTATCCATTTAAGTATTTCATAGGTAGTTTACTACAAACTTCAAAGAAAAATAAAGACAATGATATTATTACACAATTCCTTTTTTATCTCTTAATCAATAAACTATAGTAACAGAAAGGAATCAGCTGATTATATTGTTAACCTCTAACAAGATATAGGTAAACACAGACAAATACAATCACTATCTTTTTCTAATTCTCTAACAATACAAGTCTACATTTCAAAGCTCTAGTCTATCTAACATGGCTATGTTAGCTATTTATAAGGAATAGCCCTAATTACCATTTAAATACTTCCCTAATATGTCTTTAAATTTTGAATTTGGGTCATTTAGCCTGCTGATTACTTAACCCTTTCTGGATCAGTGTCACACATGCTTATTGACACTTCTTCTGAGTGCTTGTGCAGGGCACCACTCACAGCACCAGCCCTGGTGTGTATGGCCTGCCAGGGGTGAGGGAAATGAGGAGGGAATTGCTTGGTTTCATCAAGCTGAGTACACAGCAACGGCACTGAGTGCTGGCTCCATTTTCCCCAGGCAGTGGTGATTTTTAGCTGATATCTCACTCCTGAGGGTAACAAAGGCATAGAGCACACAGCTGCTGCTGCTGGCATCCCAAAGTCACCTGGGCCTGCACGCTGCTAGCCTGTTTATTTCAATGGTGCCCTTTTAAAGGGGTGCGGAAAGAGGGACTTTTAAAGGGGTGGGCAAAGAGGGACTTCTGGTTTCCATGACCTCTGAGCAATGGAGTTCACAATTGTGATCAGAGCGGTCAATGTCAGGCATTGTGGGACAGCTGCTGGAAGACTGTTAGTGTTGGCATAGGTAAGGCAGTGCCTACACTCACCCTACATTGACCTCAATACATTGACCATGACTCAATGCTGCTCATGGAGGTGGTGTTACTGGGGCACCATAGCGAGGAACTTACATCAGTGGAAGATTAATTTAAATGCAGACACTTGCACAACAAGGTTGATGCAAGGCAACTTATGTTGACCTAATGTTGTCATGTAGACCAGGTCTTAGAACAGGCAGTAGAGGACTGAGGATAGAGTTCCACTTCAGTTAAACTATTACCTGTAAGCACAGTGGAAAACTATCTACATGTAAAGGCTGAAGTTGATGCTGACGCCTAAAACTTAAGTTGACCTAGCTATGTTGCTCAGGGGTGTAAAATATGTACACCCCTGAGACACCCAGGTAAGCCGACTTAAGCCCCAGTCTAGATGTCACTAAGTGGACAGAAGAATTCTTCCATCTACCTAGCTACCAGTGCTTGAAGGGTGGATTTACTACAGCAGTGATTCCCAAACTTGTTCCGCCGCTTGTGCAGGGACAGCTCCTGCCGGGCCAGGCCGGTTTGTTTACCTGCCGCGTCCTCAGGTTCGGCCGATCGCAGCTCCCAGTGGCCGCGGTTCGCTGCTCTAGGCCAATGGGGGCTGTGGGAAGCGGTGTGGGCCGAGGGACGTACTGGCCACCCTTCTCACAGCCCCCATTGGCCTGGAGCAGGGAAACTGCGCAAGCGGCGGAACAAGGTTGGGAACCACTGCACCACAGCAATGGAAAAACCCCTTCCGTTGCTGCAGCAAGTGTTTCTGCAGTGGTGCTACAGTGGCCAGGGCCGGCTCCAGGCACCAGCGTTCCAAGCAGGTGCTTGGGGCGGCAGTTAGAAGGGGGCGGCAGTTCCTCCAGCTGCAGCAGCAGCTTCTCTGTTCCGCCCGCCGCCGCGGCAATTCGGCGGCAGCTTCTCCCCTTTGCCGACCACGGTGGCAGTTCTTTTCACTGCTTGGGGCAGCAAAAACTGTAGAGCCAGCCCTGAGAATGGCATAGCTGCAGGGCTGAAGCTGTGGTGCTTGGCACTTGTAGGCATAGCCTAAGGTTTTAATTAAAGGTAAAGAGAACTATGGGTAGTGTTTTGTACGTTAATTCTTTCGCCAAGTGTCAGAAATGCACGATTGCAGAGGTAAGACAGTATAAATGTATGGCAAGGTATATTTGCTCTTATAACAGTTTAATATTGACTGACTGACTTTTAACCACTTCATCCCACCTGATCCACCTTTGCAAGGTTTAAGAAAAACTGATTGTGAAAGGTGTTTAGCACCTGCAGCTACCATTGATTTATTAGGATTTACGAGTGCTTGGCACCTTTGATCAGCCCACTGTTACATGCATTATACATACAACCAAACTATTTGGGGAGCTGATATTAGTCTGTAGTTCATTTGCTCTTAGTTGAATCACATAATGAAAACTGGTTTGTTTGTACTTTGAATAATGTGAAGGGAACTGGCTCATTAGTCCCTCTTCAAACAATAAATTATATGGTTTTTGACTTGTTTGCTTTTCAATGAGGAGCAATGACTGTTTCATTAATTGTTTCTTATTTATTTAGTGTAGCAGAATGTGGATTGATTTTTAAATCAATTTTTAGTAAATTACTCTTTAGATCAGTCTCCAAAAAAAATAAATTTCCTCCACATGTGAAAACTACACGCTGCAAGTGTTGGGAAGGCAATGGGATACAAAAATATCACTCTGATTTTTTGCTTCTCCGATCACGGGGCTACTAGAAGGCAAAAACTGTATTTTTTCCCTTTGATATACATATCACTCTTAACAAAAAAAGAGGTGATAAGGCTGTCCATAATCTTACATTAGAATATATTCAGCTTGATCTAAACATTTTTGCACAGCTGTAACTGTCAGTTTTGGGTGTGGCTATTTAAAACGAATATAGTAGTATCAGTACAACCCTTAGTACAGGCATAGTTATTTTGGTATAAAGGTGACTATTACTAGTAGTTTATTCCCCTTTTTCATGTGGGTACAAATTATTGGCCTTCTTTACACTAAAAAGTTGCACTGCTTTAACAGGTATAATCCCCCTGTGGTGGACACAATTAAATTAAGTACAAAGGTGCTTCATACAAAAGAAGGCAAGAACACAGTATGGATTTTAGCCAGGCCATAACTTTATTAGTCAAATTAGATCCAAGGTTCCTGTCAAATGACAGCCCAGCACACTTACACACCCCCCACTGGTCCTTTGCCAACTCTTGGGGCTCCCATCACAGTGGGAGCCAGTCATCACACTAGAAGGGTCTCTGGGTTCCTCCATTCACCACCTAGCATCCATTCCTCTTTTGGGAGTTGAGGTGAGAAGGCATCTTGACCCCCCGCCCCCTGCAGCCAGCACCACCATCAAGTGTATCGATGCAGCAGTCCACCTGAGCAGTACCCCAGACCCTGGTTCGCATTTGTCCCAGGGGGTTAGACACAATGGCTCCATCTTGTAAAGGGATGCCCTCAGAATTCCCATTATGGCCTATCTAGAAGTTCAGCCAACACAATACCAAGATTATCCAGGAACAGATTGGTGCTTATGTCGGAGAGGTGCACTCCATCCTCTTGATAAAGCTCAGCTGCACTCTGGGCTTATAACTGAGCCACTTAGAACTCCAGCCATGCTGTTACTTTCCAGCTGGCCTTCTTGTGGGCCCTATCCGCCTTTTTCATAGGCAGAGGTCAGTCTGCCATACCCTGTGGGCTAGTTTCTCCAACATTACTATCCCCACACTGGCAAACATGTCCACTAGATGTCCAATATCCCACTTGGCCTTCCAAATCACATGAAAGCCAAAGCACTTTCCCAGGTCATTCTCCCCTAGATAGATAATGGGGCACAAGCCCAGCAAAGGAGAAATGAGCTCATCATCAGCTGTGCAAAGAGAAAATTGCATCCCACCTGAGGCCTGGCTGCATGTCCCTTGCTGAGCTACATGCTCTCCTGTAAGCCTAGTGCACAATGCTGTGCCCTCAAATGCCATATCCCCAGTCATAGCTGTGTTCTGATACATTCTGTGTGACAGGCATGGAGAAGGAAGCACACATGGTTAAAAGCTGTGGTGCTTACAGCCCACCACATGCACTGGTCTTCCCTCAGGCAACCGTGCATAAGACTTATAAGCCCTGGATCACCACACCATATAGCCTGGACTTCTGATGGACCCCAGAGCCAACTAGACCGCTGCTGTTGTGGCCCCTATACAGAATGAGTGGAGCCATATTCTCACAGTGGCAGGTCCAAGAGTGACAGCCTCTTCCTAAACATGCCCACAAACCGGAACTGGTAAGGAAGGAACCCTGCAGGAAGAGGGGACTTTCACCTGGTGACCATTGAGCCACATATGGCAGGAACGGTGTACCAGATCACCAGCCTCACCAATGCCAATTTGATTGATTTTTGATTGCAGACCTTGACCTGTAGACAGTCCCTTTCCACTGCATGTCTTATAGCTTGAGAGCCCACCCCAAAGAGTCTCCCTTGGCTGATGGGAACAACTCACTGAGCCAAAAGGCCCTGAAGAAAACTGACAGAAAGGCTGCCTTGAAATGTGCAGCCTCACCCCACCCCACATCCCCAAATAGTAGACCCCAGGAAGAACCTCAACTAATTGTTGAAGGACCTGCAAGTCACTGGCTTCCTGACATTGCTCTGCATCCCAGCAGCCCAGGCCCAAGCCATCCCTCATCCTGCTGATCATGAATCCCCGATAGGGGTCCAGATGACCCACAGACCTTCAGTAAAAGCCCACCCTAGATAATGCGTTAGCTATCGCAAGACCATAAACAGCTAAATTTGGGCTTCTGGTGTAGGCCAGGCCATGGATAAAACCTCAGCCCCCCCCCCACTTCTCCCCCCCCCCCAAAAAAAAACCTCTTCAAATGGCATTGTGTAAACTAAAAGGGTGCGTGGTGCAAGTGCTCCCTTCAGCAGTAACTGTTCTGGCCATTCCTTGGCCTCCAGTGCTCTGAATCTGGTGACCTACAATCAAGAGCACTTTGGCTATGTTAAGCCCAGGTGCATGCCTGGCAGCGCAATGGATATTGCATGCATGTTTCTGTTTGGCAATGTTCGTTGTTAAACATCTCTAGAGGCAAGAGCCTGCTTTGAGAGCCTTAGTCACAGTAAGGATTCCATGCAGGTGGAGCCACTCCTCCCCTTCCCTGGGAAGGGCTGCTGTGTCCCGTGCTAGTAAAGGAAATCTCTCTTTTTCACAAAGCCGTGGTGAGACATGAGAGAGACTAAGCCCTGATGTCCTGCCCTTATATCATTCCAGCAAGAGTGGGGTTGAGTACCTTCCAGTTCCTGTCCAGGAAGACAAAAGAGACAACCAAGCCTCTGTTCAGAACACAATGTGCATGTTTCACAAGCATGGACTGTTTGGGGTGAGTAGGACTCCATCCCAGGGGTGATCTGCCATCCCCGGGCCCACTTGAGTGCACACAAGGAGAGACAGATGGAATAAATTCCAAAGCTGAACTATTTCCCCTCATTCAGGAATCTGGCAACGAATGTTCAGTTCATCCATCAAGTAACTTGTGCACTCACACTCTAGCCAGTCTGTGGGTCCAGGAAACACCCATCTGACTGGGAGAATTCTGCACTGGCACTGACTGATATGCTTGAGCAGGACTGATATGTAAGGACAGAGATGGACACACAAAAAGCCATTTAAGGCATCGTGTTGCGTTGTGGCTGAAACCGGCGCTCCCCTTCCAGCTAAAGCCCCAAGCCTCGGCAACCTCCACAGAGCTGGAGAGCCACAGGGCCTTAAGCCCCAGCCTCTGCGGGGCTGAAGCCAGAACGGAGCTGCGGGGCTGAAGCCCCAAGCCCCAGCACTCCCCCTGGTCTAAAGCCCTGAGCCCCAGTGCTCCTGCGGGTCCTGAAGCTGTAAGCCCCAGGGCTAAAGTCCTGAGGCAATACAGTATTTGCTCTTTTGTTTGTGGGGTTTTTTTGTTCGTTTGTTTTTTGTCTGGTTGACTGGTAAGTCTGTAACTTCTGGTTTTCCTATCTTTGAGGTTCTACTGTATCGGGAAAGTTAAAGTGGTACAACTTTTGTGTGTAGACAAGGCCTTCAACTGTAATCTCCTTTGTTAGATTAGTGCAATGGAATCAAAAAGGGGAGGGGGAGAGGACAATAGCCTGATTCTGCAAACTGATTGACTGCAATAGGCCTATTCATGTAAGGATTGCCTGTAATTTCAAGGGGTTGCAGATCAGACCCATGCTTACTAATAATGATGGGCCATTGGAAAAGTACTAAACGGGCTGTGACCTGTGAGGCTGATCAAGCCGTAAATGGTTTTTTGGAAGCAACATTAGTCACTATTCAAGCACATAAGTGAACAAATGGAGCTGGCAAGCAGAGATATACAAAGGAGAAACTCTCTGCTTTTGCTATTTTTGATCCTAAAAAAAGCTGAAAGGGACACATTTTTCTGGGAGGAGAAAGGTCAGCAATTTATTTTTTAAAATTTCTGTTGGCTTTGCTAATAGGGTTCTTACATAAGAGAGAATTTGTTATCCCACAACAGTCAGAACCAGGGAGTAATTAGCATCATTTCTTTTTTCCTGTCCTGTGTTGAGCTGGTTGGATCTAGGATAATAGCTGCAATGAGTGTAATCACGGGGCTGTGTTTCACTCTTGAGAGCTCTGCTGACAGCACAAACTACAAGAACAGCAGCAGCACTGCAGAGCTGTTTGTGAGGAGCAGCTGAGCCACAGGCTGGAAGTGGAGTGTGGTTAATTAATCTTTCTGGGCCAGATTCTGAGCTCAGCCGCTCTAGTTTCACACCAGTGTAGTTCCATTGATTTAATTTGAGTTACTCCTGATTTATACTGGTGCAAAATGGAAGTATAAATACACCCTCCTGCCTTTTTCAGATTTTTTTTTTTCTATTCCTTGGGAAGCAATGTAGAAAGCTATTTTCCTTATCTTCTTAAGTAAATACAAGACAAGTATCATGAATGTAACAGCTGGAATGTCAGGTCGCATCATACTGTAGAACTTAGAGTTAGAAATAGGGAAGGAGACACGGAAGAAGAAAGATTATTAGACCAAAACATGTTTTCATTTATAAAGCCAACACTTCTCTGCTTTCTCATTCTTGATCAGGTCCTTGAGTTTGACCAGATAGTTTCACAGATAGCAATGTCAGGTCATCATAATGATTTAATGTACCATAACAGGCCGATCCATTTTGCATACAGTAGATATAAGCCTCCATTTGAAGAACAGATTTGAATACACCTGGACTTGAAAGTAGATCTGAATGTTGCCACTGGCCTCTATTTCTTTCTATTGGGCCACACATAAAAAACAGGATTCAAACACTCAGATTTTTGAAAAGTCAGAGTCTGGATTCCAAGACAGCCTGGATGTCTTTGGCCCATCTTTGGTTATTAAAGTTCTACTATTTTGTCAGCATACCGTAATGTATTACTACTGCTAAAACAAGGCCTTTTCCTTTCCCTGCATTAATACTAAGAAATAGTGCTGAACTTGAGACGGGCTTGAACTTCATTCCTAAGTCTTGAACTGTGTGGTGGCTCAGAATCTGGAGCTCAGCACAGAGCCAAATTCTGCCGTTCACAATAATCTCTAGCAAAACAATACAGAACCAGATTTTGTTACTCATTTTCAGTCGAGCTGCAGTTATGTCCAGCAGTTTTGGGACAAAGATCTGGTCTGAGGACAATATGCTCAGAAGACCTGATTCAACATCCATTGAAATCCATGGGAAGGCTCTCATTGCCTTCAGTGGCTCAGCCCCATAATGGTTTTATTTCTCGCTTTATAAATTGTGTCATATGGATGCTTTAAGAGAATTGTTTTTCCTAAAATGAGCAGTGAAGTTACATTACATGGTGGTAAAAATGCCTGCACCCTCTCTGCACTATAACTTTCAACATTGCTACTTCCAGTGAAGAATTATGAGTCCTTGCTTTGCCACTGACAGCTGCATCCTGACAGTCTAGGAGATAAGAAGACTCTCTGGCTGAGCTGAAAGCATATGCTCGAGAATGTTCACTGGGCCCACTTGAAAACTGCCAATGGTGGTATACATATTGTCAAAGTGAATTTATTAAAACTAGTGTTAAACAGATTCAAACCAATGGTTACAAATGATCACCAGCATTCTTATTTTAGCTAAATAATCATACTTAGCAATTACATAGCAAAATGCTTTGGCAAATATTAAATAACTCATCTCCCAAAATACCTCTCTGAGGAAAGCAACTAAATATTCTCTGTCATGCTATCTGGGGTGGCTCATGACTGTGAGTGCCTACCTCAGGGCTGACTGTCAAAAAAAAAGCAGACACCCCAAACCAGTGGTATGTTCCATAACGAGATTTCACCAACTCAGTACCAAATGTGAACTCCAAAAGTACTACGATAGTCTTATAATGGAGTCACAGACAGTCCCCTTAGATACTCCAGGCTACCTTGCAACCAAGGCAAGCTGGACTACATGATAAATGGTCACTTATACCAAAAAACACAAAATATACAGGCTACACCCAGTCCCAAGAGACCAGTCAATCTCCCAGGTCGATTTGCATCCTAAAACTCACACCAAAGACAATGCTGGTAGCCAGTTCTATAGTAACTAACAAACCTGTAGTTAGTAACCTATAGGTTTTTTAGCTAAGAAAAAGGAAATATGAGTTATTGAGAGGTTAAAGCAGGTAAAATCTATTTACAACTGAGTCACAGTCTATCATTTCAAAAGGTAGCAGAGATGGAGGAATCTGACAGTTTTCCAAAAGACTTTTAGGGTTACCCAGAGTAAGTCTGGGGGTCTCTATCTTCTCTGTCGGTTATTCTGCCTTGTTAGACTCCAAACTGTCCACAAAGAATTTTTCCTTGTGTCCATATTTATAGCTTCTCACATAAACCAAGGTGTCAGCAATTGTTGCCACACAGGTTCCTTCTTCATGGAGCCAGGGGAGGAATGCACTTAACAAAATCTTCGATCTCACACACAATGCAGAGAAAGCAGTGTTCTAAATGAGCACGTGGTCCAATGGATTGGATGCTAAACTGGAATTCGGAAACTTGGTTTAGATTTTAAGATTCTTCCACTGACCTGCTGTCTAACCTTGGGTAAATCACTTTAACTGACTGTGTTACTGTTTCCCCTCCCACCCTTAATCTGTCTTGTTTATTTAGACTGTAAGCTCCTTGAGAACAGGATAGTCTCTTACTATGTATTTGTACATTGGCTAATCCAGTGGTGCTCTGATCTCGGTTGAGACATCTACACACTGCTGTAATACAGATAATTAATGATAACAATAATAGAAAACCTACCTGCTTCCGAGGCCTTGCTCCCTGATTAATAATCTAGTATCGGTACTATTTCCAGTGTTACAGGAGCTTTCAGTCTTCCAGCTTTGCAAGAAAAAAATGCCTAAGGCTGACATGTATCACTCTACCATCTCCAGTTTATAGTCTTAAAATTCTAGTGTCATGCTGGGGATTTCCTGCCCCACTGGGTGAATTCCATTGAATGACACAGAGTACCATGTATAGTTTTCCTTAAAAGAAAGAAAGAAAGAAAGAAAGAAAGAAAGAAAGAAAGAAAGAAAGAAAGAAAGAAAGAAAGAAAGAAAAGGGAAGGACAGGAAAGTACCTTGTTCTCTTAAGAGGGGAGGAAAAAATAAACATTTAACTCCTGGATTTCGAGATTCCCCTTTTCTCTGTTCCTCAAGAACGAAGGTGGAGAAAATGAATGAAAATTCTTATAACAAATTGACAGAGTCCTTACTTTGTCTTGATTTTATTTATCCCTTTGTCAAACTTCTGACCTCTCAGCTCAGCCTGTGTCTGCTTCCTATTTGGTCTTCCTGTGTCCCACCTCCCTGTGTTGACTTTCAGCATTTTAATATGTGTTGTTTCTCTTTACTTATCCCTTCTCATGGCCCTGTTCATTCATTCTCTCTCTTTCTCTTTGCTTCCCTATTTCCATCTTTCAAATACAGCAGCTACGGGTGGTCAGCGTGTAAGGGAGTCCCAGCCATATCTCCTCTGGCATATGGGAGTTGCTCCTTTGGCTCTGTATACCCAAAGGTCCCCGTACACAGAAAGAACCCTCTAGCAACTGGAAAGAGGCTGTTTTGCACCAACAGAGCAGTCCAAAGCTTCTGTAATGCAGCCCACGATTGAGCCTGTATTCTGGAATCTCCAGCTCAGAAAACTGAACAAATAAAACCAAATGAATCTCCAGTGGAATCACACTGTATCTGAGGAGACAATTAGCCTTGTGTGACTCACAGTCATTTTAACCTTCCCCACCAGACAGGGCAAGACAGTAGTGACCTTCATTTCCCACACGCATTCTGAAGTGGCATTGTTATGGGCTAGACTGTTCCATTAACCCTTATGCCAGCTCCCCCACTGCACATCTGTGTATTAGTGAGACAGAATCATTATTATCCGTATTACCATAGTGCTTAGGAGCCCCAGTCACTGACCAGGACCCTGTTGTGCTAGGTGTTGTACAAACAGAACAAAAAGATGTTCCCTCCCCCAAAGAGTGTACAGTCTTGCCCTAAATGATTATTATATAACAATAGCAAACAGGGCATTTTAACGTTTCCCTAAACAGTGTATTACAGGTTAGAGTGCAGATTTTAATGTTTCTCTTTCTAGTTTGGGGGAGGAGGGCATGCAAATTACTGTTCATTTTTAGCAATAAAAACTGTTTACACTTTGCTTTAAATTGTTTTTCGTGAAAAACATAAAACACGTGCCCCCCTCTGACGCCCAGTTCTGCCTGGGATGACATCTAGTGAAAGAGCTTCTGAGCCCAGTCACTACCTCTGCAAAGGGGAAAATTTGTGTATTTGCAGTGTGGTGATGGTGGGGGCAGGGGTTAAGCCTGTTCTTAAATTTTTCCTGTGATGGGCTATTGTCATGTTCTATCAGTTTAAACTAAAACTAAACACCCTATTCATAGCATAATGGGTAGAGGTAAAATGTCCTTCATCAGTTCACTGGCGCAGTGACACCTCCTGTCATGCAGCAATGTGTGCTGCCACAGGGTCTAGATATTAGTTTTCCCAGTTTGAGGGCAGGTCCCTTTAGAAGCTGATTTTAAAGAACAAGGAGTGATGTTCTCCTGCACTATCTAAGGGCAGGATCAAGCCCCTGGCATTTATATCATATTTTCCTCTTGCTGTTCTGAATGTCACAGGTGGTTAGCGGATAGCTGTGTGCTGTGCATTCAAAAGACACTGGAAAAGAAAAGCCCAAACATATTTCCTAACATCTTTCATTGTCTTCATTTTAGCTTTCAATAAAGAAATTCACAAAGCAAAGGAAGAAGAAAGAATCATTATGAATCGGATCACGTATATTGTTCAGTCATGATATAATACCCTTTTTCCCATTTGAGAGGTTAAAATAATCTTTGAGTTTTCTGCCAGTGTTAGCAGCACTAATAAATAACACTTTCATGAGACAGGAAGGTCTTAGTATGGCAAGAGCCGTGAGTATCTAAGCCCTGGCAAAGACCTCCTCTAAGTCTGTTGATCACTTACATCTCTGCTGGTAACAGCAATTGTGAAACCAAAATATTCTATATGAGAGAGACAGTGACATGCAAACATACCCAGACCCGGGAGTTAAGTTTTCAGATTTGAAGAGCCTCTCCTCTCTTGAGAGGCAATAGGGATGGGTGATATGGTTTGATTTGAATAGAAATTGATCCAAACCTTTATCCTCTGGACTGATTTGGTACATCTACACAACCCGCAGCTGCCAGCATCCCAGGCTGGGTCAACAGACATGGGCATGCAGGACTCATCCTAGTGCTCTAAAAATAGCTGTGTAGACCGTGCTTTGAAGCTGCAACGTGGGCTGCAGCTCAGGCTCTGAAGCCCTCCCTTCCCGCTCAGGTCAGAGCCCGAGCCGCAACTTCAGAGTGCTGTGTACAGAGCTCTTTTTAGAGCACTAGCGTGAGACCCGCAACTCTGAGTCTGTCAACCCAGGCTGGGAGACTCATTGCCGCGGGCTGAGTAGATGTACCCATGGAGACTTAAATGGTCATTGGCTTTATTCTCAGTCTTTGCACGGGGTAAATTTCACCTTCCCTATATGTTCCTGGCCTGCCCCCAAACTGTTTAGTGGGAAAACTGAGGAAAGCAGAGGAGGAACAGGCACCAGAGCAATTATCATTCATTTGTATTGTGTTAGCACCAAGTACCCCAGTCAGAGACCAGACCACCATTGCACTAGCTGCTGTACAAGCGCAGAACAAAAAGACACTCTCTGCCCCAGACACCTCCGGTAGGTTGTGCTCCTACAAATGCTTAAGCAAATGTGCTGAGTGATCCCTATGAGGCCTACTAACATGAGCTAAACTACACATCTGCTTCCTGTAATCAGGCTAGGACTGTACTCTGGTTTTACAGTGGTGTTTTTCCACAGACTTCAGTCCATAAATCAAATGACTCAGTGATATGAGATAAAAAATATAAGTGACTGTTTTGCAGACGAGCCAGTTCTTTTCCAAATACCAAATTGCCAAATTTCTGATCCAAATATGAATTTGTTCTCTTAAATTTGGCTGTAAAAAAGTCTGGGATGAGCAACGTGGCTGAGTTAATATCAGGGAAGCAACAAAAGGACATTTTCTGACCTTTAAGTGTGTGATTGTTCAACCCTTAGGCTTCTCTAATTCTCATTGGTTGCATTATCATTTTTAGTTAGGATTAAACCTCTTTTAAAAAACAAATAAAGAACTAAGTAGGGACGGATAAAATGACTTGTTAAAATAAAGCTGATCAAGACATTCTGAAGATTATAAAAGGTCCATTTTGAAGCAAATGAACTCCTCTCCCACCGAAATATGGCTGAAGTGGTGCATCAGACTTGTGTTAGCCCTCTGCACAGGCACGAATTTCACTGCGAGAGCTAAAGGAGCTACACAGACCACTATTGCCACGGGAGTGGGCTTTGCTGTATTGGAATAATGCACAGGTGGGAACTGCTTCTCCTCTGCCTTGCACCTGTGCAGTCATTTACACCTGGGCAATGTGGGTGGCAAGCCCTGTCATTCACTTTGCAAAGGAGTTGCTGCTTTACAAACAGGCATTTTGTATCAAATGGACAGGGACAGAGCTGCAAAAGGGTGAGAAACCACCGGTAGGTCAATCCCAGCAGTGCTTCTGTTCCCAGACTGCTATTTATTTAAAATTGCCCGAAGAACCCTGTAGTTAATTCTGTGGGCACTTCCAGGTGTGCCGGCAAATGCAACATCTGAGTCCAGCTGCAAAAAGTCATAGTGGGGCTAGATTGTAACTGTACAATCTGTCCTTAGTGAGGGGCTCCCCAGAGCTGCACTGCCTCAGGAGTAGCATCGTTACAATTCCTCCCCTGCTCATCTTTGCTCTGATTGGGAGAAGTAAACTACTTCACCCACTTTTGTAGCACAACTTACTCCCACTGTGCAGATGGCCAGCTATTCTAGCTGATGAGTTGGAAAGGGAGGGTGCTGGACTCCTTCCATTTCCTACCTTTTGGTTCATAGTAGGGATCGTGAGGCTAGTCACCTCTGCTTTTTTCACTGTAACCAGAGCAGGTCCAAGCAGAGACATAGGGAGGTCTTATTCCCCTGTGTAGCCAAGTAAGCGTTGTGACAATCTAATGCATAGTTTGGGGCTGGCTCAGTACCAAGCAAGGTCAAGCGTGGCTCAGATGCAAAGGAATGCACAAAGCTACTATAATTTTCTCCATGTTTGTTTGTGGTGGGTTTGCCTAGACACCTCTTGGCCCATCTCTAACGTATGGCAGGGGCATCTAGACAGAGATGCTTAACTATCTCTAAACCTCCTGGTAAATGTTTTTACAGGTATAATAATTGTGCTGTTGAATGGTCATCAGAATCCAGTTCCTTGCTCACTATCTGGCTGAGAGTGCATTTGACTGCAGTGGGTGCTGGGGAGGGACACCCAAGTTCAAAGGCAGCTTTGTATCATTTCCTCCCACTTCCCTGTGCTTGTCTGTCTTCCCTTAGCTGATGAGTTCTCTTAAAGTTATTGCACTGTGGTCTCTATAACCTATTTGCCTTTTTTCTTTGATTCAGCACATCAAAGGCATGCAGGATACTAAACTTATAGTAGCACAGAGGGTGCATAAAGCAACATTTCTAACAGGTCGCTTCTGTGAGAGAGGAACTGAAATTTATAATTTAGGCTGATGGCCTACTCCAGCCAGAGGCACCTGCAGTAGCTAACGTACTCTCCTCCTTTCATCTGGCACAAGAACTGAAGATCATATCACAGCAGATGCCCGTCTGAAGCCAGTCTGAAAGCCAGTCTGAAATTAGTGCCATTTGTCTTTAAATGTCAGGATGATGTTACACTTGACATCTACATGGTGACACATTGTGCTGTGCTACAGCCCTTTGCACCCCTTTGACTCTAGGCCCAAGGAGGCCGTGAAACAGGGTATGGAAAGGCAGGCAATCATCAGAAACACAGATATATATGTATAAAGTAATGGAAGCGTCAGCATAATCCCCTAATTAACTTTCCCTGGACACTCTTATGCAGTAGATCATGCCTGAAACATTCCTACTCTAGTTCATTCTTCTTCTTCCTTACCCTTCGCACCTTTCTGTTTAGAACAGACATGTAGTCTTCATTGCTTTTGCATATTTCATTTGCCATATGTTATATTAATAACACAACTTATACCATGGCTACGTTCTAGATCCTGTGATTATCAGTGAATTTACAGTTCTACAGTGGGTCTCTTCACCTGCTCTAAATCCTTCCTATAATTATCTAATTAAGAACACATAAGCACTTTTCTTAACGGTGACATACTGCCGTTGCTCTTCATAAGTATTCTTTGTTTTCTGTTCTGAGCCAGATCTTCCTCTCCGCCCATCATCTACTCCTGCTACATTTTTAACTTCTGAAGCAAGCTACAGCATAAATTCTGGCACCATCCCAAAGGCTTTCCTCAGCCCTAGACAAACTACCTTAGGTGAGTTGGCAGGGGTTTAGGAATAGAAGGGGTGTTTTAATTGTGAGTCAGTGATGGTGGAAAGTCTGTCTCAAAGAGGAAGGCGTTGAACCATTTCCTAAAGATGGTCAGACTCTGGATTTGCCTTCTCTCCCCTGGAAGTGTGTTCTTTAGCCAGAGCCCCTTGAAAGACAAAGTTTTGTCCCCAGCTCTCTCATGCCTCATCCTGGAGTTTGTGATCTGCCTTGTCTCAGAGGAGCACAATCTGAATTTGGTTCATTGATCAAAATTCA
This sequence comes from Eretmochelys imbricata, assembly GCF_965152235.1. Taxonomy (NCBI): domain Eukaryota; kingdom Metazoa; phylum Chordata; order Testudines; family Cheloniidae; genus Eretmochelys; species Eretmochelys imbricata. The sequence goes on from NC_135572.1 coordinate 148,184,957, forward strand.
GTTTTTGGTCTTGCTGTGGCTTGATCTATTAATTGCTTTGAAAATTAGGATCAAAGCCTTAAACTAGGTTCGGAAGTTGACTGAATCTAGTGGAGAGACTTGAGCATGAGCATGACGTGTTCACAGTGGCCATGGACAAGGTGACAGCTGCTTTCTATGCCAGCTAGAGCCTGTGCAGCTTCTTCACATTCACTTTCAGGTACAGTGAGTTACAGTAATCCAGCCTGGAGGTGACAAATGCATGGATTACTGTGGCCAGGCCATTGCCAGGGGAAAGGGATGAAGTTTCCTAGCTAGGGTACCACCTTTCTAATTGCTGGATCCTGAGGCCCCACCCCTGCTCTGCCCCTTCCCCTGAGGCCCCATCCCTGTTCTGCCTCTTCCCTTGAGGCCCCGCCCCCTTCTGTCTCTCTTTCCCCCCAAGGTCCCGCCCTCATTGCTCACCCCTCTCCTTGCCTCACCCCATCACTCGCTGGATTATCTCAAAGAGTTTGCCTACAGGTAGGAGGTAGCTCTTGCTGAGCAGGGGCTGGTGTGGGTTTATGACCCAGAACATCCCCCCATCCTGGGTAACTGGTCTTTTGATTCAGGTGCCATTTAGGGTTGCCAGGTCCCCTTTTCAACCAGACTTTCCAGTCAAAAATCAAACACCTGGAAACTCTAAATGGCACCTGGACACAGAAGCGAAAAAACAAACTTTCTGGGTAAAACCCAGATAGGTGGCAATCATATTCCTAGCAAGCTATCGGTGAAAGAAGTCATGTTTGGAAACTGACCTTACCTGCTCATTCAAGCTCAGTGAGAAGTCAAACAGGAACCTGAGGCCTTGCACAACTTTGAATTGGGGCTTGATGCCTTCAGTGGAAGGTGGAGACAACATCTTGGACAGTTCTTTGAAGTGTTTCCCCTTTGTAACCAGCATCACTTTGGTCTTGCCTGGGTTCAGACTGAGCAAGCGGCCTTCATCCAAGGGCTAATTTCTTGGAGGCATTCTGACATTTTAGTAATGGTGGTGGTTGCAAATGAGTCAGCCATGAGTTGAGTGTCATCAGCATGCTGTTAGCATCTGAGCCCATAGCATCTCACCATCTCTCCCAGTGCTTTCATATAGATTTTGAAGTGGGAATGGTATGGGTCCCTGCCAGTGAGGGCTTTCAGAGTGGAGAAACAGTTACCCATCAGCACTATCTGAGTTTTGTTAGAGAGGTACAACTGGAGCCACTATATGCTGGGCAATCTAATTCTGCTATGTCATGTAGGCATATCAGTAGTTCTTTTTATCTAATGTATCAAAGGCTGCAGAGAGGTCCAGCAGTATGAGCTTGGAGACCTTACCAGTGTCCACGGGCATGAGAAAGTCATTCCTGCAGCTTTCAAGCTTACACAGACCTGAAGAAGAACTCTGTGTGGCTTGGAAGCTACTCTCTCACTCACCAACAGAAGTTGGTCCTGATTGTAAGGCATCCAGGATGTTGGCTGATATCACTTGTTGGAGTTTGCTGGTTACTACTTTCTCCCATTTTGTCCAAGAAATAGACATGGAGATAGAATGGTAACTGGCCAGATCTTCAGGGTTGGGTGTTGGTGTCTTGAGGACTGGGTGAACTACTGCATTGTTCAACGAACTTGGTAGGTGAGCTTTTCTGGAAGGAGACAATGATTATTTCCCTTATTAATGGGCACAGTCATTTTTCACTGGCTTTTACATGCCAGGAAGGGCATGCATCCATTTCACAGGTTGTGGTTCTGATGTTTTGCAAAGCTTTTTGAGTTTCAGTATGTGTGATGGGGACAAACTCAGTCAGAGGTGGTGAGGCAGATAATACAGTCTGGTCTGGGGTGGAATTTTCTTTCTTAGTTATCTTCATACACATTCTCTTGATCTTACCAGTGCCGGATGCTGACAGATCTTTACAGTGATTGTTGCTTCGGTCTGGTGTCTCAGTTATGCAGTCTGTGTTGATTAGCCATCTCACTGTGTGAAATAGATCATGTCACAGTTTCAAGGTAACCGTGCCTGTATCCCCGCCTCCTTCCCCTCCCCCAATGGTCCACTCCATAAGTGCCTGTTCAGGTATCCAGGCACCACCCGTCTCTGGGAAGAGACCTTTGTTCAACTCCCTTCTGAGCTACTTAAGGCTGCACATCTCCCTGCCTTACACTGTGATATCCCCAGCAGGGAAATCGGCCTAATGGCTGGCGCCTGTGCTTTGCTTTCTCTCTGAGCGCTATGAACAATATATTGCCTGCAGTTACCAAAGCAAGCACATTTATTCTTAAGGTAAAAGCATTACAGGGGAAACATAATGAAAACAATAAACATATTTCAACATACACTAAACATAGCAGGACTCACCCATCAGTCTTACAGGGCATTGGTAGGCCAAAGTCTTTCCAACTTTTCTGCAAGGGTTGGGTCTCCCCTTGGACAGAGGGTGGTCCTGTCCATTTTCCGGATCAGAACCAAGGTTCTGAGTCAGGTTAAAACCAGCCTATTTATATCAAAAGCCCTTTATTTGTCTGTTGATCTGTGTAAAACCCAGTTTGAAGCAATATATGCAAGCCTTCCCAGGGAGTGGTACCTCTCTGCAGGTGTTTACAACCTGAGTGATTCACTTTAATCACCCCCACCATTTTTACCCGGAGAAGCTCTGGTAACAATTTGTGGCATACCATTCCCAGCCCACAGTGATTCATAAACTTACAATATACTCCCCCAGAGATACTGCATGCAATTGTAATATCTGTCACAGCTCTACTGGCCATGATTCTGACACATTGATTGCAGAGGAGTAGAAGGCTCATTTTGCTTCCTTTATGCAGTAGTGTAGTCCCTTGCAAGTGTGGTTTGTGCTGCTAGCAGAGGGATTAATGATGTTTCTTCCACCACTTGCATTCTAACTTTCTGTATCTGCTCTTCAGATGTGTGAACTATGGTGATTGTCTCAATTGATATGGGTGGAGTGCACAGCCTGGGAACCAGGAATAGAGGGTAGGGGGCAAAAGGTGATTGCACTGTTGTGCTAATCTCTAGGACAAGTTGAAAACCAAGGGAGTTCAGATGTCTTTGGTTCTCACTATCTTAGAAGGAAGGAAGGAAGGAAGGAAGGAAGGAAGGAAGGAAGGAAGGAAGGAAGGAAGGAAGGAAGGAAGTCTCTGATCTCTGTTTGAATGAGGTGGTGATCAGACCAGGAGAGTGATATGTTTGTGACTTCTCCAATATCCAGTTCTAAACTGAAGTTAGGATCTAACATATGCCTGCATGTGTAGATCCAGAGACTGCCTGGGAGAATCTCATGGTTTCCATGTAGGCCATGAGATCAAGTACTACTCTATCAAGATTGTCTATGTGAAGGTTGAGGTCACAGAGGACAAGGAATTTGGGAGCTTCCAGTACCATGCTGGACTGCAGCTCTGACTTATTCCAGATAGTTGACAGAGTTCCCACCTGGAGATGTGTGCACCGCGTGGGAATCTAGGTTCCTCTTAACCTTCATCTCACAGATCCTGTAGATGTGCTCAGATGTTTTTGTTTCTGGGATAGAACATTTTCTGCATCCCAATTTTCTTGAAAACCACTTGTCCAGTTCCTCTGTGTGAACTGACCATGCTAAGAAGCAATAGTAAACAGCCTCTCTTGTAAACATATTCAGAGAGAACTTTTTTTTATTTTTTAAACAACCTTTAGAGTTAATTTCCTGTGCTGCCTTATCTTAAGATATCACCTTAATTTATTACCCATCTGATTTTTTTCTTTTTTGGTAGCAATTTGTTCTTATTAATGGGAAAATATTACATATGCGTCAGGCTTTCCTAACCTGAACAAGTCTGATTTGAAATAGAATTGTAATCTCTTCTTAAGGATGGGAAATGAATATTTTAGAGGTGCTTCATAAAACTAGATTGGTTGCATCTCCTTTCACGATCAGCTTTATATGTGGGTCAAAAGAAAACAACATTGGTCTTGATTCACCATTGAATTAGTCCAGCTCTATACTATATACCCCCTTTATTCCAATAGATTTACATGGATGTAAAACTGGAATAATGCAGCATAAATTGGACCCTAATGAGATTTTTCATACTGTGGAAGGCAGTGTATATGTTACTTCCTCCTAATGAGATTATTTTCTTCCTTTACTAACTAGTAAATTAATTTTAGAAAAGTGTGGTACAAACTAAAGTTGGGTGAAACTCCATCTTAATGGCTCACATGTACATTTTTTTCCACCTGGGTTCACATCTCCTGAGTTTCACCTTGACTTTCAAGGAGTGCAAATCAAGTAGCAGCCAAATTTCACCCAGTTTCAGGTCAAAATGATGTGAAATGGCAAATATTCCAAGATTTTGACACAAAACCATAAGCGGACATGATCTGCTTGAGAACAGACCCATATTCATTTTAAAAGTTTGTGAATCCAAACAAATCTTACCTATTCTGATGTTTGAATTTCTAATCAACTCTGAAAAGCAAGTGAACTTCTCAGTTTGGGGTTTCATTGTGAATGTTTTGCACAGCTGCAGTGCAAACCTGCACAGGTAGGTAACAATACAAAGGTAGGATTCTAGTACTGTGTGCCTTGATGACAGTTTCAGCTCCCTTTTATAGAGCTGAATTTATCTGAGCCTAATTTGATTCCCATCTTTAATAACAGCTCTTTAGTAAAACCTGTTAACTGTTTTCTTTTGGAGGAATAAATTCAAACATCATGTAGATTAGGGACTAGTCAAGGGAATTTCAGTTTCAGGACATTGTCCACAATTTCAGAAGACCATTTAAGCTGAATCTACATTCTGCCTTGTCTCTAGGAGTTAAATCCCTTAGCCAAGGGGGTTCATCTAGGCTGATGGCATGGCTTGACAATGACATAGCAGTTCATGATGTTATGTCTTTTATTCTGTGCCCATAATGCAAATCACTCAATGAAATTAATGGTAGGTAAATGTAAGATGAACTAAAGGAAATATTTCTTCACAGAGCTTCTGGAATTCACTGCTGGAGGAACTCGAGGTGTCATGTGCTATAGCTGGTTTTAAAAATGTTATGACTAATAACATTTGTAGTTAAGCATGATTACCGTCCTGGATAATCAGATCTAATATATTGAGCATCCTGCAGGGGTCAGGCAGAAATTTTCAATCCACATACAGCACTGCACAAATAACCAAGTGCATTATGGTTTTTTATTTTTTATTTTGAGTCCTCCTGAAACATCAGTCAGCAGTCATTGCCAGAAGCAGGATACTGAACTCGAAACACCAGTGGTCTGATCTAGCTTGACACTCTGCTCATAGAATCTAATTCTTTGCTGGCTTTCATTTGTGTCCAAAATATTCAAGGTCTACTTTGGATAGATTCCAGTGTCAAGTCTGAAAATGACAATAAGAGCATTTAGGGCTATAAACATATCAGCAAATGCTTGTCTTGCACATGACTTGTCTAATTCTTGTGCATTGTTAGCATAGGCAGCATCATTAAATAGCTTGTCACAGTCAGATATATTGTTGTCTGCAATCAGATGGTCAGCAATTGCAAGATTTTATTTGGGTTTTGATTTACATGCTATTGTGAAGTGATTCAATTCATTTCATTTGATATGGAGATGAAGAAGACAGTTTGGAAGCTGCATTTTGTTTGGATAATCTGTTATGCATGTTGTATTAAAGAACGTGTTTTTTGTTTTGAACATATTTGGGTTTGAGTTTCTAGCAATCCTCAATTCTTACAGGTCCAGCCCCCTCCCTCTTTTTTCTTTTAAAAGGGCTGCCAATTAATCTCAGTTAACTCATGCGATTAATCTCACAAAAATTAATCGCAATTAAAAAAATTAATTGTGATTAATCGCAGTTTTAATCGCACTGTTAAACAATAGAATACCAATTGAAAATTATTAAATATTTTGGATCTTTTTCTACATTTTCAAATATTTGATTTCAATTTACAACACAGAATACAAAGTGTATAGTGCTCATTTTATATTATTATTTTTATTACAAATATTTGCACTGTAAAAATGATAAACAAAAGAAATTGTATTTTTCAATTCACCTCATACAATACCATAATGCAATCTCTATCATGAAAATGCAATTTACATATGTAGATTTTTTTTGTTACATAACTGCACTCAAAAACTAAACAGTGTAAAACTAGAGCCAACAAATCCACTCAGTCCTACTTCTTTTTTCAGCCAATCACTAAGACGAACAAGTTTGTTTACACATACAAGAGATAATGCTGCCCTCTTCTTATTTACAGTGTCACCTGAAAATGAGAATAGGTATTTGCATAGCACTGTTGTAGCCGGCATTGCTATGTATTCACATGCCAGATAAGCAAAACATTCATATGTACTTCCGTGCTTTGGCCACCATTCCAGATGACATGCTTCCATGCTGATAACGCTCATTAAAAAATTAATGCATTAATTAAATTTGTGATTGAACTTCTTGGGAGAGAATTGTATGTCTCCTGCTCTGTTTTACCTGCATTCTGCCATATATTTCGTGTTATGTCAGTCTCGGATTATGACCCAGCACATGTTGCTCATTTTAAGAACACTTTCACTGCACTTTGACAAAATGCAAAGAAGGTCCAAAATGCAATGTGAGATTTCTAAAGATAGCTACAGCGCTTGACCCACAGTTTAAGAATCTGAAGTGCCTTCCAAAATCTGAGAGGGAGGAGGTGTGGAGCATGCTTTCAAGAACTCTTAAAAGAGCAACACTCTGATGCGGAAACTACAGAACCCAAACCACCAAAAAAGAAAATCTACCTTTTGTTGGTGGCATCTGACTCAGATGATGAAAATGAACGTGTGTCAGTCTGCACTGCTTTGGATCGTTATCAAGCAGAACCCATCATTAGCGTGGACACGTCCTCTGGAATGGTGGTTGAAGCATGAAGGGACATATGAATCTTTAATGCATCTGGCATGTAAATATCTTGCAATGCCAGCTACAACAGTGCCATGCAATGCCTGTTCTCACTTTCAGGTGACATTGTAAATAAGAAGTGGGCAGCATTATCTCCTGCAAATGTAAACAAACTTGCTTGTGTGAGCGATTGGCTGAAGTAGGACTGCGTGGACTTGTAGGCGCTAAAGTCTTACATTGTTTTATTTTTGAGTGCAGTTATTTTTTTGGATATATTCTACATTTGTAAGTTCAACTTTCCTGAAAAGAGATTGCACTACAATACTTGTATTAGGTGAACTGAAAAATACTTTTTATTTTTTATTTTTTACAGTGCAAATATTTGTAGTAAAAATAAATATAAAGTGAAATCAATGTATTTGAAAATGTAGAAAAAATCCAAAAATATTTAAATAAATGGTATTCTATTATTGTTTAACAGCACGATTAGTTGCATGATTAATTGTGATTATTTCTTTTAATCGTTTGACAGCCCTAGTTTTTACCATATATTTGTGGGTGCTTGGTGATGAATGGTGGTCCTGACTCCAAAATATGGTTTCTGTGTATAGGGTTTCTGAGGCAGTGTCATAAACATACAGCTAAGGGTAGCATAAAATCCCTCCTTTACCTGTAAAGTGTTAAGAAGCTCAGATAACCTGGTTGGCACCTGACCAAAAGGACCAATAAGGGGAGAAGATACTTTCAAATCTGTGGGGGGAAGGTTTTTGCTTTGTCTCTTTGTGTGTGTTCTCTCTGAGACAAAGAGAGAGACCAGGCAAGTAATCTAGCTCCTACAGAATGATACATTTAACTTACAGAAATAGTAAGTAATAGCAAGGAAATGCATGAGAGTATCTTTTGTTTTAGCTTGTGAATTTTCCCTGTGCTAAGAAGGAGGTTTATCCCTGTTTTTTGTAACTTTAAAGTTTTGCCTAGAGGAGAATCTGCTGTGTTTTGAATCTTATTACCCTGTAAAATTACCTTCCATCCTGATTTTACAGAGGTGTTTCTTTTACTTTTTTTTTCTTTATAATAAAGTTCTGTTTTTTAAGAATCTGATTGGTTTTTAGTGTCCTAGAAACCCAAGGGTCTGGTCTGTGCTCACCTGGTTTACCCATTTGGTTGGTAGATTATTCTCAAGCCTCCCCAGGAAAGGGGGTGAAGAGGCTTGGGGGGATATTTTAGGGAAACAGGAACTCCAAGTGGTCCTTTTCTTGAATCTTTGTCTAACTCACTTGGTGGTGGCAGCGGTACCCATTCAAGGACAAGGAAGGATTTGTACCTTGGGGAAAATTTTAACTTAAGCTGGTAGAAATAAGCTTAAAGGGTCTTTCATGCAAGTCCCCACATCTGTACCCTAGAGTTCAGAGTGGGGAGGGAACCTTGACAGGCAGTATGTTGAAATGTCAGAGCAAGAACACGGTTTCAACACACTCTTCACAGACTAAAGGTTTGTGATTGCAATATGTTAAGGCTGAATGGCTCTAATTGACAGAGGAGCTAGCAGTATTGTTGTATGCATGTTGGTCTTAGGAAATTAGAGAGACAAGATGGGAAAGGTAATATCCTTTATTGGACCAACTTTTGTTGATAAAAGAGACAAGCTTTTGAGCTTATACAGACCTGAAGAAGAGCTCTGTGTGCCTTGAAAGCTACTCTCTCTCTCTCACTAACAGAAGCTGGTCCAATAAAAGATATTACCTCCCCAACCTTCAACCATCCCAGGCTTTTATTCTGAGAAAATGATTTCACTTCACAGTTAATCCGGGTAATTTGCATCTGGTTTAATCTTGCCTGGGCGTAAGCATTCTCCCAACAGAGCTGAATTATTGTGTCCTCACAGTTTCTAAACATGTCTGTTGTGGGCATGTCCTATGGTGTTTTGTGCTATGATGTTCTAGGATTCCTTCCCAGTCAGTTATGAGAGAAATGTCTGTCCTTCAGGGGGAATTGTCAGAAGGGCATTGGAGAGGGATGGGCAATAATTTTTGCAGGGGACCACGTCACGAATTTTGGTAAGTGGTCACGGGCCACACATTTCTACTATATTAATGGAGGGGTGCGGAGAGGGGTGCGAGGGAGTTTGGGTACAGGAGGTGAGCTCTGGGCTGGTGCAGAGTGTTGGGGTGCAGGAGAGGGTGAAGGGGTGTGGGCTCTGGGAGGGAGTTTGGGTGCAGGAGGGAGTTCTGACCTGGGGCAGGGGGTTGAGGTGCGGGAGGGGGTGCGAGGTATGAGCTCTGGCCGGGAGGCGCTTACCACAGGCAGCTCCCAGCCGGGGGCACAGCAGGGCTGAGGCAGGCTGCCTGCATCTGTGGCCCCACAGCGCTCCCGGAAATGGCTGTGGCCGGCTGCTGCTGGCACGTCTCTGCATGAGGAAAGGGGCAGCAGGTCTCTGTGCACTGCCCATGCCCGCAAGTACTGCCCCCGCAGCTCCTATTGGCTGGTTTCCTGCCAATGGGAGCTGTGAGGACAGTGCTCGGGGCAGGGGCAGCGCGAGGAGCCACCTCCTCCCCTGCCATGAGCACGCAGAGATGTGCCAGCAGCAGCCGTCCGCTTCCGGGAGCAGCGTGGGGCCAAGGCAGGCAGGCAGCCTTCCTGAATGCCCTGCTGCGCCACGGGACTTTTAGCAGCCCAGACTCGGAGATTGCGAGGGGGCAGAGGAGGCTAGACAGAAATGATAGTCATGGCGGGCCGGACAGAAATGTATTTTTCTCACCCTGGTATTGGAGGACTGTGAGCACTTGTGTGACTTTTGCTTCTGTTTTCATTGCAAAGTTGATGTGTTCCAGCCTGAATTAAAGCAGAATTTAGGCTCCAACATGCCAACCCCCACTTCCCTAGCCACACCAGGTTTAACATACCCCCCCAAAAAACAAGTCAAAGGTTTTTCTGTGTGGATGAGTGGGTGGGCTAAAATCCAGATAAGAGCCTGGGCCAACTGTGCAATGAAAACATACCCTTAGATTGTCTGGCTTACTGACTGGGAGAAACCAGTCTGTGGCAAAAGGAGACTTCACACCATGGTCTTCTAACAAAAAAACCATTGAGACATGGTAATTGTCTCAGTCACCAATAGAGGGCAGAGCTTTGAGAAAGGTTTCCCTGACATGAGGAATGCAGACTGGGGAATGCTATCTAGAAGGCAAACTGAGACCAGGCTGGATCCCAAGAACTCCTGAGCTTGCAAAAATAAATAAATAAAATAAAATGTAAACAGTAAGGACCGGTCTATGCTACAAAGTTTTACCAGTAGGACTTGCCTTCTGTCAGCACAACCTTGCATGTGTCCACACTCAATTTTGATTTCTACATGCAAAACCCTGAACTCCTGTCAGTGAAGTTAAACCAGCTCCCCGAGTAGCGTTAAGTCCTCTCCCAGCACGCTTCTGCCAGCACAATGCCTGTGTGGATGCTAAATTACCTGTACTGGTTCAATCAGTCCCCCAGCAACAATCCCACAATGCTGTTCTCTCCATGACAGTGACTGCTCTGGTTGAATTTTTGAACTCTGCTACCCAGGGGTCACAGTGACCAGATGCTCACCCCACCTTTAAAATCTTCAGTGTGTTTTTAAAATGTCTTTCTTGTCTTCCTGGTAGCCTACCTTTAGGAGCACATCTTTGTGAACACATAGGTATGACTCCAGGTAAAGCTGCAGTTATGAGAACCTCAGGCAAATAGCCTACTGGTGCCCAGTCCAGGAAAGAAGTCCTGAATTTCCTCAGGATGTGGGGGAAGGAGCAGTGCAAGCCTGTCATAAATATAAAGGGAAGGGTAAACACCTTTAAATCCCTCCTGGCCAGAGGCAAAACCCTTTCACCTGTAAAGGGTTACGAAGCTAAGGTAACCTCGCTGGCACCTGACCAAAATGACCAATGAGGAGACAAGATACTTTCAAAGCTGGGGGGGGGGACGGCGCGTGAGAAACAAAGGGTTCTCTCTGTCTGTGTGATGTTTTTGTCGGGACCAGAGCAGGAATGCAGGTCAGAACTCCTGTAAGGGGTTAATAAGCAATCTAGTTAGATATGTGTTAGATTCTGTTTTGTTTAAATGGCTGATAAAATAAGTTGTGCTGAATGGAATGTATATTCCTGTTTTTGTATCTTTTTGTAACTTAAGGTTTTGCCTAGAGGGATTCTCTATGTTTTGAATCTGATTACCCTGTAAGGTATTTACCATCCTGATTTTACAGAGGTGATTCTTTTACTTTTTCTTTAATTAAAATTCTTCTTTTAAGAACCTGATTGCTTTTTCATTGTTCTTAAGATCCAAGGGTTTGGGTCTGTGTTCACCTATGCAAATTGGTGAGGATTTTTATCAAGCCTTCCCCAGGAAAGGGGGTGTAGTGCTTGGGGGGGTATTTTGGGGGGGGAGACGTTTCTAAGTGGGCACTTCCCCTGTTCTTTGTGTAACACTTTGGTGGTGGCAGCTTTTCACCTAAGCTGGTAAGAATAAGCTTAGGGGATCTTTCATTCAGGTCCCCACATCTATACCCTAAAGTTCAGAGTGGGGAAGGAACCTCGACAAAGCCCATCTACAGAAGTTCCACAGGAATAAAGAGGTTCAAAGGGACATTGCAAAGGTGATGCTGAAGCTGGGTATGACAGGGAGGCATTCTAATGCCGGGCAAAGGGGAAAGGACTGCAGTAGTCTTACCACAGGGCAAAGGAGGCCAACACACAATCTAGGGGTGTCCTCCAGAGTGGCTGCTAGAATTATGTGGCATTAGATGCCAGAGTAAGCAGGGACCCTTCTACCAACCTGCAAATGAAAGCGGAGAAATCACAGTATCCAAAGGAAGACACCCCAGAACTGAACACAGACAACAAGCTTGTTGAGGGAGGAGACGCGGAGGATGCTGAGCCTATGGAGATCCAAGAGTTCTTCAAGACCCGGTTGAACCCACCCCAGCTGCTCCAGAAGGAACCTATGAAGAGAGGATGGGGACTCAGGTTGGTTTACTTTCTAGCCCCCATTTATGCATAGCTTTCATTTTACTTTCTTCACAGCCCCCCAAACTTCATCCTTCCCTTTTCTGTCTCCCCCCCCCCCCCCATGGAAAATGATGGCAGACCATGGGCAGGCAGGGAACAAAGGAATTGTTTTTTTTAATGGCTGGTTTATTTTAAGAGAATGCATTGGCAGTAGTAGTCAAAAAGTGACAGTAAGAAAACTATAAGCAACCAAAAAGCATTCCTGAACACATACTTTAGCAGAAGCCTTTGATGCATTCAAAGGGGGGTGGGAAGTAATACAATAAAAACAATGCAAATACAATCCTGTACATTCCAGACTGAAAAAGAAATACACACCAGCTAACACCAGAGCATTCAAATTAAATACATTAAAAGTACAAAAGAGTGCTTGCAAACAATCCAATAACTGGGCATTTATACTGCAGGATTTTGCATAAATATCATTGTAAACTTACTGAATGCAAGTTTTCTAACCCCTAACACAATATTTTGTTTTTCCAGGTTGAAAGTCCAAATTCAGAACAAGTTACCTGCACTTATGCTTAGAGCCAGTGAAGAGGAAGAAATGGTAAGTTGCTGGTTCAGGGGCCTTGGCTTGGACTGGTTCAGGGAACTAGTCAGCGACCACCATTCTTCTTTACTCTTAGAGCATCCAGTGTGTCTTGACCCATTCATCCTGTTTGTCCTCAGCCATGTTTACTACACTGTCCCTAGACTTATCAGTCACCCATCAACTTTACCTCCCCCTCTCACAGCTAGAGGATTTGAAAAATACCCTCCTCGATTCACCAGGCTCTCTACTGTTACACAGCCCTGAAGCAAGTGGTAACACGTGTGGCCCTGTTTGTATTTTGATGCAGAGCTTTATGGGAAACATTTTCGGGAGTTATGCCACTTATATCTTCATGTCTGCAAGCCTCATAAATCTAGCAACGGCTGGCTGGCTATTGATGACCAGACCTTGCCTGGGATATCCTTGAGAACCACACCCTGCCCAAGTGCTGAAAGACTGATCATGAGGAGGAGGAAAAACAAATGAACTCATTTTCTCTGAGTGCCTTAAGACTTTTGAGTGCAGAGCCTGTGAGACCAGGGAATGGAAGGAACGCATGCTGAAGGAAAGGCAAAAAGAGCCAGAGGTGTTTTGGGAGGTGCACCAAGACACCATGCAGGAATTCAGACAATAAACTGAGATGCTCCAAAGTATCATGGAGCACAGCATCCAAAGGCCTACACCCCAGCAGTCATTACGCTGCATGGACAACTCCTTCTGCCAAGGGCCAGGACCATATACAACAGAATTTCCTGCAACAATATCCCTTCCACTCAACCCCTCATGAGCAACAAGGAGACTATGTTGTGAGTACACATATACTGACCTGTGAGGCAGCCCAGAGCAGCCAGCATCTTGCACTTTTATTTTTAGTAGTTTGTTTGTTGTTTATTACCACACAATGCAGTTCTGTTTTTTTAAGTCCTCTGATTTATTTTATTTGTCTTGCAGTACAGAAATGTAAACACCAGATCAATAAGTGCTTATGAGAGTCAAAAAATTCATAGCCTTAAGGTCTCGCTCAGCTGCACAGTACCTCAGTTTGCCTCTGGTAATTACCCTTGTGTCAGGCTGCTGAAAATCAGCAGACAGTCTTTCCACTCTTCCTCCGCATGCTCCCCCCAACCCCCGCCCACCCCGCCACCAGTAACATCTTCCCCTTGGCCTCATGCAGCAATAACAATAGGGCTATTTGACTTGTTGACAGTCAGTCTCATCGGAAGATAGCTCCACTATCTTAATCTTAAAAGCTCCACTTTTAATCTGCCAGATGCACATTCTGCAGTCATCCCGCATCTGAGCAGATGATCATTAAATCTTTCCTTCGGCGTGCAACTTTCTCAAAAGTCCTGTATCTCTAAAGATACAAGCTACATGCTCCTTCTCTGACCACCCAACTCTAATATCAGTGAAACATCCACAATGATCCACTAATGCTTGTTTAACCCCGGAAAAGTACCCCTTTCTGTTTGTGTACTCAGAAGCAAATTGGGAGGAAGGCTGAGGGGAGATGGAGGCAGGTACAGAATCAGGATATTCTTCCCATTTGTTGACCCACCACAGTTCAGGAATCCCATTTCCATTAATCCATCTATTTCTTACCCACTGCCCAGAGTCACAGTCCTGTGCAGTAGGATTCTTGGAATGGCCTCATACACCTGGATGATGGTGACCTGTACTGTAGATTTGCCAACACGGAGCTGTTTGCTTACTGACTGAGTGCAGTCCAGAGTTGCATGCTTCCCAAGCAGGATCACTACCCATTTATCCACTGTCAAAGTGGTGCTCATTGTGGAGGCTCTCTGTTGGAAGGCTAGGGTGAGCCTTGAGAGCCCTGTTGTCCCAGACACTAGAGGAAAACAGTCAAGACACCAGGGATGCGGTCTAACTAGGCCACAACATTATGTAACATATCTGGGAACTACTGAGCAATTACTTGTGCAGTTCACGTCATCCTTCCGTTGTAATCTGTACCATTTAGTGGAGGGCTGCGATCAGCCCCTCACCCAATTGACATGTAACAGTACCATTGCTGGCACCCCACTGCCTTCCCTTTTGAACTAGGGTTAAGGGGCTGAGGAAATGGGGTTGTCTCCTTGCTGGATCAGACATTAGGAGCCCCAACCCGAACCCACACCTTCTTGAAGAGAGGCCTTCTCCTAGTCCACTTCCAGTTCTGATTTCAGTTACCTGCACTGGACACAGTGATGCTGGAATTAGGGGTGCTGACACACCCCCTGGCTTGAAATAGTCATAACAAACACCAAATACATGGTTTACATGGTTTCCATCATCAGCACTCCCCCCCATAAAAATTATTCCTGCACCTCTGACTGGACATTTGCAAATTTGGGACACATTGAATTTTACAACCTAATCTACCCACCGGCACCTAGGGCTTCTGAGAGGAAGTTGAAAAATCCCACCCCTCTGTGACAGTGTATACTATTATAGTCACTACTTTTACAGAATGATGATAAATGTTGTACAAAGTATGCCTTGTGAGATATCATTTGAAAAGTCATAATCTGCTGAATATCATTATCCTGTTAAAATATGTGTCGCGACACTACATGCAAAGTTATAAGATTCTATTGTACAATTACAGAAAGAAAAGGAGTACTTGTGGCACCTTAGAGACTAACAAATTTATTTGAGCATAAGCTTTCGTGAGCTACAGCTCACTTCATCAGATGCATTCAGTGGAAAATACAGTCAATTGTTACTGAATTACATTTTTGTAATTCTGGGTCACACCCCCAAACCACTTTTTCAGAGACAAAGACACACTAGCATCCCAGACAGGTGTTAAAGAGCTATCACCTACTTAACCGGCCATCCTCCAGCAGAGGGGAAGGTGTAAACAAGAAATTTATATTTAATCACAGAGACAATTCAAACACCACATCCACACCGACTGTATGTCAACGTGACTCAGCAAGGATGTTTCTTGCACAAGAAATGTAATTATAAAGCGGGAGGAAAACAATTTACTTCACCTCTCCTCCTCCCACCTCTATGCTCATGACATCAATGGCTCTCAAAGAACTAAGGGGGAGGGGTCTCAGGCTGAAAGGAGACACAGTCTGTGAAATTTAGCAACACATATGGTGAGACAAAACCTTTTACTTTTAACTTCACTTAGTATGTTAAGTCAGGTATTAGCGTTTTACTCTCTTATTTTCTTTTTGTAACTAATCTTGACATTTATGCATCATCACTTGTAATCACTTAAAATCTATCTTTCTGTAGTTAATATACTTATCTTATTGTTTTATCTTAACGAGTGTGTTTGGATTAAGTGTACGGAAAACTCTATTTCGGATAACAGGGCTGGTGCATATATACTTTTCCTTTGATGAAATGACAGACTTTCTATGAGCTTGCATTGTTCACTGGTGTGCAGACTAGTATAAGACACACACTTAGCCCAGCTTCATGAAAACCCCCAAACTATTCTTGTTCAGAAGAATCAAACTCTGCAAGGAACTCACACCAGAAATAGATGTTATCATTTCTTTTTGAGAAAAGAAAATGGACTTATTTTTTTGTGTTGTCAATTGACTTGCCTCAGGGCTGCACGGCCCCCCTTCTCCAGCCTTCCCCAAATACGTGGGAAAGGCTGTAAATTCCAAAGTCACATGCTTGTAATTTTCCCTTTTGTTTCATGGCAATATCCTTTATTTAAATTCATTGCTACAAACAAATTATCTGGCCTTCCTGGGTCCCTGCATAGCTGATCCTTTTTGCAAGGTCAATTGCCTAACTGTTGTTAAAAATTCACTCTAGTTACAATCTGTCACCTCTGTCCCCCACCGTGTCCTTTTAGGTTTTAGGTTTCTAGCCATCAATTCTCTATGAGGAGGGAATCAGCATCCCTCTCACTCTAGACTGCGGATTTAGTCTTGCAATCCCTCTGGGCTTCCTTGTGTTTATCCCAGCCGGTCTGTCTTTGGACCAGCACCTGTTGTTTTGCTCTCTCTCAAGGGGCTAGTGAACACCAATGATTGACCAGCTTTCCCAGAACAAAGTACATCTATTTAAGGACAGAAGCTTTACAGAGAAAACATAGAATAAAACAAAACAAAACCTTAAACGCATGCTGAGCTTCCCAGGAGTCACCCAGCTTCCACATGGGGAATCTGGTAAGTTTCAACATCCTTCAAACCCTTCCAGCAGGGTTTGCCCTGGGTTGAAAGTTCATGTCAGTTTGTTGAATCAGAAAGAGAAGCCCTCTGCCAGAACTGGCTCATCCTTTATACCACACTCTTTCTTTGTCTCCTGGGCCTCTTGAACTTGGTCTGAGCCAGTATATGCAAACCCCGCCTCCTGGGTGGTACTGCTCTTGAGTTGTGTACCTGCCCCAAGGTCTGCAGTAATAATTTCCTGCTGATTTTAGTTCCCGGAGGATGCTTGGCAACTCTCCCCCATGAAGTGAGAATACGATCCCTGGCTCACACAACTACCGATAGCGTATATAGTTGATACAATAGTCTCAAAGATATTGTATAGGTCTGTAATATCTGTCACATAGACAATGCCCTCTTGCACTGTAGTATGTCATACTAATAGCCTATATATAGTATGTAAACCTCAGTTGGGTCATGAAATCCCCTTTAAAAAAAGACACGCCTGAATATTTAGATTTATTTATACTATGAGTGTCTGAATTAATCCACATTTCTTACTATAAGGTAACAAGATACATTATCTTGCAGCTGATATTGTAGTTGCATTGAATTTATGGTTTATCAGTTTAGATTACAGTACTAATGACTGTGGATCAATGTTTAGCCAGCTTTATCAAAAATAAAACAAGTAATCAACACTGCACGATCAAAGTGAACCCAGAAAGTCTATGGGGATCTATTAATTTTTTTTCCATAGAATGCATAAATGTTTGCGAAGCAGTTAAGCAATTAGTGACATTTTGGAAAACAAACCTCTTCAGCTGCAAAGAACACCTTAAAAATTCAGAGGAATGCAGGTGGCAGAACCCTCCTAAAATTTCAACTAAAAAAAACCCTCATGTAATTTCCTCACAAATGAAAGGAAATGCTGAACCTAAGCTAGTTCTTTGTATCCAGATGTTGCAGGAATCTGCATAGTGGATAATTTTTCATACAATGGTTTTTAGAGGAGAGCCAGTGAAACCTTCTCCTTCCTCCCCAAAATACCATTCTTTAACTTCAAATATCCAAAAGTTTCCCAGCATGGTAGTATTTGTTACTTTCTTTACATATTTTTGTGGTTTGCATGATCATTTGCCTCCATAAATATGGGCTTGATCACTCCTTCTTGAGAATAACACATGGAAGGGGGAGGAAATCTTTCTGAGGTTCTCTTCACAGAGTATCCCAGCATTCTACCATGAGGCAGGGTTTGTCCACTGCAGAATGAGATTTGGATCCAATCTCAGACTTCATGGATCCAGGGGAACATAGGGCTATTCTTGCTTTCACCCCACATGGGCTTTCTGTTGGACCCATTCTGTTAGAGACTCCCTCTCCCTACCCCAAGCCTACCCTTAACCTTGTTTGCCCAGCACCCCTGATCTTGCATGTTTAAGCTCTGAAGGCTGAAAATTTAGAAGGTAAAGAGCTCTCTGCTGTCATCTGTTGGTGAACTAAGGGAAGAACTACAATAAGATCTCTACCCAGAATTCCTTGAGCAATACTTTGGGAGTTACCATAGCCAAACACAAACTCAGAATTGGTTGGGAAGTGATGCTGAGCTGAGAGAGAGGAAAAGGGTTGGAAGGAGTTAAGATTCTAATTCTCATTTTCTGAGCGATTAGGAGGACTCTTCTGTAGCAGATGACACAGAGGTGGGTCTTTTACAGGGTATAGTACAGAGAGAACTTTTTGCCGAATTCTGGTGAGGAAGGCCTGCCTGAGCACATCTCAGTCCTCTGGAACTATGCTACCCACTCACACCTAGGCCATGAGGATGGAGCAGGGGGACATGTTGTGGTAAAGGGATAGTTGCATATTGGACATTAACACCAACAAATGGGAAGCTGAGTTAAGTCTACTGACAAAAGCTCTGTTTTGCTTATCATTCATTTAGATATATTGTGGCTTTGTTTTCCAAAGTTTTGTTGTGTTCCCTTTCCCCTGATAAAGTTTTCCTTGTTTCATACATAGACTCAGCGCTTGTGAGTGGGGAAGGACTGCCTATTAAGAGTATCTAGGGAAGTTATTTAGTGGTCCCTGAAGTTATGGGTCTGGGCTTGAGCCGATGGTGTGTGTTAGTTTTAAGAGGTGCCCCTATCTATTTGAACCTGGCCCTTGTTGCTGACAACGCCTGGAAGAAGGGTTCCACATCTTTCATGCAGCAAGCCCTCCACAGAGTCAGGATGAAAGTGGGACTGACACTGTAGAGGTGGCTGAGTCACCTTATCATATGGGAGGCATGAGATTTGCACAGATCCTCTACTCATGGATTGGGGACCATGACTGGGCCCTATATGAAGACAAGCTATTTATTCTGGTACACAGCATACAGACCCAGTAGGGCTTCCCCACAGCAAGGATTTTACCAGAAGTTGCCTAGGTTCTCAACCTCTTCCATACTGGGACTCCTCTCTAATCTAGATAGGATCTGGTCAGAACCTTCTCCCATTTAGTTTATGGGAAAAGCAGGTGGTTATAACTCTTGGATAAAGATTCAGTTTTAGCATGAATATCCTTCTTTATGGGCACTTCAGTCATTCTTCTAATATTGATAGATTATTTTAAAATATAGCAAAAATGAGAAACCAAATAGAAAAATAATATCTGCTGGAAATATGCAAGTTTTCCAGAAAACATGACATCTTCAAACCAGTTCCTTTTGTGTTAGCCCAGCAGTACTGTTTATCATGTACATACATTTAGACCATTTATTTTAGAATACTTGATATTTAAGGGATAATGAGGTAATTTTTATGAGGTAATAATCCAGTTGTGGATCCAAAGTGTATCATCTACAAGAACATGGGTCAATTACTAAATAATTATTTAGACAAACATGAAATAGAATTCATCTCACTTTTTTTTTCCTTCTCCCCTACTGCCTGATGCTCCCTCATGCTGAGCTCATCTACAGTGCCAGGTGACTAAGAAATCACACTTAGGTCAGGGAGTACTGAATCTGCCATCTGGAGGGCAGAAAGTGTGAGATTTCTGGTGTTTAACATTTTCTAAATTGGGTCTGCAAACAGAGATCAGGGAAGGGAAGTACTGAACTGGTGAGGAGGGAATGGGAACTTAAAAAAAGAAGTTAAAATGGTAGTTAGAATTGCACTAAACTGAGAAATGGAAAAGGAAACTAGGAACTGCCATAGAGCAGAGGTTCTTAAACTGTGTCCGTAGACCACCAGTGGTCGGCAAGCTCCATTCAGGTAGTCTGCGGATAGTTCCCTCTAAGGTGTGTGCTTGAGCGGCCTCACATAAGAGAATGAAGGGCCACCCACCTAATTAGTGGAGCCATTCAGGCATGGCTCCACTAATTAGGTGCCTGGACCCTGGAGAACATGCACATGTAAGGTGAGGTGATGGCCTTGTGGGGAATAGGAGGGAGGTGGCAGGGGGCAGTGGGGTGAGAAGAGGGGGTGGGGGGAATTTGGGATGTGCAGGGCCGCAGTGACCAGAGAAAGAGGTAACTTTCCCTAACTCCAGGGCTGCAGCTGCTGAGGAGAAATGGCCCTCCTTCCCAGCTCCAGCTCGGGGGCTGCTGCGGTAGGGGAGGGAGGGCACATCCATCGCATCAGAAAGCTAAGGCTACTGCTATCAAAATTTGTATGTTGTGTGCTGTTATTTATAGAACAAAAAAAGTTAATTATTATTAAGTGTTTTTTAGATAGATAGATAGATAGATAGATAGCTCTTTTCTCCAAAAGGCTTTACAATAGTTAGCTAACATTACAAACAACATTTGGAAAGATCATGAAGTGGTCTGCCGAGACCCTCAGCAATTTTCAAGTGGTCCGCGAAAAAAAAAGTTTTGAGAACCACTGCCATAGAGTATCCAATTACTGGCAAAGGCCAAAACTTCATGTGTCAGATGAAAGCAAGGAACACAACCCATAATGCATCTATCCAGTTGTGCAAAATGGTGGGGTTGGGGAATACTTTCTTGATTTCCACAATCATTAGCTTAACAGTTGATGGGCCAGATTTAGTAAAATGGGTCTCCCACTGCCAGTCCCTGGAGATGATTCAACCCAGAGAAGGTGGTTTGGACTTCTGACTGGAGATGTTAGGGGATCCTTTGAATCTCTGCTGCCAGAAGCTACTGTGTGGGAAAGTGACACTCTGTGTTCACGCCCCCGTCCAGCCAGTGCCACCCACATTTTGAGCAGTTTATTCCCATCCAGCATTGATCATGCCAGGAAGAACAGAAGTGATGGCTGACACAATTTCATCCTCTGTTGAGGACTTTCTGGTGGCATAAAACCTGGGTGACTGAACCACTTAATCTCATTGTTTTAACTTTTATAGCTAGCAATGTTGCTGGTGACCATGAAATTATATTGCTTTTAAAAGGAAAATCCAGCCACAGCAATTGATTCAGTGGCCTCCTGTGGCAATAAAATATTAACTTTCGTATCTTAATTCATTACACTTTAGTTTCATCCCCATGCTCACACAACATAGGAAAAAGCAAAAACTGTAGGGCTCTGAGACCTGGAAAGGGGGTGGGCTCAGAGTCGGGGCTCCAGCCCGAGCAGGAATGTTTACCGTGCTAATTTAGCCCCCTTTCATGAGTCCAAATCAGCTGACCCAGGATCTGAGACTAACTGCTGAAGGTTGGGGGGAGGGTGTATGTTGTTTGTAGTGTGGCCATACCTTATCTCCCCTCCGTGCCTTTGAAAATCTCTCTTTACATCCTTCATCACTCACTTTTGAATATTTTGCTATTTGTTGTTTGGAATGTTTCTTTCCCTTTTGGCACATTATTACTGTACCTGTCATAGTTCATGTTCCAGTCTCTTCATGCTGTTAGCACAGGGTTTTCACTTTTGAAAGGCTGCATTTTAAGCACTCATCAAGTTATGTAATCCTCCATTTGGCCGTACCAGTTTCACTCCCCCGCTTTTTGTTTCCTTGCTCAGAGGTAAACGCACCATCTGTGCTTCTCCTACAATGATCTTAAATGGCCTCCAGGCTGAGCTGATGGTTTTAAATTTCGATTCCTTTGCCCTTCAACCTCTTGTTAACCATTTTGCTCATTGTTTTCAAATCTGCCCTTTTAAGTTTGCTGTTACTGTGTTCCCCACCTCTGATAAGATATCAAACCTAAATGTGCAGTAATGGCTGTTAACCAATGGAGCTACCCTCATAAAAGATGCCACCTGATGCGGTTTTAAAAAGCAGTAAAAACACAAAATATTTATTTGAAAAAAAAACCCCAAAGATAACTTACCAAGAGCACAGAGGGAGACAGTATGAGATCCAGTTGGTTAAGAATGAAACAAATACCCACCACCAACCCCGCAAAAATACAAAACCTAAACAGCTCCCCATAGTTTACATGATTCAGAATGATCAAACATAACTAAGGACATGGCTTACAAGGCCCCACAATTTGGGGGTGTGCATAGCAGTGCACAACAAAGTGCTGGGCTGTAAATTCCTCCTGTGAGCACTGCAGGCTTGGACCAAAAGGTTCCTGTGACTGGGAGATCTAGGCTTAATTCCCAGTTCTGCCACATGCTTTAAGTTTGCCCTGGAGCTAGTCACTTCACCTTTCTGCATCTCAGTTCTGAATCTGTAAAACGGGGATAATAATGTTCTCTTTGTCTGTCTTGGTCTATTTAGATTGTAAGCTCCTTGGGACGGGGACTGTCTCTTGTTATGTGTTTTATGTGTTATCACAGCACCTACCACAATAATTAAATGTATGATCACAGTATTTTCTTACTGTCTGTAAGTCTAGGGACTACTCAGGAAAACAAGAGAGCCTCAGTTTGCACTGTGATTTGTGATTCCTGCTAGATCAGGAGACGGTCATGAAAATGCAGGCATTTACAATGGAAACAGCAACGCATCCTTGTCTGCTGTAGTGTGGTTCTATTTGGTTCTGCTGACACAGTGTTTTGTTTTTAGGTGAAGTAGAAAGGGGAGCGCAAGATGGAGTGATCTTTCTTATTGTATCATTCTCAATAACTAAGTGACTTAGAAATCCTTCTTTTAGTTAAAATTAAATATTACCAAATTTGATCATCTCCCACAGAACTCTGTTCACTGTTCTAATTTAAAAGGCAAACATCTGAACTCCTCAAACATAGGAAGAACAGGCATAAATATAATTAAATGGAATTTCATGCTCTTTTCATCCAATTCTATCTGCTCTGTTGGAATTTCCACAGTTCCAGTGTGTTATGAGTCCTTCTGCATCAGAAGTAATGAAAAGCTAAATTGAACCAGTTGTTTTATATATAAGGATATTCCTAATGCCAAGGCTTTCATCAAGGATTATTATAACCTCAAAAATTGTCATTTAGTTGCTGAATAGGACTACTTACCTTTACTGTATCCAATTACAAATAAATAAATACATGCATCAATGTTTGTAAGATGCCACTTCCAATGTGGCCTCTCTAAGAATGACCAAACCCATAACTATCTTATACGTTTTTTGGTGGCTGAGATTGTTGAGTCTGGGTGAAATTCCTCTGTGTGCGGAGGGCCAGCACACAGCCTGTGCAATAATTAATGTAATCCACCTTTCCTCTGGGTTACTCGGGAGCAGGCAACTATCCCCTGTTGCCTGGGAATCTTGCATCATTAAGGATAATGGAGATCATGGGGGGCCCATCTGAGATGGGGAATGTTACAGATTAAGTTGTTATATCTGTACCACATCAGTAGGTGGCACTGCAAAAGCTCAGGGAATGGCTGCCGCTTTGAATAGCAAGTTGCAACGTAAACCTAACAGACTCTCTTGACTTTATTCACAGATCCATCCCATCCCTGAGTGCACGCTCTCCCTTAAGCTTATAGTCCTGAGCCCTCCCTTGCATTGGCGTGCTGGGTGAACAGGAGTTCAGGCCAGCACTCTGTAAGTCCAGCAAAGGCAGTCCAGGTGACAAAAGGAGTGAGGCAATTTTGTATTGTGACCAGGTTAGCATACACAGTGCTATCTGGCAGTGACAGTTGTAATATTGGAAAACAAGAGCCCAGGGGTAACTCACTCTTTTCCTTAATTGTCTGTAGGCCAAATTCAGATCTGCTGCCCGACTGTCTCCAGCTTCTGCCCTCATGCCTAGCTGTGGAGGAGTCCAAGTGCCAGGGCTCAGCACCAACAAGTGCGTAACTGTTGTGTAGTCTTAACCCTAGTTGCATGTCTTCAATCCTAGCAACTCACCCATAGGAATCTGTCACAGCTTCTCCTCGGCCCAGACCCAAAGAGAAGCAGCAGCTCTCTGGTCCAGATCCCTGCCCATAAAATGGGTGCTGCTGTCCCCTTGCAGCAGTCTCTGATCCCAGAAGCTCTGTCCCGTCCTACCAGGCACCCACCACTGTAGCTTGGGATTTGCAGTTTAAAGAACACAGAGGTCTTTTTAACCAGGATACCCCTGAAAGGATTCAGAGGCTCCTCCAATAGGTGAGCCTACATTAAGTCCAACTCAAACCTTCAAAACAAGGCTCACAGAATTCATAAACCTTGCACTGGCCACTCAGCACAGGGGAGAATGCCACCTTCATTGCACGAATGGCAGATCTTTGGAAAACTCGCTTGGCATGAGCAAGATCAAATTCAAGTCTGAAAAAAGTTCAAAGTGTGGCAAGCTGAGCTTAATAAAAGTTAAAGCAGGAGCTCTACAGTGCTATCATAGTGTTCATAATAAAAAAGGAATCAATCAGAGGAAGAAATAACTACTGGGCTTTCAAGAATATTTACTCCACCAAGCCCTCTTTTCCTTCTCTTTTATAAATTAAGATCTATTCTCCCTAGATATATACACATAACTGTATTGACATGAATTGGGGTTTCATGTGTTTGTGGAAAAGAGAATCCATCAAAGGGAGCTTTTCTTGTGTATGGCCTGCATGATCTAAGTGTCCGGAGTACATCATGTTTTAGCAGAGAAGATGGCGAGAAAGGCTCTTTTCAGTATTTCTGGTGTTTAATGCACCTCTCTGTTGCTCCATGACGCGTATCAGCTCAGCCTCAGGCTTGACACACACAAATTCTGTTTGAAACAAGATTATGACACAGTGATCTTGTTCCAAACATTACCTTTCATTTCAGCAGCAATATTGGAACCTGACCTTAGAACAGTTTAAAATTCCAGTCAGGTTTTTTGCAGAATTTTGGTGGGCTTCCTATGTTTTTTTTAAAGTTTTACTCTTTGGAATAAAGACTAATTGGAAGCACTCGCTTTGATTATTAGGCAAATGACAAATTGTTTGTGACTTAGGGCATGATTCAGATCTAAGTTACATGAGTGTAAATCAGGAGTATCTCCACTGAACTTAATGAAGATACTTCATTGTAAAACTGATGTATATGAGAGAAGAATCAGGCTCCTAATGCATATGAGTTCTTGTCTGCACTTGAAAATTTAATGTACAATAGCTAGTCCAGAAAACTGTATAGACAAGCCCTGATTTATCAGATGCTCTCACAAGAATTCGAAACTCTAGAAAACTGTTCGCTGAGCTCTGACTCTAGCCTGAATTGTAGTTGTTTTCAAATAGAGAGGAATATTTGTTGCTGTGTCATTTGCCACAACTATGTTTTCTGTGACTATTGTAAGCTCCCTGTATGTTGATGTAAGCAGAGACAGGATGAGCTCCACCCTGACATCTGGTGGTGAGTTGTGGCAAGTTGTGGAAAAGAACATCAGGGGCCAATCTCATTTGCAAACGCACACCCACCCCACCTAGAATGAGGCCATAGCTGCCCAAATGGTCACTTTGGCAGCTGTGGGATCCCCAATGTCTCTGTTATTGGGGCTAGAAGAATAAATTGTTATTACCCTGACTATGGGAATCAAGGACAGTGGAACTTGGCCTTTTGTTATGATGGAGGGACTCGCCATCAACTAAGTAGCACTCGCTAGGCAAGGGACATGGGTTCCAATTCTCTGTGAATTGAGAGAGGCTTGAGACAGGTATTAGTATGTGGTGGTGTGGGTCCCTTTGTGAGGGCCTGAAACATCAGTTGCACCTCTGTATCTCTCTACTGTAGAATGTCACAGCTAATTTTGGGTCTATTAAGAGTCTAGCTACAGGTACTGTGCTGAATTCACTTTGGCCTTATGGTGCACCAGCACTAAGGCTCCCACTACTGCAAGCTGAAATCACTAAGCACTGTGTCAAGTAGTGGGGAGCCATTTGTGGATGGGCTGGTGGAGCAGTTTATGGGATGGCGGGAGCTGCTTGTGTGACACTGAGCTGTTCGTGGGATGGCTGGTGGAGCGGAGCAGCTTGTGGAGCAGATCAGAGTGAAGCCCTGTGGGGCAGTCAGCTTTTGGACTTTGGGTGATTTTTGGATTGCTGGACTCAAGAGACATTTGGGTTGTGGGACTCAAGAACCTGAGGGAAAGGACGTAGCCCAGTTTGCTGGGGTGGGTCTTTGCTCATGGTTTGGTTGATGAACCCTAGTTGTGGTGTTTTCCCAATTTAATGCTGATGTCGTTTACCTCATGTTATTAAAGATTCTCTGCTACACCGAGACTCTGTGCTTGCGAGAGGGGAAGTATTGCCTCTTTGAGGCGCCCAGGGGTGTGTGTAAGATTTTCCCAGGTCACTGGGTGGGGGCTCGAGCCAGTTTTGCATTTGCTTTGATGAGAGGGAACCCCTGTGCACTGAACCCGGCCCTTACTGCTATCAACTCGGTCTGGCAGAAGGGTTACATTACAATGCTATTCAATTACATGAAATAACCCCTTTGCCTTTCTACAAGATCCTCAACTGAATCATCCTTGATCCTACCCTCCTATCTCACCTGCTCCTGTCTTGTTTTCAGGATTCTCTAAAAATATGTCAAGCCAGCTAACTTCAGCAGTGTAGGAGGTGCACATTGGCTGAGTGCCTTGCTTCAGTTGGAACAAGATGGTTTCTTTTAAATATGAAGTCAAACCAAATGCATTGCCCATAATCCAAGCTATCATGATTGAGTTATATAGACTCTCTAAGATGGACTGTCATACTTTAACAAACTTGAAAAAAGAGAGCAGTTTTACTATAAAAACACTAACTTGCCAGTTATTTTCTGTATTAACTTCACGATTATTTCAGACACCCTCTTGTATAAGAGCTTTTTTCCTATGTTTTGGGGTTTTTTCGTTCTTGGGAGTGTATTTTTTTTTTTGTTTAATCCTACAATGAAGTCATATTCCCGTGTTTATCTAATGCTGGTTTGTTTCCAAGGAAGTTAATGTGATGACAGAAACTTAGTACATGTATTGTGACTTCAGCAAAAAGAAAAGATGAAAGGGAGTGTGGAAAGTATTTCAATACTAAAGAATTAAATGTTGTACTGAGTCTTTGAGTGAGACAGGAGTCTTTCGTGTCACACCAGCCTGGACTAGAAGCAGGAGACTTTAAGGTAGTCACTGGCAATAAGGACCTCTGTGCTTGGGTTATGTGTGTATTTACGCCTCCAGTCATTCCTGCATTATAAACACTGTAAAGAGAAAGCCTTTGTTAAAAGTCAAATGACCCAAGTCCTCCTTTACGACCATCGCTGTAACTCCTATGACATCAAAAAGAATTTGACCAATGCTCTTTATGTTTACCGTAAATGTAGCATTTGTGAGCTCTGAACTATGGACCAGATTCTCATATCTGACTGAGCTGAGCTCACTGCAGGACCACTTTGAGGCAAATCATAGAATCATAGAATATCAGGGTTGGAAGGGACCTCAGGAGATCATCTAGTCCAACCCCCTGCTCAAAGCAGGACCAATCCCCAATTTTTGCCCCAGATCCCTAAATGGCCCCCTCAAGGATTGAACTCACAACCCTGGGTTTAGTAGGCCAACGCTCAAACCACTGAGCTATAGTCCCAGGACCACTAGATATTAGACCCCAGCATAAGACAGAGTAGCAGCCTGAAGTCTGTTCCATTTTACAGAAGCAGACAATGGCCCCCAAGGACAGTCTGGCAGCTGGACTCTGTAGTGCCCCTGGCTTGCCCCTTTCTCCCCTTCATGCCCTTGTACTGGTGGTTAGTACGGTAGGTAGTGTAGAAGAGACTGTGGCAGCCCTATGCCATTTCCACTACCCCATCAGTCTCCCTGTATCCATATGTTGTCTCTTGTCTTGTATTTAGATTGTAACCTTTTGGGCGCACGGACTATCCTTTTTGTTCTGTGTTTGTACAGCCCCCTCACACAGTAGGCCCCTATGCAATACAAATAATAATTTTTTAAAAGTAGCCTCCAGCCTACTCTACACTGCTCAGGCAAAAGGACAACGGGTAGTGATCAATGGCTCCATGTCTAGTTGGCAGCCGGTATCAAGTGGAGTGCCCCAAGGGTCGGTCCTGGGGCCGGTTTTGTTTAATATCTTCATAAATGATCTGGAGGATGGTGTGGATTGCACTCTCAGCAAATTTGCGGATGATACTAAACTGGGAAGAGTGGTAGATACGCTGGAGGGGAGGGAGAGGATACAGAAGGACCTAGACAAATTGGAGGATTGGGCCAAAAGAAATCTGATGAGGTTCAATAAGGATAAGTGCAGGGTCCTGCACTTAGGATGGAAGAATCCAATGCACAGCTACAGACTAGGGACCGAATAGCTAGGCAGCAGTTCTGCGGAAAAGGACCTAGGGGTGACGGTGGACGAGAAGCTGGATATGAGTCAGCAGTGTGCCCTTGTTGCCAAGAAGGCCAATGGCATTTTGGGATGTATAAGTAGGGGCATAGCGAGCAGATCGAGGGACGTGATCGTTCCCCTCTATTCGACATTGGTGAGGCCTCATCTGGAGTACTGTGTCCAGTTTTGGGCCCCACACTACAAGAAGGATGTGGATAAATTGGAGAGAGTCCAGCGAAGGGCAACAAAAATGATTAGGGGTCTAGAACACATGACTTATGAGGAGAGGCTGAGGGAGCTGGGATTGTTTAGCCTGCAGAAGAGAAGAATGAGGGGGGATTTGATAGCTGCTTTCAACTACCTGAAAGGGGGTTCCAAAGAGGATGGCTCTAGACTGTTCTCAATGGTAGCAGATGACAGAACGAGGAGTAATGGTCTCAAGTTGCAGTGGGGGAGGTTTAGATTGGATATTAGGAAAAACTTTTTCACTAAGAGGGTGGTGAAACACTGGAATGCGTTACCTAGGGAGGTGGTAGAATCTCCTTCCTTAGAGGTTTTTAAGGTCAGGCTTGACAAAGCCCTGGCTGGGATGATTTAACTGGGAATTGGTCCTGCTTCGAGCAGGGGGTTGGACTAGATGACCTTCAGGGGTCCCTTCCAACCCTGATATTCTGTGATTCTATGATTCTATGATTCTATGACAAAGAATGAAGGAGGATAACTGAGTTCCTGAGAGCTCCCTCTCTTTGCTGTGCCCAAAGTAAGCTGAATACAGTACAGTATCCTGCCCTTTTATGTTTAAGTCTGGATAAATGTTTAATCACAACTACAAATTTCACAATGAAAAATTGGAATGGTATACCTGAGGTCAATGTCAAGGTCATAAGCAAGAGGCAATGAGCAAAATTTTGCCTTGGGGGCCATTTCTCTTTAATTTAAGACCTTCCTTGACATAAGAATTAAATGTCAGTAGCTCCTTTTCAATTTTAAGACCTTACAGCCTCAGTCACTGTTGGCATAAATGAATGCTGCTCCCTCATTGACCTCCATGTATGGTCATATGCCAGCTATGAATCTGCCCTCTGTGTACTGACTGTCACGGAAGTCTTTCTTAATTCAGAAACATTCTGCTCTTTCTACAGTTATTTGTGTTGCTCAGAACATCTACAAATTCAGCCTTGTCATATTTGATAAAATCAGGCTTAGAAGGATTCTACCAGAATACTAAACATGGGTTTCATGTTAAATGATATACTTACCTTTTTTAAGAGGGTGCCATTTTTCAAGGAATTTCTCTGATTCATTATTTTGAGTTAATTATGTTGCCACAGATGTTTTAATTGATCCCTAGCATTGCACTTGAAGGTTCAGTACTCATTAAAGTCACGAATTAGTTAAGGAGTAGACTGATAAGTCTTTATAGTGCTTTCATCAAATAGAATAGCAGCTATAAACTGTGAAGCCGTATCCAGGCTGTCCTCCCACCGCCACCCTTCACCCTCCAACAGTGTTTGAGTGACTGTGTACGGTTTTGGCCTCCTAACTATAAAAAAGACATTGATAAATTAGAAAAAATGCAAATAAAGGTGACTAAAGTGATAAAAGGATTAGTGGGCATGACCTCTGAAGTGAGATGAAAGGAACTGCGTATGTACAGTTTAGAGAAAAGATGACAAAGAGCAGACATGATAACCATGTTTAAATACTTGAGAAGTAGTAACACAAAAGATGGGGAGGAATTATTTAAGGTGGTTAAGGATGACATAATGAGCAATGGCCTGAAAGTTAAAGAAGGAAATTTCATTCAGATTAGACATATGGGATAAAAATTCCAAAATCAGGTTCAATTAGACAACAGAACAATTTGCCAAAAGAGGTCACTGAGTTACCATCTCTAGAAGAGCTCAAGAATAGACTAGATAAAGCATGTATTGGTTTGATGTTGAGAGCAGTCCTGTCCTGCCGGCTGATAGACAAGATGACTGTAGATAACCTTTCTAAAGCTATTATATCAATGAGTCTGGGAATAAAATGGGATCCAAGTGTGTGTGTGTGTGTGTGTGTTAGTTATCTGATTTACCACTATGTAAAGAGTCATTCAAAGTAGACTTAAATTTCATCTAAGTATGCCTTAGCAGAGACATGTTGAATAACAACGCTTATTATAGAAATTGAACAGTGGAGGCTTAGTCGTTGGGGACCGCCACACTCAGACAAATGGAAAGATAAATTCAAAGTGAAATAAATTTACTGTATCATAGTCCTGTGCACCATCCAAAGCCCATTTATTTAATCTTGATGCATGATTCATACAGGGGCACGTACCCTGCTACCTCACAACGTGTAGTATGTGTCATGAATATACGCACGTGCCGGTGTGGGCTTCCAAAACAAGCATCAGTGGAACATCATTGACCAGCCTCTCAGGCATGACAGCTGATGGAGGGGGACTTTCAAAGATGCATTTTGCCTACTGAACATGTGTGCAGCTACAATGAGTGAAAGAGCCTCACCTGCTTTTTTCTTCTTTTTAATAGGAGTGGAGGAGAATATAATGGACCATTGTCCAGTATGGAGTTTATGGTAGCTCAGTTATGCAGGATGATAATTCATGAGCAGTTTTACTTTAATCTGTGGTGTTATTTGGGATCTAATTTTCTTCCAATCCTTATTCCATCTCCCCCTACATTATCCTCCAAATAAAATACACTCAGAGAATACCAAGATAGAAATAGAAGTGCATAAATCTTTCAAATGCATTTATACCAGTGCTTTGCACTATGGCACATATTCAACTGGCAGCTGCTGCATGCCTTTGTGTTCTCATTCATTAGATGTGTCTGTCTGCAATAATACTAGCAAAGTGGAATTCTTCAAATCCTAAATATCCATCTGTTCTTTCAGTTGCTCACAAAGGAGCGATCAAGCTATTTATTAGATAAAGTGTCCAAGGTAATGCTTGTTAACTCACAAAGCATCAAACTTTGTGACAGAATTCTTCAAGGGTTAAAATAAAATGTAGAAAAGAATCCGAGCAATAGGGGTTTTTAAATAGGGATTCAGTGATATAATTAAGATAAGTGAAATGGTGAGAGTGAAACTGAATCTCAGTTTTAAAGAATTGCAGTGGTTCTCTAAGAAAGAAACCAGGGCCTACTATACAATGTAAAAGCATTGTGACCTTGGGAAGGCATTGCTTGGAAAATGAAGATAGCTTTTTATAGTTGACACTGCTGCTATTTCAGCAGTGATGCAGGTTTTCACAGCACAGATGAAGCAGTGGTAATCTTGAGAAGCCCACCTTCGTACAAACTGAGATCTATTGCCTTTTTCAAAACATCAGGACAGTCATTATGCCATTACCAGCAGGAAAGAGATATACATGTCATTCAAACAAGGTTAGTTTCTCGAGCGTCTGGGCATGTGCGAGAGGTGGAAGTTTAGTGTCTTTCGGCGTTAGGTGAACTATTTTAATTGCTCTATTTCCCCTTTTAAAAATCCCTTTAACTAAAATGCCAGTTACTGATACTAAACTAAGTTACAATCTCTCAAGCCATGATTTATGGAAAACCCAGAAGAGTCACTGCCATTTGATTGGTAGGCCTGCAGCGGTAGTTATGATTTTAGAGGCGATATATATTTTGTTTATGTGGAAACCTCCTAAACAACATTTATA
This sequence comes from Eretmochelys imbricata, assembly GCF_965152235.1. Classification (NCBI taxonomy): domain Eukaryota; kingdom Metazoa; phylum Chordata; order Testudines; family Cheloniidae; genus Eretmochelys; species Eretmochelys imbricata. The sequence continues at coordinate 148,216,838 of NC_135572.1, forward strand.
TCTTCAGTCTTAAAGATTTGTGGATCTCTTGGAAAAGCAAGCTAGGGGTTGTTGCTCTTTGCTCTATGCTAACAGGCTCAATTTCCTGAATTGTAATTACAGAGCTTGCAGTCATCTTCAGGGGCTAGTGGCCTTAATTCTGCATTTATGCATACCTTGGGGAAAGTAAAAGAAATAAAGACCAAGCAGGTCTATCTCCTGGGTGTCTAATGGTGGGAGGGAACTCTCGTGCAGAGACACTATAATGATTAAATATCTCTCAGCACCACCATGCACAGAATAGAGCTGGTACTTGTTATAGTCTTTAAAGAAAAAAATGGGTCCTGATTCTTTTCTCACTTAGATCCTGATCCAAAGCCCATTGAAGTCAATGGAAAGACTCCCACTTTTTTCAGTGAGCTTTGGGCTCTATTTTAACTTCAGTGGAGTTACTTCTGATTTACATAGGTGGCAGAGGAGAATTGGGCCTGTGGCATTTTGTAGTCTATCCATTAATTTTTTGAAAGTGTCCAAAATGAGGTAATTCTCTCACATTAATAATAATACTTAGCTCTTATACAGCACATGTAATCAGTTGATCTGAAAACACTTTACCAAGGAGATCAGTGTCATTATCTTCATTTTACAGATGGGGAAACTGAGACATGAAGAGGTCACCCAGTATAACAGTGGCAGTGCCAGAAATAGAATCTAGGTCTCCTGAGCATCCACCAGGTCGTACTGTATGTCACTACATATACTGTATATTTATGTATTATTATTATTACTTTATTTGATTTGCATTGTGTTAGCACCTAGAGACGCCATTCAGGAATCAGGACCCCTTTGTGCTACGCTCTCTACATACATAAAAAGATGATTCCTGCCTCAAAGAATCGACAGTCTGAGGGCTACATTACCCCATAGTTTGGATTATGGGGGTGTGGATGGTGCTGTACGGTAGCTCCCCCATGTGGACTCTATGAGCATGAACTAAAAGGTTCCTCGTTTCCATTAATGTAGTCCTCTTCAAACAGGACTGTGTTAATGCAAACTAGGAACCTTTTAGTTCACATCCACAGCAACCACATGGGGGAGCTACAGTGCAACACTTTGGTGTGCACTTCTATTCACACATCTGTAATCTAAACTGTGGAGCATGTGGACGTACCTTAAGTATTATGGGAGTGTTAATAGCAGTTCCACAGTTAACGATGCATTTAAATCTTCCCTTAAAGCAGGATTTAAATCCTTCTATTGGTTTGACTGGCAATTTCCTTGATTTTTAGTGATTGCATTCATAGGAAATGCTCTTGAGCAACTTTAGTAAGCTCCTTGGGACAGGGACTGTTTTGTTCTGTGTTTGTACAACACCTAGCACAATGGAGTCCTGGGCCATGACGCCTGCTCCTGGGTGCTACAGTAATACAAATAATAACAATAACAATAATAATTTAGATCTGACTCTTTTTAAGATGAAGGGAAGTGTCCATGTCTGGGTTATTGGCACTGTATTTTGTTTTGATAGGACACTTTTTGATGTGACACAGCGACTGCCCCTCTTCATCTTTTTATTTCTGGCAGAACTTGGCAGCTTGATTCAGTGGGGGCAGTCGCATCATCACATTACCAACCAGCTTCACTGTCACGGCCCTTCTCCACAGGCTGGGATTGACCATCACCAGGGTTACACCTTTTTTCCAGATCCTGAGAGATATAGTGACCATACCAAAGAGACCCTGGCTTTGTTTTCATTGCTAAAGGGCCTTTTTTCTCACAAGGACATAGCTAACTCAGTGTAAAATTCTAGGGATTAATCCTAAAGCCCCCATCTGAGGTTTATCTAGATAAGCTATTGAGGTAAAATCCACAGCTTGTCTCATCTAGGATTTTACATCAAGGTTGCTATCTTGAAATTAGCTACCTTGATATATAAGCACCGTTTCCTGCAGTGAAGACATAACATCTCTTTGGAATATTGATATTTTAGTAGCTGTAGATCCCGCTTAGCATTCCAGATGATCTCATGCCAAATTCTCTGGCCTCAAGCACTGAGACATCAAAGGTCATTTGGGCCAATGAATACTTTTGTCAGCTGGGTAGTTTCTTTCACTTGGCTAATTAATCGTGCCTTAAGTATTTCCCAGGCTCAGTCTGTCTCAGAGAAACAGGATGTGCAACTATTTGCATTGATATTGTCAAAGGTACAGCAAGGAAACTAATTTGTTGATAATACAGAAATAAAACTACAAATAACAATATCACTACTTCTAGGCATTGTATAGCTGACTGGATGGATTATGGAAAGGTTTTGCTTTCCTCTGAATTCTGATATTAGCTAATGCCACATGTATAAGGACAGACAAATAAATGGGCAAATCCAGGAGGGCAAATCCTATATTCCTTTAGACAGTAATTTGGTTTAAAACAATTCTGTATAATATTTGAATGCAGTTTTTCTTGTGTATAATACTGTATATAAAACACAGTAAACTTATGTGCTTAGACAATATTTATGTCTGTTATTATTTTCCTTTAAAATATTTCATTCCTACATGTGTTACTTAAGAAATATGCTGTATATCTCATTTTTGCTAGTGATCTAGATTTGATACTATTCTTGTTCTGCAGATCCTAGCCCCTACTTTGTTTAACAATCTTATTCTCTATCAGTTTTGGTTATCCATCATGCTTACCTTTTGGCCATGCCAACATTTGGCTTGCACTTTTTGTTAAAAAAGCTCAGTTGGGAGCATCACAGAACATTTCATTTGGCTTTTTAACAAACAAGCCCGTTAAAAGCCAGAGTGCCCATGAGTAAATGCTACTGAAGACCACAGAGCTTGTTGCAGAAAAAGCTGTCAGTATTACAAAGAAAAGCACTCATCTACCACATGCAGGGGTATGGTTTGAGTGAATTAGAGAGAGAGGTAGATGGGGACGGTCAAGAAAATTTTAGAGCAGAGAGTTTAGAATGAGCCAGAAGAGAGGGGAAAGGGGAAAAAAAGAACATTTTCATTGTAAAATCCATACAGAATACCTCAGTATGTATAACAGAAATAACTTCATCTGTATTAGTCTGCCACTGTTCTATGCATGAGGCACTTTTTTCTAAGAGCATTTCATGTACAGACTATTAATATTTTTCTTTCAAAAGTAACATTTAAAACGATGAACTCTGCTTTGACAATAGAACAAAAGAGGAGTCACTGAAAATCACTTTTAGTTTATTTTACTTCAAATCAGCAAGGCTCACAGTTGTGTTGGATTGCAAAACAACGTCTCTTTCTTCCTGGTAAGCCTTTATAGAGTACACAAGGAGGAATGTCAGAGACAATAGTGATATTGCTTGTGGGAAGAGGAGATGCTAAAGACATCAGGAAGCATGTGTAGGGGAGGGAAAGAAAATGGGGAAGGAGTAGCTGTGGGAAAAGCAGAACAAAGGTGTGTGAAGGGGAAGAAAGTAACAAAAGGGTGCAGCGAGGAAAGACACTCGTCAGGTACTGTGTGTAGAGTAGGGAACATCAGGGAGTGGGGAATCTCTTGGGACTCTCTGCATAAGGTAGAGAAGGTGGATTAGGAAGCAACTGGAAATTTTGTGCCAGGAAAGGAACCAGGAAGAGAGCATGAAGCCATCACAGATTTTATTCAGGGTGAGGAAGCAACCATGAGAATGGCAGAGGAGCAAAACCTAACTCGAAAAGCAAACTTGTGTAGCTATTTCATCACAGGTTTCAGAGTAACAGCCGTGTTAGTCTGTATTTGCAAAAAGAAAAGGAGTACTTGTGGCACCTTAGAGACTAACCAATTTATTTGAGCATAAACTTTCGTGAGCTATAGCTCACTTCATCGGATGCATACTGTGGAAACTGCAGAAGACATTATATACACAGAGACCATGAAACAATACCTCCTCCCACCTCACTCTCCTGCTGGTAATAGCTTATCTAAAGTGATCACTCTCCTTACAATGTGTATGATAATCAAGTTGGGCCATTTCCAGCACAAATCCAGGTTTTCTCCCTCCCCCCCGCCCCTTTTTCCAAAAACCACACACACAAACTCACTCTCCTGCTGGTAATAGCTTATCCAAAGTGACCACTCTCCTTACAATGTGTATGAAAATCAAGATGGGCCATTTCCAGCACAAATCCAGGTTTTCTCACCACCACCACCCCCCCACACACACAAAACACACACACACAAACTCACTCTCCTGCTGGTAATAGCTTATCCAAAGTGACCACTCTCTCTACAATGTGCATGATAATCAAGGTGGGCCATTTCCAGCATAAATCCAAGTAGAGAGAGTGGTCACTTTGGATGAGCTATTACCAGCAGGAGAGTGAGTTTGTGTGCATTCGATGAAGTGAGTTGTAGCTCACGAAAGCTTATGCTCAAATAATTTGGTTAGTCTCTAAGGTGCCACAAGTACTCCTTTTCTGTTTGCGAATACAGACTAACACGGCTGTTACATTGTAAGGAGAGTGGTCACTTTGGATAAGCTATTACCAGCAGGAGAGTGAGTTTGTGTGTGTGGTTTTTGGAAAAAAGGGGGGGGGGGGAGAAAACCTGGATTTGTGCTGGAAATGGCCCACCTTGATTATCATACACATTGTAAAGAGCGTGGTCACTTTGGATGGGCTATTACCAGCAGGAGAGTGAGTTTGTGTGGGAGGGGGCGGAGGGTGAGAAAACCTGGATTTGTGCTGGAAATGGCCCAACTTGATTATCATACACATTGTAAGGAGAGTGATCACTTTAGATAAGCTATTACCAGCAGAAGAGTGGGGTGGGAGGAGGTATTGTTTCATGGTCTCTGTGTATATAATGTTTTCTGCAGTTTCCACATCCGATACATCCGATGAGTACATCCGATGAAGTGAGCTGTAGCTCACGAAAGCTTATGCTCAAATAAATTGGTTAGTCTCTAAGGTGCCACAAGTACTCCTTTTCTTATTTCATCACAGTCACTCATCCTGCCTCCAGCCAACACTATAGATATGTGCTTTCTTCCAGGAGGTAAATTTGTCAAACCACATTCAATTTCAGCTGCATCTTTCTCATTCTTTTTAATACCAGTTGTGCAGCTAAAACCTTGATAGTATTTTGAAAATATAGGGGTAGGTGTCACCAAGTTGATTCTTGATGTTTCATATTTTTCATAGCTGCAGTTCCCATTCCTCCCCTCCCCTTCCCCCAACACACACATAGGCTAAGTTAGACCAAAGAGAAAATGTGAATTGTTTAGGCTTCCATTAATTCCATCTATTTTTCACTTGATACACTGCACATATATGCTCTAGCTGTAGAATAATAGTCTTCATATAAAAACAGGAGGGTAAGTACTTTTGTCTTACGCCTGAGATCAAAACCAGGGTCCTCAGACTCTAACTGATGCTATGGCTGTTGTCTAGCTCACTAAAGCTAGATATTTGCTGACCACCACAATACGTTAGAGTAGGGATTCTGGACAGATCTGCTGCAGCCCATTATAGAGATACAGGACCTGATCCTCCATTCCTTTATGCTGGTGGAGTGCCATTCAATTAAATGGGGTCATACCAGCATAAAACTCTCAGAAAAGACGGGAGAATAATGCCTATGAAGTTCAGAGGCAGTTTGGGGATATTGTTATTCATAATGTGAAGACTTCAATAGCTCAGACATAGGTGAGAGGTTTATTGCAGGAGTAGATGGGTGAGATTCTGTGGCCTGCATTGTGCAGGAGGTCAGACTAGATGATCATAAGGGTCCCTTCTGACCTTAATATCTATGAATCTATGAATGTTAACATATTATTAACTTAATACCAAAAGCTACATTAAAGGAATGTTACGGTTGCGAAATCAAGCACTTAGACATCAGGAAATACCATCATTAAAGTTGCCTGTGTGCAACATTAATTCAGCCACCTTGTACATATGCATAAAGCTGATGCCTTGTCCAGCATCATATAGGGAGTCTGTCTCACAGTCTGGAATAGAACTCAGCTATCCTGGGTCCCAATCCAGTGACTTAGGGTATATCTACAATCCAAAAAAAAAGTCCGCAGCAGCAAGACTCAGAGCCTGGGTCAAGTGACTCAGCCTTGAGGGGCTTGCAGTATGAGGCTAAAAGTAGCAGTGTAGATGTTCCCACTTGGTCTGGAGCACTGGGTCTGAAACTTAAAGCTTATACAGGGTAAACTCATAAACTGTTCACCCTCTATAGAGAGATATGCACAGCTGTTTGCCCCCCCACCCCAGTTATTAATACATAATCTGGGTTAATTAATAACTAAAAAGTGATTTTATTTAAAGCAAAAAGTAGAATTTAATGGTCCCAAGTAGTAACAGACAGAACAAAGTGAATTACCAAGCAGAATAAAATAAAACACGGAAGTCTAAGAAAACTGTACAGTAAGAAAACTGAATACAGATAAAATTTCACCCACAGAGATGTTTCAATAAGCTTCTATCACAGACTGGACACCTTCCTAGTCTGGGCACAATCCTTTCCCCTGGTACAGTCCTTGTTCCAGCTCAGGTGGTAGCTAGGGCATTTCTCATGACTGCAGCACCCTTTGTTCTGTTCCACCCCCTTATATATCTTTTGCACAAGGCAGGAGTCTTCTGTCCCTCTCTGGGTTCCCACCCCTCCTTCTAAATGGAAAAGCACCAGGTTAAAGATGGATTCCAGTTCAGGTGACATGATCATATGTCACTGTAAGACTTCATTGCCCTCTTGCCAGCACACATGTATACAGGAAGACTTACAAGTAAACAGAGCCATCTACAGTCAATTGTCCTAACTGATGGGAGCCATCAAGATTCCAAACCACCATTAATGGCCCACACTTTGCATGGTTACAATAGGCCCTCAAAGTTATATTTCATATTTCTAGTTTCAGATTCAAGAGTTATACATTTATACAAATAGGATGATCACACTCAGTGATTATAAACTTTGTTATGATACCTTACAAGAGACATTTTGTGGGGAGCATATTCCAGTTACATTATATTCACACTCATTATCATATTTTCATAAAATCATATAGAGTGCAACGTCACATGGACCTCATGGTTGCCACCTGGCTCCGGTCCCAGCACACCTTCTCCTGCTTTGCAGCTGCTACCTAGCACGTGCACTGTTAAGGGTTGCGCTAATAAAGTGGACCTGTAAGAGCTCTGAAGGGTCGGGGGCATGCTCAGTGCCGATGGAATGTTGGTAGAGTTTCACTGCAAGTCTCTAATAAGCCCTACTGAACATGTGCAAAGGCAGTTTTCAGAAGCATATAATTTGTTCAAATCTGGGTAAATATGCATAACAAAGTGAAGGACACCTCTTGAACCTCAGGACTATCCCTCTGCCAGACTGCAAGTCCATTCTCCAAAGGATGAAGGTTTTAGAGATGTCCAAAAATGGTTTGGAAAAAAAACTTTAACAACCTGAGGCACAGGGCAAGCATGGAAAACTTCAACCTGAACAGTTAAAGTTTGGCAAAGTGAAAAAGCAACTGAAAACAGGGGCTTATAATGGAAAATGGTAGGCAATCGTAACTATAACTGTCTCTGCAATCTCTGCTTATAAGAAATATTATGAGGCCAAACAAACACTATACTACTACAGTATCAAGCTCCTCTCCTTTTAATCTTGTGCTAAACTTTATCTGGCCTTGATCACTGCGATGTCACACGGAAGAGAACACAGATGGAAAAACCCTCCTTGTCCAATACCCAGAGTACTTGCCAGCTCTACATCTCCAGTGAAAGGCTGATCAAACATGAGCTGATGTCTGAAGTAGGACACAACTGTTTACATTACTTTTTCTGTTTGGTAAGTTATTGCTTCATTAATTCATCCATTCTCTCACTCATTGAAATGTTATTTTAATGTCCTTTAAAAAAAAAAGTTAACACTCAAATTGTCTTATGTGTCTGCCAGGATTATACTTTAGTAAAAAGGATGGATGTCTTTAAACTGGGCTTCTGTATGTTATTTTTTGTTTTATTTTGTTTTTTTCAGAAGGAAATGAATTCTACTGCAAATTAGGGGCACTGCAATTTCTTTTCCACTCAACCAAGATGAGATACCCCATTAAAACAGCATGAGCAATGTGGTACAGCCCTGGTCCTATTTTTAAAAGTTTAACACAGTTTCACTTTTAATTTCACATTGAACAAGATCGCTTCTTTCTGTTTGCAGTTCAGGATGCACAAAGTACACATATTACAGAAATTATTTTTTCTGGGAACATCACATGTGAATGTTATGTCTCAGTGGAAAGCGAAAATAGTGAGGGAACAGCACCATCTACAGGACACATTACTGTATCAGTGAAGAATGCCAGATATGGAGATAATCTTCTGTAACTGTACTATTATTTAACTTAAATCATTCCTCCAACAAAAGAATCCTGCAGTAGGGCTCCAAATATCTCTTGGTGACATTACAAACACATTCTATGCTATTCGGAGTTTCATCTAGCCATGGTCATTTTCTAGTGTGCCCCACATCCTGTGTCGGTGGGTGGGTGGGTAGGGAGGAGGAGTTGTTTGTTTTAAAGAAGCAGTAATAATATTTTGACTGCAGGGTGATTCTAAAAATCTTTGAGGGCTGTACAGGGCTTCCAGAGAAACAGGGATCACAGGTAAAAGGAAAATTAACATTTGAATTACAGAGAGGTCAGTACAGATGGCATAGGTAGGGCCAACACTAAAATGAAGAGGAGGACAAACAGGGAGACTGCTCTCCTTTAGCTGGATTCTTTCATCTGAGAGAGCAGGCTCACCCCCATAGACAAAAGATGGGAGAACAGACCATTTAGCAGACAGATGGCTCACATCAGAGGTGGGGGACATACCTTGCAGGACACGATCCGTGCTCATATCAATATATCAGAAGGTAAGGGAGAGTGGATTTTGAGTTTCACACAGCTATAGAGTGAGAAGGAACATTCTGGATCTCTGAGTCAATCTCCCTATATTTCTGAAGGACCAAAGCTCTTCAAAAAGAAAGGGAGTACTTGTAGCACCTTAGAGACTAACCAATTTATTTGACCATGAAAAAATGGGTGTTTATCACTTCAAAAGGTTTTCTCACCCCCCACCCCACTCTCCTGCTGGTAATAGCTTATCTAAAGTGATCACTCTCCTTACAATGTGTATGATAATCAAGGTGGGCCATTTCCAGCACAAATCCAGGGTTTAATAAGAACCTCGGGGGGGGGGGGGCAAGGGGAAATAGGTTACCTTGCATAATGACTTAGCCACTCCCAGTCTCTATTCAAGCCTAAGTTAATTGTATCCAATTTGCAAATGAATTCCAATTCAGCAGTTTCTCGCTGGAGTCTGGTTTTGAAGTTTTTCTGTTGTAATATCGCAACTTTCATGTCTGTAATCGCGTGACCAGAGAGATTGAAGTGTTCTCCGACTGGTTTATGAATGTTATAATTCTTGACATCTGATTTGTGTCCATTTATTCTTTTACGTAGAGACTGTCCAGTTTGACCAATGTACATGGCAGAGGGGCATTGCTGGCACATGATGGCATATATCACATTGGTAGATGTGCAGGTGAATTAGCCACTGATAGTGTGGCTGATGTTATTAGGCCCTGTGATGGTGTCCCCTGAATAGATATGTGGACACAGTTGGCAACGGGCTTTGTTGCAAGGATAGGTTCCTGGGTTAGTGGTTCTGTTGTCTGGTGTGTGGTTGCTGGTGAGTATTTGCTTCAGGTTGGGGGGCTGTCTGTAGGCAAGGACTGGCCTGTCTCCCAAGATTTGTGAGAGTGATGGGTCGTCCTTCAGGATAGGTTGTAGATCCTTGATAATGCGTTGGAGAGGTTTTAGTTGGGGGCTGAAGGTGACGGCTAGTGGCGTTGTGTTATTTTCTTTGTTGGGCCTGTCCTGTAGTAGGTGACTTCTGGGTACTCTTCTGGCTCTGTCAATCTGTTTCTTCACTTCAGCAGGTGGGTATTGTAGTTGTAAGAATGCTTAATAGAGATCTTGTAGGTGTTTGTCTCTGTCTGAGGGGTTGGAGCAAATGTGCTTGTATCGTAGAGCTTGGCTGTAGACAATGGACTGTGTGGTGTGGTCTGGGTGAAAGCTGGAGGCATGTAGGTAGGAATAGCGGTCAGTAGGTTTCCGGTATAGGGTGGTGTTTATGTGACCATCGTTTATTAGCACCGTAGTGTCCAGGAAGTGGATCTTTTGTGTGGACTGGTCCAGGCTGAGGTTGATGGTGGGATGGAAATTGTGGAAATCATGGTGGAATTCCTCAAGGGCTTCTTTTCTATGGGTTCAGATGATGAAGATGTCATCAATATAGCGCAAGTAGAGTAGGCATATTAGGGGACGAGAGCTAAAGAAGCGTTGTTCTAAGTCAGCCATAAAAATGTTGGCATACTATGGGGCCATGCGGGTACCCATAGCAGTGCCACTGATTTGAAGATATACATTGTCTCCAAATGTGAAATAGTTATGGGTGAGGACAAAGTCACAAAGTTCAGCCACCAGGTTTGCCGTGACATTATCGGGGATAGTGTTCCTGACGGCTTCTAGTACGTCTTTGTGTGGAATGTTGGTGTAGAGGGCTTCTACATCCATAGTGGCCAGGATGGTATTTTCAGGAAGATCACCGATGGATTGTAGTTTCCTTAGGAAGTCAGCTATTACCAGCAGGAGAGTGGGGTGGGGGGAGAGAAAACCTGGATTTGTGCTGGAAATGGCCCACCTTGATTATCATACACATTGTAAGGAGAGTGATCACTTTAGATAAACTATTACCAGCAGGAGAGTGGGGTGGGGGGAGAGAAAACCTTTTGAAGTGATAAACATCCATTTTTTCATGGTCTGTGTGTATAAAAACATCCTCACTGCATTTTCCACTTTTATGCATCCGATGAAGTGAGGTGTAGCTCACGAAAGCTTATGTTCAAATAAATTGGTTAGTCTCTAAGGTGCCACAAGTACTCCTTTTCTTTTTGCTAATACAGACTAAGACGGCTGCTACCCTCAAAGCTCTTCAGAGTCCCACTAATTAGTTGTGTATATTTTCCCCAAATATGTCTGGGGTTGGGAATTACATAATCAGCTTTGGCATCTTAATAGAAAGTGGAGTGAATGCTAGAGGTGACTTGTATGATCAGTCTTCCTTTTGTCGGTTGCTTATTAACAATACATCTGTTAATCACAGGAGCACATTTCGTTTAAACATGTATTTACTCTTATAAAGTCAGGATTTTTGAATATTCAGCCCAGACAGCAGGTATACAGTCCATCACCAGTGGCTGTGAGTTACTGGCTCTCAGCAATTTAATTTCACAATGGCTCGTTTGAATATTTTCTCTGACTGATCACATTGGTTCTTAACTATCAAATCTTACTTTTGACTTTCAGAGTGGAATGAATTGCAAAAGTTATTGTGAAAATAGCTAAAATGCATGGAACTCTCATAGAAAATGCATGGGACACTCCTGGGTCCAGTCTGAAGCCATGAACCAGGTCTCTATCTTTCACTGTCTTCTGAAGGATAAGGACCTAGTAGCTGGTGTATGAAAAATGTCCTCTTAATGACTTTTGGGGCTACTTAATCCCTTCTTGAGGTCATGAATTCCTATTTCCCCCCCTAGATATTTTCAGGAGAGTCTGCCAGGTTAACCAGCTTTCCCTCAATCTAAAGTACCATGTATATCCTTTCCACCCCAATTTGGCATCAGCAGGACTGACTGTCACCCTAGAGCAAGGGTTAGCCTAAGCCTGTTCTTCCTCAACAGTAATATTTTGTAACTCTTCCTCTGTCTGTAACATGTACTCCTTTTTCTCATTAGCACCACCACTAATAACTTTCACGTTTGTCTCAACATGATGGTTAGATCACAGAGTCCGAGCACAGAATCATTTTTACAGACAAGTGCAATAGTATATAACCCCTGCCATCCTAATGGTTTTGTTCCTGCTAGTGAATTTAAGATCACACTAATCTCAAACACATTGCTTCGATTTACAAGTCCATATGCCCGAGACAGTACACTGAAAATACTGCTGCTTTCTGAGGGATGCATTATGCATTAATTTTGTTAGGGAGCATCTCTGCTGTTCTTGCTGCTGCTTCTGACCCTTTTCATGTATTTTATAATTGTTATGAAACAAATCATAGTAACCATCCCAGACATTATAGAGAATGAAACCTGAGAGACACTTGTACCCAGTACTGCTACATCCAGTAAATTACTGGTGTAAACTCAGTTTTGCATTGGCTCAGTGTGTCTGCATAAGGAGTTTGTACCAATGTAATAACTTGTGCAAATTTCTCAAACATTAGGGTCAGTGAATAGACCCTCACTCCCTTCAGGTTGATGGATGCACCAGTAGATTTCCAATGCTGAATATAAGAGTATTTGAAGGGCCTCTGGGATGATACATGCTGTTTTATAGAAAGGGTTTTCAACAATTTAAACATCCCCTCTCTTCCATGCAGGTTTACAGTCCTGGCTCTCACAGAGGAGAGAGCACCCTTCCTGAACACACAGCCCTCAACCTCCAATTAATGAGCATTACTAAATGAGCATGGCATGCTGCATCAATTGGCCAGGTGTACAAATATTTTTTTTGAAAATCCAATTTAAGAGTAACATGAAGCACACATGAACATTAGCAAACCCCTGTAGGTGAATTCCCTTGCACACACAGGCCTGAGCCTCTTTTTTTATTTCCCCTTAACTAGCCCCATCTTAGACTCCTTGAAAAAGCAAACTATCCCTTACATTTAGGGGCATGTGGGGGAGGGGGGGTGTAAAGACTGCATGAATGAGCCTTATGACACTAGAGTCCGGGGCAGAAGAGATCAAAGTTATATGGAATTCATGAAGAACATGAAAACAGTCACAAGTTGCTTTCTCTCGGCTCCATTTCCCAGTCAGGGTAACACCAATCACAGTTACACTTTTTCATGCTTTCTGCCAGACTGGAAGATGTTTCTGTTGAATCTGCCTTAAAGAAACTATGGAAATGTTGAGGTTGATTCTGCTTCTGTTTCAGCCTCAGCATCAATTAGAGGTCACAAGTGACTGGGTGAAAGGTGATGAGTCACTCCTGTGCTAGGCTCCAGCCAATCCACCAGGCAGAAACTGATCTTGTGACTCCCAGACTATGTATAGAAGCCTCAAAGGAGGAAAAGCAGCTCAGTCTGCTTTATGTCATGCCAGGGCTTGGAACTTGCTCCTGCCTGCCAGTGGCAACAGACTCCCTGAGCCTGAGCCAGCTCCAGCCCTGTTCCTAGTCCTGCTCCAGCTCTGCTCTGGACTACTGAATCGGACTCCAACTCCTAGGCATGACTGCTCCAGCTCCAACCATTAGGCCTAACCATCTCCATCATAGTTTCTAACACTGGAAGTGAATTCCTCCAGTACAGGAGCTGTGTAGAGTCAACAGAAGAGCCTCCATTTGCAGACTCCTAGCAGCCAGGATGGGAGCAGGGCAGAGGTAGCATAGTGCATTCTAGGCTGCCCTGAGGCCCATAGGCAACCCTCCATAAATTAGAGCAGGCTATGGGGCTGATTTATGCCGGGGCCATTTTGGCTCCTGCTGCAGTCAAGAACAGAAGTGCTGAAACATGTTGTAAAGCTCCCCTGGAGCTGTGTTGCACAGAACCTGCCTGTCATATTTGCTTGGGGCTGGCCCCAAAGAAGCAGTGTGGTCTGATGCTTTGTGGGAACAAGGAGCAGAATCTATGGGTTGTTAATTTCTACATCATCTTTCCAGATAGCAAAAATTATGGGTTTCTGTTTTGTTAAATCTTCAAAAAAAACTGCATCTGTGAATTTTTTTTAAGTCTGTCTTCTATTTTTGTTCACTTTGTCATTGTTTTTAATCTGCATGTGTTTATAAGGATCACTCCTCAAAGGTTGTCTTTGCAGGAATATAATCTATATTCTGTTCACATAATATCTATTTTCCCATGCTGCTGCTGCTGAGTTATTCTCATGCATATTTGAACATTTTAAAGCTTAACCTTGATACATATGGTTGTTGCATATCTCTTTACTAGCCTCTCACTTTACAGCCAAATTTACCTTTATCCCCTACAAACCTGGTGTTATTACAATATTATACAGCAAAACCCCTGCACTGTAAAATATTACTTATTGTCCAGAAATAAATCTCATCCCATCACTACATTTAATAGTATTTTATTTGTGTCCCCGTTTCTGCTCTTAATCCCCAAATTAGTCAAATGTTTGGGGCTTCAAGTCTTGGCAAGATGGGTAGAGGCACTTATTAAGCAAATGATATAAAAGTGTTCCTGAAACACTAAGGGTCTTCATTTGAGGTCAAATTCTGGCTCTGTTGAAGTCAAAAGCAAACTTCCCACTGACTTCAGTGGCACCAGGATTTCACCCTTGCTGTATTGACATCAATGAAATATATAGAGTTTAATAAATAACTAGGGTACTTTTCAAAAAGACATATTTGGTAGCCTTTAAACTAGCTCCGTTATGCCTGGACTGTACAAGAGACGGCTTTAGTCATAGGTGAGCTAGGTGACCATCTGGAGCAAGGCACCTAAGCCCTTTCTCCCAAAGAAAGAGAAGGTGTCCCTCTTATTAACTTGACCCCCAGAGGTTAGAGCCTTCACTCAGAATGTGGAAGACCTGGGTTTGAATACTGCCCCTCTATTGTGGGGCAGGGACTTGAACAGGGCAAGTCTAGCCACTGAGCTGTTATTCTCATTCTTTCTCTGAACCAGTTAATATTGATTAGTTATACCAAGTGGAACAGCTCCAGCAGGAAAGAGAGAGAGAGAGAGAGAGAGAGAGAGAGAGATCCATCCTACAATGCCCCATAACCTAGTGATTGGGGCATTCACCTAGCAGATGAGCCCACTGGCTCAATTCCCTGTTGCACTTCAGGCCACCTGGAGTGATTCAAAGGAGAGGTCAGTCCAGGGAGAGTAGGAAGCAGGGAATGCCATGTTTTCCATACACACAGACTTACTGTTAGTGGCTTTTATTTCAAATTAAGAGACATGATAAACAAAGAAAAAGCAAATACAGAACCTTTGTGAAGTCAGAAAGAGCATAGAGACGCTGTAATGTTCTGCCTCTGTACTGACTCAGCAATGCCACCCAACAGACAATGAGGGAGTAGCCTTACTTGGAAAGGTGGAATACATAGAAAACAGAATAGTAGCATCTCCCCATGACTATATACACTATAGGTGATCTGTGGCTTGTAGAGGGGGAGGAGAGGAGAGAGAAAAAATAGGGGAGCATCTGGGGAGGAGAGAAGGGTTAGAGAGCAGAGAAGAAGGGAAAATTTTGATAAAGGGGGGAGAGAATACAGAGAAGGGGGAAAACAAACAATGGAATGGACACAAAAGAAAATAATGAAAGTGAAAGATAAAAGATAAAAGTGAATAAGGAAGGGGTCTGAGAGGGCAACGAGCAAAGGGACAACATAAAAGTAACACAATTTTTTTTTCAGATTGCTACATTCCAGATTTTAGGGGTGGTTTTCCAGGCTATGAATTATGGATTTTTGGCCAGAATAAATATGCACTGTTAATATCATTGACCTCTATGTTCTTCTTTTGTCTTGTGGGGGTGAAGCCAAAAGTAGAACGCAACTGCACCAAAATGGTAAAACAGCTTGTGACATTACAGTCCATATTCCTTATAAAAATATGCTTGATCTGAGTATGACATAACAGATGTACTTTATGCAAGATGGCTCATGTGAGATATCATTGGAAAGGTTTTGATTTACTGAATGTGATTATCCAATTTGTATGCCTGTATCATTTCTGTATCTGAAGTTAGGAATATTAACTATGTATCTGTATTTCAGATGTGTTACTTTGGGTGTCAACCCCAACCAGCCCTTCAGGTACAACAATGGAAAAGCCGGACAGGGCTAAAGGGCCATTAGAGGAAACAATGGACTGTGAAAGAGCTTAGTCTTCCTGTGGACGCTCCAGACAGCCTATGGGCAATGTCTGCCACAACCATGCAGAGACATGGGTCTGAGTAACCTGGTGCTGGATACCCCTCCTCCCCTTTTGGAATGCCAGTCGTTTTCCACTAGAAGACAAAGGGTTCCCGCCTTACACAAGAGCTATATAAGGCAGGAGAGTGACATCAACAGGGTTCTCTCTGCCTCCCCACCCAAAGAGACACTGAAAAAGACCTGGAAGCAAAACTGAACTGAGGGGAGAAGGGTTGAACCCAAGATGGAAGGGCATCTAGCCATCTTGTGAGTAAAAATACCTGAGGTCTCAAGAGGGAGACCAGTGCAGCTGCCTTTCAAGATTTTCTGTAATCTGCCTGCAACTATATCTAGGGTGAGAAATTACTATTTGTAACCAATTTGTTTAGTGAAACAAGCTTAGTTTGCATGTTTGGTTTCATTTGCTTAGTAATCCATTTTGTTCTGTTTGCTACCCCTTTTACCGCTTAAAATCTGCCTTTTATAGTTAATAAAATGTTTTGTTTATAATATAACCCAGTTTCTGTAATTTCTAAGGGGGAAGGCAAGAAATGTGCACA
This sequence comes from Eretmochelys imbricata, assembly GCF_965152235.1. Classification (NCBI taxonomy): domain Eukaryota; kingdom Metazoa; phylum Chordata; order Testudines; family Cheloniidae; genus Eretmochelys; species Eretmochelys imbricata. The sequence continues at coordinate 148,233,350 of NC_135572.1, forward strand.
CCTCTCTCCACATTGAGGGAGGGGGCAAATTTCATAAAACCTTTGGGTTTGTACTCCTTAAAAGGAGTGAGTACCAGAGTGTTCGAGCAAGCCCCTTAAGCTAAGTCATCCCAGAACTGATCTGCAGCTGGGTGTGGCCCTGCCTGTGTGCGTTTTAGAGGCGGCTTTAATAGCCTGACTCAGCAAGACAGGTTAAAGGGGAGAACAGGTAGACTGTTCATGCTGGCAGAACAGGTAGACTCAGTGGTATCTCAGCACATCAGGTGGCTTACTAAGGGGCATAACCCATCACACAGCTATCAGGTACAAAGCATACTTTCATTGCAAAGTGTGTGGCACAGCTCTTTCTCCAGGGGATTGGTACCTGTCAGGAATTTGTCAAAGTGTGGCAGACCTACAAAACTGAAAGCCTGTTGGGAAAATGGACTTTCTGTTGTTACCAATATGATGGGAAATCACCCAGTGTATGGAGTCATTCCAGCAGACCAGTGGGGAAAGGCTAGACTATTGCACTGCCATGTATTACCATCCTGCAATTGTGTGCCTATTGATAGTCCAATAACCATAAAACATGTCCAAGAAAACAGTAAGGAGTGAGATGTTATCCAGTTTTTCAGAAACAAGAGCCTCTTGATAGTTCAGATAATGGCAGATAGGTTCCATTCCTTAATTCTCATGTGCAAAATATAACTGTGCCCAGTATCACTGGTGAAGAACATCAGCCTGCTATATGACAAGATCAGTAAGCACAGAGGTTATTTATCTAGCTAGGTTATTATCCATCACCAATATACTTCAGAACCTACTCAGATGCTGAGGCACCTATTTAGGCCCCCATGATTACAGGTGGTAAAATAATCCAAGATTTCAAAAAACAGGAGTGTTATAATTCGAGCAGAATCAATATGACAAATTTTCTTTATTATTTAATGGCATATAAAATATTAGCTACTGGTAGTCATTGAATTCTGAACATGAATCCACTTAGTTAGTGTTTTCTGGTTTTTCCAAGGTCATGCTATGACAATAAGATTTGGAGTTGTCCAGCAGTGTGCATTCACCATTAATTAAGATTGTCAATACACTAACTCTATTAGTGGTCTGTGCATGAGGCTACAACCTGAACATCCTTTTTACCAACTGTGGTATTGAACTACAATCATCAAATGGCAAGCTGTGAAAGCCTGCCTCAAAAAGCTTAAGACCAGTTTTTTGAGTCATGGAGCCATTTCTCATGTTCAGGCTAGAAACGTTGAAATTTTGTGTGAAGATCTCAACAGTTCTGGGGTAAATCATGGGTCTATACTACAGTGTGTGAAGAATCTATGTTTTGGGTGGTGGAGAAAGACTTTGGGTGTGTTGTATATGCACAGGGTTCCATATGCTTGGAGAAAGATGTGATGCAGTGGTAGTAAACTTTAAATACAAGCAGCAGCTGCTGTTCAAAAGGATCTGGATTTGTATTACAGAAACATAATAAAAAAGGGAAACCAATGACATAATTATCTCAAATTCTCTAACTCATCACACCTTAGAATATTTGTACCTGGAAAATGATCCTTAGATAGACATTCAAGCCTTTTGCTAAGAATGACTTCCTTTACCATTGCCTGGTTACCACTGAATTCTTTTATGTGTGTTCACAGTTTTATAGAGCCTGTCTCAGCTTGCTTTTCTGTTTGGTAGCCCTTTAAATCTGGGAGACAAAAGAGGCTGCAGCCATAAGGAAGCCATTTTAAAGGTGATTGCTGCAAATTGCACTTCTCTTTTCTTTCAGCTGGTAAGTGTGTGTTTGGTTGTTTTTTTAAAGTTTTTGTTTTGATCTTTTTTCCCATCACTCTTGACAAGATTGTACACCACTGCGTAAAAGTGTGTACTGACACTGGAATATGTACATGTGCAAATTTCATTTAAAAAACATTCAAGTCAAGGCCACAGGAACTGAAGACACAGTTGCCCAGGAGGAACTCACAGCTTTTAGCATAAGGACTTGTATATAGAGTCAAAAGCACTTGCTGATTCTTAACAAATATTCCATTATATTAGTATAATGAGCATTGTTTTGCTCTAGTATTTTTCTAAGTAACATTCTCCAAGATTTTCAAAAGCTTGGGAAGACACAGAAAGCAATTTGAGCACCCACATAGGAGCTCAAAAAGAAAAGGCCATGGAAGGGCTTTTCAAAGCTGGTGTTCGGTTGTGCCCAAGTTATCTGAGAGCCCACTGGCTTGAGTCCTCGAAGGGGCAACATAAAGTTGGGACTCAGGGGGCTGGGTCTCTTGTGGTGTCTAAAAATAGACTGCTTATTACTGGGCATTGAGGCCTGAACAGCATAGGCAAAGCAAAAGTTTGCATATGCTAATGTATACCGAGGGTGCATTTCTGCTTCACTCTAAGTCACCAGGAAAATTCCATGGGCAATGCTCAAAATTCCATTGGATGCACAGGCAGTTTGAGCATGGCCAAAAATTGCCTTTGGAAATCATCTGGGATCCCAGCTCCCAACTGAGTCATTAGATGGGGTTGCAACAGCAGTTTCAGTGGCCCAAGTTTTTGAAAATGCTGACTCTGTTACATAAAAATTGCTTCTTCCAAGCTTTTTGTTCCACCTTCTGCAACATCTGAGCACTAAATGAGGAAAAAACTGTCTGTTTTAATCATCAGAGGGGTAGCCGTGTTAGTCTGGATCTATAAAAGCAGCAAAGAGTCCTGTGGCATCCAATGACATGCATCCGACGAAGTGGGTACTCACCCACAAAAGCTCATGCTCTAATACGTCTGTTAGTCTATAAGGTGCCACAGAACTCTTTGCTGTTTGTTTTAATATCACTCTTTAAAACAAGTAATCTCCTGACCCATACTTATGTGAGGTTGGTTTTGTTTTTTTTAACCAATTCAGGACAGTGTACTGTTTCAGCAAGCCACAGGTGGCTGATGGGAGAACTGTGGTAGTGTCTTGAGTAACTTTGGATGAGAGGTGAAACTGACATTTAGCAGTGCCTTGAGAGCATACCATCATATAGCAGTGAGGTTTTGAAAATGCCAGTAGCCAGGTGTCAAAGTGAGCTCCCAGACAGCTTGGGCATATAGTATCAAGATAATCGTTTCAAAAAACAACCCCACTCTGTTCTCTTTGCTGTTTGGATGCCCAAATCCTCAGCAGTGTGTCCAGAGCGGGAGAGGCCTTTAAAAAATTTCCTTGCAAATGTACTAGAATTATATAGTTCAACTGTGGTATAAAATTGTATTATTCCATTGCACTAGTAAGCTTAAACAGCATAGTATTGTGTTTCATAGGCACACATCTGTATAAGGTATTTCTTTTTATATGTAACACATTACATATTTCAACCACAGGAGTATAAAATGTGAGACTGAGGTTTTCCAAAGGAAGCAGAGGGGAGGATTTTGTTCTCATTTTACTGGCATAGTTGCTGTACTAAGGAACATTCTCCTGCTCTGCTCTTCCACAGAATAAAAGGATCCTGTTCTAATAAAAATCTATCAGGCTTGGTATGCATGAAGAGAACAGAAAGGGTAAAAATAACCCAGTATTACAAATAAAATTAAACCTTCTATTGATTTTGTGTGGGAAAAAGACTCCATAAGAATGGCCAAACTGGGTCAGACCAGTGGACCATCTAGCCCAGTATTCTGTCTCTGACAATGGCCAGTATGAGAGCTTCTGGTGAAGTGTACAGAACAGGATAGCTGAAGTAATCAACCCCTGGTTTCCCCTCTCAGATTCTGAGAATTCAGGGGTGTCCCAAGCGTGGGGTTGCATCCCTGACCATTTTGGCTAAAAGTCATTGATGGACCTATCCTCCAGGAAATTATCTTGTTCTTTTTTGAACCTGGTTATGCTTTTGGCCATCACAACATCTAATGGCAATGAATTCCACAGGTTAATTGTGCATTGTGTGAAAATGTACTTCCTCTTATTGTATTAAACCCACTGCCTATTAACTTTATGAGGTGACCCATGGTTTTTGTATTGTGGGAAAGGGGTCATAGCATTTATGATTTTATAGGCCTCTGTCATATCCTGCTTAGTCATCTCTTTTCTAGGATGAACAGCCCTAATCTTTCTAGTCTCTTCTGATATGGAAGCCATTTCATAGCCTTGATCATCTTTGTTGCCCTTCTCTGTAGCTTTTCCAGTTCCACTATGTCCTTTCTGAGATGGGGTGACCAAAACTGGACACAGTATTCCAGGTATAGGTACACTGAAGGATCAATCCGTTCTTGACTGCTGCTGCCCACTGTGCTGAAGTTTTGAAAGAACTGTCCATGGTGACTCCAAGATGTCTTTCTTGAGTGGTAACAGCTAATTGGGAACCTGACATTGTATATGTATAGTTGGGATTATTTTTTTCCAATGTGTATTACTTTGTGTTTACCACTGTTGAATTTCACCTTCCATTTAGTCACCCAGTTTTGTAAGATTCCGCTGTAAATCTTCACAGGCAGCTTTCGCCTTAACTATCTTGAATAATTTTGTGTCATCTGCAAACTTTTCCACCTCATTGTTCACTCCCTTTTCCAGATTAGTAATGAATATGTTGAACAACACAGGTCCTGGCACAGATGGTTGGGGGTCCCCACTGTTTACCTCCACTGTGAAAACTGACCATTGAGTTCTACCCTTTGTTTCCTATCTTTTAACATGTTTCTGATCTGTGAGCGGACCTTCCCTCTTCTCACATGTCTACTTCCCTTAAGAGCCTTTGTTGAGGGACCTTGTCAAGCTGTCTGAAAGTCCAAGTACACTATAGCCACTGGATCACCCTTGTCCACATGGTTGTTGACTCCCTCACAGAATTCTAATAGATTGTTGAGCCATTGGTGTTCTGTTTATGAAAAAACAACTCATGTTAATCTGTGTGTGATAATTTTGTTCTTTACTGTAGTTTCTACTAATTTGTCTGTGCTGAAGTTAGGCTCACTAACCTGTAATTGCCAGGATCACCTCTGGAGCCTTTTTTAAAAAGCCTTACTTAGTTACCTTCCAGTCATTTGGTACAGAGGCTTGTTTCAGTATAGGTTACATTCTACAGTTCTGCGATTTCATCACCTGGATCACTTGGATCGATTGGTCTTCAGCTGTAGTTAAGACTGTGCCGATCACAGCATGTCCGCCATTCTTCTCTCACTCTTGCCTTTCTTCTCCACATTTGTCCGAAACTTTTAACAATGTCATCTTCCCATCTTCTTGGAGGCCGACCGGGTGGTCTTTTCTGTTCTCGCAGGTACCACTCAGCAATGATTGTGATCCACCTATTGTCCATGAGCCATGCTGTGTGGCCCACCCATTGCATCTTGTTATGTCTGCTTTCCATGACAATATCTTTCACGCTGCTGCGTTCTCTGATCATTTCATTTGGGATGTGATCCAGAAGGGAAATTCAACGACATAGCTCATTCCATTGTCCTTTCAGCTACTGACAGCCGCTGTTCTTCTCTCTTCATCAGTGCCCACGTTTCACTGCCATACAGCATGACTGGCAGCACCGTTGAATTGAAGATATTTGTACATGTGGTCTTGTCAATTTTTCCTTTGAGGATGTCCTTGATGGAATTAAATGCACACCATCCTGCCCAAATCCTTCGCAAGAGTTCTCCGTTAAGTTCTGGGCACATATTAACTTCTTGGCCCAAATATATGTACTGTTCCACTTCTTCAATTTCTTCTCCTGTTACTGTTATTCGGGCTTTTCGTAAGATGTCTGATCGCATGTATTTCGTTTTGCAGCGGTTCATTTTCAGGCCAACCTGACTGCTTTTCTTGTCGAGTCTTCATAGCATGTTCTACAGTTCGTTGGTACTTTCGGCAATTAGTATGATGTCATCCATGAATCTGAGATGGGATAATCATTCTCCATTTATGTTGACACCACTCCTCCAATTGATCTTGTTCCTAACCATTTTGAGGCAGGCAGTGAATAGTTTTGGTGAAATTGTATCTCCTTGCTTTACACCTTTCTGGATTGGGATGCGGAAGGGAGTTTCGAGGAGAGTAATGTCTGTTGTACATCCAGTATTTGCTTCTTTCAACAAACTGATATACTGCGTGTTAATGCCCTGCTCTGCGAGCGCTTTTTCACAGTCAACAAAAGCAATGCACAGCGGGAGTTTGTATTCCCTCGCTCTTTCTAGGAGCTGGCTAAGGGTAAATATATGGTCGATCATGCTGAAATTTCTTCAAAACCCTGCCTGCCTGCAATTTCATATTTGAGTTAATTCAGAATCCTTTGGTGCCTCCTCATGAGATTTTCATCACTATTACTATATTTAGATTGCCATGTCTTCTGACAGTTTTACTGCCACTGTACATGATCTTAGCTCTTTATTTCTGTTTTGCATGCCTTTCTATTGTTTGTAACACTCATGTATAAAATACAGTGTAAGCATAATATGTAAATGATGCAATCTCCTTATTGGTCCCAAGACTCCATTGCTCAGTTATCTGTATTTGTTTTCATTTTTGTCATAGTTCTTATGTTGTTTTATTTATAATTAAGTCGGATGTGTGCAAGGAACTTCACAAATAAATGAGGACATGGTCCCTGCTCCAAAGAGCTTAAATTCTAAATGGACTACAAAGGATGGTATGGAACAGAAAGCAAGTGATTTTGCAATAATGTTTAGCTTCTGCATCGCTGATTCAATAGTGTTTGCTTGTTCAGTTGTTTTAATAGTCATCATCTGTTTTACATGCTGGGACAAGAAGGATCTTCCAGGTGTAAGGGACACAGGGAGAAAGATGCAGAATTGAGTGAGAGAAGAATGTTTAGTCACATAGCTTGGGCAGGGAGATAAGAGGAACTAAAAGAAATTAGCAGGAAAAAGAGGTAAGGGAAAAATTGTGCAACACTTTGAAGATGACAACAGAGAGCTCAGCCATATTCTATGTACTTTATTCGAAGCAGCCTGGTCTCAGTTTGTGCTCCCACTCCTTACTATTACTGCTAATTATTAGCTATATTAAATGAGGCCCCAATCAGGATTCAGGAGCTGTAGTGGTGCAAGACTCACCACCATGGCGCCTCCTGCTGGTGGTTCTGGAATTAGCTCAAGTTCTTCCTCAGGGCACCCTCCTCCAGTGGTGTCTCACTTGCCGTTACTCCCACTTTGCTGTCTCCACCATTCTGGGACCCGCATCGCTCCCCAGACCGCGGTGTCCTCTTCTGGGCACGGTCCTCCTGCTGTGCCCCCACTCCAGTATCAGCAGTCCTTAGTCCCACCACTTGCCTCAGCAGCCAACTGCAGTCCAAAGTCCATCCCCTCGCCTCAAGGGCAACTGCAGTCTTGATACCGGCCACTCTCCTCACTGGCAAGTGTGATGCAAGGGGGAGGGGGAGACCCAGGCCCGCCTGCTACTCTGGATCCCAACCCAGGGACCCTATAGCCTGCAGCCACCTACTTTTCTCCTCCAACTTGCTGCCTATTTTCCCTGGGCTACTTCCCCCATAGCCCTAGCACCCTCTCAGCCACTGTAGCAAGGCCCCAGCCTGGCAGTGGTCAGCCAGCAGCTCACCCTTGCACTCTGCTGCCCCTGTCCAGCACTGACCTATCTAGGGCACTTCTTCAGGCAGCCAGTCCTCCTCCCTTCCCTTCAGGGAGAGACTTCTCTCTGAGCAGCCTTTTATATATGTGTGACGTTCCACTGTGTTATCTGGACTGGTGATCTGCTAGGTCACTCCAATCCTTGACTTTGGGAGCCAGCCTTACCCTGCTCTGCTGTGAGAACCCCCACTCCCGGGCTGTTCACGCACAGCCTCTAGCCTGTAAGCTGATCCCAGCTACATGAATGAGCACTTTTGGCTAGCCACTATGTGGATTGTGCAACCGAATGACACTAGCCAATATCTCCGGTCCCAGACACAACCCTAGGAACCTCCGTCTTGTAGTGTTCAGTTATGCCTACTGGATGCTGCAAGCTTATATGGGTTTTTCAATTTAACAAAGAAATTGATATGTACCAGGCTTGGTGTGCTCTCTCCAGACCAAATGCACTGCTTTAGGTAGAATAAACAAACACAAATTTATTAACTACAAAAGATAGATTTAAGTGATTATAAGTCAAAGCACAACAAGTCAGATTTGGTCAAATGAAATAAAAGCAAAATGCATTCTAAGCTGATCTTAACACTTTCAGTGCCCTTACAAATTTAGATGCTTCTCACCACAGGCTGGCTGGTTGCCCTTCAACCCCTCTGAGGCTTTCCCCTTTGATCAGCACTTCAGTCACCTGGTGGTGGTGTCTGTAGATGGAGGTGGAGGAGAGAGAGAGAGCATGGCAAACGTCTCTCCCTTTTATCATATTCTTTCTTCCCTCTTGGCTTCCCCCCCCTTCAGAATCAGGTGAGCATTACCTCATCGTAGTCCCAAACTGAAGGAGGGAAGGGGAGTGACTCACTCAAGAGTCCCACAGATTCTTTGTTGCTGCCTAGGCCAGTGTCCTTTATTCCTGTGAGGCTGGGCTGGATTTGTCCCATACATGCCCTGATGAGGTGTGAACTGCCCCTCTTCTCCTGGAGAGTTTTTGCCTGGGCTTGTTTTAAGTCATAAGGACACATTTTCAGCCTGATAACTATATACATGAAATTACAACTTATAACATCACTAAAACAACAATGCTCAGTGCATCATGAGCCTTCCGAAGACACCCAACATGACAAACTTTGCATTGGATACTACACAATCATATTATAAGGATGAACATGGGAGAATAGGGTGTTCCTCTGAGGTACAGAGAGTCAGAATATGGCCCTTGGCAGCCCTGACTGTCTGCTTCAGCAAGCCTTCCCTCTGTTGGTGGGCTCAATGCACCCTTTCCTGATTAGTGGGTTCTGCGCAGCCTCTCTGGTGCTGCTTTTAACCCCTTCTTCTCCCTGTGTGGAGCAGCCACCCCACCACAGGGTCCCATTGGGTTGGATACTGTACAAAAATATCAAAGAGGTAATGCCTCGTAGTGTTCAGTCTTGAAATTAGCGTTTGGGAATTATATAGGTGCTGATTTTTAAAGTGCTGTACAACAGAGCATATAAATGGAGCTTGTTAAGAGTGTATAAGGTAAGTAAATATTGTCACTGTTTTATAGATGAAGGAAACTGAGACAGTAAGGTTGTTTACTTTTCCCATGGTTATACAGCAAGTTGCTGCCAGACCTGGGACTGGAACTGAGGAACACTTGATTCAATTTTCCACCTCTTGTCTTTCTTATTGGTATTTTTATTGTTTTCATAAAAATATAGAATTCTTTCCTGAGCAGTTCTCCATGTACAGAGGGCTACCGCTTTCTTCTCATTCAAAAAATTCACATCGTTATTTTTAACAAACTAAATTGTTTTTCATTCCTAAAATGGATAACACAAGTTTTAATAAAAGCTTAAAATATCTGTTTTCTCCTTCTGTCCCAAAGCCGCCCCCCCCTTACTTTTAAGACTGTCACTGATGAACACTGATTAATATTTGCAAAGCTGGAAGGAAAAAAGAAGTATTCCCATTGAAATTGTGTATTCTGATGAAGTGGGAGAGAGAGGTGGTAATGAAATACCACACACGGAAATGAAATCAAAAGTTAAGCTCCCTTGTGACTGATTATGCTGCTTGAGCAGGTGCCACACTCTTATTGGTTTAATATCTGGCAGCAAAGGTACTAGACAAGAACTTCCTCTGGGGATGATGATTCTGCTCTTGTTGATATGTTTAATGAGGTGTTACTAATTTCCTCCATGCCTTTTGATAACAGTATACATATCTTCTCCTATTTCATAGAATATACTTAATATTCTAAGTGAATGTCTGATAAATGGAACAGGTGTCTGCTATGTGCATGTCTTCTGCAGAATTATCTTAACTAGACAGAATTTGAAGGGATTTGTCTTACTACTTTTTAAGGACCCCTAGCCTGGACATGCACTAAAATAATCATTGGTCCCAATGGTTGTGCCATTCAGACCAAATTTGCCTCAGATGTTCTTGGCTCACAGTGGCTCTGCAAGCCTTAGACTGCATAGCTGTAGTGGTAATCAGCTAATTGGGTTCTTCTCTTGAAGTGAGGTTTTAACTGGCGTAACTAGCTCAGGGAGGAAGGTAACAGAGGGGACATATTGAGCCAAAGAGTTTCTCAGCTGTTCCTCCCTCATCCCCAAAAATGAACATTAAAAAAGGTTAAGAGAGTTTCTTTCCTCTTTTCAGTTGGGATAGTCCCAAAAGCAAAGTGGGGTGGGAGAAAAGTAGGAACATCCTTCAGAGACCCCCTCACACACTCCTTCCTAGCAATCAGGTACTCAGCCACTCACTGCTATCAAGTTTTTTTGTTTTTTTTTCCCACCAACATTGTCTCCTGTTTCTACAGAGTCATCTGGGTGTAAGGCATCCCTAGAGCTTTTGTAACTCCTGCATGCTGCTCTTCTTTATGGGGTTAGAACTGACCCAGAACACAGCTTGTGGTGTGCAGGAGGAATAAAGCTTATGTACATAAGCTCTCCTTCCCCAAGCAACTCTGTACCCTCACCACCATATGGAAAGGCATATGTATTTATATTTTACTGATGCAGCTGGATGGCCTGTTTCTTCAACATGGTGACCTGTTGCAGAGCTAGTATCCATCGCTCAGAAGGCCACAAATATTTTAGCCTAGATAGAGTCCTGGATTACAGGACAAAGATTCTGTTTATGAAGTATTTTCAGATCCCTGAATGGAGGACACACCATGTTAGGGCTGTGTGGGTTTCTAATAATTTCTATCAGATGCCTATAATTATGAATTCCACATAACCAACTTTACTTCTTGGTTGAGGTCCAGAAATTATAGAAGGCTATCCCTGGACCTGTGAGTGGTAAGAGTTAGTGTCTGTCACCAGTTTGCCTGGCTTGATTCAGTGCTATGAATCCTTCGTTTTCCTAAGAATCAAATTACATCCTCGTTTTAAAAAAAAAAAAAAAAAAAAAGCTTGTGGCATAACACAAATCAGTATTAATATCCCAAGTTATAAAATTTCTCTATTTTTATTATTTAAAATACTAAAAAACCTCAAAGAGAAAAATAATGCACCAGTAAGGTAAGCTTCACATTCACAAAGGTTTTACACTGGAGTCAGTATCTTATTGTATTTAATCTTGATACATGTACTGTGCCCTGTATAAATATATGTGCGTGTGTATAATGACAATATATCTTTCCCTGTGAAGTAATAAGCCTTAAATAGCAGTAAACATCCTGATGAAATAGCAGCTGAAGCAGTAGAGCATAAAATTAATATGCATCAAATGGCAGATGATTGGTTGATAGGCTGTTCCATAAAGTTTGCATGAATAATTTAAACAAATCTGTTTAGCAGGTTGTGGATCTTACAGTTATAGCGCTGTTTATTGCTAATGCATGAAATCTATCTGTTCAGGTAATAATATAGCATTTTGCCACAGCAAAATTTAAACAGTTCAGCTATCAAATATTTGGTACAAGCTAGCATACCTTCTGGTCTGCCATCTAGTGTCTTAGTGATGTAGAAATCCCTTTTTGGGTTAAGGTATATCTCAAATGAATCACTTTCTGTGTTCTGTGCTGTCTGTTTTCACCATTTTCTTCTAAAAATTCTCCACCACAGTTGTATGGCTTGATGGCATTGCTGAGACCCAGGTTTGGGAGGTGCAGGTAACTTACATCATATGCTTCCTAGGTTAAGGGACCTCAGGCAAATGAAAGTTAACAGGCTTGGCCTCTGGAGTGGAGTGGAGCTTAGTTAACTCTAGGGTTGGAAGTAAGCTCATTGCACAAGCATCCACCAGGTGATCAATCAGAGAGACGCTTCAGGATCCAGGTAGGTCTGTCCTTCCCCAAGAATAAGTAGGGACCATGTCACCATCCAAAAAGGAAATGAGGGGTGGGGGAAATGGGATCCCAAGAATACAGTGTTAGGGGACACTTTAATGAATCCTTCTGATCAATTTTAACTGAATGCTAGATGTTGTGAATTAAATTTGAGTGTGCAAGGAGAAAGTGTCTTCACAACACAAAGCTTCTATCTATGTCATTCTACATATGAAAAATGTGCTGTCTACATTTCATATTGTTTAGTGCAGTTTGTCATAGGTTCTCAGAAAAGGCCACATGCATTCCCGATACTGCTGATAATGATGCTTTCTGTTAAAACTCTTCCACCTACTTTCATTCACTTCTTCTGAAGTGAAAATTCTTTCTTAAAAGTGCCTTATTGCGTGATGGAAGTCAGCCTATTGTAAAGTTGTCTTTCAATGTTAAATGGCAGTCATTTATAACTCAGGAACATTTGAAGTAGTGTTCTGAAAACTACAACAATTTTCACGAATGTAAGTTGTAGGGGTGGGAAGGATAATACAAAAACAAGATCTTTACTGAGCTGCCCCTTTGTAGTCATCTTGAGTTCATTTCAAGTGGGAAAATTCTTCCAGTACAAAAAAATGGAAAAGTGAGATTTTTAATCCCCTCTTCGGAAAAGACTACTGACTAATTAGCAATGCTGAAGTAATTTTCTATATATACAGCATTAATATCTTTATTTTGCTATTTATTAATTAAAAATGAAGAGATCAGTCTTATAGGACTACTTAGTGCAGTTAAAAAAATTTAGAGAATTCACTACACATGAAGACCATGGATTTGACAGGAAACTTGGTGCCAGATGCTGTATATCACAATATGGAGCTTGGCACATGATGTTGTTTGCATTTGATATTTTCTGGACCAGAGCAGCCAATGTTTTCCTAAATGTATACACTTTGATTTTTCTAAAAAAGAAAAGGAGTACTTGTGGCACCTTAGAGACTAACAAATATATTTGAGCATAAGCTTTTGTGAGCTACAGCTCACTTCATCGGATGCATTCAGTGGAAAATACAGTGGGGAGATTTAAAACACAGAGAACATGAAACAACGGGTGTTATCATACACACTGTAAGGAGAGTGATCACTTAAGATGAGCTAATATCAGCAGGAGAGCTGGGGGGGGGAGAGGCAGGAAGAAAACCTTTTGTAGTGATAATCAAGGTGGGCCATTTCCAGCAGTTGACAAGAACGTCTGAGGAACAGTGGGGGAGGGGCAATAAACATGGGGAAATAGTTTTACTTTATGTAATGACCCATCCACTCCCAGTCTCTATTCAAGCCTAAGTTAATTGTATCCAGTTTGCAAATTAATTCCAGTTCAGCAGTCTCTCGTTGGAGTCTGTTTTTGAAGTCTTTTTGTTGTAATATTGCAACTTTTAGGTCTGTAATCAAGTGACCAGAGAGATTGAAGTTTTCTCTGACTGGTTTATGAATGTTATAATTCTTGACATCTGATTTGTGTCCATTTATTCTTTTACGTAGAGACTGTCCAGTTTGACCAATGTACATGGCAGAGGGGCATTGCTGGCACATGATGGCATATATCACATTGGTAGATGTGTGGTGAACGAGCCTCTGATAGTGTGGCTGATGTGATTAGGCCCTATGATGGTGTCCCCTGAATAGATATGTGGACACAGTTGGCAACGGGCTTTGTTGCAAGGATAGGTTCCTGGGTTAGTGGTTCTGTTGTGTGGTATGTGGTTGTTGGTGAGTATTTGCTTCAGGTTGGGGGGCTGTCTGTAGGCAAGGACTGGCCTGTCTCCCAAGATCTGTGAGAGTGATGGGTCATTCTTCAGGATAGGTTGTAGATCCTTGATAATGCGTTGGAGAGGTTTTAGTTGGAGGCTGAAGGTGATGGCTAGTGGCGTTGTGTTATTTTCTTTGTTGGGCCTGTCCTGTAGTAGGTGACTTCTGGGTACTCTTCTGGCTCTGTCAATCTGTTTCTTCACTTCAGCAGGTGGGTACTGTAGTTGTAAGAATGCTTGATAGTGATCTTGTAGGTGTTTGTCTCTGTCTGAGGGGTTGGAGCAAATGCGGTTGTATCGTAGAGCTTAGCTGTAGACAGTGGATCGTTTGGTGTGATCTGGGGAAAGCTGGAGGCATGTAGGTAGGAATAGCGGTCAGTAGGTTTCCGGTATAGGGTGTGTTTATGTGACCATTACTTATGAGCACCATACTGTCCAGGAAGTGGATCTCTTGTGTGGACTGGTCCAGGCTGAGATTGATGGTGGGATGGAAATTGTTGAAATCATGGTGGAATTCCTCAAGGGCTTCTTTTCCATGGGTCCAGATGATGAAGATGTCATCAGTGTAGCGCAAGTAGAGTAGGGGCATTAGGGGACGAGAGCTGAGGAAGCGTTGTTTTAAGTCAGCCATAAAAATGTTGGCATACTGTGGGGCCACGCGGGTACCCATAGCAGTGCCGCTGGTTTGAAGGTGTACATTGTCCCCAAATGTGAAATAGTTATGGGTGAGGACAAAGTCACAAAGTTCAGCCACCAGGTTTGCCGTGACATTATCGGGGATAGTGTTCCTGACGGCTTCTAGTCCGTCTTTGTGTGGAATGTTGGTGTAGAGGGCTTCTGCATCCATAGTGGCCAGGATGATGTTTTCAGATTGACAGAGCCAGAAGAGTACCCAGAAGTCACCTACTACAGGACAGGCCCAACAAAGAAAATAACAGAACTCCACTAGCCATCACCTTCAGCCCCCAACTAAAACCTCTCCAACGCATCATCAAGGATCTACAACCTATCCTGAAGGACGACCCATTACTCTCACAGATCTTGGGAGACAGGCCAGTCCTTGCTTACAGACAGCCCCCCTACCTGAAGCAAATACTCACCAGCAACCACACACCACACAACAGAACCACTAACCCAGGAACCTATCCTTGCAACAAAGCCCGTTGCCAACTGTGTCCACATATCTATTCAGGGGACACCATCATAGGGCCTAATCACCTCAGACGTTCTTGTCAACTGCTGGAAATGGTCCACCTTGATTATCACTACAAAAGGTTTTCTTCCCCCTTCTCCCCCCCCACCCCGCCCCCGGCTCTCCTCTGCTGGTATTAGCTCATCTTAAGTGATCACTCTCCTTACAGTGTGTATGATATCATCCATTATTTCATGTTCTCTGTGTATATAAATCTCCCCACTGTATTTTCCACTGAATGTATCCGATGAAGTGAGCTGTAGCTCACAAAAGCTTATGCTCAAATAAATTTGTTAGTCTCTAAGGTGCCACAAGTACTCCTTTTATTTTTTGCGAATACAGACTAACATGGCTGCTACTCTGAAATTTTTGATTTTTCTGATTTCTAGCCTAGTAATCTTTTTCTTGGCCCCAGAATTTCCAAAGAGGGCTTTAAATTCTGAAAATGGAAATGTAACAGTACTAAAATCTCAAGAAATGGTTAGATTCTTACACTGTACACACTCATATTATTGGGCTCCTTCTTAATTTGAAAGTATAGGATGAGCATAGCATAGGAAAAGATATGTGTAGTAGTTTACTATAGAGCCACATAATTTTTGGACAGTAAGTATTGCTGTTAGCTAATTGGTAAAGTGTGATTTAACTAACATTGCATTTTATAAATCCCCTGAGTAATTAAGTGGAAGCCATTGTGGTGAGCTACAGTATGCAGGAACAGTACAAGAGTTGTTTTTATTAGTATTTAAATATCAGTACTGTACCATGGGAATCTTTTTAGTCACAGATTTAAAATTGCATAATTTCCCCATCCAGCAGTGGTAAGGAAGAAGGGTATTATACGGGAGGGAGAAGCATCTTAAAAGAATCTGAATGACCAAGAGACCAACATAATTTCTTGGCTGACTCAAAATTTATTAATTAGAAAAGAATATCAAAGGGAAAGTGTGATCCAAAAATAGAATCATAGATGTATAGGACTGGCCATCTAGTCAAGTCCCCTGCACTTCAGGCAGGACTAAGTAATAACTAGACCATTCCTGAATGGTGTTTGTCTAACCTGTTATTTAAATTCTCCAATGATAGAGATTCCACAATTTCCCTAGGCAATATGTTCCAGTGCTTAACTACCCTGACAGGAAGTTTTTTCCTAATGTCCAACCTAAACCTCCCTTGCTGCAGTGTAAGCCCATTGCTTCTTGCCCTATCCTCAGAGGTTAAGGAGGACAAGTTTTCGTCTACCTGCTTGTTAGCAACCTTTTATGTACTTGAAAACTGTTATCATTGTCCCTCCTCAGTCTTCTCTTCTCCAGACTAAACAAGTCCAATTTTTTCAATCTTCCCCTCGTAAGTCATGTTTTCTAGACCTTTCATCATTTTTGTTGTTCTCCTCTGGCCTTGCTCCAATTTTTCCACATCTTTCCTGAAATGTGACACCCAAAGCTTGATACAAAACTCCAGTTGAAGCCTTATCAGAGGCCTTATCAGAGCTGTGTAGAGTGGAAAAATTACTTCTCATGTCTTGCTTACAACATTCCTGCTAATACATCCCAGAATTATGTTTACTTTTTTTTTTAAACAGTGTTACATTGTTGTCTCATATTAAACTTGCAATCCACTATAACCCCCAGATTCCTTTTTGCAGTACTCCTTGCTAGGCAGTCATTTCCCATTTTGTAGCGGTGCAAATGACTGTTTCTTCATAAGTGGAGTACTTTGGATTTGTCCTTATTGAATTACATCCCATTTTCTTCAGACCATTCCTCCAGTTTGTCCAGGTAATTTTGAATGTTAATCCTATCCTCCAAAGCACTTGCAACCCTTCCCAGCTTGGTATCATCCACAAACTTTATAAGTGCCCTCTCCATGCCATTATCTACATCATGTATGAAGATACTGAATGGAACTGGACCATAGACTGATCCCTTTGCGATCCCACTCAATATGTCTGCCAGGTTGACTGTGAACCACTGATAACTACTTTCTAGGAATGGTTTTCCAACCAGTTATACACCCACCTTATACTAGTTCTATCTAAGCTATATTTCCTAGTTTGTTTATGAGACGGTCATGCGAGTCAGTATCAAAAGCCTTACTAAAGTCAAGATATACCATGTCTATCTCTTCCTCCCATTCACAAGGCTTCTTACCCTGTTTAAAAAAAAAGCTATTTTGTTGGTTTGACATGATCTGTTCTTGACAAGTCCATGCTGACTGTTACTTATCACTTTATTATTTTCTAGGTGTTCGCAAATTGATTGCTTGATTATTTGCTCCATTATCTTTTTGGGCACTGAAGTTAAGCTGTCTGTCTGTAATTCCCTAGGTTGTCCTTATTTCCCTCTTTATAGATTGGAACTATATTTGCCCTTTTCCAATCCTCTGGAATCTCTCCCATCTCCCATGAGTTTTTGAAGATAATCACTAATGGTTCAGATATCTCCTCAGTCAGCTTCTTGAGTATTCTAGGATGTGTTTCATCAGGCCCTGCTGACTGGACGACATCTAACTTATCAAAGTAATTTTTAACTTGTTCTTTCCCTATTTTAGTCTCTTAGCCCTTTTAGAGTCTAACTTATTTTCACTGACATTCACTATGTTAGACATCCGATCACTACTAACCTTTTTGGTGAAAACTGAAACAAAAATGTAATTTAACACTTCTGCCGTTTCCACATTTTCTGTTATAGTCATTCACCCCTCATTGAGTAATGGGCTTACCCTGTCCTTAGTCTTCCTCTTGCTTCTAATGTAGTTTTAGAAAGTTTCTTGTTATCCTTTATGTCTCTAGCTACTTTAATCTCATTTTGTGCCTTGGCCTTTCTAATGTTGTCCCAACACGCTTGTGTTGTTGTTTTTTTATATTCTTCTTTCCTAATTTGACCTAATTTCGACTTTTTGTAGGACTCGTTTTTGAGTTTCAGATCATTGAAGATCTCCTGGTTAAGCCAGAGTGGTCTCTTTCCATACTTCCTATCTTTCCTAAGCAGTGGGATAGTTTATTCTTGTGTCCTTTCTAATGTCTCTTTAAACAACTGCCAGCACTCTCAAATTGTTTTCCCTTAGACTTGCTTTCCAATTGTGTCAGTGTAGTCTGATCCCAGTATTACCTAGGTAGCTGCAGAATAGATCTTACAACTCCTGGGATGCTGGACGGAGACCTCCTGTATAATTTACTTTACATGGGACCATGCAGAGCCTAGAGACATCCTGAATGGCACTCTACTCCCCATCTAGTGGCTGGACTTGCAATATATTTATCCTGCTTCTCATATCTCAGCTCACTCAAGGAAAGGTGTTAACCTTGTCTCAGCTGGAGTTAATTCTGTGTATCTTACTTGGAATTCTTTATGAAACATTTAACAGCTGGGGGTGATATCCTGGGTATACTGAGTTCAGTGGGAGTTCTGGTATTGACTTTTATGTGACCATCTTTGGTGGCAACCATTGGTATTTACTTGTTGTCAAGGTTCCTTCCCCACTCTGAACTCTAGGGTACAGATGTGGGGACCTGCATGAAAACCTCCTAAGCTTACTTTTACCAGCTTAGGTTAAAACTTTCCCAAGGTACAAACTATTTTACCTTTTGCCCTTGGACTTATCACTGCCACCACTAAACGTCTAATAGGGATATAATTTGGAAAGAGTCCATTTGGAAACGTCTTTCCCCCCAAAATCCTCCCAAACGTTACACTTGTGCATTGCAGAAAATAACTCCATGTATTCTGCCTTTCTTAATAACATAGAATCTCTTTCTGCTGACTATAAAGAGATTGTTAATATTATGATGTTAGGGAGACTCCAGAGTTTGTCTCTCTATACATTTATTTTCCTGTGCTTTTTTTTTTTTTTTTTGCTGAGATAGGATCTTTGTCCTCTTCTATTTGCTTTTTTGTGGTAAACATTCCATTGTAATAATGTGCCATGTTCAATGGAATTGCATTCAGCCATTTAAATAATTGAAATTGTGATTGAATGTGCTTCTTGTGAAGAACTCATGCATTTATAGCACAGTATATTTCCAGAAACATTATAGCAATGAGTCTGTCAGCTACAATTCACCAGGACACCATTACAAACATATAGAACTTATGGAATTCTTTCAGTCACTTACTCTGGAGGTAGATGTTAGGTTCTGGGGTGCAATCCAGACAGATGAAGAGTTGTCATCTCTTACCCTGTAATCCGTAAGCACCTTAAAGCTTTGCTACTGTAATTATCTGCCTGGAACTCCCACAGTCAGCAGCAAGCATGCAATCTGTCTATATATTGGGCAGCCCTGGTCCAGTGCTTTGGATCCAGGAGCCTGTCTGCAATATCACAGACTTCCATTGGTCTCCCCCAACCCTGCTTAATAACTAGTAAGCTGGTGCCACACTCTCTCCAGCCCTGAATTTCCCAAAAACTTTTGTTCGGAAATGTTCAGTCCTGTCTCAGAACAATCAGAGAAATGTTAAGGTTCATTGTTCCTCTAAAGAGTCACTATCCAATAGTTTGTTACTTTAAACAGTTACCAAACAGTTCAGTTCAAACACAGCGCTGGACTGGTCTAAATTAAACATAAAAATAAGTGTATTTTATTCCAAAGAGAGAGGTTTTAAGTGAGTGCAAGTATAAGGTTTAAAGTCAGACATGGTTACAAGAGAAATAGAGATAAAACACTTTCTAGTAACAAAAACTTAACAAGCTAGAGGTAAAATTCTCATGTAATGTTTCCATCAAGATGGCTGACCCAGTTCTTGGATCAGGATCTATCCCTCAAAGTCAAAGGGCCGGAATCTTTGTCATCTTAGGTGAAAAATAGATAACTTGAGGTTTCTTTGCCCTTCTCCTTTATCGTGACCCTTTGAAATGGATTCTTCTAAGGGTTACCCCTAGATAAAGTTCATTCAAGCTGTCAAGAAGGTGACATGAAGTCTCATGGTGAAGGAAGTTTCTTGCTGGAGTTGTCTGCTAAAATGCAAATTATTTAGATCCTGCCCCCTCCGGTGTAATTCCATGAACATTAAATATGTGATTGTCAATCTCCACCCACACTGTGATAGTGTGAGGTTTGCCTCCACCCCTTGTTAGCTTGATGGTTCTGTTTATGTAATATGTAAATACATTCTCATTGTCTTTCAAAGTACTTTGTCAGTTTCTCCCTGGGGAAAAAACTACATTCCTCTGTCTAGGGTGGAGTAACTTCTAGTTGGCTGGCAAACATATTTTAAAAATTATAATTTCAGTTTATGTCCTTAGCTTTGCATCAGTTGCTTGTACCTACATTAACAATTATATTAATAACCAATGAGTCGTGAGCTTTTGATTGACCCCTTGCATGACAGTTACATTTCATAATGTTAAAGAATTGGCGTACACTTGAACTGGTTAACTCAGCTACAATTCATTACAAGCTATCTGGTTTGCCCTTTGCCCTTGGCCTGTTCTTTAGTAATAGTAGAAGTAAAGAAAATGTCAACTATTTTGCACATTTCAGATCTGGCCTGCAGCCTTGAGCTGTGACCACAGCAGAACTTTCAAGATGTGCAGAGCTACTTGGAATTTGGGTGAAAGGCCTCAGAAACATCCAGGTGTCATCCAAGCATTTGGTGCTCGTGATTCATGAGGTAGCAATCTTCCCTCTGGGCTGCTACTGAACTAATAGCCTTACACTGTGGTAGGGGACACTGTGTGCTGCTAGAGGGCTTACCTTAAAGTTGAGAGGTGAAATCCAGTTCCTTGCCAATTGAAAATTCCATGGTATGAGTTTAGTAGGAGGAGTGGGAGCCCTAATGTTTTGACTAGATTCCAATACAAG
Organism: Eretmochelys imbricata; assembly: GCF_965152235.1. Lineage (NCBI taxonomy): Eukaryota > Metazoa > Chordata > Testudines > Cheloniidae > Eretmochelys > Eretmochelys imbricata. The sequence goes on from NC_135572.1 coordinate 148,253,962, forward strand.
CAATTATAATATATTCTTCCTGATTGATTTTCCCCTGGAATTTTCCAGTTGGATAAGTTAGCACTGCTCTAGAAGTTAGCACTGTTGCTATAGAATAGCTGTTGCTATTTGTAAGGTATCAGTAATGGCACAATGCCAGAGCTTCCTTATTAAACATTTGTTAGGAGCACTCTAAGAGGATGTGGCTTTCAGAGTGGTGTGATAGTGTGTATGATAACTACAAATTGTCCAGGCAACTAAAATTCAGGTCAAGCCAGATTTAGAGATAAAACAGAGTTTATCTCTAAAGTGACTATGACCTGAACTATAAAGGGTCGGGACTGCATCATAACTGTCAGCATTTTCAGCATGTTGTGAAGGTGAATGCAAAAGATTACAGTCTGACCTAAACCACACCATTCGCTGAAGCTGCTGTGGAACCCACTAGACAATGACGTGAAGAGGAATTAAGTTGGGCTGCCCTGGGGCATGATTTAAAAAATCCTATTTTCAGGTGCTAACAGCATGCCTTGGTAATTGGGTTTAACATTACCTTGCAATCTGGAATATTAGGTCCGTTGGTAACACATTTGCCACTTTGGCGAGATTGTGTTAAACTCTTCAGATATCAAAGAGAAGTTTTACTGAGTGATGTCATGCTGCAACATTGCACTAAAGCTGAAAAGTGAATGTAATGTCCTCTAGAATGTCCTTGAGAATGGAGTGCTATTGATGTGCTGTGACTCCTGTGCAAAAATCTATCAGTCACATCAGATCCTGAGCTTGTGAAAAAGACTGACAATAAGGAGTACATTTTTAACAGAGTAACTCTTGGAACAATTTACTTAGAGTCATGGTGAATTCTCATATAGGCAGACTTGGAATGGCTAGAGGCAATTCATATCTGCTGTCAGCACCAATTCCGGAGCACAAAGTGGTTTCATTTTGTGCAAAATGTCAGTCTCACAGAGACCTGGCCTTCCTTCAATCACTCATTATATTCAAAAGTGGCGTTGCATGGTCTTTGGCCATGTTGCCAGGATGGACAAAAAGACTCCGGTATACTGTGCTCACAAACTCTGTATTGACGAGTGCAACCTGTAGGGCTGCCCCACAGATTCAGGGATTCACAGGATGGGGCCAGGTTTGGGAACGTCACTAAACAATGACTGGTGTGATACCACAACCTTGGTCACTCTGACTGGTGCAATAGTCCTCAGCTGACTATGCGTGCTTGATGATCATGGTAAGGATATGGTGGATTCTCCATCAATGACAATTTGTAAATTGAGATTGGATTTTTTCTAAAAGACATGCTGTAGGAATTATTTGGGGGAAATTCTATGACCTGTGTTATACAGAAGGTCAGGCTAGGTGGTCGCAATGGTCCCTTCTGGCCTTGGAATTTATGAATCTATAAAAAAGAACTGATAAAGCTCCATTGAAATCAATTTTTCTCCTGCCTTTTGAAAGTTATTGAAATCAATGGAGCTGTGCTGATTTACACCAGCTAAAGCTCTAGCCCTATATTGGTAGCCAGTCTGTATTGCTGGTCCACCATCTTCATTCTGGAATTAGATTGTGGTCATAGTTTAACTATGGTTTAACTGCAGTCATAGTTTTTTACTTGACACTGCATTAGGATAAGACAAATTGCATAATATGTATCCCAATAGCGAACAATAACCATACCAAATAGCCTGGAAGCAATAAGACTCATACTTTATGTATCAGATGTTTATGAACACACACAATTCATTTTTAAACAGATGTTGCTTGAATTGTCCCAGTTTACCCCCAAAATGCATAGATGGGGTGATAATTGGAAAGATTATCTGTGGTGAGAGAGGCTCCTTAATCAAGGGTCTAACAAATGCTTCTTTAAAAGATACTGTCATCTTGCTGGCTTTCAAGAGGGTAACAATCATCTCCTATAATGGCTACAGTTCTTCCCCGTTGGCTGTCCACAGGCAGTAAGGAAATTGATCTGACCTGCAGAGCATAGCTTGTGTGCTCCTTTCACAAGCTGAAACCCAGGCAAGCAAGAATCTGAATTTGTCCCATTATCCTGGAGGCAGACATCACTTCAGATCTGAGATATCTTATCTGCAAAATAGTTTGAAAACTCCAGAACAAGAAACATTCTACGTTGTTACAAGACTCAAACTGGATGAATCCAATTGTTAGCCTTTTGGAACAGTTCTGTTGACTGGCATTGTGTGAGTCCTATGATGAACACAAAAAATCTTTCTTTGCCTTCTATGACAAAGAAATAAGACATAAGATTTCATGACATATGCTGCAGTCAATCTAATTCAGAGCAAGACTTCCACCATTGATGCTCTGCTGCTCTTCCTTCATAATTCATCACCCTAAGATCATATGAATACCGTGGTGACACAGAGAGATGAATCTTGATGTAAAGGGCATTATAGGTGCATTTGTATCATTGAGCAAGGACTACAAATCATTATAAAGTACCAAATCACTAATAAAATGTCTGTTGGCAAGGCAATATTCTTTCTTCAACCTCTTGAAAGCTACGCATTCCATTAGGTTAGAGGTAGTCCTTTGTCCTGATGGGAGAAATATACTCTGACCTCAAAACAAAGATAGTGATGTCTGCCCATATTTGTCCACTGGTCAATATAATGATCATAAGATTCTGAATAAGCCCACCGGAGTCACTATTCATATGATCTTTATAAATCATACATAACCATTAGTCAATGTGATATCATGATCATTGTGGAGAGGGATTCTAGGATGCAGTAAGGAAAATTTTTACTTTAATACTAGTTCCATCTTAACCTATCCTGGCACTTACATATTAGTTAGCTCATGAAATATATTCCAAAGCTTTGTTTTATATGTGAGGAGACTGTCCCAAGTACAGTATTCATAGACAGGAATGGATTTTGGTCCTGACTTTCAGAAGTGTATATGCAGTCACTATACTTTCATGTATAAATGGACAGCTATGTGCATAAATGAATATTTGCTTTTGAAACAATCTGATTTCCATGCACAATCAGAGTAATTGTATATACATGCTGCAATTGCACAAAGATCATGTAAGTAACACAGAGGGGTTTTTTGCACAGGTAAAACACAAAATAGCACCACACCAATATTCATACACAAAATATTTTAGAGGGAGCTGGTTTTTACATTGAACAGAAAAGAACTGGCTTAAGGAGCGCTCAAAAAAAAAGACTATGAAAATTGAAAGATGGCATAGAAAGTAACAGATAATGAAACTGTTGATTCTAGGAAGCAGTGTTATGAAGTAAAGGGATTTTAATGTTCACAGTGCAGATTCCTAAAGCACCTGTACGTGTTTTAAAAACTAATCTGGCTGTTTGATGCTCAAGAGGGGAGAGAAATAAGCACATTATTGAAAAATACATTGAAAAGAGGGCTTCTGATAGTATCAGCATGGTTCCCATTCCTTTTTCACAGCCATACGGTGAATGTTGATTAATGTAACTTCCTTGACATTAGTGGGCATGGCTGGGGGCAGGGGAAGAACACCCTGTTTACACTTATGTAAGTGTGATCAGAATCAGGCCCTAGAACTTTATTTTTCGTCAGTTCATGGTATTTCATAGTACCTTTCCTTTGTCCCAGACATAGAATGACCTTATTTTTAGATGGAATGGCCTCACAGATCTTGGGAGACAGGCCAGTCCTCGCTTACAGACAGCCCCCAAACCTGAAGCAAATACTCACCAGCAACCACACACCATACAACAAAAACACTAACCCAGGAACCTATCCTTGCAACAAAGCACGTTGCCAACTGTGTCCACATATCTATTCAAGGGACACCATTATAGGGCCTAATCACATCAGCCACACTATCAGAGGCTCGTTCACCTGCACATCTACCAACGTGATATATGCCATCATGTGCCAGCAATGCCCCTCTGCCATGCACATTGGCCAAACTGGACAGTCTCTATGCAAAAGAATAAATGGACGCAAATCAGACGTCAAGAATTATAACATTCAAAAACCAGTCGGAGAACACTTCAACCTCCCTAGACACTCAATTACAGACCTAAAAGTCACAATTATTCAACAAAAAATCTTCAAAAACATACTCCAACAAGAAACTGCAGAACTGGAATTAATTTGCAAACTGGACACCATTAAATTAGGCTTGAATAAAGACTGGGAGTGGATGAGTCATTACACAAACTAAAAACTATTTCCCCATGCTAATTTTCCCCCTACTGTTACTCACACCTTCTTGTCAACTGTTTGAAATGGGCCATTCTGATTATCACTAGAAAAGATTTTTTTCTTCCTGCTAATAGTAGCCCACCTTAATCTATTAGTCTCATTAGAGTTGGTATGGCAACCCCCATTTTTTCATGTTCTCTGTGTGTGTGTGTGTGTGTGTGTGTGTGTACACACACTGTATTCCTACTGAATTTTCCACAGCATGCATCCGATGAAGTGGCTTTAGCTCACGAAAGCCTATGCTCAAATAAATTTGTTAGTCTCTAAGGTGCCACAAGTACTCCTTGTTCTTTTTGCTTATTTTTAATGTTGACTTAGTTTTAAGCATAAGAACATCCATTCTGGATCAGACCAATGGTCCATCTAGCCCAATATTCTGTCTCTCAGAGTGGCCAATTCCAGATGCTTTTAGCAGTTGGAGGTGTAGGGACACCTGGAGCATGGGATTCCATCACTGACCTTCTTGGCTAATAGCCATTGATGGAGTTATCCTCCATGAACTTATCTGATTCTTTTTTTAACCCACTTATACGTTTGGCTTTCACAACTTCCCCTAACAATTGAGCTCCACAAGTTGACTGTGTGAAGAAGTACTTCCTTTTATTTTTTTAAACCTGCTGCCTATTAGTTTCATCAGGTGACCCCTAGTTCTTGTGCTATGTAAAGGGGTAAATAGTATTTCCCTGTTCACTTTCTCCACACCATTCATGACTTTATATACCTCTATCATATCCCCCCTTAGCCATCTCTTTTCTAAGATGAACAGACCCAGTCTTTTTAATCTCTCATTGTATGGAAGCTGTTCCATACCCCTAATCATTTTTTGCCTTTCTTTGCACCTTTTCCAATTCTAATATATCTTTTTTGAGATGGGTCGATCGGAGCTGTATGCAGTATTCAAGTTTGGGCATACCACAGATTTAAACAGAGTATGTCTTATTATCTATCCTTTTCCTAAAGGTTCCAAACATTGTTAGTTTTTTTAATGCTGTTGTATATTGAGCAGATGTGTTCAGAGAACTATCCACAATGGCTCTAAGATCTCATTTGTGAGTGTAACTGCTAATTTAAAAACCCTCCTTTTGTATATACAGAATCATAGAATTGTAGGACTGGAAGGGACCTCGAGAGGTCATCTAGTCCAGTCCCCTGCACTCATGGCAGGACTAAATATATCTAGACCATCCTTGACAGGTCTTTGTCTAACCCTCCAGTGATGGAGATTCCACAACCTCCCTAGGCAATTTATTCCAGTGCTTAACCACCCTGACAGATAGGAAGTTTTTTGTAAATCTCCCTTGCTGCAATTTAAGCCCATTTCTTCTTGTCTCACCCCCAAAGGTTAAGAAATATAATTTTATCCCTCCTCCTTGTAACAACCTTTTATGTATTTGAAAACTGTTATTGTGTCTTCTCTTCTCAAGACTAAACAAACCCAATTTTTTCAATCTTCCGTTATAGGACATGTTTTCTAGACCTTTAATCATTTTTGTTTCTCTTCCCTGGAATTTCTCCAATTTGTCCACATCTTACCTGAAATGTGACACCCAGAACTGGACACAGTACTCCAGTTGAGGCCTTATCAGAGCTGAGTAGAGTGGAAGAATTACTTCTTATGTCTTGCTCACAATACTTCTGCTAATACAACATCCCAGAATGATGTTACACTGTTGACTCGTATTTAGCTTGTGATCCACTATAACCCCCAGATACCTTTCTGCTATACTCCTTCCTAGGCAGTCTTTCCCATTTTGTATGTGTGCAAATGATCCTTCCTTCCTAAGTGGAGTACTTTGTATTTGTTCTTATTGAATTTCATCCTATTTGCTTCAGACCATTTCTCCAGGTTTTTATGATCCGCAAACTTTATAAGTTTCTAAGTGTACTCTTTATGCCATTATCTAAATCATTGATGAAGATATTGAACAGAACCGGATTCAGAACTGATCACTGCGGGACCCCACCTGATATGCCCTTCCAGTTTGACAATGAACAACTGATAACTACTCTCTGGGAACAGTTTTCCAACCAGTTATGCACGCACCGTATAGTAGCTCTATCTAGGCTATATTTCCCTAGTTTGTTTATGAGAAGGTCATGCAAGACAGTATCAAAAGCCTTATTAATGTCAAGATATACCACATCTACTGCTTTCCCCCTATCCACAAGGCTTGTTACTCTGTCAAAGAAAGCTATTCAGTTGGTTTGACATGATTTGTTCTTGACAAATCCAAGTTGGGATTATTTTTTCCCGTGTGCGTTATTCGCACTCATCAACATGGAAGTTCATCTACCATTTTGTTGCCCGGACACCCACTTTTTATGAGATCACTTTGTAACTCTTTGCAGCAGGTTTGGACTTTAACTTTCTTGAGTAATTTTGACAGGTTTCAGAGTAACAGCCGTGTTAGTCTGTATTCGCAAAAAGAAAAGGAGTACTTGTGGCACCTTAGAGACTAACCAATTTATTTGAGCATAAGCTTTCCGATGAAGTGAGCTGTAGCTCACAAAAGCTTATGCTCAAATAAATTGGTTAGTCTCTAAGGTGCCACAAGTACTCCTTTTCTTTTTGAGTAATTTTGTATCACATCTGCAAATGTTGCCACCTCACTCTTTACCTCTTTTTCCAGATAATTTATGAATATACTGAACAGCACAGGTCTCAGTATAGATCCTTAGGGGACCCAGCTATTTACCTCTCTTCATTGTGAAAACTGACCTTTTATTCCTACTCTTTGTTTCCTGTCTTTTAAACAGTTACTAGTCCACGAGAGGACCTTCACTCTTATCCCATGACTGCTTACTTTGCTTAAGAGCCTTTGGTGAAAGACCTTGTCAAAGGCTATCTGAAAGTCCAAGTATACTGAATCCACTGGATCAACCTTGTCCACATGTTTGTTGACCCTCTCAAGGAATTCAGATAGATTGGTGAGGCAGGGTTTCCTTTTACAAAAGATGTGTTGATTCTTCCCCAACAAACCATGTTCATCTATGTGTCTGAGAATTCTGTTCTTTACTATAGTTTCAACCAGTTTGCCTTGTACTGAAGTTAGACTTACCAGCCTGTAATAGCCAGGATTACCTCTGAAGCTTTTTTAAACATAGGCATTATGTTATCTACCGTCCTGTCATCTGGTACAGAGGCTAATGGTTCTGCAACTTAAGTATCTTGATAATGTTAATTATTCTTCAGGGGAAATGGTAGTCTGTTTTCGGAGGCAGGGCTGAGATTACAGTAAGGCCCAGGATCCCTGTAAGAAGGAGCTGTGGGAGCCTCTGGGAAAAGACAAGCAACAATCTCTGTTTTCCACAGAGCTCTCATAACAAAAAAATGTTCAGAATGCTTTTGATTACCTGATTGTGATGAACTTGTTATGGCACCATTGTGCATTTCCAAGACTTGAAACGCCCCATGTCCCTTCACCACATATGGGAACTGCCTTCGACAAAGTATTTCAGGGTAGATGTGGGGAGAAGAGACCTGCTGTGTTGCAGATTCTGTCAGCCTCTAAAACAGCCATCATCATCTGCTTTTATCTCTCTTGGTGCTGTTTCTAATCTTGCAATATTCCTAATATATAAAAGATCATGCTATTTTGAAATAAAGGTCTGCAGTAATTATAGTGTTTAACTTCTGATATAAGGCATTCTTTGTTGTGCATGTTGCAAACAAAAGAGACTAGCTGCTTTAATGTTCTTCTCTGAATGCTAATTCCACTTGAACTGATATGGTAGAAAGGTGCTTGGCACTTTCCTTTTTTTAAAATCATCCATTAAAAGAAGTTCATACACAAAGAGACAATGGTACTTGCTGATATTGTAATGAATTGCTTACCTAATACAGTTCATAGAATCATAGCAATTAGACACTGAAAATACCTATTCAGTCATCTTGCCCACACTCAATAGTTCACACATCTTCCCTAAAAGGTATTCTTAATTGTTTTCCTGGTCTAGTTTTTATATTTTCAAGTGGAAAAAATTGATGCTAGAATTATTTTGAGGATATCTCCTCCCAACAAATTCTACCATGTGGTATTAGAGGAAATGTTCTGATTTGCCAGATTAAACAAATACAGCTGTTTAGAATGTTTGTGACTGCAGTCAATGAGCATAGTTCATTGCACTATGACTGCAAAAGCAAAGACTGCCTAGAGGAATGTAGTTGACCAGAATAAAAGTATTAAGAGAAATGAAATTGCCTTATTGCCTGTAAAAGATAAACTGAGCTATTTAGGAAAAATTGATCCAATGGGATACATGGATTATAAAAGTTATATCAATGAAAAAGCAGTATGTACACATACTGTAATTCATAACCTACAATGGACTGTCACATCTCTGCGGCCTTACTTTATTTCTTTGTATTTTTCACCCTCACTTTTAATAGCTATGTTAAAAAAAATTGTAATGTCAACAGTTCTGTTTATTTAAGCATTAATTTCCCTCATATAATCACACACTAAAGGAACACCTGGAGCCTGGGCTTTTTTTTTTTTTTTTTTTTCTTGAGACAAGATGATACAAAATGGAGAAGCTTGGAAATGAAACAGCCTGTGACACAGTATGTTAATTAGTTCACCATTTGCTACTCCCAGTCATAGCATTCCACCTCATCAAATCTAAGTTTCTTTGCCATAAGTATTTATAATCAAAGCTATATATTTTATTTCCTAGGTACAAATTCCTAAGTACAGTCACTCCTAGGTATTTTACATGTTGTTGTGCATTTGCTCTGGTAAGGCTATCTCTGGTAAATCCAAAGTCATTTGGGTTTTTCTGTGCTTAATTTTTACCTTCTTTAATTGAGGTTTGGTGGTCAATAGGGACAATAGAATAGATTGGTATTTTCTAATCAGCATGAGTCCCCATTTGGACAGTGATAAATATCATTACCTTTTTCTGGACTCGGTGAGCATTTTCTGTGTTTAAGGATGGCAGGATCAGCCTCTAGTGAAATAGAATGTATAGTGGCATTTATTTATTTGTGAACCTTTTCTATGCTGGGTGAAGGGATCTAGATATAAAAAATGCAAGGGAGAGCTGAAGCATACTCAGTTTGTACTGTTTTGTAGTTTGAAGTAGGCAATTGGTTTTAGGTCAATGGGTGTGGCTATAAAAACAGATTAAACTAACACAGAATCATAGAATCACAGAATATCAGGGTTGGAAGGGACCTCAGGAGGTCATCTAGTCCAACCCCCTTCTCAAAGAAGGACCAATCCCCATCTAAATCATCCCAACCAGGGCTTTTTCAAGCCTGACCTTAAAAACCTCAAAGGAAGGAGATTCCACCACCTCCCTAGGTAATATATTCCAGTGCTTCACAACCCTCCTAGTGAAAAAGTTTTTCCTAATATCCAACCTAAACCTCCCCCACTGCAACTTGAGACCATTAATCCTCATTCTGTTATCTGCTACCACTGAGAACAGTCTAAATCCATCCTCTTTGGAACCCCCCTTCAGGTAGTTCAAAGCAGTTATCAAATCCCCCCTCACTCTTCTCTTCTGCAGACTAAACAATCCCAGTTCCCTCATCCTCTCCTCATAAGTCATGTGCTCCAGCCCCTGATCATTTTTGTTGCCCTTCAGTGAACTCTTTCCAATTTTTCCACATCCTTCTTGTAGTGTGGGGCCCAAAACTGGACACAGTACTCCAGATGAGGCCTACCAATGTCGAATAGAGGGGAACGATCAATCCCTCGATCTGCTGGCAATGCCCCTACTTACACAGCCCAAAATGCCGTTAGCCTTCTTGGCAACAAGGGCACACTGTTGACTCATATCCCGCTTCTCGTCCACTGTAACCTCTAGGTCCTTTTCTGCAGAACTGCTGCCTACCCATTCGGTCCCTAGTCTGTAGCAGTGCATAGGATTCTTCCGTCCTAAGTGCAGGACTCTGCACTTGTCTTTGTTGAACCTCATCAGATTTCTTTTTGCCCAATCCTCTAATTTGTCTAGGCCCCTCTGTATCCTATTGCTACCTTCCAACATATCTACCACTCCTCTCAGGTAGTGTCATCTGCAAACTTGCTGAGGGTGCAGTCCACGCCATCCTCCAGATCATTAATGAAGATATTGAACAAAACCAGCCCCAGGACCGACCCTTGGGGCACTCCGCTTGATACCGGCTGCCAACTAGACATGGAGCCATTGATCACTACCTGTTGAGCCCGACAATCTAGCCAGCTTTCTATCCACCTTGTAATCCATTCATCCAGCCCATACTTCGTTAACTTGCTGGCAAGAATACTGTGGGAGACCGTATCAAAAGCTTTGCTAAAGTCAAGGAATAACATGTCCACTGTTTTCCCCTCATCCACAGAGCCAGTTATCTCGTCATAGAAGGCAATGAGATTAGTCAGGCATGACTTGCCTTTTGTGAATCCATGCTGACTGTTCCTGATCACTTTCCTCTCCTCTAAGTGCTTCAGAATTGATTCCTTGAGGACCTGCACCATGATTTTTCCAAAGATTGAGATGAGGCTGACTGGCCTGTAGTTCTCCGGATCCTCCTCCTTCACTTTTTTAAAGATGGGCACTACATTAGCCTTTTTCCAGTTGTCCGGGACCACCCCCTCAACATAGCTGAGGCCTAATACAAATATTGTGAACATCACTGCTGGGAACGTCCATTCCACTCTATTGAACGTTTTTGCTGCATTCATTTTGGTGTGCATTTAGAGTGATAATTAATATGCATATTGTTAACCAGTGCTCTGTTCCTCATAAATGCCTTGATTGTTAGTTTTTTCCAGCAAATATTTTACAATCAAACTTCAGTCTTAAAATTGGGCTATATCAAATGATGTTCTTTGGAAGAAATAAAAATGGTGGCCGAGATAAGACTATTTAGTGGCTTCCCCTTCTTCAAGAAAACTACTACCGGCTTGTCAAGAAGAGAAAAATGAATTCTTCCACAAATTTGTTCTAGTTCTCATTTCAGGCTTGGGTACCTTTCCAGATGCAGAATTACTGTAGCTTCCATCATCTGTACTAGTTTACCCCATTTTCCATTGTTTTCTTTTTACAGATAAAATTGGAAGTAGTTGATGTTAGAGAAAGTGATAGAGGAACAAAATTATTAAATTGAATTTATCCTAGCGATAGAAAAAAAGGACAAGATCTCCAGCGGCTGTAAGTTGGCATAGCTAGCTCCATTGACACCAATGGCAACCATTAACCTCTGATGAAGATCTGGCCTGTAATGTCGCCCTCTTGTTGTTTTTAAATTTGGAAGTGCAGTTCTACTCTGCAAAGATTGGTTATGAAAGTGTGGGGTTCTATTCAAGGTAAAAATGGCATTTTCTTACTGAACAGATTTTCTTCCTGAGGGTATTCAGTCATATTTTCACTTCTGAGAAAGAAATAAGTTTTTACTCCTAATAATCCTGAAAAACCAATACAACTAAGAGGGAGTGGACTAGGCTGAAGTCTTTCTTCTTATGTATCATCAACAAAATTGTTAACAAAGTTCCACTTAATTGCACATATATAAACCTATTGAAGATAATTGTGCGAGAGTTCTGGTCTGAAAAACATTGAGGCTAAATGGAGAAATGGAATTGTGGGCCTGATCCTGGGATGAAAGCTATCATCAGTCTCCCCTAAGAGTAAAAATTTCCTCTCTGAATATCCGTGTCTACTCAGAGTGGTTTAGCAACACTGAACCTCATTTTAGTCATGCCTTTTATTGCTTTTTAACAGCTTCCATTGTATATATGTCTAATAAAGGGTATGAGGTCAGCTGTATTAGTTTAGTATATTGAGATTAGCTGGCTGCCCGTTAGTAATCATTGAATCATAGAAATCTAGGGCTGGAAGGGACAACGAGAAGTCATCTAGTCCATCCCCTTTGTGTTGAGGCAGGATCAAGTAAATCAAGAGCATCCCTGATGGGCATTTGTCCAACCTGCTCTTAAAAACCTCCATTGTTGGTTTATGTACATATACAATTGATAGTCTACGTGGACCTCTCTGTCGCCAGCAAGACATGTGTCTGCTTGGGCTCCTGTGCCTTTGGCAGGCTTGCATGGACTCAGCATTGTGTTGGCTAGCTTGTTCTCTTTCTGGAACAGTTTTCCTTCTCCAGAAGAGACCCTCCAACCTCACAAACCATAAAGCTAATCTTACTGGGTTTTGTTATTACTATTACACCAATTCCAGGGTTAACTTGTTAAAAATCTATATGATGCTGCTGTGTTATCATTTGCTGTTTTACCTTGTACACATCAGCATGTCTGTGTGTATATGAGAGAGAGAGAGAGAGAGAGAGAGAGGGCGCAACTTTTTTGAGGGGTATGGGAGGATATGTTTATAGATATGCACTACAGTGTATGAGACAAAATAGTAAATGATAACATAACAGCAAAAAAGCAATGTTTTTTTTAAAGTTGAGCCTGGATTTAGTGTTGTAATACATTGATAATGTAACCATGGGTTTCAGAGTAGCAGCCGTGTCAGTCTGTATTCGCAAAAAGAAAAGGAGTACTTGTGGCACCTTAGAGACTAACCAATGTAACCATGCATAGACTTAAATGAGTGTGTGCCTGTATATACATTTATATGAGTGAGTGAGAGAGAGAGAGAGAGAAAGTGTGTGTGTGTGTGTGTATATATATACACACACTTTCTCTCTCTCTCTCACTCACTCATGTAAATGTATATATGGGCACACACTCATTTAAGTCTGTGCATGGTTACATTATCAATGTATTACCACACTAAATCCAGGCTCAACTTAAAAAAAAAATTGCTTTTTTGCTGTTATGTTATCATTTACTATTTTGTCTCATACACTGTATACACACACACACATACATACGAGCCTATACCATGGTGTGTATGCATAAAAGATTCTGGATCACATCCATTGCTGGCACAAACTGTTACAATTCTATTGACTTTAACAGAGTTGCACTTATACCAGCAGTAAATTTGGCCTCTTACTTATTTTCTGGTGTTAAGTATTTGTCCATACTGTCCATCTTATAGCTTCAGGTCCACATTAGTCTTGTTTAACTTTCACTTAAATGTCTTTAAACAATCTACAATTTAGAGCTGCTCTAGTGGTTTTGACTCTTTGAATCTATCTTTCGTGCATCATAAATGCAGAATGCTTGATTTTGATCATGTAACAAAGCTGGAGGCCGTATGTGCTTCATTGATCTAACCATGCCTCTCCAAATTTTAAAAGGGCTTATTATAGTATTTATTTGCATCTGTCAATTATTATCTTTTGTTTTTCTTGGTGAAAGACTGCTAAATAACTTAATGGCTTTCTGAAGGTTTTTAAATGTTTGCTGTAATGCTAGAATGTCCACTAGAGGAAAGTACTTCTGTCTTTAAACAGACAAAAATGAATGACAAATTATAACAGATTCAATGCGCTACACACACGCATTTCAGAAAATACACACTTTATTTACACGGCCTCTTCTTTGGGTGCAAAATAGATATTGCTCAGTTGATGTTCATAGTTTATTTGTAAGAGCAAACGGCTGAAAAAAAAAAAAAGTTGAAAATAAGCTATTAGAAAGATTACCTGAACAAAGGTTATACATTAAACTAGAAAACAGAAGCTTAAGAATAAATACCATTTAATTCTTATCTATAAGAAACATTCTTAACCAGGTTTCAGAGTAACAGCCGTGTTGGTCTGTATTCGCAAAAAGAAAAGGAGTACGTGTGGCACCTTAGAGACTAACCAATTTATTTGAGCATGAGCTTTCGTGAGCTACAGCTCGCTTCATCAGATACATACCGTGGAAACTGCAGCAGACTTTATATATACACAGAGAATATGAAACAATACCTCCTCCCACCCCACTGTCCTGCTGGTAATAGCTTATCTAAAGTAATCGTCAGGTTAGGCCATTTCCAGCACAAATCCAGGTTTTCTCACCCTCCACCCCCCCACACAAATTCACTCTCCTGCTGGTGATAGCCCATCCAAGGTGACAACTCTTTACACAATGTGCATGATAATGAAGTTAGGCCATTTCCTGCACAAATCCAGGTTCTCTCACTCCCTCACCCCCCTCCAGAAACCCATTCTTAACCAGGTTCACTGAAAATATGAGGTTTCTTGTGATTTTTACTTTCTCAAATCTCTTCAGAGGAAAGGGTATCTCCCAAGAGTAACCCCTGCTGAATGGCACTTTGTGATTAGAAACTCACTATTGCTAGCATTGCACTCCTGAATAGAAATGCTGGGTATCTAGGTTGGGGTAGGTGGCAATAGCTATTACTGGGCAAAATGGACAGCAGTGACGTTATCTAGCAGGGACTGTCACCATGAGGATTGCTAAATGAAATTTGTGGAAAGGCTGCTTTCAGTTTGAAATGCCTGTGAAATATGTGAGCTCTGGGGAAATGTGCTTATGAGGAGAGCAGTGCTCAGGGCACCAATGTTAGGGAGAGAATAATGGATTCATTTAAATGTGCCTGGGAATAATGTCAATATGTACATTAGAATGTTAACTAATATCCTCTATAGGCTTCCTTTAGGAGCATTCTAGAGAAGGTATCCCGACTCCAATTATTCTAACACTCCAGATAATTAAGCCTGGTTTTTTTTTGTTTATGTTTTTCCTGGAACTGCTCTTCAGAGCTGTACAAGCATATCCAAGGACAAGATTGTATCCTTGTAATGCCCAGAAGATGGTGTTTTCCCCCCAAATCCCACAATGTTTTGCCACATTGTTTAGCACTAGAATGGCATTTAAACTGTTTTTATCAAAATGTCTGAACACTGTTTACATGTTGTGGGCCCGATCCTGTGGATCTGACATGAATAGTTCCAATGAAGTCAACAAGACAACATGAATAATTAAAAAAACAAAAAAAAATTAAAAAGGCCGTTCTTTTGGGAGCCTAGCTTCTCCCAAAAAAACACTGACTTTTTTTTGTCAACAAAAACAACACATTAACTATGCTCCACCTACGTGGACATTGAAATATAATTTGTTAAGTCTTTTAGTAGGCTCATCTCCAAAACATCTAACTGGTATAGCGCTTTTACTTAGCTTAGACTCTGCCCTTGACAGGTGTTTCTATAATATTGCTTTTGGATGCACCAGAGTTGCTTCATTCTTACTGTAAGGTAGATGTCTGTCTAATGAGTGCAGGACGCTGTTATGAGAAGGCTCATTCCTTGTATTCTCACAGAAGAGGCTCAGTCGGAAATAGTGAGCTGCGTTAGGAAACCTGGTACGACTGCTGACCCAGCCCCTTTCTACAGAAAGTCACGTGTCAATATGTGGTGCAGAAATGTCTCTTCTCCCTCCCCCTCCCCCCCCAAAAGTGACAGGAAATATTTCCCTGTGACCATGAGACCCAGCAATTATAATTCCCTCTAAGTAAGGCTGCCAATAGGTCTCCTCTGCCACTTTCAGCTAGAGCCGAACATTGTAGCTAACATGCCTGTTCGCAAGAGTGAACAGCTGTGCTTGTGTTATACCCACCCTGTATTCTGTAAAATGAAGTGATTTTGAACTTAGGATGTTTAGGTTCCATAGCCCTTAAATTGGAAGCATTCTGGTGGGCTTCTGCACTCAATCACCACCTGTTGGCCAGCAGTTCTATCATCATGCCTCATGTCTTATGGATTTGCTACTATGTGGTGCATCTAGTCAGATGCTTCTCTGTTCCCACCCCACCATCCCTGTGAAGAGGGCATACTGCACGGAAGGGTGTGCTGTGTTGGGGCTGCATGCACTAGTGTCCATGGAGTGTTCAGCTCTGTCAAAATTCTTCCTTTGCATACAGCCTGGTCACTCGCCATAGGCTTGCGCGCTGGGGACAGCATTTGTTCCTTTGATACTTGTCTAAGTGACTGGCCTTGGTCCTTCACGATGAAATAGAAGCTCTTTGTGCAAGGAGCGAAGTGATATAATAGAGCTTTTGTTTTTAAAAGACCTGAATTTGTGAAGGGGAAAAAAATTACCATGTCATATTTTCATAAATGCAAGAAACATTTTAAATGTTTCCGTTTAGTGTGCATGCACATATCTCTCAGGCAATTTTCTAAGGGGTTGGCTTATAGGGCTTCCTTGGAAACCAACTCGAGGGTCGCATACTTCACAGCTTCTACGGGCAGAGCACAGCACCTACCAGGAGATCCTTGCATTCCTCCATTTCCTCCCCCCCCCCACCCTCCCAAGGTCCCTCTTTGCCATTTTCCCATCGCCCTCTGATTCAGGGACTCCCTACAACTCACACTCACACTCTCATGCTGGTGGCTGTGTGTCCCCTTCCCCACTCCTTCTCACTCCAGGGGCTCTGTGTGCCCTTCTTCCCTCTCTACCATATGCCAACGTTCCCCATTTTCTGCCCCCATGGCAGGGGCTCTGTGTTCCTCCCTCAACTCCTTCCTCCCCATACCAGGGTCCCTCCCAACAGGAGTTCTATGTGCCCTTCATTTCTGCCTCACCTATATCAGGGACTCTCATTCTCCCTTCACTATGGCAGGAGCTCCATGTGCACCCCCATTCCCTTCCGTACCAGAGTCCCCTAACCATCCCTTTGCCAGGGATTCTGTGCTCCCCTTCCCCCATATCAAGGTTTCTATGTGTACCCCTGTTCCCGCTTCCCTCCCTCCCAGGGGCTCTGCCCTCTATTCTACCTTTTGTCCCCCAGCCTGGAGGCTCTGTGTATCCCCAATCTCCCCCATCCCTCTATCAGTGTCCCCCAATCACCTTCCTGCCAGGGATCCTGTGTGCCCCATTCCCACATGCTATGGGCTGCGTGCACTCCCCATTTTCTTCCACCCTTACTGTTCTCTGTCTGGAAGATGTCATTCAGGGTGTTAACAGGTTACGCTCTATTGAGAAGATGGGCAGAGATGAGCTATGGGTATTGTTAAGCTGAAAGATGTTAATGGCTGCCTTCAGCCAGTTCTTTGATCTATAGACAATGGCAGAGGCATTGTGGATCTGTGGATCCAAACTGTGGATCTGCTAACCAGAGGAAAGGGCAATCTGTGCCCCTCATTCCCACCCCCCCCCACACACACATTTATAGGGTTCTTCCCATTGATGCCTAGAATGTTTCCTGATATTTTGGAATTGATCAGATACACCATTCAAAAGTTACCATGGTACAGACAGACAGAAATTCCAGCAACTTGAGCATTAGGCCTTTGAAAATTCAGCCAATTATTCTAAGATCATACAAACTATTTTACAGATTTGTTGTTGGTATATTTAGCTGTCCGTTTATCTTAGGAACTTAAGAACCTGACTGTGCCTTTAAGACACAGGCCAGGACTAAGTGATGCAGAGCATCCTCTCTCCTGAGGAAGCTCCAGAGGAGACGGTCTCTCAGGAGACACAGTCCCTGCCAAAGCTATGTACTACACAAAAGGAGCGTGCAAGCTGTGCTATCACTCTTTGTTCTGTGTTTGTACAGCACCTAGCACAATGGGGTCCTGGTCCATGATTGGAGCTCACTGGCACTCCAGTAATACTATTACTACCAATAATAATTCATTTGGATACAGACTACAGGCGTTGAGTTTTACTTTTCCCCAGGAGGTGTTCCATCCCAGCTCTGGCACAAGGCCCTGCCCCACTCTACCCCCAGCCCCCACCAAGACTCTACCCTCGCTTCACCTCTTCCCACCCCCACTTTTCCCCCTCTCTCAAGGTCCCGCTCTGGCTCTCCCAAGGTCCTACCTCTTCCCACCCACCACCGCTCCGCTCCACCCCCTCCCTGAAACCGCCACTCGCTGCTCTCCGCCCTCCCTCAAGCCCCTCCCTGAGCTGCCAAACAGCTGTGGCTGGGTAGGTGCTGAGCACCTACGTTTTTGTTTTTTTCCCCACGAGTGCTCCAGCCACAGAGTCAGTGCCTATGATGCAGACTGCTCCTCGACCAGTCCCTGCCTTTCCCTGGGCAGAGGGGCTGTGATTATCCCTGGCCCTTGCATGGGGTGTACCGAGGTTGGGGTTAACGAAGACTTTGTGAGTTACCCCCCACCACCACAGAATAACATTCATGAGGGGTAGGCACACCCTTACCATGTTTTAAGAGATTTTACAAAACACATGGCAGTAGGAGAGGTTATTACATAAAGTTTTACTTCCAACAGTGATTGGCTTTGTTTAGATTGAAGCACTTCAGCTCAATTTTTCTCCTTCCCCCCACCCCCCTCACTTGCTCCTGGAAAAAGCGGGACAGAATTGACAAGAGGAGGAGAAGGAAAACGAACACATGTTTTTCTTTCCCAATTTTGTGAGAAAAACAGAAAATTTTAAACCAATCCAAAGAGGCCCTTTTCAACACTGTCATAAATATAAAGGGAAGGGTAAACCCCTTTGAAATCCCTCCTGGCCAGGGGAAAGCTCCTCTCACCTGTAAAGGGTTAAGAAGCTAAAGGTAACCTCGCTGGCACCTGACCAAAATGACCAATGAGGAGACAAGATACTTTCAAAAGCTGGGAGGAGGGAGAGAAACAAAGGGTCTGTGGGTCTGTCTATAGTCTGTCTTTGTCGGGGATAGACCAGGAATGGAGTCTTAGAACTTTTAGTAAGTAATCTAGCTAGGTATGTGTTAGATTATGATTTCTTTAAATGGCTGAGAAAAGAATTGTGCTGAATAGAATAACTATTTCTGTCTGTGTATCTTTTTTGTAACTTAAGGTTTTGCCTAGAGGGGTTCTCTATGTTTTTGAATCTAATTACCCTGTAAGATATCTACCATCCTGATTTTACAGGGGGGATTTCTTCATTTCTATTTACTTCTATTTTTATTAAAAGTCTTCTTGTAAGAAACTGAATGCTTTTTCATTGTTCTCAGATCCAAGGGTTTGGGTCTGTGGTCACCTATGCAAATTGGTGAGGCTTTTTATCCAACATTTCCCAGAAAAGGGGGGTTGCAAGTGTTGGGAGGATTGTTCATTGTTCTTAAGATCCAAGGGTCTGGGTCTGTAGTCACCTAGGCAAATTGGTGAGGCTTTTTACCAAACCTTGTCTAGGAAGTGGGGTGCAAGGTTTTGGGAAGTATTTTGGGGGGAAGGACGCGTCCAAACAGCTCTTCCCCAGTAACCAGTATTAGTTTGGTGGTGGTAGCGGCCAGTCCAAGGACAACGGGTGGAATATTTTGTACCTTGGGGAATTTTTGACCTAAGCTGGTAAAGATAAGCTTAGGAGGTTTTTCATGCAGGTCCCCACATCTGTACCCTAGAGTTCAGAGTGGGGGAGGAACCTTGACAAACACAAAACATTTTTGTTGGGAAAAATTTGACCAGCTCTAATAGCCACCCCTTACATAGCCAGCTGTAAGTGGGTATAGGATGGGATCTTCCTTGAATAGCTGTGTAAGGGCTAATCACCAACAAGACCATTATTTTTGTTGAAAGAGTTCCTTTTAATAAATAGAAAGCCCATAGTAACAGAAGCAACGTCAGCCCCCATCTAAACCACTTAAAGGTGAAAAAAAAAGATCATTTCATGATATGTTTTAATTTACGTTTTTGTTTGCAATGTTGTTGTAGCTGTGTTGGTCCCAGGATATTAGAGAAACAAGGTGGGTGAGGTAATATCTTTTATTGGACCAACTTCTGCTTGTGAAAGAGACAAGCTTTTGAGCTACACAGACCGTTTCTTCGGGACTGCATAGCTTGAAAGCTTGTTGCTTTCACCAACAGAAATTGGTCCAACAGAAGATATTACCTCCTTGACCTCATCTCTTTTTAATTACCATTTTGTAAGAAATACATTTTGAACATTCGTTTTTATATTGTAACCCCCTCATTATATTTACCTTTGTCATTAAATCTTGCTGGTAAAATGGTATTTAGCTCAAAAAAATCTGCAAGAAAACTAACATTATAAGCCCCCATTTAAACTAGGAAAATGATCCATTGCCGATAATGACTGTCACCAACATGTTTTCTCCGACCATGCCAAATCTCCTCTTCAGCAGGTATTGGAAGTGCCTAGTTAATAATAGAGATTGGATAAAAATTCCTTCAACACCATCCTTGATAGTTATCATACTTTCCCTGTTGAAAATGTTTTTCTTTTGTTTTCTCACTCCCCCATCTACATTAAGACTAAACCATTTTCAGTGGCCAGGAGAACTCATTTCAGCTAGTCATTGTCAGCAGTGGGTTATTCTCCTAGCATGGAATGGGGCCTTAATGTTATATGCCTTTCAAACTTTTGCTGCAGAGCGCTGGGACTGGGTGAGATCAGAGAATGGGAATGATTTGCTATAGGGAACTATTCACATTAGCAGAAAGGTGGACTACATGATTTAACAAGTCTTTTTTTCATTTTCTGACTTTATGATTTGTCTTTGATAATATAAACAAACTAGCGGAGAAGGAACAAAAAGAACGTTGAGGGCACAGCACATCCCTCGGCCCGCGCCACTTCCAGCAGCCCCCATTGGCCTGGAGCAGCGAACCGCGGCCAGTGGGAGCCGCGATCAGCCGAACCTGCGGACACAGCAGGTAAACAAACCGGCCCGGCCCATCAGGGGCTTTCCCTGCACAAGCAGTAGACCGGCTTTGAGAACCACTGGGTTAAGACAAGCAAATAAGGAAAATGAATTTAATTTAAAGCCTAAGTGAGACATGTGTATGTTACTAAACACAGTGGGCCAGATTCTGATTGCAGTAACAGTGATGTAAATCCAAAGTAACTCCATACTTTCACAAAAAGAAAAGGAGTACTTGTGGCACCTTAGAGACTAACAAATTTATTTGAGCATAAGCTTATACTCCTTTTCTTTTTGCGGATACAGACTAACACGGCTGCTACTCTGAAACCTCCATACTTTCAGTGGAGTAATTTTATGTTGCCACAGGTGGAACCAAGATCAGAATTTGGCCCACTGAATTCTAGTTTTTATAGCAAATGCCTAGGGGGAAAATAAATCAACTGTCTGTGGTATACCAATAGTTCTTATGGCTTTGTAAAGAGTTTCCTGTGTTTAGAAGACTGAGTTCTGTTTCCCCCAGAATCCGACATATGTTAAATTTAACATTTTGCCACAGGCATTGGAAGTATCTGAACTACTCTGAACAATCAATTTTGAAATGTTTGCAACACATTGTCTAAGGGCTTGTCTACATGGGAAAATTGACTGGAATAGTTATTGTGGAGTAATTTTTATGGTAATGAACAGTCATTTTTTCCAGAATAATTACTCTGTTTTAGAACCATACTAATTATTCCAGAATAAAGTGACTTTATTTCACAATAGAGTGTCCACAAAAGGAGCTATTGCAGAATAATTTATTGTGCAATAGCTATTCTGGTCAATTTCCCAATGTACACAAGCCCGTAGGTAAATGGTTCCCTTAACTATTCAATACAGACCTCATCCAAAGCCTGATAAAGTCAACAGAAAGACTTTACTGGCTTCAGCGGTTATGGATAAGTCCCATAGTTCAACTATAAAGATTGCTGTAACTAAGGTATCTTATTTAATGTAACTGAAATGTGCAAAGTAATTTGGCTCTTTTATCCTGTTTTTGACTCTCTAAAGAAATGTGTTAAAATGTAAAACAACAATGCTTTGGGAAAAAGTGGGGGTTGCTCATTTTGAAAACATAACACAGGTCAGCCTGACCTTTATTCAAAGACAGAGAATACTCATCTCACTTTGGAAACTAAAACTCTTCATTAATGGTTTAAAAGGCATATATTTTCATGGCTGTACATCCTATTCTGAAAACAACAAGTTTAATAAAAATTAAATGTCAGAACTTGAATATTTTATTATTGAATACAAAAATACTATCTATGTAAAAAGAATAAGTTAGTTTATTTACAGTACTTTACACTATTCTGCTCTAGGACTTCCTTAGTAATGGATTTATTTGTATACATGCCTTTATAACTTTGCACAAAGCATCTCCAGCAGCATGTCATCCATGTTCACTGTTCCAATGATGGGCCTAAAGAATAGTTCAGCAATTACGTTAGCATTAATGGATCTTAGCAAGGAAAGAACAACATTCAGCTTGGCAAATCTGGCCTGGTCCCCTCGATGTATCAGTCTGACGTGTTCATTTAGAGCTTGCTGTGCTTCCCTCTGCAGTCCCTGGATATATTGTACACACTGCAGCCCTGGCAGATCTGAAAGAAAAACAGGAAACTAAATGTCCGTTTACAAAGTTTTTATCTATAAAACAACTCATGGAAGTTGGCCATCCTGCAGCATGCCAGCTAAATGGTAACTCATAAACATCAATATAAAGTTTCTTAGATGAGGAACAAGCCAAACGTAATTACCTTTCTGCATTAAAATGATTCAGCTAGAGATATTATATCCAACTTGCACGTAGATATGCACAGATTTTAACAGTGCAATCCAAAATCTCACCGCGTTGCTGTTCTGGACATGCAGTGCTGCTCTTAGTTATGCAACAACAAATTTAGATTGCAATGATTTTCCAATATTCATATTTTTTAAAAATATATAATTTGTAGGTGATAAAATATGGACGACAAGTATGGATTATTACCTTGATCTTCAAGGTGCCAAATATACCATGTAAATAGTAAAGATAACAATAAAAGGAACAAGTTTGCTAATAACTTGTTGACCACTAGGAAATGCTCTACTCATATTAATGTGTCCTGCTGACAGCTACATTGGAACAAGCTCCACATTGCAGATGATAAGCAAGTTAACTCCAAGTTGTGATAGGATGTTTGCTTTCTAACTAAACAAAATAGGGGAGTTGGAGTTGTTTTCAAGTTCAGTACCTTTTCTTCTTGGTCTAAGCTTGACAATATTAATTAAAACATTCCAGTAGTATATCTGAGCACAACAAGCTGTTATATTTCAGGTAGGTTTTTAAAAATAAAAATCAACTGTTAACATATCTGACTTTATTGTGAGATTATATAAAAATATTGCTTTTTAAACAAACTATGCATACATATATACTTGCTTTCCTCATTTAATCTAACCAGATTCTGTTTCTAAATCTTGAGATGATAATTTTTTATTCTTTGAAAACCTTATCTAGCACACTTTGTTTGAGCCATTAATTTTTCTTAACTGCAGTTATGAATTACCACCTGATTATTTTAAGAAACCAAACCATAATGCTTACCGTATGGCTTGTGGTGCAGCTGTTGAATTTGCAAAGTTGCAAGTTCAGAAATAAAAATACAGTGACTATTACTATCACTAACCAACCTCCGTGGATTAATTTTTTGTAACAAAGAAAGTGGGCAGAAGGTGTAATCCTCAGAAGCAATTATTTAACACAAAATAAAAAGCACTCTAGCTAGTTGTTTAGTCGTCATGTATGAATTGTAACTGGAAAGATCCCTATCAAACGCCTTGACGAACAGGAAAGAGGAGAGATTTTTCTCATAGGATGAAAGAGAAATAAATGTATACTGCCCACCCCACGCGACATGTCATTTAGTACTAGTGGCTTTTAGACTCTAATTAAGCTGGACAAAGCGCTCTCCACCTGAAAAGGATCCCACAGCACCACCTCCTATTCTTCCCTTCTCTCCCCAACCACCGCAAAGGGCTTGTCTACACTTCAAATGCTGAAGCAGCACAGCTGCTTCAATGTAGACACTACCTGTGCGGACAGCAGGATTTCCCCTGTTGCTGTAGTTAATCCACCTCCCTGAGATGCCCCAGCTAGGTCCACAGAAGAATCACAGAGACTTAGCTTGGTTTAACTATGCTGCTCAGAGGTGTGAATTGTTCACACCCTGGAGTGATGTAGTTAAACCAACCTAATTTTCCTAAAAAGAAAAGGAGTACTTGTGGCACCTTAGAGACTAACAAATTTATTTGAGCATAAGCTTTCGTGAGCTACAGCTCACTTCATCGGATGTAGCTCACAAAAGCTTATGCTCAAATAAATTGGTTAGTCTCTAAGGTGTCACAAGTCCTCCTTTTCTTTTTGCGAATACAGACTAACACGGCTGCTGCTCTGAAACCTAATTTTCCTAGTGTGTGGCCCAGGCCAAAGTTTTCCAATTGTTGGGAGGTTGGACCTATATGGGAAGATGATAGTCTGTCCGTCTTCTAGGCTGCCACCTCTGAGATAGAAAAAACAAAAAACCGTAGCACCCCAGGCTGCTCTGAGCCCATGAAATGGGACAGCTGGCAGTGCCTACTGAGCATCCTTACAGATTTCCCTGGACAGCTTCCTCCTGGGCAAACCTGGCAAGGTGGCAACCCTACCCTCCTCCCTTTCCTTCCCCCAGTGCATGTAACGCAAGCTCCCTTCAACAGAAAAAAAAAAAAAAAAAAAAAGCTCTAGCTTTCAAGTGTTTCCCCTTGTCAGCTCCTTCTGTCAACCTCCCTCCAGTCCCGCTCTCTTCTCCACCCCACTTGGCAAGGGATCAAACGGGGCAATGCCCAGGCGGTGCCCCTGAGAGGGGAATCCCCGTCGCGCAAGGCGCCGGCGGCAGCAGCCCCGGTTACTCACCCGGGTTGAAGAGCACAGTCCCCTTGAGGTAGGCGTACTCCTTGGTGCTGATGTCCAGGCTCCAGCACTTGGCCAGGAAGCCTTTGATGGCCTGGATCTCGCCGGCCGAGGGCAGCTGCGGGCTGCTGCTCGGCGGGGGCTGCTGCTGCTCCTGCCGCCGGTCGGTTAGTAGCCGCTGCAGCATGCTGGGCTCCGCCGTCTCCACCGTCTCGAAGTGCACCCGCTCCTGGGCCAGCCCCAGCACCAGCAGGGGAGCCCAGCAGCTGCGCACCAGCACCAGCTGCTCGTCCAGCGGCAGCTCCTGGAAGCAGGGCACGCTCTTGACGAAGCGCAGGGTCTTCACCAGCACGGCCGAGGCCGCCTTGCCCGCCACCTGCGGGCTGCGCAGGGCCACGCGCCGCCGCGAGCCGCACGAGCAGCCGGGCCCCGGAGCCTCCTCCGGCGGCGGTGGCGGCGGCGGCCCCGCCGCTGCCTCCTTCCGCTCCTCGCTCTTGAGGATGTTGTAGAGGATGCTGCTCTGCCTCCGGCGCTCCGTGCAGCAGCGGCAGCCGGCCACGCACGCCATGGCGCCGCGGGGGGCGTGGGGGTCCCCTCCTGCCTGCTGGGCTGAGCCAGACGGGGAGCTCCCGCTGCTTGTCCCTTAACTTATTTATACCGTGTGCGTGCGTGTGCAGCCGCGCTGTGGCTCAGCCGTGCCAGGGGGCAGACGCTCATTACTGGCTGAGAGAGAGCGCGAAAAAAATCCTCCTCCTGCTGCTGCTGCTGCTGCTCTCGCTCGCCTCCTCTGCTGCAACTGCGGTGGCTAGAGGGAGCCTGAGAGCTGCCGGCTCCAGGTTGCCCCTGGCTTGAGGGCTATATTCATAGGAGATTAGGGTTGGAAGGGACCTCAGGAGGTGATCTAGTCCAGCCCCCTGCTCAAAGCGGGACCAACCCCAACTACATCATCCCAGGGCTTTGTCAAGCCGGTCCTTTAAAAACCTCTAAGGAAGGAAATTCCATCACCTCCCTAGGTAACGCATTCCAGTGCTTCACCACCCTCCTAGTGAAAAAGTTTTTCCTAATATCCAACCTAAACCTCCCCCACTGCAACTTGAGACCATTGCTCCTTGTTCTGTCATCTGCCACCACTGAGAACAGCCTAGCTCCATCCTCTTTGGAACTCCCCTTCAGGTAGTTGAAGGCTGTTATCAAATCCCCCCTCACTCGTCTCTTCTGCAGACTAAATAACCCCAGTTCCCTCAGTCTCTCCTCATAAATCATGTGCCCTAGACCCCTAATCATTTTTGTTGCCCTCCGCTGGACTCTCTCCAATCTGTCCACATCCCTTCAGTCGTGAGGGGACCAAAACTGGACGCAATACTCCAGGTGTGGCTTCACCAGTGCCAAATAGAGCGGAATAATCATTTCCCTCAATCTGATGACAATGTTCCTACTAATGCAGCCCAATTTGCCGTTAGCCCTAACGAGGGCACACTGCTGACTCATATCTAGCTTCTCATCCACTGTAATCCCCAGGTCTTTTTCTGTAGAACTGCTGCTTAGCCAGTCGGTCCCCACCCTGTGGCAGTGCATGGGATTCTTTCTTCCTAAGTGCAGGACTCTGCACTTGTCCTTGTTGAACCTCATCAGATTTCTTTTGGCCCAATCCTCCAATTTGTCTAGGTCACTCTGGACCCTATCCCTACCCTCCAGCGTATGCTCCAGCCTTATTCGTGGATCGCTCCCTGCCTTGCTTTCAGGCGTCTGTGTGGGGGGAGAGATGCAACATTTTACACCCACTCCTCCCCCTTCCCCTTTCCAGAGGCACTCTCTGAAGTGGGGCAAGGGGCTGAGCTGCCACGTGCCTCTTCCCAGAGCACTGGACGGTGCCACCTGCCTCTGCCCGCAGGCGCTGCTCCGCACAGCAGGGGCCCCGCAGAGCGCTGGTTACATCCGCAAGTTTGGGGAAGGGACCTTTGAATCCAGCACCCCATGGAACCTGAGCTCTGGGGCCACGTGTTGGTAGACAGGCAGTTTCGCACTCGAGAGTCCCCGCAGAGTTTTCCCAAATCTCTCTGTGGGAGGGGCCGTGCGGGGTGGGAATTCCCTAAGGGAAAGGCAAGGCTGGGGGGAATTCCATGGGGTATTCCCAAAGGAGGGAGCACATGGGGCACATAAATATAGGGTGTTACACTGGCACCAACTGAGAATTATATGGTGGAAATGCCTCCGTTTATGCCAGTCTTCTTTTTTTACATTCCCAGTGCTAAATTAACCTGAGGCTCTAGGCCAGTTTCCTTAAAGAAGGGGGTAAACAGGTGCAACCTCCCCTACACTATGGGGTACCGAGAAGAGCAGAGCTGGAAAGTGGCTGCGTAGGCTCAATAGTCTCTGCCAGCAGAGCTATAACACGTTGGGTGAGATTTAAAGATGCTATCCCCCAGCAGAAAGCTTGAAGAAGGGAAGGGTAGGGATCCCCCACCATCACAAAAAGGTCAATCAATTTGGCACAGGAAGTTGAATGTTCACTACCTTTCACCGGGTTTGGGTAAATCTGGCCCTATGTATTTTATATACCTATTTCATCTTCCTATGTTGTTGTTTGCGAACCATCCATCATCTTAAACAATTATGTCTTCTCACCTTCTGCCATATTATTAAATCAGTTCAATGCCTTTTTTGTTTCAATTTTCACCAAAAAGGTTAGCAGTGATCAAGCATCTAACGTCTGTGTAAATGGGCTAGGATCTGAGGCTAAAATAGAGAAAGCACAAATTCAGAATTATTTATACAATTTACATATCTTCAAGTCATCAGGGCCTTACAAAATACATCCTCGAATACTTAAAGAACCGGCTGAAGAGATCTCTGAGGCAATAGCACTTATTTTTGAGAACTTGTGGAGGACAGGAGAGATCCCCAACTGTAGACCACTCAGCTTAACTTTGGTACCCGGAATGATAATTGAGCAAATCATCAATCAATTTGTAAGTGCCTAGACGATAAGGTTATAACTAACAGTCAGCATGGATTTGTCAAGGATCAATCATGTCAAACCAACCTAATATCTTCCTTTGACAGGGTAACAAGCCTTGTGGATGGGGGGGAAGGAGGGAGCAGTAGATGTCATATATCTCGACTTAGCAAGTGATACTGTCTAAGATGACCTTCTGATAAACTAGGGAAACACAGCCTAGACAAACCTACTCTAAGGTGGGTGCACAACTGCTCAGGAAAGCCTACTCAACTACAATCAAGCTGGAAGGGCATATAGAGTGGGTTCCCACAGGGATCTGTCCTGGGTCTTGTTCTATTCAATATTGTCATACATGATTTGGGTCATGGCCTAGAGAGTATATTTGTAAAGTTTGCAGCCAGTACCAAGCTGAGAGGGGTTGCAAGCACTTTGGAGGACAGGAATAGAATTCACAATGATCTCGACAAATTGGAGAAATGGTCTGAAACAAATAGGATGAAAGTCAACAAAGACAAATGCAAAGTACTGCATTTATGAAAGAGATTATCTGGGATGCTCCCAGTTCCATGCATGGGGCCAGTTAGACAGGCAGAACTGCAGAGTCTCAATGTGTGGATGAGATGATGGCTTAGATTTATTAGGAACTGGGGAAACTTTTGGGATGGGGGAGCCTATACAGGAAGGATGGACTCCACCTAAACCAAAATGGAACCAGATTGCTGGCACTTAAAAAGGTCATAGAGCAGTTTTTAAACTAAGAGCTGGGGGAAAGCTGGCAGGTGCAGAGGAACACATGGTTCGGACATCCCTTAGGATGGGATCCCTTAGCAGGGTCTGATCAGAAACAGTCAAATAAAAAAGATTCTCATTTAATTGCATTGTGTAATGGCAGACAGCTAAAAGGAGACAAGTTTTTAAAGTGCTTATATACCAATGCTAGAAGTCTAAATAATAAGATGGGTGAACTAGAGTGCCTCGTATTAAATGAGGATAGTGATATAATAGGCATCGCAGAAACTTGGTGGAATGAGGATAATCAATGGGATACAATAATACTAGGGTATAAAATATATCGGAAGGACAGAACAGGTTGTGCTTGTGGGGGAGTGGCATTATAAGCATAGAATCAAATGAAGTAAAAATTGTAAATAAATCAAACTGTACCATAGAATCTCTATGGATAGAAATTCCATGCTCTAATAATAAGAATATAGCGGTAGGGATATATTTTCGACCACCTGACCAGGATGGTGATAGTGACTGTGAAATGCTCAGGGAGATTAAAGAGGCTATTAAAATAAAAAACTCAATAATGGGGGATTTCAATTATCCCAGTATTGACTGGGTACATGTCACCTCATGAGGGGATGCAGAGATAAAGTTACTTGACACCTTAAATGACTGCTTCTTGGAGCAGCTGGTCCTGGAACCTACAAGAGGAGAGGCAATTCTTGATTTAGTCCTAAGTGGAGCACAGGATCTGGTCCAAGAGGTGAATATAGTGGACTGCTTGGTAATAGTGACCATAATATAATTAAATTTAATATCCCTGTGGCAGGAAAAACATCACAGTGGCCCAACACTGTAGCATTTAATTTCAGAAAGGGGAGCTATACAAAAATGAGGAGATTAGTTAAACAGAAATTAAAGGGTACAATGCCAAAAGTGAAATCTCTGCAAGCTGCATGGAAACTTTTTAAAGACACCATAATAGAGGCTCGACTTAAATGTATACCCCAAATTAAAAAACATAGTAAGAGAACCAAAAAAGAGCCACCGTGGCTAAACAACAAAGTAAAAGAAGCAGTGAGAGGCAAAAAGGCATCTTTGTAAGAGTGGAAGTTAAATCCTTATGAGGAAAATAGAAAGGAGCATAAACACTGGCAAATGAAGTGTAAAAATACAATTAGGAAGGCCAAAAAATAATTTGAGGAACAGTTAGCCAAAGAATCAAAGAGTAATAGCAAATTTTTGTTAAGTACATCGGAAGCAGGAAGCCTGCTCTATGATCAGTGGGGCCACTGGACAATCAAGGTGCTAAAGGAGCACTCAAAGACAATAAGGCCATTGTGGAGAAACTAAATGAATTTTTTGCATCGGTCTTCACGGCTGAGGGTGTGAGGGAGATTCCGGAACCTGAACCATTCTTTTTAGGTGACAAATCTGAGGAACTGTCCCAGATTGAGGTGTCATTAGAGGAGGTTTTGGAACAAATTGATAAACTAAAAAGTAATAAGTCTCCAGGACCTGATGGTATTCACCCAAGAGATGACTGCAGGATAGCTAATATGACGTCAATTTTTAAAAAGGGCTCCAGAGGTGATCTCGGCAATTACAGACCTGTAAGCCTGACTTCAGTACTGGGCAAACTGGTTGAAACTATAATAAAGAACAATATTGTCAGACTATAGATGAACATAATTTGTTGAGGAAGAGTCAACATGGTTTTAGTAAAAGCAAATCATGCCTCACCAATCTACTAGAATTCTTTGAGGGGGTCAACAAGCATGTGGACCAAGGGGATTCAGTGGCTATAGTGTACTTAGATTTTCAGAAAGCCTTTGACAAGGTCCCTCACCAAAGGCTCTTACACAAAGTAAGCTGCCACAGGATAAGAGGGAAGGTGCTCTCATGGATTGGTAACTGGTTAAAAGATAGGAAACAAAGGGTAGGTATAAATGGTCAGTTCTCAGAATGGAGAGGGGTAAATAGTGGTGTCCCGCAGCGGTCTGTTCTGGGCCCAGTCCTATTCAACATATTCATAAATGATCTGGAAAAAGGGGTAAACAGTGAGGTGGCAAAATTTGCAGATGATACAAAATTACTAAAGATAGTTAAGACCCAGGCAGACTGCGAAGAGCTACAAAAGGATCTCACAAAACTGGGTGACTAAGCAACAAAATGGCAGATGAAATTTAATGTTGATAAATGCAAAGTAATGCACATTGGAAAACATAATCCCAACTATACATATAAAATGATGGGATCTAAATTAGCTGTTACCACTCAAGAAAGAGATCTTGGAGTCATTGTTGATAGTTCTCTGAAAACATCCACTCAATGTGCAGTGGCAGTCAAAAAAGCGAACAGAATGCTTGGAATAATTAAGAAAGAGATAGATAATAGGACAGAAAATATCATGTTGCCTTTATATAAATCCATGGTGCAACCACATCTTGAGTAGTGTGTGCAGATTGGTTGCCACATCTCAAAAAAGATATTTTGGAATTGGAAAAGGTTCAGAAAAGGTCAACAGAAATGATTCGGGGTATGGAACAGCTTCTGTATGAGGAGAGATTAATAAGACTAGGTCTTTTCAGCTTGGAAAAGAGATGGCTAAGGGGGGATATGATTGAGATCTATAAAATCATGACTGGTGTAGAGGAAGTAGATAAGGAAGTGTTGTTTACTACTTCTCAGAATACAAGAACTAGATGTCACCAAATGAAATTAATAGGCAGCAGGTTTAAAACAAATAAAAGGAAGTATTTCTTCACACAACGCACAGTCAACCTGTGGAACTGCTTGCCAAAGGATGTTGTGAAGGCCAAGTCCATAACAGGGTTCAAAAAAGAACTAGATAAATTCATGGAGGATAGGTCCATCAATGGCTATAATCCAGGATGGGCAGGAATGGTGTCCCTAGCCTCTGTTTGCCAGATGCTTGGAATGAGTGATGGGGATGAATCATTTGATGGTTACCTGTTCTGTTCATTCCCTCTGGGGCACCTGGCACTGGCCACTGTCGGAAGACAGGATACTGGGCTAGATGAAACTTTGGTCTGACCCAGTAGGGACATTCTTATGTTCTTATGTAATAATCAGTTGCACAAATACAAAATGGGAAATTACTGCCTAGGAAGGAGTACTGCAGGTGGGGACAATAGACAGTCACTAACTAAATATGAGTCAACATTGTAACACTGTTGCAAAAAAAAGTGAACCTCATTCTGGGATTTGTCAGCAGGAGTACTTGTAAGCAAGACATGAGAAGTAATTCTTCCACTCAGCACTGATAAGGCCTGAGCTGGAGTACTGTGTCAAGTTCTGAGCACCACACTTGGGAGAGCTGTGGACAAATTGGAGAAGACGTAATGGACAAGAGGTATTGGATTTAAATTGCAGCAATCGAGATTTAGGTTAGACATTAGGAAAAACTTCCTAAATGTAAGGGTGGTTAAGCACTGGAACAAATTACCTAGGGAAGTTGTGGAATCTCAATCATCGGAGGTTTTTTAAGGACAGGTTAGACAAACACGTGTCAGAGATGGACTAATAATGTATAAATCCTGCCTCGGTGCAGATGACTTATCAAGTTCTTTTCAAGTCCGACATTTCTAAGATTATAGTATGAACTATATCACCAGTAAACACAAATATTCCCTTTAACCCCAACTTTCCAAAGATCAATGCTTTGGGAATCAGTGTAATGAGGAAATAATCATTACAGAAATCTGGGGAGGGGGAGACCTAATGTGCACCTTAGGGAAGATGAATATTCTATATAAACCTGATTTTCTTCTCTTTCTGAACGAGCCATAAGTAATTGTGCTTTCTCAATCAGACTAATTTCAATTAATTATGTGCTATAAGGAATATTGTAATCCATTTAATAAAGAGTTAATTATCTGTGTGCTGCACAAGAAGGAAACTTTGTGAGCTATTGTTCTATTGACTAGAAAAGCCTTGGAATAGATTGAAAGGGAATTGATTGTTGTGAGCGGTGCTCTCCACCTGTTGTCTCAGTAACTGATTTGATCTAAAGAGCAGTCTAAACTGGGAATGAGCTTCTTGAAAATACTTCCTGTTTTCAAATAAAATGAATAATTTGTTAAGGAAATATAAGTACATGCTTTGTGTTTCTGAGAAAATATAAGCCTTGTGTAAGACTCAGCCTTCAGTTACACCCATGATTCTTATCCAACTGTGTCAAGGTTCCTCCCCCACTCTGAACGCTAGGGTACAGATGTGGGGACCTGCATGAAAACCTCCTAAGCTTATCTTTACCAGCTTAGGTCAAAACTTCCCCAAGGTACAAAATATTCCACCCTTTGTCCTTGGATTGGCCGCTACCACCACCAAACAAATACTGGTTTGGAAACATCTTTCCCCCCAAATACTTCCCAAAACCTTGCACCCCACTTCCTGGACAAGGTTTGGTAAAAAGCCTCACCAATTTGCATAGGTGACCACAGACCCAAACCCTTGGATCTGAGAACAATGAAAAAGCATTCAGTTTCTTACAAGAAGACTTTTAATAGAAATAGAAGTAAATAGAAATAAAGAAATCCCCCCTGTAAAATCAGGATGGTAGATATCTTACCGGGTAATTAGATTCAAAAACATAGAGAATCCCTCTAGGCAAAACCTTAAGTTACAAAAAAGATACACAGACAGAAATAGTTATTCTATTCAGCACAATTCTTTTCTCAGCCATTTAAAGAAATCATAATCTAACGCATACCTAGCTAGATTACTTACTAAAAGTTCTAAGACTCCATTCCTGTTCTATCCCCGACAAAAGCAGCATATAGACAGACAGAGACCCTTTGTTTCTCTCCCTCCTCCCAGCTTTTGAAAGTATCTTGTCTCCTCATTGGTCATTTTGGTCAGGTGCCAGCGAGGTTACCTTTAGCTTCTTAACCCTTTACAGGTGAGAGGAGTTTTCCTCTGGCCAGGAGGGATTTTAAAGGGGTTTACCCTTCCCTTTATATTTATGACAAACTGAATGGACATTCGTGGGTACAGCTGTGAGCAAACATCCCTTTATCTATAAATATCTTGGGCTTAAGAGGTTATATGTTTTTCATGCAGTACTGTATAAGTGCAAGTTATTTACTATGAGTAAACACCAATTTTCCAAATGCATATTATCCAAAATTTAGGTTATCCAGAAGCCTCCTGTAGAATCTAAAATTAATTTATCTGTAACTCTGTAGTTAACATTTTTGACATGCCCAAAACATCATATATTTTGCACCTGCCCAGCATTTCAGATCACTGTTGACTCAAGAGCCCTTATCCAGTTTTCCAAAGACCTGGTCCATGACCTATTTATTTGCTTATAATATTGGCCATGTATTACTAGATGCCTCAGATAATAAATGATTGCACACTTTATGGCCAAGCATGTTGTTTTACTGCAATGGAAAGATTATGAGGGAAAACTTCACTAGATATAAGAATTTCATATTTGACCCACTATAACAGGCACCCAAAAAAGGCAAATTTGTAACGTTATTAATTTTCTCCTTCTTAATTTTCATCGTAAAACAGAAGTTAGGTATGAAAAATGCCTCTCTGGTTATCTAGTCCAATGGTTCTCAAACTGTGGGTCAGGACCCCGAAATGAGTCGTGATCCCATTTTAATAGGGTCGCCACAGCTGGCTTAGACTTGCTGGGGCCCAGGACTGAAGCCCAAGCCCCACTGCCCATGGCAGAAGCCCAAGAGCTTCAGCCCTGGGTGACAGGGCTTAGGTTACAGGACCCCTTTTGTCCCCTCTTTGTCCCTCCCCCAAGATGGTAGAGCTCAGGCTTTGACCCTCACACTGGGGTCGGTGGGGCTCAGGTGGGCTCAGTCTGTGGTCCCGCCTCCTGAGGTCGTGTAGTAATTTTTGTTGTCAGCAGGGGGTCATGATGCAATTAAGTTTGAGAACCCCTGATCTAGGCCATTCCCTTTGCCAGAATCAATTGTTCCCTAAGATATATTCTCTAGAGTTTTTTCCAATGTAGTTATCATATCTTTTTTTCTCCTCTTCTGTTTGTGATTCTTTGGGCCAAACTCAGAGGTGAATCTAACCAAGTCTTAGAAAATAGAGGGGTGGGTCTAAATTGGTGTAATTTATATTTTCTTCTGATTTCTTTAAATTCTGTTAATTTAGACCCCAATCCTGAATTTACACATGCTTAACTTTACTCACATTAATAGTTTCATTCACTTCAATGGGTCTCCTCACCTGTCTACAGTTATGTATGTGTGTAAGTATTTGTAAGACCAGGTCTTTGGATTCCCATAATCTTACGTATTTAGTTCTAGACTGTGACTTGGACTACATGCACAATCAGAGGTGTAAGGTGGAGTAAAAGCCTCCCTTAAAAATCTGCAAGATCATATAGAATTTGGTCCCTTAGAAGAGGTGGGTGAGGACTGAGGCAGAGCCTTGATTACAGGTATAACCTGGCAGCAAATTCTACCCCCAACCCTCGGAAGCAAGGGGGCAGCAGGGAAAGAATTATCTCTGAACGGTGTCTCTGAGGCACAGTTCTGTTCTATTCCATTTCAGGTACTTATGCCCCCCATTGCTACCATACCTGAGTGCCTCACAATTTTTAATGTATTTATCTTCACAACAGCCCTGTGAAGTTGGGAAGTGCTATTTATCCCCATTTTACAGATGGGCAACTGAGGTTACAGAGAGGCTAAGTGACTTTCCCATGATGACACAGGAAGTCTGTGGCAGAATAGGAATTTGGTCCCCTAAGCCCTAGGCTAGTGTCCTAACCACTGCAGCATCCTTCCTGTCCTGAGGCAGGTGCAGCTTACATATTATCCCTTGCTCAGGGCTGTGCATTTAAGGTACAATGTAGGCTTCAGATTAAAAGGGTCAAATTCAGAGGTGATGTGTACATTATGCCAGTCTACTCTCGCAAATTTTGCCAGTATAGCTATACTGGTTGCAATATTTCTGGTGTAGATGCAGTTTTACTAGCATAAAAGCACTTTTGCTGGTGTATCCTATTTTGCTCTCTGAATTAGTATAAACTATACCAGCAAAAGCACTTTTTTTGCCAGCGTAAGCTACATCTGCAGTGGAAGGGTTTTGCCAATACAGATGTTTTTAAATGTAGACTCATCCTAGACCCCAGCTGCCCTTGACATGAACTTAGAGCCCACTGTGAATGCTGAAACCTCTACCAATGTCTACACGAAATTACACATACCTGCTGAGGAGCTAAGCTCTCATCCACTCCTTATATTCCCTCCACTCATCATGATGTGTCTAATTCTAGATAGCAAGCTATCCAAAACCTTCATAATCTGTTTCCTCCATAAAGCATCTAGCACACTTCTGTGCACTGGGAATATTTAGGAATACAGATAGAATAAGGTACTCCTCATATATATATTTAGTATAAACTTTATACATTCTTTACTCTTCAGCCTTTCTTTTGTATTATACATTTGTCTTTAACATTAAGTTTGCAAAGCCAATGCAGGTTTTTCCTTAAAAAAAAAAAATTACAGCACCTATCTTTTAATATATAAAGTTACATAGCCAAGAGTAAGTGTTTCTGCCAAAGGATCTAATGTTACCTGCATGTGAATGAATACCATATTGTCTAAACATGCATAGACTTACACAAAGACATTAAAAAATAGCAGCCTTGAATATAAAGGTGATATGCTGCATTCTTGGCAGTCTTGTGCTTTCATGTTACTCTTCAGTGTCTATATAGCTCATTGGATAGCACTCTTGTTTCTTGGCCAGAACACAGAAAGTTAAATTTCAGAAAAGGACTGGCATTCATATTTAATGCTGTCACAGCATAGCTAGTAGCAGGGAGATACTTCACTGTTAGGGGCCAGATCCTGAGAGCTGCTGAGCACCTCTACTTCCCACAGATATTCTGTGCTGAGCAACACTGAAGTATACACTAGTTTTCAGCCTTCAGATGAGATGTTAAATTTAGGCCCAATCTGGTTGGTTACCCAGGTGGAAGTTAAAGATTCTCATGACTCTTTCTTAACAAAAATCATTGAGCCTGGTACCTTGGCCCCCATTACTTTTCTCAGTGGATTAGGTCATAATCCACCAGACTGCATGTGTTTTTCTGAACTGCTAGGGATGAACAGTTAAAGCAGTGAATAGGGATTTAGCTGCATGACTATTTGTTTTCCTCACAGATCCCTTTCAGTCTTACCCCCATATGGCTGTCGTGTGTGTCTATACGAGTGTTTCTCATCCTCTTCAGGTTGACAATCCTTTAGTCAAAATCAAACATTTTCTCAATCCGCTTATTTTTATAGGAAATGTAAGAGTACAAATGTATCAATGACGGCATTAATAAGCCTATATAATTTATTGGTGTGTATGTTTTGAGAGATTGACAGAAAATACTTGACCTTGAAAGATAACAGTGTATGGGGAGTGTAATTTTCATTGCTTTTGATTGTAATAAAATTTTTAATGCCTGGTGAATGCAGGGCTGAAGCACCCACAGAAAAAAAATAGTGGGTGCTCAGCACTCACCAGTAAGTCCTGCCAATCAGCTTCTCCTCCTCCCCAACAGTGCCTCCCTCAGCTCCTCTCCCTCCCACCCGCCACTGTTCAGCTGTTTGACAAGAATGGTTTGTTTGACAAGACGGTTTGACAAGAATGGTGAAACTAGGAAATGGAAGTCAGAGAAAGCCTAAATCTATATCACTAGAACTTTGGCAAACAGCATGTGTGAGCAAAGTGTAGAAGTAGGGGTAATTTCTATCTGCTCTCTAGAGACCATACTAGAGGTGTTTAAACATATGCTGGTGGAACCCTTAAGTGGTCAGTCTGCAATTGGTAAATGATCTGAAAATGTTATATGCAGGGCTGGCAAGGAAACACTTTTCCCACCCCATGAGAATTTTTGACATTTCCAAACATGTTTCCAAGCCCGAACTGAGACTAATAGTCAAAATCTCAGGAAAGGTAGCTATTACCAGCAGGAGAGCAGGTGGGGAGGATGGGGGAGGGATCCTTTTGTAGTGATAATCAAGGCGGGCCATTTCCAGCAGTTGTCAAGAACAGTAGGAGGGGAAATAAACAAGGGAAATAGTTTTACTTTGTGTAATGACACATCCACTCCCAGTCTTTATTCAAGCCTAAGTTAATTGTATCCAGTTTGCAAATTAATTCCAATGATTGAAGTGTCACATCATTTATTCTTTTCTCTACATAAAAGAATAACTGGGCACAAATCAGACTTCAAGAATTATACCATTCAAAAACCAGTCGGAGAACACTTCAATTTCTTTGGTCACTCAATTACAGACCTAAAAGTCGCAATTCTTCAACAAAAAAACTTCAAAAACAGACTCCAACGAGAGACTTCTGAATTGGAATTAATTTGCAAACTGGATACAATTAATTTAGGCTTAAATAAAGACTGGGAGTGGATGTGTCATTACACAAAGTAAAACTATTTCCCTATGTTTATCTCTCCCCGCTGTTCCTCAGACGTTCTTGTCAACTGCTGGAAATGGTCCATCTTGATTATCACTGCAAAAGGTTCCCCCCCCCCCCGGCTCTCCTGCTGCTAATAGCTCACCTTACCTGATCACTCTCCTTACAGTGTGTATGGTAACACCCATTGTTTCATGTTCTCTGTGTATATAAATCTCCCCACTGTATTTTCCACTGAGTGCATCAGATGAAGTGAGCTGTAGCTCACGAAAGCTTATGCTCAAATAAATTTGTTAGTCTCTAAGGTGCCACAAGTCCTCCTTTTCTTTTTATAGTACAATAATACTGTGGACAATCAGTTGATTCAACTGCTTATTCTTTGGGGTTCTGACCCCGTGCTCTCCCCCACGGGTGTCTGGACCCTGATTATCACATGTATCCTCCACAATATTTGGGGATGCTCCATGCACTGCCTGCTCTGAATTTAAACCAGATATTGCATTGCAATGTTTACTACATGTTATTGCATCATCATGAGATATCATCACCACGTGTACTAGCAGTACAATACAGCAACAGATTATCATAGGTCTGCTATTCGAAGTGATATCTCCTCTCTTTCCTCTCCTTTCTATTTCCCCCAGCTGCTAAAATGTGCCAGGAGTAACTGAGAGGCCCCAGCAGCTTCAATTTATTTGCTTAGTGCCTCCCACTGTTTAGCATGTGTTAAGCAATGTGAGGAGCAGTAAGAGTCCTACCATTGGACTTAGAAAAATAAAATAAATGCATACTAATCTTCATTCTGTGAACCTCTCAAAGGCTGATTGTTTCACAGTTTAGCTGCCTATTTAATATTTCTATCCAGATCCATGCAGAAGCAGTTGCTTGCTCATGATATTTTGGCACAGGCCTCATGATTTTGGAATGCATGAGGTTGGCTATACTTTTAGAGTAGAGAAATTTTCAACAGTGAAACTAAACTGATGTAGCTACACCAGTGCAAACTCTTACCACAGACATGTAAAACTGGGCGTGCACTAGTGCTGCAAGTAGGCTGCTTCTATTTGGGGTTTGCAGTCGTGTCGCTATAGTTATGTACTTATACAAGTGCAAATTTCTTTAACATGGACAGAGCCCTAAAGGGTAGTGTCTGTGTCTGTCTGTGTCTATCTCCGCCTAGTCAAATGTTCTCTCTTTCCAAACACAATAAGTGATGTGCAACTAGTTTAACTGAGCAGTATCTGTGAACACACATAAAGAGTTATTATATTATGCATCTAGCAGAGAGTTGACAAAGGTGAAACTAGAGCTCCAGTAGCATTAATTTTAAAGTTCTACAGTACAATTCAGTAAACCACTGCATTTATATAACGTTGCTTCCTTTCTTTTCTGTGAAAGGGTCGGTCGATTCATTGTCACATTTTTGTTAGAAGATCTTGTATTAGTCATCTGTCTTCTTGAAGAACATGTGAATGGGATGTCTAATCTTACTGTATCTCTGATTCAGCCTGTCTGCACTAGAAAAGACATGCACATACTGAGGCATGATCTATACCTAGAAGTTTTGCTGTTCCATCTATATCCATTAGGACTGTGACAAAAATCACACCCCTGCCCAACATAGCAATACCGATATAACTATCTATACTTTGTCTTTTGCCAGCATAGCTATGTTGATTAGGGGTGTGATTTTGTTCATCCTCCTAACTGACATAGGTATGCCAGAAAAACTTTTATGTCAGACTTGGCCTCTGTGTGTGTGTGTGTGTGTGTAATGCATGTACAGGAAAGAAGAAAATAAAAGAAATATATTTAAGCTCATCATGACTGAACTGGCATGAACAACTAAGTTATTTTGGTAATATACCCATATTTATTAATAGGCAAAAATAACTTGACAGAGCCCAACACTGCTGTTGCTTCACATGTATAAAATTGAACTGCTAGGCCTGATTTTTCTTGGTTCACTTTGATCCGGGCTACTGGGCCTGTACTCCTGCTCTATGGTGCAGCAAGGGCACCCACTCTCAGGCTTCTGTCTCCCTAGTGGTCGCCTCTCTTTGGTACAGACTCACATCTCTCCACCTACTGACAGAGGTATCTCCAGGCTGAACAGTCCCCTACCAAAAACAGGCTGCCTAAGCAAGCTTCTCTTGCCATCTCTTCAGAGACTAATAACAGAGTGACTGCCACCAGTTATAAATTATCACAGCACGTCTAAGAATAAAATAGGCTTGCACAAAGTAAAAGCACTACAGAGAAAATATATTAAAGACAATAAAAGAACTTTTACATGCAAGTCAATAAGCTTATCTAAGATCACCCCACCTCTAACACGGTCTCTCACCGAATCATTCCTTCAAAACCCCACAGAAAGAGAAGGTAATTAGCATATAATTAGTTCCTCTCCTCTGGGCATAGCTTCAAATGGATGGAGTCCAAGTAGGTCACTTTCATTCCCCTCACCCGGAGGTATCTCTGAAGAAATCCACTTTACATACATTGTCCCAAAAAGTCCTTTGAAGTTCTTAACGTTTATATTAGTCAAGACCCTAGAAAAGTTATACACCATTCTACAATAAAATATAAACAATTGCATTTTTAATACAATGGATCCCAAAGGTATTAAACCTAATTTAATAAAGTTTATGTTAATTCCACAGAGTTTGTCCAAGATATTACAGGATATTGTCTGTCTGTCACACACTTCGCAGAATATTCTTGAATCACTACAAATATGAGCACAGTAGCTTTCAAAACAATAGTATAAATCTCCCTTAAAAAAAACAAGAATCATGTTCTAGTTCATGTTCATCTAATCAATATGGATGCCAGAGGCTATTGATTTAATCCTGATTAGACAGAAAGAGGCTAATTGTGTTCTTCCATGAACAGCAATAAAGCAATTTATATAAGAAATTAGAGAGCTTCCATGAGAGAATGCCATAATATTTTAAATCATGTTTACTTATCATTAAAAGATGGCAAATATACTACATCTTTTAATGTCTATATTCTTTTGTCTTGTTTCATTTAATATACCGAGCTAAAGCAAACTAATTTTTTCTCTTCTGTTGCTGTATATAACTCTCCACTAGTAATATGGGCTGTCTTGCTATCTATCCCCTTTACATTTGGTTAACATTAAGGATTTGTTGGTTCCACTATAATAGCAATGTGAAGAAACATAGATATCGGGGGTTGAGGTAAGTAGGAGTGACCCCCCTTTACTGCATTCTTTACCATAGTATATGAGCTCCTGCTGGGGCAGGGGTGGCCAACCTGAGCCCAAGAAGGAGCCAGAATTTATCAATGTACATGCCAAAGAGCCACAGTAATACATCAGAAACCCCCTATTAGCTCCCCGACCCTGCTCCCAGTGCCTCCCACACACCAGCAGCCCCACCGATCAGCACCTTCCCCTCCTTCCCTGCACCTCCCAATCAGCTGTTTCGATCAGCTGTTCCATGACGTGCAGGAGGCTCTGGGGGAGAAGCGAGGGCACGGCAGGCTCAGGGGAAGGGGCGGGAAGGGATGGAGTCGAGGTAGGGCTTGTGGCAGAGCCAGGAGTGGAGCAGTGAGCACCCCGCAGCATATTGGAAAGTTGGCACCTGTAGATCCAGCCCCGGAGTCAGTGCCTATACAAGGAGACATATAATAACTTCTGAAGATCTGCATGTGGCTCTGGAGCCACAGGTTGGCCACCCCTGTGCTGGGGGGTTGTTGCATCAAACAGGGAAGATGAGAGTGTTACAGTAGCTGTGAGAAGGTGGATAAGAAGAAAGGAATATGGATAGTGAGGATTAGAAGATATAGGACAGTGAGAACTAGGAAGAAAGTGACTGTAGCATGCATATGAGATACTCCTGGGGGAATTCTGCACTAAAAAATTAAAAATTCTGTGCAAAATATTTTAAAATTCTGCACGTTTTATTTGTTAAAGTAATACAATATTATCACACTGGTTTCAATTATTTTAGTAATTTATTTAAACTACAGTACAATGAATGAAGAATAGGAGTAGGGAGCACTGGAGGAAATCCGCAAACCCACTCTTTCTAATAATAATGTAGCTAGTATTGTCCCTTTATTCTGGTTATTAGTCAACAAATATATGCAGTCATATGCTCAGTGTTACATCATAGGCAACTGAAGAGCAAGTGAGGGCTGGGGACTCAAACTCATAATTTATATTGGCTACTGACCATCTCCAGAAAGGTCAGTAGCAAACAGTTCATGGAGCACATTTTGATAGGAAATTTTTTTCAGTCCAAAAATTTAGACCAGTTCTAATCACTAAAGCAGCATAAGCATCTATAAGGCCACCCTATCCTTTAGAATAAGGCTCCTTTACACCACTCCAGCAATGTAAAGGTGCCTTAATGGCAATAATTCACTAAGCAGGCAAGCTTCTACATTCTGCTCTGCCTGAGGGAACAGAGCCTGCCCACACCTACCTCCCCAGAAACACCCCAAAGCCCTGCCCCTCCATGCCGAGCGTGCCGCAATAGCGAGCAAGAGGGACAGAGTGTCTCTCTCTCTCTCTCTCTGACACATGCCTGCCCAGCCCTCCTGTCCCAGTGGTGATTTATGCCAGAGGTGCCCCTGGCAACTACAGGCCAGTAAGCCTCACTTCAGTACCGGGCAAATAGGTTGAACTATCGTAAAGAACAAAATTGTCAGATACATAGATGAACATAATTTGTTCGGAAATAGTCAACATGCTTTTTGTAAAGGTAAATTATGCCTCACCAATCTACTAGAATTCTTTGAGGGGGTCAACAAGCTTTTGGACAAAGGAGATCCACTGGATCTCGTGTATTTAGATTTTCAGAAAGCCTTTGACAAGGTACTTCACCAAAGGCGCTTAAGCAAAATAAGCAGTCATGAGATCAGAGGGAAGGTTCTCTCTCAGATTGATAACTGGTTAAAAGATAGGCAACAAAGGGTACGAATAAATGGTCAGTTTTCAGAATGGAGAGAGGTAAATAGTGGTATCCCTCAGTGGTGTCCCTCAGT
The DNA here is from genome assembly GCF_965152235.1 of Eretmochelys imbricata. Classification (NCBI taxonomy): domain Eukaryota; kingdom Metazoa; phylum Chordata; order Testudines; family Cheloniidae; genus Eretmochelys; species Eretmochelys imbricata. The sequence goes on from NC_135572.1 coordinate 148,296,747, forward strand.
GGTGTCCCCTAGTACTGTGCCCAGTCCTATGTAAAATATTCATAAACAATCTGGAAAAAGGGGTAAACATTGAGGTGGCAAAATTTGCAGACGATACAAAACTACTCAAGATAGTTAAGTCCCAGGCAGACTGCGAAGAGCTACAAAAGGATCTTACAAAACTGGGCAACTGGGCAACAAAATGGCAGATGAAATGTAATGTTGATAAATGCAAAGTAATGCATATTGGAAAGCATAATCCCAACTATACATATAAAATGATGGGGTCTAAATTAGCTGTTACGACTCAAGAAAGAGATCTTGGCGTTATTGTGAATAGTTCTCTGAAATCATCCACTTAGTGTGTGGCAGCAGTCAATAAAGCAAACGGAATGTTGGGAATCATCAAGAAAGGGATAGATAATAAGACAGAAAATATCATATTGCCTCTATATAAATCCATAGTACGCCTACACCTTGAATACTGCATGCAGATATAGTCACCCCACCTCTAAAAAGATATATTGGAATTGGAAAAGGTTCAGAAAAGGGCAACAAAAATTATTAGGGGTATAGAACAGCTTCCATATGAGGAGAGATTAATAAGACTGGGACTTTTAAGCTTGGAAAAGAGACGACTAAGGGGGGATAGGATAGAGGTCTATAAAATCATGAGTGGTATAGCGAAAGTAAATAAGGAAGTGTTATTTACTCCTTCTCATAAAACAAGAACAAGGAGCCACTAAGTGAAATTAATAGGTTGCAAGTTTAAAACAAACACAAGCAAGTATTTTTTCACGCAACGCACTGTCAACCTCTGGAACTGCTTGCCAGAGGTTGTTGTGAAGGCCAATACTATAATGGGGTTCAAAAGGGAGCTAGATAGATTCATGGAAGATAGGTCCATCAATGGCTATTAGCCAGGATGGGCAGAAATGGTGTCCCTAGCCTCTGTTTGCCAGAAGCTGGGATTGGGTGACAGGGCACGGATAACCTGATGATAACCTGTCTGTTTATTCCCTTTGGGACATCTGCCATTGGCCACTGTCAGAGGACAGGATGCTGGGTTTGATGGACCTTTGGTCTGACCCAGTATGGCCATTCGTATGTTCTCTACCGGCTGCTCCAGGAGTCCAAACTGACTTGCCTGCACTGGCTGGGAGTGGTGTATGACTGCTTTTGTGGTTTCCCTTTGCTTCCCCATTAGAAGTCATTTTTCTGTGGGAAAGCAAAGAAATCTTTGGGGACCATGAATTCTGTGCACATGTAGTGACACACAATGCCCCCAGAAATAAATAAGAGGAACAAGTAAAGTAAAAAATGAGGAATGATAAACGAGAGAGATTGAGAAAAGATAAATACAGAAAGCTGGGTAAAATAGAACACCAAGATGATGAGAAGAGAATAAAGAAGGAGAAAGAAAAGAGCAAGAAATACAGTAGGGCTTGGAGCATGAGAGAGTCCTTGTTAAAAAAAAAAGTGGGGCAGAAAACAGAGTGAAAGGATGGGGTCCAGAGAAAGCAGAAAAGTGCACAAGGTCATAAACATTATTCCCTCCAAACTCCTTTTTCTGTAGTGTGTTCTAATGTTACTTTCTGAAAAAGGCAGGGAAGGGAGGGATCAGCTGGGTTGCAGTGGGAAGAAGGAGCAGAAGACATTTTTTCTTTCCCTTCCCCAGCTGTCCAAACAATCCCACATGCATCTCCCTGATTACAGTAAAATTTCTCCCCCAATCCTGTCACCATCTTAATAGGTAATTCTAGGTTTTTGCTTTGAAAACATGGTTATCTTTCAAGAATGAAGGGAGAGAGTTTGCCTCCGAGGAAATAAATCAAATAAATAATGAGTTTCACTATTTATTTTGTGCACCAGCCACTTGTGCTCAATGTATATTACATATACCAATTGCAAAATAACATTTATTCTGAGAGGAAAAAAACCCTAAAAGGTCATTATTGAGTGACCACTCCAGTGTCTTATTTCTTCCATACAAAAGGTCTTTGAGTTCAAATCTTTTATTCTCCTCAAGGACCACTCTTCTTTTTACACTTTTAACACTGCAGATCATATCATTTCCTTGAACTGGAGAGTGATGGTACTATTGACAGCATCTGTCCTCATGCCCCAGTTCCACTAGTGGAGGCAGATCCTTGTGGAGTTCCCACAGAAGGGCTTCTACAGGGTTGGGAACAAGAAGCAAGGGAAGATGCAAGGTGGAAAGACACACAAAGGGAAGAAGGAATTAGGGTGATGGTCCAGTGGTATCAGAGCATGATGGTCTAGTGGCATCAGAATTCCAAACTAGGACTGGTCTCTCACACCCAGGGAGGAGCTGGAACTAGATGTACTGCAGATATAGAGCACTCTGTGAGTATGTCTACACTGCAATAAGAACACGCACAGATGGCCTGTGTCAGCTCTTACTACAGCATGAAGTCCCTGCTAGCCTGAGTGGAGGACTTAATGTGTGGTGACATTCCTTCATAAGGGTGCATGGCCCTACTGCTGGGATTTATTACCCTTAGAAGGGGGGAATCTGTATGGCCCAAATCTAGGAGTATGTTCACTTTTTCCTAGTAAATATAATTGCTTTGAATATAGAAGTGGTATGGAGGAGACGGGGTTGTGATTTTTTTCTTTATCCCTGAATTGTGCAAAAAAGACTTGAATTTTTTATGCTAAACACAGAAAGGAGCGCACACACTCAATTTCTTCACAAAATTGTATGCAATATATTTAATTTATAGTCAATTGTCTGCTCATAATTCAGCCTTAAATGGTAGTCCCTATAATAACCTGTTTTGTTGGCTTATTCAGTAAACTGGTAGAGGCATGTTCCAATTTTATGAGATTTATTACCTGTAGTGCCAGATGACCTTAGCATCTTGTTCTCTTTCTCCTGGTGATGAGAATTAAGAGTTATTACTGAGAGCACTGGGAACTTCTGAAATTGTTCCAGCTTTAAATGGTGTGACTCAACAAGCAAGTTAACCTTTCATTTTTGTTTGCATTGTAGCAATTCCCTAGGATTTCATAGACACTTGCAACAGAGTGACATAATATTTATACAGTGTCTCATAATTATTTCCCTTGCATCTTGCAGTATAGATTCCTCTGACTCCTTCCTTTTGCCAAGTAGCGAGTCATTATATTGCTGGAACAATGCAAGTACTTCTGAAGTAGCTCTTGCATATTCATAGCATGGCTAATGGTCTGAAAAGTTCATGACATGGTGACTACTGAAAAAGGTGCATGTTTTCTGAAAAGATCTCATGCTGCAGTGGGCAACATAGTCATACTCATTCACTTGATTTGCTCTGGAGTCCACAGATCTTCTCAACACTCTCTCTGCAGGAATTGTCTTTGTGCAATGCAGTCTACATTTGTTTAATCAAAATACAATTCCCATTCCCAGTGGTTAAGGGACTAGCATTTTAAAAAATTGAACTCGCAGGTGGCTTTCACCTGTACACTGATGTTCAAATTACTAGTCTGGGGATGGTCTTAAATCCTTTCATTCAGAGATGAGAACTGCAAATCAATTCACTGAATCGGAAATTGAGTAGGAAAAAAGGCAGAATGTGAGTCATTTTTAGGAACGATAAAGACATGAGGGCAGCAAGAGTGATGGGAAACAGATTCATAACCTGCAGGGTATTACAGACAACTTGTAGAATCACTGAGCTATTTTAAGAAGCTATGATCAACTGAATTTGCTGTCTAGCTCATTTTGTTTGGGTTCAGAGAGAAGAAATAAAAGTAAAGAGGGTGTTTCTCCCTCTACTTACTGAAAAAATTCACGATTGTGAAAAGCAGAAAGCCTGCATTTTTTTTCAATCTAACCATATTGCCCCATCACTTTGTTGCCAGAAGATGGTATTTGCTTTTGCTTCTACTCATTAATCATTGTGGATTAAGTAGATTTAAACATGGTTTTTAGAAACATAGAGCCAGTTTTTCAACTGATGTCAATAGGCATAGCTCCATTGGCTTCAAATTCTGCAGAAGGACACAATAATCATAACTACTTTGCAGTCACATAGTGCCTTTCCATCTAAGCATTTTAAAACACTTTATGTATATTTATAAATTAAAATGTCCAAATGTCCTTCATGCAGTAGGTAAGTGGTTGTGCCCATTTACAGAGGAGGAAACCGAGAAAATCACACACAAATTTCTCTGAAATCAATAAGGTGAAATGCAATGTACTTGCACAAGATACTTCATAAAGAAAAATCAAAGGCACAACTACAAAATGGGAAATAACTGGCTAGGTGGCAGTACTGCTGAAAAGGATCTGGAGGTTACAGTGGTTCACAATTGAACATAAGTCAACAACATGATGCAGCTGCAAAAAAAAAAGCTAATATCATTCTGGGTTGTATTAACAGGAGTTTGGAATGTAAGACATGGGAGATAAGTGTCACACTCTCCTTGGCACTGATGAAGCCTCAGCTGGAGTATCATGTCCAGTTCTAGGTGGCACACTTGAGGAAAAATGTGGATAATTCGGAGAGAGTTCAGAGGAGGGCAACAAAAATGATAAGAGATTTAGAAAACCTAACTTTTGAGGAAAGGTTAAACAAAATGGGGTATGTTCAGCTTTGAGGAAAGAAGGCTGAGGGGGGACCTAATAATAGTCTTCAGATATGTTAAGGGCTATTATAAAGAGGACTGTGAACAGTTGTTCTCCATGTCCACTAAAGGTAGGACAAGAATTAATGGGCTTAATCTGCAGCAAGAGAGATTTAGATTAAATATTAGAAAAACCTTTCTAACTATAAGGGTAGTTAAGGTCTGGAATAGACTTCCAAGGGAGGTTGTGGAATCCCCATCATTGGAGGTTTTTAAGAACAGGTTGGACAAATACCTCTCTAGGTTTACCTGGACCTGCCTCAGCACAAGTGGCTGGACTTAATGACCACTCCAAGTCTCTTCCATTCCTACACTTCTATGATTCTGTGATGCCTGCAATTTTTTTCTGAGTCACTGCTTCCCAGGATAGAATCCACATCCTGTTATAATGTAGTATGGCTTACATTCTCTATTCCTAGACATGTTCATTTACATTTCATAGAATCATAGAATCATAGAATATCAGGGTTGGAAGGGACCTCAGGAGGTCATCTAGTCCAACCCCCTGCTCAAAAGCAGGACCAATCCCCAATTAAATCATCCCAGCCAGGGCTTTGTCAAGCCTGACCTTAAAAACTTCTAAGGAAGGAGATTCCACCACCTCCTTAGGCAACGCATTCCAGTGTTTCACCACCCTCCTAGTGAAAAAGTTTTTCCTAATATCCAACCTAAACCTCCCCCACTGCAACTTGAGACCATTACTCCTTGTCCTGTCCTCTTCCACCACTGAGAATAGTCTAGAACCATCCTCTCTGGAACCACCTCTCAGGTAGTTGAAAGCAGCTATCAAATCCCCCCTCATTCTTCTCTTCTGCAGACTAATTTAGCCATATTAAAATTTAGCAATTTAGCCATATTAAAATACATATTCTTTGCTTGCACTCAACTTACCAAGCAATCCAGATCACTCTGTATCAGTGACCCAACCTCTTCATTATTTACCACTCCCCCAATTTTTGTGTCATCTGCAAACCTTATCATCATCATATGAATACATAATCTGTTTTTATCCAAAATATAGAACAGAAATATTTATTGAACACTTCTGTATGTTATGCATTATTTATAATTCTACCATTTCCATCTAGTAATGGATCAGTACTATGGTTAGGATTCTTTTTGTTCCAAATATACTTAAACTCCTATTTATTGTGCTTAACACTGCTGGTCATTGAATTAACCTTCTGTCCCTTTACATCCCTTATCAATTTTTTACAATTTCTATCTTCTGGTTTACATTAATTACTATCAACTTCCCCTTTCTTCCATTTGTTATATATAATTCTTTTATTTTTTTATCGCTGCCTTCACTTTATCTCTAAGTCAGTTTTCTAACCAATGGAGCCTTCTTCCTCAGTTGTGGGATTTTCGCTTATTGGGCATCTAAAGTTTTCTTAAACAGTTCCCAATTATCATTCGCATTTTTCTGGTTAAATTCTTCTTCCCAGCTGATTTGTCTCAAATGTTTTCAGCTGTGTGAAACTGGCTTTTAAAGCACCACGTATATATATATATACACATATATATATATATTACTGGTTTGGACTTTATTCTGTTTACATATTATAAATGTGATCCAAGCATGACAACTTGTATCTCAGCTACCATTAATTTTTAGTTCTGTGATCATTTCTCTTTATCTGCAAGATGAAGTCTAAAGTGGAATTGCCCGATGTTTGATGCAACACTTTCTAAGTTATGAAATTGTCATCTATAATGTTTAGAAATTCCAAGGATATTTTAGTACTGGCAGCATGAGACCTCCAGCATATGTCACTCAAGCTGCAGTCCCCATGATCATGTAGCTTTTTTTCCTCTACAGATTATAGCTAGGTTCATAAAAAGCCAGTCAACCTATTCCCAAGTGTGATTTGATGGTCTGTAGCAGATACCAACGAAGACTCCATCTTGTGCTTTATCTGTTAGGACAGAGGTGGGCAAACTATGGCCTGTGGGCCACATCTGGATTACAGGACCATCCTGCCCAGCCCTTGAGCTCCCAGCTGGGGAGGCTAGCCCCTGGTCCCTCCTCTGCTGTCCCCCCTTACCCGCAGCCTCAGCTCGGCATGCTGCCAGTGCTCTGGGTGGTGGGGCTGTGAGCTCCTGCCGGTCAGTGTGGCTGCAAGAGCCACCGGCCTGCCCAGGTGCTCTAGACTGCACAGCAGCAGGGCTGGCTCCAGCGGGGCAGCACGGCTGGCAGTCCTGGTGCTCTGAGCGGCATGGTAAGGGGCTAGGGAGCAGGGGGGTTGGATAAGGGGCAGGGGATCCCCGGGGCAGTCAGGAGACAGGGAGGAGGGGGTGGTTGAATAGGCGTGGGAGTCCTGGGGGACCTGTCAGGGGGCAGGGGTGTGGATAGGGGTTGGGGCAGTCAGGGGACAGGGAGCAGGGGGGACTGGATAGGGGGTGAGGTCCCAGGGGGGTGGTGAGGGGCGGGGGGTCCTGGGAGGGGGCAGTCAGGGGACAAGGAGCAGGGGGGATTGGATGGGTCAGGAGTTCTGAGGGGGGCAGTGAGGGGGTGGGAATTGGGAGGGGATGGATGGGGGTGGGGGCCAGGCTGTTTGGGGAGGCACAGCCTTCCCTACCCAGCCCTCCATACAGTTGCAAAACCCCGATGTGGCCCTCAGGCCAAAAAGTTTGCCCACCCCTGTGTGAGGACATTGATCCATAAGCATTCAGAATAGAACCCGAACACCTGGATACCTGACTGGTGTCCACTTCAGTATTGGATTGCACTCATATTTTGCACAGATTTATGAAACTATGGAAAATATTCTATGGGAGGACAACAACTTGGAGGTGTGTAACAGGGCCTACTTCATATTTAAGGGCAAGGCTGAGATCATTTTATGCAAGAACAATTGCTGCAGTCTACTGTGCTGCAATCACACCTCTGATTGCAGTGTGGACATATCCTCAGCTCATGTCCTGCTTCCTGGTTTCACTCTCCTATCAGCCTTTTTTGTGGGCTCAGCACATGGACAGGAAAGGGCCGCTTGCCTCTCCCTCATCTGGCTTTTATTAGTGAGGTCATGTGGGGGTGGCAAGAAGATCATAAAGCAAAAGGCTACAATGGGGCTTTTATATGCATGTTGTTGGCAGGGTTGGGCCCTCTGTTACCCATTACTTTGTTTTCAGACATTTAAAAGTAGGTTGGACCAAGCACTAGAAAATGATCCTGTATTTCCAAGGGATAGACTAGATAACCTAATAGTTATTTCCAGCTCTTGTTCCTATGGTTCTATTATCCTGTGGTCTGTAGACCATAAATAGTGAATATTCCATGTTCATCCTTATCTCTAATCATGGTATTAACTCTGGTTTTTAAAGAAAGGGAATTAACTTAATGGAATAGCATTGTTCCTTGCTTATTCTCACTCGTTTTCATTGGATCCTCTCCTCCTTGATACTTAGCGGTATTGATTTGTAGCTGGTGATAGATATGTTTCTGCATCTGACAGGTTCCAGTTCTTTGCAGGGCTATTGTATTAAGTATGATTCATGTACACTGCATATTTGCTACTCACAAAGGCTTATCCACATAAGGGCAAGGCCTACCTCACTACTTTTGCAGCTACAGAGGGTTCTGAACACAAACTGGTATGGTTCTCTGTATGTCACCTGAGGTTGGGAGTGGGAGCAGGGCAGAGATGCTTCTGAAAGCCCTGAAGTTTTCTCTGCAACTAATCTTGGAATGTTTCAGTACTAGAGCTTACCAGGCATTACATTCAAGTCAAAATAATTCTCTTCTCTGGATCCTTCATAACCTCAAAGACTGGAGCTTGTTCCTCCTTGTCAAGGTTCCTTCCCCACTCTGAACTCTAGGATACAGATGTGGGGACCTGCATGAAAAACCCCCTAAGCTTATTTTTACCAGCTTAGGTTAAAACTTCCCCAAGGTACAAACTATTTTGCCTTTTGTCCCTGGACTTTATTGCTGCCACTACCAGGCGTCTAACAAATATAACAGCGAAAGAGCCCAATTGGAAATGTCTTTTACCCCCAAAATCCCCCCAATCCCTACACCCCCTTTCCTGGGGAAGGCTTGATAAAAAATCCTCACCAATTTGAATAGGTGAACACAGACCCAAACCCTTGGATCTTAAGAACAATGAAAAAACAATCAGGTTCTTAAAAGAAGAATTTTAATTAAAGAAAAAGTAAAAGAATCACCTCTGTAAAATCAAAATGGTAAATACCTTACAGGGTAATCAGATTCAAAACATAGAGTATCCCTCTAGGCAAAACCTTAAGTTACAAAAACAGGAATATACATTCCATTCAGCACAACTTATTTTATCAGCCATTTAAACAAAACGGAATCTAACGCATAGCTAACTAGATTGCTTACTGACTTTTTACAAGAGTTCTGACCTTCATTCCTGCTCTGGTCCCGGCAAAAGCCACACACAGACAGAGAGAACCCTTTGTTCCCTCCGTCCCCCAGCTTTGAAAGTATCTTGTCTCCTCATTGGTCATTTTGGTCAAGTGCCAGCGAGGTTATCTTAGCTTCTTAACCCTTTACAGGTGAAAGGGTTTTTCCTCTGGTCAGGAGGGATTTAAAGGCGGTTAGCCTTCCCTTTATATTTATGACACTCCTGCTCCTGTTCTTTGCCTACCTCATCAGAGCTCTCTGTTATTCTTTTAAGATCTTTGCCTTGAGCTTGGTTTTCAGTTTTCAGTCATGTTACTTTCCACCTAACTATTCATCAGCCTTCAGGATTCTCCCTCTCTGAAATCTCCCTTTTGTCCTTTGTGACATTCCCCAGGGTTCAGCCTGAACTGCTGTGTCCCCTTAGCTCGCCAGCCTCAAATGCCTTTTACACTGCTTTGCTAGTGAACAGCAAACTTCTCCAGGCTCAGATCACTCACAGCCACCAGCATGCAAAGTGACTCCTAGCTGAGTACATGAATGCTGTGCCCCGCAGTCCATGAACAGATACAGAGCAACACCCACACATCCCTCAGTCCCAACTTTGCGCCCCCACCCCACCCCACCCCTCAAAATGTGCATCTTATGCTGTTCAGTAGCCCACTGGACCGTACAAGCTTATAAATTAGTCTTTCATGCCAGCAAAGAGTAATGAATATGCAGCAGCCTTGTTGTCTCAAGTGAAGTCTTCCCAAACACTTCAATCCAAATACACTGGTTTAGATAAAACAGTAAAACAAGTTTATTAACTAGAGAAAGAGAGATTTTAAGTGATCTACAAGTGATAACGCATAAAAGTCAGAGTTGATTACAAAAGAAATAAAAAACAACAAACACACAAACTAATTCCTAAACTTTACTAAGGTAATAAGTTTAAAAGCAAAAAAGGGTTTTCCCAATAGTCTGTACTGGCTGGAAAAACCTCCAGGTCAGGACCTCTTCACCACAGTTAAATGAGGTCTTTCAAGTGGTCTTCCTGCTGTGAGTAGAGATGGGGGAGGAGAGGTGTCTAGAGTCATTATTCCCTTCTTATACTCTGACCCTTTGTTCTACAAAAGTCTTTGCTGAGTCATGGGGTCAGAAGAGTATAAGTTCCAAGGTGCATGTGACCTGCCAACTGTCCTCAGGTGAACTGTAAATTTCTTGTTTACAACTCCCCTGCTGGTGAATCTCCGATTAAGCAAATAATGGCCTTTTAGAACCTAGCTGGCATGCCAGTGTGCCTTTGTCTTTGAGAAAATGGGCTCAGGGCATTACCCAAAACTACAGAATATTTCAGCAACAATTATAGGAAAATCTCATAGCTCCATATACAATGTTATTACAGGTTTCAGAGTAGCAGCCGTGTTAGTCTGTATCAACAAAAAGAAAAGGAGGACTTGTGGCACCTTAGAGACTAACAAATCTATTTGAGCATAAGTGAGCTATAACATCGGATGTTATTACACTAATTTTGACAGGACAATAATGTTCTGTAGATTGAGTTTTCAAATTATCCCTCACAAGGCATACTCAGCGCCGGGTTTACAATGGCTCCAGTGGCTCCATGGAGCTGGGCCCATGCTCAGAAGGGGCCCCAGCCTGTTCCACTTGCACTGCGCCCTGAGACCCCGCTGGCTCCCCCCACCCACCACTTTCTCCTCTCAGCTTGCCCGCCAGCTGGACGAGGGCTCCTCTTCGGCCCCGGCCCCACCCCCTTCTCCTCTCAGCCCCCTGGCTGGACCCCAGTGCACATCTGGCTCTGGGCAGTCTCTGCTTCCCACCACCTGTGGGGTCCCACCTGTCTCCATGGAGCTGAGCTGCCTGGGACTGGTGCAGAAGCCTGGTCAGTCTCAGTTAGGGGTGTGTGTGTGTGTGTGTGTGTGTGTGTGGAGGGCTTGGCCCGGCCCCTCCAGGCAAGTCCATTTTGAGGGACCCTGGCTAGGGCAGGTCCTGGCCTGGCTGATCATGCCACTCCCAAGGGGCTGGAGCAATTCCTGGCCCTAGGACCTGCCAACTCAGCCCGCAGACACAGACACCTCCCAGCTGGGCTGGTGAGTGTGGCCGGGAAGCAGGGCATGGGGGAGTGGGTCTCTGGGGGGACCTGGAGGGGTGCTGGGCTGTGAAGGGGCAGGGAGGATCTGTGTGTGTTGGGGCACTAGGGAGTGGGGGTTCTGTGGGGGGTGCTGGGCAGTTGTGGTGGGGCTGTGGGTAGGGGTGATGTTGTGCAGGGTGCTGTACATTTGTGGGTGGGTCTGGGGGACCTCTGGCTACAGGGAGTCAGGGGTGTTAAGCGAGGGGGGGGGGCTGCGTGGCGTGGTGCGGCATTGGCCTGACGCCGAGGGAAGAGGCATGCTGGCAGCACAGGGCCGGGTGGGCCATTGTGCGCCTGGCAACTGCTGGTTTGTAAATAGTGCCCTCTCATTGGGCGGAGCAGAGCCACCCCTGCCATGCCATGTCCCATTGCCTCTGGCTGGCTCCTCGCTCCAGGGACTGACCTCCCCGTGCCATACTCCATTGCCTCCAGGGGGGCCCACAAATATGTTTGGCGGTGGACCAAAAAAGGTTAATCCGACCCTGGGCATACTTTGTACAAAATAGATCATAACCATATAAAAGTGGTGAACATGAGGTAGGGTGTCACCTGGGGTACAGGCTTTCACACCCTTTTCTTCTCAATGCTAGATTTTAGCACCTTTTTCATGATTAGTACCCTACTCTGAAAATTGTCCCTCTGAAATCAGTGGAGTGACTCACGCTGAATAACAGCTCAGGGAGGCAGAATCTGAGCCTCTAATTGTTTGTTCAGTTGTACAGAATTTCATAATATTTGTGTCCCATTCACATATCTTATACCAGACTTTGTTTTCTTCTCTCAGCCCATGCCCACACTCAGGGGTGAAAGTAACTTAAGGGACTTACTGGTACGCAGGACAGTCCTGAGCAAGGTGGGTGGGGTGGCTCAACCGGAAGGGGCATAGCCTCGGGTGTAAGGGGCAGGGCCAGACTCCCCCAGCCAGCCCTTCAGCACAGCCTGGGCAATTTAAAGGGCCCAGGGCTCCCAGTTGCCATTAGCACTACCCCGGGGCTCCAGCAGCGATTTAAAGGGCCTGGGGTTCTGGCTGCTGGCACAGTAGCCCCATGATAGAGGTTGCCAGGCCCCGGGGAAGCTGCTCCTTTTAGCCTCTGTCATCAGCGGCCCTGCCAGTCGGCTGTGTACCAGCTCTTACCAGTACGCTGGACCGGACCAGACCAGCTTATTCTCACCTCTGCCCACGCTGTCCCCACACGCGACCACCCCTTAGATAAGTCACAGCTTTAGTCTTTTACCTTCCTCCTCTTTCTTTGCTAGTTGGGAAGAATTTTCTTTCACTTCAGCCATTTCTCTGAAACAAAATCCAAAGATTCTTGTTATAAATAGAGTGACTCAGAACTTCCCCATGAAATGTGTATTCAGTAAGAGCCAGACCATGGCTGGCCCTAGGATTAGGGCATTGGGGAAGGGTGCAAGGAGTCTTCTCCCATTGTGACCGCCACAAAAAGAGAAGACAAAATGGCATCCCTTCCCTGCTCTTGGGAGGTAGAAATTATGCCAGAGCAGGCTTGATAAAAGAAGGTCTGTGGCCAGTAACACGGAGGTGACCAGGCTACACTGAATGATGCAACTTGGTATACTTCCTCCATGTACCATGGAGCTCAAGAAATGTTTGTGACTCTGCCCCAGAGCCCTCCTTCTGGTGGTCTATCTCCACCCCACTCCCAGCATGGACTGTTGTGCTACTGACCCACTCTCTGATGGATTCTCTTGGTGACCTCTGTGGTATATGTCTTTCAAATTCTAAATTCTTATCACCTGTGACTGCTCAGTTTTTCCAGACAGTTTCTTTCTCCATCTGTTAATTTGTCTTCTAAAATGAAAAAAACAGACAAACCATTCTTTCCATTCTGATAGTTTGATGCTGGAAAATCTGTGTTTTGGGATTATTAATATTTTTCACTTTTACAAAATAAACCCAACAAAAATGGTATGAGACTCTGTAACAAATGTTATTATATTCAACAAATCTATATACTGTGAGTAACCCACATTCCCTTTGTTGTGTCAAAATTCACCTCCCCTTTCTGAAATTTTACTTCTTTGACAGTGAGTAGCTAGACAACTGTGCTACCCGTCTCCCCAGTGCTGGCTGGTCCTAGGGACCCTACTTCAGGGTTGCTTTGCTTAGCTCAGCTCATGCCTTAGGTCCTCTCAACATCAGATGCAAAATCTCTCTGTCAGCCCTGAAGCCTGCTTCCTCCCTTATCCCCATCTCCTACAGCACCCTCTCTCCAGGCTTGGTTTTGCTGGCTGATGTTGCACAGGCAGAGCCAGCTTCAGCTCCTGCCCCCAGTACAGACCTTGCTACAATGTGGTGTTTGTTCACCCCACGGCATGTATCTTTCATTCAAGGAATTCAGTCCTCTACAGGTAAACTAATTGTCTTGCTACTCTTCTGCTTGAAGAAATTAGAGTCCAGCAGTTCTCAACCTATTTACCATTGTGGGCTGCATATGCAGCTCTCTATGTGTTATGAGGGCTGCATCCACATAATATATATGTGCTAGCTGTATGACCCTCAAGATGTGATGTGGGCCACAGCTGTGTGCTGATTGGGCCACAAGCCAGCCACAGGTTGAGAACCACTGTATTACACTCATTTAATTGCTGGGGGAAAATGAGGTTCAGAAGTTGAGTGACATGGCCAATGTCACACAAGGACCATAGTGTGTGTTTTACATATCGCCTCTAGGCACTTGATGGTATCATAGGTTGAAAAACGCAAGAAAATCTCCATACTGTTTCAACAAAATCTAACCATAAACTGACTATTTTCTACTAACTTTATTTTTGTTCCTTTCTTAAAGAACAGGCATAAGAAGCCCTTTTTCCAGAAAATGTGTGAGAACATGAAAATGGGGCTTATCCTCTGGTTTTTTTTACAATAAACAGAAGGCGGATTTTACTTGATTTACAACAGTTATCTGATTTCAGTAGTATTGCTATCTCTATTACTATAAGAATGATCTATTAGGATTTTCCTTTTCTTTCCCCCAGAGAACATTAAGGAAAAACACCAAGACCATTTTCAAATAGGTAGAATTGTTTAGACACTCTTATCCACAGTTGATTGTAAAACTGCTCTAGTTTTCTCTTATTTGCTTCCAAACCAGCCCCTTTTTATAGCATCAGTAAATGGCGAGCAAATTCCATATGTGTAAGTGCAGAAACTGCAGTGGTTCAACAAACTCCCTCGCACTTCCAGATAGGCAGCCATGGAAGACTTCTCCCCATCTTATATGGAAGCTCTGGTGTTCTAGTTCTGGAACCTTGCTCTGGGGAGTACTCTTTCCCCTATTCCTGCAACATCTACTTCTCGAGAGAAGAATTCTGTAAACATACTGAAGGAAAAAAAGCCACATGAAACCTGCAGCTGGTTCATCACTGAGCAGTGTACTTCCTAAAAGTGCGTCAAAGACCACAGTACATTTATGAGCCATAGTCTTAACTGTCTATTATTATTATTCATTTTATTTTTTTCATTTTATTGCTAGCACTTATAGGCCTCAGCTGAGATTGGAGCCCAGTTAGCTGGTCACTGTGCTAAAACATGTGGAGATCTAACCCTGCCCTGAAGAGTTTACAATCTAAATAGACATGATAAAATGTGGGAGGAGGAACAGAGGCACAGAAATGAGAAGTGACCTGCCCAAGATCACCAGCAGATCAAGGAGTTAGAGCCCCAGTTGCTTGACTCCTAGTCCAGTGTCCTAGCCATTAGACCATGCTGCCTCCCATGAACACAATTAATTTCAAGTCTTCATCTCCAGAGCTTTGAGTATGCTAGAGCCTGGTTATGTAAAATGTTCTGCTCTCACTGCACTTAGAAAATGGTAGCTGTTTCTTTAATCTTCATTGGCACTAGAAGAGCATTAAAACAAAATCCACTCACCAGCCAAGAAATCAACACTCCAATAACAGGAACGTGGCAAATAAATGCTTATTACATATAAGTCACCATTAAGTTTTATGTCCATGCACATGCAGTGGGCCATGCATAAAAGACTTTTTTTTTTGTTCTAATTAGTTTGTGCTTCTACTGGCTGAGGCTTATAAAGCTCTGCTTCATTGCTCCAGTTGTTGCTCTAACAAGATACTTTGAGAGAGCTTTTTAATTCTATTTTCCTCAAAGTTAATCCTCTTGTGCCAACTTTTGTAAAAGTCGTTGGACATGTCGCTGCTTAAACTAAGAACAGTAGGAGGATGACTGGGGCAGGTAAGGTGAGAAGAAATATGTTGTAGCTCTTAATTACCACAACTAGACAGTGTTTCAGCAATGTGTCTGGACTGCAGTATACCATACTTAATCATCAGTGCAACTGTTTCAAATGTACCATACAAACATTGCCTATGTTTTACACAGTTGTCATACTGTATGATGTGATGAGAGAGGGGCAAAGGTCCAGAAATTTAATATATAAGCAGTTCTGCTATGGTTTTTACACTAGAACAGTTGTTCAAAGTGCAGATGTTTTATATTTTAAAATAACTAAATTGTTGCTGATTGATTATATGGCGCCCTATGTGTGTATGACCCTTATCAAAATATAAAAAGAGAGGTCACTGACCTAAGGAGTCTACAACTGCATACTTTGTGGTTTTTAGCATCTTCCTCGGAAGCAGCTGCCACTGGACACTCTGACCAAGGATGATGGATCATGTGGTCCATTGGTCTGATCCCTGTCAGTTGTGATGTTCTTACAGCCCTAATTCCCTATATTGTAACACATGCCAGCAAAGAAAGGAATTCAACAGAAAAGACATGTGATTTGTTCTGTTTGTTTCATGTATATCTTATTTGTAACTTTGTTGGGTTTGTTTTGGGTCATGTTAAGCTTTAAGAGCAGGAATAGTTAGAGCCAGAAAGGAGATTAGAAAGGAAGCCAAAAGAAATGAGTTATAAGAAAAGAATTGGAGGAGGAGCATGAGGGCACTTAATAGAACTTGGGAAATACTATTTAGAGCAAATAATTAGACAAAATTTGCCCTTTATGTTTCATGCATACAGGAAACATTTGAAACTGTGAACAGTCAAGTGATCTTTTCACTAAAAACACCCTTCACTGAAATGACTTCACAATAACAAAATCTGAAGGGAAACCCAGGACAGTAGAAATATTACGTTCCTCTGCCAAAAAAATGGCATTGTTTATCAAAAATGGTGATGCCTCACTGAAAGACACCTGGAAAATTACAATAATTCACACTGGTTAATTAAATTTGACCTATTGCATGTTCCTAATGATGACACCTTTATTTCCATTTACCACCTCTTTCATCTATCTAATCTCTATAAAGGTAACCAACATTTAAATAAATGTTGAAGTGTTTTCCATATCTTAGAACATAAGGCTAGAGACCAGGTTTTCTTTGTATCAGAAAAAGTGTAAAGAGTACAAACAAAGAAAGGGAGAAAATCAAAGATGTACAAAATAGAAAAGTGTTAAAATGTTACCTTGGTTATCAAGGTATATACAATTGCTTAGGCTATTCAGCTGAGGGTTAGTGGTGTAGATTTGCCATTACATATTCCAGATTTTGGTCTGTCAATTAATCATGAGTTAATGAAGGGGAACCGTAGTGCCTCAAATGTCTCCCAAATTTTAGAACCATTGCAATGTTTTATTAGGCATACTGAGAATGCTGCTATAAAATGGTTATCAGATACACTCCTGTAATACAAAGCATTGTTTCTTGGGGTATTAAATGCATTAAGCACTATTTATGTTTATGGAAACATCTGCGCACAGTAACATCTTTATTGCGACAGGGTTGGGCCGGATGGCTACAGGAGAGTAATAGAAGGCAGATATATTAGCCCCAGGTTAAGTAGGTCCCTTTTCCCTGGGTAGGGTAACAGGGACGGTTCCAGAACAATCAGGAACCTTCTGGAGACAATTAAGACAGACAGGCTGATTAGAACACCTGCAGCCAATCAAGAAGCTGTTAGAATCAATTAAGGCAGGCTAATCAGGGCACGTGGGTTTTAAAAAGGAGCTCACTTCAGTTTGTGGTGCGCTTGTGAGGAGCTGGGAGCAAGAGGCACTAGGAGCTGAGAGTGAGAATGCATACTGTTGGTGACTGAGGAGTACAAGCATTATCAGACACCAGGAGGAAGGTCCTATGATAAGAATAAAGAAGGTGTTGGGAAGAGGCCATGGGGAAGTAGCCCAGGGAGTTGTAGCTGTCATACAGCTGTTACAGGAGCCACTGTAAACATCTGCAATCCACAGGGCCCTGGGCTGGAAGCCAGAGTAGAGGGCGGGCCCGGGTTCCCACACATCTCCCAACTCCTGGTCAGACACAGGAGGAGTCGATCTGGACTGTGGGTTCAGCAAAAGGGCCAAGCTGAGGGCTGCCATGAAACTCCAAGGCAAGGAAATCCGCCAATAAGCGCAAGACCCACCAAGGTAGAGGAGGAACTTTGTCACACAATGAAAAAGAAGTAAAACATCATTGTATTTGTACATTGTGTTTTGTACTTACCTCTTTCGTTTACATGCACAGGTTTGAATAAAAAACAGATTATCTTCATGGAGAATTAAATATTAACTTTGTACTGTTGTACCATTTAATCCTTGACATTGATCCAGTTCTCTTAATTATTTAAAAAGTTATTTGTGTTCTTTTTACTGTAAAATATCACTCTTGCAGGCTGCTTTTAAAATAACTGCTACTTACCCAAAGCTTTAGTTTTAACCATTTTAACTCCTTATTACTTGCAAAACAACCTTATTGCTACAGAGGAAGATAAAACAAACACTGGCTTTTGGTGTACTTTTTAAGTAAACTATACTCCTACCACATGGCAGGGCTTGGTATCCTCTGACTGCAGTGGCTACTGTTACATCTTCCCTATTTTTAAGTTTTGTTTGATTTGCTTTTCAAAAATTCCAACTAAAAGCAACAACCATACACTCATACACCCAATTAGTCAAACACATCCAGAATCGGGGGAGAAGGGTAGAGTAGATGATCTGAACCTATCAAGTGCAATGAGGTATATTCTGCCTCTTATTGGACACCTGTCAACAACTCCTATCACTAAACCTCAGTGGCTTTCTTAACTTATGGCCACTCTTTGTTCTCAAAATAGTTCCTTCTGTTGTTTGGTTGCTAGGGTGGATCCAACACCTGCAGCTTCTATTTGTTTCTCCTCATGTTTTTAATTGCTAGTGACTTGATGAACAGTTGTTACTTCTGTAACATCATGAGTGCAGTTTGCAGTGATGTTTGAGTGACTGGGATGCATTAAAGGTATATAACACATTGATAGAGTTATCTGTGTGCCACCCAAAATATGTGCATCACATAAAGACTGATTAGCAATAAGTGAAAAACTAAAACCACTATTTGATCAGACAACAGAAATTGATGTTACTGAGCTGATTCAGATGCCTTCAGACTGTGTTAACAGTATCGTCACCATAATAAAACCATGCTGGTGAAGGAGTTTCATAGCTCTGAAGGATCTAAATATGGCCATCAATTCTGAACAATTCCTCGTGATAGCAGTTGAGGAGATAACTAGACTTAAAAATGCAAAAGTATTTTCAAAAAGAAAAGGAGTACTTGTGGCACCTTAAAGACTAACAAATTTATAGTCTCTAAGGTGCCACAAGTACTCCTTTTCTTTTTGCGAATACAAACTAACACGGCTGCTACTCTGAAACCTGTCAAAGTATTTTCAGTTTGGGATAAAACCCAAACATCTTGGCAGATCCCCACTCCATACAGAAAGTGTAAACCTCAGCATTTTGAGCTTGCTTTGTCTCCACATCTGAGGTATACTAGAGCATCATGTCTTGTAGCTTTGACAACCAGTGGATGTAGTTGAAATAACTGCTGATGAGCTGTTGATTTGGGGCAAAAAGTATCAATAACATATAATGAGAAACAACAAAAAAGAGAGGTGATGGGAGAAGACTGAGCATTTAGGGTTCAATGGTGTTTTGTTTTTTTCACTTTAATGAGTTTGCCCATGAATACTACTAGTAAGTAAAGTCACTTCTCTAAAACTTTAACATTAAGCAAATGGAGTGAAAATGTGCCTGGAGTTCAAAATTAACAGATTCTGTGGTGAGTTCCTAAGTGGAACTTTGATACTGAATGATGTAACTTTAATTGATTAAGTAAAAGATACATTAATTATGAAGGACTGAGTTGTTGATCTTAGAATGCCTTTTTGGTTTCATTAACTTTCTCATCTGAACATTCAAGATAAAAACTAGGGACCTATTCCTATCTCATAATAGATTAATGTTATATATATGTACTGTGACGGGGCAAGGCCAGATGGCTATAGAAAAGTAGTGGGAGACAGATATATCTCCAGGCTAAACAAATCCCTGGTACCAGAATAAGTGAAATGGCAGCTGCTCCAGGTCAATTAAGACACCTGGGGCCAATTAAGAACTTTCCAGAAGGCAGGGAGAATGCTAGGTTGATTGGGACACCTGAAACCAATCAGGGGCTTGTTGAAACTAGTTAAAAGCCTCCCAGTTAGTCAGGTGGGTGTGCATGTCAGGAGCTGTGGGAGGAAGTTGTGCTGTTGGAGAGACTGAGTAGTACACGCCATATCAGCCGCAAGGAAGGAGGCCCTGAGGTAAGGGTGAAGTGGAGCTTGAGGAAGTGAGGGCTGCTGTGGGGGAAGTAGCCCAGGGATTTGTACAGGTCATGTTTCTAAAAGGTCAGCTACCATAGCTGATACTATTAGGGTCCCTGGGCTGGAGCCCGGAGTAGAGGGTGGGCCCGGGATCCCCCCACACACACCTTTGCCCCCTGATTAATCACTGAGACTGGGAGACAACAGAGACTGTGCAAGGAAGGATAACTTCTCCTCACCACTCTCGCTGGCTTATGATGAAAGTGGCTCAGACTGTGACCGTTGTCTCTAGAGAGAGAAGGGATATGTGGAGGGTCACAGTGAGCCTCTGAGGCTAGCAAAATCTGCCAGGAAACGCGGGACCCACGGAGGCAAGGACAGAGCTTTGTCACAGTACATATTATTAAATTTGCTGCTGATTTTCTTTTACCTTTAAGTTAGACAAACAATGTTATTGGTCCCTCTGATATGCCACCACTGGCATTGCTAATGTTTTCCAGATACATGATAGGGATAGATTGGATTGAAATATTTGCAAATTGCTTTGTAGGAGCGCTTACTATTATTTAGTGTTAGAATGCCAAGGGTATGTTTGGTGCTGTACAAAATAGAAGAGACAAGTATCCTTCCTTCAAAGAGCTACAAACTAAAGAAAACAAAGTGCATGTAAATAGTGCAGTGGGTGATCAAAATATGGACGTTTTCCCATAAGACTTTTTTTCTTTTTTTTTTTAAGGGAGAGAACTAGTTTATAGGCTTTTTTGGAAGAAGTGTGATTCAAGGTGCAATTCTGCTTTAAAAAAATGAATACAGTAAAACCTCAGAATTATGAACACCAGAGTTACAAACTAACCAGTCAACCACATACCTCATTTGGAACTGGTAGTATCCAATCAGGCAGTAGCAGAGACACTAAGAGAAGCAAATACAGGACAGTATTGTATTCAATGTAAACTACTAAAAAAATAAAGGGAAAGTTTAAAAAAAGATTTGACAAGGTAAGGAAACTGTTTCTGTGCTTGTTTCATTTAAATTAAGATGATAAAAGCAGCATCTTTTCTGCATAGTGAAGTTTCAAAGCTGTATTAAGTTAATATTCAATTGTAAACTTTTGAAAGAAGGTTTTGTTCAGAGTTACGAACAACCTCCATTCTCAAGTGTACTGTACATGAAAAAGTCACCATTTTACTCAACAGCTCTGCTCCATGAGTCATATCCGCTTACCTTAGTGACAACAGTACATTTGTATGATTTTTTGGCTTGTGTTAGCATTACAGGATCAGCAGACCTGAAACAGAATAGGAGCTACATTCTGTTCTTTCTTTTATACCATCAGCATAAGAACATAAGAATGGCCATACTGAGTGACACAAATGGTCCATCAAGTCCCGTATCTTTTCTTCCGACAGTGGCTGGTGTCAAATACTTCAGATGGAATGAAAAGAACAGGGCAATTATTAAGTGATCTATCCCCTGTTGTCCACTCCCAGCTTCTGGCAGTTAGAGGTTTAGGGACACCCAGAGCATGGGAGTGTATCCCTGACCATCTTGACTAATATCCATTGATGGACCTATCCTCCATTAACTTAGCTAATTCTTTTTTGAACCCACTAATAATTTTGGCCTTCATAGCATCCCTGGCAATGAGTTCCACAGGTTAATAGTGTATTGGATGAAAAAGTACTTACTTACGTTTGTTTTAAACCTGCTGCCTAGTAATTTTAATGGGTGACCCCTGATTCTTGTGTTATGTGAAGTGGAAAATAACAATCCCCGATTCACTTTCTCCACCATTCATGATTGTACAGACATCTATCATATCCCCCCTTTAGTCATCTCTTTTCTAAACTGAATAGTCCATGTTTTTTTTAATCTCTCCTAATATGGAATCTATTCCATACCCTTGATCATCTTTGTTGCCCTTCTCTGAACCTTTTCCTGTTCCACTATATCCTGTTTGAGGTGGGGCCACCGGAACTGTATTCAGTATTCAAGATGTGGACCTGAATTTATATAGAGGCATTATGATATTTTTTGTCTTATTATCTATCCCTTTCCTAATGGTTCCTAACATTGTTAGCTTTTTTGATTGCCGCTGCACAGTGAACAGATATTTTCAGAGAACGATAAAAAGAAAAGGAGTACTTGTGGCACCTTAGAGACTAACCAATTTATTTGAGCATGAGCTTTCGTGAGCTACAGCTCACTTCATCAGATGCGTGAAGTGAGCTGTAGCTCACGAAAGCTCATGCTCAAATAAATTGGTTAGTCTCTAAGGTGCCACAAGTACTCCTTTTCTTTTTGTGAATACAGACTAACACGGCTGCTACTCTGAAACCTGTCAGAGAACGATGACTCTGAGATCTCTTTCTTGAGTGATAACAGCTAATTTAGAACCCATCACTGTGTATGTATTATTGGGATTATTTTTCTCAATGTTTATTACCTTGCACTTATCAACATGGAATTTCATCTGCCAGTGTAGTGCCCAGTCACCCAATTTTGTGAGTTCCCTTGGTAACTCTTCACAGCTTTGGACTTAACTATCTTGAGTAATTTGTATCCTCTGCAAACTTTGCCACCTCACTGTGTATGCCATTTTCTATCATTTATGAATATATTGAACAGTGCAAGTCCCAGTACAGATCCTTGGAGGATTATTCACTAAACCCCAGTTCAGAAGCTCATAATTAATACTTTTTTTGATTTCACTGAAAGCATAGTTGTCTCTGAAGGCAGAATTTGGTCTGCAGAACCTTTTGTGACTGGTGATGGTGGTGAAGAAAATAACCATGCTGGTCTCCCAGATCCAGATTGTGTTTGTGGGGAACTCTCATGAAAGAAGGCCTAGAGATGACTGAAAGAATAAAAGTACAAAGGAGTGGGTTAGGCTTGGGCAAACATTAAGGGCAGAAGGGGGATGGGTAAAAAAAGAGAAAATTGTAGAATTTAAGCATGACCTGAGTCACTTGAGTTCAGATCTGGATTTGTAACTACTCAAGGTTTGAGGCTGTTTGGACCTGTGCTGTGGTGCTGTAAATTATAGAGGCAGGACCTATATGTGAAATTTTGATCTGTATATGAGTTAGGATTCTTTGACTCTTTCATCCTCAAAGTTTAGGGGTGAACAGATTCAGGAATTTGATTTGGGCCCATCTCTACTAGAAATGTGTAGAAACTACTGTGGTCAATTACTTGGTAGTTACTTGAGGTGTAGTAAAAAGGTGAGCCAATCTCTTGCAGATTATTAGATCTTGTTTTCTATATCATATGTTTATTAGTTTAATTAACAGTCAAAACTCAATTATCTAAATGGAACAGGGACACTGGATAAAAAAGATCTTAGACCACTGAGGGAATTTACAGAGCAAATTAGCATACATGAGGGGAACATGTCCACACTTTGGACAAATGTGATTTTCAGATAATCGAGTTTTGACTGTGGAGGTGTGAATAAATACACCCCATTTTCATCATGGAAAAGCAGAGATTGTTCAAATACATGAACAATTCCCTAATATTTAATATTTTCCACTAAGAGAGGGAATGCAACCAGAACCACCACAATATGTTGCCAGACAAGGACGCTGCAAAGAACAGCAGCAGAAATGATAGTGTGCCCTTACAATCCTAATTTGGTTGTGGAAACAGATAAACACCTAGTTAATTGGTACATTGTGTCCAGGCCAGGAAAATTTTGATCTGGCTACATCAAGGAAACAGTTTTCTCAAGCAGCAAGTTCAACTCACTGGAACACACTACACCTATATGCCTGAGAGGTTTCTTCTTATGCACCCATAAGGGCAACTTATCCTTATCTTCACGTA
Source organism: Eretmochelys imbricata (assembly GCF_965152235.1). Lineage (NCBI taxonomy): Eukaryota > Metazoa > Chordata > Testudines > Cheloniidae > Eretmochelys > Eretmochelys imbricata. The sequence goes on from NC_135572.1 coordinate 148,320,300, forward strand.
TGGGAGTCTGTTACCATTTTAGATCTTCCATCTATTTGGGACGTTCACATGTGAAATCAGTTGTGGTGATGCAAGTCTGAATCTAATTCTGTCATTTAGCCAATATCTGCCCCTTAAGCCTAATCCTGTGAATTCCATAGCATATCACCATTGCAATTGAATGGCCCCAACTCCCATTTATGCGTACTCACAAAAAGCTAAAAGTGCAGCTGCAGCCTTAACGTTGTCATTTCTAACTTCTAAATGGTTAAGCCATGAAACCATAATGTTCTTTTACCATAGGTTTTCTAATACCTGTACCACTTCAGATACAGGTGAGTGCTATTCCAGCTTTACTTACCAAGGATGCCCTCCATTAGGATAATACTTGGTTTACCATGATGTGTATTATGGACCAAGAGGAAGAACTGGGGGGGAGATCCACTCTGTAGTCACTTTTAGAGGCTACAGAGCCTATGGAACTTACATTAGCTATAGGATAACAGCTTTAAACTGGGATTCCATCTCAGTTAGAGAGCAAGAATGGGGTAGCACTCCGTGAAGTGAGGATTTGTACATTCCTGTCTGATTTAGATGGGCTTGTAGGGAGATAATGCCCTATAGAGTGAGAGCCTTATAGAAATGAAGGAATTAATATTTTGTATGCTGATCCCAGTACCTATACCACTTTGGATACAGGCTACAGACTTCTGTTTCAAGAACAACTGAATAAAACCAGTCAATTAATGCAAGGACTGGAATACAGCTAGCTGTGGAGATCCTCAGACTGTTTGTTTGCTGACAGGAATCTGAAATCTTTGCAAAAGAACTGAGATCTTGCCATTCTTGTCAAGCTATGAAAAATCCACCTTACATATTATGTTACACTATAGAGACTGAGAAATCATCTGTGAAAGAAGATAATGGTGGTTCAGTCTTTCCTTTATACAGCTTGTACCTTTGGTCTTCAGAGACTGAGAACAGTTAATCAGCAGAAAATGTTCAGTCTATCCTTTATACAGCTTGTACCTTTGGTCTTCAGAGTCTGAGAACAGTTAATCAGCAGAAAATGTTTCTCTGCTCAGGGCATAGCTTCAAAAGACTGGATTTTTGCCTAACCAGAAGTGGGGAATTTCCCTAGAGATTCCCTAAGAAAAGCACTTGATACTGTTTTGTACCAAAAGTCCATCCTTGGCTGGCACATTGTTCAGCATAGTCCATTGAAGTCCTAACACTTCCCAGGGTTCACATCCCACCTCTCCCTTAGAGAGAAGTTACATACAATCCTGGTCCACAATAATACATATATCATTCATGAGAGACAAGGTGGGTGAGGTAATGTCTTTAATTGGATTGACTTCTTAACAGAAGTTGGTCCAATAAAAGACATTACCTCACCCATCTTGTTTCTCTAATATCCTGGGACCAACACAGCTACCACACCACTGCACACATAAATCATTCATGTAATACAATGGATCCCAAACACATTTAAATATTACATGTTTGTGGGAGCTCCATCTAGATTTTAAAAAAAACCAAACAGTGTTGATAGTTCAGCATCAAGTATTTCACTCAACTCTGTTTTGCAAGGATACACTCCACTGATTGGATAATAACCAAAGTTATTGTGCTGTAATGAACAACACAGTTGTGGCCCCTTTTCTCCATGGCAACTGAGAAAAGTGGGCAACACCATCTTATTGGGGCTCATACAAACTAGACACTGAATATGATGTATTAAGGGAAGGCTTGTGTGTTGCACCTAAAGTGTCGACATCATGTTTGGTCTAGAGCACAGGTATGTATCATAATATTAACTGGAGATGGAAACTAGTGTGTAGTTTTTATGGCCTTAGTCTGGAGAATTTTCTAAAGGCAGAACATTGGAATCACAATTCTATGTCCCATTTTGGTGAACTACTCAAAAACAATAGTCATTAACTGTGTGATTCTTTTGAGTAGCAATGCGACACTTTAATGCTAAGAGGAAAATGGCTACTGAGTGTGTCTTTTCAAGGTCTGAATGGTTACTTATTTTAGTGTTGTAATTGTTTATGTTGCTGATAGGTCAAGGGGTTGTGCAGGTTTTGTCAATAGGATTATGTTCCAGCAATTGATTTTCTTTCAATGAGTAAATAATGAAGTAGTTTTACCTTGTCTGTTTCCTAATCAGAAACAGCTCTTTTATTTTGCCATGACAGAGGCTGCCTGTGCTTATCTTTCAATGAGCTGCACATGAATTGTCAGATAAAATATCCCTGCAAGCAGGAGTCACCTGTCCCTACCCCTGTTACTCACATATATAATGTCAATAAACATTATAGGGTATAGTGGTTGCCAAGGTCACACAAAGCTCACGCTCCTAGTCTGATAGTAAATTAGTATGGCTGTTACATTAGGGTCTGTCTGCTGTTAGTGACCTCAAAATCAGTCTCTTTCTACATGTATAAGCAGTAAAAGCAGGGATTGTCAGTTACTGACCTTAGAATCAATCTATCTCTGTTTTCCACACATATGATAAGCAGTGCCAGGTTTACAGTGGTGCCATGGAGCTGGGCCCACGCTCAGAAGGGGCCCCGGCCTGCTCCGCTTGCACTGCTCCCTGAGACACTGCTGGCTGCCTCCCCCCTCGCGCCCCGCCCACCACTTGCTCCTCTCAGCCTGCCCGCTGGCTGAGGACTCCTATCTGCCCCCGACCCCAGCCCCCTGCATCTCTCTGCCCCTGGCCAGACCCCAGTGGACCTCTGGCTCCAGGAAGTCTCTGCTTCCTACCACCTGTGGGGCCCCACCTGTCTCCCCGCAGCTAAGCCACCTGGGACTGGTGCAGAAACCTGGCCAGTCTCAGCCAGATGGTGATGGAACAGTGTGGGGGGGATTGGCTAAGCCCCTGCGTTTTGAGGGAGCCCAGCCAGGGCAGGCCCTGGCCTGTCTGATCATACCACTCCCGAAGTGACGGAGTGATTCCTGGCCCCAGGACCAGCCCAGCCCAGCCCAGCCCTGGCTGCACTGCCGGCTGAGCCTGGCAGACAGACGCCTCCCAGCAGGGCTGGGGAGTGTGGCCAGGAGGCAGGGCATAGGGGAGTGGGTCTCTGGAGGAGTCTGGAGGGGTGCTGGGCTGTGAAGGGGTGGGGAGGATCTGTGTGTTGGGGCAGTAGGGAGTGGGGGTTCTGTGGGGGGAGCTGGGCAGTTGTGGTGGGGCAGTAGGCAGGGGGGCATTGGGCAGGGGTGGTGTGCAAGGTGCTGTGCATATGTGGGGGGTGCTCTGAGGGAGGGCACTGGGCACAGTGGGTCCGGGATGGCTCTGGCCATAGGGAGTCGGTGGGATGTTGGGCAGAGGGGCTGTGTGGTGTGGCCATTGAATCAAACACAAGTAGAAATCTAATAAACCCCAAAGAGGGAAAAATAAATTTTAGAAACAAGCTAAAAAGCCATAAATAGATTTCATACTAGAATACACTTTTTTTTTCAAGGAAGCTAAACTGTCTTCTACAAAAGGAGGCATCTGAATATAAAATAAATCATGAGACAAGGCACTAAACAAGTAGATTTCATTAACAAGCATGAAAAGAACAAATTCACAGAGGAGATGTCTGTGTGCATCAAAAAGTGGCATGAAAAGAGTTTTGTTTTGTTTCATCTTGTGACCCAGGACCTGCATCCTCTGAGACAATTCACTTTCTGCAGGGGAAGAAAAGAAAAAGGGGAAACTTATATCCACCTCAGCAAAGCAAGAGGATGACGTATGTGTGCTTAGAGTGTGGAAAAGATAAATTACAAAGATAGGTTGTTATAGAGGTGCCGGGCAGTGAGTCTACAGTTAGGGCTGTATTCTAAAGTAGCTTCTAATGGGGCCTAAATTCCTGTTTTTCTCTAAAAAGCTTTTCAGTGTGAAATGTCACAAATGGTTAGTTATGCTGTTACATAATACTGTGTATGTGCAGTTTCTCTGCAGAATGGAAAAGCCTTTTATATACAACTCCTGAGACGTAAGGGTTTATGGGCTTGACGCAGGGCAAGTATACTCCGTGACCCTTTGGGGTGGAGGGAAGGGTATTATAGCCCCCTGATGACCATCCTTAGCCTCATGGCAGTATGGCCTCAGGGCCAGAGTCACTACAGCAGTCCTCCCTTGCGGGGCCCTGGGGTCTAAGGGCCAGGTCACTACGGCAGCCCTCTCTTGCAGGACCCTGGGGCCAGTTGGCTGCCACCCATGCTCCCAACTCAGGGCCCTGATAGGAGCAAATGGATTCCCTACTAGATCAGTAGTGATCTCTCCAAAACACACTACTTTTGTCTCTGTTCCACAACCGAACCCATGTCTAGTTTCCATGGGCTATTTCCTACCCTGTTTTCCAGTGTTGCTGTCCACAAGCCTCCTGGATTTCTGGGGTTGTCACCAATTCTCCTAATTTCAGCAAAACTATTCATTTTTATTATTAAAATATTTCTAGTCATAACAAAACTTACATCTCAAAGGTATCAAAGGCACTCAAGACCAAGGTCGGCCATTCAAAGATTCCTTCTATTCTCACTATACATTTACTACTTATTCTGTCATTCTATTCTAATAGCAAAACTGCGAACATGCAGTTATTTGGCCTTGCCTGTGGGCTTCTCTGTAAGCCTGCATTTTGAAAGAAGTCCCTAAAAGCAGAAATGCGGCTATCCGGAATCCTTAATTGGAATCCTCTGCTTCTCTTGTGTCTGGGTTTCTGTAGGCAGCTCCAGTTAGACAATGGGTGGAGTCTATTGAGAATTGTGTGCAAGAGAGAAATCACAGTTCAGATGACCAGTAGGCTGCAGGCAGAAAGGGAAACTGAAGGAAGAAGCAATTCCTCCCAGTGGCTGTTCTTGGAGGATATCAGTGAAGATAAGGCTAGACTAGGGGAATATGAGCTTTTTTCAGTACAAGGGTCTTGGATCCTTCACATCCATTGACTGTTTTTTCAATTCATAGATAATCAATGTGACACTTCCCCACCCAAGAGCCTTACACTTAAATTACTCACTGAACTATATTTGTTGTATATTTTATATACATTTATGGTGAATTACTGGTCAAATTCTTCCCACTAACTTCAGAGGAATTACTGTAGGGATGAATTTGTGTGTTCAGCTTTTGAAATGCAGAGTGTGATACATTACCAGGTAGGGGGAGAAAAAGGAAAATGAAAGAGAAGATTATTTTGTGCTTAATAATCATATTATAGAGGAAAATAAATGGCAAGCACATAAAATTTCTCCATTTCCTATCAAGCATATTGTGCAAGATCTGGGGCCAAGCTTAACTAAGTAAATAAGTTTGCATAAGCGGTATCAGGGTTTTCTATGACTTCCATGTGATGTTTGCTCAGGAAACTAGCAAAGTATCTTTTCTCAGTTTATCAGTGGTTCACATTGTAATCTTTCCCCTGCACTGTTTCAGGTTTGTGGGTTTCCTGTGATTTTGGACATATTTTAAACCTGCTTTTGGCTTTGCCCCTAGCATAAGCCTCATTAAATGGGTACCAGCAGCTTCTGGGGCTCCTACAACTGCTACTCAAAAACCCCAAATTTGCATAATCAAGACCATTGCTGTAGTGTCTGGTCCGAGGAGAGAGCTGCAGGCATCAATGAAAGGGCCCCAGCACTTTCCAAACTACCACTGTTAGGATATGCCACAGAACCAGCAGTTTCAGACTTTGTCAGTTAGATTGAATTCTAACTTTATTGGTGACACAGATGACTCGGGGAGTCCCAGAGCTCAAGCTCCAGCCCAAACCCAAATGTCCACACTGCCATAAAACAGCCCTGTGAGCCTGAGTCAGCTGGCATGGGCCCTCAGCCATGGGTTTTTAATTATAGTTAAGACATACCCTGAGTGGCCAAGTTACTTCATTGTTTTCAGCTCAGTGGCTAGCACGGACCATCCCCAGTTTTCCAGATCCTATTGGTGCGGGTGATTGCTGCTGTTTTGATCCTTTAATGGATCATCATGGCAGCTGATGCAATGGATTTCTAGGGCTTATTCAACAGCTGAAGCTGCTGAATTGCATGAAGCTGAGTTAGAGACAGTAAAGCCTCTTTTTCGAAGAAAATTGGGTCAGGAGAGTTGCTGTGCTAGGTGGAAGGGATGAAAGAATGGGAGTTGTATTATAGGTAGGGATTAAATATGAAAGGCTGCTGATCTGGCGATTGTTGAGTCCTTTGCATTTTAGGCTGTGTTATTTCCTGTCAGTTGAGAGTAACTGAAACTGGTGCAAAGGGCTAAAAAAACTACTTAGGCTGGAAGAGCAAAAAACATTTTTAAAAATTTTCATATCACTCCATTTGTTTGTTCATTTTTTTAACCTCCAGGTATCATTATATGATAAACATTAGAACTTAGCAAGTAAAGCTGGAGGTGAAACCTCCTTAAACTCACCCCATGTCTCCTGTCAGAATATTTCTGGAAAAGAATGTTCTCAGATTATGCTCCTGAGAATGTGAGGGAGATTCCCACACCTGAGTCATTCTTTTTAGGTGACAAATCAGAGTAATTGCCCCAGAATGAGGTGTCAATAGAGGATATTTTGGAACAAACTGATAAATTAAACAGTAATAAGTCACCTGGACCAGATGGTATTTACCCAAGAGTTCTGAAAGGACTCAAATATGAAATTGAAAAACTATTAAGTGTGGCATGTAACCTATCACTTAGATCAGCCTCTGTACCAAATGATTGGAGGGTAGCTAATGTTTTTTTTAAAATGCTCCAGAAGTGACAGTGGCAATTACAGGCTGGTAACCCTAACTTCAGTTCCAGGCAAATTAGTTAAAACTATAGTAAAGAACAGAATTTAGGCACATAGATGAACACCATATGTCGGAGGAGAGTCAACATGGCTTCTGTAAAGGGAAATCATCCCTCACCAATCTACTAGAATTCTTTGAAGGGATCACCAATATGTGGACAAGGATGATCCAGTGGACATAGTATACTTGGACTTTTAGAAGGACTTTGATAAGGTCCCCCACCAAAGGCTCTTAGTAAGCAGTCCTGGGATAAGAGGAAAGTTCCTCTCATGGATTGGCAACTGCTTAAAAGATAGGAAACAAAGGGTAGGAATAAATGGTCAGTTTTTACAGTGATGAGAGGTAAATAGTGGGGACTCTGAAGGATCTGTACTGGGACTTGTGCTGTTTAACATATTCAGATATGATCTGGAAAAAGGGGTAAACAGTGAGGTGGCAAAGTTTGCAGATGATACAAAATTACTCAAGATAGTTAAATCCAGAACTGACTGCAAAGAGTTACAAAGGGGTCTCACATAACTTGGTGACTGGGCCACAAACTGGCAGATGAAACTGAGTGCTAATAAATGCAAAGTAATGCACACTGGAAAATATAATCCCGACTATACATACAAAATGATGGGGTCTAAATTAGCTGTTACCACTCAAGAAATATCTCTGTGGGGCTATGATTTCACTCCTGGACTTTTGTTAGGAGCTTAAAAGAAAACTAAGCTCTTTTGAAAATCTGGGCCCAATTGTGGGTGTTGAGCACTTCAGAATCTGGCATCTCAAAGTTTGATCGTGCAAGGTGCTGTACGCTTTCGCCTCTCACTAGTTTAATGGGAGCTGAAGGTGCTCTGCACCTTGCATGACTGAGGCTTATGTAGACAAAAATTCTAAGGAGACTTTTATTGTGTAATGATCTATTGTTCAGATAACTCACACAACTCTTGTAACTGTTCTGGCAAGTAAATGGAGCCAGATGTGGATATAAATGGACAAACTATTCTGAATATGACATTTAAAATGTTCTCATTTCATTCCAAGTATATTTTGAATGTTTACTTTGGCTATTTTAAATAAATATTTCAGTACCATTCTATGTTCTTCTTAGCAACACTACAGAACACCATGGATGGACAAAACCAATTATGCTGGAGGTTTTCCTATTGAAAAACCCAAATGAATGGTTGGTTGTTTATTTATTAATTGTTGTTAGCATTATTGTTGTCGCATTTGGGAGTTTCCATTATGGCCAAGAATACCATTGTGCTAGGTCCTGTAGAAACAAAACGACAGTCCCTACCCACAGAGTTTACAACCTAAGTGCAAGACAACCGACAAAGGTTGGTTACAGACAGAGGGGAGGGAGTACACAAAAGTGATAAGACGATATTGGTCAGCATGGTAGGCAGTGGTCTGCACCCTAGTTCTCCCAAACTCCAAAGGCTGGGAGCAGAAAGCATGATTGGATAAATGATTTTAAAAAAAAAATAATCCTACTGGAACCTTTTTCAAAGTTCAAAGTGAATCCAAACAGATTCAGTTAACTTAAAAATATATTGTTCATAGCTCCCACTGAGTTTCCAATGGATAAGTCAAACACAGGCTCATTTCCCTGATGCTGAAAGCCAGATAGCTGTTCACTTTAACAATTTGTGTATTTCTCTCATCAATTGCTAGTTCACAGATATCTGGAGTATATTTGTTATGGAGAAAATTAAATGCCAGAAAAACAATAATAGCATGGATTATTAATATACACTGTATCCTGTCCTCTGTTAATAACAATGATCAAGTAACTAAGTCCCAAGCATTGTTTGGCTTTGATCTAGGTTAACTGCTCCTTTGTTTAATATAATTTTAATTGCTTCTGTAACCTAAGCAACATGGAAAACAAAAACCAATTAAACTGAAAGGGCCTGTTAAGCAATCCATTCACCTTTCCTATTTAGTAATTATGTAAATAGGGACATTCTATATTATGCAACCAGTCAGTGTTGTCTATTCCTTTTCTAGGAAACAGAAAATGAGAGACTTTTTAAACAGTTTTACCTTGATGTATTTTATTTTTATATTACACACACACACTCCCTTTCTTATGAGTATGTGAATGCCATATGTGAGTACAGGCTTGTGCTCAATGTAAACTGTATTTAAATGTAGTTTCTTGGTGGGGCATAAAACAATCCGTTTATCATTGTGTCACATTATCAGTCAACAACAGAGGTGGCATAAACATCCCTTGTTACCTATAGAAATTCAAAAACGAATAATAAAAATACTTGGGTGACTGGATGGCCCCTCAAATAAATACATAGGGCAAAATCTTCGCCCTACTGAAATCAACGGAAGTTTTGCCAGTGGCTTCAGTGGAGCCATGATTTCATTCAGTTGTTGTGGGAAGGGTGGCGAGAGAAGGGACAATTTAAAGGTGAAGCCTGAAATGGTCATAAATTGTTGAAACCTCGGTTTCCAATTAACTTTTAAGAAAATAGAAGTGAAACTGACAAACACAGAAAAGCTACCAGAGATGATAAATTAAAACTTCAATGCTGAATTGGAAAATGAAAATAGTACTTTTTCCCAGATACAATTAATCTTTTCTATTTCCAGTCAAGTGCATGAAAAATACTATTCTTCACGATTAAAGAAAACTTTACAATGTTTTCCTGTGTCCTCTGAACCTCCATTGAATGATTAACTATGGGCTTTAACTTGGGTCACATTCTTCCCATGGTTTGCAGTGTATACTGGAGCTTTCCAAAGAGATCACATACCACTGCCAAAGAAAAACTAAATGATGAGGTAATGTCTTTTTGAGTTTTAATATTTTTATACATATATGGATTTTTAAACTTTCTTTTAGCCATTTTTCCAAGCAGTACAATTTGACCCATGTGCTGATAAATTATGGAAGACAATCATATCTACAAAGGAAAAAAATAACTTGGCCAAATTCAGTCTAAGGAAATTGTGAGAGGTTGGAGGCTTCCCATTTCTTCCCTAAGAGCATGGAATGATTTGAATTGGAATCCTGCATTTTGGTGCATCTGTTCTCTTCACCCCTTACATGTACTGGTGATTGATTACAGTCAGGAGAACTCTCCTCATTTTATCTCTTTGCCCCCACATGACTCATTCTGTAGCTGGGCAGCCACTATCTTTTTATTCTGTATGAGTTGCATTCTTGGCTGCAATCCAGACCAGTGAGGGGTTGTGTTACCACCTGCCCATTACAGTGGGTGCCTCAGTCTGCTTTCTTGTTGTCCAGCTTACAACTGGGCCACTCACAACCAGCCTATTAGCATGCGGGTCACACCTTGAATATCTGTGTGCTAGACAGTCTTGGTTCAGCAGCTCTGACCCCAGCAGCCTGCCTATAACCTCACTCTGGCTTCCACCAGCCTGGATTACTAGTTGCAGGGTACCCCCAACATGCTCCCACTCCTGGATTTTCCCAAAAAACAGGTGCTCTGCAACATCCAGCCCTCTTCTGGATAGTTCAGGTATTAACATTGGTGCTTCTGTTAGGAGTCAATATTCAACAATGTTACTTTAACTGTAGATACCAAACAGTTCAGTTTAAACACAACATTGGATTGGTTTAGATTAAAAATAAAGCAAAAGAAAAGATAGGGTTTTAAGTGAATTTGAGTATAGGAGATCAAGGTAGAGATGGTTAGAAGCAAATAAAAATGAAAACATGCATCTAAAACTTAATCTAGCAAGTTTTCGTTCAAGGTTTTGTTGAATATGGCCTTTCTCATGCAGCAAGATGGTGACTGATCCTTTCCTTGGTCAGGATCTTTCCCAGAAGCCCAAAAGTGCTGGTGCTTTTGTCATCTTAGGTGAAAGAGATAACTTGGGGCTCTTTGCCCCTTTCTTTTATAGTCCAGTCAACATTTGAAGTGGATTCTTCTGAAGGTTACCCCTCAAAGCAAAGTTTATCCAAACAATGAGGAAGGCAGCATGGAGTATGGAGGTGAAGGAAGCTCCATGCTCTTTCTTCCCCCACTTGTGTTTGCTAAAATGCAAATTGTTCTCTTTCCTGCTATCTCCTCCCCCTGCTGCTTTGAGGACCCCATTTACTACTTATGTAAATTGAAGTAAACACAGTGATCACCCACCTCTGTGCAGCCAGTGGCCTATGATCCCTAACGCCATGCTGGAGTCTCCACATTTATTTGACAAATAAACTTTGCAGAATTTTAAAATATTGTGCACAGAATTTTTTTTGGTGCAAAATTTTTATTTTTTTGGCACAGAATGCCCTCAGGAGTAAGTCTACAATATCTACATGGGGGGAAAATATGATCGTTAATGGTCCTTTAATCTATCAGAAAAAGGCATAACAAGTGTAACTCTGGCAAATGAGGCACCAGCTCTTGCCAAATCTGTAGGTGTCAGCTGAGCACCGACGAATTCATAGCTGGAAACCAGGCCAGCCCACCGGATGTTAATCTTATTCAAGATAGATAGTGAACTTGTAAGAATGTGTTTAGTGTTTAGACTCTATTAAATGCTTGGAAGTTACTGCATGCATTAATTTTACTTCAAATGTCTGTGTCCCGTGCTATAAGGTAATATGTACTGTGACAAAGTTCCTCCTCTACCTTTGTGAGTCTTGCACGTATTGGCGGATTTTCTCACCTTGGAGCTTCACGGTAGCCCTCAGGTTGGCCGTTTTCATGAACCCACAGTCCAGGTCAACTCCTCCTGTGTCTGACCAGGAGTTGGGAGTTTTGGGGGGAACCCAGGCCCGCCCTCTACTCCGGGTTCCAGCCCAGGGCCCTGTGGAATGCAGCTGTCTAGAGTGCCTCCTGGAACAGCTGTATGACAGCTACAACTCCCTGGGCTACTTCCCCATGGCCTCCTCCCAACACCTTCTTTATCCTCACCGTAGGACCTTCCTCCTGGTGTCTGATAATGCTTGTACTCCTCAGTCCTCTAACAGTATGCATTCTCACTCTCAGCTCCTAGTGCCTCTTGCTCCCAGCTCCTCACATGCACACCACAAACTGAAGTGAGCTCCTTTTTAAACCCAGGTGCCCTGATTAGCCTGCCTTAATTGATTCTAACAGCTTCTTGATTGGCTGCAGGTGTTCTAATCAGCCTGTCTGTCTTAATTGTCTCCAGAAGGTTCCTGATTGTTCTGGAACCGTCCCTGTTACCTTACCCAGGGAAAAGGGACCTATTTAACCTGGGGCTAATATATCTGCCTTCTATTACTCTCCTGTAGCCATCTGGCCTTGTCACAGTACATTTTGCTTTATAATTGTAACAATGCCTGCTCTGAACTTGTGAATTGAGGCACTTGTGAATTCCCAGCCCATATAAAAAAACTGTCAAGACTAAATGGGCCATTGTGGCCCACCACAATACAAAGGCTGGTTTAATGGCCCTCTTATACCCATGAAGATGCCACATGTGAGAGGGCACATCCCATCAGCTTGAATTCTGAAAGAGGGAAATAAAGAGAGCTGGCATGAAGATTTTCATCTCTTTGGTGTTTGGACTCTTACAAGGGCTGGAGCTCAGAAACAAAAAGCTAAGATCCCCAGGGTCAACCTGGGTTAACCCTAAAAAGACATTCACTACTACACATTGCTACACCTCTGTCATCTTTGGAACCATAGACTGAACTCATTTGTGTGTATGTTTCCTGCTTTAACCTGTAAATAACTCATTTCTTTTCTAAGTTAATAAATCCTTAGTTTACTGTAGGATTGGTTACCAGTGTTCTCTTTGGTGTGAGATCTAAGGTTTTCACTCATCTCTTGGGACTGGAAGCAACCTTAATATTTTGTGATTTTTCGTGTGAGCAACCATTTATCACTAAGTCCAGCTTGCCTCGGTGGCAAGATAGACTGGAGTGCCCAAAGGGACTGTCTGACTCCATGGTAAGAGTGTTACAGTGATCCAGGAGTCCACATTCGTTACTGGGTTGCTGAAATCTAATTATAGAACATACCACCAGTTTGGGGTCTCTGCCCTACTTTTGACAGTCTGCCCTGTGGTTGGCACTCATGTTTGTGAGCCTTTCCAGATAGTGTGGGCCACAAGATCTGCTGGTTGCAAAGTGATGGTAGATAAATCAGAATAAAAACAAGGTGCCAATTTAACAGTTGGGTAATAAACTGTTGGAACAATTTATCTAGAGACATAGTGGATTCTTCACCATTTGAAATATTTAAATCAAGATTGGATATCTTTCTGAAAGAGATGTGACCGCTCAAACAGAAGTTGTGGGCTTGATACTGAAATCGCTGGGTGAAGTTCCATGGCCTGTGTTATACAAGAGATCAGACTTCAGGCCTTAAGATCTATAACTCTTCATTCTGTTTGTTCCTCCTTACCAGGAATGGATTTTTAAGGTGTAATTAAGCCACCAACCTCACTGAAAGATGGGTTAATACTAGAGGGTTTGAGCTCATAGTAGAAATGGGAGTAGTCTAGATTTGATCAAAGTGATTATCACAGCTGAGGGAATTCACTCTCAGGAAAGGAGGAGGAGAAATGTCTTGGTATAAAGACCTGTGAGTCTTCTAGGAAGTTAGTTGCAGATGGGGAGAAAGTAGGTATCGGTTCAGGCCACAGAACAGAAGATTCTGTCTGACTATATATGAAACCCTCAGGTGGTATTTCCTGTGCTAGGTATGTTAAGCTTGAAAGGAGATAATGCAGTGATTTCTAGACTTTTCTTATTGAACTTTCTCAACTTCGGTTTTGACTTTGTGGGAGGAAGATGGTAGGAAGTTTTTCAGTTTTAGGTGCAACTTTATGGCCTCAAGTTTATCTGTCCAAGAGCAAGACTTTCAGTTATTTCATGGGACTCTAACATGGTGGTGTAGGTTGCACCTAAGCCATTGTGTGTGTTATACATGATTCTATGGGATGCATGCAGACTCACTTGGACTGACATACACTGGTTGAAATTTACCTCCTGTTTACAGAGCACCTATAAAATTGCTCTACTGAGCCTCATTTGGTTTATCTTGGTTTCTGAGGATCCAGAGGGGAGGGGAGTAGCAGGAAAAGCAACTAGACTGCCATCTGAATTAGATCCAAACTCTCCAATCCAGAATAAAGACCAGCTTTCCTCTAATAACAAAATAACCCTATACATATTGGAAGAAATTATTCCACTAGCAGGGAGCAAGCTTGCAAAGTCCATGAAGTAATCACTTATCGGATATGACAATGAAACTCACCCTGTTTTTAACACTATTGTGTAAATGCCCAGCAACCCAAATATTTCCATTTCCTCAAATTTAATGCTAATTATACACTAGGAGGCAATATACATAAAAGTGTAATAATAATAATTAATCTAGGAGCTTCTAATCTATTTTGCCTGTCATTATCACTACCGGGGGTTCTTCATTGTTGTTGTTTGTATTAAAGTAATTGTGGACCTCACTGTGCAACCACATAGTAGAGAGAGTCCCAATCTACACTCACAAGATTGGCAAAGGGTGGGAGAGGAAATGCAGTTAGAGAGAGAATGATTTGCCCAACGTCAGACAGAGCTGGGACTAGACCGTAGGTTCCCTGAGTCCCAGGCCAGGGCCCTGTTAACTGGATCATGCTGCGTGAATGTCTCCTTAGTCACACTTGTAATCCTATTGCCTTCAAATTGTGCTTTCAGGAATACTTGAACTGATCCCATTAGCCTTTGGTAGGTTTGCACAGATGTTAACGAGGATGCAATTTTAGGACAGTTGAATTGCACAGGTGTAACCAAGGACATAATTTGGCCTGCAGACCCCTGTGAGTGGGGATGGTGTATGGATGGAAAGAAACTGGCTTGTCTGGATACAAGGGTGAGTTTCTGGAGGTGGCAGTTTGAAAAAACATTTTTACTTGCAAACTTGAGAAGAATGTTATATGACGATAGTGAGACACAATGAATATGGACTCCCAAGATGTCATGCCTGCAGAGATACTTTTGAGAGTAGAGCACATTGTAAGTAGTGGGCCACAATATGAAAAGTGTGAGAACTGCTTGTTTTTTATTAATAAACTTTTGAAAGTTACACTTGCTTTGCTTACTCTAGTCCAAAATAAGGCAAAACAAATGGGGTGGGATTCCTAAGGGGGACTTCTAGGCACCCTGCTGCCTAGTAGAATTCATAACCCCGTGTTGGGTGCCCAGGCTCCCTAACCAACATGTGGGGAGAGTGAAACCTGGCCTACATAAAAAGTTAGGTTCATCGCTATGAGGTGTGAAAAATCCACGTCTCTGAGAGATGTCGTTAAGCTGACTTAACCCTCTCTGACTATGCTAGAATTTTTCCATTGACCTAACTACTGGCTCTCAGTGGAAGGTGGGGGATAGGTACAGTTGAATAGATAAAGTTGGACGAATATAGTCTCTGTTGTGACTTAAGAGGAACCCTCCATCAGCCCTTTTTAAAGAAAACTAGTCCACTGATTGCTTTCCTTAAAGAAACACCCATGAAAGTTGAAATAGGCAAAGTTTGCTTCTTCATCCTGTTCTTCACAAAAGAGAAATATAACTGGTCTGCAGCAAGAATCCACAAGAGCTTGCACTTCAGCCTTGTATGTGATACCTTACATGGCAAACTGTTTACGAAACATCTATGCTCCCAACATTCAGTGTGTTGATTATTTAAACTGATGACATTACTAATGCCATCTTTGGGCTCCTACACAAATCCTAATGATTGGCTTTAACTGTGTGTGTTTGGCAAACAAAGATGAAATTCCCTAAACTAGTGGGAAGTAAAGAAATTGAGGCTGGTAGCTAATTAACAAACTAACCAGTAACATGATTTGTGGCATTTTCTGCATCCTAAAGGTACAGCTTGTGCCGAGGGCTGGGGGAAGTACCACCACATTTTCACATATATTGTATTCTGCTATCTCACAGGCATGTGGAGAAAAAACTGTCATATTTACCATATTTTAATTTCAGAATGGATGATCAAAGCAGCCAAAAGGGTCCAAAACAGTTTGAAAAAGCCTAAACATCGCTAGAAAGCATAAAAGAGCAAGCAAGAATCATCAGAACACCAAGAGTGGGGTTCTCAAAAGCACTCAGTGATGGTCTAACTCTGATTTCACTAAAGACAATGGTTAAACTCCCATTGTGACATCAACAGGAGCAGAGTTAGGCCAATGCTGAGCACTTTTGAAAATCTCATCCTTGGATTTTCAGGGTCATAATTTCAAAACTGACCACTTAATGAGCAAAATGTGAGGTATACCTATTGCATGCACAAGTAAATAGTTATGATCATATTGTAAATACCTGTTTGAACAAATGTAAGGCTTTGTAGGGGCAAATTTTGCTGGTGCAGGTTTTGTGAGTAGTTCTTAACTAATAAAAAACAGGAAAAAATGGTCCTTTTGCTTGATCTCTGGTGTAAAAAAAGCTGTCTTTGAGTGGGGAAACTTGACTTTTTGGAAAATCTAGTGGTTCCCCGTTTGTGTCTCAGCGTTAGAGAAGGATCAGATCAAAACATAGCCACTTATTTGCTCACTCTGATCAGAGCTAGATTGACAGTATAACATCAGACTGTTCATGAAAACCCTTACTATACAATAGTAAATGCCTACTGCAGCTCATAGCCCACCTATGGATGTGTATTCAGTACAATGTTCCAGTTGACCTCAGCCATATTTATATCATCTTAGGATAATCTACAGAAAATGCTGTGTTTTTTGCAGTGCCTCAGACAGACAAACAGAAGGGATTTAAGGCCTGTGGTCAATTTTTCCCATTTGTGATCCCAAATCAGGATAGGGTTTAGTAATGCATCTATAAAAGGGTCCTCAACTTCCACTGCCTTACAGCCAAAACACTGAGTTATTGATGAACAGATCCTTGCATGTTTAAAGGTTAAAATATGTATTATAAATCATAGACCAAAGATGACCCCAAATGGAATATATATCTGAATTCACTTTAGTTTCATATCACATCAGCAGAGCCCCTTGAGTGAGTTACAGCCTTGTATTCCTTCTGGGGCTATCTAATATGACTTACTTGATTTTCAGTTGCAGGCAGGCAAATTGACCATGTATACTTGCTTGTGTCAGTAGCTAATTTTAGGTAGCTAATCTAATTGAAGATGTTATGCTCCTTTAGGTTGTCAAATAGAAATTCACATTTTCTGATTAATGTGATTCATTTACATTAGATTTTACTTGACAGAGTGACAATGTGTAATATAGAATACAGGGATGACAAGGTTCTCAATCTCTTCAGTCACATTCCTTATAAATGGTCTAGTCAAGGCTAGAGCCTAACATCTTATCTATAACATGATGAAATTTGAACTGTATTGCAATCATATATGGTCTACATAATATGTTCTCACAAGTGGCAATATGCTTTCAGAAGAGTGACAATTTTAACAGCTTTCTTACATTTGTAACACATATATAACTGACTCCCTGACACCCTGCTGTGACTGAAAAATTACTAAGAAGAAAAGGAGGAGGAGGAGGAACAGAGTGAATCCTTGAAAGAAAGTAAAACAAAGTTTCACCACTTGGAAAACAAAATATATAAGAAGGAAAATGTCAAGAGAAAGGTAGAAAGGCAAACATAAATGGATGGGTGGGAGCAGCGATGGAAAAATTGAGCAGCATGAACAAGACAAAACATATGCAATGAAAAAAAGAGAAGTGTAGTACAGAGAAGAACAGTCCTGTAGGAGTCAATGCCGGAAAGCATGGAGAAGCAGAAGATAATAGAGAAAAGCAGACAATGAAGAATGGAGTTGTCATAAGATTACAAATAACATTAAGATGGTATTCTAACTAGACAGTTGCACACTCTGTTGATTCTGTAGACTAAGTACACTGCACACACCAGGGGCTTCTTGCATTTCTCCCCACACAAGCTTCCCTCCTTTCCTCCTCTATTTTGGGAACTCCCTGTAACCTTTTGTTCTGTCCATTGTAAAGTTCCCCCTGCTGTACTTGGGTGCTTCTAAGCTTCCCTAGGTCTGCAGAGGCTACAGCCCTCTCTTCTCTGGCTTGCTTCATGGCCACACATTTGGTCTGTTACTCCTTCACAGAAGTAAGACCTCATGGTCCAGCTGCCCTAGGCCCTCAAGACCAGTGCTGACCACCCAAGACAATCCAGAAGATGAAGCTCATCCTTTCCCAGAACTACTACCTTGTGGGCACTCCAGTTTCTCTCTCCAGAGAGATATGATAGTTGAAGCAAATAGATGCAGGCTTTGTAAAGGTTTCCACAGTTACTCTTTACTTTAGGTAGCACAAGAGACAGACAGACAAGACAGCTCTAGTCAAAACAATTAAACACCTACAAGCAATCCTTGCCACAGTTTCCCCATCACTCTTGAACATTCTTTGGGAGTTGGTCAGAGTTCACTAGGCGTCCAGGACTCCCCTGGGATGATTTGGGGAATCTTTACAATTTACAACTTCTGGTGAATACGACTGTCATATCCAGTATGGACATTCCTCTGTTCTTAACCAAATTTTTGATCATACAGAGGTGGATGTAGCTGCTGGGTCTGCTAAGCAGATGCAAGGGGTTCCTTCTGTTTTCCCCTTCTTGTTTCCCAATTTTCACCCAAATCAATAGGATTCTGCGCACTGATACTTACAATATTCCCTGATTATTTTTTTTAATTGATTGGATGCAACATTCAAAAGTTATTGTGGTATTGACAGACTGGGAAATGCCTTTGTGTCAAGTGTAAGACCTCGCTTAGCTCAGCCAACTGGCCAGGACTTCTACAATGCTACATGATTGTCCAATCATTCTTCCACCCTGTTCTACTAGTATATCATCATCGACTCTTAAGAACTTCTTCTACACTGTATCTGAGGGCCTGATCCACAATGAATTGGCTTTAGCTCAGGTCTTTTTTGCACACTTCAAAAGCAACTCCTCCTCTCTACAGGCAAGGATGTTACTGTAACTCACTGTTCTCTCTCCCTCACCCACTGAGGATGTCACCTCTTACTGCATGCAGCTACAGGACCAGTCCAACCTGTACAGTAAGATGTTCATGCTTTTTGCTCTGGAGACCCTCAGTTTAGTGTCTTAACAGCCAAGGTACAAATCTTCACATAAGCAGCACTTAGAAAGGAGGTATTGATTTCTCAGGGGACACTTCACTGCAATAGAGGAATGGCAGACAATCTGCAACTAGTTGCATATGTAAACATTAGAGCATGCACATGATGTAAAGGTCTGTCCTTCCTAATGGAGGCACAAGGTGGATGAGGTAGTATCTTTTGTTGAAACAACTTCTGCTGGTGAAAGAGACAAGCTTTCAAGATACACTGAGCACTTCTTTAGGTCTAGGCCCACCGTAAGGACTCCTGACAAAATATAGTGCAGGATAGATTATAAAATCCTCAAGATCTAAATTTCGAGATGTTTCAGCTCTGCTATTACTAATTTACAGGGTTAAACAATAGTTAGTGTGAAATGGAGGTCAATTACTCCTAAAACCATGAAATGCACCACAGTGGGGGAGATATAGTTAATGGTATAATTAGGTGATATGCAGAGTCTGGACTATTTTGATGTTTTGGGGAGACTTGTGTGCAGTAGCCTGTGAATAGCACGCTGTGTGTGATCAGTACCACCATGCTTCCAGAGTCATGCTGCAATTTACCCTCCATCTGCAAAAGTGGCAATAATGATAATGACATTGCAGCAACAGACACTCTAAGAGGAAAATATTGTGAAATCATTCTTGGATATTCAGCTGTCTGTTAATGACATAAGTTCATGGTGGGTCCATGCACTTATGGATAAATGTAAGTATAGTAGGGAGAGTTTAGTTGGTATTTCTGTAGCTGTATAGCTCCTGTCTTATATAAGGCACAATGGATCTTGCTGTACCAAAGTCATTTATTTGCATAGTCATTATATACCACAGTGTTGGGAGGCAGAGAAAGCCTTTAGATTAAATGTCTTTTTTAAAAGAGAGAGAGAGAGAACACAAGCTTTACAGAGCTGGAAAGATTAAGTTGGTATCACATGGAAAGAGGATGAACAAAGAAATTAAGATAAATCAAGGTGAAGAACATCTTCAAGAGGGTGAAAAAAGCCAGAATAGACTGCCTCTGCTGCAACAAGGTAGAGAAGATTTATTAAAGCCCAAAGCTAGCAGGTGGAACAAAGACACTGTCAACAAGCCACAAGAACTGGGAGCCTTTGCAAGATCCTATACAGTCATGTATGGTTCATGAGATTGTTTGCAGCCATGGTGAGTGAAGCTTTTGTGTTGTACTGGACAGAGTGAGAGTTAAGGATGATTAAAGAAAAAGAGATTAAAAGGAATAAATGTGTGAAAATGAGGAACAGCAGTGTCAGAAATAATATGAAAAGGGGAGGGGATCAGTGAAATGACACTTCTTTGCCTAGAAAATAGTTTAATTTTATACAAAATTTGACGCAAAATTAAGACATGTTTTGTTTTTTCTTGCAAATGTGTGAGTGCAGAGAATGTGTTATTCCAGTACTACTTAACTGTATTCCTCTGCAAAGGTTCAGACTCACCCCTGTAGTACCTCCTGCTGGTCGTTGGGAATTAGCTCTTTTCCAGCCTGGAGCGCTCTCTGCAGGCCAGTGATCCTCACAGCTCTGGCCCCCGGGTCACTCACAGACCCCAGTGCCCCTTTCTCTGGGATTCTGCCCCCTGGCAGTACCCCCACACTCTGCCTCTGGGTCTCCCCTTCCTGGGGAACCCCCAACCCACTAGCCCCACCTTGCCTCAATCTGGGCTACTGCCAGTCATCACCAAGCCCCCACTCCCTGGGGCAGACTGCAGTGTAAAGGCCACTCATCATAGGCAAGGGTGTTCGGACCTGTTGCCTTCCTCTGCCTCCCAGTACCTCTATGGGCCTTGGGCCAGGCCCTACAGCCTGGGGAGTTGCCAGCCTGGAGCGCCCCACTCAACCTGCTCCTTCCCCAGTACTGCACCACCCTCAGTACCCTGTCAGGCAGGCAGGCCCTGCTCTCTCCCAACCTGGAGAGAGACTCCTTGGGCCTCTGGCTCACAGCCTTCTTATATAGGCCAGCTGGGGCCTGATTGGGGCATGGCCCAGCTGCGGCTGCTTCCCCAATTAGCCATCCCCAGCCACAGCCCTCTCCAGGGCTGCTTTTAACCCCTTCTATTTTAGGAGCAGGGTAACCACCCCACTACATCCTCTTTCAGATATTACTATGGTGGGTACCACAGAAACACCTAGAGAGAGATTTTGGGGGATTGAGGAAGCGGAGTCTTAGTAAAAATGTATTTATTTTTCTACAGACATTACGACCCAGGGCATTCCAATCCATGTTTCCTTCTCTGACTGGGAGCACTGTTCCCTCTAAGCTGTGTGCGTGTGCACACACAGATCCTAAACCCCGCGCACACGGCGAAACACCACATGCACAAAAAATGAAATACTACATCGGAGCCAGGCCGAAATACCATTTACGGGCAATTTTTGACATTGTTTGCCCGCCATCTATCAACATAGCTAGATTCTACTAGCTGGCAAGGGGGAGAAAGGGAAAGGAGGGCAACGAATCGTACCCCTCCTCTCCAGCATTTCGAACGTGGAACATTGATCACGTCGGGACGGTTGGGACCCCCACATCTCCATTTTCCCACTATTTTTGCTGCGGATGCATGGACGTGATCGGAGCTATGCACAAACTTCCGGTATCCTGATCGGAATGATCTCCTGTTTTCCCTTTTGTTGAGTCACGCTTTTATGTGCATTGAAATAGTATCCATATAATAAAAGTATTAATTTTAAATAAACCAATCTGGTAAAAAATCAATCCCAAAATGTCACTGTCTAGAGGTCTAAAGTGTAAAAGAACCGCGACTTCATTTAAATCTGGATGGCCGGATGAGACTAGAGAGACGGTTACACAGAAGCCACATAGGGTAACGCTTGTTAAACTTTGTGAAATAGTCACATAGGATGAGGACAATGGAGTGGTTTGTGTATACTGTCAAGATGCCAAAGCTTCGGGAGAATTTTCAACAGGAAGAATGTGGAACGATGTATGGAAGTAGGATTTCTTAAAGTGTCATCTGTCAAATCCCGGTGTTCAAAATACAAAGACTTTCTTGCTGAAGAAATTTTATAGTCAGTCAGTACAATGACTTTAAGTTTGTAGTAGCTGAAAGAATCAAAAGCCAATTGGTTTTACGTTTCCCGGATATGGTGACATTTTCTCACCAGAACGAACAGTTTCAGGATCTTGCAAAGTTGATGGGTATTGGAGGAATATTCCTAGCATCAAGTGCAGACTGTAAGCATGGCTTTAGCTTAATGAACACTCTAAAAAACAAACTATGGAATCGTTTACGAGTAAAGTAGATCATTTGGACACCCTGATGTGCATTAAGAGTTACCAGCTGGATGGAGCATGGATAGATCTGGACAGAGTTTATATCGAATGGGCAAATGAAAAAGATCACAGGAAAAAACAGTAAGGTGAGTTTAGCAGTCTTTGACATTTGGACCAATAAGGAAATTAAAATGCATTTGTAATTACATATCTTATTCTTGGCTGATAATCATTTATTGATATTTTTTAGGAAAATTTTAAATTTAAAACACAAACTCTTGTTTTTCTTTTTTTACTTATGATGTCTCTATCTGAAAACCCATATAAATTGACATAATGGCATACTTGTTAAAATGTCTTTATTATATGTTTATCAAAATCTTTTCAGACATGTGTATAGAACGAAAGGTGAAAGTGGACACCAATGGGCAGAAGCCTATGGACTGATAATGATCATGATTAATATGTGCTTGATATATGCTCGTGATTGTCTACAAAAAAGATCATAAAGCGTGATGCTTAAAACTAACTTCTGCTTCATGAAGAATGGTTAAATTTCCTTTTTCTAAGTATTTAAAAATGACATTTATAAAATAACATGGTGTAAAACTATTATTATCACACATTGCAAATTAAAACTTTTGCAATGTCTAAGCATTTTACTCGCTTGGGCGCATTGGCCTCATGGCGCACAAATTTGAACTCTGCTTCAAAAATTTGCACAAAAGAATCTTTTTGCGTACACAGCCTGTCAAAAATTAGAGGAAACATTGATTGGGAGACTGCACTATTCTGCTCTCTTCAGAGTTCATTATTATTTATAGTGATGTGTACTAGCACCACTGTAGTTGAAGTTTTCATAATAAATTCCTGTTTTATTTTTAGGGGTTTATAACTCATGTATAAAAGTTCACTTTGGCCTGAAATATACCCCCACCACCCAACACCCACTTATCTGAACTGGCAGTAATAGGTGATAGATATGGAGGGGAGAAGCAGCACTTTGAATAATTCAAGGTGATTACCCACTGGGAAAAAATCATTCTCTTCATGAACATGTTGTCAGAATGGCCATCTGCATTTGCACCTGGCAACCTTAGGCTAAATCTCAGCATCGCATTGTATCAATAAACAGAGGCCAGTCCTCTTCTCACCACCCCTTCCCTTATCAAAACACCATGGGTTTAAAACCTTGCTGTATAAGAAGCGAATTCAGTATTTTTTAACAATCGCCTATGCATGCTAAGCCAGCGGCGTTAATCAATCACCTGAATATGTTAGTTGTTAGGGTACAAGATGGCTTTGGGGATGGTATATAGCTCCTTTTTATCGGTAGTTCACCAAAGTGAAAGTAGCTCCATTTGGAACCTGTTACATATGATGGCTTTTAGAACTCGATGTGAATTGACTATATGGGTTTAGTTGTGTTCTTAGCAGGTGGGCGTATACATCACAAAGCCATTGATGCTAATGGAATTTTGTCTGGGGTAAAGTCCTCAGGACTTGGCCCAGTAATAAATA
The DNA here is from genome assembly GCF_965152235.1 of Eretmochelys imbricata. NCBI lineage: Eukaryota > Metazoa > Chordata > Testudines > Cheloniidae > Eretmochelys > Eretmochelys imbricata. The sequence continues at coordinate 148,343,878 of NC_135572.1, forward strand.
GTAACAAAATTCTTTTCCTAACTGAGACTTATGCAGACTCTACGTGAGATCCAATATCCTCTCCTCTCCCATTAGATAGTGCCAATGAGGAGCAGCCCTTGCACTCAGACCCCTGGAGTCTGAGAGTTGAGAGCATCTAGCAAGCAGCACCTCACAGGATCAGGCATTAAATGGTGAGGCTCCATACTGACCTTTCTCCTGAAAGAGTACTTTTGTGATTTTCACCCAAAAACTTATCACACATCGGGAAAGTGCCAGCAATTCAATGATAACAACATGAAAATATAGAAATGCTATTAGTGAAGAAAATAACCTGTTCTGGAGATCTCTTCTCTCTCCTGCAAACCTTTGTGAGGCATTTTTGATAATCCACTTCCTATCTAACCAGAGCACTGCAGGAAATAATGTAGAAAATAACATTACAGTAGATATAACCCTAACTTAATTGGAATTTATATTAGGGCTGTCAAACAATTAAAAATTAATTGTGATTAATCATGCAATTAAAAAAAGTATCGTGATTTATTGTGCGATTAATCACACTGTTAAACAATAGTAGAATACCATTTATTTAAATATTTTGGATGTTTTCTACATTTTCAAATATATTGATTTCAATTACAACACAGAATACAAAGTGTACCGTGCTCACTTTATTTTTATTTTTGATTATAAATATTTGTACTGTAAAAACAAAAGAAATAGTAATTTTCAATTCACCTAATACAAGTACTGTAGTGTAATCTCTTAATCATGGAAGTTGAACTTACAAATGTAGAATTACGTACAAAAAAATAACTGCATTCAAAAATAAAACAATATAAAACTTTAGAGCCTCCAAGTCCATTCAGTCCTATTTCTTGTTCAGCCAATCAGTCAGACAAACAAGTTTGTTTACATTTGCAGGAGATAATGCTGCCCACTTCTTATTCACGTCACCTGAAAATGAGAACAGGCATTCGCATGGCACTGTTGTAGCCAGTGTTGCAAGATATTTACATGCCAGATAAATGGTAAAGATGTATATGTCCCTTCATGCTTTAACCACCTTTCCAGGCAACATGCGTCCATGCTGATAATGGGTTCTGCTCAATAACAATCCAAAGCAGTGCGGACAGACACGTGTTCATTTTCATCATCTGAGTCAGATGTCACCAGCAGAAGGTTGATTTTCTTTTTTGGTGGTTCGAGTTCTGAAGTTTCCGCATCAGAGTGTTGCTCTTTTAAGACTTCTGAAAGCATGCTCCACACCTCTTCCCTCTCAAATTTTGGAAGGCATTTTAGATTCTTAAACCTTGGGTCAAGTGCTGTAGCTATTTTTAGAAATCTCACATTGGTACCTTCTTTGCTTTTTGTCAAATCTGCAGCAAAAGTGTTCTTAAAATGAATGACATGCTGATTCATCATCCAAGACTGCTATAACATGAAATATATGGCAGAATGCAGGTACAACAGAGTCAGAGACATACCATCCTCCCCTGAGGAGTTCAGTCACAAATTTAATTACCACATTATTTTTTAACGAGCATCATCAGCATGGAAGAATGTCCTCTGGAATGGTGGCTGAAGCATGAAGGGACATACGAATGTTTAGCATATCTGGCACGTAAATACCTTGCAACGCCAGCTTCAAAAGTCCCATGTGAATGCCTCTTGTCACTTTATGGTGACATTGTAAACAAGAAAAGGGCAGCATTATCTCCTTTAAATATAAACAAACTTGTTTGTCTTAGTGACTGCCTGAACAAGAAGTAGGACTAAGTGGACTTGCAGGCTCTAGAGTTTTACATTGCTTTGGTTTTGAGTGCAGTTATGTAACAAAAAAAATCTACATTTGTAAGTTTGCACTACGGTAATTGTATGAGGTGAATTGAAAAATACTATTTTTTATCATTTTTACAGTGCAAACATTTGTAATCAAAAATAAAAATAAAGTGAGCACTGTACACTTTGTATTCTGTGTTGTAATTGAAATCAATATATTTGAAAATGTAGAAAAACATGCAAAATATTTAATAAATTTGTTAGTATTCTATTGTTTAGCAGTGCAATTATAATTGATTAATCGCGATTAATTTTTTAAATCATGATTAATTTTTTGAGTTAATCGCGTGAGTTAACTGCGATTAATCAACAGCCCTAATTTATATCCATAATTAAGGCATGACAAATCCGGTTACAATGTCTATCTCTTACTTTCTCCCCTCTTCTCTCTCCCTCCCACTCTTTTTTCCAGTGGTTCTTTTTATTCATTTGATTTATTTAACAAGAAAATGCACTGGAAACGTACAGGAGTAATTCAGTTACAAGTTGGTATTTTATGTACCTACTGAACATTATTGGATTATTATTGATGTCTGCTTTAATAGGAGCACAGCACCAATGGTTTAATTTGTGAATTTTGGTGTATGGTTTTGCTAGCATCTGACCTCTATTTATATACATTATGAACTCTTGCGCTGCAATTTCCTGTTTACTTAGTGTGCTGATTAAATAGAATCATAGAAATGTAGGACTGGAAGAGACCTGGAGAGGTCATCTAATCCATCCCTTGCACTGAGGCAGGACTAATTAAATCTAGACCATCCCTGGCAGGTGGTTTGTCTGACCTATACTTAAAATCCTCCAGCAATGACAATTCCACAATCTCCGTTTAAAGCCTTTTCAAGATCTTCACTACCCTTACAATTAGAAAGTTTTCCTGATATCTAATGCAAATCTCCCTTGCTGCAAATCTTAATTGCCCATTACTTCTTATCCTATCTTCAGTCGACATGGAGAACGATGATTCCCCTCCTCTTTATAACATATTTGAAGACTTATCAGGTTCCCCCTCAGCCTTTTTTTTCTCTCAAGATTAAACATGCCATTTTCTTTTAAACCTTTCTTTATAGGTCAGGGTTTCTAAACCTTTTAACATATTTATTTATCTCCACTAGACTCGATCCAGTTTGTCCACATCTTTCCGAAAGCATGGCACATCCAGCTGAGCTCCCCAGTGCCTAGTGGAGCAGAACTACCTCCTTGTCTTACTTACAACATTCCCGTTAATACACCTCAGAATTTTAGCTTTTTTAAAAATTGCATCACATTATTGACTCATATTCAGTTTGTGATCCACTATAACCCCTAGATCCTTTTCAGCAGTACTACCACAAAGCCAGTTATTCCCCATTTTGTAGTTGTGCCTTTGATTTTTCCTTCCTAAGTGCAGCACTTTGCACTTTATTGAATTTCATCTCGTTGAATTCTCCACTGTATCAAGGTGGTTTTGAATTCTAATCCCATCCTCCAAAGTGCTTGCAACACCTCCCAGCTTGGTGTCGTCTGCAAATTTTATAAGCGTACATTCCACTCCATTATTCAAGTCATTAATGAAAATATTGAATAGTACCAGATGTAAGACGGACACCTGCAGGACACCACTAGATACACCCTCCCAATTTGACAGCGCTGAAATTAATAGTATGGACGTTGCAGCTCAGACAACAGCTTGGCCTCTCAAGCCCACCTGACACCCTAGGTTTGAACATGGGAGAATCTTCACCACAGCTGCAACATCCACACTACTATTTTCAGCGTGCTACCTGGAGCCCTGCTAAATGAGACTGTCTAGCCAGGCTGGGAGGCTTGAACCAGATTTAGAAGTACAGAGCCAAAGATGAAAGATTTTTTAGAACAGGAAAATTATGTACCATCAGGCAAATTCCGTTGATTTCCTGTGAAATCCCTCTTTGAAAGACTAATAATTTTCACTGTTTTCCCTGTATATTTTTAAAACCATACAGCCTGTCATATTATGTTTTTATTCTTCGGAAACTGTTTGATCCTCTCTCTTTACCAAAATATCCATTTAATCTTTCACCCATTTGTTTTACTCCTATGGCCTTTTCTTTCATTTTCTGCTCTTACATGTTGATAGCTTAAACTACGGTAGTTTATTCCATCATACCTGAACCTTTGGCATGGGCTGACATGGCATTTTAAAAACAATGCTACTTGCTTGTGGAAAAAATATATTTTTCCATTCACAAATACTAGTAGACCCATCATTAAACAGTGCCATACAGCAGTCAGGTATACTATCTCCTCTCTCTTCGGAAGAAGTTAAAAGGAAGTTTTCTAATTGGTCTTTAATTATGAATCCCACTTATTGAAAATAAAGTTAGATTATTTTTAATGAACAAGCTTAAAATGTGATTTTGTTCCCGAACCTGATATGCAATATGCAAATCACTGTGAATTATAGCACATTACTAACTGCACTTGTTGGAGCATGGACTGGAGCATAAGTTACAAACTAAAGTTGGAAATACTTCTGTTGTGCCCTCAAATTCCAGGATGACATATTGAATACAGCCTTGAAATTTGATGTCCCTGAAACCCTAAATTTCCAATACTAGAAGGGAGTATTTGGGAATATTAAACAGATAACTTGGGAATCATAAATGGTTCACAGAAAAAGTTCCTTTTAATGAGAAACAGCTGTTAAGAGAATGTCACTGCAAAAATGGAAGTCATCCATGAACATTTATGTTCTGAATATGTTCACTGGGCAAGGCATATTTAGAAAATGTTAACTGAAGTTTTAGTGTAGATATATTTTTAACTGTTTTTAAATTGTTCTACTCTATGGCTAGATCTAGTATATCATACATACAATTACATTTTAAAACAAACAAAAATATGATTTGTATTACTCTCGTGCCTACAAGAGCTAATTTTGTACCAGGACTCCATTGTGCTAGGCTCTGTACAAACACAAAACAAAAAAAGATGACCTCAGCCCCAGGGAGCTTACCATTGAAATGTGAAAAGCAGCATCTCCTTTGGTTATTTTTGAAGACTTGAGTTCAGGGATCTGTTTTTCCTTCTGCAAAAGTGGCTGTTATAACACAAGCACTGACTACACTGCTGAAGAATCTTCTTCTTAGGCATGAGTATTGTCAACCACTTTTGTCTATACAAGATGTTTATTTTTATGTTTGCATTGTAAACATTTAGATCATGTTTTTAAAAAGTTTTTCAGTTCACTAACTTTAAAGACAAATTAGATGAATGAATATATAGTCATTCTTTGTACACCGAATATAATATGACCTAACTATATGAAATATGACCTAATTATATTGAATTATTTCAGGATACCTTCTCAGTAATATTATTGTCAGTGTCTCTTTCTGTTCCTCAGTCTCTCACCTTTCCCTTTAAAAAATAATATGAAAAAGAAAAACAGCAAAGTCAGAAAGCACACCCACGTAGTTGGCATTAGAAGAGCGCACTTTGTTTCCGCATATTTTCTATTTTGGCGGGAACATGGCTCAACCAATTATTTTGGGTTTTGGATGTTCTGACTTAAGGAAGCTGGTGCGGAGAACATTCTTAGGGAAAAGACGTTAAATTAATTAAAAAGCCTACATTGAGGGTGTTAGAGGGTGCCCTTAGATGTTCTGCTTTTAAAGAAATCATACACTTGTAATGTTGGTCAAAATGAATTTTTGGAAGCTGGCATTTGAGAAGCTTGTTGAGAAAATTGTAAGTGATGAAGTAGCCCCAGGAAGGAAGGAATGTCAGAGTGAACAGGAGATTTTGATGTGAAGCCCTAGCTTCCTAATTGTTATTATGCTTACAAGGGCATTCAGTAAAAAGAAAAATGAATGCCTTGCTCAACACCTGCTGTAAGAGGGACTCTGCAGCTCTGGAGCTTACTTAAATCATTCTTCCTGAAACAAACTGCCAAAAGAGCCTTAGCCCATTTAATTCCCAAATACCAGTAATTAAAGTGAGTCACATCATCAGAGTTTGGCAGGGCTACAGCCTTCTTTTCCCCTTTCATCTTCACATAAATTTCAGTGAAGGTCAGATTTGTTGGGGCGAGGAGGAGAACCTGCCTGCTTTGTGCTCATGGGAGGTTAAAATATGACTTGTTCACAGTGTCCCTCATAGTTCAGAACTTAATGGTCCTTGACGGGGATAACCTAGAAGTTAATTTTACTCTGTGTCCCAAAAGCAGTCATTGTCACTGCAATCCTTCTTTCAGACTGAAGGGTACCTTTACCACCTGATCAGACTTTCAATAGCCATTGATGGGCAATATCACCACCCAAGAGCCACAGAGATGGCTGGTTATTGATCTGCCGTTGCTAGCGTTGTCCTGATTAAGACAGAAGAAATCAGGCTTTGCCTTCGAGTGCAGTCTACTTTTTATAAAACTACTCTGAAAGGTATGTTACCTGCTTCTTAATGTCATCTTATGCTGTTTATATATATTACATATAAAAACTAACTTAGAAGAATGTTAAGGTTGCCCACTTAAGCATTCTACAGTGAGGAAGTGACAGAAGACTTGATTCTTTTTCTTCCTCGCTGCCTGGGGGCCAGAACAGGGAGACAATCAGTCTTCCAGCTCTTAGGTCCAGTGTCCAGAACCACAGTGGCCCTTGGCAGTCAGGGGCAACAATTACAGGAAAAGTCCTGTTCAGCCCCGAGACAGAGCATGCTCACTCACAATGTGGGGGATGGTTCACGCACAGTCCAGTCAGCATGTAGGAGCTATGAGGGGATGGGAGCATGCTCAGGGCAGATGGAATCTTAAGAGAATTTAGCTACCAAACTCTAAAAAGTCTTTACAGAGCATGTGGAAACTAAGATTTTTTCAGAGACTTATTACAACCAAATTTGGGTGTATTTTCCATGGCGGGGACCTCCTTGATACCTGGGGAATCCCTGTGCTAAATTTCAAAGCATGGAGGTACTAGAGATTCCAGTGAAAGGATTGTAAGAATTTAATAGGGGTAAACCAATATTTTTCCCTAACCTTATTCTCATAGCCATAAAAACTTTTAAACTGAAACTTAAAAATCAGCCAAAGGCAACCAAGTATGAAAAGTTTCAGCCCAAACAGTTGTTTGGCAAAGTTATAAAAAGCTAAAAAGAATGTCTTATAATAGAAAGGTGGGAGACCACCTTCATGAAGACTACCTGTGCCACCTATAATTAATACATTTGTCTGGTTTAAGGTCAAAAGGCTGTGATCCTTTAGCCTGACCTCCTGCATAGCACAAGTCTTAGAATTTCATCTAATAATTCCTGCATTGAGTTCAATGACTTGTGGTAGAGCTAGATCATATCTTTTAGAGAGATAATATACACTTACTCCAGGAATTTGTCATATAGAGAAAGGAGATTTTCCAAATCATACTGCCTGAAAAATAGCGAGGCCCAGAAGTCACTTGCCGTATAGACAAGAAGTGATTTTGACTTCCCTTATCACTTAAAAACACAACTGTTCTGTATCTGTATCAATATTAAGTGTCTATTTAAGGTATCACAAGCTTTCAAATATTGTGAGTCATCTCAAAAGAGTCACGATACTTTAAAAATATTTTTTGGTCTTTTTTTTTATTTGCTTTCTGGGTTTTGAGCTTGGGGCATGTTTTCAAGATTTTCTCTGCAACCATGAGAGCTAAATATTTTTTGTTTGTCACAAAATCACAGGGCTCCAGAAGCTGAGGCTTCAAGAAAATTCCCTAATATTGTGAGACTCCTGATCAGAGTCACAAAAGTTGGCAACACTGTGGAAACTAAAGGTGAAGTAGGTAAAATAAATAGCATCCATAGAGAAGGGTGCATCAATACTTTTGTTGTTTTCAGAGATCTGGAACTCTTGAGTTCTTTACTGACTGTGGTTAAGAAATTCCTTTGCCACAACTATTTTCCTTGATCACCTGACACATCGTTCCCAAAGGGGTTAAACTAGAAACCCAGAGAGCTGACAGCCTAGGAGACTGTGGGAGTGTGTTGTAAGTGACTGAAGGGGTTCAGGAGGTCTCAGTCACTGGTCTCAAGGTCTAGGGTGGCTGCGCAGCAGCAGCACCCTACATCAGGGTCAGACAAGAGGTGCCTTACAGTCAGAGAGCTAGAGCCAGTGACTAGACTCTTTCCAGACACAGATAGCTTAGAAACATGTGGGACCCACTAATTGGGTCCACTCACAACAGACTGGTGACTGGATCATGGGTTACTGGAGCAGTTTGTAACACACTGGTTTTTTTTGGTGGGGATGGGGAAGAGGAGCAGCATTTGTTTATGCACAGGGTAGACGCAGATACTGTCATTGCATGTATTGTTACTGGCATTGCGTTTTGATTTTCTGTTCATGTAAACTAAGCTGTAAAGATGTTCATCCACGCATTTTCTGTTGTAGAGTTCTGCTGTGTTGAAAATTAGTAGTGCTGTCTGTAAGCACATAACACTAATTGCACTTTTCCCATGTATCCTTGGGACTGCGAATATTTCTGAACCAGGTAGTGCATGGGCGTGGGACAGACAGAAAAGTGTTTGCAGTATCACGGCATCAAACAGTTAAAATTTCAATTATAGCACCATTCAATTTCATGTGCTATGAATCATGGGACCTAACCTGCAAACATTTTCAGTCTATCATACTCAGGAAGGAGGAGCCACACACAAGTCAACAAAACTATAACATTTGTTAAAAATATGAGATGAAATGTGTAGTTAAAAGATTTTTAAAAGAACTGTCAGCCAATCATCTTTAAAACATTAAGGGAATGAATCTGTGAAAACCAGACCTTTATAGATTGGGTAAGGGTCAGAAAGAAGATGGTTCACTGCATTGTGAGAATTGGGGTGGAGGACTATTGAAACTTAAGACGTGGTACACGCCCCTTGCCCAGTCCACATGGCATACTGGCACAGGTATGGGGCCACGCCACAGCCTAAAAAGTGTACTTACCTATACCCCTCAGGCATGGTATCTTCCTTGCCCTGTACTCACCTTCAGATAATGCTTCTGGGGTTTAGAAACTTTGACCTAGTGGCCGAAACTCTGCCCCCTGACATACCCATGTAACCCCACTGGCTTTGCTGGAGTTGCACAAGGGTATCGGAAGGCAGTATTGCACTTTAACATATTTTCTGTACAGCCACAGGTTGGATTCAGTTCAAAACCAAGTTTCTTTGTTCCGCTTCATTGAGCCTACCTTGATATTTATGTTCTGCCCTGAACCTTTTTTCTTCTGGCTTTAAGGGAAAAAAACGATTGCAAACATATCATGTTTACTATAAGGTTTCTGACCTACAAGAACATTGAAAAAAGGGTACTGTACTCTCATGTGTAGTCACACTGATGTCCATCATAAACCATATATATCTAGTAAGTACCTCTGCAGAACATAAAACCCCTCAGAATCAGCCTTGAAGAAGTTATGTTCTATTTAAAATGTCTAACTTTTCGGTACTTTCTTTATCCCCTGGGAGAGCTTGATCTGAAACTGCAGCTTCATTTCAGTCTCAGCTTCACCAGTATCCCTTCCCCATCAGAGATGCTGTTTTTGTTTTGTCTATTTAAAAAGTGTGCTGCCAGGGTACGCTGCTTCTGTCCAGACTGCCATTCCTCGTTGAGTGGTTAGGCCATTTGCTTTCAAGTTTTAACCCTCCAGCCTCTTACGCTGACTTATCTATCCAGCTTATAGGCTCTGCTACATTATACGCCACTGGCATAGTGTACATGTAGCTACAAGCCACAGTGAAAAAGTACATCATGCCCACATTGCGGTGTATAGCTGCACATGCCAGTGAAAGGCTCTGGTGGGGGGGTGCAGTCTTTCCCCACAGTGTGGAAGGGGTTCAGCAGTGGGGAGCTGCCACAGCCTTTCCTAGCTGCCTCCATCCTGCCAGAGCCTTTCCCCACTGCCAGAGTTTTTTCCTGTAGTGTGGAAAAGTTCCAGCAGCAAGAAGGCAGTGAGACACTATACTGCTAAAAATAGCAGTGTCCATGGAGGCATGACTTGGGGAGATAGAGAGCTGTGTAGGCTATGTGCTTGCATACATACCCACACCCTTCACGTGTGTCTTTACTCACCTCAGCCGTGCCTCATCCTCTACACTGCTGTTTAGACCCATGACAGGGGGGACTATGTGTGTACGTACCTTATGTGCTACTGAAAGAAGAGTGCAGTGTAGACACGCCCTCCATGACTAGATCTAGTTGGAAAATTTTCAGACAGAACAGACTTCCATCGGAAAATGCTGTGTCATTGAAATTGACTTAATTTTAACAACTAAAGCTTTTACTTTTTAATATTGGACATATTTCAATATTTTATATTTATTTAATATTTAATATTTTATATTAGAATGTTTTGACTTTATCAAAGTTATGTTTGATATTTCCACAGCAAAATATTTTGGAATTTCCATTTCATAGTAAATTTAGAAATTTTGATTTTTCATTCCAAGTTGGAATGTAGGGAAATTTAACAGTTTCTTCCGGGATGTAAATCTGTTTTCCAGACAGGTTTAATAATGATCTGGGGGAGGTATTCAAGTTACATAAATGTCATTCTACGTGTCGGAAGCAAAGCTAGATGAATAACAAAAATGTTTAATCAGTAACAAATTGCTATTCAAATCCCTTTTTGTTCACTTTTTCTCTGGTCATTTGAATGACAAGACCAATCTGCATGTTTGTTTTGGGCAGCAAAACAACTCTTCATGCAAGCGTAAGCATTATTATTATTATTTATTTTTACTATAGCATCACCTAGAGATCCACTGCATTGTACTAAACGCTGTACACATATGTAATAAGAGCTGTCTTGAAGAGCTGCAATCTAAATAGACAATCAGACAGTGTGTGGGAGAAAGTAAAGATTATTACTGCAGTTACACAGATGGTGAGTTAAGGGCACAGATTAAGTGATTTGCCCAAGGTCACGCAGGTCATCCATGGCAGAAGCAGGATTTTTATCCCAGATGTCCTGAGACCCAGTCCACAAGACCATCCTGCCTCTCTATATGCATGAGCAGCAGCAAGCAGGGAGGTATAGGGACAGGAGGAGATGATGAGCAAGAGAAAGATTTTGTCTATTAATACTGTGCATGTTCCAGAGCCAGAACGTGAAGCAAAGTGCTGTGATTAGACAGTGGGGTGAGAGCAATCAAAGACTGGGAAGTTATGACATTTTCTGTATTATTATACATCTCTTTCTCAATACAGTCTAATGTTTATTTTTGAACCTTCACAGTGTAATAACTTGTCCATGGTGACACAGAGATCTTCTCCCTGAGTGGATACTATTAATTTGGACTCTATCAGCACATCAGAGCATTCAGAGTGGAAGGAACAAGATGCATTACCTTGCACTTGTCAACATTACATTTGTGCTAATATTGTGTTGCCCGGTCCCATACCTTTAGTATGTCTTTCTGCAGTTTGTCACATGCTTTTGAGTCTTGGCTACCAGAATTTATTCTGTATTTCTTTTAGTTAATTTAATATAACAGTCAGGAAAGAGGCCCCATTGTGCTAGGCATTATCCATACACATGGAACCTGGCTCAAGGGGCTGAGACCTTGTCTTGACTAGGGAAAAAAGTAGGATTGTTTCCAGAGGTTGGCTAACAAACATGGTAACTAATGTGGTAAAATCCTAGTGAAGACAAGGCAGTTTCTAGTTTTCACATGAGTTAGCATCGTCAAGGTAAATATTAATGTGTGAAAGCTACAAACTGCCTTGTCCTCACTAGGATTTTACAATGTGTTAGTTACCATGTGTTAGCTAATATGGTAAAAAAGATCACCTTTTTTTATAGTGTGGACACACATTCAGAAGAAATTGTGTCTTATCCACAACTCTCACTACACTATTCACTGTGTTTATCATATCATTAACATGGGCACGACTCTGCATATGAAGTAATCTACTGTTAGTGTGGGAGTGACTATGCTAATGTTTGTGTTTAAGTTACTGAGCATGCCCAGTGTGAACTTACAAGTTTCTCGAAGCCAGAGATGTCTGACTGGTTCCACAGTTGCAAAACTGTAGAATTTTTCTTAAGCATCACATGAAAGCATTTGGAGGGAGATGCATTCAAAGTCTTCTGGAGAGGTCCACAGTTACTCTCTCCCCTTTTCCAAGTACCTCAAAAACTTCAGGCAAAAATAATTGACAGGCCAGACTGACACCTATTTATCACTTCCTACTAGCTGTTCAGACCACTGTTTAGTGGACCAGAACCTAACAGTCTTCCATATGATTTTCTGGAAGTTGTTTGTAAATATGAGACATATATAAAAAGAGCAGAACGGAAGCTCTGGTCTGAAGGATTCTCTGATGATCACAAGTTAGCTGATCAGTAATCATTTTTAAAGATATCAGAAACAGGTTTGAAAATCCTGCTTTCATGCTGGAAAAAGGCAACTAGCCAGTCAAATGATAAAGTTGATAGAAACCTTGCTCTGTGGGCTTAATCAGAATGAAGAGTTGCATCCCTAATCACTGACTGTGTAACCAAAAATACAGCCCATGGCAACCATTAAATCATATTCATTGACTTTGGCCTCTTTTCCCTGGGTAACCAAAACCAGGGAGAATAACAAGCTAGTCACAGCCGTCTGCCTATCAAAATCGGTCAAGACAAAATATTGTTTCCTTTTGGGGTGTCAGTGCTTTACTAAGCTATTAAGCCTTAAGCGGCAACACCTCCTGCTGTATCAGAAACTTCATGACAGAACTGGTAGGTGTGCTAGTTTATTCTGGTCACATCTGCAGTGTCACAGCTGTCTCTTGAGAATCAATGAGCCTTGGATGAGGAAAACTCTAAAGGCTATGAATTTCTCTTGACAGGGAGACACACTGTAACCCAATTCTTCTGACTATATTTCCATAGACAAACAAGAGTATGTGTCTCCTGCTGTCTGAAAGGTCTAGTGCTAGAAGAAATGGCAAAGACAGTTTGTGACAGCACAGGTCCCTAAAAACCAGTCCAATCTAATAGAATTAGTCTCACAGGACACTTAGATGCTTTTAAATATAAGGCCTACTCTGTCAGCAGAGATGATACTTCAGCTAACAAACATGATGACATAGCCACAATACTTTTTTTACAGCCCATCAGTCAGTAAACAGAACCTTAACCAAACATTTACAATAAACCCTCAGATGGGCACAAGAAATAGGCATCTGCAAGTGTCGGGTGCCAGAAAGTGTTACCTCCTCAGGCGGAAAAACAATGTGGCTTTATTTCCCAGTTTGTAGAGACCTTGCCTTTTGATTTTAAGAACAGGTAATGCTGTTTATTTGAGGGGGGAATAAAGACTCATTCCCCCATAGGTTTCAGAGTAGCAGCCGTTAGTAGTAGCAGAGTAGCAGCTGCAGAGTAGTTAGTCTGTATCCGCAAAAAGAAAAGGAGTACTTGTGGCACCTTAGAGACAAACAAATTTATTTGGGCATAAGCTTTCGTGAGCTACAGCTCACTTAATCGGATGCATGCAGTGGAAAATACAGTGGGGAGATTTATATACACAGAGAACATGAAACAATGGGTGTTACCATACACACTGTAACAAGAGTGATCAGGTAAGGTGAGCTATTACCAGCAGAAGAGTGTGGGGGGGAACCTTTTGTAGTGATAATCAAGGTGGGTCATTTCCAGCAGTTGACAAGAACATGTGAGGAACACTGGTGTGTGTGTGTGGAGGGGAGAATAAACATGGGGAAATAGTTTTAGTTTGTGTAATGACACATCCACTCCCAGTCTTTATTCAAGCCTAAATTAATTGTATCTAGTTTGCAAACTAATTCCAATTCAGCAGTCTCTCGTTGGAGTCTGTTTTTGAAATTTTTTTGTTGAGAATTGCCACATTTAGGTCTGTAATTGAGTGACCAAAGAGACTGAAGTGTTCTCTGACTGGTTTTTGAATGGTATAATTCTTGACGTCTGATTTGTGTCCATTTATTCTTTTACATAGAGACTGTCCAGTTTGACGAATGTACATGGCAGAGGGGCATTGCTGGCACATGATGGCATATATCACATTGGTAGATGTGCAGGTGAACAAGCCTCTGATAGTGTGGCTGATGTGATTAGGCCCTATGATGGTGTCTCCTGAATAGATATGTGGACACAGTTGGCAACGGGCTTTGTTGCAAGGATAGGTTCCTCGGTTAGTATTTTTGTTGTGTGGTGTGTGGTTGCTGGTGAGTATTTGCTTCAGGTTGGGGGCTGGCTGTAAGCAAGGACTGGCCTATCTCCCAAGATCTGTGAGAGTGATGGGTCATCCTTCAGGATAGGTTGTAGATCCTTGATGATGCATTGGAGAGGTTTTAGTTGGGGACTGAAGGTGATGGCTAGTGGCGTTCTGTTATTTTCTTTGTTGGGCCTGTCCTGTAGTAGGTAACTTCTGGGTGCTCTTCTGGTTCTGTCAATCTGTTTCTTCACTTCAGCAGGTGGGTATTGTAGTTGTAAGAACTCTTGATAGAGACGTTGTAGGTGTTTGTCTCTGTCTGAGGGGTTGGAGCAAATGCGGTTGTATCGTAGAGCTTGGCTGTAGACAATGGATCGTGTGGTGTGGTCTGGATGAAAGCTGAAGGCATGTAGGTAGGAATAGCGGTCAGTAGGTTTCCGGTATAGGATGGTGTTTATGTGACCATCGTTTATTAGCACTGTAGTGTCCAGGAAGTGGATGTCTTGTGTGGACTGGTCCAGGCTGAGGTTGATGGTGGGATGGAAATTGTTGAAATCATGGTGGAATTCCTCAAGGGCTTCTTTTCCATGGGTCCAGATGATGAAGGTGTCACAAATTAGACGTCAAGAATTATACCATTCAAAAACAGTCGGAGAACACTTCAATCTCTTTGGTTACTTGATTACAGACCTAAAAGTGGCAATTCTTCAACAAAAAAACTGCAGAAACAGACTCCAATGAGAGACTGCTGAATTGGAATTAATTTGCAAACTGGATACAATTAACTTAGGCTTGAGTAAAGACTGGGAGTGGATGTGTCATTACACAAAGTAAAACTGTTTCTCCATGTTTATTCCCCACCACCACCACTATTCCTCACATGTTCCTCACATGTTCTTGTCAACTGCTGGAAATGGCCCACCTTGATTATCACCATAGGGTGACCAGATAGAAAGTGTGAAAAATCAGGATGGGGGTGCGGGGTAATAGGAGCCTATATAAGAAAAAGCCCCAACAATTGGGACTGTCCCTATAAAATTGGGACATCTGGTCACCCTATTCCCCCATTAAATTCCATGAACATGTGTATGCTTGTGGATCATCTTTCCCACTTTTTTGCAAAAGTGTTATGTCTTGTTTAAGTGAAGGCAATCTTCCATCTTTTCTCTTATTCCTCCCAGGAAAACAGATGCTTTAAAATACTGAGATCCTACATCAGAATCTGAAACAAAACGTTAGGTCCCTTCTGCTTTGATTATTTTCTCAGATGTCTTATTTGATGGTTTTGTGTCCACTGTGGCTTTCTGACATGGATTTTTAACTTTAGGGACTAAAATGTTGTTATGAGTCTTACATTCCTGGACAAAATATTAAGTTGAATTCTTCCTTTCATGCATTATCTTCCTTACAAGTTTCATGTTCCTGAAACAAAAACTTCTGTAGTCTTAAAACAAAAACACTCAGATATTCCCACAATAATGATGCTCTATAATAATCTCTTACACTCCCCACAAAAAATGTGATCACCATATTTTGAGGAAAAAAACTCCCTTTTGAACAGTTCTGATTTCCTATGACTGCTAATATTAGCTATGGATAAGGATACAATTTTGTCATGGAGGTCACGGATTCCATGACTTTAACAGACTCTGTGACTCCCAGCTTCAGCTTCAGCCCTGGGCGGGAGGGCTCGGGCTCCAAACAGTCAGCCCTGCCGCAGCAGCAGGGCTCAGGCAGTCAGTCCCACACCGCAGGGCTTTGGCGTCTGTGATTTTTCTGTGTATTGCCAGCGTCCTGCCCGTGAATCTTAATAAAAATCCCCATGCCAAAATCTTAACCTTAGCTGTGGACAAATTAATGTCTTGTTAACAAGGAACATATGAGGACAACATGACATTTGACTCCAGTTAATGTATGTAGAAGAATTTCGTTAATGCTGGGCATCTGTCTATTGCTTTTGCATTTTAGTTTAAAAACTATATGGTCCCTAGGGTGATAGACTGGGCTCTTTTTAGGCGGCATTTGGGCATTTTTCAGAGACCTTTCCCCATCAAAAGTCCTTCCATTTATATGGGCGCTTGGTTGCCAAGGTGTTTTAAAAGTGACTATAGAGGGCAAACGTGTTTATGAAGGTTGAGTACAGCTAGATAGCAGGTCAGGGTTTATCTTCAACCCTGCCCTGCTCCATTCACTTTTCCCTGGTGTAGAGTTCCCTGTGGAAAACACAAGTTTGCAAGCTGTCCTCCTCCAAGCAGCTCTGTTCTAAGAGTCGGCTAACTCTGGAGCACAGCAGCACTCCTCCTGTTTGCCATCTCTTCCTGTGACAAACTCTCCCTTTTACGCTTATTTTCTCCAAGTGGGCAGGCTCTGCAGGTGTTCCAATTTAGTACCAGACAAGCCCATAGGAGCTCAGAATCCTTTTCCTGATTGAATTGGGGGTGTGCCCGATCACAGACAGATCCTCGTCCTCACTGATGTCAATGGACCTATGAAAATTTACAATAGATGAGGATCTGCCGTCATGTTTACATTTCTTGCCAAACTGAGGGCTCATTTCCAAAATGAAGCTGTTATCATTATGTATGGGATCTACACTGAAGGAAGGAAGGTTCTGGAAATAGATAGAATGAGTGATTTTGCACAGCCTGATGATCCCTTAATAGCAGGAAGCCACATGGTTTGAAAAGTTTATTTCAAAATATGTAAGGGTTTCTGGTTTTCACCCAGATGTGATACATAACTCCACAGGTTCAGCTACACAATAGACACATTATTCTCTCTTTTTCTATGCAAATTTTATAACTGTAAAGTTAGGTATTTTTTAATAAAGGAGCTGCTCAGTGCAACAAAAATAAGTCTACTCACAGGACTGGAGGATGCGAACTTGCTGCCTTATTTAGAGTGTATGCCTGGGGGGTGGGCTCCCAGTGACTCAGTGGGACAGAAGGGAGGGGTAGAGCATGGTTCCATCACATAATTCTCCGGATAATCTAGCTAACACTATCATGACCACCTTACTATAGTCTTAATGGTTTTTTTTGGAGATGTGGTAGTAGGAATTAGATCTCAAACTTGTTTATTAAAAGTTGGGACAATTTCTCCTAGAGAAATTGTTGCTGGAAATCTTGTACCTCTGAAATTGTGATTGAATACGAAAGGAGATTTTTGTTAGGTGCTTTTCTAAATGCTATGTGGTCATTGTATTAAATCAATGAAGTTGCATGGTGTAGGGGAAAAGCCTTCTTTCAAGTTCCCCTGTTTGTAGAAATGTTAATATATCTTCATGTTGGTCTCTGATAGTGAGCATATTCAAAAGACAATATCTTTGTGACCTGCAGACATATTCACATGTTGACAGGATAACTATATTTATTCTTATTAAGGTTGTTAATGTTGTTTAATATTGTTTCCTGTTATGAATATTAAGCATTTGTCATATGCCTGGTGAGTGTATCTTCTCTAGTAGCATCTGGTTCAAAATCCGTTATGATAGGAAGAGAAACTCTCTTTATGGGAGCCCCAAATATCAGGTTTTAGAGTGGAGGTTCTGCTCCTCCTCACATGAAGCCATGGAGCTTGGCTCGCCTCTACTTATACAGAGAGTGCAATTCATATACTTTGCGGCATCAGCAGGTAGCATTCACCCCTGCCTGGGAATGCAGTGTTTCTCCTACTGACCTCCCTGAGGAGTTCATTAGGAGCCCTGATGACAGTGAGCATGCAGAAGATGTGAGGAACCAGTGCATCTCCCAGGCACTGTGACATCACCCACTTTCTACGCCGCTCAGGCCAATTTAGACCTGGCAGATTGCAGATTGTGTCCAGCCTGTTTGATTTTTTTTTTTTAAGTACTTTTTCATAAGGGAAAAAAACTTCAAAAATGTCATTCAAACTGATATTCTTTTATGCACTGGACAAGTTTTAGGTTAATGTGACATATCTGTTAAATATTATAAAATGTATTGGCCTTGAAAGGTTTGTGACTATGCTTTCTGATTCACGTTACCTTAGTAACTAATAGCACATGGCATTGTGAGTATCAGTGACCAGGAAAGCTGAAAGCAGTTTAAATGCTCCAAGTGGAAATATGTAATTTTTCAGTTATATTAAAGTAGCAGCAGGATCTTTGCTACTAATAACTTGTTGGGGCTTGGAGCATTTTAAACTAAAACTGTGTTAGTGGTGGAAGAGAATGTATAATTAGAAGGCATTTGTAAGAAAATGGAACTACACAAAAGCAAGAAATGATGCCTGCACTAAATGAGATATCCATGAATATAAATACTGGGTTGTTAAAAACATTCACTTCAGTGGGACTCCACACATGCCTAAGGATTACTCAAAAGTTGAAACGATCTTGCCTTTAGTAAGGTGCACTAGAGTCACTACTCTTCTGGGAGACACATGAAATGCATAGTGTGACAACTTCTACAGAGGAATAAGGAAGATCACTGGAGCAAGAATCACAGACCCAGGATAAAGTGAATGAGCAGGGAGTGCAAAATCTCCCACAAGCATCTGTCTGTTTAGGAAATACACCACTATTATTGTTCTAGTAGCTTTTTTCTAGTTGAGTGAAACTTGTTTTTAACTTGGTTGTTAATATTTTTATACCCTGTAAGATGGTTTAGAATTCTAAACAGGTACTTGCTTGCTCTCCTCCCCTCATAATTGTGGTTAAACAGAGGAGAAATATACCGAATAGTAGACATAAAATGTGCTCGTATTAGGATAAGTCTGTGCTACTCAAGAGGCACTCATTTCCTGAAGAATTATTTAAATCTTTACTCTCTTTATCTTAAGAGGACTTTATCTGGAATGGATTTAAACATGCTGTGATTGCATGGTTCAGATCCTGAGCTTCACTGGTGTTGTGCCTGATGCAACAAGGAGAGGAGCACAAAGGTGACTTTATGCCATAGTAGTGTCTCCCGGAATCTAGGGCTGGCAAGGGACCAGTTCACTACCTGGTGCACTGGCAGCCCAGCCCTTCAGGTATTTTCCACACACACACACATGCCTTTTCTGTTCCAGCCAGGAGGTAAGGTTGTGCAGAACTGGTGTAGCCAAGTCTGTGCTATCTGCTCATTCCCTTTAGTCATGGGGAATTCCCAACCAACCAACTGATACAGATTTTGTCCCTTAATGTGCAACAGAAGTCAGAAAGGTAAATTAAATGTTAGGTGGTATTGAGGAGAGGAAAGAACAAATATGACTCCAGTTCATGTATGCATATAAAAGAATGAGGGCTGCTGCTGAGGACACCGGTATTGTTTGGGCAAGAGAAGCTGTCAGACTTAGATTTGGCAGGCAATATAGTCATACTGGATACCAGCTTGGTTGGAATGAGAAAACTTTCTATGGGCATAAAGGTAGCAGCTGCTAAAGTGAGAGGCTGAAGACCAAGCCCATGGAGATAGGTGAGAATGCTGTCAAGACTCATGGATACGTGGTTGGTAGAGAAGCCTATGAATGAAGTGATGACATTTTTTATCTTGGAAGTACAATATCTGTTAATTGCCAGCTCACTAAAGAACTGAAAGCAAGATTAGTAAAGCCAGTGGCTCATTTTTCCTGTTTGCCAAACATCTGAAAGAGTAAGAAGATACATCTACACACTAAAATGAGACTGTACAATGCTGCTGTCCTCCCAACACTACTGTATGCCTTGGAAACACGGTAGCTGAGTGCCTTCCACCAGTGTTGTTTAAGAAGATTCTTGGAAATTCATTGGACAGATTGTGTAACCATGGAAGCAGTGCACTGCACTGGTCAATAGATGTGGACTCAATAATTAGACAGAGATTTGACCATGTCATCAGGCTATCCCATGTCAGAAGCACAAGCTATGTCTTAAGTTGTATTCCACCTGAAGGGAAAGAGAAGGCGTAGATGATAAAGAATGACCTACTGCAGGACAATCAGAAAGGATGATGCCACCATGGAGACAACTTTTAATGGAATTGAACATCTTGTTCTGGACAGACAGCAGTGGGGAAAATTGGCTGCCTCATGTGCCACTAGATACAGGAAATAGTAAACCTAAATGAGCCTTCCAATATAACATCTACGTTTCTATACTTTAGCACACACAAATAAACACATTCCCTTCTGGTCTTTTTTCAGTGAAGATTTCTCAGTCTTTATAGTGCAACCATAATATGTAGTGTTTGTCCCATGGACTCCCCAGAGCTTGAAAAGAATGGCAACAGCTCAGCTCTTTACAAAACACTTCAGAGCCTTGTCAGCAAACACTAGTCTGGGGGATGAGGCAGCATTGCAGCCCTTCGGTTAATAGTTGACTGGTCTCCTCAGTTGTTGGTGAAATGGAAATCTGGAAGGTGGTACAGGTATTGGGATCAGTTAATAAAATCTCCATTCCCTGAATCTCTGTAAGGTTCTCACACTACAGGGCATTATCTTTCCCCCACAAGCTAAGGACATGAAAGCCCTCAGCTCACTGAGCTCTACCCCTATTCTCTCTTTAATGGAGTCAAAAATTCCAGTTTAAAGCAGTTAGTTAATAGGTAAATGTAAGTCCCATAGGCTCTGTAACCTCAGAGATATGTCTACACTGAAGTAAAAGACCTGTGGCTGGCCCATGTCAGCTGACTCATGATCAAGGGGCTATAAAATTGCAGTGTAGACATTCAGGCTCAGACTTCAGCCCAAACCCAAATGTCTACACTGCAGCTTTATAGCCCTGCAAACCGAGCCCTGAAAGCCCTAGTCAGGGAATACGGGCCAGAGGCAGGTGTTTTATTGCAGTGTAGACATACCCTATGGAGCACAAATGCTCCCCTTTCAGCTCACTTTCTAGGTCCATAAAACACACTGCAGTGGACCAAATATTATCTTAATGGTGCACTTCCCTTGTAAGTAAAGCTGGAATAGCACTTACCTGTATCCAAGGTGGTACAGGTATGGGGACTCAACCTACAGAACAGACAGAGCTCTCAGTAGTGGATGTAGCCAGGACTGAGTGCCCAAGGCTGTCTTTAACTCCTATGTTTATAAACTAGACGAGAGGAGCGTATGTCACAGGAAAACATCTGTTATAAAAGGGGAATCCATTTTCTTAAAAAAGGAGGGAAATTACATATTAGGAATAGTCATGCAGAAGCTGTCCTAACCAGAATATAACACTTTATGGGTAGGTTTAATTGTTGGAAAATTGTCTCGTCTAGGAATAAGTACATGAAAATATGGGGGGTAGGTGCAGAATACTCATAAAAAGAACTACAGGTTGAATTTTCAAAATATAAACCTTAGTTTTGCAATTTTTTTATTTAATACAATTGGCATTCTTTCCCTCCTCCCCCGGTAAATTGCAAACTAAATTTAAATTATTTCAGTAAAAGTAGACATGATAAAACATGCTATACTAAAGTAAATAAAGGCAAGGTTTTATTTTTAATATATCTATTATCTGAAAGCAAGTGACTACACCCATCTGCAGAATATTAAGGGTTAAACACAATTTTTGAAATTTAAAAGTCTGACTGAATATGAATCAGGAAATTCTAATATAGCTTCTTAAATTGAGTCACCTGCTGCGAGTCTAGCAGATTAAAAGCTCAGTCCTATAGGTTACTGAACCAGAATTGCTTCATTCAGGCTCTTTAATATTCACTTTAAATCCTGAGCTATTGAAAGTCCTGACCCAAAGTTCCCTGAAGTCAATGTAAAGCTTCCATTGACTTTACATTGCTCCAGGGATGAAAATTAACTTAGCAGGCCTCATTTCAGCAAGACATTTACACATGCACATAACTTTAATTTGACTTCAGTGGGTCTACTCACATGTTTACATTTCTTGCTGAACTGAGGCCTCTATTTCCAAAATCAAGTTGTTATTATTTATGTATACGAATACAGTACCCACATATCATGGCTCTTGACTGTAACAAAGATCCACAAGATGACCCCAAGACACATTTACAGGAATGAGGTGATGATTAACAAAAAATGTCTATGCTATTTGTTTAAAGTTGTCACTTAGCAAGGCTTTCCCCCAAACTCAGGTGAGGTGGACAAATATGCAATATTTGTGAAACCCCAAAGGGAAAGAAGGGGAAGCCAATTAAAACCATTAGTACTGTAGAATACAAAATGGTAGTGTTATCTAATGATTAAAAAATGGGCCTGACAATCATAACCTAGAACAAGAGGTTAGGAAATCTATATTCTATTTCAAATTTTCTATCAATTTTCTATATAAATGTAGGCAAGTCCCTTAACCACTCTGCACCTTAGTTACCCCATGTGTAAAATGCCGCTAATAAATGCTAACCAAATCTTTGTATATCATTGGACAGAAGAACTATGAAATGCAAAGTATGATTAATATTTGCACTTTTAAACTATCTTTCATTTAAGGAGTTCAGAGCACTGTTAAAACTCTAATATAATAAACTCTAATAATAGTTCATAAACCCCTGTCAGGTAGGTGAATTAATATCCCCATTATCCTGGAAAGTGAGGGACAAAGAGGTTAAGTGATTTTCTGAAGGTCACATTCCAAGTCAGTGGCAGATCCAGCAACATGACAATCCTCCCTGTGCTCTGAAGAAAGTATGTTGATGCACAACAGGGAAAAGTGAAGCAAGATGCTTCAGAGACCTCTAAATTGTGACCTGTAGCTGATCAGTAGCCTATGACTATGGAGTATGGAATGGGGTAACAAATGTGGTCCTGTTATCCTCCCCAGTATGGGGTCCAGGCTATGCACAAACTCTCTAACTATGCCCACTGTCATCACTATGTGGTATATCAGGAAAACTCACTGGAATTTGCTCTGTGTTATAATAGGAGTCCAGAATCTTCCTGTTTGGATCACCAGTACAGCAAAGACACTGAGCCTGATTCTCCCCTTTCTTGCCCTTTTAACCCAGCATAGATCTGTTGACCCCAATTACTCTTAATTTAGACCAGCTTCTGTTGCCTTTTGGCCATAATGTGGTCAAATAAAAAGGTTCAGGGTTTTGGTCCATGAAACTACATAATAATATCCATGTACTACAACAGCAATAGTTACTTTTTAAACAAATACTAAATATTGTGGGGTTGATACTTCAGTGAGTTAGGGCCTCTTTGCACTACTCAGGCAGCACAAATGGGCTACAATTTAGGGGCAATTTAATGTCCTCCTTTGACCGGTGGACCAGTCTACTGGATAGGGGGAAGCCGTAGACGTGATATATCTGAACTTGAGTAAGGCTTTCGACACAGTCCAACACGACACTCTCATAAACAAACTATAGAAATATAGTCTAGATTAATTTACTGAAAAGAGGGTGCACAACTGGTGGAAAGAGCATTCCCAAAGAGTAGTTATTGATGATTCACTGTCAAACTGAAAGAATTCAAAGGATTCAAAATCAAAATGATCTTGATCAATTGAAGAACTGGTCTGGAATCAACAAGATGAAATTCATTGAAGACAAGTGCAAAGTACTATACTTAGGAAGGAAAAATCAAATGAACAAATACAAAATGCGAAATAGCTAGCTAAGCAGCAGTACTACTGAAAAAAATCTGGGGATTATAGTGGATCAAAAAATTGAATATGAATCAACAATGAAAAAGGCAAATGTAACTCTGTGTTGAGTTAACCGGAGTATAATAAGTAGGACACAGGAGGTAGTTTGGTCTGCTCTACTCAGCACTGGCGAGACCTCAGCTGGAGTACTGTGTCCAGTTTTGGGCACCAATGAACAAATTGGAGCGAATCCAGAGAAGATCAACAAAAATCATAAGAGGTATAGAAACCAAGACTTATGAAGGAAGGTTGAAAGAATTGATCATGTTTTGTCTAGAGAAATGAAAGCTGAGAGGGGAATATGATAACAGTCTTCCAATACATAAAAGATTGTTATAAAGAGGACAGTGATAAATTTTTCCCCAAGTTCACCCAGGGTAGACAAGAAGTAATTGGTTTAGTTTATAGCCAAGAAGATTTAGATTAGATATGCAGAAAATCTTTCTAACAATAAAGATAGTTAAGAACTAGAACAGATTACCTAAGAAGGTTGTGGAATACCTGTCCCATTGGAGGTTTTTAAGAACAGGTTAGACAAACCCTTGTTAGAAATCATCTAGGTATCTCTAAGTCCTGCTTCAGCTCCAGTGGCTGGTCTACATGACCTCCTGACCTATATATCTATGAGTCTACGATCTGGTTGCATAGCCAAACAGAGAACTCCCGTGTCAAAAAGGAACTCCTTGCTGGTGTATTTATGCAGAGGCCAGATCCTGTGCCATCTTCTCCCCACCCCTTCCATGGAAGCATGTCAGGGGATAGAAGGGAAGTCTGCAGTAGCTTACATTTTCTGTTTTATGTTCTGTAGGGTCAATTTGAATTTGTCAGTCTTATGTATTCTATGAGCATTTTTGGTAGTTAATCATGCATTCTCTTCACTATAGAACCTAGCAATATATGGCATGTTTTCATAATTTATTTGAGATCTATTGCTTATATTTCATACCATAGTCTTGCTGGTTTCTCACAGTTTAAAACACTAATCTTCAGGTTTCAGCTGCAATACTTTGTGTCTTTTATTTGAAGCAAGTCTTTAATTTGAATTACAAATTCTTTCATGTCTGACTTATCAGCAGTCTGCTGTATAGTAAGAGTCTCCAGGAGTGAATCATTTTACAATTCAAGCTTTGCAATATCACCAGCTTATGGAAATTAAATATATCATACCCTTTAGGCATTTTAAGTTTACTGCTAAAAATTCTAGCAGACCAATCCACAGCATGTGATCTCATTAAGCTGAGATGTTGCTGTATTTGAAGTTCATGCCTATCAGATGTAGGGCTGTGCATTGTATTTGAGTCTAAATACAAAAATCCTGAAAATTGTTTTCTCCTACAGTTTTTGCAAGGGGACTATCAACCTGACATATTAGGATCTGGACCTGGGCAAGCAGGGCCGGCTCCAGTTTGCCACCCCAAAGTGGTGAAAAAAAAAAAAAGAAAAACCTGATTGAGCTGCCGCCGAATTGCCGCCAAAGACACGAACGTGCCGCCCCAATAACACACGGAGTGCCACCCCTTCCTTCGCTGGGCCCTGTAGGGCCCTATTGCTCAGGGACAATCATTTCTTATACTTCCTGGTTCACAGATGTCATGGCTCGATGATTTCTGGAATACATATATATTTTTTAACTTTCATGTAATCTAAATTGGATTTTCCCATCCTTTAGCAAGCTTTTTTTTAGAGGTGTTTTATAAATTGATTAGGAATCGATGAACTGGCTCAGATATAATTAGGACTCCTGCCAAAGCTTTCTCAAAGTTCAGCAGTGTCAGGTGGTGGCAATAGTTGTGGTTTTTTGTTTGTGATTCTGCAATTCTTGGTCCCAGCCGCAGTTGGAATTGGAAGTGCAGAAATACTATGAGAACGGGCATTCCAGTAGTAAAACTGCCCTAATTATCAACAGGAAAGATTGGAAGTCTTACAACAATGTGTTGTGAGATTTCCTGCATAGTTCCGCATACCTGAGAAGTTATCTAATCTTTTGGGTGCTTACCTAAACCCAAACTATGAGCAACTTAAGGCTCCTTAATAATCAGTGTTGATAATCAGGCAAAAAGCCTCCTCATTTTTAAGTTAAGGCTGCTATTAGGATCAAATACCAAGTAATATTACAGTTAAAAAATTCTAAGCATTTAAGAGCAAGGAACCCAATAATTAAAAGAAGATAAGTATTGGAATACACTCCTTGCTAAATGTACACAGGTAAAATATTATATTGCATATTCAAAAAAAAATCTTCATGCTGCCCCTGTATTCCTACCCAGTGTCAAACAGATGAGAAACTCTCCGTCCTCCATCCTATGTATGACGTATGGTCCCCAGGCTCAACCAGTTTACCCACCCATCATTAGCCAGACACACCATTATCATTGCCTTTACCCCTTACCCCCAATCTTAATCTATGCTATTTACCCTCCATCCATAGACTCAAAAATCCAGTTACGACTTTCCTGTGTGCCCTTCAAACATTTTTATTAGTTGTGGTTATTATGATACTTCTCTGGCCAGGGGTGAGGGTGGAGTTAAGATTGTCTGTGGAATAAACAATCTGAATTTTTCAGGCCAAATCAATTTTGTCAAAGTTACAGGAGGCTAAAAAATAGACTTACAATATAATTTGACGACAGCCCTAACTGTAGATTGATCACAAAACTATTGTCTGTCCATACTGTAATAGTAGTGGTATTACTTCTGATTACTGCTGAACACACAGCAGAAGTACATATCACTGAGTAGTGCTGATGCTAAGAAGGAGGATTTTCTTCTTTCCCCAAACTCTTGTTCACCTGAGATAATGGCTAGAGCACTGCACGTGGGTCAGGAGACAGGTTCTAATCCCAGCTCTGACACCTTGTCTAGTGCAGGATTTAGGCTCTGATGTTAGCACCTGTTAACTAAAATGTTTTAGAAGTCTAGTGTAGACAAGGCACAATGACACAGATTTTTTACAATTTACTTATAATTTTGGGTGCCTCACTTTTGGGTGTCCAATCTGAGAGGCCTTGCAGGACCTGACTTTCAGAAAGTGTTTAGCTCCCATCCTCAGAAGATCAAGCCCTTTGAAAGAGGTGTCTAGTTGAGCAGTGACCTAGGGTTGCCAACCCTCCTGGTTTTGCCGGGAGTCTCCTGGAATCGGGCTCTATCTCCTGGAGGTTAGTGAAGCCTAACTGGGAGATTTTAGGCCACTAAAAAGTCTGGCAGTGCAGCAGGGCTAAGGCAAGCTCTCTGCCTGCTCTGGCCCCATGCCACTCCTGGAAGCAGCCGACACATCCCAGTGGCCCCTGGGGGAAAGCCAAGGGGTCTCCGTGTGCTGCCCCCACCCTGATCACCAACATCTCAGCTCCCAGTGCCCAGGAACTATGGCCAATGGGAGCTGTGGGGGCGGTGCCTGTAGGGTGTCAGTGAGTGGAAAAACCCTGCCCTCCCCTGGGGCCACAAGGACATGCTGGACACTTCTGAGAGTGGCGCATCACCAGGGCAGGCAGGGAGCTTGCCTTAGCCCCGCTGAGCCACTGACCAGGAGCTGCCTGAGGTAAGCACCGCCTAGCCGGAGCCCGAACCCTTCACCCCCTCCCTGCCCCAGTCCTGAGCCCCCTCCCGGAGCCCATACCCCTCACCCCCTCCTGTACCTTAATCCCCTGGCCAAGCCCTGTGCCCCTCCAGCACCCAAACTCCCTTACAGAGCTTGGACCCCGCAACACCTCCTGCATCCCAAGATGCTGCCCCAGGCTCAGCCCAGATCCCCCTCCCACACTCTTAACCCCTCGGCCCCAGCCCA
The DNA here is from genome assembly GCF_965152235.1 of Eretmochelys imbricata. NCBI lineage: Eukaryota > Metazoa > Chordata > Testudines > Cheloniidae > Eretmochelys > Eretmochelys imbricata. The sequence continues at coordinate 148,371,192 of NC_135572.1, forward strand.
GAGCCTGAACCCCCTCCCACACCCTTACCCCAGCCCAGTGAAAGTGAGTGAGGGTGTGGGAGAGCGAGCGACGGAGGGAGTGGGGATGGAGTGAGCAGGGCGGGGCCTCGGAGAAGGGGTGGGGTAGGGGGTGGGGCAAGGGTGCTTGGGTTTGTGTGATTACACAGTTGGCAAATGTAGAGGCAACCAAAATAACTAGTCAGTTTTGAAAATCTTGGCCTCTGACTTGAACACATGCTGTGCTTAATTTATAATGAAAGAGGTGCTGGGGCTCAAGCAATTTTTTTACATTCATAACTGATGCATGAAGTCCATAGGTGCCAGGGCTATGAATTGCAAAGCCTAGAAGTGCTGGGGCTCAGTGAACACATGCTAAAGGAAGAGTTAAAGTCTAGAAAGGAGTCCAGGCTTTAACTTGGCCAGCTTAGTATGTTTTAATGCCCTGTCTACTCCAGACTTTAAACATAGTAGCATGTTTTTGCTAACATTACCACTTTAAATCTTACGGTAGGCAAGGCCTAACATGCTGTGTAATCCTGGGCAAGTTACTTCCCTTTCCGTACCTCTCTTTCCTCTTTGTCTGTCACATCCTTTTAGATTGTAAGCTCCTCAAGGCAGGGACTGTCCTCAATAAGTCTTTGTACAGCACTTAGCAAAATGAGATGCTGATCTCAGTTGTGGTCTGCAGGCACTACAGTAAGATGAATAAAAAAATAATAATCTTTTCAGAAAGACTGTGTGGGGAAAAGGAGAGAAATCACTCATACAAGTAGGACTAATATTCTGTTTGGATGGCTGAATCATAGCTCTGTCACCCATGTGATCAGCTTTTTCTCTCAATTAAATGTGTACTTTGCTCTGAACACAAATAGCCTCTTTTGCGGGGTTTTGGTCCAAACCATCAAGTGCTAAAAGCAAGAAAATGTTAAGAACAAACATTTTGTACAAACAGCAGCCTTATCTTGAAGCTTAAAAAAAAGTTTAGTTCCCATTTTATCCAAACTGATTTTTCTCATCCTTAAAATGGGACCCTCTTCTCCAAAAAGGCACCATCTAAAAAACCCTTCTCTTGAAAAGCACCATCTATTTTTGGATAGTCCAGACATTTTTGCTAAATGGCATTTGATCCATGACCAGGATTTAACCCCCTCCCACTCCAAAAAAAAAAAAAGAAAAACGTTTAATAACAATCATCGCTAAATATGATAGCATCTTAATAAACATGTTCCAGAAGCTTAATTACCACCGGTGGGGTATGCCATTTACTATGATGACTATTAGTGGTAATAATAAGGACTAGATGTATGTGGGCTTGACTCAATTGCCTTCTTGTGTCCTTTTTTTGTTTATGACATACTACTTAAATTGTAAGCTTTGGGGCAGCTCTTTTTCTTCTTTTTGTACAGTGCCTAGCACAGTGGGATTTTGGTCCATGAGTAGGGCTCCTAAGTCCTGCTACAATACAAATAATAATTAATACTAAATTATGCTGCTTTATTTCAGGCCACCTTAAATCAAGCATCACAATTAAAGGTGAATAATGCTGCAAAAATTTCTCTGTAAATATATTTGTTCACATTTGTACATGAATTGGCCTTCTGAAGCCTTTTTGACCCTTTTGTATTCACTCTCCATGAACATGCTGGCGTGCAATTGTATTTGGCAGGAAGGTTCAACAATATAGCAACGTTGAGGTGAATGTCACTGAATATCCACAGAAGGTGAATGATGTAATCATATGTATATGCCTCATCGTATTTATGTTCCCAGTCAAAACAGTACAAATATTGAAAGGTAACAATGAACTGCAGGTGAACAGGCTATGGACCAAGAACTAGTCACAGAACATAATTGTAAACAACAAATAAATCTGAGATTATACACAATCTGTTCATGGACAATTTACCAACAGAAAATGAGATGGAATTTGTCAATGAATAATTCATTATTAATGATTGCTCTACTTGGGCAGGATCCTCATCCACACAGAGCCCTACTGACATCAGTCAGGCTGTTGATATGTAGAGGGGTTGGCCAGCTCAGGATCAAGACTTTGCAGCTAGACCATTAGATTAGGGTTGGCAAGTGATGGTTACTTGAATAATGTGGTTTGTCAAACTGTATATCCTTTGGGGCAGGGACCATCTTTTTGTTCTGTGTTTGTACAGGGCCTAGCACAGTGGGGTCCTGGCCCATGACTGTAGGTGCTATGCTATACAAGCAATAATAATAATTTAGCTCTAGTGTATGGGTTTGTGATAAAGGTGCAACACGAGTCATGCTATCCCAGAAACCACAACTTTTCTCATCATCTCTGATTTTGAGCATTTTTGGCATTTCGCTATTATTTTTTGTATTTTCACTGGGAGTTGTTAGCCTGAGAAAGATCACTTCTTCAGGGGATTTGACAGCATGTTCAGTCTCTGGGAAGTAGGATCGAGTTCTATTTCTTAACATGGGGATAGGGCAATAGAATGGCGTGATCTCATCGTCACAGTCTTGGTGGGATTTTGGCTTGGAGGTGGGATAGAGTCAGACCTCTTTCATGGTGGTTGTGGGCAATTTAGTAGACGTCATTGTGTTTCCTTGAAGGCAGGACCAACAGATTGAAGATGGGATTAGCTGTTGTCATGTTCTAAGGGATTCATAGGCATTTTCAGAAACTGGTGGGGGTTAAAATGCAATACCTCTGTCTATCCTGTGACTTTGGCCTTTTTTAATATGAAATTTGACAGCCTGAACCATGATTCAGGAAGGGCTTGGCACATAACTTTTTTAGTTGCTTTACCACAACATCTTTGCAATCAACTGAAACATTAACATGATCCAGTGCAATGACTATTTTATTTCTGAATTTGAAGGTCTCTTCTGCAGCACACTGGCAAATAAATAGTCGCTGATCTGCTTCCCTGACTTCAAAGCATGTCCAACAAAAGAAAACCAGAGGAAGAAAAAAAGAAGACCCATTTTTATATTTGTCTGTCTGCTGACTTAAGTTTCCTTCATTAAAGCACACAAAGCCAAAGGTCAGAGGATCTGTGTACATTTTAAAAGGTGTTGAAAATGCCTATGATGTCACTGCATGAGTGGGATGCATTTTTTAGAGATAACATGCTGTGGGTCATGCCGCACTGTTATAGTCTCACAGACGTGTGTTCTTTTCTTTGCGATATACAATATATTTTCCTATCTCTTCTCTTGTTCATTCCGATTACCATGTGGGCCAGTAGAGGCAGGTGGGAGGCTAAGTGTCTAGTTAGATAATAACCAAATGTACTTTTCCAGTTTTTCAGAATGTCTAATCCTTTTCTGGTGAAGGAAACATGGTGATGACATTTATTTCATTTTTTTCCGTCTTTTTGTACCTCCCCTTGTGTGTTTTTAAACATAGATGGGCTTGAACAAAACTCTGGATCTAAATATTCCTGAACGTTGGGGATGTTTGAAATCTAAATACATAATGCACACCCACATTCGAACTTTGCAGATGACCCCTATCTTTGTAAAAGGATAAATAAAAAACAGGCCCTTGGCTGGTGTAAGTCAGCGAGGCTCTACTGACATCAGCAGAGCTGTGCCTGTTCACACCAGCTGAGAATCTCTCTCTCTCAGATCGGAAGGCACCAGGCTAGATTTTGAAATCCAGATCCAAATGTTGTGACTTCTGCCTATCTAGTCTGTTGTGCTTCACATGGGTAGAGAAGGGTTCAAAGAGCAAATAACTGCAGCTTGGTTATCTAGATGAGTATCTTCTTTAGTTCCCTGGCAACGATTAAATTACATGCCCCATAGTGATTTTATTAGATGTGAAGAAGTGCCCCATCTGCAATATTGCCAACCCCAAATGTTCAAAAGTCATGAGTCAGGGTCACCATGAGATTGGCTTTAAAATCATGAGATTATGTAAAAATAATAGATTTGGTGTTCTTATTTGCCTTCTGCTCTTTGTGTCTTTAAGGTGCACTGGGGTCACATTTTGAAGCTTTTTCCACTGCCATGAAGACTAGAAACTTATTTTTTCTTTAAGAATGAAGGCTGAAATCGTCACATATCCCCTTGACTCCAGGAGCTGGGGCTTTAAGGAAAACAATAATTATCATGAGACTCATGACAAAATCGTGAGAGTTCACAGCCCTGCAGCTGCCTATCCAAATTCCGAAATAAGCCAGTCAAAGTTGTGTGCAGACTGATGGCGTACTTCGTGACAATAGCTATTTAAGTCCTTTTTTGTTCCCTCACTTTGGACCATGCTGAACCAGTCAACAGCAACCTTTTCAGTGTCTGAGGCTCGGTCTACACTTTAAACACTGCAGTGGCACAACTGCAGCGCTCCAGCTGCACCACATCGTGCTTCAGTGGACGCTTACTACACCAACGGGAGGGTTTCTCTGTCACTGTACATAATCTAGTCCCCAAGAGGCAGTAGCTAGTTCAATGAAAGAATTCCTCTATTGACCTAGTGCTGTCTACACTGGGGGTTAGGTCAGCTTAACTATGTCTCTCAGAGGTGTGGATTTTTAAGTGCTGAAAATGAAATAAAACCAAAACCATTGCTATTAGATTTTCTTTCCTTTTTCTCTTGTTTATGACATGTAAAGTGCTCCTGAGGAAACTTTTGGTTGGTTTTAAACTATAAGTAAAAAGTAAAAGGTTAATGCATTATTGGCTCACTCTGCCACTTCAGCCAGGACCTTTCAGCTTCAGCTATGCACTACAGCTTACAAGACTAACTGTAAACAAAAAAGGAAAACCATACAAATCAGAGAATGAAAAGACCAATTTCAATATGTCTAGCAAGTCTGAATAGACAACAGAGTTAATCATATGCCCCTTATTCCTGAGACTATTTAACATTTCTTCACCAACAGTGTGAAAGAAAAGTCATGCCTCTGAGTCAAATGGTCAGGACATTAGTCTTGGACTCTAAAAAACCTGGTTCAATTCCCTGTTCTGCCCTGAAAATCCTGTGTAACCTTGGGCAAGTCACTTGGTGTCTCTGTGCATCAGCTATTATAAGTTACTTGGATATTATGGTAATGGGGGCTACAGAAGTACCTAATATGGATGAATCTACATATTGGGAAGTATCTCTCTAAAAGGGTTGAGAAGACCCCTAATAAACCAGACGCTTTGGGGAGATCTTCAAAAGTGCTTTTGGAATTTAGGAGTACAAGTTTCATTGAAAGCCCTAAATTGCTTAGGTGCTTTTGAAAATCTCCCTCTTTATTTTTCTTCTACAAAATGATGAAGATGATTGTATTGTACTGAAAAAATAATTATCAAAACTTAGAAGGGGTTTAATGCAGTATGAGTTTACAGAAACAATATTTTCTGCAATACCTAACGTACAATTAAATGTAATTGGAGTAAACCATTGAAATGAGCTCAAACACTTTACATAGTAATGCTTTCTGATAGGATGAAGGTACAGTGTGTAATATAAAAGCCAGCTTATGCTTTCCTACTGGTAGTATAGAGCAAAGGCTGGAGTCTGATGGGAGAATAATGAAAATGAGACTACATAAAACTGAAAGCTAAAATGCAAGAGTAATAAAATAAATGGCATAACACACTGGAGAACTGTAATCTTTCTTGAGAGAAGACTTTGTTCAAAGGAGTTTTGTTAGTATTTTTAATTGATTAAATGTGACCTTGACATATTTGGCAGTGTGCAAAAATAATAAGGTTGCTTTCTACGGTTTCTAGGTGAACAAGGTCAGACTAAGGCATGAAATAAGATAATGCCGACTCTAGTGTAAATATAAGAGCCCTTCAGAGACCAGTCAGAATTACATAATGATTTTTCTCACTCTCTCAAGTCCTCTGGCACATAAATTCATTCAGACTTGTTTGGGGATCTCTTAGTTGACACATTCTCAATAATAAAAATGAATAGCTTGTAACTTTAAGAATAAAAAATACATTATTTGAACAGTCGGATCTGTCTTATCTTTCTTTGGAAGAAATAGTTGACGTTTCACTTCACCACCACTTGCAAATTCTTCACTCAGTCACATCAACAAGAAAAGGCTATAGGATGTGGCTGTTTTTGGCTACTTAGCAATAAACAAATAGAGCAAACATCAGCGTTTCTTAAATTTTACTATTGAGTTTGACTATCAAATCTATTTTGAACTGGATTATATGAATTGCAAATCACAACAGATCAGTGTCCTCTTCTTGACGATAGTCAATGTCAGATGCTTCAGAGGAAGGCCTAAACCCCTTCTGTGTAGTATGGCTAATATTATATATCATGGGGAGGAAATGTCTTTCTGGATGGCTGTTACTATGGCCCAGCTCCGCTTTCCAGACTAGCCAGGGTATGGGGTCTCTGGGGCAAGAGAAAGAGCAGGGGGCAGGGCCCATGGCGAAGGAGGGCTAACACCCATCTCAGCCCCCACACACACTGGGAAGAGGCTGGCACCACTAGCAGTGGCTGTGTTTCGTGGCTTCGGAGCTGACTGCCTTATCAGCTACCCCACCGCAAAGCGCAGTCCCTGCCACCACTGCTCTGTGCTTGCCCAAGGCTAATACACCCTTGCTAAGAAGTGGGTGAGCATGGCCCTCCCACTTTTAAAAGTGGGGAAGGCCATGACCCTTTCTCCCCTCCTCTCCCCCCCACCCCCACCCCAGTTCCGGCACCCCTGGGCTCCTGGAGTGTGAGGAGGGGAAAATATTTTCTGTTCCCAGTGCCCCAATAAATCTTAATCCACCTCTGCTTCTCATCACAAAGTCTATGACAATTGAAAAGAGAAGTGAGGATTGTGACCATCATTGGTGGCAACCATTGGTATTTACTTGTTGTCAAGGTTCCTTCCCCACTCTGAACTCTAGGGTACAGATGTGGGGACCTGCATGAAAACCCCCCCTAAGCTTATTTTTACCAGCTTAGGTTAAAACTTTCCCAAGGTACAAACTATTTTACCTTTTGTCCCTGGACCTTATTGCTGCCACCACCAAGCGTCTAACAAATATAACAGGGAAGAGCCCACTTGGAAACGTCTTTCCCCCCAAAATCCCCCCAAGCCCTACACCCCCTTTCCTGGGGAAGGCTTGATAAAAATCCTCACCAATTTGCATAGGTGAACGCAGACCCAAACCCTTGGATATTAAGAACAATGAAAAAGCAATCAGGTTCTTAAAAGAAGAATTTTAATTGAAGAAAAAGTAAAAGAATCACCTCTGTAAAATCAGGATGGTAAATACCTTACAGGGTCATCAGATTCGAAACATAGAGAATCCCTCTAGGCAAAACCTTAAGTTACAAAAAGACACAAAAACAGGAATATACATTCCATTCAGTACAACTTATTTTATCAGCCATTTAAACAAAACAGAATCTAAGGCATATCTAACTAGATCGCTTATTAACCCTTTACAGGAGTTCTGACTTGCATTCCTGCTCTAGTCCTGGCAAAAGACACACACAGACAGAGAGAACCCTTTGTTTCCCCCCCTCCTCCAGCTTTGAAAGTATTTTGTCTCCTCATTGGTCAGTTTGGTCAGGTGCCAGCGAGGTTATCTTAGCTTCTTAACCCTTTACAGGTGAAAGGGTTTTTCCTCTGGCCAGGAGGGATTTAAAGGTGTTTACCCTTCCCTTTATTTTTATGACATACACTATTGAGTGCTTCTGTGAAATCAAGGAAGTTAAAAACAATCTTCTGCTGGCTTTCTAAGCCCTTCTCAACGTGTTTTTTTCCAGGTGAAAATCAGGTCTGAACATGACCTAGCAGATTGAAATCCAGCGTGTTATTCCCTGAGTATTTATCTACAGCAATTTTCATTCTATTCAAAATGATAACGCAAAACACTTCTTCAAGTACAGATAGGAGTGTCACCCATTTCCAGTTATCACAAATAAGCTGGTCCCTGTTTTTAGGAATATTGCACTTAACACCACTTCTTCAGCGTATGCAATTCATCATCACTTTCTCTCCAGTTTTTAACATTTCAGCATCTGTCTTATCATAGCCTGGTACTTTGCCACTGTTCAGTTGGTTTATGGCATTAGTTACTTCCTCAAAGGCCATTACTTCTAGTGATATAGGTAAGTATGCTATTTCTTCACATCTCTCACTATATGGTTCTGGTTGGCTGAGCACAGCCTAGAAATGTTCCATCCAATGGGCTCTCTGTCCTTCCTCTGTGGTTAAAATTGTATCATCTTGAACCTTCACAAAGTAAGAGTGATTCATGAATTGTGATGTAAGTTTAGATACAAGAAAAAGCTTTTTAGAATCTCTTTTTTTATATGCCTCCTCAGATTCTCTTGCATTATTTTCCATCCATTCTCTCATCTCCTCTGGCTGATTTTTTTAACTTCCTTGTCTTTGTCTGCATATTCTTGTTGCAGAATAATTCTGCTCTCTTTTTTGCTGAATTCTCCTCTTTAATTTTAGTGAAATGTTATTTCAATATGTGTAACAGCAAAAAAACGGGCAAGTTTGTATGATGAACAAAAGTAGATTTACTAACAGCTTTTGTTTAAAAGTTATTCATAATATGCCAAATACTACTTTCACTGTGTTTTCTGTGTGCAGTGAATGTTTGTTTCTCTCTCTTTGAAGTTGACTGGGATCTATTCATGCCTACTTATCAGGTTTTTTTCACGTACCCTAGCCAAAGTTTTAACTCTATATAATTCTTTGTGAAAAGTCCTGAAAAAAGCAAACTTTGGCCTGTGCTTCAGCAAAGAGTGAAACTGTGGTGCAGGACGAAGAGGAGTGTAATAGAATCAGACATAATATTTCCACAGCAGCCTCCTGCCCATTACAGAGGCGCCAAGACAGATTTTTCAAAAGCACCTAAGCCGTTTAGATGCCTAATTAACATTCAAATCAATGAGGGTTAGGTGCCTATCCTACCTTGCACTTTTGAAAATTCTGGGAGGCATCTATCTGCATCTTTAAGCACCTAAATACCTTTGTAAACTTGGCCCTAATGCCCAACATAAAACATATATTTATTTTAGAAAGAAAATCATTGGAAAACCTATGTAGTTTATCACACTGCACTTCTATGTATCAGTACTCCCAGGAAACATAGTACTCCATTGTGACATGATAACCAAATACTCTACATTTCTTATAACCACCTCCTCAATGAGATGAATCTTAATATTTCTTCTATATTACTGCTTACCCTATTGTCTCCTTGCAGAACATGATCTTCTGCAATACGTATCAACTCTCATTGCCCAGGCAACAGTGAGTAGGCCATTCAAAAACAACACTTGGAGAAAAAATCTGTCACAAAACTTTCAGTGAATTGGTGAGGTCTATCTCAAAACTTAAAGTTGCAATTCCCAAAAGTGTTGCTCCTAGAGGTATGTCTACACTGCATACTAAGCCTGGCCTCTGACTCCAGTTTGAGACCAACCTCCCCCTTCTGTCCACACACAAATCAGTCTGATTCTGATCAGCAAGCACTCAGGCCAGGTCCTACAACCCTAGTAGGAGGGAAGTGGGTCAGAACCTGAGTCCTACTGTGATTCCATTCCAAGCACCATCATTTTGCAGTGTGGATGTTCAAACACAGGCTTGGAAACACCGAGTCCACAAGTGTAGACATTCCCTAGGAGGGTTGCCTCCTGAGCTCTAGGGTAGCTCTTGCTCTGTAGGTCACCAGCACATGGGAAATAAAATCTTCAAGGCAACAGAGAACTCAAAAACTCTGAAGTATTTGATGTTCCAGTTATGGGTCACTAATTACCCAAATCATGATGATTACACCTATTTGGCTAATACATTTTGATGAAACTTTCCCTTCATGAGGTGTTTTTAGTTCAAGTCAATGAGACTTTATTGGTATGATTTGCTATATGAGTGTTGCCAAGGTGAAATAATATCAACAGACAAAAATACAGTTTCAAATAAAAAATTCTTAACCGTTCAGATTTAACATTCAGTCAGTTAAAATTCTGACTCTATGACATTCCTTTTTTGAAGGGATCATGTTTGACTCTCCATAAATGTTACTGAATTCATAGTGACAATAAAAAGTGTATTTGTATCTGCTCTGAAAGTAAATTAGTATTTGGCTGCTAGACAGACAGTTGTGTTAAATAATATCAGAAGCACATATTGAAAGAGACTGAAATGAATGTGACCCAAAGAGATGTATGTCAGGGGCTTCATGCTTTTGTTAGCACAAAGCTTTTCTTGGACAGAAGTTCAATGTTTAAGAAATTTACAGTAGGCCACAACAGTTGCCATTTGCAAAAAAAATAAAAAGACAAAATACATTTTAGTAAATTGTTTTTAAAAATAAAGAATGGTATTTATTGCCTTAGTCAGTGATGGTATCTGAATACATTTCCTAGAAACATGTTTTATTCCTTCTCAGAACATGAGGGGGAAAGGGAGGACAAGCAGAGAAGGAGGCAAAACTTAAATGAGAGATAGAAAAGAAGGGTACAAAAGGGGAAAGGTCCACTCTGGTTTAAAGATCACACAAATGACCTGTGATTTTTCATAGCCTCTGTGCATGCTCAGAGATTATTGTTTTACTCATGCTTACAGCCTCCTAAATGTTACAGTACATTGGAAAAGCTAATATAGATAAATTACATGTGGGGTACACTACACAGGTTCTGTTTTTGAAGACATTGAAACGGCTTTCTTTTTCAATGTAATCTCTTATTTCCCTGCATGCTGCTTCTCCACTTCTCCTACAATGATACTACAGAAATGTACCCACTTATATTGTGTCCAGTGGCAGCCCTATTCAGCACTCCTCACTTCCTGTTACTCAGTCACAATTCCCTTTGAAGTCAGGAGGTGTTTTGCCTTGCTAATAAGTTCTGAAAAGAGTCCATAGCATATGGTTATACAAATGAAGCCAAGAACTGGGGGGGGCATGTGGAAAGAGAAGGAAATATCCATCCCAATGTTAACTGAATGGTGATCAGGCTATAGACAAGAGATTTGGAACTTCAAGAGTCACAAATCTAAAATAATTTGATGTCCCCAATAAAGAGTATTTACAAAATGTTCCAGAAGATAAGGCTCATGAGACATGATAAACAGACAAGGGACAGTAGCCATACTGATAAGTCATATAATGGAACTTACTTTATAAATGTCCTCTCAGAACCTAACTAGAAACAAGAGATCAAGTAAATTCTATGTGATCGTTCACTGAGCTGTGTAGCTAACTCCTGTCATAGTTCCATGTGGTGTTTCACATGAATTGCAGCTAACTCCTGTCACTGCTGTATTAATGTACAGAGTGTTGAAGGAATTACAGCTCCCTTCTCAAGGTATTATGACTGTTTAAAAAAAGAGTCAGAATTACTAGGTGACAGAAGTGATGTTGACAGGAGTTCTCCTAACTGCTCAGCGGCTGCTTTGCCATTCTTTGTTATTTAAATAGCAACTGTTGCATATCTTAATTATGCCAACTGGGCCACAGCAGGTTTCTGAACGAGCCTAGCAGAAATCTGAATGCACATGGCTTTTACTTAGGAGGAGCAGAGACAGTACTGTGCAATCACATTTCCCTTTTACCAGATTGTTGAACCTTGGAAAGGCAGTTACCCTTGTCCCTTGAGCGGTTTGTTTGCTATGTAGTTCAGTGAATGGAAATGCATGCTGACACTTAATAAAACAGTTCAGTGTTTTTGCATGGGTTTAATTTCCTTTCTCTAAGGGTTTTGCTATCTATTAATCTGAACATATGCTTTTAGGTTCTCTCTGTATTACTTCCCTTCTCTTTCTCTTGTATCCCGGTCAGCATGTTGTGCAGATTCCCAAACTTGACTCCTCTGCTATCAGAGAGTGCTTGTCACCCCCAGGAGCACATGTGGCAAGAGACTGATTAGTATTGACCGCAGGTAACAACAGTTGGTGCAGCACCGCAGCTGTGGAGGCCTTGACAGTTCCATGACCCTCATTCCTCCACGGTCCCCTCCCTCTAACTCCCGCCTGCTCTGCTACTCGAACAAAACATCACATCAGCATTGTTTACTGCAGGATCTCAGCCAAGGAAGTCATAAGAAGACAATAGACATATAATCTGATAACCTTGTTAGCTGGGTTGAATCAGAGCTTCTAACAAGGAGAAGAGTTTAGTGAAGCGGAATAGAAGTATTACAATATTTGTTGTCAATAGCCTTTCAGCTTTGTCTTTGAAAAAGTAGCATTTCTTGTGCTTTTATTTAAGATTAAAGCCAGGCTCAAGGACATGAAACAAAACGACATGTACAAGGTCAGGCATGATTTGAGGAAAAAAAATTTAAAAAACCACAACACATATTTACTGGGACAGGCATACAGAGTTCTTCATTGTGTACAAATTGCAGACAGCATCACGGCATAAAATGTTTTGAATTTCCCTTTTCAAAATCACTGCAAGATATTCAACAACATGAAGTGTGCTCTCCTTTATTTTCTTAGGGCTAAATCAGAGCCGTGAGGAGGGCGGTTCAAAGGAATCCAGAAGTAGCAGCCCTGGGGCCATAAAGGCCCTTAAAAAAAAAGTCTTGCTTTTTCTTCCATTGTGGGGCCCTAGCCTTCTCTGTTTTGTGCCTCAGATAGACCATTCAGGGTCGCATTTACTGCCCTGAATTGTGTATTTCGGGCCCCAATTAGTGCCCCATATGGTGTACTCTGGGCTGCATTTATTGTCCCAAATATACCATTAGGGGCTCCATTTAATGCTTTGTAGATTTTATTGACATCCGCAGCAAAACAAGAGAGGGTATTACAGAGGTTATTTTAGAGAAGCTGAAAAAAATACAGTTTAGAAATTGTAGACTGCAGGGGAACAAAACTATGGATCTAAACATGGCTGCAGCGTACAAAGATGTTCAAATTCAAATTCAGCAGGTAAATCAATACATATCTTTCATCCCATGTCCTGCCCACTCACTGAATCTTGTTGGAGAAGTTGCTGCAATGGTGGTTCCCTACGTTGTTCCGATTTTTGGAATTGTTCAAAGATTGTATTCCTGGTTTTTCACTTCTACTGGTCATTGAAAATTCATAAGACCATTACATTAAAATGCCAAAGCGTGACAAGATGGTCAGCAAGGATGGAGGCAATCCACCCACAACAAAACTGGGTTGAGATCGAGGCTTATGCTGGAACTAGGGTGACCAGGTGTCTGGTTTTCAACCAGAACACCCGGTCAAAAAGGGACCTGGCAGTTCCGATCAACACTGCCAACCGGGCCATTGAAAGTTCAGTTGGCAGTGGTGTGGAGCTAAGGCAGTCTAGTCCCTACCTGTTCTGGCTCCACACTGCATCCCGGAAGTGGCCAGCAGCTCCAGCTCCTAGGTTGGGGGGGCCACAGGGCTCCGCATGCTGCCCCAGCCCCGAGCACCAGCTCTTTACTCCCATTGGCCAGGAACCAGGAGCCGGACCTGCTGGCCACTTCCGGGGCGCAGTGCAGAATCAGGACAGGTAAGAAGCCTGCCTTAGCCCCCGTGCTGCACCACTGACCGGGAGCCACCGGAGGTAAGCCAGTGCCACAACCCCCAGCCCTGAGCACCCCCTAACCCAGAGCCCCCTCCTGCACCCCAAACCCCTCATCCTCAGCCCCACCCCAAAGCCTGCATCCCCAGATGGAGCCCTCACCCCCCCCCGCACTCCAACCCCCTGCCCCAGCCCAGAGCCCCCTCCGCACCTGAACCCTCTACTCCACTCCACAGCCTGGAGCCCCCTTCTGTACCCCAAGCTCCTCATCCCCATCCCCATCCCAGAGCCCACACCCCCCAGAGGGAGCCCTCACTCCGTCATGAACCTCAACCCCCTGCCCCAGCCAAGTGAAAGTGAGTGAGGGTGGGGGAGAGCAAGCCACCGAGGAAGGGGGAATGTAGTGAGTGGGGGGCAGGGCCTCAGGGAAGGGGTGGGGAAGGGGGCATGACCTCAGGGAAGGGGCAGGGCTAGGGTGTTCAGTTTTGTGTGATTAGAAAGTTGGCAACCCTAGCTGGAACTTAAGTTGGAAGCTGGCAGCTTGCAAACAAACATTTCTGAGGGTTTTTTTCTTGTTTTTCTCACACAATGTACCATATCTTATACAAAAAATGAACATTGTGAGCAAAACATTGTACAGTCTGGATTTTGTCAATCAAAGAGCTCATGGTTTACTTGGAGGCCTTCAAGAAACTTGATCAGAATCATAGTCTTCAGGGTTCATTGTATGTAAGGAAGCAGGTTCTTCATGGGTTGAAACATTAGGGATGACCACACAATTCAAAAATAAAATATCCCGAAGGAGGAAAGAACTAATAGGTAAACTTGCAACAGACAAAGGGTCATCAAATCCCCCCCCCCAAAAATTTTGAATGTGAGGTTTTCAACCCAATCTTAGATACAACATTAACATAAGTGCCTGATAAGATCTGTAAGTGCAATGGAGTCAGGGAATTGTTTGCTTTTTAGATGGGCAGAGAAACTGAAAACTTTCAGCAGCAAAGATCTGAAGAGCCACACTCAAATCTTAGGAAGCAGCTTCACTGAGGATTTAAACTCCTGATAGTTTTGAGAACAAAACTGAGCTCTTCACCAGTTTTTGCAAGCAAATTTTTCAGGGTGACATGCAAATAAAGGCGCCTATTATTGATCTTCTTAGCTGCATTCACAAAAGGTCTTTTGAAGTGAGTCTCCCTAACACAGAAACAGCACTGTGTATTTTTTTGCTGTCTTCATGTAACTATGGCTGCTAATGAAAGGTGTTTCAGCAAGCTAAAATTAATCAAGACCTACCTAAGAACATGTATTGGGCAGGATAGTGTAGTGAGCTGGCAGTTATTGCTATAGGGAACTTAGGAGCAAGGTGGATAGATGCAGATGAGCTAATTAATGAGATTGCTGCAGAGAAGGCTAGAAAAGTCCCTTTGTAGAAGTACTTTGTGGTCAGGGAAAGGGGACAGATTTTAGTCTTTGAACTGGCCTTGGAAAACCCTTGGCACGTCACTGGGCTAAACTGTGGCTTTGCCAAAAGCTTTAAGGGGCAGCATGTTGCATGCACTGCCCCAAGAGCAGATCTGAAACCATATTGTGACTTGCAGTGTCATGAAACATTCCCATTCCCACTTTGTCCTCAGGGGAGCAGGGTAGGAGGGAAGGAGCAATCTGCACCACCTATATCCCTGCTTAAGTGTACATCCCCCTCCGTGCCAGGTCATCTGTGCTGGCTGATACATTGTAGAGGGAGGGAGTAAACAAGGCTCCATCTATCACTGCCCCGACCCTGTCTGCCCAATTTCCCCACTCACTTGTGTGTATGGGAAGATTAGCAACACTTGCAGAGGCTGTCCTCCCCATGATAATGGGTAGCCCATGCAGAGGAATAAGAGGGGGAAACTCACACCATATTACTGCAGAGGTGCATGGGATGAGTGACAAGCTTGCCCTTTACAATTTCAAATTAATCATCAATTTTAAAAAGAAAAGGAGTACTTGTGGCACCTTAGAGACTAAGCAATTTATTTGAGCATAAGCTTTCGTGAGCTACAGCTCACTTCATCCGATGCACACTGTGGAAACTGCAGAAGACATCTTCTGCAGTTTCCACAGTATGCATCGGATGAAGTGAGCTGTAGCTCACGAAAGCTTATGCTCAAATAAATTGCTTAGTCTCTAAGGTGCCACAAGTACTCCTTTTCTTTTTTGCGAATACAGACTAACACGGCTGTTACTCTGAAACCTGTCATCAATTTTGCTATTTCATATCTCAAAACTACCTCTGGTTAATTAATATCCATCACATAATGAATCTGAACATTGAGGTTAATTCATACGATATACTGTCTGACAAATAATTTTTGGGATCTGACCAACTTTACTGAGAGAAAATATATATTTTCTTTCTTGCTTTGTTTCTTGCTTTCTCTCTCTTTATCACTTAACCCTGTATCTGTAGCATGTTTGTAAAGCATTCTGGACTAAAGTTTATTAAAGGCACTATACAAAAAATTACACAATTTTTAATAAATAGGAATGGAGAATTTGTTATTTGGTGTCCTGACCTTTCCCTGAAGAAACAAAAATCTCAGGGGAAACAAATGCCATTTTAATCTTACCATTTTCCAGCTGCTAGAAACAGTCATGTTGTGGTGCATTGCATATTTCAGTACGGGATTTTTTATAATTAAGGGAATGAAAAATAAATTAAATTGGCAGCATCCATTTTACTTTTAGATGAGAAAAGAAGGGAAGATGTATCAGATATAACTAACTGAAAAAAAATGTTACAACCTGTCATAAATATAAAGGGAAGGGTAAACCCCTTTGAAATCCCTCCTGGCCAGGGGAAAGCTCCTCTCACCTGTAAAGGGTTAAGAAGCTAAAGGTAACCTCACTGGCACCTGACCAAAATGACCAATGAGGAGACAAGATACTTTCAAAAGCTGGGAGGAGGGAGAGAAACAAAGGGCCTGTGAGTCTGTCTATATGCTGTTTCTGCCGGGGATAGACCAGGAATGGAGTCTTAGAACTTTTAGTAAGTAATCTAGCTAGGTACGTGTTAAATTATGATTTCTTTAAATGGTTGAGAAAAGAATTGTGCTGAATAGAATAACTATTTCTGTCTGTGTATCTTTTTTGTAACTTAAGTTTTTGCCTAGAGGGATTCTCTATGTTTTGAATCTAATTACCCTGTAAGGTATCTACCATCCTGATTTTACAGAGGTGATTTCTTTACTTCTATTTACTTCTATTTCTATTAAAAGTCTTGTAAGAAAACTGAATGCTTTTTCATTGTTCTCAGATCCAAGGGTTTGGGTCTGTAGTCACCTAGGCAAATTGGTGAGGCTTTTTACCAAACCTTGTCTAGGAAGTGGGGTGCAAGGGTTTGGGAAGTATTTTGGGGGGAAAGACGTTTCCAAACAGCTCTTCCCCAGTAACCAGTATTTGTTTGGTGGTGGTAGCGGCCAATCTAAGGACAAAGAGTGGAATATTTTGTACCTTGGGGAAGTTTTGACCTAAGCTGGTAAAGATAAGCTTAGGAGGTTTTTCATGCAGGTCCCCACATCTGTACCCTAGCGTTCAGAGTGGGGGACGAAGCTTGACACAACCAAATTTGCCTCTCATTTATTATCTTTGAAAGTGGCCATAATGACAAAGATGCAATATTACAGGGGGAGCTGCTGGGTGCTTGTCACTTTTGAAAAATCAGGCTACTTTTTAGGTGCCTAAATCTAGATTTAGGAACCTACCTTTAGGTACCCATTTTTTAATTCTTGACCAGTAATCTTACTTTACTTTTGAAAACGAAGCTGCTTATTTAGGTGCCTAAATATGGCCTTATGAGTCTAATTCTAGACATGCATTTTGAAAATCTTGCTAATACAAAAATGTAGTGAATACAAAGCTTCTTTGTTATCATTTTATTTCTTTATGCTCTATACAAGCAGTCTTACTTACATCCTTCCCATGCCAGTGTGGACACAAAGGGCAGAAACCACTCTCACCCATTTCTCTGTCATTTGCTGCTGCTTCCATTTGCCAGATGGTGTTGACATCAACTATTCTGCCCTTTCTGCTAAGCATTCTTCATAAGGCTTCTCTTGGGTGCCTTCATTTTCTCACACCAGTTGGTTTCCACTTGACAGTTTCATGGGGGAGTCTGGGTGTTGCCATTCAGAGTACATGCCCCAGATATGTCCAGTGTTTCCTTCTGATTCTGGTGGAAACAAGCTAATGGTTTGAGATTTTTCAGTTCTCTGCATTGGTGATGAAGTCTTTCCAACCAATGCCCAGAATCTTTCCCAGGCACTTATTTTCAAAGGTGTCTAATTTTCTCTCTTATGTTTTAGTAGTTCTCCAGCTCTCACAGCCATATGTGAGCATCAAGATCATTTTTAATTGAAAATTCTCAGTTTTGTTCTGGACTGTATATCTCTTGATTTCAGTACATTGCTGAGTTTAGTGAATGCTTTCCTATTCTTGGTATCACTTCCTTTTTGAGGTCTCCATTGGCTAATACAGGGCTGCCTGGGTAGATGAACTGTTCTACTGTCTTGATATTTTTGCTTTCTACTAACTTTTTGAGGTCTTCTGGCATTTGCCATAAACCCATGCTATACCAGTGTTTGTGTTGCTAAAACACTTCTTCATTATCCAGTCTATGGCAATGCCAAACAACAATGGAAATAAAATGAATCCCTGTTTCACACCAGTGTCTTCATTGAATCACTCTGTTGTCTGATTGTTTACCCTCACAAAGGTATATATTCATCTCTTCCTAAAGCAGAAATTGTTTGTCTTGGGGAGGAAGGTCACTGATATATTGTAGGTGTAACATGTGAATGTTGCCTCTACTCCTATGCAAATAAGTATTAAAGCCTCATGAAGACATTCTGCCATATAAAAAATGGCAATGACAGAATTAACATTTTTCATTCCCACTATATTCACTGTCACTATTAAGATTTTAATGGCATTTAGGCACCTAATTCCCATTTGTGTCTTTCAAAATCTTCTAAGATAATAACCTCAATTCTCCTTATCTGTTCTTTTCATCTGGAAGTTGGATGAGCAACATTTCGCAAAACCTTCAGAAATCACATTTCTGGAGTCAAGTTTCAAACCAAGACATTCCTGTTTGACAGACAACAAATGAAAAGGACGGTTTTCTTGGGATCAAATATCCTTTATTTGTTATGATGGATTGTTTTAATATATAACCTCTACAAATTCAGTAACAGTTAAATATTATATACCTACCATTTCTTGTATCTAGAAGGAGCTCATTCCTACTCATAAAATGAGACAGTCCTTCTGTTTTAATTTATACCACTATTTCCTTCTGTTGAATACTCGAGCAATGGGCTGGTGAGGCACAAGCATTCTACTCTGCAGTGGTGTTTGAGGCAGAGACAAGAAAAAGTGCGACTGTGATTCTTTCTCCCTCTGTTTCTTAGGGTTGCCAACTTTCTAATTGCAGAAAACGGAACACACTTGCCCACCCCTGACCGAAGGCCCCACCCTGGCCCTAGCCCCTTCTCTGAGGTCTCGCCCACACTCACTACATCCCCCATCTGTCACTTGCTCTCCACACCCCTCACTCATTAGCTCATTTTCACCAGGCTGGGGCGGGGGTTGGAGTGAGGGAGGGGGCTCCGGGCTGGGGGGGGTTGGGCCAATGGGTTCGGAGCTCAGTGCTGGGGAGGGGGGTTGGGGTGCAGGAGGAGATGAGGGGTCCGCCTGGGGGTGTGGGCTCTGGGGTGTGGTTGGGGATGAGGGGCTTGGAGGGAGCCAACCACACCCCAGAGCCCACACCCCCAGGAGTGGGCTCCAGGCTGGGGGGTGGGAAAGAGGGGTTTGGAGTGTGTGAGGGGGCTTTGGGCTGGGGCAGGGGTGTGGGGAGTGGAAGTATGGGCTTTGGGGTGGGGCACAAGGTTGAGATGTGGGAAGGGGTGTGGGCTCCAGCTGGGGTTCTGGGTTCTGGGATAGGGACAGGGATGAGAGCTTGGGGTACAGGAGGGGGCTCCGGGCTCCAGCTGAGGTGTTTGGAATGTGGGAGGGGGCTCAGGGCTGCAGCAGCAGGTTGCAGTGTAGTCAGGGGTTCAGGGTGTGGTCTCTGGGCAGCACTGATCTCATGCAGCTCCCAAGAAGAGGTGGCATTGTACCTCCAGCTCTTAGGCAGAGGAGCAGTCAGGAGGCTCTGTGCACTGCCCCTGCCCACAGGCGCTGCCCCTGCAACTCCCATTGGCCACAGTACCCAGCCAATGGGAGCTGTGGAGCCAGCACTCAAGGTGGTGCCTGCAGACAGAGGCAGCGCGCAGTGCCCCCGGCCACCCCTCCACCTAGGAGCTAGAGGGACATGCTGGCCACTTCCCGGGAGCCACACGGAGCCAGGAACAGAGCCTGCCTGCTCCACTGCAGCCAGACTTTTAGTGGCCCAGTCAGCTGTGCTGACCAGAACCGCCAGGGTCCCTTTTCGACCGGGCTTTCCAGTCGAAAACTGAATGCCTGGCAACCCTATTGTTTCTCCACAGCCTAGCAGAAGCGTGACTTACTATGAAAGGAATGTGCTGTAGTTAGCTTGATGGGATTGTCACCAGTCACAGCCTTTTAAGCTCATGACAGTGACAGGAATGTTTCATTGTACACACCTTTCAACAGATTTCAGAGTAGCAGCTGTGTTAGTCTGTATCTGCAAAAAGAAAAGGAGGACTTGTGGCACCCTAGAGACTAACAAATTTATTTGAGCATAAGCTTTCGTGAGACCTAAAAGTCACAATTCTTCAACAAAACAACTTCAAAAACAGACTCCAATGAGAGACTGCTGAATTGGAATTAATTTGCAAACTGGACACCATTAAATTAGGCTTGAATAAAGACTGGGAGTGGATGTGTCATTACACAAAGGAAAACTATTTCCCCATGTTTATCCCCCTTCCTCCCCCCACGGTTCCTCAGACATTCTTGTCAACTGCTGGAAATGGCCCACCTCGATTATCACTACAAAAAGGTTTTTTTTCTCTCCTGCTGGTAATAGCTCATCTTACCTGATCACTCTCGTTACAGTGTGTATGGTAACACCCATTGTTTCATGTTCTCTGTGTATATAAAATCCCCGCACTGTATTTTCCACTGCATGCATCCAATGAAATGAGCTGTAGCTCACGAAAGTTTATGCTCAGATAAATTTGTTAGCCTCTAAGGTGCCACCAGTCCTCCTTTTCTTTTTACCTTTCAACAGAGACTTTCTTGTAGATTGTTAAATCTTCCAAGCCCCGCACACAGTAATGTGAAATTGAAATTTATACATTTTTTTAAAACAAGCAATTCTGTAGAATTACTAAACCTTCCGGTTACTGCAGGTGTGAGGCTCTACATTCAAAATGTACAGCATCTCTTTTTCTTGTTTTTAGGTATGTTAATGGCTATAACTTTATTTTGGTAATTAATGTATTACATGATGTGTTAAAAATTAGGCACACCATGCTCATTAGCAATAAACCAGGAATGCCTAATTCCTTCTAACAGGGGATTAATTATCAACAGTGGAATTACACGCATAAATCCCCACACACCGTGATAAAAATAGACCCTTTTATCTCTAAAATGCTGAGGCACCATCATATTGTATCTTGTCAAACCATCATTTAAAATTTGTAGCTACTATTCCCTTTTCCTTTGTTGCTCCAAGAAACTGTCTCATTTTATTAAAACATTTTTATTAGGGAAGTTTATCATCTTTCCAGCTGAGGTAGTTTTCGAAGATCTATGAATAACTGTTTATTAGGGAGGGATAATGTCTGTTTCCTAAAACAAAAGGTCTACTTGATTTTTTTTTAAATCCTTACATTCAATGAAAAGATCATTTGAACGCCATGCACACAACCAAACTGTGCATAGCTTTTTCCTTCTCATTCTCTAGTTGCCTTACTGCAGCTGCACAGCTCTCACCTTTCTTGGTATCAGACCATGCTTCCAGCTGTCACTTGTTGACTTGGAGACTGTGTTGCTCTCATCTCCTCCGATTATCCAGCTGCAATTGAGGTTTACCCCTAGAACAATGTGTTTTCCCATTATGTCTATCATGAGAGAGAGAGAGACTTACATGGGTACATTGCATAAGACTCTTCTCTTAATTGGACTCTCAGTAGGATCAATGCTTTTATGAAGAAGCAAGCAATGACTTTTCAGAGAACCAACTAAACCTATTATGGCTAGGGTGACCAAATGTCCCAATTTTATAGAGACAGTCCCGATTTTGGGGGCTTTTTCTTATATAGGCACCTATTACCCCCCACCCCCGTCCTGATTTTTTACACTTGCTATTTGGTCACCCTAATTATGGCCTCAATCTAGCAAAGCACTTAAGCACATACCTAAATTTTAAGTGATTGCTGAATCAATGCCTATAATGAAAGGATGTAAATCTCTATTCCAGTACACCTGGGTAATTCCTTGATGTGAAGTTTTGGATAAAGGAGCAAGGAGTCTTTCTTCAAGTGAATATTACACAATTGCCAGTTTGGTTTATTTGAGTTTACTATAGGCAGATAGTCTATATAGGTGTTTTAAAGCAGTTATAGCATGTACTCCAAAATCTTTTGGACTATGGAATTTTCATGCACAAGAAATACAACAATGCACAGATCATATAGAAAACGAACAACATCCTAAATGCAATACCTCTCACTCTAGCTCACCCTTTCTTAGGGAGACCATCTGTGTTCAGGTAGACAGAGCTCCCCTCTCCCCCCATCAGGCTCTTGCAGAGGTTTCCCTATGCTTGAGCTGGTGAAAATGGCTGAAAACCCCTGAATAGATCAGTTCCTGCCTTTTATGACCTTTTATTCCCTCTGTCAGGAAACTCCTGGATCACTTTCCCCAGGTGATTCCAGACCTCTGCCAAGAGGCTTCATTGTCAGGCAATGTCCTCCCCTCACTAAACAGTTCCAAAGAATTCTACAGCAGGGATATAAAACTCTATTACACTTTAGAGCAGTAGTTCTCAACCTATTTACTACTGTAGGCTGCATATGCAGCTCTGTTATGTGCTTCAGGCTGCATCCACACGATATATATACTACCTGAATGGCCCTGAGGATGTCACATGGGCCCCAGCTGTGTGCTCATTGGGCTCTAGAGCAGCAGTTCTCAAACCAAGGATCCCCATTTTAATTTAAAATTTTGCCACAGACCCCACAAGCTCCCCATTCAACCCCAGGTCCTGTCCACACTCCACCCTTTCCCCCAAGACCCCACCCCACCTCACCTCTTCCCACCCCCGCTGCACCCCTGCCCTTCCTCTTCCTTGACTCTTTCCGCCCCCTCCCCCAAGCACCCCCGTCACTCCTCCTCCTCCCTCCTAGCACTTCCTGCATGCCGGGGAACAGCATGCAGGAGGCGCTAGGAGAGAGCAGGAGGAGTTGCAGGAGGGAGGGGAAGGAGTTGATCAGTGGAGCCCCCAGATGCCCTGGAGTACCCTTGTGAACCCCCAGGGGTCCACAGACCCCAGTTTGAGAAACGCAGCTCCAGAGAAAGATTTAAAAATTGTATGGGAAGGATATTCTTCTCCATTAAATTGTGTAACCCCTTTTGACCTGAGTGGCTACCCCAAAACTGAGGTCTAGTGGGTTGTTACAGTTAGGACAAGAAAATGGTGGTAGTTAGGTATTTCTTTTATGCAGTTTTGTTTATTTACAGAGAACATATGAAGTCCTGTGCCTCTGAACACAGAAGGAATCCAATGGCAGGAAACAGCTTTGGCTCACAGCACCAAAAACACTCTTTTCAGCCTGCACCCTGAACCCAAAAATGTTTCCCCAAGCTTCCTCCAATGTCATCCCCTATACTTACAGGCTGTCTGTGTGGCTCCCTGGTCTTCTGTCTTCCCTAATTTATCTTCCCCTCCCCTCCCAAAAAAGAAAAATACTTGACAAAATCACCTCTGCCCACCCAGTCCAAAACTCCTGGGTGGGTTCACTCATTCCTTTTGTCATAGGTAGGGGGTTATCCTTACAGTTACATTGATTGGTGTAAAGACACATTAATTTATCTCAACGAGGTTTTAATTCAACCCATAACAAGGTTTCACCCCACTCATAACAATTCTATAGCTTTCGAGAGTAATTTCTATAAAACATTTTGGCATCATCTTTATTTAATACTGTCTCAGGAATCTTTGCTCCCACCCACCTTTTCCAGCTTTTCTCCCTCTTTTTCAGCTAAAGGTGATGAGTGTATGGGGATGACGGCATACCTGACGCTAGTTCTCTCATATTGTTTTCTCCTGCACTTGCAAGTCCTCTGTGATATGAGGAGACAGTTAGTTATTTGCTCAAGGTGAACCTTTGAATGAATTTATGTCCTTGTTTAATAGGTTACATTTGATTAGTTAATTAACATCCTAATGAATTTCAGATGAAACAACACAAATTTATTTTTAGCCTTGAATAGAGGTGTTAATTGGTAACAACAAACTGGAAGACCATTTTAGAATTGCTTTACATATTTGTACTTAATCACCAAAATACCTGTATCTTTTTGGGGGGCTAATCTGTGAGGGGTTGAGCACTCCTGGAAGATGCTGTGCAGCCTCATATACCACAGACATCAATATGAGCTGAGAGGGTCTTAGCACCTCTCAGGGACCTTTATGAATTTGCAGTTTTGGACCTCTACACAGTAATTTTCTAAAGCCTCTCCACCGTGCATGTTCTAGTCTTGTACGTCTTTGCTACGTTGTACGATCTTCCAAGGCTGATTTGACATCATATCACCATAAAATTGCCGAACTGACGAAATATTCACTAAATATATAGAAATGGAGGCTTTCGTTTTAGTGTGATTGAATTTTCTATTAGCAGTGATATTCAGAGCTCCAACTATGCTACAGAAGCGGCCACTTTTTAAAAAGTGGGGTCAGCAAGAACATTTGTGCGACCTGAGTTTATAGGACATAACTTCCTTCAGCACTGGAGATACGACTGTACTAGGAAACCATTTTTTTAAATAGCTGTTCTTTTGTACTGCAGAAAGAGTCAGACTCTTATCTCTCATTTTCTCTCCTATTTAATGTTTAGTCATTTCATATTTCTACACCACTCAATAAAGCTTTGTCATTTCCCTAGAAAACACTGGGGGATGGGTAGAGTAGCAGAAATTCCCTTTTCCCCCTCACAACAGCCAGTCAACCATGCAATGCCATTTAGGACCACATTCTGAGCTTGCTTACACTAAGGCTATGTTTACACTATGGACCTTACAGTAGCACAGCTGTACCGCTTCAGCTGCACCACTGTAAGGTCTCCTGTGTAGCCGCTCTACGCCAGTGGGAGAAAGCTCTCCCGCTGGCATAATTAAACCACCGCCAACAAGGGGTGGTAGCTATGTCAGTGGGAGAGTATCTCCCGCCCACATAGTACTGTCCACACTGGCACTTTGTTGGTGAAACTTATGGCAGTCGGGGGTGGGGGGGTTCACAGCCCTGACGGTGACCACTAAAAGTGCTAGTGTAGATAAAGCCTAATATAGCTAGCGTGTAACTCCACTGGGGAAAGTCAATTGAATAGCTCTTGCCCTTGCTGTCCATGAAAGGAATATGTTGCTGATGAGCCTCATGACTGGCTCAAACTCCCTGCAAAACAATAATGCAAATGATTAGCTCAACTGATATACTCGTGTCATCAGCTGCTGGAGAAAAGATAGCTGCAAGTTGCAAGGACCAGAGAGACAGTGTAGGAGAGGAAAAGGCAGGCTGTCTGTCAGACTGTGATATGATAACCTGCTGCACTGTGAAGAAAATGGGCACTATATTTTGTGTTTAAATAACAGGGGATATATACAGACTGCTTTGAAGAGGGAGGTCTGAGGCGGCAAAATAAATTTTCTACTCTAAAGTTACTGGGCCTGATATTTAATTACATTAAGGCCTAAAGTGAGCAAAAATGTAATCTACTTTGAAGCGTTAATGTAAATTACAATAAGGTTCATTATCTGAATTGATTGGTTCATATGAGGGGATGAAAGAGAACTTTCAATCTCTTCTGACAGCAAGAGATTCCACATTAATATGAACCTTATTTCGTATGTATCAAACATTCACCACCAAAGATAACACTTTAAGGTAGGATACATTATCCGGGTAGATTATTTTAGTGATGGCTGTCCTACAGTCAGATATGTTTGAAAGTATTTATTATAGATATTCTTACATTCTTGTTCTGTTAGGGTGATTCTCCATCATATCACTTGATGTTGCTAATGATGCAAACAGGTTAATGGCTACTGGGATATTTGCAAATCTTCCCACTAACCTCATGGGCTGGAATGGATTTTATGTGAGACAAGAAGATCTAAGACCAAAATAAAAGTTACATACTGGTATGTAACAAATGGTAGAGAGAGTTTAAAGATCAAAATTTTACAAACTACTGTTGCAGATAGATATACCCATGCTCTCCAGTATACATTCTGAAGAACCCAGATTTCTCAGCAGGGTTCTATAATATACATTCTAAAGAGTATGAGCCAGATTGTGTTTGGTCTTGTATGAATCCACAGGAAAAGGAGGCTTCCTTCACCCTTTTTACCCCTCTTCATGGTCCAAAGTCAGTAGTGCAATTACATCTTAAAACTAGCATTGATAGAAGTGTTAGCTCCCCAAAGTAGATTTGGCAGGTCAAAGGAGGACTAATAGCAGAATTAGCCCCACTTGGTGTGGTGGAATACACTTCTGCATCCTGAAAAAGGGTGCAGCTGGGACTCCCCTGACTTGCCATCCCCCAAAGCAACAAAAATTGTGCCTGCCTCAAAACATTTCCCATTCTTATAATCAATGTTACCAATCTCAGTAGAGCCCTTCCAGCATAATCTGACACACCAGACTATGATTTTTTTTATTCTCAACAATTAAATGTCTAAGATTAAAATACTGGTAAAGTGGCAGGGCACATATGATTATTAATTTGCTCATAAAACACTGTGCCCCCCTTTTTAATAATCTGATGAAATTGGGTTAGACATGCCTTTGGCCAAAGTTAATACCATCTGTTACTGTTTGGATATAATACATAGTTTCCCTGTGTAAAAGAAAGAGAAGATAGTGGTGAAGGATGATTAAGATATTTAGATCATTCTCCATATATTTAATGAATGATGAGTATAAAGCCTGTTCACTAGAAGTGGGAAGAATCTTATTTAAATATTAAAAAGGAATGTGTCTGAGTAAAGAATGAGGAAGTTTATTATTCTTTATTATTTGTATTCATTGCTGTTTGGTATTTATTGTCAAACAGGTAGACTTGATTCATTGCATAGTGTCTCCGTCATAAGATCATTTTTGTAATTGTTAGTGTTGCATTTTTTGGCACTAGTATGGCAATAACTTGTAAAATGCTTATACAGTTATTTTTAAAGTGTCTGTC
This sequence comes from Eretmochelys imbricata, assembly GCF_965152235.1. Classification (NCBI taxonomy): domain Eukaryota; kingdom Metazoa; phylum Chordata; order Testudines; family Cheloniidae; genus Eretmochelys; species Eretmochelys imbricata. The sequence continues at coordinate 148,398,029 of NC_135572.1, forward strand.
ATGAATTCCAGATATTTGTACACATATAAAAAATGGGTTACATTTGGGCTTCTACATACACTTTAAGGCACCTAAAAAGGTACCCTAAAATTTCAAAAGTCTTAAGCACCAAGAAGCTCCTGTTGGGTTCCTGAAAATGTATTTAGGTGTTTAACTTGAGGCTCTATTTTTGGTGTGTTGTTACAACAATCTAATACAGTTAGTTTGGGGGCAGAAAAATAATAAAGTATCTAATTTGGAGAGTCATGTCCTCCATTTTAACCTGGGGAGCTTGTAATAAACATAGTGCTAAATCAAATTAATTATTTTCACTTCTCTCAAAATGTGCTTGATATCTCAGAAACAAGATTATATGGGTGGGATTTTCAACAGCACCGAGTGCTGGTCTATCATTATGAAGTCAGTGGGAGTTTTGCCATTGACTTCAATGGGAGCAGACTTATGTCAATGCTGAGGGCTCTTGAAAATCCTGATGTTGCCAACTGTTACAATATTTGGCACTTTTTAAAGGGTTCTTGTGAATTTCTGGCTTCAGTCTCTCAAATTTTGTCCTTATCCAAAATGACTAATGCTATCTCCCGTTACTTATAGTCAGTGGGGCTGAAGCCAAAGGCTTCCCTCAAGATCACCACCATATTCTTTAATCTTTCTAGATTAGAGCGGTTGCCTTCAGTGAAGATGAAGGTACACTCTCGTTGTTTCCAAGGGGACTGAAGCCAACCTGCACTCAGAAAAGATGCTGACCAAATAATCACCGTGGGAGGGCCAAGCAAGGAACAGGGAAATATCTGAAGATGTCAGCAGTGGAACTGTGGGGGCAGCAGAGAGGAAGAATATACTAGAACGGAGAGTGCAGGGGAAGGCTAGGAGCTGGAGGCAGACTGGGGTGTGTGGAAGCTGCAACCAAATTAAGCAGAACAGTGGAAAGTAGCATAGCAGACTAGGAGAATGGGATGGATAAAAGGCTGTGAAGGGAAAGGGAGGGAAATGTGGGAGATGACTGACTGTGGAGATGGGGCAGGTGGGAGACTGAAGTCTCTGGGGAAGCAGGCAAGGAGAACGTCAGTGGAGCATCTGTCACGCTATCCTGTCTAGGAAAGGAGGGAGATAGAGAAGGTTAGAATGATAGTTCCCCAACTCGGGGGATGAGTGGAGGTAAGGAGCAGTAAGCAGGAAGGGCTGCATTTATTCATGCATATTTAAGACTGAATTTTGATCCTGAGATAATCACATACAAGTTGAAGGTAAGTGGGAAAAAATCAAAAACCAAACAAAATACAGTGCAATTCCTTTTTGTAAAATCTCATGATTTTTAAGTCTACCTTTAAGATGTTTGGACATTTGGGATTGGCAGTACTTAAATCCTGCACTGTGCTCCTCAGTGCCCCCACTCTCTACAACAGTGTAGAGGAGGGACTGAGGGATGGCCAGTAAATTCATTACTACGCAGATCCACAGGATTAAACCATCCATGCATCTGAGCTGCCCAATGGAAGAAAGTGTTCTTTTCCCTTCCCACTGCAATCCCTTTCTGATTAGATGCCCTGCACAAAGCTCCTAGAAGGTGGTCAAAATGGCAGCTTTGGACCCTAATGTTATGTTTACACAGAAAAAAAAAAAAAAGAACCCACAGCAATGAATCTCAGATCCCAGATCTACTGACTGAGGCTAACACAAGGGCACTAAAAATAGGTATGTAGATAGATCAGGGATCGGCCATCTTTGGCACTTGGCCCATCAGAGTAAGCCCCCTGGTGGGCTGGGACATTTTGTTTACCTGCTGCGTCCGCAGGTTCAACTGATCGCAGCTCCTGCTGGCTGCGGTTTGCCACTTCAGGCCAATGGGGGCTGCAGGAAGTGGTGTAGGCAGAGGGATGTCCCCCGGTGTCCCCCTCTGAAACCCACCCCTTACCCTGAACTTCAGAGTTCAAGCTCCAGCCTGAGCCTAAATGTCTACACACCTAGTTTTAGCACTGTGCCACAAGCCCAAGTCTGTAAACCTGGGCTCTGCCATTCGCTGCTATGGGGTTTTTTTGCCATGTAGAATCATAGAATATCAGGGTTGGAAGGGACCTCAGGAGGTCATCTAGTCCAACCCCCTGCTCAAAAGCAGGACCCATACCCAATTAAATCATCCCAGCCAGGGCTTTGTCAAGCCTGACCTTAAAAACGTCTAAGGAAGGAAATTCCACCACCTCCCTAGGCAACGCATTCCAGTGTTTCACCACCCTCCTAGTGAAAAAGTTTTTCCTAATATCCAACCTGAATCTCCCCCACTGCAACTTGAGACCATTACTCCTTGTCCTGTCCTCTTCCACCACTGAGAATAGTCTAGAACCATCCTCTCTGGAACTACCTCTCAGGTAGTTGAAAGCAGCTATCAAATTCCCCCTCATTCTTCTCTTCTGCAGACTAAACAATCCCAGTTCCCTCAGCCTCTCCTCATAACTCATGTGTTCCAGACCCCTAATAATTTTTGTTGCCCTTCGCTGGACTCTCTCCAATTTATCCACATCCTTCTTGTAGTGTGGGGCCCAAAACTGGACACAGTACTCCAGATGAGGCCTCACCAATGTCGAATAGAGGGGGACGATCACATCCCTCGATCTGCTCGCTATGCCCCTACTTATACATCTCAAAATGCCATTGGCCTTCTTGGCAACAAGGGCACACTGCTGGCTCATATCCAGCTTCTCGTCCACTGTCACCCCTAGGTCCTTTTTCGCAGAACTGCTGCCTAGCCATTCGGTCCCTAGTCTGTAGCTGTGCATTGGGTTCTTCCGTCCTAAGTGCAGGACCCTGCACTTATCCTTATTGAACCTCATCAGATTTCTTTTGGCCCAATCCTCCAATTTGTCTAGGTCCCTCTGTATCCTATCCCTGCCCTCCAGTGTATCTACCACTCCTCCCAGTTTAGTATCATCCGCAAATTTGCTGAGAGTGCAATCCACACCATCCTCCAGATCATTTATGAAGATATTGAACAAAACCGGCCCCAGGACCGACCCCTGGGGCACTCCACTTACTTAATGTAGACTTACTTTGAGATACCAAAGCCATTCTTGGTAAGTCCCAAACTCTGTTTATATCTTTAAGTTCAAGCAAACATGAAAAATCTTCCAAATCTAGTTACAGGAATCTCAGTGATGTCATATATTTTTATAATATGTAACAAGGCGAAAGGGAAAGAATGTGTTTTTACCCTTCTATTTACAGGCATAGACTTTTATGATTAACTCCTTCAATAGGAGCAAGTATGTCAGAAACCTATGTGTAACAATATTTAGTATTTATGAGGAATTAATTGAAGAGGGACATTTCCCTGTGTAGCTAATCGGTAGGGTGGAATAGGGTGTTGATGCACAACAAGAGCTCACAGGAAACCTCCAGAGAGATCTCCAGGAGGTACTCGCCAATCCTCTGCCGAAGGTTCCATGGCAGAGCAGCTTTGTTCCTTCCCACATTGTAGGAAACTTTCCCGTACCATTCAGCAATCACTTGTGCAGGGACCAAAGTGGCATAAAGGCACAGTCAAGTGTCATCTGGCACATACTCAGCCTGTTCTTGAACCGCTCCTTACTGCTGTCCAGGTGTCCCGTGTAAGGTTTCATGAGCCACAGTTGTAAGGCATATGCTGGGTCTTCCAGGATCACTATGGGCATTTCAACATCCCGCACTGTAATCTTCGGGTTTGGAAAGGAAGTCCCCGCTTGCAGCCTTCTGTACAGGCTGGTGTTCTGAAGTTGCATGCGTCATGCACCTTCCCGAACCACCCCATGTTGATGTCAGTGAAACATCCTCAGTGATCCACAAGCACCTGCAACACCATGGAGAAGTAGCCCTTCCTATTGATGTACTCTGTCACAAGGTGGTCTGGTGCCAAAATTGGAATGCGTGTGCCATCTATCGCCCCACCACACCTAGGGAACCCCATTTCTGCAAAGCTGTCCACTATTTCATGCACATTTCCCAGGGGCACAGTCCTTCGTAGCAGGATATGATTTATTGCTCTGCACACTTGCATTAACACAGCCCCAGTGGTTGATTTCCCCACTCCAAATTGATTTGTGACCGACCGGTAGCAGTCTGCAGTTGCCAGCTTCCACACAGCAATTGCCACATGCTTCTCTACTGAGAGGGCAACTCTCATTCTGGTGTCCTTGCGCCGCAGGTCTGGGGCAAGCTCTGCACACAGTTCCAGGAAGGTGGCTTTCTGCATTCAAATGTTCTATAGCCACTGCTCTTCATCCCACATCTGCATGACATTATGATCCCACTATTCAGTGCTTGTTTCCCAAGCCCAAAAGCCATGGTCTACCCCCGAGACGGCCCACATTTTGGCACCTGAGGCAGGGAGCTCAAATGACGCCCTCATGCCTACTTGCTTGGGCCAAAACTTTGAAAGGTCTCAATTCTGCCTTTTTCCTGTTCTACTCATCTCATAGTATTGCTCTGCTACCAACCCCAATAAAGGAGAACTAACAACTTAAAATGCCTTGTTCAAAAATTTGAAGTAACACTGAACTTTCAGACACCTGAACAGCAAATGTAACTTTTCTTGTCTGCATAGTAAACACTGGCATTTTTATCTGTTTGAATAATCAAAGTGGTGCTGCCCGTGCCTTTTTGGTTGCAAAGATTTGAACTGCTTCCTGAAGGTCCACAGTCTGGGCCAGCTCATGCTCTAGTGAGATGATTGCAAGGCCGACCAGCCTCTCCTGTGTCATTGTGGAGCATAAATGTGTTTTTATTAACTTCAGCTTGGAGAAGCTGCGTTCTCCACTGGCAACTGTTACAGGAAGTGTTAGAAGTATGCGCAGAGCAACAAAAGCATTTGGAAAGAGGGTGGTCATCTTATTTGTGCACATATATTCCAGAACAGCCTTTGGAGTTGATCCTGCTGAAATGTATCTTGAAAAGGCTTTCAGTTCATCACCTAAATCACTCGCATCAATATTGCGCATGTCATCATGTGTCAACACTGTCTCTAGTGCCCTGCATTGCTGGTGTAGGTCTTCTTCAGGTATAGTGAGAAGTTCCAGTAGAGATAAGGAGGTGTTAGTACCATTATACAAGGCACTGGTGAGACCTCATCTGGAATATTGTGTGCAGTTCTGGTCTCCCATGTTTAAGAAAGATGAATTCAAACTGGAACAGGTACAGAGAAGGGCTACTAGGATGATCCGAGGAATGGAAAACCTGTCTTATGAAAGGAGAACTCAAAGAGTTTGGCTTGTTTAGCGTAACCAAAAGAAGGCTGAAGGGAGATATGATTGCTCTCTATAAATATATCAGAGGGATCAATATCATGGAGGGAGAAGAATTATTTAAGCTCAGTACCAATGTTGACACAAGAACAAATGGATATAAACTGGCCATCAGGAAGTTTAGACTTGAAATTAGATGAAGGTTTCTAACCGTCAGAGGAATGAAGTTCTGGAACAGCCTTCCAAGGGAAGCAGTGGGGGCAAAAGACATATCTGGCTTCAAGACTAAACTTGATAAGTTTATGGAAGGGATGATATGATGGGATACCCTAATTTTGGCAATTAATTGATCTTCATCTATTAGCGGTAGATACACTGAATGGCCTGTGATGGGATGTTAGAAGGCGGCGGATCTGAGTTACTACAGAGAATTCTTTCCTGGGTGTTTGGCTAGTGGCTTGCCCACATGCTCAGGGTTTAGCTGATCGCCATATTTGGGGTCAGGAAGGAATTTTCCTCTAGGGCAGACTGGCAGAGGCCCTGGGGGTTTTTGCCTTCTTCTGCAGAGTGGGGCACAGGTCACTTGCTGGAGGATTCTCTGAACCTCAAAGTCTTTAAACCACTATTTGAGGACTTCAATAGCTCAGACATAGGTTAGCGGTTTGTTACAGGAGTGGATGGGTGAGATTCTGTGGCCTGCATTGTGCAGGAGGTCAGACTAGATGATCATGGTCCTTCTGACCTTAAAGTCTATGAGTCTGAGTTTTGGAATACCATACAACATCCCAAATATACTGCTGTGTTCCTTGAGCTGCATGAAATGTTCTTCAACTGACTGTATTGCACAATCTAGTACTTGGAAAAGAATTCAACTCTGAATTGTTGTTTGGGGTCTCTTATGGGATTATCCCATGCCTCGTAATCAAAATGTCTTCTTCTTTGGTGACTCTTGTATTCTTGAATGGGTGGGAAAATAGCTTCAGTGTGAAGTTCCTCTGCCAACTTCTGTGCACTCTTCAGAATGTTTTGAAATCCCTCATCTGACCGGTAAGACTGTAGGTATGACTTTGCTTTGTCCAGTTGTTCCATTGCTCCAGATACATCAAGGTCAACATCTTGGCATCTCTTGCTTACAACATTTATTTCAAACAGTCATACCACAACATTAAGCCACACAGAAATTTGAAGTTATGTATGTTTCTGGTGATTCCATTTCCCTCTGCCACTGTTCTCCCACAAACAGTTCCTGTCAAAGCATTATCCTCCATAATGGCAACTATGGCAGCATCTATCTTCCCAATTTGGTGTTTGATAGGCTTTATCACCTCCAGTCGACTTTCCCATCGTGTGGCACTCAGTGGTCTCAGTTTCAGAGAGGATGTTCCCAGATGTTGCTTCAAAATTTGCCATCAATGAGTTGATGCAGAGAAAAATGCATAGATGCTTTGAATTACATTTAAAAATTCAGCAGCCTCACTAGAAGCTGATGCTACATCACTGACCACCAAGTTCATGAATGAGAACTGCATGGGACAAAAAAAGCTCCAGGGTTTAACTCTCGGATCCATGTCTGCGCTCCTCTGTTCTTTCCACTCATGTTGGCACGATTATCATAACCCTGATCTCTCATGTCAGCTATCGCAATTCCTGTATCTTTCAGCTTTTTAAGAAGCACATTTGTCATACCAGCTCCTGTAGTATCATCAATGTCAATAAATTCTAGAAAATGCTCTCTGATGGTCACAAGTGCAGGGACATTTTCACTAGGTTCTATTGTTGTTACAAAATGCACCATGAAAGTCATTTGTTCCATATGGCTGATGTCAGGTGTGCAGTCCAGAATAACAGAGTAATATCTTGCTGACTTCAGATCTTCCACATCTTCTGTTTGACTTTTGTTGCCAGTAACGGTATGATCTCATTTTGAATGGTTTTTCCAAGGTAGTGGTGTGTGTACATTTCTTGGGTGATAACTCTTCTTAGATGCTCCTGGAGTACAGCATCAAAGTCATCCATCAGCTCCACAATTTTAAGGAAGTTTCCATTGTTTGGCACATATAGCTGATCTGAAGTGGCACGCAGTGCTAGGTTTTGGGTAGCAAGTATTCTCACAATCGCAATGAGCCTTTTCAGAACATTTTGCCACAAAAGAGACTCTGATGCAATCTCTTGATGCTGATCATCGATGGTGGCCTTTAACCTTAGTCTCATTTCAAGCTCTTTCCACCTATGGAATGCTCTCTGGTGATTTGCTGCCTTCTCATGGCATGCCAGATTTCTAGCCAGATTTTTCCAGTCCTTTGTTCCTGTAGAACCCAATGTGGCTGGAACATTAGACTGGAAGAGTTTTCAACAAAACAGTGTACAGCATTCTGGGGTTTTGAGTACATAAGCCATGGCCTCTCCACTTTGTCACCATTGGGAATTTCACGCCAGTAATGTGTTGGATGGAAACTTCTATTTTCATTGTCTTTGGGGAACATGAACTTTTTCACTTGCTGTGGCCCATGCACTACAAGGAAGTCCCTCAGGCTACTGCTCAAGTGGGTCTACAGTCATGGATCATCTAGACTTAAGGAACTAAGTCTACTTAGTAAACTCAGCAGCAGCTGTTTCTTGCGCCTCCACCACACCTTTCTCTGATCTACACTTTTCTTCAGGAATGTGCATGGTTACATCCATTTGAGATGGAGATATGGATGCTGCAGTAACTGCCATGTCACCCGCACTCTGACTAATTGGAAGATCAGGCATCTCTTCACCACTCACATCCTCACTGGGGCCAGAAGGCTCACCGTGAACATTTGTGTCTATGTATCTCAGGAGAGCTCCTTCCTGCTTAGATAGAAAAGCTTCCTTTGCTTTCTTCCTTTTTCTGAATGCTGCCCCAGAGGGGGGTTTTCTTCTTTCACTTATGACTGCTGTTCTGTTCCAGCTATACTGGCTCTCAACACTCAATTGAAGGGGACAAATAAGCAGGCTGGTAGCAGGGCCTGAGCGAGGGAAGATATCAGCATCTTAAGGACCTAACTGGCTCCTACTACTTCAGTTGACCACCTGTTCTCTTCAAGTGGGTTCAGGGAAGAAGCAGGAAACAGGAAGCTCTCTGAGAAGCTGGTGTTAATCAGTCCAGGCTTCTGGGGGTGCTAGAGAAGTACATAAGAGGCTCCTCCTCCTCTCTCTCCCTGCAGCTCCTACTGCTTTCTGTTATTCCCTCTCACCTTTTCTCTCGCCTGCCTGTTACGTCTCTTGTGCCCTCCTTCCTCCAGCACAGCAATCCACCATCTCTGTGCATCTAGAGCACAGAGAATACATATGCACCAGCAGCAGACACAATTTTCTACACTCTGGGTCCTACTGGTGCCCCCCCACAGTCTGGCACCTGAAGTGGCCACCTCAGTTTGCCTCATGGTAAGGCCGGCCCTGGTCCACCCTATGCAGCTGCTCTGTGAATGCCAAAAGCAATCTAAAGTTGCTCCTATCCATGTTACTCAGAATGTCAAGTGCCTGTGAGTCTTCTTCAGTTGGGAACTTGACGATTAACTGCGCTGCCATCTGCGATGTCTTCATGACAGTTAACAGAGCATAGGAGAGCAGTGTGGGGTCTATCCCTTCTAAGAAAGATGCTGGGGTGCACAGCAGAGAATGGCAGTTGTAAAAATGCTGCCAGAGAAAGCCAGACACCCAAAGAGTGCTGGGCCAGAAAGCAATGTGTCACGGGACATTTAGCCAGGTCCCAAGATGCACCGTGATCTCCTCTGCCTTCCCACAACACCTAGCAACAGAAAGTGTTGAGCTGGACTGTGGGATAGGTACCCACAGTGCAATGCTCACTCTGTCAACGATGGTGCCCCCAATGTGTCTGCTGACAGAGGGAGCAAGTGTGAACATGAAATTCTGATTTTTATTATGTCGCCTTTTGGGTGTCGACATCACTTTTGTTGACAAAATTTGGTAGTGTAGACATGGCCTAACTGTTACAGGAGGCAGAAAGGGAAAATAAGAATTGTGAATATCTGGGTCTGAATCTTGCAGTTTGGAAGCTTTGACTAGGCAATATTCATATTAATTTACTAACTCATATTTTTTTTACACTTTGGGCATTATTACACTATAAGTAAACAGGAAGCACAAAAATTAAAAGTCCATAAGTGTGTGTTTACTGGGAACTATGGATACTGACCAGCCATTCAAGCTCTTTTTGTGTCAAAGTTTCTAACACCCTTAGAAAATGTTTATTTCTAGGCAGCCAATAACTGTACTATCCTGTACTATTTGTTTTAATAGATAAACAGAACAATCATATTCTTCTCCATATCTTAATGCATGACATAAATCATATTAACAACTGAATGATACCTTATTGGCAGTAAAATTAATGTTAATTAATGTCTGAACAGTGTTTTGACATGTAAATCACAACATAATTGCTAATTATTAGTACAAAGTAAACTTTTGGTTTAAGGTTTGTGTAACTCCAAAGGTTTGGTTTAAGGTTAAGGAACTCCAAACGTTAGTTCTCATTTTATTTAGGTTTGTTGTAAGGTTTATTGTACTCACTCACACACATCCTGACTCCAAATTATAATCCAAAAGATGCCAGTAAATGAGAAAGGCAGAAGTAATGTAAGAAAAATTTATTAAAGAAAATATAGTTATTTCAAGCTGAGTAATCCCCAGAGGTCCCCCAAATTACTATATAAATCTAAGGTACAGTCTTGGATGCATGTCACATGAATTAATGGATCATGAGAGGATGTTTGTTTGTTTGTGACCAACATAGATTTAGTGAACCCAGTTATTCACCATGTATTCATTCAGAGCTGACAAATCTTATCACTTTGTCTACACTACAGACCTTATAGCTGCATGCAATACCACTGCAGCTGCACCGCTGCAAGGTTTTCTATGTAGCCGCTCTTGGTGGGAAGAGGAGGGGCAGGAGCAGGGCCTCCGTGGTCTGGTTACCAGCAATTAGCAAGGTGGCAACCCTACTGATGGAGCTACTTAGTTGTAACAATGGTAGAAAATGTGAAGAAGAAAACAGAGTTTAGAGGGATAGCTCATTGGCCTGCTAAACCCAGGGTTGTGAGTTCAATCCTTGAGGAGGCCATTTCAGGATCTGGGGCAAAAATTGGGGTTGGTCCTGCTTTGAGCAGGGGGTTGGACTAGATGATCTCCTGAGGTCCCTTCCAACCCTGATATTCTATGATTCTAGACACAGCCTCTCCACGCAAAAGAATAAAAATCAGACATCAAGAATTGTAACATTCAAAAACCAGTAGGAGAGCATTTCAATCTCCCTGGACACTCAATAACAGACTTAAAAGTGGCAATTTTTCAACAAAAAAAACCTTCCAAAACAGACTTCAACGAGAAACTAAAGAACTGGAATTAATTTGCAAATTGGATACCATCAAATTAGGCCTGAATAAAGACTGGGAGTAGATGGGTCACTACAAAAGTAGTTTTCCCTCTGCTAATACTCACACCTTCTTGTCAGCTGTTGGAAATGGGTGACATCCACCTTGATTACATTGGCCTCATTAGCACTACAAAAGTAATCAACTGTTGAGAATAGGCCACTTCCACCTTAATTGAATTGGCCTCGTTAGCACTGACTCCCCACTTGGTAAGACACCACCTATCTTTTCATGTGCTGTAATATATATACTACTTACTGTATTTTTCACTCCATGCATCTGATGAAGCGGGTTTTAGCCCACGAAAGCTTGTGCCCAAATAAATATGTTAGTCTCTAACGTGCCACAAGGACTCCTCATTGTTTTTGCTGATACAGGCTAACACAGCTACCATTCTGAAATCAATTCAATGGGTGTCTCATTCCCCTTTCACAATTCTGATCTGAAATTAGTCAGCTACTTTAAGTCCATTTAATATGGACCACAGTGACTTAGCACAAGACACTTGACCTCAGATTTGGCTTCCCATCTTTTAGAGCTGTTGTTCCATTTTCCTTGAGAGACCAAATAAGAAATATATTAAACCCTACATGAGATTAGCTGCCTTGACACAGAATGTATAAATGAACATTAACATCAGACAATAGCAGGATCTTTGAGGTCAAAAATATCCACTATATGGATCATTTTTTGTATTACAGCCTCATAACCCACTTGTTCAAATGTTATGAAATATAATATTTCTCACTGTAGTCTTTTATGATGTCAGGAATCTTTCAATAAAAGAGCCTCATTCTAAAGCTGTTAGCACCCTATTATGTGACTGCCATGGTTATGTACGTGTTCTCCAGCTGCAAAAAGGGACTAATATAGAATCGCTAGAGTTATTATACTTACAACACTCTACAAGCAAGATGTAACTGGAGCATTAAAATGAATGCTACATATGGTGAAGGACAGTCCGTACATTAGGATGTTAAGAACTGGTAACAGTGAGGATTGTTTAAAAAAGACTAAAATTAAATGTGTATTTTTCTCTATTGTGCTGCATCTGGTTTCTGTCAGAATGAATTTTGTTGATCTTGGTTTCAAGGTTTCCATTCTGTGAGTTTTTAAACCAAGGTCAAGCAGTAGGCAGCACTGAGACCTTGAAGGTGTCATTGACTAGGAATATATAAGCTTTATAGCTACAACACTAATTATTTATCATTCATAGAAAGAAATATAGGTGGGCAAAATGTTATAGATACAGATTTTTCTATGGCTGTATACACACCAGCATGTCAATAGACAGATGATAAAGATTATGTGAACATATGCAAGCATACACATTTATATAAATACATGTGTGCATATTGAGAGAAAGATGCATATATAAAAAAACCACAATGTGAAATTGTAATCTGTGGGTATCCCACTAGAGTTATAGGGCTCTGTCATACTCAGGCCCATTTACCTTGCTCTGATGCATAAAATGGTCTTTAAGTCAATGGATTTCCTACACCCCTGGCTAAGAGGGCTCCCCTGTGGACTAGAGCTGTCAAAGCAGCTTTAATCAAGCCCCTCAGCTTCCCAAGGGTAGGAGTTGTGTCTGGAACACTGTGGTGTTCTGCTTATCCTCTGCTTCCAAAGCCCCTAGGAAGTCATGAGAAGTGGAGCATCAGACAGTTCTTGAGACTGCTTTAACTTTCATGGGGGAGGAGGTGAGTATGCTCTCACAAACACCCCACAATAAAGGCAGTGTTTTGCCCTACCTCTAGCCCTCGATTGCTGTGGTGCACATGGGAAAAGAGATACTGAAACTGGGCTATTTGTGACATTGTAGCTGCATGAGTAATGAGACTTGAAGTGGCCTCCTGAGCTGATTTTGTTTCTGTTAATACAGTATGTGTTTGACATTGCAGCCTTCATATATTATGTCCAAAATGAAGTATAATTACCAAAGAAAAACAACTTTAATAACATGTTTTATCAGAATGGTTTCTGAGAGCTCCACAGGGAATATGTCTAATCTAGGCGTTTTCTCAGCAGGCATTCTCTTTTTATGCACCAGCAATGTCTGCAGTGGAAATGAGACTTCTAGACTGGTATTCCTAGCTGGAGGGGGTGGAGGTGCAGGGGAATCCAACCAAAACCAGGTTTCATTAGTCAGAAGGCAAATGGATGTATATGGGGTTTACAGTACTGTCCAAACTGATCATTAATTTTGTTAATGTCTTTCACTGGCTTTTAAGAGTAGCCGTGTGATGTTTGAGGTGCTATAAATGGGTTGGAATTTTCTGAATAACACTTCTAACATTGTTGGCACATTGTTATGAATGTAAAGTCAGCGTACTCCCGTATCAGAATGTTAATACTTCAGATGAATTAGGTTTGTAAGGATTACCTTAGTTTTGGAGATTTTACACCAAGACTTTTTTGTGGTTTTGATTTAGTTCTGAACATCTCCTAAAGCACATCTTGTTTCATGTTTTGTTTTGTCTGTCAGTTAGAGCAAATACATTCCCCTCTTTTGACGGCTTTAATATCATCCCACGGGCTAATAATAGTCAAGGTTGCTGCTTTCTGAAAAATCCAGTGAGAAGTAATTCTAGTTCTCGTCAGAAAGATCCATAATTGTGCAGTATTACCTCTTTCATTCCCTTTCTATGGGCTATCATTAGTGCTATCTCCTGCTCTCTCTAGTGAGCTCTTTCTCTCGCCTCAGCCCTCGTACACCCCATTCTCTTTTCCAGGGTCCTCTTTCTGCCCTCTAAAGCCTCCATCTCTCTCCTTTCTCCCTAAGAATAAATTACATTATTATTATTATTATTTCAGGTTTGTACCGTTTGAAAGCTAGATTTCTTTGTTTAGTGTATGTCAAATTTAAAAAGCTTAATTAAGTTATTCCTTTTGCATCTTCTTCTAATCCCTCTGAAGTAAATGGGAGTTTTGCCATTGGCTTCAGTGAAAGAAAAATAAATTTGGTCCTATGTTACATTAGATTGTTGTATAGGTATGTATTTCTCCAGTATAAGTGATCCACAGAATAACTTAACTATGCACCCACAGGCAGGTAATTAGGCATCTAAATGGGTACTGCTGCACAGTTAAATGCAGGTGCAAAATTACACCCGTATATCAGAGGGTAGGTTGGGGCCTGGCTAAAAATTAGTTATATTCTTCTATATACTTGGTCTGTGCTGAATAAATAAGTATTTTGCCAATGATAAGTTATATCGCACAGCATTCTGAGCATTTATTAGTGAAGAAGAATAATGGTACTGTGGAACCTTTATGAAGAATGTGATTTCTTTAGTGGGTTCAATCAGATAGTCTTATAATATAGTGTTTGGCATTTAATTTCCTTTCCTGCAAAGCTATTTCAAAATTTGATACTGATTCTTGGGGCACCTCAGCATTAACCTCTTTTTTGACTGAAAAAAAGGCCATTTATTCCGACTCTCTGTTTCCAAAGGCCGTGTTGGAGCTTCACAGACAAGGTTTAAAGCCTCAAATCTTCAAAAATAATCTACTTAAATGGTAATCATGGAATCATAGAAATGTAGGGCTGGAAGGGACCTTGAGAGGTCATCTAGTAGTCCATCCCCACATGCTGAGGCAAGAAGAAGTAAAACCAGATCATCACTGACAGGTGTTTGTCTAACCTGTTCTTAAAAACATCCACAACCTCCCTTCGTAACTTATTCAAGTACATACCCTTATAAAGTTTTTCCTAATATCCAACCTAAATCTCCCTTACTGCAAACTAAGCTGATTACTGTTTTCACTATTCTGTGGAAATGAAGAATAATTGCTAACCATCCTCTTTATAACAGCCTTTTACGTATGTGAATACTGTTATGTTCCCACCACAGCCTTCCCTTCTGTAGACTAAATATGCCCAATTTTTTCAACCTGTCTTCATATATCAGATTTTCTAAATCTTTGGTTATTCTTGTTGTTTGTCTCTGGACTCTCTCCAATTTGTCAATCTTTCCTAAAGTGTCCGCAGTAATCCAGCGGAGGCCTCACCAGTGCCCAAATAGAGTGGAACAATTACCTTCCATGTCTTACATGCAACATTCCTGTCAATATGTCCTAGAATTATCTTTGCCTTTTTTGCAATGACATCACACTGTTGACTCATTCAATTTATGATCCACTATAACCCCAGATCCTTGCAATATACATATCTACAGTTTTTTCTACTCAGGGCATGCACTGTGGAGGAACTAAATGACACAAGTAAAAGAGACTGGGAAATTTCTAACAATGAGTATTTAAATACGCCTCTGTGAAACTGAGGACATTATTTTCACATTCTCCATAGTTTTGTTTTCCCCATCATTTCATCCATGAAATATTATGTATTCATGACATTTTTCAAAAACTGTAATTATGCTCCAAAAACATGCCAATATTGCACTTTCCCATGCTTTTACACTGAAAATAATTTCTCAATAATGTGCTTGTTTTCTCTGAAAAGTTCTTTTTTACTACAAAATATTGCAAAAACCAGGACCAATTTTGAATTCATAATTAAATGTGAAAAGGCTCGAGTGTTGGGATCCTGAATTTTGCTGTGACTGTTTCACCCCTTGAAGTACTCATATTCACTAATACAATTCCCTGAGTTTCCCACTCATCTCCTTTCGTAACACAATGTGTACCAGCAAACCCAGGAGCAGATCAAGGCTTTGTCAGGATCCAGATCCACCAACACTTCCGAGCCCCAAGATACACTTTTCCTCCTAGCTCCTTCTCTTCCTCCCAGCCATTTGTAAACCCTTATCTTTTTCACACTTCTTGCTGGTTCTCTGAAGTAAGGCACCCCAAAGAAACCAAGCCTACCCCAGCTGTCAGGCAGCACCGTTTATTTGTGCTCTCCTCTTTCTGATCCCCATCTGCTGCTCTCCTTCGATTCACTGCTGTGCTGGGTCCACTCTGATTGCAAAGCCTGGATCCTAAGATTCCATTTGTTCCTCCTTAACGCTCCCGTCAGCAAATCCCTGGAATTATCACTGTTTCTAAATGTAGAGCACCAGCTCTACTTGTTTCTTCCTTTTCACACTGTAAAATGTATCCCCTTTATTACTAAAACATGAAAATATTTATTGTCAGAATGTGCTCCCGTTGCTGTTCTGCTGATTAATACAGTCTCTGGGGCAGTGGCATGTGAAATACTGCTTGTAGTATCTCAGAGCAGAAGCAAATCTGCTCTTAAAGCATTCTTTTCAGAGTTTAACAAAAAGAACAAAAATAAATAAGGTCTGTTCCTTGCCAAGATCTGCCCGTTTTGAACTCTTCAGTAGTACAAATCATTATTAATGAAGTGCTTACTATTACGCTCCCAACAGCTCGGTATAAAAGTTTCTGCAGTCATCTAAAGGGTAAGAAGAAACACAGCAGATAACTTCTGGAGGGGAAAGATTTACGCTCTTTATGGGTTCAAGTTTACATGACAAAGGAATGGGGGATGTGTTTTCTCTTGAAAGCTTTTGAGGGAGAAATGTGAAAGAAAATGGGATTTTGATTTTCAAATTAAAGGGAAAGCAACCAGAGATCAAGGTCTCAGCAGTGGGGAAGATCAGCTCCCATCATCAGCTGTTTGTTCGGTTTTTTAATGTAAGATTGTGAAACAAAGCTGTATGACATGGCAATTTACAGTACAACATAGACTACAGTAAAGTGTGTAATGTAAACCTCCATGTTATAACACTTATCTAAAAATAGCTGAGGATGAGCTGCACCTTGGTCTCTGGCTGCTTTCCATTAATCTGAAAACCAAAACCCCATTTCCTGTGTATTTACGTCATATGAAGTGTGTACCACAACATATTATTGTGTCCGCTCTGTATTGATCAGTCTGTACACCCATGAGTGATGCGAGATGTGAGAGGAGTCCATTTGAGCAGTGTCCGGAAATAAAGGGCCTGATCCACTCCATTGAAACTAACTGCATCTTTCCATTGACTTCAATATATGTTGGATCAAGCCCAAAGATTGGGGAGAGAAGGCTACTTATGAGACTGGGACTGTTCAGTCAAGGCTGTTCTGTAATGGGAACTGAGTTTATGCCAGGTCCTGGCAAAAGGGGAATGGGAGAACTCTTTAGAAATAACAGTATTCAGTGTTTGTCAGCCTAGGACAGAAGAATGTGGAAAGGAGGGAGGGAGGAAGGGGTTAGCAAAAACAAAACAAACAAATGGAAATTTCAATGCCACATTTCTCCTGCAACTGTTTTTTAACAGAAACAGGAGGAGGAGGAGGTCATTTTTGGTTTTGATTCATAGGGCGTGTGATTGGAAGTACAGCAAGACTTTTTATAACAACCCAAACCCTCCCACAAGGGTTTGCACAGTTTAGCCAAATGAACTCAATCAGTTAATAGGCACCAGAAGTCAGAAATTCTACTGAGGGCATCAGGCTATGTTGCTCCCTGGGGAAATACGCTGAACAGAGGGAAGAGACAACAGTTCTGCTGTTTTAAAAATAGGCATATGTTCTGAAATTCAGCATGTCAGCTTATTAAAGGAAACATTTACTCTCCTAATTCAATGCAGCAAGTTAATCAATCATTTGTTACTTAGAAAAAGATAAGTGTTAGACCTGTTGATTTTCTTTTGCTTAAATTGCTTGACTGAGTGTGGTTTGGGGATTATTTTCCCCAGATACATTTGTCACAGCTCTGGGCAAATGCACCGGTATTCTCAATCAAGGGGCCCTTGAGAGCACAAACTCTTAGGTTTCTGCTCCCAACTGTCACCTCTCTTGGGTAGAGATCTGTGTCTCTCTTCCTCCTGAAGAGGGTATTTCCAGGCTGAACAGTTCCCTGCCTACACTGTATTATTCCCAGCACGCCAGACTGCCTAACTAGGGCAGTGTCTGTGCTTTGCCATCTCTTCAAAGGCTATGAACAGCTGCAATTGAAAGCAGGAATAGGTTACCACACAGCCCTTTCTAAGCATGCACATTTACTCTTCAGGTGAAAGCATTACAGAGAAAAACATATATTAAAACCAATACAAGAACCTACACACATGCTAATGAGCTTACGAGAGATCACTCCAACTCCAACAACAATGGGTCTGATAAGTGATTGATCCTTCAAATCCCACATGAGGGTTTTTCTGTGGTTACAAGTTCAGAGCTGCTTTAGCTCAGAAGAAGAACCCCCCGAATGGGTTAGGGCTGGTCTACATTGAAACCACCTCGATGAGAGGCATAGCGCTTAGGGAGACGTACTTAGAGCAATGCAGCGTCACTGTACACACTACATTGCTTACAGGTTTCAGAGCAGCAGCCGTGTTAGTCCGCATCCGCAAAAAGGAAAAGGAGGACTTGTGGCACCTTAGAGACTAACAAATTTATCTGGCATAAGCTTTAGTGAGCTACAGCTCACTTCATCCGCTGCATTCAGTGGAAAATACAGTGGAGACTTATATATACAGAGAACATGAAACAATGGGTGTTACCATACACACTGTAATGAGAGTGATCAGTTAAGGTGAGCTATTACCAGCAGTAGAGCGGGGGGGAAACGTCACCCTTGCTTACATCACCTTAAGTGGCCTCCAGGAGGTGTCCCACAATGCCCACTGCAGCCACTTGGGTCATCAGTTTGAACTCCGCTGCCCTGAAGCCAGGGACACAGGCATGCATTCCTCCCTCTTTAAAGCCCCGAGAATTTTTGAAATTCCTCTTTCTGTTTGCTTGGCATGGACAGCTCAGATTGCATCTTCCCAGATGACCATGCCAGCTCCTCGCAGAAAACATACTCCTGCCTGGAGCACACCAGAGTTGGTGGATCTGGGGAGTCTGTGGGTAGAAGAGGCTGTGCAGTCCCAGCTCTGCTCCAGCCACATGAACTATGATACCTACAGGCAGATCGCTCATGGCATGGAGGAGAAGGGGCATGAAAGGGACCATACAGCAGTGTCATGCTAAGATCAAGGAGCTATGACAGATGTAACAGAAGGCAAGGGAGGCCAATTGTAGGTCTGGTGAGTCGCCAGAGACATGCAGCTTCTACAAGGAGCTGCAAGCCATCCTTGGTGGCAACCCCACCTCCATCTCCAAGAGCCCTGTGGATCCTCTGGGGGGGGGCTGGAGACAGTGGCCAGTGAAGTGAACCCCAAGGTCAACATGGTGGATGAGGAAATGGAGTTGGAGGAGGATGGGAGACAGGCGACATGGATGTGTAGTGGCACGGTGAACCAGGACCTCTTTAACTCTGGACAGGGCTAGCCAGTCCCAGCTCTCCAGTGCATCTGATGCAGGAGAAGGAAGCTCTGGTAAGTACTCCTTGTGCTTTGGTGCTGCAGGGAAGTAGTGCCCTGCTTTTTTTAATCAGGGTAGAAGAGGTATTGAAATACCCAACACAGATACAGTTTGTATCTGCTTCTCATTCCTCTGTGCAACTAGGCAGAGGGGGCCCTGCGGAAAAGTTTGTTTATGCACACAGGGGTGTCACGGGAATCCTCTATGGGGAGCTCTAGCAAACTTTCCTGGAGCTACTCTGCGATCCTCTGCCAAAGGTTTCTTGGGAGGGTTGCCTTGTTTCTTCCACTGTGATAGGAACTTTGTTGCACCAATAGGCAATTACTTCTGCAGGCACCATAGCAGCACATAGGTGAGCAGCATACAGTCTGCAGCACAAGCATGCAGGAACTGCACCCTTGCATTCTCGGTTATCCTCAGGAGCGAGATATCGGCTGCTATCACCCCCGCCTGTGGAAAACAGTGCCAGTATTCAGAATAGTGACCCTAGGCCCATATTGCCCTTCTTCCCCACCCCTGGTCAAACTCACCATGGCTAGGGATCTCACCATGCTGTGTGCCTGCCAAAGGAAAGTGAGAAAGCGGTATCTCTAACTTGTTTGGATCAAGGCTGTGAGTGCACTCACAATAGTGCCTCTATTTTTTTTTTTAACATCCGCAGATATGCCTTTGAGGGTCTCCTCTTGCACCCTGGCTGAGCGGCTCCATCTGATAAGGAAACAAAACAGGAAGAGTAAGGAAGACATGTTCTGAGAAGTGCTGCAATCCTTTGATGCTTTGGATGATACAGCTGCTTCAGGACCAAACAGACATGCTGAGGTTCTGTGACTGATCATCAGGTGCAATACATGTGCTTGCCCTCCTCCTACAGAACTGTCTTTCATGCCCTCCCCACACACACATTCCTTACATGTTCTTGGGCCATTGCAGTACCCCCTGCACTCCACCCTGAGGGACATATTTCACAATGACAGCTGGACGTACACCCAGCTCTGAGAGCCTTGCTAGTAAATGTGCTCTTGGTTTTCATGTTTCTTGCAGAACATAGACATGTTTGCATCAATTTTTAGTAAAAATGTACTTACTGAAAGAGAATAAATCTTTATTTGTCCCCTACATATGGTGGTTGCTGCTGAAATTCATACACAGTGGTAATCAGTGCGTTTGCATGGTAAAATTAACACCTACACAGAGCAATCATTACAAGGTTCACACTACAGTGCAAGAAAACAATGCCTGGCTCAATGCGTTAAAGAAATCCACATTACTGTGGTTCATTGTCAAAATGTTCCTTTAAAGCCTCCCTGATTTGAATAGCTCCCCAGAGAGCTCCTACAACTGTCCTGGTATCTGATTGCTCAAAAGCAGCAGGCAGCCAATCCACCTCAATGCTCCACCGCTGCAGAAACTTCTCCCCGTTAGCTTCACAAATGTTATGCAGAGCACAGCAGGCTGTTATGACCATGAGATCACTGAGGTCTAACCTGCCAAAAAGGCAGCACCAGCAACCCTTTAGGTGACTAAAGGCACATTCAACAATCATTCTTCACCTGCTGAGCCTGTTGAAGCGCTCTTTGCTGCAGTCAAGGTTACCATTGTAAGGCTTCATGAGCCATGGGTGTAAGGGGTAGACTAGGTCTCCAAGGATCACTATTGACATTTCCACATCCCCAGTTAGAATCTTCTGGTCTAGAAAGAAACTCCCTGCTCGCAGCTTTCTGTACAGGTCAGTGTTCCTCAAGATGCACACATCATGCACCTCCCCTGACTACCACGTGTTGATGTCAGTGAAACGACCCCAGGGAGCCACCAGTGCTGGCAATACCATGGAAAAGTAGCCTTTTCTGTTGATGCCATCTATTGCCCTGCCATAGTTAGGGATTCCCACTGCTGCAAAGCCATCCACTATTTTCAAGAACATTGCTCAGAGTCCATTGTCCTTCATAGAAGGAGGGGATTAATGGCCCTGCACACTTGCATCACTGCAACCCCCATGGTGGACTTCCCCACTCCAAACTGATTTTTGGCTGACCGGTAGCAGTCTGGAGTTGCCAGGTTCCACACAGCGATTGCTGCTCACTCTCCATTGTTAGGATAGCTCTCATTTTGGTGTCCTTGCACCGCTGGGCAGGGGTGAGTGCCACACACAATTCTGGAAAGGTGGATTTGTGCCTCTGAAAGTTCTGCAGCCACGGCTTGTCATCCCATACATGCATCACAGTCTGATCCCACCAGTCAGGGCTTGTTTCTTGTGCCCTGAACTAGCGGTCCACCATGTGCAGCTGCTCCGTGAATGCCAAAAGCAATCTTGAATTGTTTCTGTCCATGGCACACAGCAGGGCAGACACCACAGTGTCATCATCAGATTTGCAGCTCATGAAATACTGAAGGATCAGCTGTGTTGTGTTCCTAACGCTCATCACAGGACTGAAGAGCAGTGCAGGATCCATGCTTTCAGACACAGCTGCCGGGCATGCAGTTTACAGGGGCTGTTGAAAAGCACCACAAAACATAGTGGGAAGCCCATGGAATAATGGGACGAAGAACACTGCATTATGGGACACTGATCCTGCCCCCATGATGCACTGTGATCCCTTCCCAGAACACATAGTGGCAGATGGTGGCAAGTTGCACAGTGGGATACCTACCCATAGTGCACTGCTCTGTCAGTGTAAGAGCAGCAATTGCGGACATTTTGCACAGTCACAAGGAGAATTGTGTGAACATGCAAAACTGGTTTAATTACAGCAGTGGATGAATGTTGATGTAACTTATAGTCTTGACATACTCACAGTCTTAGGCCTGGTCTACACTAGGAAATTAGCGTGAAAAATGCATACCCCTGATTGACGCAGTTAAACCGATCTAACCCCCAGTGTAGACAGTGCTAAGTCCACAGGAGACTTTTCCTATCCACCTAATCATAGGCACACACTCTGTGGGTGCTTGGAGGCTGGAGCACTCACAGGGAAAAAAAAGTGGGTGCTCAGCATCCACCAGTGACCCCACAGATCAGCTCCTCCCTGCCCCACCCCCCAGCTCCTCCTGCTCACTGGCGATCAGCTGTTCAGCCGTGTGCAGGAGGCGGGGGGAGCCATGTGGGGGAGAGGTGGAACAGGGGCCGGAAGAGGCAGGCTGGGGATAGGGGCTTTGGAGAAGGGGTGGAGTGGGGAGGGGCCTGGGGTGGAGGGGATTCAAAAATGAACACTGCAGCAATCCACTAGAAACCACACCCCAAATCAGTGTGTTACTGTTTAGCACTACCGTACATGTGGTCACAGGCCTCTAGCCAGTTTCTAACCATCTGAAAATTTTCATAAATAAAACAATATAATTAATTTTGAGAATAAGCTTTCAGAAATGCTTTCTAAAAATCAAAGTATGTCACTACCTTCCCTTCATCCATTAATTGTGGTTTCTAACCAAAAAAAAATGATGCAGTGTTATTGTGGTCTGATTTATTCTTTAGAAACTAGAGCTATATGAATAACTGGTTACTTACTGGGATATAACAAATATGATCACATTTAGGGTGACCTTCCAGAAGGAAGATTGTGATATTTATGCTTATTGTTTTGCTATATAATGTTTTCAATCGATCCCTTTTTCAACAGGAGTCTTGATGGTTGCTGTGGGATGCTGAGATCATTCTGAGCTTCCATTAAGTTGAAATATATCCCTATGGTTATTAATTTTTGAAATATATGGCTAACACTTGTCAGCATAGCTATGGGATATTGTGAAATGTGGTGAATGTTGGGGACCAAGAAATTGTTGGAAGGATGTTCGGCACCTTGCAGGGAGATTGCCAATGGCACAAATGGGAATTAGGTGCCTACCTCTCAGTGGGACCTAGGCAATGGATTGCCATTTGTGCCTTTGAAAATATCCCCCATTATGATCAGCAGGATGATATTTTAAAAGGAGAGATGAGGGAAAGGGAAAAGTGTCCATAATTAATTGGTCCAAAAATATCTGGTTCTTAAATGGTCTTCAGAAACAGACAAATTATAGTGAGAAGAGGAATTATTCCGAGGTGTCAAATTATTGTCTCTTAATTGTTTGGCTCTGCTCACAAATCATACCTATACCACAGCTATTTGAGTCCACCTGAACAATATGCTCTTCGTGGAGTTGAGAATGACGTTTACATTTATGAAATTGTAGAATGAATAGAAAGTCTGATTGTAACACTTGACTGTTCAGCTAGGAAACCCCACTCAAATCTTGCTGACCTCCTTCCCCACAGTGTCAATGCAACTATGGTAAAGCTTAAGAAAAGTGTAGAGAAAGATTTAGGATCGGCTTTTTCATTGGTGTATGATGGAGAACATTCTGTCTTCTGCCTAACTTGGAGAGCACTGCAAAGGTTAATCATATTTTTAAAACCCTATAAATAAATCCTTCCCCTAGTGATGCATGGGGATCTTGTCTTGAATTTTTAGAAACCCCATTATGTAAAATTAGACTGGACAAAGTGCTTGAAGATAATGCCTGGAAGGCATTTGGGGACCAAAATGTATAATTTTGTTAACAACTCTTGATTGGCTACTATAAGTCAGGCGCTTTAAAAACTGTTGAAAAAACAACACATTTATTTAACTCTATCCCCCTTCATTTTGACTGTGGAGTAGTTAAACACTGAAACAATTTCTCATGTTTCTCTGCCTAACTGTACTGAGTGACACACAAATATTCTCAGAGATCGTGGTTATGGGCTTGGTTTCTATATTGTTTCAGTTAAACTTAAAGTGAAGCCACACACCAGTCCTTGGCAATAGAGATATTGTGGCCAAGTAGGGTGTGATCATACAGAGTAATTTACAGTCTTTGGACTCGATAATCCTCAAGAGAAGCCGTTCTCTACTTTAGAACCACAACCACAGAAGCATTGCTAGTGGTCATAAGGCTACAGTCAAAATTTCCCTGTTAAAACAGCAGGAGGCAAAAAAGCTGAAGTTTCACTCCTTCCCTAGCTAGGACTGATAAAAGTAAACTGGTGCACAATATAAGGACCTGCTTCTGCTCCCAGTGAACTCATGGGAGGTTTGTGATTGACTTCAGTGAGAGTAGGATTGGCCCTTGCAAACGTACAATAAATTATCTGCTATATTTTTCTTTATGGTGTCAAGGTTCCTTCCCCACTCTGAACTCTAGGGCACAGATGTGGGGACCTGCATGAAAAACCCCCAAGCTTATTTTTACCAGCTTAGGTTAAAACTTCCCCAAGGTACAAACTATTTTACCTTTTGCCCTTGGACTTTATTGCTGCCACCACCAAGCGTCTAACAAATATATAACAGGGAAAGGACCCACTTGGAAACGTCTTTTCCCCCAAAATCCTCCGAAACCCTACACCCCACTTTCCTGGGGAAGGCTTGATAAAAATCCTCACCAATTTGCATAGGTGAGCACAGACCCAAACCCTTGGATCTTAAGAACAATGAAAAAGCAATCAGGTTCTTAAAAGAAGAATTTTAATTAAAGAAAAAGTAAAAGAATCACCTCTGTAAAATCAGGATGGTAAATACCTTCCAGGGTAATCAGATTCAAAACATAGAGAATCCCTCTAGGCAAAACCTTAAGTTACAAAATGACACAAAAACAGGAATATACATTCCATTCAACACAGCTTATTTTATCAGCCATTTAAACAAAACAGAATCTAACACATATTTAGCTACATTACTTACTAAGTTCTAAGACTCCATTCCTTTTCTGTTCCCAGCAAAAGCCTGCCACAGACAGAGAGAACCTTTGTTTTCTCCCCCGCTCCAGCTTTGAAAGTATCTTGTCTCCTCATTGGTCATTTTGGTCAGGTGCCAGCGAGGTTATCCTAGCTTCTTAACCCTTTACAGGTGAAAGGGTTTTTCCTCTGGCCAGGAGGGCTTTTAAAGGTGTTTACCCTTCCCTTTATACTTATGACATATGGTTTGAAGCTTAATACCTAAATGAGGAAACACTAAATAAATACTTGCAATAGAGAGCAGTAGTTTCATGAACTGAGTCAAAAAGCACTCAATTAGCAGAGTGTCATTTGCTGGGAATCATTAGCAAAGGTGATGATTTAAACAGCTCAGAAAGAGCTTACATTGCCTCCAGTCTCAAGAGCAAGAGTCATGAACTGCCTGCCAGTGACAGATTTAACTAGTGCAGCTGGAAATATTGGTTTTGTGAGTACTGATTATCAATTAAATATTTAACAGTGTAAATGCATTGGCTTAAACCTAGTGAAAATAGAAATGAAAAAAGAGAAGGAAATGGCTAAAGATGCTTAAACCTGTCTCAGAACATCTTTCTGCTTATAAATACCAGAAGAGGAAACAGATGAAGTTTTATGAAACACAAAAAAACCAATATCCAGCACTAGGGGTGCCATCCTGTGGGCAGCCTAGAGTACCCATTGTCAACAAAGTTAATGGGACCCAAAGGCCCTCGGCGCCTCACAGAATTGAGCACTAGATGAGAAACATTTAATAGCAAGTAGGCCATGATATAGTCTGTACATATGTCAAAGATGAAGAAAATATGTGAAGTTGGAATGAAATCAAAATAAGGGTCTGGGATAAACAGGGGGTGGGGGTCAGCTTAATGTTTAGTTCTTGATGTTTTAATAAAAGATTGAGTAAAAGAAAGGCTCCACAATTAAGGGGCTTATTTTCTGAGCACCCACAACTCACATACCTCTGAGTTCTGTAGACCCCAAGGTTACCAGAAAAAGGGAAAGGAACTGAACCGTGTTTACCACCTTCCCAAGACAGTCTGACTAAGGAAGACAACAGTCACCATTGTTCTCCTACCATCAATTGGGGTCCTGTTGAGCTGCTCCATGCTTTTTATGTTTTAGTGCTTTTGAAAGGGTCCAGATATTTATCCACAGAAAAAATGAAGCCAGGGCAGCCCAGTGTAAGCTTTCCACATGCTGGGCCTCATTCTAACCTGGAGGAACCAACCATATGCTAGGAGTGATGAGCGTTCATTTCCAATGCTCGTTCAAGTGTTGGGGGTCTGCTGAGGCTGCCTAGAATGTGGGTTATAACAAGGAGGATCTACTCCTTACCTTGAATTGTGTAAAAGTCTATGTCTGATGGCAATATTGAAAAGTGCACCAGGAATATCCTACTGACTTTTTTAAACACCCAAAGCTCCTTGTGAGAGAGCCAAATGTTCTCTCCATGGCCGTGCTGGTGGGTTGAGAGCACTGTTGTACCTGAAAATCTCAGGATGGAAAAATGTCAAGAAACGTCTCCATGTGCTATACCCTGTAACTCTCCTGCCACTCCCTCCTTCCTTGCTCTGTCTTCCAAACTCTGTAGCAAATGCTAGTTCTCAGTGGCTGGCTGACTCTATGAATCACTCCATCTTGCTCCCTTTCTAAAACTCATGCTGTCCTGAGAGTTTGGGAATTTAAAATTCACTAGGAACAGTGTCTCTGGATGGACTGTATCTAGAGCAGCCAGTGAATGGCTGGAGCCTGAGCAATTTAACTTGTGACTCCTGGTTTATGGCAGAAGAGTCTCTGAGTGATTTTGAAAATCCTGATTGAACAGCCAGTCCCTTACCCCACACCCCAGAAGAGCCCTCTAGGCATGCTAAGCCCTTGGAGCAAACCGCCTGTTTTGAAAATCCTCTGAATGGCTAACTATTCTCTGAGCCCTGGCTGGGCCACACAAGCCATGTGCATTCACACCAGCTGGCTGGCACTGGTGCTCGAGTACACTATAATTCTGAAATTCAGTCTATAATAATAAGAAACCAATTGTTCCTTCATTGCAATATTCTAATGGCGTTAGAGTCCCTATATATTATGTTGGCACAGAGAACTAATGTCCCAACGCATGTGACACTTTGTCACAATCACTGACACTACATCCAATGTGCTGATGTCAAGCAATTGACCAGTCTGGCATATTAGGAAGGCCACAAGTAGATTGTCTACAATCTGATATGCATTTGAAGAAAACAGAACCCTAATTTGGATATGTATTTTTAAAAATGCTGCATTTTATCCCAGAAGAAAAATTCAAAAAGAAATAATAAGAAAATACCAAATTTCACAGCAAGGGAACCATATGACCATATTAGATGCATCTACACAAATAACCAGCTTGCAGTCTTTATTGTCTCTCTGGGGTATTAGAAGGTGCCAAAAAGCTCTTTTTGATTTGGTCTTTGACAGGTTGCCATCCTCTCCAATTCTCTAGCAGCTAAATCTAGATAATTATCTGCATATGTTTTCAAGAAATCATTAAAATACCAAGAAAAGGAATTATTGCAAAATTGTCTGCAGTGTAGACTTTCAAAGCTTATATTGGTAAAAAAGTGACATCTTGTGGTGAGAGGCAGAAATGAAATCCACACAGGTACATTTTCAAAATAAAAGCCATTCAAATGGGTAGGTTAAATTCCCAAAATGTTGGATCACCGGTAAATTAAGTTTTCTGGTTTCAGTTTAATTCCTGGTTGTAGACATTGAGAGTGACCTAAACTTTTCTTTGGTACAGACAACATGAATGGGAGTATAAATGTAGACAATCATTAATCCAGAACATAGTAAAGCTTCTTTTAAATGTGGTCATTTTCTTTCAGAAACAGGATATACAGTACAATCACCTTAGCATATAAGGGGGAGAAAAATCATTCACCTCTTCAACCTCCCTGACTTTGCTCCTATTTTTATTAGCAAGCCAGATGTTTTAAAATGTACCAGTTTGAGAAATGTTATGCAGAGTTGTTCAGAGGAAAGAAGAAGGGACCAGCGGTCCATGTAAGGAGGAGATGCTATTAGAGCTCTTTAAAAATTTCGTAAGAAAGCCCAAGACTAAATAAAACAAGTGAATTGTGCTACACCCTCATAGGTCAGGCCAGATTTGAGGAGATTTGCAAATTTGATAGCTGGTCTGTATTGTTTTAACCTGAAATGACAGGAAAATTGGCAGTTTGATCTTCATTCTTCTTTGAATTTGGGATTCTGTACAATCACCTCACAATCACAAAGTTAATTGGATATGAACCCACATGTATTAAAAGAAAAAAAGATTGCAAGAGCCCTCTATGTACTAAAAGCACCAGTTTCCATATTATCCTTAGTTGCTACTGCATCCGTTGAATGTGACTTTCAACACTGGCACAAATTGTTGACCTTGTTAGTGTCTTTCTTGACCTCAGTATGGACAAGCTAACTGCAAATTATGGTTATTTTGAATGATGATCTGATTTACATGATTGGTAAGCTGTGCCTGATATTACATTATGCAACTAAAATGTTATGCCTATAAACATATATTTTATAACTGTCTAAAAAAATTTGAATCTTTTTGTCAGGATAATAACATTGTTGGGACAGCACTTCCTTTTTCAAGGGTATTCTGGGGACAAACAGGGAAATGAAACCCACAATATTATACAGAAAACACATCATAGTCAGAGAAGTGACATACAGGAACAAGGGATATTCAGTGCCTCAGTCATCCATCATGGGAAAGTTTCAACACTTGACAGCAGTTTTGCATCAAGAGGCAATTTATTCCAACCTGATGGCAAAGGTAGGCAAAAACTATATGTTTTACACTGGCATGCTGAAAATTACAAAATAAATCTTAAATAGTATTCAGACAACAAACAAGTCAAATATACTGGCAATGGCATATGACTAATAGCACACCCATATAAAATTTGATGCTAGGGAAATAATTTTCCCTCATGTAAGGAAACCCATACAAGCTAATTATTGCAAAATCTAATGATGCGTATATTGGCTGCTGTGGGCAGTGAGCATCCAAAATTCACCAGGCTTGTTTAACAGCCATTAAGTAGAGAAAGATGCTCACGCTACACTCAATATTGCAGCAGAGGAACTGGCATTTGCTCAGCTACTGTCTGTCTAACCTCTAACTGCTGAGTGAGTCCACATCCAGAAAGGGTAGCCTATGTCAGGTGTACATGTCAATCACAAGAAGGGCCTGTAATAGGGCCCACATGCCTCCACCCAAGGCAGGAAGGGTTAATGGGCTACTAAAGGCGCAATTAGTCAAAATTAAGACAGCTGGAGCAGGAAGCAAGCCTCCAGGGAGGGGCTTAAAAAGAAAACCCTTGTCCTATAGAAAGGGGTAGGCAGAGAGAAAGCAGATATAAAGGACTTATTGTGGGAGAAAAGCCAAGGGCCTGTTGCCTGCCATATCTCCTGGAAGAATTGGAAGTGTTTGTTGCTTCAGACTTGTTTTGATCTTTGAGTGCCTTGGAAGGGGTAGAACTGTAAGTGATCTAGCCAGGGAGGTAAGTCTCCACAACCCAGAAGGCACTGGAGGGTGGGCAGAGCAGCAGAAGACCAGCCAGGAAACTGAGACTGAGTGGTTGCTGCACTGCACAATGCCAGAATGGGGCACCCTGGTAGGGAGGTGCTGTGACAGGGCCGAATAGGCACGATGTTGGAATTGATGTGGAGCCACACTACACAGGGCAAGCAATAGAGACGTTCTGCTTCAGAGAGGCAGAATGCTATGGAGCTGTGCAGGGGGATCATGTACCAGGCTACACCCTGACCAGCAATGGAAGTTAGGAGCCTAAATACCTTTGAGGATTGGGGCTGTAGTGCCTTAAGACCCACTCCAGGAGTGGGAGAAGCACAGGACTCCACCCCAGGAAAGGTGAAGGCAAAAGGCCTAATACCTGAGGAGGGTGCACTCAGACACCAGGGAGGGGTCAAAGGTACCGCTAGATAGATACAGAGCTAGGCTCTGTCCTGTACCTGCACACTGAAGGGAAAACGTGCACCCTCCCTATTCCATGGCTTCTGGAGTTTAGCCCCTGATAGAGGTTAGAGCAGTCCTCAGTTGTATGCCTTCTTCATTGAACACTATGGGGCTTTGCAAGTAGCTAGGGTGAATGTCTGAGATAACCATGCCTTCTCCCACCCCCAATCCACCTCCTCCATAGTCTGGTCTACTCACAATCTGCCTCCACTGTGCCCCAGAATGCCACCTGCACTCAGTGCTGCTGTGCAGGTGAACATAGGGGCCTCTGGAGCAAGGGTATTTCCCAAGGCCCTTACCTACATGCCCTGCAACCCATTTGCACCAACCAGCCAAACTGGGCCCAGAGTAGATGGTTGCTTGTGGAGATTGAGTGTTCCTTGGCTTATACCTGGGGGTGTGATGTACAGGGGTAGACCATAATACCCTTGTTATAGAACCAAGCAGCATTGGTATTAGTGATTAGAGCAAAGGATTGCGAGCTCAAGACTCCTGGAGTCTTTCTCCTCTCATTCCACTGACTTCAGTGGAGTTTTCCTGATTTACACCAGGAATAATAGCACTGACGTGAATGTTGTTACACTGGTGTGGAGGAGAATCAAGTTTCAGGTTTATACCCCATGGCTCCTATCTAACAATTTTTTAAATTGGACTGCTGCATATGGACACAAATGGTGTTTCGCACTTAACTATTTGGGGAGAGATCTTCAAAAGCACAAATGGCCCCTGTGTGTCCTAACTCCCCTTTGATTTTTGCAACGGGAGGTAGGTGCCTCGCTTCCCACCTGTGCCTACGAAAACTGTCATTTTTGTGACTTTCCATTCCTCTTTTGAGAGTTTAGTTCCCAGCCCAATCCAAGAGTTTTGAATCTGTTTGTTTAAATTTGTCCAGCCATGCTAAAAAGTTAACACAACACACAAGTCTGTTTGGAAAAAAGCCTGGGGAAATGGTAGCAAATCATAGTTATTAAAGTGACACACAGCAAAGCAGCCTGTGAACAAGAGGAGTGCAACGCCTACTTCCTGCAGTGACACAATGATGAGACTGTGCCCACTATGTCTGCACTAAGCAGATGCTTTTGCGATAGTACCTCAATGAAAGTCATTAGAGGAAGGCTTTTGATGAGCATTAATTTTTACATCAGGAAAAATAAATGAGTCTCCACTTCCTTCCTTCTCCCTATATTTTCACCTTCAGGTTAAGGTCTTAGCAAGGACAAAAAGCTGATACTTTTGCAGCTCACAAATCAGAATTAACTGTTCCCATGCCAATCTGAGTTTGGAGAAAATTTCCCTTCCAAATTGCAGCACTGTCGGCTAGTGCTGTGGCATTTTTGAATGATTTAAATATTTTGAAAGAGTGATTAAAGAGCAAACAAGCCATGAATTCACTAAAATAGTAGGAGCCCCTAACCACTTATCACCCTGTCCCAAATCAGCCCCTTAATTTTTCCACCTCCTAAGCTCTCCCAATTGTCTAGTTTTATCCTGTTATCCTCCTTGCTGCCTTCCCTTAACCATCCTTGGATTTACAGGAAGCTAGTCCCATCAGACAGGTGTTCTGTCATATAACCTAGGCATGGAGGAGGTTGTGCTTGGAATTCTGAGCTATAAGTTTCATATATCACTATGGCTGTATGTCATCCAGGTAGGAAGCCTTCCAAATCCATCTGTCTTGTAAAATCTCTTTGAGAAGTAATGATGGTTTAAAATATATTTTAACATGAAATATGTGAACTGCATGTCAGAGTGATGATGTGTCTTCCTGCTGGCCCTTTACAATTGATTTGCTACAGCTTCTGCCAAAGATGAAATCCTGACGGGGAAAAAATTAGATCTTTCATTTCCAGGGGCTATTTTGTACTAATATTTGAACTAGAATTTAGAGCAGTTAGAGCTCAGAAATCCTCACATCAGAGCACAGCCAGAGAAGAACTGTAAAGTTTTAGGAATGAATGGATGAAACTGGGATCTGGCAGGCAGCTACCCCATTCTGACTGACACTGTTCCAAATTTCCAGTCTGAAGTGGGACAGAGAAATTGTTGAAACGTATAGCTTTATTCAGCATTTTTCTCTCCCTTCTCCATTTGCATCTTTTCCTCCTTACAGAAGTGGCAGGTATAACAACATTTTCCGTTCTGTCTCCAGCAGGGAGAGCCTTCTGAGTGCAGCTGCAGCACCACCTCCCAAAGAGAGGTGGGGGGCAGCAGGAGAGTTACCTTAGTCCCCACCCCTAAGATGGACCAGCCCATCCATCCACTCACCTTTAAGGACATAAAGCAAGTAGTATGTAAAACCGCCTGAAATTCTCTAAGTGCTATCCCCCCCAAACACTGACCTTTATGTTTGTACAAGTAATGGTGTCCAGAGCTCTGCACCAGGGCAGGGTAAATCTTCAGACTCTCAGTAAAGAATGCAGTCTATATTCCAGTAGAGCTTTGCCTGAGTAAGGTCTGCAAGATTTGGCCCATGTACACAAAGGAGAGAGAGAGAAAATAGGAGCTTTAAACACTATTTAGATAATTTATACTGCTGGAGTCATAGCTGAATTTGCATCCATCCCACTGCAGTAAGCAATGGGCAAATGTGACTGCTCTATACCAGCAAGCTCCAAGTAATCTGTGTAGTTCTTCCTCCCCACCCCCTTCTGCCTTTCATCCCTGCTTATATCACTTGTGATCTGACTCCCTCGTCTTCAGCTCTGAGTATAAAAAGTCATTTAAAATCACTGCCATTTCCACACTTTTATTCTGGCCTCAATCAAACTGGTACTTCAATAAATAAATCATAGCATGTCCATTACTGTAGTTGTTACAAAACTATAGATAATGAGAAGGCATTTTCAGTTTTGGAGAGAGAGAGATTTGTTTTAAAACTGTGCTCCATGCTGGGATTAAAGCTATGCAAGTTAAAGTGACTAAGGATCTGTCTAGTGTAGACTGGATTAAATATCTTAGAGATTGACTATGACTAGCTAACACATTTTAAACCACTGTTTAAATCATAAATCATGCTATGTTCTGTGTTTATATAAGGTCTAGCACACTGGGGACCTGGTCTAAAACTATGGCTCTTAGGTGTTATGGTAGTACAAATAATCATTAGAGCAGTGGTTCCCAAACTTGTTCCACCGCTTGTGCAGGGAAAGGCAGTATGTCCCTCAGCCCGCGCCGCTTTCAGCAGCTCCCATTGGCCTGGAGCAGCAAACCACGGCCAGTGGCAGCCGCGATCGGCCGAACCTGCAGATAAACAAACCGGCCTGGCCCAACAGGGGCTTTCCTTGAACCAGCGGTGGACCGGCTTTGAGAACCACTGGACTAGAACATGTTAATGAACATGTTAGTGAACCCATTTTTAGATACGAGCTATTTTCTTAGTCTAGATATGGTCATAGTAGCCAATGGCACTGCTCATGTATTTTTGCAAGATCCTTCCAGACATGCCAAACCAGAAAAAAAAAAACAGAAATTGGGCTTGTTTTTGGCTTAATTGGCTTGTGAGTTGCATGTTGGCTAGTTTTTGGCTTGTAGCTTGTTGCTTGTTTGGCATGTAGTTTGTTGCATGTTTTAGCTTGTTGCTTCTTTCCTTCAATCGGCTCCCAGCAAGTAGGGATAAGTTGAGGAGAGAGTCAGGGGTGCACAGCGGGCCCACCACAGTCCCACACTGCATGCCGGTAGGGGGGGGATCTAGTCACATACTGTTTGGGGTTCTTAGGGATTGGCTTGTTTTGGCCTTGTTTTGAAATGGGTTTAGCTTGATTTTTGGCTTATTGTGAAAGTCGGGGTGCTTATTCACAGCGTAAAAGTTGGCAACTGTGGATCCTTCATTTTATAAGTCCCTTAGAGGTGTTGAATCTTTAACAAAGACATCCTTTCTCTAAATATTCTTTAGGCATTGCAGTTTAATAGGCAAAGAGAATAACAAAACCCAGTAAAAACAAGAGCGCTAAACAGTGCGATGAAAACCCATGTCCCCTCTCAATTGCTCAACCTTGTGGGAGTGAAATTGTACTACTTCTCCAGTTGCTATTGAGTCTTCCAGGGTAGACCTCAATTTCTTATGTAAAAGAATACATTAAAAAAAATAGCCTTTCAAGCCTTACCTTATAAAGAAGAAAAATACATAATTATTTTTTTTAATTTACTTGTAACATGGTTTACCCATGCTTATATACTGGACTCAGTCACCATGTTATCTTATCCCTACATCTGATAGTTTGCATGGAGTTTAATACTGAGATAGTATTGTACTGTAATGTTCCAAGGTAGACTGATTTGGCTCACAATATTGTGGTGCTGGTATGTGGAGTGGAGTTGATCCAAAAGTGTGAGTGTATTAAATCCATAAAGAGGGAACAAGTGGCAGCAGAAAATCAGTACTTTTTATGCCCCTTTTATGCATTTTGACCTAAATACCTGCATGTGTGTTCAGTTGTACACATGCAAATGGACACACATACCTCTAGCATTCCTATAAGATGCTCAAAAACTGTATCAAAATAAAATGTTGACAGAAAAACAAACTTTTATGAAAATGTGGGCTATGGGCTATTTTCTCCCCTATTTTCTGTCCAGCTCTATCTTGACGTCACAGTCACTGGATATAATGGTGAAAAAATTGAGGGAATAGTAGATTTGTCCATTAGAACTAACATTAACTCAAAGTTTAACTATGGCTTAACTCAAATATTAAGCATGGCTGTTCTGATGCAACTTCATAGTTAGAATTGTTTTTTCACTTCCAGAAGCACAGCAGACTCCTTAGCATATCGTAATATATTGGGAATGAAAACCTTGGCGAACACTGATCTAAACTTTACTGAGAATTTGTTACTGTGGTGCTAAAATCCAACTACTAGAACTAAAGACGTGTTTCAAGAAACTTCTGTATTTTCTCAAATTTTAAAAGAAATGTGCTTTGACCCATGCTTGTGTCCTTTTTTGTTTTCACTTTCCACAAACATTCAAATGAAGAGGTTTTAGTCAAACAAATGATGGTGGAAAGTGAATTTTAAGCTCACATGATCAAATATTTGCATAAGAAGTGGTATATTTTATATGGGATGGGACACAGCTTGAGTCAGAAGGGAACAGAGTTTCCAAAAACCCTTTCCAAAGACCTGCCACAGAGATAATTTAGACTCCCATTCTTGCCACTTACCACCCCACACTGGCACTCATAGGGGGTATCACTAAACAGTTACAACCTGCATTTGATGGGGACCATATCCTGAAGAAATCTTTCCCAAACCCCCTCTTCTGGCCTTCAGCCAACCCCCAACCTTGCCAAGTTCATCAGCAGAAGCAAGATTCCCACAGATCAGGACTCACCAACTCAGTGTGGCACCAGACCCTTCCATAACATATGCAAAACCTGCAGACATATCTTCACTACTACAATGATCAACAACCCCCACAACACGCCTTTCAAGATCCAGGGGCCCTACTTATACCTCCAACATGTGCTGTAACTCATCCACGGCACTAAATGCGCCCATAACAACTGTGTAGGTACTATGAGAAAATCACTACATTCTTGAATGAACTCACACAGAAAAATGACAAAAGACAAAAACACCCTATCACCCTGGGCGAATACTTTTCATAGAACAATCACTTCATATATGACCTCTCAGTCCTTGTTCTCAAAGGAAACCTGCACAACATCTTCAAAAGACAAGCCTGGGAGCTTAAATTCATACCTTTGTTAGACACTAGCTTAAAGACATTGGATTTATGGTTTATTACAACAGTCTATAACCCACTAACCCCCTCTTTTTGTCCTATGACTGCAGAGGTGTTAATGGGCTATTTGATCTTGAATGGTGTCTTACAATATGTGTGAACTACTTATGCTAAACAATCTGTTCAATCTTGTATTGAGCTGTAACTCTCTGAGTATCTTTCCCAGACTGGGAAAAGAGCTCTGTGTTGCTCAAAAGCTTGTCTCTTTCATCAGTAGAGGTTGGTCTAATAAAACACATTATCTCACCCACCTTGTTTCTCTAATATCCTGGAACCAACATGACTACAGCAACACTGCATTCAACAAGGTACTTAAACGTGAAATAAATTCATTTGAGGATCTGTGCCTGTGAAGCTTTAAATACTTGAGTAGTATTACGAGGGGTAGGCAGGGTCTCCCAGGATCACAGTGGGCATTTCAACTTTCCCTACGGTGATCTTCTGGTCCGGAAAGAAAGTCCCAGCTTACAGCTTCCTGAACAGGCCAGTGTTCCGAAAGATGTGTGTGTCATGCACCTTTCCAGACCAGCCTGCGTTAATGTCCGTGAAATGCCCATGGTGATCCACAAGCACCTGGAGAACCATACAGAAATATCCCTTGCGATTAATGTACTCAGTGGCTAGGTGGTCTGGTGCCAGAATTGGAATATGCGTGCCATCTAACGCCCCTCCGCAGTTAGGGAAGCCCATTTGTGCAAAGCCATCCATAATGTCATGCACAGTGCCCAGAGTCACAGTCTTTCAGAGCAGGATGCGATTAATGTCCCTGCATATTTCCATCAACACGAGTCCAGCGGTCGACTTTTCTACTCCAAACTGGTTAGCGAACGATCGGTAGCAGTCTGGAGTAGCCAGCTTCCACAGTGCAATCACCATGTGCTTCTCCAACGAACAAGGCAGCTCTCATTCTCATGTCTTTGCGCTGTAGGGCTGTGGGCGAGCTCCTCACACAGTCCCATGAATGTGGCTTTCCTCATCCAAAAGTTCTGCAGCCACTGCTGGTCATCCCAGACCTGTATGACGATGTGATCCCACCACACAGTGCTTGTTTCCCAAGCCCAAAAGCAGCGTTCCACTGTGGTCAGAATCCCCGTGAATGCCACAAGCAATCTCGTGTGAAGCTACTTTGTGTGGCGAGATCAATGTCGCACTCCTCTTGCCTTTGTAGTTTAAGGAATTACTCCACTGCCACTCATGATATGTTAGTGAGAGCGAGAAGCATATTGGTCAACAGTTCGGGATCCATTCCTGCAGACCGAAGAGTCAGAGCGCGCAGTACACAAACCGTTGAAAGATGATGCCAAATGTGGACGGAAGCACAGGGATTGCTGGGATGCGAAGCAATGCATCACGGGGCACTGGGACAGGACCCAGGATGCCCTGTAACCCCCTCTGCCTTCCCACAACTCTTAGTGGCAGAAGAAGAAGAGGTGCTCTGTGGGATAGCTGCCCAGAGTGCACCGCTCCGAATACCGCTGCAAGGGCTGTAAGTGTGAACATGCTATTGTGCAGGCAGCTGACAGTGTGAACACACAACAGCAGTTTCCCTTCAGCGCGCTCTGAGCGGCGATGTAACTGCCGGCGCTGTAATTCTGCCAGTGTAGACATACCCTGAGTTACACATATGCGTAAGTACCTTGCTGGATCAGGGCCTAAGTGATACAGACAAGAAACTAACTGCACTCATGGCAATCAGGGACTAGCACATGCATACTGTTACTTCGGTGGAAAAAATTTAAATGTAAATTCTGCACCTAACCGATAATTCTTTGCAAAGTCTAATTTTTCTAGGAATGATGCCTTGGGTAAGGCTTGTGTGGCCCAGAAAATAAAAGCTTTAAAATTTTCTAAAATTCCATAATCCAATTTATCTGCTACCTCTCGCTGAGCGATTTAGAGGCCCAGAGGCTTATTTAAAGCCTTCCATTCAAGGACAAGAAACAATGCTGTTTGACTTCACTTATATTACCACTCTGCTAACACAGCTTGAATTTTAACTAAGTACTCACAGCGGGCTGTTCATGATCAATCCACAGAGTAATAAAAGATACCAGCGTTCACTGAGAAATATTTTTCAGTGACTACATTCAAAAAACTCGCAATCTCCTCATTTTTTTCTGCAGTCAGAAAAAAAGGGCAAAAAATTGTCAGGCTAATTGTCTGTGATAAATGTGGTGGTGTTTGTTCTATGATGGCAATTCTGATAAAGGAAATCAGTGTGTGCTCCTCAGAAAACTAATTATTCACAAACATCCTTTAAAGATCTAATCTTCACAGTGAGGCGATTTTATTTTATGCACTTATATGACTCCATGAATACATAAACTCAAAGTCTGGGCTGCACTAGTTGCTCCACAGTTCACTTGGTTTCCTCCTCTAAAGAAAAGTGAGGCTGGCAAGACGTTGACTTTACAGATTCCTGAAAGTAAGTGAAATGTCTTTTTAATGAAGATGAATCACTCTTCTGAGGCATGCGCTCCCCTGTACATCTGTTCAACACCCGGCCCAGCTACTTGAGCCAGGCCCTGGGGTCAAGATTTGCCCTTTTTAAAAAATATCAATTTTGGGAGTCAAATGCGGCCTTTAAAATGGACATCATCTTTAAAAAAGCAAAGTGTGCCTCATCGGTCTGGCTGAGGTCAGGTATCTTGTGCCGGCTTGCTAGGCTTGAGTTTTGTTTCTTTTGTGTGACGTAAATATCACTCACTTCCAGTTTCAGTTTAGGATTTGAGTCTGTTTTGTGTCTCTCTGGTTTTGCACCAACAGATGGTCACTGGTGCCTTCCAAGTATTACCACTTTTCTAGAGTTTCGTCACTGCACATTTCTTGTAAAAACAAAACTGCATCTACAATTGAAACCACCGAAGCAGGTGGGGGAACACCAGGGAATGGAGTTCACTGAGCCATTTTTCATACTACAGTACGTATTTGAGGAAAGACAACTTTATGGACGGGGGGGGGTGTTAAAGATCCTCTCAGCTTTTATTGCCTCACATGCTTAACCTACATGGAAGTCTTAACTGGTATACCTAAAATAATTAACTAAAGGACAGTTTGCAAAGGACTGGTCTAGTCTGTTTTTATAAGGATGTGCAAGAATACAAATGATCGATCATGAATTGTAGGAAAGTCATAGTAATCAAAATCAAAATTTTTATTCAGATGTTGCTAGGGAGGGATACCAATCTCCATCACATTAGAAGTTGTAACAAGCTTTCCATTATTATAAGCCTGATTTTGAACAGCCTATCCTAAGTTTACAAAACTAAAAACTATCCATCTGAAATTTCAGAGGCACCAACTTATTCTATAGTAGATTTGGTAGATTTATTTTATTTTCTGGTAAGTTTGGGACAAATTAACAAGGAATTTGCGTCAAATGAATCTCGGAGGATGCTTATCCTGGGTGCGTAACAATCAGGCCTCAGGTCTGGGCATAGCATGGAGTGATACTAAAATATAACTTCAGGGGAATGGATGCAGACAATATCTTTGTCTTGGTCTACACTACAGAGTTAGGTCAACCAAGCCTAACTCTGTAAGCATCTACACCACACTGTTGGTCCTGCCGATAAGTCACCACTACACCGACCTAATAACTCCACCTCCATGAGAGGTGCTGCGCTTAGGTTGATGTAATTTAGGACAACCCAGTGCCAATGGCCTGAGCTGTGAGCTCCAGAGAGGCAGGGCTCCAGCAGTGAGCCCCGCTGTCAGCCCGGGAGGGGGTGGGGGGAAGCTCCACCTGTCAGTGCCCCACACGGTTGAGTAGGTAGAAACACCCCTGGTGATGATTGCGGTGGCTGTATGTCAAACTAACTTGTGTCGACTTAATTTTGTAGTGTAGACAAGGCTTTAAAGATCCTACTACTTAACTTATGCAAGTTAAGTGGTAGGATCTTTAAAGCCTTGTCTAAAGCCTTATGCAAGTTAAGTGCATTTCACCCCAAGATAGTGTTTATATGGGTCATCATGAAAAAGTCAGAGTTTACCAAAATATTGTGATATGTAAGCAAAGTTGCTTCCCAATATAAATCTAGAAAATTGCTGTGGGCTGACATTTTCAAAAGTCCCTAAGTGTCTTAGGAGCACAAATCGCATTGTGGCTTGTGTTCCTGAGTTACTTAGGTGCTTTTGAAATCCCTCCTCTAATGTATTAGGAGCCACAATGTGGTACATAACAGTAAATGTTGACTTTGGAGAGGCAACCACTGAAGGATGTCTAATGACAAACAAATATTGATAATACAAATAGGGGGTTCACTATGAAGAAGTATGTGTGTATGTTATTGTTTATGTTTGTTTTAACATAGTGGCTACATGCCCTAGTCATGGACCAGGACCCTATTGTTCCAGGCACTATATAAATGCAGAACAAAAAGATGGTCCCTGTCCCCAAAGAGCTTTTAATCTAAGTACATAATGTGATGAACAAGAGAGAGAGAAAATACATTTAAAAAATCCAGAATTAGGAAACTTGAATGCCTGATGTTAGGAACCTAAAACTAACCTTATGCACCTGAGTAAATGGCCTGATTTTCAGTAGTGTTGATCACTCGCAGCTCCCATTCAAGTCAGTGGAATTGCATCCACTTACAGTAAGGCTGAATTTATCTCCCTGACTTTATTAATGGTACATGATATGTAAGGGCTTAATTCTAATACCCTTAACTCTTGTTGAGTAGTATCTTACCCATGATTAGCTCCACTGAAGTTAGTGGGGGTAACTTGCAGCAGAAAGTTCTATCTGATATGAGTAAAGATGGCAAAATCTGGCCCTATGTTAGGCCAAGAACTGGCCTTTAATTCTCATTAAAAAAAAATCTGTACTCCCCCAGTACCACCCCCAGCCCCTGCCAACAGTCTACTTTCTGATTTTTCTCAATGTGTTGTGTAACAAATAATAAAGAATAGTTTTTAAACAATTGTGACTTTATTTCCTTTCATATATATAGGGGGCAGGTAACTTCAAGAGAAATAAACACAACTGTCACACCGTACCCTGGCCAGTCATGAAACTGGCTTTCAAAGCTTCTCTGATGTGCAGCATGCCCTGCTGCGCTCTTCTAATTGCCCTGTTGTCTGGATGTGTGAAATTGGCCTCCAGGTGAGTTGCCTCAATCTCCCATCCCATGATAAACGTCTCTCCCTTACTCTCACAGATATTGTGGAGCACACAACAAGCAGCAATTACAATTGGAATATTGGTTGTGCTGAGATCTAACAGAGTCAGTAAACTGCGCCAGCGTGCTTTCAAACATCCGAAAGCACATTCTACCACCATTCTGCACTTGTTCAGCCTATAGTTGAACTGCTCCTTACTACTGTCCAGGGTGCCTGTGTATGGCTTCAGGTGTCATGGCATTAAGGGGTAGGCTGTGTCCCCGAGGATAACTATAGGCATTTCAACATCCGCAACAGTAATTTTCTGGTCTGGGAAGTAAGTCCCTTCCTGCAGCTGTTCAAATAGACCTGAGTTCCTGAAGATGTGAGCATCATACACCTTTCCCGGCCATCCCATACTGATTTCGGTGAAACGTCCCTTGTGATCCACCAGTGCTTGCAGCACCATGGAGAAGTACCCCTTACGATTTACGTATTGGCAGCCCTGGTGTTCCGGGCCCAAGATAGGGATATGCGTTCCGTCTATCGCCCCACCACAGTTAGGGAACCCCAGCACATTACAGCCATCCACAATAGACTGCACATTTCCCAAAGTCACTACCCTTGATAGCAGCTGGTCAATGATTATGTTGGCTACTTGCAGCACAGCAGCCTCCACAGTAGATTTGCCCACTCCAAACTGATTCCCAACTGACTGGTAGCTGTTGGGCATTGCAAGCTTCCACAGGGCTATGGCCACTCGCTTCTCAATTGTAAGGGCTGCTCTTATTTTGGTGTCTTTGCACTTCAGGGCAGGGGACAGCGAGTCACAAAGTTCCATGATAGTGGCCCTACGCATACAAAAGTTTCACAGCCACTGGGAATCATCCCATTCCTGCAACACTGTGTGGTCCCACCAGTCTGTGCTTGTTTCCCAGGCCCAGAATCAGTGTTCCACGGCATGAACCTGGCCCAATGCCACTATGATCTCCCAATCGCCACATGCTGTGCTTCTAGGAATGTCCGTGTCCATGTCCTCATCACTATCATAATTGTGCTGTTGTCGCTTCCTCACCCGGTTTTGCAGGTACTGCACATACCGCTGGATAATGCACGAGGTATTTACAATGGTCAAAACTGCAGCAGAGATCTGAGCGGGCTCCATGCTTGCCGCGCTATGGCGCCTGCACGGGTAATCCTGGAAAAAGAACGTGAAACGTAGGACAGCAGAGTGGCAGCAGAAGAGGTGCTGTTCAGTTCATGATAGCCGAAAAAAGGCAGGAAATGGTTGTCTTCTGTAGCTTTCACGGAGGCGGGAGCCTAGGACAGACAACATGAAGAAGCTCGGTAGCACA
Organism: Eretmochelys imbricata; assembly: GCF_965152235.1. Classification (NCBI taxonomy): domain Eukaryota; kingdom Metazoa; phylum Chordata; order Testudines; family Cheloniidae; genus Eretmochelys; species Eretmochelys imbricata. The sequence goes on from NC_135572.1 coordinate 148,439,875, forward strand.
GCAAGAGCGGGAGAGCAGAGTTGGCGGAGGAGCTGTGCTTCTTGGTTCATGATGGCCGAGCAGAGTTGGCTGCGGAAGCGGTCGATGAGGAAGAGAAAGAGTAGATACTTATAGAGATTACATAGAAAGATGAGAGGAAATGTGAGGTGGATTCATAGTACCAGGAGAGAAGTGGTGCACCGTATTGCACCGTCTGCTGAAAGCAGTATGGCGTCTGCACGCCAAAAAGGCGCAAAACAATTGTCTGCTGTAGCTTTCACGGTGGGAGGAGCGACTGACGACACACACCCAGAAACACTCACAAGAATGTTTTTGCCCCATCATGCACTGGGAGCTTAACCCAGAATTCCAATGGGCGGCGGGGACTGCGGGAACTGTGGGATAGCTATCCACAGTGCACCGCTCCAACATTCAATGCTAGCCTTGGTGCTCTGTGGACGCACTCCGACAAATTCACACACTTTAGTGGGGACACACAGGACCGAATGTATAAGATCGCTTCCAAAAATTCGAATAGAATAATTTCAAAATAATTTTGTACTGTAGATGTACCCTAAGATAGCTTTTGCAGAGATTGAGACAAGATACATTATGCACACTTGTGAACAGGTGTCTCTCTCACACCCTGTGTGACAGAGACACCCCAGTCTTGGTATTTGACTTTGTCAACAAACAAATGATAATAGGACAACATGAAGTCCATCTGCGCTCATGGGCTTGCTGCTCCAGCATTCATAGTTCAGTTCAGGTTCAGCTTGAAGTTTTCTCTGCATCTAATACCAGATTCCTCATTCAGGACAGCCCAGCTCTAAAGCTTGCTTCATTCCCCCTGTTTTATTCTTCCAGTGTGTGGAGGGGTCATTCCTTTCAGGCTTGATAGTGCAGACAGGTGTCGGGGGTTAGGGACAGCTCCAACCTCTATCTCCACAACAAACAATTAACCACTTCCTGCCCTGGTGAACCCAAGACTTGTCCACCCTATCATCATGCCATTCCTTTCAATGTAATGTGTTTTTGCTTCTCTCTATTCTTAATCATGTTGTTAACGCACACGTTTGAGTCTGACATTGTTTTGAGGTAAAAGTTCCTGGAGTCCATTTTGAGCAGGAAAACAACCTTCTGACTTTTTGTGGGAGGTGATTAGGGAGAAAATATCACCTATTGTGTGGCACTTGTGAGAGTCAGTATTCTTAGAAGTGCCACTGCATGGCTGCGATCAGCAGATGCACAGGGAAAGCTCACTGACCACAAAGAATGTCAAAATCAGGAACCTTCGGTTAAATCAAAATCAAAGCAGTTAAATGTTATAGCTGTTACCTTTCTGTGCATTGGACCAAATAAATCCTCCTGAGACAAAATAAGCCCAACTTTCCACCACTCCTGCCCCCTCCCAAGTGTACTTTTATGAATCCAAGTGCAGGAAGTGACTTTTTAAGCATTGCTATTTCAGAGGGCCTGATGGTGAGTACCTCTGACTCTCACTGACTTGTGGTTGCTTAGGCTTCAAAGGAATCTAGGCATCTAACTCCCATTGCAATCAATGGGAGGTAGCACCTAAATATCTCTGAAGATCTGTAAAGATCTTTAAAGGGCCTCTGTCCCTCTCAGGATCAGTCTCTACTTAGCTAATCTTTTTTTTTTTTTTTTTTTTTTTACTGGATTCTTTTGGTAAATGCCATGCTTTTATTCAGCTGACCTGTTTTTCTCCTACCTTGTTTTTTGTTTTTTAAATAGATGCTGGCGGGTTGTAACCAAATAATTCAAACTCCTGCTTGGTTCATCTCCAGCTACAGGACAGTGCCATATATTTGTAACATGCTCTTATTAATGGGCAGAATGACAGAATAATATACAAAGGTAGCTTTTGAATAATGTTCAGCAATATCTCTTCAGTCAAACAAGCTGCCTCTGGAGTGATACTTCAGCCAGCTTTGCATTTAAACCTACATTTGCTAAATACTTCAACAACACTTGAGACTGATTGGTTTAAAGTGGTGGAACTGACAGCCTATAACCTCAGTTTCCTAAAAGCCCCAATTATTGCTATGCCTGCCTGTGACATGTTTAATATGTTTCTTTCTTTTGATAAATAGCTTTCATTTAGAAATGCACTGGAATTTGCCCATTGTGAACAGAAGACTGTAGGTATCATATAAATTATGATACCTACATACCTACCTACATCAGCTCATTCTTGTACTCCTATCCCCAAAATAGGAACCACTTTCCAGCAGGATAGTTTGCATTTAAAGGACAAAAGTTTGAGGATTGTATAAATGGAAGTACATAGGTCAGCTCTTGTAATTTGATTCTAAGCCAGAGTTCTATCTCCTGGTTGTTATACTGAAATTATACCAACAAAATATGCTGCCTAACCAAGCTGTATACCCATTAAATCTTCCTTTCCCATAAACCATTTTAAAAAATCTCCCTTATTTTATTTTTGCTTAGTAATTTATTTACCCAGGATGTTCATCAAAGGAACAGGCTATTAAATATCCAGGTTTTGGCTAGCCCTACCTGCTAGCTTATCCAGGTTCACAAAATGCCTCAGTCCATCCTAGAGCAGAAGTTCCTGTGGATTTCCCTGTGCTTCACTCCCACTACTAGAGTGCTCAGGCTCCTTATTCCAGTGAGTAGGGTTCAGACAGTCACACTGTGTAATTGGTTGTAGGACCCCAACCCTGACTCTCACCTGGAAATGAAGGGAAGGTGGATCCTTAGCATTTTCTGAAAATCAGAGCTGTTCTAAGCTGGCCTTGCAAAAATTGTCACTTTTGAAAATCTTGCCCCCAAATTGCTGTCCTCACTTCAATATTCAATGAGGAATGGCTGGAACATTCTGTTTCCTCTGAGACAATTCTTAGCAGGAACCATTTTGTGAAATATATTTCCTGAATGTCCTGCAGAAGCTGAGACGATTTCACAATCCCCACTCGGCGGGGATGTCATTAACTCTTCAGTCGTCTCCACACTGCACTGCTCTTTCATTTCTGTTAACAGTGAGTCTGCTGCCGCCACAAGGCTTTGTGTAGTCCCACCAATACAGTCTGACATCACTCAGGGTTGCCACCAGGTGTCTAGTATGCCGCTGTGCTGCTTCACTGATCCTTTCCCCATTCTCTTATACGCTCCAATGATTCCTTTTAGACTGCTGTCTTTTATCTTTGCTCTGTGATGCCATGAGCCCACTCAGTACTCTTTCTTACTTTCTTGATTCACCCTTAAGCAGTTTTAACTTGTGTTTTTCTTTGCTTATGGAAGGATTCCCCCCCACCCCTGTGTGTGGGGAAAGGAAAGCAGCAGTACTTGCCTCAGATCCATTTCCTTTCTCTGTGCTAAAAGAAAAGGAGGACTTGTGGCACCTTCGAGACTAACCAAATTATTTGAGCATAAGCTTTTGTGAGCTACAGCTCACTTCATCGGATGCATTCAGTGGAAAATACAGTGGGGAGATTTATATACATAGAGAACATGAAACAATGGGTGTGAGTTTTTTCATGAAGTTGATAGATTTCCACTCCATATGTATATAAATCTCCCCACTGTATTTTCCACTGAATGCATCCGATGAAGTGAGCTGTAGCTCACAAAAGCTTATGCTCAAATAAATTGGTTAGTCTCTAAGGTGCCACAAGTACTCCTTTGCTTTTTGCGAATACAGACTAACACGGCTGCTACTCTGAAACCTTTCTCTATGCTGCTCATCTCTAGGCCCTTGGCTGAATAGAAGTGTGACAGAGTGTGGGGAGACAAGGTGGGGGAGGTAATATCTTTTATTGGACCAACTTCTGTTGACGAGAGAAAAAAGCTTTCAAGCCAAGCAGAGCTTTTCTTCGGGTCTGGGAAAGGTACTCCCAGCATCACAGCTAAATGCAAGGTGGAACAGATGGTTTAGCAAAAGTAGTTACCACACATTGTAAGGGACCATTCAAGGTAGAGTGGCGCATTTGACACCTCTGCCTTCATAGGAAAAAAAGAGAGGGTCAGTGGGTTACAGATTGTTGTCATGAGCCATAAATCAAGTGTCTTTATTAAGGCCACTGTAGTCTTTATTTTTAGTTAAAGTTAATTTTAGTGATGTCATATTACACCATCAAGGGTTTGGCTCTGGCAGCTACAGTTTCAAGTTCAACAGAGTTATCTCTGCTTGTTTTAGATCGAGAGTTCATAGGAACACATGAAACCATAGGCAAGTAACACATACAATCACAAGAACAAGGTCCACTATCTCTTATCAATTTTATTAAAGTTGCCAAGAAAGTTATGAATGTCACAGCATGTACAACTCCTAGATATATCCATGCACCAGTTATACCTACAGACATGCTCACATCCTCCTAAATAGTGTTAGAGTCTGATGGCGCTCTCATGGATTGATCATCAGTACAAGGATAGTTCCTGCTGGAGGTCTCCCATGGGAAGCATAGTTTTCCTGCTTTGGGCACCCCCTTGTTATAATGTGATTCTGTCTATACCTATATTCTGTGCATGTACATGAAAGTGTCAACCCTCTTTTCCCTTATTCGTCTGTATCCCCTAGAAACTTAAGGGACTCCAAGCTCTACAGGTTGTGTAGGTTCTCTTTATTCTCATTACCACTGACGTACAACCTATACCCTGTGGCTAAGACACATGTGAGAGACAGGCGTGACTCTACAGCATTTTTATGATTTAAAATTAATCTTCTGGCTATTTATTTGCAATATTACCACTTGGGATCTCTTTTCCCATAATCTTGGGGCATCGGGTTATTCTTCGGTCACATACTTATGTCAGCATTTCTTATCTCCAAGGCCTAAAATAGCTAAGCTAAAATCTTGCAGGCCTCAGCCTACAGGTCTTGCATTCCAGCCTTTCTTTCTTAGCTATCTAATACATTATTCCCTCTAAATACTGCTTAATCTTATATTTCTATAATCCTACAATTTAACTCTGTTTAACATACAATGGTTTTATATATCATGACATATGAATTAATCATAACATCACACAAGAAATGGATAATAAACTAAAATCATTGACTACACCATGATTTTCAGTGTCTAGCAGAGTAATGAATTTAATCTCTCAGGCTCGTCTTTTGAATGTGTTATGCAAGTTTCCTTTGAGGATGAGGACTGATAGGTTAGATGTACAGTGATCACTTTGTGAAAAGTGTTCATCCACAGGTGATAGGGTATTTTTGTCTTTTATCATTTTTCTGTGTGAGTTCATTCAAGAGAATTCTTACAGAGAATTCTTTCCTGGGTATCTGGCTGGTGAATCTTGCCCATATGCTCAGGGTTTAGCTGATTGCCATATTTGGGGTCGGGAAGGAATTTTCTTCCAGGGCAGATTGGAAGAGGCCTTGGAGGTTTTTTGCCTTCCTCTGTAGCATGGGGCATGGGTCACTTGCTGGAGGATTCTCTGCTCCTTGAAGTCTTTAAACCATGATTTGAGGACTTCAGTAGCTCAGACATAGGTGAGAGGTTTTTCGCAGGAGTGGGTGGATGAGATTCTGTGGCCTACATTGTGCAGGAGGTCAGACTACATGACCATAATGGTCCCTTCTGACCTTAATATCTGTGAATCTATGAATCTATAAGAGCGTAGTGATTGTCTTGTTTCACCCACATAGCTGTCGTTGGGGCATTTAGTGCACTGGCTGAGGTTCATCACACACTGTGATAGGCATTTGTAGGAGCCATGGGTCTTGAAAGGTGTGTTGTGGGGGATGTTGATATTTGTAGCAATAGAGATGTGTCTGCAGGTTTGTATCTTTTGTTCTGGCAGGGTGTGGTGCTGCTTTGAGTTGGTGTGTCCTGATCTGTGGGGAACTTGCTTCTGACAATGATCTTGGAGAGGTTAGTGGGTTGTTTGAAGGCCAGAAGTGGGGGTTCAGGAAAGATTTCTTTCATAATGGGGTCCTCATCAAGTATAGGATGTAACTGTTCAATGATACCCCATGTGAGTTCCAGCGCAGGGTGTAGGTGACAACTAGGGGTGTGCGGTCAGAGGGTGTTTTATTTCTGGACTGATAGCATGAGGACAGTATCGAGTCCGCAGTATATAGGGAATTAACTCCTTCCCCTTCCATGAAAGTCTATTCACAGGGAAAGGATCCTGGACTGATGAAAGGAGGAGAATGCCTACTGGAAGGCACTGAATGCTTTGAATACTGGCTTGATCTCCAGACAGGGGAAGTAATTATCCGTCACTCTTTTTGCTCATATTACCTTCTTTGGTTTGTGTTTATATAGATTCTCTCAATGGTGAAAGTAACTTAAGGGACTTACAGGTACACAGATGCCGGGGTCCTGAGTGGGGGATGGGGGTAGGAAGGGGCTTGGGCGAAAGGAGCAGGGCCTTTAAATCCCTGGGTTGTTTAAATTGCCGCCGCTACCCCGGGGCTCTGGTGGCGATTTAAAGTGCCCAGGGCTCCAGCTGCAGTAGAGGCAGCCGGGAGCCTCGGGCCCTTTAAATCGCCACCAGAGCCCCAGGGCTCCCGGCCACCGCTGCTACCCCAGGGCTCCAGCAGCGGGGATCTGGCGATGATTTAAAGGGCCCGGGGCTCCGGCCGCTGCCAGGAGCCCAAGGCACTTTTAAATTGCCCGCCTGGGGAAGCTGCCCCCTGCCGGTACGGACGGCTGTGTACCAGCTCTTGACGGTATGCCATACCAGACCGTACTGGCTTACTTTCACCTCTGGATGCTTTCCTTCTGAGTAGGCCTCACCACCTGTTGCTGTACTTCATATCTACTCCGTCATCTTACAAGAAGTTATAGTTAACTTGTTTTGTTGACAGTCTTCCTCCAAGTGGGCTTTGTGCCACTGGCGGGAAGCAAGGCACATAGCCTGGGCTTCACCAGCACTGAACTGGGCTCAGTCTTATATGATTTATTCACTGTGTTTCTCCTTTCCTGCAGTCTTGTTCGGCAACTGAGCTTTATTGATACTGGGCTTGTCGTTTCATATATTAAATGTGGCATAACAATTTGGGGCAGGAGAAATTATTATTATGAATCATTTATATAATACTAAAATGTGCACCGAATGTCACAAAACATTGAGCGAGACCCAGCCCCTGATCTGAGGAGCTTGCAATTTGAGACAAAATAAAGACGAGATATGGTGTTTTAGGTAAAGGAGAGTTTTGAGATTTTGCTTGCCCAATTTCAGACATCATGAAAAGGACTGACTTTTCAGAAAGTGCACTGCACCTGCCTTCTGAAAATCTCACCCCGTTACAGTGTTTCAAGTGGGGCACCTCAAATTATTAAGTCATTTTTGAAAATCTAGGCCTGATTCTCTCACCAATAATCTCTAATCACATTTGAAAATTTAGGACACAAGCTAGGAAGATTCCTGGTTGAAATGGGTTTGGGGACAGGATTGGAAGGTGAAGACAGAGTGTGTATCGTGAGCAAGAATTGAGAGGCTGCTCTCAGCATAGTGGGGCAACACAAAATAAGACACAAAGCAGAGTGCGGGAGAAGATGAACGGAAGAGAGAGTACAGGGAGGAGCATGGAGACTAGGTAAAATCCTGACCACACGGAAGTCAATAGGAAAATTTCCATTGACTTCAATGGAGCTAGGATTTCACCTTGTGAGTAGGAGTGAATGGGAGCAGACATATAGGCCAGGGTGTGAGTATGTAGTAACTCGATGGTGAGGGCAATGAACTTGAACTGATATGGCAAAAGACAGGAAGGCAGTTAAAGGATTCTGGAGGGTTGCAGGTGTGGCCAAAGGAGAAGGAGTAGGAGTGTAAAATGATTTTAACAGCAGCATTTTGGATAGATAGGTTGGGAAATAGTTAGGGGTGAGGGAGGCCTGATTTTATGCACTGCAGTTCACTAGTGATCCGATATTAATACAACAGAGAGCTCTGTTCATTTTTCTTGATGAGATTTCAGTGTCAGATGAGGTATTTCATCTGACACTGAGCTCCACAGAGAGTTCATGAAGGAGGTAAGCGGCTCTGACAATATGCTGACTGGTGAGCATTGTTCATTAGAGAGCCCACTTAGCATTCTGAAAAATCATCCTTATTCTGTCAGCATTAATGCCTGGAAGACCACAAGCTAACATTCCCTGATTCAGCAGAACGAAAGCAGCAGCAAATTTATTATGTATAGAATAAACATATATTAATTTAAAATGATGTATCCTGAAATATTTGTTGTATTTTGCTTTTAGCTGTATGGTCTTGATTCTCTAAGCCACAGATAGATTTCTGAGGAGATGGTGTTTCCATCCGGCATAGAACAGCTGTTGGGTCAGTTCCTCAGAGGGTGTAAATCAGCATAGCTCCACTGAACTAAAGGGAGCGACACCAGTTTACAGCAGCAGAGGATCTGGCCCATGTCCCCCTCACCCTCTATTGTCTACTATGTGTATTAATAATGCAGCTGGTGAAACTTCTGCTGTCCGTCTCTGTCATTCTGTCAGCACCGCTGACCTTTGCTGGCCATCGAGGGCTGTTGAGCAGCCCCGGACACAGCTGTCTTTTTGAATCAAAAGGGCTTGGTTGAGTTGGTTTGTTGGTAGAGGCAAGTAGCAGAGCAAATTTGTGAAAATGCACCAGGCTTTTCACCTCCACACACCTGGGTTCAAATCCTTAGGCCACAAGTGACAATCAGTTTGGTGGGCTCAGAAGCCATATCAAAGACCACCCCTAGAACTCAGCATGACTGGCAGTGCGTTGGAATGAGCTAGAATGGAATAACAGGGCTGCTGGGGGTCACTACAGAAGATCTTTAGCAAAGCTATATAGGGAGATTTCCCAACGCCTGCTCACAGGGAGGGGAATTCATCACTGGGCTGTGGCTCCTTTATACCAGTTCCAGCATAAAACTAGCTGCAAAGTAGGCAGGTGCCCACATAGGACAGGCACAGACCCATCTACACCAGCTCTGTGCCCCACCCACAGGAGGCCATGGCTCAGTGGGAAAGCTGGGGGTAGAAGGAGGCATGGTGGGATGTCCCTGCCTCTTGACGATTCCCTACAGCAGCAGGGAGAGCAAGACAGGACAGAGCTCAGGCTGCTCAAACCTGCTCCAGGGGTCACTCCAGCCCTAGCACAGAAGAGCTGCAGAGCATCCCCTCTCAATCCTTACAGCAGGCTCTGCACTGGTACTGAGATGTAATCCCAGCAACGTGTCTGGCTCTAATCAGTGCTGTAACTCTTTTCATAAATGGATTTTGGTGCTTAAACGTCAACTAATTTATTTAGGGTTGTTAAGTGGCCAGTAAATCAGCTTTTTGTTCTCATTTGAACATAGCCATCCTGGCATTAAATGGTCATTTTCATATCACATACAAAGACATGTGCATTGTATCACCATCCCCTTTGGGCTGCACTGGAAATCAGAACTGGTAAAGAAGCCGAGTCTAAGGTGCAAGACTTGAACTGAAAGGCAAGTTGGTGACCAGTCGAGCCACAGGTACATCTGTGTCATCTTGCAACAAATTTGTGGCCCCTTAGGGTTACACATTTGATACCACACGCCATGGCTACTTGGATTTTCACAGTGACAGTATTCAGATGGTGATGGGCATGGAAACTTAACAGAATAGGGGCATGCTTTATCATAAGGTTACATTTATAAGCAGTTTATAAAGGACTAATAGATGATATAAGCAGGTCACAATGAGTAGTATGTAGTAAAGAAAGTTATAAGTATATTTGTAGAGGGTATTGAAGATGGTTTTAAATCATGTTTGTAATCAGTCTTTTGACTTGTTGGAGACTATGGCACTCAATTCACCACTCATTGAAACATCTATTAAGCCTTTATAAACTATTTATTAATGTACCCTTAATACAAAGTGGGACCGGGAAGGGACTACAATAAAGTGGGGGTAGAATTCAAACTTTTTTTCAAAACACCCAGGTTCTGCCACTGGAGCTAAAGTTGATTCCCCAAAAACATTGTAATAGAGGGAGCTTCACGTGATAGAGGGTAGAAATTATTGTCAATGGAGTTACTGGGAAATAGCAGCTTCTCCTTTTCAATTTAGCATCCGAGAGAGAAAGAGAATGATAATCTGCTTTAGGTAATCACCTGACTTAATTTAGCAGGAGCCAAATTAGCATCCAAAGGGCTTTCAGCCAGGAAAGAAAGTCATACCTAGTGTGGTCATGACAAAAGGGAGCTAGTTTTGGCTTGACCAAAGACAGATATGGGAATGAACTTTAGTCTGAGTACAGAGTAATCTAAGGATGTATCCATGTGTTTAAGGTGATACCTCTCTAAATTCAAATAAAGTTTTGAAAATAACCTGGCCAGGGACAAGAGGTGAATGACACCTAGTTATCTCAAGGAGCAGGTTCAATACAATACTAAAAAAAAAAATTGGAAGATATATGTAACTATTCATACAGGAGAAGGAAACAACTGTGTTTGTCCAGGGAAAGGTTGATTATTCAGCTTTCCAAAATAAGTGCACCTGTGCAAATATTATGGCCCTTATATAAAAAAAAACACCTTAACATTTCATAATCAATTGGATAGTACAAATTAACACCTTTACTTTACGGCATATATATTCAAGAATATATCAAGGGGAGTTTCCTTGACCAGAAACTTACTGTGGCTGTGTCTGCACTAGAGAACTGAACTATTGGTAGTTGATCTATTGAGACAGCATCAATATAAGTACTAGAGATTCAGTTGCGTCTGCTCTAGCCATGTTCTTTCAGCTTTACTCTGAATCCCCATTTATGCTTTACCACACTATTACAATCACACTTCCCTGTAAGTACCGAGCCTTCAGTTCTCAACACCGCTCCCTGAAACAGTGGCTTCTGGGAGTTTTCGGTGAGCTCAGGGTAACTGTGGGGAAAGAGGTGAAATTCTCACCTTACATTGAGCATCTCCCATAATTCCACAGGTGCTGATGCTAATTCCAAAACCTTTTCTCAAAATGGAGGCTAGGGTGAACACTTACCTCTTGCTCTTTCCTCAGCAAGAAAAGGGGAGCTTTAAAAAAGCAGTTTCAAGGCAGCTGAGAATATGTTCTGGCACTACCTGCACAGGGCCAAAACCCAAGACAATAGTTCAGAGTTATTTCTACAGAGCTCATCTGCACCCCCTCACCCCACCAGCAGCACATGAGAAACATGTGGTCTTACAATGTTTGAGAATGGTGTTCACTGAGTGGACTGGACAGATACAACTTTGAAGTCCACAGTGAATTTTTGCATGGCAAAATATAGTGTGTTGCACAGGCTTGTGATCAAGGCAGCTGATGTTCTGGTGATCAATGTGGGCTTTAATCCGCTAGGATTCCTGAATAGCGCAGGATGTATGTTTCCATTCTGTAGAAAAGAGAGGCAGGTTCTTGTGTGGAAGGTAGCCACGTCAAATGGTTGATGGCAGGGGGATGGAGCCTCAGGCATTACTGCCAATAGAACTTATTATTAATAATCCTTTTCAGTGATGCAATTCTAAATCAAAACTCCAATGAGACAGGGGCAAAACTGCAATATATTAATCTCTTGTATCTCATTTAGCCATCTAGCTGTGCTGGGTTACGTAACACCTCTCACTATAACTAGTTTCAGTTGCATCTCATGTATCTGGGGATCATACCTGCCATGCACAATGACTCAGTGGAAACACTTTTTAAAATATATTTACCGTACTTGCTAATCAAGCGCCCACCATGAAGGAAAAATAAATCAAGTTCTGTACTTGAGAATCAGCTGATTAAAACGTCAATTGAGTGATCATAAGGCACACAGCAAATGCTATGCTTAGAGCTGAGTGTTTGCAAGAAACAATTTCTGTGCCTTGATGATGATGCAAGCACTTTGGGCAAGAATATTCATGCCTGTGACTTTGCAATTCATTTTCTACTAATATTTGTATCAATAAAACTCAATCATTTGAATGTTAGCAGAAAAACAGAGTACAAGTATGGTCAGACTAAACTCATCTAAAAATCTAAATGCATATCTGTAAAAAAAACCTTTTGCATTATTCACTTACTCTAGTGGTGCTCCACATGCTATTCACAAATAGCTTCTAAAGGGCCCAGCATATCCATATACCTCTGGGCAGGTTTAAAGAAGACCATAAAGGATTTGAAGAGATGTTTATTATTAACTGATGTTGCATAACTCTCTACATGCTACCATGAAAATGTGTTTCTTGGATGGAAAATAGCGTCATTTTTATTTGTCAATTGCATTTGATCATTGAAGTATCCTGAACTGTAACAAAGGAAAGATTACTTTTACTGATTTGCTGTATAATAGTATTATAGTAGGTTGCTATGACAACAAGATGTAACGCCCCTGTATTTGAATGGGGCTCTCGCTTCAAAGGTATTAGAAATCTACAAATTTCAGCCATTTGTACTTCAAATAGTCATTTCATCCTGAAATTATCACCCTGTAGGGAAGTATAAATGTTATCACTAAGCAATTTCTTGCAAGAGAGCAGCAACAAAATGAAGTTTTAAATAACAAGTTTATTTTTTTAAAATGTTACATGCTGATAAAAAAAAAACTGTACAGATAAAAGTAAAAAAGATCCCACTGAGAGAGATGCAAAGGCAAATATTAAGCTCTAATGAATCACCAAAGCAAAAATATCTGGTGGGTGTTTATTAATAATTTATCGTATTACAGTAGCACAGGGGGACTGGCCCCCCATTATGCTAGCTGTTGTACAAACTCATAATAGGAGATAGTACCTTCCACAAAGAACTGAGTCTAAAAAATGTGAATGCAAGTATGCGGAGGGGGGAAGGACTTCCTTATGAAAGTACATCAAGGCTCTGTGATCTGAGGTGCATGCCAGTGATCACAGCAAGGAACAGTATTATGAATAAACAAGTTAATTAGGAACAAACAAGAACAAACACCAACTTTAATGTACTGCTTGTTGTGTACATGTACCACTGCCCACTATTGGGTGGGATATTTTAGGCTTCCTCAAGCATTCAGTGGAAATATTCCCATTACCTTCAGGCCTTTAGTGTGCAGTTTGGAATTCTCCCAGCTATGATGAATCCTATTTTCTGCCTCCTTCAATGCCCTCCACCACTAGATTCATAAGAAAACATTCATTAAATGGCCTAAAAAGAGGATATTGCATGTATCAGTTAAGGAAGATTCTCTTTTAGCTCAAGTGGTAAAGTGCTATGTTTTCTAAAGCTCTGAGTTCTATTCCCCAAGCTGCATCGTATATAGCTAGCTGGCAAAAAAAAACACAATATCTACAAGTGATTGCAGATCATTATAATTTTTCCCTGTTCTTTTTAACAGTTCAATTCAGAGAAGAACAAATTCATACACACTTGGGGAGCCTACTTGGCTCAGAACTAACCTTGGATTGGATCTGAGAGAAAGTGGGCAGGGAAGGTGGTGAAACACAGAAAGTAAGAGGATGGATAGAGTTGGGGCAGACAGTAGAGATTAGTCATAGTTGCGAGATCTGGACACAGCCAGCTTTGTTTGGGAGGAAGGCTGAAGTTCACACTGGTACAAATGATTCGGGCCCTGCCAAATTCACGGCCATGAAAAATGCATCATGGACCATGAAATCTGGTCTCCTCCTGTGAAATCTGGTCTTGTGTGTGCTTTTACCCTATACTATGCAGATTTCACGGGGAAGACCAGTGTTTCTGAAATTGGGGTCCTTACCCAAAACGGAGTTACAGGTGGGTCACAAAGTTATTTTAGAGGGATTGAGGTATTGCCCCCCTTACATCTCCACTGCCTTCAGAGCAGGGTGTCCGGAGAGCAGTGGCTGTTGGCAGGTGCCCACCTCTGAAGGCAGCGCCCAGCCATCAGCAGCACAGAAGTGAGGGTGGCAATACCATACCATGCCATCCTTTCTTCTGCACTGCTGCCTTCAGAGCTGGAGAGTGCCAGCTGCTGGCTGAGGGCCCAGCTCTGCAGGCAGCAGGCAGAAATAAGGATGGCAATACCATACCTTGCCATCCTTACTTCTGTACTGGTGCTGGCGGTGGCTCTGCCTTCACACCTGAGATCCTGGCCAGCAGCCACCTCTCTCCCGCTGCCCAGCTCTGAAAGCAGCACCGCTGCCAGCCACGGCACAGAAGTAAGGGTAGCAGTAACGTTGCGAGCTCCCCACAACTCCTTTTGGGTCAGGACCCCTACAATTACAACACCCTGAAATTTCAGATTTAAATACCTGAAATAATTAAATTTACTCTTTTTAAAAACTATGACCATGAAATTGAGCAAAATGGACCGTGAATTTGGTAGGGCCCTACAAATGATAAAAGTGCAGATTCCAAGCAGGAGGGAGAGCTTAGCAGGACTGGGGCTCCTGGGTGCAATGACAGTACAAATTATAAATAATAATAATGTTCGCAGTGTTGTTGTAGCCTTGTGGGTCCCAGGATATTAGTGAGACAAGATGTGTGAGGTAATGTCTTTTATGGGACCAACTTGCATTGGTGAAAGAGCCAAGCTTTCAAGCTACACAGAGCTCTTCTTCACCTCTGGACCAGATCTGCGTAGCTGCAAAGCTTGTCTCTTTGGCCAACAGAAATTGGTCAAATAACAATACTCTCAGTTATAACAGGGTTAATTCAATAATATCAGAAGAGTACTATAACTGAGAACTTAGCATTTGTATTTACAAAGCCTGTAAGCTTTCTAGCTGGAGACCACCTTAATGCCACCAGTCTACATACTGATGCTGCTTTATTGCGAAATATGCAGACTAGGGGTGCTTATTTCACTAGATACTTTTCCACTGGCAAGTCGTAATAGGCAGTTAATGACCATGTCTTTGGCCTTAGTGGTCTCCATATTCCTCTCCCGTGATATCTGCATGCTGATTTGGTCTACGTTGGTCATGATGAGCTCAGAGGCCATGATCTGAGTGGGGGATGCGCTGTTGACCATGCTGTCCATGATATACTGTTTGTACAACTCCACCACTTTCTGCTCTAGGTAGTCATTCAGTATTGAATTGGAGAGGGGCTGCTGGTGTTGCATTATGCTAGTCACTCGCCAGCATGACGAGTACCCTTGGACGGGCTTGCGAATGAGGTCATTGGGTGGCATCATGGATTCCATAGGCGGAGGAATCTCTGATGACTCCAAAAATGGGCCTATCCCACTGTCACAGGTAAAATCTGTTGTTACATCACATGGCATCACATGGCCACCAGCAATATGCAAATCATTGTAATTCTTGCAAATGCTTTTACAGGAAGAAGGAACCAGGTAGGTATCTCTACTTGTGGATCCTCCAGCCATATTCAAAGCTGGAGATGTTTGCCTTTCAAACTCTGGGCTCTGAATAACCTGCAGTAAAGTCTCTTTCTGTCTTCCATTGTGTTTGCTTCCTTTTGAACGGACTGAAGAAAAGAACTTGCCCACAGACCACCTCTGAAAGAGACTTCTGCCCTGTGTTTCATCCATGGAGGAATAGGTAAAGCCACACATGGCACTCATCTCATGCACCTTCTCTTCTGCTTCTCGCTTTCTGTAGAGCTTGGAACTCAAGAAGTCCTCACAAAAATAGGGGATTCCACAAAGATACCCTTCTGACAACATTCTTGAAAAAAGAGGAAATAAGACATCAAAGATTAAATTAGATCATAAACCAACAGGAAGATGGAACAGAAAAACAACAAGAAAAGGCAAATAGTTCATTTGTTTGTAAAAAGACTTTTGTATTGATTATGTTCCCCCTGAAAATCTGTTATTGGTTGCATATAGATTAGCTTCAGATCAGGATATCACCATAGGAGTTTACCACTTTTTAAATGGCTTAAATGAATGCAGTGAGCAGCTAGGCTGCTAACTGTGATGTTAGACCAATCACATAAAATAATTTTATGTACACCACTATATACAATATACTGTGTTTTTGTTTTATAAGGATATTTTGTGCAATGGCTTGTGGTTTATATCTATATGGTTTCTGCAGAAAGTGTATTGATTTCAGTGGGTGGCCATAAAAAGTGGGTTTTTTCCATTCTCCATGCACATTCAAGCTATGGGTTTTATTCCAAAACTTGAAGGCCTTCACATGCCACCGTTTGAAAAGGTGGATCTCACACTCAGAACGTGAATCTGACTTCTTCCTTCTTCTCAGGCTGAATAATTGTTATTTTCGTGGTTTCTTTTTAATTTAAAAAAACCCGCCATAGAGTGATTATACAAATTTCTGTACTTGGACTGGCTAATATTGGTTATCAGCCAGTCTGAATGGTCACTTTGAGTTCCCAAATTGAGACAGCTAGGGCCTGGTTTTCAGACATTCTCAGTACCCCCAGCTCCTGTTCATTTTGGTTGGAGTTTTGGATGCTCAGCAGTTCTGGAAACAGGGCCACACTATCTCAAGTCAGACACCCAGAAATCAAGGCTCCCAAAATCATTGGCTAGTTTTGAGAATGTAGACCATACAGTATAGTTACAGAAAAATAGCCATACAATGATTATTGAAATCAGACACTTAGAAAGCAGTCAGAGTGCATAGTACTGTGTAACTGGGAGATACATGCATCGCTATGCACCAGCAAATGTTCAGCCTCCCAGCACATTCAATTTCAGTATAATTATTCATAATTATGCAACAGTTTTTCTAAACCAGTGGCAGGAAAATATCCTGTAAGAAAGGGGTCCTAGACCAGTCCCACATGGTGGAGCAAAGAGGAAGTTAAGTTTTACCAAGCAGATTTCACATGTCCAAATCATTTTTATAGTACAAAACTACCAAGTGACCCATGAGAAATTAAATAGTCTTCACTTTAATAGCATGTAGAACTCTTCATTTAACATTTAATCCAATTATAAAATGCAATAGGCACGGATATTGTCTCCACAGGGAGGAACACATGTTATAGATATTTTTCAGTTTATTCAACTGTTTCAGAACACCAGAACTGAGAGCACACAAGTGATTGGGAAATGCTTATACAAACTGTGAAAGGAGAGGTGGTATCATTATGTGGCCCATGGGATACTACATGCCAACTTTGTGGTTGTCACTCATTATCGGTGGGTGTGATAGGGCTTTTACCTCCTCCAAGAGCCATTCCTTGCATTACAGTAGCCATTGCAAAATGTTGCAATACATATTGGACAAAGTCCTGGTCTTGGCTCTGGAAGCGTCCTCAGAAACTGGGGCAGAAAGGAGCTGTCAGCAGGAGAGAACAGGCCCGTCTGTGCAAAGAACCCATTCTGAGTTAGGAGGGAGGAGAAAGTAATTCACCCAGGGACTCTCAGAATGTAATCTGTGTGTGGAGATAATATCTACATACATATGTTAGGGACTCTGAGTCCTGGCTGTCCTCTGTCCCTGTGGCAACTCCATGGTTACCTCAGCCCTGTGACTCCAGTAACAGCAGTTAGCAGAACACGGGAAGAGACATGGACTAGTGTCCATGGAGGGTTCCTGAGAGGGGGAGATCTCTTTCCCATGAGGACAGCTTGCCCTCTCAGATGACTGGTTTCTAGCATCCCTTCCTTTTAAACAGCTACAGAAACCCTATCTGGAGCTTAATTGCCCTTAGGATTAATTGCTGCTGGTTTACTTTATTTATTAGCCACACTAAGAGAGCCATGAAAATCTACTTCAGAATGCCAGATAAATTCTGCTTCCATCATAGCAGGAGGAGATGCCAAAATAGTTCTCTCCTATAGTCTTTCACAGGAAACAGTAGAGTGTTGGCTTTAACTTTGGTCAGAACAAATGTGGAATTATTGTGATACTGACCCCCTATACTTATTTTTGGTGTAGATATTGAGAAATATGTAAAACTATATTACATGATCTATCCCATTTCTAATCACTGTACATAGGCTGTGCCCAGTTTATGTAGCATGTGTCATCATTGTTTTCCCAGCTGCCAGATGTACCATTCTTCTATCACAAAGTGATGTAGCAGGGAACTGAAACTGCTGGTTTCATTTCTTTGGCCAAATTCTGTAGTTCTTATTTTCAGGGTCAGATCACACCCAGTGCTGAGGTGGGGGAACCCAGAAAACTCATGAAACTGAGCAAGTTCAGACCCACAGACTACTTGGAAAAATCTAGTTGGCTGAGTGGGCTTTACCCTCTTGCTCTGTAGAGGATTGTTTCCCTTTCAGCCTGCAGATGTTCCCAGGTCTTCAAGCGAAATCGTGCTAAGGTGAGAGGCAATTCTGAGGGCCTGGACATTTACACGGAAGCTCAATACATTCCTGTTATCCCCTCCATCCTCTGCCCATCAATTCAGCTAGAGGCAAGTTGCCATGGTCTCACTACTGGCAACTGGCCACACAGAGGGGATTTGCATGTGGAAAGGGTCAGCATTATTTCCTACAGGTGCTTTTTCTTTGGTAAGGGAAGAACAGTTATTCCCAGTTCCATTTTCTCCTGCCTCCAATACACATGCACACCACAGAGTCCCAAATGCACAGAGATTGTGTATAAGGGATTCCACAGAGTTGGAGCGATGAGGATTTCATGCTCCTTTAGATCAGTCTATTTTTCTCCTATCCTTCCTTGAAAAATTCACATGGATGTTTCATTCCATGGGGGACAAAGAGAGCAGATGGCCTAGTTCATGGTCTTTACTCTTGACATGTTTTGCCTGAGACAGGGCTGCCGGATTTTATTTTTTACTATGGGTGTTATTTTTTACTATGGGTGACTGATTAAATTCTAAAGGAATACTAGCATAGCTTGCACTGGGGAGGAATAAAAGAGGCACTGCCTGTTGTAAATCTTTATTACCTTTATATCTTTTCGGTTTTTAAAACCAAATCCCTGGCATATGCCTTAACCTGGGTATTTTCTGCATTTCAGTGGAGAGATAAGTCGACCCTTGATCTATGCTGCTAGCATTAGTGTGACTACAGTGAGCCTCTGCGCAAATATCCAGAATCCAGCAATATCATAGGCTTTCTCAGACTGACAGATTCACTGCTTGGAGATGATGGCAGTGTGTGTACAAAGAGCCCAGTGCACAGCTGATAGAGAAGCTACATAACAACATAGAATTGAACTGACTACCTAGCCTAGGCTAAGCAAGAGCCTGGAGCAATATATATATATATATATAAGAAGAGTAGTAATAAAATCTGCTTGTCCCCTAAAAAGCCTGAGTGAGGTAGAAGATTTCTAGATAAAGTGAAAGGAATGTAGTACAGCCAGTGGGCACAAGGATATGTGGGATGCGGGCTTTTAGAAAGGGACGGACACAAATACATTTGGGACCACAATGTATCTGGCATCCAGGCTCCCAAAGTATGGTCCTAAATAACGTTATAGGTGTTCTGTTCGGTATCTGGAGTTCAGCTTCGTATGTGATCCCTATACATACACAAGTTCTTCCAGCTGGCTTCCTAGAATCACAGGTGCAAATAATCCCTTCTCCTTTCATGGAGGGAATGAAAATCCTATGGATCCCTTTCCGGAAATCTTCTCCCACCCCCTACGACTCCGAGAAGCCCTTCCATGAGGTTAGGGATCCTGGTTGGGGGATGGGAGGATGTAGAGCCAAGGCCCACCCTATGCGGAGTTTATACAAAAGTTATAGTGACCATCAGTATTAACTTTATATCTTATGGCACTCTTACTTCCTACTCCCATCTTAGAATCATAGAATCATAGAATATCAGGGTTGGAAGGGACCTCAGGAGGTCATCTAGTCCAACCCCGTGCTCAAAGTAGGAACAATCCCCAAATAAATCATCCCAGCCAGGGCTTTGTCAAGCCTGACCTTAAAAACTTCTAAGGAAGGAGATTCTACCACCTCCCTAGGTAACGCATTCCGGTGTTTCACCACCCTCCTAGTGAAAAAGTTTTTCCTAATATCCAACCTAAAGCTCCCCCACTGCAACTTGAGACCATTACTCCTTGTCCTGTCCTCTTCTACCACTGAGAATAGTCTAGAACCATCCTCTCTGGAACCACCTTGCAGGTAGTTGAAAGCAGCTATCAAATCCCCCTCATTCTTCTCTTCTGCAGACTAAACAATCCCAGTTCCCTCAGCCTCTCCTCATAAGTCATGTGTTCCAGACCCCTAATCATTTTTGTTGCCCTTCGCTGGACTCTCTCCAATTTATCCACATCCTTCTTGTAGTGTGGGGCCCAAAACTGGACACAGTACTCCAGATGAGGCCTCACCAATGTCGAATAGAGGGGGACGATCACGTCCCTCGATCTGCTCGCTATGCCCCTACTTATACATCCCAAAATGCCATTGGCCTTCTTGGCAACAAGGGCACACTGCTGACTCATATCCAGCTTCTCGTCCACTGTCACACCTAGGTCCTTTTCTGCAGAACTGCTGCCTAGCCATTCGGTCCCTAGTCTGTAGCTGTGCATTGGGTTCTTCCGTCCTAAGTGCAGGACCCTGCACTTATCCTTATTGAACCTCATCAGATTTCTTTTGGCCCAATCCTCCAATTTGTCTAGGTCCCTCTGTATCCTATCCCTGCCCTCCAGCGTATCTACCACTCCTCCCAGTTTAGTATCATCCGCAAATTTGCTGAGAGTGCAATCCACACCATCCTCCAGATCATTTATGAAGGTATTGAACAAAACCGGCCCCAGGACTGACCCCTGGGGCACTCCACTTGACACCGGCTGCCAACTAGACATGGAGCCATTGATCACTACCCGTTGAGCCCGACAATCTAGCCAACTTTCTACCCACCTTATAGTGCATTCATCCAGCCCATACTTCTTTAACTTGCTGACAAGAATACTGTGGGAGACCGTGTCAAAAGCTTTGCTAAAGTCAAGAAACAATACATCCACTGCTTTCCCTTCATCCACAGAACCAGTAATCTCATCATAGAAGGCAATTAGATTAGTCAGGCATGACCTTCCCTTGGTGAATCCATGCTGACTGTTCCTGATCACTTTCCTCTCATGTAAGTGCTTCAGGATTGATTCTTTGAGGACCTGCTCCATGATTTTTCCGGGGACTGAAATGAGGCTGACTGGCCTGTAGTTCCCAGGATCCTCCTTCTTCCCTTTTTTAAAGATTGGCACTACATTAGCCTTTTTCCAGTCATCTGGGACTTCCCCCGTTTGTCACGAGTTTTCAAAGATAATGGCCAATGGCTCTGCAATCACAGCCGCCAATTCCTTTAGCACTCTCGGATGCAACTCGTCCGGCACCATGGACTTGTGAACGTCCAGCTTTTCTAAATAGTCCCTAACCACCTCTTTCTCCACAGAGGGCTGGCCATCTATTCCCCATGTTGTGATGCCCAGCGCAGCAGTCTGGGAGCTGACCTTGTTAGTGAAGACAGAGGCAAAAAAAGCATTGAGTACATTAGCTTTTTCCACATCCTCTGTCACTAGGTTGCCTCCCTCATTCATTAAGGGGCCCACACTTTCTTTGGCTTTCTTCTTGTTGCCAACATACCTGAAGAAACCCTTCTTGTTACTCTTAACATCTCTCACTAGCTGCAGCTCCAGGTGCGATTTGGCCCTCCTGATTTCATTCCTACATGCCCAAGCAATATTTTTATACTCTTCCCTGGTCATATGTCCAAATTTCCACTTCTTGTAAGCTTCTTTTTTATGTTTAAGATCCGCTAGGATTTCACCGTTAAGCCAAGCTGGTCGCCTGCCATATTTACTATTCTTTCGACACATCGGGATGGTTTGTCCCTGTAACCTCAACAGGGATTCCTTGAAATACAGCCAGCTCTCCTGGACTCCTTTCCCCTTCATGTTAGTCCCCCAGGGGATCCTACCCATCCATTCCCTGAGGGAGTCGAAGTCTGCTTTCCTGAAGTCCAGGGTCCGTATCCTGCTGCTTACCTTTCTTCCCTGTGTCAGGATCCTGAACTCAACCAACTCATGGTCACTGCCTCCCAGATTCCCATCTACTTTTGCTTCCCCTACTAATTCTTCCCCGTCTGTGAGCAGCAGGTCAAGAAAAGCTTCCCCCCCTAGTTGGCTCCTCTAGCATTTGCACCAGGAAATTGTCCCCTACGCTTTCCAAAAACTTCCTGGATTGTCTATGCGCCGCTGTATTGCTCTCCCAGCAGATATCAGGAAAATTAAAGTCACCCATGAGAACCAGGGCGTGCGATCTAGTAGCTTCTGCGAGCTGCCAGAAGAAAGCCTCATCCACCTCATCCCCCTGGTCCGGTGGTCTATAGCAGACTCCCACCACTACATCACTTTTGTTGCTCACACTTCTAAACTTAATCCAGAGACACTCCAGGTTTTTCTGCAGTTTCGTACCGGAGCTCTGAGCAGTCATACTGCTCCCTTACATACAGTGCTACTCCCCCACCTTTTCTGCCCTGCCTGTCCTTCCTGAACAGTTTATAACCATCCATGACAGTACTCCAGGCATGTGAGTTATCCCACCAAGTCTCTGTTATTCCAATCACGTCATAATTCTTGAGGAGCTATAGCTGGACGTGGAGCCCTGACAGTGCAGTGCCTGTGGAGGCCTCACTGGCAGGATCCATAGGGGGCTAGGGAAAGCCAAGAAAGAGGGCGGAGCCATACGGTTTCCATGAAGATGGCCATGCCCGTGGTGGATTCCCTGACATCCCCAGATTTAGGAAACTGAACCTCCTGCTCATGGCTTAAATTCAGCTGGAGCTGTCCGGAGCAAAGCTCTGATCAATATTTTCAGACCCACAGGACAGAAGCCCTGAGCCCCGGGGAGCTCCAGGAAATACTCTATGAGAATTTAAGCCCTGCTCCTGCTCATCTGATGAGGAGTAACTTGCCCCCTTCCACTCCCCAATACGTACACAATGGAACAGTCTTGTACAAATTCTCCATGGGGAACTCCAATAAGTTTCCAGTCCCCTACACCTTTTTGTCGAATGTGGTCTTTATTTCAGGTCAGAAAAGGTTCTCTGGGCCATCCACTCTAAACTGCATTTTGCAAGACTCTTTGCTGTGTACATCTGAAAAGCCCTATAGCAAAGCTGTTGTTGAATATTTACAGTGACTGTGCCTCAAGTGCTTCTATTTGGAGTTCATTATACTGCTCTGTTGCCATTATGGCTAAGAACCTTTCCAAATATCAAATAAACACTTTTCTTCATTAGCCTCAGACAAGATCTCCTTTGCCTACTCCCACCTAAAGCTAGGAGTTATATCCTTCCCTTGTGTATAACTTTCTTAAAGGTGTTTGCCAACTGTGAGCATGATTCCTCTGAATCTGCTCCTTGTCTAGATTACAATTACATGGGCCAAATCTTGCAAACTAGCTGCCTACATTATACAAAACATGCATTTGCCTGCACCAAGGGGGTACAAAGGAACATAAAAATTGCCATTCTGGATTGGGCAGTTGCTGTCTCTAATCCAATAACCTGTCTCTGACAGTGGCCAATACCAGATGCTTCAGTGGAAGGTGCAAAAAAACTCCATAATGGGCAATCATGGCACAACCTACCCATAGATTAACTAACTCTGCTAGTGTGAAACCGAAGCCCAAGGGTTTCAGCCCCTGAGTCCTGTTGCCCAGGGCTGAAGCTGAAGCCTGAGCACCGCTTCGGCTTCAACCCCAGGCGGTGGGGCTCTGGCGTTCGCTTTGGGAGGTGGGGCTCAGGCTTCGGCTCCAGCCCAGGACCCTAGCAAGTCTGACACCAGCACTGGTGACCCCATTAAAGCCCACTGGCAACCCACAGGTTGAGAACCCCTGTACTATACAATTTAGAGTGATAAAATCTTTGTTTCTACATGTCTCTCTTCTAAGTAAATTGAAATCTCTATTTAATCAGTCTTAACTCTGTGGATTTTGTATGTGCATTTCAAAGCTATATCCATGTTGTGACAGTTCATTAATATTTTGCATCTCAAGTAATTGGAATGGGGGAAATGGATTCATGTGCTCTTGTTACTGAAAGTGTTACACTTAGTAGGAGTGGGGGACAGAGAAAGAGCTACAGTACATTGCTATTGAAATGACTGCCATTTTATGAAGAGTGAACAGGAGGAAAGTGCACGAACCTGAGCATGGAATGAAAGGGTTACATCTGCTGGGGACTAAATGTAAGAGAGAGAAATAGTGTGTGTGCGTGTGTGTCTGAGTGCGTGTGTGCACACTCCTGAATTTCCTGTGAGTCTAGAAAATGCAAGGATTAAAGGTCCTACAGGTAATATTTATTTTAACCACAATTGGGTTGCTCAGAAAAATTCTAAACCTTTTGGCACAGATATACAATATCCATTTTTCACTTGGGGGAAACAATCTGCATATGCAGTACTCTACCTCTAAGCTGTCGCTTGGATAACTTCCTAGCTCATACATACACATCAATGAAAAATGATATAAATACCAGCATAAAAGCAGCATATTCAATTACACTTGCTTTAAAAGTATTACATAATGTAGATTATTATTATTTTATTACTTGTATTATGGTAGTGCCTAGAGGCCCAGTCATGTACCAAGACCCCACACAGGATCTGAGTGACTATGTTTTCATATCCTTAAGCCACATCAAAGACTAACTATTGTGACTCATAGTTTTGGAGGCAGATACACTAGCCTGGAGTTTGTAATATACTTACCAGTTCTGAAGGAACCAGAAATTGCATGTGGAAATTCACAGAAGCTATGTAAAATCATTGAAAACCTACACTGTCCACATGCCATTCAGACAAAGATTATCTGAATTTTACCAATGTGATTGCCAATCAGACACTAACAAGCCAAGTGGAGAGGCAGCAAAAACATTTACAGAGAATTGTACAGTGCATAATGTGTTTTAGTTCTTACCTTCAAGAGCTTAGCTGCTTACCTGAGACAGAAGATACACAACAGGAAATGACCATGCAGAGAAAAATTGTAGTTCTTCCAGACAGTTTAAAAGTTCACTTGTATGTAGCTTTTTTTACATCGCAAAGATGACATGTATTTTGTTTCTCACTCTCCATTACTCAGAAGAATTAAAGGGAAGTCCCTGGGAGATTTGGAGGTTTTATAACTGACTTATTAGAATCACACCATATTAGACCCTTTCTTCCTCTTTTTATGCCAAAATGAAACTGTGTTGTGAAACTAAATGTTGTTAAAATAGTATATTGCAACATAACACGTGTGTACCCATCAGCCTATGCTGCCAGTTCCGTAAAGAGAGATGTTAACGAAATGAAAATATATAGCAATCTGAGAGAGTTTGATAATCTAGAATTCAGTTGTGTCTTACCTCAGCTTCACTCCATTTATGTAATTTTCCATCTTTACAGAGATGGTAAGTCACCATAGGACCAAACAGGAATCCCTTCCTTAGCAGGCACACGATCTCATAAAGACCCTATTGCATCTAGTCTACTGCCAAATAAGCCAGTACAAGATGCTACTGGCACATCTGAATTGACCCCACAAAACTGAGTAAGAGTTAGCTGAAAGGGGGTTATCAGATTTCTATACTAAGAAAATGATTGCAAACTATTTTCTTCCTGTCTCTCTTTTATTTTTTAACTAAAACCTATATTATTTTTCTTTAAGGAAGTCTAAGGTTTTATTAGAAGCACAGAACTCAATCTGCTAACCAGCTGAGGTATACATGCAGGTATATCATGTAGCATGATTAAGCTATGTAAGTCACTTGGAAAGACTGGAATCAACCAAAAAGACTGAGGTCTATGCCACCCTGGGGCACTGTGGGAAGGACAGCCTACCTTATCCCTTCATCTGTTCAGGAGAAATTGTACTGTACCATGGAACTGTTTTCATTAGATGATGATGGCTTTTCCACAGAGCCCGATAAGGAACTGCATTTTGCTAGAGCAGGGATGGATTCTAAAGAAAAATCTGAGATAGGTAGATAATAGTCTTCATTGTGATAATACATACACATCCCTTGAAACTCAAATTCATTAGACTCCACCTTATGCTACTTCAGAAGCCAGTGTCTCATTTTTTCATGTAGTCCAACTTTAAGACTGAGTAGCAATAATATACAATGTCCTCTTAACCTTAGTCAGATATCCCAGCGCAGAAATCAGTTTTCACACTCTGCGTTAAATACGCCTGCTACGCCTATGCAATGTTATTTACTCCAACGGCCATATGCGCTAGCTAGGATTAAATAACATTGCATCTGCTCAGGAGATATGCCATTTTCAATAGGTCCTAAAGCCAGCTATGGCTGGGCAAGGTTGGCAGTCTCCATCAAATTCCAAGAGGCATCTTTACTGCAGGAAGTCCTTCCCTTGGGAGCTATTCCGCACTGGCAAGAGACACCTGTTATCACATGTGTGCCTTTAACAGTCATGTAGCTTTTTCCAGCTTCATTCCTTGGGGCAAATTCAGGCCTGGTGTTGCCCATCTGCCTGGGATAAATATGGCTCTGTAGCTGGAACAGGGCATACCAAAGATTCAAATAGTGAGTGATATTGTGAAGTATTACATTGATTTTCAGGTAATTATAAAACGATGAATATATGCTACAAGTTATTTTTTTTGGGTAACTACCATCTGCAGAAAAGATAAAATATGAATTTTCCTCCACAGATGTTGCAGCATCCTCCTCCCTTCCATTAATGTGATTCCCTTAATGTGCTGCCACTTTTAGACTCTTCTCCCAAGCCTCCATTACCCGTTGAGCTGCTGCTGGGAATTACTGGCTTTTCTGTATTCTACAGAGCTCCCTAGGGCTGGTCGCTCAATATTTCTGCTGAGAGTAAAAATGTCAAAAAATGAGTTTTTGCTAGTGCAAAAGCACCTCCAGGAATAACTTAAGAAGAATGGTCAGAATTTTAAAACTGGATGCCTAAAGTGCGGCTTCTAAATGCATATATTGGCACCTAGATATAAGTGGCCTGATTTCCAAAAGAGATGAGCACTTCTAAGTCAGTGGGAGCTGCAACTTTCCAAATATATTGAAAATTTAGCTACTTTTATTCCAAGTACCTCAGGGATTTAAAGACCTAACTTTAGGCACCCAGGCTTGAAAAAATTAGCCAGTGCTCACTGCTTTACAGTACACAAAAACCATGATAGTCTGTTCTCATTCATCCTACTATAGCTATAAGTTCCAGAGGAAGAGAGTTTTAGTACTGTAGTTTCTCATAAGACAGGTTGAGCATTAACAACCTGATATTTTGCAAGAGCAAGGATCAACCTTTTTGGTGGATATCCATATGTTTCCTAGTGCCCTTGTTCATCTTCATCTGAAGGGTTATCCTCAGGCAGGCAGAATTATCACATGAATTGTTACGCTCTGATTTATAATCTGTTCTTTAACTGTAGCACTCTGAGGGTCAAATTGAAAGGTGAGTGAACTGCAGAGATTCTAACCTGCTGTAACACATCACCTTCTGCCCCCCTCAACCTGTGTCTAAATTGGCTTAAGCTGGCATTACTTCCACTGAGCGGGCTCAGAAGATGGTGCAAATTATAGCAACTTTGAAACTCCTTCAGATTATTATCTGAGTTTTGCTCAGAATGTTTGTGGCCACATTTACTTATTATGCTCAATAGACTTTGCCATCTATTGTGTACCTGTCTTAGGCAGACTGTGAGCCAGATTCACTGACGCTGGCAAAAAGCCCATTTCAATGGCATCTCTCTGCATGAGAGAGAGGATTCCCCTTGGAATGACAACTTTAATTCCCACTTGTGATCCCATAATCAGTGGGAATGTGCCGACATAGCTCAGCCCTGGCTCCCTAGACCTCCCTACTCCCCAGCCAATGTTGCCCACTTTTTGTGGGTGGTAATGCTGCACTATTATAAATGTGAAGAGAAGGCTGGAGCTGCTTCACATACTTCATACAAACTCCACCACAGTGAACTTTATGATTGAGATCCCATATCAATACAGGCTGAATATGGGCCTGTGTTGTTAAACACTGCAAAGATGGCTGCATTTCAGTTGTGAGTGAAAGGCTACTTGTCTTTGTCTGGAACACCCATAGGGAAAAAATGGTGGGTGCTCAGCACCCACCAGCAGCCCCCCTCTCAGCTCCTTCTCCTCCTCCCCAGCACCTCCCACCCACTGGCAGCCCTGCCAATCAGCGCCTCCTCTCCCTCCCAGCACCCACCATGGATCAGCTATTTAGCAGAGTGGCGGAGGTGCTGTGGGTAGGGGGAAGAGTGAGGGCGTGCTCAGGGGAGGGGCAGAACAGGGTGGGAAGAGGCGGGAAAGGGGGGAACAGGAAGAGGGGGTGTGGTGGGGGCAGGAAGAGGCAGGCGGGGGTGGAGGCTTGGGGGAAGGGGTGGAGTGGGGGTGGGGCTTGGTGGAGTGGGGTGGGGCCTGGGGTGGAGCAGGGGTCGAGTACATCCCTCCCCCCCCCCCCCAACAAAGGACAAATTTGGCACCTTTGGTAGGAAATAAATTCAGCCTGCATGCAGATGTCCTTTTTTTTTTTTTTTGGTGCATATATTCAAGCTGTACAGAACAAAGGTGCACACTGAAATATCTGCAGGCCAAACCAGTTTTAATTCTGAAACTACTTCATGATCATATATCATTAACTGGGGACTCTGGAACTGCAAAGGTTATAATTACATAGCCTAACTTTATGGCCTACTCTACTTACGATTTTATGCAGTATCACAAAGGACTGCTATGAATCTTTTCCCTCTTAAAAAAAAGACAGGCAAATATTTCAATCCCTTAATATATTATGTGGTAGATGTCATGAATAATTCAAAAAGTGTGACCATGTGTTAGCAAAATCAATATTTCAAGTTGCATAATACACCACTTTCTTAATTACAGTCCAGCACTACTTTCACACATTGATAATCACATGCATACTATCAATTACTTAAATAAAACAACAATAATCTTTCAGTGAGGAAGAAATATCATGGTTCTGTACAGTTCCTCTTTCTCACCCTTCTTTGTAGTTAATGGAAAGCAAATTAATAGAGTGTCCTAAATAAAATATAGTGTCGTTGTGTTAAACATCTATTTACAGCTGATTCCTCTATTCCTATGCAAAAGACTGCATCAGAAAAACACAGCAGCAAATACTGCTTCACTGCTACTTTGCATGTCCCCGTACTATGTACATGTATGCATCTCAGTAGCACCTTTCAATGAGATGTTCCATTCCAGGGCCTCACTGAAAGCCCACTGAACTGAATGGAAAGACTCCCACTGAAATTGTTGGGTTTTTGGATCAGACTCCAAGGAAATGAGAGTTCTGAACATGCCTATTAATGGAGTGTGTTTCCTGGATGTACCCTATGTGTCATTCAACATTTACAGGGCCGGATTTGGGCATAATGGATCTAGAAGCAAAACATGTCCACAGAATCCAAATCTGTGCACACAAATGGGTAGTTGAATATGCTACTGCCTAATTTTCATGTGCAATTAACCTTTTGCATGCACAACCACGCGTGTTGGGTTCTGGAGAGCAAGGGAGGGGTGCAGCAAATATGGGCTAGATTCACAAAAGGACGTAAAAAGAAAAGAAGTACTTGTGGCACCTAAGAGACTAACCAATTTATTTGAGCATAAGCTTTCGTGAGCTACAGCTCACTTCATCGGATGCTCACTTCATTAGTCTCCTAGGTGCCACAAGTACTCCTTTTCTTTTTGCGAATACAGACTAACACGGCTGTTACTCTGAAACCTGACAAAAGGACATAGGGGCCTAACTGCCATTTTAGGCACCTAAAACCCAGAATCAGGCCCAACTGGGATTTACAAAGCTCTTGCTCAGTTGCTCTAAATTCTGTAGGCACCTAAAGTCACTGGGCACCTAAATTTCTGGAGTCAAAATTCCTGAGGCACTTACGTTTCTGCCTCTGGGCATGCACACTGCATTCCCACAGCAGGCATCCAGACACCTAAACCCAGAACAATGCCCAAACCAGGAGAAGACAGATGTTCCTCTGTCTAAGTTGCTGGCAGGGCCTGATATGGTAAGTGTGCTCAGACCTCGCCTACCAAATCTGATTCCTGTAAGCAAGCTTGCATATAACGGGCAGCAGGGGAAAGCGCAGCTCTCTAATAACTTTTAACCCAGTGGTTAGGGTGCTCACCTGGGATATGGAATACCTCCCCGCACTTTAAGTCCCCTCTCTGCCTGAGGAGGAGGAGGGATTTGAACTTGAAGCTGCTGCCTCTTGGGTGCATGCCCTAACTACTTGGCAATGGGATATTCTGATGTGGAGCTCCCTGCCTGCCTTGGCTCCATGCTGCTCCCAGAAGCGGCCAGCATGTCCAGCCTCTAGGCAGAGGGCGGCCAGACAGTTCTG
Organism: Eretmochelys imbricata; assembly: GCF_965152235.1. Classification (NCBI taxonomy): domain Eukaryota; kingdom Metazoa; phylum Chordata; order Testudines; family Cheloniidae; genus Eretmochelys; species Eretmochelys imbricata. Next base: position 148,470,006 of record NC_135572.1, read on the forward strand.
CGTGGTGCACACTGTGCGTGCCCACCGGCGCCGCCCCCACAGCTCTGGGCAATGGGAGCTGCGGAGCCAGCACTGGAGGCAGGGGCAGCACGCGGAGCTTCCCTGATCACCCCTGCGCTTAGCGGCCGCAGGAACATACCGGCCACTTCCGGGGGCTGCGCAGAGCCAGGCAGGCAAGGAGCCTGCCTTAGCCCCGGGCTCCTGCTGCACCACCAACCAGACTTTTAACGGCCCAGTCAGCAGTGCAGACTGGAGCCGCCAGGGTCCCTTTTCGACCCAGCATTCCGGGTCAAAAACCGGATGCCTGGCAATGCTACACTCCCACCCTAACTGTGCATTTCAAGGCAGTTCACCCACGACAAAGAAATGTTGGAGCCTAAACCTCTTCTCTGTATTTCCAGTGGTGATGTGGAACCCACACCCACTTTGGACACGGGGGGTACTATATTGGATGCTTCACAAGTATGATGGTACTAATGGCTCCAAACACTATTCCTAACATCTCCTGGATTAAACCACTCTAACACACGTCCGGCAGAAAGGAATCATTACTGGGCCTGTGATATAACCAATCGGTAGGCTCAGGAGGAAGTTATTAAAGGAGCAACAGCTTGAAAATAGGTGAGGCCTTTAATTTAGGGATTATTTCAGGTGTAACAGTTCCTAACATGGAGGCTGCAGGACAGTGAGCTGCAGTACATGAGGAGGTGATGGCTGTGGGCCTGCCTTTACTTTTTGGATGTGGGGGAGAGAATTCCATTTCCCAGGACTGACTCATTAGAGTCCAGGCAGCTCCATTCCTCCCCCACCATTAGCCAGGTGGTCTGGTTCCCTTGACTAATCCATTATTTTCAGGCTAACTCTGAAGGGGAGCTGGCTTAATTTAATGTCAAGCTTTCTGCTGACACTTTCACTGAAAGTATGAAACAGCTGACTCCCTACCCTTACCTCCTGGAATAAGACAGACATTCTTACATGGAAGATTTTATTCAGTCACATTGTGCAAAAAGGAATCTTGCATCACATTTCTAATGTACTTCTCAACTCACTACTGTCAGTTACTAGGGGGAAGGTTTTAAGGTTTTACACAGAGGGCTTTTCACTGGAAATAGGATTGTGAAATAGACGGGGCCATTCCCTTTTGTGTTCTCAGTTCAATATAATGAAGTATATACAACTCAGGATTTTTAAAATAACGTGTGTTAAATACCAAATAAGATTTGGAGAAATACAGGCAGGACTGTTGTGGCATAAGGGCTGGTTATTTCAGTTGTACTGAAAGATGTGTGCACTAGCTATTTGGAGCCATCTAGTGATACTTTAATTGCATGCAATTTAACTAAAATAACTTGTTTTCCAAATATTGTATCTTATTGGGGGTGGGGGTTCTTTGTTTTACTCTCTTTTCCGCTTCTCTTCCTCTGCCCTGGCTATTCTTATTTCTTTCAGCTACCAAGAAACTAAACATTCAGACTGAGCCAAACTAATCCCTGGTGAAACTCCACGGAAATCAGTGTCTGAATTCAGGCAGTCTCCTTGCTAGGGTTAGACCAGAAATAAATATGGAGATTTCTGTAAGAGGAAATCTCAAAGCAGCAATAGCGAGTATGGTAGAACCATTGAGTAATTAAGACAGAACTGTCAATGTTTTTTCCTACATGGCCAACCAGTTCACAGAAGGGCACTCATAGGCACTGCTTGCGGTGTTGTTAAATGTGGGTTCTTTTGGTAAAAGCAGCTCTCTAGAACTGATTTCCATGTTTCAGACTACAAGGGAGAGGAAACAAACATTAGGAGATGAGACAGCCGCAATGAACAGGATCAGTTCAAAGTACAAGTATATAAATTAGGTAGATTACATTATGCAATAGAAGTGACATTCATGGATGTGAGGAGGAAGAGGTTATCATGAACAAATTTCTGGAAGGCTGGTGAAATATGTGTAAAGTGGAAGGCTCAGGAAGTAGGATTTTGTTGAAAGAATGTCATAGACCTAGAAGAAAAGAGAGAATTCAAAGAGTCAGGTATCCAAATAAGTACAGAGAGGCTGTTTCAGGTGGAGGGATCAGCATGGAAGAAGAAGGAGAGATAGGGATACAAGCAGTAAGAACATTAAAATTTCTAGGTGTAAGCAGTGTCAGGATGAGCTCCACCCTGACATCTGGTGGTGAGTTGTGGCAAGTTGTGGAAAAGAACTTCAGGGGCCAATCTCAGTTGCATAGGCACACCTACCCCGCCTAGAATGAGGCCATAGCTGCCCAAATGGTCACTTTGGCTGCTGTGGGATCCCCAGTGTCTCTGTTATTGGGGCAGGAAGAATAACTTGTTATTACCCTGATTATGGGAACTGTGCTGGGAACTGTACTTGGCCTTTTGTTATGATGGAGGGATTCACCATCAACTAAGTAGCACTCGCTAGGCAAGGGTCATGGGTTCCAAAACTCTGTGCATTGAGAGAGGCTGGGGACATGGACTTGGTGGCATGGACCCCTTAGTGAGGGCCTTACATGCTAATTGCACTTCCTCCTCTCTCCACTGTGGAATATCAGAGCTAATTTTGATTCCATTAGGAGTCTAGTTACAGGCTGCTGAGCTGAATTCACTTGGGCCAATGGTGCACCAGCATTGAGGCTCCCTTACTACAAGCTGAATTCACCAAAGAGCTGAACTGACTAAGAGCTGAAATCACTGAGTGTTGTGTTAAGTAGTGGGGGAGCCTGAAGATATATTGTGGAGCAGTTTGCGGGACGGCTGGAGTGCCTTGTGGACAGGCTGGTGGAGCAGTTTGTGGGACGGCGGGAGCTGCTGGTGGGCAGCGGAGCCGAGCGAAGCAGTTCGTGGGGTGGCTGGCGGAGCGGAGCGAAGGCCTATGGAGCTGTGGGGTGGTCAGCTTCAGATCATGTAAGGTGCCCCTTACCTCTCTTCCCCCTCCACCCCCCACATCTCCACCCAGGTTGGGAGGTAAAGCTCTGCAGATAAACTTTCGAACTCTGGGGCTCCCCTGACCAGGGAAAGAGACTTTTGGGTCATTGGACTTTTGGGACTTTGGGTGATTTGGGGTTGCTGGACTCAAGAACCAAAGAGAAAGAGCATGCCCCAATTTGCTTGGGGTGGGTTTTTGCTCATGGGTTGTTACGAATCCTGTTGGTGGTGTTTCCCCAACATAATGCCACATTGTTTCTCTCTGTTATTAAAAGGCTTTTGCTACACTCAGACTATGTGCTTGCGAGAGGGGAAGTATTGCCTCTTGGAGGCGCCCAGCGGGGGTGGTATATATTTGTCCCAGGTCACTGGGTGGGGGCTCGAGCCGGTTTGCATTGTGTTATTGGAATGAATCCCCTAGATATTGAACCCGGCCCTTGTTGCTGCCAACTCTGACGGGCAGAAGGGTTACATAGGAATAGAATAGAAAATATGAGACAATACAGCCAGGAAGATGGAAAAGAGTGCCAGTCAATGGAGCATCTCAAAAAATGAAGGGAGAGAATGTGCACTAGATTCTGGAATGGACAGGAAGGCCTTGAAAATATTTGAGGATAGAATATTTATATGCCTGCTTTTTGGTACTGGGTGATGGGAGGGAAGTGGAGGAGAGCTAAGTGCTTATCCTAATGTAGCTGCAATGGAAGCTCCCAAAAATCCATGCAGAGAAATGAGACTGCAAGATCCAGAAGATCAAGACCCCAAATGGTTAAAGATGAAAAAGTATTAGGGAAAAATTAAGCATGATCACGTTATCTATACACAAAGGAGAGAAAGTATTTCTCCATAAACATGTACTGTATTACCAATACAGTATAATAAAAAGTTGTGTAAACACAGTAATGAAATACGTTATGTATAATTATCAGATTAGATAAAAGTAATAAAATAAATACAAGAGAAGAGGCAGAGGAACAGTTAGCTGGGGAATAAAGAGAGGACAGTTCTGTGGTTAAAGCAAGGTCTGAGTTGGATTCTCAGTTCTGTCCCAGGCTTCCTGTGTGACTTTGGGTGTGACATTTAACCACTATATGAATCAGCTTCCCCATCCATAAAAACAATACCCTCCTGCTATTGGTGTTTTGAAATTAAATTAATCAACGTTTATAAATTGAGTGGAGACCCTTAGAGTGAAGGTATTACCCAGATGTAGTATATTATTATTCTATAGGTAAGGAAAGCATTATCTCTGTGGACTTGATCATGTGAGGGTTGGGGTGGAAACAAATTAAAGAACTTCAGAGTGGTGTTTAAGGCAAGTGAGTTCAATAAACATTAGGTCAGATCAGACACTACAGCAAAGCCAACTTTAGAAGAAAGAAGTAGGCTAAGTAATTCAGTTGCCATTGATCATCATATGGTCAATCTGGTTCTTCTCTCTGCCATATGGAGAATACCATGTCAGCTTGTGGATTTCACGATGTTGGAATAGGGTTCTGACGATGACTAGATCATTCATATTACAGAAATCAACCAGCCTTTCTCCGTTTTCATTCATGGTGCCACACCCATTGCTCTGTCATTGTTTGTCTTGTCCTTACCAACCTTGGCATTCAGGTCTCCCATGATGATAGTTATGTCGTGGCATAGTTCTCTCTCTTTAACTCCACCTGTAATATAAGATAGAATTTGTCATTTGCTTTTCATCATGTCAGAGCACTGAATCAGAGTAATATTATTGCATTTCCCTTTCTCTCTGGCTCTCATAAGTCTGCTGCTGATGGACTTCCGTCCAAGCAGGGAATGCTCCACTCCCTTCTTCAAAAGGATGGCAACACCCTCATGGTGTTGTCCATTATCCCATCCAGAAGACAGCAAAGCTTCTCCCGAGGCTATTGTTAATCTTCCTGATCCCGTCCATCTGCTTTTGCTGACTCCCAGGATATGTAAGCGGTAGCTTCTTATCTCTGCTGTGACCTGAGTTAGCTTCCCTGTTTTGTACATTGTCCGTATGTTCAAAAAACCAAGTATGGTTTTTGTCTTGGTGTTGAGCCTTCAGTCTTCATGCCAGTGGCTTCCTTTTGACTTTCGCCACCGGCAGTCATACAGGTCAGTGACTCCTGAAGGCCATCAACCACAGTAATGGTTGATATGTCTGCTGCTGTTTCTGTAACATATTTTGTTTTTTAAGGGACAGGGTTGTTAGCCCTGTGCCTAACCCCCAACCTGGAGGACCAGGATGTCTGTTTTGTGTCTGGCTGCTCCCCCACAGACCAATCCAGCATGGTTGAACCTGCCAGGAGGAAAAAGCCCCCACCTACAGAGACTGGGGATTATTAGAGCTATCCTGCCATGACAAGGAACGGACACCAGAGGACACTTTTTTGCTTTAAGTGCTGCTTAATGCTTGGTTTCAGGACCAAATGCATCTCTAGATTCCAGAAATGGTTGGCACCTTTAATGAGTTGGCAAATAGTTTGTTTTACGAAGGAACCTTAGAAATCATTAGAAATTAAAGGTGTTTTAGTATCTGCACCAGCTCAGCTTTTGTTGCATAATTTCATACCTGGATGAAGTCTGGATAGTGCTTTACATGGATTGAGAATGTAAATTGGTTTCAGCTCCAAACTGAGCAGCCATTTTAGGAAGACTTATTGAGCACTCAGGAACTCAGAGATGTTGACTCTACACACTTTGAATGCTATTGTGTATCAAAGTAAAAGTAATTCAAAAATGTTTGCAATGTAATTATTCACACCTAAATACCATGGTAAGATAAGGAGCACATGACACCAGGAGAGCACTTTGCCTTCTGCTTTATACCTACTATTACAAGTATGGCTCAAACTCATCCCCATGTGATATACTGCACAATGCCCTAGGCCGTTTCATTAAGAGCAAAATGAAAGACATGTTCCAATGGTTTCAGCAATTTTTGTTAGTAATAATTCCCCTGTGTGACCACACAGTAGACATGAAGTTAATAGTATTCTTTCCATGCAGGATTCATTCCTCCTCCAGGATATGCAGGACTGCTTGCTGCCCTGAAACAGGACACTTGTCTAGCACTTATGCTCAGTATGTGGGCTACTGAGCGGAGAAAGGGCTAATTCCACATGCTGTACTGCAGTGATGTCCATCATGTGGCTCTGGAAGCTCAAAATTATGGCCCTCAAGGGCAACTGTATTAAGAAGAAAATTTGTATTTGAATATGAATTGGAGATCTGGCCCCTAAGCTGTGCTCTGTGGTTTTTAAACTAAAATGGCTGAATCAGCTCTGTCACCATAGAGAGGAGGTGGGGCACCAGCTGTCTCCCCGAGGTTCCTCCCACCACATTCTCTACAGCCCCAGGGGCAGCTGTCGTGTGAGCTGGGTGCTCATGAGCAGCTGCTTTTCCTTTGCTGCTACAGCTGCTCCTCTGCCAGATTGGTTGTTCCCCATAATTATTTGAACCTCTGGTTCAGTAGCTCCTTCCCTTAGGCTGGGGAAGGGGCCTTCAGACACGGGTGGGCTTGCACCCCTAGCTTTCAGTAGGTGCTCCTCTGCTGGCTGCCCACTGCATCTAAAGGGAGGGAGGGAAGAGTACCTCTGGCTGCTCTGTTTCCCTGCCAGCCTGTGGGATTCCCCAGGGAGAGCTGACTTGACTGTCTCTGCCTGAACACATGGAGACTATCTAGTGAAGGATGGTTCCCCTCCTGCATACAGCCATCCAGGGCATCCTAGGAGAGAGGAGAGGAGATGCTGAGAACCAGCCTCCAGTTATAGCCCCCTGATTCTCTCCTGCAGACCTGGCACAGGTTAGAGCACCGTGTGGATTGCTCTAACTTCCGCAATCTGGCTATGGTACCCACAGCAGAGCACAATGGGAGTAGAAGAGGCCAGATAATCTGCTTGTAAGTATTAATTTTGGCATTTTGGGGGTAATATATTTTACCATCAGGCTTAAAAGGTTGCACACCCTTGCTGTATTACGTGGTGAAGGGCCACAATCTACATCATGCTGTGATGAGAAAAAGTAGGCATGTTTGTAGTGCAGAGCAGGGGAGGTGAATACTCAACCAGTGACACTCTGTTTGCCCTTTGTCAAAAGTGTCTGTTATGCACCCACTTGGGAGTCCAGAAATTGTGTCTAGCAAAAAGGTCTGTCAGTTTTGCAACTTTGAATTAAAGAGTCAAATGGCTTTTTAGTGGCATTATTTAAAACAAAAACAAAACCAATTGGTCCTTAGAACTTTACATATTTACACACACACAGATAGATAAATAGAAAATACATATTTTCTTTTCCTTAACATCCCTTCCACACTACTCTTTTTTTTACATCTTACATTCCCTTTATACATTTGAGGCAGTTAAGTTCCAATAGAACCCCCTTCTGTTCTTTTAGCAAACTTGACTAAATTGTCCAGTCAAATGATTTTAATCAGATAGTTTATTTTTGCCTGGCTAATTTGCAGACATTGCTTTGGAAAAGGGCCCATTTTTTCCTTCAGAATGGCTGCAAAGAAACCAAGAATGCTCTTTCTCTAACACTTTTCCTTTTTAACATTTTCACAAAGTTTAGCTGCTTAATTCCCTCCAGCCTCTGCAGAGTTAACTTTTTCACTCTCTTTTTGCATTCCTGGAGTGCCTCTTTCACTATTTTCAGCTGGCTTTGGGTATTTGTAGCCAGCACCTTCAATTGTCTGCTTCCTTTTCTGTTCCTGCCTTTTCCTCTTCACATGAAGACAAACGGAGGTAAGAATCTTTACATGCCTCCCACAACAACCACATTGCTGCTGCATCTCTTTTGGCAGCATTAGAAGGTTTGCATATGAGGATATACTGAGCCAATCTATCCTCTAGGTCTGAAATAGTGCAGACATCAGCTAGGGCTTGTTTAGTCCAAGGACTGTGCCCAAATTTTTGGAGGATTTGTTTAAAAGGTGTAATTTAACAAAAGTTGAGGTTGGAGTTCCTTCTGACTCCATTCCTCCCTCTGGTACTGGCTTACCCTGTTTTCTTTTAAACATGGATATTTCAATCTCTTTGTCACTCCTGGTATTACTTAGCAAGTGACACAGCCTAGATTCTGAAATCATAGCTTAATCTATGCGTTTTTCCCCTGCTACCTTCCCGGAGGCCAGCAGGTCTGGTTAACATGTTTCTCCCTGCTACCTTCTCGGAGGCCAGCAGGTCTGGCTAACCTAATAGAAATGCCTACCTCAATAGAGCTGGCGGTGTTCACATCAATATTTACAATAACTGAGGTTTTTTACCAATATTCCCCCTTTTGCAATTCTCCACCAAAATGTTATACCAATAAAATAAAAACCAGCAGGATCTTATTAAAGGGGAAAAGGCAAAATAGCACATTTATTGTGAATACAGAAAGAATCATAGTAAGCAGTTAGTTATAGCTATAACATTCCATTCGATTTCATATTTATTCACACATTCATTCATACAAACACACACACACAGGTTCTGCAAGGTTGTTATCAAGAGTTACCAGCCTTAGAGTTGCTCATGCCAAGCCACTGGCGAGGTGGCCTGGACATGAGGAGGGAGCAGGGCCTAGTCAGATGTACATCTGATGCTCCTGGAAGTTGGTTTGCAGAATCAGACCCCAAAGTTCTCACTTTCTAGAGTCCATTTTTATAGGAATTTCTTCCTATGCCAGTCTATGGGAATTGCTTCATCATGCTGTTGCTAAATCAATCAGCAGATAGCACGTTCCTGACGGCTCTGTGCTGCTAGATGTTACCTTGTTCTTTGGTTCTCCCATTCTTGAGGCTGTTGGGTGGATTCCAGGCTGCCCTCCGGGGGTCCTCTGGTTATTTCCACTTGACGCCTTCTTCAGCCGATGGACACTGGATTCTTAGAATCATAGAATATCAGGGTTGGAAGAGACCTCAGAAGATCATCTAGTCCAACCCCCTGCTCAAAGCAGGACCAATCCCCAATTTTCCCCCAGATCCTTAAATGGCCCCCTCAAGTATTGAACTCACAAACCTGGGTTTAGCAGGCCAATGCTCAAACCACTGACCTATCCCTTAGGCTGGCACCTCCTTGATCATTCAGTTATTAACCACACCAAGCATCCATCCACATCCATCCTCTATCTCTATTTTAATCACAATTGTTAATACAACAAAAGGGCGGGGAGTCTCTGGGTGCTGTTTCTGTTGTTACAGAGTGTCGCTTTGAGTCTCTCTCTGTGTGAATTGCTTTGAGAACAGACTCTGTCTTAGAAAGTACTAACGCAATTAGCAGCTTGCAAGTTTCACATATAGAGGGAGAGAAACAGTACCAAAAACCAAGAGACCTCTTAATTAGTAATACCCTGGAATTTAAACTATGGGGAATCAAACTCATTTGTGATTCTAATACAGAACTTCTTTAATATGATCCAACATGTTGAGCCTTACGCTGGTACCACATGGTCTCCCCCTAACAATTAGTATACAAAATCTCCATCCTTACCTAGAGTCCTTTGCAGCTGCACATTTAGTTGCTGCTCATTTGGCCCTGTGGCATAAATGTACTTTGCTGATTGTGGCTGGTATAGCTGGGAAGTTAGCTTTCCGGTATCTGGTGAGACATTTTTTTTAAACCCAATAGCCATAGGTGACTCGTGGCTCTTGATACTGGGGGGCGTAATCTAAAGGGGAGGACATCTGACCGCCCCATAACTCTCGTCTGCCAGAACACCCCACCTGCACCCAGCTCAGGATTGCCACACTCTCCCTGTCCCACCAGAGTTAGCTGCAGGGTGAAGAGGAGCTCTGTCCTTGTCTCGCTGCATCTCCTCCTCCCCCTCCCCCCGCTCTCCCACCCACCGGCATGTTTGGCCACTCTCCCTAGCAGCCAGGCCCAGACGGGGAGCAGAACGGAGCCACTGCTTACGTGGCTGAAGCTGGCAGCTCCAGGTTGCTGCGCCTGTAAGAGAGCCTGGCAGGGGCGGTGGCTGGCCCCAGCCCCTTCTTCTTTCCTGCTCAGGCCGGTTGCTGGGGACAGGGGCCGGCGGAGTGAGCTGGAGCCCCCCCTTTCCCCTCCAGCATGTTTCCAGCTTGCTCGGCTCCTGGCCCCAGCAGCTGGCCCCAGACAGGGAGCTGGGGGGACGGGGAGGCAGGCCGCCTCCCCAGCCAGGCTCCCTCTGAGGCAGTTGATGCACTGTACAGGGCAGCGACCCCGAGCAGCCGGTGTGAGAAGCTGGTTCTGCCCCTTCTGCTCCCTGCTAGAGCTTGGCTGCTAGGGACAGCGGCTGAGGACGCTGCGGGGCAGGCACAGTGGGAGAAGGTCAGAGCCCCTCTCCCTCCTCCCCCCCCGCAGCAGGCCAAGCAGAAATCTGGAGGGGCGCTTAACCCCACATGCCCCCCCACCATGCATCATTTATGCCTAGGGTTGCCAACACCCTTGCCCAGCCCCTCCCCATAGGCCCCGCCCATGCCCCACCCCTTCTTGGAGGCCCTGCCCACTCCATCCCCTCCCCTCTGTGGATCGCTGTCCCTACCCTCACTCACTCGCTCATTTTCACTGGGCTGGCTCAGGGATCTGGAGTGCAGGAGGGGGTGAGGGCTCTGTCTGGGGGTGTGGGCTCCAGGGTGGGGCCAGCAATGAGAAGTTCAGAGTGCAGGAGGGGGCTCCAGGCTGAGGTAGGGGGTTGGGATGTTAGAGGGGGTGAGGGCTCCAGCTGGGGGTGCAGGCTCTGGGATGGGGCCAGGGATGAGGGGTTTGGGGTGCAGGAGGGGGCTCCAGGCTGGAGGGGGTGGAGCCAAGGGGTTTGGAGTATGAGAGGGGGCTGTGGACTGAGGCAGGGAGTTGCGGTGTGGGAGGAGGTACAGGCTCTGGACTGGGGGTGCTGGTTCAAGGGTGGGGCCAGAAATGAGGGTTTCAGAGTGTGGGAGGGAGCTCTGGGCTAGGGCAGGGGGTTGGGGTGCGGCGGGGCTGACGGCTCCAGCTGGGGGTGTGGGCTCTGACGTAGGGCAAGGGATGAGGGATTTGGGGTGTAGGAGGGTGCTCTGAGCTGGGATTGAGGGATTCAGAGGGGGATCAGGGCTGGGGCTGGGACTGGCGGTTGGGGCCTGGGAGGGGAGGGGTCGGGGTGCAGGCTCTGGGCAGCGCTTAACTCAAGCACCTCCTGGAAGCAGCGGCATGTCCCCTCTCTGGCTCCTACGTGAAGGCGTGGCCAGGTGGTTTGCGCGCTGCCCCGTCCTCAGGCACCGCCCCTGAAGCTCCCATTGGCCGTGGTTCTGCTTGGGGCGAGGGTAGCCCCTGGCTGCCCCTACGCATAGGAGCTGGAGGGGGGACATGCCACGGGAGCCATGTGGTGCGGAAGCTAGCAGGGGCCTGCCAGCCCTGCTGCACAGCACCACCAACCAGACAGTCAATGACCCAGTCAGCAGTGCTGACAGGAGCCACCAGGATCCCTTTTCAACCGGATGTTCCGATTGAAAAACCGAACACCTGGTCACCCTAGCTATGCCAATAGCTTCTCAAACATACCAGTTTAAACCAACCAATGGAGAGGTTGATTTTGACTTTGTGATAAACATCTATGTCCATGCGCTACCCCCTGACATTTGGTGATGGATGTAGAACATACCACATTCAGGGAAAATGAGCATCTCCCCTTTTTTGGGATCCCACCCATAGCACCCGGCTAAGTGTTTGCATATCTGATTTTTACATATGTGGTTGTTTCATGTTTACATCATGCAAACATCAGCACATAACCCTCACCATATAAAGATAGTTCAGAGTTTGCTTCCTACATAGTTCCTGCACAACGATGTAAGCCCCATATTTAATATTATGGGATTCCTGCTTGCGTAGGCCACTTAATCCAGTATTCTGTGCTAAAAACAGATCTTCCTTGAGCTAACTACATGTACATTTTCAAGAAAAATGTCTCCTTTGGTTGTCAAGATATGTTGCTGATCTGGCCTTTTGCATTAGACCCCAGATTGAGCTTAATGTACAATCCTTAATGCTATTGTGTAATTCTTAACTCCTTCACTCTTGCCCCAGAGGGTGACATGTGCAACATGCTGCATTAGCAGAGGTCACCAAACATTGCATAGACTACCTTAATCATCAAGTTGATCAAAATAAATCCTCCAGCAAATACATATAGAGTGAGCATGACATAACTGCAGCATAAAGCTCCTTTTTGATTACAGGGATCTTGCTATTATTATCAAAATCTGCAAAGAAAAGACAAACAAATGGAAAAATAGCAGCAATTCATCCTGGAATAAATATGAAAAATGTCCTCCTGTTTTGGTGTCATTGGTGTACATAAGTTTAAGGAAAAGCGTGCCTGGCTCACTACAAAAAGGTCAGCTTTCCAGTGATTTGGCTATAGTGTCCTGACGATGGATGTTGAGGTGCCCAAAGAGAAGATCAGAATTTTTAGAAACAATTCAAAAGTTAGCCCCCAGATTTGAAAAAAAACCCTGAATATTTGTCTCTGTACAAAGCCCTAATATAGATTTAATTGCCTAAGTATGATCGCATATAATTCTGCTTGTTTCACAAATAGTATGGTCTATAGTAATTTGGGTTTATCTGGGCCCACTTTGAATACATATATGATTTTCTGTGCCTCTGACCAAGTTTTCTTTTTCAATTTCATAGTTTGTACTGTGGTCTTCTAACAGTTCATCAGTTGGGGTTATATTATCCCATTGATACAGACATATGGTTTAACTCCTACCAGCATGAATGGAAGTTACACACATTTGGTTAAATAAACCCTATATACATTCCAATAATCTGGAGGATTATTTACTCATGATAATTAGTTGTCTTTTTACTATTTTCAATGTGTTCTTGTACTACTCTAATGCAAAAACAAGCTCTTTTTTTAACTGCATCAGTGTGTTTTTTGTTTGTCCTGTATTACAGAATCACTAAAGCTTTTAATCACAAAGGGTCAAATCATGTGAAGTCCTCAGACAGTTTTTATTCAGTTTTTATTTAGGCAAGACTCCCATAAACTTCAGTGTAACCCATGCATGAGAATGGGCTAATGGCTTGGTCCTCTGATGGGTGCTGCATACCCCCATTTCTCATTGACTTAAGAGTGTTCAACATCTTCCAGGATGGGACCCTAAATAAGGACTGGGACCAAAGTGTGTTGTAAATGATGTTGTAGGTAATGAAAAGAATGAATACTAAACCCATGCAAATGAATTATCATTGCTTGCGGTTTTGTGTATATAATTCTTTAACTCTTTTCACTGTGCCACGATATAATTTCTGAGCAATTTTGGTACTTATTAGCAGCATCCTCTATTTAACTGAAGTCTGTGCCTTCAAAAATTGTTCATAGTTTTCATTAATCAAAGCATTGTATCAAATATGTTCACATTTCTGTGTCTGTTCCTGTTGACAATTCATGTACAGCAGTCTCCTAGTTCATAACGGATATTCTTTGTTTTTGAATTTATTCACTATTCTATTAAAAAATAAACACAACAAACATACAGAGATAATGAATGAAGCTCTTCAAGCACAGTATTATTTGCTGTAGTAACTCTGTAACCAAGGCTAATTCTACAATAAACGTGGCAAAACAAAAGAACACACAATTTCAGTCCAACACAAACACCAAAGAGCACGTAGACTGGGCATAAATTAAGGCAGAGGTCCCACGCTTGTTCTTTATGAACTCAGTGAGAAAACTCCCATTGACTTCAATGGGAGCAGGAGCTGGCCTATAAATATTCTTGAATATTCAAGCAGTGGTGAACTAAGACTCCAGGCACCTAATAGCTTGTGTTACAAGTGGGTAAAAGACCAACAGCTATTGTGTATAGCAGAAATAACAGATCTGGGTATATAGCACATGAAATCAAATCTCAGAGATATGGCCCATGTTCAGTGTTGGCGGAAGCTGACTTCTTGCCTCATGAAGCGTGATGGAAATGCTGACATAGAAGCAGGTGAGGGTTGCAATTAAATATCTTTTATACTGTTGTTATCTCATCATAACTATAACCTGTGCATGCCAAATGAACAGCCAGGTATGAACTCTTCTGTAGGAGTCATGTCACTGCATAGGTAATTTTCCTTGATTTGCAATAAAATCTAGGAGCTAGCTCCTTAGCTGTTGTAAATCAGTGTAGTTCCATAGCTTCACTGGAACTATACTGACTTACACCATCTGAGTACATGACCCTAGGATTTTATTTAACTCCAACATCATGAAATATTAATTACGCCAAAAAAGGGAATATACTGGCAAACAAGTCTTTCGTAGTCATTAGAATGTTATTAAATGACATGGATGTACTCAACTAATAGAACTCTAGCTTCTAAATTTAAGTGACTTACACAGGCTATACCCATTCCTTAGGCTTTGTCTACACTAGCACTTTACTCAGCAAAACTTTTTCGCTTAGGGATGTGAAAAAAACACACACACACCCCCGATTGACATAAACTTCACCGACAAACACGCTGGTGCAAACAGTGCTTTGTCAGCAGAAGAGCGTCTCCTGCCAACATAGCTACCGCCGCTCACTGAGGGTGGTTTAACTATGCCAGTCGGAGAGTTCTCTCCCGCCAGCTTAGAGTGACTCCACAGGTGAAACTGCAGCAGTACAGCTGTACCATTGGAAGGTCCCTAGTGTAGCCATAGCCTTAGGTAGCTCCACTACGTAATGTGTAAAAGGAAACATTTGAAACTACTCAAAGAGCAGAGAACATGGACATAATACTTTAATATGGATGAAACCTCATGTCAGGACCGGCTCGAGGCACCAGCAAAGCAAGCACACGCTTGGGGCAGTACAATTCCAGGGGCGGCATTCCGGCCATCCCCCCACCTTTTTTTTTTTTTCGCTTGGACAGTTGCGCTCTTGGAGCTTGGGGTGGCAAAAATCCTAGAGCCGGCCCTGCCTCATGTTATTGTAGTGTGTGAAATGCTCCTGTGTGCAAAGAGCCTGAATGAGGTTGATGTGCCACTTGAGGCACAGGGTGAATTTCACCCATTGAGGAATAACACATGATCTGTGAAATTCAAATAGTGATGTACTAATTTTATATTGTTTTGAAAAGAGTGAACAAAATTTCATCTTGACTTTTGCTAACAACCTCTGGACCATGATCTAGCCATTAATGATATCTCCAGAACTTCTTGCTAGATTGTTTGTATTCTTGATGGATATATAGTATATTATTAGATGGTTCAGTCCTGCTCCAACTGGGGTCAATAGAAGTATTGTCAAACATTTCTCAGGGAATGGGATTAGGTCAGCAGAAGTTTAAGGACACGCGACTGTAATCGTACAAATAGTGACCCACTATAAAGATTCATTCTTGGGTGGTTGTGCACATCATCTCCCTTTAATGTCAATAGGAGTTGAGGGGCCTCAGTGCACTGCAGCATTGTCCAGCGGTTTGAGCACTAGCCTTGGACTTGAGGGAGCTTCGTTCAATTCCCTGCTCCTCCACCACAGCTTGTGTATGACCTTGGGCTAGTCACTCAGGCCCAGATCCTCAGAGGTCAGTGGGAATGAGGTGCTTAAATACTTTTGAGGATCTGGGCCTTCGTCTCTCAGTGTCTTGATTTCCTATCTAAAAAGGGGATATTGGCATTTCCTTACCTCACAGGGATTATACATTAAAGATTGTGAGGCATTCAGATACTATGGCGGTCACATAAGTAACTAAGATAGATCAATAGACTCTAAAATAGTGGGCAGTTCTAAATTTTCAAAACCTAGTGTGAAGATAAGATAGCATACTGCAGGATCCGCAACACCATAGCCACCCTGTAGCAGAACAGCAGAGACTTGTGAAAGAATGTTGGTAATGTCTTTTGAAACATTTTTATAAATGAATATATTTCTATAAACGATGCTGTTGGATGCTATAAAATAACTTACCCTGCAATTTTGAACTCCATTTCACTTTTGGAGCCCACTCTAGACATGTGATTGCTTTAGCCTGAAATCCTACTCATTTATTCTGCTTTATTTAATTTGTGTTAGTTGTATGTGAACTTGGAGCTCAGGCCAGCGAAGGATTAATAAAATTTGCTTGAGACAGAGTAATAGCCTTGGGGTTTTCACACAGCTCTGCTAATGCTTCTTGTTCCTGGTGTGTCAATCCCTTCTATTTCAGTCCTAGATCTTTTATTTATGCATGCATGTATGCATTGGCTAGAGTTTAGGATGAAAATCACCAAACTCATTTTCAGTTCTGACCTGAGCCAGAGTTTATAGAGAGCAGACAGCTGCTGGTGTTTACAATAATTCACCCTTATTTAATGTTGCTATTAATCACAATCTATCAGTTTTACTTGCACATCATTTTTGGCAATATCCACCTATTATAAAACGATGTATGTGAAATTACGCATTGTACAAACTCTCTCTGCCTTGCTTCTGTGGAGTTAAACTGGAAGAGAGTGCAAGGAACAGAGCCCATGGAAAACTGTACGCTTCTTGTGGGCTTTTGGAATGTGAATAGGCTGAATTCAGTTGACTAAAGCAGTAAGAAAGAAAACAAAACATGCCTTCTGGGAAACCAGCAGAAGGCTCTCTCACCTAACACTTCTCTTTAATATGATACGCTTTTTTCTTCCAGGATCCTACAAACTGTCTCTTACAACAGTCAAATGCTTCTGAACTAACCAAACTATTGTTAGTTTGTATAATTCTCTTCTCTTCTCCCCATGAGGAAACAGAGCTCATACCCTGTATGATGAAGGAAAAGACCCAGAATCCCCTGCAATAAATGAAGTACAGCTTACCAAGGAAAGTGCTAGCAGGAACAGTCTCTTAAATGGATATCTGCAGTGACCACTAGTTGACCAGTGAAGGCATGAAATAGCCTTCCAGGACAGTACAGGTCAGGCCAGGTTGAAATAATTATTATCTGAATATTTGTTGATCAAAATGTTTTGCCAACTTTGTGATAAGATGCAGTAGATATTATTGCACCAGTTGGTGACTGTGGGCAGATTCAGGGAAACCCAGTGGTACTTTTAGGTAAGCCTAAGCCTTGTTGCAAGAAAAGGTAATGAGCCCAGTTCATTTTAAAACTTCTGCAGCACAATACAGAGAAAAACTTTCATCAGTGTGGATGGGGGGGGGAAACCAACCAACCAGAAAAAACAGCTCCGTAGAAGAGCATTGGTGTTTTCATACATTTCTAAAAAAAAGTTTCTCCATGCTGATTTTAAAAGCATAGCATTTCATCCAGTTACTGTTCACTTATCATAGGTTTTATGGTAAATGACTTACAGAATATAACTCAGGTATTTGCTATGTATTTCTTTATCAGTTCACTTACTGATAATACGGCAATTAAAGTGGAATTTTATGTCAGTAAATAAACCCTTTTTGCTTGATTTCCCTTAGCAGTAGCAAAAGAGGACAACATATGAATGAGAAATGCTAGTACATATTCCAACTGTTCTTTGCTTGAGCCTTACTTTTCCTTTCCTCTATTATATGCCACCCTCCACCTTTTACCAGACATTCATTTAAAAAAAAACCTCCACACACTTACTAGGATAGAACAAAGAACAGATGGTGGAGCGTCTAAGAAGGGAAAGAAATATGGTTGTCTGCCTAAAGAAATGGATAGGAAACATCTAAGTCTCTAAATGTCTTTGTCCAATGAAAGCCTGGGGTCAGAGGACCTGAGTATAGGCAATTGCTATAGTGCTACAGTGGGAGCTGGCAAAATCCCTTTTCCTGCTGTAATAATAAAGATAAAATGAATCAACCATATAAAGATAATTTGCATAAGCACATAAAGATTAGAACCAGGGAAAGGTAGAAAGGAAGAATTACTTATCTGAGGGCTCAGTCAAATCTACTCTGCAGTGACCTATGTCTCTTTCCCCTCCTATTATGCAGAACACAGTCCTTCTTCCCTGGAGAATTAAATGAGTTTCCCCACTTTATTCTTTCTGTCTTTGAACACTAATGAGTGGTGAATTTAGAGGGAGTTAAAGGCTCAGTTCTCATTGAATTTCATTCCTGTCAGAGCACTTGGACCTATGTGTCTATTTGCACTGCATTATTGAATTTACCTTAAGAATTTTACAGTATGTTTCCTTTGCACTTTTTTAGTTCTTTCCATCCATGTATCCTGATTCTCAACGTTAAGTAATCTAACCTCACAACGACACAATGAGGCAGAGGTAGTCAATAGGTGGACTGGGGGCCAAATCCGGACTGCCAGATGCTTTAGAACAGACCCCAAAATATTTTTTTGGTATTTTTATTTACTTATTATTACCATTATTATTTTTTATTATTATTTTCTCTGGAATTTGGACCTTGCCAAAAAATAATTGCCTTCCCCTGCTATGAAGAATCATAGAATCATAGAATAACAGGGTTGGAAGGGACCTCAGGAGGTCTTCTAGTCCAACCCCTGGCTCACAGCAGGACCAATCCCCAACTAAATCATCCCAGCCAGGACTTTCTCAAGCCTGACCTTAAAAACCTCTAAAAAGAGAGATTCTACCACCTCCCTAGGTAACCCAGTCCAGTGCTTCCCCACCCTCCTAGTGAAAAAGTTTTTCTTAATATCCAACCTAAACCTCCCCCACTGCAACTTGAGACCATTACTCCTCGTTCTGTCATCTGCTACCACTGAGAACAGTCTAAATCCATCCTCTTTTGAACCCCCTTTCAGGTAGTTGAAAGCAGCTATCAAATCCCCCCTCATTCTTCTCTTCTGCAGACTAAATAATCCCAGATCCCTCACCCTCTCCTCATAAATCATGTGTTCCAGCCCCCTAATAATTTTTGTTGCCTTCCGCTGGACTCTTTCCAATTTTTCCACATCCTTCTTGTAGTGTGGGGCCAAAACTGGACACAGTACTCCAGATGAGGCCTCACCAGTGCCAAATAGAGGGGAATGATCATGTCCCCCGATCTGCTGGCAATGCTCCTACTTATACAGCCCAAAATGCCGTTAGCCTTCTTGGCAACAAGGGCACACTGTTGACTCATATCCAGCTTCTTGTCCACTGTAACCCCTAGGTCCTTTTCTGCAGAACTGCTGCCTAGCCGCTCGGTCCCTAGTCTGTAGCAGTGCATGAGATTTCCATCCTAAGTGCAGGACTCTGCACTTGTCCTTGTTGAACCTCATCAGATTTCTTTTGGCCCAATCCTCTAATTTGTCTAGGTCCCTTTGAATCCTATCCCTACCTTCCAGCGTATCTACCACTCCTCCCAGTTTAGTGTCATCTGCAAACTTGCTGAGGGTGCAATGCACGCCGTCCTCCAGATTGTTAATGTCTGATTATCCTCATTTTCCAGATGAGGAAGTTGAGGCACGGAGAGTTTAAGTGTCTAAGATCACACAGGACAGAACCGAACCCATCCCTCTTGACTCAAAATCCTGTACCTCCGTCACAAGACCATCCTTCCTCCTTGGTTTGTATTTTTTTCTTAAGCCATTGGTCTTCCTTTCAAAGCTCGCAGATCTGCCATGAATGCTGAGACTGCACAAGTACAGTTCTAAAGTAGAATATTCAAATGTACAAACCCCATACATAATAATTGTCAGGTAAGTTACATTTTCCAGAGCTACCTGCAAGCCCTAGATTGTGCTTCTGCAGTAGCTCTGCAGTGTCCCAACTGTGTGGAGTTTGGAGGGCGGGGAGTGGGAATGGGTTTCTACTCCCAAACCTAAAGAGGAAAAACAGTGGAAGTTTACACAACTTGAAACTATATTCATTTGTGCTACTGTCCCTCTGTGCTGTGGAACCTTCTTGTGGGGACATTGTAGGGAGGGAAGTGGAGTGTCCAGGAGCACTATTCCTGCAGAAGCCCTACTTGCCAGAGATCATGCAGCAATACAGAGGCAAAGGGCATCCACAAAGATGCTCTCTGCCTCCTGCGAAGCCCCTGAGATATGAGAGTTCAGGGGGTTGAACACCCAGCTTTTTCCATGGAGCACACAAACTCCACATCCATATGGGACAACATATAGGAAAATCCACAAGTCAAAACTGAGAGCACTCTCCCACCCGCCCTTCCCAATGCAGGTTCTTCCCATAAAGAAGCAAATGCGAGGGCCCTAAAACCATGAAGAAAAGCTTGCAGGAAGAGAAACATCTTCTTCACAATGAACATATAATAATCTCAGATGCTATGAAGGCCCAAAGTTCCTCTCATTATACATAAGACACAGGAACGTTGCCTCCCCTCCCCTACCTCTTAAAAGCTTCCCTGCACCTTTACAGTTTTTGCAGCTGTCTGTAGTAACTTTGATTTACAGGGCTTAAAGAGGTTTTGGCTTTGCCCTGACTCCTCTCACATTTCCAAAGACAGTACAGACCCTTCTTTGATTTTGCAGGTAGTCTGAGGTTCTGCATTGGACCATAATAGTACTATGTGCTGGTTTGGCAGCATAAGAGGTTTTAGCTTGTATATAAAATTTGGAAATGGATTTTATAGTAAATGGCAACAATTTTGGCATGCAAACCAGGAGATAAAATGTCTTATAGCTATGACTTGTGAGGCAGAGAATACCCAAGACGCTGCTCATAAGTATTTATTTCTCCAGTATTTTTTTATTCTAGTTTTCCAGAAATGTTGATTTTCTAACTATTAGATTCTTTTAATGTATTATTTTTGCTTGATTTTCCTTTTTTTTCTTTTAGTTATATGACTGTAAATTACTTTACATACAAGGGTTTATTGAATTAAGCAAAGAAGCACTCAGGATAGTCCAACATATTCTACTTCTTAAATTTGAATTAACTTAATCTAAGATTTGCTTTTGGCCACAAGAATAATGCAAAGACTGAACAATGTGTGACAGAGCCTTTGTGTAAAAGGTCATCCTGCGGCAAACAATTCTTTAATACCTGTTCAAAAGTCAGATGCCTACATACTACAAGCTATAAATTTCAACACTACAATTGCAGCTTCATGATTCAACACTTCTGGCCAAATGCTAGCCGGGCGCTGCACAGAGTAAAAACCCAGCACAGGGAGCATGGAGTGGAAGTTTTCCACTCTAATCTTGACTTCCCCTACATCCACAGAGAAGCATATTATTTATGACAGGAATTATAAATGGTCATTTTAAGGTGGAGCCTTAGCATTCGGGGCATGATCTATTTGTGGGTGCCTCCTGACCCTAACAGAACCTGTGTGCCAACAAGTGCGCCCTGACACATTATTCATGCTCTCAGCAGGGCACAGGAGGGCATGTGACCAATGACCCAGAATGTGAGTATGCATCAGTGCTTATGATGTGCACCTTCTTGGAATAATGTGCACACTGAGTTGGAATATGATCCTTCAGATCTATCTACAGGAATACAGAATCGGAACAGATTTGTGTGGGATGTTAAATATTTGGATTCAAGTCGCTGGTCTCTCACTAGCATTCAGAGACAGTGTGGAAAGATGTGTTGACAGCTGACATCTATGCCTTAATTTACACTGTCACATGCTTGGACAAGCCTGGTGCAGTCACATTTTCCCCTCGGGTTTTTAATTCCAGCAACCCAAAAGTCCCTTTAACGTGCCCACCCCTTCTCTTATCAGTTGCTGTCCTTGGCCAGTTCAGTCCCAGAGTTCAGAGATGCATCTGCAGAGTTCACCTCCCACCCTCGGGCGGGGGGTGGGGGGGGTAAGGAGGCACCTTACTCGCTCTGCTGCTTGGGCACTCACTCGCCGCCCCTCTCTGCAGGGCTCTGCTCTGGCACTCTCTGCCAGCTGCCCTGCTGGCCACTCGCCACGCCTCTCCACCAGCTGCCCTGCTGGTCACGCTTCTCATCCAGCCATGCCAAGATGTCTTCAGGGTCCCCCACTTAATACAGCTCTTAGTGATTTCAGCTGTTAGTGTGGGAGCCTTGCTGCTGGTACACACTGGGCAGTCTCTTGTGTCAGAGACACTGCCCCAAAACAGGTCTAATACTTAGACCCAGGTATAAGTGATTTGAGCTCTGCAGCATGTAACAAGACTCTCACTGAGTCTAAATTAGCTCTGTTATTACACAGTAGAGAGAGGAAGGGTCAAATGGTGTCTGGGGTCCTTAGGCAAAACACACACCACCTGGTACAAGTACCTGTCCCCACCCTCTCTCAACCCACTGGGCTTTGGAACCCATGTCCCCTGCCTAGAGAGTGTCGTTTAATTGAGGGTGAGTCCCTCAATCGGGAAATGCCAAGCACAGTTCTGCTGCCCTGGATTCACACAACAAGGATAACAACACTTTATTACTCCCCAATAATAGGGAGACTGGCTATGTCAAAAGAAAGCTTGGGGTCAGAGGAACTGAGTATTGGCAATTTCCATTTGTGCTACAGCGGGAGCTTAGTATGCTGGCAAAGTCCCTTTTCCTGCTGTAATGACAAATGAATCAGCCATATAAAGATAATTTGCATAAGCACATAAAGATTAAAACCAGGGAAAGGTAGTAAGGAAGAACTGCTTATCTGAGCGCTCAGCACTACTCTGCAGTGACCTAACTATGTCTCTTTCCCCTTCTATTATGCAAAACACAGTCCTTCCCTGAAGAATTAAATAAGTTTATTCTTTATTCTTTCTGTCTTTGAACATGCCAGCCAAAAGTGACTATTTGGGCAACCAATCCCATCATGCAGATCACCTGATCAGCTCCTGAAGTCCTTTTCTACAGATCACCACTAGATGTTAGGGGAGAATTCATTCAGACTCTGCTTACACTAAAAATCATGAACTTAATAAAGACACCGGATTTATGGCTCATTACAACAATCTATAACCCATTAACTATAAGGTGACAGGTCATCCCTGAACTAGAACCTGATTAAGCCACATGCATTGAATAGTTATTCTTGTGCTAGGCTCCAACCAAACCACAAACCAGGAGGTAGTCTGGTGACTCTCAGAGCAGATGTATAAGCCACTGTCAGAAACTGTGATGAGGATGTGGGGCCTAGTGGCCGGATCTGTGGCAGTTGGGCCTAATGGTCAAAACCAAGGGGTCAGAGCTGGAATCAGGAGTCCACAGCAGGACTGAAGCAAGGCTGGAGCAGGACTAGGAATGTGGCTGGAGCAAGAGCAAGTCTAGAGCAGACTAAGACTTGTGATTCTGTTATCAGGCAGGGGAGAATTCCAAGCCATGAAGTGACACTCAGCAGACTGAGCTGCTGTTTCTCCTGTGAAACTTATATACCTGCCCGGAGGGTCATCAAACCAGCTCCTGGCTTGTGGACTGGCTGGAGCCTAGCACAGGAATGACTCATCAGTGCATGTGATTTAAAAAGGCTCTTGTTCAGGGATGACTTGAAGGTCCACCAGGTTAATCTGTTGAATGATCCCTTAGGGATGTGTAGTTTCCTTGAGGGTCAAGAGGTATACAAGTGTTGAGTTGAGAGCTATACCCTGTCTCTGACAGCCATGGGAGGATGGTCCTGTTGATGGTCAGCGTATTGTTTGTAATCCTCCTTGGCAGAGTTTAGGTGTGATTTTAATTCCTCTTGATTGCAGTGGACATGTTGAATCAAATCAGAGGCCACATGGACATGGGAGAACAGCAATACAGATGTATGAAATGAGGGGTAGAAGCAATAACTGGCATAGAAAGGACTGTGGCAGATTGATCTGTGATCAGAGTTATTGTAAGCAAATCTGGTGAAAGGCAAAAGTCAGAGCCAATCATCTTGATGATAGTTGATGAAGCAGCAGAGATATTGTTCTAGAACAGTGGTTTTCAACCTGTGTTCTGGATTTAATTGACCCACCCAATTCAGTAGTTCATTGATCAATGGAAAGGCATATTTACTCTTGATAGTGATAGTTTATGCAGAGGCACAGAGTGCCATCCTTGCTTTTGACAAACAGGATTGGGGCCTCAGCAAGGGACATCGAAGGGTGGATAAAATTCTTCACTAGATTTTCATCAAGGAGAATTCTGGGACAGTTGTAGGGCCTGTGGGGGGGCAGAGCACTGGCATTTCTTTTATTGAATACAACCACAAAGTCCTTATATTTTGTGGGGATTGGTGAGTGATCTTCACTTGGAGCCTGCCATTTGCAGAAAATGGTGGCCTTGCCCAGATTGCATCTAACATCCTCGACATCAGGTTGGACTAGGCACTGATGCTGACAATAATCAGACTCAAATTGCACTTCTCATGTTCTCCAGGAAATGCCCAAATTGTGAACGTAGAGCCAGGGGATGCCAAGCACGAAGGACTCACTCCACTTCCCAACCAAGTTAAATCTCAGGATTTTCTGGTGGTCTTCAATTACAGCTTGGAGTGGTGCAGTCTCATAGATGATGGGGCCCAAGGACAGCAAGCTGTCAACGATTGCCTCCACTAAGTCAGGGGTGCGCTTCCTGTACACCAGCATCTCTGCTGTGCACCTGATTCTGTAAGACACTCTTTCTGTAAGGATGAATTTTCTGTTCTTTATCTACTTCTTGTCTTATGTTTTCTTCCTGTTTTTCTCCTCCAGTTTTCTCCTTTTGTCTCTCGTCTCCTCTCCTCCCTCTTGTTTTATTCCTCTTCCCATTGTCTTGCTGTCCTTACCTCCTTGCCCCTGTCATCCCATTCCTTATTTTCTCCCTCGAATAGCTCTATAGTGCATTCACAGATACACCTGATCACCCTCATGTGCATCTTCCCATGCCTCCAAGGATATACCAAACTGGAAACCCTCACCACATATAGCAAAGTGGTGGGGTTGTTTGGGTGGGTGTTTTGTTTTGTTTTTGCTTTGTTGGGGTTGGGGTGGGAGGCTGTATTGCACTAATGTACCTCTAGTAAACTTAGGAAAAAATAAATGTTTTCACTGAAATTCAAAGCCAATTTATTTAAAATAATTACATTCATATTGGAATTGGATTTGTACATATATTTTCTTTTACAAAAGAAAATATTAGGCATATGCACATTTACAAATACCTAAATGTTACACATAGACTGATACTGCCCCTTTAATAAAGTTTAGGTGAACTAAGGAGTTACTTAAGCCTGGCAGTAATCTTTCAAGTTCCTGTTTTGTGTAAATACCACTAACTTAGCTGGAATGATTACAAATCATATTATTGGCATCATTTCATATAGAGGGTGGAGCAGTAACCGTAAGCTTTGTAAATGGCAAGATTCAACACATTCAAGTAGAAAAATATTCAGAAATATCTCAAATTACTGTGTCCACATCAGCAAACTGTGATACATTTTTCTAATGGCTGCAAGCAGATATGATTCAATGTTACTTATTCTCACTTTAACATTCTTATTCTGCTGCCCTGCATCTCAACTCTCCTTTGTAAGGATCACTAAAAGAGACATTCTTCATTTTAGACTCAAATTTACTTCCATCCCACACAAAAACAAACTTTCCTGTCTCTTCTGTTATGGGAAGATGTTGTCTCCTTTTGTCCAAACCAAAAACATGGCCTCTCTTCCTGACTCTCCTCATGGATGTCCAGCTATTAGCTCAAACTCAACATGGCTAAAACAGAGATCTAGCTCTGATGCAGGGAACAGAACCTATGTTTACACCATGCCGCAGTGCAGATTACGGGGGTGTGAACTGCAGAGTGTACCAAAGTGTTGCGGTGTATTTCCCCCATGTAGGTGCTGCTGGCCCAAACTAAAAGATACTTAGTTCGTATTAACACAGTCCTCTTCAAACAGAAGTTTGTTAACACAAGCTAAGTACCTTTAGTTTTAGTTCATGTTAACACCATGCGCACAGGGCAGTTACAGTGCAGAACTCTGGTGTGCACTGCAATTCACAGCCCTGTAGCCCAAACTGCAGAGCCGGGTAGACAAACCTTTAATCTCCCCCCACAAAACCCTTCCCACTATCTGCTTTCTCAATCACTGTGGACAAGACCAGTATCTTGACTGTCAGTCGGGGTTTGACTAGACTTGACAGTTTCAGATCAACTTGATTTCTGGAGAGATAAACTGTTTTGCTTCCACATACAAAACTGTTTTTGGTTTCTTTTTTTCAAATTAATTGATGTCTCACCCTCCTCTAATTAATCCACTTTGGAAGCAAGTTACCACATTTGGAATATATTTTCCCACAATAAGGTAGGTGTGGACACATCCCCATTATAATTAAACTGCTCTGCCTCAGGCATCTGCTCCTGGAACTCGGTCCACTGCTGCAACAAAGAAAAGGAGCTCTGCTAGGGTACAAAAATATCAGGGACAATAACAGGACCTCTGGCAGAGCTTGTATGGCCAGTATCTACTATGAGGAGTTGTGCTATATTTTTGAAAGGAAGGCCACCATCAAACACTGGCATGTTGTGGACTTCACTGAGGATGCCCCCGTGGACATGAACCAGGATACATAGCAGGAGATTGACCCAGACACCCAGGATCTCTTCAATCCTCTAAAAAGAAAAGCAGAGACAGTACCAAAGACCGAGGAGATCCCTGAATCACAGGTGGAGAGCCAACCTGACTGCTGAAGAGGGGACTTCTTCCAAAAAGTATGATGTGTTATATTACAATACAAATGTGCGGGGTTATTTAAATAACTTTGTTCCGGATACTGTCAGGGCACCACCATGTTTGGCTAGACTTTCTCCGCCTCCTCAGATTTTAGCTGTGGTGTATTGAAAATTTTGTTAAAACTAAAAGCTCTCACTTTAATTTTTAAGGGATTTCCTGGTCCTGTTTGCAGGCTAAGGAAGCATGTGATCTGAATCAGCCTGAAAGAAGCCAGCCTAGATCAACCTGCATTGAGTTGTGCCTTTCTGCCTGCTTTGTCTCTCTCTCTCTGGTTTTGGTTCTTTTGTGCTAGAGTTCTGGATTCTAAGAAAGTAATGTTATGTGGCAACCTTCCAGAAAAACATAAAATACTCTAACTTCTCTGTGTATGCTGAGAACATAACATTACATATCCCCTCTGCCAAATACAGCTGCGCTAGAGAATTTCAAAGCTCCATACAAATTATTCATCTGAAATATCAAATTCTAAAAGCATCAGGAGTAAACGTTCTTGATCCCTGTGACCCTAAGAGCCCCTTTATGCCAACTGGCAAATGGCACATCCAACAAACTGTTGTCACAATATTTAGCCAAACAGCATCATATAAGGTATCATATCATATAAAAACCGGTGAGACACCTGTCATGGAAATCATTGTGTGATACGTGAATGGGTTGTGTATGAAGAGTTTTGTAGGTATGCTGGTAATATGGTCTTAACACATTGTGAAGGTAGCTGATAAGTTTATTCTAGAACGTTTCCATTGTAAATCAAGCAAGGCAGTGCCGGAGACAAGGGAAGTTCATTTGTATCTTTCATTTCTACCTGAATCCACATGAAAAGTAAATTAAGAGGGAGCAAGGATGGCATCAGCTTCCTTCAGCACAACCAGCAAGGGAGAAAAACTTTCTCTGGGAGCACGTTTGTTTGAAAGTCTTCTTGGAGTGAGACCTAACCAGGTTAGCCCAGCTCGTTGAAGAAAAAGGGCTGAGGGCTGCTTTGCCAGAAATGGGCAGCGGCTGAGGGAGTGAGAGAAATATAGCACACTCCCTGCATTTTCCCTCTCCCTTCCCTCGGGGTTCACGATTTGACTCCCCGCGTCTGGGCTCTGCCACCAAGAGCCCCCGGACAACCCATTCGCAGAGCCAGCGCCCCGCCTGCGACACGTGACCGCCTCCAGCCGCAGGCTCAGCCTCGAACGTTGCCCCGTTGCCCGCGCCTCGCCCCCCCTCCGCGCCCCGCACGCTGATTGGCCGGGGCGGCGCAGCGTGTCAGCCGGCGCCCCCTTCCCTCTCCCCGCCCCCGGAGCCGAGAGTGGAGCCACGCGCCGGTTACGTACGCAGGCAGAGAGGGCGCTGGAGACGCCGGGGAGCGTTCTGCCCTCCAGCCCGCGGCCAGGGTCGCCTAGGAGACGCGCGGCTCGCGAGCGGCTCCCATGGCTGCGTCGCACCGAGTGGTGCTGGGGCCGCTGGTGGGTTCGATCGACCAGGGCACCAGCTCCACGCGCTTCCTGGTGAGTGACCCGCCCCACGCGGGCTCCGCCTGCTGCAGGGGCGGCGCGGTGCCCTGGCACGGGAGGCCGCCCGCGGCCGGCCGGTGCCCCCTGGCTCTGCCCGCGGCTGCTGCTGCGGCGTCCAGTGCGCCTCTGGCCCCGTGGCGGGGGCCGCCCCCAGGGAGACCCACCGCCCCGCCTGTGGGCATGGGGAGCTGGCCAGCAGCACCTCTGGTAGGCGGCGTGATAGCCGGGCCTCGTTGGGTTTATCCACACGGAGCCATGGCTCAGACTCCGGTTTGACCTCCCTTGGAGAGACCAGCAAGCCCTCCCTGCCATCTGCACGTAAATCACTCTGACTCGGACCTGCAGTCCCAGGTGCCTGCTTAGGGGTGGGTCAGAGCCTGAGTCCCCTTGTGAATTGGGCCCAAGCCCTGTCACTTTGCAGGCCGGCGTTACAAGGTCTAGGTAAAAAGAAAAGGAGG
The DNA here is from genome assembly GCF_965152235.1 of Eretmochelys imbricata. NCBI lineage: Eukaryota > Metazoa > Chordata > Testudines > Cheloniidae > Eretmochelys > Eretmochelys imbricata. Next base: position 148,498,331 of record NC_135572.1, read on the forward strand.
ACTAAGGTGCCACAAGTCCTCCTTTTCTTTTTCGCGGATACAGACTTACACGGCTCCTACTCTGAAAGGTCTACGTAGTGCCCTATGGCCGAGTTAGCAGCACTGTGAGAACTGGGTCTAGCAATTGTAAACCTAGGTTCACAATGTTGTATGGGTGATCAAGCGTGGGTTTGGAAACACTGGTACACCACCATAGCGCTTGGGTCAATTGACTTAAACTCGTAGGCTTCGGGGCTAAACATTGCAGTGTAGACATTCAGGCTTGGACTGGAGCCTGTACTCTGAGACCCTCCCTTTTTGAGGTGTCTCAGTGTCTGGACTCCAGCCTGAGCCTGAAGGCTACACGGCAGTTTTTAGCCGTGTGAGACCACGTCAGCTCTGGGTCCCATGGACCTGGGCTTAGTGTGCAGCGCACCGTTGAATCCACTAGGTGTTTCACCACTGAGTTCAGAGGCTGCAGGATTCTCCCCATGGCTCTGATTCTCTGCGGCTACATTGCACCTTGTGTTGTTGCTGACACCTACGAAATGTTACTTTTCTGATTTGGAAGTGGCTTACATCCACTGTGAACCTAGCCAACACGTGTAGATGTGAAATGTGTAAACCAGGTGTCCGCACAGAATCCGGTCCCATGGCTTGCCTTAAAGTTACTGATGATGTGTAGTGTAAAATAGCACAGTGACTCAACTGCACTGCCACTCTGAAGCCTGTTTCTGCCTGTATGAATAATGACTCCTGCTAATGCCATGGGTAGGCCCTAATTCTGCGAAGACTTAGCACACACTTAGCTTTACACACTGAGAAGTTCTAGTGACTTAAATGGACTTTTCACAGTGCATAAAGTTTAAGCATATGTGTAAGTCTTTAGTCTACAGGTCTTCGATAGGTCCTCAAATGATAAAGATAATTAAAGGCCCTGGTATGCACCACAACTTAACTAAAATATATTTGCTCTGAAAGCTAGTGCACAAAGCTTAAGGCCAGTAATGGTTCTTCTTATTTTATTTAAAAAGCCAAATTGTGAGTTATTTGTGAGGGTGATTTCCGAATTGGTTGTCAGCTTATTTCCCAGAATTAATTATCAGCTTGTTTCCCAGAGCAGAAAGTGAAACTAAATTGTAGAGAAGGGAATTGTAAAAATAAATTAATGGATTATTTAATAATAACCTAGTTTAATTGCAAAATGGAGGCCCCAGCCATTTGGGTGCTGTTATAATATAAACCTTCATTCAGCCTTCCCACCATCACACTGCATGCAGAGCTTCCCTTGAATCTCACTGGTGATCTTATGCAAAAATTGTGGATTCAGCATATTTTTGTGAGTAGGAATGAGTTTTAAATTATGTAAATTGCCTATAAATGTTTTGTTTCTGATCAACAGAGTGGAAGAGTGTTGGACTATTAGAGATCATAGTAGGCTAAAAAAAAATGTGGGAACTAATCATACAGAGAGACTGAAACTTACTATATACAAGGTGCTGCCAAATGCACAGAGTATACAAACTGGGGGGGGTTGGAGGGGGGGAAATATTCTTGTTCTTGCAGGTTGCCAAAAAAAAATTCCTAAATTGAATCTATTCCATGCAGATGAGTTGCTGAAGAGGGAGACTAGTCTGGAATTGAGTGTCATCTTGACCGATGTGAAAATTTATTTCCCCTTGCCCTTTTCCTTATAGAATTGTCAAATGACAAAATAAAATCTGGGCATGGAAAGGAATTCTAGACTTGCAGCTGAGGATTGTCCCTTGTGGTGGCAATACATGCAGCTACCTTACAAATGCCAACTAGGAAAATGAAAATATGGAAAAACTTAACCTAATTTCAAGTGTTAATCTGCTTTATTTGTACCAGTAAGTTTATTTGGCAAAAGCTCCTTTTGAGTAGACTTAAGAGACTTTCCCAACTTCAAAATTCCCTTTTTTTTTTAAATCAACTTTAGTTACATGTAACATGTCAGGTTACTTTATAAGGATTGGAGAAAGTCTGTTTTGTTTTTAAATGTCTCCTTTTGACAGCATTTTGTATATAGTCAGACTATCATTCACTCTTGTGAGATTAGTTTCCTCTTCTGGTTGTATTATAAACACACAAAGAAGAGGAAAATATTTTTAAAAAACAGAAGTGTGATTGTAAATTTCCAGGAATATATAGGTGCAGGTGTAGAACCTGCAACTACTCCTAATTCTTTTTTAATTTAAAAAATTGCAAAATGTAGCTGTTTTCTTAAAATAGCGGTGTGATTGAAATATTACAAAAATAAAAAGTGCCATGAACTTGAATGTCAAGAGATCTCCTTTTACCTCAGTGAGCAGAGAGTTAACTCATAAACACCAACATTGTGAAAATAGTATAGAGGGACCTACGCTCTACTGCCCATTCGCTCAGAAAAAATGTGTATGCATAAAATAGAAATAACACTAAATGGGGGGGGGAGACTTGCTGAGGGAACATACCATTTTACAAGGGAAATGTTTCATGTACCAGTCTACTGTTACAAATCTAGTGTTCTGTTAGTCTGTTTTTTCACTAGATCTAGCCTCTTCTTACCTGTCCACCTTAATGTCTTGGCTTCTATGCTTGTTTTCATCTTCATGTATGTCTTTCCCTATCATTTCCAACTGTTTTTCTTTCTTTTTATGTCTGCATCATCCATCTCAGTAGGAGGCAACAGTTACTTACCTTGCTTATGCCTATTATTAATACAGAAGCACTTGTAGCAGCGGTGTGACTATTACGCTGACCACGTGATTTTAGGCAACTTCCAAGTGATATTTGCTATTGTCAGGAGTAAAGATATGGTCATGGAGTTAAAATGTGGTGCAATTCTCTCCCTTGGGTGAGTGAGAAGAATGTGTGTGAATCCTACATTGCATTTAAACCTTCTGGATACCACTAAAAGATATTCAAAGCATGGGTGGAAAAATCAGGTAGACAAAACAAATGCTCCTAGATGGATTAAGATGGTACCTTGTGATACGTCTTGACAATTACTTTAGCAAAGCTTTTGATACAGTCTCCCACAGTATTCTTTCCAGCAAGTTAAAGTAGTTTGGGCTGGATGAATGGACTATAAGGTGGATAGAAAGTTGGCTAGATTGTCGGGCTCAACGGGTAATGATCAATGGCTCCATGTCTAGTTGGCAGCCGGTATCAAGTGGAGTGCCACTAGGGTCAGTCCTCGGGCCGGTTTTGTTCAATATCTTCATTAATGATCTGGAGGATGGTGTGGATTGCACCCTCAGCAAGTTTGCAGATGACGCTAAACTGGGAGGAGTAATAGATACGCTGGAGGGTAGGGATAGGATACAGAGACCAATTAGAGGATTGGGCCAGAAGAAGTCTGATGAGGTTCAACAAGGACAAGTGCAGAGTCCTGCACTTAGGACGGAAGAATCCCATGCACCGCTACAGACTAGGGACTGAATGGCTCGGCAGCAGTTCTGCAGAAAAGGACCTAGGGATTACAGTGGACGAGAAGCTGGATATGAGTCAACAGCGTGCCCTTGTTGCCAAGAAGGCCAGTGGCATTTTGGGCTGTATACGTAGGGGCATTGCCAGCAGATCGGGGGACATGATCATTCCCCTCTATTTGGCACTGGTGAGGCCTCACCTGGAGTCCTGTGTCCAGTTTTGGGCCCCACGCTGCAAGAAGGATGTGGAAAAATTGGAAAGAGTCCAGCGGAGGGCAACAAAAATGATTAGGGGACTGGAACGCATGACTTAAGAGGAGAGGCTGAGGGAACTGGGATTGTTTAGTCTGCGGAAGAGAAGAATGAGGGGGATTTGATAGCTGCTTTCAACTACCTGAAAGGGGGTTCCAAAGAGGATGGATCTAGACTGTTCTCAGTGGTAGCAGATGACAGAACGAGGAGTAATGGTCTCAAGTTGCTGTGGGGGAGATTTAGGTTGGATATTAGGAAAAACTTTTTCACTAGGAGGGTGGGGAAGCACTGGACTGAGTTACCTAGGGAGGTGGTGGAATCTCTTTTTTTAGAGGTTTTTAAGGTCAAGCTTAACGAAGTCCTGGCTGGGATAATTTAGCTGGGGATTGGTCCTGCTTTGAGCAGGTGGTTGGACTAGAAGACCTTCTGAGGTCCCTTCCAACCCTGATATTCTATGATTCTATGAAAAGGAAAAATAAAGTAAAATTTAGCACAACTGCAGACTGTCACCTTTTGTCCCTTAAACTTATTTCATTCTTTGTCAGTAGGTACTTTCTTTGTGTCTGTCAAGTGGCAGCCCTGGAAGCAATAGTTTATGGGGGAGGACTTTTTAGTCCCTCCCCTTTTTACCAAAAATCCTAGCTGTTTGACTTCAAACACCCTTTTCTACCTCTTTTTAGAGGCTGATGATTAAGTTTTTATGAGGGTTTTGTTTTCTTTGCCAAACAGCAAAAGGCACAACTTAAAGCAACAAAACTGGTTTAACTTAAAAACAAAACTTTTTCAGAATAACAGGGAGAATCACATTAAAACAAAAGAAATGGCATATCTAACATATAGCTTGACACACCTTAGAGATTTTTTTTGTAAATATGACTTCATTAAATTTGTTGCAGCATTGACTGTACAGCTATACAATTAAAGATGTATGCAATAAAATTGATTAAGGGAGAATGCTGGTTTAATTTTTCAATAATTTGTTGTAAGACTACCTGTACATGACGAGAGCTTTGCAACACCTTTAACCAGACTTTTGTGATTAAATCTCAGTGTTAGTAAAGTAGAAACTACATATAGACAATGCTATACAAGAGAGCACGGAGGTATATAAAGTATCTTAGAGGTCAACAAGGGATCATCAAACTAGCAATTTTTTGCACCGGAACTTCCTCAGGGAAGGATTTCCCTTGCCCTGTGATAGGTAGATTCAAGAAACCGTTAAACTTTATTCACTGCAAGGAATATTCACCCTCTCATCCTTCCAATGCTCAGCCTGTGTCACATCCCTCCTCTTGTCTCCAATTCCTTCCTCAGTTATAGTCTGTAATCCTGGTTTGAAAGATGTTACAGAACTCACCAGGCAGATGTTACATTGGCATTTCAATAATTTAGTGTTTTATCAGGTGTTCCATAGCAGGATGGGCATTCAGCAGTCTTTTCTGCATATGGTGGTTACTGTCCCCTGTACAATCTAACCCCTGACTTTCCAAACTCTGGGGCTCAACTTTATCTCAAAACCTAGCATTTTAAATGCCCGTTTGATCTTATCTATGACCTAGTCACCCAAAGGTTCAAAGTGACTGAATCTTAGTTTGCATGTCAGTTATTCCTGGCTGAAGCAGTTAGCTTGAGCCAAATCTGGTCTCTTTTTTTGGGCAACACTATTCTATCCTGTTGTCCAGCTGAAATTACATGTAGAGGCTGTAAGTAATCCCTCAAGGGGTTGGGGAGAATTTCCTCACCACAGACATTCTGTTGGGCTGTTATAATAGTTGGTCTCTCATGAATCCCAGTGCAGGGCATCTGTCAGGAAGGCAGAGCTGTAATGCATGCCACAATGGTCACTGGCACCGTTGGGCTGACTGCTATAACTCAAAGCAGCCCCGAGGAGTGCTCAAGTTTTGCTGGCAACTGTCTTGCCCCAGGATATATTGTGTCAGTGTTTGACTTTGTTTTTGTTTTGTTTTTCGATATACCATTGCAAGAGGTGTATGTTAATGTCATGCTGTACAGTAACCTACTACATTGCAAATGGCTCCAAAGCTATTTCCTTATATCATGTTAGTCCCTGCCTTAATTTAATGCCATGTATTGCATCAAGAGAAGCAAAACAGTGTCACGGGTACTAAGTCCATAGTCTCTGTAAGCAAAATGACAAATACAGCACTAAAACAACTGACCAGTTTGTCCTCTCACACTGTTACCTTCCACTTCTGTATAGAAAGATTTTGACTTACTCTTGGCACATTAGTTTATGCTGCTTCTCCATTCTTATTTATACCTTTGGTGACTAAACTTTGTAATGGAATTCAATGTGTGTGTGTGTGCTGGGAATTGAATGAGCACATAAGTCTGTGTATTGCAAAATGACTGCAGACGTCAAGTAGTAAGAGGTTTTATGTGGCTGCTAAGTGCACATTCAGGCCAAAATGAACTTTTGATTGCTCTTGCCTGAGATCATCTGAATCAGTGGGGGAGGAAAACTGATTGGGGGAAGGGACAGGAACTGTCTCAAAAACCTGGTTTTATTTTTGGCTTACCTGCATCACTGATATCAGAACAGATTTTGTCAGTCTGGCTTGTTTTTTCTGTTTTGTTAAGTATTGGTCTGGTGTCTGAAGCATGTTTTGGTTTTGCTTCATGTGTTAGGAGGTTAGGATTGCTATATAGGAATGGATTGTTTTCATTTGTCTTCAGGTTTTTGATCTCTCTGTCTCTGGTAGAGACAGTGTCTGCTGCTTTGGTTGAGATGGTGCTAGAAGTAGACTGAATGCATCTAAGGAGACCAGAGGGAACACTTACCCAGTTGTGCTCTGTCAGTATTCTGGCAGGTGTTCTCTGTAGGGATGATATTTGATTGCAGTGGTGGAGGATTTCTATTGAGAATTTGTCCCAGTTGATGACAGCGTCCTAGTGGTGGTAAATAGTTATGTGGGAACCAACACCAAGGCTGGCAAAATGGGGATGAGCGTGCTGCATTCCAACTACTTCAGCCCTTGTTGGCTTGGGAGTGAAAGCTTTGCCTGGCTTGACGTGCTGCCATTAAGCTGTCTGAGTGACTTCACCCATTTGTGCCAGCATCCTTCTTAGCTGAAAGAAAGACAGGAATACGCTGTCCTCCATTTGGGAGTGTGTATGAATGTTGCTAATATGCCAAAAGGTGTAGTCTGATCTTAGTGAAATAAATGCTTAGCAAATGGTTTTGTTACTCGGCTTTTGACTTTTTTTTTTTTTTTTTTTTTAATTCTTTGTATCTCTTTCCTCTTGATGTGCACACACAAGCCCTTGTAATCATTAATGGAAGCTGGATTGGTGCACTGAGGAAGAAATTATTTATATTGTCATAGCACCTAGGAGTCCTGATGCCAGGCACTGTACAAATATGTAGTATAGACAGTCCCTTCCTGTCCTGAAGAGTTTAGTGTAGCTTAATGCTAAGACTGAACAGGTAGATGAAACAGAAGATGCGTAGATAGAGGGAAGAGGAAGGATGAGATAACCATAGTATATTTTGTGTAATCTAGCTGTGCATGCCACATAACTACTAGGCAAGGGGCAAGTTAACAACTGGCAGTGTTCTCTGGCATCATAGCAGAAGTGAGTCTCTGAGCTCAATTTTATCACTTTGGACAGTACAGAAATGAAATCACTTTACCGCTTTCATGACTAGCTACTTGATTTGGAAGCATGGGTGGGGATAAAGAAAGTAGCTATAACGTCTAATGTCACTTGGTGTAATTTTATACACAGGCCTAGGTTGCTCAACTAGGGTTGCCAGTTGTCCAGTTTTCAACCAGAACAGCTGGTCAAAAATGGTGCTCGGGTCAGCACCATTAAAAGTCCAGTCGGCGATGCAGCGGGGCTAAGCCAGGCTCCCTACCAGCCCTGGCTCTTCACCGCTCCTGGAAGCACCCAGCATGTCTGGCCCCTAGATGCAAGGGCAGCCATGGGGGCTCCGCCCACTGCCCTCACTACGACCACTGGCTCCCCAGCTCCCATTGCCTGAGAAACAGAGCCAATGGAGCTGCAGGGGTGGCGCGTGCGGGCAGTGTGTAGAGCTGTCTAGCTCCTTCGTCTAGGAGTTGGACATGCTGGCTGCTTCCAGGATCTGCCTGAGGTAAGCACTGCCCATCTGGAGCCTGCACCTCCTCCCACACTGCAACCCCCTTCCCTGCGCCCCCTTATGCACCCCAAACCACTCCTCCCCACCCCAGAGCCCACACCCCCAGCCATAGCCCTTACTGCACCCCACCCCATTGCCCCAGGTTGGAACCTCCTCCTGCACCCAAAGTCCCTCCAGGAGCCTGCACCCCAAACCCCTGTTCCCCAGCCCCATCCCAAAGCCCACACTCCCGGCTGGAGCCTGCACCTCAACCCCCTGCCTCAGCCCTGAGCCCCCTCCTGCACTCCAAACCCCTCGGCCCTAGCGCAGAGCCATCTCCCACACCCTGAATCCCTCATTTCTGGCCCAACCCCAGAGTCCGCACCTCCAACCAGAGCCCTCACCTCCTCCCACACACCAAGCCCCTACCCCAGCCCAGTGAGAGGGGGGAGAGTGAGCAACGGAGGGAGGGGGGGATGGAGTGAGCAGGGGGCAAGGCCTTGAAGAAGGGGCAGGGCAAGGGTGTTCGGTTTGGTGTGATTAGAAAGTTGGCAACCCTATGCTCAATGGAAATGTAACATACCTTCACTTTGTTATTGTCTCCTCATATATGGTTTATTTAATCCTGTAGGCATAAATTTATTTAATCTGTATCCTTGTTATTTGCAGGTTTTTAATGCGAAAACAGCAGAGCTCCTGAGTCACCATCAAGTAGAAATAAAACAGAAATTCCCTAAAGAAGGGTATGATCTCTGTATATCTTCTGTTCCATTTCTGTCTACCTTTCAATGTGGCAAAAGCCTATTTAATAGGATCTATGTATGCATAATTACACTTGAAGTCTGTTAAGAATATGGAATCAGTTGCTAATGTTTTAGAGTGGTCGGAAAGAATAATTAAATAGATCTTTTTTTTAAAAACAAGACAAAAAACTCCCTCCTTTGTATGGCCTAATGGAAATCTTATTAATTCCTAAAAATGTTTATGAAAGTTCAACCCTCGCAATAGTCACTCACCCATTCTTTCTTCCACTGTCCAGGCTTTCTTAAAATGGTGAAACTATTTATTCTCTTGACTGACTTGCTTATCTTTACATTCTCCAGCTTCACCTATGGAGTCTGCACAACTTATTCTGTAGCTCTAAACTTGCTGTACACTGTTCACCAAGTGTTATCCCTAGACTCTTCCCCCTCTGTACTGAGGCAGTATACATGTATCTATAGAAGATTTTGAAATACCACATTGACTTTTTCTCTAAAAATGCAGACTGACTATTCAAACTATTCTTTTGCTTGATTAAACAAACACTTTCTATATGATACAGAATTAGGTTGGTCATTCTGACATGGAATCAAAGCAAGTTGACTAGAGGGAAAAACTAGCTGAGTTAACTTTTTGATACTCTTTAATATTGTGAACATGTGACTTTATGGCCTGCTCTTAGAATTCATATGCAGCTCTCCATAAATGTAACATCTGCCTCATGTTTTGGTTCTTTTTTGATTGCTGTCTAATATTTGTTAAAGATGGGTGGAGCAAGATCCAAAGGAAATCTTGCAATCTGTTTATGAATGTGTGGAGAAAACATGTGAGAAATTGAACCAGCTAAACATAGACATCACCAACATAAAAGGTATTGTTGCAGTTTCTTATGTGTATCTAGTTGCTTTTGAGAACATGCTTTGGGGACTGGGGAAGGTCAGATCATCCAGTAATGAAGCCAGTGATTAGAAAGGAAGTAGGATTTAGCCCCATGTCAAAAAAAGCTCTGCATGTTGGGGAAATAAGATATTGCTGACACTTACTAGCCATGCATTGTTTTGCCAAGTAGACCAAATAAAATTCTCTCCCCAGGGATTGCAAAGAGGTTATGCAGCTAATGGATGAAATACTGATCACATTATACTGCAGTGCCTGCTGTTACAAAACTTCAGTTTCTTTGTTCATGTCTGTTTGTGAAAGTTAAACAGAAGAATAAGAGATGTAGAGCAGAGTTCAGTTTTTTGAAATGAGAGAAAAGTGGTATTCCAAGAATGTAAAAGGCATAAGCCAAAAGGTTTTTATTTTCCTTTCACTTCCTTTTCTTCCTTGCCTGCCCTCTAAAAATCTCTAATGTGTACTTTTCCCCCCTTCCTTTGTTTGTTTTCCAGCTATTGGAGTCAGCAATCAGAGAGAGACAACTGTGGTTTGGGACAAGACAACTGGAGAACCTCTATATGATGCTATTGGTACGTATCACAGTGCCTGCCTGGTGTATATGGCTTCTTAAAGTTTATATACTCTTCCTTTCAGTACAGCCTTGCTGCAGTTTTACTTGCAGATTCTTAGAAATCCTATATGAATCTTGTTAGAACCTGCAAATAATAATGACAACTTTTGGTGGCCTTTCCCAAAAATTGCATGTTTGCAACCACTGATGCTGCAATTACACAGAAAAATATCCTAGTTAAATATTCTATCACATCACAGTTTAGCTTAATAAATCTTTTAATCAGGCTTCAGCAAAATAGAATGTTGACAGCTTGTGTTTGTCAGAGGTCTGAAGTTCTGCCTTGTCTTTTGCTGTAGAATTGAAGGGTCCTAAGAACTTTCAGAAACCTGAACTTGGCATTGCTTTGAGAGAGGGGATTTAAGTTCTTCCTTCCAAGTAGCTTTTTGTGTTTAATGTTCAAGTGTGTGACGTTTAAGACTTTATCTTAGGTAAAACTGAGCATCAGTAATTCTTTAACACTGTTTACTACTGTAGTTGAGTATTCACAGAGAAATAGTAAATAAACCTATTACTGTATGTACTTTAAGCTTTCTAGTTGAGTGGCCTTGGTCTTCTGGCAAACTATTAAGTATGGTTACTCACTCACTTGTTTGACCTCTGTATTGTTCATGAATAGACTGAGAAACACAAAGTATATCCTTTGTAGCCTCTCTTTGTAGAAAGTCATATTGTGATGTTACAGACCACTTAGCCTTGCAAATAGAATGAGGTTACCTGTCCCTTCTACCTTTTTACAATGATACAGAAATATACATAAGAATATTTCTTTCCTATCAATTTTTTCTTTACTAAAAATATTTTAGTGTGAGTTTCCTGACATTAAGGACTTCAGCAATTTTTAGTAGAAGCTGTACAGTTCTGCTGTTCTTTGACTATGACAAATAGCAAATGGTGGTTGAATTATTGTAAATGTTTTGTGTGTGTGATCTATTTTGGTTTGTAGTGTGGCTTGACCTGAGAACCCAGCCAACAGTTGAGAGACTTCTTAAAATAATTCCAGGGGAAAATAAATCCTTTTTTAAGGTAAGGGATTTTTCTAGAATATCCAGTTAGTAATGCTTTAAATTAAGATTTCCAAATAGTCTCTGTGTGTGTTAATGATTTTCTATTTGAAGTCTTGGGCATTATGTACCAGATGCCTGTCTTAAACCCACTAAACTCAGAGTTAGGGCTTCCACTAGAATAGGAGTTAATATGGTCTTCAACCCACTTTCCCATCCTACGTTTGTCATATTAAATAATTATTAGAGTAACTTTTAATTTATAGCATTAATTTAATATGGCTAATTTGAGAGTTGAGAAGCAGTTTCACTAGAGTCCATCTTCCTTTCACATTCAGCTTTTAACCTGGTGGCTGTATGCTGGCCAAATGATGTCCAGCTTCTTTGTTCTATAGCCACACTTGGTAGAAGTGGGTCAGTGAACCAGCGTATCAGCTTGCTTGGCTATAAAGCTACAAATGTAACTGAAAGTTCATCCTTTCAGTGTCAGGTTGCTCATTGCAACATCATTGTTTGCTGTCTTACCCCAAGCAGCTATCGCATACGATGTCTGCATATGCCTTTATCTTGTTGCCACGTGAAAGGTCTTTGAACCGTAAACTGATCAGTTGTTGTGATCGTTGTTCATAGGCATGTTGGTCTTTGGCTTTGATGTGTGAGGGTTTTACAGTATTGGGAATGCTTGGTCTTTTTTTAAAAAAGAAGAAAAATAAGGTTTAAATAAAGAATCTTGAGTTTCCTTTCTCTTTCCCTAACTTCATAGACAAGTACAGTAGTCACTGGAGGGGATTAGCTCATGGCATGTCCTAAATGACCCTCACTCTTGCAGACTAGGACTGGCCTTCCGCTTAGCACGTATTTCAGTGCAGTGAAACTTCGATGGCTCCTAGACAACGTGGAAGAGATCAGGCAAGCTGTTCGTGATGGGCGAGCTATGTTTGGTACTATTGATTCATGGCTTATATGGGTATGTGTATGGGGGTTCTTTTTTAAAAAAAAAGTTTTTTGTACAACAGATTTTCATTGTACACCTCTATACCAACTGTTGATAAAGGAATTCTCTGGAGGTCACATAACCAGAACTATATCTGTTGTGGAACTTGTGTGGCTACAAGCAACGTTTAAAAAAGAAATGTGTAAAAAAAAAAAAAAAAAAAAAATCTGCTGCCTTAGAATATATGGGTGGAGGGAAAATTAAAACTTACATAAAATTTAGACTGGTAACCTTTCATAATCCCCGTTTTGTGTACATGCATTATATATTCTGTCCATTATGGATATCCTGGTCTTGCTCTTCATTCACGTATTGCAAAGATATCAAAGTTCCGACTTATCTCAGGGGTGCAAAAATACTATTTCTATTTCTCAAAATACTTTATTGATTTCATTCTTACTAACTATAAAACCGACTATTAAACTGTGGCTTTTCAAACTTTCACCAGTTACTGGTGGGCTAGTAACTGGATTATTTTGTTTGAACTGTTGACTAATTTTTTTTATTATTTTTTACTAATCTTCTTGGTTGCTTTTTCCAGAGTTTGACGGGTGGGAAGAATGGAGGTGTTCATTGTACAGATATCACCAATGCCAGTAGAACGATGTTGTTCAACATTCATTCCTTGGAGTGGGATTCTGAACTCTGCCAGTAAGTCTAATTTTTCCTTTAAATCTGTTGAAATAGCTGTATTAGTCAATGATGTGTAAAGACAGACACTAATTGTGCTTTTCAAAATAAGAATCTTCCATCAATGCTTGTCTGGTCACATTTGTGACCAAGAAGAGCAATTAGTTGCATTTATTATGGATATAACAATTAGGGTTTATTCTCTCTAAATAGCTACATAACTACTGTTTGGATTAATGAAAAGGCCAGATCTTAGTGTCTTTCTAGATTGAAAACCTGGTACACAGAAGTGATTTAAATATTAATAGTTTCCCTTTAATTTCTGAGTTACCCAACTACTCCTTCAGCACGTTTCACAAGTATAGTGCAAAATGGTAGTCTCATTGCTTTAAATTTAAACTTAAATTCTTTGATACCCCAGCATGTATTCACTTTATTTTATTTCAAAATAGGAATGATTTTCCAAATGTAAAAATGGAGTTGGATCTGTCCATAAAATGCTCAACAAAGCAAATATTGCTTCATAACTCAAACATTCCAATGCCCTCCCACATCTTACTAGGAAAGACATTAGGTCATGATCTAAGATATGGCCATCAAAGTTCCCTTTATATTATGTTTAATTTGTCTCAAAGTAGAAAATGTAAAAATAATTTCCCTAGCATAACTAAATGCAAAATATTTTTTTTTTTTCAGTTTTTTTGATGTTCCTATGGAAATACTTCCAAAAGTGCGGAGTTCCTCTGAGATTTATGGTTTGATGGTATGTTTTCTCAAAGATATAACTATTGGGGCAGGGGGGTGGATTGAAAGACTTTACGCTGATTAAAAGCAAGCTAATGGCTCTCTAGTTTTCTAGAACAACGTGGGTTGCTTTATCAAACGGTATGAATCCAATGTCAGCATCTGTTAGCCTTTTTAATAGTATGTATGTCAAATTAAGATAATTTTTTAGATAACAGCACTCTTGATGAGTGTCAAACTAGTAAAACTCAGTTGGAAAGGTTTTTTTGAGACTAGTAAATATCTGATTCTTATTGCAAACTACTTATTCAATTTTGATAAGTAGCTGGTGAATTAATCTATAAGCAGCAGATTAAAAGTAATAAGATAGCTTCAAATAGTGCCCTTCCTGGGGCCACCATCCAGTGCTCCTAGAACAGGCAAAACTCCCATGGGCAGCTTCCATGTGAGTCTTCCTGGTGGCAGGAATGCTGGGTAAATCCCATTCAGAGTTGCATCCCTGTGGGATTGAGTAAAGGATTTAGTAGGGTTCTGTGGGAGTTGGAAGAAATGCAGATTCCATCTTGTATTTCCTCCTTTTGAGAAGTAAATTCTAGTTGCTTGTGTGTCAGTAAAGTTTGTTACAAAAACATGTTGGAGCATTGTTGATGTGTTTGTAATCAAACAGTGCTTTTAGAGCACCTGCAGAGACTTTCCCCAGGAGTGATTGCTGAACTGTGTTCATGCAGTTGAAAAGAGGTGGAGCTTACTTGCAGAACTTAGTAACAGAACTTCATGGCTGGATGAAGGCTGCAGGACAGGATCCTGTTTACCTGTTGGGAACTTATTTTGCTTTGAAGGGTGTCCTTTTATGTTAACTCCAGAAAAAGATTCTGGATTGTTCTTAATTTAAAAACCCCAACTTGTAGCTTTTTATTTTTTTTTAACCAGGTTCTAAATGTGCTTGCTACTAGGAATCTTAGTTGGCGTCTACTAATTTGAAGGGATTAGATCAGAGTGAATTTTATTCTGACTTGAACCAATGCAGCAACTGGAAGAAGAGATAAAGCCGTTCATGGGAAATGAGACAGGATAGCTGATTATGAACTTTTTTGTCTTTCTCCTTCCTACCTATTATTATTTTCTTGCTGACTGTAGAAAATGTGCCCTAGCCTGGTGAGTAGACACATTCATTAGGCTGTCCACAAGTTTGTCTCATCCATTCTGTTCAGATACAGTGCATTTCCATTTACTTAGAGGCATGCAATGTAACATTTGTAAAACTAGCAGATCCAGCTAGCGTCTCCAGATTGAGACACTGCAGTTAAGTGGCCAGTGTTACTAGTATGTTTGCATAAATTTCGAAGACTTGACAATTTCATATTTATAAAGAGAAACAGGTATGTCTGGCTTTGTAGTGAGAACAACACATGGTATTTCAGTGCAATAGAAATAAGGTTTGTAATGTTAGTTTTATATTAAAATTTATTTAAACAATCAAAAAGCCCAATCAGTTAAAATGGGAGTTGTGGAAACTACTGAGATTTCCTAATTGGAAATGCACTGTCATGTCTTATGCATGACCTCAATGAAAATGTATGGTCACAGTTCAAGAAAGAACCTACTAGTTAATAAAAGCAAAGGATATTTTAAGTAGGACTGATTCCTGGTGATGCCTGTAGTCATTTACAGGAATACAGCTGAAGAATCTTTCTAGCACATGGTTGTTTTTGTGAAGTGCTGCTTAAATTGAAAACACTGTGTGGTCTTAAAATAGGACCTCTGTTATTGTTTACTTGTTAAATCACCTTATCATAATCACTTGTAATAGGAAAGTGCCTGATCATAGTACCTAGTTGAACCTTATTGTTACAGGCCACATGCTAGCATACCACAAATGATGGCCTGTTTCTTATTTTAACAAGATTGCTTTTTATTTTAACTATATATGGAAAACTAACAACTAAAACTGGATTCTGGATTCCTCTATCTTAGGTTATGGAGTAAATGCACAAAGCTTGCTGTTTATTGTTTTGATTTTAGACCTGATTTGATGGATTAAGCAGAGGTCCTATTCACACAAGAATTCAAACCAAGCTGCTGTAGCAATCCAAATTCCTCCTGTAAGCACTAGGACCTGCTCTGTCCCTTAACTGGAAGGCATCACTCTGCCTCAGTGCTTCTCTCTTGTATTCTACCGAGGGGAGGAAGCCACTTACCACATGGGGAATGTTGCTTTGGGAGGTGGATTACCTACGTTGATGGCAAAATGCCTTCTGTCGATGTAGAAAATATCTATGCAACAATGGTACGGTTGCTCCTGTCGTATAGAGATTCCCTGAGAAGGCTATTTTCTGGTGACAATAGCCAATGGGACTTATCTGCGTTACTGTGTTAGATGTAACTGACTGACTGGTGGAGGAATAAGTTGGAGTAGCTTTGAAGAGATGTCATTGTGATATAAAGTGAAGTCAATGGGAGCTGGACCAAGTAATGTAGCTCTCAGTGACACTTTATGGGTTCCTGAGAGTGGAAAGATCTTTATCTCAAAATTAGTGAGCAGACTGTTGATCTATAAATGCCATTTTTATCAATGACAGTTGTTACACCATATGGCATTGACAGTAAAATGAAAAAGTGCAAAACCACAAACAAGTAGAAAGAGTTTACAATGTTTTTGTAGAGCGCCTCTGAATGAAAGGAAAAGTGTTGTTACAAGCTGGCTTCAATGTAATATCTAGCTTGTGCCAAGAGGCAACTTTTCAGTATTGTTGAAACTTTCATCAAAGCACAGTTTTTCTTTTAAATGCTACCTTTATTTTATTTAATTTTTAAAGGCAGTCTTTTGAAATGGCAGTGTCATGCCTTGTTTTTTAACTTACTACCAATTCTGGTATGAGGACTCTTTTCTGCAGCTGTTTCTGTCCACACCTGAAGCATGCATATCTCCATTAAAAACTGAAGAGTGTCTTTCCTTCATTGCTTAAATGTTACAATAATTGATAAGCAAGCAGTGTGAAATAAACTGAAGTTTGTGTTCTGTATTTTTGTTAGAAATCTGGAGCTCTGACAGGTGTGCCAATTTCTGGGGTGAGTTCTTTTCCAATTTGAATTCTGGCATGAGGACTTGGGTCTGCTTGGAGAGACCCTCACTGGATATAACTTAAAAATAAACTAATTATTTTAGAAAATCAAGTTGTATTTGCAACAAAATTCTTTCATTTTAAGCAAGTACAGTATACTTACACTAATAATGAAGACTATTGTGAATTAATTAATTAAGGCCTGATCATGCAAACAAGTACAGTAAAACCTCAGAGTTACGAACACCAGAAGTACAAACTGACCAGTCAACCATATACCTCATTTGGAACCAGAATGAGGAGCCGGGCAGCAGCAGAGACCCCCCCCCAACCCCCCCCGCAAAAAAAAAAAAAAAAGCAAATACAGTACAGTACTGTGTTTAACGTAAACTACAGGGAAAAGGGGGGTGTGGAAACAGCATTTTTTCTTCTGCATAGTAAAGTTTCAAAGCTGTATTAAGTCAATGTTCAGCTGTAAACTTTTGAAAGAACATCCATAATGTTTTGTTCAGAGTTATGAACATTTCAGAGTTACATAAAACCTCCATCCCCTGAGGTATTCATAACTCTGAGGTTCTACTGGATGTTAGCAATTTAACTCTCACAAATAGTCCCATGGAAATCTAGGACACTTCACAGTAAGTAAACATCATAAATGGATAACTCATCAGAAAATGAAAGCTAGCCATATAACAACCAGATCTACATGTACAAATCTTGAAGTGAGCTGAGAATTTAACCAGTAATGTCAAACACATGCGGATATTGCACTTGATCACACTTGCTAAATTAATTGTTACCTTAGCTGATGGTACTAATTGGCACTTTTTGTTGGCGGTTTCAGTAGAGGGGAGAAGGAATGAATATACATGAAGACTGTGCTTGTGTTCACTACCTTCTCATTTACAGTGTACACAGTTGACCCAAATTGGGATTATAAGCTTAGAAGAAATTGATTTAAGGTTATTGTTGTTACACAGTGATTCATATGCACTTCTTTGCTAAGAACATGTCTATCCTTTCAGTGCCTGGGTGATCAATCTGCTGCTCTAGTTGGACAAATGTGTTTCAAGGATGGACAAGCAAAAAATACGTAAGTTAGCACAACAATATTGAAAGCAAATATTAGATCATCTTTGTCTAGCCCTGAATGTAGGGGGTGTGGGGGAAAGCTGGATAAGGTTATAAAGGCTAAACACTAACAGTTTGAGAACACGAGTGTCTGCAATTCCTTCTTTTTTAAAAAAGATATTAAATGGCAAAAAAAATCAATTCTGTTAAGGTTGCCTGGCAATAGCTCATGCCCTTCCAGAATGTCTACTTCAGCAAAACTCATACTTGTGAAAACCAGGAAATATTTAGTTAATGTAAGTGCCCATTCAGCCTTAACTCTGCCCTCTTCGAGTGATACCCCAGTAAGCCCATGCATTTGCACTCTGCTTTTGCCCTGTACTGAACAGGAGCTACCTATGCCTGCTCTACACTCACACACTTAGCCTACTCCAGAGAAAGACCACCACGCCTACTAAAGTCCTTCAACCCCTTCATCCTTATGGATACAATACCATCAAATACTGGCCTTCGCTTTATCCATCATTATACTCTCAGACTACTCTCATCTCCCACCTAACTGCTAACAGTCCCCCTGGCAAGACCTCCCCATGCTCTGCTAGTGACATAACCTACACAACGCAGCATTGAAATGGGGCGTACTGGATATCCCAAGTTACATGTTGTGTTGCTTCCCAGGATTATGAAGCACCTCCTTACTACCTGCCCTTAGCATGCAGAATCCTTGTGTGTGTGTGTGTGCCTGCTGTGAGTCAGCTCCCTGCCTCCACTGGCAACACAAGTATAGGCACAGGCCATAGGCAACACAAGCACTCTACTCTCAGCCCCCACGGGCTCTACTATCCCTCTGTAGGTTAGCCATAGGCACATTCCAATCTCCAAGCATCTACCTGGATTTTACACTGGACATTTGCAGTATTCACAGCTTCCAAAAACTCAGTACATCCCAGGATACCAGATACACCTCGGATTGCTGCTCCACTTAACACACAGCACTTGGATAAGTCTGTAGTGAAAACAAGTAAAAGTTTATTTAATGGAGTTAGAGATTCAAGTGGTAGCAAGTAGAAATATTGGAAACAATAGTTGCATATAAAATAAGACCATGCACTCTAGAACCTAGACTGACTTAACTAGTTACTGTCATGACTTACAGTGAAAAGCTCTATCAAAATCCTTCCAGTGTATTACAGCCAACCTTGGCTGTGATTGCCGTTCATGAGACAAGCCATGCTGTTAGCTTGCCTTATCAGTGCAAACATCCAGGGTGTTTCCCTGTACCTAGAGTTATCCCCTCCACCCCCCCCTCCCCAAAAAACCCTGTTGTCCTTACTCGTAAACAGGATGCCTGCCGCTCCTGCTGGTTGTGGTTTCCTTTTCTGTCCCTTTCTTGTCAATTGTTAATCAAGAGCTTGTGAATTCAGCTCAAATTGAAGATAGGCCTGCATTGTGAAACAGACCACACAATATGCACATGACCAGCCCGAGAGAGATAAGTGTCTCTTTCCTCCTACCTAACAGGAGCATGTTTATCCCCTTCTGGGGACGTGCCTTAGCTCTCATACCTTAAGAACATATTTTTCAATACAGATACATAATTCCCTCAACATTACATATACACATATATTTTTGCAATGATTATGAAACCAGTTGGTGACTGGTTCTTGGTAGGTACCTCACATGCTGCCTTCTGGTAAATATAATTGTGCATATATCTAACCTATAGGATCCCAATATGTACCCCCCTCTGTCAGTTGACCATGAACCTCTTGCTACCGCATATGTGTTGCTTTTTCCTTTCGACTCTTACACACAGGGATCAGAGAAGGGGCTCGCTCACATATCCGCCGAGGGCCATAGCCCCGATCACCACAAATTGCAATCCCATCTCTTTAAAAAGAAAAGGAGTACTTGTGGCACCTTAGAGACTAACCAATTTATTTGAGCATGAGCTTGCTCATGCTCAAATAGATTGGTTAGTCTCTAAGGTGCCACAAGTACTCCTTTTCTTTTTGCGAATACAGACTAACACGGCTGTTACTCTGAAACATCTCTTTAAAGGCACTCCAGCTTATTCCTTAACCATTTAGTCAGCTACATCTAAGACAGCGAATGCAGATAATTCCCAGTGGTTATTGACTGCTCCAGGGGGACAGAGTTAAAGTTGCATGGACATTTACCTTAACTCAGTATTTCCTGTTTCTCATAAGTTTGAGTTCTGCTGACTTAGACACTCTGGAGGAGCACAAGCTATGTTTGGGCAACCTTCACTCTAAGTTAATGAAGCTTTTTGCTGTTTGTTTTCCTAGAGTTTTGTTTTGTTTTTCGTTTTTAAAAGAAAAATGTTGATAGGCACCTGTAATTATCACATCGGTGTGCGGTTCAGACACATCTGTGGAGAGGTAATAAGTGCTCGCACTTACAAATGCTTTTTGTCAGTAGATCTCGAGGGAAAGTTATTTTTCTCCTTGTATAGATGAAACTATAGGGGAAACTGAGACACAGAGGTGACCTGACTTGGCCACAGTCACCCAGCAGGCCAGTGACGGAGCCAAGAATAGTCTGAGTCCCAGCCATGGGGGGTCTACACATCCAGCTGCAGCATAGGAGGCTCAGTGGTGTGAAGTGGCCCTTTCATTTCAATTAGGTGTTCTTAGCTGAATGAGAATACCCCATGGAGATGAATATAGCCTACAGCAATACGGCTTGGAGACATATGTACTCATCTGAGTGGGTGTTACCATCCCCCTCCACAGTGCAAGGGAGCCTATGATATGCATATATCCTCACCCCAGTCTCAGCAGTGTTGTCTTGATGCATTCTCCAAGCATGCTTGTTCTAAGGTTATGTCAAGGTTCCTCCCCCACTCTGAACTCTAGGGTACAGATGTGGGGACCTGCATGAAAAACCTCCTAAGCTTATCTTTACCAGCTTAGGTCAAAACTTCCCCAAGGTACAAAGTATTCCACCCGTTGTCCTTGGAATGGCCGCTACCACCACCAAACTAATACTGGTTACTGGGGAAGAGCTGTTTGGACGCGTCTTTCCCCCCAAAATACTTCCCAAAACCCTGCACCCCACTTCCTGGACAAGGTTTGGTAAAAAGCCTCACCAATTTGCCTAGGTGACTACAGACCCAGACCCTTGGATCTTAAGAACAATGAACAATCCTCCCAACACTTGCACCCCCCCCTTTCCTGGGAAATGTTGGATAAAAAGCCTCACCAATTTGCATAGGTGACCACAGACCCAAACCCTTGGATCTGAGAACAATGAAAAAACATTCAGTTTTTTACAAGAAGACTTTTAATAGAAAATAGAAGTAAATAGAAATGAAGAAATCCCCCCTGTAAAATCAGGATGGTAGATATCTTACAGGGTAATTAGATTAGAAAACATAGAGAACCCCTCTAGGCAAAACCTTAAGTTACAAAAAAGATACACAGACAGAAATAGTTATTCAGCACAATTCTTTTCTCAGCCATTTAAAGAAATCATAATCTAACACATACCTAGCTAGATTACTTACTAAAAGTTCTAAGACTCCATTCCTGGTCTATCCCCTGCAGAAACCAGCATATAGACAGACACAGACCCTTTGTTTCTCTCCCTCCTCCCAGCTTTTGAAAGTATCTTGTCTCCTCATTGGTCATTTTGGTCAGGTGCCAGCGAGGTTACCTTTAGCTTCTTAACCCTTTACAGGTGAGAGGAGCTTTCCCCTGGCCAGGAGGGATTTCAAAGGGGTTTACCCTTCCCTTTATATTTATGACAGCTTACTCCACCCAGAGAGGCAGGGCTTCCTTACATCCAGTCTGACATTGGTGGGTGGGGAGGATAGAGATTCCTAGAGGGATAAGCCTCCCACATATCCCTACTCACATGCAGGTGGGGGCAGGCAGAGCGGCTCAGCCACCCTCAGGAGGACTAGCCCACTAGATCTCTGCTCATACAGGGGTGTGGAAAGGGCCAGATTCAGTAGCTGGGCAGAGGCCATTTCATCTCCCAACTCACAAAGTGGGTCAGGCAGAGGAGCTCAGATTCCCCCTCAAAATAGCAGTGTATCTGTGGACAGCCACTTGGGCTAGCTGCTCTGAGTACAGTCCTGAGCCAACCTCCTAATGCAAAATAGGTTTTTCACACAATATAAGAAAGTGTGCTCATTGCTAGTTGCATTTTGCTCAATATCCTTTCCTTAGTAATCGCCACTTTTACCATCTGTTATACTCTAAGTTACCATTTAACTCTCTTCTGCTTTACTGGAACACAAAATGATCTACGTTACTGACATGAGAATTTTTTAACCTGTAAGAGCTTTTTTACAAATGCAGAGACTAAAAAATAATTTATTTTCTGGTTGCATTTTACTTATCTCGTATGTATATATCAATTGTTTTGTCAAAATATACCTCTGAAATACTTCATGCGTTACTATTTTAAGCTAACCTGTTGCCTGCATGTTTGTTACAAAGGAATTTCTCACTGTTTTTAATTACACATTATGAAAATCTACTGTCGTTTATCTGAAGGGTTTTTTTTATAAACGTGTTTGTCAGCTTCATGCTTTCGTAGAGAATTTGAAAATGTGCCACTCCCATTGTGTGGTGTTTCTGAAAATGTTCTCTCTAGTGAAAGTCTCTTGTAGCAGGGTGGATTTGATTTAAATCATGATTTAAATCACTAGTCAGAAAGACTTGATTTAATCATGGTTTTCTACATAAAAGTGCATTCTTGTTGGTTGTTATAACCTTAATACATATTATTCTTCACAACTCAGAGATAGATGTAGGTTTCATTTTCAGAAGGTACACACTATACATTTTTAAACAATGATTTATTTTGAAAACTTCTCAGATTAGTTTTATAGCTATATCAGAAAATGAATAATTATTTGGTTATTTCCTTTACCAAAGGTAATTGAAGCAGATATTTATGAAGTTATTGGGAGGTGAACTATCTCCAATTCAACAGGCTAATCATTAATATTTGGAGGATTTTCTTGCCATGCTGTATTAGGAGGAGAACATCATGCAGACAGACATTTAAATTGTTTTATTTAACTGAAACAACAATGTTAAGTATTCTGGATTTTTTTTCTTCAACAGCAAACATATAATATTTTAACAAAACAAGCATATGTCTCTCACATTTATCTCAAGACTTCTTCTCCTTGTCCAGATCTATTCCACCCCCAACAATCTTGAATTTTTTGAAACTTTGCACTTTTAGAGCGGTAGGGGATTGACGCTGTGTACACAAATTTGCAGCGGGACAATAGGGTTGAGGTCTGTTTGTTTATTTTATTTAAAAACATTTTTTGCTGTTAACAAGCATGTTACCTCTGGAGACACAAATGGACAGTTTGAGAACTGCAAAACTAAGCATCTCGGATGGTATCTTCTAGATCAGGGATCAGCAACCTTTGGCATGCGGCATGCCAGACTAAGCCCCCTGGCGGGCCGGGCCGGTTTGTTTACCTGCCGCGTCCACAGATTCGGTCGACTGCAGCTCCCACTGGCCATGGTTCGCCGCTCCAGGCCAATTGGGAAGTGGCACGGGCAGAGGGATGTGCTGGCACCACTTCCTGCAGCCCCCAGTGGCCTGGAGAGGCAAACCGTGGCCAGTGGGAGCCGCAGTCGGCTGAACCTGCGGACGCGGCAGGTAAACAAACTGGCTTGGCCCGCCAGGGGACTTAGTCTGGCGTGCTGTGTGCCAAAGGTTGCCGATCCCTGTTCTAGATTGAGCATTGAGTCCCATTGGGTAGATAGAAAGATTAACCTAAATCTATACAGAAGCCTGCAGAACACCATAAAATTGGGTCCTTAATCCATGAACTAATGGAACTCATTTACAAAACATTACATGAATATATTGTCTCATACTAGAGAATTAGAATTCATAATCCCTCTTCCATGATGAGAGATCTTTGAGCTATAATGTATCTTAATTAAAACTATCTTTGCTTTTGTCCTCCAAAAAGCATTTTATCAAAAAATCCAATTTAAATAAAATGATTTTTTTTAAAAATCATGGATTTTTATCCACCCTGTCTTGTAGTTATAGTCTTAAAATTACTCATCCTATTACAAGCTCTGCAAACTGCCCTTCTTCCTTAATTGCTCACTTAAAAGTTGGAGACATAATTCAACTAAGATTTATACGAAGCTCATTTTATAAATTACTCCTAGACTAATTGTAAGGTGGTGGTGATGTTTTGCTATATTAAGTTGCCTTATCATGAAATGCCCATAACTCTGTGATAAATGAATGTCACAGATGTCTGTCTTCTGTTCCTGTTTCTTCATTTTCTTTTTATAAATTACTACCTTATGTCTTTTTCCACTACAGGTACGGAACAGGATGTTTCTTGCTTTGCAATACAGGTCAAAAGGTTGGTTGCTTGAATTAGAAATAGCTTGCTAGGAGTATGCATTTTTCAATTAAGTTGCTTCTCATGCTAAATAAGCAGATCTTGTTCCATAAACCCTTCATACTCAATAGGAAAATGTATCACGTGAGTCACTTCACTTCCTCCTCATCCCCCTATAATATTTTGGAATGTGTTTTTTTTTTTTTTTTTTTTCTTTTGATGCAAGGTCATAAAGTGCATAATGCACATAGGATTAAGCAAAGTTACCTTATGTTTTTAATGTAGAACAAATGTTAATAGCAGACAATTGAATATACGAAAGGTCAAAAAGGAAACTAGCTCATTTGTGCTCATGTACTCTCTTGTTAAGCTTCAGTCATTTAAAATAACTTCTGCGAAGTACCACTTTAAAACTAGTTTTTCTTGTTCCACTTAAAGTTGCTAATATAGTTCCTACAGATGCGGGAAAAGGGGCATCTTCTAATCTACAAGACTAGAAAGCAACATTTCATTCAGCCTATGGCTTGGTGAAGCTCCATTTCCTGGCTCCTAACTTGCTAAAAAGGGAAATGACAAACTTTCATAATCTCACCCTGTTCTTTTGCATATGCTTTTCTGCCTCACCTAAACATTTTTCTGCCTGTTGATTCCCTGTTCCCCTAGCCGTCTGCTCCTCTTCTAGTCCCTTGGCAGTACTGCTTGACTACTTCAATTGCCTTCCTTCTGTTTTCTTGGAAATTTCTTTCTTGCCTAGCAGCTCCAGTCTAGAGATAGCTAAGCTTGAGTCTGCTCCTTGTTACCAGCTTCTTCTGCAAGCCTCCAGGTTCTTCTTTGCAGTGAAGACCCTGGAAGCTTCTGGAAATAAGCAGAATCAACAAGTTTCCATGGGTTGCGGATTGGGATCTGTGCTAAAACATTGGCTAATTTAATTTCTAAACTTACTCACCTGTTATACTAAAGAATTTGTTTTTTCTCCTTTACTCTTTATAAATAAGGACCTCTCCTTCTAATTTGACTATTTTACAGTATTTTATGCAGTAATTTCTCTTAGAAATGTGACTCCTGACTTTTCCTGTTCAAGTAGTTGATGGTTTATCCATATTTTATTTTTTAGCCTGTATTGTCTGAACATGGCCTTCTGACCACAGTGGCTTACAAACTGGGAAGAGACAAACCTGTATGTTATGCACTAGAAGTAAGTATATGTGGCAATTGCTTCCCTCCCACACACACCTTTTTGACACTCCCCTCCCCCCCCCCCCCCCTTCTTGGAATCTTGATTCAGAAAAACTGTCCAGCAGATGGAAGAGTAAATCCTTCTATGTGCACAAAAGCCATAATTACGTCAACATGTTTATGAGAGACCATCTACACATACAGTAAACAAAAAGGAAAAAATAAGAGGAAGTCCTAACCTTCTATACCATTCTTAAATATACACTGTTACCCTTAAAACTAATTATCTTCACTCCTCACTCAGGGCAAGCGTGACTAGGTATTGCTTTGTCATCTAATGTAGTGTATTTTAGAGCAAACTTCTAAAAGATCAGGAGCATCTATCAAACCTGTGGAAGGCTCTATGTTCGTAAACATTGATCCTCCAAACACTAAGTACATGAGTAGTCACTCCAAAGTCAGTGGAACCATTCATGGGTCTGAAGTTTAGCACACTTTTTGTATCATCAGGATTTGGAGGTCTTAGGTTGGGATACATAAGGCATTCAGACCTCGCAACTGTGTATACAGAAGTCTAGATATGACAGCTCAGGGGCCTGCGACATAAAGCCAGTCTGACCAACATCTTCACAATTCTTCTTCAGGGGGGAAACAGATCTCTATGTGGTAGAGAACTGGAGTAGTGTTGACTTTCCTGCACCGCTGTGCTTTGACACTCCCCCAGCCACTGGACGCCTGTGGCTCCAAAGTGGTGGTCAAATACAATTTAGAGCAGTCCTGGCGAGCCCCAGGGTCCTAGATCTGCAAAGATGATATTTAGGCGTTGTTGTCCCACCTTTCTGAACTCTTGAATTTTTTTATGCTAGAAATTAGTAAACTCCAGCTATGACCATTTGTTTTCTGTTTCCCTAGGGCTCTGTTGCCATAGCTGGTGCTGTTGTTCGTTGGCTACGGGACAATCTTGGTATAGTAAAGTCTTCAAGTGAAGTTGGTGAGTATTCATAACTTGTAAACGTTTTTTTCAAACTGAATAGAGGGCTGACACAGTTTTGAAGTCTCTAGTGTTGAATAAAAGGTCAAAAGATGCAAGTAAAATAGAAGAGAGGGACTATAGTAAAACATGCATAGATGTATAACCAGTTCTTTCTGCAATTACTAAAAAAGAATACGTAAAGTTACATTTTTTACATTTAGCACTGTTGCTCGTCTAGGAAAACCTCTTGTTACTGCTGAAGTATGTAGAAATTACTAAGAGCTGTGCTACACTGACATAGCAGATTTATTGGCTCATTTAATATTGAGAAGTTTGGGATAAATAGTATACAGGTCTCACTGTGTAGTCCACTGAAAATTGTGTCATAACACCTACAAACTTGTTCCCATACTAAAAAATGGGGGACTGAGGCCCCAGACTTGCAGTGCGCTCTGTGCAAGGGGTGCATGGAGTTCATTGAAAACTTAATACCTCAATTTGCAGTACTGTACCAAATGACATTTAACTTGGACTGTGAATGTAATATCTGAGGATAATCCATTTTACCTGAGAATGGATTAACCAGGAGAAACCAGGGTAGCTAACACTTTTTTATATTCTTAGGAAATTTAACTAAAAATGCAGATGTGTAGTGCTTTGAAATTTTGGAACAGAATTGACTTCTGAAAAATTATCCAGATACATGGGATAAAATTTTGAAAAAGCATGGTCAATGACACAAAGGTTCCTAAGTCATTTGGACAGCCTTGTAAGTTTTACACCAAATCTGAATAGATTTCATGTTTTGTATTACAATAAAAAAGGTAAGAGTCGAATATCGAACCTATTTTATAAAGTTAGGCTCCTAAATCCATATTTCGACATCTAAATAGATAGATCCTGAAGTGCTGAGAATCCCCAGTTCCCACTGCCTTCCGTGGGAGCTGGGGTTGCGTGATTCCTGCACAGCTGCAGCTGAACTTCTGAACATTTTAATGGTTCAATCTTCAGTTTTTGTCAGCATTGCTCAGCATTTAGGAACATACCTTGATTACCCTCATCTGTGGGTAATCCCAGAGAACTTCTTTAGAGGGAAAATGTATTATCTACACATGAATACTTTTCTAAAGGGGCATTGTCAGCATGAAACCTGTTCAGTTTCAGAAGAGTTGAAAGTAGTTGCAGATCCTATGCATGACCCTACTTTCTCCTCACCAATTTTTGTAGTTTATAATTGCATATTCCTATTCCTCTTCTTAGTGTCTGTTTTCATCCACACAAACAGGGGAAATTTACTTCACTGTACAGGGGAAACTATGAAACAGACTCTACAGTATTGTCAGATGCAGAAAGCAAATAAGTTGGACGGGAGCGGAAAGAAAGCAATACTCATTTTTCAGTTAAGGTTGGCACGGGTGCTACCTTTAACGATAGTAGGTAAAACTTTCGAAAGTGCAACTCTTAAATATATTGTCCCTTCCAAGAACCAAATAAAATATCCAGAATTGCAAAGGGAGAAATAAAATGGCTCCTCATTACTGAAATCTAAGGGTATGTCTACACAGGGGTTAGAGGGGTAAATTCCAGCTCAGATAGACATACCCATGCTAGCTTTGGTTTGAGCTAACGTGCTAAAAATAGCAAGGTAGCCATACTTACACCAACAGCTAGATAGGCTAGCCACACTGAGAACATACTTAGGATTTCAGATGGGATTGTACTCAGGGTGACTAGCCTGTCCCACCACTGCGCCTATCTTTAGTGTGCTAGCTCTGATCAAACTAGTGCAGGTATATGTATCAAAGCTGGAGCTGGAAGGTGTCTTTTCCAGTGTAGACATAACCTAATTGAGCATTGCTCAGACTCTGAGGCATCTTGCTTTTCAGAAGAAAATAGATTCTAGTCCTGTGATACCAGTTTTTTGGTGTGTTCCTAGTAATGAATTTCAGCTTGTTTTTTTTCCACAGGGACCTGTGCGGGGTTTGGTGATCAAATTTAATTGAATAACATTGTAACTGGCTGAATAACAATAATACAACCATCTAAATGTCAGAGTAGCCAGGTGTATCTTCTAACTGCAGTTGATTTTGTTAACTGTTTTCATAAATGTGTTGTGTCTTTGAAGTATTTTGTCTCTTAAATAATTTCTGGAGCAGATGGCAAAATTAAATGTTTCTTTAGACTTAGATGTATTTGTGCAAAACTAAAGGCTTTTTGTATGTGTGCTAGAAAAACTTGCTGCAGAAGTGGGAACTTCTTATGGCTGCTACTTTGTCCCAGCATTCTCGGGATTATATGCACCATACTGGGAACCCAGTGCACGAGGGTAAGGATAACAATTATATTTGCAGGAATGACTCATTATATTCTGAAAAATCCATAGGTGGCTGCTAGAGGGCAACCAGAACCACTAACCATCATGGACCTTTCAAAACACAAACTTCCTTGAATTTGTTTTTGGGTCACCGGAGAGCACCACCCCCTGCTGTCTCACCAAAGGGGCCTGGAGCAGGGGCTGCTTGTGGTACACAGCAGGTAGTGGTGATGGCGGCTGCTGCTCAAAAAAAAAGTCATCTAAAATACACCCGGGAGCAGGAAGTTCTGTGTTCAGCATCCTTCCCCAAAACAAAAAACTCAGTAGAGAAAGCAGGGAAGAAACCTACCCTGGAGAAATGCAGCTGGCTGTGGATGAGGGGAGAAGCCAAAGTCTCCACCTTACCTCAAGAGCCTGGCAGTCTGTGGTAGGAAGTGTGGGGCAGAAATTAATTGTGATGGGTGAGTTTGGGAGGCAGTGCTCCAGAAGATCTCACCTTCCTTGCAGTTGCATTGTCTGCCTCTTTCCTTCCCATTTTCAATGCTGGTTTCTCGTTCACTTTTAATCTGTCACAGGAAGAGTTGAGGATGCAGAGCTTGTGTGTCGTCTTCTCCTTGGACGTACCTCTGCACATACAGTACATGGCCTACTTCCTCTCCTCTAGAAGAGTCACTAGGAACCAGCAGGCAACAGCAGTAGGAAGTGGGGAACTTGGTGCTGAGAATTGTCAGAGTTTCAGTTCCATCAGTGCTCCCCACACGTTCTCTGGATATTTTTAACTATCCCGCTGTGAGAAGGGTTCTCAATGTGGGTCCCATAACTGTCGTTCCTTTTGGAGAGGACATATGCTCATGGCCAACTCTCCCTCTTTCCAGCTTATTGGATTCTGTCTAGTGTATTTGCAGGCCCCATCAGATTTAACCAGCTGTAGTTTCAAGTAGTAGTCTCTTCAAGTTTGCGCTCTGCTGCTGCTGAATTTCCCCGGTCTCAGTGGGCCTTGGCAGTGGGACCTGTGGGAGCACCACAAGCATTATTTAAATGTGAAATATTTTTTCTTAAAACTCTTAAGAAGTCACTTACCCTTCCTTCTTTGAAAAAAAGAAGGAAGGAGGAGAGAGTGGGGGAGGGTAACCTCACCTTTTAAAACTTTAAAATAGGCATCCCATTTAGTGTAACACCTATGCAGTCCTGTTGAACCTCTTGTCCGCCTGTTCAAGATTTTTTTTAATTAAGACAAAATTTTGTATAAAAATATTGATGCTAATTTTTCAGGCCACTCTTCAACATTTGTTAGCTGTGACCCATGCCAAAATCAATTCTAAGAGAATGTCTAAAATAATATATAAATTGGCTTGTACTCCTTATTGCATCAAACTGGGTTTTTGTGCACTGTATGTTAATGCATCATTCAGATGTAGAACTGTTTGAAAAATTAGGTTGACTTGCTATCATATTCAAAGTACCATTGCTTGATGCAATTTATATAAGGGAAAATACTGCATTACTTACAGACCCCAAACTACTTTTGTTGGAACTTGACTATTACTTGTTTAACGCAGACTGGGTAACAGTTTTACGTACCAAGAACATAGTCCTGTCCCCAGTGAAGCCCTTGTTTGAGAACTGAAAGAACAGATATATAGTATATGGAGGAAATTGGAGGTTCTTTTGAAACACGAGATGGTTTGCCTGGCGAAGTCATCCTGTTTGCATACTTCATCTTTTTTTTTTTTTTGTGGGGGGGGGAGGACTAGTAGAATGTAATATTAGTTGGTTTGTTTTTTTCCCGGTGTGGCAATGAAATGAAGTATCCATGTTATAAAGATAATTGTGTTCTGTATGTAAAACAAAGACATTTTTAGGATTAAAATCCAAGGGGAGAATAGTCAATGGGATTTTAAAACATTACCATGAGAGGTTTTTATTCTATTTTCAGGTGTTCTAACTTTAAACCACAGTATCTATACGCAGTGCAATACGAATGTGCTTGAAAATCTCAGGTGTAAGACTGAAACATAATCTGACCAAGATTCGTGATCTTAGTCGCTTAATATTTGTTTTGTCTTAACAGTATTATCTGTGGCCTTACTCAGTTTACAAATAAAAACCACATTGCCTTCGCTGCATTAGAGGCTGTCTGCTTTCAAACACGAGAGGTAAAGGCAAACTTGCTCCTAACTTCTGGGGGAGGGGGGTTGTTTTTGAGTTTGAGTACAAACAATAATGACTTGTGGTATTTAAAAATTTCTCCAACAAACTGATGAAAAGATCCAGTTAAGTTTAGTAGCCCCAGATTTGTACAGCTATCAGGACATTGCTGTGCTCAGTGTTCCAACACCTATCTGATTTAAGAGCCTAAATCTCATTTTCAAAAAATGATTTAGGCATTTAAGAATCTAAATCCCATTGATAGTCCGTGAGATTTAGGCTGTTAAATCAGGTAGGTGTTGCAATATTGAGCACAGCAGTGCTTCCCTACCTTTACAAATCTGAGCCATAGTGCATATTCCACCTCTAGAATTGTTCTCCTCTGTAAGCGTTTCACCTTATCATAACAAATATTTAATATTACAGTGTCCGATGCTAATTTGGGCCCCATTGTGCTGAGCTCTTTGTGGTTTAAAAAAAAAAGTCAGTCCCTGCTCTGATGGGCCAACCAGTCTACCCCTACAATAAATCACAGCATTACAAGTTCATTCTTTTTATGAACTGCCATCAGTAAATCCTTACGATCCTCTTTCACCTCAGTTCCTCTTCCTTGCCCAAAGAACTGTGGAAGACCTCTAAACAACCTGTCTAGGCAGTCAAAGGTCTCCATTTGGTAGTCTGAGTCTCCGGGGTCAACTTTGTGTGAAGATGAAGCCATCTTCTCGGCTCTAGAGGTTAGATATATTTTTATTCAGGTCTGATGTACATGGGCCTTTTAAGCATGGTTTGTAGACTCTCTACAAGTCTGTAGCAGTAATAAGAGTCTAACACCTTTCCCGTACACATATTTTAAGAGTATATGTTTGAGTAATGTGGGAGCAAACCAGTATTGTCACTGCCTGCTTTCTCTTTTGTGGATGAATAGGACTTCAGAGGAATGTTCTCAGTCTGGAATTCTTCAACAATCTTTCTTTGTATTGAAAGAGGCTCTTGTGTTTCTGCACAGTAAAATGTATAATATGTAGTGCTCTTCTTTCAGATTTTGGATGCTATGAACAAGGACTGCGGGATACCACTGAGCGAGTTACAAGTAGATGGAGGAATGACTAACAACAAGATTCTTATGCAGCTCCAAGCAGATATTCTATGTATTCCAGTAGGTAAGTGCAAACTCACTGTTTAGACTTCTCAAGAACGCAATCAGAGTCTAAAAAGCTGAACAAACTTCATATGTAAAGTATTAGCTTTTTTTGCTGCTGGCCCTTCCCATCACTGTTCGGGGGTGGGATGGGGATTTAAATAAAAGCGCTGGCTAGCCTGGTTTGTGGGAGGGGAGTGTCCAAGGCCCAATAAGGATTGTAGTATTCTAGAGGTGCTTGGCTCTTTCTGACTTCCGTTACTGAAGCATTACAGCATCATAGTAGAGGTCTAAGATCTGGTGCAGGTTCTTCTTACGCAAGGTTTCTCATCCCGGTTCAGATTCTAAACCCACATGTAGGTTGTTGGAGTCTGATGTAGAGGCCAGTTCACAAGATTGCACCCCAACTGCATCATATATATGGGGGAGCGCTAAACAAAATCGCCAGTAGGGTGGCAGCTGCTAGGAGTTGTACTTCTTTCCCCCCCCCCCCCCCCCGCCTTACCCTCTTCCCCCCCCGCCTTCATTCTGCACTCTCAGCTCTGCCACGTGGCTTAAGTGGAAGGAAGTTCCATGACTCAAAGTGTAGAATGTGGAAAGACCGAAGAGAAATGTCACTGTGTTCTGCACCCAATGATGTGGGGGGAAGGGGTATCTCCCACATTGGCTATGAAGAGGTGGGTGGAGAAGGAAGAAAAGAAAATAATTTAAGGATTTTCCATGTATTAATGTGGTGAATGTAGTACAGAAACCTAGATAAGATCCCTCCCTCGGAAGAGGCCGGCTGAGGGGAATAAAGAGCCACTTCTTCAGGAAATGAAGTTTCACAGACCAAAGATATTGATGCAACAGCAGCGCAACGGGATTATAATAAAGGGCATCAAGCTGTGCCTGCAAGGCCATTGTATGGTGAAAAGGCTCTTCAGCTCTTGAGACTGAGCGCCATTGCTCTAAGTGGGTTGCTCTTTAAAGCCTCTTGCAGTATTATACCACAACACTTTTATAGGATTGCAGAACTTCAGCAGCAGTGAGAATAGAACACCTTTCCCAAACCCTTACTGTAATACTGCTGTGGCAATGTGGAGCTGCTGCGAATACTGATATGTAATTTATTAATGTGGTATCTGACCTGGCCAGAGTAGTTTCCATATAGTTGTATTGAGTTAATAGAATTTTCCGTGTCAGTGTGTAGAGCTAACTTAATACGGGTTGCTGGAAAAACAAGCAGGAAGGCAACACAATGGCTCCCAGATAAGAGAGCCCTGGCACACACTTCATAACTTTGAGAATCCTATGTTCTGTCTCCAGTGAAGTTGCGAGCCTTATTTTTGCCATGGCTGAGAGTTAACAGACCGAAGGGTTGTAAATAATTAAAGTGATGTGTTCCCTGAGAAGGGAAGGGATCAGAAAGACTGAGCAGAGACAGGAGGAAGAATTATCTCCCTCCTGCTTCCCTTCCCCCTGCGGAAGATGGAAAGACACCTGTCTAGCTAGATGTGTGTATAGTTTTTAATACTAGTTTTCTCTGAAATGTTTTTGTTCTAAATAAATAATACTTAGCTTTAAGAAGGCTATTTGGTCACTGTGATAACCACAAGTCACTGACTAAGGAGGGCACAGAACTGCAGGTACTGAACATAAGTCAGGCTTGTTGAGGTAATAGTGGTTAGCATCTGGGAACCACAGCCCGAGGCTGTGAGATAAGAGTGAGAGAAGGCTAGAAGCTTGAGGGAGATGCACTCCATTGAGGTCAGACATATTAGACCAGTAACCGTGACAACTGTGTTTAAAGGGAGGTTTGCAACTTTAAACCTTAGGGAAGCTAGGTGTATAATAGCCCAGTTAGGCCTCTTTGTCTATGCACTTTGACCCATAAAGAAAGATGGTTTGTGTTCCTTTGTTTTACTTTAGTGAAGCCATCAATGCCTGAAACAACAGCACTAGGAGCTGCAATGGCAGCCGGAGCAGCGGAAGGAGTTGGAGTTTGGAGTCTGAATCCTGGGGATTTGACGGCAGTGACGTGGGAACGATTTGAACCACAGATCAATCCTGAGGGTAAAAGAAATTTGAAATTTGAACTTTAAAAATTATCTGAAAACTCCCCAGCAGCCCCTTTCTGTTAGCATACATATAAATTTAAATTGAATGGTTGGCCAAAAGTTGAACACCCCACTGTAAAGATAGTTACTGGTAATTAGCAGTACCATTTCATAGAATCATAGAATATCAGGGTTGGAAGGGACCTCAGGAGGTAATCTAGTCCAACCCCCTGCTCAAAGCAGGACCAATCCCCAATTTTTGTCCCAGATCCCTAAATGGCCCCCTCAAGGATTGAACTCACAACCCTGGGTTTAGCAGGCCAGTGCTCAAACCACTGAGCTATTCCTCCCCCCTACCACTCAGACTGTGGTAACAAGTCTGTAGTGCTTGATGCTTCTGGCTTTTTAGGAGGGAGGTGTGGGTTCCGTCTGCTTGCTTTGCCAATAGTTGGACAATAATGATGGAGCAGGCAAAAATGACTTAATACCAAAGCTCTTTACATAGGAGCATGTCGTTTAGTGTGACTGGATTTGGTGGCTTTTGGTTTCAACCAATTAAAAACTGATTAAAAAAATCCCACTTACCCCTCTGAGTCCTCAGTGTTGAAAATTGTTGGCAAAGGATGCTAGTGGCCCCTAAACAGTCCACACAGTTGTCAGCCCACACAGGGCTGCAGAAGGGGCCAACTTTTTATAATTTTAGGAGAAACTTTTTCTATGTAGAGCAGGTCGTTATCTTTAAAATTAGCTCACTGTTCTAACTAATGTGTCATCTTGTATTCATTATAATGTTAAGTTTCTGTCTCCAGAAGAACCTAAGAACAGATACATGTGCAAGACTCAAGCATTTCTCCCTTTTTATTAGAGGTTTTAATATTTGATTGCATTGCTCTTTGCACAATTTTTTTGTCTGGGTGTTTTTAACAGCAATAAATTTCTGTCGATTTCCTCTCCTAGTATATTAACTTCAAAGTGACTACTACTGCTTCAATTTGGATTATACTTACCAATCTGCCTAGTGAATTTGTAGGGGAAAAGTTGAGTTTTAAAGCCTGATTCTCCACTACCCATATCCCAGCATATTTAGTTTTACCTGTGTTGAGTCACAGTTGAGTCAGAATGACAGCAAATGACTGCTTAGGAACAGGTACAGCAGAAAAGGATCTGGGGGTTATAGTGGATCACAAACTAAATAGAAGTCTACAGCATTATACTGCCTCAAAAAAAAAAAAAGCAAACATCATTCTGGGATGTGTTAGCCAGGAGTGTTTTATAAGCAAGATGTGAGAAGTAATTCTTCTACTCAACTCAGCACAGATAAGGTGTCGGCTGGAGTTCTATTCAATTCTGGGCACCACACTTGGGAAAGATTTGGACAAATTGGAGAAAGTTGAGAGGAAGGAGAGCAACAAATGATTAAAGGTCTAAAAAACATGACCATGAGGACAGATTGAAAAAAGTGGATGTGTTTAGTCTGTAGAAGAGAAGACTGAGGAACTGTGGGCGGAGGGGATATGACAACAGTCTTCAGGTACACACAGGGTTGTTATAAATTGTTCTCCTTAACCACTGATGATAGGACAAGAAGCAATGGGCTTAAATTGCAGCAAGGGAGGTTTAGGTTGGACATTAGGAAAAACTTTCTAACAGTCAAGGTAGTTAAGCACTGGAACAAATTACTTAGGTGGGTTGTGAAATCTCCATCATTGGAGGTTTTTAAGAGCAGGCTAGACAAACACCTGTTAGGGATGGCCTAAATAATACCCAGGGCATGGCTACACTTGCAGGCGTAGAGCAGCCTTCATAGAGCACAGTAGGGAAAGCGCTGCAGTCTGTCCACGCTGACAGCTTCAAGCACGCTGGCGTGGCCACATTTGCAGCACTCTCATTGGGCGTGGTGCATTATGGGCAGCTATCCCAGCATGCAAGTGACTGCAACATGCTTTTCAAATGGGCCGGGTGGAGTGTAACAGGGAGTGTGTTGTGTGAATGTGTGGGGGGGAGAGCGAGTGGGTTTTGGGGGGGCTGAGAGCATGTCAGCATGCTGTCTTGTAAGTTCAGACAGTAGCAGACCTTCCCTCCCTCCCTTGCCCCCCCCCCCCACACACACAGAGCATTCCACACTAATAGTTGCTTTGTCTTGAAGCAGATAAGCATGCGGGCTGTCAGAAACAGCGCTTTCAAAGGGCATATCTGCATTCCTACAGTGATTCAAAAACAATGAGAAGAGTGGCCACTTGACTTAAGGGGATTATGGGATGTTTCTGGAGGCTGATCAGAGCGCAGTAATGCAATTGCGCTCCAGCGGGGGGCACAGCAAATGTTATTCCGCTCGCCAAGGTGCAGTACCAGGAGTGCTGTAGCCGTGGAGTCAGAGCGCTCTATGTGCCTTGCCAGTGTGGACGGGTGTTGAGTTAGTGCGCCTGGGGCTCCTTTTATTGCGCTGTAACTCGCAAGTGTAGCCAAGCCCACAGTGCTGCCTCAGTGCAAGGGACTGGGGTAGATGACCTACAGAGGCCCCTTCCAGTCCTACAATTCTATGATTCTAAGTGAAATGCAGTAGAGAATAAAGTCTGTAATCCTTACTCTATAAATGTTTAGAGCTGTGAAGAATTGATAAATTGCTAGTTGTTCATGCATGAGTCTTTTTTTTTATCACTCCAGATATTCTGTTGTAATGGGGATGAGTTCTTAAATAACTGCTGTGTATTCTTTGGGAAATCTTTGCAGGACAGAGGTTTAATAGTGAATTTAATGTGTGGAAATCTAACGTGAAATTACATTAATACCTCTTTGTGATTCCAGAAAGTGAATATCGCTATGCCAGGTGGAAGAAAGCTGTAATGAAATCAATGGGCTGGGAGACATCCGAACCTCAGGCAAATGGTAAACCATTATATTTTATACTTCAGTGACTAGCACAAGTTGAAGGTCCTTCAAAACATCAGTAGCCCTCTACATTATGGAGATGTATTTTTCTCCTTTAAAAGACAGAAAAAAACCTCGCTTTTTATTACATTTTAGCACTTGGTAACACTGAACTGTCTATCTCTGCTTCTAAGCAAACAGCATTTTAAGGTTTAACCTTGTTGAATAGTTATTCCTTTTAAAATATAAACTGTACAGTTGAAAGGATGATGGCCTATTTCCTTGTTGACATTATCAGATCCTTTAATTGAAAAAAGATATTATTTGCAGTAAAAGGGCTATAGATGTAAAACAAATCAAACAGGAAGTGGATTTTCCTATGTAACTTTTAAGGAGATTTACTTGTGATGCTTAAGTCACTGCAAAGATATTAAAATCTTGGGCATGTACACCAAGAGCAGACTGTAGCTTCCTCTGAACTGCATCAGTAAAGATGTCTGCAGTAAGAGAACAAACATAGTATAAAGCTGGAAGCTATGAGTTAATACAGCGGTTGTCAGACACTTCCATAATGTGGCCCCATGCTACAAAAGGAAAATGTTTTAGGACCCTCATGTCCCTATTTTTAAAAAAAAAAAAAAAAAAAAAAAGAGGGGTGGAGAGAGGGGAGGGCAATAACTCCTTGAAACTGATTGTGACCCACAGGTTGAGAATCCGTGTACTAATTATTATGAAGTAAAAATAACATGGGACTGACTATATGCCCCATACAGAGAAAGCAACAACTTTCTGAACAACTAAACAGTAGCTACATTTTTAAAGTAGCATATCATTTCATACTTTGTGGTATCAGCAAGTTCAATTTAAACAAAAGCTGCCCGAGTTGGAGTGTAATCATCAACTGATTAAGAATAGTCCCATATGGCTAGATTCAGGCCTATAAAATAAGGCTGATTTTGATTTGAGCTAAATGAGCTATAGAAATGGTCCATGCAGCATGCTGCCCTCTCTGTGAAAGGGCAACCCTTCCTCAGAGAGAGAAGTTGCAACTTTAGATCCTTGCAAAAGACATTCTCAACTCATGTTAGTAAGGTAAATGAAGCACTGGCCTAAGATCAGTGAAAGTATTTCTGACAATGTTTGAGCTAGACTGCTCAAAGTAGATTATAATATACGTCTTATTTGGGGAGGGAGAGAGATTTAAAGCACACAATGCTATATGTATTTCTCTAGAGCACACAAAAAATACAACTATATTGCAATGTTACAAAAATTGGATTTAAGAACCAAACTCACGAGAAAATGGAGAGGTTGAGGGGGAAGCATTTTGAAAGAGGGAAGCTGCAGCAACTAGAGGGAATTACTTTGCTCCTGGGAACAGTTTAAATGCATATTAATTGGACATCTTATTAATTCAGTGTACATTTAAATACTCAGTTCATTGTCATTTTTTTAAAAAGGATTGGACTAGGTACACATACCTCATTTAATGTCACAAGCGCAAAAAACAAATTTATCTGGAATCCCTAGAAGAGCAAATACATAATCTTAATACAAATGACAAAAGTTCTTTTTCAGTAAAATGTCAGTTGTGACTGGGATGCCTTACATGGAACAAACTCGAATGTTATGTACCCTAAAATCACCAACAGCCAGAGAATGAAGTGCGTATACAGGGTGTTTCCCCATTAACAGAATTGAAAATTCTTCCAGCCCTCAAAAAATATGCTTATTTCCCTTTTCACTTAAAGTGATAAGCAGTGTGACAGGTTGGGTCACAGAAACTCCTTTGGGACTGCCACCTGGTGTGCTGAGACTACCTCTGAGCCCATTTTCCCTGGCAGCTCGGGACTTCAGTACCCTGTCATGTTGAGCCAGACCCCCTAGCCTGCTGCAAACACAGACACAGGTCTGAACCATGTCCCTCAAAAGCTGCAGGCTTAACTGAAAACAGCTTAAGAATTGCTTCTGTCTCCAACATCCAGATACCCAGTTCCCAATGGGGTCCAAACCCCAAATAAATCCATTTTACACTGTATAAAGATTATACAGAGTAAACTCATAAATTGTTCGCCCTCTATAACACTGATAGATATGCACAGCTGTATGCTGCCCTGGGAATTAATACTTGCTCTGGGTAAATTAATGAACAAAAAGTGATTTTATTAAATATAAAAAGTAGGATTTAAGTGGTTCCAAGTAATAACAGACAGAACAAAGTAAGTACCAAGTAAAATAAAGCAAAACATGCAAGTCTAAGCCTAATACATTTAAGAAACTGGTTACAGATGAAATGTTCCAATAAGCTTCTGTCACAGACTGGACTCCTTCCTGGTATGGGCCCAATCCTTTCACTGGTACGGTCCTTGTTCTAGCTCAGGTGGTAACTAGGGGATTTTTCATGACTGCAGCCCTCTTTATTCTGTTCCATCACTTTACATACCTTAGGCACAAGGGTGGAAGCTTTTGTCTCTTTGGGTCCCCACCCCTCCTTCTAAATGGAAAAGCACCAGGTTTAAGACTTGATCACATGTCCTGTGAGACACCCCGCCCCCCCCAGCCTTCATTCTTCCCAACCTGACTCATAGGAAGGCTTGCAAATAAACAGAGCCATCTACAGTCAATTGTCCTAGTTGATGGGAGCCATCAAGATTCTAAACCACCATTAATGGCCCACACTTTGCATAACTAAAGTAAGACCTCAGAGTTATATTTTATATTTCCAGTTTCAGATACAAGAATGATACATTCATACAAATAGGATGAACACACTCGGTAGATTAAGCTTTGTAATGATACCTTACAAGAGACCTTTTGCATGAAGCATATTCCAGTTACATTATATTCACACTCATTAGCATATTTTCATAAAATCATATGGAGTGCAATTTCACAAGCAGAATATAACTATTTACCAAAATGTACTTGCAGTGATCTCAGGTTACCACTGGGAGAATCTTTGGTATTTGCCTTCACTCTTATTTTGGAATAATTGTGCTTGCTTTCTGCTTGTGGCTTTATGCTGAATAATATTAGAGATGGGCTCTACCTAATAACTCTTGAAAGAGGATTCTGGATCCAGATTCAAATGTATATGGCTTGGACTTCTCTATATGGCATGCATGTAACACTTTAAATAACATTTTTGTGAATGTTACTACTCTTTTTTGTAACTTTTTTGCTGTTCATATGATTCTTAACGCAAATACTGCAATTTACATATATTTCTCTTTTCGTTTGCTTGACTGGAAACTCCTTCTACTGGATGACATCAGGTGACTCTAGTATCTTCTCTAGTCTGCCTTTGGGTTTTTATATAGTGAGTAGCATGATAATGTTAATCGGAGCAAAGTACATCTCAGGTTAGTTATTTGAACTAGATAATTCTACAGGGTCTCTACACTAGTTTAAATGTTCTTATCTTCCATTTGTTTGTTCTCAACAAGAAAGTTTTCAATGCTATTTGTTGCTCATGCACACAGAGAAAAGTTAAGGGTGGGAATTACACCTATAGTTAGTAAGAAAATGCAGGTGAATGCTGGAACTCTATTTGCAACTCATCCCGTTGCGCTGTAAGTTCTTTTTTGTTTTTTTGTTTGTGCAGAATTCTTACCTGAAGCAGGAGTTCTGCATAAACACTTGAACTGTATAGTCCATGGTGCTTTTTTGATTTGATTTGTACATCTAGTAAACAAGATGTACCCTTTGGAGCACGCTGACAGAGAATCATATTCTCTGCAGTAGTGTGGCGTAACTGGGAGTTTAAAATAAGAGTTTTAGCCTGTGTCCTATACTTCTTTTCTTTTAAACTACTTTGAGGGCCTGGCTTAAAGACCTAAAAGGGCAAATGTATTTTCAGCTCTCCTTGAAAGAGAGATAGGAGTTCAAACAATTTGAATATGTGTTTTCAGTTCTGATCCACTTGGAGCTATTGGTCTGTTTGTACAGACTTAGCAAACTAAACAGCTTCATTATTTTGCTCATATACACTTTTCAGTCTTCTCTTGATGCCGCAGTGCATCCTGTAATATAACTAACTAGATTTGTCCATGTATATAAAGTGAACAGAGCATGGTGGGCCTATGCATTTTAAAAAAAACAAACTTTTTTTTAAATGGGAAGAATTGTGTGCATGTGCAGTAAATATTTATTTTCAGAGACAGTCCTTTGTTTAAAAGTTAACGATAGATTAACAAGGTTTAAAAATAGTGTCTTTGAACAGCAGAAACACAAATGTCGTATGTATATACATTATTTTGCTTTCTTACAATATAGACCCACGTGGCTTATTTTGAGCTTTTTGTTTTAAAAAATATACAAACGGCAAGTTTTCAGCCTGAAGCAGATACTTTAACAGCATAGTGGCCATACATTTCTGAAACACTGACCCAAACTGTTAATGACTCTGGAACACTGTTCTAGTGATCTGAAAATAATTTTTCTATTCAGTCTGTTGCTCATACTGTTCAATGCTACTTTTTCTTGCATTGTGTTTTAAAGATTGCGTGTGGCCTGTACTTCTCAGAAAGTTTTATGGTAAAAATCAAATTGAGAGGCTTGCCTTTGATTTACTAACTCTGGAATATATCCGAAAATGAGTTTGATGAGCTGCCACTTAAGTGGATAGTGCAGCACTCGAAGGCGGGCCCTGGCTGAGAAACCCAGTTACAAGTCAGTACTCTATTAAAACAAATTTCTACAAGTAGGTACATTTTTAACAAGCTTAATGAGAACTCTTCAGTTTTAATTGCAGTACTGATTCCTGACCACATCTGGGACACCTACAACAATATGAAATTTGACATTCGAAAGCAAGTCAATACTGTGCCCATTTCTGCTTATGATTATTATTATTTTTTTTAAATGTTGGGTTTATTTGTTTAAAAATGCTTTGTCCTGTAATCTAAGTGCATATCTAAATTCTCATGCTTGGAACCAATGTGAATCTTAATTCCTTCCCACCCACTAAAACTAAGTCTTATCAGCTCTCACATGACACCTGCAGGAATAAAGGCCTGGGAAAACAGAATCTCTGCATCACTCTGACCTTCAGATCATGTTCCTCCTCTTGTTTTCAAGTTATCATGAAGTGAGGGTTCACTGGCTAAAAACAAACTTCAAAACCTCAGCTATATTTTTAAAAGAAATTTAAGGCAGGCATGCAGAGATGGGCTTTTAACATATTATTTACATGGTAGGCTTTGGGGGTGGGGAGGATATAAAATTGAAACTGGTTAACAAACTCAAAAGGGAAAAATCCCTTAATTAGAAGGGACTTCCCTCTTTAAAAAGTCACATTTGGTCACATGCTTTCTTATTTACAGCAGCATAATCCCACTGGCTCATTTGAGTCTTGATGACTGCATTGGAGCTGCAGTGTCAATTAGAAGATTATTTACTTAATTTAACTGAGGTTAAATTTCCTGTCTTGTATGCAGTGAATCAGCACCAGGCAACAACACAGTTGTTAATCATCTGCCTTCTGGGCAACCTTGTGATACTAGAGCTACTGCAGGGGGAGAAGAATCTCTCCTTGCTAGGACAGTATCTGGAGCACTAGTGCAGCAAAGCCATTTTATACAGAAGCTGCCAAATTGTAAATTGTCCTGTAATGTAGTCGCTTCATCACTGCACCAGAAATCAAACAGGAATCACTTAATTATTAACACCTAAAGATGTCAGAGTATGACCCTTGCTCCAAAGGAAAAAAGACTAATGGTGCATCTAATAAACATTGTTTTCATTAAAAAGAGGAGGAGGACTTGTGGCACCTTAGAGACTAACAAATTTGAGCATAAGCTTTCGTGAGCTACAGCTCACTTCATCGGATGCATCACAAAAACTTATGCTCAAATAAATTTGTTAGTCTCTAAGGTGCCACTAGTCCTCCTTTTCTTTTTGCGGATACAGACTAAAACGGCTGCTACTCTGAAACCCATTGTTTTCATTGTAACTTACGTAGCATACTGAGTCCTGGAGCTGCAATCTCATTAGATTTATTTTTTAAGCTTAGCTGCTTGACTTCTCACTTGATGTGAGATCTCTAACCAAACATAAAATAAAACCTTGGGTGCTTTTTGAAGTTTCACTAATTATTTCTTGTAGTGACTTTTCTTATTTTGGTGAAAATTAGCATTCTGTCCTTAGAGTTGAAACTGAAGCAATGTCTCCACATGGTGTATTGTGCTGTCCAAGTTACTTCCTCTGAAAGATGGTATAAAAAAGATGGTATAAAACTTCTGGTTAAGATCCCACAAAGGGCGGCATTGGCCCTGCTGATGAGGCTATCTTCCAAAACATGTCATATAATTCCACCTACCTAAATTCCTCTGCTATTGCACATGTATGAGACATTCTTCCTCACCTTTTGTCTCTTAAATTGTTGGGTGTTCTGGTGGTTACTGCATTCAACCAGAGAGATGGCTGTGAAATTGCAAACTAGTTACAGATGGGCATAACAGCACCTACCGCTGAAATGCAGAAAAATCTATGCAGATAGGCTAAATTAGGATTTTAACTGTGGAAAGCTGATCCCCGTTTCAAGAAAATGAAGCTAAGAGCATCCTATTTCAACCCCTCCATGTGACATTAAATGTGTTGTGGTACATTCTGTACTTTTGATGCATAATCTTTTCTGTTTAAGGAATTGACAAATGAGGCTACTTAATGGATTACCGGAATACGGCCTGTTTGGTTTATGTACGAAGAGAGAAGAATCCAGTTATCACCCAATATGATGGCACTGTTTGTTTGATTAGTTAATTTATAAACCGATCTGTTGTCTGACCTACAGAGACATCTAAGGTGGTGGATTTCTAACTTGAAATAAGGAAAGTAAGCTCCCTTACCCCCCTACCCCCCCACCCCCACCCCCACACAAAATATACCATTCTTTTCTCCTCTCTGACCTCCATTTAAGTATCCTTTCAAGGTCCATAGGTCCTAACTTTGTTTGAGGACGTGCCATAAATAGAAGTTGTAACCTGTCTAATTATTGGTACTTTATTATAATGCATTACAGTAAGCCATAAAACAGTTAAATTAT
The DNA here is from genome assembly GCF_965152235.1 of Eretmochelys imbricata. NCBI lineage: Eukaryota > Metazoa > Chordata > Testudines > Cheloniidae > Eretmochelys > Eretmochelys imbricata. Next base: position 148,541,937 of record NC_135572.1, read on the forward strand.
TTCCCAGCTGCTGTGAATTAGTTGTATTTCTATGGTTGCTAAAAGGATTTTTTGTTCAGTGGCTGCTGGATTGAAACATCTCTATTGGTATAGGGTTTTTGTTTTTTTAACACTGACTTAGTACCGGACACTTTAATATCTGCAGACTCTTCTTAAATATTGATCAAAACATTAAATGAGGTTTGATTTATTGTCTCTAGTATACATTCATGGGAGGATCATTGATAAGAACTATTTAAGACACTAAATCCTAACTCTGTCTCTTGGAAGGGAATAGGGAGAATCAACTTTTTTGGTAAAGGCCATTTTTGTACATTTGCATTGTTTTGAAAGCCAGATTTTACACAGGCACACTGCTCACAGGAGAGCCTCGTAGTCCGTAACAACTGATAGCCCTTACAGTTAAAGGGATGTATTGACCTTTGTTGTCCCATGCTGTATTTGGGCTTTTCTCATACCAGTTTAGGATACTACATGATGCACAAAACTTTAGGAAGATGCAGCTATTGCTGTTTACACAAAGAGGATCCACTCTAAATAAGTTGTTCTTCCTCATCACTTCATGTTCTTGATCACATTTAGTGTATCTTGGGGACAAAAAGCTGCTTCTGAATGTGCATGACCATGTTTTTACTTAATGAGCTTGTTTTGTGTCCTGAACTGTGATGTTTGCAAGCCCAAATCCAAGCTTTGGGATACACAAACTTGAGTATCCAAAACTAGACACTTAAGGTCTAAGCCACAAACTTAGAAATTGCCTTCAGTCCACTTAAAAATGTAGACCCGGTATATCTAAACAGATAGTCATCTAAGATGATCATAGGAAAAGTGACAATCTGACAGTAGCAACATAAATTATTTAAAAGCTTATTTGGTAGGGCAGAGAAGATGTTTCTGCAGATGCAAGATGATACTAATGTTACAGTGACACTGAGGAGGAGAGTCAGTGTGGGAACTTTCCTGTCATTTATTTTGAATATTTTTCATAGGTGCACTAGGAGCTGAAGGGAGTGTTTTTGTGTTCAAAAGCTCTCTCCTGGTCTGTTTTATGCAAAAGCAGTCATTCGCTAAAAAAGCTTTATTTCTTCCATAAACTGTAAAGGAGGAGCTAGTAGAGAGTAATAAGTATTGGAGCTGCATAGAAGTTCAGGTCTGTACATGTTTTTAATATAAACTGCCTTTTTATTATCAAGTGCAATGAAGTCTGAAAACATCTGCTTTTTAAATGTTCACTGAGGAATATATTTTCCCATTGATGCTTATATAACTGATTGATACTCGTGGGAGTCTTCTGCATTGGTGGAAATATATAACCTCCCTTCATACCCATAATCTGTTCACTCAGGCCTTATGTCACTTGAACATACTTTGTCCACACTAACTTCTGCAAATACCTAGTGTTTGGATACATGTAGCAATAAAGGTTTCTGGTTTTCAGTATGTATTCAGATGTAATTGTAGAAGTATACTGAAGGAGGAATGTAATCACTAAATAATGGTAAAACCACAAAGCTCCTCAACTTTACACAATTCTCAATCTTCCCTTTGTGACTTACTCTCTAGAATCTCACATCTATACTACAGGGACTACATTGGCATAGCTACAGTGCTATACTTATGCCATCTTAATTCTGTATTGTGGAAGTAGCCTGCTCCCATAGAAGTTTTTCCATTGGTATAGGAACAGCACCATGCCAAGGTGATGGTGTTTTGGTTGATAGAAGCATGCTTTTGTTGACCTAACTGCATCTACACAGGGGGTTAGGTTGTCATGGCTACATTGCTTTTGAGAGGTGAATTTTTCACATCCCTGAGCAATGCAGCTATGTGGAGCTAATCCCTAGTGTAGACCAGGCCAAACACCAGGGACCAATGTAGTGCTAGTTGCCCCTGGAGGAGGACACAGATTAAGGGTGGCCATACCCTAGAAAATGGGGTTTCTAGTTAGTTATTTGCCAAAATTAGTTCCCAAGTGGTTATTTTCTCCAGATTAATGCTGAAACGGGAAACCTGTAATATGTAATGAACCTGAAATCATTAATTTCATTGTGTTGCCTTTTACACTGGTGTATCTGTTTTTTGCATAGAGTATTGATTCTGCTGGTTTTCTGACATATACAACCTATTGTGAGATGATGCTGTTCCAATTGCAGTTTGTGAGTAAATGATTGTAACTTATTTTTTGTGAGATTCAAATTACTGTTGCAGATATTTTTTAGGTGTTATTTCAACACCATTGTTAATTTTCTACCAAAATAGCTTAAATTAACTATAAATAACTTGAAAACCTCTTCAAATAAATTGTGTGAATAGAAATTGACTTTTTTCTATAAATTGCCAGATTTATGAATTCTTACTTGAAAAACATTGACATTGAAATACAATGAATAAATTGGCTTAAAAATTTGTCTCAGTTCTTGCTTGCAGATATGTACTTGCAGAGGAAAACATGAATGAAAACTTAACATGCAGGATGCCATATGGACTCCAAGAGGTGTAATACGCAGTGGATTCCTATCTAAATCACCCCCTCCCCCCGCTTTATTCAACTCTGGATAAAATCTTATTTTCCAAAGTTTGGTTAATTGGTTCTGCTGCTTGCTCTCACTTGGGTTGATCGGTGGCATTTTCAGTTGTAAGGATCAGATTTGAAAGTGCTTTGATATTTTTCTGTTTCTCAGTTATTGAAGGAAATAAGACTATTGTACGATGAGGAGCCATTGCATGGGGGCAGGGGAGATGTAAAACAATGAAAGGACTATGGTTTGAGGATATTGTCGAGGGGTAGGTCAGTAGGTGCATGCAACTGCATGATGCTATAGAATGGATTGGGAGAAGAAGTCTATCTTAGAGAGAGGTTACCTATGTGTGGTAACTCTTGTTTTCTGAGTGTATATTGTCTCCAAAGGCACACTGTGGGTATATGGCTACCACAGACTTTACATCCATGTAAATTGCTGTCGTGTGACTGGTTATGGGTCTGAGTAGTAACTGGTGTGTAGGGGGTGCGTGCAAGTCTCTGGCCATTATATTCAGACCCCCATCTATTTCACAAATCCATGTCTGGGACTTGCTGCAAAATCCATCTTTCACACATAATTGTGCCTAGAATACAAACTTCCATTCAATTAAAAATTTTAAACAGCCCTTATGGCTGAGAGTCTGTAGAACAGTGGCTCTGTTCCCCATCAAAATGGGTGACTTGCCTTTAGGTTTCAGACTTAACGAAAATGAACAACACCCACTTCACTGCTGATCATTTTAGCAGAAACCTCCAGCAGATGTGATTACCCCACGATATCAAGCTGTTTCCATTCCTCTGCAGGTATCAAACACCCCAGTAGCCCCTTCTTAACAGCCAAGATTCTAGCTGTGCCCCAGAGAGCTGACATTAGGAAATATACAAATCACTAGTATATCAAAACCTAAAAATAGTGATGCTAGCACAAAATCAAACTTGATGTAAAAATACATATGCCTACTGTACTGATTTGTTGTGCAAGGAAGCTCTTAGAACTCTGTCTGCTGGAGCAAGGTGCTGTAAAACTCTCATATGTAAAATTAGGCTTCCAAGTAAAGAGAACCTGATTCGCAGGGGCACTGCAAATTTTGGACTAGATTTTTTTTTTTTTTTTCCCCCAGCACCCAAGTCTGCGAATTTTGGCCACCATCCTTCTGCCTAGAAAATAATTAATCTTTCTCAGTGAGAAACAAACATACTATGAGATTTAATAAATTCAGTGTGATTATTTTCCTTTTTTATTCAGTTTGAAAGGAATATGTTTAGCCCCAGTGATGCCCAAACTTTTCCTGTCTCGCCCACCCCTTACCAGTAATGGAATCTGTGTGTGGGGCTCCTCCCCCCTCCCCCCATTACTGCACAGTTAGCTCAGCAGAGGACCTTGCGCAGTCCTTAGGGAAGAACCAGTGAATTTTGTCAATGTTCAAGTCTTGCACACCTCAGAATATGTGAGTGATCCTAACTGTATGAAAAGTTCTGTGGAAGGGATTAATTTACCCACAGTAACTTAATGGATCTTGAAGATGATGCAGACCTGTCTTTGATGTGAAGAGATTAAAGCAGCTATTAAAATGCTAAATATAGGTAAATCCTCTGGGAGGATGGCCTGTCTGCTGAGTTTCACAAAGCTGCTTCTGATAAGATAGCCTATTCTGCAGTCACTTATGCAGGGAAAGCACCCACTGACTTCAGTAGGAGTGTGTCTGCATTGTGAACTGCAGCTTGAGCCAGGTAGTATTAGAGGCTGAGGAAAAGAAAACATCAGTTCATTATTTTGTAGAAAGCAGTTGGCCCTTCCATGGCAGCTTTCATCCAAGGATCTCAAAATATTTGTATTGCCATTTTATTGTTTGCCTTTTTTTAAAAGGATTTTGATGTTTAGCTGTTGACAAGGAGTTAGTCAGTTGTTGGTTAGGAATTACCATACTGGATTGGACTCATGATCCACCTAGTCTGATATCCTGTCTCCCACAATAACCAGGATCACCCATCTCACAGAGAGGCTCAAAGAATCCAGCTGTAGGAAGATGTGAGATAATGTGCTCCCTATGAAGGCCTTAACCTAAGTGTTTTAAACCCTGTTTTAAACCCTAAAGCATGTAGCTCTAGCAAAAGTTTAATTTTTAAACCTCTTTAATTCTACAATAGCCTTTTTGAGATGGGGTGGCCAGTACAGCATCCAGTATTCTATATTAGGGTGTGCTATAAACTGAGCATAATGGTGTATTTTCAATATTCTTCCCAAGCCTCTGGGTATTTTTGTGGTCTCCAGAAGTTGACTTACTATTAAAAGGTTATTTAATGCTATGTGTCATTGGAAGCTATAAAACACTTTACAATTCTAAGCCCCTTCATTTAATAAATTATGACAGTTCATTATAAGAAATTATTCCCTGTTAGTGTTGAGTGGTTTGTTTGGAAGGTTGCTCTAATAAGTTTCTTTCCCAATATGCTTACAGGTCAAATAGACGGCAAGTGAGGGCTTGTCTACGCACTAGATCAGTTTGGAATCAGTCAGGTTAGTACAATGCCCTCTAATGTAGACAGTTATATCAGTGTAAAGGTGCCTGTACTGGTGTAGCTTATTCCTATAGATTTAGGGGAATTCTGTTCCCTTAGCAGTGTGCATTGATACCGTCATTACTTATGTGACCATATAATATTTTTTCCCCACATGACCTCTGCCTTGGCCAGTGCGTAGGCTGGATGATGATCACTTAAGTAGCTGTTCTGTATTTTAGTTTTAAACTCATTGTTCATTGAATGGCCTATGATTTACTACACACTATTCAAACCCTGCTCAGTCTCCATGTTTCCTCTATCTTCTTTTCATCTGAGTCTGGTGGATTCCTCTTCTACGCTGCGTGGGTGTAAGCAGGGCCCAGGGGGTCATTGAGAGCACATGGGGTAGGGAGGAGAGACTCGGTGCTCTCTGTTCTGTTGCCCAATCCTACCCTAGCCTGCAGCAGCCACTAGTGGGGAAGTCCTGAGCTGGAGGGAGCATGCTCATTTGCACTGTGAGGATGGCACATATGTAGGCTGGCTAGCACTAGCATCTGTCAGAGGCTTGGGTATGCACTGTGATGACAGAATCTTCAGAGATATTAAGGGCTAAACTGAGTATCTACTGGGCATGTGCCAACTCTGATTTAATTTTTTTAAAGGCATAGATCTTGGTCACACTTGTGCACATTTTCACAAAAACAGCAAAATGCACATCCCTGACCTAAAGTTCACCTCTGCCAAGTTTTAAGTCCCTAGTTGAAAATGTGGGGATACTAGTTTCTCAAAGAAAAGGTTGCTAGCTTTTTTTTTTTTATGGGAAACATATTTTCCCCTAGCCTTAGTCTCAGAAACAGCTGAATCATTTTGGCTAAAAATTTCCAAAACAAATGTAGCCTGAGGGAGAAAATCAACACAGAAAACTTTACTTCAAATAATTCAAGTTGGTAAACTTATAAGCAACTTAAAGCAGGGTCTTACAATGGGAAGACAGCCTTAATTGTGCAGCGCTACCTATCCAGCCTATAATAAATTAATCATCTAGTTCTATTCACAGTGGGGTAGGGGAGTAAGATAGTAAGATATGAACCTCAAGCAGTTGGACACTTGAATTGGCAGAGAGTTGTGTGACAGATGAGTGTTTGAGTGTGTGGGTGTAATCCTTCGCTGTTTAAGGGCCATTACAGCTCATGAATAAAGTAGGCTGTGTTTATGGCTACTTACGTCTTTCCTAACACGATAATCCCCTCTTGTTAGCCAGACCTCTTCCTGGTTTCATCTATTACTGTTACTACAGAATTATCTCTTTTTTTCTTCTAGCCCCATTTGTTACACACAATCAGTTTGCTGTATTTCTACAAGGTGTGAATATTAACTAGAGAAGTAGGATTCATTACAGCTTTATTTCAACTTCTGTGTTTAAACAGAACCCCTGTTGCAGATTTTATGAGTGAAACTTCAGGAATATGCCAGCTGAGCAGCGTAAGAAGCTCACAGCTGTGTCAGTGCACTTCAGAAATGTCCTGTTGAAAAGAAAAAGAATTCTGGTGAGGCACCAATCTTCCCTGCAAGGCACTCTAAAATTACGTCTCACCAAGCACAACACTGGCTTCCCTAGACCTACAGCATCCCAAACCATCCTCCTGTATCTCATCCTCAGTTACTCCCAAAATCCCTCCCCCAAACACAGGATGAGTTTCAATGGACTGAGCCTACCCATTCCTATCACTGAATGCTCATACCATGCACTAAGCCAGCCCATTGTCTACTCAGTGGTGTGTGCCTATAGCATTTAATGACCTCACTGGTTCTCTACTCCCCATTTTGATCTCAGCACTTGCTTTCTATGGTATGACCTGAGCCTGGCTGTCCTGTCCACCTGCACTTAGTGCTCTGTGCCCATGCAGAGAGGATGTCTGTGGCACAGGACAAGCCCATGTGTTCTCAGCAGCCACTCCCAGTTGTAATGTGGTGTGCCTGTGGCAGGCTGCACACCTGCCCTTTCTCAGCTCACCATCCCGTTTCTGAGCCAGCCCGTTCTCAACTCTGTCCCATCACAAATTTGTGGCCTGACCGCCCTGTCTCCCACAACCTTGGTGACTGCATGAACCACTGGGCTACAGGGTTGACGCTATTAGCTTTTGCAAGAAAGGGCTGACCAGGCTTACATGCCTAATGCCAGGCATAGGCTTCAAGTGGAGTTAGGTGTTTAACTCCCTGTGCCAGGCAGGGCTGGGGCAGGGGAAGCGAAAAAATCCCCATGGCAGAAAGTCTTAGAGGCCAGGGCAATTAACTAGGGCTCCTTGAGCTAAAGATAGCAGTCCAGACTTTTTGGCCTGGGCTCTATGACCCCCCCCCCCACCCCCTTAGGGATTCAGAGCCCAGGCTCCAGCCCAAACTTGTTGCTGCAGGTCTTTTGTAAACCTCTTCTTTGTGTCTCCAGTCCTGAGCATGCCTATTCTCAGCTCCCCATTAGTGCATGTCCGTGCCATGCTCTGAGCCAGGCCATTACCACCAGCCCAGCCCAGCCCAGCTCAGAGTTGTGTGTCCTCAAACTTTTCAGGGTTGTGCCCCAGCCCCAATCTCTATCCACAACCCCTTCCAGCCAGGGTTGGGAATGGGACCGCCGCTCTGGGGCATGGGGGAACGGGGACATGGATGGGGTAAAGGGGCCAAGGCTGGGGCCACAGCTGGGGGCGGAGGCGGGAGCAGAGTGGAGACCCAACTGGAGGGCCGAGGCCAGGAGCCAGGGCTGGGGCCAGGAGCAGAGCTGGGTGACACTCCCTCCCTGCTCCCTGTGGGGTTTGTCCAGGCCGCAGCTGTGTGCCCCCGGGTAGACCGCCAGGTCTACAGCAAATAGTGACCATACCAGATCTTTGCACCCCATTTCAGTCTTGGCACTTGCTGACTGTGGTATGAACTGAGCCTGTCTATTCTCAGCTACATGACCAAGCCTAAACAGTGTGTGTCTGTGGCATGGAGCAAACAAACCTGGTCTCAGCAGCCTACTCTGGCCTCACGACAAGGTGCCTGTGATGTACACCACTTCTGAATGGCTGTGCCCGGCACCAAGCCAGCCCAGTCTCAGCTACGCAGCCCCATCGAAGACCAAACCAACCTGTTCTCAGCTCCCGCCCACCCTCGTCAGGTTGTAAGGGGGGGAAGGGGTGTCCACACCTGTTCTCTCAACCCCCTTTTTTTGAGCTTAGCACTTGCTCTCTGTGCCAGGCATTGAGCTTTCCTGTTCTAATTGCCCCACCCCAAGCTGTTTACTGGGTGACTGCGCTATGTGCTGAGCTTGCTGGTTTTCAGCTTCCCTCCACAGACTGCCTGTTAAGTTCCTGTGCCATGCCCTGTCTCAGCTCCTTGCCCCAGCCTTAGCGCTTTGTGGCTGTTCTCTGTGTGGTTGCGCAGCTCTCACTCTGGGCGCAGGGCTGTGTGCCTGTGACATGCACGTTCTCAGCTCCCCACCTTTACAGCCAAACTGGGGGGAGGTATACACTGAGCCTGCCTCATCTGAGCACGGATCTGCAGTCTCGGCCAGCACTTTTGCCCATCCCAAGCATGCACTGAATTGTCCATTTCATGGAAGAGGAGGACTGGAAGGGTCCTCAGTAAGTCATCTGGTTCGGTCCGCTGCACTCAAGGCAGGACAAACTAGACCATTCTTGACAGGTGTTTGTCTAACCTGTGCTGAAAAAAACCTCCAATGATGGAGAGGCCACAACCTCCCTAGGCAATTTCTTGGCTCCCTTATGTGTATTGACAGTATGTCCCTGGGGCGTGTACCAAGCCTGGCCTTTCTCAGGTCTTCTGCCCCGGAGAGTACTGGCTGAGCATGTCCTGCATAGCCAGCCTGTTCTCAGTGTCTGCCCCAGCTGTAGCATGGCCCAAATAACTCCAGTCTTAGTTCCCAGCCTCAGTCATAGCTCTGTGTGTATAGACCATACGGAGCTATGATTGCGGCTGGGAACAACATCTAACAACACATGCCCATTCTCAGCTCCACTCTACCGAGGCAGCAGTTCCCGGGTCCTGTGATATACACCAAGCGTATCAGTTCTCTGCTCCCCAACCCGATCCCATTACTGAGTACCTGGCTCAGCCTGTGCTCAATGCTCCATCCTTTTTCAGTACAACTGGGCACTATGCTGTGTGCGCCCATACCAGGCCTGTTATCAGCTCCCCATTTCAGTCTCAGCACTTGCTTTCCATGGTATGAACTGAGTCTGTCTGTGCTCAGCTCTCCTGTCCCCACACAGTTTAATTTACCTGTACCATGCACTGAGCTGGCCTGGTTTTAGCGCCTCTGTCGCCACTGTGTGATTGTGGCATGCACTGAACACATCCATTTTGAGCATCCCACCCAGATAATAACTGTGTGCCACAGCCAGGCACCAAGCCAGGTCAGTCGGCACTGTGCGTCTGTGGTAATGAGCAAAGAAACCTCAGCTCCCAGCCCTAGTTGCAACTCTGCATGCTTCTGGCATACAGCAATCCTGCGCATTCTTCACTCCTGTTCACAGCCCTTATACTGTGTGCCTGTGATATATCCCAAGTCTACCTGCGCTCAGCTCCCCCCAACCTCTGATCCCATTAGTGAGAGCCTGTCCTGCAGTGCTGTGTACATATGGCATATGTCTGGTTTTTTAAATCTTAGTTGCTTTTTGTGCCATGCACCAAGCTTGCCTGGGCACATCTCCCCACCCCAGTCTGTTTACTGTGTGTGTCTGTGCCATGCACTGAGCCAGCCTGGTCAGAGCTCCCTGCCCAAGTCTCAGAGCTCTGGCTGCCTGGTCTGCTCTCCCAGGCCGTGGGTACTGTTCTGTGTGCCTGTGTTATGTACCAGTCCTGCCTGTTCTGCGCTCACATCACTTGCCTTGCAGTGTGTGATTATGCCAGGGACTAGCCTGCCCCTTCTCAGCTCTGCACACTGGGCTTAATGCTGTGTGTCTGTGACATGCATTTTCTGTTTTTAGCACTCCCCCCTGGACTCAGCTCTGTGTGCCTGCACCATGCCAGTCTCAGTTAATCCACAATCCTGTCACTGTGTGCCTTTGGCATGTTTGGCTGGTCTCAATCTGTCACCCTAGTCTCACAGCTGCATGCCCTTGCCATCCACTAAGCTTGCCAGTTGTCTTCCTGCAATGCTACTTGTCTGTGTCAGTCATTGAGCAAGTCTGCTTACAGCTCCCGACCCTAGTCTCTACATCGTGGGTCTTTAGCATGCACCTGGCTCCCAGCATTGTGTGCCTGAGATGTGCACTGCCTGTGTCAACTCCCCAGTTTCAGATGTGTGTTTTAGTGGCATTCACCAACCCAGCCCAGTTTCACTTCCCTCCCCTGCTCTCTATGCTGTGTGCATGTGGCAAGCACTGAGCATGTTTGTTCTCAGCTCCCCAACCCAGTCATAGCTCTCGGTGCCTGAACTATGTGCTGAGTCTGCCTGTTCTCTGCTTCTCATCATGTGGCATACAGTAAGTATATCTCCCAACACCAGTCTCAGTGCAGTGAGCGTGTAGCTTACACTGCCCTAGCTAGTTCGCAGCTACCAGCTCTCCGGGCCCATCACAGTAAGGAGTGTCTAAGACATGGACCGTGCCTGCCCACTATCAGGACATGTTTAATGGGACTGCCTAACCCCCTACTGCCTTTAAATATAAACAGAGCCAACAAAATAGTCATTATAATGTAATTTTTTTCATGAGGATAAATATTTAAAGCATACCAGAACATTAAATTACTTTAACTTAGTCACTTAAAGTTTATAGGGTCCCTCTAAAAACTGTTTGAAAGATTAATTGCATATATTGATTGATAAGACTTGATGCGCTCTCTTGCTTCCTTTTTGAGTCGTCAGTCTCTTTTATGTCTTTGAGTTCCCTTTCCTAAACAAAGTTCATTACAACCTGTTCACTGGAACCACAAATGGTTAAAGGTTTTTTCCAAAGAACAGTGCGACTAAACAGATTTGTCTCCACTGCCATTTCTCTATCGCAGCAGATGTTAAGGAAATGCAGTTCTGGTTGTAAAAACAAAACTCTTATTTGATCAGCTGGGTAGCTAGATACTGCTGGCCCAATTCATGGGGCTTGCTTTATTTGAGTAAACAGTGCTTTGTACTAAGAAGCCATTGGCACAGATGTGATATTTCTGTTCATTTTTAACAAACCTAACTTTGCTTTGCTGCTTGATAACGTCTTTCACCATGTACTAATACAGCCTGAATTAGCATTAAGGAAATGTCACAAGCAAATTGTAAATGATCACATAGTTTAGGGCAGTCGCAGTAGGAAATGCTCCTATGTTGCTATGCAAGTTCTGCTTTTAATTTGGGGCTTTGGTTGATTAAGTATAAAAAGCATAAATTATATTTTCTGAGCAAAAGAGCAGAGAATTGTTTTTGCTTTCTTAATCACTGTTTTTTGCCTTAGCTCAAAAATTACCAGCTGTTTTTAATTAAAAACAAGGCACTTGTTGACTTCACTCATTTTTCATGAAAGTTGAATTCACATACTTAAAGGTGCTCAACTCACAGCACTGTAATGTGAAGTCCTGTGTGTAGCCACATAAGTCATGCATGGCAAGCAGACTTCCTAAGCTTCACAATGTCAGTGTGCCTTAGGGTGACCAGATGGCCTGATTTTATAGGGACAGCCCCGATTTTGGGGTTTTTTTCTTATACAGGCACCTATTACCCCCCACCCCCATCCCGATTTTTTACACTTGCTGTCTGGTCACCCCAGTGTGCCTCCTCCCTCATGTTCCACATAAACAGGGAAGGCAGTTCACTCCCTACCACCTCTTTTGAAATTACAAAGGGTAGTGTAGCCACCTATCCACTAGGAACTGAAAGAGTCCCCTTAACTCATTGCCTCAGGTCAGCACCATTAAAGGGAAGTTGCCTTTAGCCACTAGGGGCAGATGTGACTCAGTAATCCATTAAAAGAAAGTTCTGGATCCCACTACCAGTCAAGTAGAAGCTGTCCAGTCGCCTGTTTGTTTACAAGCCTTCAGGATCCTGAGCGCGCACACACACGTTTTCAGGCTTTCTTTGCAGAGCTAATGAGAGTTTTGGTGACTCAAGGAAAGCAGGCTTGACTTTTAACGAACACGTGTTTTTTTAGGATGAATCACACTGTGCAACAGGCCTGCACCACGCCTGTGCAGTATTGCCATGACTGAGCATTCAAAAAAAACATGAGTCAGGTCTCTCCAAAAACTGAGATTGGCTTAAAAATCATGAGATTTAAAAATCACAATCAACACTGGATTCTTTCTATTACTTGCCTTCTGTTTTTTGCGCTTTTAAGGTTTCACATTTTCAAGCTTTTGTCTGCAACTGCATGAGCTATAGATAGATAGATATATGGAGAGATATTTAAAAGATGAGCTACTCATATAATAACATGACCCCAGGAGCTTGAGTTGTAAGAAAAACAACAAATATTGCAAGACTTATGATAAAAATCTCAAGAGTCAGCAACACTTGCTATGCACCAATTAAATCATACCTATGGCCTCAAAATGAGGCTCAAGTGGGACGTAAGCAATGCACAGTCCTTGTGTTGGACCTTTGCACAAGGGCGAATGTCACCTTTAATTATTCTGAAATATTTATTATAGTAGGTCAACTCTGAAAGGGATCCCACTCAGGGTTGGGGGAATAAGGGAAGGCAGGGTTTTATGACATATGCCAATGGAGTGTGTCTACATATCAATGATACTTATGTGGCCCCCATCACCTTAGTATTTGAACACCTCACAATTAATGTATTTATCCTCACAACATCCCTGTGAGGTAGAGAAGTGTGATTACTCGCATTTTACAGATAGGGAACTGAGGCACAGAGAGGCTAAGGCCCAGATCCACAGAGGTATTTAGGCTCCTAACTTCCATGGAAGTTAGATGCCTTTGAGGATCTGGTCCTTAATGACTTGCTCAAGGTCAAACAGGAACAGAGTAGCAATTTGAACCCAGGTCTGCCAACTCCTTGGCTAGAATGTACAGCAGGATACTATGTTTAGCAGACTGAGCAGTTGAAAGAGCATGATGCTCAGGAACAAGTCTCGCTCAGCCATTTGTGGCACATTGTCCTTCCCTAAGTGTCACTTAAAACTCGTGAAAGCTCATGACAAAAATAAATAAAAACAATTTAAAAATCCAGAATACTGTGGTTGCATCTATTTATCAAGTTTACCAAGTAATTATATAAAGTAACTCAGTTTAAAGCACTGCACAAGTTTTAATTAAAATTCACATCTATATAAAACAAGGAATTCATAGAGTCTTATACCTTGACAGAAGGATTTTCATGGAAAATGTCAATGTTTAACTTGCATTAATTATGTAATTAAAATCAGTATGATTTTCCTTATGGCTTTACTGATGGAGTGGGAGTGAGAAAACCTGAGGGGAAAAAAGGGCCACAGCAGAAACGTCTCGCGTAGGAGACGGCATTAGTCACAGAGGCTGCGGAAGCTTACCTGGAATGCGGGAAGCAGAGGTGCATGGTGAAATTTAAACATACGAAGCACTGGGAGAGGGGGACAAGTGAGGTGTCAGGAGAAGTCAGGGGGGTGCTCTGCATAGGGAGTGGGGGGCAGTCATGGGTGCGGGAGGGGAGGTTGGCGTGTCACTGTCAGGGATAGGAGTGGGGTGGGAAAGGAGGGAAGCTATTGAGATTTGGCAGGGAGGGGCAGCTGTCTCCAGGCTGGGAAGCCAGTACTGGCAGTTCACATCTTGCTCCAGGGCTTGTTGCTCCCAGCCCCGGTCTGATCACCCTGGTTCCTACCTGGTTTCTGGCCCAATCCCAGGTGCTGTGACAGCCCTCTCTGGCCTCTGCCCGCAGCAGCCATGGAGCCTCACCCGGCCTAACCATGTGAAACAACTCATTTAAGAATGACTGGCAGGGGTGGAATTAATGTAGATCAGCCCCCACAGTATTTCCATTGGGAAGGGTGGTGGCCTCCACAGCTGCCTGGTTCTGCTGCCCCTGATTACTTCAAAACATTGCATTGATTATTAGAATATATTCACCTAATTTTCTGCAGGAGGAAGGTAGTATGTTCTCAGTGGTAAGAAGCACCTGGGTAATATTAGGGGCTTGCTGTCTACCCAGGGCTTTCTCCACTTTCACAAGCACCTAAGAAGACCTCAGCTTATTTTCCTCCCTCCCTCACCTTTGCATCTTTGTCACAGCAAGTTTCTTATCCCATTTCCTACATTTTAACCTGGCCAGCTCCACATGATAGCTGTCCATTTGGCTCAGACAGGATGTCCTTTGAAGCTTGGCAGTATCATTCCTTACTCTGCCAAAGGAGTCACTGTTGGATAACATTAGACCAGGGGTGGCCAACCCGGGGCTCCGGAGCCACATGCGGCTCTTCAGAAGTTAATATGCGGCTCCTTGGACAGGCACCGACTCCGGGGCTGGAGCTACAGACGCCAACTTTCCAATGTGCCGGGGCGTGCTCACTGCTCAACCTTTGGCTCTGCCACAAGCCCTGCCCCCACTCCACCCCTTCCCGCCCTCTCCCCTAAGTCTGCCATGCCCTCGCCCCCCCGCCCAGAGCCTCCTGCACACCACAGAACAGCTCATAGGCAGGTTTGGGGGGGGGGGAGGCACTGATTGGCAGGGCTGCTGGTGGGCGGGGGTGTGGGGGAGCTGATGGCGGGCTGCTGACATATTACTGTGGCGCTTTGGCAACGTACACTGGTAAATTCTGGCTCCTCTTAGGTTCAGGTTGGCCACCCCTGTGTTAGACATTTCTTCTCCTCAGCACTCCATGGTACTACCACCATTCCCTCCATCTCACTGCAGAACTCTGCTAGCCCAGAGGCTGAGAAAAGGAATTAGTGGTCTCTGTCAGTGGCCCCTTCACAAATGAGATTAGTCTTCTACAGACTCCGGCAGCAAAGCCTGGCTGTTTAGCTCAGAAGAGACTCAGGGCTTGTCTCTGTGAATACCTACTTTGGGGCAAGCTGGGGCATAAATCTCTCTTGCAGTAGCCTGGCACACATTAAGGTAATTGGAGTGGGGGGAGTATGAGTCCCAGCTCAAGGAGACATGCTCATCAAGATAGTGTGCTAAAATGGCGAGGTAGTAGGAAGCAGCAAGTGATGGGAGGGGCAAGCTCCCCCAGTACAAACCACGCCAGACCCCAGGAGTATGTACTTGAATAGCTAGCCTGAGCTGCCGCTGCCCCTGCTACTGCAGCTACTTCGATTTTTAGTGTGCTGGGTTAATGAGAGTCAGCAGGAGCATGTCTCTTCAAGCTGGGAATCCCACCTCCAGCTCCAAGTGCAGACATACGCTAAGTGGCTGGTTGGACCCGGATGCCCTGCACTAAAAGTGCCCTAGTGTATTTTGTTCTACCTTGCTTTGAAAAGGGAGTAGATCAAAGCGCACTGGAGAACGGTCAGTGCCTGGCAGCAGGGTCCATGCACATGGACACCGAGCGTGCGGCAGGCTTGTAGCAATTGGAGACACCCCAAACTGAGTTTCAGAAACTGCCCAGCGCTCACCAGCTGGAAAAAAAACAAGCAGCCCCTTTGAAGCAGTTTAAATTGGGCACCCCCAAAAAAGGAAGCACCCAAAATTGCTAGTCACTTTTGAAAATCTTGGCCAGTACCTGGGGGAGGTCCGAGGTCAGCTATAGTGTGTAGCCACATCCGCCCGCCCCCATGGCATCAGGTGTTAGAGACGCTAAGTCACTAACACGCCAAGAGTGTGTTTGTTAAAAAAAAAAAAAAAAAACCCACAACAAAACAAACCAACCACACTTGGAAACGGGCCATCTCCGGGCAGGGGGCTCCCCGTGCTTAAAACACCCTTCCCCATCCTCGCAATCGCAATCGCAGGGCAGCCTGGCAGGCGCAGTCCTGCCCACTGACCATGCCTACTGCCTGTGGCTTGTGGCGGGGCCGCTGCTGCTCCCGCAGCCCCAGCCGCCAGCCCGCGGCAAGTCCGGGCCTGCGCCGTCCTGTAGCAACAGCGGCGGCTCCCTGCCGGCGCCTGTCAGCAACGCTGGGCAATGCCCGGGCGGCGCCGCCGGCAGCCGGGGCGCGGGGCACGCCCTGCCGCTGCTGCTGGCGCCCCACGGCGGGGTTCACGGGCCGGTCGCCGCAGCCCCGAGCCGGAGCGGGCGTCAGCCACCAAGGGCCGCGGCCAGCGCGTGTCCCCCCGCCCCCGCCCCTGCTACGAGCCCTGCCCCTGCCCCTGCCCCTGCCCCTGCTCCTGCTCCTGCTCCGAGCCCTGCCCCTGCCCCTGCTCCTGCTCCGAGCCCTGCCGCGCCGGCGCCGCGGGAGAGGCAGGCAGGTGCAGGGATGCGCCGCCAGAAGCGGGCGTGGGGGGGGGGGTCAGAAGGAGCCACCAATTCTTGTAGCCGCCCCGCCGCACGGCAGCCCGCTGGCCGGAGGAGTGGGTGCGGCAAGACTCCCTGGGTCACGTTATCAAACTGTCCGCAAGGCGGCGCCTGGGGCTGCGGGTCCCTCCTCTTTGTGGAAGCGAGCCGCCCGCTGACAGCAGAGCAGGTGGGGGGCTGCCCGGGGCGGGCGGCATCGTCACATGTTCTTCGTTTGGAATTCCCCGCCTCCTGAGAGGGCAGCCGGGGCTGTCCTTTGCTGCGAGGAGCCGGCTCCTGCTGCTGCGTTAGACCATGCGAGCGGGGTCCCCCCAAGGACCGAAGAAGGGCCACACTGGGTCAGCCCAAGGGTCCATCTAGCTCCCTGTCCTGTCCTCTGGCAGTGGCCACTGCCGGGCGCCCCGGAGGGAATGAACAGAACAGACAAGCAGAGGCTTAGGGACACCCTGACCAGCGTGGCGGAGGTTAAGATTTTGTCATGGTTATTTTTTAATAAAAGTCACAGACAGGGCTCAGGCAATAAACAAAAATTCACAGAAGCGCTGACTGGTCCCTAACTTTTACTAAAAATAAGGACAGGTTTCAGAGTAACAGCCGTGTTAGTCTGTATGTGCAAAAAGAAAAAGAGGACTTGGGGCACCTTAGAGACTAACCAATTTATTTGAGCATAAGCTTTCGTGAGCTACAGCTCACTTCATCGGATGCATCCGATGAAGTGAGCTGTAGCTCACGAAAGCTTATGCTCAAATAAATTGGTTAGTCTCTAAGGTGCCACAAGTACTCCTTTTCTTTCTCCTTACAATGTGTATGATAATCAAGATGGGCCATTTCCAGCACAAATCCAGGTTTTCTCTCCCCCCACCCCACTCTCCTGCTGGTAATAGCTTATCTAAAGTGATCACTCTCCTGTTACAGACTAACACGGCTGCTACTCTGAAACCTGTCATTGTAAGGAGAGTGATCACTTTAGATAAGCTATTACCAGCAGGAGAGTGGGGTGGGAGGAAAGAAAACCTTTTGAAGTGATAAACACCCATTTTTTCATGGTCTGTGTGTATAAAAATATCCTCACTGCATTTTCCACTTTTATGCCTCCGATGAAGTGAGCTGTAGCTCATGAAAGCTTAGGCTCAAATAAATTGGTTAGTCTCTAAGGTGCCACAAGTACTCCTTTTCTTTTCACTAAAAATAATGGTGACAAAATGGGGCTGAGCCCCAGCCCTGCTGCAGGATGGGAGGTAGGGGGGGGGTCCAGCACCCGCCACCACTGTGGCTGGGAGCTCCTGGGTCCCTCCATCGTCAGCGGTTGCTGGGAGCTCCAGGGTTCTCCAGCTGCCCATGACAGCTCAGAGCTGCAGGGCCCCAGCTTGGCGCTCCGGGGCTGGAAGCTGACCCCCACTGACTGCAGCAGCTCAGAGCTGCAAGGTCCCTCTGTGGTGGCTGGGATCTCTGGGTTCCCCCCAGGCTCCTGCTGCCCATGGCGGCTCAGAGCTCCAGGGCCCACACGGGCTGACAGCTCCAGCCCTACCCTCCGGGGGCTGAGGCGGAAAATGTCACGGACAGGCCAGCCATCTCTGCCATAGTTTTCCCCTTTCCCCGGGCACAACACTCTGCAGCCTGGGGACTTGTGTATGTGAGGAAGGGAAAAGAGTGCCCCTACCACCCACTCACTCACTCTCTCTTTGTAGAGCTCAGCATTCTAAATTGCAGCGTACAGGAGCTGGAGTTATTTGCAAAGTGCCAACTACTTTGGGTTGCCTCCATTTTTGTGTGGCCAATTTGAGAAACCAAGCAGCCTAGTCCAAAACAGAGGCACCCAGAATTAGTTCACGCTTTTTCAAATAGCTGGCCCACAGCTGCATGTGCTCTCATTTCACCCACCCTGGCCCAAGCTGTTCTGCCACTCCTGGGCCCACATGGTATTTTTCTTTGTAGCCTTATGCAGCAGGTCTGCTTTCTTCCAAATCAACCAACCTGTTGCACAAGTCAGAACAGAGGCTAAGTAATTTATATTTAAAGGCGATTTGTCCAAGGACAACCTTAGCTCAGCTGTGCATCTATCTCTATCATACAGAGAGTTGAGGAAGGTACAGTCCAGCTGTCAAGGTTCCTCCCCCACTCTGAACGCTAGGGTACAGATGTGGGGACCTGCATGAAAACCTCCTAAGCTTATCTTTACCAGCTTAGGTCAAAAACTTCCCCAAGGTACAAAATATTCCACCCTTTGTCCTTGGATTGGCCGCTACCACCACCAAACAAATACTGGTTACTGGGGAAGAGCTGTTTGGAAACATCTTCCCCCCAAAATACTTCCCAAAACCTTGCACCCCACTTCCTGGACAAGGTTTGGTAAAAAGCCTCACCAATTTGCCTAGGTGACTACAGACCCAGACCCTTGGATCTTAAGAACAATGAACAATCCTCCCAACACTTGCACCCCCCCTTTCCTGGGAAATGTTGGATAAAAAGCCTCACCAATTTGCATAGGTGACCACAGACCCAAACCCTTGGATCTGAGAACAATGAAAAAGCATTCAGTTTTCTTACAAGAAGACTTTTAATAGAAATAGGAGTAAATAGAAGTAAAGAAATCCCCTCTGTAAAATCAGGATGGTAGATACCTTACAGGGTAATTAGATTCAAAACAGAGAGAACCCCTCTAGGCAAAACCTTAAGTTACAAAAAAGATAGACAGAAATAGTTATTCTATTCAGCACAATTCTTTTCTCAGCCATTTAAAGAAATCATAATCTAACACATACCTAGCTAGATTACTTACTAAAAGTTCTAAGACTCCATTCCTGGTCTATCCCGGACAAAAGCAGCATATAGACAGACACACAAACCCTTTGTTTCTCTCCCTCCTCCCAGCTTTTGAAAGTATCTTGTCTCCTCATTGGTCATTTTGGTCAGGTGCCGGCGAAGTTATCTTTAGCTTCTTAACCCTTTACAGGTGAGAGGAGTTTTCCTTTGGCCAGGAGGGATTTTAAAGGGGTTTACCCTTCCCTTTATATTTATGACACCAGCTAAGGCTCATTTTTCTTATACCACCAGCAGGCCTCTTCTTCTGCCAGTCAGTGGATAGGATGGTGGAAGGAGGCTTCTATATCCCAGTATTACCAGCTGCTTAGTCCTGTACAGTACACACAAAATATGAGCAGTCCGTGTCCTGAAGATCTTACAATCTAAGGCTCTGGTTCTGCAAACAGATATGCATGTGCATAACTTCATTCACGTGAATAAAGTTACACACGTGCCTACGTGTTCGCAAAATTGGGACATGAGAGAGAAACACAGTGAAGATGTGTTTCAGAGTAGCAGCCGTGTTAGTCTGTATTCGCAAAAAGAAAAGGGTACTTGTGGCACCTTAGAGACTAAGAAATTTATTTGAGCATAAGCTTGAAGATGAAGATGGTACACCTCGGGGAACTGCAAAGGGGAAGAGGGTGTTTTGTGGGCCTGATCGGTGATTCCAAATGGTGAACATCTCTCCACTTTCCTAATAACTCTTACCTGGAAGAATTAATTTCAATTATATGGGCCCACTGTCAGGGTTGCCAATTCTTGTGATTTTAACACATGCATTCACAATATTTCATGTTCTTCTTAAAGCCCCAGCTCCTGGCATCAAATGACTGTATTAGAATGTGATTATGTGCTTGCCTTTTTTTTTTTTTTTTTTTTTTAAAAAAGAGTGAGTGAGGAGAAAAGCTTGAAAATGTTAATCCGAAAGGCTCAATAACCAGAAGGCAAATAACAAGAATGGCAAGTCTATAATTTTTTCAAATCTCATGATTTGAAAGGTAAGCTTACGATTTTGACAGGTTTCAGAGTAACAGCCGTGTTAGTCTGTATTCACAAAAAGAAAAGGAGTACTTGGGGCATCTTAGAGACTAACCAATTTATTTGAACATAAGCTTTCCGATGAAGTGAGCTGTAGCTCATGAAGCTACAGCCCACTTCATCGGATGCATACTGTGGAAAGTATAGAAGATCTTTTTATACACACAAAGCATGAAAAAATAGGTGTTTACCACTACAAAAGGTTCTCTCTCCCCTCACCCCACTCTCCTGCTGGTAATAGCTTATCTAAAGTGATCACTCTCCTTACAATGCGCATGATAATCAAGGTAGACCTGGGATATTCTATCTACTACCCAAGATCCATAAACCTGGAAATCCTGGGCGCCCCATCATCTCAGGCATTGGCACCCTGACAGCAGGATTGTCTGGCTATGTAGACTCCCTCCTCAGGCTCTATGCTACCAGCACTCCCAGCTACCTTCGAGACACCACCGACTTCCTGAGGAAACTACAATCCATCGGTGATCTTCCTGATAACACCATCCTGGCCACTATGGATGTAGAAGCCCTCTACACCAACATTCCACACAAAGATGGACTACAAGCCGTCAAGAACACTATCCCCGATAATGTCACGGCCAACCTGGTGGCTGAACTTTGTGACTTTGTCCTTACCCATAACTATTTTACATTTGGGGACAATGTATACCTTCAAATCAGCGGCACTGCTATGGGTACCCGCATGGCCTCACAGTATGCCAACATTTTTATGGCTGACTTAGAACAACGCTTCCTCAGCTCTCGTCCCCTAACGCCCCTACTCTACTTGTGCTATATTGATGACATCTTCATCATCTGGACCCATAGAAAAGAAGCCCTTGAGGAATTCCACCATGATTTCAACAATTTCCATCCCACCATCAACCTCAGCCTGGTCCAGTCCACACAAGAGATCCACTTCCTGCACACTACAGTGCTAATAAATGATGGTCACATAAACACCATACTTCCCTATACTGGAAGCCTACTGACCGCTATTCCTACCTACATGCCTCACCCTGACTACACCACACGATCCATTGTCTACAGCCAAGCTCTGAGATACAACCGCACTTGCTCCAACCCCTCAGACAGAGACAGACACCTACAAGATCTCTATCAAGCATTCTTACAACTACAATACCCACCTGCGGAAGTGAAGAAACAGATTGATGGAGCCAGAAGAGTTCCCAGAAGTCACCTACTACAAGACAGGCCTAACAAAGAAAATAACAGAACGCCACTAGCCGTCACCTTCAGCCCCCAACTAAAACCCCTCCAACGCATTATTAAGGATCTACAACCTATCCTGAAGGATGACCCAACACTTTCACAAATCTTGGGAGACAGGCCAGTCCTTGCCTACAGACAGCCCCCCAACCTGAAGCAAATACTCACCAGCAACCACATACCACACAACAGAACCACTAACCCAGAAACCTATCCTTGCAACAAAGCCCGTTGCCAACTGTGCCCACATATCTATTCAGGGGACACCATCACAGGGCCTAATAACATCAGCCACACTATCAGAGGCTCGTTCACTTGCACATCCACCAATGTGATATATGCCATCATGTGCCAGCAATGCCCCTCTGCCATGTACATTGGTCAAACTGGACAGTCTCTTCATAAAAGAATAAATGGACACAAATCAGATGTCAAGAATTATAACATTCATAAACCAGTCGGAGAACACTTCAATCTCTCTGGTCACACGATTACAGACATGAAAGTTGCGATATTACGACAAAAAATCTTCAAAACCAGACTTCAGCGAGAGACTGTTGAATTGGAATTCATTTGCAAATTGGATACAATTAACTTAGGCTTGAATAGAGACTGGGAGTGGCTAAGTCATTATGCAAAGTAACCTATTTCCCTTTGTTCCCCCCCCCCTCCCCAGAGGTTCTTGTTAAACCCTGGATTTGTGCTGGAAATGGCCCACCTTGATTATCATACACATTGTAAGGAGAGTGATCACTTTAGATAAGCTATTACCAGCAGGAGAGTGGGGTGGGGGGAGAGAAAACCATTTGTAGTGGAAAACACCCATTTTTTCATGCTTTGTGTGTATAAAAAGATCTTCTACACTTTCCACAGTATGCATCCGATGAAGTGAGCTGTAGCTCACGAAAGCTTATGCTCAAATAAATTGGTTAGTCTCTAAGGTGCCACAAGTACTCCTTTTCTTTTTGTGAATACAGACTAACACGGCTGTTACTCTGAAACCTTTATTCACTTAGTGATTTACATTTAAAATAACCCTTTAGCAGCTCCTGTTGGCCATGGGGTAGCTAATGAGAACTGTTTATGTAAAATACCCAAAGGCAGTAGAAAACACTTAAGTAACTGCTGGTAAGAGACAATTTTGATGAGATTATTGCTATTCTAAGCCATGATTAGTCATTTCAAATAATCCAGTGGCATTTACTAAGCTCTTCCAGTAAAATGTTCAGAAGAGGCTTGATCCAAAACCACTGAAGTCAATGGGAGTTTTCTGTTTAACTTCTGTGGGCTTTGGATCAGGACCTATTAGCAGATTTAATAGGAAATCTACTGTTCCTGGAAAATAAGGTCTTTGGGAGAGGGATCACATGCCGGAGGAGGAGATACAGGAGAATGCAGTGTCTTTCTCAGCGTTGTCTGGTTGGAATTGGACTGAATTTAAAGAGATGATTTGCAAAATGAAAAGGAGTACTTGTGGCACCTTAGAGACTAACCAATTTATTTGACATAAGCTTTCGTGAGCTACAGCTCACTTCATCGGATGCATACTGTGGAAAGTTTAGAAGATCTTATTATATACACACAAAGCATGAAAATAATACCTCCTCCCACCCCACTCTCCTGCTGGTAATAGCTTATCCAAAGTGACCACTCTCCTTACATTAAAAAGAAAAGGAGTACTTGTGGCACCTTAGAGACTAACCAGTTTATTTGAGCATGAGCTTTCGTGAGCTACAGCTCACTTCATCAGATACATACCGTGAAGTGAGCTGTAGCTCACGAAAGCTCATGCTCAAATAAACTGGTTAGTCTCTAAGGTGCCACAAGTACTCCTTTTCTTTTTGCGAATACAGACTAACACGGCTGTTACTCTGAAACCTCTCCTTACATTGTGTATGATAATCATTCCTACGTACATGCCTCCAGCTTTCACCCTGACCACACCACATGATCCATTGTGTACAGCCAAGCTCTGCGATACAACCGCATTTGCTCCAACCCCTCAGACAAAGACAGACACCTACAAGATCTCTATCAAGCATTCTTACAACTACAATACCCACCTGCGGAAGTGAAGAAACAGATTGATAGAGCCAGAAGAGTTCCCAGAAGTCACCTACTACAAGACAGGCCTAACAAAGAAAACAACAGAACGCCACTAGCCGTCACCTTCAGCCCCCAACTAAAACCCCTCCAACACATTATTAAGGATCTACAACCTATCCTGAAGGATGACCCAACACTCTCACAAATCTTGGGAGACAGGCCAGTCCTTGCCTACAGACAGCCCCCCAACTTGAAGCAAATACTCACCAGCAACCACATACCACACACCACACAACAGAACCACTAACCCAGGAACCTATCCTTGCAACAAAGCCCGTTGCCAACTGTGCCCACATATCTATTCAGGGGACACCATCACAGGGCCTAATAACATCAGCCACACTATCAGAGGCTCGTTCACCTGCACATCCACCAATGTGATATATGCCATCATGTGCCAGCAATGCCCCTCTGCCATGTACATTGGTCAAACTGGACAGTCTCTTCGTAAAAGAGTAAATGGACACAAATCAGATGTCAAGAATTATAACATTCATAAACCAGGCGGAGAACACTTCAGTCTCTCTGGTCATGCGATTACAGACATGAAAGTCGCTATTTTACAACAAAAAAACTTCAAATCCAGACTCCAGTGAGAAACTGCTGAATTGGAATTCATTTGCAAATTGGATACAATTAACTTAGGCTTGAATAGAGACTGGGAGTGGCTTAGTCATTATGCAAGGTAGCCTATTTCCCCTTGTTTTTTCCTACCCCCCCCACCCCGACGTTCTTGTTAAACCCTGGATTTGTGCTGGAAATGGCCCACCTTGATTATCATACACAATGTAAGGAGAGTGGTCACTTTGGATAAGCTATTACCAGCAGGAGAGTGAGTTTGTGTGTGTGGGGGGGGGGGGGGTGAGAAAACCTGGATTTGTGCTGGAAATGGCCCAACTTGATTATCATACACATTGTAAGGAGAGTGATCACTTTAGATAAGCTATTACCAGCAGGAGAGTGGGGTGGGAGGAGGTATTTTTTTCATGCTTTGTGTGTATATAATAAGATCTTCTAAACTTTCCACAGTATGCATCCGATGAAGTGAGCTGTAGCTCACGAAAGCTTATGCTCAAATAAATTGGTTAGTCTCTAAGGTGCCACAAGTACTCCTTTTCTTTTTGCGAATACAGACTAACATGGCTGTTACTCTGAAACCTGTCGATTTTCAAAATGTTTGCCAAGAACTTGGACTGGGATTAGGGGAAAGGGGATATGAACTCCCCTTGAGTAGAAGGAGCATTTTGCCAGTGACCTACTCGTGGAAGAGAGCTAAAACAATGTAGGTAGAAGGGGGGAAGATGGTTGAACCACTTATTTAATGCGGAAAAAGAAAAGTCAGTGTAACGCCCTTGCCCTGGGAACAGCCCCTCTGAATTTCTGACCAGGGCTGGATCAACAAAGAGGAGAATGTTCCCAGAGAGGTGAACACAACTCATGCTGGGACAAGACTTTGGGAGTGCTGTGTGAATGCTCAGTTCATTAAGTATGGCAGGTCTACAGCACTTGGTTCTATGCCTCACACTCAGATCTCGGAGCCTTAGTGTGACGAGCTCATGAGTGACCGGGAAGAAAGCTGTCAGCACTGACGATGCTGCGATCCAGAAGAGCTGCTAACCAACTGCTGGGACTGCCTCACTAGCAGCAGTTTCTAACATACATTGAGACTTCACAACTTCCCTGCAGGCTGTCATAAGAGAAAGGGGAGTGAGCTTTTTTCCCCTCCCAAAGAGAAAGACCTCTACAGGGAATTTCAGCAAGGGCTTTTCGCTGGTGAGGAATGAGGTTGAGGATTTGGCAGCTGGCAAGCGGGGAAGGGAGGGCTGCTATGAATTTGGTGAATACAAAATTAAGAGTTTTCTCCAAGGTGGTGTTTGGACAGTCACTCCCCTGCTGGGTTCTGAGTTGCTCTTTTTGACTAAAGTCTACAAACACTGTAATAAGCTCCTCCTGGTTTTCAAAGGTGAATGGCTAATTCACCATATTTCTACTAGGTACAAGCTTAAAATTGCCAGCTCATATTGGGCAATGGTTCGGGCCATTCAGCTGCCCTAGTTAAAGAAAAAATGAACCTTTCCCAATTTAAAATCACTCACCCTGCAGAGGTGTTTATTTCATTGGCTGCTGTTGTACTTGGCTAATGAGATGAGGCAGGATTTAGACACACAAACAGTATTGCTAATGCCTAATTTTACTGTGATAAAAATGGAAAATTATCTTACATTTACTTAGTTGATTAGTCATAGCATCTTGAATTCTGAAAGATACTGAAGTGTTTAACAAACAACTTACTTCCTCCAGCATGGAAATGCAGCCGCCCTCTGGTGTGGAATAAGATAGTAGTATAACAAAATATGGCAACCCTACGTGATAGTTTAGAATAAGATGTAAAGTTGAAATTGCATGGGATATTTAGGATATAATTAAACAAACTGGAACGTGACTAGGACACAATAGTTAATGCTCTTACAAAAAGATCTTTATATTATTATAAACTTACATAGCCCCACAGGTGGACTTACGTACACAGAGATATAGTCCCTGCACTGAGAATTTTACAGTCTTTGTTGGAAGGATGTTGTACAAATATTTAAAGGATGCAGCGCAAAGAATTGGAGCAGACAGTAATAGGAAATCTTTACCGACTGTGAATGGACAGCACCTTGATTTTACATCTTATTTAGAAGAAACTATACAGAGGAGGATAGTTTACTAGCTTACCAGCCTTCTCAGCTTTCATAAAACAGCAACAAAAGGAATAACTACTATGTACTCTTCTTATACTTTAAAAGTAAATGAACGTAATTAATGTCTATGAATTGCAAGATATTTTATCAATCTGTGATGACATCCATTGCTCTGGCCGCAATGCACCATTCCACTGCTGGTGTTTTTCCTACACGTTAATGCTGACTGTTGATTTTTGTAAGGGACAGACTGTGTCTCTAGATTCTGGCAAAGTATACATTTCTTCTTTTAGGAACACAAACACATTTTCATTTTTCTCATGAACTTCTGCAGAGAACAAACAATTGTGGTAATCTACCACAAGAACAAGCTGTGAAATGATTTCCCTTAAATGATGTACCTGTTCTGTCAAAGCAACTGGAATTCTTCTGAAATTATGCCCATCTTTTCAACACAGACGAATTAAGAAAACTAAGGCTCAATCCTTTAAGGAGCGAGATACTGGCCATGATCCAGGAAATCATTTCTATTCAGGAAAAGCATTTTAATCATATGTTTAACTTTATTGACTTCTGTGGGAGATAAGCATATGCTTAAGTACTTTCCTGAATAGAGCCCTATTTGGGACTGTTCACTGCTTAAAGTTAATCACATGCGGAAATGTTCTGCAGGATTGGGCCCAGAATGTCCAGCACTTTGTAGAATGAAGACATCAAATATGCTGATCTAGTTTGGCAATTTATTTTATATTTTATAGGTCTGTACGTGCATACACTTTGTACTTGAAGACAATTCATGTATCTCTTAAGAATGATCTTAATACAATGGATGAGAAGAATAGATCAGAATTAACTAAGAAAAATGTTGGTATGTACACCACAAGACAGATATAACTTATCTTTTGGATAAGTTGCTATATTAATACATGTAAAGACTGGATTGAAATTGAAAACTGGAGAAGCATACCATAGAATCAAGGTTGAAAAGTAATAAATATTTCAGGGGTTTAAATGCTAAAAGGAGTCTAATCAATAATGGGAAAGGTACCAAAACAATTCTATAACACTGTATTGATTTTTAAGTCTTCTGTGAAAGGGAACTGCATGTCATTACTAGGCTAGATGGGAAGACCCTGAAAAAGATAAGGGCTTTATGTTCTTATTAGAAAATACTGCCCCAAATATTCATTATTAAAGGTCAAACTCACATACTATATTTATTCTTAGGAAACCAAAGTGCCACTTGGTATATAAGGAAGAGCTCTTTCAATTGCTATGCAACAAGTCTCGAATTTCTCTGATTCAGTCTAACCATTAGAGAGGTTCCATCTGCAGTGTGTTTCCCAGTATCCAGACATACCCAGTTAAATAAATTCTATTTTTAAACTTTTATTCAGCTAATTACTAACCACTCCCATTCATGTCTTCTAATATAAAACTGTAGAAGGGATATGAATATGCTTGGTTACAAGCCTTAGCGACTAAAACTGAGACACCGTTATTACTTCCATGGAGGATTCCGGTATAAATGTATTGCAGATCCAGCAAAGAACACCCAAGGATGCTGACCAAATTCAGGTTTCTCTTTTCCTTATTGACTAAAAATCTTCTGCAGTTTGTGACTTTTTTCTGAGAATTTTTCAAAATGTATATATTAATTCCAGACTGAATAATTTACCCAAACACAGTAGCCTGAGGAACCAAGGTAAAATATACCCAGAGTAGTAAATTGCCCCTATGTCAAAGAGATTGATGGATGAGTTAAGGATGTTGTCGTTACTGGAAGTCCTGCTTTACCTTGATGTCATAGGAAGTTATATTGTCACAGGACATGATGATATGACTTAAATCATTATCCTTCCAGAGTCTGGGTTAACCCTTGTCTCACACCCAGTCCTCAACCAGAAGTCCCATCTTACCTAGAGAGGAAAAAGAATAGAATTTAAGGTATGGTCCAGAACCCCTGTGGCTCCACCCTTCTAAGTGATAAAGAAACACAGCTAAATGTACAAAAACAAGCTAAAATGTAAAGCAAGAGAGAGATGTTTATAACTATGTGTAAAGAGACCTATAAAGGAAAAGGTGTATCCTTGTAAATAACTAAAATGCTCCAGAATGTTTTCATTGGAGGGGGTCGTGACCCAAACCTCTGTGAGATCCCCAAGGCCCTCTTCATTTTGGGAAGGAAACCAACAGCATTAGGTGTCTGGCCCAGAACCAATGGTTGATAGGTAGCACCACCCCAGAAATGATAAAGAAACAGCTAAAAGAATGAAAAAGCTAAAATGTAAAGGGGCAGGGGAGTTAAAAATACGTGCAGAGAGATTGGCTAAAGGAAAAAATGAATATTTGTAAAAAAGTCTGTTAGAATCTAAGTATTAACCAAAAAATCCCAGTGAGAGAGGGCCCTAGTCCAGACCCCTATGACCTCTCCAAGGCCCTCCTTACCTACAGAGGGAAACCAAAAAGATTTGACAGATGGCCCAGAACCCCTAAACCAATGGCTGATAAGTACTACCACCCCCTAGAAATGAAAACAAACTGCAACTAAAAGTATGAGAAAAGCTAAAATATAAAAAGAGAAGTGTTTTAAAAGACTTGCAAAGAGACCTGTTAAGGAAAAAGGGATGTTTGTAAATCCAAATGTTACTACAAACACAGTAAAAAGTTTTGCCGCATGCATAATTGGAAATAAAATTATTTAAAGAACCAAGGTATAAATAATTATACCTTTTAATAATTTGTGATATGAATTATATAAATTATATATTTGTTGTTAGAAAGAAAATGTCAGGCTTTAAATAAAAAGTTAAAACGGGATTGTCAATACCTCTTCTAAGCACTAAAAGAGAGTGAGCAAATACAAAAGGCGAGGGGATATAGAAGAGCTGCAGCCCAGTAGGTATGCAGATTGGTGTTTGCAAAAATTCAGTTAATGATGTTTAAAACTCAGTTCACCCCATTTGCCCATCTTTCCTCAATTGGTAATCTAATACAGGCAGTAAGTCACTCAGTTTCTCTTAATTATTTTATTTGGCTCTGTAGGGGGCTTATGTGTTTGTAACCAAAATGATAAAATATATGTAGTTGATATTATCACAAAGATCCTAAACGATTTTATTTAACTTCAGACTCATCAGGATCTGTTCTTATCATCGTGGCCACAAGAACTTGGGTGTTGTCCCCCCTGATTTAACTACTGCATCAGTTTTCTTGTTATTCATGACTTTAAAGTAAGAGGGAAAATGCTTGTACTGTTTGTGTGTGTGTGTTGTCACATATATATTATATATTCATAATACCCCGCTGTAATGATGAATGGAGAAAACACTTGTGATGTGTGTGTCATGTTGTCTGGAGTGGTTCACGAACGTGAGTGTGAACCTCAGGACAGAGGCCCCAAACTGGTTGTATGTTCTATAATTAGATTTCACCAACCCGGTATCAAATGCGACCTCCTAAAGCACTATGAAAGTCTTACCATGGAGTCACAGACAGTCCCTTTGAGCATTCCAGTCTGTCTTGCCACCCAAGCAAGCTGGACTTAGTGATAGTTGATTGCTGTACACATAAAATCACAAAATATTCAGGTTGCTCACAGTCCCAAGAGACCAGTCACTTACCACAGGTCGGTACCTTAGATCTCACGCCAAAGACAATGCTCGTAGCCAATCCTATAGCATCCTAACTAAGAATGTATTAACTAGGAAAAAGAAATGAGAGAATTATTTACAGGTTAAAGCAGGCTAACGTATATACACAAATGAGTTATGGTCTATGGTTCCACAAGGTGACAGAGTTGTAGTTGTCTGTCAGCACACAATGTCTTTTAAGGCTAACCCAGGTTGACCCTGAGGATCTCTGCTTCTGTTTCGTAGATCCAGCCCTGTGAGAGTCTAAACAGCAAAGAGATCAAAACTTTTCTTGTCCTCTATCTTTATGTCCTTCTTCCAGAATTCAAGCTGATGGGACAAGCCCTTTTGCACGTAGCCTCCTCATGGATGTGCAGGGTCAATTAGCAAAGTCTTTGTATTGTAATGTCCCACAATGGCCCATTTAGTTTTGCTAGCCTTCCTGATGGGCAAGAGGTAATGCCTTTCATAGAGATTTAGCATTTTGCACTAGGTAAAGTTGATTCTTGTTTGGTGAGCTACATAGTTCAGAACAAACATTTTATGGCTATGTAGCAAACACTAAAGTATTACCTTATAGCATGGGATACAGACATTATAAATAGAATTAATACATGAAGCAGCTTTCAAGCATTTCATAAAGTATAAACACATGGTTACAAGTCCAATACCCATCCTAACCATACTAACACACAGGTGAGCGAATCTGTTTTCCAGCAATAAATTTGTCAGTGCTCAGCTGAGGCTGACAGTCTTGTCAAGAGCTGGCAAAATTAAAACCATGCAAGCAGAATAATTTTGTAAAAATATGGGTAGAGGAAAATATAACTAGGTATATACGAGCTCTCACCCTGTTCTCAAGGCAGGGGATTTTGACACAATTTTACCATAGTGGTATCTAACTTCTTTTTAAACCGATAAACACACAGACAGACAACCACACAGACATGCATTTAAATTTGTTTTTAATTTATTTTAGCAAAACACAAAACACACACACACAGCACCATTCCTTTTTTTTTTTCCCTTGTGGTTTGGGCTAGTTTAAACAACTGGCACCTGCAATTCTTTTTCCTTTGTTAGTTTGCAGACACAACTGATAATTTATTTTTTGTATTTTTAATGTGTGTTTGTATGTAACTTATTTATAAAATAATACATAGACTGATTTGAAATAAATGGATGGTTATCTATACAAGAATATGCAAATTGACTAGATCGTAGTGTATCTTGTACTGTGCTGATTTCAGTATCAGTTTCTTTCACTCTCCTTCCACCTCCTTGTATTGCTCACTCTTTCTTTCCTGCTATTGTGTTCTCCACCTTTTCCATTATATCTTGTATTGTTAACATCAATAGGTGTTTACCTGAATGCTCAATATTTAGAAAGACACCAAGAACCAAAAAACCCAATAATTAAGTTTTCCCTATTGCTTTACAACAGCTCTTAGTCAATTCTCTTCAGTATTTTACTTGAATAGGCAGTAGCATTGTTAAACTGTGATAAATAGCTGCAGATGCTTTTATTTAAAAGAACATTTTTGTTAATGCTCTGTTGGGAGCAGTAAAAGGAAGTAGACTTTACTTATTTGCCCAGTCAGTTCTGCTTCCAGATGGCCTCATCAACATCTGTTGAAATTGGGACATTTCTTCTGAGTAAAGATTAAATAGCTTTGTTGAATAAATGGTCAGTCTCTGAAAAGTTTTGAGTATAAACCTCCCGCATTTCTGGTAAATCTCATATGAAATGTGACACAACAATTGAGATTATTCAGAACGTGGTAAGAAAGCTCTATGTTGTACTAAGCTAAAACCATAAGAGTGCATGAATGTACCTTACTAGGTATTGCAAAACCCTCCCACTCAAGCTGAAGTAAGGCAATTGCTATGCAGGATTTGTGAATTAATTCCTTTTTATCTTGAGAGGTATGAGACTTGACTAAAAGCAAGTCCCTCACAGGTAGTTTGCTCCCCACTTTGTTTCCCTTTTACTATTAAAAGTACTTTAAAAATATCAGATAACTGGATAACATACCACAAAGACAGTTATAGAAAAGTATATGGGAAAATATTAGTTTTATTTTGTTGGTTTGTTTTTATAGAAGTCACAGAATGGTAGTATAGCTACATGAGTTTCAGTCATTCAGCAAACACAAGAAGTTAGCTTGAAATAAACACACAGCCATGCAGGCCATCATAGACAAATAATATAAGAGACAAATATAATGGCAATCATTAAGAGTGTTTCTGAACACAGTAAACGTTAACCAATATTTTCAAAAGTTACCAGTGATTTTCAGAAAGTAAAATCATAGTCCTTTCTGAAAATCAGACCCTGTCAAGGTACCTCAGAAGTTGGGTACCCAAAAACTGACAACCAAAGACACTTGTCATTCTTAAAAATCTTGGCCATATTGTCAAAAAAATTAACTTTAATAAGCAGAAAACTTCTGCAAAGATAGCTTCTTAGCTCAATAGTATTTATAGCATCCACAATGAAAATGATCCACATATTCAAAAATGTGTTGTACGAATCTCTGATTTAGGCTAGTCATTATTTCCAGGCTAAGCACTATCTCTAAGGAGAGAAATAGGACCACCACAAACCATAGTTTTCTCTATCCTTAGAATTTTTCCTATATTAGCAATAGGGTAGAATATCCTGAAGTGTTGGGGAGCCAACCTCAATGTAAACCATCATTAAACATTTGGATGAAAAATTACTATTTTTTTTTTTTTTTTAAAAACATAAGTCAATAGAAAAACCACTTGCTCTAGGAGCTTCATTACAAGAACATAAATGAATTACACTTGGAACTTCCTCTCTAGGTATAGGATTATCTAATTGTCTTGGTACTTGAGTGCCTTGTCTAATAATTCTTTAATGTTTTTTAATTAACTGCTTATAGGAATAAAGAGTTTTACAGTAAATTTCAAATTCAGCTACAACAGCTTTTAGTCTTCCTGTACTTTAATTTCAGTTTTGGAGTTTTTATCCACTTTTTGTTTTGAAAAGCAAGTCATTTGCCCCTTTCCCTTTTTTTTCCAATGAGAGAACTGTTTACTACATTGCATGAGCTTATCATTTTTTTCCCACAGAGAGAAGAATTTAATTGTACAAATTAATATCTTATGAATCTTCGAGGATCCACTCTTTATCTACTTAAAAAAATAATAATAAAGAGATTCCTTACTGGAAGACCTAACTAGGTAATTATTTTCTGATTTGAAGAAGGGGCAAATAAAGGCACTTTAAACTCCTGCTTTGACAGCATCCCATTTTGTTCTATATAAAGTGTTGTTATGCTTATTAAGTAAAATAATATTCAACTTTCCTTGGCATAAAGTTTTGCTATTAAGATGGGGTTACTGTTATTATTGCTAGGAACTGTTTACACAGTCCCTTTACCAAAGAGTTTACAATCTGAATACACAAGACAGACAAAAAACGGAGAGAAAGGAGATGCAGGAAGTCTCTAGAAGAGCTGGGAAAGAAAACCAGATCTCCTGAGACCGAGCTCAAAGGCCTAACCACTGGTTATCAAATCAGAGCAGGGCAACCATATTTCCCAAAAGGAAAATGGGACACCGCAAGGGGTAGCATGAGGGCTCCATCCCCCCGCACAGGGCTGGCCCGAGCCACTTGCCCAAGGCCTGCTTGGGGCCCCCCCTCCATAAGGCTGGAGCTGGCATCACTGCTAACTCAAGCCATTTCTGCCCTTCACTTGAGCCCTGCCTCTCTCACAACCCCCACCCCATGTGGGGCAGGCATGGCCACTCGCTTGCCCTCCTCTGCACTCCACTTTAACTTGACTAGTTGGCAAGAGCAAACGGGACAAATCCACTTTTGCAAGTAAAGTCGGCAACTATGTGTTACAGTCTAATAGGTCTTCATTCTCCATTATATAAAACTCTCATTAAATTGCTTTAATTTACAGTAGGATTCCCAAATGCCCATTCAAGCCAGGCTGAAGTTATTGCACCGACATAAAATACGTTTTTAAAGTTTATGAAGAAGTAATTGCTGTAGACTCAGATCAGTAACAGTTAATTCTCAATAAATGTTGTAATACTCATATGGTATGTTAATTTGCACTAACGTATCAAATTGAAATAGTTACATTTAATATGACAGCTAATATGTGTTCAAATACCACCAGATTATGGAGAAGATGGAAAATAAAGATCAAGCTGAACAGCAACTGAACGACCCTGTTAAGGAGTGCACTGGCTGAAGTGTTTTGCTTCCTTCAATGGATTCTCTTACTATCAAGGGCCCAATCTTAGTAAGTGCTGAGGCCCCTCAATGCCCATAGAAATCATTGAAGTTGAGGGAACTCAGCACCTTCCAGACTTGGACTCAGAGATAAAAAGGAATAGAAAATATTTTTCTTTGAGACGTAGAATAAAACAGTTGTACTTGTACTCTGTGTGAATCACAAAGGCTTAATTTAAATTCTATTGTTGCTAGGTGATAGGTTTCCAAGGTTCTGATTAAGGAAGGCACGTGAGCAAGAGGTTAACTTTAAACATCCAGCTAATCCCATTGAAGTCAAAGGGAATACACACACACACACACACACACACACGCTAAGTATCTTGTTGAACTGGGGCCCAAATGTCTACACTTAATGAGCTTGTGCAGTGGCTGTGCTCTCCTTGCTCTATGGGCAGCACCATGCCTGCCTATTACATGGTTTTTCTAGAGCCTTCTCATTCTTGGATTGCAAGACTGTAGTATAGCTCACAATATCTCAGGAGTGGAATGGTGTTTTGTTTTTTAATACAGAATTTATTAAAACCGAATTTTAAAAGTTCAAATATTTGTATCCAAGCTATTTTACTGAAGTATTTTGATGATTGTTTTCTTTATAAAGCCATTAGGCGGCACTATTTCATAAATATATCAGAACTACTTACATCAGAAGTTTTCAGTTTGTTCATCCTCAATAGCAATTTTCCAGAAGTCGTTCTGGCTATGTTAATAATATCTGTGATTATTTCCTTCTGGAGAGTTGTGTATCAGGGGGTCATGTCAGAAAGAGTGTGTCTGTTGCAAGCTGTGGTTATTTAGGGCCAGATTCGGACACCCTTGCTACTGGTGAATAGTACCTTACTCTGAGTATTCTCATTGAAATCAATGGGACTATGCTCATGGAGCAAGCTGTTCTCAAGGTGAGCATTGCTATCAAATGACCAGGGAGGAGTATAAAATTATTGCTCAGGCATGCAGGAGTGAAATCAGGAAGGCCAAATCACACTTGGAGTTGCAGCTAGCAAGAAATGTTAAGAGTAACCAGAAGGGTTTCTTCAGGTATGTTAGCAACAAGAAGAAAGTCAAGGGAAGTGTGGGCCCCTTACTGAATGAGGGAGGCAACCTAGTGACCCCAACCTAGTTTTGGGCCCCACACTGCAAGAAGGATGTGGAAAAATTGGAAAGCATCCAGCGGAGGGCAACAAAAATGATTAGGGGACTGGAACACATGACTTATGAGGAGAGGCTGAGGGAACTGGGATTGTTTAGTCTGCAGAAGAGAAGAATAAGGGGGGATTTGATAGCTGCTTTCAACTACCTGAAAGGGGGTTTCAAAGAGGATGGATCTAGACTGTTCTCAGTGGTAGCAGATGACAGAACAAGGAGTAATTGTCTCAAGTTGCAGTGGGGGAGGTTTAGGTTGGCTATTAGGAAAAAAAAATTTCACTAGGAGGGTGGTGAAGCACTGGAATGCTTTACCTAGGGAGGTGGTGGAATCTCCTTCCTTTAAAGTTTTTAAGGTCAGGCTTGACAAAGCCCTGGCTGGGATGATTTAGTTGGGGATTGGTCCTTAATATTTATGATTAACCACCTGGATTTGGTTCTCAAGCCTGCCACATACATCCTTTTCAAGCTACTTAATCTTTCCATGCCTCAGTTCCTGCTCTGTAAAATGATAATCCTTCCCTCCCTCTCAAGAATGTTGTGTGGATATATTTGTTAATGTTGTAAAATGTTCAGATACCATAGCGATGAGGGCCATAAAAATACCTATAACACATTATCTGTGAGGGAAGTAAATATGTTCATATCCTGGCTCATGGCTGCTGAAAAGAGTTGTGTGATAAGACTATGAGGACCTGATTCTGAAAGAGAATGATCACCCTCCTCCCGCATCTCAGCATCTCCAAGAAGCTCAACACTTCACAGAATGCAGCCCTACATCTGTGTTGATTTCAAAGGAAAATGTTTCAAAAGCACGTAATGTGCATTTATTCTTTTCAATGAGTCTCAAGATTTGTCATGCCTCAAAGTAAACACCAATTTATGCTTCACTTTGGATTGGTAAATCTTGATTTTCACCTCAAGACAAGTCAAGGGCTAAATTCACCAATGGCATCTGAGTTGTCTTCTCTCATACAATGATGGGGAATTTCCCATATCTATAGACTACAGCCATTTAACACATAAATGAACTGGAGAACAGAAGTCTTGTGAGACTTGCTGAAGGTCAAATAAGAGGTCAGTGGGAAAAGCAGGAACCAAATCTAAGTATTCTGACTCCCTGTCACTTTCTCTAGCTGCTACATCCATTGCTTTTCCTCACATTTGTATTATACTTGTATATTGAAAATATGACATGGCTGAGATGCACCATGGCACATTCCAGCACTTTAACAAGATTATATTTGTTTTTGTCAGGATTCTGAGCAGAGTGTTGTTGCTGATTGGTCACTTTGATACTGCAAGTTCATAATAAACCTCGTGGAATTAAACAAGTATGAATAACATAATGCCCAACGCAGCATTGGATGCAACCTCAAGGAATGCTGAAGGAGCTCAGCTTCAGGATGACAACATGATGACTTCTCCAGACTGGAGCAGAGATGCCCAGGAAAATGATACTGCTCTGAAGGAAAAAGAGCAATCTGGCATGGCTGCTGGAGCCAGGGAGCCAAGACTGAGGGAGCCACTGGGGCAGATAACTAGCTGGAGTTCGCAGACTTTCCTCAGTAAGGAGAATGAGGACGAATCCTTAAAATATTCCAGATATAGATTAGGAGGGTCAGCTGACAGCGTATGGTCTCTTGCTTCTTCTGAGCCTTTTGACCCACTTGAAAGAAAGCCGTTGAGATCTAGCGAATCAGAGTGTGCTTTGGCACATTCCTCAAGCATAGCTCAAGGCAGCACATATGGAAGACATAAACCAACACCAGATACTACTCAGGACATTGTGGATGATATAAATAGGTGATGAAGTTGCTTTAAAAATATCTGTTCAGCTGATTAGTAATAATAATAATAATAATAGTCCAGGTGCTACTCACAGCATGGCTTCCAGAGACATTTACCCCCAGATACACACTGGACCAGCAAGTCAGGGTGAAGCTGCCTACTTAGAACATTCTCCAGATACTGCACCTTGTTCGCTTGCACCCTGCTCAAGGTCAGAGGGGCTTCCAGAAGATGGGATGCCAGATGGACAAGCACTCAGCTTGGCTAATCCGCAGAATTTGCTTGATTCGCGTGAAATGCTGATGTTGTCAGAGACAGAAACAGCAGCATCGCAATGTTCCTGTAATGGATCCTTTGCCGAAATGAGTCAGGAAAGTCCTGGCT
The DNA here is from genome assembly GCF_965152235.1 of Eretmochelys imbricata. Taxonomy (NCBI): domain Eukaryota; kingdom Metazoa; phylum Chordata; order Testudines; family Cheloniidae; genus Eretmochelys; species Eretmochelys imbricata. Next base: position 148,579,419 of record NC_135572.1, read on the forward strand.
TTATCCATGGGATTAAGGTGATTGCAGCATTGTCAAAGAGCACATATGGCAGTGGCACATTATCAGCTGCAGACAGAGTGTCTGACACTCATAAGGTAAAAAGCATCTATGTATGTGAGAGTGCTGAGAAGTAGTGTGTTTTCTACTGAATACAGGAACATAGAAAACAAAGTAGGGTTTTCATGGTTTGGGGGACTAGAAGTGGAATATAATGCTTTATTGTTAAAATTCAGATCACGTTGCTAGTGGGTGGAATTTCCAAAATCATCTCAAGGAGTTAAGTGAAGAGCTCCTATTGAGTTTCAGTGGGAGTTGGGCCCCTAACTCCTTTGATGACACTTGAAAACCCCACCCAATGATTGAATGTTTTTTCACTTGACTATTCCGTGGCCTCTGTGGTCCCCGCTCCTTGTGCACAGGGGAACTCAAGAAGCCAATAACAACTGGCATTGGTTGACTGTCACAGCTAAGAGGCCAAGAATTGAACTAACCTCTTGTACCTAGTGGTAAGGTGAAAGGTGATCTCACCCAAACAGCCTGGACCAAATTCACGGGGATAGTTGCATTCTGTGCTGTTCCCTCTCACGGGAATAGACAAAGAACCTGAGACTCCAGCACTGCCATTTGTCAGCCCTAAATTCACAAACATTTTAAAGTAATGGAACCATATATAAATCTTGCTATCACCTCCCCCTGCTGCCTCTGCCTAACTAGCTAAAATGGGTGTTTGTTTTTTTCTTATTTCTGGGATTTTTTTATTTAAATGCATACATATATCCTCTTAAGTTGAGAAAATCCACTCATTAAAAACAAAAGGGAAGGGAAAAAACAGCTTCTGTTCATCTCCATTTCTAAAGCACACAGCAGGAGGGCTCGAAAGAGAGAATGGGCCTTTACAAAGAGCCCTGCTGTCTCCCACACCAGAAGTGAAGGAGGATGGAGGTTGGGAGTGTGCGGGGAAAGCCAAGGATAGGAGAGGCACAAGGACAGATGTGGGAGCAATACTCAACACACTTAGAACGAGGGGGAACAGAAGAGGGGAAAGCAGCTTTATAGTAGCTACTAATCGTATTGCTGGGATCAGGTAAGGCTGCGGAATTTTCTTTGGAGTTAATAGATGCTACATGGGGTAAAAATTGCAGATACTCTTGTTTAGGGCTATATGTGGAGTGGGTTTATTGTGTGGCTGTTGATGAGCATAAGGAAGGAGGAGCTGCTTTATAAAAGCAGTTCAGGGCTGCACTTGGGGTTAAGAAGCACTGCAGCATGTCTTCTCGTTCAGAGATCAAAGTAGGAATCAGGGCTTCTAATCTGCCAAGTCCTACTGCCTGCCTCATCATCCACCGCCTGTGCAAAGCTGGGCTCAGGGAGAAAATTAAACCGACGCTGATCGTACCAAAACAAAGCAACGTCAATCTATTTTTTACTTGACTATTTTTAGCAATGCTTACGTTAGCATGTGGTAACTGGTAGATTTTAAAACAATACTGTTATCAAGGGGTACGATACCATTGACAACCAGCTTCGTTATAGTTATTAGTACATGAAAAAAGGAACAAAAAGAGTTACCTTCAGCTTCACTCTGGCAGGAAAAAGATAGTTTACTAAACAAAAAGAGGCAACAGTGGAAAAGAAATGCGGGGCCTGATTTTCTCATTTACACTAAGATTCCTTTACATTCGTCTGGCAGTGCAAAGGGGTCTTCAGATGCGCTTTATTTACATTCAAGGCTACTTCAAGCCTCAGTGTACGTGAGAATCAGGCCCCTAAATTTCAAGTTAAAGATTTATTGAGAGTAAGGCTGTCAAGTGATTAAAAAAATTCATCGTGATTAATTGCACTGTTAAACAATAATCTAATACATTAAATGTTTTTGGGTGTTTTCTACATTTTCAAACATATTGATTTCAATTACAACACAGAATACAAAGTGTACGGTGCTCACTACATTTATTTTTTATTACAAATATTTGCACTATAAAAAACAAAAATAGTATTTTTAAATTCACCTAATACTAGTACTGTAGTGCCATCTTTTTATCATGAAAGTTGAATTTACAAATGTAGAATTATGTAAAAAAACTGCATTCAAAAATAAAAATGTAAAACTTTAGAGCCTTCAAATCTACTCAGTCCTATTTCTTGTTTAGCCAAATCGCTCAGACAAACAAATTTGTTTACATTTGCAGGAGATAATGCTGACCGCTGTTTGTTCACAATGTCACTACAAAGTGAGAACAGGTGTTCTCATGGCACAATTGTAGCCAGCGTTGCAAGATATTTACGTGCCAGATGCGCTAAAGATTCATATGTCCCTTCATGCTTCAACCACCATTCCAGAGGATATGCATCCACGTTGATGACGGGCTCTGCTCGATAACAATCCAAAGCAGTGTGGACCAACGCATGTTCATTTTCATCATCTGAGTCAGATGCCACCAGCCGAAGGTTGATTTTCTTTTTTGGTAGTTCGGGTTCTGTAGCTTCCGCATCGGAGTGTTGCACTTTTAAGACTTCTGAAAAGTCATGCTCCCCACCTCATCCCTCTCAGATTTTGGAAGGCACTTCAGATTCTTAAATCTTGGGTCGAGTACTGTAGCTATCTTTAGAAATCTCACATTGGTACCTTCTTTGCGTTTTGTCAAATCTGCAGCAAAAGTGTTCTTAAAATGAGCAACATGTGCTGATTCATCATCCAAGACTGCTATAACATGAAATGTATGGCAGAATGAGGGTAAAACAGAGCAGGAGACATACAATTCTCCCCCAAGGAGTTCAGTCACAAATTTAATTAACACTTTATTTATTTATTTTAAACAAGCATCATTAATATGGAAGCATGTCCTCTGGAATGGTGGCCAAAGCATGAAGGAGCATATGAATGTTTAGCATATCTGGCACATAAATACCTAGCAATGCAGTCTACAAAAGTCTCGTGCGAACTCCTGTTCTCACTTTGTGGTGACATTGTAAGTAAGAAGAGGGCAGCATTATTTCCTGTAAATATAAAGAAACTTGTTTGTCTTAGTGAGTGGCTGAACAAGAAGTAGAACTGAGTGGACTTGTAGGCTCTAAAGTTTTGCATTGTTTTGTTTTTGAGTGCAGTTATGTAACAAAAAAAATCTACATTTATAATTTGCACTTTCACAATAAAGAGACTGCACTACAGTACTTGTATGAGGTGAATTGAAAAATACTGTTTCTTTTGTTTATCACTTTTACAATGCAAATATTTGTAATAAAAACTATAAAGTGAGCAGTGTACATTGTATATTCTGTGTTGTAATTGAAATCCATATATTTGAAAATTTAGAAAAACATCCAAAAATATTTAATACATTTCAATTGGTATTCTATTGTTAAAGAATGTGATTAATCTCAATAATTTTTTTAATCGTGATTAATTTTTTTAAGTTAATCGCGTGAGTTAACTGCATTAATCAACAGCCCTAATTGAAAGTGATGGCAGGTATTGTAATTACCTGTGTACAATTAACTCAAAAGAAAACCAGCGGAGAGCACATACAACCCAGAGACATATTGTATATTAATAGAGTAAATTTGCCAAGCACCAAATGTTGCTGTTTCAGACAATACTGAACCTTTCACAATAGGCTGGATTTCCTATCATCCCAAACAATGTGGGCAGAAATTCTCCTATGCTGTAGGCTGACAATCACCCTGCACAGTGCCCTTTTAAATAGCTGGATAGTACACAAGTTAGGATTATAAATGTTGGAGCTGGCCAAAATTAAAAGTGGCTTTCACAGTTTAATGAGTCCTGCCCCTTCTCTGTACATTGAAGTGGTGTTCTGAGCTGATCAGATTTTGCACGAAGCAAGTGTTCAGACCCTCTGATCCCCCTGGTATTGACTGACATTTTGAATGGCAGGCTACAACTGCAGCTGCTCGAGCAGTCTTGCTGGCTGGAGCCTCATCTCTTGTGCTCTGTATTGTTTAAAGACTAACACAAAGGGTGACATGGATGTAAATGGAAGGTAATGCCCTCGCACAAGGAGCTTTGGGGATGCTGAATTTGGGATGCATGAGCACAGAGTGACTAACTAAGACAATGAAGGTAAAATGAAAGAAACAGCTGTTAAGTTTGGACAGGGATTTAAAACAAAAAACCTGAAATACAGCCTTTGTGCACAAAACAATTAAAGAAAGGGACCTTCTTGATGGCAGCTTGTCTAAAATAAGCCTTGTGTGTGTAAAAACCAGATAAATCATTCCACTTGCTACTGAGAGTCTGACGTGGTATGATGTTTGTGTGATTATATGCTGATGCCTAGAAGATGTTTTTGCAGCATATAGTATTTACATACCCTGAATACTGATTATCTGCCAGAAAAATACATTTATAATTTGATCTGCTTAACAGTCATTACCTTCAGGGACATTTCATTTGACCAGTTCCTTTTCTCATCTTGAATGCACTGTGTTGCTCCAAGATCCCACTTCTATCTGTTGAGTCTTTTATCAATATTTATAATTTAGTCTTTGATGAGATCTAATTTTAATGGCTCTCTGCTTGTGTAACTGTTTATTCAACTTTAAAAGTTTACCCTATACAGATATAGGTGACTTAAAAAGAAAATGTAAGCCGTATCATAAGGATATAAACGTTCTAAAATTATACTTCTGGTTTAGGTGTTCATTCAAATACATAACCATCCACAAATTATGATGTATATATTATAGAGGTAACAAGCTAAGAATTGTTTGCCTGACATTTAAAATACCATATTTAACTGGGTCTAATGGTAAATGGTTCTTCTATTTCAGCTACATGGTATATTTTTAATATATAATTTAATATGTGAACTCGTTCATTGTATCTGTGGTCTCAGCTGCTTTAGAGCTCTCACTTTGCTGCCAACAGCAGACTGTTAATAACTAAAATACCCTTTGTTATACTTTAAATACTAGGCAACAGAGACAGAAGAATCTCAGGATATATCCGTGCATCTGCTGCAATCCCTGGTTGAGAGAGCAGAGGAAATTAATCAGCTCATGAAGAAAGTGCAGATTGAAAACCAGCAGCAGTTGGAGAAACAGGGCCTGCTTTCTACAGAAAATGAAAGCTTCAAAAAGGAGGTAAAGAGGATTTTACTCATTTTTTACTGTGACTTTTCTGTATCTCAAGTGTGTGATGCCTCATTCTGGTAAAAATAGCTGTGAAGTCCTGAAAAGAGAATGATGTGTTCATGCAAGGTTTGTTTTAGAATCACTGAATTGGAGAAATGTAGGGTGGGAAGGGACCTCAAAAAGTCAATGAGTCCAGCTCCCTATGCTGAAGCAGGAGAAACTAAACCTAGACCGCCGATGACAGGTGTTTGTCCAACCTGTTCTTATAAACCTCCAGAGATGGGGATTCCACAATTCCCCCTTGGAAGCCTATTCCAGAGCTAACTACCCTTATAGTTAGAAAGTTTTCCCTAATGTCTAACCTAAATCTCCCTTGCTGCAGATTAAGATCATTACTTCTTTTCCTACCTTCAGTAGACATGGAGAACAATTGATCACAGTCCTTTTCAAACAGCCCTTAACATATCTGAAGATTTATCAGATCACCCTCAGTCTTCTTTTCTCAAGACTAAACATGCCCTCTTTTTTTTTTTTTTTTTAAACCTTTACTCATCATGTTTTCTAAGACTGTTTTCATTTTTGTTGCTCTCCTCTAAGGGTATGTCTATACTACCCGCTGGATTGGCAGGCAGCGATCGATCCAGCGGGGGTCGATTTATCGCATCTAGTCTAGATGCGATAAATCGACCCGAGCGCTCTCCCGTCGACTCCTGTACTCCACTGCCGCGAGAGGTGCAGGCAGAGTCAACGGGGGAGTGCCAGCAGTCGACTCACCTCAGTGAGTAGGTCTAAGTATGTCGACTTCAGCTACATTATTCACATAGCTGAAGTTGCGTAACTTAGATTGATCTCCCCCTCCCACCCCCCGCAGTGTAGACCAGGGCTAAACTCTCTCCTATTTGTCAACATCTTTCCTTAAGTGTGGCACCTAGAACTGCACACACTACTCCAACAGAGGCCTCACCAGTGCTGAGTAGAGCAGGACAATTACCTCCAGTGTCTTACATAGGACTGTTCTGTTACTACACCTCAGAATGATATCAGCCTTTTTCGCAACTGCACCACATTGTGGACTCTCATTCAGTTTGTGATCCACTATTACCCCAGAACTTTTTCAGCAGTACTACCATCTAGCCAGTTTCTCTCCATTTTGCAGTTGTACATTTGATTTTTCCTTCCTAAATGAAGTACATTGCACTTCATTGAATTTCATCTAGTTGATTTCATACCAATTCTCTAATTTATCAAAGTCATTTTGAATTCTAATCTTATCCTCCAGAGTGCTTGCAATTCCTCCCATGGTTGGTGTCATCAGCAAATTTTATAAGCATACTTTCCACTTCATTCTCCAATTTTGAAAATATTGAATAGGACCAGACCCAGGCCTGACCCCTATGAGATCCCCACTACATTCACCCTCCCAGTTTGAGAGTGAGCCATTGATAACTTTGAGTATGGTCTTTGAACTAGTTGTGCGTCCATCCTTATAGTAATTTAATCTAGACTGAATTTCCCTAGTTTGCCTATGAGAAAGTCATGTGGTACTGTGTCAGCTGTCTTCCTAAAAATCAATATATATCACCTCTACTGCTTTTCCCTCCACCTACTAGCACAGTAACCCTGTCAAAGAAGAAAATATAGGATGATTGATATATATAATTTTTTTTAAATAAACAGCACTTTAAAAAATGAGAGAAACAAGTAGAACAGAGGGCATATTTCTTTAGTTTGATACCAGTAACGCTAGTTGATGTAGTGTCCTGATCTTGCTGCACTTTACACTTCTGCTGCTAAATGTCTGGGAAATTAGAGTCACCTGCCAATATTGCATAGAAGTGAAACCTCTGAATACATGCAGATAATTATCTGTGCTCACGATCCCTTTCAACAAGCGAAAGATATGAAATAAACGTATTGATATTGCACATGCAATTCTTTGTTACCCACATAATCCTTTGACTCGGTCTTTTGTGACCAGTACAGTTCAACTATATTTAATATTATGTCTGGGGAGAACCTAATATGACCTTAGAAATTGTAAGAATTGGGAACAAATCTTTATAAACTACTGATGATTCCAGATATTTGTTCCCTTGTTCCTCTTTTGAAGATACCCAAAAAACAATAATAATATAATTGGAGATTTGTTGTTACTAGTCCTTTCTCTCCACTTTGCTACACCCAGAATAGTCACAAGTAAACAGAGGGTTGCAAAACTCAAGGATGTGTCCATGTGTATATGGGAGGGGTTATATATTTATACAATTGAAAATAAAACCATTTTTGTCTCAATAGCAGGGCAGTTAATTTTAGATTTGGTACTGTTGCATTGCATATACTTTAGTTTGATAGCTTTCCACTGGATGCTACATGTTCAGTGGGCAAATCTGATTCAATATTATGATTTTTTTTCTAACAAGCAGGGTGTATAATTGCACACACAAGTTTAACAATTGCACATGCAGATGAAAGACCGGCATGCAAAAGTTACTAGAATAGACCCTTTGAACTTTCAGTTACCTGATTCGTTTGGTCACTGCAAATGAATGCAACTTGAGCATGGAATGTCCCACATAAGTCCTTTGAAAAGAGAGAGAAGCTTTCAATCCTCGGTTAAACAAAAAACCTCTAGTACTACAGCATCCCCCATAACTTATGAGCAGTGTGCACCTACTACCAGGGGGTGCATTCAGACAGAAAATCCCAGTTGCACCTCACGTTGATCCACAGACACTGAACATTAAACCCCCAAGTCGTTACTCACTCACTCTGGCTGGGGAGACTGATTGTCCAAAGTCATGTTCTAATTGTCTAGTTGGGCCCTTTGGATGTGGTCAGCAACTTATTACACCAGTTCCGAGTTGTGTCGCACTGAGATCTCACCAGCACAAAGACATTTTAAAAAACCCTACATCCATCATGCTTAATAAGCTAAAAAAATTTAAAAAAAAAATTCTCTCCTTATCCTCTTCCCTGTCTGTGCTCAAAACAGACAGTTGAGGGGCTGAGGAGCAAAGCAGCATCTAGATGGGGGTGAAGAAAGGCCTGGATTGGAGGGCAGTGTTAAGTTGTTGTCTACTCCTGGAGTTCAGATGCCTGGCTGCCAGCAGGTTGTGGCCCACCGGTCACGGTCAACTCTGTCATAAAAAAGAGAAATTACAAAATTAGGAATTCTTCAATATCTCCAGTTTCATATTTGTGAAATGACGTGGTGAGTTGAAGGAGGCATTTGAATCAGAAACTGCTGCTGGGTAACAGCAGAAAAGAGGGACCCAAAGAGTCCAGAGAACTTCAGAAGAAAAAAATAAAAAGACAAATATTATAAAAAACTAAGTTAACAATAAATAGATTCAAAATGGAGAAAACCAGTCTTTTACCATGAGCTGTGTTTCCATGGGAAGGATACATTGCACACACCCGCTTCACCTCACAAATAAAGGTCTTTTAGCAAGGATACCAGTGGGCAAATTCTTTCGACTCCCATTGAAGTCACTGGGAAGACTCCCATTGACTACTATGATGCAAATCAGGGCCAAAGTGCACTTTCTGGACCGTTGAAGGCCATCAGTTTGTGGTCTCCTGTCTTGCAGTATACTTGTAACTGTGCCATCACCCAATCAATGCACACTCTGTTGCACAACTTATTGGCACACACAATGCCTGCTTCTCTAATACCCCTCCTCCTTCCCTGTTTCAAAGTAGACATGCCATTATACATTAATGTGATCACAGACATACATCCTTCAGAGCTGAGGAGACATGTTTATTTTGGCCCACCTGCTGTTGAAACTGAGAATTTGTCCTTGGTGTATATTACCCATTGACAAAGGGTTTTGATTGAGTGATACCTGGAAAAACAACTGACATAACCCCCTTTAATGACAATTTAATGCACTCAGTAACAGTAATGCTGTGCATAACATCAAGCAGGTAAAGTGAAAAAAATGTTATTTGAAGTACATTCAGTTAAGTTGATATAAGGATCAGTCCTTGAATAAAATCAAAATTATTCATTTAGCTGCAGTATATTGTGAAGTAACATTTAAAGCAGCCGCAATAACAAAAGCTACTCTAAACGCCCCAACATACAATTAATTCATTTTTTTCATCCCATTTCCTTGCCTCTCTGTTTCGCTTATGTGAACAAATAACCAACTTCAACCAAAAAACCGGTTATAAATTGGTGGTACTCAGGATCACAATGTGCAGCCATGCAGCTAACACCAGCAAGGAGTTCCTTTAAAAGGGGCTGTAGCAAATCTGGGCCACAGAAATGAAATGCTTCAGAAACAGATAATCTGGGCTCTTCACTAGACAGATGGCAATGGCTGGAAAGGAGATAAAAATAGTTTTGAACTGTTGAGCTGCTGCAGATGCATGGTCAGAACAGAAGATGCGCTGCAATCCTGAAACTCAGGGCAGCTTCACATTTTTATTTACTAAGGAGCATAAGAATGAAGGAGAAAACTAGGGAGTGAAGAGTAAACGTATGTGTAATAGTAAGAATGAAGAGAAAACTAAAGCAAGTAATAAAGGGAAGAAAACTCCAGAAAGCTGTTAACATTTCCTTGGTAATAAATGCTATTAATGCTAAACAAATGGATTTCATTATCAGGAGGCAAGGAGTTTTAAGGAAAAGATGACAACTCCCAGTCACCTCAGCTTGGACCACAGCTCACCTTTAGTACTACAGCAGCAAATTGGTATGAAGCAATGTCATTTATCTGGGTCTGTTGTTCCTTTTCTTTGTCGGACACATTCACAAATTAGCACATCTTTCACCCAGCAATTGGAAGCTACAGTAGAACCTCAGAGTTACAAACTGACCAGTTAACCACACACCTCATTTGAACCCAGAAGTACACAATCAGGCAGCATCTGAGACCAAAAACAAACAAAAAAAAAGCGCAAATACAGGACAGTAATGTGTTAAATGTAAACTACTAAAAAATAAACGGAAAGCAGCATTTTTCTTCTGCATAGTAAAGTTTTAAAGCTGTATTAAGTCAATGTTCAGTTGGAAACCTTTGAAAGGACCATAACATATTGTTCAAAGTACGAACAACCTCCATTCCCAAGATGTTCATAACTCTGGGTTCCACTGTAGCTTAAAACAAGGAGCTCAGGTAGAATTTGCTAAATGACATATGGGTATAAAATATCACTAAAGAGTTTTAGCAAGACTAAAAAAAACCAAGAACATTTAAGGTTGATCTGAACAAACTAGGATTATTATTTGTATTATGGTGGCACCTAGGTCCCCAACTGAGATCAGGGCCTTGTGATTCAGATTAAGAAATGATCCATGTTCCAAAGAGCAGACAAAGGATTTGGGAGGAAAGGGCTATGACATATAAGCAGAGTTAACGAAGGGATGATTGGGAAGTGTCATGTAGTTCCATGATTTATTGTTGCTGTGTTTCCCTTTCTTTCTCCCTCACGTTTTGGGTGGAGTGTTGGTTGGAGGACTTTGGAGGGAGGAGATAAGGTTTTTATGAGCCCTTGTGTCCGTAGAAGGGGGCTCTCCCTGCACAGTTCTTGGTCCAGGGACAATGTGGGGAAGGATAATCCCTATAGAGTCTAAAACTAGGCACAATAATGCTAAGGAAAAGGGAGGATCCCCACTGTACCTGTAACCTAGGTAATAGAGAGATTATTAATGATATGGAACAAGTTAATAGGAAAGATGGACATGTGGACTGGAGACATATGTTCAGTTTCTGGCTCCTTTGCAAACTTTCTGTATGACCTTGGGCACAAAATCATAAACAACCCTGTGTCATTTTCCTCATCTCTTGTAAACCCTCGTGTAGGGGGTGTGCTGGTGGCAGGCTTCCATGATGCTGTGGGATTCTAGGCCATGCTACAGCCCAGGACAGGATGTTCAGGCACTGCTCTGACTTACCACAAGGGCTTGTTCAACCCTGGAGCAGCGTAGAATCTGAAGGACACAATGGTGGCATTTCTGTACTCCATATCCCTTCTGCCACGCCCTCCCTCCCGCACTGTTTCCTTGGTCTGTGCAGCTCAGATTTGCCAGGCTCTTCCTGGAGTTCCTGAGCTTTTCCTCTGCATAATCCAAAGAGCTTTAGGGCATTTTTGAAACAGAAAAACAAATTCAACCAAGCTGTAGAAAATAAGAGCTTGTTACTTCCTTTTTGGGGGTTTGTCCTGAAGTCATGAATCGTGGTTCCTGAGAGCATTTTAAAATTAATCTCTCCTTGTTCTGTCTGTTAAATGAAAATATTAAACTAAACATTTCCATTAAATTCTCATATCTTCTTAAGGTTCATATGCTGGCTAACACAAAATCTCTGGTACTGTAAGCAAGTTCTCTGGCCACCTATATCAGAGTTACTGCACCTTTATATTTACCTCAGGTGAAAACTTCTATAAAAACATTAACAAAAGAGAAGTCACATGAAGAGGGAGAAAAATCAGCCTCTGTTTTTAGATGTTACACTTTGAAACAGTCTCCATTTTGTAGGCTTTTAAAATGTCAACAAATTGACAGGTCATGTTGCATTACAAAACTGCTTCTGGGAAATCATGGTACTCCGCTATATTAGGTAAGGGCTTGTAAAGACTGGCTGATGTCCAGAGGCCAGGTGAAAAACTAAGAGGTTATTCTTGGTTTCTGACAGACCTCATGACTGCCATGTTAATATATTTTTAAAAAACATTTCTTTTTGCACTCTGGGGTCCAATCCGGCACTGGGCACTGCTGCAGTGCCACTCCCCACATGCACAAAACTTCCTGCTAGTAGATCTCAGTGCAAGGTCTAGGCCGGGGGTCCTCACACTGGGGGTCATGTGAGGGGTGGGGGGTTGCCAGAGGGCACGAGGTTATCATGTGGGGGGGTGGGTCATGAGCTATTAGCCTCCACCCTCAAACCCCGCTTCAACTCCATCATTTACAATAGTGTTAAACATAAACAAGGTTTTTAAGTTTATAAGGGGGGGTTGCACTCAGAGGCTTGCTGTGTGAAAGGGGTCACCAGTACAAAAGTTTGAGGACCACTGGTCTAGGCATACACGTACAGAAAATATATATAGTTCTTTATCCAAGTACTATCTGAGAACTTACTCAGACCTCATCACCATTGTACCACACAATCATTGGACGGCATTCCCCCTCATAACTCTCTTCATGGTGTAACAAAACATTTTCCCCAGTTTATAGTTTATGCAAAGCCATACAAGGAGCCTGTGGCTTGTACGTGAACTCAGGTCTTCTGAGTCCCAGTCTAGTGTCTTATTCACTAAACCATGTATTTTGCTTTATATTGCCATATTAAATGCTATGGGTGGAGTAACGTGAGTCATGGAATTTAGTTGCAACTCTTACTAACATTAAAGGGAGCCACACATCAAAACTCTTAGCTTATCACATTGATCATGTATTCCTGGTACTCCACTTTGCCCTCCACTAACAAGCTGATCCAATATTTGTAAAATAACTGTACAAACAAAAAATGACTATTTAGAAACTTAATGGATTTTTTTCCCTTGAGCTTTCTTTTCATTATGTCTCTCCTCTAATACACAAATAAGGAATCATATGAACAAAAATAGAGTAGCAATTCCACCTGGGAATGGGCAATTTTAATCAATAGAACTTCTTACTAACTAAGACCCTGATCCCCTAAACACAGACTTACTAAACTCTAGGCACATTAATAGTTCTATTGACGTCAATGGGACTGCTCATGTGCCAGAAATTAAGCACCGAGAGGAGCGTACACAGGATCGGGCCTCAAAAAATCTTCTCCGTATTCAGCTTCATGTTGTCTTTCATTCCATCTATATTGCATTGGAAAGACACTTTATGGTTGTTCAGTATTTATTAATCATAAGATTCAGCACTTGCTAAACATTAAGCATTTCTCAAACTTCATTGCACCGCAACCTCCTTTTGATAACAAAAATTAGTACATGACCCTGAGAAAAGAAACCAAAGCCTGAGCCCAAGCTCCGCCGCCCCGGGGTGTGAGTGTGTGTGAGAGAGAGAGAGATAGAAGCGCCAACGCTGAAGTCCCAGATGCAGGGGGTTGTAACCTGAGCCCCACCGCCCAGGGCTGAAGTCTTTGGGCTTCGGCTTCAGTCCTGGGCAAGTCTAATGACAGCCCTGGTGACCCCATTAAAATGGGGTCATGACCCACTTTGGGGGCCCGACCTACAGTTTGAGACCCACTAACCTCTAATCCCTTTGCCAGAGATGCAGCTACATTTTAGCTGGATTTGGTGTCAGAGTTATTAAGACTTAGGAGTTCCCAATTCCTAATTGGATGCTCGGAGCACTAGCCCACAGCTCTTTCTCCTTAGGAGTGCATTGTCAAAGAACGAATGCAAGGTATGTTTCCCTTTTGACATATCCAAGTCACACACGCTGATACGTTTGTTTTACAGCAAGTCTTAAGAATCAGGTTGGTGATCTTCTGGGAGCCAGTGAGGCTGCTGTTCTGGAGCTGGCAAATGCAGACGAAGAGATTTCACAACTGAAAAATGAAATGGCTCAATTAAAATCTGAATATCTGCAGAAGATAAAAGAATGCAAAGAAGAAAATCATCTTCTCAAGGAAATGGTAAGGAATCTCCCAGGCCAGAGAAAGCCTAGCTCAGGGGTGGCTCTGAGCCACATACGATAATCTTCAGAAGTTCGAGAGCTGGGACACACCTGCCTTGTGGGGAGGAGGGGTCTTGGGGCTTCTGCCCTGTGGGGATGGGGGTCTTCTGCCCCACAGCTAACACCTTCTGGGGGTCAGGGCTTTAGCTCTGCTCCTACTGAAGCCCCGAGACTCCCCATCCTGCTAGGCAGAAGCCTGAGGCGACATGGGGGGGCACCTAGGGTCATGTTCCGCCCCCCCCATCTTTGCAGAGTTTGCTGGCCCACTTGGTCACATGCTGCTGCCGGGCCCCCGCCGTCCATGACAGCTTCTGAAGCTGGCAACCTGGGAGCTACAGCTGTGGGGAGAGGCAGCAGCAAACACCTGAGAGCTGCAGGGAGGGGCCACTGAGGGTAAAGAGCGTAAAGTTTGGGCTTGGGGGGCATAACTCAAGCTGTTGGGGGGGGGGAACCTTTAAATTGTGCCCCCCCCCACTCTCAGCAGGTACCAGTCATCTCTGGCAGAAGCCCTCAGCCCCATCACCCTGCTGCAGGGCAGAAACCCCAAGCTCACCCCACCCCAGTTGGTATGTGGAGAATGGGGAGGTGTAAGAAGAACTTGCACTGGCTGTGCTAGCTCTGTAGTACAATGCGAACATAAAGCCGAGGGGAATTTGAATTTGGAGGCCTTGAGTTTCTCCAGCTTTCCCTTCTGGCTGATGGACAGCGTGTTACTGGCAAACTCAGGAGAAAGCCACAGCCAGCCCAGTGTGTGACCTTCTGGAAAGGGGAAGGGAGGGGGGGGGGGAAATGAGCAGAGCTGTAAGGGGACTCAGTCTCACAGGTCTGCCCCTTCTCACAAGAGTCATTTACATTTTACGCATTAAAATGCATACAAGTCTCCATTTGGTTGGCCAAAAAAAGCAACACAATGAATGTAAACAGCTGTCTTGTATTATAGCAAAATGAACCAAGGAGAATATCTGGTTTATCAAACAGACTCAGGCCTGTGCATTCTCTTTCCTCCCACTCCCACCATGCTGGCTTTGCACTGCGTTTTTACCAACTTGCTGTTTTTTATACAGTACCTCTAGTCTTTACAACAGGACATCAAGCTCCATCTCATTGAACAAAACAAAAGTGATCTGCTTCACGTACAGTAATTAGGCCCTGATCCGTCAAGTCTTTACTCCCGAGAGCAGTCCAATTGAAGTCAATTCCTTCCTCGCATGGGATTGTCCCTGTGCGTAAGGTTTCTAGGATTGGGCCCCTAACTGAAAGTAATGTCTCAATATTGACAAAGTAGCTTCTTTAATAAAACAAACTTGTTTTTAGTAGTATTTATGAACAATTGAGGAAAGGGCAATATGGTTATTTCAATTCCAGTTTTAAAGAACAGCACCGAAAGCTACTGGGAAGCATCTACACACACTGCTTTTATGGCTATAATAAAATTTGCTTTCAGTTTTAAAGGTAGGCAACGTAGGATGGGGATTTCATGATACACTTGGTGATCCGTATGGCTCATGAATACATGTACATTTCACTCCTTGGCTGATAGATTATTAGAGTCACAGCCTGCGCTTAAATGGCTTAACCATATTTTGCATAATGCCCTGCTATTACTCTATTAGCATCATTGTTGTTATTATATTTCTCCCGTTTTTTTATCTTGTAGGCTTTCCTATACTACTGCAACTTCCCAAGCAATTATTCTTGCTGTGGAAAGCATGCAGGTAGAATTCAAAGCAATTCTATGCATTATTTTAACTCAGATCTGTATTTAAATGAGCATTACAAGAGCTCAGAGAAGATGTATTTGACTTCAAAAGCACATTTAAGAAGTTAGCTTCTGCTTTCTTATGTCTGTACTTTATATAATCTCAATCTCTCTCTTTCTCTCTCTCACACACACACACACAAATTTCTCTCTCCAAAATGTAAATCTCTCCGCAGCTACTCTCCAGGCATTATCTAAATGCTATAGGCAATGAAATAATGTCATGCCTTTTTTATTTTAAAGATGAACAGGGTGAGCAAGAGACACGCTCCACTAGCAACCTACGAGCAGCACCTGCATGAAGAGATTTTTCAAATAAGACGCGAGTCCAGGAGGTTGAGAGAACTCTGTCACCAACTAAATGAGGAAAACCACAGACTGAAAGAAGAGCTATGGGATGTTAAGAGGGAATATGAACGGCTAGCGCAGATGGCAACAGCCAGAAAGAAGGGTAAAGCAGGCAGCCCAAAAATGTCATTTTACAGTTTATTTCTCAGGCTCTTTAGAGGCCTAGGAAAAGACAAGCAATGAAATGCATGACACTGATGCACGGCATTTAAAACATTTTAACGGTTCTACTTGAAATGGTTAGAGTTTAAATAAAATACTTCATGAAAAACATGTAGCTCCCCTCTACAGCATGTGATATCCCATCATTTTGGAAGTAAAATACAGAGCAGGGTGTTCTAAACTCTGTTCTGTATTTTCTGCCACCGTGAAGTACACCATCTTACCCCAGGCTCTAATAAGAACAAGAGCTATAAAAGAGTGTCTTGGTGAAATGTAATGCACACTTGTTTTATTTCTAAGACTCCAGCTTTTACTGGAAAAACCAACTAGTCAATTAGTTTCAATTTCAGTCATTTCTCTTCTTCCATATATTGTACCATGAATGTGGTGACTTGCATAAGTACACAATTTACAACCAGGGCCATACACTTCAGAACAATTTTTCTTGTTATGATTGGAACTCTGTGCCATACCGATCACACTTGAAACTGGGCAAGCATGCCTTTACAGGATGGATGTTATTCACAGTTTGAATTCTATTATGTACACTCAACCCCAAGGGCTCAGGATAGCCAACAGGCTCTCTCAAGACAGGTTTCGGGCCTATAGAACGGTCCCTAAATCTTACTCGGTTAACTTTCTGCTGCTCTCATTTTAAACATTCCACCTTTTTGAAGCAACTGTTCCCCTTTAGAAAAGTTCTGAGCCCCAGTCTGAATGATCTTTGACAAATGAGAGACTGATTGAAACCAACTGGAAAACCTGTACGTGTAAAAAGGGCAAAGCAAGACCAATCAATGGTCCTGCTTGAAAAGTCATTGGGATGGGAGAATAAAGGACACAGCTATGGAAGAATGAATAGACAAAGCAATGGCACCATTCTGTGCATATAGAAGCTGGTTCAAATGCTCATTAGAAAGCACTAAAAAGTTATAAATGAATTAGATACACTTTTTTTTTTTTTAAAAAAGATGAATTGTATCCCTTCTGCCATTTACTGAGGGGACACATTTGAGCTACTGGAACCCTTATTCATAAGAGAACAGCTATTGAGCATTGCAGCATGCAAACATTCCAAAGATTCCACATATTTGTTGCATTGAAAGCCCTGATTCAGCAAAAGCCTTAAACATATCCTTAAGTACAGGGCTGAAGCCCCATTGGCAAATGAAGGCCAAGGAAAAGGTTGGAAGAAGGAAATGAAGGATGGAGAGGAACAGGAAGAGCAAGGCTTATATTGGAGGGATAAAAGGAAGGAACAAGACAAAGCAAACAACCAAATCAGCACAGTGCACCTGAGTGAAAATGGTGGGAATTTAGATAGATTTTTAGCAATTAGAGGTGTTTCAAATCCTTCAAAGATCAAAACCTCCTTCCTTTACAAAGTTTAAACTTGAATGTTCAGAAATCAGCCCATTTATTTTTTCATTTCAGTTTTATTTGAAAAATGGTCTTGTTAATGTAAAAATTGCCATCTTTCGCCAGCGCTTTTTGAATCTCTAAAAACTACCCTGAGAAAAACTGAGAAGTGAAAGGCAGGTAATTTGACAATAGACATATCAATAGACAGTAGGCAAAAAAATAAACTCTGCATTCAACTACCCTTTTTTAGGCCAGACCACAACATTAATTCCTTGGACTGATCTTTGCAAGAAAGACTCTCAGACTAGAATTCTATCATCGCAATATGGGTAAGTCATGGGAGAAATGCATGTAATCTTTTTCTATTAACTTTACACTAGCCAGGGAATGACACTATAAGCCAGCAGTACACATTAAGAAGAAATGAGTCAAACTGGACATCATGGAAAAAGCTGCATGAAGTGTAAAATAATGGTATTACCATAATCAACACTTTACTCCCCGCTTACCAGAACAGCAAGTTGCACTCCAGCCTTTACAAGCCCCCTTTGTATTTTGTTTTTGTACTCAATGCCCATCTATGCTGAGCAATTCTATAGGCAGAGTTTTTACTACCTAAACAAGTAGTGGAAATACATAATAGATGTATCTTATTCAATTTCCCACCCACAGAATGTGATAAATTGTACCTTCTTGTCAAAAATCTGCTTTAACCAACCAGTCTGTCAGACTCTGTTTTGGATATGATGTGCTAAGATTTGAGCAATTCTGATAAGATGGTATAATTCTCTCCAAGCTCCCATCTGCTTTCACCAGCTTTGGAAATCTTTGTTTTGATATGAGTTGTATACCTCCTCCCCCCAAAAATAAACCTAATGATCATGGTCATGATCCCTCATGTTCTTTAAAGAGCAATAAACAATCAATCAGTGGTAGTGTCTTCCCATATCTTTGCTCTTAGCAGGAAAGAAGGTTTACAAACAGATGAGATGAATGGCATTCCCAGCAGCAGAATGGTGTCTGTACTCGAAGTTTTCAGCCCCCGTGCGTGTGATGGTAAGTGATGTTGAGTTCGGAAATTGCCATGCTGGGATTCAAATTTAAAAATGGGCCTTCATTGGCTTGTGCTTCAGTAATAAAGGTGTGATACTGGGATTCTTAGCTGTATTTCCAAAAACTTGCCAATTGAAGTCTTACTGGGTTAACACGCACATGCAATGAGCTCTGTGCGGGCTCCTTATGCACAGCTCATTACAGGGCTATGGTGTGAACAAGTTAAATGAGGATCCAACATAAAGGATCCAGATAGAGTGGCTATCATTTTATCTTTCTGATGAAGAACAACTTTACTACTATTAGTGTTTTCCTTACCAGCTGCATAAGCACTAAGTTTCCCCCATTTTTTAATTTAACACCACGAAGTCCAGGGGTTCTCAAACAGGGGGTCACGAGGTCATTACATGGGGGGGGGTCGCAAGCTGTCAGCCTCCACCCCAAACCCAGCTTTGCATCCAGCATTTATAATGGTATTAAATATATTAAAACGTTATTTTAATTTATGGGGGGGGTCACACTCAGAGGCTTGCTCTGTGAAAGGGGTCCCCAGTACAAAAGTTTGAGAACTACTGATGTAGCCTAATGCCTACATTTTTAAGCCAGCCACACTGCAGTTAAGGTTAAATGATCCATAACCAGTGCTTCTGAGATGCCTTGGTCTATAAGAGGTGATAAGAAAGAACTTCTCTTTTGTCTTCTTACCTTCATCACTTTTATGTGCTGTTCCTGATAGCTGAAATATTGCTTAAGATCCATGGTCCTGTACACCAGTTTAGAAAACTTTGATATACAAGTGATTTATGACATGAGTTTAAGGATTTTTTTTATTGTTTACTGCTTTCTGCATTAGAGCGTTCAAATGTAAATAAATAATAAAATCACATTTATAGGCAAAAATAATGTGTAACTGTGTCAGAGAATGGAAAAAATAGCCTTTTAAACAAATTGCTTAGCTAGTATATTCCTTTATTAATAAATAGAATAGTAATTTTACTATTAAGCCTCAGGTTCATCATAATAAGCTTAGCTTTGCTTTTCTTAATGTGGTATCAAATTCCGCTTTCTGTTTAAAACTAAGATCTGCTCCACCATCCATGATGGTGGCTGCTAGGTGCTACACCATTACAAACAACATAATAATACAAGACTATTAACCTGTAGTGAATTTTTACTGCTCAAAACAGTAATTGTATCTTTACAATAATATCAAGAGCTGGTGAAGTTGATATGAGCAAACCTTTTTCTTTCTTTAGAAAGGCAACAAGAATGTTCTAAAAGCAATGCCTCCTCAGTGTCTATGAACAGCGAGTCTACGGAGATTCTGATCACTGGATACCATGATACAGGCTTAAAGAAAGAATCTAAGAGAAACTCAAAAGGTACATTGTTTTAACTACATACTGATTAGAGTTGTTCATTAAAACTCTCTCCAGGTCAATTGATGCTTTTTTCTATTGCATTACATAGAATTTTTATTTCCAATACCTTTTATATCAGTATATATTCTACCTGAACGGAAGAGTTAATTCTGTGGTCAGAACCCTGCTGGTGGTTAAATAATCTTGCCATATTTTCACATGCAATCTACTGTTGTGTAAATATTCAAACAAAGCATTGTGACTGACCTTTATTCATACTTTTGGGAAATATTTGTATCAGAATGATCACTGCTTCTCAGCTGGGATTACAATAGTACTTTTTGAAAAAGCTGAATATTCACAATAGCAGTCAAACATGTTCTCTGATATATACAGTAGGCCCTGGGGTTCAGATACTGCACTGATAGGTACCCTGAAAGTACTTTAGATATGGAAGTGTGTTGTACAAATAATATCAAGGAAGCTTTTAAAGTAAATTCTAATCATTTAACTCTTGTAAGTATTGTATTTATTTAGTTCTATTTTCCCTAAGAAAAACCCACAAGAGGGGTCTCACCTCTGTGAGGACCCTCTTAGACATACCATCTTTGTCTACCCATAGAAGAGGCCAGAGACCATACATGGCTTGGGATCTTGTAGATCACAGCGGGGTGCTGCAGGAGGCCGTTCCCATCTGCATGGAAGTTTTGCAACCCTGCACCAGCCCTGGTTTGGTGGCTCCTTGGCAGCACAGCCCCAGATTGATTTATTTTTTTGATCAACTTCCTCATGGTTGTGGAGCTCAGTCCCTGCCCTTCCCCCAAGCCTTCAAAGGGGGGGGTGCAGTGGCTTATCCTTCCTGGAAAACCAACACACAGACGTTCCCCTACATGCATTGATCCCTGGGAGATGAGCTGTTAGGTAAGAAAGAATCTGTGATTAATAGGGATTGCACACCTGCTGTTAGAGATTACTTAGCTTTAAAGTGTCATCTGGAATTTCCAAATTCATAGATCACTAGCTTTTTTTTTCTTTTAATTATGCAAAGTTAGGGCTTGTGAAATGCGCTGGCTCTTGGGTTTGGGAGTCTGAATCTGCTGAATCTGTATCACTAGTAGACAGGAGCAGTGACTATTCAAGTTCCCTGCACTGCCTTGAAGTACTTCAGCAAGGTGCTAGAATCATAGACTTTAAGGTTAGAAGGCCCCATTATGATAGTCTAGTCTGACCTCCTGCACAACACAGGCCACAGAATCTCACCCACCCACTCCTGTAACAAACCCCTAACCTATGTCTGAGCTATTGAAGTCCTCAAATCGTGGTTTAAAGACTTCAAGGTGAAGAGAATCCTCCAGGGAGTGACCCGTGCCCCACAATGCAGAGAAAAGGCGAAAAACCCCCCAGGGCCTCTGCCAATCTGCCCTGGAGAAAAATTCCTTCCTGACCCCAAATGTGGCAATCAGCTAAACCCTGAGCATGTGGGCAAGACTCACCAGCCAGACACACAGGAAAGAATTCTCTGTAGTAACTCAGATCCCACCCCATCTAACATCCCATCACAGGCCATTGGGCCTATCTACCACTAGTAGTTGAAGATCAATGAATTGCCAAAATTAGGCTATCCCATCATATCATCCATTCCATAAACGTATCAAGCTTAGTCTTGAAGCCAGAAACGGACTACTCTCTGTGTACGCGCACAGTTCCAGTTCATGGCCAGTTAGCCTTTGGACCCACCTTTGAGACTACCTGTAACTCTGCCACTTTTGATGATAGGATATTTAGTTTATTTAGACAAATCAAACATATGACCATTAGAAATTGAATTGTGTCCGCAGTTAAGTTCACATGGGTCAGCTGATAACCACTTTTGCCCTAAGCGGAATTGAACCAGGGACTGGTATTGAAGAACTTCATCTATCATTATGAGCCATTCTGTTGATGCATCAGCATATTACTTCCAGACAGATAAGGCTAAGTTGCCGTTTGTAACCAAGTTTGGTAAAAATTTCTGAGGATACCTTTCTAGTCTTCGGTTTAGAAAATCCATAAACTATGTACAACTTCAGTGCACCCTCTGACCATGCTGATTTTATTGCTGCTTTCAAGATGGTGCATGTGAGGAGATCCCAGAACCGTGTGATGATGATATGTCTGCAATCAGCCAGCACAATAGGACACGTCATCGGAGCTCTCTACAGCATGATGCAGACGTAACAGGCAGACTCTCTGCAACGAATACCTGCAGTAAACATGCCATGAGCAGGTAATTTAGAATTAAGCATTAAGTTAAATAATTAATTGTGATTAAAGCAAGACAATTTTGCTAGACATTTTAAAGTTTTCTAATCCGATTAAAAATCTATTCTAAAATAAACCCTACCCAAGCAGAGCTTTCTATTATGTGGAAAGGCAGAGACTTCATGAAGTCTACTACAGACTCAGCTAGTGCTAATCTGCTTTCCCAGAAAATGCTCAGCAGCTTTGGCGATGGGCTGCAGTATAAAACCTTAACATAGAGATGCTGATGAGCACATCCAGAAACATTTCAGCTGTTCAGGCACTGGTAGAATTAAAGTCTCCCTCTCAAATTAATTTTCTGTGAAAAGAAGCGTGTGTAAATCTGCTTAGCTTCCCACCCTTGCCCTCACTTCCTGAGGAATTCGGAATGGTGTGTGAGGTTGAGGGGCTGCTTGTATCACCACTTTCGTAAGTCACTATATTGTTAAAAGCACTTAGTCTCCTGACACACATGCCAGTGGCCTCCCGTGTACAACAGCCATTGTTAAAACGTCGGCTAAAATCTTCAAGTCACTGTCCTTAAGCAAAGACCCAGCTGTAATGGTAATGATATGCCGTCCAGAATTCCCTGACGGGCCACACTTTGTGGCCTTGTCAAACCAATGGGTGAAGTGGATTCAAGGGTTCAACACACACTGCTTCTAGTTTCTCAACAGACAAGTTAATTTCAATCACTGTGGTGGAGCATGAGGAAAGAAGCAGTCATCACTCAAAACTGTAGGGCTTTGGTAGATCAAAACCAACACTGTGAATTGCTTCTGGAAACTACTTTATAACTAGTACAAGACTACAGAGGACCTGTGTAAAACATACCATGCTAGAAGCCCTTTAAAGGAAGCACGCACCCACTTACTAAAGTTCTCAAATGGGCAACCCTGTATAAGGAACCACTGCTGTATGGCAGAGCATCAGCCGGTGGCAAAAGCTTGCATAAATGCAGTGAGGTCCACCTCTGTCAGGAAATGTCACAACTTCCAAGCTAACTGTAGGTGAAAAGACCCTTGGCTACTGTGGAACCCAGGGGTAGTGGGGAATCCAAATATGAAGCTCACTTACAAGATAGGCATCCCCTTACAGTAGATGTTTCTTCACACCCATCAGTATCATCTTGATTCTCATCCACAAGGTGTTTCCGCAAATTTGCTCCTCTGCCCTCCTTCTAAGATAGGACCCCCTCAATGTTCATAACTTATGTTTTTCAAACAAAGAAAAAACTAAATTGTATCTCACTTGCTTTGTGTGCTGTGCCCTTATCATACATCAAAATGTTCTTGTTTAACTAAAGAGTATTGCTGGTTTCACAGCAGCCAGCGTGACTTACCCTTGACCAAGAGGAAGAGTATCCAGGGCCATTTAGTCGTTGGACGGAGGATATGGGACAAAGGGGGTCCTTTTTCTTGTTCTTGTTGTGAGGTGGACAGCTGTTCATTAGGAACGGAACAGTTATTTCACATAGGCCAGGAATAAAGAATCAGATGATGATATATTTGGTTACTACCAATCAGAGCTGGGATTGAAGTCATGGCCTCATAGTAGATCGTGTTATCTAACAATTCTTTACGAGACATTTTTAGATATACTTTTGTTTTTAAAATATAGAAAAACCACTCAGCCTAATTTAATTTAGTGATTAGGACGGGTGCCGGGTTGGCTGCCAACGTCAGCAAAGTACTATAGACCAAAACCAGGATGGCACCGGCTACGCCAGGGAATGCTGACTTGTATCACTGTGCCAGTGCACACACTCCTTGTTCTCTGAGGACCACCTCAAAGGGCAAGAGGGTAGTACCATTTCCATGCTTATTCAGTCTGGTAAGACGAACAAGGTATTGGCGATCTTGTAAACAGCACAAAATTAAGGTAATATTTGACGAGTTATTACTGTTAGAGAAAAATAAGCAGTGTTCATGATACTTGTCGACTTCAGCTGAATCTTAGGCCAGTGACTTTAGCCCATTGCCAATTAAATGGTTGTATATTTGGGGGCAAACATTTGTACATGGATGGAATTGGCATGATTGAGTACAAATGCTTCCAAATTTATAGGGAGCAAAACACACAAGCCACTAATCATTTCCACCTTCCCCTCCATCTTACAGCCTCTTAAATCAGCAAGCTTCCCATTCGGAACTCCAGAATATTAATTTCCTATCCATGAGCAATCGGCCCAGGACCATTCACTCAGGAAGTCTGTCATTTTAGGCATGAAGCTTGGAGGGGCTGAAAAAGAGTAGCACCTACAGAACCAAAGAACTTGTGCAGCTAGAGTTCTGATGTCGGATACAAAGCTAGCAGTAGCTCTTAGGAGATGAGAGTTAGCTCCTGTTGGTCCAGGGATCACAGAGCGGTCACACATCCCTGCAAGAGTTCCATAGCCATCTCATTTTGCAATAGCAGAACTGGACAGAATGCCCATTGGGGAGCTAGCTGGGGCCAGCACTGGCTGAGGAAGCAGCCTGGCTAAGGGATGTGTAGCCGCACAGTTTCCTTTAGCAGGGTTCCTATGAAGACCCTGGCACAATTTAAAACTGGTCTTCTCTGATACAGCCCCAAAGGAGGAGCCAGTTCTGCTGTGTTGTCGGTATTCATGCATCAGTGAATGTAAATCCTGCCTCTGGCATTTGTACTGAATGATGGCCAAAAAAAAAAAAAAAAAAATGTTGCCAGCCCTATGTAACAAGAATTCCATCTTCAGTGTTGGCTCAGGCTTGCGGCCCTTGTGAACTGCTGCTAGAAAAAACATCCGAGGACTTTGCCCAGGAAAGCTTTTGTAGGGTCAGTTTTCTTCACCTTGTGCCATGCAGATCATTTTAGCCTGTTATGGTTCAGGTGGCCCATGGAGTACCTATTCCCTGAGTACAATATCCAGTTTGCTGGCACTCCTCAGTGTATTATTTATACCCTAGGTGGCACTTACAGAGTGCATCAGATTTTACAAGCTGTTCAAACATGCACTATTGGTCCAATCCTTTGCCCACTTAAGTCTATGACAAAGCTCCCATTGACTTAGATGGTGCAGGATCAGGCCCAAGTCCTCATAACACCCTCTTGATAGGAAGAGTAATCACCTCCATTTCAGAGGAGAAAGCAGAAACTTGTGGACTTGCCCAAGGTCACACAAAGTCAGTGGCAGAACCAGGATTATAACTCCAGACCTGACAGACTAAACAGGGGACTGAGAGCTATTACCCAGCACTGCCTCTGCACTCTGGCATGCAGTGAAAGGCGGCAGGCATTCATCCGAGCCCAGCCCATAACACAGAGAAGGCGTCAGTCATTAAATTTCTGGAGTGTCATGAGTAATAAAGGAGACTCTCTGTTGGGCTTCGTGGAGAGATCCAACTCTTTGAATAGCCCCAGTCACAAAAATAGGAAATTAATCACAAAACTGACACCTCTCCTGGGAGCCACATCTGTTCTGCTCAGGTCAGCAGCTCCCTCACTCAGGCTGATAAAGATGTACGGCATAGTGTATTCTGATTATTGCTTCTCATCTAGACTGGTGTCTTTTGGTCCCTTCCTGCAGACATGTAAGACACTGGCTGTGCAGATATCACATTACACTATGATCATTTGGGTTTTCAGGGCTGGTATAAGTGTCTTCATGGTGTGAACTGCCTGCTTTAAACGCCAATACGTTTTTGAAGGACCTAGAAAGAAAAATCTTTTTGCAGTCAGTAGATTTAGCTTTGTGCAAGCTGTCGATTTCTTTGCTGGAGGCTGAGTAAGGTTTGTCTGTGTGTAACAAAGCCAAAGCAGTTGATAAATCACAATCTCAGCTAAAGGCCTCTTCCATTCTTTTACTTAACATATATAAAGGGAATTCAGACCTGCGCAGGAATCCAAATCTGTCAGGACTGGAACAGATGCATGCACTTTGAGTTTGAAGAACTGTATTGGTTCTTCATCTCTGGCCTTATGACCTTTTACACATTCTCTCTTCCCCTCAGTCATGGTTTCTCACTACTCCACTTTTCTCCAGAGATTCTGAATTTGGGAATGAGGCCTCAATCCTAGTTTTAGAGAATTCTTGAACTACGAACAGTTAGTTCAGAATCTTGTCCAATAAAGTGTGCTAAGGGATTTGTTAATCCTCTGCTTTGGTGTAAACCAGACTCCAAAGCTGTTCCCCAGTTTGTTTGCACACTAAGTTTTTATCAGGCACAACGAGAAATACTTAGGCTGATGCTTTATTAAGAAATGGAGGGGTCTGAAACTTTGGCCCCTTGGAGATGAGGGAAATGGGGAATATGCCGAAGGGAGGAACATACATGAATATTTCAGGATAGTGACAGGACACGTTAGGCTTCTGATCCACTCATCCAGGACATTTTGGTGTACACATCCACCATAATATGCTTAGTTCAGGTCCTCTCATCTGGAATGCCTTGCTAGGCCCCTGCTGCCTAAGGAGAAGGCAGGTGAAGTCAAAAGTGTTAACTTAGGATGGGAGTGACTCTGCTAGCCTTAAATTTTGCCAGATGGCAAAATCACTCATCACCACATCTGCACAGCCTTCAGAGGTCTTCCCCCTTCCCCTTCCCAATTCCCTAACTTTCACAATGCTTAACTCTCCTTTGATCCTTTTATGTGTCATGGTGCCTTCCACAGGGCCATTTCTATTTGGTTCACAATACTGGGTGATCTGTTTTAAGGCATGGTGCTCCCATGAGTTTAGTGAGCTGGGTTAAGCCACAGTCTCACGAGTAAGGTAAATTCTTGACAGTGCAATTGGTCCAGCAGGCACCAAAAGGAGAAAGGGAGGGGAAGTGAAAGAATTGAGAGGCCTAACAATTAGTGACAAAAGATTTACTAGGTCACCTATTCCATTCCCTGACCGAACAGGATTACTCCATACAATACACTTCTAGCACTTTGTTGGATTCATTGTTAGTAAGTCCCAAGTAATGGGCTTTCCCCAACTCATTCCCAGTGGAGATGCAAATTATATTTTTGCTATGGTTAGTAACTATGCAGGCAAGCAATGTTGCAGCAAGCAGTGATCAAGAAGTGCAGTGGGTCTGCTTATGCATTCCTATCCCTTTCTAGTGAAAGAATGTAACAGGAGAAAAATACAAAACAAATCTACCTGAGCTGCCTCTGTGCTGTGGTAGGGCAGAACAACCCTCCCTCCCCCTAGAAATCTTTGTGGATTGGCAATTGAGAATGAAGTTTTAAGAAATGTAAGAATTCTAACTGGAATTCACAGGGCATTTATCCAAGTGGATCACAAACACAAAGTTATCTGGTACTCTGAACAGAAGCCAGCAAACAGAGTTCTTCAGAATTTAAAATTAGTTTCACTCTTTTACAAAAAGGTTTTGCTTTTAATTTTTTTCTTTTTACATCAGGACTCCTGTGGGTAAGGTGCTGTTACCAAGACGACCGTTTGCACCAAGAAGTGTTACAGACTTGACAGTTGGAAATGTGGTGAAATTCTCCCGTCCAGCAGGGAAAATCAGTAAAGGAACTATCAAGTACTTGGGGCACCTGCTTGGGAGAGAGGACGTGTATCTTGGCGTAGAACTGGAGGGCAGCGAAGAGGGAAAACATGATGGAACATTTCAGGGAACACGATACTATTTCTGGTAAGATTAATCCTATAGTTACTTTAAACAAAAAAGCCTTTACTATTCCCCAGAAAAATATGTAATTTATGGTTCTATAAATATTAGGAATTATTTAATATATTTGTCACAGTATATCTGCTGATAAATAGCTTAGGTTTTATTAAATCAAAAATATGTATAAACAAAGCAAATGTATTTTTAAAACCATTGATCCTGTTCTACTATAACTTTCATTTCAGTTATACCAAATAAGCAATGCAGATTTTATTTTGTCTGGCAGATGTTGGTGCACCAGAAGTGACAGTTCTTGTCTGTACCATTTACCTCTTTTCTGAATGGTCTACAGCAGGGGGTCAACAACCTATGGCATGTGTGCCAAAGACGGCACGCGAGCCGATTTTTAATGGCACGCTCCTGGCCAGACCGGCCCCGCTCAGCCCTCTGCCGAACCCAGGCTGGGACCCCAGCAGGCAGCAATGTGCCATTAAAAATCCTGCCTGCCCCGCTCTTCTCCGCCCCCCATGGGGGCAGGGTGAAGAAGCTTGGTCCTGCCAGCTGCTGCTGCAGGGCAGGCAAGCTCCCCCCCGCCTCTTCCCCCAGCATGCTGGGTTCCTGCCCCTCCTCCTTTCCCTCCCTGCCACCGATCTGCTGATGGCCCTTGCGAGGGAGAGGCAGAGCCACAGCGCAGGAGCTGCTCCAGGGAGGAGACGGAGGAGAGGTGGGAAACGGGGGTGGAATCAGGGCATATCCCCTCCAGCCCCTTGCCGTGAGCCGCTTTGGGCAGGGAGCGCCCCACGACCCCAGCCCACACCCCCAGCCTCCTGCCCTAACCCCTGCACCACCCTCACACCCTAGCCTCCTGCCCTGACCCCTGCATCCCCCCATGACCCCAGCCCTGACTCCAGCCCCCCCATGCCAACTCCTGCACCCCCCTCACATGCCTCCAGTTCCCTGCCCTGACTCCTACACCCCCTACACATACCCAGCCCCCCCATGCCCTGACTCTTGCACCACCGCCCACATTCTCACCCCCACCCTGAGCACCAAACGGGAGCTCCTGCACCACCACCCCCCATTCCCACCTGCACCCTTGCACTGAATGGGAGCTGCCCAGGTAAGCACTCCACACCCAAACCTCCTGCCCCAACTCTGAGCCCCCTCCCTCACTCTAGCTCCTGGCCAGACCCTACACCCCAACCTGCTCCTTCACCCCCAGCCCTGTGCTCAGTGCACTCCCACCCTCAGCTCAGTGCAGAGAGAGAGGAAGAGAATGGGCTAGAACCAGGGAGAAGGTAGGTACCCACTCTATGTGGGCAAGGCCGGGATCCCAGACCGGCAGCGGGCTGAGCAGGTCCAACAGCTGGGACCCTGGCTGGCAGGAGCCAGCAGACAGAACCCCAGACCGGCAGCAGGCTGAGTGGCAGCAGGCTGAACCCACTGCTGGTCTGGGGTCCTGGCCGCCGGCCCCTTGCCAGCCGGGGTCCCAGCCGCAGGGCCCGCTCAGCCTGCTGCTGGCCTAGGTGAACGGAACCCCAGGCTGGCAGCGGGCTGAGTGGGCCAGCGGCGTAAGATCTGCATTTTAATTTAATTTTAAAATGAAACTTCTTAAACATTTTGAAAACCTTGTTTACTTTACATACGACAATAGTTTAGTTATATAATATATAGACTTCTAGAGAGAGACCTTCTAAAAAATGTTAAAATGTATTACTGGCACGCGAAACCTTAAATTAAAGTGAATAAATGAAGACTCGGCACACCACTTCTGAAAGGTTGCTGACCCCTGGTCTACAGAATTATTATGGAGTCAGCAAGTTACTGTCATGTTTCTCAAAACAAGCAATTTTAATAAAAGTATCCTAGATTTTTACCAATTAACTAAGAGTAGGAGGGTTCCACCGCAGTGAATAGTCACCCATTAAACAAATTGCTTAGCTAGCAAAGTTTCCATTTTGCATAATACACTGAATTACAATACAACCATATTTTAACAAGTATAGTATATGCTGGATTAACCAGTTACTGCAGCTTTAGAAATAATGACTCAAAAAAGTGGAAAACAGAAAACAAAATATGGACGACTTAATATGTCTGTGTAACAAGATTCCATCTCCAATGATCAGACAAAAATCCCCAGATAAGTTATCGGTTTCCAAGACAAAAGATTCTTTGATATTAAGAAGCACAAGAGATGACTATTATAGATTGTTCTTACATTTTTCTTGAACAGCAACCATTCCTGTAACACAGTTAAGCCGCATCATCTCCTGTGATGGAACACACCCGAATGCCCTTCATCAACAGTATATAACATTTTTAAAAGTGAAGTTGGCCACTACTTAGAAAGCAAAGCAAACATCTCTTCTTCTGTCCTTGAGGCAGCAGTCACTCCTCAAAGTTTTCCTGACCCTAAATCACTTTATAAACTGGATTTCCATTAGCCCTAAGAACCAACAGAGAGAGAGTGCATTTGTGAGAACTTCTTCAGGGCCACCAGAATAATAAGCAGAGAGCAGGACCAGGTACAGAGTCACCCCAGGTATCCCAGTTACACAACTAACAGTGATGAGAAGCATTAATGGTAAACGGGACACAAGACTCCTGGCTGTCCTGGATCGTCAGTGAGAATAGATGGGACCTCTACTCTGAGAGATTGTTAACATCTCCTTTGACAAGCAGAAATTGCCCCCAAACCTAAAGCATGCCAATGTCTAGTCAGTATAAACCACTATACAGACAGAAATACGTATGGCATCCAAAACACATGAAATCCATTTTTGTTCTCATTTCTCCTTGTTTGACTATTGCTGTCCCTTGTTTAGGCTTCAGTCCTTCTTTTGTAGTCTTGTTAGTGTGAGAAAATTTTGAAACCTCAAAATTCTGAGGTTTTTGTAAACAGGAAAAAAAAATCACATTGTTCTGTGGTTTTCTCCCCCAAGAACAGTATGATTCTTGAGAGACAATGAGCCCATTTTCACTGACAGGTCATCTAGCTTTGAAGTAAAATGAATAAATTTTCAAATTTATTCAGGATAAAAATTGTAATGCATGGTCTGGCCACCTGTCTCTGCTTGTAAGGTAATAGTTGGTGCACTTACCAATCATTTAGCATTTCCGAGACAAGACCAGAAAAAAGGGGTGTCAAGCCATAATGGTCTTCCAAGTTCATAACAAACACAACATTATGCCAGATCAGCAGACTGAGTTCAATCAAAGGTGAAAAAACTGGTTTCAACTTTGGTTTAGGGCAAAGTCCTACTGTCAGTTCTGCAAATCTTGGTATCAGTTGAAATATTGCATATTTAGGAGTAACAAAAGTTTGGAATCCAGATCTTTCAGATCCAAAAGCAGAATTTTATTCTATTAGACAAACCAGATTTTGCTATACTGATTTGCAGAAATGAAAAATTTTCACTTTATGTAATTAAAATACATGTGCTTTATTTGGAGAGAGGGAGGAAAGCCGCATTTTGTTCTTCACTACTGTGGGGTTTTTTACATGAGCCTTAAGATAGACCTTTTGTGAACATTAACTGAATGTTTTGTATGGGTTTTTCCCCCCTAGCAAACCTAACAAAGGAGTATTTGTGAACTTCAGCAAGGTCATTATGGCATGGGAATAATGAATCCAGGACAACCTATAATAAAAAACGCCCCCTCAAATGAGCCTATGGACTTTTACAGCAAGTTACTGGAATGCTATGCCCTTTGACTATCTGCACAGAAATTATATTGCTATACACAGTGCATTTGCCAAAAGTCTATCGATGTATTTCCTACACATTTTATTAGAAATGTTTATTTTAAAATATTTTCTGGACCCTTTGTAGACCTTTTTGTAAAATAAACATGACGTATTGTCATTCCTGAAGGGAGACTCTTTAATGACTTGACTGGAATTTACTTACCTGACAACAACATAGCATAATCAGCAATTTAGCAAATCTTCTAAAGAAGGAATTACTTGTTAAAACAAACACCTGTTCCTATAAAACTTCACACAGCACATCTATAATATACCAGAAGAAAAAGATTCATGCAACTGAAAATCTGAAGTGTTTCACTGATAGGAATGTTTTATGGAAATAGCTTGCTTTTTGCCTCTGTATATAATTTAAGACCTGATCTACATTAGAAAATTTGAGTTAATTAAACTGGTTCAAACCTGTAACGTAGCTTAATTTAAACCAGGATGACCCTCACTTAAATTGGTTTAAGCTAAATCAATTGAAATAAGGGATAAGCCACTTTAAGTGCATCTAGAGGTTTGCACTGGTTTAACTACACCAATTTAAAAATTAATTTAGTTAATCCAGTAAAAATTTTTTTAATATAGACAAACCATAGTTATCTCAAAGTATAGGACACACACAAAACCAAAAATCAACCTTTGCAACATTTTAACAACTGCAGATATTTGCCACTAACTTCATTATTATTTTAATGTTCAAATTAAAAAAAAATCAACTATTTGTTCACGTTTATCAGCATGAAGTGTGCTCTTAAAGTAGCATAACAATGAACAGATACAATAAATGCTTTCAGGAAAAGATACTTGTTTTTTAATTTTGAGAAATTAAGGGCTTGTCAACACACAAAACCAGCATTTGTTTAATTAAAGGTTTGGTTTAAAAAACAATGTACTGAAGCCAGTGAAAATCCCACCATGGACAATCATATCAGTTTAAATCTTGTTTATATTATTTTAGCATCAAAGCTAAACCAGAGTAAACCAGATTTAAATCAATGTAAATGTCTCACACAT
Organism: Eretmochelys imbricata; assembly: GCF_965152235.1. Taxonomy (NCBI): domain Eukaryota; kingdom Metazoa; phylum Chordata; order Testudines; family Cheloniidae; genus Eretmochelys; species Eretmochelys imbricata. The sequence goes on from NC_135572.1 coordinate 148,611,817, forward strand.
AAAGGTCTAGTCTACACCAGGATATTTACCAACCTCGTTTAACCATTATAATTGTGTGGATGCAAACCAAAAAAAGTACAGTTATTCTAAGAGTGTTGACATGAGGTGTTATAGAAGTAATCATGGCGGTATAATTATACCAGTATAGTAATTCTGGTACATTTCCCTAGTAACAAGACCAAGTTGTACCATTTTAAATAAATTAGTTTTAAAACTGCACCTTTAGTTAAATTAGTGCAACGTTGGGAGTGCCATTGCTAAGTAATTAGAGGCGTTTGTAGCGTGGAACAAATTCATATCTCATTCCATACTTCACATTCAGTACTTCAATTTCTATTTGGTGCTGATTTTCTAGCTCACATGCTAAGCTGATGCTTCATCTATTCACATTCTGTTGAAAGCAAAGTGTTAAAACTTATCTTGTTTCTTCCACCTTGCCACAACAAACACTGCAGCTGCAGTAAGGATATTAATGTTTGATTTGTAGGCTATGTGGGAGCAAAGTTTACCTGACCAGAGCTGGCTTCCTTTGACAAAACTTGATGGATGTGGGAAGTTTTGTCAATGCCACATTCTATAGGTCAGGCTCCTTGTAAGAGGTCATCTTTTTAGTGATTGTAGATGGGGGAGTAAAGCATGCAGGGAAGAGTGAGACAGCCTACAATGGAGTTATGGGGGACTGATCAGGGATATGGGAGGGGGGAAAAGGACTCAAGGTATGGGGGACCAACGATGATGGTATAGGGCGTGAGCAAAGCTCCTGAGGCAGCATCCAGAGGATGAGTGAAGGAGAAAGCAGAGGAATGTTAGTGTTTTCCAGACAGACTAGCAATGGTCCAAGTGCTCCATCAGTTCTTCTCCACAACCTAGCTAATCAGCAGCTCCTCACATACTAGACAAGGATGCAGCCCACAAACACAAACGTAACTGTGAACCCATAGCTAAGCTTGTACAGCGAGTATGAATTAGAGGACGTGAATGTGTGTGCTGCGTATGTGGAAAGTAAATATAAGTTTGTCATGCAGCTAAAGAGTCTGCGTGTGGGCACTGTGTTTGAAAGTGGGGAAGACCTGTACACTGAGGTTATCCTAGTTGTTAATGTAGCCTAATTTGATGATTTCCTTGATTTTTATTGATTGCTGTAACACAAACCACACTTGAGCAACCTTAACGCTAAAGCAACCAAGTTTGTGTGTTGATATTATGTAAGGCAATCCCTTCCCTCATAGTAGGTTAACCCCCACACCTCTCCGCCCCAGTTATGCTACACTGGATTTTTAGAAGCTCGAACATTTCTTCATTTGCTACAAAACAAGAACCCAAGAAACTATAAAAACATTCATGTTGCTCCCACAGTGGAAAAGTACTGCTCTCTTCACTGGCATTGGCAGCACCAGGAGGACCCATCCTTGCTCAGTTACAACATAATGGCTTACATTTTAGGCAATAGTCCCAAACTAGAGTTTTGAGCTAGGTTAAATTGGGGATCCAAAGTTAGCTTGGGATTAGTTAGCTTGACTGTTTCTACTGAAGTAAATGGTTAAACTCCCAATGAGTTCAATGGGAGAACCGTTAGGCCAACTCTGAGCACTTCTGAAAATCCTGCTCATGGAGCTTGAATAGTCCTCAAAGTATGGAAACCTTTTATTTAGAATTCAACAAACAACAAGCCACAATTTGAGACTGATTTTCATATAAATTAGATTAAATCAGTTGTCTAGCCTCGATACACTTAACCTGAGAAGCAACAATTAGTACTTACCTACCACCATATTTCATATAGAAGGGTTAAAAGGATCAGCTGAAAAGATTAATTCTTATAATACCTACCAGATCACATGACAAATCAATTTAATAAACTTTATAGTTTGAAGAAAGATACTGCGCTAAGGAAAGTACCTTTGCAGTGATTCAACAGTCACACCTTTCATTCTTAGGGAAAAATGACAAAAATTCTACACCATCATATACTTTTCCTCAAGAACTTGGTGGGGTGGAGTTTGTGGAAATCTACAATAAATGTTCAACTGCCATTAACAACAGCATCTTTTGGAATCAGAATGTTCTCTGGCTTGCTGCTGAAAGGAAGAGAGATCAAAACACTTTGTGAACATCATTTGTGCACAGTCCCAATCCTGCAATCTGATCTGCACAAACCACCTTTGACTTCAGTGGGACACCACACACCTCAAAGGTCTGCCCCATAAACCACCTGCAAGTTTGGGGACCAATTCCAACACAGAACAGTTCAGAGGCAAATATATTGATTTACAAGGACACAAATGAAAGTTTGATATAGTTATGGGTTTATGGAGAATGCTACACTTTAACACAGAAACATGTTTAGTTGTCAAAGCAAGAAAATTTGGTATTTTGGAAATGTCTTCTACTACACATGAGAACAAATGCAGGATGTGATGTTTTCTTAGTTTATTAATTTATTTTTGCAGAAATCTGCAACTTTCCGAGTATGCACTTTCTGGAGGTACCACACATGCATAGCCTCTTAATGCTTTTGTACAATTTCATCTCTTGGTAATAATCTCATTCACAGCATATACATCTAAAATCTAGAGACATCGTATTTACAGGATTTAACAAGATCTAGTCTTGCTGTTTTAATGAAAAAAATTAACAGGGTTTCACACAGCAGGAAATATGGATTAGATACATCGGTGCCACCATAAATAAATAAATTTCAAGAACAGAGTTTTTAAAAATTCTTTAAGGTCTTGAAAATCCAAAATTATAATATTGCATTAACTCCAATGACCTCTTATTATTCAAACAAGTCAAGAAAAACCTACCTGTATTAATATTTATAGACAAGCAATGAGAATGCCCCAAACTAAAAAATACAGCAAGTTTCAATCATGGCCAACTTTAAATAATTATGTTAACATTTGGAAAGAAAATAAAATAGGTGCAGAACACAAGAAGCAATCTTGACTACAAGACGCTTTGTTTGCGTGCATGTCTTCTCTCTTTATGGGGTGGAGAGTCACAGTAGTATCACAGCATGTAAATTTTACAGTCTCAGAGAAGCAGTTAAGTATCTCTGAGTCTACCTTGAACTATGAAAGCCATTTTCACATTCCTGGGTACACCAATGAATATTAAAAAGGATCAAGATGACAATTTCATTTTTAACTTATTTGATAGTCTCATATTCTTTATTTTTTCCCCCATTTTGTTTTGTCCCAATTTCAGCTCTTAAATATTTCTGAATTCAGTTTCAAAGGATTTTACAATCAATCTTAATGTCAACATGTGTTGCCATGGAAAAATTGAAATGAGAGTATAACTGGGATAGATACAGTAACTGAAAGCAAGCAATAATATACTTTTAAAGAAAACATGATTTAGTAGCACATGATTAGGAAGTACTAATACTGAGCCCAGCTCTTTAAAAATTATTACACCTTCTCATCACACCTCCCATCTTAAGAGAAAACACACGTACCACAGACACACAAATGCACAACTCAATCTGACCTTAGACTATATTTTACAAAGTATTTTCTTCTTAGCCCCTACTTGCCCTTCTTCCTCCCAAACAAGCAAGGTTGATAATTACATCAAATTTGAAGCATAGCCAAGTTTAGGATTTCTTTTGGTTTGCTATACCCTGAAATATTGTTCACAAGTCCCACTCTGACTAAAACTTTTAAAAAAACTGTGGTTGTAGGAATGGATAATTGATACTAATAGATGATAAATATAAAATAAGCTTTTATAAAAGTTAATTTAGATGAATCGTGAAATCCTTTTGAATACCTAAAGTCCAAGTTAAGTTACCAACCGATCTAGTCTAATAGGATGGTTGAGGGAAAGCTTGTTATTAAAAATAAGTAGTGCATTAACAACACAACGGCATTAGCATCCTGCCATCCACATACCTATACAATCAAAAGTTTTATACAATACAGTGCATTTTATATGCCAGCTGACATTACGGTTTTGTGTGCATTAAATAAATATTACACAAAGAAACCTTTTTTGGCATAGTCTACATTTCAGCTGGAGTGTGAAAGGTGTTGCCTGCTTCCAAAAGCAAAATGAATGATCTAATATTTAAATATAACTTATGCTCTAACAAACGAAAGATTCAAGTAGCATATATCGTACTTTTACTGCTAATGTTTGTTCATTAATTTAAAATTTTCAATACTTCTTGTACAAACAACAAATGAACTGTAAAAAGCTCAAATAAAACTCAGCTTTGCTCTTAAAATCAACTTGCCCATTTGATGGCACTCTCTCTCACCCTCCCAACAGCATCTCCTCACAGGTTGCCTCTTTTCTGTCTTCTGCTAGCCGGTGACAGCTATGACTAAGACTAGAATGTCTTTGTAACACCAGAAACCATGCATTTCGGATTATTAGAGCTCACGGAATTAATGAGTTGCATGCATTTTTTTTTTTTTTTATAAACAGCATCTACACTGTCTTAAAACAAAGTGGCACAACTGTTCTCCAGCATGCTACTGTTACTCTCATCTGATGACTGTCATTTTAGTTATTTTTGCTATTCCAGCAGAAACTAAAGCTGTTAAAAAGTCAACATAAATAGGATTGAAAATTGAAATCATACAAAAGAAAAGGCATCATCACTGAAGAACTATGACAGAATTGGTATTGTATTGAATACCTGAATATACATCAGATAATGATGTTGCTAATCTCTCAAGGAAGAAAAATGTTTTCGGTAAAATACTTCAGCTCATCTGTTTTCCACACTGTCCCTTCAGTTTTGCCACACTATCCATTTATACAAAACAGAATTACAAAAATTTACTCTTATTTTTAACTTCATCTGGACAGCGGGGATTTTTGTTTTCTTTCAGATATGAGCTCCTCATCATACAGTGCAAAATCATCATCAACTTAAAAAGAAATCTCAGCTCTGATGCCTTTGACTTCATTTTGCTTATTAATGATGCACACTTCAATTGATCTCAAGCAGACTTATTAAATAGATTATTTTAGGTTATGCTGAAGATTTTACCATTGAAGGAACATATTTCAATATCATACCAGATAAAAGGTAGTTTGTGATCTGAATCACAAGATAGCAATTTTTGCTACTATCTTTTTAAACTGCATGGAGGGAAGACACCAGAAAGGCAATACAGGCAAAAACAACAAAAACTCTCCCTTTCAAATGCCGTGAAAATGTTAGATTTCACACAACAAAGTTACAGTGTAAAAATTCAATTGCATGGTACCAGCTTCTTACCGATATGAAAAACATCCTAAATCAGTCTCACAATTTCACATCATAATCATTCAGCTGCCCAAATCCAGAAGTTCTGATTTCACAAATAATGACTGCTTTAGTACAGCAAACTGAAGCATTTAAACAAAACTGATCATTTAATATAATACAATACATTATATGCATAAAAGTACCTGCATGGTTTTTAGTTTGCAAGTGTTTTGTATTCTTCACTGTATTGCAAACATTTCCTGACCAAAATTAAAAAATGCAGCACGCAACTTTTCCAGATCTGCCATCTGCTATTTTATACAGGCTGATTTATTAACAATGTGCAAATAAACCTTTATTGAAGAGCTAACATTGATTAATTCTTTTTCAGCTAAATCAGGATTGGGGCACAAAGTACCTTCTGTGCTGTAAACATCAAGAATTCTTCACAAAATTGGAAGCAGAAAAGGCCTAAGTAACAGGGTGCAAACACTTCTCATACATAATCATGGCTGAGCTCAAATCTTCCAAACAGAATTTGGAATAGTTCTGGCATTTGGCATACATTCACTGTTCTGCTACAGGGCAGTCTTAGGAGAACGTTATTTATAAAAGCATAATTTACTTTTAGCTTTACCACACAAGGACCAAATAAAAGCATGCAGCACTCTTTTCACCAGTTATATGGTAGAATTAGTTCTTAGTTAATTACCAGTGTTGACACTGCTTGGTGAGCACTCTACAAGCAAAAGGGATCGTAGAATCACTCCGATTCTACTTTTTGTAAGGCTCATACAGTACCTCATTTTTGCACCAGAAGTCAATCTCAAAACAGCAAATTTTTGTGTAGACTTAAATCACCCTGAAAAAAAGCAGCGATTACAAATACCCTTCTCTCTGTTTTCTATATGTTGTAAAATTTACAGTTGCATTTTCCTGTCTTCTTTTTCAGTAGTTTACAATCCAGAAGCACAGGGAGCCTTTGTTTTCCAGCTAGCTGGGACCAGGTAGGTCAGCAATGGCTTCAGTTTGTCAGGATAACTGTAATATTTCACATGATTACTAAAAGTTCTATATTTAAAAATTAAGAGCCACTACGCAGTAACTGTAGCCACAGGATTAAACTGCAGCAATTATCTGTTTTCCTGTATACATTCTTCAAAGAGTGAATCCTTTTCTGGTTTTGGCTATCCTTTCTGCTTTGCTCACTGCAATGGCATAAGAAAAGAATATTTCCCTCCCCGCCCCCCAAATTTATTCTTTAGGGCAGTACAAGTGGAAACAGTTTCACATCTTTTCCTCCCCCCTTGTAATCTGAAAATAGTTGACTGGCAAAGGCCTGGCAGATGGACTGAAAGGTTCCCCATGTTTCCTTCTCCTATGGCTGTGGGCTCAAGAACCTGTTTTCAACCTAATGCAGACCCTTTCCAGATTCAGGTGTAATGTGGCATTTCACACTGCTCACAGCGGTTTAGCGCTGGGTGGTTCAGAAAGGTGCAGCTATCACAATTCCATGGAGCCCCTTCAAAGTCTTCATCTCTTGGCTGAGTCTGTGGAGTCTGTTTGGAGCTGGTTTGATGCTCTAAAGAAAAAATAATGTTATTTTTCAAACAAAACCTTCATAAGAAAGCATACCATGCAATTTTAGTAAATATTTAGAGTAGATTAAGTAGATTTCATCTGCTAGCTAGTAGTTTTCAGCTGTGTTTTACAGACATCTAAATGGCACTGTACAACTGGATTAGGATTTGAAATTCAGAATGTACAAAATACATACATTATGTATTTATTACCTACTGAGAAGGCAGTCCAAAGCTAATGGCTGTTAGCAGGGAACGACATGAATTCACCCGAAGGCCCATGTAAATGCTACTCATGTATGAGTCTGTACATGTATCAAAGGAAGGGAATTTTCTAAGAGAAAGTAGGTTTGAAGACTCCATGCTAAGTGCCAGGCATTCAGACCCAAAACTAGTCTGCAGTGTGCTGACAGCAAGAATCTTGACATCATGCAGGTCCATTGCAATGCACTCTTGCCCTGTGGTTGCCAGTAAATCAGTATACTAGAATTGCATGTAATACAACATATTTTGCTTTGGTTTGTACAAATATGCCACTAGTAGTGCCTACAAAACTTCCATTTAGGAAGAAGAGTTTGATGGTTCTTCCTTCTGTTGTCCTTTTACCTATTTAAACTACCTGCATCCTGCGTGTTTCATAATATTACAAAGAGATACTAACTTCAGAAGCCGGATAATTATTTTTAGTTTTTCATTTGATCAAAAACTCTTAAACTTCCAAAAGCTTTATATTTGTTCTTTGAGGCATGACTCCTTTTCCAATTAGATTATTCTTACCATCAACCAGAATTTAATAAAAGCCTATACTTTCACACAGCACCCAATTTACATATTAATTGTTTTACCCTAGTGACTTCTTCCAAAAGTCTTCTTTCCATATTTGTTATTAAAGGCTATCAGTAATTCATAACAAGAGATTTACCACAAAACCCCCCCAACAAATAGTCTAATTCACTTTCCTGCATCTAAAAGTTGACACTGTAGAATGCCACAGAGGAAGATAAATGCCACACACCTTTCCTACCCCTTCCTTTAGTCCAGGGGTGGGCAAACTACAGCCTGCAGCCCGCTTCCGGCCCATCAGACGTCTTTATCCAGCCCTCGAGCTCCCGCCAGGGAGCGAGGTCGGGGCTTGCCCTGCTCTGCCTGCCCAGCGCTCCCCAGCCCCCGACTCTCAATTCGCTAGATGAGAACCATCTTTAGCACGCAGAGCCACACTGCACAGGCGCGACGTCACCGCACTGTTTCCAGGATCAGAACCCGCCCTTACATGGCGGCCCTTTCCCCACACGGCCGTGCACCCAATCCCCTCCCGGTCTTCTACGGCCCCACCTTTGAGAGCCTCGAAACCGCCCAGGGGCTGCACCTGTCTCAGCTAGGGTACCTGGTATGGCCGCCTTGGTGTCACAGCCAGCAGCGCCCCCAGGTGTTCCGGTACCGCCCCCGTAGAACCCCCCCCCCTTCACCCCACACCCCCGAGTCCTCCCTCCCCCCACCTTGGTAACATCCCTTAGAGAGTCCCCCCACGCTACATCCCATAGAGTCCCCCTCCCCCACCGGGCATTCATGGCCCGCCATATAATTTCCATACCCAGATGTGGCCCTCAGGCCAAAAAGTTTGCCCATCCCTGCTTTAGTCAGTGATAAATTCCATGGAACTAGCATCTATGAAGTTATAGGGAAGGGACTGAGGAGTCTGTGTTCCTAAACAAGATAAAGAAAGAAGGCAACACCCTGACAAGCAGACAAACATGTACAATATACTTTGCTAAAAAAAATGTTCATAGAGGAACGAGAGAGAGAGAGAGAGAGGGGAGTTTGTGGGAAGATCTGAGGGAGGGTATATTCCCCTGGGAATTTATTTAGGAAAATACCTGGATTTGGTTCAAGAGCAGTCTGCTCTTCAAGAAATGTCTCTCATGAAAGTCAGGGATAAAAGGCATTTCTTGCAAATGTGATTCAACAGTACCCTGAAAAGGAAAACTTTTGAGGTTGGGCAATCATTCCAACCTTCTTTCAGTCTGGTGATAGAGTTTTGAAGATATTCCTTTGCTCCCCTTCCAGCAACGCCCTGAACTGGGGCATGACCCAACTCACATTGGTGTCAAGTAGCTGAGTGTCAGCAGTTGCTCAAAAAATACCCTCAACATTTATTAAATATATGTGTTTAAAACTGATCTGTGCCCTAGGTCAAATATACTTAGAAATCAAACCTTTATATTTCACCTTTTTCTGCAAAAATCTAAAACATGTCATGTTGTCAAGACATACTGGAGAAACGAATTCTCAGGTTTCATTTTTCTTAATCTCAGATCTTATCATCCATTTTTCAGACAATTAGTATTTTGTCCCAGGTTACTTGTTAACTGCTCCACTGTCATGTCTTTGAATTTCTTACAAATTACTTAACCTGAATTTTACCCTTATGTTGGCACTTTCTAGAACAGTAGTAAAATACATACTTAGAAGGATGTAAATATGGCCCAAGCCTATCAAAGTCTGAAAAGTTTAATGAACTACAAATTGATTGTCAGTTTTTTAAATTGCACAGCATTGTCAAAGTGCTACAAACAAAGTACTAGTCACTTACTGTATACAGTATTTGATGTACCATTTTTACCACACAGCACAAACTAATTTACTTTAGATATTGCACGCATTCCATCAGACCCCTGACCAAAGAACTGACTTCTGGCACCACACTCTGCTAACGACCTATTTAACCTGTATACTTTGTCTGATGATAATGGCCTGACAGGTACAGTCCATTAAGAGATATGCCCTTGTCCAAAAAAACAGTTTTAACATTACTATAATTTCAGTAGCTTAATCCAGCTTCAGTTTCTATGCACTCTACTTTTCTAGCCAATACATCCTGAGAGAAGGGAGGATAGAAAAGCAAGCACTGATCAATATTCATTGCTCTCATTTCATTTCATTGTCACACACTATCTTTTGAAACACTACGCCTTGTGGAATAATTGCTTTGTGCTGTTTTCCTGCAAGGCATCAGGGTAAAAAAAAGCAAAGTTTAGGTGTACCTGTGGTAAATTTATCCAACTCTCTGCCATATCCTGACTCCTGCCCATTCTCTACTTTGTTTTCCCTCACTCCCTTCCCCACTGTTTTACTCCTGTTTAAAGCCATAAGACAATTTAGGGTTTGTCTACAAAGGCCACAGTTCAAATGTAAATACCTAAACAGGCTCCTAAATCTATATTTAGGCTCTTAAATAAGTGTCTTGATTTTTCACCCACCCTAGCATGCTGAGCAGTAACTCCCTGGTGTGGACACTGCGAGCGCAAACTAAAACATACCTAAATTTGGGTTAATCCAGTCCTCTTTCAAACAGGACTAAGTTAAAGGCTTAAAGTTAGGCTCCTAAATCTGTATTTATGATGTTAAATAAGCATTCAATTGGATTTAGGCTCCTAAGTGTCTCAATCACTTTTGAAACAGAGATAGTCTCCTTAATCAATTAGGCATTGCAATGCTGAGCACAGCAACACCAAAATACCTTTGAAAACCTGGGTCTAAACGACTTGCGGTCACTGGGAGTCTATGACAAAAACATGAATTGAATCCAAATCTCCCAGATCTCAATTCTGCGCCTCAACCACAGGATCATCTTTCTTCTGCTAACCATAGTATTCTGCAATCATACTATCCACAGGACAAAAGAAGTGAAGTGTGAACAGCACAGAGCAAATAATACTGACTAGGTTAGCCATTGCAAAGTTTTCAGTTTTGGGGGAACAGCCTACAACATATGGACCACAGCACCTGTGGGACTCCTACTACTCTGAAATATTATTAATATTATGAAATTTACGCTCTAATTCTGTGGTGACCATTGAGCAGACAATGTTAATGAGAAAAACACAAAATACCAATTCAAATTATGAATCTGTATTACTGATTTAATTTATGTATGCCTACCACTGCAGTTATGTTTATAAAAATCCCAGTAATGAATGTTACGGGAAGACTGAGGCATCCTAATCTAAATAGGAGTTAACCCAAATTATTTATTTTAAAAAATGTGTTAATTGGAAGTTCAAGTTAATCTGAAACCAACAGTAAAATCTTATGTACTTTCAGTTTCTTTTCTATTAATGAGCAGTATTATATATAAACATATGATCAGAATATTAATTTTAAACATATTGATAGAAAATAGCTTTCAGTGCCAGTGTTATTGTTGCTGTATCAACATAGATCTGTTTAAGTGTCTTAGCTGCACAGCTTGTAAAAATGTATAAACACCACAAGTAGAATGTTTCCGGCTACTACTGACTGTATAAAAAGAATTGCTTTAACACTTACTGTAACTCATGGAAAATCTCCTTCTCAGTGTGAGAACTACTAAATAACAATGAGATATACGAATGGTTTTCTTGGCCCTCATTTAGCGACTCACCTTTTTTACATGGCTTTGGTGGCACAACAGGACCAGGCTCTATATTATCATAAAAGTTGCTCATGGCTTTCGGATCAAAGTTACCTGGTAAGAGGAACATAAATATAAACAATACTAAGCAAGGATATTAGAGAGCATATGCACAACAAGTCCCTTTTTACATGAAGCATGTTTACAGCTTATTGTATCTTTCATATCTTTCTGACTCATACCATATTATCCCATTGCAGCATTTACTGGGCAGGCATACTACTACTGAAGAAACTAGCAGACTTGCCACGTCTCCCTGAAATTCTGCCACTCTTCAGAACTAAGTTGATCAATAAAAGCTTTAGTATTCCACAGACTGCAAGGATAACTAATAAAGGTTTAAATAAGCCAAATAATGCCTAAGAGAAAAAGGAGATAACGCTTCACCCCACCCATCTTATTTCCTATGAGGATGCCAATTGTTTAAGGAACTATATACCTAAATTGAGATCTCCTTGACCATATGGAAATGGAATCAAAATAATTGTGCCTAAAAATGGTACTGTTTTGTTAAGGGCGCCATACTAAAGTTCTAACATTAACTTTTTTTTGAAAATAAAGAAATTAATAGCAGCTGCTCCAAACTGCTTCTAAAAACATCTTCTCTTGAAGTTCAACTTTCAGTGTTGTATAAAGAACTCTGCTCCGTAGTGTTTTAATTTTTCCTCTGATATTTCAGCTGCTCTCCTAAATTTTCAGTTTACTTGCTCCAGATTAGTTACACTGTGTCTCTTCCTCTTCTGTGTCACATTTCAAAAGGTGGAGCTCTTAATAAACTGGCAGAGGAACGTACTGCAAACCTACTGTAACTGCAGATGCAGGAGAGAAAGGGTTGTGAACAGGAGCTGTTTCCTGATTGTTGGTTAGAAAAGCAGATGAAAATCAGTTTGGGTTTAAGTGAAGAGTAGCACTCATTTCTGAACAGTTCTCTCTGGTCATACCCTTCTGGGTATGAATCCCAGGGTGTTTCTGTTCTTCATTTTCATTTATCCTGTGAAGTTTCACTGGTCTTTTACATTTCCTATATTCTTAGCTGGACCTGGCACATAGGTTTAATTTTGTGGTTAGCAGTGATTGTGTATATGCCTAATTGTGAATTTGACACCTATCAATCCCATTTCAGTGTTGGTGTTCTGATATGCAATTTATTTTAAATACGCTCATTTATAAAATGGTCCCCACAGAGAATGAGTTGTCTGCATGCTGTGAGAATTCGTTTTTCAGTTTGCTCTGAAAGTTTTGCAAGTTGTGTCCTTTGCTAGAGGACATTCTCATTCCATATTCTTCTAGCCTTTTTTTTTTTTTGCGTGTTTCTATGGATCAGGTTTGAAACATCCAGATAAACGTTTAAAAAAAAAAAGGGGGGTGGGGGGGGCATGCTAAGATTCTGTTTGCTCTGCATGGACATCCAGGATCTCATGCCATTTTCTGTAAGAATTGCCACTGGAGCTCCTGATATCCTTCCCAAATTTCATCTCTGGCAGATGGGCTGGATGAATTCCAGTGGTGTTGTATAAAACCTCCTGCTATGAGTTGAGCACTTTCAGCTCCCTAGGGAGGAACTACTCAGCAACTTGCAGGATCAAGCTCTTAGTGAAATCTGAGTCATGTTCTATTTCTTTTAAATGAACTGATGCTAAGTCATTCGGGTATCGTTACCAGTGTTTAGACATTCGAGAGGTAGTTTATTTGCTCATGACACAAGTGTTTTGTTCTAGTCATCTGAAAGCTTTCCTCTATGTTTATTTCATGTTATGTTCTATTTCAGCTTTTACTGGATAAGAGGTTTTCTCTGCATAGCTCCAGTTTTGCTTTGTTTTCATAGGGCAGCTTCTATTTGGACTACAAAGTTTATTTTAGTGTGTTGGATTGTTTCATAGATAACTTAAAATGCAATTTCTTTTTCAGGACAGAGCTTCTAGGTGAAGGCCCCAGAGATTTACAATTTAAACTGATTTTTGTAATACATTTACCACAAATTTCCTTCAGTGTTTTTGAAAGTATCTTTTAATTAGAATTATTTGTATTTGCTGGATTCTTGGATTTAAGGCATGCTGAGCTGCATCACTTTCAGGGTCCTTGGTGCTAGTTCTTCTAATTCTTACAGACCTCATTTTCCATTCTTTTTCTCTAACTTCAATAGTTTGCCAAGCAAAAGAATGTGTTGTTAAGATACATTGTTCATTCAGTTGGTATTACTTTCTTCTTTCTTGTCCTAGCATAGAAATGAGACAAGATTTACACCAGACTTTTTAGACTACAGTCACTATGGTCTTTTTTATCTTGTAAGGCTGCTCCATGTGTCTTCAAAATACAGATGTGGCAAGTGTGCTCCCAGTTTGGAAGTGGCAGATGTGACAGAGCAGGCGCACACGTAGCAATTTATTTACTACAATTTATTTAGTGTCACAATAAGTCACAGCAAAGAGATACAATTGCAGCAACAATGAATATATCATGAACTAAAGAACTTGAGTATGGAACCGTTATCAAGGTATGTCCATTTTTCGATTCAACTATCTTCACAAAGTCCTTTCAAATTGCTATTTACAAGTAATTACTTAATTTAATTTGGGCACACTTTTATTGAGAATTTTATTAACAAAAACCACACTATCCAACCAGCTTATAACTGACAAAGAAAAAAAGACAGGTTGTGTCTTTCATTCTGAAGTAATGATTTGATATCACTAAAACCCAGTTTTGAGTAAAAAAAAAGGAAAAGAAAAAGCCAAAGATCTACTCACATTTAAACACACACCACATTAAAAAACTTATGTTTTACAAAAAAGAAAAAAAAATCAAGTCTATACCTCTAGACTGAAGGAGGTCAACTTCTTTCAGAGTACAGTCAACATTTATCTGGAGCTGTCTATTCAGGCTTCTCAATCTGGTCATTTCCTCAGGCTAGTAAGAAAGGACCCAAAATAGCAATTGTAGGAAAGTCAGCATCAACTCTAATGTAGATATAACAATTATTATATATGTCTCATATGTTAACAGTTCCTATTAATAATGTGACCGGGGCAGGGTTGCCAATGATGAGTAAGTGCAGCTGAAAAAAATCCATAGCGAATGACATGATTTCAAGGGAAATGTTTAAAGATATTTTTAAAATGAGTTCTCCATTAGGTATTCTGGTGATAAATAAATGTATACAAATTAGTTTTAATACTTACCAGAAAGCAAATTGTGCTCGACTTTTAAAATGATCAAGTTACAAAACCTATGATGGCAGTTAAAGTACTCCTATCCCTTAGGCCAGATGCATATTGCCCTGAGAATCTTTGAAAGGTCAATGACCAAATTTTGTCGTCAGTTGAACTGGTCTAACTCCTAAAAAATCAATGCAGTTGTTACCCCAGAATTTGACATTCCTGTATGTACCCCAGAATTTGACAGTACTGCAGTCAGCAATTTTGTATGTTCAGCCACTGCCAGCTGAAAACCTAACATCACATAGTTAGGAAAATCTTAGGCCCTAAGAAGCAAGGCCAAATAATGGCATGTTTGCAGTTTTGCGATCAAAATAATAAATATAAAATAAATAATAAATGTATTATTTGGACAGCCATTCTTGGTCTTAAGTGCCTCTAACACCATTGACATATAAATGTTATTGTTATAACTAAAAATGTTTTAATAATAAAAAATAAGTAGGTTTGCTAAAATTAGGGGTTATTATGGTGACCCACTGAAAGTCACTATAAATTTGTGTTTTGTTTAAAGTTGGCTGTAAAAAAATCGGTGAAAAAGCTTGCTTTGGAGCAGTCCAAAGACGTTTTCTTTGGGCAAGAATCTGGCATCTCCGGCAGTCAAACAAAAGAGGGGACCCCCTAAAGCTAATCCTTCAAAGCCATTTCTTAACTTCAGGTAAATATAAATGTTTTAAAATGCTCTAAACCTACTGCAACAGCATATGTATGTATCTGAACTTAAAATCTAATAAAAAATAGTTTTAAATAAAAGCACTCTTGCTTGTATCAATCATTTATCAAACAAAAAAGATAAACCCGCATTAATTTATTCCTAATACCACCTAAAAAAATATACAGTAAAGTTACCACTGCTTTGGGTTCCAAAAACCCTGGGTATAGTTACGCCAGATTTTTATCCTTCTAAACTGAAAGCAGCATCTGACCTCTAGTTTGTATTAATATTAGCAGCTGCAGATCAGAAGTTACATTTCCCTCCTACCTCAAGATTACATGCGTTACACCAAAACTTTTAGCCCAACATTTCTCAACTGTACAGTGCTGCATAGAATGGATAGTGGGAAGTAAGGGATCAACTGATCCATTTCTGACATTTGCATATATTAATGAAAGTGATACATATGGACCTGTCCATACCAGAAACCATACCATACCATGTCCATACCATACCATACTAATTACTAACAGCAGGGATTAACAATGAGTACAGCTAAACTGAGGAGAGTAACTCCCATTAACACACTTGAGAATATCCAGGTGTGACCAGCTAAGTGAATCCCTAGGTGCCCTCAGAGCTTCCACACCAGAGGGTAAGAAGGGGGAGGTCTAAGAGGTACAGATATATTCCAAGCAGTGACAGCAGCCTGGCATACTGAAGCTCCTTTTCAAAAATCTCTGTCCTACATGCATAACCAAACTGTGCATGCCAAGTCTTAGGCATAAAAACTAGACTTCCTCATTAATCTCCTGGGCACTCACAGTATATTTAAAAAAAGAAAAGGAGTACTTGTGGCACCTTAGAGACTAACCAATTTATTTGAACCTAAGCTTTCGTGAGCTACAGCTCACTTCATCGGATGCATACTGTGGAGAGTACACAAGATCTTTTTATACACACAAAGCATGAAAAAATGGGTGTTTACCACTACAAAAGGTTTTCTCTCCCCCCACCCCACTCTCCTGCTGGTAATAGCTTATCTAAAGTGATCACTCTCCTTGCAATGTGTATGATAATCAAGTTGGGCCATTTCCAGCACAAATCCAGTATATTTGAAAGCAGTCGTCATTCTGGGGTACAGAAAAGCAAACACATATAGGTTTCACTGTATGCAGAACAAAGTTTCTGAAAGTGTAGCCCATATGTGTTTCTTAAAGTACCAAATATCTGTTTATTCAAAGGAAGAACTGATCTTGCAGACAAATCACATAGCAAAGAGCAAAAATCACTTGCCAATTCAAAGAGTTTAATCTCCAAAACATCTTACTACATACTGTACTTTGTAAGCTGCTTGCATGAACAATAACTGAACAAGGGAGCTTAAAAAAAACCTGATGTTTACAAATACAGATTTCTTACTGTTGGGATTGAGGTTGTACAGCTTACTCTTCTAAGTCGCCTCTGCATAAGATTGTGTTCCATGCTATTGACTTCAGTTTTCAGCCGCTCAAGTTCCTCTTTCTCAAGCTTCAGTTCTTTTGCTAATCTCTCCATCCTTGCTCGCTGATGTAATAGCAAGGCTAGAGCAGTATAGGGAATAAACAGTCAATATAATGCACTTAATTAAAAAACAGAACTCTTAATTTGTGTGTAATATACACAAGTGACCTTTCCAAAATAATAGGTGAGTATAAACATGCAGCCACATATCAGTGTAAAGATGGTTCATGCCAACTGAACTATAGTTTAGGACAGTAAATTCTTCCAGAATAAAAATAATGGCTTTAGACAGTAATTTGAAGTTCATATTACCATTTTGGTCACTGCTTCTTTTTTTGTATTTGGTCTTTCTCCACTGAAAAATACAAAGGCACCTGTACAAGGAGACATCTTCTCAGGATGAAACAGCAACCTAATCATACTACCACTGCACTGTCAAGAATAAATACCAGAGGCAAGAATTAGAGTCTGAAAGACCGCACCAGAACATGACCTCACAGCTGCTGTTCAATAATGTCATCTGATTTCTCAGAAGACCTCACATATTAGCAAGAGCCAAGCCTGTATTGATTTTTGCAGTTCTATTAGAGACTATACAACAAAGTTTTTAAAAATTGCTTTTGCCCTTTGGAACAGTAGAAGGTTTAATTTCCAGTATTATAAATTCACTCATGTTCACAGGCAAAACTAAGGAGCAAGGAGAATCCCTTATTAAAGGAAGATAGACATAAATTAGTTACAAGAATCGTAAAGACCTTCAGGACCTTTAACTCTGTAGTTAAAGTTGAGCCATTCCTCCTAAATCTCTTTCAGTCGTTAATAACTTCCTCAAAAATGTATGCCTTTGGGATGAAATTTGAGACTGAACATGACAAGCTACAAGACTTCTGTTGTCATGGGTTCCTGAGGCAGTTGCTGAGAAGGTAAAGATAATCCTACTAGCTAGGAATAAATATTCAATTTTCTCTGACAGACTAGGCAGGATTTTCCTCAATATTTTTACTTTGATGTCAAATAGGAGTAAATACAGGTCACTGGTCTGAGGTTTACCACTTTCTGATCTACTTGTTTTTACTGATGCTCAAATGAAGAGGAAAGATCCTTCTTGACAATGGCAATTGACCGGGGAAGGCAAAGGGAAGAGATTTGCTGCTGGTATGCAGATGGGTAGACTGTCCAAGTAATGGGTTTGCCAGCAGGTTATTCCTATGTTTCTACTGTGAAATAAACAGAAAAAAGGAACGCACAAGGACACACTACTGAAGCTTGCAAAGTGCTATTACATGCAAAGCACCTGCAGTGTCTCTCCTTCCTGATCTCCATTCAGTGCAAAGAGAAATTAAAAATGTTAAACAAAACACTGTATGAAAAATACAATTATATACTAATTGGAAGAAAGGAAAAAACTCCACAGATGGAGCTAAGTGCAGACATGACAGATCTTACTGAGGCAGGGTAGAAAACAGAGAGGAAGAGCCAGGAGCATAAAAATATGGTATTTTTATTGGCTGACACTTTTCTACCTGAAGCAGAAATTCTAAACTTGGATTTTGTATGGACCCTCACATTTCAGAAGCCAGTAGCAATACAGGGATTGAAAACAGGATATCTTATTAAATAACATTAAAACAACAAAACCAGCAACAACCTTTCATAAAAACAATGTGTGTCAGTTAAGAGAAGAGTTTGAAAGATCATAATTACAGTATTAATTTTAAAAAATTCACAACAGTAATGATACATGGCTCACCAATTCCTGGCTTTATATATTCATTCATCATCCAGTTTATACCTGACATATACAATGCCCTCTCATATGTGCTGCATCTTATTAGGATATAGCATCATGCAATATAATATATCACACTAAAGAAAATCAGTAGTGATGTATATATTTCTGTAACTTTTTCACCATGGTAGAGACTGATAGAAAAGTCATACACATTAATTTGTTTCTTAAATTAGCAAAATCCGAAGATTTTAAGTATATTCCTCTTTAAATCTCAGTTGTGCTACATAAGTGTGTAATGTAAGTTTGCAGAGGCTAAATATTATTGCTGTTGATATTTATATTGCAGTAGCACACACAGTCACTATTGAAGCCCCAACATATAGGAAGATACAGTTCTCTGCCCCAAAGACCATACAAACCTAAGAAACTCAACTGTCCAAATGAAGGAAACTAATTCCCCCCGCCCCTCCCCAAAAAGAAGATAGTATCTAGGGGGAAAAAACCACAGTGCAAAAAAACTGAACAGCAAATAAAACCTTATTTAGCAAGTAATTTTGCAATCCAGAACCCATTTTTTGTCTTAGTCACATGAAATCAGTTATATTTTTCCTGTACAATTGAGTTAATTTATGGAACAATAGTTACTCTGCCAGTTATTAAAGGTTGTTCGGAACTGCACACCATGAGAGACTGTATGGCCCCGGCAGATAGGGCCAGGTTGGCAACGCTGACTAGAGTAAATACTAACTGGCTCCACCTCACTCCTACTGATCTCTAACATTCACAAAGTTTACTCCTGCCTGCTTTCAGTCCAGGAATCAGCAGGGGATGCTGTGTGCACGGAATGGAAACCATCTGGTACAGAGCAATTCCATGTTAAGAGGTTAAAGATAGCTCAGAGGCGACAGTGGAAATGAGGGCCAAATACTGCAGGGCAGAGTTAGAGAGGTGAAATAATGTGAAATAGGAATAAAATGAAGTGAAAAGAAAGGATAGGAGGAGGAAAGAGGAAAGGCAGATAAACTAATCTCATTAGAAATCTAAGTAAAGTATGAAGTAGACGGTTTGAATAATTGCTGCTAATTAGCATTATGACAATTAAAGCTGACTGGCTTGAATGCTTGCAGACTAAACTTTCTCTGTGCAAGTGAGTTTGAGTATATCAATCAGTTTTCAAAAGCTGCAACTCTGAAGAAAGCACTTTTCTGCTCAAATGTTTGGGTAGAGTTTCCACACAATTCTCTTTTACTTAAGCTGTAGTTACTTGGTATTTGATATTAGGGCTCTCTCAAAGTATTTGTTGCCCCTATCCATAGAAAAACACCCCGCCAAACAACCTTCCTCTTTGCATCCAAATCCTGCTGAAAAATCATTTCTGCCATGTCAGTTATGATAAATTAAAGTTTTTTAAAAGTTTAAAATAACTAAGTTATTCTACATTTAATCAAGATGTGGATTCGTCTTACTGTGCAATCTTAATATTTTATCCCCTGACTTCTCTTTCCTTTCCTCCTTTTTGTTTATTACCCTTGCTGGCTTGTTGGTTTTGTCTTGGTACAATGTTGTTGGTTTTGTGTAGCAACGAGAATAATTTTGCTTATTAAACAAATAAATACATCTGTTATAAGTTATTCAAATGTATTTTATTCAAAGGACAAGAAGTAATGGGCTTAATCTGCAGCAAGGGAGATTTAGGTTAGATACTAAGAAAAAAACTTAATTATACAGGTATTTAAACTCTGGCTTGCAAGGGAGGTTGTGGAATCCCCATCATTGGAGATTTTAAAGAATAGGTTAGACAAACACCTGTCTGAGATAAACTACGTTTCTTGGTCCTGCCTCAGTGCAGGGTGCTGGACTTGATTGCCTCTTGAGGTCCCTTCCAGCCCCACATTTCTATGAGTCTATGAAAATTATCTAATCCGCATTTAAATATTTGCCTCAAACTTCAACACAACTTTGTAAATGAACTATACAGAAAAGTGTTTGCCTTTGTTAGTTTTAAAATATACAACTTTTCAGTTTCTTCAAATGTTGTCTTGTTCTCTTATGGAACAAGATGGTTTGTATGGCCATTTATAAGAAATCATTAGAATTTGACAACAATCTCATCAATTCATATTTTCCATGTTACATTTTAAGAACTTCTAGTACATCAAAATCTCTTGGATCACACAGGCCGAAAGTTATCTATGTTCTTCTGAATAGGTTCAGTGTCTCTTGAGACACAGCTAGTAGAGTCCTGGACTGTAAAATGCAGTTTAATTTGCTTTTTTAAAATTGCAGTAGGCAGTTCAAGAAATTTACCTTGAGTATAAGCGTAGTCATCTGATCCAGAACTGGAACTCCTCTGGTATTTATGGATTCCTTTTTCGCCTCCAGATCCTGGTATTACTGAAATGGGCTGAATAGGTTCTGGTGCTGCAGAACGTTCCTCTTGGTCCACTAAATTTAAAAGATTCTCAGTCTGCACTCGACCTACTGTGATTTTAAACACTGTTGAGTTTGGCTGAGATACCATTACCCGGGGAGACTGCGTTAATGCACCTGTAGGTCCAGTTGGTTGTGTGTAGGTAATATATAATGGATTAACATTAAATGGTGGTTTTGGTTGACCTGACATACCTCTAGAAGGAGAGCCTGAAGGTGGAGTAGTGGCTGCATACAGCGGGTGCTGGTTTCGTTGAGATGGTTGATTATTTATTGGTGAAGGACTTCTATTCATTGCAGTCCCAGGTCTTTGTGGTGGCTCAACTGTAATTTCTATCTTGTTCATAGAACCTTTGGATAAGCTAGGTCCACCATAAGGGAGATAAGATACTGAGTGACCACCCTGTTTTTGATAACTCTGGGGCGATTGTTGATATGGATGGGGTGGAACAGTTGAAGGACTAGGAGGCATAAACACATGTGAACTCTGATGACCTAATTGGGTAGGCTGTACCTGATGCTGAGGAGAGCCAAAAGGAGAAGGACACTGAGATGCAGGTGGTGATTGATAAGTTGGCTGAGGAATCTGGGGCTGTTTAGGAGAATACTGTGAAGGTTGGTAGTTCTGTTGATGTGGATAAACAGGTAGCGGGCGTGGAGTATAATGTGGAACTGGGCCTTGTGGAGAAGAATGCCACTGTGCATTCTGAGGAGTCTGTCGTCCTGAAGAACTTTGAGACGTCTGCCTAATATATATAGAACCAGGAGTCCCATAAAGATTGCTTGGAATCTGTGGAAGAATTTGTAAAGCTCTGGGTACTGTTTGTCCAGAGGGGAGGTTTTGTGATAATGTAACAGTAATAGGATTTGTATTGTACCGAGGTATGTGCATATATGTAGGAGGATGAGGGCCTTGCATAGCAGATGTGTTCATTCCTGGTGGCATGGAAGATGGCTGTTGAGGTGGTTGCGGAGGAGGAGTAGCTGCATTTCTAGTCTGGTCATTCATGAAAAATGGATTGTAATTAGAAGAAGCTGCCACAACAGCTGGAGCAGAGTGTGGTTCTTGAACTAAGCAGATCAGCTGTTTACCCGCTGTGCATTGTGGATCAATATGTCCATCGCTTGAGCTATGTACCAGTGTACGACCACCATTAAGTTGAGCTCCTTCCCCTGCATGGTAGCTGGTAGGGGGATGAATACCCAGGTTAATGTGCAAAAGGCGATTCCTGTTCATTCTGCTGTCATCAGGGCTATGGTACTCCATATATAAGTATTTGTTGCTCTCCTGCGCAAGGACTCGACAACATGCTTCAAGGTTGTTGTTGTTCTAGAAGTAAGAATTGACACCAATTATCTTCAAATTACATTAGTAACTCCAATCAGTATATTCAACTGAAGTTCCAATTAAGCTTAGCTTGAACACATTTTAGGGATAACACTTCACAGTAGCTGGCATACCTATGACTCCTGAAATAAATTAAAGATAATCCCTGTTAGACCATGCTATATAAGAAGTATGTGGCTCATGTTACTTACAGTGAAATCTTATGATAACATTAGCTACTGAGTGACCCACATAAAATCTAGCAAGTCCAAGTTAAGGGAAATAGAATTTGGTAATGGTTATAGCTTTGGCATTCATTCCTGAAATGTTTCTGTTTCTTTAGAAAAGGATGTACATATATTTAACATTATTTCAAATGAGAAAATACTACAAATTAGAACTATTTCACAGCTTGAAACTGAAGTGTTCAAAACAATATTTCAAAGAGGATTAGCATATTACAGCCATCCAGTCTCCATGATTACTGAATTTGCAATCCTAATATGCATCTTGTTTAACTTTGGTTTGTTCTTCCCATTAGCTGTAATTTAAAATAAACCCCAGTGTTAAAAATTTAATTTTAAAAGTGTGTTCACAGTTTGAATGTATTCTGTCTAACTTTCCTTGCAACTGGCCTCCCCTGATTTCTGTCCTTTATCCCTTAGCCTAATTCACTTCAATTTACTCTTCTGATCACCTTCCTCTTTCTAGAAAATAGTTTCAATGTAGTAAACAGCCACAAATACTCACCAGGACTGAGATGTTTAATACAATATACAGAGACTTGGAAGTATTTTCTAAACAGAGTTTAAAAACTACTTACAAATAGTCTGAAAATGGTGCATATTAATATTTTATTATCAGTAATGCAGATTGAAATCTGTCCTTTGTGAAGAATGTTTTTTAAAGATAAACTACCAATATTCTGTGTCAAATTTAAAAAATGAAATCTGAAATATTTTGCCCAAATTATTAACTCTTACTGGTTTGGCTGTCAAACTAGAAAAAAAAGCGCTTTTAAATACAATTAAGGATGCTAAAACAGTGTACTTCCCCTATGACATAGTTTATAAAACCCAAGCACTTAAAAGCAAGGAAAAGTTAAAAATACAATAAATCTGATATTAGCCAACTGATAAATACATAATTTAGAATCTTTAAAATGTTTGGAAATTAATAGCCATTTTCCAAGACTCCTTATATTCTGACACTGCATCTTCAACTATTACATTTTCTTTAAAATAAATAAAAAAGCACGCTGAAAAAGCTTGTGCAGCCCTCAGAAGAATGAAGAATCCAAACCCCTTCAAATTTAAGGAGGGGTGTAGTTTGGACTGCACAC
Source organism: Eretmochelys imbricata (assembly GCF_965152235.1). NCBI lineage: Eukaryota > Metazoa > Chordata > Testudines > Cheloniidae > Eretmochelys > Eretmochelys imbricata. Next base: position 148,635,260 of record NC_135572.1, read on the forward strand.
CCTGGACCTAAATCTACGTAAAGTTTTGGTTCTGAGTCAAAAACAAAAAGGGGCTTTTTTCCCCACTTCAGTTATGGCCAAATTCTTACAACAGCTGTTCTAACGCTATCTTGGCCATCAGAAAGTCACTCAAGATTGTGGAAATGTTGTGATTTCTACTATTTTTCACAGAAATCTTACAGATTTTTTTCCACATTTTTAGAACAAAATCCAAACAAAAACTGTGGTTCAGCCTTGAATCTAAACCCTAACCTAATCTGTACCTGATTGCCTTTAGTCACATTTGACAATTTCTGACCATATACATTTTATAAAAATTGATCCCAAGATTGGTATTTTCTACAGCATACCATAGATCTCAATAGGTCAAAAATAAAACACAGTTATCAGGAAAAAGTAAATGTATAGATTCATCAAGATCTCCTCTGCCACTGATGCTACATTTTTGAAGGGTTCCAGCACTGAGGAATCAATTCTAATTAGTAAGGAGTTTCACATTTTTGATTAAGAGCCATCACTGAAGTCTCTGATGCTTACTGTCTTACGATAAATATATATATTCTATCAATAGACTTATGAGTTACAAGTAGCTCTCCTACTTAGGTGATCTGCGAATGGTCTAGGCAAAGTCATCTTTATTCTAGCACTATATTTCGGATGACCTCAGTAACCAGAATAAGGATGTACAGCACATTCTCAGCTAAAGATCTCCCTCTCTCTCATCTTTGGCCCTGTGAAGTCCAGCCCTGTTCACATCTTTGGCTCTGACACATCACACCATGCACCATTCTTTTAACACCAATTTCCACGTCTGTATTTTGCTGGATAACGGAGCTGTCATAAGTGGCAGGTAGTACAGCATTAAAGCAGGGTCCCCGTGTTCCAGCCCAATAATTACAGATGCAACAGAGCAGCATCAGACACCAGAGAGCACAGCCAACTGCTGCCAGACAGCCACCTGTTACCTAAGCAGAACGCAGTAGAGTCCATGGCACCCTCAGGTCACATAATGTGACAGACACGAGGGGGAAAGACAGCAGCTAGGAGACATTCCTTGGAACACACTATCACCTGTCTAGAAATACCCCATATTATTGGTGTATCCAAGACTTATATAGTTTTAAGTATTTGGAATATGTGGTGTGATGACACGTCAGCCAATGACTATTGGTTCATCTGCCTTTTTAATTGACATATTGCATAGCCTTGGGCCAGGTCTACATTAGGGACTTATGCTGGCACACCTATGTTGGTCAGGGCTGTGAAGAGGTGTGATCCCTGACTGATACAACTGTGTAGGCAGAAGTCCCAGGGTAGGCATAGTTACATCAGCTGTGTTTTTACTAGCATAGCTTATTTCAATCATACAGAGTGGTTTTGCTATACCAGTACAAAGAGCAGCATTGCCAGATTACCTGCAACTATACCTAGAGTGCTTTGCATACCGATATTCCCATACTGGTAAAATGCTCCTAGTGTGGACATGGAAGCCTTTTATATACTTCAAAGATTACAAAATAAAATGTTGGAATACAGTATGTTAAAAAGAACCCTGTATTCAGATGTCCAGAGTGTGTCTGGATACTGTACTTCAGAGACACAGGGGTCCTTTAGCTTTGTCAAATTACAGACATCGGATAGTTCAACTGGTTCATCCAAGAGATCATCTACTTACCAGTACGGAAGAAATGACTACGTCAGAGTAAACGAAGTTCTGTATTACAAGAACATCCTGCACTTCTTATCTGAAAGCAGCTCAGAACTATAAAGGGTGGAGATACTGTATGCAGTCATTTCAGCAGTAATGAAATTGCTGGAGCACTTCTACGGTTAAGCTGTGTCCCCATTTTGATTCCTCCTTAATGGCACTGCTTGGGGAAAAGACTGCAATTTGACTTGGCAAAGGGGAAGTACGAAAGCCATTCTGACCATCCAGGTGGCAGACAAAAGGGGCAACTCCAAAGGAAAATGTTTAGCCTACTACATAGAACCCAACCCTCCTCTCAAAGGAAAAAGGAGGGGATATTCAGGTAAAAAGTTCAGGTAAAAAGTTACCTCAGGTATGCCTTCAGCAGTAACTACCCCCACCTGCTACTTTCCTTGTCCCTATATACTGTCCTAGGTCAGGCGGTAAGGGGTGAAGAGCAAGGAGAAACAGGTGAGTGGAGGCACTGCTTCCAAGGAAAGAAGCAGGCATATCAAAGCCACCATCTTTGGCTCTCACTAGCACAGAGATTCCCAAACTGTGGGACGCATCCTCCTAAGAATGTTTGGAGGGGTGCAGTGGGGCCCAAGTCAGCCCTCGTGGGGGGGAGGGAGTGCCACCCAGTCCTGTTCCAGCCCCAGCTCTGCTCCAACCCTGCCCCCAGCCTTGGCTCGGTTGTGACAGGTAAGGATACCAAGTCCATCTTGCCCAAGTGGGAGCAGTCAGTATGAGGTGTACTCCTTGTTATTTTTAATAGGATTTTTTGACAGTAGAGCCAATGGGAAAAGGCATACAGAAGGTCCTTGTACCACAGAAGGAGTGCTTCCCCATCCCTGCTCTGGAACAGTATTGTGGACATTTCTTGTTCAGGCAAGTGGTGAACAGGTCTGTGGCCAGTGTCCCCACACTGCTTGAAAAGGTCATGAAGTACTGCTGGGTACCATTCGTGGTCGTGTGGAACTTGCGACTGAGATGGTCTGCTATTGAGTTTTGTGTTCCCAGAAGGTAGGCACGAATAGCGTGATGTTGTGGGAAATGCACCAGTTCCATAGCTTTACCGCTTGTGCACAAAGAGAGGGCAACCTTGTTCCTCCCTGTCAGCATATGTAATACACACATTCTGTGTTGTCTGTTAAGACTCTAGCGTGCGTTCTCTTGATCAGCAGGAGGAAATGGACGCAGGCATTTCTGACTGCCCTGAGTTTGAGAAGGTTAACGTGGAGGGACATCTCCATGGACGACCATTTGCCTTGTGTTGTAAGGTCTTTTAGATGTGCACTCCATTCTAGGAGGGATGAGTCGGTGGTGAGAAGTAACGATGGGGAAGTTTACAAAAAGGGAATCCTGTAAACGTCTGCTGAATTTTTCCACTGAACCAGGGAGTTTTTGACCTTGGTGCACAGTGACAGAGATGTGTCTAGTCTGTCTCTATTTGGTCTGTAGACTGAGCTGAACTACATTTTCAGGCACCACATATGAAGCCTGGCATGAGGTATAACTGCTGCACATGCTGCCATATGTACGAGGAATTGGAAGCAGTGTCTGGCTGATATTTGAGGGCTGTTTCATACTCTCTTTAGGAGCGTGGTCCAGGAAAGGAACCTGTGCTGAGGCACAAGCGCTTTGGCCTGTAACGAGTCCAGGTCAGCCCCTATGAACGACAGGCGCTGTACAGGGGTGAAGGTTGATCTTTGGACGCTGATCTGAAGACCCAGTTCCATGAACAATCTATTACAGTCTTGGTAACCTGGCGGGCCTCATTAAAGGAGTGGGCTCTGAGGAGACAACAGATCAAACAGGGGTAGATCATGATCCCCCTGGGAATGTAGGTTAGCAGCCACTACTGATTGAACCTTGGAGAATACTCTCAGAGCCAATGATAGCCCAAAGGAGAGTATTCTGTACTGATAGTGGTCTTATCCTATGGTAAATCTGAGGAACTGTCTGTGGGATGGTAGGATTGAAATAGGGAAATAGGTGTTCTGAAGGTCAATTGCTGCAAATCAGTCTCCCCGTTCCAATGCTGGAATAATTATTACCAGAGTAACCATCTTGAATTTTTGAGCCTTGACAAACCTGTTGAGTGCTCTGAGGTCTAGCATGGGTCTCCAACTGCCATTCTTCTTGGGTATCAGGAAATAGCAAGAGCAAAAATCTTTGCCTCATAGATGCTGGGGTACTGATTCTATGGCTCCTAATCAGAGGAAGAGATCTATTTCTTGTTGTAGTAAACTCTCATGAGAAGGGTCCTTGAAGAGGGATGGAAAAGGGTGTTGGGGCAGGAGAGGTAAAGTTGGATGGAGTACCCATTGTGAATGATTTCCATCCATCTGATGTTATACATTCCTAGGTGCTCCGGAACGTGGCAAGGCGGTAGACAAATGGGCAGTATAGGTTGGTCAGCTGCAGCGCTTAAAGGGAGTGGTCTGTTGACACCTCAACCAACACATCAAAACTGCTGTTTTGAGGTGGCTGGTTGTGCTGTGGAAGACTGTGGGCTCGATGGTTTGCACCTGAAGAATCTAGATTTCTTTCTCTGAGGTTTGTAGAAGCTTTGAGTTGGGTATTGGCAGGTGTGGGATTTATGCTGGGGCTGCAGACTAAATTTTCTTTTTTGTCCAAGTATATAGATCCCTAAATGACTGGAGAATAGCCTTGGAATCTTTAAGGGTGTAGAGGTATGTGTCAGTCTTTTCAGCAAACAACTTGGTGCCTTCAAAGGGAAGGTCTTCAATGGTTGTCTGCACCTCTTTAGGGAACCCAGAGAGGCGTATTCACAACGCATTTCACATAACCACTATAGTGAAGATGGACTGGGCCGCTGAATCAGCTATATCGAGGGCTGACCAGAGTGTTGGTTTGGCTAATAGTTGCCCTTCCTGGATGACAGCTCAGAACTGGTCACACTCTGACTCTAGGATCTGATCAATAAAGGTGCTGAGCTTGGAATAATTAACACAGTTAATAATTAACATTTGCTGTTAATGCTTGATAATTTGCATTTGAAACTGCAATCTGTCAGAGGAGTAGGCCTTTCTCCTGAAGAGGTCAAGGTGTTTCCAATCCCTATCATAGGGGACAAATCTCATTTGGTGCTGGCAACCCCGGGAGTTTACGGCATCCATAACAATGGAGTTAGGGCGAGGGTGGGAAAAAAGGGGTTCTGTCTCCATAGCAGGGAGATTTTTATCAGCCCATTTACACATAGGCATCACCGATGCTGCAGTTTGCCATATAGTTTTTGTGGGGTCCAGGAGAGAGCCTCACTGATGGGGAGGGCTATTCTGGAGGACGAGGAAGAGTAGGATGTCAAGGAGTTTGTGGTGAGTATCTTTTACCTCCCCTAGGTGTATCTGCAGCATGTCTGCTGCACTTTAGCCAAGTCCTGGAAAAGCTGGAAATCATTGGCTAAGCATTGTGGCGGGGGCATGACTGCCTCATCTAGAGAGAAGGAAGCTATGTTGGTTTTCGATGTAACCTCCTCTTTGAATCCTCCCTCTTCTTCCTCCACAATCTTCTCTGGAGGTTCAGTGACCGAAGGAGAACATCTCGGGGGCTCACGGATGTAAGCTGGAAACCCAAGAAGTGTGTGGTTGATATGATGCCCAGGAATCCCAGTAGGGCTATTGGAGCAGTGGGATAGAGCCTGGTGGTGCCCATGATTGGCTGTCATAGAATCATAGAATATCAGGGTTGGAAGGGACCTCAGGAGGTCTTCTAGTCCAACCCCCTGCTCAAAGCAGGACCGATCCCCAATTAAATCATCCCAGCCAGGGCTTTGTCAAGCCTGACCTTAAAAACTTCTGAGGAAGCAGATTCCACCACCTCCCTAAGTAATGCATTCCAGTGTTTCACCACCCTCCCAGTGAAAAAGTTTTTCCTAATATCCAACCTAAATCTCCCCCACTGCAACTTGAGACCATTACTCCTTGTTCTGTCATCCGCTACCACTGAGAACAGTCTAGATCCATCCTCTTTGGAACCCCCTTTCAGGTAGCTGAAAGCAGCTATCAAATCCCTCCTTATTCTTCTCTTCTGCAGACTAAACAATCCCAGTTCCCTCAGCCTCTCCTCATAAGTCATGTGTTCCAGTCCCCTAATCATTTTTGTTGCCCTCCGCTGGACACTTTCCAGTTTTTCCACATCCTTCTTGCAGTGTGGGGCCCAAAACTGGACACAGTACTCCAGGTGAGGCCTCACCAATGTCAAATAGAGGGGAACGATCATGTCCCTCGATCTGCTGGCAATGCTCCTACTTATCCAGCCCAAAATACCATTAGCTCTCTTGGCAACAAGGGCACACTGTTGACTCATATCCAGCTTCTCATCCACTGTAACCCCTAGGTCCTTTTCTGCAGAACTGCTGCCTAGTCATTCAGTCCCTAGTCTGTAGCGGTGCATGGGTTTCTTCTATCCTAAGTGCAGGACTCTGCACTTGTCCTTGTTGAACCTCATCAGATTTCTTTTCGCCCAATCCTCTAATTTGTCTAGGTCTTTCTGTATCCTATCCCTACCTTCCAGTGTATCTACCACTCCTCCCAGTTTAGTGTCATCTGCAAACTTGCTGAGGGTGCAATCCACGCCATCCTCCAGATCATTAATGAAGATATTGAATAAAACTGGCCCCAGGACCGACCCTTGGGGCATACCGCTTGATACCAGCTGCCAACTAGACATGGAGCCATTGATCACCACCATTGAGCCTGACAACCTAGGCAGCTTTCTATCCACTTTATGGTCCATTCATCCAGCCCATACTTCTTTAGCTTGCTGGCAAGAATACTGTGGGAAGACAGTGACAAAAGCTTTGCTAAAGTCAAGGAACAACACGTCCACTGCTTTCCCTTCATCCACAGAACAGGTTATCTCGTCATAGAAGACAATTAGATTAGTCAGGCATGACTAGCCCTTGGTGAATCCATGCTGACTGTTCCTGATCACTTTTCTCTCCTCTAAGTGCTTCAGAATTGATTCCTTGAAGACCTGCTCCATGATTTTTCCAGGGACTGAGGTGAGGCTGACTGGCCTGTAGTTCCCAGGATCATCCTCCTTCCCTTTTTTAAAAGATGGGCACTACATTAGCCTTTTTCCAGTCATCCGGGACTTCCCCTGATCGCCATGAGTTTTCTAAGATAATGGCCAACGACTCTGCAATCACATCCACCAACTCCTTTAGCACTCTCGGATGCAGCGCATCCGGCCCCATGGACTTGTGCACGTCCAACTTTTCTAAATAGTCCCGAACCACCACTTTCTCCACAGAGGGCTGGTCACCTCCTCCCCAAGCTGTGGTGCCCAGTGCAGTAGTCTGGGAGCTGACCTTGTTCGTGAAGACAGAGGCAAAAAAAAGCATTGAGTACATTAGCTTTTTCCACATCCTCTGTCACTAGGTTGCCTCCCTCATTCAGTAAGGGGCCCACACTTCCCTTGACTTTCTTCTTGTTGCTAACATACCTGAAGAAACCCTTCTTGTTACTCTTAACATCTCTTGCTAGCTGCAACTCCAGGTGTGATTTGGCCTTCCTGATTTCACTCCTGCATGCCCGAGCAATATTTTTATACTCATCCCTGGTCATTTGTCCAATCTTCCACTTCTTGTAAGCTTCTTTTTTGTATTTAAGATCAGCAAGGATTTCACTGTTTAGTAAATATGGCAGGCGACCAGCTTGGCTTTTCTTTCTACACATCGGGATGGTTTGTCCCTGAAACCTCAATAAGGGTTCTTTAAAATACAGCCAGCTCTCCTGGACTCCTTTTCCCCTCATGTTATTCTCACAGGGGATCTTGCCCATCAGTTCCCTGAGGGAACAGGCTTCATAGGGAGTATAGAAGGAGGATGACTAGAAAGTAGAGGTGCCTGGCAAGGTACCGAAAAAGACTCACGTGCTTGGAGAAGACTTGATACCGAAGCTCCAGTGCCAAGAAGGGGAGACTCTGGTATATCAGATATGCTGAACTCTCTTGAGTGCCAGAACTCCTGCAGTCAGGGATCTCACCAATGCTGGGTGGCTCACCATTGACAGTGCCAACGGTACAGAGCATACCAGCAGGATCTTCTTAACCATGTGCTCCCTGCTCCTGTTTTTGTGTATTGGTACCATTGGCTCAGAGTCTATGCCCATCAGGTCTTTAGGCGCATCAATACCTGCTGCTCTAGACCCTCGTAAGCTATGGGTACCATGCTTGGATGGCCTCGGTGTCAACAGTACTGACAATACAAAGCATGCCAGAGATCTTTTATGGCTAGCTCAGGGCTCACAGCTCTCTCTTTAGATGTCTTACGAGAGGGGTCCATGGCTGATTTCTTCGACCCATAGTCCCTAGATGTCGAGGGCTGCAGAGAAGACTCATGCATTCTGGGCGACTCCTGGCACAGATCCAAAGAAGACTGGAGGGCTGCCTCCATCAGACATTATCTTCTGTTTGATTTCCCTGTCCTTTCGAGACGTGGGTTTAAGTTGTTGACAGAGACCACAATTCTGCAGCATGTAGCCTTCCCTGAAGCAGCATACGTATCAAGAGTGTTCATCTGCCTCAGGGATGGCCTCTTTGCAAGAAGAGGCACTTCTTGAAGCCTGGTGAGTTGGGCATACCCTGTTGAGGGAAGGGATCCCCAACAAAAAAGGGGGGGAAATTAAAAGTTTTTCTTTTTTAGAAGATAAAGAAAAACTACAACTAAGACTGAAAAAGACTTAACTAGCTACTAAAAATGCTAAGGAAAAGGAAGACGTTAACGATCTCAAATGGACTGCTGATGGCTCTGACTCTAGCCAGAGGCAGTTGAGAAGGAACTGTGGGGGTTTAGCCTGCACATACTGGTTAACCTTATGGTGGGGCACAAAGGGAGAGAGCCAGACACTGATATCAAAGTTTTCCAACCAGCAGCACAGGGACACAAGCACCCCTACAGTGGAGCACCCATAGGGGCATTACTCGAAGACAGAGACAGTTTCTTTAAGAAAAATGGCAAGGGCCTTACTGCTAATAAAAAATCTGGTCTTGTGAAAAATCCAGTAACCCACAGTTTAAATTCAGGTATGAGTGCAACACTGCCTACATTGAATGGCAGAAGAGAAAAAAGGAGTTTTCCACTCTCACATCCTGAGATGACAGAAACTTGAATAGTGTCTTTCTGCTCAGCCACAGGGAATATCCACTTTCTTTTACCCAAAAAATAAATAAATAAATAAATAAATATTTCAATAGAATGTAAACTCAAAAAGTTTGCTGTTCTCCAAGTTCCTGTTACCTTTTAGAAACTTAAAAATCCCCAGAAGACAACTATGAAATTGAACTGATTTCTAATCAGTCTATTACAAGGGGGTTCCTTTTTATGCTACAATAAATGTACGGTAACTGTTACTATGCTACTGTATTCTGCTGCAGCATACCTGGAGCATGCACTGAGACACCACCCCTTCTGGAATCTCAGGGAAACGTTGCCGGAGGTCATGGAGTACCTGCACATCAAGTTGCTGACTACCCTGCGCCATGCCAGACTGATGTTGTTCTGGGATTCTCAGGAATGGAAGTCAATAAGCCTTCCAGTGGATATGATCTTCTGATGCTTCAGGCATTTTCTATTGGGAAAAACAGACAACGATCATCATATTTATTAAAATACATCCTAATTCATCCAAAGTAAAAGTGAAGCTAACTACATTCTCCCTCCACCAAATGAAGTTTGTGTATAGACAACCTGAACTGTTTTTTAGATTCACAGATTGAAAGGGGCATGGAATAAACACAGAAACTGAGTCATGAATTTCTAATCCCAGATGTGCATTAGACTCCCTCAGTTTCCCCGTTGATAAAAATGGGATTAATATTAATTTACTTCTCAAAGACATTTTGAATAGTTAAAAGTTTGTGGTGTTTGAGGATATGATGAACTTTACAAGGGTTCATTCATTATTTTAATAATAGAGCTATGTGCTAACAGTGACAGAATAGAAGTCCAGGTGGTACAATTACCAGTAGTATTTTAAATTATGTATTTCAGCTAATAATTAGATCTCCAACTCCCGCAGTGCACAAACACCACCACCTTTAAATGTATACCACTAACTAAAATTAGACAACAGCTGAAGACATCAGATAACAGATTTTGTAGCTCAAGTCTACAAGTTTCTAATAAAGTATCTGTTTAGACACTTCAGTAGTTCAGGCATAATATGTACCCTACCTTAAAACTGCTCAAAATACAGAGCAATGTTCTCTGGATTTAATCTCTTTCCTTCTCATATCATCTACTAATTAGAAAGAAAAAAAAAATACAGGCACCATTTGTGTGACCTATGTAGGAAAATAATTCTTGCTGACTCAAGCAATTAGCCAACATTATCTAATCTTGCACACCAGGAAACAAAGCCATGTCTGCTTCTATTCCATTATGTTAAAAAAATAAAATATTTTCAAAATAGAAATAGGTGTTAGTCTCTAAGGTGCCACAAGTCCTTTTCTTTTTTCAGTAGGAAAAGAATATTTTCAAGCCTTCAAGTCATGTGAGCATCCAAGATATCTCTGGGGAAAGAAGAGTGACCAAGAACATGCAAAGTGATTTTAGGATTACAGTAAGTATTTATCTTGGGTATTCATAAAACATTTATCACCTTCATATTTAAAGGCAGAGAGAAAAGTGTCTACTTTCGTATCAGGATTCTTTTATCTAGTAGTATTATAACAAGTAGTATTTGAACCAGAATAAAAGTGTACAAAGGACACATGCATCGTCAGTAAACAAGGTTTACCCATTTTGACTAATCAACACAATACTAGCCTGAAGTACTGTAGCTGAAGTCAAAATACCAAGCCAAGGATGCCTTCTACAATTCTGGCCAGAAAGTAACTAGTAATATTAAGTACTTACTATAGCTATATTTCAACATACTTTACAAACATTAACTAACCCTCAAAACCTTCTTGTGAGGGAGTTAATATTATTCTCATCTGCCAGATGTGGAAAGGAGACAAGGGTGTTCTATAGCCTGGGTTGCTGACTTAATTCTTTGCTCAGAGTAAGATTATGTACTATCCAGCACAACAAATTCTTCTGAATGTTTCCAGACTTCATTATGAGACTATCATACTTTAGGGTGGACAGAATCTTGCATGTGATTTGTATATTTTTTTCCAGATTTATAGACAATTTTTTCACACTTTTAGCCTTGACACTGTAAGCATGGCATTAAGAATGTTAAAAAACACCTAGATAGGAATCTTAATTGAAAGTAAATTGCATGAGCCTTTGCTACCCACCTCACCAAAGGATTCTGAAGACTGAATTAAGCTTCTCCCCATACCCCCCAAAATTTCAATATAGCCACTTAAGCAAGAGACTATAAATTGAATATTACACTTTATATTGCACATCAGGATATTTTTGGCAGCTATAAAGTACATGTGTTTATAAAATAAATTACTTCAGTGGTAGCAATAGTATTCTCTACAAAAGTTTGATGCTCACTGTATTGGTACATCTAATTTTGAAGCATGAACTTTTCAGCAGAAAATGAGCACTTAAAAACTTGTTCTGTGAAACACTGCCACACAAACGTCAGTGTCATTCCACAGTGAAAAGCTTAGCTGAACTGGGCAGAAAAACAGACTATTCTATTTTATGACTTGTATTTGTACTGCATAAAAAATATGCATTTCAAAAAAATGCATTTAAATGAATTTCAGAAATGCTATGTGCCGAGGTAATAGATTCTTCCCAAGCATTCTGAATGGTCTTGACAACAGCTAGTTTCTTGTACCATGCAATGGTCTTCCTGGTTGCATTATATGGCTGTAACATTTGGTCTAATTTTATTAACATGTCTAATCAAAGGTGTGGAGACAGTGAATAAGGAAGTATTATTTATCCCTTCATGTAACACAAGAACCAGGGGTCACCCAATGAAATTACTAGGCAGCAGATTTAAAGCAAACATAAGGAAGTACTTCTTCACACAGCACAGACTGTGGAACTCATTGCCCGGTGATGTTGAGAAGGCCAAAAATGCAGCTGGGTTCAAAAAAGAAATAGAAAACCCCATGGAGGATAGGTCCACCAATGGCTATTAGCCAAGATGGTCAGGGGCACAACCCCATGCTCTGGGTGTCCCTAAATCTGATGGCCAGCAGCTGGGACTGGATGACAAGGAGATGGATCATTCAATAAATTAGCCTGTTCTGTTCATTCCATCTGAGGCATCTGGCGACATCCACTGTTGCAAGACAGAATACTGGGCTAGATGGACCACTGGTCTGACCCAGTATGGGCATTCTTATATTCTTATGACTACTTTATGTGGAAACTGCCACTTTTGGCAACATACCCAGACCTGAATAAAAAAAATTATGAAAAGGCATAAAGATCTTTTCATGAACAGATGTGCCCTTCATAACCCTACAGAAACTAACACATCAAACCAACCACAGAGAAAGGAACTGTGACAACTGTAATGCTTTAACACAAATTTAATTAAAATTGCATCAGTTAACTTGGTATAAAATGTTTGAGTGGACAATGTCAAACTGTTTAAACTGAGATTTAACATATATTCTGGCCTATCCACATTTTGTTTCGACAAGCTTGTCCTGGTCCATATTGAATGGCCAATGGCCAACAGCCCTGTCTGTGAAGTTATCCTCAATATAGAACCATATTTCCTAGGCAGGGTTTAAACCTAGCTGTGTTCAAACTGAGTTATAACACTGTTCACTGGGCTCTGTATAGGTAACTAAACTATGTTTAAAAACAGGTTTAAAACTGTGCTTTAGTCCAGTTAGAAACTTAGGCTAGAACTTTTTAACCCAGTCTGGCCAACAATGAAGACATCCAGTGATCACTAGTGTTGACCTGACAGACATTTTACCACTATCTCATCTAGGCAAACAGTAGACAAAATAGTAAAAACAGCTGTGACTGATTGCACTATCACTTCTATCAGTCCTAGAGCAAAAGTGGGACAATTTTCTGATACTCTCAGGGCAGAAACAGACTAGCAGCCAAACAGCGATACAACCCAATTCAACTGTGTTTAAGCAACATTTAAATGCAGTTGTTAAATATGGTTAAACTTTGCACAGAGTTGGCCAGTTGTGTTAAAACTGAATTAAACTGAACTGTTTAAAAAGCCATGTTTACACTAGTTCAAAAACTAAGTTTGACACTAATATGCAAATTCTTCTGTAGGAACATACAGAATCAGACGAGGGATCCATTAAGTCTGCTATCCTGTATGCGACAGTGCCCACAACCAGCCCCCAAAGAAAGCTTCTTCCTAACCGCCAATAGGTAAAGAGGTTGGTTTGTGCCCCTGAAGCTTAACTGTTTAAACTCTTTCCAAAATCTTGGTGTCTATTTTGTTTATTTTTTAATATTTAATTTTGGATATTCTTCTCATCCATATAAATGGCTAATTCCTTTTTGTATGATACGAAGCACTGGCCTCTCACTCTTTACCTCACCCCAAGAACTCTGTTCTCTAGGGCCTTTCCTACACTGTTTTTTTCCCCTTTCTTTTAGTCTCTAACCACTGTCAAGATAAGATACTTCATTATTTGGAGCGTTCTGTCACTGAAATTAATATCCATTAAAGCAGAAACATCATCAGGTCAAAGGTTTGTTCTCCTGCCACATTTGATGCATACTATTTTAGTGAACGCTACCACTCACATTCCATACTACTCGTTGGGATCAATAGGACAATCTGAAGAGGTGAAATGTCTTTAAAATCATCATGATATGATGTAAGCAATACAGTCTGCCATAAAGGCACTGTACACAGCTCAGTTGCTGGATACAGAGTTCAGCTCTGTCCACAGTGGTAATGCCATAGTAACTCTATATCCTTTTGACTTCAAAAAAGTAGAGAGAACATTGTCTGAACCACTTTCTTCAAAGGTCAAGAGAGTGCTCATTGATGGGCAGTAGCTAGTTGGGAAGGGATCCTCTAAAAGTCTCCAGATCTGATCTCCAATTAGCTCTATACGACAACCACCACTTACCATACGGGAAAAAGAGTAGGGCGACTCTCAGAAAAGAGGAACTCACTGCAATCAAGCTTTGTGTTTCCATTAAGTTCCTCCCTCCCCACATGTTAATACAGTGCTAGGGTTCCACTGTCATAAAACAGTTAAATTAAAACCCCTCTGTAAGATAGAGGGAAGTTATCTGAAATCTAGAAAGATGATTTAAACATAAAAGTTTATGCATCTTTTCTTGCTTTGTTTTCATTCTTTATTCTCTCCCCCTTTCCTGCTTCAGTTCTCCTGAGCTATGCTTACTTTCTGTCTTCATTCTTTTTCTTTAAAAATTTTTTAAAACCAGTCTCAGTTGAAGCAGGTTCTTCCTTCATCTCCATTTACTTAGTATTTCTGCCCTACTTTCCTCCCTTTAGTTACCTTTTAAAATAATTTTTGCTCCCCTATATTGTTCACTTCTTGCTCCTCATTCCTCTGTTTTATAAATTTCTTCTCTGCCTGCTCTCTTCCCCTCCAGTTCTGTATCTCTCTCCATCTTCGTTCCTTGGACCCTTTCATTTCCTTCCTCAGGATCCCAGATTCCATTTTCTTCCTCTCAAGCCTCCTTTCTCTCATTCCACTCACAGCAGTAGCATGCCACCATCCACTCATTCCTTTCCCATTGTCAAGGATCTCTTACATTATGATTAAAGTGATCCCTGGCTCTATCCACATATGGAAATAATAGAAAATTTGTTTCAGGGAGAACATGAATACCAACAGATATATCAAAGAGCACTGACAAAAGTTCTGGGGACTGTGTCACCGTGCTACTACAGAATTGAGGACCAAAAGAAAAAGCAGCAGCTTGTGACTCATTTGGATCCCCTGATGCAACAGGCAATAATGGAAGTCTGGCTTACCCTGCTGGTAAAGTTCGGGGGGAAAGGGCACAGTAATCATGCAAAGCAGTATCTCTACATTGAGGCAAAGGTACCACAAGCCAGCCTTTTCAGCTGCTCAGCTATAAATTAGGAGAAGAAAAAGATTGAAGGGAGAAGAGTGGAGATCAACAACCAACACATCAGATATGTTCTGTAATGTTTCTGTAATCAATTGATACCAAATGTTTCTTGAAGGTGCTGCCAGGTATGCTAAATTTACTCTGTTAGCGGAGACATCAAAAAGTTACGGTACTCAGCAATAAAATGCTGATTTGTTAGCTTGACATTATTTAATCAAATTTGAAATTAATTTAAGCATTCCTTCAGCATTTAGGAAGCTCGAAAGTTACTGAGTTTAAGATAAAATGGGAACGACTGCTGCAAGGATGAATTATGTTTTGTGCATTTTTTTATTTTTTAATTATTCAAATATGAATTCAGTAATATTGTCACTGTAAGAGACATCTGTTAAATTCTTGTGTTACTGTTCAGCAATGTCAGTTTGGTCATATTACCGAGTGCTACTTTAACAAGTGATTTAAAATGTTACTTTTACCATATACGGTATATCTGCAGGATGTTTTGTTTAAATTATAGGGGTTTTTTGTTGTTAAAATCAGTTTTCCCCGTTGCAATCCAATTTGAACATTTTTATGTAGTTATAGTAAGGATACTTAATTGCTGTCAATGTGTCAAACAATTCTGATAAAAAAGACAAAAGCAGATTTCATAGAGCACTATATATAAGGAATTGTGGATAGTCACTGATATTATGCTTTAAAGTCTGTGACCAAACAGGGAAAAGCAGGTTCTCTCCTAGACAGGAGAAAAGGTAGCTCTCTCCCTGCCTTCAATGTAAATTAAGCAGCAGGGAATCAAAACAATAGATGCTCCATTTGCATATGAATCAGCAGGAAGATAGGAGGTCAACAGGAAGGGAAGAACAGCAGGAATCCTTCCTGCCTCTTGTAACAGGGTCAGTGAACTTTGGGAGATATAAGCAGAAACAAAAAGCCTTGTGGGAGTCAAAGGGCCAGGGCTCTTGGAATCACAGAACATTGTATCCTTCATCCGAGGCGGCTGAGGTCTCTGGGAACTGAATACAAGTGAGAAATCTTCTTAGACAAAGATTGTAACTTGCTGAAATTAAGTTTTAATCTCAGAAATGTATTTTTACTTGTTTGTATGTACTTATTTTTATCTTTTGACCCATTGTACTTGGTATCATTTAAACCTATGACTATTTAGTAAACTTGTTTTATTTTTACTCTAAACCAATTCAATGCCGTGAATGAAATAAGAGTGTTTGTCACAGTCTAATTAAATTAATGAGCTGCAGCATATCGTCTCTTTAAAGGAACAATGAACTTAAGGTTCTGTAAGTGTTCAGGGAGAGGGCGGAACAGTGCAAGGCAGACAGTTTTGGGGAAGTTCAGGACTCTGTGTGTGTGGGTGGCAAGTGTTGGGGTTACACTGCAACAAAACCAACTGAGTCATGGAAGCCAGAGGGTGACCTGCATGCTTGTAGGTTGGCTGCTGGTGTCAGGGTTGTCAGTCACAGCAGCACAGCACTGAAGGCACCCAGAATTGCAGGGCAGGCAGTGACACAAACCCTTTTTGGTCTGGGCTGAACCCCAAGGTATCAAAAACTCCTTTGAAAACCCCAACCAAATTCTGACAGTGCACAAAAAGGAGGAGAATTCCACTCAACCTCTCTTAGCTGTGTTGGCTCTGCAGGACTAAAACGGAATAAAAGTGGTAAATGTGCATTTTTACAATGAAGTAAACAGATATAACAATACATACAGGGAGAAAATCTGATGTCTAAGATGTTGCTATTTTTATATAGTATCTTTACAGAGCAAAAATGACATTGATTTCAGTTGCACATTGAAACTTATTTGGAAGTAAAATAAGCTACCCCTTTCCATAATTTTTTCTGCTCTCCATTGCATTAAATGCAAGATGTAGGCACATTCAAGATGTACCAGATGTACATTTGCAAAACGCTGACTTAAACAATCTAGGTATGTTAGAACTAGGATTACTGCTATAAATGATGTTAAAACAGAATAGATCATATTTATTTGTATATGGAAATAGCTAACTATTTCAACCGTCTTTTATACACAACACACTGTTGCAATGTTAATCCTTAATTGTTTGTATGTTTCCATATCTCAAAGTCTGCCAGCTCACAACTCAGTTAACCCTGTTTACAGATCAATGATTGGCAGCAGCATGTGATGGATCTGCAAATTTTGGGTGATATTTATTCCACTGTTCCAATTTCTTTATTCTTCCTGAAAAAACACAAATCTGAATCATACAGAAAAGTACAAAATACTAATCCCCTACCTGAACAACAAAGAAAATGCACAAAGGAAAGCCTAAATGCCTGATGTTGAGGAATGGAAAATATTTTAATAATGACTGAGAAGATTGAGATCAATGGAGTAGAAATGAAAACGTATGTTTAAGCATGTAAAATTGCATGTATGTTTAAGCATGTAAAATCTGATTCAATTAATTCAGAGCTATATAGTAGTCCTTCTGCCAAAAAAATGATACCTTGTGGAAAGATGAGATATTGTCCAAAAAGAAATAGCAATTCTATAAGTAAAACGAGATCACAATCAAGTCACCACGCTACTAGCCATTAAGATCTCTCTCTCCTTTGTATCTGATCTACAATAGGTCATTCATTTTTATCAATTCATTTGTTTATTCATTACCTAACCTATTATGAGATTGCAACCATATCAATCTGAATGGTGTTCAAATTATGCTTGCTTGATGATGAGCTGGCTGGACAGCCAATTTTTCACCATTTTGAAGTAATGAATTGTGAGAACTTAATCTACAAACAAATGTAGGGTGAGTATCTGGATCTTCAATTTTAAGTCCTAAAAGGCATACAATTAGGATTATGTTCCATGAGCAATATTTCAGCCTTCTTCCTGATATGGGTTCAACCTGTGTGTCTAGATCAGTCATGATACCTAGATAAAAATCCCACACCTTCTTAAATAATTTCCAATTTGTCCTTACGTGTTCCGTTAATTTATTTTTAGTGTGGAAATCAGGTTTGGAGACTGAGTCAGCAATGTCAGTCTCTAGCTAGTAAATCCCTCCAAAGCCTCCTTTAACTGCTTTTGTAAATTTACAGCCTTTCTGTGGAGCAGTTATGTAAAAATGTGCTATATGCTCACATATGAGAAGCTTAGAATGACTGAACTTCAGATGTTTTCCTCTACTTCCACTTTAATTTCATCACATGAAAAAATGGCACAGACCTCCTTCCTGTGCTTTTCTCAGCATTCCTAGACGTCATCTTTTGCAATTTGGCTGGTGTTCTGCTTTCTTTTCAGATGTAAAATTAATAGCATTAAGTGGGATTTTATTCTTCCCTTTACAGATGATACTTGTAACCAATATCTGGTCATTTCTCATGTTCAACCAATCTTCTTGCCCTAGTATCTAATACAATTCTTTTTGTTCTTCCTTTGATTTTCTCCATTTCTTCTAACAGCATACCTGAAAAGAATGCATCAAGAGCGAAGTGCTTTGGTCATTTTTAAAAACTGCTCATCTTGTGCTACATCAAAGTCAATATTAGCATAAAAGAAAGCTGCAACTCTTTCTCTCAAGTTCATGTCTTTGTCCTCTAGCAGTTTAAAAGCTGCTCAGAGGCCTGGAACAAAGACTTAAATGATCACTGCACCTACATTTTAATGATGGATCTAACTTATCACGAGTCTGTTCTTCCTTTCAATAAGTTTTATTCAGTGGCACATTAGATCATGAAGAATCCAACACAATTATTTTCTGTACTCTTCAGAGGAGTATTTTTTTCAACCCTGACCATATTTACTTTGCACTTCAGTTCATCCAGTTGCTTTTTTCCTACCCCTTTAGACTTGTGGAGTCAGAAAAAAAATGTATTGTCTTACGTAATTACCTTAGGTAATTAAATACATTAATATTAATTAGCAGCTTTCAAATGTCCTACATTAGAATGGAATAGCAAATACTAGTGACTTCAACGCTTTGAAGACTGAAAAACCCAACCAGTTTTATTCAATAAGCATGTTCTCAAATGCCCTGGTTACCTCCAGAATTTTCTAGGTTCCAACAAACCGAGCGCTCTGCCCCCAACCCCCCACTCTCAATCAAAAAGAGATCACTTAACCCAGTACTCACCATCTCTGCCTAATTAGTGGGCTCCACATTCCCCTTTCCCTCTGTGTTTCTCGATAATTCTATAGCTTGTTTCCTAATAAGCACCATAACCTTGATGCTCTCATCATATCTCCCTTCAACTTTTTAGAATCGCACAAGTTTTTATTTACAGAAAAATTTCTAAACTTCTCAAATAAAAAAAACTTTCCCAATATATCTTAATTTCTTGTAAATACTTCAGAATGATATATAAAGAAAGCAACTGTGTGTTTTTTCCCCAGAAATCAAACAAAAATGATTATAGGTTGGGTTTTTTTTTAAAATGGCCCTTGTAACTACTGATGTGAAATCATATACTGTATACTGATACTGTTCTCAATGGTAGCAGATGACAGAACGAGGAGTAATGGTCTCAAGTTGCAGTGGGGGAGGTTTAGATTGGATATTAGGAAAAACTTTTTCACTAAGAGGGTGGTGAAACACTGGAATGCGTTACCTAGGGAGGTGGTGGAATCTCCTTCCTTAGAGGTTTTTAAGGTCAGGCTTGACAAAGCCCTGGCTGGGATGATCTAACTGGGAATTGGTCCTGCTTCGAGCAGGGGGTTGGACTAGATGACCTTCAGGGGTCCCTTCCAACCCTGATATTCTATATCCAATTCTCTAAAGCTGAAAGGAGGCTAAGGCAGACTCTAGATCACATTCTCTTCACTGAAGCAGCAGCTAGCACAGTGCTCAGCATTTAGTAAAGAGCGTCACTCCACTATTATAGTGTAGAAAATGCAGCTCATTGACTCAAATATAGATTGAAAATAATCTGGAATCCATTTTAAATATCAAAGTAAGTAACAATTTGAGATCCTATAAAAGGTATGTTAAATTAACTTAAAGTTACAGTAACAGTCATAACATAAACATCCCTTAATAAAATCCACCATTAAAAGACAAGGAGTCTTCTGACTGAAACCCTATATTTAAGGATGAGTTCTTAGCTGAAACCAAGTTTCTAACCTGGACTTCACTCCTAAACTAAAATGAACACCCATGATTAAAATGCTGGAGCAAGACTGGAGCAAGCTTCTGAGCTAAATTTAACTACCAGGCTGAAGTGAGATCCCAGGGCTGGAGACCAGTTTTTTAGTCCCTTAGCTCCCCACTTTACTGGTTTTTGCTAATCAGCTCTTTCCATCTTTCCATACGATTTCAACAGGAAACTGCAGCACTGGCACCTAACGGATTGCATTGTGAAAACTGTATAAATACCACCATTTACAAGCCCACTCCCATGGCTCAAAACAGAATCCAACCACCAGCAACAAATACATTAAGTTAATCCTTTCACTGATCTACTATGCCCTGGGTTTCCACATTCTGCAACTTAATTCTTCACAGGGAGAGTTCCCCCTTGATTTTGTAAGAGCTAGTCTACTAGAAGTGCTACCTTGGTGCAGCTGTGCCGCTGTAGCGCATCTGGTGAAGATGCTCTATGCTGACGGGAGAGAGCTCTCATCAGCATAATAAATCCACCCCCATGAGAGGCAGTAGCTATGTCGACAGGAGAAGCTCTTCCACCAACATAGCATTGTCCACACCGGTGCTTTCCTCAGTGCAACCTGCGTGTCTCAGAGAAGAGTTTTTTTTCCACACCCTTAAGTAATGTAACTTATACCGACAAAAGTGCTAGTGTAGACATCGCCTTATTCACACTCCTGAGCAATGTAAGTTATACCAAAGTAAGTGGTAGTGTAGACCTGAACTTAACCCAATGGTGGGCAACCTGTGGCCCGCAGGCCGTACACGGCCTGTCGGGGTAATCCGCTAGTGAGCCGCGAGACAGTTTGTTTACATCAACTGTTCACAGGAACAGCCGCCCGCAGCTCCTGGTAGCCGCGGTTTGCCGTTCCCAGCCAATGGGAGCTGCGGGAAGTGGCGGCCGGTGAATTGAAAAATACGATTTCTTTTGTTTATCATTTTTACAGTGCAAATGTTTGTAATAAAAAATAATAATATAAAGTGAACACGGTACACTTTGTATTCTGTGTTGTAGAATAAATCAATATATTTGAAAATGTAGAAAAATATCTAAAAATATTTAATAAATTTCAACTGGCATTCTATTGTTTAATAGTGCAATTAATCACGATTAATTTTTTTGAGTTAATCGTGATTAATCGACAGCCCTAAAAAAAGCAATAATTTCATCCTGATAACAAATTCTGACTGACATATGACAATGACCACCTTGCCATCTGTAATGCTCATTAAGCTTGCAGATCTTAACTTAAATTAGCAATAAAGAAATTCATATGTTATATGATATTGCTTTGATTTATGAATCCTCTAAGAATGCAGGTAAAGTCCTAAAATAATGTATTCTCAACCAAGTCACCCAGTAGAACACTGTACATTCTTTTCTCAGCAACACCATACATAATCAGTTCTCTGGTATTCCAGTGAAGCTGAAGAGTAAAAACAGTGATCTTAAAGATGAAGCCTACACATTTTATCTTAGCACACATAATCTAAGCATATTTCTTGTAGTCTATGTAGCATAGGAAGTCTTCAGAAAAGGCTGCTTTAAGTGTAAGTTTTTTCCAAGCAATATCTAACCACTTTTACAGATCAGTTAAGAGGTCAGATTCAACAAGCAATCTGAAACGATACTACTATTTAAGCCAGGGGTTCTCAAACTGGGGTCGGAATCCCTCGGGGTCACAAGGTTATTACAAGGGGGGACGTGATTGGTCAGCTTCCACCCCAAACCGTGCTTTGCCTCCAGCATTTATAGTAGTGTTAAATATGTAAA
Source organism: Eretmochelys imbricata (assembly GCF_965152235.1). Lineage (NCBI taxonomy): Eukaryota > Metazoa > Chordata > Testudines > Cheloniidae > Eretmochelys > Eretmochelys imbricata. The sequence goes on from NC_135572.1 coordinate 148,656,846, forward strand.
AAAGTGTTTTTAATTTATAAGAGGGGTTGCACACAGAGGCTTGCTATGTGAAAGGGGTCACTGGTACAAAAGTCTGAGAACCACTGATTTAGGCATTACAAAACACAGGATTCCCAGAAACTGCCTACTGGCAAAGAAGTGGGTTGTTCAGAGGTTTGATTTACTAGGGTAAATAAATGGGAAAATATTCTATTGCACTAGGAAGGTTTGCTTGTTACAGTGTAAACCAGCAGTTCCCAACTGGGGGTCCGCGAGCTCTTTCGGGGGGGACCCCGTAACTGAAACCAAGTGCCCCGAGTTCCAGCACTGAAGCCAGGAGCGGCATAGGGCTGAAGTCGGTGGCTCCCCCTACCGCAGCCAGGAGCGGCGCGGGGCTGAAGCTGGCTGTTTTTATATGAAGGCTGGTGAATGGGGAGGAAAGGTTCTGCTGGCTGGGATCTGTTTTGAAGCCAGGTGTTAGGGGTGAGGAGATGAGGGAATACTGCCTGGCAGCTGAGCCAGAGGTGTGGCTGTTGGGAAGAGATGGGAGTTGAAGGGAAAGAAGCTGTTCAACTCCTCCCCTAAGTTTCGCCACTGCCCAAATCATGCTCTGCTCCAGGAAAGTTCTGCTTTAAAAGATTAGGCTGATCACTGTAGGTGATTCCACGTAAGTAATAGCATACCCATAAAACTCTCTCAGCTCCCTTGCTGCTTTGGTTACATACTTCTAAAAAAAAGACTACCCACCATAAACTGTATGCCAACAACAAAACATCAAAAGACAAGAAGGAAACTAGCTCAGAAGACAGAATTAGAAAGCAATGAATTTAAATACAAGTATATTACTATTTTTGGTTTGTTGCCTAACAGAGCAGAGCCCAAAAACGAGTAAGTTCTTGGTCAAATGTCTAGTCTATACTCCTAGGCGAAGATGTATCATTTCCCCTCACACTCCTCAATACTCCAGCAACCTTGTAAAGACAGTTACTACTACACATTTTACAGTGATTGTAGAAATAAGTGACCGGGAAGGAAAGGTTGCCAGGACATTAAAGCTTTTATAAATAAGTACGACACCTAGGTGACAACCTCATTCCACTCCATGAAATCTGAACATAGCTCAAGTTAAATTCTCTTTCATCAAGGATTAACTAGGCAAAAAAAAAAGGGGGGGGTCTTTAACATTTCATCCCAGTCATGTCTACTATCTATTCAGTAGTCATCTGCACCCAATTATAGCCTTGTAAACATGACTGGCATGTGACCTGGCTGCAGATGCAATCATGTAATCTCACACTCTAATCCTTTGAACAGGCTCTGGAACCAAGACTGGCTCAACTTCAAACTTGCCTGAAGTGCCACTATTAATTAGGTTGACTATTTAAGTAGTTTAAGTGATCTGGCTCCATTGACAATGGGAAAAATATAAAGAAGTTTTGTATGTGACATTTTTATTTATTTAACCACTCTATTTAATGATTACATTCAGTGTAACCGTAACAAAATTTTGTTTTCTCCCAAACTCATGCCAGGTAAGTCTCTTTACCCTCCCTACCAAAAGGTGAAGGCAACGACAAACTTATGGAAACGTATCTATAAAAGTGTTTGCCGACTGGAACATCTTGAGACTCAGCAACTGGATACAAACAATGTGGTTTCATGTGTACACATGTAGCAGCTTTTCTGTCATACCTACCACGCCACCTAACCATGGTTATTAAGTGTATTCTGGGAAGCAATGCCATATGTCAAGGCATATGAGTATTTCTTTTCCAAGAGTCCCCAACCTGCCCTAAATTATCCATCTAGGATTAAAGGATGGCTTACACAACTCCATCTCCTGCCTCAATGATCACAGTGACCAGTTGTTGTGGAGACATTCCTAGCACTGCAGGTTGCTACATCCTCCGGATTCTGGAGTTTGCTGCTTAACAGCTTGGAAGCAGACTGGGCAGAGAGTTACACCAGAAAGAACAGTCTCAATTGTAACCTGAAAACAAGGTAGAGGAACACACAGAATTGTGTCCATTTAAAATGCCAAACTAAATCACAAAGAAAGCAGACTTCCGGCAAAACAGAGCTCAGCCCACTGCTGGGAAAATACAGTAATGATCTAAACCAAGTGCAACTGGCCAAGACCCCAAAACGCAACTAATCACTTTTGACTGTATGTGTGGCATTACCAACTACCTTACAATTGAAATTCACTCATATGAGGAAGACTGTCCTTCTGGACATGAGTTGTCATAGCACTTTGGAGACTAGCCAAGAATGCAGACTACCACTTGAAATCTTTGGCATGGGAAAGACAATGAGAGAAATAGTACTGCATTCATCAGTAAATGTTACTGATTCATCAGTAAAGTTAGCAATGCCAATCAAGTCATTGAGGGCCGTAAATGATGTGAAGACTTCTTAAAGTATGCTGGGGCTACTAATGGAATTCATGTCCCAATTCTTTGTTCATTTCCCCTCTCAATCTGCAGAGCTCTACAACCATAAAATAATGCTGTGGTGGATCACAGAAGGTGCTTCACTTGCTCGCCTGTCATGATTCAGGATACCAGAATATGAAATAATTAGACAATGAGCAGGAAAGAGTAGATAAGGGTGCCACTGATGCAGTAAAACCAAGAAATGTGATATTTCTGTGCTAAATGCCTTGGGGACCTTAGCTTACATTCTGTTGCCTTGCAATACTAAGATTATGAGATGCTAACAATTGGCAATTAAACTACTACCTCTCTAGTGTCAGAAAGGTGTTTGAGTGCATCCTGAGGGTTTATGTAGATGCCTATCGAAGCAAAATTATATTGACCTGACATATGTCTCTAGTCTTAGCTAAATCCTCCGTAACATTTGTGAGCAGATGGAAAAATGCACAACCAACACCACAAAATGGGATATTGCCTATTATCCTAGGCAAATTACTACAATTGTTGGACACACTGTACGGTATGCATGATGAGGGATGCCACGTGCCGTTATTTTTTTCATACCGACACTGCAGTAGTAGAGTGCAAAGAGGACACAGATCTCCATGTTCCTGTGCTTACGCTACATGATCTTTTATTCCTTTTATCTTTTATAGATTAATCGGCTGTTATTTAATGACTGCTGTATGTAATAAAAGGATGATGACTGAAAAGTGTTTTCATGGATTCTATGCAGACAAATCATACTACAAAATAAGGTTGTTTTTCTTCATGAAACACTGATAAACAAGTTTTTCAAAACAGAGCCCATGTTGGAAATGGAAAAGAATGTTTAAAGCACAAACATGTTGTTTACTTACAGCTGAGATCACGTTCGGGGATGATTCTTGTTGTCCTCACAATACTCATAGAAAGCAGGGCTGCACTTCTGAGACAGGTAGGGTCCTTCATTTTAGAAGAAGGAAATGACTCACTGCCACTGAACTCATTATGACATTGATGGGAGATGGGGCTGGAGCAGTGTGGGGTCCTCATCTGTCGCCTGGGAGCCAGTTGTTTATTCACACCACAAGAGTCATTGCCTTAAACTATTGATTCCACATCCTCTAAGAGGCATCCATCTTTTCCTGCATCTTCCTTTTTTTCAATCTCTTCCCAGGCCTCTCTGTTCCTTTCATTTATGGCCTCCAGACCAGGAGAGCGGACAATGTCATCCTCATGATCCATCAAGATCTAAATGGGATCCGCAAATATCTTCTTTTTATTATTCTTCCTCTTCTGCCACAGAATATTAAAATCCTCTGAAGCTATCAAAGGGAATTTGCTACACACAGATTGTGCCTGGACAAGCATGACCTAAGAAGTGCTAGGAACAGATGCATACTCAGGTTGCCCAATATACTGGGATGTTAAGGGAAAAAAGTTGGGAGCATTTCACTAACAATATAATATCAGCTTCAAAACTGATACTCCTTTCTATGGGCCTTTTATCCCCTGATAAGAATCATGACCATGGCATATGTCTGTCCCCCTCAAAGATAGCCATTTTAAAGAGTCAATTGTATTTTTTTATTTCACTTTTTTGAAGTAACAGAAGGAGATTTAAAATCACCAATACTAGCCTTGCATCAAGCAAGGCCTTTAGACAATGGCATTTTAAAGTTAATCATTTCAAATCTACTAAATAAGTAAGATACTAACAACATTTTCCCTTTGTTACTAATGAATGTTTCTCTGAGCACCTATGATCTCCCACCAGGCAAAAAGGGATCCCCACCTCTATGCTGTGGGACCAAATTTATAATAAAAAATAAGCTTCATTGCAATTTAACAGCCCAGATAATCCATTTGGGTTCAGAAAGACCATGTATTGTTGCTGTCAGAAGATTTCTGAAGGGCCTCAAAAAAGATGCAAGCTAGGATAAATTTCTACATCAACCAGACAGCGAAGGAATAAAGGACTCCGCAGCAACAATATACTACCACAGAGATTGGCAACCTTTGGCACGTGGCCCGTCATGGAAACCCACTGGCAAGCCGGGCCGGTTTATTTACCTGCAGCATCTGCAGGTCCGGCCAATTGCAGCTCCCACTGGCTGTGGTTTGCTGTTCCAGGCCAATGGGGGCTGCGGGAAGCCACATTCCTTGGCCCGCGCCACTTCCCGCAGCCCCCATTGACCTGGAATGGCAAACCGCGGCCGGGGGAGCTGCGATCGGCTAAACTTGCGGACGCCGCAGGTAAGTAAACTGGCCCGGCCTGCCAGCGGATTTCCCTAACAGGCCGCATGCTAAAGGTTGCTGATTCCTGTACTACCATATAAACCAAATGCCAGAAGATTGTATGGCAATCTGGTGTGAACTGGCTTACTTGCTGGTACACACAACCTATAGCTATTGAGTAAGCAATTCATGTAATATATGATGTGGCTGGAAAAAAGAACCCCGAAGTTAACCAGGCACACTGTCAGCTTTGCCAGCTTTCAGGAACACCACAATTTTGGCCCGTTATATACAATCTCACCGTGATGCAGATTTCACCTGTCACATTACTGGAGAACAGAACAGGAAAGTTTACAATGCTATGCAGTTTAGCAGAAGATGTACTGAACTGCAAACCCATACAACATGAGTTCTAGTCTCAGCTCTTCCACAGGCAACTGTTACTGTTTTTGTTCTTAACGACTCTTAAAATGAGCCATGGTTTCATCCTTTGGGGAGGGGAAGGGGGCAGATAATGAACAATGGTTTCATCAAGCGAGGGGGAAGGGGACTATGCACTAATTTTCCAGTAAGGTAAGGGAACTTGCACAATGTCACGTCAGATGGTGCTAGGAGTAGAGAATACAGAACCCAAGTCCATAATAGAACAGAGGCAACTCTTTCATTTTGCCTGTAGTCTTTCAGATGAAATGTTTCAAATTGGGTACTTCTGTAATCCACAGTAACACAGCGTAGCTCATACAGCTATAAGGTTCATGACTCTGCTGTTACTTCCATGCTAAGATACCTGGCTGTTTAGGTCAAGTGGTAGAGGCGCCTACTTTTACTTCTGGGGATTCAGTCCCCCAAATTACACAAGCAGGGATGGTGTATTACTCCTGAGGGAATTCTGCACCATTGTGCACACGCAGAATTCATGTGTCCCATGGATTTTTTTTATTCTCCACAGAAAATATATTCTGCGAGAGATGCTCTACAGTTACACCTTCCACCCACCAGGGGCTACTGTGACACCAGAACACAGGCAGCCGACTCACCGGCTGCAGTCAGCCAGCAGCCGATAGGGAGAGAGCAGAGGCTGCATTCCTCACAACATCCAGCCTGCAGGGCCAAGTGCTGTGGCAACGGGTTATGTGGGATGGAGTGAAAAGAGAGTGGGGTACATGGGGCTGCTGGGGGGGGGGGTGTCACAGACTGGGGTTGCAGGGACACATGGGGATGAGGAGAGGAGGGGTGGCTGAGTGGGGGTGCTGGGACACAGGGAAAGAAGGAGTGGCTGAGTGGGGGTGCTAGGGCACGTGGGGATGGGGGCAGATGTGCCTGACTGACTGGGAGATGCTAGGGGTCATCTGCCAGGGTCTTCAAGGGTAGGCTTCCCAACTCCCTAACAATCCCTCCACTCCCCAAAAATGTTCCATACTTCTCCCACCCACACACAACAACCCTCCAGGTTCACTCCCAGGCTCCTTCCCAGCAATGACTTCCGTCTCCCTCAGCTCCTCAGTTACCCTGACTCCCCCAAGTCTTTGCACTGCTTCTGAGCGGTTCGGGAAATACATTTCTGTATTGTACTTTGAATGAATTACTACTCAAAGTTCTGTATTAATATGCCTAATAAGGAATCTATTTGTCATGCAACATTTCCTGAATCTTTTTTGTTGTCTGTATTATTAGACATACTTCTTGACAGGTATTTTGAAATAAATTACCAAAATAATTAAAACTGGCATGATTATATTGTGTTATTTTGACAAATAATATATGCAGTCAATACTACCTCTATTAGCAGAACTGCTTACTATCTTAAGATGCTCAGATACTATGGTGAAGGAGAACTTGTAAAAACCTATTTATAGGTTTATTATAATTGTTTTTATTTAAAATATATATATAAAGTTTCATTTCCCCCCACTACTGGAAGTTTAACCTAAATTAATGTGTTGGCTTTGCCTGCCCTCTTATAGATGCAGAAGACTCTACTTGTTCCATGGCACCAGCAAAGCATAGCATTTCAGGGCCCAGAGACCAACTTATTTCCTCTGGAGTTATTTGTGTAGCTCGTCACAAAGAAAACACTAAAAGCAACAGCAGTAAGTGGACAGATTAAGAGTCTCCTACTTCTGAAATGGATACTATGAAAATCCTTTCATTGAGAGAATGGCAATTTTTCTGTATTTTATAAACAAATGTTACTTATAGCATCCTTAGAAGTCTTATTATAGCAAAAGACCCATCCAGCCTTTCCATTATAACTTATCAAAAGTTTATATATAATCTCTGCCACATATAACAACTCTGGATTTAAACTTAGCAATATTTCAGTCCAGAAGCAATTAAAAAACGAAATCTAAAAACCAAGAGTAGAATTAGCAGGTCAATACTCTGACTGCACTGAGTATTTCTATATAGCTTAATATATTTCTATTTAATTAAAATTGCAGGTACAAAGGAGCACTATAGTATAGATGACAATCATTAAATATGAAGGGATCTCAACACTACTAAGTAAAACATCAATCAGCACATTTTTATTAAGGAGGCAATCAAATACTTGAAGATATCAACAGATCTGTGCTAGAGGAGCTGTTAATTGATACGCATTTCAGTTTAGAATATGAATACAAGTGGGAGAATGGACATATCCCTAAGGAAATTTATAACACACAGTTCAGGCAGCATCCTCAATAGTAAGGCTGCCCAACACTTTGTTATAAGACCCTATTTTCAGATGCTTATCCTTTTGCCAAATTATTATGCTAGAATTTTCCATGCTGGGTGTATGCCTCAGTCAACTTCACTTTTGGGGGGGTAAGTTTCACCTTAAAAAAAAAAACAAAAAAACCCAGCCATACACAGGAACAAGATTAGGGAAAAAATAAGTTTTGCTTGTGTTAAAAAAACAATTGTTTCACTGAGAAACTATTGCCTCCAGGCTTTGGATCAAGGGCTTGAAATTTGGTTGGGGTGGGGAGGGAGTGTCACCCTGGTGTTAGAGCTGCACCTTTTGTAGTCCCCATGAATGTTCACCTAAATTTCACCAAATTAAGAGTCTCTAAAATAAGTCAATCAATCACAGCTTGCACACACTCATTAGAGGCTTGCCAGAGTTTGGAAGCTAAACTCTCTGAAGATCTCATTTGCACTCAGCATGCTCCATTCCCTTAGAGCTACTTTGTGCCAACTGGACTGCACATATGTCATTCCCACAGAGTGACTGAGCATGCTCCATACCAGCAATGCAAATGATGAGCAGGAGTTTCCCTGCAATTGCTCCTTCTGGTTTCTGTAGTACCGGGCACAGGCATTAAGAGCTGGGAGACCATCTCCTCTCCTTTCAGTGCCTCTGCTTGCTGGCACCAAGGCAGCACAGAAGAGAAGGAAGAAGCAACCACACTGGAATATGGAGTGCTGAGGAAAGTGGGGAGGGATCAGAGCATAAGATGTGGAGAAGAAGGGAACTAGAGAGGAGCACAAGGAACAGAAGAATCTAACCACTAGAGCACATTCCTTTCCAGAACCTAGAACTGAATCGGAGTCTCTACATTCGTCTGCTACAACAAAAAGCTGTGTAACCCAAAATGTGTCACACCCCTCTCTAACAGCTTGTCCACATATAGAACAACAGCCTATTAATGTTACCAGTTATTCAATTAGCTCAAAGTGGTAGAGGTCTATGCTGTGGATGTAAAGGCCCAAACCCTGAAGACGACTTAAGCTGGGGTCAATGTGGTTCCACATCACAGAATTTCTGCGGAGGGTTTTAAAGTTTTTTTTTAATTCAGAAATTATATAAAAACATGTTAGAAGAACATTAAGGTTGTAAAGTAAGCACTTAAAAGATAGCAAATGCCAAAATTAGGGCTATGCAATTTTTATTTGACTCTCTTGTACACGCATTATGATACAGACAATCACCTGATCACATACTTTTCCCCCCAGGACCCCTGCATTATTCAATGTATATTTTTATCCTCTATTCACTGTGTGGCCATATACCTTATTTACCACACACACATATCCTCAAACCCTGCACCGAATACAAATATATTAATTTCTATGTTTCTATGGTACTTTGACCACAGTATCATTAAAGAAACATTAAAGAATTTAGCTTCACAACACCCAGTTGTAACTGGTGATGAGATCTCCATTTTACATATTGGGAAACTAAGGAACAGAGATTAAGATAAAAAGGATCCACTGATTTTGCGTAACTAACTTCACATACCACGGGACTGATTTTCAGAGTACTTAGAATATGTATAGCACTAGCCGCATGGCTTTCCTCTTGACAACTGAAAGGCCTGCAGCTAGCAACCCGGATTACTGAAGAGGCACACCTGAAAGATCAAGGGATTCCATTGTAAGAGCAGCAGAAAGCTGCAGAGAAGGGGTGGGGAGAACAGGAAACTGCAGGGAGTGAGAAAGACTCCTCCAGGGGAATTTGGAAGTCAGAGCCAGAAGGCTGAGCTCCAGCCAGATAAACCCTGGGAGCGGCAGCTAAATTAGGACCCAGCTCTGGGAAGGGGGCTGAGGACTCCCTACGTAAGGGGAAAGGCACTGAAATGGGGGGTGAGGCCAGGAGAGCCAGACTATGTAAGGACTACATAAACTGGACACCAGGAAGGGAATGTTTTGAATTACCTTTGGACTGGGTGTGTAACAGTATAAGCAGCCCCTTGAGGAAACTGAGGCAGCCTGCCTGTAGAATAACCCCAGGCACATGGGAAGTGGATTCCCTGATACAAGCACACATATTCAAAGCACAGTTTCAGTTGGCTTCAGTTGCAATCACGAGCACTCAGCATTTCTGCAGATCTGATACCAGATGTCTCAGGTTGTGCACCCAGAAAATGAGAAATACGGACTTAGTGGCAAACTGAAAACATTTTGGTTTAAGTGGCTTGCTTAGCATCACACACAAGAACTCTGCAGCAGAGGCAGGGACAGAATCTAATTCTCTAGCATTGCATTTAACTGCAACAAATGAGGCCATAGTCTTTCTGACAAGTTTCCTTCAATATGCAACCTCCATTAATTCCCTGAGCACAGTCCATCCTTTGTGCTGAATGAGGCATAGGTGCTACGAGAAAAATAGGATAGAACTTGAAGTTTTAGAGTCCACCCAGACCAGGAAGGCAGTCTCTCACTGCCTGCCCTACTGTAACTTTGGGTCCTGACACCAATCACCAGCCTACAAGAATAAGGCCTCATCCTGGTTCTCATCAAACTTTGCAGGCTGACATCAACACTGCTTCAAGTTCCAGGTCTCCCCAAATTCATCCTCTCCAAGTTCTTAATTAACAGACACTTGGACTATTCTCCTCTTGTTCATCACTCCCAAAGTCCTGAAACTAGCCCCCCCGTTATCATATCACTTTTGAACATAAAATCCACAAAGTTTACAGACCAGAGATCTGCTTGGGATGAAAACAAACAAAAAAGCTTATTTAATAGAGAAATCACATATTCAAAGATGAAATAGTAAGTGGAACGTAAGCTTACACAGAAAAACAAAAATGCAACCTCAGACTTTACATGATCATTTTAGAAGAGGGATTTTATCTAATATGGGTTCCCCACTGACTTAAAACAGTTTCTCAGCATACCCCCTTGGCTGTAGCAGCGATCCTGCCTCAAGACTGTACCCCAAGTTCTTCAGTTCAAACCTTTTCCATTTTAAAAGATTTTACTCCTGGGGGAATTCTGTGCCACTGTGCAATTCAGAATTTTGCAAAAATTAATGTTGCGTACACAGAATAGGGTGACCAGACATCCCGATAAAATCGGGATTGTCACAATATTTAGTTGTTTGTCCCGCGTCCTGACCGATGTACGGCATTTGTCCTGATATTTTGCTTCAGCAGCACTGGCCTTTTTTTTTGCTTGGGGTGGCAAAAAACCTAGAGCCGGCCCTGGAAGAGCCTGTGGCTGCCCCCTCCAATATTTTGTTCTTGTCATCTGGTCACCCTACACAGAATTTCCTCTACCCCGCCACAACATGGGCTGCAGAGATGTTGGCCGCAACTAGGGGCCAGTGGACCTGGCAGAGCATAGCTCATAAATAGGAGACAATGCCAGAGGGAAGGAGAGAGAGGGGGAACTGGAGGGTTCCCATCAGCTGCAGTTCCTGGCATTCCCTGAAGGAAGGAAGTGGCAGCATACAGTAAACTCCATGCAAGCCCTGGACCCAGCATCAAACTGCTTCTCCCTCTGAATCCCTGGCCTCTGGGGCATAGAGGGTGAGAGTGTCTGGGCAGGGGGAGGGGTCCCACAGCTGGGCTCTGGGAGTGGAGGGGAGGGGGCAGAGAAGCAGGAACTGGGTTGTTTACCTCTACTCCTGGGGGGATTTTTGTGTGGGTCTATCATTAGACATATTTGCTGACAGGTATTTTTAAATAAATTACCAAAATAATTGAAAAAATGGCATGGTTATATACTGTTATTTTGACAAATAAAATTTTCAGAATTTCGCAGAATTTTAAAATATTGTGAACAGAATTTATTTTTTTGGCACAAAACTCCCCCAGGAGTAACGTTTGTATATTTCTTTCCTTTAGTCACTATAGATATTCAAAGGGTGTGGGGGGGAGAGGAGGAAAGGGGGTGGAAATGATCCCTCCTTTCTTAGTTTTTGAATACTGTGGTTTTCTTTTCATTTTCAAGCTCTTCCCATTTGCTTTGATGGTTTCTTATTGTTTTTTCCTGAGCTGTCAATGGCTAAGTGCTTGAAGCCATTTCTTAATTTCTAAGTGCTTGACTTTGCAACTTTAACTTTTTCAATGTAGATTTGAATACAATATGAAAACCAGATTTGCCTTTTAACGTCTGCAGTTGCCATCACTATGTTGTATTAGATAGATAGCAAACAGAATTTAAACAATTAAGGATACACTTTGTTAATTATCATGATACAATGGTAACAACTCTGCACTGTGTTGTGAAAATATCAATTTTTTGTGGTCGTACACACTTCAATTCCATACAATGAGACTAATGGGCATTTTAAAGAATCAAGACTTTGAATTTCACATTTTCTATATAACATACTTTCAATTTTTGTAATTTGTTTAACTCTTGGTTTACAAACTAGAATATACTTACAAAGTTACAGTGATTGTTATTATAGAGTCATCTCACGAAAGGTTGACTTTTTAGTTTTGATGTATTGAAGCATCTGTCAGAAAATGCAACAGTTTTGCCAACACCTAAGTAAAAGAATCAATGACTAATTAGATGTGCAAGTGGGGCTAGTTTGTAAAATGCTAGTTTTATTAATAAAGAACACAGTCACTTAAATAAAATACTTAGTGAATGTTTGAGAGCTAAAAGACATCTAAAGTTTTGATGGCTCACCATCATTCATTCCTCTGAGTTTTTGGAGGACATATAAAATGCTTTTTGAACACTATATATATATACACACACACACACACACAGAGACCGAAGTAGACTGATTCAATACAGGAACCAGTCAATAACAGTTACACTTCATTTCCTAAAACAAGTATATTTCCACCATACAATATTAATTCTTTATTTAAAAAAATATACGTTAAACATTCCATTATTAATGGATAGTTAAAAATTAAATGTCTTCTCCTTAACTTTATTCTTTTTTCCCTCTTCTCCATCATAGTACAATCAATATTTTAAGAGTGCCTACACCCTTTTATATACTTAAAATGTGAATTTAATTCCTTGAATTTGTATGGCCAATTTTTGTTACTTATGTGTGCAAGTTAGATATGCAATTGCAGAAAGATTCGGAACCTGCGATTGCATAGATGGCCGGATTTTAAAATATTTTGCCCCAAGTGTAAGCTTAATATAATAGGGAAAGGTATCCAAACTTATCTGAAAAAAATATTTTTTTTTTAGAATAATAGGATCCACAGATCCATTACAATAGGATTGCAGCCTTGGAGCAAAACCAGCTCCGTCAGGCACTGGCAACAGAAGACTGCACCACCTCCTTAAGTTCCTTCTACTTGAGACAACTTCCATAGCCAGGATAATTCAAATCTACTTTCCTAAATTACAGATTGTGTTAAATATACTCAGGGGTGGGGAAGGATACAAAAATTTCTCTTACTGCAGAGCATGATAAATTCCACCTATTGACAATGAACCTTAATCCTTGGATATCAATTTCTATTTCTATTCTGGATGATCCATTTGTCTCCTGAGTGGGCCAGATCTCTGAGCCTTGCTACTTGAAAAAGGAAATTTCTACATAAGCATGGATAAGTTTTCCTATTCTTCATGCTAAAGTCCACAGATCTGTTGCAACAGGATTTGCATAGCAGTGTGCCTCCAGGGCAGAAAGCAGGATCATCCTGTAAATATGGACATCCAAAACAAGGTATAGTACATACAATTATCTACTCCTACTCAGGAGTGGAGAAGACTTCTTCCAGAAGTAAAAGGGAATTGGCTGACATAGGATGACCAATGTGCAAAATCTGGTGAACTATCTAGCAAATCTCAATACAGAAGACATGACTACTCTGCCCTGAGACTTTCAGTGATCTCAAGGACTAGACTTTGATGCTTAACCAAAGAAGGAATACTTCTTGGGAAGGAACGTTGGTGACAGTTGAAAAGATTATCTGTCTGAATTAAAAGTACAATATTTGGGTCTCATTAGATAAAGTTCCCAACTTCAAATAAAAACCTCATCTGATAGAAGGTAATAGCCATATGGAGGCCTACTCTAATGGATAGGAAGTATAATGCATTTTATCTCGGTAGTGCTGTAAGGAACAGAATGAGGTTCCAAGGTCATACCCTATGTCTTTTTCAAGGTTTATGCACTAAGGAAAAATTTAATGTTGGGATATGTACAAAACTTCCCCTTCTTGAACATGTTGAGAACATTATGCTACACAGACTTAACCTTTTTGCTTGGACACTCATAAATCCACAATAGAGCCTTCCTAGGAGAACTCTACGGAAGTTATACTATGGACTTTGCACCAGCCCACAGAATAAATTTTATCTGTACTTCTCCACTGGGGTCCATAAAGCAAAAAAATCTCTTCCTCCAAGTATTCATTTTAAAACCTGTCTGCTCCCAGATGGAGGACAGGTCTTGCAATATGTTAATTTGCTAGGTTAATCATACCTGAGAGCCAAAGTCTCTTCAGCAAGAAAGACATGAACACTATCGCTGCTGCTCTTTGTATTATTCTGCAGAGGGGTGGAAAAGGAAAGACGACAGAGATCTCTCCCAGTTTTGCAAGATGTCGTTCACCACCTCACATCTGAGTTCCTTACACATAGTGAGATCTCAGAGCACTTGATTTAGGATTTCCAGATTCAAAGAGTTCCGTCAACAGCCCACCAAACTGGATTATGACGACATTTCTGGGTGCAGCAGCCACTCTGTTAATATGACTTCTGCCATTTAAATCTTGGTGTTCATCTCTTCCTCAGTGGGCAGTGCATGTTGACAGAGGTTGACGTTTTGTTCTATCCTGGACAGAATTTCAACTTGAGGTCTTATCACAGACTTCCCAGGTATTATGAAAATGCCATCAGAAATATTGTCTATTATGACTGTAGAAGGAGCAGAGAGCCCTGAGACCTCAATGAATCACTGTGTCCCAGCAGGTGGATACTGTGTTCTCTCTTTCTGGTACCTGAACTGAATTAGAAAGACCCCTTAAAAGAAAAATCTGATTTTCTTCATTCACTAGCTGTGGGAGTAGAGAATACAGAACCCCAGCTAGATCCCTGCCACTGGATGAGATAGGGAGGAAATACCCAGATTTACTGGATAGGTATCATATGAACTCTATCACTGAAGCATGCCTGTGTATAAGGTCAAAATTTTAAATAGGCTCTAATAAGAATTTGATTTTTGTTTTTGTGACATCTCTTGTTAACATTCTTCTGACAGGAGACCTTGTATTTGATAGTATTCTTCGTCAGCCCAGGCCTATGTCTGGGTTTCTTGGTACTATATCTGTGTTTGTCGTGAATTCAAGATATTCCAGATCATTGTGTCTTTGCTTCAAGCTTTCTCGCTGTACAGAAACCTTGAACTGAAAAATTGTCTGGGGAGAGAAATGAATTTTCTTCTCTCCTAAAGCCAATATTATTGCTACCATGATACTGGAGAGACCCCCTTGAATGACAGCCAAGATCAAATGGTATGGATTGAAACTAGGAATGGAAAAAGGCTCCTGTTCACTTGCAAACATAAGAATGGTCTGAAAGTGTTAAAATAGGAATGCTTTGAAGACAAACCGCTACTAGGAACTTATTTAGAGGTTTCACATAGGGCCTTGCTCAGCTTTTCCCTGATTCTCTGAGGGTAGAAATAGGATGGGAAGTGGATTGCATTGCTCCAATCTGAAGTACACAAGGGATGAGAACATTAACATTGTGGCCTTTCCCTGGGTTGCTGAAACTTGGAACGGAACAAAAAACTGTTTCTGAAATCCTTGCATGGCTCTTTTGGGTACCCCCTCCGGACAATGTCCAGTTACCTTATTTGAGCAAAAACAAAGGTAGCCTTTTTCTTCCCAAACTGGCACGAATCAGGGGGTCTATCTGCAGATAGAGCTTGTTAGGAAACCCTCAGATAGCGCTGAGGCAACAGAAATTCTATAGTGAACCTGCACTTGTTCTAACTACCACTTGCTAAGAGGTATTTTCTCCTGCTGTACCTCATGAACTGCTTCAACTTGCCATATAACCTTTATTTCCTTTCTACTATGTCTGGCAGGAATTGGGATTGTAAAGCAATATTCCAATGACTCTGAATAGTCTCAGCTTTCCCTAAAGTTTCTCATTGTAACAGGTAACTGATTTTTCTGAGTGCTGATGCCAAGGACCAAAGCCTCCTAATGTCTGCATGAAACAGATCTAAATCCTACTTTTTTTCTTCACTCCAGAGAGAAGGAAGCCCTTGAGGCCATGTGAGCTTTAGGTGGCACTGAGCCTTGCAGCACTGCCACCCCCTCGCTTGAGAAAACATACCAGGGCACGCAGGGTGTCACATGACCGTTTAGATTTGTTTATTTTTGTTGGCATGGTTCATGAGCTTTCATGCCCAAATGAGGGGGCTGAGATGCTGCCTGTCTGGATTTGGTTGCCTGTGAAAGGCCACTGTTTCAGGTAAAATTCTCCCCCCAGTTAAAAAACACCCAGTCCCTGACCACTTGACAAACAGCCATATTTATCTTCCGCAGTGATACCATGTTAAAACATTGATTTTTAATAACTACTCCCCCATTTGGCTACCCACTCTCACTTTGGCCAACACTGGTATAGATACACATACTATGACTCTCTCATTCTTCATGTTTTGATGAGCAGCAAAATATTTACTAATGTTGGCATTTAAAGTATTATCCCTGTTAAGTGAGTTAGCACCCAGCTATAGAAGAGGGTGAGTTCATTGCTTCAGACTCTCTGCAAACTCAGACATCATTTTAATTTATGTCACGATTTTAAGATTTTCTGTGCCATCATAACAACTACAGACTTTCATTAAAACAGCAGAAAGAAAACACTCTGGAGAACCATGAAAGCACTGTCCTTTCATCCCTGGCTAGCACTTTGTTTCCCCACAAAAGAGGGCAGGTATCACACTCTGGGCAATAATACTTTAATAGGTCTTCAGTATTAGCAGTATGTTAAGCAGCTACTGAATTCATCTAAATATTAATGACTGCTGGAGAAACAAAGTATTGTTTGAGAGTTCCATAAGATATCGGTCTTCTTTCCAATAAGTGTTATGTTCACACAGTCATTTTTAAACAACTATAATCCAAAAAGTCACTTGCAGAATTTAACCAAATGTAAACATTGTTGGCCTTCCCAACATTAACTAGAAAAGTGAAAAGGCTTTCCTAACTCAAAAGTAAGGAGGTAGGTGAGAAGAGTGTTAAATGAGGCTCATAACAGCCACATGCAAAGTCACAACCAAATCATCTGTAAGTTTTCCCACATTTACACATTTTAATTCTGACCCTATAAACCCACCTGCATCAAATGGAGCCTCCATGAAGTCAGCTCGCGTGTACAGGAGCTTGCACCATCAAGGGAGCTCTTCATTATTGTGAAAATATCCTACTTTTTCAATACGATATGTGCAAAATTTAACCTTAAAAGTATTTTAAAGATTCAACTCAGAAAAATTAATCTAAAATCTAGGGCTGTCTAATTGCACTTAACTCACGTGATAAACTCAAAAAAATTAATCACAATTAGAAAAATTAGTCGTGATTAATCACAGTATTAATTGCACTGAAACAAAATATCAATTGAAATGTATTAAATATTTTGGATGTTTTTCTATATTTTCAAATATATTGATTTCAATTACAACACAGTACAAAGTGTACAATGCTCACTTTATATTATTTTTGATCATTTTAGAGTGCAAATATTTGTAAACAAAAGAAATAGTATTTTTCAATTCACCTAATACAAGTACTGTTGTGTAATCTCTATCATGGAAGTTGCACTACAGTACTTGTATTAGATGAATTGAAAAATACTATTTTTATGTTTTACAGCGCAAATATGTGTAATCAAAAATATAAAGTGAGCACTGTACATTTTGTATTCTGTGTTACTGAAATCGATATATTTGAAAATGTAGAAAACATCCAAAATATTTAAATAAATGGTATTCTATTATTATTTAATCATGCAATTAAACAGGATTCATTATTTTAATTGCTAGACGGCCCTAGTAAAAACATTTTTCACATGGATGCTGTGACAAGAAAAAAAAATTCAGTTGGATCTTGATTGCAGGATCAAGGCCTGTGTGTGCAGATGCTTGCTCGCTCAGAGCCCATATTGACTTTAGTGGTGCTCAGCATGGATGCCAGGATCTGCCCAGGAGAATTAGATTGCAGGAGCAGGGCCTTCATTTCTTCTCTGGTTCTAAAGCATCTACTCTGATTAGAAGAGCAATTTGCTACACATTTTTCAAAACAAAAACACAAGAATCAGTAACTATATTCCAAGTGCTGTCATTGCCCAAAAGACTGCAGTTTTCCAATATGTATTAAAGTTTTTCCTTCTGATGTTTACATTAACAACTTCTAAGAATAACTGAGCATGAGAACCAAGAGAGTCCACAAGTAAGTAAGTGGTCATTTAGCTTAGGTCACAGTTTCATATTCAGAACTACAGTGTTGTCAAAGCCCATGTTTCTTATTTGTATCTTTTGTTAAGCACTATATTGTGCACGTCAAACCTGGCAATAATTGGCACACTCCACTGTGAAAGACAATTACAGCAAATATCTTAAAATTGTATGCAACATGCTGTAAATTTTAATAAAACTTCTTTAAAAAATTAGGAAATCCATCATCATGACAAATCCCAAAGAGACATGGTCTCACAAACTGAGCTCCACCCGGATCACTCTCTGGCAAGGTGCTTGAGGTGGTCTGGTTATATATTCAGTTTATGTCCATCACTGGCAATTTTGTCATGCCACTAAAGCTTTTGACACCCTTGCAATTGCTGGTCATGTAGGAGCATTTATTGGTATACACACTTCAGAATTTGTTGATCCTTTGTTCTATTAATGTATCCATATCAAGAAAGCCACTGAAACTAAACAGTTGATGGAGGCGGTTGCTGCATTTGACTTCAACTATCTCATTTCTGATCTTGTTCTTGATACAGAATAGCTCATGAAGATGACAAGAATCAGAAACATCAATCAAGTGTTCTTCAGCCTTCCACGTTTCACTTCCATACGATGGAGTTGGTATAACTGTGGCTCTTTAGATCGACAACTTTGTAGCAAATGCGATGTCACAACATCCTCACAGTGGACCCTGAAGGGTCCGAAACATGGCACAGGTGCAGCTATACACACATCCATACCTTTTGAGTAACCTCCAGCACTGTCTAAGATGCTGCACAATGTTTGAAAGCTGCCATCTATCTGCTCGATGTCTCCTCCAGACAAGTTAATGTTCAGCTGGTCGTAATTCGGCGCTGGAGGCTTCTTGATGGTAATGGCCAAGGATTTACCTTGATCCAGATTAATAACCAGACCAGTGCACGCTGCTTCTTGCCCAATCAGCCATCAACTGCAGGAATTGACCAAACTGAGCCGACAAGACAATATTATCTGCAGCTATGACACTGTCTTGTAAATTTAGGGGATCCAAAAACATACAAATAAAGCAGCTGTCAGATGTTTCTTTTGAATTCAAGCTTGGAGACAACAGGAATCCCAGTAATGGGATTTAAAATTCTGTGATATATTTGGAGGCAAATATGAAAATATTTTCTCTTCACATTTGGGTAAATAATGGAACACCTCTAACGGCTGTACATTTTTAACTCCACCACTACTGCTAACAGAAAAGGTTGTTTCATCAGATAAGCGTGACTCCAAATTAGACACAATCTCATCCAATTTGGGATTCAGTTAGGAAGTCTTAAAATAAAGAGTAAATTGTGATGGTTTCTCATTTTCTTATTGTCAAGGTTCCTTCCCCACTCTGAACTCTAGGGTACAGATGTGGGGACCTGCATGCAAGACCCCCTAAGCTTATTCTTACCACATTAGGTTAAAACTTTCCCAAGGTACAAACTTTGCCTTGTCCTTGAACTGTATGCTGCCACCACCAAGCGTTTTAAAAAAAGAACAGGGAAAGAGCCTACTTGGAGACATCTTCCCCCAAAATATCCCCCCAAGCCCTACACCCCCTTTCCTGGGGAAGGCTTGATAAGAATCCTCACCAATTTGTACAGGTGAACACCGACCCAAACCCTTGGATCTTAAGAACAATGAAAAATCAATCAGGTTCTTAAAAGAAGAATTTTAATTAAAGAAAAGGTAAAAGAATCAGCTCTGTAAAATCAGGATGGTAAATACCTTACAGAGTAATCAGATTCAAAACATAGTGAATCCCTCCAGGCAAAACCTTAAGTTACAAAAAAACACTAACACAGATATACACATTCCATCCAGCACAGCTTACCTTACCAGCCATTAAACAAAAAGAAATCTAACACATTTCTAGCTAGATTACTTACTAACTTAACAGAAGTTCTGAGGCTGCCTTCCTGATCTGTTCCCAGCAAAAGCATCACACAGACAGACAAACAAACCCTTTGTCCCCACCTCCCCTCCAGATTTGAAAGTATCTTGTCCTCTCATTGGTCATTTGGGTCAGGTGCCAGCTAGGTTACCTTAGCTTCTTAACCTTTTACAGGTGAAAGGGTTTTGCCTCTGGCCAGGATGGATTTTATAGCACTGTATACAGAAAGGTGGTTATCCTTCCCTTTATATTTATGACACTTATACACCAGAGTAACTCAAGAAAGAGAAGGAAGGATTTTTTTTTGGCCTGTTTTATACCAAAATCCAGGATACCTCTTGTGCTTTATTGCTTCTTGCTCAGATAGTGTGCCTGAACTAGACACATCCAGCTCCTTACTGAATTCTTTGGCAGAGGGCTGCAAGATTGTTTCCACTTGTGTGAGGACTTCAGTTTACTTCCCATTTCCATGAAGAGTCACAGAGATGGGGAGATTGAACAGAGACTATTCTAATAGATCCCTTTGAGAGTCAGAGGTCTGGAAGTGCCTTGATTTCTCAGAACTTGCTTTCCTTGAAGGTTTGGTTCCCTTCTTAGGTCCTGCTTGTCCAGCCTTTTGAAGAATGTCTGGATTGTAGGTGCCCCTGTTGAGGCACTGGAGGAAAAAGGATTTTTGCTCAGGGAAGTAGTTCCCATACTTAGGGATGCAAGCTACTGGAGAGAGATTGCCCATAGAAAATGAAGCTTTACGCTATGAAATATTTCCCACTTCTAAATTGCATGGATATGAAATTAAGGCCTTAATGGAGAGATCCCAGTTGATGGACTGATGACCTATCACTTGCACTAAGGGGAGGAAGGCCATTGGGGTACACTACTCCAACAGGTGGAGATGAAGGCCCCTTAATAGTATTTCATGCGTCTGCTGAAGGTCCCTTAATAATATTTCATGCTTCCTTGGGGCTCCATATGGTGGTGCTCTCCCACTGTGGATAGGGAATAAGCAACAGTAGCTGTACTGTAGGCCCAGATTGCTAAAGCAGGTTTGTGCAGTTTTGGCTTTGTTTTGATAAGCCACCCAGTCAGTGTTCCAGGCCAGGGAAGCACATGGGTAAATTTTTCAAAAGTTCCTGAGCCCCATTTTCAAAATAATGAGAATTATTTAGTAGCCTACGTCCCATTGACTTTCAATAGGACTTAGATGCTCAAGTCACTTAGGGTATGTTTATGCAAGGATAAAAAACCCATGGCTGGTCGGGGTCACCTACTCAGACTCAAGGTTCAGACTCTGGGGCTGAAAAATTGCTGTGTAGATATTTGGGCTCAGGCTGCAGCCCAAGCCCTGTGAGGCCA
This sequence comes from Eretmochelys imbricata, assembly GCF_965152235.1. NCBI lineage: Eukaryota > Metazoa > Chordata > Testudines > Cheloniidae > Eretmochelys > Eretmochelys imbricata. The sequence goes on from NC_135572.1 coordinate 148,677,868, forward strand.
TGTCAGCTGACAGGGGCCAGCTGCGGGTGTTTAACTGCAATATAGACATACCGTAAGTTGCTTTCGAAAATTTTACACTGCTCCACCGATCCTCCTTTCTCTATTCCCACTTTATCTTTGCCACATCAGATGGGAACAAGGGACAAGGAGGCTACTCTCGTCTACTCTAGGAAGTGGCTATGGTCACTAGGCCCTGACTGCAGAAAATGCAAAAATCTGTTCATGTGTTCTACTGGATACTTCACAAGAGTGTGTTTTAGGGGTACACAGTGCACAAGAAGAAGAATCTAAGATACTTACTCTTTAAATAAAGAATAAATCCCCTTAATATCTTCTTAGGAAGTCATATTTCCAGGAGTGCATCTCTGCTGATTCACTTGCAGCATCTGTTTGAGATAAGGTCATTTGCATGAGCTCCAGCCAGAAGCAGAAAATGTTTCCATTTTAGAGAATGGGAGGAAATAACTGAAGCAAGAAAGAATTATTATGCTGCATAATTCTGGAATGATTACAAAAGGTGGGTAATCTTTTGAACATATAAGCACCGATATATTTTGTGTTTTAACAAGTTATATACAGAGCTAATAACTTAAATCCAGCATCATCAGAAAAGCTTTAGAATACTATTGAGAAGCATCACAAAGAAGAGGCAAGTTTACTTTCCTGATTGATGAAAAAAATACCACCAGAAGGTTATCCACTACAGGCGGTTAGGATTCCATCAGCACTACTGCCTATAACACGGAATGCCACATTAAATTCAGCTCCATGGCAGTAAGTTATTCATAAAACTGAGAAGCAAATGTGTGCAGCCAGTATATGCTTAATGTTTTCCTAATTTTTCTGCAATTTTAACTTTTAGTAAGATGTATACAATTAAACATTTCCCTATTATGCTTCTCATAACTCCATCAACTTCCCAATTGTTAATAAATTTAAAATTACATGTCTAGAAAGCTTAGCTAAATACCAGTAATGAATTGCAGTAACATCTTTCAATAATATACTCTATAAAACTATCTTCAGCACGCTTACTGCAAATATTATAACTCAAATATTTTGTACAGTACATGCTTACTGTTAATACTGCAACCACCACCAAGAGATCAGACAATTAACATATTCAGTTGCAAATTTCCATAGCCAAGTGATCAGTAAAATACACTTTCCAGACTAACTTCCACCTTCAAGTATTTTATTAATATTTCAGTATAACTGAAAATTGAATTACTACTTATCTATGCCACATAATTCAGTGCTGCTCCCATGCACACAGAGAGATGTTGCCATAAAAGCTGGGTCTCATATGCAGCATATGACAAAGGGTCCCAAGTACTGATATATGACATAAAATGTTATGAAGTCACTTCTATAACACAAAAAGCCCAGGCGTTGGGGGAGGGGGGAGGGAGAGCCTTAGTAAGTCCAAATATTCTCCTTCCACACGAGTTCTCATTTTCTGAACAGAGCAGGGTGAATAAAAATCAATGATATTTAAAAAAAATTAAAGTAAATCGGATTTTTTTATTTAAATTGGATTTTTTTGATAAAACGCTTTTTGAGGGAAAAAACCTATCTAAAAAAACCAATAAATCTAAAGATAGTTTTAATTAAGATATATCTGAGTTATAATGTATCATCATGGAAGACGGATTATAAATTCTAATTCTATAGTATAAACAATATATTCATATAATGTTTAAGAAAAGTTTTGTAAATGAGTTCCAATAGTTCATGGATTAGGGACCCAATTTTATGGGGTTCCAGGGGCTTCTGTATAGATTATTTAGGTTAATCTTTCTATCTACCCAATGAGACTCAGTGCTCAGTCTAGAAGATACCACCCAAGATGCTTAGTTTTGCAGTTCTTACTCAAACTGTGGATTTGTGTCTCCAGAGATAACATGCTTGTTAACAGCAAAAATGTTTTAAAATAAATAATATATAGACGTGAGAAATAACAGACCTCAACCCTACTGTCCCTCTGAAAATGTGTGTACACAGAATCAATCTCTTACCTCTCTCTAAAGTACAAAGTTTCAAAAATGAATAGAAGATTGTTGGGGATGGAATAGATCTGGACAAAGAGAAGAAGCCCGGAGAGAATGTCACAAGGGTTTTGAGCAGCATATTCCCAAAGTCTTGCAGTCTTTCTGAGTGAAGCCTTCATTGATTTGAGATTTACTATACCATTCTCTCACTAGAAGGGAAAAGGTATGGCAGCAGGCTGTAAAAGAGACCCAGTTTGGGAATATTTTAATTAAGTTCCTCTACCTGTGGGTAAGACAAACATGCATACAAAATTCAAACAGTGCCACAACGAAATGCAAGGCCTGGTTGCCTCAATGAAACAACATCATGAGAAGTGTTCCTTCTCAGGAGGAAGCTGTGTTGAAGAGGATGAAAGGGACATGTCTGAAACATGCAGGATCTTCAGGTTGGTAAACTTTTTTTATTTCATACTACTTTCTTAAGGACTGCCTATCTTCCTTCTGGACTATTCTTGAATTCTCATGTTTGAGCAAAAAATATAGTTGTTACTCTATGGTACTATCATTTTAGATGCAGTTGGGATAAAAAATAAATAGCTGAAATAGGCAGATCTTCCTTTTACAATTTCACCTTTAAAGTAGTACTGAGTGTCCGTGAATGCAATGAGTAATACTAAATGAGCAGTAAGGTAATAATAATTAAGTAACTGCATTGACTTATTTTGTTCAGGAGAATCCATCATCAACATACAGGATTCTGAAGACTATCCACATTCAAGATCACCATCATTTTCTATAGTTTCAGAGTTATCTGACAATGATAGCATTTCAGTCATACCATGTATGTCACATGGCCATAGTATATCACTTGTAGCAAAAAGAAAAAAATATCTCCATCATCCAGAAACAACCAGAGATAAGTTTGTGATAAGAACCAGAAGATTACAAAAAGAGGTAATTGATGAAAAAATTGCTCAGTTTGTTTATGTAATAAACTCTACTTTCCGTATGATTGAGAACCCACACTTCATTAACATGGTTCAGTCATTAAGACCAGGATACTAATCCTCCCAACAGAGCAGATGTCGCAGGCAAATTGCTGGATAAAGTGTATGAAAGAGAAATTTAGCAGTGTGCAAAAGGTCTAGAGGGTGAAATTGTTAACCTGAGTCTTGATGGGTGGAGCAATGTCCACAATGATCCTGTCATATGTGCTTGTGTGACAATAGAAGAAGGAAGGTCTTCCTTTCAGAAACAATTGATACATCAGGAAATGCGCACACAGCTAAATACTTACAAGTAGTACCAGTAAAAGCTATAACAAACTGTGAAAAAAAATTCAAATGTCTTGTATGCATCTTGGTCACAGACAACGCTGTAAATGTATCCAAGATGAGAAGAAATTATTTAGAAGAGAGTGAAAAGAGTCCCAAGCTAATAACATACGGTTGCGGTGCTCATTTGATGCACCTCCTAGCCAAAGACTTCAGTGTTCCAGAAATAAAGGCTAATGTTGTTGAAATTGCAAAATACTTCCGTAACAACCACTTTGCAGCAGCTGCTCTGAAAAAAGCGGGAGGAAACAAGCTAACTCTCCCACTAGATGTGTGATGGAACTCAGCAGTGGATTGTTTTGAGCACTACATCAAGGGGTGGCCTAATCTGATGACAGTTTGGGAACAAAATCATGAAAAAACAGATGGCACTGTTATAGCCAAAGTTCTCAACATTGGGCTTAAGAGACATGTTGAACACATGCTGAGTACCCTGAAGCATACTTCTGTAGCCTTGAACAAAATGCAGGGAAATAGCTGTTTTATTGCTGACACTGTTGAAATTTGGAAGGAACTGAGTGAGATCTTAAAAAGAAAAATATGCAATGACAGAGTTAAATTACAAGCATTAAAAAAAAGAAGGGGACAAGCACTATCTCTAGCTCATTTTCTTGAAAATATTTTCAATACTCAGTACCAGGGTCAAAACGTAACTGCTGAAGAAGAGGCGTTGGCTATGACATGGACATCCAGCAATCATCCCTCCATAATGCCATCTATAATAAACTTCAGAGCTAAGAGTGAACCATTCAAGAAATAGGTGTTTGCTGATGATATTTTAAAAAAAGTCACACCAGTGAACAAGTGGAAGTCACTTAAGCACTTGGATTCAGAGAGTGTTGAAGTGATAATCTCACTTTTAACAGCAGTAGCTTCTTCTGCCACTGTAGAAAGAATATTTTTTTCCTTTGGACTAATTCATTCCAAATTGGGAAATCGTTTGGGACCTGAAAAAAGCAGGAAAGCTTGTTTTTCTTTTCCAGATTATGAACAAACAGGAAAATGAAGGTGAAAACGACTGAGTTAGCTGCAGAAGCCAATATTTTATGTTTCTCATGTTGACCTGGCTGAAGTAGTTGATTTAATTTTTGTGGGTTTTTAAAAATATTTCATGTAACTATTGTAACAAAAACAAACCTGATTTTAAAAAACTTGAATGTTTAACTAAATTCAAAAATTGATATGCTTGTTTTGTTAAAATCTTGTATGTTTGCTGTTGAAGAAAAAAATCCAGAATACATTACGTTGTTTTAGTTAAATAAAACAATTTAAATGTCTGTCTGGTGATGTTCTCCTCCTAATACTGCATGGCAAGAAAATCCTCCAAATATTAATGATTAACCTTGTCATAAACCTACAGCTAAGGGTAGCATAAAATCCCTCCTTTACCTGTAAAGGGTTAAGAAGCTCAGATAACCTGGTTGGCACCTGACCAAAAGCACCAATAAGGGAAGAAAATACTTTCAAATCTGTGGGGAGAAGGTTTTTGCTTTCTCTCTTTGTGTGTGTTTTCTCTGAGACAAAGAGAGAGACCAAGCAAGTAATCTAGCTCCTACAGAATGATACATTTAACTTACAGAAATAGTAAGTAATAGCAAGGAAATGTGTTAGAGTATCTTTTGTTTTAGCTTATGAATTTTCCCTGTGCTAAGAGGGAAGTTTATCCCTGCTTTTTGTAACTTTAAAGTTTTGCCTAGAGAAGAATCCTCTGTGTTTTGAATCTTATTACCCTGTAAAATTACCTTCCATCCTGATTTTACAGAGGTGTTTCTTCTACGTTTTTTTTTCTTTATAATGACTTCACAAATATCTGCTTCAGTTACCTTTGGTAAATGAAATAACCAAACAATCATTCATTTTCTGATATAGCTGTAAAACTAATCTGAAAAGTTTTCAAACTAAATCACTTAAAAATGTACAGTGTGTACCTTCTAAAAAATGAAACCTACATCTAATACATATGAAGAATATGTATTAAGGTTATAACAACCAACAAGAATGCACTTTTATGTAGAAATCCATGATTAAGTCGCGTCTTCCTGACTAGTGATTTAAATCAATTTGATTTAAATCAAATCCACCCTGCTGGGAGCCCAGCTCTGAAGGCAGAGCCACCGCCAGCACCAGTGCAGAAGTAAGGATGGAATAGTATGGTATTGACATCCTTACTTCTGTGCTGCTGCCTACAGAGCTGGGCCCTAAGTCAGCAGCCACCACTCTCTGGTCGCCCAGCTCCAAAGGCAGCAGCGCAGAAGTAAAGGGTGGCATGGTATAATATTGCCACCCTTACTTCTGCGTTGCTGCTGGCGGGGCGCAGAAGTACGAGTGGCAATACCGTAAGCCCCCTAAAATAACTTTGTGACCCCCCTGCAACTCCTTTCGGGTCAGGAACCCCAATTTGAGAAATACTGGTCCCCATGAAATCTGGTCTTTTGTGTGCTTTTATCCTATACTATACAGATTTTAATAGGGAGAGATCAGATTTCACGGTCATAAATTTGGTAGGGCCCTAGTTATGATAAGGATGAGGACTAGAAATATCACCAGCCCTATTAAGTTTGTATAGGTATCACTGAAATGTATCATATTTTGTTTTACCAGATAGTTGTTGTGATGCTTTGAGGCCACAAAAAACCAACTTTATGTCTTGAAAGCAAATATTCCAAAGTAGTCATTTTAACGTGTTGATGGTATCATCGGTTATCCCTATTTCTATAATGGCACCATTTGACTGCTCCACATCACACCTCATCTTGAAGAAGACACAATCAGCCTTCAAATGATGTATGATGTGCATGTGTGTAGAGAGGATACATTAAGTCGACCAACTCAATGGTGTCTGCCACTCAGCTAACACATTTATCACAACCACTGTACAAAAAAGGGAAATGACCAGAAGTTCTTTTTAATACATGTTCATACTATTGGGAATTTATATTTCCTAGCATAATGAAAACATAAATCCACATATTTTACAGTTTTGATGTTTTTTCCTAGATCACATATTATAGAAAAGTAAATAAAAAATAAAGCAAATGGAGTGAGCCAGTTTTTTTACAGCATTTTATCTGGACTGATAAAAGCTCTGCCTCTAGGAGATCCCTGTAAACACATGTAATGGCTGGGAAACAAAATATTCAAAGCAAAGAAAGAATAAAAACTTAAAAGTGGTTTGGAGAATAAGATAGGGAGATTAAAGCACTTGTGTTTATTTTAACAGGAGGGGAAGCGCAAAAAATATAGAAAGGATATAAAAAATTGCTGCAAGAGTTTTTTCCTGGACGGCATTCATAAAAAGAAAAAAGTTTGTGATTTTTTTTGGCGCTTTCCTGTCAACGATCTACTGCCACTTTCCAGGCATCTAATCCCTACAGCAACTGAGAATATGGATAGCAATCTCTAGGGTGGACTTCAAGAAGTCCACAACAATCACTATTCAGGTTTTTAATAAAGTGCTCTAAGAATCTTCTCATTCAGTCACACAACCAATCTTCCATTTTTATACTATACTGTCAAACTACTGAACTATGATTACTGTGTTACATTGGTCATTGTAAGACAGTTCACAGGGGGGAAATAAAAAAAATCCCAGCTTGTTGGATCAACTTATTTGGTAAAACTTGACACAACTTTATAAAGTCTACTTACTTTGCAAATTATATTTGCAAGCAATTGAACTTTACTGCACTAATTCTACCTTTTTTTAAAACTTGTTTTAAATTTTGGAAAAAAAAAGTCTGCACGCCTATTGGATCTGGGTCAATTAAAACATTCAGTAAACTGAAGAGCAGACATATATAGTGGGATCTATCAGGTCTAATACATGCAGAGGTGAAAGTAAGCCGGTCCAGTCCAGTGTACCGGCAAGAGCCAGTATGTTGTGCCGGACGGGCTTCCCTGGTGATGATTTAAAGGTCCCAGTGCTCCTGCCACTGTGGGGAGCCCCGAGCCCTTTAAATCACCTCCGGAGCTCCGGCAGTGGGGCTCGGGTGATGCTTTAAAGGGCCCAGGGCTCCCCTGCCACTGCGGGGAGTCCCGGACCCTTTAAAGCGCCACCGGAACTCTTGCAACAGGGCTCGGGCAGGGGCTCCCTGCAGTGGCTGGAGCACCGGGCCCTCTAAATACCTGCCTTAACTTGGCAGCCGGGCTCCAGCAGGGATTTAAAATGTCCGGAGCTCTGCGGCGGCCGGAGCCCTGGGCCATTTAATTCACCCCTGAGCTCCCAGCCGCCTATGCAGCAGGTTGATTTAAAGGCCCCAGGGCTCCCAGCCAAAGCCCTGGGGCTTTTAAATTGCCTCTTCCGGTTAAGGCCATGCCCCTTCCTGTTGAGGCCACGCCCCCACTCAGGACTCCGGCATACCGGTAAGTCCTTTAAGTTACTTTTACCCCGATTATATGTACAAGAGGGGACAGGATCAATGAAAAAGATTGAGAGAAAAAGAAAGGTAAAACATCAAAGACTCAGTGCTCCAAAAATATTGGATTATAATGCCTATACCAGCATCATACAGTTCTTCTTTATCCACCATATCTACGTACTCTTCAACTTTAGCATATTTCTTGCAGCCTTCATCTTAGTGGGATAAAAAACTGAATCAGTGGCAAACTTCTGAAATCAAATTGCCTGGCATACATTAAAACAGTGGTTCTCAACCAGAAGTACATGTAGCAAATCTAGTACAAACTAAAAATTTCATATAATCACTTGCTTATACTGCTCTATATACTACACACTGCTCTATATACTACACACGGAAATGCAAGTACAATATTTATATACCAATTGATTTATTTTATAATTATATGGTAAAAATAAGTAAGCAATTTTTCAGTAACAGTGTTCTGTGATACTTTTGTATTTTTATGTCTGATTTTGTAAGCAAGTAGTTTTTAAGTGAGGTGTAACTTGGGGGTAAGCAAGACACATCAGACTCCTGAACGGGGTACAGTAATCTAGAAAGATTGAGAGCCACTGCATTAAAATGTTAACATCAGAGCCCCATCTTTTAAGTATTGATTGATACTAGAATGAGGTTACAGCCAAGATATCTACTTCATGAAGAATAAGCAGACAGAACAGGACATTCAATACCACAGAGGTTTCTGAATGTATGTCAGGCCAGAATTTGTTCAATTTAGGACACGTATGTGACAAATTTGCAGACAGTTGCTGGCATCTTCAGCATTTGCTCTCCTTTGCAAGACCTGCTTTAAATAAATTATCTGAGGTTCAATAGAATCTATTGAGGATCTTGTTCTGAAAATAATTGAGAGAGCACTTCTGACAGTCATATAAATTTCTGCCCCAGGCTCCAAGAGAAATTTTTATTTTGCCTAACTCTCTCCTTATTTAGCTGTAATCCCTCACACATATTAATTGCATCTATTTGTATGCAATCTCAGCAAAATGGTTATCAACAGTCTTTCACAAGAAAGCCTCATTTCCCCCATTCTTTATACAGACAAGATAGCACAAAATATATATTGTTTTTAAAATGTGGAGCATGCAGAAGATATGTACTACACAGCCATTAAAAGGGCACCCTCTACTGAAAAAAAGTTACTAACCTCTGATTTTTTGCTACTGTTTGTTGCTGAAAATAAACACCCAATATTAGTTTGGTTACACTGTGCTAGGCAGCTTTACTGCTTCCGCTGTATAATTTGCCCATTTGGTTTTTGTGAGCCTTCCACATACCAAAGGGGGAGAAGAAAATATAACTGCAAAACCACAAAAATTGGCAGACATTTTTGTTTTCTACATTTGGGTCATTACCCCCAATGAAAACGTCAAAAGGTGCTCAAGAAAAAAATAATATGGAGGCTCTGATACACAAAAAGGAAACCTCTCCACAGGTTTTATTCTCCATGATGTATGTATGTTTTATTGGATTACTTGACAAAAATCAATGTCTTTCTTGATATATTAAAGTTGGACACATTACCTAGTTCAACTACAACAAGAAATTATTCCAGATTCTTATTATTAATTAAAGCTCATCTTACATTGTCGGAAAGATGTTTCTAAAAGTAAAAAGGTCATTAGACTCAACTACTGTACAGCATGAGAAAGTGTACACAACACATTTAACATACCCAAATTTTATTAAATTTGGAACTGTATTACACTCATTTGTTTTGGACATTCACTAAAACTTTTCAGTTTTATATTTCAAAAAAATCTAATCATAGCAAACACTGAGTTGGTGTTTGATTGTTGGCTGTTATGGAACTGTTGCTCTAAAAGTAAAAACTTTTTTTAAAACATGTTACCCAACTTAGAGATATAAAGGTTACAAGTACAATTTTATTCTGAACTTCTCAGTAAAAATGGCTTTAGGAGGTTCATGTTTATTATTTATTGTGTTTCCATATCAAAGGGGTCATAAAGTGACATTGACAAGCCCTAACACCACACTACAGGACTCAAAAACTTGACTGGTTTGTGTCTGGATGGTGTCCCACCACCAGAAATACAGTTTCTGCAGGCCAGACAATAATGGGGCTACTCAACCTACTTCAAGTTAAGTACTAGTGTAAATCTTTGCATGAGTGGGGCAACTGTCTTGAAATCATGGCCCTCAGTTACATCCTAAGCAAGTCCACTTAAAGCTACGGGTTAGCAGAGGCAATATTGAAAGTAACGTTTGGCCTGCAGAATCTTTATTAAGTATGATAATGCAAAAGCAAGAAAGGAATCTTGCCAGATTCCAAGACAAGTTTCTGCTTATGAAAAACTGTTACTTGTAAACCGAGAAAATATGATATAAAATCACAGACAAACAAAACACTACTTGCTATTTTTACAGAATTGCTTTTCAGATTAGAACTGTGTTTTAAGCTTGAAAAAAACAACTGAGGCAATAAAATTACTTTCTATGCACACAAACTTAATATTGATAGATTTTTAGGCCAAAAGAGACCATTATGACTACCTATATATGGCCTCCTGCATAACACAGGCTACAGAACTTCACCCTTTAAGTCCTGCATCATGTCCAGTAAATTACCAGCCTGAATTCGAAACATATCTGAACCTGTCATGATTAATAATTTCTCCAATACCTTCTACCACTATAACATGCTACTTTTCTTGGATACTGAAAATTCTTTGCCAAGACCACCTGTGATAAAATATCCCAATATGAAGTTGTTTTGTTACAGTTCAGCTAAACTAAGAAACCTGCTTTTTAGGAGACTTTCTAGATCAGTGTTTCCCAAACTTGGGAAACTGCTTGTTCAGGGAAAGACCCTGGCGGGCCAGGCCGGTTTGTTTACCTGTCGCGTGCGCAGGTTCGCCGATTGTGGCTCCCACTGGCCACGGTTCACCGCTGCAGGCCAATGGGGGATGCAGAAAGCGGCGTCGGCTGTGGGACGTACCGGCCGCCGCTTCCTGCGGCCCCCCATTGGCCTGGAGCCGCGATCGGCTGAACCTGCAGACACGGCAGGTAAAAAAAAACGGCCCTGCCTGCCAGGGGCTTTCCCTGAACAAGCAGCATCCAAAGTTTGGGAAAAACTGTTCTAGATCAATAAGCATGGACAAGTTTATCAACACCTAAGACGAAGTGTCAGTTTGATAAAATCACTTTTAGCTATACAATTTAGGCTATCCAGACTTTTCAATGTCACCTACTTCAAGTGTTCCTTCAGCATCTTTTTCATCTTATTTGCAAACCAATAGTCCCAGAGCTTGTCTTCACTGCAGAGTTAACTTGAGTTGTAACTTGAGTGTTTCCCCTAACTCAAGTCCCAGCCACGCAAAAAAACATTAACTCAAGCTGACTGGCCTGATAGGGGCATAGGCTCCAGTTAACAACTCTCAGCTGTTAATACAATAAGACTACATCTACACTACAGCTGGAACTGACGCTCTCAGATCGATCCACCGGCAGTCGATTTAGCAGGTCTAGTGAAGAACCGTTTAACAGCAGATCGCTCTCCAGTCGACCCTTGAACTCTACCCCGAATGAGAAGAGTAAGGTAAGTCAAAGAGTGTTTCTTCCACCAACCCCCCCTCCCCCCAAGGTGTAGACCCCACGGTAACTTGACCTAAGGTACATCAACTCCAGCTACTTTATTCACGTAGCTGGAATTGTACAGAATAGGTCGACTTACCACGGTAGCATAGACATAACCTAACACTTGAGTTAGGCTGCGTGACATTTCACTGTGGCCATTCTCACTCTGCAGTCACGACACAGCTTCAGTCAAGTCAATAGTTATTTTTTCTTATAAGCCACACCACTATTATACAAGGCAGAAAGGATCCCTTGGTAATACACAGCAGACAGAATAGTAGTATGCCATGCCTACAACCTCATTATCATGAGTTCAATTCACAACTTAACCTGCAGAGTATAAAACAACATGAACAGGAGAGAGGGAGAATTTTTATTTTACAATTAAGAGCCATAGTTCCACTTTATAATATAGATACTTAAAACATGAAATATAAACACCATTTTTCTACCACATTTATAACTTGTTTTATAAAATGAGCAGAAGCTTAGCATCATAAACCTCAGGAATTTTACTAAAAAAAAAAAAGCTTTTTATGTTATTCTACTGTAAGTATCAAAATGAAACTCCTTTTAAAAAAGGCATGTTTTGCCTTGTAAGAGTGTTTAATTTAAAAAATACTCAAAACTTAAACTGCTCATATATACCAGTTCTAGGCTACTAGTCTACCAACTGACAATTCATACTTTTTTTTTTTTGGTAGTACTGTATGCCAGAGCTAAAAACATGAAGATTCTCTACTGATAGTTGATAAATAAGCAGTGAGATTTGGCCTATTAATATTTATGTAAAATGAAAAATGAAAAAAAGTCATTGTAGAAAATCATGCTGACAAGGCTTCAGCAACCAACATTCACTGCATAGCCTACTGTAATCATTAGAAAAGCAACTACCATTTTTAAATGATTCATCAGTTTAAAACAGGATATAAATAGCAAACGATGTTAACTGACAATATAATTGAACACAATCTTCCTAAACGTTTTTACGTAGACTTACAGAAACATTAGTACAGTGTCTTGCTTTACTTTATTAAGGACAACTTTTCAACTTGACCCATTAAGGCCATGTCACTTTTCCAGAGATAAGGAAACCATACAGAATGTTTCTGAAACTTTAAAATTCTAAAACTTTAAGATTCTTTGGGCATATTTAACGAGAGCAAAAAAGGGGAAAAAATCTGAGGCGGGGGGGGGAAGTTGATGTAGGATTATAATTCATGTCTAAAGGGGTATAAACATACTGTCAAACAGCAATTTCAAAACAGCCGCAAAGCATCTCTACTAGGCGTAATTAGGGTCTGTCTGCCTCTCTGATGTGTGTGACTGATTACAGAACACAACACACAGGAGCTCAAGTCTAGCCCGGAGAGAGGAGTCCGGCCAGAGCACAACCAGGCCATTGTTACCTCTTCTATGCCCAGAGCCAAAACCACAACAGCAGCAGGCTGCGGACTCAGCATGCCGAGGAGTGGAAAGAGGCGGTGGCAACTCTCCCACCTGCAACGACTTACACCAGAAACAGCCAGACAATAGCTGTGGCCCCACGCAAGACGCCACCTCCCAGTCCCAGACCCGCGCGGCATCACCAGGCAACCCCCACGCCGCCTCCAAACACACACAGCCAAAGTTTTGCTGGCCAGAGAGTGTGGGGGGGGAGGGGGGGAGGAGGCACCACACACCCATCGCCCCCCAGAGGAGCGGTGGGTGCCCCGGCTGGGAGCCGACAAGGAACCGTCACAGCAGCCCAGCCCCCGATTCCCCCAGAAGCCCCAGCCCCGAGGACCGATGTCCTCGCCCCCGGAACACCCCCACCCCTTACCGTGCGCTGGGGGGGCGGCGGCGGCAGCAGCAGCATGCCCGGCTCCCCCTCGCTCTCCGCGGGGGAGGGGCGGGGGCTGCCGGGACGCCCCCCTCCTCCTGGGTCCGGCGGGGGCGAGTTCCCCCTGTCCGCTCGCGGAGGCGGGGGGTGGGAAACTGGTCTCCGGGCAGCGCGAGCTCAGAACAGGGGGCGGGGTGGGGGGGGGGCTGAGGAGCCCTGGGCGCGGCCGTAAAGCGCTTCCGGGATCCGGGCCGCGGGCCTGGCGACAAGGGGAGGGGCCCGGCCCGCTCTACCCAGGCGCCAACATGGCGCCGCCCAGGCCGGCTGGCCGCCGGCCCAGATATCGCGAGACCTGACGAGAAAAGGGCTGGCGCCGGCGGATAATTAAACATGTGAGGGGTGGGTCAGGGGCTGGCCGGGCTCGCGCGCGATTGCGGCGCGGCGAGATTAGAGCGTCGGGCTAAGAACGGTGGAGACGCGCCCTGCCCGCGCGGCGTGACAGCAGCTGCAGGGGGCGGGGCCCGCCGGGGGATGCTGCAGCCCGCTCAGAACAAATCACGCGAGAGCGAAGCCGCGGTCAGGCCTGGCTCAGCAGAACGTGGGGCTGCCGAGCTGAGCCGGCCCTGCAGAGCCCGGGGGAGGTGCCGGGTTTTTCCCATGTCGCGCTGGCGGGGAAAGGTCGCCAGCTCTCTTCCCTTGGGTGCGAGCCACAGCCCCCGCTGAGCAGCCCACGTTTGCGGAGCTGTGGTGATAAGGGTTGGGATGGGATGGTGACCCATGGAACGGGAGGGCTCTGGTTTGCATAGCGGCCAGGCCGAGACTCCAGACCTAGGCTGGTGTAACTACCTCGCTCAGGGGTGCGAAAAACCCGCCCCTCTGGGGGGCAGCGTTATACCGGCCACCCAGCGCGTGTGGAGGGCGCTACGTCAATGGCAGAGCTGCTGCTGCTGATCCCGCCACCAGCTCTGGTGGATTAACTCCGCTGGCGGAGGAGATCTCCCGTCCCCGTGGCAGCGTCTTCACGAAAGCACTTCAGCGGGGCAGCTGTGCCGCGGTAGCAATGTGGAGGGAGACAAGCCCACTGTTTATAAGGTGAACTCGCCTACGTTGACGAGGGCCATCACTTGCTGCTGCGCGCAGCACCTTCTGGCCCTGGTGTGCGGATCTGGAAAGGAGCTCTTTGCAGGCCAACTTGCCCTTGATGCAAATTTTGAGCTTGCTTTTAATTAAGTCTGTCCTGCATCTATTCCATTTGTTGGACCATTTATACCTCATTAGAGGAAGAAATAGCTCAGTGGTTTGAGCATCGGCTCTCTACAACTGTGTTTTAGCCTGGTGTGCTAAGTGCAGATGGCACAATTTAGAACACGTTTTTCAGATTTTTTCCCCCACACTTTTAAGTTTTCACTTGCAGATTTGGAAATGTCATTTTCTGATCTTTCAGTCGCATCTTGATTGTTGCAGAATTCCTTGTAGAGCTGATCCATGTTAATCATTTCCTTCGTTCTGAGTGCTTCTGTTACAACTCAAGGTTTGACAAACAAAGCTTCTTATAGAGGCCAATACCTTCATCATTATGATGTTAGAAGAGACCCTAAACCAATTATCAATGTATAAATGCAAAGTCATAAAACTTAACAAAGTCTTGCTTTACCTTCACTTTTTGTTGTGGTAGTAGTTTTTCCATCAGTTGTTTGGCTTTGAATAAAAAAACAAAAACAAAAAAAACAGTCCTCTTTAGGCTTGGCATCTTCATCTTAACATGGCACATCTATATACACATCAGTAATGCATAGATTGGATTCCTTCAACTGAGTTGAAGACACAAGCCAAATTGTGAAAAAAACATATGTAAATGTCCCAATGCAGGAATACTCACCATCGCTGGTGAACAGTTTCTTTTAGGCTACTGGGCAAGTCTCCCCTAGTGACTTGAGGTGGGCTTCAATTGCTTGCCAGTTTCTCAAAAGTCAGTTGACTGCTGGGTTAAGGGATAGCCAACTTCTATTCACATATCACTCTTACTTCTTTCCATTCAATTTCAACAAAGAAAACAACCTGAATTCTTCTTTGAGCTTTGTGGGGACAGAAAAATGGTTGTAAATTTTCAATAAAATCATTTTTGTTTCAACTGATAGCCAATCACTCACATTTGCAAGTATTGTGGGCTGTGTGTATGGGGAAGTTCATCTCCGAATGCAATCATTTTCAGCACATAACAACTGGTACACCAAGTTGAGTTTACCATAGTTCATATTTGCATTATCATCAGAGTATGCAGTAATACAATTAATGTTAAGCTGGTGTTTATCTAGGCTGGTCTTTATAACACAATGAATGCCTCTTGCAGATTCATCATCGTCTTCATAAAAATTGAGCAACTTGACTGAACACCATGTGATATGGTAAAGTATTGCAAGCTCCTCAGAAACATCTTTCTGTTCTCTTTACTTGAGGTGTCAGTTGCTATGGCAAAATACACAGGCTGTTTTGGTAGTGAGGGTAATAAATCCCATAAACAATCCCTCACAGACTTTGGGACCAAAACATTAGTCACTAATAGCTCTGCCTTGTTTCTTCCACAAGACAATTTGTTAACATTGACATCCCCAAAATATTTCGCTAGCTAGCTTATTGCCATAGTCCATGCTCTTCCAGCTAAGGCTGTGTTTAACTGTGTGGTAAACAGCTGCAATTTCACACTGCAATTCTGTCTCTTTCAGTGTTTGAAGAGACAAAGAATTTGCTAATATTTGTCAGACCTTTAATTTGTATGTTTTTCTCCTATAAGTTTTGCTTATATGCCTGATGAATTCATTTGAATTCATCAGTGAATGAATGGCAGCACAAAGTACAAAAGGTTTTACCAGACTTTCTACTGACAGGTTTTACCCAGCTGTATTTTTCTTCCTATTGACATTTTTATATAGTCTCTTCACTTTCTTCTCTTTAGGCCCAGGACTGTCTGAAGTTCCCACTAGTATTGCAAGGCAGCCAAGCTGCTGCATCTGGTCCCACTGGACCCTTCTTCTCGTGGGTGGCTCCTCCCATAGATACAGAGCTGCAGGAACTGAGCCTGGACGTGACAAGTTGGAACGCTCACCGCACTGTCCTGGCCAAATTCCAATATGCAGAATTACATTCGGGATCCCTAAATCTGCTCCTTCCTCCCCTCTGCTGGAGTTGCTACTGCATAATTAGCTTCCCGTTCACATCCCGTCCTAAATCACTATATGGTATTGTAGCTGAAAGGCTGACATGTTCCACCCCAGAGCAGATGCTGTTTGAAGGTGAACAAAATCCTTCCTGAGACAAATCCCAATGCCCGCTTTTCAGGAGAAACTTCCACTGAGGCCGGTGAGAGTTTTCACTGAGTGGCGGTTATAGAATGATACTGAAACCAAGGTCGTAAAAGACCTTGAAATTCTCCAGAATGGCAGGCACGGCATATGTGGAGCTTAGGAAAGGGACTCTCCTCTACCCTTCCCAGCTGAAGAGCTGCTGGCGCCGCTCAAATTTGGCTGTCCACTCTCGGTCCATCTACAAATGGTGTTGTAACTTAGTGCACGGGTTGAAATACGGGATAAAAGGAGTCCTGTACTGATTTAGTATTGGGCAGCCAATTTTTCATTAAAATTACAGATGGCCCTTACAACACAGGTCTGTTGGGAACCCAACCCTGGGAGAGGCAGGGAAGCAGGTGCTGCCCCCAAGGGTAGGAGGCCATGGGACAGGGTTGTTGCAGAGCAAGCTGGGACTGAGAGGTGGCTGGGCCAAACCTGAGCAATGCTGTGACCCCATGCGCCAAGTCACAATTCTCGGAATGGGAAGCCAGGCCCTGTCCCACAGCACAGGAGCTGCAGAAACTGCTGCTGTAGGATGAGTTTTAAGTCATTTTATACAATCTCTTATTTAGTGTTATTTTGCATTTGTGGAAAACATGGGGCTCTAGCTGCAGTAATAATATTTGTCCTCCTACTTATGTTGTGTGCTGTAATGGGGCCAAAGCGTTTGCATAGGCAAAGAGTCATCATGAGGTTCTTGCTATTGCAGGGTGCGTGGTGGCCACCTAGGCCCAAAGACATAAAGAACAATTGTGTGAGAAATACAGGATACGGTTTAATTTCTAAAGGGCATCAGCCCATGCTGTCTTATTCTTGATATAGATCCATACATACCACTTGTTTGTCAGACTGTGAGCCCTATGGGGTAGGAACTGATCCTTTTGGCTTCTCTGGCATGTGCCTCACATTTTCTTTCATTGGGGTTTAGGTTCCTGTTAAAACCGAGGCAAGTTAATTAGTCCCACAGTGAATCAGCAGCAAAGCCAGGATTAGGTATTAAGAGTTCATGCCTTGCTCAGGCACTTAGCCAAAAGGTTTTGACATGTTCACACTGTGTGGACCACATCTTAAAAGGAAAGTTTGTCTTGTTGATCCACGTCCTCTTCTATGCAAGAGCGCACAGACCACTTCCTTTCCTATTCATGTGGCAACTACAGCAATTGATTACATGGAAAAGTAATATTAGGAAAGCATTGCATGTATATTTTAGCTTCTTTAATGTGATTTAGCAGCTGGAAACAAGGAAAGCTGGTATTGTGTCATCAGCCAGTTCTTTTCAAACAGCTGTTTAAGAACTAGTGCATTAAACTATGGTCTGAAATATGTTTGTGTGTGTATATATTTTAAAAAGTAAAATATACTTTGAAAAAGTAAGCATCAATACTTACTATTAAAACAGGTAACTAGAATGGAATGGAATGGTAAAGTAGAATGGAATTCACTGTTCAATCTAGTTACAGTAAACCAAACCTTCTAGATGAAAATATCCTTGAGTTTATTACTTATGGCAGTAATTATCACCAGCCTTTGAAAGGCCTCAGGTTGGGATTTAAATTCTATATTCCCCTCATTTTTAAGAAGAACAAAAATCTAGTTAGTTCTGCTTCCCTTTCCTTTTACTGAATAGCAGTCTGAAAGACCCATTTTCCTATTTTGGAAGAAAGCAATTTCATGTATGTTCGTGTCTTAGAATTACAGTCAGAAAGGTTAGTTGATAAAAATGACATTATGCCATTCCATTTTTATTTTCTCTCAATGATTTCTGTATTTAGTCCTGGGGAAAATCTGCACCATTGCACATGCACAGAATTTATGTCCCCCCACAGATTTCTTTGCTTTCCTGTAGAAAAATGACTTTCTGATGAGGAAGCAAAGGGAAGCCACAAGAATGGTAACGCGACTCTTCCCAGCACTATGTTTCAGGTGCCCAGGGCAGCTAGCAGAGAGGTAAATCACTGTGGGGCAGGGGCAGAACTGGGGAAGACACGGCTGGTGGCTCCTACCCTGCCCCAGGTTCAACTGATAGTCCTGGCAGGGCCGGGGAGGACAGGACTTCCTCTTCCCCTGCATAGCATCTGGAGCCAGGTCAGACCAACTCCCAGATTTCTCCCGCAGCTGCAGGAAGCTCTGCAAACTCCGCACCCTCCCTCCCCTGCTTCTTGCGCCCATAGGTCCTCCGCTACAGGGGGAGGGATCCCTGTACAGGGAGCTGCTCCCCCATGCACCGAACCACCATGCATCTAGACGCCGTCATACCCAGACTCTCCCGCCGGGCCTCACCCCTCTGCACTCAGAACCCCCTTCCTGATGAGCCCCACTCCCCCTATACCAATCCAACGAGCCACCCACACCCAGATCCCTACCCCACTGAGCCCCAACCAGCTGCACCTGGATCCCCACCCCACTGAGCCCCACTCCCTAGCATCTGGACCCCCCCACTGAGCCCTCCACACCCAGACCCCACACTGCTGAGCCTCAATTACCTTCACCTGGACCCCCCTGCAGAGTCCCATTACCGTTGCACTCAAGCCCTGTCAGGGTTCCCTCCCAACTCAACTCTGGGATACAGATGTGGGGACCCTCATGAAAGACCCCCTAAGTTTATTTCTACCAGCTTAGGTTAAAACCTCCCCAAGGCAAAAATCCTTTCTTTGTCCTTGGATGGTATTGCTGCCACCACCAAGTGATTTAGACAAACATCCAGGGAAAAGGGCCACTTGGAGTTCCTGTTTCCCCAAAATATTCCCCTAAGACCCTTCACCCCCTTTCCTGGGGCGGCTTGAGAATAATATACTAACCAATTGCCTTTAATAAAAGTACAGACCAGACCCTTTATCTTTAGGGCACTAAAATCAATCAGGTTCTTAAAAGAAGAACTTTATTATAAAGAAAAAGGTAAAAGAAGCACATCTGTAAAATCAGGATGGAAGGTAATTTTGCAGGGTAATAAAAAGATTTAAAACACAGAGGATTCCCCTCTAGGCTCAACTTCAAAGTTCCAAAAACAGGAATAAACCTCCCTCCTGTCATAGTGAAAATTCACAAGCTAAAACAAAAGATAATCTAACGCATTTCCTTGCTTTACTTACAATTTTTGTAATCTTAGATGCTTATTTCAGGTAGGGTTTTAGGAGAGGTTTTTTACCTGCCTGGTCCCTCTCTCTGTCTCGAGAGAGCACAACAAAGAGAGCCCAAACAAAACCTCCCCCCCCCCGCGCACAGATTTGAAAGTATCTTTTTTTCTTATTGGTCCTTTTGGTCAGGTGCCAACCAGGTTATTTGAGCTTCTTAACCCCTTACAGGTAAAGGAGGGATTTTATGCAACCCTTAGCTGTATGTTTATGACAAGTCCACAACAAGCCCCTGTGCATCCAGATCCCCCACACACCCGGTCCCGCACTGAGCTGCCCGCACCCAGATTGCCCAATACAGAACCCTCTCAACCCACATCTGGATCCCCCCACACTAAGCCCCTCCACACTTGGATCCTGCCTTGCTGAGCCTGCCTGCCCACACCTGGTGCACCTGGAATGGAATCATAGAATATCAGGGTTGGAGGGGACCTCAGGAGATCATCTAGTCCAACCCCCTGCTCAAAGCAGGACCAATCCCCAATTTTTGCCCCAGATCCCTAAATGGCCCCCTCAAGGATTGAACTCACAACCCTGGGTTTAGCAGGCCAATGCTCAAACCACTGAGCTATCCCTCCCCAGGGAGGTTGATATTTTCTGGTTACTAATATCTGACAGTGTTTGGGACCGTTCAGACAATAAGTTTGAGTAAAATCCCCTAAAAGACTTAGTCAAATCTTAACTTTTGTTTATATCCCTCTTTCCCTTTTGAAGTAAGAGCATTACAGCCAAGACAGATGCCTTAATTATTTTTCTATTTCAACTTTCAGTTAACACATGTGACTTTGAGGGGACTGAAGAAAAAGCTTCTCTCTTGTCTAGGTGTGATCATGGGTTAAAGAGGTTCTGTTTTTAAAATGCAGATCACAGGGGTTCTATCATGGAAGAATAAACGCAGCAACACAGAAGTAGAGAGATCCAAGAAAACTGTGAGAAAGTGAAAGAGATTCTTAAGATTGCGCTGGACCTAGTTTTTTTGTTTTGTTCCTCTGCAGGATTCTTCTCCATCCATCATACTGAAAGTCAAAAGCAACTGGCATTTGATATGATATGCCCTACAGATGGATACATAATATAACACATAATATCATTTCATAGTAAATGAATGGGATTATTCACCACTCTTAATTATCTTTGCCATATCTCTGTTGTGCCTCAGCTCAAAGGAGTATACAATGTCAAGCATATATATACTGGAAAGATTCACCTTGGTATTCTTCAGTTGTGTAACTAATTTTCCCAGAGTGGCAATAAGCATTGACAGCACTATGCTCTGGTTTTGAAGGTATTCTTTTCACACAGATTATCAAAGAGACACTGCAAAGATCATCAGAGGTGGTGCCAGCATGCCCCTTTAATTGGGCTTTGATTCATGTTTCAGAAGAAAAAAAAAATGCAGAGCCTGTAAAAGCTCCAGGCCCCATTTTCTCGGTTACATTTTTTTCGTTATGTCTATAGTTTTTGAGGTTTTGCTTCCTTATACATTTTTAGCATTACATGTTGAAGGGTGGAGGCATTATAGAAATATATCCCCTCTACAAACAAATACATACCCCCCAAAACATATGAAAAACTGAAATCTTAGTTATTCCAGCATGTTTATTTTACTGATATTAACTAGCATTATTGCCACTATTTTGCTACAGGCATATTCATCAGCATTACCTTGTTCTGAAACATTGACGAATCAAGACAATGAAACATCTATAAAATAAGAAGCATGGTGGCTTATAGAGTATTTTCTGATTATATGAGCGGGGTGGGTAGTATGGAAGAGGTCTGAACTACTGGCAGTCACGATGTTCTTAAAGGGGCCACTAAACCTAAAAAGACATGCTTCTTGCTTATGTCTCAGTGCATTTTTATACTCAGGCTCACAGGTATTTGTAATAACAATGGGAAAAGGACGTGTGGGCTTGAGGATTTGTTATGGGGGAGGGGGGAGGGGGAGCTTGCCTTTAACCTGCATGAAACTTACGTTTGGTTTTGGTGTGATATGACTGACAGACTTCCCTTTTTTCACTTTTCATTAACCTTGGTGTCCTGGTCAAATGCCCTTCAAACTCATGTAAAGAGATTCTGAATTTTCCCTGTAGTTTCAATCATTTAAATTGGAGATGTTACTCTACTGTTCCTGTTCTAATGCTGTTGTGTGGTATTATGGTGCACTATAAAAGTAGGTGCCACCTTTCCTCAGAGGTGGCTGTACTTCATCTGTGTGTGTGTGGGGGGGGGGGGGGGGAGGAATGAGTTGTGTGTGTATCCATCTCACCACCTGTGACCTAGTCAGACTGGCAAAATGACTTATGACTAAACAGATATATCTAGATGGATGGATATGTAATTTTGTAAAATATATTGGTAAAGCTTTTTGAAATCCTCATGGATGAGCGGTATTATATATTTGTAAATCATGAAAGAACATCACATGCCCTGTTCTTAGTCACATATCGTAGGTGACTTTGATGGATTGCAATCCATTCAGTGTCGGACTATCATTTTTACTTTTTCTTTAATGGGATTCAGTTGTGACTGAGTTGTTCTCGTGGTGACACTGCTTTTTCCACGCAGGAGATTTTTCATGAGATGTGAAAGTTTAGGCATTTGAAAGAGATCGTATTTTCTGAGTTGTTCTGACTGCCTGTCTAAACTAATAATCTCTTACCTTCTATAACCTAGTCAAACTGGCTCAACAGCTTAGGAATAGACACAATGCCATTTTAATATGTGAGCATGAAAATAGGCAGCCAGCAGATCAACACATCACATACTGTAGCATCATGTCTGCTTGGTTGGGAGAGAAATCTCAGACAGAAACACCCAAACCTGCCAGAAACACACAAGCTGTATAAGTGAAATGCCATTACAAATCTAGTCTTACCTGGAGTACTTTTAAGAAATAACTTTTCAGGCCATGTAGAAAGGTGCTGCACAAGAAATAAAGGGGAACATTATTTGGCTAAGGACCAAATGTTTCTCATCGTTTCTCTCCCTCCCCTACACATCCTGCAAGCATGCAGGGCCTAAAGTATGGTGCAACCAGTGTGGGTCTACTGCAGGTTTGGGAGCAGAGTGCTTAGGTTGTGAACAGGATACACCTTCAGGTTAGGGGTTGTAAATCTTATGCAAAGTCTTATAGAATTTAACAGAAAACATTTTTGAACCGTTCTATACAAATTCAATTGAGAATTTTAACCCTGCTGTAGAATTCTATACAATGGCTCAGAAGGAAAAAAAAACCCTCCTATTCTATTCAATTCTGTTGTGTTTTTTAGTCATTTCTGTCAAACTCCAGTGGTTTCATTGCTATTAGAGTCTAATGGGGAAGGCCCAAAGAGTGGTTTGTTGGAGGGACATGAGACTATGCAGATTCAATCAGCCAAAAAAAAAAAAAAATCCAGCGAAGAGGTACAGAGCCTTTAGGTGCTGTTACAGTACATGGGCTGAAATAGTGGTTGCAGAGTGGCTACATGCATGCCCCATATATTTTGCTAACTTAGATGGAAGATTTTGTTCTAAGCCACTTTGCAAGGGCCATTTACTCAGCCTTTTCACAGGAGACCAGCATTAGTCCCAATATAATAAGCTAAAACTAAATCTATAATAAGCTAAAACTTGATCCTGAAGATCTCTACCATCCCATCTCCAACTTCCTTTTCCTGGGCAATGATTGATAAAAAACAGTAACCACCAAACTCCAACAACATGTAATGTCAGCCAACATCCTGGATGCCTTACAATTGGTAGAGAGCAGGACACAGATATAACTCTATTGGCACTAAAAGATAATCTCCTCATGGCCATGAATTAAGATCTTATACTGCCAGACCTCTTTGCAGCCTTTAATACATTCCAAAAGGTATTACTAACACACCTATATGACATTGCAGGAATAGATGGGCGAGGACATAGTGGCTCTATTCATTCGTCTCTAGCAGAACTTATAGTGGTGATGGGTAACTACTCCTTTTCTTCAAAAACCCTCACCTGTAGGGACCCAGACAGTCCCCACTTCTCTTCAATATCTACAAGAGAGCACTGGGAGAGATAATGAGAAGCCACAGTCTTCTCCACCACCAGTATGCTGCTGATACTTAACTATATATCTCATTCTCAACTGATGCAGCCACCATCTCGACTAACATGTCAGAGTGCCTCCAAGAAATCAGCTCTTGAATGAAGGAAGCTGGCTCAAGCTGAATCCAGGCAAAACCAAAGTGATGTAGTCACAAAATAGAAACACATCAAAGAACTAGCCAAGATGTTGGCCACTGAAGGCTTCAACCTCCATTCATCAAACCTGTGTGAGGCCTTCTCACAGAGCTGGGATGAGCAGGAAAGGTTAGTTTCCAAAAACGCCTCCTTTCAGGTCTAGCTTACCTGGAAACTTCATCCCTTTCCCCTGGCAAAGACCTGGCCACAATAATATATGAATTTGTCACCTCCAGGCTGGATTACTGTAACTCACTGTATCTGAATGTTAAGATGCTGCACAGGCTCTAGCTGGTATAGGAAGAAGCTGTCCATCTTCTATAGAGCCACCGTGAGCACATCATGCCCGTCTCTCCACTTCTGATGCCATTTTAAGGGCTTGGTTCTTATTTTTCAAAGCAATTAATGGATCAAGCCAGAGCTATATAAGCACTATAAGGTGGATAGAAAGCTGGCTAGATTGTTGGGCTCAACAGGAAGTGATCAATGGCTCCATGTCTAGTTGGCAGCCGGTATCAAGCAGAGTGCCCCAAGGGTCAGTCCTGGGGCCGGTTTTGATCAATATCTTCATTAATGATCTGGAGGATGGTGTGGACTGCACCCTCAGCAAGCTTGCAGATGACACTAAACTGGGAGGAGTGGTAGATACGCTGGAGGGTAGGGATAGGATACAGAGAGACCTAGACAAATTCGAGGACTGGGCCAAAAGAAATCTGATGAGGTTCAACAAGGACAAGTTAGGACGGAAGAATCCCATGCACTGCTACAGACTAGGGACCGAATGGCTAGGCAGCAGTTCTGCAGAAAAGGACCTAGGGGTTACAGTGGACAAGAAGATGGATATGAGTCAACACTGTGCCCTTGTTGCCAAGAAGGCCAATGGCATTTTGGGATGTATAAGTAGGGGCATTGCCAGCAGATCGAGGGACGTGATCGTTCCCCTCTATTCGACATTGGTGAGGCCTCACCTGGAGTACTGTGTCCAGTTTTGGGCCCACACTACAAGAAGGATGTGGAAAAATTGGAAAGCATCCAACGGAGGGCAATAAAAATGATTAAGGGACTGGAACACATGACTTATGAGGAGAGGTTGAGGGAACTGGGGTTGTTTAGTCTGCAGAAAAGAAGAATGGGGGGGGCGGATTTGATAGCTGCTTTCAAACTACTTGAAAGGGGGTTCCAAAGAGGATGGATCTAGACTGTTCTCAGTGGTAGCAGATGACAGAAGAAGGAGTAATGGTCTCAAGTTACAGTGGGGGAGGTTGAGGCTGGATATTAGGAAAAACTTTTTCACTAGGAGGGTGGTGAAGCACTGGAATGCGTTACCTAGGGAGGTGGTGGAATCTCCTTCCTTAGAAGTTTTTAAGGTCAGGCTTGACAAAGCCGTGGCTGGGATGATTTGGGGATTGTTCCTGCTTTGAGCAGGGGGTTGGACTAGATGACCTCCTGAGGTCCCTGCCAACCCTGATATTCTATGATACATTGAAGACTAAATTTTGATCTATGAACCACTGCTCTGCTGAGACAATGCAGATCACAAAGCCTAAGATGGACCATTTGAGAGCAGGGACAAAGCATTCTCAGTTGCTGAGGCATGGGGATCGAGCTATGGCACAATCTTCCAGAGGAGATCAGGAGAATCCAGTTCTACCATCTTTAGGAAATGTTACAAAGTGTGCCTCTATGAGAAAGCCTGTCCACCCTAAGTGATGCTGATAGTATAAACATCCCTTCTGTTTCCAAACCCCTATCAACCCCTTTCAAAAAACACAAACAAAAAACCCCGACCCAACCAGAATTTTGTCCCCATAAAGTGAGAAGGGCCAGAGACTCCATGAAGTCCACTAGGGGCTTTGCTATTTCATGAAAGTGTTAGCCTACGATAACACACTTAATTTAACAGAAGATTAACAAGGTTGTGGCCCGCGCTAAAGGAATTGCCAGGGGGCTTTTCTCCAACCCTAGAGCAAGCTAGTCTTGCTAACTCCCGGAGGGACACAGATACACTCTTCTGCTCCAGGACTGACACACACAAGCAGAAATTCTTCGAAAACAGAAGGCTTATGTCTTTAACAGAAATTAAAAAAAAGTTTAATAGAGCAAGCAAAGATATGTAGGATTTAACAAAACATAACAGAATTATATTTAAGAACTATACAATAAAGCGGCACAGCAAAATAAAAGACAGATTATATGGAATATTTCCATATCACATCTGGAGGATACAATAATTACTTTTAAATGTTATATTTTAATATTACCAGTCTGTGAGCAGTGATCAGTACGCCGCAGAATGGGGTGGGGTATATCTCACTCAAAACACAGGTATCCAGCTTTATTGACAGACAGACTCAATCATTCCTTAGTAATACATAGGAAAATCTGACTTACACTCTTTCTTCTAAAATTCTCCCTGTTACATCGGATGGGCCGTCTGTTCTGCCAATAAGATGTTACACAAGCTGAAGATAAAGGTGGCACGTTCAACTGCAGCTGCTGCTGCTACCTCAGACGCTGTGGTAGTGGTGGTTGCTGCCTGCAGGTAGTTGCTTGGTTGTTATGGAAGCTGCAGTGACGCTTGTCTCAGAAGTCTTGGCGGCTGCTGCCTTAGAGGCTTCTGTAGCTACTGGGCTCTAAAGCTGCTGCCCTCTGGAAGAGTCTAGTGCTGCTGCTGCAGGTAGCGGTTCCGAAGGCCGTTGCCAAGGCAACCTCAGAGGTCTGCTGCTGCTTTTCCAGACTCTTCTTAGGATGCTGCTGCAGTTGTCCCGGCTGCTGTTCTTGCTGCTTGTCGAGGCTTCTGATCTTCACAAACCCCCAAAATCCCACACATAAGCCTCATGGCTGCTGGCCTTATAGACTGGTTGCTCTCTCAAGGTCTGCTCATTAACATAATGTACTAGCCTGACTTTAGTCAGACAGCTTCTAGATATTAGTATAATTCTTCATCCTGTCTAAATCCTCCCCTTTTTATTAACATATTTGTACTTCCTGTCTCCCCATGACATCATAGCTATTTTTAGATAGGAAAAGCTCCCTGATGCCATCTTGGATTCTAGATCTTTCTAAGTTCTTTCTTCTGACACCATCTTAGAGTCTAGATCTTTCTAAGCTCCTCCCCCTGACACCCTTGTTTGCTAGAACTTTCCACTGTCATTCCCGTCTCTGCCATTTTGGTCCTCCATGTTGGATTTTCTAATTTTGAACTATCATTAATTTCTACTGAATTACTGCCTTAATCTTAAAAACTGACTACTGTTTTATGCAAGTCAAAGTGCCCTGATGCTGTCGCCACCTTAATTATGTCAGTTGGGAAAGGTAAAAATTGCTATGATATTTAAACCCCTTTCCAAGGTTTTTCTGCAAGCCTTTATTTAAGGTGCTGCAAGGTATCTCAGAACATTCAGCGTGAAATCTCTTGTTACAGAAGGTGCTCAGATGCAAGGATTATGGGTGGCAGTATAAAACCCAAAGAAAGCAAGCTACTCGATGCTATCACAACCAAGCAGTGTACAGGTACAGGCAGGTCAGCAGGGTGCAGAAATATGTTCTCATTAGCTTTCTGGCAGCTTTTTCATGAGTAATGGGGCAATGAAGGAGGAAGAGGAGATAGGAGCGCTGTTGAGTAACACTAACACAAATGCGATAGGTGGTATTCTTCCAGCTAACAGTTTCAAAACTGTAGCATTGTGATTGGGAGAAGAGAAAATGAATATGGAGTATTGCTGACAAACAATGCACGAAAATAGCATCTTGTAAATATCGTTTTTCACCCTGAGATGCAGCTTTCCACTGATGAAAAAAGGGAGGGTGATACATTCTCCCTCATGTCGAATAAACACATTCACTCTGTTTAATTTGTGCTTACCATTTTGTTTGTCATTGTCATTAATGCTGTTGTAGATGAAAATAATCATGGTGCCTTTTCCTCATCTACCCCTGGAAATGTTCTCTTCATCAAGCCACTCAATCAAATGTAAAAATGAGGCACTTGTTCATTTCTGAACAGAGAAAGTAGTGTACAGTCAAATGGGAGAAATCATCTGCAACACTGCAAGAAACACTTTTCGGGCAGCCAGCTTGTTTCTTTCATTTTTGATGCAAAAATAAAATGAAGTAACTATTTTTATTGGTGTTCCCCACCGTATGCCCAAATGCGTCCCTTTCACAGTGCAACACACAATGGGTGAAGGAGTATTAATGATTGACCCAACAGATTCTTATCTAAAAGCCCAATCCTTCACCCATTGAAATCAATGGGGGCTTTGCCACTGGCTTAAGTGGGGGCTGGATCAGCACTTTTAGTGGGGAGGAGTAAGCCACCAACTTGAGGGTTAGATTGTATTGTCACAGGCTAATGATCCATAGAAAATTCTATCCCCAAACTATGAGGGTTAGAGTCACCTCTTTCCATGACAATCTGTCTCATTCTAGACCTGTGCACCCTTGATCCTCCTTCCTCTGCCTGCATACACCCATTCCCTCCAAATGCATAGAGCGAAACTTCATGTTACTCTGAGCAACATGCAACATCCTTGGACTTTTTCTCTTGCAAATATGTAGATATGTATATATGACCTATACCATGAGTAGCAGCTATTACCTCCATAGCTGCGGCCCTGACTCTAAGATGACCATACACATGTGACTTGACTTCCTGTGGAGCCCTATCTACAAACTCTTTTTGTGGAAGCACTTCTACATGCTTGGCCAGAGGAGTGAACATACAACAGTTCCTGCCTTCAATTTCCTTCTGCTATTTCTGTCTCCTGTCCACTCTAGTTTTCCTGCCCCTTTCCTCTTCTCAGCACTGTTCAGCAGAGGGGAGCCTGTAATAACTACAGTTGGAGCTGGACAAGGGTTTATTTTTAAATTTTGACAAAAAAAATCATTGAAATTTCAAGTTTCAATGAAAACCGGACAGTTGACAAAATGTTCACAACCTTTCTCTCCCCTCCCCCGCACACACTTTTTTTTTTTTTAACCTGGGTAGATTTTCAAGGGTTTAAATGGCACTCATGCACCAGGCACCTAGAAGCCTTTGAAAATCTAAGCCACGGGGTCTCAAACTTCATTGCACCGCGACACCCTTCTGACAGCAAAAACTACTACATGATCCCAGGAGGGGGGGGACCGAAGCCTGAGCCCCTTTCCCCCAGGTGGGGGGGACCAAAGCCCCAGGCAGGTGGCCTGAAACCTGATCCCTACTACCCAGGGCTGAAGCCCACAG
Organism: Eretmochelys imbricata; assembly: GCF_965152235.1. Classification (NCBI taxonomy): domain Eukaryota; kingdom Metazoa; phylum Chordata; order Testudines; family Cheloniidae; genus Eretmochelys; species Eretmochelys imbricata. The sequence continues at coordinate 148,706,947 of NC_135572.1, forward strand.
GCTTGGGCTTTGGCCCCGGGACCCAGCAAGTCTAACACTAGCCCTGGCGACCCCATTAAAATGGGGTCATGATCCACTTTGGGGTCCCAACCCACAGTTTGAGAACCACTGAATAACCCCAGCTCTCCAGTACATCAAGTGATGTTATTCATCCTTGAACAGATTACTGTAAAAAAATTAAGAAAAACTGCAGGATTTACACATTCTAAATTTGAAAAGAAAAAATTCTAAAAGTAAGAAGCCTTGACAGAGAGATGGCTTGTGAGCTGGAACACACAGCATGGCAATACAAGACTGATAGGATTGCCTTTTTTGGTATACCTAGTACATACGAGTACAAAATCCATAGTCCATTTTTATCAGTTTGTTTAAATAATACCGTTTCAGACTCACTCACGTTGGGCCAGATCCTGGTCACATTGAACTCATGGGCCACTTGCACATAAGCTGGCACCAGGTGCATAAATTACACCTCATTGCACAAGTTACTCCTCCTGCAACCCAGAAGAAATTCACGTGAAAGGGTGGGCAAGCCGCTTTACATTGCAATCAGATACCACTGCAACTCTGTCAGTGGCAACTTCCTAATGGGTGTAAATCACTGCCCTGGCCACATCCCCTCCTTGGATGATACCACCAGTCTCTTGGGACCCTTCAGAAAGGAAGAGATTGAGACTAGTTTGTACCCTCTCAAATTCCTCCCCCATTGCAATCTTTCCACCAATGGGTGCCTTTGCCAGGATTTACATAAACAAAAGTAAATCATACCAAATTCTGTCTGAGTGAAGCTGCAGGACCCACAGAACTCCCTCTGAAGTCAACATGATTTACAAGGACTGTAATTTATGCTTGGATTCTCCAACTATCTGGTTATATTTAAGAATGAGGTGATTATAGGACAATAGTTGTATGTACTCAGTTTTGGACACTTAAAAAGATAAAGGTAACAGTATAAAGTGATTATAATGTATAGATATTTAAAACTGAAACCAGTCACAGGGGAATTTGTTTTTCTATTTTGTGGATTTCAAAATCCAGAAATTTATTGCAACAAATTTAACCACAGACATAAATGGACTTTGTTGGACGCTGGGTTTGGGCCTTAATCACTGACAGAAGAATTAAAAGCAAGAAATATTCTATGAATGAGAGAATTCAAAATATTACTAATCACATTTTTGTTTTTGTAGAAAATCCTTTTTATTTAGTTTTCAAGTGAACTCCCTCTCATTTGAATTATGACAACATGAATATTGTGATTGTGTGTAATTTTTAGTTGCCAGTGACACATTCCCTAGATATGAGAGATACCTGTAAGTGTCATTTACTTGTTTTCAGTTCTCTCTCTCAGAACCAGCTGTCATTGTGGGCGGAGAGATTTATCCACGTTTCTCTATGATACTCTCAGGAGGCCAATACCCCTGAAATCAAATGACCACAACAGCGTCTGAAAAGACCTGTAGACTTATTAAAGTTTGTTAACATACCAAAACAGCAGAGTTGCTCTCTAGGTCTAGGTTACTAGAGGCTACGTTATTTGAAATTTGATGTTGTGTATCTAGTAGTCCAAGAACTTTCCTTTTACTATCTTGACTGAATCCTGGAATCTTAACTAAAACAAGGGCTTTTGTCCACTCAGTTTAAGAGTATATTGGCATGAGGAGCCCTGTAGTTAAGACTGAGATGGACATTCTAGTCTAAAAACCTTCTTTTCATCCGTTTATAACTTTCTCCAAAATGTTCCTTTTTGACTGAATTATGTTTTATTCTCGCTCTTTTTTTTTAAAGTGTCAATTAAAAGTCCCAATCCTGCAACTTGGTCCACACAGCCCAAACTGCTGTACCTGTATAATCCCTGTTAACTTCTGTGGGGCTCCATGCAGGCCCAGGGGCTCTTCTGCTCATTACATTTTGCTGGGGCCCAAATGCAATATATTATTTGCCAAACAGTACATCATATTGCCTAGATTTCTGTGATCAGGTAATGAAAGATCTTAGACCAGATCCTCAACTGATGTAAACCAGCACAGCTCCACTGAAGCCAATGCAGAGTAATGCTGAACTTACCAGATGAAGATATGATCCTATACAAGAGGGCAGAATAAATGGTATGTATTTAGGGCCTCATTTTCCATTGTCTTGCACCTTGTGTAATCATTTATACCTGTGCAGAGTGAAATCAAAGTGTGTGTAATGCTCCCAGGACCAGAATGGTAGCATTTTGCCCTGGGTGTAGTCACTTGTGTAAGAAAATGGAGAATCAGGCCTTCACTTTGAATAGTTGGACAAATATCTGCCCCAGTTACACCAGTGCAGCCTCAGGGAAGTTACATGCATGTAACTGAGTTCAGCATTTGGCCCACAATTTGTGAGGTTGTGTGTTATTAACTTGTTTGAATGATCACGCATTTTGCCACTGTAGTTAAAATACAGCTCCTCCTGAGAAACTGTCAAATCAAAGTATTTCTTTTGGTCATAGGTTTAGCTAAAATTTGATCTTCCTTGCAGTCTGAAATGGTTCAGCTGCTTACTAAACAATACTCTGTAAGGCGTCTCTCTTACTCTAATCCAAACTCCCACCCCAAAGTATTTTAAGACGGTAATGAACATGGGTAATTAGAGGCATTCCTGCCAAAGTTTGTTTAGTTATACAGTCTATATGTTCTTACAGGTTTCAGAGTAGCAGCCGTGTTAATCTGTATTCGCAAAAAGAACAGGAGTACTTGTGGCACCTTAGAGACTAACAAATTTATTTGAGCATAAGCTTTCGTGAGCTACAGCTCACTTCATTGGATGCATTTTTTCCACTGAATGCATCCGATGAAGTGAGCTGTAGCTCACGAAAGCTTCCATTCAAATAAATTTGTTAGTCTCTAAGGTGCCACAAGTACTCCTGTTCCTTTTATGTTCTTACAGTCATTGATTTGTATTGTTTAAAGTTGCCCAACATTTTTTGTTAATAATTTAATTTAATTTCTATGCTTAGATGGTTGCTCTTCCCACCCACTTCCCACCTGCATTTTGCAAGATGCTCAATTAGTCACACAATACTCACCATGCAGAATCACACCCTATTTGAATATGCTTTGTTCATCAAAATCCTTGTGTAAGATCTTGAAGATCTACTGTATGCTTACAAGCAAATCCTTCCTGTGATGGAGCAGCTGCCCCTCACTGGTTGGCAAAGGGTTAATAGCAGCCCTTGGAGCAGCTGCGCAGAACCCAGCCAGGCTGGGCCCTATCAGAACAGCTGTAGGGCAGAGAGGAGCGCAGTCTCTTCCTGGAGCGTGAGGGAGAAGAACTAGCTGCCTGTAGAGAGAAGTACCTGTCACAGAGCAGTATTGGGCAGAGTCAGGGGAGCAAGCGGAGCTCCAGCCTGGCTGGCTCCCAGACTGTGGCCTTAATACAGGGGCTGAGTACGTGCTGGGGCTACAGGGAAGTGGCCCAGGGAAAGCACGTAGTGGCAGAGGGGAAGGAGAGGCAGTGAGCGGCTGACAGCTATAGGGTCCCTGGGTCGGGGCCCAGAGTAGCAGGGGTGCCTGGGCCCCCCTCTTGCCCTACTGGCTGCTGAGGGAAGTGGCCAGCCAAAGAACTGCAGTTTGCCCCTGAGCAAGGGGCTGGACTAGCGGCTTCAGTTTGCCACTGAGGCAAGAGGCCAGGCAAAGGATTGCCGGTTGCCCCGGAAGGGTGGAGAAGACAACAGAGTTGGGGCACTGCCGGAGGAACCATGCCCTGAAGATGACACCAAGGTCCGGGAGCAATGCGGGTCCCCACAGACAGCAGAGATGGTGGAGAAGCAGTGATGGAAAGTGAGACACCACAAGAGGAGGGTGCCCTTCTGAGGGGCAGAGCTAATTCCCAAGCAACCAGCAGGAGGTGCCACAGTGGTGAGCACAACCCATTACACTTCCCTTCAACACATGAGCCTAAATGTTAGGCTCTCTCAACTGAGGGGAGCCACTCCATGACCATTTTTGCAGGCTGAAGGGTGCAGCATGACCCAAATGTAACTCCTATCTTCTAAGCTGTGTGGTCTACTGGATAGAGCACTGGATCAGGACTCGGGGGTCATGGATTCTGTTGCCCAACTCTACCACTATCCTGCTGGGTGTCCTGGGGCAAGTCATCACTTCTCTCTGCCTCAGTTTTATCACCTGTAATATGGGGATAATGATACTGACCTCCTTTGTAAAGTGCTTTGAGACCTGTGGATGAAAAAAAGTGTTATACAAGAACTAGGTAAAATTAATTATGTGGGGAGGGCTGGAGGATCTGCAAAGGGTCAGTTCCTCTAGCCTCATCCTGCTTTGCCCGAACTGCACAGAAAAGCACCATAAAGTGGAGTTCCACACCACATTCAGGGGTCCATACACCATGATCTCCTTCCCCAAAGCCTGCTTCCTTCTTGTACTACAAAGGTGCAGCAGTTTTGCTGCCAGAGGCCCTGCATGACCATGAAACAGGAGGCAGGATTTGGCCCTAAATAGTAGCTTTTAGGTACACAGCTGGCATGCCACAATTAGAATCTCTAACTCAGAATGTTTATATGCTTTGCAATATTAGTTGAATACACTTTGTTTATTTACATGAAAATAAGAGTTGTATAAGCAAGGCTAATCAGAAAAGGTTAGTATTTTTTTGTGATGTCATTAGGGTGAACCACAACAGACATGAAATAGTTAAAACTTTCACATTGATGCTCTCCTGATTTCTTGTTTCTGAAAGGAATATTGTTAGTATGAATGTGTTTTCTAAGTGAGCCTTGACTTCATAAATGGCCCCATCTGCAATCATTCAGAATAATGGGCCATATTCGGTGCTACACCTTGCAGGAGACTTAGCCCAGGTGAGGACGAAGATGTCTTTCTGCCATCTTTGAATTCTAGACCCGCCTGAACCTGCCTAAAGCAACCTAGGGCCCACAGCGGGTCACTGTTGTGCATGTATTCATGGTTATGTTCATCCATATACAAGAAGAACAAACAGAAATTGGCATTTAGTGCAAAACGTTGCTGTCATGGGGCCAAATTCACCCTCAGTTACACTTCTGTCCCCTTGGTGAAGTCACTGGAGTTGCACAGGCATGCATAAAGACAGAAGGACATGTTACTTCTAAGCTGGCCTTTATTCCCCATGGAAATGACTGCAGGATTCTGTTTCAGGCTTGTGAAATCCTTACATAAAGAATCAGTCTTAGCATGTGAAACAATTCCATTCCTCCCACCTCTACAGACATAACCCATTCATGTCCACCATTATTAAGCCACTGTTTACATGATCAGCTTAAGGATTCTGTGAAGAGTAAACTATAGGGTTAGAAAAATTGCTTCTCACCTAACCTGCCCATTTAAGGCATCTTTCATGCTGGCAAGAAGGATATGTCACCTCCCACAAGGCCATATACCCCTCCCATTGTGTACAGTATTTAATTGTAAATCAACTTTCTGAAAAAAGTTGATATTTTAAATGTGACTTATGACATCTGTTGCTTTTCTTAGACCTCCTTATCCTCTCTGGTTTCACTCCACTTGTTGTTTGGCTTTGCTTCAGACTGGATAATGAAGAATTGTATTAGCAATGCAAATACTGGTACTGCATTAATATGTGGCAAATCCCCAGACTTTGCTGGTGACATTGCGCTACAGAGCAACACCCCCCAGAAAAGTTAAAAACAAACAAACACTGACAACTTGGCAAAAACAGCAGACCAAGCAGGGCTCAATTATTTATGCTAAAACATCCTTGAAACCCAGATGTCAAGCAGTAACATCACATTAGAAGGAAAAAATATCAAGGAAGTAGAACAGTTTGCCTACCTTGGCAGCTCTATATTTGCCAAGGGAGATCTCAAGAAAGAAGCAACATCGAGGATAGGAAAAGTATCCACAGCATTCGCTGAACACAACATATAGAAATCAAAAATAAACAGCACCAGAACAAAAACACTTTTTTTATTCAAATATAATCTCAGTGCTAACACATGGCTGTGAGAGCTGGAATTCTACTAGTGTTAGTAAACTAGATGCCTTCAAAAATAAGGGCCTAGGAAAGATTCTGGGAATTAGGTGGAAAGATATCACCAAAGAGATCTGAGAAATCATCAATCAGCAGCTCATTTCCACCTGACTCAAAAGAAGCACTAGACATATTTGGGGCATGTACTCTCGATGGCAACATATAGACTCGCACATGAAGCTATCACGTGGAAACCAACTGGTGTGAGAAAAGAGGGAGCCCAAAAGAAATCTTAAGAAGAACTCTGAGCACAGAGGGCAGAATAGTTCTTCTCTCTACCACAGAGCAAATGGAAGCAACAGCAAATGATAGAGAGGAATGAAGAGTGGCTTGAGAATGGTGTTTAAAAGAAAAAAGTAGATCCATGCATGTGTCTTCCTATGCTGTCTCAGCATCTGATTCTTCTCTCTCCCCGTAAACACTTGTTCATCTCTCTCTCCCTTGCTTGTGTTCTCTACCGCTTGCCCTAGATTTTAGGTCTCTCCACTCTTGTCCCATCAGAATTTCTGTATGACACCATGGTTCTCTTTTCTTTCCCCATGACTTTCCTCCTCTCTCCATCTAACAATTCACACCCATCTTCTCCTCCTCATCTACTCTCACATAGGGCTTAGGAATTTTAATGGACAACTAGTAGCTAGAGAATTACATCCATCAGGCAAAGGAGTGTAGTGCAAGATTGAGGGGAACACCAGCCCAGTGAGAAGCCAACCCCTACCTCCAACTGCTGGGAAAGAGGAAGCTGCTGAGATTATCTACCAGAGTGCTGTCGCTGGATCAGATGGGGCAGGGTGGGGGGAAGAATCCATCTTTAATATCAGCAGTAAGTGGAACATGGAAGAAGGAGCATTTGATCTGTTTCCTCATTCCCACCCAAGAGCCTCTTGGCAACTGCAATTCTTTTACATTGGTTTATAACAATGCATGTCTTCAAAGTTATCTTTGCAAGGAAAAGGTGTAGAAACTTATTTAAACTGAAAGTGGAGATCCTCCTTTATATTCATAATCAGTGGGGCCTGCAGATCAGCTATGCCAAGACTTGCAAGGATCTTAGGACGCACTCAGAGCACAGAAGCAGGCATAAAGATGTTCTGGCCTGTTTCATATATCATCTGGATTTCTCCTCATGGCAGCATGGCAAGGAATGGATGAGATTTGACACTTGAGTACTGTTGTCAGAAAGGTAAACAGCTGAGACAAGGTGTTTTTTCTTAAGCCAGACAATGTGTTGCTAAGTCAGGATTTTGGAACTTGGTAGTGTGTCTAATGCAAATAAGATTTAATGTAACTGTCTCGCTCTGAAACACGAATGCTCCTAGCAGATTCCAAAAATAAATTCAAAACACCCCTGTGCTTATAAAACAACCAACCACATCCCATATCAAATCAAAATAGTTGTGCATGTTTGTACATATGTCACTGGCAATGACAGACACTGGGCCAAATTCTGCTCTTGGTAACACTAGTTTATCTTGGACTCACCCCCATTTCTATATTTAAAAGTTTGGGTCGTTCTACAAATACCCTTGCAGGACTGCAGAAACAGCAGACTATACAGTTCCCCTCTCTTCCATGAGATTTTGTGATGTGGAAACATGGATATTTTTACAGAATTAGGTTTCTAGCAATCAACGTGCTCTCTGATTCTTCCATTGATGTTACAGCCCAGTGCGTATAATATCACAATCAGGTGGCAAGTATGTGGACATGAATGGGTTATGTCTGCAGGAGTTGTCCATTTATAAATGGAGACCTGCCTGCCTATGTCAGACATACTATCATCATTAGAAATGTTGATTCTAGGTTAGAATGGAGGTACATTAGTGGCGCATTGTGAGGAAACTTGAATTTCTACTGCCTCTTCTATAGCTGTCCTGGAAATTAAACAGAAGACTGCAATTCACTAGAGATGTCAGTTCAGAACTTATCATAAGCACCAAAATGCATTTAAAAATACCCATATTGTTTGTTAATTTCTAAGGCAATCCTCTCATCATCATCTTTAGCTTTCCTAATCCAATTTTATACCCTGCCAGTTTTACTTGATATTTTTGGGTTCTTCTCCATTTTGGAATCTAAATCTGAGTGAGGTTTACAGCATTAATTGGCATGTTGTGTGCGTGTCATTGAAGATAATGGCATAGTACATATTTGCTTTTTGTGGCATGCCACTTACGCTGTGTCAAACTAGCAGTGACTAGTGTGGCTTCAAAGGCATGTCACAATCAAAGAACATGTGGTTGACATATTTACATCTTCACTGACATTTATGGAATCTGCTACAAAAATGATGCTCCACTCTCTTTTTGAAACAAACATCTTTGACAGTATACATGACTTGTTTGAGGATATAGCGCAGTGAGGGGCTGCAAGATACTACACTGATCTTTGCAGTAATACTGAAGTAAATGGTCATTGTGCAGTAAACAGTAACTAGGATGAAATCTGACATTTTTCCTTTCTTGTATCATAGGCTGATCATTTGTGCCCCTATTGCAGCTGCAGAGAAGTATATTCTCACTGGCTTCTCATCAACAGCTATTTACAAGGTCTTCCATGCTAAATAAGGCCCCAGTCCATCAAACATTTTGCATGCTTAACTTTAATGAAACTACTCACATACCTGAAGGTACTTCAGTGGGTTGACTCACTTGTTGAAAGCCAAGCACATGCATGTGTCTTTGCAGGACCGGGATCTAAATACTCCTATTTTCCTTATTATGCTTGTTAAAGAAATATCCCCATTCCTCTTGTTCAGTACTTTGAAAATAATTCATTCCTACCTCGTCAAAGGCTTGCAATGTGAAACATTCATTTTCAAAGCTATTTAATTCAACTATTTGGAAAATACAATCTGACTAGTAAACTAGAAGCCTTTAATATTTTTTCTAAGTATGTAATGTTTCGAAGTGACTGGAACTTTGGGAAAAAAGTCTATGGGTCTTATACTGTGGCCATAGCTGAGGTCCACACACAGCCCTCAGTCCATGTGCAGAATTCCCACTGACACACTATAAATGGGTCTCCCTTGTTGGCTCTGTACAGTCAGGGGCATTGTTCAGTCACAGACTCAGGAAATCATCAGTTCACATTTGAAGTTTACCTTTAAGGCTTAAATCCCCTTTGTTGGCCAACCACTAAATGACAACATAATCCTTGAGTACTTCTGACATTACATCCAGCAGAAGACCATAGAACATCTATGCAACAGATAACGTATTGCTCCATTGCACACGCTGATTTGTTACTATAAGGCTATTTCAACTATTTTGGTTTTTATTTTAAAGAAAACTTACAAATGAAAAAGTTACCTGGACTTTGCAGACAGATACAGGAGGAAAAGGTATAGCGGTAGGTCAAATTGGATCTTAATCTGGAAAATGTCCCAAATACAGTATTGTTCAGTCTCCCCAGTTGGTACTTTGTGTTATGCTACCTTATAGAAATTGTCATAGTTGTATCTTTAAAAGGACAACAGCTTTGAAGATTTGAGACTTTGCTGATCTACAGTTAATAAAAGCAAGAATAAATTTGAGTTACATATAGCAATAAATGAATTAGACTACTGATGAAAACAGCCTGCCTGATGAATGAAAGTAAGTGTCTTAGCTGGTAGCCGATTGCTGCAAAGCTTCAAGTAACAATGAGAAAAGCAAAAAATATTGGTTCATAAATGGGTGGAGAACACTAAGGAATTTGGAATAAAATATCATCTGAAAATACAAGGGTTATTCTCTAATTTATTGTATTATGGTGCTCCCTAGCACTTGTAGTGCATCCTTAGTAATAAATGAGTGACATTCAGAAGCAATAATAAAGGCAGAATATAGATGATACAGTATAGATGATCCAACACAACTGTAATTGTCTGACAATGTCTACACTACAAACTTAAGTCGACTTAATTTAAGTTGACATACAGTTGTTTTTCATGTCCGCAGTACTCTTTATTGGTGGTGCGTGTCCTCACCTGCATTGACTTAAGAGGTACAGTGGGGAGGCTGAGAGTCTGGGCTTTCAGCTCCCTGAGCCCGGCTGCCACCTAGACTCTCAGCGTCTCGCTCCCAGCTGATTAGCTGAGGGGGAACCAAGAGCCTTGGTGCCAGCCTGGCTCCAGCTGGCTAGCTCTGCAGGGAGCAGGGAGTTGAGCGCTCCGGGTGGTAGCCGGACTCACAGCTGGAGCCCCCGCACCTTCCCCAGGGTCACAGCTCCCAGTGCAGGGTTCACAGCAGGGAGCCTACCAGCTTTTCTTGTCAATTTCACTGCTGCCTCAGACTCCTGGGGGCACTGGGGCTAGCAGCTGAAGCTATGAAATTGACAAAAAAGGCTGGTATGCTCCCTGCTGTGAAGTTGAGCCCAGCACTGGGCTCATAGCTAGGGCGGTCACCCAGGGTGGGGGTCAGGGACTCCAGCTGTGAGCCCAGTGCCCAACTGATAGTGGCGGGGGCGGGGCGGGGGGCACTGTGAGCCCAGTGGGAGGATCAATTTCATGGTTGGGAGCCTACCAGCCTTGCTTGTCAATCTCACAACTCCACCTGTGTCCCCTCTTTCAGGGCAGAGCTGTGAAATTGACAAGAATGACAGCCAGCAGTGGAAGTAAGTAAGGCAATGCATATATGGACTCTGCTACACCAACATAAGTGCTACACCTTTCACGGAGGTGGAGTTATGAGGTCAGTGTAGCAGGGCACTTACATCAGCAGGAGCAAGGCTGTAGTAAACTGCCTTAAGTGGACCTAACTCTGTAGGGTAAGGCCAGACCTCAGTAGCAACTAAGGTGAGTCCTGACTGACATTTATGAAAATGAACAAACAGCTTTTACCTGCAGCCAACACCTGTGAGGAACTCCTTGAGCCAAGTGAGAAGTAGTCAGAGGATAGAAATAATTAGAGAAATGCACACTTATCAGTCACTAACAGAGATGGATTTTAAAAAGTGTATCCACCAGTTATAATTCAGAGCTGTAAGTGAAGTAATTGGAGTTAAATTAATGTAAAAAACAGATTCAAATGGGGCCTCAGATTTTCAACAACAGGTATAGTCTTGGGCAATCTTTTAGCAAATTTAGCTTAAGATTGTTCATTCCTCTTTGGTTTGGTGAAATGATTTACTTTTTAAAGCTGTGACAGTTACTGTAAATCAGATTTAAAATATCGTTTCTTGGACAGCAGTAAATATCTCCTCTGTTTTAAATGAAAAAGAAAAACAACAACCCCCAGATATGTTGTTGTGGGGTACTGCATAATAGCTCAGATAGGAAAATTCTCTTACACTGCCAAAATCTGGGGGGTGGGGGGGTAGAATCAAAAGTTCTGCAGCAACTACTCTGGCCCCTGAGCTGGAGAAGAGCCTGTAAGTTCACTCCCCAACTCCACTCGCCACACTCTATACAATAATGCAGAGAGTCCTTGGATAACCTTGCAATCTGAGCCCTCTGTGAACCAAACAACTGGACTCTCTCAACCAACTCACTCTTCATAGTCTCGGCCCCTTTCCCTCATGCAGCACCCTAGGCAAGACCATGTGGCCAGGGGGAAGAGAGAGGACAGTGCTAAGCAGGCAGATGACCTTTCCTCCATATTCTTTTATGGGAGAAGAGGAGTGTGCGCGCAGAGGGTTTCCAATACCTACAGCTTATAGGGCACAATCTACTCTCATGTTTTAGCTGATCTGAGCTCTCCTGAACTACAGCCACGCTAGTCAGCATTAATTCACACTAGGGAACAGTGTTGACATATCCGTAATGCTTTCTGTATAGCATCAGACAGGTGAATTTAGATTTATGCTGCAGCCAGCTACATGCTGATCGACCGAGATATACAGAGAGCTACTAGCTCTTGTGACAAGGAACACTGCATAAAGGTATAGGCGAGAATCTCCAAGGCAACTAAGGCTGCCAACTTTCTGAGCTTCCGGTTCCCCGAACAAGGTTAAATTAAATTGTCCTTTAAGGATCAAGAGGACAGATTTTTGAAAGGATTTTTTTTTAAAACGAACAAGAGGAAAATTATGATTTTTACCAAAGGAAAAAAACATACAAATGCCTATCCTCTCTTTTTACATTGAGAGGCAAATGTGTTATGATCCGTTACATTACTTGTTACACTGAGAGACACTGATGCACAAGCATAGGAAGTCAGAGGCCCTGAATTCTGCCACCATGTGGTTAAAGGTGGAATGCTTAGGCAATCCTCTTTTAAAGGCAGTGAACAGAAGAAGTCAGTTGTGCCTTCACTGTAATTTAAGGTCTTATTTTTCTGCCAGGAGATGCATGAAAGATAAGGAGGAAAAAAAAAAAGCTTTTAAAGAGTAGAATTTACTCCATAGTTACAGCTGAAAAGGCTCTTGAATGAGGGACTTTTCACATAAGAGGTATAGGTCAAGTGTGACATAGGTGGCTTTGTCTTTCAATAAAAATGCATTACTTACCTTAGTTCAGGTACAGTCATTGATTGAAGAATATTTAGGTTTCTGGTAGGACTGTTAGTTATGCCTAAGTATCTGGCTGATCAGGTATATGTTATACAACACTTTTTACATTGGTCTAGTCTGTAATCAGCACTAGTCCCATAGTCTTAGGCCTTGTCGCCACAAATTTTGTACCTATTTAACTTTAGTTTAAAAAAAAAGTGGTTATACTGGTACAACAGAGCATGTATGCCGTTATACCTGTATAACATTTATACCCATAGAGCTTATTCTTGTATGGGACGGGTACAGCTAAACAGGTATAGTTAAGTGGTACAACTTGTGCGTTTAGGCAAGACCGTAGAAAAAGTACAAGGATGACCATGTGGTAGCAGCATCAGTCCCCTTCCTTCCCTCTACCAGGAAGCTCCCACGATTATCCCCTTTACAGAAGGCTCCTGTCTCTTTCACCTATTCTTCCTGGTCTATAAAAGAAAGTTTACTACCAACACTTCTACCCACACTGTTTTGACCACTTTGGAGGAGGAAGCGGGCATCCTTTGTAAGGGGTGCCACATGCAACCTTCCTAACAGTGGTTCTAGTCAAAGTACTAAAGATAAAGCCAGTCAGGAAAGGGAACACATTTACCCCCCAAAAAATTCCCACATTTTCTAATCACACTATCCTGATCAGCCAGATACTTAGGCATAACTAACAGTCCTACCAGAAACCTAAATATTCTTCAATCAATGACTGTACCTGAACTAAGGTAAGTAATGCATTTTTATTGAAAGACAAAGCCACCTATGTCACACTTGACCTATACCTCTTATGTGAAAAGCTTATGCATCATTAACTTTGCCACTGAGCCCATGAAAATTAAAAATTTTAGCTGGAAATTGAAAGTTATTCCACATCTCATCAATACGCACTCCTAGCACCAGCCTATACATATTTCTCAGTCATTACACTTTTAAATGTGTCTTGATGTTATTTTCTAGCATTCTTTGTGCATTTGTCAGACACTTGCAATAATTAAATGACAAGTTGTCCAGAACTGCACACACCACATTACGAAGCTCCAGAAAGAAAAATCTGCTCTTTGACTTCCTTACAATGAAGATAAACACAATAGTAATTTTATGGTACTTAATTTAGATCACTGAGGAACTTAAAGTGAGAAAGATGAAGACTCAGTGGTCCTTCAGGTGGACAGACTTCCATCCACATGAGGGACATGCAGATATAAGCACTATGACAGCATCTCGTCTGAGGCTTTCAGACAATACCAGTTCTAAAGTGAACATTGTTCACAAAAGAGAGAAATTTCTTCTCTTTTATTATGGGCCCTATTCTCCACTCCATACTCATGTGAATACTCCCACCGATTTAACTTGGTCAGCATGAGATAACTTGGAAATACAATACAGATGATTTAGCACTTGAGATGAAAGGCAAATATTAGGCAATTTATGATTCATTCTCTAGACAAGTTTTCTAGATCTGCTGTCCATATAGAATTAGTGTCTCCTGCTAGCAAGCGTTTTATTTTCTTTGCCTGTCTCTCAGCTTCTACAGAAGATGGTCAAGACAAGTTTTCTGTTATTCTTAATTTATATTCTGGAGGTGCCCTAAGGCCTTAGTTCAGAAGGGGCCTCAATATGCTAGGCACTATACAAATGCATCAGAAACAATCCATAAATCTGGGATAATACATCTGGTTTAAACTGCAGCCTTTTTACAAATTTACACTTACATGCTATGGCTAGTGGCAAATCGGCTTCAATAGAAAATAAATACAGCAGTGTATTTTGATATTGGCTGAGCTGCTTAGGAAAGGTAGGTGTCAGAGTTATTTTACATCTACTTAATTTTGTTCAGCAGACATAAAACTGAACACAGGGCATCTTTGAATGCCAGGACAAGCATGTTTGTGGTGAACACAGGCTTACGACATTATACAAAGATATTACTTGTAGCATGAGAACTTCAGTAAAGTTCACGGGCATAATCCTGAACACTCCTCCTGACTTCAGTTTACAATAGTAATTTTAGCCCATGTAGCCTCCAGTCAGTTTCAGTCTCCAGCATTTTATATACTAGCACAACGCCAGGGTGTTCAGGTTCACTAAGCTGCAGTGCCAAGTTCAAAATCATTAAAAAACAGGTTGTGTGGAAACTTTAGAGAAAAGCCAGATTCTTTCTCCAGCCTCTCCCCCATGGTCCCTTTGGAGCTCCCTTTTACTCAACAGGGAGGATTAGACTGAAGTACTGAAATGACTCCTCAGCATCTAAGTCCCAAGCCTCACCTGTAATATGGAATCTGATTGTGCAAAGTACTGGGGGCCCTCAGTTCCCATTGGATGAAAAGTAAGTTAGGTTTGTTCATAGTGAAAGAAGGTTGCAATCTAAAGGTGTTGTCAGTAAGACAAGAAAGGAAAGACTTTTGTCTTGGAAGGGTCTCTTTTTACGATATTTGGCACACTAACTCTTATAGCTATACATGCATTAGAATACATTCTCCAGAAATGTTGCTGGAATATTGGCAAGAATAGAGGAATCCTGCATCTTGACAACTTCAGCCCATTGGTACATGGAAATTCTGATTCTTATTTATATTAAGGTCTCCTTGCATCACTCCGGCAATTTAAAGGGGCTTGAATGGGGGTGTAAATTACAATTATGTTTACACTTATAAGGCCACTTTTCACTGCCAACCAGGGAAGTACAAAGGGGCCTTAGTGTAAATGAGAATTGGGAGTAGACGCATGTGGACGGAAGTGGATATCAGAATTGCATTCTTTAGGCTGAATTCTTCATAAATGTAAATTTAAAGAGACTATGCACTTTAAAATTATATATAGTGTCTACGTGCACTTGACTTTATATATATAAAAAAAAACAGGGCAGTCCTAGTTCTTCATATAATGTCCCAGTGTCCTTAGAACTTCTTTTGGGCTGCCTGAAGTGTCCTACTTTTTCATTTCATCAATCACAAGGTTGAAGAGTTTTATATAATTTTAAAAAAGGGTTTGTTCAAGAAACATTGCTGCACCAAGCGGAGTTTGCTCTGTTTTGAGCAGAAACAAACAGTCCCATGGAATAAGCCTTTGGTGTGATGAAGAGTGACTAGAGGGAGAAGAAAAGTCAAGTGAATGTAGACACTAGCAAAGCTCTTCTTTTAATCTAAATGAACGTTAATGACACTCGTTTAATGTTTGAGGATAAAGTCATTTACAACATTAAGTTACTGGGACACCCTGCACTTTGAGAAATATGCCCGGAAGACTGCCAGCTTTAGAAGCCATCACAGCACACTTTTAAGTGCTGTTTTGTGTGGAGAGGAGTCTTTTGCAACCCTGAAAAATACCACCACAACTGTGTCCCTGGTTTCGATTGTGGAAAATCTGGTCATTTTCTGTAAACTAAATGTCACATGCCAACTGGTGATTTAGTTGGTGTAGGTCCTGGTTTGAGCAGTGGGTGGACTAGATGACCTCCCGAGGTCTTTTCTATGGTCATAAAACTGGAATAAGCAGCAAAGTAGATCCCTGCTTTAGTATTCTGTGGGGACTAAAGCCCTGGTGTAAGATCTACTCCAGACAATGGAGTTACACTCATTACACCACAGCTAAATATATGCCCAGGAAGGTTAAAAACGGTAGAGTCATAAATTAAAGTCTTGGTTTTATTTTACACTCTGATAGTTGCTTTTCACCTTCACCTTCTGCACTTGACATGTAAGTAGCTTTCATCTGCACACTCACTGAATGCCAAATTGGTAGAAGTTATTTTATTCAGACCCTTTTGGGGCTTGATCATGAGATAACAAGTGTTCAGTGCTGCCCTTAAAAGCATAATGATTAAAAACAGGGGCCCTGCTGTGCCATTGCATTAGTCCAGATTACATAGTTGTAACTCACTGAAACCAAGGGATTTGCACAAGCATAAAGTGGAATAGCACCAGAGCACCTGGTCCTGCATTAAACGAGAATGCTGCTGAGTGGCTGCCAAGTTACTCCTGTACAGTAGGAACAGTCAAGACTAAAGAGGGGAACACAACCATGCAACTCGTTAGCATGAGGAGGATTATGCTTAAGATCATCTCTATTTATTCAGTCCCATTCTCCACCCCCTTTTTAAAATCTATCAATTTGCAAGGAAGGGAGGTGGTATGCAGAGAGTTTGAGATTTACTTCTAATCAGGACTTCATCCTGCAGTTTAGAAATGTGTAAGGGCAAAGTAAAAAGTGACGAACAAGACAGGGCAGGGGAACCCAATCCTGTATAAAGGAGAGCCCTGTTGAGCAGCTGACAAGTTATGCCAGCCTACTGGAGAAAAGCAAAAGTTAGGTCATGCTAAGAAATCCCTTGTCTTTAACTAGTGGCAAGATTGTTGCGGGCAAAGACTTAAGGCTTGAACCAGGTACACTGAAGTCAGTGGAAAGATCCAGGGTGCAATGAATTAAGTCCTTATTGACCAAATTCTGCTCTCAGTTATGGTGTAAGTCTGGAGTAATTTAATTGACTTCAGTTGAGTTGTTTTGGATTTACATAACTGTAATTGAGAGCAAAATATGCGCCATCATCTTCTCTGGGGGAATGGAAAAGGCAAATTATTTATCTGGTTTTAAATTTGTAGAGCCCAAAACATTAAAGGATTTAAACAAAGAATGAGTTTGACCCATGTGCTGCTTACAACTTGTTGCACCATCTCCCTGGCTTCGGTTCTCTATTTCTCTTCATTGGGTTTCCTCATGCAAGCATCCCTTTAGAGATCCAAGGTAGTTTTGCTTGTGCTCTCCCTCACTGCAGCACTTTCCCAGTGCTACTCATTTTGCAGAACGTGGATGCTGATAATGCGCCAGCTCAGCAGCCAGGTGTCAATTCTTCTGCCTTCACTGGTTTGGTGGTGCCTTTGCCTCAAGAACCTGTGATTTTACTCAGTTGGCAGCACAGATTCTGCCAAGACCAAGTGCTTCAGATCCTTTCTCTAGAGGGTGTAAGATTGTGTAGGCATCTTCTTCCCCAGGAAAGAGACAAAGATTAAACAAAGGCAGAATTTTTTTTCCCATAGCTTCCTTATTGTTTGCACTGGCAGTTTAAAGGTGAGCACACAACTGTTATTTAGCACAGTCAGACAGTGGCCACCTCCCAAACACCGCCTCCCTCATGGCTTCCGGGGCGGGGGGAGGGAGCAGTGCGCTGCCAAATGCCCCCCCGCTTCAGTTTCCCCCTTTCCAGGGCTCTCCCAATTTACCCACCAAAACGACTCTTCTCTGGTTCATCAACACCCTTCCTTGGGGCTGGATTTATTAAAATAGCAAAATCATTCCCAAAATAAAGTTCAGAAATCTCCATCAGCCTTTCCCAGCGGGGCAGGGGGAGCTCTCAGTCTTCCCTTCCTGGAGCTTTCTCCCTGACGACTCAAGGCTCCTTACTCGAGCCCACCAATGCCGGTGGACATTGTCTGTCTTAGCAAGCTTCTGCTAAAAGCACTCACTCACGACACTTCTGCTGCTTCCTGAGGTTCTACAATCAGGTCCTCCATACCCAGCAGGCTCTACTAATTACACCCCACAACTCCATTCTAGGTGTGGCAGGAAGTACTAATTGGCTGCTGCTGGCTCGCTCCAGGCCTTAAAGGGCCGGCCACCCCATTATTGGCACATACCAAAATCTGAGCTTTGAGGAGCATTTCAACATCTAAAGGCTAACTTCTGAACCTCCTCACTGGTTTTATAAAATCACCTATTCTGCAAATTAAATTAAAAGTGCAGAGTAACTCCCATTTCAATAAAGGGGAGTACTTCTGGAGTAAGGTAGTAGTCAGATTAACAACAAAAACAATCTCTTATAAAGCACTTTTCATCAGTAAATCACCACCACTTTCTTATCAATAGGAAAACAGAAAAAGAAACCTAGCAGGCCAGTGGCAGACCTAGGAATAGAACCCAGATCTCATGAGCCCCAGTCAAGTAAAAAATCAGCATCTGGCCCTAATAAAAATATGCCCGTTTCTTGTAAGAAGGTACCAGTGGAGATCTTTTTTTGTGCTACAAAGAAAATGAGGTGCTTTTGACTTGCTTCATACTGGATAGCTCTATATCCCTTGCTGGAGCCAGAAAATGGGTATTTGAAAATCCATTACAGATACACACAAGGCAGTATTGTCCAGCATGACCTGGTACAGAAGCATCCTGATGTCTGGGAGTAAAACAAGTCCCTACACTTTTATCTGGAATCAGATAAATGCTTCAGAGAACTCATTCTAGCTTCCCTGATACCTTGAGGCTAGATTTGCAAGCATGTGTAACAGAATCTCCCAACTGTTAGTTAGCTCAAAGCAGGGCTCACTTCAAGGTCTGCTAACCACTCTGCTGGGGACACTGGGGCATGGCCAATAGGTAACTCGAGGGGATGGAAGACCACGAGTGTCGATGAAGCCCCCTCGCACTAGGCCCAGGTGTCCTTGGCCCCCCCTCCCGCCTGGAGGCACACACAGCAGTTATGCTGAGGATCTGCAACAATATGCTGCAGAGTCAGACTGCCTGAAACTAAGCAAGGCCAAACAGGGCAGATATGGAAGAACAATGCTGAATAAAGCAGCTTTATGTATAGTTTAACAAATGATACAGAGAATCAGGGAACTAGCTGGGAACTGGATTGGCTGCCTATATGGATACTTGGGGCAGCTTGCTATTGGATAAGTATGCTGGGAAAAAGGATGTATAAAAGCCTGTGTAACTTCCTGCTCTGGGTACAGGATTTGAGATTTTATTCTCCCTGTACCTTTTTGCAGTTGCAAATAAACTTTTCTGCTTCTCCACCCCGTTGTGATTATTGGGTGTAGCACACTGGGTAACGAACCAACTCAAGCTGTTGTTCAACCTCTCGGCACTGGGTGCCGGCAACAACTCCATCTCTTCCCCAGGTGGCCTAATTCTTTAAAAAAATAAAAAATAAAAATGCTCCTGTCAGGTTTAAATGGTGTTTCTCAGTATGAATGATCAATAGTTTCTCTACTCTTCCCTTCCCCAGTTCAAGCAAGAACTATTTTACCTTGGCACATCAAGAACTTAAACCGCATTATTCCCTAGTTTGCAGCTTTGCTGGACTGGCAATCTAAATGATTGATCCACAATTTTTGGAGCTCACAGTTAATTATAAGGCAGCTTGTGGGCTTTGCTGAGACAGCTTGTTGGTTCAAATACACGAGGACCTAATTCTCAGTAAGTGAAGTTCATTTCTTTTTTTAAAGTCATACTATGTGAAAGAACAATCATGCTTATAAATGGATAACCTTAGGGGGGGAAAATGAAAATGTTTAAACATTTTTCTGGGGTAATCACTGTGTTAAAATAACTGTAGTTTCTTCTGCTTCATCATAGCTGCCACAATGCTTAATACAGTCTCCTAGTATCACTACATTACTGTAGAGTTGGAATCAAGAAGGCAATTCCAAGTGCCCAAAACTTAAAGAACATTGAAAACACCAACCCTGGAACGGCATAAGTTGTTCTCTGCCCTCATCCCCCAATCATAGCTTCTTGCTGTGAATACATGGTGGCGCAGCTTTGTGAGGACATTTTCCTGCATGACTGAGAAGAGGAGGGAGAACTCAGTCGTGGTGACTTTAATAAGACCCTTGCAAACTTGGAAGATAAATGTTGTTATAGCACAGTTTGGCACAATGTTACAAGGAGGAGCAGGTAGGAATGCCTGTAGTTAAATCTGGCTATAACTAGTTTCGCCTTGTCACTTCTAGACTCAGCTTCTCTCCCTCTGCATTCCACATGGACAGCCTTCCTTCTGCCTGGGCACCAGCTGGGCACCAGCATAGGCAGTCTCCTTGGTCTCAGTTCCTGTGACTGGTTCTGCAGCAGCCCCTGGTTGTCAGGTGGAACAACTGCAGGAAAAGCCCTCAGCTGCTGCAGCCCTCTAATAGAGCATGTTCCTCCACTCTCACTCCTAGGGATGCATAACTTTGGCAAAATTTGGGTGGCTTTTCATGGGGACAGCAGAAGACATAACCCTAACAACAGGGTCAGTTCCTAAGCCCCTGCCACAGCCAAATTTCAGGTCCTTGCTATGAATAGGTTGACCAGATATCCTGATTTTTTTAAAAAAGGGACAGTCCTGATATTTGGAGCTTTGTCTTGTATAGGTGCCTATTGCCCCCCCCTCCCGATTTTTTCACCCTTGCTGTATGGTCACCCTAGCTACGAAGCATGGAAGCACTAGATCTTCTCAATGAAACAGCTGTAACACCATTTTAACATGGGCAAATATGTATTTTTCCTCTAACCTCATTCTCAGAAATTACTGAACCATTCTGGCTGAAAATTAAAAAAGCCTGAAGTTGACACCCAGCATGGAAGATTTCATCCTGAACTGTTAAAGTTTGGCAAAAAGTTATAAGCAACTGAAAATAGGGTCTTATAATGGAACGTGGTGGGCATCTAACCGTAGGCTACATGACCTTTAATATCTGGACCTTGTCCTATATAGTTCATAACATAAAATGGGTTGAGGGAGGTTGTATTGGGGAAAAATTACGATCTACCTATTTCATGGAACACAACAGAAAGTAGCTGGGGCAGAGAAATATAGATAGATGTGAGGAACAATATCCAGGAGGAGGAAAAGCCCTTCAAAGGCAATTACTAATCATCATTAAGGATCTTGAGATCCCCAATAGGCTATTCAAACCCCATTATATACACACACATGTAACTGGAGAAAACTCATTTGGAAAATGGAGGTGGCTGCCCTGGCTCAAAGCAAGCTTGTCTCAGTGTACAAGCGGAGCCAGACAGATGAGTTTGTTGAGAGATCTCTGCACATGGCGGTAGTTAGTAGCTATGCACCAGGGGACTGAATGAAGGTCACACAGGCAACTTAGTTCTGGCATTTTCTAGCTTAAGTGCTTGCCTTGGCAACCTTCACGTTCCTTTTAATGTAGTGTTTTGTATGGAATATATTTGCCAAAAATTTCAAAGTTAATGAGTGATTCTGGCAGATAATTTTTGGTGCTTAGCTTGAGAGGCTTTTAGAGGGCAGGTGCTCAGTTTCAGACAATTCAGCCTCTTGAAAGTGTCTCAGAGTTGGACACTTCTCCCCATTGGGGCACCCAAAATCATTAGTGCATTTTAAAAACCTTGACCACAGCATGCAATCCTGTAGACCCAGACACATATTCATGCCCCTAGGACTTTTGCACCTGCCTTCTACCCACCAATTCATTTCTGTGGGACTACTTCTGAAATTCCAAGGTGGTGAGGCCTTTCAAACAACCTCCATTTTGTTTTTTAAGAGATTGAGAGAAAGAAAAGGGAATTTTTCTCTGGCAAATATGGAATTCCTGTTGCCCCTCACCTGCCTACATGCCCAAATTACACAGGACAAACAATATTCAGAAAGCTGTAAGACATTGAGCCAATTACTGGTGCAGGACTGATTTGGAAACAGAAATCCTATGCCACGGGAAAGGGGATAGTCCTAACTTTTCAACATAACAAACCACTTGTTTCGAACGTTGAAAAGTTTAAAGTCCACATACTTTTAGGCCTGGAAGAGTTATGTCATTTGTAGAGGTTTCTTTAGTTCTCTTTTAGCCCTTTAAGGCTGGACTAACAAAGCAAAGGGATCTTGCCCCAGATATACATGTGGAGGGGATCCTCCGTGTGTGGACAGGGGACACACCTGCATTTCCACTGGCAAATTCTGCCCTCCTGCAACACAATGGGTATGATCCAACGCCCACTTAATTCCATGGAAAGACTTCCAAGGGCTTAGGATCAGTCCCAATATGAAAGAAGAAGTTCAGTGGAGTGTTCCTCAGAGATTTCCTTCCCTGAAACTCCCTCCTGTGGGATTGTCCCTGGGAGGGGGCAATCTGGCCCATGATAATTAAAGCACCGGGGCTTTATGAGCAGAGGCGTAAGGGGGAAAAAATAGTCCCACTAACTTTTTAAAAAACTTTTTTCAAACCATGGAGACAACACATTTATACACTCTAGCTACTTCTATGCCCCCCCCCCGCCCCATCACTGCAGTATCTGAATATTTCCAAGCCCTATACAGAATGCATGACAATACAATGTGGCTAGGCACTTTGATGCCACAGATTGACACAGGTAGTACAATGAGAGGAGCACCACATAAGTACCTAGATAGAGTGTGTAAATGTTGCATCAGCCCTTCTTTAAATGACCTGCACACTGTAACTTACTTGTTACTAATGTGCCATCCCAAATTAACATCAATAAAATCTTTATATTACAATTTCGCCTTCTGCAGTTTTAGATATATGTTGAATTACAGCCTTGGATGACATGTGTCAGCACCAGAACAGAGCTTGTCAAGATTTGCAACCTGATACATCTTACATTTTCTTCTTCTCTGGCATCTTAAGAATTGTAAGAAAAGCTCAATGTGCCTTTTGTCTCTGCCCAGATTCTCTGTGTTGAACCTGGACCATGCTTATCTTGTGGCTAAACTTCGCATTGCATAAAGTCAGTGCAAAAGGACTTCACCCCTTTTGACCTTCAGCTCCTCCACTCCATAGCAAGTTATGTCAGTTTCATTTTTGCTCTTGGTGAAACAGACCAAAAGTCAAAGCAAAATACATATTTTTACTTTTTCTTGGACACACCAAAAAGCAAAATTGTTTACTTCTATAATCTCTCTCAGATAAACTGATACAAAAAGATTTCCCTTCCATTTGCCCTGTTTCTGGGGCGGGGGGGGGGGGAGGGGGAAAGGGGGGGGAGAGAATCCAATGCTTTACACACATTGGGACTTTTGATTTAAAGTCCCTTATGGACACTTAAGCCAAAATTAGTGGCTATTATTCGTATAACCACCAGGGGGCACATCACAACTTGCATAACACAGTAGAGCTTTTGTTTATGAATAAAAAGCAGCAGCGGCAAAACACCTAATTTCAAGTTAAGCCCTCTTCCATTACCATGGGTCCTCCTTGATTTTATTTAGTATGTTAAACCTTCTTATTAATGGTAACTTCTGTAACTAGGGATTCAAATAATACTTGTCTACAGTGACTTACATTAATTAAAATAGTTATTTTTTGTACAAAAAACAATTTGGATCATAACCAAATACAAGGTCATGTTAAACAGTGATCAATTTAAATAGGAGTGATTACAGTACAAAAACTGTAGGAGATCCAACTTTCTCTTTAGCCTGAGTATATGCTGTTATGTAGGCTAATGTGGAATCTCCTATTTTCATGCTTTCTTTTCTCTTTCACTTATCTCTGAAGATATTGAAATATTTTCATGTATTTTCAGTAGATACGTGTGATTAATTTATTACTCTACTCAGAGCTGAAAATTAGGTTGTTTTGTGCATTTACTCTCGGGGAATAGAGAAATTTCAACAGTGTGGATCAAACCATATCAAGTAAATGACAAGAGTTCAAGGCAGTAGGTGGTAGAGTTTTATGTCAGACAAATGGTTCAATCTTCCTTAGCTTCACCTCGAGCAATGAGAAATACAAGAGGCTAGAAAACGAGTCTGAAAAATATGAAGATAATTCAGATTAATTCAGAGGGAAAGTTTCTTGTAATAAGTTTTTTGTTTGGTTGATTTTAAAAAAAAACCCAACCAGCTACTCAAAAGCTTATGGGAATTTTCTGCTATATTTTGCCCAAAGACTTGTTAGGCAATGGGCAGGTTTTTCATGGAAATGCTGGGAAAGTACAAAGTTTAATCTCATAAAGGCCATGGTTCCAGGATATTTTGCAGCATGAATAAATGCAAAGGTGATTAAATTCACATCTCTGACTGAGACAGACGACAAGTTGCAAAGTTTTGCTGGCAGCTAAGAACCAAGGATCCTGTGGTGCTATGAAGGGATTTTGCTATAAAAATGGGACAAGAAATAACATTGTGCTTGTTATCTCTCCTTAAGTCATAGTCTGCTATCATATACATTGAGCTCAAATCAACACTTACTAATGTAAACAATTCCAGACCTTTCTACCTTACAGTTTTTAATACTACCATCCATCACTGCAGTACCTGAGCTCTTATTGAGAAAAGAAGAATGAGAGAGGGGACCTGATAACTGTCTTCAACTACGTTAAGTGCTGTGTGATACGGTTCACTCACCACTGCAGTGCCTCCTGCTGGCTGTCCCAGGGATTAGCTCTGTTAACCAGTGCATCCTCTTCTGATGGTGTCTCACCTGCAGTCATTTCTGCTCCTTGCTCCAACATACTTCCAGGACCATGGCATCCTCTTCTGGACACAGCCCTTGGCTGTATCATGGTCTGATACATGTATCACTGTTCCAGGGGAACTGCAGTCCACCATCTAGCCGCTTCCCTCACTGGCAACTGCAGCCAATCATCTAGCCACTTCCTCAGTGGCGGGGGGAGGGGGAAGAGGGTAAGAACCAGGGCCCACCTACTACTCCAGGTCCCAGCCCAGGGACCCTATAGATAGCCAACACTTACTACATTCCCTCTGACTCCTCAGTTCATTTCCCTTGGCCTCTTCCCCACAGCCCCCAACACCCTCACCTCAGGGCCTCAGCTTGAAAATCCCTGTAGCTAACCAGGACCCATCTTTAGCTCCCCCAGTTGCTGTTAGCAGTACTGTTCTGTCCAGGGTGCTGGCATACCTTCCTCCTGCTCGGAGCATGATCTTCCCTTTTCAAGCTCCAGCAAGCTACTGATCATGCTCTGCTCTGCAGCTCTTATATGGACCTGCAAGGTCCTGATTGGCTGCTCCTCACAGACCCTGTCTAATTGGCTCTGTCCTGAATAGCCTTCTTAGGGACCTCTATAATTGGCTACCTGCTGCACAGCTTCCCTAGGGTTCTATTAACCACTTGTGGGCCAGTGTGAGGAAGACACCCCATCACAGGCTGTTATAAAGAAGATGGTGATCAAATGTTCTCTATGTCCACTAAAGATAGGACAGGAAGTAAGGGGTTTCATCAACAGCTAGGGAGATTTAGGTTAGATATTAGGAAAAACTTTCTAATTATAAAGATAGTTAAACAGGGAGGTCACAGAATCCCCATCATTGGAGGTTCTAAGAACAGGTTAGACAAACTCCTGTCAGAGATGGTTTAGGTTTCCTTGGTCCTGCCTCAGTGCAGTGGATGGACTAAATGACCTCTCAAGGTCCATTCCACACCTACACTTCTATGATTTGTTGGGTGCTAAGCAATTCTGAAAACCAGGCACCCAGCTTTAACAATTTTGGACCCTTCCCCTACTAATATGTCAGTAATCATACAATCATAGAATATCAGGGTTGGAAGGGACCCCTGAAGGTCATCTAGTCCAACCCTCTGCTCGAAGCAGGACCAATTCCCAGTTAAATCATCCCAGCCAGGGCTTTGTCAAGCCTGACCTTAAAAACCTCTAAGGAAGGAGATTCTACCACCTCCCTAGGTAACGCATTCCAGTGTTTCACCACCCTCTTAGTGAAAAAGTTTTTCCTAATATCCAATCTAAACCTCCCCCACTGCAACTTGAGACCATTACTCCTCGTTCTGTCATCTGCTACCATTGAGAACAGTCTAGAGCCATCCTCTTTGGAACCCCCTTTCAGGTAGTTGAAAGCAGCTATCAAATCCCCCCTCATTCTTCTCTTCTGCAGGCTAAACAATCCCAGTTCCCTCAGCCTCTCCTCATAAGTCATGTGTTCTAGACCCCTAATCATTTTTGTTGCCCTTCGCTGGACTCTCTCCAATTTATCCACATCCTTCTTGTAGTGTGGGGCCCAAAACTGGACACAGTACTCCAGATGAGGCCTCACCAATGTCGAATAGAGGGGAACGATCACGTCCCTCGATCTGCTCGCTATGCCCCTACTTATACATCCCAAAATGCCATGTGCCTTCTTGGCAACAAGGGCACACTGCTGACTTATATCCAGCTTCTCGTCCACTGTCACCCCTAGGTACTTTTCCGCAGAACTGCTGCCTAGCCATTCGGTCCCTAGTCTGTAGCGGTGCATTGGGTTCTTCCGTCCTAAGTGCAGGACCCTGCACTTATCCTTATTGAACCTCATCAGATTTCTTTTGGCCCAATCCTCCAATTTGTCTAGGTCCCTCTGTATCCTATCCCTCCCCTCCAGCGTATCTACCACTCCTCCCAGTTTAGTATCATCCGCAAATTTGCTGAGAGTGCAATCCACACCATCCTCCAGATCATTTATGAAGATATTGAACAAAAATATTGTCGGCTGGTGGGCTCAACCACCAGTCTGGGAGAAAATAATTAGCCACACACAAATTAGTTCATAGCCCTTGCCTCAGGGCTCTGTTTCTTGTCCAACACAGAAAAGAAAACATGGAGTGAAGACATAAAGCAGTGATCTTGTTGCCTATGTAGGTTGTGGGTTCTTTGGTTAGGGTCAGGACCTCCACTCAGCCGAAGGACATTCACAGGGTCCTCTGCCCCCTTGAAGTCCTCTGCTACTCAGCTGGTACAAGAGAGTGTTCTGTTAGCACCTTTCCTAGCTCCCTCATTGAACAGAGGGCCTCATCTATCTCCCCAGCTGGTAATTATCAGACCCAATTGTGACAGGTTGCCCCCCATCCAGGGTGCCACCTGAGGTACTGGAGTCCCACTGAGCCGGCCCATTTCACCAGCCTGGACTGCCTCACCCTGTCCTGCTGTTCCAGACCCTCAAGCCTCCTCTAGCACCCACACAGGTAGGGACATGCTCAGCTGCAGAAAGACACAGACACTGAAATCAGCTGTGTGTGGAAAAAATCAGCTAGGGCAGTGGTTTTCTAACTTTTTTTGGGGGGACCCAATTGAAGAAAATTGTTGATGCCCATGACACAACAGAGCTGGGGATGAGGGGTTTGGGGTGTGGGAGGGGCTCGGGGCTGGGGCAGGAGGTTGGGGTGCAGGAAGGGGTCAGGGATCTGGGCTGGGGATGCAGGCTCTGAGGTGGGGCCAAAGATGAGGGATTTGGGGTGCAGGAAAGGGTTCCAGGCTTGGGGGGCTCAGGGCTGGGGCAGGGAGTTGGGGTGCAGGAGGGGATCAGGGCTCTGGGCTGAGAGGTTTGGGGTGCAGGGGTGGCTCAGGGCTGGGTCAGGAGTTTGGGGTGTTGGAGAGGGGTCAGGGTTCTGGGCTGGGGCTGAGAGGGTTGGGGTGCAGGTAGGGGTCAGGGCTCTGGGCTGGGGGTTCAGGCTCTGGGGATGAGTGGTTTGGGGTGAAGGAAGGGGTTCTGGGTTTGGGGTGGCTCAGGGCTGGGGCAGGTGATTGGGGCGCAGACTTACCTCCCTCCAGTGGCGCCCAGTCAGCAGTGCAGTCGGGGTGCACCGTGGACTGCGCTGAGCCTCGGAAGTGGCCAGTAGCAGGTCTGGCTCCTAGGTGGATATGCACAAGTGGCTCCAGGCAACTCTTGCCTGCAGGCACCATACCCCCTGCTCCCATTGGCCGGGAACCGGGCAATGGGAGTGTGGAGCCAGTGCTCAGGGCATGGGCAGTGCAAAGATCCCTGTGGCCCCCCGCCTAGAAGCCAGACCTGCTGCTGGCCGCTTCCAGGGCACAGTGCGGTGTCAGAAAAGGTAAGCTCCTTCCTATCTACGAATAGCTTTTTGCCCCAGTTATGAATTTCACAAACTGGTTTAGAGAGAACAAAACAAGTTTATTAACTACAAAGGATAGATTTTAAGTGACTACAAGTGATAGCAAACCGATCAAAGCAGATTAATTTAGTAAATAAACAAAAAATGTAAACTGAGCTTAACACACTAGATAGGTAGGATATAAATTAGCAAATTCTCACTCTGAGTGATAAACAGGCTAGCAGATTCTGAAGGTATAAGTTGCCTTGGCTTTTCCAGGTTTTCATACACAGGTTAAAGATCCTTCCCACAGTTCCCATCACTTCCCACAGTTCAGTCCTTGCCCCTCAGATGTTTCCAGGTATGTTGTTGCAGGGAAAGTGAGGTATCCTTATGATGTCATAGTCCCCCTTTTATATCGTCTTCCCACTTGCTGCTAAGCTCTTTTGCTGTGACCTGGGTCAAACAGTTCCCATTGTGCAGTGCTATCTCTGGGAGGTTTCTATTGTACAAGTTCCTGGGGTAATCCTTGTGCTTGTGTGCATTTCCTCAATAAGCCATCAACATTGTTTGGCCTTTTTACTGTTGTACCTCCAAAGGCGGCTTGTGGGTGTTTTCAGCCTCACAAAATGTTTCAATAACGCTTACCTAGCCAAACTTCATAACTTCACATACGACGATAGCACATGCAATCCAATGAGCTATTAATGTCTAGCAGATCATGACTTTTAAAATGATACCTCACAAGGCATACTTTGTGCAAGACATATTTTAATTGCATGACCGTGGTGAATATAGTGGTCTCTCAGGGTGTCACACCAATCCTCTGATTTCCAGTACTTGCCTGCTTTGCTTCTTCCTGGAATAGGGCTGGCTCATCCCTGGCCCTTAAAGGAGGAGATGGCCCTGTACTCTGTACCAGTTCAACTGCATGCTATTTGTTCCACTGCAAAGAGGTAATCAGTAGGCTTAATATTCAGACTGATAGGTGTGAACTTCAGCCAGGTGATGACATTTAAATACCTTGCAGCTCTATCAGTGAGACACTAGTTCTTCTATTTACTTTGGTCACGTAGGTGCTCCCTGTCAGAAAGTTGGCATCAAATGAAATTGTGTTAAAAGTTATCAAAACCACTGGCATTTTAAATCAAGCAGCCCTTTGGCTGCTTTCTGCCAGCGCCCCCTGATGAAGGGATCACTTACTCTGATGCAGAATAAATCAGACTGTACTAAAACCTTGAAAATGATAAATCTTGCAGAAATGAGCAATCAGACTTGTTTGAAAATGGGAAGTGTTTGACATATGATTGTTTTTCAGATTAAAATGGTTTCTTTTTTAATCTACACCAAACCTCGCCGTTCTAAATTAACCCGCCCCCCCCACTGATGTCAGTCATCATGGGGGGGAGGACATTTCTTACCTTGCTGCTGCTACTGCTGCCGATTTTCCTGAAAGCATATGATTCATTAGCTTTAAACATCATTAATGTGATTACTTTAAAGGATGTTGCCAGGAGAAGGAGGCATCAAATGTGGTCTATATTTTTTCTTTTGGCTGGTTCCAAATTCTACTTATGTATGTTTCTAAAACAAATGGTTCAGTGTTGCTTGTTTCATTTAAAAATAAGCTACCAATGTTCTCTTTATTGTTTTTTTCCAGAGTATATTATCCAGCAGTCACTCAGCTCCTGTCATGGTGCCCACTTAATTGCTTTTGTTAGCTCCTTCACCTTTTTCCTTAGAATGCTCCTTTTCGCTGTGTGATCAAATACTATACTCAGTCATCATCTTCTGCAGTTTGAGCTGGAGGTCCCTCTCCTGTTGCAATGAGGGACATGTTTTAACTTCAGTGGGACTTCATTAACCAGATGCTTAAATGAAGTATGTATTTAAGTGTGTTGCTGAATAGGGATGGATTTAGCCATCTGCTTAAATGCTTTGCTGAATCAGGGTCTTAGCAGGTAATGGAGGTACATACACCATTCTGAGGATAGGACAAGAAGCAATGGGCTTAAATTGCAGCAAGGGAGGTTTAGGTTGGACATTAGGAAGTACTTCCTGTCAGGGTGGTTAAGCACTGGAATAAATTGCCTAGGGAGGTTGTGGAATCTCCATCACGGGAGATTTTGAAGAGTAGGTTAGAGAAACACCTGTCAGGAATGGTCTAGATAATTAGTCCTGCCACAAGTGCAGGGGACTGGATGAGATGACCTCTCAAGATCCCTTCCAGTTCTATGATTCTGTCAATGCTGGCCTCAAAGGACTCTGACATTTTGTCCTCAGCTATGGACAGGATGGCAGTTTCCCAAACACACACACAGTTCCCACAATGTGCATAGACACAGCTCACTTTGTTGTACCTTCTCCTGTGCAGCAAGTCCTCCATACATGATTCCTTAGGGCTCCTTCATGTGGCTGCTCTCCCCTGGAGTTCCATCCTAGCCCTACTCCTCTACAGGTGATTTCTCCTCCTGCTTGTTGCGATCTGATGGTGGTGCTCCAGCAGACTTCTGCTGTGTCCTAGGCCACCCTTCTTGTTCTTGCCTCTTATTCATGACTCCCAGCAGCCCACTTTGGATAGGTTTCTGAAACAGTGCCGACTGCTGTTTGTTCTTCTAAGGGTTTTTATACTGCTGCCCCGCTGCTATGATGTCTGAGCCCCTTCTACATAAAATCAATTAGCAATTGAGATGTTCTTCCTGGGATATATGGAGTATCTGGCTCATCTCCCTTTTCAGGGGTATAAAAGCTCTGCTTGTCAAGGGTTCTGTTTTTCTGTTTGCTTTCTGATTTAGAGGGTTAGTGTTGCGATTGTCGTTGTTGCTATGATGGAGAGGCTTTGTCGAAGAGGAAGGCTGTGCAGCATTTCCTAAAGACAGTGAGACTCTGGGTTATGTTAATCTCCTCTGGAAGTTTATTCCATATCCCCCAAGAAAGCTTTGTCACCAACTTTCCCAAGTTTCATCTCAGGCCTTGGGATATCGGTTTCACTTGCAGCTAAACCAAGTCCAGCACTCATTGCTGGCATCTGTTGTGAGCAACAGGTAATTCACATAGTTTAGATACAGCCCTCTCATGATGTTTGCTGCTGAGCCTCTTCTTCTCAAGGCTCCCTTAGGTTGCTGCTGGTGCTGTGACTGCGGGAAATACCTGCAGCCTTTATTAACTTTGTATTACCTCCAGTACTAGTGGATTTCATTTATACTGTGTGGCAGGAGTACTGGGTGCCGTGTGCAGGTACATATGGTCTGTTCAGAGGACTGTGGATCAGACCAGGGCAGTACTGACTTCTTGATTGAGCAGGGTCAACATAACCTCAGTTGCTCTCAGTAAACAGGAGGAGGAGTTTTTCCAAATGCTTTTGTAAACAACAGTTTTGGTTTGTAAGAAATGTTATTTAATTCCTGAAAGCAGGGCAAGGAGATATTAACCACTTCAGGTAGCTTTCTTTTAAGTCAAGAACCCCCAGAGAGAAAGAATCGGTTAAGAGTTATAAAACACTGTCCTGGAGAATGAATTTGTGGTATGTAACGGCTGAGCGAGCTGGTGACAGGCTCTCTAAGGAGAGAGTGATCTCTTAATCGAGAAGTGCTCAAGCAGCTGATGAGCACCTGAAGGATTCCATTACTGCATAATAGCAACAGGGACAAGAACCTGCCTCTAAAGCAGAGCCTGGGTTACAGTATGCTGCGTGGAGGAGCACTGTAGCTAGCAGGCATTTTTAGGGGTATTGTATCTAAACGAGGCATAGTGGCTTTAAGGATCCTAGAGAAGCATGGCCAGTGTGGTCCCTGCTACATCCTTTTACAAGATGCAGAAGTAGAAGCCCTGGCTACCAGCTCTTCTGATGAATGTCAGGATGTGTGGGACCATGACGGGGTTGTTTGGGGGAGGAAATGCCTGTATGAGCCTGGAAAGTCTTTGTGCTCTCTGAGTACAAGAGGTGGGATTGTGTCTAGCTGCTACAGTGTTGTAAGGTGTGGGAAGCCTCTTTGCACCCCTGCATAAGTTCAAACACAATTTTATTCCTTAGCCACTACCTGCTGTGACAACTGTGCTTACTTTTACATACATTTGCTTCTTTCAGCTTGATTCCCACTGTTTGTATTGCAGAGGTATCAGTACCAGTGTGTGTGTCTATTAAGAAAAAGTGAATTCCTTACCTGTGAATTTGTTTGCTTCAGGATTCAGTGTGCATTTATCCCAACCAGGCTGGGTAATGAGTTATTGATTCCTGCCTCTGGTCATTCTCTTTGTAAGGTACACAGCTAAGGAACCCATTCAGTGAACAGACAGAGTTGAGAGTAATTATACAGCTGCTTTTTAATGCTGAAAATTATCTCTATTGTGTGGACTATATCCATGCTGTTAATGGCTGTGGGAATAACAAATGTGATAGCTGTAAGCAATAAGATGTGCTAAACAACATGTGTTTCAGGGAGAGCAATGAACATCCTGAGAACACGGAGTGAAATTCCCCCTCACTGAGGAGGCCAGCAAAATCCTCTGCATTCCTGATCCTGCTTAAGTCCTGTTTTGAGCAACCTATTCTGAGGACTGAAGCTGGACTCATGCAATGACCAGGCCTTGGGCTGGTCCTTTGGTCATGGATGAATTTTACCCACTCTGAGGAACAAACCCAAAGGCTGAGTGGATTCAACCATCCAAACAGCATTGGGCCAATCTCAGATTTGTCTAGATTTGGAGAAGCTGAACTTTCCCTAAATTATGGATGCTTGCCCAGAGCACATCTCAAATTCTGAGGCCTACAAATGGGCTAGGTATCAAAGTAAACCAACTGAAATGCAGTAGTTAACATTAAAAAACTACCAGGGTAGTGTAGAAGAGGGGTAAAGTGTATTTCTGGTCTGAGATGGGGCCTGATTAAGAAGGGAGTGGTTTAACTCATGTTATTGTAATGATGCTTAAATTGCACCACTAGCTTTTTTGTCCCCAATCTTAACTAATGTTAATGAAGGAGGTATTCCAACATGAGTCTCTGGGCACAATGAAAAGCATCCCTGTATCACTTGCATTTTCACAATGTAGCATGCAGAATTCCATCTCCTTGAAGGAGCTGATGCAATGAAGTTTTCTACTTTTTAGCTAAAGTTGAGCAAAACTCATGACAAGGCAGGTGAAAGGTGTGAAAAAAAATTAAAATAAAATTAATAGACATTTTCAACAATCAAAAAATCCTCAGAGATGAGGTGGTTCTTATAATTTTAGCCAAGCCAGTTTGCTTACTCCTATCACAAGGTCCAAACAGCCTCTTAGAAAATATACTCCCTGGGCATTTGAGTGCTGCTACAACATTAAGATGAGTTAGATAAGGAAACGTGACACTGTGTATATATATTTGGCCCGATTCTGTGAGGTCCTGGGCACCTCTGGACTTCTATGGGAGTAGAGGGGTCCTGAACACCTTGTGACATCAGGCCCTTCCTGGGGAATTAATGACTCTAGCATGGTGTACTTAACACAAATGAAACTGTCTGGGTAGCAGTGAAAGTCCTAAAGCAATGTCTTTATAGTCTAACACAAAAATACTAAGAAAGCAAATTCACAGGAAAATAGTACAATGCTACAAACTATTCACTTATCTGAACTACTGCCAGGTAATGGAACAATTTACAAAGGGTCATGGCGGGTTGTCCATAACTCACATTTTTCAAATCAAGATTGGATGTTTTTCTAAAAGACATGATCTAGGAATGATTTTGGGGAAGTTCTAGACCCTGTTTTGTACAGCAGTTCAGACTAGAAGGTCACAATGGTTCCTTGTGGCCTTTATGAATCTATGAATGTGGAGGAAGGAACTTCAAATAATATTGACTGTAATCTGTATTGCTTTACATTCCATATACCATGTGTGATAAATGAAGAGGGAGGGAGGTAGCTCCCTTTTATGGACACTGGACACCCCGCCAGAAAGTAGTTATAAAATCCCTCTTTGTAGCTGTTCTCTAATTGCTCTACTTGTAAAAAGTCTCACTGCTATGCATAGGTAAAAGGAAGGGAGTGGGCACCTGGCCAAAAGAGCCAATGGGAAGACGAGAACTTTTTAATATTGAAACAAGACTGACCTTTTGTCTATCTGTTGTTTTCTCCTGGGAAGAGGTGGTTAGGACAGAGCTATGCTGTAAGAAGCTTGGGCCAGATATGAAAAAATCATCAGTATCATACCTAGAAACTACTCATTTAAAACCGCAGATATGTAAGCAGATCAGGAAATGTCCAGAAAGACGTGATTAGGTTTATCCCTTTTATTTAGTTATGGCTTGTGGATTCCCCTGTGCTAACTCCAGGTGCTTTTGTTTTACTCGTAACCTTTAAGCTGGACCTCAAGAAAGCTATTCTTGATGCTTAATCCTTGTAGCTGCTCTTTTAAAATCTAGCAACAGCCTGAGTTCCCAGATGTATTTTCTTTCTTTTTTATTAATAAAATTTACCTTTTTAAAGAACAGAATTGGATTTTTGTGTCTTAAGAGGTTTGCGCCTATGTTGTTTAATTAGCTGGTGGCAGCAGCTGATTTCCTTTTTTTCATTTCGCAGCTTATCCCCAGAGTGGGGGTGAAAGGGCTTGAGGGTACCCCACAGGAAGGAATTCCCAAGTACATTTTCCTGGGCTCTCAAAGAGGTTCTGCACTTGGGTGGTGGTAGCATCTACCAGTTCAAGGTCAGAGAAAAGCTGTAGCCTTGGGAGTTTAATACAAGCCTGGAGTGGCCAGTATTAATTTTTAGAATCCTTGCGGGCCCCCACCTTCTGCACGCAAAGTGCCAGAGTGGGGAATTAGCCTTGACACCATGTGTGATCCCAATGGCTCTTTAAGGCCCAAAAACAGAGGCTCAGTTTTATGCACAATCATGTCTCCATTTGTATATGTGATTATCATGACTGTACATGTAAATCAGGTATTTACAGAAGCAAACAACCAGTTAAGTGCCAAAATGGTAATTTGCAGTGACAAATACCATAATTTGTGTGAGCAATCACAGCAACTGGGTGCAGAACTATGTGTAACTGCACACACAAATGGACCTCTACAAAACATAGTCTTTAGGGGGGACTTTTGATACTGAGTATAAGGGTAAGAAGAAAAAGCAAAGTAACTATTACAAACAAATACATTTTATGTATTTATTCGTGCACTGGTTTTCATTGTTAGACTTATCCCGTTGGTCAGAATTTGTGGGTGAGTGTGAGTTTATGGGCATTCACTTTAATACTCTTAATGAGGATGATGCAAGCAGCATAGTTTTGGGATGAACTCCCCACCCCCCACCACAGCCTCTTCATGCTAGGTGAAAGAGCTAGAGCAGTGTAAAGAGGCTATAAAAGCCTCAGTTCTGGCTGAGGGAGAATTCTCTGGAGGCAGACACTACAAATGACAGCCAGACGGACTGCTTTCTAAGGACCCCCTCACTAGTCCTGGGGCATTTTTGGGTGGGAGTGGGGCTAGGGGAAGTAGAGGCATGTCAGGGGCAAGGCCACACCACTGCAGAAATCCTATGCAATGCTGCAGCCCATAGGGCAGTCCCAGGAAGGCTGCTGTAACTTTGAGAGGCCCCTAGAGCTGTTTAAGTTATGCTGGGGGGGCCTCTCCAGACCCTAGAGCAACCCAGAATCAGGGAGAACAACATAGGTGGCAAAGCTACAATAGCCCTCTGCTTCTCCCAGGCTGAAAGTTGAACATCACCCTTGTTTTTAGTTATTTCTGCACTACTGGAAACAATGGATTTTAATACCAATGCCCACAATTTACTGCAACATTTCTGCACAGCTGCAGTGGAGAATAATATTTTTTAACTGTCACTACAACAACTGTTTGAATGTACCAAAAATTTAAACTAGAAAGAAGGGAGTACATATTGTACAGCAGTTTTGTACTGTCCTTCCAAAAGTCTTGTTGTGGATACAACTGTTCTGTTGGAATGTTCTTTATTCTCTCGTTAGCTGGGTATACAAGGACCACAGCAATAACCACCTCCATGTCAGGGCCCACACATTGCTCAGCTTCTCAGAAATCAGGAAAACTGTCCCTAAGAAAGAGAGGGAGATTTTAATTGGCCTTGACCTACAAAGGAATTTTCAACACAAGGCCACATGCTGTTACAAGAAAAGGGCACCTTTTTGTGTGTTTTGCTTTTAAAACAAATCCTGGCCTTTCCGGAGGTTGTACCCACTGCTGGAGGAGAGAATGAGGGGGCTTTCCAATTAGATATCGGGAAGGAGTTGAGTGTTGTGCAACAACACAGAAATCAGAAATGTTAGGGCTTGTTTGTGTTTTATTTTTAACATCCCCACACCATTTTCACCTGAAGCAATCCCATAAACCAAAAGCCTCAGTGTAGCTCATAAGTAGCAGATATGGGCCTCAAGGGGTGGATCTCGCTCCTGGGTATTCTGCAAACTGGGGGGAAATCCTAGGCCCCTCCCCAATCAGTAGAGTTTTGCCATAGACTTCAATGGGGCCAAGATTTTCCCCCTGGAGTTATTTAAAGCAAATCAACAGTTATTTTATAATATTTGAAGGTACTTTTCCACTTTCACTTGAGGCTCTCTCTGCTGCTTCGTGCTATCGGCTCGTTGTCATACAGTACAGCTAAACACTAGATTTTCTT
This sequence comes from Eretmochelys imbricata, assembly GCF_965152235.1. Lineage (NCBI taxonomy): Eukaryota > Metazoa > Chordata > Testudines > Cheloniidae > Eretmochelys > Eretmochelys imbricata. Next base: position 148,743,564 of record NC_135572.1, read on the forward strand.
CATTGGTACAAGAATGTACAGTAAATGCTGGGCAATGTTGTGTAAAGGAACCATTTTAAAACTCTCGTTATAGGCCCCTGCTGGGTGTTAAAAGCATTATCCAACAGTTGATCTCAAAATATTAAAATTATTAGTCCTCTTTGTGTTGTTTGGCCTGGCAGTTCTACTTCAGCCATGCTGGACTATAAACTAAAGGCCTGACCCTGCAACTTTCAAGCAATTCCTGATAAATTCTGAAGTCCCTCAACTCCTGTGGAAAGGATCATGGGAGTCAAGAGCACTTAGTTACCTCTAAGGTGGGACTCAGTACTTTAGGATCAGGCTCCAAGAGTTCCTCTGGACACAACAGGCAAAAGAAGTCTCCCGCTGTGCTGAATGTGAAGATAAGGTTGCCAGGCATCTGCTTTTTTACCGTAATGCCCAGTCGAAAAGGGACCCTGGTGGCTCCAGTTGGCACTGCTGAGAGGGCTGTTAAAAGTTCGGTCGGCAGCACAGTGGGGGCCCCAGGCTAAGGCAGGCTCCCTGCCTGCCCTAGCTCTGCATGGCTCCCGGAAGCGGCCGCCAGGTCCCTGCAGTCCCTAGGCGCTGGGGTGACTAGGGAAGCTCCTTGCACTACCCTCGCCCTGAGTACTGGCTCTGCAGCTCCCATTGGCCACCAACCATGACCAATGGGAGCTGGGTGGGGGGGCGGTGCTTGCAGGCATGAAGGCACACGCGCACCATGCAGAGCTGCCTGGCCACCCATGCACTTAGAGGCCTCAGGGACTTGACAGCCACTTCCTCAGAGCCATGCTGCCAGGACCCCAAACTCCCCCCCCCACACCCCAACTCCCTGGTCCAGCCCAGAGCCCCCTCCTACACCCCAAACTCCTCATCCCCAGTTGGAGCCCTCACCCCCGGCCCAGCCCAGAGCCTCATCCTGTACCCCAAACTGCTCATCCCCAGTCCTACCCCCAGCTGGACCCCTCATATTCCCCTGCACCCCAACCCTCTAGCCCAGCCTGGATCCTCATCCTGCACCCCAACCCCCTCATCCCCAGCCCAGATTCCCTCCTACACCCCACCCCCCTCATCCCCAGCCCCACCCCAGAGCCTGCACCCCCCACCCCAGAGCCCATATCATCTCCTGCCCCAATCCTCTGCCCCAGCCCGGTGAAACTGAGTGAGGGTGGGAAAGAGTGAGTAATGGGGGGAGGGGGAGTGGAGCAAGTGGGGGCAGGGCCTTGGAGAAGGGGCGGGGCAGGGAGCAGGGCACGGGTGTTCAGTTTTGTGTGATTAGAAAGTTGGCAACCTTATGTCAACAGCAGCTCTTGACAAGTTGAGGTTAGTATTTGTATGTAACTATTGCTCCTTGTTCTTTCTTGACTCAATAATATTCTCCAGAGCAGTTGGCTGGAATTTGTGTAGCTAGCCTTGGTCTGGTAGAGCTGTCTCGTTCAGTTCTACAGGAAAAGAAATGAAAGAGGTCTTTTGTTGTCCTGGGAATTGTTTTTCAGAATTTGGCAAGTTTACAGCCTTTTTACAATCCACAAAAAAATATAGACTCCCAACAGTTCTGACATTGCTCTGGATGGCCCACTTCTGCCTCATGTCTGGAAATCAACATCTCATCGGCGACAGCACGGACAATGAATTTATATAGAGAGAGGAGAAACAGGGCTCTGTTTCAAGACCTAAAGAAAAGCCTTTGTGCTGTAAGTCCCAGAGATGCTGCAGTGAATTAGAAGACCATGCATAATAGAAAAGGGTCAAATGCTGGTCCCAGTCATCTCTTGAAAATTACCACCAGAGGACTGAAGTGCTTTTCAAAATGAAGTCTGCCCGTGGTCCATTAAGTTACTTCACAGGGAAGCCTTCTTGTTTCTATTATTGTTCTCTTTGATATTTACTGTAGATGATATTTTACCCGAATGGAGCCTCCTGATTTTAGCAGAGGGATCCAGAACCATCAGCTAATACAAAAAAATACAGTAGTTAACTAGTAAAGAAAGAAAAGGAGGACTTGTGGCACCTTAGAGACTAAGATTTATTAGTGCATAAGCTTTCACGAGCTACAGCTCACTTCATTGGATGCATACAGTGGAAAATATAGTGGGGAGATTTTATATACACAGAGAACATGAAACAATGGGTGTTACCATACAAACTGTAACAAGAGTGATCAGGAAAGGTGAGCTATTACCAATGGGGGGGGGGGAGGACGGACGACCTTTTGTAGTGATAATCAAGGTGGGCCATTTCCAGCAGTTTACAAGAACAGTAGGAGGGGAAATAAACAAGGGGAAATAGTTTTACTTTGTGTATCGACATATCCACTCCCAGTCTTTATTCGAGCCTAAGTTAATTGTATCCAGTTTGCAAATTAATTCCAATTCAGCAGTCTCTCGTTGGAGTCTGTTTTTGAAGTTTCTTTGTTGAAGAATTGCCACTTTTAGGTCTGTAATCGAGTGACCAAAGAGATTGAAGTGTTCTCCGACTGGTTTTAGAATGGTATAATTCTTGACTTCTGATTTGTGTCCATTTATTCTTTTATGTAGAGGCTGTCCAGTTTGCCCAATGTACATGGCAGAGGGGCATTGCTTGCACAGGATGGCATATATCACATTGGTAGATGCGCAGGTGAACGAGCCTCTAATAGTGTGGCTGATGTGATTAGGCCCTATGATGGTGTCCCCTGAATAGATAGGTGGACACAGTTGGCAATGGGCTTTGTTGCAAGGATAGGTTCCTGGGTTAGTGGTTCTGTTGTGTGGTGTGTGGTTGCTGGTGAGTATTTGCTTCAGGTTGAGGGGCTGTCTGTAAGCAAGGACTCGCCTGTCTCCCAAGATATTTGGGAGTGATGGGTCATCCTTCAGGATAGGTTGTAGATTCTTGATGATGCATTGGAAAGGTTTTAGTTGGGGGCTGAAGGTGATGGCTAGTGGCGTTCTGTTATTTTCTGTTATTTATTCTTTATATTCTTTATTCTTTTATTCCTGTAGTAGGTAACTTCTGGGTTCTGGCTCGTTCACCTGCGTATCTACCAATGTGATATGCCATCCTGTGCCAGCAATGCCCCTCTGCCATGTACATTGGCCAAACTGGACAGTCTCTACATAAAAGAATAAATGGACACAAATCAGAAGTCAAGAATTATACCATTCTAAAACCAGTCGGAGAACACTTCAATCTCTTTGGTCACTCAATTACAGACCTAAAAGTGGCAATTCTTCAACAAAGAAACTTCAAAAACAGACTCCAACGAGAGACTGCTGAATTGGAATTAATTTGCAAACTCGATACAATTAACTTAAGCTTGAATAAAGATTGGGAGTGGATGTGTCAATACACAAAGTAAAACTATTTCCCCTTGTTTATTTCCCCTCCTACTGTTCTTGTAAACTGCTGGAAATGGCCCACCTTGATTATCACTACAAAAGGTTGTCCGTCCGTCCCCCCCACTGGTAGTAGCTCACCTTTCCTGATCACTCTTGTTACAGTGTGTATGGTAACACCCATTGTTTCATGTTCTCTGTGTATATAAAATCTCCCCACTATATTTTCCACTGTATGCATCCAATGAAGCGAGCTGTAGCTCACGAACGCTTATGCTCTAATAAATTTGTTAGTCTCTAAGGTGCCACAAGTACTTCTTTTCTTTTTATGGATACAGACTAACACGGCTGCTACTCTGAAACCTAGTAAAGGATGTAGGACCCTTATGTTGCATAGTACAATACCTTCCTCCACAAGTAGTCCTGCTGAAATCCATAATTGTGGAAGAAGGTACTACGCAGCATCAATAAGGATAATGCAATCTGGCCCACAGGAAAAAAAAATCCAAAACCTTTAGGAAACATACAGTCAGACATGGCAAGCATGATTTGTTACTGTATATCCTTTATCCCCCCCCTCCCCCCTTCCCCTCAGCCTGTTTCATCCTTAAATATTCTATGGCCCCAGCCCTGCAAACAATTATGTGTTTGAGTAAATTTACACACATGAATAACCTCAGAGGGTTTCTGCACAAGTGTAAAGGTCCAGTCACATGAATCCAATTGCAGGGTTGAGGTGTTGCATTGTAAACTCTGGGGCAGGGTACCATTTTTAATCTGTCTCTGAAGTAGTTAGCACACTTGGGCTCTGTGTAAATAAATACGACTACTTAGGATTTCCTAGTTCTTATAAAACACTTTAAAGGCAAATTTTGTAAGTATTAAAGGGACACCCCCAACTTATTTCATCTCCACCCGGTGGCATGTGCAGGAATTTAAACTTGAGCCCTTTTGGAAGGGCATATTCAACACACAGAAATGAAAGGTGAGTGAGACCCCCCTCCCCCGATTTCTCCGAATGCCTCTGGCAGGAACACCCAGCAGCGAGGAGACAGTGGCAATCTCGGTGTCCCTGCAGTCCAGCGGGGGAGGAAGCAGCAGGGAGGCTGGCCGAGCTTCTCCACCACCCCTACCACTGCTGCTTCTCCTTCCCTGCTACTGGAGTCCCAGTGGCTGCTGCCTGCTTTGCAGAGTGCTCACTGGTCAGGGGCGCAGGCAGAGGCCAACAGGTGGAATTCTAGCAGCAAGGAAAGAGAAGCAGCAGCTATAAGCATGTGGGGAGGCGAAGTTTCCCTCCCCGGGCTGCCAGGAGGTATGGAGATCTGGGGGTTGGGCATGCCCCTGCTTGCTCGCCCTTGTACACGTCCCTGTTTCCACCCAAAGACTTTGTGCACACTCTTGTTAGTGCACCTTGTAACTGAAAGAGACCGAAGAAAAACCAATTCTAATTTTCAATTTCTAGGCTATGTGCATTTGGCAGGACACTGTGTCTAGTTCCATTGTTTTGTTGAACATCAGTGTGTAACCCCCTGGTCTGTGTGTGACAGGTGCCTGATCCACAGAGAATAGGAGTCTGTTACAGACCCAGCTACAAAGCTTGGCTCTTTATGTGTAGAGATTCAGTGCTTTTGTAACACCGACAGACCCTGGTCGTTGGGCAGGATCGAATCTGGGACCTCTAGAGCCTCCACTGCATGAGCTAAAAGCCAAGCCATACCCTGTTAGTTAAGGCTGTAGAGCAGACTCCTCTCTCTCTCACTCTCGCTCTCGGGCAGAACACCACGGCCAGGAGGTGTGTGGGTTACACTTTCAGCTCTGGATGCCCCTGGTGCAGTCCCTTCTGTCAGCCATCACTTAAGTGGTGGCAATAACAGACTCCCATCCCTCTAGATTTAGAAAAATAAAACTAGGGATGCATAACCCACACTGACCAGTGGGTCACAGGCGATTCCCAGACCCAGGCACTTAGCATGATGATATCACTCTCTGCATGTTATTCCTTGGGTCCAGTAACAGCTGCAGTGAAACCGAAGAAGCAAGCAGGCATTTACAGAGAGGGAAGAAAGGGGAGAGAGGAGAGGAGAGGAGAAGGATTGGTAGGCCTGAATATGCTTGCTTTGTTTTCCCTCTCAGACCTACTATTCCTCTGCTGCTTAAAAGCCCATTGAAATTCCCATCAGCAGGAAAGCAGAAAAACCCTTACAATTAAAAAATAATTAAATGTAGCTGTTATTAAAGAGTTCCCCATTAAAGAGGCTGAATTCTTTCCAGTGTCAATCCTCACAACACTCCCAGGAGGCTGGTAAATAGTTACTCCAGTTTCCATGGGAAATTGACGGACAGAGAGGTTAAGTGATTCACCCAGGGACAGAGAGGGCTCCAGTAGCACAGCATTAGAACTCTGCAGTTTCTGGGTCCCAATCCTGTGCTAATGAAGAAACCACCTCTGAAGGGTTAATAAAAGGTCATCAGGAAGATCAAAAGAAATCCTTATTAGCAGTGAAGTGAAAGCACCTGGAGTAGAGGAATTTCCTCCTGCCCAGTATCCAGCATATCCAGAAGGCAAAAGAAATTGTCCTGTAGCAGAGCATGAGTCGTGAGAGCTGGAAAAGGAGAAAGCAGGCAGAGGTTGCACTCTTGCTGCCTAGGAATGCCCGAAAGTGTGCCCTTAACCAAACTACAACTTACATGTCTTCTGACCTCCTGCCCTGTTCCATGTGGTTGAAGAAAGATAGTCTCAGAGCTGCTTTCTATATTCTTATTTCCATAAGCCAGACAGGACTGGGGAGGGCACTATTACTGTGTTCAGAGCCATGAATGCTGGCTTTCCTGAAGTCTGGGCTATTGCCATCCAGAGACTATTCAGCTTTTTCCACCCTAGAAGGGGTGAAATACTTGAGAGGACATAAAGGGTGCCAGAGCAGCTTCTGTGAGGAGAGAAGAACCATTAGACTGCCTGGAAAAATCTTGACGTTTGAGAAGATTTACCTTAGGGAGTTAGATAAAATGCTAAAACCCTTGAAAGGGAGTGACCCTAACTGTATGGAGAATTCAGAAAAATGGCCTAGTGGCGTTAACCAGTTGGAGTAGACCAGTTTTGGCTGTAAGTATTATTTTTAGTTTATTTAAATAACACAGTTTAGGGATAAAGCATGCACTAGCCGGGATCTTCCTATTCTGGATCAAATGCTGATTTAAACCCAGATCCACTTCCACGGATTTCCGATGGGGTGGGTTGGAAACACAGGTGCTGACTTTTGTTTTTGCTGGTGGGTGCTCACCACTGTTCTGCCCAGAGGCCCCGTCTCCGTCTCTTCCCGCCCCCACTCTGCCTCTTCTCCTGAAGCCTCGCCCCACCTGCCTGCTGCTCACTCTTCTCTGCCCCCTCCCCCGAAACCCTCTCACCCTCCCTCCCTCTTCTCTGCCCCCTCCCCCGAGTGCAACCTGCCTGCTGCTCGCTCCTCTCTGTCCCTTCCTGCCTTAAAGACAAGTGACAGGGGAGGGGGCAGAGAGGAGTGAGTGGCAGAGGCTGTGGGGGAAGAGGCGCAGCATGGAGAGTACCGTGGGGTGCAGTGTGGGTGGGGCCACAATCTATGGGTGAGCATCTTGAAATTTTTTTCTGTGGGTGTGTCCATCTATGGATGGAAGTGTATATTAGATAAAATTTGGTCCCTTGAAGGAAACCTCAGAGTATAATCCCAGTCAGATTAAAACAGTGCTGAAGGCATTAAAATATGCCGTTTGATATGGTTTGACTTAATCCACAGGTTTACATTTGTAGATTTAGTTTATTTTATATGGGAGAACGGTTTTAAATTTGAAGCTCAATCTCCCATGAAATCTTGCAAGAAGGTGGGGATTCAGATTTGAGTGAACCTCTCTCCATGGCCAGGCGTTCAGGCTAGAGCCAAACACACAGGGGAGCCAAAAGTTGGGGTTTGGATGTGGGGAGGCAGTAGGAGAATACTGTGATAATTGGCTGCTCTCACCCAAGAGTGTCTCTTACCAACAACACTCCCTGAATTACCTTTAAGTGAGGAGTGGAGTCTAATGCCCTTGATATCTCCCCACCACCACCTGGAAAATAAAGTCTGTTTTTGGAGGGGAAAAGAAGGACTCAGCCTGTCTGGAGATGGGGACTGAGTAGAGAAGAGCCAGCCTATCTGTGTGGAAGAGGACAGGGTGGGAGGTTGCATCGCCAACTTATCAGTGTATGTGTGTGGCGCTCTGGGGGATGAGGGTGAAAGTCCCAGATACATGTGGGGGAAGGTGCATATTGTCAGATGTTCATGCACTTGTGCATACAGTCTCTTTGGGGGAGGTACCATGCTGAAAACAATGGGCCATATCTGCAGCTGGTGTAAACTAGCATGCCTCTGATGACCTCAGTGCCGCTATGCCCATTTATACTGATTTGGCCCTAGATTTCTATGGGTTGTCTCACCACACAAATGAGCCCAGGAGGTTCACTGGTACAGAAAGGAGACAGCACAGAACAAGAGCTGGGAGAGTTACTGACAGCTTTCCCCTAAATGGACCTGATTTGATAGGGAGGTGTGAAGAACAAATGGGTCAGTGCAGATAAGCACCAAAACAGTCTGAAGCTTATATTTGAACTTCATTGCACATGAAACTGGGCTGGCAGTCTCACAAGAAGTCTCTCTCTTTTTCTAATTCCCCAGTACTTTCTTTCTGTAAGGTCTGATCCATCTCTCACTGAAGCCAGTGGGAGTCTTTCAGACAATCAATGGATTGGCTTCCCTAGTTGGACCAGAGAATAGCTTCTCTCATGGATTTATAGCACTCTTGCTTCTGAGAAGAAATGAAAGACAATGTAAACAAGGAAAACTTTCAAGTGGTTGATGGGGAACTGACTGATTATGACCTCAGTGGGATGACTCACAGGCTTAAAGTTATATGCAGTGTTTTTGTAGCCATGTCAGTCCCAGACTATTAAGAAAGACAAAGTGAGTGAAGAAGAGCTCTGTGCAGCTCGAAAGCTGGTCTCTCTCACCAACAGAAGTTGGTCCAATAAAAGATATTACCTCACTCACCTTGAAAGGCTTAAAAATTTAGGCATATGTTTAAGTATCTTGTTGAAACTAGGCCTAAATGACTGTTGCTTAGACACATTCATGATGGGAGCTCTTAATAGGTATCTCAGGGCTTGTCTTAATGTACAGCATGGCAGACAGACGTGCCTTCCCATACTGGGGGGACACAATCTAAAGGGAAGGACACGGGACTGCCCCATGTGTCTCCTCTGCCCAGTGTTTCCCCTCCCCTGGCCCTGTGCCCCTGTACTCTCCCCACCCCACATTACATGCAGGATGGCGGGGCGGGGAAGGAGAGGGGGATGAGGGGACCCTGTCTCTCTCACACTGTGCCTGCCCCCTGGCATGTTCTGGCAGCCAAGCCAGGGGGTTCAGGGGGTGAGGAGTGAGAGGGAGCGGCTTCTCAGGCGGCTCAACTGTCCAAGAGAGCCTGGCTGGGCGGAGGGGAGAGGGGGCTCTGGCTTGCTCGGCCCCTGTCCCTGGCAGCTAGGTCGGGGGGGACCACTACTGCTGCTGCTTGAGTTGGGCTCTCACAGGCACCTGTTGTGTTGCATGGAGCAGTGACCCACAGTGGCCAAAGTGAGAAGCTGGTACTGCCCCCTCTGCTCTTCGCCAGGGATGGGCCGAGTGTGCCCGGGGGGGGGGAGGGGGGAAGACACAGAGGGAGGACAGAGCCCCTCTCTCTCCTCCCGGCAGGCCAATAGAGGGGGGCACTTGACACCCCCCCCCCCGTGCCTGTCCCTTGCTGTATGTCTTCTCAAGCTCCACCTGGGATCTGAATCAAACTGCATTCTTTCTAATTCACATGCATCACCAACAGAAAGAAAGATCTGGAACCAATCACATTTCATCCTTTGTTATATGTAGGGTTGCACAGGGAAAAATGTGGACATGAAACTGGAAGCAGATTAACAATTCTGTTGCTGATGCAAATGCCTGTGTATTTCAGTGGGGACAGAAATAGGCCAATCCTTTTGAAAATCTAACTGCAAAAGTATAGGGCAACCAGTTTCAAAAGCTCCTTTGACTGAGTCACCTACGTCCCATTGAAAGATAATGGGACCTAGGTGCCTAAATCATTTTTAGGGACTCTTGAAAATTTTGCCCATAATTCACTGTGGACCATGCTTAAGCTTAACCTATGTAGAGTAAAACTTTATTTTATAGTAAAGGTGGGTTCAAGTCATAACATATGAATATGGATTTAGATCCAGACTTCAAAGTTCCTCTCAAAACCCATTTATAATGAAGTAGAAACAAAGGTCAAATTCTGCTCCACAGTCTATTGCAGCTATTGTTAATTCTTATTGCACCATCATAGCTTTATTCCAAGACAAAGCAACTTCAAAATTCATATACAACAACAAAAAGACAAACATGAGATCCTTATGTATTAGATGTGCATGTAGATTTCTGGAAGTGTTTTATTTCCAGAAATAATGCTCTCCTAACTGGCACTCAGCTTAACTCATGCTAATACATGGTGGCAGGAAGAACTTTACTGTGTGCCAGGAAAGATACAGAGATAGGAATTAAAGAAAGTGGATCATAGTTAGAATATACATCCACTCACCAGCCAGAAACATTATTGCAACATATAGTATTTTGCTATACAATCACTCTTCTTAAAATATGTCTCAAACCTAGTACCATACAGTCATTAAGTCTGATTACGACAGTGTGATTGCTGTCCATCTTAAACTTAAATAACATGACTTAACAGTATACCCATTTTTTAAATCATCTGCTAACACCTTGATACTTAAAAGCAAAATAATCTAGTGATCAGACACTCAACAAATCGAGAGAGGCCCAAATAAAAAAAAACTTACATACATGAAACAAAAATTTGGATATAAAAAAATTCCCAGTTAAAAAATTGCATGAAAAATTATACTGGAAGAGCTTGGGGGCGGGGGAGGGGGGTTTAAAGGATAAAATAATTTCTAACTCTACAGAACCAAACCAAGTCAGAATCTGAAATCAAAAGACAAAGCACACCATAGAAAATTATGATAATTCAGTACTAGTATAATTCTCTCTCATCCACGGGAATCCAATGGTAGTAAAATAAAGAAATTAATAAAATCTAAATCACACTAAGCAGCCCCAACATTCAGTGAGTTTTGGAACTTAAAAATCTTATACCTAGACATAAAACAGATGGGGGAAATGACAAGAAGAAATATAATACCATGTGTCAGATAAGAACTATAAAGCACTGAAGTTTGAAACTAACATACTTCGGGACTTGGTCCTCAAGAGGCTGAGCCTCAGGTCTTCAAAGGTATTGAGGTGCCTAACTAAAGAGCATTACGTGCCTTTGAAGATCTGGGCCTGAATGCCTACTGCCAGGGGCTGAGAACCCCCAACTCCCAATTATTTCACTAGAACTTGAGGGTGCTGAGCGACTCTCAGGAGAACCTCTACATATTGCAAGCTCAGCCCTCTATGTAGGCTATTAGACTCACAGAAGAGGACACTTCTTAAGATTAAGAGAACTAATGAATGCTGCAAGGGCACCAGACAATCGGGCACAGGTGGTATGGTCATGTTCTAAAAGACATGACATTGGGGATAAGGTAAGAGATGCAATGAGAGAGAATGAATGCTGGAGACGAGTGAGTATGTGAGAACCTCAGTTTTCATTGAAATAAATAAATTCCTAGCCCTCATGATTGCAAAGTAAAAAGCAGACTTATGTGACCATACTGTTCCCTAAAGACTCTGCAACCAGAAGACAAATTACCTCTTCCCCCCAATTTTTTTTTAAATTCATGATTTTTAAGACAATCTCATGATTTCTTGGGGCTTGACTTATGATCTTTGAATATTTGAAGTTGGCAATACTGCTGGAGTTTGATTAGTAACCAGATGTAGTGTTTCACTGAGAATAAGGCAGATTTGAACATGACACTTTTTTTTTAAAAAAAAATGAGAAATATCTTTATAAAGTAAAACAGCCCTGACATGCTATAACCTCGCCTGGCCGCTATCTCTGATAGTCCCTTTTATACATACACGAATGACACCAATAAAAAGAAAAGGAATGTCAGAATATTGTATTATTAGTGATAATACATAATAATAACATAGCAAAAGACAGTTATCAGAAATAGCTCACGTTTCTCAAAGGTTTGTGTGCAGCAGAAGGAGCCGGGGAGACTCGAGTTCTGGCACTCTGTCCCTCTGTGGTCAATTAGGGACAGCTCAACTGGGCTGAATTCCTGTACAGGGACACAAGATGATGCAAAACCTTGGGTCTGGGCACGTTTCTCTCCATGACCAGAGCAGAGACTGGTGGGAGAACAGGCAATAATGTGCCTTCTAGGACCTGACCCAGCTTGCTAGCACTACTGGGAAGGAAGATCAGTAGTTGATTGCTACCACTCTGGAGCAAGTGTGAAGTAGCAAAGAACTGCGGCTTTCTGATGCCTAATTCTCTGCCCACCTCTCCCTGCTCTTGAGGTAGCACATCTCCAGATCTTCCCATGTAATCAGTTCTACAAGTACCTTTAACTGGTGCTTTCAATTTCACTGTAAAGCTGTGTTAACAATACTTGAGGTTTTGGAAAGCTTAGTTAGCTAATGTTTGAACAACTCACCTTGAAAATGTAAAGTGCTATGCTCCATTGTGTCACATGATGAGACTAAGAAGAAAAAAAAATGTATAAGTTGCAACAACAACAGAAACCCAAGTGTTCTTAAAACCTCTCTTTATCATGCAAACACATGTAGAAATAGCTATTTTAACCAGGTCAGAACTCTTCCAGGAAAGAGATTTTTCCTGTTTCAAGTTCACCTGATGCAGGTGCATTGTCAGGAAACTGAGGCAAATGCTGTTATCATAACAAATATAAATGATAGTGTCTTTTTGAGTGCTGTCCACCTTTGCCAAGTAAAAAAGTAGCTACTTTAGCTTCAGTCTTAAGAAATTAATCTTTTGGCACTTCCACCTTATAGCATTGTGCCTAATCTTAGGCTTTCACTTCAGAGACAGGCATCTCCCAGTAGACACTCCTGCCACAGAGATAAGTGAGACACTTTACACCTTTTATTTCTCTCCAAAGGCTCAAGCCCATATCTAGAAAAGTATAAACCATCTTCACTCCAACATCTAACACTACAAGCTGAATTCTATCTACTACAGAGATTGTTACATTCTGACTAAGAATATGCTCACTAAACAAATACATCATCATGTTCAATGATATCAAGACAGACATGGTTTCTGCTGGACCCTGCTGGAATAAATCTTTCCTGTCTTCAAACCCTTTGTGGCAGAGAGTTTTGAAAAAGGGGGCAAAGAAGTCAATGCTGAATCAGTATCATTAAGTCAAATTACCACACCAGACTCAAATCCAAACAGCAGCCAGGTCCTGCTTTGCACCAGAGATGGATGAAAATTAATGTATAGTCTCTCTTTTTTCCTTTCTCTCACAGACTGTTTGTAGTTTCTTGCTGCATGCCTTGGACTAGCTTTCAGGAGTGCCTTTAAACTACTACTTCCGCTAGACCCCAACAGTTGGGATGTGTCTGGAGTTAGGGTAATAGTGAGCAGAGATGGGCTTTATCCATTCTAACTTTTTGAGCTGTTTTTTCCACAGATAAAAATGTACTGGAAGCTCTAGCTTTGTTCACTGCCTGAAAGCAAGCAACGTGTTTAGGCCAAGTTCAATGCATTATTAATAATCATCTATGTTATTAATGACTTGTGGAGAGACAAAAGCATGCTCTGTGTTGCATGAAACATAAAGGAACAGATTCTCCCTGCCTCAGGTACCTGAAATGCTCCTCTAAACGTCTGCATATGACGGAACATAAATCTGCAGATCCCCCTGGGGCCGGGGGAGGAGGAGAATGCCAGTCAGGTGTACTCTCCACAGGGTGTCTGTGGGATTTAGGCTGAGCTGGAAGCAGAAGGGTCACTATCCAGAGATTTCTCCCGTCCTTAGGCAGCAGATATCCACGCCTACAAGCAGAAGCTCACTCCACCTCCACAGCTGCACATAAGCCACCCTCTCTCCCACAATGGGGGTTTCACTCATTCGGCAGATTGCCAGGAAAGGAAATTGGAACAGCAGTGTGGACAGACTCCAGGAGCCTGCAGCTAAGAATCTCGCCCACACAGGAGGAGGAGAGGCCAAACCACTGATGGGTGCTAACAATCCTGAATTGTAATTTCTGCGCAGTTGACTTACTCCAATACATTTGGCAGATTATCAATATTTTTGTTCCAGGTTCAGACCAGGGCCCCTTTTAGAAAATAAATTCTGAGCTGGGTAGCATTGCAGATGAACTGAACTATTAAGGGACTGTTGCTACCCATCAGAACCTAGGCCCACTGTGCTACCTTCCACCTCTTATTTTCTCTGTATGATGTAGGATTCGGAAGTGTATGGATTTAAGAATCCCAGGGCCCAAATCTTCAACTATGGGTGTCTGAATCTAGGTTCCAAAATCCATATGTAGGCGCCTAAGGAACTGGCCTGATTTTTCAAAAGTTCTGAACACTCAGGGGCTCATCTTGAGATCAGTGGATGTTGCTGGGGGCTTACCACTCCCAAAAATCAGGCCACTTATTTAGATCCCTAAATAGGGATCTAGGAACCTAGCTTTAGACATCCATATTTGAAGATTTGGACCCTGGGATTCTTAAATCCATATACTTCCTCAATGTATACCACATATTGAAAATAAGTGGTGATGGTAATACAGTGGTCTAATGCACTAAGATTTCATCTCTGTGCTCTTCAAATTTTGCTTGTGGTTAGAAGTGAAAATGAGTATTGTTGCCCTGATCTTAGTCACCTGTTGGTCCTCATTACAAGACCAGCCTGACAAAATTCCACCTGATGGACAGTGGAGTTTAAAAACAGGTCCAGGACTGGACTAGCACAGTGTGATTAGGTCAGGACTGAGTAGGGTGACCAGATGTCCTGTTTTTGGGACTTTCTTATATAGGTGCCTATTACCCCCACCCCCATCCTGTTTTTTCCACAGTTGCTATCTGGTCATCGTAGGACTGAGGTACATGGGCTTCTTTGGGAAAGTGAGTATATGCTTGTATTTCTCTAGTTAAACTGTATACCCAAACAATCCGTTCTTATTTTCTTGTCTGTTACAGGTTGTAAAGTTAAACCCCCATAATAATAAAAGCCTCAAAAAAAGTGTAAAGCCCCATCCTGGGCAGATTACCTCCCTCTGACAGAGACCTGAGGTATTGTTACACTTGTATAACCTGACCCATCAATGAAGTAATATTGAACCGGCGCCACTGACCAGTATTTTCATCTTCTGTTGTGCGTGATTCTGTATTTTCTGAAGTGTGCTGACAGTGCTGCCACCTCAGAAAACAACTTTGCATTAGGGGTTTTTTCCCCCCTTTTGTGTGACCTTGGTGATAATTAAGTGTGTCATTCTCACAATGCAAAATGTGAAACATGACTTGGCCCTGCTGGCCTGTCTGTTGATTTATGGGTCAAATCTCTGGTTATTACAGGCAACATTTTAAAGTATCTGATTAAGAAGCCATGCTGATTTAAGGATCTCACAGAAATGTGAGCCTAATGAATTATCTACAGATAATAATTCAAATTGTCCCTTGATGAGTCATATCACCTTCCTTTATTAAATTATCATTTCAGGAGTCTAACAAGGGCAATATAAAATGTTGAGATGAGGCATTAGCAAATGTAACACATCGAGAGGCACACAACTAAAGGAGAACACTAATTTTGGAGGAGGTGCCAACTAGTATTTGGCCCAACCTAAAAAAAAAAAAAAAAAGGTTTTAAAAGAGGAGCCTGTAGAAGAGAGGCTCCAAATGAGCCAGGAGAAGTAATGAGCCAAATACTCAAAGGTGTTGCACCCCCCATGAATGTTGGTCAATATTCACCATTCCATTCCTTATGCATCTGAAAGTCTCGTTAACTAGCAGCTGCACTATGAGCAGAGGTTTTCATTAACTTGTCTGTGTGATGCCCAGGTCCCAGTATAAAAAGATGGCAATCAACAATTCTATTCAGGCAGGGCTAGTGCTTTTTGGGTACTACTAGTGTTAAGCTATGCATTGTACTATTTATTTGTGAGATAAAAAAACATGACCCAAATCTGTGTGTGTGGGGGGGGGGAGGAGGTAAATAAGATAAAAATAATTACATTCAAACCAAATTTTAAAATATATATAACAAAAATGAAGTGTATTTTCCTCAAACTCCATAGTTTCTAATATAATTAGCTGGAGGTCTGTCAGAGAGCTCTAGGGTGATATACAGGCTCTAACCCTCATGTATCCTTTTCATAGCTACATCAGATGAAAATCTACTCTGAGGATAAACAAGTTAAAAGTATTTTTAATTAACACTGGCTTTAGTTTACTTTCCCCCAGACATTTTTCTCTAAATGTTTATTTCCTTTTTCTAAGATGGACTAAGGTGCACCTACTCATTCTATGTGTCTGGCCCCTCTCCATCTAATTTTCCCAGCAATGGGGAATGCCAGGAGTTTTGGGAGGGGGAGACCCCTGGGCATAACAATTGAGCACATTAGTTTCCTTCATGATAGCAGCTTCTCTTGTGTACATGTACGCCCAGTAAGGTATAAGCAGGTGTGAATTTTGCTCATTTTTTGGAATGTCAGAAAATTGCTAGGAACACAGTACTTTCTCAAAAAAACTCAGAGTTGATATGTCCTCCTCATGACTCCTGAGTTTCCAGGGTCAGAAGCTTAGAGCTCAAGGTAGTTGGAGCATGCTTCTCAGATCCATTCCCTCCTGAACAAACCTCCCCTCTGTCAGCTTACTCATGTTGCTGGTCTGAGTAATCTGTACAGACAGCTAGTCTGGACTGTTTGAGACTTTTTGTCTGGCAACAATTTGTTGCCATCTATAATTGCTTGTACTGGTGCCACCGAGTGCAAACAAAGGTGACAGAATCAGGCCCCATGTGATCTGAAGCACTTATCAGTTGGTCTGTTTATAGAGTACGTTAAAAGGTGTTTGTGGGTTATTTTTTAATCACTATAATTTCTATGGTGGTTCAAGCAATCACCAGAATGTTTTAGAAACCATCAGGCAACCACCATCAAATCATGTCTAAGATCCTAGTACCACAGAGCTGTACTCAGGTGTTACCTCATTTATTAGGCTGACTTGTCAATGCAAGGGCAATCCTCTAACTCTTTCAATCACTGAAATAGCTTTTCTACACAATTTAGTTTCATTATTTTACCCTTCAGTCTATCCTATTTACCCTCCTGCTATAACTTCTTCTCAGAAATCTTCTCCAGTAAGCTCTGTCTTTTCCTCCTGTATAATTTTTCCTCCAGATACTTATCCAGTTTCTCCACTTTAATTCCAAACCTTACTCTTCTACAACTTTCCTGAGCTACTGTATCCCTCCTGATATCCTAACACCTCTTTAGTCTCTACTATGTGGTTAGTGGCCTCCACTTACATTTGACCATAATATCTCTGACCTTGAAACTAATTTTTAAAAGCTATAGACCTACTTCAGAGGACTCATTGATACAAAATGAGTATGTGCGCCTAAGAACTTATAAAAAAACTCCCAGAGAAATCTGCAGAAGAGCAGTGAAGTGGTGTGGCTCCAAAGACTTTTTTCCAATAATTTTGCTACAGAAGAACTAATGAGATCCTCCAGTGCAAAGAGAGAACAAACTGTCCTTATGCCAAAGCCAACACGAGTGAGCAAGTATCAAACACTGGGAAACTTCCCAGCTGCTGTGAGGCACCAAAGAAATCCTCCAGCCTCAAACGGAAGCAATGAACCCCAGTCCAAAAAGGGACATGCCTATTAAGGAATCATGAAACAAAATCTAGATAAAGGAGAGAATCTACCTCTGACTGCCCAGTCTGGTACAGTGAAAGCCTTTAATGCACTGACTATCCAAGGACACTGAGGTGCAGGTTTCAGCACTGGCTGTGCAAGCCTGCCTGACTACCCCAGGTACATACTCACTTGTGCAGCAGGTACTGAAGCCTGCTATTTTTAGCAAACTAGCTTCAGTACAGCTAACACAGGAAAGCCTACATGAGCTGCCATTCACATTCCTGGCTGTAGTATAGACCTGTCTTCTGCATGGGGGAAAATCTCCGAAATATACATGGCTCCATTTGTTTCCCCAGTGTGTGTAAAATGGCTTCTCCTCATTTCACAAACCAGATAAATAAAAATAATACCACACTTTTCACTAATAATCTCTTCTTTTAATTGTCTATATATTTTCCTCTGTATTTTTTAAAAACTATTTGTGGTGCGCTCAATAGTTCTCATCTCCAGTCTGTTGTATTTTCTCATGTGATTTGTTTTCTTTAGATCCTTACGCCTTTTCCTTTTTCTCCCTCGCTGTTTCCATTTTCATATATTTGTTCCAGCCTATAGACTTCTCTGTATATCTGCTTCATGCATACTTGTTTTGATTCCGTTATTCTTTCTCACCTCTCCCTGTGCCTCTTCTTCTATTCTCTCTCTCGATCAGCAAGAGGAAGATATAGGGGCCACTCTCCATCTTACTTCCCTATTCTATTTTGATACATCTTCCACTCATATTCTTGCCTTCTCCAAGTCTCTCATCCTTTCTTTTTTTAAATGGAAATCTGCTTTTCTTCCTGTGTGTTCGTTTGTATGCATGTGCATGCCTGATTCTATATATATATATATATATTAGAGAGAGAGAGAGCGCGTGAGAGCGAGTCCATTATAGGTGATGCAGGTAATGCCTATAGTGAAGGCTGCACAACACTTCCAATTGTAAGAGCCTATTTCCAGTTGCTTATAACTTTTCCAAATTTAACATAAACTTCAAATGTACTGGGTGGGTGTTTCAAAAGTGCTTGGCACCAGCCTAATTCTGTGCTCCTGGAAGTCCATGGTAAAAGTCCCCTTGATTCAACAGGAGCAGCGTTAGGTCAGTGCTGAATACTTTGGGAAATCCAACCTGTTATATCTGAAAAGTAAAATACTTTGATGTAGACAATCAAATTTCAGAGAAATCCTGTTTGATCTCACCTGGAGAATAGTGTCCCATACAGGGAACTGGGCCTCACTCTTACAGAAACTATCATCTCCTGTTGAAAGCTCTTGACAAGAGTAAAGTTGCCAGGTGTCTGGGTTTTGACCAAAATGCCCAGTCGAAAAGGGACCCTGGCAATGTTCCCTCTAATTTTTGACAGGCCATATGTGCAAAAAATTTCTTCTGTGCAAATGGTTGTGCTTCTGTGCAAATTGTTGTGCATGCGGTGTTTCGCCATGTGTGCTGGGTTTAGGATCTGTGTGCGCACGCACACGCACACAGCTTAGGGGGAACTTTGATGGCTCTAGTCAGCACCGCCGACCTGGCCCTTAAAAGTTCAGTCAGCAGCGCAGTGGGGTTAAGGCAGGTTCCCTGCCTGCCATGGCTCTGCGCCACTCCTGGAAGCAGCGGCATGTCCTCTGGCTCCTATGAGTAGGGACAGCCAGGAGGTTCAGCACGCTGCCCCCTCCCCAAGTGCCGGCTCTGCAGTTCGCATTGGCTGGGAACTGCGGCCAATGGGAACTGCGGCCAATAGGAACTGCGGGGGCAGCACCTGCAGATGGGGCAGTGCACAGAGCTGCCTGGCTGCACCTCCGCATAGTGGCCAGAGGGGGGGGACATGCTGCTTCTGAGAGCTGCTTGAGGTAAGCACTTTCTGGAGCCTGCACCCCTGACACCCTCCTGTACCCCACCATCCTGCCCCAGCCCTGATCCCCCTCCCGGCCTCCAAACTCCTCAGTCTGAGCCCGGAGCACCCTCCAACACCCCAAACCACAGAGTCTGCACCCCCAGTTGGAGTTCTTACACCCCAATCCCCTGCCCCAGCCCAGAGTCCCCTCCTACACCCCAAATCCCTCATCCCCATCCCAGAGCCTGTACCCGCAGCTGGAGGCCTCACCGCCTCGCACCCTGACCCCCTGCCCCAGCCTGGAGCCCCCTCCTGCACCCCCAGCCCAGAGCCTGTACCCCCTCCTACACCCCAACTCCCTGCCTCAGCCTGGAACTCCCTGCCATATGCTGAACTCTTCTTTTCCGGTCCCCCCCCCCCCCGAGCTTGCACCCCCAGCCAGAGCTCTCATCCCTACCTGGACCCCAACCTCCTCAGCAAGCCTGGTGAAAATGAGTGAGTGAGGGTGGGGAGAGAGTGACAGAGGGAGGGGAGATGGAGGGAGCCAGGGGTGGGGCCTCAGAGAAGGGGCGGGGCAAGGATGTTCGGTTTTGTGAGAGTAGAAAATTGGCAACGCTAGACAAGAGACAAAAATGGAAGAATTGGTAACTGAATGAACACACCTATTGCTGGGTGTTGCATACTTCATTCTACAAATAAAGTAATACATTGATTCATAATTAATAACTGAGTTCTTTTTCTCATTTAAGTCTTGGCAGCCCCTAGGCCAGGGTAAGAACCTTTATATTACAAATAGTAAGGTCACATCCCTGAACTAACATCATGAGAAAAAATAACTTGTTTTACCTGATCGTGGTTTTGCCAGATTATAATTTTAGTATAAAATTACTTGGTGTTCAACATGCTAATGCATGTGTAAACAGGCCTTTCACACCCACAGAGCTGTTGGCCGGCATTGCCAATAGAGGGAATTCAGAGGGAGAAAAAACAAGCTAAGGCAGCCACAGTAAGCTGGCATGCAATGTACTACTGCAGTCTGCTTGCCCACCATTCCTGGGTGGATGATGAGGAAAAAAATTAATGCTTTTTACTCATTTTAAAAAATCCCTCCCTAGCTCCTAGTTAGGGTGGGGTGGAGTAGTCTGCAAGGCTGTCCTAAACGGAGATTCTGAATTTGCTGTAGGTTTGGAATTCCAAACCTTCCTACCAAGGGCAAGAGAGCAAGATAAATGGGTCATCGTTCCACTGGGAATAATTTAAAAACATAGCTACATGACAGAACTATTTAAATGCCCTAAGTAATTGGATGGCCTTTCCCTCTCTTCTTATCCCCTGCATCTCTCTTTTTCTTCCCCATTTCCATTGGATTTGGCGCTCTTTATTCCCGCTGCTTCCTGCGGACAGCGCGTCCTGTCTGTTAGTGATTAAGATGCTGTTACTTTCTGTCAGGATGGATTTTCTCTGACACTCTTTTCCTCTCTAATGAGTCTCCTTTTCTGCTTTCTTCTGTCTCTTCATATTTCTGGTCTCACCCTTTTCCCCCATTGTTTTTCACCTCCTCTCCTCCTGTCATTGTCTACCATCCCCCAATCTTCTTTGTTACTCTTATGTCATCTATATTCCCCAGTCCTGGCTAGCTCTTCTCTCATTCCCCTGTCTCCCCTTGTCATCGCTTTCTTCTTTCTACATGTCCTGGTGTCCTAACACACTGACATACAGCACCAAAGTGGCTTGACTGGAAATAGTGTCTCCTGAAGCAACAATCTTCCCTTGTGTCCTGTGTGCGCTAGTGCATGAAGATGAAAGTAAGATCTAGGAACAGCCATTTTGTCATTCTCTCTCTACATATTGTGTGTGTTTGTATATATATGTATGGCCAGATCCTCAGCTGGTGCAAAACAGCATAGGCCACTGAAGTCAGCAGCTGAGGCTCTGGACCATAATTTATAAACCTCCACAGGAAGCAACAGATAAGATGCTTTTAATATGTCGCCATCACACATTTTCATACAGTCAAAGAGAAATAATCCTTTCTGTAGTATGTAGACTAGTATGGGGATGAAAAAATATTTTTTCCCTACTAAATAGAAACAAATAAGAAAACTTGAGGGTGTAGCATTTATTGAGCCTTCAGCAGTTCCCTAGGACAAGTGGACTTCGATAGTACGTGCTTAGAATAGTAGAAAGTAATGGCTGTGGGCAGAGAGATACAGAGAGATACAAATGAAAAGCCCTTTGGGAATAAACTAGATGAAGTTATAGTTGCAGTACTGTGTATTAATATGTCCTGAGAGGTACTGAGTGAGAGAGAGGATGTCCCACTGATTAGCGAGAGATAGCCAGGGCAGTGGGAGACCTAGGTTTAATTCCTGCTCTGCTATAGACAGCCAGTGTTGATTTTGGGGAAGTCAATGAGGATGAGATTTTCTAAAGGAGTTTAAGTCCTATTTTCAGCAGTAGACACTCAGGAGCTTGAATTTCAATGAGACTATAAGCCCCTAAACACCTTGTAGGAGTGTGTGGTTGTCCTGTCAATCTCAGAGGGAGGTCACTCCCCTGCTCTTGGGTCCCCTCTGGGCAGGATTAACAGTCTTTATGGCTCTGGCCCTCTAAGCAATAATCTCTAAAGCCCTGTCAATCTCACAGAGAGGCCACACCCCCTCGCTACACACCTACATGGGACTTAGGCCACTAAGGCATTTAGGCACTTTGGAAAAGATTACCCTTGATCTCTGTGCAACAGTTCCCCATCTGTCAAATAGGGGTATTAGCACTTTACTACTTCACAGGGATGTTTTGAGGATAACTACATTACATTACTGTGAGGGCCTCAGATACTATGGTGATAAAGGCCATATGGGTACCATAGATAATGTTCTCCCTTCCATTGATTTTATTGGAAACAGAGATGCTCAACACCTGATGGAATGAGGCCCTAAAGGGATGCCATTACATGTGTACCATATTTATAATCCATATATGCATTAGGTATATACTCATGGATGGGAGGGATTTTTTCAAAGGTGCCTAAATGGTGCAGGTGCACAAATCCAATGAAATTATATAGATATACCTATACATAACTGTCTATCAAGCTATCCATTTTCAGCTGGACTGTTTGTTGTAGGCAATGGAGTAGAAGTGGGTCTAGAGGAAGGATTTGAAAAGGGACAGCTTAGTAGACTTACGGATTTCATGCCTAAGGGACACTGTGCAAGAAAATGATGGTGGGAAGAGAAGGCAAGGCTAGTGTTACTGGCAGTGAGGATAGGCCAGTGAGATAAGAGACCAGAGCAGGTAAGTAGCGAAAGACAGTTGTGAATTGTCTTGAAGGTGAAGAGAAGCTTGAATACAGTAGGAGAGTGTGAATCCCTCCATAGGCACCCTTCGGGGTGTGTGCCTGTGTGACATAGTCAGCACAATAGGTGAAGAACATGATTTTAGTGGCTAAATATGTAGATGAGAGAGAAACAACATGAACATCAGAGAGGAGGTTACAATAATTGTGATGAGTGATAAGAGTTTTAGCTGTCTGGGCAGACAGGAAAGGTTGAACCTAAGCAACGTTATGGAGAAAGAAGCAGTAAAATGTGAACACTGCCTGGATGTGTGGGGAAAAGAGCGGGCAGTCAAAAATGATTCCTGGATTGTGGGCCTAAGTGACAGTGAGGAGGACCCACCAGAAGAAATGCCATGAACAATAAGGGAGAACAATAAGCCAGTCAGAAGAATGTGACCAGCTGTGTTAAATGTAACACATTGACTTCAATAAGAGGCCAGGGACTCACAGCCATGATTTCTGAAATAAGTCCATATGGCACAACAATTGCCAAAGCTGTTGCAAGTCTCCATCAGTCTGAAGCTTCTGTATTAAAAATCAGAACAAATTCATGCATTTACAATGGTTCTGTCTCCGCCTTTAACCCCTCATCTCATGCTGCCTTTTTCTCCCATTTTATTCTGTTCTCATCCTCTCCCCCTGTGCATCTCTTTCTACGTCCTTTTCTGTTCCAAAAGTGCAGAAGGAGGCAGCAGCCCATTTCACACACTACTTTTTGGTCATAATGATTAAATAAATAAAAAGGTTAACTTTTTTCTTTTGTTGTTACTAGCCAGTAGGTGGAGCTCATCTCCTGTTTTAAATACCACTGGGTTATCTTTTTTTCTATAAAAACAATCTATCATTTCTACTGCAGTGAAAACAGTAGTTGTGAGGTAGTGTAATGCGAAACAAAACAGCTAATCTTGGCTGGACCACAACATCTAATACTCTGGCTCATGTCAGCAATGCAGGGCCAAACACCCGCTGATCTAGATGGGTAATATTATCTGAAAAATGACAGATGTTGAACAGTTTTGTGCACTGCTCTCTTTCTTTGTTGTTCCCCCCACTCCCCCCCAAGAAAATCTATTTTGTGAAGGAGCCCAAGCCAACCCCCTAGCCTCTGACGGACTTTCCTACATTTCAAAATATTCCAGATACAATAAGCCCGATGCGGAGCTCACATCAATTTTATACTAGTGTAACTGCATTGACTTCAGCAGAGCTACTCCTGATAGAGAGATCAAAATCAGGTCCAGTTTAAGCAAAGCGGCTTCTCCTTTTCATCGGCACAGATAATATATGAGAAATCTTTTGGCCATTCATCACTTCAGTCTGCGCTCTCACTTTATCCCCAGAGGCATTTTATGAAGCATCCTCACACACTCTCAGTGAACTCTGCACACTTCCCCCATGAAGGTTGTGAACTGTACAGGCTACTGAGAGGTAGCCCTTGGTAAAATGCAAACTGACAGCTTTCCCAAGGTCTTTAGAATTTTACCACTATGGGGATGTCTATGCTGCAAGAGGAGGTCTGATTGCAACAGAGACTGGCATGCCCACACTAGTGTTTGTCTAGTTAGCACAGCTAAAAACAGCAGTGAAGAAGTGGTGGGTGGGCTGCGGCATGGGCTGTACAACCACGCCGGGGACCCTGGCTGTGCACACAGGTTGCGAGCTAAGCTTCCTCTGCGGGTGTGCCATCACACCTGCACTGTTATTTTGAGATGCGCTAGCTAGATTAAAGCTAGCATGGGTATGCCAATACATGCTGCAATCAGCACACCTCTGAGTGTGGGGAAGACATCCCCTGTGTGGCCTCTGCTAGCCAAAAGTTAAAAACCCTTTAGGTTACTCATAAAGCAGTCTCTTTTTTACATGCAGTGCGATGCCTCCACCACCAAACTGGCTCATCTCCAGGATTCTGTTTTCCATTAAAAATGGTTTTGTTTTCAATGTGAAGTATGGGGAGGGGGACAGGAGTGGGGGGGAGAATAGTTTTCTTTCGGGGGGGCAGGGTTAAAATGTGACCTTTTGAACCTCTTCATGAGGCAGAATAATATTCAGCACTTACACAACACTTCATCTCTGCAAAGCACTGTGCAAGAATGTGATTGGGAAGCCTGGTTCATCAGCTAGTGTGGACTGGCAGATCACCATTGTCATCTACAGAACTGGGCCCATTTACACCAGCTGACAAGCTGGCTCTTTTGCCTTTTTCCTTCAGGCAGTCTGATTTTGTCACGGAGACAAGGTGGGTGAGGTAATATCTTTTACTAGACCAACTCTGTTAGTGAGAGACAAAATTTCGAGCTACACAGAACTCTTCTTCAGGTCTGGGAAGGGTACTCTGAGTGTTACAGCTCAATACAAAGACCTGGAGCAGATAGTTTAACAATGTGTCAACTACTAATGCTAGAGACCATTCAAGGCAAAGTGGCCTGTTAAAATTTCTGCAGTCCTAGGACAAAAAAAGGACAGTTAATGGGTTATAGATTGTTGTAATAAACCATAAATCCAGAGTCTTTATTGCATCCATGATTTTTAGTGTCTAGCAAAATTATGAATTTAAGCTCCCATGCTCATCTTTTGAAGGTGTTGTGTAGATTTCCTTTGAGATTGGGGACTGAGATGTCAAATATGGAGTGATCATTTTGTGAAAAGTGTTTGCCCACAGGTTTATGGTGTTTTTGTCTTTTATCATTTTGCTGTATGAGTTCATTTGGGAGTGTGAGGGGGTGGGGGTCCCCATCCAGTGTGGGTGAGTTCACCCCATCCCTCAAGCTGTCCTTTACCTCGAGGCAGTGAAACCCAAGGACTAAAGTCAATAGGTTACCCTGGTCTGTAGGGCAGTACGACCTCATGGCTGGGGTCAATAGAGATACCCTGATTCGCAGAGCGGTGAGGCCTATTGGGTGGAGTCAGTGGGATCCCCCTGATTCACAGGGCAGTAAGGCCTCATGGCCAGAGTCAATAGGGTGGTGGGCCACTACCTGGAGGTGGTGGCAGCTCCAGTAGGGGGACCTGGGGCTCTCCCTTCTCCACTGGGTCCCAGCCCAGGGCCCTGACAGCAGCAAGTGCATTTGCCACTGAGTCAGTGGGGATCCAGCCACAACACGCCAACTACATTCGGGACTATGGGTAGTCCCTCCCCTGAGCTACTTCCTACCATGACTCCTGCGTCCATAGTCTGGGCAGCTTCAGGGTTCCTCTGCCAGGGCTGTTCACAGTGGCTACAAAGTCCCTATGGTGTCCGCAGGTACCAGGGTGTCTGCTGGGATCTCGGCACCTTAGGCTTCCACAGTCGGGGCTGCCATGGCTCCTAGGCTGGAGCCTGCAATGGACATCCTTCCTCTCCAGCAGTCAGCCCAGGATGAGCTGCTCACTCTTATACTGACAGGTTTCAGAGTAACCGCCATGTTAGTCTGTATTCGCAAAAAGAAAAGGAGTACTTGTGGCACCTTAGAGACTAACCAATTTATTTGAGCATGAGCTTTCGTGAGCTACAGCTCACTTCATCGGATGCATACTGTGGAAAGTGTAGAAGATCTTTTTATACACACAAAGCATGAAAAAATACCTCCTCCCACCCCACTCCCCTGCTGGTAATAGCTTATCTAAAGTGATCACTCTCCTTACAATGTGTATGATAATCAAGTTGGACCATTTCCAGCACAAATCCAGGTTTTCTCACCCACCCACCCCAACCCCCCCACACAAACCCACTCTCCTGCTGGTAATAGCTTATCTAAAGTGACCAGTCTCCTTACAATGTGTATGATAATCAAGGTGGGCCATTTCCAGCACAAATCCAGGGTTTAACAAGAACGTCTGAGGAAGGGGGCGGGGGTAGGAAAAAACAAGGGGAAATAGGTTACCTTGCATAATGACTTAGCCACTCCCAGTCTCTATTCAAGCCTAAGTTAATTGTATCCAATTTGCAAATGAATTCCACTTCAACAGTTTATCGCTGGAGTCTGGATTTGAAGTTTTTTTGTTGTAATATAGCAACTTTCATGTCTGTAATTGCGTGACCAGAGAGATTGAAGTGTTCTCCGACTGGTTTATGAATGTTATAATTCTTGACATCTTGACACAAATCAGATCTGGACACAAACCAGTCGGAGAACACTTCAATCTCTCTGGTCATGCGATTACAGACATGAAAGTTGCTATATTACAACAAAAAAACTTCAAATCCAGACTCCAGCGATAAACTGTTGAAGTGGAATTAATTTGCAAATTGGATACAATTAACTTAGGCTTGAATAGAGACTGGGAGTGGCTAAGTCATTATGCAAGGTAACCTATTTCCCCTTGTTTTTTCCTACCCCCGCCCCCTTCCTCAGACGTTCTTGTTAAACCCTGGATTTGTGCTGGAAATGGCCCACCTTGATTATCATACACATTGTAAGGAGACTGGTCACTTTAGATAAGCTATTACCAGCAGGAGAGTGGGTTTGTGTGGGGGGGTTGGGGTGGGTGGGTGAGAAAACCTGGATTTGTGCTGGAAATGGTCCAACTTGATTATCATACATATTGTAAGGAGAGTGATCACTTTAGATAAGCTATTACCAGCAGGAGAGTGGGGTGGGAGGAGGTATTTTTTCATGCTTTGTGTGTATAAAAAGATCTTCTACACTTTCCACAGTATGCATCCGATGAAGTGAGCTGTCGCTCACGACAGCTCATGCTCAAATAAATTGGTTAGTCTCTAAGGTGCCACAAGTACTCCTTTTCTTTTCCCTCTTATACTGGTACTGCACTTGGGGAATGCCCAGTAGGGACATGGGGGTAGGACTTTCTCAGCTCACAAGGAGGAGTTAACCCTTTCCTGTCCTGTGCGTGGTCAGTTTACCCCATCACAGGGAGCTTAGTGGGTGTCTGGTTTCACCTACAGAGTCATTAGTTGGGCATTTAGTGCCTGGGATGAGTTACACCACATGTTGCGATAGGTATGTGTAGGGCCCATGGCTCTTGAAAAAAATGTGTTGTGTGATGTACATTTAATCATAGCAGTGGAGATATGTCAGCAGGTTTTGCAGCTGTTGTTCTGGCAGGGTCTGGTGCCACTTAGAATTGGTGAGTCTTGGTCTGTGGGGAGCTTGCTTCTGATAATGAGCTTGGAGAGGTGGGGGTGGGGTTTTTTTTGAAGGCCAGAAGAAGGGGTTAAGACGGGGTCAGCAACCTTTCAGAAGTGGTGTGCCGAGTCTTCATTTATTCACTTTAATTTAAGGTTTCGCGTGTCAGTAATACATTTTAACGTTTTTTAGAAGGTCTCTCTCTAGAAGTCTATATATTATATAACTAAACTATTGTCATATGTAAAGTAAACAAGGTTTTCAAAATGTTTAAGGAGCTTCATTTAAAATTAAATTAAAATGCTGATCTTATGCCGCCGGCCCACTCAGCCCCCTGCCAGCCTGGGGTTCCATTCACCTAGGCCGGCAGCAGGCTGAGCGGGGCCTGCGGCCGGGACCCCGGCTGGCAAGGGACTGGCAGTCAGAACTCCAGACCGGCTGCGGGCTGAGCAGGGCAAGGCGGCCGGAACCCCAGTCCAGCAGTGGGCTCAGCGGCTCAGCCCGCTACCGGTCTGGGGTTCCGTCCACCAGCTCCTGCCAGCCAGGGTCCTAGCTGCTGGCTCTGCTCAGCCCGCTGCCAGTCTGGGATCCCGGCCCTGCCCACATAGAGTGGGTACCTACCTTCTCCCTGGTTCTAGCCCATTCTCTTCCTGTCTCTCTGCACTGAGCACAGGGCTTGGGGTGAAGGACCAGGCTGGAGGTTGGTGTGCAGAGTCTGGCCAGAAGCTAGAAGGAGGGAGGGGGCTTAGGGTTGGGGCAGGAGATTTGCGTGTGGAGTGCTTGCCTGGGCAGCTCCCATTTGGTGCAAGGGGTGCAGGTAGGAATGTGGGGGGGGTGCAGGAGCTACCGTTTGGTGCTCAGGGTGGGGGTGAGAATGTGGGGGGTGCAAGAGTCAGGGCATGGGGTGTGGGGGGCCTGGGTATGTGTGGGGGGTGCAGGAGTCAAGTCTGGGGTCGTGGGGGGGTGCAGAGGTCAGGGCAGAAGGCTGGGGGTGTGTGAGGGGGGTGCAGGAGTCAGGGCATGGGGTGTTGTGGGGGCTGGGTATGTGTGGGGGGGTGCAGGAGTCAGGGCTGGGGGTGTGTGAGGAGGGTGCAGGAGTCAGGGCAGAGGGCTGGGGGTGTGTGGAGGGGTGCAGGGGTCAGGGTAGAGGGCTGGGGTGTGGGCTAGGGTCCTGGGGGTGCTCCCAGCCCCTGCCCAGAGCGGCTCATGGGAGCTGGAGGGGATATGCCAATTCCACACCCTTCCCCAAGGCCCCGTCCCCACCTCTTCTCCGCCTCCTCCCTGGAGCAACGAGCGCTCTGCGGCTCTGCTTCTCCCCCTCCCTCTCAAGGGCCATCAGCGGATCGGCGGCAGGGAGGGAAAGGAGGAGGGGCAGGAACCCAGCACGCTGGGGGAAGCGGGGGGGAGCTTATCTGCCCTGCAGCAGCAGCAGCTGATAGGACCAAGCTTCTTCACCCTGCCCCCGCCGGGGGTGGAGAAGAGTGGGCCGGAGTGGGCAGGATTTTTAATGGCACACTGCTCCCTGCCAGGGTCGGAGAAGAGTGGGCAGGATTTTTAATGGCACACTGCTCCCTGCCAGGGTCCTGGCCTGGGTTTGGCAGCGGGTGCTGAGCGGGGCCAGCGGCTGGGACCCGGCAGGCAGCAGCGTGGCATTAAAAATCGGCTCGCGTACCGTCTTTGGCACGCGTGCCATAGGTTGCCGACCCCTGGGTTAAGAAAAGATTTCTTTCAGGATGTGGTCCCCATTGAATATGGGTTGTAATTGTTTAATAATACCTTGTTTCTATTCCAGTGTGGTATGGTAGATGACAACTAGGAGTGTATGGTCTGAGAGATGTTTTTTTAAAACCATATTGAAGCAGGCTTTTCTTGGGGTTTTTGGGTAGTCCAGTGCATAATGCAATCTACTTTTCCAAGTGGGGTATCCTTGTTTGGTGAACGTGGTTTTAAGTGTGTTAAAGTGTGTATCCTGACTTTTCTCCTTGGATCATTTTCTGTGGTATCTGAGAACTTGCCTATAGATAACAAATTCATTGGTGTGTATGTGGAGGTTACTGGATCTGTGCAGGTAGGTGTGGTGATCTGTTGGTTTCTTGTATACAGTTTTCTGTAGGGTTCTATTGTTGAAGCTGATCTTGGTGTCCAGGAAGTTGATACGAGTTCAGGAGTGTTCTATATTTTTTTCGCTGATTTTCATAGTGTCAGATCTACTTCCTCTGGTTCAGACTCAATGGGTAAATAATTATGTAACTATCTCTACTGATTTCAATAAGAGATGCATAAGGGGCTCTCAGTCTGGTCCTATACAATTTCAGAAATAGGCAAACACATCACAAACATTTCTTTGATTTTACTATAAACTGGTATGTGTGCTGTTAAGATTGTAATAGACCTTCCTTTAGCAATCCTATAAAGTCAATGCAGGGAAGAGAACAATTTGGTTTTTCCTTACCCTAGGGCAACTGAATGGGTTTCCACTTAAAAGCATCATTTGGCCAACCCCACACTGTACACACACAGTGGGACAGAGACCTCTTCCTATTTCTCTGCCCCGATAATCACCATCAAGAAGGGAAAAGCTTCTCATGCTGTATTTCACTATGCCTGCAGTCAGCTTTTCAGAAAGCCTTTGACAAGGTCCCTCACCGAAGACACTTAAGCAAATAAGCAGTCATGGGATAAGAAGGAAGTTGCTTCTTCTCATGGATCAGTAACTGATTAAAAGACAAGAAACAAAGGGTAGGACTAGATAGTCAGTTTTCAGAATGGAGAGAGGGAAATAGCGGCATCCCCCAGGGATCTGTACTGGGACCAGTGCTGTTCAACATAGTGATAAGTGATCCGGAAAAAGGGGTGAACAGGGAGGTGGCAAAATTTGCAGATGATACAAATTACTCCAGATAGTTAAATCCAAAGCACACTGCAAAGGGATCTCACAAAACTGGGCAACAAAATGGGGGATGAAAATCAATGTTGATAAATGCAAAGTAATGCACACTGGAAAACATAATCCCAAGTATACATACAAAATGATGGGGTCTAATTTAGCTGTTACCACTCAAGAAAGAGATCATGGAGTCATTGTGGATAGTTCTCTGAAAACATCCACTCGATGTGCAGTGGCAGTCAAAAAAGCGAACAGAATGTTAGGAACCACTAGGAAAGGGGTAGATAATAAGACAGAAAATATCATAACACCACAATATAAACCCATGGTATGCCCACACGTTGAATACTACATGCAGTTCTGGTCACCCCATCTCAAAAAGGATATGTTAGAATTGGAAAAGGTACAGAGAAGGGCAACAAAAATGATGAGGGGTATGGAATGTCTTCCCTATGAGGAGAGATTAAAAAGACTGGGACTCTTCATCTTGGAAAAGAGATGATTAATTGGGATTAAAAATCATGACTGGTGTGAAGTGAATAAGGAAGTGTTATTTACCCCTTCACATAACATAAGAACCAGGGATCACCCAACAAAATTAATAGGCAGCAGGTTTAAAACAAACAAAAGGAAGTACTTCTTCAGACAACAAACAATCAACCTGTGGAACTCATTGCCAGGGGATGTTATGAAGGCCAAAACTATAAATGGGTTCAAAAAAGAATTAGATAGGTTAGTGGAGGATAGGTCCATCAATGGCTAGTAGCCAAGACCATCAGGGATGCAACCTTATGATCTGGGTGTCCTAAATCTCTGACTGCCAGAAGTTGGGACTCGATGACAGGGGATGGATTGCTTGATAATAGCCCTGTTCTGTTCATTCCCTCTGAAGCATCTGGCATTGGCTAGTGTCGGGATACAGGATGCTTGGCTAGATGGACCATTGGTCTGACCCAGTATGGCTATTCTTATGTTCTTAATGAATTAGCCATTTACAGCCTTATAAATTGAGTCATAGATGCTTATAAGTTCAGAGGTGGAAAACAAAATGAGCCGTTGCGAGAGCTAGTGTAAGGATTGCAACTCATAATGGCTGTGTAAGTCAGAATGCCCCAGGTGGCTGCTTTTGGGGTGGGGTGAAATGAAGTATAGGTCCTGTTATACATTAAACAGGCGTGCTTCCCCTAACGTTCCTGTGCTGGTGCTGTCTGTTGGGCAGGCAGGTGACAAGGCTAGGGCCCTCTCCAGGTATTCCCACTGAGGTCTGGTAAGTGCTGCCAGCTCAGGGAGCCAAATGAAGGCTGGCTGGTGCATGTCAGCACAGGGGAGGTAAGCGGGTGCCCACTCCCCACTCTAGCCCATAGTCTATACCATAATTTGACCCTCATGTTGCAGGGTGGTGGCCAGAAAAACACAGAGACTGATTATATTCAGTCATGACCGGTGGTCACTGCTACATCTGTTTGGAAATCAGTTTATCCCACATTGGTATTCGTTTTCATTAAAATGGCTTACTTATTTAAATTTCAAAATTGGATGATATGCTAGACCATAATTCCACTATTGAATATGTGCTATTAGTATATTTTAAAATGTCCACCTGCTACATATAGGCACTGATAGTTTGGAACTATTTGGAGCCTCTCTTCCAGGACCACAGAGAAACATAGATGATGGGGATGGTCATGGAGTCACCTGTGCCTACCATTGCCCTGCTGTAATAGAAAATCATTCATGTTTGATATATCCATCTGATCCTTACAGACAGTCTTGTTCTGTGTTCCCAAGGAAAGCAAAGTCTAAAGTTTCTGCCAATATTTCACTGGGGAAAATTCCTTTTCAACTCCAGACTTTGTGATCAGTTTGTTCAAGCCTGCGTATGTTAGCCAGAGTCACTGGGCCAAATTACCCCCACTAAGGTGTAAAGCAGACAGAATCTGGCTTAGTATCAGGTTGAAAGCATGATTTGTCTGAAGGTTTTTCTACACAGCATTAGCTGTGCAGGGGCGAGCTTGAACTCAGCTAGTGCAAATAATAGTAGCAGCAAAGAGTGCGCAGCGTGGGCTTCAGTACGGATGACACTCCTGGCACAGACCCTGGGTATGTACTCGGCTCTCTAGCCCACTCTGAAGCCCTGCTGGAGTCAAACTCGTTCGGACAGACTGTTTTCCTGTGTAAACGTACCCCGAGAAAAATGCTTTAATGTGTCAAGAGTTGACAGGCAAACTTGTATTTCAGCTATAACTATTGGCACCGGACTGTGTTTAATAGATATGATGATGCGAGGAAAGGGTGTCAAGGAGTTATAGGGAGAGCAATGGGGACAGAGCTCCTTTGGCCCCTTATTGCAATGAGAGAGAGAAGGAGGGAACTACCAGAAGAGATGCTGAAGGAACAGACAGAGATGTAGAAGGGCAAACCGGAGAGGACTATGCAGTGAAAGCTTGGGGAAGAGGAGAAGTTATCAAGGAAGGGAACATAAACTGTGTCAAAAGAGCAGAGAGGATGAGTAGAGCCCTGGAGTTGTGTCCAAGAGGACATTTTTCAGCATAGATATTTCCCTCTGCTCCTGCTTGAGCCAACACACCTGAGTTAAAAATGTGAGTCATTGGATATTATCAGACACCTCTTTCCAGGCAAGACTAAAGGGTTCATCATTTCTTTTATTATCTCATGGTCAGTTGTGAGTGAGTTTTTTTTTATTTCACTTGAGAGCTGGGTTATTGGGAAAATCTCTAATTCCAGTTTAGCTATCTGTTTTGTTACTTGATCAGTTCCAAAATTTCAAGAAATGATCTAGATATCGGTGGGAAGAACTCTGTTGATTTGGATGAATTTCACACCATCAGAAACCATTTTCTCTTACAGTCATGGGGCTGGTAACCCCATCACTCTTTGCAGGAGGTGAAGGGGTGTTATGGCCCTTCAGCTGGGTTTTGATGACTGCCCCAGCCTCGGAGCATATAGTGTAATGACCAGCATCCATAAAGTGGCTCTCTCAAATGGGGGCCACGCAATCTGATGGCTGGAGTCATTATAACGACCCTTGCTGGCAGGACTGTGTGGCCTAGCAGCCAGGGTCAATAAGGTTGGAAAGGTGCCCTGGTAGGGAGGGCAGCGGCCAGAGTAGGGGGACCCGGGCCCTCCCTGCTCCACTGGGTCCTGCCACCAGCTTGGCCAGGATCCTGCTGAAACATGCTGAGCTAGTCTCTGTTTCTACAGCCGATTCCCTGCAAAGATTCCCTGGGCCACTTCCTACCCATTCGTCCATGGATTGCAGTCTCAGCATTCCCATGGTCTCTCCTCCCTCTGTGGTGTCCATAGCCTGGGGGTCATAGCTCATCACTGTCTGGCTTGTTTCTGGGTCCTGAAGTGCCAGTGGTCCTTCTGCAAGAACCTGGGACTCACCTCCTTCCTTTCCAGTGGTCAGCCCAGACTGAGCTAAGAAGCTTACTTTTATATCCTAGTTCCAGCTGGAGCATGCCCAGCAGAGCCGTTGGGGAGATGGGGGAATGGACATGGCCTCCTTGGCCCAAAGAGAAGGATTAACCCCTGCTGCACCATCTGTGACACTTACAAGGTGC
Organism: Eretmochelys imbricata; assembly: GCF_965152235.1. Taxonomy (NCBI): domain Eukaryota; kingdom Metazoa; phylum Chordata; order Testudines; family Cheloniidae; genus Eretmochelys; species Eretmochelys imbricata. The sequence goes on from NC_135572.1 coordinate 148,777,469, forward strand.
TCCTTGCTTTCCTTAATAGATAGGGAGAGGTTGCTCAGACAGCAAAGGGAGCCAGAAAGTGAGGATAGCAAAGGCAGCTTTCGTCCTTCCTTCCTCCTGATGTGCTAGTTCTGCAAAGTCTGCATCAGGGTGAGGGAAAGAAAGAAAAAGAGAGAGGACAACTCCCAACTCATCTCTTCCAGTCTGCGGGTGGGGGAAAAAAGGGTACTTTGAAGGGTGGTGGAGAAAAGACACAACTTCTGGAATTGGGGAAGGACAGAATGCGGGGGACATGTAGAGCTTCTGGCATGGGGGATGGGGCTCAAATAGATCTGAAATAGAGGGGGATGGGATGGTGGCACAAGGAGTTTGTGGGGTCGGGAATGGCACCGCTGGTGTGTGCATAAGCTATGAAGTATGCAACCCTTTATCTGTTAACTTTCCATAACTAATATGAGAATAATTAGAAAAATTAACACTAAAACCTTACTCTCTATAGATACATAAACCAGGTACAGAAAGTTCTAGCTCTCGCAGGGAGCAGTCCAAAGTGCTGTGTTAGCTAAAACAGATTGAATAGTAAAAAGATAATCAACTGATTTGCAAATATATTTGTGACTAAAAGCACTGAGTTCAGCTGGCTATGATTCCTGGGATCACATAATTCATTACACCATTCAAACCACCACCAGCTATTTGCGAAAAGTTTTGGAACTCTGAGGGTTTTATGAATTTTTGGGATAAGTGGGTAATACTCTCAAAAGTCACACTGGTTTGGAGTTATTCATTACTTTCCTGTTTAAAAATGTTTCACTGTTAAGAAGAGCACCCTGATTCACACCATCAGGAAGCAGAAGCAATAGACTCCATCTTAGGTGAACAATCATTTTATAACACTAGGAACCAGGGCCCCAGACCACAAGGTGCTGAGTGTCCTCCACTTCCACTGCTCAGCTCCTCACAGGACTGGGCTCATCATGAAGAGTCAAGTTACTGGCACTCTGAAGCCAATGGAAACTTTACCGTTTGATCTCCGTTGGAGCAGGACCGGGTTCTAATGCGGCCAATTATCCAGGGCTAAACTGAGTCGCAGCTTGTGTGGCTGCACTGAGGGCTAAGGAGGTGTAAGGTGCTCCCATGCCAAGGGTAGCTGTATGGGAAGAACAGCAGCTGTCCGGGAAGAACAGCAGCTGTCCAGAGCTCGGGCTAGTGTAGTTGCCCTGCCGCCCTAGGGAATGAAGCTGCACCAGGTACTGAGCTATCTCAGGATACATCCCCCCTGGAGCATGGGGGAATCGAAGGGGCAGATTGTAAATCCTGGGACAGCACAACCAGCTTCCCCTTGCTTGGGGCTTGCTGAAAAGCTGCCGTTGAGCCCTTGCACGTCATGAAGAAAACCAGGATCAGTTTGCAAATGATTTCTTAATCAAGAGGAGGCAATATTGGTAATTAATATTATTTATAATTAGTAGTTTGACAAGTTATACCATTGGTCTTGAGGTTCACAGAAATTTATTATTAAATGTATAGTTGTATTTTGAAAACAGCCCCCTGAAATGGACTGCATCAGAAACATCAAGCAGTGGTATATGAATTGGGCCTGTTTTTTGCATAGCTTAGTGGCTCTGTAATGAGAGGCAGGGGTTTGGATGTAAATTATTTGCCTATCCCTGACTAATGGGGAAAAAAAGAATATCATACCTTTGTAGGGCTGACCTTTTAGTTTTTACACTGGGCTCTGTTTAACATGAACAGTTATTAATTCACATGACAGGCCATTATGGTAAATACCTTCTGAGTGTGCATGACATACATGGGTATTTTAGTAGTTGATACACTTTTTTTAAAAAAAGTGCACAGAAATTGCAACTGCCAAATATTTGTGCTACTTGTATTGCTGTTTCTTGTTGTCACCTTTGTGCAGTGCATACATTGGACTTCTGCAGTCAGTATATTGAATAACTGAAGCGCAATACATGGCTCAGTCAACTGATTAATATTAAAATGTTAGTCTGTGCTTCCAAAATATATTTTTTTTTAAATTCCGTGCATCAGAGCTTGGCAGAGGAGTATGGAGTTGAGCAAAGGATCAGGAAATCACAGAATAATGGATTACTGGCTTGGAACACATCATCTGGTGCATGTTCATGCATCGGCTAGAAATATACCCCACCTGACTTCTTTCAGAAATTAAGCTATTCTTTTCCTTAAAGGTGTCTCATGATTTTCACCACAACAACATTGCTAAACAAACCATTCTACTGTCTGAATGACTTTGAAAATATCCTCCAAAATGTTTGGGCTGATGGGTAAACAAAATCTATCCTTTATCACCCATTATAACATCAGTCTAACCAGTTCTCTCTCCTCTGCATTGTTTCCCATATTTATAGTGATCACTCCTCCACTTATGCCACAGGTTGTGAGGATGAACTTATTAAGATTCCAGTTTTACGCTTGAGCCTAGTGTGTAGGTCCGGGGGGTGGGGAGACTTACTCTTCTGAAGAACTGGCAACAATCCTCTCTATCTTATGGGTTGCCAGCTTCCTCAGGTGAGGGGCTTCACTTACTCCTGCTGCGGGGCTGAAGAAACTTATTTCCTGCTCCATGACTGCTCTGTACCTGATTAGCAGTGCCAGAGTTGGTAGGAAGTCAGCCTGCTCTGGTGATCCTTACTGTCTTCCCAAATTCCAACCCCTCTTCCCTCTTGCAGTTGAAGGCACAAGATTGGGATATACAGGAGACTGAAAAAGAGAAAGAGAGTGATGGAGACACTGGGATATTTCCTCTAAAGGTGCAGGCCATTGGTTATTGGTGCACACCTGCTGTGTCTTTGTGTGCAGTAGGAAGGGTGCTCCTGTGCCACCCAAGGGCAAGGCAGGATCAGCACCTAATAGGTGAGCCAGGGAGAAAGTGCAGAAATTGCTCTGACAAATGAGCAATCATCCCAGAAATGAGTGGGCCACTGCCTGAGTCCAAACTGTGTGGAGGTGCAAATTTTAATTTAAGGATACCAGGGAAGTTTCAGAAGACTGGCAGAGTGCTAAAGATGTATCAGTATTCAAAATGGTTAAGCAGGATGATCTAAGTACCCATGGACCATATAACCTGACATCAATCCCAGAGAAAATAATGGAAAAGATGATATGGGAGTAAACTAATAAAGAATTAAAGGATGGGAATATAATTAATGCCAGTCAACAGGGTTTTATGGAAAACTGATCTTATCAAACAAACCTGATTGCATTCCTTAATGAGATTAGAAGTTTGATTAATAAAGAGAATTGCGTAGATGTAATATACTTAGACATTTATAAGGTGTTTGACTTAGTACTGCATGACATTCTGATTAAAAAATTAGCACTATACAGAATCAATAAAGCACATGTTAACTGGATTGAGAACTGGTTAGCTGACAGATCTCATAAGGTAGTTGCCAATGGGGCTCATCATAGAATAGGGGTGTCTCTCGTGGGGTTCAGCAGGGATCAATACTAGACCCAACCCTATTCAACATTTTCATCAATAATCTAGAAGTAAATATAAAATCACTGCTGATAAAATTTGCAGATGACACAAAGATTGGCAGAGTAGTAAATATTGATGAGGACAGGGTATTCATACAGAGTTTTCGATTGGCTTGATACATTGGGCCCATTCAAACAAATTGCATTTTAATACAGCCAAATGCAAGTAATACTGCTAGGAGCAAGGATTTCAGGCCACTCCTATAGAATGGGGTTATTCTTGAATCTTCAGTGGCAGTCAAAAAGCTAACATAATGTTAGGAACCATTAGGAAAGGGATAGCTAAGACTATAAATATCTTAACGCCACTCTATAAATCCATGGCTTACCCACACATTTGTCAACCCATCTCAAAAAAGCTATATTAGAATTAGCAGTGGTGCAGAGAAGGGCAACAAAAATGATTAAGGCTATGGAACAGCTTCCATATGTGTTGAGATTTAAAAGACTGGGACTTTTCAGCTTGGAAAAGAGACAAAGCGGGGACTATGATAGCAGTCTATAAAGTCATAAATGATGTAGAGAAAGTGAATGTTATTTACTCTGTCACATAACACAAGAACTAGGGGTCACCCAATGAAATTAATAGGCAGCAGGTTTAAAACAAACAAAAGGAAGTATTTCTTCACACAACATTTAGTCAACCTGTGGCACTTGTTGCCAGCGGATGTTGTGAAGGCCAAAACTATAAATAGGTTCAAAAAAGAATTAGCTAAGTTCATAGAGGATAGGTCCAGCAGTGGGTATTAGCCAACATGGTCATGAATGCAACCCTATGCTCCGGATGTCCCTATGTCTCTGACCGTCAGAAGCTGGAAATGGATAACAGGATGGATCATTTGAGAATTCTGCTGTTCTGTTCATTCCCTCTGAAGCACTTGGCATTGGCCACGGTCAGAAAACAGGATACTGGGCTAAATGGAGCATTGCTCTGATCCACTATGGCCATTTTTATGTTCACTTTAAGTACTCACAATCAGGAAATGCCAAATCTGCCCCTTCATTTTTAGAGTGCATTAAAGTAAGTCTTGAATTAATTATATCCCAAACAACTGAATATTGTAATTTTTTTTTGTACATTCTTACAAGGAACATCTTGGCTCGTGGTGACTGAATGAGCTGGAGCAAAAGCTCTGTACCCAGTGAATACTTATGGTGTACAGTGAATTAGACCAGGATGCTGCATGAGCACTTTCCTCATTCGCTCCTGTCTTACTCCATTTTTTACATCAGTACATCTCCATTCAATATTGCTTCTGAATGGGCTTATGCTAGCGTATAGCTAGAGTAACACAGTAGTGAAAAAGCTTTGGGGGTCATGGTGGATAATCAGCTGAACATAAGCTTTCACTGTGATGCTATGGCCAAAAGGGCTAATGGGATGTATAAACGGGAATTGTGAGTAGGATTAGAGAGGCTATTTTGCCGCTATATTTGGCACTGGTGCGACTGCTGCTGGAATACTGTGTCTAGTTTTGGTGCCCACAATATAAGAAGGATGTTGAAAAATGTGAGGGCATTCAGAGAAAAGCCGTGCGAATGATTAAAAACATGTAGTATAGTGATAGACTCAGGGCGCAATCTGTTTAGCATAGCAAGCAAAGTTTAAGGGGGTGACTTGATTACAATATATAAGTTCCTGCATGGAGGAAAAATATTTTAAAATGGTCTCTTCAATCTAGCAGACCAAGGTGTAACATGATATAATGGCTGGAAGTTGAGGCTAGACTAAATTCTAGGCATAAATTCTAGGGAGGTTAATTAACCATTGGAACAATTGGTATTCTTCATCACTGGCAATTTTTAAATAAAGACTGGATTTTTTCTAAAAGCTATGTTCTAGGAATTATTTTGGTGAAGTTCTATGGCCCTGTGTTATGCAAGAAGTCAGACTAGATGATCATAATGGTTTTGTCTGGCTTTGGAGTCTGTGAATCAGGCTCCTTGCTCACTTCCATGAACACTCTGTGCAGAGTGAATTCAGCAATAGAAGATGCTACACAGCTGTAACTGGGTTGTAGAAAAGCAACTGTATGAAATTGTATTATCTAGTATAGAGGATATGATCATGTAATTAAAGAGTATTATAATGCATATACACAAGGGGGCAGAGCTGAGGTGGTGAGTACTACTTTAACTTTAGCATTTGTTGATCTTAGCAATGCTTAAACGTGTAATCTTAATAATTTTATTAAGATGATAAAATAAAAAGAAAATGGTACAGAGTTTAAGCATAGAAGTTTCTGGTTATCAGGGAATAAGGTACAAATTATCAAGGGGTGCGAAGTTCGGTTTAGAAATGGGTAGTGTAAGGAATACATAATCTGCAATATCCCCGATTGGGGGTAAAAGGTTTACAGGTCAAAGTACAGACATTGAGATATGGGGGTATATTGTTCATATAATGGCTATGTTCAGGTGTGGAGTATAATAAGTGGATACGATGATGAGGATGGATTTACCCGCATTTGGTGAGATTTAATGTTCAGTGAGTTTATGGTTCCAGTTCATATGGTCCAATGCAAAAAGTCTCTTGGTCCCTTTCTCATAGTTGATGCACGATGTCGTACCGGCTCACACCTCCTGGTACTGTCGGTGGCCGGTGATGTGTTCGATGTAGATGTCCCTGGACCATTGGATGGTGTCCGAGACCATGAGGCGCCACATGAGCTGTGTGTAGCGTCGACTGATCCCACAGGTCCACAGCACATGCTCATTGCAGGGGTCTAGTATAGTCAAAAAATAATAGCATTATCTCCAGGGACAAGGCAGGTGAGGTAATATATTTTATTGGATCAACTTCTCTTGGTGAGAGAGACAGGCTTTCGAGGAACTGAGAGCTCTTCTTCAGGCCTGGGAGGACCTTTGCTAGTCCTTAAGAAGAGCTCTGTGTGGCTCAAAAGCTTGTCTCTTTCAGCAGCAGAAACTGTTCCAGTTAAAGATATCACCTCACCCCCTCTTGTCTCTCGATTATCCTGGGACTGACATACGGCATACTTATCCTAGCCAAGGCAGTCACTGATCTAGCTCTTTGCACCAGTTTTCTTTTTTGTGTGGAGCTGAAGGCAAAACAGGTCAAATGCTTTATATCCATTGGATGGCTGGTTCAACTAAGTGGGTTTTCCCAGCTTCAGATGCCAGGGTGGACACAGTGTCATCCAAAGACTCCAGTTGGGAAAAAACTCCACTCTTTCCCCTCTGTATGTTTGAGCTAAATAAATGTTCTGTTACCCAGGGAAATGGAGAACTTCTGTCAAGGGGGAAAAAAACGGTCAAAACAAAAAATCAACTAACATCATGGAAAAATAGAGCAAATTGCAGTGAAGCAGCAGATTCAGAGATAACTAATGGGAACTATTGCATGCTGGGTCTGTCTTTTTGTGCAAAAATGCCTTACATTGTTTGATTGCAAACCAGGTATAAGTTGTCAGTGATTGCCATCTATTAAAGGGATTTCCCTGGTTGAGGCATTTAAAAGTCATCTGAGTTCCTAAATTATTCATCACAGTTAATTTAAAGCCCTATTGGAACCTGAAATGGAGTTCCCCTTTCCACTAGTCTGTCTTGCTATTATTATCATTTGCTGCTCTGGTACCCATAGCAACGACCACGATGTTAGCCACTCTCCCAGAGCAAGGGAGTACTGCTAATGCTGCCATTTATCCAGCTGTGCTTCTCACAATGGTGTTTGCCTGTCCAAAGATCACAAGATTTCTAACTCTCTTGATGCTTGGGGGTAGGGCAGGGGAATGAGAGATCAAAATAAGAGGAAAAATGATTTTTTTCTAACCCGGGTGCTTAAAGTTAGACTCCTAGAGCCATATCTAACAATCTAAATATCAGAGGCCTGACTTTGAGAGGTGTTGGTTATCCACAAAGCTCATTGAAAGCATTAGAAGCTGCAGGGATTCATAATTTTCAAAAATCAAGTTGCTTTTATCTCGGTGTCTAAAGATGGCTTTAGCAGCATAGCACAGTATATGGGACCCTTTACCAACAAGCACCACCAGCCTTCTTGGTCCAGGGGCTCAGGCCTGTAAGGTTTGGCATATAGGGTGGTCGTGGGTCCCTCTTGATCATGTGATCCCCCTACCTCAACCACCACCTGAACAACAGCAACCTGGCCTAACAGGACCAAGCCCTGATGACAGGGTGGGCTGGCTGTTCCTGCTCTTAAGAGGATCAGCAAGCCCTGTTACAAGATGCCTAAACTTCTGCACCATGTTTGAAAATTTTGGCCATTATGATTCTTTTTTGCTCAAAGTGAAAGAGTTGACTGAAAAGGCGGAAAGACGGGTGGAATAAAACACGTGCATAATAAATCACTCAAAATGTTGGTAGTATTTTCTTCCTGCACAGGCTTGCTAAAGGCTATTTTTAGTTTGCTGTTGAAGAAAAAATTGTTAATTTTAGAATTCGAATATTCTCTGATGTCTCACAATGCTAGTCCCTGCCAGCTGTTTCAGTGATAAAAAGTAAAAACAAATAGACATTATAGCAGGGCCACTGTGCCTGAGGTACTTTTCCTTGGGAGTCTAAATTCTTGAAGAAACTTAACTGCTGAATAAATTATTGAAACTGGTGGTTGTAAAGGTGGTCTACTATAATTTAGAACAAAGCCCAACTCCTATAAATTGCCAAGGCCCCATTTTCCTAGACATCAAAATTTCTACTTCCTTTTACTTAATGCTTAATAGAATTCAGCAGAGTAGAACACTAATGGTAACTATGTATGAGGTGGTGGTGGTATGATTAATTTTTTGCATGTGTGTGTCTAGCATTTATTCTAACACTTGCTTCATTTTTGTCATGACCAGGAATCTGCCTAAGTTTCTTTCTGTATTTGGGGAAAACCTTTTCATTTCTTATTGCTTGCAGCTGGTTGATAGAGGATTCAGACTTTGAAGTTTATTCTCCTGTGAATGCATTGGGGAGTTATGTGGGTAACTCCCATTAATCTTCTGTACAAAATATGTCCCATACATCAACAAGAGACTAGAACCATTTGTCTGCTGAATGAGGCACAGCTAAAATTCATCCTATGGTAGAACTAAAACCCACTTATGATGTTTGATTATTTATTAGACATACCATAGATCATGAACAAGGCCATCTTTATATACTGAGTGCAATAACAACTGTTGTACTTTAGAGGTCTGACTGTTTATCTTCTGGTGGGACATACCAATACTATTCCTGAAAAGAGTCTTCTTTACACTATGCTTATCACATGTTTAGTGTAAAAATATGCCTATTAACCTCTTTCTATGTCTCCCAGCTTTACATTTCCATAAACAATGCCTTTTTCCCTTCCCCACTGCTTTCTCGTTGTCCAGCACTAGTCACTCCATTCTGCCTTCCCGGTATCTTGCCGCTCTTAGGGTGTGAGCCTTCTTCCCGGCACCTCGTGTATCTGGAACCAGCCTTCCTGTATTTCTCCCCTTCATCTGTCCGCCCATTTTCAAATGCTGAAAACACCTTTCTTTCCTCACATGCTCATACTGCTTAATTGTGCTCCTTCCTTTTCATGAATCTTTATTTTGATTTTGCCACACTATCAGCTTTCAGATCTCTGGAGATGCTGTTTGTATGAAAGATGCTATACGTCAAGGGTTCTCATCTTTTTCTTTCTCAGCACCCACCCCCTTCCAACATGCTATAAAAACTCCACGGCCCACCTGTGTCCCAGTAACTGGTTTTCTTCATATAAAAACCAGGGCTGGTGTTAGGGGGTAGCAAGCAGGGCAATTGCCACAGTGCCCAACCCCTCCCAAGCTACATTGCTCAGGTTTGGGCTTCAGCCCCAGATGGCAGGGCGCAGGGCTCCGGGCTTCAGCCCTACACGGTGGAACTTTCATTTTCTGCCCTGGGCCCCCGTGAGTCTAATGCTGGACCTGCTTGGCAGATGCCCTAAAATCTTCTCATGGCCCCCTAGGGGGCCCCGAACCCCTTGTTGAGAACTGCTGCTATAGATACAAAGTTGTATTTTGCTGTGTGGCACTTGGAATGTACACCTGGAAGCACTAGTGATGAACAGAGCAGGTGTGGAGGAATTTGGTCACTCAGAGAACCAGGTAGTTAGGCTGGCTGAGTTACTGATACCCGAGTCACAGCCTTAGCACCAGGTGTATTTTTCATGGACCTTTGGGTAGATGTTACTGGAGATAGGATATTACTGCTGGTACTACTCTCGTCTAGAGATGCTCATGTTGGGAAACACAGTATTCACCATTTTCTCATTTGGTATCCACAAGGGGCAGTATTTATTTTTCACTGGGGGAAGGGCAATTCCCATCGGCAATGGATTTTAACGTTCAGCATCTGGGGAGCATTTGCTTGGGCTTCAGATGGTAAAAATATGCTTGGTGTCATGGAACAGTCGATTAAATAAATTATACATGTATGTTAAGAGTAAGATAAAGATAAGTCTTGAAGTTCCCTACACCTCTCGGTAACCAAGGTGACTGACAAAAGCAAGCATGAGGTCTGCAAGCAGTAAGGATTTCAGGCTTATTATAAAAGAATTCCTAATATGCAGAAACAGTGACTCAGAATACATGTGTAATGACTAGACTTCACTATATACCTACAGGATTTCTTCAAATCACTCCCCTTTTAAACACAGGCTATCGATCATTTTTACCACATTTTATGCAGCTCCATGCTGTTAAATATATGGTGTCGTTATCACTTTCCCAAACAGCGTTGTTTATCAGCTTACAGGGACCACATGCACAGTTGTTATAGTCCTGTTTTTATTTAGTGTAAACTGCTCTTCTTGCTCACAGCATGGCACCTGCGATATGTATCTACATGCTTGCTTTGAAGTGAAATGACTTGGCAAAGGAGGGTTTGGGAGTGGAGGCGGAGGTATCTGGGAAAGTTGTTCTTAAACACGCAGGTTTGGGCTTATGCAAATGAAGAGTGGGGGATGCAGTGTAACAGCTGCTTTTTCTACCTATTTAAACTGATTTACCTCTAGTTGTTGGATTTAGTCAACTGAGAGTTGAGTCTCTCTGTTGAGGTAAATTTTTTAATGCTGTCCACAGTAGTGCAGGTTGACAGAACAGCCCACTTACTGGAGCACACAAATCAGATGAGGCCTGATCTTGGTCTGTTTGATGGCAATGGGAGTAGACTTAGGTTTGTGGCCTAGAACGCTGTCCTTCCTTACCTCTTCCCCCACAAAAGAAAAAAATTCTTAAAGTACTGTATCTAAGTCATTTAACTGATTTGAACACTGGCAAAGTCTGAAAAGGCATCTCTCTCTCTCTCACACACACACACACTTGTGTACATACACTCGGTTTTGGTACTCAGTGGTGTGAACCTAACAGGGATGGTATTTTGTTACGGTATGAGGAAGGATGGGCTTTTGGTTAAGGCACTAGACTGGCACTCAGGATATCATGGATCCATCCCTGGCTCTGCTTAGGTCATTTCCCCAAGCTCACACAATCTCAGTTCCTCGTCTTAAAATGACACTCAATAATACTTCTCCCACCTCCCAGGGCTCTTGTGAGGGTAAATTCATTTTTGTTTGTGAGGTGCTCTGATGTTGGGGCCATCTAAGCACACAGATTAAAAAGCTCAACGTTATTTGGGAAAAGATTGCAAGCAAGTGCCTGTGGGTGCTGGGAGAAGAATGTACTCAACACAGCAATCTGCAGAGCAGCTGAGGGGGTTTCTGTGTGAGCGGGCCTCTCCAAACTCTGGAGCTGGATGTGCAATAGCAGGAATATCCATAAAAGAAGAAAACTGACATGTTTAGGCGGTTGCAATGCTTCCTCTTTCTCCACCTCATCAACTCTGCCTCTTTTCTGCTCGTGTCTGAAAGCATAATCTTTTCTCCAGCACCTCACCCTCTTAATTTCTCTCCCCCTCTGCTATTGATTCTTAGCTCTCTGGCTGTATTATTTAACTCTGTAAGACAGGATACAGTTGGTGCGAAAGGTATTCAACAAAATAAAGCTGGAGGCAGAATGGAGAAGGTCAGTCAGTTGAGCTTGTGGGTTATCAGCTGCTGTGTTTGAGGAACACATGAAAGAGGAGGAAAGCATTTGCTGAATAAAAGTAAAACCACCATTAGTCATAAATTGCCTAATCAAATTAACCTGGAGATGTTGATTTACACAGGCTGAGGAATTGGCCCAACGTCTTTAGATTGTTTTCCAGTTATACAGGGAGGCTTTGGAAGAGCTAGGAAGAGTAGTCTGCCTATTCTGCTGGAAAACTGATTTCTTCTGCATTTGTAGCTAACACAGAATCCAGTTTACTTGAACCGCTAGAGCCAGGTTTCCTGCTGTGCCCAGCTTCTGGTAGGTGCAGCAGAGAGGAGGTTGTCAGGGAGCTCCCTGATTCTCTGCTCAGAGATTCCTCTGTGCTGGGCATATGTTAAAGCAGCCCTTGGTCTGCACTGCACAGGTGGGCTCTAGCCCTAAAGTGACCATATTTCAGCAGGGGATTGCTGGAAGGCATTGAACTGTGGCCATGACCACTCCCCATCCCTGACTCACTCAGTGGTTGGAGGCTGTGGGGAAGGAAGTGTAGGAGCCAGCTATGCCAGTCCTGCATGGTAGGTTGTCCCTAGCAAGGAAGTTATAGGCAGTGTCTGCTCCCTTTGAACCTCCTAAGAGGTACATAAAGGAGCAGGATGGGGATGAGCATTTGTCTGCAGTTATCCAAACCTCAGCTATGTCCCATGTGAAATTTGTTCCTCTGGAGTGAACTTGTGTTTATTGGAGTATTTGTGATAGAGATGAGCCGTTGTGAACTTTGTGGCCCTGACTCTCCCCTGCCTTGTACCCTGTCTGGTCATTCGTACGAGACAAAGGGAGTACAAACTGGTTTCAAAACGGTATCACTTTACACGCACTTTGCACATACTCTCTCTCCCAGCTCTGCGCTGCGACCACACAAGGCACGTTAAAGCGCTGCAGCGTTCCCAGTGTAGACTAGCCCTTAGTTAAAGGACCGTCGAAGAAGCGTTAGGGAGAATTCGTCCTTCTCAGACAGCCCACGTCCTCTTTTTCTCTCATCCTGAACGAGTCCGGACTAGAGGCTAGTCTGCGCTGGCAATGCTAAAACACTGCCATGGCAGCGCTTTAACGTGCCTTGTGTGGTCCCAGGGCGCTAAAAACCCCACCTCCACGAGGGGCGCGGCTCCCAGCGCTGGGGCGCTGTCTGCACCGGCGCGTTACAGCGCTGAAACTTGCTGCGCTCGGGGGGGGGTGTTTTTTCACACCCCTGAGCCAGACAATTGCAGGGCTGTAAATTGCCAGTGTGGACAAGCCTTTATTCACACACTTAAAGGAATTAAGACACTGTCTGGAGCACATTCTAGCCCAAGGCCACATCAGCTGAGGAAACCAGGTCCACTCAATAGTGAATAATGCAGGTATGAGGAGATGACAAGGTCACTGCTCTATGCATTTCGAAGGTTGACAACAGACGGGATTTTCAAAAATGACCAAGTGACTTAAGCATGCTGAAAGCCTTTCCTGGCCAGGCCTCTTTCCAGAATGTCCTGTTAAGTTAAGAAAAATAAACTTGCTAAGTTGCAGCTTGGTTAGCTTTTCCAGTTCCTGATCCAAGAGGAGAGGGAAGGTTTTGAAGCCCTCTGACCTTTGCTGGAACTACAGAACAGCCAAGTGGGTGCCTGGATTTGCAGAATGACTGAGGCTGAAAATAAGCAATAGCACATTTAGCATCCAAAGAATGGAACGTTGTTTTGGTGAGGAAAAAGCTGGATCTGGGTAATAAAATACTAACTAGTTTCTTAACATGAAATCCAGGGCAGTGTCTCCACACAGTTTGAAAAAGTGCTTAGCATATCCTGGGATAAGGGAGATGGGCAGAGTGACATCCAGCAAAACCTGCAGAGAGACTTGACAGTCCTGGGAAATGACGGCCTTCTACAGGGATTTATCTAAGATGCTCCTTCCTTACTTTTATGATGAAACCATGTTGAGTCAGGCAAGACGAGACTATATCTCTGTTTCCTGCATAGCTTTTCTAGTGTCGAAGCTCAAATCAAAGGAGTGTCTCAATAGGGATAGAAATATATTTGTTGAAGATGAACCATCAGGACTAATTTAGTGAGTTTGTGTGTGTGGTTTTTGGAGGGAGGTGAGGGGGCGAGAGAACCTGGATTTGTGCAGGAAATGGCCCACCTTGATTATCATACACATTGTGAAGAGAGTGGTCACTTTGGATGGGCTATTACCAGCAGGAGAGTGAGTTTGTGTGGGGGGGGGGGAGGGGGGCGGAGGGTGAGAAAACCTGGATTTGTGCTGGAAATGGCCCAACTTGATGATCACTTTAGATAAGCTATTACCAGCAGGACAGTGGGGTGGGAGGAGGTATTGTTTCATGGTTTCTGTGTGTATATAATGTCTTCTGCAGTTTCCACGGTATGCATCCGATGAAGTGAGCTGTAGCTCACGGAAGCTCATGCTCAAATAAATTGGTTAGTCTCTAAGGTGCCACAAATACTCCTTTTCTTTCATCAGGACTAAAGAGATCTCCATAAAAAGCAAAGGGCCCTAGGAAATGCTAAAGGGCAGGCAATGAACTGGAAGACTGTGACCCATTGCCACTCCTGCTGGACAGAGATGTGGAACCACATATCCTGGAGGCTGCCCAGATATAGAAAAGGGAGAATGGAGTGAATGGGTCATCATGCAGAAATGGAATCTCCAAATGCAGCACTTTAAAAGGTGGAGATGCAGGGTGGACCCGAACCATTCAGGCCTCTTGGAGACCAGGAAGTAGGAAGAAAAATATCCCGTGGTCTGCTCCACAGTTGGGATTAGGGAGATCAGCCCTTCTCCCATCCTCCCCGGAATGCAATTGGACATATTTCCTAAAACAATGTTTGCCTCTGGAAAGATGAGAGAGAGGAAGGCAAGTCCCTGAAAGGAACTGGGGTTTGGGCCCTTGAGGAAATTGATAGGATACCCTCATGCTACTGTCTCCTGAAGCCAAGGATCCTGGGAGATGAGGGCCCCATATTCCTGCCAAGCAAAAAAGACCCGGGCACAGGATGATATGGAGTTGGCAGGCCTCATAGAGGCTATTTACACAGCACGGTTGGCGCAATGAGAAGGCTTTTCTCTATCCAGGCGCACATGTCTGGAAGGAGTACAAAGAGAGGATGAGGGAACTTCATCCTCCAACAATCACTTGTGGCAAAAGGAAGGGGGGGAGTGGTAAATAGAGAAGAGGGCAGGTAACTTGATACAGAGCATCATACTGGGAGCTCAGGTTCAGCTGCTTATTCACCATGACCCCCAAATCTTTTTCAGAGTCACTGCTTCCCAGGATAGAGATAGAGAGGAAGGACTTGTATTCAGGAGAAGATCACCTGAAGAAGCCAGCCTGCATCTGGAAGGGACCAGCCAATTAGGGTCAGGGCTAAGGAGTTAGGGCAATAAGAGACCTCAAGCAAAGTGTCTACCTCAGATACTGCACCAAAGCTGGATGCTCACCAGTGGGGTGTTTCTTTTCTTTCTTCTTTGGCAGTTTCTTTCCTTCCTCCATCATCTTCTCACCCATGTGCTTACATTCTTCTCTCTCCTTTCCTTTTTCAGAGTGCTAGAATGAAGAAGAGAGAGGGGTTAAGCACAGGGCTGAGTAGTTACAGTACTTCAAGATATAAGGAGACAAAAATTGGGGATTGGGAACAGCTGATGATTAGATACAGTGGGTGAAATCCTGGCTCCACTGAAGTCAGTCATAAAATGCCCATCAACTTCAGTCACGCCAGGATTTCACCCATTGTTGGGCGATACCTTTTTGCTCTGTTTGTTTGCTTCTGCCTGGAGGGGGTGATAAGACCAACAGAGTAGAACAGTCTGGAATGCCCAATAACTATCTGTTGTAGATTTTCAATAACAGCCTGGCTTTTTCATAGTGAGTTTAATTTTAATTTTTATCTGTTAGGACAAATGACATAGGTTACTGATTTCTTTGTCTCTTTAATCCTCCTTCTTGAGCACATGTGCCCAAGTTGTGGACCATGGAGCACTTACAGGTATCTGCTGAGAACTGGCTGTTCACATGGTGTCTGCTCCTCCTCTTGTTTCCAGCTGCTAAATTGTATTCAAAGCAGCTGAAAATACATTAAATACTCTTCTAATATCACTTGTTCAAGTTTACAATTGCTGAAGTCATCACAGGGATACTGGTCAATCATGAGTGGACGAGGAGGTGGATCCATGAGGCAATCTTTCTAGTAAGATGCCACCAACTCTGTGAAAGAGTTTGAAATTCCTCATATAGACAACTTAGAAGGAATGCTAGATTTCTTCTAATGTGCTGTTCATTTTCTGTCTATGCAATTCTAAGGCATTTACAGGAAGCATATTTTTCATCAACTGCATGGCTAGACAAGTTTTCAGTCTTAATACAGATAATACATCAGCATGTACTATTTAGAAAATTAGTAAGCAAGACCAGCTTTTAAAACATGCTGTAATAATTATACCAGTACAAAGTCAAATAATTATTGCCTGGATCTGAAACAAGTTTCTCTACAGGCTTCTATACAGCTAAACTATTTTGCATTATACATGGTTTCGTGTGTCATTATCTAGTTTAATATAATGTTTAGCTGCATTTGCCAATCTGAAGCAGTTTACTCTGCCTTCATTATATCTACAAAGAGTCACTGAAGCTGCTGTTTAAAGTTATGAGACATACCTTTAGAAAAATGAATTTTTCTATTGCATTTATGACTAGAGCTGGTCTGTAAGGTCCTAAGAGCAAGCTTGCATTTTATTGCCTGGTTCCCTAGAAGCAGACTGGAAAGGTCACTGGTGGAGCGGGAGCTATCTCAGTCCAGCTAGATTAGTGGATGGCAGTTTGGAAGGTTGTTGTTAAATTGCCCCAGTAGTTAGTACAGTAGAGCATCATTACCAAGAGCACTCTGTTCCTGTATCCAGTAAGGAACATGATACTCAGTGCAAATACTGCATTGAAAACCGAGGAAACCCATGGTGCATCTAGTAGGCCACTTCTCAACAGATTGGGATAAACTGATTGTAAAAGCTAAAAAACAGGGGGGGGGGGCAGAATGGATGTTCTTTAAAGGGTAAAGGGACTATGGATTTTTTTGGAGGGAGAAGATTGGGACTCAGTTCTTATAACCAGAAAAAAAATTTCACTGAAAACTTCTGGCAAAGTCTTTAAACCTATTACTATAAACGACAGGTTTCAGAGTAACAGCCGTGTTAGTCTGTATTCGCAAAAAGAAAAGGAGTACTTGTGGCACCTTAGAGACTAACCAATTTATTTGAGCATGAGCTTTCGTGAGCCACATCTGATGAAGTGAGCTGTGGCTCACGAAAGCTCATGCTCAAATAAATTGGTTAGTCTCTAAGGTGCCACAAGTACTCCTTTTCTTATTACTATAAACATTACTCTTATAGCAGGTGTTCATATAAGTGGTGCCAACCACATTATGCACGGTTTGCTTTTGGTGCATGTGAAAAGTGATTGACAGCACATTTCAAAAATGGGTTCTCTTACCAGGGTTTGCACTTGAATTCTTCTGACTGTTTGGACCAAATTCTGACAAAAGTGGTGAGCCGTCCTCAGGAGAAGGTATATCATGTTAGTCAATAGTGACATGTCTCGTCTACCTTTCTTTAAGGCTCCAATTCAGCAAGGTAGTGCAATAGGATGACTCACATGCTTAAATTAGGCAATGCACCTTAAGGAGGCAAAGAACATTACAGCATCAAAGCCTAAGTTGGTAAAACCAACAGTGGCACCTCCAATGCGACCAACACCCTCCCTTGGCCCAAAGAGGAAGCTAGCTTCCTTTTTATTGAACTCAGCAGGATTAAGCAGGTCCGTTTTTGGCCACTGTGAGGCAGTGAAGCCAGTGGACTGAGACATTCAGATGAATCTTACTACCTAGAGGCACATTGTGATCTTGCTTACTGGGCGGGCGGGGGGGGGGGGGGGGGGGGCTTCAAAGTAACTCGTTTGGTAGGGAGTGTTTGTTTAGCCCAAATGAGTGAAGTAGGGGAGGGTCCTAAGTACTATCACAGTAGTCATAGACATGTTTTTTCTTAAGCACTGTGCGCATGTCCTCTTTATTCCCAAAAGCTCCCTTGCAGCTTGGTGCTCTAATGCTGGGATTAACATCCCCCTTCCCTTTTCGTGACCCTAAGGACTCCAAGCCTTAATACAATCCCCCCCCCCGGGGGCCTAGTTTATTACAATGACATAGTAGGCCATATCAAAAATCCCCAAACATAGTCGATTTATCACCTCCCCTCCAGCCCTTGTTTATGGGCCTGAAAAGACCACTATCTCAACTCCATCAATGGAGCATATACTATACAGCATCTCTTCTTCGCTCCTCTCCTGTCCATCTGCCAGGCTGTCTCTGCCCTTCCAGTTGGAGTACAGGCCTGTTCTGCCTAGCAGGAACCCCCTACAGTCTCTCTGCTGGAAGAGTCCATCCTCACCAGGGAGCACCCCTCACTCCCCCTGTTCCATTAACCTTTGCCGGGTTGGAGAGATTAAACCCCTCTGCAGACCCCCTGCCTTTAGCTCTCTCGCGGCCCCTTGGCTGGGGTTCTCACTGCTGCTCATCCAGTACACACCCCCATTCTCCTGCCTTCCCCAAGAACCACCCACTTCCCTGACTCTCTCTCATCCTTTATAGCCCCAGGTGCTGCCCCACCCTCTTAATTGGTCAAGCTGGGACCAACTGTATTGGCACAAAGGCACAGGGCCTACTTCAGGGAAAGGGGCCAACCACCTGATGGTGATATAATCAGCCTCCACCATTCAGCAATGTCATGGTCTTTTCTTTGCAATTCACCATAGCTGAGCACCCAGGAGTGGGGCAAGAGGCAGCAGATTATAAAGAAGAAAGTTTACAATATATTTGCTCATAAATACAGCTTGAAAAGCACCTATTGTTAAGTATAGCTGTCTGACAGCCATGGAAGGAAACATTTTTAAAGGGCCAGGAGTGTTGAGGATCTTTTTTGTTTAAAAATGCCAGCTTAGCTGGAGTTGTTCTTTAAACATCTTACCAAATGCTCAGACCATATCTTACAGAGCAAGCATTTTCATACTGGTCCCTGAACCACATTTTTATCAACCACATGCATGATTTGGTGGTCCGTTTGCAACAAATGTGGCAGCAACAGTAGCCCATAGAGCTGGCATTAGTGTTTATTTTATTTAGCAGTAATACAAGGTCCCGACCTGGGAATAGTGTTTAAGAGGGCACATTTGGCCAGAGCACCTCCGGAACATGAGTTACCACCAGCTTTTGGATATTTCAGAAACATCTGCAGATGTCTGGCCACCCACAAAAGTGCCATGGCAATAAATTGACATCATTAATATACTAATCTGTGGGAGACAGGCCTTCCAATGTTAGTAGGGTGAGGAAATACAAATGGCAAAACCCCAACTGAATATGCATTAGACATTGTAAGGCATTATAAAAGTGGTATCCCAGCCTGTGGGCTGGAGGAGAGAGAAATGTAGCCCTTGGGAGGTGCCAGGGTGATGGCCACTGGTGATAAGGAGGAAGAAACTGGCTAACATTTCAGATTGTTCTGCAAGGGCTGGTGTGAGTAGAACGATATTCAGCTCTACATTCTGTAGTATCTCTAGGTATCTTGTGCCATTAGTGTGTTTGTAATTTAGCTAAATGTATTAATAAACTGTTACAAATACAGACGTGTTCCTAAAGTGTGAGTGTTGCAAATGTGCACGTCAGGGTTCCCAACTAAACAGTAATTTTAATAATACTGGGTCTGATCTTGAGACGAGAACCTGTCAAACCTCAGTGATAACTGGGAATTCTTACGTAATCACTATAATTATATACGATTCATAGAGCTTCACAATGTGGTAGACGACCTTTGAATTGCGACATAAATGCCTAGAATTTGATTTTTAGATGTGGTCTCACTCTTCAGGCTGAAGCAAGGCATTGGCAGCCCCTGGAGGGCTGTGCGTGGGTGAAACATACTAACAAGAGCAAGCAATAATAAGGGAAAAACAATACCAGCCCAATGTCTCCCTGGAGTGTCAATAGATATTTCTAACCCACTGTGTCAGAATGTGGCAATGCCTGTAGACAAACGCTGAAGAAAGTAGGTAGAGACTTGGAGTGGGAAAGTACAAAGCCAAAGAGACGAGTGTGTGTGTGTGGGGGGGAGGAAGGATTAGAAATAATTCCAGCAATGTGGATTTTAAAGCTGCTTCACACAACAAAAGTATTCATGGATTTAATTGAATTTTGTTTCCATTCAAGGTATAGTGGCCTATTCTGAATGGGTAGTGCTGGTATGCACTTTATGCCTTAGCTTAGCCCCACATATTACGAAACAACCCCTCTGTTAGACAGCTGAGGTTCCCAGCCCCTTCTCCCAAATCATGTGGGATTTCTAGGGGTGCTGCCCATGGCATCCAGCCCCATGAGTACTTTGTTGAGGGGCATATGGACTATTAAGGAACAGACTAGATGGCATGCCACTCAGTCGAGATCCATAAAGAGCAGATTACTGGAAAAGAAAGTCACTAAATAAATGCTGGACTTCCATTAGGATTAATAACATAATTGCGTGCTTTATTGAGATACACAGTAAAGCAGTATATAATACAATAGTAAGGCATATATTTGGTGAAATTTGATATGTTGTGAAAAATGCAGTAAAACTGAAGTTTATAAAAAAAATTAGTAAATGTTAGAGTGTTGGTGTTAAAACACAATATTTTATGATACCCAAGTAGTAAACCAGTACTGAGTAACAATGAAATAACATGCCATATGATATTTATGTAGTCAGTTACAATGGTTATGTTTTACAGTTTAATACTTTGTGGTTATAAGGAACATGAAAGAATTTCCAAATTATGCTTAAAAAGCAGCAATAAAGCTCTCAACTTTTTAAATATTTTTAACAGACTCACTCCAAAACTAATGTCTAGAAAGTAAAAACCAACCAAAATAAAACCCTGATGAAAACAATTGTGCAAGCCATTTGCCTCTGATTTTTTAAAGAGGTTTAACTTACAAGCACAAAAGAAAGAAAGAAAAACAAATCCATTCCCTTATATCTTGATCTGAACTTTCCTGAAGAAATGCAATCAGAAGTAAACAGGGTACCCACTGTAAATAAAGCATTTAAAGAGCTCTTTATCATGAAAGTGATCTGGGTTTCTTTTTCTTTTTTTTTTTTTAATGTATTAGTATTAAATGATGAGACCGGTTCACACAATGGACAAGTGGTGACAATGTAACATCTGTACGTAATTGTCAGGAACACCACAAAACCAAAGTGAGGTAGAAATAGCATGACTAGCCATGTTCAATGTTAACTAGCATTCAAAATAAAATAAAATCTCTCCCAACTTTTAATTACACTTCATACAAGAAGAGGTAACAGATTTTAACCCTTGCAAAGTAATGTGAGTAAGTCAGATGGTGTATTTCTAGGTGTTTTAAAAGGAAATTAAAAGCTGATAAAAGAAAATGAAATGGTAAAGCTTTTGTTAACAGCCCCTCACACCCCAACCTACCCTATGGAGTTGCTGTTGAACCGTTTAATCTATTCTCTGTTCTCTCTCTCCCAAGTCATTGTGAATTGTGCGGTATTACTTGCAGAAAAAAATGGGGAGGAACTAAATACTGGGGGGGGGGGCGGGGAAGGGAGGGGAGAGGAGAACCTTGTTTTGCTGATGAACACTTCATGGAATAATGTGGCACCTTCAACCGCTTATCATACAGGAACAGTTGTAATTCTTTTACACTGCCCCCCAAAGCTTTCAACACGGTAACTCCTTGGAACGTGCTGCCACAAGGGGTTGAGACAGATATTGTGGATGTGTTCCCCCCCTCCCCAAAGGATTGGGTAACTTTATGATAATTAATAACATTGGTAGCTATGCAATCTATGATGATATATGAACAATCACTTCGTGCTTTTAGGCAGAAGGGGATCAGCAACAGGGGTCAGTAAGGAATCTCCTTCCCTCCACACCCCACCTTCAGCATCTCAGAAAGGTGGCATTATGGGGAGGGGAAGAAGCATATCAAACTTCTGCTGAAGCATCATGTGCTGGCCGCTGCTAGAGGCAGGATACCGGACAATAAGGTCCAAAGGTTTAATCCGGTAAGGCAATTCCTATGTTTCTTTACTAAAAACATTCAGGATTTTAGTCGGCAGAAGAAACGGCCGGAGTATAAGATTTACAATTTATTTTTGCAAGCTCTGAAGAGAGCATTGTCATGTAATGTGCTCTTTCATTTCATTATTGCAGACTAGCTGGATGATTCATATAATCCTTAATTTTATCTGGAAAGAGGTGGAAAAACTACCTCAGCTGGAAGTTAAGAAGATTTTTTTTAAGCCAACCTTCGTCAGACAAAAAACAACATGAAAGGTAAGTCAGTTGTTTTGGTGTTGTTGCAGAAAATACTTGCTTTGATAAGCAGGGAAAAGAACACAGAACATGAATACATCTCTGGTATGGTCACAGAGCTGAAATGATACTAAATAAATGCACTGCCTCCATTTTTTTGTTTTTGTTTTTTTTTTTTAAAGGGGGTTTCTATAAACAATTATTTTTTTATAAAGCACACTTTAGTTTACAATCTTTCTTTATAACTGTTATAAATGTTTCTAAACAACCCGAAATGCGTTCCATATAAAGAAATGGCAAGTTATTTAACTATCAAGATTTTACATGTAGTTTTCTTATAATTTTTGTACAATTGCATAGACGTGTAAAACCTGCCATTGTTAACAAAACAATAACAGACTTAGGAAACTACTGAAATCTACAGTATAGTACCACTACTCTTCACAAAAATATAGATTTGTTTTCTTGTAAACTCTTACAGTCTAATCCTCTTTGTTGTATGAATTTTATAAAAACCATGCGGGACGCCTGAAGTTGTAAAACACATCTTGCTACTCTAATGCCTTGTCATCAGTCATCACTGTAACTAAGGTTTCCATTGCTCTGCCCAAGTCATCTGCCATGTGGAAAAGGCTCCCTACATTGTGGCCTGAAAAACAAAAGGCAAAGAAAAGGACATTAATAACAGGGACAGAACAGCGAATTGTTATGAACATTATGTATAAGTGAAGTAGACACACATCACTCTCCATGTATATCTCTGCACAATTCCATGTGGAGTACAACATGGAATATTGTACCTAAAAATCCCCATGCTACAACACACATAAAAAGCCATTTGTGATAGCGTGACATTCATTGTTAGAAGAGCTCGGTGAATCTTGCAGAAAACGTCACAACCAATACTGGTTTGAATTTATACTGTAATGCGCTTTGGCAATGCTCCATGTGCTCGCTTTCCAAACACGTACAAGTGCTCGAGTTGCATTGGCATGAATATTCACGGAAAGCACATTTCAAAGTCACATGCATAAGTATCCACATAAACCGCATTTTAGATTTGCACGTGTTAAATGAGTGCTAGAAGTGCTTGATCACTCATCCGATCAGTGAATAAAAAACAACCGAACCAATCATAACTTACACAGCTTGACTAGAGAATAATCCAAAATCAGTTAGGGTATGTCTGCTAATAAAACCACGTGGCTGGCCTGTGCCAGCTGACTCGGCTTGGGCTGCAGCCTGAGCTCTGGGACCCTCCCACCTTTCAGGATCCTAGAACTGAGGCTCTAGCTTGAGCCCAGAAGTCTACATTGCAATGAAACAGCCCCTTAGCCCGAGCCAGCTGGCATGGGCCAGCCATGGGTGTTTAATTGCAGTGTAGACATACCTTTCAAAGCAATGTGAATCGGGCCCTAGTCTAAAACTGTTTTTGATCCAACTAAAGAATTAAGAACAATTCACAACTACATTCCCTGAATCCTTTTGAATAAATGTATTCAAGGAAACTGCCATCTAGTATACGCCACTAAAAGAGGCTACATTTATCAGATAAATTATTTACTGTGGTTTATTTGCTCAGCTCTAGTCACTGGTATCAATGTGAGATCCTGAAATATTATCACTTTTGGTTATACATCTCAGATGGTTTATGTCATTACTAGAGCTACTTCCATGGCATTTTAACTTTTTATTAACCAATAACTAATTACTACTCTATATTAAAATCATACAAAGACATGCTGAAATAGCATGAAGAGTCTGAGTCACCGAGAACTTTGGTGGCAGAACGTCTGTTCAGAGAAGAGAGTTACAACAGCATGTGGAATACAGGAGCACCCAGTGTTGCTCGGCACAGTCCACAAAGTGCGAGGAGTCAGTCGAGGATAGGATAGGACCAGGACACTCAATACCTCACATCATCCTGGTCCCATCAACAAAGCTTCCTACCCTCGTGGGTGAATTTCCCCACTGATGCAGCTGCCTCTCCTGACACAGGGGATACATTTTGCACTTCCCCACACAAGTGGAATAAATCAAACTCACAAAGACAAGGATACTAGGAGTTAAGATCAGACTCTTTCCGTAAACTGTTGTGCCTAAATATTACAGTATATAAATAATCATGCACGGTTGACATTTCTGTGGTACCAAGATGATAGAGCTGAATTAATTAAAACTTGTGGGACAGAAACTTTAAAGTCAATCATCTAAATTTTAAATTAATTTATTGTGTAAAGGAATGAGTTCCATGCTCATAGAAGTGAGGGGCTAATATCACTTGCTTGAACAAATCATAACACAGCCAAGTATTTATGTAAACTTCCCCACACAATTCCAGCAATGCGCCTCTATCCTAACCTACGATACCTCAGCTACATTGCCATCCTGGGACTCCTGAGCAGATTCTACCAATGCTGCGGCTTTGGGATGTTCACAATGGCAGTTAGGAAGAGAATGTTAAATGTATTCTCATTGGTGATTTTAACTGAAATTAGATAAAGCATGAGAGAGAATTAAGTAGTGAGCAATCCCGCAAGATGTAAAGAGTCAGGATAAAATGAACAATTCACCCTCCTTTCCGTGTTCAGTCTCTCTCTCTCTCGTGAAAAAGACCAAAGGATGCTGCTCTATGCTGCGGATGGCAAAATACAAACTTTAGAGCCAACAAAAAGTGGGATTAGCTGGCTCACATAATTGATAATTGGTATTAAGAGGCAGCTTTCAGCAGAAACTCAGCCTAAGAAGTGAAAGTCTGAGTAAGTAAAAAATGAGTAAAACACACCTTTTGAAATGAAGGTGCTTACATAAAAAGAACGGTAGCTGTCACTATGTGCTCCGCCTTTTGACACATTTATACGCGTATGTATGGCATGGTAGAAAGGTTTTATTGGCATACATTTGGATTGACCTGCATAATCTGAAACAGTCCACTGAACACTTCAGTCCTGCAAGCTACTTTCGAACAGCCTCTACTTTAGTCTTTAAAACACCTACCACAAAATTATTTCTTCACCCACATCTATTGCTCCCAAACCATGGACTCAGGAAAAAAGCAGGGGCTGAAAATTATAATGGCCAAACATCAATGAGTGGCAATATTAAAACTGTCCGTGATCCCAGAGTCACACTCAGCTATCTTGTGATCTGCTACTGCTAGAAACAATTCTGGGATTCCAGATTTTCAAGTGACAGAACATCATTCATTTCTAGCCTTGGGAGACCAAGATATCCGACCTTAAAATCCCTATTCCCTGGATTTATGGAAAGCTATTTTAGATCCTTTTTAGAAATGTTTAATATGTGTTCATGCTATTTTTTCTGTCATTCAGAACTCTGGTAACTAACGCCACTGGTAACTGATTTTACAGGCAGAGGATGAGTAACAATAACATTAATAAGAAAATATTTTCTAAACTGTGACATAAGCAAACATAAAACTTAGCATAATGAATGAGTTATGCAAGCATCCAAAATGAGGACCAATAAAACCTTTTTGCATCCAGACGCCACCTTGTATTCTATTATTATATCCAAATAGTATAACAATAGTGCAATAATTCTGCCTTTAAATTGCTGCTGCTGTACTTTTGGGATTATCACAACTACTCCCATGTGTTTGGAGCCAAGAGCAAGTTATGTAGGTCATCCCATATAAATGGCAACAACAAAAACTTTCTCCAGTATGGTAGATATGACATTTTTTGTTGAGGCCACCCCATTACGCTAAGTTTCAGTGTTTGATATCCCTGTGGTCCCCACCCCGCACTTGCTCATATGGTATATTAGCCTTGAAAGTACATTAGAATTAGTGATGTAATTTCTGTGGGTGGAGATTAGCAACATCTACAAGAACAATAAAAAGTCACTTTACAGAGGAGTAGCCCGCAATGTACAATCTGCCCTGAGCAAAGGAGGGCCTGTCACTGCCCAGCAAGCAGAGACTGTCCCCTGCCCTCACTTGTTCGGGATGGGAGAGTAAGTTACTGCATATTTTTTCTGCATCACTACAGCTCATTCTTCCAGATCCTCTCACTCTCAGTGTCCCCTTGTTCGTGAGGGAAGGGTGGGAGTAGCCCTTGCTGTACTTGTCGGCTGCAGGCCCAGTTCCAAACCAAGTAGCCCTTCCTCAACCATGCAGGTGAGAAAGGCAAAGTGTGTGTGCGGGGTGTTTATTCTCTCAAGACCATAGGGATTTGAGAACAATACAAGCATGGCTTTCCTGGCCACATGTGAACTACGTGTGTGTGTATGTCATCTTCTATAATGCTTATACCAGGAGGACTGTTGTTGTTACACTTCTGTTGTGTTCTTGTTTCCTGGAAGCACCTGAAAACAACATTTCTATACTCCTTATTAAGATACAGGAAAAAAGGGGGAAAAAATGCTGGCCCAAAAACCATTTAATAAATGAAAACAGAACAGTCTAAACCAGGGTCTCACACAGGATTATTATTATTTTTAATATAACTGAGCTGTCAAAGACGTCATTAATTCCACTTTCTTTTTTTTTTTTGTAACATCACATTAAAGACAAAAACGTTTCTCAGTGCTAGTGGCTCTGCAAGGATGAAACAACATTGTTTAAAAACATCACAAAGAGCTTCAAAATGTTACAGAGGAAAAAGAGACATGGAAAGTGTTAATTTAACCTAGTCTTGTACAAATGGAGTGAACAATAATACATGTGTATTTGCCTTGAAAGCAGGACAACAGTATATTTCTGTAGACACTAACTGCATCATTTCTAGTCACATACAGCATGATATGTACCGTATCTGCTTTAGAGGCTGTATTGGAATTAAGGCCCCAGGGGAGGACAAAGTAATTGAATATCAATCTTGCACTGCAGCTTGTTACAGAAATAAAAGTGCAGTGTTCACACTCTAAAGACAGGCCAGAAAGTAAATTAAAAAAACCCAACACAATAGTGTCTGTATTTCGGCAGTGCAAATGTCTAACACCCCCTGCCCTGCCCCCCATGCCACAACCCATGAACAATCCTCCCTGTTGGTGGGTCAGATTCTGACAGCCTTAGTCAGATTGAGTAGCTTTTTTAAATCAACGGGACTACTCACAGAATAAGGCACTACTTAACGTGAGTAAGAGGAACACAATCTACTTGT
This sequence comes from Eretmochelys imbricata, assembly GCF_965152235.1. Lineage (NCBI taxonomy): Eukaryota > Metazoa > Chordata > Testudines > Cheloniidae > Eretmochelys > Eretmochelys imbricata. The sequence goes on from NC_135572.1 coordinate 148,804,507, forward strand.
GTTTTAATTGCAATCTGGCTTCACAGAAACTGACTGACATGTAAACCTTAAGCTACACTATAACTAGACAGAGAAATATTTTTTAGTATACAGACTTCATGTATATGTGGTCTGAGTAAGAGAAGCTAGCTCTCAATCCTGCAAATGGCTGAGCACCCTTAACTCCCGCTGAGTTGAAACAAGAGTTGAGGGTGCTGAACATTTCCTTGGAGGTGCTCAGTACTTTGTCGGATTAGGCCAGTGGATTTTCAGTATTTAGGAATCGCACACTCTCTAAAGCCAGGGCAGTGGCAGTTTTTTTTAAAGGCTATTTCTCACACACACACACACGCGCTGCATTTTGTCTTTTTTAATGATGTATGGAAATATAAACAAAGACAACGAAAATCAGCATCAAGGGCCTGTTCTGCTCACATGGAGCCTAATCATCAGTTCTTAAGGGCCATTAATTAGCAGAATTGAATACCAAATCATTTCCATAGAATTTTTAAACAGGTGCAATCTGCTTGATGAAGTGTCAGATACTCCAATGATGAACAAGTTACTAAGCAAGCACCAGATATCTCCCTTGAGGAAAGGCCGATCTACAGTGAAGTGTTTAGTCACCAATATAGCTGTCCAGTGCAAATGGCTGTACACATGCAGCTCACCCCAGGGAAGACTGTGCGAGTGCAAGTCACCATTTGTGCCAGTGTAGCACGGTCAGCCACAGTCGTGTAGCTACACTGGTGGCTAACCTCCCTCCCCCACGCCAGCCCCAGTGCAGACAGTCTGAGTATGGCTCTGTCAGGCTCTCCCCATTGCAGGTAGAGAACATCCCAGAGTTTGGCCACCTTTCTAATTCCTGATTCATTCATTCTAAGCACTTTCTGGGCATAATTTCTGCAAGTTCATTTCACAGCTATCTGTGATTCCACTAAGATATAAAATATTCAGAAGCTCTTTCATAACCATTTCATTGGGCATTTCAACTTTGCACTCCTACGGGTATAATGTTTGAAGGAATAGTTTAACAATAAAAAAAGTTCCCTAGAAATACTGAAAAAGGTAATATGACAACACAGCACAAAACTTTTTCACTCAAGTAAGAGGCAGAGAAATACGAATTCTTAAAGTCAGAAAGCCATTTTTTCATCAAACCGATCATTTCTAAAGCACACAGCAAATACCTTTATATAATTGAATGCAGCACTGTGAAGTTGGTGGATGTTAGCAGCATTCCTTATTGTGCAAAACTGAATTTGCAAATTAAAAAAAAAAAAAGTGTGCGTTTTTCATACCTCTCAACCTTCAGTATTCGAAAAGAAAAACCTATTTACCTTGATTCTAGAAATATCTAGAAAACAATTCTTGTTATGTACAGGAACAGGCCAATGACAGATTATGACTTCTGACCACGTGTGTCACATAACGACTTTATTTTAATATAGTCTCATCTTCTGTAATCCCCTGAGTTTCCACCTTTGTGGGGTGTGGAATTGAGGCACACTCCTGTTCTAACATTTTCCCCATTGAAAGTTGAGAGGCATTGTATATTAGAGCAGGCTTCTGGCATGCACTCAGGAAAACAAAACAAAACAAAATAAAACCAAATAAGCTAAACAGCTGCCACACAAATGCCGGACACAGAGAGCAAGATGCCATGGCTTCTGTTTGTCACAGTGTGCCTGAATCTCACTAACCTCTCTTACTGGCTTTCCGGGGGCATTTCTTCCTTTAGTAACAGACAAAGGTAGCAGAAAGGAAAGAAAAACAAAACCACAAATAAATCAATAGTAGTTTATACTGACAAAGACTCTTCAGCCTCCACTTGGGAATTTAATACAGGCATAATATAATAATAAATCTAATTTTTTTAAATAAAGTGAAGGACTATAGTGCTTTTAACACCACTGGCAGTTGAGTGTTGATCAAATCAAGAGTAAATATAAAAATCCTTCCTTATTGCTTTTAACATAGCCAAGTATAGAAGTAGTTATGAAGTCTACTGAAATCAACCAAATAAAACCTTTCACTGAGGAGAGGAAGGCAGTGATGTTCTAAATCCATTTTTTAAGTGAGCAGTATGATTATATTGATTTCAAGTATTTCTACTAGCCAACATTCATGCTAAAATCTTCTCTCTCTGACTTCATAATTAATGCACTCAGACATTATGGAGTTTATTCTGCTCTGAATATCCTACTTTTGCACCTAAAGTATAAAGCTATCCGATTGCCACTCTAATGCATTCTTGTACACAAGTTAAAGGATGAATATTTTGTGTAACATCAAGACATTGGTGTGCATTTTGGGAAGCTTATAAAGAGGCTGGGTGGCAAGAAAGGAAAGGAAATGTGAATTTTTTCAAATGGAGATGAAGGAAAAAGAGTTTAAGAACTGATCAAGAATCAAGCAGGTTTCTTATAGACTTTAGAATGTAATGAAATATCAGAGAAATTAGGTGTGACTTTAACTTGCATGACTGCCCTTTACTCAGGAGATCAAAGATCTTGTTCACAGCCCTTGGTACATATTTTTGCAGGGACAAACTTCCCTTAAGTGATACTCAAGCTCTCCATTAATATGTGGCACCCTGTCCTTCTCAACCACACAACTTCTGTCAATAAAATATGTACATGAAGAACTATTCAACTCTTTACATTATCACTGCTATGTTGTTGTTGTTGTAGTAAATTCCAGAGGCATCAGTCACAACCAGGGCCCAAGTCGTGCCATGTAAAATCATACATGAAGGTATGGGCCCCCAAACCACTTACAATCTAAAACTTGCAAAGACTTAAGGTATGTCTATACTACCCGCCAGATCAGCGGGCAGCGATCGATCCAGCAGGGGTCGATTTATCGTGTCCTAGACGTGATAAATCGACCCCCGAGCTCTCTCCAGTCGACTCTGGTACTCCACCAGGGCGAGAGGTGCAGGTGGAGTCGACGGGGGAGCATCAGCAGTCGACTCACCGTAGTGAAGACACCACGGTGAGTAGATCTAAGTACGTCAATTTCAGCTACGTTATTCACGTAGCTGAAGTTGCGTAACCTAGATCGATTCCCCCCCAGTGTAGACCAGGCCTAATGTATATGTTTAACTTTATGGACTGTGTTTAGTCCCACTGAAGTCAATAGGACTACTCGAGGGTGTAAAATTAAGCACATAAATGGGGTCTTTGCAGGACTGAAGCCTAAAATATTAATTGTGTCACCTAAAGAATAAAAGGGAAAAAGTCAAAAAGTAAAATAAAACAACAGCACCCTTAATGACATAAGCTTGGATTCTTCTGGACATTTTCTGAGAAACAGTAAAACTCAGATCACTCCCAAATAGCATGCCAAATTCTAGTCTGTCTTCTCAGCAGTCATTCTACGAACTAATGGGTACACACTTTGTTTTCAAAAATAAAGGGAGAAAGAATTTTGTTAAGAATTATGTTAAGCTGAGTTTGTAACTAATAGTCTTATAGTGCAGATTTACATTTTTATGTGCAACAAGGCAAGTTATTGGCTTACCATAGTTTAAGACATTTTCCCCATCCCACCTCCAAAATAAAATAAAGTAAAATTCTTGCCTTGAAAAATGTTTTCAAACAGTATTAATATCCAGAGAACACCTGTTTGCACTTCATGTGAAATTCATTAATATATTCTCAAGCAATTTCATCATGGCCTGATTATGTATACAAAAGGTGGAAAGCAACCTCAGGTCCCACGGAAGAAACAGTGGGAGAGGCTCGGCCAGTACTGCACTGTGCCACCATCAGGGACTCGAGTATTGGAAAGACCTCAGGAATCTCCCTCCCTGGGGCTAACTGAACCACAGGTGTCATGGGGAAGGTTCAGCACCTGACATCTTTCTGGATGCTGGCTGGAGTGGGCAGAAGCACCCCTTTCCTGATCTGAGTTAGCTGTGAGATTCATTGTTTATGGTGGCTGAGAGAGTTCTTCCACTGATTCTGTAAAACGTGGAAAGGAGAGTTTGAACAATGATGCAAGTGCTTTGCGGACCAAATACAAACAATTATAGGATACATTTTCAGTGCTGGAAGTAGGGATTTAGCTGCACAACTTATCAGTATTCAAGCACAGCTAATGCTCTGCTGAAAGTGTGTGTGTGTGTGTGTGTGTGTGTGTGCATAAAAGTGGGATAAAAAAATAAAAGCAGACTTGCAAATGATAAATCCATTTTTGATTTATTGCCCTGAGCTCACCATAATTCTTCTAAGTAAGCCATTCTAGGCTTTTTTATTAAATGGTATCTTGACAAATTAATAATGCTGAATTTTGACCCCCAAAAAATCATTGTAATTTACAACTGGGTTTATGTTCTTCTAAGTACTTATATGACTCTTTTCACCTTAACATCTAAGCCCCTGACTGTGCACCATTGAAGTCCACAGAAACTCTGCCACTGAGTTCAGTGAGCTCAGGAGAATGTTCTTCTATGGTTCATTCATAAGCAGTATTTGCAAACCTTAGCTACAAAAAATACATTGTGGCTCACAATGAGATTTTGTTTTAAGTAGATGCAGTTCTACTGACTTCAGTGGAGTTTCATCTGCTAAACAGAGGACTGAACTTGGCCCTTATTTTTTAAAACTGCATATTGCTGCTGCTTCTTTGTAAAGCCAAGATCTCTATCTAGTGTAAATAAACTCCTTGAAGACTGTAATTTGTGCACAAGTATAGTGTGAAAAACATTTTCCTCTGTGGCCCATTATCTAGCACAGCTAAATAAACCACTGAGGTGGTATTTAATAGTACATTTCCTCTAAATGTCAGACCTCTGGCTTTGACATCTGTTTTGAGTTAGCATAGCAGCTGTCTGAGGCAGCTGCAGCAGCTGTGAATTTGCTGTGAGCAGCACAGCAATGGGAACATGGTTGGGAAACCTCAGATTAAAAGGAAAGGAAAATTCCTTAAGGACAGCAATCATCAGGTACTCAGCAGAAATTCCCCCTGCAGATATTAAACTGTTTTTAGCACCAACCTTTGGCTCTTCAAGGAGCACAGAGTTCTTTCTGTACTGTTTAAAAGCTGCTGAAAGGTTAAATTAAGAAAGAAAAAGTTATAAAAAGCTATACAGGGACATCACCTATTTTTCCCAAGATCTACTTATTGAGACCTGAGCTATGAGACAGAAATATCCAAAACACAAGTCCTGATAATAATGGGAGACTTTAACTACCCAGGCATCTGTTAGAAATGTAATGTAGCAAAACACAAAATTTCCAATAAATTCTCAGTGTACTGGGGACAATTTTTTGTTTCAGAAAGCGGAGGAAGTAACCAGAGGGACAGTTATTTTAGACTTCATTATGACCAACAGGGAAGAATTGGTAACGAATCTGAAGGTGGAACAAATTATTAAACAATCCATTTGTAAGCACCTGAGAATAATAAGGTTATAAGGAACTGTCAGCATGGATTTGTCAAGAACAAATCACGCCAAACCAACCTAATATCCTTCTTGGACAAGGTTACTGGCTCAGTGGATACAGGGGAAACAGCAGATGTGAAATATCTTGGTTTTAGTAAGGCTTTTGACCAAGTCCCACATGACACTCTCATGAACACACTAGGGAAATGTGGTCTAGATGAAAACATTATAATGTGGGTGTACAATTGGTTGAAAGACTGTACTGAAAGAATAGTTAACAATGGTTCACCGACTGAGAAGGCATATCATTCCTTCTGCAAAGGTCAGTCCTGTGTCCATCACTATTCAATATTTTCATTAATAACTTGGATAATGGAATGGAGATATGCTTATAAAATCTGCAGATGACACCAAGCCGGGAGGGGTTACAAGCGCTTGGGACAACATGATTAGAATTCAAAATGACCGTGAAAAATTTGACAATTGATCTGAATTCAACAAGATGAAATTCAGTAAAGACAACTGCAAAGTGCTTCACTTAGGAAGGAAAAATCAAGTGCACAACTACAAAATGGGAAATGATTGGCTAGGTGATAATTCTGGTGAAAAGGATTTGGGGGTTATAGTGGATCACAAACTGAATACGAGTCAACAATGTGATACAGCTGCAAACAAGGCTAATATTTTGGGGTGAATTAACAGACATGTCATTGTCCCATTCTACTTGGCACTGGTGAGGCCTCAGCTGGAGTGGTCTGTCCAATTTTGGGTGCCACACTTTAAGAAAGATGTGGACGAACTGGAGAGAGTCCAGAGCAGAGCAAAAAAAATAATGAAAGGTTTAGAAAACCTGACCTGTAAGTAAGGCAAGATTTAAAACAAAAACGGGACATACATTAATCTTGAGAAAAGACGACTAAGGGGGGAACCTGATAACAGTCTAGAAATATGTTATGGGCTTTTATAAAGTGGATGGTAATCAACTCTTCTCCATGTCCACTGAAGGAAGGATAAGAAGTAATGGGCTTAATCTGCGGCAAGGGAGATTCAGATTAGATATTAAGAAAAACTCTCTAACTATAAGGGTAGTTAAGCTCTGGAACAGGCTTCCAAGGAAGGTTGCAGAATCGCCATCATTGAAGGTTTTTAAAAACAAGTTGGACAAATATCTGTCAGGGATGGTCGAGGTTTACTTGGTGCCACCACAGCACAGGGGGCTGGATTTGATGACTTCTCAGGGTCCCTTCCAACCATGGCACCCTTCCAGTTCTCCATTTCTATGATTGTATGCTTAGTTTTCTACATGTTGCAAGACTTCCTTTACAACAAAGGTGCTAAAATTTATTCAAAATAAATGCTACCAAGTTCTGATGCTCTTTTTAATACACCTGCTCACAATCATAGAAGTTAGAGATGGAAAAGTCATATTAAATCACCAGTCCAACTCCCTGCCAGGGGATTTGTCCCTGTTATACATTTTATCATTTAAATTTCTGTTTTTGAAGTCACAAATACAATCTTTCTGTTAGGAAGTTATTTCAGAGCCTCATAGGAGCTCATTCTTAGGACACTTTTCCTGATATTTAGACTAAATTTTCCATTTTTAAACTTCACCCATGATTTTAACTGATACCTCAATGCAACCCACTACATAAATTTGCCCCCTCCTTTGTGTTAAGAAAATTAATGTATTCCTAGACTGACAAGGTGGATGAGGTAATATCGTTTATTGGACCAACTTCTGTTGCTGACAGGGACACACAAGCTTTTGAGTCACACAGCGCTCTTCCTCAGGTGTGAGAAAGGTACACCCTTGGGTTACAGCAAAATGCAAGGTGGAAGGGATTGTTTAGCATAAATAGTTGGAACATATTGTAAAGGACCATTCAAGGTAGAGTGGACTGTTAACACCTCTGCAATGATAAGACAAAAAGACAGAATTCGTGGGCCCGTGTACCACATGTTGTGATAGGCATGTGGGGGAGGGATAGCTCAGTGGTTTGAGCATTGGCCTGATAAAGCCAGGATTGTGAGTTCAGTCCTTGAGGGGGCCATTTAGGGATCTGGGGCAAATATTGGGGATTGGTCCTGCTTTGAGCAGGGGGTTGGACTAGATGACCTCCTGAGGTCCCTTTCAACCCTGATATTCTATGATTCTATGATCCATGGATTTTTGAAAGGTGAGCTGTGGGGAGCGTTAGTCATTGTAGCAGGGGAGCTATGTCTGCAGGTTGTGTCATACAGGAAAATGTTTTGTTTACTAAAACACTAATTAATATACTACAATTTTCAGCACATCGCTGCTTGCAATAGGTTCTGTACAACATTTATAGACTGTCAGTTTTATTAAGTTTTGTATACATTTTATAGGAAAAAAAATAAAATTAAAAACCCTTTTTACTCTCCATCAGCACAGAGTGGAATCTGAAATAGTGTGGTAATTTCCTTTTTTAAGTACAGGAAAATAACTGCTGCAGCTTAAACACATTAATTGTTGACTTTTGAATTGTGACCACTGTATTCCAAACATGCCTGTATTTTCAAAATGAACTTTATTCTTCAATTGCCATCAACTCTGATCAGGAAGTTTGCTACAATGAACAAGGGCTGCAGTAGTAAAACTTGGGTCCGGCTCATAAATTAATAGGAAGGACACACAGATATTTTTGGAGTGCTGAGTACTCACAAATGCCAAGGAAATCAATCGGAGCTACAGATCCCCAGCATCTTTGAAAATACGGACACTCTTTTTAGGTGCCTAAACGTGGATTTAGAAGCTAGTGTCTTTAACAGGCTCTCTGTCTTTATGGTGGGTACATCATAGGTGCAATCTGGGGATGGATATAGTGCACACATCTGTTCACCATGTTAAGGAGATCAACTCAGGTGAAAGTATTTTGCAGCAGATTTTCTTGGATAACGTTTTTTCTATATGATTTTTCTATATGATTTCCATTATCCATTTAATTCTCCAACCTCCCTTCGCTTTCTACTGTTTGTGGCGGCCTGGTTGAGGGTTATTGGTTATGGTTCGCATGGCAGAGGTCATTGCTTGGGATGAACAGGCAGGCACATCACCCTTTGGAGAAGGCACTTGGTGTGAAATTCATCTCCCTGTGCAAATGGTGTGCACAAAGCCTATGTACATCCACAAAATAAGGCAAAAGTGGGACTTCAGGTGGCATATAAGACTTATGGGGCTTCTCCACAGCAGGTGAATGTCAACCACTGTACACTGTCCAACAATCATTCCATCTCCTATCCTGAATACAAGCAATTCTCTTGGCAGCAGAATGTTTTATTCTCACTCTGAAAAGACCTTTTCTTAAATAAAAAGCTTTAAAAACCATAATTCAAATAATGTGTGTACTTATCTTCAGCAAACAAAGGGAGCAAACTTTAATAAAAACAAGAAAATTGAAAGAGGTGCTGTTTCTACACAAACACACACACACACACACACTGTACAAACTAGCAGCCAGCTTATTTTGTCTCACTTTGAACTCGAACAGCGTGAGTTCGAAAGTTTTGACTCCAACTCTAATGTTATTGGATTCGCAATCTTCTTCGAAAGAAGAAGAGAGAATAAAATACAATGAAACATAGGTCAAAAAAATACAGCAGAGAACAGACAGATTGAAAACCACAGAGGGACTGTGAAAAAAGGAACTAAGGGAAAGGAAAAAGAGGAAATTCTAAGAAAAACAGATATAGAGTGTATATTGTTAATAGGGCACTCACTAAGCTAGGTTAGAATTTTGTGGAGGTTATGTCATGTCCTTTATATACAACACAGCTTCTTTTTTGCTAGTCTTAAAAGAAAACCAACTGAATAATCTTGAGCAAAAAAATAGAGAGACAGAAGTAGTTTCTCTCTCTCTCTCTCTCTCTCTCACACACACACACCATCTACTTATACACATGTACTTGTACAGCAGGACTTCAGAGTTACGAACACCAGAGCTACAAACTGATCAGTCAACCACAAACCGCATTTGTAATCAGAAGTATGCAATCAGGCAGCAGCAGAGAAGAAGAGAAAGCAAATACAGGACAGTACTGTGTTAAACGTAAACTACTAAAAAATAAAGGGAAAGCAGCATTTTTCTTCTGCATAGTAAGGTTTCAAAGCTGTATTAAGTCAATGTTCAGTTGTAAACTTTTGAAAGAACAACCATAATGTTTGGTTCAGAGTTACGAACATTTCGGAGTTACATAAAACCTCCATTCCTGAGGCGTTCATAACTCTGAGGTTCTACTGTATATTATATTGTGTGGTCTTTAAGGAATGTATACCACCTCTTAACTGCTGATATAGTCTTCTGGGTTACTGAAGCTTACCTCTTGTACTTGGGAAGGAATTGTTAAGCTGTTCCATCACCTCCTCCAACCCTGTGCTTGTGTCCTGGGGAGGGCTGAGCAGGTCATCCTCGCCTTAAAAACAAATCCAAACCATGGCATTTATGTCACTGCAAAACCATCTGGTAAACGTATCATTGTGGTACTTTTCTTTCACGTACCTTATGGAGGCTGTACACTTGAAATAAATCCTCCTGGCTAATATCCAGTCTAAATTTTAAGGGTTAATTTTGTCACCAAATGTTATATGCTTTCCATTTTAATGAAGCTGTGTAAAATCAGGCAAATCTGCATCTTAAACTTTAATTCATTAAACAAATGCCAGGATTACTTGATCTGGGGAAAACTGGGGAAAATGTCTGCTAAGAGGAGGGAGTTCATATAAATTACGGTCCTTGTTTCAGTTTTCCTCATTCCATTACTGGTACCAATTTTTGCTGTTGTGAGCAATGCTGTTTGAGCAGCTCTCTGATGGTGTTGGCTTCATGTTAGGAATGCTTTGCCTAGCAGAGTAAATCTGCATCAACATTAATATTTCTGACAGTTTAATTGCATCAGATTGGTGCTCCAGGAACACTCAACTGGACTGTGAAAGATTTTAAAAACAGTTCAAACAAAGCAAAATCCATATGTCCCTTTGAATGATTCCTATAATCTGATTATAAGGCAGAAGTTTACTGGGAAGTTCAGAAGACTTCATCTTTACAGATATTTTTATGTTTTCAAATAACCAAATGCCATCTGCCCAATCGTACAGGAAAGGGTAATTTTGCTTAGTTTTTAATCTGAAGCTTAATAGCAATAAAGTGCTTAAAAAGCAGAGTTTCTAAAAGGAGAATACACCTGGAGGTTCTCTATGAGTGAGATTCTCTCTTATTTGTCTAATCCCCATTAAGACACAAAAGCTGCTTTGCCATCTGTAATAACCCAAGCAGAGATGCATCAGCATTTTGAAAATTATTTGAGCCTTTGTCCCATTGCACAGTCCTCTATTATTAGTGTAGAATACACCTGGCATCTTACCTCACTGGACTTGAAAAAGCAATGCCACCTAAAGAATATTAATGCTACCAACCCTCCCCCCTATTTTTGATACTCCATGTCAGTGAAATCTCTACTACAAGGACACAACAAAATCCAAATCTTATATCACTGCTTCTGTCAGCCTTAGTATACATCTCAGCTTTGGACCAGAAGACTGTGGATTCAAGTCTTACGGCAGGAAGTATTTTCATACAAAATTTTGCCCAATTAGAGGTGTTGTCCTTTGAAAACTTAACAAAGCCAGAGTCACTTTTCCAGCCTCTGATGGATGTCAAGGTGGAAATTCAGAGCCAGATTTTGCCACGACTCAGGCTGAATACTTGAATCAGCCTGGATAAAGAAGGCAGAATCTGGCCCTAAAGATCCAAATATATATTTTCACAGAATAGGGAATAATCCTACTGTGTTCTGGCTAACATTAATCACCTGAGTAAGGACAAGCACTAATGTCCAAAGTGGTACTGTTAAGCACAGATACAAGTTTAGCTGTATATGCCCCAAAGGTCAATATATGTTTATTTACAACATATTCACTGCTCCTATCTTAATGCTAAGTGCCTAAAATTTACTTTTAACTTGTGGTTAAATATAGTTTAAATTGTATTTAAATAAAATAGTGAAACCGGACATCATACAAACAGCCTCCAACAACAACTAAAAGACTTCCTCTATATTGCTTTCATTAACAAAAACTACACTGCCCCAACCAGCCTTCCTCACCCCCTTCACTAGGTCCAATCCACTCCCAATTCCCATAAAAGGTATGGGGGAAGAGTTAGCTCTTACAATGTGTTCTGAAGGTCCCTAAGTCCGCGCTACGGTGCACTAAATTGGGAAGCGAGTCCCAAAGCCAAGTACCCCTCACCAAAACCTATTTTCTCGCCAAGTGTCTCTCATACTCAGGAGTAAACTGTTAGATCAAGTACCTTAGATGGCCCAAGTGCTGCAGTACTGATTGGTGGAGTTTGAAAGGCAAAACCAACACTGTAAGACTTACCCAGGAATCAGCTGATAGCCAGTGCAGATCAAGGAGCACTGGCGTAATGTGCTTTGTTTGCAAAACTACTTAGTGAGTAGGTTGCTGCATGACTTTTCCATATGTTTTAACAGTGTAGCTCCATGGAGAGCACATTGCAGTAAATTAACCTTGAGATTACAATGACCTGGATAACCGTAGCAGAGTCTACTCCCCACAAGAGAAGGCTTCCTTACCAAAAGGAGATGGTAAGAAACGACTACTACCAAACTCAATGTTCTTTAGAGAGCTTTGGAATACACTCTTTGCATGACAAAGATTTAAAACTATACTCTGATCTAGGCTATAGAGGATTCCCCCCTTCAGCACTCTGAAGTGGACAGACCTAATGCCTCCAATCTTTTGGGCTGAGAGAGCAACTTATGACAAACTGTAACAGTGAAAAGTGCTGCACATTAGCATAGCTAAAAAGATCCTATGTGATCTTTGTTCCACGGTACTGGAATGCTGCTTCCCTGTGACGTCTCATTACGATTACACTGAAATCAAACAAACATCTTACTGTCCTCCTACATTTTTGTCTCAGAAAACTAATTTAGGTCTAACAAATTATTTTAAATGGGTGTCATCTTTACAGGATGCACAATGAGAATCCATTTACTGTATGTTTGGCCTAACTAATGACACAACAAAGATCTATACATCTGTTAATAAGAAGGCTGGTAACTGCTGACTTTCTGGTTTTTACATATCTTTAAGTAATAGATTTTATGGAAAAAGGGAAAACACATAGAAAGAAGTAATTAAATGGCCATGAAATGATTAAGCTCATCACAATTCATTTCTTCAGACACTAATCTAAACCATATTAGTATGTCTGTAAAAATTTGTGTATATAGTGCAGGGTAACTAAAGTAAGAAGCAAACAAGCAATTTCAGTAATAACTTCTCTCCCTCTCCCCCACCTTTGCTCATTACTGTACTCTCCTCTCACCCCTAGTTTTAACTTCAAGATCACTTCAGCACTACACAGTCTCTCAAAGATACATTACTCCACACTGGTTATTGTAGGAAGTCCCTACCTAGTCAATTTTGTTGCCCCAGTCATGCATATGATGATGGTAGAATTACCACTCACAAGGTAGCAGAAGTCGTCCAATATGGGGGTAAATTTGCCACCTCCATTTAATTTAAGACTGACAACAAGTTCTCTAAACACACACACACACCTCTGCATCTGAATGAAATTATGTTTTACAGTGTGATACAGGAAAACATTAAATTCCCCCATTTTTTAATAAAAGGAAAAACAGCTTACTGCATATTAGTTATCTGTACAACTCAGAATATTTCCAATAGGCTTAAAATTGTTTCTTTTGTGAAGCTATTGGTACTTTGAGGTCATCGAATTAAATCATCTTATTGAAGAATACACTGCTAAAGCTTATGCTCAAATAAATTTGTTAGTCTCTAAGGTGCCACAAGTACTCCTTTTCTTTTTGCTTTACTTAAAAGTAATTCCTGGTTACTGGGTGTGACCTGGAGAGACAGACCCCCGTAGAAACCTGTCAGGGTCTCCATGTCAAAGGCTGATGACTGCCTGGCAAAATAGGTATGCATATAAGCAGTTGATTCTTTTCAAGATATGTTTTCTCTGTAATACTTTTGTTCTGAATAAATAATACTTTACTTTATGAAATCTGGCTGGTCATTGGTTAACCCTGTCACAACCCCTGGGAAAGAACAGGGTAGCAGGTGCTGAACTAAACTCAGCTATGCTCAGGTGATCACAGTGAACTACAGGAAACTGCAGACTTAATCTCCATTTTGGAGGAAGTGGATTGCAGGATCCTGTCTGGAGGAAGGTGATGACTAGAGCCTAAGTGGTGTGGCGTGGCGTGTCCTCAAGGAGGCCATGAAGGGTCCGAGGTGCAGTTACCTCAGGAACCATGACATTGGGTAATAAATATCTATCAGATAGGAAACTACAGCAGAAACGTTACCAAAACAAAAATACCAACCATTATTCATTGAAGACTGTTGCTGAATAAACCTTTCTCCACAACCAATCTGTGATTTACCTTTATAAATATATTTATAAAAGCTACGAGGTGGGTGTTCCTTGTTAGTGGCCTCTCACTCAGTTCTATTTATCTGAGCAATGATGCATTAAAATAAGATCACATCAATTAACCATGTGAGATGGCTGATCATTTTTTAAAATCACTTAGTCATAAGTAAGACTGTGTCCGTGTAAATCAGATTTGATCAAATTTATTAGCTTAGAGGTTATCTGAACGGCTTGCTTTAGCTTTTTCTTGGTACCTGTTTTTCAAATACAAGCCCTGATGGAACTTTCTGTTTGATGTCAAAATATCTGTGACACTGCACCATGGTTAAATACAAAAGCCTACATCATGATATACAATGGAGAAATAGCCAACTAAAGTCAATGCCCACTGCAAATACCCACTGTTGTTTGTATTAACAACTGAATAAAATCTTTACTATCCTTAGTTAATTTTTTGGTGTCCTACACTGTAAAATATAAATATAAATCTCTCATGACAGTTTGAACACTGTCATCTTACCCATGGTTTCTGAAGTCTGGCTGCCGACTACGCGGAGAAGCATTGGCTGACTGCTATCTGACCTCTGTAAGGAGGTAGAAGGAGAAGATAGTGTTGTACCATTCACCTTGGAATCTGCCTGGGGCTGAGACAGCAGAATAAAACAAGGTGGTTATTCACAGCTGAACACATTTGAGCAAATTTTTCTATTTCCATATTTTGTATCTATTCTACATTGGTTACACAGCAATTTTATTCAATACATTTCAATGGGCTATGGATCCAAATTCTAAATTAAAAAAGATACTGCATTGCGTTCACACACCAGTGAGCGTATCTTACCACTTGCAGTCTACAGTAAGATCAAGTTCCTCTCGCTGACTACACTTCACAGATATCACTTCTTGATGTGCTACAGTTATTGATAACATTTCAAACTCTGCTTTGGAAAAATCTTTCTTTAGCTTTCCAAAGGGAAAACCCAAGGACTTACCTGTTCCAGCAGCTGCCTCAGCCTGTGCAGCTGTGACTCCAGCTGCTTGTTGTGATCTTCCAGAATCTGCATCCTGGCTTCCAGGCGGCCCTTGTGCTGTCGAAGCAGCTTGGCTTCTGCAATGAGCTCAGCATCACGAGGACTCTGAGGGGAGATGGGCATCATCTCAGGTGGGGATGGCAGTGGAGAGAGTCCTTTGTGATCATGCTGTTGCTTCAATCGGTCGTATTCAGCCTGCAGGTTTCTGTTAATGTCAAAAAAAGGAAAGCCTTGCCTTTACAAAGTAGACTAGTACAACATATTCCATACCCTGGCTATAGCAGTCAGAATGCACACCACACATATAATTATTAGGAACAGGCACAGTCTGGGATTTAAGCCCATCCAAACCACCTGCCTTCAAGTCTGCTGAAACTAACCTACAAAGTTTGAGTTTGGTTTGACAGAGGTAAGGTACCAACTTGTACAGGTTTTCACACGGGGATGTCAGGATGTTGCCCTGAAACACAGATATCATTGTCAGGTCTCTGGTTCATAAGAGTTCTGAACTCCCTGACCAGAGCATGGGTGGCAGGTTAGGGGTGACTATGCTCTAGAATTCCTTCCCAAAGCATAAGCAGGAGGTGTGGTTCAGCTTCCAGTCTGCTGAACTTTGTAGTTAACAGCAGACAATGAACCATTTGCTCATTTTTAATAAGTGTGAATACTGTGAAATGTGAATGCTACTATTTGATCACATAATACACGGTATATACAATACTAGTAATGCACTTATATAGCACTTTGCAAACACAAATTCATTTTCACACCACCGCAGTGAAGGATTTGGCAAGAATTATTCTAATTTACAGATCAGAAAACTGAGGCAGAGAGAATCACACAGCAAGCCAGTGGCAGAACTTGGATTTGCAACTTGCACAGAGAACTTGCAACTCTGTGCTCATTCACCACAGAAGACCAAGCGGCCTCCCTTACATTTACCATAAACTAGATTTTCAGACCAACTGTTAGAACGGGTAATCGAGTAACAGAGGAACAGGCAATGAGCTGACCTGTTAAATTAGACTTATATTTCTGTTAATATTTGAATAGCTGGGCTATACACAGCATTCTCTGAATGCCACATTTCTGCCATCACTTTACTACCCTGTTAATCCTGCATTGGGCTAACTGTTCTTCTAGTCAGTCTCTTGACTAAAACACTCCAGAGGATTAATATCAGATGTCAGGCCAAAAAACATCATGGTGAAGAAATTCTACTGAGCACTTGAAACAAGAACGTTTCCCTGGTGAGTAGTTACTTGGTTTTCTTTTTAAGGTCACCCTCTGCATGTTCTGCAGAATAGAGGAGGTGAAAAGTCAGAACCCTGTTATGGACAATCCAGGCCATCTTACAACTGAAGAAATAAAATTTCGTAGCAGCAATCTTCACACAAAGGGGAAACATAATAAACTGTATTGGGATTTTACTGCTATGGTGTCCCTTTACTACTTCCCAGAGGGAAAGATGGTACCACAGACCTCATAACTGCTTACTTGCCAAAAGTAGTGGCCTAGATTTTCTTATTTTTTAAAGCTCCTATTATATGCTCTGGTTCAGATAGAGTAGAAGCTGTGAAAACAGAGACCTTTTTCTTATTCCTGCCAGTGAACCCAAATTCACATTTACCTTCTGATCTAGAGGCTTAAAAACACCCCAGAAACCCTACTGCAAGTTTTATTAAACTGGGGAATGCTTAGAAAGATATAGAAGTGCGTCCACATTACATGAATGGTTCTGGAGCGGAGGCTGTAACATGAGACAAGATTCTCCAACATGAAGTTTAGCAGTGCTAAAGGAGCTGGACATCTTGCCTGCTCCAAACAGGAGGAGAGGACCTACGCTTGCTCTGAAGTCAAACATGTTATGTATAATTTCCCATGGACAAGAAAGTGGTGTCAAGAATAATGAGAAGTTACTTACCAGTAACTGTTCTTTAAAAATGTTACATCTGCATAGTCACACTTGTGGTATTGGTGCTTTCTTAGGATGAGCTGTGGCATTTTCTAGAGAACAGTGCCCACTGAGGACATTCATCCCCGCCCCCTCTCTGCCCCCCAGTCCTCCCCTTGTAGAGGATTGTCAGTATGAAAGGGGGAATGGCTCCACTCACCCTTCAGTTCCTCCCCTAAATTTTGGAATTCTTTCTCTGATAATGGGGGAAGGTGTGTTGTGAGAATTTACAGAGGTGACACACTTAAAGTTACTGGTAAGTAAGCTCTCTCTTTGAGCTTCTCACTAGCATGCAGAACAACACCCAGGAAGGCTAAAGAGTTCTAGATGAATGGGGACTGCAAAACTGCCATATCAGCTCTGGATGAGAAGTCACAAGAGTGTTAGAAGCGATCACAATTTCTCTCTACAAGATCAGACTTTTGCAAGGGAAGCACTTTTGCTTCAAGCACATATAGAGCTTCCAGCTTTTCAAATTCTGTGGAAAAGACAGAAGGCCTGCAATGAATGCTGTCTTCCGGATAGTTGAATATCTTTTGATATATCCAGATGAATGAATACCCAGTGAGTCATAACAATGGTGTAAAAGCAACTTGGGAAATACAGACAGATTAGTGGCCTGTATGAGGTGGAAACAGAGATGATGACACGGACCATACCATATTTCCCTATGGTATATAGGGGACAGAGGATTGGCATTTGGCCTGTTTCTCATTAAGTCCATAGGCTGTAGCTACGGCTATGACGAATGCAGACCTGAGGTCCAAAGAGCTTTGTGAAACAAAATTCCAATCCCGAAGCAAAAGAGAACCATGCACTAGAGTGAATATCCGTGGGGCAGCTAAATGAATATACCTACCCTGTGGTGTTCATACTACAGCCAAAGGCTTAGCTGTAAAGAAATCCAGATTCCTTTGGGGCAGCCATCTACTCAAAACACTTACCTCAAGTAACGCTCATCGTACATGGAGCAACCTTTCAATACACTAGGGTATTTCAAAGTGAGTGAAGACCAAAGTCTAGATACAGACATGAATGCCCTGATGTCTAAGACAGAGGAAGCCAGGAGAGAAGAGTTCTTACTCTCTCATTTTTTAAAAGCATGTTGCTTAAAAGGAAAGCATCTCATGGATCCTTGTGGTGAGCTGGGCTGATTTTGAACTCTGGCTCGGTTAGAAGAGGTGATATATGCCTAACGTCACCTTTTAGGTAGCAATTTTCACGTGCTGTCTGGCCAAGAAACAGCACCCCACACACAATTCCAAGGAATTGGTGTTCTTTATCATAGGCTGTGTCTACAGTAGTGCATTTACGGCCACACAGCTGTATCGGTGCAGCTGCAACGCTGTAAGATTGCTTGTGTAGCCGCTCTATGCTGATGGCAGACAGCTCTCTCCTGTCGACATAATAAACCACCTCAATGAGTGGCCGTAGCGACGTAGGTGGCAGAAGCTCTCCCGCCGACACAGTGCTGTGCACACTGGCACTTATGCTGGTGAAACGTATGTCCCTCGGGGTTGTTTTCTTCACACCCCTGAGCAACATAAGTTTTGCCAGCACAAGTGATAGTGTCGACATGGCCTCAGCTGAGAATCCCAGATCTACCGGTTAAGTGCTTTCCAATGAGGTGCTGCTGCTCTCGGAGTGCTCAGAATCAGGTAAACTTCGAACGCTATAAAAACACTTCTAAGACACCTGCACCTGAAACTGACTGCTTGCCATACCCAAACAGCAGATCAAAGTCCAGGATTTTCCTGGCATGACAGCAGAATAGGTTCCAGGATTTCCACATCAGAGATGTTGCGCAAGAGGGATGAATCCAGCTGGAACAGAAACCTTCAGTGGCAAGGCCATGAGGTTCCAGGAGCAGCTGCCAAAATTTCTCTCTCTCTCTCTTTTTTTCATTTTTTTTAAAGTTTATTTATTTTAAATTGTTGCTCCTTGGAAGCTCTGCGATGTGCAGAGCAGCAAAGAGCAGCTGATTGTGCATAAATAAAACAAGCATGTGCAGATTCAGTAATCCAGCAGTGATAGTGGTCAACAACAGTGGAGCAGACTCTAGAAAAGCTATTTATAGCCTGTCTTCGGAAACAAAACATTGATGCTGGTGTGTGGAACTGACATGTCTCCAGACAGTAATAGTCTTGGCCAATTTCTAAAGCAGGGCATCAACCTCAGATTAGAAGTCAGTCATTTTCAGAGCCAATAAATGATACAGCACTAAATGAGGTGCAGCAGGTTTCAGATACACCTCAGTCTGGGCCTGGGAATGGTTCACAAGGTATCAGCCCTGTGGGTGTCTGGGCACTCAAGGACACCTTGCTTGGGGAACCCAGCTGACGGGTCTGGAGACAACAAGGGCTATTTTGGGCACTGCTCAGAACCTCAGCCTGGAAATGAGAACAGTTCTACTGATTTCACCTGGAGGGAACCCACAAAAGAAATGTGTCGAGCCTCAGCAGGCTTGTGGAGTAAATCCTCAGAGAACTGTTTACATAAGGTTAAACATTTAACACTGGAAAAACTCCCGGGCAGGAGACACCAGATGATCAGGGGGCTATCGTACTATCTATATAAACGGTGCCACGTTCTCAGCACCAGACTCAATCTACATAAGTGTGTGGGGGGAGAAGGAAGGGGAAGCTCTTAGCTTTTTTTTGCTAGACAGCGTGTCACAGAATGCAATTGGTGATGGTGTCTGAAAAATCAAGGGTACTGGATCTTTGCCATGGGACTCAGCTGACCATGACAAATCAGAGAATTTGGGTGACACTGATGTAGGCTGCAACATCCCTTTGGTAAGTGGCACTTCACAACTGACAGTGCTAAAATTGGACCTAGTTGACCTGGGCAAACCTTGGGGACCTGGGTATTGGTGATACTTGGAAGTGGTGTATTCAAGTTAATGATACTGGGTGTTAGGCACAAACTATATTGGCTCAGACAGATCATAGGCTCCTAGTGCCACTTGAGTTGGGTATGGAACCTCTTCAGCTAGGGGACAACTTTAGTGCCGCTTACACAATTTTGACTGCTGGGACGCTGGCACTGTTCTCAGCCAGGTAAGACCCAGTACATGAATGCTGCTTAAGATGGGCACAGAGTGATTCAGGCTCATAGGTATCCAAACCTGGACTTATACATTGCCAGAGTTAGTTGACTAGGCTTGAGGAGCCTCCCTCATCAACAGCTGTGTGTGAGGCAGCCCTCCGGCTCGTGTGGGTCAAACAATACCCTTGCCTGACTGGTATAATTTCTTATTTGTTCTTCTTACAAAAGAAAAAAAAAACTAATAAGGGAAGCTTCAAGGATGTTGTATGCAATCTGAGCTCACTTCCACTTTGGAGGTTAAAATGGAACTGAAGAGTGGTTGGGGCCACTCCCCCTTTAATATCTGCTGTGAGCAGTTGAACAGGCAAGGACAAGATTCTGCAGCTCAACACCAGGAGGTGCCAGTCCCACAAGCAAGAATATACAGGAGCCAGTAAAAGAAAAACTGCAGGTTAAAGGAAATAAAATTTGTACAATGAAGGGGGATGTGTGTGTGAAGCATAGCTAACTGGAAAATATAATTAGAGCTGCTATGCAGTGCTCACTGCTATTGTCTATTGCTCAGACCTATTCTGCAGTACGAACGGGATCCTTCTTTCCACTTGGGACATTCGTGTTTTTATTTTCGCTGTGCTCGTGGAGAATAAGTCACCTGGCCTGAGTGGTGACGTACTAAAAATAGATGAATCTTGCATTGCAATCTGAAGGAAGACAAAGCATGAGTTCATTCTGAGTTTCTGTTACAGGTAGTCATACTCTCTTCACTGAGAATATGTTGTCTCTAGCTGCGTGTTTAGTTTTGGGTATTGATAGCCACATTTTATCAGCTGATCTTAGTGTTCTAAGAGCGAAGCAGTAGCAAAAAAGGCAAAGGAAAAATATCAGTGGGACTGATTCTATTGGACTGGGGACTGGCTGATTTACTTAAACAGGAAAGGAAAGTTAAAAATGCAAAATGGCAGATTGTATTTTGAATGCCATTGTAGAAATTTCTTCGGGGAAAAAAGAAATCATCTAATTATTTTTTACTAGCTCTGGAGAACAGATTTACCCTGTGCAGAAAAAAAGAAATGTTGTAGGGTAGGCTTTTAAGGCATTGCTCACGCCAGTGAGAATTAGGCATTCATGCTCAGAAAAAAAAAAGCATTTCTTAAAAGCTTTAGATACAAAAGGGAAAGTAAAAGGAAAGGAGATAAAAGCATAATCCTCTCAAAATGAGAGTGAGCGAGTACTGGCAATATTCTATAATCCAGACTCACTAGACACAATTCAGGCCAGGTGACTATACCTTGGCAATGGACGTGACAGCCTAAGAAAGCTGACAAGCCTTCTGATCACTAGGCAAATAGGGTGTATTTTACTAAAAGACAAAGAGAAGAAAGAAAAGTAGACGTGTGCCTCATTTAAACATTCACAAAGTAAACAATATGGAGCATATGCAATTCAGCTTTAAATCCATGCAGCTATAAGGAGTTTGATAACTCACTCATGAGTTATTAATAGCATCCATCACTTGTGGGATTGTTTGGTAATAGAACTCCCAGTGCACCCCACTGTTAAGAAATCACTTCTGGGGGCTTCAGGGGTTGTGTGGATAGGTGTTACTTTTAATCCTCCTCACAGAAAGTCACAGGTTTATGACTCTACCTCATTCTGATGCCATTGTTTGCATACGATACTCCATCCCTCACAGATTTATCTGGAAGTAGTTTACAAATAACCTGGCAATAAAAACATTTTTATGAACTAGAACAAATTAGGCACTTTGCTTTGAAGAAGCTAGAATTCTGATAACAGCAGAAATTAGGGAACAGCACTGGATTACAACCAAAGAGTATCCTCTCTTATGTACAGAGAGACTGAGAGGCTCTTTCACACAAATATTTAGCGACTGTATTGCCCTGGGGAGACTTTTTCATCTGTTGTTCCTGATTAGTTGTTCCTACATTAAGGAAGTCTTATTTTGAAATGCAAGGCACAAACCCCAGATGGACTGTTCAGAACATCTATGTTAGGGTTTTATACTGCTATTTACACTGTAACATCTTTCCAGTTTAAGAGCAGGAGTTTTTTTCCTCTCTGTTTGAACTGATTTGGCTTGGGTGGGTTGCTTGTTTTTGTGCATGTAGGGGATACACTTTTTTCTTCCTCAGTGATTCATAGTTAGGTGGCCCACATCACTTTTATAAGAACTAAAACCACAATGTAAGGTTTTGGTTATATTTGATTACTTGTCCAAAACTTCCCAGGCACGTATGCTAGCTACATGAAATATATGATTGATTGATTTAAAACCATTGGTTCTCCTCCACTTTGGGAAATGTCTGGGCTTTTTATATTCTGTATTAGAACATCAAGAGCTCCCCCTCTATCTCTTCAATCTCACCACTGCTCAGTGAGCAAGAGCATGTCTGTCTGTAGCTCCTGCCATCTGGAACAGCCTCCTTATACCCCTCTGTCTCACTGAGCCTCCATCTCATCTCAAGTCTCATCTAAAGTTAGTCTTTTCTCCTTTGCCTGTTCTTCATTTCTCACTCTGCTGTTTATTATGTAACTCTGCAGTGTATATGAAAGCAGCTCTGCCAAATATCATTGTATTGTCCTTGGTCTGAATGATTTGTAAGCCTGTGAAGTTTCATTAAGCTCCAGATGCTGTACAAAGGAAAGGGTCAACCAATACTTTCACAAAGGGATAGTGTGGGTGACACAGGAGCCAGTCAGCTCTAATACCAGAGTTCATGATGTAGGCTTTAATTTATTATTATTTGTATTACACTGGGTCCCTTTGTGCTGCGTGCTGAACACACACATAGGGGCCGTAAGATTTTACGGTCTGAATTAAAACAAGATGCAACAACTGAGTGTTACAAACAAATGGAGAGAAAGGAGGAGTAACAATGAGTTATAAAGAGTAGCTCTGAGCATAATTTACAGGCTTTTTTTGGGGGTGTGTGTTAAGGGTATTAGTGACCCCTCCCGGCACAGTTGTGTGCAGGGTTCTAGTGCGGACAGAGCCGTCAAAAATGGTATTTGTGGGGAAAGCAGTATTATCTGTGGTTCTGTTGGAGCACGGTTCTTGGACAGATGTATGGCCCCCAGTCTGTGGTGTGCGCTTAGCGCAAACCAAAAAGGAATTGCAAAAATAGCTTTGTGTTTTTCCCTTATCCTGGGGCTATGTGGGTGCCAGATCAGTCTGTTTCAGGCTGTTCTAATTTATGCCAGCTGCCAAAGCCTCCCAGAGGCTGTTCTGGCAGTCAAGGATCAGCTGGGCCTAACGAAGTCTCAGTCACAACCTCTATGCTGGTGGCTAGGAGTCAGTGTGGCGTAAGAGCCATTACAACAGATCTGTGCCACGCAAAGAATTCTGTATGCAGAGGCAATCTGCAGTGTTGCAAACTCTTGCAATTATTGCGTGAGTTTTGTGATAATGAATGGTGTTCTAAAAATCTCAGTTCCTGAGGCAAGGAGGCAAGACTACAGGAGAATCTCCCTTTTAATTTAACAGCAGCAAAAATTTCTAGCCCTCATGGCAGAAGAAAAAAAGCCTGAAAAGGTCAATCAAGTGCACCCTAAAGACTCAGAAATCTATTTTCTTTAAATCTTATGACTTTGGGGGAACTGAGTCATGATTTTTCAATTCTCGGGGTCTCAATATTAAATCTGCCAGTGACCAGATCTGCCAGGCTTAGCGTTGGTTTATGCTGTTTGAGTGAAGCAACAGAGCCCCCAAATTGCGGCTACAGTGTTTTGATGTTGTCAAAACCCACTTGAGCCTTTGCTATGAAAGGTAAAGAAAAGCTAGGAATGGAAAGTTAAATTAGGAGGAAATGAAGAAAAAGGTGTCTGCCACCAAAGGATTAAGAAGCGGGTAACATAGTAAAAGTATTAAAAATTCACATCTTAGCTAACGTGGCACAATATTACCTCTGTGCAGAGGACCATCACAAGGCCTGTGCACCATTTATGTCCACCAGAGGGAACAGGGGAAATTCATCCTGTACAAAGGTACTGCACAGTCATTTCACAGTTCCCTTGTCTTTTTAGAGTAGCAGCCGTGTTAGTCTGTATCCGCAAAAAGAAAAGGAGTACTTGTGGCACCTTAGAGGCTAACCAATTTATTTGCTGTAGCTCACAAAAGCTTATGCTCAAATAAATTCGTTAGTCTCTAAGGTGCCACAAGTCCTCCTTTTCTTTTTATCTTTTTAAAATCTTCTTTATATATCATTTTCTTCTCTCACCCATCTTCCTAGGGCAACTATACTATCCAGTTGATTATTTTCAAGAAAAATCTCTCTCCTCCAGGTGTCTATGGCAGAAAATGTACACAATCCTCTCTCATGTAATGGCTAATGCAAAATAAAGCAACACTGAAGAGTTATTTTGAAATACATGCTGATAAAAAGAACTCAGTACATTGTATACAAAGAAGAGTTACACAACACTGTTTACAGAACTTGTAATAAGCCACCCTATAATCACAAAATGAAGTGACCCATATTTTCCTTTGAAGTTTTATCATTATAAAGATTCTGCACAGAAGGGTAAACACAATAGTGCTGATTCATGATTGAATCAAAAGCATGAATGGGCCTATATTTATACCATTTTGTTCTATCATCTCTCTCATATCTAGCAGAAAGTGAGAGAGAAAACATATGCAGGAGATTTAATAGGAAAGCTTAATAAAACAGACATTCCAACAGGAGGTTTCCCAGCTTCACTTTTGCCCCTTTATGTGTGTGTATCATGTAGATGAAACTATGATAACAGCTGCAAAGTATATCTCACCTGTTTTCTTCCTCCAGATCTGCTAGGATTCTCTCTAGCTCACCTCTTTCTTCGCTCTCCAGGGAAATCAGAATCTGGGCAGGACTGCGAGGCTGACTCAGTGGGGATTCTTGGTTCAAACTTTGGCAGTAGTGCTGGATTAACAAATGCTCATCATCTCTGGAAAAACACAGCAACACCCCAAAAGCTGCTTTCTTCATCTTCATTTTTATCTTTGTGACTATTGATAGAAGGCAACTCATAGAAAAAAATCTCTTCCCTCTTGAAGAAATTCAGCTGGATTCATTGCAAGGAGCAGGGGATGAGTGAACTTGTAGTGAAATTTGTTCAAGTGATTACATTAATTCACTACATGCCTTCCCTCGTGCTCCATATACTTGGGATCCACCTCTGCCTCCCTCTTCTTCCTCAGGTGTTTCAAGCAAAGCTCTGGTACAGCTAAGGATCTTGGCCTTCATGTTTCACCTTGCTTCCATCCATCGCTTAACCTGACTTACTCACTCTTACATTAAAGAATCACCACCTTAGGCTACCTGCTATGCCATTGCACAAAAACTTGTGGAAGCAAGGCCAAAGCATTTATTTTTACTCATGCTCCTGTATACCAATTCTTCTTATACCTAGCCCTTTTTCTATTTATACTCTCCTTCCTTCCCCTTTTCCTTTATTGTATAGTTTAGTTTTACTAATATTTTTGCCAAATATTATAGATTTTTTTGTACTGCATGCACCTCACTGTTTTATGGTTTGAATTAATGAAGTTTTATGTATCCCATTTTAAGAAAAAATTTAAAGATTTTTTTCAGTAATTTTAATCTAGAGATTTATGCCAAATTCACTGGTTCATTGGAATTGCACTGATGATGTCAGTGGCCAACCAGGTCAGTTCACTTTCTTATAAAGTTTTTCTGACACACAAATTATGTTCACATTTACACATGCAGCCAGAGTGTTAACTTTCCGTTTTACTATCTATAAACAGGTTTATTATGGATGCAGTGATGTTGGGTACATGAAACTTTTCAGACATATAAAGCGAGAAGTTCCCTGTTAGCTACTTAAGGTAAAATATTCAAAAGCCCCTAAGGGCTTGTCTACACTTCTGGCTAAATTGGCACTGCTGCAATTGATGCAGTGGTGTCAATTTAGCAGGTCTGATAAAGAGAAGCTAAGTCGATGGCAGAGCAACTCCACCTCAAGAGGCAGAAGGTAAATCGGCAGGAGAGTGTCTCCGCTCGACATAGTGTGCTATAGACACCGCTGTAAATTGACCTAAGTTACGTCGACTTCAGTTATGTAACTAAAGTAGAATAACTCAGGTCAACTTACAGTCTTACTGTAGACCAGCCCTAACTAATTTAACAACCCAAGTCCCATTTTCAGATGTGACTTGAGCACTTAAAAGCTGAAGTCAGTTACATTTAGGCTCCTAAGTATCTGAATCTGTATTAGAAATAGAGCTTAGGTGCGTTTGAAATTTTTAACCTTTAATCAGTTCTCCCCTTTTGTTTTTATGCGTATTTCACAGAGCAACAGGGTGCAGAAAACCATCGACCCTCCCCTTTGTCCCTCCCCCCACAAGGAAAATGTGATAATAAAAGCACAAAATTTGCAGGGGGATTAAGTGTCAGGTGCAGATTATGAAACTACTTTTAACAAAACTGACTAGATTTCAAACTGGTTGCATCCTTGGTCCTTTAAGTATAAAGCAATATAATGACTATTTGTCAATGCATTTTTCCACATCCTGTCCAATCAAGGCTTTTGACGTTTAATATTTAATAACTAGCATGAGCTCACACTGCCGTTGCTTGAAGTATAATTTAATTATTTGTAGACGGACTCTTTTTAGTATGGCCCTGATGACCCCTCAAAAGGCTGCACTGACATTTCTAGCATCCAACATTTTTATCCACTTTTAAGTTTAAAGTTCACAGGAAAAGGGAAAACTTCAAACTACCAAGTAATACTTCATTTATGAGATACACTCTATGAGAGATTTTTTTTCAACGTATGATGTGAAATTTGTGTTGAAGACATAACACAGAACTACTTTTAAGTGTGATGACATTTCATCATCAGCTGCATATCTGCAGCTTTGAGTTATACATCATAAATCCAGGCTTTGGTATATATGGGGGTGGGCCATGAGAAGTCCACAACCAAACATACCACAATGAGATCACACAACAGTCAGATGTGAACAAGAAAATGTTGTGAACTCTGTATTATTGGTACTTTATTGCAAGGTGCCAAGCCTTTCCAAGCAAATGTCCATCAGAAATACTTCAGAGAGATAGTATACTTACATGCTCTCATTAGGAGAAATACTGTCATTTAGGTAAGATCCGTTGCTGTTCTCCATTTCTGCTAGCCTATGGAAAAATTGAAAGACTCAATAAAACCCATAAGTCTCACTGCAGATTTTTCTGGCTATAACTTTCCTGAAAACTTTAAAATATATAACATTTTGGTGACACAGTAGTCAAAATATTAGAGACCCTAAATTTGAAAACCTGGACAAATTTTCACTTGCTGCTAGTTAACAAATGGGATTGCAAGCAGCTGTCACAAGTAACTGCTTATTCATTATGAATGATCTATCTAAATTAATCTCTAAGTTACGTACAAATCCTCCTGGCTAAGCAGATTCTGCTACGAAAGAAAGGCCTTAAGATGCCATAGACTCTTCCACAAATTGTTCCATACCTGGTAATGTCATCACCAGAGCTGAAGTGACCTGTATGTTTCTAGTTTGTTGAGGACCTTTATTCCCTTTTGAATGCAACATATAATTTAGAAAACATCTAGCTTGATCTGATTTTTTTTTTCATTTGAGTATGTATTTTACACAGTATTTACCCCTGAAAATTCCCCTGCTGGGGGAAAAAATCACTTTGCATTGCAGATCTGAGCATTTGGTTTGTTTTTTAAGATAAAAGAGTACCTTAAAAGTCTTCTTAAAAGTGGATAAGTGAACTACAGCAGTGGTATATCATCATCCCCCTCCAAAACAGAGAAAGATACCTTTCCAAGTATTTCATAAGCTCAATTATTTAATTTTACAATGTTGGCTAAATGTATCCTTTGAGACTCATGTATTGGTAGCTAGAAGTTTTGGAAGGCTCTGCATTATACAGTAATACCAAGAATTCTAATTAAAATAAAACCCTATGTAAGCAGAACGCATAACTTAATAAAGACCCACACAGAACTTAAAGGCCAGTTTTAACCAAGTATATGCTTTGGATTTACCTATGTTAAGTGGCTCTTATTTACTCACCAATCATTGCATAGTAGTCTGGCATGCAAGTTAATTGGTAGGTGGTTAGCAGTGGTTAGAAGGTGATGTATAGTATCCACTCTAGGTATGTTCAATTATTAAATACCCTTATAATGATTGTTTCTCTTTTGTAGTGTATTTTTTTTAATGGTTGTTTCAAGAAAGATTTGCCTAGTGTCCAGGTGATCTCATACCTGCTAGCATAATGCTCAATGCGTGAATGAGTATCATCATGTGAAAGCTGAGGGGACGAGGCAGGCCTATAAGGCAGAAAACACTGATTAATCACAAATACCCCTTAAAAAGATAAAAATACACTTTGGTATGTCTATGCCCTCATGTTGCCATGGCTCACGGCTTCCATGGTTTATACAGTGTTTAATAAACAGAAAGCTATACTTGCAACCCATGATTTGTGTGCTTCCTTGATCCATCATTCAGAGTAGAATGTTTTGTAGCAGCATACGAAAGAGACTCAGTTCATTTGAACTTGATTTTTTATGATATATAAGCAAGAAGATTAATCTATTCCATGAGAGGTTTCTTTCAGAAGGATGTATAGATGAACTTCCTTCCCAATTTGCCAGCCTCCTTCATTCACCACGCTATTTCTCCTACTCTCCAGACGCACAGTCCAAACCTTGTAGAAAGTGTTTTATTTCTCTCCTTTCCTGTTTGAGATGTGTTTCTAGTCAAATTGTAGCAAGTCTCATTAAAAAAAAAAAGAAAAAAAAAGAGCTTCAAACCCCTGCATCCATGCCCAATCAGGAAGTTACCTCATGAGATATACAATGTTAAGTGTTGAGCCTAGTCAAAATACTTGTATAGGAGACTGCAAGAATTAGGGCCAGTGTTTTGGTGATGGTCCTCTTCCCACAGTTTCACTACCACCACAGTGTGGTATTAGGGGAATTGTAATGTGGGACCTCCCCAACTTTTGATCATTACAAACTGAACTCCTGTTCACATTTCTGAACGGAAGAATCCCTGTGACTTTTCAAAAGAATAAGTTTGCCTCAGGGCTTTCTACAATTGAAAGTTGTGCCGGTAGTACTAAGTCGATTACAGGGGCATGTTTTAGTGATAGGGTAATATCAGCCTAAAGGTGCCATATACCAGCAGAACTTATTCTCCTTCCCAAATGGAAATAGCTATTCTAATATAAAGCATCTTTATACTGGTATAACAGCATCTACACCACAGGGTTGGACCAGTAATTATACTGTTACAGGTAAACTGGTATAACTTTCTAGAGTAAACAAGGCCTTAGAATCTTAGAAAAAATACACAAGTTGGAATTTGGCTATCTAAAATCCTTTAAAAAAAAAGTTTTGGTAGATGAAATGCTTTCACTTATTAGTTTCTAACTGTTATGCAGTGTTACTGGTACAGTCCAAGAGAGACTGTGTTCAACTCCAGAATGGTTGCATTTCAGTGGCAGATGAAACAATTCTTATGCTACAAGTTATAATGGTACGTAGTGCTGTTGTATTAGGGGCGTGATGATCCTACAAAGCATAGGATGATTATACATTTCTGGTCATATTCCGGTTTTTAAAGCAGTTTGCGAAGTGCTTTAGAAAAATAGGCTTCTTCTGAATTCACAGAGCTATATACTGTACATTTAGAAGTCATTATCGTTGATGCTTTTTCTCATAGACTAGAAAAGCTTTTTCTGTGGGATACTTATAGGTCAATTATCATGAATCGCATTTTTCTGAGACAAGGTTTGGCATTGTCAAGCCCACATTTATGAACCATGCTTTTAGATATCACCGTACACAAATCAGTGGATAAATATTCTATGTACTACATTGAAGTATTCAATACTAACTCCCAAAGATATTCTTGGAAGATAGGCAATTAATTGTAACCAGATATCCTGATTTGCATGGAACTCCTCTAAAACTGGAGGTAACCCAGAATAATGTAGATCAGGGCACTTTCAAAATCTGTGCTAGTAGGCATTTACTATTAATAATAACTTTAAGATTTTGCTATTTAGCAGATATCTCCCAATTTCTATATTCTTGACATTCAGAGCCTGACTGCATCTTCTGATCAGAAATTAAATTGCATCTTTAAAGGAGAGCAGGGAGTGCTTCCTGTGCACCTTGAACTAACATACATAGTGATAATGACATTGAAACTTGAGCATAAATCTGAAATATATATTTTACTATTACAAGAGAGGAAATAGGTCAAAATAATTTCACAAAATAAATAAAAAATAACTGGCATAGTCCAAAATGCTATTATTTCTCATTTTAAGCAATCTCCCCCCTCAAAAAGATTTAATGCATCACAAAGCCTCTGTTTCTGACCACTTTTTCCTTCATGAACTAGTTCTGCTACCAGCTCTATCCCACTCTCCAAAACGTTTTAAAGATTTCTCTGGAAACTCCTGAAATAGGGCTTTGGCTTTTTGTGCAGTATCACCAAAACAACCCAGCCCAGCCTCGATTCCTTCCTTCCTATTATTATTATTATTTTAAGAGAACATTGCAATTTTGTTTAAAGACAGCACAGTATTGGACAACTTGATAAAACTGGCTATGTGGACGTGCCAACTACAGGCAGAAGACACCTAAATGAGTCCATGAGTAAGTTAGATTTAGCAGCTTCATAGAAGTTTATTTCCTTTGGTTCCTTAGCAGAAGTAACCAAGACGTAGTCAGTTTGAATAGCAAATTAATGAATCGGTAGTAAGGCTAAGGGACATGGCAAATGTTTAACAGAGGCAAACATTTTTAAATAAAACATCATTGATAAATTTTTCAAAGCGGTGTCCGCAGTAATAACCCTGAGTCTCCTACTAAAGCCAAGTGAGAGCTGAGTAGCTAAGACATCATGTTATAATGCCTTTACCCTCTGTAGAAAATTAGGTAATGATACCCAGCAATGTGTTTTGAAATTAACTATTCAGCTCCTCAGGTCAAGGGTTCTTGAAAGTAAAGAATCAAGAAAGTGTTTCTTAGTGACAGATTCCCAGTTCAGTACTATCAAGTGATTACAACAGAAATCATAATTACATTATAGAATGTATGAGTTGCCTCTGTAATGCTTGGCAACTACAGAGTATCTGCAAAATATCCACCCCACCCATAAGCAGTCTGAACCAGTGCTAAGAAGCCTCACACTTTAACATATTTTTATAAACAATGCCAGCCCCAAATATCATGATGTCCACCTAATCAGCATATTCTCAGTGCTGTAATGGAATTCCTAGATGATTCACATTTAGGCCAGAGCACTTTGGAGACTGATAGAAAACTGATACTGAAGACCCAGAACCAGGGCTCTAGGCGTGGGAGAGAGTTGTCCGATAAGCAGAATGTGGTCAGATAGTTAGTTAAATGCTTTCAGAGTTATGATCTGTATTATGATGATGAAGGATTCCATTCCTAAAATGGGTGAAATAGGGAAATTTGGAAGAATTTCGCTCCTTAAACCTATTTAGCCATGATCTCTATAGTGGTTTCTGATGTATCATGTGTAAGTTAAACTCTTTGAGCCAATAACCAAATTTCCTACCGTTGGTATAAAGCTCTTAGTGTAGCATGTCACAAAGTTATTAGTATAAGTAATCTGTGGGCACCATGCCTTAAAAACAAATGTTATACAAGCTTATTTGTGACTATGTTAGACACAGCAACAACATTCTGTATCACCCAAGCTTTTATTTTATGAGTTTTTGATTTTTAACTTTTTCTTGTCAAAGATCTAACTGTGTTTTAAAGAGTCAGTAATCTGGGTCTATGTATTTCGATAGACAGTGTGCTTAAATTACCAATGGGTGCATTTATAGGAGAAACCATTTTACAAACACAATGCACATAACTCCAAAGCCCTCTGCTACACTTTAGTTCCAAGCTTTGTTGATATTCTTACTAAGCTGAGTGTTAACCACATGCACTTTGCAACAACATGCAGATTTCTTGGCATCTTAAAATCAGCCTTCTAGAGAAAGAGTGCTCCATCTGTCTTCACGACAATCTATGCTGTGTGTGAAAATTATAAATCAATATTCCAATGTATATATTTTGCTGTTGCTTATTCTAATAATAGTTCATAGTAAGTGACATGTAGGTCACACATTTTAAAACATATATGCTAACAATAGTAAAAACATTTTTATCTTCCCTAATATTTTATGGTTCTCTCTTCACTGATATTCACCTGTGAGTGAATTAAGAATTAAAAGTAACCTTAATTTACACTAGTCTAAAATTAGCACTGTCATGTGGTAGCAAACGCCAGAGTGACAATTATAAATCTGTCGTTCATCTGATGCTCCTACTACTACGATAAGATGAAACATGTGCAGAGATGGTGCATGTATGAAAAATCAGTTTACAGCTGAGAAATCTTATTGGTTTTGTTTCTGAAAAGCATATAAAACTTTCCACAGTATTTTTAGAACTCTAAGACCCAACGCCCTATCTCAAGGTCTCCTCAGAATACCTTCTAAAACAAAAGAGACTGTAATAAAATATCCAATGAATTGTTGATTATCATGGGGATGGCGTGGGGAGGGGTTGTGTATGTGTGCATGAGACTGTAAGTAAAACTTTAAATGATGGTCTTAACTGCAAGACCACTGTCATCTCTGAAATTTTTGAAAAACCGTAACTTTCAGTGTATATCATCTGAAATACATTTAGTTTACAATCAAGGAGTCTGCTCTTATTCAGAAATGACACACTCTCAGAAGCATTAGTAGGACTGTGCACCAAAATCCCTATTAATCAGATGAGAATACACCCTCCGGAGAGAGTATACGGTATACATTTCACGATGCCTGGGAAACCCTGGTGTTATCCCATTCTACCGATCTGGAATAAAAATTATTCTCTCAGAAAGGCTATCAAGAAAAAAAAAAACAAAGAAGGAAATGAACATATGTAAAAACTAAACAAAAACAAAACAAAGAAGTGAGGGAACGCAGCTGCAGCAGCACACTTCAGCAAAAGTACTCACGCAGAATCTACTGGCCAGAAGTTGATCAGAGTAACAGGACTGCAAGACAAAAAATGAGGAGGTGAAGAGAGGGAGGCAGAAAAACTCAGCAGCAAAATAATTACAGAAAGATTAAAAAAAACACAACAACTGAAAAACAGAAAATCCAACAGACCAACGTGAATGACCATGAAAAGCATCTAACCAAAAGCTGGGAAATAAAATCAAAATATTAATTAAAAGAAAAAGAGAGATAACAAGCTGTTGTGCAACTGCCATTAAACAGCTAATTATCATAAACTTGTGGTAAAGTTAAAAGAAGGTAAGGCCACTCATTGATCCATTAGCAGCATCGCTAGTTTTTTTTGGTTGCTTGTTTTTAAATACAATGAGTTTAAGTCATTTTGTGTGACCACATCCATGGGTAGAGAAAAGAGAAAGCTAGGCTGTGGCAATCAAATTAAAAAATAAACAGAAGACCTCACTAAAGAGATAGCGCCTTTTGGAAGAAAGTCAAAATGTAATGCTAAGATTGCTAGTTTCCAAATTACCTTATCCATTTTAAGGCCTTACAAGAAAATCAATGCAGTAGGAGGTATTTTTCTTTTGCTAATTGAAGTTTAAAGTATTGTAAGGATAGGTGAAAAAAGTTGAAAGAAATGGCAATTGAAATGTCAGCTTGTGTTTTCCTTTCAGCCATAGTAAACAAAAATGAAAGAAATAAAAAGAGGCTTTACTCATTAAGGAAGTGAAGGGAGTTGGTGCCAGCTGGGAGCTCGAGGAGCATATCAAATGATATACTACTTATTTGCTTTAGCGCTAGCTACTCACGTTTCCATGTTGTCTCCCTCCAAGACAGTTTGCACAGGCAGATAGCCCATTCTTGGGTGCTTTGCAAAATACCGTTTTGTTCGGAATTTGTTTTTCAGTACCTTGGCAAAGTCGCGGACATCTTCTCCTGAAGTTGTCTGAAAGCAACATCACAATGAAATCACCCTCTAATTATTATTGTCGCTGATCATCTTTTCTTCTGCTAGATCATTTGACATAGTACATGAGAACACAGCACAGAGGCACCTAATGATTTGACCTTTGGAACATCAAAAACTGCATACACTTATCATTGTAGATATAAAGTATTTCCCAAACAACGTGAGGTATGTTACTATTTGCCAAATATATAAAACCAACCAAGTTCTAGTCTTTGAACTCCCGTGTTCTGTGATAATAGGCTTGTCCCTCTTCTCAAGGGATCTGAGGCAGACAATCAATCAGAAGATGAAATCCCAGAGTTTCTGTTTTGCCTTGATACCGAGCAGGCAAAGGCTTTGACTGGGCACGGCTCAAATATTAAAATTTAGCTGAAAAAATAGGATATGCAGCAAGTGTGAGACCTGGTAATGACTTCCTGATAAGCCAGCATTCTGAGTCTTCACACTCTCAATGAGCACCTTTTGTTTACTATTTCAGTGACTGCAGAGTCTATGAAAGTTGTCACAATCTTCCCAAAAGAGTTTTCCCTATTCAGCCTTCTCTGCCCTCACTGTTTTATTTTTCTTTACATAAAAAGGTTAGAGTTGCGGAAAACTCTGGGATGGGCTGTTTCTCCTTTTGCTTGTTCAACTCAGAGTTAGTAGGCATTTAGAACAACTTTGGGCCCAAGCATAGCCTACTCAAACTGCTCTAACCCTTTGCCTGAACTTAGGTCCTTCTCTCCCATCTAAGCCACCTAAAAGTACAAAAGAAACAACAGCAAATTAAGCCAAGCCCAAAAGAAATCAAAACAAGTCTACCAGAGAGACTTAAAAGGGAGGAACTAGGGACCTTCTCTTCTCGTAAGTCTGATAAAGTATCAGATGACCCTTCTCTGATGAATTTTAATGGAGGACTTGAGTTACTTTTTAAAATCTGTACCCAAGTTCTTACACCTCACGGAGGAACTAGGTTCTGCAATACTGCAATCCTACAATAAATTAATTTCTTTCCTGACTCACATAAGGATGGTCCTTCCCTGGTATATCTAATTTGGCAGAAAGAAATGAGGTAAAGTTAGTTTGCTTTTAGTTGTATAATAAGAAATATGCCTCCTATTTAGAGAGGAATGAGTTGCTAGGTTCTAGCCTTTAAACTGTCACAATGCTGCTGGTTTTTGCCTGTCCCTGTCCTTTGAAACTGGGTTGAAAATGCCCTCATTAAGACTAACAAAAGCACTTCTCTACTGAAGCTGCTCTTCTGCATGGGGTGGAAAAGAATTCTCCCTTTCTTTTGAGGTCAGTCCATCCTGTGGAAAAACTCGATGTGATTCCTGCCTGGCAGACTAGGAAAGTAGTTGAATAGTATCTCAACCTCCAGTTTTTTTTCAACAAAAGTATCTTTGTTGGTGAGTGGAAGCCAAACCATCACTTTGCCAATTTCTGTAGCTGGTACAGAAATCCTCAGGCAACAGATATTCTTAGTTTAGTTCTACACTAAAAAAAAAAAAAAAAAATCAAGGAATTGCCTTGCCTTTATTCTGACTCAACCCTCTTGAGGAGAGGAGAAGCTGTTGCGTTGTTTGGACCTGGTAGGAATTCTCAAGTTCTTCTTGAATAGGACTAAAAATCACAGATTCTCAAGTTTCTTGTTTGATATGTGGAAAATCCACCACACACTCCACTGTTAGTTGGACACATTCAGGTATTTTGGAAGCTTACAACAAAGAAGGCAGTCTTGGCCGACTGACAGTTAAATTGTCTATAAGGGTGACGGCTTTCTCTTGGGCTGAGACAGCAAATACTTTGGTGCTTAAAATCTTGTAGAGGGGGCCACTGTAACTCTTCTTGTTCATTTTCAAATCATTACATTCTAGACACTGAGGACTCAGTGATACAGTACTTAGAGGGTTATTTTTCAGTTAAAAAAACAGCTCAGAGACTTTTGGCACTACCTGCTCACATTTTTTCCAGTTTAATCCTCTCCTAAGTCAGCTCACTGCTGGTTCAGCTATGCACAACTAATTAGTATGGATTGCTGGAGCTCAGAAATAAAGAAGATTTTTACTATCTGTGAAATGGGTTCTTAAGACTGAGCTCAGCAATCTGCATGCACTCTCGGTTTTCTGTTTTTCATTATTTTGCCTGTTATTAATGTGAATTTCTTATATTTCTATGGAAAAGTGTACCGGGTCCTATAATAGACTCAAAGGAGTGACATTGTGAGTGGGAGACTCTTATTCTTATTGTTTCATTTACCTTCAAATCAGTTGAGGGACAGAAATTCCCATTAGTTAGAGCTCTGTTGCCAAAACGCATCATTCAGGTAAAAATGGTGGTAGCAGAGGTGTTACTCTGTGTACAGTATACATTTTTCATGAAGTCTTTGCTTCATTTGCTAGGACAATAAAGGTGGCAAGAAGAAACAATAACCTATAACTACAGTTGTGAGGAATGCACAAATGTGCTCTATGAATCTGAAGATTACAGTTTTTCTAGCAATGCTTACAGTAGAATAATCATTTCAGATTTGTCTGAGCTGTTCTAGACTTTCCCTCTGAAATGAGCAACAGTTCAACACATCATCATTTCCAGTAATCTCAGTCAATGAAGAAAGGGCAGGAAAGGATAAAGCATATGGAGAGTTTTGGTGAAAAGCTGTCAGAAGCAAATGTATTGTACTTGCAGAGATTCACTCCAGGCAGTGCCATATCCTCCAATACACAGTGAACTGAATGTTTTAGAAGGTATTATGCATGTCATAAATAAAATAATGGTTGAAGTCCAAAACAAATAATGCTGCAATGAAAATATATCATAAAAATGGACAGAAACTTTATTCTTGACACATCATAACATCTTAGGGTATATATTTTCTTCTTGTTTTTTGTTGTTGTTTTGTTTTTTAACTCCCCATTCATTGAGACAAGCTTACAACCCTTACTGTACCTTCCACATGTCCCTTAGTCTGCATACAAATTAGATACAAACATTTTTAGTTTCCTAGTTGGCTATGTATTATTTTGATGGTTTTATTTTAAACAATTACATTTGACTAGTAGACAAAAATACAGGATCTTGTGATCAGTGCTAAGCCACATTATAAACTGGAAGCCAGATTGTGAGATGCATCAAAACTGCACAAAATGCAGGTTGCTGGGTCTGCAAACACGGCTTAAAACTCAGTATAGTGGCAATCCTTCTGCACCACATAAGAGCGCTCTGATTTACACACAGCTACAATGGACCCATGGAGCCAAAAATACAGTTGAGAAGTGGTGTGGTACAGGATGATCTTACCTCTTCCACATTTTCCTCTTACAGGGGAAGGTAAAGAGCTGCCTTGTCTGCTCTATGCCATGGGAGAATCATCTTTACATGAATAATCCTCCCTGGACCAGTTAAAGAGGGTTTAGGGCCAGATAACATGAATGGTGAAGCACAAAGCACAGGCATTGCACTGGAAAATATGGCTCTTGGTCTCCAGATGTGAAAATCCAGTTTGCTATTCTTAAGTACCTCCTAGATCTTTACATATCACTATATCATCTTACAACAAAACACCACCGCTAGTATGCTGAGAATAATTTTGCATCTGAAGAGACAGTCATGACCAAACCAACATTTGACACCATCTGTCAAAACAGCTATCACATTAAACTAATTCTATTAGTGACTGCTCTTTCAGTACAGAGCTTATTACATGCTTATAGTACACTGGAAAAAAGAATGGGGGTGCTGCCTTGGGAGGGCCCTCATTGATATACTGTGAGTTGATTTCCCCCCTCTCCCCAGGATACAAATAGATTTTTCAAGAATCCTAGTCTTACCGTAGAATATATAAAATCAATTATTTAACACTGAGCACAGAATCAATTAGCATATAATGAATGATTTTGATATAGCGTTGTATAAACAATGAAAGGCAGTAAACCTTAACTCCCAGTTACTTCAAACCATTACTGCTATTCCTCACTGTGCATTTCAAAATGCTAGGCTGTAAAGACAGGGGTGTATAAAAGGTGACTTAATTACCGAAAGAAGTCCTGCACAAATGCTCTGTTAGCTTGCACATAGCAACTGAAGCTTATTACTTCTACATAATAATCAACATTAAGCATCACTGAGGCAGATACCTACCGGTGTGCAGTATTCCACCATTGGATAGTGCATTTTATGGCCTTTTGCCACTCGGCCAGAAAAGAAACAGCTTTGGCAGATGTCATAGTTAAAGTGCTTTAAGCTTCTGTACCTGATGGAGGGAGGAAAAAATTGCCTTTAGAGCTTCATAGCGTATCATAATTGAATTTTGTTTCAATTTGTAAAGTAGTTTCCTTTGCTAATAGCTCCTTTCCCCCCAAGATAGCCTTGGCTGTACACAATGCACTGTACAGTAAGCATAGTAAAATGTTTGTTATTGGCCCTATATGGCAAACAATTTGAAGCAAGGTGATTATAAAATTATGTATACATTTGCAAAAAAACAGAATCACAAAAATTATAGTAATTACAGGATAATGCTGGGAAAGCACATATGCCAAAGGAAAACCGAACCAATGTCTTTAAAAAAAATATACAAAATGTACCCGCACATTTCTGATAAGCTGAAATTAATGTCAGTTATTTTTATCCCTCCTACCCTTCCTGTCATCACACCTCCTAACCAAATAAATTCAACTAAAAATGCCCCTCAAATAACCCCAGGAAGCTCTGTTGCATTCTGCACATTAAATAGCAATATGTTTGAGTTCTGTCTAGTTTCTTTATTATTATAGCTTGCACGTATGAAGAGCCTTCAAATTAAAGGATCTCAATGCACATTTACAAACATACATTTAGCCTCAACACCTATTATTTCTGTTATATTGCAGTGTGGGAAGGAGCCAGGAACACAAAGTCTGTGTTGTTTTAAGAGGTTCATTAGCAATCACTTCAAGTGAGAGAGTTAACAGCACTGTTTCTAGATGCTGTCAGTCCCACAGTTATTAACTCTCTCAATGCCTTCCAACACAACGTGTATTTTGAAGAAGTGAAAACTGAGGCGCACACACACTATCTAAGCATAATTTACATACCACAGTAATAGATGCCCTGGAAATACTTGAGATATACTAGAGAGATATACTATAGATTAGATTTGATGCACACATGTAGCCAAGATCTGCTCACTCCCAGTCCAGTGCCTTAACCAGAAGGCTATCCAGTCCCCTGACAGCCCTTGCTCACAACAATAGCACCCTTTGACTTTGTTTGAATAATTATGGAGACAAAGTTAAGTAAATAGGCATTTTATTATATTGCATTTGGGAATAGGAAAGTATAGAAAACTTTCTAGATGTAGTAACCTACTCGCAAGCTCATCCCCTCAGTCAATAAAGTTTACCATCTCCAAGTTGAAATATGCATTGGGAGTAAAGGCATGAGGAGATTAATTCAGATAGCAAGGGAACTGATACAATGATAAAAAACCAGGGATTTTTTAATATTTAAAAAAGCACTTCCTCCAGCTACCAGGGGGAAAAGTGAGAAGAAAGTGAGACACCTTCCCACTGCATCTCCACCTAAAGTCATCATTCAAACCCTCAAATGTAGAGAGAAATGACGACATCTTTATATGAATGCTGCCTGCCCTCTGTTGAATATCTGGGCTTTAGAAATAGCATTATAAAAAGCTCTTTGTAAACAGCACGATACCCAGAAGTATAAATATCAATGGTAAAAAAGACCATAATGAATAAAAACCACACAAACCATACAAAGCAGCTATTAGGAAACAAAGTGATAAAACAAGTCTAAGCATAATTGAAAGCGAGCATTTACTTAGCAGTTAAGTGGATTCTGAACAGGCATACCAATACATAGCCATTTTACAACACAGTGGTTTTATTCATTGCTATAGTAACCACGGGGTTCATCCAGATATTTAAATCCATCAGCAACATTTCAGAATCAAGAACTTCTGATTATTGTTAAATAAGAGATGTTTACAGAAAATAGGCTGAGTAGATTCTGTCGAAGGCAAGGCAACGATCATAATATAACAGTATTTCTACCACCAATTAAACTCTCTTTCTCCAAAAAATATATAAATAGCCCTGGATTTTTGTACTTCTGTAATTTTTTTTCTGTTCATTTGCATGCTTTTAGATTATCATGGAAAGCAATTCATTAGGATCCAATCCAGAAAACATAATCATGTTTACAGAATAGATGGAATATAAAGTAAATTCTATAGTTACTAGGACAATCCACCAGTCCTTTGGTAGGGGAGGAGCAGGACTGACAGGAATAGAAGCATTTGATTTGAATTGTCTCCCCCCACTCAATACTGTTGTGCTCAATTCATGGATATAGTTCTCCCTGTAGGATAGCAGTACTTGCTTTTTTGTTTATTTTTTATATTTGCTAAATCAAAGGAATAAAAACAGAAACATTTTCTTCTGGGTAAGAGATATACATCTTAGCATGCTAAGCAGCTTTAAGTATTGTAGCAGAAGGGGTATTATTTTGTACCTGAATCCAATAATGGGACACTCCTTACAGATGTTACACTTAGCTTGGTGTTTGGCAGTTTCAGCAGCAGCCACCCTGTGCAACACTGGCAGCCATACCATGGACTGTGGTTCCAGCCTCATCCAATCCAAGAACAGGGCTGCTTCAATTTCTGGCTTGTTATTGGCCTGTGAGAAAGGGTGAATAAACACAAGGACTTAGCAAAGAACAGCGTCCTGATGACTTCCTGTCCAACCCACCAGCTTCCTGCCTCCTCACCCCTTACCTCGTCACTGAGCCTTCAATCTTGGTCAACTCTCCCATGCACCAACCCTAAATGCCACTTCCAGGATCTTCTTCTCAAGAGGCACTGCTCAGTTTCCTGAATAATGTGTTACCTCATTCTGAACTCCACTTCATTCCCTTTAACATCTCTAACTTTTCTGTGGCACATTTATGAGCTCCAACCCATTGACATTTCTGTGCTCTCATCACTCTTCTCGTCTCCTTTACCGGCTATATATAGAGGATTGTCTGAGCTCCACTCATTCTTCCATCTGTGCCTCTTTTGTCCCTTTCTCCCATCACATCATGCTTCCTAACGACCCCTAGCATTGGCTCATACCCAACATCCTCTTCCTCCATTCCTAGACCTGTGCCACTGATCTCCACTGGAGAAAATCCAAGGACCACATGATCTTCCTCCACTCCAGATCTGTCCACTTCTCCTTCAGTACTGCCATCTTCTTGGCTAAACAACTCTTCTTCTCTCTCACTGAGTCCTAGATTAAAAACCCTATAGCTTAATCACTACCTTTCAGTACCTCTCTAAGTCCCTTTTCTCCACCATGAACACTTTCTTCGCTTCCCAGCATCTGATTTCCTCAAATTCCCTATATTCTCTCTCAACTCCTGACACAAATTCGGAGATCACTTCTCTATATCCAAACACCTCCACCTATTCACTTGACCCCATTGCTAGACAAATCTTGGAGTCCATAATCCCATTCATATCTTTCTTGACCTCTCTGCCACTTCAGGTCCTAGTCCAGCAAAGCATTAAAATATGTGCTTAACGTTAAGCAAAAGTAGTCCCATCAAATCGAGTACTTAACTAGGTAACTAGATCAGGGCCTATGACAACACAGAACATCTATTTCATGACACTATCCTCTCCTGGTTCTTTTCATATCTTTCCAATATTTCTTCATTCTTTTTTCCCCCATTCCTCTTTTGCAGAAGTCTCATAGGTCCCTTGGATGTCTCTCTTCCTTTCACATCTTATCTGCTTACATGATTCTAACTACCATCTCTTACAGTGATTACTCATACATCTAATTCTGCACTCTTTCCCCGTCTTCCTGCATGGAGACCTGCAATCTAGTTTGTCTTTCTGACATTGCTTGGATATTTCGCCAACAATTTCAGTTTACCACAGTTAAATCTGAGTTTCTTATTTTTTCACCATTAGGAATTTATTTTTTTATTTTTTTCTCCTTCCCTTGTCTGCTTTCCCCATTCTTAATAGCTATCGACAAAATTACCATCTTCTTTGTCTCACAGGCTTGCAACATGAGAATCATCTTTGACTGCCCCTTCTCAAGTTTCCTGTATGTCCAGCACATACTCACATTTTGTGATTTCTTCATCAACAGCATTTTGAATGTTCAGCCCCATTTTTTAAAGACAGGGGTAGTCAAAAGGTGGACCAGGGGCCAAATGCGGACCACCGGACACTTTTGAATGGACCGCAAAATCTTTTTATTTCTTTATTATCATTGTTGTTATTTCTGTATTTTCTTCTTTGGAGTTTGGACCTTGACTATACCTTGACCAAGAAATTTGGACCTTGACAAAAAATAATTGATTACCTGTGTTCTAAGATCCCACAGCTAAAGCCAGCCCAGGCCTTGGATATCTCATGCCTTGATTACTTCAACCCACTCTTCTCTTCAGCCTCCCTGATTCTCATATTGCTTTTCCTTCCTGATGCATCCAAAGGTAAACCATTAAAATGACTTTTTGAATCTGACACTGACAATGTAACTCCCCAACCTCTTTGAATTCCTCTGTAAACTTCCCTTTCCCACTACATCATATTTAAATTTCTTGTACTTATCTTAAAGGCCTACACAACTTTGACTTGGACTACATATTGGGAGTTTAGTTGTCTCATCTCCTCCACTCTGCCAAGAATACCAACTTGGATGTCCCAATAATCACCTTCAAGCAATCCTGTTTCTGTGCGTTTCCTCCCGCCCCCGCTATGGTGTCCCTTATATAGTGGATGTTATCCCCAGTAGTTTGGATATTCATTCAAATCCTTCCCAATGAAATGAGTGAGTAGCTAATAATTATAATTTTAAAAAATTTCCAAACCCTAGTTATTGTCTACTCGGGATTTCCAGTACATCCCTGTCGTCTCTGTTGTGTCTGCCTTTTATATTTTAAAGGCCCACAGAGCAAGCATTGTCTTCATTTTGTGGCACCAAACAGACACTACATAATTAAATAAATTTATTTAAACAATAATAAATATTAACTTTCAGTGCTAGTGCTTCTCTCTTTTGTTCAAGATTCAGAGTATCTTTACAATATCACCTGATGCTTCTCAATTTAGTAGCACCCCAGTCTGATCAGCTAACAGAGGGAACAGTGACACAAATTTTGGTGGGAAAAACCTCTAAATTAGTTAAAAATACAGGGATGCAGAGAGAGGAGGAGGGGGAAAAACAACTCAAGTTGCTTTGTTTTTTTAACACTGTTTACAACTTTGGTCACCTAATTAACTGTCAATAATTGGAGATGGAATAAGAAGTCAAAAGGTGCCCAGAGTGACATCCTCCTTACTCTTCCCAAAAATATCCTCTGAATAATGCATTCCTTTAACTTTGACTTAAAACACTGCATCAGTTGGATTAATTAGAATAAAGGCTTTGTTTGTTTTTTTCTTGGGATTTTTATGCTAATTTGGGAAATGGTCAGAAAATGTAAGGGTTCCACTGGCTGCTTTGTAAAACCCAGTCTAAATGGGTTTCCAATATTGTAATAATATTAGAAAACAATAGAGGTTTCATTTTTTTATACATCTCTTGTATGAAATTAGAATAATCTTGTTTGATGCACTGCAATACATCCAATGGATTGTGCATTAAACCCACTTTGTCTGACCTTCATTTTTCTTAGCTATAGTATTTTTAAAAGGAAACACTCATTGGAGCAAAGAGAACACAAAAGACATCACAATAGAAAAAGTATAACCACCACAGTAACAATCACATCTTTAATTCAATAATTTGCTGACTATGTTCAGAATGATGCCCATTGTCTTTCACTGAAGAATCTCAAAGCACTTTACAAACATCAATTAATTCGACATCCCTGTGAGGTGGGGCACAAACCATTATTACCGTGTCCCCATTTTAAGACAGAGTAATTGGAGCACAGAGAGGTCAAGTGACTTACTCCTGAGGTCACTCAATGAGTCAGTGTCGGTCAAGAACTGAACTGCTGAGTCATCACTCCCACTTATGCTCTAACTACTAGACAATACTCTCTACGCTCATCCCAGACATTCTCTGTGTTCCAAAGTATTGCTGGAGTATCTGTTTAAAATGCTATTTCTAGTACAAAAAGATGAATTCTGTATTGAAATGCTGCAGTGTGTGTTGCAGACAGAATAAAAATGAGCAACCCAAAGCATTAGCCCATCCTTTTGTAGTTGCTTTAAGTTTGCAGGAAAAAAGTTGCTCTAAAGAAACACCTCCTGTAACATTCAAAAATCCATTTTAAATCTGCAGTCACTGTTGATTGCTAATGGTCCTAAAAGCGGACTACCCACCTATTTGGTATACAGCTCATACAAAACCTGTGCTTTGGGAGATTAGCTGCATTAAAATGTTTCAAAACTGGTTATGAATTACATTACATGAAGATTTAAAGCCACATGGAGAAAAGCTGGTCAGGGTCAGACAGTATAGGACAGACAGTTCTTGACTGTTCCCTGAGCTGCTATTACATTTTCTTTAATAACCTCTAAATCCAGTAAAGGCAGCAGCTGAAGATTTTACATAAGGGAAAAAGTCTGCATTCAGACAGAACATATCAGAAGTAACAAGAGCAGGCTGTAAGGAATATTAATGATTCTTTTCTTCAACACATTTCTATGGAACTCCCAATTTTTATGGTAACAACAGAGTGAATCATAAAGCAAAATTCATAAAGCCTTTCCCAGTTTACAAATAACAATTTGTTATGGAGGGATATTCAAATTCATTATACTTCAGACATCTGTTTTTCTGCATTTGTTTGCCAAAAAACAATTGAAAGGAGGGGGAGCAGGGTAATTTTTTG
The DNA here is from genome assembly GCF_965152235.1 of Eretmochelys imbricata. Classification (NCBI taxonomy): domain Eukaryota; kingdom Metazoa; phylum Chordata; order Testudines; family Cheloniidae; genus Eretmochelys; species Eretmochelys imbricata. The sequence continues at coordinate 148,849,210 of NC_135572.1, forward strand.
CATCTTTATGCAATGATCGGGAGCTGAATATTTCTGCCACCGCCCTCCCTCCAGATTTAAGCTCGTCCTCCCCTTTTGCTCATTCTGGCTTTCTAAAATGTATACTGTATCAATTTGAGGACAGATCAAATGTATGTCTGTGTTGTACAATACTGCCTTATTTCTCAATGTACAAATTAGTATCATGCTGTCTGGCAGAATCAGACATATTTTCAGTCACATACATATTACCTACTATAACGCTGCGATTTGGGAAATAAGTTCTAAAAATAATAATATTCACTTAATAGTGTCTTCCATCCAGGATCTTATATTAAGCTTCATTCATAGCAACCTGTGACAGTAGATAAATATTATCTCCATTTTTCAGATGAGGAAACAGATATGAAATTTACATGATTTGCCCAATGTGACAAACACAAAATAAGTGTGTGACAAAGCCAGGAATAGAACCTATGTCTTCCAACATCCAATCCTGCTTTCTTTGGCTAAGATTATCATTCCTTTTTCCTGGTCTCAATGGCTTAATACTACATTTATACCTTCCTATGCAGCCAGCTTTCCTCCTCACACCTGGATGTGTTAAAAAGGGATAAATAAAGATGACAAGAAGCGTCAATACTCCATAGTTTCCAAGGCAAGCGCTATTTCCCGGTCAAACATAAGAAGGCAATCACAATGACATGACATGAGCTAGGCTCTGCCACACAGACTGCTTATGCCATTCTTAACCCCGGGAGTGTCTAAGATGATGACTTTGATCTCTTGCATTATAATAAACCAGTCCAGTCATGGTGTTAGTGACACATCAGATATAAATGAAATAAATTATTCTAACTGATGACGTTACTGGTAAGGCTCAAACATTCCATTCATTATCACTGAAAAAACAAGATCCTTCTTCTTTTCCTCAGCCTTGCTCTTACCATTTTAACAAACCTCCATACACAAGATTGCTTTTAGATCTGCTCAGGTTTGCTTCTGAAAGCCACTCATTAAGTTTTTGGTTCCATACAAACAGGCCCACAACTTTCTACGAAAAGAACACCAGAGGGAGCGCAGTTTTATGACATTTATAGCACAGCAGCTTGCAGAGCGATTTGTTAGTTCTCTATAGGCCAGCTGCACAAAGAGGATGCACCTATTGATGATACAATGATTTTACTGGTGTTTGTATATTTATCATATTTCAGTTATTCATCCTGGACATAATTATTATTATTCCTTTTTTGTACTGCAATTGTGGTCTATGGTCCCAATCAGGAGCAGGGCACGGACACAGAGGAATACATGGCCCAAACCCCAAAGAGCTTATAAATCTTTATTCCAGCTTCGGTTTGTCAGAGTACATACTTCAGAAGTGGGCACACAGTTAAAACAGTTGTAAAAATATCTCAGTCTTTCTTTTTCACCGATACATTATACATATATCCATAACAAATGTAGACTGTAGAAAGTTAATTATTTTCTTTATATGTGTATGAATAGAATAGTATATCTGATGTTAGATATAATCTAGTTGTATGTCCTCCCCTACTTGTTTCATGTGGATAACATAAAACTCTATAAAAACTCCTGCCCTACATCCAATTTCAGTGGGGAAAAAAATCCTTAAATAAGTTTACAGCATAAGGAAACAAACACCCTTCACACTTCACAAGGGTATTGGGGGAACAGCAGCTACATTTTCGTACACTGAGTTGAACTAACCTGCTGGCCTGCGGCTCTTCTTTTGCTCCCATTTCTTAGTTTCAACATCATAGTAACCCATGGAAGAAAGGTGTGTGTAACACCTAAATGATAATGGTATAATTTTTATTTTTATCACTTAGGCCTGTCTATACTGGCCAAGGAAAGTATGTTAGCAATTTTCCAGCATGATTCACTAGAAAAATACTGCTGTGGTTTCCTTGGCCAGTAAACAAGATAAGCCAGGCCTCAAAGCAGCACTGTTATGGCTGACATGCTCTGTATAGCATATTTTCAGTTTTACCTTAGAAATGAACCCAACATGGAAAACACTAAATTTTTGCTCAACAAAAACTAGAGGTAAAGTACCTTTAAATGCAAGATCATCCAAGCTTACCACACCTGCCAAGGGAACACGACAAACATAATTTTCTTAGCTTGTAACACTGCCTTATCTCCCAAGAGCATTTATCTATCATGTTTACTAAAGAAGAGAAATATAGTACCCTCACACCACCACAATACAATGCTGAGAAAATGCACACAACTTTTCATGGCCCTTACAGATAATCCTTATGTACTGTGACTCAAGCATTTTCATCAAGTTTTTTTGACCTCAGTTAAGATTTTTGCCTTTAAAACACCTCAAAATATAATTACATTTTTCTAGTTTGGGGAGGATATATTATATTCTACATAACATCCTTGCTCTTCACAGTTAGTATTAGCACCTCCTTTTGTTATTCAGAAAGGATGGGGAAAAAAAAAAAAACCCACAACCAAGCCTCCAAGCTGGTGGGAAGAAAAATAAAACGAAAGCAGCAGCCTAAAGTAAAAAACTCATTCTTTAGGACAAAGAATGTGCTTGTGGGAATGGTAAGTATTTTATTACCATTTGCACAGGCTGTTATAAACAGCAGTTCTGAGAACACTTGCATGTTGACAGAACAAGACTGCCCTCCCCCACCATTCTCAAGGACTTATACTTCAAACAAAAACCGGTGGAGATTTCCCCCATTATCTCCTGGTACAGTAAACATCACATTTTCATGCTGCTGTGCATGACAGACAAGGCTGTTGCCAGAGCACCTAACCTAAGCGGGTTGGGAGAGTGAATTCTGAAGTACACATTTGTTGCTGACTTTCTGATGTGTCTGAAAGTTATTACTAGGTTATGATCAGCACAAGTAACTAAAACAAATATATAAATACGAAGAATAAATAAACCCCGAAGTACAATTCTTAGTCCTTAAAAGAAACATAAGAAGAAAGACCTAACATCAGACAATGTTTGGACACAGCAGTGCATAAAGCACACATCCCCTGATTTATTTTTCTATATTAAATTATTTCCCTTCAAGAAAATCCCAGAAGGAGAAGGTGGAGGGAGGAGAGAAAGGAGTGTGCAGCAGTGTCATTCCACCCACAAGTTGTATGTGCTACCCTCTCACCCCTGTCTATTTCAGGGACTCCAGGCAATCTTCCACCCACTTCCTCATGCCTGGAGCTGGGTCTTTCATAACCCTCTCCTTTATACCACTGACTCCACCCCAATGTGGGGCCCCCTATTCCAGGGTCTCTGTGTTCCCTCCATCTCCTGTCCCCAGGTGCCTCATTTTCAACCCCCCCCCCATCTCTACTTCCCTTACTCCAATTCCCTGCTTCCGTGCCTGTCCACCCATTTCCCCCTTTCTGAGCCCTTGCTGCCCTCAGCACCACAATTATCCTCCTCCACCCATTCCCTTACAGGTCCCTGCTTTGCCCCCCACCCCTTCTGGGTCCCTGAGAGACCCTGCTTTCCCCTCCCCATTGGCAAATCCACTCCCCTTCCCCCCCACTCCCTCCCGCGTCCTCTCTGGGGACCTGCTTCCTCTCCCTCACCCCCATCTGGGTCTCTACTTCCCCCACCATTGCCCCATCCCTAAGGTCCTTGCTACTTTGCCCTCACCCCCATTCTTGCCCCTCCCACGCACTCTGTCCTCCCTTTCCCTCCTCCCTGGATCCCCAGTTCCCACACTACAAACCCTCCTAAGGCTCTCTTACTATTAGAGTTGAGGTTACAGTCTCTCCAGGCACCAAGTTAAGGTCCTGCCTCTGATGTGAGAAGGCAGCAGTAGGTGGAACCAGAAAGATTCCTCTGCCTGCAGCACTGGGCAGTCTGGGGGCCCTGATTTTCCTGTGAATCAGGCTCTTTCAGTGTTTTGATTTGTATCAGATTCAACAGGGTTCTGCCCACTGATGGCTAAATATTCCCAGGAATTTTGGAATTGGTTGTATGCAGTGTTCCAAAGCTATCATATTATATCCAAACACACACACACATACAAATGCAGCTGAGTGTCACACCTTGCTTTGGTCAGCCAAATATCTTCCTCAGACGCGTTCCCCTCCATGTCACAAATATATCCATTTTCTACTGTATACCCACAGGCCTGGGTCCTTTTTACAAAAACAATTTATTAAAATTCCTATCCCTCACCTTTTGTTCAAAATAGTTTTGTGAATGTTACAGTAGTTTCCATGGGAGAAGGGAAGGGGCAGGCTCCATAGAGACCTGAATGAATGGGGAGCAGATTTACACGTCCCCTTCAGCATCCTGTGGAGCTGCTGTCACATTATTCTGTGTTGGTCTGACAAAACCTAAAAACGCAACACAGAGCCCCCCTACAAACCCCTGAAGGTTACCACAGGATCTCGTCTAGCTACCGATGTTCTTATTCCTTGTTTATTACCATGGCATCTTTTGGACATGGCTCACGGTGCAGTTTTTGCACAGAGCACAACAGCACAAGAGCACAGAGACTCTTTTCAGGAGAGGGCTGGGTAATACCAAGAAGAACAAAAGTTAAAAAAAATGTGGGTAAGGGGAAATATAAAGCCTCTAGAACTAAACTGATCCACATTGTCAGCTTGTGGAAAAGTGAGTCACCCCTGAAACCTGAAGTGACAATAAAAAAAATCAAAGGATTTTTAAAAATCCACCTATCACAACAGGAAACCACAGGTCATTTTATAATTGTATATGTTTTTTAAATACAATAACTCAAGACTACTTACTGCCATTACTATTCATTAAAAAGAACTTGCTGTAGATTGCTACATAGTTTAACTTGAGCAACATGTAAAAACGCCTGGAGACAGTAAGAAGAGAGATAAGAAAGGGAGGATGAGGTCACCCACTCATTTGTTGTTATGTAGAAGATGCATTGATGAGCACAGCAGAACATGCATTTCGCCTTCTCTTCTATAATCTACTCTAATCTTCTTCTCACTTTCTTTTATCATTCCTGATGTGTTTTAACCTTTTGATGTAGGAAACTGGAAATGTTTAGGTATGCATCTTACTGTTGGCAAGAATAAAGGATAAATATCCCACTTTCCTCCCAAAATTAGAAGTGTGATTTAAGTTTTATCCGTTGTGAATTTGAGAAAAGAATCTGGACTGCACTGTGCGTTTTTCAATATAGAGCACAGCAGCGGTCACAGAATTGCTAAAAGGAGAGCAGCATTACCCTTTCAAATAGTGAAACAAACCGAAAGCCTGCTTGTCACCTCTCTGAAACAATACTAATGCTGACTCTTCACAGTTCATTCATTTGACCCATTCTTACCGCTCTACTGGAGACCTCTGTTTTTCATTGTTATTTATACATTCTGTACATGGGGTAGGCCAGGGAGTGTCAATTATTTTTTGGCAAGCTCCATATTTCTTGGTCGAGGTACAATCAAGGTCCAGATGCCAGAGACAATAATAAAAAATAACAGTGATAATAAGTAAATAAAAAGATTTTGGGATCCGTTCAAAAGTGCCTGGGGATCCGGATTTGGCCTGTGGTCTGGCTATTGACTACCCCTGTGGTAGAGTATGTATGTCTACATTACAAGTGCTACAGTGGCTCAACTGAAGCTACACTGCTGTAGTGTTCTAGTGTAGACACTTGCTATAGAGAGAGAAGGGGATTTTCCATCACTGTAGTAAATCCTCCCACTTGACAGGCAGTAGCAGAAGAATTCTGATGTTGACCCAGCTGCCTCTACAGTCGTGGGTTAGGTCAACCTAATTACATCACACAGTGTGAGAAATTTTTCACAGCCCTGAACAATGTCCCTAGATTGACCTAAATTTTAGGTATAGATCAGGCCTTAGAATAACTGTTGTTCTTCGTGACAGCTGTGATCCAGTGGTGAGCACCTACATCATTTTATAACAAAAAGGCATGTGTGCTGGCAAGTAGGGATGGGTAAAGTAATTCACATAAAATAAAAAACTTCCATGTGACCCCGTTGTAATATGGTTAGATCCTGTCCACACTACCCCTTTTAGCAATGTATTAACCAGGACAGGATAACCGCACTGAAATGGATTTCCCCCCCTGACATTTCTATATTTGTATTGTAGACAGACCCCAAGAAGAAACTACCTACTCCACATGCCTTGCCAACTAAACAGATTAGCAAACTAACATGAAATTTCTTTAAGCAATCCCTAGAATTCAATCCTTTCTCCTACATTTCTGTTTCTCATTCTCAAGGGATTTTACTTTTCTTCTCAGTGACAGAAACGTAAAAAGGGTGGAATTAAATAAAAATAAAAACAATAATAGGGAAAAACATTAGAAAACAAAAACCACACAAATGCTTACAAACTGGAAGCAGCTCCTAACACTAGGTTCAATGTTACTGCCACCAAACGATGCAACTTCGCCAAGCTGTCGTGGGATCTGGATGGAGTCATGCAGGAGAAGGCCCAATCGGCGCTGGTCACAGAATCCAGTGGAACTTGCTACCTGCTTGAACAGGTCTAGAGGGACGAAAATGAAGAGTTTTAGGGACAGAACATGTCAACCGGGACTACAGAAGTATTACAGAAACGCAATTATTTTCAGAGGCTCAAAAGTGCGGTGTCATTATGGGAGTGGCCCCTTTTCAATGGGCCTCCATTTGGCTATCGTCTCTGTTTATTAACCAGTTAAATAAGTAGCCCAGTGCTAATGTCTGATAAGATCATGGACTTGTATCTGTCAAGAAGGACCATTCTAAAATAACAATCTCACAGCATTTATATAATATTCAGAACCAACACAAGCTATACCTCCGTAACACGTGTACAGGGTCTCTGATCCACAAAATCTTTTAAACATTAATGTACGTATAGTCTGAACAGCTTTAAACATACAGCCTAGAGGACCTGATTTTGTTTCAACATCATGAGTTGCTTTGAAAAACAAGAAAGTTCCCTAACTTTGATATTTCATAATATACTGAACTCAAGATGATTTTTTAAATGAAAGAGAAACATTACACTGTTACAGAGCCCCACCACCCATTGGGAATGTTAATATCATATTAAGTTTTAGTTTTTGAAGTGAAATGTCATTTTAAGCCCTGTTCTATTATAGCAATACTATCAAAAAGGAATCCTTACCGGACTGAATCATCATCCTACCATAAGCACAATTTAATTAGATGGGAATTAGTTATACTACAAATGCTTTGAGGAGGTTTTAAAGTTTGTAATAACAAGAAAAATCAAGTTAGGATCAACTGAAATATTTATTTGGTACTCCCCCAGCTGATAATTCATGACCTGAATAAATTCTGCTTATTTTTCGAAGAGTAAAAAATGTCACTAGTGTAGTAATAATATGCTTTCATGGCTGTGGCCTCCTTCATATTTTATTCTACACTGGGGGTGCAATTACACAGGAATGTCAATAGCATTGATTAGTTTCCTAGCACAGTTTTGACAAATGATTTTTTTCTTTTTGGTTCCTTTTAATTAGAAGTATATAAGCATATAAGTCTTCCAATATCTGGTCTCACAATATATGATTTCAAGGTAAATCCTGCCTTTACCTCCCTGGCCCTGGAGACTTTCCCTGGCGGCACAACCAATACTGTTCTGCAGCACAAGTCGGCGGCAAACTCCCTGTGCAGAACTCAGCTCTACAGGGACTCCCAGAGCATATCAGCGAGAAGGAATGAGAAAAGTCAAAAGATCAGCTGCTATGATGTTTCTGTCCTAATGGCTTTCCTTGTTGTGGTAAGTGGAGAGGAGAGGACAGTAGGAGCTACTGCAGCGTCAGGTAGTGGAAATGGAGCAATGGTGGAGCAAGTCCACAGCCCCAGGGAGAAGATTCCTTTCTTCTCACCCCCAACTGCACATCCTTTCATTTCCCTCTTATTAAAGCATTTACAATGCCTAAAGGAAGATTGCACATTACAATCAATCAGATGCAGCCTTTTTTGGAAAGACAGTATTCAGCACTCGCAGGAGAATAAATTAATCTTGCTAGATATTTCCCATCTCTAACTTTTGCAATCCTAACAGTGTATCATTTTTCTGGGAAACATCTAAAGATCAAAGTTTTGACATTTTCTTTTAAATGTTTTAATTTGACCCAATTTTACAAAATATTTTAAACGCTACAGTGAAGGAGGAGGTTGGTTCAATATAGGTCCATATTCCTCTGTTTAAAAAAATGTAACATTTTTCAAAATCTTGATTTTCAAAAAGATGCTGGATTAAGAATACATCTTGAGTCAAATCCTAAAGTTCTTGCTCAAGCTCCAACCCTGTAAACGCCTACATATGAGTATTACCATTGAACTCAGCAGGGGTACCCATGTGCATAAAGTTACTCACATGAGTAAAGTGTCCAGGTCTCACTTTATACTCATTCATTATTCATGTAAAACTTGTATTGGCTTCAAATTGATTTCTTCCAGATAAGGATTTGGTCTACTGAAAACATGCAGAATTTTGATTTTTAAATTACTCACTCACTCTCTTTTTCCTCTATCTCACACATGCAAAATGAAAGAAGGAAAAAAAGCTTCTTCATGAATATGCACATCTTTATTGTTCAGCCAGGGATAGCAACTGTGGTTGCACATAATTTTTTCAAGTATGATTTCACTGTAGACACCAGACGTAAGATACTGTATTTTATTCAACATGCTATAACATAAGTTGCTCTAAATATAATTTTTCCTGAAACATTTCTTTTTGTACTTTGTCATCTCGTCATTTAGATCCTGTCTATACTGGTCAGGGAAAAAAGTTTTAGTACCTTTCTATGACAAATCATATTAAACCCTACTTCTTCCTAATATGGTGTCATTGATTTTTTTCTGGCCAGTGTAGAAAAAACTTTAATCTATCATGGGAAATGGGGTGAAATCTACACTGGACAAGTCACTTAAAATACATTGTAGAGAACTATCCTTCACTGAAGGATTAGAAGACCTAACAGGACTTTTCTGTCCTGATTTTTTGTGTTTCCATGATATATAGGAAAAAATTTAAATAAAATAAATTAAAAAAGAAATAAAATATAAATTAAGACACATGACTTACATCTGTACTTATCTTCCAAATGTGCTTTACACAGGGAAACTACACCGGTTTTAAAAGATAAGACACGGATCCTTCCTGTTCGACCCCTGTTGATGATTATGATAAGAAAAACAAACACTGATTGATAATATAATCCACATATTTGAGGTCTTATTTAGGAGAATAATGCAACTTTTAAAATTAAACACAATCTTAACCACCAATCTTAGAGCCCCGATAATTGCTGGATATTTTAAAGAACAGGTTGGACAAATACATGTCAGGGATGCTCTATGTTTACTTGGTCCTGCCTCAGCACAGAGGGCTAGACTAGATAACTTCTTCAGGTCCGTTCTAGCACTACATTTCTATGATTCTGTACTACTTCACAAAAATTAATTCTTGCGTAACTTATACATGACTTGTGGAATACACTGGTTAAACAGTGTTCATCAGCAGCTCCAAGACAAGTAACTGGTTGCAGGTCCATAGTTAATGCTACGTTTTGCACTTAAATCAGGGATTCAACCACTCTGACATGAATGCAATGACAGTGTATCTCCCCACAATTACAACACTTACCGAGTCTGAACATTCACGGTACATAACCTTTAATTAGTTTGAGAGTTAATATTAATTTTAAAATGGGCCCTGTAAAAAATTTAACACCCTGCGCCAGTCTATTTTTCTAGTCCAAATGATTTAATAACCAAATCATGCACTCTTCAAATTTCCCATATAGACTGAATGTCACCACATTTGAAGACTTTTTTAACGATTAATGGTTATTTTTCGCTTTTATTATTTATAACTGAAAGTGCTTCAGAAAGGGCTGACAAAGAAATGTTCTTATACAGAAAATTCAAAGAGTTGCCCTCTTTTAAAATGGCTGCCATTTCCTTTTGTGATCAATGGGAGTGAAGCTAAAAGTGCTTTTAGTAAACACTTCATCTTTTAATATGGCTACTACCTTCCACTGTTTACAATGGAAGTGAAGTCAAGATGTCTTTAGGGAAGATGCGGGTCCCACACAGCATAAGGAGCCACCCTCTTCCCTATGGACAGCCTGACTTCATTCCTACTGGGAACACTGGGAGGTTGAAACATGTCTCTGATTAGTGTCAGCATTAGCCTCAATTCATCAGTGACACCAAAGATGTAACATTCAAACACTTTCCACTCACTTTAAAGAGCCTGTATGGGCCCCACCCCTGGCCCTATGTGGTCTGTAATCATCCTCCTGTCCCATATCCACATGTGCTCTGCAGCCTCTCTATATCTACAACATCCTCCATGACTGTGTGCCACGCAACTTCACTGCTTGAAATCCTACTTCAGAACTCAGTTTTATTTCAATTTACTTTCAATGGCTGACGCCCACACGAAATAATATTCCAGTTAATATCCCAATTTTGATATATTTAAACAAAACAACCTCTCTCCCCCAAACAAATGATCAAAATATGTACAATACAATAAGCATATGTCTAACAACTCCTTTAGGCAGAAGTCTATCAATAATTTTCAGTCTGTAAGTGCCACTTTCACCATTGTCACTGAAAATAAGAACAATATTAATGCATGCAATTATAAAAGGCACCCCATGCTGTGCTGCACAGTATGCGAGCAGTTCAGCCAATAAATACATTTCCTCTGTAATACTGTCAAGATCAGCAGAACAGCCATTTACATGCATTGGTCCAAATTCTGTTATCATACAAGCGTAATACCTTAGTAAAAAAAACTCCACTGAAATGAAGAGACACTACAGATTTACATTGGTGTAACAGAGCAGAATTTGGTTCCCTCAGCACATCCCATTTTTATTTTTAAAAATATTCTTTTCCTATTTGTAAATCAGCATCTGTTATTCACTTATGTCACTTGAACATTGTGTTCTTATTCTTTTCTTCTTTGCACTTCCTCCCCTTCCTCAAATCCTTTCCAAATTCATTATCCTTTGTGCCCTCAGAAACCCATGCAGATAAATACCAGCCTCATGCAAATTATACAGGAGAGGCATGTAACATGATGCTTTTCCTGTGCGCTATATTAAATAGGAACTTACATGAAGCATGAGTTGGTTCAGTTGGCTACGCCCTCCTCCCTGCCTCCCAAGTCAAACAGATAATTTAGCATGTAACAGCAAATGAGTATGAATATCTGATCAATTAAAACAAATTTGAAACATATTGAATAGCTGCAAGGCTGCACCCCAAATTGGACCAGTCATTGCTAGTGTGTTCTGGTTATCAGTACCTTTACAAATAACAGTTGGGAAGCATAATAAATGCAAATTATTAGGGCTTTTTTTTTTTTTTTAAATGCCACAGAGTCTCTAACAGGAGAATGAATTCAAGAAAATCATTGCGGGATTTGTTTATTTACCCAATCAGTAACGCTAAATACATTTGACCCTTGGCTCTTCTTTCTGTGCTCATCCAGGGTATCACAAACACAAAACTTCAGTAAAAGGCCATGCACTTCCCTCATCCTTGGGTCCCTACAATGTTCCATCCAGTCCTGTATGATCTATTTCCCCAGCATCCCTTCCTTCAACAGCACAAACTATAACTTACAATGTATTTCCTTAAATTAAGTATTCTCACACCTTCTTGTCAACTGTCTAAATGGGCCATCTTGATTATCACGACAAAAGTTTTTTTCTCCTGCTGATAATAGTTCATCTTAACTAATTAGCCTCCCACAGTTTGTATGGTAACTTCCAACTTATCTGTATATCTATATCTTACTGTATGTTCTATTCTATGCATCCGATGAAGTGGGCCGTAGCCCTTGACAGCTTATGCTCTAATAAATTTGTTAGTCTCTAAGGTGCCACAAGTACTCCTGTTCTTTTTACAATGTCGTAGGTTTCAATGAAATAAACAAACATAATGAGATCGAATTTAGCAAGAAAGAGTCTTGAGGAGAAGCAAGCAGGATTTGACACTAAGCTGCAGGAAGAGGTAGATACACTGGAGACTAGGGATACGGTCCAGAGTGACCTAGACAAATTGAAGAATTGGGCCAAAAGAAATCTGATGAGGTTCAACAAGAACAAGTGCAAAGTCCTGCACTTAGGACGGAAGAATCCCATGCACTGCTACAGGCTGGGGACACGGCTAAGTAGCACTTCTGCAGAAAAGGTCCTGTAGATTACAGTGGATGAGAAGCTGGATACGAGTCAACAGTGTGGCCTTGTTGACAAGAATGCTAACGGGATATTGGGATGCATTAGTAGGAGCACTGGCAGCAGATTGAGGGAAGTGATTATTCCCCTCTATTCCGCTCTGGTGAGGCCACATCTGGAGTATTGAGTCCAGTTTGGTGCCCCCCACTACAGAAAGGATGTGGACAAATTGGAGACAGTCCAGCGGAGGGCAACAAAAATGATTGGGAGCTGGGGCACATGATTTACGAGAAGAGGCTGAGGGAACTGGGTTTCAGAGTAGCAGCCGTGTTGGTCTGTATTTGCAAAAAGAAAAGGAGTACTTGTGGCACCTTAGAGACTAACCAATTTATTTGAGCATAAGCTTTCGTAAGCTACAGCTCACTTCATCGCATGCATACTGTGGAAAATACAGAAGATGTTTTTATACACACAGACCATGAAAAAATGGGTGTTTATCACTATAAAAGGTCTTCTCTCCCACCAACCCACTCTCCTACTGGTAATAGCTTATCTAAAGTGATCACTCTCCTTACAATGTGTGTGATAATCAAGGTGCGCCATTTCCAGCACAAATCCAGGTTTTCTCCCCACCCCCACTCTCCTGTTGGTAATAGCTTATCTAAAGTGATCACTCTCCTTACAATGTGTATGATAATCAAGGTGGGTCATTTCCAGGGAACTGGGCTTATTTAGTCTGCAGAAAACAAGAGTGAGGGGGGATTTGATACCAGCCTTCAGCTACCTGAAGGGGGGTTCCAAAGAGGATGGAGCTAGGCTGTTCTCTGTGGTGACAGATGACAGAATAAGGAGTAAAGGTCTCAAGTTGCAGTGGGGGAGGTCTAGGTTGGATATTAGGAAACACAATTTCACTAGGAGGGTGGTGAAGCACTGGAATGGGTTACCTAGGGAAATGGCGGAATCTCCATCCTTTGAGGTTTTTAAGGCCAGCCTTTACAAAGCCCTGGCTACAATGATTTAGTTGGGGTTGGTCCTGCTTTGAGCAGGGGGTTGGACTAGATGACTTTCTGAGGTCTCTTCTAACCCTAATCTTCTACGATTTTATTGCCCCAGCCTACACATCAAACATTTTTTGATTGGGAAGAATTGTAATTTGTATTCAGATTTTATTCATGTTTAGCTCTAAATACAAACTGGATCAGATATTTGTTTTCTGAAAACTCAAGTAGATTTAAAAAAAATTAACCTAAATATTAAATATAGGCCTGTTCTCTATTGCCTGTGAACAAAGCAAAAAATCTAGTGCAATCACAATACATAATATAACATGGCAGAATGACCATCCACATTAACTCGATGGCAGTTGTGGATTAAGTCAGAATAGGAAGCCCTCCATTTATAGAATCACCCCGTGGGAAGAGGTTTGGAGACATCTGCAGTTTCTGATCCAGAAATCAATAGGGTGTAATTACACGGATTAAAACTTGATGAAAGAAACATTCTTGGGGCATGGAAGTATTCCCAGGCTATGGCTCTTTATTTTAAATTTAATCCAAAACGTTGATGAAATTAAAAGCACACTCTCTCATCTACACAGGTTTATTTTGCCACATGACATGCGAGTGTGTGTCTGACTTTAAGGATACCTAATAGATACTTCTAGTCTTAAGTAAGCAAGTCAGGGCTTGGACTGCCAAATTTGCAGAGCTGTTTGTTACTGTAAATCCAACAATAATCCAAAACTAGGCTGCTTTATTTAATTACTGTTAATTTAGGAGTTGTCCAAGCTCTAGGAGGCAGCTGATTAAAACAGCAAATTGAACAGATTTTCTGTAAGACTATCCAAGTAAATCTACCCCATCTTCTATAAATTCAGGAGTGTGGACTCAGCAGATCTAAATTCTAATTTGAAGGGGCCTTTGTTTGCTAAACCTGAATTTTAGAAGCCACATTACTAACCTAAGAAAATTCACTCAGATCTGTTGACTATTAAAAGTCACAAGTATATTGCACCACAGGTGGCCCCCTTTCCAGCCTCTAACAAGGATTACATACTAACAGCTCTAGAAAATGGGCCACTCTGAATAGGCTTAACTGTTGGAAGTTGCACAAGCATGAGCACACATACAATGAAGATTATGCTGTTGCTTTTTGATAATACTCTTAATTAGTAAAGATAAAGGTGTATTAACAAGGAAATTCAAAAGTGCCTTGCAGAGTCGTAACTTAATGATGGGATGGAGTTCTGAAAAATGACCCCTAGATACACGGACCATTTTAAAGTAGAATGTTCTGTTCTCCAGCTATATCACTTCTTAGCTTAATAAAACAATTTAGGATTGCAAGCCTAACTCAGGGCTGTATTGATTCAGCTAAGTGCAACCAGTAAGCCATTAGTTTTATTAAACTTGCACTATGACCACCAGCTTTCCAGCTGCAAGCCACTCATTTTGTAACCAGGAAGACAGCTCATTACCCCCAAATGTCATTAAAGCCTTTTAGTACAGTACACTCAGACTACTTGCACATACGTGTCATAGACATTCAACAGCCAGTTGAGGCACATGTCCACACAGAGAGGGACGTTGACCAGGTTATTGTGCTCTTGTTCCAATCGATCATAAACGGTGGTCAAGCAGTTAATGATCTGAAGGATATCCATCGACTGGTCATTCTGTTTGAGGTTGTGCTGGTCCAAGGCATCACATGCAGCAGACAGACTCAGTAGATCCACTGTTTAAAGTAAAATAATAACAACAAAAAAACACTCAGTCATTTCAAGCATTAACCCCCCTTCCCAACAATAATATATTTTGATTAAAATTTTCTTAAGCTTTCATCCCTTCCCCAACCCTTTGTCTGAAAATAACCTTTTATGCCCCAATCCTGCAGGCTCCCAAACATGCATTAGGTCAATGGTTCTCAAAGTATTTACCATTGTGGGCTGCATATGCACCTCTCTATGTGGCCCCATCCACACTATATATGTATATACATATATATACACATACACACACTATCTGTATGGCCAGTGGTGAGCTGGAGCCGGTTCACACCGGTTCGCTAGAACTGGTTGTTAAATTTAGAAGTCAGCTGTTCGCGCAGGAAGCTGGGGGAGGCCGAGAAGCAGGCCGCCAGCTTCCTGCTCAGGCCCAGGGATGCGCAGGTGAGGTGGGGTGGGGGGGGTGGGGGGCGCGAGGAGGGCCGTCTGCGCTGCAGCAGGTAACCGGGGGGAGGGGGTGGCGTGCAGGGGAATCGCTCCCTCCTCAGATCACCTCTGCCTCCCTGGGCCTGAGCAGGAAGCCACTGCCTGCTTCTCAGCCTGCACCAGCTTCCCGCCGAACAACTGATTCGTGGGAAGCCGGGGGGGGGGGGGGGGGGGCGCGGAGAAGCAGAGCAGGGCGGTGCTTTCAGGGGAGGAGGCAGAGCGGAGGCGAGGTGAGCTGGGGCCGGGCGCGGGGTGGGGAGCTGCTGGTGAGCGCTCTGCACCCACCAATTTTCCCCGTGGGTGCTCCAGCCCCAGAGCACCCAGGGAGTCGGCGCCTAAGGCACCACTTTTGATGTGATCAGTGGGGGAGCGGTCGCTCCCCCCCAGCTACACTCCCCCACCCCTAGGAGCCAGAGGGACCTGCTGGATGCTTCCTGGGAGCTGCCCCAGGTAAGAACCTCCGGGACGCCCCACCTCGCCCCCTGGCAGGTACCTCTGGCTCTTAGGGGTAGGGTGGGCACCCACTATGATGGTCTACAAGACCCTCCTGCCCGGTTCTGGGGGCAGTCAGGGGACAGGGGAGGGCGGTGGATGGGGCAGAGGTCCTGGGGGGGTGGGCATCAAGGAACGCTGGGGGGTTGGATGCGGCAGGAGTCCCGGGGGGTGAGGGTGGACAACGACCCGCTTGTGGGGTGAAGAGGGAACCCGTTGTTAAGATTTTGGCAGCTCATCACTGTGTATGGCCCTGCGGGTGTCCCATGGTCCACAGCGGTGTGCTGATTGGTCCGTGAGTTGAGAACCACTGCATTAAGGCTTTGCAGGACAAGGCCTTAGACTGTAAATTGTAAAAGTCAGAATAATTTCTTATGGTCTGTAAAAGACCTACCACACTATTGGATGCCATATAAATAAAATGTCTTATTCAGAGCATATAAAACATGAAATCATTTAATTTAATTTTTATATTCCTGTTGACAGTATTTGATTAAAAACATATTGAACATAATGTCATTTTAGGACATGCCAACTTTACTGAGGTTTTCCATCTATTTCCATCACATCATTACTTTTAGCAAATAAAATACCACTTACTAAAGATGATGGGAGAAATTTCAGAGGTGCCATATTCCATTGGAATATGTAGTTCTATCAAACTGACTTCTTGTGTCAATTTTTTTTTGTATTCTCTGTAACAATGTCATATAAAATATGTCAAAACCAAAATGAAACAATTTTGTCAAAACGAAGCGTTTCAATCATACAATTTTTTTTCACAGAATTTTTTCTTTTTGGAGAGTTTTGAAAATTTTCTGTTTTGTTCTCATACAGAATGAAGTGAAAATTCAAAATCCTTCAATAAATGGAACTTCTGTTCTTTACACTGTTCTACTTATTACCCTTAATCTCTAAATGCACCTCCCACTAAGATCAAAAACAGTTCAGTATCAACTGATTGAGGGAAGTATTTTGCCTCTAAGCTTGAAAGGATAACAATTTTCAGTGTTATGAGAGATGATTTTTAAAATGAAATGGGGATCATACAAGAAAGCAAGATAATGAGGGCTATCTATATTTGCACTCACTGCCATAATAGCTGAGCACCTCACAAATATTTTATCCCCACACCACCTCCATGAAATGTGGAAGTATTGTTTTACTGACTTCACAGATAAGAAAGCAAACCAGACAGACTGAAGGCCAAATTCTGTCACTCTTACTCACATTGAGTTGATTTCAATAGGATAATCATGGAGTATGGTATAACTCAATGTGATTAAGTTTGGAAGAATCCAGCCCTAAGTGAAGATCATATAGGAATTAGGTGACAGAACTGGGAACTGAACCAAGATCTCCCAAGTTCTAGGTGAGTGCCCTAACCACAAGACCATGCTTCTTCTCTTTGAAATAAAGATTTTTAATGAGCTTTGACAAGCAACAATACTTCACAATTTAACAGATTTTAACAGTGAAGCAATAGCTTAATGTCACATTGGCCAAATTCACTTCTGATGCAACTTTAAATTCCGTCAAGAATGAATCTGGCTCTTTGTGTCCTACAGGACACTACTTTACCCTTCCAGACTCAGCCACTGAATAATTTGCAAAGGGTTATACAATATGGATGGGATTTTCAATAGTACTTATGGAATTTCAGAATACAAATCTCATTGAAAAAAAATCAAAGGAACTTGTGCTCCTAAACCCCTTAAGGACATCTGAAAATCTTAGCTTATGTGCCTCATGTACCCAAATCCTAAAGCAAAGAAAAAGTACGTAATGATATATACATGACCCTACTGCCATACTAAAAGATTTAGCTTACGGAGTGAATACATTTAATTTTTTTAAAAATATAAAGCATTTTTATTGTGGAGACTGTATCTCATTTACTGACATGTAAAAAGGTAACTATCCTAAGATGTGTGTCTTGTTCAACAACAGCCTATTTATCAGCCCCATCTCTAAGGATCATAGAAAGATGCTTCTCTCTAGTAACAATTTATTAGTCAAATTCGAAATGCAGCACTGCATTCACAACACCTTTAACTTTAGCTTTAGGCTGCATGCTCAGTTCCTCTGTGACAATGAATCAATGGTAATTAAGTGGACCCCTCAAGCATTTGGGTGGCAGCTCAATTATACATGTGATTACAGATAAACATGGGTCATTCTATTTTGGGAACGCTTTTAACACTAATACGTGGCAGAATCTTAAAATGCTTTAAATGTGCTCTTTATTTATCAAGCCTTCGGTCTTGTCTTGAAGTCTATCATATATGGGTATCTAATAACACATGGGGTGGTGTGATACCAGACTCTGCTGTAGGACAACTTCTACTCCTCCTGGACTTCGCCCCACAAAGGCATCAGAAGCTTAGTGGGAAAAGTACTGGAGGTCCATTTTCCCTCCAAGATATAAGACTCAGACTCCTCCCAAAATATGGACCCACATGCATGGTCATATCCTGAGACATAACCCCCATAACGTGGTTTAATGCAGTCAACTGAACAGATACAAAAGAGTTGTAAATCAATTTGTGTGTCCCTACCTGGGGGTTTGCACTGGTCTTAACTTAATCAATTAAATCCCAACGGGTTGCACACTGTGTAGTTTCTGTAGGCCGAGCTCATTGCACACACTCTGGTTTTCCAGTTTTCACAAAAAATCAATAGGGTTCTGCCCACTGATGCCTAGAACATTCCCTGAAGCTTTGAAATTAATTGGATGCAGTGTTCAAAAGCCATCATGTTACATCTTAACAGACAAATAGAGAAATTCCATCAAGTTGAGTGTAAGGCTCGGCCAATTATTTTAGATAAACTGGCAGTTTGTGCACTGATCAGCCTCTAGATATTTGTATCCCAGCCATGGTAAACAGTACTTTGGCTTTTAAAGAGAGAGATAGAAGTGGGTGTTTGTGCTTAAGGCCAACTCACATTCCCCATCAAAGACATGGGCAAGGGGGGACCTATTCTGTAAAATGGTACTCGTAATCTGATCTGAAGCATGGGAAAATCTAAGGACAATGCACGAGAGGCAAGTTTTAGGGAGAAAGCTGACAACTATCTCAGTAAGAAAAAACAATGAGGTGTCCTTGTGGCACCTTAGAGACTAACAAATTTATCTGGGCATAAGCTTTCACGGGCTAGAACTCACTTCATCAGATAAAAAAAAAGATAAAAAATACTCAGAAAAGAAAAAGAGATACTCAGTAGTAATCACATACTGAAACTGAGGGAAACTAAATATGGCCGGTAATTAAAATCATACAGGGATCTCACAGAATGCAAGGTCATCCCATGAGTAAACCTGATGTTCTCTGTTGATATATAAGTAAACTTTTAATTTAGTTAGTATACATAGAGCAAAAGAAGATAATTGGTAGAGAAACTACTGCATATTTTTCTCTTGTTGAATCTCCAGGAGAGGCTTGTAGAACAAAGTGAATTTTATTGACATCATAATGTTCAGATGCGGATTGCACTTAAAGAGGATACATTTTTAAAGCAATTCTGTACACAAGAAAATGAACATGCTTTGATGTGATTATCAAAAGGGGAATGTACATTTAAAAGCAATGGTGAAATGATTATATCTAGTGTGTACATAATATGCTATAGTGCTGGGAGGCTGGAGCCACATCTGATAATATTTCAGGGTAATACCATGTGCAAACATTTATCAGCACATGAATTTATTTGTGCAGGATCATCATCATTTTTTCTATATTTCTCTTTTTAGCCTTAATATACCTTTACATACATACACATATAAACTATACTAAACTCATTCTTACACTTAGTTTCCCAAAATCCTGTAAAGGCACAAAACATAAACAGTCTAAGTATAGTTGATTATTTTAAAGCATTTTCATTTTTGACATTTAGAAACAGGACATATCTCCAGCTCTCAAGGCCTTCTATGAGGTAAATATAATCTGACTGGGAAATAAAAACAAACCTCAAAAGACAAAATGTCTTGTATTTTACAGATTTGGTGGATTTGCAGAAAACGAAAACAATCCAAGACTTCTCTCCTTCCCCACCAAGTTTCAAAGATCAAGTAAAAAGGAAGGAGATAAAAGCAATTACTTCAACTGGAAATTTGAGCTCTCTTGCTTATGTCTTGATGCCTTGAGATCCAAAATAATGTTCAATTTCTATTAGTGCCAAATTGAAAGAAACAGTAAAAAAACTCAATAATAACTTTGCTGCATAATTAAATTGGGTTCACAAATGCTGGTGAAATTGTAAGATAAGACTATTTAATGATGGTGTCTTTGTTCTTTGCAGGAATATTGCTTCTCAAATAGTGAGCACAAATAGTTATCCAGACTCCTCAAACAACTCTCTATGGATACAAGTGTGAAGAATGTGCTTAGGTATTTAGTATAGGTGCCACTGCATGTTTGTTAAAACATCTGGATCTCAGAAAATCTTCATTTGCCCTCAAGTAAACACTTATATAAAGACAAACTGTACCATAAACATACCATAAGACAGTATGAGAAAGAAGGAATTGTGTGCCAGTATAAATATAATCGTATGGCAGGGCAGTTCTTAAAAGTTTATAAAAGAAACAGTTGTCCTGCAATAGCTAGTCTAACAAATTGAGAATTTCTAAAAAATGTGGAAGCAGCAGCACAATATGAGATTAATCCAGCATCTAGTTTTCTCTATTATTTTGAATGGACAGAAGATAAACAGAAGAAAAAGCTTTTATGAACACTGGGAGTGAAATCCCGGTCCAATTGAAATCAGTAGGAGTTATGCTATTGACATCAGTGGAGCCAGGTTCTCACCCAGGTAGTTAACATTTCTGAAATCTAAGAACCTATTTCTGATCACACTTAACAGAGTTACACAGGTGTGGAATTAGGTAAACAAAATCCAAATCTGGCCCAAAGTGTTTTAGGTTCCATATGTTCAGGCACAAAAGTGTCTCAGTTACGCTTATATATTCAAGCTGTCCGGTGAGAACCATGTAATTCATAAACAGTTTCTTGAAGTGGATTTCCCATGGGAAATCAACACTTTAGAAAGGTCTATAGAATCAATAGAATGGAACAGGGTCAGAATAGACTCCCATTTGTAATGGAAAAGCCCATCAATGTTTAGTTCTTATCCCACTCTTGAAACTCTCTATAAAATTTAGGACTGATGCAAAACATAAACCTTAACAAGTCTATACTATACAAAGATTAAATAAGTTTGTATAGTTCCAAGTAAGAAGCACAGCAGATTCCTGGCTAGATGCAACTTATTGGAACATATTTGTATTTGGCGTTTACATATTCAGAAATAGTCTGGCAACTACAAATAGTATATTTTTAAAAAAGAAAGAAAAAGATGGGAATAGTATATTGCTATCCTGCACATTTTCAGGGGATGAAACTGGGGGAGAGGAATCATATTAAGAATGGATATTTATATTTCTAATCTCTAAGAATTTCATTACTAATTCTTTATTACTATTTTAATATTGGCAAAACATTCCAAATTATACGAGTTTAGAAACATTGCGTGGGCTTGTAGGGATTTGGCAATTCTTCTCCCATCTTTCATTATGCTGCCAGAATTTTCAGTTACTGTCGAAAGTGTTCATTAATGCACGACTTTCAAGGATTAACTCTGTGCATTAGTGAAACCTCTCATTTTAACTCACCCCTCCCTCAGCCCCATAGTGAATATGCTTAAAGATACTGAGGTTTGACACAGTTCCAAAGAGCATGTGAACACAGATCCCAGGCTGAAACAGAAGAGACAGTAGAAACATGTCTGCAACTATACCAGAAATTAAACTCTGTCTACAACTAAAAGTGAATGAATAAAATTAAAATATTACACAACAGTTTCACATGGCATTTAAAACTGTTTAATTTGTGTTTGATTGGTCTAATAAGGAAACTATGATCCATAATAAAGTAGGTAACTAGCCAATGTGAATACACAGCCAAGTATGACACAGGGTAGGTGTATACCGTATTCAGAGGTGTGATTGCAGCCTGTGTAGGCATACACACATTAGCTTTAATTTAGCTAGTGTGGCTAAAACTAGCGATGAAGATGTGGTGGTGGTGGTACAGGTTTCAGTGTGGGTTGTACAAGCCCACCCAGGACCTTGGGTTCATACTCATGTTTAAGATTAATACCACTATAGAATGCTCTAGACATTAACAGACCTATAAAGCACTGGTGAGACATTCTCAGGCACTTCAGTAATGAGGGTGGCAAAAATTCCTATCTTAGCCTGTTTATTTAGGTAACATTTAGAAATTGTTAACTTAGGATCAGATTTATACTTTTGTCTTAACTTTGTCTGAGGCAGGTTTGAGTGGTACAAAACTGAAAAATAGAGGCAATGATTCTGGTTCAAAGTGTTCATGTAGTTGACAGACTTTTGTTCATGAAATATTTTCTTTTTTCTAAAAGTTGCCAAACAGGTTTGCCCTTTTGGCAGAAGAGACGAGAAGAAAGTCTATAAAGCACAGGCATATACTTACAGCAGAGCGCTTTCTGCAGTCTTCGAAGTTTCATGGCAGTTCTGTAAGCCGAGAATCTGACATTGTTCAGGTCAGCTACAAGGGGAAAGTTAAAAAAAGAAAGGATCACTGCTTCACCAGAAAAGCATATGGATTCAAAGACCAGCTAACAAATCAGGTTATAAACCTAAATCAAGAAAATACCCACTGGTTTATGTGTGAAAAATTACAAGTATGGGGAGGGGGGAAATATGTTAAAAATTAGTTTTCTAATGCAATAATCAATATGATCAATAATTATCAACAGTCATTTAACAGAGTATTGTCTTGCTCTGGGTGCAATGATATTTTGAATTCCATGGCACCTAAAACATCATAATCATCAAAAATGGCATTTCATGTTATTGTGAAGATACCATATCTTCTAAGGTTATGCCCAATTTAAGAGAGTTAAGAATCTTAAACTCCTCCCTCTCTGCTTTATATATGCTCTGTAAGGGCAGCTGGAAGAGAGATTTCTTCACAGATAAAACTGGTAGGCTACTGCTAGGCTCTGCACATGGGAACCAGCAACAGGATACAATACAGTTTTGTAATGTACAGAAGTTAGTCAGTTTCACTTAGTGCTGTGTTTAAGAAAGTGTAGGCCATGCTCCAAGATCCAAAAGGTTCTTCCCAAGTCTACTCCTCCTTTGATTTATCTAGAGAGGTAGCTTTTCAGGTGCTCTTTTGAAGTTGTAATGAGCTGACTGGCTCCTACTATTCACAGGCAGACAGGAGTGAGAGTGGCCAAGAAACATATTATGTAACAAGGCTGTAACAATGCTGTTATTCCAGCCCTATCATTTAAAGATATATTATCATGGCGAACAAAACCAAAATATTTGTAATTTCCTACTGAACCTGAACAGAGTTGAAAAACTATTTCTAAAATCAGGGCAGCACAGACAAAATCTCTGCTGGGCTACAGACCAAACCAGTTACATGGGGAAGGGGACGTAACAATAGTATATTTTACAACCATTAGTTAAGCCTCTCAGCAACTTGTGATATTGGCAAAGGCTATGCAAGGATGATTCAACAGTGAAATGCAGCTATTTTTGGGGTAAAGCACAACAGCTATTTAACAGCCTAAGGAGGTTTGGGACAAGAAATAATACCATGTAAAACTAAAACCAAAGGGGCAATATTAGGCAGATATAATACAATTAATCAAACTGGAAGAAATCTGTGTTAATACCTTATTCAGGAAAATTGCCACTGAATTATTAATGATCAGATAGTAGTCTTCCGATTCATATCCTATAGACACTGCCACTGGTGGTAGGTAACAGAGCATTGTTAAATGGAAAGAGCAATATAGACTGAAGGATAGAAACTATCTAACCCTGGCTCTGATCCAACTTGCTGGTGGTCTTGGGCAAATCACTTAATTTCTCAAATAAAAATTTTAATTACAGAAGCTTGAGATCTGGATGCAAATATGTGCACACTATGTGATTGTGATGATGAGCAAAGGTATTTAACAAGTTAACTGCAGCTGCAATCCTGGTAAATCCATCAGATAACCTAGGTGTGCTACAGCATTCACGTTTTTTGTGCAGGCAAAAGGGGCCTATGCTTTTTCAAGATGATGCCCTCAATCTCAATTTCCCCACAGAGACATGATGAGGCCAAATAAGTGCTTTGAAGGTGTAAACTGATACATACGTGCAAAGAGTTACTCACAAAGTGGAATCTCAGGTCTATATATCCATCCATCTAATCCACTTTAGAATGCTACTGATGTTTGAGTACTATCCCAATTACATAATATATTTTCATTAAGCTATTTTGTGAGAGTATTTTGAGGTTTGCTTATTTGATAGATGGTATCTAACTTCTACCTAAGTATGCAAAATGCTTTACCCAAAGCATCTGCCTTGTAGAGGAGATTGGCGGCTTTCATCATTGTGTATTTGCGGATTTCCTTCTCTCTACACAATTCTGTGCACCTTTCTAATGGCACCTCTCTCATGTATTGTTCCTGCCAACTCTAACTCTCTATAATACTGACAGGTCCATAAACCTTAATGTAGTTTGGAATAAACTGTGTATTTAAATAAAGTAACTTAATCAGTCTTGAAGGCAAATTAATAACGTTCTCCTTTGCCACGCTACTGAGATTTCAATTTCACTTTGTACACTTGTTTACTCCTTTGTTGGAAATCTGCACTTCTATTCTGAAAAAACACCTTGTAATTTTAGGACAAGAAGGGGCAAACGTTCTTTGTTAGAAGTGAGATGGGGGAAGAGTGAGCAGTGTGGAGGGTAACAAAAACAAGGCTTTGGCTAGCATTTGACCAGAGGACTAAACAGTCATTAAATGCCAGTTGCACAGGGTGATGAAGTTTCTCTGCTTATGATTTACATTTTATATACACATTGCAGTCCTACTGCTGTGGAGTCTATGAAGTCATTTATGTTTTCCATCCATTTTTCTGAAAACACAATATAATACTGTATTTCCATTCACCCAAGAGATGCTGTTTGCTGAGCATCTGAACCTACAAAGCATAAAATACAGAAATGGAATACAAGTGATGGTGGTGCAGGGAGAAGCTGTAAAGTCTGGAAGGAAGTTAGATGAACTGGAAAGAACAGTAGTTATTTTGTATCAATATATCAATGTATGGTGTTGTGAAACCTTGTTACCCTGTTGCTCTGATCTTAACATACTGCCTCTATTCTCTTAGTGGAAGGTTATCTAGAAATTAACGAATAACTGATCTTTCAATTCGCTGGCAGTTCCAAAAGCCAAGGGGAAACAGATTTGAGTTGAACCAAAAATTTCAAAACATTTAGGTGACCTGAAAAAGTTGACCAAAATTTTGTTTTTAGTCACCTGAAACGTTCTCCCCTCCCCTGGAACTTTTTATAAATAGAAGCAAAGGAAATGTAGGGCTAGAGCAGGGATTGGCAACCTTTGGCACGTGGCCTGCCAGGGTAAGCTCCCTGGCGGGCCGGGCCGGTTTGTTTACCTGCTGCGTCCACAGGTTTGGCTAATCGCAGCTCCCACTGGCCACGGTTCACCACTCCAGGCCAATGGGGGCTGCCGAAAGCGGCGCGGACTGAGAGATGTGCTGGCCGCTGCTTTCCGCAGCCCACATTGGCCTGGAGCGGCGAACCGCGGCCAGTGGGAGCTGCGATGGGCTGAACCTGCGGATGTGGCAGGTAAACAAAGCGGCCCGGCCCACCAGGGGGCTTACCCTGGCGGGCCACGTGCCAAAGGTTGCCAGTCCCTGGGCTAGAGTCACAAAGCAGCAGCAAGAGGACTCCTATATTGCAGGACAGTGCCCCATTCGCAGGGTTATGAAATATTTTAGTATAGGTGTCTCTCAGGCTCTCCTGCTAAAGGGTGTTCCACTGTGTCTAAATAATTAAATAATTATTGGATCAGCAACATGAACTTGGGTAAACATGCCTGTCCTATGAGTGCACTAACCACCAGGCTAGAGAAGCACTCTGATGATGTGCTAATGACTATTCAAGTATTTTATACACTGCGGAATAGCTCAACAAGAGAGACTGTTGGAAACCCACACTAGAATAGCCCATAGCCCAGCAGCTAGAACTCTCTCCTCTAGCATAGGAGACCCTTCTCAAATCCCTTCTCCACAACGGGCAGAGGGGAGAATTGAACTGAGGTCTCCATCAGGCTAAAGATTATAAGGGAGTCACGGCTGCTGCCGCCACCACCAGCCTCCTGTTCAATGTCTTGGCTTGTTAATATTGAGTGGGCTATAATATGGAGCTGGAGGACACTTGATGGTAACAGCCAGGCACTCAGTTTTATCTGAATCCACAACCAGACCAGGGTATACTGCTTCTTGCCCCACCAGACTGGCCATCAGCTGCAGCGATTCACCAAACTGAGCCAACAAGACCAACCCATCTGCATATTCAAGATCTGAAAGCAGAATTGCATTCAGCTCAGTGCTCAGACAACAGCTGCTATTCAAACAACAAAAGATTAGGCAGCTCCACAGGGTAGTTTATTGGCACTTAACAACTGGAGGACTAGAGTTCAAATTCCAAGTCAGATCACAGGGGAAAACATGTTCTTCCTTTGAGATGATGCGTTTGTTGCTTCTTGCACAACAAAGGTAGCTAGACCTGTCAGTTAGCAGAAACCTGCATCTATGGATCTGCTTGGCAGCTTTCTCAAGATGTGTCTGGCCCTATTCAGAGGCTATTGTGTACCTTACAGCTCCTCTTTCTTTATCATTGTCTTTATCTCTGGGATTTCCAGCAGTGATTTTCTTTTATCTTCTGTCCTTTCTCTACCTTTTTTCTCTTCTCTTTTGGTGAAATTCCTGTAGTTTTTCCTCGCTTGGGGCTCTGCTGCAGCTGGTGAATCACTAGGACCAAAATGCCCTTGCTGCTAGAAGCTGATCCAGTTTAACAAAGCTCCAAGCTTGAAAAGAAGAAAGTCAGGGGAGCAGTCTTGCCTCCTTAAATAGCTTCAGCACTGGCAGCAGTTGAAGTAACTGACAGCAGGCACAGAAAGAGAACAAAACATACTCAGCGGGTGGCTAACTCAAGCATCAGTGCACTTGTGTGTGTGGAGAGGGGAACCGGAGCAGCAATCTACCAAGAGACAACTAAGAGGGGATGTGATAGAGATCTATAAAATTGTGACTGGTGTGAAGAATATGAAGACGACAGAACTAGGGGGTCACCCAATGAAATTAATAGGCAGCAGGTTTAAAACAAACAAAAGGAAGTACTTCTTCACACAACACACAGTCAACCTCTGGAACTTGTCGCCAAGGAATGTTGTGAAGGCCATAAGTGTCTTCAAAAAAAGAATGGGATAAGTTCATGGAGCATAGGTCCATCAATAACCTTAAGCCAAGATGGTCAAGGATGCAACCCTGTGCTCTGGGTGTCCCTAGCTTCTGTTTCCCAGAAGCTGGGAATGGGTGACAGGGGATAGATCACTAACTGATTGCCTGTTCTGTTTATTCCCTTAGAAGCATCTGGTACTGGCTAATGTCAGAAGACAGGATACTGGGCTAGATGGACCATTAGTCTGACCCAGTATGGTCATTCTTATGTTCAAGGGGGTAAGATAATCACTAATGCAAATAAATATACTTCTATGGGCAAGTCAAAGCAAAGTCTTCTTACTCTAAGGGCAAGTCTTCCTACTCAGAAAAAAAGGGCCAGACACTCTCATCTAGCTTTAGTATGGATCATCCATAGCTCTTGTCCCCTTCCCAGACATTCTCCCTATGATTCTGATCATAAAAGAGAAAACCCTTTTCACCCAGAGAGTCCACTAAGGGTCACCCCCTGAACTTCTTTTACCTGAAAACAGATAGGAAAACTAAGGAGGCAAGGTTAAAAAAAAAAAAAAGATGAACACTATAAATTATCTGAATCATGGGTGCCTGGAGGCTGAACAAGGCCAAACCCAAAAGAAATGGACTACTCTAATGATATATCATCAGATTCCTTATATCTCAAGAGGGTAACTTTCAGGCTTCAGGTGATCCTAAAAGTGAGAAACAGGTACTTGAG
The DNA here is from genome assembly GCF_965152235.1 of Eretmochelys imbricata. Lineage (NCBI taxonomy): Eukaryota > Metazoa > Chordata > Testudines > Cheloniidae > Eretmochelys > Eretmochelys imbricata. The sequence goes on from NC_135572.1 coordinate 148,877,127, forward strand.
AACATCTCTCCCCCCAAGTATACTGCAACACTGATGACAAGGATTACCTAGTCTTTTGGAATGAAGCAGACAGAGGAAAAGAACATACAGGAATCACTAAAAATCATATTTCCATCCAAGAGAAAAAAGAAATCAGGATTCGCTATCCATACATCCAGAAACAACATTGTGATGGTGCCCTCTATAAGGCTTTATGGAAATATATTTATGAATTTATATATGACATAACTAGAATGTGTTTTATACTACATATGCCATGTAACATATTTCTGTAAAGGTTATGATCTACTGAATCTATTAATCCTATCTGCAAGCATGTATCATTTTTGTATATGAAGTTATGAATATTGGCTGCATACTTGTTTGATTCTGAGTAGGTTTTAGTGAAGCAGCTGGTCAGTTTTCTGAGAAAAAAGACTATTCTCAGTAAGTGCCCAATCAAGAAGCCCTTAAGCCAACAATACATTTGGAGATGCCAGTCCACATGTGGGCTTTCCCAGGAATGTGGCTTGGCTGGTAAGGAACTCAGTCATGCATGGACATGTGACTTGCCCAGGTGACTCCAAAACTCCATTTTGTAGCATAGGAGAGAGGAGGGGGTCTCCACCCACAAGAGAAAGCCTATTTAAACCCCTGGGAGATCCCCCGCATTTTGTCTTCAGCTGTCTAAAGAGAGCCTCTCCACCCCCAAAGATACCTGAAAGAAACGAACAAAGGACAGTAACTATAGCGGGTGTGAGTGATTGCTGGACCCAGACTTGAAGGAGACTAGTCTGTAAAAGAAAGATTACTGGAACTGGTGAGGTTTTTGTCTGTATTCAGTTTTATTGCCCTACTAGACATAGACTTGCGTGTTTTATTTTATTTTTCTTGGTAGTTCACTTTGTTCTGTCTGTTACTACTTGGAACCACTTAAATCCTACTTTCTGTATTTAATCAAATCACTTTTTACTTATTAATTAACCCAGAGTATGTATTAATACCTGGGGGGGGGAGGGAAACAGCTGTGTCTGTCAGGGTCATAGAGGGTGAACAATTTGAGTTTACCCTGTATAAGCTTTATACAGGGTAAAATGGATTTATTTAGGGATTGGACCCCATTGGGAGTTGGGCATCTGAGTGTCAAGGACAGAAAAACTTCCTAAATTGCTTTTAATTAAGCCTACAGACGTTAGGGGACGTGGTTCAGACCTGAGTCTGGGTTTGCAGCAGGCTAGCGGGTCTGGCTCAAACCAGGCAGGGCACTGAAGTCCTAAGCTGACAGGGCAGGAAAGCAGGAGCAGAAGTAGTCTTGGAACATCACGTGGCAACCCCCAGGGAGTTTCTGTGACCCAACCCCTCACAAACATTTTCAGTCCAGAGAGGGATAAACCTTCTCCAAGGGAGATGCATTCATTTCATGATTATGTTACAGAAGCATAGATGCTAACTCCATGGGTGCTCTGGGGCTGGAGAAAAAAAAAAAAAAAAGGTGGGTGCTCAGCAGCCACCAGCCACCTGCTGATCAGTTTCTTCCCCTCCCCCCAGCGCCTTCCACCCACCACTGATCAGCTGTTTGGCAGCGGGTGGGAGGTGCTGGGGGGAGAGGACGGAGCAGGGCGGGAAGAGGCAGAGTCTCGGGGAGGGGATTCTGTGATCCTTGCAAGTTTCCACCTCAGCTTTACTGTTCAACTGAAGCTTTCCTTTGCCTAGCTAAAAGAATTCAAGAAGCTGTTGATGAACATTAAAAGATCCCTGGCAAACATTAAATAGGACTTCAATAGTTTCTTCCTGTGCTACACACTATCACAGGTGCCATAAGATTCTCCATCAGCTCCATGGCAACAAATGCAGTAGCCAGATTCCCAGATCAAATGTCTTCCTCCAGGTTCAGTAACTGACAACAAGCTATGCAACAAGAAGTGGTGTTCCTTTCATACGTAAAACTTTAATCAAAGGGATTCCAGACCCTTTAGAAGAAGATCTTGACAACACAAATATCAGATAAGGAAGACCTTCTCAGCACCTTAAAGCATCAAGCAATTTGCATGCCTATATGCTAGTGACCAAGAACTACCACCCAATTAGTGGATATCCTATGTGGGAAAGAGTACGGCCCTCCAGAGGATCCTTGGAATTACAAAATATGCAATCAAATTAGAAACATTCAGAACAAATTCATCTTATTTTTCTCTGCCTCTATGTTTTCAGTTTTTGTACTGAAAAAACGCAAATGAATTGTATAAATTGCCATACGATAAGCTGGAGCTTTTGATACCCAGCAAAGTGGAGTGAGATGGAAGTATGGAATAAACACATAAAATAGGTGTCTCTGGTAAAATAATCTTTAGTGAAACAGATAAATATTAAAATGTAAATGATTATCATTAGGTTCTGTAATCAATACCCTATTGAGATGAGTGGGAACGTGCACGCCTCCTTTAGAGTTACCTGTTTCTGGCTATACCTTTGCAACCCTAAAGGTTAGAAATACAGTTTTTGTTTTGTTTTTGTTTTAAATGAAAGCTTAGATTCTGTAGCACAATTCTGCTACAAACTCCATTGCAGCAGTCATAACACACATGGAATCAATCTCTAACTTGAAAAAGTTGAGCTGCACTACCAGCTGTATCTTCAATGCATTTGCAGTCTTGTTGCTTCTACTGTAATTTTTCAACTGCAATAATTACATACAACATGAGTTTGAGTGAATCTTTTTGGCAGTGAATAGTCAGCTGAAGGTCTTTTAATTGTAAGGTGACTAGCATTGAAAATTTGAGCCACCTGCTTGAATTAACAGTAACATAACAACATCAAGATGCAGACTAAGACAGACAGAAATTGGCCTCTCAGGGATACTATTAAAAATCCATTTTTTTTCAGGTTTAACTGCAGTTTCCATATATGGATTTGAGGGAGGGTGGGAAATTTTTTTGATTTAACACTAAAACCAGATTCCTTACATACATATACCTTACTGTATGGAAAGAAAAACATGTAATTTTTTTAAAAAGATGACTGATAAAGAATGACTCCAATAACAGATGAAATGTCTGACAGGGAGGAATGTTTCACATCTATGGTCTGGACACTATACTCTGGTGAAAATGTTGTTACATAACTGCTTTTCGAAGTCTTTCTTGAACAGACCAGTCATTCAACAGTTGCTCCAGCTGTTAAAGAGTGCTGAATGACTGGGATGTTTCATTCAATAATGTACTGTCCTCTGACACAGATTAAGCTGCCTATATGATTAAATGTTTCTGGGATGGTCCAAGCTCTCTCCTGCCAAATTCTGCTCATATAACAAGCTTGGCAGACATTAAAAAAAACAAAATCTAATTAGAGAGTAACTCAGGAAGCCATTTCAACTTGGGACCACTGTGTTCTTTAGTTTAAAAGAATGTATGTATTTTAAATTGGTCACAATAAAGCTCATGGACACAATTCAAGTGTCCTTCCTGAAGGACAACAAAACATTACAGTGCTACATGATTCTGCGGGTACCCAGTGAAATTCCCAGTCCCTGGCTATTATGTAAAAGAAAACAAAGCAGGAATTTAAATGCTTCAGGTGATAATTAATACACGGAACAAGTTAGCAATTAACTTGTTTTATTGCAGAAACTAAATTCCATGCTGTCAAATCCTCAAATATGACCTGCAATGGTAAACACCAATTGTTTCACCTTCCCTGCCCCTTTTGGGGGATGGGAGAAGGAAAAAGGAAAAAGAACAACATTTAAAAAACTGGAAGTCTTATACAATGCCTATGACCTTCTCAAAGAGCTGCGCATAAACAGCCTAAATGGTGCATGTTATCTTGATGAAAAAGGTGTCAATATTTTCTCCAACAATTCCTAGCTAACAGAATTTAGAAAATGTTTGTATTATATTACAATCTCACTACCAGCCAATCAACATCCAGGTTTCATCACACTGTTGAAGTGCTTTTGTTTTGCTAAAGTTTTGTCTCACATAGCTTCAAAATAGTGGGGATTGCCAGATCAGCTGGTAAAGTTAGGCTAAGTCTACACTACGCACCTTACAACGCGCAGCTGTGCTGCTGCAGTGGCACCATTGTAAGGTAAGCAGTGTAGTTACGCTTTGTTGCCAGGAAAGAGCTCTCCTGATGGCAAAATAAAACCACCCCCAACAAGGGGCAGTAGCTTCATTGCTGGGAAAGTGTCTCCCGCTGATGAAGCGCTGTCCACACTCGTGCTCTTCCTCATTAACATTTTTCTCATTCAGGAGATGTTTTTTCACATCCCTGAGCAACAAAAGGTTTAACAACGAAAGTGCAGTGTAGACACAGCCTTATATTTCCTCTTCCTCTCATATTTCTCTCCTTAAAAAAGGTTATAAAAAATGCAGACAAGGCGAGTGGTACATAGAAAAGAAATGAGGCAGGCAGCATTATTTAGCAGTCTGAGCCCGAGTAGAACCCTGTAACTCTTGAGTTCTAATCATAGCTGACACAACTTCCTTTGGTGTTTTGATGACAAGGGAAAATATCATGATTAATAAAGGGAAGTTACTTACCTTATTATAACTAGAGCTCTTTGAGATGTGTGGTCCCTATCAATATTCCACTGTGGGGTATGCATATGCTGCATGCACCTGAGACCAGGGAATTCTTGCAAATTGTGTCAGTTGGTCCCTACTCTCCTTGTGTACTGTGCTCAGGATATAAGGTGCAGTGCCGACCAACTGCCTCTCCAGTTCCTTCTCTACCCTGAATCCAGTCATGACCCAAAGCAGAGGGGAAGGAGGGCGAGTAGAGGAATACAGATAAGAACCACGTATCTTGAACAACTCCAGTTACAGTAAGATAAGTAACTTCACTTTGTTCAAGTGCTGTCCCAATGTGTATTCCACTGTTGGTGATTCACAAGCAATACTCAGAGAGGAGGAGGTACAAGAGCGGAGGCGGTATAAATGCTCACAGAATTACTGTCCCACAGGATGTGTCAGTGGAGAAGGCTTGGATCAAGGCATAACGTCTTGTGGATGGAACTCCCATGTTGCTGCTTTGCAAGTATGAAGCAGGGTACTTATGAAGCAACGCTACTGAGGCTGCCTGTGCTTTTGTGGAGTGAGCCCTTACCTCACATGGGGAAGGAAAATGTGCCAGCTGATAAAGTAGGTGTGACATTATCTGATTAAAATATGACCATATAGATCACTGTTGCAACCACTATTATATATTTGCAACAAATCTTATATAAAATGTGGCATGTAAGGTATCTATGAAAAGGTTATGATTATGCTATTGGTATGCATGTATCATTTTTGTATTTTAAATTATGAATATTGGCTCTATACCTGGATTTCAAATGTTTGCTCTTGGGAGAACACCCACAAGGTAGCTAGCCAGGACACCTTGGAGGGACTATTCAAATTGAAAAGGAGTACTTGTGGCACCTTAGAGACTAACCAATTTATTCGAGCATGAGCTTTCGTGAGCTACAGCTCACTTCATCAGATGCATACCGTGGAAACTGCAGCAGACTTTATATATACACAGAGAATATGAAACAATACCTCCTCCCACCCCACTGTCCAGGACAGCAGGACAGTGGGGTGGGAGGAGGTATTGTTTCATATTCTCTGTGTATATATAAAGTCTGCTGCAGTTTCCACGGTATGCATCTGATGAAGTGAGCTGTAGCTCACGAAAGCTCATGCTCAAATAAATTGGTTAGTCTCTAAGGTGCCACAAGTACTCCTTTTCTTTTTGCGAATACAAACTAACACGGCTGTTACTCTGAAACCTATTCAAATTGAGTAGCCCATCAAAAGAACATTTAACTGACAATGGATCATGGGAGACGCCCATCTACACTTAATGGAATTTCCTTCTGTGACTAGGTGAAATGCATGCACATGTGACTTACCCATGTGACTCCAAACTCCATCTTATTGCTGTAATTTTCCACAGTAAGAACAATGGGTTTCCCTCCACATGGCTGAAGCTATAAGAGGCCCTGAAAACACCTCCATTTTGCCTCTTTCTTGCCCAAACCTCTGGACTATACTAATGGGAACATTCTAACCGAGGGACTGAGGTCCTTCCAATGATTTGGAAGCAACCAGAGACTTGACTTAAGCCAGCAGTTTATTCCATCACTGCAACAAACCTGAATCAAGAACTTTGCAATTACTGTATATATTTGATTCCTTTAACCAATTTCAATGCTCACCTTTCTTTCTTTTTATGAATAAACCTTTAGATTTTAGATACTAAAGGACTGGCATCAGCATGATTTTTGGGTAAGATCTAAGTTATATATTGACCTGAGTGTGCGGCTAGTCCTTTGGGATCAGAAGAATCTTTCATTTGTTGAGACTGGTTGTAAAGAACCACTCATCTCTGAATCCAGTGTTTTTGATGGTGATATAAGAACTGGAATACCCAAGGAAACTGCTTTTATGACTTCTTGTTAGCCAGTGTGGTGAAACAGGACTTTACTTTTGTGGCTGGTTTGGTATATCTTATGAAAGAATAATCACCAGTTTCGGATTGTGTTTGCCCTATTTCTCAGCAGTTTGTCCTGAATTTGGCATCCTCAGCTGTGACAGTAGGATACAGCCAAAGATCCACTTGGAGATTCTCTGAGAGGATATCACTTGTCCTCATACTCTTTCCACTATGACAACAAAGAGTTTAAGTGAGTTTCTGATCGGTTTTGTTCTCTGCAGGTAAAATGCCAATGCTCATCTCAGGTCAAGGAAAAAGAAGTCTCTTCTCCTTGCTAAAGGCATGGGGCTTTGGGAAAAACACAGGTACGTGAACTGACTGGTTTATGTAAAATTCTGAAAGAATCTTAGGGGTGAATTTGGGGTGTAGTCACAGCAAGACTTTATTCTTCTATAATACTTTATTTGGTGGATTGACCATTGGGCCCCCAGTTTCACCCTCCTTTCTGGCTGAAATGACAGCAACAAGGAAAAGTGAGACATTGAACACTAAGCAATTCAAAGGGAGGTGTAGTGAGTGTCAAAAGTACTACATTAAGATCCCAGTGAGGGGCTGGTTTTGTTACTGATGGAAAGGTTCTTATCAAACCCTTTAGGAACCTGGTCATTAAAATAGCTATCTGTTGGCAGATGAGACACGAACCTATAGCGAGCTGAGGAAGAGACCAGTCATCTTGAGATAAGGAGACAGTCCAAAATAGTGGGAATATTTGCTGTCTCTGGTGACATATGGTTTTGCTGGACCCAGACAGAGAAATTTTCCACTTGGCTAGGGAACATTGCCTGGTAGAGTCCTTTCTGCTATTATAAAGAAAGTTGCTTGGAAGGTGAGCAAGCCAATGTTCTAAGGTTTGATATCTACCCAACTACCAAGCTGGGAGATGAAGAGAATCCAGATTGGGATGCTTGACCTTGCATTCTCCTGAGTGATAGATTCATAGATACTAAGGTCAGAAGGGACCATTATGATCATCTAATCTGACCTCCTGCACAATGCAGGCCACAGAATCTCACTCACCCACTCCTGCGAAAAACCTCTCACCTATGTCTGAGCTATTAAAGTCCTCAAATGGTGGTTTAAAGACTTCAAGGAGCAGAGAATCCTCCAGCAAGTGACCCGTGCCCCATGCTACAGAGAAGGCGAAAAAACTCCAGGGCCTCTTCCAATCTGCCCTGGAGGAAAATTCCTTCCCAACCCCAAATATGACGATCAGCTAAACCCTGAGCATATGGGCAAGATTCACCAGCCAGATACTACAGAAAATTCTTTCCTGGGTAACTCAGATCCCACCCCATCTAACATCCCATCACAGGCCATTAGGCCTATTTACCATGAATATTTAAAGATCAATTAATTACCAAAATCATGTTATCCCATCATACCATAAACTTATTGAGTTTAATCTTAAAGCCAGATAGATCTTTTGCCCCCACTGCTTCCCTTGGAAGGCTATTCCAAAACTTCACTCCTCTGATGGTTAGAAACCTTCATCTAATTTCAAGTCTAAACTTCCTGGTGGCCAGTTTATATCCATTTGTTTTTGTGTCCACATTGGTACTGAGCTTAAATAATTCCTCTCCCTCTCCGGTATTTATCCCTCTGATATATTTATAAAGAGCAATCATATCTCCCCTCAACCTTCTTTTAGTTAGGCTAAACAAGCCAAGCTCCTTGAGTCTCCTTTCATAAGACAAGTTTTCCATTCCTCGGATCATCCTAGTAGCCCTTCTTTATACCTGTTCCAGTTTGAATTCATCCTTCTTAAACATGGGAGACCAGAGCTGCACACAGTATTCCAGGTGAGGTCTCACCAGTGCCTTGTATAATGGTACTAAAATCCCCGTATACCTACTGGAAATACCTCTCCTGATGCATCCCAAGACCGCATTAGCTTTTTTCACAGCCATATCACATTGGCGGCTCATAGTCATCCTATGATCAACCATTACTCTAAGGTCCTTCTCCTCCTCCGTTACTTCTAATTGATGCGTCCCTAGCTTATAACTAAAATTCTTGTTATTAAACCCTAAATGCATAACCCTACACTTCTCACTATTAAATTTCATCCTATTACTATTACTCCAGTTTACAAGGTCATCCAGATCCTCCTGTATGATATCCCAGTCCTTCTCTAAATTGGCAATACCTCCCAGCTTTGTACCATTCGCAAACTTTATTAGCACACTCCCACTTTTTGTGCCGAGGTCAGTAAGAAAGATTAAATAAGATTGGTCCCAAAACTGATCCTTGAGGAAGTCCACTGGTAACCTCCCTCCAGCCTGACAGTTCACCTTTCAGTAGGACCCGCTGTAGTCTCCCCTTTAACCAATTCCTTATCCACCTTTCAATGTTCATATTGATCCTCATCTTTTCCAATTTGACTAATAATTCCACATGTGGCACGGTATCAGACGCCTTACTGAAATCTAGGTAAATTAGATCCACTGAGTTTCTTTTGTCTAAAAAAATCTGTTACTTTCTCAAAGAAGGAGATCAGGTTGGTTTGGCACAATCTACCTTTTGTAAAACCATGTTGTATTTTGTCCCATTTACCATTGACTTCAATGTCCTTAACTACTTTCTCCTTCAAAATTTTTTCCAAGACCTTGCATACTACAGATGTCAAACTAACAGGTCTGTAGTTACCCGGATCACTTTTCCCCCCCTTTCTTAAAAATAGGAACTATGTTAGCAATTCTCCAATCATACGGTACAACTCCTGAGTTTACAGATTCATTAAAAATTCTTGCTAATGGCTTTGCAATTTCGGGTGCCAATTCCTTTAATATTCTTGGATGAAGATTATCTGGGCCCCCCGATTTAGTCCCATTAAGCTGTTTGAGTTTTGCTTCTACCTCAGATATGGTAATATCTACCTCCATATCCTCATTCCTATTTGTCATGCTACCATTATCCCTAAGATCCTCTTTAGCCTTATTAAAGACTGAGGCAAAGTATTTGTTTAGATATTGGGCCATGCCTAGATTATCCTTGACCTCCTCAGTGTTTAGTGGTCCCACTTCTTCTTTGTTTTCTTCTTATTTATATGGCTATAGAACCTTTTACTATTGGTTTTAATTCCCTTTGCAAGGTCCAACTCTACTTGACTTTTAGCCTGTCTCACTTTATCCCTACATGTTCTGACCTCATTAAGGTAGCTTTCCTTGCTGATCCCTCCCATCTTCCACTCCTTGAATGCTTTCTGCTTTTTCTTAATCATCTCTCTGAGATGCTTGCTCATCCAGCTTGGTCTACAACTCCTGCCTATGAATTTCTTCCCCTTTCTTAGGATGCAGGCTTCTGATAACTTCTGCAGCTTTGATTTAAAGTAATCCCAGGCCTCCTCTACCTTTAGATCCATAAGTTCTTCAGTCCAATCCACTTCCCTAACTAATTTCCTTAATTTTTGAAAGTCAGCCCTTTTGAAATCAAAAACCCTAGTTGCAGATTTATTTTTGCTAATCCTTCCATTCAGTTTGAACTGAATTAGCTCATGATCACTTGAACCAAGATTATCCCCTACAACCATTTCTTCTACGAGGTCCTCACTACTCACCAAAACCAAATCTAAAATGGCATCCCCTCTAGTCGATTCAGCAACTACTTGATGAAGGAATCCATCAGCTATCGCATCTAGGAAAATCTGATATTAATAAATATTAATACATAAATATTATTATTACTAGCACTCGCCCTCCAGTCTATATCTGGGAAGTTAAAGTCTCCCATGATCACGCAGTTTCCATTAGTATTTACTTTATTAAAAACATTAAAAAGGGCTCAATCCATATCCAAATTAGATCCCAGCGATCTATAGCACCCCCCAAGCATTATCCCAGGGGAGGCTCTAATAGTTTTCTTCCCCAATGTAATTTTTGCCCAGACGGACTTGGTCTTATCCATTCCATCGCTTCTTATTTCTTTACATTCTACCTCATCATTGATATACAATGCTACTCCACCACCTTTACCTTTATTTCGGTCTTTCCTAAACAGCACATACCCTTCAATACCTGTAGTCCAGTCATGACTACTATTCCACCATGTTTCTGTTACCCCTATAATATCTGGTTTCACTTCCTGCACCAGTAGCTCTAGTTCCTCCGTTTTGTTACCTAGGCTCCTCGCATTGGTGTACAAACATCTTAATTTTTGCTGTTTGGCCTCGTCCACATTCTGTACCCTATTAGGCACGGTCATTCTACAGCCAATATAACCTATTAGACTGGTATCCACACCGTCCTTCCTCCTTATATACATTCTCCTACCCATGGCTGTATCCTTTCTTACTTTGTTTTCTTCCCTCTCAATGCTAATATCCGGTGTGGAGATTACCTGGACATCTCCCAACCATCTCCCCCAAATTCCTAGTTTAAAGCTCTCTTAATCAGTTGTGCCAGCCTCCATCCTAGAAGTCTATTTCCTTCCCTACTCAGATGAAGTCCACCATCCCGAGAGAACTGTCCTCTGTCCATGAATGCCTCCCAGTGGCCATACATCCCAAAGCCCTCCTTATAGCACCACTGCCTAAGCCATCTGTTGACAGTCATAATCTTGTCACACCTTTGTTGCCCTTCTCTAGGAACAGGCAGAATCCCACTAAAGATCACCTGAGCCTCGATTTCCTTCAGCGTCTTCCCCAGCCTAGCATAGTCTCCCTTAATACTTTCCAGCGAGAATCTAGCCGTATCATTTGTTCCCACATGAAGGATAACTGGGGGATTCTTTCCTGCTCCCTTTAGGATCCTTTTCAACCTCAGGTCTACATCCCATATCTTAGCACTTGGAAGACAGCACACCCTTCTATTCTCTGGATCAGCTCTGGTTATAGGCCTGTCTATTCTTCTCAGTAAAGAGTCCCCGATCACATAGACCTGCCTTTTCCTTGTGATGGTGCTATTCTCCAGTCTATCCCCTGTTCCCTCTCGCTGCAAGTTCCTTCCATTCCTATTCTCCCTAGTAATCCTCTTCAACCCATCCTGTATCCTCCTGGGGCTCATATTTGGTGTAGTCTCCATTGACTCTTCCCCTTTTCCTGTAGGACTGGCCACTCTTCTCTTCTTCCTTGCCCTTCCATCCTCAGCGACTACCTGCTGAGCCCCTTCTTCATTTTCCAACTCTGCCAACCTGTTCTTGAGCTCTATTTCTCTTTCACTAGCCCATCTTTTCCTCTACCTAGTTCTTTTAGTCACATGCTTCCACTGATCGCTTTCCTCATCCAGTCTCCCCTCAGAATTCCCCAGCCCTGATTCCACCTGCAAGTCTGAGCTTTTCCCTTCAGATACCTCGTGTCTTTGCTCCATAATCTGCTCAAACCCCTTCCTAAACTCAACCAGACTTTCCACCTGCATCTCCAAATCTCGGATCTTTTCCTTCATCAGCTCTATCAGACGGCATTTCATGCAGACGAAACTCTTTCCAGGTGCCCCCTCTAGGATCATGTACATACTGCAGCTTCCACATCCAGTCATCCTCATTGTGTCTTCCACTACATGGGTCACTCCCACTGCTGCCTCTGTATCTGTTATCGCCTTCCCACCTAAATCCTGTTAATCTGGGAAACAAAAACCACACCCAAACACCAGCACCCACAGCAAAACCAAATCCCAAACAAGCACCACAAGACAAACTCCCCTTTCAAACTCCCACTCAAACTCCCCGGTTTACAGCTCTGTTTGCTGGCTCCTGGGCCGCTGCAGCTGTCTGTGCCGCTGCCTGACTGGCTGGCTACCTTTTAGGACCCCAAGTCAGAGAAGCCCCACCCCCTAATCAGGGCTCAGCTTCTCTCCCAGCACACTGCCCCTACAAGCCTCTACACATACAAAAACAAAAACCTTCTCCTCCAACAGAACTCCCAGTCAAGAGATCCAGGAAGGATTGAATGCTGGTAGTTGAAGGGGCTGACATTTGTAGAAGACTTGGGAACTAATGGGCCATTTGGGAGGTCAGAGAATCTGAGCCCCACCTCCAAGGTTTCCAAGATTCCACCCACTCTGTGAAACAACGTCTCATGGCAGAAGACCAAGGCCAGAACCTCAGAGCTATGCCATCAGAATCCCCCATGCAGGTGGGGTCGAATGCTGAGGAGAGCATTGATGAGTTCATCTACCTAGGTTGCAAGCAGAGTAAAAACAGTCACAGCAAATCAGATGTTCTTTGATGAATAGATCTTGCTGCCTCTCGCATAAAGTCCATATCTCAGCTATGGATGCAAAAACGTCTTTGTGCTGAGATAAAGTTCAGGATCTATCAAACCTGTATACTACCTGCATTGATATATGGATCAGAAACCTGGATCCCTTTTCAAGCAGACTTAGAGAATCTAGAGGCATTCAATATGCACTGTCAGCACCACATCCTGAGCATAAAGTGGTCTGATTTTGTGCAAAATGTCACAATCTCACAGAGAATTGGTCTTGCCCTTCAATCACTCACTATATTCACAAGTGGCATTGCATGCTCTTTGGCCATGTCGCCAGGATGGGCAAAAACTCCCCAGCACAATGTGCTCTCAAATTTCCATTGACGTACGAAGGGGTGCAAGCCCTGACCCATGGGGCCACCCTACAGATTCATACATTCACAGGATTGAGTCAGATCTGGAAATTTCACTTCACAAAGCCTGGTGCTGCACAATGCCATCAACCATAGTCACTCTCCCTGGCACAATGGTCCTGAATATCCTGTGTGGGTTTGATAATGACGATGATGGAGGAGAGGTTCTACCTCTCAAAGGAGGATCTCCTAGTGAGAACAATCCCTGAAGAGGGATGGCAGTTTTGACGGGGAGAAAAACTTGGTGGTATATTTGGAACGGATGATATCCAGCACCTACTTGTCCATTGCTATTGTCCTCCAATCGTGGGAAAATTGTGCTAGGTGGGAACCAAAGCAGACCTTGGAATAACTGATTTTCAGCTCCTGAGCATTCCATCAAAAGTGTCTTTTGGCTGGGGATGAGGCTGGGTAGCTATAGTTGACGTGGAAGGAACGCAGCTTGTAAGAGCACTTGTAAGAAAGGTTGTGGTAAAGGCCTCAGTTTGTAAGGCTGCTTACTGTATTTCTGCTTTGGAGCCGGAGTACACAGGGAGCAAACAATTGCCCTAGAATCTTTCAGTGAGTGCAAAGAGTTGTCCATCTTATGGTTGAGAAGATTAGTCTCATCCAAGGTCAAGTCCTCCATGGTATTTTGGATCTCCCCGAAGAGAGCACCACAATTCCTGGAGCATCACTATAGCAGTCACCACTGACCTTGATGTCATACTGGCTGCCTCGACCACAGCTTTTAACCAGGTTCTGACCAGTAGTTAGCCCTCATCAGTGAGTTCTTAATATTGAGACCTGTCCTCCCAGGGGAATTTGTCCTTAAAATCCAGGAACTTTGAATAATTCAGAAAATTGAAAACTATTAGGAGAGCCTGATAGTTTGATATTCTAAATTGGAGGCTGGTTTATGTGAAAACATTCCTCCTCATAACATCCAAATGTTTGGCTTCCTTATCTGCAGAGATGGCCCTTTGGTGTCACCTGCATCTTTCTGATGCTGCTTGGACAACCAAGGAGTTAGCGGCAGAATGGGTGAACAAGCGCATCACTCCCTTTGCTGGGACAAAGTACAGTTTTTCTGCCCCCTTGAAGGTACAGGCGCATATTGCCAGCATATGCCTTACTGCCTTTGCTGGTTCCAGTATGGCTCCATTCACTGGGAGTGCTACTTGGCTAGATCACATGGGATGTAAGACATTCAGAGCTTGGGAGCCCTTCTGCTCCTCTCTGTAGCAGCTCCTGGAATTGCCTGTGGTCATCTGGAGATGGCGAGGCTGGAGCAACCATCTCATTGGGTGAGGAAGATGATACACCTGGTGGTACCAGCAGATCTGGTTCTTCTTCTTCCATAGACTTAGGGTGAGGTTGTGTTGACCTCTTGCGGGGGTGGAGAGTACTTTAAGTACCATGACCATGGGTCTCATGGGTCCAATTAAGGCCAGTATAAGGGGGTTGAAAACAGGTTGCAGTGGTCGCCAAGGCATTGAGTACCACCAGTCCTTAGGAGGAGGTTGCTGCTTGAGTGAACGAGGCTGGTTCTTGATCCCCTCTCTGGCCTGATCTCCCTAGGCAAGAGCGAAGGTGGTGGTTCCACAAGTATATCTGACTCTCCCGATGATGCAGAAGTTGGATCCAGCTCCATCTGCAGTGCCATCAGTACAGCTGATGGAAAGCTATGGCTACAGGATGCGATAGGAGATGGAATTCCTGAATCCCTGGCTCCTCTTGGTCTTAGAATCTCCCCTGTGAGAATTAGTCTCGATAACAGGAGAGATTGTGGATCTCGGAGGGTGAAGATATACTCGACAGCAGCAGTTCTCAAAATGTGGGTCAGGACCTCAAAGTGGGTCACAATCCCATTGTAATGGGGTCGCCAGGGCTGGCATTAGACTTGCTGGGGCCCAGTGCCAAAGCCCGAGCTCAATGCCTGAGGCCAAAGTCAAAGCTCGAGCTCCACTGCCTTGGGTCAAAGCCCAAGGACTTCAGCCCTGGGTGACAGGGTTTGGGCTTCCCCCCTCAACCGGAGTGGTGTGGCTTGGGGTTTTTCCCCCTTGCCTACGGTGGTGGGGCTTGGGTGGGCTCAGGTCCCCACTCCGGGAGTCATGTAGTAATTTTTGTAGTCAAAAAGGGGTCACAGTGCAATGAAGTTTGAGAATCCCTGCTCTAGAGTGATGTGAGTCACTGGCCCCTCTGTAAGTTGCATCTTGTTGCCTTATATCTCTGGAATCAGTGTGAGAAGACTTTTAGTAGCTGGTGATTCTCTATGGGAATGAGATGGTAGAGCTGATGAATGAATCTCTCACCAAGTGATTTTTGTCGGTCCTGACAGTTCTTAGTTCTATGGTTCCCAGTGCTACATCTTAGTCAGTACCACAGTTGGTGTAGAGGCTGGTATTGTAGGAGCCTTGCATCTTCTAACGTACCTTCTAATCGTGACCAGGAAGCTTGTGGGGGAGGCTATGTTCTTGAACCCTGGGCACAAAGACTTGCCCGACTTCGACAGTCGGGGAGGGATCCCCGATAGGATCTGCTTTTATGCTTATGACAGTATCCCCTACTCTTGTGAGAAGGCCTAGATGAAGGGTCCTTAGCCCTGCTCTTTCCTGCTCCTGAGTCAAACACTGTGATAGGAAGTGGACTCCTTGATGACTCTGGACAATGTACAAGGTGGGGAGGGGTGTCTCAAGCCCAGCTCTGATGGGGGACCCAGCGCTCCATAAGGTACTTCTGAAGCCAGATTCTTGTGCTTGTTGCATTTGGCTGGATAAAGAGCAGCAGATATTGCATTTAGCAGAGATATGTCCTTCTCCAAGGCAGTACAGGCAACGCTATTGGTTGTCGCTGACTGAAAAGGAGAGGGGATAGGAGACTGTTTTTTGAAACCTAGTATCCAGAGCATAATTTAAGTCCTTCAAATGGGAGACTTAACCCTAGAGGGGATTCTAACTAATGACTAGCTAAACTTGTAAAACTACTATCAATACTAACAATAAAACTCAGAGTTATATAAAGCTTTGAAATATTTACAGGAAGAGAGGGGATCAGCTCTGCACACTGGAGGGTTCCAACTCAGGCCATGCAGCAGTTAAAAGAAACTGGAGTGGCAGTTGCCCCTTGTATCATTGGTGCAGAGCACGAGGAGAGCAAGGGCACAGGTGGGAACCAACAGACAATGCCTGCAAGAATGCCTGCACATGCATATCCCACAGAGGAACACACACAGGGACCAGCACTTGAACAAAAAGAGAGAGAGAGAGAGCGCGCACGCAAGAGAGAGAGCTAGGAGCTCACATGATGTGATACAAACACCATGCTAGGTCTCCCCTACATTGTGCAAAAAGTTATATTCATTAGTTTATAGACCCTCATAGCAATTTAATCATGCATTCAGAGGTATGCATGGATACTACCATGATCAGTTCCACAGACATGCCTATAACTAAATAAAAACAGATACATGGTCACAGCAAAGATGACAGTGATTCCAAACCGTGTGGTTATAAAACCTATTTTTGAATGCCAAAGAAGAGAGCTTTCAGAAAGGAAGCATTTGCCCACAAAACTAAACTATTATACTCCCATTTCAAGCATTCCCAGGAATCAAACAGGAAGAGAAATAGCATTTATTCTCTCTTCAGCTTTCTCCATCACTAGATCTGACTAGCACGGAAGCTCTTTGAGAATCCCACAAAGTCTTATTTTTTTGAGGGCAAACTAATTTAACTATCCAGATTATAAGCACGTTAGTAATGACATCAAAGCATACACAACATTTTTAAAGCTCTTATTCAAATCTAATTGGATTTCAGAGGAAAATAAGTTGCTTGATTTTTATGATGGGCACATCTTATAAATGCAGACATGGAAAATCAGTATGCCAAATATGAAGAAAATCTGAAGGAAACATAAGTCTACATGTAAAATTTACTAGCTTTGTAATAAGAGGCTATGCAAATTCTTTGTGGGGAAAAGAGGAATTCAGAGGAAAACCAGCAACCAGTAGCAAGAGCTGTGCATGCCTTTTATTCTCCTGTATCATTTTACCTTGGTGAAATAGTAAAGAACCTAGAGATGAACAGATGCATGTCAATATTCCTGACTGCATCCTGCTGCTGCAATTACTGTTTACAGTGACACTAATGTATCTTGAGGAAACTCATACCCCCATTACATGGGAATGTTGGAGGAGGGTGATACTAGTGAGCATAACATTAAGACACAACAGTGCAAGTTTTACTTGGCCATTATTACAAAGTACAGGTGCATTTTTAGGCATGAGTTTAAAAGGATTGTACCATCATCCTCAAGAGGACAGGCTGCTTCTAGATTAATGTTGACACTAGAAAGGATAATCTGAGAGAATTTATTCAATATTTATTTTCTCTCACACTTTGGGTGGAAGCGGGAATTAAACTTCTTGCTTTCTCTGGGACACAGAATGTAAATAGGTAACACTTCTACAAGTGTGCAAAATTTGATTGCAGTGATGCCCTGGGACCGTTAAGATATTGAGAGAGGTGGGGAAATCTGCATCAGGGAAGATGCAGAAGAAGTTTACAACGGTGAAGAAATGAAATTATTTTAGGGTCACAGTTGGAATGGAAAGCAACTGGAGCAGTGAATGGAATACTGGAGAGGGTGCAGATTGGAGATGGGTGCAGGCAGTGTCTACTGTAATATGAATCCGAACAGTGGGACCTGTACTAGAATCAAAACGCTAAACCTTCTGAAGTTCAAACATCACTAATTTTTACTACTTTTTTCCATTACAGTATTTGCTTTTGCCATATACTTCATTTACATAACAAGAGGATCAACATCTAGTAGGTAAATTAAGTGATGCAGCTGAGGTCATTATCCCAGCTACTTACTGACACTTTAATGTGATTACGGAACAAACAAAAAAGCCATTCAGCATTGATGGAGTGCTTATGGCATATGGTAACTTTATATGAAGGGTGAAAAAATAGCATGTTTAGAGCCAGGAATAGGCACTTAATAGAAACCAAAATAAAGAATTGTAAGAAATATCTCTATGGTACAATATGCTAATTGTTTAAATAATAAGAAAAACCCTACAGTGGAAAGCACTTTATAAAAACAGTTCAAAAGGAAAAACTTTATTATAAAGACCAACCAATGAGAAATGTATGTAATTTCTTAAGCACTTGTTAAGAAACAAATCCAAAACAAATGTTACAGTTATCACTATACATTCTATTGCTTCAGGGCATCAGCCTGAGGGGTATAGGAAGAAACTTCCCCTAAAGACAGGTTATTACATAATTGCATACTCTGGCCTTCTTTCGCCTTCCTCTGAAAGAAGCCACTGTTAGAGACAGGATACTTGACTAGATGGACCAGTGGTCTGATACTTTATGACAACAGCATGTTCTTCTGTTAGTATAAAATAACTATCTTATTAAATCTAAACTGAATGAAAGGTTGCTTGATTTATCTTTATTTTCATAAACACCAAAAACCTGATCAGAACAGAAAAAAATCTTCAGCCATACTAGAAAAATAGGATGGGAAATTATTTTTGGTACTTGGAATTCAATTCATGGACCAAAAGTTCAAATTCAGTAACTTCCAGGTGCATGAACTGGAGCTAGTGGAGGGTGACAGGGGGAAATGACACAGAAACCCACTCCCCATTTTCCCTAGAAGTCCACTGTGACTGCAGGGAAAAAAGAGTAGGAGGAAAGCTAGCTTCCCCTCAGGTGTGGTGTTGTAATCTTTATTTTCCTTAGCCATTGGAAAAAAATAAGCTCTCAGTAATTTGTAAGGATGTAAATTACACAAAAAGGATTGCCTCACAAGTTATGATGTACAAGAAGCAATGGAAAAAATGTGCTAAATTCATAGAAAGGAATCCCATCCGTCAATATTTTGGACGTACAAAGAGTTACATCATTCAGAAAGATTATTCCCCGCAGGCTAGTAGCAGGAATTTGAAAAATGGGAAGGAAGACTCTGACATAGTTGATGGGCTTGGCCTTGCATAGTGTGTACCTGGCACTGTACTTCTACAAAACCAGGTAATCTGCAACATAACAACTAAAGCTCTTCAATGAAACTCCTTCATATGAACAAGAAACAAAATTTAGAATCTGATGTGGGGAGATAATAGGAACTAACAAGTGTACAATGCAAAAATCTGCTTTAATAATATCTTTTCATATAAAATATTACTGAAGTCTGCAAAAGACTTCAAACATCACATTATACCAGTTTTGACCTGAGGCAAAGCAGAGCACTAAAAACACATTAAGGGTTCTGCTCAAGAGTAAATGGGTTATGCTGCTATTATGCAATTTATATGAGAGTTAGGCTGGGCTGATTATACCGAATTCCAAAACAAAAGTCTGCAGGTTACTCAGCAGCATTGTTGTCAGAGTTTGACTCTATATGGTGATGCACAAAGAAACACCTCATCCTAATCTTGTTCCCACATGTCGACACCCAGTTTGCAAAAATGCATACTACATATTCACAGCTAAAATCTATGGCCCAGATCCACAAATGTATTTTGGCTACCAACTTGCATTGATTTCAAAATGTATTTAGGCTCCAAAATCCATTTGTGGATCTTGGCATATGTAGGTACCAGTAATCACCATTTTTATCCCATCCCAAAAGAGAAATAAAAATGTTGGCCAAGAAGAAAACTGCCATTTCCGACATATCTTAAATGTCTCCCTCTCTCACGCACACTTTTCTTTAATATACTTCTTTAAAAGGAAAAATGGCCACTGTAGGAAAAATTTTCTTGAATAAACTGGAAGTGAAAAGAGGATCTGTCTAAATGGTTTCCCCCTTTATACCACAGGAAGTAAAAAATTCCTTGAACACTTGATATTTAGATAACATTCACAGTGATGGGCAAATTGTATTAGATACTGATTTGATACCTGAAGTGACCTCAAACAGAATGTTTTTCTCCCTCAGTTTCCTGCACCCTTTCATTCGTTTTTCAACAGAAACATACTTCAACAGCAGTAAATACTATCAGAAATACCATGGTATTTCGGACCTGACCAGCAACAGCATCAAAAATTCCATGCGATTTCCAAATTAAAGAAGTCTGGATAGTTCTGATATACCCAAAATACTTTAGAGAGCCATCCATCACTAAATGGTATCTGCATCTCAGATACAGCACTGGGAACTAACATGGGAAACCATTCACTTTTACAATGGAAATATAAAGGAGGCAAATGAATGCATTACGTTATAATCTATATGGCCAGAGAATACTTGCTCAGCTTTTGCCCTCAGTTAGCCTTAATTTATACATTATACCTCTTTTGACATTCACAGCTGTATTTTTACATTATTTGCAAACTAGAAAATGCTGCGTGTTGTAAAATAAAGTGTCTAGATTATTACACTTCACTTCATTTCTGTGTTCTTTACTAGTGATTTATTTGTACAAGGGGAGAAATATTAATGATTTTTTCAAAGAAAGAAAAAATTATTTTTGACTGTGCCCTCTATTGTATATGAGCAGTGGCAATTAAAACCAGAAGAAAGCTCTAAGTTGCAACCAAGGTGTGCCCACAGTGCGGTATGGATAGGTCCATTACATCACATAGCTGTGCACCTGTTAATAAAATCAAAGACTCCTTTAAGAAAACCCTGAAGTCATAATAGGCAACTATTTTGTATGCTCACAATGACATCATGACAGCGACCAGGCATTCCAAGTATTGAAAACACTGTGAAAAGAATGCAGTGGTAACACAGATTGGCAAATGCTTTCCATTGGCTTCCAACCAGCAAGAAGTCAAAATTCAAAGTAACTTGGCTTGATTTTAACTTAAGTCTTTTTAAAAATAGATGAGGTGGTATAAGAGCTTGGGTTTATTTATTTATGTATTTCTTTGCCCCAGAATTTCTAGGCAAACAATCTGCAAGAGGTACCTGCATTACACATAAACTCAATATTTAATTTAAAGTTAATTATTTTCTTTATATTCCTCTGAAAGAAAATCTTATCTTGATCCCATCTTGGCCTGGAATATGTCTCACCTTCACTCAACTTCAATTCCTGAACAACACACAGGGGAACATCCCTGGAAATCATTGTTCTTAACAATTAGTTTAATTACAGGAAATTAGTAGATCTCTCTTACCTAAAGACTGGTACAGCTCAGTCATTTTAGGATGATCCCAGCAGGTCGTTTGCGTCTCATGGCTAAAACATAAAATATGAAGGTTTTAGAATGAAATATGTACTGTAGAGCTTTCCCTAAGACAGTCAGACACTTGTCTTTGGAGATCTTTCTTTAAATAGATTTCCATATTTAGTAGGTGATTATGATTTCAATGATTAAATGTTTATTCACAGAGCAATATATATGTGTATGTGATGGCAGTGATGTTGGAGTTTTTCCCAACCAAAAACAAACAAACAAACATGAATTTTGGTTGTTTTTTTATGATAGGTGGGTTTCCTGCCATCAGCGTTGAAGCTAAATTTCTATCCCCAACTACCATATTACATAACAAGCAGTGTAGTATCTAATCCGCGACAACGTATAGAATGCCACAGTGTCATCTTTGGGGATTAGAGCAGGAAGTGTGACCAATGGTCGATTGTCTAGTCCTAACACTAGGTATGAATTTAGCCCATTATATTTAGTGATGGGTTCAAGATGCAATATTTACATCTAAACTATACGCAACCCCAAAACTATGGGGGTTCAGTTGTTTGGGTTCCATTTCTAATTAGACTAGATTAATTTTTAACCTGGACTTTATTTTAAATACAAAAAGAAAAGGAGTACTTGTGGCACCTTAGAGACTAACCAATTTATTTGAGCATACGCTTTCGTGAGCGACAGCTCACTTCATCGGATGCATACTGTGGAAAGTGTAAAAGATCTTTTTATACACACAAAGCATGAAAAAATGGGTGTTTACCACTACAAAAGGTTTTCTCTCCCCCCAACAGCAGGAAAGTGGGGTGGGGGGAGAGAAAACCTTTTGTAGTGGTAAACACCCATTTTTTCATGCTTTGTGTGTATAAAAAGATCTTTTACACTTTCCACAGTATGCATCCGATGAAGTGAGCTGTAGCTCACGAAAGCTCATGCTCAAATAAATTGGTTAGTCTCTAAGGTGCCACAAGTACTACTTTTCTTTTCACGAATACAGACTAACACGGCTGCTACTCTGAAACCTGTCATTTTAAATACAGCAACCCTATTCTCCTCCATATAGAATTGCTTGAAAATGGCAAAAAATATTTAATGAAAAGTTTTGTCAATTTTTTTTTCAGTTTTTCAATTAAATGTATGAAGGATTTGACCTGTTCTACTTTAACTGTTCACTGTTCAATTAGGTGGGTGAGATGTCAGCTACAACTGCTGTCCTACATTCCACTTCAAAACGGTTGTGCCAAAAACCCATGTTAAATTCTACTGAATCAGCAGCAGCTTAAACTGCTTCTAAGCCCAATGTGTTCTGTCCCACACATTGATTTTTTTTCTTTCCAGTTGTTGCTGCAGCTTCTGTTTCTTGGAACTCAAGCTGGAGTTCCATCTCCTGCCCTCGGTCCATCGCAAATTTCAAGAGGCAGTGCCTTCGGGAAGCAAAAAAATAACTAAAAAGGGATTTTGAATGCCTGCAGAATACACAATATGACCAGAATGCAAATCAGACATTCTCTGCATTGAATCAAGCAGCCGCTAGCTTTACAACAAAGTGTGATGCCAATGAGTATGTATCATGAGAGAAAACCACCAAACTAAAGTGTGAGTTAGTGATGGTAACAATGATTCATGCCTTCTAAGGTTATATATTTTATGATTTTTTAAACTGGAAGATACGAAAATATGTGATCATATATAACATTATGATAGAAATCTGAGATTGAAAAGTCATTTGTTTATTCTCCTGCCAGTAGAGGCCTGGTCAGGTAGTCTCCAGATATAGTAAACAGAGTCTACAAGAAAGTAAAAGGAAAAGTTTTGAAACCTGTGAGAGCCAAACTCTGAGTAGCTCTTTCACAAGGCCCCACAGGAAGGCTAATCACAACTGCTGTCCCTGCATTTGAGGAGCAAGGGGACTGCTCCTCTGCCTGCAGATTGGCACAAAAAGGATGGGGTGAAGAGCAGGACCTGATCCAGAGCTCTGTGAAGTCAGTGGAGAGGCTCCCATCAACATCAATTGACTTAGAAAAAAAGGCTTTGGAGAAGGCTGCTCCTTCCTGTTTATCTGTGCTCTGGGAAGCTTGGGATAAGACTTTTTCAGAGAAGAAAAATTCCTCCTTGAATTCTCCTTATGGTGGCAATGCTCTCTAGCACAATCTAACGTAAGAAGAAGCAAAATCTGTACTGGGATTCTTGTGAAACAATTAAAATGACATACCTTCTATTTGGTCTAGCTTCCTACTTAAAAGAGAGGGTTGGTTAGTTGGCACAAGTGAACCTTTTACTGACTGAACTCTACATTCAACATGCTTCTTGTTTGTAATGATTTCCAAGCTTTGCAGTGAAGTCACAGCAAAGACCAATGTTGAGAGATCACAGACTATTATAATAGAAAAAGCTAATGCATAGAATGCACCAGATGGATACAAGATTTTAAAGAAAACTATTCCTCATTGACCTCAGTATCTCTCTTCCCTTTATCAAGGTAGAGATTGCATACAGTGAAAGAGGGAGGAGATGGGAACACCACAAAGGTCTTGCTCTCTGCTGTGGTGTCAATGAGCAATGCAATAGGAGGCAGCAGCAAATACACAGGCTGAATTGAGATTGATTGTGGGTGATTGTTGTTTTTTTAAAAGCATAAAATAGGAAACCCAGAATAAAAGTTGAAGAAAACCTATGGATCTGTCTCAGACTCATCTGATTTCCTGTATTCCCTACCATGTGTGATAGAGGTAGGACACATGGGGTGAGAACACCATGTTACCATACCAATTAGCTGCTTACAGTGAACTTGGATACAGCCAAACTACATTCACAAAGAAAATGAATAAAAGTTGAAAAATATTTTAGAGAATCAATATGTTAATTGCAATTTTGGCTATAAAAAGCCTCAGCTTACTAGGAAGTAGTTCTGGGGATGAAAAAAGCTTCAGTGTAAAAGAACTCCATTGGATAACTACATGACTCAGGACTTTGGTAAATGGATACAGAACTAGGTTAAGTGACCAGAAGTTGTTACATCTGATGACTGTTCAACATCTACATAAGATTATTTTGACATTCTTGGTGCATTTCCCCAGGGACAGGTAGTCCCGCAACTGGTAACCTGTTGTGAATTCTTAGCACAGAAGTCAAGAATCACATAGGGATGTCTCCTCCAGATCAGGGTTGAGACATATATGTGGGGAATTTCTCTCTGCTGCTGACCACTCTTCTTGTAACCAGAAATCCTTACTATATAAACAGTGATCATTCTTCCATGTTTCTTCATTTTCTACAATGCCATTTTCCATGTGGTGTTCAGGTGTTTGAGTAGTGAGTGTGCCATTGACCAGTATGTCAAATCACGTAGAAATATGAGGAGAAAGTTCACCCTCTGATTGCATCAGAGCTGTATTTCTCTTTTAAAATAAACTACCTAATTTTCCAAGTGAAATGAGTTTGGTTGTCTCAGACTGCTCTGTGAATACAACAGAGCACTTTAGCCTCCAGTGCTGTCAACCTGGCACCTTTCACGAGCACTGGTTTTACGCATTTTTGATAAACACTGCATGGTCATCTTTGATCTATGCATTTTATGCATACAAGTGCAGAAGGGCACAGCCTCTACTAGAAATTGGTTTTCTCCATTTATCCGCAAGTGAACTACACAAAGCTGAAATCTGCAGGGCAAATGAACCCCCTCGTCTATTTGCCTTTTCATTGACCTCAGTCCCACATTGAAGGAAACACCCCTTTCTATAAGGACGAATGTCAAGTCAGTATCCATGGTAGCTCATTTCTTTGCCTTTTCTTAAGCAAGGATCATCCACTGGGCTGAATGCTGTGTATCAGGTTTTTATTATATCCACAGGCAATGCAGCTGAGACTATCAAACTCATATCTTACAAGACAGTGAGAGCTGGACTCTAGAACTGGAGGTAGGTATCCCTCTCACTCTTGCATGAAAGTCAGTGTTTTAAGGAAACCCTGCATTCCAACTCTGTAACGGCTGAGTGCCTGTGAAGAATAAGGGCAGATGATTTTGCTGGTACTTTACATGCAGAACACAAGAAGGCTGCAGCTTTTTCATTCTAACTAAGAAGTGTTGCCTGTTCCCGAACATTTTCGGCACAGAAAGTTATCAACAATTCCAAACACATGTGCAGCTCAAGGAAAGGTTAGATTCCACTGAGACTAGCCTTCATAAGCCTCTTTGCCATTTTCAAAGGCCATTTAATTGTGAGCTTTGGTGTTGGGTGTGGGAGGGGATGTGTGTGTTTGTGCATTGTGAACACCATCTGAAGTGAAATGCCAGCTCAGCAATTCTAGGCTGTCTCAAAGACACCTGGGAACACTACCATCTTTAACAGATCTGCTGAAAAGTGTTTGCCATATTTCCTAACTCTGGTTAGGAACTAGACCCTATAAAGTCAGAGAAATATTACTTTTTTCCCCCCTACAAGTTCATGCCTCTCTAACTTATCAAGATGCAAAAGGGGAAAGAAAAATAAAGCTAGCCCTGGAAGAACAACAGATGATAGCGGCGCGATGGTGACTGGCACCCTAAAATACATAGATAGTTCAGTGGGATAAAAGCACCATCTTTGTACATATGATGCGACTTATTAAATCAGTGGTTCTCAAACTATTGTACTGGTGACACCTTTCACATAGCAAACCTCTGAGTGCGACCCCCCCTTATAAATTAAAAACACTTGTTTATATGTTTAACACCATTATAAATGCTGGGGGTGGAGGCTGACAGTTCGTGACCCCCCCATGTCAGAATCTCTTGGCTCTATGAGGGGTCCCGACCCCCAGTTTGAGAACCCCTGTATTAAATGAATTTGGTAGTCTCAACTCAGTCCTTAGAGGATGATGATAGATGATTAAGCAATTTTTTTTTTAAATCAGGACTAGCACAACACTGGGATAACAAAGATTTTTCTGAATAGGATTCAGGTGCATAGGAAACTTTGCAAAAACACTTTGCTATCCTATATCTGCATATAACCAACACAACTTCTATATCATTGCCAAGAGTACAAGGATGAACCCGATTATTGTCAGAAGAGATGACAAAGTAGCGTGATAAAAACTTGAAATCAAGAATTGATGTGATGAATGATAAACTAAACTATCAGTTCTCTATTATAATATGTCCAGTTTGAGTAAAACTAAATGTCTTTGCCCCGTTTCAGCTTGCATTACCTTTGAAAAACACAGGCAGCAAAAGGAGTAGAAAAAATTCTCCTTCATAAATCATCTTTAAACCTTTTTAAATTGTTCTTGATTTTATTCATTCTGCCAGTTTTAAATTTCAGAGATTTGGTCTCCCCTGTTTATTCATTGCTAAGCTTCACAGCAGAGAATTTGAGTATGGAACTGCACCGCACTCTCTAAACTGTTACATTCCTCTTAATTTGTGATTATACTAAAGCAAATTCCACCAGCATTTTACTTCAAAATGCACTATGGACTCTGTGTGTGAGAGAGTGTGAGTGTGAGAGAAGCAAATTCTGTCAGGTGGCAATAAACAAACGGCAACACATATTAGCCAATAATTAGAAATTAAATTATTTTACAGTGTGCTGCACTACGATTCAATTTATATTGCCTTTCACCTTTCTGGTTTCAAGTAGAGTGCAAGGTTCTTACAACAACTTGATGGCTGCTGTCAAAAAGCCAGAATAAATATGACAGAGTTGGGTTTTTTCTTTTGTAAAACTAACATTAAACCTTTAAAAATGCAACTTTAACTACTTGTTCTTTATTTAAAAAAGACATACTGTTGGCCACTCAAAATAAGACTACCTTGCAATCAGTGTCACTTATTGCTTAAAACATCTTTCCATTATTTCCCAGGGAGAAAATTAATCTTCCAAATCGATGTGAAAAGACTAAAACAGTGCTCTAAAAAGGCAGAATTCTCCTGTGATTTGCGAAGGATTATTGTTTGTGTTCCACTATAAATCTGGAGTCCATGGAGCCGCACAGTGATGATTTTCCTTTAATCCTGGGACCAACGTTTTAAAAAAAATAAAAATAAAACCACCTTGGCTTTTGCCAGCATTATCAGAATACTGAAGAGAGGCACGAATACATATTAAAAGTTTCTGCTAATATTGACAGTGAGCAGTAAGATGGGGCCACATATCAACTGCTTAGTATTTTATAGTAACTATTTTTTCTCTCTTTTGATGTTTAGCATTTTATTTTGTGCAGTATGTCATGGGCAAAGATTACTACTCAGTTGTTAAAGCTGGTGAGCCAGCCCCTCCAGCTGTTACTTGCCCATTGATCTATTTGCTTTTCAAAGCTTATCCCCTCCACTTCTGCCAAAGCAATTTTACTGCAAGGTCTTGTTGAATCCAGGATCAAACAATGATGACTGCAACCAATTCCTTAGTGGTAGAAGGTCTTTGACCTTCTATATAACTATGTTTCTTGTTTCCTCAGCTCAGTACTCCATAGGCATGTGCCTCTAAACCCATTCTCAGCCAAATTTAAGCTTGCAATGAGAGCTGGAAAAGTGAATATATCCCAGGAAAGGGCAGGTTTTGCAGTAACACACTTCAAAAGAGAGCCTCATAAACTAACTACATCACAGAGACAACTTGTGTGTTTCACACACACAGTATACAAAAAATACATACACAACATAAAGCAGAGTAAAAACTATTACACTAAAACATTATTTCCAAACATACATTAACCACAGAACTACCACTCACCTAGGTGTCCAAATTTTAAACATGTCTATGGAAGTTCATTCATGAACCAAGCTATAAAATGTACTGTAGGCAGAATGTTTAAATTGAGCTGTAAGAAAGCTAGGCAGATATAACAACAAAGTACAGTATTCCATTCAGCTGTAAAACATTAACAACAAGAAAAAGAAATTATACAAACTGTCATCTCTCTTTGGCTTCCCGCAAACCGTTTGATCATATCTCTGGCACATCCCTGACTTCCTGGCTTGGCTTTACGGTTTAACTGCTGGAGGTTCCCCTGGCCTTTTAATATTATGTAGATATAGGTTAAATATCTTGCATGTTCCAACTAGACCTATTTATCCTGAAATAGAGGGCACATAAATGAGAAAATGAAGTGAATTAAATGTCAGTTCAAATTCCCAGAAGAAATCAGGCAGAAAGTTGACCTTTCGTGTGCTGAATGAAAGGTAGAAGTGCTTCCCCTCTGCAATCTTTAAACAAGATTTTTAACAACATTACCGCTCTGTTCTACACACATCTATGCTGCAGGGTTAAAGGCACGCCAAGGAGCAACGCTTCAGATCGTTAACATTTTGTTCGTGCAAAACGACAGGGATGGGGGGACGGCTGCAGCGTGGAGACGACGGAGCTACTAACACTCTGAAAATCAAAATCCGTAAGCAACACCCTCCACGCGTGCCGGCCCCAGACGGGACTCTCCAATCAGCGGAACTCCGCCGCCGGAGGGGAAAGAGTTAACCCTGCCATTGGCCACAACTACAAGCACCTGCAGCCGGAACAGGAGGAAACAGCTGGGAGGGAGGCTGTCGCCTGCGGGCTCCCCCCCGTGCAAAATCCCTGCCCAAGTTTCATTCACCTTCCCGGAGCTCGGCTCGGCTCCCCCCCCCCAGCGCGGCCGCAAGTGCAAGATCTGAAGCCAAGGCAGGGGAAGAGCTGCGCTCAACTCACCCTTTGAGTTGTTCCCTCATCGCTCGACGACTCAGCGAGGGGGCGCGGAGCGCAGTCCGAGGCTCAGCCGGGCTAAGGCGCGCGAAGGCAGCACAGCGGCGGGGAATAGCACTGCGGTGGAACGAGCATTGCCGGGCTAAGGGCAGCGGGGGGAGGGGAGGCTGCAGGCTAGACAGGGTGGAGCTTCCAGCCTCTGCTCCTCCCTCCACCTATTGAACCTGCCATTGCGAAGTAAAGGACTCAAAGAAAGGGAACAGTTTGGGATGAAAGAGGAGGGAATTATTTAAGGTGGAACTAAGGAATGTGACCTGGAGTGTGCAGCGTGAGTCCCTGGTGCTAAAACTATCTGAACTAGATAGTTTCTTCAGTTTAAAGAACTGATCTCGGTACAAATTGATCTAACATCATTAGTTATTTCTTTTACAGTTCAAGATTTCGGTGCTGGTGGTGGGACAGGAGCATGAAATTTACGAAGAATCCAAACTCTTAGACCCTGCACGTGAAAAGAAGCTGAGTCCTGACACAGGAAGCGAAAAAGTTCTCCGAATTTTAATTGCCTGTCATTGTCTTGAAAACGCCGAGTTATGTTTTAACTAGGCTTTTATACCCTTTTGTTTTTAAGGGGACAAGGCACAGGAAATTGAAGAGCTGTAAAAGCTTCAGGCATCTACGTCTTTTTAAGACAGAGGCTTTGTTGGCATTAAAGGAAAAAACAATCCCAAATCCAAACCACCGCCAGACTGTTGGGTTTTTTTAAGTGATATCACACCTCTGGGTTTTGATTAAAGGAAAATAGAGTCATAGTTTTAAAAATATTTAAATGTATACAGATGCAGCTAAGCACCTACTACATACCTTTGAATATTGGGCCAGAGTCCCTGGAGGTCATCACCGTAGAAACGGGATGGTTAAAGTATAGCAGGGAGTCTGATTCAGCCCACTGCCAATTTAACCTTTGAATCAGAGCATAAGTTCATGAACTGCTGCTCTACCCCTTGGCTTGAAGTGGTTTCCATTATATACAGGATTTACAGTTTGGTTCAATGGCTCTCAGCACCGCCACTGTAAAAATTATTCCAACAATATGGATTAGAGGTTCACAATGAAATGCTCAAACTTAATTAACTGGAGGCCACTGTAATCTGCTCCCTTTTTTGCTTTGGCAAATAAGGTGCATCTCACAAGCACCTGGAAGGTTCCCTGTTGTGCAAAATTTGGATACCCCTGCTTTCACTAGGGAAAGTATATTAAGTATTTTATCATATCTGCAATTACATTATAAAGTACGTGAACATAACATACTAAAAAGAAAAGGAGTACTTGTGGCACCTTAGAGACTAACAAATTTATTTAGTCTCTAAGGTGCCACAAGTACTCCTTTTCTTTTTGCGAATACAGACTAACACGGCTGTTACTCTGAAACATAACATATTAAAGTATATGTAGTACTTTATCACTGATTCATAACTACTGCCAAGTGGATAAACCAACTTCAAAGATTATAATAAAGACATAAAGATCAAGAACTTAGGAAATCATCTCTGGCAGCTTACTTGGGAATACCTATAATACCTGTGGGGAAGGCAGAGATCTCTTGTCATTCTCTTCTATGCCTCCTTTTTCACATCTATATTTAAATTATCATCTCAAGCTTGAAGTCAGATGTTTCCTCTGAACTTTATGAAGTGCTTAAAAGTCTTTACATTCTCCAGCCCTGCTTAAGATGCAACACCTTGGAACATTAAGGGATTTAAAAAAAAAAAATGGCTCTTTAACATTTGGAAGATAATGGTATGTAAACCACCCCACTAAACTTTGGATCAAATTTTGAAATGGGCCTTAGCATAGCACTTGTGTTGCAGGTGCCATTCCTACCATTTAGAGTTCTAATTACTTTATTGGTAGGTGCAAGCAGGTAGTTAGACCTCTAAACTCCAGCCACAATGGAACCTTTTTTTAACATGCAATCTTTTAATTTTTGTTCTTATACATGTCACAAGCATTTCAAATCATGGGAGCTGAGAGTCTCTTCTCATGCTAGTTTTACAGCGGTTTAACTCAATTGACTATTATGGAGTTATTCTTTATTTGCAGTGGTGTGGTACTGAGTGGACAATCAAGCCCTGGGATCCTCATGATTATGTAGTTTTCTAGACCTTCAACGACTATGCACTTTTGGTGTCGTCACACAAAGGGGCTGTCTTTTAAGTCAGTCAAAGAGCCCCTATTTCACGTGGAGAACAGGAGGACACATATCTACAAGCAAGAAGAATTCTTCTCACACACAGCTCCACATATATTCCAGTGACGACAGCACAGATTAAATAAACACAAAATTTGGTGTTTCCAGCTGATGACTTCATTTTAAACTCATGATATTTAGTGTTTGCTTTAAGGTTCAGCTCCTGGAGTTATTTAATAAAAAAAAAATGTCTAGCCCATGCGATTTTGGAGAAACACTTGAAAATATGAACCTTAATGTCTCAAAAACCAGAGTGCTAATACAGGGTCAAAACTTATTATTTTTAAATCTCATGATGTTTAAGACATTTCGCATGATTTTTGAGCACTTACGATTAGCAATACTTCCACATTGTGTGCTTTGGTAAATAGGATGGAGAATTTAATTATCTATGCAGACATAAATTGCCACACATATCTTGATCCAAAGCCCACTGAAGTCAGTGGCCTATTCCATTGACTTTAGTGGGCTTTGGATTAGACCAAAAGGTGTATTAGATATATTAAATCAGAGGTGAATGAGGTGGAACAAAGAAATATACTAAATCAAGTATACAGCCAACAATCCCACCCTCTTCCATTTTTATGTGGGCGTTAGGGAGATCTCTTTCTCTCTCTCATATTTCAACCTATTATAAACACAATTTCTTTAAAAAAAAAAAAGTGAAGTTTAGTATCTTCGTTGGGATAAACTTCACACTTCATTAAATGCACAGAACAGTTGCCTGTTTAATTCAAAAGAAGTCAGAGTACCTTTAGCCTGAAGCCTAC
This sequence comes from Eretmochelys imbricata, assembly GCF_965152235.1. Classification (NCBI taxonomy): domain Eukaryota; kingdom Metazoa; phylum Chordata; order Testudines; family Cheloniidae; genus Eretmochelys; species Eretmochelys imbricata. Next base: position 148,908,973 of record NC_135572.1, read on the forward strand.
AGTTTTACATAAAAAGTAAGCAATACCTTCCTTTGTGAAGAAGTATAGTATGTGGCACTGATAGGGTTGGTACAGTCTTTCCATTTTTACAATTTAGTGTCTCTTCAGCTCTCTGGTCCACCTTAACAGCAGCTTGATACTGCCATTTATCACATTTTGTCTTCCTTTCCCATAACAGAGTGCCAAGTAATAGGAATTTAAAAACTACTGAAATTCTGATACTTTGCACAATCTTCTTTCTCCTTCAGTTACAAATAAAGCATTGTATTCAATTAGACTCTCAGCAGGTAAAAACCCCAATTAGTGAATTCATTCTGTTGGCTTTTTTTCTACCTTACACCCACACACACAGGTTTTTTGGGTTTTTTTATAACATTAAAGGGGAATTTTGATTTGTTTCTCAATTCAGAAGCAAATTAACCTGTGATCCCCCTTCCCCCACCCAATCAAACTATTACCTACTGACTGACAAGTGGAAAACATAAAGGTTGAAAGATTAAGGTCTATTGACTGCCGAAAAAAATCCATTTATGTGGTTTTGATTGTTTTTTGCAAATCCATAAAAGTTTTTAGCTATTCTGGTCTTCCTAAAAATTCATTTTTCTTCTCACTGAAAACTAGCAATGCCAGTACAATCCAAAACTGGTAAATGCACTGCCCCCTGCATGAAAAAATTTTTAAAAGGTTATACTCATATGGAGTAACTACTTATAAAGGATAGCTCAGTGGTTTGAGCATTGGGCTACTAAACCCAGGGTTGTGAGCTCAATCCTTGAGGGGACCGTTTAGGAATGGGGGCAAAAATTGGGGATTAGTCCTGCTTTGAGCAGGGGGGTTGGACTAGATGACCTCCTGATATCCCTTCCAACCCTGATATTCTATGATTCCTAAAAAGATTATATTTAATTTGTAGTTAAGACAATGACTACCTTTGGCCTTTTTCAAGTGAAGAATATCTGCATTTTACATTTATTTTTTAAATGTCACTTATTTGTTGAAGGAAATTCTTCTCCATGTAGTGAATGAGATAAATATTTTTTATTTCAGTCTGAGGAGAGTTCTAATTATTTTCCCATAGTGATTTAGTTCAACAGGTTTTAAGAGTCAATTTATGCACTTAAGAATTTACACTGTGACTTCATCAGGATTGGGAAACTAATTGTTAGGAACCGGGGAATTGCCATATTGGACCAGAGCTATGGGCCATTTAGTCCACTATCTTGTTTCTGACATTTACTAGCACTAGATGTTCCCAAAGAAGGTACATGAAACCTCACAGCAGGCAGATGTGGGATAATCTGCCTCCAATAAAAATCTCATCCTACTCCCTAACAGTTAGAGATTTATTGTTCTGAATCACTTTTGAAAATTGATGATAAAAGAGTTTGTTACATGGTTGTACTGTTCAGTATAAACAGGTATACATTTTTTAAAAAGGGTAATAGAATCTGCTCCTTTTGTAAGCCTGTTTCTTTTTCTGTGGGGACAGGGCCATGATTTGTACAAATAACATAGTAAAATAATAATAAATATTATAGTTATATATTATACCTAGCTCTGAAATACTGCTTTTCATCTATAGATCTTAATGTGCTCTCTCAGGAAGAGAAGTATCACTATTCCCATTTTACAGATGGGGAAAATCTAAACACATATAGGTGATGTGACTTCCCTGAGGTCACCAGCAGGCTAGAAGATAACTCATATCTCAAGAGTCTAAATCCAGTGCTCTCTCCACTAAATTAGAAACTTAAAGGAACTTTTTTTTAGTGCTGATGGATGTAAAGATAGGACATTTTCTTATTAACTAAATAAGTCTCGTTTGCATAGTTCTAGGAAGCATGTAGTCTTGTTTGCAAGTGTGGTTCTTCCATTCCTCAATTAATCGAGTAGTGGATTAGCAAGGGCTTGCCCTGCATAAGAACACACTGTGGTGCACTCTTGTCAGGCTGGCTAATCCGTTACGCTATTTGAGCTGATTTTCTTTTAGTGTGTAAACAAATACTGAGAATCACTCTGGATGGCATCGTGGCACACTCCTGGATCATCTATGAGAGATGTGTGCCAAAGACCGATACCTGCAGGATTTAGCTGTCCTTATTTTCCTCTCTTCCCCTACAGCTCTCTTCAGCATGATCTCTTTTCTGGATAATACATTACTTTTTGCTGTTTGCTTCACTGCCAATGGAAGTACAGTAAAATATTTTTAAATGTCATTAAGGGGAATCATTTCAGTATATTGGAGTAATTTCCCTCAACAATACCTTCTTACGTTGCGCAGATTAAAGCTAAAGTCCCATTAAAACATTCATAAACATATACATCAGGAGACTCTATCAGTTATTTATATGGTAGATTAGTTAGGGGAGTGGCAGAATTCCATACATAGGACCAGGTGAAAACCTGACATGTTCATAGTTGCTTCTTATATATAGGTGGACATTGGTTCATGCCACAAAACCATAGCACATCTGACAAGTGGCATACACAAGGGTCACGCTGTAATGATAAACTGAGACACTCTTGGAAGAACTGTGAGGGTTTCATTTTAACAAACACTTTTCTATATAGCTAATGAAAAGGAGCAACTGATTCCACTGAACAGAGCCAGCTATAGAGCACGCATGTGCTGGCCAAAACTTATTTTGCAATAAAAGTTACAATACATGCAACAAACTAATGTGCAAAGCAGAGAGCACTGATGCTTTTGCCATACCAAGGCCTGAGTTTCTTATGAATGTACAACAACAATACACCCTCTAGAATTTTTCAAAAAATCCCTTGGGTCTGTATTTGCTTCCGCTGTTGTAGTAGATTAGCCTGACTAAAACTGAAATCCTAGTCGCTCTACAGGACAACATATTGCAGAGTCTTGGATGCAGCATGTGTGTGTCTGTGCCACACCACATTCCACACTGTTGAACAAGGAGGCCGGATAGGGGTCCTGTCATTTTAGAAACCTTTGATGCACACATGAATTTTGTCCTGTTGAAGTCTTGGGAAGCCTGAGTTGGAAAAGGGGAAAGTGTTCTGTAACTGATGCAACAATCCTGACAATTTACACTGGCAGAGTGGTTGTTCACTCCATTTCCAGGGATGATACCTGAAACAGGAGCAGAACCTGCACTGTAGTTTTTGGAACTAATTAAATCAAATGCGTCACTGGGGTAGCACACCCAGACGCCACAGGAATAAGGGACTGCTGACATAAGCATTGATAACTCTCCTCCTAGGGTGACCAGATGTCCTGATTTTATAGGGACAGTCCCGATTTTTGGATCTTTTTCTTTTATAGGCTCCTAATACCCCCCACCCCGTCGCAATTTTTCACATTTGTTGTCTGGTCACCCTACTCCTACCCCTTCCAGACCATGAAAGAGGACAGTTTCAAAATATGGAATAATTCCTACCTTTAGGGACAGAGATGAATGGAAACAGCAATAGTCACAACAGTGGAGAGGTCAAGGAAGTAAAATGTTGACAAAACATTGGATAAAATAAAATCATTAAAAAAATTGAAGGAAAATAAATGTGATTATTTGAAAAGCAAAAAAAAAAACAAACAAACTTCTAATAAGCAAAATTACATGCTAACATTTGCAATCTATGAATCAGAGGTGAAAAATAATAATTATGCCATAGTCAATTCTTGGTTTGAGGAATTTGTGTTAGCAAAATGAATGGTTATCCCTTCGTTGACTTAGATTGAGAAATAAATGGAGCCTAATAAGGATAAATTAAACAACAAAACAAGCAAGTTACACTCCTTACTTTTCTCTGCATGCCCAGTTAGAAATAAATAACTGTTTTCCCTGCTGAGAGATTAAAATGAACAGCACTTTACAATCTCTCTTGCTCACTCAATCTCTCTTTTCACTCCACAATCTCTCTTCCTATGCACACAGTTATTTTTTTTTTTTTTGGTACACAAAAGCTGACTTCCCAAATCATTAACCTCTCTACTGTCTCCTATCAGTGTATTAATCTCCTCTAAAGCTAGGAACTCTACATCTGGCATTCCGACTTCATTCAGTGCTCAGGGAATTTGATTCTGGCTACTGATCATTATGCAGGCTTGGGAATGCATGCCACTAACAAGCAGCCCTCTGTTCAAAAGGCTTCCAAAGTTCTTAAGGAGGAAGCATTCCTTTCCTTGCTTTTATCTAATTTATTTCTGTTTTGCAATCCATAAAAAATATATTTGACCCTGTCTGTAGCATACATTTATTTCTGAATAAAACCATACAAACAAAAAAAGGTTTTTGACAGTTACCAAAGACATTTTCCAAAAATATCTCAGGCAAATAATATACTGAAGAGAAAATATTCTACATGAATAAAAGCCAGGTAGATTAAGATGAAACTTTGCATGCTGGGACCTAAAGACGGCAAGGCTCTACCTATGTATTAAAGATGGCAGCGTGCTGTCCTCAATAAGGCCACTGAGTGAGCAAAGTTTGGGCAATTTGGAATGAATGCACACATTTTTGTGTAACTTGTCTCTTAAAGAGTGTTGTCTTGTGCATCTTTGTAACTTTTGTCACCTTGAAGTATTGTTCTGCTCTGAAAAATGGCATCATGGAATTCAATATTTATTGCCTTTCAATGGCCCCTTTTGTATTTATATGTCTATGTATGGTCCCCATGATGATACCTGTTACAGCAGCTTGCAATTAATTGAGGAAATTATCCTTGCAACACTACTTGAGGTAGGGACAGAGGTGAAAGTAAGCCGGTATGGTCCAGTATGGCGTACCGGCAAGAGCCAGTACACAGCTGACTGTACCAGCAGGGGGAAGCTTCCCCAGGCCGACAATTTAAAAGGGCCCTGGGCTCCCAGCAGCAGCCAGAGCCCCAGGCCCTTTAAATTGCCACCGGAGGCCCATGGTAGCAGTAGCAGTAGCAGTGGCCGGGAGCCCCAGGGCTCCAGCAGCGATTTAAAGGGCCCGGGGTTCCCAGCAGCGGCTGGAGCCCCTGGCCCTGTAAATCACCACCAGATCCCTGCTGCTGGAGCCCTGGGGTAGTGGCAGCAACAGCGGCTGGGAGCCCCAAACCCTTTAAATTGCTGCCGGAGCCTCAGGGCTCCCGGCCGCCGCTACTGCTACCCTGGGGCTCCGGTGGCAATTTAAAGGGCCCAGGGCTCTGGCTGCGGTAGCAGTGGCTGGGAGCCCTGGGCCCTTTAAATCACCGCCAGAGCCCTGGGGCTCCCAGCCTCTGCCTCTACCCTGGGGCTCCGGCAGTGGGGCTCTGGCGGTGATTTAAAGGGCCAGGGGCTCCGGCTCCTGCCGGGAGCCCCGGGCCCTTTTAAATTACTATCCTGGGGAAGCTGCCCCCTGGGGTAGTGGTGGCGGCTGGGAGCCCCAGGGCTCCGACGGTCAATTAAAGGCCCCTGGCCCTTTAAATCAACACCAGAGCCCCAGGGCTCCCGGCCACCACCGCCGCCGCTACCATGGAGCTCTGGAGGCAATTTAAAGGGCCTGGGGCTCCAGCTGGGCTTTATATAAATATTTTGTTAAAATCCAGAAGAAAATGCTAAGAAGCACTGCTTAAATGTCTTCTCATTACTGTAGTTAGTTAACAGAATTGAATAGTCATAAATATATATTTGCAATGTTTAAGAAGTTTGGATTCAACCAAATACATCTCAAAACACAATACATCTCAATAAACTTAACTTTCAGTTAACACCATAAATCAATTCAATTTTCTAACTTTCCACTGAAGGTCAAGTTGCACCTCACTAGATGTGCAAAGCAAGGCAAGGTGAAGATCTTCTTTCACATCTCTTGGTCAACTTAGCACTGTAAAAACTAGAGATGAAAATTGGAGCATGCCCCATTCATACATATCAAAGTAGGACCCTTAGTATATAAGACCTTGATGTAAGTGGATGACATTTTAATGACTACTAGAAATCTACCAGAATCTATCCTTAAATTTCTAGAACTGTCAACACCATTGGTGGCTTTGCAGACTATAAAATCTGCCAAGTATCAAAACATATGTTCCTTTTCACACTGAACACTTCCTTTTAAATAATCAAACAGACCAAAAGCTTCTTCTTGACCTTTAAAAACTCTCTTCTGTGAATGCCAGTTCAATCTTAAAATAAACTACACAGATCTAAAATCCTATGGATCCATAAAGATGTTCTTTATGGGCCACATCAACATTCTCACCTCCCCTATTTCTGTTGTTCCCCTGGAGCACATCACTGGACATTTCAGCTCAGTTTTTCTTTTCACCCCATAAACCAGATCTTCAACAGCTTTATCTAACTTGGTAAACAGTGAAGTCTTCAACAGAAAATACGTATGCCAGGGCTAAACAGAGGTCTGAATGTAGCAGCTATTAATCTTTATCATCCTTTTTACCATGCGACACTATGCCAGATGGTATACAAATGTTCAGAGTAATTATCCCTCTATTTATCAATCACAAGAAATATCATTACTCCATATTGCTGTCTTTCTAAGTTACCTACTCCTCAAAAGAAAAAAAAAAGATGTTTATTTCACAGCACCCCCACTTTGGGATAACAGTCTTTTACACTGGCAAACTTACCCTAACAAACATTGGGAATCTCATGACATCTATTGTGTAGGAGAAATGCCCACAGCAAATAAACTGAGCTTTCCCAAAGTGAAAAAAGAAATATCAATTAGACTTGTACCTCCCATTTTAGTAAATAATACATCAATTCCTATCCTCAATCTTAAAATACAAAGAAATCCACTTGTCACATTTAGAAGATATGGGGCCAGATAATCAACTGGTTAAAATCATTATGTTTCCACTGGTGTCAATGGTGCTACTCCCATTTAGACCAGATAAGGATCTGATTCATCTTTGGAACCAAATTTCATTTTGCAGGCAGTTACCACAAATTCATTCAATATCATTATAGTAATCTGCATCAGTCCAAAGGAAATGCAGGGAAGACACTAAGCTTACCTGGCCCAATAAAATCTGGGTTCAAACACGCCGCACATGATTATCTTTCTATTGTATTAATGAAACGTATTTTTGCTTTATGTGCATCGCATTCTTTGTCAGTCTGATACTGTATCTCAAGACTGTATTTTTTTTTGTTTACAATAGTTTTATTACTGCACTTGTACCTATTTTCTTTCCCTAAAAATATGTAATCATTATTTTGCAAATTACAGTCCCTGCACCCAAGAATATAAAATGTAAGACACTTTCTACTTGTTCTAATTCTTTTTAAAATTATGTATTGGAGAAATTAATTTATTAAGGACAAAGTATTTTGCAAAGATTTCCTTAATTGGGACATGACTGCAGTTACGGGACTTTTGCCTGAGTAGACTGAACAGGGGATAAAGGACTGGACCCTGAATAGTCAATTGGCTCTAGCAATCAATATATTTATATATCTTAATCAAAACTCTTCAGAGAATTTATTTTTAGTAGTTTCTCAAAACTAATTATTTATGCAGTCACATTAGAACATTGACAATTTAGGAGCTGGGAGAAGTGAAATATATTTCTTGTTTGTGGAGCTTGCTACCTTGATTGATAATCTTCCAGTATCCAGAACTGAATATGATAGTGTTTTAGATTCTATGCCATATTATTCTTCTGACAATTTGTTTAGTAAACATTACTTTTAAATGTAGTTAACATTTATTCTAAAACAGTTTAAGAGAACCAAATACAATAAAAATGATCATTTGGTGATGATGGTGCACTCGGCTGTGTCACAGATGGAGAAAGTAATTGTGTTTGATAGCTATTTCCATGTTAATGTTGTATGTTAAAGTATTAAAAAATGTGCCAGTAATTTGGAGAAAACAAATAAGGCCAATTTGACTAAATCTATATGGATGCTATTTAATACCATAAAATAGTTTACAGAATGGCTAAAGGAGTTCTGCTTTCCAAACTGACTTTTGTAGTGGCTGTTTATCTGTCACAGAAGAAAGTCAGTGGTTTTGCACCAGGGCAAAAACGAACAAACGAAAACAAAAACCACAAACCTCCCCCGCAAATCACCTCTTTATAAGGGCTTTTTTGTTCAATTATATATGATCAAGTTAAAGAAACTAAAAATGAGTACGTTACCTCACCCACCTTGTCTCTCTAATATCCTGTGACCAACATGGCTACAACAACACTGCATATTGACATCAATGGCATTTAAGCATGTGTTTAAGTGTTTTGCTGAATTGGGACTTAATCTCCGTGCACCGTGCCCAGCAACCCTTGGCCTTTCTGGCAAGCCTATCAAGAGAAGTAGCAATTGATGACAATTGTGATTTTTTTCTGAGATGTGGACACCTGTCCAGTAAGGGGCTGGATTGAGATCACGTATTCATATTACATAGCCAATAAAGAGCATTTGGATCATAATTTTTTTTTGGCCACTACTACCCTGGTCTGGCTGTGAAACAATCACCTTGGATTGAAAGCTCTGCATCAAGCTCCTCATCTATCCAGTTCAGCAAGAAAAATACATTTAAACCAATCTTTCCCCTACAAACTCCTTTCTCATATAGGTGATTGGGCCTGATTCTCCTTTCGATTACACCAGGGTGAAATAAGGCTAACTTCACTGAAGTCAATGGAATTTCACTAGAAATTGAGAGTAGTGCAGTGTAAAACACATGAGAGTAGAATCAGAATTTAAAGAGCCCTTAATCATCTTTTTATTGGCAAAAGAAGTTCTTGACCTTTTATTGTTTTAAGCACACTGAAGCATCAGAAATCAGTGTTCAATAATCAATCACCCTGTCCCAAAGTAATGACTCTGGCTCCTTATGCTCCCCAGAGAAAAAGTTTAGACACATTTAAAAATTACGGTGGCTCTTGCAAGGATGGGAAGGGAGAAAAGTTGGGGTAAACAGCATAATAAACACCATCCAACTGTCTACTGGTAGGTGTGCTGAAATAAATAAATGATCAAAAATAATCCAATTAAAAACAAAACAAAACAGGAAGATCAGGATCAGTGTTTGAAAAACAAATCAATCTCAGCAAAACAAGCAATATGAAAGCAGCCAGGTGATTAAAATGCAGAAACTTATTTATTATACATTAGTTAGATCAAAGCTTCTCAGTAATAACAAGACATTGATCTGAGGTTGCCACCTGTCCGGTTTCACTTGCAGCTGGAATCTGCCAGGTGAAGCCATGTAAACGGTTGTCAATGGAAATTCCACTTGTGAGAAGTTTTTGTTAAAATGTGAAACTTTTCTCTTGTGTTTCACATATCATTCACCAATGCAACTACCACTGTCTCAGCAAAAATTAGACTGGATCCCTGAGGTGGGTTTCCAAAAGAGAAGATTAAAGGTAAATCCCACTTGCTGAAGATACTACGACAATGTGGGTAGTATAAGAACCTGAAGAGAAAAGAATAGCAGGCACTTTAGAATAGTATATTTTGGGGCTTTGCTTTTGGGATCAAACACATTTAGGTTTGCAATAGGCAGAGCTAAGGGCGGGGGGGGGGGGGGGGCAACATACAGATGATAAGTATCACGCCCAGGGAGAGTGTGTCCAAGGGACCGAAAAAATCCATTGCTTGGTTTTATAATTGGGGCAGAGTTTTATGTTCAGGAAAACAGTAGGGGGCATGGCTATATATCTAATGTCTTCCATTAGCAGATTTTCCAAAAAGAGAAAAAAAATAGGAAAATAATATGTATATATAAAAATGTGTGTTTTGGTGATGATCTAGTAAAAGGAAAACTGAAGGGAGAAAGAGAAATTTATATACTGCAACTAAGCAAGCCTCTTAGATTAGATTGTCTCTCAGTCTTTCCGAACCAATGAACCTGCTGTCATCTCACGATACAGACTTGGACATGATAGTGCAGTGCAACAGTGAGAGGCTCTGAAGGCTTGTATATACAAACTGAGTTTGCGGCAAGCTAGTGTGCAAATCTACTTCACACTAACAAGCTTGCCAATTAGCTTTCCACACTGTTACTTGTCTGTGGCAGTCAGTGAGCAGGTCTGGCCACAGCTCCCCACACTAGTCTCTACATTGTGGGTCTTTAGCATGTACCTGGCTCCCCATTCTTAATTTTCTCACTTGTCCTAGCATTGTGTGCCTCAGACGTGCACTGCCTGTGTCAGCTCCCCAGCACACAAACTCGATGCACACTAAGTGTCCGTGTGGACCGTGCTGCCTACGCTAAAAGTTCTGTAGTGAAATTTGATCGACCCTGCTTCAAAACGGGAGTGAACTAAAGCCCACTAAGGAACTTTTAGTGCATAGCGACAGGCTAGCGCAAGGTAGATTTACACCCCAGCGTGCTGTGAACTAATTGTTCATTCACACAGGCCCTAAAGCTCCCATGACTTTAAATGAATAGTTGAAGGAGACACACTCATACGCAAGCTGTGAGAGGAAAAAGGAGAATTAGCTGAGGTGCTCCAAAGTGATCTCTTCTATATTAGAAAAAAGAGGGGGAAAAAAGGTTAATTTGGTTTAATATTGCCTTATTCGAGAAAGATGTAAAAGCTGCCTAGTATTGGAGAGTGTGGACACCGAAGAGGGAGGGGAATTTTTTGGAAGTGTGTACATGTGTTCATATGAAATTGAGCAAAATGTATTTAGAATTGCACTGTGGAATTATCTCCCAGGGGAGTGGTGGGAGTCCCACCATTTGAATAATTTAAAACCAGATTGAGCAGAGTACAAGAGTATAACATGTAGCACACCCTGCAATGGCTGGGTAAAGGATATGGTCTGAGAGAGATTTTCCTCTGCTTATTTCTGGAATGGTGAACAAATCTACAAAAGCAAAGCTATACAAAGGGTTTTGCACTTGGCTTGCTCTAGTGACTACAAACAGAGACTCATGTTTTGCCAACAGCAAATGCTTACTCAACATGCTTTTGGCACTAATGTGAAAAACCATGGTAGAAAAGAGAAGACAGTGAGTGCCAGACTCTCATCTCATTTACACTGCTGTAAATCAGGAGCAACTTCACTGAAGTCAATGAGGGCAGTTTCCTTGGACCAGTCAAGCAGCTTATGGCACAAGAACTACCACCTTCTACTCTCCTGACCCTGGAATTCACTGGGGACTGAACTGGTCCTGGTGTAACTTAGAGCAGCCCAAGGACTGCTCCACCAGCTTGAGATTATTGGAATATGCTCCACTCTGGCCATTTACACTGCTACAATCCACAAAAAGACCTGGCGCGGGGGCATGCATAGGGAATGGAGTGAGTCACATACAGCCAGATTTACATCAGGGGACTCTCTTGCTGCCCTGATACCTTTTGTGTCACTGCAGTTAAATTTGTGTAAAACCATTGAGAAAGGAGAATCAGGCTCTCAGGCTTCGACACGAGATGAGTTTACAGTGAGACAACAAGGGTCACAGGTGCAGGTATGAAACACCACCCATATTACCCTTGCTTCCATATGGAATCTGGTGTTGGTGTACCAGGACACATACTGTGTGTTGCTTAATAAAAACTTAGACAGAAACCTCAGCAGTGGTAATATAGTTGTGAAGCATTTCAAATTGTTTTGCCTGGGCCACCCTGATAATAAAAAAGGGAAATTAAGTTTGAGATAGTAACTTCAGTTAACAGGCAGTAATTTAAAAAATAAAGCTGAATGCAATTATGGTAAGAAAAACAACCTCTTGGTGTTTCACATCTATCTCTCCATCCAAAACTTATGTCAAATAGCTCAGTTCTGATGTCAAAATCATTTTTTTAACTACTAGTGTCACAAGTGCAACTCAGTTTTTGAAAACTGTGCTGAGCTTTTTCAGTTTCATAAATCATCACCAATAAAAAAATTAAAGTTTTCGGGATCAGAATTTTGTCTGTAATTTTGATGATGATGCCTGAAGCAGACTAAACTACAGGAATACAACTTGCTCTTTTGCAACTACATCCTACTGACCAATGGTCTTAGTGGTAGGAACCTGTTTTTGTAGGTATTAGTTGGAAGGCATCAGGTATGGACAGCATGAACCATACTGTAACAGATACATCAATTCCCTGCAATATCTTTGGGAGATCTTATTGAATTAAGTTTAAATAGCTTTGAAGTCCATTGTAATATAAATATAAAGTTTATGTATTAGTATGGATATGTAACTTCTCTAGTGGGGAGACATGGCCTGCGTAAACCCTGGGAACCGCAATGAGCTTTAAAGGACTATTTTAAACAACGTGCCAGAAAAGAAGGAGCTTTGGGGATGAACATTAAGTGGGTTTCCTAAGAAATACTTGGGGGGAGGGGAATGCAAATTCCCACCCCCAGACCCAACCTTTTGAAGCTATACTCTGAGGAGAGAACCTATTTTCTGCTGATTACCTGTTTCTGGAATCCAAAGATCAAAGGCCCCAGCTGTATAAAGAAGAGACTCTGAGACTCTTGGGCATGCTTGTTCTGCACTAATAGCTGTTGTGAACTTGTAACTGCAAAAAAACCTTTTGTGGGGTTTGAAGGACAGATCACCTGCCAGAGCCCTTGTTGGATTTGAGGGGTGATCTCCAGTAATCTCATTAGCATGGGTGTATGTTCTTTTATTGTTTCAATGTTTTAGCTGTAGTGCTTTTACCTTAAGAATAAAGATGCTTGCTTAGAAGGAGCTACATGGTAACTTATAACGGTGTGAAATTACACATTTATAGCCTCTGAGGAGAAATCAAAGTGCAGATGCTGGCTGTTTTCACCATCTGGCTTGCTGGGGAACTCTCAGGGTGGGCAGGAAACTGTGCAGTCTCGAAGATGTCTGATCAGGAAGAGAGAGATGCAGGTCTTGGCCCGAGAGAGATGTAAGTCAGCGATACTTCAGAAATGGAAATGCCCCTTTTTAAATCTGATAACTTTAAGTCTCAGCACTGAAAAGAACTATGAAAGATATTCAGATTTAGGGTGAGGCTTAATTTTATAGGACAGTAAGCATTAAACTGTTGAGCACTGAATTATGGCTTCAGTGAAAGTTATTCTGTTATTAAGACACTTCATTGCACAAATGAAAATATCTGGGCAGATCAACTGAGAAAATGCTGCAAAATATCATGTTTCAGCAAGGGACAAGGGAATATGAAGGAGAAGAAAAGAACAGTTTTAGATGTTTAGAAAACACCTGACAAGGAATAAAAAGGGAAACAAGTCAACTGAGCTGATAAATTAACCTGACCTAGCAAAAAGGTGCTTGTGTAAAAGAAGAAAAATAAATGGCTGAACAAATGTAGCATATAAAGAAGTTTCAGAACCTCAATCAATAGCCACACCATCCTCTCCTGCTTCATAACACGCCGGGTGCTGAATCAAAAATGCCCTTACAGCTGCTCCACTTTGGGCAGCATTCTTGAGGACACAGTAGCAATTTTCCCTAAGTTACCTATCCAACAATATCATTTCTCATATTCTTCCAATTATACAAGTTTGGTGGCTGGAAAAAAATAATTAGCATGAGTGGTAGAGCAAGTACTCACAAGACAATCTTTGCATTAAAATGTGGTCCAGACTACGAAAATGTTTAAGAACCCCTGGTTTAATGTATTTTACACCCCTCCCCTTTGAAAAACAAGCAGTTTTTAGTAGTTAAAGTATCTCTTATGCAAAACTTTGCGAAGTAGGATATTATAGGAGGTTGGAAGGTAACAGGTGACTGTTCCTGTGGAAAACTAAAGCAGAGACTGAGAAAATAGGATTGAAAAAACATTGTTCTCTTTGTTATTACTTCTGATCAGACATACATATTACATTAGAATAGCAATTTTGTCTAATTTCCCTCCCGAAAAATGACTTGCCATCTGTGGGCCAAACTGTGCTCCTGCTGTAGTGGCTGAGTGCATTTTGCTTGAACAAGGCAGGTGCAGGCAAAATACCTGAGGAAGCACTGAGGGGATATGCTCTTTATTATGTAGTACTCTTTCTGAAGGTGCAGAATGTGCTCCCCCAGGTACCAAATGCTAGCAGGGAAGCAAGGCCTGCCCCCAGCCCAGTGAAATACAGTAGGGGAAATCCTGCCTGCCTTATCTCCCTTTCCTACTCATGCAAGACAAGCCAGGACTGAATGCTATGTCTCACTAGCTTTTAATTTATGTGCTTGTATTGCTATTTGTCAGAAAAATGGAATTTAAACATCTTATTTTAAAAAGCCCAAACTGAGCTTGGTATACACGCACAATAGACCCCACTTGATGGGATACAAGGATCCTTCTGCTTGATCAGGTACAATTTCTTAAGACTCAACAGAATCCTTTACTGAGTATGGATTCTCCGGCACCCAGTGAGAGATTTCTTACAAAACCGTATTGGTGAGCAGCAGGCTGGCAATGAATAAATGCTGCTCAGGAGGTTAGACATGCACAGCTGTAGAGATCATGAAATGTAGCTTGTGTACTCCCACCATAAATCTCAGAAACCCTGCAACAACCACATATATTTATTTTACCAGAAATGCATGTTTTGTTGGCTTCTCCACTTACAAATTAATATATATATATATATATTTGGAAACAAAAGCACAACAAGGCATTTCCTGTTGCCCTGAATGCTAATGATGGGAGACTGTTGCTATGGTGATGCTAATTTTAACGCTGTTGCCTGTGGACTTCATATGAACTGCCCATTTTAACTTCTGCAAATGTCATTTATGAAATGAAAACCCATTAATGACTGGCGAGGGCACAATGTTCCACTTTAATTAGAATAATAAGGAATGCCGATGCACAAAGTACAGGTTTGTGAATTGCTTCAGAGCCCACACTGTCAAAATTAATTACCACTGATGAGGATTTTGTTCTAATATTTTTTGGAAGGAAGCTTTAGAATAGCACAGTGGTAGCTTGGCTTGGAAATGAAAGAATTCCCTCCTTTTTAATATCAAGGTAGAACAGAATGATTTCCAGCACAGATAATATAAGAATGCTGTGAAACACATGACAGAAGGTTAAAGTTATGAGTGACTAACACAGAACTTTGGTACATTTACCATTCAGCAATGGTAAAATGTAAGTTCAGATGTTGCCAAGAAAAATAAAATCCCTTTAAAGGAGGAACTCCTCTGAAAAGCAGATATTTAGAGTTTGACAAATAGTACTTGTGTTCTTTGTAGCACTCTGCTGGCAAACTACTGGGAACTAATGAATGGATGGCTGCTGGGATGCAATTCTGATTTTGGTTGGTGGGAATGTTACTTGACTTGTTAATTATCTACAAGGACCAGGGCTGAGTAGATGAAGTGCAAAACAGCAGCAGTATGATAAGGTGAAAAAAATATTTTCCTGCATCATGCTATGACAAAGGCTGAGCACCCATGGTGAGTAAAAAATCTTCACCTACCCATTTACTTTTGAGGGAATTTCTAATAATACACACGATGTACTACGTAGATATAGTATTTCAGTATTGCATGTAATAAAGAAAAATAGTTTACTAAAATGGAAGGCATCATTGGCAGCTACTGGAAGTATACTGTATCACAGTAATTATTATTCAATTATTTCAGCTGTTATAGTGCCTAGAGAGCCTGCTGTCACGGAGTCCCCGGGCAATGATCTGGAACTGCTCCCTACGAAGCCAGTCAGGACTCTGGTGAAGTCTCCTCTCTGTGAACAGACTGTCTCCAGGGCAAATGGCTCACACGGCTTCCACCTTCCTGGGTCTGAGTATTTTTTTAATAGATTGCAAGATTTTTTTCCTTCCTATAATTCCTTCTCTCCTGTCTCATGCAAAATCCAGGCCTTACAGACCTAAGATAGAAGAATTCACTAAAAAGAAGCACTTTCTTTGGGTCCCATTCATGCTAATCTCTGAAGACCTTGTTTGCCCTGAGGGGATGGGGGCACTTGCCCACTAGTCCATCAGGGACTAGTTAAAGATTTTCAAAATAGCAAGGAAGGGAGGTGCTCAAGACAAGTCATGAGCCAACCCCACACTGTCCTCTGAGAAGGGGCAGATTCATCGGTAGACTCTGACTGCTTTGCTCTGCTTTCTAAGATGGATGTTTACAGCTGCTTTGTGGTGCCAGAGCACTGGGCGAATATTGGTAGATCTGGCCCAAGATTCTTTCTTTGGTAATTTCATTTACCACATGCCTTTCTTGAGGCTGGGCAGTGGGAATGGAAAGTAGGTCACTTGTGTGTGTAAGTATGTAGAAAACATGTAGGATTTTTTGTTTGGTCAGCCATGCACATTTTCCGTGTGTATGTTAGATCTGCTTTATTGTAGCATTGAAGAGTGTGCACCAGGGTTCATAAGGTTGTATTGCTCCAGCACAAGTTAAAGTGTGTGCACGTTAGGCTAAATGGTCATTGTGGTCCTCAGGTTCCCAGTGCTGCTAATGGTTAGCTCAAAGGATAAAAAAAAAAGATGGCTTTGGCTGAGAACGGGTGAGTCTGCAAAGACCAATCGTGACAGTGATTCTTTTTATGTTAATGATGTATTTACATACAAGTCCCCTCCCTCTTATGCCTTAGCGCTACTATATCTATCCATCACTGGAGATTTTTAAGAGCAGGTTTGACAAACACCTGTCTGGATGGTTTAGATAATACTTAGTCCTGCCATGAGTGCAGAGGACTGGCCTAGATGATCTCTCAAGGTCCCTTCCAGTCCTATGATTCTACTACTAGGCAGGAGTAACTTGATGGTCACTGAACAGTGCACTCATTAATGCAAGATTGGTGGCTCTGTGAGCTTTCCCCCTTCCCCTCCCCCCCCCCCCCCGCACATCTCAATGAAGCTTTAACAATGAAACCTAATGTTAACAATTTAAATGTCAACATTCACTATTTCACTGACGATCCTTTTAGTAAAAAAGCAAGCTAATGTGCTTATCCATCATTGTTGCATGTAGTGACAACTGTTGGGGTAGGGAGCAACGAGGCAGCTCGTTGCTGTCAACCCCTGCGGGAGTTGGGAACCAAGAATTCAGATTCCTCCACATCCTACCACATATAAAGCTATCTCAAAAGATGGAGAAATAGAGGAGATGTATTCTCCCCCTCCCTGTAACAAAAAAGTCAGCTGCTTTCTGGATACTGAAAACAAACCAATTACCTGTTCTATCCTGAACAGTAAAAGCCCAACTATCCCCTGTCTGCTTGTCAAAACTTTCAGCTTCCCCTGTATTAATTTCTGCAATAGTTATATATTTCCCACACAAAATTCTGCAGTGCGATGAAATCTATAAATCTAGAGACAGCTAAATATAAACTTAATTAAATACTGTGATCAATATGGAGCTGCCCTGTAATAATTTATTGATACTGGTTATTGGGCTGGTGTTTGATAACTAGATATTGGCCTGGTTATTGGGATGGTGTATAATGAATGAATATTGTTGGTCTGTCAGGCAGTTAGGAGAAGCATGGCTCCAGATAAGCACTTTTCAACAAACATTTAAGAGCTTTTAAGGGAAAATGCTAGAACTGTTAGCTTTGATGATTCTGGCTCTGGTCTCCTGTCAGCCTATGAAACTGGCTTGATTAGTGATTGCCAAGGCCCATGAGCACAAAGACTATACCAGAGTTTAAAGGGGAATACTCTTTTATGGGGGAACCAGACTGAAATCTAGGACTCCAAGTAAGACAGACACGTCTAGACTGTTATTTTAAAATCCTTTTTTTCTATTGCTTGTTTCCTACTGCTAAATAAACAATACATTTGGTTTGAAGAAGGCTGTCTTATTACTGTGTACCTCTAGTCACAGATGCCTGAAGGGAAGAACTGAGGGTGACTGAATTCAGTTGAACTTGCAGGGCAAGAATGGTGGATACAAAGGGTGCTGTAACCCAGGGCCCAGTCGCAGAGTGGGAGAATTGTGCGATTCCATCCTGGGATAGTTAATGGCACGAGGCCTTATTTCTCCAGGGATTGACTGTACTGAAAGTAGTAGAAAGATCTAGAAGAATGAGAACAGAGGAGAGACTCTTAGACTGCCAGAAATTGTTAGTGACCTGAGTAAGGACTGTTTAAGTAGAGTGGAGGGGACAGAAGCCAGAAAACATTTAGTAGAGATACAAATAGATGATGAATTCCAGAAACTTGTAGACAAAAAGGAGCAGGGCAAAAGGCTCAGTAGTTTGATAGACAAGTGCAATTAGGGGTGGTTTTTTTGTTTTTGTTTTTTTCAAGCGTAGGTTTGAGGGCTGAAGAAAAGGAGTCTGATGAGTGAAGGATAAGCTCCTACAAAAGAATGATGTCCTGAGAGGCCTTTCACATAATTGCGTATCTTTACAGAAAAATGAGCAAAATTAGCAAGTGTACTTGGTTCTCTCTGTTTTCATGAGACTTGGTGTTACATGTACCACTTTTCAACATTCTTGTTTTGAAGCATCTTGTCTACAAATGCTCAAGGAAACTGTTACAATCCCAAATGAAACCTGTTTCAAAAAAATGAGCTCTAGCTGCAAACAAACAATGCTTTAAAACTTTTTTTGACTATGTCAAATCTTTCGTCTGTGAGTTGTTACTAATGCTTATT
Organism: Eretmochelys imbricata; assembly: GCF_965152235.1. Lineage (NCBI taxonomy): Eukaryota > Metazoa > Chordata > Testudines > Cheloniidae > Eretmochelys > Eretmochelys imbricata. Next base: position 148,927,416 of record NC_135572.1, read on the forward strand.
AGCACAAAGACCCAATACATGGGGTGAAGCTTTTTTGGGGTCACGGATACAGAAGGATAGATTGTGAATTCTTTGTTTTTGTTAATTTCTACTTTATTTTGACTCCTCCAAAACCGAATTTCATCCCACTGGGGAAGATGATGCAAGGTTAGCTTGAGGAGTGCTGCAAGAGCAGGTGTCCTTTTGACTTAAACAATTCAAAGCTGTCTAAGCTACTTCTGTTCCATGATTCATATCTGCAAGAACTGTATATGCTTGTCACATATAAAGAGCAAAAATTTCTTTTGTGAGTCACACAAGGAAACTATGAAAATGTTTCTTCATCTTATATGCAGTATTTTTAAATTACTATAGCTAGTCCTTTGTACCTGTAGACACTTTCATTGTGAGTTAAAGATAAAATAATAAAAGAGCTAAAGGCTTGAGTTGATGAATCTTTTTGAAGTCCAGCTATGGTTTTTGGACTTACCTACTAAATTAGGAATTCCAGAATGTGGAATAAATTTTAACTAGAATTATATTATGGAAAAGAAAACTGAACTTTATTATTAAGTGTGTGGATAAATAAGCTTTCAATATTCAGTGACTAATGTCTTACATTCAGGATTCAGAGAAATAATTTAAAATCAGTGCTATGGCTAAATGGTAACTTACATAAGTATAGGAAAGGTGCCACAAGTACTCCTTTTCTTATAGGAAAAGGATTCATATTAACACTTTTAGGTATTCTCACGTGCCAGGATTAAATTTGTTCAGTGTAACTGGAAACTACAGTGTACCATGATGGTCATAAAATGGAAGTAGATAATTCTTTCAAACACAGAACTAAATGAAATGCTGATTAATTACATGTTATATAGCAGAGGCGGGCAAACTACGGCCCGGCTCCAGAGCTCCTGGACGGGGAGGCTCGCTCCCTCCCCCGCAGCCTCACCTCGCCGCCGGCGCAGTGCTCTGGGTGGCGGGGCTGTGAGCTCCTGGGGCAGCGCGGCTGCAGAGCCCGGCCTGACCCGGTGCGCTGTGCTGCGGGCGGGCGGCGGCGGCACGGCTGCAGCGCCGCCAGCCACCGGTGCTCCAGGCAGCGCGGTGAGAGGGCAGGGAGCGGGGTGGTGGCCAGAGGGCGGGGGTGTGAACAGGGGGTTGAATGGGGGCAGGGGTCCTGGGGGGACAGTCAGGATGGGGCGGCAGTGGGCAGTCAGGGGACAGGGAGAAGGGGTGGTTGGATGGGGGCAGGGGTTCCGGGCGGGGGGCAGTCAGGAAGGAGGCGGGGGTTGGATGGGGTGGCAGTCAGAGGACAGGGAGAAGGGGTGGTTGGATGGGGCAGGAGTCGGGGGGGGGGGTGCGGATAGGAGGTGGGGGCCGGGCCACGACCCCCTCCCCTAACCAGCTCTCCATACAATTTCTGAAACTCAATGTGGCCCTCAGGCCAAAAAGTTTGCCCGCCCAGTGATATAGTGACCAAAATGTAAGAAAACCTACTATAAATGTAGGCATGCCTGCTTAAGGACTGAGAAAAGTTTAGATTTTTAATCAGATCTGCCCCATCAGTACCCAATTTATTATTCTTTACTTATGGATTCCAAACATGGTCTAAAACAAAGTCTTGCTCATATAATTTTTGCTTCAAACATTTATCAGACTGCCCCTTGACTGTTTGCACAAAGACATCCCCAAGAGTAACCATATGTGTATAAGCATCTATTATTTTAAATTTAAGATTGCTATCAGATTTGCATTTTAAACCTTCACAACTGAAGTTGTAGTTGAGGGAGCATTATCCTATGAGTTTGTTTCATATTGTCATTATTGCTATGGTTATATCTGAAAATAAATCTCACACAAATTTCCTCAGGGACATTTACACTCTCTATGGCTGTAATCTGTTTACTATTGCTGCTGCTACTATTATCTAGTTCTAGAAGTAGTTATAATTGTTTTAGCTTTTTCCTTTTCTATGTTTTATCAGATAGATGTAGGCTAGGCCAGCCAACAAATTCTGAACTGATGACATCCTCAAGCTAAATTAAATTAAGCAGAGTTAAACTGAAGAGAAAACCTTGGGTAAAGTCATTGGGGCTGATGGACCATATCCAGAATCTGATTTTCTGAGCTAAGGGCAGTTTCCATGTGTTTATGTGTGTAGGGGAATCCATTTTCTCTTTCCCACATCCCCTAAAAACTCAAAAATTTACAAAGCTGATTATGGAGCCACTAGGGTGGCAGATATCAGACTGCAAAATATTGCTAGACTAAAATCCATGCTCATCTAAAGCAAAACTGACATATTTTTCCTCTGTAGCATTTTTTCATTTAGAATATTGTATCGGCCTTTTTATCGACCCTCCTGATATTTATTAATTCCAACTGTTTAGGCCACCAAAGCTAAAATATGAATATGACAAAATGGTCAAATCATATAATCCAGCGCTCCTTGGCTTCCAAAATATTTTTTTTGATATGTCCTACAAAACATGGTGCCTCCTTTTCGTAAAAAAAAGTTACATCTGTGTCCCACCTAGATGTACTTTACTGTGTGATTAGTCTGAAATTTTCTCTGAAACATAACATCCTGATGTGCAACATTCATTCTACATCCATGACTTTTGTATGAAGTGCTGTTCACAAATCAAAACTCAAGTGTTTTCTAGCTGCTGCTAGTCCTGAAAGTTTAAAGCAATATCCAAAAATCCATTTGTTGGGTTTTATATTATTATTAATATTCCTACAGTATCTTCAAGAATTAAATTTCTCATCACTATCTTCAATAGCAAAGTTTCTGGACTGAGAATATAGTTGACAATTTTGTTGAGGATTCATGAAGCAGAATAGAATACATCTTTGCTCTGATACTGCTATATTAACTCTGCAGTGGTGACTGGGGAAAAAATGGTGTTGAAAATAGAAGATAGTAAATGAATGTGACCACTGATATGCAAAAGGATCAGATACCGGTGAGTAAAAAGACAACTTTTTTTAAACAGTCACTTTTTCTACCAGAACTCTAAGGTAATGTAATTGTAAACCAGCTTGCGACGCCTTTAATAGAGGCCTAACAGAACATAAAAAAATGAGATTAAATTATTATTTTTTTGATTCAGTTGAATTTTCCTTATTTGTCCCAAGGTATTTATTTATGTACTTTGATTTTTACAGTATTTGCCCATTATTTAATTGAACATGAAATTTAGAAAACAATTTACATTCCAATTTAACTAATTTATTGATCCATAAACTGATTATTTAATGCACTGATCCATACATCATTCATACACAACCTACTCCAGCAACCTCACAACAAAATTAGTGGGACCTGAATCCTTCTCTAGTAACCTAGTCCTGCACCCAAATCGCAGCAAAAGGATTGCCTTTGCAGCACACATAAAAGGTTAACAAATCTGGGCTCTGCTGGACCAGAGGGGGAGAGAATTCGACATGCAAAGTAGGAGGTCATTAGATAGCAAGGTTTCAGATGTCTTAATTTGCTCAGTGAACTGTCCACGTCATCTGGTGATTGAGAAATGTTGGGGGGAGGGGGAGGTGCATGAAGAGTGCTACTTCCTTATGATCCTTTGCTGAGCTGTACTGTGTCTCATTTTCCAAGCACAGGAATTTCCATGAAAAATTACAAATAATCACAATGCTTACTTCATCAAAACTACTCTGAGGAAATAATTCACTCAGGAATATTACAGTGGAAGTATTCCTCATGGTTAGTTTTAAAAAAATATTTAATCTTGGGTTTCTGATATACATTTTCTCTGATGAATACTTGAAATTCAAAGTAAATGTATAGCATGTAGAAAGTTGCTAAGGCTGAACATTATATTTTCTTCTAAAATTCAACTATTTTTTCAGAAAGTGAGCAGTAAGCACAGTGACTGTAGGTAACCTGACTGTCTCCGTCCCAATGCTTAAAATCATTATAGAAAAAATGCAGTCACATTGACATTTATAAAATTCTCAAATTATTCAACACATCTTTTCTTTTTCATTTTAGACTCTCTAGTATGCCTAACCATAATACATATATACAGAGACAAACTATTGGTTGAAGGGTCTCAAGATGAAGAGGTCACAGAAGTGACATACTGTACTATCAATGATCAACATGAAGAGGAATCAAAGATAGATAGTTACCTGATGAACAATCAAAGTGCTACCACTGAAAGCAATCTACTAGAGAGGAAAAGGGATTAAATAATCTTTCTTGCTGACTCAGTAGTGAAGACCAAGTCCCAAGGCCACCTGTTACCCAAATAAAGAAAACTGGGTGTTATCCTTCTAGGACAAGAGATGTGACAAGAAAGGCAGAGAATACGCTGAAAATGTTGGGGAATTTGAACTTATTCTTATCCACATTAGAACCAAAACACAAGAGAAAAGAGATCTGATAGACTCAAGGATAGCTTTAAGGAAATGGGAAAAGAACAAACACAGGAGTCACTCGGTGGTAGATACAAAGAGTAGTAGCTATAATGATCATGAAAGAAAATCAAATCAGAAAAACTGGTCTCTGCCAGAAAGAATCTCTACCTGCAGAATCAGAACCTTTCCAGCTATTGTATCAGAATATTCTTGTATTGCATATAAAATTCTATTCCTATACCTTCTGTGAGTGTTATATTTATTTCTTCATTGCAATAGATACTAGAATATTAAAGATGAGCAAACTCTGTACTGAATGGCACAAATGATGATACAAATACAACTTTAAAATTCATGAGGGAACAATTACGCTTGTGAAAAAGACCATCTTGAATGAAAGCTCTTAACATAACTGGGTTTGAATATTGGGTCGTATATATGGGCCATTACCTTTTTACGGAACTCTGTAGTTTTATCCATATTAACATCGGTAGGACTTTTTCCATAAGGGACACACCATTATTGGCGGTGCAAAAATACAAAACTTTCTTAGACTAGATTGATATGATCGTTAAGGAGATAATGAGATGGTAGGTATGCTGAGCCCAAAAGTAATTTTGGCCCTATTATTAGGATGTAGAACACATGAAATTTTCACCAAACAGAATAGGGGATTAATGACTGTTAGTTCATTGAACTAGTGGCATAGCAGACAGAAGACTGAACCAAAGACTAGACCGTGGCTTTGCCAAATGAAAAAATATTGCTGTCATGGAGAAACTGCCAATCTTCTGGTGAAAGATGAGGATTATGTCTGGTCTACATGAGAGGAATATGTAAAACCACACTCCTTCCCCACTCCTGGAGGGTCTCACTGAATAATTTTCAGAAACGGTCTTCTGTTTGTCTATCATCGAAATTAAGAGTATAACTGATCTTTGGGAAAAAAAAAAAACACCCCTGAACAGTAAGATCTTTCTTTTTCTCTTCCTAATGTATCTAATCATTTCAAGTTCAAAGCATTACAGTGGAACTCAAATATAATTCCTGTGTCTGAATCCTGCTCATTAAACACAGATGTTTGATACAATATTGGATTGAACTATACAATAACAACTTTGCAGCTATCAAGAGCAGATGTAAAATCATATTTTAAGTACATGACAGTGCAGTTTTATGGTAGTTCTGCCATAACTCGTATAAAATAGGGCCAGGTTTTACATGTGTAAATCTACTTCTACTTCAACAAGAATATATTGGACATGGTAATTTTTTGCTTTTGGTGATATGTAACAGTCATTTTATACTACGTTTAACAACCGAAGTAAAATACAAAATATAAGCAAAAAAAAATCACATACAACTGATAATGAATAATAGTTTAAACTCTATAATACAAAGTAAAAGATTTCCTAATTTGAACTCCAAAACTATATGGTAACAGTCTCATAGTGCAATATCAAAGATTCATTTTTTTACATTATTGTGCTAAATTAATAATTCACTTATTGCTCCCTGAACCCTCACCCCAGCCAAAAGAGGACTGGATTTAATTGGGTTAAAATTTTCATACTTTTCCTTTAATTACATTAAAAATTCCTCATCCTCTTTCCTCTTCTGCAATTTTGCACTCACATTTGCTACTGGTTTCTAAATAATGATGCACAAAGCAGAAATAATACAGCTCAATTTTTAGAAGTTAAACTGAACTTAAAAAAATATGTTTACCAGCTTATTAGTAAATTGAGCAAACAAGACATGAAAGACGTGGATGATATAAATATGCAAGAACAGTAGCTATGTCACCAGAAGGACACATTTTAAGTATCAACTGTACAAAATCTCTCGCTCACTGCATGATCACTGGCCTCTGTAATGTTTGATAATATACTGTGTTTTCCATAGAAATTTATAAGTTTTCATCAGTGGTGGGGCATTTTGATTAAGAACGCTTCATTTAAAAAAATATTTTTTTTGGTGGTGCGGAGAAGAGAGTAGATTTCCATGTAAATCAATTGGAAAATTATTGATATTTAGCTTTTATAACTTCAACACTTTGTGATTGATTGGAAAATGAGTTGGGGAATACACAGACCAGATTTAAATAATAAATGTCAACAATGGTACCAGTGATCAGAATAAAAGATAATAAGCTGCACGGGCTCAGCCTCGCCTTCCCAGGTCTAGCGTGGAGAACGCTGAGCCAGATGAACATCTGGTGTAAATCAGCATCGTTTCATTAAGTCCAAAGAGTTATGATGATTTACACCAGCTGCCAACCACTGTGAGGGTTGATGTCCCAGCAAAAAGGTACCAGTCGCTTTCAACTGGCTATTATCAAGCTGCAATGAAGTACCATCACGTGAATCACCTCCTTTGTTACTGGTTAGTGGCTACAATAAAAAGACCTCATGAAATGAGTCAGAAGGTTAATATAAGCAAAAATAGTGGGAATCTTTAGAAATTCTACTCAGGAACTAAAATAGCCTGCATAAGGAGAAAACTAAACTCTATTTTATACAAAACTGAGACGATATATTGGGTTAGTGCACCCGGCCTTTTACCACTAGATCAAACCCTGTTTAAGTCACAAAAGGAAATGACTTTGATGGACAAAGCATAAGTAGACGTGTCATACATCATCAAACTAATACACACTTTGGCACAATACCCTGCTACTTAAAGACTGAAGATTGAAATAGCAGGGCCATTACAGATCAGGACTATGGAGCAGTGAAGTACTATGCAGCTGAGTAGGGAAGCTTCCATTCTGCCAGTCAAGGCTGTCATACCCTTCTTTAATAAGCAATACATTTATATTATTTTAAGAAAGAAAATTCTGAATTGAGCAAATAGCTTGTTAACTCCACACATATCCCTTGAAAGTAGCACTGTCAGTGTTGGATTCTGACTTTCTCGAGCAATAAAAAAGTTTGCGTAGAATAGAGATAGAATGTACACATTGATCTATTCTACCAGTGAGTGAAGCCAGAGGCGTTCAAGTGCAGGGTCTACTATTGACCATATCAAACTTAAGAACACAAAGCTTACTATTGACCATATCATATTGATCTTATCTACTATCTACTATTGACCATATCAACCTTCAGAACACAAAGTTAGCCTTCTCCTTCTGCCATCTCAGCAGTGATTAAAGTCATGGACTGAAGGTGTCTAAGGCCAGTTGCTTCCCCACTTAGCCTGACTTCTCCTGCTAGCTACCCTCCAGGGTTGGTTCTGGAGTCTGGCCAGCCCTCCTGCCATCAATGATGTGGGATCAGGCACCTGAATCAAAGAGCTTTCTTGGCCAGCTGCTTCCCCATGTGATTGGATTGGCCATCTGCTAAGTGTGTGTGGGAGGTGTTCCTAGATACATGCCACATATGTGAAGATATCTGTCTGATAAATTGCAAATCCCTTGACTCTCTCACCTGCTCTATACCCACTGAATCATCTTCAATAATTCTAGCAGTCCAAACCATGGAGCTGCAAAGGTACACTTGTTTTCAAATCAACCTGTCACTAAAAGTGTCTCCTCCTTTGTCCCCAAATAATTCCATTAGTCTGAACTGAAGAACAGGCAATATTCAATGATAATTCCAATGATGGGTTTAAGGACCAAAATTTCACATTCTTGCAAAGCTAAACAAGAGGTTTTAAACACTGGAAAGTGTGATTCCCAGCTTTGTACTGGGACAAACCACACATGAGTCAACCTGAATAATCTGAGCTACTGCATCAAAGTAATCATGTTTTTACACATGCAAAAGTTATTTTAGTTCATTTTAGAGGTTTTAAAAATGCATTGGTTATATTTTTCCCTCCCTCAGAGTTCTGTATAGCTGGATTCCTGGTATGAGTTTTTCAGGCAGAGGAATAAGAAAAAAGCTGTACTTGTGTGTTTTAAAAAGAAAACATTTAAAAAGAAAATCTCAAAAATGTTTAAAAGTAGTTTTTATGTTAAACATACGGCAAACATAGAACTTAAGGTAGTGTGGTATATAGGCTTACTCAAACTCAGATAAGATGATTTAATAGCTTACTCATGGTTTCACTGCTTGTGGGGAACAAGAACCACCCCACTCACTACATACATATAATATTTTATCGCTATAACTCTCCACCGCTTTATTTACACGTGTCTGAGAGATATTGCCTATTTGTTTTTGAGTCCCCCAATAATCTAGCTTCTTCAGAAGAAACTGTTAAATCCAGTGATTTTACCAGGACACTAACTTCCTTTAATTATTCTGTTAGTATAATTTAATTCAGATAGAATCATTCATCCTCTCAGCAGGTTGAAAAAGGTGAAAGAATCATTTCTTTCTTTTTTAATTGGAAAGCGGTAAACTCGTAGGGTATGTCTACACTGCAACAAAACACCCGCAGCTGGCCTGTGTCAGCTGACTCAAGCTTATGGGGGTACGACTTCAGGGCTATACATCTGCAGTGTAGACATCCAAGTTCGGGCTGGAGCCCAGGCTCTGGGACCCTGCCTTCTCATGGAGTCCCAGAGCCTGGGCCCAGATGTCTACACTTCAATTTTATAGCCCCACGATGCGAGCCCCAGGACTTTTAGTGCAGTGTACACATACACATTTCTTTGTGCACTAAAACTGTGAGAAGTTAAACAACAATTACATGCGTGATCAAAAATGAAGATAGGAAAGAACCGAGTTATAGAAATTAGCCTTCAGAGTAACAGCCGTGTTAGTCTGTATTCGCAAAAAGAAAAGGAGTACTTGTGGCACCTTAGAGACTAACCAATTTATTTGAGCATAAGCTTTCGTGAGCTACAGCTCACTTCATCGGATGCATACTGTGGAAACTGCAGAAGACATTATATACACAGAGACCATGATTTCCCCTTGTTTTTTCCTACCCCCTCCCCCACAGACGTTCTGGTTAAACTTAGATTTATGCTGGAAATGGCCCACCTTGATTATCATACACATTGTAAGGAGAGTGGTCAGTTTGGATGAGCTATTACCACCAGGAGAGTGAGTTTGTGTGTGTATGGGGATGGGGGGTGAGAAAACCTGGATTTGTGCTGGAAATGGCCCACCTTGATTATCATGCACATTGTAGGGAGAGTGGTCACTTTGGATAAGCTATTACCAGCAGGAGAGTGAGTTTGTGTGTGTGTGTTTTGGGTGTGTGTGTGTGAATGGTCACTTTGGATAAGCTATTACCAGCAGGAGAGTGAGTTTGTGTGTGTGGTTTTTGGAAAAAGAGGGTGGGGGGTGAGAAAACCTGGATTTGTGCTGGAAATGGCCCACCTTGATTATCATACACATAGTAAAGAGCGTGGTCACTTTGGATGGGCTATTACCAGCAGGAGAGTGGGGTGGGAGGAGGTATTGTTTCATGGTCTCTGTGTATATAATGTCTTCTGCAGTTTCCACAGCATGCATCCGATGAAGTGAGCTGTAGCTCACGAAAGCTTATGCTCAAATAAATTGGTTAGTCTCTAAGGTGCCACAAGTACTCCTTTTCTTTTTGAGAAATTAGCCTATGATTTCTCAGAGAGGGAGTACGGAAAGACTGAGCAAACCTACAACTAACAAAAACATGAATTTAGAAGATGATGTACTGGAGTCAGATAGAGTTAGAGAACACACACCACTGGGAGAGTGGAAGATCTAGGAGAGTCCTAACAGGAAGGAGAAGGCGGTGCTCTATACAGTGTACTCAGCACAGAGTTAATTTATATGGACCCTCTCAAGGAGTCATAACCACGCTCCTGAGAATCCAACTGGTGTTATTTCCCTCAAGAAGACAAAGTTCACTGAACTGTTACAATTTGAATAAGAAAAAAGTGTGACTGGGAAATAATTTGGAATATTTCCTTGGTAAGAATTTCCTTGGTAAGTATTTCATAGCTAGAGGAAGAACAGGCACTGCAGGAGGATAAGCAGACAGACATGATTAACTGTGAAGTCAGTTGTACAAAGAAAGGATAATGTCAGAGATTAATACAAAAACAGAAATCACAACTACTAAAACTACAGCGCATAGACCGGACACCATCTGACTTCTGGGTCTATATTAGCTGCTTTAGGGAAGGTATGTTTCAGATTTAAGGGCTAAACCCTTCTCCCCATTGCATGCCTGTAAAAAGTCCCTTAAAACTGTGTAACTGGCCTGCGTTCAATGTGCACAGGGTAAAACCATATGGTAAGAATATGTGAAGATGAAAAAGGTACAGCTAATTAGTTTTTCCTATGCTCCACAATGAGGGCCAGAGGAAGAACTGGGCCAATGGGTGATGCCTAGATACATCTAGTGGCCATTCTTTTCTCAATGTAGGTGGGTTATAATATCCATCAGTAGTCACTGCAGTCCCACAGAAAGAGTTGGGGAGCAGCTTGCCTGCCAATTAAATCTGTGGTTTAAGATGTGTGAGTGTATTCTTTGTATCTCTCCTGCGTTACTTGAGCTGTGCACTGGAAGAGAAGGTTACTCACCTTATGTAGTAACTGAGGTTCTTTGAGATGTATGTCCCTGTGGGCGCTCCACGTCAAGTGTCGGTGCATCCCGGTGCCATTGATCAAAGATTTATGGTAACAGCGTCTGCGCGGGTCGCGCATGTGCAGTAGGCGTCTTGTGGTGCCATTGGTAGAGGGGAGGAGGGTGGACAGTGGAGCACCCACTGGGACACACATCTCAAAGAATCTCAGTTACTGCAGAAGGTGAGTAACTTTCTCTTCTTTGAGTTCTGCCCCTGTGGGTGCTCCACTTCAGATGACTCTAGAGCAGTACTCCTTGGAAGGTAGGAGGGACTTCGGGTTCATATGAGTAGTAGAGGTAAGTATGATTAGGCCAATTATGGCATCAGCCCTGGAGTCTTGAGTGATTGCCTAGTTCTCAGTAAATGTGTTGACAGAGGCCCAAGTGGTCGCCCTACAAATCTCTAATATTGGAATATTGTTTAGGAACGCTATCGAGGTTGAAATCGATCATGTAGAATGCACTCTGGTGTGTGCAGGAGAGTCCGTGTTCTGAATATGATAGCACTGTTGCAAACACATGGAGATCCATTTAGACAGTCATTGAGTAGATATTGCGCAGCTTTTCGAATACTCAATAGTAGAAAGAGTCTAGGGGATTTCCGGAAAGGTTTGGTCCTGTCAAGGTAAAATGCTAATGCACGCCTAATGTCCAATGTATGTAAGATGGCTTCTGTTTGAGTCCTGTGAGGCCTGGGATAGATTGTGGGCAGATGGATTAGTTGGCTCATATGAAAGGCTGATGTTACCTTTCGTAAGAATTTTGGGTGCGGATGTAGTGTGACCTTGTCTTTGAAGAATATTGTGTAGGGAGGGTTGGCCATGAGTGCCCCTATCTCACTCACCCATCTGGCAGAAGTAACAGTGATCAGAAATGCCACTTTCCTGGATAAATATAGCAGGGAGCAGGTGGCTAAGGGTTCAAATGGTGGTCTGGTGAGACATTTCAACCCCAGATTGAGGTCCCAGGCCGGGGTAGGTTGGTGATCTTCTGGGTAGATGTTCTGGAGACCCGTGAGGAAGTGTTTCGTAATTGGGTTGCGAAGATCGAGGTCCTGTCGATCTCATGATGGAACACAGTAATGGACGCAAGATGGACTTTGATTAAGCTTATTGCTAAACCCAAGCATTTCAGCTCCAGTAGGTAATCCAACACTAACAGTAGTAGTGTTGTGGAGGCTGCCACATGTTTTCCTTGACACCAGGAGGAGAATCTCTTCCATTTTTGAAGGTATTATGCATGGTCACCTTCCTGCTGTTTAGTAATAGTTGTTTAACTTGTTCCGAGCAGGCTAGTTTCCTATGATGAAATTATGCAGGAGCCATGCTTGTAGGTGAAGTTTCTCTGGATTCGGGTGAAGAGTGTTCTGAGACAGTAGGTCCAGATGACAAGGGGAGCGTATTGTCATGCACATCAGGTAGGGGTATCATGCTTATGCGGGCCATGTTGGGACTATGAGGATAACTTTGGCCTTACCTGTTTGTATCTTGTGTATGTATCATGCGTGATATCAGAGGAATCGGTGGGAAAGCATATATGAATTGTGCATCCCATGTGATGAAAAAGGCGTCCCCCAGTGACTGGGGTCCCATTCCTGCTCTCGAGCAGAACATTGCACATCTGTGGTTCATCGGAGATGCGAACAAGTCAATGAGGGGAGTGCCCCACTGGCAGAATATAGATAGCAGGACTGCCCCATTAATTTCCCATTTGTGGTCTCGAGAGAAGTACCTGCTTAGAGTGTCCACGTTATGAAAGCAAGGAAAGTCGGAGATCAAAATGTTTATGTTGTGGTGTTTGTACTAGTTCCACAGTTTCATGGCTTCAGTGCATAACAAGTGTGATCGAGCGCCTCCTTGGCAGTTGATGTAAAACATGCAGGCAGTGCTGTCGGTCATGATACGAATGGATTTTTTCTTTATGTGAGGTAGGAAGTGTTAGCAGGCATTGTGGACTGCATGTAGCTCTAGTAGACTGATGTATAGCTGAGTCTCTGCGAGAGACCATTTTCTTGAACTGTGTGCTGATGTATGTGGGTGTGCCAACCTATCAGCGAAGTGTCTGTCGTGATCACTATTGAGGGGGGTTCCTGTTGGAACAGGATGCCGATGCACACATTTCCTGGTCTTGTCCACCAGTATAGAGTGTCCAGGAGATGAGGTGGTACAGTAAATCATTTGTGCAGGCTGTGCTTACTGGGTATGTAAACCGAGCTCAACCAGCCCTTTAGGCAGCACATACATAGTCTTGCATGTCGTACCACGAACGTTGTGGATGCCATGTGTCCTAGCAGCTGCAGGACAGTATGAGCTGGTATTTGGGGGCTGACTCTCACCTCTGAGATACGGTTTGTCAGAGTTGTGAATCTGTTCAGGGGCAGGGATGCCTTGGCTTCTACGGCATGGAGGTGTGCTCTGATGAAGACCAGTTGTTAGGCAGGGATTAGAGTGGATTTTTGTTCATTTATCTGTAGTCTTAGATCCCTGAATAGTGTGATTATCGTCTGGACTGTGTGTTGAGTAGGGCCTTTGAGAAGGCAATTGTCCAGGTAAGGGAAAGATCATTATTCCCTGTTCACGTAGATGTGCTGCTACGATCACTAGGATTTGGGAGAAAACTCTTGGTGCCGTGGATAGGCGGAATGGTAGTACTCTGTACTGGAAGTGTTCATGTCATACTGTGAATCACAGGAATTTCCTATGAGCGAGATGTATGGTAATATGAAAATAAGCATCTTGGAAGTCGAGGGCTGAAAAACAGTCCCCCTTTTGCAGCGCTGGAAGTATCATGCACACCATCTTGAACTTTTGAGTGTGTACAAACTTGTTGAGTTTCCTAAGATCCAAGACAGGTCTCCATCCCCCATTCTTCTTCTGGGTCAAGGAGTAGTGGGAGTAAAACCCCTTCCCCCTGTATTGAGAAGGTACTCGTTCCACGGCACCTAGTTGTAGAAGATGATTGACTTCTTGAGAAGGGTCCCTGAAGAGGGACAGGCAGAGGGATAGGGGAGGTGGATGGGAGGTAAAGGGGATGGTATATCACGATCGTACGATCTCTAACGCCCATTGGTCTGTGGTTATTGATGCCCAAATGTGGTAGAACTGGTGAAGGCAGTGACCAAAGCATGGGAAGGTATCGTGTGAAAGCGCTGTCTGGTGAGAGAGGTTGTCCAGACGCTCAACCAAAACAGCAAAATTGTGGCTTGGGTGGAGCCAATTGAGAAGTCCATGATTGAGATTGAGGTGCTCTCCGTTGCTGCAATCATTGGTGTTGTCATTGGTTCTCGTATTGCTGCTGTTGTTGTCGGCTGGAAGAGGAATCTCTGGCTCTCTGATAAGGTTGGTATTGTCTTCTCTTTGCCAGTGGAGCATAGATCCCCAAAGTGCGGAGGGTGGCTCGAGAATCCTTCATGGAATGCAGCACCTCATCCGTCTTGGTTGAGAACAATTTCTCTTGATCAAATGGCAGGTCTTCGACCTTGGTTTTGAGTTCTCTGGGAATGCCCGAGGATTGCAACCAGGATGCCCAGCGCATCACTAAGGCCCTGGCCGTGGTTCTGGCTGCCATGTCGGCTATATCCAAGGTTGCTTGGAGGGCTGTGAGAGCGACAAATTGGTACTCGTTTGGAATGGCCTTGAATTGTGCTTGTTTCTCCTCTGGAAGCTCCTCAGTGTAAGAGCTCAATTTCCCATAGTTATCAATCATATTTTGCTAACAGAGCAGAATAATTGGTGACTCCTAATTGGTCGGTACCAATTTTGCTTTCTCTACTGGTGCCAACTACGATGTTGGTGCTGGAGGTGGAGGCATGTTGCCACAGGTGCTGGAACTAGAGGCACGGGGGAGTGCTGCAGCACCCCTTGGCTTGAAGTGATTTCCATCATATACAGGGTTTACAGTTTGGTTCAATGGCTCTCAGCACCCCCACTATACAAATTGTTCCAGCACCCTTGCATGTTGCCTGAGGAGATGCTCAGGACTAAGTCCCTACTGCTCACGTGCGACCCATGTGGACACTGCTACCATAAATCTCTGATTGACAGCACCAGGACACACTGACCCCTGAAGTGGAGCACCCACAGGGACAGCACTCAAAGAAGAATAAAAGATTTAACCCTAAATGACCACATTAAAGTATTTGGTGCAGTATGCTTACCCCTTTCATTGATAACTTTTAGAAACAGCTATAAGGAGAAATTAATATGGAAATGTGCATTATTACTACCACAAAGAAAATTAAATTTAAAAACAGCACATCATTCATTAAATATGGAAAGCAAATGAATGCTATAGAACTACACCTGAAGTTTTCCATTATGCATATACAGCTCATGTGGCTGTTTTTCCTTCTGCCTTTGGATATGAAAAACCTTCATTTATGGCATAATAAACAGCTCAAGAAAAGGGTAACATGATTTTAACCTTACCACCTCAATATGTCCTTTCCACATGTGGGCTTCCTCCTCTTACCTTCTTTTTCTCTTCATATTCTGTTCTTAGAATTTAAGACATTTTTCTCTGCACTCATTTCATATGTACATGTACATACATTTTAATAGGCTTCTTGCTTTGTATTTTTTTTATTTGCTATTTATATTTCTTATGTTTGGTGATCACTTTTTTGCTTACTAAAAGCTAAAGTAAGAGATTTAAATAAAAATCTAAAACATTTTTAAAGAGTCACTGTGTCTTAACTGTCTGAGGCCTCTCACTCACCAGACTTTTCTGGTATATTATATAAACCCATTTTTTTCTGGAAATGGTGCTTCCTATTAGTGGCAGCCTTCAATCCCACAGCTGCCTCTATGCAGGAAGGCCCGGCACGTACACTAAGCCATTTTGATTTTGCCATCAGGGCTCATAGATCTGCCCAAGCGGATCAATTGCAGGGTCAGGGACTTAGAGAAGAGGCCTGGCAAAACAGCAGTCTACTTACATGTTTCTTTTCCCCACCTGTGAACTAATGTAAACCTTTAAAGCCTGTATTAGCCATAGGAAAAATGGGATTACTTGTAAATTATACAGTATAAAATAAGATGCGATCTCTGGAGTACTTAAGGGTTTCACAGTAACTTTTTTGGTTGACAGGAAGAACAGGAAGGCCATCAGCATAACAAGAAAAAGACTGCCGATGGAAAAAAAGGGGGTTAGATGTAGTGTAGTTGAGAAAGATTTCACATAGCAATGTGCAGACGTATTTTTTTTTCCTTGATAGCCCATCATACAGCCAGGTATTCAGTACGCAGTGAGGAAAATCCATTTGCTACTTTAGAATCCAAGGTACCTTTGATAGCCTGGAATACAGAAATATGATTTCTCAACTCATTAGGGAAGCAGGCAAGGTGAGTGTTAACTGTGGCTCAGTTTGGCCTATCCATATGGGACAAACCACATAAAAAAGTGAAAGAAATCCTAACAGAATGCAGCAGCTGGTAAAAGGCCATTATATTGCAATTTTCATGAGGTTGACAATAGGCCAAGAAACTACAAAATGGCATAGAGTAGGAAAAGCAGTCGTTAACAGGTTGTACATTGTTGGTGATTATATTTTCAGTAGCAATGAAAGCTGTACTGAAATAAGGTAAAAGAGACGCTGGCAGGAATAAGGCCCAAGGGAGAGGAAATATTAAAAATGTTACAGTACTTCAGGAACTTTAGTGGTGGCTGGTTGCTACAGACTAATCAACTGTATAAAAATGAAGTTTTAACTATCAATTTCAAAGGGCTTGGAGTGACCTAACACTAAGAAGTCTGGAATGTTATCACTGAGGATTTAGTATTAAGTACTGCCTGGTTTATGGACTCATCAAATGCTGTGACGTTGCAAATGTGAAATTGATGAATTAAAACAGCTAAATATCAAGAGGGAAATTGATAAAACACAAAACCAGTAACATATGCAGCAAATTCAGTTAGCAAAGGATGCTCTTATGTGTGTATTCTATGTTGAAGATGGAAAGGAAAATTACATAAATATTAAGAAAAGGGCCAGGCATGATACTTACCCTCCTGTTACACCTTTATGACAACTCTTGTAACAATTAAAGATAAGCAAGATGAAAAAAGTAATGGCTAAATAAACATTGTTTAAAGGTTGAAAAAGCTAAGAATAACAGGCAGCTTTGCGATGGCAAATATGAAATGCTAAATGAGGGGAAGAAAGGAAAGAGAAACATTTAAATCAGTGGAGTAGTCTTAAAGCTGGAGCAGGGAACAGGTGGAACAGGGAAGTAACTAGGACTAACAAATACCTCAGCTATCTGTCTTAGATCGCTAGGTCAGCTATTGGGTGCTCCTGTACAGCATGCCACAGAATGTAAGCTTTCATTATAGAAGTTGTTACTCGCCTTTATGGTTGGGAAGATAACCTTCCCCAGGTGAACCAAATGGAAACAACTGAAGTATGTTTTTCCTGAGTCTGCGAATGGCCTGAAACAATAGCTGTAATGGGGCACTGACTCTGAAAACTAAGAAGGACAAAATAAAATGTTTATTTTGCTATTGATCATTTTAGCATTAACATTCAGCTAGTGTGTACATCTACTGCTGTTGGAAGTAGTGGCAGATATAGTGATTGAGGGGTGGAGTGGGCTCTTGGCTGCCGTAAAGAATTGCTGTGGTCAGATATTAGGAATTCAAGCTTCTCTAACCAAAATGTCAAGTCACCTCAAGGGGGAGGGAAAAGGAGATGTATCCCTTTCCCCAGTGCCTCAGCTGTGACAGGGGTGCCAAAACCCCAAACTCCCTCTCACAAAAGACCCCGACTCATGTGTCAAAACTTCTAGCTTTCCCCATTCAATTTAATTATTCGTTGCCAATATAAATGTCTGCCGCAAATTTAAAATTTGGGGCAGCAGCAAACTAATTTAATATAAAAATAAATAATACTCGGGAATACTCTAGTTCTGACTGTTACTCATTTTTACATTTAATTCAATAAACCCTCAATTTTGAAGCTGCCACAGAAATTACATTTTGCCAAAAAATTCAGGACTAGAGTGCCATAGCAATCAGGTGGCCATACTGAAGAATTTAGATTCTGTCTGTTGTAGAGGGCATTCATTATTGTAACAGATGGTGCAGTGTATCATGGATCACTGTAACCCAAATACAGACACTTAAGTTTTAGTCATTTGCACTGCAGGCTCTGTTAACACAATAACTTCATCCTGTGTACTGCAGCATTTTTTTTTTCAGGCTGTAGTGAATAAACAGCTCACAGCACATGTTAGAAACATGGAAAAACTAGAGCATGGAGGAGTAATTTATTTGCCCTTATTTTTGTTGTGTAGTGGGATAACCCGAGGCATGAAAAAGTGAGCTCCTCCTGGGTTTTTAAAGTTTCCTCTTAGTTTGTTATTCTGTGCCTAATATTAATTTCTCCCTTGTTGTCCTTCAACAACAGATTCTGTCAAACAATGTTGCTAAAGGTGTTCACAATTGATAGTTTTAAAAAGGTCAGTTAAAGAAAAAGGACAATGATGCTAAAACTGCAGATTTCTCAATTGCACTATACATGGCTGCTTTCAACATCAAATCATTCACGAAAATTCTGATTGGCTTGTGGTAGTGCAAAACCTCCTGTTCTCACTGTTGATGGAGAAAGGAACAAATATAAAGGAATCAAGTATGAACCATGTGGTCCACAGCTTTACTAGAGTTTTCAGATGACTGCTGCAATGACATGAAAGGTACTCTGCTTTATCATAACTCAACAACTATCCGTTTTTTTTTTTTAAAGGAAGCTCCCCAGAGCACCAGCATGTTTTATTTTTTTATTTTTTTGATATTTGATATTTTATTGCATATTTCACTACTTTTGTCCTTCCCATTGAAACAACACAAGAATTGTATCAGGACAGATTAAAGAAATAATTACTGTATATACTCGATGGTAAGCCGGTTCATTTATAAGTCAACCTCCCCAAGATATATAAGTAAAAATGGAAAATTTTTATGACCCATTCATAAATTGACCCTATAATTCAGGGGTCAGCAAACTTTGGCTCCCAGGCCATCAGGATAAGCCACTGGCGGGCTGAGATGGTTTGTTTACCTCCAGCGTCCACAGGCACGGAGGTAAACCTAAGTAAACAAAGTGTCCCGGCGAGCCAGCTGCTTACCTTGACGGGCCGGGACAGCTACTGGTGGGGACATTTTTTTTGTGGGGGAAGGGGGGAATGGGGATCAGGGGAGTAATCGCTGTGACTACCCCCCACATGACCCTACCCGTAGCCCAGGACCCCCACACTCTCCCCATCCCATCCCTTCCCACCTTATCTGGGGAAGGCCAGGGGAGGATGTCTCTGGCCTGGCCGGAGTTGCTCCAGCAGGCTGGCAGCGCAGCCGCAGCCTGCTCCGGCGGGCCAGACTGGGTGGCGCGGCCACAGCATGTTCCAGCAGGCCAGGCGGCGCGGCTGCAGCCTGCTAACCCTGGAGCTGCAGCTGCTTCGGAGGCTGGGGGGAGAGCAGCGTGGCCAGAAGTGGAGAGACTCTGGCCCCGCCTCTTCCCTTCTGGCTCTGCTGCCTGTGCTGCCTGCACCCTCTGTTCGGGGGAGGGACTGTGTCCCACCTCTCCTGCTCTATACCCGTTCATAAGCCGACACCCTTCTCTGATGCTTCCCTTTTTTACTGAAAAAATTTGGCTTATGAATGAGTATATACGGTAACTATCACACATATGAGACTATTAAATAGCCATAATCGATATTATTTATACTTACTTGATATAGTAGGGCACTTTGTTTGGTGAGATTGCCCTCTCCCAGGGACCCTGGACAGAAGCTGTTAACAAATATAAATAAATAAATAAATAAATATATAGATAAAATAAGAGAGACATGGAGGTCAAGTTCAAAGCAAACAGAAAAGACAACATTAATCTCTGGAATTACAATTTTACACTTGGAGACACTGATATGGGTCTGTTTGCTCAGTTACCCATGAAGGCAGGAAGGATTAACCTGCTGTTCTGAAATTTCTGTCCTAATCTGAGTGAAATTGAACTCATTCAGCTGCAAAGATAAATGCAAAAACCTCTTTGATTACTAAACTTAACAAAGAGATAAGGAGCTGAACAAGCACCTATCCGTCTTTCTGGTGAGTTCTTTTACGGGGCACCTCTTGGTAATGCTTTCTGTTGTTTTTTCTTCAATTTCACCTCTTATTTGATCAACTGTTCTCATCCTTCTAGGAACAAAATTACACCCTGGTTTACATTTTATGTCAAGTAAAGACATTTAGGAGCCCAGTAAGATGATATTCTCCTGATTATTTGTTTTAAATAGAGACCTATTTCATTTTTATTTCCTACATTATTAAATGTTCATGTGTTTTATTGTCTTTCAAAAATGGCAAGCAGTGTAGAAGATGTCGGCATGATCACATCAAAAAAGCGTTAAACCCATCAGCGAATGGCACTAGATAATAGCAGT
Source organism: Eretmochelys imbricata (assembly GCF_965152235.1). NCBI lineage: Eukaryota > Metazoa > Chordata > Testudines > Cheloniidae > Eretmochelys > Eretmochelys imbricata. The sequence goes on from NC_135572.1 coordinate 148,947,725, forward strand.
TTTCTCAGTCTAGACTCTCACAGCATTAAGTACCAACATCAATTTAGAGTATAGTGAAAATATGTTGTAAATAATGTTTTCTATGAAAAAGGAATATGGGTAGGACATATTTTCAAATGATGGAAATTCTTGCTTGCTGATGATCTGAGCCATATTCTGAAAGATCTTCTTTAGTACTTAGAGTTTATGATCTTTTCAAGTTCATCATCAGAAGCAAGCTCCCTTCAAACCAGGATCCACCGGCTTAAAGTTGTACCACATCCTGCCATAATAATAGATGCAAAACCTGCAGACATATCTCCACTGCTATGAAGATCAATACTCTCACAACACACCTTTCACAACATGTGGTGTACCTCATCCAGTGCCCGAAATGCTCCAACAACTATGGGTGAAAACAGACAATCACAATGTCCCAAATGAACACACACAGAAAAAGGATAAAAGACAAAACCACCATATCACCTGCAGGTGAACACTTTTCACAAAGCATTCACGCTATATCTGACACTTCAGTCCTCATCCTCAAAGGAAACCTGCCAAACACCTTCCAGAGATAAGCCTGGGAGCTAAAATTCATAACTTCACTAGAATCTAAAAATCACAGTTTTAATAAAGACACTGTATCTAAGGCTTATTACAATAATTTGTAACCCACTAACCCTTCCCCCTTTCAGTGCTATGACTGCAGAGGTGTGACCAGGCCCCTTCACTTTGATTCATCTCTTACAATAGGTGTTAGCTATTTATGCTAAACCATCTGTTCCAACTTGTATTTAGCTCTGACACTCTGAGGGTATGCCTACCTTGCAATTAGACACCTGCAGCTGGCCCGTGCTAGCTGACTTGGGCTCATGGGGCTCGTGTTAAGGGACCATTAATTGCAATGTAGATGTTCTAGCTTGGGCTGCAGCCCGAGCTCTGGAAATTCTCCCACCTCACAGGGTACTAGAGCCCAGGTTTCCCCAAGCCCAAACCCCAGGCTACCCCAAGCCCAAACATCTACACCGCAGTTAAATAGCCCCTTAGCCTGAGCCCCATGAGCCCGAGTGAGCTGGCATGGGCCAGCTGTGGGTTTTTAATTGTGTGTAGACATACTCTATGTACCTTTCTCAGACCTGAAGAAAAGCTCTGTGTAGCTCAAATGCTTGTCTGTGTCACCAACAGAAGTCAGTCCAGTAAAAGATATTACCTCACCCACCTTGGCTCGGTATTCTATATATAATCATTTAGATTGATCTACTTAAAAAATGCATATCCCAGGGTCTAGGTGTTTTAACAGATATTAAAACAAAGTCAAATCACAGCCCGAATGAATAAAGGAACAAATGTATCCACACTTCACCTATGCACAAAAGTCCATCAGCTGAATAAAGAAAATACACCACCTACTTTGAATACATCTCATTGCACCTCAGAAATTCAAGTAAAAAGATAACATGAGCAAAGGAGTTGGAGAGAAGATATGCAACACATTTTTAAATAGTTTATAGGGAACTAGTTGATCATTGTTTGTGGGACTGCCGATATATAAATACATTTTGAGGAGGGATTTGAAGGAGGTCAGGGAAGTTGCATGGCAAACAATATCAGGAAGAAAAAATCAGATGTAAGGGCAGCATGGAAGATACATAGAGGCACTTATGAGAGTCTAAAAAGGAGAGTAACATGCAACCAAAATGAGATATGGGTTGGAGCAGACGACAAACAGTTTAAGATACTTTTGGATGAAAATGAGAAGCCAGTAAAGGGACTCAAAGAAGGTGATGATGGAGCAGGAGTGGCAAGGAAGAGGAGTCTGGCAGCGACATTGTAGGTGGACTGGAGGGTGATAGAAAACCAGGGTAATGGAAAAGTACAGCTTCATCAATACACTCCTTTCTGAGGCCAACAGCCAGATCATCTGCAGCAAAATTATGGACACCTTATACGTATGAAGAAAGGGTTCTGGGCACTGTCTACTTACTCTACATACTCAAACAGTTTGGCCAATTAGACATAGACACACATTTTATATAAATGCTCATCTAGTGCTGGGAGTGGATGGAGTACTGCAAATGAGAAACTGAGCTGAACACTGAATGGTGAGGTTAAAAAGAAATATTGAACAGCTGTTTTATTTCCCTGACTACTCTCTATCCTGCACACTGAAGGCCAGATTCTTGCCATTCTCACTCACATGGAGTAGTACTTTGCTGCAGGAGCAGGTCAATTGATTTGAAGAGCACTAATCATGGAATAAGGTATTATTCAATGTGAGTAAAGGATGCAGAATCTGACCCTCAGATGGGTTCTGCAGAACATAGCACGTGGTCATATATTTGAAAACTCTATCATAATACATATATGCAAAGGGACAGAATAAAGATGGTGCATATATTTTATACATATAAATACACACACAGAGTTAAGTACTGTAATATATTACTTAGATTTTAAACTCTTTGGGGGCAGGGATAGTCTTTTTGTTCAGTATTTGTATAGTGCCTAGCACAATGAGTCCTACTCCATAACTAGGGCTCTTAGGGTAATATGGTAATATAAATAAATAAATAAATAAAACCAACAAAAACTAACATAGCTGACATTCACCATCTTCCCACATTCCCAATAATATCTACATCTTAACTTCTGTCATGATAAACTCACTCCACTATATGCTTGGATGCAGAAAACCTCCAAATGCTATGTGTTATCTGAAATTAAGAACTAGGAAGAATGCCATCCACCTTCCACATGTATCTATAACAGACAATTTCAGTTGTTCATGTAGCTTAATCTTCCTAGCTATGTAAGGCTAGAGGATGGCATACAAACTGGCTTTAAAAACATTTGGATTATGGAACCAGATATTCTGAAGAATAAAAAACAACAGAACAACCACATCCTCTTCTCCATTCCTCCCAAAAAAAACCTACAATAATTTGAGGATGTGATCTACTTTGTAGGGAATAATATGTATTTATAATTAAAAAGCCCTACCCATTCAATTCCTCAAACTGCATTAGAGGGCAAAAAGGCCCTTTCCCCAAAAAACCCAAATCAAACCTTAGCTTTCATAGTGAGAACACCTCAGCTACAGTTCCCATCTTAAAATCAAAGAAAGTGTTATTTATTTATGGAATATCTAAAGGATAGGATGGGTTGCTGTAATTATTCTGGAAGGTGTACTTCTCCTTCACTCCTGAATTCATCTGGGCAACAGTTTTCCAGGCATAACTTATTATCCCAGAATCTTATACACAAAAGTGTTTTTGATCCATTTAAAAAAAAACAAGCACAAATATTCTTCTTTCAGTGGAACTAAATGCTTTAGAAATAAACAATTCTGTGATGTTCTGCATAATTGGATTTAGTGTTCCTTTAAGAGACTGTTGTGAGGTTGTCTGTTATACAGTTTCTGCTGTTCTGGATGATTCTAGTCTTGCATAAATTTGAGTTGACAAAATATGTGGTACCTTTTACAACTGTGCTCTGAGAATAATCTTCTCATTTCTGGCACAAAACTAGCAGCTAAGAAGAGCTGTTTCTTATCTCCTGGTACCAGTAGAGGTTTGTCATCCATTACAAATCCAGTGTAAGTAATAGACATATATCTTTAATTGCTGGTAACACCATTTTAGTAGTCTATCAAAGAAGACTTTCTGAAAAACGTTTTTGTATGACACCATAGCTTCCCTGTGTGTTATACTCAAGAAACAGACATTTCCCTATTTGCAAAGTGTAGTTCAAAAGTGCCTTATAGTTTTAGCTTTGCATAGTGTAAGAATCCATTGCTATATGAACCAGCCACCTGCAATGTTGACTACTGAAATAAAATAGCGTAGCAAAAAGTGTCTTTTTAAAAAATGGATTTAAATCTCCTTGCACTCCATTAGCATTGCTATGCATTAGTAATAGTTTAATGGTTATCTATTTTCAGAGTTTTTTTTCTCCCTTTGATGTGCTAACATATTAAATTTAATGTGTGCACTATCATTGAACTGAGGCTAAATTTCACAGACCATGTTCATGTAAGTTGGTATTTATGTCTTTTCACAATGCAAAATGAAGCAGCAGCATGTTGGAACTCTGTGCTCCACAGTTCAACAGTATTTTAATCTATGCAGGGGTTTGACCGGATATTTAAATAGGATGCTGGTGTCATTTTAGCTGTGTTGATAGATGAAATTCAAAAATAATCTAATAAATATTTAATTTAGCTATATCATTATGGGAATCATGTATACGATACATTTAAAACTATCAAACGTAAATGGTCGTTTATTGCACCTATCCACCAAAATATTCAAAGAGATAGTCTTGGCTAAAATCAATTTAATACAATTTCTAACAAAAACTACTTCCAATGGTCATTATTAAAATGTTAACATTCACTCACCGTTTTCACACAGTGACATGGATATGTTTTCAATTGTAAGTATAGAGAAAATCCTCAGTATCTCAGATAACTCAGGGGAGGGAAGTGAAACTGTAATTTTTTTGATGGCAACCACACTGTTCAATGCTTCAATCTACTCTGTGACCTGCTCATTGCTGTTTGTTAGCGGTTTCATATGAGTGAATTACAGCTTTGTGAGGTTTGGATCTGAGCTCACACACGTGTTCATAACCATAAAAAAAACCCTGCAATATTTACAAATTGGTCACTCTAGCTCCAGTTTAGCGAGGTATTTAATGATGTGCCTAAATTAAGCATTGGAGAATGACTTCAGGCAGGGCCTCTACCTATGATACTTTGACTTTGCTGACTTCTGTTGTTCTTTTGTGCATTATTATTTTTATTTTTAACCAAATACACATTTTAGAATCTGTTTACTCCCCCTCACCCCCCGCAATTTATAATACTTCTTTTACTAATGGTTTAACCTTTTGTTGAGGTATTGTATTTGTCATTCCTTATGAAGGCAGATAGTGATGGCTTAGTGGTCTAATCCTCAAGTCTGGAAATACCTAGAATCACAGGTTCACATATGTGTAGAGCTGAGTCTTTCAAAATAGATAAATTGAGTACCATTGTATTTACTTTAAGGTATCATAATAAACAAGATATGGTTGTTTTACACAGACATTAAAGATCTCCTAGTACTTTTCCTAAGGGCGAGGTAAGTTACAGCAGTCCCCAGTCAGTTAAAGCAGGCTATATGCTGGCTGGCTGACGGCCATCTTCACTCTAGAAAGAGCTGCTTATCTGAGTGTGTGTGTGGGGGTATGTGTAATTTGGGAAGTTCTTTAGGATCCTTCTCAATGAAAGGTAGTGTATACATGTATAATATTATTTTACTCATTTACAGAGGGCCTATTTCTATCTTATGCATATTTGTTATTACAGTAAATTACGACGTGGAACACTGATGTTGTGTCGCATAGAGGCATAATGGCTCACTGTATAACCTAGAAACTGATGTCAGAATATATTGGTTGAAAGATTTAAAAGTTAGAAGGAGAAAAACATCAATCAAAACCTAACTTGCATAAAAATTGCCCACCATGGGGTCTAGCTCAACTAGCTGAGCTAGGTTGGAATCTGATTTAAGCCTGCATATGTGGGTGGGTTCTCAGGAATTGAAGTGAGCTAAGCAGTTAAATTCCAATTTGGATTCTTCAACAGTTAAATTACACACTGCTTCTCTGTCTGCACTGCAGTGCTGTCTGCGATCGCAAGTAGAGTAAAATGCTTTAAGACTGCTTCTCAAACTTTGGAAGATGGGCTGATTAGCCATAAAGATCTGAACATGTGAAGAGGGGCAGCACAACAGAGAGTCGCTCCACAGGAATTATAAATGAGGCCTCCCAGGTCTGCAATAACTGCTGAAATCTTTATGACCAACTTGAAACATAATGGTTGCCGGGCGTCACTGGTGAGAAACATTATACAGCTACTAAATAGATAACATGTTCCTTAGCATCATTACAGATGGTGAACAGCATACTGTGAAGTCATTCAGAAGGTTCCAGAGATCACCACAAAGCATAAAATTGATCCCAGGCTCATTTGCTTGGACGTTACTGTTCCATAGAGCCGCAACGAAATACTTGCACCTGCTTGAAAAGGGTATTGTACCAGGTAGACTGATACTGTAGATATCGGTCAGTTTTATATAGCCAACTACGTTTGTGTACTGCTGACAAGTCTAATAATCAATGTTGGCTGCACTCAAGACTTTGAAAGAGAAAATCTCTAAAACTGGTTTCTGTCACATTGAACAAATTGTGGCTTCTGTGCAGAGAGAATAAAATGGACTATTAGAAAAATAAATCTTAGATAAACATTTCAAGCCTTATAGAGCCAAACATAACAGAATGAGTTCTGACATAAAGAGAATAGCCTCATTGCTTTACACACCAGGCATTTCAGAACATAAAGAATATGTTTTAACTGAGCACAATTTATAGCTCATGACAACTCTGTCACACTGTTTAACTGCTTCACTGCTAAACTGCGGTGCACTAGAAATGTTTGAATCTTGAAGTCTGAATCTTCCAGAGGTGCTTCAATAAGGACATATCAGATACACAGGGCAGCAGCAGGGAAAGTTTGCCTCAGAAATTATAGAATACCAGGGTTGGAAGGGACCTCAGGATGTCATCTAGTCCAACCCCCTGCTCAAAGCAGGACCAATCCCCAATTTTTGCCCCAGATCCCAAATGGCCCCCTCAAGGATTGAACTCACAACCCTGGGTTTAGCAGGCCAATGCTCAAACCACTGAGCTATCCCTCCCCCCTGTAATCTGGTCCTGTAGGCAGCACAGAAGTAGTTAATAAATAATGACTCTGTATGAAGCTTATACTCATCTAAGAGTTAAGAAAACATCATGGATCGCTGTGACACACTCAATATTGGAGAAACATCATCAAAGATTAAAACATATTAAACTATGAATAATGCTGCTATGAAATGCATGAGATCATTCCACCAACAACAAACTGCTTTTAAATAACACTGTACACTGCATTGTAGAGATGTGTGAAAATTAAATTCAATGAAATAGGAGAAAAACATTTTTCATTGAAATATTGTTCATTCTCACCGTAAGTTTTTTAATGGAAGACTTTTTTCACCACCAAAAGTTATTATTGTAGTAAAAAATAGGCGAAATAAGCAACTTCTGTTAGTGAAGAACTAACTGAAATTTTTGATTTTGGCCAGAGAGTTGAATTTGACCATTTTTATATGATAATTTGCAGGTGGGGGATCCAGCAACTAATCAGAATTCTAATTCATGATGAATCAAATTTATCGATATGCTATGCACAGCTCTATTGCAGTCAACATCTTTGAGAGAAGAAAATATAAGGGAATATTAAAAAGCAGCAGCCCAGCAGGACTGATCATTAGATGCATGATGCCTCTTGAACCACAGAATACAGTACTATCAATTTCCTGACAAAACACCTGAGCTATCTACATGAACATTTTTCTTAAAATTTCCAATTATTTCACAACCACTGGTGGCAGCAATGGTAAGGGTGCTAATGTAGACTCTTTAACCATCATAGATCATCTAATCTTGCACAGCAGAGCTGGTCTAGGGGACATGGTGTTTAAAACCTGCACTGGTGGTAGTGCAATGATAAGACATTTTACAAAAAAGTGCTAGTGTAGATGTGGCCCATGTGTATTTAATATAATTCCCTCTAACTTTTAACATGCTTCACTCATTAAGCAGGTCTTGAACTTAAATTGCTGCCCACTGCTACTGCAAAGTCATTCCTCCCTTAATGATGATAGTAACAATGGCAAGAGCTGAGGAGCGAAACATCCAATAAAGATTATTTGCATTTCTTTTTTAAGTCTCTTTTCTTCCTTTAAGTGCGCTTGACTCTCCTTGAAAGGTGCAGGGCTGGCAGCCCTGGAGACTGAAATCTTCCACTGTATGCTGCACTGTAGATTTAAACTCTGGTTGCAGGTTGGGGATGGTGGCTTTTGCTTCTCTCTACCTCCATACACTTTACACCTCTATATAAATTCAGTACGTAGCTTTGTGTGGCTCAATTCAAAGATACCCAAAGAGGGGAATGTTGTATCTAGATTTTAAAAAGCATACCTATACTTGGAACTGGAGGCATGGGCATTGACTCTGTGGGTGCTCTAGCAAAAGTGGATGGGAAATTGGGAGGCTGTGACCATGAGTTGGTTGAGTTCAGGATCCTGACACAGCGAAGAAAGGTAAGCAGCAGGATATGGACCCTGGACTTCAGGAAAGCAGACTTCGACTCCCTCAGGGAACGGATGGGTAGGATCCCCTGGGGGACTGACATGAAGGGGAAAGGAGTCCAGGAGAGCTGGCTGTATTTCAAGGAATCCCTGTTGAGGTTACAGGGACAAGCCATCCCGATGTGTCGAAAGAATAGTAAATATGGCAGGCGACCAGCTTGGCTTAATGGTGAAATCCTAGTGGATCTTAAACATAAAAGAGAAGCTTACAAGAAGTGGAAGGTTGGACATATGACCAGGGAAGAGTATAAAAATATTGCTTGGGCATGTAGGAATGAAATCAGGAGGGCCAAATCGCACCTGGAGCTGCAGCTAGCGAGAGATGTCAAGAGTAACAAGAAGGGTTTCTTCAGGTACGTTGGCAACAAGAAGAAAGCCAAGGAAAATGTGGGCCCCTTACTGAATGAGGGAGGCAACCTAGTGACAGAGGATGTGGAAAAAGCTAATGTACTCAATGCTTTTTTTGCCTCTGTCTTCACTAACAAGGTCAGCTCCCAGACTGCTGCACTGGGCATCACAGCATGGGGAGTAGATGGCCAGCCCTCTGTGGAGAAAGAGGTGGTTAGGGACTATTTAGAAAAGCTGAACATGCACAAGTCCATGGGGCCGGATGAGTTGCATCCGAGAGTGCTAAAGGAACTGGCGGCTGTGATTGCAGAACCATTGGCCATTATCTTTGAAAGCTCGTGGCGAATGGGGGAAGTCCCGGATGACTGGAAAAAGGCTAATGTAGTGCCAATCTTTAAAAAAGGGAAGAAGGAGGATCCTGGGAACTACAGGCCAGTCAGCCTCACCTCAGTCCCCGGAAAAATCATGGAGCAGGTCCTCAAGGAATCAATCCTGAAGCACTTACATGAGAGGAAAGTGATCAGGAACAGTCAGCATGGATTCACCAAGGGAAGGTCATGCCTGACTAATCTAATCGCCTTCTATGATGAGATTACTGGTTCTGTGGATGAAGGGAAAGCAGTGGATGTATTGTTTCTTGACTTTAGCAAAGCTTTTGACACGGTCTCCCACAGTATTCTTGTCAGCAAGTTAAAGAAGTATGGGCTGGATGAATGCACTATAAGGTGGGTAGAAAGTTGGCTAGATTGTCGGGCTCAACGGGTAGTAATCAATGGCTCCATGTCTAGTTGGCAGCCGGTGTCAAGTGGAGTACCCCAAGGGTCAGTCCTGGGGCCGGTTTTGTTCAATATCTTCATAAATGATCTGGAGGATGGTGTGGATTGCACTCTCAGCAAATTTGCGGATGATACTAAACTAGGAGGAGTGGTAGATATGCTGGAGGGCAGGGATAGGATACAGAGGGACCTAGACAAATTGGAGGATTGGGCCAAAAGAAATCTGATGAGGTTCAATAAGGATAAGTGCAGGGTCCTGCACTTAGGACCAAAGAACCCAATGCACCGCTACAGACTAGGGACCGAATGGCGAGGCAGCAGTTCTGCGGAAAAGGACCTGGGGTGACAGTGGACAAGAAGCTGGATATGAGTCAGCAGTGTGCCCTTGTTGCCAAGAAGGCCAATGGCATTTTGGGATGTATAAGTAGGGGCATAGCGAGCAGATCGAGGGACGTGATCGTCCCCCTCTATTCGACATTGGTGAGGCCTCATCTGGAGTACTGTGTCCAGTTTTGGGCCCCACACTACAAGAAGGATGTGGATAAATTGGAGAGAGTCCAGCGAAGGGCAACAAAAATGATTAGGGGTCTGGAACACATGACTTATGAGGAGAGGCTGAGGGAACTGGGATTGTTTAGTCTGCAGAAGAGAAGAATGAGGGGGGATTTGATAGCTGCTTTCAACTACCTGAGAGGTGGTTTCAGAGAGGATGGTTCTAGACTATTCTCAGTGGTAGAAGAGGACAGGACAAGGAGTAACGGTCTCAAGTTGCAGTGACGGAGGTTTAGGTTGGATATTAGGAAAAACTTTTTCACTAGGAGGGTGGTGAAACACTGGAATGCGTTACCTAGGGAGGTGGTGGAATCTCCTTCCTTAGAAGTTTTTAAGGTCAGGCTTGACAAAGCCCTGGCTGGGATGATTTAATTGGGGATTGGTCCTGCTTTGAGCAGGGGGTTGGACTAGATGACCTCCTGAGGTCCCTTCCAACCCTGATATTCTATGATTCTATGATTCTAGGGCTCAAGCACCCACAGAAAAAAAATAGAGGGTGCTCAACACCCACCAGCCACAGCTGTTCAGTGGGGCTGGTGATCAGCTGTTCGGTGGCTGGCTGGAGGCGCTCGGGGGAGAGGGGAGAGTGGCGGGGCGGGGAGGGGGGAGTGGGGCTGGAAGAGGCACAATGAGGGTGGGGCCTCAGGGCAGAGGGCAGAGCAGGCCCAAGAAGTGGATCGATGGCAGGGTCTCCGAGAGGGGCAGGGCTGGGGCCTTCAAGGGGAGAGGAAGAGTGGGGGCAGGGCCTCAGGGTGGAGCAGGTGTTGAGCACCCACCAGGAAAAATAAAAGTCATAGTCATTGCCTATGATTGGAGGTGTAACTTCCAGCTTGGTAGACATACCAATAGAGCTAGTGCACTAAAATAGTAGCATAGCCCTGAGTATGGTCCTGTCCAAGATCCTAGGCATGTACTTGGACAACTAGCCCTTCCCACCACTTGCATGGGGGCAGAAAAAATTTGTCACCTGAAGGGAGACTCTGTGAAGCCAGACACTGCAGGAAGTATTGCCCAGCAAGACCTGAGTGGTGGCCTTCTGACAGCCTAATGACTGACACATGCTGGTGTATAAATGAGGAAGCCATGAGGGAGCATTCTGAGCAGACTCCCTCCAGATCTTGCCTTGCTGTGAACCCCAGACTCTGGCTCCTAACTCCAGCTCAGCCCTGACTCTGCTACTTGCCTCCTATCTGCAACTCTGCACCTGGCTCGACCCTAACTCTGTTACTCAACTCCTGATCGCAACTTCATAAGTGACCCATGCACACAGGCTACCCACAGCCTGGCCCTGACACAAGCTAAACAATTGACTGTGTTTGTATTATGGGGCTGAACACCTGTTTTGCTGGGTGCTGTAGAAATACACAAAAGAGACAATCCATGCACCAATTAAAATCTAAAACCAGTTTGATTTATTCTGTCAAATCTTAAATTCTCAAGATCAGCACAGGCTGAAGTAACATATGCAGCCTCTAGAACTGAAGAATAATAACTTGGTGTCCAGATCCAGTGCAGTCCATAGTCTCATCTTTAAGACTGGCAACAAAGTAGTCAAATGAAATAGGGTCTGATTTGTCATTTTTGAAAATCCATGGGAGTTTGATGGTGAATTTAATGGTTGTCTGTTCAGGCTATTAATGCCAAAACTGTAAATTGAAAAGGTGTTTTTCGTCAATTGCAAATAATTTACAGTAGAGCAAAATCTCTATGCAATGGAAAGTGACTAGGAAAGTATTTAGTTCTACAATTTATTAACTGCCATCTTTGTAATGCAGAAATGGCAATAAATAATGAAGAAAAGATCTTTCAGAACCTGAAATTTAAAACAACAGAGCATGAGGAAACAAGGAACTCTGGACTCTATCCAAAGGATAACTAAATATGAGATTTAGTTTCCAAATCTTAAACACACATTTCCAACCATTATTTATCTACTTCTGAATGTTAACTAATAGTTCTAATGATGATTAACCATTTTCTATATAGAGTACTGGCATGTGATGGCTTTAAAAAAATAGTTTGAGAAAACTGGTTCTGATCATTGGAGCTATTTGTTAAATACAGAATGGAAAAAAGCGACCTATTCTTTATAATTTGAAATTTTAAAATACAGGTAGGTATATCCAATTAAACTTTAAGTCCTAGCTCTTTATATCAGGAGAATCCACCAAACTACAAAATACGAGACAGATGTAAACATGCCTTTTAAACACGCATGCCTAAATGTTTTGCTTTTACCCAAATATCTCTTGGTTCCCTATTTTGATAAAAATCTGGGTTCATCTCTAAACTGCTGATATTTTTGAGCCACAGATGGAATTAGCACTTCTAAGCAAGGAAAAAAAACCCTTGTGATCTCCAAAATGAGTTATCAGGACTGGCTCTAGGCACCAGCACTGCAAGCACGTGCTTGGGACAGCAATTCCTGGGGTGGCATTCTGGCCATCCTTTTTCTTTTTTTTTTCTTGGGCAGTTGCGTTCTCGGAGCTTGGGGTGGCAAAAAGCCTAGAGCCAGCCCTGTGAGTTACAGGTAACTGCCAGTTATATCTGTGCATTATTTCATTGAGTCACATCATCAACACACTGTATGTGAGAATCCTACAGAGATCAGGCTGTAAATGACAAGTTCTAACTGTATGTTTAAAAGTTGTAATACCTTCTATTTTTCAGCAGTCACAAGTGGTGCATGTCAATGAGTTACAGCATTAAAAACCAGGATTGATGGCAGGCTGATTGAACAGTTAGTGGCATTTAAAAACAGCCTGACATCTCTCCTACCTCTCATTTATTTTATCTCAAAAGGAAGTAATAACTATCCTTACAAATACAGATGGATCCTCCAACAACAGACAATGAATCCCATTCTCTGTAAAAGGCAGCATCACAGATCAAAACAAAAGGAGCCGACAAAGCACCGTTATTACAGGGGAGAGAGTTGCAGCTCCATAGTTGAGATTGTGCTGAAATTTGTACTTGAGGCAGTACTGAAATTCCTGTGCTTCACACTTCAGTTACTGCATTTCTACTCCAAACTCCTTCAGAGGACAATAGAATTTTCTATGTGATATTTTTAGTTTAATATTCACTAACTTTTGTAGAGGAAACATTTAAAAATGATCCTTTTTAGAAATTATACAGTTTTTCACACATTTGTTTGGGTCTTTCTAGCTAAACATCTGCAGTCTTCACAAACTACCAACTTCATCCACACATGCATTCATGTAACATCTTGGATATGGCCATGGGCCACTTTTGACATTTATAAAACTCCATCTTAACAGCTACTTCTGTTAAGGCTGCCAGCCTTAGCCTTTGACTCATATATTTTAAGGTCAGAGGGGACCATCATGATCTCTACTCTGTCCTCCTGTATATTGCAGGCCACAGAACCTCAGCCACCCACTTCAGTAATCAACTCATAACCTCTGCGTTACTAAGTCTTCAAATCATGATTTAAAGGATTCAAGTTACAGAGAATCCACCATTTACCCTAGTTTAAACCTGCAAGTGACTCATGCTGCAGAGGAAGGTGATAACCCCCCAGGGTCTCTGCCAATCTGGCCCAAGGGAAAATTCCTGCCTGACCCCAAATATGATGATCAGTTAGACCGTGAGCATGTGGGCAAGACCCTCCAGCCAGACACCTGGGAAAGAATTCTCTGCTGTAACTCAGAGCCCTCCCGTTCTAGTGTCCGATCACCAGATGTTGGAGATATTGCTGCTAGAAGTCACAGTTGGGCCACATGCCATTGTAGGCAGTCCCATCAAGCCATCCCCTCCACAAACTTATCAAGCTCAGTCTTGAAGCCAGTTAGGTTTTTTGCCCCCATTGCTGCCCTTGGAAGGTTGTTCCAGAACTGCACTCCTCTGTTGGTTAGAAACTTTTGTCTAATTTCAAACATAAACTTGTTGATGGCCAGTTTATATCCATTTGTTCTTGTGTCCATATTGGCACTTAACTTAAATAACTCCTCTCCCTCCCTGGTGTTTATCCCTCACCAGCTCCAAAGCTCACCGATACCATGGGGAGCCAGGGAGATTAACTAGGCATCAGGGGCCAAGGGATAAGCTCTGGGGAAGAGATAGGGGTCTGTGGAACTATGGAGGAGTTCATGGGGGATAAAGAAGGCAGTCAAAGAGAACTTGGCTTGAGGAGGCAGGTGGGGTTGAGCAGAGTATTGAGGGACAAAGTAACAGGAATTTAGCAAGAATGTGTGGGTGGCCTGGGGAAAAAAGCTTGTGTGCAGGAAGAAGAATGGGGACTGGAGTTAGCTCCTCTGGCACTACTGGCTTGATCCCCTGCCAAGGGAAGACTTTAAAATGCTGATGCCTCAGCACAGACACACTGTGCCACTGGTCTCTGAAAGGAAAAGGAGTGAGTAGGTATGTGGCGGAGGTCTGTGGAAAAGAAAGCAGGACTATGGGGTTGGGGGTGGAGGGGAGGAAATGAAGAAAAAGTGGGTCTTGTGCCTAGAGGCAGAGACCCAGAAAGTGGAAGAGCTCCTTTCCATGCCCCACATTTCTCCTAAAGTCCCTCTTTCCCCCCAGCCACAGCTTCATCCAAGCACCAAGCTCCCAGCCTCATGCAGCCCCCATCTCCAGCCACATAGATACAATTATAACTCTGAGGCTGTGGATGGCATTGTGTTCTGCACGGCTGAGGTTATGGGGCAAGTGATGCTGCTTTTCCACAATTTCAGCCCGTGCACGTCGGCGGAAGCACTCTATGTAGAAGTCCAGTCTGCTGTTTTGACCTTCAGGAGGAGTCCACCCAGAATCCTTCTTTTTGTAGTGTTGGTAGGAAGGTCTCTGTGGATTAGTATGTTGTTCAGAGGTGTGTTGGAAATATTCCTTGAGTCAGAGACGTCAAAAATAGGATTCTAGGTCACCACAGAACTGTATCATGTTCGTGGGGGTAGAGGGGCAGAAGGAGAGGCCCTGAGATAGGACAGATTCTTCTGCTGGGTTAAGAGTATAGTTGGATAGATTAACAATATTGCTGGGTGGGTTAAGGGAACCATTGCTGTGGCCTCTTGTGGTTTGTAGTAGTTTAGATAGTTTAGTGACCTTTTTCTTTTGTAGAGAAGCAAATCTGCTACTCTGAAACCTGTAATTATAACTCTGTAACTTCCAAAGTGCCCAATTCTGAACAATAACTAGGTTACCAATAACTTTTCTGAAACATTACAGAAAACATCAAATCTTGCACCCAGCCATACAGACCTCATATGCCCCCTGTGCAAAATTACTTGCAAAGTAATCTATTCAGATCACACCCATCCCATCTTAATCACCAAAACACATAAACAAATAGCCAGTAAACATGGCTGAAGTTGAAGAGTGCCTGCCTGATCATTGTTCAGGATGAGCGTGGAGTTATGGTTGAAAAGAGCTTGAGAGGGACAACTCATGAGGGGAGTTTAACTGGGGTGCTGAGAGACTTAATGGCTTATTGCTTTGATTACTACAGGTGCACTGGTGGGATGTGCAGCCTAGCAACCTTAACTCCAAGTCAACAATTTTGTGGTGAATATATATGTGAAATAAATCCACAGAGTGGAATCCTCCTGATCCTATTTTCTTGTAAGTTGTCATCACTAGACTGTTATTGCCATCACTAGACTGACCTTTTTTGGCCTCACTTGCTTTCATTGTGCTGCAAGACCCATTTAAAAAGCATGAATTCACCCCTGATCTGACCTCCCGCTTCACTGGGAGGTATCCTTATTTTTCACACATTTGCTCCCAGAAGTATAACTACAAAAGCAATGCTCGCAGGAATGACCTGCACATCTCTCAGTGCTGGCCAGCTGATGTTCTGACATCACAGCTCCCCAACAAACTGCCTCTAGCAGTAGTGCTGCTGGGAACGATGTAAATGCAAGGTGGCTTTATTAGTGCAGAGCACACTGCTCAGTGTAGTCAATGGACTTGTGGAGCCATCACCAGCTCTCAAATTGCTGAATATTAATGCTCCAGAAGCATTTTGTAAATATTTACAGTATGTCCAGTATTTAAAGGAAATAAAACCAGCTGTTTGACTTAAGTCCTATGTGTGTATATGTGTGTATATGTATGGGTGCACGCACCACTGAAATACAAGGCAAGTCTTCCCTGTGCCCTAGCTGCTTTCAAAGTAACCCTAACATCTGGCCCGCGGGACTGTCCTGCCCGGCCCCTGAGCTCCTGGCCCAGGAGGCTAGTCCCCAGCCCCTCCCCCGTTGTCCCTTCTCCCCTGCAGCCTCAACTCACTGTGACATCGGCGCAGTGCCCTGGGCGGCAAGATCCTGGGGCAGGAAAGCTGCAGAGCCATGGCCTGACCCGGTGCTCTGCACTGCACGATGCGGCTGCCTGTCCTGGTGCAGCTGTGCTGCCAGCCACTGGTGGTTCAGGCAGCACGGTAAGGGGGGGTGGTGGATAGAGGGCAGGGGAGTTCGGGGGATGGTCAGGGGCCGGGGGTGTGGATAGGGAGCGTGGTGGTCAGAGGGTGGGGAACAGGCGGGATTGAATGGAAGCAGGGGTCCCGGGGGGGCAGTCAGGAAGGAGAGGAGGGGTTGGATGGGGCGGCGGGGGGCAGTCGGGGCAGGGGTTCCGGGGGCGTTCAGGGGATGGGGGGGGAGTGGGGTGGGGCAGGGGTCCAAGGGGGGGCAGTCAGGAAGGAAGGGGGGGTTGGATGGGGTGGTGGGGGAACAGTTAGGGGTGGGGTGTCCGGGGCGGTCAGGGAGAAGGGGTGGTCAGGGAGAAGGGCACAGGTCCTGGGGGGCAGTCAGGAAGGAGAGGGGAGGTTGGATGGGGCAGGGGACAGGGGGCGGTCAGGGGACAGAGAGTGGGGTGGGGGTGGATGGGCAGGGGTCACTGGGGGGCCATCAGGGGGCGAGAAGCAGGAGGGGTCAGATAGGGGGCGGGGGCCGTGCCGTGCCTGGCTGTTTGGGGAGGCACAGCCTCCCCTAACAGGCCCTCCATACAATTTCAGAAACCCGATGCAGACCTCCGGCCAAAAAGTTTGCCCACCCCGACCTTGTACCAGTACAGAATGGTCCACGATTTGGGGGCTGCAAAGCTGGTTCTCCACTCCCCGCCTGCAATGCCTGCTCACCTGCACCAAGCTCTGCTCTGATGCTACTCAGGATCTGGCCCATAGTAACTGAGATATACAATATGTACTTTTTTAAAATAAAGAATCTGCTTTTTAAGCTATTATAATACCGAGAAGCAGTATTTCAAGGTACAATGAGAACCAATGGCTGGAAGTTGAAGCTAAACAAATTCAGACTAAAAAGCCAGACAGTGGAGTGTGCTTGTGGTAGATTCTCATCAGTGGAAATTTTTAACTCACGCTTGTGTGTTTTTCTACAAGATACACACGTACACTGTGTGTTCAGACACAGATATTGGACTTGAAGCGGGAGTTACTACAGGATAATTCTACAGCCTGTGTTATGCCAGAGGTCAGGCTAGACAATCACAGTGGTGCCTTCTGAGGTAAAAATCCATGAATTTATTGAAATTAGAAGGCAATGTAAGAGTCGACGTTTTGGTATTCAACATAAACTACATCTGCTCAAGTGAAACACTGGATTTATATAAAAGTTCTTGGTTTTAACTTTCCACACTTCGTGCAACTGGGAAATGAGCTAATGGTGTGATCCCCCTGCTTCCGTACACAGACTGCGCTAGCTCTCAGAGAGCTAGTGTGAGTATAAATAGCAGCATCGCCACAGCAGCCCGGACAGTGGCGGCAAAGGCTTGGCTTAGCTGTGCTGCATACACACCCACTGGCTACAGGCAGGTTTGTATCCGGCAAGTCTAAGCTGAACCTCCACCGCCGCGACTCATGATACTACAGCTACGCTGCTATTGATATTTGTCCTAGCAGGACAGCTTGACAAGGGGAACTAAAGGCCGCCCCTCCCCCCCCCCCCCAAGCCCACAGCTGTGTCTACTCCTGTGCCAGGCAAAATGGGTAAGTGAAGAGAGAGGGGAAGGTTTCAGTTTGAATTGACTTCCATTAGTTAACGTAGATAATTAATGTTATTTTAAATGTACTAAATCCAATGGGCTAAACTCCAAATCTTTTCTTTTGCCTCCCTCTTCCACAAACTCTCAGAGTTTGGATAAAATAGGATGCAGATCTGAACAACCTTCAGACTGCACTGTGCCATCAGATTTTATGCTGATTTGGCACACTATGGGCACCTGGTTTGGGTTTTGCCAAACAGCTACGGTGTTAATTTCCCGCCTTTGTTTATCAAATTCATAAACAAGATGCTTTACCTGTGGTAAACAGCTAATAACCAATTTAGAAACCAGTTTCTTCCTAAAATTATAATGCACTATTAAAACTTATACCTTTAAAAATAAATTTATTTCTGATTGGTGGAAAAACAAGTTTGTCCTCAATGCCAGTCTACATGGAACTGTTTGATAATGCTATATAGGTCTGAACATCAATGTCTTTCAGGCAGAATGATAACACCTGCATCACTAATCACGTGGTATAGCAGAAATAAAACCGTTTAAACATAACATTGGCACAGACTGTCTACTTCTTTGAAAATAAAATCTGTCTCTCAACATCTATTTTTGATAAATGCCTTGGTTGGTTTCCCCTTGGAATGTATCAAGCAGCAGGAGACCATTATCCTGTGACTGTGCTCTATTCCATTGATATAATCTCTTAAATAAAGTTCTGCTATTTACTTTCGTTTAATCGCAGTACAATAGGCCAAAGACGTGGCTTCCAAGCAGCTTCATTTCAGTCTCTGCCTTGATGCTTTGAAGCTGTTTCAAGTTGTCTTTCAGTGCACTTCAAAACATCCTTGATAAAGTTATGGGGGTGAGGGGAAGTTGAATTGCTGGCAAAGACAATAATGGTTTGTTACAGCATTGGAAAAAAAGTTTAAATAACGGCTATTCTTCTGCTAGGTTGGGGTTTTTTGATCCCCCCACAAGTCTGCTAAGTAGATGAACTATGCAAGGCCTATAACTATAAATGTTTTTCTTATGGGCCCAACTTGCCCCTTGTGAGTTTCCACACTATAGCTGCCATGTGAAAAGTGGCCACCATTTTATTTTGGCCATATGAGTTTTACTCAGTAGGAGCCAATGAACTTAGCTGAAGTCATTGTCTTCTGCCATCCCAGAGTTTACCTCTGATAAAAAAACCCCTAATCTGAAAATCTAATTGGTATCTCTAAACCCTTATCCACCGAAGAGGCCCATCCTGTATCATTCCTACAAGGAGCCATGTTCTATCCAAACTAACACTAAATAGCTCAGAAACTTTTGCCAACTGGGAATTCTCACATTTGTCATTTGAAGTTGAGCTGTTGGGTTTAGTGTGTGGGTGCTGGGGGGAGTTGGTAGCCTGTGATACATAGGAGGTCAAACTAGATGATTTGGTGGTCCCTTCTGGCATTAAGCTCTATGACTCTCTGATTTAAAACATATAAATCACAAGAAAACCAAGTAGTGGGGGACGAGGGGAGAAGGAATATTCCCGCATAACACAGGCCACTGAATTTCCCTGAAGTAATCCTGTTTGAATTTGACCTAAAACATACTTTTAAGAAAAACAGACAATCTGGATTTAAAAGATTTCCAGGGATGGAGAATCCACCAAAGCCATTGGTAAGTTGTACCAATGGTTAACTAATATTGATTCACAGTCAATAACCAGAGTTGAGCTGAGCACCTATGTATGGCATAAATGTATGGGTTATCTTAACAACGGGGATGGCTCACTGATTCAGTAGTATCTTTATTGCATTCAGCAAAATTAATGGTAACCAGACAGCCAAACATTCTATATTTTTGTTGGGTTTCAGGCTTCTAAGTTTCTCCGTAGCAAGACTATCCCCTGTTTTACTGAATCGACTTTCCAAAATCAGCATGTATGAATTTCATCCTCTTAAAGAAACAGAAATGTAAGCAGCTACCACAAAGAACCTAACAAGGACATCTACCTGCTCATCTGTGCATTTATTTCTAATACCAGGTAGTGCAATGGGTATATTCTCAGAGGAACAGTAGGGTTAATTAATATCTGTGTCTATGTAAAGCAACAGATAAATAGATTGGGTGCTGCAGATGCTAAATTTCAGTCTTGCCCAAATTTGTGATTTTTTTCCCTCCAGACAAAACATTTGCAAGCTGAAAGCAGGGTTTTATTAGAATAGTTTCATCCTTAATGTAATGTTGTAGATTTGTGATACAACACTCGGTCTCAATAATTAGCAGGATGTTTTTGTCTTGTTAATACTACGTGATTATATATATTACAATCCAGGAAGTTTTTGGAGAGTGTTGGGGACAATTTCCTGGTGCAAGTGCTGGAGGAACCAACTAGGGGCCATGTTCCTCTTGATCTGCTGCTCACAAACAGGAAAGAATTGGTAGGGGAAGTAAAAGGTAGGGTGGTAACCTGGGCAGCAGTGACAATGAGATGATCGAGTTCAGGATCCGGAAGAAAGGAGAGCAGCAGAATACGGACCCTGGACTTCAGAAAAGCAGACTTTGACTCCCTCAGGGAACTGATGATCAGGATCCCCTGGGAGGCTAATATGACAGGGAAAGGAGTCCAGGAGAGCTGGCTGTATTTTAAAGAAGGCTTTTTGAGGGCACAGGAACAAACTATCCCGATGTGCAGAAAGAATAGCACATATGGCAGGCAACCAGCTTGGCGTAACAAAAAAATCTTCTATGAGCTTAAACACAAAAAGGAAGCTTACAAGATGTGGAAACTTGGACAGACGACTAGGGAGGAGTATAAAAATATTGCTGGAGCATGCAAGGGTGTAATCAGAAAGGCCAAAGCACAATTGGAGTTGCAGCTAGCAAGGGATGTGAAGAGTAACAAGAAGGGTTTCTACAGGTAAATACACTGGAGGGTAGGGATAGGGTCCAGAGTGACCTAGACAAATTGGAGGATTTTTTGGGCCAAAAGAAATCTGATGGGGTTCAACAAGGACAAGTGCAGAGTCCTGCACTTAGGACAGAAGAACCCCATGCACTGCTGCAGGCTGAGGACCAACGGACTAAGCAGTAGTTCCGCAGAAAAGGACCTGGGGATTACAGTGGACGACAAACTGGATATGAGTCAACAGTGTACCCTTGCTGACAAGAAGGCTAACGGCATTTTGGGCTACATTAGTAGGGGCATTGCCAGCAAATCGAGGGAAGTGATTATTCCCCTCTGTTTGGTACTGGTGAGGCCACATCTGGAGTTTTGTGCTCAGTTTTGTGCCCCCGACTACAGAAAGGATGTGGACAAATTGAAGAGAGTCCAGAGGAGGGCAATGAAAATGATTAGGGGGCTGGGGAACATGACTTATGAGGAGAGGATGAAGGAACTGGGATTATTTAGTCTGCAGAAGAGAAGAGTGAGGGGGAATTTGATAGCAGCCTTCAGCTACCTGAAGGGGGGTTCTAAGGAGGATGGAGCTAGGCTCTTCTCAGTGGTGGCAGATGATAAAACAAAGAGCAATGGCCTCAAGTTTCAGTGGGGAAGGTCTAGGTTGGATGTTAGGAAAAACTATTTGTCTAGGAGGGTGGTGTGATGCACTGGAATGGGGTTACCTAGGGAGGTGGTGGAATCTCCATCCTTAGAGGTTTTTAAGGCCCGGCTTGACAAAGCCCTGGCTGGGATGATTTAGTTGGGACTGGCCCTGCTTTGAGCAGGGGGTTGGACTAGATGACCTCCTGAGGTCTCTTCCAACCCTACAGTTCTGTGATTATGCACACATATGGAAACTTCCGCTATGTGATCATTTTTATACATCATGTAAGAAAAGTATATATGAATTCAAAGTCAGTATATACTGAAAATTTATAAAGAACTTGGGGTACAGGTACCGTACACATTTGAAATAATTATAGTTATCAGAAAGTCTATTTTATTTAATTAGTCAGCAACAACTCCCAGCTTTCAAACTAGAGTGGACAAGTCTAATACAGGAGTAATCCTGCACTGGTAGAGAAAGAGGTAAGGGGACCTGATGTTGGTAGGCTTTTCCCATCTATACTGGATTTTATTGAAATCAGTACACTTCTATACCAAGTTTTAGCCCACAATTAATTTTTTACCGTTGAGTTCTAAAACCATCTGCAATGGGGTTTAAAATGGAAACTGATAGCAACTCTAGTTGACACCAATAGCAGGGCTGGCTACCTAACTGAGGTTTTAATTTCTAAGGAGCACTGCACAAGTTATGCAAGAAAAACTAAAAATGACTTACTGGAAAGGAAGTGCTGAGATGTAGGGCCAAAATCCCTGTGGGCTTCATGCAACTGTCTGATGCGCTCATCAATGGCCACCTGAGAAAAAGAAGAGAAAAATGACTCTCCTCTCAAACATGTAACAAATAGCAATTAAAGTTAGGTGTCTATTTCATTAAAGAGTTTTGTTTTGTATAAGACAAAAGAACACTCATGCAACAATTTATAAACCAAAGGTTTGATTGCAGTTTACCAGGTTGAATCCAAAGACCAGGGAGGTCAACAATGTTTTTCTACTAATTTAAATGGCATTAGATCAGGCCCACAATAAACAGCCTGATAAACCCCTTTCTGTTAAACCATCTGAACGGCCTCCAGCCAAAATAATAATAAAAAAGATTCTGTTTTCTCTCTTGCAAACATTAAAATAGCAAACAAACCCCTCTTTTATTACCTGAATTTGAATGACTATGAATGAACTTTTTGAGAGCAAACAGCATAAAATAATAACAAGTATAAAAGAAAGTAATCTCATTTAGTATGAGATGCCAACTGCACATATGTAGTGCTACAATGCTGGTAATCAACTAGTGTTTGGGTACAAGCATATTCTTTGTTCTCTAATTCAATTGACTCCCATCCCCTTGACCTTTTCTTCCCAGTATGGTACTGTCCTTTGAAGAAAATGTTTTTTAGTGTCTTGCTGGGCTGATGTATTGCATGAAGACACAACTACTGTACAAATATGGTTTAAATTTTAAACCCCCCAAATCTGTGTGTCTCAGTATAACACAGTGTGTCTAGGACAGGTGGGCAGTAAGATAACCTCGTACAGAAAATTCCAAACAACATGAGTGATATTCACTAACAACTTTATGTACTATATTTCCAAAGGACAATGTCAGGTAACTTAGGTCTAAATTTAGCATTTAGAAACCAAAAATACCTAAAGCTAATAATAGTAAATTATCAGAAATGTTTTAAACAAAATAACTAATAGGAAGCAGATTAACTGAATGTAAGCATTTCCCTGCAAGGTCTGCAAACCAAACAATGGAGCACTATATTAGTACAAGAAAAACAGAAAGGGGAACAGATTAAGTTTGGTTTTGTTGTCCACATTGAGAAAGATGTATAAATAGGTAACAAACACCAAATATGATGAAAAAGGAAATTCAGGTTTTCAGTTTTAATATTTGTAGGTGTTGGCAGTAGCACGTTCACCCTTTTGACATGAGTGAGTGGCCAATGTTTGGGGTCTTGTGGTTTGTTACCATTAGGAGAAGCAATTCATGGAGAAGTCAGGTATTTCTTTGATGCAATCCCGTTTATTTACAAAGAATGTACAAAGTCCTGTTTCCCTCAGCACAGTACGGCTCAAACAACAGGAGGTAATTTCTTTGTTCACAGTTGCAAGTCTCTTTCCAGTCAGCACTCTGCCCCCCAAATCCTCTCTCCTGGTTTTCTCATAGTGTCACATTGCAAGTGCTTCTCTTGCTATCTCCTTGGTTTTCTTGTGCCGTCTATGTCTTCTTCTGACTGCCTCTGGCTGCTTCCCAGTCACAGATACACAGAGGCACCCTTTGTTTGCAATCAGCCCCCTGAGAAAGCCTTCTACCCACAAAACTCAGCTTCTGTGCTTTGGGCAGTGGCTCCCATTATTTCAGCTATTTTACTTTATAAAGGAGCTGAATTGCTTCTTAACTTTTCTGGAATGAAGGGTGGCTATCATGCCCACCAGCATCAAGAAGTCTGTGATTGCTTACAGATCAAAGATATACCTGTGGAAGCTAACACCACCTTTAGCATAACATTATTATTTATTTTAACCTGACAATGACCTTTCAATGAATCATAGTCCTCCATAATTTCAAATACTGGTTTTCAGCTCAATAATACATTAATTTTTTTAAAAAAATGAGCCATGCCGACGAAAATAAAAAGTATGTGTCTGCTCTTTAGACTCCTCTAAATAATCTCAAAACACATCATTTGTTTTGAGAGGGTTCTTTATAGAAACCTAAGGCTTTTCCTGTCTTTGATGCAACTATTTCAGGTCTTTCTTCAGTATTAGCATTTACTTATCAATACACAAAACAACATTCCATTTTAAGTTTTAACTAACAAAGGACAATGAAAAACAAAGATGATAAAAACCACAATCTGACTCATACAATCCTAAGAGTCTATTGAGAATGAGGGCTCTGCAAGGGATACAATAGACATCAGCATTTTTTATGCTATGATAATGACAAATCTGAGCATGTGATTTTGGGTAAAGATTTTGAAGCCTCGAGATATTTGTGCCTACTGCCAGTTCAGAGGCCTCAAAATTCTACGTATTATATAAAACTGGAAAAAGTCATGTATTTCTCTGAACTGTGTGAGTTTTGGTTAAACTGAAATTTTAGTCTAATATGTAAACCCAGCAAAATGACACACTAAACTCCATGGTGAATTTGTAAACTGAACAACTATATGTAGCCTTGGATGCTAGCCTGGAAATATCTATCTCTACAGAGGTGTATTTTGTCAATGTAAAACACAGGGAAGCCTTGATTACTCTTCAAGACTAATCAATTGAGCAATTAAAAATGATCCCATCAGTTATCCCTGCCAACCCACCCAGTACTGTTTATCAAGGTATCAGTGTACTGTGTGTATACTCATATACCAAATGGCACATACAGTTTTAGTGACAGAGTAATGAAGGTGCACTCTTATTTTCCATGACTATTACAAACTCTAAATTAATCATAAAATGACAGAGTTAGTGCTCACAGTAAAAGCTAAGTGTGAGCAAACAACAACTACTTAAAATTATAATCAATATTCTTGTGCCTGTGCCTGTTCCAATTTAAGCCAGTGGGGAATTTGCCACTGACTTCCATGGAAGGAAGTTTGGGTCCATCAACAGACTTCTCATCTGGTAAGTAATAGTATATGAAAAATTTCTCATTGGCACACAAAAATAATTTCTTTGGCATGTTAGCTAAATGTACTTTACATTTAGGGCTGAATCTTGCCACAGAAACGTGTATTTGCTTGTGATGAAAATAGCAACATTTTCTCTCTGAATTAATGTATTCATTTCACTCAAAAACACCAGTTTTTGAATGCAAGAATACATAAAGTAATGTCATACAGTTCAACAGGTAACAGCCTTATTGCTAAGCAGACAAAGAGAAATTAATCTACTCTTGCTTCAGATAGCCAGCTCCTAGGAGTACCAGTTTAATCAAACAACCAAATGAAAATTCATGCGTTTTGATAGCATAGTTTGGGTGTGTGATGAGCAGTAACTTTCTTTGCTCTTGCTCCTTATGTAAAAGGTTGATGATCAGCAAGATGGATAAAAGTCAGATTCAGACGCCCCTCCTTATATCGAGTAGTACCTTTCTCCACAAGTAATGCCACTGCTTGTGGTGTCAACTGCTACTCAGTGTAAGTATGGGTTATCAGAATTTGGTCTAAAGAAAAAGGCCCCGCCTTTACTGCCTGATTCTGATTTTAAAACAAACACCAAAATCTTCTGTAGTCAGAAGTATGGTATTATACATTCCTTTCTCTTCAACGTGACTGATACTTTGCAAAAGATGTACATTTCCTCATGTACTTTGTCCACAATTTTGTGCTACAGTTGTTTTCTTTCAATCATAAGATAGAAAATTAAAGAGCAACAGCAGTGCAGCAGACATTAAAACACTGTGATTTTAATTAAAAACACTGTAACCATGTAAAACTAGAGAGAGATGAAATATGACAGCTTCTGTTCAATCCAAAAATAAATTATAGTGCTTAAAAGCATTCATTCCTTCTTTTAAAACATAAGTGAATCTAAAGAGATTTATTAAAAGGAGTTATTCCTCTCTCTCCCCATTACCCGGTCCCAACACAGTGAATTGAATTTATGTCTGTTTATCAGATAAATAGATTACAGATAGTAACAAAGAAAAGCCATGTCACATGGTTACTGGAAACAGTTTATCCAATGTTGGGGCTGAAGCTTACAACGTTTTTTATAGCAGTTCCAGAAACGAGGATTTGCAGGACTTGGGTCTGTTACTTAGGCCTGGTCTACACTAGCAAATTAGGTCAGTATAATTAGATTGCTCAGGGGTATGAAAAATCCACACCCCTGAGTGATTCAGTTAAACTGACCAAGCTTCCTGCATAGACAGCACTAGGTCAACGGGAGAATTCTCCAGTTGACCTAGCTAGCACCTCTCGGGGAGGTAGAGTATCTACATTGATGGTAGAACCACTCCTGTTAGCATAGGTATCATTGTCACTGAAGCATTACAGTGGTGCGGCTGCAGTGTTTTAAGCGTAAACAAGACCTTACCTTTCCCCTCTTTCTTTGTTTGTTTTGTCTATTTTTCAGTTGGACATATTTTTGATTTGGAGGCTTTCACCTCGAATGCAAAACCAGATGAGATAAAGTATCTCTTTTTTAGACCAACCCCTGCCCTCCGCCCCGCGAAACTGCCACCAAAACCAAAAACTCACAAACAAACATACTTCAGGTGATGTTGTTGGCAGAGTTCTTGTACCCATGTTGGTCTCAGGATATTAGCGAGACAAGGTGGATGAGGTAATATCTTTTATTGGATCAACTTCTGTTGGTAAAAGAGTCCAACTTTCGAGCTACACAGACCTGAAGAAGTGCCTCTGTGTAAGCTCAAAAGTTGATGTCTTTCACCAACAGAAGTTGGTCCAATAAAAAAATACTACCTCACCCACCTTGTCTCTTTAAAATGATGTTGGCCATCATTTAGTTCTAACTCCCTGGTATGCACAAACAGCATTTAGTGCAATGCTTATAAAGATGTAACTGTATAACCCCATTTAGCTTTTCTGGTCTTCAGGCTTTGGGAGCCTTGATAAGTGTGACTGTGCGAACACACCCACAAAGGAACAACAAATAACTACACTCCCACATAATGGGACTACAACAAAGGCTCCCCTTGTGCTACTACACTAGTGAATTAGCTGTAAATCAGCCTCTCTATACAATTTACCTCCTGATGTATTGCACAGATTGTTTTTTAGAAGATTCTTTAATACTTTATTTCAGGGGTTCTCTAGCTTCATGGCACTGCAACCTCCTTCTGACAACAAAAGTTACTACAGGTCCAAGAGTGGGGACTGAAGCCTGAACCCGCTGGAGACCGGCTGCCCTGGCGGTAGTGGGGAGCGGGGAGAGGGGGTGGAGGGCAAAGCCAAAGCCCAAAGATTCAGTCCTAGGTGGGGGGCCTGTAACCCGAGCCCTGCCACCCAGGGTTGAAGCCTGAGGGCTTCGGCTTTGGGCCTCGGGCAGTGGGGCGCAGGTTTTGGCCCCAGGCCTCACAAGTCTAATGCCAGCCCCGGGGACCCCATTAAAATGGGATTGCAATCCACTTTGGTGTCCTGACCTACAGTTTGAGAATCGTTGCTTTATTTCATGTTCCAACCATATGTATTCCCACCCGGTTTGATGGGGAGGTGCCTCAAGAGGTTTATTACAGAGTTGTGGGTTCAGTTAGAATCTTTTAACCTCTTCTAGTTTAATGAATCTCTCATTCCATGAAGGAATTACTTTAATATTTTCCTAAAAAGTCCGGATGAGATCTTATATAAAGCGTTCAGCAGAATTGCTCTGTGAGATAATGAATCAATGTTGGCTCAGCAGACACAGGGATCAGTTGCGTGTGCGTTCATAAAAAAAAACAGACAAAAAGCATGAGACATCAATGCCAATATTATTTGAAAATTCAATGAAACTAGCAAGTTAGAAAAAAAGAACATACAATTTCAGACACATTATATCAACTGCACTCCTGGGGGCATGACCTACTCGACTGTTATTTCCAGGCAGATCTCTTTAGAAATCTCAAATTAATTTGCAAGATACAGAATAATAAGGGAATAAATAGGTAATTATTTTTTCTGTCTTTTCTCAGCACACTTAGTTTCAGCTCTCCAATTTCTAAAATCACATTTTATTCTTTCTGAGGAAAAGGACTTCCTTTACTATCTCTGATGCTCATGCAAATGAACAGTAGCTTCTATTACCACTATTATTAAGTCAAATTATACTGCCATTAAAATGACTCTACAATATCATGCTATTTTGAAAGGGAATAATTAATATTATAGTGGAAGAAACAGCATTCAGATCTCCCCCTTCCCACTTCATCAGGGATATCTTTGTCAAAATCCATAATGTCAACCAGATCCCAGATTCACAATGTAAAATGTAGAGGAAAAAAAATGATCTCAGTTTTTATTAAAGGAAAATAAAATATCTCCTCCCCGGAGTTTCTTGAGCTGTTTCACTATAGGTAAAACATAAACAAATATTAAAACACCTTACATGATAGCAAGAACATGGCTGCAGATGCTGGGGGATTTCACTATGCTGCACTGTTTCAAATTATTTCATTTTCTATTTTAAGATCAGTAACAGAAGAGATGGAGGGGGAGGTCAGGTAGGTCTCACCCATTCTACTGACAGAGTTAAAGCATTTAGATTTAAGCTTACCTTCTATACATTATTATTCATATAAAATATATCACCAGCAGAAAAATCTTATGAGGTCAGAGTAATATCCCTCTTCTAAGCATGTGAGGGCACAGGCAGCATAATGCTTAGACACTAATTACACAATTGTGCTTCCCAGTATTCAAACACAGGCAAATTATGAAGGATGCGTAGCGGCAATTTAAAATAGTTATTAATGTGAGAAAGTATTGGGGTCATTAACTGAAAAACAAATGAGATGCAATAAACAAAGAGCTAAGACAATTCTTGAAAAAAGATGGCTGAACCTGGCTGAGATTCTTAGGAAAAATAGTAGAGAAGGAAGGAATAGAATAAAATAATCTCATTCAAGCTGCTTTTAGTGCAGCAGCAAAGTAATAAAGTCAGGGGGTTAAAAATTTGTTCCACCAATGATGGTTTTCATGAAGAGAGGAGGGTAATTTTCTCTATTTAATAAGCATGCATACATACAATACTTAATAAAACAACACTTCTCTAATCCCCCACCATATTCGCAGCATTTCCATAGCATCCTGACCTTGACTCCAATCACATCCAATTTGACTGCACATCAAAGAACAATGGCTACTACAAGACCCTCTTTAATGTTACCCAGCACTACTCCTTCTATCTGCTGAAAAGCTTCTTTCTTTTCTCTGACTCAGAGCTGCCAAACTGCAATGAGGCTGTTCTTTACAAATCAATAAACAGGAAGATCTGATCTACTGTACTTCCAATAGCAACTGAATTCAGTCACTCCCTGTTCTTTGCATATCAGAAGATAAGGATGGGTTTAAATAAGCACACTTTGTGCTACTTAAGGAAGGACAGAGAAAAGGGGGATTGATGCCTTTTGTTTCTGAACTGCTGATATATGGAGTTAAATTCTGAAGAAGAGTCCTGTCTAGCTTAAAAGCCTGTATTTTTCATCAATAGAAATTGGTCCAACAAAAGATATTACCTCACTCACCTTGTCTGTCTTGACAGTTACTCATGAGGGCATGTCTACACTAGAAAGCTAAGTCAATGTAACCTGCCTTACGTCACCTAACCATGTAAGCATGCAAACTAGTGTTCCTACCACCACAGGCGTGGACTTTCAGCTTTCCCTAGGGGTGCTTGCTCCACACCTGCTCTGCCCTGAGGCTCTGCCCTGAGGCCCTGCCCCCCACTCTTTCTCTTCCCCCAAGGTTCCACCCTCAACCTGCCTTTTCCTGACCCCGCTCTGCCCCCGCTTCTCCCTCTCCCTCCTAGTACCTCCCGCCCGTTGCCGAACAGCTGATCAGCAGTGGGTGGGAGGTGCTGTGGAGAGGGGAAGGAGCTGATCAGTGGGTCCTGCTAAACAGCTGATCGGTGGGTGGCTGTTGGGTGCTGAGCACCCACTATTTTTTTTTCTGTGGGTGCTCCAGCCCCAGAGCACCCACAGAGTTGGCACCTATGCCTGCTGCTGCTGTAACTTGCCCACTAGGCTGATCTAGTAAATCCACCTCGACGAGAGGTGTAAGGCTTAGTTTGACATAGTTTGGGCAAGGCAGTATATAGATAATGTGTTACTTCCATCATGTGTTGGCTGTCAGGGTGGCTGACAGCTGGAGTAATGAAATTGACAAGAAGGTCAATTTCACTGCAGGTATGGTCCCTGGTTTGAAATTGAACCATGGGGGTGGGAGGTGTGAGCCCCAGCAGTGCTCACAGCTGGAGCCTTGCTGCCCAACGCTGAGAACCTGGGCTGTGGGCTCCCTGCAGAGCTCCAAGCAGGAGTCTGGCTACTGCCCGGGCTCTCTGCTCCCTGCTCCACGTGGAGCTCCTGACTGCCGCCAGAGCTTTCAGCTCCCTGTTCCACTTGTAGCACCCTACTGTGGGGAGCCCGGGCGGCAGCTGGGCTGCAACTGGGCTCCAGCTGGGAGCTCTGCAGGAGTGAGGAGCTGATTGAGCTCCCAGTGGAGCTCAGCGCTGAGCTGAGAGCCTAGCTCTCGACCTCCCGCCCCCCGCACACTCTGCCCCTCTTAAGTTGGTGAAAACACTTGTGGTGAGGACGCGCTGCACCGAGAGAAGGAGGGTAGTGTGGACAAGAAAAAAAGCAGTAATTATTGGGGTGGTTGTAAGTCAACATAACATAGTTCAACTTTATTGTGAAGTTCTGGGCTTGACAAGCAGTTTATTGGTGGAAAGATCTGTACCGTGACACATTTTTGGGATATAGTTAACTATTTCTCTGTGTGTGTGTGTATTATTATTATTATTATTTTTTTTACATATTCTTGATTGGGGTGGGGGAAATGAGGATAGTGAAGATAAATTGTTAATATTGCTCTAATGTGTTTTTTGATGATAGAAAGATTTAATTTAAATCCCAAAATGTCTGGGTTATGATAGCACGGTATTCTTAGGCAGATGATAATCTCAGTGACGTTATCTAATTCCTTCTTTCTGTAAAAAAAGAAATCCTAAAATCCACTAGGAAACTGTCTTGTACCTGGACTACATTTATTAATCCTCAATTGAAACAAGGGAAATAAAATGTAATAAAAATTCAGGAAACATTATTAAGTCCTGGGCATAGAGCCTTAGAAAACAGTGAAACACCACCTGGACTTAGTATGTCTACTGTGAAAAAAATCAGCCATTGCTTCTTTGGCTTTTGTTTTATAATCCTAACATAGATCAGTGAACTTCAGGTGTGGGTGTCTGTAAAGAAAGAGAGAAGCTCTTGTGATTTAAATAAGAGGAACATTCAAATTTAAAGAAAATATAAAAATCTGTAAACCTAGTGGCATCTTCTAAACCTGACATAATATAGTCATAATGTACCCCACACTGGCATACCTGGTGATTTTGGGCCAGGACTGAGAATTTTGGGGGGAGGTCATAAAATCGTGGAGCAACGAACCCATGAAGGGTTCAAGGAGGGCCCCTCAAGCCACAAAAACACAAAGCTAGCAGGGGTCAGAGAGATGGAGGCTCAGGATGAAGGGACCTCCCAACAGGAACAATATCACCCCATCCCCCCGAACAGGGGAAACAGAAGACCTCACCCTATCCTGTTTTGGACCTACTAATGTCAGACATAGATTTTATAAGTGAACAAAGAGATGACCTGACATTGTGAGGGGCATAAAAGCAACTCACCAACATAAATAGTAAGTGGTAGACCTGCAATTGGTGAAGTCGTGGCCCCACTTTGAACTCAGGGAAGAGAAAACTAAGCCAGGTGGCAAAAGATTCCCAAACCAGGGTAGTACGAGTACCATTTCTAGTCCCAAAGAAATTTCACTGGAGAGTCTTACAGATGGCATATGCGGTGCTCTGTTGAGGACATTAGGGCAAGAGAAAACCCTTGAAAAGTTAACCGTCAGATTTTGCTGGCCAGGAGGTTAAGTTCAAGGACTACCGTGCTTTGTGCCCAAAGTGCCAATTGGCAGGACCTAAAAGGACCCCAAAGGCTCTCCTAGTCTCCCCGCTTCCTAGAATATTTGGAGTATTCGGCTGCTCCCCAAGTCTATTAGGACTGACACTTCTCCCCCCTTGATCCACACACAGACTAACATCTAGGCCAGGCTTTTTTTTGTAGTCTAGGTGTCCGCCACTCACGCCTGCTTGTAAGAACAATCCATGAAGGGGCTATTGTGGCAGAAATGACCCCGTTGCCAGCACAAAAGACAAGTCCCAGTTGAGGGGGTGTCCCCCTACCCCTTCTGGGGGAGGTTGGGCACTTGTGGGGACTCTTTCCTTGAGATTGGTCTTCACTTCTGCCCTTTCATCCCTTTGGAACCAGGGTTCCAGGGAGCCAGGCTTGGCATTCGATCACCTCCTGACGGCCCCCCTCAGTGGGCCTGCAGGACCTCAGTGACTACTCCTCTAGCAAAAACATCTTTTGTCTTGGGTGTCCTGCCATTGGGCCTGTGGCTGTTAAATAATTTTCTGTCAACTAGATTGCCTCAGCAGAGTCTCAGCCAAGGTTGTAGCATCCAGTTTCACCCACACATCTGGGAGAACCTGCATAAATTGTTCCAGCACCACTTATTTGGTCACCTTCTCCTCTGTCTATTTATCAGGCTGGAGCCACCTCCAACAGTGTTCCTTAAATCTCCAGGTCACTGCATGATGTTGGGACCCCATCTTTCCCAACAGAAGTGCTATCGGTGGGTTTCTGCCATGATACTTCACCTTGGCATAATCTTGGGCTTCTGTGGTATCAACGTTCTTATATGCAGCTTGTGTAGGTCCAGTAAGATGTGGCACCAACAAGACAGCCCAGTACTCAGATGGCCAACAAGCTGCTGTGGTGGCCCTCTTGAAAGTGAGCAGGAAAGCTTTGGGGTCATCTCCATGCTCCATTTTCGTGAGTTTCACTGGGAGTTATGTAACATTGATAAGGCTCAGGATCCCAGCCGTCATGTTTTCATTTGGTTCTTGGGGTTGTAAAATGGCTGCCACCTGTTTAACCAAGCATTGTTGCTGTTTCTGCTGTTGTGTCGCCAACTCCCAAATGAGCTGCTGTTGCCGCGCTGCTTGCTGTTGTTGTTGGGCAGCTATTTGCTGGAACATCTGGTTCTGCTGCTGCTGTTGGGCTGCCTGTTGTTGCTGGATGTCTATCAGCCACTTCGACAATTTCCCATGGTGGTTGTTGTTCCTCCTCCTCGGTGACTGCCCACATTCTCCACCAAATTGTGATTGTTGGCACTTCATGGAAGAGTATTCTAGTGTTTAAGGGGGTCAGTTCCTATTAAATGCAAAGTGACGTTTGTATAGGAGCAGGGGCACTCCCACTTCCATTGTGCTCTGTCCAGGCCCCTGTGAGGATTACCAAAAGCCAGGCACTCAGGCTGCCCCTCCTTGGCCACTTCCTACCCTCGCTCTAGAGTCCAAGCTTTGCAGTCTGCAGCAGAGTTACTGAAGAAAAGTTATTTTCTTTAGTCTTTCTCGGCTTTAGCAGATAGGCTCCTCTTTTCCCAGAGGAGCTGTTGCAGCATCCCTTCTCAGGAGCTCCCAGACGATAGCCTTTTTCCTGGCCTTGTCATCCCTTCTGAGCTGTCTGGCTTCCTTTTAAGCTCCACCTCCATCTGGAGAATGCTCTACAGGTGTGGCTGGGTGGGATCATCTGGGCTAAGAGTTGTTCTTTAAGCCCGTCAGTCCTAGTGTGGTACATTTTCAGGATTCTTGTCTTTTGGGGTGAATTTCAGTGGTCCATGTTGCCTAGATTTTTCATTTGTAGCCACTACTAGTGATGAACCTGGAACAGGGCAACTATAAAAATACCAAAGCCTTTCAGAGGGACTTGGTATCTGGTGTCTGCTGGCAGAGATGGAGGCTGGGGACTGCCAAAGATCCAGGATACCCTCATTAATACTAAAAAAGCTGAGAATCTGGATGTAAAATGATAAACAGTTTGTGTGAATTTCTTGAACAACTTCTAAGTGTTGGCCATCGCCTTGTGCCTAACCTGAGATTCTGTAGCCTGATTTGCAAAAGTGCTGGGCATTCACAGCTTGTCAGCTTTCTAAAGAGCTATAAATACTGGATATTGGGCGTGATCCTTTCATCTCTAGTCTGCTGACATTTGAACGGGGAAAGTTTAAACCATGAGATTGAGAGCTTCCAAATAGTCATTTGGAATACCCTGGAAAATGCCTGGAAAGACTTTGCTACTGAACTGAGTCTGTGGTCTTCTTGGCCAGTTTGATCAGAATCTGCTGTACTGACTACTTGGCCAGAGACTGTGCAGCACACAGAGAGAAGAACACACATGCCAACAACTGACAACAGGTTCCACTTGAAATCCACAAATTATTTTCTGTAACAGTAGATATTCCTGACATTATTCGAATTTGTATTATTCATGAGGATTTGCCTGACTCCAGAATGATTTGAGTTATATCGCTCCCTATCTTTTTCCTACTGTGGCTCTAGTGGATTTTATATAGTTAGTTTTCTGCAGGTGGCTGATTATGGAATTGTTGCTGTTATTCTTTTAATTGTATTTAAGGATCAACATAGCCTATTTTTGGGTAGCTGGGTGCCATATGTTATGGGCACTATTTCAAAACAAGTTATTTTGGGCCATTTGTGTGTTATGTTCAAAAATGTATTTCTTAAGTGGTGCACACTGTTTTGAAGACATGCCATTCATCTTTGTAGAGAAATAGGGGGAAAATATACTTTTCACATCTTTGGGAAAACAAAACAAAAACAAATGTCCAGGCACAAAAGCAGACTTTTCACTTTTGTAGGTAGCTTTTCTTGTGCCTAATTCCCGAATGATTAAGGATCTAGGGGAAATGTGGTAGGAATGGCTGGAACAGGGTGTGAAAGCCATGATTGGAAAAGAAAGGGCTCTGGTGGTTAGATTTGCGATTGAAGTTGTTGCAAGTAATGTCTATAAAGGGTAAAAGGTGGACCCAGTCATTCTGGTGGTAATTAATAAATCAGGTACTGCTCCAAATTTTGATTCACCTATTCCAACAGTCTGTCCATTTGGGGGTGATATGTTGTGGAAAGGAGCAGGTCAGCATCTAAGAGGCAGAATAACTCTTGCCAGAAATGGAAAATGAACTGCATTCCATGGTCAGATGTGATGTTGGAGCGTAATCCATGAATCATGATGAAGTGATCAAAGAACAAACATCACTTCCACAGTTGAGATCTTCCAACAGGGCACAAAATGAGGCATCTTAGACAGCAAATCCATGACTGCTAGTATGGCTGAGTGGCCCTGGGAACTGGGCAGGTCTATAATGAATTCCATAGAGATGGACTCCCAGGGGTGGGAAGGAGTAGGTAGTGGGACCAAGGCATCCAAAGGTTTAATGTGAGGGACCTTCATCCAGCAACATACCTTGCAAAAGTCGGTGGAGGACCTAAAGGCCACCAGAAATGCCACAAAATCAGTTTTATACTTTCCTCCTGCCCAAAGTGTCTGGTAAGTCATAGCACAGTTGGAGGATTGTGAGGTGAGGCAGATCATCTAGGACACAAACAGCCTCTGAACAAGAGTACCCCATTTTTAACGGAGAAGTTTGGGCTGCAGTCAGCACTGAGTGACATCTGTTTTACTGCAAAAATGTCATTAGGTAGCAATTATCTCACAAGAACTACAAGGTCAGTATTCACAAGCACACTAGCAAAGGGGTGGGGCTTAAAGACAGTGGAGGGTGCTGAAGGTCCTTCCCTTTGTGGGAGAGTGCATCTGGCTTGCAATTGCAGATACTGTAAATTCAAAGTGTGAGTGTCTATCAGATCTGGCATTAATTAAGGGCCTTCACAGATCACAGGTACTCCTACTTCTTGTGGCTGGTGAACACTTGAAAGGGGAAGCACATGTTCCAGATGATGTTTCCATTCCTCAAAAGTAGCCTTGATGGCCAGCAGCTCCTTGTCATAGATTGTACTGTTCTGTTCTGTGGGTGTTTGTCTTCCTGAAGTAGAATGTGCAGGGGTGGAGAACACGAGGTGACCCCCTTCTGTTGTGACAGTGTAGACCTGATTGCATAATCAAATGTGTCACCCTTGATGGATAAGTCTGGGTATATTAACATGGGTGCTTTGGTCAAGGCCTTCCGTTGTTCAAAAGCCAGTTGTGCCTCCAGTGTTCAGACATAGGCAGAGTTCTTTCGGAGGAGATGGGTAAGAGGGGATACCACTCTGGAAAATCCTCTGATAAATCACCAGCAGAAATTAGCAAATCACAGGAAGCAACAGATTTTTGGTGTGGCCCAATACACGATGGCAGCAACTTTCCGGGGGGTCCACAGTAATCCCATCAGGCAAGATGACATAACCCATGTAATCAATGGTGGTGCGGTCGAACTCACATTTTTCAGGTTTTGCTTATTAGCCATTTGGCTAGAGGCGTTCCAGTAGTTGTTGGACGTGGTGGTGGTGCAGAGTTGGGTTCTCGGAGAAGATGAAAATGTCGTTCCAGTAGATTACTTCAGACTGGTCTAGAATATCCCTGAAGATGTCATTCACAAAGTATTGGAATGTAGCTGGGGAGTTGGAGACATTGAAGAAGGGCATATTGAAGTATTCATAATGGCTGTACTGGGTTCGGAAAGTTGTCGTCCACTCATCATCCTTCAGGACGTGGACCAGATTGTTTGTGCCAAGCAAATTGAGTTAATTGAAAATTTTAGCTGCACTGACGTGTTCCAGAATTTCTTTGATCCAACAGGAGAGGGTATTTGTTTTTGATGGTAATACTGTTCATGGCCCGATAGTCAACGAAAAGGTACAGTCCCATCCTTCTTTTTGATGAACAAGATTGAGGATCCACCAGGGGATTTGCAGAGCTAGAAGTTCTTGGCCAGGTTTTCATCATGATATTGCCATGGGGCCTTGAGCTCAAGTTCCAATACAGGGTAAATATGCCCAAAGGCGATTTTAGCCCTGGCTGAAGATCTGTGGGACAATGTGGTATTGGGGGAGGATATTGGCATTCTGTTTATCAAATACACTGGTAAGGTCACTATACTTTGCCAGAATTAGGGACCTAGTATCTCCTGATGCTGATGTGGCACCAAACCTGAAGGATTGCTTCCTGAGGGTGGGCTCTGTTTCCATCATGCTAGGCCTGGTTAGACACTACAGCTGGAAAAACCCATAGTAAAATATATACCTTCTGTGTCATGAAAATTCTTGGGTCATGGAGGGAGAGCAGAGAAGGGCCAATATGACCAGGAAGTAGGGTGAGAGGATCAGATCCAATTGCAGTGACTCATGGTGCTCCTGGATCTTGACTGAAAGAGGTGCTGTCTCATAGGAGATAGGCCTGGAGGACTGCATACTGCCATGGATCATCTCCACCCACTCCGGGGCAAGTTTTCTCTGTATGGAGATGTGGTTAGCTTGGGTGAAGGCCATGTCCAAGAAGTTGCTAGATGCCCCAGAGTCAATCAATACAAGTGAGGAGCAGCTTACCTGGAGTATGACTGAGACCTAGAGACTGAGCTGGACCTGCAAGTGGGGCTACGAGGAGTCTACTGGTACAGGGGCACACATGGGTAGCAGAAAGGGTCTGTTTGGAGAACTCAATTTCCTTGTTACATCCAGCCATGACCTCTCTACCAGACTGGATGAGATTGTTTTCTGGCATCCACGCTGGCCTGAACTTGTGGGGGTACCCTGAAGCAAAATGGCCACACCCTTCACAGTACAGAGACCATTTCAGCACCAGCATTCTTTCTCTCAGCCTTTGAGGTATCTTTGGGTGACATTGATTTGCATGGGCTGTGCTCTGGGACTTGGCAGAGTGCATGCTTGGGTGGCTTGTAGGTAGTACTAGGCTGGGGTCCAGCGTAAGCCCTCCTCTTCTTTAGGCATCACTCAAGCAGCTGGTTATTGATTCAGGTACAGAGTCCAATGTAGAATGACAACTCAGTGGGGGTTGACTTAGACCAGTTCAGCCTTTTTGGCTTCATTCAGCCCTCAATTAAGGTGGCATCTCTGCGTTACCTCAGTCCAGATGATGCTGGAGGCACATCATTAGGACTGTCACTGGCTCCTGGATTGGCTGTCACTGCAAACCTGAAGAGCGAGTGATGAGTCATCACAGGCTCTGGCTGAAGGATTTTCTCGCATTAAGATTCCTTCAGTTCCAAAGAAACTGAGATCTGTATCTTTTATTATTCAAATGTAAAAGTGTTTGCTTATATATGTTCCAAGACTGATAGAGCCAACCTGCTACACTTTTTAGTTTGTATTTACATCTCATTCTATTATTCATATTCAAGCAAATTTTATGACCACATTCTGATTCCCTTACTCATGTCAGATAACAACTTACCCTACAGGAAGTCCCACTGATTTCAGTGACACTGTTCATGAAGTAAGCTATTGTTCCACATGAGTGAGAATATCTGAATCTGGCACTCAGTAATGGGAAAAAGAACTCCAATGAGATCATTAAGTTTATATTCTCTGTCAAATACAAATAAAAAAGCAACTCGAAGGAAGGCACTACAATACATTAATCTCAAAAACCTTTCTTAAGTCCATTATTACTTTCCATGTGATTTAAGAAAAAAGTAGATAGCAGATGGGAAATCTACAGTGCTACATTTAGATCTCAGACAAATACAAGCACATCACATCTTAATGCAATTTACATTCCCACTGCCTGTTCTGAATGTAGTGTACATGGGTCTCTGAGGAAGAGAAAAGTGCTACAGTGCCATATTGACCTCTAATTTTCTCAGGAACAGGTTCCATCCTCTGATATATTTCCTCATCTTACACAAGTTTTTATAAAAGCTGTCAAAGAAAAATCCTGCACCAATAGCTCCAACAGCCTTTTATCTGAAGCAGTTCCATGATACATCTCACCAGAATTTTAATATTATACTTTATGTTAATGCCACAACCGGGTGAATCCATACAGGTATATCATTCAGCCACATCCCCTTCAACTTAAGACAAACACAATATAATGTCAGATAAACCAACCTTAGGTCTCTTTGTATATACACAATTGAGTAGACATTAAAAATGATGCATTACTACGGTGAAAAGCAAAGAAAGGAAAACAAATTTTTCCATTTCTTATGCTTCTCTGTAAAAATACTTTCATGCAGCATGACTGCTATTATTCAGTTTTTAAATAGTATTGGCTCTTGTACTATTTAGTTTAGAAGTGATTCCCATAACATTTTAAAATTTCTGTTATGTCTCTATACCATATTTTGCTTACTGTTTTGAAAGTGGCTCCTATTACCATATATAATGCACATCCTCACACAAGTGCCCCCTGCTTCTTAACAACATCTCAGTATGCTATTATTTTGCTCCCATTAAACCAAAGAAACCCATTTTCAGTCATATTGAGGATGCCATTTGTTTCCGAAAGGTCAGCTAATACACTCATCTTTTGTGTAAAGGGAATGCATCTTTGATAACTTGGGGAATTGTAAATAGAATGTCATGCAAGAAAATGTTTTATTTTATGACAGTCCCAGAACTTAGGTATATAATTTCCTATATCAGTTGAGCATCTCAAGTAAAGATTATTTTCTTGTACATCTAGCTACATCCTTGTTATTTTACTAATCCATTGTCCCACTAGTTTCACTGCTCTCTGCTGGCCAGAATTGTGAACTCCTTACTCACACTGAGACTACCAGGAGTAACTGTAGTAGAGCCCCAATCTGGATCTGTATTTCAAAATCTCAGATTTCTAAAACAAAGAGCCACTTACTCAAATTTGTCTTTACTATACACTGCTTTTTGATCTTTTAATCTCAGAGTTTCCCCTTTTTGACCATCACCTTGACATACTTCCTACCTACCCACCTGAGACCATCAATCCATCAATTTTCAAAACTTTGCTGGCACCCACAGTCCCCTCCTCTCCATTCTCCCTCATGTACACTGTTGTTAAATCTCTCGACTCTGCTCCAACCTCAATTATTTTTGCTAATTATCTCTCATTGAAATGTTCATCTCACTAACCATCAACAGTATTTTCATGTGTATGCAGAGAAACACTTACTATTATTTTTAAATGTTTACTAACAGAAGTTAAACTACTACTTACTTCAGCCTGTGGTGCTATGGTTGCTATGCTAAGCCAGAGGTGGATGAGGTGAGAGTAGGAGACTGGAGAGAAACATGGAGGCATGGAACACAGAGAAAAGGATGGGGACCATAAGGGCCATAGACTGGGGGGAACATGGAGGAGTGGTGTAAAGTCATGTTTCTCAAGCATTGTGGGAGCAGAACTCTGGGAAGACAGGAAGAAGGGATGATTGGAATGGAAGGCATAGAGAAGTGTGCAGAGGGCTTGGAGGAGGGAACAGGGAAATTTATGTGGGTGGAGTGTGCAAGTATGTTGGGGTGATAATAAGTAATGAAGGATTTGATGGGTGTAGGGAAATGGATAGATCTGTTATCTCCTTCTCCAGACTTTCTAACTTCATTTTTTCCTCCCCTTTATAAATTGAAGAAATTATAAATTGCCATTCAATTTTCATGAAATAAGCAACTATTTATACAGAACACATTTAACAAAAGGTATTTCTCTTTTGCCAATACAAGTATATTGAGAACAGCTTATTCTGCATTGGTATTGACTATACCAGGGGTTCTCAAACTGGGGGTCGGAACCCCTCAGGGAATCGTGAGGTTATTACATGGGGGGTCGCGAGCAGTCAGTCTCTACTCCAAACCCCGCTTTGCCTCCAGCATTTATAATGGCGTTAAATTAAAAACACTTGTTTATATATTTATAAGGGGAGTTGCACTCAGAGGCTTGCTGTGTGAAAGGGGTCACCAGTACAATAGTTTGAGAACCACTGAACTGTACCCAGTCACCTTAAATAATGTTCAAGATTTAGTCACAAGACTTTCCCAAATGCTGTCAGAAGCTACTCATTTCCTTTTTCCCCCACACTGTCCAGGGTAAATTCCGCTTTGCATTTCACTGGAAGATATTGCATAGGGCTAGTTTTATTCTACTGGGTTGTATTCACGTCGTTGATTAATTGTTTCATCCATACTCATTCAGTTGGTAGCCTCAAGAATCTAAGCTTCTGTTTCATGCTAATCAAAAACCATTGGCTCAACCAAGTGCTAACACAACTCTAAAGGAGAAGCCTTGTTTCATGAGTTTAGTGATTGGGTACTTTTGTTCATTATTCTCATCCAATGATCCTCTTGAAAGGAGCCTCTCAAACTTAATTACTTTTGAGACCCAGCAGCTGCTCAAGCTTAAGAGCATCCCCACAATCAGTGCTTAATACTCCATGCTATTGGACATATACTACTGCAACTTCTGTTATACAAGACCATGTTTTGCTTGGGAGGAGACTTTGATATTATCATACATTTAACTGTGATTACCACATTGAAAGATCATAACTGTAGCCAAACAAAAATACAACAAATGGAAACAATTTCTTGTGAAATTGAGCCTACATTGATTCAAGTCAATGATATAAGGCGCATTAATTTAAATGGTACAGGATCAAGGCCTGTGAGAGTAGCTGTCTTCATCCTGATTTTCAGCTGGCTGGACTTCGTACAGTTTTGCTTGGCCATAAGGCAAAATTACCAAACATAAGATCAAATCTGTCTCTTTCAACGTCCACTCAATCTGACTTCAATATTATACGAAGGTGCCTCCAAACACTGATATTTTAAATGGTAATTCTTTTTAAATAGGAATAAATGCTTTCTTAACTGTTTATATTGTCTCTCAGGTACTCCATTGCCCACAAATATTTACTACGAATAAAATAATGATATTATAATAATATACGATACACCCAGTGAGGGCGTGTAGCAGGCCCTTTGTGGCCCCCTGGTCCTACTACACCCCACCCCAGGAAAGGAGCAGCAAAGGTGCGTCCTCCAGGCCTGCCTAGAGAGGTTGCACAGAAGCAGCCAATCAGAGCCCCGGAGGCTCAGAAAAAGGAAGCTGAAGTGGCTTTGCAGATCAGTTCCTGCCAGGGCAGGACATGGCTCTCCTCTCCTGCCAAAGGAGGGCAAGGGACAACCAGAGTTTGGTTCTGATTGCATTTGTTTAAGCTGGGAGAGAGAGAAGCTAACAATTTTAACCCTGAGCTAAGGGTGAAAATAAAGGGGCTGAGAGGCAAGAGGCCCAGGGAAGTAGCAGCAATGAGTTGAACTGATCAGTACATGGCTGCTGTTTAGGGTCCCTGAGTTGCAACCCAGAGTAATGGGTGTGCACAGGTTCCACCACCAGGTCGTTGGTAGTGTAAACCCTGAGAATGGGGACAAGCCTTGTTGGGAAGCTCAAGTGAAGGTCTGAATTTAAAAGGCCCCAAGCCAGGGCTGAAGATGTTGGGGAGATCAGACAAAGTTTTGTTCGACTCTTTGCTGCTCCAGATGGGTTTCATTTGGACTTTGTGATTTGGCTGGAGGGTCAAACCATGGAAGACCCACTTGCAGGGGGCACCAAGGGTGAAAAAGGGCTGCAGTACCACACACAGCCACTAGAAGATGCCCAAGAGGTGAGTGGCCCATTACTCACACACTCAAATATATTGGGAATACATGATGGAGTGGCGTGGTACACAGGTTTTATTGGCATGAGTGGCCAAGGTGTAGGTTTTATTGTATGCACATCATTTGGACTGTCACTGTAAAAATATCAATAAAACCTTTATTGAACAACACACACTCACATTCTATGAATGCCATGTGCTACAGAAAAAAAACATTTCAGAAGGTTTACTTTTTTTATTGAAGGTATTCATATCCCTGTGCCTGTAAAGCCAGGTGTCTTATTTATTATGGTTTCAATCATACAGTGGTCAAGGCAGCCTGAAAACCTCTAAATATAACCTAACACTAGCTTTTCTACACCCCCAAATTTATCAACTTTAAACACTTGGCCCTTCCAAAAATAGAAGCAATTGATGGGTCATATTGAGAAACAGAAATGAAGCTCCCATTTGTATCCCTTTAGGAATGCACAATAACTGGCTGTAACATTTTTGTGCATAAAAAAACGGTTATTGGTTCAGGCCTGCGTACTGCCAGTCCTGGGCCTCAGGCCAGTGTAAACTTTAAGGAAGAAGGAAATATTTCTGTAGGCATAATGATTTAAAGAAAAAACAGATGGTTGAACTTTATCAGGGCTTGGTGTGATAGAATAAGTATGGTGGGAAACTTATTAGCAGGTAGAGGCTGTTGGGGTGCATGACAAATGTATCTGGCACATAACTATCCTTTCTAAAATATTAAGAATCTAATAAACAACCTTTTAAATTTTTAAGCCCCAAATACCTGGACTCACACTGAGCATTGTATCGAGCATTTACAATCTATACAAATGCCAAAGACAATTTTCCTCCTTCCGTCTACAGAAAACTGCATCTTATCATCTCTTTTTTACTTTCACAAATAAATTATTGCCAACTCTCCTTGATTAATTCTCTTTAGGTGTCTTACTTACACCATTTATCACTGGTTTCTGGAAGCAGAAAATTAGGAGAATTAAGTTAGAAATCACATTGAACTAAGATTAGAAGAGACCCCTTGAGAGTTAGACAGTAAGCGAGTGAGCGATCCTGAGATGAAATATGGCTAAAGGAGAGAGAAATGCAAGCAAATTGTTTTTATGAAATAAGAAGAAGTAACAGGAAAGCAAAGGCCAAATTTTCAGAGACATCTCAAGCCTTCCTCTTAATTTACACCTGCAAATAACTGCGTACTAAAACTAAGTAATAAGCTGGCAGGTAGTTAGTTTTCTTGGGGAAAAGGATGTGACCAATAGAAAATAAAATGGTTGATAGTACAGAATTACTCTAAAATAGAATGGGTTTAAGTCCACAATTGAATTTTATGAAATTATTTTAAAATTCTGTAGAAAGGAGAATTATGTACTTGAATCTACATGCACTGAAGTCAACAGCAAAGCTACCTTTGACTTCCATACCCCTTTTCTAAAATTCTACAGGATGGTTTAAAAATCCCATATATAAGGTTATAATTGCCTTCTAAATTCTGAGACTTTTGGATGAGGAAAATCCACAAATTCACTATTAGGGTATCTGTTTTCCCTAATATTTATTTCTGTTAGCAGTTGTATATGCAAAATTTGTTCTCAATAAAGTTCACAGAAAGGGAAAGTCATGAATATGTGTGACAATTGAAGTGTTCACATATGCCAGATGTGTTCACACAACCATCTTGAAAACTCTGTGTAGGATCATCTAGTCACGGAGGACAAACAATGCTATGCAATTTAGGAGAGTAATCACAACTGTCCAAACAACAAAGTACGGACAGTGACTACTCCGAGCAAGCCACAGCAAGTAGTTCCTGAGCAATCTAGAAGCTGGAATAAGCTTACATAAAATCTTTGTCAAATAATTGCAGATAATGAAAAAAAAAATCAGTTGATTACTTGTGAACAGAAAACTGGGTTA
This sequence comes from Eretmochelys imbricata, assembly GCF_965152235.1. NCBI lineage: Eukaryota > Metazoa > Chordata > Testudines > Cheloniidae > Eretmochelys > Eretmochelys imbricata. The sequence continues at coordinate 148,992,246 of NC_135572.1, forward strand.
CATTTATTGTTTACTGCAATTAGTTTAACCAGCTGAATGTGAAACCCCAAAGGAATCTCCTGCAGTACGAAAGGAGCTGTGTGTAACTTGATTTATAAACTCATAAGAGGCTATACATTTGAAAATCGAAGCTTCAAATCATGTTGCTTCAAAGGGATATTTTAGTGGTATTTTACTAGATATGTTTTTGTTTTTACCTTGATCATTATTTCAGGAAGGGAAAAGTTTTATTAGGCGACATTTGTCTCTGAGATAGCTGTTTTGTCTATCTGTCTCAATCTTGTCTGAAACACCTATCACTGAATTATCTCAACACTTATTTTCAGAATTGTCTAGATAGGATTGTGGTTTTGTCATCTCAGTACAATATTATTAAATGTAAAAGACAATAAACATACACTGGCTATGTGGGTTTTTTTTTCGGGGGGGGGGGGGGGGGCTGGGGGTAGGGAGAGTGGCCTGTATGTGGCTCCATGTTTTTCTCTTCACTGTTCCTATGCCTCTCATTTTGTGTTCCCTCTTTGCTGTCTTTCATTAATGCAGTTTTATTCTATTTGCTTTTCTTTCTTGGTGTATTCTGATTTGCCTATGCTATCTTCTTTAGTATTCTTTTCTAAGGGTTTTTTAGATCAATTTTCTTCCCTTCTGTCTCTTGTCATGGAGTGCTCTTGTATCTTCCTCTATGTATTGCTGTCTCCAATTCTTTTTTCCCCCTGCCTCTCTAGGTCTTTTCACCTTTGAAACCCCTTAATGTTCCCACAAGTGGGGAAAAAAACCACCCAGCCAGCCCATGGATAGAAGCACTATATAGACTATTTATTCGGTCAATAATTCCACCTAGCAATAAGAATCATCGGAACAAACAAGCACTTTGATTAACTACTACTGGAATGATAATGCTGACCTGCGGTCATACCCCAGTAAGTGCTTATTAGCTATAGAGGCAATGCCCCTGTTGACCTATAATTGCTGCTGATTGTCTCAATTTTTTATCTTTTTGGGTTGCCAGTAGTGGCAGCTCATAGAGCTGCAGGTAGCTATAAATCCTCAACTGAACTTTCAAATACACAGAATAAACAGAAAAGCTGGGGAGCTGAGCAGAGTAGTGAATAAGGGAAATAGAAGAAATGCAAGGAAGACTGCTGGGAATGAAAGTTACATGGGATAATTCCCAGGACCCCATATATGTTAGAAGATTTCCCCCTGAGGAAATGGGGGTGGGGGGCTGTATTTGGTTTTTAAATGAAAATCTTTTAGGGGCACTTTTCTCCTGGTAGCGCGCTCCCTGATTTTTTCCTTATACAGTGTTTAGAATATTGGTAATGTTTCTCTAGCCGTTCTGCACGTACCATGATTGCCCTATCTTTATTGAACTGCTGCTGTACATGCACTACAATACAATATTCACTATAGTCAGAGAGGAAGGTAGATCAAAACACCATTGGAAGACAGCCCTGGCAGTGTCAGAGCAACATTACTAATGCTCAACATCATGGTTAAGTTTGGGAGGAAACATCTGAGCATACAATTTCTGAGCTGGTTCTAGAATTTTTTTTAAAAAATGTAACTCTTCAGCGGATATAGAGAGAGTAGGTAGGAAGTAAGATAGTGATAATACAGCTAGTGCTTAAATGAACCTAGAGCTTGCTAATTTAATGAAGGGCCAGGATCCTCTTGAAAGACATCTGCAAGGGAAGCATGCATGTGGGACTTAAAACCAGTATGGAGTTAAGGCACCCTTTGTACACCCAGGAATACAATTTACTTCAGTATGGCACAGGCCTCCCCTTCTGTATTCACTCACTTTCTGTGCTCTCCCCACCCCATTTCTCCTCTTGCTGTGTTGTGTTGTAGCTCCTCATATCCCTCTCCTGATGTTCTATATTTACCCTTTCCGTCCTATTGCCTCCTGTCCTATGTTGTACCTCAGTATTTCCTACTCAGTAATTTCATTGTTTCCTTCTTTTTCATTACTCACGCCTGTCTCCCTTTTGTATTTTCTTTCTTTCCATCCCTCCCTGTCTCCCTAGTACTCGTTTATCCACAAGATTTCTAATGCACTGATCACTGTCATATCAAGACATGTTCTCCATTGTGCTCTTTGGAATGTGGCCAAAAACATATTTGAAATAACCAGAGTCCTGTTGCGACAGGCAATCACAGGTTAGCATTCCTGCATATTTTACTTTACTGCCAGATTCACTCTCCCTTTAGATGCCACAACAATGTTTCATTTTTGACTGCCTATACCGGTGCTAATACGAACTATTATTGAAGCTCAACAGGGACATCCTGTGCTTTCTGTGACAGAGTGTCATGGTGTCCATGTTGAATCAATATTATGGTTTTCCATTAATCAGTTTAAACTACTGAATAATATCCATGATTTCTATGTCATTGTGGAATGAAAACCCTGACAATTTATAATTTCATGTGGCAATCTGAAATACTTTCCATGGAAATGGACAAAACCTTTGTCTCAGCACAAACAAAGGGCTGGGTTGGCCCTCTTCACAATTAATGACAATTATGTATTTCTGTTTAAGTTAGATATTTCTATAATGTCCATCACCATAGTAGGTGAGTGCGGCATAAACAAATTAGAGTGGCACTATCAGAGCCCCAGTAGGGTCAATGGATTCTTCTACTTTTTCTCCTTCCCAGGTTATAGGAAATTATGCTTTTTTCCCCTCTAATCATCCCCCACTCATATTATTCTGGTTATGGTTGGAAAGTCTGATAAAAAAGATGGGCCTTGAAATATACAGAATAATATCGAAAAAGCACAGACAAGGGATGAGCAAGAGAGAGAAGCAGCGTTTAAGTGTATTTTCTTCAATTTTCTTTAAGGTCATTAAAGAGACCATAGTTAACTCCAAATTATTTTTGTGAAGCTAGTTTTAAAAATCTGGGTTTTAAATTGCCCACAGAGTTCTGAAGTCCCGTCAGAACAGCAAACTGATGAAATGTTTTAAACAGCCAAGTTTTTCTTCAATTCTTACATGAAGGTGCATAAGGTTTAATGCAGAGGGTGTTAAAGGCACAAACAAATCCACCTCTAAGATATAATTCACCTCAGGACCAATTTCTCCTTCAGTCATACATCCGGTATTAGTTCAGCAGCATTGACTATGCATTGCATATCCACTATAGCTACAGAAGTGAGGTATATCCAGAGAGTTATAATCAGTCATTTGTGTCAGCGCTACTTTAAAAATAGAATCAATAACTTTAACATTTGAAGGTGCTCTTCACAATGCTAGTTAGGACGCCAAATAATGTGATTTTAAGATAGCCATAATTTCCTGATTTTAAGTGTTTTTTTTAAAATGGCACCTCAAGCCTGTTTGAACCTTGATCCCTGTGGGACTGTATTACTATTCTTGGAGTTGACTCCCACATCAGCATTGTTATCTTGATGACCAGGTTTCCCACTCTATTATAATCACTCAGGATTTTTTAACAAGAGAAATGTGATTTTCTTGTTAATTAGGGAACTATGCACCTACTGTTTCACAAGCAGCAAGTATTTCTTCTGCAATACGTTTACATTAGCAATAGTACCTATATTCTAAATGTTATGATTTGGTAATTTCAGCACTTCAATATACAGCTGTAAATGAGATTTGGTCTCAGTTTTAAGGTTCTCTTGTATAATCAAAATATGCATACTAGTGCCAGCGGAATAGTAGATCACTGAAAACTATGCCCTATGAATGAATGATGTTTTTATAAATTTCATACCTTGTGATCTCACTACATTTAAGACACTCTCAAACTCCCATAACAACATTCTATAAAGTTAGACTGTAGGTCACATTCTGATATCAGAAGTAAACAAAGACAAAGAAAAGAAGTACAGTTAAATACTAAATGATTAATACTGAGTAACAAGATTAAAATGGAGAAACAGTAAACATCAGAAAATAATTACTTATAGAAAAGCACACATGCAACCTGTTGGACATTTGCACTTTGGTACAACTGGAATAGCATCATAAAACCTTGTAGTCCATATTACATATTTGTATATAATAGGATTAAAATATTATTTGGTAAGGTTAAATCACCTCTTTCTAAAAAAATAAGACACTGAAACTAAGCATAGCTTAGATATTGGCATTATTCATTGGACGTAGAACCCTTGACTTCAAGGGGGAGGGTCCAGCTTTGCAGAATAAGTGGCAGAATTGGGGTAAAAATTCCTAGCCCTTTTTGATGTTTGTCTCTTCCTCAGAGGTGAAAGTTACTCAAGGGACTTACTGGTTCACAGGGCAGCCCGGGTCCTGGGCAAGGTGGAGTGGGGGAGGCTCTGGGCCCACAGAAGGGGCAGGGCGTCGGGCAGAAGGGGTGGGGCTGGGACCAGATCCCAAAGCCAGCCCTTCAGCGCTGCCCAGGGCTCCAGCCGCCGTTGTGGTAGTGTGGCCAGGAGCCCTGGGGTTCTGGCGGCGATTTAAAAGGGCTCGTGGCTCCGGCTGCTGCCGGGAGCCCCACGCCCTTTTAAATTGCCAGGCCCCAGGGCAGCTGCCCCTTTTGCCCCCCCTCTCCCCCCCGGTCAGCAGCCATGCTGGTATGCTCAGCTGTGTACCGACCCATACCAGTGGCCACTTTCTTTCCAGTACGCTGTACCAGCCCATACCGGCTTACTTTCACCACTTCTCTTCCTTCACAATTTGCAAAGCTCAAACCTGAATATGTGGGTGCAGCTCCACTGTCTGACTCTGCCAGAGTAGCACAAAGCACCTGCAAATGTACCAGGCCATAAAAAAGTAAAAAAAAAATAAAAAAATAAAAAATAATTAAGCTGCTTTAATTTGCTATAGTAATTTTTTTTATCACTTTTTAAAAATGACCATGAAATAGATTCAGATAAATGTTCTTGGTATACTTAAATTTGGTGCTCTAGAGTATTACTGTGACAGACAGGGGCTTCATTATTATACTTAATTTTTACTAAGGTATAAGCTGTTCCTTCCCCTAACTTCAATAAACACCACACCTACCACATTCGTACACTAACTCTTTTAAACAGAAACAACAATCCTTAAGCAGTCGTGATTTTTTTTTTCAAAAGAAGAACCATCAACACTGGGTGGCTGCAAAGGTGTGATTTTTATAACCGTAACAGTCTGCAGACATTACATCAGCCACCACAGACATTGAAACTATAGACACAGTACAAGCAACAGCACAACCCAGCTTGCAAGTTGACTTAATAGGCTTACATCATAATTATGTCACTTGCTACTTTATGCATTCTTTTCAGTGGGTTATTTTGGTTCATTTGGTAGCACTTTCTACCTTTGAGAAAATGGGCTTGAGTTCATAACCCTTTATTTTAATATTGTGGAAAACTTTCTGTCTTGCAAGTTAAATTACACCTGTACTGGAGTTATATATCAGATACTTTAAAGAACACACACCATCGAAAGTTTACTCCTAACTACTTTGGTGATGCCATCACAGCCCTGCAAAGTCAACATTGCCCAGATGGACCAGCTCTGAAATATTGCCCAAGGAGTGCGAGGACCCAGCCCCAGGAATTCATTAGGTGAAGCAACTTGGGCAGGGTAGACTGATGGGCTTGATCACCAGCCTGGGGAAAACAATCAGCCATACCCACTTCAGTTTATAGCCCTTACTTCAGGGCTCTGTTTATTCTCCAATGTAAAAGAAAGGAAACATAGAAAAATAACATAAAGTAACAATCCTGTTCCCCACCTATCTTGTGGGGCCCTCTGGTATTCAGCAGCTTAATGGTCAGAACTTTCCTCAGTGTGATCTGCAGGGCTCACTTGCCCCTTTGCAGTCCTCTGTTATAGCTACAGGAGAGTGTATTCCCAGCCCTCTCCCGGTCCGAGGCTCCCTCACTGAACTGGGACCCCTCCTTTCTGTTCCCAGCTAGCAATCATCAGCCCTGATCACTTGCTGTTGTTCAGCTGGGTTGGCTGATTCCCAGCACCTGCTGGGCTCCTCTCCTGAACAGGGCACACTGCTTCCTGGCCCTTAAAGGGGGCAGACCGCCTTGTTACAGGAAGTATCAAAAAAGCAAAGGCTGGATCCTAGAAACCAAGCCTCACACCTGTGCAAATAAAACAATAAAACCTGTGCATGTTGAAATCTATAAAAGATAAAAGAAAGACTGGCTAATGGTTCAAGGTTCATTACTATACTTCCAGGGATGCTCATTTACTTTAAAAAAAAAAAAAAAGTATGTTGTGATTTCATCTCTCACTCCCTTATCCCTCCCCTTTTCTGCTAAGTATCATTGTCTCCACTACGCCTCCTTTTGTATTTGTTTGTAGCAGGAAGAAGCAAAGATGTGCATATATCTTTAAAACTATAAGTGAAAACCCAAAAATCAAATATTACATATGTCTACATCCAACTCTTAGGAGGATGGACTTCATGAACTAGAAGGTCTATTTCTAATTACTCAGTCCTATAACTAACCAGACATAAGCATACTATAGAGAAGTATATTTGTTAGATTTAGACTTTGAATCTTAGCAATGACATTAACAGTTTAGGAGGTACACACCTCTACCATGGATTGCCAGAGTATTTCACATCTCTGGCATGGAATACCAGAGTGTTTCTGTGCAAGAATCTCAGGTAGAAAACAAGCCACAGAAAATCCATTTCCCCCTCTCTTTTAACATATGAGATATAAATAAATGTAGAATGGAGAGTAACACACCTAGAATCAATAAACAAAGCAGCATGGACTGTGCTAAAAAAAGAAACCCACATTGGGTAAGTTTGGAGCCAGCGGCAAGTATACTTATTATACATTCTATAACACTGCACAATGAACTGATCTGAGACCTCCACACTATTGCCACACAGGTGGCAGTGTGAACTCCAAAACTTTCTAACATTAGGTATACTTACAAAAAGGGTGAGGGACTAAGAAGGGGAATTACTGAAGGAAATCAGCTGGGTAGTAGTAGAAAAGGGAGAGAGAAGAGATTTGGGGCCCTGAGGTGAGAGTGTTTAGAGGAGAAGGAAGCAGCTCTCAGATTTGCATACAGCAAAGGGTGTAAGGAGAATGTGAACAGAAAAGAGGTCTATTAGGTTTGACAAGGGAAAGATAATTAATCACATTAGTGAGGTCAGTTTCAGTTTACTAGAAAGGATGGAATTCAGACTGGACTGGGTCAAGGGAAGTTAGAGGAATGGAAATGAAAGTAGTTCAAGTAGACTGAGTTCAAGAAGGTTGAAGGTAAAAGAAATGAGGAAAATGAGGTGAAGGAGAGATAGATGAAGCTAAGAAAATGTTTCTTGAGGGAAATAATAGCATGGCCGAAAACAAGGGCTGTAGACAGAACTATTGGTGATGAATGACAAGGAAGGGGAGGCAAATAGGGAGGGTATCAAGAGGACAAATACAAGTGTTCAACCCAGAAAACAAGTGGGAGACCTTGGGCTTGGATACCATGGGAGTATGAAGGACAGGAGAACAGAAGCAGGAGGGGATAGACAAGTGATAGACAAGTGAAAGGAGAACTCTTGCCAGATATCACTGATTTTAATTTTGAAAGAAAGTTGCAAGACCTTGAGAAAAGAGGTAAAAGAGGCTGACGGCAGTTGGAGAGGAGGGCATGAACAGGAAAAGTTAGAGAACAGCTGAAATGGATTAAGGGCCTGGATTAAGGAAGTGCATAAGAGTTGGATTTCTTGACAAGAAAAAGAAGAGAGCTGAGGGAGAAATGGGCAAATTTATAGTGGAGCAAGCTGTACAACTTCCCTCAGAGGCGCTCAGCTGAAAGGCAGCAGAAATGGAGATAACAAAGATGATGGGAGAGGCAAGACTTTGGGTCGGTAAGGCAGATGGAGCAATATGGGAAGGGAGTCAATTGGTCAAGCATGCAGGAGAGGGCAGAATTGAGGGTAGGGACCACTGACACATGATATGCACATATACCTTGAAGGGGAGCCCTGGCTCTCTCAGACTGTCAATATATATTTCTACATGTTTTATTTAGTACAACTGAACCAATGTTATTGATACAAACCAGAGGAGCACGCAAAAGCAGTGGAACGATGGGGTGATACCAAGGGGTCGTGCAAAGCTGACACTGAATAATTTTTTTTAAAAAAAGACCTTCTGGGTAAGCAACTACCTGAACTGGCTTGGTCCATCTCAATTTATAATCTGAATAATATGACACCACAAGGACTTGAACTCCTTGTACTTTGTTTCAGAGTAACAGCCGTGTTAGTCTGTATTCGCAAAAAGAAAAGGAGGACTTGTGGCACCTTAGAGACTAACAAATTTATTTGAGCATAAGCTTTCGTGAGCTACAGCTCATTTATTTATTTGAGCATAAGCTTTCGTGAGCTACAGCTCATTTCATCTGATAAATAAATTTGTTAGTCTCTAAGGTGCCACAAGTACTCCTTGTACTTTGTGTTCTCCTTTGATGTATAGTCAACACATGAGGTACCAAACATTCTGTAGCTAAAGTGCACTGTGGACAAAAAGATGACGGAATTCTAATGACTGATCCTCAGATGAAAAGAATCAATGAAAAATATCCAGCTGTCCTAAAATGGCTTCAGATGACCATTTATGCAGTTGATGCATGCAATAGGTGTCTCTGAACATTGGAAAGAAAGAAAAAATAATTATGAAACAGCAGTCTCCTTGGCAAAATACCAAAGAAGTGCACTTTTCAATCATAAGGAAAATGTAGGACAGTGGAAATAATGTCAATTAGAAGAAAATATATGCTATTGAAAATTCTGAGCGCTTATTGGAAGATCATCATCCAGACTTACAAGCCCACGAGGAAATATTTTTTGGAATTAATCAGTTACTACAAAAAAGTGATTTTTATATATATATATATATATATATATATATATATATAAAATCTATTTGTAGGAAGGTTATATAACATACATACATATTATATTTTTGTGGGGGTACTATAACAATTAATATATACAATATACAGAATATATAATAAAATAAATATAGTTATATTATTGCAATATCAGTAGGGTTTAGGATTCCACTGAAATGTGTACTTAAAGCAGGACTAAAATCCTACTTTTCATATTTGAATGACTTAATTTAGTCCCCACATTCAGCACAATAACTCTTTAGAGGACAAGTAAAATTTTAATGTAATTTTTTAGTAAAATATTTACTCATGTTGCAGAGGATATTTCTTTAAGAGTTCCTTCTTTCTGACATTTTGCTCAGTTTTTTCTCACATTTCTTTGGGTTTCTCTAGCTAAACAAAACTACAGTCTCCACAAACTCCAAATGTTATACACAGATGCATTCAACTAACTTCTTGGACATAAGACACTTCTGAAATGTACCAGTCAAACACACACAGAATTATTTCCCTTGTTCAAGACAACAATTTTGAGAGTCACTGAGATTAGATGACTGTTCTCAGATTTGTCAGCTACTTTCATTCTCCAGCCCTACCAACCTGCAACCCAGACTCACCAGCTCAATTCCTCACAGAAGAGACAGGAAGGAGGACTGGACAGACTGGGTTATGGTGGGGGTATAGCACCTGGGGAGCCCTTCAATGCTCTTGCTATAGCACAGAGACATTTGTCCCCACTGCCCCAGGATTCCCCCACCAAATCCCTCTTTGAACCCAGCTCTCACTTCTGCATCACAGCTCACCCTCATGTTCCCCTTTTTGCACTGAAGTTGCTAAGCAGGGATGTTTAGGGAGAGGTGCACTATGGCATGGGTAAAAGCTGCTAGTTCTGTTCTCAAGGCACCTTCAGCTGCCAGTTTCCCCTTCTTACTAGGGGCAGGGAGATGAAAAGATTTACAGCTGAAGATGCTCCAGGAGTGGAACTAGCAGCACAACTCCGGAGGTGCTTCTTTCTGTGATAAAGCTACTGTGGAGATTCCAGACAGAAAGACAAACCTGAGTAGGTCTGTCACCACAGGTCTACAGCTAGGAAGGATGAGTAGTCCTATAATCTGGGGCCACACACCAGTGACTTTATACTGCACATATGGATATCGCTAATTTGCACTAATTGAGACATCATACTTTTAACTCAAAACCCCATTTTTTCACATTGTCCCCGAGTACGGTTTGTTTTTTTTAAATAAATAAAAAATAATCTCCGGTTTTGGATTTTTCAGTGCATTCCCATCTTCTAAATATCCATGTATTAAAAACAAACTTTAGATCAGAGATTGTGTTTTTGTGTCCAGATCCAAGTTAACTGTCGATGTTAAACAAATAATAAATACATATTAACTGCTTGCAGAGTAGCTAATACATGAAGGGGGAGAGAGGGTACGTAGACTAAAAGAGTACAATACCCAAGCAAAGTAAGTAACGGTGCTGGGTGCTATAAAGTTATTACTGCCACTTGTTTGTGGTAACCATTATTAAGTGGCAGAGCTGGAAGTGAGTTATATAGGTCTTCTTGAACTCCAGGCAATCAAAATTTATACAGTGCCGTCTATCAGCTTATAGGTCCAACATATCAGGGGCCAAATTACAAACTTGCAAACCATTCTGATGTGTGTGCCTGAATAAATGAATGCCGTACAAGTGGCACGGAAGGAAGCATTATACTATATAAGACTAATTTCCATCAGCAAGTGCAGTCAACAATGGCTGGATAAACCTTGCAAAAGTTGGAGCCAGAGCTTTCCACTGCACAACCCTTCTGACGTACGCAGGTTCATTAGATAGTAGGCCTTGGTCACACACCCTCTTGGTAGTTGAAATAGTTGAAACAGGGTTAGCTTCTCCACATCCTCCCCACAGCTTGGTGCCTAACTACAATTGTGTCTGGTGCAGGTGCATTTGGGATGGGAGGAAAGGGCTTTCCAGTGCACTTCTTCCCAGCCTCCAGCACGCCTATTCAGGGCTAGCCATAACGTAGCCCTATATACAGAGCAGAAGTGGAAGTTTGAATAGGATATATTTCCAATGGATTTTCAAGTTGTTGAATTTGACTCTACTTATTTCTTCAGTATGTAAAACTGGACAGGCTTTTGTTCACTGTTAGCTATACACACAGCATTTGTTCTGCCTACCATAGAGTTTAAGTGACTACAGGTTAAAAATGCAGATGCATTTGGGTCTCTTGAGTGCTGCAACAAATCCATGGCAAAAGTTCATATTATAATGTTCCAGTAGGCAGGGAGAGAGAGGGCTTTTTCAATCACCCAGAGTTGGATTATTCAGATGAACAGCCCTGTTATTAAACTAAATTTTTTTAGGGAAGTGGGGGGGACAAAAAGGTGTTTAAATAAATAAATAAATACACCTGGCAGAAATCTAGCAAAACCATACAAATACAAGTTTTTATGATGCATTTATTTTAAATCCCATACCTCAAACAACCAGGGTGATAAACTGTAAGGCCTATCCCAATACATTTTCAATTATATGACTAAATTAATGCAGAGACATTTAATTCAAGTTACACTAGTTTTTCCAAATGTTAATTAAGATGCTATCTAAAATTAAATCTCTCTAAAACCCCTTTTATATTCAGCAGCTCATCTGATGCAGATGTAATTAAAATTCTGGAAGTTCACCTATACGCATACAAATATTGCAAAAGAAAATAAAAGAAACTGAAGCAATTTGAGAGACTGCTGTTTTAATGGCATTTTATACAATCCTTGGAGTAGGAGGACAGCACAAAAAAGCCCACACAAACAAATCTAGGCTTTCATACCTGCACAGACTTATTCACTCAGCACTGTGGGCCATGTAGCTTTTGAAGATTTTCTATTAGTAAGGATAAGTGATTGACAAGACTAGGAAACAGAAGACTAAATCCTGCTTGCCTTTCTGAGAGCCTTACATGGAAGTAAACATGACTTCTTTCATGAGTAAGGCAAGCAGGATTTGGATCTAAATCCAGAAGCTGGATACTAGAACAATGTAGTTGTGGGAGAGTTTTCCTCATCAAGATTGGAATCTCTTCCTGGCACCCCAAAAGATCCTATCTTCTTATTCTTTTATGTCTTTCGTGGGATAGGCCCAAATTGGGCTGAATTGGTGGTGTGATATGTGCTGAGTTTTATCCCATGACGGAGGGGATTAAAATCACCAGGTTCATTTTATTTAGCAGAACAACTGAACATAAATGGGTGCCAAAGACTTCTTGATCCAGAGAGAGACATTTGGATTGCGAAGAACTTACTGAATTATTTATGGCCAAGGACCATTCTTCTTCTAAAAGTTACGCCTTGGGAAAAACAAATCAAAATGGAATATAAACTGAAATACAGTGCCAGACTAATTTTTAAATGACAAAACAATGAATTTCTAAATGAAGACTAGTATAGTCACAAAATTTAGATCCAGACTTGGAACGTCACAAAGCATGGGGGGGGGTGAGGGGGTTTCCAGAAATGTGGTTTTATTTTAGTCTCTAATAGCATACTCATGTGCTTGCCAGATCACCAATATGCAGAGATAGAAAACTTTTTCCTTCCTTATCATGCCCCATGTTCCAGGAATTTTTGTTTAATCAAATAATTTGAACAAAGTAATAGAATATATGGAGAATAACATTGTCCTCTGAGGTTACTGTCAAAGAACCAAAAAGAAAGGGAAAGGATGCAACAATTTCTAGAACAATAGATATTTTACTTCTCTGTAGGTAGTAGTACATGGGAGCAAAAACCAATTAAACTGTCCATAATTCTGCTTGAAAAAGACAGAGAAATTATTTCTAGTCTAATGGAGTTGCAAGTACTTACACTTGCCTGAACTCAGCTCTCCATGCCCACAAATATATCCATTTCTTTTGCTTTATTTCCAGCACTCAAACCACAACATAATTACAAGTTGGAAGGTAAAAACACACCAATCTTACCACTTTTCTGTAGAATTCCCACATCCAACCCAACAGCAGGGGAAAAAAAGAAAAAAAGGATTGGGCATGCAGGGGTATACACAGAGTTCTCTTTTTGTCTGCAGAAATTAGGGAACTGAAGGCATATGCCCACTGGCATAACATAATTAAAGTCATTTCAGGGTTTGAAATCTTGACAAATGTCTAGACCCAAAGTTCACCTATAATGGTCCAAACTTAATCACTGAATCTGAACAACCTCAAACTTTAGCTGAGAGGAGATTCAAAATTTGGACTTTACCTATACATTTCAATTTTGTAGTTTGGCTCATCACTATTTTAAACACATTTTCATATCTTAAAGAGCATGCACAAATGCAGAGTTGAATATTGTCATACAAGGTGTGGAATTAAATTATTTTTCTAATTTATTTGTACATGTACAAAACGGAAAAGCAAACCAAAAACCTCTGGCACACAGAGTAGGATATTAAAAATGGAATAAAAAATAATAGCCTGTGTACTCCCTGTCTTTGTCACACGATAGAGAATAATCACAGAGGGGCAAACTTGCTTGCAAAATTCTCTGGAGTGCAGATAGCAGAAAATGAATGCCCTTTTCCTCTTGTGTGAACAGGTCTAGAGGTCAAACAGAAGTTATAGGGGAAATAATATGCCAAATGGATAGAGCCTGGGAATCTGATGGACCCAACGTGGTCAGCATGCAATGGTTGTGTTTCTACGACTTCCTACCTCCCCCATGGCTGGGTCAAGTATAATACCATATGGCCATAATCTCTTTTGCTGCTTTACAACAACATTTTCATCTATGAAGGATAGGTGGCCTGGAATTCATGGAAGGAAAGTTAATGTTGCAACATCCAATCTACTAGTTAAAGACTTACAGTAAATACATATAAGATTTGAATGTGTCAAAGATCTTGATCATCTTGAAAAGATTACATTCCAAAGTTAAATTTGTGACATAACTAAAATACAAACCTAAGAAGACTGTCTGTTTTTTCAGAACGTCTATGTCCTTGCTTACAGTCCAGTTTTATCTTTCACTGAATCTGATCCTAAGGGATTGTCAGTGTGAAAAAAGCTGTAATTCAACAGTATTGCCACCACTAAAAGCTGGTCTCTGATGGATGCGTCACTGCCCCCACCTCTGTTTTCTCCTGATGGAGGGGGGATTGTTTGTGAGGTTTTCTTGTTTTTTGTTTTTGAATGGGTTTTTTTCTCTCTCTTTTAAATACTGGTATCATTGCAGAAGAAGAAGGAGACAAGAAGAAACTGGCAGGACGAGAAAAGGAGGAAGCTTTGTGGAGGAAAGGATAAAGAAGCGGCAAGGAGACTGGAAAGATGGAAAAGTAAAAAGGGAAAAAGAGAACTGTTAACATGAGGAAGAAGGAATTCAATGGCTGCCACTACAAGCATGCCAATTTCTCTTTAGATAAAGAGATACGGTTAACTAACCATTTGTAATATGCCCTAAAATTCCTGCTACTTACCAAAGGATATACCTATGTACAGTTTATACTATTTAAATACTGAGTGTGACAGATAGGGCAATTTCCTGCAATATCCTTAGGAGACCTAATTGAACTAAATTTAAGTATCTTTAGGATCCATCGTATTAAATAAATGGTTTATGTATATTGAGGGCCAGGATTGTATGTAACCTCTCTAGGAGGGAGATGTGATGTGAGACCTGGATGATCCAAGGATTATGTTGAACAATGTGCCATACAAGAATGGACTTCTAGGACAGTCAGTGTGAAGTGGATTTCCTAGGAAATACCTAAAGAGAGGTTAATCTAAATCCCCTACTTCTGGCTAGGTAAAAAAGCTATGCCGTGAGGAGAGGGTTTTTTGACTACTGACCATCTGTTCCCAGAGATTGGACATCAAAGGCAAAAGCTGTATAAAGAAATAGATGAACTACTCAGCTGGCTGTTCTGGTGACAGTTTGTGACAGTTATGAACTTATATCCCCAAGGACAATCCAGTTGTGCATTTTGATGGACTGACTCCTACCAGAGCTGGAGACTGGAGTTGGGGTGACCTCTGCGAAGCATTTTAACATACATGTATGTTCTTTCATTATTTTTGTATGTTTTTCTCTGTAATGCTTTCACCTTACAAATAAACAGTGTGATAACTTGTAACTGCTTGTAACAATTACTCCATTCATAAACTTTGGAGAAAAAGTAAAGCACGACAATGGTCTGTGTAGGCAGCCTGGCTTACTGAGATATTAGTATAGGCAGGGAACTGTGCAACCTGGAAAAAATCCGGTCAGGAGGGGGAGACAAATGGGTCTCTATGCAAGAGAGATGACAGGTGAGGAGCATGGAGCCTACCATGGGTACCTTCAAGGGTTCACGGAGGGGAATACAGGTGTAGTTGCTGAGAGACACTGAGGTAATATTTTTCTCAAGCAATTGCCAAAGGGTGACCTTTTGTATTTCTCCTTCTTTTCACTTCCAGAAGAGACTATATAATTTAAACATGAAATAAACTATGTAAAAATCGCACATAGTTACGCACAGTTTCAACACTATCCCTTATTAAACATTCTGTACCATCACCAAGATAAGGAGGAAGCCAGAAAAAAAAAAAATAGAGAACTTTTAAATATTGGTTTCCTTTGAATTACTGAAATTCTCTGGGATAAAATTATCTCCCCAGAGAGTATGAGAGGGCAGTGGAGGGGGCAATGCATATATATTTGCAATTCACTGAACAGTTGCAGACAAATCTTGTAAAATGCTGTGCAATAGGATTGCATTAGCTTGTGGGTCACTGGAGAAGCTTAGGCATCTAGAGTTTTTAATGGCTGTCGAAAGCATGTTCACTTACATTTGTGTAGAGAATATACTTTTGAAAATAGGTCAAACAATTACTTTAATTGATAATATAATTAAGCCAGCCTTTATTTTCCAGTCAGTGTGTCTCATTAAGGTAGATTTTTGTAACCCCCAAATTCCTGATCTTTTATATCCTTTTAAAATATTGTACCCTAAACTACAGCTGTTGCTGGACAAATGTATAGCTGAGAGGATAATTCATGCTTCAGATGAATCTTTGTTCTTTACTGTGTTGTCAATTTTTCTTCTGGGATATTAAAAACTGTAATATAAGTCTAAACCATAAATAATTACATCAGATTGTGTGTGTGTGGAGGGCAAAACTGGGAGAGAAAAGAGCACCACAGTACTACCATTTCCTTTTAAACACAAAGCACATCATTTCCAAAGGTTTCTCATTTAATTCTAATAAAAAAAGAAATGTCCCTAAGTAATTCATCTTCATCCTCTAGGTACGTGAATGACATTTTGTTCTGATGTGATTATAAGAAACAAAATCCCTCAGCGATGAGGTCTTAAAATATTTCTTTTTATGATGTTCCGAGCTTGACAAACCTTGGTAGAAAATAGAATACTCTTTAATTATGAATACATTAACTAAATTAGTAACATGAGATGGCTATGCAATTAAAGGACTGCTAATTGAAAACTGGAAACACAGCTGTATACAGCTTAAAGATGAGTCACACGAGTAATGACGCAGATGTTTATAGAATGTGATTATGTGTAGCAGGAGCACACTATTGCAGCTCCCCAGCCCATTCTTATATTGTGTCATTGAAATGGTTTTTAAACCTATGAACACCAGGAATCGGGATCTCAGGGACAGCAAATTAGGCTCCCTGGATATGTGAATTAGTGTTGTCTGAATATCAGCAATTTAATTCTCCAGCTTTCAAAGAATGTAGACATGGAGCCAACAACAAACATCTGTCAGTTGTAAGGTTGTCAAAAAAAAAAAAATCTCTGGCAAGCCAGACCCTGCCTGAATCTGAGAAAGACAGTAAAGTATAGCATCTGTAAACAGTAACATTGCTGTGTGAATGGATGAAATGTGTAAATAACACAGTCAGCTTTGTGTTCATATGCGAATACACCCTCTACTGGCTTATTCTTTAAAACAGCACGCATTTTACAAAGAAGGAAACAAAGAGGATTCCTGACAAAGTTTCTAAAATGTTCCCCCCTGCCCTCCCCCACACACAATTCTTGTGTTCCTTCATTTTTCACCTCCTTCCCAGCATACAAGGTGGACCCCATACAACATGTTTCTTCGGGCCCAGGAAAAGAGAAAGCACAAATGTTTTCTCTAGACATGTCAGGGGAACTAGGTGGACTATGTATCAACTATAGTCAATACAGCTGTGCAAGCTCCCAGAGTAGCCAATGCCTACCGCCCCAAATTAATGTACATAACTCTACCACATCAGTCTGAAGCCTGCTGTAGACCTTCAACTTTCATTTAGCATGAGCACAACTTCATAAGAGTGTCTGTTTAAATATCAGTTCATAGTCTGTAAAATCATTTACACATTAAGATTTTTCTGGCATAGATTTGGAGGCTATCAATCAAAAATCATGTTCAGTACTGGTTGTATTTTCACACACACACACACACACACACACACACACACACACACACACAGAGTCAATTGTGGAGATTATTGACAGCAGTGTAGGTATATGAGGGCACAGTGGCAGGAGGGAAGAAAAACTGCGTTTGTCTCTGCCCTTTGGCAGCCATATTGTGCAAATATGACTCTCGTATTGACTGAGCTGGCGAAAAAAGAACAGGATTTACATTTAGACTTTTTAAACGAGGAAGACTGCACAATTTTGTGACTGACCAGTGTTAATCTGACAACAATTAACGTAGCATACACAACTGAATAAAGTCATGAGGGAATGACAAGAAAGTATAAACACTTTTTCTCTAAAAGGCAAACAGAGCTGCATTCAGGGCTACATCTCCACTGACATACAAAATCAGGATTACATAATCTTGATATCTTTTGCCTGGCTAAAATGCAGGCCAGGACAAAAAGGTATTTAAAATGCTTTGGTTTAAGAAATCAGGGTGTTAGATTACACAGGGACAACAGTTACTTTATGAGAGGACAGAGACTTTTCCATTTCTCCTTCAGAAAGTACACCTGATCAGTCAATGCACTGCTGAAACACTAACCTCAACCTGCATGCCAAGTATGACAATGAGTTTGGTCACACCTTAAATATCAAATATGGTCACACACTACAAGACTGGAACACTAGGGATGGGGGGCAAAGGCAGAAACGATACATAACACCTGAGACTACACATAACATCCTTGACATCCTAAAAGCATAAAGAGTGAGAGGGGAGGAAGGGATAAGCTTGATCAAGGTGGATGCATTCTCATAAAAACATAAGAATGGTCATACTGGGTCAGACCAAAGGTCAATCTAGCCCACTATCTGTCTTCTGACAGTGGCCAATGCGAGGTGCTTCAGAGGGGATGAACAGAAGCACCTGGCTTTGGCCACTGTCTCTAGAAATGTACAGTTTTGCTTCTTTTTCTGTAGCTAACAAGAAGGGTACCTATACTATCTAGGCTAGGTTTTACACAATTTGATGCATACCACTGATTTTGTTTTAATCTAACTTTTTTTTCTCTCTCCTTTGTTATACTATAATCTCTGTGCTTTAGATTGGGGATTTCAGACAGTCTGTCCTGAAGAAGTGAACCAGTCTTCAACATCTAAGAAGAAGACAGTGAACTATGTATGTGTGTCTGGAACCTACACAACTCTGGATTCTCAGTCCAAAATGCACAAACTAAGGAGTCTTTTCCCACAAGGTATACCTGGTACATGGCAACGATCTTCCAGATGCAAAAGAAATGCCTAATGAATACGAATGAAAACAGACTGTGAGCTGTTCAGGGCAAAGATTGTAATTTAATATACTTGTTTGTACAGCCCCCAGCACAGTGAGGCTACAACTTGGCTGAAGCCTCTAGGCACAACTGCAATATAAATGTTAAATAATAACAATAATAAGTAATAATTAAGAGGGTGGGATCAAATGAGATTTATTCATTCCCCTCAGTTAATGCCACTAGAGGTTGTGTAACCAGTGAATACGAAGTTGGAAAACACAGAATATTTTTGAATATATATGCAGCATTTAAATGAAAAGAAGCTACAACACAAGCTATTACCAAATGAACGATGCCAGACACCTGATTTGTGAGTGTCTACGTGATACTCTCCAGTCAGCCTCTTAGATGTATTCGCATTCATAAATCTTCCTGAATTTAGTTCCAACAAACCCTTCTTGCCCCATACTTTGGGGATCAACTAGCATTGTCAGTTAGGGGGCTAGCTGCACCTCTGTCCCTTTCCAGTCTCTCTTATAGCCCCCTTCTCAGGTAACATCTTGCAATCCTTCCACTTTTAAGGTACATCTACACTGCTGCTGGAGCTTGTGTAGACATACCTGCACTCACTGTGCTCTAGGTAGCTCACTAAAAATAGCAGGGAGCACGCAACAGAGTGGGCTTCAGCACAGGCTGCACAAACAAGTGTCGACCCAGGGGGTCAGGTAGGCTGTGCTGAAGGCTGCACCGAAGAGTCCTCATAGCTATTTTTAGCAACCTAGCTAGTATACAGCTATGGCAAATACATCTACATGAGCTTCAAATCATGGCTTATGGCTGGAGTGTAGATATATCCTTAGACTGGGAACCAAGTATGCTACCCCATGTATACCAACTGCTTATGGTCCAACTGACTTTGGACACAAGCATTTCTTCTCTCTCTGAACCTGTGACCAGTGATAGTGTTAACTGACCATCCTGAAACATCTCCTCCTTCCTGTCTGGTTTGTCCCAGATGGTCCCCTACTGGGAAGCACTTTCTGAAAAATATTCATATCAAAAATACCAGGTCATTGGCAGGCCAAGATGCAGTTTTATCCTATATTAAAGCGTTCCTCTATATTTATCCCACTGTTACAGAAGTTACAACCTGTCCTGGTTTCCTAATGCAAGAGGACAGCATTCAGTTCTATTCAAGATGTGTACTGAAATTTTACAGTACTAGTTTTATAGTGTATACTGTATAAATACACTTTTCTGAATATGGCATGGCAAATTCTTCACGGCAAGAACTGGTTTTAAAAGGCTGTGACAATGTTGTTCTGCCCACATTTTGTTAGCACTGTGAATCCTATTGTTAAAACTGTAAACTCTGAAATGGCAAGGATGTCTTGCTCAGGTTAAAAATTTACAGAAGCAGAATGATTTTAAAATATAATTAATAATAATACATAGCCTAGAGACAGCTGGATTTAGGGGTAGGTGACTCAGTTGACCACCCGGGGTGCCTAGCTTGAGGGGCACTGGTCTGTGGTGCTGTTTTTGTTGTTAGCAACAAAAGGGAAAATAGAATGTTTGAAGTAAAATGTTATATGGTATTCCATATGTGGATTCATTTTTCACTAATCTCCTAGAATGTCTGGACCTTTGTAGAATCTTCCAGACTTTCTGAAAACTACATTTTCATCAAACCTCTTAGAATGTTGTCAGCCACGCCCTCATGGGTATATAAGGGGCGAGGTGTCGCCAGTCAGTCAGTGAGATATAAGAATGAAGTGAGAGCCCAGCTGTGATGTTGTGTACCTTGTTTTTCTGTGTAATTGTGTTTTAAGACTTGAAGAATGTAAGTAGTGACTAATAAAGGACGTATTTAATGAGACGCCAGAGATATCTATCGAATCCCTATCTACGCAACAATATAAAATAAATACTGTTACTTCTTTGCCATGCTTAACATCTAATGTTTCATGACTTTCCAGGACTGCAAAACATAGACTTTTGCTTTCCCCAATACTGTCTCTTTCCCCCTGTAGAAAATAAAAGATGCCCCCGAAGAAGCCTTCAGGAGCTCAGTATAGGAAGCAAAAAGCTCAAGTGCAATCTAATTAGCAGCTAGGGGCAAATTTGGTGGGAAAATATCTGAAACAGAACAACACAGTCTAGGCTTTAGGCAGTAACGATCAGAAGAAATTGAGGAGGGAAGTGTAAATGGTGGAAGTCCTATTACAGTAAAAGCTGTTTTAACCAGCACTTCACCAACTGGAAATCTCTATAAGCCAGCATTTCTGATCTTCATTGAAATTCTGGTTTATAGTCCAGTTGGTGTGGGGCCAGCAGGGGGTTGGAGCACGGGAGGGGGTGTGGAGCGCGGGCTCTGGGAGGGAGTTTGGGTGTGGGAGGGAGCTCAGGGCAGCAGGTTGGGGCATGGGAGGGGGTGCAAAGTGCTGGATCCACAGGGCACTCACCTCGGGCAGCTCCTAGGCAGAGGTGTGGCAGGCAGCTCCGTGCACTGCCTCTGTCTGCAGATGCCATCCCTGCAGCTCCCATTGGCCTTGGTTCCCCAGCTAAGGGGAGCTGCAGAGCTAGGCTTCGGGTCAGGTGGGGGCAGTGCACAGAGCCACCTGCTGAACCTCCACCTAGGAGCAGCCGGGACAGGTCGCTGTTTGCGGGGACCTGTCCGAAGTAAGCGTCCCCTGGATCCAGCACCCCACACCCCCTCCCATACCCCAACCTGCTGCCCCAAGCCCCCAAACTCTCTCCCAGAGCCCATGCCCCACACCCAGGCTACCAGCTCTGCAGGAGCCTACTTGGAAGACTGCCAGGGAGCCTAGACTCCCAGGATCCCACACCGCCTCAGGTTACTTGACTCCATGAACAACTGGCTCCATGGACTCCCTCGGCAACCAGCTCCCTTGGCTGCCCAACTGCCCCAAATCCCTGTGCAAATGGCTCCCTAGCCTGCTCAACTCCCTTGGCTGCCTGACTCCTGGGCAGCTGGCTGCATAGGCAGTCAGGGAGCCCGGGGAGAAAGTTCAGTTTCAGTGCTCCTGACTTAGCAACATTTTCACAGATGGTCAATAATTGGGTGTTCCTCATTTTCTGGGTCACTGCCTTGAGACAGCTGGAGCCTGATTTTAAGAAGTCCTGAGCATACATAAATGCAAATGAAGTCAGTGGCAGCTCAGCACATCTGGCCCAAGCACTGTGGTCTGGTGGGAAACCCCCCCCCACAAGGTTGGGAATCAAGAGGTCCCTCACTCAGTATGTGGCCTTAGCTAGTTGCTTTGCTGTTCTGTCTCTATTTTCACATCTGTAAAATGGGATCATATTTACCCACCTACCCCTCAATTCTGAGAGGATGAATTAATTTATGTCTATACGGTGCTTTGAACATATAAACAAAATCTAAAAATATTAAGTGCACTGAAAAATCAAACCCTGTGTCTCAGTTTTGGTAATCAAAATTATTGGCACTTTTGCAGTTTATGGCTTTAGTTTTTCAGTGCTTTAGTTCTTCATCTGTAAAATGGGGATTCAGATTCCTTTCCCACAGGGGAGTTGTAGAGATAAAGTCATTAATATTTCTGCAGTGCTCAGATATTATGAAAATGAGAACCACATTAAAGCTTGTGAGTCAACGAACAATTCCATGTGCAGTGCATGGTTTGGATGTTATGCAGTAAATAAGGTATGGGACTATACGCTGAATGAGATAGGTAAAATATTGAACAGTTGCCTCATTCCCTGAGCACAATTTGTCATGCACTCTGAATGAGGCAGAGATCTTGTGGGTAAAATACTATGTAAGTAAAGACCATCAGAATGAATATGCACCAATGTGCAGAATTAAGATTGCATAGGCAACATTAATTTTCTGATATTTCTATACTTTTCAGTGCTTTATTTTATAATATTAACATTATTTTAAAGTAAACTTTTCTTTAATATTTTACCTTCAAAACAGAATGTAAGAGAAGACAAATTACCTTTCTGTATGGTCTGTATGGATCTTTAAAATAAGTCTTTAAGCAGGGCAACAGGCCAGCACAAAAAAAGAAGTAAATAAGAGTAACAGACTGCTGTAATGAATGTATCTTGTAGTGCAAATAATCTCTAAGTACTTATACTTTTGAGAAACCAAAATTTGTCATACAGAGCATCATGTCATTAATATGGCTACCTGACATTAATCTGATCAATATCTTTCTCTACTAGCATGGTCTCCTGATGATAATTACTGTATAGAATTTGCATTATTCTATACTTCTTTCATTTACTCTCCCAAACATTCCACAAGAACAATGAGGACTTACTCCTGATTTACCCAGGAATCCTTTTAATTTCTGAAATGTAATTCACTGTCAAAGTAATTTAATCCCACATTCGGATATTTATGTTTCCCTTCCCCTCTCTGAATTTTTAAGAATTGGCCTTTAGGCAGTATACACTATAAATTGAAAACTACGTGGACAAAATTCTTTTCAGTAAAATTGAGTTTCGAGCTAACAGAAATGAATAAGAACAAAAGGATACATCTAGATCACTATAGAGGCCAAGTCGCATAATCAATTAAATGATTAACAGTCCATTCAAGAGCCATGGAAGTTGTAGTTTTGGCAGAAGTTCCAATTCCATAAAATATACCATAGCAGCATCTTTACTACCAAAACTAAATGGAAAATTGAAATTCCAAAGAGGATCAAAATCTCCCTCTGTGGGGAAGGTGAAACTTGCATTTGCTAAAATAGCGAATAGCCTAGGTTGAAAAGGAGTTGGGTTTTAATGATTCCTTGATTACAATGATCACAGATACACCAGAATTCTGGCCCAAGATAGAAACGTTACCTCCAATTCTTGGACATATACAGACAGATTCACAAGCTGAAGGTACTATGAAAAACAAATAATGATAATGTTACTGAAATGATAAACAGAGTAGCAACTCTGCAATAAAAAGGAAAGATTTATTTCCTGATGAAAAATAAAAATATCGCCTTCTATATGTAGATGTATGAGGTGTAGTCTCCCTCCTATAGGGGAATAAAAATCTGTTTTATGCAATGTTGCATTGTCTCCACCTATCCACTTTTAATAATCTTTCAACACATATGATACTTACACTGAAACATATCTTTTTCCGCAAAGCCATACACACAGATGCCTAAAACAGATGTATTTAATCTCTCTTAGTATAGAAATCTGTTCCATACTCCTAATCATTTTTGTTGCTTTTCTTTGTATCTTTTCCATTTCTAATATATATTTTTTTGAGACAGGGCAACCGGAACTGCACACAATATTCAAGGTGTGGGCTATCATGGATTTATATAGTGGCATTATGATATTTTCTGTCTTATTATCTATCCCTTTCCTAATGATTATCAACATTCTATTAGTTTTTTTGACTTCCGCTGCACATTGAGTAGATATTTTCAGGAAACTACCCATAATGACACCAAGATCTCTTTTTTGAGTCATAACAGCTAATTTAGACCCCATCATTTTGTATGTATAGTTGGAATTATGTTTTCCAATATGCATTATTTCGCATTGATCAACACTGAATTTCATCTCCTATTTTGTTGCCCAGTCACCCAGTTTTGTGAGATCCCTTTGTAACTCTTTGCAGTCTGCTTTGGACTTAACTATCGTCAGTAAGTTTGTATCATCTGCAAACTTTGCTATTTTACCGTTTACTCCATTTTCCAGATCATTTATGAATATGTTGAACAGCACTGGTCCCAGTATAGATGTCTGGGAGACATCACTATTTACTCCTTTCTCTTCTGACAACTGACCATTTATTCCGAACTTTTGTTTCCTGTCTTTTAACCAGTTACTGAGAGGATCCATGAGAGGACCTTCCTTCTTAACATAGGACTGCTTACTTCACTTAAGTGTTTTTGGTGAGGGACCTTGTCAAAGGCTTTCTGAAAGTCCATGTACACATATCTAATGGATCCCCCTTGTCCACAAGTTTGTTGACTCCCTCAAAGAATTCTAATGGATTTGTGAGGCATTATTTCCCTTTACAAAAGCCATACCGACTCCTCCCCCAAAACTGTTTTTATCTGTGTCTTATAATTCTTCTCTTTACTATAGTTTCAACCAATTTGCCTCCTGTAATTTCTTGGATGGATTTGGAGACTTAAAAAAATTGACGTCACATTACCACATCTGGTACAGAAACTGATTTAAGTGATAGGTTACATACCACAGTTACTAGTTCTGCAATTTCATATTTGAGTTCCCTCAGAACTTTTGGGTTAATTTGTTCCAATACCTCCTCTACTGACATCTCAGTTGGGGACAGTTCCTCAGATTTGTCACTGAAAAAGAATGACTCAGGTGTGGAAAACTCACATCCTCTGCAGTGAAGTCCAATGAAAAGGATCAAATGGATTTATTTCTTTAAACTTCCCTTGGTGGCCAACCATCACGTTGCCTGGGTTATGTGCTCATGACATTGCAGCACTAACCAATCAGAAGGCAAGTGGCTCAATTTTACACTATTGGCTGTAAGTAAGTGAAGACCTCGGGTCACAGGCACCAACTTTCATTGGTGCCGGTGGGTGCTCTTGCCCCCCTCCCCCGGCCCTGCCCCATCTCCACCCCTCCCTGCCCCTGTTGGACCCCTCCCCGCCTCTTCCCCCAGCACGCCGCGTTCCTCCTCCTTCCCCCTTCCTCCCAGCTGTTTCATGGTGCAAGTGCTGGGAGGGAGGGGGGAGAAGCAGGACGCGGCAGTGAGCTCTGGTGAGGAGGCAGAGGCAGAGCAGAGGTGGAGGTTATCTGGGGTGGGGGGGGCAGGTCGGGGAGCTGCCAGTAGGTGCAGAGCACCCACCAATTTTTCCCCATGGGTGCTCCAGTCCCGGAGCACCCACAGAGTCAGCGCCTATGCCTCAGGTCACCTGCTTCGACTATTTGGTGTGAACTCCAAGCTCCATTGAAGTCTGTGGGAATTTTGCCATTGACATCAATGAGGCTAGGATTTCTTCCATGGCCTTTAAACTCTCTGTATGTCAGTTACTCAGTTTGCAAAATGGGATTTATACTATTTACCTCACAAAGTATTGACAGGGTCAGTTAATGTTTGTGCAGCACCTTGAAGATGCTATTTTTAATATAATTTATTACAATGCTATTTATTAAAAATATTTATTACAGGGCTCAATAAAAGACCCATCATCAGAGTATAAATAGTACTCAGAACTTAAGGGTTAGATTGTGACTTTAAGCCACTGCCCACAGTATGGTATGTGCAAAAGCCTACTGCACTTCCAGCAGCTCCTGCAGGTATGGTGCCTAAGAAAGGCACTGTGACAGCAGCCTGCTCTATACCAAAAGGTAAGGGTGACCTAACTATGTCTTTCAGGGGTGTGAAAAATTCAAACCCCTGAGAGATGCAGTTAACCTGACCTAAGCCCCAATGTAGATGCTGCTAGGCTGATGGAAGAACTCTTCTTGTTACTGCCTCCCAGAAGGGTTGATTTACTACAGTGATGGAAGAACCCTTTCTGTCACTGTATCAAGTGTCTACATTTTAGCACTGTAACCCTTTAACAAAATGCAGCATATTCTTCCAGCCGACCAGTCAAACTCTTACTGTAACCTTCCGTGGACCCTCTGAGGGAGTCTAACATTGCTGTTGGAACAAGAGTTCTCTGTATCCTTGCACATTGGGAGCACAAGAGGTGAGAACATGTGTGGGAATTGGGCACAATGCTACCTTCACTCACTCTCCGTCTTTGCACATAAATGCGAGATTAGACACGCATTAGCTCTAACTTGTTATCTGCTCTTCACTCGGCCTATTCAGTTTCATATCTTGGCGCTGAAACCACATGGTACTATTTTATGGACTATATAAATGTCTACAGTTTTTTTTTCATTCAATTAAAAAAACCTTCAAAACTATTACAATTAATTTTAATTTTGTAAACCTAAATTTTGTGCCAAAACAACTTGACAATATCCCTTAGAAGCTACTTTTTGAGTTTGCATTCACAATTTCCAGCATGTTCCTGTTGTAATAAACCCAACGATATATCAAGTACTTCATTATGATCTTCACACTTAATAAGGGGTGGGGAAATAATCTTGATGAAAATCAAGACTACTTATCAGGATCTTATAGTTTGGGTTATGTTTTCCCCCATGATCCCCAGGTGATACTCTAAAATCTCAATATATATTTTTTAACGCAGAGGATTCACTTTTTACCCCGCATCAGACCAACTATCTTTCCAAGCCAAGGAGTGCTAGATAGAGCTCCCTCCAGATCTCATCAGCCCTGTTCCTAAACCATGGACTGGAAGATAGACATGCAAAGCATTTCCTCCACTAGGGTGCTGAGCATGCTGCCTCTACATTGTAATTGCCCACGTCTGTTGGATGCACACAGAATCTGAATTCTAGAGCTGATGGAGGAATTCATAACAAATAGTTTATTCAAATAATTTAGCCTCTTTTTCTGCTCAGAGAATGTCTGTAAGCAAACTGCATTTTTTCACAAGTGTACCCATTATTCAAAAGTATGAAACTAATTTGCACATTGTTTTAATACCATGGATTGATGATGAAAGTACTCTGTGAGAATTCAATATTTGAGCAGTGTCATTTAACTCTGATTGATTAAATAACATGATATAATATTGCACAGCTAGGATTCGCTGACCATGTAAACACTTCTAGTGCAAATACTTGTGCAGGTACATTTGAAATTCAGTTTCCCTGAATAGAATCATAGAATCATAGAACCATAGAATATCAGGGCTGGAAGGGACCTCAGGAGGTCATCTAGTCCAACCCCCTGCTCAAAGCAGGACCAATCCTCAATTGAATCATCCCAGCCAGGGCTTTGTCAAGCCTGACTTAAAAACTTCTAAGGAAGGAGATTCTACCACCTCCCTAGGTAACGCATTCCAGTGTTTCACCACCCTCCTAGTGAAAAAGTTTTTCCTAATATCCAACCTAAATCTCCCCCACTGCAACTTGAGACCATTACTCCTTGTCCTGTCATCTACTACCACTGAGAAAAGTCTAGATCCATCCTCTTTTGAACCCCCTTTCAGGTAGTTGAAAGCAGCTATCAAATCCCCCCTCATTCTTCTCTTCTGCAGACTAAATAATCCCAGTTCCCTCAGCCTCTCCTCATAAGTCATGTGTTCCAGACCCCTAATCATTTTTGTTGTCCTTCGCTGGACTCTTTCCAATTTATCCACATCCTTCTTGTAGTGCGGGGCCCAAAACTGGACACAGTACTCCAGATGAGGCCTCACCAGTGTCGAATAGAGGGGAACGATCATGTCCCTCCATCTGCTGGCTATGCCCCTACTTATACATCCCAAAATGCCATTGGCCTTCTTGGCAACAAGGGCACACTGTTGACTCATATCCAGCTTCTCGTCCACTGTCACCCCTAGGTCCTTTTCCGCAGAACTGCTGCCTAGCCATTCGGTCCCTAGTCTGTAGCGGTGCATTGGGTTCTTTGGTCCTAAGTGCAGGACTCTGCACTTATCCTTGTTGAACCTCATCAGATTTCTTTTGGCCCAATCCTCCAATTTGTCTAGGTCCCTCTGTATACTATCCCTGCCCTCCAGCATATCTACCACTCCTCCTAGTTTAGTATCATCCGCAAATTTGCTGAGAGTGCAATCCACACCATCCTCCAGATCATTTATGAAGATATTGAACAAAACCGGCCCCAGGACCGACCCTTGGGGCATTCCACTTGATACCAGCTGCCAACTAGACATGGAGCCATTGATCACTACCCGTTGAGCCCGACAATCTAGCCAACTTTCTACCCACCTTATAGTGCATTCATCCAGCCCATACTTCTTTAACTTGCTCACAAGAATACTGTGGGAGACCGTGTCAAAAGCTTTGCTAAAGTCAAGAAACAATACATCCACTGCTTTCCCTTCATCCACAGAACCAGTAATCTCATCATAGAAGGTGATTAGATTGAGGACCTACTCCATGATTTTTCCGGGGACTGAGGTGAGGCTGACTGGCCTGTAGTTTCCAGGATCCTCCTCCTTCCCTTTTTTAAAGATTGGCACTACATTAGCCTTTTTCCAGTCATCCGGGACTTCCCCCGTTCGCCACGAGTTTTCAGAGATAATGGCCAATGGCTCTGCAATCACAGCCGCCAATTCCTTTAGCACTCTCGGATGCAACGCGTCCGGCCCCATGGACTTGTGCACGTCCAGCTTTTCTAAATAGTCCCGAACCACCTCTGTCTCCACAGAGGGCTGACCACCTACTCCCCATGCTGTGATGCCCAGCGCAGCATGGGGAGTAGGTGAGCTGACCTTATTCGTCATACAAGTGCATTTAAAGCCCACTTTCTGCAAACATTTTTGCCAGTAGTACTCCATTGCACATATGTTGGCAGAAAGCAAATATAAGAGAGGTACAAAATATAGCACAAATGAATTAATTAAAAAATTAATTAAAATTTCTAGAACTCTCCCACACCAGCATTAACTTCCTGGACACCACTATCAGCTTCAACAATGGAACCCTACAGGCAACTATATACTAGTAACTCATGGATCACACTTACCTTAACAGATCCAGGAACCTACCCTAGACAGAACAAGAAATTTGTTATCTACAGGCAGTCACTCAGATATCACAGAATATGCTCCAAGGAGAAAGTTCAGGATATACATCTTAACACACTTAAAACCACCGTCACCAAACAAGGACACTCCACTAGAGAAGTAAAGTGCATCAAGAGAACTTGCTTCAATACAGGGGGGAAAAACCCACTGACTGCATACTCCTAGTTGTCACCTACCCACAACTCATAATTATAACCTCTACTTGATGGGGACCACATCCTGAAAGAAATCTTTCCTGAGCACCCTCTTTTGGCCTTCAAACAACCCCCTCACCAAGATCATCATGAGAAGATTCCCACAGACCAGAACCCACTAACTCAAAGTAGCACCAGACTCTGCTATAACAGCAGTTGCAAAACCTGCAGACATATCTCCACTGCTACAACTATTAATAGCACTCCCCTCTCCCCCCAACACACCGGTCAAGATCCCTGGGTCCTACACATGTCTATCACAACACATGGGGAACCTCATCCAATGCATCAAACGCCCCACACAACTATGTGAGTGACATGAGGCAACCACTATGCTTTCAAATGAACTCACAGAAAAATGATAAAAGCCAAAAACACTCTATCACCTGTGGATTAATACTTTTCACAAAACAATCACTCCATATCTGACTTATCAATCCGTGTCATAAAAGGAAATTGGCAGAACACTTTCGAAAGATGAGCCTTGGAGCTTATATTCATGACTCTGCTAGACACCAAAAATCGTGGACACACTGGAGACACTGGTTTTATGTCTCATTACAACAATCTGTAACCCACTAACTCTTTTGACCTATGACTGAAGAGGTGTTAATTGCCCACTTCATTTTGAATGGTATTAAAACTGTGCTTTGATAGCATTTTTCACGCCCTGTGCACTCAGTTTGTGCTGATATATATGACTACACAAGAAGCAGGACAAGTTTTTGCATGCATGCTAATAAAATGTACGAAGTAGACTCTACATAAGATTTTAAATTAAATGAGTACTAGACTACTTGAGATTTTTTCTCCGATCTTATAAAAAACCCTGTGTTAACAAAGCAGAAGAGTATCATTTCCACTCTCAGTTTATTAAAAATTTCTAGGACTAGATAATCCCAGACCACCCCATAAAACTAGCACTCATCATCATTTCAGATCAGGTAAGCTTTCTGCATCTCACTTGTATGTATTAAGGAAGGGATATACACCTGGTTGGTATACCAGGAAAGCAACTATTCATATAGTACTTTTAAGTGATATCTTGTGGGAGATGGGAACTTGGGTTTCAGCAATATTTTACCCGATGGCAAGACAGTGAGAAAAAACAGGGCAATATCAAACTGGGGATAAAAACAAGGGAAAGAAGAAAGGGAGCTGGAGAAGAAAAAGAGATAAGGATGAGAAGAAAGAAAAAAAAACAGAAAGGGGAGAAAGAGGAGAAAACGGACAGAGAGGAATATTGACAAAAGAGAAAGAGAGCAACAAAAAGATAAAGAAATATGCACTACTTTTTGAAAAATGAGTAAAAAGAAGCCAAAGAGAGAAACAGAAAATAAGAATAGCATAAAAGGAGGAAATATGGAAATAAATAGAATGAAAACATGCATAGGAAAAAATAATAAAGGGCAGAGATGGCCAAAGAGGTAGGGAAATACCAAATGTCTCTAATGAAAGAAAGAAAACTATGGAAAAAATTAGAAGAAACTGGCAATCAGTTGAAAGCCAGAAGCTCAACAAAGATTAGGAAACTATCCTGTTAGTTAGAATGATAGTTGCATTCATTGCTGGAGTTAAATTTTCATGCTGCATTGGCAGAAGTTGCGATTCTTCCAGAATTAGTCTCACCTAATCACAGACCTTACTGGAGGTACTGATCATGGAAATAAAGTCTAATCCTAACATAGACCAATGTGAGAAATATACTAGAAAATGCTGTGACATTGTATGAAAAGGAAGTTAACCATTTTTTCACTGTTGCACAATGGCACTAAATTTGATATAAAATGTATCAATGGAAAAGTTACAATTTGTCAAGAATGATTATCCTGGTTAAAATCATGTATCATCACTGTATCTGAAGTTCTGAATATTAGCTAGGTATTTGTATCTTAAATGTTCTTGTGGTGACACCCACAAGTCTCGCTAGCCCATTGTGAATGGACTATTCAAGCTTGATGGACCATTAAGAAGAATTAACTCTCCAGATAGTTCTTCCCGAGGACACCTCAGACAACAAGGAGTCAATGCAAAACATTTAAGGGCTTGTGATGTGGACATGTGACCTTGGACTGCATCTGCTCCAAGTCTTTGGACTGTGGATTTACAATTAAAAGGAGTATTTTGAACAATGGACTGAGGACCTTCCAATCTTTTGGAAGTTACCAGACAGACTTTTGCAAACCAGCAGCCTATTCCATCACTGCTACACACCTGATTTAAGGAATTTGCAATCATTTGTATGTATGTATTCTATTAACCATTTATAATTCCATTCTATTCTTTTATTAATATATCTTTAGTTAGTTTACTAAGCATTGGCTGACAGCATGATATTTGGGTAATATCTGAGATACACACTGACCTGGGGGTAAATGTCTGATCCTTTGGGATTAGTAGAACCTCACATATGGTGAATTGGGTTTTCAGTAACCTCTACAGTAGATCTGTCTTTCTGGATGGGAGCCAAGGGCTGGAATGCTTAAAGGGAACTTGGCCTTACACACTTTGCTACACATAAATAGTCAGATTAGATAGATATATATTCTCATATAAATATAATATATTGAAAGTGCATTAGTTTCCATCAAAATATTCTGAACATCAAGTACAATAAGTTTGGATGTTTTTTTCCCTCCCCACCATTATGGCCAATTCTTCTTTCATTTCAAATTCCTATCTATTGGCCAAATCTATTCCTGAAACAATCTCCTTCACCCTATCCACAACAGCCCCTATGTTTAGTAATATTACACTGGAGAATATGGAGAGCACTTTATCCTTGGTTCTGTCTTTTCATCTTATGGTAATCTGTTTTAATAATGTCTCCTGTGCTCCATAGTTAGGGTCTGGAAGGATGTGGAGCTGTTGCGTTTGGTTTAAGGTCCAATACTATTAACATTTTATCTGAACTGGCATGTTCATTGCTACTCTTAATGCGAACAACATTTTTTCCTGTTAATTTTCACATAAGATGCAGCAAATGTAGCTTTGTGACATGTACATCCAACTATCTAGATGTGTTGGAGTTTTCCAAATGTAAAATTTTTTGCACATGCCCCCCTCCCAATTTGCTGCTTGGCTTGTACTGAGCATGCTCAATAACACTGCTGAAGCCGGCTGCCCCTCCCCCCATGCTATCGGCAGGCACTGGTCATCTCTGATCACCATGAAAAGAGGGAAGGGGGTTTATTCTTGTCCATGAAAGTCTAAAGTCTCATGATAAGCATCAGCACTTTACATTATTAAATCCAGTTCCAGGCTTTTCCCACACTTCCTACCTACTTACATACTTTTAACGTGTCCCTGCCGACTACTGTTTCTCACATACTTTGGAATGCAACATATTGCAATACATCTGCACGTGCACACATACACGGCTCCCATTAATCCAAGTTGGGGGTCACTTGCATAAAGTAAAAGAAAACCTGTAATATATGCAAATTAGATGGCTTTGCTGGAAAATAATGAAAAATAACTAAACTTAAGTGGATGTACATCTCTGTAAAACCTGTTCTATAATCTTTTCATTTTTTGTTTTTATTTACATTTGATATTCATTCTGATGTGATAAAATATTGTAATACTTTTTCAGCTTTAAAAGCAAACTCATAAAATCCACTTTTTTGACTACTTTAACAGGATTACTGAATTCTGCCAATGACTAATGAATATAATGCTTTGTAATTTTATATTTAATTCCACAGGTGTGATTTTAAAGGATGTAGTGCACAGGATCACTAAGCTGCTTGTACAGGAAAGTATTTTAAATTAATGTCCTTGGAAGTAATTTAAACAGAAAAGAGAAAGCACTGGAGTTGTGAAAATAAACTCTCTAAAGTCAATCTTCCATATGCAGTACAAAAGAGCAGTAAAGACTACATATGCCTAACCCAAAATAAATTGTCATATGAAATACTTGGTAGTATAAGTTGCAACAAATGCACATCTTTTGGTGTTTATAATTGTTTTAAGGTGATGAAATTTTGTAAACAATTGTCTGTTCCTGAAGAGAGGATTTTAAGCAACCAGCTAGAAGCATACTGTTAATTACAAATGGGCTATGTGCTAATTATCTACAATTAATAGGGCTAGCTCAATTTATCATGTTCTTAAGAAAGTGAGATTCAGGTGGTCAGAAATTTATGAGGAAAACCGTTTACAATATCAGCTTTTCTTTTAATCAAAATAGATACGCACACTGTAATTTGCATAGCAACAATTTTCTCTATCACGCAACATATTTTCATAGCTCTTCCACTGGGACAAAAACCAAAACACAAGAAAAAAACATGTTCATGTAAATGCAGAGCTTCAAAAATGATGAAGACAATTTTACCTGTAGAAGCTTCCACCTTGTGTTCAGGTCTTCCAGGCAGTTGAGATTATATGGAGAAAGCTGTATATCAGAGGAGGTGAACTGGTGAGCAAGGTCATTGACATGATTCACATTTTCTTTAATGGGTGCAATTTCTGCTCGGTAAACCTGTGTAAATGAAACATAAACAGTATGTTTATATAAACAATAATCACCGAAGTTATGGTCTTCACTATTTGATAATTGACCATGAGGGAGATTCTGGCAATTTTTTAAAACTGAAAAATGTAGATTCAGGTCAACAGAAAACATTTTGAAAGTTCGTGTTGAATTCCACTGAATTGTTTCAGACTGAGAAAAAAACGAAACAAAAAACCCCCTCAACTAAATGTTTAGTTTTGATTTTTTGAAATGAAATGTTTTGATATTTTTATTTGAAATTACTTCGTTTTGAATTTTACCTCCATTGTATTTTTTAAAAGGTGAAAAACCCTTAAAAATGAAACTCTTTCATTCAACTCCAAACTACTATCTGTTTTTTCCCCTTCACACATTTTGGTTTAGCCAGAGAACTGAAAAATTAGTGACAGGTTTCAGAGTAACAGCCGTGTTAGCCTTTATTCGCAAAAAGAAAAGGAGTACTTGTGGCACCTTAGAGACTAACCAATTTATTTGAGCATAAGCTTTTGTGAGCTACAGCTCACTTCATCGGATGCATACTGTGGAAAGTATAGAAGATCTTTTTATACACACAAAGCATGAAAAAAATGGGTGTTTACCACTACAAAAGGTTTTCTCTCCCCCCACCCCACTCTCCTGCTGGTCATAGCTTATCTAAAGTGATCACTCTCCTTACAATAAGAAAAGGAGTACTTGTGGCACCTTAGAGACTAACCAATTTATTTGAGCATGAGCTTTCGTGAGCTACAGCTCACTTCATCGGATGCATACTGTGGAAACTGCAGAAGACATTATATACACAGAGACCGTGAAACAATACCTCCTCCCACCACACTCTCCTGCTGGTAATAGCTTATCTAAAGTGATCATCAAGTTGGGCCATTTCCAGCACAAATCCAGGTTCCCCCCCCATACAAACCCACTCTCCTGTTGGTAATAGCTTATCTAAAGTGATCACTATCCTTACAATGTGTATGATAACCAAGGTGGGCCATTTCCAGCACAAATCCAGCGTTAAACAAGAATGTCGGGGGGGGGGGAGGGGAGGTAGGAAAAAACAAGGGGAAATAGGTTACTTTGCATAATGACTTAGCCACTCCCAGTCTCTATTCAAGCCTAAGTTAATTGTATCCAATTTGCAAATGAATTCCAATTCAACAGTCTCTCGCTGGAGTCTGGTTTTGAAGTTTTTTTGTTGTAATATCGCAACTTTCATGTCTGTAATCGTGTGACCAGAGAGATTGAAGTGTTCTCCGACTGGTTTATGAATGTAATAATTCTTGACATCTGATTTGTGTCCATTTATTCTTTTACATAGAGACTGTCCAGTTTGACCAATGTACATGGCAGAGGGGCATTGCTGGCACATGATGGCATATATCACATTGGTGGATGTGCAGGTGAACGAGCCTCTGATAGTGTGGCTGATGTTCTTAGGCCCTGTGATGGTGTCCCCTGAATAGATATGTGGGCACAGTTGGCAATGGGCTTTGTTGCAAGGATAGGTTCCTGGGTTAGTGGTTCTGTTGTGTGGTATGTGGTTGCTAGTGAGTATTTGCTTCAGGTTGGGGGGCTGTCTGTAGGCAAGGACTGGCCTGTCTCCCAAGATTTGTGAGAGTGTTGGGTCATCCTTCAGGATAGGTTGTAGATCCTTAATAATGCGTTGGAGGGGTTTTAGTTGGGGGCTGAAGGTGACGGCTAGTGGTGTTCTTTCTTTGTTAGGCCTGTCCTGTAGTAGGTGACTTCTGGGACCTCTTCTGGCTCTATCAATCTGTTTCTTCACTTCCACAGGTGGGTATTGTAGTTGTAAGAATGCTTGATAGAGATCTTGTAGGTGTTTGTCTCTGTCTGAGGGGTTGGAGCAAATGCGGTTGTATCGTAGAGCTTGGCTGTAGACAATGGATCGTGTGGTGTGGTCAGGGTGAAAGCTGCAGGCATGTAGGTAGGAATAGTGGTCGGTAGGTTTCTGGTATAGGGGGGTGTTTATGTGACCATCATTTATTAGCACTGTAGTGTCCAGGAAGTGGATCTCTTGTGTGGACTGGATCAGGCTGAGGTTGATGGTGGGATGGAAATTGTTGAAATCATGGTGGAATTCCTCAAGGGCTTCTTTTCCATGGGTCCAGATGATGAAGATGTCATCAATATAGTGCAAGTAGAGTAGGGGCGTTAGGGGATGAGAGCTGAGGAAGCCTTGTTCTAAGTCAGCCATAAAAATGTTGGCATACTGTGGGGCCATGCGGGTACCCATAGCAGTGCCACTGATCTGAAGGTATACATTGTCCCCAAATGTAAAATAGTTATGGGTAAGGACAAAGTCACCAAGTTCAGCCACCACGTTAGCCGTGACATTATCGGGGATAGTGTTCTTGATGGCTTGTAGCCCATCTTTCTGTGGAATGTTGGTGTAGAGGGCTTCTACATCCATAGTGGCTAGGATGGTGTTATCAGGAAGATCACCAATGGATTGTAGTTTCCTCAGGAAGTCAGTGGTATCTCAAAGGTAGCTGGGAGTGCTGGGAGTGTAGGGCCTGAGGAGGGAGTCTACATAGCCAGACAATCCTTCTGTCAGGGTGCCAATGCCTGAGATGATAGGGCACCCAGGAAATCCTATAGTTTCCATAGTATGCATCCGATGAAGTGAGCTGTAGCTCAAGAAAGCTTATGCTCAAATAAATTGGTTAGTCTCTAAGGTGCCACAAGTACTCTTTTTTTTGAAAAATCAGTAATTCACATAGCTTTAGTTCTGAGCCCCAAACGGAAAGGAAGGAACATACTGATCATGAATATCCACATTCTTTTTATATAGCATGGCCTTCATTGTGCCTTCCGGGCACAACTTGCATTTGAGTGGTTGCATGTTCAGCAGGATCATCAAGGAAAATTTTGGCCAGCTCAGCCAGATTTTCTCCTTGGGCTCCCAAGGGAGCATTCACTTTAGCAGCTGTTTCCTGACCCTTTAAATATGTGTAGCATTTGTCCCCTATTGTGGTGGGTCAGTATGTTTCAGCCTTAGCCCTCTGGAGGCGATATTGCTGCCGGTGATACCAACACGGAGCAACAGCTCTGTGTCCTAGTGGGGAAATCGTGGCCACACTGAAGTCAATGGCAAAACTCCCACTGACTTCAACAGAGCCATGATTTAGTCCAATGTGCCAGAAGCATGTAAAGCAGGGATCGGCAACCTTTGGCATGCAGCCTGCTAGGGTAAGCCCCCAGTGGGCCAGGCCAGTTTCTTTAGCTGCTGCGTCCGCAAATTCGGCCAATTGCAGCTCCCACTGGCCACGGTTACTCACCTCACCCTTTCACAAGTCCGACACCAGGGAAACTCCAGTCATCTCATTGGAGTTACTCCTGATTTATACTATTATTAGTTGAGAGAATCCAGCTCGTGGTGTGGCGATGGGGGCAGAATTTGGCACTTGCAGTCAGATCTTGCAAAGGCTTCCATATGTGCTTAACTTAAGCACGTGAGGAAAAAAAAATGAGGATAGTAAGGCTTTAAGTAAAAGACAGGCATATGTCTTTGCAGGATTAGGGTCTTAGTGAATATAGATATGCGCAGTGAATATTGGCATACATATTATTTCATGTGCAGTAAACTATATATAACTATCTTACCTGTTTCATTTAGTTACTGATAAAAATAGTCCACATAATATTTTATACATGAAATATTTTTTAATAAATGCCCCATCTCTTCCACCCCCCAAAATTCAGAAAATAAATTCAGTGCTAGCAACTTGATATCTTGAGAAATATCAATAGAGCATGTGGAGGGGAGAAAAAAAGGTTTGATAAAAAAAAATCAGTTTCAAGCATCCCTGGGGGAATATTACAATAAACTACGAAAATAAGGAAAAAAAAAACCCTCTGAAAAATACTTTTACGACATCTTTTCAAGACTTCAGAGGTTCAAGACAATATACTATGAGCTAATGCCATGCTATGTTCATGCACTCAAGAAGATGATTGATTTGCTTCATTTGTATTAATATTCCTACATGAAAACAGCTACAGATTTCATTTTCTACTTTTATTTGCAGAATTGAAATGTTTTTTCATTGTTCACTGGACTGAACTTTTAACTCTCCCCCCCTCCATTTCACTACTCTACCAATAAAATTCAGGCCATTTCATTGATCAAACAGAAAAGAGAAATAGAGTGAATGGAAGTACGTGCACATAATTCAAATAAGCACTTCTATTTCCAGTTTGTTTATACTGATTTAACACACAATTTGGAGAAAAGAAGATTCTGTTCTCCTGCCAACATGTTCTGGACCTCTCTTGGTAAGTGACTAAAAGTCATCGTTTGAAAACTAGCAATAGTATAAGCCATTTTATTCTTAAATCCTTGTAGCCATATTTGGACCTTCCAAATTACATTGCTTATAGTGAAAAATTCCACCTTTTATCCAAACCTCTGGTCATCCAACTTAATTGTGTGTCTCCTATTCCATTCAGTTATATGGGGTTCTAATGTTGGTTACTGTGAATAAGTTACAAACTTCAGTTAGGACAGGAAAATAGAAGTACCCTTTTAATTGTTCGGGGCTGAATTAAATGGGAAATCTAGATTATCGATTCTCAATCTGTAAACTTCATTCTTTTGTGTGTCAAACTCTGAGGTGAATGAAGCTCTTACCACATCCATTGTAGCCAATTCAGCATCTCTCAGGACTGAAAACATACCTACTCAATCTAACATCATAAAAAAGTCCAATAATCATTTTAATGGATGTACTATGTATGTAGAAATTTATATTGACAAAGCATATGAGAATTCTCATACATGACCTTTTTGCAAAAAAGCAAGATTTAGTAAATTAAGTTGAATTTACTTAATAAATAAGTAGATAATAGTCCACATAAAGTTTGCACACATATGAACTAAGGACAAACCTTTGAACTCTGTAGTCTTTGTAAACTTTTTTCTAGTCAATCTTATGTACGTGTTCATGCAGCATTAATAAAATATTAATTGAAAAACATCAGCACCCTAAATTGCCTCTAGATTCCCTGGGGCATAAGGACCTGATCCTGCACTATTGAAGACAATGGGATTTTTGCCATTATATTTAATGGAAGAAGGATCAGACCTTAACTGAAGAAAGTAGTTTACACAAACCAGTTAAGCATATTCTTACCTTTAAGCATGTGCTTAAATCCCAGCTTGGCTTGAGAACATGTTTCAGTGCTTTGCTGACCTGGGGCATAACTGAATAAGTTCAGATATTTAGATACTGGTCTTTATTTCTATATGTGCAAAATTGCACTTGTAATTATTTGCCTCTAAAATTGGCTCAGAAATATTGGGCCCAATTGAAAGTGACATAAATGGTCACATTGGGTTTGTCTAGATTAAGAAGAGGCTGAGGAAATGTTGAGATTAGCTAGTATGTGTTAGTGACCTAAACATGACCTCTTATTCTTATCTAGACAAACCAGTTGATAAGATGAAATAAGTGTAAGAAGGTGATTTTTTTATATGTTGAAAGGGCTGAAATGTGGATGTGCAGCAGGAAAAGCAACCAAGGCATAAGGAGGACGTAGAATGGCCTAAGATAAGGCATATCTACACCCTTCCTCCCTGCACACAATTTATTTTATATTTCACTCTTCTAATAGTTGCTTTTCCTACTACAACCTCATTCTTCTGCATGTGAATTACACTGATTTATGCTTACTATGCTGATTTTTCAATATGTCCCTCTGAATTCAATTATTAATGTATTTTTATTAAAATTTCTATTAACTTGATACACACATAGCAACTTAAAACAAAAACAAAAAAAACCCACTTATTCAATGCTCTATTGATATATAATTAATCCAAATCATTTTCTAAATAAAAAAGCAAGTGAGAAAAAGAAAAGTTTGTCCACATTAAGATCTGAACTCCATAGGACATTGTATTATTTCAAAAACCAAGTTAAGCAAGATACATTATTAGTGATAACTTGTCTACTTCTCCTAGAGTACATAAACCCACAACTGTGGGCTTGTCCAGAGACTGAAGCTGTGATATTGTAGCACCATAGTGTAGACACTTTCTATATTGAAAGGAGGATTTATTTTTTGCCTCTGTAGTTAATCCACCCCATTGAGAAACAGAAGCTAAATCGATGTAAGAATTCTTCCACTGACCTAATGGTGTCTATGCTGGGATGTAGGTCAGCTTAAGTACATCTCTGAGGGGTAGCTAGGTTAACCTAAATTTTAAGCATAGACCAGGTCTGAGATGTTTTAGCTGTGGAATGAGAGGAAGTTAGCTCTAATTCTGTTTTGTTTAAAATAATTATTTTAAAGTTTAGTCTTTTTTGTACTGAAACTACTTTTATAACTATCACATTTACATATATATAGGCTGATCAACACATCCTCTCTCCAAATTTGGTTTCCTTTAATTATAAAATGTTTATAATCAGCTACACCATACTTCAAAGAGAAAACCAATAAAGAATTAACTTGACATAGATTTAAAAGCAAATGGACCCTCAGCTTGGAAGCCTCAGGATGATGGAAGTTGATATAACTGTGATTACACTTTGAATCATCAATTCCCTTCAGTTTTCTCATGCCTTCATATTTCTTTCATTTACTATTTCCCCTTTAATGAAAAAAAGGCAGTGTGCATATTTTTACAGAAGAAAGATTTAAAGAATTGTAACAAGTTCCTTGTTCAAGAACAAAACAAAAAACCAAACTAAGGGCCCTCTGACATACATATACACATACTGAGCAGTATTATACTATACAAATAGTCCCAATGAAATCAGTGAAACTACTCAAGGTGTAAATTACTCCTCAGTGTGAGCAACGATTGGAACATCAGTCCCCAAATTATTTTCATTATGAATGGAGAGCTGGGTGCATTTTGAAGAAGCCTTATTGAGGGTGCCTGAACAAACCATCCCGATGTGCAGAAAGAACAGCAAATATGGCAGGCGACCAGCTTGGTAGAGAAATAACAGAGAAATCTTTGGTGAGCTTAAACACAAAAAGGAAGCTTACAAGATGCGGAAACTTGGACAGACGACTAGGGAGGAGTATAAAAATATTGCTGGAGCATGCAGGGGTGTAATCAGGAAGGCCAAAGCACAATTGGAGTTGCAGCTAGTAAGGGATGTGAAGGGTAATAAGAACAGTTTCTACAGGTATGTTAGCAACAAGAAGGTGGTCAGGGAAAGTGTAGGACGCTTACTGAACGGGGGAGGCAACCTAGTGACAGATGATGTGGAAAAAGCTGAAGTATTCAATGCTTTTTTTGCCTCAGTCTTCACAGACAAGGCCAGCTCCCAGGCTGCTGCACTGGGCAGCACAGTATGGGGAGGGTTGAGCAGCCCTCAGTGGTGAAAGAACAGGTTAAGGACTATTTAGAAAAGCTGGACATGCGCAAGTCCATGGGGCCGGATGCACTGCATCCGAGAGTGCTGACAGAGTTGGCTGATGTGATTGCAGAGCCATTGGCCATTACCTTTGAAAACTCGTGGTGATCCGCGGAGGTCCCAGACGATTGGAAAAAGGCAAATATAGTGCCCATCTTTAAAAAAGGGAAGAAGGAGAATCAGAGGACTACAGACCGGTCAACCTCACCTCAGTACCTAGAAAGTCATGGTTAGGTCCTCAAGGAATCCATTTTGAAGCACTTGGAGGAGAGGACAGTGATCAGGAACAGTCAACATGGATTCACCAAGGACAAGTCTTGCCTTCTAACCTGATTGCCTTCTATGATGGGAAAAGCAGTGGACATGATATACCTTGACTTTAGCAAAGCTTTTGATACGGTCTCCCACCATATTCTTGCTAGCAAGTTAAAGTAGTATGGATTGGATGAATGGACTATAAGGTGGATAGAAAACTGGCTAGATTATTGGGCTCAATGGGTAGTGATCAAGGGCTCGATGTCTAGTTGGTAGCTGGTATCAAGCGGAGTGCCCCAGGGGTTGATCCTGGGGCTGTTTTTTTTTTTCAAAATCTTCATTAATTATCTGGATGATGGGATGGATTGCACCCTCAGAAAGTTCGCGGATGACACTAAGTTGTGGAGAGAGGTAGATACACTGGAGGGTAGGGATAAGGTCAAGAGTGACCTAGACAAATTGGAGGATTGGGCCAAAAGAAATCTGATGAGGTTCAACAAGGACAAGTGCAGAGCCCTGCACTTAGGATGGAAGAATCCCATACACTGCTACAGGCTGGGGACATGGCTAAGTGGCAGTTCTGCAGAAAAGGACCTGGGGATTACAGTGAACAAGACACTGGATATGAGTCAACAATGTGCCCTTGTTGCCAAGAAGGCTAACGGCATATTGGGCTGCATTAGTAGCAGCATTGCCAGCAGATCGAGGGAAGTGATTATTCCCCTCTCTTCGGCACTGATAAGGCCACATCTGGAGTATTGTATTCAGTTTTGGCCCCCCACTACAGAAAAGATGTGGACAAATTGGAGAGAGTCCAGTGGAGGGCAGTGAAAATGACTGGGGGGCTGGGGCACATGACTTATGAGGAGAGGCTTAGGGAACTGGGCTTATTTAGGCTCCAGAAGAGAAGAGTGAGGGGGGATTTGATAGCAGCCTTCAACTACCTGAAGAAGGGGGGTTCCAAAGAGGATGGACCTTGACTGTTCTCAGGCAGATGACAGAACAAGGAGCAATGGTCTCAAGTTGCAGTGGGAGAGGTCTAGGTTGGATATTAGGAAACACTATTTCACTAGGAGGGTGGTGAAGCACTGGAATGGGTTACCTAGGGAGGTGCTGGAATCTCTTCCAACCCTACTCTTCCATTATTCTTCTATGATAATGGCCTTATACAACTACAATTTGAACTATATCTGACACTCCAGACTACAGATTTGGAAAAGTGGATTTTAAGTGATCTGTACAGTTCTGTTTTGAAAACTCCTTGAGAAGTCAGCAAGCATGTCTGAAAGGGGGGAGAAGGGGGCAAGGGGGGAGTCTCAGAGTGTGGGCTCCAACTAGAGCCCAAATCTCTACACTGCAATACTTAGCCCTGTAGCTTGAGCTCCCAGGAACCCAAGTCAGCTGACCTGGGCTCTGAGACCCTGTGCCATGTTTTTTTTTCCTGCAGTATAGATGTATGAAAAGACACACAGGTGATGCTGCCTAACCAAACATTGAAACCAAGTACTTGAAGTGTATGGTACCTTGCAGGGTCTAGCACAAAATGTAATTTATATGTTAAACATAAAGAGCCATAAGTTCCCCTTCTACCAAAAACAACACAGAAGAGGATAAAGTTTAGTCCAAAATATCTGTAGTTTAAAAGGTCAGCTTTGTAACAACATCACTCGATCAATGCAGGATAAGTGCTGATATCGTGTACATCATCCAAATGAGAAAACAAGCATCTGCAAATGAAACTGCCAAAACTTTGCAGATTTCTGGCTATACAATGCCATTACCAACACACAGCTCTGGGCCTTCTGCCAAGCAGAGGAAGCATACAGTAGCTGGCTTCCTTGTCATGAGACTATTGGTTCCCCACCAGTAGTTAATTCTGTGTGACCTCTTGACAGGATGACTAACAAAAGTTAATGCTAATATGGCTAATGCCTGTTCAGCATTAAAAAGGCTGAAAAAATCAGCCAGCTCTATGACATTTTTCAAAGGCAATATAGCCTATTTCCTGAATCACAGCTCTTTATAAATCACCACACAATTTTTAAGCAGTTAGATATGAGACCGCAACCAATGCTTCTGCTGGTCTCTCTAGGGTAGCTGGTAGTAACACAGCTTCCTGAAATAGGAGGTGCCAGCAGCTAAGTGGCACTTCTGGCTACAGTTAACAAGACAACTTCACGATTCTGTATATCATATAACGAGGGCTCAATACTGATTGCATGTGTGGGTATGAATCTTGCAAAGTCAACAACACTTCATGAAGTTTATAGAAGATTATAATTTTGTATTTGTATAGTTCCTTTAATCCACAGTATCCCAAAGCACTTTAGAAACTCAACATCTGTATACCCCAACTGTACAAAGAAATCATCCACTGCAGCCATCTTTGGGGGTGAAACACAACAGTGGTTTAACATTGTACATTTCTTCTATGCGATACCTTTGGACAGAAAGGTAAGAGAACTGTAAGTACAAGCAGAATTATAGTAGGTTGAGTACAACATGGGTGATCTGAAATACAGGTGGGACACTAAGATTAGTACCACTATTCTGGGCTAGAATACCATTAATGGCCACAAATGGCTAGGACTATGATTTTACACTTCACCTGGAGGATGGCGCTTCTAGCAACACAGCACTCACAACTGTTTAACAGCAAGCATCATTCTGCAGTACTGAGAGTGTAACTTTCTGAAGCACCAACACTCTACTTCCTAGAGCCCGCTAAGAAGAGATCCAATTATTTGTTTTTCCTTGGAAATCTCCCCTCCAAGTACTGACCTAGTCAAATCCTGCTTCCGTCCTAGGTATTTTTTCATATCTTTTGTGTCATCATTATTATGTTTCTAGTCCTGGCTCCAATGTATTAGGTACTTTCCAAACAGCTGGAATGGATGATCACTGCCCTAAGGAGCTCACAATCTAAAAACTGATAAACACGCAAGCAGATGGAGCTGAAGGGAGTAAGACACAGAGTTATGTTAAACACAAACACACACACACACACACACACACACACAATTAAAATAGGACAAGTAAATTACATCCAAATTATCCCTCAAACTTGCCATTGCCTATCACCATGTCAGATACCTGAATCAAGCCCTGAGTGTTGCGTACATTTGGAACAAGGTCATGGTGTGGGCTGGAGTATGGACAATGAATCTCACCTTTATGACGGTACTACACACTGTCAGTGTATCTGCAAATCTCATGTTTTTCTGCACATCTTGCCGATTAAATTGCTTTTGCTTTGATTATCCCCTTGAAAACTAGTGAGCGGCTCACCAAATATTTTTTCATAAAAACAAATCTTTCAGTAAAAATCCTCCAATTTGTTGAAAAATAACACAGTTTTTGAAAATGTCCCTTTCCCCCATTG
Organism: Eretmochelys imbricata; assembly: GCF_965152235.1. Lineage (NCBI taxonomy): Eukaryota > Metazoa > Chordata > Testudines > Cheloniidae > Eretmochelys > Eretmochelys imbricata. The sequence goes on from NC_135572.1 coordinate 149,037,147, forward strand.
CCGCTATTTTTCCATGTGCTGTGTTCTGTTTCATTTTAATTAGCGGTCCCTAAAATATGGAAGAACACCACACTCTTCTCTGGAACATTGCCCAGTGTTCAGCAGGCAGTCAAATATAAAGACCTAGATCCACCAAAGGGAGTTGGCATTTATTGACTACATAAAAAGGATATTTTTGTCCGTGTTTTATGAACAAGTTTTTTGAAATTTGAAAAGAAATTCATGAGTCACTTGGGTGGGAGTGGAAATAAATAGTAAATGAGCTTATTCAATAAGAATAGACTCTTTATATACTTGCCAGCTTTGGGGAGCTTCCATCATGAAGCCCTTGACTGGAAATGCAGGAAGTAATAGTAACTATACAATTCCCATTTTCAATTTCTTAACCCCTCTTTCCCCCAACCACATGTGCATCAATCGATAACCAGTCAAATACAGCGTTCATGAATCCAACTCAAATTATACAGTCAAGTCCCATTGTAACGTTTGATCCACTAGTGTTAGTGGAATTGTGTGGCTAAGTCCCCATGCCACTTTGAAAATATATGCTGAAGAGGAAGCTATGGCATCTTCGCCAAAGAATGCTTGTTCCTCACATGCAGAGCTATATTAAAATAAAATGTTACCTTTGATATGTATTGAAAGGATAATTTTTTCTGCTATCTTGCATTGTCAATGCTATCTCAAAATTGTTTGCCTCTTATTATTTTAGGAGCCAATTCAGGAAAGCATTCTTCTTCAAGACAACACTCATAATGTGCTTATGTGCTGCCCTGACTAGGGATGCTTAAATGCTTTCTCAAAGTAGGGCCCCAAATATCCAATTCTGCGGTTGGCGTGCAACTATCATGTCTAATGAGCTGTATATTTGCACAAAAAAATGGTAATGGGGATATTTGCTAAGCTCTCACACACCCCTCAGCAAGACCGGGGCTTATTGATAACCATCTTTTCCTGGAAAATTATATTAAAAAATTAACAGATGCAAATCTAATCATCACTGATTATTATTCATTATTGAAATGTTAATATATTATTGCTGATTCATAACATGAGTGGAAATGCAATCTTACAAGAAAAGTTTGGATTCTTTTGTTAAAAGAAATTCAGTTTTCCCATTATTATTTTTAACTTCAGTTGCTGAAGACATACATAATTATCTGCTACTTTTCTGGCAAGTTTTTGGAAAAGAAAAATATCTAGGATCAGATTCATCTCTAGTGTAACTCCACTGAAGTCAGGAATTAATTTGGCCCCTAATGTATTCTTATATTATGTCTTTGCTTAAATTCACAAATTTAGGAGAACCCTGCAAGTTCACATTGCAGCAGTCATGATTTAAGTAGATCACAGGGTATTTCTACACCGCAATAAAAGACCAGAGTCAAGGCTACAGCTGGCCTGGCTCAGCTGACTAGGGCTCATGGGATATGGGCTTCATGACTAAAAATTGCAGTGTAGACGTTCAGACTCAGGCTGGAGTCCTGGCTCTGAAACCCTGAGAGGGGGGAAGGTCTCAGAGCCCGGGCTCCAGCCTGACCCCAAATGTCTGCACTGCAATTTTTAGTTCCCAGCCTGAGCCCTGTGAGCCTGAGTCAACTAATCTGGGCTCTTTATTGCAGTGTAGATGTACCCACAGTGTCTCCTTTCTGTCAAGTGTATTTGCTATATGATCCTGAACCCACTGGAGCCAATGGCAAAGCTCCTGTTGAGTTAAAAAATGGAGAATCAGATTCTATTTATATTCTCATATACCTGCTTAAGACGACACACACAATGCCTAAATATGTAGGTAGATATTCAGCAATAGCCACTGTCCCTCCCCAGTCTCATACTGGAGATTGTGAATGACTCCTAACATACCTCAAATTTCCCCCACCAGCTCTGGGAAATGGGCCTCTCCCTCTCTCTGGATTCAGGTATGGCTGAGTGAAATTGTCAATTGTTTAAACATTTTAAAATACCTGAATCTAAGTACTTTGTGGATTAATCTGTTTTTCCTCATTTTTATACTGCACCAACTGTTCGAGCTATTATGTTTTTTCTTTAAAACTATGTAATTGGACCCTGAAAAACACTAGAGAATTAATCACAAAAAAAAGGTTTGTATTTATATCAAGAGGTTATACAATGGTTCGGAGATACTCTCCTTTCCAGGGGAGCTCATTTCTACAATTCAGACCCCAGACAATCCTACCCTTCAAAAGGCACGAACTTTAGGCCCCTCTGATAACTACAGGCCAGTTTGTGCAACTCTTACTTTTACTGATGAACACTTACTGACACAAGAAGTCTTATATACTAATTTGTATAAGTGCTCAGCAACATGAGGAAAGGTCACACAATCTAAGTCTCACAGTTTTTCCAGTCAGAGAAATCTGAATCGCCTCTGATAAAATATGTAGTGAAAATGAAGATAAGAGAATCAAACTGCAATTAAAAAGAGAGAAAAAGATTAATGGTTAATCATAAATTAGCAAGCGGTTGCTACTTAGGCTGTGTGGAAACGTTCAGAGATTAATCACTTATTTTTGTGGGTGGGTAATGTAGCTTTACATTACTGATGGATTTGTAGACACATTATAATTTCATAATCCTTGTTTCATAATTATACCATGATGAGTAATGTTACTTGCACTTCCACCTTAACCATATATATGTGAACACAATGCTTACATTTATAAGGTCATCTTGCTTTCTTTTACCAGAATAATTCAGGGCCTAATCCTGCAATTTCCATACCAAAGGAGTTAAGTGTTGTTATTACTCACATGAACTGCCAGTATATATACATATTCACCTGGGACTGCTTGCAAGGACTATTCATGTGAATAAGGGTTCAGGAGAGCACTTCAAGAAATGGGGCCAGATTCTTTGGCCTGCTAAGACCATTTGTTCAGTGCAAAGTGGCCTTAAACTAGCTAGAGATTCCCAATGGAGGATTCCCTTCATGTAGGGGAAATCTTTGTCAGACAGCTCCCTTCACCAGCCACCATCCCCATTACTTGGTGAAACAGTGAGAAGGGGGCAGGGATCTTATGCCAGCAACACAAGGAACTAAGGCTGTATCTACACTTAAAATGCTACAGTGGCACACTTTAGTGGATCCACTCACTACAGTGATAGGAGGGGTTCTCCTGGGGCTGTAGTTAATCCACCTCCTCGAGAGGGTGTAGCTAGGTCAATGGAAGAATTCTTCCACTGACTTAGCACTATATGCACCAGAGGTTAGGTTGCAGGGATGTAGATTTTTCAAGCCTCCGAGAGATGTAGCTATGCCAATGTAAATTTTCAGTGTAGACCAGCCCTGAGATGCAGCAGGACCCCTTCTGTGCAATAAATTATGTGAAGGTTGGGCACCCCAGAATCAGGGAGCTGAAACTGGTTCCCTCCACATGCTGTCAGGGTTCCCTCCCCCCTCTGAACTTTAGGGTACAGATGTGGGGACCTGCATGAAAGACCCCCCAAGCTTATTTCTACCAGCTTAGGTTAAAACTTCCCCAAGACACAAATTCTCCCTTGTACCTTGGATTAGGTAAATGCTGCCACCACCAAGTGATTTTAAAAGAATCAGGGAAAGGACAACTTGGAGTCCTATTTCCCCAAAATATCCCCACAAGCCCTATACCCCCCTTTCCTGGGGAAGTTTGAGTATAAACAAGATGAGCACAGACCAGCCTTGGGTTTTTCAGGATACTAAAAAAAACCCCAATCAGATTCTTAAAAAAACAGAACTTTATTAGAAAGAAAAGAGGGTAAAAGAAGAACCTCTGTGAAATTAGAATGGGAGATAATCTAACAGAGCAATTAGATTCAAAACACAGAGAATTTCCCTCTAGGCAAAACCTTAAAGTACAAAAAGAAAAAAAACAGGAATACACATTCCCCTCAGCACAGAGAAAAACACAAGGCAAAACAAAAGATAATCTAACACATTTTCTTGCTAAATACTTAGTAACTCTATAGGACCATGGTTCCCAAACTTGTTCTGCTGCTTGTGCAGGGAAAGCCCCTGGCAGGCTGGGCTGGTTTGTTTACCTGCCGCGTCCACAGGTTCAGCTGATCGTGGCTCCCAGAGGCCGCAGTTCGCTGCTCCAGGCCAATGGGAGCTGCTGGAAGCGGCGGCCGGTATGTCCCTCGGCCTGCGCCACTTCCAGTTGGGTCGCTTGCTCCCTTGATCTGTCTCCGGAAAAAGGCACACGGAACAGACAAACAAAGCTCCCTCCCAGATATGAAAGTGTCTTCTCCCCTGATTGGTTCTTTGGGTCAGGTGCCAGCCAGGTTAGCTGAGCTTCTTAACCCTTTACAGGTAACAGGATGTTGCCTCTGGCCAGGAGGGATTTTATAGTACTGTATACAGGAAAGTGGTTACCCTTCCCCTTTATATTTATGACACATGCCCTTCTCCACTATGGCTGAGATACACTCAGATGTAGCAGAGAATCAGGGCCATGGTCTTCAAGCAGGATAATATCCACGGCTCTGAAGTCAGTATCTCTCTCTCTCTCTCTCTCTCACACACACACACACAGAGTGTTGCCTCTTTTCAACCAAAGCAGCGAGTCAAATTTCAGGGCAGTGGGGATGTTCCAGTTGGGAGTAGAAAGTGCTGATAGTCTGGCATTTTCTTTGATGCAATCTTGATTACTGACAAGGAATGTAAAAAAATCTTGTGTCTCTGAATTCATAAGGAACCAAGAACAAAAGGAGCAATTTCTTAGCTTACAGCCCCCGAACTTCTTTAGGCAACACAAGCCCCAAATGTTCTCTTTCTTGCTTTTTCAGGGTCACACTGTACCTTCTTGGCTTTCCCATCTCTCCCTCTCTCTCTGTTCTTAGTTTCTGAGTGTTCTGTCTCTCTTCCTCCCCACCACCTACCCAAAACTATACCCAGCTAAAAGCTTCTGGGCAGGTTCATACATACCTTTTGTCTTAGGTGAGGGTTTATGCTTACAGTAATGTTAACTGAAGGGTGAATTCACATCTATCAGTCTCAATAAGGTTTTAGCTCAACCTATAACAAAAGTTTCACCTAGCTCATAACAATATTTTAAAGTGGAATATGAAGAATGAAGTGCATTGTTGTAGTCTATCTGTGACACAGTTTTACAACTCTTAATTTTTTCATTAAAACTGAGTCTATTATTTCTGATAGGTTTAGTATCTAACAATTCAAGTCTCAGAATATCTTAACTCATGGAGAAACCTGGGATTGTCAACTTCCTGTGCAATATGCTACTCTTAGCTTCCTTTTAAACTGGGCACAGTATATTTATTTGATTCTAGTGCTGCTAGGGACAGGCACTGTTGAAACAAAATGGATTTTAGATTATTTAATTTTCCGTCCTATATGCTGTTATAAACTCAGAAATGGTAAAGCAGAAATGCACCAGAGATGAATATAAATCCCCTTCTGTGAGCTCGGATAAAAATAGTTCAGATGGAAAATAGCTGAGAAGAAAGATGGCAAAATGCCTTTTAGTAGTTCCTTCTCCTTTCAGATGTCTGTGGTACTGAAATATTTTAAGTCTTTTCAAATGCTCTTTTCTTTATAAAGTTTTGAAAAATTACACTAAATATTTACCTAAATATGTGTTTCTGGAACGTAAACTGTTCAACAGTATAAATGAAATGAGTATGTTAGTTCCACATATTCATTTTCAGCTTCTTCTCTCATCCTCCAAAAAAGAAGAAAAGGCAAAATTTGGAGTGGTGTGAAATTTAGAAGGAAAAAGGGGATTTTGACAGGTGTTAGAAGCAGCACATTAATAGGGGTGTATAGCTTGAAATACATTTCACTTGGAGAGCACTATAACTGTTATAAATCTCTTGGCATTTTTGATCAAGACTTGATATGCAATTCTGCATTCCCCCACCTTCCTGCATACGTACAGTCTATGCTACTGCCAAGTAATTATCCTAACATATCTGGGTACATCCATGCAGAAAAAAAACCCCAACCAGATTCAGCTCATATCTCATCCTGTTATGACAAAAACAGCCATGAAATGGCCAAGCTTAGAGCTGTTCAAGTACTAGTGAATAGCTTCTCACTGATTTAACCAGATAAATCAAAATGCCATCGCTGTTTGTTTGATCAAGAAGCCAGCCAAATGAGGAAAAGATGAAGAGACTAGGAATTTCAAGTAATTTACCAGCCATTTGAAAATGTAGTTAGAAAGTTTACATATGTTCATGCCAGGCACTCAGAAGAAACACTGGAGTCTTTGCAAAGGAAACTTCTCTAAATAAGGGCTTAACTTGACATCATTAAAATGGCTAGGAAGTTTTCCATTGACTTGAATAAGAGAAGGATCAAGCTCTAAGCCTAAATCAAACCTATCTGTTTTATTTTATTAACAACAAATTGTTTCTTTTCAACAACTAATTGCTGTGGTTGGTACATGCATTAAACATGTAACAATGCATATTTAATATATGCAAACATAAAAGTAACAAGTAATTTGTGTTTCTTTCCATAAGCACTTTCAGGCAATAAAGACTCAGAGGAGTTCTTATTACCCTGATAAAATAGCTACTACAAAGTAAATCCCTGATATGCTGTAATGCAGTAGTCAGAGTTCTAAAGCCATTCTACCTGCGTGTAGTATTTCACAGACAAAAAAAGTAATTTTAAAAACAGCAAGGTTGCAGCAGCTGTATCATGATATTACAAAATACCTCAAATTTTTAGGAAGCAGACATGGTATTCTGATTGCCAGAAGGAAAATTCAGAATTCTTTTCATGGCCGCAGAAAAGCCAGGTCAGATTCCATTAAGACCTAACACATATTCTGACACTCAGCCAACCGCAAGACAATTTAGAAAACAACCGTGTACACCTCTTCTTAATCTTTATAATAAAAAGTGTGCAGAGATGAGGAACCTTAAAAGAAATATTTTATTCCCTCTCCAACCCAAAAGATCAAGTTTAGTACTTATTTAGCATTGTGACAAAGTTCCTGCTCTACCTTGGTGGGGCTTGCACTTATTGGCAGATTTGCTCGCCTTGGAGCTTTACGGCAGCCCTCAGTTTGGCCGTTTTCGTGAACCCACAGTCCAGGTCAACTCCTCCTGTGTCTGACCAGGAGTTGGGAAGTTTGGGGGGAACGTGGGCCTGCCCTCTACTCCGGGTTGCAGTCCAGGGCCCTGTGGAATGCAGCTGTCTAGAGTGCCTCCTGGAACAGCTTGTGACAGCTACAACTCCCTGGACTACTTCCCCATGGCCTCCTCCCAACACCTTCTTTATCCTCACCATAGGACCTTCCTCCTGGTGTCTGATAATGCTTGTAATCCTCAGTCCTCCAAAAGTCCGCATTCTCACTCTCAGCTCCTAGCGCCTCTTGCTCCCAGCTCCTCACATGCGCACCACAAACTGAAGTGAGCTCCTTTTTAAACCCAGGTGCCCTGATTAGCCTGCCTTAATTGATTCAAGCAGCTTCTTGATTGGCTGCAGGTGTTCTAATCAGCCTGTCTGTCTTGTCTCCAGAAGGTTCCTGATTGTTCTGAAACCTTCCCTGTTACCTTACCCAGGGAAAAGGGACCTACTTACCCTGGGGCTAATATATCTGCCATCTGTTACTCTCCTGTAGCCATCTGGCCCGACCCTGTCACATACACCCCCTCCCCCCCGCTCAACACTACAGGGTTGGGCAACTTGGGACATCAGGCAGTGTACTCGTGACAAGCCATCTGCATTGCCATGGTGGCTTCCAGGCCTGTGAATTGGAAATGTTGTAGGGACAGGAACCATCTGGTCACCCTTGCGTTCTTCTCTTTATTTCGCTGCATCCACTGGAGGGGTGCATGGTCGGTCACAAGGGTAAACCGTCGTCCCAGAAGGTAATAACGTAGTGTTTCCATGGCCCATTTCACAGCTAGACACTCTCTTTCAACCACGGCATACTTCTGCTGTCTTGGGAGGAGTTTCCTGCTGAGGTAGAGGATTGGGTGTTCTCCATCTCCGACCATCTGCGAGAGGACAGCTCCCAATCCTACTTCACATGCATCTGTTTGTAAAATGAATTCTTTGTTGAAGTCTGGGGCTATAAGCACGGGGTTACTGCAGAGGGCTGTCTGTACATCCATGAATGCTTTCTCTGCATCATCTGTCCACTTCACCATGTCTGGCATCATGTCTTTTATCAGGTCTGTCAGGGGACTCGCTCTGGTAGCAAAATGGGGAATAAATCATCGGTAGTACCCCACCACACCCAGGAATGCCCGGACTTGCTTTTTCCGATTCGGCCAAGGCCAATTTTAGATAGCCTCTAGTTTGTTTAGTTGGGGCTTGACCATGCCCCTTCCAACAATACAGCCAAGGTATTTAGCCTCAGCTAGCCCTATAGCACACTTGGCTGGGTTGGCTGTGAGGCCAGCCTGTCTTAGCGTGTCCAGAACTGCTTCCACCTTCCCTAAGTGGGTTTCCCAGTCGGGGGTGTGAATAACCACATCATCCAGGTATGCCGCTGCATAACTGGTATGGGGCCATAGGAGCTTGTCCATAAGACGCTGGAAGGTGGCAGGTGCCCCATGCAGTCCAAAAGGAAGAACAATATATTGAAACAGACCCTCTGGTGTAGAGAATGCAGTCTTTTCTTTCACATCTTTGGCAAGGGGAATCTGCCAGTATCCCTTTGTTAAATCAAGGGTGGTAAAAAATTGGGCATTGCCTGGGCGGTCAACTAACTCATCGATATGGGATTTGGGGTATGCATCGAATTTGGATCTCTCATTCAGACAACGAAAGTCATTACAAAACCTAGTGGTGCCATCGGGTTTGGGCACCAACGCAATGGGGCTTGACCACTGACTGTAGGACTCTTCAATGACTCCCAGCTCCAACATCCTTTTTACCTCTGCCTTGATCTCCTCCCTTTTTGCTGCTGGGACCCGATAGGGCCTTAAAATTACCTTTGCTCCAGGGTCTGTGATAATGTGGTGATATGCTTCGGTGGTCCAACCTGGTTTGGTTGAAAACACATCCTGGTATCGGTTGATCATCTCAGTTACCTCCTTCTTCTGGTTTGGCGTCAGATCAGTGGCTATCCTGATCTGCTCCTGCACGTTATATCCCTGGTTCGGGGTCTCTTGAGCCACTACACATGCCTCTCACTGGTGCCAAGGCTTTAAGAGGTTAATGTGATAAATTTGTTCTTGTTTCCAGCGTCCTGGCTGCCGCACCTTGTAGGTTACTCCCCCAGGGGTTCAACCACCTCATAGGGCCCCTGCCATTGGGCCAAAAGCTTGCTTTCTGCTGTGGGTACCAACATCATCACCCGATCCCCTGGTTGGAACTGTTGGACTTTTGCCTGGCGATTGTAATGGGTTCGCTGGGCCTCCTGCGCCTTTTCCAAATGTTCCTCATTGGGTTCCTCTTCCCAGATTTCTTTTGCAATATCTAGCATGCCATGGGGGTGGCGTACGTATAATAATTCAAAGGGGGAAAACCCAGTTGAGGCCTGAGGTACCTCCCGGATTTCAAACATAAGGTAGGGTAGTAGGGTCCTGACTTACCACTTTCCTTATCATTGCCTTGAGGGTTCGGTTAAACTTTTCTACCAGCCCATCGGTCTGCGGATGATAGACTGAAGTTCTCAGGGTATGTATACGGAGCAGCGTACAGAGGTCCTTCATTAGCTTTGACATAAATGGGGTACTTTGGTCTGTTAATATCTCCTTTGGTAGCCCCACTCGGACAAAGATCCCCACCAACTCTTTAGCTATCATTTTAGAGGCCGTGTTCCACAGGGGGACGGCTTCTGGGTAGCGAGTAGCATAATCCAGAACGACAAGTATATATTGGTGGCCCCGAGCTGTCTTCTCCAGGGGTCCCACTAGGTCCGTGGCTATTCGCTCGAAGGGGACCTCTATGATGGGAAGGGGTACTAACAGTGCCCTCAAGTGCGGAAGGGGACTGTGCAGCTGACACTCCGGACAGGACGCACAGTACCTCTGCACTTCATGTACTCCGGCCAGAAGAATCGTTGCGGGACCTGAGCCAAGGTCTTCTCTACCCCCAAATGCCCCCCAGAAAGATGACTATGGGCCAGACTTAATACAGCATTCTGATGTTTTTGAGGTACTAGGATCTGCTGTACCTTCTGCCCCTGTACTGATGCAACCCAGTATAAGAGATTCTTCTTCATTATGAAGTAGGGTCCTGGTCCCTGGATTTTCCCTTCCACGGGGACCCCATCTATTTCAGTCACCTCCTTCCTAATGTTGTCGTACCTTGGGTCTTCAGCCTGGTCCTGTCCAAAATTTCCTCTCCCGGGGCTAATCTGCCTGAGATCTAGGGGGGGCCAGTCTCTGTTGCCTCTACTGGTTCAGAGGCATTAGGGTGTGGGTCAGATTCGGGTGCTTCTCCCTCCTGGGTGGCCTCCTTTTCAGCTGCTCGGGTCTGCCTACCTACGAGAGCGACCCTCTGGCTTTGGGCCAGTATTCGGGTTCCCAAGGCCTTAGCTGCCCTTCTTTCCCTTTTCATCTTTCTACGCTGTCTGGGAGTGGAGAACAAATCTGGGGATATTTCAGAGAAGGTTGGGGGTTGACAGTCTCCTGTGGATGCCTCACTACTTTCTCCAATTCCCCTACCAGGAGTAAGTCTTCAAACCCTGGGAAGTCCCTCCCTATGAGCACTGGGTATGGGAGTTTAGGGACTACACCTGCTGCTACCTCAGTAGTGTTCCCCTGAATCTCGATTTTTACTGGGATGGTGGGGTAATAACCAACTGTCCATCCTATGGACGCATGTTATCCCCGTACGCTTAGCCCACAGCAGCTGACTACACTTCACGAGCTTCCCTGAGACAAGTGTGATAGCACTCCCCGAATCAACCAGTGCTGTGGTCTCTACCCCATTTAGCTTCACTGGTCTGGTGTACATATGTGGGGTTAGTGAGACTCCCACAAGGTGGATTAGGGAGCATGGGTCTGCCCAATTCCCCAGGTTACACTGCATAGGCTCCTTGGCATTGGGACACTGTGCAGCTATGTGTCCCCACTCCCTGCAGGCGTAACATCTGTATGCAGCTCTAGGCATTCCCCGGTCTCTTGGTTTGCGCAGTCTAACATCACGATCCTCTTCCCCCGCGGTGCTCCGACTCTTTGTGGCTTCTGGTGGGCCTTCAGCCCCTCTCTTTTCCCACCGGGGCTCTCCTGGTGGCCTAGTCACCCGAGCTCTAGAGCTTGGTGCTGCTAGTTTAACTTGGGGTGCTTCTTCCTTAACTGGTCGGGTCAGCTCCCTCGCTGTCCTTCGCCTTTCTACCAGCGTGACAACCTCGTCGTATGTGGAGGGTTCGTTCTGGCTTACCCAGGTGCAAAGGTCTGGCGGTAGTCCTCTCATGTACCGGTCGATGACAAGAACCTCTAGTATCTCCTCCGGACTCCGGGACTTAGTTCGTAACCACTTTCGTGCGAGATGGATGAGGTCATATAATTGGGACCGCGGGGTTTTGTTTTCCTGGTACCTCCACTCATGATATTGCTGGGCCCGCACTGCGGTCATTACCCGAGATCTGGCAAGATCTCTGCTTTCAGCTGGGGGTAGTGTGCCGCAGCCTCTTCAGGCAAATCAGAGTAGCCTTCTGGGCCTCCCCACACAGGAATGGAGCGAGGATGCCAGACCACTATTCTCGGGGCCAAGCCTCCCACAGAGCTGTCCTCTCAAAGGCCAGGAGGTATGGCTCTACATCATCCTCCCGCATCATTTTCTGCAGCCAATTGCTGGCCCACATGATCTGCATCCCATCATGGCCGCGGTTCAGCTCTGTAAGGGCCTTTATCTGGTTTACCAGTTCCCGCAACATAGCCTGGTCTTGAGCAACCTGGTCCATCAACAGGCGATTAGTCTCTTGCTGTAGCCACACTGCCTCCTGCTGGGCAGCCGTGGCTTGTATCAGTGCCCGCATTACGTCTTCCATTGTAGTGAAAAAAAATAATAAACCCTCTCCCTTTTTTCCCCCCCCCAAACACCCTCCTTCTTCCGCCACGCTGTGCACACCAGATCCCACTTCTGACACCAGTTGTGAAAAAGTTCCTCCTCTACCTTGGTGGGTCTTGCGCTTATTGGCGGATTTGCTTGCCTTGGAGCTTCATGGCAGCCCTCAGTTTGGCCGTTTTCGTGAACCCACAGTCCAGGTCAACTTCTACTGTGTCTGACCAGGAGTTGGGAGGTTTGGGGGGAACCCAGGCCCACCCTCTACTCCGGGTTCCAGCCCAGGGCCCTGTGGAATGCAGCTGTCTAGAGTGCCTCCTGGAACAGCTTGTGACAGCTGTAACTTCCTGGGCTACTTCCCCATGGCCTCCTCCCAACACCTTCTTTATCCTCACCATAGGACCTTCCTCCTGGTGTCTGATAATGCTTGTACTCCTCAGTCCTCCAACAGTCCGCTTTCTCACTCTCATCTCCTAGCACCTCTTGCTCCCAGCTCCTCACATGCGCACCACAAACTGAAGTGAGCTCCTTTTTAAACCCAGGTGCCCCGATTAGCCTACCTTAGTTGATTCAAGCAGCTTCTTGATTGGCCGCAGGTGTTCTAATCAGCCTGTCTGTCTTAATTGTCTCCAGAAGGTTCCTGATTGTTCTGGAACCTTCCCTGTTACCTTACCCAGGGAAGAGGGACCTACTTACCCTGGGGCTAATATATCTGCCATCGGTTACTCTCCTGTAGCCATCTGGCCCCACCCTGTCACAGTATATACCAGTACTCCTCTTCACTTTAATGCATACAAGTTTCATAATATTTACCTTCATAATTGGCAGTCTTTGCAAGGAGGCCAAGAATTTAGAATTTCACCCAGTGATTTACAGTAACTTATAGCTGACTTTAAGCATATTTAGCATTTAGAAAGACAAACAATCTTGTTTTAAATACTTCATGTAATGTTTCAATGGCTAATTAATTACGTTCAGTGTTAAAAGCATGCACTCTATTCCAGTTTGAATTTTTCTCTCTTCAACTTTCAGCCATTTGCCCTTGTTATGCCTTTGTTAGATTAAAGAGCTCTCTAGTATAAGACAGCTTCTCCCTGTGTATATTCTTACAGACTTTGATCAAGTCACCTCTTAAATTTCTCTTCAATAAACTAAATATATCGAAGGCTCTAAGTGTCTCTGTATAAGATAAATTTTCCAGTCCCTGTACCGTAATTGCTGCTCGTCCCTGAATCGTCTCCCATTTGAAGTGCAGACATTGGAATTGGAAATTCTGTTGCAGTAATGGTCTCACTAGTACTATATAATGATAATACCACATCTCTATTCCTCTGAGTTCCCTGTTTACACCTTCAGTGATTCATTAGCCTTTTCAGCTATAGCATTGCCCTGGGAATTTTATTAGGTATGAAGCCTCAACTATCCTCTTATACCTGGTTAGTATTGAAGCATACTGTCAGGGAAGGGTGGGAAAGCTTACCCTGCTGCTTCCATAGCATAACCAATTATCTGTAATAATAGGTTTTGATTCCAAGAGGAGCTGAACAACTATAAAATCCTACCGAAAATAAAGAGTTCTTGGCTCTCAGTATCTCGAATAATTAAAGTCAACTAGAAGAAATAAAATTTTAAACAAAAAATAAATAATAAAAAAATAATGTGAAAGGAAGCGACAGCTGGAAGACTTCAGCTTTCTGACTCAGTTTCCCTATTTGTGAAATGGGGATAATAATGCATCCCCCTCAACCTTAAGGGGAACTGTGAGGATTAATTAGCTCTTGACTACACAGTGTTTTGAACATATGAAGGATTATCAAAGAACTCCTAAACAGTAGTATAATAATATTGAACTGCATTATAGGTTAATCTGAAACTAAATATGAAATCAAACTCTATTAAACTTTCAATACATATAATTAAAATGAGAGAAGATATAGCACAATCTGTCATTGGCTCAACTATCCCAAACAACCTAATGTTCATTCTACTCCCTCCTTCATGCAGTCCCTGTGTGCCAGCATATGCGCTTTTGATAAATTGATTTTATTTCACTCATTGACTTGTCTATGAAGTAGTAAAATCACCATTACGGAATCTGCGTACTTGATAGGTACAACACCTAAATGGTCCCCCAGAGTCCACAATAATTACAAGAATAGGAGAGTCAGAATTGTAAAAAAGAATTCATTTAAAAAAAAAATGTATTGACAAGCTGTTTTGTTTGTGGAAAGAAAATTGCCTCACCACAGAAAACTATAAGCATTATCCCTCTCTTTTATGGTTATATTTTCACTTCTGGTATGTCCTTTTAATATACTTCAAAATGTCTCAGCAGCCGTCACACTTAGGTGACTGTATTTAATCAATACATCCCAAAGTTTTACATTGTTCTACCTAATTCAGCTTCCGAAGTGTTTGTACGTACATATACTCTAACTGCATTACCTCATGGCTCGACCAATGTAACACAGAATCTCTGCCATAATTACTGCGTGATTATATATATTCTCTATCTGTGGCTTAGAAAAGGAGTACTTTTAGCCAATAAAATAGTCCCATATTAAAATAAAAATAGTGCTAATATAGGTTTCAGAGTAGCAGCCGTGTTAGTCTGTATTCGCAAAAAGGAAAGGAGTACTTGTGGCACCTTAGAGACTAACAAATTTATTTGAGCATAGGCTTTCGTGAGCTACAGCTCACGAAAGCCTATGCTCAAATAAATTTGTTAGTCTCTAAGGTGCCACAAGTACTCCTTTTCTTAGTGCTAATATAATCTACTTTATAACATTTCCTCAGTATATTTTGGGGGAGTGAATATTTACACTTTTAGGATGTTAGGAGATAAACAGACATTTAAAAATGATTCACATTATTTTAATAGCATGACTCATTTAATGTCTGGTACCCATTAATGTTTCCTCTATGATTATCACAGTAGTACCTATATGGCCTGTACTCATATGCCAAACATCTGAATTCAATAGAACATTTACATGTACAGAAGAAGCCACATTAAAAGTCAGAGCCCCTGAGTGTACCCCAGATATTATACTTAGACACTTTAATGCCAATGTTTAACATTTACTTCTAAAAGCTCAAATTCCACTGTTAATCCAGGTAAACCAATAGAAAGCGAGCTTTTTAAACTCATCTGGTCCTGGCCTCTGTGCTGAACTTTAGAGAGATAAAAAGACACACAGAATCTTTATATGGGATGAGTCAATTCCCTTGGCATGCAAACAGAAACCTACATCAGAAAGTACCAAGATTTTTAAGTGCCAAATTCTGCTCTCAGATGCGCATGTGGCGCTCCCTTGAAATCAGCAGGATGTATCCATTCAAAGGAAAAATTTGGCTCTAAATTACATCTGATGATCTAATAATAGCATGTTCAACAAATGTAGGGTTGAAGCTATCAAACCTTTAGTGTTTCACTGGTCACCTTTTTCTTCTTCTTCTAACCCATTTTGGATTTTGTATTCCTAGTTTCTTACTGCAAGGGAGTGGTTAATATAATTATTTAGCCTACAGGCTATCAAACAGAATTAAATTAATTTAACTTAGAATCACTATTTTGGCTAGTACCATTGCTGAAGGGAAAACAGTTCCTTTCTTGAGTCAATTACCATATTTACGCACAATAATTCAATATTTAATAGGTAAGTGTTTATTAACAAATTAGTTTGTTTATTCATTATCTTGCCAGGCTTTTCTTTAACACTAGAACTGCTGATCCAGAAAAGTCCAAAGCATGCTATCATACAGGAGGGAATGAAATATAATGGAAAAGTCATTAGAAATAACGGTGAAATGAATCACACATTACATTAGTTATTGTAAGTCTAATTATTGCCAGGATGCTAAGAGTTTTGTATGGGCATTTGTTTTTTTTAAATGTTAAATCTAAATAAATATATAAATAATGTGTGTGCCAAAAATCCACATATGCCCATAAGTGGGACTCAAGCCATGTACCAGGCCGTATGTGGTATGCAGGGGTGAACTTTACATTATCTGAACAGGCAAATATTAATGTCACTAACTAATACTATGGGGCAAAAATTATGTTAAAAGTGACAAAATGTATGAAATACTTTATTTTAAACACTAAACCATTACCATGTGATCACCTAGCAATATAATTTCTTTAATATTAAGCTACTTATTCTCATTCTCCTCTCAGCTGAGCTTCAGTCAAACTAGTACCTCTCAGTAACTCCTGAAGACTTGCCTCCTAAGAACCTTTATACTGAGCTGCCACTTACTGTACTCACATCAAAATGAAGCCCAATAATGGTGTTAATGGCAGATATATAAATGTGAAAAATGCAATCGCTCCCTGGGCTCTTTTTTACAAAAATGTTCCTAGACTGCTGGTGGTTTACACAACAGACCTGTAGAGCAACATACTCTTTGGTGATTCTCCGTATAGAACAAATTAAAGAAAGTGGATTTTTGGTTGTCATTTGTTAGAGGGATAACATTAACATTCCTTTACAAAAATAATGAGTGTGTCCTCGCAACTGATATAAATTAATGCATTTTTAATTTTCTGGACTAGTCTGATTAGATTTGTTTCATTTCCTTCCCTTCCTGCCCAGTCACTTTCTTTGTATTCCCAGGAAAATAAGGGAACCAAAGGGCTATATTATGCCACTGATTTTTTTTAATTGAAATCAATGAGGGTTTCTGCTTAAAATGGATTATATAATATGGTGGAAAAAATACATAAACTAGCTGCCATTAACTATTCATATTAACGACAAGGATGGCACACCTACTGCATACTAGATGAGAAACATGTAGCTTTGATGTTACAATACAATTAAAACAATAATAATTTACATTATAGACACAACATTGTCTCAGTTACACTGCAGCTTATTGCCATATAATACTCTCCAGTCATTGCGATTATTTATGCAACAACAGCCCCACAGCAACTTAGCCTCCTATGATTAAATTTACAACCGTCCCAAGTGTTAAATAACGGCTACTCTAATGATGTTTCTTTTCATTTGAGAACTGAATTTCATTCATTAGCTGTTTGGATGACACCAAAAGAGCACAAGGCAAAACTGAGCTTTTATCTCACAGAAACTGAGAACCATCAAGATACTAAAGAGATGTCATCATAAGCAGGTATGAACGTATTATGAAGTACCCCCAAGGATTTTAAATAAATTTTATATTTTTAAAAAAGTTAACTTAAAGAAAATCCCACTTGCCTCCAACAGTGACAACAGAGCAGTCTACTGAACATTTTGTTGAGTAAAATGACATCTCTTTACAGCAATGGGATGGCAGACGATTCAGCTAATTAAGTGATCTGATTAGCTGAATATTCTTGGATTTTTAGGAGACATGGTAACTGCACAGCCAGCTTAATTCAATAACAAATCCAACATATTTCAGCTACTGCTTTCATTAGACTCAATCACAGTAAACACTGCAAAGCTCCAAATACACAAAGAGACATAATTAAAGTTACAAGTTCAATAATAAATAAAGACATCTTCAGGGTCTCAAATTGTTCCAGTGGATTTAGATATACTAATGAGACTTCTGTCTTTAAACAAAGTTCATCTGTGTTCCATTTGGCAACATTGCTATTTTCGATGATAATTATCTTGCTGATAAAGCAACAGCTGAAGAATATTAGTTATTGAAAAATCTCTCCTGATTTTATTGAACAGTGAAGAAATCGTAATACATATTTATATTTAAAAATAAAGCCTTGTAAAATGTCATCAGTTCATTTCCTCCCCTAAATATTTGTTACTTGGAGAGATCTGATCAAGTCCAAATGTATTCCATTCCTGCAAAAGTTGTTCTGAAGAGCATTACTAATTGTCTCACCAATTGTTTTTAGTTGGGTTTTGGAAAGCTGACAAATGAATTAGCAGAAAATGGCAAATCTACATGAATTAGCCTGTAAGACTCACTAAGAGGCCAGTGCAGAACTTAATAAGAGATATATTAAAGGAAGAAGGACAACTTAATTCAGATTGATTATAGACTTTGGTGCAGACAGCTGGAGCTCAAATGAAACTGAAAAAGAACTTCTATGCACTTCAAAGAATACTAAGCAGATGTCTGAAATAATTATTGTAAGTTTCTTCTGCAGAATCCAAAAGCACTACAGCAATGAAATAGTAAACCAGTGTTCTATTTAAATTAGGAAAGGCTATTACTTTATTAATATTCTAAAAAGGAAACAAACATAATTGAAATGTGATCTTGAGAATTGCATGCAATTTAAGCTTGTTGCTTAACAGTATGACAACTTTTCATTAAGTATTTCAATATTTTCATTATTATTATTATTTTAATATGACTACATTAGGATATGCTGTCTAGCTCATTATTTTTCTTTTTAATTTCTAATCAAATAATGATTTCTGCTGATTTCATATTCTACCTATAACTATATGTATCATATATCTTTCTTAAAAATCTAGGAATAATAGCAGGGGGAATATCTGCAGCGAGATGGTTGACTCAGAAATAATGCTTGCAAATTGCTAAAATATACTCCAGTACACCAGCACTACCTCTGGAGAGGCTGAGACCCATCAGCGTAGGGAGTGTCTACAGTACTAAAGTACTGGAGCGTTTCAAGTGTAGACAAGCCCTTACAGAATCCTTTGGTCCCCTGACTTGCATGCTAAAAAATGTAGTACCTTACTAAAAATTTTCCCTCCTAATTCTACTAGTCAAAAAACACCAACCTTTTATGCTGCCACAAAAAAAATAAAGAAATATATAAATAAAAATCCCCAAGTCGTTTCCTGTTGTAGACCTGCAAACTCCCAAAAAGGAGGGGGCATTGCTCTGGAAGAGCAAGAGAGGAATCTAGGTGATGCCAAAGAACAATGGATACTATCATGGAAAATCAAAGTAATTACCTCAGAACCTGAAAGTATGTTTATGCTGCTCTGAGCAGCAGTAACTTATTATTGGCCAAAGTTCACACCTCAGTGTGGGAACATGTAAATGTTTCTCTGGATGTCTGAACATACAGAGCCTATCAGCAAATAAAGAAAGTAGATGGGACTCTCAAATGGCAGGAAGCTTGGAAAGTTTTGTGAAATTTCCATATTCCATGACCCCCTTGTACCAATTTAGCCATATTTGTAGTATGCTATTTGTTGTATTTTGCCTAACAGAAGGGGCCAGATTCACTCCACCATTTCCCTAGTTTACACTGACAGAACCCTCACTCCAAGCACCTGGTGGCATAGAAATGGACAGGACCATGGCACAGTAGCATTACAATGTATCCCCAACCCCCGCTTCAGCAGCGGTCTGGACTGGCCATTGCAACCCCAAAATTGGGTAGGGATAGCTGGTTAGGAGAGGTGCTGAGTAAGCACCTCTCCCAAATAGCAACTTCTAGAATGCTCTGGAGCTCTGATAGGATTTTAATATTGGCTTCCTCCTGTGGAATACCACTTCTGCCATCCTCCTTTGACGGCAGAGGTGCATATGTCCTAGTATCCATAGTTTTCTGATCACGCTAATGTGTGGTTCTAGTTATGCCCATAGACTTCCTCCCCCCCAAAATTATTTCTTCCCCTCATGACAAAATGCTTGATTATGTATTAACTTAGGGCTTATCTACACTACTGGCCAGATCGATGGGCAGCAATTGATCCAGTGGGGGTCAATTTATCACGTCTACTATCGACGTGATAAATAGACCGCCGATCACTCTAGCATTGACTCCAGTATTCCTCAATGAGACACGCAAGGGGAATTGACAGGAGAGTGTCTCCCATCAACACACTGCAGTGAAGACACCATGGTATGTAGATCTAAGTACGTCGACTTCAGCTACGTTATTCTTGCAGCTGAAGTTGCGTAACTTAGATTGATCCCCCCAGGTAGTGTAGACCAGCCCTGTGATAACTCAGTTTGGGGGTAAATACTTCCTGCACCTTTACACTATAAAACACTGAGTATGGCCCTGAGTTCCCAGAAATGATTTTACTCTCAGAACCCACATTGTAAGCACCTCCCAGCACAAACTACTGCGTAACAGAACCATGCGGTGACTGCTTTACTAAAACCATCCCATCTTTGCCTTTTACAGTAAGGACTGCATCACTGATGCACAGCTGTCTCTCAGCAGCAGTTGTACCAGAATGACAAATTGTCAAATGCAGCAGACTTTTATGAGTAGTGAATTCTCTTCCAGCTTCCCTTACTTCAGAACAGAATCAGGTCACTGATGTTTAATTCCCGTAGCCTCTGAATACATTTTTTTTTAACAAACTACTAAATTGCATGCAATAATTCGGTGACACTTTAAGCTCACTGCAGTACACAACAGGGCTTTTTATTTATCAAAGTCTATTTATTTTCTTTCTCTCATGACAAAAATAGCACAGCTAAAATTTAGCAAATTCTTTTAAGGAAGGTCTTGCTTTTACCTCAGTTAGAGGAGGGATGTCCAAGGGACAAGGAGATCAAATGGATACAGAAAGTCATTTAGGAACAGCTGATAAGCAGTTCAATACATTTCTCACCTGCAGAGATCCGAGTGCAAATTCTGCTCAGTTCACAAAAAAAAAAAAAAAAAAAAAAGAAGACAATCTCTAGTGAACATGTCTCAGAAGTTAGCCTCAATTATCAGTCACTGCTTCAGAAAGACTGGACTAAGCAATATGTGATGCAGGCTTGGCTGCCAAGTTGAGAAAACACACTTAGGGCATGGCTACACTTGCAGATGTAGAGCACTTTGAGTTAAACCAGCCTTCGGAGAGCGCAGTAGGGAAAGCGCTGCACTCTGTCCACACTGACAACTACAAGCGCACTGGCGTGGCCACATTAGCAGCTCTTGCAACAGCCACAGAGAGCAGTGCATTGTGGTAGCTATCCCAGCATTCAAGTGGCTCCAACGTGCTTTTCAAATGGAAGGGTGGGGTGGAGTGTAACAGGAAGTGTGTTGTGTGTATGTGGTGGGAGAGAGAGTGGGTTTTTGTGGGGGCTGAGAGCATGGCAGCATGCTGTCTTGTAAATTCAGACAGCAGCAGACCCCCCTTCCTCCTCTGCCTCTCTCTCTCACACACACACACAGCATTCCACACTAATGGTTGCTTTGCCTCGGAGCAGATAAGCAGCCAGCTCTCAGAAATGGAGCTTTAATCCGCATTCCTACAGCGAGTTCAAAACAATGACAAGAGTGGCCACTTGACTTAAGGGAATTATGTGATGTTTCTGGAGGCTGATCAGAGCGCAGTAATGCAACACCTCGTCCACACTTGTGGCACTCCAGCGGGGACACAGCAAACGTTATTCCACTCTCCGAGGTGGAGTACCAGGAGCGCTCTAGCTGCGGAGTCAGAGCACTCCACGTGCCTTGCCAGTGTGGATGGGTAGTGAGCTAGTGCACATGGGGCTCCTTTACTGTGCAGTAACTGGCAAGTGTAGCCAAGCCCTTACACGATGGGCATGTCTGTCTCTTGCTGGTGCTCTTTGCTTCACAATTTCATAATCATAATTTTCATCATTTTTAAAAGAAAAGAGTGCACAGTTTATTTCAGAAAACAAGAAAACCTGGGTGGGTGCCAAAGGATGGAAGAAGGTAAAAACAGACATGTGTATGGATGCCTTAGTGGCTCTTATTTGGCTAGAGGCTAATATTCCAGCAATATTTTAGTTTATTTGGTTTTACTATTTACTTATTTAGTTTATTTGATTTCTAATGCATGCTGGTATATAGTTTAGTTTAGTATAACACAAGTTGTA
Source organism: Eretmochelys imbricata (assembly GCF_965152235.1). NCBI lineage: Eukaryota > Metazoa > Chordata > Testudines > Cheloniidae > Eretmochelys > Eretmochelys imbricata. The sequence goes on from NC_135572.1 coordinate 149,058,835, forward strand.
CAAATAGCAGAGACAAAAGGCTTAAAAGTAAACCTAAACTTTCCAAGGAGTTTCTTTACATTAAGAATTTTAAAAACAATATTTTGTATCCAATATGCGAGTTTCCTGCTATAAAGTTACTTAATTCAAATGTTTAAAAGTGAAGATGCAGCAGCTAAAACCAGTTTAAGAAGTCTTGATAGTTTTCAAAGTAAGTTCACAAATAGATAGGAAAGCACAGGATTTATCTGACTAAATAGGAAGTTTTGACCATTGTTTCACAGTTAGCTATCCCCAAGTTGCTCTCTCTATGAGCTGAGAGAGGAGAACAAAGCACTCCTCTACAGATTGGAGTTATTTGAAAACAGGACTAAACCACCTATCCTTCAGTTGGGTGTCAGAGTAACAGCCGTGTTAGTCTGTATTCGCAAAAAGAAAAGGAGTACTTGTGGCACCTTAGAGACTAACCAATTTATTTGAGCATGAGCTTTCGTGAGCTACAGCTCACTTCATCAGATGCATACCGTGGGTGGGCATTCCTGAGTTGATGACACTGGAGACAGACACTTTCATTTGGAACTGAAGTTGCCTTTGGCACCATTCTCTTGTTCTTGCCTGAAAACTTTCAGATAAGAGATCTATCTCCCCAGGGTTTCTTAAGTCTGTGCTGTTAATTTGTTTACAGCAGACAGCTGCATTGCTGGTGGTTGACCTGACTGCATATCCCTGGTGTAAGTATCAACAGTGCAGTCCATTCACAATAGCCTGTTGTTTTGGGTGTAACATCCATACTAATGCAATAAACAACATTGCAGCTGCACTGCCTTCTGGATACCTAATCCACAAATACTGGTACAGCTCCCTGACACAATGGCTTCCAATTTTCAAAAGGCTTTCTGGGAGCCTATGGGGATTATGGGAGAAACTGTCAAACTCCCATAATTCCCTGGGGGAAATCCCATAAATCCCCTGGATCTGGCACCATTTCCTAGTTCTTTTCTCTAAATGGAAGCCTTTTTCTGCAGAAAAAGGCCTCAGGGGGCACTTTGAAAAGCAGTCACAAGGCAACACTGGCAAGACAATGGAGTATGTGTGAAAAGCCAGAGAGCAAGCTGAGCAGTTCATTAATGTTCAAAGACAGCAGTATGCTGTATTTTCTGATGAAGTTCACCACATGGAGGTGTTTTTATGTCTGAACCATGAACACTCTCTCTTGTTCTCAAGACATGAGATGAACAGCAGTGTCTGTATTAAGGATAGGAGTACTTGTGGCACCTTAGAGACTAACCAATTTATTTGAGCATGAGCTTTCGTGAGCTACGGCTCACTTGATCAGATGCATCCGATGAAGTAAGCTGTAGCTCACGAAAGCTCATGCTCAAATAAATTGGTTAGTCTCTAAGGTGCCACAAGTACTCCTTTTCTTTTTGCGAATACAGACTAACACGGCTGTTACTCTGAAACCTGTATTAAGGATGAGGCTTTTCTCCTGCTCTGCAGGAAGCTAGCCCCCAAACCTCACTGTGAGATTGAGAGCTCTCATTTCCATGTAAAAGATTTCCATGGAAATCACCACGGGGAAGTCGGCTTCCCCAGAGAGTTATTGCTCAGTTGGGTACCAGCTGACGTTTGGAAATCCCACAGTGAGTGCTGTTCTGGTGGAGGTTTGAAAAGGAATGTGACCAAGGTGGCCACTTTGCCAGATATCACTTGTCAGATATTTCTTAGTCAGAAGTGCACAGACCAAGAGCTTTTTTTCCATACGATGAATCACTGGCAGGTTACTGTGCCAGTAATGGATTTTTCAGTTTGTTCGCAGTTATGAAAAATAAGAAAGAAATTGGTTTGGGTCAAATGGAAATCAATATTTTTTGGAATTAGTGGTGAATCAAAAAACAGTTGGAAAAATTTCATTTGGGGTTGAACAAAAGGTTGAGTTTATTTGGGTAAGGGCATTAAGGGTAAGCTTCCCAGAGGAAAGGAGTACTAGTGGCACCTTAGAGACTACCCAATTTATTTGAGCATAAGCTCACCAAAGCTTATGCTCAAATAAATTGGTTAGTCTCTAAGGTGCCACAAGTCCTCCTTTTCTTTTTGCGAATACAGACTAACACGGCTGCTACTCTGAAACTTTCCCAAAGGAGAAAAAGATGCTGATGTCACCTCTTCTAACATTTAGCACAATGCGTGAGGCACTCACCAGGAGCATGGGAGACCCAGGTTCAATTCCCTGCTCAGGAGTAGGGACGTGAACCCAGGTCTCCCCCACACCAGGTGAGTACCCTAACCACCAGGCTATGGGGTATTCTGGGTGGGTTTCTCCCAGTCTCTCCTGTTGAAGCTGTTGCACTTTGTATAAATAATTAAATAGTCATTGCAGAAGGTACTGGAACTTGGGTGTCCCCCCCTCTCAGGCGAGTGCCCTAAGCACCAGACTTTTGACCCATTCCCAGCCATTCTGTCTCTGGCCAAATGGCTATTCAAGTTCTTTATACAAAGCAGAACAGCTTCAACTGGAGAGACAAAGAGACCCACCCCAGAATTTGGGTACCCCATTGCTGCCAATACATCCATTATGTCCTACACATTGCCAAGAGTCACAGTCCTGTGTAGCAGGTGACGATTGATGGCCCTGCACACTTGTGACAGTGTGACAGTGTGAGACTTGTGACAGCTCCCACTGTCACTTTTGCAACTTCAAAATGATTTCCCAAGGACTGGTAGCAATTGGCATTCCATGTTTCCACAGTGTAATTGCCACTCGGTTCTCTACCATCAGTACTGCTCTCATTTTGGTGTCCCTGAGCTGATGGGATGGTGTGAGCTGGGCACACAGATCAAGGAATGTGGGTGCATCCAGAAGTACTGCAGCTCACTTATCATCCAAGCTTGCGTTACCAGTCAGTTACCAGTCTCACCAGCCAATGCTTGCTTCAGTGCCTCACTATTTGCAGTTACTCTGTGACCACCACCGACAACCTTGATTTGGTTCTTTCTATGTCCCACAGCAAAGTGTGCTCCATGAAATCATCATGTTCTCCATAGCTGCTCTTGTATCTCTGCAAGTATTGGATGATTGTGCACCCTGTGCTTGCATCATGGTTGATCATAGGATGACTATGAGCCGCCAATGTGATATGGCCATGAAAATAGCTAATGCGGTTTTGGGATGCATCAGGTGAGGTATTTCCAGTAGCGATAAGGAGGTGTTAGTACCATTATACAAGGCACTGGTGAGACCTCACCTGGAATACTGTGTGCAGTTCTGGTCTCCCATGTTTAAGAAGGATGAATTCAAACTGGAACAGGTACAAAAAAGGGCTACTAGGATGATCCGAGGAATGGAAAACTTGTCTTATGAAAGGAGACTCAAGGAGCTTGGCTTGTTTAGCCTAACTAAAAGAAGGTTGAGGGGAGATATGATTGCTCTTTATAAATATATCAGAGGGATAAATACCGGAGAGGGAGAGGAGTTATTTAAGCTCAGTACCAATGTGGACACAAGAACAAATGGATATAAACTGGCCACCAGGAAGTTTAGAATTGATATCAGATGAAGGTTTCTAACCATCAGAGGAGTGAAGTTTTGGAATAGCCTTCCAAGGGAAGCAGTGGGGGCGAAAGATCGAACTGGCTTTAAGATTAAACTCAATAAGTTTATGGAGGAGATGGTATGATGGGATAACAAGATTTTGGTAATGAATTGATCTTTAAATATTCATGGTAAATAGGCCTAATGGCCTGTGATGGGATGTTAGATGGGGTGGGATCTGAGTTACCCAGGAAAGAATTTTCTGTAGTATCTGGCTGGTGAATCTTGCCCATATGCTCAGGGTTTAGCTGATCGCCATATTTGGGGTCGTGAAGGAATTTTCCTCCAGGGCAGATTAGAAGAGGCCCTGGAGGTTTTTCGCCTTCCTCTGTAGCATGGGGCACGGGTCACTTGCTGGAGGATTCTCTGCTCCTTGAAGTCTTTAAACCACGATTTGAGGACTTCAATAGCTCAGACATAGGTGAGAGGTTTTTCGCAGGAGTGGGTGGGTGAGATTCTGTGGCCTGCATTGTGCAGGAGGTCAGACTAGATGATTATAGTGGTCCCTTCTGACCTTAGTATCTATGAATCTATGAAACACTCATGACAACAGCACAGAGCTGTGCAGGCTCCACGCTTCTGTCAGAGGTGGTGGACTGCAACAAGTCCCGCGGGCGTTCATTGGATTTTCAAAATAGACATGAAAATTACGGGTTAGAGATGGCATTATGGGGTGGAGAAAGTTACATGATGGGAGCTTGACCCCACAGTCTCAGTCACCCAAGTGACTTGTTTCTGCCCAGCTATGCTGTGCCAAAACTCCCCAAAACACAATGTGCTGGACAGTGGTGAGTTGCACAGTGGGATACCTACCCATGGTGCACAGTACTGTGCATCAAAAGAAGCACTCCTGGTGAGTATGCAGAGCGCTGATGCAAGGAGCCATGTATGCATGTGCACAAGCGATATAACAACTGCAGTGGCTTTTATACTGATGTAAATGGCAGCAGCAAAAGTTTGTAGAGCAGACACGCCCTTCATGCCTCACATGCGTCAATGCAGCCACAGTGATGCCACAGGAAATGGGTAGGGCTTTGCAATGCTGCAGTTCACACCCAGGTTAGTCTGACCAGGGTACCGATCACTCAGAATAATTTGGCAATAAGGACTGGATGAAATTTTTACCCATGGCATAATCTAAGGTAGAATTCTGGCATTTGTTCAACACCACCTTGAATTTTCATACACAGATCTATGACTGTGTTTCTTTGTACATTTTTGATTTTTCCTTATATTTACTGCATCGTTTAAACTTCAGATATTGGACTATTAAATATTTTCCCATCAAAGTGACAGTATGTTTTTCTTCTGGATACTTAATGGATATACTACTGTGCTTGAAAGGTATTTACATAACTGTGTAGTATTTTAGGAGAGAAAAAACATGTGTTCTGTCCCATGAAGAGTCTTCTATTGTTGAGTCATTCTTTCTTCCCTCTATATACAGAAATCAGCCGGAATCTCTTAACCTCTCTCCAATACTGCTGATAGCTGATGAAAAGGGTACCAGAGATGAACTGCCCTGGTCTGGGTTTGGTTTTACAAACTAAAAATCAATAGAGTAAAAATCTGACAGAGTTTGGCAGAACCTAAGCCATTCCAGTTTGTCTTATATCCAAACTTCCTCAGATTGAAAAGAACAAAACTGCTCTGCTTTCCCCAACAGAAATATGGTCTTAAAAAAGCCTTTTGTTTCTAATCTTCCTGCAATACTCCCCTGATAAAATCAATCCTGTACATAGAAAAACCAAAAAAACCAAAAACCCAACAAACTGAGGTCTTGATCCTGCAATCTATTATGCATGTGTACATTTCAAGTCAATGGGGCTACTCAGCTTAAAGTTAAGCACAAGTATAAGGCTTTGTCTACACTGGAAATGGAACAACGAAACTTTTGTTGTGCAGAGGTGTGGAAAAAAACCCACCCCCCTGAACGACAAAAGTTTTGCCGACAAAAAGCGCCAGCGTGAACAGCGCTTTGTTGGCAGGAGTGCTCTCCTGCTGGCAAAGCTACCGCCCTTCATTCGGTGTGGAAGTTTTTTGTCGGCAGGAGAGCTCTCTCTTACTGTAGCGGCACAGCCGTGTCGCTAAAAGTTGCGTAGGGTAGACAAAGCCTTGATTTTGCAGGATCAGGACTGAAGGCTTCTTTGACCTAACTCTAATGTTCATACATTGTGTATATTTAAACTGAAATGCAAACTTAAAGAATCCCTAAAGCTAGTACATCTTATATTTAGAAGAACTGCTTTTCTTGAGTTATTTCTTCTGAAAACATATACTTAAAAAAACCAAGTGATTTTAAAAATATATATATATTTAACTCAATATGTTAAACCAGAAGTTGGTCCAATAAAAGATATTAACTCACACACCTTGTCTGCCTAATATCCTGGGACTAACACAGCTACAACAAAATAGCAAACAATCATGCATTCAGTAATTTATGACAATGGCTTTTAAACTGCAGACACAACTGGAGCTTTCTCATCGGTTATTTATGTTAAAGCCATGACTACATTGCCCAGCAAATCCTCACATCTATCTACTTTCACTATTCATGTAGAAATTCTATTTCCTTAGAGCAATAACAACACTCTTGGCAGTGCATTCTGAGGCAATTACTGCACTTCTCAGGTAGTTAACATTACTCAGCCTTTGGCCTTGTGCCTTGTAACACCACCCAAATAGTATTATCATTGCTTAGAAATGCACTGCCTGGAGTGCATTTTACCTGTGCTACAACTCTCACACAGGGTTTGAAATATTATCACTTATAAAGGATTTGAAATCCCATATGTGTACACACAGTTTTTCCATTTGCAGTTTAGCCAATGTTATAATAGAATAAAAAATGTTATAATTAGGGCTAATATATAGGTTTCAAGTAGATCTTGTCAGGAATTTTTTGACAAAACTTTTTTTTAAGCAACTATCGACTCATAATTCTTAGTTTTGACGGAACTTTCATTGGGAAGGTTTCTCAGGTCAAGGACGGAATGTCTGATCAAACCCAGAAAGAGATCCACCCAAGTGGACAGAACACTCACCTAAGACGTGGATGACTCAGGTTCAAGCCCCTATTCTGCCTAATTTGGTGCAAGGAGTTGAATTTGGAATTCTCACATCCCAAGTGAGTATCCTATCAAGTCAGTCTCTGCTGTTGGAGCTGTTTCACTTTGTACAAGTAGTTAAAAATTCATTAAGACACAAAATAGGTGTCAGACCTCTTATTTGTCATCTATGATCTTAACAACAGAATCTTGCAGACTCTTCACATTTCTTATATACTTAACCCTTATGGAAATCTTTTGCACTGGCTAGAATTGATTTTTTTTTCTGATTAATGGCTTTTTCCCCCTGTTATTTTTCATAATAAACTTTTCTCTTCAACACAGTTTGACAAATAATGTTCTACCAGAGAGCATTCTGCACGTTGACCATAATTCCCAAGTATTAATTTTAAAAACAAAACAAAACAAAAAACCTAACTCACCAGATCTACTCATTAGGGACGGCAGGTCAGGGAATACCTTCCCTGTGATGAAATCATAGGGGGTGGGGGGAGAAAAAAAATCTATTTTTTAAAAAGCAGTTTAATCTAATGTGGAGTTACAAACACAATTATACAATCTTAATTGTATGGTTACATGACTACAATACGAGGTAGAATTAAGTTTGTTTGGGTGCCCTAACTGCAATTCTATACCTTAACGAGTCTGGATTTATTTTAAATTTAATCTTAACACTAAATTCCCTGGGTTAATAGTATCTATGCTGGGGATAAGTAGACATCCTTATATTTTTTGCCATAAATTACTCATGTATACTTTTAATTGGAACTCCATGTTAACATTGATTTCATTGGGGGAATTAGATCATTCTTTAAATGTTGCAATTCTTTAAAATCAGCCAACACTTCATTTTAAAAGTTGTTTCTTGATTGAGGAGAATAACAGTCAAAACAAGATCAATTACATTTTTCTACCACAAATGTTGAAAAGTAAAAGCCCACTGATACCTTGACTTTTTCTAGGTAATCCTGCAGAGAGTCAATTAGCAGATCCCCCACTGGCTGCCAGGAACCCTTGGTCACTTCAGCCTGGCGCAACTTCAGGTCCAGTTCATCCATTGCCTCCTGGAGCTCCTGTAGTCTTTCAAGAGCCTCATCTATCTTCTTTTGCCAGTCAGTAGAATGCAGGTTCAATTTATCCCATTCAGTTTTGACCTCATCTGCCTGTCTTCGGAGGAGCTTCGTGACATTCTGGGCCCTTTCTTCAGGGGACAGCTCTAAATGTGAAGTTCAACAGGCCGTTAGAGCATATTCTATCTTATAAGGAAAATAACTATTTTATTAGTTATTAGTTATTCCTTATCTTATAAGGAAAATAACTATTTTTATTAGTTATTAGTCGGAGCAAGACTGAAATGTTCAAAAGCACAGCAAGAAAACTATTCACAACCCCAGAGACATCTATCAAATATACTTTATTAATGTACAATAATTTGGGGTCCCTCAACAAATCCTAGTCCTATTATATATCACAGTGTAATAATTTTCTAAGTATTCAGTTAGGGGTCCATATTCCACAAAGAATTTAGGTACACGCTTACTTTTCAAACAGACCTGAGCAGTCTTTAAGTCCATTCTCATTCAGCAAAGCTCTTGTGAAAATGCTTAAATTTAAGCATGTGCTTAAGTCTGCCTGAAAGTTAAGAACATGTTTAAGAGCTTTGCTGAACTGGGACCACAAGAATCAAGCAAAGATCTTGAGTTGTACCTGGCACACACACAGTTTCTATTTAAGCAATCTGCTTTTTTCTAGAGCATTTTATACTAAATGTTGAGCCAAATAAATTTCAGGATGGTCAGCTGTAATTTTCTTTGGCTAGCTTTTCAAATTGGCATGGATTTCCTATCTCTAAGAGGTTTCAGAGTAACAGCCGTGTTAGTCTGTATTCACAAAAAGAAAAGGAATACTTGTCGCACCTTAGAGACTAACCAATTTATTTGAGCATAAGCTTTCGTGAGCTCCAGCTCACTTCATCGGAAAGCTTATGCTCAAATAAATTGGTTAGTCTCTAAGGTGCCACAAGTACTCCTTTTCTTTTTGCTATCTCTAAGAGGTTAACTACTGAAATTTATGAATCACAAATTGGTCTATAAGTTATACATCCACACAAGAGGTTTTGAACTCTTCACAGTGTTTCTTTTAAATATGCACATTTATTTATACAGTGTGCAGAAGGACTTTTAAGTCCTGGTTTCAGCTATCCTTTTTTTAGTTCAGGTTCTGAGATAGTGATATGCAGCTTGGAGTATATAAGAGCTGCCCTGACAGTGGCAGTAAGAATTTATGGTCTTTCAATCATCACTGATCCTTCTATCAATATGTTATTATAGCTCTACATTCAACTACCTCTAGGCTCCTGGTAGAGCTTCTCCAGTCCCTCCAGAGGCTGCTCTGCCAGGAACACTCGCACGGTCTCAAGTGCACTCATGATAACAGGTTCTTTAGTTTTCAACTCCCTCTTGAAGGCCTGTGAAGCGAAACAAACATAATATAAATTGGGGATGTAAAGCCATATTAAATGCTAGTCCTCGGTGCTGTCAACTTTAGTATAAAATTTCCAGCATCATCTTCAACCTGGATTACTACAAATAGGCATCAACAAGATGAGATGGAAGATCGTTGTCGGCATTTGATTAACCAGAAACCACATTTGTTTTCTGAGGGGCCAATGAGCATTTAGAGTGTTGCACAATGGAAGGAGAGGCTGATTAAGCTGTTCACTGTGTGAAGGGATCCCTTCTGTGACTAATGTCAGAATCAAACTCTGAAACCTAGCTGGAAGGGACAAGGCTTCAGCAGGCTTTGCAATGAACAGCACTGGCACAGCTAATGCTGCCTGAGAGGCAAAAGATTTCCAGACTGTAATGGGAAATCCAAGCTATCACTGTTGCTACTGCTGCTGCGTCAGAAAAAAAGAAGTGCACTTATATTGCTACACTGACGCTTTATAATAAGTAACAAACGGCTATAGTTCTGAGGTACAGTCAGTGTCATCACTTTAACCACCATGTGCTCCTTTGGTACTGAGGTAGATGTAATAGATGCACAGCATGCTGAGCAAGCTCTTCTTATTTTCATACTCTCTTCCAGAAATGTCAAATGCATGCAGAGGAGGAAATCACCTTCCATTTTCAATTGAAGTCCAGAGGCCAATCTAGGAATACATGCTAGCATCAACCCACAGCAGATTTCCCAATACTATCCTTGGGAGATTTATACAGAGATCATGGGCAGAATATGGTCCTTGATGCAGTAACAACACTTTTACCTATTTTTATCGTTATTTGTTAAAAATCTTAACATCACTCAGTGGGAAAATGTGGTCATCTTCTTGACCACTGTTATTTTGTCTTTTTTCCCTCTGTTCTTTCCCATCCTTTCTTTGCTTTTCTCTCCCTTTCCTTTCCTATCTTCTCTTCCTTTCTTTTCTTTGCATTTTCTTCCCTCCAACAACTTCCACCACTCTTGTTTATCTCATCTGTTAATGTGATCAGCCGTCAATTAGTTAAGGTTGACATTAAGAAGTGCCGTTATTAGGCTGCAGAGCTAACACCCAATCCAATGAATGAGACGTAGTGGAGCACACATTTCTCCATAGCAGACTCAGGAACATTCCACTGGTTTACATTTGGAAGGTTTTCTTCTCAACCATGAAAGCTAGAAACTTTGTGTTTGTTTCTTTTAAAGAAAGTTTTGATTACACAGAATTTGAATCTAACACACAGGCCATGTAAGTACATGGACTAGATGACCTTCATTGGACTAGATGACCTTCAGGGGTCCCTTCCAACCCTGATATTCTATGATTCTATCTAGTGGGCTAGATCTAGACTATGGGCTGAGTGTTTGAATTACTTTGACTGTGTATTGTACTATACCTCTGAGCATTCACTGGTGGTTTCTTTCAAAGTTTTAACTGTCTTGGCTATAAACGAGAGCTTAATTTATAGAGTTCTTATGCGGTATCGTGCTGTTGTAAAACACATGGAAAGTACTAGTGTAATTATTGCAAGGAGGAGAGCTGTATGTCATGAGTGGCAAAAGCACACATTACTTATGAAGGTTTTGCTTTTACGTTAATAGGAAATACTTTTTACAAAGAATTATATGAGTTACTTAAACAATAAATTCAGTCAGAACTAGTTTTGATAATGTGTTTAACTAAAATGATTACAGAAATTAGTAAACAAAAAGCCCAGAAATTGAAGGTTAAAGTCATCAGCTGATTATACTGTGAACTACATTTGAAATTAAATGTCATACACAGAGCCCCCAAATGAACACCTCCCGTGACTATTAATGAGAGTCACAGCTACAGTTCATGATGAAAAAGTTGGCATGTTAACAATTTTGGGACATTTTTGTCAAGTAAGTTACGAACATGCACACAGTAGCTACTGTTTAAAGCTAAATAACTAACTACATTATTTTGTTTTTTTAAAATACTTGAGAACTCCCAATGAATTGGATGAGAACTTATTGTAAGAGACCTTGATACTGAGATCAGTAAAATTATTTGAAGAATGTCGAGTCCCTTCTTGAAGTGCATGGTATAGTCACTAAAGTTGAACTCCGCAATGGACATTAACGGACTTGGGCTGTTCTCTGAATATACCACCATCTAAGTTGAGTCAATTACAGGAATTTCTTGCTGATGCATCTTTATGACTTATGCTTACTCTAATATTGACTATTTTAAGAATCCGACATTTTGATTTGTATGAGTGAGAAACAATGCTATTTTGTCTTTGTTTCATAAGTCTTCGTATCTGCTAACTGTAATGGCCAGATCAGCATATTGTTTCTTGGCATGTTTAAATGTCTTTTGTTTGGGCTACTAATACTGTGTGTAAGTTTTAACTTTATGACCCATTCGGCATTTTAAATTATTGCCAAGGTACAATCAATTTAATCCTCCCCAGCCAAATGATGGATGAATAGTTCTGAGTCAAAAGGGAAATTGCACTTAGTTTGTGCTAACATACTATAAGTTACTTTTGATTATTAATACTGGGCTAAAACTGAGGCCTTTACTCCCACTTAAGTCAATGGATATTTGCCTAACAATTGAATGAAAACTGAGAATCAGACTGATTAAATTATACATTTATTTCAATTTGTGCCTGGCTCTTGCATGATGTGCAAGAGGAGGGAAGGACAAGCAAGGAAAAACTATTATGTTTTAGCTCTCACATGGATCCTGCTCATCCTATAGAAGGGTAGACCCCAATCCAGCCCTCTAGATTGCAGGTGCTGGGATATATTCTGTCTTCAGAAGCTCCCACTGAGAAAGGACATGTGCAGACTTCACCAATAGTATCACAATTAACCCCTAGATTTAGCCTAACATTATTATCCACTACCCAAGGGATGCAATGTGCTTTGTAGACATGCCAGAAGATAGATCCTTTCCCTGAAAAGCTTATATTTTAAAAGCAATCCAAACAGACAACATATGGACAAAGGACTTCTCCCTGCCCACGCCCAAAGAAAGCACGGAGGAGGCAGAGCTGTTCTGATGAAGAAAGCAATACAACTACAATTTCCATGTCTTAAGGGCTGTGTAGGAGTGGATGTTTTCACCTGCACTGCTGGGAAGGGGTAGTAGGTACCTTTCTTCAGACAGCTTCCGCTGTTGGCAGAACACTGTGGGCTAAACTGTGTTTAGCTGAGTGAATGTGTAAAGGATGGGGAGGGCACAAAACATTCTCCCTTAACCTTGTCCCTGATGCAAGGGACACTAGATGTAGTGGCACTAGATTCCCTGAAGAGGACACAGCTATATTCCCTTCCCTTCTCCAGGACACCAGAGTTAGGACAGGTGGGAAGGAATATATACTCCATCCTGTAACAGGATGTAATAGGGGATGCTTGCCTCATGCACAATGGCTTCTGAAGCTGCTGGTGATATATAGCCTTACAGCACTGGCAACGGCTTAAACCTTCAGTCCTGCCATGGTGTATTTTATATATAGCTCTAAACAGAGATCTGTGTTGACACCCAGAAGAAATGTGCCTGTGTCTTTATCTCCTCTTCTTCGTAGTGTTCTATTCTGCATGTTATGTTAAGCTGCTGATGCTATGAAGTAAGTCTACACAGGCCAAGTGTTTGAATAATTTCCCACATGTTGTGACACCCATCCCTGTCCTCTCTCCCTCCTGCTGAATTCATTTTGGTCTGCAAACATCTAGTAGACTAAATGATACATTGCAGCAATTAGAACAAAAAAGTTTTAGGCTGAGGCAAAGTCAGGTGCACCACAGCACTTCATTAAAAAGGATGTGCTCACTCCACAGTGCCACATTTGATTGGAAATTCTCACTGTATGAAGACAGTGTTGGCTTTTCTGTGCGAAGGTTCTTTTTAGTGTGGTATATTCATGTGAATGTAGTTATTAGCTCAAAATGGTAGAGCTCAAAAATGGTAACAAGCTGACATTTTCCCCTTCTTTTGGGGGGAAAAAGAAGAAGAATTTATCAACCTAAAGCCCTGACAAATGCATGCCAACAGTAAGCAGCCTATCACTGATAACAGAATTAACCTAAATGAATGTCTAATTTACAACCAATGATTTCAGGATAATTTTATTGAATTCTTGAATTTCTTCCACACTTTGTGGTGACTGCAGAGGAAATCGAACATGCATAATATATGACCTGACAAAAGAACAAGTAAGCTGCTTTATTTAAGCCTTTCTATTTGTAATCAGCACCAGAGGTGTAATGACAGTCTGTCCACCATTTTAATAATGCATATATTGATTATTTCACCTCAGACCTCCACCAGCCCCTTGTGAGGAGCTTCTGGGGTGTCCTTAGATCTCTTCAGTTAGACAAGTACAGATATTTTAAACTGAGAGATGAAAATACAATGAAAAGGACAGCGTAGTATCAGTAAAATGAAACATTACTCCCTGATCCTGTAGAAAGACAAGTCTCCCAATATTCTATTTCAATGGAATTTGAGCAGGAATTAAATGGATTCAGGATGACTATGGTTTTCCAGGATAAATACCTTTTTTAGAAAAAATTGCCCTCTTTAAGCTCTACCTAGATCAGTGTTTCCCAAACTTGGGACACTGCTTGTTCAGGGAAAGCCCATGGCGGGCTGGGCTGGTTTGTTTACCTGCCGCGTCCGCAGGTTCGGTCGATCGCGGCTCCCACTGGCCAAGGTTCACGGCTGCAGGCCAATGGGAGCTGCGGGAAGCAGCGTCCGGTACGTCCCTCGGCCTGAGCTGCTACCCGCAGCCCCCATTGGTCTGCAGCGGCAAACCGTGCCCAGCGGGAGCCACAATCTGTCGAACCTGTGGATGCGGCAGGTAAAGAAACTGGCCTGGCCCGCCAGGGGCTTTCCCTGGACAAGCAGTGTCCCAAGTTTGGGACACAGTGACCTAGATTAATAAAAAAGCAGGTTATAGTCATGTCTACACTACCACTGAATGTATTCAGGCAACAACTATGCTTCAACACAGTCACTGCTATCGTGGTTTCCCTGGGATGCCCCCTCAATGTATTAATTAACTTGCTATTAATTGTTATTAACTCTTAATAAACATCACTACATAAGCTTCTTAGGCGATAATATAATGAATGATCTGGCTAGTAAAATGCTCAGGAAAAAAAGGAACGTGTCTATACCAGGAATAAACCCCATGCCAGAGCATACCAGGAACAACACACGCATGCTCATACTTATTGCTAGCATGATTTCACCATAATGGATATTATCCAGCCATGACACCATGATTATTAAGGCAATAATATGTCTGCTGTCATGACCAGGAAATCTGTAGAGTGACACAAGGTCCATGCCATTCAGGAAAAATACAGCAGAGAACAAAACAGAAAACTGCAAATACAGAATCGTCAAAGACAACTTGAAGCTGGCAGAGCTTTTTACTGATCTTGCTTCCCTCCCTCTCCACAAGAGGTCTTTGAAGAGTCGACAGTGTGACCTAATTTCAAAGATTATCTTTTGTTCTTTTTTCCACAGGGAATCCAACTGCCTATAACTAAACTGGTATCATGTTAAGCTACAAAAGTGCTACTGCACGGGGAAAAAAAAGAAAGAAATGAAAGAAAAGAAGCTTTCTACAAGTAACTAAACTGTTCTTGCTTTGATACTGTGAAATGACTAGAGATTGTGACCAAGAGACGTGTGTCCATGTGCATGTGTGTACCTATAGCTGTGGGGACATTAAGAGAGGAGGGAAGAAGGGCTGGGTTGTTCTGTAATGTCACTTTGCAACTATTTGTGAAAATTTATGTTTATGTAGCACCCCAAAAAACTGGATAAACTTAAACTAATATGGAAACCACACAAGGATCTCTTAATCCATTACTGAAATATCACCACCTCTGGGATGGAATGTGACAGCTTTTTAAACCATGTCAGTACACTGTGATACTGTAAAACATGTTAGGTCAGTGAAGAATACCTTATTCGACTGAAAAGTATACAGGCTGGTGAATGTTTTTAAGTACTTTGACATGGTGTTAAGTACTGAAACCCTTGCTCAAGGAACCATTTCTTTCTCGTAACCGTCTTGCCAGGTTTGGCATTATCTCACATTTTCTCTTTTGGGGAAAGAGGCAGAGATAGGGTCGCAGCAAGGAGCTATGGTAACAGCTGCATTATTTAAATTTTCTGGCTCCTTAGCAGTCTGGCTAGGATCTGTGCATCAGGGAAGGAATACTTACCACAGGCCACAGAATAGCTGTGCAGCAAATTGCGGAGAAGCTCTGTGCAAACTGCTTCAGCCAAATGGCTCAAGTAGTCCCTCATACACCTTGTATAGCTCCATTACTTGAGAGACGGTAGGAAGGAGATAGCTTGGTCCATTCAGTTGTGAATCCTCTGGCCCATCCCTTTCTCAGACAACTCCCCGAATAAGGCTTTGCAAGGAGTGTGCCTCTTTTTCAAAGTGCCTTCTCCCTGCATAGCAGAAATGCATTGGTTCCACTTCCAGGAATCCAATTGCAAGGGCAGGGTTTGTCACTTTAAACTCAATCCAGAAAAGACAGATGACACTGGTAGGTACTGCAAGAAGAATCATTCTGAGGAACTAGTGAAGTTTCCTCTATTTGTTATGTCTAACCTCTATTTTCTCAGTTCAGTGTCTTTTTTGGTTGCTTCACTGCTCCCAGATTCCAAGGAGTGAGCAGTAACCAGAAATAACTTGTATCATATTCAGCTTGCAGGAAGGTGTGGCCTTTCTTATACTGATCTCACCACTATCATTCATGCATTTGTCACATTCAGACTGAAGCAATGCACTTTATTTTGGGCTGCCTCCCCAACCTATGACCTCAAACAGATGGAAAATAACCAGTCTCCTGGTTCCATTTAACTGAACACTGGTCCATTCCCCAAGGAGTAACCCCTCTCTAATACTGATACCAAAAATGCCACGTGTGGTCAGAACCTTGATTTTACATTTTGTTCAGAATACACTGCAAAGGGGACATATGTCAAAATAAAAGCTGTGTACTTGCAACCGTTTAGAGCAACGTATCATGAAAACATCTTAAGATGTCCCACAAATATAATGAAGTAGTTATTGAATGGGGTTATCTCTGATACTTGTTTTTAGCTCTTAATATGTCACTAGTGATTAACTCTGAGGTACAGAACTGTCTCATTCATAGTTCTAAAGATGTGTTAGGAAATACACATGAACTGGCATCTATCGAACTAAAGGTGTCTCCTTGCTGTTTGCATGGAAATTAACAGAATAAGATTACTATGAAACAATATAGGAATGTTGCTAGACACAAATGTATTTTTATGCACACCTTTTTTAAGCACATCAAGAGGTGTCATCCTTTGGATGAATACTTCTTGTGGGATTTTTTTTTTTAAAGCTAATAGCAGGTGTTAGATTCATAGCCCTGTTTACCCCAATACTGGTTTAGGCTGGACCGTTGCATGCAAGCTTCCCCATGACATTGTGATATCACGCCACTACCTTCCTCAAACGGACTTCACTTTAGGAGCCAGAGGGTAATTTGCAGTGCCCTTCCCCATTTGATCCTTGGTCTTTCTGCTGAGACTCCCAATTGTCATGACAGTTTTAGATTGCATACCTGTCTACTGGCATTTAGATCAGCAACCGTTTTCATATATGATGCTGACCAACCATTAGAAAGAAATACCTTTTGGTATCTATAGGTTTAGATTGCATTTCAATACATGACTTAGAAGTGAAAGATGCCATATCCCATTACCAATCTTCTGAATCACCTATTTCCTGCTTGATTAAATGAGGATTGTTCTAGCCATTGTTAGTAGCTGTCCAGGTTTCCAAAAAATCCTATGAGACTTGTAACAGAGGGCACCTGGCTCCTGCCTCAGCTAGGTTCAGATAAAGTCACTCAGAGACCCTTGGGTTCTGAAACCACTGGTGCTTTTATTTACAAGTTTGTGCTCGCACCATCTTCTCACCATACAGCATACACAGCTCTGGGTTCCTCATGTCTGAGCCCAGGAGGGAAGGGCTTTTCTCCCTGCCTGCACGCTCTCACTCTCCTCCATCCCACCACCCTCACTTCCTTGCCTCTTATATAGCCCTGGGCTATTTGGGCTGGCAGCTGGCTTTCATTCCCCAATTAGGACCATTTTCTTTCCAGCCAGCTCCGCTTTATTCACTGAAATGGGGATGGCAGGGGGTGATCTTGCAGTCTTCCTGCTCAGCACCCTGTCACAGTACTTTCCAAAAGGCATATGGGAACAACACTGAAGTGGTGCTAAAACATTCCCTTCTCCAGCAACACTGATTCTATAAGCACTGTGTAAAAATTATATTTATTCATTTTGTGTGATGACATAACAGTGGGTCTGTTTGCCCACAGAGTCATTGCACTATCTATACTTTGTATCAGAAAAAGGAATGTCAGAAAGCACCCAATTGTCAGAGGTGATACAATAAGCCCAACCTGTATTCTTTTTTCAGAGTAGCAGCCGTGTTAGTCTGTATTTGCAAAAGAAAAGGAGGACCTGTGGCACCTTAGAGATTAATAAAATAAATTTGTTAGTCTCTAAGGTGCCACAAGTACTCCTTTTCTTTTGTATTCTTTTTTGTTTTTCCTTTTGCTACAAGTGACCACAAAGTTAAACAAAACTGTCTGGAGGACTTACAGTCTGAAGGTCCTATTCTGGTGCTAAGTACTCAGAACCTCATTAGGAAGGGGGAGTGGGTTTTAGCAGGAGGCATTATGGTTGGAGTCATTAGGGCAAATACAAAGTACCCAGGAAAACGTTAGTAGTAGCACTATTAATAACAGAGTTTTAAATTGCACGTTAGGCTGTGATTTTCAAAGTGCATAGGGGCATTAGGTGCCTTTGAAAATTCCACTCTTTAATATCTCTAAAATATATTTTAAATGGCACCACCCTTTCTCCAACAAAGAGGGTTTCAACTCTCATCCAATCTATACGCAACGTATACCCTTTAAAAGATCATTCAAAAAGATCTTACCCTGTGAGTATCATTCTGCTTCTGCACAGTGGGAAGATCCCCACCAATAGGTGCTTGCTGCTTTAACTCATCATCCTTCAGCTGCAGCCATGCCAGGAGTTCTTGAAGAGAGAGGTGTAGACGCTTCCACTGGTCAGAACTGGCTTCTAAATGGGATCTGCAAGGCA
Organism: Eretmochelys imbricata; assembly: GCF_965152235.1. NCBI lineage: Eukaryota > Metazoa > Chordata > Testudines > Cheloniidae > Eretmochelys > Eretmochelys imbricata. Next base: position 149,077,121 of record NC_135572.1, read on the forward strand.
TATATTATTGCATCAGCTGTAGGGAAAATAATTGTTTTCTTTACAATGACAGTAATAGAAAAAGACACACTCCAGGGTGAGGTTAGATGTCATAGGTTAAGGTCATGACAGCCTGCACTCACTCTTGAAGGTTCTTGGCAGTGGTTATTAATTCAGTGATCATTAAAATTAGGAATAAAGGGACTATTCCAATGCCCACTTAAATGGGTTTTGAATTTGGCTATATCAGCACTGGCTTGAGTGATGTACTTCAGTCCTGACCTGAAACACACCTGCTATTCCAATCCTGTTTTTTTCTTGAACGGAGTGACAGCTCTTTTTGCTAAATATGCACAAGTAACTCATCCATCACTTGAGACCTCAAACCAGAGATTGAACTTTCATCTCCAGAGAAGCAGAACAACTTGCCTATTCCACTGTGGCAGCTATTCCACCACACAATAGACTCATGCAGTTACTCCTTCTCAAGTTAACAGACAGTACTGATGCCAAGTTCTCACAAACATTATAGGGTAAACCTTGAATTTAGTACATTTATTTTATAAATAAACAAATCAATGATTTATGCTACAGAATGTTTGTGCCATTTGAAGGTAGGATGTGAAAGAAATAAAATACATCACTGGAGAAAACAAAAGAGAGAGCATAACCCTGGTCAAATCAGCACCATAAGGAGCATCTCTCTATTGCAGTGGTTCCCAAACTTGTTCCGCCGTTTGTGCAGGGAAAGCCCCTGACGGGCCGGGCCAGTTCATTTACCTGCCATGTCTGCAGGTTCGGCTGATTGCGGCTCCCACTGGCCATGCTTCGCTGCTCCAGGCCAATGGGAGCTGCTGAAAGCGGCAGCCAGTACATCCCTCGGCCCGCGCCACTTCCAGCAGCTCCCATTGGCCTGGAGCAGCGAACTGCAGACACTGGGAGCTGCGATCGGCCGAACCTGCGGACGCAGCGGGTATACAAACCGGCCCGGTCCGACAGGGGCTTTCCCTGCACAAGCGGCAGAACAAGTTTGAGAACCACTGCTCTACTGCTTACTCGTTATCAGTACTTGGTGCTTAATACACCAAACCTAACGTTGAGCCTAATAATATCAAGTAATTACTTACTATAAACAGATCTACTGTAGGAAGGAGACTATGAATAGAGCATCTCTGTATTGATTAATTTATTGTTTATACTGTATTTATTTGTATTGCATAACACTTTTTTCCCCTCTATTATGCATCAGAATGCATATAACACCATTATAAATGTTGCCATTGCATCATTTTTGGCAGGAAGAACTCCCTAATGAGTTTTCACTGCTTTTAATAGTTTATCGCATTAGTTCGGATCCAAACAATACAATACAACAGCTAAGGCATGAAAATGTTGAATCTAATCCCCCCCCCCCCAAAATATATATATTAGCTTTGAAATTTATTTTGCCTCTATTTAACCTCCAACTTTGCTTATCCGGGAACCTTTTACATCCCATTTTCCAATATCATTCAATATTTGTATTGTCTGGTAATTAATAATATGCCACTAAACACTGCAAGGAATGGCGCTGTGAGGAAGAGTGCCACACATGGACTTTCGGTGGTTTTCAGGATCTCCTGATTCGGATTTGATAAGAACTAGTGGATACAGGCAATTTTTTAAAAAAATGCTCTACTGCACCTACAATAATTTCTGATCTTGTATACCAGGTCAGCAAAGTGTTGAGTAAAGAGAATAGAGTTGCATAGACAAGCTTGTAGAGCAACAATTTCTAGCTGTTTTGACTCATGAGTTGGTGCAAGAGGTCACAATTCCCCCCTCACCACCATTTTGAAAACTACTGTCATTATGAGGGAGGAGAGCACACAGGGGCATGCAGACCCCTCCCTATGCAAGAAAACTACATCATCACCTGAGTGATTGGTGTGCTTTCTTGACCCCTCTATGTAGCCTGTCTTCTCTCATTTTTATTGCAAAATATGCTTTCCTAAAACAATCAAGAAGATGGCCTTTCAGATTGTCATCCTACGTGTTATGGCTTACATTCTAAAAGGTGATTATATTGTGGAATAAATACTTCATTCCTCTTTGCCTGGTGTGTTATTGAGTAAAATTTTCAAAATCACCTCAGCGACTTAATAGCCTCAATCCTAGTTTCAAAAATGTCTCAAAGTTACTTAGCTGCTTTTGAAGGTTTTACCCACTGTCTTGTTTTGAATTTGTAAAGCATGAAGGATAAGTGTCCTTTTAACATCAAATTGAGAAGAAAAAATCATTAAATTGAAAGAAATCATTCATGGAATTTTTTCCTGACATTCCAATGCAACTCATTTTTCCCAATTCAAGCCCATGAATTGCTGCCTAATGCCTACAGCATTTAAGCACCACACTGCAACATCAATCTAACCCATTGTTTTAGTTCTGCACAAATTTCATTGCAGGGCAAGCTTCTGTTACAAAACCTCTCTATAGTATATACTGTCAATCATGGGGAATAGTACCAGATCATGTAATGCAAAGAAATATCCCCTAGGGACTAGACTGAGTACCAAACTAATTTCAATTTGTTAGTCAGTCATATCTGAACTCAGTGGTTTAAAAGCTAAAGCATTATCTCTTTCATCTTACATGTTTTGGCTATTCCGAATCCTTCATTATGACCAACTGTTTGAGAGAGTAAGCCCATTGCTTTACATGTTTAATTTAAGAGTATAAAGCAACTGTGATAAACTAGGGTTACTACTTTTGACTTGATTAATCACATCAATAATTGAATGGCAGTAGCTGGGATGTAGAAAATCTCATCTATTAAATTGCCCGTGTTTGGCCAACATGCTGTTTTGCTTTTCTCAAACCTCTTTTTATATCAGCAAGATCATGAGTAAAAAGGCATTTGAAGAAAAAGAACTCAACATAATGGTTTAAATGGTTACATCCCTTTTCTTTTGCTCATCGAAAAAAAAGAAATCTGTCTTCTCTTCTTTACTTCAATTACCAATATCTTTTCAGCCTCACATATTTCATTTATTTTTAATTATTGATGTTATGAAGATGGCTTTTGTCATTACACACACTGACCTCCCTCAGGGCTTGAGCTTCAAAAGCTAATTTTTCATACATTACTTTAAAAATGCTTCTGCCTTTTGATGCCCTCTGAACTACCACCATCATACAACAAATGAACAAATGAAAGAGTGACTGAAAGTGAGTGCACTGGAGCCAGGATCTCTACTGTAAAAGGTATATTTGTAAATAGAAGATTCCTGGATAGTTTCTCCAATAAAGAAATCCTAAACCCTTAGAGGTTTGCACCTCCATTAGATCTTTTGTAACATCACCGTTTATTATATGCTTCCTTCAAGAAGAAGTTTGTTTTCTCATGAAACCCAGAGACAGTTTTTATCCTTGGATTTTAGGTTTTAATTTTGACCCCTCTTTATCTAAGAGAAGAAACCTAAAATAACATATGCTCTCATCTGTAAATTTATTCTTAGTTTTGCACTGGAAAGAAGAGAGACTCACAAATGCAGTGCATAACAATTATTATGTTATTTAATCACTTCTCTTTATGTCACATTAATAAGCCATACCCAACTCTGTAAGCCTGCTTTTAGAGAGAGTTACTATTTAAGCACACTACTCTCTTTTTCTAGAACACAACTGTGTTATAAAACCTCATCATGTTCCTCAAATCCTAATCCCCCAGTCATTTCTGTACCATGTTAATGAATCATTGTTTGAAAGTAATTCAACATTCAAAATATCAGGAATCACATAAAACTAATAATGAATGAAATAGCACCATCAGAAACAAAATTATGCCCTTGTATTGAGAGAAAGGTACCTTTCTGCCTCTCAGATTAATTGAAATTTCTTTCTTATGTTTGGTTCCTACCTAATGTTTAGAGATTTTTTCCTAAGCTCACTCCATCTGAAGTTCATGTTATCCAGGCGTCTCTGCAACAATGCTGCATCATCAGAGCCTTCTAAGGATCTCAGGATTTTCTGTCCATTTTCATCCAGGTTGTGGAAGATGTCAGTATGAGCTTCAATCTCTGTCTGGAGGTCCTACAGGGGTAATACAGAAGAACACTTGTATTTCTTATAAAATCATGAAGACTAATTAGATTGATGGACCATAATAGCTATCACTTCCCAAAGAAGAGTGAGGCATATCATAAGTAATACAGATTGTGATTGCTCCCCTGAATGGTAACTTTATATTTGGTAATACACTAAACACTCATTTCATCTTAAGATGAAGAGAGTATGCATTAAACAATGAGGCTTTCCGTACAAAACTCTAGGCTTTGACAGGTGACAAACAAGGCTGATGTATATAAATGTGCCAAAAAGAAGAAAAATCCCTCAGGATCACAGCTGGATCTGACCTTTACATGGTACGTCTTCCTGTGTAACATTTTCAACTTGAATCGGGGACTGCAACACTGGTCCTGCTGCATGGCAATCCCAAGAAAACTAAGCTACTGCAATAGCAGAGCTTTAAAATGCCAAGTTCACTTACAGTCTGTTGACAGAATGCATTTCAGAGTGCAGACTTCAACAGTCAACAGTAATAAACAGCTACTTTGTACTACATCAAAACATTGGTCAGGGCCATGGCTGTAGGAGGGCCTGAGAATAGCAAGGACCCAGAATATGCAACTGGAAGTTCATGTTGAACAGCCAGCTTTTCTTATCACTTTGTAATTGCTGGCCAGCTACATTTCAAATTCATTCCCCCCCCCCATTTTTAGCAGGGCAGTTTCTGCCAAAATAACATTCTTTAGAGAGCTGCCTGGTACTAACATTCCTATCTGCCTACACACTGAATAGACTCTTTGTATATTATCTGCCTCACTCTAAGAGATTTGTATGTTTCAGATCCACAAGGTTACAGATTCATTCAGGAGCAAACAGTGGCCATATCAAACCTTTAACTTGAAAAAATATCTACCAATATATGATTGCTTTCAAAGTAAGGGAAAAGATGGGTGAGCTGGCCTAGCAAGTAATACTCTGCCTTGTCACGAGGGACACTTGGGTACGTAGGTTAGTTTTCTAGCTGTTGTCTCTCAATTCCTGGAATGGAAGTGTTGTGGAGGCAATGTGGAAGGAGAAGTGATTCGTGGTATTGAGCAGTGTGGCCAAGAAGGAGTAATTAATATCTCAGATGGGCTCCAACCGGAATTATGTCCAATCTTCCTCAACACAAAGGATGGAATCAAAGCAGGGAAATACGGACTTGAATGGAATATTGAACAGTTTCTAATTGGGCTGGCTGTATTCTACGCAAATGGTTCAGGGCATGCACACTAGCTGTTCTGAGGCATGCTAAGAAAACTTGCAAGGTTTGCCAATGGCAACACTGGCGCTCTTCTAAACTGCTTCAGTTGTAATACCTCAGGGGTACCTACATCCTGCTGTTCCTTGCACAGCTACTACAAGCCATGTACTATCGGAGATTTCAAAAAAAGCCATAGGTGCATCATGGGACAATAGTTAAAAGACATATCTAACTGTTTCAGTTAATGTGTGTCCACATTGGCCTTAAAATAGCTCTTGGCAAACAGTTCAGATTATACTGGTGCTACTCCTGTTGGAAACAAGTATAATTCAAACAGTACTTAGATTGCTTGTAAAATGCTTGGGACATTTGTGTGTGTGCACAAGCAGTATATTAAGAGGTGCTTGGGGGAATGCAGTTTTTTTCACAGTAAATTTCTCCAATGTCAACAAGGCCATAGAGGCAGCAACATTCAGCCTCCAACAGAAACACAAAAAGCCCCTTCGGAGGAAAATAAAATAAGGGAAGAATTAAGCTGTTACTGAATTGGAAGTCAGTAAGTATTACAGTATTTATATGCGCTAGGATACGATCTCTGCCTCAAAGAGTTTACAATCCAGTTTCATAGAGTACAAGGCCAGAAGGGACCATTGTGATAATCTAATCTGACATTTTGCACTACACAAGTCACAGAACTTTGAATTAGTTCCAGTTTGAACCACAGCATATTTTTTTAGAAAAACATCAAATCTTGATTTAGAGATTTCCTTTGATGGAGAATCCACCACAACCCTTGATAAACTGTTTTAATGATTAATTATATTCATTGTTAAAAACTTGCTCCTTATTTCTAATCTGAATTTATCTAGCATCAAATTCCAACCACTGGATCTTATTATACCTTTGTGCGCTAGATTGAAGAGCCCTCTAATATCTAAGTTCTGTTCCTCATGTAAACAAATACATACTGTGATCAACTCACCCCTTAACCTTCTAGATGCAATACAGCCAACGAGAGTAGGATAAAACAGGAGATAAGAATGTATGATGTTTCTAGAACTAGAGGTTATAATTCATTATGGCTGTGCAGAACAGAGATGATGAGGAACAAAGAAACAAGAAAACAATAAAAATGAATTTGTCTCCATTTGGTTGATATGTCTTCCACCCTTCTCCTCTGACAGCCTTCCCATCCCAAGAGAAGCAGATTACATAAGAGGAAAGAACTCAACTCTTATATTTGTCTTTTGAAATGGGAAAAGGAGAGTGAAAGATCAATACAAGCAAAAATCTGTTCCTTGTCAAGAATACAAGGGGAGGATCCATTTCACTTTGGAAACTACTCAGATACTTGGAAAATTACACTGGTGTGTCACATTATATCTAGACACATTGACGTCATACTGGGAACATATAGTATTCATAGCATTTTGGGTTTTTCTAATACATTGAAGTGCACAAAGTAAATACAGTGGATCAAATTCAGCCCTGCTGTAACTCCATTAAAATCATTTGAATTACAATGGGAAATAATTTTACTCAATGCACTGTATTTTTTAAATTGTCTGAGGACTACATCTCCTTAAAAAAGAGGCGTACAGTAGACAAAAAAATACATTAGGTACAGTAATGCAATAAGTATTGATTGTTAACAGGTTGTATTACTTTACAGAAAAAGGTATGAGTTTTGTCTCGCCACACCCAACATAGGACCCAATTCTGAGTGCCTTACTTGGGGAAAAACTGCCACTGAAGTCAATGGCAGTTTTGTCTGCATAAGGACTACACGATTAAGTCCACCTTTATGAAAATGTCCTATAGAATTTAATAGATAACTAAAACTTCACTGAATTTAATTTTTTAATATTCTATAGATTTGTAAAAGAATATATTTCTGTTACAGAATGATTACAAATCTGAAGCAAGGCTTTCATTTTCAATTTAATTCTATAGGATCTATGAATAATTTCTACAGAACACTATTAAATTTAGATAGATGGTTTTATCCATCTTAAATTATATAGAATCTTTTAGTAAAGGATAATATGACTAGCTTAAATTCTATTTTTTTTTCTGACGATATATGTTAAAATTCTGTTGAAACTCATAGACTTTAAGGTCAGAAGGGATCATCATGATCATGTAGTCTGACCTCCTGCACATTGTAGGCCACAGAATCTCACCCACCCAATCCTGTAATAGACCCCTAATCTCTGGCTGAATTACTGAAGTCCTCAAATCATGATTTTAACACTTCAAAATCACAGAGAATCCACCATTTACACTAGTTTAAACCTGCAAGAGACCCGTGCCGCATGCTGCAGAGGAAGGTAAAAAACCCCCAGGGTCTCTGCCAATCTGACCCAGGGGAAAATCCCTTCCCTTCTCCAAATTGTATGAAGTTAAGAACTCAGTAAGAAGTGCTGTATCAGACACAGAAGTGAAGGGGACTTGTCTTGAGGAAAGGGATGAATTTTCAGGAGAGGCATGGAAAAGACTGGTTCCTCATACAGTAACAAGTTTTGTAATGTGTGGTCTCTATATATTAGACTTTTGGTGCACAGGAGCTACATGTGCCTGCGACCAGAAGACAATTTGTTAACAGTGTTTGTTGGTCTGCGCCCTTCTCCTCCTTGGTACTCTGAACCCAGGGTATTAGGGGCAGCGTGCACTGACTGCCTCTCCAGTTATCTTACACTCTAGTTATTGTACAAGGTACATAACCAGTCTTTCTTCTCCAAGTGATGGTTCCTATGTGTATTCTACTTGAGGTAACTCAGAAGCAGCATTCATTGAGGAGAAGAGTGCAAGAGACTCTGCTTTACCACTGACTGAAGGACTGGTCTGCTGAAGGAAGCAGCTGCTGCAGAAGCCTGTATCAGGACACAACCCTAATGTCTCACAAATGTATGCATAGAGTACCATGTTACCATTCTACAGATCTCCAGAAGATGGACATTTGGAAGTGAAGCTGTTGAGCCAGCCTGAACTCTAGTTCAGTGAACTCCCATACCTTGTGAGCATTGGCGCCTGGTTTGTATAATTTTTGGTGGTGCCCAGAACAGTTCCAAGCATAGCTGTCCTGTCCATAGGACTGACTGGGGCAACCAGCTGGGGCCTGGTGCTGGCAGCAGCAAGCGACCTGGCCCCAGCCTGCCCCGCTGGCTCCTGGCATTGCCCTGGCGAGGGGGCGGAAGCCAGAAAGAGGCGGGGCAGGGGCAGAAGCTTGGGGGAAGAGGTGGAATGGGGGCAGAGCAGTGGCAAGAAGAGGCAGGGCGGGGGTTTGGGGGAAGGGGTGGAGCAGGGTGGGCTGGGGCTGGGTCGCTCGCTGCTGCCAGCATCAGGCCCCCTGCTAACCCTCCAAACTTCCCTGGACCCTGCATCCCCCTGAAGTACAGGGGCCCCCAAAGCAGTTGTCCCAGTCCGTCCTATGGATGGGACGGCTCTGATTAAATATAAGCCCAAACATTGGTGGAGCCAGGCACACATTCCTGAATACTGGTGGAGCACGGGCACCATGGGCCCATATAACTCACCGCCTATGCTTGTGGGGTAGGGTTATAAGTCAAATCATAGCTAAGCAGGATGTGCCCATAATCCACTAAGAGAGTCTTCTCTATTAAGTTCAGCAAAGGAGACAAATAGTTTGCGGGATTTCCTGAAGGGTTTCATCCTCTGTAGGTAGAAGGCCAAGGTTTGTTGGACATCCAGCAAGTGGAACTTCCTGTCCTCGCTGGTAGCACAAGGCTACAGGTAGAAGACAGGTAAGTGGATGACCTTGTTCAGATTGAGATTACCTTCAGCTTGAATTTACGATATAACTTCCCAGAAATTTTATCCCTATGGAAGACTGTATACAGAGCATTGGCCATAAGGACCCTCAAGCTCCCTACTCTTCTGATTGAGGTGACTGCAACTTGTGTAGACAGATGAGTGGAAGAATATGAGACCAAAAGCTCAAATGGAGAATTTGTAAATTCAGATAAGACTTGATTGAGGTCCCCTATCAGGGTTGGTTTCAGCACTGGAGGAAAGGTTCTGACAAGGCCCTTCAGAAACTTCACTATAAGTAGATAGGCAAAGACTGTATAGTTGTCCACCAGCTGGGTGAAAGGTGCTAACAGTTGCCAAGTGCACTTGTGAGGAGCTGAGGGTCAACCCCAATGTTTTCAGAGAGTGGAGATATAACAATATAGTTGGTATCTCAGTATGCTCTGGAGGTAGCTGACAATGTTGATACCATTATGACATGCCAATGTAAAATCCAGACCAATGAGTATCTGTGTCACCCAGGCCCTCTAATCTGAGGTGCCTTTTACAATGCTTTGCTCCTGTAGCCTCCAGTCTGGACTGCTCATAAACAGCCTTCAGCATGCAAGCCACACGTTGCCTTTTACCAGCCTTGGTTATATAGCAGGGTGATCCCAGTACACTCCCAGTCTTAGATTTACCCCCAGATATGTATGTTCTGTGCTGCCTACCCCACTCCCGGATAACAGAAGTTTATATAAAATCTGTTATTTCTTCAATAGAAATCATATGCAGACAACTTGCCACCCCAAATAAAGTTTCCCAAACACTTCAATTCGGGTGCACTCAATTAGATAAAACAAGTTTATTAACTACAAAGAGAGAGATTTTAAGTGATTACAAGTAATGAGGCATAAAAGTCAGAAATGATTAAAAGAAAGTTAAAACACCACTGGTGCCTAACTTAACTATAAGATTCAAGCAAAGTTTCCCACCCTATGCTTTCAGCAGTCTTACTGACCAAACCCACTAGGTCAGGACTCTTCTCCCAGAATTCAATGAAGGCTTCCTCTGATGCTTCAGGCACAGAGAATCGATAGGCAGGCAGAGAGGGAGGGGGAGTCTTGGGGTATTTGCCCCTCCATTTTATAGTTTCAGTCCCCCATTGAAAAACATTTCCAGTTGCATACCAGGAGACAAAAGGTCTATATGGAAGGATTTTCTCTGCTGTTTTTTTCCTCTCACTATTTTGAGCTTCCTTTGTCTCCCCTTTCTGCTTGATGACTGTTTATTGCTTAAATTCAAATTAAGCGGAGCACACAATCCTTTGTTTGAGACAGACCTGTTTGCCAACCTCAGTTTGGAACATGTGTTAATAATATCACACAGTGGAATCTTATAACTTTACATACAATGTTGTCACACATTTTTTCAGGACAATACGGGCCAGCAAATTATCAGTTTTCAAATGTTATCTTACAAGACATGCCTTGTACAAAGACTATTACAATAGTATGTAGGCTTTGGACACACATGGGTACATTCTGTCACAACCATATAGCGAATCTCTTCAATTTTGCCAGGTTTCAGAGTGGTAGCCATGTTAATCTGTATCAGCAAAAAGAAGGAGGAGTACTTGTGGCACCTTAGAAACTAACATTTATTTGAGCATAAGCTGGGCTTTAGCCCACGAAAGCTTATGCTCAAATAAATTTGTTAGTCTCTAAAGTGCCACAGGTACTCCTCATTCTTTCAATTTTACTGTATAGAATTTCATTGTAGACTCTTTCCTGTTACTGCTAATGATAGAATCTACAGAAACTGAGTGTCATCTCTGTAAGTTCGCTGTCCATCCAAATACCAACATTATCAGATGAAAGAGGCTGGGTTGGGATGGAGACCTTGCCTCTGTCCCAGGTTAAGACAACTGATAGGAGCTGAACGCAGATGCACAGGCACTTGTTGACCATCTGGAGAATGCTTATGAACTAGAACTGTCTCAGCCACATGGGAGCCATGAGGATCACCATTGCTTTGTCTTGATCTTCCTTAGGATTTGTGGCAAGAGAAGGATGGGTGGAAATGTGTACATTAGTGTTTCTGACCATTGCATTAGAAATGAGTCCCCTCCGGAGCTGTGGCCCAGGATTGCTTTGAAGCAGTAGACTCTCTGCCAGAGTATTCCACATGCCTGTCCAAACTCTCAGAGGGTGACCTAGTGGCAGATGCATCAATTACACAAATTTACAGCCTCTGTGCATAAAAGGATGGAGAGTGCTCTTTCCTGCTTGTCAATATAATTACTTGTTATCATGTGGTTCAACATGACTTAAATGTGAAGCTTCCAGATTAATGGCAGGAACCATTTGCAAGCCTCTTGTACTTCACACAGTTCTAATATGTTTATGTGTAATCTAGTATTATGCAAGGTACAAGTACCTTATGCTATATGTTCCTTTAGATGGGGTCCCAAACCTATCAGAGAGGTTTCTGTAATCATTATACTGGTGGGTGGGTGGGAATGAATGAAGGAACCCCTATGCACATTATCTCTATGTTTTCCCATTAGCTGCGAGGGAGCAAGACCACACTGTGCTTGCTTGGTGTAGACTGCCTGCATCCACGTGTGTAGACATTGAAAATAAAGACTTGCAACGGGCATCAAATGTGCACATGAGGCCACATGGTCTAGGAGGATGAGACAGGACCTTACTACCACGTGGGGACTTACTTGGAACTGAGTGATGAAATCTGTCATAACTTGGAACTGATTTGAAGGTAGGTATGCTCTAGCTGGGACTGAATACAGGGCTGCTCCAATCAAATCTGTCGTCACATGGGAGCCAAAATAGAGTTTTCTGTGTTCATTTGGAGACCTAATGCTTGTAAGAGTAGGAGCAAGGAGAGAGTTGCCATCTGAACTTCTTGATATGACTATCTTGTGAGCATCCAGTTGTCCAGGTATTGGAACACTGATGAACTGTCATGATGCAGATACGCTGGTAGTACTGATAATACATTCATGAATACTCTTGGTGCTGTTGAGAGGTCGAAGAGCAGCACTCTGTATTAATAATGGTGTAGGCCAATGGTAAAATGCAGAAACCTCCTACTTGCAGGCAGCATGTGCATGTGGAAATAAGCATCCTTCAAATTGAGAGCTGTGAACCAGACACCTTGGCCTTGCGAGGGGATTATAGAGTCCAAGGTGGTAACTCTGAAACTCAGGCAGTGGATGAAGACATTCAGCTGTTTGACATCTAGTATGGGCCTCCATCCTTCTTTCTTCTTGGGGATGAGGAAATATCTTGAACAAAAACCTTTTCCCTTTGGGCTGGGGCAAAACCAGCTCTAAATCTCCCAGTTGGAGCAGGAAGTCTACTTCCTGCCTGAGTATTTTTTCATGAGAGGGGTCCCTTAGGAGGGCCAAGGAAGGGAGTTTGGGAGGAGGGACTGCCATGAACTCTATTGCATATGTAATGGTGATTACTTCCAGAACCCATCCATCTGATGTTATAGGGCACCATGCCAAAGAAAAGTGAGCTATATGGCCACCAAGAGGGTTGGATAATTCTGAACCAGGTAGACTTGGTGGGAGGACTGGTTTGTGGCTCTCAGATGTCCCACCAAAAGAGCTGCTTGGTGGGAGGCTGGGGCTGGGAGGAGAATAAAGGAGGAACCTTCTGTTTTCTGTGCTGGAGTTTCTGACATTTTCAGGGAAGGATCATAAGGCCGCTGGTGGTAGAAGGCTGATGAGTGAAGCACTGCCAATGGTAAGACTGAGGCTTAGGATATTTTCTTCATGGTTCCTCAGTATAAATTCACAGAGCATGGAGAGTTGCTCTCAAGTCCTTGAGGGTACGTAATGATTTGTCCATTTTCTTGCTGAATAGCTTATTTCCCTCAAAGGGCAGATCCTCCATGATTGGTTGGACTTACTTGGGAAATCCAGAGGATTGGAGCCACAAAGCCCATCTCATGATTATAGATGTTGCCACTGAGTGGGAGGCTGTATCCGCTTCATCTACTGAGCCTGGAGGACAGACCTAGCTAGCAATTTACCTTTCTCAATGATTGTTTGGAACTGCAGTTCTTGAGGCAGATTTTTGACAAAATCAGAGAACTTATTATACTTTGCCACTAAAGCCTGTTAGTTTGCTATACTGAACTGTAAACTAATGGAAGTTAAGTTCTTTCTGCCAAAGAGTTCTAGGAGTTTGGTCTCCTTACCTGTGGATGTAAAACTGGGATGGTTTTGCTTGTTTCTTTCAGTGACAGCCTGCACCAACAAAGAGTTTGGAGAATAAGGATTCAGCTCCTGTAGATGGTACAAATATTTTTTTTGCACTCTTTTCAGAGAAGGAACTCAGTGGCCAGAGTATTTCAGTCCATCTTGGTTGGTTCTAAGATGGAATCATTGACTGGCAATGTCATCTTACTAGGGACATGTGCTCTGGAGGATGTCTAATAACTTGTGAGGGTATCCTGTATATATTCCAGGGGGATCTGGTGCATATCTGTGATTCTCCTTAGGAAGTCTGGAATAGTCTACAGTTGTCCATTGGTGATGGTAAGGGTGGTGTGGCTGCCTCATCTGGTGAAGACAATGATAAACCCCACCCCACCCCGCCCACGGGCTTTGATTGATCAGGTTGATCCTCTTCCTCAGAGTATTCCTGAGTGGATTGAGGTTCTTCTCTACATGGGGATATGTGCTGAGGCTCCAGTTCTGTAAGTCTGTAATTGGAAAGTTTTATGAATGATTCCTAGGGAGCCCAAAAGGCCAATAAGAGTTATCATAGGAGTAATGGGGTGGTCCCCAGTGAGAAGGGCACAACTAGTCCTGAGACAGGCAGTCTCTGCTGTGGGTGTGGGAAGATGCCCACAATCTTAGAGCCTCTATTGCAATGGTTCTCAACCTATTTACCGTTGTGGGTCACATATGCAGCTCTCTCTGTGTTATCTGGGCAGCATCCACACAATATATATACACTACCTGTATGGCCCTGAGGATGTCACTTGAGCCGCAGCTGTGTGCTGATTAGGCTGCAGGTTGAGAATCACTGCTCTATTGTGATTGACCTCTTGATCTGATAAGGCCAGTGAAGCTCTCCCACTAATCTCAGAGTCATCAGAGGAGTATGAGGCCTCTGTATCATTGGACAGAGCTATTGGTACCGGAAATGGTCTTACTGTGTCTCAGCTGGTAGATGGTACAGGTGACTGTTGAACAGATGGCACTGGATTAGATCCAACAGCACTGGTGATTTGGTGTCTGCATAGAGAGAAATGTCCTCCAGAATAGTATACCTGATCTCCATATTTGGGCTTCCTGTCTCTTGATGTACTTGTGGCACCTTAGAGACTAACCAATTTATCTGAGCATGAGCTTTCGTGAGCTACAGCTCACTTCATCAGATGCATACCGTGGAAACTGCAGCAGACTTTATATATACACAGAGAATATGAAACAATACCTCCTCCCACCCCACTGTCCTGCTGGTAATAGCTTATCTAAAGTAATCTTCAGGTTAGGCCATTTCCAGCACCAATCCAGGTTTTCTCACCCTCCACCCCCCCACACAAATTCACTCTCCTGCTGGTGATAGCCCATCCAAAGTGACAACTCTTTACACAATGTGCATGATAATGAAGTTAGGCCATTTCCTGCACAAATCCAGGTTCTCTCACTCCCTCACCCCCCTCCAAAAACCCACCCCCATACACACACAAACACACTCTCCTGCTGGTAATAGCTCATCCAAACTGACCACTCTCCAAGTTTAAATCCAAGTTAAACCAGAACATCTGGGGGGAGGGGTAGGTACTTTGGATGGGCTATCACCAGCAGGAGAGTGAATTTGTGTGGGGGGGTGGAGGGTGAGAAAACCTGGATTGGTGCTGGAAATGGCCTAACCTGAAGATTACTTTAGATAAGCTATTACCAGCAGGACAGTGGGGTGGGAGGAGGTATTGTTTCATATTCTCTGTGTATATATAAAGTCTGCTGCAGTTTCCACGGTATGCATCTGATGAAGTGAGCTGTAGCTCACGAAAGCTCATGCTCAAATAAATTGGTTAGTCTCTAAGGTGCCACAAGTACTCCTTTTCTTTTTGCGAATACAGACTAACACGGCTGTTACTCTGAAACCTGTCTCTTGATGGTCTAGGGTAGATGGTGGTTCTTGGTCCTTGTTCTATTGCCTCACCAGTGCAGAGGATAGTCCCAACACTTCTCCAGACAAGGGTCCCGGGGCATTCTTGGCTCTCAGTGCCAAGGAACTGGTACTCTGTTCCTTCTTATCTCCTGACACCCCCATACCAGGACATGGAGTCTTGCACAACTTAGAATGGGTCAGGGAAGAAGTCCTCTTCTTAGACAAGGATTTACGGGGGATTTCTCACATTTGTCCTTATGACAATGTTTTCTCTTACACTCCTCATGTCTGCCTTGTTCATTGCTAGAATCTTTAACTCTGCTTCCAGCGGTCCAGGAGCTAGAGACAACTATGCTCGAAGGATGCTTTCTCAGTGCCTCTGCCCAATGTACGGGGGAGTCTTATGGCCAGTGTTGGACAGTGGCCTCACTGAATGATCCGTCATGAATGTTCAGAATCTGAACCTGGGGATTGACAAAAATTTTCTTGATGCAATAAAAACAAATGTTGTGGGCATCACTGACCAGGTAGGAGTGGGGGCAGTCTATGCAGACCTGCAATCCTGGGGTCTTGGGCATGCTAGGTCAAGGGTGTAGAGGGAGTAAGGGTATGCCAGGCCCCTAAAAGCTCACTAAAACTGACCCTAACACTAAAATCAAAGTTTTATCAGAACAGGAGAACTGTTTACAATTATTTACACTAATAAAACAAAGAATGCTAGCTAAAGCTGTGGACCGTTGGAGAAGTGCCATCTTAGGTGATGGTGGTAGAAAGGAACTGACATGGCAGTCGGTCTGCACCACCTGTTATGCCCTTGGTTCAGAGCACAAGGAAGAGAAGGAGGCAGGCACAGACACCGCTAATGAAAAATCATCCAGTGTCAGTCACATGTGCACGTTGATTGGAATACACATAGGAAACAACACTGAAAGAAGTTTGCAGGATGATATGCCCAGATTTACCATGCAGATCGAGGATCGGGTATGTCTTTAACCGCATCTGACCCAGCTATGTCAACTACCTTTGCCACCTGCAGTCGCTGAAATTCTCCTGACATTCCTAATAATGACAAGCTTTTCTACTGCCACAACCTCACACCCCTAAATGCACAGAAATCTGCCTAAGGCTTCATGTGTTTTACATTGCACAAAGCCCTGTAAAACACAGCTATGGCCCTGGTTTTGAAAACTAGAAGAATATACAGTATAGCTCTTGGGATCGTTCATGTCACAAAGATTCTTCCTTTAGGGATTCATCATGGTTCAGGATAGTTTATCAGAAATAAGTAATTAATTGATGTCAAGCCTCATCTTATCCCACAAGCAATATATAAAAAGACATGACATATGGCAAAATGCCATAATTATTTTTTGACAATACATCAGAGAGAGATCAATCATGTATCTGACTTCCCCGGCTCATTTTTCTTTAATTACAAAAGGTTGGAAATGGGAAAAAAAATCCTACAAGAAGTAATTAGTTAGAATAATTGGACCACATCTGAGTTAGACTAGAACACACAAATTAATAATGTCCAGCTGACAAAATATTTATTTCTGATGCAAGTAAGGGAGAGACAAAATTAACTAAGTAATACTTTAAAGAAATTAAAAAACTTAATTCCCCCATCTATAGACCAAATTCTATCATTGAACTTGTACTTTTAGCTCCCACTGATGATAATAAAGTAACACTAAGAACTTTAAATTTGCATAACCTTAACTTATCCACTGAAGTGAATGTGATTAATTAAATAGGACTTCAGTAAGAAAAAGACAACACTACCTGAATAAATGAGCCCCACCTGAGGGCAGAATTTATCCCCAAGGCATTGAGACTTGTAATAAATAAATAAATAACCTACTAACAAAAGAGGCTATCAAGTTTTATTGAGTGATGTGGTAAATATTGACTAAGGTGAAGGCAAGATTTACATTTATCTTGAAGTTAATAAATGTGATGCTCACCAAAACAAAGTCAGGATGTTTATTGTTACATGTCTTCATAAGAACGGCAATACTGGGCCAGACTAATGGTCCATCTAGCCCAGTAACCTGTCTTCCAAAAGTGGCCAAAAGTGGTGCTTCAGAGGGAATGAACAGAACAGGCCATCTTTGAGTGATCCATCCCCTGTTGTCTGCTCCCAGCTTCTGACAGTCAGAGGCTAGGAACACCCACAGCATGGGATTGCATCGCTGACCATCTTGGCTAGTAGCCATTGATGGAGCTATCCTCCATGAACTTATCTAGTTCTTTTTTGAACCCATTATAGTTTTGGCCTTCATCCAAAATATCTAGAAATCTTTCCAAAATATAACGGTTTTCCCCTATTTGTCTATAATCCTAAAAGGAGAGAGGACCAGAAAAACTGTCGTAAAATGATGTAAATAAAAATTAATTGGCCAAAAAGTGTTCTAGATCCATATAATTAACTTCCCATCAATGTAAATATCTGAAATATCTGGCCTCTTCATTTTTAAATCACCTGCAAACATTTTATTTTTATGAAACTTATATACAAGAACTAAAAGCTAAATATTTTAATATTTATAAATATTCATTTAATAATAATTTCTTCTAATGAACACATTGCAGTGGGTATACACAAGGCATAAATTATGTAATTGCTTTATGCCTCCCTTCCTTCCTTGTCACTACCCTAGCTACTTGTATTTCTCTCTCACATGCACTTCTCTTTTCCCACGCTCCTCTTACGTCAGAGGTTATTAGCAAGTGTAAATAAGCAGCAATGGGACTTAAGTGAACCTGTTGACCACTGGGATAGCAAAGGACAAGGAGGAAAGAGTAGGAATGTAGGAATAGAAAGGGTACAGGGAAGGGAGGGGAAAGAGGCAAACTGCAAATAATAAAACTTGATTTTTTTTATTGTCTATGTGTCCAAATATTTACAATTGGAATTACAATAAGTAGTTATAACAAATTTTCTCTGATCATTTTAGTATTTTATATGTTATATTTTAAAGTTTATTAATTGTTTATTTTTTCAACTGCCAAAAATATAAAATGAACAAACAAAATTATCTGCACTCCCTGCTGAGTGTGTCTTCATCAAAACACCAGAGTTGAGACACAAGGCACTGGTGTGCAAATATTGGATGCTGAAATTGAGTATTTATTTACCATCCTCCTTGTTGATGAATACTAGTTTTACTGATCTCAACAACAGCAAATGAGGAGGAACTTATGTGCATATGAATTCTGGTTGGTGAACATCATAAGAACAGCCATATTGGGTCAGACCAGTGGTCCACCTAGCCCAGTATCTTGTCTTCCAACAGTAGCCAATACCAGGTGCCTCAGAGAGGATAAACAGAACAGATACTCACTTCAAATGCTCAGAGAAGGTAAACGACAGAAAATTGTTTAACTGATTTTTCAAAAAATTATGACCTAGGACTTTTTCCCAATGTATGTAAGAATTAAGGGTCTGCATGGACAGAGTTTTTCTCCATAAATGCTCCTGAACAAAGGTCACCCATGAAGTGTCTGCTTGTGCTCCCTGAGCCCAAGGAGATGGGTGGAGGCAGCATTATAGCTGCCTGAAGAATTAAATGCCCCTTGGGTTTGTCTGGGATGGGCCGCTCCCACATAACAACTTGTCATAGTGCAGGTATAGTGAATTATTTTTTGTCAAGGTCCAAATTTCTTGGTCAAGGTATATTTAAGGTTCAGACTCCAGAGAAAATAATAAAAACAAACAATAATAAGTAAATAAAAATATTTCAGGGTCAGTTCAAAAGTGTCTGGTGGTCTGGATTTGGCCTGTGGTCCATCTATTGACACCTCCTCCTATAGAGCTTCACTGGGCAGTGCGGGGACATACTGTATACTAGCTCAATAGCTGTATGACCTGCTTCTGCTGCTGTGTTCACTCCCTTCAATGGATTTAGAAGCTTTATGCCTCCTCCTGGCCTCCACAGTCATACCACCTCCAGTCATTGCCATTTGTGTGACCACTCTCCACTCTGTGCAGCATGGCAGGCTCTTCAGAGCACTGATGTCAATGGAACTACTCCCATACTTTAAGTTAGTCATATGCTTTTAAACCTTATTGAATCAGAGCCTCAAATCTGCAGCTCTGTGCAGGTGGACTCCCCAGAGCCCGCAGAGAGATCCACTGAAGTCACTGAGACCATAGGCGCTGACTACGTGAGTGCTCCGGGGCTGGAGCACCCACAAGGAAATATTGGTGGGTGCTCTGCACCTACCGGCAGCTCCCTGCCCTGCCCCACCCCCCAAGCTCACCTTCGCTCTGCCTCCTCCCCTGAATGTGCCACGGCTGTGCTTCTCCCCCTAGCTCCCAGTGCTTGCTGCCGCAAAACAGCTGTTTTATGGAGGCAAGGGGTGGGAGGGAGGAGGGAGGAGAGTGAACCTGGCATGCTCAGGGAAGAGGCGGGGCCGGGATTTGGGGAAGGGGTCCAATAGGGGTAGGGAGGGGACGGAGTTGGGGTGGGGACTTTGGGGAAGGGGCTGGAATGGGGGCGGGGCCGAGGCATAGTCAGGGCGGGGCCACAGGGGTTGAGCACCCACCGGCGCCAGGAAAAGTTGGTGCCTATGAGTGAGACTCCATGCCTATATGGAACTCCTTCTAGAATCAGGATCCACAAGCCTGCTCCTACAAACGTGAACTACCTGTTGTATTACCACTACCCTGAGTAGTCTAATTCCAGTTGATTGGGATTTCTTACAGTAGCAAACTCTGCACTGGAGAGTAACTGCTTGCAAGGTCTGATCATAGGGTTGCCAAACGTCTGGTTTCGACCGGAACGCCTGGTCAAAAAGGGATTTTGGCGGCTCTGGTCAGCATTGCCTACCGAGCCATTAAAAGTTTGGTAGGCAGTGCATTGGGGCTCAAGAAGTCTCCCTGCCTGCCCAGCTCTGTGTGGCTCCTGGAAGCGGCCAGCATGTCCTTGTGGCCCCTAGGAACTGCAGCCAATGGGAGCTGCGGGTGCAGCTCCTGAAGGAATGGAGCCGCTGGGCCCGGCCTGTCAGCCACTTCCAGGAGCCATGTGGAGCCAGGGCAGGCAGGGAGCTGGCTTTAGCTCTGCTGCACCACTGCCCAGGAGCCACCTGAGCTAAGCTCCACCTGGCTGGAACCCGCACCCTGAAAAACCTCCCACACCCCAAACCCTGGCCCCAGATCGGAACCTGCTCCTGCACCCTAACTCCCTCCCAGAGCCTGCACCCCCTCTTACACCCCAACCCCCAGCCCTGTGCCCCCTCCTGCACCCCGACCCCCTCATCTTCTGCCCCACCCCAGAGCCCACACCCTCAGCCAGAGCCTGCACCTCCTTCTGCATCCCAACCCCATGCCTCAACCTTGAGCCTGTTCCCACTCTCCGAATCCCTTGACTTCAGCCTGGAGCCCCCTCCTGCACCCCAACCCCAGCCCTGTGGCCCCTCCTGCACACAAACTCCGCATTCCCTCCCGCACCTCAAACACCTGCCCCAGCTTGGAGCTCCCTCCCACACCCTGAACCCTTCATTTCTGATCCACCCAAAGACCTCACCCCAGGCTGGAGCCCTAACCCTCCCGCACCTCAAACCCCTGCCCCAGCCCAATGAAAGTGAGTGAGGGTGGGGAGAGTAAGCAATGGAGGGAGTGAGCCTGGAGTAAGAGGCGGGCTGGGCCTCGGAGAAGGGCTGGATCAGGGGCGGGGCCTCGGTGAGGGGCGGGGCAAGGGTGTTCAGTTTTGTGTGATTAGAAAGTTGGCAACCCTATCTGATCATTGAATGACAGTGGCTGGCTTGCAAACTGCAGTGGCAATTGTAGGCCATTTTGCCCTGCATTTTCTACAACATACCTCCCTTGTGAACCTGCCATGTCCTATGGAATATTTTAACTAAAATTATTTTCAAGTGTAAGTGGATTTGGATTTTTTTTTTAATTTAAAGAATGTAGCATTTTAAACTGTTGTGGGATAAGAGGGAAGGTCCTCTCATGGACTGGTAACTGGTTAAAAGATAGGAAACAAAGGGTAGGAATAAATGGTCAGTTTTCAGAATGGAAAGACACAAATAGTGGGACCAGTCCTATTCAACATATTCACAAATGATCTGGAAAAGGCGTAGACAGTGAGGTGGCAAAATTTGCAGAGGATACAAAATTACTCAAGATAATTAAGTCCCAGGCAGACTGAAGAACTACGAAAGGTTCTCTCAAAACTAGGTGACTAGGCAAAAAAATGGCAGATGAAATTCAGTGTTAATAAATGCAAAGTAATGCACATTGAAAAACATAATCCCAACTAAACATATAAAACGATGGGTCTAAATTAGCTATTACCACTCCTGAAAGAGATCTTGGAGTCACTGTGGATAGTTCTCTGAAATCATCTACTCAATGTACAGCAGCAGTCAAAAAAGTGGACAGAATGTTGTGAATCATTAAGAAAGGGATAGATAAAACAGAAAATACCCTATTGCCTCTATATAAATCCATGGTGCGCCCACATCTTGAATACTGTGTGCACATGTGGTCGCTCCATCATAAAAAATATATATTGGAATTGGAAACGGTTCAGAAAAGGTCAACAAAAATGATTAGGGGTATGGAACGGCTTCCATATAAGGAGAGATTAATAAGACTGGGACTTTTCAACTTGGAAAAGGGACGACTAAGGGGGGATATGATAGAGGTCTATAAAATCATAACTGGTGTGGAGAAAGTAAATAAGGAGATGTTATTTACTCCTCCTCATAAGAAGAATTTATTTACTCCTCACAAGAACTTGGGGTCATCAAATGAAATTAATAGGCAGCAGGTTTAAAACAAACAAAAGGAAGTATTTTTCACACAATGCACAGTCAGTCTGTGGAACTCTTTTCCAGAGGTTCTTGTGAAAGCCAAGACTATAACAGGGTTCAAAAAAGAACGAAATAGGTTCATGGAAGTCCATCAACGGCTATTAGCCACGATGGGCACAATTGGTTTTCCTAGCCTCTGTTTACCAGAGGCTGGGAATGGGCGACAGGGGGTGGATCACTTGATGATTATCTGTTCTCTTCATTCCCTCTGGGGCACCTTGGACTGGCCACTATCAAAGACAGGATACTGTGCTAGATGGACCTTTGGTCTGACCAAGTATGGCCACTCTTATTTTATCTCAGTGACTTCACACCACAGAGGTTACGCTTAAAAGTTACTTCTCTTTTGAGAGAGATCTCTGGTGCCAGGAGTATTTCTTATTTTAAGTATAGAGAATCCCTTTCAGCACAGTAGACTCTTTCAATACAGAAGAAACTTTTCAAATGCCCACTGTAGGTGTGTTTTTGTATGGTATAATGTTTGTATAGCATAAGGTTGTATTGTATAATGTATGTATTGCTGTAATTGTAAAATCTAAAGATGGTTCTGAGGCTTAGGAGAAAGGAATACAGAGCTGGAAAACAGAAGCATGTTTTCAAGTCACTGAAGAAGCAATAATGCCATAATCTAGGCAAGAGTGCCTCAGAAAAACAAAGCAGTGAGTCAACATGATTTTTGGTTATTGTATGGAGCACCTAGCCTGAAGCTACCAAACACTGTTCCCATGGGAACATTTTAGTTTCTAAATCATTTGCTCTTCTTTCAATCAATCAGTGGAACTTTTATTGGGTGTTATCATGGGAGCATTTACAAAGCAATTTCCATAATGATAAAATCTTTTCAAATGAGATTTAAAATGTAATTAAAGGGCAGATTTTATGCATTAAAGGCATTGTTGTGAAATGGCCATACATCACCATGTCACAAAGTCTCCTTTTCAACAACCCTATGGCATGACCCCAATTCCAGTCTGGTATGATTACATCTGAGTTTCCTGCTAATGAGTTGATTAAAAAGAGAGATAGAAATGTCTCTCTCTATTGGGGAGATAAGCCTATGAATATTGTTAAGACATTTCTACGATCCCTGCACAATTTTCAAGATAACAAACGATAAGAGATACTTCTCTAGCAGTGCAGCAAAACTTGACAAGTGATAGCTAAAGGGATCACCTTGCCCTGCAAAAACCATCTCTGTAAATCCCAGAACCTGCTATTGTGGTTTGAAATACAACTGCTGAGAAACTGGGAATTGCCCAGTACAAGTTTTAAAAAAAAAGAAAGACAGGACTAAACCTCACGTTTGGAAGCTTTTCTGATACAAGAGAAGATAGAACACCTTTCTTTAGCAAATTGGGCCCTGTCTTCAGAAAAATATTATCTGCTAGTTTGTAAAAAGACAGAACAGCTTTAAACTTGGGTTCCTTACCATGCAAACTTTCACTCATGTGATTTGTCTTTAGAGACAGTGGGTAGGATTTTTCAAAAGCATGTAAGTGATTTAGGAGCACAAGTCCCACTAAAAGTCACATTGTGCTAGGTGCTTTAGTAAAGCCTATTTCCCCAACTCCAGAAGTCCATTTTCTCCCGCAACTGTGTGTAAATGGCACCCACTTCAAGCATTTAAGAGTTTTTTAAACATCCAACCTTAAAAGGAATGGCAGAGAATTCCCTACTATGACTTGTGATGAGTCATCTGCATTTTAAATATATACCTGTAAGCATAAAAACAGTAGAGAATAAATCATTTACAAAAATAATGTTTAAATGGAAAAAATTCTCACCTCCCCCCAACATAAATAGGAATAGGGAGATATCAAATAGCATCAGTTAACAAACAGGACAGATTTTAGCCCAGCAAAAATATTGCAAAGAGTTAATGCTTCAGTTTTAACTGTGTGCAATAAACATACAGGAAAAAGAAACACCACTAGTTCTGTTACATGATGCTGCTGTATTTGTGAACACTTCTGCAGTAGGAAGCTATGGCATGGATTCTCAGCTTCAGTTTTTAATTTTCCTCTGATGAGTAAGTACAGGCCACTGCTGGAGGTCACTGAACACAGAGCTAATCAGCTGAACCAATCAGGTAACTTCTGTTTTTCTAAATACCCTTCTCAATATTTATGTCACTGTAAGAACATGCAGAATAATCACTGGATATTCAGGAAATCCTATGTGCTTAAAAAAACCTGCAGTGATCAGGCATGGTACACTACTGGATAGAGCATTAGGGCTCAAGAGACTTGAGTTCTATTGATGACTCTACCACAGGCCTGCAGGGTGACCTTGGGCAGTCACTTCACTAACCCATGCCTCAGTTTCCCCATCTGTTAAATGGAGACACTGATACTGACTTCCTTTATAAAAAGTGCTTTGAGATCTACTCAGTGAAAAGTGCTATATATATAGGAGGTGGGATTTTTTTTTAATTTAAAGAATGTAGCATTTTAAACTGGGTGGGTTTTATTATTTTAAACATTTTAGCATTTTAAGGTAGGTATTATTATTATAAACACTGGAACACACTTGATTAACCTCATCAACATCAAAAATCACTTCAATAAATTCAGTGAAACTAATCTAAGACAGAGGGAGTGGTTGGCAAGGCATTCACCAGAATTCATTTCCTCCTCAGGTCGTTAATAGCCCGAATTCATTGGCCTTCAGGGTGCAATGTAAGGCCCACATTTTAATTATCTCATGAGCAAAGGAGAGTGTGGTGATGTGGAACTCTAGAGAGTGTGAATGGCTTAATTTATTTCTATTATATTTCCTCCCCCGCCCCCCGGGTTATTTCATCTTATCTGAAGAAAATGATGGCTTTGTTAGAGTATCGTTAACAGATTGTCAAGAGAGCACTGAATAGGTGACTTCATTTTAGTTTAATAAAAATCAAATAAATAAATAAAATCATACAAAAATCCACAATACAATTGTAACCATACAATTGTATTTATTCATTTAGGGTTTGATCCAAAGGGAGCCTTGCCATTGACCTCTGTGAGATAGGGTCAGGCCTTTAGTAGTTTATTTAATAAGACACAATTAAAACAGTATTAATATTTTGTTGGGGAAAGTTTGTTTTACTATGTGTCTACCTAAATGTACACCTTGTCCAAAACCAGATATAATGTTAGGCTGAGCCCACTGCAAGGCACAGGAACTCCTAGGGATCAACTGTATCCTTGAGCACTTCATATTTACAGAATACTCATCCCTCAATATTGAGATATTTTTACTTTGTGATGTGACTGAGTCAAATATTTGCCAACAGTAACTTTTAGTTTATGGCCTGCAGTGATGGATAATTGATAGCACCTCAGAAAATCGGGCCACTTCTAATCAAGTGCCTAAATATTTGGAAGAAAAAAATTACACACACACACACACACACAGACACACCCCACCCCTTTCTAAAATATTTAGAGCACTATAGCTTAATGTAGGTTTCAGATGATAGACTACTTACTGTACAGATGTTGTACTTGTTTGCTCCAGTCCCAATCATTCCAGTAAAAGCCTAGCTCCATTGTATCTCTATCCTCTGTCAGTATACTAACCACCCTCAACCTCTTGGCAAATTTTTCAAAAAAATAATTATGCTGCTACTTCCAGTGCTTCTAATTCCTTTCCCCCCTCTTGCCAGAGATGAAAGAGTAGCAGCTCAAAGGCAGCATCATTCTCAGTCGGAACATTTGCTTCCACTCCGTTACTCAGTCAAGGTCTCACTGCCTATTTTCATTGCCATGCAAAGTCCTGCAGGATAATTTGGAGAGCAGCTACCTTTATTAGTTCCACTCACATCCCACTGCTTCCAATTAGTACTGATTTTCTCTTACAAGAAGCAGCCAGAAAGGCTGAACAGCACAACTGCCTCAAAGCCGGGGGAGGAAAACTTGGGGAAAAAGAACGGGCAAGCTTCCTCTTTCTCTCTTTATGAGCTATAAAATACATCTGAGGTTTATTTATTACAAATCATTGCTCTTAGGGAGGACAGTGATTTTTATGGATGGATGGATAAGTTTAGGGGAATTTGTGTTGTGGGGGTAGTTTGAAGTTTGTACACACCAAAAGATGTTAAAATAAAATCGCTCATATTTGATCACATTAGTATTTCAAACCATCTCTTCTTACCCTTATCAAATAAACAAAGGATGGGAAATCTCCTTCCAGATTAAAAGGAAAATGTACATGTTGAAAACACAAAATTAAAGCATAAACTTTTTTTACAGTAGAAAAGCATTCCTCTTATTTTCTTCATAGATCACTTTAGTTCTTTCTGTCGCAAATCTCTGCTGTAACCTTGTTTTATAAATTCTGATGTGTCACTCTTTTGTTGGCAACATGTTTGATGTCTGGAGACAATCTGTAGATTAGTTTCACAACATGATGTTCTATTAATTAAAACACGATAAACTGTTATTAAAACTCTAAAGAGAACAACATGAAAACAGAAACTAGATGCCTCATACATAATGCATTCAGAAATACTGATGTGCGGATAGAGAAAAGCTTTAAAGGATTCTAGAATGCCTTTTTAAAGTTTATATTTCTTTTAAACGATGGAATTTTCAACTAGCAGTGTCTTCTATTTCAACTATTATTGCTAATTGAAATTCAAAAGCTTTGCTAAAGTTACATTTAAATACCTTTTTAAAGAACAGATTAAATAAGTGGGAATGATGTAGGGACAAAATGCAAAGGGGCACATCTGAAGCAGGCTGAAATTTTTCAGATGAAACTTTAGCAGATTCGAGTGGACTATAACATTTTACAAACCTGTGTTGAATTTGCCATATTCAATTCAAAATGATTTTCTGTTTAGAATTTTTATTGCCATTTTATTTATTTACTTATTTTAAACTTTGAAAATGAAATTAAACATTTCATTTTAGGCTGAAATAAATGTTTTATTTTTGACAAACAAAATATTAATTTGGCCCAAGATAACATTTCTTTTTGGTTTGCCAAAATATTCTAAAATATTTTGTTTAGGGTTGACCAGAAAAAAATGTGTTTTTTTGGTGGTGCTAGCAAACACAAAATTCAGTTATATGCCCAGCTCTAGGGACACTTAACCTAAGTTCTTTTATATGGCCATACACTATCTATGGGTCCAATGTTCTCCTAAGCAAACTGGTTCTCTGGAAAACCCAGATACAGAAGTGGAAACTGTGAAAACCAGATTCACTGATATTCTTTCTTAATCCCACACGTGTGATGCCTTTAGGTCCCCACAAATTTCAGAGGACCCAACAGAGAAGTCTGCATGTCTCTTGCTTCTGCTTTGTTACACAACTTCCAATTCCTCTGCTGCTTCCCTCCCTTAGATAGCACACCTCCTAAAAGAGCTATGAAACCAAGGTCTCACTGATCCATAGCTGCCCCAGGAGTCTCTAGTGGACATACTACAGTGTGGAAAGCGGAACCTCCATAAGCTAGAGAAGATTCTCCATCAGTAACTTTCACCACCATTTCATATGTGCAAGGGGGGGAAGAGATTAGGGCAGAGACCTGAAATGATTCGTGCATCTTTCCTCTCCAAATTCTCAAATGCTTATTCACACCAACACATGCCTATCCTCAGTGAGAACTGGTGTACATGAAATAAGAATTAGGTCATTTGAATGTGTAATCAATGCCCTGATTCAGCAAAACAGCTAAGAGATGTTCCATGCTGTCATTTCAATATTTCAAAAAATTTAACTTAGAATCCTCCAAATAGTAGTGACACATCACTAGAGAATCTTAAAACTCAATTTGAGCAACACTAGTTAATAGAATAGTGACTTTTAACAGAGTGATAACAATAGCTGACATCCAATCCAAAACGAGAGAGGATTGTAAATGGGAAAAAAAAATGAGGGAGAAAAGGACAGCAAAGCTATAATCATTAGTGGTCAGTTTGTGCCATCCCTGGATTTCAATGGAATACTTGTGTGAGAAGGTTACTCACCTTGTGCAGTAACTGAGGTTCTTCGAGATGTGTCCCCCTGTGGGTGCTCCACTCCAGGTGACGACGCGTCCAGGCACCGTTGATCGGAGATCTTCGGTAGCTGTGCCTGGTCAGTCCACGTGTGCTGTTGTCTCACGGCGTTGTTTGAGTTTGTGCAGTGCGCGCACAGCCCGATGCCCTCTGTTCCTTTTCTACCATAGGATCCTTGTTCTTGAACACCAAAGTAGAGGGGAGGAGGGTAGGTAATGGAGCACCCACAGGGACACACATCTCGAAGAACCACAATTACTGCACAAGGTGAGTGACCACCTTCTTCTTCTTCGAGTGCTGTCCCTATGGGTGCTCTACTCCAAGTGAATTTTGAGCAGTACCCACTATGGTTTGGGGGACTTCGGAGTTATGTGCATTGTAGCAGCGGAGAGGACAGTAAGGCCTACTATGGCATCCAACCTGGCATTCTGTGTGATGGCATAGTGCTAATCAAAAGTGTGGTCTGATGCCCATGTGGCAGCTTTGCAAATGTCTAGAATGGGTACATTGTGTAGGAATGCTACAGATGTTGACATGGCTCAAGTAGGGTGGGACCTGATCCAGGCAGGGGATTTTATGTTCTGGGTCTGGTAGCATGATCAGATACAGTCTGATATCCACTTGGAAAGTCGTTGCTCGGATATAGTGGCATCCTTGGATAGATTGGTTGTGGAGACAAAGAGTCTAGGAGATTTACGGAATGGTTTTGTTCTGTCTAAATAGAAGGCTGTTGCTCTTCTGACATCAAGGGTGTGTAGTGCAGTCTCCTGTAGGATTTTCTGTGTTTTGGGGTAGAATGTGGGGAGGTGTACTGGTTGGTTGATGTAAAATTGGACGCAACCTTTGTGAAGAATTTAGGGTGAAGTCGCATCATGACCTTATCCTTAAAGAAGATTGTATAGGGAGGATTGGCCGTTGGTGCATTTATTTTGCTCACCCGTCTAGCCGATGTGATGGCAGCTAGGAATGCTACCTTCATTGACATGTGTAGTAAAGAGCAAGTAGTTAGGGTTTCAAAGGGAGGACTCATGAGTCCCTGGAGGACTAGGTTCAGATTCCACGTGGGTGTGGGAGGGTGTACTTCAGGCTAAAGGTTCTGAAACCCCACAAGGAAGCATTTGGTGGTTGGATGTGTAAATGCCAAGAACCGATTGATTCTGTCATGAAAAGCATTAAATTACCACAAGATGTACTTTGATAGAGCTGAATGAAAGTCCTGAATTCTTGAGCTCTACCAGGTAATCCACCAGTACAGGAAAGGGTGTAGTGTACGGAGTGAGCCATTTATGCAGGCACCATACACAGAAACGTTTCCACTTTTGAAGGTAAGTATTGCACGTGGAGTCCTGTCTGCTTTTCAGTAATACGTGCTTGACCTGTTCTGATCAGATTAACTCGTGTACTTGGAACCATGGAGGAGCCACACTTTCAGGTGGAGCTTCTCCAGTTGTGGATGGAGGAGCTGACCATTGTCCTGGGATAGGAGGTCTGACCTCATCAAGAGAGTTCGTGGAGGGCAGACTGACATGCACAGCAGGTAAGGGTACCAGGTCTGCCTGGGCCATGCTGGAGCGATTAATACAATCTTGGCTTTGCCGTCTCTGACCTTGCGTAGGACCCTGTATATTAGTGGGATCAGCAGGAATGCATACATAAGTGTCTTGTCCCAACAAATCAGGAAAGCGTCTCCCAGAGAGTGGGGGCTGAGCCCTGCTCTGGAGCAAAAGAGGGCATTTGCGCTTCTGTGTTGTGGCGAAAAGGTCGATAGATGAGAATCCCCATAGGTGGAACATTTGTTGTGCGACCCTCAAATTCAGTTCTCATTCATGTTCCTGTAAAAGTTGTCTGCTTAGTGTATCGGCCATAGTATTCTGACACAGATATTCTCCATCTTTGTCCACCACTGTAATGACGTTAGTACAGCAGAGGGTGGTGTTACCATCATGTTGAGTCTGTGTTTGGTGGGTCTGTATATGGAGCTCATCCAGCCCTGGAGGCACCTCATGTGTAGTCTGGCTTATTTCACCATGAATGTGATGGCGGCCATGTGACCAGTAGTAGTACGCACATTCATGACTCGATTCTTGGTCAGATTGACACAGTGTCTATGAGGAGTTTGATGGCCAGGAATCTGGTGTGAGGTAGCAAGGCTCTGGCCTGAGTTGAGTCTAGATAGGTCCCGATGAACTCCAGGTATGAACGACCCTTGATGAGGCAGATGTCCAAGTATGGGAAAAATATGATCCCTTGTTTGCGTAGATGAGCTGTGACTACTGCCGGGGTTTTGGAGAATACTCTCGGTGCAGTGGAGAGACCAAATGGGAGCACTCTGTACTAGAAATGTTCTTGTCCTACTATGAATCAGAGGAATCATCTGTGTGCCGGATGTACTGAGATGTGTAGGTCGAGGGCTGAGAACCAGTCCCCCTGTTCCAGCACTGAGATTATTGTGCCCAGTGTGACCATCTTGAATTTTTGGGAGCGTATGCATTTGTTGAGCCTTCATAGGTCTAGTATCGGTCTCCATCTGCTGCTTTTCTTCTGGGTCAGGAAATAGTGGGAATAGAATCCCTTCCATCTGTATTGTGTTGGCACTGTTTCTACTGAACCTAGCTGAAGAAGATATTTATTTCAAGTTGTAGCAGGTGCTCGTGAGAAGGGTCCCTGAAGAAGGGCAGGGAAGGGGGGTAGGGTAGGTGAGCAGGAAGTAAAAGGGATGGAGTAGCCCGAATATTACAGAACCCAGCAGTCTTGTGTGATTTTCTGTCAGGCATGTTGGAATTGATGTAGGGGGTGGCCAAATGTGCTGGTGTTAGGGGGTGGTTGCTCAGATACTCGACCAATCCTTCAAAATTGTGGTGTGTTTCCAGATGGTTGGGATGCCAACTGGTCTGTTTGGTTCTGTCTGCACCTGGGTAGTCTATTGTGGTTTCTTTCCGCCTCATAAGGTCTAGATTGTAGGCGGTTGTATTGTGATGCCCTGGGTCTCTGGTATGGCTGGTACCATTTTCTTTTTGGGAGTGGAGTGTATATGCCAAGGGTAAGCAGGGTAGCTCATGAGTCCTTCATTGTGTGCAGGACTTCATCTATTTTTGCTGAAAATAATTTGTCCTGGTTAAAGGGCAGGTCCTCTATCTTTAATTGGAGCTCCTTCGGGATGCCAGATGATGATAGCTATGAGGCTGTGTGCATGACCACTGCAGGAGCCATAGGATGGGCTGCCATATTGGCCATGTCCAGGGAAGCCTGTAGGACCATTCTGGTGACCAGCTGTCCCTCGACCAGGATTGATTTGAGTTGGGCTCTCCTGTCCTCTGGTATATCTGTGGTGAATTCAAAAAGTTTGCCATAGATCATACTTGGCGAGGAGGGCGCTATAGTTGGCTATTCTGAATTGTAGTTTGGATGATGTATATACCTTGTGGCCTAGGAAGTTTAGGTGCTTGTGGTCCTTATCTTGTGGTGTGGATCAGTGTTGACGTTGTTTTTCCCTGTGGGTTGCTGCTTCCACCACCCGGGAATTTGGTTGTGGGTTGGCAAATAGGAAGTCCATGCCCTTGGCCGGGATGTAATATTTGTGATCTGCCCTCTTGCACGTTGGTGGAGCTGTAGCCGGAGTCTGCCATATATTTTCAGCAGGTTCCAAATGCCATCTTTATAGGGAATGCAATTTTTGATGCCGAAGAGGGTTGCAAAATTTTCAAGAGCTTGTGCTGATTCTCTTGATGGAGATTTGGAATAATGGAATTTCCTGAGTGACTGCTATTCATTTGAACAGCTCCTGAAACTGTTTGAAATCGTCACATCAGAGTGAATGGAGGTGGAATGACAGCTTCATTTGGAGACGAGGACAAGCTGTATTCTGGGGACAGCATCTCTGGTATGGCTTCTTCCTCAGGCTCCTCTGATGGATTCATGGTGTTCACGGATGTAGGGTGCATAGGGGATACCGGTTGGGACCAAAGCTGTGCCCTGGGTGGTGAGGAATTGTGGGTGTGGTGAGCCGTATAAGCCGCTCATGGGTCCCATGGTGGCCATTGCATTGGATATGGCATGTGGGGGCCCATCCATGCGGGGCCATACCATGGCCACTGGGGTTGTTCTTTGTATCATAAAGCCCCAGTGGTGTGTTTTGTGGGGGTGTAGGAGAATCCGGTGGTGAGAACAGTTGCTCCTCTTGGTCCTGGTCCCCATTATTGCTATCAGTGAACACTGGATACGCCGGGGGTGAAGTTGGTTGGGTTAAAAGAGAACCCACGGTGCTGAGTGAAGGTGATTCTGCCACCAGCACCACGGAGATGTCTTTCTGCATTAAAAATTGTTGCATTGCCGGCAGGTGTGGCACCGATACATTGTGATTGGATGCTCATGCTTTAGGCATCTTGCATTTCCCTTAGTAGTTGCCGGTGGCCCCATTGGGAGCCATCTGCTGGTGCTGGGAGGTTTGTCAGTGCTGGTGGCGGTACCGAGGGTTGTGTCGGCACTGGAGGTAGTTGTGTGGCCAGTGCCGGTTCCAACAAGGGTGTCGGTGCTGTTGGCACAGAGAAGGAGAAATGGGTAGTTTGATATCTCGACTTCTTCATCTTATGGGTGGTGCTCCTGGTGCTGGAGGTGCAGGCTCTCAAGGCTGTCAGCACAACTAATAGCAACCTTGCGGGGGACCACTTCTTTTTAGTTGGTTCCCTGTGGGTGGAGGTCAAGGCTCTCTCCCTCTTCTCCTGAGAGGGTGGAGCCATGCTCTTGGTTGGTTCCGAGAGGCATGGAGAGCACTTAGGAGAAGGTTTAGATATGTCCTTCTCTGATCCGGGCTGGAACGATTTCTCCATA
Organism: Eretmochelys imbricata; assembly: GCF_965152235.1. NCBI lineage: Eukaryota > Metazoa > Chordata > Testudines > Cheloniidae > Eretmochelys > Eretmochelys imbricata. Next base: position 149,109,942 of record NC_135572.1, read on the forward strand.
AGGATCATTTTCAGGTGCAGGTCTCAGTCACGTTGGGCCCTTCCCGTTAGGTTGCTTCACTGGGCGCACTTTGCCAGAATGCGCGTCTCTCCGAGGCACTGCACACAGAGGGAGTGTCCATCGGAGCACGGCATTGTCTCATTGCAGGACCTACATTTTTTTTAAACCAGGGGAGCCTGGAATGTTGAAGTAAAAGAGGGAGAGGTCGCGGTGGACCAAAAATACGTATCAAGGTTTTCGTGCTGTGGGGAGCAAATAGCTTGAAGAAAAATGGGGGATAGAAGTTTGTTTGTTTCTTTAAACTACTAACTATTAACTAACTTATCTAAAGGGAAGGGTAGAAATGGGTTAATCGTATTTAATTTTCCTTTCAGTAAGGGAAGAAGCTACAGCACTGCCCATAGCTCCCTCTTCAGCCAAGGACGGTTGAGAAGAAACTGAGCGGGTTGGGCCATGTGCGCTCTGCACAGACTCAAATGATGCCATGAAACAACAGCTGCGCATGCACGGCCCAACCAGGCACTGCTACTGAAGAGCTCCGATCAACGGTGCCAGGACGCATGGTCACCCGGAGTGGAATACCCACAGGGACAGCACTCGAAGGAGAAAATAAACTAACCCTCAGCAAGGTAAAGAACTTGATCAACATTGTCAAACAAATATTTTGTTCCTATTCACAGATTTACTTGTAAACTATAATTATAGTGTATATATAGGGCTTGCTTCATCCCATAAGCATGGGAAAAGGGGTATCAATCTGCAATCCTTCTGCACTCACAGAAGCAACTGTGCCCCAGGGAAATTCTGCCTCAGTAAGTGTTGGCCCCCACTTCCTATCCAGATGGTTCTTAGACTCAGCCAGCTGTGAGCACCCTGGTGGAACAGGAGTTGATGGCAGCTTCTACCACTGTCTGCTCCTAACACTGGCAGCCTTCAGTAATAATATCTTATGTGCTACTTTGCTAGAGCAGTAGATTACCACCTCCAGGTGCATATTTTTGAGGCCTCCAGATAAGTTATTTCATGTCATTCCAGAAGGAAAGCACTAATGGGCAGGGTTTCAAGATACTTATGAAGTCTCCATTTTCATTTCTATAGTTCCAGCATCTGCTGTTGCTGTTCATGTTAATATCACAGTGAAAACATCCAGAGCAAAATAGATACAAATATTATCAAAACTACCATATGACACACATCCCAGAGTGTCACTGCTATTGTGTGTATATCTGCTGTCTTGATTAACACACTAGCCCTTTAAAATGACAACCTCATGGCCTGTGTGTATTGAAGAATGCATGACAACTGTATGAAACCATTACAGGGCTGAGGAATCAACCAGAAGTCAGTTGATCCCGGACATAAACTGATTATTGTGCTGCTAACAGAAAAAAATAGCACAGGGATCAATACCTGAAGCTATGGCCAATGTCAGTATAGACAAGCTGCTCTGACAGGATCCAAGCTGTGCTGATCTGTTGTGGGGAAAATCCCTCACTGTTACAGATGCACTTTTAAGACTACATAATTCTCTTATGCGGGAGAAGTACAGTTATAACTGCATTTTGACAGAAGGGAAACACCCTTCTGACCACAGATATCCTAGCTCACTGATGTTTCTGGTGTTTAATGTCGGCATTCTGTAACCTTCTGAAAAAAAGCAGCCAGAATTGTACACCCAAGACTGGGTTCTGTTATGCACGCTGCTGCATGGTACACCAAAGAGTGATTTTAATAAGTATTTAACAAGTAATTATTGGTGCAGAACTTCTAATTCTAACTAACTAATTCCACAAACTGAACATGTTTAAAAACTGAAGAGGAGAAAATGTTGAGAGAAAATTATATGAAACCACAACCATTTTAACTGTGACAGTGGTTTGAGGTATTTCTGTCAAGGGTGCCAAGGTCAAATAATCTGCTGTGCAACAAGAACTCAAAAGCATAATCAGATGAATGGTGTGCATGTTTGTGAGTGTGGAGTTACCCAAGGATCTCAGAATGAGTAAAGGATATTATGTAGACCCTACTGGGATTTTTTAGCTAAAAATCCGTACACTTTAATAGTACATTTTAGCTACAGTGACAAATACAAGAGAACAACATAATAGAACACATTTCAACATGAGAATAAAGTTCGTAATTTTTTTCCCCATCTAAATGTTAGATGGAAAATGGCTTTTTGTCTTTAAGAAAATTTGCATTAAATGTTTCTATTTTTGTTTATGATTTTCAGGTTTTCAATAAAATATGAAAATCCAATTACCAATTGTTTTGTTTATATTGTTTTTGGCAACTGAAAATATTGGGGGAAGTTAGTTTATTTGTTTTTTAAAATTATATAAAATTTCAAAGAAACCTTTTTGATGAACATTAAAAAAATGCATTGTCTTTTGAATTTTTTTTGTCGGGGATAAAATTATTTCTCGACCATCTCTGCCTAGGAGCCCTTACATGGTTAGTGCTCCACTCACTCCTGACCAACTCTGTTTACCGAGGGTTACCATGTCCGTATTTTCCCAGACAAGTCTGGCTTTTTATATCTTAAATTGCCATCCAGGAGAAATTTTTAAATAGCTCAAAATGTCTGGGATTTTGCCTGGCGGGGAGGAAGATGCAGAACCTCCGAACCCGGGTGGCAGCAGGGAGCAGAAGTCTGGAGCCCCTGAGCTGACTTGGCTGTTGGGAGTGGGCGGCGGGGGAGAATTCCTGAGCCCATGCTGCCCTGGCTGCAGCTGGCAGGAACTGAAGCCCCCAGGAGACGCTGGAGGAGGAAGCCCAGGGAGCCATGGTAGGAGCTATGGGCAGCAGGAGGGCAGGGCTGCTGGCTACGCAGGGCAGAAGTCCCAATCCTGGACTGGCTCGGCTGGGGTGGAAGTCCCCAGCCTGGGCTGCCCCAACCCCTTGCTGGAGCTGGGAGAGGCCCCGAGCCCAGGCTGCCCTGGCTGCTGCAGCGACTGGGAGCAGAAGTACCTCCTCATTGACCAGCCCCATCTATTGTGCGGCTGCTAAGCTTGCAACCACCTTGTCCTACTGCCGTCCCAATCCCCAGGTGGACTTTCCATCCTTGTGGGGCTCTACTTCTGGGGCCCCCGGGGCAGAAGCTGCCAGGACTGGGGAATAAATCAAAGCCTTTGTCTGCACAGCGCTTTGCAGATGAAGCCAGCTAGCAATGAATGAAAAGGTTCTGCTTAACTTTGCTGATTTTAACTTTTGCCTCTGCAACTCTTTGCACTGAAATGAAGAACCATTTCCCATGTAAGCTGCAACTTCAGCCTGGCTGGCCATTGTCCAGAGCCATCCCTAAACATCCTCCCCTTTCAGTGGGAGAGTTGTCTGTGCATGGACCATACAGCTGGGTGAGGGAGCTGCTGATTTGCTTGGGGCTTGGTCTAGCTGGGACGTTACTGCCCGACAAGCCAGGGTGCGACTCTGCAGGGCTAGCAGGCTGCGTGGTGACAACCTTGTGTCTCTTGCAGGTACAGTTTTTCCATTTTGGGCCCTGGAACTGCTTAGGCAGCCTCGGTGAACACAGGGGGGATGAAACCAAGGCAGGCAGTGATGTTAAGTGTTTCTGATCTCTCCTAACAAACACGCTGGCTGGGACCCAGGATGCTGACAGCTGATATTTTCTGGTGGTTCTTTTTATTATTATTCCCTTGCATCCTATTACTACAGAGACTTGCCCAGAGCAGCAGCCGATTTCCTCTGCCCCAGCGGCTCACTTTCCCATGCAAGCTAGGCAGAGGGGGCTGAATTTGACCCTTAGCTGGGTGGGATGAGGATGGGGACCCGTGCCTGTTGCCCCTGGGCTGGTTGTGGTCCATGTGGCCTGGTTTGGGAGGTGTATGGGTGTAAGGAGACTCCGGAAGGATGGGGGGAAAGAGAGCCTTGACACATTTACAAAATCAAACCAGCAACTGGTCAAAGAAAATCAGACACAAATGGGGCATGATGAGCCAACAGCTTGTGTGTTGCAAATTTTAATAGGCTGCTTTTTTAGTTTGTGATCTACTTGATTTCCCCCCTCCGCTCCCCTGTGAATGGGCCTAAAGGGAAAGTGCCATAGAAATCTCAGAACTTCACCTGATTCTGAGTTGAAGCCGTGAATCTTTCAGCTGCACAAATTAGGCTCAACTTCATCCCAGAGACTTAGTTTGTCTCAATCAACTAGAGATGGGACAAAATCAGACCTAACCTCTCAGGGCAAACTTTGGCTGTGACTTCAGAATCAGACCTCGTGGGTGACCCAAATATCCCTGAACCCTGAGGTCTGGGCCATATCACTTTTTCTTATATATACTCAATATAGACGACATGTAGTGCACAGCATATATAACAGTATAACAACACATTAATACAACACGAGTTGGTAGATACTGGTGGAAATTCCCCCCCCCCCATGGAGTGTCTTCTTTCGAATGTTCAACTATGGTAACCCTCGTTTACCCTGCTGTTGGAAGGAATAATCTACTCAGGCACATATGGCCAACTGGAGGATAGGCACACAATTAAGGCTGCTTTTGTTTGTGTAAACCTCTTTAGGAAGAAAAATGGTAGGCTGCCAGAATTTGGCCCCATATGAAGTCTTGTAAAAAGTAATGAAAGAAAGCAAGAAAGTACTGAAAGTGGCTGATAGACTACTTTTTTACCTCAAAGATCATGCATGCTAGGAAAAGAAAAGGCTTCTCTAAGAAACATGCCATAACAGCTTTTAAAACCTAGAGTACAGCATCAGTATAAAGGGAAGAACTGAAATTAATGAAATCAAGCTAAGAATCACTGACTGAATTAAAAAACAAATTTTCTTCTTGTGATATTAGCACCTTGTCTACTACACTTGACCTTGCTGTAGCACTTGAGTGTAGACTCTCACCACAGCAATGGGGGGGTTCTCCCATTGGTGCAGTCAATCCACCTCCCCGACAGGCAGTAGGTAGGTCAATGGAAGAATTCTTCTGTTGACCTAGCACTGCCTACACTAGTGGTTAGAGTGTCTTAACTACGTCACTCGGGAGTGTGGATTTTTCATACTGTTGAGTGACGTAGCTGGGTCAACCTAACTTTTGAGGGGAGACACTCACAACAGCGATGGGTGTACAAAACTTCCCAATGTAGATTATCAGAACAAAGAAATAAACTTTTTTTAAACTTCCTTGATCATTGGACAACAAAATTAGGCTGGTCAGTTTCCCACACACACTAACACAGTAATGTTGTATTGGAGTTTCCAACAACAAAATGTGATGCTTACATTTTGTTTTTTAATTAAAAAAAATCACAAAAACATAGGGGTTTTTCTTGGTAACAAATAGAAACCTACATTTTGCAACTGAATTATAGGCATGCACCATTAAAAAGAGAATAATTCAGCGTGCTTAAGAAAATATAGAATCTTTATTAAATTTAATTTAATTACCGGAAATCAGATCCTACCCTTTTTCTACAGTGACAGGAGTAATTTTGGGAGATCGGCAAAAACAACGAGGAGTCCTTGTGGCACCTTAGAGACTAACACATTTATTTGGGCATAAGCTTTCGTGGGCTAGAACCCACTCCTACGAAAGCTTATGCCCAAATAAATGTATTAGTCTCTAAGGTGCCACAAGGACTCCTCGTTGTTTTTGCTGATACAGACTAACATGGCTACCACTCTGAAACCTGTCACCTTTTGGAGATCAATTTATTTAATCTGTAGATAACAAGACTCAAATGCTGGCTCAGATCACAAGTTAAAATAAGTTATTGGTCATATACATGTGTTTAATGCACATCCAATTACATAATAAAATGCACACACAATTCAGTGGGATTGTTCATCTCTATTCAAGAAGGGTCCCAGAGTCTCCAATGCCAGCTGCACTTCAAGTTAGCACTGAAGTACTCTGGAAGAGCTGGGGAAGCTTGACTATTGCCTGCCAGTACTATGTTTAGCTGAAGGAAACACTCTGCAAGATATGCAAACAAATCAAAGCAAAGGTATTGGGATTTTTTAAGATTTAAAAATATATATTTTTAATTATGTTGGTACCAGTACTTAGGTTTTCAGTGTGCAATTTTCAAACAGTGCAGAACTCAAAAATGAAGAAGAAAATCCTGCCATGACCTGAGAGTACATCTATACTGCATGCTTCTTTCAGCTGAGTGTAGAGTACTTATGTCCCCCTCCCCTCCCCAGCACGGGCATAGCCGGTGAGGCATGGCTTAGGTGAGTACATTAAATACATAGCTGAAGGTTGTGGGCATGTATGGGAATACATACCCTTCAGTCATGCTCTCTACGTGCCTAAGCCCTGCCTCGCCCTCTACACTGCTATTTTTCGTGTAGCATTTTAGTATACTTATTTTATGTGCAGTGTCCTGCTGCCTCCCCGCTGCTGGAGCCTTTCCCAGGCACAGGGCAAGGATACCCCAGAGGGGAAAGGCTCTGGGGATGCTGTAGGGAAAGGCATGGGCTGCTCACTGTTGTGAAGCCTTTCCTTGCCTCAGTCAAAAGCTCCTACAGTGGGGAGCTTTTGAAGTTTTTCCTTGCTGTATCCCCCTGTCATAGCCTTTCACTCACATGTTTAGCTACACACCACAGGCTTTTCACTGTGGAGTGTAGCTACACACTCCCTACATTCTGCCACCCAGTTGTGTGGAGTGCAGGCATAGCCTAGACTAGAGTTGAACAGAAAGTGAAAGAAGCAAAGTGGTGTTAGCTGCAATTACAGGGGAAGATAGCTAAACGTAGGCTGGTGCAAAACAGTTCTGGGAGAACTTTACTTCTTTTACAATCGGGAACAGACTTCACCTTTAATTAGTGATTATGGCTGATTTCAGAATGTGTACTTGGGAGTTGGACATGCTGTCTAAAAGGCAGAGCATATCCCTTGTCAGCAAGCCAGTATGTTAGTCAGCCCTCTTCCTAGCACTCTTGAGTGCTTTGGTATCAAACACTTCTGCTTGAGCTGTTGTAGAAGTTCCATATGCAATCTTCCCCTCACCAGTGCACCAGAAAATACAGTCTAGACCCAAGTGTAACCCTTGGTTTTGCTTGCAAAAAGCAATCTACTGCTGTTCAATAAAGGCTACTCTTCCAAATGCTTTATAAATTGTTCTAACAGGACACAGCAATCAGAGTTCAATACCATTCATGTGAGTTTTTTTTGGCCTAAAGTTAGTCTCACACATAGTTCTAAAAATTAAACTTTCTGTTGGGAGATTTTGCAGGTATTTAAAAATATTAAGTTAATGATTCAAACTGAATTCTAAAATATCAAAGGATATATGTTGGCGCCTCAGCTACTCTGTTGGCTCAGCTTTACTTTCTGATTTTTCTTACCCTAAGCATTCCAAGAGGCAACACACTTGATTAGCCAAGGGACACCAATGTGCATCCACTGATGTATATCACAAGGGCTTAAATTCCAATATATGTAAAGCTTTGAAGTGAAAAAAAAAAAAAAACATCTGCACTGAATTTTTTAATGGAATTGCCCTGATTGGGTTTTGCACTACACAAAGTGTAATGGAAACCAGGGACAGATGGTATCCCTCCATTTTAATTTATTATGTATTTATTTCAGTGTATAAAAAATATACCCATCCTATGTATAATGTACATGCACAAGCTTTATAAAAACAATTCAGAAATGGAATTGAATACCTTCAAAAACAAATGACTCTCCTAAACTCTCACAACATAAACCACAAAACCTTCCACCACCATTATCCAGCTAGCAATCTCTCCTAGACTTTTCTGGGCCGAGAGAATGGATGAGTCTGGCACTGTGACCTGAAGCTATGAGGAATATCACACAGGAAGAAAAGCGATCTCTAAAGGAATGAGCATCCAGCTCATGCAACGAGTTAGAGGTCAAAACCAACCACACAGATTGCCTCTAAAGACAAACTAGGAGTTAGATTATTGTTAGAAAAAAACACATGATAATTATTGGTTGTGTATGAGGATTATGAATAAAATGGAAAATTTAAAAGTATAAAAAATATAGAACATTTTAGAAACCAGACTTTTCAAATTAGTTTTGGAGAGATGTGTGCACCATTTGTATAACCATTCACTGGCTAACGTTGTTGTTGTTATTAATCAGATACTTTTCTTGCCGTCCGTTATTTATTATTTTCTTAAAGAAGTCTGCACATAGTATTTTCTTAGGCCACGTCTACATTACAGCACCATAGCTATGTGAGCATAGCCGGTGTGACAAAGGTCCTCCTCTACCTTGGTGTGTCTTGCGCTTATTGGCGGATCTGCTCGCCTTGGAGCTTCATGGCAGCCCTTAGCTTGGCCGTTTTTCTGAACCTACTGTCCATGTCAGCTCCTCCTGTGTCTGACCAGGAGTTGGGAGGATTTGGGGGGAACCCGAGCCCACCCTCTACTTCGGGTTCCAGCCCAGGGCCCTGTGGAATGCAGCTGTCTAGAGTGCCTCCTGGAAAAGCTGTGCGACAGCTACAACTCCCTGGGCTACTTCCCCATGGCCTCCTCCCAACACCTTCTTTATTCTCACCATAGGACCTTCCTCCTGGTGTCTGATAATGCTTGTACTCTTCAGTCCTGCAACAGTCCGTGTTCTCACTCTCCGCTCCTAGCGCCTCTTGCTCCCAGCTCCTCACACGCTCCACAAACGGAAGTGAGCTCCTTGTTAAACCCAGGTGCCCTGATTAGCCTGCCTTAATTGATTCTAGCAGCTTCTTGATTGGCTGCAGGTGTTCTAATCAGCCTGTCTATCTTAATTGTCTCCAGAAGGTTCCTGATTGTTCTGGAACCTTCCCTGTTACCTTACCCAGGGAAAAGGGACCTACTTAACCTGGGGCTAATATATCTGCCTTCTATTACTTTTCTGTAGCCATCTGGCCTGACCCTGTCACACCGGCTAGATGATGGAAGGGATTTTTTCATTACTGTAGGAACTCCATCCCCCTTAGTGATGGCAGCGAGGTCAATGGAAGCATTCTTCCACTCACATAGCTGCATCTGCATTGGGGCATTAGGTTGGCATCGCTACAGTGCTCAGGAGTATAGATTTTTCATACCCTGAGCACCATAGCTATGTCATCCCAAGACTTAAGTGTAGATTAGGCCTTACGTAGTGTCTATATTCTTCTATCTGTCCATTTTATTTTTCCTGAGTTTTTAATGGAACACTGGCTAGTTTGGTATGTTATTGCTCTTTTATATCAATGGTTTATATCATAGCACATTATGTTTCTTTATCTCAACCCATAACCACTGATGATGTCAGCATGTAATTGCTCTTTTGTTCCTTCTCCCAGAGGAATGAATTTACTGAAAGATCTAAATGCCAAAAGATATATTTCAGAGTAACAGCCATGTTAGTCTGTATTCGCAAAAAGAAAAGGAGTACTTGTGGCACCTTAGAGACTAACCAATTTATTTGAGCATAAGTTTTCCACAGTATGCATCCGATGAAGTGAGCTGTAGCTCACAAAAGCTTATGCTCAAATAAATTGGTTAGTCTGAGGTGCCACAAGTACTCCTTTTCTTTAAAAGATATATTATCCAATTATACCACCACCATTCTTGACTTGACACTGGTGAATTCTAATAATTTTTTAGGAGAGAAAAACAAATCAAACAAACAATTCTTGCTCTAGCTGCAGAACTTACTTTCTTTCTCATTCCCACCCTCTTCCACCAATCGTATAGCCACAACTGCTCAAAGACAGCCACAAACAGCCTGTTTTGTAGGGACACCATTGATTCTGTGGAAGAAAAGTGGTGGAAGCAAAGTAAAAGCTTTTGAGCTCTCAGCCAAGACACAAACACTGGCAACCAGTGAGCGGAGCAGGAGAGTAGCCATCTGAAACTGGTGCCCCAGAATGCTCACTGGAAGCATAGGTAAAGCAAAAAAAGCCTCCCCCCCCCCGCAATTTTCTTATTGGAAAAGGAAGTTTGAGACATTCCTTAGACCCAGCATTTATCTGTATGAAGTTCAGAACTAATGGGAGCATCCTAATATCTACAAGATTTAACTCTTTCATGTCTCAAGGACTTCTTGCGGTTCTCAGTCTCTTTACTTACGGTTCGCTTCTGATCATCCATTTTCTGCTTGATCCATGCTAAAAGCTAAGTGTGTGTTGTAGCAACCAGGCAAGGTACTAACAAACTTCAACAGAACTTTATTTTTAAAAGCTGCTGCACCCTTGATCGCTCTCACTCTGCCTCCTCAACTCCCCCCCCCTTCCTGTTTCCTGACCTTTCAGACTCCCAACAGCCAGTGCTCTCAGTTCTAATAATTACAAGGAGCATCTAAACACCACATTCCCTCCTCTCTTAAGAAACTCTCCCAATTAAAATAAACATTGTTGTTCTAACCACAGGAACAAATATGAAACAAGACACTATACTGTTGGCAGAAATATTACACTGAAAACACTGTAGACACTACATAGCAGTCTCTAGTCCAGACAGGAGGTCATCTGGGCCTGACAGGCTCTCTCTCAAGCCCCGGTTCCAGTGCAATGTCTTGTTGTGTTGATACTACGGTGAAGTCATCCAACGCAGACTGGGTGTTGTCATAATCTCCTCTTGGTGCATAGGCAGGTGCAAGATAAGAAGCATTCCATACTCGCCCATCAGAAAGTTGGTAGGGAAAGATCCATTCTTCTCTATGATTTTAAGAGGAGCTGTGAATTTATGGTCCCCTTTGTGTAAAATTCCAGGTTTTCATATTCTAACGAAGGAACCACACTCAAACTTTGGTTCCTTTGCACCCCGCTGCTTGTCTGTGAAAGCCTTATACTTTGCTTGGTTCTGTTCAACTGTTTTTCTCATATCGTCGGTTGGGGCATCAGGTTGTGCCTTTAACAATCCAGCAATGTTCAGTTTAGTATTCATCTGTTTCCCATGCAGTAACTCTGCGGGCGATCTTTGTGTTGTGGCATGTCGTGTAGCCCGGTATGCTTGCAAGAAATCAGTAGTGAAGGTTATCCACAATCACCCTTCCAGTTTAGCTGTTTGCAAACTCTTTCAAACTTCTGTTAAACCATTCGATTTTCCCATTGGCTTGATGGTAGTATAGGGATGACCTTCTGTGTAAAATGTTCCTCTCTGCAAGAAAAGTTTCAAACTCCAGGGAAGTAAATTGACCACCATTATCTGAGACCAATTCTTTGGGGTTACTGTCCCTGCTAAAAACTGGAGAGAGGAACTTAATTACTGTAGCAGGAGAGATTTGCAATGTAAACGCTACTTCAGGCCATTTACTGAAATAGTCTATTAAAGTGATGGCATACTGGCAGTCACTTGAGCAGTATCAAAGGGTCCTACAATGTCAATCGCCATTTTTTCCCATGCACATTCAGAAAGAGGAACAGGCTGTAATGGAGGGGTACATGTCACTGCTGTCTTATAATGCATTTGGCAAGTGACACAGGATTTTATGAGTGCTTCAGTTTGAGAGTCCATCCCTGGCCACCAATACAGATCCCGTAGTCATTGTTTGGTTCTGACAATTCCTTGATGAGTATCATGTGCCAGGTGTATGTGTTTTGACTGTAATTCTTCTGGCACAAGTAGCAAGTGTGTACCTCATAGCACACAGCCATCAAGCAAAGAAAGTTCATCCCAAACTCTAAAATAAGGCAGCAAAACTGGGTCAAGGTTTTTAGGGTTACTGGGCCATCTTTGTCAGAAATTCCCATAGTTTTTGTTGAATTGGACACGCTGAACAAGCAGCTTGAAATTGTTCTTTTGTAACTGCAGTAAGAGTGCTTGTAACAAGCACAACTACAACATCCTTATCCTCTGGTGAACCATCTGGTGAAGGCAAAGGCAGGTGAGAAAGGCAATCAGCTACCACATTTTGGTTTCCAGGCTTATATTCCAATTCATAATTGAAAGAGAGTAGTCTTGCAGACCATCTAGCAATATGATATTCTGCTCTTCCCAGTCCTTTCGGGGTGAGCAACGTCAAAGGGCTGTGGTCCGTGTGCAAATTGAATGTGTGGCCCCACAGGTAAGTTCTCCATTTTTCAGTAGTCCAGACACAAGCAAGTGCTTCTTTTTCGACTGTAGAATATTTCCTCTCAGCATTACTTAGTGTCCTTGAAGCAAATGCAACAGTCCTCTCTGTGTTGTCCTCATGAAGTTGTGTGAGGACAGCCTCAAGTCCATAATCAGAAGCATCAGTAGTTACAATTGGAGGCAATGCAGGACTGAATAGTGCAAGTACTGGACTATGTACAATCAAGTCTTTCACCATTGCAAAACTAGCTTGTGCATCCATTGTCCACACTAAGGTTGAACTTCTCCGTAGTAATTCTCATAACCGTTCAATGACAGAAGCATAATTGGGAATGAATTTTACATACAAGGAGGTAAGACCTAAGAAGGAACATAAGGTTTGCAAATCTATTGGAGGAGGAGCATTTGAAATTGCCAGGATATGATCTGGATCAGGTTTTAGTCCAGCCTGTGAAATTGTATGCCCCAGAAAGGAGAGTTCAGTTTGTCTAAATTTGCATTTGGACCTATTGAGCTGGAGGCCTGCTGTGCTGATGCAGTTTAGTACAAACTGCAGATTATTGTCCTGCTCCTCAGAAGTATTTCCAAACATGATAATATCATCCAGATAGCACTAAACTCCATGTTGATTCTTCAGAATCAATGACATTTTTTGGAAGGCACTTGGGGCAGATGCGAGACAGTATGGAACACGTTTAAAATTAAATAGTCCCTCATGCGTAATAAATGCTGTGAGGTCTCTGCTATCTTCATGCAACATAACCTGGTAGTATGCAGTCTGCAAATGAAGAGTAGAAAACATCTTTGCTCCACGGAGTTCTGCAACTACTTCTTCTATGTGAGGAAGAGGATGGCTGTCAATCACAATAGCTTTATTTCGCTCCCTTAAGTCCACACAAAGGCGAATGCCTCCACCCTTCTTCTGTGTCACTATTATAGGTGAAACCCATTCCGAGGAGTCAATCTCTTCAATAATGTCCTTTTGAACAAGTTTTCTAAGTTCCTCTGAAACAGCTTCCCTGACTGAAAATGGTAAGCGCCGTAACTTCTGTTGTACAGGCATCACATTATTCTGCATTTTTTAAACTTTATGCAGAAACCCATAAGCACAGCCGACTTTCTCCTCAACCTGGTCTTGGGTCCCAGCTGAAACTGGTGTGTATACCACAAGAGTGCTTTGCTGAGGAAGATCAATTCATCCATTAACTACCCTGAGATTTAAAGCAGCAAATAAATCTCTGCCAAGGATAGGAGTGCCTTTGTAACTACAGTTACACAGCAATCACCAAAAGTAACTGACAGGCAGCCACATACTGGAATACGTTTTTTCAAATATCACACCAAGTGAAGCTTGGGTTCAGTAAGAGGCACATCTTTAAAGTAATGCAAATAGATGGAATCAGGTAGCATAGATACTGCTGAGCCAGTGTCCAACATTAGCTGACTAGAGTGTGGTTTGCCTGAGGGTATGGCGGAAAAGTTTACAGTGCACTTTATTTGTTCTGGAATATGTGCAGTAGTGATTTTGTCCACGCTCAGCACAGTAACGTCTGGTATTGTAACTGCATGCACTTGTTGATTGAACTGGCTGCTGCAACATACTTTAGCAAAATGCCCAATCTTTTTGCCTTGATTGCACTGAGCTACTTTTGCCAGACAACCTGTGTAGCTTGGAAGGTGTTGCGGTGATCCACAGTGAAAGCATGCTTTTACTATATTTTGAATTTGCTGATTCGGTGGTTTTCCATTAGTTTTTCTCTTGTAATCGTTTGTCTGCAGCGATAGTGAACTTTTCTGCAAAGGAGTCACAACCTGGACTGTGCCTCCTGTATCCATGCTCATTATTTTGGCTTCAGCTGTAGCTGACTCAATCTGAGTAGCAATGGTTATTGCTTTTTCTAGTGTAAGTTGTGGTTCTGGAAGTAAGTGTTCTCTTACACGAAGCATGGTTTTTTCCTCAATGAGCTGGTCTCTAATTATCTCATCTGCCATATTCCCAAAGTCACAAGTTACAATCAGACTCCTCAGGGAAGCAATATACTGCATTATAGTCTCCCCTGTTTTCTGCTCACACTAGTGAAATCTGTAGTGATTAGCTACTACATTCACTTTTGGCACAAAAAAGTTCTTTAATGCAGTGAGTGCAGTCTCATATTTATCATCTGCAAGGGGAAAAGTGTAAAATATACGCTGCCCTTCTGCTCCAAAGCAGTGGATTAGCAGAGCACGCTTTCTTACTTCAGAAATCTCTGGAGCAGTGATTGCAAGCAGATAAGTCTCAAACATATGGATCCAGGCAGTAAAAGCAATTGGGGGCTCACACCTGGGCTTTGCAGAAAGGGTGCAGGTAGATTCAGAGGCAGAAGATCCATCCTCGTCGCCAAAATGTTGTAGCAACCAGGCAAGGTACTAACAAACTTCAACAGGACTTTATTTTTGAAGTGGAAACCTCTTTACCAAGCTGCTGCTGTACCCTTGATAGCTCTCATTGTGCCTCCTTAACTCCCCCCCCCACTTCCTGTTTCCTGCCCTTTCAGACTCCCAACAGCCAGTGCTCCCAGTTCTAATAATTACAAGCAGCATCTAAACACCACAGTGTGTTCTTTTTATCTGTTCTCCAAACTCCTATTTCGCATTATTTTGTCAACATTGGTGTCTCTCTACCTGAATAACTAGACTGATATATTTTTCCTCACCGTAAATGTTTCGGCAATATGCTTTGAAAAAATTCAAAAGGAGTCCAGCCAGGACGGAAGCAGCATCTCTTTCATAGGTGCTTATTTATTTATTATTATTTTGAAAGGGTCAATGCCAAGAAAGAGGAAGAAATTGCAGACTGCATTGAACAGCATGAGAAACCAAGTACATATGGGCTTTTACAAGGACATCAGCCAGAAATCCTGGACCTATGAACATCACCAGCCAGCAACAGAGTGTACAGAAGGGCTTTGTAACTTGTCTGTTTTTTTTTTTCAGCCTTGAAGGTCAGGATAATTCATTTGAACAATTTGCTCAGGTGTAACATTTCCAGTCCTTATTGGATAGACTGGCCTAAAGCTTCCTTATTAAAAGTTAGTTCCCATCGAACTTTCTCCATTTAAAAATCAGAATTAATTTACTCTAACAAGCAGTAGAATTGCTGCAGAGCTGCGAGAGATCAATCGGATTTTCAGCATAGAGTAAAATGAAGTTATGAGATATGGGAGCTGGTTAACATAACCTAAATACCAAAGGATTAATAGCTTCAGTAGTTTTGTGAATTCATTGTAAGATAGACATCTACATTACAAATATCAAATAAAAATATTCATGGAATGATTATGGAAAAAGAATGATCATAATCAAATGCTGCAGCTATGCAAAGATTAGTACACCCCGAAGGAAAATGGTGATATGCAGACCAAGCCCATAACAAAATGATTTCATGGGGGGTTCCTAACTCATAAATGGGCATACTGCACAATGGTCGGAGGTATAATTAGGAATATGTCCTCTAAATCTGCTGCAACAGAAGGTAATTAATATCTATCTTGGGTGGGCTGAATAGTTAATTAATACAGTAAGATGTGATGGAGCAGAGCGATGTTGGCTGCTCCTCTCTACTACTCGGCAGTCTGTTCAAAAAGAAAATGCCAGAAAAGACCTTGAACACAAGAGTAAGCTTTGAAATGCCTCTGCCTAGACATGCACTGCCAATGCACATCAGGATGCTTGCTTACGTACAGGTGACTTTATATTATTCAGAATCTGAAATTAATTATTACTCTATATATTTAGGATGAGGAGGGCAGGAAGTGATTTGCTGTTTGTTTATTTAATGAGGATAGTGCTCATAAATGGTGCTAGACTGGCAATCCTGGAAAATGAAGTCCTGTAATTGTCCACAGAACAGGTTCAACTTAGACTTACTTATGGCACAACTTCACTAGGGAATTGTAATCTAGATGAAATTACTATAAAGTGGGTGTACAATTGATTCAAAGAGTATTATCAGTGGTTTGCTGTCAAACTGGGAGGGCCTATGTAGTGGGATCCTGCGAGGGTCAGTCCTGGGTCTGGTACTATTCAATATTTTCACAAAAGACTTGGATAATGGAGTGGATATAGTATGCTTATAAAATCTGTGGATGGTAACTGGAAGGGGTTGCAAGCACTTCGGAAGATAGGATTAGAATACAAACCAGCCTTGACAAGTTAGAGAATTGGTCTGAAATCAGCTAGATGAAATTCAATAAAGACATGTGCAAAGCACTTAACTTTGGAATGAAAAGCCAAATGCACAGCTACAAAATGGGGAATAACTGGCTTGGTGGTAGTGCTGCTGAAAAGGATCTGGGAGTTACAGTGGATCACAAATTGAATATGAGTCAACAATGTGATGCAGTTACAAAAAAGGCTAATGGTATTCTGGGGTGTATTAATTGCAGTATCATATGTAAGGTTGTTGTTATTGTGCTCTACTCGGCACTGGTGAGGCCTCAGTTGGAGTACTGTGTGCAGTTCTTGGCACCACAGTTTAAGAAAGAAATGGATACATTCAAGAGAGTCCAGAGGAGAACAACAAAGATGACAAAAGGTTTAGAAAACCTGACCAAGGAAGAAAGGTTTAAAAAAAACCCCAAAACCTGCTCGTGTTTAGTCCCAAGAAAAGAAGTCTGAAAGTGGACCTGATAATCTTAAAATGTTAAGTGCTGTTATAAAGAGGTTTGTGATCAATTGTTTCCCATATCCACTGAAGGCAGAATTAGTAATAGGCTTAATTTGCAGCAAGGAAGATTTAGGTTAGATATTAGGAAAAAAACCCTCTCAATATAAGGGTAGTTAAGTTATGGAATAAGCTTCCAATGGAGGTTGTGGACTCTCATCTTTGGAGGTTTTTAAGAATAGTTTGGACAAACACCTGTCAGGGATATACTTGGTCCTGTTTCAGTGCAGGCATCTGGACTAGATGACCTCTTGAGGTCCCTTCCAGCCCTTACGTTTCTATGATTCTCCAACCTACCATAGCACTAAACCTGAACTCTGAACCGCGTAGGGATGAGACAAGAAAGGAAGGTCATTCTCCACATCCATTTGATTTAGGGGTCTGTTGTGACTGCAAAGAATAGTGCTAATTAATGCAACTGCAATGGGGATTTTGGTCACTGCCATTCGACAGATTCAAACCTGCAGGTAAACCTGTGTACCTATTATCAATCCTTGGAGTCACCCAGTCCCTCGGTTAAATTTATGATACATTCCCCCTCAGTCATTAGATAAAATTATCTATGTTTTTCAACATTATGAGATTTTTATATTGAATTTTATCAGGCATCATATTACCATACAAATTAAGGGCCTCAATCTTGGAGGTGCAGAGTATCTGCAATTTATCTTGGATTCATAGGCCTTTGACCCCAAATCAGTGGACATTGTAGATGCTTAGCACCTATCAGGATCAGGCAGCTCTAAGTCATTTTGATATGCCATGTACTCAGGAGCAGGTAACCAGCTCAGATTGCAATCCAGATACAATGAATATTTAGAGATGAAAGTTCTAATCTTTAGCTCATGAGATGCTTCAGGCACAATTATTCTGCTTGGTAGTTTGTCAGTCCAGTAGAAAATATGCCTGATTTATTTCATCAAACCCTAAGATGCAAAAAACAGTGAAAGGGCTTAGATTAAGGAGCAATTTACTACTAACATAATATGCTTTAAAAGCAAATAACCCCTATCAGTATGCAATGAATATTGTTTAAACATATATTTTGTAATGTCTTGTTTTCCAGTGATTAAGAGCTTCAGTGGTATAGAAATGCTTTAGAATAAACACCCTATTATTCAATAATTGTTTGTGTTGTCCATGACTGCACATTTTTAATGTATTACGTTAAAGTATGAAATGTGATGTCCTGATTTATATGTAGTTGAATAATTAGACCTAAGAATAAAATTCTGGATTGTGCATGTGTAAATGAAGTGACTGAAAGGTTACATATAGCAGATAAAGAGCGAGAACTAGGGTTACTTCATAAAAGAAGCTGCTCAGGGAGGGAAGCTGTTAAATGTTATAGATTTTGGCTTGTTACTAGAGGGAAGTGAATGTACATGGCAGCTGTAGGATTCTGGCAATAGTATATCTTTTTTGAGAATTCCCTTCCTTTTTAAACATTACCCTCAACCTGTCCGTACAATGGGAGAGATCATCATCATTTTCCAAATCCCAGAATACTATTTCTCATCAATTACAACAAAAGAAAAACATATGACATGCTCCATATGTGTATATTACACAAAAGATTGCATATGCGCATTATGTTTCACATGTATGAAACAGCAGCCCAATCTGGTTTTAAATTATGTACAAAATAATTCTTAAAATATTAGAGGCTAAATTAGGGCTATGAAGCCTCATCGATAGGAGAAGGCTGCAGAGGTACAAAGCCCTGAAAGAAACTCCAGAAGTCAATGGGCCTCATCTAAACCCCACTGAAATCAATATGAAGACTGTTACTGATTTCAACGGAGCTGGATCAGAGTGCAATGCCCCTCAGAGCACACACAGCGGTGGTCACTGTTACACCCTTTAATTGAGTGCCACCAGCCTCCTTCATCTTGGGCTTGCCCAGCTTTGCTGGTCCCAAGGAACAACTTTCTTGGATTCACTACCTGAAGATAGTAAATCCAAGAGAAAGAGCTGTGTTTGTATATAGTTTTGTATGGATCCAGTAAGTGATATCCAAACACTAAAGCTTTCTGAAAAGATCCAATTATTTTATTTATTTTCTCCTGTTCATTCAAATAAAATTTGTCAACTTGAAATTTAAGTCTGATAATTGCCTTATTGTCTGCATTCTTTTGACAGTTCCTAGAACATAATAAATGCTAATACAGAGCACACATGGGGATCTTTTCCTTTATGGAATGGCTTTTTGGAATAACTGTGCCTGAACATATCAAGTTCATAATTTAACTGCATTGCTAAAAGAAATACTGAAGCTCAGCTTCCCAATGGAACTCCATGTTCCTTTTCCAATCTTGTTGAAAGCCGAAAAACTGAACAATTACATTAAAATTTCTGATATCTGTTACTCTGTGACTGTCTGTTTGCCAAGAGCACACACAAATGAGACACAGACATGAGTTGCTGCTTGAAGAGCATTTCAAGAGCAACTTGATGCGAAACAAAATGAAAAACTAGCCCCTACTTTAGAAAGTTCTGGAAGCTGATGAAAAGGGAGGCAATGGCAGACATTTTACCTTCCTTCTTTCTGTGCTCATTTACTCATGAATGGGGACACAAAGAGCAATCAAACTCTTGACATAATAACTTATTTTAGATGAAAAGAAACAAGTAATTTAAAAACAAGAAAAACAGCCTTCGTAAGTCAGTAGTTTGTATCTCCTGCATTCTACATTTGAACTGAAAAATAAAATGGCAGCGACCTCTGTAGTAAGGAGAGATCCCTCTACAATTAAAGAAACAACACACAGAAAACAGAAAGACATCCTCCTCCTTCAGATACATGGCTACATGTACCCGTTATCTCCTTGCAGAAGGGATCTCACAATCATAGCTAATTCCAAGAACTGAATATATATAACCTGTGATCTTGGTGCCCAGGATACTGCCAGATCATATGTAGATTGATTGGGAGCTTTCTTAGACCCAATGTAGCGAAGCAAAGACTCACCGGCACGGCACCTCCTTCTGGTTATCCTAAGAACTCAGCAGTAACCCACAGTCTGGGTCTCCCCTCCCAGGGGAACCCCCAACCCTCTATTCCCACCTTGCCTCAGTGGTTACTGCCAGTCATCATCTAGCCACCACTCACTGGGGCAGACTGCAGTCTGTAAACCACTCATCGCTGGCAAGGGAGTTTGGACCAGCTGCCTCTGCCTAACCCCAGACTGTACCCCTGCAGCCTGGGGGTTTACCAGGCTGAAGCTCCCCAGCACTACTCTACCTCTGGTACCTTGCTCCCAGGCAGCCAGGTCCTTCTCACTCCACCGCTAGAGAGAGACTGACACAGCTCCTGGCTCACAGCCGGTTTATAGGGCCAGCTGTGGCCTGATTGGGGCATGGCTCCAGCTGTGGCTGCTTCCCCAATCAGCCTAGCCTTTCACAGGAGCAGGCTAACTGCTCCGCTACACCTAACCCTCATCGACCCCAAGCAAGAATTAATACTTAAATCCACAGACAGGGCATAACCCCCAACTGCTGCAGGGATGGAAAAGCAACCTTTTTTCTGATTAACTTCCCACCTAACAAGTAGAGGTGTTTTAAGCCCTGCTATCAGAACCATCTGCTCAGAAGGATTAAGGGTCTGGCTCAAGGGGATTTAAGTATAGGATGGAAGAGGTTAGAATACATACTACAAAATCAAACTGATCCTCCATAGCACAAACAGAACCCCTACAGAGAACTATGAAATTGTACAATATGAACTGAACATTCACAAACTTTTCAATGCAATAAGGCAAAAAAATGCATAGACCATTTTCCTTACCTTAAAACTTGTGTCACAAACACACTTTCATAACATGCTTGTTTTAGGGAAAGAACACTGTAAGAGGCAGGTGGAACAACAGTGAATCTGATTCTGCCTTTCCAAAGGTGGTATTTATGAAACCCCCATACACCCTAAACCTGATAGGAACAGGGAATAGCAAAAGGCTACCTGCTATGGATGGAGAAGCAATGTCATAAACCAAGAGATATACACGTTGTCCTGAATACTTTCTGTAGGGCAACTCCAGATGTAAGATCAAAGCAGATCTCCTTCAGTAGTGTATAACCTAGAAATTTTTTATGCCAAGTTCTATAATAATACAAAGTAAACTTTTATCAAATCATTGAGGTTGTAACCATGCACAAAACCAATCTCAAATAACCAACAATAAAAAACTTTATAAACAACCCATGTCATACATATTTGCTCATGCCTTTTTCTGATAAACAGGAAGGAACTGGTTGAGAATCTGAAGGTGGAAGGCAGCTTGGGTGAAAGTGATCATGAAATGATAGAGTTCATCATTCTAAGGAATGCTAGGAGGGAAAACAGCAGAATAAACATAGTGGACTTCAAAAAGGAAGACTAGCAAACTCAGAGAATTGGTAGTTAGGATTCCATGGCAAGCAAGTCTAACGGAAAACAGAATTCAGGAGAATAGACTGTTTTAAAAAAGAGACATTATTAAGAGCACAAAAGCAAGCTATCCCAATGCATAGGGAAGACAGAAAGTATGGTAAGAGGCCATTGTGGCTTAACCAAGAGATCTGTAGTGATCTGAAACTCAAAAAAGAGTCCTACAAGAAGTGGAAATCAGGTCAAATTACAAAGGATGAATATTAAGAAAAAAAAAATCACAAGCATGTGAGGGCCAAGAAAGGCCAAGGCACTATATGAGATTAAACTAACTAGAGAGATAAAAGGTAACGAGAGCATTTATAAATACATGCAAAGCAAGAGTAAGATCAGGGAGAGGGTAGGCCCATTACTAAATGAGGAGGGAAAGACAGTAACAGAAAACACAGCAATAGTTGAAGTGTTAAATGCCCTTTTTGTTTCAGTTTTCACCAAAAAAGTTAGCAATGATCAGACAACTAACACAGAGAACATCAGTGTAAATGGGGTAGGATCTGAGGCTAAAATAGGAAAAGAACAAATTAAGAATTACTTAGACAAGGTAGATGTTGTCAAGTCAGCAGGGCCTAATGACATATATCCTAAAATACTTAAGGAAACGAGATCTCTGAGCCACTAGCAATGATCTTTGAGGATGGGAGAAATACCTGAGGCCTGGAAAAGAGCAAATATAGTACCTATCTATAAAAAGGGGAATAAGGAAAACCTTACAGACCTGTCAGCTTAACTTCGGTACCCAGAAAGATAATTGAGCAAATAATCAAACAATGGATTTGTAAGGACCTATAAGAAAATAAGGTGATAAGTAACAGTCAACATGGATTTGTCAACAACAAATCATGTTAAACCAACCTAATAATATCCTTCTTTGACAGGACAACAAGCCTTGTGGATGGGGGAAAGCGGTAGATGTCATCTATTTTGGGTTTTGACACTCTCACATGACCTTCTCATAAACAAAAACACACAGAGAAAAAAGTTTCACTCGCCTTTTCAGGAAAGGAATAGCAAAAAGAGAGACAGGGTAAGTTAGTTATGAACAGCTGAAGAAAAATTGGCTGAGGACAGAACAATTAAACAGTGAATCAATTTGCTATATTTGAATGTCCAGCCAAGGAATGATAGTCCAGGATTATAGAGAGCCTCCAGCTTGCTGGAGGATGGTCTGGCAGATGGGGACAATCTTGAAGCCAATACCCTGGAGGGAAGCAGGGAAGAGGCTGACAGAAGCAGCCACCATGTTCCACCCAGAACAAGCTTACTTCTGCAACAGGAGTGGTGGACAGCTCCACAGCTGGAGCAGGAGAAGCTGCAGCTGGAGAAGGATTGAATACAACTGGAAATCCAGCAGCTTGCAGAGTGGGGGTGTCAGTGGAGTGGCTCATGACCATGAGTGCCAACCTCAGGGCAGACTGTCAAAAAGCAGGGCAGAAACCCCAAAGTGGTTGTATGTTCTATAATTAGATTTCACCAACCCGGTACAGAGTGGGAACTCCTAAAGCACTATAATAGCTGGACTATAACAATGAGAAAGATGGTGACTTTACATTAAAATTCACAAAAATATTCGGGTTACTTCCAGTCCCAAATGACCAGTCATTTACCCTAGGTCAATTGTATTCAGATCTCAAACCAAAGACACACCTGTAGCCAATCCTGTAACAAACTAACTAAAGATTTGTTGTTAACTAAGAAAAGAAATGAGAGTTATGTACAACATTAAAGCAAGTAAGCATACACACACGAGGTACAATCTTAAATTCAAAAGGTAATTGAAGACTATAATAAACAAACTTTTATGTATTTGGGGCTAAGGTCCCTGAGGCCTGCGTCGCTTCCCGTGGTTCCCATTGGCCGGGAATGGCGAACTGCGGCCACTGGGAGCTGCGGGGGGCCGTGCCTGTGGATGGTCAGTGTAAACAAAATGTCTCGTAGCCTGCCATTGGATTACATTGATGGGCCACGTGCTGATGGTTGCCGACCCCTACGCTACAAAATGCCTCGTTTGTCTTCAATGAGCCATGCTGCATGCAGGATGAGCACTTTACCTTAATTAATTATTCTTTTCCTATTTGGAGAGTTATACAATTACAGAGGTTTACAATGCAAACACTCAGTATAACTTTATACCATGGGATACAGAGGTTACCAGTGAGATTAATACATGCAGCATCCTATAAGCATTCTGAAAGCCTAAACACAAAACACATTCTTATAACAATAATATCTATTTTAACTATACTAACCCATAGGGAAGCCAGGCTGATTTCCAGCTATGTATTTGCCAGTGTTCAGTGATGCCCTGGACCTTTGGCATGAGCTGGCACCTGGCCTGCCAACAACACAGGATGCAAGACAGCAAATAGGGAGAAGCAGTATCAGTACAAGAGAAGAGAAGAAGAACCAGTGCCAGCATGAGGAACATAGCACCAGCATGAAGAGAGACAGATGGCCAGGGCGGCCAGAGTTGGTGCCCTTGCTGGACCACTGAGGGGAAATACAGGTGCAGTTGCTCTGAACTGTGAGAGATGCAATGCAGGTTTCTTATAATCATCATGAACAGGGAGAGCAGAGCTTTGTGCATTGTCAATCAAAGTCCACAGTTAATAAAACATTTCTGAATTGTCACAGTCTTTACACCATTTCATCTTGTACCAGCCCAATGAACAACATGATACAGACTGATTTGTTTTGCAAGCAGTGTTGCACTTTCATCTGTGTCCTAAAAGAAATTAACCCCCCCAACTCATTACGTGAAATGTTATTCAGGCCTTTATATCACATCTCCACAGAACTGGCAGATTTGAAATGGAATGCTCAAGATTTTGCAGCTTTCCCATTAGCACTAGCCAGTCAGGGTGCCGTGCAGCAGCACTGCTGTTTATTACCTTTTTTGGATTTATAAAAATACACAATCAACATGATTGAGGAGGCATGTTCATAATCTAATCTTCCAACTCCCCAATACTCCCACAGGCAAATGATTGGGAAGAGTCCTAGGGCTTGCACCATGTCCTCAATGCCTCTATCCGACCAGCAGGGAAAATGATCAAGGGAAGCACTGACATTAGTGGCTTTGTTCTGAAAAAGTGACTGAAAATGGTACCATGCGTTTTCAAAATTTGTCTTAATAATTTCCAAGTGAAATTAACCCACAAAAAGATTTCACATCTTAACTACTGCCCTGTTAATTCAGGTCAAATTATATCTTCAGTAACACGCGTTAAACCCTATTTTCTTCAGACCAATGCCTTCAATGAAATTGCGCAAGTGTAACTGAAATTTAGTAAATAATTTTCTTGACGATCCACAAAAAGAAAGAGATTCCAGTTCATACTCATGGCTACCCTAGCTCTCCAAGTTGAACAGGAATATAATTCAGAAGAAGCGTATTTAATCACTAAAGCCAGCAGATATGATTCTGAATACACACATAGAGCAGTTCTCCTGAGGTGCCATAAGATGCCATTTTTAAACAGTAAATTTTCAGAAAAGAACCAGACTTTAAATCTGGGGATGATTCACTGAAGCAACTCAGCTGATTTCAGCTGCACATGGTGAAAGAGGCCAGGTGTTTAAAAAATCAAAAATACAATTCATACAGGGTACGTGTGCACTTTGGTCTATTTGCCATTGGTAAACTCTGTAAGTTGCTTTTGTAAGCATTTGTGAGAAGACCACGTTAAAAAAAATCAACTTAATCAATAATCCATATGTTCTTAGGCTGTGAGGACAGATCGTGGGCAGCCTCTCAAAGGCACCTGCAACTTCACAATTTTATTACACTTATAGAGACCGTCTTTCGACAGGCCTACCAATAACCACAGCTAGCTACATAAACATGTTATTCACCTGTTTTGCCAACTGCAATGCCTTATTTTGATATAATGATCAACTAACAGGCACTTCATGTAAACCTACAGTTTTAAGCCACTCATAAACCACTTCATTCATATCTTTTTTCTTTTATTTGAAAAGATATTCAACTACCAGTGTTTTTCCTCCTTGCAGTAATAATCTTCCTCACTCCTAAAATATCCTGAACTTGTGTGTGAACACAGGGAAATTCTCCTGCTATTTTCATATTACCTCCACAGTCTCCTACTCACAAATGACTTTTTCTCAGTCTTCCAAACTCAGTGTATTTTCTTTTGTACCTTTCTCTTCATTTGCACCTATTGGCACATTTGTTGTGACATGACTTGAATAGAACCTGGCTGCATTAGCAGGTGGCTAAGAATTCAACTGCAGCAGATGGACAGCTCAATGTGGAGTCAAAAATACAATCTTCAATTGGCCAGTTTTAAAGGCAGAATTAATTTGTCGGAGATAGGAAGGCTCACAAGGATGGAAAATCTTCCTGCCATTAAAAGCAGGTAACAACAGACTGGAGTGAGATATATGCTTAGGAGTCAATGTATATTTTTTTATTAATGGTAATCTACATATTAAGCCTAGGGCCAAACTAAAATTCCTGATCCAAATATCCCTAAACTTTGGAGAAGTTCAGATCCAGATATGAGCTTTGCAGCTCAAATCCATCTCTAAACAACTCTGTGTTTGTGTGTGCATATATAACTAGGGGCAGAGCTTTTCTTGACCTGCTGCTCACAAACCGGGAAGAATTAGTAGGGAAGCAAAAGTGGATGAGAACCTGGGTGGCAGTGACCATGAGATGGTCGAGTTCAGGATCCTGACACAAGGAAGAAAGGAGAGCAGTAGAATACGGACCCTGGACTTCAGAAAAGCAGACTTTGACTCCCTCAGGAAACTGATGGGCAGGATCCCCTTGGAGAATAACATGAAGGAGAAAGGAGTCCAGGACAGCAGGCTGTACCTTAAAGAATCGTTATTGAGGCTGCAGGAACAAACCATCCCCATGAGTAGAAAGAATAGTCAATAAGGCAGGCGACCAGCTTGGCTTAACAGTGAAATCCTTGCTGATCTTAAACACAAAAAAGAAGCTTACAAGAAGTGAAAGATTGGACAAATGACCAGGGAGGAGTATAAAAATACTGCTCAGGCATGCAGGAGTGAAATCAGGAAGGCCAAATCACACTTGGAGTTGCAGCTAGCAAGAGATGTTAAGAGTAACAAGAAGGGTTTCTTCAGGTATGTTAGCAACAAGAAGGAGGTCAAGGAAAGTGTGGGCCCCTTACTGAATGAGGGAGGCAACCTAATGACAGAGGATGTGGAAAAAGGTAATGTTCTCAATGCTTTTTTTGCCTCTGTCTTCAGGAACAAGGTCAGCTTCCAGACTACTGCACTGGGCAGCACAGTATGGGGAGGAGGTGGCCAGCCCTCTGTGGAGAAAGTGGTGGTTCAGGACTATTTAGAAAAGCTAGACGAGTGCAAGTCAATGGGGCCAGATGCACTGCATCCGAGAGTGCTAAAGGAGTTGGCCATTGGCCATTATCTTTGAAAACTCATGGAAATCGGGGGAGGTCCCGGATGACTGGAAAAAGGCTAATGTAGTGCCCATCTTTAAAAAAGGGAAGGAAGAGGATCCGGGGAACTACAGGCCAGTCAGCCTCACCTCAGTCCCTGGAAAAATCATGGAGCAGGTCCTCAAGGAATCAATTCTGAAGCACTTAGAGGAGAGGAAAGTGATCAGGAATGGTCAGAATGGATTCACAAAGGTCAAGTCATGCCTGACGAACCTAACTGCCTTCTATGACAAGATAACTGGCTCTGTGGATGAGCGGAAAGCAGTGGACATATTATTCCTTGACTTTAGCAACGCTTTTGATACGCTCTCCCACAGCATTCTTGCCAGCAAGCTAAAGTAGTATGGGCTGCATGAATGGACTATAAGGTGGATAGAAAGCTGGCTAGATTGTCGATATCAACGGGTAGCGATCAATGGCTCCATATCTAGTTGCCAGCCGGTATCAAGCAAAGTGCCCCAAGGGTCGGTCCTGGGACCGGTTTTGTTCAATATTTTCATTAATGATCTGGAGGATGGTGTGGATTGCACCCTCAGCAAGTTTGCAGATGACACTAAACTGGGAGGAGTGGTAGATACGCTGGAAGGTAGGGATAGGATACAGAGGGACCCAGAAAAATTAGAGGATTGGGCCAAAAGAAATCTGATGAGGTTCAACAAGGACAAGTGCAGAGTCCTGCACATAGGACGGAAGAATCCCATGCACTGCTACAGACTAGGGACGGAGTGGCTCGGCAGCAGTTCTGAATGAAAGGACCTAGGGGTTACAGTGGATGAGAAGCTGGATATGAGTCAACAATGTGCCCTTGTTGCCAAGAAGGCTAACGGCATTTTGGGCTGTATAAGTAGGAGCATTGCCAGCAGATTGAGGGACGTGATCATTCCCCTCTCTTCGCTATTGGTGAGGCCTCATCTGCAGTACTGTGTCCAGTTTTGGGCCCTACACTACAAGAAAGATGTGGAAAAATTTGGAAAGAGTCCAGTGTAGGGGAACAAAATGATTAGGGGGCTACAGCACATGACTTATGAAGAGAGGCTGAGAGAACTGGGATTATTTAGTCTGCAGAAGAGAAGAATGAGGGGGGATTTGTTAGCTGCTTTCAACTACCTGAAAGGGGGTTCCAAAGAGGATGGATCTAGACTGTTCTCAGTGGTACCAGATGATAGAACAAGGAGTAATGGTCTCAAGTTGCAGTGGGGGAGGTTTAGGTTGGATATTAGGAAAAACTTTCACTCAGAGGGTGGTGAAGCACTGGAATCGGTTACCTAGGGAGGTGGTGGAATCTCCTTCCTTAGAGGTTTTTAAGGTCAGGTTTGACAAAGCCCGGGCTGGGATGATTTAGTAAGGGATTGGTCCTGCTTTGAGCAGGGGGTTGGACTAGATGACCTCCTGAGGTCCCTTCCAACCCGGATATTCTATGATATTCTCTCCCTCTCTCACTACACATACAGCATATACTTATTTTCTCCCACTGTTCTTCATTATTGGAATTGCTTTAGATGGCTGTGGTAAAAAATTAAAAGTGATTAGAATGTGTGGGAACAGAAGGTTCTCAATACTACTAAACATTTAATAACTTGAAAGTTGTTATGTCATTAATGAACAACAATAAAGATGGTGTTGAACTAAAAAAACCTGACAAAATGAACCCCCCCCCCGTTATCCTGCCACTGCCCCTCTCCACATATAAAAACCCTGGTAATTGTACCCTCACACCCCAATGTTTGATTTCAGCATCACAGAAAAAAAGCTACACAAAAACATGTAACTCAAAAGCCTTCAATGAGGAAAACAAAACCTGGATTAAAAGAAGTCTGCCTCTAAAGGCATGATATATGAGACATAATGTGTTTTTGTATTTTGAAATAGTTGTTAACTTTCGACAAAAATAAACAGCTGTTGGTAACACAGTGGAGGGGTCAATGAAGACATCTGCCTCAAACAGCAGTTGTAATTAAAAAGAAAAAGCAGAAATATTAAGACAGTGTTAAGAAAAGGTAGAAGAATATGAAAAGATACCATGGTGCTGCTATATAATGTCCTCACCTTGAATTCAATATTTAACTTTGGTCACCTCATCTCAAAAAGATATTAAACAATAAAAAGTGGGCCAATGAAGGAACATGAAGATTATTAGAAACACAGTGGAAGAAAGGGGCAGGCAGAGGATGAGGAATTTGTTCTGAACAGAGATTAAAAACAGAACTATTTAGACTGGCAATCAAAAGCCTACAGAGAGATACAGCATAGGCGTGTGCATTAATAAACGGCACAGAGAAGACCTTAATACAAAACAAGATGGCGCTCAAAGGAAAAAGGTGACATAAATTAAATAAAAGTTGCACACTTTTCTATGCAATGTATTTACCAATACCCTGAGGGACTACCTCAGGGAATTACTGGGCCAAAATGTCTAATCAAAGGCAAAAACATTTATATTAATAAGATTATTATGTGCAGTTGTATAAGGTTGGATAAAATTACAACAGCAATCAATTCTCAAGCATCCAGGCTTAAGCTCAGTATCAAGAAGAAATTTCCCCCATGCTACTGTATTGTCCAATAAGATGAATTCCTGTCACTGAGTACTCTTCAAAACATAATGTTCACCTAGATTAGAATGTAGCTGTAGACACAGATTGTTCAAACTCTTATTTTGATAGGCTAATGGGACTTTCTGTAGATAACATATTCATCTATGTACCTGGGATTTTCATCACTAAACCACACAGCCACACAAATCCCTTGTACTGTAATGTTAAATGGCTGGATCACAGGACATACATTTTCTGGGATGAAGAACAGTGGAAATTGGGACATGGGAAAAGTGAAAACATGGCAGTTTTAAACTGTTCCTCCCTCCGAACTGGCAGGATGCAGTCTATGACCCCACAAGTTATTTTAAACTCACTTTCCAATATAACTGCTACATGTTTTTTGTAGTGTTAAGTTTCTTCCGGGGGATGGGGGGATGGAGGGGGAGCGAATTCTCCCGCAAACCTTAATTTGGGTGCTAGGGGAGCATAAACTGCTGCTGCCAGTTTTATAACCTTTTCCTTACTAATTTCTCTCTCTCTCTACTTTAGTATCAGAGTATCTCACAATGTTTAATGTATTTATTCTCACAACACCCTACACTGAAGTACTATTATTCCTGTTGTACAGAGGGGGATTGAGATACAAAGACACTAAGTGACTTGCCCTAGGTCACCCAGGAAGTCTGTGGTGGAGCAGGAAATTGAATCTGGGTATCTCAAGTCCTAGGCCACTGCTATAACCACTGGACCATTCTTCCTTTCTGTGTGTGTGTGTGTGTGTGTACCCAGCCTTATAGTAGGAACTATTTTCTTTGGTGGAAAGATACATTCATAAAGTTACAGCCATAAAACACCGAAAACTATTTTTTGAAACAGTTCTCAAATACTAGAAAAAACTTAACAAGCCACTCTAGGGTGTACATTAGTATGGTACTGGTGTGCTTCTCTGATGGATGGAGACACCGAGGGCATGTCTACACAGCATTTTGGAGCAAGTTGCGGTGATCCTTCCAGCCCAGACTCCGGCTGTAGGACTCATGCTAGCACTCTAAAAATTGCTGTATAGACAGTGATTTGGAGATGCGGTTCGGGCTGGAGCTCAGGCATCGAGGCCTAGAGAATGGTGTAGGCTAAAAATATCACTGGCCTTCAGATAGAAAGGAAGAGAGCTCTTGGCAGCTACTCAAAGATATGAAGAGAAAAAATTCACTGAACTCCTGATCCAATGCCCATTGAAATCAATGGGAATCTTTTTGTTGACATGAAAGGGCTTTGGATCAGGCCCTAAAATTCTAAGATATAATGAAATAATAAAGAAGAATCAGCATGAATTTATAAAGAGATAAAAAGTAGTCTTGCTAGACAGACCTGATTGCATAGTTTGACAGAATTACAAAATGAGTGGATTTAGGTAAAATGATAGATATAATAAATTAGAACTTAAATTAAATATTTGCTATTGTGTCTTATGAGGTCTTAATATTATATCAAAACAACTTTAGATAAGAACATGTCCATATGAGCTCAAAACTGGCTAAAGGACAATAATCAAAGTGTAATGGTAAATGACAAAGTATTAAATCAGACGGTGCTGTCCAATGGTATATCAAAGATCTGTGCTTACATTAATGATCTAAAAGAGGGAACACACACTACATTAATGAAATTCACAGATGATATGAAATTAGGCAGAATACTGACCACGTGAGGGCAGAGACATCATACAAAAGGATGCAGAAGAGAAATTAGAAACACTGGAAATTAAAGAGAGAAATTACAACCCTGGACTCTGAAGCACAAAAGGAGACGTGACTTGGAAAAATGAAAGCTACTATTAACTGGATATCATTCAAAATACAGCAATCAGTAATGCCAAAAGATAGATAGTGGAGGACAAATTAGACCTTGATAGCAACAGGATGAGGTGGCAAAAACAAACAAACAAAAATGCAGTTCTGTGTTGCAGTGAGAGAGGTGTCACTTCATGAACAAAGAGAATAAAATACCTCTCTATATGGGCTCTGGTGAAACCTTAATGGGGAGTTTTCCCCTGACATTTAGCCTACACTTTCCTCTCGTCATTATATTACTCCCATTCACACTCTGCTTCATCCTAAACATTTCCTCTCCCTCTTCACTGTTCAACTCCTTAAAAACCAGTAGATGGTCATGTTCCCTCTTAGTCACTCCTACGCCATGCAATGCTTTAACTGTATAAAGTTTGCATTCAAGATTTCAACAAACACGGCATCACATCATTGAAATCTAGAGATCTGACACCTACTGTGTTCCTTCATCCACCAATTTTACAACTCTGAAAAAAACACCAATCAAGTTTGTCTGCCATGATTTGTTCTTTCTAAAGTCTGTTGCTCATACGTAATTCCACTACTCTGTATGGGGCTCACTGAACCTGTCAGTTTTGTGCATGCAATTCCTTTTGAAGTCAATAGCAGCTGCACGTGCACGCACACACAAACTGCTGAAATGAATAAAGAAGTAGAAATTTAATTATTTTCCTTCTCTTAATATTGGCACCATTATTTTACTCAGGATAGAATAGAAGGGAGAATCGGATAAGGAGGCTAATTCAATGAACTTCGACTTAGCAACGTGGGGAAAGATGGCAGCAGCAACGCATGTTAGTCGTCCTTGAGGATGGTCATTTAGGGAGAGAGGAACTGTACTCATATTAGAAAAGAATAAAAAGCATTTAGAGTAACAAAATGAGAAAGAAACCTGTTACACTGTAATACTCTTCTAATAAAATAAAGTAATATTACAGCTATTACCATTATATTATAGTATAAAAGGTGATAATTACTAAGCATTGTAAGTCCATAAATGTTTTGGCTTTACTTCAATGTCCAGGATATGTTGATTTCCTTGTACACCTGATACTCCTGTGAAATAACTGCATAGGTGACAGGAATTCATCTTTGGAGGCCTTTCACCCTTAGCCTAATGTGTTCATAGCATATTCTTGTGAATTAAAAAAATAAAACAAAAACAACCCCTACCCCTTATTGCATAGTAACTGAAAAGACAGGCGAAATGAACAGAGGGTAACAGTGAGTGTGATTCACTGTGCACTCTGTGTGGGGATCTTAAGTAATTAAGCTCCAAAGAAAAATGTGACACTGAACAGCCATATATAAGATTCAGAGTTAACTATTCTTATAACCTAAACTGCAGCCACAATTTCCATGCTTAGATTTGCTCTTAAATTTCTCTCTATGTGCTATGTGGAAATGTATGATAAATGCAAGGTTAATTTTAAGCTTGATTAAATGTTGAAGAGAATGTCACACCTTTTAGTCTAGATTCTATGAACCCATCAATAACTTAATGGACTCTGTCTTGGAAACCATTCTGAAAAATTAACTTCCCAGAGTAAAACAAAACAAAAACCCAACCAAGTTTCCAGTAGTTTCATCGATCATTGCTGTGTCAGACCAAGGGATAAAATGAAATGTGCTAACCAGTAACAACAGCTAAAGATTTAACAAGCTCATTTTCTTAAATGACGTCTGCACTACATTACTAATCTTTTCTTTGCATGTATTTGGCTCTTTCAAACTGCATGTTTCTGTCAGGCAAAACAATGTATTGCCAGTGACCTTGGATTCTATTTAGGGATGTGTGTGTGTGTGTATTAATTGTTTTCAATGAAACTTTGTTATCTACCATATCAGGCCTTGATGCTGCAAAGATTCATATCAGTAATTATACTGGGACCAATCCTGCACATAGTTACTCATGTAAGTAAATATTTGGAGAATTCAGGGTTTAATTAATTATTGAAATAAGAGCATTTCATATTCGATACTTTGGTACACAGGCAACTTTTTGAGGATCATTGTTTGCCTTCCTTCAATCTCTAACACTCATGTTCTGAAGTATTTCAAGGTGTTTATGTATTTCCGCAAATAAAACTATATTTAACAGAACTAGGATAGAAATATAATTTATGAAATAAATTGCTGCTGTTTACACATGTGATCTTGTATAAAGATTAATGGTTAGACTTTATAAACTGCTGAGGTAAGGTCTTTTTATACAAAAAATAATTGTGTACATTAAAATTTATTTTAGCTCAAATACTATTGTCATTTAAGTGATTTGCAACATGTTTTTATAATGCTGGATGTATTTTATTTATTTCCAGTGATAGTTTGCACACTGATATAAACTAGAAAGCAAGTAGGCACAATTGTTGTAAGGTTTATCAGTATATTTCCCCCCCATAAAGCCCTTAAAACATTTTCTAGATCTGCCTTCATGTAGCATCTAGTTTGTAACACCTGTCAGTGGCATACCTTATTAAGGATATGATTTTATCATGGAGGTCATGGATTCTGTGACTTTAACAGACCTCTGTGACTTCTATGGCTGCAGCCCTGCCACAGTGGCAGGGCTAGAGCAGCGGCCAGCCTCCACACCCCACAAGATTGGAGCGGTGGTCAGACACCCCCCAACAATGTGGCTTGCACTGTCATTTCCCTCTCCTCCCCCAGAAAG
This sequence comes from Eretmochelys imbricata, assembly GCF_965152235.1. Classification (NCBI taxonomy): domain Eukaryota; kingdom Metazoa; phylum Chordata; order Testudines; family Cheloniidae; genus Eretmochelys; species Eretmochelys imbricata. The sequence goes on from NC_135572.1 coordinate 149,143,564, forward strand.
GTCACCAACTTCCAAAAATTTTTGTTTATTGCCCGTGATTTTTGTTTACTGCCCCTGTCTGTGACTTTGATGAAAAATTCCAATGACAAAATTTTAACCTTACTTATCATTGCTCAGATCTATCAGTCACAGCTTGGCTCTCAGTCTACCACATTAATTCCTAGGGACTGTCAATCATTCTTGCCTGTTTGGACTAGAATATCTATGTGTTTCCACCACTAGCCATGCCAGACAACTGGTAAACATGTTCTATTCTATACTTTTTTCAAAGCACTCTCATATCCAAGAAAACACTCGACGCAAAATGTTACATGAAGAGTAAGCCTACAGCTTTTGTGACACCCAACCTGAATATGATGTCTCCACTGTCACTACCTGCTCCAATCCTGCTCTCAGGACGGACACAGTCTGTTATCATTAAAGGCAACTGCAGAATCCCTCACACTTCTAAGTCCCCTAGGCTGGGTAGCAACTGATCACTGTTCCTATTTCTGGGTCTCTGAGTGCACTCCCAGGTATATGACACCCTTCTTAAGGAGCATGCCCTCATCCACTGGCTGCCTAGACGCTGGATCCAGTGCCACAGCTGTTTCCCAGTTGCTTGGACATGATCCTGCAAGTCCACCTGGCTCTGGGTTTCCTAGTTACAATATGTCAGTAAAGCAAGAAAACACATATTTATCAATGGGATTTCTTATATACACAAATATTATCCTAAAAAACAACAACAAAAAACTGTGAGAGTTACATAGCTATGGCAAACAACAAACTCCTGATCACAATCCCACTCAGTGCCCTGGGTCTGGTCCAAGTCCTTGGACTCAGCAGCTCTTTCTGCCTCCACGGAGTGGCCATTTTGCTTCTGGTAGTGGAATGGCTGATCTTGCTTAGAAAGCGTTCCCTCTTTTAAAACAGCCTCTGTCACCATTTCTGCCCCTGTGCTTCTAATGGGGAATTTTCAGTCCCTGTCTGACGTTCTTGTCAACTGCTGGAAATGGCCCACCTTGATTATCACTACAAAAGGTTTTCTCTCCCCCCCTGCCCCCTCTCCTGCTGGTATTAGCTCATCTTAAGTGATCACTCTCCTTACAGTATGTATAACACTACCCACTGTTTCATGTTCTCTGTGTATATAAATCTCCCCACTGTATTTTTCACTGAATGCATCCGATGAAGTGAGCTGTAGCTCACAAAACCTTATGCTCAAATAAATGTGTTAGTCTCTAAGGTGCCACAAGTACTCCTTTTCTCTATTCAAGACTCCATTTGCATGCATGCACTTTTTCAAGAACTATCACCTGGTAGAGTCTAATTTGGGCACGCAGTGGTTTGCATATTCAAATTTGAACAGGATACTTTTTGAAAATTCAGCCCTAGATATATAAGTATTCTGCAGATATTTTAAAATGCTATAACAGCTGTTTCCATGTATTTATTCAGATATTTAGTAAAAACTTTAAACCTTAAACCTATTAAAGACAGGTGAGATAAGATTTAGACAAAGTAATCAAAAGTCGGTTATATACATTATTTGGAACGAAACCGTGGAAAGGAATCCAGTACTATGAAAAATAATTCTGGGCTGGCTCCATTCATGGGTGCTGAACATTTAAAGTTGTCTATGAAGTACTGGGATAGTCAGTATCAAAAAAGCCACAGCTTGAGATACTTTCAGTTTAGCTGGTAATATAATTGCAGAGTTAATAAAAAAAGTAATTATCTCAGCAGGAGCTAAATCAGGCAAATACAACTGCTGAGTTTGTTCTTGAATATTAACTCAAAAGACTATCTTGCATGGAATGGCATATTTGGGGAAGAAAGGCAACTTCAGACTTTGGAGTATACATTTTAAAAGCTCTCCTTTGATGCCGCACTATGCGAAGAACCTTTGAAACAACCTCAAAACAACTGTTTAACACGTATTAAAAAAATCAAATCTAATTCCAAGATATTTCAAGTCCTCAAGTCATACCTCAACTGACTGCATTTACAAATGCTCATTACAAATTTGCCTTGAGAACTATAGCGTGAAAACCATCAGAATTTGAGGCTTTGCAAATGCTCTAAACTTTTTTCCCCCTAACATTTTGTGTTTCGCAAAACAAGGACAGATTGCATAAAATCCTCTCTCGATAAATGAAACCCATATTTATTTTAATGAAGATTCAATTTAAAACTTTTTTTTATCTAGGAAGAAGCCTGTGATGCATAAACAATGTACAAAACAATGAAGGATAAACTTTTATGTTGCATGAAATATATACAACCTCCTGTGCTGCCTATTCTTCTATCCAAGAACATAAATTAGATCTGATTAGTGACCAAGTGGTTTCAAGGCAGGGCTGGAATGCAATGAAAGTTAATGTGCTATACATAAAATCTATTGACTAAACCACCCACAGAAAGAAAATAAGCATGTTTTCCCTATTATTTAGTGATCTTGTAGTATCTATGAGCTTAAATTAATTCATTTTTCTGATGCAAGGCAATTCTATGCTGTTCTACATGGAAAGGGCCCAGCATATTTGCTAGAAAAGTTCTTAATTGATTCAACAGTATTAGAATATTTATTTTTAACCCATTTTATTTAAAGCAAAGGTCTAATACACTCAGTTCATGCATGAAAAAACATAAAAATGTAAGTGGTTACATAAGGTTCCTATTCTCCCTGCATAGATTTTTTTAAAAATGGACAGTTTTAGTCTGGGAGTTAAGTATTTTGCTGCTGAACTGCTGGACTCCCCAGTATATGAGCAGAGGTTCATTTGGTAAAATACAATGAATCAGAATAGATACAGAGGATAAACCAAGCTTCTTTCATCAGGTGATATCAGTATTATATACCTGATACTATGGAAAAGCCAAGGTGCTATCACTTCTTCAGAACTACTGAAAAACATCATGGAAGAGAGGGCAGACTATAGAAGTTAAGCTAAGAAAAGACCAAGAAGGCAAGAGTAATTAAGCCCTGACTGACAGTACATAACCAGCCCGGTGGCCAGAGAGTGGGACAGAGTATCAACCATATCCACCTTTGCCAGTCTCCCCTCATCCACCAAGGCCTGGAACTGGGCCTGATCATCCGCAGGGAGTTTGTCCCTAAAGTCTGCCAGCCTAATGTGGGTGTTGAAGTTGTACTTAGCCAACAATTCTTGGTAGCTGGCTATGCAAAACAGCAGGCCCACTGAGAAGATCTTCCTGCTCAGGAGATCCAGCCTTTTTGACACATTGTCTGGTGAGGTCGACTTCTGTGGGTGTTGTTGAGCCCTCTCTGCAGCTGCTTGCACCACCAGTGAATTAGGGGCAGGGTCTGTAAACTGGAAATAGGCCCATTTGGCTGGCACAAAATAGCATCTCTCAGCTTGCTTTCAGGTGCGGGGCCCACTGTTCTGGCTGGCTCCAGTATGCCCTAGTTTATGGGAAGGGTCATGTGGCTGTAGGATATCCAGGAGATGATGCTGAGGGTCCTTGATCTCCTCCAGTGGGGTCTGTAGATCACTGGCCACCCTCTGGAGTAGATCTTGATATTGCCAGTGATCATCTGGCAGACAGTGTGGCAACAGCATGACCGTAACATTCACTGATGAGGATACTCCAGTCAGAACCAGAGATACTGGCACCATATCCTCCTCCTTGTATATGAATTGAACTTGCTGGCAATCAGGGGACTATCACTGGTCCTTGATGTGCTCTTTTGGGGGGTTTCTACTCCCCCCTGACTGGTTTCCGTTGGCTAGCTGCTGGTCAGGACAGTTCTTGGTCCCTGGCCTCTAATTAGGCCCAGTGGTCTGCTTCAGTCTTCTTGGCTGCATTTCTGGAGGCAGCCTGGTGCAGGGGTGTTGTCCCTTCACTGTCCCAAGCATTTCTGCTCCATTCCTTCTCTGAAGTTTCTCCTTTTATAGCAGGCCTTGTTTCCCCTGTTGGTTGCAGCTGGGGGTATCTACCTCCATGATTGGCAGTTGTGGCAGCTGCATGGGTGTGTGGTCAGGCTGGTTGCCCATAGGAGAGGCTCCCCTGCCCCCTTCTGCCTCTGCTAAGTATAGGGTTTGTAGACTCCATTACAGGGATGAATGGTAGGACTTCTGCGACAGTTCCATGTGTCTGTGGTATGGGTCCAAAGGACCCCAGTATGGCCATAAAGAGGTTGTTTGAGGTGGTCCCCAGGGAAAATGATACCATGCATCCCTGGGCGGAGGGGTATAAGTGGGTGGATAAAGTTGCCTCAGCTGCCTGTCCAAGCTCCTGTGCCATGCTGAAGACATCGGCGGGGCTATGTTCTCAGACTCCTTGGAGTCTGATGATAGCTTCGTTGGAAAAAGTAGCACTGCCAGTAACAAGAGACCCTTATCTGATGAATAGGGAAGGGACCTCTCTTGAACAACTGTTCATTCGTCAGAATAGGAATCTCCCTGAGAACCAGTGGACCTGACACAAGCAGAGACTGGGTAAAGATGGAAGACATCATCCGGTGTCAGGAAAGTATTCCTTATGGCGCAGAATCTATGGGGTTTCCATCAAGACTCTGGAGGGACCTGGTTTGACTGTTGGAGCTGGCCAATCCCCATATCGTTAAGGCAGTACAGATGGTATATGTGGGCCCATACTCATAGATGGAATTGGCCACTGTGTGTGTCCTGGTTCCGTGAGCACTATTGGTACTGATGGATCCCACTTCTTCACCTTACCCTCCCCTCCAGCCAAGGGCCTCTGGCACCAGTTCCATGGGATCCACATGCAACGTCTTAATTGACTTGGCATGGCTTGGGGACGGAATGAGTCTTTTATGAGCAGTTCACTGCTGGGATCAGCTCTTATGCCCATAAGAGTGCCTCTTACTCTTGTGGGGAACCCTGTATCCAGGGTCTGTGGGTTTCAGCATCAATGGCTCTACTCCATGGCTTGTGTTTGGACAGACAGACAGACACTACTGGCTGGCGGAGTCTGCTGTTGAGACTAGTCTTCCTGGCCAGGATCAGAGTGACTCTGGGGCATCATCATCTCTTCCATCAAGAACTTGAGGAGCCTGAGCTCACAGGCCTCTCTGGTTCTGGGCAGGAAGAACTTACACATGCTGCATGTCACACAAATGTGCACTTCACGCAGACAATAGAGGCACTGTTGATGCTTGTCATTGATGGGAAAGGAGCGAGGGCAGGAGACACAGTTCATGAAGCCCAGGACTCTGGGCATAGGCCTTAGGTTACCAAGGGTATTTCCCCACCCCAACTGGGGTGGGGAGGGAAGGGTTCTCTGTTAACTATAATCCACTATATTATACTATACTCTACATGCTACGAATAACTATTTACACAAGTATTTACAACTATTCTCATAGGAAATAAGAGTGAAGAAGAAATGTGGTTTCTGACTCAGGCCATGCGGTGGTTAGAGGGAACTGGAGTGGCATCGACCCACACCACCCCTTATACTCCAGTTGGGAGTACAAGGGGAGACACTGCGCATGTGCGGGTCAACGGATACTGCTTAGAGAAAACGTCTGGACGCAGGTGTATGGTGTGCATGTGCACCCACCTGTGGAATACACAGAGGGACCATCACTTGAAGAACCACCTCTCTTTACCACAGTTACTCCGCCTGGGAAAATACCACCCTTTTCAGAGAGGTGTTATGAGGCCTAATGAGTTAATATTTGTGAAACATTTTGAGGTCCTTGGATAGAAGATGCTATACATGTAACTATTAATCACTGGTTTTATTATTATAAATTGATATATCCAATTACACTGTGATGGGAAGAGCAATTTCTAAGATGTATGTGTGCACAGCTTGTTTTTACTTAGTAGGCAGTGTAACATATGCCAGGTAGAATTCTACCTTCCATTTTGGTTTGTTTATTTTTTTTTTTTTTTGCCTTTAAGCTAAATAGTGTATTCAAAGCCAAGGGAGAATGACAATTTTTCTGGCAGCTGAAACAACATTTTATACATGCTGCTCATTCTTCAGAAACTCACAAACTACATGATTCAGGCAATGTGTGAAATAGGCCACATATGTAAAAGATCATAGAGCGCTTCAACGAAGTTTGCATCATTGGCATTTACAATGTACAGTTTCCCAGTTCTTGTGAAGAAGTCATCTGCTGTTAGTTTTGTTACAGAATTCTTACAGACAAAGGTAAAATAGCCTTATGAAGGATTTTAGACACATCTGAACTATTCCCAGTGGACTCTTTCAAGTATCTACAGTGGTACTAGACAAAGAAAGTCAGTGAACAGGAAGAGTCCCTTCTCAGAGAGTGACTGTTGCTTGCTTGCTTGCTTGCTTGCTTGCCTGCCTCCTGCAGCCTTTCCCACCTGGAACCCAATAGGGTGCAGCCTTTCCCAGCTACCTGGTTTTATACAGGCCCCACCTGTTATGGTGCAGCTGAACCTGCTTCTCATTAGTTCCCTGCTCCCTGGCTCTTCCTCCAGGTGCAGCCTGTGCAATTAATTGACCTGCCTGGCCATCTTAACCTTTTCCAGCCCTGTATGGGGTAGACGCCCCATCATAGTGCCTCAATATTATTGCATTTTTTAAAAGCTTTTTAAATTCTTTGGCCCTGCATCTCTATGCTCTTTTTCACATTCACTCTATGTGTGTGTGTGTTGGGGGAGGAGGGTGTTGGGGGTGTATTGTATATAGGTAATGAGTTTTTGTAACAACCATGTTTTTTATCTTAAATTGCAAAAAGATTTTTTGCAGTGTTTGTGATTTAGTTTATCATGTGTTTGGTCTGACATGAGATTTTTCTTGGGTTTTCCTCCCCTCTTTGAAAATATACATAGAGACATTACAAAATAAAACATAGGTGTACTGCCCTCTCTCTCCTCAGTTTTAATTCCACTCCAGATTGCTTCAAAGCAATTGCTCCCACCCAGGAAACAGATTATAAAGGCTAAAAATCATGTGTTATTTTCAACTTAAAAGTGGGGAATTGGCTTTGACTTCAAAAGCTAACTCTTGTTTTGAACAAGGAAGTAAACACATTTTCAATGAAACATTTGTGTCAAATCTATGTGGAATATAAACTCAGAAAAGTGAGAGACTGCAGGTCATAGTCTTTAACAAAAAATATCTAACTCAATTGACCCCGAGACTGGCAAGCAACCGAGGTCTGTCTGGCAAACCTTACGCTAGAAAACAGATTTCAAATATGACACAAGGGAATCTACTTTTATGACTATGAAGAGAGAACCACAGAACTCCCAGTGCTGGGTGAACATTCCAGTTTCTGTCTGCACAAAATACAGCATCTAGTTATTTCCTAGGATAAATACATGAAACTGCTTCCACCAATTCTGTTCTTTCAAATTTCCCAGAAATTATTATTTGGGGTTCCTGGAGGCTGTCTCTCTTCACATCATCTTTTACTGATATTGCAGACTCCTCAGCAATTGAAAAAAGATTCATGCCCATTACCTTCACCTTCCTTTAGAACAATCACAGAAGAGGTGGAAAAGACCCATTAGTTCAAATCCATCACCTAATGACGAACATACTAGAAATTAAAGCAATACCACATTTGATCTTAGGAAAGGGGCTATGAAAGATTAAATTATAATCAGTCCCTAGGTGAAAGAACCACTAATATAGAAGGTCATTAAAAATTAGCAGATATTCTGTTAGTACTGAATTTCTACAAAACACAAGAATATGGAACAAACATGATCCTCCTCAAAACCTTGCTTGTGGCACTGTCAGAACAATTCAAACATAATTGGAGACTATTTCATTACAATAACCGCCACAAACATATGTATGCAGTACAGAGAAAAAGACAACATGTATATCTGTTGTTGAAAGAAAGCTGTTTTTTATTCAATACATTAGTGACGCAATTAAAAAACGGTTTGTCCTTATGTAAAGATGACTCCCAGAATGCTGCCAAGGTCAGTGATTCCTTGGGTAAAGTACCAAGTGTATTAGGCTTTAAATTCTGAAGCCAATTTTCTTCTTTAAATTCAAGAATCATTACTCACTGCTGAAGATTATTTCCTTTTTGGCTTTTCCTCATAGTGTTACAGAAGAGAAGTAAAAAAACCCAGCTATTTAGAATACCAGTGCTAGGTTCTGACTCTCCTCTATCTTTCTTGCATTAAGGTAGACTTAGTTCAAATGCAATCTGGCTCTGAATGGAAGCTTTGAATTGTCATTTTAGTGTTCTGCATATTAATAGTACCTCTAAATTAAATAATTGTTTCCAGTTAATCTCTCCTCCACCTCCCGCAAAAAACACACAACAGTGTAATACCTGGGTAATGCATGCATTTAAAACAAACACATTTAAATGAAAACCTAATAATGAAAGTATGCAATGGCACTCCCTTTTCAACACAGTACTGTTGCTATGGCAATTTTCAAACTGAGTATTTTTGTCAGAAAGCTCCCTTTATTGAAAGAGCCTGACTTTTTATCCACCTTAATATTTATATGCTCAATTACCCTTTAGACACAGTATATGAAGAGTTTAGTTCTGCTTCTATGACTCCTGGTCACTTCTCTGGCTAGATATTTCTTAACATCTCGTTCAGTATTCTCAGCAGATCAATTTCAAATCAGATTCAGTTTTTTCCCCGCAGAAATCAGTCAATATTGTCTTGATAAGTTTCAAAAGGTTATCAAAGGCTATCAAATCTTCCACAAGGAACACAGCACAAACGATGAAAATAAAAATAGAATTTTTAAAAAGAAAATAGAAACTACAGCACAAATATATTGTAATACTGTTGGCAGTTGGTAAGACTGTACTACCACATATACTTGTTTTAGGACAGCAGACAATATACATTTTAAATTGGCCCTGTGCTGATGACATTACAATAAATCAAAAAAAGTATTTTACTTTAAAGTTTTTTTAAGATGGCTAATTATTATTAATTCTTTGAATATACACTTCAGCAGAATTAATCTCTATGGTCTCATTTCATTTAAATGGCTATGCAATAAGTAATTCAATGGTAAATTTATGTCCACTCACTGTAGTGTTATTGGGTTTTTGATGGTATGGTTGTAACAGTTCCACTTTATGAGTGCCAAATTTTTACTAATTCCTTCTTATTCATTGTAATCACATTTCAGGAAGAACTCATTTGCCATTAATGTGGATGTAACATGTAATTCCATTGTAATTTTGTACTGATTAATATCCACCTAGTAAGCAATCACCCCGTCATAGTGCAAAAGTGCTCATACTGGAGTGTGAAGAGACAGTATGGCCTTGGTGGATGAAACACTAATACCCTGCATCATTCTGCAAAGTGCTGTAAATATGCATGGTTCCCTAGAGAGGAAAAAGACCATATGATCAGAGGAGTTAGCTGTCTTTCCTATTAAAAAAACCCTGAGATCCAATTAAAGGAAAGTTGACCAAACATATGAAACAAGTATAAATTTAGGTACCACTTCTGCATTGGGATCTGCTAGCATGGACCCTTGCACCGAGGAGAAGTCCCACTGAAGTCAAGCAATCTGTCAGTCAGTGAAAATCCACCCACGTAGGTCCATGGAAGCACAACCTGATGCAAGATCAGAGCCTTAGGCAATACTGTATGTCAATTTCCAGGAAGGGGGGAAAAATAGTTCTCACAGTTAAATTGCATGGCTTATTTTCTGTTAGAGAAAAAACTAAAATCTTAAGGTCTGTAAGAATTAAAAGCAATATTTTTTGAGTGTTCAAAGAACAGTTGTTTTGTATTGTAATGTGTTTAAGCATTACATGCAGGTGGTCAGTGTATAAGCAAATGATTGCTAAAATGTATTGATTTAGAGCAATGTCTTTCATGTCTTAAGATTTTAAATTTAGAGAGTAGCTCAGTAGCTCTATGCATTCCTAGGGGATTTCTTTTTTCACAGCTATAAACATCAACCAACTTACTGGTAACTAAGAAATAAAATGGAACAAAAATAGGATAATCACTTTTCATATTTTGAGAAAAAAAACTATTTTTAATTATCTGGGTCTTTACAGTACATTTGAAAACAAGTATTTACGTTCCAGACTGTGGAGAAGTTGAGTGGTATTTTTACTATGCAAAATCCTGTTAATGTTGTTTCCATTAATTATCAATGACAACTCACACAGTGACAGTTCCAGTGACAATGGTTACTGATACAATTTCACACTGATATTCATGCTAATTCTTCTTATGCATAGTATTGTGATATGCAAAATGCAATTTATTTTAACTGAAATATGTTCAGAATGGTAACAGGTGGATTAATATTGTAGTAAGAAAGAATCAGTAATAAGTTTGGATAAACTCCCTCCCATGTTTAAGTTCTGAAAAATGTAGATAAGTGATTTTCACTTCCACTTCCAGGTAGCAGGGCATTGGAGGTGGAATAATTTGCATAGAAGATGTTCCCTTTCTGCTCACCTTCACACAGATCTACCTCCTAGAGGTAGATGGAGGGAATTCTAACTATTCAGATGTGTCCTGAACCAAGCCCCAAATACTGTCTCCTATCTTACCTGAGCTCCCCTTTACCTGGCCAAAAAGAGTTAATGCAATCCTGGGATGCATAAACAGGGGAATCTCAAGGAGGAGAAGAGAGGTTATTTTATCTCTGTATTTGGCACACTGTGACCATTTCTAGGACACTGAGTCCAGTTCTGGTGCTCACAATTCAAGAAGGATGCCTATAAATTGGAGAGGGTTCAGAGAAGAGCCATGAAAATGATTAAAGTATTAGAAAATAAGTGTTATGGTGATAAGATAAATAGATTCAGCTCTTTGAGTCTAGCAAACAGAAGGTTAAGAGGTGACTAGATTACAGTCTATAAATATATATATGGGAAACAAATATTTAACAATAGGCTCTTCAATCTAGTAGAGCAAGGTTTAACACAATCAAATTGCTGGAAGTTGAAGCTAGACAAATTCAGACTGGAAATAAGGTATAAATTTTTGACAGTCAGGGTAATTAACTATTGGAACAATTTCCCATTAGTCATGGTGGATTGTAAATCACTGACAATTTTTAAATCACAATTGGATGTTTTCCTATAAAGATATGCTCTGGAAATTATTTTAGGGAATTTCTATTGCCTGTGTTAGACAGGAGGTCCGTCTACATCTAAGATAGTAATGGTCCCTTCTGGCCTTGGAATCTATGAATTGCTCCCTCATCTAGGGGGAGACTTGATAGTCTTTAATGCAACTCTGTCAGAGAGCGATGCTTTGTTGACCTTCCTTGCCTCCCCTACTCCTTAGCTTGTTGGTTAGAAGTCTCACACTCCTAAGAATCTTTGGGGAAAAGGTTACCTACTGTAATATGATCCTAGACCTTTTTAAAACAGCAGGTCCAGATAACTTGCATTAGAGAATTTTAAAAAAGTTGGCTGAGGAGCTCACTGGACCATTAATGCTGATTTTCAACAAGAGTTGGAGAACTAGAGAAGTTCCAGAAGACTGATAGAAAGCTAATGTTGTGCCAATTTTTAAAAAGGACAAAGAGGATACTGGCGTAATTATAGGCCTGTCAGCCTGACATCAATTTTGGACAATGTAATGGAGTGGCTGATTCGGGAGTTGGTTAATAAAGTATTAAAGAAGGGTAATATAATTAATGCAAATCAACATGCATTTCTGGAAAACAGATTTAGTCAAGCTAACTTGATATCTGTTTTTGATGAGGTTACAGGTTTGGCTGATAAAGGTAGCAGTGCTGGCGAAATGTATTTATATATGTTTGACTTGATACCACATGACACACATCAAATGGATTGAAAACTGGCTAACTGATAGGTCTGAAAATGTAATTGTCAGTGGGGAATTTTCATTGAGTGGGTATGTTTCCCCTAGGGTGGTGCAGAGATAGGTTCTTGGCCCTATGGTATTTAACAGTTTTATTAATGATCTGGAAGGAAACAAAATCATAATTGATGGAGTTTGCCGATGACACACAAATTGGGACACTGGTAAATAATGAAGAAGACAGGTCATGATTCTAAGTAATCTTGATCGCTTGGTAAATTGGGTGCAAGCAAACAATGTATGTTTTAATATTGCTAAATGTAAAGGTATACATCTAGGACCAAAGAAGGTAGGCCATACTTACAGGAAGGGGGATTCTATCCTGGGAATCAATGACTCTGAAAAAATTTGAGAGTCATGATGAATAATTAGCTGAACATGAAATCTCAATGCGATGATTAGAATATTGGGCCAAAAGAAATCTGATGAGGTTCAACAAGGACAAGTGCAGAGTCCTGCATTTAGGATGGAAGAATCCCATGCACTGCTACAGACTAGGAACTGAGTGGCCAGGCAGCAGTTCTGCAGAAAAGGACCTAGGAGTTACGGTGAATGAGAAGCTGGATATGAGTCAACAGCGTGCCCTTGTTGCCAAGAAGGCCAATGGCATTTTGGGCTTTATAAGTAGGAGCAGTGCCAGCAGATCGAGGGACGTGATCATACTCCTCTATTCGGCATTGGTGAGGGCTCATCTGGAGTACTGTGTCCAGTTTTGGGCCCCCACTACAAGAAGGATGTGGAAAAATTGTCCAGCGGATTAGGGGGCTAGAGCACATAAATTATGATTAGGGGGTTAGAGCACATAAAATGATTAGGGGGCTAGAGCACATAAATTATGAGGAGAGGCTAAGGGAACTGGGATTATTTAGTCTGCAGAAGAGATGAATGAGGGGGAATTTGTTAGCTGCTTTCAACTACCTGAAAGGGGGTTTCAAAGAGGATGGATCTAGACCAGGGTTCTCAAACTCAAATGACCATGAGGGCCACATGAGGACTAGTACATTGGCCCGTGGGCCGCATCACTGACACCCCCATCGCTGCTCCTGGCCCTGTCCCCACTCCACTCCTTCCATGAGGCACCGCCTCTTCCCATCCCTTCCCTGCCCCCATTCCAACCCCTTCCCCAAAGTCCCCACCCCAACTCCGCCCCCTCCCTGCCCCCAGGGGGCGCAGGAGGGGTGTGGGGTGTGGCAGGGGCTCAGGGCAGGGAGTTGGGGTGCAGGGTGCAGAAAGGGTTCGGGGTGCGGGATCCAACCTGGTGCCGCTTACCTACAGCAGCTCTCGGGTGGCAGCAGCGCGCACCGGGGCCAGGGCAGGCTCCCTGCCTGCCTGCCCTGGCCCCATTCTGCTCTGCTCCGCTCCAGGAAGCAACCGGAACCACGTCCCTGCGGGGGGAGAGGGGCACAGGGCTCCGTGTGCTGTTCTTGCCGCTCCTCCAGGTACTTCCCGCAAAGCTCCCATTGGCCAGGGTTCCCCGTTCCCGGCCAATGGGAGCTGCGGGGGGAACGGTGCCTGGAAGCAAGAGCAACACACAGAGACCTCTGCCCCCTTTCCCCCCTCAGGGGCTGCATGGACATGGTTCCGGTCGCTTCAGGGAGCGGTGCGGGGCTCGCGGGCTGTAGTTTGCCCACCCTGGCCTGGAGGTAGGCGGGGGAGGGGCACGGGGAGCTTGGTGGGCCCCACGGAAGAACCCCGTGGGCTGCATGTTTGAGACCCCTTATCTAGACTGTTCTCAGTAGTACCAGATGATAGAATAAGGAGTAATGGTCTCAAGTTACAGTGGGGGAGCTTTAGGTTGGATATTAGGAAAAACTTTTTCACTAGGAGGGTGGTGAAGCACAGGAATGAGTTACCTAGGGAGGTGGTGGAATCTCCTTCTTTAGAGGTTTTTGAGGTCAGGCTTGACAAAGCCCTGGCTGGGATGATTTAGTTGGGGATTAGGTCCAGCTTTGAGCAGGGGGTTGGACAAGATGACCTCCTGAGGTCCCTTCCAACCCTGATATTCTATGATTCTATGATGTGGTCAAAAGAGCCAACGCTATCTGGAATGCATAAACAGGGGAATCGTGAGTAGGAATACAGAAGTTATTTTATCTCTGTATTTGGACTTTGTGTTGGAATACTGCATCCGGTTCCAGGGCTCACATAAAAAAAGACAAAGATAAATTGGAGTGGGTTCAGAGAAGAGCTATAAGAATGACTAAATTATTAGAAAACATGCTTTATACTGATAGGCTCAAAGACTCAATTTATTTAGCCTAACAAAGAGAAGGTTGAATGGTGATTTGATTACAGTCTGGAAGTATTTAAACAGGGAACAAATATTTAATAATGGTCTCTTCAATCAAGCAGAAAAAGGTATAATACAATACACTAGCTAGAAGTTGAAGCTAGACAAATTCAGACTGGAAATATGGTATACGTTATGAACAGTAACAGTAATTAATCACGGAACAATTTACCACAGGCTGCAGTGGATCACTGATAATTTTAAAACCAAGATTAGATTTTTTATCTAAAAGATACAATCTAGGAATAATTTTGGGGAAGATCTATGTTATGCAGGAGTCAGACTAGATGATCAAAATTGTGCCTTCTGAACTGGATTACATGAATCTATAGACATCATTATTGCTTTGAGTTCTATAATATAGTAAACATTATATTTAATATAAAGTCAAAATGAAATGAATCAAAACAATGAAGTTGAAATGAAAGATTCTGACATAGAAACAAAGCTTTTCAATGTTATCAAAACAAAATGAAGACAAAATTATTCATTTAGACATTTTCCCATCAAATATTTCATCAGAATCAACATGTTCCTGCCAGAATGCATTTTCTTACCACAAACTGCTATGCTGGATTTTTTCTGGTAGGCTCTAGTTCCAGTACAGGTGAGGGGAAAGTACCATAGTTTAGGACAGGGTGAAGCCCAGCAAAGCCAAAATTCAGAACTTTTTAAGATTAATCCTTGGTACTGAAGCCAAAGTGCCTCAGACCCAATTTGAAGTGAACATTAATTTATTTTCCATGTATTTTATGTTAACTATTTTGATATTCGATCTCAATTTTCTACTTTCTACAATAAAACACTAAGGTTTTCATCACACTCTCCACAGAAACAGTGGTAACTTGGCTTATGAGATTTCATCAGGTCATATTTCAAATTCCACAGGAATTATGCCATTTCATGGGGTTAGGCTATGCTAACATAGCTCTCCACTCCAGGGACTTTTGAATATGAAGTATTAATGTGGATATCAAGAATAACTCCCACAAGATGCCACAAGGAATAGTAGTCCCTTGGTTATGCCCTTCCTCAATCTGTTGAGCCCCAAGTATGTGTTACTCAACTGAAAGAGGTTCCATGGGATTGGAAGACAGATTTTTGATGATACCAGTATAGAAATATCACTCTCTCTGCAGTTTTTTGTGCCATATTAATGGGGTTTTCATAATAATCATCTCTTTACCTGAAGTTGAACTGCATGGCATGACTTTAAGTCTAATTCCATCCCTGGCTTCTATGAACACAGATGGAAATGGAAGAGGCTTGCCTTACAGCAAAAACATCAAGGATGTTAACAACTTAAGGCTATCACTCCATCCACAGTTCACAACTTTGTACCTCTAACATAATATGTAATTTCACATGCTGCAAAAAGACGACTGAAAAATCTGAGAACTCAAGATGGTATGTTAGAATGGCAGCTTTAACTTTACATTTCCTTGGTTTTGTCAATTTATGTCAGTCCTTAAAATTATTAAAGTAATTGTTGGCATTTGATATGAACATAGGAATCAACTTTCTAGAATGCTGTGTTTGACTCACTGTGGTTTTTGCCAATTTAAAAGGACACCAATGCCTCATGTAGATTGGCTTTGGGCTTTTAAAACATTAATTTGTTTTGTTTCACTTCTCATCTGCCAGGTTAAATATTTTCTTTAAAATCGTAATACAATTAATCAGTACGGTGATCTGTGGTTTTAATGTAAAATGAAAAAAAAAATCCAATTTCAAAACTGCCAAATCCATTTAGCACCGGTTACAGTATACGTTAAACCCACAGAGCAGTGGTGCAGAAAAGGTCAATAGCAAACCCTCTCCAAAAGAAGCCAAATAAATATAAAACAAAAACAATATATGGTTCCAGTATAGACCATTAAATGTTATATTTTTTCATACCAGCACAATATAAGATAGTTTAGGGTAAAACGGTCAGACCACTATGTAGGAAGTCTGAATACCAATCTCATTAACAAATAATCCCATTTGTGATTATACCTACCATGGCTATAGAGAGCTATTACCACTGAGAAATCTGATCTGGAATGGATTTGAACCTTAGATGAGAAAACTCGGTATCAGCTTTTTTAAATGAAGTCACAAAATTCAAAGGCCATTGTTCTTCACAACCTCATATCCTCATTCATGCAATGACTTTTAATTTTTTTAAGTTTATTATATATTATCTATACCAACATATACAGAGGGGTGTGTGTGTGTGTGTGTCTGTGTGTGTGTGAGAGAGAGAGAAAATTCTAAATGACATACCAGAGGGTTTTTGTTGATATATCGGATATGTTCTTCTGTTACTTATTATTATCTCTATAAATCCAATGGAAATATTTCTTCCTTAATCTTATTATAAAAATAAAAATCACAGCAAAATGAAGATCTCAAAATGAAAAGGTGACATAATGTGTGTGTTATATGTGTATGTTATAGACATACCCATATTCCCAGATATGTAATTATCCGTGCATACAAAAGTATGAAGCTTTGTTACCACACCACCACCAACGCATACTGTATAAAATTCTGACCTCATCAAAATTAACAAGAGTTTTGCCATTGACTTCAATGAGCCACAATTTCAGCCACTCTATATAAGGATATATTTTTAATTGAGGTATAGAAGGTAAGGAATTTACACAAACAGCAATATTTATGGGATTTATGGATGTACTTCCTATGGGATGCTTTGAAAATGCACCAAAATAATCTTGTTCTCCAGATCAGATCTTTGGGTAGTGTAACTAATTATAAAAACTCTAATGAGCAAGGCAGAAGTCCATGGAAAAATGTATATATTTTTTAAAAAGTTTATTTTAATTCAAAATTAATAATCATAAGCTGTGATGGGACAGAGTGGACCTTCACTGATACCACAGGGGTTAACCCTTCCTTCCTAGCAGAGGAAGCCATGCCCCTAGAGCTCTGCTGGGCATGCTCCAACTGGAGAACAGGTATAAAAGCCTGCAGAGCTGCTCAGTCTGGGCTGACAGCCAGAGGGGAAGGAGGCATGCCACCAGCTCCTGAGGAGAGACAGCCTCCAGGATCTGGAGGCCAGCCAAGCTGGGACACGCTCTGATGCCCAGACGGAGTACATCAGAGAAGGGGAACAGACCAGAGAAGCCCCCGAAATGGAGGACCCGGAGGTTATGGTAGAAAGTGACCCAGGGGAACTTTAGAGGAAAATGGCATTAACGCTGCACAGAGACTCGGCGTGTTTCGGGCAGATCCCCGCCGAGCCGGTGGCAAGGGGAACCTGCCACTACCAGGGCCATGGGTCGGGACCCGGTGGAGAGGGCGGGCCCGGGTCTCCCTACCCCCGGCCCAGGAATCATATGGACCCTGGCCACTGGGCCACATTGCCTGGACATGTGGGATGAGTTACCCGGACTCTGGCTACTAGGCCACACTACCCCACTTGCAAGGGGGATTGTATGGACTCTGGCCATTGGGCCACACTGCTCTGATGCTGGGAGTGATTTATATGAACTCTGGCTGTTAGGACACATTACCCCGACCAAGGGGTGATTGTGTGGAGGGAGGCTATTAGGCCGCATCGTGCCGCCCACAGAGAGGGAGCATGTGAACTTGGGAGTGGCGAGATTCTGACACCCCATCCAAAGGGGCGATGCAGTGCCAGGCCCGCCACAACTGTTGGAGAATGTGGGCAACGATCAGGGTCTGACCTAAGGACCCAGACCCCCAAGATAGAGCCAAAGAAGCTTCTGAAATGGCTGCAGGACAACCAACAGCAGCAGGCAGCACAACAGCAGCAGCAGAAAGCACAGTTGCTCCACCAGAGAGCAGTGCAACAGCAACTGCAGGTGGTGCAGCAGCAAGAGTGGCAGCAACAGCTGATTTGGGAGCTGACTGCCCAAGAACAAGCCAGTCAAGAGCGACTATTTCAGTGGGTGGCAACCTTGCTAAGACATGCACCAAGTCCTCCCACCCTGGCGCAGCCGGGGGCGGGGCTGGGAAGGCCTCGGAGGACTACCAGTGCACCTAACAAAGATGGGGCCCGGGGACGACCCTGAGGCCTTTCTCATGATTTTCGAGCAGGTTGCAACTGCCGTCCAATGGCCCACCGCACATTGGGCCACTATCTTAGCCCCGTACTTAACTGGTCCAGCTCAAACTGCATATCGTAACCTCGATCTTCAGGAGGCACTGGAGTACTCTAAGGTCAAGGCAGCCATCTTGGACCAAACGGGCATCAACCCCGAGACTTACGCCAACAACTCCACCGAGAGCAGTATCCGCCGAGGCCAGACCACAAGCCATGGCGCAGTGAAGCCGCGACCTCTGTTGGAGATGGCTAGAACCAGAACACCAGACGAGTGTTCAAATAGCTGAGACCATGGCCCTAGAGCAGTTCCTCCAGACCCTTCTTGCCAGGGGAAAGAGTGGGTTCAGCAGCACCACCCGAAGACCCTCGCTGAAGTGACCTCCATAATGGAGGATTACATGGTAGCAGAGGGAGAAGAGAAGGCTGGCTCCAAATTGGGGAACTTGGGTGAATGGAACCCAACCCCAGCATGGGGGGCGTGCAAGGTGGAGGGGGGGAGCCCCCGTTTGTATGCCCAGCCATCAGGGACCTCACCAACCCCCAGTGAAAGGGACCCAACAGGTATGAACCTCATACGGAGCCAAGATAACCCGTCGGGAAGGCAGAACACCCCGCAAAACACCCCACCCGGAGAAGGAAAGCGAGACCGGTGTTATGAGTGTGGACAGATAAGGCATTTCTGGAGGTAGAGGTGCCACAGGCTTCCACAGGGTTCTCCCCTTTCAAACTCCTCTATGGGAGGAAACCCCGGGAATCCTAGATCTCCTGAAAGAAACATGGGAAGAACAGGAGACCCGGGCCAGAGGATCTGTTCAATATATCCTCCACCTACAGGAGCGGCTCTGAGAGTTGGGAGCCTTGGCATGAGAGAACCTGGTGAAGGCCCAACGTAGTCAAGAGGCTCAGTATAATAAAGGGGCAAAGATGAGAAGTTTTGAGCCTAGGGACCGTGTCCTTTTGTTGCTATCTTCCTCCGACTCTAAGCTGTTAGCAAAGTGGCAAGGCCCCTTCGAAGTGACCAGACAAATAGGGCTTGTTGACTATGAAGTTCGGCTGTCAGGGCGAAGGAAAGACACTCAGGTCTACCAGGTGAATCTCTTCAAGGCCTGGAGAGACCAGGAAGGCCTGATGATCACCCTGTACCCTCCAAAACCCGAGTTGGGGCCATTGGCTGGCGAACTGGTGGAACCAGGGGCGGCAGCCATAGTCCAAGAGCTCAAGCCAGTACAGCAGGAACAGGTACGACAGTTGATATCTCAAGTCCCTTCTCTACCTACATTACATTGATGACATCTTCATCATCTGGACCCATGGGAAGGAAACCCTGGAAGAATTACACCACGATTTCAACAGCTTCCACACCACCATCAACCTCAGCCTGGACCACTAAACAGGAGGTCCACTTCCTAGACACCACGGTGCAAATAAGTGATGGTCACATTAACACCACCCTATACCAAAAACCTACTGTCATAAATATAAAGGGAAGGCTAACCACCTTTAAATCCCTCCTGACCAGAGGAAAAAACCCTTTCACCTGTAAAGGGTTAAGAAGCTAGGATAACTTCACTGGCACCTGACCAAAATGACCAATGAGGAGACAAGATACTTTCAAAAGCTGGCAAGAGGGAGAACATCAAAGGGTCTGTGTCTGTCTGGGTGAGGCTTTTGCCGGGGACAGAACAGGAATGGAGTCTTAGAACTTAGTAAGTAATCTAGCTAGATATGCGTTAGATTATGATTTCTTTAAATGGCTGAGAAAATAAGTTGTGCTGAATAGAATGAATATTCCTGTCTGTGTGTCTTTTTGTAACCTAAGGTTTTGCCTAGAGGGATTCTCTATGTTTTGAATCTAATTACCCTATAAGGTATTTACCATCCTGATCTTATAGAGGTGATCTTTTTCTTTTTACTGTTTCTTCTATTAAAATGTTTCTTTTCAAGAACTGAGTGTCTTTTTTTATTGTTCTAAGATCCAAAGGCTTGGGTCTGTGGTCACCTATGCAAATTGGTGAGGATTTTTACCAAACCTTCCCCAAGAAGTAGGGTGCAAGGGTTGAGAGGATTTTTTGGGGGAAAGATGTTTCCAAACAACGCTTTCTCAGGAACCCAGAGAAATGTTTGGTGGTGGCAGTGGAAAACCAAGGGCAAAGGGTAAAATAGTTTGAACCTTGGGGAAGTTTTAACCTAAGCTGGTAAAAGTAAGCTTACGAAGTTTTCATGCAGGTCCCCACATTTGTACCCTAGAGTTCAAAGTGGGGAAGGAACCCACCAACCGCTATGCCTACCTTCTTGACACCCACCAACCGCTATGCCTACCTTCATGACTCCAGCTTCCACCCTGGACACACCACACAATCCATTGTCTACAGCCAAGTGCTGAGGTACAACCTCATTTGCTCCAACCCCTCAGACAGAGACCAACACCTACAAGATCTTCATCAAGCATTCGCAAAACTACAATATCCACATGAGAAAATAAGGAAACAGATCAACAGAGCCAGATGTGTACTCAGAAGCCTCCTGCTGCAAGACAAGCCCAAGAAAGAAACCAACAGAACTCCACTGGCCATCACATACAGTCCTCAGTTAAAACCTCTCCAACGCATCATCAGTGATCTATAACCCATCCTGGACAACAATCCCTCACTTTCACAGGCCTTGGGAGGCAGGCCAGTCCTCACCCACAGACAACCTGCCAACCTGAAGCATATTCTCACCAGCAACTACACACCGCACCATAGTAACTCTAACTCAGGAACCAATCCATGCAACAAACCTCAATGCCAACTCTGCCCACATATCTACACCAGCAACACCATCACAGCACCTAACCAGATCAGCCACACCATCACCGGTTCATTCACCTGCACGTCCACCAATGTAATATATGCCATCGTGTGCCAGCAATGCCCCTCTGCTATGTATATCGACCAAACTGGACAGTCCCTACGTAAAAGAATAAATGGACACAAATCAGATATTAGGAATGGCAATATACAAAAACCTGTAGGAGAACAGTTCAATCTCGCTGGACACACAATAGCAGATTTAAAGGTAGTCATCCTGCAGCAAAAAAACTTCAGGAGCAGACTTCAAAGAGAAACTGCTGAGCTTCAGTTCATTTGCAAATTTGAAACTATCAGCTCAGGATTAAACAAAGACTGTGAATGGCTAGCCAGCTAGAAAAGCAGTTTCTCCTCCCTTGGTGTTCACACCTCAACTGCTAGAAGAGGGCCTCATCCTCCCTGATTGAACTAACATCGTTATCCCTAGCCTGTTTCTTGCTTGCATATTTATACCTGCCTCTGGAAATTTCCACTACATGCATCCGACAAAGTGGGTATTCACCCATGAAAGCTCATGCTCCAATACATCTGTTAGTCTATAAGGTGCCACAGGACTCTTTGCCACTTTTACAGATCCAGACTAACATGGCTACCCCTCTGAAAGTTGGTATCAGCCTTCCCCACTCTCTTGTCAGCCCAGCCAGGGAAGACCACATTGACCAGCCATCATATCGCCACCATCCCTGGCCACAAAGTGAGGGAGAACCACCGCCCGCTCCCCAAGAAGATGTGGGAGACCATGCGGAAAGAGCTTGAGGTGATTGTTGGCTCTGGGAGTGATCGAAGAGCCAAGGAGTGAATGGTGGAATCCAATAGTGATAGTTCCCAAGCCGGATGGAACAGTCAGGTTCTGCATCGATTTCTGTAAGATGAATGCGGTCTTTTGCTTTGATGCCTATCCCAGGCCCCAAGTGGATGAGCTGCTGAAGCGACTAGGCAAGGCAGAATTCATCTCCACCCTAGATCTGACCAAGGGACATTGGCAGATCCCTTTGTCACCCACCTCCAGAGAAAAGACAGCTTTTCCAACACCATTCGGCCTCTACCAATTCACTATGATGCCTTTTGGGTTTCATGGGCCGCAGTTGCCTTTCAGCGGCTCATGAATCAAGTGCTGAGCCCCTACAATTTGTACACCATGTCGTATATCGATGACGTTTACAATGCCAACTGGGAGGAACATCCCCAGCACCTCGCCAATGTGCTACAAGCTGTGGGCAAGGCAGGCCTCACTGCAAACCCAGCCAAATGTCATTTGGGCCAATGAGAAGTGACTTACCTGGGCTACACAGTGGGCTGGGGGAAATTCTGCCCTTTGGTAGATAAGGTGGAAGCCTTGAAGAACTACCCTACACCCACGAAAAAATGGCAAGTATGGCAGTTCTTAGGGCTGGCCAGATACTATCGACAATTTGTACCTAACTTTGCTACCCTTGCCGCCCCCTGACAGACCTAACGAGAAGCTCCCAGCCACAGAAGGTCCAGTGATCGGAAGACTGTGAGAAAGCCTTCTGCACCCTGCGAGAACAGTTGACCCAGGAGCCAATACTGATAGAGCCCTACTTCACAAAGACCTTTATCCTCCAGACCGATGCCTCAGAAGTAGGGCTGGGAACCGTGCTGTTGCAAGAAGTGGGTGGAGAAAAGCACCCCATTTTGTACCTAAGCCACAAGCTGTTCCCCCGAGAAACCTGGTATTCCACCATAGAGCGGAGGCCCTGGCGGTTAAAGGGGTGGTCGATGCCCTGATGTACTACCTATTAGGGAACCCCTTCTCCTTGGTGACTGACCATGCACCCCTCAGACAGCTTAACAGCATGAACGAAATGAATACATGAATCATGTAGTGGTACCTGTCCCTTCTACCCTATTCCTTCCATGTGTTACACTGGCAGGGAAGACCCATGGGAATGCAGACTTCTTTTCCTGAGTAGGGGAAGAGGAAGGGGAGGGAACGGTCAATGGTCAGCCAGCCCCGGTGGTCTTTTTAACGGGGAGGGTGTGTGACGGGGTGGCCCAGCATTGGTACTACAGGGGTTAACGCTTCCTTCCTAGCAGAGGAAGCCACACCCCTGGGGCTCTTCTGGGCATGCTCCAAATGGAGAACAGGTATAAAAGCGTGCAGAGCTGCTCAGTCTGGGCTGACAGCCGGAGGGGAAGGAGGCATACCGCCAGCTCCCGAGGAAGGACAGCCTGCGCTCCAGGATCTGGAGGCCAGCCAAGCCAGGATGTACCCCGATGCCCAGATGGAGTATGTCACAGAAGGGGAACAGATCAGAGGACCCCCCAAAATGGAGGACCCGGAGGTTATGGTAGGAAGTGACCCAGGGGAATTTTAGAGGAAAACAGGTTAAAGCCGCACAGAGGCTTGGGGTGTTATGGGCGGATCCCCTCTGAGCCGATGGCAAGGGGAACTCTGGCCATTAGGACACACTACCCTGACCAAGGGGTTATTGCGTGGAGGGAGGCTAGCATGTGAACTTGAGAGTGGCGAGGTTCTGACACCCCATTTCCCCCCCGCCCCTAAGGGGCGGTGTGGTGCCAGGCTTGCCACATAAGTGTAGCAAAAAACAAACAAAACCAAAATAAAAACCACTTAAGAACACTCCCATTATCTTTACTTATCTGAACACGGAAGTAGAATTGAGTAGGTAATTAGCATTTGAATATTTGATCATATTTAGTCTCTTTCTGTTCATTCATTTTCCAGGAGCTTCCTATTATATTCTCAAAATTATTTGTTATTTAAATTATTAAATATTTTAGCAAATAGTTTTTGGTCTGTATATTGTGAGAGAGCAATTTGTTCAGAGTATTCATTAACCAATGTTTGAGCAGGATTGCTTAGTTTTGATTGGACAGTTAGGTCTCATAGTATTTGCTCTATTCTCCAGATCGGTGAGGGCAACTCTTAGAATCAGATTTCCAGTGCTCATACATATATTTAAGAATTTAAACATTTGTTTTCAGTAAATATTCTCTCACAAAAGGCTCAAAAAGCTTGACTTCCTTTGCTTAGATAGTCCATGTCCAGCCCAGGCAGAACTGCATTCTCTTGAGAAAGCGTAACTCCCTCCTTTTTACTTTCCAGATGGGGAAATGGGTAGGAAAATAATGGGGTCATGGCTCTGTGTGTGAAGTAATGTGCACTGCATAAGACAGTGTGGTAGAAGTGGTCAAGAAAGAAATCTCAGAGTCCGTGCAGATAGTTCTCGGAAAACATCTGCTCAATGTGGGGAGTGGCAGTCAAAAAAGCTAACAGAATGTTAGGAACCATTCAGAATGGGATAGATAAGAAGATAGAAAATAAGATAATGCTACTGTATAAATCCATGGAACAAGTACACTTTGAATACTGAATGCAATTCTGGTCACCCAATCTCAAAAATATATATATTTGAATTGGAAAAGGTACAAAAGAAAGACAGCAAAAATTATTAAGGGTGTGGAACAGCTTTCATATGAGGAGAGATTAAAAAGACAGACTTTTCAGGTTGGAAAAGACATATGATAGAGGTTTATAAAATCATGAGATTGTGGAGAAATTGAATGAGGAAGCATTATTTACTCGGTCACATAACACAAGAGACAGGGATCACCCAATGAAATTAATATGAAGCAGGTTTAAAAACAAACAAAAGGAAGTGTTACTTCACACAACGCACAGTTAATTTGTGGAACTCATTGCCAGGGGATGTTGTGAAGGCCAAAACTAAAACAGTGTTCAAAAAACAATTAGATAAGTTCATGGAGCATAGGTCCATCAATGGCTATTAGCCAAGATGGTTAGGAATGCAATCCCATGCTCTGGGTGTCCCTAGCCTCTGATTGCCAGAAGATGAGAGTGGACGACAGGGGATGCATCACCTGCTGATTGCCTGTTCTGGTCATTTGCTCTAAAGCACCTGGCATTGGCCACTGTCGGGGGAAGACAGGATACAGGGCTAGATCGCCATTGGTCTCACCTAGTATGGCTGTTCTCATGTTTTTAAGTTGCACAGATGCTACATGCCTAAGAACTCCAAAAGGCATTGCAGAAGATCTTCTCATGTTCCTTGTAGGACAGTATGACTTCACACTACTCTCTGCTATGGTCTGTGACTACAAGACACAATTGAACTAGATGTTTTTAAGTTTGCTAAACATTTTATCTTAAAAACATGATACACAACCTAATGCATTCTGATATGATCAAAGATTTCATCTTCATCATTCTCAAGGCCTAGGTATTTCAGTGCAATGAGCTATAGAATTATGGATACTATCCTTAAACATACAGTCTCAAAATTGAATGCCAAATGCTAACATCACATTCCAAACACCATATTCATAACAAATGACCTATATACTGAGCATAGTGTACATTATAAACACATCTTTATTGCTGAATATATTTTAGTGCCAACTAAACATGTGATAGAGTTTCAAAGGCACCATTTCTATTTGGCTTGTTTGAGTCCTTTAGAAAATTAAGAAGTCTGAGGACCACAAAAACCCCAAAGAAAGGGCATGGGTACCCTGATATGAAATAAGAGCAATTTCTTGGACATAAATATTTACTGACTATAGGTTAACTTCACCAAAATCCAATGTCACATCAATGGTTAAGATGTTCTGATGCCAACTCTGCAATGATTTGTGTATAGAAGTATCACTGAAGCTACTGTATATCTATTACTACTTCTTACTGTATCTGTGAATGTTCATAGATTACCAATTAAGTACTCTTAGGTATTTCATCAGTAATCTGAAAGGATCTGTAAGTATGAGAGTAGTTGAGAGACTTCAGTAAGATATTCGTTAATTTCCAAAAGACCAGATGGGCTAATACCCATATTACTACCTTTTTAATAATAATGTATAAAAGACAAAAACATATGTAAACTGAGGGTCAGAATCTGCCAGCATTATTCAAGCTGCATAGTACAGTAGTCCTTCAGTAGTTCTACTAATGTTAATCAATTTAAGGTACTATTCAAAAGTAATGAAGGCTGGCAGAATCTGGTGCTGAATGTAAATAGTCAGACAATGGTTGGGACACTGAACCAAATGACTGCATCTGAGGCAAAAACATTGGTATCCATAGTAAGACACCCAAACCAATAGCATCTGTTGAGATAGTATCTCTCAGCTCCCATGTTAAGATACACTAACAAACAAAAATCATCATCATGCTATGCGGAATGGCCTGATATTTTAATGGACCCTAGAATAGTGATTTCCCCATGAAAACTTACAAAATGATTCCATCCCTCCATCACAGGTTACATATTTAATTAAAAATACATCATCAAGCATATACTCATCCAGTATAATATCTGTAGTAGACCGTGCCTTCAAATTAAACTGGCAATACATGTCTCTCAAAATTGTGTTTTATAGGTATCACTCACTACTGGACGTCTCCACTGTATAAACTAATTAGCCAAACCCTGCTTTCCACTTAATTAACATAAAGCCTGATGTACGACTGGCTTTAATTCTAGTAAACTGTCATTCATATGCAACTCACAGTAGCACACATAGAGATTTCACTTTCAAAGGACCTAGCTTGTACTTTCATTTTTGGGCTGTTTTTTGATATTTGCAGCTCATCTGTTTTATGTAACGTAACTTCAATAATATTAGCTCCAAGTTAACTGTGCAATAATTCATTCTTGGTACAGCAATAACTGAGCAAACAGAAGCTGGTACCAGAGGCATTCTTTTCTATTATTTATTGTAATATTTTTTCATAAATTTAATGAGAAACATTTCAAAAGCAACATTTTTATCCTTTCATGTTAAATTAATTTACAGTTCTGTAGCTATAATGAAAACACAGAAATCATCAGCAAAAAGCAAAAGTTAATAAAGACAGATTTCCTCAAAGTTACAAGGATTTACTACACTCAGCTACCACAAAATCCCTTCAATTTCTGCCAGGTTCAGTTTGTCTCTCTTTGTTTTTAATTATTTTACACTTACAGTGAAAGTGACATAACAATGAAAAAGTAGAAACAACATCAGGCTGAAAATAATAAAGAATGCAACATATTTTTTAAACGTAAGCAAATGTGATATTTATTTGTGTATTTCACTGAAATTTTCTGCATCTCTGGCATGAACAATGCCAAATTTCAACCAAGGTGTTACACAGTCAATAGAAAAATCTCAAAAATGTCAAAACAAAATTAACTGTACTTCTTTCAAAAAATCTGCTGCAGAGAGGCCATTTGGAACCAATACCAGAGGTGCTGAGCATCTGCAATTCCATCTCAAATCAATGAGATTTGCTTCTGTTCAAAACCTCTCAGGATTAAGCCTACTGTAAGGAACTCACATCCTTAGAAAGGAAACATCAGATCCACCCTTCCCCTTTTTTCTGTTATGTCTTGATCACAAAATTACATTAATCCTGGATGCAAAGCCCACACAATGAGCCTGTTTTTATCTTGGCTAGTCTACAACTTGACAACAGTGACTGAAAACATGCTGGGTGTCTGATCCCAAGCATAATATAATGAAATAACAAGTCTCCAAGCAAATATAGATGGTCCTGCAGAGATCACATATTTTCTGACAATATTTTTCATAGGCTATCAAACCTTTTTTGTTGGTTATCATCATTCAAATTGGAGCCTAAAACAAGATGACTGGTTCTGTTTTTTTAAAAGGATGTAAACATTTCAAAACATGAAATTATGACACCACAGTAAAAAAGAACAGATCAGGTGTTGAGGTTAATATACTGTCATAGCTGTAGTTGGTGTATTGGAAGTGAGAACAGGAGTATTTCATAGCTTTGATCTGGCCTCTTCAAGCAGTTTCTCAGTTTATTGAAAGAAAGGATGTGTCATTTTATTATATACATTGATGAAATACACTTTGAAATAAACAGTACAATAAATAGCAGTGAGCGCACTGTGTGCTGCCCCACAGCAAATGACATTTTGAAGCTTAAAGTGAACTCGTGATGTTCAGTGGCTCCAACTTTTGTTTGGTTTAGCATCCTCTAAGGCAGGGAACTCAAACTCAAATCACCACGAGGGCCACATGAGGACTAGTACATTGGTCCAAGGGCCGCATCACTGACACCTTTCCATACAACGATACAAAAGTATAGTCAAAGATGAAAAAAATGAAGAGTAATATAGTATGCTATTAAAAGTCAATGTATTAACTTTTTAAAAACTGTAATGCAAAGAGGGGTTTTAATAAAATATAAACACTCAGTAATGCACCTCACTCAAACTACAAAATACACATTTACTTTTAGAATTACTTTGGTTAAAGCCCCTCCCCCCCCCCCGACTCTGCCGCCACCTCACCCCTTCCATGAGGCCCCACCTCTGCCTTGCCTCTTACCACCCCTTCCCTGCCCCCATTCCAACCCCTTCCCCAAATCCCCGCCCCAGCCCCACCTCTTCTCTGCCTCCTCCCCTGAGCGCAGCACGTCCCTGCTTCTCCCCCTCCCTCCTGGAAAGTCCTAAGCGCTAGGAGGTAGGCGAAGGAGCGGGGACGCAGCGTGCTCGGGGCGGGGTGGAGGGTGAGGGGAGCTTGGCTGCCGGTGGAGTTGGCACCTATGGTGGGCTGCAGGAAAGAACTCCGCGGGCTGCATGTTTGAGACTCCTGCTCTAAGGAGTCTGGCTATTCTGAGTGATTTCATGCCAAAGAACTGTACAACATGCATATTTAAGAAACCTTGTAAATATGGAGGAATTCCAAACTGCTTATCTAAATCAGATGTATATACATGTAAGTTATATGCAGTTGAACAACTGCATATTAATTCTGCAGAGGATACAATGTATATAATGTAATCAGTTAATACCAACGCTATAAAACACAGTTTGTTAGTATTATTTCTCTAAAAATTAATCCAGATTATCAGAAGTTACATTTCTAAAATTAAAAACATATACATACACACACACACATATATTCATTGTAATTTCAAGGACAACTAAGTTAGCATTGGACTATCATACAATTATCTTGTAATGCAATCTTGGCGGGGGAGGGAGAGGAGAGAAATCTTGTTAAACATTATTAATCTGTCAATCAAGCTTCTACAGTTGTCATACAGACCAACCAAATAAATGTTACACAGAATAGGAAATATAATAGAAATGATCACCTTTTGTTCTGATTGTTACAATTGTTTATTGGTATGCGTGGCATTTTTTGCTTTTCCGTTACCTTTTCAACCATATTAGAAGATGTAGAATTTTTGTAAGCAGTAATTATTATTAAGAATGCAGGCAAAGTTTTCACTGAGACATTGGGATCTGAAGCAGTTGATACTAATGCTGAAAAAAGACCAGATTAAAAAAAAATCAACTCTTAACTGATCCTAGAAGAAGTGCTGTGTGGTCCCTCCTCTTTCTTTCTTTGTAAATTTTGCATGTGTCTTAGATACACTAGTTTGGACAGATGAACTTTCTGCCAACTATATTGTCAATGAGTAACAAACAAATAAGCTGAAGAACTGTTCTGCTATTCTCATTCCTTCTGTCTCTTGCCTCCCTCCTCTGATTCTGCTGAGTTACCCTATGCAAGACCAATGTGAAATAGCATCTTATCATCCAAGCCTCTTCAAACCCATTTTAACCCACAAATGGACCTCTAGATTAGTAGATGCAAGCTACAGAAAACTAGAGCCCCATGTAAAAGATCCAAACAATGCAGACAGTCATACTTTCAGGAATAATTGAACCTGTAGCCTTAGTTGGGCAGAAGACAATTTCCTTACAAAATTGCTCTCAAGACCCTGCAATGAAAGCTTGCATCTTCTAGGGAATTTGAAAATTGTGTAGTTCAGTGCATAGGGCATCCACCCGTGAAGTCGGTGACCCAGGGTCCAGTCCTCCTGCTCCAATCACTCTTTTACTATTTATCCACAGTGGAACAGGAGGGATTGAGAGAGCCCCACATAAGAGTATCTGATATCTCAGTAGTTAGAGCAACCAGCTAAGATGTGGGAAACCCATTTGTATCTTTTCTCCCCTTCTGGGTAAGAGTGGGGAGTTGAACTTGGCTCTTCCACATCCCCAATGTTGAATGGGACCCAATCCAGTAGCCGGCCTCTGATCGTGCCTTCTAGATTAGGCCCTGCACATGGCTTGGGTGGAGGGACACCTATCTCCCCCCCGTGCATCAATCACTCTGGGACTTAGATATCTGGATGCCTAGAGTGAGGGAGCAGTGCACACCCTCAGATGCAGAAACATAGGCGCCTAGGGAACTTTTCTCCTGAAAACTTAGACACAAAGTGAATTTAGGTGCCTGCATGGGAGTCTTATAGATATCAGTGGAGACAAAACAGACACGTCAGAGCCTAAGCCTAGGATTTAGGCATGTAAGTATCTGTGTGAATCTGGGCCTTCCTGGCTCTAGGAATCATCCTGCTGAGCCCCGGTAATGCTTTCTCAGGCAAATTAGCTGTCAACCAGCCAACTAGGAATTTAATTACTTCCAGGTGGGTCTGCGTTGGCATGTTCTCCCTTACAGGAACCTGTCACAGGTAGGATGGTCCCTGACCCCCTAAAAGGGCCACCCCATGTGACGGGCTGAAATTGTATCTCAACCAAAAGATGGCATCTTCAGCAGCACTGTGCCTCTATCTATTTGTTAATTAATGTCTCTTCAGAGGGACGAATGCCACTTATGGAATCACTAAAACCACTTGCTGCAGCCCGCTGTAAGTTTTCCAATTTCATCCAAATACTGACCAGACACTACTGGCTATGAGAGAGGACTAGATTAAACCTCAAAATGGTATGGTTGCCACCTCTACATACACAGAAAGCGCCGTACTTCACATTACTGGATCAAATACACAGAAATAGATATTATCTATCTTGAAAAAGTATACCATAATCTTTTGCTAACCAAAGTACCTGTCTATTCACACATTGTAGAGTACTTTCATTTAAAAGCAAGTGCAGCTTCTGTAGCCTCTGGAAACATACAGTCTGAGATATTAAGGTTAAACAAATGTTGGCAGTCGTATCTATTGCATATTAAACTAATAATATAGTAAAGATGAACTGAACAATACTGTTCACCAAGATCAAATGCAGCAAGCCTAGTGTGAGAAATAACAATACGTCAACAGTGAAGATCCATCTGATTTCCACACTTCCCAATTACTACATACCTTACTACAAAAAGGGGAAAACAAAACTTACCACCAATCCTGTGATATCACTACAACACTGCTGTCAGTAAAAGGGCCCAAATCAGTTTCCATTGAAATCAATGGACGGTTTGCCATTGACTTCAATAGCAGCAGGACTGGGCCCAATAGGTAGGTTGGGGTCGGGGGGAGGAGACCTTTTGCCCTGGTGCTAATCCTAGTGAGTATTGGTCAATTTATACACTGAATACATGGCAATTACTGTGGTGCCCATAAGCTTTTTGTGTTACCATAAAGACCCAAGAGATTATATATATTATATATATATACCGCCCAGGCGGTAGAAGCAGGGGAGCCCCAGGCCCTTTAAATTGCCTCCAGAGCCCTGCTGCTGGAGCCCTGGGGTAGCAGCTGCAGGGCTCCAGCAGCTATTTAAAGGGCCTGGGGCTCCCCTGCTTCTACCGCCTGGGCCCTTTAAATAGCCACTGGAGCCCCGCCGCCGCTACTCCAGGGCTCCGGGGGTTATTTAAAGGACGGGGGCAGTAAAAGCAGCGGAGCTGCAGGCCGTTTAATAGCCCCCAGAGCCCTGGGGTAGCGGGGGCTCCAGGGGCTATTTAAAGGGCTGGGGCTCCAGCTTCCTCTGCCGCCCCAGTCCTTTAAATAGCCGCTGGAGCCCGCTGCTTCCCCAGGGCTCTGGCGGCTATTTAAAGGGCCAGGTCAGTAGAAGAGGGGAGCCCCGGGCCCTTTATATAGCTCCCGGAGCCCCAGGCTGCTGCTGCTACCCGGGGGGGGGGCACTTACCTTACAGGGTGGGCTGGGGCTGGCTCTGACCCCCTCAACCCCACCCCTGCTGCCCT
The DNA here is from genome assembly GCF_965152235.1 of Eretmochelys imbricata. NCBI lineage: Eukaryota > Metazoa > Chordata > Testudines > Cheloniidae > Eretmochelys > Eretmochelys imbricata. Next base: position 149,175,511 of record NC_135572.1, read on the forward strand.
AGGCCCCGCCCCCTTCGGGGGGCCAGAGCTGGCCCCAGAGTACCGGTAAATCACTCGACTTACTTTCACCCCTGGTGGTGATATATGCAAAATTATTCTGGTCAAAAAGGCTGTCACTTTTGGTAGTGTGATCTACCAATCTACAGTTAACCACAGCTGTACATGATAGGTAAAGGGGAAGTATATTGAATGGTTAATATTATGAAAACTTGATGTACATGCATACGGAGGAACTTGTGATATGCTACTTATAATCTCATTAAAAAATGGAGACATTGTGTGGTTTATAAATCCTGGAACTGAATTACTTTTCAGTGCAGTCTGAAAACCTTCAACAAAATAGGTCTTAGCAGTGCAAAGTGGCTGCCATGTCAGGTGCTCTACAGAGAATCTTTCCTTAACTTTCTTTTATTCCTCGTCTTTGCATTCCATTACTTTAGTTTGAATTTAGCATAGGGATGCACAATTAGATTTTAGTATCTGCCACAATATTTTTGCCTTACATCCAGATTAACAGAGGTTCTCAATTATATATCTCAGATGACCAAATCCATATTTTCCTGCCTAATAGATTTTTGGCTGACATACAAAATATTTCCCAATTTCTTCCTTTTACTTGTCTGAGGAACATAATTTTTACTTATCTGGTCCCATGGAAATATAATCATCTTTGTCTAGAGTACAATCAGAATTCAAGTCAAGCTTTTTGGAGCAGAGCAATCTTAAGTATAAATATGGGAGGCCATCAAATCATCTTTTTCAAGCTTGCCATATAGCAGAAAGTACTTCCCTTAAAATCCACAATGGATTCCACAAACAATTTAAGTTAATTATTCCACTTTTCAGACAAATGTGCTTCTATAAGCAACAGAAGATAAATAGGTAAATTAAATGCAGATTGTACTATATCACTACAGGATGTGATTAAAATCTCTTATATAACATTGATCATCAAGAAAATAAGTATGACAGAAATCTTTGGAAGTTGTATTATCTGTGATCTCCACTTCAAGCAATTTGGAGTTGGGTGGGCCAAGACTAAACGTGGCACAAACATAGCAAAACTGCAGGGACCCCACCTAACCACTCTCTAGGATTGAGGGTACTGTGTTAAAACAAACTACTTGAGCATGGATGAGGCATATTAAAGGGCTATGGAAAAAATGGGACAGAGGGACCAACTTCTGGAGCATTTCAGAGTGATGCTGCCCAGAAAAAAACATTCATTCTATCCCAGTTTCTACTACTGATTGTGATTATTTTTGTTCTCTAATATATCCTGTATTAATGACTCTCTACCTCAGGGCTTGTCTACATGAACACTCAGATTGTGACAAGCTGGGGTGTAAATCTTCCTCACATTAGCTTGCCATAACTCACTCTCTATGTGAACCCTGCTGCCCTGTGCTAAAAGTTCCCTAGTGCAATTTAATCTAATCCTGTTTCAAAGCAGAATAGATGCGGGGCGCACTCACAATATTTTCACCTCATACATACAACTGCACGCATCCCGCAGCAGTGGCTCGGCTCCCTGCTCCCGTCATTGTAACCCAGCACGTAGGGTCTAAGCACCACTCAGGTTTGGTTCTGTGGCCTCTCAGTTATGACAGAGGGGCTGCAGGGCAAAATCTGAATGGCATTATGTCCCAGTGCGCTGGATCTCAATGCCACTCTGTCATAAATATAAAGGGAAGGGTAAACACCTTTAAATCCCTCCTGGCCAGAGGAAAAACCCTTTCACCTGTCAAGGGTTAAGAAGCTAAGATAACCTTGCTGGCACCTGACCAAAATGACCAAAGAAGAGACAAGATACTTTCAAAGCTGGAGGGGTGGGAAACAAAGGGCTCTTCTCTCTGTCTGTGTGTTGTTTTTGCTGGGACCAGAGCAGGAATGCAAGTCAGAACTCCTGTAAAAAGTCAGTAAGCAATCTAGTAGATATGTGTTAGATTCTGTTTTGTTTAAATGGCTGATAAAATAAGTTGTGCTGAATGGAATGTATATTCCCGTTTTTGTGTCTTTTTGTAACTTAAGGTTTAGTTTAGATGGATTCTCTATGTTTTGAATTTGATTACCCCGTAAGGTATTTACCATCCTGATTTTACAGAGGTGATTCTTGTACTTTTTCTTTAATTAAAATTCTTCTTTTAAGATCCTGATTGCTTTTTCATTGTTCTTAAGATCCACGGGTTTGGGTCTGTGTTCACCTATGCAAATTGGTGAGGATTTTTATCAAGCTTTCCCCAGGAAAGGGGGTGTAGGGCTTGGGGGGATTTTGTGGGGAGAGACTTTCCAAGCGGGCTCTTTCCCTGTTATATATTTGTTAGACGCTTGGTGGTGGCAGCAATAAAGTCCTGGGACAAAAGGTAAAATAGTTTGTACCCTGGGGAAGTTTTAACCTAAGCTGTAAAAATAAGTGTAGGGGGTTTTTCATGCAGGTCCCCACATCTGTACCCTTGAGTTCAGAGTGGGGAAGGAACCTTGACACACTCAATTTGGGAACATTCTCAGTGGTGGGTCCCAGAGCAAACTGCTCCTCCTTTTCCCACACTGGGCGGCTTTGCCTCCTGATTAGTGTCCTGCCACAATGTCCATATGGCTGAGAATGCCACTGAGGTAGACTAAAGTGCACTGTGGAGCTTTTAGTGCTTGGTAGGCTAGTGCGAGATACATTTACACCCCAGCTTGCCACGAGCTAAGTGTTGGTATGGACAAGCTCTCATAAGTCATGCTACCACAGCCCTTCCCAGCTATCTGTTTCAAAACTGTATTAGTTTGTGTGTGAAAAGTGTCCACTACAATCCGTTTTTAAGCCTGACCTTCCATGATGCTTACAAGGGAAAAGTGTTGAACTGGGTCAGTGGTAGTCATTATTCCTACCATTATTTTTAATACAATATTTTAATTTGGTCACCAGCAAGACTTCCCTTCTTAATGCTCAACCTTTCGGAAAACAGACTTATTTCTGACTGCTCCACTTCACATAAATTAAAGGAATGGCTATGTCCTTGGTGAGGTGTGGTGTTATGTTGCATGGGGCCTGCTTGGCTTTTGGAGCCCCTGATTAAAATTCCAGCACCAATTTAAAAGGCGGGTTGGAGTAACTTCCCTGTCGCTGCTGCAGTCATCCTCTTTTAAGACATGAATAAACTATTCCTAAGTGGATTTTTATTCCTGGAGCTCAAAGAAATGATTCTGAAAAGCAACATTTTAAAAACTTGGAACATTCCAAAACTGTGATGTCAGTGAGTTTTTAGGAGAGAATAGCCCTGCACTCTAATGATGTATTTCTCTTCTTTGACCTGACTCACAGCTTCTAATTACACTGTACTGGTACCATCAATATGATCAGAATTTTTATCAGGATGAAAAACACAAATATGTCTAGCAACTGCACTTAATATGAATTTGCTTGCCAAATAATGCTGTCTTCTAACTTTATTTTAGTTATAAAAAGATGTTTAAATGGTAGATCAAATAAACAAATTTCCCTTTCTTCTTTTATATGCAACACCCTTTGTGTGGGGGATTTCTTACAATTTAAGAGTGATAAATTTACTGGGAACTGCCAGCAGGTGTTCAATACGAACACAGTACTCCACTTGGAATATCTAAGCTGTCCATAGCACAAACTGCACTACTAATTATGATTTACTTAGCATGTTTTTCTAGTTATAACTAAACTATATATATAATATATATATATATATATATATAATATATATATAATATATATATATATATACACTTTCTTCAACACACTCTACTCTGGAAAGAAGGCTTCATATATTTTGCCATGAAAATGTTATATTGTTTTCTTTATCAATAAAGTGTGATACTTGTTTATATTACAATTGCTGTGAAGTGAAACATGTCACTTTTTTTTCTATAACAGGAATCTTTAAGAATATTTGCTTCCTCCCAATTCCACTTAATAAGTGCCAGATCAATTAACTGAAAAATAAAATAAGAAAGATTTGGTATTTACTAACAGAAATACAACATCTGTAAAACAAATACAATACGACTTGTAAAACAAGACACTTTGGTGCAGAGTGCACAAATAAAACCATTAAATTCCCACATGAACTGTGCAGCATTTAACACTTTTACTCTTTTTCTCATTAAAAAAGGTCACTCCAAATGAATCAATCACACTGTTTTTTGATGTATGCATTGCATTCATTCCCCCCGCAATTTTCTTACTACTCTCTCTCTTTGACATCCAGCTAGGAAGAACAGCTGTGGCACTGCAGATTTACCATTGACAAACAGCATCTAGACTTCTCTGGAAATACTCAGCTCATAACTAACACAGCACCATGCAGCAGCTTAGTGGTACACGGCTGTTCTCAATTCTCATCTTCTTTTTTTCTCATTCCCATTCCCCAGAGCACCAAAACCCTCCTGTTCCTCTTCTCCACACCTTTCCCTACACCAAAACACACGGCGATACTGGAAAATACCATTGTGGATAAAGCTGAATAAAATCATATAGGCTCAGAATCAAGTACAGCAGGATGCCAATCTTTCAGAATGTTGCTTGACCACCATGCTGGCTGTGAAACATTCATTTTTTCATTCTTTGAAATAAAAATACAGCACCTCCATATGGAACCATTAAAAAAATCCTATCCAGAGGACAGGTGGTAGTCAGTAATTAAAAACAAACATAATTAAAATTACTTTTTACATCAGTCTTTCATTTAAATTTCCCAGTATGTCCTGTCTTCTGTATGCTTGTCCTTTAAGACTTAACCCTGCAAACTCTTATGTGTGTACTTATTTTTACATGTGAGAATAGTCCCATTGACTTCAGTAGGTCTACTCCTGTGCATGTTTGAAGGATTATAGACTGTCAGTTCTTTGGGGCGATAACTATCCTTATCCTTGTGTTACGTATAGCAGCACATTCATCTTAATGTAGTGGAAATGTATGACATTTAAAACTGCTTTAAGGGCTCTTGGGCCCTTATGTCACTTGTCTAAAACATCTGTTTATAAAAATAAACAGATTTAAAAACTGAACTAATTGAACCTGAACTCTGCACCTGAGAGTAAGGCTTTTTGTACTGTACTTCATGTATATAGTACATCTAGTGAAGCCAAAATTCTGTCTGAGCTACTACTCTGCAAAAGTAACCCTTTTCTTCTCCTCAATTCTTTTCCCAACCCCTAACCCAATGACCAGCTATCATTCAATTTAAAATACAAGCACTGATAAAAAACATTCCTTTTGTATAATTTTTTTATAAAATGGTCCTATCTGAAAACTAGTGGTACTGTATGAAGACAGGGGAATAAGAAGTTTGTAAGGATTATAGGCCTAACTAAAAGGATTGTAGTTTAAGTTTTCTTTTCAGGAGAATGTTGGCAGTTCCCAAGTGTTGCCTTCCCTGCGGTGTCATACTGGCAATATGCTCTCAATTTAGAACTCAAGATTTAAAAAACTGGATTCACCCCAGCAAGCTAATGGCGGCATAGCATATTATTATTTGGATGATAACTTGAGGGGAATCCCTGTTAAAGAAATAAGAACCATATCCTGGGTACATAAATTTGGAGGCCAAAGGCTGGAGTTTATCTGCCGAGGACATGGTTTTTTCTGAGCTACCAGAAAGAATCCTTAAGTTATTTCTGAAATATGCTCTTACCACTCTCATCCTTTAACTCCTTCCTTTCAATTTCCCAAGATGCTAACTCCACATCCTTCCATCCTAAAGGTCATTACCATTTGGTTTTAAAACTTATAAATACCTCTCCCCTTCAATTCTTTCCTCCTCTTTTCCCTTTTGATCTCTCTCTTTCAACCCTCTGTTTCCCCTCCCTCCTTCTCCCACTGATGTATTGATCTCAGGGACTCCTGGGATCCCCTTATTAAAATCTGCCAAGAAACTGAGGGGAAAGTTAGGTGATTTCCCTGACCAAGATGGAGTTTACTCCCATCTGAATACTACTAAAGAATCCCTGCCAAAGGTGAATTTTCCCTAAAAGTAATATAAATACTGAGAAGGGCAAACACTTTGCCTGTAGATTCAACTAGACAGTTCCAAGTGATTTTTTTTTATAATATATCCCAAGGTAAGATACCTCTCAGACTCACTTATTCAGCTGTTCATCGTGGGATGATATGTAGCCATATCATATATGAGGTTGCAACAGCATTTCTGTGTAAGGCTCAATGTTCAAACTGTTCTAAAATTCACAGGCAGTCAAGATGGGCCTGACAATTATTATGCCACTTCAGAACATAAGGTAAAGTTTGTGATGTAATATTGGTGGTTTTTCACTGTAAAAAGCAAATTTGCCCGGTCAAATTTGGTAAAAAATGTAAGATCTTTTAGATATAAATGCTTATACATATTTATTGGAGAATCCTTAGCAGACAGAGTAAAGAAATTTACTTACTCACTGTCCAGATATTAGCAAGCAACTAGATAGTGCCTTTGTAAATCAGCCACCCAGAGCACAGGGAGAGAATACTCTTATGGACACATCAAATGGATTACTACAAAATCACTTTTTTGACATTAAAATCAAATAAATCCAACAATAACTTTACAGCTTCCTTTTTTACCTCCCTGTCAGCTATGTTCACCACCCAATCCCAAACACCTTTTGCTGAGGTAAGGCCATTCTTGTGACAAGATTCACGTATTCTGCTTTAAGTTTAAAACCGAGTTGGAAGGACTCTTTATTCTCTCAAAGCACTGCTATGTTACCAACTACAAGAGGTGTATCTAAACTCTCTGCTACTGAAAGAAGGCTGCTACAGGAAAACAAGGTGGGTTTCTCTCACAAGCCATGGTGCCAGGTGCCAGCCTGAAGCAAGTCTGAGAAGAAATTTGGACACGGACTCCTCAGTTATTATCAGCTTCCTGTGTTTTTACTGAAAACTAGCATTGAGTTTATATAGGACATCTACCATTCATTTTAAAATATAACTTAAGGTACATCACATTACTCTCATTTTTGGTATAAGCACATCGTCAGCTCTTGTGGATGTAAAGTTGTTCAGGTACTGGGGGAAGTGAACATAACTGAACAAGGTAAGGTAAGGGGGTCAGAGAAATATTTTGTTACACATTTCAGGCCAATAGTATTAACCCAATGATATATCCTTTACAGTAACCATACCCTATCTAAGGAACTCTTGGACCTTTGGTATCAGAATGTATGTGTTATAAGGACCATGGCATTCAACAACAGAGTTCATTTTGATTGTGATACAGTTGCTACCTCATAAACAGGAAGCACTCTCAGGTTATCATTTAAATAAACAGTTGTCACATGGATTCTTGCCTTCTTAAATTTTACAGGGATATAAACATCTAATTTTACTGATCTACAGGCTTAATTTATAAAAATTACATTGATATAATAACAGGATAAATCCATGCCAATTTCTGAATAATGTCTAATATTACATAAACTGGAAAGCAATGTCACATATAATTATTGCTACAAAGACAAACCACAAGGGTAATTAACACAGCTGAGATTTCATATTACCACAAGTGCTAAAGCAGACAGTAAAGTTCATTATTTTCATCTCCCGCATACGGCCATGTATCAATCTAGGCCTCAAGGGAACACATGATGTATTTAAATTAGCTAATAAAACACAACATATAATTACATAACTCCTTGGAGTAACTAGTATGTAAAGTGTGAAAATTCTCCAGAAAGTGTTATAAATGTGCAAATCACCTCAACTATTACACTGCTGTCAGTTCAGACAAATGATGCATGCAAATACATGCTCGTAGAAACAAACATTGCATTATAATGCACAGGTTTAATATAATTACATCATCAGGAAATCAGAATGTGCAGTTACGTTTGACTCCCCATCCCTCAGTGAATGAACTGTTAAGTGCTGAAGGCATATTAACCTTATTTTCTACTCATGAGTTCTGATCTAATGATTTCTGATCAACAGAATCTAAAGGAACACCTCTAAATGTGTGAAGTCCCCAGACAAATTATTTATGTTATAAGAAGTCCTATCCACCCAATGGAACATTAATTTCCCTAGTTGCTTCAAAAAATATTGAGTTTGAGAAAGGATAGCAAAATCTTAGAGGTTAGAGACATGTTCCCTTGATATACTCAAACCATTAGTAACAAGAGAAGAAATAAATATACACTTGACCCTTAAATTTAGGGGTTTTCCAATATTTCTGAAGATAAAATCTTTATCAAAGATGTATTTTTCTACTTAATGTCCTCAAATTATAATGGGCCAAATTCATTTTGTGGGCCAATGGAATTACAAGAGGGAAGAAATAGCCCATTAATTAGCACCCTCTATCATTATTTTCACAGTTCCTAAAACCTCTCTGACACACACTATTTCTGGGTCAACTATACCTCTTTTGTAGTGCAAGTTTGTTTCAACAGATTTTAAAAAGACAATGCTAAAACTTGGAAGTTTCCTGAGAGTCAGTGGAAAAAAACACTACTTGGAAACCTACATTTAGCTTCACATACTGTGGTCTTAATTCATCACTGCTGAGTTCAAAAATCCTGCCTCAAAGCCCCAGTGGCAAAAGTCAGCCTGGGAGACCGAGGGAGCTTAAAAATGGGCACAACTTTTTGGGAAGTGGTTATGGCCCGGATATACATTAAATCAGCACTTCCCTTTACCAGCATTCACTGGTGGAGCTGCAGAAGAGCTTTATTGAACAAATGCCCTACCTACCAGTGGTCCTGAGGGCAAACATTGCCTGTTCTACCTTGAAGTGAACTCCCCCTAACTTCTCTGGGATTGGCTGGCACAGTGAAGTTGAAATTCAGACTTGTCTATCTCTTGTGGCTGTCATGACACTTTCTGTAAAGTGAAGGGGATACTCTTAGTATTGAGGACAACGTTCCCTCTCCAGTTAGTTGTTTAATTTTTCTTCTAGCTTGACTATGTGGCTGAAGTTTCCCTTATTATCTTTTCTACTCCATTCTACACATTAATATCTCCAGCAGAAAAGAATAGCAAAACACCATCACTCTTAAAATCCCATTAGCGTCTGGCCCTTTCTTAAAGCATCTTTTCACACCCACTTGTTTTTGAGCACGTTGCCTGTAACAGTTAATTGGCAAACCTGATGCCCAAACTGGTGTATGAACTAGTGCCTGCTGCAAGTGGCTACTATATTTCTCTGTGCATGATCACAACATTACTAGTGTCTAACTTGCTGTCTTGTAAGTGCTTTGACACATATTCATAGGAAAAGTGTACTGAAAAGCTAGATCTAGATTCAGTTCTATTGCATATTCTCATCTCCTCATGTTTAAAACTTAATTGCCTGTGGCCTGCTGTGGGAGATTTATGCACAAAGCCTCTAACTGACAAGCTTTTGGTTTCAATCATATGTGTCTTAAAACTAGAGCTAGCCAGAAATTGTCTGACAGGACGTTTTTCCACCAAAGAATGCCATTTCATGGAAGCTGAAACATCCCACAGAGATAGTTTGATTTAGACTAAAGTCTATGGAAAACAGGCAGGCTTCCATCAGAAACCTGGCTGGTTTCCTCCCACCTTACCTACCTGGCTCCTCAGCAGCCCACTGGATGGGCTAATGAAGAGCCAAGAGCCTGGAAGCTCTGGGAATCATGGATCCAAAGTTCTCAGGTTTCTCTGCAGCTCACTAGGCAGGCTGACAGGAAGCCAGGAGCCTAGAAGCAAAGGGAACCCCAGCTTCCAAGATCCCAGCTCCTCAGCATCCTGGGTTCCCATGGTCTTTGGCTTAGGGCCAGGCAGCTAAGTGGATTGCCTTGGAGTAGGGGACTGCTGGACTTTCAGGGTCTGTAGCCTTGTGGCACCCAGCCCCAGGATTACCGCAGGCCTGAGGCCCCCAGGGCTCTCCCTTTCATGTAGAACTTTGAAACGTTTGGTTTTCATTCCAAATCAGAATGAAATCAAATTCTGAAATTCTATGCAAAATGCAATTACCTTTCTGTACCACAGCTCTGCTTAAACATTCTTTATACTAGCCCAGGTGTTCCATCTTACATTAATTTAGGAGGGCAGGGGGAGGGGGGAAAGTGTAAGCTGCAACCATCCCCCTACAGAATTAACATGAGATGATCCTCACCAAATGCAGTTCAATTTAATAGGCTGAGCTTTAAAATAAATTAAAGATACAATCTTTATTTGATCATTTTCCATACCTTGTTCACTGTTATGATCAGAGTCACAGCACATGGTAGACTCACTCCATAATAATTGTCTTTGTTTGAAACACTTTAAACTTTCTCCAAAAGAAAAACAAAACGCTTTCATGTTCTGTAAGTTTTGCCTGTCTTCGTTGCTTCATGACAACATCACATAGCAAACATTAAGGGCTCTATTTCTATTCTCAAGAAAATAATCTTCTGGATGGCACTTGAATTTCACTGGAATTGCTAGAAAAGCTAATGTGTTCCCTCCCTCTTTCCCAGTTATTTATTGCTTTATGGATGCTTCCAACTTTCCTTGTCTGCTTGTAAGAGATCCACTTTCATTCACACACTACCCTGGGTTGTATAACTCAAAGGGGAAGAGTAAGAAGTAGAAAAAAGAAGAAAAAAAAAAACAGGTCACAGTTGTGCAATATATACATGTCGTTTTCATTAAATACATCAAATTGAAAAAGCAGCTTTTATAAGGCACTGAAACCTGGCCTGTATGGACTTCAGGGCTCCCTTTTGCCCACTGACATGGGGTCCATCAGCGGAAACCCATGTCTTGCATTTACTAGTCACTGGCCCTTTGGCCATTCACCAACACTGGACACCTGCTGCATGTTGTGACCAGCTGACACTCGTACAATTTCTAATGTTAAAAATTCCTACATCCTGTATCTATTTAATCTGTGTATTACCCTAATCATAATGCTATGAGGAAGGGGGGGGAAAACATTAATCCCCGGCCAATTTGGCCCAGATGGGAAAAGTTACTTCCTGAGCCTTTGAACAGACAATCAGTTAGACAGAGCAACATGAAAACACAGTTCCTATACAATATAACTTATATGGAGGGAGCACGTGTTCTGCTAAAAATGGGGCAAGGAGCCTGGGGGAAAACAAAACAAAACAGGCCAAGCTTTAAAGAAATGATTGTGGGAGGAAAGAGCCAATTGACTTGCACCTCTGTGGTTCTCCAATGGCAATGCCAGGGAAGAGGGGCTTATCCCTATATACATTCCTCCTTCATCCTAAAGCTGTCCGGCAGCTTGCAGATCCAGTCAAGTTTCCCATCCATTAAAACAGCGTGTGACAGTGATAAATATTTACTATCTATACAATTAATTTTAAAGGGAAGGCAGTGTGGAATAATGATCACTGAATTGGGAGTCAGGAGTAGAGCTAGCAGGGAAATTTCTTCATGAAGTTTTTCAGTGAAAAAAGCCAATTCATCATAACCAAAATTTTGCGAAACAAGGTCGGGTTTGACAAAGTTTCCCAACTCACAAAAAACTGAGAAAAAAGTTTTGAAGTTGTCAATACATTTTGTTTTTACAATTTTCAATGAAAAATTCTGGATTTCCTGTTCAAAATGGATTTCCTTTTAAATTTAAACTGAAAAAAAGGTTAAAAATAGATTGAAATAAAAATGTTCCAAATTAGCAAAATGTAACATTAGAATAAACTAATTCTTTTTCATTTTGGGTCATTCAGTTTGTGAATATTTTCAGGATTTTGACTATTCATCCTAATTTGAGATGTGAAAATTTTTTAAATCTTGGAAATTATTCACGTGATAAGAAAAAACATTTCTCGTCCAGCTGTAATCAGGAGTTCCTGCATTGTAATATTGGCTCTGACACTCATGGTCTGCCTTTGGGTAAGTCACTGCACCTTTGATCTCAGCTTCCCTTCTTGCTTCTTCTTACATGGGGATAGTAATGCTTACCAACAAACATCACAGGTTCTTGTGATGATTAGTTCATGTCTATAGATTACTTCACATGCATAACGTGCTGTATGAATTCTAATCACATTATGAAATAACACTGATCAAGTGATGATATGACCTTTGCAGTATGTATCATGTATGCATAATGTTTATAGATAATCATTTATTTGCTATATTGTAAGTCCCTTGGGATAAGGACCATTGTCCTTTCTGTTTTGTAGAGCAACACGTACATTGCTGGCCCACAATAAATAATAAGAATAATTTATTAACTTGCTCATATATTCTTTTTAAGATGATGGTTTGGATTCGTGAACAATGCTATCATCATACCCAGAGAATCAGCTATACGCTATTGAGCGAATAGAAGTGGATGAAGGCTAGCAGTTTGTTCTCCAAATAAGTTCCATACATATTAATGCTTAATTGAATAGAAGAATTACCTTTATCATTTGAGGAATATTCCCAGTCTTTAGATCAGAAATCTGAAATCAATCTCACACATGATAAGTAGTGCAGTACAAAGCAAACACTTGAGCTGTTTCAAAACACAGCCCTGAACTTAAAAGTTAGTGAAACTCAGTCCCTGTCATCTGGTTTGCAGTGCTGCACTACTTTTAAATTAATTATAGGCCACTCTTATAACAATTATGATTTCATGTAATACAGAATCGTGCTAATCACCTTTATCAAAAAGAGTTTTTTCCCTTAAAGCACCCAGCAGGACTTCATTTACCTCAATGAAAATGCCCTGGATTTCAGTATGGGAAAGAACAGGCACTTTCCCACCCTATACCGTTCCTTACATGAGGAGGAAAAAAATTCCAACAAATTTCATAGTGACATCAACCACATTAATTCCATTCAAGAGAAAGACATTTCCTAATCCACTTGTGCTTGCAGCACTCATGAATTATGAGGTTTTTCTGGAGGATTAAACATGCTATGAAGTGGCTGATAAACAGTGATAGGCAAATAGTCTAGCCTAGCCAAAAGTATCATGCTCTAGAGAGAGAGATTGACAGAGAGCTAGAGAAACAAAAAGATATTTCATGAAGATATTTTCCCCCCTTCTACCCATCAGCCTTCACTGAAAGTCAAAAATTACTGCTCCATGGGTGGACAGATATATATGAATCAGTTGGGAGTAAGTGACAATAAAACAGCTGCTGCTGTGCCTTTGCATACTAATGTTTCTTTTTAATATGTAAGAATCACTGCTCTTGCTGCACAGCCAAGATCAAACAGTGAACAGAATGGTGTTTGCATCTTGAAAAGGAAGCAAACAGAGATACTGCTACACATTTTGCCCTTCATATATTGAGAAGACATTTTTTAAAAACATAGCAAAAGCCTTGATGAAAATTCAGACTTATGCCAGTGCAACAATTCCTTTAAAAGACAACTCCCAAGGTTTAAAAAAAATTATTTTAACTTACAATACAGTTATTTCTTATTTCATTTACTCAGTGGGTCTAAAGTTGAGCCGAATATAATGTTAAATGTTTCTTTCTCATATTTTATTGTATGTGCTCTGCTTTCTTCATCCAAGGATGACTCCCTCCACAGTAATTTTAAAAAGCATTGCAGGCTGCAAACATGGTATTTCTGACCAAATATAACTCTATTTCTAATAACTTCAACTATATTTAAGAATAAAATACTAGACTTCTGTTTGCAAGGAACTCTGTTTTAGTGGATGAGCCATTTTTATGTGACATACAAAAGTTACCACGCCAACTTAAATTATTGCTAATATCGCACACAACCTAGAAGTGTAAAAGGAGAACTTGGAATATTTTTTAATTCCAGTAGCAATCAAAAAATAAGATACTTGAGAGTGAAAAGAGATGGACTGTATGGGATATAAATGGTCTAATTCAGTACAGCAGGATCTCCCATTCATAACTACTTCTCAAGGATCATACCAACTAAAGTCAGACATAGAGGAGTGAAAATTTTGAGTATTTTTTAAATAAAAACATTGGATAACCATAATCAACTTTTCAAGCAAAAAAGATTTGATTTCTAAGGAATGCAACATTTCTGACTTTTAAAGTACAGTGTAATGGAGTTTATTAATAATGCATTAGCATTACAATGGAAAAACGAGTTATAGTAGAATAAATAGTATAAAGTGCATTTGAGAAAAAAGGCAACGCTATCTCTAACCTAATGTTATTTATGGAACACAATCTCTGTAATTTTCAATTAATTCACATTTAAATTAATGTACAAACAAATTAACTATTATCGTCTCCAGACTCTGGAGTTTCCAGATTTGGATGTGGGTGAATTTATTACCAAGGTGAAGCTAAAGCACTGTAAGTACATTTTACCATACAGCTCTGCCTTATATACACCACAATAATTTAACAAATCTGTGAACACACATCCCTATTAAGGGAGCACAATGTAAATATAAGTGCCTCAGCCATAGTTTTTCATCTCTAATGATGGATCTTTTCTTATGAAGACTCTCTTAAAAAAAACCAAGAAAACATGCCACCTTCTCTTTCTTAACATTAAAGGTAGAGAAAGCATTTTTTTTTATCCAGGGAAAATAATTGTCTGAAAATTGTATGATCATTAACTATGACAGGCCATCTTCTTTTATTCCAACTGAACACGTTAACAAAAATCAACCAAATGCAAGATTAATATTTTTGAAGTATTTGAAAGTAATGGAGCAAAACTAATTCAGTTAAACAACAGAGAATAAACTAGACACAATATATACAGGATTGCTATAAATATCAGAAATGCATAACAAACACTCATATGTGTCAATAACTCTTACTTTAAGACTCTGCATCAGCACCATAATTAATTTTTCTGCAATATAAAATCTAAATATCTGTTTCAGCAAAGTTTATTTCTGTTTGTTTTAAGTTGTGCTTCAAAACACACAGTATCTCATTCCATGTCTAAATGACTCAGTCACTGAAAGATCAGGATGTTAAACAGAATCAGAATGTGTGTCACCCAATTTTTAAAGGAATTCCCCAAAGCAACAATTAAACATCGGTACCACAATCAGTATTATTTTCAATTTCATTTCAGTTTAAAATAAGCTAAACAGCATGCACAAGCACAAAGAAATCATTATCTTGCATTCATGCAGGTCTATGTAGCTAAAACACTTGACTTACCTGCCACTGTTTCATGAGCTCCCGAACCTCTTTCGTGTCCTCTAGTATCCTTTCCTTGTGTGTAGCATCCTGCAGGACATTGGCAGTTGTCTCTGCTTCTGTAAGCCAGGCAAGGAACTTTTCCAGATCCAGGTAGAACTGTTGCAGCAGCCTTAGAGCTGCTTCCAGTTCAGCTTCTCGCTCACTAACCCTGTGCAAGCACAAACAGTCAAATGCAGTACTCACAGAAATCAAAACAAGTGTAGATTTTTTAAAAACAAACAAACCCACAAACCCACAGCAGGTTTTTACTGTACTAATCAAGAGAAGACAATTTGTAGATAAGCTACTATAATGAAAGAAAATGTACATAAGAATGATGCACTATATACTGTATGCCCTTCCATCCCCCAAGCTAATGTTCATCTCTGTCTTTTTGGATGGTGGGAGGAGGTACACAATGACATTTTTCAACTGCAATCTAGAGGAAATGACATTACTTTGGTAAAGAACACCATGTACTATACCTGAAATTTTGGAACTCAAACAAATCAAGGTTAATTCCTTTCAAATATGATCAAAGCTTTTTCACTTATCACGCATAAGCCTGCTGCTGCCTGCAAGCTTGTTTAATTTTTGGAAATCACAAAGTAGTTTTTGGTCACTGAGTGGCAAGGATAGTTTACTGCAATTAATAATTTCTCTAAGTTGCAAGCTTTGGGAGCTGTATTCATCACCTTGTGTCCTAACAATGCAGAAGATGTTCAAAGGGTCATGAAGCTGCTCTACCATATAGAAAGGTCTTACACAAATTATACAATGAAACAACCATAAAAAGATCTATATCAGCTTTTTAATAAAAGATCACCTTTGAAATCTCAAGAATATTTCTCTGCCTTTGGCAAAAACCTAAATTATAACAATTTGGTAAAGAAGAATATTCAAGGACCAAGCGTTCCTGTAATAAAAACCCCTTAGGTATATGGTAAATTTGGTCTGATCCATCAGAACTAGTAGAAAATTTATGTCCTATTTGCACACACAGTTTTTGATTATTAAATTTAGGCTCAAAATGGATTAAAAATTCAAACACCTGCATGTGACACATCACTTATTAATATGTGACTGTCAATTATTAAGCAAAACTATAATTTATTTGGACAGTAACTTTATCATGGGAAGTGCATACTCAGCAATAAACAACTCCTGAAGATCTGATGGCAGCACTGCTCATGCATGAGTTGTTTATTCATCATGGGAGATGTTTTTGCTGAGCACACATTCTTCAGCAGTGTAGTTATTGCTAACACAAGATAGAAGCCTTCTCTTTTGTCTTCACTGCATTAGCTTGGAATGCATGGAATAGGTTCAGAAAGTGTTAACCATTCATAATAAAAGGGTTGAGTCTAAACATTTATCATCTCATAAATATAGTTTAAGGTGTGATAACTGAACACTAGCTCCATATACTGATTGGCAAAGGAAGTTAAGACTAGATCTCTTATACATCAGAATCCTACCGCTGAGGAGACTCTCAAACAATTGCCTCCTACTGTCGATAGATCTGTGTGTGACAGCAAAGCAGCAAAATTCTATATGTATCTTCCCCTATCTGCAGTAAACATATCACCATATGCATCTGATTGTGGGAGGTATTTCCAGAGTTGCACTGCTCAATCGTATGTTCAGTCTTCAACCAATAGCTAGTTTCATATTTGTGCATGATGTTTCAGCATAGCCTACTTTTCCTGGCTAACGAACAGCTATGTGACCTGAATTTACACAACTTTCTACTGATGAGCATTTATGTTTGGGTTGGAAGTCCAAGAGTGATGCAGTTTTCTAGGTAGTCTGAAAGAAAGTTGCACAACAGATTATCCCAGAAATATTTCCCAACATTGTAAATTTCCCACCAATTCACACTGAAATCATGAAATTTCTGTGTGCTAGAGCCAATATTAAATCTTGTTTATTGTCACCAAAAGGTTAGGTTCCTAAAGAACGAAAGGCACAACCTAATACCTAGCTGTTGCTGAACCAGAAAAAACAAGAATTAGGCTGAAAAATAGTTTTAAGGTGCTTTACCCATTTACCATGTTTTTTCATCAAGGATTCTTCCAACTATGAATACAGCCAGGAAACAGAGGGATTTAAAGCAGCCAGTCATAGCTCAGAAGTGTGAGAGCAGCGAATTCAATTCAGTCAAATGACGACAATTTATTAATTCAGAGCTAAAATCCACAATCCATGTTTCACATTTTAAAACATTACTTGTGTCTCTCAACCACCTTGTGACAAAGGTGAGTATAATTATTGAACCCATTTTTGTAATACGGAAAGAGAAAAAATGTTAAATCCCTTGTCTTAGGCTATTCATTCATTCATTTATTATTTCTTCAAGAGATAAAGGACTGTATTCTGATGTCAGTTACATATGTGCAAATCTGGAGTTACTCTCTTTAAATCAATAGAATTATTCCAATTTTACACTGGTATGAGTAGCATCAAAAAGTGGCTCTAAGTGTCCATATGATGATAAAAACAACGAAGAGTCTGTTGGCACCTTAAAGACTAACAGATTTATTTGGGCATAAGCTTTCATGGGTAAAAAAACCCACTTCTTCAGATGCATGGAGTGAAAATTACAGATGCAGGCATTATTATACATGAAGAGAAGGGAGTTACCTTACAAGTGGAGAAACACTGTTGATAGGGCCAATTCAATCAGGGTGGATGTAGTCCACTCCCAACCATTGATGAGGAGGTGTCAATACCAAGAGAGGGAAAGAACATAATGAACAGGTCGGATTATGAACAGGAGGCTGCCAGGCAACTCTCCAACACCACATTCTCCAGGCCACTATCCTCCGATCCCACTGAGGAGTACCAAAAGAAACTACACCATCTACTCAAGAAACTCCCTGCTATAGCACAGGAACAAATCTGCATGGACACACCCCTAGAGCCCCAACCAGGGGTATTCTATCTGCTACCCAAGATCCATAAACCTGGAAACCCTGGATGCCCCATCATTTCAGGCATTGGCACTCTTACAGCAGGATTATCTGGCTATTTGGACTCTCTCCTCAGACCCTACGCTACCAGCACTCCTAGCTATCTTCAAGAACCACCGACTTCCTGAGGAAACTACAACGTATCACTGATCTTCCTGAAAACACCATCCTGGCCACCATGGATGTCGAAGCTCTTTGCACCAATATTCCACACGAGGATGGACTACAAGCTGTCAGGAACAGTATCCTTGATGAGGCCATGGTACACCTGGTGGCTGAGCTTTGTGACTTTGTCCTCACTCACAAACATTTCAGATTTGGGGACAACTTATACCTTCAAGTCAGTGGCACTGCTATGGGTACCCACGTGGCCCCACAGTATGCCATCATTTTTATGTCTGACTAAGGACAACGCTTCCTCAGCTCTCATCCCCTACTGCCCCTCCTATACTTGCGCTACACTGATGACATCTTAATCATATGGACCCACGGGAAGGAGGCCCTTGAAGAATTCCACCTGGATTTCAATAATTTCCACCCCACCATCAACCTCAGCCTGGACCAGCCCACTTCCTGGACACTACAGTGCAAATAAGTGATGGTCACATAAACACCACCCTATATCGGAAACCTACTGACCGCTATACTTACCTACATGCCTCCAGCTTCCATCCAGGACATATCACACAATCCGTTGTCTACAGCCCTTAAGATACAACCAAATTTGCTCCGATCCCTCAGACAGAGAAAACTCTTACAAGATCTTTATCAAGCATTCTCAAAACTACAATACCCACCTGGGGAAGTGAGGAAACAGCTTGACAGAGCGAGATGGGTACCCAGAAGTCGCCTACTATAGGACAGGCCCAACAAGGAAACTAACAGGATGCCACTTAGCCCCCAGCTAAAACCTCTCCAGCATCTGCAACCTATCCTGGAAAACGATCCCTCACTCTCATAGACTTTAGGAGACAGGTCAGTCCTCACTTACAGACAGCCCCCAAACCTGAAGCAAATACTCACCAGCAACTACACACCACACAACAGAAACACTAATCCAGGAACCAATCCCTGTAACAAACCTCATTGCCTACTCTGTCCCCATATCCACTCTAGCGACACCATCAGAGGACCCAACCACATGAGCCACACCATCAGGGACTCATTCACCTGCACATCTACTAATGTGATATATGCCATCATGTGCCAGCAATGCCCCTCTGCCATGTACATTGGCCAAACCGGACAGCCTCTATTATCACTACAAAAGGTTCTCCCCCTTCCCCCTGCTGGTAATAGCTCACCTTAAGTGATCTCTCGTTACAGTGTGTATGGTAACACCCATTGTTTCATGTTCTCTGTGTATATAAATCTCCCCACTGTATTTTCCACTGAATGCATCCGATGAAGTGAGCTGTAGCTCATGAAAGCTTATGCTCAAATAAATTTGTTAGTCTCTAAGGTGCCACAAGTACTCCTTTTCTTTTTATATTTTGAGGCTCTTTGCCACAGTCACAGGTATTGGGGCCAAAAGTGTAGCCCCACTTGAGTATCACATCTCTAGAGCTGCCAACTCCAGTGTGGAATCAATTAAGACAACATCATATAGTCCAGGTCTGATATACACTGGGTGGTAAGTGCTCAACTGGTGTGAGCTGGAGCATACAGTCTACAGGGTCGTTCTCTACTCATTTGCCATTATTGCCTGGTTTGTTTGGGTGACAGTGTGAGAGGGCATAACAGTGGCAAGACAACTTTCTTGTGACATCACTTGACTCAGCTTTGTGTTATAGCAGATGTCTTGCATCTGTGTATTGCCTTATTCACCGAAGATGGAAAAAGACCATGTGGGTTATCCAGTTCTACAGAGCAGGATTCTTCTGTAAATTACGCTTTTTTTAGTGTTTTTTAAATTTAGTTTTAAATATATCATGTAATACAGCTTGCATCACTAGTGGACCACAGTTAGGGCCCAATCCTACAAAAACTAAGCCCATGGTTAAATCTTTGCAAGATCAGAACCTTGCTTTATAATGTGGATCAATTCCCTAACAACCTGAATTTCCTCTGAAACCTGGGACACAGGCATGATTCTAAGTAGAATTAATGTGAACCTCAGCAGATCTGATAAATATAGCTGCATGCTGCAAATAGCATACCAAGGTGTAAAAGAAAAGGAGTTTGTTATTTTCTGCATTGCAGGCTGAAAAGTAGGATCAAAAACTAAAACTGACCCACCGATGTTAATAAATAGGTAATTTTTAATCTAGAACATTTATGAACATGAGCTCAGGTCAAGGGAAAAATAGACCAGATGTAGACATATTGCTGAAGACCGGAATTTATGTTTGATGGAAGCGTCTACACTACAAGAAACAATACCTTCTTTAATTGTACTGGGCTTACAGTGAGATACATGTTAGCTATAAAGAATATTCTGACACTGTTCTGCTATGACTCTCAGAAATCTTAGGGAGCATAATTCTTTGAGCGTGCAAAACCACATGGTTTTCCACAGAGCATACTATTAACTACAAAACCGCTAATATTTTTGCCTTCTAAATATTGGCGCATTTAACATTTTACTTACTCTCTCTATATATAGTAATCGTGACAGGTCACCCTCTCAACTATGGAAGAAATAACACCCAAAAAGATTATTGGAAATGGGATACTTATTTGAAATAGGTTCTCTCTTATTCTCTCTCTCTCTTTTTATTTAAAAAAAAAAATTTAGATCTTTAGATTGCTGATGTGTTTAAAAAGTGTTAACTTTTTAGGTGCTTGCATTGAATTCTTAAATCAGTCATACACAGACTTTACATGAATCGGGGGGGAGGGGGAGAATGACTTACTCTTCAAAACAAAGTCACAACCTTTATCATTTAACAATAATCTCACAAAAATTGGAAATTGAAACTGGAATAGGCATATTCCATGCTGCTTTCTGAAATCTCTGCAGTACATCCATATATTTTAATATAATTGGTTCTTTAAACGGTGATGTATTTGCAAAATAATAAGATTGAAATGTGGAAAGGAAGGCCTCTAAGATGATGAATAAAGCAATTCGGATGTCACATTTAGGATATAATAATGAAAACCACAAGAAAATTATAGGAGAGAGGGAAATACATACTCTGGATGAGGAGTTTAGTGGCATTAAATAAATAATTTAAGACAGGGTGTCCTGGGTTTGTATCATCTAAATATAAGTTTGATTTTATATCAAGTACAAATTATAACAAAGGACGACGGGTGAGGGAGGGAACATTTATTTTCATAGAAGAAGACTGGGCAATCTAAATACTACAACCCGCCCACTTCCTCCACACACACTATTTTGAATTGCTAAAGGCAAAAAACAAACCAAAGAAATGAAAACATGACATTCTGTTAAGATGCCCCTAATTCTTTACTGTCTAACTTGACATGATGATGGCACTACTGCAAACATGGCAAACTGGTAGGAGAAGAGGTAGAGTTTCCACCCCAAGAATCATCTTCAATCCTTCCAGAAAGCAAATCCCCACATCTGCTTTTGAAGTTTTAAGGGCCTGCTCAACCTAAAATCTAAGATTAACGTTTTGAAATTTGGCTGCCAAAGCCCTAGGTGAAACATATGAAAGTTAAAAGCCTGTATTAGGGAAGTGTTTATGTTTCAAATTTAATGCTAGTGAACCCCAATTATCCAAATCACTGGTTATCTGAAATTTGGATGTTCCTCAGATTTACATAGAAACTAATTTGATCTGAAGATGCAATTATCAAATGCTTTAATATCCCTTTCCTACCAAAAGGGGATCCAGATAATTACAGTTTTACTCATATTTCTTTATTGTTTCCTTAATGTGGTTTATTCAATAAAATGTTTTCTACATAATAGTTAATAGCATTTTTAGAGTGGTTTCAGGAATTCCTGCTCTGTGTATATAGAATAAAATAGATGAATGTGTTTCACTTATATTAACAGAATCCAGTAACAGAAGTAAGCACTTCCATTCCAACTTTATTTAAATAGTTTTTTCATTCTTTCAAATGTGCTAAACACAAAGGCTGAAACAAAGGATCATGTTTCTGTGGCATACTCCATCAGAACCCAGAAGAGGAGAAATCTTAAAAATACCACGCAACTCTTAAAAATATTCTTGAGTCACCTTCATTCAACAATACTAAACTTCATACAACACAAAGTACATAAAAACAGCCATACTGGGTCAGACTAATGGTCCACCCAGCCTAGTATCATGTCTTCTGACAGAAGCTAACGCCACAGACTTCAGAAGGAATGAACAGAAAAGATCGCCCCCGTCGCCCATTCCCAGCTTCTGGCAAACAGAGGCTAGAGATACCATTCCTGACCATCCTGGCTAATAGCCATTGATGGACCTATCCTCCACAAACTTACCTAGTTCTTTTTTAAACTCTGTTACAGTCTTGGCCTTCACAACATCCTATGGCAACAAATTCCACAGGTCGACTACACTGTGTCCAAAATACTTCCTTTTGTTTGTTTTAAACATGCTAACTATGAATTTCATTTGGTGACCCCTAGTTCTTATGTTATGAAGAGGAGTTATAACACTTTCTTATTTACTTTCTCACACTAGTCATGATTTTATAGACCTCTAGCATATTCCCCCTCAGTTGTCTCCTTTCCAAGCTGAAAAGTCCCAGTCTTATTAATCTCTCCTTATATGAAAGCTGTTCCATACCCCTAATCATTTTTGTTGCCCTTTTCTGTACCTTTTCCAATTCCATTATATCTTTTTTGTGATGGAGTGACTAGATCTGTATACAAGTATTCAAGACGTGGGCATACCATGGATTTATATAGAGGCAATATATTTTCTGTCCTATTATCTATCCCTTTCCTAATGATTCTCAACATTGTCAGCTTTTTTGACTGCTGCTGCGCTGAGTGGATGTTTTCAGAGAACTATCCACAATGACTCCAAGATCTCTTTCTTGAGTGGTAGTGGCACATTTAGACCCCATCATTTTATATGCATAGTTGGGATTGTTTTCCAATGTGCATTGCTTTGCTGTATCAACATTGAATTTCATTTGCCATTTTGTAGTCAAATCACCCAGTTTTGTCACATCCCTTTGTAACTCTTCACAGTCTCCTTTGGACTTAACTATCTTGAGTAGTTTTGTACCATCTGCAAATTTTGCCACCTGTTTACCCCTTGTTTACACATCATTTATGAATATGCTGAATAGTACTGGTTCCACTACAGGGGACCACTGAGGGATGTGAGTATTTACCTCTCTTCATTCTGAAAACTCACCATTCCTACTCTTTGTTTCCTATCTTTTAACTAGTTACTGATCCAAGAGAGGAACTTCCCTCTTATCCCATGACAGCTTACTTTGCTTAAGAGCCTTTGGCAATGAACCTTGCCAAGGGCTCTCTGAAAATCTAAGTACAGTGTATCCACTGGATCACCTTTGTCCACATGCTTGGTGCCCCAATAAATTCTAATAGATTAATGACGTATGATTTCCCTTTATAAAAAACATATTGACTCTTCCCCAACAAATCATGTTCATCTACGTGTCTGAGAATTCTGTTCTTTATTACAGTTTCAACCAATTTGCCTGGTGCTGAAGTTCGGCTTACCAGCCTGTAATTGCTGGGATCACCTCTGGAGCTTTTTTAAAAAGTTGGCGTCACATTAGCTATCCTCCAGTCATCTGGTACAGAAGCTGATTTAAATGATAGGTTACATACCACAGTTAGTAGTATGTATCTACTAATACATAAGGCTACGATTTAGTCACAGTGCGACTGGCTCTGGAGCCGGTCCCTTGAGCCAACTGCTTGGGCTGGCCTGGGGTCAGCCATACTGGCCACTGCAGAAGTCAGGGAAAATCATGGAATCCGTGACTTCTGCAGCTCCATGACAGACACGGAGCCCTACTAATATATATATAAAGGTATGTGGGAAAGGCCTAGAAGTCAGGGATATTGATTTATCTTCCTAACTCTACTGTTGACTACATGATGTTGAGCAAATCATTTAAACTTTTTTGCCCTATTTACCCATCTGCAAAATGGCAATTATAATACTTATGCTCCTTACAACTAAGAGGGGTGGGGGGATATGATTGAGGTCTGTAAAATCATGAGTGGTATGGAGAAAGTAAATAAGGAAGTATTATTCCAATGTACACTACAAAAACCATATAACTCACTGCAACTGCATGGCCTATTTCTGATCCTCCGTCCACTTACGCATCCGGGCAGAGTTCCTCTGAGCGACATCCACTGGTTCCCTTGACACCTTCGAGAAGCAGTGTGTGCTGTCTGGGGTTCTCTGCTCGGTGTCCCCATCAGGTTCCCTTCGTTTAGCCCTGTGACTCCTGCCCCTGATATATCTTTAGTTGTCTCCCGTAATTAATTGAGATCTTGGGCCTTGTGGATCCTTCCCTTAGGCTGGGAGAGGTCCTTTATCAGAGGACAGGCTTCTGCCTGCCCACTTCCAGGATCCCAGCAGGACCACTTTCCTGTAGCCATCTGACCTGACCCTGTCACAATAAGTATTCTTCATTATTTTCATAAGAATAAATGAGCACTGCAGAAAGTAAAAAAATAAATAAAAAACAACAACACGGAGCATATCCCAGTGAACTGTCATAAATTTATTTAGCACAGGTGTTTCTTTAAGTGTGATCTAATGGGGAAAATCAGAGTATCCTACGGTCTGCTAAATCACACTTCCATCTGTGTGCTGTGGTGGTCTAATGTTACCACTTTGGGTTGAAAGATAAAATATATTGGATGCTGGCTGGCTCAGTAACTTGTAGAGGCTTTAATTCTACACTTTGTGAGCTCTTCTATTTAAATGCATTTTCTCTCTTTTGGTATTCCTATTCAGCACAATTTAAAGTTACCCGAACTTTCATTTTCTGGGGCTAATCACTCTCTGAATTCAAGACCTTCTGGTCTGTGCCTCCCTTCCAGTAAATAATGTCCACAAAAGGCTAGGGGCTTTGGCCACATCCCTTCTGTCATCATGATAGCTGAGTAACTCCAAAACGGAATTGAAACAGTTAATTCCAGTGATACACTTTGACCTGTTAAGGGGCCATCATAGAAATACTGAAATAATTCATTTCAAGAGATGAAGGATAGGTCAATTCCAGAAAGGAAAATAATCAGATAATACACTTCCCATTCTGAATCCTGACTTAAAATCCTTCACATTAGTAATATGCATTTATGTTAGGATCACTACTTGGAGAACCTTCTTGCCACAGGATGATTCTGCTGAAGGTTAAAATGTAAAGTCTGTAGTGATATATGAAAAGGTTGATAGATGACTGATGGTAGTTTTGCAGATTTCTTCTGTGACAGCTACAGTGCGTCTAGACATCCCTTGTGGAACTAATGTTGAGGGGGGCACTGATCCTTTCTGGAACCATTTAATCTGTGGCTGAATATGTTTCAGTGATTCACTCAAGAGCTGGAGGAGTTAGATGATATCTGAACTAGGAGATTCAGCCCAGATCCGTAAAGGCATTTAGATGTTACTCCATTAAGCATTGTAAACCTAACCCCTAGGTGCCCTGGAATTTCCAGCCCTGAACTAGGGTCCTCAGCAAAGAACTCTCTCCTGACGTTAGGCCCCTAAGCTAGGTTAGCTGTTAAGGTAGACAATACCCTAGCAGTCAAAATTTTCTCTTTGTCCTGCTCATGCTCAACACCTCTCTCACACTTACCCTATACTACCCTGTACCCAGAGCATCTTTTTTGCAGCTGTTGTGCTGCCCTCACCCTATTGGTGACCTGCATGCAGTCCACCTGCTTCAGGGTCTGAAAGGTGTTAGTCTTAAGTTTGCTCCCAAGATGCCTACAGGCGTGGGTCCTGTTGTTGAGATTCTCCTGCCTAGTTTAAAAATCCTGCTTCAATGCCTCCAGGACGTTGGCACACACTAGGACTCTGAGCAGCTGATTAGCTGTGGGATGGCAGTAGCTCTTAAGACTGCTTTGAAAATGCCAGTTGGTGGAATATCAGGCACCCAGGGGTTCTTAAGACTGCTTTGAAAATGCCAGTTGGTGGAATATCAGGCACCCAGGGGTATTTAGGCATCAGAGCAGCGGCTTAGAAAATGTCCATGGTACCCAAGTGGTAGACTTAGGTGCCTAAAGAGGCAGACAGGCGTCTAAGTAACCGTATCTGGGTCACAGAATTAAAGGAATCCATTAAGTATGATGCTTTCCTGAACTTGTTGGTTCCGCTAAGATAAATTTTAACAACTCTTCCCACATGTATGCCACCAATTATTTTGTTTTTGCAAACAGATTAGCTAAACTGGAAAAAGGCACTTTTATTTCTGAATAAGAGTGTTCACACGAGAAGCTATTCCAGAATAACTATTGCGCTTTAAATTCACACCCTACCTTATCACTAACAACTTCACCACGTAAACAAATGAATAAGTGTGAAGTATATTATGTTATCATTATTACTTTCATGCCTCTTTTGTCATCTCTTAGGTAAATGATACATATTTAGGACTTTTAATTTATACATCAATTCATCATCATACACTCTTCTCAAGTGTCTTCAAAGTCTCCAGTACTTTAAATTCTGATCTCTGATCTCATATATTTGACTATTTCAATTTTTACTGCAGTCCAAAACGTATCACTCTTGAGATTTCACAGCAGTCAATGGTGGTATCTAATAACTAGTTTAATTATTTAGATACAATTTATTAAGATAAAATTTTGGCTTACAAAGTAGTTAAGTGTAATTAAAACTGATTATCAAAATAATTAGGTTTTAAAGGCATTTGTTTTCTTACTGTTAACTACTGTATAAACAACTAAATTTAATAATTGATGGCATTACATTAGATGAATTAAGACTCAAAAAAGACACCATTAAACTGTTAGCATAGTTTTCAGTTAAAGCTGCCACCTCCCAGATGTTGAGCTGGGTAGCCTTGCGAGTAGTACTCCCTGCTACCATGCAACAGAATGGGGCTTATTTTCCAACGGACTTACTTTTCTCTGTTAGTATTTCTGTTTTATGTTGTTCTGTGTATTATGTGATGATGTGTGGCTAGAATACACCCTATGTAGGGGTAACTGCATTATATTTCTTCTTACGGAGGCGGGTGGACTTTAACCAGAACTCTCAAAACACAGCAATGGGCGCAATGTAATACGTAGATTAAACTGAAGCACAAGTGACTGTAGACATTTTTTTTAAAAATAAGCATTCTGATGGTCTGCCACCTTGTATTTTATGAATAAAATCTTTAAAAAACCTACAAGTACAGAAAAAGCAGCACTACCAAGCAGCAATGGAGGTCCAGCGTTGCACTATTCAATCTAGAAGTTGTAGGTAGCTATGAATTACCCAGCCTCTGGAGAAGATGTAGTGAAAGCAGCAGCTAGGAGAAAGGCTCCTGCTTCATATACTGATCTACAATGCAGTAACTAGTACTAGTTAAGACCTACTACCATAAATTATATACATGAAAACACGTATATACACACACCCATTACTATTTATATGTACACACACTTGTTATTTATATTCCAGTATGTTTGTTTTGAAAGTCCTAGAGCCTAGGTCCTCGAGCATACTTGAATGTAAAAAGTGTTCCTTCTTAAAAATTGATGTCATACCCTGGAAGGCATAGCTTGAAGTGGTCCAGGACAGATTATATATTACAGTACATACAGGTAACCTAGTAACCATAGTTTCTGTGTTGTTTGCAAAGTGCTGGAATGCAAACTGGACTGTCACCTGACTTGTACTAGTTCAAACTCAAAAGAAAGGAAAAAGCAGAGATGATGGACCTTCACGCCCCAATTGAGCAAGTGCTCAAATCACGCCGATTTCAATAGAACTTAAGCACACACACTTGATGTTAAAGCATTAACGGTGAAATCCTACCCCCCCCGAAATAAATTCCTACACTCCCATTGACTTCAGGGAAGCCAGGATTCCACTCCATGCATTTTGCTGAACTGGGGCCCTAGTTCTGCTTCAAGAAATTACAAAACAGAAAATTACTATCAGATTAGTAAAAACTACCAGAGAACTGGTTCTTGGTAGGTATAAATCATGGGGACTCACTCACTCAATCAATAAAAGACAGATAAGGACACAGATTCTACATTAGCAGGGAGGATCCTACTACATAGTGATATTATAATATCCTTAAAATAACTTCAAGTAAGCACCCTTGTTATTTAAATTTTGTTTCTATGATCTCATTATCATTACCAACTCATCAAAACTTAATCTTATCAAATAAAACAAAAAACTTAATCTGAATTTTTTTCTTCTCCCAGATAAGCATCAGAAACCACATCATTTGTTTGTACGTTTAAAATTAAGTTAAATTTGGTTTATTGGCTTGTCTTATATTTTTTGCATGGGTTATCATATAGATTTTAGCTACAACAAATTCTAGATAAATTATCCAAGACTCTATATCTTAATATGCTGGAGTACTTTAACAAAATGTTCCCAAATAATTTTTTCACAATTTAGTTATGGTCACTAATGCATAGTTTCATACTTGACTCATTCATAGAACACTGGAAGACCCAGCATAAAGTCTTTTAACAAAACATTCAAGCATATTTTGTTCTCTTTAGCCAAAATAACTATTTAAAACATACATGTATGTACGCGACAATCTGTTTAAGAAACTGAAAGTGGTGATTATGTGAGGAGTATAGTGGTGTCACGCAGATTTCAAAACATCAAGCTTTCTCAGCCCTAATTTATTTCAGAGTCTACAAATTGCACATTTAAAATAGTATTCTTTTGCAACCAGATGTGACTATCTGTGAACAGGAGGTCTAACTTGATATAAAATCCTGAACTAAAAACAGCTAGGCCTCTTGTCATTTCAAGGCCCACATTCTTGATTGTATTTGACACAATAATCATCATCATATCTTAAGACTGAAATCAGGCGGACAGTACCCGACTCAGGTCTGCTTCTTCCAATTAGCTGAAAATTGCAGCCCAGCTCATCTGCCAGGAAATAAGTTCATGTTTACAATTCTACAGAGGTGAAAAAGTGATGTGATGGATGCAGCAATTTAACTTGCTAACGTAAACAACAACTATTTTTTTTAAATGTACCCATTTCAGATAAATGTGCTTTGAGAAGAAAGCCAGAAGGCAAGCACACAAGTTCATACTATCTTAAACAAATAACATATATCAGTCACATGGTGCAGGAAAAAGTCTTTAGGAATGCAAGTATATAACCATGAGTGCTTTTCTAAATGAATACCTTTCAAATGGAAGCTTCTAAGTTAATCTTCCAGCCTTTGCTTTTATCATCTACACTTTAACATGTGAAACATCAAATATGGTTTATAAACATGTTATATAAAATAAGGTTTAATTACAGCAAGACAAACATTATTATTATGCCTGATTTAGTACCAAGAGAAGTCAATGAGAAAATTCCCATTGATTTCATTTGGTGCTGCATCAGACCCACTATGTATACACAAATTAAAAACATGTAAAGATAATGGACCATATTTCATGGGCAGCCGTGTGCCACTCCATTGGTGTAGTCTGTCATTACCCAGCCCGGGGCCGGGGAAGGGATCACCCCTGTATAGTGATGATCTTCCAGTGAATTGCCACTTACATGGGAAAGATTCACATAGGAGCATGGCTAGGATGCCCCTGTGCCATGCCAATTCCTGGCTACCTTTTTGTCTCCTTAGTGCCATTTGCAACCAGCATCAATTAAATCAACCATTCTAACTAGCTTTTCTAACATGGTGCTGGAAAACCAGCTCTACACAAAGTTGTAGCAGAGCTAAGTTTCACTTTTATCAGATGCCTTCTTGTCAGAGGCTGATATGAAAGACAGTAAGACCAACAGGATCCAAGGTAGAAATCCCAAACTACTTTTTGAGTAGCTGGGGATAGTATAGTTTTCGGGCTTGCACGCTGGGGCTTCCCTAACTTCCTGTCTATCTTTGGCTGCAAGGTTTGTTCCTCCAGACAGTAGATGTCCAGTCAATTTTTCCAGACCTTCATTCTAATACTGCAATCTGTATGGGATTTATTTTTTCAAAGTAATTCTGCAAGCATTTTCTGAAATAATATAAGGAGGACATTAAGAGTCGATGGGAAAAATATTTTGCCTTGCTATTCTTGTAAATAAAACAATTTTCAAGAGGATAAAACACTTAAAATTAGAGCTATGCACTTTCAGAAGTGTCACACAATCTTAACACAGAAATCAGAATTTACTCAACCTCAGCTAAATGCTTTAGATGGGTGCATTATGGTGCAATTAGCAAGAAATGAGGTATAACTGATATTAAAGCACTTTACAGATATTCATAGTACAGACAACTGTCACCTTTTTGTTAAAAATGCTAATGAGCAAGCTTGCAAATGCATTGTCAGGAAGAGACAACTTCTGCAGATTTATCTGTCCACTGCTCCACTTTACTCTTTTCTCTTGCAATAAAATACTAGCACTGACTGCACAAAAATTAGCAAGAGCAATTTTAAGCTGAAAAAATGTCATTAGAAGGTTATTGTTATAACAAGTGTGATATTTGGGCAATAGGATGTGCTAATGCGTCCCTAATGTTGAGTCTCTACTTTTCTATATTTTACTGAATAAATTACACATGCAGTAATATTTTACCTTTGCACCCATCTAAAATGTAAAGGTACTATTTTTTTGAGGAAATCATGGATTTTTAAAACCTACCTGGATTTATTTTGCAGTTATTGAATATACTGACGTGCCATTTTAACCTACTGTGTAACAAATGCACCTCATTGTCGATGATCCAAAGCAGGGTCATGTCAATTGGTATCCATTCATTACATTAAAATATCTCAATGATTTGATATTACTAAATTATATTTACATGATCAAAGCTGACCAAGATTGTTAGCATACTAGTTTATTCATCATATCAAACTGAATAAACAATGGCTTGTTTATATTATTTTAATAAACCCAATTTGAAAAGGCACGATTATAAAAGTGAAGATTATCGAACTGTAGCTTATTTGCTCCAGAACAAGGTGAGTGGGATTTTTCCAAGACATTTTCAGTGTTTGTTGATGACACTAAACAAACACAAAATCATAGTCAACAATTTACAATCAGTATGGCTGACTGCAAAGCAAGCAAATCACATGGTGGCGGATGCACATTAATCAATACCCAAAACTATAAATGTTAATTACTCTCCTTAAAGAAAGGACCATTAGAAGCTTAACATTCTCATATTTGAGACTGCTCAGTTTTCAGTGTAAGAATATTTTTTTAGTAAATAATCTATCACTGAAAGACACAATGATTATGTAATTGGTCATTACAGAAATCAAAAGCAAGCATAAATATTCGAAGGAATATTTTCAGAATCTTGATTTTAAATTGTAATCAGACTTTTTTTAATAGAAATTGCTAACTAAACATTAGCTATCAAAGATGGCAGAATAGGAAACTGCAGAGAATCTAAATGATATTTTTACACCCGATTTTGCTTAAAGAAGATAGTATAAAAATACTTTTCCCCAGATTACTCTTTACAGGTAGCAAAGGCGCGACATTGTCAGAGAAATAGGTATCCAAAATAATGTGGTGGAAAACCTTGAGATGTTACATTCCAATAAATCTCTACAACTGGATGATGGTTTTCATCAGAACATTTTGAAGGAAAATGGAAATGAAGTAGCTGAGATATGTAATTCATCATTAAAAATAGCTGTTACACTAGAGCACTAAAAGGTAGGCTGTGCTTACTTAGTATAAAGAGTGAGCTTGCGAAATAAATGTTTATCTTAAACAGTTTAGAAAATTATTATAAAACTGTTATAAAAATACTATTATAGGACAAAATAGCATAGCTTTGGGGAAAAATATATTTTCTGTTTCTTGTTAAAATTAATTGAAATAGAACATGCAAGAATTTAAAACAAGTAACTATAACTTATTTAGATTTTCAAAGGTATTTTGATGAAGTACCAAACAAGTGGCTCTTAAGGAAATTTGGCAATATTGGGCTGAGAGTAAAATTTGGTCATGGATTACAAACTAGTAAAGTGGAAGGAAATAAAGAGTAGGAATATATGCTGCTGTTAATGCTCACTCAGTATGGAATAATAGCAGCATACCCAAGAGATTAGTACAAAGTATTGTTCAATATATTGATTAATCATCTGGAAAAGGCAGTAAAGAGTGAGGTGGCAAATTTGCTGATGACACACTTTTATTTACATTAGTCAAATCCAGGAAGAATTGTGAGTAACTCCAGACAGACTAAATGAAACTAGGTAATTGGGCAACATGATAGCGGAAAATTCAACAAAGACAAGTGCAAAGTAATGAACACTGGAAGGAACAATTTAAACTACTTGTACACACGGATGGGTTCTGAATTAGTGGTAACCTCACAGGCAAAACATATTTAAGAATCAATTGCTTAATGAAGACTTCAGTGTGCAGCAGCAGCCCTAGAGAAGACTAAAATGTTAGACTATGCTAAGAAGAGTAATGACATCCACAATAAAAATAGTCTCAATACGCATCAATGGTACATCCTCACCCCTACTATTATTTCAGTTTGGTCATCTCATCTCAAAAAGGATATCCGAGAACTAGAAAATAAGGTGCAATAAGGGTTACAAAAATTACTAGAGAAGTGAGATGATGAGGAAAGACATTTCATAAAAGGAACAATTAATAAGAATTATGAATAGGGCTGGATTCAGCTTGAATTTTTTCTGGCTTCTACTTGGACAGGGCTCCCAACATGGAAAGCTCACCAAGAAGGAAGGAAGCAATAGCAACAAGTAGCCAAAACCACTTTGAGGCCTGAAGGTATAAGGGGCAAGCACTGGGCAAAAAGGATATGAGCCAGGGCAGATATGGGATATGATGATTCAATGTCTCCCTTCTGCAGCCTCTATTGTACGACAAACCATGAAGTTGGACAGAGCTGGTAGAATTGCCTATGCCCTCGTCAAATGAATGCTCACTGTGGAGCTTGAAAATCAACTGCAAAAGGCATATGGGGAGACTTTGGCAAACCAGTAAAGTGCCTGAAACCACTATGGATTATTGCTAAAAGCAGCCAAATCAGCAGGCTGTAAATTGGCCATTCAGCACTCTCAGTTTGACCAAGGCAGGAGCGGAGGGGGTTTTGAGTGCCACAGAAAGGGCAGCTTAACCCCGAGTCCTTCCTGATAAGAATTGTGTTGAAGTTGCTGATACATGCATTTTAGAAGAGCAGGATGTGCCCCAAGAATGTCTATTGGGGTCTCAAGGCTGCAAACTCTGAGAAAAACCCACACCTGGTTAATCGATAATCAGAAGGAACCTCTTGCTTGACCATTGAAACTGCTTAATTAATAAGTTTTCTTTAAGGGACATTCTATTACTAATATATAAATAAGGGGAGAAAGTTTGAGGTGGTTGGACTCTTTTTGGACTCTCCCTCTGGATACATCTTGCAGTCCCCGCCGGTAGATGAAAGATTTGGCCACCGGAAGCCTGCCGCTGTGTCACTCGAGAGCCACTCAGCTTTGGTAATTATCAAGGGTTGGGGGTGTTTTACTAACCTGTTGTGGATGTGTGTAAGTGCTTGAGACTAAGTAAAGTTTAGCTTTAAGTGAAAGCAGTCTTGTGTTGTCCTGTTTGTGCCACCCATCTATCGGTTGGACGGCTGTGTCTCCCTTGATTTATTTCCTGACACCACCTCGCACAGAGTAAAAGTTACCAAAAGCTTTGGGTTGAAAGAGCCACGGGTAACAAAGGGATGTATAAATGCCATCTCCTGTGGATAGAATATGGCCAAGACTATTGTGATGGCCAGCTATTAATAGTTAATTGTAAGTAACATTGAAGTTAATGAAAAGATTCAGATCGACTACCATGGTATACAGTTTTAATGTCATACTGCCCTGAGTTTTGGATCAGGCTCAGGGCAGTATGAAATTAAAGCTATAGTGTCAATTCTTCCTCCAAAGAACTGACTAATTAAAACAGAAAAAAACCAGTCTATGCAGAATGAACGAGGAGACTGTCAAGGGTTAGAAAATAGTAGATTCTCATGAACATCTTTGTTGTTGCTGCAGAAATGCATTGGTTTCCTTGAAGTAAATGACAAAAGTAATAATGTAAAATATTTGAGAGGAAACACAAGAAACATACAGAAAGGAGGAAAGCGGTGAGGGGAGCATGGCACGCTGCAGAGGGAGGTCATTCCAGGAGGCTTCTTTTTACCATGTACCCTGGGGCAAGTGGAAAAAGGAACTCAAAAATGAGAAGGCAACACACATCCAACGGATAAAAAGAAATACTTTTTTGCTCAATATAAAATGAACCTGGGTAATTCAATGCCACAGGACATTAGTGAGGCAAAAAAATCATGAGGATTCAAAACAGGACTAGTTACATATATTGAATGAGAAAAGAATCTAAGAAAAGATAAACTAGTATTTTCCACTGAATGCATCCGATGAAGTGAGCTGTAGCTCATGAAAGCTTATGCTCAAATAAATTGGTTAGTCTCTAAGGTGCCACAAGTACTCCTTTTCTTTTTGCGAATACAGACTAACACAGCTGCTACTGTGCAACCTAGCTAGGGTAACAATTTCAAGTGATACCAGTTCTTATGTTTCAGAGCATAAAGGGATCAGCAGCTGAGATTATGAAGAAATCTCTCTCCATTACAATTGCTATGGGGCACAGTATGGGTTATTTTGCCTTCTTCTTATGTTTCTGATACAGAACACTGTGCAACAGGATGAACACTCTGCCCACACTACATAAACCACTGAGCTTTTCCTTTACAGCAGCTCCTCTTTTTCTTGCTGGATTTTTTCTTTATTATGTATCAGACGTGTTATAACAGGTCTTCCTTTGAGACTTATCGGTTTAACCACATTTTTCCTCTCAATTTTCCACTTATTAACATTTTGAGACAGATCACAAATGTACTCTTCTGGGTTTTTTTGTTATTTGCTCGGTACTGTGCATAGAGCAGGGGATTGATAATAAGAGAGAGGGAACCTCTCACCTCTGTGTCACTGATTTCTTTCCGGCCCAACTTAAAGTTGTTGCCATCTGATGACTGTTGGCTTACATAAAATAACTTGTGATCCAAACTCAGAATCTGGTTGAAAGGTTTCCAAATTTTAAAGAAAAAAGAACACTACCAAAATTGACACTGCTGCTGACAATTTCTTCAGAGACCCCCAGGATTTAATGGACAGAATGAATTATCTGCTCCATTTTAAATGTGGTTGACAAGCCAGTGGAGAGAAGCTTGCCATGCCCATGCTGTAACTGTTCTGAAGCTAAAAAATAATCAGGTACCAGAGCTGTCAATCTGACATTAAATTTTGTAAAAAATGTTACACATTAAAAAAAAAAAAAGAACAAAACACAACAAGGTTATTGCAATTATAATAATCCAACAGAAAATTGACACCAGGTCAAATTAATCCCTGCTGACACGCCACCGGCTGACCACATTTATTAATTTCAATTCATTTAGTTGTTTTAGAAGGCTTAGAGCTTGAACCCAAATCCACTAAGGTAGAAATGGAAAGAGACTAATTTATTACAATGGGCTTTGGCTCAGGACCATAATCAGTTGTAACAGACATGTCAAAGTTTAATTATCCCACAGACTAACAGTAACATTTGTTTAGGGCGAGATTTTCAAAAGGTACTCAACACTGATCTTTGTGCCCACTGAAGTCAACAGTAAATATTAGCCCATAGGACAATACTGAGTGCTTGTGAAAATCTTACTCTTAAGAATAAAAACTACCCATCAGGCTGAATTTTCAGAAAGGCTCAGAACAGAAATCAGCTGACTGGACTTTTTACTGCTCTACTCCTCATAAAATCCCCACACATTTGTTCGGAAAAGAGTAAGATTTTAAACACAAAATATTCCTTTGAAATTAGTTTGTTCAAAGCTTGAGCTGTGTTACTTTTATGTTTTATGAGGCTAGTACATGAAACTGTCCTTCTTTAACAGTTCTATTCCATGAACTATTATTGTTTGATTGGGTTACACTGCAGCAGGTACTTTAAATTCTAACTGTCCTCAACCAATTTCTGAATGCTAAATCAGTCCATATTGCAGAAGTATTACACATGGCATGAATGTATCAGCAAAAACTAGAGTTAGGATGGACTCTATCTTCAATTATATTAATGGGAAAGCCATTCATAGAGTTTAGCATATGGTAAATAGGGACAAAAGTGCACCATTTTCTTTTACTCACGGCCAAAGTAAAAAAAAAACAAATGAGACAAATGAAAACAAAATACAAACAGTCATGGATGAAAGGAATGGTCTTTGAGGAGTAACTATTTTTTTTTTTAAATAACTCCCTTGCGCTCTGTATTAGATACTGAAGGCATGGTTACAAAGTAGTGTTTCCCTCCATGCTATTGCTTCTGTAATGAAACCATTCACCTTAATGATAAAATAAAAAAAAAAAAACTTGTTTAAATCAGCTGAATTTATCAAAAAGGACCATACATGTGACTATACATGTTGAAAAAACAATGACATTAAGAATGACGCTTGTTGGCATATATACTTAAGGGCTAAATTAGTTTGTATTTACATGGACTAATCTGACACCCATGTGAACGAATGTCTTTGGGAGCAGAAAAAGAGATTTTTGGGAACAGCTGTGCTAGTCTACAGTTTTGTCTACTTAACTG
The DNA here is from genome assembly GCF_965152235.1 of Eretmochelys imbricata. Classification (NCBI taxonomy): domain Eukaryota; kingdom Metazoa; phylum Chordata; order Testudines; family Cheloniidae; genus Eretmochelys; species Eretmochelys imbricata. Next base: position 149,212,275 of record NC_135572.1, read on the forward strand.
GCATGACAGCCATGATTAAGTTACACCTCCCTGGACTTGCAAGGCTCCTTATACCACATGAGGAATTCACCTTGTGAGAGGGCAGCTTATACTACTGCTGCTGTCCTCTCTTGAGATTCCCCTTGGAGTTTAAATTGTTTTAATTCCCCATGGAACTCCAGAAAAATTCCAAGAGCATGGCCACTGCAGGCGAAGTGGTGAATCATAACCTGTCCTGAGTGTCCTGGACTTGTCTTTCCCAGCCAATGCTAAAAACATTTTGGGAAGCATTGGGCACCTGAGGTTCTCTTGGCATAAAGAGAAGAAGTTACAGATGTACAGTCCCCTTGAGTGTCTGTGCTGGCAGAGGGAGTGAATTTACCTTGAATCTAGCTTCATGTGGAGATAGAAGTGTGAGGCAGGGCTGTGTGGAAGCTGGTTATATGACTTTCAAGCTCCCCTACTTTTTAGAAATGGCCATTAAAAAACAAAACCATCGACAGCAGGGATTGGCAACCTTTGGCACCCGGCTCAGCACGATAAGCCCCTGGTGGGCTGGACCGGTTTGTTTTTCTGCCGTGTCCACAGGTTCAGCCGATCACAGCTCCCACTGTCTGCGGTTTGCCGCTCCAGGCCAATGGGGGCTGCAGAAGTGGCGGCCAGCACATCCCTTGGCCTGCACTGCTTCCCGCAGCCCCTGTTGGCCTGCAGCTTACCGTGGCGGGCCACGTGCCAAAGGTTGCCGATCCCTGATCTATATTTTTCAATATCCTGCCAAAATTGTTATCAACTCTGCTCATTTCTAGGGGCACAAGTACAACAAAATAACAATGGAAAGAGAATTAATATCACAGCAGGAGAGCTTGAATGTATTATATGTGATACTAGCATGTGTTCCAATGAAGCCAGGTTAGGCTGTCTTTCATTGAACAAAGCTATCCTTCATCCATTGTAAAAGAACCTGCAATGCCAAATTATGAAAACAAATAAGCAAATAAAAGGACTTTTCACCATAGCTTCCTTAAAGTTCATTATCACTAAATAGGTTTTGTTTGTTTGTTTGAAACAGAGAATAATGTAGCAGGTTATTTATTGGAATAACTCACTTGGTCTCAGAGTATCTAAAATCCTTCCAGCACATAGCTCTTTTTAATATCTTTTTTTAAAGCCTAACTGCCCTGTATTTTAAAAAAAGTAATCATTGAAAGCTAAGAATGCTTTTATCTCTTTTAATCATCCCTTAGGAAGCTTAAAAGATACCCACGTTTTAAACCTCAAAGGCTTGAGGCTCTCATGCTGCATGAACCCTTTTCCCAATAAAGAGGATTCCCTTTGGAAGCTGTCCAGTGGCACTGGACAGGTTCCAAAGGGAATCACTTTTATTTGAAAATATGGTGGAGGGTCACTTTCAGACTGCACAAGAAGCTACACCAAAAAGCTAAGCAATCTGCCTGCAAAGCATTTTTAGATCCTACTGCTTGAAGAGAAAGGGATAAGGACCTGGAATCAACCTTCGGCTTCCAACATTTCAGTAAAGAGCACTGGTTCAAATGTTTTTTCATCTTTCTTTGTTTCTCTTATTCAAATAATATTACTAGCCAACCATGCTAGATTAGCTCTTATAATGAATTTATTGGTTCATAGACTTGTTGTTCCTTAACACAATCCTGGATGTAATATCACGATCACAGGCACCGACTTTCCAAACAGCCGGGGGGTGCTTGACCTCTGGCTTGGTCCCTGTCATAAATATAAAGGGAAGGGAAACCCCTTTAAAATCCCTCCTGGCCAGAGGAAAAATCCTCTCACCTGTAAAGGGTTAAGAAGCCAAAGGTAACCTCGCTGGCACCTGACCAAAATGATCAATGAGGAGACAAGATACTTCTTGTAAGGAAACTGAATGCTTTTTCATTGTTCTAAGATCCAAGGGTTTGGGTCTGTGGTCACCTATGCAAATTGGTAAGGATTTTTACCAAACCTTCCCCAGGAAGTGGGGTGCAAGGGTTGGGAGGATTTTTGGGGGAAAGACGTGTCCAAACTCCGTTTTTTTAGGAACCCAGATAAAGTTTGGTGGTGGCAGTGGAAATCCAAGGGCAAAGAGTAAAATTAATTTGTACCTTGGGGAAGTTTTAACCTAAGCTGGTAAAAGTAAGCTTAGGAGGTTTTCATGCAGGTCCCCACATCTGTACCCTAGAGTTCAGAGTGGGGAAGGAACCTTGACAGTCCCAGGTCCTGCCCCCCTCCACTCCTTCCCCCAAGGCTCCAGCCCCGCCCTACCTCTTCCCGCCCAGTTCCGCTCCCTCCCCTGAGTGCATCGTGTCCTCATCCCTCCAGGTCTAAACTGAGCAATGAAATACTCTCTTCAGTGCTGGCCCCCCAAAAGTCTTTAGCTATTGAGACCAATCCTGATTCTTTGGTATAAATCATATAATTTCATGTGTAAACTGGTCTGTTGAGGATTCAAGGGTGGGGCTTGCTCTTCTATTTGTGCACAGAGAGTTCAACAGGCATTTTAGTATAAATGTGAATTCTTCCATTGACATAAGGAATGGATTCTGCTGAGGCAGTTTCAGGGAGCTATGGCCTGAAATGCTGTTTGTTTTTAATGAGAAAATAATATCTCTAAGAACAAGTCACACTTTCACCACCTGATGGCAGTTGGGGTCCTATATGAAATCAGTGTGATAGATTCCATCCATTTTTCAGCAGATAACTAGCCAGATGCCAGTATGCCTGGCAAATTATCCTTGGCTTCTGTGGAAACTGCCAAAAAGTTGTGATTTTTGTCAGTAATTAAGTACTCTCTTATCTCTCAAGAAGGTCCCTTTAGACCAGTCTTTAGGCACGCTGGCTAGATGACATGGGAAAGTTTGCATAGACTCAGCCTGTGCTATATTTGTCCTGAGGCTAAATATAAGATTTTAGTAACCCTTGCTATCCCACAAACTCTTTTCATGAGCACTACATTCAAATTTTTTGTAAAAGAAGGTTATTTATTGAGCCTTGACAATATGGACAGACAAGTCACTGTGCCCTTCCCTCCAGTTAGCTGTTATGCAGGAAAATTCCTTGAGTCTTATAGGATGAGTAATTCTCAAGGCTAAAACCAAAATATTAAAAACAACCATTGTGACATTGTACCCCATAATGCTTTATGGGACTATGACATAACTGGAATATGGTTTATGCTACATGTGCCATGTAACATATCTCTGTAAAGGTTATGGTCTACAGAATCTATTCATCCTATTTGTATACATATATCATGTTTGTATTCAAAGTTATGAATATTGGCTGTATACTTGTCTGATTCTAAGTAGGTTTTAGTGAAGCAGTTGGTCAGCTTCCTGAGAAAAGACTATTCTCAGTAAGTGCCCAATTCAAGAAGCCCTTAAGCCAACAATGAACTTGTAGGCGCCAATCCACAACTGAGCTTTCCCAGGAATGTGGCTTGGCTGGCAAGGAACTCAGTCATGCATGGACATGTGACTTGCCCAGGTGACTCCAAAACTCCATTTTGTAGCTGGACTTTGCATAGGAGAGAGGACGGGGTCTTCACCCACAAGAGAAAGTCTATTTAAACCCCTGGGAAACCCCTCCATTTTGTCTTCAGCTGGCTAAAGAGAGAGCCTCTCCACCCCCAGGGATACCTGAAAGAAACTGGAAAAAAGGACAGTAACTTCAGGAATGTGAGTGATTGCTGGACCCAGACTAGAAGGAAACTAGTCTGTCAAAGGAAGCTTACTGGGTGAGGATTTTATCTGTATTCAGTTTTATTACTATACTAGACTTTGACTTGTGTGTTTTATTTTATTTTGCTTGGTAATTCACTTTGTTCTGTCTGTTACTACTTGGATCCCCTTAAATCCTACTTTCTGTATTGAATAAAATCACTTTTTATTTATTAATTAACCCAGAGTATGTATTAATACCTGTGGAAGGGGGTGGCAAACAGCTGTGCATATCTCTCTGTTAGTGGTATAGAGGGAGAACAATTTATGAGTTTACCCTGTATAAACTTTATACAGGGTAAAACGGATTTATTTGGGGTTTGGACCCTATTGGGAGTTAGGCATCTGAGTGTTAAAGACAGGAACACTTCCTAAGTTGCTTTCAGTTAAGTCTGCAGTTTTGGGGCATGTGGTTCAGACCATGGGTCTCTGTTGGAGCAGACTGGCATGTCTGGCTCAGCAAGACAGGGTGCTGGAGTCTCAAGCTGGCAGGGAAAGCAGGGACGAAGTAGTCTTGGAACAACAGTTGGCAGTCCCAAGGGGCTTTCTGTGATCCAACCCGTCACAACCATCTTATAGCGCATCCTCAGATCAACCCACAGACCATCTGATGATTCACCAAAAGTGCCTCAAGGAGAAGGCTCATTAGAGGCTCTAGGGAGCAGCAATGCACAAGCCAAAATATTTCACACATCTGGTTTCTGAGGACCTGTTAAGCAGGGGTATCAAACCCACTTTGTGAAGAGGAAGAAATTACAGTTTGAATTATATAAAGGCCAAGTTTACTATTTTTGGATCACATATATTCTTGATCCACATCAGACCTCCCACTGCTAACAATGAGAGATTTTCACAAAGAGCAAGATTAGAGTATGGCCCTTATTCAGGAACTTCAGTTACAGTCATATTCAGCATCAGTAGATGAAAAAATGTGTAAAATGTGAAAAAATGTGGTGTTTTTTGTATCACCACTATTTCTGCCTTTTGTTTGGCTATTTGCACACGCAATTACACAATTTACATGCACAATAAGGTAATTGTGCAAATCTGATGCACACTTGTGTACCTAATTTATTTGAAAATCTAGCTTTTAAAGTTTGATAATTATAGGAGTTATCAACCCTATGGAGATGAATAGTGACAGCTAACAGATATTAGAGCTGTTGTTCCAAGTTGTCTGCAGACTAAAGACGACAACGGTGCATTGGTTTTTCATCCCTTACACTAGATAAGGGCTAGGCTAGAAAGTTACTTTATTTTGGATGGAAGCTTTCATTCTGCAAACTCTGTCATAAGGGCCAGAAAAGCATCTGAAGTGGGCCAGAATGTTTAACACCGCTGCCATATCACCTAATTTATCAGACTTCCACGAAACCTGGATGCATGATCATCTGGAAGAGATATACATTTGAAGATATGTGATACATGATAGATGTACAGAGCTCTAACTCAGTAGGACAGTTTTGTTTCTATTATATCTTCTGAGTAACTCCAATGCTGACAAAGTGTAACTAATTTTCTCACTTGGGCCCCAATTCAGCAGACATAAGCATCTGCTTAACTTCCCACTGAAACTGATGGAACTTAAAGAAAAGCACGTGCTTGAATGGATCGTTAGAGAAGAAATGCGCTTAAAGTTAAATACAGAATCAGAGCCTATATTAATGTCCAAACAAAGAAAAAAGCAGTGAAGGAAATTAGCCTAACTCAAGAAACACCCCTATAGTACTGTAATATGCATTTTTACATCCAGAATATTTTTGATGGTTGCTCCCTACATTCCACCTTTTTTTCAAGAGTATATTTTGGTTCAGTTGCTTGATTTGTTGTTGCTAATTCAGGGAGCACAGACCACTTTCTCCTTAATTCCCTTTTAGTAAATAATATAGTTATTTCTGGGATAGTTAATGCTCTGAAAGAGACGAGGAAGACACATGTTTACAAGCCAATCTGGCTCTTGCCCAACTAATCAGCACATATGCTGCTAGTGCATCTTTTCAGCTACTACCAAAAAACAAGTTAGTCAGAAGGGAAGCACCCATCAAATGCTAACAAACTTGACTATTACAAGAGTCAGAATGTCATTTTCATTATGGTTCAATGTTATAAAACAACATGGTAAAGCAAAGGGTAAACATATAGCAATCAGTTGCAAATCTAGCTAAGCAAAACAAAATACAAACTGGCAGATGTTGCCTTAATGACTGAAGTGCTTGCTTTGGCAGAACTATCACCAGCAGGCAGAGTAGGATTTTTTTTGGTGCTTGCCTGTTTCTTGTTTTATCAACCTACGGTTTGTGGACAGGGTGGCTCACATCATTCCCACTGACACACAATGTTGCCATCAGTGTTCGCTTTGTAGAAAACAACTCACAGCAATACCAACCATTCCATTTTTACTTTTTTTCTTTCTCTTTCTTTCCCTATGAAAATTCATTTTAGACGGTAATAACCTCCAAAGTAATAACCCTCGTTAAAATAAAGTTTGAAAGCAAAATAAATCAAAAATTTGCACCTGGTGCATTTTCCCTTGTTGCTCAGGCATTTTACGAGAGCTTGAATATATAAGAGTCGACTTAGATATCCCTAAAGTGCAATCAGATTAATCCAGGACTCTTATTTTTTTAGATAAATTTCTAAGCCAATATCAGCTCACTGACGCACAAGACCAATACTTTATCCATAAAACAGTTTCTTCAGGAAAAAAAACCCCATGAAATCAATGCATATGCACCAGACAAGAGCATTTGGCCCTTCAGGAGGCCAGTGATGGAGAAATAGCATATTCTTCACCTTTGTATTCCCAAAGTAAATTATGCCCCTACCCCTAAAATAGAGCTGCTCTTATTTTTCTCCATGCAACATTTGAAAGCTGTCTTGTAAAGGAAAAAACTCCAGTGCTTATAAACTGTTAAATGTACTGAACAAATCTGATGATTTTCCCCAGCGGAACTGGCAGTTAGTGATTCGCCCCTCCCACGACAGAGCTAATGGAAGGAAATCTCTGTGAGGTTTTGCCAATTGTGCTTTTAGAGATAAACAGGGTTTTCCACCCCATATAATAGGTCAAGGATGCTGAGAGATTGGGAGAAGGTCAAGACCATCTGAGTGCAGGCCCTGTGTTCCTCCCCCTTGATGACAGGAATTATGGAGCCCCAAATCCCCCTTTAAGGAGATTCCCTATTAAAAATGAAGCTGTGGAAACATGATACAGCCAGTGGAGAGGCTGGAGTATTTTCCATATTTCTTTTGCCTTGAGCTTCCCGTCCAAGGGAGGGCTGGGGGCAGGTAAAAGACAAAATCAGGATTTCTCAGCCTGTGCACTGCAACACTAAAAGTCCCTCACAAAGCTTGGTTCCATGGCCTGCAGGATTGACTTGCAGATTGCCCCCCTACACAAACGTCATATTGTATTATTATTATTACCAGGGAAGCAGAAATTACACTTATAATTAGGTTACCTATGGTCCTGATTACATACAAAAATTGCACTAATTTAACTAAACTGTTTTCTAAATGTATTCAGTCAAATTGGTGAAACCCCCTTAGGTGGACATTCTTAATTCGATTTAACAGCTGCTAATATCTGTTTTGATTTACAGGTATTTGGAAGCTCATGCTCTAGTGGCTGCTGCTCATCCCTCTGGTAGAGGCTGTCTGTTAATTCAGGCAGATGCTGTGACATCAGTTACACCTAGCTCACATTTTCCAGATTTTCTTCACAACCATGAAGGCTGGAAGCAATTTTTTAAAAAACAGTAGCTCAGATTCTGATGCCACATGACTCTGGGAGCTGGAGCCCGGCTCCTAGGCATCTGCCTGGGGCTTGATTCTGTGCAGCTCATGGGTGTAGGGTGGGTCTGTCCCCGCTGAAGGGGAGCCATGCCTGAGGAGCCTATCAAAACCCAACAGAACATGCAGTATTGTGTTTTGAACATCCGTACAATCTAGTTTGATTGGTATTTCATTTTGACATCTAATGCGGGTGGAGCTGAGCCAAACACCATTACAGTGGTTGTTACAGTTGCATATAACATTTTTTAAACTTAAAAACAAGGGAAATTGCACACAAAAAATAAATTACATTAAATAAAAAGATGTTTAGGTTGCAAAGTGGCATATTTGAAAGCTAGGAAATGCCACATTTAGAGTAGCCTGTGTACATTTAATTCTGCCCTCTGACAGTTCCTAATTGCATATTAGGTCTCTGCCATGAGGAGCTAACAATTTACAATTCCTTAGTAGTTTGCTGCCTCCGAACACTACTGGCAATTCCACTGTTTCAGGGACCCACCACATTTGCAAAATTGTGCCTAATTGTTATTTTTATGTATTTATTTTCTTTTGTAATCATGTCTTTGCAGCTTTAAACTAGTCATCTCACACTGTGAAAGCGACTGTCAGGTTGCCAGGTACTAAACCATTTAGGTCTTCATAGGCTAAAAGCAACAGCTGGAACTGCATTCAGAAACCAGCCGGCTGTTCATGAAGCTCTCAGACCACACCAGTTATGTGCTCAACACAAAGCTCCACTTTCTAAGTGGGCAACCACATTCTGTGCCACCTTAAGCTTCTGAGTAGTCTCATGGTGCAGCTATATGTAAATCACATTACGGTAGTCTAGTCTTGCGGCCACGGGCATCGATGCCTCAAAAAGAAGTGGCCACATCAGTCTTTTTTTTTTTTTTAAACCTCTACTTGTCAAAAGGACTCTTGGCTACAGCTGCAACCTGAGCATTGAGTCGCAGCCCTGGATCTAGCAAGACCTCAGAATTGTGAATCTGTCACAAGTGTGAGACTTCCCTAATTCAGAGCACTGATATAATCCCCTCCAATTCTCCCATTTGCTTCCCCATCATCTACCAATTTCACTTCCTCCTTTTCTGGACTGAACCTCAGACATCTAGCCCTTCTCATGGAGTCCAAAGCACCCCCAGCCCCTCACCCCAAAAACTAGGGACATAATGAGACCAAGTTATATGGTTTTACAGCTTTCTCAGTGCACATCTATCACAAGACATGATAGATGTGCACTTTTCTTTTCAGAAAGAAGGCTACCATCAACAATAAGGTCAGAAATGCCTACAGAAATTCTCTTTACTTTTAAAATACATTTCACAGTTTAGCTACGGTACTTTTCCCCAGCAAACCTTTCAGATTACAACACTGCTTAGAGGATATCAATACTATCTTTTTTGGTGCTTCCATTGGCACTAAAGTGGGAATAGTTCTGCTGCAAACAGAAACGCAGTTAAAATGAACTGTTGTGGAGGCATATGAATACCAAATTAATTAAAAAAGCAGTAAAGAGAAAAAGGGAATGAATTCCTCTAGTCACTGCTGATTTAAGTAGCTTTTACTATGCAAGCAAATTCCCTGAATTTGTTGCATATTTAACTAAGTTGTCTTTGCTGACCTTGTTCATGAACTTTAATTAAAAACATTTTAAAAACGCATTCAGTTTTGGTTATAAGATATAAAACTTAATCCTAGATATTAAGCCAGGTAAAGTAACTCCAACTCTATTTTTTTTATGTATCCCATTTGATGTACAACAATATAAACCTGTGAATCTGAGTATTACCGCTTTAAATAAAATCATTTTTATCCTGCAAAAAATTTCCAGTATAGATTTTATACTGGATGATTCACACTTAGTGGCAACCTATAAACATAGCTTTTAGTAATGAACTGGTATCTATACCGAACATTGAGAGACTACAAAATGTAATCCTGAATGGTTTAATCAACAATCTAATCTTAAAAAAAAATAAAATAAAAAAATCTTGGCTGTAGATTCTTCTCATAGATATAGTATAATGCTTCTACTGTGAATTATATTTCAGTAGGGTGTGTCATTTTCATGTTCAATTTATGGCACTGTCTACAACTGTATAGAGATTAAGATGATGAGATAGCAGTTAGAAAACTAAAAAACTCTCTTAATTTAAATATCTATGGAACTTTATGAAACACGAGTTAACTAAAGTTAATTAGAAAAATGGTTAATATGTAAAAGCGGTTTAAAACTGGCAAATGACAATGTTTCATGTCAGAGTCGTTGCCCCAAATGTCATTTAAAAGATAAGCATCTACAGAAAAAAAAACAGTTGGGGTGACCGGCTTCTTTGGGTACCTCCCTTCCATTTTGCCACCTAATCACTATATTAAGTGTTAAAGTAGATCAATGCAATTCAGTGAAGCTTAACAACAGTGTTAGTGCGAAAAATGGCATTGTACCTCTTATTAATGGTAGCCCAACTGGTATTAATGTTATCTGTCATCAGTTCTACTTTTCTGGTGTCATCTGTTGAATAATCACGGAGAAGCTTAAGTGCCATGTCATTCGCCACATCCACATGTATTTGCCACTGCCGCAGCTCTTTTGAAAATTGCTAGAGGGAGAAAAAACAAACAAAACAAAAGAATGAATCTCACCTTCCCTTAAAAATATACCTTCAATATTTGAAAAGTAGATGAACCTTTAAACCTTTAAAACCTTCCCGATTAAATAAGAGAGAGAGAGAGAGAGAATCTTCTCGTTGCTGGTAATAACAGAAACAGCCTCTGGCACATCTGCTGATTGTTAGGATCAGAACTTTTTTTTTTTTTTTTTTTTTAAGTTTTGGGACACAAGAGGACTGCAGTACTACCAACAAGCAGCTGACAGGACTAACCAATAAAATCTTCAGTGCAAGATAAAATGTGGCAGCCGAAATTGGTAAACTAGTGAATGGAATCATAATAGTTCTTTCTCAGAAATAAATAGTTGAATAAATTATTGTGCATGCCGACTATTTTTGTCTCTGTGATGGTGAATTCATTATGCTGGGGAGACAGGAAAAAGAGCATAGTAAAATAATATACTGCCAGGCCTAATTTTTTTTTTTTTTTTTTTTTTTTTTTTTTTTTTACAATGTGACATACCACCAAAGCTTGGACAAATAATATTTGTCTGTTGAATTTTTTCACTTTATTAAGAATGATTTGTTTATGTAATTAGTGCCACCTACTGGATCAGTACTAAACTTGCATACATCAAAATACTAGAATATTAAACCTAACAGTAAGTTATTATAATGCCATGACCTTTCCCAATTTTTCTGGAAATAGTTTTAAGAAAGCATTTACAATTTTGAACATAATTCTGTGTTCATTTTAATTTTTATCTAGATCTGCTAACTAACAATTCCTTCCTCATTAGAAAAGCAGATCAGGAGATTGGTGCATTGGTTGCAATGGGGAACCAAATTCCATATGCTTTTCCTGTTTGTCTGCTTGTCATAACCAACATCTGTAAAACACTGTGTGCATCCATGTCTCCTCCATTATTTGTAATCAAATAGCAGTAACAATACAGATGATCAGCTCTTAGGGCTAGACAAATATATAGGTTACCAAACATCTTTGACAATGTGAGCGCAAAAGTACGTTATAATTTGCCAAAAACTCTCATGGAAGGTTTCAGAGTAGCAGCTATGTTAGTCTGTATCCACAAAAAGAAAAGGAGTACTTGTGGCACCTTAGAAACTCACAAATTTATTTGAGCATAAGCTTTCGTGAGCTACAGCATCCAATGAAGTGAGCTGTAGCTCACGAAAGCTTATGCTCAAATAAATTTGTGAGTCTCTAAGGTGCCACAAGTACTCCTTTTCTTCTCGTGGAAGGATTATTAGAATCAGTAGCTGGCTGTATAAATTAGAAACTTTCTTCAGAAAATAACTTCCTTTTCAAATAGGAAAAACCTCCATGAGAATAGATTTTCCTTTCCCCCAAAGTGATGTTCATGTTGAAATCTGGTTTTGATTAAACTAATAGAGTCTTCACACAAAGCTAATCATTAGTAAGCTATTTTGTCAAGACTGATGCGTGATGGAAAGAAGTCTGAATGTCAAGTTGAATAAACAAACAGAGTGTAGCGATTGCTCACTTTTAAGTTTGCAGGTTCATTCTGGATAAGCTTATGAAAGTTTTGATACTTATCTGAACCTTTTAGGGACTCCCTACTGGGGATAGTTTCTTCCATCCACAGAAAAAAAGCTTTAGCTCCTCTTATCTGCTTTCAGCACTGTAGGTTCCTCTGACTTGGGAAGAGGAGAATTCCAGGATGTGGCCCCCATGTCAGGGCTCCTCTAAAGGAAGTAGTCTTTGCTCTACTTCAAGTGGGATCTAATATGTTGCCTGTTAGGAGAGCTTCTCTTATTTTTTAAGGTATACTGGCACTTTGGGATGTCTCTATAATATAAGACTTAAAGGATGTCATAAGATTATAAAAGTCAGGAAAACAACAGATCTCTCTTCATCTAACTTCTGCATTTCAGAGCAGCAGAGAATCTATCTTGGCCTTTCAGAGTAACAGCCGTGTTAGTCTGTATTCGCAGAAAGAAAAGGAGTACTTGTGGCACCTTAGAGACTAACAAATTTATTTGAGCATGAGCTTTCGTGAGCTACAGCTCACTTCATCAGATGCCTTGTGAGAGGTTACAAAACTACCCACCGAATTGGGGGGCAGCGATTGATCCAGTGGGGGTCGATTTATCGCGTCTAGTCTAGACACGATTTATCGATCCCCGCGCGCTCTCCCGTTGACTCCTGTACTAAACCAGTGCGAGAGGTGCAGGCGGAGTTGACAGGGGAGCAGCAACAGTTGACTGACCGCAGTGAAGACACCGTGGTGAGTAGATCTAAGTACACAGACTTCAGCTATGTTATTCACGTAGCTGAAGTTGTGTAACTTAGATCGATTCCCCACGCCTAGTGTAAACCAGGCCTATATCCTGCTATCCTGAAGGTGATCTGTCCTTAGAAACCAGAAGGGCAACAACGTAACTACCTGCCTCCACAAAGAGAACTTGGTTTGCACAGGTAAACAGGTAAAAGGCTGTGGCTGGTCAATAGGGGGAAGAGCAGCCTAATAATCAATTTTTTTTAAACCTTCAAAAAGTTGTATTGAAGGATGAGTGAAGGTTCAGGCTACTTTTCAATGTTATCTGAAACATTGCCTGGGCATTTTTTCTTAATTCACTCACCCATGACTACGTATTGTCAAGAAGTCAGAATACCTCATACTTTTAAATACTGTGGGCTAGATTCAGCCTCAGGTCTTATCTGCTTCCATGTATGTTACACAGAGCATAGGACCAAACACTACTACAATTCCAGGTCCACTGTATCCCCCCAGACAGGTGGCATTCGCTGCGGAGAAGACACAGCCAAGGCAGCCAGATACATGCTGCTCTGGCAAAGCCCCTGGGGAGCCTCAGTTAGTGGAGCTACTCCAAAGCTCAGACCGCACTTGAACTATGCTCTCTCCTGGGCTTATTGTTATTATTTGTAATTGTTCTTTAGATATCTTATATGTGGGCTTTTTTTTTCCATTCATTTTTTGCTGCAGACTTTGTCCATCTATTGTACATTTGTAAGAATTTCACGATGCTCATACTTTATTCTTTTTGGAAAATATTTTTCCAGTAGAACAATGTTATAAAGCGCTAGCTATACATACATAGTACATAGTTGCCATTTTCCAACCAAAAATATTGTAGTAGAATAGTTTACATTTCCTTTATAGATACAAAAACAGTCTGTCCACGTTGTGGGCTAATGGCCTGTAAACTTTCACTTGGAGAATGTGTACCTTTTGCTAGTTCCCTGTGAATTTAATGACCTTATAAACCCCTCCAAAGCAGGCTCTTTAATGGAAATGCTGACAGACCCATTACAATGCTACGATTCTCGCCATTAACTTCAAGACTAATCTATTAAGTTCCTGACATTACCAAAGAACAATATCATTCAGAACATAAATGAAGAGTACGGGGGATTCTGTTTGAGGAAACAATTTGCATTTTCCAGTTTACTGGAAATGAGTATTTAATCTTTTCAACAACTTTAAAGCGTGCATGCTTAAGTCATTGCGCCTACTCTATACTTTTCACAGGGACCGAGAGCAAAGTGTTATAGTGAAAGGTTTATTGTCCAACCTAATACAGTCCCATTATTTTCTGTCTTACATGACTTGATGTAATGAATTTTTATAATTAAACTAATGGAATACAATTTCTTTCTTCTTTTTTTCTTTCAGGCCCCATTTCTCTTCCTTCTACTTTTGAATAAGTAGAAACAAAAAAGTATTCGAAGTGCTTTATTACCTTAATTTCATTATGACATTTGTAAAGCATTCTTTTTATTTCATCTGTGTCATCTCTTGAATTTGCTAGCTTTATTAAAAGGCTTAAAGAGTTAGGGATGCGCATTAATCATGCTGCTTATGTATATTTTTAATTGTATTTAATTAGAAGACACTACTTGCTATGTTATTAGTGGGAAAATCTAGGTAATTAAGGGTCCTTAAATAAAAACAAGTAAGGAAATGAGACTGGGCCTTTCTTTCTATTACCCAGTGGAATAAAATAAACTGTGCACAGATACAGCAATATGTATGTACAGCACCATCCAATTTGGAGCATGTCACTTTCTGCATTAAATATTTATGTAACCCACGTCCGGAAAAGCAGACCCACTGCCCATCCCTTCTCTGGATGTTATCAGCTATTTAGCTGGTCTAGAGAGGTATAACCATTCATCATTGGTCCTCTATTTCAGTGTTTGTGCAGCTGCGGGCATCATCCCTATAATATTCCACTGCACTTAGAATTGTATGTTGTGAACTCTGGTATAGTCCATAAAACAACACTAAGAGTATATTTCTTTCACCGTATGTAATTGGTCCATATCTGGAATATTAGGTGGCAGCAAAACAGTTAAGGGTGACATTATAAAGCAAGTGTCAAGGTAACTGTTGCACACAGTATATGACTAAAGGCAAGACTGTCCCTTGCCTGAGGCACCGTGCAGGGAGTAAGGGAGGATAAGGCTACTTTGCAGGTGAGTCCCTGGTAGGAAAGCAGCCTCAGTGGAACTGCTACTACATTTCCTGCACTGGTGAATTGGAAGTGGGCAGGCAGGGGAATAGCCATGGCACTAGCTGCCCTCTCACACATTGGCCCTCTCACTTAAGATTAGGGTGACCATATTTCCCAAAGGTAAAACGGGACATTGTGCAGGGCTGGCCTGAACCCTCCCCCACACGGGCTGGCCCGAGCCACTTGCCTGAGCCCTCCCCACCCCCAGGCTGGGGTCGCTGGAACCCTGCCTCCCCCCAATCCCTGAAAGAGGCTGTTGCTGGAACCCTGCTGCCCCTCCCACATGAGAGCCCTGCCTCCCCCCATCCCCGCTAGGGGCTGACATCACCACTCACTCACATCGCACATTCCTCTGCACCGTACTCCACTTGTTCGACAAAAGTGGGCATTTGTCCCATTTGCTCTTGCCAACTGATCAAGTTGGCAAGAGCAAAAGGGACACATGCCCACTTTTGCCAAAAAAGTCAGGATGGCTGGGACAGGGCTTAAAAAAAGGGATTGTCCCAACCAAAACAGGATGTATGGTCACCCTACCTAAGATAGTATTGAAGGGCAAGTAAACTTCTTTTGGAATAGAGGAGGAGCAGATTACCTCTCCCTTGAGCCAAACAGGGAGCAAACTGAGTCTCTTTTTTAAACTTTTGAAAATCCCATTCAAAAAGTAAAACTAATGCTTTATATAGGATTTCTAGCTAGTATTCTAACCAAATGTGTTTATACCATTTGTTATACAAAGAGGAAGAATAAAGAGGGTATTTGTTCTCTTTTACTGTTAATTTAAAAATATAACAATGAATACCAGTAACAGGTATCAAAGTCTCAGGTTTTATCAACAGAATAGATTACAAGACCAGAAAGGACTACCATTATCATTTAGTCTACCCCCTTGTATAACTAACCACCAGACTTCGCTGAATTAACTCCTATTTGAACGAGAAAAACTATTTAGAAATTAATAAAACAAAAACATTCAACCATGACTTCAGACCTTCCAGTGATGGAGAATCCACCACAACCCTCAGTAAATTGTTACAATTGTTACCCTCACTGGTAAAACTTTGTGCCTTATTTCTAGTCTGAGTATGTCTAGCTTCATCTTCCAGGCACTAGATTATTATACTTTTGTCTTCTAGACTGAAGAGCCCTTCGTTATTTTAATTAACATGTAGATACTTCTGTTTTGTGATCAGATCACCCCTTACCTTTTTCTTTGTTAAGATAAACAGATAGAGCTTGTTGAGTCTATCATTATAAGGCTTATTTTCCAATCTTTTAATCGTTCTTGGGGCTCTTCTCTGAACTCTTTGCAATTAATCAACATCCTTCTTAAACTGTGGACCCCTGACCTGGACACAATATTACCGTGTGGCAAGGCACCTCCTTTGTCTCGCCAGACTTAGCACTTCCCCCTCTGGTGATGCGGGGCCTGGAGTAAATCAGCCCCACTCTAGGCAGTTGCCTGCCTTCCCCCCTTCTGTGCTCCTTTGGCTGTGTTTTCAGGGTAGGCGGGTATCTAAGGCGTATCGTTCACCAAACAAAAAGGAGACACCTTTTCCTGCCTCCTCGCTGGGGCAGGGTGTCATCCTGTTGCTTGCCCAGGCTGTCAGTCCTTCCCCTAGCAGGCACTCAGGTTTTGCTGTTCCCCTACGGGAAAGGGCACAGCCTTTCAGCCTGGAAAAGCTTGTTTCCCTGCTGCCACTCGCCTGGCAGCAGCTTCTCTCTCTCTCCCCCTTTGCTCTTCCCAGAGGAGGGGTTTTTAAAGGCCTCAGGCAGACTTTAATTGGATTCAGGTGTCCCTAATTGACCTGAGGTAACCTCTTCTCAGCTTGTAGGAAAAAGGGCTTTAACAT
This sequence comes from Eretmochelys imbricata, assembly GCF_965152235.1. Classification (NCBI taxonomy): domain Eukaryota; kingdom Metazoa; phylum Chordata; order Testudines; family Cheloniidae; genus Eretmochelys; species Eretmochelys imbricata. The sequence continues at coordinate 149,228,760 of NC_135572.1, forward strand.
TCTAGGGCTAATATATCAGCCTTCCAAGACCCTCTTGCAGGAGGGTGTTCCCCACCCACCCCATGCCCCGGGCCCTCTGGATTTTTTCATTGGGCCCCTGTCCCATGAGCCTCCCCAGCCACCCCACCCATATACCTCGAGCCAGCTGCAAGACCTGCAGCCAGTTCGCTTTTGAGCCGCTCCACAGGCACATCTATACACGCTCGTGCTCCTATACTCTCCATTTCCTCACCCTCATGTCCCGCCCTGACACTAAATGGCGGGACCTTATGTCATCTGTTCAGGGTGAGGAACCCCGGTGGGCCAGCCTATACTCTACCTTGGCCCCATGACCTGCCAGGGATATGGGTTGGCAGCTCCTTCATAGAGCCATGAGCATGGGCATGTACCTGGCGCGGTTCACCTCTGTTCCCAATACCTGTCCCTTCTGCGGTGTGAGGGAGACCCTGGCACATCCCATCTTGAGTGCGCCAGGCTGCAGCCCCTATTCCTGCTCCACCAAGATCTCCTTTTATGTTTTTGGCTGCACTTCTCCCCCCACCTTTTTTTCATGCACACCCTGTCGGTGCCCCCACAAAGTCATGGGACCTCCTCGTCAACTTCCTCTTAGCAATGGCCAAAGTGGACATCTATAACACCAGGGAGAGGATGTTGACTGATGGGGTTCTTTGCGACTGCATGGCCTACTTCTGTTCCTCTCTCTGCTCATGTATCTGGGCAGAGTGCCTCTGGGCAGTGTCCACTGGGCTCCCTTGACACCTTTGAGGAGCAGTGAGTGCTGGCTGGGATTCTCTACTCGGTGTCCCCTTCAGGTTCCCTACTTTTGACCCTTTGACCCACACCTATCCTTATTCTTTTTCAGTTGCCCCCCATAATTATTTGAGTTCCAGGCTCAGTGGATCCGCCCCATAGGCTGTGGCCGCCCAACTCCTGGAACCCAATATGAGGACCCTCTTGCAGCCATCCAGCCTGACTTTGTCACACCAGCTATAGTTGCACCAATGCAATACACTAGTAATATAACCTTCTGACTCCTATTCAATATCCCCATTTATACATGTAAGAATTACATTAGCCCTTTGACCACAGCATTGCACTGGGAGCTCAAACTCAGCTAATTACCAACCATGACTCCAAAGTCTCTTTCAGAGTCACTGTTTCCCAGGACAGAGTCCCCAAATCCTGTAAGTATGGCCTGCATGTCTTTACATTTGTTCCTCACTAAAAATGCATATTTTCTTGCATCCAGCTTGCCAAACAATTCATAGATTTGTAAAGGGAGAAGGGAGCATTATGATCAAAGTAAGGCACATTGGAAAACATAATCCAAACTATACATATAAAATGATGGGATCAAACTTAGTTACCACCACTCAAGGAAGATATTGGAGTAATTGTGGATAGTTCTCTGAAAACATCCACTCAGTGTGCAGCAGCAGCCAAAAAAAGGTAACAATGTTGGGAATCATTAAGAAAGGGATAAATAAAAAGACAGAAAATATAATTCTCTCTATATAACTCCATGGTACGCCCACAGCTTGAATACTGCGTGCACCAAAAAAGAGTTACTGGAATTGGAAAAGGTATAGAAAAAGGCAAGAAAAATTATTAGAGGTATGGAAAAGCTTCCATATGAGGGGAGGTTAATAAAGACTGGGACTTTTGAGCTTGGAAAAGAGGTGACTAAGGGGGGATATGATTGAGGTCTAAAATCATGACTGATATGGATAAAGTAAATAAGGAAGTGTTATTTACTCCTTCTCATAACACAAGAACTAGGGGACACCAAATGAAATCAATAGGCAGCAGGTTTAAAACAAACAAAAGGAAGTATTTCTTCATACAATGCATAGTCAATCTGTGGAACTCTTTGCCAGAGGATGTTGTGAAGGCCAAGACACTAACAGGGTTCAAAAAAGAACTCGATGAATTCATGGAGGATAGCTCCATCAATGGCTATTAGCAAGGATGGGCAGGGATGGTGTCCCTAGTCTCTGTTTGCCAGAAGCTGGGAATGAGCAACAAGGGATGGATCGCTTGATGATTACCTGTTCTGTTCATTCCCTCTGGGGCACCTGGCATTGGCCACTGTCAGAAGACAGAATACTGGGCTAGATAGACCTTTGGTCTGACCCAGTATGGCTGTTCTTATGTTCTTATCTAATCTGACCGCCTGTGTCACAGAAGCCATAGAACTTCCCTACAACAATTGGTAAAGCTTATCTTTTAGGAAAACGTCCAATCTTGATTTAAAAATGGCCAGTGATAGAAAATCCACCACTATTCTTGATGAGGCACGCTTCAGTGTATCAGTGACCTGTTCTCTTCATTATTTATCACGCCCCCCAATCTTTATGTCATCTTCAAATTATTTTATATTGTCTTCAAGGACACAGGTTGAACATGGGCGTTAGCTGAACAAGATTCCTCATACTTCCTTATCAACTCTGATTGAAAGGAACCACTTTCTAGAGAGAAAACAAAACTAGTCTCCATATTTATTCAATTAGAAATTTGGTCTGTCCACCAAGATTGCTACTGCTTTCATTAGATAAACACTATTAGTTCAACCTGCTAGGCTAACAAAGCTTACATTCATCATAGAACAATTAACAAATAGGATAATTTTTTGAATTCTAGTGAAAAAGCAGACTCCCATTGCCAATCTACCATGTTTTGGACTCTCCCATACCTAAACCCAGTTCCTGGGATATTACTCTTGAATGGAAAGCCACAGACATTGTGAAGGGACATTCGATTTGAGTAAGTCGCAAAACAGTTAACTATGAACTAACTTAAGATTCTTAAGTAAGACTAATTTTTAATTAGGAACTATATTTAAAAAACTCTTGCAACTGGAAATTTTAAAAGGGTACCAATCACGGGGGCAAATCCAGAACTAATTATAGGTTTGGGATACACGTTAGCATAGTAAAAGCAGTATTACTGCATGCCTGTGTACTTACCCATGTGATGTCCCCAATGCAGTTCATTTTTGTCCTTGGTAGGAACAATCTCCACAAAGAGGTTGGATCCAAAGCTCACTGAAATCAAAAGGAATCTTTCCATTGACTTCGGTGGACTTTGGATCATGCCCAAGAAATGGGACAGCTGAGCCAGGCGGGAACTCTAGCTGTAAAGCCTCAGGCAATTATATCAGCATGTGGGGAGCACAAAGTAAAGCAAGGGCCAACCGCAGGTTTGATAATCTGACAGGTTTCCATAAAGCAACTATAACACATTTCAGAACACTTGTAGATCCGGGCTCAAGATGCAAAATTTAGTTCCAGGTCTGGACATTGAATGCTCCAAATTTCAGGGTTATTCAAGATCCAGGTTTTGATTCACAGCTAGCACTAGTGGAATTTTTCTCTTTTTTGTTCTATTGAAGGAATGGATGAGATTATTAGATGTTCTCTCATACACTCATGTATACAGAGCTGGTGGGGAATTTTTTGACAAAACAAATTTTTCATCAGAATATGCAGATTCATCAACTAAACTTTTAGTTGTAATGCATCAATTTTGATGAAAAACTTTCATCTTGAAAGTTTCTCAAGTCCAGGATGGAATTTCTGGCCAAAATGAGAGGGAGAGAGAGAGAAAAAAAACCCAGCAGCCCAGAACATCCTACTGAATATTCAAAGCAGGGCCTAGAATTTGAGTGGCTTGCATCCCGGCTGACGGCCGTCATGACTGGGCTATTCTTGGGGAGGAGGAGGTGAGGAAGATTGAAAATTTTACCCCAAAAAGAGAGAGACAAAGGTCTCGTGTTTCATCCTGATTTGGAACACAGGAACAATCTGAAATATCAAAAACGATTGCAGGGCAGGAACAGTTTTTCTGTCAAGTTCTATTTATACATAAGCATATGCATAAACACCTATAGATACATATATTTTGTAATTTTCATATATATATTACAATTTTGTATTTACCAGTTTGAGTTAAAGATTTATATTCTAAGGGCAGAGTCCTGTAAAGGAAGTATTTAAATTAAATTTTGTATTAAGATATGTAAACTTCTTATAAAGGTAATTCTTGTAAGTCTAATAGCAGGAGGTGCTTGTAAGAAATGCTTGAAAGAAATGAAAAATGTGGCACTCTATTTGTAAAATAGCTGTTTCCATTAGTCTTAATTGCCTGAGTACTTTGTATTTGAGGTGGAGAACGTTAAAAAAAATTACTTAAGAACTTGTTCACCCAATTTTTCCCTCCTCCCTTACACCTTTGCAGTTAGGAAACTTACTTTGAGGATTATTTGTAAGCCACACACTGGTCAGAAGCCGGCATTCTATCTCCAGAAAGAGACCATGACAAATGTATCTCCTCTCTGCTGAATGACAGTAGTGTACATAATCTCTAATTCTTTCTAATACATTAGTGAGTGATTGCCTTTATTTATAATAATCCATCCATGTCAGGCAATGACCCTTAAGGCAGAATCTCAGATGAGAAAAATTAACCAGTTACTAGCCCTAAAACAAACAAGAAAATGAAGGATTTCTGGTGTTTTTGTACTTCCGCAGTGCAAATTAAAAGCCAGTGTTTATGTACTTCTGAAGTATAGGATGGGAGAGATTGATTAAAAACAATGGATGTTAATGTTAGCTAGACTGACATTTCTGGAAAGGGAAATCTTCTATTCATGTGGATCGGGACAATTTAAAAGGTGTGTGTGGGGGGGGGGGGGACTAAGGGGGTTAAGCTTTTACCAGAAAGCTAGATATTACCAGTTTGAGCAGATGCTCTCTATACTTATTTATGGGAATATCACTAGAACCATCCATGACCTGCCCTCAAATATACAGCTAAAAGACTTAAAAAACAAACAAACAAACCCACACAGTTTGCCTACTGTCCCAAAAGAACAGATACAACTAGTTAGCAGCAATTCAAAGAGTGAAAGACTGGTGAAAGAGCATTCTCCAGTATCACCCAGCCCTTGGTCTCTCTGCTAATTAGAGCCTATTGTGGTGGGGAGGTTTATGTGATGTCATTTTTAGAATTTAGAAGCCAATAGAAATTTTTTATTAGCAGTAGTGGAGGGAGTATTTGGGCTGAGGAATCACCTGGTTTGTGGCTACATTTTTTGGTCCAAGTTACCCAATCTTGCCAGTATTTTTTCATCAAATCAAGTAGAAACATTTTCATCAGACATTTCAATATTTTGATTATTAATCTTTAATACAAATTCTCTATCTTCAATAATAACCTTAAATTCGGTGTTCTGCTTTTTCAGAGCTTCCACAGTGTAGGAAATCTCCTTCCATGACTCAAGCTTGACTTTGGCCCGTTCTAGAACCTGCTCAGCTTCTTGTTTGGCTTCCAACCATTGTGTTGAATCCTTTAACATTTCATTTAGCTGCTGCCTGCGGCTTTGAAGGTGTCCCTGTACTTCGTCCCACTGGCTTTGGATCTTTTCAACTGGTGAAAAACAAATGTAAAAAAAAAAACTTATTCAAGATGAAGGTTTTTTTAAAAAAGCAGTTACTGAAATATTTAAGTAAGATTTCTCATTGCAAACAACAATTTTCAGCTGTGACTAAATTTGGTTTATTAAAAGAGAACAAATAACGGTTGGTAGGACACAGTATAGTACATAGCATAGGTCCTGATACATATGTAGCCAGAAATGTCAGCTTTTTGTCTCAATAATGACGTAAAGAATACTCAAACAGGGTCACATTGATGAGAAAGAAACAGTTCTCATTCATACATACCAAGTCAAATTAAGCTAGCATTTTTGATGAGATGTCCTATGGGGACTTCTATAATCTTACTCTTCATTTTAATATTCATTACCAGTGGTAATCAATGGTTATGCTATACTTGCTTGACCAGGTAAGACATACACTGGTAGAGTGCATGGCTGTTCACAAAAAAACTTCTCACAACTTCATGTTAGTTATTAGAATAAGGATTAGATGTGCCCTTATTTGGGAGGAAATGTAGTGCTGAAAGGGCTAATGATAATTGGAAGCTATGATAAAGAGGTTTGGCCAAGGTCAGACTGGCCCACAAAGGCACAAGGAAATATCCTGGTGATGTGACACGGAGACCTAACCCTAAAACATACAAAGCTTTGGGGGGAAAAATGTTCTGTGCTTTGTTAATAAGAAACCTGTATTGCTTAAAACTAGCACAGAGCCAGGCCTCTTAGTATTTTTCCCAAAGGCTGCCCTCCATTATATTTAAAAGTCAGAGGCCACCTTCTCTTGATGGGTTGAGAATTTCCTGAATGGTCTGAAGACAAAGGCATAATCAGATGGAGGAAGTTGCCAGGAGAGCACCCATGATAGGGTTGATTCCACAACGTCATTGCCTCTCTGGGCTGGAGCAGAGCAACGCCCCATCACAAACATGTAGAGTAAAAATCCTCCCAGCAGTGTCTCTCCTTTAGCCTGGAAGAAGGGTTCTAGATCCTCCTGTGAATTCCCCCAGGCTTGGAGAAGGGGAAGAAAATCCTTCCAGCATCCCTTGCTCCAGCCTGGAGGAGAGGACAGAAAATGAATGAATGTGGGAAAAGGAATGACTGAGTATATGAGAGGGAGGAAGTAGGGGAAGGTAACGTAAATAACTAAATAGAATCCAAAGAGACCAGGTACAACCAGAGGACGAACCAAGGATGGGCCAAGGCTGGGAGGAGGGGGGAAAGGAGCAGTAACACAAATTACATACGTTGTGCAAGGCAAGATCTGGAGCATATTAAACTGTACAACTTGAAATGAGGAGTATTTAAAGGTACACCACATTTGGGTTGCTACCTACAGCTACTAACTGTCCCAATGAGGTTCGAGGATGAATGCATTTGAAATATAACTGATGTCCCTCTCATAAATACAAATCAGACCCATAAAAAGTAAGGGCAGCGTACTGATGTCACTAATAACTGTGGGGAGCAACAAAAATATTTTAAATTAACTATCAAGGTTTTGATTTTTGCACTATCCAAAGGTGTGTGTGTGTGGGGGGGAGAGGGTTGTTTGTGCTTTATTGCGGGGCAGGGGGGCGGATGGTTTGGAAATTTTCCATTAAAAACAACCCCACCCCCACCCCCCAAGAAACTGGGGTTTCAAATAAATGCATTTTTTTGGTGGGAAAAGTATCTGTTCTCCACAGAAAATGTTCTCTTTTTTTTTGTCCAAAAACCAAACAATTGAAAATCAAAATGTATTTATTTGGATATGTTGCCACAATGTCTCTTAGGAAGTGTGGTTCAGTTGCTTCATGTCCCCAGTCTCCTTTGTGGGCCAGGCTCCCTGGCTGGGGTGCAGCATGAGAAATGTAGTCCAGCCAGGGATCTAATCTATAGAGCAGAATGGAAACATGAGACACCCAAACTGCAACCCCTGTAAGGTACCTCAACATATTTTTGGCTAAAATATTTCAGTTTTCAAATTTGTGCGAAAAAGTCAAAGTCTTTATTTTTCTTCTTCACAAAACAACAATTTTTCAAAACAGCTCTATTATTTTGTTTTATCAAGAATAAGTTATCACACCCAAAGAAAATATTCTTAGTGGCGCATGCCTTATTACATCAGAGCTTGACAGCCAGAGAGCGCTCAGGTAATGGAATCTTTTTAAATTATTATCTAAGCAAACAATCTAAAGCTATGCATTTGATACATTGGGTCACTCTCTAGTCCCAGAAAAGAAAACATTTAAATGTGGGATAAACACTTGCGGCATTTAGATCATTCATCTGGCTCTTCTGAGCTAGTCTTCAGCTCATTAAATATGGGACAAATAAAATACTAGCAGTCAAAAAGGTTTCAAAGATAGTTCATTAAAGAGGAAGTAAAGGGGACCTTTGTAATTCAGGCATCGCTGATTTATTACAGAGTAACCCAAAAGCAGTACACAAAAAACATCCATTCATCACCGAAAGTTTACACATGATAATTGATGCTTTCATTTGAATGTGGACATTTAAAAAAATATATTTTGAATGAAGAAAAGCAATTCCTTTTAGCTTAACTTATTCAAGATTTCACCTTTGGCTCTCATTTAAACCACTCTGTGTGTTAGTAAATAAACATGCCCGCTCAGAGTTTTTTCTCTCCTATCTATACATTCTTACTCTCTAGCCCAGAGAATCTCAATCAGATTCCTGAAAGGGATACAGTAGTCTAGAAAGGTTGCCTTGTGTACCCCGAAGTTTCACCTCACATAAAAACTGCTTGCTTGCAAAATCAGACATAAAAATACAAAAGTGTCACAGCACACTATTATTGAAAAATTGCTTACTTTCTCATTTTGTCTGTATGAAATTTTAGTTTGTACTGACTTTTCTGGTGTTTTTTATGTAGCCTGTTGTAAAACTAGGCAAATATCTAGATGAGTTGATGTACCCCCTGGAAGACCTTTGTGTATCCCCAGGGTACACATACTGCTGGTTGAGAACCACTGCTCTAGTTGAACCTTCTTTGTTAAAGAGAAGGGGAATGTTTGACTACATCTTTATTAGGTATATGCCAAACAATAAGAGTTTGGAACATCCAGGCACCTTCTCCAACTTGTGGATGGGTCAGATCATAGCTGGTACCAGGAATATGTAAGATGGATGGTTCCACCTGGTACAAACATGATTCCATCAACACCAAGAGAGGTATTCCCTCGCCTTTAGATACTTCTGAGAAGAAAGAGGAAGTAGGAGTGAAAATTTCCTGCCAGCTGCCCAAGGCTACTGACACATCCCTCAGGCTTTGTGGGCTGGAGTTAAAATTCCTCTCAGGCTTGCAGGGACATGGTGTTATCACTGTGAAGGTGTGGTGCAAGAATGGATAGTGTGTGAGGAGGACAAGGAGTGATGGCAGTGTAAAGGGGGGTCCAGAGTGAACAAATGACAGAAGTGAGGAGATCACTAACAAAAGGGGAACAGGCCCTGTCACACTCCATTGGCAATGCTCGCACATCCTACAAAAACATGTAGGGATTAGCTCTGTATCAGAGACTTTACTACCCAGGAACCACTGAGCCAGCTAGTTCAGATGAGGAGGATCAGAAAACTGCAGAATCTTTTCAAAAATGTTAGCCAACAGACCCTTCTTTAAAGGTTTCCTTCAAAGTAGATTATTTTTAAAGTATTTTGAAGGGCTTCTGTAACCATATTGGCTTTTTGTCTGAAGGCATAAGATCACTCTATAAAAGGTTTTCCCTGGTTGGAGGAGGGAATTTGTGGAAAAAAGAAAGTGCTTAATATATTTTCTATGAAAGTGCAGCTGAACAGCAGGAAGAAGACAGGCGAGGCATCCAGCAATCTGCCTTGTGCCCGGTAAGGGTCATTTCTGCCTACCTCCATCTCATAAGATCCTCCAGGTTACAACGAACATATGGGATTCAGTGGAGGGAAACATGAGTTATTTCCACATCCAGTGACCCTAATCTGGGAGCATGAAGAGTTCAACCCTGGGAATAAGGTGGAGAGATCTGTGCATAGGTGGGATAAAAGAATCAATAACCCGTGAGTCAATTGTTCCAAGGATTTATCTGAGTTTTGAAGAAATACAATGGGAGTTTGATTATCCACCTCCAGCCCTGAATCAAACACCTTCAGTAAAGTAAAATACAACAGAGGAAGGGCTATGCTGTTTTAGGATGGATGACAAAAGGAGGTCTGAGAGCTAAATAACATTAAAATTATTAAAAATTATGAACTCAGTGTCACAAGGCTGGACTCCCTCACCCTGGATTGCTTGCTGCAAACAGTCCTCACACCACCAGTGGCAAGTTCAGTACCATGTGCTTTATTTACAAGTGTTTGTTCCCCACAGCATACAGCTTTTCACCAAGCCTTTACCTGCTACCAAGCTACAGGGCAGGCGGGGGAGATTGCACCTCTCTGAAAACCTGGGCTGCTTTACCCTTCCAGTCTTCCTCCTTCTCTCCTGTCTCTCTTTTAACCATCTTTAGCTGACAAGCTGAGTCCCCTGGTTGATCGGTTAATCATCTGGTACTTAATTACTTATTTCCTTACTTTGGCTCATGTGGATAACATAAGAACATAAGAATGGCCATACTGGGTCAGACCAAAGGTCCATCCAGCCCAGTATCCTGTCTACCGACAGTGGCCAGGCCAGGCCCCCCAGAGGGAGTGAACCAAACAGGTAATAATCAAGTGATCTCTCTCCTGCCATCCATCTCCACCCTCTGACAAACAGAGGCTAGAGACACCATTCCTTGCCCATCCTGGCTAATAGCCATTAATGGACTTAACCTCCTTGAATTTATCCAGTTCTCTTTTAAACCCTGTTATAGTCCTAGCCTTCACAACCTCCTCAGGCAAGGAGTTTCACAGGTTGACTGTGCGCTGAGTGAAGAAGAACTTCCTTTTATTTGTTTTAAACCTGCTACCCATTAATTTCATTTGGTGGCCCCAGTTCTTATATTATGGGAACAAGTAAATAACTTATCCTTATTCACTTTCTCCACACCAGTCATGATTTTATATACCACTATCATAGCCCACCTTAGTTTCCTCTTTTCCAAGCTGAAAAGTCCAAGCCTCTTTAATCTCTCCTCAGATGGGACCCGTTCCAAAACCCTAATAATTTTAGTTCCCCTTTTCTGAACGTTTTCTAATGCCAGTATATCTTTTTTGAGATGAGGGGAGCACATCTGTACACAGTATTCAAGAAGTGGGCATACCATGGATTTATATAAGGGCAATAAGATATTCTCCATCTTATTCTCTCTCCCTTTTTTAATGATTCCAAACATCCCGTTTGCTTTTTTGACTGCCGCTGCACACCACATGGACGTCTTCAGAGAACTATCCATGATGACTCCAAGACCTTTCTCCTGATTAGTTGTAGCTACATTAGCCCCCATCATATTGTATGTATAGTTGGGGTTATTTTTTCCAATGTGCATTACTTTACATTTATCCACATTAAATTTCATTTGCCATTTTGTTGCCCAATCACTTAGTTTTGTGAGATCTTTTTGAAGTTTTTCACAGTCTGCTTTGGTCTTAACTATCTTGAGCAGTTTAATATCATCTGCAAACTTTACTCCTTTCTCCAGATCATTTATGAATAAGTTGAATAGGATTGGTCCTAGCACTGACCCTTCGGGACCGCCACTAGTTACCCCTCTCCATTCTGAAAATTTACCATTTATTCCTACCCTTTGTTCCCTATCTTTTAACCAGTTCTCAATCCATGAAAGGATCTTCCCTCTTATCCCATGACAACTTAAGTTACATAAGGTGAGGGACCTTGTCAAAGGCTTTCTGGAAATCTAAGTACACTATATCCACTGGATCCCCCTTGTCCACATGTTTGTTGACCCCGTCAAAGAACTTGAATAGGTTAGTAAGACATGATCTCCTTTTACAGAAACCATGTTGACTTTTGCACAACAATTTATGTTCTTCTATGTGTCTGACAATTTTGTTTTTTTATTATTGTTTCAACTAATTTGTCTGGTACTGTCATTAGACTTACTGGTCTGTAATTGCCAGGATCACCTCTAGAGCCCTTCTTAAATATTGGCGTTACATTAGCTATCTTCCAGTCATTGGCTACAGTAGCTGATTTAAAGGACAGCTTACAAACCATAGTTAATAGTTGCGCAATTTCATATTTGAGTTCTTTCAGAACTCTTGGGTGAATGCCATCTGGTCCCGGTGACTTGTTACTGTTAAGTTTCTCAATTAATTCCAAAACCTCCTCTAGTGACAATTCAATCTGTGACAATTCCTCAGATTTGTCACCTACAAAAGATGGCTCAGGTTTGGGAATCTCCCTAACATCCTCAGCCGTGAAGACTGAAGCAACAAATTCATTTAGTTTCTCTGTGATGACTTTATTGTCTTTAAGTGCTCCTTTTCTATCTCGATCGTCTAGGGACCCCACTGGTTGTTTAGCAGGCTTCCTACTTCTGATGTACTTAAAAAAACATTATTACCTTTTGAGTTTTTGACTAGCTGTTCTTCAAACTCCTTTTTGGCTGTTCTTATTATATTTTTACACTTAATTTGGCAGTGTTTATGCTCCTTTCTATTTACCTCATTAGGATTTGACTTCCACTTTTTAAAAGATTCCTTTTTATCTCTCACTGCTTCTTTTACGTGGTTGTTAAGCCACGGTGGCTCTTTTTTAGTTTTTACTGTGGGGTACACATTTAAGTTGGGCCTCTATAATGGTGTCCTTGAAAAGTGTCCATGCAGCTTGCAGGGATTTCACTCTAGTCAGTGTACCTTTTAATTTCTGTTTAACTAACCTCCTCATTTTTGCATAGTTCCCCTTTCTGAAATTAAATACCACAGTGTTGGGCTGTTAAGGTGTCCTTCCCACCACAGGAATGTTAAATGTTATTATATTATGGTCACTATTTCCAAGCGCTCCTGTTATAGTTACCTCTTGGACCAGATCCTGAGCTCCACTCAGGACTAGATCAAGAGTTGCTGCTCCCCTTGTGAGTTCCTATACCAGCTGCTCCAAGAAGCAGTCATTTAAAGTATCGAGAAATTTTGTCTCTGCATTTCGTCCTGAAGTGACATGTACCCAGTCAATATGGAGATAATTGAAATCTCCCACTATTATTGAGTTCTTTATTTTGATGCCCCTCTAATCTCCCTTAGCATTTCATTGTCACTCTCACTGTCCTGGTCAGGTGGTCGATAATAGATCCCTACTGTTATATTCTTATTAGAGTATGGAATTACTATCCATAGAGATTCTATAGAGCATGTGGATTCATTTAAGATTTTTATTTCATTTGATTCTACATTTTCTTTCACATATAGTGCCACATTCTCCTCCCCCTCCCCGGCATGACCTGCTCTGTCCTTACGATATATTTTGTACCCAGGAACGATTGTGTCCCATTGTCCTCACTCCACCAGGTTTCTGAGATGCCTATTATATCAATATCCTCTCCTTTAACATGAGGCCCTTTAGTTCACCCATCTTATCATTTAGACTTCTAGCATTTGTGTGCAAGCACTTTAAAAACTTGTCACTGTTTATTTGTCTGCCCTTTTCTATTGTGTCAGATTCTTTATGTGAATGTTTCTTGTCTGATCTGGCCCATACTTTATTGTCTTCCATCCTCTCCTCCTGACTAAAACCTAGATAATCTCTATCAATAGACTCTCCTCTAAGAGAAGTCTCTGTCTGATCCACATGCACCTCTGCAGCAATCGGCTTTCCCCATTTCTTAGTTTAAAAACTGCTCTGCAATCTTTTTAATGTTAAGTGCCAGCAGTCTGGATCCACTTTGGTTTAGGTGGAGCCCATCCTTCCTATATAGGTTCCCCCTCTCCGGAAAGTTTCCCCAGTTCCTAATAAATCTAAACTCCTCCTCTCTACACCATCGTCTCATCTATGCATTGAGACTCTGAAGCTCTGAAGTGGATATGTTTACCAAATGGAGAGTGGTAAGTCAGCCTTAGGCTACTCTCACTCTGTCACAACAGGCTACACAATACTATAAATCTAGAGTAATTGTCCTAATTGTACTCTGGATTGCAATGGTGTAACTGAGATCAGATTCTTGCCCTTCATCTTTTTACTACAGCACCTAGATATTATGGTGATTTATAAATTAGGAACACACAGAATTAATGTAATCTATGTGAGGTGCCCTGTGTAGGGTCAAAACTCATGCTGTTCTTGGGGTTTTTACACAATTAATAAATAATACAGTAAGACAAAGCCCATTGTTAGCCTTGTTCCAAGGCTTGACTGCTCCTAAGGTTCCTAAGTGCAGGGCTGCTCATTTCAGCCAACTCCAAAATTTTTTCTCTCTCAGACCCCAAGATCTTTCTACCATGGTACATCCCCTCTGCACTTTTTTTCCTCCCTAATGTTGAAAAGTTCCACTTCCGTTTGATACTGAGATCAGATGCTGCAGGGCAGGGTCAGCATGAGTGCCAGTTTCCATTCACCCCTTCCATACTCTGGTCCAGTGTGGTGTTTGTCCACCCCACTGCAAGAGGGCATATGAGGAGAGAGATCTGGCAGAAGAATGGAACCATATCTGGAGACTGGTGTCACTTTTTCCTTCTGTGATTTACTAAGAGAAATTTTAAATGGTTCTTCTCTCATGTGTGCCACTATCTGAGCTTTTTTGTGTATGCAGAATATTTAAGAATCAGTACATCTCAACCCTTTTCCCCCATATCTGATGGCAGCACCCAACATAAGAGTAGCAGAGCAGAACTCTTTGTCCCTGGTTAAACTACTACAAATTGTGAACCATTCATCTTTTTACAATTATTATTTATGTATATTACAGTAGCACTAAAGGGCCTCAATCAGGACAGCATTACATTGTGTTAGATCCTTTGTAAACCCAGTTAGAGATCATCCTATATGAAGGGCTTACAGTCTAATCAGGCAAACCAGACAAACTATACACAAGCAAAATATCAAAGTTCTTGCTGATTGTAACTGTTATTATTTTTAACAAATATTTTCCCCCAAACAATTCCCTGCCTTAACACACCATAATTCCCAGTGTTCCAGTCAAGTAGATCCAATTTTGCTGATACAGTGGTGCCCTTTTTCATGCTGCCCATCCCACAGACTGTGAAAAAAATAAATGCCACCAGACAAAGCAAGAATAGGCATTTGTGTGATAGTATCCTAGGGATTGGACAGGGGTCCACATGGCCTCTTCTGCCTAGTCCAGAAGGGCTCCCTGCAGCTCCCCCTATGTCACTGAATAGTCTAGACCAGTGCTACTCAAAGTGGTGGTCCGCGGACTGGTGCCAGTCCGCGGGCCATTGGCTGCCGGTCTGCACGCACATTGGAAAAAAAATTGCCGGTCCCCCACATCAGATAGCTTGAGAAGCACTGCTCTAGACACTTCACTTGACTCTAGCAGTGGAGGCTTGTAATTTCAGGAGTGCTATTACATTTGTTTTGCATCACTAGTGCCACCAGTAGTTCAACAGCTGTTATGTCATTAAAGAGGGAAAAGTGAGATACCCTGAGCTGATTTATTGGTTTAGTAAGATACAGGAAGCACTAACAATCAAGAAAATTACATTTAAAAAATCAAACACTAGATAACTATTTTAAAATCCAGTTACCATTGATTTAGTATCCAGTAAAAGAACAATCCCAGCGAGTAAAGCTGCTAACTTGAGATCAATTTTTGTTTATTAAGTTATTTGCTCTGCTATACTTCATTTCTGGATAAAACTAATATAACTCTGTCTACTGCTGAAAACAAACCACTTATGTATTGAGCTATCTGAGCTGCCCACTGCTCATCCTTTCCTTGGAAAAGTGAATTTGTGGAAAAAGCAAATGAGCACTCTAAAACAGTGTGATCTAGAAATGCAAAGCGTAGTACGATTTGAAAATTGAGCACTTAAGCAGCAGCACTGTATCAGGGGGTTAAGATCTCTTCAAAAAGAAGGACAGCCTGGGCAGTCACTAATCCAGTGCCACTCCAATGAGGTCACCCTAGTGCAGTGCTTTTATGCAACCTCCTCCAAATAACAAATAGTAACAAAACCCGACGTAAGATTCAGTAAGGCATCCTCACATAGAACAAGCTCAATGAGACAAACAATAATAGAGATGAAAGCAAGAATAAAAATAAACTGGAAAAAATGATCAGCAAAACTGTATTCACATTAAGAGAAAAGCATCTGAAATACTGGATGGATTCTGCAATTATTAAAACATTAATATAATTGACAATCTAAGATATAATCTCACCAGCAAAGGGGCTGTGTTTTTCCATGTGTTTGTACAGTGCTTAATACAATGAGCTGAGTATCTGCTGCTTTGTGCGGCCCTGGGCAAATCATTCACTTTCTGTCTCTCAGTTCCCCTTATCTATGAAAATTATTATTACCAATTATTTGAATTTCCATCACACGTGGAGGGCCCAATTAAGATCAGGGCCACATCATATATGCACATTTTAAGCAATTTGGGATAGGGGCTATCTCTGATTATTTAAACAGACAAAGGACAGCCAAGGCCCCCTCACAAATGAAAATATATATATACTCTTCCCATCTTCAGTGACTTAATTTTAAGGTCGATCTGTCTATACCCAGTTCTCCCATCTGGTTTAGTATCCAACCAGTCCAGGGAGCAAAAAGACCAGCAAAAAGAACCAAACAATTTGCTATCCAATCAATTTAATAAAACAATAGGAACAAAGAACCCCCAAAAGGCAGATCCTTTGTCCTTAGACTCCCCAGACAGAGAGAGGGAGAAAGAGACTCTCTATAGCCTGGTGGCAAGGGCTGTCACCTGGGTCTCCCACACCCTGGTAAGTGACCTAATCACCAGAATCCTGGCTATTTAAGAGTGGGCTCTCTCCCATGGGATTGCCAGCCCTGTGGCTCAGCAGGGCTAAGGCAGGCTCCCTGCCTGCCCTGGCCCTGTGCCACTCCAGGAAGTAGCCGGCACCACGTCCCTGCAGCCCCGGTGGGGGGGGAGGGAGGGAGACGGAGGAAGGAGAGGGCTCCATGTG
This sequence comes from Eretmochelys imbricata, assembly GCF_965152235.1. NCBI lineage: Eukaryota > Metazoa > Chordata > Testudines > Cheloniidae > Eretmochelys > Eretmochelys imbricata. Next base: position 149,245,212 of record NC_135572.1, read on the forward strand.
CTGCCCTTGCCTGCAGGCACCCCCACCCCGCCCCCACAGCACCCATTGGCCAGGAACAGGGAACTGCAGCTAATGGGAGCTTTGGGGGCGGTACCTGCAGGTGAGAGCAGTGCATGGTGGAGCCACCTGCTCCACCTCACCTCCAGGAGCCACTGCTGGACATGCTGGCCACTTCCGGGAGCGGCATGGGGCCAGGGCAGGCAGGGAGCCTGCCTTAGCCCTGCTGTGCACCACTGCCATCCCGGAGCCACTTGAGGTAAGTGGCGCCAGGCTGGAGCCTGCACCCCAAATCCCTTCTGCACCCTAACCTCGTTTTCATAGGCATTGTCATCAGCACATCTAGGTCTTGCCATAAAGGTCATCTTTTCCCAATACATTCATAGATTTCAAACCCAAATGGGACTATTATGATCATCTAGTCCAGCGGTTCTAAAATTGGGGTCCATGGATCCCATGGGTCTGCAAAATATTATGAAAAAAAATTTAGAAAGTAATCTCACCTCATGTCTGCACTGCATAACGATTAAAATGGACAAATCTACTATTTCTGTTTACACAACATATTCCATGGTGCACAAACAATGCTGTAATACTTACACTGCACAATGTAAAATTTATCACTCCTTGCAACAGCAAATCAGAAGTGAAGTCTAGGTTTTTTTTATGACTAAGAAGTCTTCAGCAGGTGGAAGTGGAATACATTTTTACAGTGTGTAAGCAAATTATATTGAATATGGATACGTTTTTAAAATATCCTCATACTAGTACTGCTAGTTGTGCTGAAGTCATGGAGAATGCAGAGTCAAGTAGTAAGAAACAAATAAAGAACAGAAAGTTTTATTATAGTTATAATGATTTTGGTTTTATGGAATTTAGTGATGGATGACTGCAATGGATGTTGCGTCGCTAGGCCCTTGCATTAAAAAAAAAAAAGGAACCCAAATTACATTATGTACTAAATGCAGCCTTGACAGTTGTGAATTTCATAAAGTCCTGGCCTTTGAATTCATGCCTGTTTGCAAGGCTGTGTTTAGATAAGGATACAAGACATGACAAATTATTGTTTCATATGGAAGTGCATTGGCTATCTCATGTCAGAATGTTGGAAAGAGTTTTTGAGCTACCAAATAGCTGCTGAGTTTTCTTTCTGTGCACAAGATCATTGCAAACTTTTCTGACCCGATATGGATTGTGAAGCTTGCACACCTAACAGACATTTTAAACTTGTTGAACGCACTGAAACTCTCCACACAAGGGGGCGATACAACCATACTTGAGGTGAGTGACACAACTGCAGCATTTCAGAAGAAAATAAGAGATTTGGAAAACTAGACCGAGCAGTGGAATCTCAGATATGGTTCCGCTACTGACAGAATTTCTGGATACTAACAGCATGACAATTGACTGTGTGAGGGACAGGACCATGGCTCACCTTTCAACTTTGGCAGAGTACTTCAGTGTTTACTTTAAAAATATAAACATGGAGGAAAATTATTGGGTTCGGAATTTGTTCTCAGCTTGTGCAATGTGATCTTGCTGTTTGAGTGGAAAAGCAGAACAGGAGCTGCTTGAACTATCCAGTTTCAGGAATAGGCACCTTGTCAGTTTTGACCAACTGTTGCTGCAGAGTACCCAGTTTTAGTTAGAGAAGCAACGAAAGTGTTGCTACCTTTCCCAACAACATATCATGTGAAGCATCATTCTCTGCCATGACAGCTATGAAGACAAAGTTCAGGTCCTGTATAGAAGTGGAGAATGATCTATGAGTTTGCTTGCCAACCATCACACCAAGGAACAGACAGACTGCAGTAAGAATCTCACTGATATCAGTAAGTACTCTTATAAACTTTTTCTTTAAGCATCACTAACAGTAATTGTTTATATGAAGTACACATATATCTTTGTCTATCAGTTTCTTAGTTGGGAGTCCGTGATTAATATTTGAAAATTCAACAAAAAAAGTTTGAGAACCACTGTTTTAGTTTGACCTCCTGAAGAACATAACTATAGAATACTAGGATTCTGGTCACTTATATATCATATAGCCAAAAAGAATTACAGATGCAATGACATTCCTTAACTAAAAATGAAATGTGGTTTATTTGGATCTTTGAGCGTTTCAATGTTTATCCCTTGCAACAATGCTCACAATGAAAGGACACAGTCCACTTGAAATCTAGTCAATTTTGAAAAATTACTTATGAGTAGTTTCAGGCTTTGCTGCTGTAGTTTCCGATATTTTAAATGTTTCTTTCTGCTATGCTGCAATGTGAAAGACACCAAGCGCGAAAAGTGAATAATCAAAGGCCCAATCCTGGAAGGTGCGGCATGTTCTCAACCTCCAATTGACATAAAAAGGATCTCAGGTTTCTCAACAGCTCCTAGAAGTGCTCAGCATTTTAAAGGATGGGCACTAACCAAATATAACAGGAAAAAAAGAAAGTGATCACTCAAGTATACAAAGTAAATAAACTGAAAAAAGGAGAAAATATTTATATTTTCTAATCTCTGCAACTGTAAGGATTTTAGACATTACTTGTAAATAAAGGAGAATAAAATCACACACTTCTGTTTGAATTTTTTTAAGTTTCTGTGCCCCTTTAATTGAAAATAGATTACAGGATTAATAGATATGATAATTCTGCTATCAATTTATTCACAAGGTCTTGAGAAGTGGGATGCGATGGGGACCCAGATTGCTATTCAGTAGTTATTAGAAAATAGGTAGTATTTTGTTAGTTTATGTTAACTTGTCAACAAGTGCAACACTGGAATATGTTGCAAACATAAAAGAAGTGTAGATTTTTGTGGATAAAAGGTTTCTAATGTGGAGACTACACAAAAATATCACATTGTCATTATTTGCCCAAGGAGCACACTAACTCAGCTTCGGAGTTGTCAACATTAATCCTTTTTATAAGATTTGTTGTCCTCAAAATTTCCTCTTTCTCTTCCCATTTTTTGTTTTCAAGTCCTTTTCAAGGGCATTAAGTATATTTTCATTCTAAAACATAAACACTTTCTCAGTTTTATCTTAGCAACTAGACAACTATATACATGTTTAATAGAATCTATGGTTGTTGTGACTTCCATTCCAAGTATTTCATTATTTTTCCCCAATGAGACATTTTTCTTTAAGTTTTTGGGCTAGTCGATTGTCACTTATTTCTACTTTGTGAGTGTTAATTCACTTTTGGATTTTTCAATAAGATTTGTGGTATAAAACTTTGCTTACTTTCACATTTTTGCATTATAAAGCGTTAGTTTTTCTCACAACCTATCATACCACTGAACTGAATCAAAGAAACTGTTACTTTCCTTATAATAATTGTGGTTCCTCAAGACATGTTATCCATATTTATTCCACTGTTGGTGCCATTGCACCCATCAACTCAAGTTCAGATTCTTTTGGCTGACAGTGTCTGTTGGGGTCATACCAGTGCCTGAGTGTCCCTGTGACTCCAACCAAGGGCATACAGGGTAGGGCGACCCGAACTGTCTCTCAGTTCCAGTGCAGAATCCTGTTGTTAGAAGACTCCACAGTAGTGGAGGAGGGTGGTCATGGAATATACGGAATAAACATCTTGAAGAACCACAGTTACTGCAAAGTAAGTAACCGTTTCTTCTTTGAGTGCTTGTCCATATATATTCCACTATTGCGGACTCATAAGCAGTGACCTAGATCAGTGGTTCTCAACCAGGGGTCCAAGCCTGCATAACGGGCCACAAGCAGGTTTCACGGGGGGCACCAAGCAGGGCCAGCATTAGACTCACTGGGGCCCAGGGCAGAAAGCCGAAGCCCTGCCTCCTGGGATTGAAGACCGGGCCCTGAACCTGTTACCTGAGGCTGAAGCCGAAGCCTGAGCAATGTAGCTTTGCAGGGCTCCTGTGGCATGAGGCCCCAGGCAATTGCCCTGTTGCTCTTATATGTAGAAAACCCGCTATTGTAACACCAGTCCTGGCTCTTATATGTAGAAAACCCACTATTGTAACACAGGTGAGCCATGGAGTTTTTATAGCATGCTGGGGGGGCGGGGGGTCAGAAAGAAAAAGGTGGAGAACCCCTGACCTAGACCTCTGGAGGTGGGTGCTGGGATCTACCTCAACAATGACTGCAAGACAGCCCTACTAAAATGGGTATAATCAGTCCTTGATGTCAAGTATCAGAGGGGTAGCCATGTTAGTCTAGATCTGCAAAAGCAGCAAAGAGTCCTATGGTACCTTATAGACTAACAGATGTATTGGAGCATAAGCTTTCGTGGGTAAATACCCACTTCGTCGGATGCATGTACTTGATGTGTCTACTTTGGAATGATGCTTGATAAAGATATCTCTTTCCCCCTGCAACCTGCTAGGGCTACAACCTACCCCACAGTTTGCACCTGCAGGGATTACATGTCACCAGTCCTGAGGCAGCACAGGGAGCTGTGCTGTCATATGAGTGAGGGAATGGGTCTATGACAGTGAAGCTGCAGAGTGCTCCATGTGCTACCGAAGGACCTATGAGACCCAATCCTTGCATGCTCAATGTGCAGGAAAAGCTGCAGTCTGAGCGAGGCAGAGCAGAGATCCCCCCAGCAACAAATGTGAATAGGAGGATGAGCACCTGGCTGTGGGGGGAGCCACTTCACTGCTGAATGGCTCCATCCCCAGGCAGGAGCTGTTCAGCATCTGGATGGCCTTCTACCGTCTCTTGGCTAGGAGACTCTGTGCCATCCTGGTGGATGAAGAGTGGGCCTCAGTCATTCATGCCTTCACCATGTCTCAGCTGGGCATGAAGCCTGCAGCACTTAGGAAACTCCAACTAGTACAGACTGCTGCAGTGTGTGTCCTTAGCAACACAGGCTACTGCAAACATATCAAACCTGCCCTCTCCTCGCTACAATGGCTTCTCATGGAATTTTGAATCACATTCAAAGTCTCACTCCTTGTCTTCAAAGCACTCCATTTCCTGGGTCCAGGATATCTAAAAGTTCCCCTAAAGCACTGGGACAAAAAGAGCATGGTCAACAATGAACATTTCTCTGGCGCAATGGAACTCTCAAATAATCAGAGTAAAGCTCATCTGGGTGGAAGACAGAACTTTCTCTGGGGGCAGTCTGAGACTGTAGAATGGACTCCACCAAGAACTAATGACCAACACAAACCTCACCACTTCATATTCAAAGCGCAAGGCACATTTATTTTATCTTGCCTTCTCTAAAAATATACAGCAAAAGATTGGCAGTGGGGCAGTGGGGCAGACTGTGCTGGCTTCATGTTTGGCAGGAAAGGGGATCTAGCTCTAGACTGGGGTGGAGACACTGTTCTTCTAGCCTGATGAAGTCTCCATTGCACCTAATAAGCCTAAGGGTTTGGATAGGCATATGAAGCAGATGACCATGGAGTAGTATCCTTCATTAGAAGTATCATGGCTGAGGTAATAAAACTGAGCTCTCGGCTGCCTCTCTTCCTCTCTGGCGTGTACTGGCCTGAGTGTCTAGTCTCCAGAGAACAAACTGGTGACACTTCCCTACTAACATCAGAAACTGTGAATGAGGCATACTCCTCATGGAGAGGTACACCAGTTCCAGCTGGAGTGCTAAGAGTACCTTCAGACTGTGATGCTGTATAAAAAGGGAGCTGACCATTTATATCACTGTTGCTACCACGGTTATGCAATTGCAATAGATCTTGTGCACAGTATGCCTTGTAAGATATCATTTGAAACATTGTAATCTGTTGAATAATGTTAGTCTGTTTATATGTGAGTGTTATCATTGCACATGAAGTTATGCTTCTTTGCTACGTGTTTGTATCCCAAACATGTTGGGTTCCTGTGTAACACCCACAAGAAGGAATTACATCCAGACCAGCCAGCCATGGTTGATGGGCCATTGAGGAGAATCAACTCTTCCAACGGGCCCCTCCCAAGGACACCTCAGAGAGCATATGGACAATGGAGGCCCAGTGACTCAGCAGTGTACAAAGATCATGTGATCCATCTTGAGACAGTAACTTTCCGCACATAGGCTGGGGGGTATAAATTGGAAAGTGTGACATCATCCCTTTGCATCTCTCCTGCTCCACATCTCTGGATGATGATTGTTAACAAAGAAGAGCTTTGAACAATGGACTGAGGCCCCAAAATTTGGGTTGAACCAGAAAGACTTATTACAAACTGTCAGATTTAACATCACTGCTATTATCCTCATCTACAAACTCTGAAATCAACTGTAATGTATGTGATTCATTTTAACATCTTCATAACTCTTCCTTTTCATATTAATAAATCTTTAGTTCTTAGTTACTAAAGGATCAGCTACCAGTGTGGGTTTTGGGTAAAATCTGAAGTATATTTTGACCTGGGGTATGTGCCTGGTTCTTTGGAACTGGAAGAACCTAATATATGCTATTTCTGGTTTTAATAATCATTTATCATAGAAGTCTGGTTCATCTGGTACATGAGGTCCTAAAGGAGACTGTCTGTGGCTTCATAATAACTAGTATAGTATTTTGGAAGCACACATTTGTTGCTGGCTTGGTGAAATCTTATGAGAGAATATACCACCAGTTTGGGGTACATGCCCTGTTTCCTGGCAGGCTGATCCAAAATTGGCACTTTTAGCTGTGTCCCATACCAGCGTGAGACAGACTGTCTCTCATCAGTATCACTGATATGCTTGGCACCAGTACAGGGGTGGCAGGAGGTACTAGAAAAGGTATCTTTATTCTCACTAACAGCGGTGAGTCTGATATCAAAGAGACCATGGGGTCCCTTGATGCCTTATATGATTTCCATATTGAGCAAGCCAGCTCCGAAGCAAGGTGACTGGATGGTATTGGTATTGGACTAGTCAGTACCAGGGATATTGGTGGTACTAAAGGCCTGAGTACTGAGGGGTCAGTACTGGGTGATTTTTCAGATACCAAGTAAGTTGTTTCTGGTGCCAGACGGACCCTTTCTGGACCTTGACCTACACTTTTCTGAGATAATTGGAGGCGACTTCTGGCTTCTTGAGAAAGGATGTGATGAAAGAGACAGATCTCATCCACGTATGGGCTCAGTGTTCCCTGAAGTTTTACCAGTTAAGGAGGATGAATCTTTGGGAAGGGTTGCCTCAGATCTGGAAGCAGAGGAGCCAGCAGGAGCACTCTTGGCAAGATGTGCTCAGGAATTTCTGCCCCAACCACTTCAGGGTCTGAAGAGAGATGCATTTACCTCTCAGGAAGGAATACTTTCAGACAAGATTCCCTAGCTCTTTGGGATCTCTTTGTAAAAAGATTTACAAACAGCACATCTGTTATGTGCCCCTTTCCCTGGCACACAATAAGCATCTGGTATGGCCATCATTGAGAAGCATTACCACCTTGCATGAAGGGAAATTTTTAAGGCCTGAAGATGTGTGTTCAGTTATAACAACCAATGCTGGTTTCAGGTCAGACTAACGCAAAAAGTCAAAAGGGTTTCTTCTTCTAAAGAAAAAAATTAACCTCTACAATTAACACTAGCTGACCAACTGCTAAGTATCTATTTACAATATAATGGGCTGATCACGCAATGACTAAACAGCTCTGGACACTGCAAGTTCTGACTGAAAGCAGTGGGTGGTAAGAAGGAAATGAGAATAGATCGGGGTTACTCTATGCTTAGTTTATGCCATCGGCTGGAAGAACACCACTCAGGGTATGTCTACACTGCAATTAAACACCTGTGCTGGCCCATATCAGCTGACTTGGACTAGTAGCTGTTTAACTGAGGAGTAGACATTCAGGTTAGAGCTGCAGCCTGAGCTCTGGGACCCTCCCCCATCATGGGGCTGCAGGTCCCGGGCTCCAGCCCAAGCCTGAATGTCTAAATTGTAACAACCAGCCCTATAGCCTGAGCCCCGCAAGCCCAAGTCACCTGACATGGGCCAGCAGTGGATGTTTACTTGGGAGTGTAATCATACACTTAGGGTGCAGGTGCGGACCCAATGGATGCTGCTGATTAAAAGAATTAAAATATGAAAGAATCCCAACACTGGAATATATAAGGACAAGCATGCAAAGAAGAACTGATTCTCGCCCCCTCCCACCCCCCCTTTTTTTTGTAGAGTTCCCATGCATCTAGATGATGTCAGATCACATCCTTAAAACTCAAAAACTCATCTCTAGGATTGTCCTATTAGAATAATCAGAGGTCTCCATTACTAGAACTGTTCCAGTGATGCATTTGATTTAATAATCTTCTACAACGGTTGCTTTATTGAGCCATCTCACTCCTCTCTTGAGATGTTGTTTAATCTATTTTCTTAAGTCTCACCTTCATCATATACCTGTGAAGCTTCACATTGTTTTTTATCATAATATACTTAAGCATGCTGGAGCTCTACATGATTACGGCTAATCTAATCAGCCTTGGTCAATAAATATTTAAGTGATCCATGTATTTCAGTTTTGATTTTATAAAAAAAGTTTGTGAAGAGTTTAATAAGAAACAAAATTGTTATTTTTTGTCCACTTTTAAGAACGTAGTTATTAACTAGAGGTGATCAGGTATGTAATTATTTATCTTTGTCCAAAAGTTTTGCTAATATTTTTTCTTTAATTTTCAATACTTAAGCAAGCTCTCTGAGACGAAAGAATTTCTAATTAGGAATTTAGTTTCTGTTCATGGACCAAGGCACTTTTAATAATCACCCCAACAAAAAAACGTGTTTAAAGGACATCTGTTTTCAGCAGACATGCAACTTATCAGTGCATTTATTTAGAAATGGGATATGAAATTAATGAAATGGTACTCTATTTTCTCTGAACATAAACAAAAATGTTATTAGCATTATTAAAAGAAAGCAGCTCTTCTGAGGCCCTTAATATACTTTTGTACTTGCTGAGCAAAAACATTATGGTCAGACTGACAGTTTAAGTTTAGAAATGTGTGAAATTCATTACCTACCTAATGAAGTGTAAAGCCAATGAATTAAAGTGTTTTCACTGCCACAGCACTTACTGCTGCCTGCCACACATTCATATTTACCCTGAATTTCCTTAATAGCAGCAGCAGTAGCAGCAGCCTGGCTAGCAATAAAACTCAGTCTAGCTTCAGTCCTAGGTTTTTCATGTATGTTACACTTTCATATTCTCACTTACTTTTTGTTTAGGTTTAATAACATTGTTTTGCCCTATCATTTGCTCTCATAGCATATTTTCAAATTGCCAATTTAAACAAAATAATAAATTATCCAAGCAGATAAGAAAAGGAAGCTTACCATTTTATTTCTTCTCCTATGTTCCATTAAATATGCATATCCTTCCCATCTTTAATAAAAACAAATTTCCCCAAGAAAGGCCTTGTTATTCTTTTAGTAGGGTGCTCTAGTAAAGGAAGCAAAAAGTTATCTAGGAACTGAGATAGTGCTTTAAGCCAGTCACATAAAGCATACAGGCAAAGTGGCTGAAGGAAATGGGTATAAGAGAAACAGAAACAGTGTCTACGATTTGCTAACAACGTGCAGGCCAGATTCTGTGCTATGCCTCACAGGACACGCAGCACAGAAGACTTAGCCCACGGTGTGGAGTGCAAAGTTGGCTATATCTATGCCACTTTTGTACCATTAGGATTTTGAGCTGGTCAAGGGCCAGCAGAGCCCCCAAAATAAATTAGATTAGTCCCCTCTAATGTACTGTAGTTTCCCTAGAGCTGCAAATTGACTGAGAATCTAGCCACTTCCCCTCCTGCCCCACATATCCCCAGTATGCCCATATACAGCCCCTTTGCTTAGGGACTTAACCAGGGCCATTCCAGCTACCGCTGTGCAAATAACCAGTTACTTGGTTTGAAGGCACAACTGAAAAAAAATCAGGAAAAAAGTCATTTTGGGTGACCCCAAAATGTTTGATTTTTTTCAGCAAACTGGATTGAACAGAACAAACATTTTGTTTAGTTTGAGGGTTTCCTATATATATATATAAATAAAATTGAAGCACAATTCAAAATGAAAAGTAATTTTCAACCAAAAAGTCTAAACCAGTGGTTCTCAAACTTTTGTAGTGGTGACCCCTTTCACACAGCAAGCTTCTGATTACAAAAAAACTTTTTAATATATTTAACACCATTATAAATGCTGGAGGCAAAGCGGGGTGTGGGGTGGAGGCTGACAGCTCGCAACCTCCCATATAATAACCTTGTGACCCCCAGTTTGAGAACCCCTCATCTAAACATTTGATTCTGAAATTTTCAAACAAAACATTTCGATTTTTTTGACATTTTTCCCCAACCGAAATAATTTGGTGAATTTGATACCTGAATTTGCAAAACATTTCAGTCAACACAAATCTTCATTTCTGGTGGGGAAAAAAAGCCTCATCCAAAATTTTTTGCCCAGCTCGCTTTCTAGCTTCTTTATGTTGCCAATGCAGAGTAAAAAGGGTTTTTAGCAGAAAATAGAATCAAGTATCAATCTCAAAGTATTTTGGAAGAGAGATGCAGTACTGCTAACCCCCAAGGTATAAAAAGGCATGAGTCAAGCCCAAGAATCATAAGCATGATATTAAAAAAAAAAGTTTGGAATTATTTGGCTTCTGGTTTTTGAGCTTTTAAGGTTCATGTTTTCAACACGAGGGAAGGACCTGTGATTTTAAGATAAAACTCCAAATACTACATCTGTTGGCAACACCATAAATGTCTAACCAACAGTAGTGGTATGGGCCTGATTTTGAAAGATGCCACAACTCCTTCAGATTTTAAATTGGAATTTTGGGTGCTCAGAACTTCTGAAAGATCAGGCCCAAGATTACTAGGTGTTATATATTATTTATAATTATGTTTTCATACTCCAAGATTTAAATTAATTTCCTCAGGTGAAACTCAGTCATGTGCAGAGGGTTCCCACAAAGGCCCTGAACACCATACATAAGCCCCATATTAAGGACTTCAGTGATACTAAGGCCTTTGCATGCATGCTTTTCACTGGGTTGAATTCCAGTCTGAGCTTTTCCACTGTTTTATTTGTTTGTTTTTGTTTGACTGGTTGGGTTGTTTTTTTGGAGGGTAGGGGTAGGCATTTGGTTTTTGCATTAAAAATTATTGCTAGAGTAATTTCCCATAAAACTGAGTATTTATTTTAATTCTTAAAAATGTAACTGCTTTGTGAAATATCTAGAGCTTTTTGTAAAGGTTCTAATACAATGTGGATTTCAAGCATGCATTTTAAGTATCTCCTCCATTCCCTAGTATTCATGGGAATGCTTTCTGTAAATGAACCCAAATGGCCCTTGGACATCAGTAATGCTTTGCAAAATCTACAGCTATAACCGTATTTATCTGGCTTTTAAAAATCATATCTTTAGAAAGGTAATTCAGCTACAAAAGCATGGAGCTTGCAATCTGTGTATGTGTGGAAGCAAAACAATGAAGAAAGATTGAAATGCTGCACCTGGCATTATTCATCACCAACTACACTAGAACACTTGAATAACAAGACAAACCACTCTTTTTTGAAAGAGGACACACACTTTTAAAGCTGTATTATAGCTCCTCTGCAGTCTACAAATTTTAATGTGAAGTAAACATAGAAAGTACCAGGATTTATCACCAATTATTTTTCTCTATTAGTAGTAAACTTAGAAGAGATGGTAACTCAGATTGCTATACTTATTTTTAAGCCTTTCTTACTTGTTTGATGTGTGACAATTTCTTAAATCTAATACACTTGCAGTAAATACAACCATTTGTGCAGTGACATATATAGTATAACAAAATGGTATGAAGCTGCTGTAATAAGAATTTTCAAATTAAAAAAAGTTTTCCTATCACTAAAAAAGTAGAACAGTCTACAGCATGTGAAACATCACCTAAATTTTAATTAAGACACACTACATATGCAGCAAAGCCCAGTTTAGACTTTATTTTTTCATTTTACAGCACTGGACTGCATTGGGGCAGCTTACGTTCATAGTTCACAGGAAAACAAGCCTGCATGTGATTGGCTCACGGTATTGCCAACCCTGAGTATTCAAAAATCATGAATCAGACGGCAAAAATAGTGATTTTAAAATGTGGTGTATATTTTTTTATTTGCCTTTTGGTTTTTGAGACTTTATCTTCTGCATATTCGAGATTTCCTATTTAGAGTCACACAGTCCTAGAGCTTAAGGCCAGAAAGGATCACCTGCTCATCTATTCTGACCTCCTCTATGTCATAGGCCACCAACACTACCCAGCATCTTCACACTAAACCCAACAACTGAAATGCTGAGAATTAGAAACTTACATTAAAAAAAGAGCTGAGATTCTCACATCACATGACTCTACGAAGGGGGGCTTTAAGACAAACACCAAATACCACAATGCTTATGATAAAATTGCAAGAATTGGCATCAATGCACTCCACGGCAGGGGGCGAGAGCAAAATGTATCTGCCTCCTCCCTGTCCATAGTGGTGGCAGCTTGCAGCACCATCAGTGTTAGCCCCACATGCTCCCTATGATCAATCAGGTGACGTAAGAACTGCAGTTGTTACCATTCCCAGTGCCCTTATTGCTTCCCCACTGAAATGATGTCTTCTTGTTTTTTTTTCAACTAAATTGGCTAGTTGACTCTCTTTCAGACACTCGGTAAGTGCAGACCATTTTAATGCTGCCTTTGAGGCTTCCTTATCTCCCCCAGACCACACTTTCTCCTGCACATTTATCACCAAACCTTCAGTTTGAAGATACTAAACAGAGGCTTCTATAGTTTGATGGCTCACTTCACTCATCTAAAACCGTAAACAGGGGTGCTCCATGTACAGTTCTTAACTGAATGAACATACTCAGTACATTGATTTTTCCCTACAGTGGAAACAGCAAATTTTAGAGATTCATTCTGTTTGAACAATGGCTGCTCTACAATTTTACAGAATATGTTTTGATTCTGTTTGATTCTGTTTGATTCTGTTTCTATTTTTTTCTTCTTCTTTGGACTTTTGAAGGATCCAGACATCTGAACATGTGCTGCTTTTCACCAACTGCAAACAGGGATATTCGAGGCAGTTTCGTGGATGTGTGATGAAGTATACAGAAACATGCCTGCTGTCTTGTAGGGCAGGAGTTAAGGTGACACTGGAGGGAAGCAGGAAATATTTTTAGCTGGCCCCAGTTATAGCTTTAGATGAAAGACACTTATCTCAAAAAAGAGAGGCTGCACTCAGGGGAAGGAAGTTTTCATTGGGAGCTGAGCAGCAGGGAATCAAACCAGCACAAACTAAAGAAACCTACAAAGGTTTGTACCAAAAAGAGGTTGTAAATCCAACAGAGAGCAGGGTTCAAAGATCAGACTGTATATAACAAGGCGGCGGGAGTACATCATTTTCCTTACTTACATTGTTCACCTGAGCTGAAAAGAGCTCGGTATTCTACAATTACTTTAAGACAGGACTTCTGTGAAAGACTAAATAAACTTGCTTCTTTTAGAGGTATAACTAGAGTTCCTGAGGAAAAAGTCAATTAATAGTCAACTAGGTGGGAAAAGCCAGTTTGGACTCTTAAAGAAGTGACTCTGACCAGAGGAAATCTTGACACAGAGCTCTTGCTATTCTGAGGCAGATTCTCAGAGACAGCCTAAGAGTTATTTCCTTTGGGCTTTTATTGGTTCTACCCTTTCACTTTGGATTGACAGTTTCCCCCACTTCTTCTGCCCCATTCTGTCTTCTTTTTCACAAGCACACTCATTTGCCACACCCATAAGAAGATGCTTTCAGTCTGATGCCAGCTAACCCATTCTTTCTCTGCAGAGAATGACAGCAACACCTTCACACCACTTCAAATCTTCACCAGCCTGAGGTGCAAGAGTCCAGAGGTAATTTAAAATTAGACTGGAAAATGCCCTAAAGACTATATTGTAGGCTGGGTGTCAGGGCTTTTAAAAATGGTACTCTACCATTGCACATCCCATAATTGTTGCAAGTTTCTGCTATCATAAATAGTTAAAATTCACATTCATACAGTCATAGACTGCAGAGTTAATATGCAATTGCGATAAATATGGGCAGCTCACAGATCGTATAGAACAAATGTTTTTTCTATCATTCCCAGGAGTAATTCAGAATATCATTCAAAAATGTTCTCTCTGCTACCATATTGGCTATACGATTTCTGTTTTGCATTTAAAAAAAGTGTTTATGTAGAAAGTGATGGGGTACCCTAGGAGTGCTGGTACCCTTAACTAAAAGGAAAAGTGAAAAACTGTCAGGGACTAGATACCATCATAGCAAGGGATGCTACTGGCACTTTATTAAGGTAAGGGGATAGCTCTTTCCCATCTTTAAATGAGATTCATTCCCAAACAAAGTCACATAATATGGCACTTTGTGACAGTGTGTGACATTTGGACTTGCTTGTATCTCATTAATTAACAGCTACATAAACTTAAAAAGTTAAATATGCTGGGCTTTGAGTAATTAACTTAAATGAATCTATCAGACTAAACACATGAATGTTCATTTGACTCTAGAATACCAACCCCAACTTTGAATATTTAGTTGGATATTTAAATCAAGAAACAAAATAAAAAAAAGCCTCTCACTTACGGTAACTAGATCAGTTTGGGAGGAAAAGCCAGATATAGTTTCCTTTAAAACCAAGTCTTTTTTTAAATACATTCTTCAGCATTTCTAACTGTCCTTGTAAGGTTACTCATATCAAGGTTTCCTGTGCCACTTGAACACTGATCCTAATATTGCAAAGGCATCATGAGGCATCACTGAATGACTACAAAGTATTCTTGAATGCATACTAAATTGCCACTGAATGAGTATAAAGATAATCAAAGGGAAAAAATTTCAGAGTTTGTATTTTGACTAGGTTGAACCCAAAACTCTAGATGTTGAACTAGAAGGTATGAGAAATACAGGTCATATTCTCAAAAGTTCAACATTCATAGGAACTCTACATGGAACACAGAGAGAATAAAACCTATGAACACACTTAGGTGTCATTGTTGACAGCTTAATGAAAACCCTCTGTTCAGTGTGAAGCTGCAGTGAAGAAAGCAAGCAAAGTGCGAGAATGTGTAAAGAACAGGATAGAAAATAATACTGAAAATATTATAATACCATTATATAAATCAATGATACACTCTCAGCTGCAATACTGTCTTCAGTTCTGGTCATCCTATTTCAAAAAGATATAGCAGATACAGAAATGGTCTAGAGACAGAAAGTGAAAAATCACAGGAAACAAAAGACTTCCATTTTATGGGTGGTTTCCCTATCAGCCCTTGGTATTCCTTTAAAGGTTTCCATTTAATTAGAAAAGGTCTGGGTTTGGAATAATTTTTTAATACTCATTGATACTCTATAGTCAACCCTAAACCACACAGAAGACTTGATTTCTTAATGCTATGTGATACTGCCTCAGATTACACAGGGTTTGTCTAGGACAGTGGTTCTCAAACTTTTTTTCCCACAGACCATGTGAAAATTGCTGAGGGTTTTGGTGGACCACTTAATGATCTTTCCAAATCATTTTGGAAATCATTTGTTTGTACCGTTAGCTAACTATTGTAAAGCGCTTTGGATAAAAGTGCTATATTTTTTAAAAAAACAATAATAAACGTTTTTTTGTTCCACAAATAAAAACACACAACTCATATTTTAATATCAGTAATCTTACCTTTCTAATGCAATGGATGTGCCCTCTCTCCCCAGCCACGGCAGCCCCCAAGCCGGGGCTGGGAAGGAGCGGGGTCTCCCCCTCTCTCTCCTGCCATGGCAGCCCCCGAGCTGGGGCTGTGGGGAGTGGGGTCTCTCCCCAGCAGCTGCAGCCCTGGACCTGAGGAAAGTCGCCTCTTTCTCAGGCCACCGCAGCCCTGCACATCCCAAATTCCCCCCATACCCTCTTCTCACCCCACTGCTCCCTGCCACCTACCCCCTATTTTCCCCAAGGCCACCACCTCACCTTATATGTGCATCTTCTCCAGGGTCCAGGCACCTAATTATTCTAATTAGGTGGGTGCCCTTCATTCTCTTGTTTGTGGCCCGGGGAACACCTGAATGGAGCTCACGGACCACTGGTGGTCTGCGGACCACAGTTTGAGAACCTCTTGTCTAAGATTTAGCTAGGTATTCTCAGGGATGGTCTCTTCTCCACTAGTCCCATCCCCAGGAAGGAAGTATACAGTGTTTAGTTGTTGGTTTCTTTTACAATGACTACCCTGTAACATTTCTAACCAAGATTTCCTCTTCCATACATGTTTTTGCAAGGAAGGGCATAATGTAACCCCGTTACAGGAAGAAAAGTCAGTTGCTAACTACTAAGGGGTGACAAGGTCCCTAACAGTATACTAATGCTACTAAAAGAACCAAGGGCACACACAGAACATTCCTTTAGAAGCAGTCAATAGTATTACTGCCTGTCTGAGCATTCTGTATATCAGATAACAAGCAACCACCAAATGCTGGAAACAACCACCAGTTTCTTAGGAAATGAATGAATTACTCAAGCTAATCAGGTATTTACTCAGGTTGCACTTGCAAAGAGCTTTAGAGATGCTCAAAACACAGTTTTCTTCTTATTGGTTTAGTCACAACTCAAGCAAACCCAGAACCATACAAAATCTATGCCGGGGTAGGCAAAGTACAGCTTGTGGGACAAATGTGGTGCAGAGTGCTTTACAATGTGTCCCAAGACTACATTCATGTATCCCAGCTGAGGACTGCAGATTCCAACATGTATCTGTTGACTTTGTGGGCTGCACCCTGTTTAAAAAAAAAAGAAGAGAGATTGCCCAAAACATGCATCAGAACTCTGCATTTTGCTTATTATCACTGGTAATGTCACATTTACATTTATCTTGTAATTTAGCAGAGCAGGCCCCGTGTTCGCTGTATGTTCTGTAAAAAAAATGATGGCCCTGTATAAATAGAACAGTTTTTTCTCTTTATATGGCTCCGTTTTATTCACATTGGATGTCACCCATCATACTCTCAATAAGCTACCAATTCAGTCCTACTTTGTGCATATTGTGAGTGTTTCTTTTCTGTACAATTAATTTCCTAATTTATTTTGGTTTTGTTATTTTGTTATTTATTTTTCACCCTGTCTATCATCTGTTCAACACACTCTGACAGTCACATTCCTAACCAACATAGATATGCCATCAAAACATTGTAGCGTAGACCAGGCCTGAATATGGATTTACATGTTGCCTAAATTTAGGCACCAAGTTGGAAAAAGTTGACCTGAGTGCTTGAAATCCACCCATCTGGTTACATAAATTTGAATGACATGTAATACCATCAAACAATGTCCTGCTCACCTAGTTCTGATGGGACTTTACAAAGGTTTATTCCAGGAGATTAGTATCTCCGTTGCTCTTAAAATTGAAGACGTGTTGAAGAAATCCCACTGGATTGGGTTTTCAGTCTTTAGTCAGATTATTAAAATAATATGAATAACAGGATGCCACATGTGTGTATAATAATGTAAAGTATTGGTGAAGTTGCTTGGGTACAGATCAAAGTGCCTGTGTGACAGCATAGTTCTTGGCAAATTCAATCCTTTGGGAGTTTTCCAACAGGTAAAACAGCTATGAATGGAACAATTCACTGCTCACTTTGTCTCTAACCAATATTTAAAATTCTATTAGCTTGCCAAAGATTTACAAACAAAGACAATGTCGGAAGATTATTTCACAGCCCGAGTGGAGATGTCCTATTGTGATGAAAAAATTGCTAGCTACTTCCCAACCACCAAGTAAAGAAAGAGGGAATGTCAGCTGCTCAATATTCACTAAGAGCATGACTGAAAGAAATAAACCCAAATCAAATAGGCTTAGTAAACAAACAAACAAAATGCTATGACATCTTGTCTAAAGATTTGCTCACATGGACAACTAGCTGGACAATATGGAACTGTGGAACAAATTGATGCAAAGAACAATAAGGACGCCAAGCAGTAAACATCAAATAATTTTCCTGTCTTATGAATAAATGAATTAAATTTTAACAATCAAATAAAATATTAGAAATCTATGTCAGGCACATGGAAAAAAGGAAAGTAATCATGTTTTCTGAGATGTGATTTCTTTGTTAAAACAGAACTTATTTACTCCCTTACAGGGAACAGTGGAAAGCTTCCAAACCACATAGCACAGTCTCTGTGAGGATTTCTGACTTCATAGATAAGAAAAAACTCCTAGCAGTTGGTTGGAAAAAAATGCATTAACTAAAAAGGGACAGAAAATACTATTTTCCCTTGATCTGGAATAGACTTAACACATACAAAAAATAAATACCGATAGTTTCACAGATTTTAAGGCCAGCAGGGACCATTATTGATCATCTTACCCAAAGGTTCCCAAACTTTTTTTTTTTGCTCTGCGCCCCTTTGGAGATTCAGGCCACATGCATGTCCCTCTCTCCCCGCGTAACTCCTTCCCATCCAGGAGACAGGAGAGGGATAACCCAGTCAGATAAATTGGCTATGCCAGGGAGAGTAGGAGGCAAGGTGTTGGGGTGGGTGTCTGGGGGATGCAGGGATAGGCACTGGGTTCCTGCAGGAGGTGGGGAGGCTGGGGTGCCCCAAGTTTACTCTCTCCCTCCCCCCATGCACACCCATCAAGAGTGGATACTGGGTGCTCAGCTGTCACTGTTTCTTACCTGCTGATGAGCCGAGAAAGACTATTTGCAGCTGCCAGGTAGGCTCTTCAGGCACTTCAATACTGCCAAGTTGCCTGCCTGACCCCAACTTAAGAAAAGCCGCCTCTCCAAACCTGGGCAAAGTTTCCAATCAAGCAAGGGCAGCAGCCTCCTAATAGTGCCATCAGGTGGGGACAACAGTGTGCAGCTGACTCGGAAGCACTTCTACCCCTGCTGCTCACCACCCCCCTGTTAACCTCATTATGTTCCCCCTTAAGCAGGGCATTCCCCACAGTTTGGCAACCTCTGATCTAGCCAGACCTGCATAACACAGGCTGTAGAATTTCACTCAGTAATATTTACAT
The DNA here is from genome assembly GCF_965152235.1 of Eretmochelys imbricata. Taxonomy (NCBI): domain Eukaryota; kingdom Metazoa; phylum Chordata; order Testudines; family Cheloniidae; genus Eretmochelys; species Eretmochelys imbricata. The sequence continues at coordinate 149,264,155 of NC_135572.1, forward strand.
CAAACCCACAAATCTCCTATAAAAAGAATTTTTAACCTTGAAAAATCATTTACCCAGCACTAAATTTAGAATCCCAATGGAGTTCTAAGTTGTGTGAGGTCAGTCATCTACCTCTCTTACTCATTTGCTCTGGAACCCAGTCCTTTTATTTGCACTGGACACAGGCCACAAGTTGTGATTAACTAGACAGTTGCATACTACTTCCTAACATTAAAGTCCTTTTCTCACTCCTTCTTCTAAAACTGAGCCTGTGGGATGCTGCAATGAAGGCAAAACACCTCTGCTCCACACCCCTGAAAAACCTTGCCAGTTTGGCTCAGAGGAAAAAAAATCATTCCTGATCCTAAAACAATCTTGTTGGGGACACTGGGGTATGGCCACTAGGTAACTCGAGGGGATGGAAGACCACGAGTGTCGATGAAGCCCCCTCGCACTAGGCCCAAGTGTCCTTGCTCCCCCCCCAGCCTGGAGGCACTGGCAGCAGCTCTGCATACTAGGCCCAAGTTTCCTTGGCCCCCCCGCCTGGAGGCACTCACAGCAGTTACGCTGAGGATCTGCAACAATATGTTGCAGAGTCAGACTGCCTGACACTAAACAAGGCCAAACAGGGCAGATATGGAAGAAAAATGCTGAATAAAGAAGCTTTATGTATAGTTTAACAAATGATACAAAAAACAAGGGAACTAGCTGGTAACTGGATTGGCTGGCTATATGGATACTTAGGGCAGCTTGCTATTGGATAAGTATGCTGAAGAAAGGATGTATAAAAGCCTGTGTAACTTCCTGCTCTGTGTGCAGGATTTGAGATTCTATTCTCCCTGTACCTTTTTGAAGCTTCAAATAAACTTTTCTGCTTCTCCACCCTGTTGTGATTATTGGGTGAAGCACACCGGGTAGCGATCCAACCCCTGCTGTTGTTTTGCCTCTCAGCACTGGGTGCCGGCAACAATCTGATCAGACACACTGTATCCTGGAAACACATCATACCATTATCTCACCTATTGGCAGGGAGAACAAGGCAGCAACAGCAACAAGAGCACAATTGTCTGTTGGATGCCCAGCAAAGCTTTAAACACCGGGATCCCCTTGTGTGAGCCAATCAGCTTCCCAACCCCTTTCCCCCCCATTCCAGTCATTGGAGGTGCATTCCCCCAGTGTGGTCTAAGGAACAGTAAAGAATGAAGGGGGAAGAAGAGGATGATGTACGGCTGAGCAGAAGTGTTTTCCTCATCAGGACTTCAGGGATTGGCCAATCCCCTGCGAGTCCAATCACACCTCACTTGCTTCATTGAGACCTGGGAGGACACATCTGAGAAAAAAAAAGTTATACTATCTGGACGAACTATAGTGGTGGTCATTTTTTTTAAAGGTTTCAGAGTAACAGCCGTGTTAGTCTGTATTCACAAAAAGAAAAGGAGTACTTTTGGCACCTTAGAGACTAACCAATTTATTTGAGCATAAGCTTTCGTGAGCTAAAGCTCACTTCATTGGATGCATACTGTGGAAAGTGTAGACGATCTTTTTAAACACACAAAGCATGAAAAAATACCTCCCCCCACCCCTCTCTCCTGCTGGTAAGGTAATAACTTACCTAAAGTGATCACTCTCCTTACAATGTGTATGATAATCAAGTTGGGCCATTTCCAGCACAAATCCAGGTTTTCTCAACCCCTCCCCCCCCCAAACCCACTCTCCTGCTGGTAATAGCTTATCTAAAGTGACCACTCTCCTTACAATGTGCATGATAATCAAGGTGGGCCATTTCCAGCACAAATTCAGGGTTTAACAAGAGCGTCTGAGGAGGGGGCCTCCCCTCCCAGAGCGTCTGAGGAGGGGGCCTCCCCCTCCTCAGACGCTCTTGTTAAACCCTGGATTTGTGCTGGAAATGGCCCACCTTGATTATCATGCACACTGTAAAGAGAGTGGTCACTTTAGATAAGCTATTACCAGCAGGAGAGTGGGTTTGTTGGGGGGAGGGAGGGTGAGAAAACCTGGATTTGTGCTGGAAATGGCCCAACTTGATTATCATACACATTGTAAGGAGAGTGATCACTTTAGATAAGCTATTACCAGCAGGAGAGGGGCGTGGGGGGAGGTATTTTTTCATGCTTTGTGTGTATAAAAAGATCTTCTACACTTTCCACAGTATGCATCCGATGAAGTGAGCTGTAGCTCACGAAAGCTTATGCTAAAATAAATTGGTTAGCCTCTAAGGTGCCACAAGTACTCCATTTTTTTAAAGAAGACAACACTGCCACAGTACCACTGGGGAATACAGGTGCAGTGATGAAGTGTGATTCCCTACACTTTGAACTGTATTTGCATTGCTGGACATACAGTAAATCCCCTTCAAAAGGTACACTCAGTATTCTTGCCCATTCAAGATTGCAAACAGACTGGCAAATATATTCCTATAATTAGGTCTGTCAAGTGATTAAAAAAATTAATTGTGATTAATCGTACGATTGAAAAAATTAATCGCAATTAATCACGCTGTTAAACAATAATAAAATAACATTTATTTAAATATTTTTGGATGTTTTCTACATTTTCAAATATATTGATCTTAATTATAACAGAATATAAAGTGTACAGTGCTCACTTTATTTTTTATTACAAATATTTGCGCTGTAAAAAACAAAAAATAGTATTTTTCAATTTACCTCATACAAGTACTGTAGTGCAATCTCTTTATCATGAAAGTTGAACTTACAAATGTAAAATTATGTACAAAAAATAACCTCATTCAAAAATAAAATAAATAAAAATAAAACAATTTAAAACTTTAGAGCTTACCAGTCCACTCTGTCCTACTTCTTGTTCAGCCAATTGCTAAGACAAACAAGCTTGTTTACATTTGCAGAAGATACTGCTGCCTGCTTCTTATTTACAATGTCAACTGAAAGTGAAAATAGGCATTCACATGGCATTGTTGTAGATGGCATTGCAAGATATTTACATTCCAGATGCACTAAAGGTTTGTAAGTCTCTTCATGCTTCAACTACCATTCCAGAAGAAATGTGTTCAAGCTGATGATGGATTCTGCTCGATAATGATCCAAAGTAGTGCGGACTGATACATGTTCATTTTCATCATCTGAGACAGATGCCACCAGCAGAAGGTTGATTTTCTTTTTTGGTGGTTCGGGTTCTGTAGTTTCCGCATCGGAATGTTGCTCTTTGAAAGCATGCTCCACATGTCATCCTTCTCTGATTTTGGAAGGCACTTAGGATTCTTAAACCTTGGGTCGAGTGTTGTAGCTATCTTTAGAAATCTCACATTGGTACCTTCTTCGCATTTTGTCAAATTTGCAGTGAAAGTGTAAAACAAACAACTTGTGCTCGGTGATCATCTGAGACTGCTATAACATGAAATATATGGAAGAATGCAGGTAAAACAAAGCAGGAGACATACCATTCTCCCGCAAGGCATTCAGTCACAAATTTAATTAAGACTTTTTTTAAAATGTGCATCATCAGCATGGAAGCATGTCCTCTGGAATGGTGGCCGAAGCATGTATGTTTAGCATATCTGGCATGTAAATATCTTGCAATACTGGCTACAAAAGTGCCATGTGAATGCCTGTTCTCACTTTCTGGTGATATTGTAAATAAGAAGCGGGCAACATTATCTCCCGTAAATACAAACAAACTTGTTGGTTTATTGATTGGCTGAACAAGAAGTTGGACAAGTGGACTTCTAGGCTCTAAAGTTTCACGTTGTTTTATTTTTGAGTGAAGTTATGGAACTGTGATGCATGACCCTTAAAAACGTACGGGGAGATGATGTTTTTGGGTATTTACATATATCTTGGTAGAGGTCAACAATGTAATCAAACAGTCCCTGTCTATGCTGTATTCTGTTAATTCAGAGATCAAAAGAACATCTTAACATTTAAATGAACTGTACACATAGGATATCACTGTGAATGGTGGGAAAAAAAGGCAATTGCCTTATGTTAATCTGTGTCAATAATGACCCGCAATGCTTAGGAAATGAGCGCCTATTGTTCACCGAGGGACTCCAACCTGTCAAAGAAGGCCTGAAACGGTAAAAAAAATGGATTGGGTCCTGATCCTTTTTATCTTAGATCTTCTTGAGACTTCACGCAGGGGAAGCCTAAGCCATAAGGACTGAGATCCCAGTGCTGACGGAACCACCCTGAATACGATATTGGACACTGGATATAACCTATGGACTAAATTCTAAAAGAACTCTTCGCAACTATAAAGCTCGCCATCTCTGCTATGAATCTGAACCTCAAGAATTGTATTCAAGTCTGTATGTATACTGATCTTTTAACCATACTCTCTCTCTTTTATTTTTTTAATAAATTTAATTTAGTTAATAAGAATTGGCTGTAAGCGTGCATTTGGGTTATATCTGGAATATTCATTAACCTGAGAGGTATTGTGTCTGATCCTTTGGGAGTTGTAGAACTTTTTCATATGATGAATAAGATTTTCAGTAATCCTCATCATTTTTGATTTGGGTGTCTAGGTGGAGATCTGAGGCTGGGTTTCTTTAAGGGAACTGTGTTGTTGACTTCTGCGTAACCAGTGAAGTATAACCGAAGTAAATTTGTGTTGGCTTGGTAAATCTAAGTATTGGAATATCCACCAGGTTTGGGGGATTGCCTGCCCCATTCTTTGCAGTTCACCCCAATTGAGTGACCTCATCTGGCTCCCCTGGAACCTTGGTCACAGTAACAAAAAAACCTACATTTGTTAGTTGCAGTTTCACTATAAAGAGTTTGCACTACGGTACTTGTATGAGGTGAATTGAAAAATACTATATCTTTTGTTTATATTATTTTTATTACAAATATTTGCACTATAAAAATGATAAAGTGAACATTATACACTTTGTATTCGGTGTTGTAATTGAAATCAACATATTTGAAAACGTACAAAAACCTCCAAAAATATTTAATAAATTTCAGTTGGTATTCTATTGCTCAACAGTGCGATTAAAACTGCTATTAATCATTATTACTTTTTTTTGAGTTAATCATATGAGTTAATTGTGATTAATTGACAGCCCTACCTATAATTAAAGTTGTAGCTGAGGACATCATCCACCAATATTGGCTCCTTCATAGGCTGCTCTCAAACCCCCAGTAACACTACCCATTTTAGCAGTTAATATGAGTAATCTTTCATGCTGTATTTATTAACTTTGATCGAATCTAAATTTTTGCTCAGTAACCCAAAGCTGCATTATCAGAATGGCTTTTTGTGCACATAAAGGCCAAAACTTCTTTCAAAATTCCATTTGCCAGGTGGTTGATTGTTCCTCTTTCTACAGTCACTTCTGCAAGACATTTGTCTACAGTCCCACAAAATTGCACACCTAGAATTGCAGCCCATTTGAAGTGTCCATTGAGTATCTAAATTCACACAGGAATTGCAGAAAATAAACTTGTGTTTCTAATCATCTTTATTTAGGTATGTGTCAGGCAAGCAGCATTTCTGAAATTAGCAGGTCATGATGCCTATCCTACTGAACTACATATAGGAAAACATAATAATAGGGGCTCTGAGATTTAGGACTGTAATTTCTTTTATATGGTGGGCCACAAGTGAGTCATATAAAACGTGCTCTCATCATGTTAAGGATACATTTCTATTGTGGAACTCTCACCAATCTTCACTGTTTTCAGATTTACAGTATTTTATATAAGATTTCATTAAATTTAGCACAAGATTTTTTTTAAAAAAATCCAGTTTTTCAATGATATTTAATTAAAAACATTTATTCCCCCCCCCATTACAATACTGTAAATAGGAAGTCTCAGTGCAGATACTGTTTAAATATCCTTTGAAGCCTTTGCTTTCACACAGAATTTTAAATATCTATACCACTGAGGCTTAGTCAGCTATTTCTTTCAATAAAATAAGATATCCTCATACAAATTCTAAAGGTATAGTAAACCTCATGTTTCAGGTCTGAAGCCATTCTCTAACTATCCAAGGGAAAAAAAAAGCCTAGTGACAGGGTCAGACTAAATGTGGAGTTCTTAAACCTTCCTCAGAAATGTCTGGTACGGGTCACTGCCAGAGACAGGACAGTGGAATAGCTGGACCTTGAGTCCAGTATGGCAACGCCTGTTTCTGTCTTCAGATACATTTGGTTTGTGTTTTTCCACTTAAACCCTGATTAATACTGAATATATTTACTTCCTTTTGGATTCACTGATTACTTTAAACTAAATTAGAAATCAGAGGCCCAGGGAAGAATACCACGCAGCATTTTGTTCAAACTCCAGAGGAATAACAGGTTGCACATGGAACCCTAATCATGTAAGGAGGTGCATGACTCCCACAAAAGCCAAAAGGATACCACAAAGGCATAAATAACAACAAAGGCAGATTTCTGTGTAGAAGCGGTATGTTGAATTATGCCTCCTTTAGTGAAGATGCACTAATGGTGGGAAAGAGCCCTTTCCATCTCTAGCATGCCTATGCAGAGGCCAGTCCTGTGACCACAGACACTCAGGAACACCAGAGAAGGCAGGAGACATTATTGTTGACAGACTGTACATAAGATTTTCACCTCTCTCCATCAGTTTTCCCTCTTCTGCTTGGTGGTCTCCTGTCTCTACCTGATGGCCAGGTAGGTTGATGTTTAGAGAGGGTTAGATGACCTGGCCCTCTAACCAAGTCATAAAGCCAACCCTCCACCCCAAAACCGTCCGGTGAAAAAAATCTTTGCTTCTTTCAGGCTATATTAAGTCTTTGCCCTTCCTTAGCCACACAGACCAATGGTACCTTTCCAGACCTGTCCCAACCTCGTGAGAGTCCACTTCCAAAGAAGAGAAATAGTCACCAGAGTTAAAAAGAAATAATAATAAACAATCAAACAGCGGTGCACTGGCTATATGTCTGTCTATTCAAATCCCAGGTCTTCTAGCAGATTATGACAAATTCTATTCCCTGACTACAATGAGGTGCTTCCTTCCTTCCTCACCTGACAGTACTGACTTTGGGCCCCTACTTGGAAGAGGAAAGTTTACCAGGAGCTTTCTCCCAGTTACACTTCACTGCTCAGGATCACTTGCTTCACATACTAAAACATATTCTAAATAATTTTTTAAGTACTGCCTCTCAAACAAGCACACTCCTCTGTTCAGAGTTTCTCTTTTCTGGTCCTGCCAACAGACAATTAAAGCATCCTACAACTCTTCATCCCAGGGCCTCTTCTTATGAAACCCTTCCTCTGGCTTCCCTATAATGCTCCCTATTCCTCCAAGAAAAGAGGGTCTTCTCTTGCCTAGGCCTCCTCACTGGATTCTCTTTCTTGGCTGATCTCAAACTTTCTTAGTATAGATCTCACCTTCAGGGCATCATTTCACCATCTTTGTCTATTGAGCCACAGGCTTCCCTTATATGCTATAAAGGGTCATGGAATTGTCAGATGGCTTTCAGGAATTAAAATTTCCCAGACCCTCCAAGGAACTACTGTTCTTAAAGGGCCAAGCATCCAATGCCATCCCAGACTAGCCAGCAACCCCTCTTAAAGGTCCCAGATCACTTTTGCTACACACACCCAGAAGGGAATTTGTCTGGGCTGCACCTACAGTACTGTGTAAGGAAAGTTATTTCAAAGGTTAGCAAGGGATTCTTCTCCCAGCACCCAGGATACATTAATCCTTTCAAAACTGGATTGGTACTCAGGTAGTGCACTCCTTCCACTTCCACAGCACAGGTAAGCTTCATAGGAGGCATAATTGAAGCCTAATAATTTTAATTGTAAAGAAAAGGTCAGATAATTAATAGGTATTAAAGTTTATGGAAGCTACCCAGGAAACTACAGCTTATGAATAAGTTCTTGAAATATGTGGAATAAGATTTATATTGGGTTTCTTCAACATTCCAGCCATAAAAAGATCAATAGCTTAATTTTCAAAACAAATTACACATGCAAAGCACATCTTTGTAACCAAAAAGTGTTGACTACTGGGTGACAAATTCTGGATTATATGTCGTTTGATTGTTTTCCACCCAAGTGGTCATGTTTTTAAGGGTATTCAATAGCTGCGACAAAAATCATATGGATGACATTGTAATAATGATAGCTATTTTATTAAGACATTGAGAACAACAGTACCCCAATAATTCACTACAGGAGTTGCATTTTGTGTAGAAGTGAATGATAAATTGATGATTTTTGCTATAATGTTATCAGATACAACGAGGTATTCAATAAAAATGTTTTTATTTTTATGTAGCTACACACTCAGACTCTTTTCACCATATTTCAAGCACAGCTCTTTTTTAACAGCCAATAATGTATGGCTATGCTCTTCAAAAAATAAACAAACATTTTTGAAGATTTTGTCTATAAATTATTCATGTGTTTGTGATTTGTTTTAGAAAGTCATAGTCAAAATGCATTTCAAAAGGAAATCATCTAGTTCCAATAGCGTGATTAGTGGTCAAAATAAAGTTCCTTGAAATGCTTTTATTTACTGTCATTATGTATGCATTGAATGCAACATAACCTAATTTACTTATCAAAAATGTTTTGGCAGTTCATTACTTAAACCCAGCTACTGAAAATGTACACGTGTTTCTTTTGCTTCATCTAGTCCATGAGAAAGAGACTCCTTGGACCATTAAGAAGCTATTTTTCACACTATACTTTAAATCTAATGTAATTTATTTTGGTATCTCCACACTACTACATATTCAGGCCGTAGCCAAATCACACAATTGGGCTATAAATCAGTAGTGAAGGCAAACTTTAAAGGTTATCCAAACTTATTTTCAGCTTAAAAATTGGGCTGGGACACTTATCAGGAAAATATACTTATGCAAACTTTCTGGAACTTCCTGGTTCCAGCAAGATACAATTTAGGTGCTTCCATTTCCAGTCTTGACCAAAACGAGAAGTCAGCTTATATATTACACACACACACACACACACACTCCTGAATAGAAAACAAACAAAAATGAATTTAAAAACCCAACTAAATTAAATAGAATTTCACTATATCTGAACTGGCTATAAATAAGTTCAACTTTATTTTTAAGAACCAAAAATTCTGACCAGTGCTAAAGCGAAACATTTTGGAGCTAGTATTTATTCAGAATAATGAATAGCACACAGAAGTGTTACAACAAAACTCACCACCAAGGATATTACAAGTGCAGAGGGATTTTTAGATTTCCTCAGGATAAAATTTAATTATTATACTTGGATTTTCCCAAATGTAGAAGTCATAAACCATGATGGAAAGAAAAGGTATTTTAATATAACATTATATAAATATTAAACAAACTTCTCTATATCCAAATGAGTCTTTTGTAAGTACTGTAGCTCCTGCAATTTCATACAGATGATGAAGTAAGGGTGAAAAAAGCTTCAAACAAAAGAACCAGTTTTTATGCGCTTCTATTTCTTTTCTGTCCCTATTTTTTACAATGAAGACTAAACCTATGCAGTATTAAGGCAATTTTATTAAAACAATACTGTTTATGACTTGATTTTTGTATCCCCTTTCATAGATTTCAGAGAGATCTAATAAAACCACTGAAGTACAGCTGTTTTGATAAACTCTAGTTTCTATAAATATATGTTAAAGGCAATAACCTTTTTCTAACTACCATTCACATTTAGATTTTTTAATAGGTAACATATATAGTAAAGCAGCCAACATGAGGGACTGGCACAGGAATGGGAGCCAGTAACCCCTGGGTAGGGTTGGGCAAAAATATTTTTTCATTGAAAAATGCAGATTTGAGTCAAACAAAGCGTTTAATGAATTTGTATTGATTTGAAGAGAAAGTTACTCACCCTGCAGTAACTGAGGTTCTTCGAGATGTGTGTCCCTATGGGTGCTCCACTCCAGGTGATGGTGTGTCCCGGCGCCATTAATTGGAGATCTTCAGTAGCAGAGCCTGGTCAAGACGCATGCGCTCAACTGCTGTCTCGCGTCATCATTAGAATCTGCCTGAGTGCGCGCGTCCCGCACCCCCCTCAGTTCCTTCTCTACCATAGAGTTGTCTGATTAGTACTCGAAAGTAGAGGGGAGGAGGGTGGGTAATGGAGCACCCACAGGGACACACGTCTCAATGAACCTCAGTTACTGCAAGGTGAGTAACTTTCTCTTCTTCTTCTTCGAGTGCTGTCCCTGTGGGTGCTCCACTCCAGGTGAATGTGAAGCAGTACCCACTATGGTTGTTGGCATTTTGGAGTTGCGTGAGGGATAACGGTAGACAGTACAGTATGGCCTACTACGGTGTCTGCCGTGGTATCCCAGGTGATAGCATAATGTTTGACAAATGTGTGGTCAGATGTCCATGTGGCTGCCTTGCATATGTCTGTAATAGGTACGTTGTGGAGGAAGGCAATGGATGTTGACATTGCTCTAGTAGAGTGAGTTCTAACACTCTCTGGTGGTTGAACATTCTGGGTCTGATAGCAGGATCTGATGCAGTCCAAGATCCACTTGGAGAGTCTTTGCTTAGAGATAGCCTCACCCTTTGATCTCTCGGTAGTAGAAACAAATATCCTAGGGGATTTATGAAACCGTTTAGTTCTGTCAAGATAGAATGCAAGAGCCTGTTGGATGTCAAGGGTATGTAATGCTGCTTCCTGTGGAGTTGTGTGGGGCTTGGGATGGAAAAAAAGTAAGTGTATTGGCTGGTTAAGGTGGAAGGTAGATACCACCTTGAGGAGGAATTTGGGGTGGGGTCGCATAGTAACCTTGTCTTTAGAGAAAATGGTGTAGGGAGGGTAGGCCATCAGGGCACTTATTTCACCAACCCTTCTTGTTGACATTATGGCAACCAAGAAAGCCACTTTCATGGACAAGTGGAGCAGGGATGAGGTAGCCAGGGGCTCGAAAGGAGGTTTCATAAGAGCACGGAGAACTAGGTTGAGACTCCAGGAGGCTACTGGTGAATGAATCTCAGGGTAGAGATTTTGCAGGCCCATGAGGAAGTGGTTCATGGTGGGGTGGGCAAAAAGTGAATAGCCATCCAGAGTGTCATGGAAGGTGGTACGGGCTCTGAAGTGTACTCTGACAGAACTGAGCGAAAGCCCATCCTGTTTTAGTTCAAAAAGATAGTCTAAGATATCAGGGAGGGCTGCAATCTGGGGTGTCAGCACCAGTGGAAGCACCAGATGGAGAAGTATTACCACTTTTGCAAGTAATTTTTACGATTGGAGTCCCTTCTACTGTGCAGGAGGATGTATTGGACCTGTTCCGAGCAGGCTAATTTATGGGATTGAAACCATGAAGGAACCATGCCATCAGATGGAGTTTCTGGAACTGCAGATGAAAAAGCCAACCCCAGTTCTAGGAGAGGAGATCTGGTCTGTCGGGGAGAGTCCTTGGAGGACGGATGGACATGTGTAGCTGGTAAGGATACCATGTTTGTCGGGGCCAAGCTGGGGCAATAACTATGACCTGGGCCTTGTCCTCTGTGATCTTATGTAGGACCCTGTGTATCAGTGGAATCAGTGGAAAAGTGTACATCAGGGAGTTGTTCCAAGGAATGAGGAACACATCCCCTAGAGATATGTGCCTGACTCCCACTCTGGAGCAAAATAGATGGCATTTGCGGTTTTGAGGAGTGGCAAACAGGTCAATCGATGGAGTGCCCCAGTAGGAGAAGAGCTGTCGGAGTATCGTGAGATGTAATTCCCATTTGTGTTCTTCAGAGAAGTGTCTGCTGAGTGTCAGCGGCAGTGTTGTGACACCCAGGCAGGTAGGAAGCGGTGATTTCTATGTGATATTGTATGCACCAATTCCATAGTCAGATGGCTTCTGTGCATAGGGAGTGAGATCATGCTCCCCCCACCTGTTGATGTAGAACATACATGCTATATTGTCCGTCAGAACTCGGATGGACTTGTTCTTTAAGGCGGGAAGAAAGTGAAGGCAAGTGTACCTGATGGCTCTGAATTCTAGAAGATTGATGTGCAGACACATCTCTGAGAGGGACCAGCGGCCCTGTACCTTGTGGTCACCTAGGTGCACTCCCCAACCTATCAGGGAAGCATAAGTACTGGGGAGTGTGGATGGAAGGGAACACCTGTGCATAGGTTCTCTGGTTTTGTCCACCATTGTAGGGAGGCCAATATGTTCGGTGGCAGAGTCAGTGTTATGCAGAAACTGTGTCTGCTGGTTTTGTAGTTGGAGTTGAGCCAACCCTGAAGGCATCTCGTGTGCAGCCTGGTGTATTTGACCATGAAGGGGGTGGCTGCCATGTGACCAAGAAGCTGTAGGCAAATCCGTGCCTGTATTCTGGGGCGAACAGAGATTGTATGTATGAGATGCATAATAGTGAAGAATCTGTTGTTTAGAAGGGAGGCTCTGGTTCAACTAGAGTCCAGGTGAGCTCCTATGAACTCTATCTGCTGTGTAGGTATCAGGGTGGATTTTTGGAAATTTATTTGCAAGCCTAGACTGTGGAAAAAAGGGATGGTAAAGTTTGTCACTTTTAACGTCTCGTTGAAGGAGCTGGCTTTGATAAGGCAGTCGTCTCAGTAGGGGAAAAGTATAATCCCATGTTTGCGGAGGTAGGCTACAACTACAGCTAGGGTATTGGAGAATACCCATGGTGCTGTGGAGAGACCAAATGGAAGTACCCTGTATTGAAAGTGGTTGTCTCCGAGTGTGAATCGCAGGAAGCATCTGTGTGCTGGATGAATGGATATATGGAAATAGGCGTCTTGTATGTTGAGGGCTATGAACCAATCCCCTTGTTCCAGTGTGGGTATTATTGTGCCCAATGTGACCATCTTGAATTTTTGTACACATACAAACTTGTTTAGTTGGTGTAGGTCTAATATAGGTCTCCATCCCCTGCCTTTCTTTTGGGTCAGAAAGTATTGGAGTAGAACTCTTTTCCCCAATGTTGCATTGGTACATGTTCAACTGCACCTAGGTGGAGAAGATGAGCCACGTCCACGCGGAGAAGGTGCTCGTGAGAGGGGTCCCTGAAGAGGGATGGGGAAGGTGAAAGGGTGGGAGGGGAAGATAAGAAAGGGATGGAGTAACCTGACTGAACTATTTCCAGGACCCAACGGTCCTGCGTGATCTGTTGCCAGACATGGTGGAAAGCCTGGAGGCAGTAGCCAAATGGGCAAATAGGTGGCGGAATCAAGGGGTGGTCGCACAAACCTCCGACCAGCACTTCAAAATTGTTGTTTGTTACCCGATGGATGGGAAGTAGTTGGTTGTGCCTGGTTTTGCCTGCTCCTAGAAGGTCTGTTGCAGTTCCTCCCAGTGACATACAGTCTGGACTGGGGTCGGTAATATTGTTGTGCACAGGGCCTCTGATAAGGTTGATACCATGGTCTCCTGGGGATGGATGGGTATAGGCCCAATGTGCGCAAAGTGGCTCTAGAGTCTTTCATAGTGTGAAGGACGTCATCGTTTTTTCTGGAAAAGAGTTTATCTTTGTCAAAGGGAAGATCCTCCACTTTGGTCTGCGAATCTTTGGGGATATCGGATACAGACAGCCAGGAAGACCGGTGCATCACCACTGCAGTGGCAGTGGTGCGGGCTGCTGTATCTGCCATGTCCATGGACACTTGTAGTGCCGTCCTAGACACCAACTGACCTTCGACGAGGACTGACTTGAAGTCCGCTCTCCTGTCCTCTGGTATATGAGAGGCAAATCAAAGAGCTTGTTGTAGTTGTCATAGTCATAGCTTGCGAGGAGGGCAGAATAATTTGCAATTCTAAATTGTAGAGTAGAAGAGGTATAAACCTTGCGACCCAGGAGGTCAAGGCATTTGTGGGCCTTGTCCTGCGGAGTGGGCCGGTAGTGTGGCTGCTTTGTTCTCTGCGTTGCTGCATCCATCACAAGAGAATTGGGTTGTGGGTGGGGAAAATAAGAAATCAACATCCTTCACGGGCACGTAGTATTTACATTCAGCTTTCTTGCACATTGGTGGGATGGAGGCAGGGGTCTGCCAGAGAGTATCAGCTGGTTCTAGGAGGACTTCGTTTGTGGGTTGTGTGATCTTTGAGGGTGCAGAGGGTTGGAGGATTTTGAGGAGTCTATGTTGTGTCTCCTGGACTTCATCCAAAGGGATGTCCTGGCTGAGTGCCACTCTCTTGAAAAATTCCTGGAATTGCTTAAAGTCGTCCACATTTTGTGGAGGTGGAGACATGAGAGTGTCCTCTACGGCTGATGGTGAGGCAGGAGCCAATAAATCTGAGAAGGATTCATAGCCCACCTCTTCAAGAAGGGCTTCAGGAGCTCTAGATGTTGATTGAACTGGGGATATAGGCGTAGGATGAGCTTGCGATCTGGTAGAAGGGGCGCAAGGAGGAGCAGAGGCAGGAGCCGACGACGGGTACCACTGAGGCCAGGGCACTGGGTAGGAAAAGTTGGGTCCCGGCCACTGGGGGACAACGTAGGGAAACTGAGGTTGATTCTTATGATGCACCATGTCTTGGGGTGTGTCTGGCTCCAGTGGAGGGGGAGACTCAGGTGGGGAGAACTCTGCCTCCTGCTGTAGGTCATTGTCACTATCAGTGAAAGTAGCCAGGTCAGGTGGCGAGAACTGCTGTTCAAACAGTGAGTGCTCCGTGTCTAGGTTCAGGGACCACAGAGATATCCTGCTGATGCAGGAATTGTTGCTGCTCCCTAGGCTGATGTGCTGCGGAGCGTGAATTGTGAGCGGTAGCCCCGAGTGATTTTAGTTTCGCTTTCGTAGGAGCCGTGAAACGTTTGAGAGAGCCCCGCAGGGGCTCTGAATCTGCTCTGGGGCTGGCAGACAGGCTCGGTGCTGACGTTCTTGTTGGCACCAGGGTGGAATGCGTTGCCGGCACTGGGTCCATTGTCGGTGCTGGCAGGACCGGTGCCGAGGAGAGCTTCCCGCTGCGGGAAGTCAGGTCCCTGCTTTTGCGCCCTGCTGAAGTGCTGCGGCGGTCAGAGTTGCCTGCTCTCGGCACTGTCAGCACCAAGGATAAAGACCTTGCGGGAGATCCTTTACCCTTTTGAGTGTCTCTGAGAGGAGACATCAGGGCTTCCTGCTTTTCGCGTGAGAGGGTGAAACCATGCTCCTGGTCAGTTCTGACTTGGCAGGGGAGCATGAGGGAGAGGGTTTACTGCCCTTCTCCACAGGCGGCTGCAGAGTTTTCTCCATGATAAGCATTTTTAGCCGCAAGTCTCTGTCACAGCGAGCTCTAGTTTTTAAGTTGGTGCAGTGGAAACACTTCACAGGGATGTGTGTCTCACCGAGGCATTTAACACAGAGTCAGTGCCTGTCAGACTGCAGCATAGCCTCCTTGAAGAAGCCACATTTCTTAAAGCCTGGAGCCCCCAGCATAATGAAAGTATGAGAGGCCGGGGAAGTCTCAATGAGAGACTAACGTGAGGAATTTTTTTTTTTGGGGGGGGGGGGGACGACTAACGAACTATGCTAAAGGAAAGGGAAAACTGGCAAATGGCTAGTTAACTATTTCCATCTTTCTCTACTTATTTCCTACAGTTACCAGGGAAGAGATGAGCACTGCCCCGAGTCCCATCTTCAGCTGAGGATGGTTGAGAAGGAACTGCAGGGGGTGTGGGATGCACTCACTCAGGCAGACCCTAACGATGAAGCAAGACAGCAGCTGAGTGCATGTGTCCCGACCAGGCACTGCTACCGAAGATCTCCAATCAACGGCGCCGGGACGCACCGTCACCTGGAGTGGAGCATCCACAGGGATAGCACTCAAAGAAGAATAAATTGTTTTGGCGAAAATGAAAAAAAAAGTGCAAAAATGGTAATACTCAATTCCCCCAGTGCTTACTCCCTATGAAGTAAATTGGATGAAATTCAATAGGACAAATGCAAAGTACTCCACTTTGGAAGAACAATCAGTTGCACACAAACAAAATGGGAAATGATTCCCTAGAGACTGCGGAAAAGGTCCTGGGGGTCATAGTGGATCACAAGCTAAATATGAGTCAACAGTGTAACACTGTTCAAAAAAAGCAATCATTCTGGGATGTATTAGCAGGAGTGTTGTAAGCAAGACACAAGAAGTAATTCTTCTGCTCTAGTCCGCGGTGATTAGGCCTCAACTGGAGTATTGTGTCCAGTTCTGGGTGCCACATTTTCAGGAAAGATGTGGACAAACTGGGGAAAGTTCAGAAAAAGAGAAACAAAAATGATTGCAGGTCTAGACAACATGACTTATGAGGAAAGATTGAAAAAACTGGGTTTGTTTAGTCTGTAGAAGAGAAGATTGAAAGGGGACATGATAACAGTTTTCAAATACATAAGAGATTGTTACAAGAAGGAGGAAGAAAAATTGTTCTCATTAACTTCTGAGGATAGGATAAGAAGCAACGGGCTTAATTTGCAGCAAGAGTGGTTTAGGTTGCATTCCAGGAAAAACTTCATAACTGTCAGGGTGGTTAAGCTCTGGAATAAATTGCTTAGAGAATATGTGGAATCTCTGTCATTTGAGATTTTTAAGAGCAGGTTAGACAAACACCTGTCAGAGATGCTCTAGATAATATTTTGTCCTGCCATGAGTGCAAGGGACTGGACTAGGTGACCTCTTGAGGTCCCTTCCAGTCCTACATTTCTATGATGTGGGAGCCAAAGTTTGAATCTCTGCTCTGGAGCAGGAACCTTCCCCCATCTCACATGAGTATTCTAGCTGCCATGTTATTAGCTATTCACTGTAAGTCACTCTAAATTTCTCCTGTTGAAGCTGTTTTGCTGTAATTCTTGAATAGTCACTGGGTGAGAGACAGCAAGAGCGAGAGAATGACTTTATAGCCTGATGGTGAGGGTGACTGATACAAAGTGGAACAGTTTGAACAGGAGAGACTGAAAAAGCACACCCCACCCCCAACAGCCAATAGCCTGGTAGGTTAGAGTCCTTGCTCCAGAGAAGGGATTTAAAAGTGGGTCTCGCACACCCCAGGAAGTGCCCTGGCTATTGGGTGTAAGGAGGGTGCCTTCACCGCCACCTTCATTTCCTTTGCTTTTATTTAAAAAGGTTAAAAATGCCCCAAGTCCAAACAAATGGTTTCATTTTGGGTTGAAGAAAACATTTTTTGTTCAACCAGAAACTAAATTTTTCTGATCTTTTTGATTCGGCTAAAATTCCGAATTGATATTTTTTTTTTAGTGTTTCAGAACTGATAGCAAACTGAAAACATCAGTTTTTCTGATAGCCTCTACTTCTAAGTTTTACTTCCATATTCCCTTCCTGTGTGGCTTTGAACAAGGCACTTCAGTTCCTGTGACTCCATTGCCACGTCTGTAATATGAGAATAAATAGTTAGGGCTGTCGATTAATCACAGTTAACTCATGCAATTAACTTAAAAAAATTAATCACAGTTTTAATCGCATTGTTAAACAATAGAATACCAATTGAAATTTATTAAATATTTTTGGATGTTTTTCTACATTTTCAAATATATTGATTTCAACTACAACACAGAATACAAAGGGTTTACTGCTCACTTTATATTATTATTTTTGATTACAAATATTTGCACTATAAAAATGAAACAAAAAATACACCATTTTTCAATTCACCGAATACAAGTACTGTAGTGCAATCCATTTATCGTGAAAGTGAAACTTACAAATGTAGATTTTTTTTGTTACATAATTGCACCCAAAAACAAAACAATAGAGAACTTTAGAGTCTACAAGTCCACTCAGTCCTACTTCTTGTTCAGCCAATCGCTAAGTCAAACAAGTTTGTTTACATTTACAGGGGATAATGCTGCCCACTTCTTATTTACAATGTCACCAGAAAGTGAGAGCATGGCACTTTTGTAGCCGGTATTGCAAGGTATTTACGTGCCAGATATGCTAAACATTCATATGCCCCTTCATGCTTTAGCCACCATTCCAGAAGACATGTTTCCATGTTGATGATGCTCGTTAAAAAAAAAAAAAGTCTTAATTAAATTTGTGACTGAACTCCTTGGGGGAGAATTGTATGTCTCTGGCTCTGTTTACCCGCATTCTGCCATATATTTCATATCACAGCTATCTCAGATGATGACCCAGCACATGTTCATTTTAAGAACACTTTCACTGCAAATTTGACTAAACACAGAGAAGGTACCAATGTAAAATTTTTAAAGACAGGTACAGCACTCGGCCCAAGGTTTAAGAATCTGAAATGCCTTCCAAAATCTGAGAGGAACGAGGTGTGGAGCATACTTTCAGAAGTCTTAAAAGAGCAACATTCTGATGCGGAAACTACAGAACCCGAACCACCAAAAAAATAAATTTAAAAAAATAAACCTTCTGCTGGTGGTATCTGACTCAGATGATGAAAATGAACATGAGTCAGTCCACACTGCTTTGGATTGTTATTTAGCAGAACCTGCTATCAGCATGGACACATGTCTTCCGGAATGTGGTTGAAGCATGAAAGGACATATGAATCTTTATTGCATCTGGCATGTAAATATCTTGTGATACCAGCTACAACAGTGCCATGAGAACACCTGTTCTCACTTTCAGGTGACAATGTGAACAAGAAATGGGCAGCATTATCTCCTGAAAATGTAAATAAACTTGTGTGTCTGAGTGATTGGCTGAACAAGAAATAGGACTGAGTGGACTTGTAGGTTTTAAAAGTTTTACATTTTTTTATTTTTGAACATAATTCTACATTTGTAAGTTCGACTTTAATGATAAACAGATTGCACTACAGTACTTGTATTAGTTGAACTGAAAAATACTATTTCTTTTGTTTTTTACGGTGCAAATATTTGTATAAAGTGTTCACTTTGTATTCTGTTATAACTGAAATCAATATATATGAAAATGTTGAAAATATCCAAAATATTTAAATAAATGATATTCTATTATTGTTTAACAGTGTGATTAATCGTGATTAATTTTTTTAATCGCTTGACAGCCACATAACTAATACTTAATTACCTAACTCAGTTATTGTGCGGCTTATTATTTAGTTAATGTTTGTTCAGTGCTGTATATCTTCTAAGCAATATTGAGCCAGTTTTTTCTGGATCCTTAATTGGCAAAACTCCCATCAGTACGAGGAGTGAAGAGAGAGAAAAACTGATAAAGGACTTCAGAATCTGTTCATTATTAGAAAGATACATTCCTAAAAATACAGATGATGGGACTATTTTAGAAGAAAATATTGCATTGTCTGATACTTTCACAAAAAGATATAGGGCGAGCAGGACAATTAAGAGAACCAAATCTTACAAGCTTGAGATGAATCAGCAGTCTCTAACAAGCCACTCAGCTGTTCTTCACACAGAGTCAAATCCTGAAATCTTTAATTAGGTTTCATTTAGGCCCTGCTCCTGCAGTGATCTCTGTGTGGGTGAGGGGTTTCTCCACAGACCTCTTAGAAGGAAGCAAATGTCCTATTACCCCCAACAAGAAGGCTGACTAAGTACTTCAGGAATTAGACCTAACAGAAGACCCTTAATCTTTTTAATATAAGGAAAAATGTCAATATATAGGAAAATATTTGTGCAATAATGATAATTTCCCATAGTTGGCATATATTAAGAAAAGGTAACTCAAAAATGTCACATACTGACATCTTCATACGTATAGTAGCATTTTTCTTAAAATATCACATCTGAATTATTTATCATTTGATCCACTCTTTAAAATTCAAAAATAGATAAATAACTCTTCTGAATACTATTTAGTAGTTAAAATTCTACAAACAGAAAATATCTAACCATGATAACTCTTTCATGAATCCAGTCTGGTGCCTCAGAAGACTGGATCAAAAAAGTTCTGGGAACATCTCCTCTAATTAGGAGGGAAAAAATGAAGAATCATTGTACAGTGGTTCCAGTGATATGGGTATTCGGGTACATTCAAATATTTTCATTCACAAAATAAAGTAATAATTAAAAAAAACGTGGCAGATACCATGTGACAACAGATTACGTATCCAACAGAGCAGGAAGACAACCGCATTTATGATCTCTCTGCCTACTAAATAAAATATTACCTATTTTAAGCATGAGAAAATCTTTTTTGTTTTTTTTTATATAGAACTTTATATACATTCAAAGTCCAGGTGAAACTAGTAGGGTTAGCACAGCTATATAGATCAAAATCAAACCAAATATTCATCAAGTCTCATGCAAAAAGATATATACATGTAATTATTGTTGCAGTATTTGTAGTAATAATAAAGTTTGTAATGGTTTATGGTGGGGTATTTCTTTTATCCTCAACATATACTCACCTTCCATTTGTCATGACATTTCTCTGGAAGATAAATTCAGTTTTACCATAGAAAGGACTCTAGGCACACACACAATTCACGTTAATGGTTGCATTTCAAGAAGATACTATAACCATTGCATTTCTTCAGTATACTCTATATATCTATAGAGTATGGATATATATACACATACTTAATGAAACCTTAGTACAAGCTAGTGATAGGAGAACTACATACATTTGGTATGAACAAGCACTCAACAAGTTCAGGTTCTTATGCAAACTTTATCTGAATTATCTGAATTGGGACTCTGCTAGGGAGAATCTCTCAAGAGAACATATTCCTTCAGAAGATTTCTGATGCTAACACCTTCTGCTCAGGATACAGATATGAAAACAGGCTCTCTCAGAGCAACACTGTGCTTCAGGTCTCAGCCAGAACAGGAAGTATGTGAACATTATTTACATAATACCGTTAGTGTTTTGTATCACACCTAGCAAATGGGGCCTCAATCCCGAAATGACAGGTTTCAGAGTAGCAGCCATGTTAGTCTGTATCGCAAAAAGAAAAGGAGGACTTGTGGCACCTTAGAGACTAACAATAGACTCTAAGGTGCCACAAATCCCTAAATGGAGTCTCTAGGTGCTACTCCAAATAAGAGGGCCAGATTTAGGGACTGGTATGCAACATAACATAATATGGAGGGGGGGGTGCCCCCTTACTACCTTGCACCAACTATCTGTACCATTTTTTTGGTGGATTATCATGGAAAGCATGCATGTATACATAGAAGATAATGGGGGCAGGGAAGTAATCAAACTTTCTAGAGAGCTTTAGTGCAAGTTTTCTGTGAAGGTTATGGGGACTCTTTCTCTGAAAGGGTGCATCCAATCCTAGTGTAATATTCTCACCCAAATGAGAATTACCTTACAAATAAAAATAGATAATTTCCACTTCTCATGGCAAACATACTTTGAAAAATACTATGCTTCAAAGTTATCATTATAACATCCTCTATATTTCTTGCCGAGAGTTATATGGTAGCGGAACCACCACTTACTGCTATCAGTAATGATTGTTCTGGCCTCTTGATTGCCGGTCTTGTTTTTTAGGTTCTGTGCTGCAGTTATTAGCTCCTCCAGTTGGGGACGCCTTTGATCCAATTCCTGTAGTGCTGCCTGGTTGTACAAAAGAAAATATACACATAAAATTGAGAGTAGCTCCAAGCCACTTTTAGTTGTATTTCACTGTCATAGGAATAGTATACTATACCAGTGTTCGACCTGGTCCAGTAGCTTCTTCTGGATATTTTAGTGGAATGGCTCAATCCACATACTAGAATATCATACAATTACATACCTCCAAATGGAATTTTCTTCCTCATCTCAGGAAAGTGGTGATTGTTTATTTTTTTGTCCTGAAGCACGAACCTTTAT
This sequence comes from Eretmochelys imbricata, assembly GCF_965152235.1. NCBI lineage: Eukaryota > Metazoa > Chordata > Testudines > Cheloniidae > Eretmochelys > Eretmochelys imbricata. The sequence continues at coordinate 149,285,754 of NC_135572.1, forward strand.
ATATTTTTATATTAATTATTCTTATCGGAGGATAATGATATTCTCATTATTCATAAAAATGTCTACTCCTTTTTTGTGAATTCCACTAAATTCTTTGGGTAAAATTGTCAAAAGTGCTTAAATAAGGAGCATAAGGACATGGCTACACTTGCAGATGTAGAGCGCTTTGAGTTAAACCCACTTTTGGAGAGCACAGTAGGGAAAGCGCTGCCAGCTGTCCACACAGACAGGAACAAGCGCACTGGCGTGGCCACATTTGCGGCACTTGCAGCAGCATTGGGAGCGGTGCATTATGGGCAGCTATCCCACAGAGCACCTCTTCCCATTCTGGCGCTGTGGCTTGTGGGAAGGGGGTGGTGGGTGCGGGGCGTTCTGGGTGCTGTCCCAACACCCTGTGATGCATCGGTTTGCATCCCAGCAATCCCTGTGTTTCTGTACACATTTGGTGCCATCTTTCAACATTTTTTGTACTGTGTGCTCTGTCTTCCCTTTCGGTCTGCGGGAATGGAGCCTGAACTGCTGAGGAGTAAGCTGATGAGTCTCACCAGCATGTCACGTTTGGCAGTTGAGTTATTCCTTATGATCCAAAGTGACAGTGAGGGCTCCGACAATGATATCGACTTGAGTAACGCATATGACACGAGTTTGCTTGTGACATTCAGACATGCTCACCACCATGGAACACCGCATTTGGGCTTGAGAAACAAGCACTGAGTGGTGGATCACATCATCATGCAAGTCTGGGATGATGAGCAGTGGCTGCAGAACTTTTGGATCAGAAAAGCCACTTTCATGGAACTGTGTGAGGGGCTCGCCCCCACCCTGTGGCACAAGAACACGAGATTGAGAGCTGCCCTGATAGTGGAGAAGTGGGTGGCTATTGGAATCTGGAAGATGGCAACTCCAGACAGCTACCGATCGGTCACTAACCAGTTTGGAGTGGGGAAGTCGACCGCTGGAATTCTGTTGATGCAAGTTTGCAGGGCCATTAATCGCATCCTGCTCAGAAGAACCGTGACTCTGGTAACGTGCATGACATCATGGATGGCTTTGCACAAATGGGTTTCCCTAACTGTGGAGGGGCAATAGATGGCACGCATATTCCAATTCTGGCACCAGCCTACCTAGCCTAGGAGTATGTTAATTGGAAGGGGTATTTCTCTATGGTTCTCCAGGTGCTTGTGGATCACCATGGGCGTTTCATTGACATTAACACATGGCCTGGAAAGGTGCATGACGCACCCATCTTTCGGAACACTGGCCTATTCAGGAAGCTGCAAGCCGGGACTTTTTTCGCAGACCAGAAGATCACCGTAGGGGAAGTCAAAATGCCCATTGTGATCCTTGGAGACCTCGCTTACCCTTTAATGCCGTGGTCATGAAACCCTACACAGGGAGCCTTAACAGCAGTAAGGAGCGGTTCAACAACAGGCTGAGCTTGTGCAGAATGACTGTGGAGTGTGCTTTTGGCCGTTTAAAGGGCCACTGGCACTCTCTGTATGGGAAGCTGGACCTGGCCGATGACAGCATCCCCGTGGTTATATCCGCGTGCTGTACCCTCCATAACATTTATGAAGGGAAGGGTGAACGATTCACTCAGGCATGGAACTCGGAGGGTTCAGCACCTGAAGGCTGAATTTGAACAGCCAAAGAGCAGGGCTATTAGAAGGGCCCAGCGCGGGGCTGCAAGGATTAGGGATGCCTTGCGGGAGCAATTTGAGGCTGAAAGCCACCAGTAATGTCTGGTGCCCTGCACAGGAGTGAAGTGCAGTGGTTCCAATGTTCGTAGGAATCTGTGTTTGCTACGCTGATATGCAGTGCCTGTTTCTTTCCTGGGCTAAGGTATCTTTTACTTTATGCAATAATAAAGAATGTTTTCAAAGCCAAAAAATCCATTTATTGAAAAGAAACACAACTACTTGGGAAACAGAAAGGGCAAAGGGGTGGGGTGGGGAATGGTACAATCACAGAGTTACGTATGTCCTGTTATCATACTTAGCCTTCCTGTCTGTAGTGCTGTGCAATGAGTGCTGCACTTCAGGATGGCTATACTGCATGGTGATGGGGGTTGAGTGCAGTGGGTAAGGGTCGTAATCTTCAGGGCTGGGTGGGGAAGCTAAAGGTGTTGGAGGCAGCTGGTGGCGGTAAAAACCCGGATGTTGGGGAAAGTGGGTTGGAGGTGACATGGGGGCACAAGGGAAAGAGTTTTGGGGCAAGGGCTGCAGGGCGGGTCGGGCACGGTAGTGCTCCACCTGCATAGCTATGAGCACCTGGATTGAGTTCACCTGGCGCTACATTACGCTGATCAGCCGATCCGTGCTTTGCTGCCGGAGCACCGCACTTTTGCACCGACACTCCTCATTCTGCTGGCAGATCCTCCTTTCACTGTCCTGCCACTCCTGCACTTTTCCATTTTCATTACTTGAATGCTCCATTATTTCATGCAGCATGTCTTCCTTGCTTCTACATGGCCTCTTTCTGATTCTTTGGAGTCTTTCGGCCGGTGATAACATGGACGGCTGAGATCTCAAGGTTGCATCTGTAAAGGCAAAATGCAACACTTAACAGAGGCAGCATTGTTCACACCAGACAGAGCAATGATTCCCCCTTACTTAAGGGCAAGCACAGTCTACACAATAGCATAATTTTCCTGTCCCAAAGAGAGCACACATAACCCACAGGAGCCCTAAAAATGTGAGTAAGCACAGGGTCATGCGTGACTGATTGTTTCACGGCTGTACTGTCCTCTGGGTTTCTGTGCCATGGGGAGAGCCAAAAGCAGCAGGGGGCCCCTATACTGAACACTGTCCCCACTTTTTCCATAGAAGTTCATCCTGGAAGATATCTCGCTGCTGAGGGTAACCTGGGAAGCAAGAGAGGGTCTTCTACTGCAATGCGGATTCTGCCCTGCCCCATAAGCAGCCTGCCTGTGTGCAGCAATGGTCCCCCCTCCAATGTTCCCTCTAATTTTTGACAGGCCGTGTGCGCAAAAAATTTCTTCTGTGCAAATTGTTGTGTGTGCGGGGTTTAGGATCTGTATGCGCACACGCACACACACACACACAGCTTAGAGGGAACAGTACCCCCGCCCCTCACGGCACAGTGGTGTGGACAAGTTAGCCTTACTGGGACAAGGAACACAGTGGCTCTCCAGAGAAACCTGTGCAAGCATATTGCCCAAGTTCTGGATGAGACCTTTGAAAAGATCACTGAGGCCGATTACCATGATGTGAGAGAACACATCAACGCCCTATTCTGCATCTAGGCATGCATGCTGCCCTAACCCTTCTCACCCCAAGAGCCCGCACCGAAGAACTTCCTTCCCAAAATAAAAGTCGCTTACCGGGAACCTCCTCTGGTGTTTGTCCTTCCCCAAGCACCAGCTGCCGCGACTGGCTACCTTCCTCCTGGCTTGAGAGCAGCTCCCGGCTGCATGCATCTCGGGATTCCGGAGTGTCTTCCTCCGCCTCAGCACCCTTGCTCCCACTTTGCTCCGCCTCCTCTTCCTCCTCCCACCTTGTTGAACTGGGCTCTGAAGTGTCCATGGTGGTCCAGTGGAGGTGGGGTCACCCCCAAGTATCGCATCCAGCTCTTTGTAGAAACGGCAGGTTGCAGGGACAGCACCAGAGCAGCTGTTTGCTTCACAGGCTTTGCAGTAGGCATTCTACAGCTCCTTCACTTTAACCCTGCACTGCAGTGCATCCCAGTCATGGCCCCTTTTCATCATGTCCCTAGATATCTGCCTGAAGGTATAGTAATTCCTATGGCTGGAGTGCAGCTGGGACTGGACAGCTTCCTCCCCACAAACACTGATGAGGTCCAGCACCTCGCCATTGCTCCATCCTGGGGATCGCCTGGCGCGTGGAGGCATGGTCACCTGGAAAGATTCGCTGAGAGCACTCCACGCCTGGCTGAGCAAACAGGAAGGGGATTTTCAAAAATCACAGAGAATTTAAAGGGCGGGTCTGACAGTTGGTCACCTGATGGCAGGGCAGTAGAGTTCAAAGCGACGACCAGAGTGGCTAGCACAGGCACTGTGGGACACTTCTGGAGGCCGATCAGAGCACACTTTAGGACCAGGGCATCCACACTGGTGCTGCGACGCTCCAGCAGGGGCGAAGCATACATTATTCCACTCGCAGAGGTGGAGTACCAGCAGCGCTGTAGCCGCGGAGTTAGAGAGCTCTATGTGTCTTGCCAGTGTGGACAGGTAGTGAGCTAGTGTGCCCGGGGCTCCTTTATTGCGCTGTAACTTGCAAGTGTAGCCAAGCCCCAAGTCCCATTGAAAATGTTACCCTTTGGTTCAGTAATATCTACAGCAGTGAGTTCTATGGATAGCAAGCATATGTTACACAAGGGCTCTTTTATGCTTGAATTTGCAGTGGGAAGGGCTGTGGAGATGGAAGTGGACCTGCCACTTACTAGATCTACAAGTCACCCCCCGCCCCAAAGAGGACGCGTGCTGAAGGAACTGTGTGGTACTACCTGCTGCCTAAGGCAACAGTATCGTCACAAAGTGGCTCTGTTAATCCTCCATAGCCTGTCCAAGAAGATGTGGGAGGAAATGATCACTTCCAGCCACTAGCCCTCATGGAGTTACCAAGACTACAGAGTCTTGCTTGATGTGGGAAACAGATCTTATCTCTGCATGACCAACATGTTATTCAGAGAGATTTAGAAGAAAACTTGAAGGCCAATATTTTGTGTCAGTCCGATGTAAAGCAGAAAAAATCTTTGCTACCTGAAATAAGTAAACTTTGGTCAAAAAAAATCAAAACACCAAACAAACAAAAAGGCCAAACATGCAATATTGTTGCGGCACTTTACATGAGGAAAAATATCCAATATTATTCAAAACAACACCTAAAGGAAGGGCCTACAGAATGTAATGGAAAGTTGTAATCATTCTCTAGATTTTTTTGAACCACCCTATAGAATTTAGTAGAGACTTAGATCCCTATAATAAAGCTATAGAAAGTATATAATTGTGTACAATTGATAGTTTTTACAATAATTTGCAGTTTAGCCATATAAAATTTGCATTGGCTTTCATTCTTATGAAATTATATAGGACTATTGTATGAGGGGAAGATCTTTAGTAAAAAAAAAAGCCCTTCACTTCTTAATATTTTAGGTCTATTCAACAGAAATGTCATGCAGTTTTTGTGAACAGGGAAGACCAATGTAAGATTGCGTATGTCTTATAATGATTTGTCAGTCTTGATACCTTACAATGTATGTAGCAAAAAAGTAGCTGGTAGTTGTGATCATTTAAGGAGGCCTCAAGCAAAGATGTAAAACCCTGGAAGTGTGACCTTGAGAATCTAATCTAGAATTGTTCACAGAAAGTGAACATAGCTATCATAATGAGCTACTGCAAATTTCATATTGTGACAGAAGGGGAGCTGGTACATAACAGTGTAATGCATACTGATATGTAAAAAATTTATGAACACTGTATGTGGCCAGGTCTGTAAGGAGAAGTTATTGTAGCATTAGAGCACCAGTGTGTGTCGGAATAATAAACAGGAAGGCAACACACGACAGCTTCCCAGATCAGAAAACATCAAGCATACACTTGAAAGACCATGGGAAAAACTATTCGTTTCAAGGATCTTACCTCCTGTCTCCAAGGAAAATGCAAGCATGTTTTGCCAAGTTTGATGAACTTGGAAATCAAAAGGGCTATAAACAGCGTAAAAGTGATTTGATCCCTGAGAAGGGGAGTTGAGTTGTCAGGTGCTCTCCAGGCTATTGTCTAACAAGGAGTCAAGATGACAGAGAGAAGAGCACTGTTTAGCTCAGAAGTGTGTATCTTCCACCAACAGAAGTTAGCTCTATAAAAGTTATTGCCTCACCGACTTCATTCTCTTATAGGCAATTAGTCCTCCTAGAGTTCCCATGTGGGAGATGCTTAGATACTTAGTAAGCAAGACATGCATATAACCAGGTTGACTGTTTTAATGATTTTTTTCTGGAATAAATCTGGAATAAATCATGTATTTAGAAGAAAACTGCTTTTCTTCTAAATAAATGATACATTTCTTTTAGAAGTTTATTAGGTCACAGCTTAGCACTGTAATTGCCCCGGAGGGAAGAGAGCTGCAGGATCTTGGCCTAAGTCAGACCCGCGGAGGCAAACATGATTAATACCAGGGGACTGCAACCCAGGGCCCGGTCTAAGAGTAGGAGAATTGTGTGACTACATTCCCAGCTCAGGTGACAGCTAGATGCCTAACGTGTGACAAGACCAGGTAGGGATGAGACGTGCAGCTCACTCAGTAACATATGTCAAAAGCAAAATACATGGAGCTGGGTTTCGTTCTGTTCAAATAGCTACACATCTCTTTAGTAATTCGTTAATTCTTTAACTAAGTCACATATCTGTACAGCAAAAGTGCACGGATAGGTCTATCTGGGATTTTTACCCTTAACTACCATATTGGAGGCTCTTTTAAAATCTATTGGCTTTGGCAGCCTACATTCATGCCTGTGTGTTTGGATGGCATTATGCCCATTCCTATGTTGATTACATTGTTTACCGGGGCACAGGTGCCAACTAAACACTGGTTAAGATGGGCAGTTTACATAATTCAGAGTGCCATTTTTTTTACAAGAAGTATCTGTGATAGCACTCAAGCATATGAGTTTTGTTTCTTCGACTTTGTTTCTTAACACCGCTCTATATAATTATGTGCTTCTGAAGTAGTGGTACTCAGTCCTGCAGAGCTGGAGAGCCAAGCAACCAATAAAATGTTATATAACACCACAAAATAATAAGTGTTATGTTCTGATGCTGTATATCAATGTTTGCATCACACACATATCACCAGTATGGACTATGTAGAGGGAACATCACAAAACAGACACCATCATGTAGCAATCCATCTTCATCCGATTAAATATCCTCTGTCCCTCCTTCGTCTCCTGGCTTTTGAAAGGCAAGAGTTATTTCTCTTCCCTAGCTTTTCCTCAACCTGAAAACTGTTTGGAAAAAGTAATCAAATGATTGACACCCCCTGCCAGAAATGGCTCAGAGCCACCTCCACAATGCATGTCTGTGTTCTTCACACTACCTCATGTGTACTGAACAGCAAAGAGAGCTCTTTTCTCACTTTAGTTGAAAGCAGGAACAGTCAGACCAGAAGACACCCTGAGAGCTGCATAAAGGATGCTTAAAAGCAGCATATCTCTCCAAATCCAGAAATTAAGTACCAGTGCCTTAAAGTCTGCCCACAGAACAAGAAAGAAACCCATGTAGCATTTATACAAATTTTTGGTTGCCAGCAAAAAGCAAGACAGTTATACTACAGTGGGCTCCAAATCACGTTGAATACAAAAAATACAGTCAATGAAACTTAAGTATGTGCTTAAGCACTGTCTGATGGACCTGATGCTCAAGTGCTTTCCTGAATCAGGGCCTCTGAGAATATTGGCACTGTTTCTCTTTCTAGCATCACTGCTTTCTGTGGGAGATATGATCTGGGCCTTTGTTTGAGCAATTCTTTCTCCTTGCCATTGAATGTGTGGATTTCAGAAGATGTTCCTTCAAATGAATTAGCCTGTATTTTTCCAAAGAACCAGAGAGAGGTCCTCAAGTCCCGACACCAGTACAGTACATGAATCTTCAGATTCTATACTCCTAGTAGGTGATAGGAGTATAAAATCACAGGAAGAGTCCCTTTCTTCTGACTCAGAACTTTCTCTGAGGAAGGAGGAAACTATTATCTGTTACACTTCTTTCTCTCTCTGCTTCAGTGTGTAGATTCTACGTTCTTCAGCCACCTCCTGCCCAACTTCCTGACAGACTTTTAAATAAACAATCCATGTACCTTTACAAGGTTCAACCCCCAGCTTTTTGTGCAGTGACAGGAAAGGTGTATGCATGTACATGTGCAAACGCCATTTCATCCCCAGAATGATCTGAGGAAAACTCCCTTATAGTTTTTCCTCAATTTTGGTCTACACTTATGGATTTTTTCTGACTCAAAGCCTTCCACAATCAATTTATTCTATTCCCTCTGATTTAGGTAAGCCTTGTTGAATGCTGAAAAAAGAGAAACACAACCACTTGGGTTTTTTTTTTTAATAGAGATGATGACAAGTGCAGGTGAGTAAATGCAACAGTCAGAACAGCTGAGAAAAATAATTAGAGAAGGGTGTAAACCTGAGCAGCAGCAGCTGCAACAGAATCTTTAGCAAGAAGGAACACAGCAGACACCTAGACTTCAGCTTCGCTAATATGGAACATTACAAAGCTCATGTAAAGGTTTTTGACTGGGTGAATAGATTGTCTCTCCCTCACACTCCCCCACCTGTTTGAAAGAAGTGTTTGGATTGGGGATAGGTATGGAGACCTCTAAACAATAGTTTAAGATGGAAAATAGTTGATCAGACAATTTTCAATTGTCTTCTGACAATACACAACTTTCAGAAATCTAAATCAGGGGCAACAGGTGTTTTGAAATGTTCAGAGGAACTCTTCAAACCCAGGGAATAAGTAGAAAACATTCAATATAATAAAACTGGATCCCAAAGTGAAACTAAGCAATCTTTACAGACATACAAACTGAATTAATTACTTCATTTCAAACATTAAAATATATTGTTACAATAGCCTAGACAAGTAAAACTCATTAATAGTGTCATCCTGATGGTGACAGCAGGTGCAACTGACCATAAACTGTTGCCTCAGAATGGCAACTCAACAAAACAAATGCCATTTGTTATTAATAATGGAAATACCATAAAGCATTAGGATACCATTGTATCAGGATTCTCAAAGGAAATTAAATAAAATAGAAATCAGTCCTGTATGTAGAAACCTACAAAATGTTTTTTAGCCATCCATGGCACAAACAAGGAGTCCAGCTGTTCACTGGATAGTGATAGATATTGCATTTCTGTATTTCCAAACACACGGAGCTTTGCTCGTTTAATTTTTTCACACTCTCCATTCACCCAGTACACTCTACACACACTATTTAAAATATACAAAACTTTGCAAACTGTATTTTTAACTCTGAATATGAAAAGTTTAGCTCCTTCGTTAGTATAACCTCTTGGCATCAGAATGGAATTTGCAAATGTTTAATGTGAATATGACTGTCATTTATTACATGTTTCTACATCACCTAGCACAACAGGACCCCTGATTGGTCTCTAGCAGCTACTACAATATAAATGCAAAATAATAATGAAAAATTCTGAAATTTAGATTGTTTGATATGAATTTATTTCCGTTTTATGTATAATTTGATACCTGATGCTTAAACAAATCTACTGTGTTAATCCAGCACAAAGATATCTGTAGGATCTTATGTTGTCTACAAACCTATCTCTTAACGTATTGCCATGTGAAGAAGCATGTGGCATTGGAAGGGTTACACAGCTCAATTTAATCAGTGAAAATTACAAATAGGAACTGAAACATATCTGCTGTGAGGTGTACAGACGGGAATCTGACCCTTTAAAATGTGATGAAACATTTTTTTTTTTGTTATCTTGACTACTGTCTCCTGCTAAATCCTGATGGTCACTGTACTTGTCACAGTTTATAGTGTTAAACCTACAAACCCTTAATTCATATGAGTTGCTCCAGTAAACTAACCAGAACTATGTGTAGATTGGGCCCTATATTTGAAAGGTACCTATATTTGAAGATGGAGTAATACGGTGGTCAATCAGGCCATTGATTTCAAAGGCTGCAGAACTGGGCCCCAACCTTGAAATCTCTCTTTTTCAGAAAAGCAGTTTTATAAATTTAATCATAATAGCCTGTGGTAGCACCACAATAATGTAGAGATGTGATTCAAACAGCAAACATCTCTGTTTTGATAAAAAGGGGCACTACAGACTTTTAACACATTTTCCACATTGATGGACAGTGATTGCTCAAAAGAGAAATCCAATTTTCAAGCCCCTAACTTTTATGGTTTCTTTACACAAAAGGGTGGTTGAAATATGGAACAAATTGCTAAAGTCAGCCACTGAAGCAAGTAGTATAAATCAGCTGAAAAAGGAATTGAAAAAAAATCTTAAAGGAAGAAATTTAGTGAATGTAAGTACCAGCTGGATTTGAGGCAGTTAAGACAATGCTATAAAAAGTTCACTGGATTTTAAATGATTTGACTCTAAAAAACTACAAGCTTATATGTTGAAATGTATATTTAACCCTTCTGCCCATCAGAGTTGGCAGCAACAAGGGCCGGGTTCAGTATCTAGGGGTTCCATTCCAATACACAATGCAAAACCGGCTCGAGCCCCCACCCAGTGACCTGGGATAAATATATACCACCCCCACTGGGCGCCTCTAAGAGGCAATACTTCCCCTCTCGCAAGCACAGAGTCTGAGTGTAGCAAAAGTCTTTTAATAACAGAGAGAAACAATGTGGCATTATGTTGGGGGAACACCACCAACAGGATTCATAACACAACCCCTGAGCAAAAAACCCACCCCAAGCAAATTGGGGCGTGTCCTTTCCCTTTTGTTCTTGAGTCCAGCAACCCAAAGTCACCCAAAGTCCCAAAAGTTCAACAACCCAAAAGTCTCTGTCCCTGGTCAGTGCAGCACCAGAGTTCGAAAGTTTATCTGCAGAGATTTAGCTCCCAACCTGGGTGGAGATGGGAGGGGGGTGTTAAGGGACACCTTACGTGGTCCAAAGCCGATTGCCCCACCTCTCCATGGGGCTCCGCTCCGCTCCACCAGCCGTCCCATGAATCGCTCCACTCTGCCAGCTGCCCCCATGAGCTGCTCCAGCCGTCCCCGCAAACTGCTCTGCTCCAAGAGCTGCTCTGCTCACCATCCCATGATCCACTCCAGCTGTCCCGCGAACTGCTCCGCAATATATCTTCAGGCTCCCCCACTACTTAACACAACACTCAGTGATTTCAGCTCTTAGTAAGTTTAGCTCTTTTGTGATTTCAGCTTGTAGTAAGGGAGCCTCAATGCTGGTGCACCATTGGCCCAAGTGAATTCAGCTCAGCAGCCTGTAACTAGACTGCTAATGGAATCAAAATTAGCTCTGATATTCCACAGTGGAGAGAGGAGGAAGTGCAATTAGCACATAAGGCCCTCACCAGGGGGCCCATACCACCAGGTATAACTTAGATAATATATTTACTTCACAGTCCAAGAGACACAGACAAGGTTTTCATCTTGAGGCCAAAAGACCGAAAATATCAAGACACTTGATCATGGCCTTTGATAGGCCAAGAGACTACTGACACTTGATCTTAGCCTTTCCCCAGCCTCTCCCCATTCACTGAGCTTTGGAACCCGTGTCCCTTGCCTAGCGAGTGCTACTCAGTTGATGGCAAGTCCCTCCATCATAACAAAAGGCCAAGTACAGTTCCACTGTCCTTGATTCACATCATCAGGATAATAACAATTTATTCTTCCTGCCCCAATAACAGAGAAACTGGGGATCCCACAGCAGCTAAACTGACCATTTGGGCAGCTATGGGCTCATGCTAGGCGGGGTGGGTGTGCCTATGCAAATGAGATCAGCCCCTGAAGTTCTTTTCCATAACTTGCCACAACTCACCACCAGATGTCAGGGTGGACCTCATCCTGACTCTGCTTACATATATGAAATAAATTGTGTGACTTCTGAAATCTACCTACTCTTTCAGCTATGCTTCTGGTTTGCCTTTATAGCAGCATTATTAAATCAAAGTATTTGTTTACATAGCAGTACTGGTGGTACCAAGTCTGAAGCATTTATCTCAGCATAGCTACAGCTGACTATCACTTGGGTCTGAAAGGAATTTTTCTCTCACACTGTAAATGGATTTTCTTCACCTCGCGCTGAACATCAAACAGTTAAGTCAATGGACAGAGCCATAGGTGGTTAGCTTCACCATCCTTTAGTAGATTGTGATTGATTCTGAAGTTCTCTTTACAGAGATTATGAGCCTCTTCTCACCATTGTGTTACGCTGATATAACTTTACTGGAATCAACAGAATTACGTGGCATAAAACTGAATTAATACGTGTCATAACTTTATTGAAGGGTCCTCAGCAGTAATGCTACATCTTGGGGCCACATCTGCTGTCTACTTTACAGACTTATATAGCACCCATTACTGTAATATATAAGTAGACTCAAGAACAGGGCCAGAAGTGAATAGGCCATGGGATGAGGTATGTAGCAGTATAGAAATTTAGGGCGGGCCTTCATCATCAAACAGGAAATAGAGGTACCATTTTGTTAATGTCCATATCAGTTCAAGGCCAACACACGGTAAAGGGTGTGCGCAATTCCTGGGTTGAATAATTAATGTAGTTGTTGCCATTTATTTATACTCTTACTAAATATGTGAAATCTTTATTCACTGGACTCTGTAATACCACTTTCCCCTCCCCTGACATTTCTATACAATAACTATTTAGAAGGCAGTGGGGGAGATTTGTTCCCCTCTCTATGAATCTACTCACTTTTGCATACTCATGATGAAGGTCTTTGCTTAGGTAATTCAGAATTCAATTAAAGAGATTACTGAGGAAGAGGTTTGATTATCTGTCTTTTAACTCGTACAATGTTCTAAATGAAATCTGACCAAACTGATAATTTCCTTTAGGAATTTCATAACTGTCTCAACATGAACTTAAACAGAAAGCTTTCAGGGGTGTTTCGAACCTGTTCACCAGCTGGATGATCCTCTAAATATCACACATGCTATGCACATACCTATGAAAACTGTAATTAGCAGGCTTTGGAGAAAGCTTGCTAACAATCTCAGAAAATGTAGATCTGTAACACCCACCGTGCATTTGCATAACAAAATAGGCTCTGTTAAATTATTCCACCCCAGCACAATTTGTATTTGTTTTATTTTCACTGAGCAGAAACAGAATCTTACAGAAAAAGATCTTCATTTACATATACTGTCAATTTAAAAATAAAACATAATAATGCAACTTATTAATTTAACTCTTCAGTTTTCTTTTAAAAAAGGAACATTTTGTTGCAGAAATTAAACTCTTCCATGTTAATAGATTTACAATTTTCCCTCAAAGGAGCTACAAAAATTATCTAACAGCTTTGCTAAACTGACTGAGGTGTTTCAATACAACCAAAATGGCATCAGAAAACACACTAGTTCCTCTCTGATTTCAATGTAATATTAATAAGAAAACACTTTATGCCCATTTAGGGCTCTGTCTATCCAAAAGCTGCCTTGGCAGGCCTCACTAGCTGGAACAGCCATAGTACCATCTTCCTCACTGGTGACTATGTAACATTTTGAAGAAGCCATGATTTCCCCCTTGCCAGGCAATAGGGCTGATGGAACTGATTTTGCTCCCATACTAGTATCAACTTCCTGGACAATACAATCAACTTCAACAAGGGGGCTGGAATGCCTGGCAGGCAGAGTGGGAAGCCCCCATGCCCTGACCCCGCTACACCCCTCCCTCAACCAATCTTCACATTCCATCATTGGTGAGTGTAGTATTAAATTGTTTGTTTAAAATTATTTAAAACTTATACTGTACATGTATATAATGTTTTTCGTCTGGCAAAAAAATATCCCTGGAACCTATCCCCTCCCCACATTTACATTAATTCTTATGGGAAATTGGATTCGCTTAACATCATTTTGCTTAAAGTTGCATTTTTCAAGAACATAACTAGGACGTTAAGTGACGAGTTACTGTATGTATTTGCCTGCTTTAACCTGTAAATAATGTTTTCATTTCTTTTTCCTAGTTAATAAATCTTCACTTAGATTGCTACAGGATTGGCTATAATTATTGCCTTCGGTAAGAGATCTAAGATATAAAATGGCTGGAGGTAAATGACTGGTGTCTTGGGACTGGAGGCAACCTGAATCTTTTGTGATCTTTGGTGTATAGCAATCAACTATCACTAAGGCCAGGTGGACATTACAGACATATATTGGTATAACTAAATCCCTTAGTGTGTGAAAAATCCACACCCCTGAGCAATGTAGTTATACCAACCTAACCCCCAATGTAGACAGTGCTATGTTGGTGGGAGAGCTGCTCCCATCGACATAGCTACCACCTCTCTCAAAGGTGGATTAACTACACTGATGGGAGAAGCAGCTGCTGCTTTGCTGATATAGCATTTTAGACCTGCCCTAAGTTCAGCTTGAACAATGGAACCCTACAGACAACTACATACAAGAAACCCATGGATCACCAAACCATAGACCCAGTAACCATCCCAAATACACTAACAAATGTTGCCTAATGCCAGGCACTCAGATACCACAGAATATGCTCCAAGGAGAAAGTCTGGGATATACACCTTTACACATTCAACACTGCTTTCACCAAACAAGGACACTCCAACAGAGAAATACATTGCATCATGGAATGGGCCTCCCAAATATCCCAAGAAAACCTGCTTCAATACAGAAATAAAACCTCTTCTAACTGCACACCCCTAGTTATCATATACCAACCCACAGTGGATCCCGTACAGGGTATCATCAAACAACTACAATCCACACTCAATGAGGAACCCCATCCTGAAAGAAATCTTTCCTGAACCCCTTCTTCTGGCTGCCAAATAACACCCCAATCTCTCCAAGCTCATCATCACAAACAAGCTCCCCATAGACCAGGACATACCAACTCAAAACAGCACCAGACTCTAGAACAACAGATGCAAAAGGTGAAGACATATTTCCACTGCTACAATGATCAGCATCCCCCACAACACACCTTTCAAGATCCATGGATCCTACACATGTCCATCACAACATGTGGTGTACCTCATTCAGTGCACTAATGTCCCAATAACAATTATGTGGGTGAAACCAGACAATCACAACACTCTCAAATGAACTCATACAGGAAAATGATAAAAGAAAAACACAACACATCACATGAAGGTGAAGATTTTTCACAAAACAATCACTCAATAGCAGACCTACCAGTCTTCAAAGGAAACCTGCACAACACTTTCAGAAGATGAGTATGTCAGTTTAAATTCACATTTAAAGGCTAGCCCGAACCGACCCCCCCCCATGCATGTGCGCGCACACACACACACACGGCTGTCACACAAAGGCTCGCCAGAGATGCCCTCCTACATGCCACCGGCAGCTGGGTCTGACCCCCCAAGCCCTGTACTGCCCGGGACTGGGGCTGACCCCCCCCGAGTCCTGCTCCCTAGCACCTCGCATCACTGACCCCCCTCCAACATTCCTTCGTTCCGCCCTGGTGGGGGCGGAAAGGACTTTTTTGGTAAACTGGGCATTTGTGCAGTTTGATCTTGCCAGCTGATCAGTCTCCCGCATTGTCTCTCTAATGTGTCAGTTAATCATTTCTGGAAATAATTTTGAAGGGGGTATGCAGCCCCAAATGTCTGTCAGCTGACAGTTTCAACTAGAATGAAAAAAGGGAATGAAAGATATTTACTTCAAACTAAACAATGACCAGTGAGACACCCCTACATTATCAATGGTGCCTGATTCTTTCTGGTAATTAGGATAGGAGTATATCTGGACCCCACAATCTTCTTAACAACTACGAGTTGTTACTCGTGAACATACGAGTACTGTCCTCTCACACACACACTTCATTTTTAAATACAAATCCCATAGGCCTCTCTAGGGGTCTACCTCTCTACGGTTGGATTCCATGTGGCTGAAATGAGGGAAGGACAAGCACAGGATAAGGAGTTCAGGTGTTTTGGCATGAAAGAGCTCTTTGCATCCAGAGCTCCTTACTTTGAAATATAAAGAGATTTTTGGGGGGAGGAGAGGCAGTTGTAGAACTGTCCTTACTCAGGAGGTCAACCTTCCTCTAAATATCTTGGCTTGCTGCAGAGCTAAAGTTGATCTATAGCCAGATGGCTTCGACATTTTCTGCCACATTGGGTCCTCAGGATTCTATTTCTATGAGACTTTTTAACATATCATTTTAAACATGATATATAGTAACTTCTTCAGACCTGAGGAGTCTTGGCAGCAACCTCAGCCACTCTTTGGGGGAACACAAACACTGAACAGAGGAATTCTACATGGGAAAGGTGCTATCCAGACTATTTGAGAGCATATGGTAAAATGTCAACTAATGGGGTCACATTGACAGCAGCTTACCCCTTGGAGATCAGGTGTCATGATGGATTCTGCTAGCTGAGAGATGGAGGAGGGGAAAAAAAACAGATAAAATGATAACACAATGAATTGTAACTGTTCTTTGAATCTGTCTCCTAGCATGTGTGCGCACACCAGAACAATCACCACAACAAAGCAGGAAAAAGATAAAGTTGCCTCTGTAACAAGTGATAACTTCTGATTGTATGGATGTAATAATGATTAAAACACTATTAAAATTAGCTTAATGAACATGGTCTAAGGATAAATCAGAAATGAGGGGTCAATGATAATATCAAGATTACAGACTCTGAAAGCAAATTTGAGTTGAGGACTTGCATGAAGTGTGACAGGGTTGGGCCAGATGGCTTCAGGAGAGTAATTTTTTTTTTTTGAAGCAGAAAAGAATTTTTATTTGCATAACACTTACAAAAAATCACCAAAAAGGAAAAAAACAAAACTATGCAACAAAACAAAAGCAAACGCAAGGTATAACACAGCAGCCTTCAGGAGGGAGAAGTGTTCAGGCTAGCCTGGGCCCAGAGCAGGGGGGCTTCCTCAACACTCGTGATCTTCCACCCTCCTGAGTTACCTGGTGGCCTAGAGTGGGGGGGGGGGGCTTCCTCGACACTGTGGTCTTCCACCCCCTCGACTTACCTAATGCCACACCCAGTGTCACTGATTATTCCTCTCCTGAGAGTGCCCGACAAGATGGGCATGGCTGCGGGGTGGGCAGTTTGGGGGGGGACGGACGTACACCCACGTGTGATAGGACCCCTCCTAGGTGAGGGTGATGATGGTATCCGCAGCGGCAATGGCTGGGGCCTCTCACTCTTCCCCTCAATCAAAGGGTCAGATGGAGGGAACCAGATGGGGTCACCGAGCAGAAAACCTTGGACAGCGCCCACCACTCCTCGAAGGCGTCAAGGGAGTCGGTGGACGCCGCCCAGAGGGCCTCTGCCCGGATACGTGAATGTACTGAGGATCGGAAAACGGCCCTACAGTCGCAGGACGCTTCATTAGCCAACCTCCTCTCTCCGGTTTTATAGATAGCTGTTTTAGCTAGGGCTAGGAGGAGGTTAACCAGGAGATCCTGCGACTTTGTGGGGCTACAGATGGGGAGTGTGTAAATAAAAAGGTGAGGGGAAAAGTGCAGCCAAAAGCGTAACAGAATATTCGTGAGGAGCCGGAAAAGGGGCTGCAGCCTGGCACACTCTAAATATACGTGTGCCAGGGTTTCCCTCACGTTGCAAAAAGGGCAAGTATCTGGGATGGGGGCGAACCGCGTCAAAAACACGCCCGTGCTCAGAGCTCCGTGAAGGAGCCGCCAACTAATGTCCCTGACGGGCCTCGGGACCAAGGTGGAATACAGGCTGGCCCACCGGGGCTGCTCACCCTCCAAAGGTGGCAGGAGGTCCCGCCACTTTGTATCGGGGTGGGACACCAAGGTGAGGGCGTGAAGGGTGTGAAGCGTGAGTGTGTATAGATGTTTCCTTGGCGCGGTTTGGAAGCTGACCGGCTGCAGTTCATGCAGCCGGCTCACAGTGAAAGGGTGAGGGGTTTGTTGGGATCTACGGGGTAGGGGCCCAATTGAAAGGTCCAGCGGGCCTGGGGTAGAGGGTGGGCGGGGTGCGCCCTCGCACAGGGCTCGGCTGAAATAAGCCCGAGCAGCGGGCGTCAAAACGGACTTCACCTCCTGAAGTATGCGCCAGGGGGTACGAGGTCTAGAGAGCCCCATGCGCCGAGCGAGCGTCAGGGGATCCAGCCAGTCTCCCCGGTCGTAGTCCAGGAGGTCTCCGACTCTCGTGACTTCCGCCAGGACCAAACTCTCCGGGGACTCCAGGGACTCCGCCACCTGCACACGGAGCTGGGGGTTGTGTAGCAGGGGCTCCGCGAGGAGATCTGCTCCCACGGCGGCCGCCACGGACCTGGTCGTTGAAAACAGTTTCCAGGTCCGGAGGAGGTCCTGGTAGAAGACTGGAAGTCCGGAAGCCCAAGGTCTCGCGGAAAACCTCTCGGACAGAGATAAAAGAGCTGCCAGTCGTATCGGAGCCCTTGGAAGCGGCACAGGAAGGCGTGTGCCAGCATGCTCCACGTCGAACTACCTGCATTATAGAGGAGCCTCTGCAGGGCCTGGAGGCGGAAGACACAGACCTGAGTGTGCAGACACTTCAGACCCTTCCCTCCTTTCTTCAGGGGTAGATGAAGAACCCCAACAGGGGCCCAGTGCATTCCTGAGCAAAAGAACTCTAGAATCGATGTCCAGAGGTTGGTCAGGAAACCCGGGGCCGGGACCAGGGTGTTGAGCCGGTACCAGAGCATGGACAGGACTAGTTGGTTAAGCACCAGCGCTCTCCCTCAGAGGGAGAGACATCGGAGAAGCCTCATCCATTTCCGGAGCCGCTCTATCACCCTGCCTTCTAAATTTTGCCAGTTCTCCAGTGGAGAAGGGTGCGTGGCAGAAAGATAAACGCCTACGTAGAGCAGCGGACCCGCGCTCCACCGGATGGTCTGAAGCGTGGGTGGGAGGGAGCTCACCTGCCGCCAGTCCCCTACCACCAAGCCAGAGCTCTTGACCCAGTTGACTCAGGCGGAGGAGGCTGCCGAATTGATGGACTGGCAAGCCTCCACCCGTGCCAAGTCGCCTGGGTCCTGGATCACGAGAAGCACGTCATCGGCGTACGCCGACAGGACCAGCCGCAGCTCCGGCTCCCGCAGCACAAACCCTGTCAACCTCCTTTGGAGGAGGCAGAGGAAGGGCTTGATCGCCAGAGCGTACAGCTGGCCTGAGAGGGGGCACCCCTGCTGTACTCCTCGCCCGAAGCTGATCGGTTCGGTCAGGGTCCAGTTGAGCCTAACCAGACACTCCGCGGAAGTGTACAGCACCCGGAGAAAAATCACAAACTGAGGTCCGAATTCAAACGCCTGCAGAGTGCCCAGGAGGTACCCATGGTCCACTCTACTGAATGCCTTCTCCTGATCAAGAGACAGGAGGGTGAACGACAGACTGTCTCTACGCCCGAGTTCCAAAAGGTCTCGGACTAGAAATAGGTTATCAAAAATGCTGCGGCCCTGGACAGTGTAGGTCTGATCTGGGTGGATCGCATCCGCCATCACGGACCCTAGCCGCAGCGAGATTGCTTTTGCTATGATTTTGTAGTCCTTGCTAAGGAGCGAGACGGGGCACCAATTTCATAAATCGCAGAGGTCCCCCCTCTTCGGCAACAAGGCGAGCACCGCTCGCCTGCACGAAAGAGGGAGGAACCCGTCCTGCAAGGACTCGGCCCAGACAGTGGACCAAGGATGTCCCAGAACGCGCGGTAGAACTCTGCGGTCAGCCCGTCCATGCCCGGAGATTTATTGGCGGGCATGCGACGGAGGGCTTCTGAGAACTCGGCCAGGGTGAGAGGCAGCTCTAGTCAGTCTCGGTCGCCCACACTGACCGTAGGGAGTTCCTCCCAGAGCACCCTGCAAGCGCCAGGATCAGTCAGATCCGGGGAGAAAAGGCTTGTGTAGAAGTCAAGGGCCTCCCACACATCTCCACCGGATCCGTGAGGGGGGTCCCATCTTCTGCTAGAAGGCAGGTGACGTGTTTCTTGGCCCCCCCCATTTTCTCCAGGGCGTAGAAGAAATGGGAGCCGTGATCCATCTCCCGAAGGAGGCGGATGAGGGATCGAACAAAGGCACCTCGGGCCTGATGGTCCTCGAGGGCCCGGAGCTCCTCTCACTTCTCCCAGCACGCTCCGCAGAGGAACGGGTCCTCGGGGCTGGCAGCCAGACGCCTCTCCATCTCTAAGACTTCCCTTTCCAACTGCTCTATCGCCGCATTTCTCCATCGGCTGGTGCCCTGGGTGTAGTCACGGCCGAAGAGCTTGGCACGCACCTTCCCTAGATCCCACCATCGCTGCGCCGAGGGAAAGGCACGCCGCTGCTCTCGCCAGGCTAGCCAGAACTCCCGGAAAGACGTCACGAAACCCTCATCCTCCAACAGGCTGTTGTTAAAATGCCAATAGGCCGGCCCCGGCCTCTCTGCACGGAGGGAGGTTGTTATAAAGGCTAGATGATGATCGGAGAATGGGACCGGCCGAATGTTGGAGAAGTGGGCTCGTGAAAGATGGAAACATGATAAATAAATACGGTCCAACTGGGAGTGGTGTGACCGATGGGCCTCCACCCGGACAAAGGTGAACGTGGAAGTGTCATCCGGATGGTGGTCACGCCAGACGTCTACTAGGGAGTGATGTTCGACTATTTCTCGGAGAATGTTCGCGGTGGCCGGGCTCAGCTCGGCCCCTGAGTGGTCCTGCTCCTCGAGGGTGGTATTAAAGTCCCCTCCCAGGACTAGGCACTCGTGAGAATCTAGGGTGCTGAGGAAGGCGGACACCCGCTGGTAGAATTGCAGCCGCTTCGGGCTCGTTGTCGGGGCATAGATGTTAATGAAGTTGATCACGAGCCCCTCCATACGGACTCGGAGATGCAGCAGGTGGCCTGGCATGACCTCAGTGACCCCTAGCACCTCAGGTCGTAGGTCGGGGGAGAACAGGGTCACCACTCCAGCCTGTCGAACCGTGAAATGGCTAAAGTAGACCCTGTCCCCCCACTCCAGCTGCCAGCTGTCCTCGGTGGTCAGATCCGTATAGGTCTCCTGCAGGAAAACCACAGAGTACCCCCCCTCCCGAAGGAAAGAGAGCAGCTGGGACCTGCAGAGAGCCATCTTACAGCCCCTGGTGTTCAAAGATGTGATAATGAGAAGCGTCTTGTGGAGGGCTGGGGGGGTGGGGGTTCCCTGTTGGCAGGGGTATTCGCAGCCCCCAGCGGGTCGCGCAACAATCCGTGACCCGCCCCGTAAGTGAGTAATTTATCACGGAAGCTGCGGACCTGCCCGTAGGCCGCGGCACCTTGCCTTCCTGTCCCTCTACCCTCTCTTATAAGGGCCCTTGTGGCTTGGAGGATTTGGTCAAAGTCCCCCCATTGCTGGAGAGCTAGCTGTACCTTGTAGCGGGAGCCACGGGCGTCTTCTAAAAACTCCCACAACGCTTTTCGCAGCTCATGGGGGGGTGGGGTTACGATTTCTCGGTTATTCCCTGGTGGGGCTCTTGGTGTGTCCTCGTGGTCCGCTGAGGTGGGCAAACAGGGTGCGGACCACCGAGGGGGTGTCTGACAGGCCATAGTTATTAGGTCCATCTCAAGCCTTGGGGTAGAAGGGGATGGCGGAGGAAAAATTGCAGCTCCTAATGGGTCGTGGCAGGAAAATGCAAAGGCTGCTCCTTGGGGGGGATCTGCAAAAAAAAGGGAAAAAAATAACCTCAGGGGTGGTAATAGCATTGCAGGAGGAGGTGGACTGGGCAGGGACAGGGGTGGGGGCAGGGGCAAAGGCAAGGCTCTGGGCTTTGGGAGGCAAGCAGCTGAGAGGTGGCGCCTCCCGAACAGATTTGACGGTTAAGGGGGTGGGGAGGGGGCGGGGAGGGGGCTTCCAGTGATGCCAGGCGCAGGCTCTGTGGTGGATTTGGCAGCCACGGCAAGAGGTGGTGGACTACCTTCTGTAGGGTCCCCGCCCGGGAAGGCGGTTAGGTGGAGGGAGCATGGGGAAAGGGGGACTGGAGTGAGGTTGCCCAGATCGAGGCCAGCTGGCAGAAGGTCATCCTCTCCCTGGGTGACCGGGGTCAAACCTAGGGCCTTGATCTCCTCATACATGGAGGAGAGGTCGCCTTCCGCCACACCAGGGGTCTCCCCTCTGATGCCCACCTCAACGATCACCTCGGGGTTCACGGGGGTTTCGGGTGATGTCCGGGCAGAAGGGGTTTCCCCAGGGTCTCAGAGGGGAGGGTCTCCCATGGAGGGGAGATCCTACCTTCCAGTGCTATCGTGTCTTCCCCACCCGACACTGGCGGATGGATCTCACTCGTGGGCAGAGCGGAAGGCTCGGTGTCAGTGCCCTCCTTCCTGGTCTTCTGGGGGGCCTCCGCATCGGATGGGTAAAGCGGAGCTCGAGCCTTCCGCTTTCCTCGCTTCCCCTGGACTAGGATAGCATCCATAGCATAGCATCGTCTGGGGGCTAGTTAGCAGGGGTCGTGTTGGGGGGCAAAGGCAATGGTTCAGGGGCTCGGGGGAGTAATGATGAGGCAGCATGGGGGAGGGGGAGTTCCCCTTGGGGCGGGCCTCTCCTATGCCCGGTAGTATCTTTGCTGCTCCCCCCTCCATGGGCTCTGCTGGATTGTTAGCAGTGAGGGCGGGGCTCCCTCGCTCATCTGGGCGTTGTAGGAGAGGTGTCCCTTTGGCCTGGGCGGAAGTAGCAGTGGATCGAGCAGGAGAAGAGGTGGTTTCAGGTGCCAGGCGGCCAGGGGCGTCGGCAACGACGGAGCCGATGTCTTGCCGGGTCTCGGGGGTCTCGGGTGCCCCTCCCCGCCAGGCCAAGGGGCAGTTTCTTCGGACATGCCCCGCTGATCGGCAGAGGTAGCACCGGGCCTCTCCCGTGGAGTAAAAGACCCGATAGCGGGCTCTCTGGTAGGGGACTAGGAAGGACCCCTTGAGCGCCTCTCCATCACGTGCCAACGGCGGCGGTAGAAGCTGCACTTGCCGGCGGAAGGAGAGGACATGACGGAGGATGGGGTCCTTGCAGCCCAACAGGAGAGGGCTGATGACAGAAATGGGTTTCCCCAGGGTGGAGAGAGCGGTAACAGGGCGGCATTGGGTAGAAAAGGAAGGACAGAGGTCAGGACTAGGTGGACACCCAGGTCCTCTTGCGGCTCCAGGGGGACAAAACCCCCCCCGCCCCCCCCCCCGCCAGGCCCTTCTCCACCGCCTCTTGGGCGGCAGCCTCCGATGCTAAGAAAAGGACAACCTTCCCGTACATTTTTGAGGCCGCCACAATAGCCGTGGGTCCTACCACTCTCGCCAACGCCTGCACGTATGTCTCCACGTGGGGCGAGGCGGGCACCAGGAGGCAACGGATGCAGTGTTTCCTGGTCATGGTGGGAAAGGGGCCCCGGCCGCTGTTGATGGTAGTGGAGGCGGTGGGTGGGTGAGATGACGAGGCAGCAGGCGGGGGGGGCTGCCGCCACCCGGGCATACACCCGGGGGGCCGGGGGAGGGACACTCGCAGAGCTGGTGGAGGGAACAGCGGGGAGGGACGCAGTGGTCGATGACGGGGCCACAGTGGTGGGGGCAGCTCCTGCCATGGAGGGCCTGGTGGTTGTAGCGGGGCCCTTTCCCTTCTTCACACCCTGGCCTTTCCGGCCAACTGGGGGGGCTCTCCTAGAATCTGTGGGGGTGGGTGGGTGTGGCAGCAGCAGTAGTCGCCCCGGTGCCTCCTGCTGCCGATGCCCCAGCGGGAGCGGTGGCAGGTGTTTTGGCAGCAGTGGTGGGGGGAGAGGCTTGGGGGTTAGACGGGGGGTAGGTGGGGGAGGGGCAGCTGAGGTTGTTAGAGTGGCCTCACCCCTCTCATTCCCTGTCCTCGTGAGCAGGGAGAGAAGGGGAGACACCAGAAGGAGGAGCTGGGAGGGGGAAGCAGATTAACCACTTCTCCCCGTTGGGCTGCAGGCGGGGGGGGGGGGGGAATGGGTCGGACTGGGCAGGAGGAGGAAACAGGAGTTGGGGTCAGGTAGTAGGGGCAAACTGTGGGGTGGACAGTCTGGGGTGGGGGGGGAGAGGGACGTGAACCCACGCGCGTTTGTCCAAAGGGTCTCGTTTGGTCGGCTGTTGTTTCTGGTCCGGACGGTGGAATCAGGGCGAGCAGCTGAATCCAGAGGCAGATGGCAAGTTGCCAACAGGGACGGACGGCGGGGGGGCCATGACGGTTGTAGTAGTGTTGGGGGGGCACCGATGATCGAGGGGCAGCTCCATGCCACACCCCCTGTGCCCCTACAAACGCAGTCAAAACACAGTCAAACCTCCCCCCACACGAGAGTACAGTTCAAAAGTTCAGTCTTACGGCCCCCTCCACGATGGTTCGTAGCTTCCCTGGGTGATTTTTCTGTCGGCTATCTTCTCTTCCGGCTTTGTAGTGAGGCTTTCAGCAGGCCCGGAATGTCGAGTAGATAAGATTCTTCTCGACCCGGTACGGGTCCAGAAACAAACAGAAAAACAGTTGGGTCTGGGTGCTTCCACTCCCCTCCTCCGGGGAGTGGGTCGGCAGTCCCCCCCGCCCCGGGGGTTTCAGCCGGAGCAGTAGCAGCATCCAAGGGCAGGTGTGGCGGGGCTGGCAGCTAGCTGGCAGCCGACCAGCACTCGAACGGAAGCAGAAAATCAGCAACAAAAACAAAACGAAGAAAAAGCGTCTGGCCCGGTCCGGGGGGGAAGCTGAAGCAGGGGCAAAAAGTAAGAAAGCCCAGGCCAGGGGGCTATAGGAGAGGAATAGAAAGCAGATAGATTAGCAGCAAGCAGAGGAGGTCCCTTTCCCCTGGGTAAGGGAGCAGGGAAGGTTCCAGAACAATCAGGAACCTTCTGGAGACAATTAAGATAGACAGGCTGATTAGAACACCTGCAGCCAATCAAGAAGCGGCTAGAATCAATTAAGGCAGGCTAATCAGCGCATCTGGGTTTAAAAAGGAGCTCACTTCAGTTTGTGGTGTGCGTGTAAGGAGCTGGGAGCAAGAGGCACTAGGCGCTGAGTGTGAGAACGCATACTGTTGGAGGACTGAGGAGTACAAGAATTATCAGACACCAGGAGGAAGGTCCTATGGTGAGGATAAAGAAGGTGGTGAGAGGAGGCCATGGGGAAGTAGCCCAGGGAGTTGTAGCTGTTGCACAGGTGTTCCAGGGGGCACTCTAGACAGCTGCATACCAAAAGGGCCCTGGGCTGGAACCCGGAGTAGAGGGCGGGTCCGGGTTCCCCCCAAACCTCCCAACTCCTGGTCAGACACAGGAGGAGTTGACCTGGACTGTGGGTTCATGAAAACGGCCAAACTAAGGGCTGCCGTGAAGCTCCAAGGTGAGCAAATCTGCCAATAAGCGCAAGACCCACCAAGGTAGAGGAGGAACTTTGTCACAAAAGGAAAATAGAAAATGAAGCTGCTTTTAAGGATGTAACTCCAGATAAATCAGAAACGTGCAGATCGAGTGAGTTTTTCCTACTACTAAAATATTCTTCTGTAGATTATAGATGTATTCAGAGTACCTGGTTTTGAGGACAGTAGATATAAAATATTACTGAAGAATAAAAATGTTACTGGAGGCAGTATTTCCCAATCAAGATTACTTTTCTTTTTCTTTTTGTTGATATCCAAGCCTAATCGTTGATAATTTGGACTTATTTTCAAAACTGTTTCCAGCCTTTAGTGCCTCAGAACCCGTTTGTTTGATTCATAACTTTATCCCAATAATCTCTATTATTATTATTACTATTATTATTTTGTTTTTGTCATGTTGTAACACAGTTGTAACATACCTCTTTATGTTCATTTTTTATCTTTGCGTGTGTGTTCTTGCAGTGTCATTTTGCTATGATTTTTCTTAATAAAATTTGTGAACATAAAGAAGAAACGAAGTACTAAAAGTTAGTTAGGTGCTCCCTCCCATTGATTTCATTTTTATTATACCTATATAATTTTTAGTAAGTGTAAAATTTATAATTTTTACAGTATTTCAGTATGCTACGTCAGATGCTGGTGCTTTCCAAAAACAAGTCCTTGAGCACACACACAATCCAGTATCTGATTTTCTAAGCAATCAAGCAAGGTTATTTTAGGCCACCTTGTATTATTTCAGACAATCAGAATCAACAACTTAACAGATGAGGCCCAATCCTGTGAGTCGCTGAGTTTCCTTAATTCTTACTGAAGTCAATAGAACTTTAATCTCTCAGCATACAGGGATCATTTGCCAATCTAAATATTGTGATTTGCACAATTTATTCCTTCATTTCTTTTATATAACTCAGCTAACTTTTCCCCCCAAAAATCAGAGTTCTATTAACCTTCTAAACCTCTATTGTCATGGAAACTCTGAAGATTGATTTAATTATCCTTAGACAATGAATTTTAAATGCATGGAATGAAGGTAACTAAGTGATAAAAAAGATGCATTTATCCTGCATTATAGGCTACAGGAATAACAACAACACACTAATGCATTTGTGAACTGATGCAAAGTATATAGCTATCTTTAGCTATCTGCCTCTAAGTTAAAATCAGGAAAACACAATCAATTTTGATAGGGAAGAAAACAAAGATGTGAATTACTGAACTGGGACATCTTAGCTCTTCAAATTATCCAACTTTCCAAAATATGACAAATGAGTCTCAGTTCTGCCATGGTGATTATTTATTACTGACAAAATACAGAAGGCCTTCCTCAGTCTCTACTGATTTCTTTCTTTGGAAACCTCTCATTAACTTTAATGAGAGTTTGCCTGAAAGTAAGAGTGAGTGAAAAATGAGTATGGAAGTATCAAATACCAGTTAAGACTTTTTACACTACAGAAAATGGTATCATTGACAAGCATATGCTCAAATGAACATAGATATATTTTTATGCTTCCTTGGAAACTGCAATTTTATTAGGTGTAGTGAAATTAAGTCTTATTAATAAGACCTGACTAAATGACCTCCTAGTGATGGTGGGCAGGGTAAGCACCCTGTGTTTTTGGCTGGCCCTTGTCAAAGGTGTCCCACCTAGCAAGCCTGCATGACTACTTTAAAAAGTAGCTTAGTGGAAACTGTAAACCAAGATACAAAAGACTAAAGATGAGGAGTTAATTTGGACTCAATAAAGCAAACAGCTTCTGACTTCTTTGCCCAGAATAAAAAGAAAAAGTCTGCAGGACAAATTATTCCCAAAAGGTTGAATCTGGTAGAAAAATAAAAACCGGCGAAATAAATAGTCTCTTAGCATGAATTTAACAATGCCTTAAAGATGAAAAAAGAAAAGGAGTACTTGAGGCACCTTAGAGACTAACAAATTTATTTGAGCAAAAGCTTTTGTGAGCTACAGCTCACTTCATCGGATGCATTCAGTGGAAAATACAATGCGGACATTTATATACACACAGAACATGAAACAATGGGTGTTACCGTACACACTGTAACCAGAGTGATCACTTATGGTGAGCTATTACCAGCAGGAGAGCAGGGTGGGTGGGGAAAACCTTTTGTAGTGATAATCAAGGTGGGCCATTTCCAGCAGTTGACAAGAATGTCTGAGGAACCGTGGGGGGGGAGGGGGGATAAACATGGGGAAATAGTTTTACTTTGTGTAATGACCCATCCACTCCCAGTCTGTATTCAAGCCTAAGTTAATTGTATCCAGTTTGCAAATTAATTCCAATTCAGCAGTCTCTCGTTGGAGTCTGTTTCTGAAGTTTTTTGTTGAAGTATTGTCACTTTTAGGTCTGTAATCGAGTGACCAGAGAGATTGAAGTGTTCTCCAACTGGTTTTTGAATGTTATAATTCTTGACGTCTGATTTGTGTCCATTTATTCTTTTACGTAGAATCTGTCCAGTTTGACCAATGTACATGACAGAGGACCATTGCTGACACATGATGGCATATATCACACTGCTAGATGTGTAGGTGAATGAGCCTCTGATGGTCTGGCTGATGTAATTAGGCCCTATGATGGTGTCTTTGTGACTTTGTCCTCACCCATAACTATTTCACATTTGGGGACAATGTATACCTTCAGATCAGCGGCACTGCTATGGGTACCCGCATGGCCCCACAGTATGCCAACATTTTTATGGCTGACTTAGAACAACGCTTCCTCAGCTCTCGTCCCTTAATGCCCCTACTCTACTTGTGCTATATTGATGACATCTTCATCATCTGGACCCATGGAAAAGAAGCCTGTCAAGGTTCCTCCCCGACTCTGAACTTTAGGGTATAGATGTGGGGACCTGCATGAAAACCTCCCAAGCTTACTTTTACCAGCTTAGGTTAAAACTTCCCCAAGGTACAAATTAATTTTATCCTTTGTCCTTGGAATATCCACTGCCACCACCAAACTCTAACTGGGTTTACTGGGAAATGTAGTTTGGACACGTCTTACCCCCCAAAATCCTCCCAACCCTTGCACCCCACTTCCTGGGAAAGGTTTGGTAAAAATCCTCACCAATTTGCATAGGTGACCACAGACCCAAACCCTTGGATCTGAGAACAATGAAAAAGGATTCAGTTTTCTTACAAGAAGACTTTTAATAGAAATAGAAGTAAATAGAAGTAGAGGAATCACCTCTGTAAAATCAAGATGGTAGATACCTTACAGGGTAATTAGATTCAAAACATAGAGAACCCCTCTAGGCAAAACCTTAAGTTACAAAAAAGACACACAGACAGAAATAGTTATTCTATTCAGCACAGTTCCTTTCTCAGCCATTTAAAGAAATCATAATCTAACACATACCTAGCTAGATTACTTACTAAAAGTGCTAAGACTCCATTCCTGTTCTATCCCCGGCAAAAGCAGCACACCGACAGACACAGACCTTTTGTTTCTCTCCCTCCTCCCAGCTTTTGAAAGTATCTTGTCTCCTCATTGGTCATTTTGGTCAGGTGCCAGCGAGGTTACCTTTAGCTTCTTAACCCTTTACAGGTGAGAGGACTTTTCCTCTGGCCAGAAGGGATTTTAAAGGGGTTTACCCCTCCCTTTATATTTATGATGCCCTTGAGGAATTCCACCATGACTTCAACAATTTCCATCCCACCATCAACCTCAGCCTGGACCAGCTCACACAAGAGATCCACTTCCTGGACACTTCAGTGCTAATAAGCGATGGTCACATGAACACCACCCTATACCAGAAACCTACTGACCGCTATTCCTACCTACATGCCTCCAGCTTTCACCCAGACCACACCACATGATCCATTGTTTAAAGCCAACTCTACGATACAACCGCATTTGCTCCAACCCCTCAGACAGAGACAAACACCTACAAGAGCTCTATCAAGCATTCTTACAACTACAATACTCACCTGCTGCTGCAGTGAAGAAACAGATTGACAGAGCCAGAAGAGTACGCAGAAGTCACCTACTACAGGACAGGCCCAACAAAGAAAATAACAGAACACCACTAGCCATCACCTTCAGCCCCCAACTAAAACCTCGCCAACGCATCATCAAGGACCTACAACCTCTCCTGAAGGACGAACCATCACTCTCACAGATCTTGGGAGACAGGCCAGCCCTTGCCTACAGACAGCCCCCCAATCTGAAGCAAATAGTCACCAGCAACCACACAACAGAACCACTAACCCAGGAACCTATCCTTGCAACAACGCCCGTTGCCAACTGCGTCCACATAGCTATTCAGGGGACACTATCATAGGGCCTAATCACATCAGTCACATCATCATCAGAGGCTCGTTCACCTGGACATCTACCAATGTGATATATGCCATTATGTACCAGCAATGCCCCTCTGCAATGTACATTGGTCAAACTGGACAGTCTCTATGTAAAAGAATAAATGGACACAAATCAGACGTCAAGAATTATAACATTCAAAAACCAGTTGGAGAACACTTTAATCTCTTTGGTCACTCGATTACAGACCTAAAAGTGGCAATACTTCAACAAAAAAACTTCAAAAACAGACTCCAACGAGAGACTGCTGAATTGGAATTCATTTGGAAACTGGATACAATTAACTTAGGCTTGAATAGAGACTCGGAGTGGATGGGTTATTACACAAAGTAAAACTATTTCCCCATGTTTATCCCTCCCCCCCACGGTTTCTCAGACATTCTTGTCAACTGCTGGAAATGGCCCACCTTGATTATCACTACAAAAGGTTCTCACCCCGCCCCCCCCGCTCTCCTGCTGGTAACAGCTCACCTTAAGTGATCACTCTGGTTACAGTGTGTACGGTAACACCCATTGTTTCATATTCTGTGTGTATATAAATCTCCCCACTGTATTTTCCACTGAATGTATCCGATGAAGTGAGCTGTAGCTCACGAAAGCTCATGCTCAAATAAATTGGTTAGTCTCTAAGGTGCCACAAGCACTCCTTTTCTTTTTGCGAATACAGACTAACATGGGTGCTACTCTGAAACCTGTCATTAAAGATGAAAGTGCACTAGGAAAGCTAGGACAGCAAGGCGCAGAATTTAAATCTTTTGGACAACTTTACTTTATATACTAGTAGAGCTGAGTTAAAGGAGCTGATCCTTTATCTTTCACTCTTTGCTCTTAGTCTGTATTCTGCTTTTATGTCAATACAGCATCTGAACATAGCATTTCAATAGCCATCTATTTCAATGAGAAGTCACTGTAACAAAAAGGTAAAGGCTGAAGAGAAGGCATTAAGATGAAAGATACCAACACCGGTGATATTTCAGTAAAAGGATAAACATGCAGATGATTTGTGCAGTCTGGATTCTGCAAATCCAAGACCCATATTCTGCTTTTAACTAAAAGAACCTGTGGATTATGAAGATACGGTACAGAACAGTCACTTCAGTGTATATTGTGAAGACAGTCTATTACTTCTTAACTGGGAAAAGCTTACCTAATAACTATTTTGAAAGGGATGCGATGGGATGCATTATCATGAGCCTATATTAATACTGAAGAAGAAAGAGACAGGATAACAGGAGGACAAGAAAAGATAATTGTAAAGGTTGGTGGACCCCAAAGCTTGACTTTATTTTCAGTCATATATCTGTTTGTGAAGTTTACATAATTCACTGTGACTGTGTTTAAACTCATTTCAGTGTTTTTGTCCCTAAAAAAACAAACAAAAATCATAATAGCCACTTGCACTCCAGTGTGACAGGGAATTGAATATCTTTTTTTTAGAAAACACCTTCCATTTAAAACTTCCAAGGGGCTACAGACAAATCTAAGTTATGTGAAATGATGAGAAATATATTGATGGTATCCAGTATACGGTACTAGAGAAGACAGACTAATGATGTATCAATAGTCTTTTAAAAATTCT
Organism: Eretmochelys imbricata; assembly: GCF_965152235.1. NCBI lineage: Eukaryota > Metazoa > Chordata > Testudines > Cheloniidae > Eretmochelys > Eretmochelys imbricata. The sequence continues at coordinate 149,316,708 of NC_135572.1, forward strand.
AATATTATACACCCATAAAGTATATTTTCACTTTTTGGATATGAAATTTGCAAAAAATCTTGAGGCTACAGCTCAGTGACAGAGCATATATTCAAATTTTATCAACAAGTCCTCAGTTCTAATCAGCGAGTCTCCCTCTTATCTTGATTTAAGGAGATCAATCTATTTAATTTATTGCAGAGAAATAATATCTTCCCACTTCCCAGATGAGTTCCTTGATCACTGCGCTAAAGGTTAGAAAGGTAGCACCAACTCTTCCTTCAACCATTTTGTAAATCAACTCATTTCCTTTTCTTTTGTGTTAAAAAAGTGCCCAAAGGCTAAACAAAATGGTTCATTTCAGATCAAACAAAATGTTTTGTTCTACGCAAAATGAAATTTTTGTCAACTTTTTCAATTTACTGAAATTCTTTGGAATTTTCTGATTTGGTTTGGTCCAACCCTTTTATTTTATTTTTGTTATTATGTAGAAGTGGCAGTGAAAACTGAAAAGTAAGTTATTCGCCCAGCTCTAGAATCACTAGATGAACTTTTATGGACTGTTGTGCAGGAGGTCAGACTATATGAACATAATAGTTCCTTCTGACCTTTAAATCTATGAATATGAAAAATTCAACATTTGGAATAAACTCAGTTCCTAGTCTTGTCTCCAGTACCAATTGATTCTGAGACATTTATGCTTTCATCAGAGATGATCAGTTTTCTCAAAAGATGACCAGTCTTACTTCTCCGTTCCCCTCATCTCCAACATGTTACGTGACTGGAGCAATTAAATCTATCTCTGACTGAAAGCAGCAGTGTTTAAGCATAAACTTAACTGTAAACCATTATTGAAGCCATTTCTCTTGTAGGTGAGGGGATTTGCTATATGGGGTGTTAATGTATTTTTGCTGTAAGTGTTGCTTGTAATAGGAAGTATCAGACTTTGATCAGTAACTTTTAGATGAGCTATTCATTTTCATTTTTGTAAAAAAAAGTTTCTATTTTTCTCTTTCAGAAATATGGATTCAGAAGCTAAAATACAGTTTCAGGAATGTATCTCCTTAATGTAAACAGAAAGAAGAAAAAAATGCTGGTGAAGTGGAAGGGCAATAAGGTAGTAATAACAGGTCACTAACATTGCATGTTTCCTATCCGTAACACATTTAAGTTTCGATGCAGTGTTTTTATTTGATTTGATTTGTGCAATGTGTCTATCATAAAATTGTAGCTATGTAAGGTACATTTTTTCAAAAATGCCAACATGACTTAGGAGCACAGCTTTGTGAATAACAGCTCTTTTGGTTCACTGGCAATTCCAAACAACTCAAACGAAAAATCCATTTCAGACCAAAAAATAAAATGTTTCAAAAATTTTGGCAAAGCAAAAAGTAGAAAAAAAAGTAGAAAAATATGACATCAGGGTTGAACAGAATGTTTAATTTTGACAAAATGAAAACTTTTCTTCAAAAGTTAGGTGTCTAACTCTCCTAGGCACTTTTTAAAATCACATCTTCAATTAATATCTTTCTTAGCTCTGGTCTACACTGCGTGGGGGGGTGTTGATCTAAGTTACACAACTTCAGCTACTTGAATAACGTAACTGAAATCAACACACTTAGATTGACTTATTGTGATGTCTCCACCATGGTGAGTTGACTGCTGCCATTCCCCCATCGATACTGCCTGCGCCTCTCATGGTGCTAGAGTACAGGAGTCGACAGGAGAGTGCTTGGGGGTTGATTTATCGTGTCTAGACTAGGCGCAATAAATCAATCCCCGCTGGATCGATCACTGCCCACCCATCCGGTGGGTAGTGAAGACATACCCTTACATATATATAAAGACACCTATCATACTAAGATGGAATAATCAAAAAGTGTTGTTTAGATTTTTAACTTTTTAAAAAATTTGATTAAAAATAAAAATTAAGGAAATCTTAAAACAAATGGTTGGTTCAAACTGAAAAATGGAAACATTTTTTTCAAAAAGGACAAACATACATTTTGATGTGGCAGGGGAGTAGGGGGATTAGGATTTTAATTCTACTTAAATGATTTGGTAAAACAATACAAATCTGCTGAATATATATTTTTTGCTAAAAGAAAGTGTCAGCTGAAAAAAATCATTCTGCTCTAATTAGAAGCCTAACTCCCATTTTCACAAATGATTTAGGCACTTAGGAGCCTAACTCTCATTGAATGTCACTTGAACTTAGGCTTCTAATAGCTAGAGTCCTTTCTGAAGATGGGACTTAGGTTTTCACTTTTGAAAACTTTACTCATTATCAATATTTAAAGACATGTATTACAAAATAAATTAAGTATCAACATCAGCAAACAACTAAATACTCACCACCTGATAAAACCTGAGTCCCTCTCTAATCAGTCCACACCATCATAAAGAGGTTGAGTGAATAGATAGGTTTTATAATGTGTCCGGACAATAAACAAACAAACTTAGGACCAGTCAGAGCAAAGAGAAAGCACATTTCAAAATCAATGGCCTTTCCCTGACAAGGACCCTGTTACTTTACCATATTCATAGATTGAGGGACAGTCAGCTTGAGCACCCCAAATGAGATACAACAGGAAAGGAGGATTCTCTAAGATACAGAGGGTCCAAAACCATAAGATTTTTATGGATTATAACCAACACCTTGAATTACATCTGGAAATTAATTTGAAATCAGTGCAGTTTAAGAGTGGGTGTAATATGTACATTAAAAATGAAGACATAGTACAATCTGGTGTAATATTAGAAGAAAATATACCTGCTTTAAAGCAGTAGATTGGTCACGTACTTCCTCTTTTGTATCTGCTCTTTATTTTCTGTTGTTGAGAATTACTATAGGATTTTACATTTTATTAGTATGAAATCTTTCCTCATTGGCTGTAGCTGCTATTGCTCCAGTCTATCCAGGTCAATTTGCAGTTTAGTTCTGGTTTCCTATGTTTTCTATCCCTTCAACTATATCCCAGCAGAATTCATACTCACGCAACACCTGATGAAAAAAGATTTCAAACATCTGTGCAGGGGACACAAAGGTAGTTTTGTTCATTTCTGTTTTGGGTTTTTTAAGTGTATTATTTTATCAAAAAATGTCTCATCTGTGGGCCTGATGCAATGCCCACTGAAGTCAGTTACTCCTTCCATTGATTCATAGAATCATACAATATCAGGGTTGGAAGGGACCTCAGGAGGTCATCTAGTCCAACCCCCTGCTCAAAGCAGGACCAATCCCCAATTAAATCATCCCTGCCAGGGCTTTGTCAAGCCTGACCTTAAAAACTTCTAAGGAAGGAGATTCCACCACCTCCCTAGGTAACGCATTCCAGTGTTTCACCACCCTCCTAGTGAAAAAGTTCCTCCTAATATCCAACCTAAACCTCCCCCACTGCAACTTGAGACCATTACTCCTTGTCCTGTCCCCTTCTACCACTGAGAATAGTCTAGAACCATCCTCTCTGGAACCACCTCTCAGGTAGTTGAAAGCAGCTATCAAATCCCCCCTCATTCTTCTCTTCTGCAGACTAAACAATCCCAGGTCCCTCAGCCTCTCCTCATAAGTCATGTGTTCCAGACCCCTAATCATTTTTGTTGCCCTTCGCTGGACTCTCTCCAATTTATCCACATCCTTCTTGTAGTGCGGGGCCCAAAACTGGACACAGTACTCCAGATGAGGCCTCACCAATGTCGAATAGAGGGGGACGATCACGTCCCTCGATCTGCTTGCTATGCCCCTACTTATACATCCCAAAATGCCATTGGCCTTCTTGGCAACAAGGGCACACTGCTGACTCATATCCAGCTTCTCGTCCACTGTCACCCCTAGGTCCTTTTCCGCAGAACTGCTGCCTAGCCATTCGGTCCCTAGTCTGTAGCTGCGCATTGGGTTCTTCCGTCCTAAGTGCAGGACCCTGCACTTATCCTTATTGAACCTCATCAGATTTCTTTTGGCCCAATCCTCCAATTTGTCTAGGTCCCTCTGTATCCTATCCCTGCCCTCCAGCGTATCTACCACTCCTCCCAGTTTAGTATCATCCACAAATTTGCTGAGAGTGCAATCCACACCATCCTCCAGATCATTTATGAAGATATTGAACAAAACCGGCCCCAGGACCGACCCCTGGAGCACTCCACTTGACACCGGCTGCCAGCTAGACATGGAGCCATTGATCACTACCCGTTGAGCCCGACAATCTAGCCAACTTTCTACCCACCTTATAGTGCATTCATCCAGCCCATACTTCTTTAACTTGCTGATAAGAATACTGTGGGAGACCGTGTCAAAAGCTTTGCTAAAGTCAAGAAACAATACATCCACTGCTTTCCCTTCATCCACAGAACCAGTAATCTCATCATAGAAGGCGATTAGATTAGTCAGGCATGACCTTCCCTTGGTGAATCCATCCTGACTGTTCCTGAGCACTTTCCTCTCATGTAAGTGCTTCAGGATTGATTCTTTGAGGACCTGCTCCATGATTTTTCCGGGGACTGAGGTGAGGCTGACTGGGCTGTAGTTCCCAGGATCTTCCTTCTTCCCTTTTTTAAAGATTGGCACTACATTAGCCTTTTTCCAGTCATCCGGGACTTCCCCCATTCGCCATGAGTTTTCAAAGATAATGGCCAATGGCTCTGCAATCACAGCCGCCAATTCCTTTAGCACTCTCGGATGCAACTCGTCTGGCCCCATGGACTTGTGCACGTCCAGCTTTTCTAAATAGTCCCTAACCACCTCTTTCTCCACAGAGGGCTGGCCATCTATTCCCCATGTTGTGATGCCCAGCGCAGCAGTCTGGGAGCTGACCTTGTTAGTGAAGACAGAGGCAAAAAAACCTTGTTAGTGATTCCAGTAGGCTTAGCCACTCCAGTAGAAAAATTCTCAGGGCAGGATTTTCAAGAGTTGGGTGCCTAACTCTTAGGCACTTCTGAAAATCTTATCCTCAGTTAATATCTTTCTTAGATCTACATAAAGTCACCTATCAGACTGGTATCGAATAATACTTAGAATTTAATGAGTGAGATTCTGTGCTGCTCCTCTAAAGACAGCCACCCCGTGAGTCCTGTGAGCCTGTGACTCTGCAGTGGCTGAAGAAACTCCCAGGATAACTTAGCCCCAGGTGTCCCTCTAAATTATAGCAGCCGCTGTGGGCTGCCCTATGAGCTGCCTTGCTGCCTGGAATTTTAGCAGTGGTGTGTGTGCTGAGATCCCACCCCCAGCCACATCTCCTAAAAAAGGGCTTGAAATGGGGTTCTAGTAAGGCACCCCTATAGCAGCCTTTCACAGAGCCTGCACTAGGAGAATCCTCTCCCAGTCAGCTGCAGGGGGCAGTTACTGCACCTTTACACTGCTCCAGCCCGTTGATGCAGTTAAAGGGGCCAAAGGAGCAGTGAGGATCTCATCTCATATTTTCAAATGGGAGTACAAACATTGGACACAATCCTGCAACTTGCACACATGTGTAACTTCACTAAAGTGAGTAGTCTCATTGACACATGCCATCAGTGATTTCAGAATTAAATCCATTACCTAGTTAACCACTTTAAATGCACACAATGAAGGTTAAGGATTATTATAATTAAACTAGTGTATACTGTGACATCTCTGGAACTGGGACTATCTTTTAACTGGCACCCAGCATGAAGAGGCTCTGATCCTCATTTTGGACTCTTAGGAGTTATATCAAAATAATTAGCAATAACAATAATAATACATATTTTAAAGATGGACAAACAGAAATAGAGAATACAATATGATTTGCCCATGGGCACAGAACAAGTCAGCAGAAGAGGCAGAATTAGATGCTGCTTTTCTAAATTGCTTTTTAAGTACAGAGATTTTGTTAAAGAAAACATTCTTCATTAATCACAAAAGATTGTTTTGTTCCAATAGTGTCCTGACTTCAAAGAGGCTATGAATTTGATTTCTACAGTGGGTTAATTGTTCACTGTGAGAAAAATGAATGAATATGGATATAAGATAGTCTTTCCTAGTCTATTTTTATTTTTAATATATCCATAGTTCCTATTATGTTTTGACAAATATGAACAAAAGGGGTAAAGCACCGTAATTTACAAAGATGGTGGAGCACTTTTGCAGCTCTGGCACAAAACCACATTGTTTCTCAGTTTCAGCTAGACTATTCTCATGCAAAACCTGTCCCCCCAACTTTATAAAATCAGTGAGTCTTAGCTATATCCCAAACTGCATTAAAAACTTCTTTATAATAGAAGTGTTTGTCTGTCACTCAGAAAGTTGCTACACCCAACTCTAGCCAGGTGTCAGTCAAAGCCAAACTAGAGCTGGGGGCAAAGCTCTGGGGGTGGGGCAGGGGTGTTGCACTCCCCCACCTCCTGCAGCTGTTTTTCAACATAAATGTTATCTCATTTGCATTCAGTGACCTCACCTATTAAACATAAGTGCTTGGAGTTGGCTTCTAATAGCCCATTATGTTGCAAAAGATAAGGTGGGTGAGGTAATATGTTTTATTGGACCAGCTTCTGTTCTGTTTTTGAAAGCGTGTCTTTCTCACCAACAGAAGTTGGTCCAATAAAAGATATTACCTCACCCACCTTGTCTCTCTAATATCCTGGAATGCACATGGCTACTACAGAGAAGGATACTCACCTTGCGCAGTTACTGAGGTTCTTCGAGACGGTGTCCCTGTGGGTGCTCCACCTTAGGTGTCTTGACGCGCTGTGCTTGTAATCTGGAGATTTGTGAACAACAACCTCACCCCGTGTTGTAATGGTATGGGTTCCATGGCACCTAATTGTATGAGGTGATTTATTTCCTGTTGTAACACGTGCTCGTGAGAGGAGTCCCTGAAGAGGGATGGGGATGGGGGGTGGGTAGGTGGGATAGAAATAAAGGTGGTGGAGTAGTCCTTCTGGATAATCTCTAAATCCTATTTGTCTGTCATGATGGTGTTCCAGACTGGGTAGTATTGTGACAGACGGTCTCCAAATGGTTGGGGGAGTCAGAGAGTGTGGAGGGCTTGTGCCCTCGACCACACCTTCAAAATGATGGTTTAGAGGTGGATTGCTGAGACGTCAAAGAGTGATCTTGGTTCTGCCGACATCTGTTCTGTCTTTGTTTACGCCATTGATCGTACTGTCTTTGGGGCTGAGAGTAAGACATAGACCGGAATCTCTGATTGTAAAACCTGCTCTGTTTCTTTTTATTTGCAGGTTTTGTCTGCAAATAGCGTCTGCCCCTTGAAAACATCCTGGACATCCCTTGGGAACCCGGAGAGGTGGAGCTATGATGCATGGCACATAACCACTGATGTCGCGATGGATAATGCTGCCATGTCTGCAGAGTCAAGGGAGGTCTAGAGGGCCGTACTGGAAATGAGACACCCTTCAGATGAAATGAGCTGCAGCTCATGAAAGCTTATGCTCAAATAAATTTGTTAGTCTCTAAGGTACCACAAGTACTCCTTTTCTTTTTGCGAATACAGACTAACACGGCTGCTACTCTGAAACCTTCAGAAATGTTTGCCTTGCACTGTTCTTTTTTGTCATCTGGTAAATTTTCAATAAAAATTGACATTTTGGTGAACAAATTGCACGTATATTTGGCCAGCAGGGCAGCATACTTGGCTGTGACGAACTGAAGTGTAGCTAAGGAATAAGCTTTCCGACCAAAAAGTTATAACCTTTCCCAATTCTTATCATATGGGGTTGTTTGGGACTGGTGTTGTTTCCCCCTTTGATTGACTGCCTCCACCACTAGGAAGTTTGGTGAGAGGTGTGTGAATAAAAATTCAGCTCCTTTTGGCACATAATATTTTTTGTCAAACCTCTTACATGAGGGTGGTGCACTAGCTGGAGTCTTCCATATATTTTCGCAGGCTCCTTAATCACATCATTTATCAGCAGGGCTATCTTTGCCGATGGAGATGTCTGGCATATGTCCATGAGCTTATGTTGGGATTCTGGTAGCTGTGCCAACAAAATGCCTAGGGATTCAGCAATACTTTTGAAGAAGCCCTGAAAGGATTTGAAATAATCACCCATAGTAGGGGGTGGTGGCATTATGGTTTTATCTGGCGACAAAGATGAGAGGTGAGTAGGCTGTGAAGTGTCATGCTCTGCTGTGTCCTTGGGTTCCTCAGTGTCTTCCTCTTGTGTTTCTGAGGGTGTCGGGGCAGCTGTTGTTGGAGCAGAACCACTGTCAGAGGCTTCCACTGGCAACCGCTGGCCATGGGGTGACCTGGGGGTCGGAGGCTGGCCTGAATGATTTCTCCATCGTGAGGAGCTTCAGTTGGAGATCCCTGTCTTTTCTTCTCCTGGCTGTTAGCTTTCTGCAGTGTTGGCACTTTTGAGTAATGTGTGTCTCGCTGAGGCAGCGGACACACTGAGCATGGCCGTCAGAGACTGGTATGGAGAGTGTGCAGATCAGGCAGGGTTTAAAACAGAGGTGGGCAAACTACGGCCCGCGGGCCACATCCAGCCAGCGGGACCCTCCTGCCTGGCCCCTGAGCTCCTGACATGGGAGGCTAGCCCCCGGCCCCTCCCCTGCTGTTCCCCCTTCCCCCTGTTCCCCCTTCCCCGCAGCCTCAGCTCACTGAGTTGCCAGCACAATGCTCTGGTGTGGTGAGCTCCTGCCAGCTGCGGCCTGATTGGGTGCTCTGTGCTGCGCGGTAGAGTGGCTGGCTCCAGCCAGGCGGCATGACTGCCTGTCCTGGTGCTCTGGGCAGCATGGCTGTAGTGCCCCCACCCAGCGGTGCTCCAGGCAGTGCGGTAAGGGGGCAGGGAGTCAGGGGAGGGGTTGGATAGAGAGCAGAGGAGTTCGGGGTGGTGGTCAGGGGTGTGGATAGGGGTCGGGGTGGTTAGAGGGTGGGGAAGAGGGGGTTGAATGGGGGCAAGGGTCCCGGGGGGCAGTCAGGAAGGAGGGGAGTGGTTGGATTTGGCGGCAGGGGGCAGTCAGAGCTAGGGAGTCTGGGGGCGTTCAGGTGGATGGGGCAAGGGTCCGAGGGGTGGGGGGCGCATCAGGGGACAGGGGGTAGGAGTCCTGGGGGAGCATCAGGGGGCGAGATAAGGGGCAGGGGCAGGGGCTGGGCCATGCCTGGCTGTTTGTGGAGGCACAGTCTCCCCTAACCGGCCCTCCCTACAATTTTGGAAACCCGATGTGGCCCTCAGGCCAAAATGTTTGCCCGCCTCTGGTTTAACACCAGGTGAGCCTGGCATGCCTGAGAGAGACACCTAAAGTGGAGCACCCACAAGGACACTCCTTGAAGAAGAGCCACTGAATACATTATGTTCAAAGGCATTTATTGTCTATATCAAATAGCCCAACTTGACTCTGAGGTTGGTGAGTTTGCCCTGATTTTAACTCTTTCCATGGTCTAGTTCAATACATTTATTATTTCCACAGCTTTGACACAATGGAGTACAATGGGGTTAGGTACTTTAGCTATTGGGATCATAAATGCTAAACCAGATGCCTCTGAAATTTTGGCTTTGTCCTGTCTGCAATACTACTACTTTTTCTTCACTATAATACCGTGGTTTTCAACATTTTTTTTCATTTGCAGACCCTAAAAAAATGTCAAATGGCAGTGTAGACCCAATTACACATAGTCTGTGGTCCACCAGAGGTCCACGAATCACAGTTTGAAAGTCACTGCTATAATATCATGTTCAGGAAAAGAACAGGTGTAGTAAAACCTGCTGTCTAGAAGATACATGAAGTTCAATGCAATCAAGACCACTCTATAGGGATGAAGAATCTAAATTAATGAGGAGACTACAAAGGTTCATCTGGACCCCTCTCTTCCTCTATGTTACACTAATAAAGTCAATTTAGCTGAATGGACATACGGGGAGGTGGAAACCAGAGTTTCCAAATGTGTTACATTTAAAAAAAAATAATGGAATGTATCTCCCTGTGGAAATGAGTGTGTTGTTAGATAGTGACAAGCCACTCTTCAGGAGCTAAATCCTGGAAGGACTCCAGATTGAGGTTATCATCTGTCTGGGAATGACAGCCTGCAGGAATGGGAGGTGCACTACTTTCCATGCTGCTGAGTAGCTCTTACTATCTCAGCACAGTTTTTCTCATTCAACTTTCTGATCTTTATCCTCACTCTCTTGAAAATATTAAAAATGTACAGATACTCCTTTTCCTCTGGCCTTTTTCATCAGCAAAAAAATAAGATTGATTGTTACTGAGCATTAGACACCTGCAGGCAGGCAGCTCACTCATCGGGGTTATAATAAAAAAATAAGAATCTGAGAAAAGAAAGTGGAGTTTAATAAGTTACCTATTGTGTCCCCCCCACTAATGTCCAATTACATCTCCTCATTTCCATACACTGGAAGATGTAAAGCAATATATGGTAGGTTTAGTCTAAGGATCTGAATGAATTGCAGCAAATAGAGGGAAAAGAATTTTAAACTTGGAAATAAATAATACTGTTAACACAGAAGTATTACACATAAGATTGGTAATAAGGGTGCCATTATCTTAGTCCTGCACAGCTCCTGGTGAACTGGCCAAAATCAATGTTGAATTTTTATCTGGGCTAGCATAATACATCCAGGTAAATACCAGCCACTTACAGAATCTCTGACACTGACAAATTTAACAACTAATCACAATCTTTCAAGCTAAAAATCAGGCCACTCTTTCTTCCCTGAGTGTGACTGAATGTTTGTTCATAAAGAGAAGGAAGAAAAGTGAACATCAGACAATCAGACATTTGAAAAATTGCAAAGACCTTAATTACCATCTGAAATTTTAGATCCCTTTCAAACTGTCAGTGCTCAATGCTGCAGATGTGGGAGCATTAAGAGATATCAATAATGATAACATCCACAGTGTATGCCAAAGTAGCTTTCCTGAGACAGGATAGTTTATTATTTTCTTAAGTCACTCTAGATCAGAGGAAGATGTTTAGAATCACAGACATTATATATGGAAATTAGATAATCCATTCAATTTTCTTGCTGATGAAGGATGGTTCCCTACCTTAGACAACGGAAGTCATTTGGGAAGATGTATCTACATTCCCTCTTACAGATCACTAGTGAAGATGTGACATAAAGCTAGTCCTAACAATAATCCTTGTGACATCTGCTCTCAACTCACTACATTGCTGTTTATCATCATTATCTGCTTACTGTCTTTCAGCCAATTTTGAAATTTGCATGACAATGTACTTAGCTAAGTCAATATGAAGTGTGAATTGTCTATGAAAAAGTGGCTTAGTTAAAATGACATCATGGGTTCACTGAGACAAACATGGAACCCCGTAAGGCCATTTTTGCCAGATAAGACTTGAAAATTTTACATTGGCTTAGATAAGAACATGGTCATTTTCTTCCTGTATCTGATCCCTTTTCACTCTCCCTTTGCATTATTTGAAAATAGATAAAATGTACAAAAGGAAAGAGAGAGCATGAGTTCATGCACTAATCACAGAAGAATTAGATATGTTGGGGGGGAGGGGAATCATTTTTCAAGTGAACTTTCCAGTCTGTAAATTCAAGACATGGCAGCTTGATTTAAGATAGTATTATTAAATCTATTATCCTTTGCTGACTCTCAAAGTGCAATCCATTGCTGTAGATTCTGATAGTGCCATTCTACTTAAAAAATTACTTTGCAAAAATGGCAGTTTAAGAGTTCCTTTTTTGTGCTGTATCGATGTCTTCCAGCTCAAATTTGCTCAGTGTACAAATAAAGAGATATTTCCCTTCCTTTAAACTTCCAGCCCAAAAAACCTAAGCCATGGAGCTATAAAGTCAAGCTTGGTTCCTTCTGGCTGGGCATATCACCACTAGAAACAAAAGATTCAACAGACCAATTTTATTCTTATTTACATCTTTGCAATCGCAGTGGTTTTGAATTTTGCCCTCACGCACAAATATAATAAGGCCAAAATTTTAGCCCTTCAGATGAGCTTAGCTTGTTTTTAATTTTAACATACAAAACACATGTACTGACTGTCAAAACCATATCTGGTTAAACAAGAAAAATACAGTTCTACAAGACTTAAAATATTACAAAAATAAGGTTCTACATTTGCAGAGATCATTTTCTTCCTCCAAATCAATACTGACCATGGAAGTGGTCACATGTGGGATTTTCATATTTTCTCAGAAGTGTTTGGGGAACCTGTAGCATTAGAAATAGAGCCTTTTCTAGTAGTAAACAGGCATCAAGGAGGTTAATCTATTCTTATATTGACAGAATATCTGCCAGCAATGGGTACTTAATTTCCTAGCTTCTGATAAAGCAACTCTCCAAAACACTTGACTTTGTATCTGTCTACGACAGGTTCTGATAACTAATTAATAATCCAATAAGGTGAACAAAATCTTGCCTGTCCACAATGTATTCAGGATGTATAGACATCATGTTTAGTCATCAGAATATTTCAGCAAGGTGGCTGTTCCAAGCAATGTGAAGGGCTCAGTCATGAGTCCAGCTCTATGCTGGGGAGTCATGTGGCATGAGGGGCTTCCTAACTCCCCTGTACCAGAGGAGATCACTTCGCTCTCAGGAGGAAAGGGGAAGCAGAGACCAGGTTGTGACTCCCAGGATATGTTTACACTGCACATTTCTTATGGAAGTGTTAGAGTACATACACTACATGTCCTACTAGCCTGGATCTAAATAGCAGTGTAGATGGTGGGGCACTGCTTAGGTGAGTAGAAACATGCCTGTACCCTTAGGGCATGAACCCTACATGACTCTCTACACACCCAAGCATTGCCTCCCTGATCTACACTGCTATTTTTAAAAGTGTAGTGTCCCACTGCCAGAGGTTTTCCTTGCTGCAGGGAAAGGCTCCAGCAGTGGGGAAAATCTCTGGTAGGGGGTAGGTAGAGGAGAAAGGCCCCAGCAGCTCTGCGCTGCTACAGCCTTTTCCCACTGCAGGGAGCTGCTGAAGCCTTTCCCCACCCAGGCAAAGATTCTGGTAGTGGGGAAAGACTCAAGCAGTGCAGAGGTACCAGAGCCTTTCTTCTTTGCCTACCCCCTGCCAGAGCCTTTCCCCACTGCTGGAGCCTTTCCCCAATGCCTCTCACCACTAGAGCCTTCCACTGATGTGTGTAGGTACACACTGCTGTATGGATGCATCCTCCTTTTCACTGCAGCATTTAGCTATGCATACCCTTCACACAGTCAACAGTGGTGTGCAGACCTATCTTGAGACTCAGAGTCATTATGTGGTTCCAGTCCATATCCTGAGATACTCCTACATTATGGTTCTCACTGGGCATGTAAGGTTACACGTAGCCCAAAGTGAGTGAGTCTAACAAATCTTTTGATGATGCACATGTCAGAACAGAATACAGTTCATGCCTTCATAGCAAGTTTGGCTATGAAGTGCCAAGAGGAGTAAAAAGTAGAAAAAACATTTTTTTCCCCAGAAAAGTAAGTAGATATGGCCCTGAAATCACATATGGAGCTAACGTCTCAAATACAGTGTTATTTTTATATAGTCACTTATCAGAGTAGAACGACACTAAATTCCCATCTTCTCTATCCTACAATAATAATTTATTTTTTGGAACATCATAGTATCTGCAGATGTGATCTATTTTCATCATGACCATTTTACAAATAATTCATTCACAGAAACAAGTTTTATAAACTGCAAAAAGTGACTTTTAAGACAAAGTAGATGGTACAGAGCTTGTGAACAGACAGAAGAATGGATAAATCTGTTCAGTCACTCCCCCTAAACAGGCTGATTTAAATCACCCCTTCCTCATAATCTCCCCTAAATCCTAAATAGTATATTCCCAGAGAGGCATCTAAGAAGTAGTACATGTTTTTCTTCCTGATCAACTCAAATACAGTGTTATGAACTGGAAAAGACATACACAATCTCTATTAACTAACATGTTTTTCCTCCTCATAGCCACCATATTGTACAAAGAATCAATTGCTATCAAATCACAATCTACAAAATGCATGGCTTAAAACTGAGATGATTTGCATGGAGACAAAACAATAAATTATATTCACAATGTTGGCTCAGAGTTTCTTTCATTAAACAAAGTTGTAAGAAAAGCCACATATCTTCTCTATCTCTTGATTGTTGCTGTTTCCGTATATCCTATGCTCCGTTACCTCCGCACCAGCCAGGGAAATATTTGCACATAATAGCATTTCATTCTTGATTGAATGCACACTATGAGTGTTCCCCGCCTAGTATGTATATATACTGTACCATTTTTCATTTTAGTACTGCTGGGAAGATTTTCTGAAGCCCAGGTATTATTTGGGGATATAGACCTCATTAGCACACTGAAATGTATGCAAAGATGAAAGGTTCTTTTTAGTTTCCACAGTTACTAGGACCTGTGCCTTCACAGAAGATACATTTGCCTGTTGTTCTTATTCTTGGAAGGGATATAATTATAACTGATTTTGTATGTTTGTTGTTTGACAGACATAAATAAAAAGATTTAAAAAAAGAACTGCAAATAATTAAATTAAATATGTATTTTTTTAGTCCCACAATTTTTGTATGAGTATTTTTTAATCCCCACCTTTTCAGCAAAGGGCATGAGAGTAGATGGCTGGATTAAAAATAAATGTTCTCAATTAATATATTTCCTCCTGCTGTTTGCAAATTGAATGTACTGTTCTGCAAAAAGAAGGTGGTGGATCTAATTTCTAATTCTATCTATTTATATCCTGCTTATCATAACACAGTCTAATACAAAGCAGACTGAAGATATCCAGGAATAACTTTTTTTCCTTGTCCTGTAAAGTGACAAATCAAAAGTGTCTAAATAGTCAATCACATTTATGACTAGGTATTCTTTCCCAGAAATCTGCACATTTTTAGGGCTTAGGTAATTTTTTTTTAAAGTGAGTTTGTGTATTGATTTTTCCTGAAAATCATAAAATGAAACTCAATGAACATGATGCAGATATTTCAACACCTCTTCCCTTTTCCCAAAACATGTGCAAGAACTCATCTTATCGTTCATCCAAGGACTAATCACATGTTCACAATTCACAAAACCTCATTTGTGATACCCATGATATCATTATAAAAGCCATGACATAGTAATACTACTGTAGTTAAAAGTACCACGTATGTGTCTTCTAAAAGTAAAGCCTCTATATTCTAAGTTTTCTATCTCCACTGTTAAAATTTGCTGTAGGTTCAAAGTTCACAGGGTTTGAGCCACTGAATGCATTTTTTTCCAACTTATTTTTTTGTGTGTTAGATTGTAAATCAGTATGTTGGCTTGATTTTAAGTTATATGACTGTAAGATAGTAAAGATCAAACATTTATGATGTATTTTCGATTTGGTATCACACCTCCTGAGCTACTCCAGACCTCTCTCAGCCAAAACAACAAAAATCCCACCTATTTTTAACATGAATTTAGTGTAAGTAAAAGGATCAAACTTATAGCACTAAACACACAGAAAGGACTCAATTTGCCAACCGTATAAGGTACAGTAATATAAGCTACCTACTATGCCCAAACACCGTGACAACTCTTAGCTGAAAAGTCTACCTCTCAGGGTAACAGAACTATACCCATACCCACAGAATTCTTAGCCTCCCTGATGAGTTTGCTATTAAAGGGGCTAAAAGTGGTGATTGCTTTGTGATCGGGGTGTCTGTATTCATTTAAACGTAGCCAAACAACTAGTTCATCTCACACAGACCATCAAATTGTAAGAAATTGCCTTTCAGTCAAGCTCTGTTTTTATAGTTTATTTTTTAAGCTTAATATTCTTTAGGTCATTTTTCAAACAAAACAAAACAAAAAGTTAAACTATTCTGCTTGGCAATTATTTCTGAAAGACATTTCAGAGGGAGAGTATATGCCCAACTATAGCACTTTTTAAAAACTACAATACTATTAAATATTAGTGCTATGGTAGAGGCAAGATTCATAGGTGATGTAGTATAAAAGGAAAAGAAAAAAGACAGGAAACCCACCTCCTCCCATTCCCCTCTGCCCCCCCACCCCCAAAAAAGAGTTGGATCAGTTACAAAAAATTAAAACAAGGCAACACCAAAAGATCATTATTTTCTGTTGTGAACTGTCAAAACCACTTGTTTTCACATATTTTTAGAAGCAGTTATCTTTCTTTTACTGTACAGTGAGCTGAAAATGGGTACTTCTGTTCATTTTTATTCCTTTTGAAATGGCACAAGAATTTTTCTAAATAATCTTTGAGCTTGAAACTCTATAATTAATTACACTGAGAAGACTTAGTTATGAGATGTCAGTGGATGGAAAGGAAACTGAAAATGAGTAAAGTCTTTGAGAATGCTTGCTTAGATCCCACTAGAAATTATGTCTGGTCTATATTCAGTTTAATGGCTCAATTTAGCAGAGAGTCAGATTTTGGACTGATTCAGCAAAGAGGCTGGCCTGACACAGAAGACAAGGGAATTTGTTGTGTTTGGAGTAAAAGTAATTAAGTATGGAAGTAAATTAGAACGGTAACAACTGCATTTTTATTATGAGATTTAATTCAGCTGTGCAAGCAAGCTGAAGAGGGATGTTTTGACTTACTCTCAAA
The DNA here is from genome assembly GCF_965152235.1 of Eretmochelys imbricata. NCBI lineage: Eukaryota > Metazoa > Chordata > Testudines > Cheloniidae > Eretmochelys > Eretmochelys imbricata. The sequence continues at coordinate 149,333,212 of NC_135572.1, forward strand.
TTCCATCTCTGCCTACACAACAACTTCTCCAGCAGGATTCCGAGTAATAACCATCAGTGAAACACAAGGTAATTCCTGCTGTCTCTTCCCCTTGTCTCAGGGGTGCTTGACCAAGCTGGCTGGGAGGAAGAAACTCCTTGGGGTCCTGGCTAGGCTGCTGGAAGGAATCATCAAACCTCACAAATGTTTGCCTCATATTCAGTATAGTTGACAGACCATAATTGGTTGCTGTGTGCCACCTCAACACTTCTGCCTTCTCCCTGAACTAGATGCCATCTTAGCAGGTGTCCAGGCAGCACCCATTTTTTCTCCCTGTGATGTACTGGATCCTGAGGGTGGTAAAACTGAGTTTTCTGACAAGCTGTGGTAGGGCCTACTAATTCCTTGAGGGGGTTGGGAAACCTGGCTAATGCACTGAGGGGTTTTGACTTCCTCACAGCATCTGGAAGATCTGATTTGGTAAGTAAGGTGTTGATTTCTTGCACCTTTTAAGTCATAGGCCAGTGCAGCATAGGGTAGTTGTCAGTGGGCCAGCTCCTGGGGTAAATCTGAACATGGGATTCTGGCAAATATTGGTATTACTGGCACATGAGAGGTCTCTTAGATCTAAATCAGATCAAAGGGCCCCTCATTCCTTCACACAAAGGGAAGGTGATGGGGGGAATCTCAACAGCTGGAGGGATCCCATGGTAACTTCGGGAAGTAAAACAGAGGGCACCTGATCCCCCCTTTTGTGGTTATGGTGTAAAGCCATGTCCTCCCACAATGGACGGACTATTTATTTTGCCTGGCACAGCTTGGGATACTGTCACCCATTGTACACTTAGGCCTTGTCAACACAGACAATTAGTTTGTGGTAAGCTGAAGTGCGCATCTACCCTACACTAGCCCACTGCAGATTAACTATTCATGTGGACCCTGCTGACACAATTTAACAATTTGTTAATGTGCTTTGATTTAGTCCCATTTCAATGATGACTAGGTCGAAGTGCATTAACTAACTGTTAGAGAATGTCAGCAAGGTCCACTTGAGCAGTTAGTCCATGGCAGGCTAATGCAGTGTAGATTCACACTCCTGCTTTCCGTGAACTAAATCTGCATGTTGACAGACCTTAGTTTAATAGAACTGCATACTGCAACTTAATCCCATCCTCTGTTGGCTATGTTTAGCTAGATCAGTGTGTCTGGGTCAAAGCATCATCAAAACTCCTTTAACTGGTTAAATATACCACGGGGACAGGATATTGTTACCAAATTTCTGGATGCAAATTAACCTTTTTATGGATGTCATATACACTAAAAAAATTAACATTTGTTTCATTCTCCACCAGTACTAAGAAAGGCCAGTGTGGAAGCAATCCTTGATCCAACGCATATTTAATGATGCCCTTGTCACCTGTAATCATATTTAGTGAGAGCAGAATATAACTCACTAATTCAGATGATCTGTCATGAAATTTTGGACAGACATTGACCCACTCATCCAGAGAACTGAAGGCTGCATAAGAATTTGTCCTGTACTTCATTAAATATGTCTGTGGATATGGAAGCTACATTAGACAACCCAGTCACAAAAATGGTCATACACTTCAGAAAATGGTATTTAATTACCCAAGTAGGTAAGTGGGCATGTCATTTCTGTTTCCTACTGTAGGAAAACCAGCACTTAATAAGAGAGAATACATATTTTTCTTTCCTAGATGCGTCCGCTAAGAGGACTTTAAAGAGATACCCATTCTTTTGAAGAAGGTTTGCTTGTTTTCGTTGTTTTTTTAAAAAGACTTTTAGGCTGAAATTTTCAAAGGAGCCTAATGGAGACAGGTATCCAGTTCTCATGGAAATTTCAATAAACACTGCATGGCTAACTCCCTTAGGCCCCATTAAACATTCAATCCAGTCTGTCTTAATATTATACCATTGAACAATTACAGACTGTTTAATAATCTAACACCGTATCTTCATAAATCGGTAAAGCAGTTAGGATTGATACACACACCATACTTGTCACAAACCCATCAAATCAAGGGAATAAAAAGTTAAGCCATCTAACAATACATACCCTGTTGTCTTCCATACAGACTACATCTATACTACACACCACTGGCAGCGGTGTTCAGGGTAGGTGTAGCTACACACTGCAGTGAAAAGCAGGCTACGTCCACAGTGTGATGTGTAGCAACATGCATTGGTGAAAGGCTCTGGCAGGGGGGGAGGGAAACGGTCCCATTGTTGGAGCTTTTCCCCACTTTGCCCCCCCTGCCAAAGTCTTTCCCTGCTGCCAGAGTCTTTCCCTGCAGCAGGAAAAGGCTCCAGCAGCTCTCTGGTAGGGAAAGGCTCCAGAAGTAGGTAGCTGCCAGAACCTTTCCCCTGTGATGGAGAAAGGCTCCGGCAGTGGGGAGGCAGTGGGACACTACACTGCTAAAAACACCAGGGTAAATGGGGGAAGCACTGCTTGGGCATGTGGACAGCCATGTAGGATACATACCCTAAAGGTTCAGTCCTGTCTTTATTCTATTCACCTAGGCAGTGCTTCACCATCTACACTGCTATTTATACCCATGCTAGGAGGTTGTGTAGTGTATCTACTCTACACACCATCATAAGGAATGTGCAGTGTAGATGTACCTAGACAAACTTCTTACTACTACTACAGCAGGGAGCTGCTGGAACCTTTCCCCACTGTCTCTGCCCTACATCACAGACCACATACCGCAATTTTAACTCTGCTCCCCTGAATTCTCCTTTAGCAAACTACCCTTCCTCTCAAAACCACTAATTGCTTTCATATTTATACCTCCCTGGGGAAATTTCCACGACATGCATCCGACGAAGTGGGTATTCACCCTCAAAGGCTTATGCTACAATACGTCTGTTAGTCTATACGGCGTCACAGGACTCTTTGCTGCTTTTACAGATCCAGAATAACATGGCTACCCCTCTGATACTATTCTCTGTGGAATGTTTCAATTCTGTTGAATCAGCATTTTCCAAAGGAAAATTGTTCCACTGAAAAATTTCTGATCAGCTGTATCCAGAACCTCCAAGAGTTGGAGACTATTTAAAGCACAAATATCACAACATAAACAAATGAGAGAATTATCAAAAGATATGTATAGATTATTATAAAGACCCCAGATCTCCTACACCCAGAAAATATGAAATCATAATATTCATTTCAAATAACCATACATTCCTTTCTATTGTCAATAACTAGAGCCAGATCATGAGAGATGCCTAATACCTAGTGCTCCTATTGATGCTCAGGTGCTCAGCACCTTTCAGGATTTGGCCTCTAGAGCCTACCACCTACTGAAGTAGATATCTTTTTCAAATAAAATGGGAGTAAGTATGGTACAACATACTTCAAAGGGCATTTCTGATTATGTTTCTGACAGCTTTTTAAAATGATTTTTATAAGAGCTGACATCAGAGAAGAGCTTAGCATTAATACAGCAGAGTTTGAGATTATTTACACCCTTGTTATAACCAATCATTTAGGGGGAAAAAGAAAAATCTTACAACACATGCATACAAAAATGAAATATAAATTTTAAAGCCCCTCTCACCTACACACACACTGTTCTTTTAGAAGTAATGGATCTGCTCAGTTCATGTATGTTCTCATTCTTGGGGTTTGCCTGGCTTTATTATCTATTTCTCTTTGGGGATTTAGAAATAATCCTGCAACAGAAAACAGATAAGCAGGATCCTTTCTTCTTTTTAAAACAGCCTTAAGCAACATTTCTGTGAGTAGCATATGACTGCAGAAATCAAGTCTCTACTCCACACAACTACAAACAGATGTTACCACAAACATTTGTTCCTTGGGCCAATACAGTATATAAATGCAATATTTGAGATCTCTGAGCCCTAGTGTGAATTTCATGATTAGTAATTGAGCTGCAACAATTGAGAAGTCAAAAAGCAAGAGGAAAAAATTATAGTGTTGGCTGAAGTGACTACATTTCTGGGTATGAAACTCAAATTTGGTTGCATGAAATCTTTTCCAGAAGGGGAAGAGGAGTGAACATTATGGATTCCCACGAGATGCATTAAATTGCTGTTTTGTTTTTTAAAAGTGGATGGATGAGGAAGGAAAATGCATAATGTTAACTGGTTAAGAGTAATGGGAAAGTTCATATCATATGCATCCACAGCAGAATACAGAATGTTTGCTGTGACCTTGCTTATGGTGTTATTGGACATAAGGCTTGAATAGTGCAAAATCACCCATGTTTACTACAAGAAAGGTCATTAGGACTTGACCTTATTCTTGGAGAATGTTGATCACTCTGGCCTGATGCAGCGAAGTACTTAAACACATATTTAACTTGAAGTATTTGAGTAGTCCCTTTGGTTTCAATGGGATTATTCAGAGTCCCTACGTTTCCTGTTAGAGTAACTTTGTTCTCTCTTCAGCACTGGATATCTGGGGATTAGTTTCTACTAATGAATGGTGGGGAATTGGCATCAGCAAATTTTGTGAGCCCCGCGTGGGACTAACATCTTGGGCTGTAGGCCCCGGGGGCAGCGGGGCTCCAGCTGTCAGTGCCTCACAGTGCCTCACACAGTTAAATCTGTGGAAGCGCTCCTGGTGAGGAGCACTGCCGACAGAAGGAGCATAATGTGGATGTGAACTACTGCTTTAATTATGGTGTTAGCTGTATGTCGACTTCACTTAAATTGACTTCATTTTGTAGTGTAGACGTGTCCTTAGATGCAGGGCCTGACCTTATGCCACTTTTATGCCCTCTGATTCTGGGGCCAGCTGGGAGCCAGTAAGAGCAGCCTGAGGATTGTTCTTACTTATGGTATCTGATAATGGCTGGTAAGTGCCCGGCAGGCTATCTAGGAATTGCTGAAAAGCAGCTGTGCACCAGCCACATCCCCAAAACATCCACTATGCTAATGACTTAAAATGGAAGTGGTATAGATCCAGTTATGTCACCACTATGCCATTCATGCCTCATGTAGGGGAAATGCTTAGCTGCTTGGGTAAGCCAGTTTTATGGCCCCTTCGTGCTAACACAGTGGCAGGGGTTAGCACTTGACTAAGTCTTCTTCTACCCATCAATGGAGTCAGCTCTTCAAGTCCTTCTCCATTTCCAATCTATCTTGAAATAGTTCCTCTGCACCTCTGCAGCTAATCAGATCCTTTGGTATAACAGCCATCTAGCTAGTTTTGGGTCTTCCAAACATTCTCTTATCCTCCACTTCTAAGTTTAACACCGTTTCTTATGTATTCTTCCAGTCTTCTTTTCCCATGCCCAAACCATCTAAACCTGTATTCTCTCAGTTGTTCTGTAATTGGTGCCACCTTCACACTTCTCTTAATTCATTCATTCTGAGCGTGGTCCTTACTTGTAACTCTGAGCATCAATCTTAACATTTTTATTTCCACCGTATTCAGGATCTGCTCCTGTCTCTTCCTCAGTGCCCAGCATTTGGAGCCATGCAAAAGTGCACGTCTAATTACCATCTTTTAGGACGGTCTTACTTTTCAAGTTGATCACCATTCTCCTATCGCAGATCACTCCGCTCACTTTTCTGCAATTAATCCATGCCTCTCCTGTTCTGCTTATAAGTGCGTTGTTGAGTTCACCATCATACTGTACTATCAAACTTGTCCCAGTAACTTCATAAATTCATCTAACTTTCACACAGTGTCCTGCCCAGGTCCTTGAATACCTGATATGCAGATTGCTATGCACACACAGAGCATTAGTCATGCATGTCATATTTAAGGTGTGAGTGTAATTTGCCTATGCACCATGAAAAAAAATGTGCTAAGCTATTGTCACTCACATGTAATTTTCAGTTAGACTATGTAAGGAAGTACAGAAATACACAGGCATTTCAAGACAGACAAGTAATGATTAAGTTATTACTTTCTTATTTTAGGGATTAAAAGGTTAATTACCTCCTATGATTCTTGGAAAATGCCGCTGCAGTATTAGAGAGAGAAAAAGGCAGAGAGGAAGATTTAGAACAGCTACCAGAGACACTCCATCCCTCTCCCTGCATTCCCTTCTCAAGATCTAGCAGAGGAATAGATTTTCCTGATTCAACAATTATCTGATCTCTCAGAGGAACTCTTTTGTCAGGTTCTGCACATTTTTAGTTGTTATTGCATAAGTACTCACTTCAGTGGGAAAGGAGCAATATTAATATTTTAGAAGTATAGGACTAGGACTGTATTTACACTTTACATAACGGTCATCTCAAGACTAAAATGACTACTCATCTTATAGATTTATGCACCCTTTCTACCACCCATGTTGGGATGGGAAACATTGGAAACTGGGATGTGAACTATAAAAAATATATTTTCTTTAATTAGAAGCAGCTCTGGGATTTTCATTTATTTATTTTGAAGGAAGGGAAATAGTCTTTTTTTTTTAAAATTATTCATTTATTTTGTAAAGTACCCAGAGCACTGGATATCCCATTTATAAATATAAATACATATTTTGCCTTTGGATTAGAGGCAGGGGAGAGCTAGGTTGTCTAGTAGATAGTACACCCAATACACCTTCCCCGCGGAAAGGCTGTTCAGTTCAGTTCCTCACCCGAGGATGGCTTTAGCTTTACCTTGCATTGAAGTGTCCTTCTCAGAGGAGGTCTGTGATTGGAATGTGACTTATCTTCTCCTTCAGCAGGGGCAGTTGGTAGGAGAGCCCAGGCCCTCCCAGTCCCCTGGGCTCCAACCTAGGGCCTTATCAGAGTCAACAGTGTCCAGCACCCTGGAGTGCCCCCGGAGTTATCCTACCATACCTCTCACCCTCCACAGCTCCACGTCCAAATAAGGTACCAAAAGAAAAAGAAGAGACAACCAAACCTTCAGTCCCAACTGTGTTCAGCGTACAGTCCTATTCCTCACAGGGAGGCTTCTTCTGCAGCCTTGTCCAGGATCCCTCAGGGTAGGTCTGTCTTCCTTGCCAGCCTCCCACTGACTGACCTCAGTTGCTCCTGTGACACTACGCCCCCATATTCTTCATAGAGATACTGTTATAATGATTATGGCATAACTATGATGAATTTTGTACAAGATACGTCATGTGACATATTGAAAAGATTATGATTTACTGAATATGATTATCTTATTTGTATCTCATTTGTAATGCCTGTATCATTTTTGTATCTGAAGTTAGGGATATTGTCTATGCATCTATAACAAATGTGTTTACACCTGGGGAATGTCCACTAGACAGAATACAATCAGTTTAGATTGCCGGATGGGAAGGGCCATTAGGGAAAACAATAGGACTTTGAAGATGCTAATCTCCCACAGGGGGGCCTTCCTGGGAAGCCTTTCTGCGGAGGTTACAAACAGCCTCTGTTTCATGGCTGCTCCTAAGTTACTTTACTTGGTCTTGTAAATTCTGCCCTTAACTTTCAGGCTCAGTTCATCTACAAGTAATAATTAAACATGGGATTTTCAAAAGAACCTAAGGGAGTTAGATGCCCAACTCCTACTAACATTCAGTGGTGCTGGGCACCTAATTCCCTTTGGTTCTTCTGAAAATCCCTAGTGAATTTATACTTCTTTACATCACAAGGGTGCTGTGAAACAATACAGTAGCAAGAAATGTTATTGTTATGGCCTGGTTCACTCCATTGGCAAAAGAGAAAAGTCCTTCTGGAGTTTAGGCAGTAGAAGCCATCTCAACCCTCTCAGCCAGGAGACTAAGAACTAACTACTTCGCACAGTCCAGAAAGAGAGATTTTAAAGCAGGCCTCCCCTGAGAAAAGGTGGCAATGGTATTGCTGGCTGCTTTTATCCTAGAGGAGATATATTCCACAGGCATATGCCCTGTGCCTATATTATTATCTTTATTACAGAACTGTGTTTATATAAGATATCAGATGGATTCACTTCAAGGGGTTGCTAGTGTGGATTTACAGTGAGTGACTACTTTAATTTATACTTTCAGGATAATTTTCATCTCTCACATAAAAGAATTGTGTGTTTCAAGCTCAGCTTCATTAGGAAGCTCTGCTGGTACCCCATGTTTATATTTAGAACATTTTGTTCCCTCCCATGAAAACAGCATATTTTTCAGTCAGCCCCTGTAGTTTTGATTTGCATTCTATGATTACAACTGCATTAGAGTTTTCTACATTGCATTATTACTTGGAAAAGAAGCTATTGTTATACCTTTCACAATTTCTGAATAAAAAGTGAACCACCCCTAATTTTGCCCCCTTCTCTCTCTCCTGTGCACATGTGTGGATGGACACACACACAAAAATGTGGTCAGTTCAGATTTGCACAGCAGCCTGCAGGTCTCATATGTCCTCCAAGTTCCACGAGGTCTTTATACCAGGGACTTCTATGGTCCCTGCAACAGTTCAGAATTGGGAGGGCACAAAGTTGGCTTAAAGCCATTTTAGTGCTCCCCCTCCCTTTGGGCTGTGAGTTCCATGCTGTGCCAATTAAAGATGCAGCATCGGATTTCACTTTATGTATACAGAATGGTAATTGGCTCTTGCAGACTGACTGCTGGTATATAACATAATATATCAACTGTCTATTATGCATGTTAGTGTAATTCAGTATCATGGGACTCCTTGTCCTTTTTGGTTATTAGGCTGTCTCACAATTCACACTAAAATGGGGGCGTATGAAATCTTTGCACCAGTTGTAGCAAAGGACATCATTGAGTTGACTTTCAATTCAATCTCTAGAAAGGCAGGAAAGAAACCACCCATAGTTACAATCAATCATTTCACAAACAAAAAGGCCCATCAGTGTTTTTTGTTATTGTTGTTTCAGAATCACGGTATTAATTGAAAGCTTCTTACTCAAAATATGAACAGCAAATTTGATTTTAAGTGATTTTAATACAACATTCTTTGTACTTTACCAATTCAGAAAACAATGTTTTTTTACGTTTTTCTTTTGGCATGAAAACAAACTGTATAACTTATTCCTCAAAACTCGTATTCACACACATACCATGCACTCATGCCCCAAGCCCACACACACAGAGTAACACATGTATTTGCTCCACCACTAGAAAAACATTATCAAAAGATCAGCAGTATTAAAATGATTAATAGTGACTATTCAGATAAGTTCTCTCCCCACCAGTGAATTTTGGCCCCAGTCCAGCAAAGCATTTAAGCACATTCTGAATGCTTAAGCCTGGTCTACTCATGAAATTTAGGTTGGTATAACTTTGTCTGTTGGGGTGTAAAAAATCTACACCCCTGAGTGAAGTTGTTAAACAGAACTAAATCCTTGTGTAGGTTGATGGAAGAATTCTTCTGCTGACCAAGCTACAGCCTCTCGGGGAGGTGGATTAACTATACTGACAGTACAACCCCTCCCTCAAGGAGATTTTGATGAACCAGTAAAAGGCCAGGGACCACTACCAATAGTATACTATTGATTATCATACTTGTTGCTAACAGCAAGCCAAAACAAATAGGTCTTTTTGCAAGCCTGTGCAGCCTTAGCATGACTAAGCCAGGAGGACTAAACCTTTTGCTCAGCCTTTGCCTGATCCTGCACCCATCCCCGATGAAATCTCTGCTGGAAGTGCTGGGATCTGTGTTTAAGGCGGAAAGGAAAAAGCTTATCTATATTTGCATTCTGGGATGTGTCTGTCAGGGCCTCAAGGCATGCAGACCCTGCAGGAACACATCTTGCTAATTATTTGAGCATAACTTTTTGTGAGCTACAGGTAGCTCACGAAAGCTTATGCTCAAATAAATTTGTTAGTCTCTAAGGTGCCACAAGTACTCCTCTTCTTTTTGTGAATACAGACTAACACGGCTGCTACTCTGAAATCTTGCTAATTAGTAATCTGAGGAAACCTCTTGCTTAGCTTTTGAAGCTGCTTGCCTAACAAGTTTTTTGATTGACATGTCATTGTCTACTAACAAGGATAAATAAGGCGGGAGAGGTTTGGAGTTGTCGGGATCAGTTCATGGACTCAGTTTAGGGCCCCCAATGGAAGCTGAAAGATGGGCTAATTGGACAGCTGTTGCTGTACCACATGAGAGCCACACCAAATTTTGGTAATTACTGAGGGTTGGGGGAGTTTTACTAACCTGTTGAGGACGTTGTATTGTACTGTTTGTGCCAGCCATCTATCAGTCAGATGGCTATGTCTCCATTGATTTATTTGCTGACACTACCTCGCACAGAGTAAATTTACCAAGAGCTTTGGGTTGGAAGAACCCCGGATAACATCATTAGTGCAGGTACTGTCTACACCATGGATCGGCAACGTTTGGCATACGGCTTGCCAGGGTAAGCCCCCTGGTGGGCCCGGGCCAGTTTGTTTACCTGCTGTGTCTGCAGGTTCGGCCGATCGTGGCTCCCACTGGCCGCGGTTCGCCACTGCAGGCCATTGGGGGCTGTGGGAAGCTGCAGCCACCACATCCCTCATCCTGCACCACTTCCCGCAGCCCCCATTGGCCTGCAGCGGCTAACCGCAGCCAGTGGGAGCCGCGATCGGCAGAACCTACAGACGCGGCAGGTAAACAAACCAGCCCCTTGGTGAGCCGTGTGCCAAACACTGCCGATCCCTTGTCTACACTGAAATGCTACAGCTGCTCAGCTGTGCCGCTATAGCATTTAAAGTCTAAAGAAGCCCTCAGAGCACTTTTAGGGCAGCTTCATTGCCTACCCCCCACTCCATTGATCATCTCTTGTACAGTATCAAGACACTGACTCCTACCTTTTTTCCACAAATGTAGCCAGTCTTGACAGCCAAATTTTAAAACTTTCCAAGAAGCACCATCACACATTCTCTCCTTGCTCCCGTTATGCATGGGAGGAGCTCCCCTTAAATATCCACAAAGCCATTTCACTGTCCTGATTCATATACTCTCTTCTCTGCTGTGATGGATGCCTATAAAAAAATCTGAACAATGGTAAGGCACCTGCTTTGCTGTGAACACTGTTTCTTGTGCTGACTAGTATAGCTTTATGGTTTCTTTGTGCTTTACCCCATCACTTTGTTTTAGCCACTAGCTGTCTTACACTTAGATTGTAATCTCTTCAGGTCAGGGGCCATTTGTTATATATTTGTACAGTGCCTAGAACAGTGGGGCTGTGGCCTCTAGGCACTAATGTAACATAAATACATAAATGAATAATAATAATGCCAACAGCAACTTTAGACAAGTGAGCAGTCCTAATGAAGTGGTGAATTGAACTGAAACTTTTATACTCATGTAATAGGTCACACGAGAAACTACGGGGAAAAAAATCTATTACCCACAGAATAGATACAGCATTGACAGTGGTGGTGCAAGTTTCTAATCACTGACATGCAAATGTGCCTCAGTGCTGACTTCGAGAAATCAGCGAAAATTCATTCTCAATGTCCTTTCTGCTGAGGCTAACAGCATTGCCAATTTGTGACAAACATGATGGCTTCCTTTTGAACAGAAACGTATGGATCGGAAATGTCGGAAATGGACTGAGATCATACATTCACTTAACAACAGACCTAAAACCAATAATTGGAGGGAAGTGACCTTCAGCCATTATTAACCTATTTTTGTTTCAAATTGATGCTTTAGGGCCTCATCCAAAACCAACTGAAATCAGTGGAAAGTCTCCAATTCACTTCAATGACTTTTGGATCAGGTCCTTGGAGATAAAAAGATATTGCATGGACCAATATTTGAACACCTCAGAGAAATAAGGAAGTGGCTGCTAAACACTTTTCCGGAGAAATTTGTTTGAGTGACTTTTTTATTATTGCAAAACCCACATCTATTCTCTGTCATGTCATAATGAGATGGCCAAACTATTTTAAAATATTGGCTTTCTTTATGGCTATAGAGTAATAAAAAGGAATCTTCTGGCATATATTCTATATCCCAGGAGGTCCAATTTTCAGATTCATGGCAGTTTTCCTTTTTAAGACTCAGCTTTCTTTTGGATACAAGTCCCTCTAGCATATCATGCTGCATTTTCTACCCTTTAATGGTAAGCTTTAAGGGCTGGTAGAAATTCTTTCATTCTGCTGTGTTTTATAAAAATGCTAAAATGTTTGAAAAAGAAATCTTGTAATTCTAATTCTTTTTTAAGGGTATTTAAAATGCCACTTGGTTATTAGTATATTATTCGCTTCAAACACACAAACCAGCTTTCCAGTATTTATGCTAAATTAGAATAACTTTTTAATTTAAGAAGTCTAACAGCATGACCTAGTCTAAAAGTAGTTCTGCTAGATATTTCATGTCAAACAGAATAACAGTAATGCTTTGAACTAAGCATCAATGATAGCTCTAATCCCCCAGGTGAAAGGACCTAAGGCGAAATTTGCCCTGCTGAAGAGGATTGGCTCAAGGTTCTCCACACCCCTTATACTCTGCATAGGGGCTGCAGTGAGGCTCAGCTAGCAGAGCAGCTGCAGAGAAATGCCTATGCATCCACTGCACGCTGCAGAACTGATTTCAGTTCCACCTCTACTTTGGAGACAGGATATGCGTGGCCAATGATGGGTCCAGAGGGTGTCTGCAGATCGGCGTTTATGCAGATCCAGAGGCCACAGTGCACCCTGCAACCGGCACAGAAGAGGTTGAGACTCCTAATAGAACCTATAGCAGTGGTGGGCAACCTGCATCCCGTCAGGGTAATGCACTGGCGGGCCACCAGACCATTTGTTTACATTGCACTGACCTATAGACTGGAGCAACATCACCTTGGGAGTTATGGTACAGTCTTTCTCCCTAAAGCAGGATTAGAAAGGGTGAGTTTTCACTCCCAAACTGCCTGCACTCCACCTGAATTCAGTCTGGTTCAGGGAAGGTTCCTCCCTTAGTGTGTATTAATGGACGATTTAATACCACATGCATACATGGGCCACACCTTTTCCTGTTGAGCCTTTCGGTACCATGCAAAACACGTGAGGAGGTGCTGAACTGTCCATGAGAGTCACACAGATATGTCACTATTCTGAATGTGCTCCATAGATCTCTAGGAAACAAAGGACTGCATTTTCAAAAGGGCTGAGGCCTTGCCTCCCTTTTTATAGCTGGCATTTATACTAATAAAATTACATGCAATATGAATTACCGGGGCAAACCTGAGTGTCTATGCCTCTGCCTCTAACTACATGATTTGACCCACAATTAGATAGTTAAGTGCGTGCAAGTACCTAGATTCATACCCTGCAAATCAACTGTAGATACAAAACTGAGTTTAAACTTAGGAAGCATAACTGGCTCCTGCAAAAAGTGATCGTGATTTTGAAAAATTGGCCATTAAATGTACCTTACAAATACATATTATACAGAGCTGGCTGGAGAGGGTGGGAGTTTTTTGCTGAAATTTTTAAAGAAAATGAAAACTATTTCATTTTAGTCTAAATTTCCACAGAACATTTCAATTTTTTAGGAGAAATTTGAACATAAAAAAATTGCAGACAAAACATAAACATTTCCATTTTGAAATGCTGCTGCATTACCTCACAGCATGGGTATTGTAGTTCCATTGCCTCAAGCTCCCATTCTCCTCTATGCTTTGGGCTGCCTGGTCAGCCTGTATGTCTGATAATGCAATAAGGTCTCTTCTCTCAGAGAGGAGAATCAGTGCATCATAGCAATCCCTGGCTATTGTGCATCATGGGAAATGTATTCCAGCCATGGAGCCTGGCCCATACAGAAGATGGGGACATGAGACTACCAAACTCTCATGAGGCACCAGGTCAGCATTTCCAAAACAAAATATTTTGTTTTTTCAATAAAAACAAAATTAAGTTTTCTGACGAAAGCAGATACTTTTCATGATATTTTGTTTTGTTAAAAAAATTCAGTTCAAAACAGTTTAGACAGAAAACTTCTGAGCAAAGGTAACAATGTATTCCACGGAACTGTGATGATGCCACTTGTTCAGGTGTATACACAGTACTTAGTAAACACTACTCGTAATAAAATATATATCACAGAACTATGCCCAAAGCCAGGGGTGGAAAATTAACTACTGAAATGCTAATTTTGTCTCTTTTTTAGGTAATGTCTGTAAACAAGGTACGTAATAAACCATTAACTTTCCCTACTTTTTTAATTACCACTCTCAACTCCACTTTCCTCCCCATCTCTCATAATCAGAAACTTGGTGCTATGCTCCTCTCTATTTTTCTCAGATGACATCCAACTTCTTCACAGATCATGGTACTCCCTCCATCTGTAAATTCAAACCAATCAACAGAAAAGGACGGGCATCTTTAACCCTAATTTTTCCATTGCCTAAGTACAGAGGTTTCAAACAATCTGAGGAGCACCGTAGTCTAGCAATGAAAACATGGCTCTCCTACCTCAAAGACCAGTTCCATAAACTTCCTCCCTAATCTAGAGGTCTTAAAATCTGTGATCCTCATTTAGCACATCTTCAAAAGAGTTTGGCACACATTCCCCTTAAATAAAGTGAAAAGAACAGGAGGATTTGTGGCACCTTAGAGACTAACAAATTTATTTGAGCATAAGCTTTCGTGAGCTACAGCTCACTTCATTGGATGCATTCAGTGAAGTGAGCTGTAGCTCACGAAAGCTCATGCTCAAATAAATTGGTTAGTCTCTACGGTGCCACAAGTCCTCCTTTTCTTTTTGCGAATACAGACTAACATGGCTGCTAGTCTGAAACCTTAAATAAAGTGGTTATTTGTTGTAGAATACATGTATAATTGTATCAGATCCTGGATTTTTTTCTTTCCTCCCCCGCCACCCCCCACTTTCTGAAAACTAGGCTGGCCAGATGAAGGGTCAGTGGTGAAAACAATCACCTTAGCCCTGAATTTTTGTTTGTTATTTTTATTTTTTCTCCATCTCCTTCACTGACTGAAAATTGTGTCTAGTTTTCAAATATTCAAATTCTTAAATATTTTACTATTCTTGCCCTTGGAAACTGCCTCTTTTATAAGACAATATCAAAATCTACCTGTATTTCCAATTTTGTGATGTAATGTAATTTCATTGGGTAAAAAGAAGAAACATCAGACTATTTGAAAAAAATTCAAAAAGGAGCCACATCAAGTCTTTTAATTTCAGAAAGTACACACACAGTTTAATTAAGATTTCAGACACATTCTAGTTGTCAATAATACTTAACTCTAAACATTTGAAAACATGAGGATTTTGCTTTGTTTTCTCTTTGTTTTTTTCCCCCCCGAGTTAAAAGGGGGAGCAAAATTAGCTATTTAATGGGACCAAAATTAATCATATAATGCCACTGTGGTTCCAGCTTTAATTATGGAGATACCAGCAGCTCTCCATAATAACGTTGGCTCTGCAGTTCCAAAGCATACAGACTAATGGAACATTTCTATTAGCTATAGAAGGGCCTTGACTTCGTTTCAAAGCTGCAGCTGCTAAATAGAAGGCAGCATGTTCACACACATATTGCGCCTGATTGATCCTGCTGCCTCACAAGCCTATAGCAAAAGTCTACTGTTGAAAACAGTGGGTGCAAGATTAGACCCAAAACAACCCACAATGAAACTCACTAATAACTTTGCTAAATTAAAAGCTCTTTTCTTCAAATGCAGCTGGCACATGTGTTTTCAAGGAGATTTAATTATGTGAAAAGTCTAAAGTTGTTTTGGAAGTAGGGGAACACAAAGAAACATTAGACAAAAGTCAAAATCTCAAGTGAGCCTTACATTTTAATTACCTATAACTCAAAAATAGTGTGATTTATTGTCTTCAAACTTTGCACATTCTCCTCTGTTTTCAGGGGAAATATGACAAATTATAGGGCAAACATTTTCCAAGTTATATTTATGATGATGACAAACAGGGCTTTATAAGAAAGCTTGTTGACACCTTAACTCTGGAGAAGTTACTACCTTTCCATAATAAAGCAGAGGGAAAAAAAGTTTATGTCTGTGTCCACTCATTCCTCTTTCCCAAAGAAAATAAACTGTTCCTTGAGTCCAGATCTTTCTGACTGCTCTGAAGTCTTGAGAATAAAATGAAGCATCATTTGAAACCAATTGAATTGAACTTTATTATGTTGATTCTCTCAGCAGTCTACATCTTAGTATGTTATTTATTTTCATCATTTTCCTCAACTTTAGCCATAGAGCCAGGTTAGGGAAGACAAATTCCATATAATTCTGTTTTGTCAGTCAGTTTTCAGACAATATGCTGCTCGTATCACAGCTTCGAACTCCCAACTGTTGCAAAAGATTAATCCTTTGTGTCAGAGTGTACAGTATTTTTCCCTTGATGAATACATGGCAAAGTAATAAAAACTATTATACCAATATTAATTATTTTCTGTGGGTTTTAAAGTGTCTGTTTCTTAAACTATACAGAAGAGGACTATGTATTTATGTACTTCTAAAAACACTTTAGTAGACTTGCATTAAAGAAAGATATATTATTACAGCAAAAAATCTGGTCCCACTCATATTTTTGAAATAAATATGGGAAACAGTAATTACAAATAGGATGAAATTATTAGACATTATAATACCTTTGTGCTATGCTGCAAACTTCCTTTCTCTACACGACGTATGCATTGCTTACTATATTTTAAAGTCATACTGCTTCCTGTAACACTAAGGCCAGATCACATTTTTGTTGTTATACACACACACACAAGCACGCAAGCTCTGTACTTGATACTTTATTACTGTAACCATTCACAGTTCCAATTCATTGGGACCACTTTCAAGCAAAGTTCACTTGAGGGCTAATGGTGTCTTAAATGTTTTTCCTTCATAAATGTGGCAGCGTTAGTGTCTATGATCTTGTGACACAAAGAGAGTGAAATGAACCTGAGCAAAATGCCCCTAGAGATTTAGTCTCAATAACATTATGTGCTGTTGTGGAGGAAAGGACAGCTTAAGATCACTTGTTTTTACTTGGACAATTTGGAAACTACCCTATTACATGTACTGCCAGATTTATGGAGGATTTTCTTTTTGGTTCTTTAAAATATTATTTAACTTTTATATTTATTAAAGAAAATTTCTTCTTTCTTTTAAAAGGAAAGATGCAGAAATAAAACAGACTTGTTTCATCTTTCCAGAGCAAGGTATGAAAAAGGCCAACATTTTCAAAAGTTTTGTGTGTGTCTATTTTTGGATGCCTAATTTGAGACACCTTTATGAGACCCAATTTTTACAGGGTGATACTCAGCACTTAAGACATCTTGGGTTGGATCCCCAAAAATTGCAGCACCATAAATCAGTTCACCCACACAGAGCCGGATTTTGAGGTTTATAGGCTTTGAGTTGGCACAACAATCCATGCTCACAGATCACAATGTGCTTCACCCCCTGTGAGGTTAGTACTCTCATCCCTGTTTTATAGGTAAAGAAACTGAGGCATACAGAAATTAAGTGGACAACATGTTCAGTAGTGGATACTAATTTTGGGTGTTCAATTTGAATCACCTTTGACCTGATTTTCAGTGTAGCGGAGCATCCACAGCTCATATTTACTTCAACTGGTGTTGTGGGTGCACAGCACCTCCTGAAGCAGGGGCCTTATTCGTATCAACTTGGGAACCACAAAATTGGGACATCTAAAATTAGTTGTCAGTCCTGAAACTATTAGGCTAAATTACATGGCTAAATTCACATAACAATTCAGTGATACAGTCAGGAACAGAATCAGGTTTGATGACTTTCTGTCCCAGGCTGAAGGACAATATATCTGCTCTCATGGTCATCACAGGACTGAGAGTCAGGAGACATGGATTCTCAGGTGGAATTTACAGTACCGCAACCTTGGGCAATTACTAATGAAAAATAGGCTGTGTAGTTTGGTTGACAGATAGATAGATACAACTGCATTATACTGGATAAATAGACGTTTAGGTAGGCTCAATCAATCAGAGATATAGACTGGCTAATTTTAAAACATGTAGATGTAGAATTTTGTTCAAAATTATGGTGCCCTAGAGAAATGGTGGATATCATTAGATGTCATTTTTGTTAGTAAAGGAGATCACTATGAGTGAAGATTTCAGACTCCTAGAGAAGTCTAGAGTAGATGAAGGAGTAGATAAGGAAAGACAGAAGCGTACAATGTAGGCAAAATGAGCATGTTCTTTGGAAGACTTAAGTCCACATGAAGATACTCTCTAAGAAATAAGAAAAGCTATTGTTTAACTACACTTTACGATGCTAAAATCTGGTAGATTAACACAGAGCAAGGAAAAGTATTATGGCTCTTGACCATTTATGTTTCAAAATTCTTCTGGAGTTTAGCTGGAGAAATAATTATATATCTATGAAATTAGAAGCCAGACAGTTTATGCTGGTTAAAAGAATAGAAAGAATCTCAACTGCCAGCCAAAACAGTCCTGCCCTGTAAATTTTTCAACAAAAGGGAAAAAAGTGCGGTACCGTGCAGATCATAAAGAATAATGGAGCTAAAATGAAAGAAATAGGCAATGTTCTCTGGAAGCCCTAGACTGCCAAATATAAAGTAATACCAGGATGTATTTTTGATATTTTCATCTACTGATCTATATTTTAGTGTACATAGAAAAAAGTGGCAACTTTCATTTTTTATGGGCTAATAGCAGGCTAATTCTGAAAATGCGATTTATGAAACTTAATAAATTTTGAAGGTTTCACAAGAGATCATTGTTGTAAAGGTATATATTTGACCTGATAAATTATAGACTGTATTGTAAAAATTCAACTTTATTTGTAGACTATTATTAACCTGACAGATTATAACAGCTCCTTAGGATCTATTTTAGATTATTATACCAATCTGCTAATAGTATATAGGGACAATATGCATACTTAGCTGGGTTTTCCCTCTCAAATTACAGGTATGTAAATTTAAGGATTTATTATTTTGGCTATTACTATTTAAAAATATCAAAATGATCAGATCATTTTAAATGAAGTATTTGACAACATGTACCTTTTCGATCTAAGGTTTTAAAAAAGTACAAAAATCTTAATCATCTAACATGTCTGTTGTTTGGGCTTCATGTCACTTAGAAATGACCAAAATAATATGTTTTGAAACTGTTTAAAATTATTTTTATCTAGTTTCCGTAGTATACTATGTTAAACCTAATACAATTATGACATTCTTAAGAGATGGTACAGATTTACTCTGAAAATATTGACCGGCCCTATAATCACTGGTAGAGATGAATACCAAAACCTTTTGCTACTTCAGGAAGGAAATACAAAATAAAAGTATCTGGGGCGAAAACAACCTATGTCAAATAATCACAAGTTGTGAAAAGTGAAATACACAAAAAAGAAACAGGAAAGGACATAGCTGGTTATGTATTTAAATAAATCCTTCTCTTGTTGAATTGTTTAAGAGAAAGATCATACAAAATTTCTCCATTCTATCTATTTTCTTTTTTTCTTTAAATAAGAAAAAACAATTTAACTTGTCTCCTCTGCGATAATCAGGCTTCATTTTTGGAGAATGAAGCAGAGGAATATTTTATCATACAAAGCCATAAATTCAGTTTACAGGAGCTCAAATGAATGGAAGTTTAGCACTTAAAGTTTTGCACAGGCAAGCTGAATCTTTTATATTGAACACTGTTAAATCTGGAAGGCAGGTAATTACTTTCAGGCTATATAATAACAAATTACTTTTATTGCCACAGAGTTGCTGAAGTTTTGCTTTTTTGTCTATGCACATGTATTTCCATATTTTTGTGTGTTTTCAAAGATGACTAATACTTACGCAATTTGCTGACAAAACACTTGCATTAATAAGCTATTATTTTGTATAAAGGGACTGAGGAGCTTTTCATAACAGGATGACAGCAGGATACAAACATCTCAGAAAGTTCTTACAGAAACACTCAAACATGAAAAAGGTACAGAACAGTTTATTTTTTTCTCTGTTTACATCGTGGATCTTTCTATACATTTCCTTCCTTGTTTTGTGTTCCATATCTGACTCCCTAGCCTGTGACCCCATAATGATGGGTGCATTACAAATAAGATAGACAGATCTGATTTCACTGCTATGGCACACACATGTTCATAAAAGGGAACATTCTGATACTCTGTTAAATGCAGTTTTCATTATGAAAAAAACTATTCTGTTCCTTTTTCAGTTATTTTAAAATTCAAATCCTAGAAGTCAATTTAAAACAGATTAACTGTGGAAGTTGTATGCTACTCACCTTAATCTAAATGTTTCCTCATGTTCCCTGCTGAAATGATTACCCTTTTAATAGCTGTTACAGGGTTTCAACTGCAAAAATCAATGTCTAAATGTTTCTCATACCTTTTGTTTGATGATCATGTCGCTGATGTCATCAAGATCACCCACTGTCACTATCCGGGATTTTATCACTTGATCCAGTAAAGAAAGCCAGTCAGTGAGTTCTGCCCAGGCCTTATTAAACTCAGCCAGAGCTGGCACCTCCAGAAGCAAGGAAGATGGCATTTCTACTTTGGAGATGGTGGTTTCCTTGGTTACCACGGTTTGTGTAACCACAGTAACAGTTTGACCAGAAGTTTCTGAAAATTTAAAAAAAAAATGTTGACATTATTGGATAAAGGGACCATGATAAATTGCTCATTTCAGTAACATAGTTCACTCACTGAAAACGTAATTATTTCAATGAATGTATCTTTTGTAATATTTTGCCCACTTGAAACGTGAAAATGCAAATAAAACCAATCACATGAATTTATATACAGTATACCAAGCATCTCTTCACATATACCCAGCCTCTGCCCTCAGACCCCATACCCAATTTACCTGTAACAGCTCACCCCATCCCAGCTGCGACAAAGGCAGTGTCAGGAATACCCCTGTGTAATCACAACCCCCAAACGCATTGTCACTGAAGTACTCTGCTCCCTTGCCCCCTGAAAGCCTGGGCTGCACATCACGCCCTGCTTAGTTTGGATAAAAAACACCTGTTGTTCCAGTAGCGACCAAACCATTGTGACCTACACCCTACCCCTCAAATCTTGAGTTACCAGTGAAACTGGGGTTGTCTCTCCCTCAATTTATCATCGTGTTGGCTGTTTTTGCTACAACAGTAAGAACAGTCTGTACTCTGTGAAGGTCATGATGGGAGTGACACTTACAGATGTGAGACTCAGGGAAAATAGACTACTCAAGATGACCCAAATCAGAGATTGGTTGGTTGAGCCATCTTTGTTTTTTGTGAGATTAGAGTCTCAGCAAAGACGGGGGAAGCTGCATTTTAACAACCTTTTTGAATGGGTTGCTCTTATTTCCTGGGCATAATGGTGGGTGGGAGTAGGAATGAATGGGGACTACCCTCCAATATTCCAGGCGAGGATAAGAACGTCATTGGTGGTTACCTCACTGGAAAATTTCTATTGAAACATTATGGGGAGGGGATATATTGTGTGTGCATGTAAAATGGGATTTAAAAAACTTCCTCTCTCACACCCTTTGTCTGATTGTTTAGACTATAAACTTTTCTGGGCACAGACTGTTTCTTAAAGTGTATATGTTCATCACCTAAAAGAACTGGACTCTGATCTCACTTGCAGCATTATACATGTTCCCACATTATAATAGCTGTGATTAGCAAAAATGTTTATAGGAGAGGAATCTGCTGGCAAGGGAATTCCACCTATGGGTCTCTCCATTTTAGAATTCTTTCCTTGCTGCTCATCTAAAATTATTTGATTCTGATGACTGAATCTGCATAGTTCATCAATATGTGCAGATTACTGAAGAGATTCAGAGGTTCTCAATAGGGGCGTTTATTTTATTTATTTGGGGCATTAGTGTGTTGCAGGGGCTAGGTTAGTTTTGTTGGTGTGGATGATGTTTTGGGGCACAGAAAGGCCTTTGGTTGCTTCTTTGAACTTGATTGTATTTCTGATCTCTTGTTAGGATGCCTACCTCCCGGAACAGGCATTATTGTTTAGTCCATATAGGGAAATCAAAATATAACTGGTTTCAGAGTAGCAGCCATGTTCGTCTATATCCACAAAAAGAACAGGAGTACTTGTTTACAGCATAAGCTCTAATAAATTTGTTAGTCTCTAAGGCGCCACAAGTACTCCTGTTCTTTTTGCAAAATATAACTGACCTTCATATTTGTTTACAAAGAAAATAATAAGTAATTGTACAAGCAAACATCTAGGACTTGCATCCCCACTGCCTGACAACATGCATTCTCATTTACCACTGTGCAAAGTATGTGTAAAATGGTAAAAAATCAGAATGGAAGCATTTTAGACACACATCACACAGGTGAAAATAAATGACAACATAAGGTGCCAGGTACTTATAGTCTTTATTTTGCTGCATGATTTAATAATATAATGTATCTTATCTTCACTCGGTGGGACAACTCACGTGAGTAAATATTTATTTACACAGGGTCAGGCCCTAAACACACAGACTGGTTTAATGGAACTAGCAACAACTGACAAGTGCAGGAATTTCATATATAACTCCTTTAAAAGATGACAACAAAGAAGTACTCAATATCTGACTTGAGTCACATCCATGCTTAGATGGAGGGGATTCTTGGAGCGAAGGAACAGGTTTTAGGGCAGTAGTGTTCATATCAGGAATGGTTCACTGGATTCTCATTGTAAGACAGGTAAACATAAATGGCCCTCAACGGAAAGCTATGAAAGCGTAATTACTCATGGTAACTCATGCCTAAGAGTACTGCATTGTTAGTGCACCATTTTAAACACTAAGCATCTGCCCCTTAGTTGTGCTTTTATCATTCAAAAATTAGATCTGATAACTGGCTGCACAGAGAATTTCTGTGTGTGTGTGCATGCAGTTAATCACAGAAAGGCAATTTATGCTTTAAGTTGCTATTACACGTACAGTTTGGCAAAGCAAAAGACAGCCACAAAACCTATTAGCCCGACTGCCGATTTGAAAACTACACTTGCAAAAGTATTTTTAAAGGTGAATACCTCATATTATTATAATGAGTGTGTTCCCAAAAGGCTCACTCAGATGTATTAAAATACATTTATAGATTACTGTTCTATTGTGTTAAAATGTAACTCCATCATAAGAAGAAAAAGGATAAAATAGTACGGGAGGTTGATGTATTAGGACTTGACGTTTTAAAAAACCCAGAAGATCTGAATAACTCCTTTGCAATGTAGCTGCAGAGCCACTACCTGATTCAGTAGCCTAAATGGCACAACGTCAGAGCCCTGAGAGCTAGAATTAAGCCTTGGGTGGTGCCACCTGCAATTTCTTGCATTCCAGATGCAAAACACAGTTATTGGGCACTGGATTTAAGTTTTTAAAAAGGAGAAAGATGAATTGTGTTTTTTGTGGACAGGCTAGTTCTTGCGCAGAGAAAGGCTGTCTGTGATGTATGTTGCCTTCAGAAAGCAAAGAGGCATTATTGCCCCACTTAGGTAAGACCAAGATGTTGTTTTTTGTTTGTTTTATTGTAGTTTAAACTTGGTCCATTTGGAAGATGGGCCACTGAGACAGTTTCCACATCTATGTTTATTCCTTCCAGAAGAGCTACAGTCTGGACTAAAAAAATTCAATCGATAGGTTGAAGTTCACGCTTAAATTGCCAGTTAATTCGAGTATAATGATCAGTTATGTAAAAAAACACTGTAAAATTTACTTCTTAGAGCTGTTTTGAATAGATTGGCCTACTATGTTTGGAATAGTTAAAACACATTACTCAATATAGTGGCAATTAATGACTCCGAAAGCCTGGACAATTTACAACTATCTATACTGTAAATTACTCTACACTAACTGAAACATTGAAAAGTGTGTTTTGATATAAATATTTTTAAATTAACATTTTATAAGTTCAGGAAAAACAGAATGTTTCATCTGTATGATTAAATAATGTAATATCTACTATCTGAATAGTTAGAAATGTGCTAATATTTCATAATTATTTCCTATTCTAAATAGAGGGAAATGGAGCTGCTGGAAGTGGTGCGGGCTGAGGGATGTATTAGCCACCGCTTCCAGCAGTTCCCATTGGCCTGGAGCAGCGAACCGCGGCCACTGGGAGCTGCGATCGGCCGAACCTGCGGATGCGGCAGGTAAACAAACCAGCCCAGCCCGCCAGGGGCTTTCCCTGCACAAGTGGCAGAACAAGTCTGGCAACCACTTCTCTAAAGCATTGTCCAAATCATAAAGAATAGCACTAAAATGATTTGCATAGAAATGGATTTTTTACCTTAAAAAAAATCTACTGAAGCAACAGATGCATAAGTGCACATTATGATGAATGTATTATGAGAATGGAATAATCATTATACTCCTCACAATTGCTATCAATTTCCTTCTGCTCATGCAGCACACACCTGCCGCTTATTGGCAATGCCGTGGGTTGCACTTTTTAAATGTTTACAGTCTATTTAGAGGTCTGTTGTGTTCCTTTTTCTTTTTTATTTGGAAGGGAAGGGGAAAGGGAGAACAAGTTTTCTGTGTACATCTCTTTTAGTCACAGATTTTATCTAATTGCCGGAAAGAGAAAAAAAATACATAGGAAATTATACTGTAATGAATCAACACATAAAAGCAACAGATACTTCAGTTTTCTATTTTTTTTTTGTATTTATAACACTGTATTTTGTTTTGTATCTGTAACGCTGTCCTTGAGAGACATCTATACATGCTCTGTTTTTCTGCCTTCTTCTTTTTGAGCTGGATATTACATATCTGTCTGTAGCCCACAGATAACAACATAGTGAAAAAATGACTTCACAAAACTGTGTGTATTCTCTCTGCTGGACAAGATTTTTTCATTCCACACATCAGTCACAATTTGCTGCAGCAATCCCAACCTATCTTATTTCATCTGACCCTCACTGTAACCCCTTAATGCTGGAGGTCACATTGATTTGGACTGGGTCTCATAACAAGGTATTCCACACTGATGCCAAGGACAGGACAACAGAAAAACAAAGTTTGCTTGGGTGGGGGGAGGGTGGGTTGTATTTATCATCAGGGAAGTTGGGCATGCAAAGTATGTACTGATGTTGGTTTGTAGTCTTCATGAAAATATGGTCATTATTGGTTTTCAAGGATATCAATTATTATATCTATATAAGCCGTACTTGAATTTGCAGCTTAGAATGTAAAGGTGCCCATTACTAATCCCTCAACCATCAAGTTCCCATTTTTATTTCTTTTCTGTCCCTGCTACACTCTCTCTCTCTCTTGCTCTATCTCAAGTTTGTCTGCAAGGTAGGGGTTTCTAGCCTCTTTAGGACTCCACTTTTTACCTCACACTGCACTCACTATTAAAGTTTAACATGTTTACTGAACAGATAGCATTGCAGATTTTTTTTAAAAAAATCCATTTTTTAACTTCTTATTCCTCTGATTAAATATGCAAATACTACACTGAGTAAGGTACACCAAATGTAATAGCTTATTCTCAAATAAATAACAAATGTTAGAGTAGCAGCAGCTAATGGGAATTTGCCCTCTGGTCCATTTTGAGAATCTTTAGATCCTGTACATGCAAATGTTTATATACATGTTGTATATAAAATAATTAATTAATAACTAATTAAAATTCATATAACAATTCATTTTTCAATATGTTAATATTTTATATTGTTACATTCATTATCTCTAATAAAATGTATAAACATCTTTATAATGAAAACAACTTAAAAAAAGTTCGGTATTCAGAAATGTAGGCCTTGATCCTGCAAATTGGTCCACACAAGTAGAGGCCCATTGAAGTCAAACTATGTTTCCCAACACCTATTTAGTAATAAGACTACAACTGTATCCTTCTTATGAAAACTTTCAGAGACTCCTTTACTGTCCAACATACACATACATAACACACTATTTGCTCTGGCTACTTAGCGTTGCTTCAGTGCAGTTGAAACTAACCAGATAAACTAGATTTCCAATGGCTTTGTGGAATAGGTCTAAAATCTGTATCAAATACAGAGTTTCAAAAGAACTGTTATGCTCATTTATTTTAACACACACATATATGTATTCTTTACTCTCCAATATTTGAAGACAACTTTTTAGTTAATAACATTAATTGAAATGTAGTCTGTATCATCTGAGTTTTTCAGTTTTCAAAGCAGAATGAATACTACAGTTCTTTCGGTCAATATCCAAATGCATCAACCACATCAGCAAACAGAAAAGCCTGCTCTATGAACTTTTCTAATGGCTAATGGTCCTATGTTAATGGTTGATTCATTCTCTTTATGTTTGCCCATTCAAGTGGGAAATTTTTTAGGTATGAGCTCTAACCATGACAACAGCCATATTGCCCTGGGAATCCAATCTCTGTATATGGCTGAGTCCAATGGAAACTCTCACCACTGTGTAAACAAAAGTTCCCTCATCCTCCCAGCTCGAACTGGCTCAGCTCCTGGTTCAGGATGTGAAACTGATGCTGGACTGCCTGCCCTTAATGCTGGCTTTAATAACAACATTGCCCCCTCTTATGGATACTCTGGGCACTGGTAACAGTGCTCCTGCACATATATAGAAACAGATGATTACAATTCCATTATTTCTCTTCATTCCCTTTCTCTAGGCTTAAAACACATATAAACAGTCAGCTTACACATGCTTTTGCCTACCAGAGGGGGATGTGATGAGTTCCCCCTGTGGTGCCACCTGGAACTGGAGTACCACTTAGCCCCCCCACCCACCAACCTGGACTCCCTTTACGCTGTACCACTGTGAACAGCCTACCAAGCCCTCCCCCAGGATTCAGCACACATACAGGTAGGCGCACACCCAGCTGCACAACATACAGATGGCTGTGATCAGCTCTGCATGGGCAGGCTACAGCTAAGGAACTGCCCAAGCTGCTCAAGTGCACACCCCCCCATCTGGAGCGTAACCCCATGATTATACCATCTTGTGCTGCACAGAGAACTGTACAGCGTAAGCTCATGAAATTTGCCCCTTCCCTCAATGTGGAGAAGGATATGCAACAGCTTTCTGCCCCAAGTTATGACTCTCACACTCCCTGGTTTTAGACAAAGCAAAAGATAGATTTTATGTGATTATAAGGGATAGCAAACAGATCAAAGCAGATTACCTAGCAAACAAACAAAACACACACATTAAGCTTAATATACTAAAGAGAATGGATATGAGTAGCAAATTCTCACCCTAAATGATGATTCAAGCAGGCTGCAAAAATTCTTAAGGGGCCAGTTGCACTTGCTTACAGCTTAAAAGCCCCAGGTATTCTTTTCACAGGCTAAAAATCCCCTTTAGCCTGGGTCTAACACTTCCCCCCAGTTCAGTTCTTGTTCCTCAGGTGTTTCCAAGAGCCTCTTTGGGGCGAGGAGACAGTAAAGAACCATGATGATGTCACTCCCCTGCCTTAAATAGCTTTTGCATATGGCAGGAACTCTTTGTCTCAAAGCTTAGTTCCCACGCCAGTCAGAGGAAAAACACCAGTATTCTAAGATGGAGTCCAGTACCAGGTGACCTGGTTACATGTCTCTGTAATGCCACAGCAGCCATGAGTCAGAGGTTTTTGTAGTGTCCCCAGGAAGGCCCCCTGGTGAGAGAGAAAGTTTTTCTATTGTTTTCTCTAATGGTCCTTTCTAGCCAGCCATCTAGACTGAGTGCATTCTGCCTAGTGGGTGTTCCCCAGCTGTAAACATAGATTCATAGATTCATAGATTCATAGATATTTAGGTCAGAAGGGACCATTATGATCATCTAGTCTGACCTCCTGCACAATGCAGGCCACAGAATTTCACCCACCACTCCTACAAAAAAAACCTCACACCTATATCTGTGCTATTGAAGTCCTCAAATTGTAGTTTAAAGACCTCAAGGAGCAGAGAATCCTCCAGCAAGTGACCCGTGCCCCATGCTACAGAGGAAGGCGAAAAACCTCCAGGGCCTCTTCCAATCTGCCCTGGAGGAAAATTCCTTCCCGACCCCAAATATGGCGATCAGCTAAACCCTGAGCATATGGGCAAGATTCATCAGCCAGATACTACAGAAAATTCTTTCCCAGGTAACTTGGATCTTACCCCATCTAAAACCCATCACAGGCCATTGGGCCTATTTGCCATGAATATTTAATTACCAAAACCATGTTATCCCATCATACCATCTCCTCCATAGACTTATCGAGTTTAATCTTAAAGCAAGATAGATCTTTTGCCCCCACTACTTCCCTCGGAAGGCTATGCAGAAATATACCCACTATTCCTAACTTCAGATACAAAAATAATACCTGCATACAAACAGGATAATCATAGTCAGTAAACCATAAGCTTTTCAATGATATCTTACATGACTCATCTTACATATAATACATCATAGTTAAGCTGCCTGTTTATATGTGATTTAAGCCCAGAGAAAGGGAATGAAAAGAAATAATGGAATTGTAATCATCTGTTTCTATACATGTGCAGGAGCACTGTTATCAGTGCCCAGAATATCTGTAAGAGGGGGCAATAGTTGTTATTAAAGCCAGCATTAAGGGCAGGCAATCATATCATAATAACATCTCTATGAAGACTATGGGCAGTGTCACAGTGTATTTAACTGCCCTGCAGATAGACTGCAAAAGCCATTCAGAACTTCAGTCGGCTGGCTATGCCTATGTTTGAGAAGCACAATGAGGCTGACTAGAGTTTTCTAGAGTGCTACATCACCAATCTCAGTATTGCCACATTGCTGACGTGATTTACTGCATTCAAATTAGTGTTGAAAAGGGTCTTTTAGGCTGCTACCTCTTTTGACTCAAGCAGTTAGCCGATATTCAGGGTCTTGTGGGTTATTTCTGGAGGAGAAAGAGGAGAATCTGATGATAGACTCAAGTATTTCTTAGATGTAATTCTATTATTTACAAAGAAAGTACACAAAGCCCTGTTTCCCTGAACACATCAGGAATCAAATAGCAGGAGACACAGTTTCTTTGCTCACTGTTTCAAGCCTCTTTTTCAGGGAGCACTGTGTCCAATAAGCTCTCCCAATTGGCTTTATCTCAGGGCCATATTACTTGTGCTTCTCTTGCAGTCTGCTTCTGGCTGCTACTGCCCTCAGACACACAGACCTCTACCAAATAAATCCCAGCCCCCTGCATTTGCAATCAGCCCCCAGCAGAACTCCCCTGACCTACACAGCTCAGCTTCTCTCCAGTCTTGCTTGGTCTTTGTTTGGATGGAGGTTCCTATTGATTCAGCTATCTCATGCCGAAAACTCTCTTAACTGATTCTTACATTTCTACTGAATGATGGGCATCTACTATGTCCTCCAACTTCAGTGAGGTTTCACTCAGCTTCTATCACTACGTAGACTAAAACCGAGTTGCACAGACTTCACATGTCACTTGATAGTACATTGGGATGGTCTTTCTGTGTAGATTCCAGAGGCCTGGAATAAGAATATAAGCACTAGTATTTGTCTCAATTACTGGTGAGATGCCTGACCTGGAGTAATAGAGCCATTTCTTTTGGATCCAAGAGTCCGAAAATCCAAATGAATTGTAAAGGGTGGATTTCTCATAGATGAAAAGGCAAGTACTGGATTAAAGGGATTGATTTACTAGAGCTAAGACTATGATTTTGTCATGGAAGTCGCAGAAGTTACGGAATTTGTGACTTCCAGAGACCTCCATGACTTCAGCCTCCAGCAACTGGAAGCTGCAAGGTCCACCTGCCCTACCCGCGGTGGCTAGGAAATGGAGGGTACCCCCAACGCTCCCCAAGCCACTGCAGGTGCTGGGGTTATCCTGAAGCGCTGGGCCACTGTGGGCAGGGAGGTGGGAGGGGGGCGGCTGCAGCTCCCAGCTGCGGGCAGCAGGGACCCCACAGCTCCAGCCACAAGCAGTGCAGGACCTTGGAACTCCGAGCCCCCGTGAGCAGTAGGGGCCCCCAGAGATCTGAGCCAGGCTTCCTGAGGGTGGTGAGGGGACACGGCCACTCCCCATATTGTCATGGATGTTTTTAATAAAAGTCACGGACAAGTCATGGGCTGCTGTGAATTTTTCTTTATTGCCCAGGACCTGTCCGTGACTTTTACTAAAAATATCTGTAACAAAATCTTAGCCTTAATTATAGCTATGGAGACCAGTGACCCATTCTTCTATCACAGCATAAGCCGAGATTTACTGGTTACTTCTGAGATATTTCCAAGGGGACTGCATGTCAGCACCAAACTTTTTTGAACTCCTAGATTAACAACTTCATTCCAGTTTTATTTCCAAAATTACAACCTGGGGTAATTTAGTGATATCCAAATTGTTTAAATTTCTTCAGGTGTTGTCATGTAAACCAGGTATAATTCCAGTCCTAATGATCTACAGAAGGTATCTAATATGTCCCTACTGAAATGTTAATGTCCCATTAAAAGTTAATCTTTTATGGTATAAGAGATTCCTGCAAACAGAAGATTGTATAGCATTTGTCTTTTGAAATTATTTATTACATGCAAAAATAAGAAAGTGAATATCAAATATCTATTGTTTTATATGAAATGCAATTACATTCATCTTTTCATGTTGTAAAGAAAATTGTCAAAAAAATTGTAAAAAAAACCCCAAACAAACAAAGAAAAAAAAAACCCAACCATACTATGAAAACTACAAGGGAGTACAGCAGCAAATGGGGCTAACAGAGTCTTATTATGAGTTGTTCTGGTTGGTGAAATGCCTGTTAGAGAGTTTCTTGGGGTTACTTAAATATCTGTAGTGCTTAGGAGACTCCTCTGAGTGATGGCATAACACCACTTGTCTGTGCTAGCTGATTTTAAAATAAAATCTAAAAATATCTTGTAAACTACCAGGAAAAAAAAGTACAAGTGGTTTGACTAAGATATAAAAATGAACTTGACACATTTACCTAATGTACTGTGCTAGCAAGAGGAGGATCTGTTTTGAACTCAGCTGTCTGGATTCTGGGCCAACAAACATGGAAGTAACTGCAGAAATGACATGCTCGGCTTTGTAAAAAAGGTGGTGCTGAATGCAGAAGACATGCAATAGTTTCTGACTTCTGTT
The DNA here is from genome assembly GCF_965152235.1 of Eretmochelys imbricata. Lineage (NCBI taxonomy): Eukaryota > Metazoa > Chordata > Testudines > Cheloniidae > Eretmochelys > Eretmochelys imbricata. Next base: position 149,364,101 of record NC_135572.1, read on the forward strand.
TCAGGAAACAACACTACTATTAGCTCCTGAGGGAGTACTTTCTAGACAGAGATACAATTGGATCCTCTGAGACTGACCAATTGCAACATGGATCAGAGATCGGGGAGGAAAATGAGTCATTCATAACTCTGACTAACTCTATAAAACAGGGTTTTTAAATGTTATTTATTTATTTATTTATTTTTATAACAGTGCTAAACTTGACTTTTATGTTGTGCCAGCTGTTAAAAGTGATTTTCTTAAATGACAACTGATCCTTGTAGAATTGGCTAAGCTCTCTTCTAGTGCACATGCTTCTGTTGCTCTGGACTCTGGCTTAGTTTCTCAGCGTTTTGCATCAAGAAGCTGAGATGCTCCAGTTGATGAAACGTTGTCCAGTGTGATATCCTTATTAAAAAGCTTCAAGGTAGGTTATGACAAAGTTCTTGCTGTTCAGAAAGATATAATTTCTTCTATTTTGACTGAAGTGTTAAACCTTTGAGATTACCAATTTAGAATGATGTCTTTTAGAAACCAATCACACGGTGTTTTCCACATGGCATTTATGTCCCACAAGTACTGAAACAACATTAGAACAACACAGCACCTTCCTTGTATTTTTCTCTCTCAATACACATACTTGCACAAACACATTCACTACCAAAGTATAGATAAGTGATTAAAATTAATAAGGAAAAATTAAATTAAGTGTTTGATAGTATGTAACAACAGATCTGGATATTTTATCTAGAGTGAGAGTGAAAGATGATATGGCTCAAAGGAGATTTTTCCCCCAAGACAATTAGTTTTTTAGGAGCCAAATTAACTTATACAAATACAAAAGCAATCAAGTCAATGAGACTCATAGCTCTAGAGCAGCAAATCCTGATGAAGAGAAAAGAAAACACAACCTTTTAACATTATTTGAAGACTACATCAACAGCTCATTCCTGTTACATGCTCAAACCAAAAACTAGAAAGACCATTAAAGCTTCCAGCATGAGAAACACACAATAGAAAACTTATTTGTATCAATGTGAGTCCTCCTCATTGCTGTTCCACTACATCATAGAGAAAGGAAAGACTTAAAGTACACAGTTAAGAAAAATAAAACACAGAAATAATATATCACTTTGCTTAGGTTAAAAAAGAATGAGAATATGAAAGAGAGAGAGAGAATAAATATCTTTTCTAAGAGTACTCCAAACCATTGGAGTAGTTATAAAGGCTCCAATTCTCACCTTATACCAGGGATTTGAAATACAGCGAAAGCATGCCAAGGAAATACATGTGTATTTTGTGCTTCTTGAAAGATTGAATCTCAGGAGTCAAATTATTGTGGAAGTTCCATAATCTGGAATTCAAGGCCAGATTCTATGTGTATATCACACAGAAATAGGACAGAACAGAAATAGGAAAGGTGGCATGGAGGTCTTTAGCAGGGGTGTACTAGCTTTCTTTTAAATTCTCTTCTATATCAATTTAATGCTTCTGAAAAGTGCCAGATTGAGAGCTCTGTTAAGTGAATGCATTTATTTATCCCCTGAATAGGTGTATCACAGACACGAAGAGTAGTAGTATCCCCAACCCATATCATCCTACAAGCCTCAAACTTTTTTCTGAAAAGACCTCTTCAAGGGCTGAGAGGTTAATTCAATATCAGTGTCCAACAAGGTTGCCAATTAGCACCAAATGTTGTCTTTTTAAATCCTAAACCCATTCCATGAATGAGACTGCGATCAAGGGGGTGTTCTTAATGTTCACATACGAAATGGGTTAATGATCTAAAGGCTTTAAATACCTAGGAAAGCTGGAATATCAGTCCAAAATCCTTTAGAATTCCAAAGAATCAAAGAAGGAGAATCATGTCAGGGAGTCAGCCAGAGGGAAGCAATGGTATAGAGCCAGCAAGAGGAGAGAGCAGAGAGACTGCAAAGCTCTCAGGGAGGGAGGGAGATTCAGCCCCCACTGACAGAACAGAGATGGGACAGGGCCTCCATCTTCACTGAGGGAGGAGGAAAGGACTGGATAGCAGAGTTTACAATGGAGGGAAGTGAGAAAAGAGAGAGACATCTTCAGTTATTGACTCGTGGCACTTAAGCAGGGCTTTACATTTTCAAAGTGTTCAGTGTTTTCAGGGGGTTAAAGTAATCTGTTTGTCTGGTGACATTTTAAGATTTAGGCCCATTCGTTATTTTAAAATAAACAAGAAAAACATTTAAAATGTTTAAGCATTCATTTAATACTTTTTCTCAAGATTAAACAATTGCATGATTATAAATGTCTAATGAGCTTTTATTGCTCTGAACTATATTTTAGTGTAATGAGCCATTTGATATTTGAACAAAATCCCAAATGTCTGATGGTTCTTTACAATGAAATATTCAGTAAAATGACAATTGCTAGAATGATTATAGGACTATGAAATGAATATTCCATGAAAGACAATTGTTTGGGGCCTGAGTGGGCAATCCTTACCATGTTGGTGAGCACTTAGTCACACAGGTTGTCCCACTGACTTCAACAGGACAATCTGTAGGATGAAGGGATCTTACTGTGGCTGCACAGTTGAGTCCATAATATAGAACATGTGGAACTTTTTTTATTGTTTACTAATTTTCGAGAATTCATGGGGGTGGCCTGGCAGCTTTGGATTCTTTGGTCGGTCTGTACTATTTGTTTGTTTGTTTGTTTTTTAGTTAGAAATATGGGCAGAGACTGAGAATTGAGGGGAACAGTGGAGATGCTGGGCAAAATGAGATTTAGATCTAAACTGCAATGTACAGTAGGCTGGAGAGCAGGATCAAAAGTACAGATGCAAATGCGAAACTACCATATACCAGAACCACAGAGGTTTAAAAGGAAGTTCTGTAGGAAAAGTAGGAAGTTTTGGAGAAGATGATTACAAAGAAAACAAGCTAGATTACTAGAGTTGCTGCGGGGTGGGATGGGGGGAAACAATACTAAAAGCTAAGTATCCAATATGATGTTGCTATTATTGGTCAGTATGAAGGTCACCATAACTTTAGACTGCTACTGTGAATTTCAAAGTGCCAGCTAGCTTTCCCAGGCACAGCTGGCTTTTTCAGAGGGTAGAACAGGAGGAAATTTCTACTTTGCCTGTTCTTGCTGCCCCTGGCTTTTCAAATGCAGCAGCACCACTGAACTGTTTATTGGACACACATTTCCCAACATAAAAAAAACATCATGGTCACAAACTTAATCAGAGAGCTGTTAAGACAGTTCTTTCTCTCAATATAAATAAATGCCCTGGTTGCCCCTCCTCCCAACCCCGACAATGGCTTTCAATGAGGGGGGGCAGGGGGAGAACATAGCTCCTTGAAAGAACATGATTCAAGAATTATTCTATCCAATCCTTAGAATCACTTCAGTGAAGTAAATTATGTAAATATCACATTTCTGAAAAGCAGTCTACATAGTTTTATGCCCATGATAGCTAAAGCATCCCTAAGGTGAAAGTAACAAACTGCTAAGTACAGCAAGGATCGTTAAAATATATGTATCAGCAAATGCTGAGCCACTGGTCTTGACAGTAGCCTCTGCCAATTTTCTTGCTCAGGCCTGGGACACCCACAGTGGGTAAATGGAGTATAATACCCTATTTGATAAGAATAAATGCAGTAGAGAAGGGACTCCTAAAGCAAGTTTCTGAGTATACAAGTTGAGTCAGAACTTTAAAGCCATAATCTGGGTTTCAATCACTCAAGATCAGTATGACTCAAAAGGAGATAAACGAGCTTAATTATGTGAAATGTACTTGTGCTAAAAAGGAACTGAGGAAATCTTTTAAAGACAATACGGGGAAATAATCCAGGAATAGGCACTGCAGAAGTTCAATTGCCTGCTCTATATGTGTTGGCCAAGATCATTAAATCTGAACCCACCTAGACCATGCCTACAATATGGACAGGTGGCAAAGAAATTGATTGAAGAGTATATTATATATCTGCAATCTGGGGTATCATTAATAAAGCTCACTCAGCTTGGACAACTTATCGTTCCATTCAAAACCTTGCTGAAAGATAAACTACTTGCAAGTTCAGTCTCCTAGTAGTAATATACTGTTACTGTTACTTTCCTCAGGCCACGTTCAAGATGATTGATGGGCCCACTAAAAATTGAAAAGTGAACGTGGCTAGGGAATGGCTTGTTGCAGTTCAATGTAAGAATTAACTAGACAATGATGCTAATAAGTAAAAGAATCCTTTGAATGGTTTGGACACTTTCTAAATTCTACTGCTCTGCATCATTGATTAAATTATCACCAACAATCTTTAATTGACCCCACTACATATTTTTAAGAGGTGGATGAAGAGATGTGAAATTTAGTATCACCTGATGATTTTTGAAAATTAAAAATACAAGATGTTGAGATAATAATAGAAGACAATGCTTACTGAAATATCCACAATTGAAAAAGTGCAATAACAGAGATGATTTGTATTAGCAAAATCTTAAAAGCCTTCCTTTGCTATTCATATCCATTCTTGTTTATACAAGCCATACAGATCAAATATGATACTTTGTATCAGGTATGCTTTATTCATTGGCTCGTAAAGATTGTCAATGATAAGTAATTGCACAGCTACATCTATTTTTTCTACTCCTATAAACGCAATTATTTTTAGAAAATGCTAGTGCTATTAACATAAAAATAGGTTAAAATGTTGCCACACTGGTGTACTGTAAATACATTTAGAGTGGCAATAATGAAAAAAACAGAATTGCTGTGGGGGAATTGTTTTTGTGAACAATATTTTGTTTTTAAAGCATGACCCGCAGCTCCAGGAAATTTACAACTGAAGGAAACAATTCCTGTCTGGCTCGCCATTTGCCCTAGAGGCTCTATCATCATCATGAGTCTGCATGTGCTTATGATTTGGAGTATAAATAGTGAGGGGGGAGAGAGCAGAAAACTGTGCCAGCAGGAAATTCAAACAGCCCAGAGTGAAACAAACAAACAAAAAGTTAATGGTCACCAATCTGATCGGCTATTGCTCTGAATGTGATTTGGGTTTTCTTTTGGTTCGTTTATTTTTAGTTTTAGGATTTCCCTCTGGCTGGTTTCTTTCATTGTGTGAGACTACACTGGAGTGCATGAGAGAGGTCACATAAGAGGAGGAATACAGACAAATAATGTGTACAAAAATGAGACATAAAATCATATATAATCTGATTGTTATATATTTGTATCAACTGAAGCATTGTGCTATTCATACATGACATTTTGAGGGCTTACTTATTTGGAAATTTTGGACATATATTTTTTTATAAAGCATTTTAACTCCCAACTAACTATCTGGATATTACTTGTTTGTGGTCTACGTGCTTGGTGTCAATATTATGAGCCAAGAACTTCTTGATAAAGAAGGTAGCTATGTTTCTGACAAGAAACACAGTTCATCATCAGTTTGCATGTATCAACAGTCCTATATCATTTTTATTTTTAGTGGCCTGTCCACTGTTTGGCAGGGGTTCTGCCCCCACCCCCCACTTTCCCTGAGCGCCCCCCCCACCTTTTCCAGGCCGGCAGCTGGGGCCTGGCTGGGGAGCCCGGGCAGTTGTGGGGCGCCGCACCATGGGCTCTCCACCTGATTGGGGGGAGGGTCAAGAGCAGCTCCTGGCCTACATCCCCACACCACGGACCCCTGCCCAGGGTAAAAGCCATGTGGGGAGACATGCTGAGGACCCTCCACCTGCTGGGGGCGGGGCACAGGCCGGGAGCTGCTCTTGACCCCCTCACCCTGGGCAGGTGGAGGGTCCGCAGCTCCCAGACCGCTCCAGCTTCTGGCTTGGCTGGGGTGGAGCCAAGGGCAGAAGAGAAGGGACAGGAATGGGGGGCCCTCGCCTTTAGACCCCTCCCCCTTTTGGGTAGGCTCTGCCACCCTTGCTTCTGGTGATGAATTACCTGGTCTGTCTGCAGCGCATGAGGTTAATTTTTAATTGAGGATAATATTTTAATTCTTTTGGACAGGAGATGTTAGCTACTCCCATCCTCTGAGGGGTTTGCTGAACCATCATAAGAGGTCACTTATAGTAAAGCTGAGGACCTGCTAGAGGTAACCTGAAGAATACTAGTTCTAGAAATAGATTACTGACAAATATTACTTATTCTATTGTAGCCTTGTGACCCTAACAACATCCTCGTGCAAGAAGGCTAGAGGCTCACTGGTACCTGATAATGAGTTTCAGCGAGGCAGACCAGTTCAGCATACCTCAACTCACTGTCATAACCCGTATGTAAAAAGATATCAATAGAAATTTAACACCATACTGATCATTAGTATTACTGTGTACATAAGTGGACAAATTCAAAATTATAAACCTATTGGAAATTATGGGCTCAAGTTACCCCAACCTAGACAAAAGAAATGTGGTTCTGCCACCTTGAAGGTATTTCAAAGGTAAATTAAGAGAAAATGGGAATGCTATTTACATGGATGGTAAACAAGACCATCAAGCCAACAAAAGGAGGAGATAACCACTCAGCATCACAGCAGTGGGAGGAGATTGCAGGAAACAAATCAATTTTTATTTTAACAAACACCAGCAGGGAAAGAAACCAGCATGAAACTTTCTTCACTAGGAGATTTCATGTCACCTTCCTTACAGCTTGAATGAACATTACTTTGGGCGTGTAATCGTCAGAAGAATCTATTTCAAAGGTTGACCGGACTCTAAAAGAGAGATGCAAAGAATCCCAAGGAGTCTTTCACCTAAGACGACAAAGGAACTGGCACTTTGGACTTTGTGGGAGATCCTAACCAGAGGGGTGGTCAGCCATTTTGCTGGAAGTTAGGTAAGGAAACTATCTTGAACAAAGACTATAGATTGTTTTGTTAAATCTCTAGAAAGCATTTTACACTTTTATTTGCTTGTAATCATTTATAACCCTATCCTTTATACTCACTGAAAATCCTATCTCATTTTTAATCAAACCAACTGCATGCTGTATTGGATTTAAAGTGACTATTAATGCCAGTTAATGTGGCAAGCAGGTGGGTATTGTATCTTTACAGGAAAAAAAAAAACCTTAATATCTCTCTGAATGATCCAGGAGAAGGCTGGACATTGCAGAGCACACGGTGTTACGAAAATTCAGGATTGGAGGGTGTTGGGGTCATCTTGACAGGTGTAACCAGAGCTGGTGTATATCAGCATGTGACTGGGGTGTAACAAGCAACTGCTGCTGGAATCAGTGTTGCTGAGTCAGAGCTGCTTAACACACAGACATTCAGTGTATGGAGGGAGGGATAGCTCAGTGGTTTGAGCATTGGCCTGTTAAACCCAGGCTTGTGAGTTCAATTTTGAGGGGGCCATTTAGAGATCTGGGGCAAAAAAAATTGGGGATTGGTCCTGCTTTGCGCAGGGGGTTGGACTAGATGATCTCCTGAGGTCCCTTCCAACCCTGATATTTTATGATTCTATGCTGACTGGATCATCCAGAGAAGGGAACTACAGCAGCACAGTATTTTAAGGCACTCTGGGTTACAGGGTAAGTGATGACACATGCTCTCACTGATCTGAACTGCACCCTAGAACATGACAAGACTAAAAGATAACTTAAGTGGGGCAATGAAAGTTTCTTTTTTCTAGTGCGTGCGTTTGTATGTGCATGCAAGTGTGTGTGTGAGAGAGAAAGAGGCTTTTAGATAACCATTTCTTGATTCTTCAATTAGGCATTCCATTGTCTCTCAAACCTCTGAAGTAGTTGGTGGGAGTCTGAGAAATGTGAGAGTTTTAAGCGTCAAACTATTTTCTCCAGGAATTTTTGTGCATGTCAATTTTTTTTATAAGTGCATAAGTATTAAAAAGTTTTTCATGTAAGCAATTGCTGTAGAGTAATGTTATAATGAATGGAAGTAAGTTGTCCATGTGGTTGTTAATGGGGAGCAGAAAGTGTTCCATCAGAGAATGGCTGTATTAACATATCAGGCCCCTATGGGTTAGTTGCAGTAACATCTTTCATAGATGATGCCAGACCTCTTTGTCAATAGAAGTCAAAAAATTCAACATCCCAGTATGTTGCTTTCAAATGGATGTCAATCTGCATGCCAATAATTTCCATTTCTAATGCACCACTGTCCAAATGTAACTGTTCATTCCCTTTGGCTGCCAGTTCACTGATGTTATCCGTCATGATAGGGGACAATAAAAGAAACATTGCCAATGGCTTCAATTTCTCAAAGATCTGCAAACTTTCTGGCAAATTCATAATGTAGATTTTTTTTTAAATCATCCACACACGTGCATAAAACTCTTTATAGTCTTCATCATGTCCAAGTGTACTCTCATCAAACATCTCCACAAATGTTTCCATGAACAGGAAGTGCTGTAATGCTGTCTTTTCTATTAGAGATACCAACAAGCTCAATTTCTCTTTGAATTCATTGCACCCGGGTGTATAATAACCTCTCTTTTCCCCTGCAGCTGTTGAGTGAGTTCACTGAGCTTTTTAGTAAGGTTAGTCACAGGAATAATCTAATGCACCTTTTCAGTAAGCTCATATTTAGTTTTTTTGATCCCAATAATATTTGGATCATGTTGAAGACTGAAAAACCTTTGGAAACCTCAACAGATCTTTTTGATATACTCAAAAGCCCAATAGGATTGTTGGATGTTGCATAAAAAAGTCATCTGCAGAGGTTTGATCAAAGCAGCTTTGAAATAAACAGTGTTGAAGGCGTCAGGATTCAATTAAGTTAACAGCATTTACTACTACTCCCGTAACAGGTGTCAAGTCCATTACTTTTCATTGTAGAAATAATTAATGAAAAATGTTGAGGTAATTAAGAAAAGGTTGAAGGTTCTGCTGTTCCATAAGCCAGTTTCAGCAACATTGCTTTCTTGCTGACAATGTGTTTCTTTGACTGACTGTAAATATCTTCCCCTCTTGCTTTCTTCATCAGTGACAATGTTATCAAAATATTTTTCTTCATGACACTTTTGCCAACCATTCATTTTCACATACTCTTCAAAAAAATGATACATAACATGTTCTGTTTTCAAAAGTCCAGCTAAAATATTCATGATTACAGTTGGTTTACTTTAATCTTATACAAGAAGTTTTCCTCAGGTATCTGCTTTCTTCCCCATCTCAAAATGGTGAAGATCTATTGTAGGAAATTCAATCAATTAGCTCCTTTTGTCCACTTACTACCTGCTCTCCTCTTGACCACTCATTGACTGAAGGGAGGAATAATATGTTCAGATACTACAGTGATGGGCAGCAGTATAAAACCCTAGAATAGATATCATAGGAAAGTTTACTGACTGAGTAGCAGCCTTGTCTTCTGCAGTCTGAGAAATGAAGATTTTTTTGTATTTTTCCTCCTCACCATTAGAAGCCGGGCAGTGACTGAGATCTTAAGATCTTCATCCAGGATGGTTTGCATCATGCTCCCTCCTCTTCTATTAGCAGGCTGCATTAGCGCAGAGCAAGTCACTCTCTGCATCACCTCCTGTTGCCACAGAAACACCAGGAGGCACTGCAAAGAGAGACCTACCCTGTAAGGCTTTCAGCCGTGGTTGGTGGGCCAAAAAGGAGTAAAACAGAACACCCTTGGGATGAACGAGAATAAACTAAAAAGAAAAGCCAACCAGCAACAGCAGAGGGAAGTAAAAAGCAATGAGTGCAAGATGCTCTCTAAAACTTACTATGGTTTTTGTTTTCTACTAAACAACTAAAAATATTTTAACGAAAATCTAGTTTTCAACAGACGTAATTTTTTCACAACAGAAGAGAAAGGACATAACTTCTATTTCCATTATCATTCTCTCTGAAATCACAGTAACTTAAGATAGGCTACCGTAACAGTGAGGAAAGAGAGAAATAATGCACCTGTCTTTAAAGTAGGAGAGGTTGGGGGTGGGAATCTTTAAGATTCTGTAAGCAAGGTCTGAATGAATGCTCCCCTGACAGCTATCTGGGAGGGAGAGAGACTTTGGGTGTGTTTATGTAAATACAGGTTGCTCCTAGTCTGCTTAGATATTCAGCAGATAAAGTGATTACTCTGACACCACTATTTCCAAATGCAGGGGTAGTGAAATGCTGTTACCAAAATGTTGTAATTATGTAGGAATACAGGGAAGCAAGACTGTGCTTAACCTGTCCCAAATGAGGGGGGTCACCTTCAGTTGAAAGGACCTTGTTAAGCCAGGGACTTGAATGCCAGATCCCTGTGAAAGTAAGAGGAGGGGGGACAGATGTCCCAGCTAGGAGGTGTGTTGACTCTCCCTAGGAGTCCCCAGACTGGTTTCACCTGTTCCTCCCCACTGTTCAAAGAAAGAGCTAAATAGGCTTCATTTGGAGCATCTTTTGTTATTTTAAATGCTCAATCAGAGCTGGAATCACTTGAGATGGGGCAGTGTTTCTGCCCAGCCTGCAAAGAGCTGAAAATCACTAAGAGACTGATGTGCAGAGGTCACAGCAGAAAGGCAGGTGCCAGCAGAAGGTGACTGATGGTCAGCTGGTGAATGAGTGGCTGGTGAGGTGGTCAGCAGAGCAAGTGGCCAGCAGTGGAGAGGCGCAATGAGCGGCCAGCAGAGTGGCTGGTGGAGAGGGGAGGCAGATGAGAGCCCGAGCAGTGGTTCAAGTAAGGTGCCTCCTTACCTCCACCCACGGTGGGAGATGAACTCTGCAGAGGCACCTTTGAACACTGTGTCTGCACTGACCAAGTACAGCAACTGTGCATTAGGCGCAGAGAAGAGGCAGGCACTAAAGAGACTTTTGGGTTGCTGGACTTAAGAACCTGACGGGAAAAGGACACTGCCCAACTTACTTGGGGGTGGGTCTTTTGCTCATGGTTTATGTTTATGAACCCTGTTTACGGTGTTTTCCAAAATTAATGCCGATTACTTGCCTCCTCTTGCCTCCTCTTATTAAAAGTTTCTTTTCTACACACAGACTCTGTGCTTGTGAATGGGGAAGTATTGCCTCTCAGTGGTGCCCAGCCATGGTGTGTAATTTTCCCAGGTTACTGGGTGGGGGCTCGAACTGGTTCTGTGTTGTATCCATGGAAAGGAACCCTTAGATATTGAACCCAGCCCAATTGCTGGTTACTGGTGGCTCCACCTGGCAGAAGGGTTACAACTCTTTAACTCTGGCTCCCATCCAAAGTCTATTAGTGAGCAGTATTAATTACATCTTTGAAGAAATGTGCTTCTGATGGTTTGGAACTTTAGGAGAAACCCCTGGTCTCTGAGGATGTAATAACACATACCTGGAGTCAGAGTTCATGACCCTACCCATCTTCTAGAATTACAAAATGTTGTCATTGTCACATTTCCTGGAAATGGCTTGATTTACATCAAGAAGAAAAGTAGCTCAAATCCTATAATAGGTTTTCAATTTAACTTTCTGTAATTTAGATGAAAACATAAACACAGCCTTTCTGGACTGGAAGTTTCTCCACATGAATCAGGTATATCATTTCAACTTGCTTTTTGGACCAGGAGTAAGCAAGTCTGAAATTATGCATAAATGCAAATGGGGTTTCACTGATATTCTGATCAAGTCTGTATAACACCATTGCTTGAGTTTCAAGAGGATTATCAAAATGAGCCTTGCACATCCTCTTGCTCTCCCCAACCTGAAAGAGAAATTAAATACAAGAAAAAAAAGCTGCAAAGCCCATTGTATCAAGAACAAAAAAAGAGAAATGAGTCCAGACACAGATTAGGTAAATACTGACTGTCCTGTGAAAGAGTGCTGCTACCACTGCTCTCACTTGTTTCATCTACCCTGATGCTTTTGTTCAAAACCTCCTGTTAACAGGTCAAAGAAAAAAAAGAAGAAGAAGAGGAGCTATCGATCCAACACTATATTAACTGCAAATCGGTGAGGTAGCTTACTTTTTACAATTCATTTTAAATATATTACAATAAAAGCTCTGTCAAATAACTTTTAAGGGTTTGACGTAAGCAACTAGATTCTGAAAAATCAAGTAAAAGCCAACACTCCATTTGTCAACTACATTGTCATATCTGTGTATTACAGAAAATGTATTATCAATATACTGAGACTCCTGCTACAGGCTGGCTTAAATATAATGTGGAAGCCGCCTTTTTGTTGATTTAAATCAAACTTTTGTTATTGAAACATATGTGCGGATGTAATGTTTATTCTCTTAGATTATACAGAAATAAATCCATGCATTAAAGCATTCTATAGAATCAGAGACCAAGCTGGAAATTCTGAGAATCACAGAGATTTACGTCCATAAACTTCCTTCTTATGTTTTTATTCGTGCAGTTTGAGGGCATAGTGTCAGCTTTTTATCCAGGTTCTTTTCATTACTTCTCCCTGTTGGTGTTGCAGCACATGCTGCAAATGATCTCCAAAGATTCCTCAAGCTCTATGCGGAGAGTAAATTGAATCTGAAAGCTTTATTGGACAAGTTTGTCTTTCAGCTTGTGTCTGATGTCAGCTGTACTGAAAAATAAAACTTCTAATGAAGCTGGGTCTTGACCTTGAAAAAATCTCCCATCAAATGGTAACAGATTCAGTTTTGTGCCATACCACTATTAGTTAGACGTGGCACATGCAATGAAAAGGGAAAAAAAAGACTTCTTAAAGGAAAAGGAAACCATCAGATGGAATAATCAGATAGCTTCTTCTCTTTGGGCTGTGATTTGCTCAGATATCACAAATTAAGCAGCATCAGACTTTGCCGTTATTTGGAATGAGAGATCTCCAAGGAAAAGAAGATGCTGCAGAAAGTGGTGCTGGTGATTCTATATGTAGAATTCTTTTTCTTGCAAATTTACCAATGCCCTAAATACTGTTCAGAAGAAATGTACTGTTAGAGGTGATTTTTGTCTTGTGAACAAGATGTAAAACTAAGGTCCTGAGAACTTGTCATATTAGATGGACCCAGTAGCCATTATAACTTCCTATCCTCACCTGCTGAAATCTTGTACAGTATAGCAACGCAATATTAAATAGCTACCACATTCCATCCATAGGATATATGTTCTGTATGATGTATTTTTGATATAGTGGGTGTCTCGTAGGGCACTCTGTACATAAGATTATGTCACGTCTTTCATTATGACCCCATGAATTCATATGCTCCTAAATTTCTGGGAAATTCCTCTTTGGGAATATTTTTTTTCTATGCTCAGTCTCGGCCAGAGGTGGATTTTTGAAAGCTAATGAGCAAACTCCTATCACCCAGATACATATATATTTAATATTTTATTCCTATATTGGACTTGTATCTTGCTATTTAAATGTATCTTTTGATACATTAATTTAATTCAGGAAATGTATACTGTCACAGTTTAGGGCAATTATGTCTGTATTCCTCTTCCCTGGTCCAGCAAGGGCACCCTCTCGAGGCTCCAAAGCAGTCACCTGCCCTGGGTGAAGCCCCATGCCTCTCCCTCTCCTGACCAGGGTATTTCCAGGCTGCACAGTCCCCTCACTGCACTGTATTATTCCCTAGAAGACAGGCTGCCTAAGGAGACCTGCGTCGCGTCTCTCCGCAGAGAAGGTACACAGTGTAATTGCCACAGCTAAGTTACAACACAGCAGACACCTTTATTCTTAAAATGGAAGCATTACAAAGAAAATATATTAAATATATCAAAAACAACAAAAGAACCTTCACATAGGGTAATCAGCTCACCAGAGATCACCCCATCATTGTTTGGTGATTCGTCCTTAAACCCCACAGGGGTGTTTTCCTGTGGTCACAAGTTCATAACAGCTTCAGTTCAGAACCAGCAACCAAGTCCTATGGGACCTCAGTGGGCCAAAGACCCAATCCTTCCCTCTTGCGCTACAGGTCCTGGATCAGAAAGGAGGCCCTAAAGTCAGTTTTAACTCAGGTATTTAACCAAAAATCCTGTCTGTTGGCTCCTGGAGAATCCAGTCTGAACCAGTGTAGGTGAGCCTTTCTCCAAGTTGTGGTAGCTCTCTGGACCTGTTACAACCTGAGTGAATTTGCTTAATCATCCTCCACCATTCTTAGTTCCTGGAGGGGCGGAAATATATACAATTTCTCAGTAGTACATAAACATTTGCTTTTTTAATATAATGAACTCCTAAAATATGTAAACCTAATCCAATAAGGTTTAATTTAATTCAATAGGTTTGTCCAGAAGATTGTCATATCTGTCACACATACAATAAAATACATAAGGTTTATAATACTGAGAATTGCACATTACTCTGAGAAACTTAATTTCAAATTACATTAATGGATGTCTTCATATGTACATGTATAGGATCCAGGCAGGGGGAGGCCAACAGCAAACTAACAGGCAAATATGTCCCCGCTAAGAAGACCTCCAAACTGGCCCTGTCCAACAGGCAAGCTTCCTCCCTTTCCTTGAGGTGCCAGGTCAGGGGCGGAGCCACTTCAGTCAATTTATAAGGCACAAATCACAGAGCCTTGAATCAGAGCAAACAAACTCTGTCAGAAAAACAAAGTCTCTAGGGCCTGCAACCTGTAGCAGCCAAAATGGCTAACGGTCTCTCCTCCTCAATTTCCTTTTTCTGTTTGTATAACCCAAACTTAGGGTGGAGCAGGGCCTCTTGCTTGCACCCAGGCTGTTTTGGCTGCAAGTGCCAGACTGTCCCTGGAAGGTGTAGTACACCCCTTCAGAGTGCAATATGTGTTTGCACAAACACAGTGTGTATTGTATACACAGTGACTGTTTCAGAGGGCAACAGCCATGGAACACCACTAAAGAAAAAACTAATTTCTAATATTTTGTATCTTGATAAAGCTGGAATGTTTATTTTGTATTTTTTCTATGGTTCCTGGAGACAATCCACACTGAATAGTAAATGAGTCAACTGTATATTTAACAAGAAAAATAAAAAAAGAATAGAAAATTTGACATACAGGCAATGCATTATTATAATTATGGTTAATCTGTATTATTATAACACATAAAAGCCCTAGTCATGGATCAGGACCCTATTGTGCTAAATGCTGTACACACAGAACACCAACGTTTGCGATGCAGTAACCCTAACTTTTGCATTCTTTAAACATTATTATTTTAGCTATTTAACCTTACTGTTGCATCAAATTTATTTATTTTTCCATTTAGTTTTCTATATTAAAAAAAAAAGAATGGAAGGAACAAAAATGAGAAAAAAGGAACCCTCCCCTGAGTCCACATGTTTGGAGGCACATGTACAACATTTCTATTAAGCTCAATACAGTATGTCTGTAGATTTCACACACTTCTAACTGTACCAATAACGCATGGGGTATACCTCATCCAGTGCACTAAATGCCTCCAATAACAACTATGCACATAAAACAAGACAATCTCTATGGTCTCAAATGAACTCACACAATATCACTTCATCTGTGGGCAAACACTTTTCACAAAACAATCACTCCATATCTGAACTCTCAATCCTTGTTCTCAAAGAAAACCTGCACACCTTCAAAAGACAAGTGTGGGAGCTTAAATTCATATCTACACTAGACACTAAACATCACAGGTCTTAAGCCACGCCACTCCCCGCAGTCCGCATTGGCCTGGAACGGCGAGCTGCGGCCAGTGGGAACGGCGAGCTGCCAAACCTGCGGATGCTGCAGGTAAATAAACCATCCCGGCCCACCAGCGGATTTCCCTGACAGGCCGCATGCCAAAGGTTGCCGATCCCTGCCTTATATAGCATACCTACATTTATACAAATGTAGCACTTTTCAGTGAATGTATTAATGTGTATAAAGATATTATTGAAATTTTGTATTATGATGTGTTAATGTGTATAAAGATATTGACATTTGTCTCCATGGTGCATTAGCACACTACACAACCACTGAAACTGCATTTTACCTCTCGGTTTATAATATTTTTCATACTACTGGCTATGTAAGGCACAGAGGTGTGCAGTTAATGATGTTCATATAATTTCATGTTCCAACTATTAATGGATAGTGAGCACAATTTGCCTTTTGAATCATGTTCCCTGGGAAGTCAAGTTTAGCTGAGGTTTCTGACATACCCTTCAGCTAAGTACATTTTCCTGCCTGGAAAAGTAGTCTTCTGTTCATTATGCCTGAAGGCATACTGGCCCAGTGGGATATTAGCAACCTTTGTAGTACCGTCTCTGTGTCCAAGAAACACTTACACACATACCCACAGAAATAATTATAAACCTAATTCTATCCTGTTTCCTACCCCCACCACATCATTTCTCAAGGAGAGATGCATAAAATGGTGTGTTTACTGAGGGCCCCCTGGCAAAAGCCCTGTAACTAGACTAGACAGGGTGACACTTGATAGGTAGCAAGGCCAGTTATTTATTTTTTTGTTCTCTGCTCTGACATACAGATGTGAACATCATTAAATTCTGGCTGTCACACAAGTCTCTACAGAATATAATAATCAACAAGAAGTACGGCCACTGCTTCACATAGTCCTTTTCAAACCACAATGGAGTGTCATCCTTAATTCTGGGCTCCACTTTTATATTCATCTAGTTTTCTGAGTGATTAAGGCCTCTTCATACAGCAGTGGTTAGCACTCTGTGCTACAGTGAATATATTTTTGGGTTTTTTTTTTCCTCTGAAGGTCAGTTTTCATATGTCAGTTTTTCTTTGTTTCACCTGAAGATGTGTGAAATCCTGGACCCACTAATTGAATAGAAAACTCCCATTGACCTCGACAGGGCTAGGATTATCACGCCTGGTGTTTTATGCTAGTTGACTGTATGGAACTATCAACATATTTTGCAGATTTTTTAATTATTAGTATGCAGTATACAGGAAGATCAGAAGGAGGGGCACTAGGTTCAAAAGATATATGTTTACCCAACTACACATGCAAGAGAACTTGTTTGAAAATTGGGATTAAACAGAATTTTGATAAATTGGAATCTAATTTTGTTTAAAGAGCCAGTGCGGATGAGCCCAGCACAGTAAAAATTGTACACAGGTAGTGTCTAAAGAAAGGTGTTTTAAAAATGGCTCTAACACAGTTTTGCCCAATTTATTCAGAATCATATTTTAATATGGTCTTAAAATACAGTTTCCTCATGAACGTAGATGCAGAGGAAGAGAAGTCCTAAGAAATAAAATGGAGGTCAGAAGGCAGGCAGTCTGTGAGGACGGAACCAAAATAGCTGGCTGCAGTTACGGAGCAGCTGTACCATTATGCTGGATAAATGTACAGTTCGGTTCTTGATCAACTGAGAGCCCTCCGAAGCACAGGTTTTCATAAAACTGACTGCGGTCTGGATTTACTGGAAACTTAGAGAGTTTATTAGTTGTAATACTATAGTACATGAGAAACATGGCTTCGATTCTCAACATTTTTCAGAAGTAAGTACAGAACAAGAAGTTTTATGAACAGGTGCCATTTTCTGTCTTTGCTGAAAAGAGCACCCTTAGGATGGGCTTCACCCATGTTTTCTTTGTGAATTCAAAGGACTTGCTAAATGGCACTGAACAGCTAACCTGAATTTTCATGTGAAATAGGCAAATGGCAGCTAAAACTGATATTACAGTTAAAATGGTGGCATTATAATAAATAATCTCAAATAAGTGCTATTGGCACTGGAAACAAACTCAATCTTAGTTCTTGCCCAATCCTTTATAAAACCCCAATACCTTCATTTTATGTATTTATGTTTTCATCTCCCTAAACTCAGAAGTGCTGGTAATTCACATATACATCTGCAAGGAAGGAACATGCATAATTTTGCAATTCTGAGGTTAAAGATAATGAGTTAGTGTAGGGATCTACACTTCTGTGACATCTCCTCTTTCTTTTCATTGCCATTGTAACAACAAATTTACAACTCATAAAAGAAATTAATCTGATATAACCAGCTGAATGCAAAACCTGACACAGCAAGTTTCGTGGCCCAGCACGGCAAAAAATAAAATAAAATAAAATGTTTACACAACATATTCAGTTCTACGGTGTCATTAAATGAGATTCGTTGGCTTGTCTCACAACTCACTACAAAATCAATGTAAGGCACTTTCCTTGTGTTGTAGAGTCATTTTTAAACCATTAGTGGTGTTTACTTCTTATAATGAAATTGGAAAGTTTGCCACCAGAGCCCTGACTGAACTAGGTGACAATTCTGAATTAGTAAGTTTAAGTGTCATGAAAGAGATGTCTGCATTGTTTGAACTGATATACCAATGACCATGTTCTGGTGGAGCCAGGACTGTCTCTTGATCTTACTAGGTTCAATCCTGAAAAATCAAGTGGATGTTTTTTGTTCTCTTTAGAAGATGGAGTTGTTTACTTTCCTGAACATCAGGCTTTTCTGCTTTGGTATGCTAGAGAATCATGGCTACTGCTAGAGGCATGGGTTTCTCTACTATCTGCGTTTGATACACATTATCCACAAAAAAAAGGCTAGTGTAAAAAGGATACTTAGCAAATACATAAAACAAACAAAACATGTAGATAACAATTCAGATCTTCCTTCTTCTGACTTCACCATGCATCCCTCCCATCACTGCATACTCCTCTTTACCAGCCTATGACCCTGAAAGCATTAAAAGCATTTCCAAGACAATGAAATGGAAATTTCCAAAGTCACCCTAATTCCTAGAATGCTTGTAAAACGTAACATTTTAAAAAGCCAACTATAAGCCAGGATTTGTTAACTTAACAGCTGGGACACATTATACAGTATAAAAACAAAACTGTGAAAAATGAACCAAACTCAAAACCAGCATGTCTCTTGTTTTATACCACACTGCCTAGTGTCCAAATCCCTTGGGGTCAGCTTTAAAAATCTCAGCATTAATTTTCACAATATATTTCTATTTTTTTGCATTTGTAAACCCATTTAAAATGTATCAATACTGAAGCACTTACGGAAACCGGAAGGGATAAGTCCAGGTGCTTCTGAAGCTGGCTTTCCCTTTAGTGCTTGAATTAAATGGTTTACTGCCGTCCAGTCAGCACTCAAGTCTTCCAATTTTCTCTAGAACAGGAAAGTATGCATATTATTCATTTGGTAAATATTTTTAAAATATATGCTACATGACGGAACACAAGATGTCTGCAGCACTGTTACTTTAAAAGAGTGAGAGGTCCTTTCCTACAGCATGTTTGCTTACATTTCATGTTCAGACATAGTATCTCTATCATTGCATGTACAGAGTTTTTCCAACTGCAGGTGCCCAACACCACAAATCTAGAAACAGGAACTATTTTGTATTAACAGGAGGGACAATAACTTATCATACCCAGACAAGGGTGAGAAAGGAAAAATAGCTCCTTAATCTTCTTGAGAGGACAGACCAATGTAATATGTACTCGTGTGTTTTATTAGCAGGAATTTGGGATGGTCATTATTTTGCTAATGAAGCCACAAGCGGGTTATTTAGGTCATCCTAAGCAAAAGCCAATAAGACGTCCATACTACGAGACACCATGTCTTGTTCTGAACATTACACATATACTAAAGGGTCTGATGAGTGTTTTAGACTAGCATGATAGTACGTTCTGTGTGCACTACGTTGAGCACTGAGGGCTAGATTGTGACTGTAAGTCCAAAACTAAGCAAGAGGGCATAAACTGCATCACTACTGGAATAGCGCAGGGAGGCATTTTAACTTGGACAGTGCTCTGCTAACAAGTGTTAGGATCTAGATATTCAGGCCTGTCTGCAAAGGCCTATACTTTAAGAATTTAGGTATATTCTTATCACTTGGCTAGTTAAAGGTATAAAAGAAAGAATCAAAATCACTGTCTGCCAGTGTAAGGTCCTTTTCTTACTGTGACAGTCTGAGGCCCTGTTCTTAGGCTAAGACCTTTGACTAAGCAACAGAGGCAGCCATAAGCTGGGAAACGACCGATCACATCCTCACATTCCAAACTAGTCACATTGAAAGAAGGTGCTACTGGGCTGTTAGGAATACACTCCTGTCCTGTAATGCCGGTCACCTCCAGAGAAAGGGAAGTGCCTAGAAGATGTAAAAGGAAACTTAGTTTGATAGCATCCTGTCTGGCAAGAACTCACTTATCAATAGCTGGGATGTGAAATCCTCACTTCTGTATTGTTTTGTCATTATAGTTCCCACTTTGCTATTGTTTGTCTGTATAATCTCTGTCTGGTTCTGTGATTGCTTCTGTCTGCTGTATAATTAATTTTGCTGGGTGTAAACTAATTAAGGTGGTGGGATATAATTGGTTACATAATCATGTAACAATATGTTAGGATTGGTTAGTTAAATTTCAGGAAAATGATTGGTTAAGGTATAGCTAAGCAGAACTCAAGTTTTACTATATAATCTACAGTCAATCAGGAAGTGAGTGAGTGGGTGTGTGTGGGGGGGGGAAATGGGAACAGGGAATGGGGGTGGGGAATTTGGAATCATGTTTGGCTAAGGGCAGGAATGGGAACAGGGACACAGGTGTAAGGCTCTGTGGTGTCAGAGCTGGGAAGGGGGACACTAAGGAAGGAAACTGGAATCATGCTTGCTGGAAGTTCACCCCAATAAACATCGAATTGTTTGCACCTTTGGACTTCGGGTATTGTTGCTCTCTGTTCATGCGAGAAGGACCAGGGAAGTAAGTGGGTGAAGGAATAAGCCCCCTAACACTAACAAGTCCTACTCTGCTTCCTTCTTGCTCTGGGGAGGGGAAGATGGTTCTGATGGCAGGACTGGAGAGAAAAACATAGTAATTTGTTGCTGGCCTGTATCAAAATCAAATGACAACACTTACATTTTGGCTCAGCAGTACTGATCAGAAAGTAAGGAGCTGGACCCAAGACTCCACCCTTTCTCTGCTCACTCCCTGCCTACACATTGCAAGGAGCAGTAAATGAGTATATCGCACCCACTCCTTCCAAATGCCCAGCCCCAAGCTTCAGGTAGACCATGCAATGGTGCTGGGACCATTCTTATTTCCCCTTACTTCCCTGCATAAACACATAGTCCAAGTCATTATCTAACCCTGAATGATGAATGGTTGGTACTAAGCAAAACGATTTAGCTACCTTGAGTCAAACTATACGGGGCTCAACAGGAGAAAGGAAAAAAATAGAATACCTTTAAAAAATCCCAATGTTTCTAAAAATGGCTTAAAACATTTTCCTATACTTGAAAATTATCCAACTTCAGAATCTGATTTCTCAGTACTTCCCAAGCTAGAAACAAGTGGTTTTGCTCAATTGAAAAGGATAGATCTAACTTGGTAGAATTGCATGACACTGGCCCTTAAACATATTTACCCATTGAGGCCGGACTATTGCCTGTTCTGCACCCGGGCCAGTGTTGCTGTTGTTATTGTTGTAATTATGGGGATAGGAGAGGAAATTCCACAGAGGAATACATGATAACATCTTTGTTTCTGACCAATTATTTTTATTATTATTTAATTGTAGTTGTTTAAACTGCTCAAAGTTTGGAATATTCGAAGTTAAGTCCCGGTGGATTCATGAGTAGAAAGCAGATGATACAATCAAAGATGCATGATAAATGCAGTTTACCACAATACAGTTATTTTATCACATGGCTATCACTATCATATATGTACTATGTTTCTGTGTGAGTGGATTTATACACATGCACATGCATACACTTTTTCCACATGGCCAATAGCTCCAGTCCATTCAATAGGTTTTAACCTGAGACATTTATCCCAGAATTAAAGCTGAGGAAAAGACAGCTACTCTAATAATTATTCATTAAATAATAGGAGAGAGGTCTTAAACAAAAGTTTAAAAGATTACACAACTAAGACCTAGTCTTTTTTTAATAATGTGGTGAGAGTTATATTTTTCTCGTGTGTCGTACTGGTCCTGCCAAATAAAAATCTCACTGTTGTAATTGCTTTGCTCACTATTCACATCGACAGGGGCCACAGATTTGTTCCTGACTATAATACAATGCAGAAAGCGCTTGTCATGGACCCTAGGAAAGGTAATGTTTAAGACACAGTAGAACATGAAAGGAAGTAGTTATCACTAAATTCTTCAAAGAGAATTACATTTTAATCTACTTCTGCATCTGCAGTAAATGAGCATGATTGTTGTAAAATGTTCACTCGTTTAAAAGGATCAAATTTGTGAAGGTGAATGAAAAGTGCTGTAACAATAGCCCTACAGTTTTGGTGACAACTTAGGTTAGCAAGAAATATTATATTTACTTTGAACTTAGGCACACTTCAATTTAAGTTAGGCAACGTTCAAATGAGTCTCTGTGGAAGCACTTGAATATATGTATCAAGATACAAATATTAAGAGAGAGGTACTGCATAATATACAATGGCCCTGAGCACAAGACTGAGAGAAAGGAGACGTAGTTCTAATCATGTCTCTGATACTGACTCTTTCCGTGGCCTTAGGTAGGTAACTTCTTTTCTCTCCTTTGTGTGTGTGTGTCTCAATTTTCCTATGTGTAATGTTAGTGTATTAAATACTTACCTTAAATCAGGGTGCTTGGTAGGTGGAAGGACTACTGTATGAAAAGTGCTTTGCAGTTAGAGTACTATATAGGTACCCGATTCCACAGCAACTGACAGCATGCACTCAGAGTGCTGTGTCTGTGTGCTGTCAATCACCAGATTGGGGCCAATATATAGTTATTACCACATTCAAAAAACCTCAAACCTCCTGAGCTACATTATTTTATAAAAATGGCTCCAAAACTATAAAAGCTATATCATAACAGTGAGTGCTTTGGACTACTAATGTAGCAGAATACTTTTTTTTTTTAAAGGGATCACATTTTCTATCCTATTCTCTACCATGCCCAATACCATATATTCAAGGGCCTTCATAAATCAATGCTACAAAGCAACAAGACCAGTCTGCTTAAAGTGAACTCATTCTTTAGATTACCATGCAAAATGGTTTTCCCGCCCTAACCCTCAACATTAAGGGAGTTTCTAGAGTCATTGGGATAACATCACTTTTCACACTTTCCTCAAAGAAATATAGAACATGGAATGTGGAGATGGCACCAAACTGTCACTCCAACTTTTAGTGACACAGCTAAGAAATAAGATGTGTACCTTATTATCATCATCATCAAGCAACATTTATATAATACCATAGGTCTAAGGCAGTGCTTTCTATACAGAGAAAAAAGTAAGTTTCCTGACTACATTTTGGGTGTCACACATGGCAGCTGTTGAAACACATGCTTAATTAAATACTGGTAAACAAATATGCTACTCGTGTCTTACCTGGACAAAGACGCCATTGGTGATTCACTGCTCTGTCTCAGCTATTCTTGCCAGGCCTGACATACTCACTACTTCCCTAACACACTGTTGTCTTAATCTGTATCTAAAAGATGTCATGGAAGATATCATACACAAAGTGGTAATACAATGGTCTTGAAAGTCACTGTGGGATGAATGTACAGGGTGTATACAAAATTATAAATATGTGCTAGAATTATGTTCTTCAAATATGTTTGGCAAGCGGTGCCTACACCCAGTCTGCCCTAGACAAAGGAATGTGTATTTGCTTCTCTGACCAGCCTGGGCACCAGGCAGAGACGATGAAGCACATTTATAGGCAAGGTAAACAAAGCCATCAGGGAAGCAAGTGGAGAAAGACGATCACTTAACAGTCTCCGTGGGGGATGGAGACTTCACCCCCGGAAGCCTTCCTGCCTCTTACATCAAGGTCAATTAACATTGGGAAGCTACAAGTGTGTGTACAAGGGGGGCCTGTTGGCATCTTTCACCTAAAGAGACAAAGAAGCTGAGCACTTTTAATTTTGCGAAGGGTCCTGGCCAGAAAGTCTGGTTAGTCATGCTAGAAAAGAGATTTGGGGAGAAACACTTCTTTGAACAAGTTTCAGAGTAGCAGCCGTGTTAGTCTGTATTCTCAAAAAGAAAAGGAGTACTTGTGGCACCTTAGAGACTAACCAATTTATTTGAGCATAAGTTTTCGTGAGCTACAGCTCACTTTATCAGATGCATGTTAGTCTCTAAGGTGCCACAAGTACTCCTTTTCTTTTTTCTTTGAACAAGAAACTCTAGTTTGGTAAATCAGGTTTTAGTCTTAGAAGCATATTTTTACTTTTGTTTCTTTGTAACCCTTTCTATTGTTATTCCTTATATATTGGTATCACTATTGATTCTTGTTTAATAAACTTGTTTTACTTTAACTATAAACCAATTCACTGCTTTGTTTAAAAGAGTGCTTGTTAACCCCAGTTAAGGAAATAAGCTGCTGGGTATTGTCTTTTTAAGGGAGCAGCAAACTTAACTTCTGTGAGCGTTCAGAGAGGGCTAGCTAGTGCAGAGAGAGGTATTTTATTAAAAGTCTTCTTGTAAGAAAACTGAATGCTTTTTCATTGTTCTCAGATCCAAGGGTTTGGGTCTGTGGTCACCTATGCAAATTGGTGAGGCTTTTTATCCAACATTTCCCAGGAAAGGGGGGGTGCAATTGTTGGGAGGATTGTTCATTGTTCTTAAGATCCAAGGGTCTGGGTCTGTAGTCACCTAGACAAATTGGTGAGGCTTTTTACCAAACCTTGTCCAGGAAGTGGGGTGCAAGGTTTTGGGAAGTATTTTGGGGGGAAAGACGCGTCCAAACAGCTCTTCCCCAGTAACCAGTATTAGTTTGGTGGTGGTAGCGGCCAATCCAAGGACAAAGGGTGGAATATTTTGTACCTTGGGGAAGTTTTGACCTAAGCTGGTAAAGATAAGCTTAGGAGGTTTTTCATGCAGGTCCCCACATCTGTACCCTAGAGTTCAGAGTGGGGGAGGAACCTTGACACAGACTATGGAAAAGGTTGCTGGGAGAGAAAACAAGCTGGTGTGTTAGGGAGCTGAAACATAGCTTAGTAGCAACAAAACTCTCAATTACTGAGACTGAGAGGGATAGCACAGTAACTCACAATCCTGGGAACTCCAGCAGATGGTCACACTTACTGAATCAAAAGTCAATCCTCATTCGAGTACACCTAAAGCATGATCCTTAAAAGCATTACACTTTATATACATTGCTCTGTTATCGTGAATTCATGCAAAGAAAAGAGGCAAGCACTGTGGTAATAGGAGATTTCCATTGTCCATCTTATCAAAGAACAGCTCATCAGGGACTGACCAACAAGAATTTGAAAGATAGGCTATCTAAATGATCAAATCTACATTCACTAGACTGTCATTTTGAAGGCAGTTAGACATTGATGAATTGATGAAGATTCCTTGGTAATATACAAACACTGATTCTGGCAATAGTGTTTGTTTGAAAAGGTAAGTTGGTTTAATCTAGGTAGTTAAAAAAATAAAAACAACTGGAAGAATAAAACATCTCTGGCTGTGTCTGACTGTAATTGAAAATGACTAATGATGCTGTCATTTTGCAACACTTATCTGATGAAATGATGGCTGGCAGATTGTAATTGCCCTCTTGTCTTCAGCAATTATTTTGTGTCAGTGGGAGGGGAAAATAAACTTTCAGCCAAATGTAGGAAGCAATGTAGGCATTTATCTTTTTTATTATTATATCGAGAATAATAAATTGGTAAAAAAAGCCCTTTTAGATATACAAAGCTTGAAGTATGTGTGAAGCAACTGGGTTGTGGCTTTTGAAATTGACAAAACAAAATGATGGGAAAAGTCACTTACATTTCAGTATTTAGCTACTGTATTGTGTTAGTTTCTCTTCACCATAGGGATAACCTTTTATATACATTTCAACCAGGATATGAGAGATATGCTTCCTATTCTTGGGGAATTCATGCCATACAATTCTCCACTTCCATTGTAGTTTAGATGAGAGAGAAACGTAATGCAGATATCTTGAACAAATTATTTTTCAGCTGAAAAAAATGCTGTAAAATTCCAGACTCACTTAACTTCAATGAGGGGAGAGGCACATGTGAATTGCATCAAACATAGGGGTGGAGTCCCCTCTGCCGTGCCTGTCCAAACCAGAATACCACATGTTAATAGTAATCCCATTTACACTTTAAGGGCATTGATATTTAACAAAAGATATTTATATTTCAAAAAGTAGTTTTAGTCCTAACTTATTACAGGTGTGCTTGGCAGTACCGCCTATTATTAAAGTTGCCTGACATTAGAAGACTCTCTTTTCAGTTGCTCATAACTTTGTCAAATATTAACCACTTGAGCAGAGATTCTCCACATCAGGTGTCTACCTCAGGCTGAACTATTTGGGAACATTTCAGCCAAAATGGTTCATCTATCTCCAATAAATTGGAAGTGTGTTGTTTTGCCCATGTTAAAACATTCTTCAGACCTTTCCTCTGAAATACTCTAGTGCCTCCCAATCTTTGGGGCAGAGACTTAAAGAAGGCAGGGGGTATGTTTTTTGTCATCTCAGATGAAAGTAGGGGGTTCTTTGGAAAAATTAGTAGGTTGTCATTCAATTAAAGACTGTATCATAATGCATATGCACTAGGGGGACAAAGTAAGGCAGCACAGGCAACCTGAACCATCACATTTTCTAACTTTTCAGTGCCTTATTTTGCAACCTTAATAATGTTCTTTCAGCATAGTTTTTTTGTGTGTGCAATTTAATCTAAAGCAAGAGATATAAAGTTATTACAATTTGAACTGCACCTTTGCTGCAGAGAAAGGAATTGTTGCATTGGCTATAAAGACTTTCTTGGGACTTACAAACAGTGATTGGTACTGGAATTTACTCAGTAAGAACCACCACAAAGAGGCCACTCAATATAAATGGGTGAAAGCCTAGGAAAACTACATCAAAAAAGCAATTTCACATGCTGACATTATATGTTCACATTTCTATTACTCACTGTATACCAGATAGTCACTGAGACAGAAATTAACTTCACAGGTTGGTCAATTAACTGAATGGCAGTGTAATGAAAAAAGTGAAATGCAATTAGAGGTGGATCAGAAGTGAAATTCCCTACACTCCACAAATAGTTATTAACTTGCAAGTATTCCGCACAGGCACATTGTATAATGTCATCCTCAAAATGACTGCTTAAGAGACACTATTGTTTTCAATTACACAACAGCACCTGGAATTCACCACATCTAATAAGAAGTAATTTCATTCCATTAAAAAAAAAATCTCTAGGAATTCTACTACTGGAATCAGTTTGGCTATCTCTAAATAAAATGGATAGACAAAGCATGCTTCTTGGACATACCAAATATTTGTTTCACAAACTAACACAGACTAAAAGCTACAGCAGCACACATTTGTAGTCTATTGCTAGTGGTGCTCACACCTCACTCATTGAGATGTGACGTAAGGTCTTCTAAGATTATTACTGCAGTCAGGCTAAATGTGTAAATGCAATGATCACAGTGAGATCTTTGTTCCATCATCCACTCTGTGCAGAGGTGACATGTGCTTACTCCGAATAATAATAGCTCCTCTCTGAAGCCAAGAAAATTGAACAACAGTCTAAAACTTTGTGGCTGCACACTATCATCAGGGCACTAGCTTAAAATCACCTTGAATTCACCTTTTGGGGTATTTTCTAAAGGTCTCCAATTTAACTATTAAAGAATATTGATTGTTTTAATAAAAGCTGGAATACCAACAAAGAAAGCAGTTCTCAAAGGTTTCTTTGGAGAAAAAGAAAAGAAACAAAAATATTATTAAATAAATATATATTCATTTTTAAAGTGGAGGTAAAGATAGAATTTAAAAGTGACTTAAGGAAGATTTTATAAATGGTAGGAAAATAAATTGCAAATATATTTCACAGGAAGCAAGCACAAGCTGCAGAACAAAATGGGAAGAATATAAATCACAATAACTTTGTTTGCAAGGACAAACAAACAGTTTTGGTATAATAACATTATAGATCTGTGCTGTTTTGAAGAAGCTTTAAATACGAGAATGAGTCTTGCTATCTCTCAGCCCTACAAGGGACAATTACAGTAGAAATTTGGACTGAACATTAAGCCACTGTTAGATGCTCTTAAGAACATTTAATCATAGTGTCCACTGATAATTTGTTGTCAGATACAAAAATATAAGTCATACAACACACATGGAATAGCTTGTGTCACAAGATTGTGCTTTATGGCTCTGTATGACAATGTTTGAGTGGTGGCTTCCATCCCCCTTTGATCTTCCAATCCAAAGATAGCTGGACTGTCATGGGGAGGATGCTGGTGGCCTGCTCTATCCAGCTGGTAGAGACAATTATCCTTGTGCATCAGTACCCTATTGATATCATCTTTAATCTGATACCAACACTGAGAAAAGCAATTTGAGAATGAGCTCCCACAAGACAGCAGTCAGCCTTTCCTAACAAAATACCCTCTCCTCCAAACAAGAGCAAAACACATGATATTTCAAAGGCAATTCTGCCTGCACTTAGCCAGAGGCCAGGAGAAGAGGAGTTGTTTCAGTTGGCCTCATCCTCCTCCCCTTATTGTAGGAAAAATCTAGAAGACAGGATCCTCTCTGGCCTGCCTCTTGCTTCCGTCTACAAAAAATAAAAACTTTTTTTCCACAGAAGGTCTGTAAGCCTCATTTGGAATAAAATGGTCTTATGTTAATGGTGAGGTAAGTGCATACTGTAGTGTTATGTTTTTAAGGTGAACTACTTTTTTGACTAGGTGGGTGAACACCAGTGCAGAAAGGAATACTTAGTATCACAATGCATAGATAATTCTGACTGTAAGCATAACATTATTTCTGCTTGTGCTGTTGCATAACAAAGCCAATATTATTTTCCAAGTTTTTTCACTGATTTTAAATAGACGACATCAAGGACAAGCCTACAACAGGGGAAACAGAACCCATTAGGTGGTAATGGATATTACTAAAAGTTGCCTCATTACCTTTACTGGATGAGTGGCTGGTTTTTCCTTATATAAATGATGCCCTTTAGACAAAACCCCTTCCACATCCGGCTGTTTAGCTTGAACTGCTGCTTCAGTTTCCTGGAGGGGGGGGGGAGTGAAATATTGTGAAATTAGCTTTACTTTCAAGAATCAAACCACAAAGTTTTAAAGCTCCACAGGAGGCTGTACACCCCCCCCGATAGATTCCTTTCTGTTTGTGCATGGTGTCAGGACAAAGAGGGTCACTGAAAAATAAAACAGGAATAGTAGAGAATAAAAGTAGTAAAATAAACAGTGATATATCCCTTCATCCATGAAGGTCTCAATGAAATGGAATTACAGAAACCAGCACAAATTCACACTAGAAAGAACAGGCATTTGAAATCTAATATGAACAACTCAGTCTTGTTGCCTTACTTTACATTTTAAAAAAAAAGAAGCTGATAGTAGAAGTTAGTGCTGTTGAGGAGATCTTGCCCGTGTGGTAGTGAACATCTTATTCATGTGACCATGTTGAATGCTGTTGGGTAACTAAGACAACACTAATAATACTTTATAATGAAACTTTCAGCATGATGAGTCCCAACTAATGTTACAAACTACACACTAGCAGGACAGTAACTACTAAAGCTATGCTAGGACATTTATTATTATTGAGAAGGAAGAATGACACTGATTGAATTAGCAAAACCATTTCCTCTTGCATTTTTTTAAAATCTCCTGGAAACTTCCCATTCAAGTGTTGAACACATCCAACCCAGAGACACTTACACCCCAGGCTGGTACTGTATAACCGCTGATTTCAAAATCATGCAACAGGGGGAACACAGCATGTAGCTAATTTAGAAAAAAAAGGCATCAGCACAAAAAAGGGGGAAGAAGGAACATACCATGTATCCTGTTCTGTTTTGATTTATTAATATTATTATTACTATTTTAAAAGGATAATGAATGGAACACAACACTGCAATATTATCTGAGGAATCTGAATGAGTTCTTAGTTTTTTCTCCATTTTGTAGTTTCATCTGAACCTAGCAGCTTTTCAAATGAGCTATCTCCTTCACACAATCCTACTAGCTGTGCACCAACTCTCAATCTTGTTTTCTGCCCGCATTCTGAGTTACCATTAGTATGACAAGCCACAAAATAGTATCCCAATAGCTTCAGTCTAAGGGCTCAAGCACATCATGTCATTGATGAAAATCTGAAAAATGCTACTTTTTTTTCCTGTGCTCTGCATTTCTCTTGTTCAAATCAATGTCATTCTAAACCACAACAAAGGACCATTTCACTTCTCAATTTCCAACTGTCAATAGAAAAGTTGTCCACAATTCTTGCCTGAAAATCTACACGCAAAATATTCTGAGCAGTACAAGAAAGTTACCCTTGATAGATGTCCAAAAGTCCACTGCCTTCTCTTACTTATATTTCCTTATGTTGTTTATCAGCCCAAAATAAAGACTGCTAAAAGCTATCAAGTTTTTTGCAGATATGTTTGCATTTCACTGAGTCCTGTTACACAGCTCCATTCCAGATGAAGAATGGTCTGAAGCAAATAGGATGAAATTCAATAAAAACAAATGAAAAGTATTCCACTTATGAAGGATCAATCAATTGCAAACATACAAAATAGGAAATGACTGCCGAGGAAGGAATACTGCAGAAAGGGATCTGGGGGTTATAGTAAATCACAAGCTAAATATAAATCAACAGTGTAACACTGTTGCAAAAAAGTTAACATCATTCTAGGATGCATTAGGAGGAGTGTTGTAAGTGTAACCCTTCTGCCCATCAGAGTTGGCAGCAACAATGGCTGGGTTCAGTATCTACGGGTTCCATTCCAATAACACAATGCAAAAGCTGTTTGAGGTCCCACCCAGTGACCTGGGACAAATATATACCACCCCCGCTGGGCACCTCTAGGAGGCAATACTTCCCCTCTCGCAAGCACAGAGTCTGAGTGTAGCAAAAGCCTTTTAATAACAAAGAGAAACAATGTGGCATATCTTGGGGAAACACCACCAACAGGATTCATAACACAACCCATGAGCCAAAACCCACCCCAAGCAAACTGGGCTGTGTCCTTTCCCTTTGGTTCTTGAGTCCAGCAACCCAAAAGTCACCCAAAGTCCCAAAAGTCCAACAACTCAAAGGTCTCTGTCCCTGGTCAGCGCAGCCCCAGAGTTCAAAAGTTTATCTGCAGAGTTTTACCTCTCAACCTAGGTGGAAATGGGGGGGATTAAGGGGCACCTTACATGGTCCAATGCTGACTGCCCAACCTCTCCGTGGGGCTCCATTCCACCAGTCGACCCGCAAATTGCTCTGCTTTGCCAGCCGCTCCGCTCCACCAGCCATCCCACAAACTGCTCCGCAATATACCTTCAGGCTCCCATCCACTACTTAACACAATGCTCAGTGATTTCTGCTCTTAGTAATTTTAGCTCGCTAGTGATTTCAGCTTGTAGTAGGGGAGCCTCAGTGCTGGTACATCATTGGCCCAAAGTGAATTAAGCTCAACAGCCTGTAACTAGACTCCTAGTAGAATCAAAACTAGCTCTGATATTCCACTGTGGAGAGAGAAGAAAGTGCAATTAGCATATAGGGCCCTCACTAGGGGCTCATACCAACAAGTATTAATACCTGGCCCCAGCCTCTCTCCATTCACTGGGTTTTGGAACCCCTGACCCTTGCCTAGCGAGTGCTGCTTAGTTGATGGTGAGTCCCTCCATCACAACAAAAGGCCAAGTACAGTTCCACTGTCCTTGAGTCACATAATCAGGATAACAACAGTTTATTCTTCCTGCCCCAATAACAGAGAAACTGGGGCTCCTACAGCAGCCAAAGTGATCATCTGGGCGGTGTGGGTGTGCCTATGCAAATGAGATCAGCCTCTGAAGTTCTTTTCCACAACTTGCCACAACTCACCACCAGATGTCAGGGTAGAGCTCATCCTGACTCTGCTTACATAAGCAGGACACAAGTAGTAATTATTTTGTTCTACTCGCGCTGATTAGGCCTCAGCTGGAGTATTGTGTCTAGTTCTGGCCATCACATTTCAGGAAAGATGTGGACAAATTGGAGAAAGTCCACAGGAGAGCAACAAAAATTATTAAAGGCCTAGAAAACATGACCTATGAGGGAAGAGTGAAAAAAATGGGTTTGTTTAGTCTGGAGAAAAGAAAACAGAGGGGACATAGCAATTATCAAGTATATAAAAGGTTGTTACAAGGAGGAGGGAGAAAAATTGTTCTCCTTAACCTCGAGGATATGACAAGAAGCAATGGGCTTAAAGTGGAGCAAGGGCACATTAGGAAAAACTTCTTAACTGTCAGGGTGGTTAAACTCTGAAATAAATTGCCTATGGAGGTTGTGGAATCTCCATCATTGGAGATTTTTAAGAGCAGGTTGGACAAACACCCGTCAGGGATGGTCTAAATAATACTTAGTCCTCCCATGGGTGCAGAGAACTGGATGAGATGACCTACTGATGTCCCTTCCAGTCTTACATTTCTGTGATTCAATATGGAGTCTTACTCCTCAGCACTATAATCACTGCAGATTTATTTTTGCCTTCTTCCACTCTTCCTTCTACAAATTATTTCCTTCACCTTTAGTTCAAGTTCTCCATCAGAGTCAGATTTCCTTTCCTTTTTTGCCACAAGATAGTCTAATATTTCCCTATTCCACAGAGAAATGAGGAACAAAGGACATGTAAAATAAGGAGAACCATGTCTTCATGTTATATTAAAGAAATTATAGATATTGTACATTTTAATGAATTAAGAAACTGTTTTTAAAGTGATTCATCGCTAATATTTTGTCTGGCATGTATTCTTTTGTCTTATCATTACTGTTTTATATACTTATAAAGTTAATTTGTGAGTTTATATGAATATCCAGTATTCATGAATATTGAATGTCAAACGGCATTCTGTACCACCAGCAGCAAGCAGAGGTTATAATTTACTATGGAGATCTGAGACCAAGGTAGATCTCTACCTCCCATAATAGATGAAGACTTATCTAAACTAGAAAGAGCTATACAAAAAAAAGAAGGATGGAGTAAGCCTATGCAGTAGCAAGACCATGGGAATTATTTTGTGTACTCCACCATCGCCCTTCCTAGCACTCTCCAGACAAAATGAAACGTGCCAGCTTTTCCACAACTTAATCAAAACACTAACCTCAATTAATATGTGAAATTTGTAATAAGGAGAATTAATACTTTGGGCCATATTCTGCTAGAGATGTTCATGCTGAGGTCTACACAAGAAGTCCCATAGAAATAAATAGGACTATTAATGAAGTTAAGTTATTATTCAAGCTGTACAAGGGTGATAGAGATGGGCCATTCCATATTTGCTATCTTCAGGGTACAACTGATGAGATTTAGTTTACAATATATACACATTAAATATGCCTTACATAGCTTATTTGAATTTGTAAAATTCAAAAAAGGAAAATCAAGTTCAACAACTGAACAATGGCACTCCAAATTCTGCAGCAAAAAAGGCTTCAATAGGCCTTAGAATAAAAATATTACAAGTTGTAGCCACATATTTCGCACCACATATATAATTTTTAAAGAAAATATTTGTTATTGTCACATGTTGGTGAGTAACATATATTTTACATTACATAAAAATTGGAAAGAATATTTTTTTCTTGCCTACTAGAGAACCATTACAATTTTCCATAGCTGGGTAATCAAATAGTAACATACTTAGAAGTTAAACTACCAGTTTCTTTTGTTTTAACAGTCTTTTGGAAGTCTTTTTGATGTATCCGATGAAGTGAGCTGTAGCTCATGAAAGCTTATGCTCAAATAAATTGGTTAGTCTCTAAGGTGCCACAAGTCCACCTTTTCTTTTTTGCAACTACAGACTAACACGGCTGCTACTCTGAAACCAGTCTTTTGGAAGTATTTTTCAGTGTATATTCTTAAGTCTAATATCTCAAAGTCAATTATCTTGATCTAAATCTAAGTTCCATTGTTCAAATGTGTATTAAATGCAGCATGATGCATAATTCCAGTTTTGTTTTCTGTATGAATTCTTTTCTTGTCAACACTGTCAAAGAAAAAAGTTCTTAATGTCGTTCTCAATGTTTTGTCCTTCTCTGGGCTGACATTCAGAAGTTGCACACAGCCTTACAGTTGTGCTGACCCTCCAGTTTATTTTGTGATCTGCTACAAACATCATAAGCCAAACATGTCATATGAACTGTTTTAAGTTGTTACAAATGCCAGATGAAAACATTTTTTAAAAATTTTGACGTTCATGAAATATTTTCAAGAAAAGTTTTCCTTGAATTATTCCTAGCTTGAAAGAAATAAACCTTTGATAGCTTCTGTTTGTCAGTGAACAAGTGTTCAATCATGGTATTGGGTAGCACAAGAGTTCAGGTCTGTCTGACAGGTGGCACTAAATGAATGTAAGTAGACAGTCTTAAGTGTGCATTCAGGATTCTGTTTTATCATTCAGTCCCCCAAGGAGAAGAAAAAGTAGCAACTCTGACCTAGACGCCACTAGTCAATTCACAGCAAAATGAAGACAGCAGTTACCATCTTGTCTGTATAGAATTAAAACCCATAATTTAAACTAAGATCAGAACTTGGGCCAAACTTTACCCTTGGATGTATACTCCATGCTACCATTGAAGCTAATGGGAATTGTCCAAGTTGCCTTCCAATGGCAGAGCTGGGCATTTAGATGATGGGAAAGCCATAACTTTTTGATAGTGCAGCCAGAGCTTAGGGGTCTATTTCAGGAGTGGGTGGGTGAGGTTCTGTGGCCTGCAATGTGCAGGATGTTAGACTAGATGATCATGAGGGTCCCTTCTGACCTTAATGTCTATGAGTCTATGGCAGCCCAAGAGTAGAAAAGACTCTGTTAGCTTCTAGCATTTCTAGAACCATGTCAGTTCAACTTGCTGACCGAATGAACGTGGTGGTAAAAGTTCCAGAGCTAACAGAGTCTTGTCTATACTAGAGCAGTGAAACTCAATCAATGCTAACAAGAGTGGATTAAATTTTGGATGAAAATTACCAGTGTTGAGAAGTCAGTATGGAAATTATCTACACATACATTTAGAGAGGCCCACCATGGTTAAAGCTGTGTTTTAAAAGTGAATGCAAAGTTAAAATGAAAAGTGAGTTGTAACTTTAAAATAAGAAATAAAATTTTGAAAGCTAGTATAGTAGGTTCCAGTCAGTCATTCTTTCAAGAAAAAAAAACAGTTTCCTTTTAATGGGATGGCAGCTGAGACTCATTTAAAAAAAAAAAAAGAGAAAAGCTTTCTTCAAGGGTAAACAGCAGCTAGAATATTTTGAAGAGAAATGTTCATTACTTTACTGTGCTTGATACACACTTACAATTGATAAACAAACCTATCAACGTTGAGACTACAGAGTAAATTAGAGGGCTTCATTTTCTAAAAGACTTTGACAAAATTTTCAAACTTGGACTACAAAGTATATTTTGATGTGAAGACAGGAGGCTTTATTTAATTAGACATAAAATAGTATTGTGGTCTGTCAAACATGCATAGCTAGGACAGATATCGTTATAGAAGTGGCTTAAAACTGTAGCTCACTGATTATCACAAGTTTAATTTTGTATTGACTGTCTTTTGTAATCCCAAATTGCCCTGGATTGTAAATTTTTCATGGAAGACAACCAGCTTTTATTAAGTTTCTGGCTAGCACATAGCAAAATGGGGCTACAATAGTAAAAATGATGAAACTAGTAATATTAATTGATGGACCACTGGATGGAAGAATCTCAAATGTAGTGTGATGATTGGAACTGTAGAAAGAGGATCAGGTTTCGGTAGAGATCTAGTGCGATGAGACATCTGGAGTTCAGGAATGCAGACATGTCTACACTGCAATTAGACACCCGCAGCTGGTCTGTGCTAGGAGACTTGGGCTTGGGCTAAGAGGCTTTTTAACTAAGGTGTAGACATTCCAGCTCAGGCTGCAGCCCAAGCTCTGGGACCCTCCCACCCTGCAGGATCCTAGAGCCCCGGCACCAGCTCAAGCCCACACGTCTACACTATAATTAAACAGCCCCAAAGCCCATGCCCCACAAGGCTGAGTCAGCTGGCACGGGCCAGCTGTGGGTTTTTAACTGCAGTGTAGACATATCCTAAAGGCCAGCTACTACGGACAAACAGAGGCCTTTCTCAGCGTATAAGACTGCATGTTCAATAAAGATTTCTTCCCGATAACTCAGACTGCATTACTTATTCCTAATGAAACATCATGAAGCTAAGCTCTTTTGGTAGCAAATATTTATTTATGCTAACGCTGTTGTGTTTCCCTTTGATGAGACAAGATAAAACATAGGCTGGGCATTGCATCATGCTAATTATGGCTATCTGCCAGATTGTTCTATTCTACATATTGAATTAAAAACCTCTAGCAGTTTTTTTAATTGACTAAAGCACTAGTAAATGTGTGGAATGATCCCACCGACACTTCAGAGAAGCAATTGAACTCAGCACAAGCATATATTTAAAATATATGTATTTAACATCCATGTGGTATTTGAATTAAATAGAAATACTTCAAGGATTTTTTTGAGAAATTTCAACTTCAAATACAAAAATGATGGCCTAGTAAAAAGAATTTTCACTTCATTCTGTTTTAAATACCCCTGAGGCTAAATGAGCTTATTCATTTTACAAATCAGGCTTCTTTTGCTATTGTGTCTCACAAGGGTGCAATGCGAAGATTTGGTGAAATCACTAGAAAAGGTCTGATATTTCAGGACATAAGGCAGATTGGGATAAGCTATTTAATAATGATACACTACCAAATACATCAAAGAATCCACAGAACCCCACAGAAACTTCTTCTTCTTTAAGTTTGGCATGATACAAAAGTTCCATGCTAAAAAGACAGCAAGGAAGATGAATTCCTTATATCTATGAACGGCATATATTGTGGGAAATTCCAGTACCTAGAGATTCTAGAAAAGGTTATAGACACGACAGCCTGAATTACTGAAATGGATATCCCACTAATCTCAAAATAAAGCTTTGGCTAAGAATTTGAAAATGCTCTCTGTTAGCCTGTAAAATTAGTAACAATTAGCAGGGTTTGACAGCTTAATTGATATGACGACCCTGAAACCTGAGACACTTAAAATTATTTTAGATCATGGCTACAGCAGTGTATAAATAGATAACAGGGCCAATGAGGCTCAATTTTTGACATGCAAGAGGGATTGTTTAGAGATAGGTAAAATGTGTGCACAGAGGATGTGTGGTGGGGTGGAAAAGAATAAGAGCTGCCATGGAAATAAAATACAGAAGCAGCCAGGTAGTGAACTTTCATACCATTTATAAAATATCTCTATGCATTTTGGCCATAACAACAATGATGATGAAGATGACAGATATTCGTGGCTTCCAGACGGTATTGAGTGCTGAAGGTTTTGAGCAGATAGTTTCTTGTCTTGGGAAGAGGAGTGGAATAAATCACAGAAAATGTCCAGTTCCCACTCCCTTCCTGGACAAAAGTGACAAAATCATGTTGTTTTATTTAGCTGAATTTAAAAGCATGTAATTTATTTATTTAACACTGCCTGACGCCAGGTTTGTTGTTCCTTTTTCTTTTGATATTTGATGTCCTTTTAATGTTCACATTCATATAAAAAGCTTGCTCCTCCTCCCAAACTTATTAATGGAATTAATTACCTTTAGACATTTATTGCCTGGAGAATGATGAATTTTGAAGGAAGGTAAAAGAAAAATTTTAAAACTATATTACTGGCCCTACACTGCTTTGTTGGTTTTTCTTGATATACTATTTTCAGAAAAGTGTTTCTTGAATAACAAGTGTCTATAATAAATCACTTGAGAGAGCATTATGAAGATATATTTCTGCAACTTGTCCCCCATAATTTGTGTATGTATTACTTTAAGAAATGGCAGATGTTGCCAAGAGAACCAATAATATCCAATGTTATCAGCTGCGTGTTCTTTTAGTTTTTACTTAATTGGTAAACACTGTCAGGTAACTTAGGCCCGAATTTTCACTTATAACATCTTTAAATTTATGTAAGATGACAAGAAATGTTCTTTGTATTTTACATCTTTTTTCATATTGTTCATATTACTAAGAAGGATTTTTATTCTGATTTTTAAAAGCTACCACTTCCACAAAGAAGAATTAAAATAAAGAAGAAGAACAGTAATATACACTGATTGAGCTCTGGAAATTTTCAAACAAATTCCTATTCCCATTATTTATATCACAATGCTTGTATAGTAAAGTAAAGGAAAAGGAAATATAAAGCATGCGGGACTACATGGAAGGGAAGAAAAGAATGAAAGACAGGAGGCACACACGCTAAGGGCATGTCTACAAAGGGCGCTGGAACAATCTGTATAGTGTGGGTGCTGAAAGCCATTGAACCAAACTATAAACCTGTATATAATGGAAACCACTTCAAGCCAGGGGGTGCGGCAGCACCCCCAGCACCCATAGTTCCAGAATTTATGTGTCTACAGGTACAGTGCTGCATCACTGCTGCTGCAGCACATCTGGTGAAGACACTCAATGCTGATGGGCGAGAGCTCTCAAATGTCAAATGGAAACAAGCTGAAAATTAAAGGCAAGAGGATATATAATTTCAAGCTTGCAAAAGGAAGCTTCAAGCTATAGAGAATACAATGAATAACACTTATGTATAAAATCTATGTATAACTCTATAAAAGTGACAATGTTTCCTTATAAAATATTGTTAATGAAAACCTACATTAAATAACTCTAAAGGTGTTTCTGAAACCAACAAAATGATGGTTCTATGAACAGTCATCATTTCTTTCAGCTCTCTTACAGTACAGCCACCATCCTTCCTGATAAGAAGAGCCTGTGTGAGACACTCCAGATCATCGTAAGAAGCCAAAGGGCATGAAGAACTCAACCTTTATTTTCGTTATTGGCCGAGAACGCTACCTATGAATGCTGGGGGCCCCTCATTGCCCAGGGAGTGATAAATGTCAATGAAATCCTAGATACCCATTGTTCTAGCCCTCTACAGCTTGGTTCTGTATAGGGAGCACACATTCTGCATGCTTGCTTTTGAGTTCAGAACTGGGTTGTCACGATGTGTCTAACATAATTAGAGAGTCCATGTGGATGAAATCAGCTACATATTTGCTCCCAAGGCCAAATCTGTCATCAGAAATGAAGGCAATATGCTACTGAAAATATCATAAGTTTCACTTCCTATAGAATCTTCCTCATTTTAAGACTTCACATACTGAGAAGTAAAAAGAAAGCAAATTATCCAAAAAGTTAACCAAGATGAGGAAGGCTTGTCGCTAAACAGCATCCAGTTTTCAAGAGCAATCACAGTAAAGACTTAAATGGTTCAGAAAAAGTTCTCATAGTCTTGATAACCATATTTTTATTGCAGATTTTGACATGTCTTATATGTAAGCTCTCCTTTGCAAAACCATTTTACCTTGCAAGAGTCCTCTACTGTGTTCTGCTCCTTGAAGTCTTAATGCAATACTGTCTGTACTTGGAAATTAAATATGAAACTCTGTAGCAGGTGTGAGAATTCCCTACATGATCGCTAAACATTCAATAAGCATGTTAATACATTCTTATTTTTACATAGTTATGATCTGGCTATTATTAAGCTCAGAGTTCTCTATGCTATACAAAACAGAAAGGAGGCACATTTCCTGCTGCAAACACATTACCAATTAGAGCTGAAGCTTGTAACCCCAAGGGGACTCCATATAGGCCCCACCTGGATTCCTTTGCAGGATATGCGCATGGAAGAGTTATAACAGAAAACACCTAACACACATTGAGCCACCATGTGATGAAGGCAGAATACATTACCTAGCACAGCAGGAGGAGTTATTATTTATTAAATAAATCAATATAATCAGGAGGCAGATTGACATACATAGCCTTCACAAAATTCTCTTTTGAAGACAGATATGAGAGAGAAGAGGGTGAACTTGCTTCTGCAAGAATAAAAGGATATAACATGCATAGAGTACAGCATGGAAGAAAGCACGGACCCAAGAGAGGGAGAAAGTTTAAAAATAATAAGATGTGTGGGGTGAAATCCTACCTCCATTGAAGTCAGTCGTGGCCAGGATTTCACCCAGGGTGGTTGCATACTATCAGATTGCCCTGTCACTTTTGTAATTCACCCCTATTTATTTACCTATATTTATAAAGCATTAATCCAGTGCTCTAAACATCATTCAATAATCCATTATTAATAAAACTGAGAAGCCAAAAGACCAGGCTGAGAGACATACTCCTTAACTACTGTACTTCCCCAGATAAACATAACAAAACAAACAAATGCAGCCTTATCCCCACCACTTATTGTTATGAGAACAAGATGTTATTCTTGACGTATCAAACTTCCAACGATTTCCTAGAAAAATCCAGCCCCTTCCTGTCAGCCAAGTAGTCTTCCCCCAGATAGCCCCTCTCTCCTCTGAGGAATGCCTAGGAAGACAAATGGGTCTTGCAGCACATCCTGAAGACTGCAAAACCTAATCTCTGGTGGACAAAGAAAGAAAGGCAATTCCAAAGCCAAGGATCCCTTGCTGAGTATGCCCTGCCAGCAGCCCACTCCAATTTATACCTGGTTGCTATAGGTACAGGTAGGTCAAGCACCTCAAATGACATCTACTGTCCAGGTACCCCAAAGGGAGAAACATAGCTTGGACCTCATCTAGTTAGGGTTCTAAAGGTCAAATCCTGTCATATCAATCCAATGTTTTTCAGAGAACAATACATAAAAATATAGTTATCTCTAAAGAGAGTCAGATGCAGGTTCAAAATCTACTGACTACTGTGTTCTGACTAAATGAATTATCAGTTACCAATGAAAGAAGACATGAGGAAGGGAAAGAGCATCTTTGGATACAGACTGGTTAACTTTAGTGAGGAGGGCTTTAACCTAGGTTTGATGGGGGCAGGAGACAAAAGCCCACAGGTAAGTTAAAAACATGAAGCCTGGGAGAAGGATTGGAATCTGGGGGAAGCATGGGCTGTTATAGCAGGGATAAGGGAAAGACGAGAGAACATAAAGGGGAAATCAAATCAGTACCTTAGATATCTGTATACTAATGTGAGAAGTATGGAGAATAAGCAGGAAGAACTAGAAATGCTAGTGAATAAACACAAGTTTGACATGGTTGGCATCACATAATTGGTGGGATAATGTACATGACTGGAATATAGGTATAGAAGGGTAGAGGTTGCTCAGGACAGACAAGCAGGGGGAAAAGGGAGGAGGTGTTGCCAAAGATAGATATACACACACATATATACATACATACTCTGTCTCCTATTTCTATCTGAACTTCAATCTGACTTGTTGAAAGTCTCTGGGTAAGGATAAAAGGGATAAAAACAAGGGTAATGCCTTGGTAGGGGTCTACTACAGACCACCTAACCAGGAAGAAGAGGTGGATGAGGCTTTTTTTAAACAACTAACAAAATCATCCAAAGCACAGGATTTGGTGGTGATAGGGAACTTCAAATACACATTCCTCAACTGGGAAAATCACACAGAAGGGCACAGATTATCCAACAAGTTCTTGGAATGTATTGGAGACATCTTTTTAATTTCAGAAGGTGGAGAAAGCTACTAGAGGAGAGGCAGTTCTAGATTTAATTTTGACAAAGAGAGAGGAACTGGTTGAGAATTTAAAAGTGGAAGGCAGCTTGGGTGAAAGTGATTATGAAATGATAGAGTTCATAATTCTAAGGAATGCTAAGAGGGAAAACAGCACAATAAAGATAATGGATTTCAAGAAGGCAGACTTTAGCAAATGCAGGGAGTTGGTAGGTAAGATCCCATGGGAAGCAAATCTAAGGGGAAAAAACATTCAAGAGAGTTGGCAATTTTTCCAGGAGACTTTATTAAAGGCACAAGAGCAAACTGTCCCACCGTATAGGAAAGAGAGGAAGTATAGTAAGAGACGACCACCTGGCTTAACATGGCTTT
Organism: Eretmochelys imbricata; assembly: GCF_965152235.1. Taxonomy (NCBI): domain Eukaryota; kingdom Metazoa; phylum Chordata; order Testudines; family Cheloniidae; genus Eretmochelys; species Eretmochelys imbricata. The sequence goes on from NC_135572.1 coordinate 149,405,828, forward strand.
TTGAGTTCAATGATCTGAAACTCAAAAAAAAAAAGAGTCCTACAAAATGTGGAAACTAGGTCAAATTACAAACGATGAATATAAACAAACAACACAAGCATGTAGGGATAAAATTAGAAAGGCCAAGACACAAAACAAGATTAAACTTGCTAGAGACATAAAGGGTAACAAGAAAACATTCTACAAATACATTAGAAGCAAGAGAAAGACCAAGGATGGGTAGGCTCAATGAGGGGAAAAAACAATAACAGAAAGTGCCCAAATCACAGAAATGCTAAACAATATTTTTGTTTCAGTTTTCACCAAAAAGTTTAGTAGTGATTGGACATTTAACATAGTGAACACCAGTGAAAATGAGGTAGAATCTGAGGTTAAAATAGGGAAAGAACAAGTTAAAAATTACTTAAACATGTTAGATGTCTTCAAGTCACCAGGGTCTGATGAAACACATCCTAGAATACTCAAGGAGATGACTAAGGAGATATCTGAGCCATTAGCGATTATCTTTGAAAAGTCCTGGAAGACATGAGAGATTCCACAGAACTGGAAAGGGGCAAATATAGTGTCAATCTATGAAAAGGGGAATAAGGACAACCTGGGGAATTACAGACCAGTCAGCTTAAGTTCTGTACTTGGAAAGATAATGGGGCAAATAATTAAGCAATTAATTTGCAAACATCTAGAAGATAATAAAGTGATAAGTAACAGTCAGCATGAATTTGTCAAGAATAAATCACATGAAACCAACCTCATGGCTTTCTTTGATAAGGTAATAAGACTTGTGGATTGGGGGAAGTGGTAGATGTGGTATATCTTGACTTTAGTAAGACTGTTGATACGGTCTTGGATGACTATCTCATAAACAAAGTTGGGAAATACGACCTAGATGGAGCTACTATAACATAGGTGCATAACTGGTTGGAAAACCATGCCCAGAAAGTAGTTATCAGTGGTTCAGAGTCAAGCTGGAAGAGCATATAAAGTGAGGTGCTTCAGGGATTAGTCCTTGTTTGGTTCTGTTCAATATCTTCATCAATGATTTAGATAATGGCATAGAGAGTTCACTTATAAAGTTTGTGGAGGATATCAAGCTGGGAGGGGTTGTAAGTGCTTTGAAGGACAGGATTAAAATTCAAAACGATCTGGACAAACTGGAGAAAGGGTCTGAAGTAAATAGGATAACATTCAATGAGGATAAATGCAAAGTACTCCACTTAAGGAGGCACAAACAATTGCACACATGCAAAATGGGAAATGACTGCCTAGGAAGGAATACTTCGGAAGGGATGTGGTTGTCATACAGGATCACAAGCTAAATATGAGTCAACAGTGTAACATTGCAAAAAAGCAAACATCATTGTGGAAGGTATTAGCAGGAGCGTTGTAAGCAAGACACAAGTAGTAATTCTTCCACTCTACTCCACGCTGATGCAGCCTCAACTAAAGTACTGTGTTTACTTCTGGGCACCACATTTCAGGAAAGATTTGGACAAACTGGAAAAAGTTGAGAGAAGAGCAACAAAAATGATCAAAGGTCTAGAAAACATGATTTATGAGGAAAGATTGAAAAATATGTGGTTGTTAAGTCTGGGGAAGAGAGGACTAAGGGGGGACATGATAACAGTTTTCAAGTACATAAAAGATTGTCACAAGGAAGAGGGAGAAAAATTGTTCTCCTTAACCTCTGCAGATAGGATAAGAAGCAATGGACTTAAATTGCAGCAAGAGAGGTTTAGGTTGGACATTAGGGAAAACTTCCTAACTGTTAGGGTAGTTAACACTAGAATAAATTGCTCAGGGAGGTTGTTGAATCTCTGTCACTGGAGGGTTTTAACCTCAGGTTAGACAGTCACCTGTCAAGGGATGGTCTAGATCAGTGGTTCCCAAACTTGTTCCGCCACTTGTTCAGGGAAAGCCCCTGGCGGGCCAGGCCAGTTCATTTAACTCCACGTCTGCAGGTTCAGCCGATCGCAGCTCCCAGTGGCCACGGTTCACTGCTCCAGCCCAATGGGAGCTGTTGGAAGTGGTGGCCAGTATGTCCCTCGGCCCACGCCATTTCCAGCAGCTCCAGGGAGCTGTGATCAGCCAAACCTGCGGACGCGGCATGTAAACTAACTGGCCCGGCCCGCCAGGGGCTTTCCCTGCGCAAGCGGCGGAACAAGTTTGGGAACCACTGGTCTAGATAATACTTAGTCCTGCCTTCAGTGCAGGGCCAGGATAAGAAGACTACTTGAGGTCCCTTCCAGTCGTACGATACTATGACTAAGTCAAAGCCAGAGCTGTGATGAATTATTTCTCAGGACTGTGGTATTAATTACAGAGCACGCTAAACTTTAAAGAGAATAATTAATTAACTTCACTATTTATCTGCCACTGAGAAGAATAATTTCCTTTTTTTTTTACTTCATCCAAGAAAGAGAGCTATTTTTGAAGTTATTCAAATAATTTTTATACATACATATATATACGGGGAGGAGGGAGGGAGAGAGAGAGAGAGAGAGAGAGAGAGATGGGCCCCTGTGAAATTAGAGTAAAGCATCTTTGAGGAAAAGGCCATGATTTTATTACAATATTTCATTTACCTTATTTTAAGTTTGCACTTAAAACCCCGCACAAAACTCTTATGTAAGTAACATGCTGCCAAGACCCAGAATGAAATGTATACAGATCATTGTGATAAAGGGCACAATGCTCTGTTATTAATGTATTAACATAATGCATTTCTCCTTTGATAAGGTGTTTCGAAGTTTGGTGCTGGGCCACCTAGACTCTAGCACTGGTGTACCAATAAATATGACAGCGCAACAGTGCCCAGGCACTGGCTAAAAGAATAAGACGGTCTGGAGTCTCTAACTGTGGATGATCTCACATATCACATATTGCAACAATGTCTAAGCATTAGGTAAACTGAAGTCAACATTTCAGAGCTATACAAATACATTTATACAATGCAAATTAAGGCTTAACCTTATATTTGATGGCTTAATTGTGGGGAAGGCAGGTGTGAGGTTAAATCAAATAATTAACGTTACCCGAATATATGTTATTGGCTTTTAAAATAGTGTTAATACTTTTTATATGTATCTATGTTCATCCTGAATAGAGTAAGGAAAGTCTCTAATTATGCAACGTTATAAAAAAGAGATAATATGAAGATTCATTAGTATGCTAAACTGCTAGGTCTTCAGTGTCCTAAATAAGCAATTTCAATTTCCTTCATCTAAAAAAATTGCATCATTTTATTCAGATTGTTTTAAGTTGTGAAGATATTAAATGTTTTATAGGGAGCAAATTTGTTAATTCAATGGGGGGGGGTAAATCACAGACCTAGGAAAATAAAACATATGAGGGAATTGTTGTGTTGTGCATTGCTTTTTAAAATTGCAATCAGCCTCCACCATCTTGGTATGGTTGGGGGCTGTGACTTGAGGTCCAGGGACCAAACTGGGTGGTTTTGAGCTTTATGATTATTAACTATTGATGCAAGGTAAGATTGCAGTAAAAGTGACTATATTTCAATAGAAATTAAAGACCTGACCTTTAATCCAATTACCACTGTGTTAGGTTTTCAGTCTGCATCATCCAGAGTGACATCAACAAATTACTATAATATTTTATTTTTAAAATACTTTAAACAGGATTTGACTATCAGATCCATTTAATCTAGACGATGCCAGCTGATGAGAAGGCCAAAACCACACCACTCTATCACAGTTTAGAAGGCTGTCTATTTTTTTTTTCATATCCTCTCCATGTTCAGGATCACTGATATTCAAAACTATAATTAAAAGGACATCAGCTGCTGGCAAAATTATATTATAAACTCATCTAGTAATTATTTTATCCACTTAAAGGTCCATTTCAATTCATTCTGCATCGTTTCCTCCCCTAAAATTTGATCTCTGAATTATGTATTCACTAAATAACATTTCACTGGGCATCAGAAACTAATAATGTCTCATAATGGAAGAATACTTGATTGAAAATAAACATTCACTTATGATGCTCATCAGTAATGTTGAAGAAATAGCTGCTTGTTTTCTTGATTATTAAAAGATTTTCTAGATTACTGGAGGCAGCTCTTCTGAGGAAAAAATAAAAAAATAACTACACAACATGTTCTTTTAGCTTTTTTGCCAAAAAGTAAAATTACATCATTGAACATGATGATACTCTAATAGGAAAACAAAATCTTATTAAAATCTCTCTAGACAGTTCAAAAATATTGACCTTATATAGATAAAAACTAACTCCTGGGTGTTAAAGTTTGAACACCAAAGTAAAAAGAAGGGCAGTAGCTGCAAGGGTAACAAGATGGGAGATGATTCTCATTTTTCATCAATCTTTTAGTAAGCATTTTTTTCCATTAAAGTACACAGTAAGGTCAAGGGAGGAAGAATTAATATTGTGAATACCACACCACAGCATAAAAAGCAGTTTTGTCTTAATACAGTAGAAATACTTGCTCTTATGGTTCTAAAGTACTTTGAAGGCATCAGATGAAAGACACTATAGAAGTGCAAAGTATTAGTGTTATTTAAAAAACCCTGAGGACATTCCATTTACTTGAGTTTTGAACTTGAAAAAAAAGTAGAAAATTGCATGAGATAAATATTGCAGAATGCTTAGCAGAGAAGGGCCAACACAGTGTGGAAAAGGTAACTTCCAATTAGATGTACTTATCTGGCAGAAGAAAATCCATTTTCTAGCAATGCCACCTGAAGATTGCAGAACCTCTCTGCTTTGGATGTAATTATATTTTCACACTGGAAATTATAATGGAAAGCTTTTGATTTCATCTCCCCAAAACACCATTTCTAAACAGAGTAATTTCAATAGTAATGATTTGTTTCATGGCTGTTCAGAATACCCATTGATATAACATGCAGGCAATTTTAATACATACCTTGTTCGAATCAGTTCCAGAAGATCTGGAGCATGATCTTCACACCAGTACTAGTGCAAGAGTGCACACTGGTTCATGGCTTTTGCTACCTTTCTGCACAACCTCAGTGTGTGACAGCGATGAATTCTTGCCCCAGCACTATTCTGTCAGGCTATCAACTGGATAGTAGGACTTGCTGCTCCACACGCCGGAATTAAGTCTGGTCAAGAAATGTTTGCCAACAAATGCTGTCTTGCTTGTGGAGAAATCAAAGAAGCTCAGCCCACCCACCAAAGTCTCCAAGGAGCTGCCCACACCACAGGGTTGAACATCTCATGGCAGAAGAGCAAGATCCAGAGCCATCTGGGCCATCACACACCCCCAGTGCAGATGAGGCCAAGTACTATGGAGAGTGTTGGTGAGTTCATCTATTTAGGCTTCAAGTGGTCACAGCAAACCAGACATTCTTCGAATAATAGGTCTCACTGATTCCTACATGAAGTCCGTGTCTCGCTTATGGATGCGAGAAAGTTTTTGCTCTGAGACAAAGTTCAGGATCTTTCAAACCTGGGTAATAACTGTATTGCTCTATGGGTCAGAAACCTGGACCCTCTTTTCCGGCAGACTTAAGAGCAGCTAGAGTAATTCCATATGCACTGTCAGCACCACATCCTGAACAAAAAGTAGTTTGACTTTGTGTGAAACGTCATAAACTCTTCCTTCAATCAACACTATATACAAAAGCAGTGCTGCATGTTCTTTGGGCATGTCACCAGGATGGACAAAAACATCCAAGCATACCATGCGTTAAAACTCTTGGTCAATGTCCAAAGGGGTGCATGCCTTGCTCCTATTTGGTGCTGCCCACAGGGACACTCCAGAGATTCGTGGATTTGCAGGATTGAGCCAGATCTGGGAACTTCACTACACAATGCCTGGTGTGACATCATAAACTGTGGTCATTCTGGCTGGTGCAATGGTCTCCAGTTGATGACATGTTTGTTGAGGACACCAATCAGTTCCAAGCATTTTAATATTTTTGTCCATATCTTCTATAAAGATCCTTTATGTGCTTTTACTAGACTTAGTGAGTTAATGACAGGTAACTGAAAATATTAAAAATGAAGACTGCTAAACTCAAATAGTTGTATAGTACTTTACCTATGTTGTGACATTTATGTAAGTAAACTTGTGAAAAGGAAAGCAGATGACCCTACAATTTTCAATTAAACTCAAGAGAATCTGAATAGTCTATTGTTCTCCAGCATTAAGTATATCAAGCTAAACATACATTTATTTGGGCTAGTGCAAAATCATAAAAGATGAGGGTTAGGATTGTAACCTATTGTGATGAAAAGAGAAACAGTGAGCCAATGTGATTTAAGAAAATGGCTAACTGAAGCCATCAAAAACTCTCTATTGTTTTAACTCTTCAACAGTACCAAATGAAAGATATGAATTCCTATTTGTGCATCTGAGTAGAGAGAGCAAGTTGTTTTCCATGGAGGTTCCTCAACTTTGGAGCATGATTAGCCTATTGGTTCAAAATACTCTATTTTTGTTTGCCTTCAGAGTATATTACAAGACAAACTTATTCAGGGTTCTGCCTGAAAGGATGATTTACATGAGGATATGACTTGAGGGAGAATGAATTTCTTTTTCAGGGAGGTTTATTTTTCTTCTCTTCAGCTGACTTTGTACGGATTTAGTGATGTTCATTTATGGCTACCAGGGCACTGACAATGTCTCATTTGCAGAATCAAACTCATTGATATTTTAAAATCTTTTACTTCAATAGAAACAATTATATTTAAAACTATATTAAATCTTGAAGAGTGTGATGAAACTGCCTGTTTGCACTTTTTAAGATGAGCACAAATCCTGTCCATGTTACTACAACCTTTAGTAATGTTTACATTTTGAATGAGGTATTTTCATTACTTCAGCCATTCAGCTGATTGTTTCTTACCACTTCCTTAAACTTCAGGCACGTTTAATCAGATACATTCATGTTTGGTAATCACTAAACACTAATCCCCCATTTGTGGTGTTGACCAGGGATTTTCACATTTAATACAGGTAGAATCAGAAATAACCACCTAGTGAATTGAATTCTGCGAATACTGAAGATTAAAGAATAAGTTGAGCGAGCAAATTTTATTAAGAACCACATTAGCAGATGTCCTGCCCATCTTCTAGAAATTTTTAGATTCTAGCAAAGAAATCCATCCCCATAAGAATTTACAAGGACCATCCACTCCTATCTCGTCAACATCCCATCGCAGGTGATTTCACCCACTAGCAACATACCTCTTTCAAATGACCAATGAGTCTACTAATTCCCCTTTTCCTCGAGGTTTCCATGCAGTTTTACAATTTTCATATTATTTCTCTAATAGACATAGCAAGAATTGGGCGTGGATGGGTCATTACACAAAGTAAAATTATTTCCCCATGTTTATCCCCCCCCACCCCCCACCCCCCACCCCGCTGTTCCTCGGACGTTCTTGTCAACTGCTGGAAATGGCCCACCTTGATTATCACCACAAAAGGCTTTTTCCTCCCCGCTCTCCTGCTGGTAATAGCTCACCTTACCTGATCGCTCTCGTTACAGTGTATATGGTAACACCCATTGTTTCATGTTCTCTGTGTATATAAATCTCCCCACTGTATTTTCCACTGAATGCATCCGATGAAGTGAGCTATAGCTCACGAAAGCTTATGCTCAAATAAATTTGTTAGTCTCTAAGGTGCCACAAGTCCTCCTTTTCTTTTTGCGGATACAGACTAACACGGCTGCTACTCTGAAGCAAGAATTGTGATGTTCATCACTTCATTCTTAACTTTTAAAAATATAGTATTTTTTCAGTGGTTGAATTTAGGAATTTGTGTTTCTAGTGTTCAAATATGTGTTATGTTCATGTAAATACTTCCAAGGTGATATAGACACTAAGAAGGAAAGAAATAAAACCAAAGGGGGAGTCGGAGGGAGAGAGTCCAAGCCAAGACAACCAAATACCGTCCCTTCTGCCTCTCACAACTATTCTGCCCCAAAATAGGAAAAAAACATAACAAAACGAAAGTTGGCAAAACAACCTACCCTGACACTCCTCCCCAAAGGTATTTTCTCCAAAACCCCAGTGTATATGGTATTAATTATGTGGAAAGCGGCAATAAAAACACGTAATAAATAAATAAATAATAATTATTGGGATTATAAGGAAAAAATAGGCAGATAAAACACAGCAAAGGGGAGATGGAGTTGGTTCGTCTTCTGAAATTTTGTTCTCAAGCTTCCGAAACAAACGTTCTTTTCTGAGGTAATTAAACATCACTACTTAATTTAACTACCTTAGGAACCATATTTTTTCCCAACAGGTGAAGTTCACATAGCTCAACAGAAGAGTCAGCAGGAAAGTATTACAGACCATAAATGCTAATGCTTTAACAACTAGCTTCAGATATTTTTCTGGAGCTCCGCAAATTGTTAATAGCCCAACTCTTAATGTAGTGTATGGGTCTATAGCTGTATGCTTGTAATAGTGTATTATTGGGAAATACCAAGTATATCAAATAACTAATATATCTACAGCTGGAGTTGAATATACTCAGTGTAAAAGGTTATTAGAGGACTTGCACTTGTGCTGAAATCCAGTATGTTTTATTGGGAAGTCTAAATTGAAATGATATGGGGGCTTTCAACATACTCATATTGTATGCCCAATTAATGCCCTTATTCAATAAAGCACTTTAGCACACACTTAATTTCACGAATGTAGTAGTCCCATTGACTTTAATGGGATCTAAGCATGTGCTTAAAGTTAACCACATCCTTAAGTGAGTACTGCCAATTTCAAACATTCAAACATCAGGCCCATAAAAATCATGATATTTTAACTCCTATATGGGATTTCCAAAATTGGAGCTAAAGAGTATATATGGTCTGCATAGAAATAAACTGTGGCATTTACCAATCCTACCTGGTGAATTTGAACATGCAAGAACTTCTATTCCTTTACCAAAAATGCAAGAACAAATATTATTGTTGTGAGGATTTATGCAACAAATATTTTGGCAAATTATGTGGCTTTAAGGACTTTGGGAAGTTTTGGATGCAGCTATCAGTGATGCTAACTTTATGCATTCCTGATCTATAGAACACACAACTTTTGTAGTAGATTTTTAAAATGTATATATGTCAAGGTTCCTTCCCCACTCTGAACTCTAGGGTACAGATGTGGGGACCTGCATGAAAGACCCCCTAAACTTATTTTTACCAGCTTAGGTTAAAAACTTCCTCCAGGAACAAACTTTGCCTTGTCCTTGAACCCTATGCTGCCATCACCAAGTGTGTTAAACAAAGAACAGGGAAAGAGCCCACTTGGAGATGTCTTCCCCCCAAAAATATCCCCCCAAGCCCTACACCCCCTTTCCTGGGGAAGGCTTGATAAAAATCCTCACCAATTTGCATAGGTGAACACAGACCCAAACCCTTGGATCTTAAGAACAAGGAAAAAGCAACTGGGTTCTTAAAAGAAGAATTTTAATTAAAGACAAAGTAAAAGAATCACCTCTGTAAAATCAGGATGTAAAATACCTTACAAGATAATCAGATTGAAAACACAGAGAATCCCTCTAGGCAAAACCTTAAGTTACAAAAAGACACAAAAACAGGAATATACATTCCATTCAGCACAGCTTATTTACCAGCCATTTAAACAAAAGGAAATCTAATGCATTTCTAGCTAGATTACTTTGTAACTTAACAGAAGTTCTGAAGAGCATTCCTGACCTGGTCCCGGCAAAAGCATCACACAGACAGACAGACCCTTTGTTTCCGCCCTCCCCCCCTCCAGCTTTGAAAGTATCTTGTCTCCTCATTGGTCACTTTGGTCAGGTGCCAGCGAGGTTACCTTAGCTTCTTAACCCTTTACAGGTAAAAGGACTTTGCCTATGGCCAGGAGGGATTTTATAGTTCTGTATACAGAAAGGTGGTTACCCTTCCCTTTATATTTATGACAATACAACAAAGCTTTCATATATTGATAAAAGATAGCATAAACACATTACCTGTAAAACAATAAGGACAAATTGAAATATGTAATAATGCGCTATGACCTAAGTAATATTAAATTCTGATGATCAGCCAGAAAGTAACACACTGATAAGGAAAAATGAGTACTTCACAAAATGTATGCAGCACTGTTCACACAATGCCTCTTAGTACTGACAATAAAGGCAACAGTTTAAGGACAACATAAACCAGATGCAAAACTAAGGAGACAGAAAGTTAAAACAGGTATTTTCCCGTCATCTTTTATGATAGGAACCATGTGTATTTTATAATATCACTGTATCTCAGTGTATTATACTATTTCTATAGGATTTTTCTATGCAGCATTTTGTTAATCTTAGTTTCGGAATCCACAAAACTTTTAACCGGTCAAATATTATCAATATTATCAATTTGGCAGAATTCTTTGCTATGTTCACTTGTTTCAGCAAAGTCAAGAAATTCTAATGCATTCCTCTCCTCTTCCAGTTATCTAGACAAATATTTATGGAAAGTAGTCTGTATTTTGCGCCACTGTCCGAAATGAGCAGGGAGTTCCCCTCCCACCCATTATACGTATCTAACAAGGAATTGTGTAAGATTTCACAGTAAACTGTGAACAGCTAATTGTGTATATGCACATAGCTTCTTTAGTCTTTATTAACAACAAGGAGTCCGGTGGCACCTTAAAGACGAACAGATTTATATGGGCATAAGCTTTCATGGGTAAAAAACCACTTCAGGTGCAACAAGGTGTCTTTAAGGTGCCACCGGACTCCTTGTTGTTTTTGGGGATACAGACTAACACGGCTGCCCCCCCATACTTTAGTTTTTATTGCATGTAGTGTTCAGACTGTAGTAATCAAAATATTGTAGTTGGTATTGAGTGACTGTAATCATACCTATTACAACAGGGCACAGAGGAAAAAGGGGATTTGGGTGACTTTCACTGAGCATTTGTAGTTATACACAATTATTGTTCTTCCATATCTAAGGAAAAACCTGCAGGGTAAAGGGTGTCATTTTTATTTACAGATTACAGGAGAAATCTTTCTATAGGGAAAACAATTCTATGTAACATGCACACACACATTCAGATCAGGAAACCACTTTAATAATAACTGAGCTTTAATCTGTGGTTTTTTCATATCTTCTCTTCGTAATGCTTTACATTATAGTTCACAAACACACATTTAAATGCAGATGCATGTAGACAGTTTTAAGATTTTAAAAAGATACCAGCTTCAGCTTCTTTGTGGAAAAAAATGTACTAAAGTGAGTGAAGCTTATCTATTACTATAGATGGATTTTAATCCCGAGTGAAGTCCTTATTCATTTATTAAATGGAAATAAGTTAATTATTAAAACTAAATACTTAACATGTATTTGGAAACGTCTGTTTAAATCAGTGGTGTTAACTTATGGTCTGGGGACCAGTTGTGTTACTAAGCCATGCTGCCTTCTACAATAACAAAAATGTGTACACAACACAGCATATGTTAGCCTTAAAAATCTGATGTCCTCATTTTACTGACCTGTCAAAGGCAATATTCATTATTCCTCAAATGTTAAGGTTAAAGTCTTCTCAAATTGATGTAGGTATCCCTACACTGATTTTCAGTATGCAGGATTTATGGCTATGCCAAGATATATTTATTCTGTATCATTTTATTTGTGATGACAATTATGTTGACCATACACAGATTAAATTAAATATAAATATTTGTGTTATGCTCACTACCTTGGTATTTAAGTGATTTATCATGGGAAGAATAGTTTTCAGAAGAAAATAGATGGTCACTATTCCCCGGGCCAAAGAAGGTGTAATGTCTGGAATCTACCACCATTCTTAGTGCAAGTGGGTTGAGCAGGTGGTTGTGGCAGAGGTGGGGTATCGTGGCTTCTGCGACCAGAGTTAGCTCCGTTCCAGCTCCTGCTGCTGTTACTAATATCCCGGATTGAGGTCCTGAGGTCTTCTTCTGCTATCTGCACCTCGGGGCCAGGGTATAGACTCTAAGGAACCTGAGGATGGCTCGAGAGTCTTTGAAAGAATGGAGGGTCTCGTCTGTTTTCTCACTGAAGACCTTTTTGTGTGTCAAAGGGGAAGTCCTCTATGGTGGTTTGGACCTCCTTGGGGAACCTGGATGACTGCAGCCAGCAATTCCTGCAGATCACGGTTGCCAAAGACCAAGAGGCAATGTTGGCCACATCCACAACAACCTGGAGGCCCACCTTGGCCAGAAATCTCTCCTTATCCAATAGCACTTGCAGCTGTTGTTATTTGTCTCATGGCAGCTGGTCTTTGAACTCCGTTAGTTTAGTGTAATTGTGAAAATCATATTTCACCAGCAGAGTGAATGTTGCATGTCCTGAACTTCCTCCAGTGGGATCCCGAGATCCATTGTCACCAGCTGGAGTGGTTCTTGGTACTGGAAGTTGTCGTCCAGCGGGGAGAGTGAGGCAGGAATGAGTGCCTTTTCTGGGGATGGAAAAGTAGCAGTTGGGACTGCCAGAACTGGTTCCATCTTTTCTTCCTCATTCTCATAAACAGATGGTGCTGGAGGGTGAGCGGTGAATGGCCTATAAGAAGCCACCAATGGTGCCCCGTGGCCCCAGTACAGATCCCAGGGTGGCCAGTAGGGCCAAATATAATGGTCTCTGGCCATTGGTGGGCCCCACAGATAACACTACCAAACCAGAGGGATTGTAAACTGGGGATATGGCAGTCTGAGGTGTGAGTCCAGACTCTGAGACGTGGCAGGGGAAAAGGAAGGCTCCACATCTTGAGGGTATATCTACATTACCTGCCCGATTGGCAGGCAGCGATAGATCCAGTGGGGGTCGATTTATTGCATCTAGTCTAGACATGAGAAATTTTTCCCCGAGCGCTCTCCTGTCGACTCGTGTACTCCACCATCGCAAGAAGAGCAGGTGGAGTCAACAGGGGAGCAGCAGCAGTCGACTCACCTCGGTGAAGACACCATGGTAAGTTGATCTAAGTACATCGACTTCAGCTATGTTATTCACATAGCTGAAGTTGCGTAGCTTAGATCAATCCCGCCCCCCCAGTACATGAGAGGTCCTTGGACTCCGAGGACAGTTCTGGGAATGGCAGCGCTGACAGTACCAGAGGATCACGATGTAGCAATGGGACATCTCGTCCCAGTGATGGCAGCAATGGTTTGTCCACTGGAGAGGAGAGGAAGAAGGTGAGTGGAGGGGCGGAGAGAAATGGAGACCATGGGTAAGGGAGGAGCAGCTCCTCTGTTGACAGCAGTGGTTCCAGGTGCCTGGAAGTGTGGGGAGTCATGTGCGACAATCCTGTAAGGATACAGGTGGTGTCAGCAGACCTGGTGGGGTACGCGGCAGATGCACCAGTGAATACCGGGAAAGCTGACAGTACCTCTGGATTACACTACCATTTTGTCTTATCCTCAATTCTGGAAATCTTAGGCAGCAGTCTGGGGAGGAAATGACTTACAAATAGGACAGAGAGTAACGTGGGCCCCACCAAGGTAGTACAGACAGCACCGGTGTTCATTGCTCACTGAAAATGAGAGCAGGCAAAAGGCACAGTTCTTGAAGCCAGGACCCTGGGGCACAGTACCCGGGAGGCCAGAGTTTCCCCACATAGGGGTGAAAACTACATCATACATCTACAAGTAACTACAACTACATAACACAAAAAACTATCTACAACTATATACAAGAGAAACGGACAGGGAATCACGCTCTTAGCACAGCTAAGAGCACAAAGGAATAGGGGTTCCGACTCTAGCCATGAGGCAGTAAGAGGGAACTGGAGCAGCATTTACCCACACGGCCATATTATAGCCTCAACTGCAAACATGAGGGGGACACATGCACGGGTCAACGGACACTGCTGGGAAACCCTTCCAGCTCCAGTGCATGGCGCACATGTGCACCCTTTTGGAATCCATATAGGGACCACCGCTCAAAGAAGAATAAGAATGATACTTCACCCATTAATGTTTATGCAAAACATTAGAGTTTAAAATGAATAATTCCAAGAAATGTTTAGCTGTGGATTATCAAAAATATTACGTACTAGAAAATCAGAGATCACATGACAACATTGCTGTACCCCTTATCTTGTTTACAGGCACAAAAAGGTTAAAAGAAAAAAAATCCACAAAACAAACAAAATAATGGCATGTAGCATGCACATCAGAGATCAGTTTTGGGTTCTGATTCAGTACAGCACTTTAGCACATGCCTAATCCTAAACATATATTTCCCATAGACTGCAAGAGAATTACTCATTTACTTAAAATTAAGCACATGCTAAGGGACTTAGTGCAGCCCTTAAGCCATTACTGTTTGTAATGGACATTTTAAAATGTTAAACTTGCTCAACATTACAGAATGTATAAAATGTTCTTTATATTTGGGTCATGGCCAGGCAGTGGTGGGTTGTAAAACTATTTACCCCAATTATCTTCCACATACCTAATCACAATGTATGGATATTACCATGTTTTCTACTTTTCATGCTTTTTTAATTTTGTCCCTATGAAATTGTGTTGTTTAATGATTTCTCTTCTTAATTATATTTACTTTATTTTAGTTAATACTGTGTCCTGCCTTGAGTGCAGGGGGCTGAACTAATCTATTCAGGTCCCTTTCAGTCCTACACTTCTATGATTGTATGATTTTTTTCTATCTTTTAACAAAATAGTCAATTCCAAAACTTTCATCTTACCTATACAAATAGTATAATCCCTAAAATACCACATTTGCTTTCAATCAAATAAGATACAGACTTTTTAGTAAAGGGCTAGCTCAGTGCACTGAAGAAAGTGACAAACCAAGCAAAGCATAAATCTATGCGCTTTAAAGACATTAAAACACAATCTACTGACAAAGACAAGGATGCAGATAAAAACCTATTATGTTTTATATTCCAGTGATCATCTTTGTCAATGACCTGTCCTATATCATCCACAATAAAAAATAATAAAAATGGTTCATGCCAACATTACTTATAAAATGAATTCTTTTACACACAAATGAATACAATTTTAATAAAAATAAATGGCTTATAAGCAAGACAAACTGAATTTTAAAAAACAATGAAAATTTAACAGAAAATACTGCTTTTGATGGTCCATATCTAGCACACAAATAGACCTATATGATCCATTTGCAAATTATTATACTTTATTCTACATATCCTTAAATTATACATTAAAAGTCCTTTCCATCAGGCATGAAGGAAGAGATTTTCAGATACATCAATTTGGTCTTCCAACAATAAGTGCATAAATCAACTGGTTAATAATACACAGCAACAAAACACAACAAAGGGAGTACAGTAATAATCTACCGGTGCATGCCTCAGGCACACATCCACCAGTTGCCTTCTAATTCCTGCCTTGGTTTACTTCTAGAAGCATATGGGGTTTTAATTTAACATTTAAAGAAATCCCTTTAAACAAAAAAGTTTGATTTTAGGTTGGTGATGATGCTCTAAAACAGGGGTCTCAAACTCAAATGACCATGAGGGCCACATGAGGACTAGTACATTGGCCCAAGGGCCGTATCACTGACCACCCCACCCACTGCTGCCCCGGCCCTGCCCCCACTCCACCCCTTCCGTGAGGCCCCGCCCCTACCCCTCTTCTTCCCACCCCTTCCCTGAAATTCCCCTCCAACTCCGCTCCCTCCCTGCCCCCAGGGGGTGCAGGAGGGGTGCAGGGTGCAGCAGGGGGCTCAGGGCAGTGGGTTGGGGTGCAGGGTGGGGCAGGGGGTCAGGGCGCAGGAGGAGTGCGGGGTGCAGCAGGGGGCTCAGGGCACGGAGTTGGGGTGCAGGAGGTGTGCAGGGTGTGGCAGGGGCCTCAGGGCAGGGGGTCATGGTGCGGGGTGCAGCGGGAGGCTCAAGGCAGGGGGTTCGGCTGCAGGAGGGGTTCGGGGCGCAGGTCTGGCCCGGCACGCACAGGGGTCAGGGCAGGCTCCTTCCCTGCCTGCCTGCCCTGCCCCCGCTCTGCTCCGGGAAGTGGACAGAACCTAGGGGAGGGTGGAGGCCCAGGGGTCTGTGTGTTGCCCTGGCCGCTCCTCCTGGTGCCTCGCCAATGGGAGCTTCGGGGGAGGTACCTGGATGAGTGGCCAGGGCAACACAGAGACCTCTGGGCCCCCACCCTCCCCCAGGTCCCGGCTGCTTCCCAGAGCAGTGCGGGGGCAGGCAGGCAGGCAGGGAGAGAGCCTTCCCTGCCCCTGGTGCACGCCGGGCCGGAGCCGCTCTAGGTAAATGCTGGGGGGGGGGTGCCCCGGGGAGCTGGCAGGCCACAGAAAATAACCCCGTAGGCTGCATGCGGCCTACAGGCCGTGTGTTTGAGACCCCTGCTCTAAAACATGTAATTCCAAAGAAAAGTGGTTCATAATAGAAGAAGAAGAGAATTTAGTAGGAAAAATATTTCAGCACCATTTCTTAACTGTCCTCTAGAGATTTATTGTTAATTTTCCAGTTTTGTGAGGTCCCCTGAACAATTCGGAGTCTTAATAATGCAATAAAACTACAATTATGTCATTTACATGGTGAGAAATATATACACCTGTGGTAAGGAGCTTACAATGTATGGGCCCAATACAGCACATGCACACAAGAAACTTTACTCAGATGAGTAATGCCATCATTTTCAAAGTTGCTCACATGCATGTTTACAGGAACAAACTGTGGCATGGAATAACAGTGCAGGAATGTGAAGAAGTAGAGAATGAGGGTGCATCAGATAAGGTGGAGCTTGTGTGCACTGCACCACCAGGCTACAGAGGGAAGCAGTGATTCCCTCTGAAGCACCCACCAGGAGATGCACTAGCAGGGGGACTTCAAAAATAAATTGTTGCTTCCCTGTATAGCCTTGACACAAATGGCAAGGCTGCTCTTAGCAAAACGTGTAGCTGGTTTAAGGCTCTCAATCAGTTTATACATAATGCTGAAATGTAAAAGAAGCCCTTCTTATAGAACGGAAGTGTGTGTGTACACAACAAAAGGGAAGAGGCCGCTGTCATGGAGAGAGAGGCACTGTATATAAAACAAAAATAGACTAGGTATAAATAACTAGACCAGGGAAGAAGCAGATTGTTCTCTGCCAGAGAACTGGAGAAACAGCGAGGCTACTGGAGAGAGGAAGTTTAGGGACCAGGCTTTGCCACTTTTTATCCCCTCCCTCCATTAAATTTTTATCTCACCCATTCAGCATTATAGCAATATTTTTTGTCTTTTTATTTCAGAGCTCCATATGGAGAATGACTGAGACAGCACAAAAGAGGCCCCAAACAGCCAATCAGAATGTGGCTTTTCACAAACATTAACAAAAGCAATACTCTGTTATAATTCACAGCAACTTAGCCAATTTCCGATGGAATGTTTCTGGACAGCAATGGAATATCAGAAAAGACATAATGCAAATATTAAGTATAAAATCTGTGAAAATTACAGGAAATAAACACCGATTATATTTTGCAAAAACACAAGTACATCTTTTGCTCACTCTATACAAAGGCATTTGCAATTGAGCTGTTTTATATCTTTCAAAGACAGAATCAATGTTGTAGCTGAACTCATTCTGTCAGGGACAGGACTTGAGATCAGCTGTTTTATATAAATCGATTGTGTAAGATACAAAGTGTTTTGGTATTAAAACACTTCCATAAAAGAAATAGAATTAATTAATAAACAGCTTCAATGCAACTCAATTATTTGGAAATAATTACAGTTTCACTTCATTCAAGGCAAAAAAATAATTCTACTGTATTCTTAGAACAATTTTTTTTTGAAATGCTGTTTCACCAAACGTGTTTTGATACAAAAAACACAGCAACAGCTGAAAAAATATTCGACTTGACCATTAATCAAAGAGTGAGACAGATCCTCAGCTGGTATAAACTCTTGAAACTCCATTGATTTCAACTGCTGACTTCAATGGCGTTAAACCAATTTTCTCTAGCTGGGGATGTGTCCCAATATATTTCACATACCTATACACATCCAAATGCTCCAGTGGGTCTCCAACTTTTGTACTGGTGACCCCTTTCACACAGCAAGCCCCTGAGTGCAACCCCCACCCTTATAAATGAAAAGCACTATATATATATATATATATATATATATATATATATGTTTAACACTATTATAAATGCTGGAGGTGAAAAGGGGTTTGGGGGTGGAGGCCACATAATAACCACGTGACCCCCTAAGGGTTCACGATCCCCAGTTTGAGAACCCCTGTCCTATACGCAGAAACCATTTAGATACAGTCCCAAGAAACTGTATCATAATAGATTTTTTAAATCTAATTTATCTGACATCATTCATTCATCCTATTCAAACACATATTTTGTTTTACACATGATTACACATCAAGTGTCAGATTACAATACTATTGCTAGCATTGAGTAGTATTTTATTTCATAAATAGGCCTAATGACTTGAATAAGGCTATTTGTAGAGTTAGATACTTTTCAACGTAAGTAAGAGTATCAAAACATGGCCCTATATATGCTGAGTTATATCTAACCACAATACAGGACTTGAACTTACAAACCTTATCACCACATAAAATATTTATTCCTGAGTGTTATTTCACTGAAGATATTGGTATAGCACTAGTATTAACCACTGCATACTCTAGTAATGGTTTGCAGAATCCAATCCATACATGATGTTTTATAACTACTTTAGATTTCTCAGAGCACAAATGTTCAAGGTCCTTACTCTGGTATGAAAGAATAGGGTAAAAAAATTCTCAAAGATAAAACTGACAGAGCTTTACATTTATCCTTTGCAATGATTTGCTCTAAATCTGGCATCTGCTAGTAGAAGAATAAGTAAATAAAGAAAATGCATCTTAATGCATAGAATTTTTAATACCAGAGATCTAGGGGACTATTCACAACTTGTTACATGAGACTTTATTGTTAACTTGAGCTGCACACCTAATTCGCCTATCACTGCACTGACATTAACAATATTTGAGTCATATTTTTTCTTTGGATTCTTAAGTAGAAAGTATTTATTACAATTTTATTTTTTCATAACTGAATGGAAAATGATCACAAACCAAACAGATTGCACAAATTACATTGCCAATGTAACAAGAAATGTTTTGTTTTTTATTAATAAGAGGAAGAGGAGGGACAAAAAGTCCATGTTTCATTGTAGAACTGACTTTGTATCAGTGAAAAATACAGAAATTTAAAAAAGAAAACATTACCTTAATATCAAAAGCTCCTAGTTGGCCCACTTGGTTGTAAAGTTCTAATTGATCCTTGACGGGAGATACCCACAGTATCAGCTGACTTAACTGTTGTTCAAACTGGGTGAAATTATTTAGCAGATGCTCAATTTCTCTTTCTTTCTCCGGTAGATCTTTGGATACCTTAAAAATACCAGAAATTTGATTTGAGAAAAAAATAAGCTACATATAGCAACATAATAGTACACTCTTTTATTGTTAAGAGAGCATAAATCATATGCACACACTGGGTGGGAGTTAAAGAAATAAATGCACATATTAAAGGACTGTACTACACAATTGCATATATTTACCACAACACTCCCCCCTGGAAAACAAGTGATGTCACATTTCTCATGTTTTCAGTTATTCAGATGTACACTGTGTGCTACATAAAGGAAGGTTGTTTTCTCAGGAGGTGAAACTGTTTCAGCATCAAACCTTTTACTTTGAATATAACATTTTAACAATGAATATACAAATCTGAAAAGGGTTAGCAGTTTATTTAAGTTCAGACAAACATTCAAATGTCCAGATGCTAATTCAAACTATCTAAACCTCTTAAATCTGGAAATCTCATGAGAACATGGGTTTTCTTAAAAGATCCTTTCTTAAAAGATCCTTAAAGATCCTTCTGCTTGTTTCCAGTCAGGTTGGAACATGGAAGTACAGATAAAAAAAGTACACAAACAAAAGAAAAATAATAAGGGGAATATATATATATATATTTACTAGTGCCTCCAGTCTGAGTTCTACTTGTTCAGTTTTTAGGCAAAGCCCAAGGCAGGTTCATATTTATCCACAGCAATTCTCCTATTCTCAATAGCATCAGAAAGGAAGATTTACTAGATGGTATAGCACTAGTCCACAACATAGAAGTGCTTGAAATTAAGACAAGAATAAGATGGACATAAAAATAGTAAAGAATAAAAAAATCAACGTTTTCTTCTTTCCAGCATCCTTTAAACCAATGCGGTGCTCACGTAGTATTAAAAAAGATGGCAATTAATTATTCAACTTGGACAAAAAAAGTGGGTCTGCTCTGCAGATTAAGAAAATCAGTCTTCCCTGTGGCCACTGTTTCTAAGAGCAGGCTTTTACTAAAATGGCTCTTTTAAAAGTAGCAAAATGAGGGAAGCATCTGATAAACACAATATTCCCTTTGGAGTTGCACTATATTAATGGAAGCACTACTATGCTATTGGCTGACTACAAAAATATTACTGATGCATACTACCTACTAATCTTTCATCTCCGTTATTTACATAACACAATAAATCTAAATCCATTAGAGACCAGAATGCAATGAAGGTTTCTATGAAAAACACAGCTGAGATAAAGGAAGGAAAATATGATTCTCATGACACGTAATTTTTACTTTGTTTTTCCAAACAATATTCAATTTGAAAATATCAATTAGACTAAATCAAAGGAACAACACTGTTGTATATAGTTTATTTTAGAACATCAACAGGTTTTTGTCATTCATATATTTCCCCAATATGTTAACTGATTTTCACTGTTACTATTTTTCCTTACTTCTCTAACAAAGTGGTTCACAACCTGTGGTGCAATCAGCACACAGTTGCGGCCCATGTAGATGTATAGGTAGTATATATATAGTGTGGGTGTGACCCTAACAACACAGAACGCTGCATATACAGCCCACAATGGTAAATAGGCTGAGAACCTCTGCTCCAACATCTATTAAGAGCTGACCAATAAGTCAAATCCCTTTTTGTTTTCTCTTAATCTTGTTAAGTATAATAAAATCACTTCCACTCATAGTACAGCATATGTCCCCTGAGGTGAAGGAAAACAATTAAAAATGCATCCATTTCCCTTACGTGTTAATTCAATATCTATGCAGACATTGGCTTAATTTCACAGAAGATTAGCTTCATCTTTCTTGCAACATTTGAATGTTAATCTGCAATGTTTAGAAACTTTAATATTAACATAAACATTTCAACAGAGATATTATTCTTGAAAGTAAACAGGTGATCAGAGGTCCATTATATAAATGTAAGCCTACTCCTTAAAGTTTTAAACAAACTAATTTCAAATCAACATTTATCAGGGGTGTTAAGGCAAGTGTGTTAATAAGAAGAAAAGAAACATTAATGTGATGGTTTTCTTTTTCCAAAAAGAAGAGTATAGTTAGCTATATTCAGCTTCTAACATCAACACGTACAAATAATGCGTAAACTAAAACAATTAGGTTTTACGGTCCGCATTATAAGTTATTGACCCTGAAAATATCATGTACACAGGAAAGATGACTTAATAAAATGAGCTCTCTACCTTTCCAGACTCCTGTAGTTCTTTCAAGAGTTTGATTTGTCTTGTGAAACCCCAAGTTTCACCTCACTTAAAAGCTTACAAAATCAGACATAAAAATGCAAAAGTGTCACAGAACACTATTAATGAAAAATTGCTTAATTTTTCATTTTTACCATGGTATTATAAAATAAACAAATTGGAATATAAATATTATACTTATATTTCAGTGTATAATATACAGAGCAGCATACACAAGTCATTGTCTATGAAATTTTAGTTTGTACTGACTTCGCTAGTGCTTTTTATGTCACCTGTTGTAAAACTAGGCAAATATCTAGATGAGTTGATGTACCCCCTGGAAGACCTCTGAGTGTAGGTTTGCCAACTTTCTAATTGCAGAAAACTGAACCTCCTTACCTTGCCCCGTCCCTTCTCCAAAGTCTCACCACTGCTCACTCCATCCCCACTCTCTTCGTATAGTTGCACCTCAGATATAGTTCCAAAAGTTCACTGTCTTCCTTCTAAACAGAATAATCCCTGGAGTTTTTGTTTTTTTCCTGCAGCCCCCACAAGCAATTTGCACAGGGCCAGAGAGGGAGCATCTCTCTCCCCTCCCTTCTCCCCCCACATGACAGGAATATGTGAATAACCTTTTGACGACCTCCTTTAACTCGCAGACCTAGTGAACATAATTTTTAGTAAGTACATACAAAGAAAAGGAGTAAGTGTGGCACCTTAGAGACTAACCAATTTTTACATACATAACTCCACACATATTTTCCATATATACATCTCAAAATGATTATGATGACCATCATGACTCAGGTTTTCATTAAAGATGACATTCTTTGGTGGACTAGTATGTAGACACCAGACCAGGGGATTCCTATAACCCCTTATGTACCCCTGTGACCTCTGCCAGCTGATATCAAGAAGTTCTGGGGTGGTCATACTCTGTTCATAGAAGAGTTTAATCCTGAGCTAAATACTGTAGCACTGGCATGGGATTATCTTTTTAAGAAGAAAAACTAAATTTGTAAAATGGTTAATATTTTGGAAAAAAATATTGTATAGAGTCTATTATATATGTAAGATTCCATGTCCACTAATTTATCATGCAAACAAAAAAGTCATATCTATAAGATGAGTTAACTTCTTAGATGAGGTCTTGAAAAGCATCCAATATTATTCTATATATTCCTAAACCTAGGGCATGAGACTTATTACTCAACATAAAGAAACAAAGACGAGGACTCCAGTAATAGTTATTTTAAAAGCACCTGAGATTAGCAGATTTTGACAGTATGTCAATCAATGAAACCCTTGTAAGAGCCAAGGAGGGTGTTCTATGTTACCATATGGGAAACCCAAATTCTCTCACTGCTGAGAGAAGTCTCAGGCAAGACTATTATGAAGTGAATGCAACAGAAAAGGTTTGGGACCTGTTCAATACATTGT
Organism: Eretmochelys imbricata; assembly: GCF_965152235.1. Lineage (NCBI taxonomy): Eukaryota > Metazoa > Chordata > Testudines > Cheloniidae > Eretmochelys > Eretmochelys imbricata. The sequence continues at coordinate 149,428,761 of NC_135572.1, forward strand.
TTTTACCATAGCCAGCTGACACCAATCAAGAAAAAGTCTGGTCAGCTAGAGGAAATTAGAAGCACTTCTCCCAGCCAAGGGAGGAATGGGAGAAAACAAGCTAACAAGTTTTAAGATAGAGTTTGATAAATTTATGAAGGAAATTATATGATGAGGTTGTCTGAGATAGCAGGGGACTGCATTCAATGACATAGGAGGTGCCTTCTAATCCTGGATTGCTCCATACATAGGAATATGTATTAATAACCTGGTACACTGGCTTGGCTGGCAGCAAATCAACAGAACATAGAAAGATACACCTTTGTCTGCCTCCAGAGAAAAGTGGATCTGGCAGAAAGGTGGATTAAAGAAAGAGACTCTGACTTTAACATCAAAGAACCTTTGCAATTTTGGCCAGGTGTGTCAAAATATTAATTGTAAAACTTTGGATACTGAAATTTGGTACTTCAGTTGAAGAGTTAAATTAGACCGATTGACAGCTTAAGTAATAGAATAATTGAAAATATTTAAGCTCTAAATTGGCAAACAGTAGATGATGCTAATTTTATATAAATTGACCCAGGTTTTCACAAGATGTTCATTACTGTTGTAGTCTTAAAATGAATACCATTTTGAAGCAATTTAATTTTACATCGCTGAATATTCATATTTTTTACTGTCTGCATTTAATATAAATTTAAAAAAAACTACCAGAAAAGTAATTAACATCTTGGGGAAATATTGGAATGTTCTGAGAAGTTTGAATAAAATATCCTCAGCTCAAAAGTTTGAATCTTTATACAAATATTTTCATATCTCCGCTCTTACAGACCTAAGAAATAATCCCAAGGGCTGTTTCCAACCTTAGGTGTTAGATGACCTTTTATCCCTCATTAGGAGCTTAACTATCACTACAACAGGCCCTTCCCCTTCCTTTTTCCTTTAATGTAAAACTGCTCACACTATTGTGCTTTGAAACTTTTCCTATGAATTTTTTTTTTGGCTGATTGTTCAGCTCAAAGATATTCCTCTGTACATTGCATACTGAGACAGAAGCAATGTGGAATGCAAAATCACTGCTGTAGTCCAAGGCAGAAAAGACAGTGACAAAGTGAAGAAGAAATCACTGCAGTTGCAATCTAGGCAGTTAGGCTGGAGTGATATTAGAAGACAAAAAAAAAAGTGAAAAAGTGTAGCAAGTCTGGAAGAAAACAGTTTAACCTAGGATTACAAACACTAACTGTAACTGTACAAACACTAACTGTTATTGCATGGCATTATTAAAGGATAGAGTACAGTTATGTGCACTAATTATGCGTGTCCATAGCTTAACATGATTGGCTTACTTTTAAGTTTAACCTTAATTCAGAATTTCCTGGGTCTATAGTGTTCATTTTACCCTAAAAGTATTGATGCACTTACTGATCTTTTAGTATAATTCAAATTTTGGTAATGAGAAGAGTAGAATGATTCACCTGGCTCTAAAAAACCTCCTACTGGGTTGTTCATCCCCCCCAGCCCATGTTCAAATAAAATCTATTAGTAACCACATATTATGTCTTACTACAAATATGATTATGTTATTAATATTACTGTAAAAGTTGTCATAAATTCATTACAAATGTGAATGAGAGGGGATAAAATAGTTCTAATTAAATGTGGATTCTTAAAAAGTACATAAGATACATCAACTGCCATGAATTTTTACTGCACATTCTTTTATCTTAATTATGAACAGAGAGAAAACAGGTTCTAACTAAAACTATCATTTGACATAATAGCATAGTGTGAAATAGTCCACTGTGTCACAGAGGGTTTGGCCATGGAAGGTGTTAGGTTTAATTTAAAAAAAAGATTAAAAATCTATCTTTTGAAGAAAAGACTGTTTTGGATTACTTACAGGACAGTAGCTGCATCTTGCAACAAAATACTAAGAATTCTAGGCGCAGAAGTCATACCGACATTTCTTTGTTGTTGTTGTTGCTGGATTTTTGTTTGTTTGTTTTTAAGTATCCTAAATTTTCACATAACCATGCAGGGTTCATGAAACATTAAGAATCTTAATGGGATAAGAGAGAGAGAAAATGTATGTCTAGTAAAAGATTTATTGACCTATCTGACAATTAAGCAGTCAATGCATGTGGCTTCCCAGAAGAAGACGCATAGCTGCAATATCTAATAATGATCAGAGGCAAAGGTGAATGCAAAACAGAGAGAGGCCACAACTTTATTAATTTAACAATGGGTGGGGCACTATCTGCCCCTTCCCTCTGACACTGCAGATATTTAACTAGGTCCAGTTTGAAGTTACAGAGAGCACACCATATAACCAATGAGTTGGGACAGATCCTTGTAAGTCTAACCCCTAGGACTCAGCTCAGTTTTGAGTGTGCTCATTCTCTCCACCTCTCACAATGGGGGCAGAAGGCAGCAAGGTGGACCATCAGTTTGACAATTTTAGGTCTCCCCTTCTCCTTACAGGCACCCTACCCATGTCAAGCTTTCTTTTATCTCTGGGAGTTGGTCCTTTAGCTTTTGCCTGCAGTAGACACTGGCCAAAAGTTGTGACAGACATTACTGTATTATTTCCTAACAGTGAAATTCCTGCATCCTTTTAACCTAAGCACTGCAATGCTCTGAGGAAGCTGAAAAACCCTCTAGACTCTTACAAGTTCTGGGTCAAGGGTAAAAAATTCCTGAACTATAGGGAGGAAGGGCAGGGCAGCAATCATGGTGAGATGTCCCCCAGATGACTGGGAGGGCTTTACACTGAGTGGCAACATGAGAGAAACTCAAATCCCCTTGCTCCCACCTGACTGGCCAATGGGAGACAGAGAAGCCCCTCGCTCTCCCCCAGACACACACTGATGTCCATTGTGAGGCAGGAGAAGGGGCTCAGCTCCAGTATGTCTGGGCACAGGATCTCCCTGTGACAGACCTTACATACTACTATAATAATTGTTGTACAAACTATATCTTGTGAGGTATCATTTGAAAACTCATAATTTGATGGTCAATATGGTCCTGATAAAATACATGTGGCAACACATAATGTGAGGTTATTTGCATTTAAGCAGTAAACAGAGTCATCAAGCAGGAAGGAAAGACAAAGGAAGCTCAAATAGGTGGAAAAAAACAGCAGGGAATATCCTTCCATATAGATTTTTTGTCTCCTGAATCTTAGCTGGAAATGTTTTTTTTTCAAAAGGGGGACTGTAACTATAAAAAGGAGGGACAAATACCCCAAGTGACCCCCTCTCTCCATCACATTCATGGCACCTGAAGCAACAAAGGAAGCCTTTGCTGGATTCTGAGAGAAATTTGTTCAGTAAGACTGCTCAACGCATATGTTGGGAAAATTTGCATGACTGATATAGTTTGTTAAGTTAGACACCACTAGGAGTGTTCTGGGGGTCACCTGCTATATAACCAAGGCTGGTAAGAGCCAAGGTCTGGCTCGCTGCAGCACACAGGGACATAGCTGGGACCGACTTGCATGCTGGCAGCTGGTTGTGAGCAATCCATACTGGAGGCTACAGCAGCAAAGCATTGTAAAGGGCAGGCCAGGTTAGAGGGCAGGCGTGACATAGCTACCCAATGGTCTGGATTGTACCCTGGTATGTCATAATGGTACCAACACTGTCAGCTACCTCTAAAGCGTACTGAGATTCCAACTATACTGGACCTCCTCTCTCTGAAAAAACTGGGGTTGTTCCTCAGCTTCTCACAAGTGCACCTGGCAACTACTAAAACCTCCCCCCGCCACAAGTGGACAGCTATATAGTCTTTGCCTATCTGGTTAGAAGGCATGAGTGACACAGCTACTCTTTAGTATGGCTTGTACCCTGGTGTGTCAAACCCCCTCTCCTTTTCAGAAGTTGGGTATCCTCCTGCTGGCCCAAGCAAATTCCCACCACCCTACCAAAACAGGGCACTGTGCCATATGATACACTTTATCACATCTTCCACGGTGATATGATGTGATATGCCATCAGTACAGCATGGCATGATTTAATATAACGCTACCCATCAAATGTCTGAAACACACATAGACTCTTTTACACTCCATGCAGAATTCGTACAGAGTAGTTCACTAGTTATGTTCATACCTGTCTCCTTTGTTGACAATATGTATCAAACAACCTGAAGATTCAATTATGGTCTCATTGACATTAATGACAAAGTTCCAAATAGATGGGAGCAGGACTGATCCCTTGAATTAGAAACAAGTGTTCAATTTGAACATTACTTCATTTCTAACTATGTGGACACAGTAAACTATCCCTCTGGGGTATCATTTTCTGAGGGTGAATAGTCAGGCATTTTGTTATTTTACATGTATGAATTAGGGAAATTCTGTAGAAATAGTTTTAGAAGAGTGACAAGGTGGACTGCATTACTAATCAGTGATATGCTAAACTTTCCCTCAATTAAAAAAAAAAAAAGCAACCACAACCAACAAACCAACAAAATTTGTTTTTGTCAAAGGGAGTTGTGTACATGTGACCAAGGACAGAATTTGAACATCAGATACAGGGAGTTCAATTTAAAATAATAAATAATACACAGAATACTTTATAATAAAATACATACACTGGGGTCATTACTACCAGCTCTGGCAATCAGCTGACACAGGCACTTAGTATTTTGTCAACTAAAAAAGTGCTAGACATATTTATATTCCTTATATTGCTTCAGGCTAATTCCTCTGGTGCCCTCTGGCAGTTTTCTACTGAACTACTTTAAATAGCTCCAGGAGAATTCCTCTTGCATATGTCCCCTAATTCCTGCTCTCATGTACTTCTTGCACACAGTTGGTTGTAGGGCTGCTACTAGCAAGTCAGACTCTTGTACTAGATTTGGACTAACTATTGAGTTTCTTTTACAGAGAGATACTAGAGATGTGTCTTCCATGAGATCCTTTCACGAACATCCAGGAATACTGTGGCCAGAAAAAAAGCAGTAAATGCTCAGAACATCCATAAATCCCAGTAATCCACAATTGTTGGACAACCTCTGGGAGCTATGGTTAGTGGGTGCCTGCCAGACTTTTATTTCCCTTCTCCCACTGAAGACTAAAGCAGTGTATAGCTTGGCTACTCCACAGAATCTGGACCTTTATATTGAAATAAAAAATAAATGAAAAAAACCCCACTTTTCTTTTAAAATAGTTATATTTCAAAACATATTTCTACATATGAAGCTGTACAGTGTGCACTACTAATTATAAAAAAAAAACGTATTTTCACTTAATGTATATGGATAATTCTGCTACTTATCTATTCTCCATAACAACGGTCTCCCTTTTAAGGAAACAGTTATTATACAGAGATTTTTACAAGCAAGAAGCCCCTTTCTCTAGCTAACTATCTCTTTGTAAGCTAACCATTATGTCTCAGTATCAGAGTGGAACATATAATTGGATCCTAAATGCAGCAATTCTGACAAACGTGATGGAGTACAAGTTTGAATAAAAAGAATGTAATATTCTTGATAGGTATGCTTATTCCAAAACAATTGCTGAGCTTCAGCAAGCATATGAAGTTTATTGAGACATTATAGATAAAACAACAGAGTACAGCATGCTAGTTTTATTTTACTGTTTAAACACTGAGGCACAGATGGGAGTTCAAATGTTTTGAGACAGTTAATCTTCTGAGGTATTTGGCTGCGTGATAGGTAGTATCTAATTCCCAAAGGTGCATACACATCATATGAAATAAATATAATAATATATTATGGTTGTCAAATTAAAAGACAAGCATAGGACACATTTTCTTGTTCCAGAAAGGCTGGTTACAGGGGATGGATTTAACTATGAACTAATCTAATATACAGTATCTTTATAACAACAGTAGTGCATTGTGTGGGTGCTGACAGTCAATGCTTGTCAACAGAAATACCACAGATATTCTAAATGGGGGAAAAAAATGGTATCTTGCATCCTGATCCTGCAAACTGTTCAGAATTGCTACCCTCTGTGTAGGTGCAGACATCTGGCTATATAAAGCACTTTGCAGGACCAGGGCCTTGGATACCATTTTATGGTGAATGGTGACGAATGCCAGCTTTTTAATATTCACCATCATTTACACACAGAAAAAGAGAAAATCTAATGCACTGGAAAAATTACTTTCCTTAGACAAGCGGGAATTAGGAGCAACTTCCATTTTGTCCCCCTTCCTCCCTCTTCAGCTAAGCGATGCTAGCAGGGAAAAAGATGGAAAGGAATGAGACAGGAGGAGACATCTGCATCAACTGCACAGCAGCCAACCTATGGGTATGTCTACACTATGAAATTAGGTCGAATTTATAGAAGTCGTTTTTTTAGAAATCGGTTTTATATATTCGAGTGTGTGTCCCCCCACAGAAAATGCTCTAAGTGCATTAAGTGCATTAACTCGGCAGAGTGCTTCCACAGTACTGAGGCTAGAGTCGACTTCCGGAGCGTTGCACTGTGGGTAGCTATCCCACAGTTCCCGCAGTCTCCGCTGCCCATTGGAATTCTGGGTTGAGATCCCAATGCCTGAGGGGGCTAAAACATTGTCGCGGGTGGTTCTGGGTACATATCGTCAGCCCCCGTTCCCTCCCTCCCTCCGTGAAAGCAAAGGCAGACAATTGTTTCGCGCCTTTTTTCCTGAGTTACCTGTGCAGACGCCATACCACGGCAAGCATGGAGCCCGCTCAGCTCACTGTCACCGTATGTCTCCTGGGTGCTGGCAGACGCGGTACTGCATTGTTACACAGCAGCAGCAACCCATTGCCTTGTGGCAGCAGACGGTGCAATAGGACTGGTAGCCATCATCGTCATGTCCGAGGTGTTCCTGGTCGCCTGTGTGATGTCGATCAGGAGCGCCCGGGCAGACATGGGCGCAGGGACTAAATTTGGAGTGACTTGATCAAGTCATTCTCTTTAGTCCTGCAGTCAGTCCTATTGAACCATCTTATGGTGAGCAGGCAGGTGATACGGATTGCTAGCAGTCCTATTGCATCATCTTCTGCCGGGCAGGCAAGAGATGAGGATGGCTAGCAGTCCTATTGTACCATCTTCTGCTGAGCAGCCATGAGATGTGGATGGCATGCAGTCCTTCCGCACCGTCTGCTGCCAGTCAAAGATGTAAAAGATAGATGGAGTGTATCAAAACAAGAAATGGACCAGATTTGTTTTGTACTCATTTGCAAACCCCCCCCTCCCCGCCCCCCATCTAGGGAACTCATTCCTCTAGGTCACACTGCAGTTACTCACAGAGAAGGTGCAGCGAGGTAAATCTAGCCATGTATCAATCAGAGGCCAGACTAACCTCCTTGTTCCAATAAGAACAATAACTTACGTGCACCATTTCTTATTGGAACCCTCCGTGAAGTCCTGCCTGAAATACTCCTTGATGTAAAGCCACCCCCTTTGTTGATTTTAGCTCCCTGTAAGCCAACCCTGTAAGCCGTGTCATCAGTCGCCCCTCCCTGCGTCAGAGCAACGGCAAACAATCGTGCATCTGAGTTGAGAGTGCTGTCCAGAGCAGTCACAATGGAGCACTCTGGGATAGCTCCTGGAGGCCAATACCGTCGAATTGTGTCCACAGTACCCCAAATTCGACCCGGCAAGGCCGATTTAAGCGCTAATCCACTTGTCAGGGGTGGAGTAATGAAATCGATTTTAAGAGCCCTTTAAGTCGAAATAAAGGGCTTCATCGTGTGGACAGGTGCAGGTTTACATCGATTTAACGCTGCTAAATTCGACCTAAAGTCCTAGTGTAGACTATGGCAGGATTGGAATCAAAGCAGGCTTTTGTTGAGCCCAGAACTTGTGAAACATAGAAACTGTCACAGGAACAGGAGTTACCATTTTCTGTCTCTAGCCCAAAGTGGAGAAAGTGTTCCTCACTCACACTCCTACTTTCAGAAAAGTTTATTCCTACTAAAATGTGCTTTCCAGGCCGTGTTGACTATCCCAGCGGGTCCTGGCATTTTATTTTCATATACCAGGTAGGATTTTTCTGTATACATTAACCACTGCATTTCTTTCTCCTGTATGAGTGTTGAACAGCCTATTTTGTGGTATACACTATGGATGGGAAAAAGAGGTATTTGCCTTGAGAGTAAATATTTCATTTTTCCTTTCTCAATTAGATATACAGGATTAGATATACCAGAAGGTATTAACACACTTTTATTTTCTATAAATATCAATCTTACTTTTAGGACTACTCAAGCAATCCATAAACAAAGGTTGTCTAGCTAAGGAAAATGGTCGAAGTTTAAGTCACCTGTAAGGGGGCTTAGTGCTTTTTCCACTTCTCTCATGGAGGTTGCAGGTAGGGAGTCATCTCCTTCCATGGATTGGAAACAAACCTATTATTGGAGACTGATACCACGTTGTTCATGGGAGGGGGTCTATGCTTTCCGTGTGGCCACTCGTGCACTAATATGACTTGAGTGCTTTAGTCAGATGAACCAGGGCAGGGAATGAAGAGGAGGTGTACCCAGCTAATGGTATAAGGTAGCTCACATGAAGAGACGTACTGCTCCCTATTAGTCGTGCACTAACTACCTGCTGGGAGGCAACAGCACACACAATTCATGTTAACGAAAAAAGCTGAAGTTAATATTGTCAGTTTTAACTAAATGTTACGTATGTATACTTCTGGTGCCTACCCCTGCACCACTGAAATCAATGAGAGTTTTACTGTTGGCCTCAGGGGGATGAGATAAAGCTCTTAGCATTCATTAAGTGAGGGAAGAACAGACACAAACAACGAGGCAAAATGAATTCACCATAGTTTAAGGCCAGAAGGGATCATTAGATTACCTAGTAGGACCACCGGTATATCACAGGCCATTAAAGTTCCCCTATATTGAACCCTATGAACCATGTTTGACTAAATCATAAATTTGTGTTCAACTAAAGCATTTATTCCAGAAAGGCAACCAGACTTGACTGAGAATTCACTACTTCCTTTTGTTAGTTTGTTCCAGTAGTGTGACAAAGTTCCTCCTCTGCCTTGGTGGGTCCTGCGCTTATTGGTGGATTTGCTTGCCTCAGAGGTTCATGGCAGCCCTCAGTTTGGCCACTTTCGTGGCTCAAATCTGCTGTTCACTCACTTAGCCTCATCACTGGCCAGCATGGGGAAAGGAAGAAAAATAATCCCCACAGTCTCTGCTGATCCACCTAGTGGATCGGGGAACAGGCCAGAGACCTTCTCCTCTGGTGGAACCCACAGTCCAGGTCAACTCCTCCGGTATCAACTAGGGAGTTGGGGGGGATGGAGGGATGGGGGGAACCAGGCCCGCCCTCTACTCCGAGTTCCAGCCCAGGACCCTGTGGATTGCAGCTGTCTACGGTGGCTCCTGTAACAGCTGCGTGACAGCTACAACTCCCTGGGCTACTTCCCCATGGCCTCCTCCCAACACCTTCTTTATTCTCACCACAGGACCTTCCTCCTGATGTCTGATAATGCTTCTATTTCTCAATCTTCCAGTAGTACGTCTTCTCACTCTCAGCTTTGTGCACCTCTTGCTCCCAGCTTCTCGCATGCACCACAAACTGAAGTGAGCTCCTTTTTAAAACCTAAGTGCCCTGATTAGCCTGCCTTAATTGATTCTAGCAGCTTTTTGATTGGCTGCAGGTGTTCTAATCAGCCTGTCTGCCTTAATTGTTTCCAGAAAGTTCCTGATTGTTCTGGAACCTTCCCTGTTACCTTACTCAGGGAAAAGGGACCTACTTAACCTGGGGCTAATATATCTGCCTTCTATCACTCTCCTGTAGCCATCTGGCTCAACCCTGTCACAGTAGTTAATCACCTTCACTGTTAAAAATGTGTGGCTTACTTTTCATTTGAATTTGTCTGGCTTCAGCTTCCATCCATTGGTTCTTGCCATGCCTTTCTCTGCTAGCTTAAAGAGCCTTTCAGTATGTGGTATTTTCTCACCATGAAGGTACTTATACCCTGTAATCAAGTCACCTCTCAGTCTTCTTTTTGATAAACTAAACAGATTGAGATCTCGAAATCTCTCACAGTAAGGAATTTTCTCCATCTCTCATCATTTTTTGCAGCTCTTTTGTGCACCGTCCAATTTTTCGAGATTCTTTTAAAAATGCAGACACTAGAACCATATTCAGTGTTTCAGTAGTGTCTCATTGATGCTATATACAAAGGTAAAATCATCTCCTTACTCCTACTCACTGTACCACTGTTTATACATCCAAGGATTGCATTAGCACTTTTTGCCACAGCATCACTGGGAACTGATGTTCAGATGCTTGACCACTATGACCACTAAACCCTCAGGTACTGTGCAAGCTATCCACTAAGATCTACACCTTCATACTTGGTCTACAACTCTCTTGTTTCTTTTCAGAAACTGTCAAACAACGCTGTATTTTAAGAGAATGCTCTCTGTAAACCTGATGTGTATATGGATATTAGAAGATGAAACATAATAATAATAATAATAATATACTGTACTGAGAGAATCCCAAATAAACCTATTTTATGTTGACAACTGAATAGTTCAGAACGTTGTTGCTGCTTCCCCCCAACCCAATATTTTCTGTATTTGCTTGCACCTCTTTCTCTATCTCTCTATCTTTGTGATTTATCACTATGCACATTATTATATGTTAGCTTATGTTTTGCGATTCTGGGCAATCACACTGTACATGATCATCTCCCTAACAGGTAGCTGAAGAAATAGCTAATATTATAACATGCCATTACATGCAAACTTCAATCCTCTCTTCAATCCACTCAACTATGGAGCCGCAACTGGAGCCGCACCTCCATAAGAGTACTAAGAGAAATTCACCTCTTACCACCTACTGTTCAAGAAGTCAGGTTATCTATGTCGATTCACCTTCCCCTAGAGCACATATAAAAGGATAATTCAGTATATAGAGGGGAGGGGAGCTTAATTTTTATGCATCATTTCTTCATGAAAAACTGTCAATACGAGCAAGAGTTTCTTATAAGTTCAGTTAAGTTTGCCATTTAATTAATTAACAACCATTTTCATTAACAAACTCAATATTGACTTCAAAACAAAGTCTACTTACTTTTCATTTCAACAATGAATATTTATGAAGCACATTGTCAATAAATTTTGAAATAAGATGACATTACTGGAGGACAAGGAAAAGCAGACTACTAAAATATGTGTAAAAGGTCATCACTTGTAGCATATTTAGTGTTTCAGATTCTCATAGAAGCCTCTTCAGATCTGACTCTGGCACACAATTATTTTTTAACTGCTTAACTGTGGATTTGTAATATTTCCAATTTTAATTTTTATTAAAAATGATTTTTTTTCCATTGGTGCAAAAGACTAAAATAATCCACAAACCCAATGCACCAAACATAATTTTCTGCTTCAGCTAGCAGCCTCGCTTTCTGAAAACAAAACAAACAATGGATTTACTTGCTGTGTGGTATTACAATTATGTATGCCACAATCATCAGAATATCAGTATCCTTTCTATATTTAAAATTTAAAACTAATTTTTTTTCATTGAGCTATTATGTGGGAATGTGTGTGTGTTGGATATAAAATGTTTTGGTTGGATCCCATAGAAGAATTCAAGTGAGTTATTCTAATTGCAAACAAAGAGCTAAAATTTGTAAATATACAGATCCAGTTTTGTACGAGTAGTCCCACTGAGATCAATGGGACTACTCAAATATATAAAGTTACTCACATACATGTTTGTTTGTAGGATCTGAACCTAAAACATCAAATATGGATATGCAGTCACCTATTTTTATGGCCAAAGTTGTCCATAGTTTTATTCTTCGTATCAGAGATCTTACTGAGAAGGACTAGATACACAAACACTATTTTGCCAACAAATACTTTTTTTCCTTCAATTACATGACAGAAATGAATAGTTTAGCAAACAGATAAATTTTAACTGTTAGCTCCTTCTCCATGTACGTAAAGTAATGCCTACAATTTTCAAAAATTCCTAATATACTTGTGTGAAAGATATTGTAATCCCAAGCAATATCTGTGGGAACCATATTGTACCAGGTTTGTGTATCACTGTGGGCCAGGGATTTTATGCAATTCCAGGGGGGACAGGTTACCACAGCTCCCCAAGGAGCTTAAAATAGTGGGGGGTGGTTTAGGTGAATCACTCAGGTGGTACAAGCCTTCAGAAAAGTACACCCCTTGGGTGGCCTGCATATATTGGTTCAAGCTGGGTTTTCCACAGACTCAAACAGAGAAACATTTTTGGTATAAATAGGCCGAGTTTACATTGACTTGAGGTCTTCTTTCTGATCAAGCAAATGGACAGAACCTCCCAGCCAAGTGCCCCCAACCCTTACAGAAGGGTTAGAAAGATGTTGACCTATTAGGGTCACCTCTGGTAAGATAACCACCCCCTATAATAGGCAATGCATAACTGGCTACTTGATGCTCCTTACACAGCATCAGGTATTACGTAATGTCTAAGGCCTGGTCTACACTACGAGTTTATGTTTGATTTAGCAGCGTTAAATCCAAATTAACCCTGCACCCGTCCACACAATGAAGCCATTTTTTTCGACATAAAGGGCTCTTAAAACCGATTTCTGTTCTCCTCCCCAATGAGGGGATTAGCGCTGAAATTGACATCGCCGTTTCAAATTAGGGTTAGTGTGGATGCAATTCGAAGGTATTGGTCTCCAGGAGCTATCCCACAGTGCACCATTGTGACCACTCTGGACAGCACTCTGAACTCGGATGCACTGGCCAGGTGTACAGGAAAAGGCCCGGGAACTTTTGAATCTCATTTCCTGTTTGGCCAGGCAAGCTCATCAGCACAGGTGACCATGCAGAGCTCATGAGCACAGGTAACCATGCAGTCCCAGAATTGAAAAAGAGCTCCAGCATGGACCGAATGGGAAATACTGGATCTGATCGCTGTATGGGGAGAGCGTGCTAATACATGCTATCAGAACTACTTTCCAAAAAGACGAAATCCCAAAACATTTCAAAAAAATCTCAGAGGCCATGAGGGACAGAGGCCACATCAGGGAGGCAACACACTGCCGCATGAAATTTAAGGAGCTTAGACAAGCGTACCAGAAAACCAAAGAATCAAAACGTACGCTCTGGGACAGAGCCCCAGACATGCCACTTCTACGCTAAGCTGTATGCAATTCTAGGAGGGGCCACCACAACTACCCCACCCCGTCCGTGGACTCCGATGATGGGGTACTCTCCGCCATGCCTGAGGATTTTTCAGATGGGGAAGATGACGAGGAGGAGGACGTGCTTGGGGAGAGCACACAGCACACCTTTCTCCCCAACAGCCAGGATCTTTTTATCACTCTGACTGAAATACCCTCCCAACCTAACGAAGTCAGAGAAGGGACCTCTGATGAGTGTACCTTTTTAAATATAATACGTGTTAAAAAAACAAGCTTTTTTTAAATGATTAAGTAGCCCTGAGGACTTGGGATGCATTCGTGGCCAGTACTGCTACTGGAAAAGTCTGCTAACTTGTCTGGGGATGGAGCGGAAATCCTCCAGGGACATCTCCATGAAGCTCTCCTGGGGGGTACTCTAAAAGCCTTTGCAGAAGGTTTCTGAGGACAGCAGCCTTATTCCATCCTCCATGGTAGGACACTTTACCACGCCATGCTAGTAGCAAGTAATCTGGTATCATTGCATGACAAAGCCTGGCAGCATATGGTCTCGGTGTTTGCTGGCATTCAAGCAACATCCGTTCTTTATCTCTCTGTGTTATCCTCAAGAGAGTGATATTGTTCATGGTAACCTGGTTGAAATAGGGGAATTTAATTAAGGGGACATTCAGAGGTGCTTGTTCCTATTGGGATGTTTGCCTGTGGCTGAAAAGAAATCATCCCCGCAGTTAGTTACGCGGTGCGGGGGGCGGGGGGGAAGGGGCATTGGCGCTGAGCTGTTCGCGTTTGGCTAGCAGGGCTCTCCCTGATACGAGCCAGGCAGTAGGGGGAGGGGAAAGGCGATCATCCCAGAGAATTGGATGCAGGGGAGGGGTTTAGTTTGGTTTCTGCTGCTGCATGTTAAACAGGAAAACCACAGCACTAAATGGCCAACTCAACGGGCTTTGCTTGGTATGGGAAAGGAGGGCGCTGCTGCTATGAAGGTTGCAGAAGCCGAAAGACTATGGCTTGCTCTGGCCTCCTGCAAGCCGAATTCTGTTGCCCAGCACTGCGTGTGTGATCTCTAACACCAAAGCCACAGGCACTCAATAGAAGACGCAAAATGCGATCGTGAACCAAAATCACATGTGCTATGTCATGTGAATAGTGTTGTTCATCGTGAAAGAGAATAGCCATTATTCTGTAAAATGTATCTTTTTAAATACTTCACTTCCTATCTTTCCTCCAGCAGCTGCAAATGTTTCAAGCCTCCCTCCTCCATCCCAAAGGCTATCTCAGATAAGGCGGCGAAAAAAAACGCATGCGCGATGACATGTTCTCTGAGCTCATGCAGTCATCCGGCACTGACAGAGCTGCGTGGAGGGACACAGTAGCAGAATACAGGAAAGTGGCCGATGAACGTGAGGAGGGGTGGCGGCAGGAAGATCAGAGGAGGCATGAGGCAACGCTGGGGCTACTGCGGGATCAAACGGACATGCTCCGGTGTCTGGTGGAGGTTCAGGAACAGCAGCAGGATCACAGACTGCCGCTGCAGCCCCTGCTTAACTGCCCTCCCTCCTCCTCAAGTTCCATAGCCTCCTCAGCCAGACACTCAAGAACGCGGGGGCAGGGAGGCTCCGGGCACCCAACCACTCCACCCCAGTGGACAGCCCAAGCAACAGAAGGCTGTCATTCAACAAGTTTTAAAGTGGCCTTTTCCTTCCCTCCTACGCTCCTCCCACACCCCACCCGGGCTACCTTGTGAGTTATCTCCTTATTTTTATAATCAATTAATAAAGAATACATGGTTTTTAAACAATAGTAACTTCACTTCCTTTGCAAGCAAGCTGTGATCGAAGAGGGGAGGGCGGGTGGCTTATAGGGAATTTAGAGGCAACCAAGGGGGCGGGTTTTCATCAAGGAGAAACAAACAGAAGTGTCACACAGTACCCTGGCCAGTCATGAAACTGGCTTTCAAAGCTTCTCTGATGCGCAGCGCTTCCTGCTGTGCTCTTCTAACCACCCTGGTGTCTGGCTGTGCGTACCCAGTGGCCAGGCAATTTACATCAACCTACCACCCTGCCATAAACGTCTCCCCCTTATTCTCACAGGGATTGTGGAGTGTTAGGATATAGATATACAGGCCTGCCTGTAAAGGCCTATATTTTAAGAATGTAGGTATATGTTTATAATTTAGCTAGTAATAGAGGTATACAAGAAAGAATCCGTGTAAGGGCCTTCTCTCACTGCGACAGTCTGAGGCCCTGTTCTTAGACCAATGTCTTTGGCTAAGCAGCAGAGGCAGCCATAAGCTGGGAAGTGTACGGTCACATCCTCACATTCCAAACTAGTCAATATGGGACTGTTAGGAAAGTGATCCGATCTATCACCTCCAGAGAAAGGGAAGAGCCTAGAAGATGTAAAAGGAAATTTAGGTTGATAGTTTTCTGTCTGGTAAGAACTCACTTATCAATAGACACAGCTGGGAAACCCTTATATCTTTACAGATGTAGTTGTGAAATCCTCACTTCTGTATTGTTTTGTCATTATAGTTCCCACTTTGCTATTGTTTATTTGCATGGTCTCTGCCTGGTTCTGTGATTGTTTCTGTATGCTATATAATTAATTTTGCTGGGTGTAAACTAATTAAGGTGGTGGGATATAATTGGTTAACTAATCATGTTACAATATGTTAGGATTGGTTAGGTAAATTTCAGTAGAATGATTGGTTAAGGTATAACTAAGAATATTACTATATAAATTAGGGGCAAACAGGAAGTAAGTTGGGATTCGAAAATAAGGAAAAAGGAACTTGGATTTAAGCTTGCTGGAAGATCACCCCAATAAACATCGAATTGTTTGCACCTTCGGACTTCGGGTATTGTTGCTCTCTGTTCATGCGAGAAGGACCAGGGAAGTGGGAGAGTGAAAGAATAAGCTCTCTAACATGGAGCACACAGCAAGCAACAATAACAATGGGAATATTGGTTTTGCTGAGGTCTGAGCGAGTCAGTAAACTGTGCCAGCGACCCTTTAAATGTCCAAATGCACACTCTACCACCATTCTGCACTTGCTCAGCCTATAGTTGAACAGCTCCTTACTACTGTCCAGGGTGCCTGTGTACGGCTTCATGAGCCAGGGCATTAAGGGGTAGGCTGGGTCCCCAAGGATAACTATAGGCATTTCAACATCCCCAACAGTTATTTTCTGATCTGGGAAGTAAATCCCTTCCTGCAGCCATTTAAACAGACCTGAGTTCCTGAAGACGCGAGCGTCATGAATCTTTCCTGGCCATCCCACGTTGATGTTGGTGAAACGTCCCTTGTGATCCACCAGTGCTTGCAGCACCATTGAAAAGTACCCCTTGCGGTTTATGTACTGGCTGCCCTCGTGGTCCAGTCCCAAGATAGGGATAAGCGTTCCATCTATAGCCCCACCACAGTTAGGGAATCCCATTGCAGCAAAGCCATCTAGTATGACCTGCACATTTCCCAGAGTCACTACCTTTGACAGCAGCAGCTCAATGATGGTGTTGGCTACTTGCATCACAGCAACCCCCACAGTAGATTTGCCCACTCCAAATTGATTCCCGAGTGACCGGTAGCTGTCTGGCATTGCAAGCTTCCACAGGGCTATTGCCACTCGCTTGTGAACTGTGAGGGCTGCTCTCACCTTGGTATTCATGCACTTCAGGGCAGGGGAAAGCAAGTCACAAAGTTCCATGTAAGTGCCCTTACGCATGCGAAAGTTTCAGAGCCACTGGGAATCATCCCAGACCTGCAACACTATGTGGTCCCACTACTCTGTGCTTGTTTCCCAGGCTCAGAATTGGCATTCCATGGCATGAGCCTGCCCCATTAACACCATGATCTCCAAATTGCGGGGGAATGCAGTTTTAGAGAAAAGTGAGTTCATGTCCTCATCACCATGCTTCCGTCGCCTCCTTGCCTGGTTTTTCAGGTGCTGGTTCTGCATAAACTGCACGATAATGAGCAAGATGTTTACAATGGTCATAACTGCTGCAGTGAGCTGAACAGGCTCCATGCTTGCTGTGCAATGGCATCTGCTCCTGCTCAGGCAATCCAGGAAAAAGGGCACAAAACGATTGTTTGCCGTTGCTCTGACGGAGGGAGGGGCGACCAACAACATGGCTTACAGGGTTGGCTTACAGGGAATTAAAATCAACAAAGGGGGTGGCTTTGCGAGAAACAGAATGGCCCTCTCAAGGATAGAACTCAAAACCCCAATGATAGAACTCAAAACTGGGTTTAGCAGTTGATTTCACGGAGGGAAAGAGGAAGGGAGGAGAAAATGAATACAAAACAAATCTGGTCTATTTCTTGTTTTGATTCACTTCATCTATCTTTATACATCTTGCCGGCAGCAGACTGTGCAGTACGACCGCTAGTCTTCGTCATCTCCTGGGTGCTCGGCAGAAGACGGTGAAGTAGGACTGCTGGTCATCTTGGTCTCCTGACTGCTCACTTAAAGACAGTGCAGTAGGACTGCCGGTAGGACTGAATCACCATGAGACGAAACTTAAAAGGGTAATGACCGGGCTGAGTCACTCCCATGTTTGCCCAGGCGCCCCTGACCTCATCGAGGTCAGTTAAAAGAGCACCCTGGACTATGTAGGGAGGGAGGGAGGGAGGGACGGGGGGCCTGACGATATATATCCAGAACCACCCGCGACAATGTTTTAGCCCCATCAGGCATTGGGATTTCTACCCAGAATTCAAATGGGCGGTGGAGACTGCGGGAACTGTGGGATAGCTACCCACAGTGCAACACTCCAGAAGTCGACGGTTGCCTCGGTACTGTGGACGCACTCCACCGACTTCATGCACGTAGAGCATTTGTGTGGGGACACACACAATCGACTGTACAAAAACGTTTTCTACAAAACCGACTTCTATAAATTCGACCTAATTTCATAGTGTAGACAAGGCCTAAGGCAGGATGCTGGATTAGATGGGCCAAATGGTCTGTTACAGTATTGGTAATCCTACATTTCTTAATTATAATCTTTATTTTGTATGTACCATATGGAAAAATGGATGCGAGTTCATCAAAGCACTCTTCCTTAACAGAAGCTTTTTATTTACTCTTGAGACACTTGACATATGGTGGCATGCCCTGGCAAGGAAACAAAGCTTGGGAAAGCTATTCATAATTTATTATGTATATATTAAAAAAACAAAAACACCACACAGATTTTTCTATGTTGATGGGCAATGGAATGTTGAGCAGCAGTTTCAGTTAAGCTGGGCAGTTCACACAGATCATCCCAAATGTCTCCATAAAACAGAGTATTTTATATTAGAATACTTAATATACCTAATTTTAGGGGGGGAAATATTGCTTCTCAGAAACAATCATGTCACTTATTGGGTAAAGAAAAGGAAAAAATATTTATTCCTTTTCAGTTTAAATCCTTTGCAGGATTTTAGAGTGTTTTGGAACGAAATGTATTCACACCATAATATGGATTTGTCTTATCTTTTTTCAAGTCGTCAGAGCTAGAGATTCTGTAGGAATACGTCCTCATTAAGAAAATGAAGTGTGCACACAGATATACACATGCACACATACACACAAACGATCATAGTTGAGAATATTTGTTTTTCTACAGCACTATGTTTCTGTTAGGATTCTTTGACTTTGGTTCAGGAAAGAACACCTGCTACTGCACCTACATTTAGAAACAAATCCAGGATATAATGAAATCCTAGCAACAAAGTGAGTGAAAAAGAGACAAAGTAAGGTCAGCACAGATTCACTCAACATACCCACTATAATCCATTTTAGTGAGGTACCAAAGGAAAGGGATCAAACTATAACATTGTGAGACAGAAGGAAGCCATTCAGTTATCTTTCTTCCACCCTGTTAGGTTATTGTTAATGTGTAACTTATTTCCTTTAGTCCTTTCATTACTTTGAGGTTTAAATGTACAGCTCACAGAATGGCAACATGGCCCTGTGGACATGTACCATGAGTGTTCATTCCAATTGTCAGGGGTCATACCAGATAGGACCAAGTACTGGCCTGCTTCCCTTCTAACTTTGCTGCTAGGCAACGAATAGGTCCAGCTGCACTGTCCTGAAATCACCTGATTAATCGCAGTGCCTGACTGGCTGCAGGGCCAGCAGCCTGCTTTATAAGCCCAGAGACAACAGCAGAGCACTGGTTGCTCAATGTGCTCTTTGCCTGTAGCTGTGCTTGGCCCTGTCCCTGTCTCTAGCTCTACTCCTGTCCCAGCCTGTAACTGTTCCTGCACCAACTCTGTCCAGGCTTCTGACTCCCAGCCCTGACCCTTGGCTCTGCTTCAGGACCCTCCCCTTCCAAATTCAGCTCTAACTGGTAGGCCCCATTCTTGCTCCAATCATGAGGCCCAACCACCCACAACTCAGTTGTTGACACCAGTTAAACAGAATCAGTGTATCCTGAGTATTATGTCTAAGTGCCTTGAAAACACAGTAGTCTAATCTATTTTTCCTTGTTTCAAATACAAGTTAATATATTCAAAATACATAAATATCAAAACCTAGCTAGTAACTAGGTTAAAGCAAAAGAAAATCATTGATATTTGTGGTAAGCAAAGAAGTTGCCTTTGGTGTTGGAGGAGGGAGTTTTGAAACTGTTAGAGTGAAAACAAACAGGAAACAAAACAATGACAGATATATGTATCCTTAAGGGAACAATGAGAGTGTTATTATTTGAGGAATGGCCCTGCCTGGCTCCAACCAGGCTAGCAAGGTTTACTCTTTCCAGGTCTGACCGTAGGGTCAAAGGGGATACTAAACAATGAAAGGACCCTAGGCCTTGAAAAGGAAGGGAGGTTGTGTAAATTGACAGTAGTTGCCACGGGTGTGGGAGGACCTGCCAGACAGACACAGAAAGTATGCTGCAGCAGGGCACCCTAAAGATAGCTGGTGGTCAGTTGGCTGAATAGAGCCTACCAATACTGGCAAGGAAAAAAATAAGGTTTAGGTAAGGTAGGTAATATGATCATAGGCATTTATTATTTTAACCCTTGTGTCTGACTGCCATATATCTTTGGGTGAACAAATAAATAATGCATTGTTTTGAAGAAGATGCTTTTGAGTCACTTTAATCAGCCACTGTCAGGCTCCCAAAGAGAAAAGGCTTGCAAGTGCCACTCCCAGTTGGGCCTGTCAGGTTAATATAATTAGTAAACAGGAGCATCTGTGGCCCGGAGATCGGTTCTACGAGTGATAGGACTGAATGGTTTCACCCAGATGGGCTGTAGGTAGCAAAACCCTGAATACATCTCTTTGGGGACAGAAGGACTAAAAGGGGCCTAAAACACACCTTTGTTACAGATGTTGGTTCTGTGTGCACGTGGAAGGGTATTGGCAGCAAGATGATGTGCGTGCACATCCATTTGAGAAAAATGCCACTGAAAGATAATGGATTGTGGTAAATGTCCATGGGGAGAGAGGAAATAGGTTGGACAAAGGTTCCCTGGTTTCTATAGAGTCAGTTGGGTCGCTAGGACAGACATGCCGAACTGGGATGCCTGCTTATCCTATTGGTATTGATGAGTTTGAGGTAGTGAAGTGGATTAGTACCCACCTAGGAGACCTGATTCAATCTTGGCTTAGACCTGAAGTGAAAATTGGTTTGAAAGACCCATTATAGTTCCCATGGGTGCATGATTTTTTTTTTTTAAATCACAGTATGATTTGGCACAACTGACAATTTGCTAGGGTAGAAGAGCAGGGAATATTTAGTCCTAAAACCCATAGCATTACAGAGAAACCAAATCAACAACAATAAAAAGAACCTACACACAACATGCTAATAAGCTTACCAGAGATCACCCCAACACTAACATGGATTCTGGCAGGAGCAGTCCTTCAATACTCCAGGCAAGGGGTTTCCTTGTGGTTTACAAGTTCATCACAGCTTCAGCTCAGAACTAGCACCCAAGTCTTATGGGACTCAGTAGGCTCCATGGACTGGGGTCCTATCCAGTTGCTGGACCAGGAAGAAGGTCCTAGTTTAAAACCAGGCTATTTATCCAAACATCCCCTCTTTATATGTTGGTCCCAGGAAAATCCAGTTTGAACTCGTATATACAAACCGCTTCGGGGGGGGGGGTGGCTTCAAAGGGTTAACAACAGAGGAGGTACATTAGCATCCCTCTGCTACTAAGGAAGGTACATACAATGCCACAATAACACATACAGAATGAATTTTAAACACAATGTACACCAAGATATTTACCCTAATTCAGTACATTTATTCAATATATTTTACCTTAATTTCATAAAGTTTGTTCAGAATATTACAGGATATTGTCAGTCTGACACAGGAATCACCAGTATATAGAAAGAATAAACTGTTCATTAACACTGTATCCCTTTAACAGACTTGAAAAATCATTAAAAAGTTACTTACTCCATTGATGAAATGATGTTTAATAGTTATTAAATACGTTTGAGGAAGCCCAGCCAGTATTTTTCTTAGAGCTTTTATGTTTTGCCTTGGATTAAATGAACAAAACATATTAGGATTTCTAATTCGGGGGACAAATTCAGGAGCGAGTATTTAAATTTTACATCTAAAGTAAATGCATTCAAGACAGTCTTCTATGGAAAAAACAAGTGATTTTTTTTCTAAAGTAGACATCTATTTTATGTTAATTTCCCAAGGTAATTCAGGTAGCTTTTAGTAAAATGCCTGTTATGAAACTTGGAATGTACAGCAACTTACATTTCATATCTGAAAAAAAATGGAGAATGGCAAATCGGACTGCTACAGAGTATCATCTAAGTGGTATATTCTCATCTGGAAGTGGGAGATTTATGTCCCCAACTTCTGCTATTTCTAATTAGATTTATGTACATAAATGCCTGCTCATTTATGAAAAATAAACAGACATCACAATCGATGCTCATTACAGTTTATTTTATTCGGATATTATGGTACAATATCAGCAAAAAATAAACAAATTTCTTTATGCTGACATTGCACCATAAAGAAAATTGCCATTGAAATATATGGAAATTTTACTTACAGAAATATGGCATGGAATAGCCCATTACTAGGAGAGACTGTCTTAATAGCACTTAGAAAAGGAGTACTTGTGGCACCTTAGAGACTAACCAATTTATTTGAGCATGAGCTTTCGTGAGCTACAGCTCACTTCATCGCTTGATGGTGGAAAGTTAAAAAGAAAACAAAAATAGGGCCTCATCAGGACTCCTTGATCCATATGCAGAAATGGACCCCATCCACAACTTCGCAGAATCTTCAAAGCCTTCTCCATGTGGTATCATGGAGATGGAGCAGGCACAAAGGTCCACCTCTGACCTTGCCGAATTTACTCAACAAGAATTAATACAGTGGGGAGAGCTTGAATGGAGCCACACTGACAAGAAGCCAGCTGGTGGGCAAACTGCCAGGGGCCAGAGCAAAAATAAGGGTATAAGACCACCATGGACACAGCCCTGGACTTCCATAGATTGGGGGGTGCTCCTGTGGTCATTGCCACAGGGAACCAATCAAACCCCTCCCTTATGGCAGCTTCCTTCTAAGTAGTCCCTTCCAGTAGCTGTACACATGTATGCACACAGCCTCGCCTGAAGTCCATGGGCAACATCGTATAGAATGTCAGAAGACTCATCTGTCATAAATACATTTGAGAGAGGTTTTTGACTGCATTAGACAGAATATATTTGCTGTAATATATTGCTAAGCTCAAAACAGACCTGGAAATAAAATACAATGCAGGCAAAGCTAATGAAACAATACTTTAACATTGTTCTTTGTAAAAGAATCCTACCTGAGCTTGAGGAATTCAGAAACTTGTCTAAAAAAAAGGAACAGCAGATATTCAATAGTGATCTTGATACTTTATAAGCATTGTGTGGTTGAGGTATTCAAATGTTTTTCAACTCCTCTTTCTTCGAAGGGCCTTCAGAATGACTCACCCTTTCAAACAATGGTAAACAATATACTCTGTGTGTGTGTGTGTGTGTGTGTGTGTGTGAGGAGGGTGGGGGGGAACTATAGCTAAATAAGAAATTGAGTAAAATTGACAGTGTCATTAATAAAATGACAGTGATTACATTTTTTCACTGCAGCTATCCTGAAATAATGTGCAACACTTACCACTTCTACAATCCTTTAGATCTTCAAAATGTTGTAATATCATTGTCAACTAATTGATTTTCACAATATTCTTGTGAGACAGGTACATAACCTTATTTTGCAGAAAAAGAAATGGAGTCACCAGGAAGATAAGTGACTTGTGCAGCATTACCAGAGAATTGGTGGCAAACCCATAACAATCTCTGCTAAGTACAGTATTTCTAATGTACCTATCATTCGTTCATTTATTAAGACACTGAGAAGCTCATCTTTTCCAATCCAGTGCTGTAACATCAGAAAACACTGCCTATCAATACAATGCGTGTGGTTTATTGTACAAATGCTACTTTTGTTGCATATTTGTCTTTTGCTTTTAAAATAATGGATCCAGCCAATCCTCAGGGCACAGGATTTCTAGTGGGCTCAGACTATTCCCAGATCTCCCATCTTCTTGAAATGAGACTTCTCTGAATGTTACAATTACATATTTTGTTGAATCCAGGTATTTGTTGGTACTCCAAGATACCATGAAGACGGTTGGTACTCTATTTAGAGGTCTTTCCACCTGTCTATTTAGAGGCCTGTCTGTGATTACAGTCCTCAGAAACACTACTATTCATGATACTTCAGGTAACCCTACATGTAATCATTGAATATTACACCTTTTCTAAGCTAATTTTAATAGAGTGCTGCTTTGTCACAGGACAATTCAAATAAATGCACCTATACAAACAGCTGAATGTACAACCTATGTCCTAGAAACTTACAAAAGTTATTTTGCTAGAACAATGTTGTATATCAAAAAGGATATATTACAAATATGAAACATTTTAAATCAAGTTGTTTCCTTTGCTACAAGTAATGTTAAATCAATAAATCACATAGTTTTCCTCTGGGTTTCTTCATTTGTTTATTATTTTGTTTTATAAGAAAGAAAGTATTTCTAATCTAAAGTGAAATTTCTAGATAGATCCTGCCTAGTTCACTTGAATGACTGGGATGCCCTCTGTGAATTCTGAATTTTACTCATGAATTAGTAAACAAGCTCAATAAAACAGCAAGATCAATGCATCACAAATTGTACTTCGTTCATTTTGACAAGTATAGCAAATAAGTGTCCCCATACGCTGTAATAAGGAGTGATCCCTTGTTAACATATTCTACAAAAAGAACTCAAAACATTGCATTAACACTGCTCTAATCTGTACGGTTTGGACCATTATTGAATAGAGTCATGGTAGTCTTTTATAAAGGATTTTCTGCTTAGCAACCTTATCTACCTATTTGAGAGTTTGGTTTTCAGGTGAGACATTTCTGCAATAACAGGCTCCCCTGTAGATTCACGTGGATAATCTCCTATCTTAGTTCACTGAAAATAAACTGCATTCTAGTAAGGAGCAACAAATCTATACAAAAGTTCTGCAAATCTTATTAGGTCCTCTCTCTCAGTACATTCTATTTCTTGTCTTTTCTTTTTTTAAAATAAATGTGTACACTCTCTTTAAGTCCAAAGTTTCTATCATCTGTAAGTTGGCTCACACACTGCGTCTAGAAACCAAAGGGAGAAAGGCTACATTCAGCTAAAAATAACTTTTCTCCAACTGTGAAGCTCTCTATTTCTATTCCAAACAGTAATTTAGAAATTACCTTTGCCTGAAAGATTCTAACAGTCGGAGCAATAGTGCCTCTTCCATATCTGGCCCAGAATGAAAATCTCTCCAACTGAAATGAGACCCTTTTGTCTTCCTTCACAGATTTAGAAATTCCATATCAGAGTATTTTTATATATAAGGTTAAAATAAGGGACTATCAACTTCAATTTTCCTTTTTGATGTGCCATCTATTCCCCCCACCCCCAATTCCTTCTAAGTCCAAAGACAGCATTCATGTGATTTTAGTTTTGGCTTTATCACCGGTTCCCATTTATTTCAATATGTTGTAAAGTCAGGCTCTTTTTAAGTTAAGAAAGGAAAGGAACAATATTACCACATCTCTGGTCAGGAGTAATTGTTTTTCTTGAGACTGTAAAATTAAATCCAGCTCTTATAAAACTGTCATGTTCGAAACAGTCAATGGACTATCAGACAACTGTGATTCCCAGCCTTCTTTGAATCCACAGATCTGAAACACCTCATTTATACTTTGATTATGCGTCAAATACAAAACCAGGAAGAGCTGTTTTACAGATTCAGATTAGAAGTGGCCTACGATGGCAAAAATCTGTCAATAGCAGCTGAACGGATTTTGCAGTTTCTGAATCCAAACCTTAGTACTAAATCAGCCCGGAACCTCAAATTCAAGTTTAATCCTGACCTGAACACTGCAATCTCCTCAGTTTGTCTCTAATCTTAAAAACAGTGAGTATCCAGACTTAACTTCAATTTGAGATGAACTAGTCCACATTCCTCTGTCTACCATGAATGCCCATACTTATAGTTGATTCTAGGCATTCAAGTGGCTATTATAATCCACCCTGTAAAATGACTTCAACTAAATGGAACAAACCAATAGACAGAAACTAGCTGCACTAAAAATATCTGTCACCTGTGTCTCCTCATGGTTTATCATAGTCTCCATTTTTTTTCTGATAGCAATCATTAGGATGATTTACAGCATGACATAAGATGGAACAAAAACTAAGGCCTGAAGCTGCTCTTAATGACTAAAAATTCCCTTTGATGGCTGAGCAGGATAAGAGTATTTCATTCTGTATATGTGTGATCTCATCTCCTAAAACTTGCAATACATTGTTTTCCATGTCCAATAGTCACAGTGAAGAAGCATGTTTTCTTTTTGAACTAGCAGAAGACAGGGGTGAAAGTAATTTAAAGGACTTGCCAGTATGCTAGATCCTGAGCAGGGCCTCAACTGGAAGAGGCAGGGCCTTTAAATCCTCGGGCCCTTTAAATCAAGATTTAAAGGGCCCAGAGCTTCGGCAGCAGTAGTGGCTGCTGGGAGCCCTGAGCCCTTTAAATCACTGCCGGAGCCCTGGGGCTCCTGGCCACCGCCGCTACACCAGGGCTCCGGCAGTGGGGCTCTGGTGGTGATTTAAAGGGCCTGGGGCTCCGGCTGCCGCCATCGCAGCAGAGCCCCAGGTCCTTTAAATCGCCGCTGCTACCCTGGGGCTCCAGCAGTGGGGCTCTTGTGGCGATTTAAAGGGCCGGGGCTCCAGCCGCTGCCTGGAACCTCAGGCCCTTTAAATTGCCAGCCTGGGGAAGCTGCCCCCTGCCGGTACGGTCGGCTGTGTACTGGCTCTTGACAGTATGCCAGACCGGATTGGCTTATTTCACCTCTGACAGAAGGTCAGATTTTTCCAACCTTCCTCAGACTAAGTAGTGCTTTTCTCTGTGAGTACTCCCTGTGACCTTAGCCCTCACTGAACACTGACATAGCTGGAAACCAGTGCAGCTCACCTGTGAGTTAGCATTGTTAAAATAGATGTTACCTTTATCAGAATGTGTTTAGTTTTTGGACTTTATGAAATGATTGTGAGTTGTTGCATGCATTAATTTCACTTATAATAGCTGTATCCCATTTTATAAGGTAATATTTAAGTGTTTGCTCTGTAAATATAAAAGTGTTTGCTATGAAACTGGAAACCCACATAGAAGCTTTACCAAGTGTGAAATACCAGTTTACCACAGAGCTGTCATCTTCTGCCCAATAAAAGATGACCTATTGACACCAGACAAATCATTGTGGAACATCAATGGACAAAAGATTTTGTTAACTGCTCCCCCCACACCCATGAAGAGGGAACATGCACAAACCCTCATCCCATCACAGTTTGAACTCTGGGAGAAGGGAATAAAAATCCCTGACCAGAAGGAACTCTATCGTTATGTTGCTTCGAATTTGGAGAGGGCAATATTTCTAAGCATAAGTAAGGGATCACCACACTACTTAGCTTGGATTAGCCTTAAAGGACATATACATATAGAGCTTGCATATTACTGCAGTTTCTATTACCTTTTGAAACCTAAGACTGTAAGTCATTGGTGTGCGTGTGTGTGTGTGTGTTTACCTGCTTTAACCTTATAAATAACTCATTTATTTTTTCTAGTTAATAAATCTTTAGTTACAGGATTTGCTACAAGAGTTGTCTTTGGTGAGAGATCTAAGGTACAACTGACCTGGGTAAGTGATTGGCCCTTTGGGACTGGGAGTAACCTGAATATTGTTGGTGTAAGGGATTATCTAGTACAAAGACAAGAGGACTATCTGTGACTCCGTTTCAAGGCTGTTACGCAGTTCTGTGTCTGGGCCAACAGGAGAAAGAAAATCCTAGGCCCCTGTCAGGATTGCCCCCCTCCTTGTTTCCTCATGTCCTTGCAAGTAGTCAGCCTATTAGTGAACGGGGGGCGAGGGGGGTGCGATGCTTGGCTGATTGGCTGGGAAAAGAATGCAATAGAAGCCTATTGGCTCCTGTACCCCCAAGGGGAAGGCCTACCCCTGCCTGGGGTGCCATTGTGCATCTTGCTTTCCCACCACTTCTTGTGATTAGAATAGGGCTGCGTTCTGAGACATTGCTGTGGACATGTTAGTCTCTTGTAGGGACTGGGAAGGAATCTTGAGCTGGCTGACCTAGGTTTTCTGCCTTTCTCTCAGCACCACGTGGGTAGGATAAGTTGTAAAATTTACATTGTCCCAAGTTGGCAGGGTTTTGATCAATAGGGGGTCCAGCTTGCTGATAAACTAGAACTGGACACAGGATCAGGAGAAGGCATCTTCTAAAGAAGATGGGGAATAGGATTGGGGCTTCTAACATCTTGTACAGCATGGAGACAACCTCCTCTTTCCCATACTCTCAACCCTCTTACAAAGGGGGATGCTGGAATCAGGTTGAAGTTGTGGAGGGGGCGGACTGAGGGTAGCCTCTCTCACATGACACAGCTTACAGAAGGAAGGATAGATGACTTGCACTGAATGAGTCATTGTCAGATAGATTCCAGTTGCATTACCAAATAAAGTTGTAGCCTACTTGAACCACATCCTGGTGTCTTGTCCCTTTCTTAGAGCGGTATCCAAGGAAAAGGGGTAAAGCACCAAAGCACAGCTAATAGGACTAAAAATAACTACTCCTAACAATTAGTGACCAAATTCACTAACTGAAATAAATATATATACTCGTGACACACATAACATGGTCTGTTGTTTACAGTCTAAACAACCACACTTCTCTAGTTAGAAATGCATGGAACTGTCAATGCCAAATGATTCATAAAGTTCAAAACTTCAGACTTTTTTTAAAATCAGAAATTTCTGAAAGATAATCAGCTTTGAATAGATTAGATTGTAAGGGCATATCTTTCTATGCAACTTGCCTTAATCTCTCCCAAAAGATCACCAGCATAGGCTGTCAGCACTGTTTTATTTTTGCAGCCAACCAACATGGTGAGAAGACACCCTTGATGTTTTATATGATTAGTAGGCCTGATACTAGAACAAATACTATGATCTTTATTGCTGCTATTAAATTTTGTTTAAAGGACCAGGGTCTACTTTTTAAAATAGTTTAAAATCTTCATTGTCAAAAAGGCTCTCCGAAAGCATACACATAAAGTGTTGTTATCTATAGGTACCTATTTTCTTTCTTTACCAATGTAAGTCCTTATATGGCCCCTCCACTGTTGTAACCAAGGTTCTCCAGTTCTCTTTTCTACTGAGCTGAGGGGGTGGTGGGAAAGACAGCATGGTTGCCTTTTGCTATTTTTGAGCTTTTGTGCATCAGTTAGAGCTAGGAAAATAACAGAATTTTTGGTTTACTGGCAATTCTGAAAAAAATCAAAAGAAAATGCATTTGGGGTCAGCTCAAACAAAATTTTTCAGAATGTTATTTTGAATACTTTTGTTTTCAATAATTTGTTCAACCTGAAATTAAATGTTTTGTTTTGATTTGAAGCATTTAAAAAAAAAAAAAACTTCAATTTTTTAAAATAAAACCAAAGGAAATTTCAAAATGAAAAGTCATTTCAAATTTTAAAAAATTGAAATGTTTCAGACAGAATGTCAAAATAAAACATTGAGACTTTTTTAGATTTGGGTTTTTTTTTTTAAACTTTATACAAACAATTCAGCAAAACTGATGCACACTCACAAAATGTTTTGGTGTTGCTAAGTCTGCATTTTTCTCTGAAAAAAGTTTCAGTCGAAAAGTTTTGCCTAACTCTAGTATCAGCATCACTGTTGATGTAAATATGCATGTGCACCTTTATAAAAACAACTTTTGTAAGTTAACTGTCTATGTGACAAACCAGCAGGGAGAACTTTACATTTTTTTCATAGCAAAAATGGTTTCATCAATATAATGACAAACCATTGGAATAGCTCCAATTTTCCCCCCTCAAAATATTGAGTGTCTCACTTTAATTAAAAATAAATAAAGTGAAAAAATCCAACAATACACCCAACATAGACCCAAAACATTTAACATAACATCGTGTCATAGTTTTGTAACTATAAACACAGACTAAGATTGATTAATTGATGTCTTCATGAAAAATTTGACTTCAACATAGGAAGCCAATGAAGAGTCACTACTAAAGGCAACTCATGAACTATAACCTTGTTGTGACTTTGACTTCCTGCACGCTTTCTGTACCCATTTGTATTTCTCTACACTTGATCAACCAAGCTAAGACGATCTGCACTTTTCCTGGTGGTACAAAAAATGTTCACAAATTATAGCCATGTCACTCCACTCAAATTTTTTTGTTCATAGAGCACAACAAATTGATTTGCTCTGGAAGTCAACACTGAAACAGTCTCTGCAATGTCTAGTAATTAGTTCTGATGCCAGCAGACAAATTAAAAGGCAGCAAACAAAAATGTCTCCATCAGGCACTTATAATAACCTTCATAATCCATACAGTATATGTCTTGAAGACTAAGGCAGATAAATGAGAAGCATGCGGATTCTGGCACCCAGCTTACTTTCAGATAATCTAGCTCATCTCTCTTGGTTGACACGAGAGCAAGAACAACATTAAAGAGTAATAAACTCCTTCCAGAAAACCTCTGATTCCACGGTTCACTGGCCCCAGGCCTAATCTATCAATCCATTTACTGCACAATAAAAGGTAAGAAACCCATTACAGATCTGTTGTGCCCTGGCAGGTGGTATATGACAAGAATTGAATTCATCACCTACTCCAATGCCTAGTGTCCCTTTTCTATGCTTTGAAGCACCAGGTGGCCAGCTTACTCGGACACAGCAGTACAAGTTTAGTTATTAGATTCTTTGAGCTATGGAAATAAGTAATGTGAAATTCTTGATGCGAAGGCATAAAGACTGTGATAGGACACTTTATTTTCTGTATTATTAAGACCTTTCATAAAGATAGCACTGTTATTTTCATTTTTACACAAAATATTGACTTGGGGAAGATATAATAAATGAAACTGGGTTGGAGTTTACAAGCCATGATTTTAAATGTGGCCTTTAATCTTTGTTCTCTACTTAAATTGCATCTAACATAGTAGCATATTAGAATCACTATTTAGAAGGGTGACTAAAGAAATGTCATTTCAAAATTATTGCTATTCCAGAGGAAGGAAAACTCTTCAAATATCTGTTCTCAAGGTCATCACCATGTGATCTAGACACTTAAAAGCAAAGAGAATGCTAAAGCAAAGCAAAAAGTCCCTTTTATTTGACAGCAATTCCTTTCATATTTGATTTCTTTTCTAGGCTTATTTTCATTGCTATAGGGCAATGATTTCTATCACTATAAAGAAGTTTTGAACAGGACTTATTTCAAATATGTCACTCACAAGTGATATCATTCACATCAAGACAAACAAAAACCCATCATAACCCTAAATGACAGTGGGACAGATCCTTGACTGGTGTAAATTGGCATAATTACACTAAAATCAATGGAGCTACCCCAGTTTACACCAGCTAAAGGTCTGCTCCACTGCAGCTACATTTTAACATAATCTTCCTGCCATTCATAATACTTTCTAAAGTAATGTAGGATGAGGTCACCAGGAATGACATTGTGTTCCTTCCCAGCACACAAAATGTAATCTATGGAGTGACCAGCTGAACTGCCTATTCACAAAGCAAAACTCTTTGAAACGGGTCAAAGGAAAGGATAACCTCACAAGGATCTCTGCATGGCACCTGGTAGATCTGATGGAAGAGAAGATCTGAGGTTGGAGATGCAGCTAGAAATGATGGTTGAGTTTCAAAGGGGATTTGAGCAGACGATGGAAAGAGAAGGCTGAAGGGAAACATCAAGTCTTGAAAATGCATGCTGGACCAGAGAATTGTGAGAGTAGATTGCTGGATGAGGAAAGTGGCCAGTGGAAGCATGTAACAACAAGAACAAGGCAGAGGAAAAGACCGGCTAGTAAACGAGAAATAGCACTGAGGTACAGGTTTGCAAGTTGGAAAATGAAGATGAGAGGCAGGCAGTAACCAAAGATTTAAGAACAGCTAGTCCTACAGGAAGGAAGGCAGAGAAAATGGAAATAGTCAGACTTTGGAGCCCTTGGAGGATAGAGGATGACTTACAGAAGATTGCAAGTGAGAACAGAAGATAAACATCTTGCAGCCAGAAAGAACAGGAGGGAAGGCTGGAGAATCATACCAACACCAGGAAGAGGCAGGTGTACATGATTGGGGACTCCCTACTAATAAGAACAGAGGTCATAGAGGACAATCTTGGTTTGAGTGATCATGAGTTAATTCATTTCAACTTAATGGAAGGGTAAACAAAAATAGGTCCACAACTAGATGTCCTTGATTTCAAAAGGGCAAATTTTAAAAAAATAAAGGGATTTTGTTAATGAAGTTGCCTTTATTGAAGAACCCAAGGATCTGAATGTAGAGGAAGTTTGGAATTACTTTAAAGTAAAAGTTGTAGAAAATATCTAGAGCCTGTAACCCAAGCAAAGGAGGTGTGTGGGGGGAAACTCATAGGGAAGGGTTGGAGATGAAAGTGGGTGAACATGCATCTTAAACAGGTTAGTAAGAGAAAGCAGAAACCCTACAAGGAATGGAAGAAGGGATGGATCAGCAAAGTCTTGAGGTTAGAAAGTGTAGGGGAAGTGTGATAATTGCCAAAAGCCAAGCAGAGTTGGACCTTGCAAAATAAATTAAAATCAATAGTAAAAGGTTCTTTTACCATATAAATAAAGACAGTTACAAAAAGAATTGAGAGCACTAAACCCTGAGGATGGGGTGGACATTACAGATAATCTAGGCACGGGCAAACACTTACATGTATATTTTGCCTCAGTTTTTAATAAGAATAATGAAGAGCTTGGGCACAGTGCCAGGGTGGATAATGGGAACAAAGATATGGAAGTAAAAATGAGCACATCCAAGGTGGAAGCCAAACTCAAACAGCTTAATGGGAACAAACTGTAGTGCTCAGATAATCTCCATCCAAGAATATTAAAGCAACTGCATATGAAATTACAAGCCTGATAGCAAGGGTTTTTAATGAATCTGTAAACTTGGGGGGTCATAATATATGACTGGAGAATGGCAAATATAGTGCCTATATTTAAGAAAAGGGGGTGGGGAATGAATCAGGAAACTACATGCACTTAAGGACCAAAAAAAAAAAAAAAAGAATTTTTGCTATAAATTGGGAATGTATTACAGTTGGAAACAACAGAGGATGAGAAAGATCTGGGAGTTGATGAAAGGATGACTATGAGCTGCCAGTGTGATGTAGATGTGAAAAAGGCTAGGTAATTCTAGCAGACATTGGTATGTGTTATTAACATTATACAAGGTACTGGTGAACCTCATATGGAATACTGTGTGCAATTCTGGTTTCCCAGGTTTAAGAAAGATTAATTCAAATGGAAACACATGCAGAGAAGGGTTACTAGGACGTCAGAGGTATGGAGAACCTATGTTAAGGAGCTTGGCTTGTTTAGCTTAATAAAATGAAGGCTGAGGAGAGAGATGATTGCTCTCTATAAATACATCTTAGGGATAAAGACAAGGGAGGGAGGGAGGGGACTTATTTAAGGTAAGGGCCAATGTCTGCTCAAGAACAAATGGATATAAACTGGCCACCAACACGTTCAGGCTTGAAATTAGACAAAGTTTTCTAAACATCAGAAGAGTGAAGTTCTGGAACGGCCTTCCACGAGTAGTGGTTGAAGGGAAAAAAAAAACAAACTACCTTGGTTTAAGATTGTGCTTGATTAGTTAAAGGAAGGGATGGTATGATGAGATTGCCTGCAGTGGCATAACGTCCATTCACAACTGCTATTAGCAAATATCTACAACCCCCAGAGATAGGACACTAGATGAAGAGGGCTCTGAGTTACTACAGAGAATTCTTTCCCAGGTGTCTGGCTGGTGTGTCTCACCCACATGTTCAGGGTCTAACTGTTCGCCTTATTTAGGTTTGAGAAGAAATTTTCCTGCCAGATTGGCAGACACTCTGGTTTGTTTATTTTTTTCTTCCTCTTAACCGTCACTTGCTGGATTGAATTAGAGTAAATGGTGGATTCCCATTAAATCAAGATTTGTGGACTTCAGTAACTCGGCCAGAAGTTATGGGCCTAGTGCAGGAATGGGTGGGTGAGGTTCAGACAAGATGATAATGGTCTATTCTTCCCTTAAAGTCTATGAGCAATCTCCTCACATTGTTCTGTGAGCAAGGAAGGGAAGTGGGGGGTGCTTCTCAAAACAATAGGCTTCAGGACTCACACCACAGGCCCTGCACATCCCAGGAGATCTACAAGATGGGTCATCGTCATCCATTCTGAAGGCCCGTGCCTCCACATTGGTTCTGGCCCCTAGTAACCCCAGGCTTTTGTAGTTTTCCAACAAATGAAAGGAGTGGGGACGAGGGAGGCAATTGAGCCTGCTATCACAAGCTTTAAATACCATGTGAAAATCAGGAATTTATGCTCCTTTCAGACTACAAAAGAATGAAGACAAATAGATTGCTTCACTTTAACACTCCCACTCTCTTTGTGGCATATATGAGTGCCAATATCACTTTAGCTACTGAAGAAGGGTCTAATACTTTCTTTCGATTTATCTTACCTCTAAAGACACAAGCAATAGAGCTTAACAGCATATTCACAATGAAATCTGAAACCACACTAAACTTATCTGAACTGGAGTTTCATCACAAATTTAAACACAGATCAAGTTTGTTAAAACCACAAAATCTTTTGAGCTTCTCTATGTCCACTTGAAGCGAGTCTGGGCCAGTTTATAGCTTGCATAAAAATCATGTGAAATTTGTCGTTCTGCACACTTCAGTGTATAAGCAACTGAAAATAGGTGATTTCAACTGAAAGTTTAACTTTATGATTTTGATCTCCTTTAACATTAAAAGTGAAACTTATGAGTGTGAATCTATGCATAGCAGCCTGCACCTGAAGTAGCAGCAGAAGCTGCACTGGAACTTATTATATTTTTGCCACCATATTTGTTGTTAATATAGGAATTGAAAGGATTTTCAGGTTATGCCAAATTACATTATTACTACAAGCAGAAGGTTGTAGTGTCGTTCCATTGAGGGGGCAACCCAGGCCACTTTCCTAAAGGCCGCTTCACTCCCCACTTCACCCCCAAAGCACACAGACTTCAGAAAGCATACAATAAAGTGTGAAAAAATGTTTATTAAAAACAATTATTGTGACATTTGTATTAAATAAACACTTACTGTTACAAAGCCAGATCAATGCATTAAACTTATGAGCCTTAAATTCCCTCTCCTGCAAATGCAATGTAGTTAGAAATCAGTCACACCGGATCATCCCGGATTGTTCTGTCTGCCTGTAGTCTGAGTCCAAATCATGTCTGAGGATGTATTTAGTCTGCTTCTGCCAGTATTCTGAATCCAAATGGTACCTGCAGTTGTATTTAGTTCATGCCTCCCTATATTGCAGTGGTTGCAGATGAGGTATTTAGTCAAATACAGGAAGGTCCATCCAGGAATACAAGGTACTTCTAAGGACTCTAATGTGTCTTCATCCTAAATCAAAATTGTATTGATTTTCTCATAATTTTTGTCCCATTCCTGACTGATGATGCATGCAGATGTTTTGCTGAATAGGAACTCCAGACAGCCCGTTACATTCCGGGACAGGGCATACTCGTTAGGGATGCCTCTGTAGCACATAAGCCCCTCCATTCATAGATGTGCCAGGCAGTCACCAGATGCCTAAAAATCTCATTAGCATAGATGGGTGGCTTTCC
The DNA here is from genome assembly GCF_965152235.1 of Eretmochelys imbricata. Taxonomy (NCBI): domain Eukaryota; kingdom Metazoa; phylum Chordata; order Testudines; family Cheloniidae; genus Eretmochelys; species Eretmochelys imbricata. The sequence goes on from NC_135572.1 coordinate 149,464,154, forward strand.
TCTGCCTGAAACAGAAGGCCATACTTCCACACTGGCACTTCCAGACCAAGAACATCCTCCAGAGCTTGCCCCACATGAAAATATTATAAAACCAATGCTAATAAAACCTCCCCCTCTCACACACACTGGGAAAAATTGTGAGGATTTATAAATGGTTTTAATTGCTTTTGCTATGTGCTCTTACCATCACATATGTTGGCTTGCAGCATAGCTTGCAGGATCTTATGCACTGTCCAGAGATTTGTGTGTGAATAAAATAAAACCAAATGATAACAAGCATCATCCTTTGACCCTGAATTGATCTGGCTCCGGGAAAATGGTAGAAAAGTATTTTTTCTAACAATCAGAGAATAATGTGCACTTTCATTTGCCTTGGCAGGTCCTTCCACTCTAGTGGGCAGAGACAAGGAATCAGGTGCCTGAGGGAGCTCTCAGCCAACACACAAGAAGGAAGACAGTCAGGGTTGAAGTGATGGCAGACATTCGACGACAGATTTAGTATCAGTGAGAAAACGAAGACAAGGCTGGAAAGACAGAGAGACTCTCCTCAGAGCATGAAGAGAGATTGGCACTGCCATTCCTGAAACATGACAACACATTGAGGGAGGAAGATAGAATTCAGCAGCAGGAGCTTTTCAAGAGATTGCTTGTTCTGATGGCCACCAGACTGCAAGCTCAAGTTCTAGCACCAACCTCAATTCTACACGCTGTGGCAAGGAGCCTCCTTCGCCTTGCTGGACTAACTGTTTCCCCCCACTGGTGATGGGAGGGCCTGGAGTCAATCAATCAGTCCCACTCTGGAGAGATTTTATTCCTCACTCAGGTTTTATTTTTCAGTATTTTACAAGGTGGGCCTCAGGATAGGCCCACGAAGTGTGCGTCAGCCAAACCAAAGAAAAATTCATAAAACAAAAAGGGAATACCTTTCCCTGTCCCCTCTCTCGAGTGTTGTCTTTTTATGCTGGCTTCAAGGTGCCAGTCCTTCCCCAAACAGGCAGAAGGTTGCTTCCATATAGGGAGGAGAGCAGCATTCCACCCAAAAGCTTTTTCTTCCTGCTGCCACGAGTCATGCTGCAGCTTGTCTCTCCTCTTTCCTCCCCCTCTGATTAGGAAAGGATGTTTTTAAAGGTCACAGGCAGCCCTTACTTGGACTCAGATGGCCTTAGTTGACTTGAGGTAACCTCTTTTCAGCTCATGAGGAAAAGAGCCTTTACCATTCTGTCGCTGATTAACCGCTCTTCCACCGCTCTTCCAGTTGTTTGGTCTGACTTTGTCACAGCACTGAGTCAGCTCCAAGCTAACATATTCTGCAGCCTACACAGCCTTTGGACTATTCTGGGGCTGGCTGGTCCATGTCTCAAGCAATAAACACTACATGGAACAGTCTGATGTACCCTGTTCGGTCCTCCAATATTGTTCAGCTGCGATCCACTCATGCAAAATGCACCAGAAGGGCCAAGGACAACAGGACACCAATGAGCACCCAGAGGCAATTAAACTGCTATGGTGACAATATACGTTGTTTGACTGTTGTTCACTTTGGTCTGTTTGATTTCTTAATAGCCATTATTTTTGTGTATTGCTTTTTAGGCCTTAATGGCAGCTGTCTACCCATCCTCATTTTTACACTGTTATTTGTCATTTGCATGAATGTTTAAAATAAAATGTTCAGTTTCCACACAAGGATGCATAAACAGGTTTCATTAATTTTATCAAAATGAAACATCACAATAATCCATATGCTCTGTGTTCAGGTACATGACCAGTTTCTATAACATGCACAACAAAATTGATAAAATTTCATCACAGCAATCCAAAAACAGTATGATGAGGTACACAAACAATATGTATAAAATGAATAACAAAATTTAATAAAAATACATTTTCCCAAGCTGCCCCAGTCCCAGAAATAGTGGAATGGGTGTGGCACAATTATAAATACTATGTCATTCCTCCTCATGCATTGCACCATGAAAACCCATGATGTGGGCACACAAAGCACCCTGATTTCTATTACATGTGTGGATCCTGTTCCAATAATAATTGTGTACTTTCTCTTTCAGTGTATAAGTTCAGCAATGTAGCAGTGTCTTGAGTCCACTCCTGGCAAAATGGCTCATCTCTGTACTCGCAGACATTGTACAATACACAGCAGGCCACAATAATGTAGATAGTTTTGTTAACATAGGCATCCAAATGATTTTGAGGGCAGTGACACAAATTTCAATCTGCCAAATGCACATTTCACCATCATTCTACAGCTACAGAGCATTTAGTTGAACTTTCTTTTGCCAGGCACTCTGTAATCAGGATACAGTTTCATAAGCCATGGAAAAAGGGGGCATGCGGGATCCCCTAGAACAACAGTGGGGAGAGTGACTCCATTCATAATACCATTTGATGGGAATAATAGCCCATCTTGTCTGTGAAGGTAAAGGTCCAAGCTAGAGAAAACCCTGGCATTTTGCACCCTGCCAGTGCATCCCATGCTGATATCTATGAACTGGCCTCTGTGATTGACCAGGGCCTGAATAAAGATGAAGTACTACTGTCTGCAGCTTATATACTCCTGTGCTTCTTATGGAGGGCAAACTATGGATACATGAGTCCCACTGACAGTCCCAGAACAGTTTGGAAAGCCCATTCTTTCAAAGCCGACAATTCTTTTAGGAACATTTTTTATGCCCAACACCTTTGGGTAAATCACAGTCCTGATGGCCTCAATCTCCACCACCACAAGCCCCACAGTTGACTTGCCAATTCCAAACCGGTTAGTCATGGACATGTAGAAATCGGGAGTAGCCAGCTTCCAGATAGCTATGGTAACCTGCTTCTGGACTGCCTGGGCCTTTCTCATGCACATGTCCTGACATTGATCACACAGCTCCATGAACATCTACTTCTTCACACACAGGTTTTGGAGCTGGTCATCCCAGGTATGCAAGATGATGTGATCCCACCAATCAGTGCCCATGATCTTGCTCCAGAAGGTCCATTCTATGTATGGGAAATCTGCGGTTATGGCAACAGTCATGAGCAGCATCAGCTGGGTTATGGCTGCCATGTCAGTACTGCCCTCTGAGAGATGCCATTGATAGGACAAATATCGCTGCTGAAGCATCTCAGAGATATTCTGCCTGATTCCCGAAATAGGAGTGAAAGTACAAACAGTTGTTCTTCCACCGATGCTGGATTACTGTTACTGGCTCTGGTTTCAGGGAGTTTGCAGATTCAAAAACGGCTCTGCTGGACATGTTGGCAGGCTATAAGCACTTCCACTCAAGTACCATGAGATGGAAAGAGAAGTTCTCCCACGATATACCATGAACCAACGCCTAGAGAAGCTACAGCTAGCAAGGGTGTTTAAGAATCCTGAGATAAGCCCCCAGAACTAACGAGATCTGACTTTCATATACTACAATGGTGCTCACAGTTTTCTGGGTCACTCTGGCCGTGAGAAGTGAGAAATAGAACATTTCTGTATTAACAAACAGGAGATAAAAAGGAATGTAAAAAGATATCCCTTTCACAAAGTTTTGGAATACAGAAATAGTCAATGACAGATTATATTCAGAGTCTGATAAAATTAGAAATCACAATTTCTGTGTAAATGCATTTGTAACATCCTGTAAAAAAAAAAACAACAACAAAAAGAACACACTTTTCTTGAAAACTAATTTCCTTTTAAGCTATGGCCACAATTTCAAGTGTTGGTGCCTAAAGTTAGGCATGTAAATCCATATTTAGTCATGTAATTAGAAGTCACCTGATTTTCAGAGGTGTTGAGTTCATTCATTTACAATTGACTTCAGAGACACATCTGGGAGCTCACTCATTTTCTAGAGAAAAGGACACTTCTGCGCAGGTGCCTAAATACTGATTTATGCATCCATTTCTAGGCATCTAGGTTTGCAAATTTTGGTCAATATTGTTTATTCTTTCAACCTGAGCAGTTAGCCAATCTTCGAGGTTTTGAAAGGTTGTTTCTGTTAGGAGGCGAAACTGATTATATGAATCAAATGGTTCTTTGGTGTAATCCTGATTTACAAAGAATGTACACAAAGGCACGTCAGGAAGAAGCAGGATGATGCAGTGGTTAGGGCACTAGCCTCACACTCAGAAGACTTTGTTCTCCAACTTCTTGTGTGACCTTGGGCAAGTCACTTAGCTTCTCTGTGCCTCAATTCCCCAGCTATGAAATGGATAATAAAACTTCCCTACCTCTCAGCAAGGCTAAGTACACATCAAAGACTGTGAGGCATTCAGATACCACAGTGATGGGGGCCATGTAAGTACCATGATTCCCTGACCACAATAGAAAAACAGGAGGTGTTTCCCTTTTCAAAAATCCAAGTCTAACCTCTCAGTAAGAACTCTACCTAAAGGAAGCTCTCTTTCTTGGCTTTCTACTAGGGGCATATACCACTGATTCTCTCACTATCTGCTGAATTTCCTCCTGCTTTCAGGTTCTTTTCATACATGCATGCATTTGCAACCTGATCAATGCCCCAGATCCTGAGTATGCAATCAGTCCCCAGGAAAGCTCCTTGGCCCACATAATTCCGCTTCTACTCAAGCCTTGCCACGCTGCTCTGTGCCTTGGGTGATGGCTTCTATTGTTTCCACTATTAATAAATAAAGGGGCATTTTATTGCTACCTCATTTAGCCTGAATGAGGGGTACTTGGAATACTCATCAATTTCTCCTTTAATCTGTGACTGACTGGCAACATTAACACTTTTCAGCATAGCAATATATATATACATATATTCAAATAAAAACCAGCAAAACCTTTTCTCCACAGGCACAGAAATCTAAGATAGCAGAATAAGTACAATGCTGCTGCGCAGGAGACAGGATTTGAGGAAGCATGGAAGGCCTGCGTGATGCAGGGCCCAATGCCACAGAGGCTGCCTGTATAATTTTAAGGTTTTGGAGAGGGAAAAGAGCTGGGGTATGGCTAGTGGTTCCACAAATGTAGACACCCATTGGTTATTACCCCCAATGGAGCAGTGCCATAAATGCTACAGACGTTACTCTAGCCTCAGAGCAGCAGTAGCAGCCACAAAACAGCCAGGATTGGAAAACAAATCCTTCCCCTGTGCTCAGCAGGTTTTAACAGAACACCACTTACTTAAGTGCCTATACATGGCTGCAGAAAACTAACGTTAGGCACCCATTTAAAAAAAGAATCTTGACCATACCACTGTTATTAAGTCACCCAGCATCACAGCTACAATTCTTGTTTGCTGCTTGTTTTCTTCTTATCCCATAACAGATACGGATTAACCTTCATGTTCATTCAGAGAAAAAGCATACACATCACAGAATATATAAGTACTTCTAACAGATTAGAGTTATATGCCATAATATCATTACTAATATGTCTAACCTTTATCCAGCGATGGTTAGCCTCTTTGAGCCTATTTTCAAGTTTATGTTTTTCTTCTGGGTTCAGTGGTGTACTTCCAAGTGTTATTCCTGCAGTTTCAGTTAATTGTTTCAATATTCCCTTGTGTGGAGGCAGCTCTTCCACTCTTAACTGGAACAGACAAATACAACATTTAAAATGAACTGTGGTAGAATTTTCAACTCCCTTATCTTCGCCGCTATTGATTAGTCTATCAGCTGCAGAGACCAGGCTCAGGGCTCAATTCAGCACAAAATAGCCACAGCTTTCTAAATTAAAAAGGCTCAGAAAAAACAGCAAATGCTGACTCTATTAGGCAGACTTATAGTGGGGAAAGACTGGCTCTCTGAGGAGAGAGAAAAAAAAAAAAGTTTGTCTCTGCTGTGTGATTCAACTTTCCTTCTGGTCACATGGTGCTTTACTAATTGTATCTGCCTTTTCTTTGTGTGAAGGGTAAGCCCTTTAGAGCACGTTCCATGTCTCTTCCATGTTCTGTGCAGTGCTAAGCACCGTGGTCCAACCCCGTAAGCAATAATGTTCATAATATATTCATAAACACTGCAAATTAGAGGGATATTGGTAATATTTAGGAGTGTCCTGCCTACCATGTTTGTGTCTCCATAATCTGAATCCATTCCCCTTCTTGTATGCAATTACTGCAAATTTATATAGTGTCAATTTAGCTTTACATATCAAGTAACCAACGAGTTATATAATAGAAAGTGAAAGCTTCTGCAGCCATCATTTTTAAAAATTATCGAAGTCTGAGATGGGCCACAAGAGAATCTTTAATAGTTACTATATCACTGGGGTTGGGGTAACTTCCCTTGGGTGGATCGAAAAGAAAAGAGGTGGCTCACAGCATGACTTAAAAGCCTGAGCTATTAAGGAAAAGATATCTTCACCAGTAGGTTTGACTTTGGACAATCCATCCTTTAGGAGTTACTAGGGGAGGGGCTCCCCCCCCCATTAACATACATCTCCCCCGCCCACATTAATAGATATTGAAAAGAGAGAATCTTCATCCATATGTGCCCTTATCTCCCCCACCTGCTATCCAGAATGCAGCTACTGGTTACTGACATTAGTACATTTGGGTCTGAGCCCTCCAAAGCTCTACACATATATATGAAAGCACAGAGGATCTTCGCAGCAAAAAATCCCAACAGCTTTCTAATGTAGGTAGCATTTCATTTAGATGGTAAGTTCCAGAGGACAGGGATTGTTTAAAGTGCTATGGACATTTAATGCTCTGTCCATATAAATAATTAAATGCATAAATAATATTTTCTTTGCTTTGTTCCTAGATTTCATATTTTTGATATTACTGACTCACAGAGTTAAAAACTAGGTTTGCGAGAGCGGAAGTATACCTGGATCTAGAAGGGCTAACTTAAAGGCAGATGAACGATATGAAAAGCCTCTTAAAAATTCTTCCTCTGACTCTCTGACATTCAGTCAGTCAGGATGAAGTCCATTTAGCCATACATGCATCCTCCATAGACACTACCAATAAAACAATCTGGTTTATAGAAATGGTCATAGGAAGGCTAATATTACATTATGTGTCTAATAATGAGAGAATATTTTTCATTAGGAAGAGGAAGAGTGGACTCTGTGGACTAAGAGGGCAGGAGAAGTATTTTAGAAGGAGAGGTCACATAGACGGTTACCTTTAAAATATACAGAAAGGAGCAGGAGACCAGTCAGGAAAGTAAAGACAAACTGACTTCTTGCAGGGAAAAAAAAAAAAGGCTTATATGAAACTGTCTCCCATCCAACAGTTTCACGGTGCTTTACAATCAAACTTTGTTTTAAAATTGTAGTTATTGGGGATGGTTTAGTTTTAAAAGCCCAACAGATCAATAGGGAGAAACAAACTGTACAAATGAAGGGCAATTACAGCCTGCTCTGTTTACATTGGTGTAAGATCATAATTAGGACACAATAGGTTATTAACTAATTCAGATCTCAACAGATGACTAGCCATCTGATTATAGAATTACAGGAATGTTTGGGAAGCCTGGAGGTTCTCACATTTGGCTCTGCCTGGGGATAACAGGGAGGCAGTTTTCACGTATTCTACTGGAACCTGGAATCTCTGGGGCACTCAAGACCTTTCATTTAAACTTAATTTTTCTTATCAAAATTGCCCACTTTGGGTTCTTTATTATTTTATATAGCCCTCCACAAGGAAATATCTTGTTGCTAAAATGGTTCAGCCAAGAAAGGAAACATTTCTTAATTAAATTAAAGATCTGATACTAAGCATTAGGTTTTCTTCTCCGTCCCATTTCCTGCTAAACACAGACGAGTCAGGATGACAAAAAATGTCTGTTTTACAACTATGATTAGCCTGAGGATTTCTTTTCATCCCAATTACACACAAGAGGAGAATTTTCTCTAGAGAATAAAGCAAAAAAGAAGTAGAGGATTCTGTCTGCTGGACATAACTAATTGTACTATTTTTTCTTTTTACTTGCTTGGAAATAAACTTTGAAGACAGAGATTTTATTATAGCAATCCTTGGATCTCTAAAAACCTACTTGCCAAAACACTGAAATAAAGGTAACTAATGTCTCCTTTATTTTCCCCTCTTTCCTATGTCTGAGGAGATGGAGAAGAAGAAGAACTTATTACTTTGTCTTTTTAAGACTGATGTATACCCTTGCTGTCTTGGAGACGCTCTAGGGTCATTTGTTTGTGGTTTTGATACAAGTTGCATTTTTTAAAACCTTGTTACATATCTATTATACATAATTTTCATATTTAAACACACATACACACACTGGGAAAATTAGAGTACTATAAATTGGCTGAGCTCCAGCTACTTGCTGCATATCTGAAAGAGTTTCCAAAAGAGCAATATGCAACTCAGCAGTATCAGCGAGGCGAGGTTTCTTTGGGTTCAGTTTTCACCCTTTCTGCCCAAGCCCCTGGAGCAGCGGTTCTCAACCCATGCCCCTCAGGTCGCATGTGGCCCAATTAGCACACAGCTGCGGCCTAGCTCAGCTGTGTGCTAAAGGCCACAGGCTCAGGGCTCCCAGCTGCCCTGCCGCACGGTGGGCTCCAGTGTCCGAGCTACCGGCTGCCCTGCCATGCAGGAGGGCTCAGGCTCTGGGCAGCCAGATGCCCCCCAGCACCGCATGGCAGAGGTCCGGATCCCCTTGCAGCAGGGTCCGGGGTCAGGGTCTCTGCCCCAAGCCCAGCTCTCTGGTCCTGGCCCCACTCTGTGGAGGAGTTTCTGGGCAAAGGGTGCTGAGCATAGGAGTTTGTGGGGGAGTTTAGGTGAGGGGCACTGTGGTTCTCAACCTGCGGCCCAGGTAACACTTTGTGGCTAAATATGCAGCCCACGATGATAAGTAGGTTAAGAACCACTGCCCTGGAGCCTTTCTTCAAGTCTGAGATTCTAAAGCATTCCTAATGATAGGCCTAGTCTATAAATAGTTTTTGTATCCCTTTAAATGAAGTGTGTGATTTTGTATCCATATAGCTGTACCAGCACAACATCTAATGTGGACACAGTTAAATCAGCATAAAGGTGCTTTATCACTTATAGCTTATTCTCTTACACTAAGAGAATATAGTTAAAGTGGTATAAAAATTGTGAGTAGACTAGTCCTATAAGAGAAACTCTATAGAAACCCTGCATTTAATCCTGTTGCCTATAGAAAGCAAGCAAAACTCAAAGCTTCATTTCATTCTGACACAAACCTATAGTTCTGCACCATTTTACTCTAAACTGGGCCCAAGTTCCCTTGAAACCTTCAGCAAACCTGGACATCTTTTCAACTTGGAGCCTGAAACCAAGTGAATTTTACATGGTTCTTGGGGGTTTTGTTAAAAGTCTTTTGCTCAGCTTTAGTTTACAACCTACCAAGCTTAGCAGATGATTTTTTTTTTTTTTGATTTTCCACCGTAATTATCAGGTGCCAAAGTTAATTAAACTAAGGTATATGTAATAGCTTCAAAAAAATCTCAGATTTGAAGGACTTTAACCATACAATTAAATGCATCAGCCAGTGGACATGCCTACCACAAATCAGTACCATCCTCAATGAAGCACAGTAGCAATTACAAATATTTTCCTTCATACTCTTTAGTGGTCCATTCTCCACTTGATATATTTAACTGAGTAATTTTAATGGGAGCTATGTACTTAAAAGAGAGAATAGACACCAATTTCTGTATTCATCAATTATCACGTATGCTATAAAGTTTCATGAATTTAACAATTTGAGGGCTAACATTAACAATGCCAGGTCACAAAAATACCAGCCCCTACTGGACAGAGTTTTTGAATATCACTACGGTTTGCAGATAATTACAAGCTTAACCTCCTCCCCTCCTCACCTCCCCCCCAAATGCTTACTATTCTGATAGTGGGCGGGTGGGGGGTCACATCAAACAGAAAAAAAATATTTGACAAGTTATACAAAAAGAGGCTGGCAAAGTGACATTTTTAACCAGTTCACAGTTGTCGTAATATACAGCTCTAAAACTGAAAATCATTCTGGAAATGAGAAGGCATAATGAAAGCAAAGGAACAAACATACATTGAGAGAAAAGTTTCAGCTAAAGTGAAAATGAATCAAAAGTAAAATACTGTAGAATCTTGGAATTCAAAAGCTATTAGATATATAATCCATTGCACTGTTGGTGCAAGATTGTTCCTTATTCTATATTTTCAATTACTTTTTCTAGTCTAATTTTAATGCAGGCAATATATTCTGGTACCTGGGTTTTAAGACACAGGACTTCAGATTTTTTGAATTATCTAGTACATTGTGGAATAATACCAAGTACGTGTTTGACAGAAATCAATCTGGATTAAGAACAACAATTCAATTTGTTTATGCTTATAAGACAAACTAAGAAGACATTAAATAAAAGAACTTATGTTACCTTCACTTTTTCAAGAGAGTCTTTTAACTGTTGTTCATTTCCCGGTTCCAGAGGAATACCAACAATGCTGTCTGCTTCCTCTAACCATAAAATGAACTCATTTAAATCTTCTTGCAATTCTGACAAAATATTCTTTTCTTCCTCCAGCCTACAGTAAAATAAAAAACACACTAGTGTTAATAGGGGAACTCTGTGTCATAGGTAATTATATTTCAAATGCAATCTTTATTATTATAAAAATAAAAAATCACTACTTTTTAACACAAATATAATTCATAACTAAATGGAGGAAAAATATACAGATTATTTCACATTAACAGTAATCCTTTAAAAGCAAAACTTTACATATTTCTTCAAAATTAATCAGAAAAGAAACATCACTCATGATAAATAGAATTAAATGTATCTGAAAATAAGCTTGGAGTTTTAATTTGCAGTTCTAAACTACCTTCCATCTCAAATAAATTATGATTTTTAACCCAGTCCTGCAAGGTGCCAAGAAATCAATAGGAGTTGAAGGTGTCCACCACTTTGCAGGATGAGCCCTTTGTCACAAATGATATGAAAGCCCAACTTCAGAAACTGAAAGAAATCTAAAGGCAAAGTTTACTAAATTGGATCCCTAAAATTAGGCCCTTAAATCCAGTGGGGATTATTTTGGGAGTTTTTGTGGTTAAGGAACTGGATTTGGGATTCAGGAAAATTAGGTTCAATTCCCACCTTTGCCACAGATTTCCTATGAACTTTGGACACATCACAATCTCACCAATTCTTCATCTGGAAAATGAGGACAATAATGCTTCCCCTCTTCCAGTGTTTGTTTGCTTTTTCTATTTAGACCGTAAGGTTTTCAGGGCAGAGGCTGTCTCGGACTGCGTATGCACTGTGCCAAGCACAATGGGGCCCCAGTCATGGTTGAGAGCGCTAGCTGCAACAACTACAATACAAAATTATAAGTTGTTATAAAAACAAAGAAATTCCCAGGCAAAGCTATAAGGTAGAAATTAAATTTGAGATATGTATCAGAAATTTAAGGATAAAATACATTACAGGGATATTGTAAACACTCTGAATGTGATTTTTCGAAAAGTGAGTTTTTAAAAAATATTTTAAATTTAATCTGGGACTACAAATACTAAAATGCCTTAATTATAATCATATGGCTATTACATGACATCACTACAGGATAGCGTTAAGATTGCTTAGGTGCTCTAGCTATGTATGGCCTTGCATTGTAATAGGCTTGGATTTCTTTTCAATTTAGGAAAATCAGAATTAAAGTTAAGTTTATAAATCTTGTTTTGGGGATAACTGCTCCCCTGTGACATATTTTACCTTAAAATACTGCTAAAAACTCAGAGTACTGTTAAGTAAAGTCCCACAGGAAGAAAATCTAAAGGAAAAGGAGTTCAGGAGGGCTGACAGTTTGTCAGAAACCATATTAAAGGCACAACAGCAAACTACCCCAATATGAAGGAAAGATAGAAAAAAATTGTAAGAGGCCAATATATGGCTCCATTAGGAGCTCTTTAGCCTGAAAATCAAAAAGGAATCCTACAAAAAGTGGAAACATGGATGGATTGTTAAGGGTACAAGAGAATAGCACAAGCATGTAGGGACAAAATCAGAAAGGCTAATGCACAAAATAAGTTACACATAACAAGGGACAGAAAGGGCAAGAAGAAGAGGTTTTATAAATACTTTAGGAACAAGAAAAAGATGAAGGGAAGTATAGTGAGGAAGGAGAGCTAAAAATGGATGACATCAAGAAGGCTGACGAGTTTAATGCCTATTTTTCTTCAGTCTTCACTAAAAAAGTTAATGACAGATACATAACACAATTAATATTAACAACTGGGGGTAGAACCACAGGCCAAAATAGGGAGAACAGGTTGAAGAATATTTATGTAAGTTAGATGTATTTAAGTCAGCTGGGCCCGATGAAATTGCTTCAACTTGTTCCTTAAATGCCCTAGAATGAATGTCAGAACCATTAATGATTACCTTTGAGAACTCATGGAGGTTTGGTGAGGTCCCATCGGACTGGAGATGGACAAATATAGTACCTATCTTTAAACAGAGGAACAGAGAGGACCTGCGAAATTACAGACCAGCCTAACTTCGATAGCTGGAAAGACACTGAAACAAATTATTAAACAACCAATTTGTAATAACCTGGAAGACAATAGGGATATAAGGAACAACCAGCATGGATTTGTCAAGAACAAGTCATGCCAAAACCTTTGTTTCTTTGACAGGGTTACTGGCCTAGTGGATAAGGGGGGAAAGCTATAGATGTGATATATTTTAATTTTAGTAAGGCTTCTGACACAGTCCCACATGACATCTTAAAGGCAAACTAGGGAAATGTGGCCAAGATGAAATTACTATAACCATATTCAGAGTGTACGGTATCAATGGTTTGCTGTCAAACTGGAAGAATGTATCTAGTGGGTCCTGCAGGGGTCTGTCTTGAGTCCGATATTATTCAATATTTTCATTAATGACTTGGACAATGGAGTGGGAAAGAGGGCTTATAAAATTTGCAGAGGACACCAGGATGAGAGGGATTGCAAGCACTTTGGAGGATAGGATTAGAATTCAAAGTGTCCTTGACAAATTAGAGAATTTGTCTGAAATCAACAAGATGAAATTCAATAAAGACAAATGTAAAATGCTACACTTAGGAAGGAGAGATCACATGCGCAAAAACAACCTGGGGAATAACTGGCTCGACAGTAGTACTGCTGAAAGGGATGTGAAATTTTGGTGGATCACAGACTGAATATGAGCCAACAGTGTGATGCAGTTGCAAAAAGGGAGAATATAATTCTGGGGTGTATTAAAAAGAGTGTTGTGTATATAAGACACAGGAGGTGGCAGTCTCTTCTCGGCACTGGTAAGGCCTCCGCTGGAATACTTTGTCCAGTCCTGGTGTCACATTTTAAGAAATATGTGGACAAATTGGAGAGAGTCCAGAGGAGAGCAGCAAAAATGATAAAAGGTTTAGAAAACCTGATCTATGAGAAAAGATTAAAAAAACTGGTCATGTTTAATTCTGAGAAAAGAAGCCTGATAAATCTTCAGTACAATAAGGGTTGTTTTGTTATAAAGAGGATGGTGATTGTTCTCCATGTCCACAGAAGGCAGGACAAGAAGTAATGGGCTTAATCTGCAGCAAGGGAGATTTAGGTTAGATAGTTAGAAAAGCTTTCCAGCTGTAAGGGTAGTTAAGCTCGGAAATAGGCTTCTAAAGGAGCTTAGGAAATCCCCATCATTGGAGATTATTAAGAACAGGTTGGATAAATGTGTCAAGGATGCTCTGGGTATCTTGGTCCTGCTTCAGTACAGGGGGCTGTAACTGATGACCTCTAGAGGTCCCTTCCATCTCTACATTTCTATGATTCGATGTAGTCTCAGTCTTATCTCCATCTTAATATAGTTTTTGTATTGAAATGGAAACACAGAAATGGGAATGATTGAGGTACACCATATCCAGTTCTCTTGGACCATCAGGAAACCTTTCTTCTGAGATATTTCCATTTGATCTTGGAAGGCAATCCCTATTCATTCCACCAGAAAAGGACAAAATTCCCACCAAGGTTCCCGCCAATATTCCAGCCATCACTTTAACAGACTTCCCAAGATTCCCACTAAAAGAAGGTTTCAGAGTAGCAGCTGTGTTAGTCTGTATTCGCAAAAAGAAAAGGAGTCCTTGTGGCACCTTAGAATAAATAAATTTGTTAGTCTCTAAGGTGCCACAAGTACTCCTTTTCTTTTCACTAAAAGAAGGAATCCCCACACATTAGGACAATTCCTATTATTTGCGCTGTCTGTTCTCCTATATTGACAATGGCCCTACGCTCTGCTCTTCTTCTCTGAGCTGCTTGGAGTCGCTTTCTTGACTGTTATGATTGGGGACAGCTAACACTTCCGTCTCCCAGCACCTGGTGTGGACATAGTACATGCTACTTGTATTTTAACCTGAGCTGCCTGTTGGTCATGTGTCTGAGTGCACAGGGGGAGAGTCAGGTCAGAGGGGGCAACAGATTCTGAAAGACATCCCAGAAATAGATACCAGCTGGAAGATTTAGTCCCTGTGAGGGGATGGAATGGTTGTGTGGGCAGAAGCCTATTCACAGGCTACTATACCTCTATTCCAGGGGTTCTGAAACTTCATTGCAACAACAAAAATTACTTCACAACTCCAGGAGGAGGGACCAAAGCCTGAGCCCCACAGCTCTGGGCAGGGGCGGGGGGGTGGCAAAGCCTGAGCCCAAGCCCCACTGCTCTGGACAGGATGGCCAAAGATGAAGTTCAAGGGCTTCAACCCCAGGCAGGGGGCCTGTAAACTGAGCTCTGCTTCCCAGGGCTGAATCCCTCTGGCTTTGGCTTCGACCCTGGGCCCCGGCAAGTCTAAGCCAGCCCTGGCAATGCCATTCAAAGGACCCCATTTGGGGTCCAGACCCACAGTTTGAGAACTGCTGCTCTAGGCAACTGAATTTCTGGATACTTATCAAACTAATCAAAAACTAAACTTTTGAAGTTCTCCCATCACTAGTGCTTTTTTGTGCTTGTCTTCCTCCCACCCCCCGCCCCCAAACACTAGTGTTTTTTGGATGCTGCTTTTGGGCCAGATCCTGCAAACACTTGCATGCATGAGTAACTTTTTTTTCATGTGAGCAATTCATTAACTTCAGTGTGACTACATGTTTGTGTTTGCAGCATACAAACTTTGTGTGTATTTTGGGTATCTTTGCATTGTTGTGACAAAAATCCATGCATAATGATGCAATATCACAATCCCAATAAATATTTGCTTGTCTCCTGGTTGGGGACATGTAAAATTGATTAATAGAATACTTGGGCCCTGTGCAATTCCCTTCATAACCATACACATCTCCTTCCAACCTCTCTTGGAAATCTGAATCTCTATTAATATTGTAATCATTACTTCTGCTGGTGCACTGATATGCCAGATTTCTACTTTAACGCATTATTTGGGCAATTGGGGAGGGCAATCCACTAGAGATTTAGGGCTCCTCAAGCTTAATGCCTGGGATGTACCGTCTACAGTCTACTGTTTGCTAAAGGCAAATAGGACACTGCAGATTTCCAGGCCAGCATCAGTACTCGTTATGCTTCATTGGACTGTCTCTGCACTGGTTCCCTGTCCAGTTTTTGCTACTTTCCCACAAGCTCTACACAGACCTGACTCATGTGGCAACATCTGCCAGGCATAGCCTGTTCCATGTGTGGGTCCCCCAGTGCTAGCTCTGCATGTGGTTCCCCATCAGGTTTCCTTGCTGCTCTTAGTTTGCCACATTAACATGGTTTTCCCGAAGCAAGGCTGCTTCCTGGATCAAGGTCTTTCTCCTCTCCCTATTGCCAAGGGGAGGGGAACTTGTCCCATATACATCCTGAAGAATTATAGCATTCGTCACAATATTCATTTAAGACTTTCAAATTTGAACATGGAAGTGAGTGGTAGTAGGTTACAGGGGGCAGTGTGATGCATCTGTTAAGGGTGATTTTGCTACTGTTGACGAGTTTAAATCGGCAGGAGGAGAAGGCTCTGTGGCACTTGAGGAGCAGGCCACAGAGGCATGGTGTCTTCTTGGTGGAGGAGTCTGGTGGCTGCAGGCAGTAAGTGGAGTGCTATTTAAGACGCATCATAAGCTAGAGCCTTAAGGCCTAGCAGCTAAAGTGTTTACAGAACTTGCCTGGCTGTTGGTACACAAAGGACATGATGCTTTAGGACAAAAGTTTGTGACCACAGATAGCTCGAGATCCCAGTTAAGCAGATTTACTTGATGATTTTTAAACCATTGTATAAATTGGAGAAAGACTGAAGACATCATTTTCAAATTTAGATTCTTAAAAGCAGTCATTTAAATCCACACACAGACAGCTCACTAAATGGTCTGACTTCAAAGATGTTCAGGTGCTTACAGCTCCTGTTGAGTTTGATGGGGGTTGTTGGCTTTCATCACATTTTGAAAAAAAGCAAGTCTTTTATTTTGTTAATTTATAACAAAAGTTAAAAATTCCATACATGAAACAAATTTCTTTTTTATGCCAGATTCACCAATAATCTCTGGCTGCTTTAGACTACTCTGCAGCACCACAAACAAGTCAGTGTATGCGAAGTTTCCACCTTTCTTTGGTCCTTCTCATCAACTTGGATGAACCATCTCCATAAATTCCTCCTGCAGCCTCCACAATCTACTGCATGCAAACAGTTTTCCATCTCCCTCCTGCCTTCAATATACCTCTCAACATATGCATGTGTGTGCACACCCCTCTCTCTCTTCTCCCCTACATGCACCTCCCACACACAGTGTCCCTTTCCCTCCATCCCTGTCTGTCAAGTAAGACTGGTTCAATGGAGAGCTGTTGAACGTATGTATTTAGGAGTAATGGTCACTGATGCTGTTATTTCTCATAACTGAAAAGTTTGTGTTTCAAAAGGATGAAGAATAAAATCTCTTAGATAAACACATGAAGAACTGCACTCTCAAAATGAATCATAGAATCACAGAATATCAGGGTCGGAAGGGACCTCAGGAGGTCATCTAGTCCAACCCCCTGCTCAAAGCAGGACCAATCCCCAACTAAATCATCCCAGCCAGGGCTTTGTCAAGCCTGACCTTAAAAATATCTAAGGAAGGAGATTCCACCACCTCCCTAGGTAACGCATTCCAGTGTTTCACCACCCTCCTAGTGAAAAAAAGTTTTCCTAATATCCAACCTAAACCTTCCCCACTGCAACTTGAGACCATTACTCCTTGTTCTGTCAGCTACCACTGAGAACACTCTAGATCCATCCTCTTTGGAACCCCCTTACAGGTAGTTGAAAGCAGCTATCAAATCCCCCCTCATCCTTCTTTTCCGCAGACTAAACAATCCCTTTCTGCACTTGTCCTTGTTGAACCTCAGATTTCTTTTCGCCCAATCCTCTAATTTGTCTAGGGCCCTCTGTATCCTACCCCTACCCTCCAGCGTACCTACCTCTCCTCCCAGTTTAGTGTCATCTGCAAACTTGCTGAGGGTGCAATCCACACCATCCTCCAGATCATTTATGAAGATATTCAACAAAACCGGCCTGAGGACCGACCCTTGGGGCACTCCGCTTGATACCAGCTGCCAACTAGACATGGAGCCATTGATCACTGCCCGTTGAGCCCGACAATCTAGCCAACTTTCTATCCACCTTATAGACCATTCATCCAGCCCATACTACTTTAACTTGCTGGGAGACTGTGTCAAAAGCTTTGCTAAAGTCAAGGAACAACACGTCCACTGCTTTCCCCTCATCCACAGAGCCAGTTATCTCGTCATAGAAGGCAATTAGATTAGTCAGGCATGACTTGCCCTTGGTGAATCCATGCTGACTGTTCCTGATCACTTTCCTCTCCTCTAAGTGCTTCAGAATTGATTCCTTGAGGACCTACTCCATGATTTTTCCAGGGACTGAGGTGAGGATGACTGGCCTGTAGTTCCCAGGATCCTTCTTCTTCCCTTTTTTTAAAGATGGGCACTACATTAGCCTTTTTCCAGTCGTCTGGGACTTCCCCCAATCGCCATGAGTTTTCAAAGATAACGGCCAATGGCTCTGCAATCACATCCACCAACTCCTTTAGCACTCTCAGATGCAGCGCATCCGGCCCCATGGACTTGTGCTCTTCCAGCTTTTCTAAATAGTCCTGAACCACTTTTCTCCATAGAGGACTGGTCACCTCCTCTCCATGCTGTGCTGCCCAGTGCAGTAGTCTGGGAGCTGACCTTGTTCGTGAAGACAGACGCAAAAAAAGTACTGAGTACATTAGCTTTTTCCACATCCTCTGTCACTAGGTTGCCTCCCTCATTCAGTAAGGGGCCCACACTTTCCGTGACTTTCTTCTTGTTGCTAACATACCTGAAGAAACCCTTCTCGCTACTCTTAACATCTCTTGCTAGCTGCAACTCCAGGTGTTATTTGACCTTCCTGATTTCACTCCTGCATGTCCCAGCAATATTTTTATACTTTTCCCTGGTCGTTTGTTAAATCTTCCACTTCTTGTAAGCTTCTTTCTTGTGTTTAAGATCAGCAAGGATTTCACTGTTAAGCCAAGCTGGTCGCCTGCCATATTTACTATTCTTTCTACACATCGGGATGGTTTGTCCCTGTAACCTCAAAATGGCCACCTTCTCCCTCCATTCTCAATGGGACAGAAACCACAGGCTGCCCTCTCTTTTAAACAGCCACTGCCTACAGCTCGACTGCCCTAACTGGTGCTCCCCGGCTATCAGGAGATGGAGAAGAGCACTGAATAGGTGACTTGAGACAGTTTACCATCTTTGCTAAGGGCAGCCTCAGTTCCGTTGAGAGCAATGGGAGAATGCAATCATTTTGGAAGAGGGCAAGTCTTTGTAACTTCCTGAAGGAGAAGATTATGTACTAGAGTGTGCCGAAGGAGAAATGCTCAGTTATAAAGAAAATCAGCCAAAAGTGACCCCTAATCTCCTGAACAAATTTATTCAAATCTTACTTACATGAGAAATGTGCATAGTCTACTTCTGTTGCTACTAAAATCATGAGACTCCCCCACACCCCAAAAGTTTAAAACCCGGTACAAAATTTCTTGAAAGATCCATTTTTAATTCAAAGTAATTTTTTGGGAAGGTATACTGACATTTCTTATATGTAATCAAGAGGTTACCTTAGTGTGTTAAGTGCAAAACACAACTCTGCCTTAACTGTGGAGTTGCAACCAGCAAATATTCTTTCCAATTTTAAAAATGATTATTAAAGCAGAATAGAATTTGGTTTAGTGTTTCTGTTTCCCCAGACTGTTTCAGTTTTCAGCATGATGGTCACAGCCAGAAAGAAAGTCAGAAAAAGCAAAGACATGAAAGCTATTTGAAACTATGTCACGATTTATTTATGGTGAGAAGGACTTTTTAACCAGATATGTTTCCTGATGGATGAGCAAAATGGATGGCGTTTTCCTTTACAGGAGGCTTGTAAATAAGCTTTAGGCAAAAGAGACTCAACAATAAAGTGCCAGCTTCACACCATTTAACAAAAATCCCTCCAAGCAATTGTTATTTAAAAATATATATCTTATATGACAAATAATTTAGAATTTGACAGATTTAAGAGTTTACGTCAAGCAAAATAAGAATACAGAAATTCCAAAAATGAATATCAGTCTCTTGGAAGCTTGGACTTATATCTAGAATGTTTTGGAAAAAATCTCCAAAATTATTCTAATCTATGAGAACGAGCCTCTTATTTTAATCCCTTCAGTTACACTTTTAGAACAATTTCTTCTCTCTTTAATTCATAGCACTCAGAAAAATGTGTTCAACTGATTTCAAGCTTCTAGCATGGATTTTTCCCCTTCACATGTCAAGACAGCTGCTTCACTGTTTTACTGTGAGGGGAAGGAAGAAAAGCAGAGTATTCCTTTTATATGATAAGGTGTAAGTCTGAAAACTGGTAGAAAGAAAACTTCTATTTGCCACCTATATAACTCATTTGTATCATCAATGGGAGAAACACAGATCAGTCACCAGTGAAAAGGTACCAACAGGGGAACTGAGTTTGAGAGTTGAATTGAAATTCCTAGTATAACAAGAGACAGGGAATCATAAAACTATACAGTATAGCCATGAAGTTTTTATAAGTCAACACTATTCATTTACAGTGAATGAAGTATTTCCATTACACGAGAGGAAGAAAGACTAAATTTTATGACATAGAACCATGGACTGCTTCAAAATGGAACCTGAGGTAGTCACCTGGTGCCGATGTACTACCTGATATACTCTACTGCCTGGCCAGTTGACATTGTCTCTCATTCACAAATGCACACCAGGTTGTTATTCTTTCACCAAGATATGCAGTATTCTTTTCTTACAAAATAGCAGTCTTATAGCAAGGAGAAACTTCTGTCACTTCACTCCTCAGCCCAGTCTCACCCTCTGAGCTTCCCTTCTGACCTACCCCTTGCTTATATCCTCCCAATTACCTCATTTGCCCAGTGATTCCATCCCAGGTGCTCATAACCCCCCAACATAATTAACTGCCACCAGCTGAGCCTGACAGTGATCAGGGTGCTGCTGATAGTGTCCTGTCACAGAGGTATAAAATTCAACAGTTTAAGAGAATTCTACTTTCCAACCAAGCTAGCAACACTATTAAAATTGACGTTCCTTCCATCGCTGTAACACAATGCACATCCAGTTTTGCTATGACCATATACAATTTATAAGTTGAACTTGGTGTAGTAAATTTGTTTCTTTCATAGGAATTTAGGTTAATATGTTCTACTGGAGCCAATATATATGTAGGCTTGAAAGGATTAGATTTTTACCAGTAAATGTCTATTTCGCTGTACATACACAAACTGACAAAAATATTTCCATCAATAGTAATCAAAATGTACATATAGGCAAAATAACAAAAATGCTACTTGAGACATTATTAGGGTTAGATTTAAGGATATTTACTTTGTATATTTTTATATGTAATGTTGTCAATTTGTGTTGTAATGGTTATAGAGCTGTAACTTTATGAATCTCAGCATCTGCTGTCATTAAATAATTATTGTCTGACCCCTCCAATAATTTCCCACAACTGTGAAAATTGTACTTCGAACTCATAATTTTGCACGGCTGTGAAAATGTAAATCAATAAACATCAGTATTATCTCAGTAGTACAACACATCCAATTACAAACCCAAGTTGCTGACAGGTTGGTGCAACAGTACAACCACGATACCCCCTAGCACCAACACTTTGGCCTCAAGCCAACTTTTCTCCACCAGTGACTGAGAAGATCGCTGTGGTTCACAGATGAATCCAAGCAGATGCAGCCAGTACACAGGGGTGTGTGCGCACACACACACAGAAATCTAAATCCGTCCACCAAGAGAACAAAAACCTCTTACAGCTTTTTTACTCCTCCAACATCAATGCAGCATAATTACAGCCAGCAGAGCTAGTACACAGAGAGCCAGCTAATCAACCCATACTTCCTGGTCCATACTCTGAACCCAAGAATCTCCCCCTGTGAAACACTTCGAGAGGGAGGGGGGAATAACCCACACACAGATGTAAAAGAAACTAACAGATTAAAAAGCCTCAGTCATGACCAGCCTGCACTATCCAGCTTGCCATATCCCAGATTTTGACTCCACCACACTCTCCAGAGTTCAAGAGGCTCTGAAAAATATTATAGCCACCACCTGTAAAAGAGGTGCATGTGTCTCCTGGAGGGTGAAAGCCAGTGAAGAACAGCTGCATCCCCTACTAATTGAAATTATAAATGTCTCCTTCAGAAAAGCACACTTGTCAAACTCCTTGCAAAATTACAACCATCCACTCAACCCTCAAGCAAAACATTGGATTCCCCCTGATGCTCTCTCCAGTTACTGTCCGATCTCCAACTTCCCATTCCTGGGCAAAATAATTGAGCAAGTCGTAACTACCAAGAATCCATTCTTCCTCTAAAATACAGAGTGCACACCTGGAGTAGGAAAAATCTTAATATAAAGCATACTGATGTTACCAAATAATTATGTATAACCAGCATGCATTTTCATTGCCTCCTGACAGCATAGTTTAAAAATACTTTATACTGGCATTTGTAAGTTGAAGTGTTATTTCTTTGTTTACCTACAAATTTAAGGTTTTGGTAGAACTTTATTCAAGCAAGTGGTAGTAATAATATTGAATGGGGTATTTAAAACTCTGCAACTGCAATTAAGTGCTGGACATTTTATTTTTAAAGTC
Organism: Eretmochelys imbricata; assembly: GCF_965152235.1. Lineage (NCBI taxonomy): Eukaryota > Metazoa > Chordata > Testudines > Cheloniidae > Eretmochelys > Eretmochelys imbricata. The sequence goes on from NC_135572.1 coordinate 149,486,251, forward strand.
ATCTCAATGTATTTAGATAACAAAAAGCAGTGGCTTCTGTTTGAAATATTGGATAGGTAACAGTTTGCATTATAAATGTTCTTAATGCATTTTCAGGAAGTGGAATAGCAATGATCTTGGTTGTAAAAAAATACATATAGTGAAAAGGGGAACGTCAAAATGTATTAACTAAGTTCTATATAGTCAAATATTAAATCATACTTTTAGTCATTTATATAATGTACATTCACAGGTTATGTACAATATTCAATTTCCAGCAAAGACAAGAGTAGCACACTCTTTTGGCTCACCTGGTAGAACTGCTGCCTCTATATACCTCAAGTATCCTGGCTAGACTGAGTCTCGGCTGCTGTTATGTGTAAGGAACCAACATAAACCCAGCCACCACATGGAAGATTTTATCAATTTGTCAATTCTGCTTAGTGTCCAAACAGCAGTGTGTTGTGAACATAGAACAGTATGAAAATGGAGGTCAGTCATACCTTCTGTGAAGCTGAGCTGACTGGGGAGCAGCAGAAGGTGCACCACTCCATAGTTATGCATGGGTGAATGAAGTGGTTAAAGTACTTTGAAACAGGAGCGAGGGCTCTTGCTGCACCAACCAAATAAGAGGGGAAGGTGAGGAAAAGTGCTTTTCTGCCAAGCAAAGGAGGGGAGTGGGCTCTCTGCTTTGAGTTCTGAAGGAAACTCTTTCCTCCTCCCTCTTTCCCACACTTCCTTTCATCAGGTTTGAATCTAGAATGGACAGTTGGCTTTCCAGGAGGCCTGCAAGTGCCTTTCTTGAGAGTATCACTGGCTACATACTGGCCGTTATCTTTGAAAACTCGTGGTGACTGGAGGAGGTTCTGGATGATTGGAAAAAGGCAAAGATAGTGCCCATCTTTAAAAAAAAAAAAAAGGGGAAGAAGGTGAATCTGGGGACCTACAGACTGGTCACCCTCACCTCAGTCCCTAGAAAAATCATGGATCAGGTCCTCAAGAAATCCATTTTGAAGCACTTGGAGGAGAGGAAGGTGATCAGGAACAGTCAACATAGATGGATTCACCAAGGGCAAGTCATGCCTGACCAACCTGATTGCCCTCTATGATGAAATAACTGGCTCTGTGGATATGGGGAAAGCAGTGGACATGATATATCTTGACTTTAGCAAAGCTTTTGATATGATATCCCACAGTATTCCTGCCAACAAGTTAAAAAAGTATGGATTGGATGAATGGACTATAAGGTGGATAGAAAGCTGGCTAGATTGTTGGGCTCAATAGGTAGTGATTAATGGCTTGATGTCTAGTTGGCACCCAGTATCAAGCGGAGTGCCTCAAAGGCGGTATGGATTGCACCCTCAGCAAGTTCGTGGATGACACTAAGCTGGAGGTGTAGGTAGCTACACTGGAGCATAGGGATAGGGTCCAGAGTGACCTAGACAAACTGGAGGATTGGGCCAAAAGAAATCTGATGAGGTTCAACAAGGACAAGTGCAGCGTCCTGCACTTAGGATGGAAGAATCTCATGCACTGCTACAGGCTGGGGACCGACTGGCTAAGTGGCAGTTCTGCAGAAATTCACTGGGGATTACAGTGGACAAGAAGCTGGATATGAGTCTACAGTGTGCCCTTGTTGCCAAGAAGGCTAATGGCATGTGGGGCATTGCCAGCAGATCGAGGGAAGTGATTATTTCCCTCTATTTGGCACTGGTGAGGCCACATCTGGAATACTGCGTCCAGTTTTGGGTCCCCCACTACAGAAAGGATGTGGACAAATTGAAGAGAATCCAGTGGAGGGCAACAAAAATTATTAGGGAGCTGGGGCACGTGACTTATGAGGAGAGGCTGAGGGAACTGGGGTTATTTAGTCTGCAGAAGAGACGAGTGAGGGAGTATTTGATAGCAGCCTTCAACTACCTGAAGGGGGGTTCCAAAGAGGATGGAGCTAGGCTGTTCTCAGTGGTGGCAGATGACAGAACAAGGAACAATGGTCTCAAGTTGTAGTGGGGGAGGTCCAGGTTGGATATTAGGAAAAACTATTTCACTAGGAGGGTGGTGAAACACCATAATGGGTTACCTAGGGAGGTGGTGGAATCAAGGCCCAGCTTGACAGAGCCCTGGCTGGGATGGTTTAGTTGGGGTTGGTCCTGCTTTCAGCAGGGGTTGGACTAGATGACCTCCTGAGGACTCTTCCAACCCTAATCTTCGATGATTCTATGATACACCTTTCATAGAATCACGGAAGGGGGCTTCTCAGACTACTTCCCCAAATATTCAGGAAGCATTATGCTTCCCAGAGACTGAAGCAGGGCCCTGTATATTTTGCAACTGTGCAGACAATCAATTCAGTTCTTAGTTGCTCTGGCCCAAGAAAACTTTAATCTGCCTCTGTCCATGGCCATGGAATCTGATGTTTTTCCAAAATGCCATGGAATTCAGCATTTTTGCCATGAATTTGCTATTTCACTCCAGCCTGCTGCCCAACATTTTTGTGTCTTTCGGATCTACAAGAATCTATCTTCAGCTACCTCTTGCCCCAGCTTTCCACACAAGAGGGAGATAACTGGAGTACAGAGAATGCTCTCTGCACTCTTCTATGGCAACAAGTAGCAGGGTTCTGGGGGCTCTGAACTGAAGTCTAGTTTGCAGCCACAGATCAGCGAATGAGCTGTGGTTCCTAAAGAATAGATCAGCACAACTGGCCTGAAGGAGATGCACTGTTGAAGCTAGCTAGAAGCTCCTCACTTTCCCTAGTGCAGGAGGTGGTGGGGAAGGAGGTTTTGAACTAGGCTTCCTGGATGACAGCCCAGGAGACAAGGCCATGGAGTAAAGTTGGCCCCCCTGGAAAGCACAGTGAAAAATAAAATCCCTGAAAATAATTATTGACAAAATTTACATCAAATTAGTATTTTCAATTATGAGCCAGAGTTGAGAGACTTTGATTAGGAGCTGGAGGCTAGGAAGGAAACATCACAATAAATTAACATTGCGGAAGGCATTTATGGATTGCTGCCAGGGAACATTGTGTCACAGAACAAAAAGGTGTCTAGGTATAATGCATCCAGCCACCTCATCATTAGGCCACTAGCACTGATCCTACAAGCATCAGAGACACCCTTAACTGCTGTGGGTGTGCAATTATGCGTCCCACAAACAGGCATGTAAGGGAAAGATAGGGTTCTTCATACCCTCTTGTCCTTCTAGCATCCCTCCATTACAGATGGAGGCATAATTTTGCCCATTATAGACAATGATTTACATCTCTGTAAACTGATTCAAGAGAGGTTTTCATAGTACTTACTCACACTAAACCGTACAGGGCCAATTCTGAACTCAGATACAAACATAAAGTGCTCAGAACCATTGCTACAAGTTGAAAATATATATTTGACAGCAGAATTAAGCCTTATTTTGCCTCACCGAGTGATTCTGACTCCTTTCTCAAGCTCACGCAAGTCAACAGAAGAACTTCTACTGACCTAATTGGGCTTTGGATCAGGCCCATATTGACCTCAACATGGACTTTCTTCTGGTACAATATTCTGTATCAAATATCACCTAGCAACACAGTTTCTAGAGGAGAATACTGCAACCATAGAATGCATTACTTTCCTTCAAAAGGTAGTTTTGTGTTATGATTGCCATTTGCTATAATTGCTGAATAGAGCAAAACGATTTGTAATGAAACAGGTGAAACTATCACAGCCATCTAGCACACACAAAAAGATACTTCATAATGAAAAAAATTCTCAATTAGTAAAATTTTCATTTCTCACATTATGCTTTGCCTTGAAGCTAAAACATTTACTATTGTGTTTTACAGTACAGCATTTAATTAGATTGCAGTGAAACAAAGATTCTATAGCTATTTACAAAATGAAAATTTAAAATGGTCATTATTATATGGTGGTAACTTTTAACCTTGTTTCACTTTTTTACTTTTGCAATTTATTAGGAAGGGCAAATTATTTAATCAGCAAGGTAATCAAATATCAACAGGAATTCAATGCCAGTCAGTGGCATATGCCTTAGGGACAGAAATATGCTTGTAGACAACTGGAATTTTTGACAGGTTTCAGAGTAACAGCCATGTTAGTCTGTATTCGCAAAAAGAAAAGGAGTACTTGTGGCACCTTAGAGACTAACCAATTTATTTGAGCATGAGCTTTCGTGAGCTACAGCTCACTTCATCAGATGCATACCGTGGAAACTGCAGCAGACTTTATATATACACAGAGAATATGAAACAATACCTCCTCCCACCCCACTGTCCTGCTGGTAATAGCTTATCTAAAGTAATCATCAGGTTAGGCCATTTCCAGCACAAATCCAGGTTTTCTCACCCTCCACCCCCCCACACAAATTCACTCTCCTGCTGGTGATAGCCCATCCAAAGTGACAACTCTTTACACAATGTGCATGATAATGAAGTTAGGCCATTTCCTGCACAAATCCAGGTTCTCTCACTCCCTCACCCCCCTCCAAAAACCCACCCCCATACACACACAGACTCACTCTCCTGCTGGTAATAGCTCATCCAAACTGACCACTCTCCAAGTTTAAATCCAAGTTAAACCAGAACATCTGGGGGGAGGGGGGGTAGGAAAAAACAAGAGGAAATAGGCTACCTTGCATAATGACTTAGCCACTCCCACTCTCTATTTAAGCCTAAATTAATAGTATCCAATTTGCAAATGAATTCCAATTCAGCAGTTTCTCGCTGGAGTCTGGATTTGAAGTTTTTTTGTTTTAAGATAGCGACCTTCATGTCTGTGATTGCGTGACCAGAGAGATTGAAGTGTTCTCCGACTGGTTTATGAATGTTATAATTCTTGACATCTGATTTGTGTCCATTTATTCTTTTACGTAGAGACTGTCCAGTTTGACCAATGTACATGGCAGAGGGGCATTGCTGGCACATGATGGCATAAATCACATTGGTGGATGTGCAGGTGAACGAGCCTCTGATAGTGTGGCTGATGTTATTAGGCCCTGTGATGGTGTCCCCTGAATAGATATGTGGGCACAATTGGCAACGGGCTTTGTTGCAAGGATAAGTTCCTGGGTTAGTGGTTCTGTTGTGTGGTATGTGGTTGTTGGTGAGTATTTGCTTCAGGTTGCGGGGCTGTCTGTAGGCAAGGACTGGCCTGTCTCCCAAGATTTGTGAGAGTGTTGGGTCATCCTTTAGGATAGGTTGTAGATCCTTAATAATGCGTTGGAGGGGTTTTAGTTGGGGGCTGAAGGTGACGGCTAGTGGCGTTCTGTTATTTTCTTTGTTAGGCCTGTCCTGTAGTAGGTAACTTCTGGGAACTCTTCTGGCTCTATCAATCTGTTTCTTTACTTCCGCAGGTGGGTATTGTAGTTGTAAGAAAGCTTGACAGAGATCTTGTAGGTGTTTGTCTCTGTCTGAGGGGTTGGAGCAAATGCGGTTGTATCGCAGAGCTTGGCTGTAGACGATGGATCGTGTGGTGTGGTCAGGGTGAAAGCTGGAGGCATGCAGGTAGGAATAGCGGTCAGTAGGTTTCCGGTATAGGGTGGTGTTTATGTGACCATTGTTTATTAGCACTGTAGTGTCCAGGAAGTGGATCTCTTGTGTGGACTGGACCAGGCTGAGGTTGGTGGTGGGATGGAAATTGTTGAAATCATGGTGGAATTCCTCAAGGGCTTCTTTTCCATGGGTCCAGATGATGAAGATGTCATCAATGTAGCGCAAGTAGAGTAGGGGCTTTAGGGGACGAGAGCTGAGGAAGCGTTGTTCTTAATCAGCCATAAAAATGTTGGTATACTGTGGGGCCATGCGGGTACCCATAGCAGTGCCGCTGATCTGAAGGTATACATTGTCCCCAAATGTGAAATAGTTATGGGTAAGGACAAAGTCACAAAGTTCAGCCACCAGGTTAGCCGTGACATTATCGGGGATAGTGTTCCTGACGGCTTGTAGTCCATCTTTGTGTGGAATGTTGGTGTAGAGGGCTTCTACATCCATAGTGGCCAGGATGGTGTTATCAGGAAGATCACCGATGGATTGAAGTTTCCTCAGGAAGTCAGTGGTGTCTCGAAGGTAGCTGGGAGTGCTGGTAGCGTAGGGCCTGAGGAGGGAGTCTACATAGCCAGACAATCCTGCTGTCAGGGTGCCAATGCCTGAGATGATGGGGCGCCCAGGATTTCCAGGTTTATGGATCTTGGGTAGTAGATAGAATATCCCAGGTCGGGGTTCCAGGGGTGTGTCTGTGCGGATTTGATCTTGTGCTTTTTCAGGAAGTTTCTTGAGCAAATGCTGTAGTTGCTTTTGGTAACTCTCAGTGGGATCATAGGGTAATGGCTTGTAGAAACTCGTGTTGGAGAGCTGCCGAGCAGCCTCTTGTTCATATTCCGACCTATTCATGATGACAACAGCACCTCCTTTGTCAGCCTTTTTGATTATGATGTCAGAGTTGTTTCTGAGGCTGTGGATGGCATTGCGTTCCGCATGGCTGAGGTTATGGGGCAAGTGATGCTGCTTTTCCACAATTTCAGCCCGTGCACGTCGGCGGAAGCACTCTATGTAGAAGTCCAGTCTGCTGTTTCGACCTTCAGGAGGAGTCCACCTAGAATCCTTCTTTCTGTAGTGTTGGTAAGGAGACCTCTGTGGATTAGTATGTTGTTCAGAGGTATTTTGGAAATATTCCTTGAGTCGGAGACGTCGAAAATAGGATTCTAGGTCACCACAGAACTGTATCATGTTCGTGGGGGTGGAGGGGCAGAAGGAGAGGCCCCGAGATAGAACAGCTGCTTCTGCTGGGCTGAGAGTATAGTTGGATAGGTTAACAATATTGCTAGGTGGGTTGAGGGAACCATTGCTGTGGCCCCTTGTAGCATGTAGTAGTTTAGAAAGTTTAGTGTCCTTTTTCTTTTGTAGAGAAGCAAAGTGTGCGTTGTAAATGGCTTGTCTAGTTTTAGTAAAATCCAGCCACGAGGAAGTTTGTGTGGAAGGTTGTTTTTTTATGAGAGTATCCATTTTTGAGAGCTCATTCTTAATCTTTCCCTGTTTGCTGTAGAGGATGTTGATCAAGTGATTCCGCAGTTTCTTTGAGAGCGTGTGGCACAAGCTGTCAGCATAGTCTGTGTGGTATGTAGATTGTAATGGATTTTTTACCTTCAGTCCTTTTGGTACGATGTCCATCTGTTTGCATTTGGAAAGGAAGATGATGTCTGTCTGTATCTGTGCAAGTTTTTTCATGCAGTTGATAGATTTCCACTCCATACGGCTAAATGCAGTGCCTTGCATAATGACAGGTTTCAGAGTAACAGCCGTGTTAGTCTGTATTCGCAAAAAGAAAAGGAGTACTTGTGGCACCTTAGAGACTAACCAATTTATTTGAGCATGAGCTTTCGTGAGCTACAGCTCACTTCATCAGATGCATACCGTGGAAACTGCAGCAGACTTTATATATACACAGAGAATATGAAACAATACCTCCTCCCACCCCACTGTCCTGCTGGTAATAGCTTATCTAAAGTAATCATCAGGTTAGGCCATTTCCAGCACAAATCCAGGTTTTCTCACCCTCCACCCCCCCACACAAATTCACTCTCCTGCTGGTGATAGCCCATCCAAAGTGACAACTCTTATCATAGAGTTGTCACTTTGGATGGGCTATCACCAGCAGGAGAGTGAATTTGTGTGGGGGGGTGGAGGGTGAGAAAACCTGGATTTGTGCTGGAAATGGCCTAACCTGATGATTACTTTAGATAAGCTATTACCAGCAGGACAGTGGGGTGGGAGGAGGTATTGTTTCATATTCTCTGTGTATATATAAAGTCTGCTGCAGTTTCCACGGTATGCATCTGATGAAGTGAGCTGTAGCTCACGAAAGCTCATGCTCAAATAAATTGGTTAGTCTCTAAGGTGCCACAAGTACTCCTTTTCTTTTTGGAATTTTTGAGACTCCAGAGGCCAAAATTAAACCTTGGAGCAATAAACAGCAAGTGAGCTTGGAGTTAGCACTGCAGAACACTATCAAAAGAAGTGTTATTTCTGACAAGGGCCAAACACGGTGTAGCACTGGTGGGTGCTTTTGCATGTTCTCCAAACCTTACACAGATCTTTCAGTGCAGTTCAGTACTGACCTGCCATAGCCCTGCTCTTCCAAAAGTTGCTGCTCTACTAAGCAGAAGTTAGTTTTGCTATATTGGAACTAATGGGGATTGTTTTTTTATTTGAAAACTGGCAAATCTTGAATAACATTTAAACTTGAATAGCAATCCCATTTTAACTTGTGATATCTGACAGATGCAAGTCTCTGCATGTGAAATACCTTCTTTGCCACCTCGCTCTCAAATATTTTAAACAAAGAGGATCCAAAATAAATTACTCTAATAATGTCACAAATGTCTGATTCCAATGTCAAAGAAAGAAAAAAATGGTCAAAATGAGTGTGAAAGTTAACAAAAATATTAATTAAAATTACAATAAATATAATGATCGGGAAATTTGCCAGGATGATAAAGCGAGAGATGAAAATCCTGCATTTAGCTACAGAACACAGACAATAGCAATGCAAAGTTCCTCTCATACCAACTCTCCGGTATGCTTCTCTCCTGACTAAGCTGATCAGTTGTAGGTGTGAGAGAGTAAAATGTCTGTTTTTATTCAACACTTTAGGGAAAGATGTGGTCTGAGCACAGAACCAGAATGACTGAAACACTGAAGGCTTTGTCTCCAACTTTATTTATATCTTTGGGGAAGACATTTCCTTTTCCTCTCTGTCTCAGTTTCCTTGTCTGAGGGTAGTACTAACTTACCTCCCAGGAATCTTGTGATTTTTAATTTTTGGAAAGTTCTTTAAAGAAGAAAAATACTATCTCAGAACAAGATATAAAAAATTACCAGTTCAGTGCTCTTTGTGGTTGATGTGGACACTAGGAAACTGAATTGTGACTCATTTCTCACAGTTTAAACAGGCAGCATATAAGAAAATTTTAGCCCACCAGTAACTGGCTGCCTAATGAAAACCTTTGATCCCATGTGACTCACATTGGCCATCTCATCTAGTTCACAAAATTTATTTCCAATAATAGAAAAACAACAGCAGCATTCACCAGCAGATTGAGAGCATGAAAACAATTTTGAAATTAAATCTATTTTAACTTGAATGTTTGGCTTTTCCAAAGAACAAGAATTCTAGAGCATGCTGTGCTGGTCCCAGGATATTATTTTGTCTCTCTCACCAAAATAATTTGGTCTAATAAAAGGTATAATCCTCATCCACCTTTTCTCTTTAATTCTAGAGCAATAATTTCTGTGCTATTCATCACTGATACTGAATTCTAATATGGAAATAGGTCTATATGGTTTCATATATACTCTGATTTATATATATAAAATCTACACATGCAAATATTTACTGGGCACAGGTGCCAACTTTTGTTTGTTGGTTGGTTGTTTTAAACTTATCAACAAATTACTCTGAAATAATTAACTAGAAATTAAACATGCACTAGACTACTGCCAAACTGCTGTGAAGAAGAAAAGAACATGGGGAGATAAAAGTAGTGGCGGGGGGAGAATACATAAAATTAAGCAAATGGCGAGTGGCATGTATAGCAGAGTAAACCAATTAGTTTGTTGAATGGAAGAGAAAGAAAACAGAAAGGATCAGAATTCACAGCAGCATTCCTGTCAGGTGGCATTAAAGGAGTGGAATTTCCTTGTATCCCGGAATTCCCTTAAAGTGGGGGAGTCCCAGTGGATGCAGAGCAGGTGTAGTGAAAGTCATGAGACAAACACCTCGCTTGAACCATGCTGCCATTTTAACCATCCACCATGCTTTGATAAAATACGTACATTTTGCTATGGAAAAATTAAAACCTCTTGAGAGTAAAACTATTGCACTTGAGAGTATCTTAAAATATTTAAGAGATGTCATACCTCATAGCAGAGGCAACAATTGGCATGAGTTCCCCCCATCCCGCACCCCCAGTTACCTTTTTTGGAGTCTGCTACATCCTTTTTATTTAATGTTTAAAACTTTTCCAAAGCATAAAGCTGAAGGAAATGTTTTTACTTTCTGATTCCACATTGTCCATGGCTGCTCTATTTTAAATATTTAAGTATCAAAAGATTCAATTTTACTATCTGTACAAACAATATGTAATTCTTCCAGCATAATCAGTTTTTCAACAATGCTTTAATGAATATTTACATTATGCATAATACATACACACACAGTTTTCAGAATCCAAATAAAAAATAATTAGGTTCCATGAGCTCTTTTTATTTATGTTACTCAGGGTCAGTAAGTAGTTATCGATTTAATAGGTTCACTGGAATTAATGGGACTTGCAGGTGTTCAAAACTTCTCAAAATTTGTCTTTGGTCTGCTAAAACATTAATTTAATCATAAAACATTCCTTATATTAACTGGAACAGCTAATCACATACAGGAAGTTATAACTCTATGGATGTTTGTGACTTCTAAACTAACGAACAGGTATATTATAGCAATTACTTTTAAGGTGACAGAACCAAGTGCATGTAATTCTATATTAATGTTATCTTACACTTATAGACCACCTTAGTTCCCAAAGGGTCTTTAAAGGGCTTTACAGATAACAGATTGCTTATTTCATTCACCACTGAAATGTAGCCACTTTGCGTGATGGAAGACAACAACCAAACTATACAAGAGATGCACAGAATTTCGTACCCATTTGAAACTGCAAAGGGAGTATTAGGTAGGTAGAATGCAATTACCTGAGTTGGAAGTTAGCCAAGACATTGGAGCTAACACTTCTACTCTTGGTTTTGTTTTGGGATTTTTAATGATTCCTAGCAACGAAGACATGGATTTTAAATGTCACCTGTAACAATACTTCCAGCTGTATAGCATCATGTAGGACCATTCAGAGACACTAGTTCAGAGCCAATTCAAAGCGAAAAGTGTTGCTTACTGAGTCACCAACCAGGTTATTACAGCACCCAAGTGTTTCTGGCATCCATCTCCCTGCCAACGAAGAATTGTTCACTACAATACATTTTCAAGTGCTTTATCCAATCTAGTCTGTAATACCACCAATTCCACTGGGAGACTTCCTTAGCCTAATCCATTTCTGTTAGGAACATTTTCCCTGCTACTCAGCATAAATTTGTCCTAACTTTTCCCTATTTTGTCTACAAATCTCTCTACTTCTTCCTTGGTTTTACTACATATTCATACATTTGTACACTTCATCACATTTCTTCCCAACTGCCCTCTGCTGCCATTCATAACTTAACCAAGGTATATATATTTTTCCTCATAAAAGAAAATTCCTTGAGACCTCAGCATTTTTATTGCTCTTCTCTTAACTTCCCTCAATTTGGCAATATGTTTCTAGTAAACTCGTGTCCAGAAATGAATGTATACCCCAAGCTTGTATAAGAAGGGAGTATTACCCTGTAATTGAAAAATGACCACACTGCAGCTGTAGTACAAAATTATTATGACCCTTTCTGTAGCCATATAATATTGAAAAGCCTTGCTTCTTGTCATAAACTCTCACCCTTTGGTCTTCTACGACTTTACCCATTTCTGGGTTTATCTCAGCTATATTACGTGGAATTGTCCAAATTAAATCTCATTTTGTTTCTTTCTCTTCATGTTTTTAAATCACATAGGGCCCTTGGTATTATTTCACTGACTGCATGTAGATTTGAAACATTTACCCACTTTAAAATCATAGGCAAATATAATTCATGTGCTCCCTCTTCTATGAATGTGCTCCCTTATCCTTTATGAATAAAGAAATTAAAACTGGATCAAATCCAATGTCTAGTGGTACCATTCTATGTACCTTCCACACACTGCTGGCTGTCATTGTCCTGATATCATTGTCTTTTTGTTAGGTTTTTTTTTATACACATTAATATTCTTTTCCAATTATATGTGTATTTATTTTTCAGTTACTGTTTTGAGAAACAGTATCAAATGCTTTGTTAAAAATAAAAACATATTACATCTCCAACTTTCTGCATCATTCACTAACTTGGTACCAGTATCATGGTGAGATGGAAATTCATTGTGAACAGCATCAAGTACTTAAAGGTTCTACCTACACATAGAGTGTTCATGAATATTTTTGTGGAAATCTGTAGCCAGAAGAGAATAGCAGCTCTGGACTTGTGCTGGTGACTCATCACTATCTTTGCATTCCCAATGCTATTCTGGTGTTGGCTGTATTTCCTAAACCAACTGTTTATTATGTATCTAGCATTTGCTGCTACAGGGATTTCTGGGAGTAGAGAAAGGGGGCATTAGATTCCTTGATACCTGTTATTTTTTTGGTGAAATTTTATTGAGCATTTGATGAACCATCAAAACAGTAATATGAAAGTTTAGGGAAAATATTTACTGAAAGATCAAGGAATTCCCTCTCCCCTCTCTTTTTCTAAACAATATGCAAATATAATCTCTCTCTCATTTGAGTAAGAACCTTTAAACAAAATAATTAAACTACAAAATATCACATATACCCTGGAGAAGCCAATCATGACCAGTAAATAATGGCAAGTTTAGCTACAGTACTATATGCATATGCATTTCAAATTTAAATCAGTGAGATTTCTTTTCTAATTAATTACTCTACGAAATCTGTGCATACTTATCACTGCATATTTGCCCAACATTCATAAACAAAGAAAAATAAAATTAAATATGTATACATCTTTTTTTCTGGGCGGTAAAAGAAATACTAAAAAAATACAGTAAGTTAGCTGTACTGCAACTGCGTCGTCTATGAGCCAACTTTTGATTTTTAAAGAGAAGTTAATAACAGGTTTCAATACATTGAGAGCTCAGGTGAAAGACTAATGAAAGGTAGCTAATGTATTGTAGCTAAAGCAATACTATAATGAAAGTTGAGTATAAAAATATGAAAAATAGAACAGTTAATTTATAATAACCATATATAATTTTAGAGTTAGAGCATAAAAGCTTTTGTTTGTATACCCCAGGAAACCAAACACTTTATATATTCAAAAGCACCCTGCTAAATAGAGTTAGTTGCTGTGCAATTCTTTGCATAGATATTTCAAACTAACTTGAGCTCAAAATAGATACCAAGCAGGTTTAAGCTTGTTCCAAGTGCAAATCATTTGGAATTAAAATAATAAGAAATGTTCTTCAGCGCAATAGAACAATTTTTTTGTTGTCAGTGGCAGGGTTTTTTTAAAGTCAAAATCTAGCAATTAAAAATATAAACTGATTACTTTTGAAACAGCTAGAAATTCTATTTTCCATCAAGTATACTTGATGATGCTGGGTCATCAATCCTCCTTTTCCGATCATCCAACTATAAGACTGATTCTGAAATTAAATATTACACATGTACTCTCTGATTCATTGGATAAGTATAGGTATGCCACAAACATTAAAAAGGCATACACACTCTCCAAAACAAAAAGTTTTGCAGTTTTTAACCAATAAGAATGTAACTGAATCCGCAATCTGCTAGGCAGAGATTATCGCTTTTTCAATCCAACCATAGAGAGGTTAATATATGCTTAACAAAAATCTCAATGTTTTCATCACCCTTTTGACTGTTAAGAAGCTTTCATTTGAAGACAAAAATTTAAATACTAAATAAACTTTCAATTACGTTCATACTTCGTAGAGAGACAGACGTTCCAAAAAAACAACAGAAAAACATATTGAGTTTGGGTGCAATTTTTTGTTGTTGTTGGGGTTTTGGGTCTTTCTGTCTTTTGAAAATGAAATTTTTACAACACTGAATAATAAACTTTGTAATGTTTTAATACACACAGACATTCTTAGGCCATGTCTACACTATGGGCACTACAGTGGCACAGCTACTGCGCTGTAGCTATCCTGCTGTGGTGCTATAATGTAGATGCCTCCTATAGTGACAGAAAGGGTTTTTCTAATATTGTAGGTTGTCACAGTTCAGGGCAACTGCAGCCATATTCCCTCCTCATGGCCTGGCAATGGTACCAACTCAAAGGCTTCCAGCTCCCCCGTTGCCTCCCATCTTAGGCAGATACCTTCATCTCTTCCCCTCTTGACCGGGGTATTTCCAGCCAGCAAGTTTCCTGCCTACGCTGTGAATTCCACGGAAAAGTCCAACTGTCTAAGCAGGCCAATCTCTCGGCTTTGCTTTCTCTTTGAAAGCTGTGAACAGGGTAATTATTCACTGTTTTAAGTTACCACACAGCTCTTTCTAAGAAAGCATATTTATTCTTAAGGTAGAAACTTTACAGAAACAACATATTAAAGACAATAAAAAAATTATATGCATGCTAATAAGCTTACCACAGATTACTCCCTTCCCTCTTCTCCACAAAAGCGCTGGTTGGTGTCAGTCCTTCCAACCCTTACCTAAGGATTGGGTCCTTCCCCTTGGGCAGAAGGTCCTATCCATTTGCTGGATTAGAACGAAGACTCTGAGTCAATTTAAACTCAGGCTATTTATACCAAAGTCCTTTCTTTGTTTCTCTTGGTTCTTTACAGAATCCAGCTGGACCCAGTATATGCAGGCCCCCCAGCAGGTGATACCTCTCTGGAGGTGTTACAACCTGAGTGAATTTTATTAATCACCTCCACTTAGTTCCTGCAGGGGGTGTTGTTACCCTCTCACATGTTATTAAAGGAAATTGCCATATCTGTCACATCTCCCCAGGCAGCAGTAGCTAGGCTGATAGAAGAATTCTTCCATACACCTAGTTGTGTCTATACTGGGGGTGTGGTCAGCTTAACTACAATGCTCAGGAATGTGAATTTTTCACACCCCTGAGCACTACAGCTATGTTGACCTAACTTTTAGGTGTAGACCAAGCCTTAGTTTATACTATGTCTAAGCAATTAAACAAGGGTTTTTTGTTTAATTAAAGGATACTCTATATTCTGAGAATTGAAGTGAAACTGCAGAACACACAAATTATTATGTCATCATGACAAATATGTGAATGCTCTTACATATTTGTTAACATTGTGCATTGGCCTGCCATTGCAATGTATGCATATTTTGGGTTAAGTGCTTCTCAAAAGAGGACTGTCTGGGCTGGATCAGGCAGGAAGGAAGAGGTGGCTCAAGATGGTCTGCTAACAGCTTCCACTTTAGATGGTTAAGGGACAATGCCTGAACAATTAGCTCTAATGAGTCTCTTGTTCCTCAAGCCAGCATAAAGAACAGATTTGACCACGAGGGACCAAAACCCAACAGCACATGGGGAAAACTCCTGTAGAATAAAGAACACTTACAAGGTTTGAAAAGACTGTCTTGAGGGTGCAGATTGAGACACACTCAAAGGGTATGTCTACACTGCAGCTGGGAGGTAATGCCCAGCTCGGGTAGATACACATACATACTAGCTATGATCAAGCCATCCTGCTAGAAGTAGCAGAATGGCTAGCTGCCCAAATACAGCCCATCTGAGATCCTAAATACATACTCACATTCGTAGTCTAAGCCACCATTTATGCTGCTGCAGCCAGATTGCTATTTTGAGTGCAGTAGCTTGAGCGAAGCTACAGCATATATGTCTACTTAAACTGGGAATTACACCTCGTATCTGCAGTGTAGTCATATCCAAAACACAGGAACCGGCAGGGGTGCCGGAACAATCCTGGGATATAGTACTTTAGGTAAGATAGACCTGTGATCCATTTTTTTTATTTTTTTTTTTTCATCTAATGCTTTGTTCTAACCCCTGAACAGAGATATTTTGCTTTAAGAAGGCTGTTGGTCAATTTATCACTCGTCATTTGTCTCTGAAGGGAGGAAATGCAGGTGCCCAAAACCCAGTCAGACTCACAGAATGGTAAGTGGCAGGTATACAGAGGGTAGATTGACCCAGGTCCCGGTTTTAGAGTAGGATCCTACAAAGGGACAGGTAAGGGCAGGGAGCCCAAGACGTGAGCTGGATAAACTCAGAGAGACCAAAAAAGGGACAAAAATCCAGCTAGCCCTTCAACTGTGACAGTCATTAATGACATTACCGTAACGGACAAGAATTCCTACCAGTTTGAGACAGTACTATCTTTTCTCACTATATGCCAATGCCTTTTTTCCTGTTTAGTTCACTAGGATTATTTGTACTTAAAATACCCAACTGGTTAGCTAGAAAAAAACAAAACAAAACACATCAAAGCTAGAACAAGTGTACTGCTGCTTTTTCTGGTTAATGCAATGTAGCTCATTTAGGGAATAGGACTGTGTTATTCTCAATTAGCAGATTGTTGGTCTTATTCTTCTTTACTGGAGAGAATGTGCAAGGAAATTCAATAATTCAGTGCACCACAGAGAGAGCCTGAAGCCAAAGTGGCATTCAGATACACACATTTGTAGCTATGAAATAAAAAAGATGGAGATGCAAGTGCTGTACTACCGCTGACCAGAACTGGGACAGAATTCACATTCTTGGTCAACGCTAAATCCCCAAACCGCCTTTTACGTGCTGCAGCAGCAGCATACAGAGCTAGTAACATGACATTATTGTTTCCTTCATGTTAGCACTTACATAAGAGGCAAGGGTTTGGAAATACAGCTGGGTTTCAGTGGTGCAAAAGAATAGTTTTTAGTGTGATAAATAAAGGCCAAGCTCTCCCTGGTGTAACAAGAAACATTAGCATCAACACCTGGAAACACAACAGAAAGAACCATTTAAAGCCATCCAACTGCAGCAGTCTACTCTTGGCATTCTCATCTTTTAATACATTCCAAGGGAGAGTTTAATGATAATTAAAGTCAACAATAACCTTTCAGGATTCCCACCTCACTCCCTTTTGGATGTGAACATCTTTACAGTTCCTCCCTCTCCACAATTCTAAACTGAAAAAGGGTAGTCCTTAGGGTAACAACGAGACATTTAAAGAGGTGAACAAACTGTTGCACACTATTGGTCTTCCTCCTAAATACTGTATTCACTATTATACCTTATTCATGAGATACTCATTTCTGAAAAAGCATATGAATGAAGGTTGGCAACAAAACTACTGTATTTGAAAGAAGCTCTGGTAGGTCAATTTCAGTCCTACATTTAAGTTTAGAAAAAAAAACAAGCTTTTATAAAACCCAATATCAATAGAAATGTTTGTAATTTTTTTTAATTCAAAGGAAATCCTTTCTTGTAAAAGGAAAAACACTCTCCCTGTAATATTTGGAACTCAAATACTGCAGCATCATGTTAGTGCAGGAGAATGAAAAACTGACTGTACACAGCCTATAAATGACAGTTAAACTGACTAATCCATTCTCTTTATCGAAGCGGAGTGAAATGCCCAAAGTAAACACATATCATACATGGTGAAAAGTAAATAATATTGTTAAAATGATTTCCTAAAATGCCATTAGTGCCACAGTTACAGAAACCTTTTTTAATATACAATTTTAATGATACATTATCAGGTAAAAAGTTACTTTAAAATGTTTGTTAAAATGTGAGCTCAGGTGTAAATTACCTATGAAAAACATCATTCTGTTGTTCAGCTTTTCTAAAAACAATATCATATTTATGGTGTTTTTTAAAACATTAGCAGTGGGAAGTATGAGGACATTTATTTATGTGGGGCGGGAGAGGGGTGTAGGAGACCGGGTAGAAACAAAGAATTGGAGAAGTAAACGAGGATGTTGTGTTTAATCATGGATAGTTAAATATTAATATTTAAGGAACAGTCCAATAGGTTCCTTGCAATGTTATTGTCAAAAGAAAATCTGAAATAACCAGAAATGATTTCAGAACATCCATGTTCTTAACCTACCTCTTTCTTCTCTCTGCCAGCTGCCTGCAGACTTCCTCCCACCGAAAATTCAGGCTACCCAGCTTTTCCCTAAGAACATTAGCATCTGCTGTTGATGACTGCTCAATAATTTCTTCAGCAGTTATATTTAATGTTCTGATAACAGTTTGCTGTCGTCCGATGCCATCATGGAGCTCCTGTAAAATATATATATATTTTTAAATGTCAAAAATGAAGAATCATATCCTTTTATTCAAGCATGGATCAAAAATGCTTTACCAACTACAGGTCTGGTAGCAAGAGCTCTGTGGGAAAGTTTTTCTCTACTCTGAATCCCAAATGCAATACATCCAAAAGGCGATAAGACAGAAAGGCAGCTTTTATGTTTTTGTAACAAGCACCTTTTCAGCTCAGCTTCTGTCTCTCTTTTTTTTTTTTTTTTTGGTGGGGGGAGGGGATATTCTAGCCTGCTAGAGAATGTTATAATGTTCTACAGATCCATTAGTGGGAAATCCTCTTGAGTAAATTCAATAGTGTCCCCACAGAGATGTACCATATATAATAGTGTACAAAATGTTGTAAAATGTGAAAGCAAACAAAGTATTTTGGTTTTCCATTAACTGTCAATAAAAGTAGTGAAAAGGTACATTGACAGAAACAAGGAGACTGCTAATTTATACATCTGAAGTACTTTTCCAAATCCCTCTCTGGAATAGATCCACTCCTAGTTGTGAGAGGCTTGATAATCAACTACCCTACACTTCTGAGAAAAAATAAACTTCTGATAAAATCCTTACTTATCTCACTTCTGTCTACATACTGTGACCTGCAGAACTACTGAAAATACAACCAAACATTGCTGATGGGCAGTTTTCTACTCTTCGCTAAAGGCACTCCGATTAATTTCCTATATCTCTTTCATTACTGGAATTCCAGTTTTCCATTTGTTATCTTAATTCATCATTAGCAGTAACAATCTTGAAATGTAACAAACTTCCACACTACACAGCCATTAAACCAGATCTGAAAAGGGACAATTAGAGCCATGTATATAGTTAGGGAATGTAATTTTTTATCGGTAAAAAGATCAAATTAATTTTGTATCTTTATTTATTCATGGAACAAGACTGACCTTTTCTTCTATAACTCTCAGAATTTATAAGCATGTAACTGTGAAATGGAGATGTTAAACTTTTTACTGCTAAAATAAACACAAACTGAAAGAAGAAACTTGTTTTGAACTCTACCTTTGTTTTTTGTTTTTTTATGGGGCTCCCAACCTCTACAAAATAATAGAGTCCAGGTACAAAACAGTGTACAGTAGAAACCTGATTTTATGATATTGGTTATATGAACCATTGTTCCTGGCAGGAGGGGGAAAAAAAGAAAAGAAAAAAAAAAAAAACCAACCCACATAACGACAGTGATGTTGATGAAGAACAAGTCAACATCTCTTCACATTCCAATGCCTTCAGCGCACTGGAAATTGCTTTGCTGTGATTTGAAGGACAAGAGAAAAAAGTGATGCAATGCACTGCACCATACTACAACTTAAACACAATACCTAAAATAATGTTGAGGTGTTGGATTTAACAAACTTTTTTAGAGTTTGAACTCCTTAATCCCAAATTAGTTTGTGAAAAGGTGTTCTACTGTATTTCAATTTAAAATTCTGAATATTTATATTCTCTTGTAGCAGAAAACTGACAAATTAGCAAATCCTTTTTTGGACCAATGCTATATATACTCTTGTTTTCCCACTCCTGAACTGCTATCTCTGGTCTTTGTTGCAGCACTTCTGCTTCCAACATTAGGAACGTCTCCCTTGAAGGCGGGGGAAAGGGGGTTGTCGCCTCACTGTTCCAGATATTAGGAAGCTCACTGCCATACCCCACCTTCTTTAGGAGATGCCTTCCCCTAATTCTGCTATCAATTCCAGTTTATTAAGGAAACAGATCTCCTGTTGATTGAGTACCTGAATTGGGCACCAACCAAGTTGGGACAATGTGAATTTTACAACCTAACCTACTCACCAGGTCCCCCTGGGCTGCTGAAAGAAAGGTGAAAAAAACCCATCCTGTCCCAACGAATCAGGCAATGTGGGAAAGATTCCTTCACAGTCCCTAAAGGGCAACTAGCATGATACCTACAGCAAGGCCCTAAAACTCAACCCCATTCTAATCCCAAAGAAGGGAAGGGGGGACCTTTTTCCCGGCACAGAATGGTGCCCCAGGCCGGGGGGAGGGCTTATAAGCCCTCCCTACTTAACCGTATGGGAGCCATTGAGCATAAGGCATATACTGCTCCTTTCTGTCCAACCGATCAGATACAGAGCCCTCCTCCTCAAGTCCACTAGGAGGATAAGCACCTATGAGGAGGGTGTGTGTGTGCAATCTTTAGAGGGGTTAAGAGTTTTCTTTCTCCTGGAACCAAATGAAGCCTGTGTGGGTGTCTCCTGGAGGTGGAGCCTCCAGAACAGGAATGAGGCACAACAATGTGACAGCCTGAAGTCTGGTCTACTCTAGAAAATTAGGTCAGTTTAATTAACTATGACAGTCAGAGGTGTGAAAAATTCACATCCCTGAGCAGTACTGCTAAGCTGACCTAAGTCCTTGTGTAGACAGCACTAGGTCAATGCCTCTTAGCGAGGTGGATTAACTACAGCAATGGGCATAGGTAGTGTCCACACTGAATGCTACAGCGGCACATCTGTGTCACTGTAGCATCTTAAGCATAGACAGGAGCTCAGGAAGCTTTCATAGCCACTATCCATGTGGTAACATCTGTGGGGAAACAAAGGACTTTATTCTCCAAGAATGTTATTTGGACACAGTGACAGTTCTCGGGGTACCCAGGACTGCAAGTCACCTTCTTACCCCCTGCCTCCAGCAAGAGGTAGTCTTCTTGTGGTAGCTGAGTGTCAGCTCCCTACCAGCCACTCAAGCACTTCATAGGTGCTAAATAGGTGAAGGCTTTCTTAATATAAAGCCTCTGAAATCTTATTTTCATTGCTGATTTATGGGTCTTCTGCCAAAGAAATAAGTAAGAACATATTTATCACACATTTTTCTATTGTAAAGACCGTCTTAAACATAAATTATAATCAGTTACTGAGAATGAAAATGGTATGGCAGAGAGAAAAAACTCATCAGAATATGAAGCAAAAATAAATGCACAGTGTTTAAGACTATGAAGATAGATGCAATTATTTTATCTCATCATTCATTTCTGAGAACTTGGCTTGAGGATGATCAGCATCATCAAATACTGTATCGCAAAGGGTAGAGTTTGATGAGATGTCAAACAAGGGTCCCTTTGAAGACTTAAGTTGCATGGGAAACAGTGCTGCCATCCTGTTTTTGCAAGCAATGTCCTTAATTTTATTTATGGCGAAGTGGGGCTGTAGTGATTCTTGCAAATGCCTTGTCTTCTTTCCCATTCACTTCTACCTTCAAAAGACTCTGCTTTTAAAATATCCTCACTGCAGTTTTTTCTTTGCTGAGGCTAGTTCATTAGTCTGCTTTGCTGAATTGACATTTCAGAAAGTAGTTGCCTCCTGTCAAAAAAGTGCTGCCTATGGAAGAGCCTATGGAAGAGCCCGTAAAGCAGAACCACCAGTGGACCAGTAGTAACTACAGTAAGAATGTTTTAAAAGAAGCAAAGGCATTAACAGACCTAAAGATGAAAGAAGGGGGAGAAAGAATGGGAGAGGAATAGGGAAAAGTATAACTGAAGAAACAAAAAGAGAAAGAAGATGATAGGAGAGCAGGGGGATGGGGAGGATAAAAAGAATGGGGAACCAAACTGATAGAAGGAAAAATGACTAAAAAGGGGAATGAAGGGAAAAGAAAAACAAGGAGAAAGAAGAAAGCTGAAGGGCAAAAGGAGTTGGAAGAGACTGAGAAATAACAGAAGGGGCTATAACTGCTCCTGTACCTCTTACATTCTCTCCTAAGCATGATTTGTTTTGTACAGAAATCTCTCACCCTGCAGCCCAAGAAGGAAATTGGTACTAACTGTGTCTTGCCCAATAAAAGTGTTGACAGATAGGCCCAACACCCCAACCCCTATGTTCACTGCACTGCCTACTTCCACATTTCATTTTACACTCTGGACAACCAACCTTCCTATCACCACCTTCCTACTACGAACACTAATTTCCAAAACTGTCTCATTTTAAATACAAATTGCAAAACGTTTGTACTAAAATATATATAAGATCCAAATGCTAGAAAGAAGGGTCAGATCATCAATACAATATTAATATATTTTAAGATAAAATTATTAAAAAGCAATTCCTTTCTTACTCATACTTGCATTTGAATCCGAGATCAGAATTTTGTTTTCTGCTGAACTCTCAAGTGTTAATAGTGAAGTTCAGGCACTATGGCAGCGGATAGGGTTGTCAAATTTCAAATCGCACTGGGGCAGGGGCAGTCTGCACAGCCTCCTTGGTCGCCCATGCACCCGGGGCTGCAAGGACCTGCCAGCCGCTTCCCAGAGCCATGTGGAGCCAGGGAGCCTGCCTTAGCTCTGGGCTCCCACTGCGCAACCAGACTTTTAACGGCCCGGTCGGCAGTGCCAACCAGAGCCACCAAGGTCCCTTTTTGACTGGGCATTCTGGTCAAAAACTGGACGCCTGGCAATCCTAGCAGTGGACACATTTAAGAACTTGAACAGCAGAAAAACTATATACATCTTCATCTATCCTGTTACTTAATTATACCAAAGTACATTTGTTTTCAAACATTGTTATTCACTGTAAGGTGGCTTAGAGGTTGCATTCTTAGACAAAAATAATAAAAATGTCTAGTTCAAGTAATTTTCATCAAAAATAATGCAAGGTTGAGATATCTCCTTATCCCTCCAGTGCTGGAAATTTCCGGTCAGCCAGATGAATGCGTATGAAAATGTTCAGTATAAGTCAGATTCTACTCTCAGAGACAATCTGTGCCTGCTGATAATTGAGGGCGCCATGGGGGGGGAAGAGGACAGAGTGAGGGCAGCCAGCTTCAGCAACGTCACTGAGCATGCTCAGTCAGTATGAGCTTGCTTCCTACAAGCCAAGCCACAAATCGGGGAGTGCGGGGGGGGGGAGGGGGGACGGACATGACAGCGCCCTCCCCATGTCCCCCCATGCATCACCTTTGCTTACTCTCTTCAAAACAGTATCTTACTGCACAAGTTGTCACATTAATTTCACTAGGACTACTTGCAGAATAAGGTCATATTCAACATGAGTAAGGCAATCATAATCTGGTCCTATGTACACATATAAATTATTTTAAAACCCATGTTTCAACAGCTCCTTGTTTCATACTTTCCACCAGCCCTGTTTAATTCTAGCAATCAGCAAGAGCGCAATAAATGGTAGTAAAGGAGACCTGGCAACTGAAGATTGAGTGGGACAGCCACATAGAAAAAGACTTATCTGTTGTTGGTGAAAACATATTTAGGCAAGTTGTCTGCCTCTGGAAACTACCCTATAGACTACAGTACATGAAAAAAAAAAAAAAAAGAAAGAGAGAGAGAGACAGAATTAAGGTCTCCATGTTCAAATAAAGTTATCTTGTTATTTAGATATCTGAAATCAGTGCACAGAAGCAGTTTATTTTAATGATATATTTTCCTAACATCAGATTAAAATGAAACTTCTATGCAAGTAAATATTCTTCTCCATCAGTACTCAATACAGTCATTATGATGATACTGCTATTAAAGAGAACACCAAATAAATTCATTATGATAAAATACTTAAAGTATTACAAGCTCTCTAGCTCAGGGAAGTTTCATTGTATGAAACCCTAATTTACTTGCTACATTTCCTCATCTAAACTGAGCTCACTTTACCAGGAAGATAGTCAAAAGAAAAAAAAGCGAAAAATACCTTTGTCTTTAAAATGAGCAGCTCCCTAAACAAGAGGTAATTATGTTTTCAA
This sequence comes from Eretmochelys imbricata, assembly GCF_965152235.1. Classification (NCBI taxonomy): domain Eukaryota; kingdom Metazoa; phylum Chordata; order Testudines; family Cheloniidae; genus Eretmochelys; species Eretmochelys imbricata. Next base: position 149,509,886 of record NC_135572.1, read on the forward strand.
ACCGCTCCACCTGTAAGCAATTATGACAGCGGTTTTCTTAGCCAACACACCACATATTGAACAAGGGAACCTTGAGAGCTAAACACACGAGCAGCTACAGCTTAAGTTACAGAGTCAACATGCTGTAACTGGTAGTTGTCAAATCTCACATCCTCTGTGGGTCAGCAAAGAGAGGAAACTGTAATACGTATTCACCACTGGGGTACACAACAGTCAATGACAGCCTTACAGATTTAGGTTCAGTGTGTGTGCAACATTCTAGCCCACAAATAGTCTTCATATTTTTAAGAGGTTGGCCACTTGAGATGGGCTAAATGTTTTCATGGAAAAAAAGTAAGTTCCCTCTGAACAGGGACCTATTTAGATATCTGTGATAAGAGTGGTAATTTAGCTACAAACTCAGACAGCAAGTCTGATTTTTTCCCATTACCACGAATCACAATGTTTGCAGCTTCAGTTAAATCTTGAAACAAATCATGCAGGTCTCCTAATTTTATCCCAGGTATGAGGCATTCTTTCTCCCTCACCCTACTTCCTAGAAAGTGAGCTAAATCCTGTTCCTTTGCCCTCACGTTCCCAGCTCTAACCCTTTCTCTCTCAGCCCCCAAAGAGCCCCCTATGTCTAACCAGAGAGCACCTAATAATTTACTGTCCTCAAATTCTAACAACCATTCCAGTTTCTTCTCTGTTATCACACACCATAGTTTCATATTTGGGTAATATTTAATAGAACGGGGTTAAATCTATAAAACTGAATATTCTTTTCTAGTGGATCCTGGCCAGCTACCTTAATCATGTAGACTCAAAGTTTTTCCTGGCCAGATGTGACTCAGAACACTTTGGGCTCTCTCTAACAGTAGTGAAACTTGGAACTTTTAAGATTTTAAGATACCCACCATCACAACAGAAACTGCAAGATCTGAGACTGAGAAAAGCTTTTTTGTTTTTAATGTACCAGAGATTCTTTTTCTCCCTCTTTCAATGGCAATAAGGCTGTATGTTAGTGAAACTGTAGCTCATACAACCTCAAGCAATTATTTTCAGGAAAATAATTTGTTGTTGTGAATACCAATACGCCAACTACCAACATGCCAACACCAGTGAGATAACCTGACTAAATGCAAATAATGTTTTGGTACCACAGGAATGGTCCTTTCCATGCAACTTGATCTGGATAATACTTGGATATTATTGGCTATCCAGTTTTTGCACATTATTATTGGCTATCTTAAAATGGCTATCCAGTTTTTGCACATATACTCTGTATTTCACCTTAAGAATCAAGTTTTAATATGACCTTTGAATTATGGATCAGTGGAGCCTTATGTGGGAGAAGCCACACAAATGACAGGTCTGTTTTTGAGGAGAACACAGAGCACATATATGGCAGGATGACTCACTTTCACCATTTTATTTTCCAGATAAAAACCCATAGCATTTGTAGCTGTTTATATATCTGCTCCATGTGGACATGAGAAACCAGACAGCTTCAAAAAAGAAGAAAAAGGTCTTTAATACATGTGCCAGGGTTGTTCATTTGGAATCACATAAACTTGAACCTGTAGAGAGAAATACTACTTCTTGAATTCCAAAGCATTTTAGGAGTGATTTTAGTAGAAACTCTAAATGAATTTTGCAGCACATTTTCCTAAAATGGATAGAAAATCAGTGACAGTAATAACCACTTGTTGTTCAAACTGAATATTATTGTAGAGCAAAATGCTAATTAAGAATGCCTTTAAATAATGTCACTGAGCTCTTCTAATAACATAATTTAGCAGTCTTTTAAATGACAAGTTCCCTCACAAATTAGTACTCTGCAGCTATTAAATGATTTCCATAGCTAGTTCTATAGCTAGGGAATTAGCCAAGGGAACCCATATTATGCATCAGTCCTGTATTATAAAAAGTGGAGGGAAAAAGGTAGCTCTGGAATCAAAATTATAGTCCCTGCTTGGGACGGAAGAGTTGCCGTGTTGTGCAGAAGATGCACAACTGAGAGGGTATATATTTTAATGATGGCGAGAAAGAACTCCTCTGACCTTCTGGATTTTATACCACAACTTAAACCAATAGCTCACATGACAAATCTTCCAGAGATGTTTTTCCTCAAGTGCTGTGTTAGTGGAAAGAGTATTTCCACTCCAAATTAAGATGAGGTGAGCAAACTCTGATCCCTCTGTCCAGATTCCATAACCTAAGAGAAAAGTAGATCATCCTTGAAGTTGGGTGCAACATTTGTTCCGCTCTCTAGAGAGGAGTCCATTTAAAAAAACAAAAACTGTTTAGATACAAAGTGAACAGAAATTGTTCCCTAATGTCCTTAACCATATTGCTGTGATTCTTTACACCCATGCTGGGGGCTGGAGCAAACGCATCCTTATGCCCTCTGCAGCAGCACAACTAACCTGCCAGTGAGTCCTTCCATGCAATTGCAAAAGAGGGAGATGGAGATGGAACAGAGCTGTACCAGTAACTGATTTTTCAGTTTGGCTACCAAACTGGAAAAAAAAATTTGGATCCAACTAAATGTTTTCTTTGTCCCAAAGCTAAATATTTCATCCCATTCAAGTTTTGTTAAACCTTTTTAAAAATAAAATTGAAATAAATTCATAACAAATTATTCTGAATTGAAAATATCAAAACAAAATGTTTTAAACTGTTTGTAATTTTTTTTCTCCAGTTGATACAATTTGGTGAATTCAACACAAATTCACAATATGTTGCACTAAACCCAAATCTGTATTTTTTTGGATGAGAAAAGTTTTGTCTGAAAAATTTCACCCATCTCTTGTAAGGAATATGGCAATAACATTTAGCTATTCCCTGAGGAAGAGCTCTGTGTGGCTCGAAAGTTTGTTTCTCTCACCAAAAGAAGTTGGTCCAATAAAGGACATTACATCATCCACCTTGTCTCTCTAACTACTTCCCCCACACTCACACACAATAGAGGGGCACCGCTAGATAAATAAATGCAGACAAAGCAAAGAGACAAAAAAACAAAAAAGTTAAAACAAAAGACATAATGAGAGTTAAATGTTTTCCAAGTTATTATTTTTATAAGATAAAATACCAGACTTCTTTCTGTATTGGTAAATATTTCACCCAGTGTGTAACACAGAACTAATATGCAGAACACTGGTTTTTGATGTTTGTTGTTGTTGTCTTGCAAACATAAGAAAGTGGTTAATGAAAGAGTGCTACAGTACAATTTGAATACAGTATTAGGGTAAGGGCTTGTCTCCTCTTACTGGGAGATCGACTTGTGGCAATCGATCCACTGGGGGTCAATTTAGCATGTCTAGTGAAGACCCACTAAATCGACTGCTGAACACTCTCCTGTCGACTCTGTACAACTATCCATTCTGGAATTTGGTCAGACCACCAGGGCTAAATAATATTATATTTGTGGAAAGATGCCATTTGTAGTAAAACAGAGCAGGACTTTTGTTTGATGACTTAAAAAAAAAAAACAGCGATTGCCATACTGGAGGTAGGAACTCACAAGGGTTCACCTAAAACTGTAGATTCTGAGAGTGAACAATGCCAGCCACATTATAAGAATACAAAATTTCTATAATCAATTTACTTGTATAACACTGCATTATTCGGGGGAGAGGAAGGAACTTTCCCCTGCTCACAGACAGTGTTCAATATATGCCTTAAAACAGGATAGTCATAGTTTTAGCCTAACTAATGTTAATGTAACTGCAGGTTGTATTCTTAGTCACATACATTTATGATCTCATTGAAATTTACTATGCTTTTTAAGACTGGGATTGTGTCTCCAGGAACAAATAAAAACAACAAGTTATTTATTGTAATGATGCCCTGCAGCAGGGAGTTTTATAAAAGTTGATATTTTTTAATTTCATGCAAATTGTGTATTTGACACATCAGTTGTTTCTCTCTGACACTATCCTGTTTATGCTGTAATAATCCTGCTAAACACTAGTTTATCATTCCACACCCCAAGGAGTAACACCTGGAGTTATTTCTCTTGGAACCTCTGATTAGACCTTGTATGGGTAAAGAGGGGGTGACCTACCCACTTAGCTGAACAATTTGTCATCCCATTTCACACAAATTGTTGCACTTTCATACGCCTCATGCCATCTTTTTACTCATGCCTTTTAACAGGTTCATGTTCAGCAAACTGACCAGGCGTGTGAAGATATACAGGGATAAATTAGTGTTTCAGAACAGATTCTTGCTATTAATTCAGACAGCAGAAGGAAAAATAAAACCAGACAGCTGGGGCTACATCCAAAAGGGATCTGGGCACTGCAATACTAGGTGTAATATTTAGGCATCCTGCCACCTAATGGAATCCACAGCCCCAAGTTAGGCTCCCAATACCAGGGATTGGCAACCTTTGGCACACAGCCCGTCAGGGAAATCCACTGACGGGCCGGGACAGTTTGTTTACCTGCAGCATCCGCAGGTTCGGCTGATCGCAGCTATCACTGGCCGTGGTTCGCTGCTTCCCACAGCCCCCATTGGCCTCTAACTGTGAACTACGGCCAGTGGGAGCTGCGATTGGCCGAACCTGCGGACGCTGCAGGCAAACAAACCAGCCCGGCCCGCCAGCGGATTTCCCTGACAGGCTGCGTGCCAGAGGTTGCCAATCCTTGCCCTATATAATGCCTGAAAAGAGTTAGGCACCTAAGAATCGGATCCACAAAAGCCAGCACACTGAACAGGGAGCTGCATGTGCTACCCAACAGGAAATGCCAAGGAGAGAGGAACAACCTAAGCCCCACCCCTCAAAGGGATTTAGGTGCCTAACTCCACTCAGGATTCACAGCCATGAACCCACCCCTGGAGTTAGGTGCCTAAGTCCTTTCCCACAAAAAAAATGGAAGTGATTCCATGACTGAAGCTTCTCCTTAAAACCTTTAGCCCAATTGTTACGGTGCTCATTCAGTATGTGGGAGACCTGGGTTCAATTCCCACCTCTGCCCATTGTGGAGCAGAGATTTAAATCAGCATCTTCTACCCCTCAGGAGGGTGCCTTAACTTCTTGGAAGGCAATAGACTGGGGTGGGTCTCTCTTGTTGAAATCATTGGACTTTAATTTATACAAAGTCATTAGAACAGGAACTTGATCTCCCACATCCCAGGAAAGTGCCCCAACAAGTGGGCTATAAAATCCTCAGGATTTTAGGCACCTACAGGTTTATGCAGCAGATGAGCGGAGGTTTCAAGATCTAAATTTTGGACTTAGGCACCTAAAGTGGCTGTTAGGCACCTAAATCCCTTTGTGGATCTAGCCCCTAATGGGCAGATTTAGAACCAATAAAATGATGGTTACAGTATTATTTCCTAACCCAAGCAATTTAAATAGGGGCCATGGTAGGTCAGAGTTCTGTTCAGGGTATGAGAATCTCACAAGGTCTCAAGTATCCTCTGTTACTTCATAGGTAACCCATACACATGCATTTCAGAATAGTTCCTTGAATTTCATCTTCTGTTGTCATTGAATGATACAATGTCTGAATGTTAAACTTAATGAGAAGCCTTTCTATTACCTATCAAACTGATCTTTTATCTTTTTATAGTACCAGCCAAATATGCTCAAAGGTAATTTATTGTTATTGAATAGCCCTATAACAACATGATAAAATCATGCAAACAAACTTCTACTTTCTGTCAGATGCACGTGCTGGCGCAACATTCTTTTGGAGGTGAAAAAACACCTTATTGCTTTCCTTAATTTATGACATGTCTCTGGATCATAAAATCACATAAGTGTATCATGCACAGCTTTTAAAATCTGCAGCCTTGAATTAGACATCACTCTGCTACTCTTCAGTCATTTACATAATTCTCGTTTTTATCTTGTACTGGATGAAAGCACAAGGTTCACACAAGAGCCTCCACACTGATGAAGCAATGGAGTTCAGAGACCACTGGGAGGAAAAAAAAAGTAGTGGAAAACTGCCCCAGCTAAAGTTTTGTTCCCTTGGGGTGATTTTAACTAAAAACTGCTCACATATCCGTCAAAGATCCTAGCAAAAATAAGAGAGAAATTAATTAATTTTCCAAGCAATTAAATCCTATTAATCTAGTCTGGAGATTGATTATTGGCAGCTTTTGAGTATTAAAATGTAAGCCAAACATTTATATTATAGTCCTTTCTGCTGCTTGTAGAAAGGAAGTTTCTTCCCTGTGACTAAGACTGCTGTAAATGAGAAGAAAAGTCTAAGAGGAACCTGAGGGCAGTGTGCGGAAAGAGAGCAAGGGAGCGGAAGTGGAAAAAGAGTAGAACAATATTTTTGCCGTTGGAGAGTAATTTAAAGCAAGGCACTTTTCTTTTGATAGTAAAAGATACATTGACTTGATAGTTATAGTCTGATAAATTGGTTTGAAAATGACTATTATATTTGTAGAAATGAGTGGCACTGGCAACTGAAACAAACAATAAGAAGATCTGGACAATCACTAAACACAGAAACAAGCGAAAACAATTTCAGTTGCACATAGGAAACAAGTAGTGTGCTCAACAGAAAATTGTGTGCAGTTGGTGGTCTATTTTCCAAATACAACAGCAAAGGGGACATACAGTATAATCACAGGGAAATTTTACTGTCATTTGATTTAACTAGAAATGTTGATTGCATGATCCAGATTATTTGTAATGTAATCAATATGGCCAAAGGGCCAAAGAACAAAATTATTTATAATCCTGTTTACCTCTGAGGCCATATCTATTTCTTGTGTTGGTAGAGCTGATTTAACAAATTGTTGTTCAGCTCCCATGTTCCATATTATTTAGCTATTATTTATACAGCACCCAAAGATATACCTAAGTTCCAGTTCTGACCCCTGAAGAGTTGTTGAGCACTCAGAGCTCCAATTCATCCATTAGCCGTGAGTGTTAGGCACCTCTGAAATTAGACAACACACAAACAAAAAAGTGGGAGAAAACATTTTTCCAGCCCTATTTATTTACCCCTACTCTATTCCTGGCTACCTTCTAAATCCTTCACTTTCTTTCCTTTTTTTAAATCAAGCCTTACCCATTCACCCAATGCTATTTCCCCCTCTCCCTTTGGAAGTAGCCACCATCCCACAAGTGTAGATTTAAGGGTAAGGGCCCAGTCAGCAAAAGAACTGGGTGCTCAATGCTAAGAGCTTCAATTAAAACCCACTTTCAAGGTCTCTTATCAGGTCTTCACCCTAGAAGATCCAACTCAGGCCTTACAATGTAGGTTATGGTGCTCGGGGTGTAAATAATTCACACCCCTAAATGCCATATGTATGCTGACCTAACGCCCTGTGCAAAGGCAGCTAGGTTGACGGAAGAATGCTTCCAACAACCTAGCTACATCACTTGGGGAAGTGGTATTCCAATACTGACTGTCGCTATAGGCTGCATATACTCTGCAGGGTTATTCCAACGTAGTTACAGCACCAGAGCCATACCTCTATAATCCCCACAGTATAGACATAACCTAAGAGAGGGCCTACCCCTTATTTTTCAGCTATACCCATCCTTCAATTTGTCTCTGCTGTCCTTCCACCCAGACTGTTAAACCAAAACCAGGTCCCTACCATCTCTTCTGGCCTCTCTGCCCATAGCAACAGTTCACAGAATGTTAGCTGTGCGAACATCTGTTCTGTCTCTGAACACACAATTGCTGTTGTTCCTACTGTTGCTGTAATCTTACTTGTTGTCACTGAGCTGGGGCCTCCCCAGTAGGTCCCTGAGAGGCAGAGATAAAATACATTGCACCAATAGGTGCGGGTGGCTGGATGGGGGGAATACGCTGAGCTTTATGCCCTCTGGTGGCACTCTGGTTATGGCCTGGGTCTGGAGGTGGGGGTAAGTTCAAATGAAAGGTTTTTGTTTTGTTTTTTTAACTCTTTGACCCCTACAATGAAAGGCAAGTCATCCAAGTATTTGTCTCTTCCCTCAATTGATCTTGCTCGTAATTTTAAAGCTTTTGGGGGGTGGGGAAGCTGTGCTTTGTGAGTGCAAAGTTTTTTGGTGTCTACTGATAGTAATAAACTTAATTTGAAGACAATGAAGTTTCTCACCTGTTAATTTACTTATTCTTTAAAATATATGGGGTCAATACAGACTTTATAAGCACTACATAGAATAATAAAATATCAGGATTGGAAGGGACTTCAGGAGGTCATCTAGTCCAACCCCCTGCTCAAAGCAGGACCGACCCCAATTAAATCATCACAGCCAGGGCTTTGTCAAGCCTGACCTTAAAAATATGTAAGGAAGGAGATTCCACCACTTCCCTAGGTAACGCATTCCAGTGTTTCACCACCCTCCCAGTGAAAAAGTTTTTCCTAATATCCAACCTAAATCTCCCCCACTGCAACTTGAGACCATTATTCCTCCTTCTGTCATCAGCTACCACTGAGAACAGTCTAGATCCATCCTCTTTGGAACCCCTTTTCAGGTAGTTGAAAGCAGCTATCAAATCCCCCCTCATTCTTCTCTTCCGCAGAATGAACAATCCCAATTCCCTCAGCCTCTCCTCAAAAGTCATAAGTTCCAGTCCCCTAATAATTTTTCTTGCTCTTTGCTGGACTCTTTCCAATTTTTCCACATCCTTCTTGTAGTGTGGGGCCCAAAACTGGACACAGTACTCCAGATGAGGCCTCACCAATGTTGAATAGAGGGGAACGATCACGTCCCTCGATCTGCTGGCAATGCCCCTACATATACATCCCAAAATGCCATTGGCCTTCTTGGCAACAAGGGCACACTGTTGACTCATATCCAGCTTCTCGTCCACTATAACTCTTAGGTCCTTTTCTGCAGAACTGCTGCCAAGCCACTCAGTCCCTAGTCGCAGCGGTGTATGGGATTCTTCCGTCCTAAGTCCAGGACTCTGCACTTGTCCTTGTTGAACCTCATCAGATTTCTTTTCGCCCAATCCTCTAATTTGTCTAGGGCCCTCTGTATCCTATCCCTACCCTCCAGCGTACCTACCTCTCCTCCCAGTTTAGTGTCATCTGCAAACTTGCTGAGGGTGCAATCCACACCATCCTCCCTATCATTTATGAAGATATTGAACAAAACCAGCCTGAGGACCGACCCTTGGGGCACTCCCCTTGATACCGGCTGCCAACTAGACATGGAGCCATTGATCACTACCCGTTGAGCCTGACAATCTAGCCAACTTTCTATCCACCTTATAGTCCATTCATCCAGCCCATACTTCTTTAACTTGCTGGGAGACTGTGTCAAAAGCTTTGCTAAAGTCAAGGAACAACATGTCCACCGCTTTCCCCTCATCCACACAGCCAGTTATCTTGTCATAGAAGGCAATTAGATTAGTCAGGTATGACTTGCCCTTGGTGAATCTATGCTGACTGTTCCTGATCACTTTCCTCTCCTCTAAGTGCTTCAGAATTGATTCCTTGAGGACCTGCTCCATGATTTTTCCAGGGACTGAGGTGAGGATGACTGGCCTGTAGTTCCCAGGATCCTCCTTCTTCCCCTTTTTAAAGATGGGCACTACATTAGCCTTTTTCCAGTCGTCTAGGACTTCCCCCGATCGCCATGAGTTTTCAAAGATAATGGCCAGTGGCTCTGCAATCACATCCACCAACTCCTTTAGCACTCTCGGATGCAGCGCATCCGGCCCCATGGACTTGTGCTCGTCCAGCTTTTCTAAATAGTCCCGAACCACTTATTTCTCCACAGAGGGCTGGTCACCTCCTCCCCATGCTGTGCTGCCCAGTGCAGTAGTCTGGGAGCTGACCTTGTTCGTGAAGACAGAGGCAAAAAAAGCATTGAGTACATTAGCTTTTTCCACATCCTCTGTCACTAGGTTGCCTCCCTCATTCAGTAAGGGGCCCACACTTTCCTTGACTTTCTTCTTGTTGCTAACATACCTGAATAAACCCTTCTTTTTACTCTTGACATCTCTTGCTAGCTGCAACTCCAGGTGTGATTTGGCCTTCCTGATTTCACTCTTGCATGCCCGAGCAATATTTTTATACTCATCCCTGGTCATTTGTCCAATCTTCCACTTCTTGTAAGCTTCTTTTTTGTGTTCAAGATCAGCAAGGATTTCACTGTTAAGCCAAGCTGGTCGCCTGCCATATTTACTATTCTTTCCACACATCAGGATGGTTTGTCCCTGTAACCTCAAAAAGGATTCTTTAAAATACAGCCAACTCTCTCCTGCACTCCTTTCCCCGTCATGTTATTCTCCCAGGGGATCCTGCCCATCAGTTCCCTGAGGGAGTCAAAGTCTGCTTTTCTGAAGCCCAGGGTCCGTATTCTGCTGCTCTCCTTTCTTCCCTGTGTCAGGATCTTGAACTCGACCGTCTCATGGTCACTGCCTCCCAGGTTCGCATCCACTTTAGCTTCCCCTACTAATTCTTCCCAGTCTGTGAGCAGCAGGTCAAGAAGAGCTCTGCCCCTAGTTGGTTCCTCCAGCACTTGCACCAGGAAATTGTCCCCTAAACTTTCCAAAATCTTCCTGGATTGTCTGTGCACTGCTGTATTGCTCTCCCAGCAGATATCAGGGTGATTGAAGTCTCCCATGAGAACCAGGGCCTGCGATCTAGTAACTTCTGTGAGTTGCTGGAAGAAAGCCTCGTCCACCGCATCCCCCTGGTCTGGTGGTCTATAGCAGACTCCCACCATAACGTCACCCTTGTTACTCACACTTCTAAACTTAATCCAGAGACTCTCAGGTTTTTCTGCAGTTTCATACTTGAGCTCTGAGCAGTCATACTGCTCCCTTACATACAGTGCAACTCCCCCACCTTTTCTGCCCTGCCTGTCCTTCCTGAACAGTTTATATCCATCCATGACAGTACTCCAGGCATGTGAGTTATCCCACCAAGTCTCTGTTATTCCAATCACATCATAATTCCTTGACTGTGCCAGGACTTCCAGTTCTCCTTGCTTGTTTCCCAGGCTTCTTGCATTTGTGTATAGGCACTTCAGATAACTCGCTGATCGTCCCTCTTTCTCAGTATGAGGCAGGACCCGCCCCCCAAAAAAAATCAGCTTAGAAACTCTGCAGAGCTCATGCACCATAGCCCTGAAGAACTTATGGATTTCAAAAGGGTACTTGGGCTGCCTCTCTCTCCTCCACTTGTCCTTGTCCTACCTAAACTTTACAACATGTCCATTGGGCCATGCAAACTTTATGCACTGTCCATTTATATTCTAAAGGATGAGAATGACTGTGGTAAGTCTGCACATTTTTTTAAATTACCTAGCTTTTAATTGTATTGAATTGTCTGTCGAGTTTTAAAATCAAGGTGATCCAATTTTAGTTAGAGATATTTAAAAAGTTAGACATTAATTCCATTAAACTTAAAGAAAATCCACCGTACCTTGCAAACAACAGCAAAAGTCGTTTTTGTGCTATACTGTAAAGGGAGTGAGGAGAGAGCGGATAATGGAATCCTGGTTACAATCTAAACCTTGGAATTGCTACTAAATGGCTCATTTTTCAAGGTAAATTTTCAGAATTAGCTCAGAAACAGCATGACTGTTATTTTCAATACTTTCCAAGTGGAAAATAAGAGCTGTTATTCTGCAAAAAATCAATTGCTAACACACACAGAAGCCAGACAGCTATTAGATATTTCCCAGAAACCTGCAATAGAGGCCTCCAATTCCAAGCACACAGACCTATGTCACACTTTGTGTCATTTAGATCTGTGCACAACAAGCACAACCTCAGTGAAAATAGCCTGATTTGATAGTGTTTTACAAGCAATTTGCATTTGCCTGCACAGGTGTGAATGTCAAACGTGAGGGGAATCCGGGCTGTTGTCTCTAAACTGTAGTCAGTTATCAGAAGACAAGTTGCTTATTCACACATGATAGCCATTATTACATTTGAGACAATAACTTATTTTCTTCAATTATAGCTCATGAATGATTTTAAGGAGATTTAACTATATGGGGAGTCAGATGGGTCAGGAATAGGCCATTTTTGAGCAAAATAAATTATTTCATACACAAGTTGACCAAATTTTGCCGAAAGACTCTCCTTAGCTTTCAGGATAAACACTTTCTTTTTTTAGTCAAACTAATTTTGCTAGACAACATGAAAAAGGGGTTAAAATGAGAGTTTACAATGGTAGCTGACTGCAATCTTATATCTTGCCCATCTGTGATGAAGATGGAATTTTCTGTAATATTTTTATGAAACCAAAGTACAGTTTCCCTCTGTACTTTGCATGGTTACCCAGTGAAGGGAAAAAGTGTTAAGTCTCCTCTTGGGGGCAGCATAGGACATGAGGGGTGGCTGATGCCTTGCTGTCTGGTCCGCAGTGAATGGGGTCGTTACAGAACTGGCTGGAACCTTCTGAAAGCAACCCATATCAGTGCAGAATCTGAAAGAAACAACAAAAAATCCCCATTGACCAGAACATTGACACCTTGCAGACAAGGATCCAGAGGAAGAAGGTTGTTCCCCAACCTCTCGGCAGGGAAGATGAGCAGAGACCCCAGCTCAAGAACAGAGGACTAAGACATGACCAGCAGGGAACAACGTGTAAAGCTGACTGCTCTCTCCTCAGACTGACTAAAGAGAGACAGACAGAATTGGAATCCACTACAGTTTGGCTGGTGTTTAATCTGGCTTGACCAGAATGGACTATGCTCCATTTCTCTGTGCTAATCTAAGGACTTCCAGTGTTGTGTTCCAATTATCTAATAAACTCTACTCCATTTTGAAAAGGTTGTATGGTGTCACTACAAATATGTGCTGGGGTGCATTAGTACCTGAAGAGTGCACAGTTCTCTAGCTAGGTGTCTGTCTCAACTGAACTGTCTGAACAGAGCTCATCGTGTGAAGCGGTGAGGATGGAGCAGGGAGGATCAGTTTAGTAGGTGGTGAGGCTGCACTGCCTATCCTGAAGGAAGAGTAGGACTCCTTGGCAGTCTGCCACACTGAAAAGGTTCCTACAAGAGACTGTTTAAAAGCTGGGGTATAGCACTGATTCTGTGGATCAGTGGCACCATCAACTTAAAATTGAACTTCTGTCTGAAAACAAACAAACAAACCTTACGTTCTATTGTTACTAGTAATGTACCTGATTACTATACCAAAGAGAACAGAAAAAAGCACAATTATCTCTTCCCCTGTTTGTTTGGGTCAGTAACTTTCCTCTATTTGTGTGGCTCTTTCACATGGCAACATGGTAGAGAAAGTCTCTAAAGAAATTAAGAAAATATTAATTTAAAACCACAAAAACCGAGAGGGGGATTGTGTGCTGGTGGGGAAAGGGGAACTCACCCGTCAGAAAAGGTAGATTAAAACTCCCATCTACATTCAATTCAGGTTCCTTTCTCAGGGCTGGCTTTACTTTCAAGTAAGAGTTCCAAAAGAAGAGCAAATAAATTCAAAATACTGGGTACTAATGACCCACGGTTTTCCCATCCAGGAGCGAAGAAGACACACCCTTCTCCTTCAGTAACCCTTGCTGGCTAATACTGAGATGCCCATCCTCTTTCCTGATGCTGGTCTTTCCTGTCTGCTTCCTTTGTCGAAGTAGCAGAAAATCTATATCAGTCTTCTGTAAGTCTGAGGCTGGCTCCTAGTCACATGCTCTGGAAGTTCAGTTCCTAGTTTTGAACAGTCAAATGTACTGGGATGTGTGGAAGTGGCCCATTGCAGCAACTTGGAAACAGGAATAATACCTAGTTATTCTTAACTAACTTTTTTTTAAAAAAAATGCTGAGATTTCAAGTTGACAGTATCCTTTGACTATGGAGAAATGACCATCTCACCAAACTATCACACTGAAAATATGGAACAGGGGTGCACACAATGGGCCTAATTTAAAGAGTTGGAAAGCTGTGGGTGCTTTGTACCTTTGGAAAAAAAAACAGCCCCAATAGTTTTCTGAACTCTCATATTCAGATCCTTTATGCTTCATTTTCAAGCAAGATAGAATTTTATGCACATTTTTCAATAAAATAAAATCTTACATTGAGATGAAATATTTGTTCTGAATCACTAATAATTTAAAAAATGCCTTTTGACAGGCATGAGAAATGTCTCTGAATCCTTTTTTTCATCTGTGGAAACAGCAAAAATCCTCCCCATCTTACAAAAAGAGAGAAACATAGCACTACACTAAGGCAATCACTTTGTGCCCCCTAATAAGGAAAATTAATGGCAAAAAGGACTGGGCTGGCTGCCAGTGCACCCTGCTTGTATTGACTTGGCTTCAACTGTAGCAGGTAATAAAGGAGTAAATTTATTCTGGGAAACATTCAACATGTGAAAGTGGTTTCCTTGTAGCAACGAATTACCGAGATAGTCAAGATGATGAGTTACTTTAGGGTTTTAACTGTTTACATACTCCAAGTCTTGTGTATGAAGCAGGCAAGGTAGCCTTTGGTATATTACACTACCTGACATGGTAACAGTGATACTTTTCACCTTTTAGAGCCTTTCCTTAGACGATATCCAGTCAAATTATACACAAGGGGCTTGATCCTCTGGTCTGAGGCTCAAACCCATTAATTGGGCACTTAACTCAAATTTGCCTGAAAACTTGATTTTGTAAAAAGCTGCTTTTACAAATGCAAAGCCCAGCAGAAATATTCTCTCAAAATTCAGATTGAAACAGATATTTTAAAATAATAATTTAAAAAGCTCTTTCAGTCAGCAACCCAAACATTGTAGCACTGAGAACCTGAAGGCATAACAAAGTTCCCTGATTTTCAGGCAAATCTGGAACCCCCAACCAGGTTATTTGATTTGGAATCCCAGCTGCCAGGGTCAAGTGTCCTACCTCCGCTTCTCCTCCTGTTATTAAATTGGTTTCAGAGTAGCAGCCGTGTTAGTCTCTATTTGCAAAAAGAAAAGGAGTACTTGTGGCACCTTAGAGACTAACCAATTTATTTGAGCATAAGCTTTCGTGAGCTACAGCTCACTTCATCGGATGCAGTGAGCTGTAGCTCACGAAAGCTTATGCTCAAATATATTTGTTAGTCTCCAAGGTACCACAAGTACTCCTTTTCTTTTTATTATTAAATTGTTACTTGTCCCAAACTGCTCAGCCATGTCAACTCAGGAGTTCATTCCTACTTCTGGGAGTTATAAAAATGTAGATTTGTAAGTGATTACACCCTGTTCCTAGACTTTTTTACCTGCTTTGGCTTTCATGTCACCATCCCCTCCTGGTTCTCCCATACCTTTGGCTGCCTCAGTGTTTCCTTAAGGAGGGGCTCCTCCTCTCTTCTTGTTTCCCCCCTTTCTGTGAAAAATCTTAAGAGTCTCTGTCCTTGGTCCTTTCTTTTTCGCCTTCTGCATGCTTTGTCTAGCTGATCTCATGCAGTCACATGTCTTCTAGTCTGACAGCTCACAAATCTTGGTTCTCTATTCCTGATCCATTCCTTTCCTCCAAACCTGCTTTCATCCTCCACCCACATGACATTTCATCTTGGAAAAACACCTATCAACTTGAAATGAGTTTTGGTTTTGCTAATGATATTTTGCACAATTCCTATCCTGTTCCCTGTGGTAACCACTAGAGACAATGCCCTCTCTCAATTATGCTTTGGAATCTTCAGTATCCAATACCATTCCTCCATAGAGCCATTGTGCAGGATAACTGTTTCAGTTACAAACCTTCTAATCCAAAGGCTTAATTTCACTGTTTTCATAAGCATGGAGAACTAAGGATACTAGATTTACATATTCTCATAATTTCATTTCTGATTGCTAAATTCATCAACTTATTTCAATGAAGATAATATTAAGTTATAAACATAAAAAGGGATCTTCAGGAATACTATTGTTACCAACTGTCTAATGTCAGTCATTTTTGCCTCAGTATAGTCTGACATTTAAGAAATAAATTTAAGCCAAGGAGCTTATTGCAACACTTGCCATGGATGGTAAAAACGTGCCGTGTCATTCTGGACTTTATGATGAAAATAACCACGTCTCATTACAAACAAATTATACTATGTTTTACCTCCAAGAAAAGAAGGAACCATTCTACAAAAAAAAAACAAAAACAAAAACGAAAACAGCTGTGACAAATCTGTAGGCACACTAGGTGGTCCCTGCTGAACAAAGAGTGACTTTAGCTCAGCCCCCCCCTTCCCTTCCACTGGCACGAAGTAGTTTCCATTATATACAGGGCTTACAATTTGGTTCAGTAGCTCTCTGCATCCCCATGATACAAATTGTTCCAGCACCCCTGCGCTCAAGTTCAGAGGAAGGGCTATAAGAATAGCTGCAGGAGAGGTAGATGAGGAGAATATGCCTGTGAGAAGAAAGAATTCCGAAGCCAACGGTCAGAGGAGGACTTTGTTGAACACCAAGCTGGGGAATATGAATATTTTTCCCTGATGTGACATTTTATTATAGTTATAAACACTAATCTAAACAAACCTTGCTCTTTTTTTTAAATTCTGAGTCATTTCACTAAATTACATTAGCTCAAAGGAGAATCAACTCACAAGACATAAAAAAGCCAAGCGCCTGACATCGCAAGTTGCTAAACACCCTCACCATCCTTGGATTTGATTGGAGTTAAGGGTACTCCACACTACTCAGGGCAGGGCTCAGAACAATGGTTACTAACCTTTCATAACTGTTTTCTTTGAGATATGTTGTCCATTCCACTTTTGGTGTGGTCTAAGCTTGTAACCCCTACTCTTCTTTCTCTGCAGATCTTGCCAAGAAGTGGGGCCAGTGTAATGGTTGGTCTTCTGTGGGCAGAAGTGCTTCCTGGATGGGGCTGGGGTATACAGTCCCAGAGACTTTAAGGTTGCCCTTGAGCCCTTCCATCCATGGAGCTTAGAGTCATTCTGCTCCAAAAAGAGCAAGGACCCTTCAATGGGCAGCTTCTATAAAGATTATTGGACCTCCTGTGGAAGCCCTGACAACTGCAACCAGGATTTCCTGTGCACAGCCACTGCAGAAGCCATGGACCTGGCCTCTGAGTCCATTTCATCCAGTGTAGCTTGTAATGAAGCTCTCATCACAGATTTCCCCTCATCCACAGTGAGGGGAACTCCTGCCTAGCATCTTCTGGCATAATGTCTCTAAACCTGAACATGGAGTCACAGACATCAAAATCATGCCAGCCCAAGAGTGCCTGCTGGTTGGCGATCCTAAATTGTAACTCCCCAGTAGAATCAACTTTCCTACTAAACAGATTTTTTTTTTGTATCTTTTGATTTGGGGGTCACACCTTGATGCCCCAGATGCCCCCCCCCCCTCATTGCCTGCTGATACTACTAGAGAGCCTGGGAAGGGGCGGGGGATGATGAGAAAAGAGGTACTCATACCCCTGTGCTGGCACATAGTATTTGTGCTGAGCCCTTTTAGAGGTGAGGGAAAGGATGAAAGAGTCCATAATTGCCTCCATAATGGGGTACATATTTGCCTTGGTCAAAGGCAGGGACACTCTAGAAGGACCTGCTGTGGCCAAAATATCTATTAGGTAGTGCAAGGATTCTTTCACTTCCTCCACTGGATTCCCAGGCTTAAGGCAACTCTCTTTAACAACTCTTGATGGGCCTTACAGTTGTCTGCTGTGAGGAGGCCAGCAGAAGCTCAGCCTGCTCTTCCTCTAACGTTTGTCCAGCAGGGCCCTCCTGAGCCAGCTCTTACAGCCCAGTACCATGTCTGGTGCTGCAAATTGGAAAAGCAGTAACACATTGTTCTAGTAATAAAGAACACCATTACTGGTCATTTTATTTCACTTCCAAGTTCTGCCTGAGAGGCTGCTACACTAAGGCAAGTTTGCAGGGGTTGGCAAGTGAGACACTGGATATATCACAATTGTGAAAATGTGATTTGAACTTTAATAGAAATGTAAATACAGATGCATCTGCCTGACCAATAAATGATAAAATGATCAGAATTAGTACCCTTAATGATACCCCTTACTAAGGTCCAGATTTTGGATCCCCCTTCTGTGAGAATGTTCCTTCTTTCCCTTGAACTTTGGCGGAATATCTGCAGTTCTGGGAATCTTCAAGTTGGGACGAACATCCCCATTACCCCACTAACATCCAGTGGCAGAGGAAGGTTAAACGAACAAGGAAAGTTCATACACTCCTGGTATTAAGTTT
Source organism: Eretmochelys imbricata (assembly GCF_965152235.1). Lineage (NCBI taxonomy): Eukaryota > Metazoa > Chordata > Testudines > Cheloniidae > Eretmochelys > Eretmochelys imbricata. Next base: position 149,527,938 of record NC_135572.1, read on the forward strand.
TCTCCAGATCCTCCTCCATACTGAGGAACCCTGTTAAAGATAGCCAGGAGCTAACCAGGAAATCCCAGACAGCACAGCTCCAACAAAGCTGCACAATAAAAACAAAACAAAAAAACAAATGGTCCTCTGAGTTTAATCAATGTAGCTATGGCTGCCTGAGTTTGTAGCAAGCCTGAAATACAGCTCTGAGGCGTGAACTGCCCCATTCATTTCAATGGGTTCTAACTCAGAGACCAGTGATGGTACTTTAAATGTTCGTGAACTTTAAATGTTAACTATTTCACTGTTCTAAGAAAGGAGAAGCAGTACCATATTATGAAGATATACCTCCGCTTTTCCCCAAACTGCGGGGTGTATGCTGTGAAGGACTGCCCGGGGCCTATAGAAGGGCATAGAAGTTGTGTCAGTTAAGATGTGTTTGCCTTTAACAACACATGGTAAAGTTGAAGAGGAACACAACTGGTTTAATTTTCTAGAAGGGGAGCTCAGCTTTCAGAGGTTTGGGAAATGCTGATTTAGGTCAACAGGTACTTACGTCGCAAACTTGTTTGTTGACTGGTACTAAAATACAAGTGCTCCTATGTATGTGAATATCCTACATCAATTAAGCATATGGGGAGAAATATTCAGCCTCTGTGGATTTTATTTTTATTTGTATAATAAAGAATTAACTCTTTTAAGGGTTAAGTAATTTTTGATGGGCAAGATGCTCATGTTTTAAACTTCTGAGATGCCAGCAGCACACTGTCACCACAAGAATATGTAGGAACATTTAACTGAGTTCTCAGACAAACTGTAGGTGCTAAGTAGGCCTCACCACAAAACAAACAATTCTGACAACTCTCCAGACTTCCACTATAGAACAATGACTGCCAAAATGTGTTGTAAAAGAGCCCAACATATATTTTAATTTAAATTTAAATGTAACTCTATGCCTACAGAGCCAGTTAAACTATTAATATATGGCAGTGACATAAGAAAAGTTGTTTAGTGTATTGCAGGATCTCTCACTGCAGGGGAAAAAAATTAATTCATGACAGAAGAATTTTTCAAGGTTCACAACAGGTTGACCAATTGCTAGCTGTAAGACAGAAAGTTTCTGTACATAAGGTAAGGTAAGTTAATAGAATGGTGGAAGCCACTTTGACAGTCTAGCTTAAACTGAGCAGTCCTACTAATTGTATAAGTTAATACAGGAGAACAAGAAAAATCAACATTTGACATAAGTAATTTGGGGCTAAAAAGACTGACTGTCCATATTTAAGAACATTTTTGTAAGAATGAAATGATACTTGATGAGTTAACAAATTTCACATTTTTGGTACCATAAAGCAATCATACCTTCCTGCATACTTTTGACTAAACAGATTTATTTGTTTCTACTACACCTGATATTTCTATTAAAGCTTTTAAAAATCTTTTAAGATTATTTGGTGCATAACATGAACTACTGGTTCAATCCAGTATGGCAATTCGTACCTAAAATCCCTATTTTGCATGTTTTCAGTAATGTATTAGCCACGAAAGTTTATTAAGCAAAAAGAAAATGAAATTTGTGTAAGATGCATTTTGAGTGAGAGGTCTCTTCCAACCCTAATATTCTATGATTCTATGGTTCTCTAATGCCCTGCATTTCTTCAAAAGCACTGAGAACTACAGAGTTGACATTCTGTGATGATCCATCATACAAGACATGAACAGCAATTCTCAAAACAAAATAAAAGTTCTGAAAGGGTTATCAAAACACCTTCTTTAATTGGTAAATCAGAAGCTTCAAATATTTCCACTTGAAAAAAGTGCATTTATATCAGAAAAATGCCAGTTGATGTAAGAGAGATATGAAACATTAGTGATAGCTTCCAATCCATCTTTTGACGAAGAGATAACACCCACAACAAGGCCTTTTATGCATTAAAACATCTCTTAAGGTCACTCCAGAGCAAACTACAACATCAGCTCAGGAAAATGCATTAGCTCTGGAACAAGCAGCCAGGCAATCAGAGTGGAATGAAAAATGTGAAACAAAAATACCATTTTAGGGGGGAAAAAATCTGTATGTTAATCATTTTACTTCATTTATCACTTGGGAGCATCTGAAGCAGGCACTTGCTTCCATGATAGCTAGCCTCCAGGCCATCTCAGGCATTTTACTTTGCATGATAGACATGCTCTAAACTTTATTATTTCCCTATTAAGAACACTGTTGCTTGTCAGTCTCTAATCTGCTTAATATGCTAATGTCATATGGCAGTAACCTCGACTCCTGGATGACAAGTAAGCTGCACTGAGCTCTGGTAAGGAGAGAAACAATTACCTGCAAAATAGAGATAAGAGGAGTCTGAATTCACTGAGGCCTTTTGAGCTTTTTTCTATGTGAAACCAAGCATTTACAAGCAAGAATAGCAGGTAAGAATCTAATTATAAATGAGCTGGAAGTGGCTGGGGGTTCCTACTTTGCCATCTTCTAGATTTTTTGAATGTTGTAGAATTCAAAAGTAGTGTGAAGTACAAACTACAATAAGTGAAGTTTTACAGCTTCTAAAAGTCCTGGCATGAGCCAAAAGGAGTGTGTTAATACACAGAAAATCTCTAAAGACTGGAGTCACGTAGTTCATTGTTCAAGTGGTGAACCAAGAAGATATCTATTTGTCTGGGTAAATAACCACATAGAAAGGATAGCAGGAGGATACGGACTAGAAGGGTTTGTCAGTGATGATAACATGCACAAAGCAACGGGATTTTAAATGAAAACACAGCTTCTGTGAATAATGTAAACTCTTCAAGTTACTCTAGAGACACCAGACGGCACAATTTCTTTAGATACGGATCGTGACTAGAATACTCTGTTTCTCTCAGCATGTGTTATCTTCATCAGAGGCCCAAGCCAGATGAAAATAAAATGTTTCTGAGGGAGTGTTTTGAACCCCTAAAAGACTAGGTGGTAAGGAGCATATTGACAGAAGTAACTCATACTGTTTCAGTGTCTAGAAAATTGCATTGGGCCAAGGCAAGGATGGTTTTCATTTTATTATTTGGAAGTTGATTACTATACATGGTACAAATAATTCTGAAGACCACAAGAGGTGTTTTATTCACAAAAATAGGCATTCTACTCTCGTCTCTGTGTTGATGAACCACAGACAGAGAAAAGCAGAAGACTTCTGCTCAACTAGTTCTCTTGTGGGGTCAGCTGTATGGGCAAGTCCAATTCAGAGCTCTAAAATTTAACATAGATGAATGACATATTTTCCAATTTAAATAACCTTTGGATTATGTTTTTGGATTAAGTAGGGTTGGAGTAGTGGTAGAGGAAGATACGTTAACTTAACTGAAATTGGAAGTGTCTAATTAAATATAAATATATGTATAATTATTAAATTTATATATATATAAATTTCCACCTCTTCCTCCTTTACATGGGGATCATCCCTTCTGCAGCTCATCACCATTGATAAAACTTCAGTTTATGTGGTAGGGCAGTTGGGGATCATCCCTTCTGCAGCTCATCACCATTGATAAAACTTCAGTTTATGTGGTAGGGCAGTATGGAAAGATTTCCCTGTGGAGCCAAGAACAATATCCTCATGAATTATAAACAAAGTATTGTGGCAAGATTGCCCCTTTTTTTCATTAACTTTGTCAGTGCTCAACACCTGCCAAGGTTTGAGACTTCTCCCTTTGAGACGGCAGTTGAACTGGCTTAGCCAAGCTAAAACTGAATATAAATACTTCAGGCCGTCACTGGCACTAAAGATAAAACATGTTACAACATTTATTCCTTCCTTCCTTCCTGCTTTCCATTAACCAGGGAAAGTTTTGGATATAACTATGATTGGGACATAGATAGAAAGTAAACCTGGTACAATCTAATGGTATAATATGCATGTAAATATTGAACAGAACAAATGGTTGATCAACAGAATATAACGTAAGCAAAAATTGAAGATATACAATAGAAATACGTTAATGTGTACCACATTTATTTTTAAATAATATAGTAACTGAAGGATGAGTTTACTACTGATTTTGATAAACAGATTATCAAAAGGTGTCAGTTTCCTCTCTGGTTTGTTCCTGGGGCATTGTTGCTATATGTCACTCCTTACTCGGGATAGACTGTCGTAAATTATCTGCAAAAACTATACTAAACAGTCTAACTAAAAGACTAAAATAACCGTGAGGCGATTCAAAACTAATGCTGAAACTCCTTCTGTTCACCACAATGTAGTGCTAATGACATTACAAAACAATGTGTTCTTAAATGACATAACGTATGTATGTCTATACCTAAAGACAAAAATTATACTGTGTCTTTTAAGGCACAACCCATTGTGAAGGATGGGTGGAGCTGAGCCCTGAGCCTGTAGTACATCCAATGTTTCTTGTCTAGAAGCTTGGTGTGGCAGAAGGTAAACAGTAGTAGCAGATAAGCTGCAGACTTTCTGCAAAACAAGGAGCAAAATAATGATGGTTGGAATAGTGTAGCCAAATCTTTAATGCTAATGTTCAAGGGTTTTAAATAGAAATCGAGGCACATCTAAATGATAAGCAGGTCTAAAAATCAGGCCACTTATTTAGATGTTTAACTCTAAGGAGCGAAGTTGGAAAATGTTGGCTAGCGTCCCACTGCACAGCACAGTATGCATTTATAACCCTAGATAAATGTTCGTTACCAACAGCAGCATTGTACATAACTTTTAAAAAAAAAAGATTAGAAAAAGCTCTTCCTGTGTACAAGAATGGAAACTGCATTTTGGTATCCGTGCTATGCTATATAAATAAATGTAAAGTTCCTGAAGTTTACATTGGATGCATTAACACAACTGATTGACATTTAGTATTCCACTGCTGTCAGCAATGAGACATTCTGAAAATACAATCAATTTTGAAAATGAACCTTTTAAGCCAGAGAAGAGAAAAAGCAGGGAGGGGGAACCCACCACATATCACACAGGCCTGCTTCATTTTTAATAAATCAACATAATTACGCATTTATAAAGTCTCTTCTAGGACTTCAGTCAAGAAATAAATATGACAGTGACTCTAAAGTACAGAAACAAGACTTGTTTTTAAAGTAAGTAGAGTTTGTGTGGAGTATAATATATTTTGCTTGTAAGTGATCAACTACAAAAATCTACAAACTGAGTTTAAACCTCAGAATATATTCTTCTACAAATCACATTGACAGCTTTGGTACTAGCTAGTAATCCAAATGATGAGACAGTATAAATATCTTAAGCCTAGTTTCCTGTCCCTGGAAAACAGAATTCAGAATCATGGTATCCTATAGATCAAAACCTTGACATGTGAAAACCAATCTCTAGAAATAAATAATGGATTTGTTTTATTTTGTAATCCTTGCCTTTACTGAATTCCCATAGAACTCCTTTCCTTCCTTCTGTTCCATGTAACTAGGCTCTACACATCCTTTAATCTGCTGTTTTCATGGCTAGCCTACATGCCAATCAACCTAGTTCCTTCTCCTGACTCCCAGCTGGAAATGGAATGTCAAATATTTTTTGAAAAATTTCCCACCACAACTATCAGTTCAGCTCCCCTAGCAGCTAAGGCTCCTGGCAGCCACGGACATTCAAGGCACTGCATTACTTAAAACTGATGAGAGCAATTTAAAGTGACCCAGTGGTTAAAAACACCAGCAGTCCCCAGAACCTTAGTACCCTGGCACTGCCATCATTACTACCTCTGTTGAAGAGGAACCAGTGTTAGCTACTATTGGGAATTTTTCTGAAATAAAAGCTTACTATAGATGAAGTCTAGATGTGGAGTATGTTACCACAGCAGGCACTGTGGAATTCTCACTGACCATTTGATTATTTATATTCCATTTCCCTCACCCTCCCAATCCACCTTCTACCTCTGCTTGATTTGCTTTATGGTCATCCAGAAATTGATGGTACTTGCTATCCAGACTGATGATTAAGATCAGGTGAATTGGTTCAAATTAAATAAAATAATAATAATAATAATTAATCCACTCAAAGCTTGAATCTTTTCAGAATTTTGAAAAAGTTTGACTTTTGAATCTAAGTGTCATTTTAAATTTGCCTCTGCACTTCCTGTGTGTGACTGAGATGCAGGTATTCAATTAAAACAGACTCACTTGCCACTCTAGATTTATTAAAAATCACATGAGAACCTTCTCCAGAGGCATTTGCATCTTACTGTGTCAGCATGTTTAGCATGATTGAGGTAATTGATTATTTATGAAGGAATAATGTGGCAGCTATAGGAAGAAGTCCCTGGTGGTTAGAGTTGGGTTTTCCCAAAACCTGGGTGAGGGCTTGGGGTCCTGCAGGTTTAAGGTGAGTCTTGAAAGGAAGAAACTGGAGTGTGTGAAGAAGGCACTGATATCAGGCTTAGGAACAAAAATACATCCAAAGGAAGGCTGATCTGAGGACTTTTTGGTGTAGATGCTGAGGGCAATCCCAAACTCACTGAATGCACACCAGCTATATGTCCATGGGGCCTTCTGGGAAGTTATGGACCACAGAGGCAAGAAGTTGCCAAGTAACTATGATTTATATTAAACCATAAAGTTGTGGCCCGAGGCCTCTAAATCCGTCACACTGGTCTGTTTGCTTAGTTGGTGCCATCGGAAGTGGCACAAGCACAATATACTACTTTAGAAAGACAGCTCACTTATTGCAACTCACACAGCCTTTCAGTTCACAGAAATGTTATATTTTAGTACAGGGGTTCTCAAACTGGGGGTCGGGACCCCTCAGGGGGTCGTGAGGTTATTACATGGGGGGTCACAAGCTCCACCCCCAAACCCGCTTTGCCTCCAGCATTTACAACGGAGATAAAAATATAAAAAAGTGTTTTTAATTTATGGGGGGGAGTCACACTCAGAGGCTTGCTATGTGAAAGGGGTCAACAGTAAAAAAGTTTCAGAGTCACAGTTTTAGTAGATTCTGGTTTGTCTTTCAGTTAAAGGGTCCATCCTACATGCTGTGTTTTATCATCCCACACAAAAAAACCCCCTATACATTAGCAGATCTATTTTGCCAAATTTAAGTAGCTCCTCCAAGTAGCTTTCCTACAGAAAACTTTCAAACCACTTAAACTCTATCTAATCTAGCTAAAGGGACCACCAATATCAAGTCTGACCACCTGTATATTTGTATATCACAGGTGAGCAACATCACCAAGAACCCCACACTAAACCCAACAACCAATATTGTTGGTTAGACCAAAAAGAGGCTAGAATATTTTCTGCCATAGGCAGAGAATAGGACGGATCAAGGTGGACCAGTGACTGAGAACCCTGCAATAGCAGGGAAATGATTAAGTGAGATATACCCAGATAATCCTGGCAAATAAGCTACACCTACATGCTACAAAGGAAGGTAAAAGTTCTCCTAGGTCATGGCAAATCTGATCCAGGGGAAAATTCCTTCTCACCCCCACATATGGCAATCAGTTAGATCCTGAGCATGTGAGCAAGAACCAGTCAAGCACCTGAAGGAGAGAATGCCTGGTGCCACCTCAGATCCCTGGCTCTCCCCATCCAAGATCCAGCACCATTTCTTCTAATTAAAAATAAAACTTTCTTGTGAGAATCTGATAGTGAGGGTATTATCTAGCCATAATAATTTTAAAAAATCCTGACAGTTTCAAAAGCCTCATGGTCATACAAGTCTCACATCTAAATTAGGCTTCTGTTAAAAAAGGGAGCTCTAAAATGTTATTGTAACAGGAACTATTTTCAGACCCCGAATCTTTGATAGATGTACTTTTTACAGATTGTATGCAAAAACAAAATCTATTACTGTTCTGGGATCATGCTAATTTTAAATAGAGGCTTCTTGAGAAAATAAATTCTTCTGTCAGGATAAATATGAAAGTGTTCATCAGATTTCTCTCTTCGATTTCTGTTTGGGAGGAGTTGGGACATATTTCTGATGTGTTTGAGTCCCAGTTCAATCCTCTCTCACATTCAGTCTTTGCCACAAAAACATACTGGGGTTCAAACAAAAAGAGCATTCCAAATCTTTAATCATTAAGAAAAACACAGTACCTTGACCTTGTATTTTAAAGTCAAATGGAGTGGCATCATAAAAATTAAATTGGTTCTCGCTCATTTCCATAATATCCTTTAAAAAGCCTTGCCTTGCTGGGAGTGGATGTCCTATTTCTTTATCTTTCTTGATGACCTCTCATGCCTGCAAGTCAGCTCGTTTTTCTTTGCTGAAGACTGCACCCTACTGCTGCATACACTCTAAAATTTCCATTAAAATCTAGGGCACCATCACTCATTCTTATCTGCAGCAGCCTGCTGAACAGTGCGATACCAGCAACTGCATGCAAACTAGTCTCAAAGGACAATATTAGTTATACACATTGTCATCCAATATGGAGCAGAGCTCTACCTGGATAACACCTTATCACACACAGTACATCTTAAACGTGGCTTCCTGAGTTTGGTGCTATTAGCAATTCTCTTGCAGCAGTAAGTATTCCTTCAAAAGCAATTTAGTAGCAGGCAATTAGACTTTCATAGAATTCTCTTTATTAAACTCAGTTTGCAATGAACTAATATCCAGAATTGTGTGTTATCACCTCAACCACACCCCAGAGAATCGATTGGCCAAAACATTATGCTCTTAAATTCATGTACGTGTGTCCACTCTCTCTCTTTCTCTCACTCCCTTCAGGTCTCTCTGTCCTTATTTATATAGCTTCTTAAATGATCTTCATCTTCATAGTATCTGAGCACCTTCCAGAAGTGCATGACTAGCATGTGTGGTCACATGTGGTTCTATCTTACATCTTCCTCTTCCCAAGGAGAAGTTGTATAGTTTTTGCATATAGTTTACTATAGGTACTCAGTACTTTGTGCTTATTTTAGCAACCCCCTAGGTTATTGATGTATGCTCTGCATTTGAAGCGGGAGGTGGTAAGGTCTGTGACGATTCTTAATTCCTGTTAGGGTTTTTTCCGCAGGCATGGACTAACCCCAAAGACGGTGTCTTCTACACAGATGAGATTTACTCTTGCTATGCTGTTTCATAGTGCCTGATGAAAGGAGCTGACACCTGCAGTCCTCATCCTGGAGCTTTAGGTGATTTTTCAGGTATTGTGGGCCAATTCACCCACTCAGTGCCTTGAAGATAAGATGCAAGAATTGAATTTAACATGGTATGGGAAGCCAGTGTAGACATAGCAGAGGACAGCTCTGGTGTGTTTGCAACAGCAGTCTTACTGAGGAGATGTGCTGCAGCATTCTGTACTAGTTGGAGTTTCTTTTTTGAGTAGATGCAGCTGTGTATTTCACTTAGCTGTGTGAGCGTTCAGTACACCAGAGTCAGAGAATTTTGCCCAGTAGTAACTATAGGAGGTGGTGCTTGTGCCTCATGCTCATAGCACCTCCCCAGGCTATATGGGGCAGCACCAACTTAACCCCCATCAGTTCCTTCTTACCTAGGGTTGCCAACTTTCTACTCACATAAAACAGACACCCTTGACCTGCCCCTCCTCCGAGACCCTGCCACTGACCCACCCATTCTCTGAGGCTCCACCCCCACTCACTCCATCCCCCTACCTCTGTCACTCACTCTCCCCCACCCTCACTCACTCGCTCATTTTCTCCGGGCTGGCTCAGGGGGTTAGGGTGCCAGAGGGGGTGAGGGCTCTGGGTCTGGGCCAGAAATGCGGAGTTCAGGATGTGGGAGGGCGCTCCAAGCTGAGGCAGTGTGGGAGGGGCTCCAAGCTCAGGGTGCGGGAGGGGGCTCCAAGATGGGACGTGGGCTCCGGCAGGGTGTGCAAGCTCTGAGGATGAGGGATTTGGGATGCAGGAGTGGGCTCCGGGCTGGGGGGTGGAGCTGAGAGGTTTGGAGTATGGGAAGGGGCTCTGGGCTGAGGCAGGGAGTTGGGCTGTGGGAGTGAGTTCTGAGGTGGGGCCAGAAATGAGAGGTTCAGGGTGCGGGAGGGGGCTCCAGGCTGGGGCGGGGATTGGGATGCAGGGTGTGGGGTGACAGCTCTGGTGTGGAGCCAGGGATGAGGGATTTGGGGTTCAGGAGGGGACTCTGGGCTGGGGCTCAGGGATTCAGGGTGTGGGAGGGAGCTCTGGGCTGGGGTGGGGGGGGTGAGGGCTCTGTGTGGTGCCGGGATTGAGGTATTTGGGGTGCAGGAGGGGGCTCCAGGCTGGGGCTGAGGGGTTCGGTTGGTGGGAGGGGGAGCAGGGATGGGGCAGGGGATTGGGGTGTGGCAGGGGGTGAGGGGTGCAGACTCCAGGCAGTGCTTACCTCAGACAAGTCCTGGAAGCAGCGACATCTCCCCCCTCTGGCTCCTACACAGAGGGGGGGCCAGGCACCACCCTCACTGCGGTTCCTGGCCAATGGGAGCTGTGGAACAGGTGTTTGGGGCAGGGGAAGCGCATGGAGTCCATTGGCTGCCCCTCCGCCTAGGAGCTGGAGGTGCCGCTACTTCTGGGAGCTATGCTGACTTTTGATGGCATGGTCAGGAGTGCTGACCGGAGCCGCCAGGGTCTCTATTCAACCAGGCAGTCCCGTCGAAAAGCCTAGCAACCCTATTCCTACCGCTCATGGCTTGAGTCAAAGCTCTATGTGGCTCCTAACCTCACAATCTGTATATTCCTTAGTGACTTTTTTCTAGTTGTATATAGACAATTAGCACCCTTCATATTGAATTAGTTATGTTTAGTGTTAGTTAATATTTCCTTGGTAATGCCTTCACCAGGTTTAAACATTGTCCATCATGTGGGAGAGAGATCCCCAATAACAATCCCCATACACAGTGCTTGCTGAGCTTTGGTGAAGCTGACATCAAGGAGCGGTGATCGATTTGCAAATCATTCACGAAACACACTCTTGAGCACTTACTTCAACAGGCCATGCAGCCTCCTTTGGTATTTTTCCATGAGTCACGAATCATCCCTGAAGACAAGTGTTCTCCAAGTCATTGGCCTGCAGAATTCAGCTGACGCTGGCTTCTACCCAGGACCTCTTGTAGTACTTACGGCAGCTTCAGTCACCGGACGTTGTGCTTAGCTCACTGAGTGTGCATCTGGTGTCAATATCAGCATTTCAACCCCCCATTCAGGGGGGAAATCAGTCTCCTGCAATGCCATGGTAGCAAGATTCTTGCAAGGGCTTCTTCTTCTCTATTCTCCTATCAGAGAGCCATTTCCTTTGCAGGACCTTAACACACTTTATGCCATTGTTGAACCATCCAGAGTGGATGCAAGTTTTAGTAGGGCAGTTCTGCAATCTTTAGTAGGGCAGAGCTTCTCTTGTCTCAGCACCAAGCTAGCACACTGACGCTAGTATTATTGTATGTGGTGAAGGATAAGAAGAGCTGTGTGTCATCTGCATACCATTGACATGAGTCCGTGTTGTCTCACTCGTTCTTCTGTTGGATGGATGTAGATGTTAAATGGAGAGACTTCTTAAATGAGATGTTTGGTGGTGGAAGTATGTGTTCCACACCACTACCTTTTGTGTGCAGGAGCAACCCTAACCAGTTTGCTCATCAGTGCAGAAAACATTTTCAGTGCCCACCAATCCCTAAGCAGCAGAGCAAAAAATAATTTTTAAAAAGTGCACAGCTGACCAAGCAGCAGAGCAAAAATGGGCTGAGCTGTGGCAGAGCAATCTGGCATGCCCTAGACATTGCACCCAAGGCACATGCCCCGTTCACCTGCCCTTAGAACCTGCCCTGTTTGTGTGTGTCACTCCAAAAAGGACTCACACCCACATTTGGCTGCATTGTACTGTTCCCCTGGACTCCTGCCATCTCCCTCAGATACGACGGCAGTATCTCATGGTCAGTTGAGTTGACTGTTGCAGTGACATCCAGAAGTACAAGAATTGATGTTTGTCCTCTAATCCGTTGACATCAAAATATCATCCATCAGCACCACTAATGTTGTTTCCATTCTTTGTCCTGGCCTGAATCCAGATTGTGCCAGGTCTAGGATATATACTGTAGCTAAATGATCTTGAAAGCAGTTTTTCGCCAACTTCTCTATGACCTTGCTCAGGAGAGGGAGGTTTCAAATTGGGCAGTAATTAGCCAGGTGGGTATCTTAAATGTTGGTTAGATTATTACATTTTTATGAGCTGGCTTAAACATTGTTATGGGTTCATTAAAAACCTCATTGATATTTGTGTGTGAATGCACCTTTCACATCAGATATTTGTGAGACTGTTAAAGACCCACACCTAAAACAAGGCCTAATAGAGTTGTGGATTGCCTGGGTGGAGCAGTTTGGCTGAGTACTGTCATGTGTCTGAGGGAGAGGGAAGGCAGAACACACAGAACCTGAAAACAGACATGAAGAGAGAGAGAGAGAGAGAGGCAAAAAGCAAGAAAGCCAAGCAGTAGCCTGTGAGCACAGTAGGACCCTAGAAAAAGCTAGAGAGAGCACTTTGGGATCTGGTGTTGGATAAAGAGACTTGGGGCTATAAACTAGAACTCTGCTTCTTTTGTTCTTGGTTCCTCCTGAGTTCAGAGAAGCAGGGCTTTGTATATGCCTTGTAAACAAACAAGATTGCATCAAGGAAAATATCAGACTCCATCAATTCCTACTTCTTACTGGAACATTCCCAGGGCCCTGAAACTGGATTATATGGTTGGGTTGGAAAGAAGAAACAATGTGTTTGAAGGAAGAAGGGAAGTTTTTCACTAAATGGGACACTGGATTCTTTCACTGAATGAGGCACTGACTATTTCAATCAGAAGATGCCTCAATTGCTTGGGACTCTTTCTCAACCATGAAATGCATGGCTTAGATTCACAAGTTTTTGGATGAGTCTCCTTCAGATTGCTCACAACTTCTTGTGAAGACAATGGGCTGAACTGAAGGAATAATGCAGGGTATTTACTGAGTGATATAGGACAATACCTATTTGACAATTGTGTAGTCATTGGCATTATTGTCTTGGCTGTAGGCTGCAAAATGTGGTATTAGCCAAATTTACTAGGTAAAATAGATAATACAAACATGTATCTATGGTTTCATCCTGTTATGATGTATAGAATTAACATTAGGTGTGAAAACTAACATTTTTAGTGAGGCATTTTCATAGGCAGAAATGGGAGTTTGGAGCTTAATTCCCATTTGTGCCTTTGAATATCTACCTTGTCATTGCTATCTGTTCCCAGCTATTTTCCCTTCAAAATGTTTTTCTTCTTCCCAAGTTCTACACATACAGCATGCTATGTTGTCTGAAGAAAATTAATTTAAAAAATCCAGAATGGAAACAAATGTTTAGTTGTGACAATGTAATGGGTACACATATTTGGTTGCCATTAAAATATAATAAAAAAGCCAAATAACCTTTATACAAACAAAATTACATTCATTTGTTTACTTTGTTACCCTGGGCTTGAGCATTGTTGGTCAGAATGATTAAATCCAAGAAACATAGTAGAACACACATCATCTACCATCTTTCTTTCTCCTTATCCAAATATATCATCATATTATAAATCGTATTATAAAGGTTGGTGTCACTGATTTGGGAGCACTGATGCCACTGGGTCATAAAGTTGAAAATTTAAGTCCCCTAACTAATTCTGTTATTGAAGAGCAGTGTTAGGAGGGCAGGATATAGTATTGATAGAACTGGCACTTTGTCCTTCCAATAAGGTGCTAAATCAAGCTCTCTTTTGCCCACCTCTGGAAAATACCCAGGGGGGTGTTAAAATACCTTTGGATGTTTCTTTAGGAGGAAAAACATGGTGCAAAACATATGTACTAAACTGCATGTTCCTAGAGCACAAAGAGGGAGCAGCATAGGAAAAGGAGGGTGGGTCTCTAGATATTGGCTAGTATTGAGAGGCGCTAACGCTGCAGCAGCTACGACACTGAGCTGAAGATTAATAGATATTAGAAGCAACTGGGAGAAACTTTACTTACCTGACATTTTAATTTCAAAAAATCAAACCATAAAATTCACACAAAGCATGCCACACCTTTCCACTCTCTGTGTTTATGCTGTACATTTCCTCAGTGGGGTGTGTGTATATATTAATTGTGAGGTTCTTGGCACTTGGGACCTTATCTTTCTATGTCTGCCAAGCCCCAAGCACACTTTTGGTGCTATATAAGTTATAAATAATAGTGTATGTTTTCATATATGTGCACAGTCAACATATTACCGTTATCTGACTCAGAGTGAAAAAGCATTTTGAGATGCCTTAAGTATTAAAAGAGCGATATAGAAATACTGCCATAACTGAAACTAAATTGTTACTTAAAGTGCTGTGTGAATATTTAATTTTTTATAGCAAGCTGCCTGTCCATGGCTGCTTTCAACTGCAGTGCTCCCTCACCCCAGTGGTTGAATAGGTATTATGGAGAGTCTGCCTCAGCTTCCCCCATGTTCAGACAACCACCATTTAGCCCTGTGTCTGGTAGTTCCTTGCTATGACTCTAGCCCTCCAACTGGATTGTTAGTAAGTAGTCTCTCTCCCCTTTTGGGAGGTAAAGAGTCTAGTGATTCAGCAGGCTATTAATCATAGCAAAGGAGAGACAGTCTCCAGCCTCTTGGCAGCTGCACCCCTTTACCCTGTAGACTTTACTAACCCCTCTGCTGGGGTTGGTGAGGAACACCCAGGCCTGCCCACTCCTCTGGGTTCCAATCCAGAGACCCTGCATAAGGCCGTCCGACTCAGCTTTTCCCAAGCCTTTAGCGCTTTTCTGGACCACTTCCTACCATCCCTCTCTAGAAAATCTGTTCCCCAGATTCACGCTCTGTGATCTTCTTTTTCTGGAGGTCCAGCTACCTGAGTGGCTTCTCACCAGTCTTCTTGCTGAAGGAATCCTTGCTTTTAGTGGTTCCCCAGTCTCTCTGGTAGCCACCCCTCCCTTCTGGCCTGCAGCATTTTTATCTCCCCAGCTGTTGCAGGGCCACCAATCAGCCCCAGCCGAAGAAGCAGTTAGTCTCCCTGTTAACCCTTTAGCAGCTGGGAGAGCATGGAGTCCGTATACCCCATGACACTCCCATCTGTCAATGGCTGACAACCCTGAAAAGGTTCAGTTAGGCTTAATTTGAAACTCCCAATAGGACAAGTCTTGTGCTTCAAGTTAAGCCTGTGCTTAAATGTTTTATAGGTTCAGAGCCTTAATATGATTTTTTTCCCCATCTAGAATTCCAACAGGGTAGAACTCACAAAATGTTCATTATTTCCTAGTTCGTAAAGAGTCAGAAATATCAAGACTGATCTCGCTTGCAGATTTTTGGCAATTCCATTTCCAGTTCGGGTTGAAATAAATGAGTTAAATCAAAGCAAAATATGTGTCCACATTTATTTTTATTTATTTGCGTTACTGTAGCACATAGGAGCCTAGTTATGGACCAGGACCCCATTCAGCTAAGCCCTGTACAAAAACAGAACAAAGAAGACAATCCCTGTCCCAAGTGGGATATTTTCTTATTGCTTTAGTACTTGTTATTCATAATTGATCTGACCTAACTCAAAATAAACCTGGTTTAAACCTAAACAAGAGTGTTGACAAAGCTTTTTTCACTGTTTTAACTAAATTGGTTTTAATATGGCACCTTCAGTTCAATTCTCTTGTTCAGACAAGGTCACAGACTAATATCTTCTTCTTTCACATTGTTCTCAGGATGCTACATTCACTAAACTGTATCCCTCTAATTGGCCCAAAAATCACAACCTGTTTTACACAGAAGTTCTTCACTGGAAAACATAGGCTGAAGGGTCACTTACTAAAACAAATAGTGTGCTTATATGAACCAATTCTAAATGATCACCTTTACCATTTTCAATGCTTCAAATTATGTTTCACTGCAGTGTATCTTTCTGAATGTGCATTCCGTGGGTGTACATTATATTCCTGGTTAGAATAAAAATGTTTCAGTATAGTAGGTTATGATAAAATTGTTGGTTTTCATGTAGGAAAGCAATTCCCTAATGACAAAAACAGTCTCAATTATGCCATGGCTTCCTTCTTTGCACATACTAGGGATAAGTGTACACTTCTGTACAGCACTTCTAAAAGCTCACAGCCCAGGAAGCTATGGTGGCTTTAAGGGTATGTCTACACTGCAATTAGATACCCATGGCTGGCCTGTGCCAGATGACTCAGGCTCACAGGGCTTGGGCTAAGGAGCTGTTTAATTGCAGTGTAGACATTCGGGCTCTGGGACTCCCCCATCTCACAGGGTCCTAGAACCCGGGCTCCAGACTGAGCCTGAATGTCTATGCTGCAGTTAAACAGCCCCTTAGTCCGAGCCCCAAAGCCCAACTCAGCCAGCTGGAGGTGTCTAAATGCAGTGTAGACGTAACTTAAGAGATCTTTGTGCTCTCCTGAGTCTGGATTGCACTGAGAGTAAGAGAGGCTTAGAGGTCCTGTCTAAATTATGGTAGTATTAACCATCTCCGCAGTGCTGTATGCAGTGACCCCACCTGTGACATGCCTCTCCAGCCACTAGCCCTGACATGACTCCGACACAAGGGATTGTGATAGGATCCTTAGAAGGCAGTTTTATGAATGTCTTCCTCCCCTGATTGCAGCTAGGACATTTAGAGCCCTCTTTATGTTGCTCTAGTCATTTATGTGGCTGTCCGTGCAAAATTTGGTCCCTGATGTAACTTTCAGCCTCTATTAGCTGGTCTCTTAAACTTAAGAGCTATGTTTTTTTCCTTGACAAATATTTACATATCACAGAGATGATCACTATTGTCTCATAATTAAAACCTGAATATTGAAGTCGTACACTGCTTTATAATGGAATTCTGACTTTTTAAAAAGAATTGTGCATTTTTCTGTTTTTATTCTGGGCTGATTGGATGTCACATAGTTTGTTCAAGAGGAAGCATAAGTGCTTTCTCATCTTCTTAGTCCTCTTGAAGCAGTCTCTCTTTCATGAGGATCAAGTTATATGTTTGCTGTTGGGTGGGGGATGCAGCATGTGACACAAGTGAAAAGAACTTTTTTCACTTCATCTTTAAGCTACCGTTTTCCCCCTTTACATGGAATATATATGGAGACATGCAGTATTTGGAAGACTATGTTCTGTTCACTGAAATACATGTATAACAACTGATCATGATATTCAATATTGTGGTAAACTTATGCACACACACAATGTGCTGTCAGTGAAAAAATGTGGTCAATTTATGGTTTCTGAAAGACCACAGCATGGTGAAAAAATCACAAAAGCCAAACGTGCATTTGTCAGACCTTGCAACAATTTTTAGATATTTTTTTGAAAAACATGGTGTGCCGAGGGAGGAATTAGGAATATTTTCATAAAGGACTTGCCGTATCAGATCAGACCTTTGGTTTATTTAGTCTCTATCCTGCCTCTGGTAGCAACCAATACCTAATGATTCATAGTAAGGTGAAAAACTCCACAAAACTAGTTATATATACTATACGTGGATTAGAAGAAGAAGAATACCCTTCTGACTTTCAGAGGCAATTATTTTATACTCTGAAGCATGAGATTTGATTACCCTTATCTTAGTTTGCATAGCTACAAAAGTTATTAGGAGTACAATACAATTATCTAACACTTTTAAAAAGCAAACCACGGTATTTAACTCTATGACCTCCAGTGGCAGAAAATTCCACAGATTGACTAATAGTATTCTTGTTTCTTTACCTCAAATGTACTGCTCTGTAAAATCAAGTGTCCAGTTTATCCTGTGTTATATAGAACAAGTGGTAAGGAAGTGTTCTGTGTGCCCCTTTCGTAATTGTGACTATCTAAACCAAGCGCCTATAACTATTCCCCTCTCAGGCTCAATCTGGCTTTCACAATCTGTTATATAATACTTGTACCATGTCCCTAAGCTTTTTGTTTCTCTTTGCTGGACCATTTCACTCTGCTACAGTGTATTGTTAAGGAACAAAGACAAAAATTGGGCACAGTGGAGTACTCTAGATGAGGGGCACCACATCTATTTATGTCAGAATATTTTCTGTGTAATTTTCTATTAATTTTTACCTCACCCAAGCTTCCTATTTGATTTGTAAGTACTACTGCATGCTTGCCAGATAACTTAGTAAATTTATTCTCAGTGACTTCTAAGTCTTTCATCATGCCAGCATACAGTTCAAATGCTCTTCAAAATGCCTCATGTACCCCATTTTAGCAACACAGCATGAGATTGTCTTATTTTGGTACATAGTAAAGGACCTCCTTCCTGCACAGAAGCGGGAGGACGACCAGGGACTTCCAGCTTCATTGTCACCCCTTTATCCTGCATAGGTGGCTCATCTGCTGCCGCTCCACACACATGAAGTTCTGCAAAGTTCAGAAGGTAGTGCAGGCATGGTGCTGGTCTCTCCAACATCTTCTGCCCTGCTGTCACTTGGGAGATGACACAAAATCCTGAACTATGCTTGCAGAACTTCACCTATGGCGACAGGCCTGCATTACAGCAGCTGTGCTGGCAGCATAGTTGCTGGGTAAGTGCATTTAGGGTGCCTTTCTCAGCAGATCTCCAAGATCCCATGGGGTTAGGAGGGGATGTGGTTCTCAAAATCCTATCCCCCAAAATGAACTATGCAAGGGAAATTGTACAAGGGGAGCCTCAGAAAACTTTTCTTCCCTTTTGGCCCATTGCCATGATTTTGTGGCATGGCATGGCATGGCAGGATGGTAGAACTGTCAGAGGATCTTGAGTTAAATATTCAACCTCAAAGAAGTGCTTTGGTTTAAAATGGTTTCATAATGTATGCAGGTAAAATCCTCAGAGTTTTGCCATTGACACTTCAACAAGGCCTGGATTTCACCCTGCCTATTTGTGAGAGTCACTTTTTAATCACAGCACAATTATTTTCCAGGCTAACAACAAAACCTACAAATTGTCACTGGTTTTATGCCCATTTGTCTTAAAAAATTCAGCATAATTCTATACAGGCATATACAATATATACTATTGCCTTTCTCTACAAGAGAAAACTGTTATTTATGCTTTGCATTCTGGATAGAAATTATGTTGGTTACAAACAGACATCTTATTAAATCTACATGTATAAGACATGACATATGTTTACAGCCCTATAATTGTCAAGGCCCTTTAATGTAATTAAATAATGTCAGGTTAGATTGAACATCATTTCAAACCCCAATCACGGCATCTTTGCATCAGAGTTTTGTTACTGGGGACCTTGCACACGGTTAAGATTGGCCAGTATAGCTAATATAGCTAGACATCTTGGGCCTATCATGAGACTGCGTTGGAACAGGTGAATTCATTTAGTCACTGGGGCAGAACAACTGCACACAGAGTGGAAATTAATTTTATTTTATTTAGAAATGCAATTAAATAATCTGAATCAATTATTTTATCTTAATAAACAAAACATTTTGCTGCAGTTTAAAGATTTGGAAATAAATATATCTTGCAAGTAAAAAATAATTGTATGTTATCTGTGGAAAACGTGTCTGCATAGTTGAGCCTTAGAAGCATGATTTCTGTAGACAGTACTCAAAGAAAGTGAAATAAGTAAATATCAGCCTAACAATAGTGGATGAGATTTTCAAAAGTATTTAAGGGAATTAGGCACCCAACTCCCACAGGATTTCAATTCTTCACAGAGGGTTAGGGTTGGAAGAACCTCAGGAGGTCATCTAGTTCAACCCCCTGCTCAAAGCAGGAACAATCCCCAATTTTTGTCCCAGATCCCTAAATGGCCCCCTCAAGGATTGAACTCACAACGCTGGGTTTACAGGCCAATGCTCAAACCACTGAACTATCTCTTGTAGATGCCTTTGAAGATCCCAGTCTTGAAGCCATCATCAAATGTTTCTTAAGAATTCAAATACTATTAATATTCTCCCCTCTTGCAAACTGCAACAAAAAAAAAATCAAACAAAATATGAGGAGTTACCAAAAATATGGATTGTTAGCTGAGCTTCAAGGCTTTAACACTCAACTAGGTGGCATTTCTCTGGTTGTCTACAATGTGATAACTTTGGAGCGCTGTGTCTGATCAATTCCAAAATTTGAGGGAATGTTCTAAGCATCAGTGGGCAGAACCCTATTGATTTTGGTGAAAATTTGAAAACCAGAAAGGGAGAAATGTGAGACACATGGAGCCCCTGGCATCTACTTAGCAGAGCCATAACTTCCTCTGCCTCTGTAATTCTCTATAGATCAAATAACTGGTTGAAGGCAGAAATTAACATTTTGCAGCATAATGAAATGCCTCATTTTAGCTTGCTTGTGTTTCAATTGATCTTAAAATATTAACACCCAGAAAGGAAAGAAAAGGAAAGGAGAACAATGGTGGGGGTCAGAGGATAATGGGGAGACATGGGGGAAGGGGATGTACACAGAGCCCCTGTGATGGGATGGGGGTGGGAAGAGAATGGGTGATCCTGGCATTGGAGCAACACAAAATCCCTACCATGGGTGGGAAGAAGAGGGCACACATCAACTCGGACATGGGGAAAACCCTGGTAGAGAGGCACTGGGAGAATGGGGGACATGGGGCACACACAGAGCCCTTGGCATGGGGGGAGAAGGGGAAACCCAGAATGAGGGAGTACACAGAGCTGCTGGCATGGTGGGGAAGGAGGTTTTGGAGGCACAAAGAACACTGGGGGAAGAAAGGGGGACCTGGTATGAAGGGAAGGGAGGCACACAGAGCCCCTGGCTTGAGGGATGGAGTGGAAGAAGTTGAAGCAAGTGCCTGAAATAGAGGCAGATGGGAGGTGGCACCCATGAAGCTTGTGCAGAAGAGGGAAACAGGTGGATGCAAGGAGCCCCTGCAATAAGCTTGGCCTACAGAAGCAACAAAGTGTGCACCACCCTAGTGTACACAGTATCAGGAAAAGCTTCCTGCACTTAAGAGCTTACAAATCTAAATGCTTGATCTAAAGCCTATTGAAGTTGAATGCAAAGACTCCCATTGACTTCAATGGGATTTGAATCAGGGCCTAAACCGAAAACATAGCTGGAGACTAGAATGCCACATACACACACAAAATAAAGTAATTGACTGAGCAGTGGAGTTTAGTATATATCTTCCTTCTGCTATTTATTTTTGTTGGTTTCTTCAAGACTTCATGTCTTCTTTTTATTTATTTGTTAGAGCTCTTTCGAGAGAAGGACTGAATTTCTAGGAGTTTTAGAAGATGTGTTTTTTAACATCAAGAGGATAAAGGAGAAGGTTCTAGGCTTCTGGAGAGAAGGAGGGGAGATAAACAAGCCTCATTCAGTTATTTTAATGGCTGCATTAACAGACAATAATGACAATTCAATTGCACTAGAAAATGCAGCAATTTCAAATCTCTTCTTGCATCATGTGCAGAATTATAATACATTTACTAGCTCTTATACCTGAACACCAAGAGCAATCTAAACCTTCAGAATAAGAGCATCCCTTGGCTTTCTGAACAATGTAATATTGTCACCAAGAAATTAGTATATTCTGTGCAACACTTCTTTTCAGAATTTCTTTTCGTGTGTGTGTGTGTGTGTGTGTGTTCAAAATTTCTTTTTTGAAAACTTTCATACTGTTGAGGGAATTTTTACCTCCTTATTTATGTCTTGTCTCCCTGTTTTGATGTTTATGCCCAGGTTTATATATTCCCATTTTATTTCACAAGCTAGAGCAATATTTAGTTGGAGAAAAATTCT
Organism: Eretmochelys imbricata; assembly: GCF_965152235.1. Taxonomy (NCBI): domain Eukaryota; kingdom Metazoa; phylum Chordata; order Testudines; family Cheloniidae; genus Eretmochelys; species Eretmochelys imbricata. The sequence goes on from NC_135572.1 coordinate 149,549,553, forward strand.
CCCTCACTGCATAGGCAGCGTATGCCGATAACTATAACTGACATTAACAGGCTCTGCCTGTATAAATCCTTCATACAGTACTTTGATGGGAGAACAGATTCCCTGTGGAGCGTAAAGTTCAATTATTCCTACAAAATGAGAAAGAATAGCAACATTCTCTATGATCAAGTAGGCAAGAATATCAATATATCTCAATATATTTTTTTCTATCCTTTGGCACCTTCTTCCTTGAAGATCTCAATAAAAATGCCAAAGAGAGAGTGCAGTCCATACTATGGCTACACTATACGACTGTGGCCTAACTCTCAAATTTGAAACCACCAGCTCACTGAATCATGACAGAAGCCCAGGGGTGAAAGTAAGTTAAAGGACTTACCGGTATGCCGGAGTCCTGAGCTGGGGCCGTGGCTGTAACTGGAAGAGGCAGGGCCTTAAATCCCTGGGCCCTTTAGATCTTGATTTAAAGGGCCCCGGGTTCCAGCAGTGGCTTGGAGCCGCAGGCCCTTTACATCACCCCCGAGCTACCAGCTGGAGAGGCAGCTGGGAGTCCTGGGGGTCAGGAACGATTTAAAGGGCCCAGGGCTCCAGCCGCCGCTACCCTGCCCTTTAAATCCCCTCTGGAGCCCCGCCGCCGCTACCCCAGGGCTCTGGCAGCAGGGCTCCGGCGGGGATTTAAAAGGCCGGGGCGGTAGGGGCGACTGGAGCTCCAGGGCCCTTTAAATCACCATCGGAGCCCCGCCACCGCTACCTCAGGGCTTTAAATTGCCATGTGGGAAAGCCGGTCCCAGTACGGTGCACCGGCTCTTGCCGGTATGCCTTACTGGGGCATACCAGCTTACATTCACCTCTGCAGCAGCCTCTCAAATCTTTGTTCTTCCAGGATGTGTGGAACCCTCAGATAAAACCTTAAAAACCACCTTGTTTGCCCTGGAACTTTTCATAAAAATTAGGTTTTGTTCCTCTATTCCAGGAGTTCTCAAACTTCATTGCACCACAACCCACTTCTGACAACAAAAATTACTTCATGACTCCAGGAGTCGGGACTGAAGCCTAAGCCTGCCCAAGCCCCTCTGCCCCAGGGCGGCAAAGCTTCAGCCCCGGGCCCCAGCAAGTCTAATGCGAGCCCTGACGACCCAATTCAAAGGGGGTCATGACCCACTTTGGGGTCCCAACCCACAGTTTGAGAACTGCTGCTCTATTCTTAACACAATTTACCCTTTCTCCCTCTTTCCACTGTTGTGAAACACTAGGTAGGTGCTGGCCTCCATTCTTACAGTGGCTGCATTTCTTGTACATATTATAACTGGTTCCCTGTGCTGGCTAGGCCTGTGTGTGGCTCCTCCCAGAGGACAAGAACTTTCGAGCCAGGAAATAACCTGGAGAGGAGGCTCAGGGGAAGGGGTGCTTCCTGCCTAAGGGTGGTGGAGGTAGGGAGTGTCAGCAAAGGGCTTGGAATCAGCAGTGGGAGACACCTAGGTACCCTCTTACAAGTAATAGGCATTGTTGTTACTGAGCTCATGCTAGTGTCATCATTCCAGGGAATCTGCCTGCTAGATTTTCAGCTAGCGTAAATAGTTGTACTTTCAGTGAAGTCACGTGATTTATACCAGCTGAGCATCTAGCCTGTAAAAGTGCTTCGGAATTTCTTAGGATAAAGAAGAGACAAGGTAGGGGAGGAACTAGATTTTATTGGTTCAACTTCTCTTGGTGAAAGAGACAAACTTTTGCGCTTACACGGAGCTCTTCTTCAGGTCTGGAACAGGATAAAGAAGTCCTCTGTACATTTAAATTATGTATACCTACTATAACTCATAATTTATACGGTCTCAACTCTGCTATATTTCCTTACCTTGTGTATTTGTCTCCCTCTCTTTAAATACTAAAATAATTTACTGTCAACAGTTCTGATGATCTTTAATGAAATGTTAATAACTAAGAGTATAAATTAAAAATCACACTGGAAATTCCTGATAAATGGAGAGAACTAGTGTTATGTGATTCCTTATCCCCACTTCATGTCATGTACATTTGAGATATAATTGTGTGATTACACAGTGGCATTTCTCTTTTCTGCTTGGCTAATGTCTTGTCATTTTGACTTACACTACTGTGAACTGTTCAGTAAATTTCACTCTGTTTTTAAACAAACTAATCTTTTTAAACAAAAAACCCCACAATCTTACAGCTTGCTCATATCATACCATATATTTATTAAAAACACAGTTAAAAATATGACTAAGAACTATTGACAACATGCAAATATACAGCACTGCTCCAGAACATTAAATACAAAACAAATCCATCCAGTAAGAAGATTCACCTCCTCTAGAAATGAATTCTTTCCAGGACTCAGTAGTGTTCTGCTCAGTTATGTAATTGTACATTGGTCATCTGAATTCATCGCCAGAAACAAGCACTGACCAATCTCAAGTGTTCCCAGGGCACCTTATATGGTTATACCCTTCAGATAAATTTACAGAAACCAACTTCTCCCTTCCTAAAACAAGCATAAACAAGAGTGCAGCTCCACAGATGCAGAGGAAAAGACACCCAGTTCTGTTCCCTTGCTGGCAGGCAAAAAGTACAACTCAGCCCCCTTCCTGGACAAGTCAACAGGGGAAGACTGACAGTTCAATCCTCACTTCAGCAGTGAGGAAAAATGAATTAGTTTTCTTCCTCAGTTAAAGTCACAAATAACCTTGGCAGAACTAGATACTTATTTTTGATAATATGGATGGATGGATATCAATGTTTATTTTTAACAATTTTTATATAGTTTCACAGTTGCTCAGAATTATGGGATTTAAGCACTTTTTAGATTTTTATTTATTTAAATTTTCATAGTTGGAGGAAATTATGGGAGAGTCAGAAAATAATTATAGTAGATGCTGAGATTCAGAAAGTTAAAGTTTTATAACTGTTAAAACACATAGTCAGCATCACATCAAAATATGCAAAGTAAACAACCTAAAATCAAACTCTAATAATTTCTTAAACAATTTTTCCTACATTGCCTATCTGTAAATTTTGATTATAATCAATGGAAATATTTGTCAGTTTTCGTGTGTATGGTGAAATCAACATTTACTGACAAAAATCTAAACCTTCCAAGCCTATCTATAAACATTCAGTTCTCTCTCATCCTACCTTCTCATCAGGCAAGAATAAATAACCCAGGGTCCCATACTGGCAAGGCCAAATAGATACTGCAGTTTCTGAACAGGGGGAAACGAAGAAAAAAAATCCCCTTTGGGCCATGGGAAATTAAACAGTCACAGTTCCCATTTAGCAGAATAAAATAAACCAACCAGAGGCTTGGTCCCTTTAGTTTAGTACACTCTTGTCACAAGTCCTCTTAATCCAATGCACGAGCAAAGACAACTCCTACTCACCAGGCTGAGAGACAGAATACTATCTAATTTCCTCTTTTAAGGGCCAGATTCTCTTTACATTGAAGGAGTTTAATCTTCTCTTTCTGATTGCATGAAAAGTACAGCAGCACATTTGTAATTGTATTTCGAGCTACATGATTCTCTGGTGAGCAGAGAAGAGTTTGTAATTAATTATGCCACCTTGTTTGATGTTCTTTTCTCTGTTTTTGCAATAACCAGACATATTTATAATCTTTGAAACTCTATGTGTATCACAACAAATTGCTAAAGTCATGAAAACATGTAACCTTAGATTAATCTATATCATGTTGCTGATCTAGATGAACTCTGCAGAAGATTGTTCTAATGCTTAGCAACTGTTTTGATGCAATGATGATAAAAGGTTCATGGTGGATTGTCCAAATGTGTCCTCATTTTTTATTTTCTTCATCCAACTATATGCCACTATGGAGCTTGCTTAAAAATTACAAAATTCACAGGCACTGTACAAGTGTAACAAATCAATCACAGCTATTTTCTTGAGAAGCCACATGATCAACTTTGATTTAAAATAAGAAAAAGAAAGAAACTAATAGCACAAACACCTTTTAGCTCTTCCTAAAAACATTTTGCATTCACACATAATTTAGTCTGTTGCAGACTACCAATCCAGAGATTTTTGGTAGAAGAAAAACTAAGTGCTGATCTGATGAAATAATCCACAATATAAGAACATTCAACATGAGAAATAGGAAATTAGATTGAATCCATTCAACACATTCATGTTTTAAAATGAATAAAATGACTTTGTATTAGTTACTGTTGGCTACTGAGATTTAAAATTATTAAAGTGCTAAAGACGATATCTGAAGATGCTGTGGATGTAGTTTACACAATGCCCAAGAAGAGGATCTATGTGAAGCATTTTATTTGAGGCCTTTCCACATTGGTAATAAAATAAATGTTTGGTGAAGTAATGAACAAGTTAATCAGTTGTGTAAATTTGGAGGAAGAGTAATAAAAAGCCTTGGGTTTAAGGGTTTATAGTATTCACAGTTTGAGAGCTACAGCTGCAACAAGTCTATATGATAGACCGTGGATAATCTGTAAAAGACTGGGAACAAATCTAATACTGTGTGGGATAATAAGAGAACAAGTCCCACAGAAAGGGTCTGCAAACTTCTAGAATCTTACCTGAAAGTAATTCAAAGTTTGTAATTTATAGTTCGGTAAGTTTGTAGGGTAAAAAACACTCACAGCAGTTATAAACCTGAGCACACTTATTAAAGCAGCAATTAAAGAGGAGAGCTTTTATGAGGGATCAAATCAGTTCTATTTAACTAGAGTTGGGTTTAAATTTTAATAGAAGAGTCAAGTTTTTTGGTCAAATTTTGACCTAGAGGAAGCTTGTGATATTTGCCAAGGTTCTCAAAACTATGGTGATGATCTTAGTTCAAGGTGTGAGTTAAAAGAGCCTTGAAACGATGACTTTCTAGTTAAAGACAAATTTACAAATAGCAGGTACCTTCAAAAGTTTATCCTTCCAAAACCTTGGATTTTTGGGAAATAAAAACCTTGGATTCCTCTCCCCCAGCCCGAGTATCTACAATGTTTTTTTAAACTGGGAACTCCACACATGGGGGTGGTTATAGAATTCCTGGTTCTCTAGAGTTACCAGAGAGGAGGACCAGGACGTGTTGCTGCAGGGAGCTTAACAAACATAAGAACTTGCTGGTTAAGGAGTTCTGTAGTTGCTGCTTAAAACATGGCTCTTGGCATTTATGTCCTCAAGCTACAACCCATCTCTCACAGTGTGCATATCATGAATACAATTTTTCTTTTAAACTAAATAATTTACACTCAAAATGACTGCCCTGCACCTTTAAGTGTGTGGGGCGGGGGGGGGGGGGAAGACCTTTGGCTGGTCTGGCCGAATGAAGGGAACAGTGCTTTATGGCTGGGGAGGAGAGGGGGCAGAGATGAAAACTGCTGCAAAGGGGGCAGAGTGGTCGCTGACTCATCTCCTGGGAATGCAGGGTTTGAAAAGGAGCAGTGCAGTGCCGGGAGCCTTCATTTTTACACAGACCACGGCTGAGGCAAGACCCAACCTCTTTCCCTTTTAGGTGGTAAAACACCAGGTTTGGTCAACACCTGCTGTGGGCATTACGCTGGCCACCCCTTTTTTAGGGGGGGCAGGGAAAGAATTTTTCACTTAACACCATATTGGCTTGGGTGCAGTTGGGGTTTTTTTTCGTCTTCCCCACAGCAGGTTTCAGGAAGGGCTTTGTTCATGCACGTCATGATGAGCGGTAGGCCATATGTCAACTCTTTATTTAAGTGTAGGGTGGATGTCCAGTGCAGATACTCCATAGGAAAGGTATACAGTGACCGGATAAATAGCTTGGAAAAGGACTTAAAAAGAGGTGCTCATTAAAAGAACGAATGGGGGGAAGTTGGGGACTCCTATGATTGGTACAGCAGGAAGCCAGCCCCCATTCTTATAGCCCACCGTAACCCTCCTATGAGGTAGGGGTGGATGTAAGGTCCTGGGAATGGATTTGCTGGAGGGACCTGGATGGAAAAAGTGGGGGATCTGGTAAAAGTCCCCCAGGTAATTATGGAATAAACATGGGAGGTTACCTGCACTGTACACTGTTATCTGCCAGGTAGTTCCAGACATCTAGTAATAAAGGTGTGGCCTGATTAAACCCATGTCAAATGTCTCCTGTCCTCCTTTCGGTATAGCCAGACAATGCTTGCACTCCTGTGGCACTAGCTAACAGCTGATTTATATTCAGATTGTGCTGTTGTTGGTAAGTGAATTTTTTAGATGAATTACAGTAAAGAATGCATTTGTTACGTTGCAATGTAGACTCTTTTGCCAGTATTTTTATAAACCTTCCATTTTCTTTTTTGTTTGGTGCTTCAAAGCCACTTTCCCACTGGAAGATTTGCAAAAAGAATTGATTTAATTATTAAAATATGTCAGTTAATGTTTTAATTAGATTAATTATCATTTAATGGTAGGGGTTGCAGGGAGTTTTTGCAATGATTGTTGAAGTGTTTGTCTTTTAATTATATATAATAAATTCTTTATAAACACACGATATTAAGTAAAGAACAACACTTTTTAAACCTCATGGTCTCAGAGTCACTATATATTAACATATTTGCTCCATATAGGCAAACTTCAAAAGATTATGATTTTAATAAAAAGTGAAAAATGAGTCCACTGAAAACCACCAGAGAATACTATGAATAGCTGAGAATGGTAAATTATGCGGTCCCCAATGAAACGCACAATAAAAATATAAATTAAAATTGGATACATGAACTTATTCCTGAAAGGTGTTATTATATTGCAGTGATGTTTCAGATTATCTACATACTTAGAGAATGTAAAGGTGTTTTCAGTAATAATAATATTGCTCATCTATAGTGTTGAAGAACGTTAACGTACATTTCTTTCAATTATTGAAAACAACTTCCCTTGCTAATTCATTCCCTACTCATTATATAGGAGTGTCCTTCATGCTTCTTTTATTCTGAATTTAATAGTGGATTAAACGTGTTTAGAGAGCAAAACATTTGTTTTATATACCTATTAAACAAATAATGATAGTCCATTAATCTGAGATTTAGTCACTGTGGCCTTGACAGCTGCAGTTTAAAAAGACAACCATCCTATTCATTTAACAAACACACTAATCTATCACAAGGAAGATCCTTAAATGAATTTTATTTAGGTTATATACCAATATTTTTTCTTTAATAATAGATTGCAATTAGATTTCGTGTTGATTACTAGGGTCAGAGTACATTGTCAAAAGACCTACTCGTAATGACAAATATATATTCATATAAACAAGATAAATAACCTTTTTCCTACAAATCACATTGTAACTTCTCTTCTGTTCATGTAATTTTTGGTGTTTTATTCACACATTTCTAATTATTAAAAATAGCATTTAAATTCTACAACTGGGAATTATAGCCTTCAAAATGATGCATCCCAGTTATACAGCCATTTGGATAGGAATCTATTTGACATTATTACCAAATATTAGATTGTATTTTCTTAGGCTGCACAAGGATTAATGTTTGCATTGTTGTTGTAGCAATGTTGGTCCCAGGATATAAGAGACATAAGATAAGGGACAAGCTTTCGAGCTTCATAATCTGATGTATTTAAAACCCTACTGGTAATTTAGCTTACAAATGACAGATATTACATTGGTATGTATAAAGGACTGCCTGAAAAAAACATCATTGACCTAGTCAGTTCAGTAATTGTAATTTTTGGTAATTGTATGGATTCCTGGAGCATATGGAGCCCTGTGGTGGAGCTGAGTCCCATTGAAATCAGTTGGGCTCGACCTGGGAGCAGGTGTCCACTCACACAGAGTTCAGTGCAGGATTATGGCCTGTGTATTAATATATTCTAGAGTATATTCTCATATTTCCTGTAGCTCAGCTGACATAAGCATTCAAAAACCAAGTTGGAGCACACAAAAATTTGCAGATAAAAATAGCTACATAATGGATTGAAATGAAGGTTGTTGGGTTTTGTTTTTTTTTTAACTTTGTAATGTAAACAGATCTCAAAACTACTGATTACTCCTAGATTTTTTTTTTAGTATAATATACATATACAGCTCAACAAACACACACACACACACACTTTATACAGCTCCATTTGGTCTGGATGATTATACAGCTTCCAGAGACATTTCTTATTTTTGATATAGGGAATTCTGCTATAACCAGTAAAATCTTTCAAACTGGTGGAACTTTTGAAGGGCATATACTATATATACAGAACACACGGTTCTGTTGTATAGTCTAAAACTTTATTGGCATTAGTTTACAATCATGCACGTATCCCAAACAAGCACCAATAAAATGTTTATACCACACCACACAGAGTTACGCAAGTTCGCACAAGACTATCATCTTCATAATATGCAGTGTGTTCATTTTTACATCTGTGTTTATCTGTTTAGATCTAGATAGTCATCCATCTTGCTGGAGAGGGAAAAACTGAAATTAATTATTTTAATGACTGCCCTGAACAAACATCCTGATGTGAGGCCTCAGATGTAGCTCCCAGTAACTTTGAACGGGGCTTGTTCATGCACATGCAAAAACAAAATTTGTCCCCCCCAAAAGGGAGACTCCCTCCCCAACCATTTTTGGCCAACTAATTCCCTAATTTCCAGGACCTCCTTGAAATAAATTATTATGGTGAATAGTCTAACTTTTTTTTGGTACATTAGCAGATGCAGTGCTTTGTAATTTGCAATTTTAAAATGAAAATCAGTTTTAAACTTCGGGATGACAAAAAGTTGCCTAATTATTTTCTTTTTATTAATCCAGGTTTAAGTGCCATTTATGCCAATTGCAACTTTAAAGACAATGCTAAGTATGTTGGCACTTAAATACCTATTAAAAGTTTAGAAAGACTTTTTCTCAATACATGTTAATTTAATGCTTTATTAGCTCACTTCGTTTAAGGTTACCAAGAACAGAAATAATTTGAATAAAGAGTTGATCTAATTCCACTCCTTGATGGGACTTTATTTCTGCCTAGGAGGCAAAATCAGATGTTTGAATTTGGCAATAAAAGGAGAACACAGTGGTTGCATTCAAGCTTCAAGACCTGGAGAAAATCTATTTTATGGAACAGAGTTGCAGAAAGCCACAAAATTATCACAGTGTGATCACCCACAACTGTGATATTTCACCATATTCAACACAATCAAATATGGGCACAACAGCAAGATCCATAGTTCGAAATGTCAGATTATCACGCTAAGTATTTTGTGGATTTTAGTTACTTCACCCAACAAATATTATTAAAGTAATTAGAGTATTGTCAATTTCCCTTTCTTCCTCTTCATCTCCTCTACTAGCTGTACAAAGGTAGGGGAAGCTTAGCAGCTCCTATTCTTTCCACTGTCTAGCTGGGAGAGCAGTGCCAGAACTGAGATCTCCTTGCTGTGCCCATTCATATGTATCCACTTACACAGTGTGATGGGGTGGACTGGCCCTGCACTGGAGCAGAAGGGGTTAAAGCAGTGCTTTTAGCTGCCAAAGCCATGCCCCCTCAACCCTGCTGGGCATGCTCCAACTGGTGCTTCAGTATAAAAGGGAGCAGCCAAGTTCAGTCTGGTTGGACTGCCAAGGAGAAAGGATGCATGGTAGAGGCTCCAGTCCGGGAGCTGTTACAGCCCTTACCTACAGGAGCCGAAGGGCCTGAGACCTGGACCAGAGGCCTGCCGCCATCAGAACTCCAGGGAGCATCCGGCACCAAGGAGCCTGGAGCCCTGATATTCTATGGACCACTGCTGCAAGCAAGCCGGTAGGAAGTGACCCAGGGAGGGTGAAGGAGTGGTACCTCCCACCCTCATGAGGTCAGTGTATTTCAATGGAATTCTCTGCTGATCCAGTGGCAGATCGCTCCACCACTGCTAGGGCTCTGGGTCGGGGCCTGGTGGAGTTGGGTGGGCCCAGGCCCCCCTACTGGGGTCACCACCCCCCTGGTGACAGCCTCCAAGTACTAGCCACTAGGCCACACTACCCTGCACTTGAGGGTGGTTGTATTGACTCCAGCCACTAAGTCACACTCCCTGACAGTTAAGGGGAGTCCTATGCACTCTTCCCATTGGACTGCACTTCCCTGCAGACAAGGGAAGTCCTGTTGACTCTGGACATTGGGTTATGTGACCCTGAGGTGGGGCATAGCCCCCTTGGCTTCACTGTGGGACTATCATGCCCTTGCCCCATCCCCACGGTGATGGGGTGTACTGGCCCCACAACACACGGACATGGTCCTTTGATCATTGTTCTGTCTAGCTGGGACCCAAGAAGTGCTATGGAACCTGAGCGAATATCGTTCAAAAGCCTTGAATTGCCAACACTCCAAGAACCACAAGTTTAATAAAATGTATATACAATGTTGTTGTAACAGGCTTCACATTGAGATGGGCCTGAACTAACCACCCATGTCTCAACTAATTACTGGAACAGCTTACCAAGGATTGCGGTGGATTCTCAATCATTGGCAATTTTTAAATCAAGATTGGATGCTTTTCTAAAAGATCTGCTGTAGTTCAAACTTGAATGAATTTAGGGAAGATTTATTGCTTGCATTATGTAGGAGCTCAGACTAGAATATCACAAAGTTCCCTTCTGGCCTTATAATCTATAAATCCATGAAACTTTGGAGTGGGGAGAAAGCTTGAGGTTTGGGTACAATTCTAGCTTCTCAGCTTGAGCTAGAGAACTCTCTAAATTTTATTAAACTTGAACAGAAAAAAAAAGGATAAGGTCAATTTACACATGAAAATTGCATCAATTTAAATAAACTGGTTTAGAATTTGATTTAAATAGGGCACAACCCTTCTGTGGATAATCTTGTTTTGGTCAGAGAGCCTTGTATTGATAGTTTAAATTTATTTAAACTAAATTGTTACAAGGCTCTCTTAAACCAAAATAAGATTTCCCACACAAGGGGCTGTTCCAATTTAACTAAGTTCATTCAGTTTTCTCATGTACACAATAGGTAATAGACTGTGTCATGACTAGCAACGTAGTGTGGCAACAACGACACTAAAAGGCTTACCGCTATTTTCACTTCAATGGAAACATGGCTGCACTGGAAATTAGCCATCTCTACATTGAAACAATGTGATATTGTTATGCTGGAAGATGCTAATGGCTGCCATCAAGTGGGTCTTTGATATATAGACAATCATAGTCCAGGTTAAAGCTGATGAAACTGCTAAATACCTTTCCTTCAGACTGAATGGAAGCAGCAATAAATGCCCTTTTTTGCAGAAATAGTTGAAAACGATAAAAGTCTACTGCCCAAGGCACTGGGCTGCATGGTGAAGCTAAGCAGAAATAAGCCATTATGTCTGAGGGGTTGCCCAGGGATTGATTGCAAACACATGGCCTAGGGAACTGATTGGAGCTGTTTGTGCCTGTGGGTGTGAGAAGCATAAAGCCAGTGACAAAAGGGAGAAGCAATCATAAGTGTGGCCTTGGGAGAAAGCAGTGGAATAGCCTCCCAAGGGAAGCAGTGGGGGCAAAAGACCTATCTGGCTTTAAGATTAAACTCGATAACTTTATGGGAGGAGATGGTATGATGGGATAACATGATTTTGGCAATTAATTGATCTTTAAATATTCATGGTAAATAGGCCCAATGGCCTGTGATGGGATGTTAGGGTGGGATCTGAGTTACTACAGAGACTTCTTTCCTGGGTATCTGGCTGGTGAATCTTGCCCATATGCTCAGGGGTTTAGCTGATCGCCATATTTGGGGTCGGGAAGGAATTTTCCTCCAGGGCAGATTGGAAGAGGCCCTGGAGGTTTTTCGCCTTCCTCTGCAGCATGGGGCACGGGTCACTTGCTGGAGGATTCTCTGCTCCTTGAAGTCTTTAAACCACGATTTGAGGACTTCAGTAGCTCAGACATAGGTGAGAGGTTTTTCGCAGGAGTGGGTGGGTGAGATTCTGTGGCCTGCGTTGTGCAGGAGGTCAGACTAGATGATCATAATGGTCCCTTCTGACCTTAGTATCTATGAAAGCCAAGAGACAAAGCTTCTTTTGGATACTGTATTTGCGGGACAGGCAGATGTGGATTTCTGAGCAAGAAAGTTGCCACCTACTGTTCGTTGTTACAGTGTTCAGAGAAAGAGGACTATGTGTGTATATTCTTTGTAAAAAAATAGGATTATAACAGACATAATTTACTCGTTTTCTTAATTTATCTTCCTGATGGAAATAATTTTGCTAGGCCCAAATATTGGCTAACCATTTGAGCCAAAAGAGGCAACAGTATTATATACTAGAGTTTAAAAAAATTAAAGTTTTTGTATATTTTCCTTTTTTGATGGGAAAAAATGAAAATTTTAGTTTTTATTCTGGTGAGGAAGATAGACCTGTTTCATTGTTTGCCCCATTTTTTTCACTGGAAAAAAAATGTTTTTGTTTAAAGAAGTGAGGAAAGTGAGCTTTTTCCTACACCAAAATAAAATGAAATTGTGTTTTGAACATTTTCATTGAAAAACTGAACATTTCAAAAAAGTCACAATTTTCTTTTTTCATAAGTGGCACAAATATTATGGGAGAATACCCCTTAGGCTGCACAGCCGCTACACTGTAAGTCTGATTGGAGTAAGCGCAAGACACCTCCTTCACCACCACTTTATAGTGGTCAAACATTTGTACAACCCCCGCACCCCAACTCTCTCTCCAGGACCTGGGTAATCTGCATGAAGTCAAACAAATAAATTTAAAACCACATGGATGGTATTAAAGGAAGTTTTCTTAAGAATAGAGAGAAAAAACTAAAAACTGGCATACATGCTATGTGTGCTGGAACAATTTGGATAGTGGGGGTGCTGAGAGCCATTGAACCAAACTGCAAACCCTGTATATAATGGAATCCACTTCAAACCAGGGGGTGTGGCAGCACCCTCAGCACCACTAGTTCCAGCACCTATGATGCATATGGTATCAAATCATGCACGTTTCAAAAGCTACCCTACACAAGCAAAATCTCTGTGGATACAATCAAGATGTAAAAGTTCCCTCAAGCTTCCATCCTTTCCTGACCCCATGGTAGAGCCAGAGACCCCCTTGGTATCAGGTGTCTTGAGTTATTCCTTTCTTGCTCTCTAGGATCCAAGTCCTCTACAGCTTGTCAACCCTTTTGACGTTAAAAGTGTGACAGTGTTTATTATCAAATCAGTCATGCAAGCCCGGGTTACATTAGCATTTGAACAATTGTGTGACCACAGATTACTTCTGGAGAAGTGGGATAATCTTTTTCCCTAACCTCTTTTATGTTCAATTTTTTTTGATATTGTGTAGAACACTGTTTCCCTGCTGTAAACAAGTGGGATTTTTATTTTCATCCATATAATATCTTATTTCTTTAAGGCTTGTTAAAATATATTTGCATAATAGCTGTTTCTCAGCCAACAATTCTCCTCTCCCCACAATTATTCTCAAGGTGATTCTCTGATCACAGAAATGAGGGGTTCAGGGTACAGGAGGGGGCAGGAGGAGGCTCCAGGCTGGGGCAAAGGGTTGGTGTGTGTGGGGGGGGTGAGGGCTCCAGTTTGGGGGGGGGGTGGACTCTGATGTGGGGCCAGGGATGAGGCTCCAGGCTGGGGCTGAGGACTCTGGCTGTGGATGCAGGCTCTGGGGTGGAGCTGGGGATGAGGGGTTTGAGTGTAGGAAGGTGCTCCAGGCAGAGACTTAGAGGTTCGGAGGGCAGGAGGGGGATCAGGGCTGGGGCAGGGGCAGAGGGCTCTGGGTTCAGGAGTGTGCTCCAGGCTGGGATTGAGGGGTTCGGAGGCAAATCAGAGTTGGGGAAGGGGGTTGAGACAGAAGAAGGGGTCAGGGGTGCAGGCGCCGGGAGGCGCTTACCTCAAGCAGCTCCCGGAAGCAGTGGCATGTCCCCCCTCCAGCTCCTATGCGGAGGTGCAACCAGGCATGGTCTCAGTTCCCAGTCAATGGGAGCTGCAGAGCTGGCGCTTGGGGCAGGGATTTGCGCGGAGCCCCCAACTGCCCCTAAGCGTAGGAGCTGGAGAGGGTACATGCCAGTGCTTCCGGGAGCTGTGCAGAGCCACGGCAGGCAGGGAGCCTGCCTTAACCCTGCTGCACCACCAACAGGACTTTTAATGGCCCAGTCAGCAGTGCTGACCGGAGCCGCCAGGGTCCCTTTTCCACCAGGCATTCCGGTTGAAAACGGACACCTGGCAACCCTATCTCTGACAATGGCCAGTACCAGAGGTTCAGGGGAAATATACAGAACAGGGTGATTTTGGAGAGAGCCACCCGTCTTCCCTTCAAGCTTCTGGTAGTCAAAGGTTTATGGTTCCCTGAGCCTGGGGTTACATCTCTGACCATCTTGGCTAATAGCCACTGATGGACCTGTCCTCCATGAAATTATACAGTTCTTTTTTTAATGCAGTTATACTTTTAGCCATCACAACATCCCATGGGAATAAGTTTCACTGCTTAATTGTGTTCTGTGTGAAAAAATATTTCCTCTTGTTTGTATCCTCCTCTTGCTGCATATTAATTTCATTGGGTGACTTCTGATTTTTGTATTGTGGGAATGGGTAAATAACATTTCTCTATTCACTTCCCACATCATTCATAATTATATAAGACTTCTATTATACCCATCTCCACCCCCACCCCAAGTGCTCTTTTCTAAGTTGAACAGTCCTAATAATCATTTCAGTCTCTCCTCTTTTGGTATCTTAATTAACTATTTCTTAGTTAAAGTATTACCTTGAAACCTGTTATTTAACAAGATATAGCTCTCATTTTTCATTAGTTCCTTTTTACCTTTATTTTTATGTTATATCAAATAGAAACTATTACAGAAAAGCTTGGTTTGTCTCTCACATACACAAGTAAATGTCACCTTATACAAACAGTGTACATGTCGCCATAATTCTGAGTTTGCTTTGTATCAAATTCATAATAGATTTTGACCACCACTAAAGAGGCAAAAATGACTAATGTGGAGAAGGCAGACATGAGACAAGTAGAACAGGAGCATTAAACCCAAAGGGATGCTGGGAAGACACCTGACCTTTGATTTTGACTTATGCTTATGCAAAACAAACACCAGCATTACTTCTCAGCAAGCCATTAGTTAATTGCTATTTGTTGACACAGTTTGAAGTTCCTGTAGTACTCAAAGGTGTAAAGTAAACAGTAAGTAGCAGAGTGGATGAAACCTCTGCATCATACCTAAATGAAGGTGAGCAGGAAAGTGATTTTGGTGAGCAGGAAAGTAACTTTGGTTCAATTAAATAGCACTCTCATATCTGCATGTTACCTCAAATGGAAACAATAGTCACTTGAAAGCACCTCCAGTAGAGAGACAAATATTCTGATCATCTACGGTTTGCAATTAAATCTTTACATGCACAACGGTAGCAGCAGGGCAGATTCTGATAGGTACTCAATATTTAAAATGCACTTTCTTGTATTTTAACACATAATTTAGACTTTGGGAAGGGAGAAAGAGAGCAAGCAACTACACCAGGGCTTGCAGTTTTGGAGGCCTTGTGTTATTAGTACACTTTCCTAGGGTAGACCCAAGGACCTTTCACATTCAGTGGCCCTCAAGGCCCCTGAACCTTAAAAGCCAAAAAGCGACAAGTGCCATTAAACCTTTTTGTTGGTGACATAAGTCTCAATTCTCCACTGCAGCTGAATAAAGCTCAGGCACGCAACTGAAGCTGCAAAGGATCACTTTCTAGTTACATTGCTTCCAGAAGACCTTTCCAGATATAATTCCACCCCCTCTTGAGCCCCCTTTTTGCCCCTGACACCTCCTCTCCCTGCTTAAGCTGGGCAGCACAGCTGTAACGGGGCAGGTGATGGATGGCACAGCAGGTGCACTAGCTTCACAAGAGCTTCAGATTTCCTTTATGCTGGGGATATTCTTTAGGGAGAATCTCCAGCTGGTTTAATTCACTATGTGCCACATAAACCATGCAAAGGGAAGATAGGAGATTACAAAATCTGATCCATAATCATTATTTTATTACTCCACTTTGCAACAATAATGTCACTGTTATTTACTAATATTCCACAGCAGTTAGCTTTAGCACTGTAATTGTCAGAGAAGTTAAAGTCTGTTTGGTTTTCTCCCTTCCCAGCATACCTTAACTGACTGCTTCAAGGACAATGAATTCAGAAAAGAATGATAGATTAAATGGCATTTTTAACCTCTAGCATGAATCTAATTAACAACCTTGACCAAAGGAGGAAAAACCCAGCTGTGAAGATGTTTGAATTACTTTTTCCTACTTTCAAACAATTAATTATCTACCTTTACATTAATATAACGTTAAGGTCAGTTTTAAATACCTAAAATAGAAAATGCAAAAATAATAGAAGTTAATGGAAGGGGTGTACCCTATCTGAGATCACAATTAGGCGCATTGTATCTTTGCAGCAGTAACTAGTAACAGACACTGATCCTCCACTCTGTTATATCATAACTCAAGTTAACTTTAGTGGTGTCACACCACCATAAAACCTAATAGCAACAGAATGGAGAATGAAGCTCACGAAATGCAATGTGACTGATCTGAAGTACCTAGAACTTTCACTTTTGCATTTCTTGACTTTAATATTTTAAATTGTAACCTCAAGATATTAATATAAGATTTCATGTCTAACTCTTTCTTGTAAAAAAAAGTGGAAATTACACATTAATGTCCACACTAATTTCATGGCACACTTTCACTGTTGCATAATCTGATTTACACAATTCTAAATCTCTAGCGGTTAAAACTCCACTTTCAGTATAAAACATTAATATTAACTGTTTTCCCATAGTTCTTTAGAGTTAAAATAAACCTACTGGAAAATCCATAATGTCCATGTGCTAACCAGGTTTTTCCATGCTTAGAATGCCCTTTTTGTATGATAAGCTACCCTGCAGGTTAGTCCTCAATGAGAACTAGCCAGACACACATTCTCAGTTTATTCAGTTCAGCTGTTTTTTGAGTTATGGATGAGCAAAAAAGTCTCTAAATATTTTTGAATCTGAAGAGGTATTTATGGGTCTAACAAAATTAAGATACATGCCTGAGTCACATATTTCAGTTATAGAATTGTGTTGGCTAATTACAGAAATATTGGCCAACCAGGGAGTTCACATGCAAAATTAGGGTTGTTTTCATCCATGGTACTCTATCTTTCTCCCCCCTCCCTTCACCCACACATTTATTAATTAGTATTTTGCTAATTATTATTATATTAAAGCATTAGCTTTTAGGAGCCCCAGTCATGGACCACGACGCTATTAGGACTAGGCACAGTACTACATATAATTAAAAATAGAGGGTGGAGGGAGAATGTGCATTTTTGTTCATGGTTTCCAAACAAGTCATCTTTTGGTTGAGAACACAAATTGAAGATATCTTAAAAAAAATGCTTATTCAGAAAGTTAAACACATGGAAACAAAGAACGTGGAAGTATATTTCTCTTCTGCTACATGTGGTTTATACTACTTTGCAAATGATCTCACTGAACATTAAGTGGTGGAGGCCATTGTCTGGCTTGTTGGAAAAGGTGTGTGTCCCTTTAAGGGCTAAAGAGACGGAGTTACTTTTGACTGCAGTGCCAGACCAGGTCAGCTGACCCATTTTGCCCCACCCCCACAGGTGACCGGAAGTGGGAGGCTATATAAGTACATCCTGGTGCCAGAAAACCCCTCTTTTTTACCTGGGCCAGACAAGCATCCACCCTCCCACCCATCGAAGTGGTAATATCAGGTTTTGTCAGCACCCTCTATGGGCCTTGTGCTAGTCGCTCCTTTCTCTGGGGGCTGTGAAGGAATTTTTCTCTCGCCGCCTGACTGGCCAAGGTGGAGTGGATTTTTGTGTTTTTGTCTTCCTCACAGCAGGTTTGAGGGGGCTTAGTTGGGCAAACATGAAACGGGAGCTCAGCTATGTGGATGTCTGGGGTAGGTACTCTGTAGGGAAGGCATACAGGCAACAGACAAAATGGATTGGTAAAGGATTTAAAGGAGGTATTTAATGGAGAGGAAACTGGGTGGGGGGGGGCACTAGGGGAAGGTTTGGGCGCCTCTGACTGGTATGGCAGGGAGCCACTCCCCCCCAATCTTATAGCCCTCCTGTAACCCACATTCAAGGACGAGGGGATAGTGAGGTCCCAGCAGTGGGTTGGCTGAGGATCAGCATGGCCAAGGGGTATGGCTGATAGAACCTCCTCGGGTATATATTGAAATAATTATGCAATCACCGGCACTATACAGTTTTATCTGCAGGGCACTCCCAGACATTTAAGAACAAAGTTGGGCCTGATTAAACCACCTCCAGTGTCTCCTGTCCTTCTTCCAGCATAGTCAGACAATGTTACAATAAGGTCCATTGTTTACAGATAAAGACCACTCACAGGTGTGGTCCTGGGCTCTGAGCTATAATCCTGGCTCTGAAATTTACTTCTTCTGAACAAAACACTGCTGCTGTTTTCCTGTCTGTAAAATAGGGATCGTAACACTTTTCTACTTCCCAATGCTATTGTGAGGGTAAATTAATATTTTTAAAGAACTTGGCAAATCAAAAGTGCTAAGTATTTTTACGGATATTTTACTTCTCATTTCCACCAGGGTATATTACAAATAATCTCACAATATCTTTCTACTCGCACTTTCACTGTTTACCCGTTTCTCCCTGTAGATTGGTAGGGTGAGAGAACAGTTTGGCAACTGTACTCACAAGTCAGTTCTGCTTGGATAGCCTTGGCAATGATCAAACCAACTGTTGATTAAGATTAAAGTAGTTTTGGCTATCTGCAGCTGATCTGGTTTGACTTTCTGCTGTAACAGTTTCAGCCCATAATTGATTTGGGATGTGATCATGCCTAATACCCACTAGTAAAACTAAGAGAAAAAATCATATTAGTAACTAATAGCTTGAACAAGCAAATTATCTTTTTAATGGGATTTTGTCTTTTCACTCTACTAGTTTCCCTGAAAGGAGAAAACAGATTCAATGACAAAGAAGAGCATGAAGAAAAATTACAAAGATTAAAGAGTCACTCTTTTAAAAGAATGCCTGCTATTTTAATGATTGATCTGCTTCGAGGAGAATCTTTTTTACTTCACTGAGCTACAAAGATCACCTTAAGGGATCTTATAGGAGTTAAATGTTTGCAATATTTCTGGACCTTTGTTTTACATAGATTCATTATGAACATCTGTCCCTTTGTTTTTTACCATTTGGATGAAGGGATATATTTTGGGGAGTCTGTCAAGAGATCATATGTTGCTCAGCTAGATGCAATTAACAGCCGTGATAGTTCTCAAAAACATTTTGTGCCAATAGGAAGAAAACAATCTTCAGTTTCCAAAATGTGCACTTTTCTACTATATGAAGAATTTAAAAAGGAACATGACAGCAATGAATGCCTGAAGTGCAAGGGCATCAAAGACTAAAAGAGTTACCTGGCAACCAGCATGAGGAAAGAGAGTTGACGTCTACAGAAGCAGCCATGAAAAGTGCCAATGGTATGTGTACCATTTCCAGTATCTGAAAATGGGGAGGTTTGTTTGTTTTGGGTTTTCCCATCTGGATTCTATAGCTTTTCTAACTGTTGGACTTTACACGAACATGTAAGTGAATATATACACCATACCTATAACTTAAATAAACCTGAAATTTTGCCATTGAGAAATAGAGAAGTTGACAAGTATTTGCCATATTGCCTAGGTTATTTCTCTCCCTGACTTATTAATCAAAGGCAATTGTCTATTTTTATGCTGGGCCACACTATATTTTTCAATATCTACAATGTGCCTATCTTCAAAGCCAAGGGTAATTCCATCAATAAAAGCATTATTACAAAATAATTTGAGTTGGTCAAATGTCAGCTTAAAAACTCTCAAAGAATATTAACATGAAAAAATAACAAAAGTGTACGTGTACATTGTTTCTGCCCACACATTCCTTCTTACAAATTCTTAAACTAGACATTTGTGAGTACTCTAACCAAGGAACACTGGATCAGCCTAATAAAATCTCACAATCAGGTGCAAATTGCAAGACATTATGCAACTGATAGTAAATTCCTTGAAAAAAAACAACCAATTTTTAATAAGATACTTGGAAGAGAACAAGATAGGCACTCTTTATCCCCATCTACCCTATGTTGTCTGTATCTGATCACCTGGAGTAGTATTAGACGATATCTATATACCATGCTCCTCTAAACAATGTTTGGACTATTTGGATATGACAGCATTGTCCAATTTTATATTTGTATGCACCGATGCAGACACTTACACACAGCCCCATTTTACAAAACTGAAACATACATACCAGACTATATACCACATTGCACAGACATACATGCATGTAACGGTATTTACAGAAGTTATGAATTCATGCAGAAACAAGTATGTTTGTCTCCCCTAGTAAGGTTGTATAAAACACTGCAGGTGTTCTCATGCTGTAAAGAACAAATATATATATATTTGTTGAATTCGCAGAAAACTAACTTGCTTGCTGTGTCAAATGGAGTAGTATCCATTGACCTCACTTGATCAAGCCAACTTTACAGTTATGACCAAGTCCTGAAGAGCACTATGCACCTGAAGAGCACTATGCTGGGCCAAAAGGATGTCTGTTAATGTAATTGGCAGCCAACTGCTTCAATCCACATTTTATATCTGCTTCTGAAATATTACACATCTCCTTAGCTGCTATGTCATGTTTTGCTCTGGCAGTGCAGATTTTGTTACTGTGAATTCAACCCCACAAGTAATAGTGAGCACTGGAATATGAGCGCTATCCTCACTTTTGAGTGAGCCTGTTTGGGGGCATGCACACATACATCTGCATGTCAGAAGTGTAGTTTGGGCTATCACTGTTCATTCACCATTACCCCTCCTCAAGGGAAATCACTGCTTAGTTGTGAGAATATTACTGACATTTTCTCCAGCCATTTAAGCCACAAGGCCAAGTTGATTTAGCACTGGTTTAGGCCAGCTTCTGTCAGCGTAGCAGCAAGCTTTTCAGGAAGTTGTTCCAGCAGACCGAGGTACCTGTATTCTCCACTCTATTAGGGGGCCAACATCTTGAAAGTTTAGCCCCAAACATGGGTGTTGTGACCAAGCCAGTCTAGGGTTTTGTTAATTCAGTGCATAGCCTGGGCACCTGCAATTAGCAGGATTCCTGTTGTCCCTAACTGAACCTACAGAGGATGGCAACAATGCAATCACTATCATCCCCTACCCGGGAGTTCAGTAATCCTTGGAGATTCATTTGCATACCTCTACCCTATACCAGTGCTGGTGAATCAAGCCCAGTGTCTGAAGTGTATTGATTCTGTTAAATTATATCTACTCTTTGTGTCCTTCAAGTTATTTATTACAACCTGGCAGTGTTTGTTGGGAAAAGATCAAGAGCGTTCTTCTGACTCACTGAGGTAAGTGATTTATTTCCCTACCTAGATATAAAAGGGGGAGTTGTTCCCTAAAGAGAGAGATGCTCCAGAGCGTAGACTGAGCCATCCTGAGACTGGAACTCTAGGTGCACAGAGATAGCAGGGGAAAAGGGGCAAGGCTGGGTTGCCATGCCTACCATGGCTGCATTTTCAGGCCCCTTGTGGCTGGTGTAAGTTAGAACAGACACCAGTCTCCTCTAACACATGGGGAATGATCATGCCAAATCAGCAATGAGATCAGGGAGGTCAAAGGTAAGCTGTACTCCTTTTTGCCTACTAATTGTAGATCTGGACTCTGTGCATTTTAGTCACTACTGAGGAAATAGCCTGTTGTCACTGTTTGGATGTGTATACTCTGAACATACTACATCAATGACAAATAACCAGAATGAAAGGAATTACTTTGTGTGTTGTCAGCTGGTAAGACAGGTGCTTGCTTCCCCTCCTGGCCAGGGGAAATATTTCAAAAGACTATGTATTTGGCACAGAAAGGAGAAAATTTTGATAATACAGGAAAATTGATTACTTAATGTTATCTAGCAGCCCTTTTTCTTTCCTATAAAAACAGACTCATGTATGAGAAATGTCATACAGTAGAGGGAATATTTGAATGCCCAACAGGCATCAATTTAAAGTGTTGTTGTTCTGTTACTTGGTGTGGTGGTGTTGGGTTTTTTGTTTTTTTTGTTTTTTGTTTAAATGAGACCACAAAGGATTTAGTTGAAGAAGCATTAAAACTATCATTGAAAAAACAAAGAATGTCTTTTTATCCTTTCCAAGCAATATTACCTTAATTTCATCTTCAGAATTCATCTTTGCAATGGACCAAATTCTCTTCTGTTGAAGATGGGAAGATAACTTGCAAATTTCAGCATGTGATCAAGGCAGTGAAATGAATACTAGGTATGTGCTTTCATTTTCCTTTTTCTGGCTGTGCATAGGGCTTACAAAGTCATGTTTCTGTCACAGATTACCGGTGTTTGACATTCCTATGACTAGGTATTCCTATACTTATATATTTTGCTTTACCAAACGACATTTTTCTAGATGCCACAAACAAATCTAGTTGCCATGCTACTAATGCCATCCTCCTCAATTCACTCTCTAGCATTTACTAATAATGCCTCTTATGGATATTTTTTAAATCCAGGGTTTTAGTAAATGAAGGGTTTTAGTAAACTTCAATGTCTTTGTTTATTGCAAAAACATGGGCAAAATGAGGAAAAATGCAAACCTCACATAGATCTTCTTTTATGTTACTTATGGTTGATAATCTGTGATATGGTGCTAATATCTAAAAAGGGGGCCCCACAAAAATGGTCTTCTTTTGTTTAACATAAACCCCGTATACAATCTGAGAAGTATTATGTTTTGCAGAGAGAAGTGGTGAGGGCCCTAGGAATATTTTTTTTCCAATCTATACAACACATTTTCTTATAAACAGAACCAACATCTACATTGCTCATGGATTCCAAAGCTAGAAGGGACCATTGTGATCACTTAGTCTGATCTCCTGTATAACACGGCCATAGAACTTCTCTAAAATAATTCCTACAGTACGTCTTTCAGAAGAAATATCCAGTCTTGATTTAAAAGTTGCCAGAGATGGAGAATCTACTACAACCCTTGATAAATTGTAATTGTATTTAATTATGCTCGCTCTAAAAAAATATATGCTTTATGTCCAGTCTGAATTTGTTTAGCTTCAACTTCCAGGAATTAGACCATGTTAAACATTTCTCTGCTACGTTGAAGAGCCCTTTATCAAATATTAATTCCCCATGTAGGTACTTTAAAACTGTGACCAAGTCGCCCCTTAACCATCTCTTTGTTAAGCTAAGTAAATTGAACTCCTTGAGTCTATCACTTTGACATGTTTCTAATCCTTTAATCATTCTTGTGGCTCTTCTCTAAACCTGCTCCAATTTATAAACATCCTTCTTGAATTTCAGGCACCAGAACTGGACAGAAATATTCCAGATGCAGTTGCACCAATGCCAAATACAGAGGTAAAATAGCCCCACTACTCCAACCTGAGATTCCTCTATATGCATCCAGGAATTACACTAGCCCTTTTAGCCACAGCATTACACTGGGAGCTCATGTTCAGCTAATTATCCATTGCCAACTCCAAATCTTTTTCAGTCACTGCTTCCCAGGATAGAGTCCCCTATTGTATAAGTATGATATACATTCTTTGTTCCCACACCCCAACCCCCTGCCCTAGCCCGGAGCCCCCTCCTGTGCCCCCAGAACACTCATCCCTGGCCTGGCCCAGAGCCGCCTCCCACACTCTGAACTCCTTGTTCCTGGGCCCACCCCAGAGCCCGCACCCCCAGATGGAGCCCTACCACACCCAACCCGCTGCCCCAGACCGAAGCCCCCTCCCACACTCCGAACTCCTCATCCCTGGCCCCACCCCAAAGCTTGCATCCCCACCTGGAGCCATCAGCCTCTTCTGCACCCCAACCCCTTTTCCCAGCCTGGTGAAAATTGGTGGGGGAGGGGATGGATTGAGTGGGGGTGGGACCTCAGGGAAGGGCATGGCAGAGGGTGGGGCAAGGGTGTTAGGTTTTCTGGAATCAGAAAGTTGGCAACCTTAGCTGAACCCAGGGGTGCTCCGGGGCTGGAGTACCCATTAAAAAAAAAAGTGAGTGCTGAGCGCCCACCGGCAGCCAAGCTTCTCCTCTCCTCCCAGCACCTCTCACCCATCGGCAGCCCCGTAGATCTACTCCTCCCTCTCCTTCCCAGTGCCTCCTGCACATCGCAAAACAGCTGGGAGGGAGGGGGAGGAGCAGGGATGGAGGACGCTCAGGGTCGGGGCTTGGAGGAAGGGGCATAGTGGGGGTGGGCCTGGAGTAGAGCGGCGGTCAAGCACTCCCCTAGATAGAGAGGAAGTCAGCACCTATGGCTTAAATGCAAAACCCTCTTCAACTTAGCTTTCCCTCAGATTCTTCATACACACAACACATGTGCATGTGCTCTCTCTTCCTTTCAGACAGAAAGACTAACAAAGCTAATTATGTTATGGAGTGGGAAGGAAGAAAGAGGGGTTAGCATTATTTCTATTTTTATTGACTTGGAAGGCACTTTGATATTACAATAATGGGGCAAGACAAAAGAGAATTTTTTTATTTTTTTTTAAACAAGGTTTCCGGTGTAGATTTGAGTTTCAATTTGTCCGACGCTACAAATCCTTGAAAAACTCAGTGGACGCAAATCTGATTTCACTTACACAGGTTTTGCATTTTAAATTCATTGACTTAAATGAGGATACTCCTATGTTACACTCATGAGATATCAGAATCAAGTCAGTCTTTTTTAAGGAGGAGGAAGCAGTCAGACACGTAGGGATGTATTGATGGTAGGTAAATATCATCAGTTGAACAGTGTGAAAATCTTCTCTTATACTAGGGATGAGAACCTCTGATGGTGGTTCCATAGGTATTGGGCAGTGCAATTTTAGAAGGAACAGACCTCAAAATAAGACACATTATATTACTCATATTTCCTAAACACACTTCTTTGTAAGCATAATGGGCTTCTAGGCAACAGAGATCTCTAATAGCTTAGTTAGAATTCAGTTTAAGAGCATCACAGAGGGAAATTTTCTTATAGCCTGAAGGATATGATGGGCTTAATCATAAATACCATACAACAGCTATGATTTAAAGCATTTTTTCTGAAACAAGCTTAAAACAAGACAATGATCTCTCAACTCAAGCTACTGGTATAAAAATCAATACTATATTGGAAAGGGAATAAGCATGTAACATAAAATTATAAAGTGACTCTTTGTAACTTGCTGTAGAACACAAAACAAGGAGTCTGGTGGCATCTTAAAGACTAACATTTGATTTACTTGAGCATAAACTTTTGTGGGTAAAAAACCCACTTCTTCACTCATGAAAGCTTATGCCTAAATAAATCTGTTAGTCTTTAAGGTGCCACCGGACTCATTGTTTTTGTGGATACACAGACTAACACGGTTACCCCTCTGATACTTGCTATAGAACAATTTCATCAAAACTTAACTGCCAACTTACAATACAAATATAAATTAACACTTTCCCAGGAACAATGTTCTACTAAAAGTGGACACCAAACTAAAGGGATGCTATTAAGGAGTCCAACTGACTTCAGTGGAGCTACCCAGGTGAATTAAGTGTACGTGATAAGTGCTTGCAGGATAAGGGCCAATATTGGCTGGCCCCACAATGGATCTAGCAAAATAGATTGTATCTACATACCTTTGGATAGCCTACATCATTTGAGAAGTGTGCCTGTGATTTTGAAAACAAAGGCTTTGGTGCTATTTTTCAGAAATAAACACATATTTAAAAGAATCACTGCCAACAGCAGAAGAATAATGAACTAACACTAATAATGATGAATGAAGAAAAACAAAGCATTAAACATATTTCCGTTTCCATTTGATTTCAATGGGAATTAGACGCCTACATACCTGAGGATCTGGGCCAGAGAAAATAACCAAAGTCCGCATGCACACAAAACAATTATGAAGAAAATATTTGAACCTATCTGAACCATATCATCTTAACAGTATGGACAGGATTGACCATGACCAGCTAACACACTGCTGAACACAACTTTCCCTGTCTACATTAGGTGCAAAGTTCTGTTTAAAGGTTGATATTTAATACATTTTAAAACACAATCTAAAATATCCTACCAGAAAATGGAATTTTAAAAAATATATATAAATATATTATATGATCTGAATTCCAGAAACCAGAATTCTGAAGAAAAAAAAAGATATAAAGGGAGGGCAGAAAACAAACTGTTCTTACTTCAAGTTTGTTTAAGGGTTTATCCATCAGAGACAGATGATTCTCTGTACACTCCCTTAACTCAAATGATCCTATTATTAAAGGCTATGGCCCAGATTCTCAAAGGTATTTAGGAGCCTAACTCCCATTGATTTCAATGGGAATTAGGTGCTTACATATCTTTGAGGATCTAGGCCAGAGAAAATAACCAAAATTCACATACACATAAAACACACAGCTGGAATTTGCTTCCTCCTAAATTTTCAGATGGAGGTGGTAGAAATTATAGATTTGGATTGTCCTAATTTTTCCTAAAGATTGTCTCTTGGAGTCAACTACATTATGACCAAAATCCTCCTCTTCCGATTCCTGATTCGCTATTAAGACCTGATCTAAAGTGTGCTGAAGCCAATCAGTGCCTTTATATGGACTTTGTGGGCTGTGGACCAGGCCCTAATTAATGAGCAATTCTTAGAAATGATTAAAACGTATCTATGTAGAAAATATATGGAGTTATGGATGCATGTTAAGAAGTCTGTTGACACAGGGAGCATTTCCTCAGATAATGTATATATTTCAGAATTAGTGTAGAATGACTGAGATTTTCTGAAGATTATTGGAGATTTTAAACACTATTTAAAAAATCATCTTCTTCCCTGTATTGCCTTTCTCCAGGGAAGAAATAAATGTGAAAAAGACCAGCAATACAAGTAAGGCTGAGCAAGCACTAGCACCTGGGGGGGTAATGCCTAATACTTAGCTGTAGACAATGTTATCTGAAAAATGATTCTGAATAAAAGTGTATGTCGCATACAAAACATTCACATTTAAAATAATTTGCTAACAAAAGAGAAATAAAAAGGTTAATTTGATTTCTGTTTTAATTATGATTTAGAGAGAAAGATTTGTTGAGCCACATTTATTTTTTGCATATGAATCATCAAAACAGGGAATTTCATGATGCATTAAAAGCTAAAATGTTTTATTAAAAGCTTTTTTGTACAAAAGAAGACTGTAATTATATCACTTTTTAGCACATGATGCCAAGTAGTAGGATTAAACCAGTTTAGAATACAAGATTTATTTCTTTTAAGACTATGCAGGTTTCTTGCTATAATTAGGATCTCTACAAACTTTTTCAGTTTGGACCCCCTTTCGTCAGATGGCAATCACTCATAAAATAATTATTATTTATCCTGGTGTCCAAAAGTTTGCTAAGTGCTTCCCCAAATATATACACAACAGGATTCCCGCCCTGAACAACTTACAAGCTAATATTTGATATAGCATAATGAAGGTTAACAAAATGACATGGAGAGGCTTCAGGGTATAAGGAGAAGATGATCATCAGGAAAGTGCTAATGCACAATGTGGTGGGCACATGGAAATGGAATAAGGTAATGTCTCAGTTGGCCTATTTCTTGTATGCTTTGCGAAAGGATGAGTCTTGAAGACAGACTTGCATGGGGAGAGAGTGGTGCCTTTGTGCACCACCCTCATTTATGATTTTTAGATATGTCTAATTTAAATGAAATTAAAATCAGTTTTATGCTATATTAAAAGTTCTTAGACTCTTTCAAGACTGAGTTTTACATTCTGAGGATATGAGGTTAATGCAGTTCTTTTCCTAATCAAGTCACATCATCTCTGAGGACACGTCTATGGTAGAATCTCAAAAACCAGCAAGACACATCTACAGATTAGCAACATTGTAGTTTCCAATGTCCTGTACAGGGGGATAACGAGGACTGTGTATTGCTTCGTTTAGTACAATAGAGAAACACTTGGTCTGTCCTCCAGTGCCACCGTAATCTAGCACCAGTCCACTCACACGTGAGTAGTGGAAATGGTGCTCCGGTTTCTCTTGTTGGTTCTCTGCTGCAAAGGTGGCTCACAATGCTATCGGTGTAGCTCTATTTTGTTCACCACAGGAGCAAAAAGAAATCCAGAAGCTAGGGATGGGAGCCTTTAGAAAACCTGTTCTTAATAACCACCATTTCCTTTCACTATCTTGGATGGGTATTAAGAAAGCCATTATCTCTGCCTGCTCCTGTGTGCTTCCAACAATGCTGATTCCAGGAGCAGTGTATGAATAAAACTAAAGATAACTGCTAAGGTCCCTATTGCAAATCTGGGACATTAAGCCTACCTCTAGTTCTGCTTTCTGCCACCCAGCAAAAAGAAGGAGCAACAGCAGCACCGATAGCCAGTTATCAGTGGCTTTGTCATATCACACAGTGACACCAAACAACAAAACGGCATATGCTGCCTTTCCTAGCTCCATCTTATACAGCACCAGCAGAACCTCACTCATCTGCTTTTAAGAGCAAACTCTGTAGCCATTTTTCTGTACGTAGGTGGAACTAATAAAGATCCACTGAATTTCTAAAGTTTCCTGAGCAGTAATTTAAAGAAGAGTATTTCTGATTTGGTTATCATTTCATGTCCCAGAGTACTCCGTTGTGCTTTATGTAGTAAATAGAAGAAAGCACCACCGAGCAGCTTTGAGAATCAAAGTCATGCAAATTTTGACCTGACCCTAATGTACAGCATAAAAGCTGCAAATGTTTTACTATGTGTACACTGAAGCATGGCTGTTTAAAACACTACTAATGCAATATTTTAACAGCTTTATCTGAAGTAATTTTATTAGAGGAAAAATAATGTTTCCAAACACATTTTATCCTTGTTTGTATCCTTTTCAACCGTATTTCTTAAGCAGTACACCTATCCTACATTCTAAAACATAACTGAATGAAAGAGACGTGTCTGTACTCGGTCTCACTCTATTAATAAAATCTGTTTATTTTATTTTAAATATGCCTCTGGAATCACCAAACACCCACACAGACTCATCAGTAATTTTTCTCATTACTCTTTCTTTTAAGCTGCTTAAATATTTTAAAATCAGCCTCTGGCTGTGTAGGTAAATAAATGAATCCAGCAAAATCCTTTACAGATAAGTTGCTAGGTGGTACAATCAACTATCTTATTACTTTTTTGAGAGTGGCAGATTGTATTCTAAAGGGAAAAAGTCATTTCACATATGAGAAATAGAAAAAGGTAAGTTTAACATGCTGCTATCTTTTGTTGCAAAGACTTTAGTGATAAAAATGACAGTTTAATATATTTCATAGGGCATTTATTCATGTGCTTATTTTGCAAGCAACAGACACAACTGTCAGCTTTTTGATACAGCTCAGTGGACAGTGACTTGTGCTAACATGTAGTGGTTTCCAGATGGTCAAAAAAATAAAAAAAAAATAAAAAGAGATGCACATTGACCCTTTCACTATAGATGCTCTAATGTGCAGTACTCAGACTTATTGTAGGTGTATGACTTTTTAAAAAGAGAATTAATGAGATACAGTTTAAGGATTACTATGCAGGGGAAGGGGAGACAGGCTTGTACAATATTATATGTGCAATTGGCTATGGAAGTGAAAAGTGGGTTTAAACAGGGGTATTGCCATTAGGCAATGCAATAAAAAGTTTTGTATGTTTTTTTGTATTGTGGAATATGCTCGTTATTAATATCTGTGTGAGATGGTTTATTCCAGACATGACCAGTCTACCTTTCAGAAAGTGTTTTGTATAATAAAATTAAAAGAAACTTTCAAAAGAGCTAGGTATTGTGGTTACTATTAAATGTAATTACTACTGGTAGCGATTTTTTTAAATCTTAGTATTTGTGGAATTCCATGAAATAGTACAAGTACTGCACTGAAGTCTAATCCCACAGCTTGGTAAACGTGGATTCAGGACCCACTGTAAGGCAGAAGAGAAGCATACTTGATTTTTCTTCTCTGTGCAGCTAGGGTTGTCATTACCACAATTAGTTTCTCTCTCTGCTCTGATGGATGGAGGACATAAGACCAGGCCTTAAATCAGGAAAATACAGAGGATTCCAACCATTCTGAAACCTACTAGGGCGAATATGACAAAAGCTGTAAAATACTAGTGGCAATTGAACAATTAAAAACTGCCATTTTACATGAAACATATCTAGACTCAGAAGGATGAAGGTCAAAGAAATCAAATTCTCTTTCTCAATGTATCTTATATTTTATGTTCACTAATCACCCTAGTATCTGGGTATTTAGACCCCTGCATAGCTAGTAGCAGAATGGCAATCCTACGAGGCCAGGAAAGAGAAATCAACTGGAAAGTGCATTTTCTTTTCTTCTTCACAGCCACGCCCACTATCTCGACAAACGAAATTCATTCAGCGTTAAATCCACATAAAAGGAGGGTTCAGATCTACCATCAACTATTTCAAAATATAAAGATTAGTCATACTATGGTCTGTCAAAAGAAGCGTCTGTGAATATCAAGCTTGTTAGGCTCCTTCTCATCCCAAAACATCTTTAGAGACAAGGGGAGCAGTACAGCGTCACCATTCATTCCCATGTTTTCCAGGGCTTACGAAGATTCATGTAGTGGTCTGAAAAGTGTGAATTGGGAGTGCTTTGTACCAGGTGAGCCTTGAGTGGGCCTGACTGTTATAAAAAGCCAGTCAGCTGCGAACCAGCTGAGCAGCGAACAGCAGAGAGGCTAACAGAGGGAGTTTGCCTGGGAGTTCGCCCAGGGAGAGCCCACTGAGGCTTACATCTTGCCGGCTTCTCTGAGTAGTTACTACAACTCCTGAGGAAGCTCGTAGAAGGAAGGTAATATGGATGGGGAGTGTTCAGCTGTTGTGACCTGCACTGGATGTGCCATGTTTGTCTTTCTTCTACAGGACAGAAGCGACTTTGTCTGTACAAAGTGCAAGCTGGTCTCCATATTGGAAGAGAAGGTTCAAGGTCTGGAGCAACAGGTATCGACCCTGTGTTGCATAAGAGAAACTGAAGATTTCCTGGACAGACATCAGGATATGTTTCTACAGAGAACATTCTGAAGATTCAGAGCAGGCTGCACTGCGGGGACAGGAGGACGGTGAAGAAATTTGACAGCATGTGATCTCCAGAAGAAGAAAAGGGGAGCGTCCATGTACCAGGAATGCAAATACAGGTAAGTAACCGTTTTCATGTTCTCTCCACAGGTACTAATGCGGAGAGTGGACTAGATGATACATCTGAGGGAAGGGAACGGAAGGAGACTCTGCCGATCGGAAGGTATGAGATGCACTGTCCTAGGGTTGGGGGTTCCACGACCACCGCTCCCAAGAGAAGGAGGTGGGTGGTGGTGGTCGGGGATTCTCTCCTCAGGGGGACTGAGTCATCTATCTGCCGCACTGACCGGGAAAACCGAGAAGTCTGCTGCTTGCCAGGAGCTAGGATTCACGATGTGATGGAGAGACTGCCGAGACTCATCAAGCCCTCAGATTGTTACCCCTTCCTGCTTCTCCACATGGGCACCAATGATACTGCCAAGAATGACCTTGAGTGGATCACTGCAGACTACGTGGCTCTGGGAAGAAGGTTAAAGGAGTTTGAGGTGCAAGTGGTCTTGTCCATCCTCCCCGTGGAAGGAAAAGGCCTGGGTAGAGACCGTCGAATCGTGGAAGTCAATGAATGGATATGTAGGTGGTGTCGGAGAGAAGGCTTTGGATTCTTTGACCATGGGTTGGTGTTCCAAGAAGGAGGAGTGCGAGGCAGAGACGGGCTCCACCTAACGAAGAGAGGGAAGAGCATCTTCGCAAGCAGGCTGGCTAACCTAGTGAGGAGAGCTTTAAACTAGGTTCACCGGGGGAAGGAGACCAAAGCCCTGAGGTAAGTGGGATACCGGGAGGAAGCACGAGCAGAAGCGCATGAGAGGGCAGGGCGCCTGCCTCATACTGAGAAAGAGGGACGATCAGCGAGTTATCTCAAGTGCCCATACACAAATGCAAGAAGCCTGGGAAACAAGCAGGGAGAACTGAAAGTGCTGGCACAGTCAAGGAATTATGATGTGATTGGAATAACAGAGACTTGGTGGGATAACTCACATGACTGGAGTACTGTCATGGATGCACATGAACTGTTCAGGAAGGACAGGCAGGGCAGAAAAGGTGGGGGAGTTGCATTGTATGTAAGGGAGCAGTATGACTGCTCAGAGCTCCGGTATGAAACTGCAGAAAAACCTGAGAGTCTCTGGATTAAGTTTAGAAGTGTGAGCAACAAGGGTGATGTTGTGGTGGGAGTCTGCTATAGACCACCGGACCAGGGGGATGAGGTGGACGAGGCTTTCTTCGGCAACTCACGGAAGTTACTAGATCGCAGGCCCTGGTTCTCATGGGAGACTTCAATCACCCTGATAACTGCTGGGAGAGCAATACAGCAGTGCACAGACGATCCAGGAAGTTTTTGGAAAGGGTAGGGGACAATTTCCTGGTGCAAGTGCTGGAGGAACCAACTAGGGGCAGAGCTCTTCTTGACCCGCTGCTCACAAACCAGGAAGAATTAGTGGGGGAAGCTAAAGTGGATGGGAACCTGGGAGGCAGTGACCATGAGATGGTCGAGTTCAGGATCCTGACACAGGGAAGAATGGAGAGCAGCAGAATATGGACCCTGGACTTCAGAAAAGCAGACTTTGACTCCCTCAGGGAACTGATGGACAGGATTTCCTGGGAGAATAACATGAGGGGAAAAGGAGTCCAGGAGAGAGTTGGCTGTATTTTAAAGAATCCTTATTGAGGTTACAGGGACAAACCATCCTGATGTGTAGAAAGAATACCAAATATGGCAGGCGACCAGCTTGGCTTAACAGTGAAATCCTTGCTGATCTTAAACACAAAAAAGAAGCTTACAAGAAGTGGAAGATTGGACAAATGACCAGGGATGAGTATAAAAATATTCCTGGGACATGCAGGAGTGAAATCAGAAAGGCCAAATCACACCTTGAGTTGCAGCTAGCAAGAGATGTTAAGAGTAACAAGAAGGGTTTCTTCAGGTATGTTAGCAACAAGAAGAAAGTCAAGGAAAGTGTGGGCCCCTTACTGAATGAGGGAGGCAACCTAGTGACAGAGGATTTGGAAAAAAACTAATGTACTCAATGCTTTTTTTGCCTCCGTCTTCACGAACAAGGTCAGCTCCCAGACTACTGCACTGGGCAGCACAATATGAGGAGGAGGTGACCAGCCCTCTGTGGAGAAAGAAGTGGTTCGGGACTATTTAGAAAAACTGGACGAGCACAAGTCCATGGGGCCGGATGCACTGCATCTGAGAGTGCTAAAGGAGTTGGCGGATGTGATTGCAGAGCCATTGGCCATTATCTTTGAAAACTCATGGCGATTGGGGGAAGTCCTAGACGACTGGAAAAAGGCTAATGTAGTGCCCATCTTTAAAAAAGGGAAGGAGGAGGATCCTGGGAACTACAGGCCAGTCAGCCTCACCTCAGTCCCTGGAAAAATCATGGAGCAGGTCCTCAAGGAATCAATTCCGAAGCACTTAGAGGAGAGGAAAGTGATCAGGAACAGTCAGCATGGATTCACCAAGGGCAAGTCATACCTGACTCATCTAATTGCCTTCTATGACGAGATAACTGGCTCTGTGGATGAGGGGAAAGCGGTGGACGTGTTGTTCCTTGACTTTAGCAAAGCTTTTGACACGGTCTCCCACAGTATTCTAGCTAGCAAGTTAAAGTATGGGCTGGATGAATGGACTATAAGGTGGATAGAAAGTTGGCTAGATTGTCGGGCTCAACGGGTAGTGATCAATGGTTCCATGTCTAGTTGGCAGCCGGTATCAAGGGGAGTGCCCCAAGGGTTGGTCCTAGGTCCGGTTTTATTCAATATCTTCATAAATGATCTGGAGGATGGTGTGGATTGCACCCTTGGCAAGTTTGCAGATGACACTAAACTGGGAGGAGTGGTAGATATGCTGGAGGGTAGGGATAGGATACAGAGGGGCCTAGACAAATTGGAGGATTGGGCCAAAAGAAATCTGATGAGGTTCAACAAGGACAAGTGCAGAGTCCTGCACTTGGGACTGAAGAATCCCATACACCGCTACAGACTAGGGACCGAGTGGCTCGGCAGCAGTTCTGCAGAAAAGGACCTAGGCGTTATAGTGGACGAGAAGCTGGATATAAGTCAACAGTGTGCCCTTGTTGCCAAGAAGGCCAATGGCTTTTTGGGATGCATATGTAGGGGCATTGCCAGCAGATCGAAGAACGTGATCGTTCCCCTCTATTCGACATTGGTGTGGCCTCATCTGGAGTACTGTGTCCAGTTTTGGACCTCACACTACAAGAAGAATGCGGCAAAATTGGAAAGAGTCCAGCGGAGGGCAACAAAAATGATTAGGGGACTGGAACACCTGACTTATGAGGAGAGGTTGAGGGAACTGGGATTGTTTAGTCTGCGGAAGAGAAGAATGAGGGGGGATTTGATAGCTGCTTTCAACTACCTGAAAGGGGGTTCCAAAGGGGATGGATCTAGACTATTCTCAGTGGTAGCAGACGACAGAACAAGGAGTAATGGTCTCAAGTTGCAGTGGGGGAGGTTTAGGTTGATATTAGGAGGAACTTTTTCACTAGGAGGGTGGTGAAACACTGGAATGTGCTACCTAGGGAGGTGGTGGAATCTCCTTCCTTAGAAGTTTTTAAGGTCAGGCTTGACAAAGCCCTGCCTGGGATGATTTAGTTGGGGATTGGTTCTGTTTTGAGCAGGGGGTTGGACTAGATGACCTCCTGGGGTCCCTTCCAACCCTGATATTCTATGATTCTGTGGTAAGTAGATTCTGGTCTCTTTGCTTCAGCCTGATAACCTTATTTTGTAAGCTACTGGTCCTACTTGTCTAGTTACCTCAAAAGAACCCTGCCAAGGGGCCATTAATTTATATTTAGCTGATGGTAACATTGATAGGACTTGGTCTCCTGGCTGGAAGGTATGCACATGTGCCCTTCAATTATAGCATTGTTCTTGCATCTGTTGTGTTTTCTGTAATTTTCTCTCGCAAATATACCTAGTCTTTTAAGGCTCACCCTCCCAGGTGGAAAATAGCCTGGGTCAAGCTGACAGTACTTGCATCCTGTTCCTCCCAGGCTTCACGCAGCAAATCAATTTGTGAATGTACTTGAACACTAATCAAATCACCTCTCAATCTTCTTTTTGATGTTAAGCATAATGAGCTCTAAGACTCTCACTGTAAAGCATTTTCTCCAGGCTTAATTTTTGTAGCTCTTTTCTGCACACTTTTTAATTTTTCAATCTTTTTTTATAATGTGGACACCAGAACTACACAGCATTCTAGTAGAGGTCTCACTGATGCCCTACCAAGAAGTGAAATCACCTCCCTACCCTTACTCACTATTCCCTTGTTTATACATTCAAGGATCATATTGGCCTTTTTTGCCACAGCATTGCACTAGGAGCTCATGCTCAGTTGCTTGTTTACTGACCCCTAAATCCTTTTCAGAGTCAGTGTTTTCCAGGATATTGTCCCCCATTCTGTAGTTATTGTCTGCATTCCTTGTTCCTAGATAGATAACCAATCTTCTCATGAAATAATCATAGCCCATCAGACAAGATCAGTATCAGCCTCATCACAACAGAAAAAAAAATTATTTACACACTATTTGTAATTGGTTGATTTGGTCATTAGCACATATTTTCCTCAAGGCACTAATAAGCTTTATCAAACTTGTGTTCTAACAGCATTACAAATCAAGTTTCCTAGCACTTCAGAATTTGTTTAAAACTTACAGAAAGAAAAGAAGGAAGGGAGATTTTCATAGCAGTAAGCACACACTGAGCCTTCTGTCTTTTAAAAGTTATTTGGTAGATAAAACAACAATATATTGGCATTTAGTGTCAATACTTATTTTTCTGTGGGAAAAGGGGTCTTTACACACACACACACTGTACCCAGTACTTTATGCCACATTACCTTTGAGAAATTTGTTCAAACAGATGTTTTGGCTTCACATTAACGTTACATATTAATTGGAGTAATTCCCTTGAGCCTATCTACTCTAATTTCCATGATGTCCTGACTTTCTGTTTCATAAAGAAAAAGACAGGCTTCAAGAACCTGTATGAAGATAACTTGCTTTTGCTCATCTCAGTCTTCAGACTGAATGACCCACTGAAGGTCGAATTGTACATTTCTCACAAGTCCAAACAAACAAACAGGGAGGGAACATGAGCCATAACTTCAATAATTGCATTCTCTTTAACTTCCATCATGAATGCAGAGCTGTCAATGTAAACTTCAAATAAAATATGCTATTTTCAGTATTCAAATGCCATGAAGATGGGAGGAAATATTTTAATTGCTCAATTTGTTTTTCTGTTAATTCATGTTTTCTTAAGGAAATAAAAGTTTATTTTACCAATGCTAATGAGATCAGTGAGAAATGTCTTTTACCTCAATGTATTCATTATTCTTTTATCAAAATAATGTCCTGTGCACCTTAAAAACACATTACCTTAATGTAGGTTATATTTAAAAAAACCCAATCAAACTAAATAAAATCTATTTTTCATGTATAGTGGAATATGGCACTTACTTTTAATCTTTAATGAAAATATATACAAAATAAAATACATACATGTCCTTGCAACTGAACTTGGTTCTGGTTTTGGACCCAGGGTTACTTGGGGATTTTCCATCTACACTGGGGGCCTTCCTGTGGCATTCTCTAATATTCTGGGCCTTCACATCTCCAGTTCAGCTTCTATGGAATTCTATTAGTTAAGCCACTTTGGGTGACACTGCCATCCAAGCTAGAGTATTATAGGATGGACAGTTGGTCATGTTGAATTATTTTTTGCAATATGTATCCTGTTAACACTTTGTTTCCACTTATAAAGGACTTATAACAACTGCACAGATGTTATACGTGTGTTACACACATACCGTCTATATGTAGTAGGTGGTTATAAGCATATACAAAGAAAGTGCTTTACTGATGGTTAAAAGTCATGGTAAAAAGCAACTTAATACTCTGTTGGGCTTTATAGCAATCAGTTAACCATGTATTTAAAAACATTTTGTTAATCCTTTATAAAAACTATTTATGAAAGGAATCCTACCACAAATGGTGACCTGCATTTTAGGGATAAAATGGTTTACGCACATAGCGTTCGAGGACAGGAATACTGCACAAATATTCATTTTAAAAATAGACCAGTTAGTACAGTACATCGGCAGTCAGCCTTCCTAAGTCTGTCATATTCAAAATATCTTGATAAAAATGTGTTTTACAATCCCATGATTTATATTCTACATACCTACGAATTGCTATATCTTACAATTTAGTCGGAGAAGACAGGTCTTGCAAAATCAAATGTTTTTATCTTAGGGATTGCCTATTCAAGGATACCCAGGAAAGTTAATCCAAAGTAACTAAAGGTGATGAATTTAAAGTGAATTACTTAAAGTTCATTAAACCCCTGTGCAGACACTCTCATTCAGAATTAAAGTGGAGTGGCAAGTTAGCAATGGAGTGCATTTATACAACCTCTGAATGCATCTTTGACAGCTTCTCACCATTCTAAGAATGAGCTTTTTTGATGCATAACTAACAATTATGTGCCTTATCCATCCCAAATTGACTTTTCAGCTTTGAAAACCACATGATCCTTTCAGGATCAACAGCCTCAAATGCTGAATGGTATTCCAAGAAGCAACTTCATCCTCACAGGCAGCTGCACAGATGACTTACATGGCTGTTCAACTCCACCCACCCAATGACATTCACGGAAGCACTGAGACTGCAGACCCCTGTGTCCAGAAGGGGACCTGTTATTCTCTGGCTGACACAGTTGTGATGCACTGTACCTCAAAGTAGCACGCTGTAACCCCCATATTCATCACTGGTAAATTGTTGTGATATTTCATAGAAAGCATGCCTTGTAAGGTATCATATGACGTGTCACGATCTGCTGAAACTCATTGTTCTGTCAAAATATGTATATAATTGATATTGAAATATTGGTGAATCTGGGAGATGGCCACAGCTGGCTCTCCAGTGGCAAAGGTGACCATACAGAATTGGGCACTAAGTGACTCTCACCAGGCACTGACCAGCAGGGGACCAGTAAATAAGCGATTCACAATTCTATAAGAGAGTTGTGCAAGCACCACATAATGAGGATTGCTCAACCCAGTGACTCAGTTGCACAAGCAACACACAGTGGGGATTGCTCAACCCAATGACTCAGCAAGGCCCACCAGGACATGTCTGGGCAAGTGTCTTCCCTGGGACATGAATTGGGAGTATAAAATAAGGGACAGTGGCATCATGAGAAGACCACTTCTGTCCTCCCCCACCTATGCTGAAAGCAGCAAGAATGCTGGGAAGACAAAGACTTCAAACTGAGGAGATTGGTCTCAGTCTGAGAAGGAAATTCAGCTTTTGTATTAAGAACAGTGAGCTGCCTGTAACATCTATTAGGGTGAGAAAAACTGCTTGATTCCAATCTTGCTTAGTCTGAAAGTTTAGGATTGAGAATGCTATTTAGAATTTTGATTTTCTTAGGTAACTATCTCCAAACTTTAGTCCTACTACTTATAATCATTTTTAAAAATATATATATTTCTGTAACTAATACAATTTTATTGTTTTATCCTTACCAGTGAGTTTGTCTAAATTGCTTAGGGAACCTGCTCAGATTAAAAAGGCTGGTGCATGTCCACTATCCTTTGACAAAGTGGCGAACTAATTAATGAGCTTGCATTATTCAAGAGATGGTCTTGAAGATGGTACATTTCTGGGGTGCAAGTCTGGGGGGATTTGCTTATGTCTCCCTCTGTATAGTTCATGAGTGTCTTGGAGAGCATTCAGGAAACTTGGCTGAGTGTGTCTCTGCATGCTGGTGGCGGAGTGATAACAGTGCCTGGAGGGGTTTGCTGCTCGTCACTAGCAAAGCATTGTGGGAGACAGCAATCTCACAGTTCCAGGTTGTACCCCGGGGTCCCATCACAACAGTCAACTTGGAAAGACACTTAAAGCGGCCATGTACCCCGGGGTCCCATCACAACAGTCAACTTGGAAAGACACTTAAAGCGGCCATGAACCCCAAAACTGCCAGGTCTCCGACAGCTCTAAGACTCCCCTGAAACACTATCCTCCCCCCCCAAAAAAAATTAGAAAGTGAGGAGGAGTAAACCCCCATTCTATCAAGGAGTCTCTGCAAATACCCCAAATACTCCTTGCAGTTGCCTTGGTTCCCTCTTATTCTCACAGCTCGGGTCCAACACAGGATATTTTCATAGTCCTAGGACTGTAACATCCCCTCTAATATAGCCACAGTGAGGATAATCAATAATAAATACACAGTATAGTGATCCAAAAGGCAACATTTGAGTGCCCAAGAAATAATTTCCCTCCCTTTCCCAGAATAAGCCAGATAGGTGCACAGCTGGTTTATACTCCCTACAAAGATTATTAGCATTACAAAAGTATGGGCTTTAACAAATCTGAAGAAATATTAAGAAATGAAAGTTAGAAATAATATACCTACAAAATGCTCATAGTAAAAGTGAAAATAGAAGATGTTTGTAAATAATGTGACAAAAGAGGTACAGATGTTAAACAAATCAAATAACTGAAATGTTTGTCACTGGTGTGGAGAAAACCTCCAACTCAGAAGGATTTAAAATAATGAAACCAAAAATACTCTACATCTATTCAGCTCAGAGATGTTCTACACTGGGAACTTATGTTGGCGTAGCTATGTCTCTCAAGGGTAGAGAGGGATGTAGCTCTGCCAACCTAAATCCTGATTTAGACAGTGATAGTCAACAGGAGAATTCTTCTGAGGACCTAGCTACTGCTTCTCGGGGAGGTGGATTACCTATGCTGATAGGAGAATCCCTCCCGTCGGTGAAGGTAGCGTCTATGCTGAAGGGCTAAAGTTAGTAGACATAGCCACAGTAACAGGTTTTGTTAATGGAAAAATGGTCAAAAGCACTTAAGTGAGAAAGTTACACAAGCCAGGCCACATGGATTCTCTTGATGGGGATTTTGCAGCACCCAATGTCTAAAAGTTTTAGGTTTCTGAGAAATAAAGGTGTTAGAACAGAGATCCTTTTAAGATGCAAATGGCTCTCTTTTGTTTAACATAAATTGTAAGCACATTTGCACAGAATATAACATGCCTTTTATTGACACCACAACCATTTGACTGGGAACTATTTAGACTGACAGCCTTAATCTGTATGCAGTCTTGTTGTAGCCATGTTGGTCACAGGATATTAGAGAGACAAGGTGGGTGAGGTAATATTTTTTATTGGACCAATAAAAGATATTACCCCTAACCTACCCTGTCTCTCTAGTAGCGTGGGACTAACATGGCTACAACCTGGTCAGAGTAAATGTGTAGGGGGTGGGTTAAACACTCAGGGCCTGACTTTGACTTACATATATTTTACAGTGGTGTAAAACTGGAATTGAGCTATGCCAGATTTATGCAGATAGAAGTGAGCTCAGAATCTTTCAACATCTACATGAAAATACTCTGACTGAGAATTTGAACATAGCTGCCTGTTAGGATTGAGGCATGCTGCCTGAATATAGTACATTTAAGTGGTTTCCTGCTTTCATCATGTAATATCTATTCTCAAATGCGTTCATCTTATTTACAGGGAGATCTGAGAATGATTCTTAAAGGTAGGCTGACTAACTTCATCATAAAATATTCTTGTGATTTTTTTTCTATTTTGTTTTTTGAGAAACACTAATACCACCATGGTTTGCATCAGCCACTGAAATTCAGCAGAGGGAAAAGCCTTTGGACTAGAGAAATGCCTTTTTTTTTTTTCTTTTTTCTTTCTTTTTTTTGTCCCATGAAATTTCATTCAGGCTTGGCTGACAAATCAATTACTGAAAATTACCATTTCCCTTCCATTGCTTGTGTTGGAAACAACATTTTGGTAGTATGCCAGAATGATACGTGAATACCAATATTGCCAACAACCGTATTAAAAATTATGAGTCAGTCCCTCAAAAAAAAACACTGACTGATTTAAAAATGATGAAATTTAAAAATAAGTAAATAAATGTTAGGTTCTTTTCATTTGCACTTTTTTTTTTAAACTTAAGGGTAAATTTTCACAAGCTTACAACCATGAGGGCCAGAAACTTACTTAAAAAAAATTAAAATAAATGCTGTAATTCTCATATATTCATATGACTGCAGGGGCTGGGGCTCTAATTAAGAAAATCAAAAGACTTACACTAAAATAGCAAGAATTGGTAACACTAGAAAGGAACATTCTAATCTAAGGCTGAGCCCATATTGCAATCAAAGCAGCAGCAACATTACAAAATCTCAAGGGACGACAGCCTTCCCGGGAGTGTGAGTGAAGAAAGACTTAGGCCAGATTCTCCTCAAGCTGCCACATGGCCCTAGTGGCCCATCTCTTCTACCCTCCCCCAGGAGCACCATATGGGGAAGGATCTCTAGAGGAAGAAGGCCAGGGTCCCTGACAACCTTCCCAGACCCAGCCTATGGCCCTGGTGGTATGTTCCCCCCGCCCCTCGTGATAACAACCTTCTGCTCTTGGTTAATATAGTTAGTCATGTAGATCAATCTGTGTTGCAATGTTGAATGGTGAGAGTTCTAAGCCTGTAGCATTAATACAGTCCCACATAGTAGACTTCGTTGTCTTACCTTTTCTTTATTTGAAAAAAAAAAACCTACTGTAAACAAATTAGACTCGATAAAGTATCCCAGGACTATGTCCACTCATCTAAACAGAGAAATATGCTGAAAACAGGGACAGATTAACTCTCCTGTCGGCCCAGGGCTATTAGATTTTGTGGGGCCCCTGGGGGTTTGGAATGGGGGAGTGGGCTCAGGGCTGGGGCAGGGGATTGGGGTGGAGGAGGGGGTGCAATTCTAGCTGTGGTGGTGGCCTCTGGGGTAGGGCCAGGGATGGGACAGGGGATTGTGGTGCAGCAGGAGGTTTGGGGTGCAGGCTCTGGCTGGGAGTTTAGGTGTAGGAGGGGGCTCCGGGCTGGGACAGGGGGGTGGGTGTAGGAGGCGGTGCGGGGCTCTGGCTCTGGCTGGGAGGACCTTATCTTGGGCGACTCCTGGTTGGCGGCACAGCAGGGCTAAGGCAGGATCCCTGCCTGCCCTGGCTCCATGCTGCCCTGCTCCCAGAAGTGGCTGGCATGTCCAGCCCCTAGGCAGAGGGGCCAGGCTGCTCTACGCAGCATATGCTGCCCATGCCCACAGGTGCCACCCTCGCAGCTCCCATTGGCCATAGTACCCGGCCAATGGGAGCTGTGGAGCCAGCGCTGGGGGCGGGGGTATTGCGGCGAGATTCCCTGAATGCCCCTCGCCTAGGGGAACTGTGTCCAGCCTGTGGCACAGAGACTTCCTGTGAGCTGGATGAAAAGAAGCGGCAGGCTGCATCTGGCCCGTGGGTCCCACACTTAGCCTGAGGCCCTGGGCTAAAGCCCCTGCATTAATCCAGTCCTGGCTAAAGGAGTTGCTCTAGTTCCAACAGAAATTATTTCAAGGAAGTTCTATGGCCTGTGATATGTAGGATGTCGGAAGAGATGATCACATTGTCCCTTATGACCTTATAATCTATGAAAATCAGTAACCACTGCAGGAGTCCAAATTTTCCTGACTACTCAGAAGATATGACAGTATATTGGAAGTAAAATATTATAATGCTGATTACATCCACTGTACACTTAATAACTACATTAATTAATAGATGAATGTATAAAGCACCTACACTTCCACAATTTCTCTCGTTGCCTTCCCATGATGTAATTTTCTACAATTTAAAGAGAATGTTCACACTTACTTAAAGCCTGTTTATTAAAGCTCCAGAAGTTTGAAGGGAATGAGGGTTCAGTTTAGCTCGCTGTGGTTCAGTAAACACTTTAATGGGCAGTGACAATCGTTGTCAGACAGTACATTTTTAAATTTATATTTAAAACAATTAACTTTTAATAACCACATTTTAAGTTAGAGTGGCTGCAATATACAGCATCCACAACTCCAGCTACCATTTTGTTTCATTATCATTTGATGGACAGTTACACACATATTTTTTCCTCTTTCCATAGTTGTAGCTGTATTTTTTTGTTCTGTTTTTCTTTATTTTGATTCTTATAAGTCAATTTAGTGCTCATTAAAGGTGCCATACTGACAGCAAAGAAGAATGAAATTCTGTTTATCCCCTGAGTAGGCACAGTGCAGGCCTCAACAATGCATACTTTCCCACTCTGCTGGTTAGCATCCTTCTATTCTGACCTGGAGGGACAATTTGTGTAGATGAGGAAGCAGACCATCCTTAATGCCAATATAATACTTTGCTTCTCTGATGAGACTGCCAAGCAGGTTGACAATTAGCAAGTAATAATAACAAACAGTAATAATACTTCGTACTAAAGAGCACATTACAACCATTAACTAACATCCTTGGAGGTAGTTATTATATCAGATAAGGAAATGGAAGAAGAGAAGTCAAATGGACTTGCTAAAAGGACACACGATTTGTCAGTGAAGAGCCATGACTACTACTCATGAGTTCTTAGCTCAGAATCCTGTATTCAGTTCTTTGTATTATACTGCTTCCAGGAAATTACTAGTAACGTTGGGAATGCTGAATTTTTGAGCATACATTTGACCACTAGAAATGGACTGAGACCATCAGCTCATATTACACAAATAGCTATAAAACAGCCATCATATAGTTACTGCCGTTCTGTCATTGTTCACTAGAGCTTGGTGAAATTTTTCAGCCAAAATGCCAATTCAACAACATCAAAATGTTCTATGAATTTATGTAAATTTTGCCAAATTGTTCACATAAAAACAAATCCAGAAAATGTGAAACATTTCTTTTTCACATTTTCAAAATGGAATGTTTTAAGGTATTTTAGTTTGAAAAAAAACCTATATTTCAAAATTATCTTCAAATTTCTTTTAAAAATTAAAAACATGAAAAAATAACCATGAAATTGAACACATTTTCATTTCAGGTCAAACACAACGTTCTGTTCAAGCAAAAAGGATTTTTTTCCCAACTTTTTGCCAAACATTTCAAAAACTTTCATTTTTGATTCACCCCAAAATGAATACTTTCCCCCCCAATTTTTTGGCATTTCCACCAAGCTGAAAAATACGTTATTCATATGGCTCTGTTACGGATATGAGCTGGGATTTCGAAGCAGTAACTAATTTGGAGGTGAAAGCCATTTTTCCCTAATTATTAGTCCCTTGAACCACCAAGAATTTTGTTTAGCACTTCAAAAACATATAATATTGGTCTCACAGCAATCCTTTTCCTTGTGGGAGGATTGTGTTTATTTTTAAATGCCTCTGTAGATCACTGTCTTGACTCCTTTTTGCCCCTTTAAGAACAGCATGATTTTCACTTCCATATTTAGTCAAAATAATATCAAGGGGTGCTACTATGGGCATAGTTTGACTTTTATAGAAGGGGGGAGGCTACAGAGAGGCCTACAGGGCCATGTGGGGGGAGAAGTGCAAATTCTGCATCTACCCAAGGCTTGCCCCCTCCAAACTCCCTCCAAACTCCACCCGTGGGTGATATACCAGGATTGCAGCCTCC
Source organism: Eretmochelys imbricata (assembly GCF_965152235.1). NCBI lineage: Eukaryota > Metazoa > Chordata > Testudines > Cheloniidae > Eretmochelys > Eretmochelys imbricata. The sequence goes on from NC_135572.1 coordinate 149,594,202, forward strand.
CAATCTGTTATCAAGGAACAGACAAGAGCAACTAGGGAGAAAGGAAGGACAAATATTTCTTGATGTCCTTCACAGGTTGCCAGAGTGCATACATAAAGTGCAGGAAGCAGCACTTCAGATGTCCTAAAATGGAACATATACTACACTATACTGGTGCTGACCTTACATCAGCTCCACTGTTTACCTTACTCACCTATAGTTACATAATGGAAAATAATATGCATAATGTACACTCTGAATTCCTCCAGTCCAACAACCTTTTTTTTAAAAAAAATATGAAGACTAACAAAAAACAACTGTTAAGTCTGAATATCTGCAGCTAAATGTGTGGCTATTTGCAGGTCAATCTCTATGTTAAAATATTCACAGAATTCCAAGAGTGAGGAATACATATTGTGAAAGGTCAAATTAATCATTTGGATTAGAGCACAAAACCAGATTATTGCCCTGTGGTTCTCTCTCCTCAGTGGATAGGGAGGGGCCTTTAATGCATAGCTTAAGGGGTGCTGGAATAATTTGTATAGTAGGGGTGTGATGACCGCCATTGAACTGCAAACCCTGTATATGATGGAACCTACTTCAAGTTAGGGAGTGTTTCTGCACCCCCAGGACCTCTAGTTCCAGTACCTATGCATAGCTTATCAAACTCCAAGACCATTCATGGAGGGACGAGGGAACATAGGGTAGGCTTCCTTATATGCAGATATAGTCTTTAACATCAACCATTGGAAAAACAGCATGCATAGATGTGATAAGTTAGGACAGCTCCATCTGGAACCAAGAAATGAGTATTAAAAAAATAAAGAATGAAAGAAAAAAATCACTTGGCCATAAATAAATGAATGACCAGAGTTCAATTTAAGGAGTTATGTGCTAAACTGCATCACATCGAAGAACATTTGTAGCTGAAGGTTCACTACTGGACCCAGGATTCTGCTTATTCTCACGCTCTCTCCAGAACTGCCTAATGAGTATATTTCCATCTGTCCTTTAAGTGATCAACCCATCTTTATTTTTTTATTGGCGTTATCATCTATAGTGTCCCTACCCAAACAATTAATATCTTCCCCTGAGAACAAATAAAAACTCACAGATGATGTATCCATTCAGACAACACATCACCCCATATTCTGATTAACAAACACACACTTAAACCCACATCCTTAAAGGTTTCCCAATTGCCAACAAACCAAGCTAACTAGTTAGAGGGTCCCTTGCCTCACAATACATTCCCCCAGAACTCCAGACTTTATGAAGACAGAACAGGCTATAATGGCACCTTTCAGGATGGTGAATGGCAGAAAACCTTTTGGGAATGCAACAAAAAATTATGACTCCGACTAACATCCTTGCATTGTTCCACACTTGGGAGGCTTGGAAGCATGCAAACAGTATCTTAAAAGCTGCACACTATATGTCATAAAGGGGATCACTGTGGGTTAAACTAAGTTTCAGAATGAACTCAACACTTTTATTGGACACAGTGGGGGAAAAAGTGGCATTCATTGCTCGTGTGATTTACTGTAAATAAAGGGCTTAAATCTTCAAAAAGTTACAGAATCAGCACAAGCTGCATAGTAAGAGATGTGAACAGCTGGAGATACTTATAGCTGTGCAACTGAATTACACTCAGGCTGACTAAAATGAGATCTCTCCCTGCCACTCAAACCCATTGTCTGGAACTAGTGTTACACTAAAAGATAATGAACAAGTAGCCAGTCCAAATTTCTTGAACTGTGAGACAGCAGGAAAATAGCCAAGTAAGAGATGAAGATACATTGCATTTTTCAGGATGCGGGAAGATGCCACAAAAATAGGTGCAGAGGAAATTTAACATAACGCAAATCCATTTACAGAGGACATTGGACTGAAATAGATAAAGGAGTCAATACATTTTCATGAAGTTCCTGAAAAGTTGCATGAAAATATGTATAATTTTTTCTGGGTCATCTAGTAACCTATAAACTTCATTTTCTGTTAAATTTCTATAAAATTAAAAACAAATTTTCAACAGAAATTGATATTTTTGTCTGATTAGTTATGATAACTAAGATCAAGTTTCCAAAACTGGTGCATTTTCTAAAATTCCAAAATAAAATGTGAAAATTTTGATCCATCAAGTGTTATGAACTTCACTGTGAATTTTTCATACACCTCTAATATTGGACTAAAACTTTGTAGAATATTGGTACCTCTTGATATCTTCCAAATTGACCATCCCCCTCTTCCCCAAACAAACAAAAATGATGTGCTGTCTTCTCTTTCAATGACTCTTCTCTAAACTTAAAGCTCAAGATTTTTGTCTGAATAAAATTACTGCTGTCTTTAAAGGATTTGGGTCTTAGATAGTAAACTCTTCAGGGTAAGGTCTTTATCGGTACTGTCAAGTACCACACCTACGTAGAACACTACATAATAAATAAAATAAATAAATACTATTACTAGCAATAAGTATGTTATGTGGCAAAATATCTTGTTCGCCTCAGTAGGCTCAGTACTTTTTAGCCTTAGAGACTCAGGTTTGGGGCAAGGCAAATCCTTATAGGTGGCCCAGGGTTCTGCTACTCCTCTCCTCAGTCAGTCCCTTGTGCTTGTTTTCCTTCCCTTCTGGGGAGCGAGTGCAGCCTCCCTACTGGGAAGGTCTGGTGTCTTGCTGCAAACAGCCTACAGGCAACTTCCCTGCTCCTTTCACTCCCGCACTATCCCCCCTCCTACCACCCAGGGGAGGGTTTTAAAAGGTCCCAAGTAGTTGGAGTAAGCTGAACCTAATTGGTTCCCTAGCAACCCCTTTTCCAGCTGAACCTTATTGCCCTGTGGTTCTCTCTCCTCAGTGGATAGGGAGGGGCCTTTTAATCCCCTGGGACTAATTACTACCCCCCCCCCCTTTGTAGCTGTTTGTCCTGGGTTTATCACAGTTACTAATATAAAATTTACTATTCTAATAGATTATTTAATGTTAATATAGGCGAGAGTATGCTAATACATGTGCTACACTTCTGAATGTGCCTAGCATGACAAACGTTTACAGAGTCTGAGCAGACTCAGTATGGATTAAATGTTCTTTGCAGTGTTGTTGTGGCCTTGTTGGTTCAAAAATATGAGAGAGACAAGGAGACATGAAAAAGATCTCTGTGTAACTCGAAAGCTTGTACCTACCACCAACAGAATTGTTATCTTTTATTTGACCAACCACACCTACCTTGTCTCTCTTAAATGTTCCTGCAATTTAAAACAACAAACTGTTATGCATACTCTCTACCCACTCCCTGGAGTGCTTACCAAATTTTATAAAGAGGAAAAATTTCCTGTAATGGGGAGGGTGGGCACAGCTCAACTTACTCCACCATTGAGTTTCCAGTGTTTCTCAGGTTCATAATGCTGTCCCATAGATCTCTCTTTGTGCATTCATTCCACCTTCACAGCCATAGGGCTGGGTGTTGAATGCTGGTATCATCCATGTGCCTTGATTATAATCAGGGCCCTGTGTACACTGTGGCATAATGAAACCAAATTTTGAGGAAGTGACCCCTGAATTTTGTGACATTTATTTTTTCTGTTGCCATGAAATACCCATTGTCCTCATTTCCACCTCTGCCTGAACACATATAGCTATGGCTCATAATTAAAATATTAACTGAATTAAAATTTGTTGATTATTTTCAACCTTTATTACTTTCAAGGATGTGTTTTCCATTATATTCTCAGGCTTCAATACCCAAGTCCCTGCTCCAAAGTCATCATCCTGGAGACCCAGCTAAAAACTCCTTCTCCCACATGTGCCAGGAAAGTGCTCCTCTCTCCTCAGCAGCTTCACTCTTCTGCAAGTAGCCCCACTCTCCTTAAACCAACTCTGCTTGAACTCTTCTTGAACCATGGCTGCAAACTGGACTGCAATTCTTGTTCCTAAATTACCTGTTGCTTGGCTTACACGTATAATGCAGGGTGCATGAACATTATCACAATTAACTCTACCTCACAGGATAAAATGCAAAGCAAGAGGTAAAGAGGTCCCCACAGGACAGAGTGATGGACAGAAGACATTAGGTGCTTGGTTGCCGCAAAATGTTGAATTCTATGGCATCTTGGGAAAATGCCAGATTATGAGCAAAGTCCACAGGGTCCTAAGATGAATGTGGCAGGTCACACCTCTCAGATCTATTGTTTCTGGCTCTTTGCAGGCTCAGGCATATGGCACTACATAGATTTACACTCAGTTCATATTTTTAGAGGTTTTCTCTATTGCCATAAGGCATAGAAACTTTTTGAAAATGAATCATCATAGTCTGGGGCACAATTCTGAACAAATTCCATGGCTGCAGAATGCAGGGAACCCTGATTATACTTACATTTTTGGTTTTTAGATTGCAGTTGTGGAAAATGAATCACAGACAATAATCTTAACAATTTCCTTAACCTGTGAACAGATGACCATTACGGAGGGGCTGTATTTTCCCCATGGGAAAAATGTTAGTAAAATGATTAATTTTTCATAGTAAAATATCACAAACCTCATTTAAAGTTGCAGAGTCAGGTCGGGGCCTCTACCTTGTCTCAGAGTTCTTTCTAAACAGAATATTTTAGTGTATGCTTTTACTACTCCGCCTTGCCTCTGCCTGTTCTCCTACCCCTACCTTATCTTGCCCTAGTGACCTTATCTAAAATTACAGTCCTTTCTCCTCTGACACTACCGTGATCCTGTGTTTTACTGCTCTTTCATAAATACCACCCACACATTCTCCATTGCTTAACTACATTGTCACCTCCACATGCACATGATTTCATTCAATCTCTCTCTCACACACACACGTTCTCATTAACTATTATACACATTTATTCTTCACGCAGATTCCTAATCTCTTCTTCTCTCGAAGATCTGGGGACAGAGCCTTACACACCAGCACTATGACAATTATAGCAGTCGCCCATTGTTGTTTATCTAGATATGTCAGCTTTATTGGGGATATTGGGCATTTTAAAGAGATGCACATTTATTACAAAGGAACATAAAGGTGAAACACTGAGCCTCTAATAACTTCAGTTGTTTTTGAACAAGGGTTCCAGTGCTGCCCATAAAGCATAAAAGTGTTCAGTATAATATGATGTACATAAATTTATGTGACACCTTGAGAAACATTTTTTAAGTAATATGATCATTTTGAAATCCACTCTGACAGCTATGAGAAACATACAGACTTAGATAATAGAATTAGAGTCAAGAATATAAACAGATTATTCCTAGGTATTTTATTTAGCTGCTCCACACTAGCAGAATAAAAAAATTATTTAAAAGTAAGTTTTCACAAATTTGCTTAACGACAGAGCAACCTTGTCTCCTTCTTAATCTTTTATATCTCTATACCTCATGTTTTGTAAATCTCCTGAGCAAGGTAATAATACACTGAATTGGGGAAGAAAAGAAAAGAAAAGAAAAGAAAAGAAAGGGTATTATACCCTTCAGCAAACCATTTAAAACGTGTCTGAGTTTAAATGAATTGTTTTAAGAAGAATTCATGTTCATCTCTATTTTCTGTGTCTCAAAGCAGGGTAGTCATTTTACGTATATCCATAATGTATCAGAATATTTTTCTTCTTCAAGTGATGCCTGCATTTTAGGTTTTTAGTGACCTATTACATATTAAAGCCTGTTGAAAGCTGGCAGGCTATAATCATTTTAAAAGGTCTCCTACCCTTATGCTGGTGTTTCCAAATGACATGTCAGCATTTTTGCCTAGTATGAAATCTGACATTGAGAAATAAAACAACTCCTACACAGTGTGCCACATGCAGATAATGTAAATGTACTGAAAATGTATATTATCAAAAGGCATCGTTCAGTGAAAAGTTTTAAATTCCTTCCTTCAGCCTTAACAAAACTATCTGCAGATTTCCAACATTTATTAAAATTTAAACAAACAAATAAGACAAACAAAAAGTCTACACATCAAGTGCCAAGAGACAAGATTGTCAGAGTTTCACCAGAAAGTGCAGTCAAACTTACTTTATGGACACTGAAATTATTCATGTAAAAGACAAAAGTAAATTTAATATGAAGCTCTTGTGACCAACCTTCAGCTGTAACAGCAACTTATGCTTGATTTATTGGCAGTGATGAGTATATGTGGAACATATGCTTAAAGAAGTTAGCAATGATCCATTAAGACGGAAAACAAATATTCATAAGCATTTTATCTACGGGGGCGGGGGTGGAGGAGGGAGGGGATACCACCACCTAAAAACATCCCCAATTCTATCATTTGGCAAAGAGTCAGAAAATGAACAAGAAAAAGATTTTATTCCCATGCAAGTCAGATTTGCATTCAATCTGCATTTTTCAAGGTTAAAAACACAGAACTCTTGGCATAACACCAAATAAACTGGTTTAATTAAAAGACCGACATTAAACAATTCATTACCTCACACTACACTGATGGACAAAAATAGAGATAGTATTTTGATTGGAATTCCTGACAAGTTCATATGTAACAGCAAATGTTTCATTTACTTCTTAAAGACATCTTATTGATTTTCATTATGTCCAGAAAGTTTGTAATACAACTCAGTTCAGCAAGGAAGAATTCGATCGACAGATCTCCTTGCATCTTGTGCCTCTTAAATCAGGCTAAATTCAACCTACAGATATCCATGAATTGACACTATTAAGTAGAGTAATTTAATCCACATCACTCTGTATCTAGTTTTTTTTAACCAACCAACAGCACCTTCTTCTCTTGAAAAAATATATAATAATAGGAATGTCACCAAGTTGTAATTTTCATTCAAGTGCTGTGGAAAATCATTTCAGAGACAAATTAAAATAAAAAAAAAAACAAAAAACAAAAACACCAAGAATCACTTTTCTCAAAGAGAAACTCAACTTTCTTCACGAGCAGTACATCCAAGTCAGAAATAAACTGAATCACATTAAAAGTGGGATGACGACCTAAGGGTTTCCTTGGGAGGACACCTATTCTTGCATACTAGTCTCATAAGTGGTCTAAAGTTGCTCTATTAAAATCAAACTATCAAACAAAATCATTTTTTTTCTTAATCATATCCCTTTATTTTAAAATAGCTGCTCCAAATGGAAAAATGAAACAGAAACCAAAATGGCCATATTCAGAATAAGAATATTTGTATCAGGTAAAATTTTCAGAGTTAAACAACTGTAGTTGTTCCTCATTGCTGAGGGCAGGGTGGAGCGTTGTGGAGGAGGTGGAGGATGGGGAACAGAGATTTTCGAAGGCAACGATCAATTTATTTAGTTCTGGGGAATCTAATGGTAAGGAATTAGAAGATATTCTCTTGCTTATACAATTTGTCTAAAACCGGAAATATTATGATCTGAACAAGAAAAATAATGAAAGGGAAAGAATAATATATCTGTGTGCACACACATGACGAAGATACATAATCTTAGGCTTTAGGGCTGAAACTAAACTTTAGGGCTGGGGGAGGTTTAGATTGGATATTAGGAAAAACTTTTTCACTAAGAGGGTGGTGAAACACTGGAATGCGTTACCTAGGGAGGTGGTAGAATCTCCTTCCTTAGAGGTTTTTAAGGTCAGGCTTGACAAAGCCCTGGCTGGGATCATTTAACTGGGAATTGGTCCTGCTTCGAGCAGGGGGTTGGACTAGATGACCTTCAGGGGTCCCTTCCAACCCTGATATTCTATGATTCTATGATTCTATGATTCTAAAGTTGAGTGAACTGGTCATAATGAATCATATATTTAAATATTTTATTCCTTTTTTCTGTTTTCAAATTACCTGTTATGAGACATTGATTTTTACAGTTAATTTAACAAACTATGTAAATGCATTTAATCCACTAATTTACTTGAAGACTATTTGCTATTTGAGGGGTCTGACTACTCATCCAAGTCTCATGGCATTGTTTTCGCTCTCTGATTGGAGAGCTTTTATAAACAAGAAGAGAGAAATCAAAGAGATTTTTAAGATGGCCGCACAGATACTGCCAGCATAAAACTGTGCACATGTGCACAACCATTGATGCGATTTGGACTTGTGAATTAAAACAAATTAGATGAATGCTTTTGGAAATCAAATAAAAAAGGTCATAAACAGCATTGAAACACCTTCACAATTTTAATTTTAAGGAATGTTCACAAGTTTTGTTTTGTACCTAGCCTGTGTTTGCCAGAAGCTGGGAATGGGTGACAGGGGATGGATCACTTGATGATTGCCTGTTCTGTTCATTCCCTCTGGGGCACCTGGCATTGGCCACTGCCAGAAGACAAGATGCTGGGCTACATGGAGTTTTGGTCTGACCCAGTATGGCCGTTCTTATGTTCTCTTCCGAATTTGTCAACCTCTAGCTAATACTTGGTTTGAGGGATTCTCTTTGGCCTTCAGAATTGCCTCAAAAATATTAGGCTGTTGGGTGGTGTGACTGCGAGGACTACCAACGCTACCAAGCCCACAGGCATCATTACTGTGAGACCCATGGTAACTAGAACAAGAGTATAAGAAGTGCTGAGCCCTGTCAGGTTTTCTTGGACATTTTAGCCCCCCTGGTATCTGAATTCACTGAAAATAGAGGGCACAATGTTTTCCTGATTGTTAATATATGTGAGTGTGCTGGTTGCAATTTTTGATTTAAAAGACTGAGACACAACATCTGGTTTGAAGAGAGGCTGTCAACTGAGAGGAAAATCACAGACATTGAAATTTCCCATCCTAGAATGGCATTCCTTTATAGAGGTTTGATTGGTGAATAGCTGTAAATATGAAATCAAAATCTCATAATTTTTAAAGGTTTAACAGTTATAAGCTTCAGTGCTGTATGATATAAGTGAATATAGATCAGCACCGGCTTTATGTTCTCATTGTGGATTTTTAAATATGTCTGCAGTCCTCTCAACAGCAACTCTGCATGTGTACCAATGCCCTACATTTTTTTTTAACCTTGTTTGAGCTTTTCAGAATTTGTGCAAAAGTACAAAGTGCCCGTTGGGATGAACTGATTACCTTCTTGTTTGCCTTATATTTCCTCTAGGTACTGTACAATACATTGCTGAGGCTATGTCATAAATATAAAGGGAAGGGTGAACACCTTTAAATCCCTCCTGGCCAGAGGAAAAACCCTTTCACCTGTAAAGGGTTAAGAAGCTAGGATAACCTCGCTGGCACCTGACCAAAATGACCAATGAGGAGACAAGATACTTTCAAAGCTGTGGGGGGGGAGGGGCAAGAGAAACAAAGGTTCTCTCTGTCTGTGTGTTGTATTTTCTAGGAACAGAAAAGGAATGGAGTCTTAGAACTTAGTAAGTAGTCTAGCTAGATATGCGTTAGATTCTGTTCTGTTTAAATGGCTGATAAAATAAGCTGTGCTGAATCGAATGTATATTCCTGTTTTTGTGTCTTTTTGTAACTTAAGGTTTTGCCTAGAGGGATTCTCTATGTTTTAAATCTGATTACCCTGTAAGGTATTTACCGTCCTGATTTTACAGAGGTGATTCTTTTACTTTTTTTCTTCAATTAAAATTCTTTTCAGAAACTGAATGCTTTTTCATTGTTCTTAAGATCCAAGGGTTTGGGTCTGTGTTCACCTATGCAAATTGGTGAGGATTTTTATCAAGCCTTCCCCAGGAAAAGGGGTGTAGAGTTTGGGAGGATTTTGGGGGGAAAGACTTTCCAAGCAGGCTGTTTCCCGGTTATGTATTTGTTAGATGCTTGGTGGCAGCAGCAATAAAGTCCGAGGGAAAAGGTAAAATACTTTGTACCTTGGGGAAGTTTTAACCTAAGCTGGTAGAAATAAGCTTAGGGGGTTTTCATGCAGGTCCCCACATCTGTACCCTAGAGTTCAGAGTGGGGAAGGAACCTTGACAGGCTATAAATCATGCATTGCGTTGGAGCTTTGGGTGACTAACTCATTTTTCAGTTTGCCAATTTCTTTTTATTCAGATAATGCCATAAAGTAAAAGTTTAATGAACAGGGATCTTTGTTCTAAGTAGAAGTATGACAAGATTTTATACTCTAGTCAATGCTACAAAAGATTTCCATCAACAAAGTATGAATGCCATTTGAGGTGGCAGCATTGCTTTTCCAAACCTGCTCTAACATGTTGAACGTGGATTCATTTTGTTTCTTTGGTAGAATTTAGCATGCTTAAAGACCTTAATTTAACAAACCTCCCACAACATGTTGAGAAACAGAGGATCGAGTCACAAGCAGACAAAAGCAAGGAAAATCATACTCAAGGCTGATACTCCGTGTAAAACACATCCTTCAGTGTCTTAATATTAAAGCATAAAATGTTACAAAACATAATGAGTTTATCTAAGATCCTGGTATTCAGAGAAAAATGGAGTGTTTGAATCTTAATTTGGAAGTAATGCCTACTTGGCATTGCACAGAATAAATCCTGAAGTGCGTGTGTGTACGCGCATGCAAGTGTGCAATCTCTTTGTGTTAATGACAGTCAGTGCCTTTAAAAATAGATGCAAATATATAGAAGGCTCTTTATTAGCTGAAGCTGGATGGTTGTGTGCACTACAAAAATCTTGCCCTTGTTTACCTCACCTGCATGAGATTCCTGCCAATGGCAGCTTATCTATCAGTCGCTGAAATCAAAGTATCTACCCCTGTCACTTTTGGGAATTAATTCAGTGTGGGCTAATTAACTCTTGTGCTTTTATCATGAATCTTACAATGTTTGTAGTATTGTAACCCAAAGTATCAAAACTCATGAGTTAGGCATCCAAAAATCATATGATTGGTTTAGAAATCATGAAAAAAAGAACCCATACATTTTGGTCTTTTTATTTGTTTTCTGATTTCTGAGCCTTTACTGTGCACTCAGGTCATGTTTTCAACTCATCTCCAGAAGCATGAGGGCTAGAAACATTTTTTAAAACATGAGATCCTCACACACACAGGCGCTGGGGCTTTAAGGAAAACAATGAACACCACAAGACTCAAAATACAGTTGTGAGATTTGGTGACACTATATTTGGTGATTTTGTTAAAGCTTCAGCTGCCACAACCGTGCAATTGCAGAAGAATCTTAGCCTTTTATTTCTTTGAAGGGTAAGTTTCTAGCCATCATGGTTGAAGAAAACTATTTGAAAATGTGCAGCAAGCAAGGCCTCAAGACTCAGAAATCAGAAGGTAGATAAAAAGAACCAAAAATTATATATCTATTAAAATATGATTTTGGGGGTCCTGACTTTTGAATGTCTCAGGTTGGCAATATCATAAACTTCCATTAGCCATCTCAGAAGACACTCATATCTTAATGTTGAGTGTCCTTTCTCCTTATAAACTGTACTCTGAAAACCCAATGTGAGACTGTCAGACAGCTGCTATCAGTGCCACCAGCCTGAACATTGATCCCAACCTAATAATTCTCACACTGTACAACAAAGATGCTTTAATGCAGTACTTATTTCAAATTTTTAATTTCTAAATAGCAGTAACAGCTCCCATGTCAATTCTTATAAGACAGGTAAGCAACAGCTATGAAGGGCCTTATCATTTCATAATAATCAGAAGAATGTTGAGAGATGAGTGAAGCAACCTTGGTGGATAATAGACAGAGCATTAATATTCTAGAAAGGCCTTGTATAGTCAAAGTGAAACTGTATCACCCATAAAAACTTTCATTTGCCTATATACCCTAACTCCCTTTTCATCTTATAATAGCAACAATGACCTCAGTTTAGGGCATTTCCCAGAGATTATCAACGGGTTTGGGTTAATAGCCTGCAGCTACACCATAGGCTATGATCTCCTCATACCTGCTCTATAATTCGATAAAATGCCTTGAAACTTGATCGTTATTGCTTGATTAGCATTAATGAAAGTTATGCACACACATTGAGAAAATATTACCCCAAGCTTACATCCAAAACACCCTTAGTATTTTTTTAATAAATCTACTGTACATGTACAATAGCTGTATTGTTAAATGAAATTTTCATTCCCCAGCCTTCCCTAAGGCACAAGAAGCATCAATTACTGACTAATGACCTGCAAAACTTCAGCATGAAAATAGAGCCATAGTAGAGCTGTGGCATTAAAAAAGGACCGGAAATCACTAAAACCTGAAAACTAAGTTCTGTTTTCTTTTCCACTTCTGTAACTTTATGCCTCCCCCAGCCCCCAGCCCCCCGCCCCCCCTTTTTTCCCAAAAAACCCACCTCTCCTCATTTTACTCCATGATTGACATTATATCTGCTAAATTTTTGCCTGGAGAATTGTTTAGAGCAAGTTATGAATTCTTATCACTGATTTATACTGAAAACTGGAGATACAAGCCCTAATAATGGCTAAACTGCTTTATTTGCAGTTTAACAGTTCTTTGTGTACATTATACTCATGGACACATATAAGCATTATTGAGCTTTTGAGGGGGGCACAATGATCTTCTTCAAAGATGTGGCCTTCTGCCAGGATCTCCATGTGAATGGAGTGTTTCCAGTCGATCCCCTGACTCCATTCCTTCCTATTATTATACACTCCACGCAAACTTCCTGACTGAGAAGATATGCTTTCAATTCCAACAGTACAACTCACAAAGCTTTTGGAGATATAGTTTTACCCTCCTGTGAAATTTTCCATAAGAAAATAGCACTTAGCTCACCACAGTATCCTCTGTTGATAAGAGGTATGTATTAGAAGAAACCAAATTACAACACAGAATACCTACATTCACATAGTCATGATAATATTTCTTGAACTAGTCTAAGAATATAAAAGTTAATTGGCATGGTTAACATACACCAAATCAGACTGAGTATGCTTAAATGAATATAGATGTGAGAGTCACAGAAATGTAGGGCTGGAAGGAACTTTGAGAAGTCATCAAGTCCTGCACTGAGGCAGGACCAAGTAAACCTAGACCACCCCTGACATGTTTGTGTCCAACCTGTTCTTAAAAACCTCCAATTATGAGGATTTCACAATCACCCTTGCAGTCTATTCCAGAGCTTAACTACTCTTTTAGTTAGAAAGTTTTTCCTAATATCTAACTTAAATCTCCCTTGCTGCAGATTAAGCTCATTACTTCAGTGGACATGGAGAACAATTGATCCTTGTGCTCTTTATAACAACCTTGAAGACTGTTATCAATCTTCTTTTCTCATCACTAAACATGCCTGTTTTGGGGTTTTTAAAAAACTTTCCTCATAGGTCAGGTTTTTTAAATCTTTTATCATTTATGTTGCTCTCCTCTATACTCTCTCTACATCTTTCCTAAAGTATAGTGCCCAGAATTGGATAGAGTACTTCAGCTGAGGCCTCACCAGTGGTGAGCAGAACAGGACAATGACCTCTCACATCTTACATATGACACTCCTGTCAATACACCCCAAAATATTAGCCTTTTTTTGCAACTGCATCACATTGTTGACCCATTGAATTTGTGATCCACTGTCACTCCCAGATCCTTTTAAGTAGTGCTGCCAACTGGCCAGTTATTCCCATTTTGTGCATTTGATTTTTCCTTCCTAAGTGAAGGACTTTGAACTTGTTTTTTTATTAAATTTCATTTTGTTGATTTCAAACCAATTCTCCAATCTCTCAAAATCATTTTGAATTCTAATCCTGTCCTCCAAAGTGCTTGAAACCCCTCCCAGCTTGGTGTCATCTGCAAATTTTATAAGCATACTCTCCATTCCATTAGATATGCCCTCCCAGTCTGACAGTGAACCATGAATAACTACTGTCTGAGTACAGTGTCTTTCAACCAGTTGTGCACCGACCTTATATTCATTTCATTTAGATTACACGTCCTCAGTTTGCTTATGAGAATGTCATGTGCAACTGTTATATTAAATACCTTCTTGAAACATCCACTGAAGGAGATTAAAACAAACAGAAAAAACACATTTTCTGATTAATTTTGGCTGAATCCTTGTCAGTAAATTTTAGGAAAAAATTATAATGTAAAATTATGTGGTAGTATACTACTACTTCAGTTTAAAAGCAGAGGATTTAGAGGGGAAGAAAATATTAATGTCAACATACTTACATTTTTTCCCTATAATGTCTAGAAAACTTTAAGTTCTATCCTATATTTATAGCTACCAATTATACCTCAATCTTTGCTTCCTAAAGTCATTTACATTTACTGAAATGTACTTAGTGCTCCCCTTCATAGAATCCTCAGTACCATGTTATCTGCACCGTTATTTCTGACTCAAATTCAGAACTAAAAGGTTTCCTGTGGAAAGCTTCCTCAGAGTATCCCTTAAACAAATCTCCAGCAAGTACTGCCCACTTGAATGGATGCTGCAGAAAGAGTAGTGCATCTGCTGCTATAAAGGGCCACAAGAAAAAGTATCACAGCAAGATTTAGGTTAGTATTCAAAGCGGATGGAATAGATTCTTCTGCTGTTATTCCTTTTTCACTGATGTTACTCTCACCTAGCTCCATCTGTATGTCCACCATTATTTCTGAGGCAAGAAAAAACCCTAACTCTGGCCTATATTGTCCCCTTTGTTTCTTCTTTCAGGAAACTAACACCTACCAGATCTCTTCTGGGAATATGCAGCTCTGCTCCCCCTGGGGCCTTCCCCAAGACTCTTCAGAAATGCCTCATCTAGATCTTGATAAGAAAATGGTGTGAGTAGGATTTGGGATAGGAGCGAAAGCAGAACGAACAGAACAAAGGGCCAATTGCTCTCTCCAGTGGCCTCCTCTGCCAACTCAATGGATAACCAATTGGCAATACTATCAGAAGTTAACACTGCTTGAAGTTTTGCCTTGGGGTGGGGAATCAGAACTATGTAGTTCTCAGGACAGGTCACAAAACTTACATAATATTTTGATCCATAAGAGAGAATCTCCCATATGCATTTAGAGTTTCTCTTTCAGTGATTAACACAAATTCAAGTTAACCTGCACTATAATAGCTGCTTAGAAAATTATTAAGGTACTTGTGAAAACCATCTTATTTCTTGTGTTGCGGGTCCAGAGCTGTTATACGAGAAGCAAAAATCTGAAGTTTTGCCAAAATCTCTTAATCCTTTCAGACCCCACCTCCAGTGAAGTGGCATTTATATTGTTTTGATGACATTTTATCCATTGTGCTTTTTCAGTTCAAAATTATGAGTCAGACAGTGCTGGCATACGCACAATAATGGTGATGAGAGAAGTCAGACATTTTACAGAAGTTACTACCAAAGGGCCAAATTGAACTCAGCAGTTCACTCTGACTAAATGAAAACTGTGTGACAGCTTTAAGTTCTGGCCCCAAATGCATTGTCCTTACCCACATAATGAAATATATTTACTTTATAAAATGATGTTATTTATAGGCTTTTCTGCGATAGCTATCACCATAGGAGATGAATCCTTTACGAACATTAGTGAAGTAAGTATACTAGCATCCCTGGGAAGTATGAAAGTATTATTATTCCCATTTTGTAATGTATAACTGAAGCACAGAGAAATTAAGGGACTTGCACAAGGTCAAACAGAAAATCTCTGGCAAAATCAGGAACAGAACTCACATCTCCTGAGTCACAGACCAATACTTTAATCACCCTTCTTCTCTAAATAAAAAAATATAAACACATGCTTTGCGACCTGGGAAGTGATTTGTTTCTGTGCTTAAACTTCAGCTGTTTTTCCTGTTCTACTTCTTTCTCTAAGCCCCTAGGCCGCCAGACATTTTGACAAAATGAAATCAACCAGAAAGTGTCTCGGATCACTCTCAATATCCCTCCCTAGTTTTAATAATTGTTATGCAAATTGAAATTAACTTTATTTTACATTTTAGCCCACGTATAATCATGCTTTGAGCCCTCCGTTTTAGTTCCACTGTAATTTAAAATTGTTTCTTTCCCATCATCTGTCCCTCAAGCTTTTGAATTAATTATATATATTTTTTGTTCTTTCCTCCAACTCCCAGTCAGACTGAAAACAAAGAGCACAGTGAACACGATACAAACCACACATTCATAGCTAAATTAAATCATCATTTGTGTGACTCCACAGATAATTACAAGGAGAAACAAATTCTCCATTTCTCAGAATGTACCAGTGCAGAATTAGCTGGAGTTAGTAATAGAAAGAAAACCGACCACCAATGGTTTTCTATGGACCAAACTCTCCTGTTATTTTAGAATATATGTTGTCTTAAAGTAAATTAGCCAATCAGCTCTTTGAATAGTTGTGATAACAGCTATAAATTGCTAATCTATCATGCATGGGGCTCTTCAGTTCCTTTCTACAGCTGACTGCTTTAGGCACATTTCTCACCAGAGTAACTGACAGGAACACCTCTGCATAAGTAGTATGTGAAATGATATTACTATACATGATAAATGTTATCACTTACAAAGTTCTTACAGCGTGACTCATTTCCTTCCCCCACACCACTTGTGTTCTATTTTCTTTAGATAGTTGTCCTTGTTTGTTTGTTTTGAATCAGAATCTGTCACCAAATATGTGCAAAGTTGTTGCCATTTGTCTATTCAATTCAACATGTACAGCAATATTCCTTGCATAGAAGAATGAAGCTAATGCTTCTTTGTTATTCTCCTCACCTCTACCTTATTGCTTCTTGGTTTCCCCCTTAATATCATCTCCCTTTCTCCCCCTCACCTCTTATAGTACAGCAATATTATAAGTCACTGACTGAATAACTAATATAGGATATAATAGATATATCCATCATCCTACTCCATTGGTGGATGAATCTCCCAATGGGAGACAGTTTGAAAATAGCTTTTGTAGGTATCTTAGTTACGTCTTTTCATGTCAAATACAAATGCTAGCTATTAAGTAATGATTTGAAGTAAAATTGGACAAATGGGATGAACTGATTAAAAATAAATTAGTTCACTTTTGGAATATCAGTGCATGTACTTACTGTAAGTCAGAGCCCACAATGCCTCAATTCTGCTGCATTCCCCCTCTTGCTTCTCAGACATACTTTTACTTACTGCTTGCATAAGAAAATAACTTACATTTCAACATAACATTTCTGTTTATCTTTACAAAAAAACCTGATAAGTTAAAAAAGAAAGATGAAACAATAATTGTAATGCTTCAGATGTCTGACACATTATAACTCATTCAAATTTTACATATAAAAATCATAGACCTGGTTGGAAATTTTCTGTGGAAACTTTTTCTATGGAATATGGTATCTCATGCCCTCATACTCCTCTATGGGCCAGGCTATTCAATCATACTACGTTTTCTGTGATGCATTGTGTCCATAGGCATCACTGCAGTTCAGCAAGAGTGGAGACCATTGTGCGTCATGGGAGATGTAGATCAACCAGGGAGCCCAGCCCATAGGAGAATCTGGGGGCATGAGACACCCAAACTACAACTCCCAGGAAGTGCAGAGGCAGCATTTCTGAATTCAAAAATTTTGGGGGTAAGCTTTCAGGGTTTTTTCCCCCTCTGAAATGTCTAAATTTTCCACAGAATTTTTTTAGGAAAATTATTTTTTATTGTTGTCAGTGAACTTGTACACAGAAAACAAATTCATTTTATGGCCATTTCTAATCATATTACCTTTTTTCAATGACCAGCTAAACATGTACTAGGATTGCCAAGTTCACACCATATTCAAGCACAAACCTGCCATAGGTACATAAATTTAACACACAAAGAGTTAGCATCAAGTTGTACTGTATGTACAGATCCTAAGGCAGGGGTAGACAACCTCTGGCACATGGCCCATCAGGGTAATCCGCTGGCAGGCCATGAGACATTTTGTTTATCTTGACCGTCCACAGGCACAGCCCATCGCAGCGCCCAGTGGCTATGGTTCACTGTTCCCAGCCAATGGGAGCTGTGGGTAGCAGCATGGGCCACTGGGAGCTGCAGGGGCCATGCCTGCAGACAGGCAACATAAACAAAATGTCAATGCGGATTACCCGCAGGGGCTGTGTGCTGAAGGTTGCTGACCCCTGTTCTAAGGAATAGGGAGTAAAAGAGCAAAACCAGCCTTTGCCTATAACTTCTTAGTCTGCAACACAGCTTCATGAGGTCAACCCTATCTTCTGTGTTTGTACAGTGCCTCACATAATGGGGTCCTGGTCCATAACTAGAGCTCTGAGGTGCTACTGTGATCAAATAATAATTATAATTACCACTGTCAGAATAATTAAAGACTTACTGTTTGTTTTCAGTCTTTGAAATGAGAATATTTCCAAGCAGATTTTTTAAATAAGTAGACAGCTGTATCAAATCAATTTTTGTTTACTTCCTATGCTGGATCTATATTGACAGATGCTCTTCTACTTTCAACATTACACTGGCTCTGACTTACCATTTGCACCTACATAGTGAGCTCCTGTTTCTCATCTCAGCTGGTAAAAATATGCATTTGCTCAGCACAGTAACAAAATAAACTGCAGAGCATAGTAATTAATTGTTCTGCAAACTGTGAAATGATTAACAACATCCTTCCATAAATTAAACCTTATTTCATTTCCACAACTCTTACTTGCCCGACAAGAATATCAGCTGTGCCCACCAGGCTTTACATTATCATACCCATAACACTTATCAGTGTTTATTTATAAAGACCCTCTTCACTGTGGGTCTCTCTCTGTCAAACATTTCACGACTACTGCAAGTGTTATGATAAGATATGATCAGATTATTGCTTTTTGAATGCTTGGCTATCTCACCCCCCAAAAATCTACAATTACGTAAACTTCCAATCTTAAGCAAAATGTTAGCCCCTTGAAATGCATTTCTTTCATTTACAGGAAGCTCTCCTTTTTTAATGATTATTTAATACTTTCAGCACTGATTACTTCACATTTTTTTTCTTTTTCTTTTGTCAAGATGAAGTATTAAAAACTTCATATTGACAAAAGAACATAAGCAATGTTCCTTCTCTTTCAATGTCAAAGCCATGTTCTACCATGTTTCACCGTTAACAGCATTTTTTCCTTTATTGTTCTGGTTAATAATGACTCTCTTCGGTAACAGAGTAGAGCACAGAGCTTTTGCAAAAGCTAGTTCTTATTCAGATATCAAAATGATTCATTTTGCATGGCTGGCAGAGCTAGGATTTATCTTCGGCTAACAATTTAACCTATCCAAGACTTCCAGGACTTCTACAAAACATGAAGACTCTTTACCCCTAGATCCATATGTAAGCAAACATTTGCAACCATTCACATATATGGGAGAGCTAGCATAAACTAGTGCTAACAGCACTAGAAACAATTACCTTCACAGATTTAAAGGGAAACACATGTTTTCACTTACTGACCGTCAGAGCTTCACCAATAGACATCGGATCGTGCAAATCTGGCTAAGGACAGAATGCTTTTCTGTGCTTTCACTTGTCATCTATCACACAGAAAACCCCCCTGCAGGGCAAATTAAATATTACCTGGCTTCTGTTTTTATACCACATATGATTCACATACTTTTCTATGAACCTTGTATTTTTCTTTAATAAGGTTGCCAGGTGACTGTTTTTTTACTGGAAAGTCTGGTCGAAAAGGGGACCTGACAGTGTCTGGTCAAATCTACTAATCGGACACCCAAAGCCTGGTTACTGAAGGTGGGGGAGCCTGGGTCATCACCCTCACCAGTGCCTACTCAGCTGGGGCTGCCTCCTACCTGTGTCAGGTGGCTGCAGCTCCTGGCTCCAAAGGCAAGTCCCACCTGACCTGGGGGAGAGAGGGAAAAAGCAGCGAGTGATGGAGGGAGTGGGGAAAGAGGAGAAAATGGGGGTTGGGGCCTTGGGGAAAGAGGCAAGGGCAGGGCTTCAGGGGAAAAAGGTGGGGCAGGAGTGGGGCCTCAAGGGGAGGGGGGAGAAGGGGAGGAGCAGGGGAGGTTCCTGCACTCCTGCTGGTGTGTCCTGTTTTTAAATATTACAAAGTTGGCAACTCTATAAATTTTCATTCAGGTATTGCATAAGCTTCAACAGCTGTGATCAGATGCACAGGTCACTGTAAACACAGACGAAGGGCATCCATCTAAAGAGATGCCACCTTCAACGACTTTATGTACTCCCAGAGCTAGCTAAACTTCCAAAATAAAACAGCTTCCATACAGTTTGAGGTGAGTCTCGCTTCACTGAATTCACACTAGGTTTACAAGAACACACTACATAATCAAGTTCCTATGATCACTTGCATTTCTGCCAAGACCTCTCTTCATGGAACTAAATAAAAAGGGGTTAGTTTTTTTTTCTTCAGTGGAAAAGTAACAAGAGAATATTTAATTGGCTCCTGAGCAACGTTTACAAGATAAAACCACACCTAGAAAATCTAATGTTGTAAGCACAGGGCAGAACCCAACCTACATTCTGTTGCAATCTTTTGCCCGTGTGCAAGCAGGCTACACCATAAAGCAATGGCTGCTCCACATGCAGTTCTGCCTTGCACAGGGCCTGCTCACCCAAGAGCAACCCAGGCCAGCTAGAAGTATTAAAAGGATGTATATTGGATATGAAATGAAGCATGACAGGGACGAAGGGAAGATACTGTGCATTAGATAAATGGGATATTACACAACCATCTGGGAGTGTAACAGCTACTTCACACCCCAGGCCAGGAATAACTACCTTCACACAGTTATTTCTACTAAGCTTCTGGAGTTATAGGGTATGTCAATTGCCTAGACAACTAATACATCTCCCAGATATGGAAGATGGCATGCGCACATCCAGAGTTCCCACTTAATCCATTAGCTGTGCCAAACCCAGAAGTAGCTGTGACTGGCTGCCATAGGAGACACCAGATTGGAAATGGTGAATAGGTGGAGAGCAGGAGACTTGCCCAAATCAGTGGGTCAGGTTGTCAGAGGTTATTTTTATCTATCTAATCTATCTATCTATCTTAATATTCATAACAAACAACAGTCACACCACTATCCAGATTTTGAAAATTAAAACTGAAGAGATACAAAGAACAGAAGCAGATGATTCAGGCATGAAATACTATAAACTGCTAAACACATACAATCCCAGATCTTAGAGCCCTCCTTTCCCACAAGAAGAAAGTATATTTTCAAGGGGAAAAGGAGCTGTTCCACCTTCATAGGTATATCTCTGCCTTATCCCTGCCCCCTTCCCAAGCATCCTCACTTCTTGATCTGACACAAACTCCCCCAGATTACAACAGCAGGAACTATTGGAAGCTGGATGCTGGAGATGGGAAGAAGACCCAATATTGATTCCACTGGGTTGTAAGAGAGGACTGCTCCCTCACATCATTTCTGTCACCAAAATAACACCTCATTGTCTTTTGAACAGCCACCTATCCATCAGTTGTGGGAGATAAAAGGATCTAAAAGATGATATAAAATTTAAAAAAAAAATCCACCATGACTAACAATTCTAAACTTTCCTATTTTCTTAGTCACCAATCTCTTCAGAAATAAAATGCACACATACTAATTGAAAAAAAACAGGTCATCCTCTCATGTTTAAATAGTATACAATATATGACTTCTGAGACAGTCTAATCCTCTTTTCTGATTTAGGGGCAGCCATCCAAGGATAACAGCACATTTAACAGCATGAATGAGAAATAAAAAATATATTCATTACATCCAATCTAATTGCTCTAACAGCTGTAGGATGTCACCAATCTGATGGATTGGCAGAAGCCCCAGATTCAGAGTCTACTTGCCCCAAAGCCCTTCCCCCACTCTACTAAAGAATTAGACCAACTGATAACTGCATAAATTTCCTCATGACATTCCTGGGTCCCCAGTGGTTGCAAGCTGAATGGCTTAGGCCCTGTGACAGGCCCTGTGACAGGGACTTTTCTTTGGCTGTTTGGTAGGTTAGATTTTGCTACATATTATACAACTGTAAACTTTGTAAGATTTTTGCTTTTAAATTTGATCAAATCCTAGAAATGAAATTTGCAGGCAAAACAAACAAACAAACAAACAAAAATAAAATTAAGAAAAGAACCTTCCCCAAAGGTAAAATTTTAAATTTAATGGTAGGCCCATACAAAAAATCTTTGATATTTGTCTCAAATCTGGCGCTGTGTTACACCACCAAAAGTAAGTGGAGTGAACATTGCCCTCTGCCTGTAGCACCCTCTCTCAAGCCTCCCACATGCCTCCCAAATAGATACGAAATACACATTGAGGGCTTCACACACCATTGCATTACTTCACTTTCACAATACTGTAGCTCCATTAAAATATCAATAGAATTATACACCATAGAGCACAAGTAATTCAGTTGTTTATTGGACCTGACATATATTTATTATACCATATAAAACCTACATTAAAAGAACACTTAAGATAGCAAAGGTAAGCATACGAGTTAGGAAAAGCCAGAATGAAGGGTCCTGTGCCAGCTTAATTTGGCCACCTTGTGCATATGTATTTTGATACAAATCTTCAATAACATGACCACATACCATTTTTCCACAGGATCCCTACCTGAATAAGGCAGGATAAATGCACAGGATAAATGGTCCTCAATTAATGAGCAGCTATTCAATACTTTGTTTTCTCCCTATTGCTCAATGTGTGGCCCAAGCCCTTAGTTACTTCACACTAAACACTGTTCAGCAGACAGAACTCATCATTACAGTATCTGAGTGCCCTATGAATATTAATGACTTTATTTTCACAATATCCATGTGAAGTATTGTGAGCAAACAATCTCTCTGCATAGGAAAGATAGGAAGTATGGCAGGAGTCGACCCTGGCTTAACCAGGATATCTTCAATGATCTGGAAATCAAAAAAGAGTCCTACAAAAAGTGGAAACTAGGTCAGAATACAGAGGATGAATATAAACAAATAACAAAAGTATGTATGGATAGAATTAGAAAGGCCAAGGCACAAAATGAGATTAAACTAACTAGAGACATAAAGGGTAACAAGAAAACATTCTTCAAATACATTAGAAGCAAGAGGAAGACCAAGGACAAGGTAGGCCCATTACTCAATGCGGGGGAAAAAACAATAACAGAAAATGTGGAAATGGCAGAAGTGCTAAATTACTTTTGTTTCTGTTTTCATCAAAAAAGGTTAGTAGTGATTGGATGTCTAACATAGTGAATGCCAGTGAAGATGCGGTAGGATCAGAGGCTAAAATAGAGAAAAAACAAGTTAAAAATTACTTAGACAAGTTAGATGTCTTCAAGTCACCAGGGCCTGATGAAATACATCCTAGAATATTAAGGAACTGACTGAGCCATTAGCGATTATCTTTGAAAAGTCATGGGCCAGCAGAAATTCCAGAGGACTGGGAAAGGGCAAATATAGTGCCAATCTATAAAAAGGGAAACAAAGACAACCTGGGGAATTACAGACCAGTCAGCTTAACTTCAGTACCCGGAAAGATAATGGAGGAAATAAGCAATCAATTTGCAAACACCTAGAAAATAATAAGGTGATAAGTAACAGTCAGCATGGATTTATCAAGAACAAATCATGTCAAACCAACCTAGCAGCTTTCTTTTCATGGGGTACTGTGGAAAAAATAGTATATGATCATTTTGTTACAGACCTGGCTGAGTTCCCATAGTGGATAGTCACCAGTTTGCTGTGAATGGACCCAATCTTTGGATTCCACACCCTTCCAAGTCAGGTGGGTCTAGGTAAGTCAGATACTGTTTCTAGCTCTGGATATCTAAAGCAGATTCCCTGTCTGGCACCACTCTTTGAGGTATGGGACTCCACAATCCAGTTGTTTTAGGCCCAAAACCAGTGCTGAACTCTCTCAAGCCTCCCCAGTTGCTTAGGCATGCTCCTCCAGAGTTCCATCCCACTGT
This sequence comes from Eretmochelys imbricata, assembly GCF_965152235.1. Lineage (NCBI taxonomy): Eukaryota > Metazoa > Chordata > Testudines > Cheloniidae > Eretmochelys > Eretmochelys imbricata. The sequence continues at coordinate 149,617,908 of NC_135572.1, forward strand.
GGATGCTCTGGGTTATAGTTTACCTCCTTAGGGATCATGTAACATATAAGATAAGGAACACAGGCTTTGCACAGGAGTTTCTAAAATCACAGTAACTTATACTCAAGGCTTACAGATCTTTAAGCAAACCAACCAAAGCCTACATGCTCTCTCCCCTAAGACTAGGCTTCTTGTAGGTCCTAGGCTACTCCGCGTGTCAACGGGGGTAAGTCTATCCTGTCCTTTGTCCCGCAGTCCCTTCTGTTATCTGGCAATGGTTGGCAGTTGAGCAAGAGAGAGAGACTGGAGCACATCTCGCCCTTAAATAAGGTTTCTATTCACTCTGTCATGAGACTAACTGATCAGCTTCAGAACCCCAGACAGGTGGTTAGCTGGTTAGCTCCCCCTGGAACACAAACTGGGCAAAACAGTTTCCTTTGGCTCCTATTGGTACCAAAATCATGGTTCTAGAACTGGATGCCTTTGATTGGAAGACAATCACAGCTGATGACTCTTGTATTATCTTTTTGGGGAGGTGTCAGACATTGCAATAAGCTGCCTTTACTTTGTTCTTGACATCTCTAAGCAGTTACATTTACATACTGAACATATACATCCCAATCACAATTAAAGATCAAAATATGATGCAGAAATATGCAGACACTAAAATTGTGTGTGATGTATTGGTAAAGACTGTATCATAATGCAAAAGCACAAGTGGGCTGAATTAAGGCTGCACAGACAACCTTAAATATGGCATTTCCTAACTTATGATTGCTTGACTTTGCCACCTTAGCAGTGTTCTTTTAATGTATGTTTTGTGTGTAATTTCCTTTTTTTTTTTTTTTTAAGAAAACAAAGTGAAAAAACAGAAATTCCATCTTGTGGCATCATGCAGACACCCAGATGCGTCATCAGCAACATTGGAACCTGGTTGGAATCCATCACACACACCTCTGCCCCTTGGGCTGATGGAGCTATTGATAGTAGTCCTAGAATATCCTCATCTCTGTGGACCAGAACTATAGGGCAATGGCTGGCTAATGGCTTTCACAGATATTTGCGGACAGCAGAGGAATAGTGTGACTCAGGAATCTTGGACTGCATTCCAGGTTCTAGTGAGCAGACTCTTCTGACATTCATCCAAGCTTGACTCCTTGTGCTCCATTCCCTCAAACCGGCCTCAGATCCAGTCCTGTCCGTTCCCCACCCTGGCTCCTCACCACAGTCCCATTCTCCACTCCTCAGGCTTTTTATCCCAGTCCCAGTGCCCTTGCTCAACAATTCCTAGGCTCACCCAACTAGACTCCCTGCTCAGTCTCCTTCTCAGTCCCAGTTGCCTAGCCATTCACAATTCCTTCCACCCAGCCTCCAGCTCCTTAACCCCAGTCTCCTTGCCCAACCAATCCCCACATTCCACCACCTGGCTCCCCATCTGATCTCTCTCCCCTCCCCACTCTGGCCTCCAGTCACCCCACTCCTATGTTCCTTGTCCCTTCTGGCCTCCAGTCTCCCTTCCCCAGATCCTTGTCAAATTTCAGTTTTCTCTCTGCCCTGACTCCTTGTCCCAGTCTTTTTGCCAAGCCAGTCCCAGTTTTCTCCCTGCATGCCAGCTCCTCATCAGATCTATCTCCCCTTACTGGTTCTCAGCCCCAGTCTCACTGACCAGTGAATCCGAATCTCTCCCCCAGCTCCTCATCCAATCTCAGCCTACCCCCAAACCTACTGGCTCTCAGTCACTCTCCTCCCCCGCTCCCTTCCCCTGCCTCCCCGTCTCAGTCTCCTAGCCCAGCCAGTCACAATCTTTCCTTGGCTCTTAGTCTCCTTGCCCAGTCAGTCCTAGACTGTATCCCTGGCTCCCAGTCTTCTTCCCCAGCCAGTCCCATATTTCCCCACCCCACCCTCGCAGCCTCAGCTATTAGTCTTCCCCTCCCTGTAAGTCCAGCTTTTTTACCTTCTGTGTTTGAATCAGGCAGCTTCCAAAACCATACTGTGTAGGCCAGTGGGGGAAGTGGAAGGTTATTGAGAGTACAGGAGAGACAGGCTCCCTGTTCTGAATTCAAATTCCATAACATGGACCCTGCTCAGCTTGCAGCAGCTCTCAGATGCAGTTGCGAGGAAAGTCCTGCTCCGCCTTAAGCTGGAGAATATTTAGTGCAGATGAAATATTTGGGGTAGTTAGCGGCGAAGCTCTATCAAGCTTCTACTGAATATGTGCAAACTGTGATTTTTCAGAGGCATATAACTTGGCCAAATGTGGGCAGATTTTATGGGAATAGCAAAAGGCACATCCCTGATACATAAGCCATCCCTCTTCCAAATTTCCAGTCCCTACTTCACAGCATCAGCTTTTCAAAGAAAAGTTCATCAGAATGTTTTAAACTGGGCTAAACTATATATTTCCCTTTACCCTCATCCTCAGAAATGGTTGAACCATTTTGGTTGAAATAAATATAACAATAAAAATCAATAAATAAATAATAAAATCAACCTGAGACAGACATCTGACATGGAAAATTTCAGCCCAAACAGTTCGAGTTTGGCAAAGTTATAAGCAACATATAGGCCTTATAAGGGGAAGTGTTGGTCAACCTTACTAACAGGAGGCCCTACCATCCCCGCCTGTCTTTTTGGCTGAACATGACAATGAGTTGGTTTATACTAGCACACACAGGCTGGGTTTTTCTTCTGTGAATGACAAATTAGTGAATAAATTGTTTTTAGAGGTGGCTCTGCTCTTGTACATTTTTTCTATTCTATTTCATTTTAAAGATTTTGTTAACTGTACAGCATACTAAGAACCTTCAAAAAGGGATTTTTTTAAAATAGAAAAAAGAATATTCCCGAAGTCCTGAATTAATGCTTTCATCCACTGTTATATCCTGCTTTATACAATTCTGATGCTCTGAAATTATTTTTTTCTGATTGGTTAAAAAGAGTCCTTGTCTGTAGAAGCCAATATAGATTCTCCTCCCTCTTTCACAAATGACCTGAAAGTCTGCCCCTGTCATATTTACGATTTTAAAATGAAGCATATCCTTACTGGCAAAGACAGAAATGAAAACCAGGGAGAACAATTATCTAAGAGTAAGCAATATTTATACCTACTATAAATACTTTAAAAAGAGCCTTTAATTCCTTTCATATGGACAGTGCTAGAGTTTATATATGCTGTCACCTGACGAGCCAAATAAAAAAATGGATTAGTTAACCAGAAGTCTCTTGCTACCTGCCAACACTTTAAACATACTGTGTGTCTAGGCATTAATCTTCTCCTTCAGAATAAAGACAAGGAAACCTGTTCTTTTTATTTACTTTTTGTAGATAACTAAAATTTTACTCTTCACACTAGCATGCTATTGATGCCTCTCTTGAGCCTTAAAACATTTGGCCCACTGTTTGAAATTCATGGAGTGCAGTGATGTCAACCCATGCTGGTAATCAGAGGACCTTCAATTAAGTACCTACAAGGCAACCAGTGGTAAACAAGAGAAAAGACTGTACAAGTCTGCCAATGAATTCTTTCATAGTCTGATTCTCAAAAGCAATTAGAATTATTTATTTTGGCCAGGTTTTAATGAATTTTCATTAAAATTTAAATTTAAAATGATCACAAGAATATCAAACTTGAGAAGTTGGACTTATTGTTTGTATAATAAATCACACTACAGACACAAACCACACACAGACTTACGCAAATTATTTGCCATCTTAAATGATATCTCATTGTTACCTCTGCTTGAATGCATTATCTGCTTCTTTTTCCCTCAGCACTCGTAGCTAACGATCCACCATTACCGGAATACCCTCTTTCTGCCTGGTTAGAATTAGTCAAATAATAATTGCCTGGCCCCCTCTGAGACTAGCCCTCGTTTACTTAAGAGGTTTGCTCTAATAATTGAATGTGGCATGAATTTTAAAACAAAGCTCACTGCAGTTACTTCAATTTTAACCTATTATCATAGTTTATACAGAAGAGAAATAAGTGGACTTTTTTATCCCTGATTCCATTGTTTTCTAATGATTTATAGCAACATATTTTGAGGTTATAATAGCAAGTAACAGAATTCATTGAATGAAACATGCCAAATCATTAAACAGAATAATAAAGTGGTATGAAATATGCCGAGCTATAGCCATGGAAAGGAGATGAAGGTTTTGGTGGTTGAGATAACACAGCAGAGCTATTGCAGAAGCAGCAGTCGAAATTGTAATGGACAGCTAAGAACACAGAAAAAGTGTATGGGTTTCTCATTTTTGTGAACAATGAACCAGCTGTGGAAAAAATCACACCGCTGGGCATATCATCTCTGAAAAATTAAGTAACAGGGGGTACCTGTGATGAAGAGAAGCGCAACCATACTTGCTATTGATGCATATTTGTCACAGTCTTTCACCAGTTTCTCAGAGAGCTAGATAACAAGCTGTTAAGGCTTAAGTTTCCCCACTTGGTCCCCACCACTCAGATACAGTTCTTTTCATGAAAAGCTATTCAAAACCAAAAAGAATAGCAAAAACAGTTCTCTAAATGTAGTGTTAAACAGCATGTCCCCATGAAGGAGACTGCAGCAAGAAATGCAAAACATTCATGTCACATTCATGTCACACCCACAAGAACACAGCACAGCTTCAAGCCAACCACTCCTTCCATCAGTTATCAAGCTGGAGCTGCTGAAAATGTAGAATTTTGTGCCTGAAATATTAAGTTTTATCTAAGAAAGTCTTTTGGAGTGACTCAGTGGCACAGTTGTATGAAACCATATGCTCAGAAAGTGAGGGCTGGAGATAAACGGACAAATATCATTGCTGACATACAAACCAATTGTTGAACCAATGCGTATATGAGTGTCACTGGACTTACTTTCAGTCATCAGGTTATAGTGACACAATCTGTAACCCTTCTCCCATCACTAAAGGACTCACCTAATTTGAGAAAGAACATGCTATAGCTAATATCTTCAGCTGCTGTGAGAGCAATTCAGTCAATGTCTTGATCTTAAACTCACTGGATATGTCTATACTGCAATTGAACACCCTTGGGTGCCCTGCGTCAGCTGACTTGGGCTTACAGAGCTCAGGCTATGGGGCAGTTTAATTGCAGTGTACATGTTCAGGCTCAGGCTGGAGCTTTAATCTGTATACCACAATTAAACAGCCCTCTAGCCTGTGCCCCACAAGCCCGAGTCAACATATATGGGCTGCCTGCGGGTGTTTAATTGCAGTGTAGACATATCCATGGAGTCTGATGATAGGATAAAGCAAATGGAGTCCAAGCTCTAAAAGGTAATGAATACACTCACATCCTACCTTTTATTCACTAAGGGCTAAAATTAGGGCTGCCAGATGTCCAGTTTTCAACCAGAAAGTCCCGTTGAAAAGGAGACTTGGCAGTGTCCAGTTAGATGTACTGAGTGGACACTAAAAGTCCAGTTACTGTAACTGGGGAGTGGCGCTAGGTGCTGGATCATCAACCTGCACCAGCCCCTGCTCAGTAAGAGCTTCCTGCCTGCATCTCGTGGACAGGCAGGCAGCAGGCTCTGTGCCAGGCTGCAGCTCCCATCACAGCCTTGGTGCAGAGTGAGCCCAGCTGGGGTGGAAAGGGGAGAGGATCAAGCGATGATGAAGAGGGAGAGATAAGAGCAGTGAGCAAGAGAGGGAGGGGAAGACAGGAGCAAGATGGGGCGGGGCCTTGAGGAAAGACGTGGAGCAGGGAAGTCCAGTTTTCATAAATTAAAAAGTTGGCAAAAGTTAGCTAAAATGTGGGCTTTATATAGAGTCCCAGATGGGGAGAGGTGTGCAATTGTACTGCCATAGGAGAGATTATGTCTCATCAAAGTCTCTTCTGGGTATGTTCTGTGTGCATGCAAGGAATGGGAGAATGAGAACATGGGCGGTGGGTATAATAGGCCAAGGGAGCTAAGCCACCACCGAGCCGCTCCTGGACACCTGGGCCGTGGTGACCTCACCTGTGCTCCACCTCTTTCCCTCCCTGCTCCGCCCGTTTCCTGAGGCCTCCACCACCCACTGCTGCCTTAGTGAGTCCCTCCTCTCCTCTCCTCCACTCCACCTCCTTCTCTGGAAGTCCCTGCTGCTCGCAACGTCCCTCCTCATCCCCCTCCCCGGCGAAGCCATCCACTATGTCCTTCCTCACCACCCTCTTCCTGGAAGCCAGTGGGGGCTCAGCTCCAGCTGGTGGCCTGGAGCTTAGGGCTCGGGCCAGCCGGTGGCCCAAGATGGCTTGGGACAGCCTAGGAGTTGGGTGATTCAGCCTGGGCTCTTCTGGCCATGGTTGTGGGGAGAGGGCCTCGGGTATACTTGAGTATAGCTAGCCTTCCAGGGTATTCATTTATTCTTAAAATAGATATCATATGGTTACTACTTCCTTAAGTAGCACTTCTGGCAGAAGGTAGTTAAAAGTCAGTGTCTCAGCCAGTAGCTCCCATTGTCCTGCCAGGATTATACAAGGTTAATGGCCCTGTTTCAGCTTCTTACACAGTCTGTTTTCTACCACAAAATGGAAGTTCTAATCAACACTGTTACAAGTACAAATAGCATTCATAAAATCAAATGGAATTCATAATTGGACACAGATATATTCTCCAAACTGTAAGAATATTTTCCAGCATGTGGTTTTTGTGATTCTCTAATCACTTTCTATGAAGAATAAGAACAAAAACTACAAAACAAAACACCACCAGAAAACCCCTCCCTTAAATACAATGATTGTATTAAAATAATGTCATAATCTGAGATACTGTAGCATTTCCCTATATTTACCACTACGGGGGCTACTCTGGGTACATGATGACTTTTAAAAAACAGTAACTGTGGAAATATTACCCAAAAGTACTAATCTTTTTTTCTCTGGCATTAATCTATAATGCTAAGCTTTTATTTTTCAAGGCAAAAATTTTGTCCACTTAAAATCATATCTCAACTAAAAGAATGAGTATCTGAAAAACCAAAATTCTGATTAAATGTTTCAGCTATGATTATAGATTAATGTGTTATTGCATGCAATTTCATTCATTTAATTTTGCTTCCTCAAATTAGCTTTCCAAGCCCACAGACCAGCTATGAAAATTCAGTTGACTCACTGGGGAGACATCTGTCCTATTACTGTTTTTGCTACAATTATATAGTCTGTGAACTAGCATTAGGATCTTCATGTATTGCATCTGCTGAGAAGACTTTTAGAAGCATAATTGACTTAATTACCTGCATCAGCAAATTAAAACTTCAGTAAGATTATTCTGTTAACATTTTTAGTGGCTTAAGCAATTGATTTTGCTTGTTTTTTGTTTTGTTTTTGCATGCTTTATTTTTAACATTCTTCTCATTATTTTTCTTCCCTCTTTATTTTCAATCTTTTAAAATGTTTTTGTAATTGTACACCTGCTAAATTATAAGGTGAGTAAAACGTTATTTTTCAGGAAATATTTATGGGCCTTCCCATCATCAACACCATGATATTTCCTCTTTGTGGTTCAGCAAATAAGTATCTTTATGATTTAATGTAAAATGTTATGGGAAAGAAAGACTCTTTAATTTCAAGCGAAGATATATACTGCTTGATTTGGATTTAGGTTTTTGTGTTTTTAAAAATAATGCAGAATAGATTTGAACCGTTTTTTCAATTTTGGAGCTACAGTGGTAAAGATTGTTCTTCCTAGAGGAGAGAAGCACACAAAATTCTTGCAGAATTTTTACTGCAGCTGCCATGATAGCATTTGAAGGAGCATTGTAAATACTGCATGATAGGCTTTTTGGTGCCCTGACTTTGCCATTCTGAGCATCTGTTACTGCCTTGAATGTATAGAGGAGGATTTTATGGATACAGGTTGTATCACAGATTATAAAAAGGGCCCATGTATTCCACAAACTTACAGCTGCGCAATTGTGCTCCATAATCTCATGTTTATTTAATATGTATAAGTTTCCAGCCCTTATGGTTGTGCAGATCATCCTGAGAACATGAAGTGAACATAAACCAGTGCAGCCTTGCATTCTCAAGTTTCCAAAGAGACTGAAACAACAGCTCAGGGAGATGTAAACTGACCGATTCATTGCAATCTGGACTTTGTGGAATCCACAATTCTGATGTTACAGAATTTGTCATTTTTTCCTTAAGATGCTGTAGAATTCAGCATTTTTGCCTTCAGACTTGCCATTTTGCTCTAGCCAAACACTGGACATTTTGTTTTCTTTCTCCCTGCAGCGTCCTGTAGCTCTCCAGCTTTCCCCATTAAGGGACATCAATTAGACCCTTGCACATGTGCTGTGTGGAGAACAGTGCAGCAGCTGAAGTTCAGGGAGCTGGACAAGGTGCTGAAGCCGGCTATAAACTCTGCTCTTTCACTGGCATATATGGGGGGAAAGGGGAAAAAGATGTTCTTAGCCAGGCTGCATGGGATCTTAACCAGGCATCCTGGGATTCAAGGCCGATGGGACCAAGTCATCCAAAGAACATGAATGGGGAAAAAAGCCATATTTGAAAATAATTATTAAGTTTGAGTATTTAACAGTATTTTAAACAGGCATGGGGGATGTATAGAGATGGGAGGATGGAGGTCAAGGGAGGCCATAGAAAACAAAATGCATTTACACTGGCGTAACATTTTGGGGGTTATTGCTGCAGAATTTGGTCCCACAATACCATGGAGTACAGGGCCTTCACTATCAGGTCTGTCTTTAGTAAAGTTAATTGGCCAACAGCTCTAGTGAATTTGATTATCTTTTATTGAGTGAAAATAATGGTTTTTTAAAGCTTCATCAGTCCTGTGAAAGGCTCAAGTGCTATGATGTAAATAATATTTTATTTATTGGAATTGTAAATATGGTTATTTGACCACAGTGCATCAACAAAGGCCACACTGGGCCCCCAAATAAAATAACAAATAAAATGAACCCTTTAAAACTTTGGTTATTTCACTGGCATCATTTAGATTTGACATTGCTATTGCTGAGTTATGAAGATATTGCTGAAAATACATTTAAATGCCTTCACTGATATTTTTGGTCTTTTTATTTATCCACTGTAGAGTTTCTTTTTTCTTTTTCTTTTTTTTTAAATTTATAAAAGTACTTACAACTTAATTTTAAAAAAACAAACAAAACAGCACTTGGTGCAGGATAAAGTAAATGGGCCATCACCATACTGGTAGAGAATTCGCTAGGCTTTATTGCAAAAGCTCTAGTAATGCTACAGAAACAGTGCAAAGACATATCACTGTCTCATGTCTTTCAGTAATTGAACTCTTGAATAGGTATCTAAGCTACTCTTATATCCTGTATTACCAGGGTATCTGACCACTTCACAAACTTTTAATGAATTATACTCACAGCTCCCCTACAAGTTAGTAGGCTATTATTCCCATTTTATGGGTAGGGGAATTGATGGTAGAGGAGGGAATTGAACCCAAGTCTCCTAAGTCAAAGGCTAGCATCCTAACTACAGGTCATCCTTCGTTCCTACCTTAGGTAAACTAAGGTAAACATCTATTTGTTATTACTGAACTCTGCATGTTTGTACAACACACACAATATAAAATCTTGAGCCAATTCATGATCTCTCCAAAGTATGGAATACTTCTCTGAGTTGCTGAGTGCCCTTATCTCCCATTGAAATCAGTGGACTTTGAGTGCCCCCAGCACCCCCAAAGGAGTACTCAGCACCATACAGTATTAAGTTCATATTGCTTTTCCCAATCTAAATTGTTTCACCATTTCAAAGATGTAAAGCCATTCTATACAAAAACACACCTTTTCAGCATCTGTCTTGATAAAACATTTACAATTTCTTCAGATCTTAGAAAGAATAAAAATGTAGGACTGGAAGGGACCTTAATCAGTCATCTAGTCCAGTCTCCTGCACTGAAGCAGCACTAAGTATTATCTAGGCCATCCCTGCCAGGTGTTCGTAAAACCTGTTCTGAAAACCCACCGCCAATGACAGAGATTCCCCAAACTTCCTAGGTAATTTGTTCTGTCTTTAACTACCCTTCTAATTAGGAAGTTTTTCCTAATGTCTAACCTAAACCTCCCTTGGTGCAATTTAAGCCCATTACTACTTGTCCTGTTCCCAGGGGTTAAGAAGACTAATTTGATTACCCTCTTCTTTAGAGCAACCAGGTATGTACTTTAAGACTGTTATCATGTCCCTCTTCAGACTAAATAAACCCATTTTTTTTCCCAATCTTTCCTCACAGGTCATGTTTTCTAGAGCTCTAATAATTTTTGTTGCTCTGCTCTGGACTTTCTCCAATTTGTCCACATCTTTTCTGAAATGTGAGGCCCAGAACTACACACAATACTCCAGTTTAGGCCTTATCAGTGCTGAGTAAACTGGAAGAATTACTTCTCTTGTCTTGTTTCAGAGTAACAGCCGTGTTAGTCTGTATTCGCAAAAAGAAAAGGAGTCCTTGTGGCACCTTAGAGACTAACCAATTTATTTGAGCATGAGCTTTCGTGAGCTACAGCTCACTTCATCAGATACATACCGTGGAAACTGCAGCAGACTTTATATATACACAGAGAATATGAAACAATACCTCCTCCCACCCCACTGTCCTGCTGGTAATAGCTTATCTAAAGTAATCGTCAGGTTAGGCCATTTCCAGCACAAATCCAGGTTTTCTCACCCTCCACCCCCCCACACAAATTCACCCTCCTGCTGGTGATAGCCCATCCAAAGTGACAACTCTTTACACAATGTGCATGATAATGAAGTTAGGCCATTTCCTGCACAAATCCAGGTTCTCTCACTCCCTCACCCCCCTCCAAAAACCCACCCCCATACACACACAGACTCACTCTCCTGCTGGTAATAGCTCGTCCAAACTGACCACTCTCCAAGTTTAAATCCAAGTTAAACCAGAATATCCCCCCCCCCCCAGATATTCTGGTTTAACTTGGATTTAAACTTGGAGAGTGGTCAGTTTGGACAAGCTATTACCAGCAGGAGAGTGAGTCTGTGTGTGTATGGGGGTGGGTTTTTGGAGGGGGGTGAGGGAGTGAGAGAACCTGGATTTGTGCAGGAAATGGCCTAACTTCATTATCATGCACATTGTGTAAAGAGTTGTCACTTTGGATGGGCTATCACCAGCAGGAGGGTGAATTTGTGTGGGGGGGTGGAGGGTGAGAAAACCTGGATTTGTGCTGGAAATGGCCTAACCTGACGATTACTTTAGATAAGCTATTACCAGCAGGACAGTGGGGTGGGAGGAGGTATTGTTTCATATTCTCTGTGTATATATAAAGTCTGCTGCAGTTTCCACGGTATGTATCTGATGAAGTGAGCTGTAGCTCACGAAAGCTCATGCTCAAATAAATTGGTTAGTCTCTAAGGTGCCACAAGGACTCCTTTTCTTTTTTCTCTTGTCTTGTTTACAACACTCAAACTAATACATCCCAGAATTTTGATTGCTATTTTTTAACAGTATTATGTTGCTGGCTCATATTTAGTTTGTGATCCACTATAATCCCCAAATCCTTTTTTGCAGTACAGCTTCCTTGACAGTCATTTTACATTTTGTATTTGTGCAATTGATTATTCCTTCACAAGTGTAGACTTTCCATTTGTCCTTATCTATCCTCTTCCCCACTGTTGACTGATTGACTAAATGTGTTTCTAGTCTATGTGCCAGTATTTTTGTAGGAAGTGTGGAACCTGAAGTGAGGAATATCAAAAAATAAGTTTGTTCTATAGCAGTTGTTAAACAGAGGATTTTCTTTTTTTTTAAGGTAAGGGCTGTACAGCGGAATAGAATCATGATGTCCACATTGGAGAGCAATTCCTAGTCATATTCTGTTAGCTTTATTCAGTATTATATTTAGGAAGGACCAGTTTTAATGTAAAGAGTTTGTGAAATTTAGTAGGATGCAAACTTTTCCCTAGTTTGTTTCTTCCTAGGTTAAATATTTTTATTATATGCTGTACTTTGTTTGCAATAGGCATTGCCGGGGTTTTGGGTTTTTGTTTTTTTTTTTTTTTTTCAGTTTCTTCTAATTAAGAGTTTAAATGTATTTTATGTTTAAATTCTTGTGGCATATCTCTAATCCTTGTGTATATAGTTTTAGATAGTGTTCTAAAAAATTCATTAGTTGCACACCCTCCTCTTATGTAGTTTCTGTGTGTGTTAATTACTCTAGTAAGTGTTCTTTTGGGTTCTATATATTTTAATTTGTTTCTAATTTGTGGTCTGATTTTTTCTTGTCATATTCTGTAGAATGTCTATCTGTGTGTATAATTTTCAAGCTTGTCTTGGTTCATTTCAGATAATATATTTTGTCCTCTATTTCATATTCAAGCCCTACAATTATAAATATTTTCCCCATTTTTGTGTTTTCTTGATCATATGCCTTTATGTGCTACTGCACAATTTATTATTTATCAGCTCATCCGATAAGGTCATCATGTCTGGTTCCATTGTCATGGAAAGATAAATATTCCTCAATTCTGTTTTCTATTTTTTGGCTGCATCACAGAGCAGGGACACAGTTAGGTTCCACTAATTAGTTTTGGTTTGTGGTTTATAAGTGTAAATAACACTGAAATGGGGACATGGTCAGGAATGATGTTGCTTTTTATTTTCTGCAGTAATTATTCCTTTTGTCATCTCTTAGGGGATCATTATGTAATTGAATCATGAATAAGTATGATGGGGTTTGAGCGTAGCATGTAAACTCCCTTCTCACACTATTTACGTTACCATTCAGTACATCTATTACATGAGCAACAAAAAACAAAATGAGGGTATCTATTTTGTTTTTTCTTGTTTTCTCCTTAATTCATTTAAATGAATTATCTAGTCCACAAATGCAGCCCATATACTGGGTGGGGCCTAATAAATTAGCAGATCCCAAAAGCACAAAACTAAAACTACTGACAAAACCATTTGTGCTTTAAATAATGATTATTCAGTGCTTGAACACAAATAATAGAAAAAAACAATAGCTGGTTCACAAGAAAAGAAAGTGATCTAAAGGGAGACTTGTGGATTGTAATTTCATTTTGAGGAAAATTTGTTTCATTCCAAATTTGAACAAAGACCGTTTAATTTTTTTCTGCAAAACAAAACAGCAAAAGGAAAGCAAAGCAAAGCAAAGCAAAGCAAACCACCCCCCCTCCACACACACACAATTGTTTTGCATCAACTGAAATTTTTCATTTCAGTTTTGACAATTTTAATTTTCTTTAATTTACAATGTAAAACAAAAGATACTTCTTCAAACATTGTTTTGATATGAAAAATCAAAACACTGTGTTCCAAAAATATTGAAATACAATGTTTCAACTTTATCTAAATACTTTCCCGCCGTTTTTTTAAAAAACAAATTTTTGTCAACATTAACACACTCCTGTGGAAAGTTTTTTTTCTACATGAAACAGCTTTCCAATATTGGAAAATTTTCATCCAGCTCTACTTCCTGGCTGTCCTACTTACTTACTATTAAACCCTGGGTGAGCCAGTAAGGGTCAGATTCTCAGTTAGTGTAAATTAGCACAGCTCCACTGGAATGGAAGTCAATAAAACTACACTGAATTACACTAGCTGAGAATCTGGCCTTTAACATTAGTCAAGTTGCTGTATTCCTCAGTTTACCCCTCTGGAATATTGGCTTAATACAACATATCCAGTTCTCAGGAGTGGTGAGTCTTAACTTAAGTTTGTAAATCATATTTGAGATCCTTGCATGTAAGACATTATAGAAATGTAACATAATATTCTTATTCTTCAGAATGATATTACCTCCTTCTGTGGCATGCTTGATTTTAGTTACACCAAATAATATTTTTTCTTTAATTCATGTGCATAAACTCACAGAATTGCTAACCGTTCTGACTTGCGAGAGAGCCTCAGGATTTTAGGGAGTAACCCATGGCTCCCTCCTGCTCTTTAAAATCATTATCTCCAATCTGGAGTGTGCCTATTTCAGTTCAAAGGCAATCAGAGGCTCAGTGCTATGGCCATTGCATCCACTCTAGAACCCAGGCACAGCAAGTGAAGAGCCCCTCTTCTGACTTGTGAGGAGAGTAAGCAGGGTGTGCTCTCCTGGGAACACCACCAGTCATACAAAAGAATATGGATATGCTCATTTATTTATGACCACTTTTACTCATGTGATGTAGCACTTATTCACTCTAGCAGTCCCAGTTTCTATGGGAGTAGTCGCAACAACAACAGTACTTTGCATATATGTACCATCATTCACCTCACGATATTAGAGCTCTTTAACAAATACTAAAAGTTAAGTCCTGAAACATCCCTGTGAGGTATTATTTACTCTCATATTATAAATGGGGAAAATGAAACATAGGCAGACTAAGGGCTTAATTTTCAGAAGATCAAGCTCCCACAGGTCTGAATTGACTTCAGCTGAAGTGTGGGGGCTCAGGAAAGATAAAGCTTATCTCCATAGAAGATGGACCTCTATCGGGGATGGTCCAAGATTGTGAAATGAACTCCCCCAGGAATTGAGGACCATCAATACCTTTTCACCTTCTGCTCCAAGTGCAAGGCTCATTTCTTTGACTTCTCCAAGATAAATACATAGCAACAAAACAAAACAAAACCACGCTACCAAAATAAGACACTTCACTGCACGTACACCTGCCCCCAATGAGACGATGAGAGAACAAACGTGTGACAGATGTTAGTCACATCACTGACTGTGCTACTGGAAGGTGCTCAGATACTACGGAGATCAGCCTGGTATAAGAACCTATAGAACCCTCCCAAATAGAAGAGCACCTCTGAAAAATCAGGTTCTAGGTGACTTACCCAAGATCAACCCAAGGCTATATAACTGTGTTTTACTCCTGTTCAAAACTAACAGCAGTGCTTCAAAAAATCCTCCTTCAGATGTATTGATTGTTTTAACATTCATACTTCTTTTTCAAAATTGTCAATAGTAGGATAGAAAAATTATTAATCACACAAAAATAGAGAAACAGTTGGATGTCTTAAGCAAGAAGAATTGGTCATGAAAATGTATGCAAATTGAAATAATGAACTAATTTTGTTTTAATTTTAATTTTAATTTCTGATTTGCCACCCTATAAATTATAATTGAGCCAGATATTCTGGCAACCACAAATAAAATGCAACATATTAAACACAAGAAATTCACACCAATCATGACTGGTTTTTAAATGTTCTGACCTTAGCTCAAGGGCATAAGAACTGCGAGCACATTACTATATCATAATCTCATGGAATTAATTAGGTTAAATACTTGGTCACATATACTCTGCACTGCAATAAAATTAAAAAGGGAATGTCCTGAATGTTCTGAACGTTGCACAGTAGGCAGCTGATTTTTTAAAAACAAGGAAAAATATGCACAATTTAGAAATAGGAAGCTACAAAAAAAAATAAATCTCTTAACCAAGATGCTTTGCTTTGGCTTTTTTTATATCAACTGTCCATTGTTTCTGCATCCTTCCAAGCTCAATCTTTTCTTCAATTATATTAAAAACCTCTGCTAAAAGAACATTTTTATGGTTGCGAAGTCAAATGGGCAAAAGTTTAAGAAATGGCAAAATTAAAGTTGTCCATGCAAATTTAATTCACCCCCTTTGTGTGTAGAAATGATTATATGGTCTTTAATTACATAATTACATGCTATTTTTTAAACAGGATT
This sequence comes from Eretmochelys imbricata, assembly GCF_965152235.1. Classification (NCBI taxonomy): domain Eukaryota; kingdom Metazoa; phylum Chordata; order Testudines; family Cheloniidae; genus Eretmochelys; species Eretmochelys imbricata. Next base: position 149,633,532 of record NC_135572.1, read on the forward strand.
TCCCAAACTGATGGATTTTAGGGGAATCCACACAAAGGTCCAGTTTTCCTGAAATTCCTCTCTTTCTCTTCAAAACCTTTAGCTCTTTGGCAGCGCCTGCAGGGGTCGTGCTCCTGAAGAATCCATCTACTTTAATTGCCCACAGAACCTCACCTCACTGAGTGTGGAAATGTGCGGTGGGGTTCTCACTTTCCCCAGAGCAGGTCAGGGTCCTGGTGAGGTAGGAAAAGAAGTTAGAACAAGATGTCGAAATTTAGTAGGTGGCAGTGCAGGTACGTGTTACAGAGGGAATATGATATCCTGATAAACAGGAGTTGAAAGTGGTTTTAGAGGAAGACATCCCCTACCAAAATTTGGAAAACAGGGGGTTGGGTCTGCTAACATTTGGTACAGCAGGGAGACAATCCCCCATCCCCTTTCTCCGGCCTCCCTTAATCCTCATATGAGGAGAGGAGATGGTGGGGTTCCAGCAGTTTAGGGAGAAGGAGGGGTGACAGCAGCCCTCCCAAATAGATGGAAACAATATAGAAAGAATGATGACCTGCATTGTACAACTCATTACTGGGTATTCTCAGATATGTTATCTGAATAACACTGCAGCCTAATTAAATCACATCCATTGCAATTTGTCTTTCTTCCTGCATGACAGAACCATGAGGAAGTTCCACAGGATCAGCAACGTTTTAAGCACTAAAGTTACGTGCATTTCATCAGGGGAGGGGAAGATATTACAGAAATCAATTCCCTAACACAACCACAGAGTTACAGCAGTGAGTGCTCTCAGATAGGACTGAAATTCCTTTACAAGGAGAGCTTGCTGTATGGTCCTATTCTCCACTCAGTTACACCATTTTTACTGAAATATAATTCCACTGATTTTAATAAAGTTACTGACACACCAGCAAAAAAACTGATGTAAACAAGTGGAGAACATTTTGGGGCAGACAAAGAAACATTCCTCGCAACCTCCTGCTGCAGTGGTGGTGCACAGGTGCATATTTCTCTCAATTTTAGAAGATGATTTATATTGGTTTACATTTTCAAAACTGTTCTTACAAGAAAAAGGATTAGACATTTTAAGAGAAAAATCAGAAGTTAAGATTCTCTTTTATAGATCCCCAATGTTTTTTCTATTAAGGGGCTCACGTGAGCTTCTTCCAGCTTGTACTGAGTGTATGGTTAACTTTGCATCCTGTCTTTTTATTGATTTATTTTATAATATCCATGACACTTTACTCTGCTTTCTGGGTTAAATCTGGAGGCCCTTACACAGCCTGAAAAATCAATGGGAATTTGCCTGAAGACTCCCTGAGCAAGTACATCAAGATTCAACATTCTTTATTTTATGCTGCATCCTTAATGCAAGCCCTTCAGAGGACTTTACAGTGGAGAGAACAGAAGTCTAAAACACATCAGTTAAAAATCAATCAAAAGCCAGATGAAAGAGACAGGGCTTAATCTCCTTTCTTCATACCTAAGAAAAGTTATAAACTTCTGTAATGAAGGCAGAGACACTTCAGGTGAAGGTGTTGAAAAAGTGTTAAATCTTAATATCCTCAGGTATTCAGTTACTGATTATAATGTCATTAGGACTGAAATAATAAAAACAACATAGTTTACGCTTCATGAGTTTTATAGCTTTCTCTGGCCAGAGTTTTACCAACACTTCAATTAAAATTGCCTTCATTTTCTAAATAAAATGAGAGTTCACTGCTTCTTGAATGAAAGGATAATAAAAACACTTGAGAATATCTACGAAGAAAATGATTAAAGAATAACTGAAAACTTGGAAATCAAATTTAACGTTTGTCTATTTTAGCAGTTTCTACAATGTTCATCACTGTAGCATCCAGGAGTTACCAGGCAGAAGAGGCTGTGTTTTAAGATTACACACCCAAGGTTTTTTGTTTGTTTGTTTTCATACATTATGAGCCAGATTCACAGTTGGTGAAAATTATCATTGCTGCATTATCTTGGAGCTATGCCAGCCTACATCAGTGAAGAATCTGGCCTCATATATTTTGTGAATTTCTTTGTATCCTTTCTGTAAATATACTATTGCTATCTGTTGTAAACAAGTTTTCTGTTTGAAACCTAGGGCTAGATACACCACCGGCAGTTTGACAGTATAAGACAGCCTCAGGCAGCAGCAAGACTGTCTAGAGGAAAGGCCTGCAGACAGTCAGTCATGCCAAAGAAGAGAAAGGAGAAGGTAGGGAGGGAATAGAATTGCAAACAGCCCCCAACCATTGCTTCACTGGGGGAGGTAGAAGGCACAGACCAGCCCACCAACGTTTCAGTGCATCTTTTTGCTGTCTCTGGCAACAGTAGTTCCCTAAAGCATATATCAGAGTTCAAAGCTGCTCTCCCCTGGTGGAACCCCATGAAGGTTCCCATTCAGTGCAACTTAGTCCCTCTGCATTCATGGGAAGGAATTTAGTTTATTATCTGTTTCTACAGTGTATTCCTCATCTGACATCATACTGCTCTCTTAGATCAGATTCTAAATGTTGCTAAACACCCCACACCAACATACTGAACATCTTCAGTTCCCAGTGAAGCCAACAGGAACACAGAACCCTTAGCACTCTGCTCAAATGAGCTCTTAGTGACACAACAGTCGGTTTCCCTCATGGTTATACTAGGTATGTGGTCAAAACCTTTGTTGGTTTAAATTGACAAAGCTCCACTGACTTTAATGGAGCTACCAGCAGATGATCTGGCCCATAATGTCCCACAGAGAATATCGAAAGAATAACCATCTGGAGCAGATATTTAGATTTTTTTTAATTAGGTCTGCTAAAAAAATTTCTGTTGATGTGTATGTATTGCGCAGGAAAGGTAATGAGATACAGCTCTAGAGAATTAAGTCATTTGTTTATACACAGAAGACATGGCAAGGAAAGTGCCAGAGCAAGCTTCCCCACAGTTTCTGGACAAAACAATCAGCTCTATCTAGGCGGTATCACCCCGGTGAAGAGCAGGTAGCTCAGTCTCCATACCCTTGGCCTCAGCCAAGTTTGCCAGTTGTGAACTTGGATTGTAGATACTTGCCGCTGAAACTTTACTGAGTTCTGCGCATTTATTTCAGAAGCTACCAAATGGACACTGTTGAACTGGAGTAGATTTTAATCATCCACTTAGACATGGAAGATTCCATATACCATTACCACTGAGCCACTTAGCTCCGTGTTTGTTTGGGTTATTCTATATTTGTGTTTGTTTCTATTTTGGAGAGAGAAGGAAGGCTTTTTCTTTAAAATGAAAATCTAAATCTGAAACCAATTACCAGATTGACATATTGAATGTTTAGAAAATTGCCAATAAATCTAATCCCTAATATAACACAATCTATTAAAGTGGTATTCTGGCCATATCTGAGGGTGGTGCAATTTTCTAAACTTGTACTACAGGGCCTAGATACAGCTGCGTCAGTGTATGTGGTGCCTGTTGCAATATATGCAGTAGACACGCAGAATTAACTAGGATTTTTTGTTTTATTTTTTTTATTTTTTTTGCTTTTAGTGGTTTGTGTCAATAGCATTTAAACGGTCTGTGTATAAATAAATAATAGAGTTTTTTTATTACAGTGGCACTGACAGTGTTTTCATATCTGTAGATAAGTGTATGTCAGCATTTCCATTATTAACCAAGCTAGCTCAGCTGTAAAAAATTTCCTTTAGGCTAAACCATGACTCAGACCAGGTTGCATTGTTTTTTTTTTTTTCTTTTTAAATACAAATTTTCAAAACAAAACAAAGCAAAACAGTTATTTCTATAAAAAATAGCAGGAGGGACAGAAACTGAGTACAATTAAATGGGCCAGCTTTAGAACAGGTGATTTGGTAGACTAACTTTAGGAGGGACTACTTGAGCAAATAATTTGGCCCTAAACTGTAATGCAAAATAGCACTATATATAGCAGGGGTTCTCAAACTGGGGGTCTGGACCCCTCAGGGGGTCTTGAAGTTATTACATGGGGGTTCAGGAGCTATCAGTCTCCACTCCAAACTCTGCTTTGCCTCCAGCATTTACAGTGGTGTTAAATATATAAAAAGTGTCTTTAATTTATAAGGGGGGCTCGCACTCAGAGGCTTGCTATGTGAAAGGGGTCACCAGTACAAAACTTTGAGAACCACTGATATATAGTCATATATGAGTAAGGTCTGAGTTATACAAGTTAAAATCAGAAAGCTTATTTGTGGCTAAAATTTTTCATATCACTTTATGTAGATATGGTATGAATAAAACCAGTTTCTAGCAGGTCAGGTATCATACCAAGAGGTTAGATAATTGTCCTCCAACACCTTTCTTACCCCCTTGTTTTGAAACTACATAACCTAGGAGTAGCTGAACTGGTTTTCTGACCAATCAAAAAATATAATTAAACAGATCAGTGGACAGAACATTGTAAAAGCAAACACAGGAGGATAATTATGTGACATTTAGCCAGTTTAGTAGTGATTATTAATATAGAAAAAAGGCTGTACTTAAATTTTGGCTAGGAAGCCAACAGTGGACGCACTTTCTATAAAGCTCCTGCGAAGGCAACGTGTTTGAAAGTGTCACCCTTGTGACCGAGACTTTGTTCCCTTTCTAGATATTCATGTTATTGCTGAAGTGAAAAAAGGGTGCTGATTGATGCCACTGCCTGCGTTCAGCCCAACAGATGGTAGCATAAATGGCTGTAAAAATGTCTCAATAATTTTATACCAAACAACAATAGCCAGAGTTTAAATAATCATTAGAAAAGATTTAGAGTATGCTAATAATTTTAAGCAAGAACGATTACACGGTAGTTCCAAAGAAGCAATTTTTCACTTTACTGTATGTGTTCAGGATTGGGATAGCTGGTTCATATCTAAGTCTTTTTTAATGCTCTATTCATTCCACAGTTATAATTATTTATTTTTGCTGAAAGCAGCATTACCAGGCTCCATGATTTTATCATATGTTTGCCATATTTGGAGGGTTTTTTCTGAAAGCCCCAGATCCTGCCATCATGAGAATCTGAACTTTCATTAGAAAAAAAAGTATCTATCCAGTGTCTATCATTGAAAAATGTGAAATAGGCATAACTGAAACACTCAAAAGTTAGAAGGGAAATAAAAAAAATCTTTAATTTTTTATTTTTTAAAAAAATCATGATTTTATATTTAATCTCAGTGTTGGGACCTGACTTATGATTTTTGAAAGTTGGGGTGGGCAATACTATGAATGATTGTATGAAGCTGTCACTATTCCTACTTATCTAACAAAAAGTATCTTTTTCTGGACTTACAATTTGCACTGGAAAAATTACTTAAAATATTTTTGTTTTAATATTTTTAAATATTGACAGATTTTTTTCTATATCTCAGATTTATATTTTTACATATTTGTATCTTTCTTCAGGAGTTTAATTTACAGTAGGTACCTTTACATTTCTATTTGATGTATGGCACATAGGCTGGCATTTTTAAATATTGGATTGGCTTTAAATAAAATGACAATCCACCTGCTGCATATTACTTCAACTATCACAGATGGTAAGAAGTATTAGCTCCCTTTCTATCATATGGTATTAAGCACTTAAGGGTACTATGATGTTGGTTAAGAAATCATGTATTCAATGTATTTTTATTAACTAAATCTTCCCCAAATAGAAAACAAGTATATTCCATAAAATACATTTTTACTTATATGGCTATTTTAATGAAACATAACTAAGATCATTTCCTATTTATCAGTGCACCTATATTCCCAAGCAAATCCTACAGACATCCACTGCCTTTTTTCAAATGAACTACACTTCACTAGGACTGTTATTTAAGGGCTGTCGGAACACTAATTTGTGCATGTATACATGGGACTTGTAGCCACTTAATAATCAGCACTTTTCAGTACTAACGTTGTTTGGAACTTAGAGATACCAGCAAGATCAAAATAGAGTTTATGAAATATAATTGCCATAATGTACTTAAAGCTGATAATTTTATCGGGTTTTTTTTAAGACAGGGAAAAATATGAACAAGTGATGCCAGCAATTAATTTATTTATACCCTTAGCAGATTAAACTGTTGGCCTTTCAACACACATTAATAACAGGATCTTTTGGTGGCAGTCCTGTTGGGTGAGTAGTGCAAGACCATATTAGTAAACTGTTATGCATGGACAAGTTTCTGGTCAGCTTTGCAAATGGAATCAGTGAAGAATCATTTATGTGCGGCCCCCAAGTCCAGTTATCAGGTGTGGCATTTTTTCCCCATTTTCTCAGCAGAACAAGTAGCTTTTCATCTTAACCAGGGAAATGATGAGTTTCTTACTGTTAACTGGATTGAATTTATCAGAGGATTTTAAATTGCACCATTAGAGGAGAAAGCAATTTTCAACTCTAACCCCATTTAAGCCTACCTTTAACTGCCTATGAATTTTAGATCTCAACCAACAACCTTACTTGCCTGGATTTTTAAGTTACAAATAGTTGTTTGCTACTTTTGCAATGACTGCTGAAATTAAAAGGGTTAATGGGGGGGAGGAAGAAGGCTTGTCTCCTTGCTGTACCAGACATTAAGTGCCTCGACCCCATTCTCACCTTCTTGAGGAGATGCCTTCTAATCCACTTCTAGTTTATCAGGAAGCCGGACCCCCAGTATATGGCGTGCCTGCGCTGGCATCTGCCAAGTTGTGACAAAATGAAGTTTACAATTCATCCTCCCATCCTATGTCCCTCGGTTACTGACAGAACGGTGAGAAAACCCACATTGCCCAGGTCAATTCCGCAACAAGCGGAAAATTCCTTCCAAGCCCCCCCAAAAGGCAACTAGCACATTGTCAACAGGAAGGGCCAAAAATGTGGCTCTTCTCTGATCCGGATGCAGAGTTTTTCTTCCCAGAGCAGAATGGCACTTGGGGAATGCGTATCTCCTCTGGTGTGCCCAGAAGACAATATACTGTGGGTATATTCACAGTAAACAAAGTAGACAGAAACATCCTGAACTAATAAGCTTGCCTTACGCAATTTGCAAAATGATTGTTTTTTCATATGCAGGAAGGATAAGTATAAATGTTAGTAGCTAAGAAAGAGGTATATAAACTGTGTGGTGTGTGACATGAATTGATATTGTGGTATCACTCTGTATCTGACCCCCCTTCATCTGGGTCTGGCTAGCAAAGGCATAACCTAATAAAGCAACCTGAGTGGCAAGCAGGAGTTGAACTGAATTTTTTTGATCCCAGAGAACTGGATGAAGCATTCTGGATAAGATGAGTGGAAAGGTCTTGGAAGCAATCCCAACAGCAATGGTGAGAACAAAGGCTGGGGTGGCCTCAACAACTACTCAGTTTCTTCGCCAATAAGAATCCCAAGCAGCAGGACTCCAGTCAGTGGGGAATCTGTGTGGATAACACATCTTGAGGAAATACAGTTACTGTAAAGTAAGTAAGCATTCTTTCTTCTTTGAGTAATTACCCACACAAATTCCATGCTTAGTGACTAACAAGCAGTTGCCCTCGTACTAGGAGATAGGTGAATGGAAGCCTACTTGAACAATGACTGCAGGACCACCCTCCCAAAAGAAGCACCTGGTGTCGAAGCAAGCACTGGGAAATAGTGAATGGTAAATGTGTGGACTGAGCTCCATGTTGCTGCTTTATATGTCTTTGAATGAGGATGCTACCCAAAAAGACCTCAAAGGTTTCTTGAGCCATAGCAGAACAAGCTCTACTATAATCCAGAGGATGTTACCCTGTTCAGTGAATGTCACAAACAGTCAAGGAGCACTCCAACATTATTTAATTCTACCTAAAATAAAATGGCAGTGCTCTCAGTTTGTCCAATGTGTAGTTTCATTTCACCTGAGCCAGAGTGTGGTTTAGGGAAGAAAACTGGGAGTTGAATTGGCTGACTGATGTTGAAGTCTGAAACTACTTTGGGCAGAAACTTTGGGTGAGGCCGAAGGGTGACTCTGTCCTTGTGAAAGAACATCTATATGGGACATACGAAGGCTTGATTCACTCCCACAGTCCTAGCTGACATAAAAGTTACCGGAATTCCATCTTCATTGACAGGTGGTAAAGGAAGCAGTTAGCCACAGGCTCAAAAGGGAGGATCCATGAACCCAGTTATTACCACATTAATGTCCCAGGAAGGAAGGGGTTCTCTTAGCAGTGGGAAAACATGTCTGAGCCTTTTCAGAAAGGTCAGCATAATGGGGTAAGACAAAATGCAGTAGCCTTAGAAGCAAAAGTCACAGAGCCAGATGCTCTCTGAGCTAAGAGACAGTTCTGATTGGTTCAGGAAAAGTAAATAATCCACTGTTGCTGGAATTGGAACTGTCAGTGGTGAGCATTGATGCTGAACTGACCGGATGGAAAGCTTTGTATGTCAGGTTACGCAATGGTTTTCTGTTTTGAAGCGAGATGTTTTGAACTGCAGCAGAACAGCTTCTCTCTGAATATGTCATCCAGCCAGCATCCAAGCTGTCACGGGCAAGTGTCTGATCCAGCCATTGTTCTGATGCATCAGGTTGGACAGAAGCGGTAAGATGATCAGTCTCTGTATTAATAGATTCATTAGATCAGAATACCAGAATTGTCTGGTGTACACTAAGGCTAAGATGTTGCAACCTGTGTCTTTCCTCAGCTTCATCAAAACCCTGGATACAATAGATAGTGGTGGATTTAGAGCCAGGGGATGAAAAAGGCCTCTGAGAGAAGCTGGGTCTCACACCTTACTTCCACTTTTGGAAATCCCCATCGGCAAAAGATGTCTTGGAACATTGGAGACTTGAGGGACCATTCATGGTTCTCAGCTAAATCTCTGCTGGGTATTCTGAAGGCCAGGAAGGTGTAGGGCTACTTGTGTGATGTGATGACTGATACACCACTTCCAGACATTCATGGCTTTCTGAAAGAGTGGAAAGGATCTGGATCCTTCTTACCTGACGATATAGTGCATCACTGTGGTGTTGTCTATGAGTATTTAGATTGTCAAACCCTCACTGAGAAGCAGGAAAGCCTTGCACTCCAGTCAAATAGCTGAGTTCTACATTTACATGCATGAGTCTCCTGAGGAGATCGTCACCCCTGAAGTATATCTCAAGAAACTAGAGGTTTTTGTTGTTAATGGCACTGAAAAGGGCACTCTGCACATTCGGGCTGGCTCCATCTGTGAGGCTGGCAGGCCAGATGCCAGCTCTTGCCCAGGCTGCAGGAATTACCTAAAAACTGACAGCTTCATAGCTGGAGACCAGACCAGGTCACATGTATGTTAGTTTTGCTGAAAATAGGTATTAATTTTATAAGGAAGTATTTAGTGTTTAGACTCTATGAAATACTTGTATGTTTCTGTATGCATTAATCTCCCTTATAATATCTATATCCCACGTTATAAGGCAATAGTAGAGTGTTTGCTCTGTAACTGTAAAAGTGTTTGCTCTGAAATGGTAAGCCCCAGTCAAGAGAGAAACTTTATTAAGTGTGAAATACTCATTTGCCACAGGAGGTGTTATTTCCTGCTCTGCAAAAGAAGGCCCATAGACACCAGACAAAGCATTGTGGAACACCAGAGGACAAAAGACTGTGCTGATTGCTGCCCCCTCGCCCATGAAGAGATGTGCATGTGAACTCGCCCCTCCGTGTTGAACTCTGGGGAAAAGGAATAAAAATCCCTGACAAGAAGAAACTGCATCTTTTTGGCTGTTTGAACTCTGAAGGGGCAGAGACTCTAAACTGAAAACAGATCTCCCGGGGCTGCCTCATGGGTCTATCCTGAAAGATGCTTTGAATAGACAGATAACTACAACTAAATCACTCTTAGGATTTAGATGGTAACTCATTTGTGTGTCTGTTTGCTTGCTTTAACCTGTAAATAACTCTCTTATTCCTTTTTCCTAGTTAATAATACAGGATTGGCTACAGGCATTGTCTTTGGTGTAGGATCTAGAGTACCACTTGATCTGGGATAGGTGACTGGTCTCTTGAAACTGGAAGCAACCTGAATATGGTGTGATTTTTGGTGTAAGTGACCATTTATCACTAAGTCCAGTTTGTCTGGGTGGCAAGGTAGACTGGAGAGTCTAGGGGGAATGTCTGTGACTCCACTGTAAGACTGTTATAGTGGCCCAGGAGTACACATTTGTTACTGGTTTGGTGAAATCTAATTACAGAACACACCACTAGTTTGGAGTGTCTGGCCTGTTTTTGACAGTGTACCCCAACACAGGCACTCACTCTACGTGAGCCACTCTGACAGCATGACACCATCCACCAGTTTTATGAGAATATTCCTGATGCAGGCAGGCAAAAGTAACTGCTCCTGGCTGATGCATCAAATGCATCTAAAGTTATTTAAAGAGCTGTCCAGGCCATGAACTGACCCTCCAACATGAGGGATTTTGACTACTGGTGTTGATATTTTGGGAGCTTGACCAAAAAATGAGAGTGCCTGTCCCATAACAATAAATCATATTTCAGCTCATCCACTGAAGGCACCAATCTTCCTCCTTACCCCCGCTAAGTTGGGCCTGGGATAGATGAGGTGCCTGTGAAGACTGGGGATGTTTGTTGGAGATGGTCTGGGAATTGTAGATGATGGTAATGATGTAGACTATGGATTCATACCCCAGGGCCTTTGACTAGTCAGGGGGAGTAGACATGGGTGGTTATCTGCTGGGGTGCTCCCTGTTTGCTCCACTGATTTCCTGGCACTCCTCCTTAGATTCTTAGCCAGACTCCCACTATGTTACCCACTGAGGTGAAGGGGAATGCTCAGTGGAGGAATCCCACTGTTTCTCTGAGGAAGACAAAAAGGAATACACCTATTCAAGAGGTAGGACAGTTCTATTGGGTGTGCTCTGTCTTGCAGTCACTACTGTGGGTGGAAGAGGGGCAAGTCTCTCAATAAGAGATCAGCCTAGTACCAGGCCCATAGCAAGCTCCCTCAGTGTCAAGAATTGCACAGGTGCTGATATAGTGAACCCCTGAGCATCAGGAACCATTGTGTCATGGAGTGTTGAAGAGATAGATGGTGCCATAGATAAGATTCTCGGTGTGGGAGCACTCTGTGCTGAGGTGGTTGGTGTCAGAGGCAGCCTGGTCCATACTGCAAAAATAAACTGTTGGTGACAGCTTGGATTTTGATATGGAAGCACCACAATGGGCCTCTAGCTTCTTGTGTTGGTAGGCAAGAGACTTAGAGGAGATTTTCTGTTCCATAGACTGAGAAGGGGATTAGTGCTCACCCTAGTGCTGGGAGTGATGCTCCTTTCATCCCCTTTCAGAGGATGTTATCAATGTGTCAGTGGGGCTTGTTGGAAGTGCCCTGGGATCTCCAAGTGACATCTTGATTCACTGAGGCCCTGGATGCATGGGATTGACCCAGTAGCTAAGGCTGCTCAGAAGGTCTGCCAGGATATCATGAAGTTTTGAGGAGGAAGCTTTTAGTCTTATCTGCCTCACCTTTTGTGTCTTTTTGGAGAAAGACCCACATACAGAGCAGCATTCCAGTACATGTCCGTCTCCCAAACACCCATCATCCATTGGCATTGCTGTGCCAGAAGAGGGGCACCACCAGAGACAGCCATGTAGGGAAGATTGGCCAGAGTTGAGTTTGGACCTGAATAACTGGATTCAGTCAAATGCTAAATGAAGTTTAGTAGTAATAAAGAATGCTATATCAGCTTTTATTTTAGGTGAAAGGGCACAGAAGTAGGCCACACACCCGCCACAGCGTTGGCCGCCGCCTCAGTGTGCCTTTTCCCTTGTCATGCTTAGTGACTGTCACAAGGAGTGAATGGAACTGTGTGAAAGGGTAATTGATGATTAATTGTTAATTATATTTAGTAAAGTGAGAATGGGCCTTATTCTGTTAGAAGGAAGTCTGTTGCCAACACCTTCTCACATGGGCCTCTGACACACTCTGCTTACAAAGAGGACATCCGCTTGTGGTCACCAAAGCATTTTCCAAGAAACTGCACCACAGACTGGAATCTTCTACTATGATCTCTGATCAAGAGACCAAATTGTTGGTCTGTGTTGAGCAATAGCCAATATGCTGGAACCCCTAATTGGACAATTATAGGGGGAGGGATAGCTCAGTGATTTGAGCATTGGCCTGCTAAACCCAGGGTTGTGAGTTCAATCCTTGAGGGGGCCATTTAGGGATCTGGGGCTAAAATTGGGGATTGGTCCAGCTTTGAGCAAGGGGTTGAACTAGATGACCTTCTGAGGTCCCATCTTACCCTGATATTCTATGATTCTATGACAAAAGTGGTTCCCCTGTGTGGAACAAGGGGACACTGAACCCTACAAAAAACTAACCATGGAGAAGGAAAAGCAGGACTCTCTCACACCAATACCACCACTTGAAGTTGTATCCTGCAGTGCTGTCCTCCCCAGATTGGCCATCCAGAGAATTAGTCAAAGATTCTGAACATCAGTGAAGCCAAGCCTTAACTATACAACTAAGCAAGAGAAGAAAGTGACCACTTCCCTGCATGTGAAATGAACTCATGTTATTTGTAACATTAGAACGTGTTCTCAACTAATACCAGACATGTGAGTAGGGTCTCTAAGATGACAACAGCATGAGAGTGCTTTTGTATAAAATTCAGAGACATCTGAATTCTCCAACATTCCATTGGAAAATGTGTGTGTGTGTATTTTTGTACCTCACTAACCATTTTCCCAGGTAGACAGTAAAAACGCAAAGTCTACTGTCTAATTAGTAAGAGATTATATGGGGTTAAAATATTTTATTCCAAAGCAAAGTACCTGATTGAAGAATAATTTCTGCATCTGTGTAAAAGGGTTAGAAGGATGCAAACATTGTATTGATTTGGGAAGGGGAATAAATGAAATAAAGTTTAACATAGGTTGTATGTTCAGAGAAACTTAAGGTGGAACACCAACATGGGACACTGTAAAGAAATCATTTTAAGCATTGTACTACTTCAAAACCAAGTCTTCTGATTTTAGTAGACTCTTAGCCCAATTGATTAGATTAAAAGAAAGGCATTCTTCCTTAACTTTCCTATGAAATACAGTGTTACAAGTAATTGTATTAACCTTATCAATTGATTTAATTATTCATTGTAGTAATTGGCCATCCAGATAAACAGAACCATTGATCCATTGATTTAATTTCAATTGTAAGCTTGATCTGATCATTGCATTGTATTATATTTTATTAGTTTAGGGATTTAGAAGTAAAATAAATTAGTGACACATTTGCTTCGCTCCATATTTGTTTGCTTATTCTTTCAGTAAATCCATAAAAGCACACTAGATTTGCTCTTCTGTGAAAACTTCAGCATGGGAAAACTACCTGTTTGGAAGAACAGATACATTTAATAGCTCCGGTGCCTGTATTTTAATTCTTTGATTGAAATCCTATTACCACTACAGTCAGTTTAAAGTTCATGCCCAAGAGGCTAAGGTCTTTGTATTGGGGTGGCAGGAGGGAGCAGGAGAAGAGAGAAGAAACCTTATCACCAGGGCTGGTGCAACCACTAGGCGGTTGCCTAGGGCACCAAGTGGTTGGGCTTGGCAGTGGAGCGGTGGTAAGCTGGGGCAGGGGGGCACGGGGAGGGCTTCCTGCAGCAAGTAACGGGGGAGGCGGGTTGCGCAGTGCACAGGGGAACCGCTCCCCGCCCCTGCTCACCTCTGCTCCACCTCCTCCCCTGAGCACTGCCCTGCTCTGCTTCTCTCCCTCCCAGGCTTGTGCGCCAAACAGCTATTAGCTATTATCTAAGTATCCTTTGTTATTTGGCTGTTCAAATAACAAACAAATGTGTGCATGCACCCCGCCCCCACAATGGAACAACTTAAGATTCAGTCAAATCAGTGATAAGCAGGGCCGGCAAGGAGGTTTCATGCCCTAGGCGAAACTTCCACCTTGTGCCACCCCCCAGCCCCGAGCCCTGCGGCAGCTCCCGCTCCCCACCCTGAGGCGCACCCCCCCTCCCCCGCGGCAGCTCCCCGCCGCCCCCTCCCTCCACCCGGGGAGCCATGTGCAGCAGCTCCCCGCCCCAGCTCACCTCTGCTCCGCCTCCTCCCCAAGCATGCCGCCACTTCTCCCATCTCCCAGGCTTGCGGCGCCAATCAGCTAACTACAGACTTGCACTAGCCAAATTGCTCAAAGCAAGGGACACAGACAGTGCAAGATTACATCTCACAACCATGTGTAGTAAGAAATAATTGAGTTGTGGCTGAGGCAGCTTTGCCCCTATGCGTTTGGCTATGGCTATTTTGTGCACATGGGCATGTGTACACCAGTAGCGGAGTCTGTGTGGACAATCACTCAGAGAAGAAACCCATGTTCCAATCACCACAGACCCAATTTGAATAATGCAAAGATTCACCTTTGTTTGGTACCACTAACCATATTTTTATTTGCCATCAGAGCTCACTCCAGCAAGGTACTCAGCACCTTGTCCCAGTCCAGCAAAACACATATGCACGTGCTTAACTTTAAGCATCTGAATAATCCCACTTAAATTAATCATATGGTTAAGTGCTTTGCTGGATCAGGGCCAAAGTGTGAAGCAGTTGGCAGGATCAAGCCTTAAATGAACAAATAACTGTCTTCATTAAAAGAAAAGGAATACTAGTGGCACCTTATAGACTAACCAATTAATTTGTGCATAAGCTTTCATGAGCTACAGCTCACTTCATCCTATTCTTATGTCCACTATAATACTTGATAATAATACTTAGTATTTATGTAGTGCTTTTAAACTACACATTTCAAAGTACTGGAAAAAAAGCCACAAGTGAGTTATGGAAGTCTTCCCAAAACAGTGATGATTCAACCTGTACACTATATCAAACAATCTTGCATTCTGCGTATGCCACTTATAGCCAACACCTCTCTGCAGGCCCAGCCTATCTCGAAAAAACCGAATCAATCAACCAATCAACCAAAAAAAAGAGAGAGAGAGAGAGAGAGAGAGAGAGAGAATTTATAAAAACTTTCTCAGGACTATATCTTCAATCCTTCTGCCTGTAAAGCCAAAGGCCTCAGTTACCTTAAATCCTTCTGCAGAGGGCTCAAGAGACAGCCATAAAATATCTATATATAACATTGTCAAAACTTTAAATTCCAATACATTAGCACTTTACGGATGGAATATTATGAAAAATAATCCAAATACAATTTTTAAAAATTCTCAAAAAATATTTCTTCTTCATCATCTTCACTCCAACGGTGCTCCATTATTTTTACATATATATAAAGACACACAGATGTATGTACAATTTGGACATATTCCTGGAGGTAAACAGGGGTTCTCAAACTTCATTGCACTGCGACCTTCTCTGACAACAAAAATAACTACATGACCTCAGGAGCGAGGGACTGAGCCCACCCGAGTCGCAACACCCCAGGCGGGGGGCCAAAGCCCAAGGGCTTCAGCTCCAGGTAAGGGGCCTGTAACCTGAGCCCTGCCTCTCAGGGCTGACATTCCTCAGGCTTCAGCTTTGGCCCCAGGCAGTGGGGCTCGGGCTTTGGCCCTGGTTCCCAGCAAGTCCAACACCAGCCCTGGCAACCCCATTAAAATAGTCCTGACCCACAGTTTGAGAACTGCTGCTGTAGAACTATACGACAAACTGTATTTAGCAGGTTTCAGAGTAACAGCCGTCTTAGTCTGTATTCGCAAAAAGAAAAGGAGTACTTGTGGCACCTTAGAGACTAACCAATTTATTTGAGCATAAGCTTTCGTGAGCTACAGCTCACTTCATTAGCACTATCCCTTTGAGTATTTCACCTGTACACTAACCTGTCACCACCAACGCTACCTCTAACATTCCAAACCTTAGAGCAATTTAAGAAAAGAAGGAAAGAAGAAAAAAAGACTTAAGAAATCTTTCCATTGCTTCCATAAAGCCAAGATCCTTAAGATCAATGGGGCTATTCACATGCATAAAATTACTCATGTAGGTATTTGCAGGATCTGGGCCCAAATGCTTAATTTTCCCCAACATTACAATAGCCTGATACATAGTATGGACAGTATTGATTTGTAGTCAGGTGACAGATTTTCAAGTCCAATAACTCACAACACTCAAGGCTAGGAATCAGAGCAATATGCAGTACTAGTGAAACGGGGAAGATTCCTAGCTTTTCAATTAAGTATGTAGCACTGGTTTCTAGCCTTGGAAGTTAATATATCAGAAATTAATATTTGGATAGTATGATTACTAGAAAAGCTATTTAGATAAGTTTTTGAATTTTAAAGAATTTTATTATTTTTCTTTTCCTCCTCCAAGGCCTGGACAGTTGGAGCCAGGCATACTGACTTTACAATTTCAGGAATATGAAGGATCGAGTTGTTTTACAGAAACATTGTAATTTCAGGATGACTTCCATAACTTGCTGATGGCTTTAGACCTAGTAATGTGGCTGTCCCAAACTCATGCTGATGAAACCTTTATACCACATTCCATATATCTATCTGTAAATATGTGGTTATACATCTATATAGATATATATACACATGAACACAGGGCAAATATAATTACCCTAAATAAGATTTTAGTCTCATACTGGGTGTAGGATTGTTATGCTTGTCAAATGATAAAACCATAGGATCTTTAATGACAAGTCATCAGGACCATAGCTCTAGGTCTCATTTGAAAGATGGAATTTCCTACATGGTAGTGCTGTCATTCTATTGGTTAAGTATAAGTGAGAAGTGATTGGCTCAAAGGTTTTTCTATTCCCTCCTAGATCCAGCATCTAATAATCCCACAGTAGTTTGAGAATAAAGTATAAATACAATGTTATTCTACTAAACAGAAAACGACATTTTCAACTTTGATTTTCAAACTACTTTAGAGCTTTAGATTTAGTTGTCATACTGAAGTAAAGGACCTGACTAAAGAAGAAATCACTATTTATGCCTGTTACGCCCACCCCCTGAAGCTAGAGAAGGTTGTTATTCTTTGATGGGTAAGGTCTGTAGGTAAAGTTAACAGTGATATTTTGGACATACTAATTTTGTTTACTGTTCACAAACAATTCTTTATTTGTATAACCTTGTGTTGTATAAATAAAACACAGTAATCATCCAATAATTACGTTTGGCTGAGCCAATTTAAAAGTGCAGGGGAATTTGTAACAGCAGACCAAAGTTAAGATGTTATTACACTTATTTTTAAAACTATATAGTACTGCTGTTATTGAATGTCAATGTACAGAATAATGCAGCGAGATCTAGTTGCAGGGTACAGGCAGTCCTTGACTTTATGACATTTGATTTACAATGAACAGCACTTATGACATTCCTGAACTGATACCCTGATTCGACTTACGACAATTGGTTTCGACTTTACAACGCTCAGTCCCGCAATTCAGTGGATTGCGGTTCTGAGTTACAATGTTTCGACTTATGACGCAATTTTCAGGAACCAATTGTGCTGTAAGTCCGAGGATTGACTGTATATGATGTTCCCTGCTTGGTATTTATCCAAGGAGACCCAGAAGGGAAGTATTCTATGCAATCAGAAGTGATGACATTAAGCAGAAACTAGGATGATGAGAGAGAACACATAAGTGTATTTCTGCTTCATATGTTTCTCCCTTATTTTCAATTAAGCACTTGGAGAAAAGATGGTGCTGTAAAGCCAATGACTATGAGGTAAAAAGGGAATGGAGACCAATGGCATTGTGCCTAAAATAAGGTCAAAGGCCTCCTGTAGTGCTGAGGGAGTGTATGCCTGAGCAGCCCCTCACCTAGCACCTACTTTATTAGTACGCAGTGTGCATTTCCCCTGAGCCAGGGCAACTATGCTAGCTGGTGTGCAGGATGGGTAGGGGATGGCACTGACTTCACCTTCTTTGGGGAATCCAGCACTGCTATCCACACTTATCTTTTTCTGGTCTTGCCTATCAGAACCTTGGTGTTGTATCTAGCTAGGTGCAGCAGCCACCCACTGTGTGTCTGTAGGTTTGTTCCTAGGTGGTTTCTGTAGCTTTGAGTCCAGGAACTACTACTCCCATGATGCAGTGGGAGTAGCAGGGAAAAAGAAAGGAGGAAGAGGAGTAGGAAAGGAGGAATGTGAGCTCTGTGAAAGAGTGAAGAGAATTCACCTTACCTTTGCTGTTATCAAGCTACCTGAGTCTTCCTCAAAGGGGTTCAGGGACAAAACTTGGGCTTAGCTTACAGATACAAAGAAGGAAATTCTCTTTGGTCCTCTTGTTTGCTGTACCTCCACATCCATTTCTTCAAGTTTCCTGTGTTTTCCCCCTTCTACTGGGCATGGTTTCTTAGTGCCCATAATTCCTGAAGTTCAGTTTTGCTCAAATCTAACACCCTTGGATTGCTATGGTTTATGAACCGTAACCATGGTTAATAAAAATGGTTTGTGACCACCCCCCTCTGCTGCTAACAGCCTAGAGATGAGAAATATCATTGTGGATACAAATAAGGGCAGAGACATCTCTTACTAGCACAATTATGTGGATTTTTATATTTTCTAGTGAGATTGGGTTTGATAAGGAGATCAATCTAAATTAACTAGGAAAGAGTCAAGATGATAAGGATAGAAATACTTTTATATATTTAAATTGGGTATAAAAATAAATAAAACAGGAGTGTGTTAAACAGAGAGAAGTTTTCAACATGTATGGCCTGCTCTCTCTCCCTCTCTGATATGCACAGCATAGTCAGTATTTTGGCTATTATTGGGCTGAGTCAAGGATCCCAGGAACAATCTCATCTTTCGCATTTTGCCAGCATAACCCCATATGCAGCTAACTTCCGTAAACCAAGCTGCTTAGTAATTATACTAAAACTTGAAGGAAAATTACTATGCCATTTTTATATGTTTCTCAGGCATAATGAGCTTTTCTCTTTCTTCTTTGATCATCAGGACAAATAATAGAGTTTGAGGAAAAAATAAATCAAATCTTCAGCTTCAACTGTTCATAATATGAAAAATCAATATTAGTACAGTTTCCTTCTGAACTCAAGCCACTCTCATTACACCTACATGCTAATTCAATAGTTTGCAAATAGAGCAGTCAGCAGAGAGTATATAATGGACCTTGACACCATTTTAAGGAAATATTTGAAGTTTTGAGAGCTGAGTCAACATTTTTGTCATTTTAAAAGTCATTACCTTTGCTTTTATTAGCACAGTATTGGAAATGAGCAGATATGGCTTTTTTGTCTTAAGAATGACTTTTGAATATGATTCAAGTGAACTCAGAATAATTTGAATGGTTCCTACACATTTAAAATGTTCTATTTTTTCCTACATATTTTGACAGAATCACTAGACTTCATCTCGAGTCAAATTTATGTTGATTATTGAGTGGATGTGTACAGGGGAAACAAGGAGGCTGGATGCATCAACTGCTACTCTAAACTGTAGCGTCCCCAAAACCCCAAAGGTCAGGCTAGTAGTTCTCAACCTATTTACCATTGTGGGCCACATATATGCAGTTCTGTATGTGTTATGTGGGCCACATCCACAAAATATATATACTACTTGTATGGCCCTGAGAATGTCACATGGGCCTCAGCTGTGTGCTGACTGGGTCACAAGAGGCTCACAGATTGAGAACCACTGGTTCAGGCCCTTCAGAATCAGAACCACAGAGAATTGTGTTATTAGATCAGTTTTGACCACGCTGCTTGATCTAGCCACCCCACTTCTGCTCCTGACAGAAGTAAGCTATGAAGGGGGATCAGACTACGAACCCACACTGACAATGTTTTTGGAGCATTAGCATACTGGACACTGCTTTCACCACCACAAAACTAATTCAGACCTGAATTGGGCCATGTAATTGTAAAGAGTGTATAGTGGATTGATTACCATCAAAGCAATTTAAATCACTGATTTTAACCATGCTTTCAAATAGCAAGTAGGAAAACTTATTTAAGTGATCAGTTTTAATTTGCATTTGTAATTTTTAGTTATTTTTCTAAAGAAAGGTTGAGCCTTTTTGGCTGGTACAATTTGGTATTTCTTTTTTGATAACCAGGAGGATTCTCTATATTTCTATACACATTTATTTAAGCAATTATGTAGCTTAACATACATTTATTCAGATCATTATTTTTTATATTTTTTAAAAGCGAATGCCATTACTTATTTAGTACGTTATGATTAATTTTTAACTCATGACTTGTATCAAGATGTATTTGGATAAAAATTGTAATTCAATTTTAAAATGTAGAAAAGAACCACTTAAAAATTATAAATTAGCCAAATAAAACTACTTTAAGCATGCTGAATTTATAAGGAGAAAAAGTAAATTTATCAAACCATGTTTGCATTTAAAACTAACTTATTTATTAAATATATGAAGTATTAGCTACGGTTACTGAATTGAACTGATTGTTTCTGATCCACATGTCCTTCAAGATTTCAGAACTAGTAGACATCATCCTCTCACACTTCGTCTTTATTCATAGATTGTAAGAGGAAAACAAGCTTTCCTGCTTTAACTCTCAAATCAGTTTTCTTTGAAGGAACTAGTCTAGTTGAATATCAGAAATTAAGAAAATATTCTCTCTGTACTTGCAGAAGAGGCTACTGGTGTCAAAAGCTGGTTTAGCACTTCAGCAAACTCTGGTTTCAAGTGCTTAGCCAGTGACTTTCACTAGTTCAGCTGTTTGACTTTCTTTATAACATCAGCAGCAAATATGTACTACTTAAATATTTTTAAATTTAATTTAATTAATTTGAATAAATTATTGTAAGCTTGGGCCTTAACACAGGTTGTCATAAAGGTTTATTTTTTTAAAAAAAGTGTATTAAATTTAAATAAAAAATCTTACCTTTTAATTTAAAAAAACTATTTATATCCACCTTAAAAGAGTATATCTTCAAATTAATAGCAAGTATAATTTTAAAATAAATTCCTACTGCTGTGTGAATATCAGAATTTATGTTCCAGAGGAAATTCTGGTATTTCAACATTTGTTTTCATCCAGAATTGAGACAAAGGTGAAATATCAAAACTTTCCAGTGCAAAATTTCAATTCAGAAATGTTGGAACATTTCATTCTGATATTTTCAATTGAAGTGAAATGAACCATTAAAAAAAATCAAATTGAAACATTTCATTTCAAGCCAGGCCAATCCCATTATCATCCCTCCCCCTTGCCTTCCACCACACCTCATCCTCAGTCTCCCTGCCCAGGCACTCCCATTTCCCTCCTCCTGGCTCTTCAACTAATCTGTCTCCTCTCTCCCCCACTGGCTTCCAATCTGTCTCCCTTCTCTGGCTCCCCTTACCCAAGTCTCAATGCTCAGTCAGTCCCAGTTCTCCTCCCATACCTCAGCTCCTCACCATCTGTCTTCTCTAGACCCTATTCCCCCTGAACCCGGGTTCCTAGTCCCAGTCTCCTTGTCCAGCCAGTGCCAGTTTTTTTTCTCTCTCTCTCTAGTTCATCATCCAAACTTAGTGTCCACCTTCAGCCAGCTGGCTCTCGATCCCTTTTCCTCATTTCCCCAACCAGTTCCCACCCTAGCTCCCAGTCTCAGCTGTCCCACCCATCCTCCCTACTCCCAGTCTCCTTGTACATCTAGTCACAGTCCACCCTCCAAACTCCCAGTCACAGCTTCACCACCTCCCAATCACAGTATTGCCAGACTCCTTGTCCCAATCTACTTTTTCCCTCCTCTACAATTCTGCCCTTGTCCTCTCTGCATTCAGTTCCAACAGCTTCCACCTCCATGCTGACTGAGTGCTGGGGGGGGTGAAGGGGGGGATCACTGAATGCACAGAAAAGACAGGCTCCTTGGTCATTTTGATTGAGCAGCAGTTATAGGGAAAGTGCAGCTTCACCCCTGTAGCACTGGGCTGGAGCATGCTCAACCACTTGGTGGGGAATGCACACACACAGCTTGGCCATCCTTAGGAGCTGTGAGAGGCTCAGAATCTTCACAGATTTTAGCTATGTGAACTGCAGTTTTTCAATGGATTATAATAATTTGGCCAGACTTAGGGTGGGGATGCAAAAGGCACATCCCGATGCAAAGTTCTAGCCCTTACCAAATGTCAAGTCTCTATTCCAAAGCATGGGTGAGCTGGATGTGTTCAAAGAAAAAGTCCCCAGATTTTTTTTTAACATATGCAAAATAGTGTATTTTCCCCAGCCTCATTCTTGGAAATAGCTGAACCATTTTAGCTGAAATATTCTCAACATATTCAGCTGGAGATAGATGCCCAGCATGGAAAATTTCAGCCCAAATTATTTAAGTTTGGCAAGACACTGAAGACTGGCTCTTATAGTGGCAAATGTCATGCAACTTTAATAATAAGCAACACCACCAGCCCCGGTCAGTGATAATGCTTTCATATGTTATTCATAATGTAGATCTATTCTTAAAAGACCCTCTCCTGCAAAATGTTGAGTGTCAATGAGATGGATCTGAGAGTAGTTAACACTTGAGAGGATCAGTCCCAAAGAAATAAATATGTGTTGTACAGGCACAGGGATCTGTGGACTGAGAAGACTGGCATCCTAATTTACGTTTTGTGTGTTAAAAATAAAAAATAAAAAATCTACACTTCATACAGAGCCAAGTAAAGAAAACGTCAACAAAAGCATTCTCACTTGATTACTTTCCCTTCAGGTTTTATGGCAAAATATCAAGATGTGAAGTGATTACATACATTTTCCAATCCCGAACACATCCTTGTGTTGTAGGATCACTTATTCTTGGCTGACCAGTGATGCAGTAACAAATGAGATTAATGTTTTTTTTCAAGGTGGATTTTCCCTTGGCTAAATATGAACATTTGAAAAAGCATCTACATGATTTAATTGTTCTTACTGCTAGAGATTTTAAACAGGTTGAATAAAAAAACCTGTCTAATCCTGCAATAGCAATAATCTGCTCAAAATATTAGTGAGAAACCTCACAGCAGGGTTAAATATAAAGCCTACAGAGTTGAATTTCCGAACAAATTGATTTAAATAGGAATTCTCATTTTCTCTTAGGACAGAACGCTACCAGTGCCATGGCTCCCAGGTGCAAAATGAAGATACATGCACACAGACACACAAAGTCTTATGGTAAAACAAATATCCACAGTTTTCTTAGCAGAATCAACATGAGAACTGAATGCCTGGAAAGCAGTCTGAGAGGCAACCAGCTCAAACATGAAGTTCATCAGCCTGTTTTCATTGAAGTCAATGTCAAAACTCCATGACAAGAGGAGCAAACCTGAACTCCTACTGCAATAAACAAGATACCTGACTATTCAATTAGCTATCAAAGGCTTTTCCAAAGCCCATGTCTAAAAGGTGAATCAGGTCTTTCAACCAGCCCAATACCTTTAAACCATGACTTTATATATGCATACAAATCTTAGGTTTATTCTCTCTGCTGGGTTAATCTCCTCTTAATGGTTTTAAGTAATAACCTCTCAAAACAAACCTGAGTCCTGTATATGTTTTCTGTATTTAAATAAAGAACACAGAGATCTTTGAATTGAATAAATCAGATCACTGATTTTAGGAACCTAACTTTATTTCAGGTGCCCTAAATTTAGGTGCTCACATTTAAAAAAAAATTGGCCTGCATCTGTAATCACCAAAAACAACACTTTTTGCATTCACTGAGGATAACACTTTAAAAAAATCAATATTTAACAATAGATTTTCAACTCAATATAGGAGGCAAACCTACAAATTTGATTGGTAGCTAAAAACGCTCCACAGAAATAATCCTCAAACCACTCACCACACAAAGAGCCAGCTTCCTCCAGGACACAACTAACTTCCTCCAGACAATCCACAACATTAAAACCTCCTTCAGAACAACATCCTTACTACCATGGATGTCACCTCCCTGTACACCAACAATG
The DNA here is from genome assembly GCF_965152235.1 of Eretmochelys imbricata. NCBI lineage: Eukaryota > Metazoa > Chordata > Testudines > Cheloniidae > Eretmochelys > Eretmochelys imbricata. The sequence goes on from NC_135572.1 coordinate 149,657,344, forward strand.
ACAGCATTGTTGCCTGCCTCAGATATCTACAAGATGATGGACAATACTCAGCTATCCACCCCAAACACATTGCCAAACTCATCCATTTCATCCTCACCCATAACAACTTTACATTCAACAACAAACATTTTGTCCAAACCATGGAAACAACCATGGGCACTAACTAGGATGGCTACCCAATATGCCAACCTCTTCATGGGCCCCCTACAGGAAGAATTTGTGGACAAATGCACCACAAAACCAATGATATGCCTGAGATATATTGATATTTTCATTGTCTGGACAGACAACCTGAACTCCCTCATACATTTCTACCACAACTTCAACACCACCACCCATCCATTAAACTCTCTCTAGAACACTCCCACACTAGCATCAACTTCCTGGACAACATGATCAGCTTCATCAATGGAACCCTACAGACTACTATATGCAAGAAATCCATGGATCAGCACACCTACCTTCACAGATCCAGTAACCACCCCAAACACCCTAACAAATCTGTTATCTAAAGCCAGGAACTCTCATACCACAGAATATGCTCCAAGGAGAAAATCTGGGACACACACCTTAACACACTGAGAAGTAGATTGCATCGTTGAACAGGCCACCCAAATATCCCATGGGAACGACTTCAATATAGAAATAAAACTCCCTTTAACCACACACACCTAGTTGTCACCTACCACCCCACACTGGAACTCATACGGGATATTATTAAACAACTACAACCCATACTTGATGGGGATGACATCTTGACAGAAATCTTTCCCAAATCCCCTCTTCTGGCCTTCAAACAACCCTCCAACTTCTCCAAGCTCATTATCAGAAGCAAGCTCCCCACAGACCAGGACACACCAATTCAAAGTGGCACCAAACCCTGCCAGAACAACATATATGAAACCTGTAGACTTATCTCTGCTGCTGTTATGATCAACACCCCCTACAACACACCTTTCAAGATCCATGAGTCCTACACAGCTATCATAACATGTGGTGCTCATCCAGTGCACTAATGTCCCAGTAACAACTATGTGGGTGAAATGAGACAGTCACTATGCCTTCAAATGACTCTCACTGAAAATTGATAAAAGACAAACACCGTATCACCTGTGGGTGAATACTTCTCACAAAGTGATCATTCTGTATGTGACCTCTCAGTCCTCATCCTCAAAGAAAACCTGTACAACACCTTCAAAAGATGAGCCTGGGTGCTTACATTTGCTGGATACTAAGAATCATGGACTAAATTAATAAATACTGGATTTATGGTTTATTACAATGATCTATAACTCCTCCCACCAACTTTCGTTTTCTCGGTGCCCCCTGCCAATGACTGGAGAGTGTTAACTGGCCACTTCACCTTGAATGGTGTTAACCACTTATGCAAAACAATCTTTTCCACCTTGTATTTAGTTGTGACACTCTGAGTACATTTCCCAGACCTAAAGAAGAGCTCTGTGTGACCTCAAAAGCTTTTCTCTCTGACCAACAGGAATTAAATAAAAGATATTACCTCGTCCCTGTAAGGGGACATGTTATTCATTGACAAAAGAGAAAAATCAGTTTTGTGAGTTACTAAAGGTGTTTAATACGTTATAAAGTGGGAGTTCTCATTTTCCAAGGCTGTTATGCTTTGTAATGTAAATGTATTCATGAAAAGAGGGTCTCATGACTGCAGATGAATTGCGCTACATAAGAGAAAATAATTACTGCTGTTCTAACAAATGAGCTCAGCTATTTCAGCACATTTTATATAATGGTAGAGTTAAGCTGCTGGTGCAGGTGTTCTCAGATAGAAGGAAGTGTTTACTATTTTAAGTTTACTAATTTATAAGGATAATCTCTGTTTATTGTGGGTGCGGGGGTGAAGGAGTATTAGCACATCTGTACAGTCTGGAGAAGAAGTCAGTTTATAAAGGGAATAAGCAACACAAAGATATTTTATCCATCAATTCTCTGTTTTTAATTGCAAAATATAAGCTGGCTAGATAGCTCCTGCAATATTCTGTCCGAGCAAAGGAAGCTTACTTAACCTTGGGAATGTAAATATTTATGATGGAATTGGAAAAGAGTGCCACTGTAAAAACAAACTCCTACCAAAAGTAATAATAATACACTTTAATATCTAAGGTGCTCACTGATCATATAGAAGTCTCTGAGGGCCTCATCCAAAAGCCATCAAAGCCTACAGCCACCACTGACATTAGCCAGCTTGGGTCAGGCCTAAAATATGTGCCCCTCCCCCCCCCACCAACCCCAAACAAACAAACAAACAAAAAACGATTTCCAAAAGCAACTTCCCCCAGAAAATTCATGCAAGAATCACAACACAAATGAATCCACAACCATTGATGAACAAGCCCAAAGTAAAAAGGATTAAAAAAAGAAGTTTTAGATGTACCACTCTATGCAGTTGCAGACTATGACTCACCAGTGTTCTGCATCAATGAAAATAAAAAGATTAAATCAATGAAAATGTCAGAGACCAGGACACTTAACTAAAGTAAAACTGGGGTGTCAAATCCAAGGTAAAACAAGCCAGTATGGACTGAAATTTACATTCTACAAGACAGAAAAGCAATTGACACTGCCAAGATTATAGATTCATCTCCTAATAGAAATCAAAAAGCTGTTCTCAAAAGCAGTTTTATCAAAGGGCATTATGGTCCTTTCCTGGTAACAACAGAGCTGGCACTTACAAAAACATACTGTGTAAATTATTTTTATTTGCCACAATAGAATATATTTTCCCCCTTTCTTTAGTTGTTTCCTATAGTTTATTAATTAGTAGCTATGGAAAGGTTAATCTCCTTTTATGCTTCCTTAGCCCTGGTCTACACTAGGACTTTAGGTCGAATTTAGCAGCATTAAATCGATGTAAACCTGCACCCATCCACACGATGAAACCCTTTATTTCGACTTAAAGGGCTCTTAAAATCGATTTCCTTACTCCACCCCTGACAAGTGGATTAGCGCTTAAATCGGCCTTGCTGGCTCGAATTTGGAGTACTGTGGACACAATTCGACGGTATTGGCCTCTGGGAGATATCCCAGAGTGCTCCATTGTGACCGCTCTGGACAGCACTCTCAACTCAGATGCACGATTGTTTGCCGTTGCTCTGACGCAGGGAGGGGCGACTGAGGACACGGCTTACAGGGTTGGCTTCAGGGAGCTAAAATCAACAAAGGGGGTGACTTTACATCAAGGAGTATTTCAGGCAGGACTTCACGGAGGATTCCAATAAGAAATGGTGCACCTAATTTATTGTTCTTATTGGAACAAGGAGATTAGCCTGGCCTCTGATTGATACATGGCTAGATTTACCTCGCTGCACCTTCTCTGTGAGTGACTGCAGTGTGACCTAGAGGAATGAGTCCCCTAGACAGGGGAGGGGGGGAAGCAAATGAGTACAAAACAAGTCTGGTCTATTTCTTGTTTTGATCCATTCCATCTATCTTTTACATCTTTGGCTGGCAGCAGACGGTGCAGAAGGACTGCATGCCATCCACATCTCATGGCTGCTCGGCAGAAGATGGTACAGTACGACTGCTAGCCATCCTCATCTCTTGCCTGCCCGGCAGAAGATGGTACAGTACGACTGCTAGCAATCCATATCGCCTGCCTGCTCACCATAAGACGGTTCAATAGGACTGACTGCAGGACTAAAGAGAATGACCTGGTCAAGTCACTCCAGATTTAGTCCCTGCGCCCATGTCTGCCCAGGCGCTCCCAGCCGACGTGGCCAGGAGCACCTCGGACACGACAAGGACGGCTACCAGTCGTATTGCACCGTCTGCTGCCAGAAGGCAATGGGTTGCTGCTACTGTGTAGCAATGCCGTACCGCGTCTGCCAGCACCCAGGAGACATACGGTGACGGTTACCTGAGCAGGCTCCATGCTTGCCGTGGTATGGCGTCTGCACAGGTAATTCAGGAAAAAAGGCGCAAAACGATTGTCTGCCCTTCCTTTCACGGAGAGAGGGAGGGAGGGAAGTGGGGCCTGACGATATGTACCCAGAACCACCCGCGACAATGTTTTAGCCCCATCAGGCATTGGGATCTCCTCCCAGAATTCCAATGGGCAGCGGAGACTGCGGGAACTGTGGGATAGCCACCCACAGTGCAACGCTCCGGAAGTCGACGCTTGCCTCGGTACTGTGGAAGCACTCTGCCGAGTTAATGCACTTAATGCACTTAGAGCATTTTCTGTGGGGACACACACACTCGAATATATAAAACCGATTTCTGAAAACTGACTTCTATAAATTCGACCTAATTCCGTAGTGTAGACATACCCTTAGTGGAGTTCATATATCTGCATATAGTGACTTTGTCCTCTGTGTTTTCATTCCATTTTTCATTCTTATCAGATTATTTTTATGGTGTCTACTTCTTTATTTTTTGTTGCAACCTGCCATGGTACATTCCTCGTTTCTACCTAATTCAGTCTCCCATTGTTGCCCTTCCACCTACCCTTTGTCACCATTTCAGGATTGGAAAGTTATATTTTTACAGCTGATTGGAAAAATCAGATGAAACAGTTTTTGTTAGAATTTGCCAATTTGCTGAAATCAAAACATTTCATGGAGATGGTTCAATTTTGACCAAGTTCTAATGGCAACTGGGCTGAGGTTTCAAAACCTGCTTGGTCTCCTGCCGGCTCATATGCCTGGTTCATTGGCAGCCTGCCTTAAGGGTTTCTGGGAACCCCAGCTCATGGATCCACATCAGCCCAGTCAGCCAAGAATGAGGACTGCCTCAGAGTTGGAGAGACCAGGCCTTCCAGGGACTGTGGCTCCACGGTAGTCTGCCAGGATGACTGCCCTGAACCAGTGCTCCATTCCCTTTTGTAGAGAATTTTGAAATTTTAGCTGTTTGTTCCAAATTGGAGACAAAATAAATTATGAAATATTAAAATCTCAATTTGTATCTTATACTTGTACATTTATCAGAAAAAGGTTTAAATAATAAGAGGCCACTGTATACTAACAGTGTAATCAGGAACATCCCCAAGTTGTGGCAAGAGGGGAACATCCTCTCCCCTCAGTTCTAATCAAATTCTTCCAGAACCCCTCCCCAGCCACCTCCGGGGAAAAAACTGTGGGGAAAAAACGGTATCCTTTGCTGGGGAAGATCTGTCCTAGGTCAATACAATTAGATAAAGAAAAAAATGTGTACATCTCTCTCTCCAGATGCATCTGCACGGCATGCTTCATTCAGTGGCATGTAGCACATATATCCATTTTGACCCCCACCCCCAGCAAAGAAATAAACAGCTGGGAGGATGGTGAGGCACAGCTTAGGCAAGTAAAGACACACTTGAAGGGTATGGCTATGTGCTCAAGCACACATCGTATGCTGCCTCTGTCTATACTGCTATTTTTAGCAGCGTAGTGCCCTGATGCCTCCTTGCTGCTGGAGCCTCTCCCCAGAAAAGACTCCAGCAGCGGAGAAAGGCTTTGGCAGGAGGGAGGCAGCATGAAAGGTTCCAGCAGCTCCCTGCTGCTGGAGCCTTTCCCCCTCAGCAGGGAAAGACTCTGGCAGCTCTCTACAGCTGGATCTGTTTCCCACTGCTGCGGGGGACCTTTCCCCTTTGGCAGTGAGGAAAGGCTTTGGCAGTGGGGAGGCAACAGGGAAAGCCTTTCGAAGGGGGGAAGCAACAGTGAAAAGATGAGCCTTTCCCCACTTCCCCACTCCCAAAAGGCACCAGCAGTGGGGAACTGATGAACCCTTTCCCTACTGCCTCGCCTCTGCCAGAGCTTTTCACCAAAATATGTAGTGACACACTGCAGTTTGGATGCCATGTGCTTTTCACCGTGGCATGTAGCTATATGTACACTACACTCTGCCAAAAATGGTGTGAAGTGTTCATATAGCCACACACACATATACAAAACAATGTTTTCCCATATAATTAAAATAATCTATTTAAATGGCAATTCACTTTTACTTCAGCCAAAATTAGAAGTGGTGTCACTTTTTGTTACAACAAATAATAATACTTTCTGATGCTGAAAGCAGAGAACCAAATGAAGATTGTGTGCAATTGCACACTCATTTAAAAGAACCCTTATTTAACTAGAGATAGACCTTAGTAGCAGAATTTGGACCTGTTTACATATTTCCTGAAAGTTTCAGAGTGTGGAATAAGGGTTTTGTTTAGCCAATGGTAGAGATGTGGGCTCACTGTGAAGTTTGGATCCAGACCTAGACCCAGACATGAACTTCAAGTTCAGATTTCACTGTAACTGTTTCAAATGGCTGCTTCAGCATAACATATAATTTATCTTGTATTACAAGATCAATGCTCAGGACTAGGTTGCAAAACTAGGTTAAATATGCACATTTGTATAAGATGTCAGTCCTTCTTTCACCAGTCTCTGAAATCTCTTTCTGAATGTATCATTGTCAGCTTAAACTTAATATAGTTAAAACTAAGTTTTTTATCTTCTCTCCCAAACCTTCTTTTCTCCAGCTACACCTTCACGTCACTCAAGCCCAAATTTTTTACGACTCCTCCTCCTCACTTGCCTCAGGGCAATATACAAAACATGTTGCTTCTTCCTCCTCAACATTTCTCCCAGTCAAGTCTCTCTTTCAGGACTTCATGACATTCCATCTCAGCCACCAAATTATCTTCCTTTTTTGACCTCTCAAGCATACATATTGCCCCTTCAGTTCACACAAAGTCACCCTCCTCTTTCAATCCCTCCACCGGCTCCCCACTCGTTATCGGCTGGGCTGAAGCTATTTGTACTTCTTATTGGCACCTTCAATTAGCTTTATGTAATTCTACCCATCTCTACTCATCCAACCTGGTTGAGCTTTGTGTTGCCCAATCTCTGCCAATGTTCCCAACCTTGGCTAACAATTTGCTGCATCCTATCAGAGGCAGATAAAGGTCTCCTTGTCCCCTGGGCAAGGAGAAGGGCCCTGGGGCCAGAACTGTGGCCCTGCCATTGTTCTACCCCTTCCATCTGCGGCCCCGCCAATGGCCCCATCCAGTTCCATTTCTTCCCCCATGGCCCTGCCCCCATTCTGCCCAAGGCCCCGGGGCCATGGCAAGGAGCAAGAACTTCTCCAGCCCTGGGGCCTCAGCAGGGGGAGATTTTTCTGGGGCCACCAAATTGGACAGGGTCCCTGGGCACGGGCCCCATACACCCATGTGGTAATCCACCACTGCCTCCTGCACAATCAGCTTTGTACCTTCTTAAATGAGCTCCTTTGCCTGATGTGATCTCGTGCATGCTCTCATCCGCAAGGCTCTTACCCTGCTCACATTGAAATACCTCAGAGACTCATTTCTGCAGTGCTGCCTACAGACACTTTCTATTTGGCATGCTCCTTCCCCTAACCTCTATCTACTTGTTTCTGTCCTTAGACTACAAACTCTTTGGTGTATGGACCATCCACTCCTGAATGTCTTGACAACATACAGTGGATACAACCATATGCAAATAATAAGTAATAATACTAGGTAATAATAAATTTCCCTTGATTCAAAAAAAATCAATTTAGAAGGAAAAGTGGAAGCATGTTTTTGGAACTGTTCACTTCTAGTGGACCTTCAGGTGAAGGCGGTCTTCTTTTAAAAGGAGGGTCTTTTTTCTTTAAAAAGAGAATCTGCCACAATATTATTAAACATCCTGTATTTACAGTCAGTCATATGTTGGTCACCCCCACATCACACATCTAATGCATTAAGTGACCACTCCAGGAACATGAAATTATTGTTTGTTATTTGTATTACCACGCTGCCTAGCTGCCCCGGTTATTGACCAGGACCCCTTTTGTTAGGTCCTGTACAAAACACAGTCTTTGCCCCCAAAAGCTTATGATCTAAGACAAAAGACAATAGATGGGTTCAAACATATTAGCGGGGGAGTAGAAGGAAACAATGAGGTGGTTTAGCTCAAAATTTTACTCCAACAGCTAAACTGAAAAAGCACTTAGAACACTGACTGCTGGAGTTAAATGAGAATGACTGCAGGGCTGAAACCGATACAGTTATTGAAGCACTTACTGTTAGCTTTAAATAGGCTGGAGAAGGGAGGCTTGTTGGCCTGGTCACAGCATTAGAATAAAGGATAAATTAAAATTATTTCAAATTACTACACAGATCATCAAGTGTGTTTTCTACAGCCTGAGGGCCGGGGCGGAGGAGGGGGGGTGCAAAGAGAACAAAAACAAAACCACATTCTTGCAGTTGCACACTATCTTACTCTCTGCCCCCAGCCCCAACCCCACCACATGCAAATTGGAGAGGCAGTTTCAACAGCAACAGCAGCAAGAAAAAAAGCCATTATGTATATACTCTACAACATAAAAGTGCAAAAGGTATGTGAAATAAAGCATTTCTCCTTACACATTCCTGAATATTTTTTGTCTAAATCTGAGTCTCTGCCACTTTCAATACATAGACATATCTAATGAGTTTTATGTTTCCATAGCATCTTTCAAATTGGGAAGGGCAGAACATGAGATTAACTTCAAATTAACCACAAAGCATATAATTCCCATTAATGTTACTGAGAGATATGTGAATGCACTGCAAGGAGAACGGACTCCATAATATTTACTCAAAGGGTTCACAATGTGCTTGAAGAATCTGCATCTAAAGAAGTGGGGTTTTTACCAACGAAATCTTTTGCTCAAATAAATCAGTTAGTCTTTAAGGTGCCACCGGACTCCTTTTTGTTTTTGTGGATACACAGACTAACACGACTACCCCCTGATACTTGACACAATGTGCTTAAATGTTTATCTAAATAATCCGATATCTTGAAGTCTAGCATTTTGGGCTAAAAGTGTCAAAAATGTAGACTTCCCTGTGAAATCCAGTTTATCTTCTTATAGTGCCAGCCAGAAACTCTCTGAGAAGCTTACCTCTCACCTTTCAACACCTGAGGTTCTGGACAGAAACTGGAAATCAAACAACTTTTCAATTCAGAACCTTTCAAAAGGCTCTGGGAGGTGAGGATTTACAAATGAGTGAAGGTTTGGGCCGGCTAAAGTGAGGAGGCTTATTTTATATTAACAAGTGATGATGATGATGATTGATGATAAATAATTTGTATTTTAAAGAGGGTTTAATGCAAGAATCTCAAAGTGCCTTACCACTATTAATAAATTAAATCTTTAACATACCTTTTAGAGAGGGATTTAATATTACAATACACTCATCTACTTCAGTGATGAGAGCCATATAAATAAATGATTATTCCTTTTTTATAGATGGAAAAACTTGTGACCCAGAGGTTAAAGTTACTTGCCCAATGCCCCACAGGAACCCAGGAATATAACCCAAAACTCCTGACTCTCGGTTACATGATTCAACTAATTAGACAACTTTCCTCTCCCTCAATTTTTAGCTGAACTGATTCAATCCTACATATTTAGGCAACACTCTACCAGGTCAGTTTGAGCTTTGATACAATATCAAGGGCGAAGTAGTGGTTACAATGCCAATGATTCTACCACAGTTCAAAATTAGTTCTCTGACTGCCCCATGCTTAGGCTGGCCATGGTGACTACTCTGTGACAGAGAATTTAGAAAAAACAAAACCACACTGGGGGGGGGGGGGGCGGAAGGAGGAAAACAACTTCTCAATTAGAATGTACCTAGAAAAAAAGAAGGGAAAGTACATCTTTATGTTGTGCAAGTTAAGCACCTTATAGGTGACTCAGTTTCCTTTCACCAGTAACTCTTGCTATGGAAACACTGTTTGTTTGGTTTTTTAACTGATGGACACAAAATGTGACAATTTGGGGAACCTGCCTGTAGCACTTATGAATTCAGGTTGATTTTATGAAGTTGTTATGAACTCGCTGTATCATGGAATGCTTGTATGGACTACAACACATACCTACCAGTCCAGGGACAATTGAGAGTTGTTAACCTTAACAACTGTAATCTGACTGAACCATTGATCTGCTAAGGAGGTTGGCTGGAGCTGAGAGAAATGACTTTCTCCAACTTTTCTGCATGGAAGAGGAAATGGAGAGAATGGAAAATCCCCAAACTGGTCCAAGGGACAGAGGCAACAAAGCAGAGATTTTAAAAAGGATTCCCAGAAGGAACAGAGGAGGAAGGCTTTTGGAGTGACAGAAACTTTTGGACAGAAAGAAGCATGTTTCTGTAGCGGGGGGTATGGTTTAGTGGCAGTCCAGCCAAGGCCAGAAAAAGTTAGTTGGCCTGAAAAGGCTCCATGATTCTAAAGAGAAGTCATGAGCTGCAGGCAACGGATCCTGGACATCAACAAGGACTTTTCCCAAGCGCAAAGAACTTTCGAAAGACAGGGAAATGCATATCAGTGTGTATATTATTTTGTATACATCTGTGTAGCTCTTGTGCTGGTAAGTAAAGAGTAATGGTGTTTTAGCATCCTGTTAAAGTCTGTTGGTGTCCCCTGAAGAAGAAACTGTAAACCAGAAGGCTCGCACCTTTGGGGTGATTCTGGAGAATGCGCAATAGCTGCTGTGAAGGCTTGTGAGAGATGGCCCTAGTTTCAGGGCCTAGGCAATTGGACCCTGGAGTCCCCAGTGCCAAAAGAGTTGTCAGACAGGAGGTCTACACCTGGAGTGTGTGTGTGGAAACCCCTACCAGGAACAGTGCATAAACTATGCCCAGACCAGCAAGCTAAAGGCATGTGGCATTCAGAGTTTGGATCCCATCACAGCCATAAGATGAGTGTCCAACAGGGGGAGCTGAACTAGAGCTGTGACAAACTGAACTGAACTAAGGGGAACTTGGGGAGGAGCAGGGGGATGGGGGGGCAACAAAGGTTGAATTTACTAAGAATGTTTCACAGGGTTAATACAGAATGATATGTGCTGGGAAAAGGTGTTCACAGCTGCTGCTTATTCAGAAGCAAAATGTTCTTTCTTAGCTGCTGTGTGCCACAACCTTCAGGGCAACCACTTGGCAACTCAACTAATAATGAGATAGTAAGTGATTTAAATTGATGATGTGTGTTGTCAGTTACCCTTCTATCAATCCAGTAAACAATTATTTGTCCCTTGAAGCTTCTAACAGGACAGCAACAGTGTCAGCACTGAAATGTCCATGCAGCTTCTAAGACAGTAAGTTTCTGTGCTGCAAGTTATCTTTACACGTGTGCTGAAAAATACAAGCCCAAAGTTTTTTTGCTACTCAAACCTAACAACTGAAAGTGTCCATGTTGCGGAAACTCATTCCAGACCCCAGTCTATTACTCCCTACTTAGTGTCCTGCACTTTGCTAACTACCTATGTCCGTGCTCCTTTTGTCTCTTTCTACTTCTTACAACTGTTTCTTGTTTCAGTGATGCCCCATCTGCCTGGGACAGCCTTCTTCTGTATGTCTAGCAGCAGCCTCACTTTCCTCCTCATGACACACGTCTATCAGCTAGCTCTCCTGCACTAATCTAGGTTCACATATTGCTGTGGTAATGATTTAAAGTAATTATTTTTTTTTAAGAAAACCTAAGGATTACTGTAAGATTAAAAACTTGGCTGCCATGGTCATAGCAGTCTCAGAAATACCTGAGATAGACAGAAGAAAGAGTCTGTAACCCTTAATACACAAACAACAAAAGCGCTCCTTGGCGCAGGGCCTTTGCCTTATTTCCCTGGCAGCAAAGCACCATGCACAACGACGGCACTATACAAACAATAACAGAAGCCTGCAAAACTGACTTCAGTGATGCAAAAATATAAATGGAACTTACCTCTAAGACAAAAAAAGGTCTAATTTTACATACATAAGGAGTTTTAAGTTAGTTAACTAGAACTCTACAAATCAACCTTATTTCAGTAGCTATTTTCTAATAAATGCCAACATGATTGCTCACAGGACCAACCTGTTTTCCACTGAGTTCAGTAGGAGCAGGAATAGTCCATACGCAGCACTGTTGCCTGCTATTCAGTGGGACTTCATATTTCAGATCACGTCAGTACTTGCAACTGAGATGTGGGGAATGAAATACTATGCCAGCTGAGAAACTAAGTACCTTTATATTTACAGATAATGCTACAGATCAGATAAGACAGACAAAATTAAGAGGGGACAAACTGGTTTGGTAATTTAAACATGAACATTCACAATATTCCTTGAACTGAATCTAAACTTTATTCTGGTTCAGGAAAGTTTTATTAAGGGAACAGAGGGAAAATCACAGCTTGTTCTGGAAAATTAAAAATGGCAAAGAACTGAAATGACTGATTAAAGTCTCCCAGAAGAGGGGTGGCTGTCTCCTTCTGACACAGAAAGCAGGAGCAGGTCATAAACACTCTAATGGGGTGAATGGGCCATCTTACTATATTTTGTTTGAAAAGACTTGAAAATCAAGGGGAACAAACATCTAAAGCTGGGCCGATAACTGATTTTTGTAGTTCAGTGAAATTCCAAAAAATTGGGGGAGCAAATCATCAAGTGATGACCCCATTTTTTCCCCAAAGTTTCAGTTTCAGCAAACAAAAAAAAAAAGAGTTTTTTTTAAATTTAAAACAAAATGAAAAAATTTGAAATGAAAATTCATTTCAAATAAAAATATTGAAACATTTTGTTTAGAAAATGTCAAAATGTAATGTTTTTATTCTTTCAGATTTTTTTCCCAGGGGATGGTTTGCAACTGAAACAATTCAGAGAATTCAACACAAATTCTTGGAATGCTTTGGCCCACCCAAATCAGCATTTTTCACTGAAAAAAGTTTTGCTTGAAAAATATCTCCCAGCTCTACAAACACACTTTGGACTGAACACCCACAAAGCTGAAGGGGAAGAACTGAGAGTCAGTCACTTCCCTGGAAAGGAAGACCAAGACATCCTAAGACAACCACACAATACATTTGGGGAGTGAAATCATGTTGAGAAGGGGTTTGTGTAGGGATGAAGGATGGATGGGAGGAGGAAGGACGCAAAGTTTCACACATATCCTGAAAAATCTGAATATTTTGAGGCATGTATAAAGCACACCTACAAATCTTTCAAGATTCTCCCATCACTATCCAAAATATCATGTTTATTCAACATTTCTGGATCAGGGATTTAGTGTATAATTCTCAAAATGACAGCATTCCTTATTGTTCTAAGGAAACAACTTACAGTGTAAGCATACAGTAAATAGTAAAGGGGGATTCAAATTTCTTCAGTAGCATCTTTAATTCAGATCATGTCTTGCCTCAGAAAATGCCTCAGTGACAGAGGCTTATCACGATACCACCTAATTATTGCTCAATCTACAGAGAATATCCGCAACAGACTTCATAGGGATGTTACCAATTAGATCCAACATGAAGTGCTAGGTCCCTTTTCAAATGTTACAGCAGTGGCTTTCAACTACTGACATTCAAATGTAGGCCTCATCTTCAGTGTACTTCTTTAAAAATTTATGTATCTGACCTGACTTTTGCATTTCTTGAGATAAAAATCATGCTCTGAATACTCTGTTTTTCATGGCAGCTAATTTGAATATAACTGTTATTCCAAAGTACAAGGGATGATTATATTCTACTGAATTTTTTTAATGAGTCGCTAACAGTACTGAAAGTCCTTTGGGAGGGTGGACTGCAAAATTGGCTTCTTTTATATGTCTATATTATGAAGATATTACAGCATACTGAACTGCTTTCCTTCTTGAACTAGCTCAGATAAGTTAAGTTTCTGTATTGTTTGAACCCAGTGATGGAATCAGTGAAGCAGTGTGTACAAAGTTCCTCAGAGCTCAGTTACTCTGTCTCATTGCAATCATTATAAATATTCCACTGGATAGCCAGACATGTAGTTAATGAAAAATTTCAAAACTTGGGATGAAAGATACTCTCTTGCTATGAGACATCACTTGTTTCCAGAAACAAAACAAATATCTGACTCTGACTTCTGACAGCATCTGTGTGGCCTTCTCTTGCACTAAATTATACCCTGATGTTAACATTCATAGAAGAGTCTGTCAAATAATCCATCCTTTCAAACTAACGGTACAAAAATAACTGCCAAGTTAAATTAGAAACAATCACAGCCTGCTTGGTTAGCATATGCAGGGCTGCTACAAAACAACCTTATGTACAACAAATCTGATAACTAAGGGACGTGGGAGCAACTTCTGTCCCTAAATACATTTTATCTGCTCCTCTGAAGTCAATAAGAGTGTCATGGTGTGTATGAAGATCAAATTTTGAACCTAATGTTCCCGAAGTTGAAAAACATGGCAAGCCTTAGCATTCTAAACTTCTCCTTGCAATAAAGTTACAAACAGGTCAAAAAGCTACTGCACTGGAAAAAATAGTTTAAGAGAATACCTAATGGTATAAGCCTTGAGTGACTATTCATGTCGGGATCTCAGAAGCCTTACTGATAAATGAATGAGACCAAATATTGACAAGGCATACAGCAGGTCACTAGCTAGAGGATTTATTCCATTTGATACCATTTCATGTGAGGTGTAAATGGTGAAAAGAAAGGGAAGGTTTTTTCCTTCCTCCTGTAGAACTTCCAAACTCTATCGGTGAGACTCTCCCTCCAACGCCCTTTCATCTCCCCCTCTCCTGAGCTTTGCTCCCTACTCCACCTGTGATGCTTACACTGTGAGGCTGGGCTCCTTCTGTGCCATTCAGCACTGTCCTTCCACAGCACTTACCTCTTCAGATTTGTAATTCAGAACATGCAAGTAGGCAACTGCCCTTTCTAAGGACTGAAAGAGACTCAGTATCAGGACACCAAGCTAAAAATGCATTTCCTGAATTGTGACAGACTTACAGAGACGCATGTCCTGATACTTAAACATTAGTTGTGTAGGTAAGAAACTGTTGTGAAAGACACCATCTTCCATAATTATATTGGCAATCCTTTCTGACCAGATATTAGGCTTTTAATTAGTTGGTCCATTATTTGCTTATATACATGAATAAAAACTCAGTATGAAATTGTACCATTGTAACATAGTCACAGAACACCTGGGCAACAAAACATGTAAGTAGAGAATAAAAGATACAGAACGGAATTTTTAATGAACATATAACACTTAAGGAATTGTGAACTTATTTCCTGTAATGTCTTTTACATGTCCCCATGCTACAAAAACATTATTCTCATTCTATGCTTCTCACTAGAATTCTCTCTATATTTAGGTATTGCAGTAAAAAAAACAAGCAAAACAAGTAATGAGTGATTTTATAAAAGCAACTGACAGGATTCAAGTATCCATCACTGCCATTGTGTTCTGTTTTTTAATCTGGGGATACAAGTTTCACAGGACTAATACTGACTCATTCCAGAAACAATATTTAATAGAACACGTACAGTAACTTTAATCACAGTTGTATAGCACAGTGCCATTATAAGAGGCATATCATAGCACGTAGTTTTGGATATGTAAAAAAGATTGTTTTGTCTTTCCAGTTATATGGGTTTTGATACCACCTACCGATGAAAGAGACCAGCATTTTTTTCTATCATGTTTTCCCCATTGATAATGTCACAGTGTCAGGCAGCAGTATTAAATTAGGTGTGCAGAATCAGTACTTTAAAAACGTCTTCACACTATATTTCCTCTATTAAATGGTCATTAAAAGTGGCTACACATATGACCTTAACACAATAAGAAAAATAATGTCATAAGAATGTTCAACTGGGGTCAGACCAATGGTTCACCTAGCCCAGTATCCTGTCTTCCAACTGTAGCCACTGCCAAATGCATCAGAAGGAACGAATAGAAGGGGATAATTCCTAAGTTATCCATACCCTGTTGTCCAGTCCCAACTTCTGACAGTCAGAGGCTTACGGACCACCAGAACATGGGGTTGTGTCTCTGACTGTCTTGCCTAATAGCCATTGATAGACCTATCCTCCATGGACTTATCTAATTCTTTTTTGAACCCAGTTATAATTTTGGCCTTCACAACATCCCCTGTCAAGAAGTTCCACAGATTGACTATACATCAAACACAGTTCTCCAGACAGCCTGGTAGAAGTGTCATTAGAAATAGTTCTTGAGATAGCTATCAGGGAAACGGGTAGTAAGAAAAAGGGAAGTAGCCCCCTTTGGTCTAGGACCTGTGATATACGAATCCCTACTAACACTCAAAAGTCCCAGTACTATTATAGCAGCCACAGATTTGCCGAGATGGTTCTATATGCTTGCTCACCATTTCCTTGTTCTGCCTTTTGTGAATCATGTTATATTTAACAAACTTTTATACTAAATCCATCTCCAAAACATCCTTGTGTGTTTTTCTTTTGTTAATCTGAACCAATAAAACATTTTATTCACACAAATTAAATGTACATCCAGAACTGTTTAGTTTATGCTAATGCGCTCAGTCGTGTGAATAAGAGCTAGAGGACTGGGCCCACAGTGCTTACAGAACAGCCTAGATCACCTGTTCCGCACATTTCCATTAATATCTAATTGGTTTTTAATATTTTCATCAGTATTTCCATTTGTAAGAGACAGTATTATCCATCTATACAGTTTGATACAAGAAAAAGATGTGAAGAAAGCTGAGAGTGCCAAACAGTATTTAAGGAGTTTTTTGCTAGAGTGCTTTGAATTTTCCATTTATCCACTTTTTTTTCCACTTTAATTTGAAAAAAACAAAACAAAATTCTAACTTCTCCGAGTGAAATGAAAAGATGTAATTCTGTTATCTTTCCATGTGTTATGTGTTATTTTAGGAGAATTTAAGGAATCTAATTTTTGGTGACTTTTTTCAGATGATCAACAGTTTCTTATTTCTTTTAAGTGTCCTTAAGATTTGAACTCTAAGTGCATCTTTTCTGAGTGTGCATTAAATTAGACGCTACCTGAGATGAATTTGAATATCTGAGAATCCTAAAGGGAAGCTCAGAGATATGATTAATAAAGAAATGCTCACTTTGCCATGCTTTTCAAATGCTGAATAAACGAGGAAGCATAGTTATGATTTTAGCATTGAGTTTTTAGATCAATTAAAAAAAAGACAAATGCAGCTCACAGATTTAAAAATAAAAATTGGAAAAATAAGCTGTTACAAAACTAAAACCAATAGATGTGCTTCCATATATATTCCACATATCCTCTTCCCTCTGCACTCTACAAAACATAGAGCTAACCAAACCTACCAGTTACCTTCTAGCTAAAGCTAAGAGGCATGTCTCTGTCTTCATATTTCTTTATCCATATACTCCTTTTGTTTTCCTAGCTTTCTTCTTGCATTGGCACCCACTTTACCAGCATTTTTTAAATGATTCTTCCCTCTTTTCTCCGTTATTTTGGGGTTCTGTTCTTGGTCACCTTTTCTCTTTCTAGAGCCATGTGGGGAGATTATAAACACCATCTCTAAACAGGTTTCAGAGTAGCAGCCGTGTTAGTCTGTATTCGCAAAAAGAAAAGGAGTACTTGTGGCACCTTAGAGACTAACCAATTTATTTGAGCATAAGCGAAAGAGTTATACCATTGGTTAGTCTCTAAGGTGCCACAAGTACTCCATCTCTAAACAGATAACTCCCAAAATCTTTTCCTTTAAAACAATCTCTCACCCTCCATCAAGTCTTATGTTTCTAGCTGCCTTACTGACATCTATTCTATGGTGTCCTGACACCATATCCAATTTATTCTCTAGAAATCTGAACTTCTATTCTTTTATCCTAAATCCTTTCCCCCATTTCATTAGCAATCTCCACTGACAAATCCAAAATTCTTATTTCTCAACAATCTTAAACATCTGGCCTTTCACTCGAGTCTTCACTACTAAAAGCCTGGTGTGTTTGTCATGTCTTATCTTGATGGCTGTGGCCCTGATTCAGAAAGATACTTAAGCATTTGTATAACTGTAGGTACATGAGTAGTACCATTGAGTCAATGGTGCTGCTCACACATTTTAAGCAGTAATTTTCCCAAGTAACTTGCTGAGTCAGGTCCTGTAACTTTCTCTTATCTTCCCCTTCATGTCACTTTTTTCCTCACAACTTTGATCATGTCACTCCTCCTTCAAACTGACGCTATCCCCAGTTTCTATCATGTTACCACCAGTGTACAGAATAGCCTTCCAGGCATTCACTAGTACCCTCTTTCCTTCAAATGCTTCCTCACAAATCACATATTGAAATAATCCCTTGTCTTTTTTTATGCTCAGTAATACAGTCTCATCTATCCTTAGCTGAAGCATTGTCCTGTTTTTTCTTATAATATTTCATCCCCAATACAACTAATAGTGTCCATCCATATGATTCGCCTTACAGGAATAGGAAAGTACTGTAGATTATAAACTCTTTGGGGTATTGTGTTGTGTCTTTATGAATATTTGTAAGGTACCATGCAAATTAGACATGCTATATTATTATAAACTACTTGTAACAATTCTATAGTGCAGGGCAAACAAAGTGAAATGGACAGAAAACTGAATATAAATAAAAGAGAAACTGATTAGCCTATTTTAATTTTCCATGCTAAGAGAAATGCATAAAGTAAGCAACCTGCACAAACACACTGAAATGTAAAATAGAATTAAGATAATATTTCAGTGGTAATAACCTTAAATTGTCATTTTGAACATAAGTAACGTAGTTTCCATTTTTAAAATATCATTTTAATTCCACCAGCTCTATTTAAAGCATTATTAGTTGCATTTTTGACTGGTTCATAGTCCAAGAGTGGCATTTTTATTGTTTTATTTTCAGTAACATTTCCATTAAAAAAAAAAGGGGGCAACTGATTTAAAAAAAAAAAAGATGTAGCAGATGAGTCTCTTTGCTTCTAGCAAGAGTTATAAATGTTGCTATTGACCTTATCAACTCTTGTTAACTCTTGTTAACTCTTATTTCTCCTTAGGGACCCTGAAAACTTCAATTCCAAACTCCCATATCACCCTGGCTTCCTTAGGACACATCACATTCCCAGAAACTCAGATTCACCCTCAACAAGTCCTTACAAAATATTTTCACTAGAGAAGGTTAAATTGGAGAGAAAGATGCATTCTTATATTCCAAATTATGTTGTCACCAGAAATTTAAAATGAAGCATAGTCAAATTGTACAACTGGGTACACAATACTTTATTCTGCAGCAACTATGGGTTTAATAATGTATATAATTTTATTGCATTGTACTTTGCGTTTTAAAACTAAATTTTATAACTATTATTCATGGTTATTTCTAAATCACAGTCATTATGTTTCTGATTTAGTGCATGCCCATGTATTGTGCAAAACACCCAGGCTCAACTCAAGTGAATGGAAAAACTTCCATTCATTTCAGTGGAGCCAAGATTTCACTCCAAGACAATATAGCCCTACTGACTGTACGTATTCTGGACCTAAGTTTATAAACTTCCTGTGGGCAACTGCATGTCTAATTGAAATGTTTGTACATATCAACAGTTATGCATCTAAAGTCACTAGACACTTACATGTGTAAGCACCAAAACTGTGCATGAAAAATTAAGCATGTGATTATGTACACACTGCTATGCATAAGCAATTTAGAAAAATTAAATTCACAATATTAAAATGTTCTGTATACACAACGATCTGCATACAATTACTTTTTTATGATTTTGTTACATATAATTTTAATCAAAAAGTGTGCACATTTTTAAAAATGTGGTTTATGTTTAAAAACTGTATGTTCACATCGTATACAGAGTATCTAAAGATCCACACATATACATTCTGCATGTGATTTTGCATGTAAGTTATACATTAATTACATATGGCATGTTGAGTGAGTATGTGCGAGGGAGAGAGAGCACCAGAAACTAAGCACAGGTAGCTTCTCTACTTGTCTATTTATCTAGTATCTTTTATTGCATACACCACATGGTATCAGTGTGCCTCCCAGCAATGCATAAGGCGACATGACGAACAACTGTCTCTCATACTAAAAGCTGAACACAAAACTTTCAAGACATACGTTTCAAAAAATAAAAGTGCAGAAATTGTTATTTTGTACAGGCTTTACTGAATTCAAGTGCTGTAGGTCTTTCAGTGGTTTTACAAGTTTCTCAATTCAATGCTGGTTTATACTGTGTTAGCAAGCTGACACAAGCCCAATAGAATGACTTTTGATAGATTTCAGATCCAAAAGCCTCCCTGGATTTCTAGGTCTCAGAAATGCAAGACCTAATCCATCTGGAAACAGTTATTGCACTAGTCCTCAGACTCTTTCATTCAGTTTTAGAAAGATAACACTTTTGTGCCGTGAAGGCATCAGCAAACCAAGGTGCTTAAGAACTGGACGATAGGGGATAGCAGAAGCATTTACTGATTCAAGTGAAAAGCTGAGGTAACCTCAGGCTTCGATTTGGGGCAATTGTAAGAATGCTCTTACATGAAAATGCAAATAGCTGGAGTTATGGATAATACCACCTCCCTTCCCTTTCTTCCTCTCTCCACCAATGTCATTTAAAACCTGATGCTATGAGTCAGGATTTCTCAAGAGGCATCTCACTTCTGGCAATTTTGCAATAGCTGATTATAGTGATTGGAAGACACTGGCAACTTAAGTTATTAGAAAGTGCAAAGAAAAATTATAAGCAGCATAAAGAAAGAAGCAGCATAAAAGGCTTTGGAAATGACCCTGGGATTCTATGATGCCTCTGAACTCAACATCCTTGAAAAAAATCCCAGTATATATCATGTGTATTTGCAAGCAACATAGCTTCTCTTTTTTCCAAATATGGAAACAAACCTGAATAAATAAGAAAACACAGATCTAACCCAGCAGGGTGTATATAAAAAATGAAGCCTTGAAAAATATATTTCTACCATTGTCCTTTATATTGTACATTGCATTTCCACTATTTAAACCACTAGACATCCACTGCTGGTTCAAGTTTTGACAGTGGATAATCAATAAGGTGAATATGAAAGTTCACATTATAATGTGGTTCTCCATTTCAAATGTATGTGTTACAGTCATCTGGTACATTGGGCTGAAACATGAAATAAAGAGAAATACTATTGGCTCAGAATCCGCTATAGCTTTCTCCATGCATTAACTAAACCCCCAAATTCACCTGTGAAAATATAACTACTCTATATGAAAGGTGAAAGACAAGAGGCACTTATAACTTCCATACAAACCCCTTCCCCCCACCACTTGAATTGTTAATAGCACATTATGGTTGCACAGTCAAGACACTAAAAAGTCATCAAAAGCCCCATTCCTGGCTGCAATCCAGACCAGTGAGGGGCTGTGTCACCCTTGACTTGCAACCTGCCATGCTTCATAATGCTTTGCTGCTGTAGCTCCCAAATCAGCTACTTGCCGTCTGTCAGCATGCAGGTCACACCCTGAGAGTGTGTGTAAAGTTATAGCCCTAGTCCAGCAACTCTGATCCCAGAAGCCCCTCAGGAAACACCGGCCACATTCTGGCTTCCAGCAGCCTTGGTTACTATTTTGCAGGGTGACCACAACACACTCCCAGTTTCAAATTTTCTATTGTGTGTTCTACACTGTCCAGCCCTCTCCTGGACAGTCCATATATATTAGGTTTGTTACCCCTCTAAGGGGATCAACATACAACAGTCTGCTACCTTAAATGAAGTTACCCAAACAATTCACAACACTGGATTCGTTTTCATTAAAGAAAAAAAACAAGTTTATTTAACTATCAGGAGATAGATTTTAAGTGAATATAACTATAAGGCATTAAGGTCAGAAATGGTTACAAGAGAAATAAGCCAACTAAACTTAACAAACTAGATTTGGTTCAAGTAGCATGCAGACCAAACTCTCAAGCCAGGATCTGCTCCAAAAGTCCAATGGCTGTTTCTTTTTCGTTTTTTTCCCCTTAGGTGAAAAGGAGAGAGATGAATGCGGAGAGAGAACTTTGGGTGATGGTTCTCCCACACATTTTTATAGTTCAGACACCTTTTGAAACCCTTGTTTTCCTGAGGGCTACCCCTAATTAAAGTTCATTCCAACTGTGAGGTTGGAATCAAGGAGTTCTGGTGATGAAAAAGATTCCACACTGTTTGATAAGGTGCATATAGAATCATAAAATCATATGACTGGAAGGGACCTTGAGAGGTCTTCTAGTCCAGTCCCTTGTACTCATGGCAGGATTAAGGACTATCTAGACCATCCCTGACAGGTGATTGTCTAGCTTGCTCTTAAAAATCTCCAATTATGAAGATTCCACAACCTCCCTAGGCAATTTATTCCAGTGCTTAACAACTCTGACAGTTCGGAAGAATTTTCCTAATGTCCAACCTAAATAGTCCTTGCTGCAATTTAAGACCATTGCTTCTTGTCCTACTCTCAGAGGTTAACAAGAACATTTTTTCTCCCTCCTCCTTGTAACAACCCTTTATGTACTTGAAATCTGTTATGTCCCCTCTCAATCTTTTCTTCTCCAGACTAAACAAACCCAGTTTTTCAAACTTCCTTCATAGGTCATGTTTTCTAGACCTTTAATCATTTGTGTTGCTCTTCTCTGGACTTTCTCCACTTTGTCCATGTTTTTTTTCTGAAATGTGGTCCTCAGAACTGGCACAATACTCCATCTGAGGCCTAATGAGTGCAGAGTAGAGCATTTACTTCTTACTTTACTTTCCAATTATTTATTGTGTCTTCCTTATAACACTCCTGCTAGTACATCCCAGAATGATGCTTGCTTTTTTGCAAGTGTTACACTATTCACTCTTATTTAACTTGTGATCCACTATGACCCCCATATCCCTTTCCACAGTACTCCTTCCTAGGCAGTCATTTCCCATTTTGTATGTGCACAATTGATTGTTGCTTCCTACGTGGAGTACTTTGCATTTGTCCTTAATTTCACCCTATTTACTTCAGGCCCTTTCTCCAGTTTGTCCAGATCACTTTGAATTTTAATCCTATGCTCCCAAACACTTACAACCCCTCCCAGTTGGCATATTCCACACACTTTATAAATGTACTCTCTCTGCCGTTATCTAAATCATTGATGAAGATATTGAACAGAACTGAACCCAGAACTGATCCCTGTGGGACCCCTCTCAATATACCCTTCCAGCTTGACTGTGAACCACTGTAAATCACTGATGATTACTCTCTGGGAATGGTTTTCCAGCTAGTTATGCACCCACCTAATAGTAGCTCCATCTAGGTTCTATTTCCCTAGCTTCTTTATGAGAAGGTCATGCGAGACAGTATCCAAAGTCTTACTAAAGTCAAGATATACCACATCTAGTGGTTTCCTCCTATCCACATGGCTTGTTGCCTTATCAAAGAAAGCTACTAGGTTTGGGGTTTTTTTGTATGACTTGTTCTTGACAAAGCCATGCTGACTGTTACTTATCACCTTATTATTTGCTAGGTATTTGCAAATTGTTTGCTTAATTATTTGCTCCATTATCTTTCTGGATACTGAAGTTAATCTGACTGGTCTGTAATTCCCGTGTTGTCCTCCTTCCCCTTTTTATAGATTGACATTATATTGGCCCCTTTCCACTCCTCTGGAATCTCTCCGGTCTTCCATGAGTCTTTGAAGATAACTGCTAATGGCTCAGATATCGCCTCAGTCATCTCCTGGCATATTCTAGGATGTATATCATCAGGCCCTGGTGACTTGAGGACATCTAACTTGTCTAAGTAATTTTAACTTGTTCTTTCCCTATTTTAGCCTCTCATCCTACCTCATTTTACCTGGCATTCACTGTGTTAGATGTCCAATTGATACTAACCTTTCTGGTAAAAAAACAAAAAAGTCATTTAGCATTTCTGCTGTTTCCACATTTTCTGTTATTGTCTTTCCCCCCTCATTGATTAATGGGCCTACCCTGTCATTGGTCTTCCTCTTGCTTGTAATGTAGTTGTAGCAAGTTTTCTTGTTACCCTTTATGTCTCTAGATAGTTTAATCTCGTTGTGTGCCTTGGCCTTTCTAATTTTATTCCTATATACTTGAGTTATTTGTTTATATGCATCCTTTGTAATTTGACCTAGTTTCTACTTTTTTTGTAGGACTTGAGTTTTAGATCATCAAAGATTTCCTGTTTAAGCCAGGGTGGTCTCTTGCCACACTTCCCATCTTTCCTACACAGTGGGAGACTTTGCTCTTATGCATTTAATGGTATCTCTCTGAAAAACTGCCAATTCTCAAACTGCTTTCCCCCTTATTTACCAAAGAATGGCCACTTGATAGGTGACTACCCAACAGTTTTGAGAATGCCTGGTTAGAGGCATCAGCTCATCCTTTATCTTTGACAAACAGGTTTAACCCACTCCCCAGGCTTGTCTGGTAAACACATTTCAGTCATGATTTCAGCTTCTGTTTATAACTTTACCTATAATGTTAGTACACATATTTCATCAGGATAGTATTGACAAGTGTGTTATTAATTTTTGAATGATACTTCGCAAGGCATACTTTGTACAAAGATTATTACAATAGTGTGCACGGTGTGCATACAGGGATGCATTTTATCACATGCCCCCGCATCAAATAATTTATAATAGTCATTGGAATGATTACATACTATTTAACAAAATATTACAATAGAGTAGATTCTCAGCTTGTGTAAATCAACTGAAATTACTCAAGCGTTTGCTGATTTACACCAACTGAGGATCTAGCTAATATCGTCAAATATTTTCCCCTACAAGCACAGATACATATGCCCACTTGCAGTATGGCTTTTGGATTTGGTGGATCAAACATTTGCCTAAGGGCTGTTCGGTAAGTGATACAAAGGGTGAAATCCTGGCCATTTAAGTCAATGGCAAATCTGCTATTGTCTCCAATTGAGGCAGCATTTATACAGAAAGTAGACTGGACATGGAGATGTTTTTTAAACTCTTTGGTCTTTGGTCATTCTCCCAACATGCCAGATAAAACAGCTCTTACTGTAAAAATATTTTTAATGAAATTAAGAAAATTGCTTTGACAGCAGATGATCATATCATATAAGTCTTTTGACTGGTAGAAAACAGGACGTGTTACTACCATGTGACAGAGGTCACAATTTGAACAATAAAATAATTGTTCTGACAAGTTAGACTGTAATACAATGAGGCTAATCCCGGTGGTACCAATACATAAAAAGTTACAACTTAGAAAAAATAACACTGACACTGAAATGCAAACATTGTTTTCAGTTAAATCATGATCTTTATACCCTGCTTTATATGCAAGAGGGAGGTCTGCTTCTTCAGAGCCAGGGGGCCTGGGGCCAGCCAGCCCTGTTCAGTTATCAGCCCCAGCTGGGAAGGCATACAAGTAATGCCTATAAAAGGGCTGAGAGAGCTCAGCTGGAAGGGGAACCATAAGAGGGAGGCTGGCTCCTGTGACATGTCATGGAGCAGAGAGAGATGTGCAAAATGAAAGGCCTCTGGTCCCCTGCAGCCTGTGTTAGTCAGGGAATGGCTTTATTGTGTGTTATTTTGTGAGTTTTGTGTTTGAGTTACTAAACCATGGCCATAGTGAAGGGCCAGAATTAAACTTGGGCATGGTGTTAGTCCTTCTTGGGCTGGGGGAGACAGGTCAGCAGCCTACAATCTAGCTTTGCCCTCTTGCGATTTTGGTGGAGTTTGAAACATGTTTAAATGAATAGTGTTTCACTGATTTGCATAAATGATTTGTGCATACAGTTCTAAACCTAAAAAAGAAAAACATCAAAAAGGAATAGAACAAAAGGTACCTGTTTACATTAGGGATGTAAATATTGGTTTAAAAAGTTAACCAGTTAATCGATTAAAATTATATCATTTAACCGGTTAACCATTAACCGAGGTAGCTCCGGCGGGCCTGGAGTCCTGCTGGCGTGGCACAGCCAGGGCTGGAGCCACTCCAGCTGGCTGGGGCTGGGGTCCCTCTGGCCAGCGTGGGGCTGGCAGGGTTAACGATTAAGGTTAACTGTTAATGGCCTAATGCTTACCAGTTAACCGTTTAACATTTTACATCCCTAATTTGCATACTATTAACCACATATAGGTCAGGAATTCAGACTTAGTTATACTGGAACAGCATTAAAAACTCTTGCTTATTGTGGGGAAAAGTTAACTTACAATAGAGCTGATAATATATCCATTGAAGCAAAATTGGAAGCAATGTATATTGCTATTGCTTGTTTGCTCTGCACTAAGCAATTGCTTATTCTAAATGAATAACCAGATACAATCAATTTTATGAAAAGGCAGTGCTTTCCTGTTTTGCTCAAAGATTTAAGTGTGGCTTAAACAAATGTCTAGAAAGACAGGGCTGTGTTCTCATTTTTTAATAATATATGATTTATCGCCAAGATTTTTTTCCCCCTCTTAGTAGCAGAGTGTTCCTTTATCTGGTTCTCCTTGAGAAGGATGCTCAGAGAATATTAAAGTCCCACAGAGTCTAATAGTTTTTAACCTAGCTGAAAAATCTCCTTCTGTATTAACCTCAGGAATTGGCTGCTTTTAAAAAGTCTAAACTCTCCAAAAGAGAGAGAGAAAGGAGAACATTAAAAAGACTTGGGAGGAGGTCGCTCTGGCCTCTTTACCCACGTCAAAGGACAAGAGTAGTATAAAATATGCCCCCAAAGCCCTATATCTAGGTAAGAAAGGATTCCCCTGGTGCAGACATGGTGGAAGACAACAATAAGGCTACCTTCTGAGGACTCTGCGAGCCATGGCATAAGGGATATGCCAGGACATGACCACAGCATGCCATACTAAAGAGATTCCAGCAGCTCAGCTGCCTAGGGAGGTTGGCATAACTTATGTCCCCAGGGATACCTAAGTTATAACAGGGGCCTTTACAGACCCATAACAGTCCAGGGTAGGGAGGGCGCAAAGGAAATTTAAAGCCCCGTTAGCTCCATCCTCCCCCAGACACAAGATGTGTGTTGCACTCTTAGAAGAGCAGCAAAGACGCTCATGCCTGTTTGTTAGCATAGAACTTTCAATTTGATCATACATGGATTTACAGCACTAATTTGGGAGATCATCAGTAATAAGTATTCAGATGTAAGCACAGAATAGGCTATCAGAATAATAAATTACTGGATTTATACACACACTCTTTCTGAAGGGAAGCCACAAAGCTGCAAAAAATTAAAATATAGCCACACGGAATTAGTACTTGATACTGTCCTAATTATTGATTTTTGCCTGATATTGACATTTCTGTAGGCCGCCAACACAATTTATGACTCTTAACTATCTGCTGAAAAGTGTGAGAGGAGGGGGGGAAGCCAAAGGCAGAATTCTGTGAATGATAAAAGTGAGTGTGTGTTGGGATGAGTGTTCAGCAGTGGGTATTTTAAACCAGACTGCCTATGGGAAATGGTTGAAAAATAAGGCTAAACAGCATATTTGAAGGTAGAGGACTACAAAATCATAATATTTCTTAGGAACAGCTAATGGAGGGAAAATATTTCTAGATTAAAAATATTCCATTATTTCCTTTTATCATTCACGGGTGAATACTTAGTACAAACACCATCCCAGCTAAATGCAACTAAACCAAAACCCACAAAACCTAAAAATTCTTTCTTAAACATATAACAACAACAACAAAATTAAGAGTTAAAACTGACAGCCCTATGGTCTCTTTAACTACATGGCCTGGATGGAAGCAGAGAAGAGAGAATTAGAAGGAACTCACAAAAGGGAAGGAGTTTGGCCAATATAGCATACTTCCTCTAAACCCTCTATCCTACTGTGCACAACCAGAGCTCTGGAGTTCTAAGCCAGAACTGGCAAGCAACCATATTGGGTTGCATACATTTCTCAGGACGACATGGATTTTGGAACAAACCTCTGTTTGGGAATTAATGCTGATAAAAGCAACATTAAATCTTCTCCAAGGCTTCTCCTGTACAGCTACCGCATAATGCAATCGAACAATTTATTGTGAGCCAGCAGGAGAGACGTACAGGGTATGCCCACATTGCAATGAAAGCCCAGGATTAACAGAACTTGAGTTAACAGACCCCGGGTATGTTAACCCCAGGTTAGGAATTGTTGAACTCTAGGTACCAACCTGGTGCTCCAGTATCTATACTGCATTATGTGGGCCAACCACCAATATCCCAGACTTCCTAGTGCCCTCCCAAAATTTGCTAATCTAGCCCTTTGTTAGTGGTACAGTGTGGGAAAACTTGATTGTCCACCTCATTTGATTGTCCAGAGGACAAAAAAGTCAGCCTTTTGGGATTGTGCGATACCTTTTGGACGACTCCCAGAATATGAGTCCAGTGGGGTTGTGTCTACACTGCAAAGCAATAGGGCTTGAATCTTAGGTCCAGGCTTGATTCTAGCTACCATTCATCCATTCATCTCCTTGTGTCTAGGTACTACATCACAAAGACATATTTAAAACCACACAAATTGCTAGTTATAATGGAGTGAAGAATACAGTTTCATCTGTCAGCAAACATCCTAAATTTTGTGTTCAGGGCTTGATTTCACAATTGAGTTACTCCATTTATATGCTAGAGTAGAAGTAAAATCAGTGGGGTTACACCAGAGTAAAAATGATGGAGAATCAAACCCTTTATATTATTTTAACTTGTTTTATAAGTTTTATATAAACTAAACGAGTTTAAACTTTTTTATTTTATTTTATTGTTATTACTTAGCACTCTGATTAACTCAGTATACTTTAATAGCTCCTTTGGAACAAGCATGTTGAATTGTGCAATGGTCTACTTGGGTGTTATGCAGTACTTTGATTCTTGACATAACAGACTATAATGGTTCTTGTATTGTTAAGTACTGTATGGATTATTGACACAACACATAAATGTTTCAAAGGAGCTCCTGAACTCTGTCATGTCAGTTGAGCTGCCACTTGTGTGTTAAACCCATTTACTAAAATTCCCAATGAAATGTTTAAAAGAAAAAGATCGATTTGCATATGTAATAGTCACTTAAATATTTTTCATTAAAATAATTATTTTAAATTTTTCTTCCAACTCTAACCACCTTATCATGTTACTGTTTCCAATACTTCAGTGAAATACAGGAATGCTTGAAACAGACATTTGTCAATGATTCTAAGCCAAAGTGGAAATGATCCTGATCTATGCAATTCAGAACCATACCTCACCAAAAGTTTGTGAGTGTTCGAATCAAGGGTTTGGGTCAACTATTATGAACAACGGATATATTCCCTAACCCAGTCCCATAAATAATTGCTTATTTTGATACATTTGCATTTCAAAGGTAAACAGAACTGTAGCTATGTTAACCTCCAATAAAAGGCAGAATACTGCTTCTCGATGTGATACTGGCGGCACATATACAGAAGTCAAACAAAAAGGAAAATCATGAATGTTCCCTGCCTATTTACAGCAATTAAATACAATGTCCTTATTTGAATTTAAAACTGTATTTCACATTAAATCTCATTTTGCACTCATCTCATTCTGTTTTATAAATTCTTGGAACCATTCAATCCTATTTGAAACTCCAGGTCTGCAAAGGTATCTGCACAGAGACATCCCTTCACATCCACGGATACCTTTTCAGGTTCAGGCCCCTTGCATTACAAACATCTATTAACATAAATCACGTTAAAATCCATTTTTTAAAAAAAGTACTTAGACTAAAAAAATTATTTAAAATAACAAAATCACTCTTATCTATTGTAGGCTATTGTTCGCTTTTGGTTCCTTCCATAAGTTTTAAAACGGGCATTACTAAATAGGATCTCCAACTAAAATTTAATTCTGCTGTTCAACATCTACATTGTGAATAACCTGCCTTTGAATTACAACACATATTATAATAAAAAAGGGGGGGAACTCCAAAGAAATGAACAGATCCTTTTAAAAACCAATTAAAGTAATAAGTGGGGTTGGATTTTACATTATTATCAAGACCTTACGTGGTGATGTCTTGTATTTGTTGAACACTTTTTATCCAAAGATCTGATTGCACTCTATGAAGGGGAATAGGAATTATTATTCCCGTTTTAGATATCAGGAAACTGAGGCATGGAGAAGTAACATGACTTGTCCAAGGTGGTAGAAATAGGACTAGAGCAGAGGTTCTCAAACTGTGGTCCATGGACCACCAGTGGTCCGTGAGCTCCATTGAGGTGGTCCGCGGATAGTTCCCTCTAAGTTGCGCACCTGAGCGGCCGCACATGAAAAAATGAAGGGCCACACACCTAATTAGTTGAGCTGTGCAGGTGTGGCTCCACTAATTAGGTCCCTGGAGAAGATGAACATGTAAGGTGAGGTGGTGGCCTGGGGAGAAATAGGGGGTAGGTGGCATGGGGCAGTGGGGTGAGAAGGCGGGGTGTGGGGAATTTGTGATGTGTAGGACAGCAGCGGCCAGAGAAAGAGGCAACTTTCCCCAGCTCCAGGGCTGCAGCTGCCAGGGAGAGATGGCCCTCCTTCCCAGCCTCAGCTCTGTGGCGGGTGAGAGACCCCTCTCCTTCCCAGCCCCAGCTCAGTGGCTGCCACAGCGGGGGAAAGGGCACATCCATTGCTTTACAAAGGTAAAACTACTGATATTAAAATATGAGTTGTGTGCTTTTATTTGTAGAACAAAAAACATTTTTTTTTTACATAGTGGTTTTATCCAAAGTGCTTTACAACAGTTAGCTAATGGTACAAACAACATTTGGAACGATCGTTAAGTGGTGCGTTGAGACCCGCAGCAATTTTCACATGATCCAAGAAAAAAAAAGTTTGAGAACCACTAGACTAGAGCCCAGCAGAGTTGGACTCGCTTCATGCCAACGGTAGAGCTGATTTTTCATCCAATTCTATTTTTCCCAGAAAATGCTGATTAATTGAAATGGAAACTTTTTGAGGCAAAAGGTTGTTTTTCTGATGTGTCTTCTTTTGAAAAAAAAATCGAAATTTTAATGTTTAAATTTAAGTTAACTTATAGTAAAAAATATATAAAAGGGTCTAAAACAAAATTAAACTTTTCAATAGAATAGACATGAGACATTTTGATTGATATGATCAAGATCTTATTCAGGTTTATAGTTTGTGAAAATTTGAAATTTTGATTTTGGATGTTAGAAATCTTCAAAATCTCAACAATTCTCACAGGATGGGAAAACTGTTCCCAGATTTAGCCAACATTTAATATGGCCTCAGCTCTTCTTATTCACAGTTCCTTCTCTAATCTCTAGTCCACTCAGCCTTCCTCTTCAGCTAGATAAGTAGAAATAGAAATATATCACATGCTAATTGTCAGCAAAATGGTTGTGATTTAGGGCCTGTACTAAATAAAATGCTTCTTTTTTATTTTTTTGTGCTTGCCAAGTTGTTTGCCCAAATATATACTCATGATGACCAAGATAGCTTAAACATTATTGTTCTGTCACTCAAGCACTTTGTGTCCTCCTAAGTCTCCAAGTGCACTGAACATTTAATGGCATTAAACAAGGACTCAGTTTTCACTGCTGTTTCCAGTAGTGTTGTCTGCTAATGCTGCACTTTCCACTATAAGAATGTTACAGTGAAAAATTGCCTTCATTAGCTGTGCAAAGATGGAGAGCATAAATATAGCCATATTCAGGACACTGCTCTATTGTAGGTAGTTTTGGCAAAATTAAAATACAACCTTTAGAAAACATAACTAAGAAATAATGTCTCCTTTGAGAGGTCAGAGTTCAAGGCCTACCAGATCTTCTAGTCTGACCTCCTATATACCACTACCCAGCACCTGCACGCTAAACCCAACAAGCAAAATTAGACCAAAATATTTTAGCTCACAGAAGACTAGACTATTATGTGCCATAGGAGGAACTGAGCAGTACAATATGCACCCCACATATGGCTATGAGTTACATCCTAAGTGTGTGAGCAAGAACCAACCAGCCAAGCACCTGAGAGAGAAAATGCTTGGTGTCATCTCAGAGCCCTGGCCCTCCCCACCCAGTGTCCCATCCCCATCCACGGCCATCCCTGATGCTTCAGAGGAAGGACATTTAAAAAACACCTCCCAGAATACAGTGGGGATGGGAGGAAGTCCTTCCGAATCCCTGCAAGGGGCCAGCTGAAATCCTGAAGTATGAGCTTTAGGAACATGAGACATAAATTGGAAGTGAGCACTAGGTCTGTTGAGCCCTGCCCTCTACAATCACACAAAACCACATCATAAAATGGCACTAAGATTTGTTCATCTCTCTTAAAATTATTAAGTTGTTTGCCCCCACAACTCCTGTTGGTAGACTGTTCCAGGAGCTCTCCCGTCGGATGGTAAGAAACCTTCCAATTTCCAGCCTGAATTTGTTCATAGCCAATTTATGAACATTTGTCCATCACCCAAAATTGTCCTGTAGTTTTAGTGGGAGATGTAGGATAATTATTGGCCTAATAGCCACCTTCTTATCAAGAATGTCAATTTAGGTCATTGCCAGTCATTCAGTTAAGGGCCCATTACTGTAACCAGTTACCCATGTCAGTAACTCAGGTTAATAAAGTTACCCATACATGTAAATGTTTGCAGCATCAAGTCCCAAAAGAGAAACCTCCTAAGACCCCCCCAGAATAAGAAGGAAGAACTACAGAAACATAAACATGTTGAAGGGGGGAGGATTAAAATTAGACACGTATGTAAGTGTTTGTTTGCAAGACCAAAGCCTTAGTAAATATGGGTTGGGATGGGACATGGCATTGTAAAGAAAGAAATGGTATGTCTAGCCTTGAACAATAATTTTACATAGATGCACAAATGGCAGGCTATAGGATGCAGAGCTCTGGCTATTACACTTTGTAACGCTTTACAATGACATTTGGAGTATAACACACACACCTCGATGACTTTTAGACAATTCACTTTGCAAAAATAAATAGCTAATTACTGTATTAAGTGCAACAGAATCACACTTAGGTATGTCTACATTGCAATAAAACACCTGCAGCTTCCCATGTGAGCTGGCTAGGGCTTGCAGGGTTCAGGCTGCAGGGCTATAAAATTGCAGTATAGATGTTCAGGCTTGGGCTGGAACCTGGGCTCTGGGACCCCAGGAATGAGGAGGGTGGCAAAGACAATGGTGAATACCTCATGTCTCAATGAGATACAAATATGACCTTAAGTGATGAAATTTACAACTGCGGAAGTACCCATTTCATCTGCATGAGAAGGGACTCAGATAATGGTTACACAAATGTAACAAAGAAAACTGAATGTACCAACAAAGCAGGACACCCACAATTTGCTCTTCGCCTTTGGCTCTTTTTTCTTCTGTCAACATTCACTTGAGGCATACATATTTCCAATATAGTTCTGTGGTAATAATATGTAAATTATATTTTAGTATTCCTTTGACTTTCAAATGTAAAATAATACTGATACATATTTTCCCAAAAGAAAATGTGTGTGTACACAATGCAGAAGTTGTATTTATCATCCCACTACAAGGTGGTAGGATTTATTTTCTCTCTTTCTCTCTCTCTTTTAATGTAACAGATTAATTTAAAATACCTGTATTATTTGTCATGTGAACATAAATATTTTGAAATATGAAATTATATAAATGAGTCTATTGTTACTAACATTGATTTGCATCCAATTGCAGATTTCAATGGTTAGTATTTTAAAATAAATATCTGCATAGTTATTTACTATACATTTTTAGAGAGCAGAAAAAGAGCATAACAATTTATTACTGATTTCATTGGAAACTAGATTTTTTTGTAAGCCAAACTCAGTTGTGGTATGCATGTTTAATCTCCCACCAAAAATATTCAAATTGAATGGTCAGTCAAAGTTCTGGCCTTTTCATGGTGAAGTCTAAATTATATTTTAGAAGAACTGTCTGATCCCGGTGGTACAAACAGGTCATTACAGTTGTGATGTGGTATACAAAGAAGACAAGAACAAAATTAATTACAAGGTCAGCCAAAAGTCAATGCAGATGCTGGCTGTACAGGATATTCATGCCTGCAGATAAGACTTATTATCCCTCAACACACATGTGCACAGTATATGGAGGATGAAATATTTGACTAAGCATGAGAGGGGAAAATAATTTTAACATTTTATGATCATTTCTGATAAATTATTTATTAAACTTATAGTAATCATGGTAATGACTTTAAAAGTTTTAACCCTATAAATGCCATTGGAACTTAACCTGAACCATCATGTTCAGCACATTTCAGAGCCATTATATACAACCAGATTCTAGATTCAGTTTGTTCTAATAACATACGTAACCATCATTTGTTTTATTCCATTGAGAGAAAAAGGAGACATATGTTGCTTTCAAAATCTGCCCCCTGGTTCTGAATCAGCCAGTAAATCCACCAAGCAAAAGAATATTTAAAAATACAAACTATGTATATTCTAGGGTTTCTAACCCTCCAGGATTGGCCTGGAGTCTCCCAGAATTGGCATAAATCTGTCGGTGGCTGTTGAAAGCAATTCAGGAGATTTTAATAGGATATTTTAAGAAAATGACATGACATCATGTTGGGAAAAAAAATCTCCTGGAATAGCTTCAGTAAGAGTTGACAACCCTAGTATATTCTAAGGTTTTAGGCCTCTGACTAAAATAATTGAGCTTGATTCTCAACTTTCTTAACACCTTGGGTCATGGCCTTGGCCTATGTTGTATTTGTCAAGAAGTTCCTAATTAGGTGCAGTGGCTGTTGTGTGTCACTGAAAACTGAACACTTAAAATAAAACACATGTTGGCCCACCTGCAAACAGGTAATGAATGGAGGGGAAACTCTATAAAAGGAAATTTTGTATGCCTTTTTTTGAATTACAAGAGATGTATGAGAGAGGGGCTCAGACTGAATTTACCGATGTCCAATTATTCATAAATAGCCAGTTTACAGTGAAACCAAATGAAAATAGTAGTAAAGAAATATCCCAAAGTTTAGTCCTTCAGATAATGAAGATGTGTCCTTAAGCAACCACCAAAAATGAATTACCCAACAGGGGCAATATTACATCCAAGGTAGAGATTGGCCAGATTCTCAAAGTTCAGATCTACAGAGCTATCCTTCCGAATGCCACAAAGCAGCTGAAACACACTGTGCATCTTGCCCTAAGATTTTATTTTGTGCTCATTGCCATGGTATCCAAGTGCTGGATATGGATCTTTTATTGCCTCCAAATATGGGGATATTTAGATTATCCATAGTGGTTTAGCCCATTATAGAGATGGGACTCAGCTACAAAACATGGATACAGATCCAGGATTCCAATTATACTATAAAGTTATAGAGTAGTTATGAGGAATTTTTGGCTCAGGTCAGTTTCTAACTAAAAGTTGAACAAAATTCTACTGGAGACATTACAGATGCTTTAAAATATTTGCTGAAAGAAGGGAGCTGTATTTGACAACAATTTTAGTGCCAGGTTCCTTCTAACCATTCAGCTGGTTGGCAGTTTAGAGTGTGCCTGAATTCTAATAACTAAGCAAGAGACTACATATCGGTAGAATTGCTTTGGTTCTCCTTTGAGTGGAGTTTTCGAGGAAGTTACATCTCATCTACTCTACGAACACTAGGAAGATTGTCTTATACAATGTAAGGCAACTCATTATTGTGCATTAAGGGGAACATGTTTTTCTAGAATAGTAAGTCACAAAGATCACTTTACCAGGCAAGACCCTTTTTATGACTGACATTTTTTTCTTCAATCTTTTAAATAGAGGGGGGACAAATCCTTCACGTTTCTCTGCAAGTCAACACTACTGAACTTTCAGTAATGTGATTTGATATAAAGGTGCATGAAAAACAAGCAGCTTTCCAAAAAAAGCTAGCATTTCAGGTGGCAAAGAATTTATTTTAGGAACTGGGTTACTGTCCTACATACTCCCTCACCCCCTGAAGAAATTTTAATTTAGAACAATTGAGATTATTTCATTCACATCTGTAGTAATTATTTGTACTCATTTAAATCTGGCTGTGCCTGCAATGTACTGGGTGCTATACAAACATAAAACATCTGGCCCAAAGTTTACCATTTAAATTACTACATAGCTACTACTATTAGCTAACTCTATGGCAGAGCACTGCAGAATGTTTTGCTTTTTCTGTCTCCAAGACTACCACTGTTAAGTAGTGATCTCTCAGTGTTGGTCACACATGATCTCTCAGTTTGAGGTGGTTCCGGGGCATGCTCCTGCATTGCACTCTAGTGCATACATGCCCTAGGGAGAGGAGACCGTCATTTCTGCTACCCCAAACAAAAATGAAAAATTGTATTATTTGAAGGTATGAGCTCTCCTCTCCTGCTACTGATATGAAAAAATTACTTGCTGCTGTTTTTAGGATTCCTTCTCCCCCCAGCCCCCGCCTAAATTTTATAACAAAATGATACTTGCTGAGTAGAAGTTATCAGCTAGTGCCAGAAAATAAAAATGCATGTACATGTCCATTCAAGAGTGTATATATATGTAAATAATAATATAGTAATCTCTCTATATAAGAAGACATATACTGGAGAGAGCAAGAAAAGAGAAAAAGAAAGAGAGTATACATAACTCTCAGTGGAATACTATTTTTATCCGCAATGATTCACAACTCAGAGAAGTGACAACACATGAGAGATGAAGTGTTAAAGTGAGTTCTGTACTCCCTCACCTCACAAATGATCAGTAACAAGAAGTACTATATCACTATTATGTATAGCTCATGCTAGTCTTTCAATAATTGAGAATTTGTATCATTACTGCCAATTCACAAATATTAAAAAAATGTGGAAGTACAGCAATTTTTCCTTTACTTCCTTTATACTTCCTCAATATATTTCTGTGGCTGAGTGATAGTTACCTTGGTAACAGCTATGGGGTGTAATTTTATTGGGTGTGTTATCAGATTGCTTGTCATAGTTTTGAAAAGAGTGGTATGTGTACATGAGAGAGAGAAACGGGGGGGAAAATACATGATAAGCAACTTAAGTGCCAAATCCTAGACCCACCAACAACAGAGCCAAGATTTGGTCCAAAGTGTTTTGTAACGTGAAGAAGACAAAATTAAAGATTAGGTATTCTTTATATTTAATTATTTATTTAAAATTGAGTGATGTATCAATGTGGTACAGTAGTTTATTCAAATGTTCTTGTTAGTAGAAATTCATTTATTACATTTTATATTATGAGATATTATAAATACAATTCTACTAATCAACTTGATGAAACAATGTATATACTGAAGTTATTACCAATGATTGTCGCTATTTACATATAAATTTGTATTACTCTATGTTGTAATAATTGGGGCCTAGAAGGTCTAGTCTTGTTGTGAGACTAACTGTGGGAAAGTGTTCTATCACCTGTAATAACAAATATTGATGGGAAAAGGTAACAAATATCCAACTCAGCCTGATACATAGCAGATTGTTTATAAAAAATTAGTAAAAGGGAAAAACAGAAAGACTGAGCTAGTCTAAACAAAAAGCCTTTACCAATATAACTCACGGATTGTGTTGAGACCATATCTACTAAACAAGAAGAGTGTGGGACTGGAAGCTAATGGACAACAGTTGGCACGCTG
Organism: Eretmochelys imbricata; assembly: GCF_965152235.1. NCBI lineage: Eukaryota > Metazoa > Chordata > Testudines > Cheloniidae > Eretmochelys > Eretmochelys imbricata. The sequence continues at coordinate 149,694,683 of NC_135572.1, forward strand.
GAAGTTAGGCCTAACTGATGGACAAAATAATGAGAGAATTGACAATTATGCCCCTCTCCTCTCTTTGACACCCTGACACAAAAGTCTTTGGGGGTTGGTGCGTGCATGTGTGCATATCAGGCCTCCTCTCCACTCCAGGAACTTTGTCCTTCACCTGTGGATCCTGAAGTCACTGCATCATCATGAAGCCCAAACTTCAGCACACTGACAGGGACAACTGGCCTTCACTGCTGCACCAGTGGAGAGTCCAGATGGAGACACATGAGAACCTGCTCTGTCCCTCCTTTTGTGTGTGTTCCTTTCTGCCCCACTATTTTTCTTCCTGTCCTGTCTCTCTTAGTGGTCCTTTTGATCCTGAGGTCAAGTGTGCCACACAGCACCAGCATGAGACAGCCCATCCAGCTCTGCCCAACCTGAGGGAGACCGATAAAGGACGAGTGACCAGACCAACCAGATTACTTACCACACTGGGAGACAAAGTCAGGATAGCTTCTGTCATGGCTGACCTGCCAACCCAGAGCATCTGTCTGTGACTGATCTGACACTCAGAATCCTGATAACATCAACAAAAGCCCTATTTCCCTCCACTTTCACAATCCTGCCTCCTCTCCCCCTTAGGTCAGTGTAACGAGATGTACTCACCTTTCGTGAGCACCCTCTTGGCCAAGAGCACGTGCCTGCACTCACTCTCTCAGATGGTCCCTGCTCTGGGATAGAGCAGCGCCCCAGCACTCCCTCCTTGGAGACAATGTCTTCACCCTCTTGGGGCTTCCTGGCTGCAGCTCTCTAGCTAGGCCACTATAGTTCAGTTGCTCCCTCTGGGATGTGCCTCACTGTCCAAGCCACTTCCCACCTGTGGCTAATGGGGTTTTGGGGGGGATCCTGGCCCCACCCACTACTCCGGGCCCCAGCCCAGAAACCCTGTAGATAGCAGCTGCCTGCTGTGTCCCTTTATCTAAGTCGCTGCTGCTCTAATGCCCTGGGTCACTTCCCACAGCCCTGTGCTGTCTTCACCATTACCTCAGGGCCTTGTCCTGATGGAGTCCCTGTGATCATCTCAGGGCTCCTTCTCTCTCTCTCCCTGGCTTCTGGCAGCATTACCTCGTCTGAGGTCCTGTAGTTCTGTCAGCCAGCCACACACCATCCACACTCCTACAGCTCCAGCAAGGAACTGAACTCCCTCTGAAGCTCTTCTTATCCTAGGATGCTGGGCCATGATTGGATGTGTTCCACATAGGGTGACCAGACAGCAAGTGTGAAAAATCAGGACAGGGGTTGGGAGTAATAGGCGCCTATATAAGACAAAGCCCCAAATATCGGGACTGTCCCTATAAAATCGGGACATCTGGTCACCCAAGTCCCACACATCCACTCTAGGCAGCTTAGAGGACCCTCTCCTAAGTTCCCTCTAAGTTGTGCAGATGCACAACTGCCTATTAAGCCCCGTGCAGGGGCTCAGGGCTGCAGAAGGGAGAGATGACTCTCTCTGCCAGCCAAAGCACGGACCTACCGCAGTAGGGAGAGGCGCCCCTCCCTGCCGGCTCCAGCGCAGACCTACCCCGGACTTGCCGTGGCAGAGGAACAGTAACCCCTCCTCCAGCCTGGACCAGCACTGCTGGAGCTGCCAGGGAGAGGAGCCCCTCTCTCGGCCCAGCCCAGCCCCACCAGAGCTGCCATGGTGGGAAGAGGCACCTCTCCCCCGGCCCTGAGCTGCTGTGGCAAGAGAGAGCTGGGGGGCACTCTCTCTCCCCACAACAGCCCCGAGGCAGACTGCACCCCAAACCCCTCAGTGCCCCGCCCCACCCCAGAGCCCACCCCCACACACCCTCCAACCCTTTGCCCCAGCCCTGAGCCCCCTCCCGCACCCCAAACCCTTCATCCCCAGACCCACCACATGAATTTTGTTTTGGGCACCAATAAGGAGGTGATGTGTCACACATCACGTCCATATTGGTGCACGTAACAAAATTCATTCTGCACATGGACATAAAAAATTAGAGGGAACACTGACTCTCTCCACTGCCCCTTTTTGGGGTGGGGTGTGACAGGGCCACGAGGCCTCCAGCAGGTGTCCTCAGAGGGTCTGGTATATCCTGTCACAGTCAGTCTGTTTGTCAAAAACAGGAAATGTGACCATCCTTCATATCTCGGAACTTACCAATAAAACTAACTCTTTTCCTTTCCTCCCCTTATTTTGTCAGACAAAATAAGACTCTAACATCCTCTCTTTTAAAAGGGATTTTGATAGACACTAGCTGTTTTCTATAGTCATTCAATTTCAATTCTGAAGTGCTTCATAACTTGTTTGAGCTCCTTTTCTCTTGTGCATCTTAAATAATAAATCTCTAAACTTTAGCATTAATTTCTCAGTATGTTTGCCATACAACTAAGCAAACCTCAAACTTTGTTGAAACCTGTTTAATACTGGACAGTTTCAGAATCCTATTAACACCTTTGACTCATTGGGCCCATATATTCTACTGAAATTAATACAACAACATCAATAGGGTACAAACAGTTTACCCAAAGGTAATGTTACAAGAAATTTAAAAATAGTTCCAATTAGCATGAGAGGAGATTTTTTTTAAAGTGATTCAACAATATTACTGTTGGCAGAAATGTAGTTATACTAATAAACTTAAGGAAAGAATGTACGTACTGAAGCTATTACCAATTATTGTGGCTATCTATTTTTACTACAGAGATACTACTGTGGATGCAACTGATGTAAAATAAATTGATCTGATATCCATACCAGATGGCTGAAGGCATTATTTCACAACTTCACAAATGTAAATTCCTGTTCTGAGAACACCAGTTGTTATTCCTTTTGATTGCACGTTTTAAGAGAAAAGAGGTGGGAATGCAAGTATCTGAGAGTACAATATAAGTTACTAATTTTGTCAAACAATTACTAACTTTTTTTTTTATTAACCACTCTCTAATTCATAAACAGTACTGAAAATAAATGGCTACATGATAGCTATTCAAATCTGAGAAAAATAATGTCATGCATATATAATGTATTGAAACATAAAAATCACTTAGGGTTTGTCTACATGGTACTGAAGACTCCTCTACAGAGGTGTGAACTAGAAACCATATTCAAGATTGCCCCCTTTAGCATAATCCTTAGGATTCATCCTGCCTCCTTTCCCCACAAGGGGAAGTTAAATGAGGGATACCTTTGAAAACATAAGGACTACCACTTTTTCCTCTAAGCTAATAGTGTGTTCCCTGTTATCTCCAAGATACTCATTTTAGCTCTGTGAACTGGCACTTCTGAGCCTCTCACCAACTCTCGATACAAGGCAAAATTACACACTCTTATAAACATCCAGCAGCTTTCAAATTTCTGTCCGTATTCCTTATTAACAGAACACTAGGCCTCTAGGGTGCTGCCAGGAAATGAAAACAACCCCCACCAGAAAATTTGTCAGTCTTGAATAAAGGGAAACATCTCTTCCTGATTTCCAGTGCTGTATATTGGTCAAACCCATAGCATCTTGGAAACAAAGTTGAAATGATTCCTCCATTCCAGGGCAGGGAGAGTGGGGCATGCCCTAAGGCTTTATATATAGCAAATTGGGGGTGGGAAGAGAACAGAACCAATGAAGCTGTCCCTTTCCCCTACTGCCTGGTCAATGGGTGATAGAGGGAAGTGGAGAAACCTCTCTTCCTACCTAGTCTCTCTTCCCAGCCCAGGCATAATCTCCACATGCTCTGAGCTGAAGAATCAGGAAGACTCCAGAGAAATCAAATCTCCCTTCCCAGGAGCCCACAGGTTGCCTATCCTCTGCTGGTCCAATCTATCATATGTCCCTCCCTCCCAATCTCCCCTAGTGTGGGTGAGGGAAGGGATTTTCATCTAACTCAGGAAATCAGGTCATTGGGCTTTCATCAGATGTATACGAAAACATGCATTTACTGTGTGTGCAAAATTTAAAAAATGCTCTGAGGCCAGCTGAAAATTTGGCCCTCAGGTCTAAATTTAACACAAAAGAGCAAAGCAGTCAAAGTTAGACTTCAAAATCTATATTTACATCAAGTGATTAATAAAAACAACAGTACAAAGAATCAGAATTCTAACATTAATTTAATTTAAAGTTGGGAAAAATACCAAGAAAATTATATTACACAGAATTAATGTGGTTATAGTTGGGAATGTTGACAAGGTAAAAATACCGCCCTTTCACTCACATACCTATTGTTCTGTGGTGTGGGCAAGATTGTGTTCTCAGCACCTTCCATGACTGGATTTTAATTCCTCCAAGGTGCATTGGGGTGATGGGCAAAGTGAATGAGTGGAACAGTGGTTTAACTATTATATTATACAACCAGAGTAGCAAAATTGTAGGTTTTCACAGAATAGGTAAGCGTGTGTGGGATCAGTTTATTCCTGTTTATTTTCCACCTGAATATCATCTCCACTGCCTCTTATTACATAAAAAAGTGCAGCAATTAAGTGATGGAAAAGGGATGAGACTTCAGGCAAGCTAACAAGCAAGACGTTTTTTCTGCCTGAGGTTTGCCTTCTTCTCCCACCTCCAAGTGTTTCATAAGAGGTGACTAAAATGGGGAGATCTCGTTCACTGTCATTATCCCATCTCAGTTTTTCCCCGCTATTACCTACTGATTGATGGTGAATAATACAGTAATATACTTTTAGAAAAAGAGCTAATGATAGAAATGTGCACTGTAAATGAAAGAGAGAGTTACTGCTTTTTTGTTTTATATGTATGGTATGCGTTGTGTTGTGACAAATACAGGCAGATTTGAGAAGATCAGAGATAGGGTACTTTCACTACAAAGAAACAAAAAGGAAAAAAAAACACCCTTAATTATAAGTTTTCACCTAAGTTTGTGCACTGTTTTTGAACCTGTGGACATAGAAAAGGCCACCCAGTTTCTCTTTGTTCATCTAAATTCTGGTTACTATTAGATAGCGTATAAGGCACTGGTTATGAAGGAATCAAAAGACAGCAGTTGGGGTTCCTGCAATTTTCTTTTTAATTGAAATAAAAATGGGTTTTCACAGCCTCTAGCTTCATTGATCATAAAGGTATCTTGAAAAAAGTACACCTTGAATAATAATAAGTTTGTAGCAATAAGCATGAGATTTTGAAGGAGCTGATCTGTTTTGTTACAGACCCACTGTTGAGATAAAGAGGAATGTAAAGCTCTTATTTAAATACATGAGTTCACATTGACTTGAATGCAATCAACACAGGATTTTTATTTTCACATCTGGAAGAGACTTTGCAAATCTGACAAGGAGCTATGATTTATGAACTCTAACCAATTTTTAAAAGGACACAATGAAAGTTTATAAGTCTAGAAACATAACATGCACTAAAACTGATATACCCCCTAGTTTTAAAATTCCACATTTGATTATTAAAATTTAAGGCCCCAGTTTAGTGAAGTCAGTGGGACTAACATACATGCTTAAGTGTTTTGTTAAGTCAGGACCAAAAAGAGGAATCTGGAATAGACCTAATGGACCTAAAAGTATAAAAGGAGACAAATCTGAAAATCCTTACTGAGTTTTTACTCAGTCCTTATCCAGGCAAGACAACAATTTAGTTCAAGTGCTCTCGCACCTGGGTGTACATGAGCAAAGCAGCAAACACTATGGAATGTACAGTATGCAAAGTATCTGTTTATAGAGCTGGTCAAACTTTTTTCTGATGGAACAGTTTTCCTATCAGAAAATGCAGTTTCATCTAAATCAAAATGTTTTGTAAGAACATGCCACTTTCAATGAAATTTTTGATGGGAAAAAGTCAAAACATTTCATTTACATACAGTAAAAATGTTTCAATTAATTTAGTTAAGACATATTAACATATTAATTTAATATCTGAGGGTGATAGTGGATCACAAGCTAAATATGAGTCAACAGTGTAACGCAAAAAATGCAAACATTATTCTGGGATGTATTAGCAGGAGTGTTGTAAGCAAGACATGAGAAGTAATTCTTCCGCTCTACTCCACACTGATTGGGCCTCAACTGGAGTAGTGTGTCAAGTTCTGGGCGCCACATTTCAGGAAAGATGTGGACAAATCGGAGAAAGTCCAGAGAAGAGCAACAAAAATGATTAAAGATTTAGAAAACATGACCTATGAGGGACGATTGAAAATATTGGGTTTGTTTAGTCTGGAGAACAGAAGACTGAGAGGTACAGTGACCAGATATCCTGATTTTATAGGGGCAATCCCGATATTTGGGGCTTTTTCTTATATAGGTGCCTATTACCTCCCCCACCCCCCGTCCTGATTTTTCACACTTGCTATCTGGTCACCCTACTGAGAGGGGACATGATAACAGTTTTCAAGTATATAAAAGGTTATTACAAGGAGGAGGGAGAAAAATTGTTCATCTTAACCTCTGAGGATAGAACAAGAAGCAATGGGCTTAAATTGCAGCAAGGGAGGTTTACATTGGACATTAGGAAAAACTTCCTGTCAGAGTGGTTAAGCACTGGAATGAATTGCCTAGGGAGGTTGTGAAATCTCCATCATTGGGGATTTTTAAGAGCAGGTTGGACAAACACCAGCCAGGGATGGTCTAGATTATACTTAGTCCTGCCTTGAGTGCAGAGGACTGGACTAGATGACCTCTTGAGGTCCCTTCCAGGTCTATGATTCTATGATTCTATATTTTAATATTTAATATTTTAACTAATAGAATGTTTCATATTTTTATTATACTGTTTCAACATTGATACAAGCTAATTAGATGGTCCCAGATTAAACATTTTCATAAATTTTGTTCTGTGCAAAATTTTGAAATTTTAGCTTGTCATTCCAATTTGCAACAAAAAAAAATTGAGATGTTGGAATTTCTCACAGAACAGAAATTTATGTTTTCAACTAGCTCTATCTGTTCAAGTTTTTTTTTTTCCCAGGCATGACAAGATGCTATATATTTGCAGTTGTGGTCCTTCTCAACAGACTAAGATGATTATTGGTAGGGAGTCATAGAAGTACAAAGAATGTTAGTTGAAAAACAAAAAGGACTACATTGAAAGGGGAAAGTCAGGTCTAAATTTTAGTGAAAATTTAGTTATTGTTTGAGTGTATTACCGACAATAGAGTCTTGGTGGACTTTATTTCTCACCTTCTGCATTATTAATTATTATTATTATAATCAGTATTATTATTTTAAATACGGTAGCATTTAGATGCCCCAACTGAGATTAGAAGTCCATTTTGATAAGCACTATTCAAGCGTACATTTAAAAAACAGTCCATAATTTAGAGTTTGCGATCTAAATAGACAAGACAGACAAAGTCTGGGAGAAATGTTATTTTTAAAACAGCTTGTCTAATTCCTACATGTCTGCTTTATACAACCAAAGATTACTGAGGATTTTGTATTTACAGTCAGGACAGGAAAGGTGCAAATTCAAGCTTTGTCCACATTTGGAGCTCAGAGTGTGACTCCAAGCTTACGTACCCATACTCACGCTAGCTCTCATCAAGCTAGTGTGTTAAAACTAGTAACATAGTCATAGTAGCACTGGCAGCATCCGCACAGATTTGCCCTCCCCAAGTACTTGGACCCCATGGGTTTGTACTTAGAGTAATTAGCCCATGCTGCCACTCATTGCTGTCTGTACTATTGCCCCTACACTCTTACTGCGCTCATGGGTGCTGGGTATCATAGGCACAGGAAGGCTCTGCCTTCCCAAACAGCCTGACATGTCCCCATCCATGCTCCACCCCCAGCCCCACCCTGCCTGCTGTTCCCTGTGTGCCAGAGGCTGGGGCAGGCAGGCTGGGGGCCGCGGTGCATCTCCGGGGCCACACCATGGCACCCCTCCTCCCGGCCCTGGGGCTGGTCTGCCTGTCCAGCATTGGGACTGGGGCCACTCCAGCTGAGCTGTCTACCTACCCAGCTGGGGCTGGCAGCTCAGCCAGGAGGGTGCCTTCAGGGGAGGGGGGGCCGGCCAGCTGGGGGTCGGGCCCGGCGACGTGGCCAAGGGAGGCTGGGGCATGCCGGCCAGGGGTTGGGTCCGACAGCGTGGCCCAGGGGGGCTGGGGCTACCCTGCCTGGCTGTCCAGTGCTCCGGGGCTGGGGCCACACTGCCTGGCACTCCAGGGCCGGGGGGGTGGTGGCTGTAAGCGCTAGCCTGGGGCAGGGACCAGTGGCCACAGTGGGGGGGAGGGCGCTGGGCAGGGGCCAGCAGCCACAGTGGGGGCTGGGCTCCGGTGGGCACAGAAGGGGCGGGGTCTTGGGCAGAAGGGATGGAGCTAGGAGCTAGCTTCCCCAAGCCAGGGGTTCACCCACTGCCCATGACTGCGCTAGATTGATAGAGCTAGCGTGAGTATTTCTACGCAAGCGGAGATTCACAGCCCTATTTTCAAGTGTAGATGTAACCTTGGATCTATATTACTTTTATAGAAAAAGAAAAGTTGGTAAACATTATCCAATCAGAAAATTGCTATGTTGTTTCCTATTAAGAGATATTGTTTAATTGTTGATTCCTCATCTACTGAGCTTGAAGCATAACTGGGTAAGTGAAAACTAGTGTAAGGACCTGCAGACACCCCATGCCCCAAGTAAATGTTGTGAAGGCACACATCATTCAAGAGTGGAGGGGAACAGGCCCAGGGACTTCAGCCAGTTGTGTGATAGGAAAACAGACACCTTAGAAGCCCATAAGCAGATATTACCGGGGAGACCAACTGCCTGGGAAGCAGAGCCAGGAAACAGGTTAAAACAAAGTTTACACAGATCAGAGGCATGGCCTAGCAGGCCAGAAAGCAGATGGAAATAAGGATCCAGTGTAACAGTGGGCAGAGGAGGCTTCGATTCAGCCAGCGTATGACATACCAGCAGCGTAACAAGATGATATCTTGTTTTCCAGAGTCTCAGCTTTCTTTCTTTTTTAAAGTCTTTAGCTGTTATGATTGTGAAAGAAACTTAAACAGTATGAATCTAGTGAGACTGATGCAGAGAAGACTACATGAGTCTACACAGAATAGCAGCTCTGGGAAGTGGGAACAGCCCATTCACTGTTAACTCACATATTCAGCGATGATAGTTGAAATGTTGTCATCGTTAACTATTTCATTCCCCTTATAAGAAAGGAGAATTAATGTCAAACAGACCTGGATGGTCTACAGTGATTGATGTCTCATTTTAGTGTCACAAGTGAGCCCTGGGTATATTCAAGCCTCATCAAGAGGAAGGCAAGCTCAAGGAGTCCAGTAGATCTTGGCAAACATGCGTGATAATTTTCTGAACATTTGCACAATCTACTAAGAACAGAATCTCATTTTAATGGTGGAACTTATTTTCCACATGAGTGGAACTTATTTTGTGATCAGAATTCAAAGGATCCCCAGGGGCAAGGAGGGCAGTTGTAGTGTGAAGCCACTGGGACCGGACTTCAGTATGGAGGAATCATAGGGTATAGGTAGCAGATGCCTGAGAAGCAACTATACAGTAGAGAAATGTAGAGTTCTGAGGCTAAGGAAGTGAAGTGGCTGAGCAGAGGTTTCTTATGAGCAGCACAGCAATCACATAGGAGAAGGTCCAAAAAGTAGACCAGGTTTAAAGGCCAGTAGAAGGTACAACAGGGCTGGCAAGGACAAGCCCAGCAAGGGGGCCCACAATCAGGAAAAGGGCCATGTGCCAGGCCAGAGAGAGTTGGAAATCAAGTGCTCTAAGGCCAGTTTGAACTACAGACCAGCCCAGCATAGAAAATTCACAACAGAGGGAGGTGATAGTTAGAAAATAAGGAGTGCAGGGGAGCAGCAACCAGCTGCAAGAGGAAGGACCTCAAGACTTCTTAAAAAGTACACTAGTCTAAACATAGCTTGACTCAGGAGAGCTAGGATCTCTGGCTCTTAGACTGCTTTAGCTGGACATAGGGTCTAGCACAGGGAGAAGACTGAGCTGTGGACTCAGCACTAAGGGTTAAGGGAACCTGAGGCTGAGGGAGGAACAGAAAAAATTAGTTATATAAATTATGTTTATACTTATATTCTCCTCAGCCACAACAGAGTCATGAATCAGTTCTAGAGGAGAGGTAGAAAACTTGCTCCCAGCAGTAAATAAACCACTCGAAATCAAATCAATCCTGAGTTACCCATGCCCACTCTTCATAGTCTGCTTGATCACAGCTATATCCTCGTCAGAATGATCCTGAATAAAAATCAGCTACCACCATTTGAGATTGCCCATTTTTTAATTAGCAACATTTGTGGTTGTCAAGGTTCCTCCCCCACTCTGAACTCTAGGGTACAGATGTGGGGACCTGCATGAACAACCTCCGAAGCTTATCTTTACCAGCTTAGGTCAAAACTTCCCCAAGGTACAAAATATTCCACCCGTTGTCCTTGGACTGGCCGCTACCACCACCAAACTAATACTGGTTACTGGGGAAGAGCTGTTTGGACGCGTCCTTCCCCCCAAAATACTTCCCAAAACCTTGCACCCCACTTCCTGGACAAGGTTTGGTAAAAAGCCTCACCAATTTGCCTAGGTGACTACAGACCCAGACCCTTGGATCTTAAGAACAATGAACAATCCTACTAACACTTGCACCCCCCCTTTCCTGGGAAATGTTGGATAAAAAGCCTCACCAATTTGCATAGGTGACCACAGACCCAAACCCTTGGATCTAAGAACAATGAAAAAGCATTCAGTTTTTTACAAGAAGACTTTTAATAAAAATAGAAGTAAATAGAAATAAAGAAATCCCCCCTGTAAAATCAGGATGGTAGATATCTTACAGGGTAATTAGATTAAAAAACATAGAGAACCCCTCTAGGCAAAACCTTAAGTTACAAAAAAGATACACAGACAGAAATAGTTATTCTATTCAGCACAATTCTTTTCTCAGCCATTTAAAGAAATCATAATCTAACACATACCTAGCTAGATTACTTACTAAAAGTTCTAAGACTCCATTCCTGGTCTATCCCCGGCCAAGACCCAGCATAAGACAGACACAGACCCTTTGTTTCTCTCCCTCCTCCCAGCTTTTGAAAGTATCTTGTCTCCTCATTGGTCATTTTGGTCAGGTGCCAGCGAGGTTACCTTTAGCTTCTTAACCCTTTACAGGTGAGAGGAGCTTTCCCCTGGCCAGGAGGGATTTCAAAGGGGTTTACCCTTCCCTTTATATTTATGACAGTGGTTAATCAATTAATGATAATTATAATGCAGATAATCTGAATGTGCCTGTATTGGTAAAATGTCAGGCATTCATTCACTTGTGAACATGGTGAAAATGAAGTGTTTTTATAATTCTCATATCTACTGATGGAAACGGCTCAATTCAGACACACTAACTGAAAGGAAGAAATATATTATACAAACTTGAATGAATCCTAAAACAGTGCTGTAAATATCTGGCTAGCAGCAGGAAAGTTGTTAATTAGAATCAGTTATTGTTAACCACAATAGTTGAACCAGAATTCACCAGAATACTTGAACCAAGCAGACTGGCTACACTTGAATACTTAACTCCTTATCATAAATACAGTATTTCTTTTGAACCTGGTAAACACATAAATTGGGGAAAGAACTATAAAACAAAGAAAGATCCAAGTCATTTTTCAAGGAAATTACAAAATGTGAAATTTATTTCATACTATAGCATAGAGTAATATCAAACGACTACTGGTGCAACATAAATGTTTGCTGTTCTTTTCTAGTTTTTCTCAAGCGGCTTTGACACATGCATGCAATGCCATAGGCTACGTCTTTGATCTTTGCAAAAACTTTTAAGAAAATCATATTAACTGGTTAGGCAAATCCTTTTCAATACAAAAACACATTTTTCCCATTTAATTGAAATTAGCTCTGTAAACAATTTTTAAGTATATCAATAGCAAATCTGACTGGTTTTGAAATTTCAAAATTATTCATATTTAGTTACATGTCCATTATTACAATTACTTAGAATCATAAATGCTCGATTTGCTGCCAATTGCAGTTTGTATGCAAACTGTCCTTGTACTGCCACAACCCACAGTGAAATTCCAAAGTAATTTTGTTTAATGTAATTGTTCCTAGGTTAATTCAGGAATTCCTAACATACATAAAATATGTCAAACAGAGCTCATTTAGCATTGCATACGATGACTATCCCATATTTTTTTAATTTGAATTTTTCAAAAATCTGTAGTTTGCAGAGACAGGGAAGCTGCACTGCAGGTCTTGGAGGACATTTCTGTGCCTTACCTCATCTTGTTGGTGAGCATAGTTGTATACGCCTTTATTTTTCCCTACAAAGCACAAATCCGATAAACATCGTGGAGCTAGAAATAAATGGCATTAGCAAGACAGGCTGAAGAGGTGAAGACTGAGGGAAACCAGAACGGATTTGGTAAAACATGACACAGAAGATGCTTCTAACAATCAATCTCAGCCTAACAGATATAAAGGGCTGACTTCAGGCTCAAACTTCTAGTCTCTCTGCTTAAGAACAATGTAAGCAATACTACTTGTCAGGCTGATAAATCTCCATTGGAAATTCAGCTGCAGAAAAATAATTCTGAAAACTGAGGTTAATTTCTGCCTCACTGCATTACCTATTGCTCAGGGGAGGAATCTATTCCTTATATTCCATATTGTGAGGATCTCAATGAAAGTGACTCTCTTGCGCTATGCTGGCAAAATCTAAACGTTAAGGTTACCTTTCCCTGGTCTAGATGGGTTCACCCAAGAGATTCTGAGATATTCATTCTTGGGATTGAGTGTGGGAGGAAAGTTTAAATATTCTATCTCTGAAAATAAATAAATATCAGAAAATCGAGAGAGAACATATTTTAGATGTAAACTCCCCAGTGTTAAAGTATATGTGTTAACTATTATGAATGCTTGTTTCACTTCTGCCTTGTGCATTGTTTCTATAGATTTATTAATATTTTCTTTCTTTGTTTTGAAAACAATACAAAAATGTAAAAAGAATTTGTACAATAATGTTTAACTATCTCATAAAGAACAGAAATGTACTCTCCAGTCCATCACAATGCCCCAGGTTAAAATACTGGGTATGCATATTGTTTTTCTCTCTTTCATCATCTCCTGGATTTATCTACATTTCTGTGCTAAAAAAAACCCAGATGAGAAAATGGTGAATTCTCAACTATTTGAGAACCAGACTTCTTTTCATCTACTATATGGTGGTACATGACACGTATACCAATATTATTCAATTAAAATATTATTGTGCTAAAAAGTATTACAAATTGAGTACTTGGTATTTCTTTTAACCAACATGATGAGGTTTTTCTCATTAGACAAAATTATACATTCATTAATACTCTTCTTAAATTGGGGGGAGGGATAGCTCAGTGGTTTGAGCATTGGCCTGCTAAACCCAGGGTTGTGAATTGAATCCTTGAGGGGGCCATTTAGAGATTTGGGGCAAAAATTGGGGATTGGTCCTGCTTTGAGCAGGGGGTTAGACTAGATGACGTCCTGAGGTCCCTACCAATCCTGATATTCTATGACCACTACCAACTCAGAAAATATATCCATGGATTTTACTGATACAAACAAAAAGAATGGTTGGGAATGAGCTCAAAATGTGATTCCTTAAACTAGTTCATTTCATGTACAATGTAGTGATACCTGCTATTTCTTGCTACTCGTACTTTCACAAAATAATGTGCTTGAGACACTAACAATCTGAAATACACTGAAAAGATTAGCACAAATAACTTATAAACCAGATAACTAAACTTATGAATCTTTTCTGTTATATGTGAAATGATAATTATATGAATATCATTGTTTCTATCTGATTTCATCACTATAGGTGCATCATTTATAGCCACCCATCAACTATTAAGCAGCCTGCGAATTCCAGTGCTCATTAGGTTAGACTGTAAAGAAAATCAGACGTTAATAAGTCTGAAAAATGCTCAGATTTTCCTACACCTGTAAATGTTACAGCAAATATTTGTTTTCTTTTTCAGGAGCAGACTACTTTGGCCCTCTATAAGTCGCATCAGTCCTGCTACATAATGGTAAAATGCAAGGAGGAAAAAAGATTGATATATATGCAAATTTCTTAACCTAACAATTTTATTTTTTCAGGTCTCTCTCTGAAATTTAGACAGTAGTACAATTCCCCCTCTGTTAGAAGATGGAACCAAGCAAAGTTTTCATGTGATGTCACTGCCTATATAAGATGGGATCAATGGTTAGTTTTAATCAATTACATTTCAGGTCAATAATTAAAATGTATTAAAAAAATGTTTTGAGGAAAAATAGAACAAAAAGCAATTTTAGTGCCAACAGCAGCGAAAAACCAAGGTGCAGTGTCTGATCTAGAATCAAAGAATTGGGGGGGGGGTAGGGAGGGAAATAGCAACAAAATAAGCTCATCTGTCCATCCCACTGACTCCCAGAGGAGAATTGGGTGCCTTACTCGCCTCAGCACTTCTGAAAATCTCACCCACAGAGACTATTTTCATTACTATTACTGCTGCTGCCATTCCGTTTATTGCCAAACTGAACATCAAAAGTAGTATTTGGATAGCAGAAAATCTTTAAAAAAACAAGATTGCAATGTGCGAGATCTACCTATTCAGAGACACCATCTGCATTAGTTGCTGTATCAAGGGAGTGGCAGTGAAGATTCCCACATGCTGCCTTACATAGTTCTGTGCTGGAGTTTCTCCTCTATTAGCTGTCATTAGAGAGAGACATCTCAGTAAAGGAGAAGATGGTCATTGTGGACATGCATTCTTCCACATAAGGAGACCAGGGAAGTGAAGTTGAAAGCGAGAATGGTACTGGCCTATCACTTCAAATAGTGTTTGTAAAGAACATGGGAGATAACTGCATTAATTTTATGAATGCTCTGTGTGTGTGTGTGTGTGGTGGCTATTGTGTTGGTGGCAAAAGGATTAACTCAATCAATTGGTTTTGGCCTAAAGACAACAGCAGTAGATGGCCCCAGTTGCAGGTACTCAAACACACTGTATAGGTATTAATGCCTTTGAAGTTTACCTTGCTAATGTGGAATAAGGGTTGTGGCTTTTCCCACAAGAGGGTTAAGGTCCCAGTTTGTGTCCTCAGGGGGATTCAATTCTGGGGAATGTGATAGTGATAGTCAACAGACACACAACCAGACTTGGCACAGGATTCCAAAAAAAACATTGCTCTTAAATGAAGAGCTTGAAAGTGATTAAAAGCTCAGGCTTGGGAAGACAGAGGATCTGCACAGAAGCAGGCTGTAACTTGGGGGTGGGGGCAGGTACCAAGGCTAAGTTGGGCCCAACCTAACCCTGCAAGGAAAGCAAATGTTTAGGTGAGAAAATATGTGAATAAGCCTGTTGTTGTTGTTTTACAATCTTTGCTCTCTTTTGGTTATGTTCCTTTTGAAAAAATGAATAATACTCTGTTTTGAACAAGGTTTTCTCAGACTCACAGAGGGAAGTCTAAGCAGGGGCCAAAGCCGAGCAGAACCTGCTGAGGACACAGCTGCTGAAGAGGGGACTGTGATCTCAGGACCCAGTCTAACAACAGGGTGAATTGCAGGATTCCAACCTGAGAGCAGTACAAGAATGGACCTGTCACTTGAAAAGGGGGACCATATAGAGACTGAGTGAGGAGCTGACCTTGGAACCCTGACAGTTGGTGGCAGCAAGGTGGAATGCTGAATGTGACAGTGGTTTTAGCATTAAAAGAAAGTATTGTAAGAGGAAAAATGGTATGTGTTCTTTTGGGGCAACAGAGTGAGAGAAGACAGATAAGGAAAATGAGATATGATCACCTCTCTAAAAACAGCTGGTACATCTGTGTAGAGGAACAAATCTAGAATCAAGAAAGCTGTAAAGGCATAGAAGGTGGACATGCTGTGTGGATAACCAGGAGAGGGTTGTGGACCAGAACTCAGTGGAAGAGGGGGAGAATGGGCCCTCTCACTGGAAGATCTCAGGGATGATGAGACGTCAGAGGAAAGCATGGATAAAGACATCCAGAGTGTATGCAGCAGCAAGAGCAGCACCCGGGCTTCACCTCAACCACAATCCCCAAATCAGGCCTTGGAATGGCAGAAGCTGTAGCTTGAGGTAGAAAAACGGCAGCTGAAGAAAAGTAAACTGGAGCTAGAAGACAAAAAACTTGCTGACCAGGCAATCTCAAACAGGAAGAGAGGGACAAGCATCAACATCTGAAACAGGAAGATACAGGGAAGGAGAGATAGTATGAACTGACACTTGTGCAGCTGGGGAACCAGAGACCGAGTGAGTCAGTGAAAGGGGACAGAACATAAGATGCCAGCTTTGCAAGGGGCACAGATGCTAAATTGCTGTCCCAGTTCAAAGAAGGGGGAAGACACAGATGCTGTCACAGATCTAATCAAGCTCCCCTTCTTGGACACTCACCGGAATGCTGTGAGGGAATCCATCTCATTGGTTTCCATGTACTTTAAGCCTACTGAGTGTGAACAAAGTCCAGGAAATACCCCTGGTTTGGGGTCTCAAAGCACATTCTCGGGGTTGCAGATCCTCTATCTAGTACTCACTTCTGAGAGCTGAGGCCCCCACATTCCAACTGCCTAGCACCTGGGACCAGTGCTGACCACTCAGAGTCCCCCATAGCTTAAACACATCCTCTCCCACAACTCCAGCTGTGTGGGCACTCTGGGTTTACAGTTTAACGCTTCTGGGGAATGTGATAGTCAACAGACACACAACCAGACTTGGCACAGGATTCCAAAAAAACCATTGCTCTTTACTTAACAGCACAAGAGAGACACAGATTAGACAAAATAATAAACTCACTTATACTCATTTCGACTCCATATATTCCAAGGCTAAAAGGGACCATTATGATCCTCTAGTCTGAAGTCCTGTATAATACAGGCCATAGAACTTCCCCAAAATAATTCCTAGATTATATATTTCAGAAACACATCCAATCTTGATTTAGAAATTGCCAGTGATGCAGAATCCACCACAACAGTTGGTAAATTCTTCCACTGGTTACTCTATTTAAAAAAATTACACTTTATTTCCAGTCTGAATTTGTCTAGCTTCAACTTCCAGCAATTTGGATGTCTTATACCTTTCTCTGCTAGACTGAAGAGCCCAATATCAAATATTTGTTCCAATGTAGGTACTTATAAACTCTAAACAAGCTGTCCCTTAACATTCTTTTTTGTTAAATTAAATAGACTGAACTCCTTGAGTCTATCATTATACAACATGTTTTCTAATAATGTAATCATTCTCATGGCTCTTCTCTGAACTCTCTCCATTTTATAAATATCCTTCTTGAATAGTGGACACCAGAACTGGACAAAGTATTCCAGCAGTGGTCACACCAGTGCCAAATATAAAGTTAAAATATCCCCTCTACTCCTACTTGAGATTCCCCTCTTTATGCATGCAAGGATCTCATTAGATCTGTTGTTGGCCACAGTATTGCTCTGGAAGCTCATGTTCAGCTGATTATTCACCACAACCCTCAAATCCCAGGATAAAGTTCACCATCCTGTAAGTATGGCCTTCCAAGTCACTGTTCCAAGACTTACTGAAAATCAACATTAACGATTCAGCAAGCTCCTCCGGATCAGGTCTTTAAAACTCTTGAGTGCAAGCTATCCAGACCTGCTGTTTTAAAAATGTCCAACTTTACTAGCTGCTATTTAACATCTGTCTCAAATACTAGAGTAATGGAAAGATGTTATCATATGATATGACTACATCATCTAAATACAGTCAGAGAAATTTACTGAACACTTCTGCATTTTCAGTATTATTATTGATAATTCTACCATTTCCATCTAGTATTGGACCAATATCATTACTAGGATTCTTATGTTCCTAATATACGTAACAAACTCCTCTTTATTGTCCTTAACTCTCATGGCCATAGATTTTTTCTTGTGTTCCTTTTCTTCCCGTATCAATTTTCTACAATTTTAAGCTTTTGATTTATATTCAGTACTATCAACTTACTGTTCCTTCCATTGGTTTTATATATATTTTATAACCACCTTCACTTCCTCTCTAAACCAAGTCAGTTTATTAACCAATTCAGCCTTCTTCCTTGATTATGTGATTTGGCTTTTTGAGCATCAAGTAAAGTGTTCTTCAAGGACCCTCAATTGTCATTCACATTTTGCTGACTAAATTCTTCCTCCTGGGTTCATTCAGGTCATAACGATTTTCAGCTTTGTGAAATGGGCTCTTTTAAAGCACCAAATATATATATTACTGGTCTGGACTTTATTCTGTTTGCATATTCCTCAGGTTCCCTCCCCTCTGGAGAGTTCTTTGAGATTAGCCAAAGTTCCCTGGAGTGCCGAGGATCCTTCCTCCGAAGCTGCATGACTTCTTTTCTTAAACAGGTTCCTGAACTGCAAGGAGGTGGGGCAGAGAGAGGAACTTGGCTCTGGGAAATGTCGTAGAGTGGCCCCAGGTTGAGGTGCCCTTCAGGTATCAGGCTGTGGCACAATAAGTGCATCTTTCTCAGTTTTCACTTTCTTCTGGAGTACCCAATAACTCTGTTCAAGCTTTCCACACATAAATAGTCCTTTGCAGGTTGAATTTATTATAAAAGCCTAACAACCATAATCCAGAATCCCCTAGCACAGTCAAATAATACCTTCAATCTTTCAAGTCCTGCCAGTCCGTCAACACACCAAATACAGCTCTGGCATTTATCACCACACTCCAACTCTCTGGTACAGCTCCAGCACCTCATTTAGGCTCTTAAGAATGGCCCCAGCATCTCTCACCACTCCTCACACAAGCCCTTCTAGCTGGGGTCCTTTTCTGCCTTGCTTACATCCCATGTATGGTTCCAGCTGGTGCCTGGAGACATCAGTGGGCTCACGCCTTCATCATCCCCCCTCTCTTTCTCCTTCTGGATTCAGCTCTCCAGCTCAGAGAACCAGAGGTGTCTCCCTCTGCTGCTCTCAGCCTTCAGCCTCTCTAGCCGGTGGAAGTTTGAAGGTGGCACCACCCACCACCCTGTCCATGTTCATGTATTTTCCTTTCACCACCCTGATCTGGCTCCACTGTTCACTACAAAACTCTTACTGCTCCCTCCTTCCAGGCCATCCCCTGCCTGAAGCCCTCAACCCAGCTTTCCTCTTCCTCTGAGCTCTCGCCCGCTCTGGGTTCTGAACTGTCTCTTGCCTCTGGGTTGTCTGATTTATAACTCCTAGGGGCATCCCTCCTCATTACGCCCCACTAGGGTGGAACAGGAGTGCTGGACCCAATTTCATTTAAGGGGCCAGCTATCCTATTGAAGAAAGGTATGAACAATCAAGAGCCACTTCTACTTTCTGGTGTATTTATCTGCCAGGAATGCTATCCAGTTGACAAGAAGAGACATTTTCTTGGCCAACAACAAATTCTGAATCCACCTGGAACTACTCCTAGCATCTCCTCCTTGCCATCCCTGAAGCTCCCAATTCTACCAACAATAGCTGCCAGTACCTCTCCTTTGCCAGTCCCTGACCCTAATGCCTCCTGCAGCCCTCCTTTCCCTTCCCTTATGACAGGGACTCCACACTGTTCCCAATCACTCAAAGTGACCATTTGCCCTACAGCAACCAGCACTTCCTCCCATCTTCACATGGAACTCTATCCCCTCCAACATTGCCTCCTACCTACTTCTCCCCCTTACATCAGGTGCTGAGGGAACTAGGGATGTTTAGTCTATGGAAGAGAAGAATGAGGGGGGATTTGATAGCTGCTTTCAACTACCTGAAAGGGGGTTCCAAAGAGGATGGCTCCAGACTGTTCTCAGTGGTAGCAGATGACAGAACAAGGAGTAATGGTCTCAAGTTGCAGTAGGGGAGATTTAGGTTGGATTTTAGGAAAAACTTTTTCACTAGGAGGGTGGTGAAACACTGGAATGCATTACCTAGGGAGGTGGTGGAATCTCCTTCCTTAGACGTTTTTAAGGTCAGGCTTGACAAAGCCCTGGCTGGGATGATTTAGTTGGGGATCGGTCCTGCTTTGAGCAGGGGGTTGGACTAGATGACCTCCTGAGGTCCCTTCCAACCCTGATATTCTAAGGAGACAGCAAGACTAAATTAGTCTAAACGAAAGGGCCTACTGATAGGTTCCAAGGACTATGTAAAATCATGCTTGGTTAAAACAGAAGATGTAGAACTGGAAATTAATTAACTCAAATTAGTGTCAAATATTAGATCTAATTGGTGGGAAAAATAAAGTAGAAATGGGCTATTCCACCCCTGACTCCCTTTTTGGGTCCTTACAGATATAGACTTTGGCGGAAAATAGAGAAGAACAGATGGAGGCTATGGGAGTGAGCTTCACCATCAAGACTGCCACCCCATTGTTTCTTGGGACCCCAGACCTTCTTCATTCTGATCCTGAGGGATATCCTGACCAGAAAGGGCCAGATGGAGGGATCCAAATGACACTGCCATCTCTACCAGCTCTAGCTGAATTCCAGCCACCACCTGAGATGAAACAGGATTGGATTTTAAAAGCATCAACAGCAACAGCTCCAGCTAACTTCATCTCTTTTCTGCAAAATGACAGTTATTACCATCTTTAATACCACCTAACAGACGGTGGAAAAAAAGGAGGTTTTCCTTCTAAGACTTACTTCAGCTAAAGGAAAAGGGAACAAGAAATGTTGTTAAAATGAAAGACTTACTTAACACTTTACATTTCAACTATGTTTCCTTCTTTTCTGTACCTTTCATAAAAGATTAAGGATTTTTAATAGTGTTTGTGCCATGGTCCTGAACAGGCTGAGGTCTCTGTATACCAAACTCTCAACATTGTTTAACACTGTTTAATGTTGGACAGCGATTAGATTGTTAACAGATTTGGCCCATTTATTGCACCTAAATTAATATAACAGGACTCTTGAAATAGCACTTTGAATACAAACATTGACAATGAGGCAATAGCTGAGTAACTGTGGGATGGCTGAGTGCGGGACAACAGACACACAGGAGGAGGATAAAGATAAATGTTTGGTCTCCAGACATTCGTGAACTAAATAGAAAAATAAAAACCACCTAGACTCTGAACAATTATTAATTTTACTGATCAAGGATTTTTTTAAATTTTTGCAACATCAAATGGAATAAAATAGGAAAGCAAAGCACTTACTGGTTAACTATAACTTTGTAACTATGAGGATGCTTTAAACTCCCCCTCTACCTCCAAAAAATTCAAGTAACTGTTTAATCAATCGTGGCACAAGTTTGGTACTTCAGGTTCCAGCTCGTGGTGTTTAGATTTCGACATTCAATCATTCCAACAAAAGAAAATCAAGCTAGATGCCTAGAAAATTTCACTACATAAAACTTTTTTTTGGCAATTTAGAAATGCATACAACATCTGAACAAAGCTGGTCAATATGTTTCCTTTGGAGTCTTGAATGAAAATCCTCATTAAAATCTTAAAGAAGCCATTCCTGACATCTATCAGAAACCAGCATTTAGTAAAGAATTCAGTTTAAGAAAATGTAATTTTGTATTTATAGAAAGACCATTTACAATATCCTGTACACCATCTGTGACAGCTTATTACACTCCAGCATGAGGCTGAGGCTGGGGTAGTAAACTGATCCTAATCTTTTCATGGGGAAAAATTAAATGACTGGTAACAGTCACACTTCACATATTGAAGCTACATACTCAACTGCATACTGTACTATACACAGCTAGGCACAGGAAGACAATATCTGTTTGGATGAGACTGCTCCCTGCTTTTAACATTCATTCATTTTTAAAGCACAAAATCATCACAATAATTTTTTTTAAAGCTGGTTACAGCAGTATTACATGGAATGTTATAATAATAAAGGGTTCAGTCTGTATACACATTAAGACCAATGACTCGTATGTTCTCATTATTAAAACTAGGTCACTGTTAAAAATTTGCTGGCGGTGAGATTTGTTGCCATGAATAATAAGAGTATCGCTTCCCGAATTTGCAAGTCATAATAGACTAGGCATACAGAAAACATGAATGATGGTAACACTTTCAGTAGTTAGGGAGCTCACTGTAATGTTACTAAATATGCCCTCCAACCGATTCTAAATTTAGTATCAATTGAACTTATTTGGCATCAAACCAGTTGGTTCTAACAGAGCTAGAAAGTAGAGGTGTTTTAAGTTCAGCAGAGTATGCTACTAGCAATACTGAACTGCTCTGTTGATTCTTTGGAAGCTGCATTGTGAACAAACAATGTCAAAATATGCTGGTGTTGGTGAAAAGAATACAAGGAAAAGACCATCAAACTGCCTTTTCTGGAGCTCCTGTGGTCTCTCAGTTTCATGTACATGATTGGCAAAAATGCGAATGAAAAGTCAATATGGCAATTCAAATATTCTATCTTAATTTTCTTTCAGGATCCTATTCTGAAAAAAAATTATGGGAAAACGTAAACACAGTTTTTCAGTGAATTTCTAGGGATCATGCTCTACGCTATACCAAATGTAAACCTTACAGGTTTCTCAGTCTCTCTGCCTAAATGACTTCATGTGTGAAGAATTATCAAGGTTAAGACTTTCTAAAACTACACAAGTAAAATATTATATTGTTATGAGTGCAATTTAAAAAAACCCTCTCTTCTTTGGTATTAACACTAAATTAGCAATTGTTTGTCTTTTGCCAGTGATGTTGGTAATGTGTTGAACTGCAGAGCATAAGGACATTTGATAAATCAGGCTACCTTTAAATTCTTTGGCATTTATACTTAGTACCCTTAGTACCCCCCACCCCCAATCTCACTCTCACACACACACACAAATCTAATAAACTTTCAGTTTCCACAAATTTAACACAAAAGAAGATAAATTGCAGTTTTACCAGGAGTGTTACAGTGTATTTGCCAGAACATTGTGTAAGAAGTCAATGTAAGGAAAAAATACGGTGTATTCATTCCCTCCAGCCCTCTACTATGCTGTAATTCTATCAAGGGTGAAACTCCAGGAGTTTGTTCAGGTCATGAGAAACCTCAAGAAAGAATGATAACCTTAATTTATGTACATGTAATATAATGTATAGTAAAAAGAACTCTATTGCCCCCAATCTGATTTATTCCATATCTCAGATCTGTCGCTTCTCTTTTGTCGTCCTCCTCCCTTATCTCTTACCTCATGTATAACACAATTTTATTTTGCACAGTGTCTTTCAAAAGGGCATCCTAAAACACTACATAATGAAATAATTTAAGATAATGAGCTGTATTACATCTATCAGGTGCCAGTCATTGTGGTATTGAAGCATCATTACATGAATTAAAGGACTCATCCATCTCAGTACCTCTATGGACCTCCTAACTCTAGTATTCCAGAATGGAATTTTTGAAGGACTAATCTTTATCTGTGTTACTATTACTATTACTTAGAGTGTGTGGAATATGTGAGTAAGTGTATATAAAGAAACTTCTTCCTCTGAGAGAAGCTATCATCACAAAATAGAGCACAGCATATGGCATAACTAGGGAAGATAAGGGAAAATTACTGATCATCAATTCCCTTCGGCATGGTCTCAGCTTTTTCCATCCTACCACAAAGACTCTGTGGTCTCTGACCAACCTGGGTAGCTTTGGGGATAACAGAGACATCTCTTCAAGACTTCTTCTTGGTTCAGTCTCCGTTGGTAAGTCTCTGTTCCATTACATTATGACTGGTGTGGCTCAGCTCCTAAGGGCATTGTTTGCTTGTTTCCAGAAATACGGACAATAGCAAATTACAGGGGGAAAACAAAACAGGGGTCTTAGAAGAAAGGCTGTCCCTTTAGAAGACTGAATCCCTTCTTTGCATTTTAGGAACATCTGTGCCCAGAGCGGCAAAAGTGTTGAGCCTTAGACTCCAAATCAGGATGTGCTGGATCCAATTCAGGGACTGGGTCTGGGTCAAATTTAGAGTGTGACTGATGCAGGCAGAAGGTTTGCGTAGTGGGTCCTAGGGTCATGATGGAAACAGGTATGCGTGGTGTGAGTGGGTGGCTAGAAGTGTGTTTTTTAGTGGGGAGTTGGAAATCTGAAGTGTTCAGGAAAGTAGGTGGAAAGGCCTGTGGCAACATGGTAAAAGGAACTACTCGAAATAGCACTTTCCAAATGAGCTTCAGGAAACAAAAAAGAAATCGTCTGGGGAATTCCCCAAAAGAGGAGAGAGGAACCTGAGCTCCTAAGGCAGGTATTGTTCATTTCTGAAGCTGCACAGTATGAGGAAGGAGAGTGGGAAAAAACATTTTTGCAGACATGGGGAGTGGGGCAGGTAGGTCAAACCCTGTAGTGGTTGAGGACTTCAGCAGAATGGAGAAGACAGACCACAAAGCAAATAAAGCTACCAGCTAAGGCCCCAACTCAACAAAGCATTTAAGCACACATTTAACTTTAAATGTCCCATTGATTTCCAGGTTCTTCTTGAAGTTTAAAGCATGGTTAAATGCTTTGCTGAATCGGAGCCTTTGCCAAGTAAGGAGACAAGAGAGAGTTTTCTGCTGTATTGGAAGCAGGCTGCCCAGGGACCTCTTCGGGCTCGTGAAGGCTATTTCCCTTAACTATTTAAGGGAATGGGAGAAGAGGGATACACAAAGCCTATTTATGATTAAATCAAACACAAAGCCAACGTGTAGAGAGAAACTAAGAGGCATAGATAGGGAACAAAATCTGTGTTTTAACATGCAATTTGAAAACAGAAGCAAAATCAATGAGGCAAAGAATTACAGGCAGCAGGAGCTACAGAGAAGAGTATTACACAATTAGTGACAAAATTATGGGAAAGGCCAAAATGCACACTCGTCCTCCTCATCTCCATCTCTCTTTGAAATTCATTTTTGAAACTATTATTAAACTATAAACATTCACAAGGGTGCACAACACCTTTTTTTATTGTGTACCTCTTTGAGGTCACATTCCTTTTTTGAGGTCAGTAACAAAAGAAAATAAAGATATACTCTTCTATTTAAAAAAAATGTAGGATTCCTTGAATCACATAAAAAGAATAAACAGTTAGACACAAATCAGAATTAGATTTAATTTATTAACAGAATAATTACATTTAGTTGTCTAAATGTCTAACTGAATTAAAACATATAAACTACCCTAATTACTATTACACTGTTACTATTTAATCACTTTGGAGGTTCTGGAAAATCTCTTTAGAAGTTAGTACTGTTACTAAAAATCTAAAATGAATTACTGTGGAATCCCTTTTATAATCAAGCCATTTTACATGGTAAAACTTCATTATAAGGTGGGAAAAATTCCAAGTCAGAAATCCACAGTCACCACTTTTTTTCCTTCTGCAAGTGCCTTCTGAAAACTTGCCTCTATGGTAAGGCATTCAAAAAAAAAGCTGAAGAGAAGGCTTATCTGGTAGTTAGGGAACTAGTGTAGGATTTGGGAAACCCAAGTTCAAGTCCCTGCTTCCCCATAGTCCTGTGTGACCTTGGGCAAGTCACTTAGCCTCTGTGCTTCAGTTCACCATCTACAAAAGGGGTAGCTTGTTGTGAGGCTAAATGCATTGAAGAGATTATGAGTCACTTAACTACAACACTAATGGGGGTTACTGAAGTACCTAAGGTAGACAGAAAAAATAACTGCCATCAACAAACTCCAGTGAGTTATGATTTTTGCTACTGACTGGCCAAGAGTTTTGTACACAGCTAACTTATGCTAAAACAGGCTACCTTTAGCTTGTTGTGAGGCTAAATGCATTGAAGAGATTATGAGTCACTTAACTACAACACTAATGGGGGTTACTGAAGTACCTAAGGTAGACAGAAAAAATAACTGCCATCAACAAACTCCAGTGAGTTATGATTTTTGCTACTGACTGGCCAAGAGTTTTGTACACAGCTAACTTATGCTAAAACAGGCTACCTTTTCCCCCATCCCACTTGTTTGCCTCATCCTCCTGCAAATGTAACCAGATGAAACTTTGTAAGTTTCTTCTAAAAAGAACGACAAAAAACAAGAAATTAGCAAAGGGTGGCCATGGCTCACTGCATTTAGAGTAAGACACCATTAATCTTCATTAGAAGTATGCTGAGTCTAGCAGAAATGTCTTAATAAGTTTTCTTCTGATGAACCAAGGCTGAGAAGACATGTAGCCTATCATTGCCAGCGGTCACAGCCATCTAGTGAGATGCTGGTTAACACCCTTATCTCTCACAGTTTGTGTCTCAGAACTGGAATTAATTCCTTTTATTCTGCTGTCATGAGTTTTGTTTGCACTTATCTAATATAACTACAAAGAAAAAAATGTAATAGAAAGAAAAATTAAAAAGTGTGTTTAAAATAAAGGGTCTTGGGAAACAAGTGACCACTGAGTTTAATTTTTGCACTTCCTACATCGAGGAAAATTTTAAACTTTACAAAATAAAATTGTAAATTCTACTGAAAAACATAGTTGGAGGAAAAAATATATTTTATAGGTTTTGTAAGGTAACTGCTACTTAGTTGTTGGGTTTGTTTGTTTGTTTTTGGTAGCTAGACCAGCAATGATGCACACTGAACTTCACTTACTAGTCATGTGTTTTCTACTGGCAATAAGATTATCTGAGAGACAAAGGTGTGTGGGTGTGTGTGAGAGAGTGCTATCCATTGATATTAACAATCCTTCACAATAAGTTCAGTGCTTGATCCTGAGACTACAATCTCAATTTCTTCTCCGTTATAATTTTTTCGGACATGCTTGTGCTTTCAGATATGAGGGACACATCACAACTATTGCAAACGCAAGTACAAAGAGAGGCTATTCAAGACACAGCACAAATATAAAATCAGAAGAGAGCCCTTAGTTATTATAAGATTTTCTATCTGTACAATGAATTGACATAAATTAGATAAACATTACAAATTCATTAGATATTGTTTGTTCTTTGAAAGATCTTGGTCAGGATCAAGGATTGAATAGCTAAATGATCAGAGAGGACAAAGAAAGCTCCATAAGCTTTGGGGTTGTTTATTTTGGGTACTCATTGCAATTGATGCACCTGAGTCTAGCTGTGTCAAAAGGGATTATAGGCTTGCTAGAACTTACTTTTCATGCCAGCAAGGATACTGATTTAAACATTTACCATGTTAAGAAAGTTCCAAATATGAGATAGACTGGGAGCCTTTTGCCACCGAATGCAAATGTTCTTTCAGAGTCATTAACATAACAAAGATGCCATATGTAGTACCACATGTAAAAGCATGCTCCTGACTACATCCAGATATTAAAACTCATGGCATTTAAAATGAAGTAGGGCAGTTAGCCCCCTGCCCACGCCAAATCTTAACTCAGATAATTGCATTCTGATTAAATTACCCCATGCAGTTTCAATTTCAGGCAGTGTTGTTATACATGTTCCAAGTACTGTTTTCTGTTTGACAGCTGCTATGTTCCACCCCAGAGGTGGCTACATTTCAACGTAGGTGAAGTGATCCTTACATAATCTTTAACTACCTAAAAGTAGCATTGTAAGGCTTAATTATTTCATATTTGGTAAGTGCTTTGAGAACATCAGATAAAGAGGAACTATAAAAGTGGAAATCATTATGTTCTTTGAGTGCTGATCTTTTGCTGGATAGTTTCTCTTAATGTAACTGGAAAAAGCAGCAGTGATAACAGGGGTACTTGGGTTTCAGAGAACCTGCAGAGACAGTGGAAGTATCCAACCTCTTTCGGCATTTCACCTTTTGCATTCATTCTCTTAAGCAGCAAAGAAATATACCAAGTACATCGCCACATTTTTTCTTTAAAAAAATTACAGCCAGCACCACTACCACCACCTACTTTATCTCTACCTCCTTTTTTTGGCGGGTGGGGGGTGGGGGGTGGGATATGTTGGTTTTTGGCTTTAACTATCTGACTCTCCTAAGCAAGTCTGCAGAATGACAGAGCGGCTAAAATGTACTATTTGGGGGCAAAATCTATACTCTCTCCCTGATGTTTCTTTTTAAAGAGAAGTAACCATTTTGTTGTTCTATCCACGTATCCTGCCTTTCCTCTTCTATCTTTCTTATACAGTCACCAGTTCTGGCTCTGAGCTCACCTCAAAAATACAAAATCTGTAAAACCATTTGAAATGAAGAAAAGAAGTGAGCAATCTTCATTTATTCCTGTGTTTGCAAGATAATTTGAAGTCACTGCAAATTGGGGGTGATTTTTTTAAGTTGTTTTACAGGCTTTTTCATGACTGCAGAACTAATGGGTACGCAGTTCAGGTTTGCAGTCAAGAGACAGTCTTACAAGGTGAATGGCAGCTTCTGAGCTTTGAAGGGCTTGTTCCCTCCTTCACTGTATAAAAGGAACAGTTTACTGCAGTATAAATTAATGTTAGCAAGCTTATTTTCAGGAAGGCACATAACTCCTACATCAAAGAAAGTAGGCATACAAAAATTATACACAGAAAGTGTAATATTTTACATATTTGAAACATATAAAGGTTCCAGAATCTCATGCAGATAACACCTAGGATCTCTGTTAATAAAACATTATTTAGTCATTGTGTTTTTAAAAAGAGGTCTAGGCAGACAGAGATAAAGGAAACTTTATAAAAAGCTAAGAGCATAAAAATGCAAACATTCAACATATTAATCAGTTGCCAGTGTACACCCAAATGAAAGCCCTGAAATAACATGGAATTTTTGAGTTGGACATTCCCGGTGTCTCAGTTCTAATATAGATATAGAAGATATATTTTATTAATTTGTTTACTAAAACATTGTGGCAGAGCCACAAAATATCCTGGTAACTCTTTTCTGGTATAGTTTTAGGTCATTGCTTAAACAGGTTACTTACTCTTTTTTTAGTGATTTTTTAAAAAAATTTTATATTATTAATTTTTTTTGCTGAAGAATACTGGGTAGAATCTGTGTATATTTTAAACTAAATAATCAATTATCTAACCATTTTTTTCTGAACTTTTCCAAGGAAGAGGACAAATACCCATCAGGAGGAATGCAAAACACTCCCTCACAAGACCAAAGCAACAGTGCATGAAATTGAACTCAAAAAGAGCCACCATTCTGTGTGACTTTTTGGCTGACACAATTTAGATATTTATAGCTTTACGAATGAACCACTGGAGAAGAAATTGAAGCTCTTTCTAGCCAGAAAGGATTAATGAACATGTGCACCTGGTAATTACACTACTCCATCTTTCTGAAAGCCCTCACATACTGCCTCAATGGCAGAAACTATAATGAAAAGCCATTGAAAATATCAGTCTGCAATTCTACAACTCATTTAAATCCTTAAATTTAGAATCTCTCTTCACATTTTCCATGATCATAACAACACCACAATATATACATACTTTCAGCTATTCGTATTGTTACCTGACATGCCTCATTTGAAATATAAACCCCATACGATGTAAATTCAGGTTTAACTGAGTAAAGACCCAAATTAGAAAATTCATGTGAAAAACTATATCAAATGCTTTTTGAAATAATTGCAGAAGGAAATATTAGGCTAATGTCAAAAATACAATTACTTAAAGACAGAAGTTCTACTAAGAATTAAACTTTAAAATAAAGTTTAAAGGAAAGTGAAGTTATGAAAGTCACTACTTGCTAAGATGGCTTTCTTTGAAATAAAGTCTTTTGAGCTATTTGTGAGACAAACTTTTAAAAAACTATGCATGACACTACAAATAAGCAATTTTCTTGATGTTACCTAGATTCATTTGGAAACTAAGCTTTCTTTAATCATCACATAATGATCAGAAGACATTGTAGTTTCATATTGTACTGTAAGAAGAGTTTGATACAGTCCAAATGCTAAACAACCTCTCTCTCTCTCTCACTCTTTAGTCTCTTACTCAAAATTCAAATGTGCTTTGGAGCACCAACATCTGATTATTCGATGTTGTGTCACCACAGTATTTGATATTACAGTAATGCACAGATGAAGTTGCAAAATATATAACTGGATAATGCAGAGAACATATAAGTCAAGACAGCATTACTAATTCAGGGGTTGTTTTAAGACAAAGTTTGAATTTCTTTCACAATGAACTCAGTGAAATGTAGGCAGATCCAACACTAAAAACTAAAAAGTTAATTACAGACATAAATCATAAACATCTAAATGGCTGTAAAAAAAGTCTCTTAAAACAACACCTTTAAGTGCAGCAAAAGATTTAAGCTTTTATAATGGCCTGTTTCTGTTAAAATCTATTGCTCTCTGGTGGATTGTAGAAAAAGAAAACACTCCAATAGAGATAAGCGTGCATGAAATACCCCCTACAGAGTATTCAACCAAATTGTCTAGAAGGAGACGACTTCAAAAGCAGTAAGACTAGAGATGCTCAAAGCACCTTGCTGCTTTGGGCTGCTGGCCTTTACTGCTGTTTTTTATTACAATTAGGTTTAACTTGGGAGCAGATAAATAATTGAGAGATATATTTCTGGAGCTCTTTAACAATCATATCATTTTGTCACAAGCTCTAAACTAGTCATTATGAAGATAGCACTTATTCTAGACCTTCTGATTTCAAGTACAAAAGCATCCCCTCCCACCTATTGCTCAGACTCCTGCATCAGAATAGAAGACTTTGGTGCTTTAATTCTATACAGGCTGCATCTTTTCTCTTGACTAACAGATTCTCTCTCACGCACAGACATTCTCGCTCTCTTACCTTTAATAACGTGTACAAAATCAGCTAAGTTCCCACGACTGATTTTAGTTCAGAGTATCCAGCAGTGCATCCGCACAAAGCTTTGCCATTGCTAGTGTGAAGAGAAAGAGCTGCTGGGATGCTGAATGGCACATCAGCCAACTTTGTGTGTAGCAAAGGCTCTATGGAAAATCTGGACTGAAATTATTTTGGATTGTGGATTGGATTCCATTTCACACAGCAACAGTGTGACAGAACAATGACTTAAAAATAGAAAAAAATATTTTTGATCAAACTTGCCTGCAAAATACAAATCAGTACTTCTGATTTTACGAAATAATTTCAGAACTATTGATCTAAAATATTTTGATTGCCCAATGATGCTGTAATATGCTGTCAGCACAATAGCAAATATTTAAATATGCAGTTTATGAACAGTTTGCATGTTGAATGGAATGACTTGATAATTTCAGTCTTCTTGGTATAATTAAAAAGGAATACATAATGTTGTGACAGTCTATATTATTATGTTCACCACATTTACAAGACCATGATAAATGTTGTACAAAGTATGCCTTGTGAGGTATCATTTGAAAAGTCACAATCCGCTGAATATCATGATCTTGTTGAAATATGTGTAGCAACACTGTATGTGAAATTATGAGGTTATACTTTATGATGGTTATTGAAATGTGCTGTAATTCTGGGTAACACCCACAGACCAGTTTTGCAGAAACAAAGACACACTGCCCCAGCCAAGTGTTAAAAGGCTATTGCCTGCTTAAGTGGCTATTCTCCAGCAGGGAGAAGAGGTTAACAAGAAATTTACATTGTATTACAGGAACGGTTCAAACCTCATGTCCACAAAAGACTGCTTTTGCCTGCATCCCAACTGAGGATAATCTTCAAATAGGGGAGAGAGGTTTAAAAATGTGAGACAATGGCCTCCACTTCACCTTTTCTCCTCCCATCTCCCTGCTCACGATATCAATGAATACCTGAAGGACACTGAACTAAGGAAGAGGGGTCCCAGGCTGAAAGGAGACCCATCCTGTGAAATTTACTGCAGCATATAGTTAGACAAAAACATTTGCTTTTAAGTTCACTTAGCTTGTTAAGTTAAAGTGTAAAACACAAGATAATACCTGATTTCTTTTGTAACCAACCCTGACTTTTATGCATCATCACCTGCAATCACTTAAAATCTATCATTCTGTAGTTAATAAACTTATTGTTTTATCTTAACCAGTGTGTTTGGATTACAATGTATGGAAAACTCCATTTGGGATAACAGGGCTGGTACATTTACATTTTCCTTCGATGAAATGATGGACTTTCTATGAGCTTGTACTGTTCAGGAGGGTACTGAGCAGTAGGAAGAAGGAGAAGAGGTTAACAAGAAATTTACATTGTATTACAGGAACGGTTCAAACCTCATGTCCACAAAAGACTGCTTTTGCCTGCATCCCAACTGAGGATAATCTTCAAATAGGGGAGAGAGGTTTAAAAATGTGAGACAATGGCCTCCACTTCACCTTTTCTCCTCCCATCTCCCTGCTCACGATATCAATGAATACCTGAAGGACACTGAACTAAGGAAGAGGGGTCCCAGGCTGAAAGGAGACCCATCCTGTGAAATTTACTGCAGCATATAGTTAGACAAAAACATTTGCTTTTAAGTTCACTTAGCTTGTTAAGTTAAAGTGTAAAACACAAGATAATACCTGATTTCTTTTGTAACCAACCCTGACTTTTATGCATCATCACCTGCAATCACTTAAAATCTATCATTCTGTAGTTAATAAACTTATTGTTTTATCTTAACCAGTGTGTTTGGATTACAATGTATGGAAAACTCCATTTGGGATAACAGGGCTGGTACATTTACATTTTCCTTCGATGAAATGATGGACTTTCTATGAGCTTGTACTGTTCAGGAGGGTACTGAGCAGTAGATAGCATACACTTCTGGGAGATAATGCGGGGACTGGGAATTTGTGGGTGTCACCCCGTATGTAATTCATGAGTGACTGGCCAGAGTGCTCATGTGCTTAGCTGGGAGTGAATTTCATGCTGAAGGCTGCGTAGTAGGCCAGAAGTGGCTGTTCTGCCAGCAAAGCAGTGTGAACGGTACTCCAGGCTAGAGAGTTAAGGGGACACTGCTGTTCAATAGTCCAGATTGTACCTTGGGTAATGTCACAAATGTAGAATGGGAAGTTAATCTAAATTCATATAGGCTTATTTTTTATTAACCTTCTGTGATTTATTTTCAAATCTCCGAGTATGAGGTGGCATTGGTCCTTTTCCTTGCCCTGCCACCCTCAACATACCGTAGATCACTTTTCAGGTTTATTTTCAATGAACTGTAACAGATGTTTTTCTTCACTTAAAAGTAACCTCTCAGGTGTCAGTATTCACATATGATTTCATGGATGGTCTTACTGTCACACTATAACTTATTTTTTGTGGCAACATCTATATATCACCAAATGTCAGTTTAATAAACCCTGCAGTACACTCAATGTGAGAGATACTGAGATTTTTGTTTAAAGGAAAATACCAGGATACTAAGTATTCTGTGTTTATTACCATCCTCAGTATGGTGTTAAATATTCTCCAGTGTAACATTGTTCAGCTTATTTAAATGAATCTCTCTAAAAAGGTTGGAATTGCCTATCTATGTATTGGGTTTATGGAATTACTAGAATATTGAATTGATGGATGCTATAATTTTGATTTATATTAGCTCTATAGATGAGATTTTCCCATTAATTTGACACAGGGACATTTAAGAATAAAAGAAAAAATGTATCCTCTACCATATATCCTTTGACAAAGTAGCATGCAGCATTATTTACACTAACCTACAGGGAATTGAGGATGCTTGTTGTAGCCATTGAGTTGGCACGAGGACAGAAATTTGAGAATAGAAACTGGATTCCAGGTGCCAGGATGGTAGAAGGCTGAATATATCACATAGGTGAGGACTTCAGTTGGCTTTGGATACACTGTTTAAACAGTACATCTCATTGCCAAAACCAGAGGGTTCTGTTTTGCAAATGTGAGGGTTGGGGGAAGGGACTTGTCTGATCACCATCTAGGGTCTGTGTCCATATTTTTATCAGATAAGAAAATAGGGAACAGGAGGTAAAAATAATACTAAAAAATGGCAATAAATAACAAGAAAAGGTAACTTTCCCAATCATTCAGTTATTTGTTTCTGTATTTGTTATTTCTTTTTTGCATAACTAACACAATCTTGCTAAATGATAGCAAGCTTGCAATCCGGATTCCATGGTCAGTTGTCCTCCATTAAATTCCTATATAAGTTTTTTGGTTCTGATTTGACCTAATCAAATAGCTGTAATTTGCTAGCAACCAGTCTCTAATCAGCTTATAAACAATAACAGGTTGAAAAGGCAGAAACATACTTTAGGTTTCTTTTTATTAATGAATATTCTAAGATGTGCCACTTGAAAATGTGAACTTCAATATGCTTAGAAGAGATACAATCAGTACTATTTGTTTGCTAACACATGCACAGAGTCATCCTCTGGTGACTGAAAAAGAAAAACAATAAATTCTGCTTATACTCTATGTCTTTTTAATATAGTCAGTGCCTTATCAGCACTCAAACACATTCCTGTGAGAAGCTTTGGAAAACTAGCTACAATGCTTGAATACTTCATCTGTCTTTCAGTCTTGTCTCCTTTTATTGTATTCTAATGAAAACATCTGTAATGTACTAAAAACTATATTGCAAACTTAGAAAAATAAAACCTGAATACCTAATAAAAAGATTAGCTCAGAGCAATAGCTCAAATATATTATGTAGTTATTAATTGCTATACTGGAAAAGTCATCAGTTTTACACCACAGGTAAAGAAATATATTTAAAGTGTGTGCTATTGCTAGATTTTTTTTTTAAATTTGGTATTACACTTAACAGTTAATTACATTAATCTCCAGGTAAGTGTTGAAAAACACTGGCAAGGAATGTTCACACTCAGCTACCCATGTGGTGCAAGCTCAGGGAATAAAAGACGTTAGTATTTAGGGCTGTTAGTCCATCATCTTTGCTGAGTACACAATTCACTAAAAAAGGGAAATATTATTGTCTGACAAATGTTCAAAGTGTGAAGGCATCCAGTATCACCACATGGCTCAGGGCTCATTAGGTAGCTGTTATACAACACTGTAACAACATATTTCAAGAATCCAGGGGCACATATATTGGATACCCACTTTTTTTTGACTAGTCCTATGCACCTGACAATCCACTTTCTATCTGAAAATGCAAATAAGAAGGTTGCATATACATACACACTATGTATTTCTAACATATCATCATGATAGTACGTAAGGACTATGTAAATATATAATTAAATTCCCTCCACAAGTGTTTTTACTCTACACCCCAACTTTGTTTTATTTCCATTTTCTAAAGTGGGATTTTCCTTGTCTATGACATTATGCAGCCTTTTACTGAGAAAAAGAAATGTCTCTAAAGGTGGCAGGTCCCGAGTTCCACAGCCAAACGCCTCTGTGTGAGAAAGCTCTGGCCTATACCCTTAGAAGTTCACCAAGGGGACTGTTAAGGCTAACATCCCTGTTGACTGCATTTGTCATGGTGGCAAATAGAGAAATAGCTGTACTGAGAAAACGACCTTGAAATGGAACAAATCTAGTGTATTTAGAACAAAGACTTTGAAATAGATGATTACTTGGATAGCTAGCCAATGTAGAGCAGACTATTGCTGCATTGTGCTCTCAATGGTCAGTCTCTGGATCTTTGCATGTTGAGCTAGCTGTAGCTTCAATGCAGCCCTCATTACCAATTCCAGATAATTCTGGAGGAATCTAGCTTGAATGTGACAAAAACATGGATCACCGTTCAGAGGTCCACATCAGAAAGACTTTCGGCTAGCCAAAGATTAGAGGAGGAGTTTCTGGCCACTGCTAGTGAAATGGATTTGCAGCTGCTCTATAATAATGTAGGATGACTGTATGTTGCCCTGGTTATTGGGATTTTTTTTTTTGGCATCACTACATTGGCCAAACACAACAGAAGCTGTCTGGAAAAACAATCAAAGAAAAAAATGGCTCAATATGAGCCACCTCTGAGCAAACACTTCAGAGTTGTTAAGGGACAATGGACAAACTATTCATTTTGATAATTCTGGTTCAACCTCCTGATGAGCCCACAGAACTATTTTTGACCAGAAGGGTCAAAGATCAGGAACACAAAAGAACAAAATCATCCTGGGAGGAGTAGAAAGGATGCTATCTCAAAAGAGAAGCAGTAGTTGCTCAAGAGAAGCAGACTGATAACACGTGACCATGGTGAAGGTGTCTGAAGAAGTTAGACCTGCCTCCATCAGGGAATAGTAAGGGTTTAGGTAAGACAGACGTGTGTAGACTGTTGTTTTAAAATCCCTTTTTCTCTAATGCTTTGTTCCTACTGCTAAAGTAAACAATAGTTTGGTTTGAAGAAGGCTATCTGATTATTGTATAACTCCTGAAGGGAAGAACTGCAAGTGCCTGAACCCAGTTGGAACTTCAGATTAAGAATGGTGGATACACAGGATATTGTAGCCCAGGAGTTAGAGAGTTGTAAAATCCATCCTGAGACAGGTAAATACATGAGGCCAAACACTTGGAGGGTGCATTGAAAGAGACCAGAAAGGAGGCAGGGATGCACCTAGTCCGGTAACCATGACAGATAACATCAAGGTATATAGAAGGAGAGATTATTTCCATAGGACCTCAAAATTGTGCGTCGCCTTGTCCATCAGAGGGCAAATATCCGCAGTAGAAAGTGATATTGTTAGCACCGGCTCAGTTGCTTAAAGTGTTCGGTTGAGCATGAGCCAGCTACTTTTTGCCCACAACTTCTCTCTTGCAGGTACTGGGACAGTCAAGTAGTGTCACCAGATGTGTGTAGTTTAGGTGGATGTACCATAAATAAGTGCAAAAACTATGAAACTGCTAATTTAGAAACCTAAACATTAACATTTTTGTCAACAAAATTCATCAAGAATAGCGTCAAAACCCCAACTATATGTTATTCTGTGTTGCTATTATCTAGGTACACCCAGTCCCTTTTTCCTTCCACTGAACCATGTGAAGGCAGTTAGGGAATTTGCCACATAAACACAGACTTTGGTGGCCATCTTTCTTCCTCATGCCTTGCTCTGTTCCATGGTTACAGTGTTCCTGTCTGTCCCCAGGTTTGAACTCTTAGCACAGTTAGCATTCATTGTGTATGTGGGTAGTAGGGGGAATGGCCTTGGCTCTAGAATGAACTTCCCTCAGTCACAGCCTGTGTTTGACCACAATGAAAATGAACCTTTTCTTGTTTGGCTTTTTTCTGTAACTGCAGAGCTCTCACTTTAGGTGGGCTTTGTTATTGGAAGGTGAAAATGGCTTGCATTAGTATTAATTTATTGCCTGCTCATAAAAGCTCAGCTGCATTGGTGTGGGCATCTTGTTCATATGGCCAACTTGAGAATAGCCAAGGCCATATTTTATGGTCAGCTAAAGCAAGGAACCCTCCTCATACAAATGATATAAAGTGCAAAACTATATAAAAATACACTGAAGTCAAACATGAAAGCATGTTGCATGTCGCAGAAACTGGGAAGCAACAGTCCACAACAGAGCAAGGTGGTAGCAGATGTGTTATGTCATACTTTTTCCATTATACCACTATAATTGTGTTTGCCATTCCATGTCTTCATCCCATAGAAGCATTCAAAAATTTTTGATTACATTTATTTCCACACTGTTATTTAATTTACCCACAATTTTTGTTTCATACTATGTTTCTGACAAACAGAACTAATGTATCACAATACTCAATACAAAATACTTTCCTTCCCCTCAGGCAAGTGGGCCACACCCAAAGCAAGCTTACACAGAAGGAATCAGCCCTGTTCAAACCACTAAGCAGCGTTCCATAGAGGTTCTCTGTGCTAAGGGGCTTCCACTACAGGTACTCAGGTCACACAATTATGTCACAGTCGGTGGCTATTAAGCCAATCATTTTTGACACTTTTGACACCATGAACTATTTATTAGCTAGCAAGGAATTAATGCAAAACTGTAATAATCTTCAAGGTAATGTGATCAGGTCTCAACCAACTGGATTGTGTTTGGCTGTGCAAGCACATCTTAATTATATTTTATATATTGATATCTTTTTAGAGGGGTAGCCATTACAATGTGATAATTATCATTGTAATAACTGATTTATTAATCTGTTTCAACATACTGAGTACAGAAATGACTCAGAAAGATTACCTTTATGTGCAAATGGCAATTATATTTTTACAGCAGCCACTCTGAGCGAAGGAGAGACTGAGAGTAGCTGATTAATAAATAATAATAATAATAATCTCAAACTAAAGAATGATTTTTCTTGAAACAATACAACTTAATTATAAAAATGATTCCCTGACTTATATGAAGACATGAAGATAATATCAAAAGTTGATATAGCAAATGAAAAGGCAACAGAGTACTGATGTTCGACTGAGTGCATACTGAATGTAGAAAGTTTATGTCTGGAGAACTCACTGGTCATACCATCTGAAGAATAATGAGGGCAGATAAGTAGAGATTTGCTGGCATTGCTATTCAGTAGTTTATAAATCTTGGAGTCAGGACACCTATGGTCTATTCCTTACTCTTCGACTGATTTGCTGTGTGACTCTGGGCAAAATCACTTATCCTCTCTGGCTGGGATTTTCAAAGGAATCAAAAAGAGTTAAGCATCCAAATCTTATCGAAATGAATGAAATTTGAGTACCTTGCTCTCTGAGGTGACTTTGAAAATCCCAGCCTTTGTGCCTCAATTTATTCATCTATTAAAATAGATATAATTACTTTATCAGGATTATCTTGTGTGAAAAAATGCATGAGTTTGTTGGAAGAAGATGCTGAGGTGAGTGATTCTTCTCAAAAACTCAAGAAACCTGAACATGCCGAGAGGCAAAGAGTTAGAGTAAGGGATAAAGCAGAGATAGCTCAACCCTCTGCCTTCTAAGAGAATTTTAGTCAAAGAAATGGATTTTCTGCTCCTTTCATCTCTTCAGTGGCAAAAAATGGAAGGGAATATATTCCCTTATATTAGTACAATGAATGGAATTGCTTTTAAATTATAGATAGGCAAACCTACTGAAAGCAAATTCTTTTGTTTTTGCTCTGCTTCCATCCTGCAACTTCTTTCCTGGTTCAGGCTCCTGACATCAGCAGCCATATGATGTGAAAAACAGCATCAGCACCCTCACATTTTCAGCAGCAGTAAGTACTATCATGCTCCATGCACATGACATCTCTGGGCTGATGTGATAAGTTGGAATGTTAAAGGATAGGTCATCAGTGAAAAGTGACATTTTACATCATGGAGAAAAATGTTACAAGAGAGACAGGCCATATTCACATACACACAAATACATGTCGCAGAAGGATAATTCAAGGCACTCTTAGGGTATGTCTACACTAAACCCTTAAGTCGACCTATATTGGGTTGACTTATAGCCACCACTGTAATTATTGTGGTGGTGCATGCCCAGACTACCCTCCTTGGGTTGGTGGTGCACATCCTCACCAGGAGCACTTCCAATGGCCTAAGAGGGGCAAGTTTGGGCAGCTGAGAGCCTGGACTTACATCAACCGAACTGTGTAGTGTAGACCAGACCCTAGTAACATGCAGACAGTGTCTACCCACTTTCCCACTGTATCAGAGTATCCCTTTTACAGATTATGCTATTCTCAATTAATGAATTAAAAAATCAGTAGAAGGAGATTTTTGGTTTGGTTTGGATTTCAGGGATGGGGAGGGAAGCTTGGGAGCATTAATATTTCTTCTTGTGCCCACATTTGTGGAATTAGTTGACTCCTGATATTATAAACAGAACCACTTTGTATTCAAAGAAAGACTGAAGATTCATCTCTTTAGCTGAGCACTTCATTAATGTACAGTCAGGTAATTGCTTTGCTATTTTATTCCTTTTTTGTTCAAAATACTAAGACACCAGACCTCAGCAGAGCTATACGTATTTTTATGGTTTTATACTAACATTATGAAAGTGAATAAACATATGCACTGAATATATTCATTGTTACAAACTGTCCAGAAATCATAATGGGAATAGAATGCTGCCACAGTTTGGCTATCTGCTACAGTTACAGATAATAGACTCAGTCTTTTTCGTATTAGAAGAGTCATTAAGCATCTTCAAGGTCAAACAGAAACTTGACATCATATCAATACAGCAGTGTCAGAAAATGACACATCACAGCTATAACTTTGTTAACAACAATAATAAACCCTTGTTTGGGGCTTTACATTTTCAAAGCACTATACAAACATTAACTAATTAATCCTCACAACAGCCCTGTGAGGTAGTTAAGTATTATGATCACAGTTTTACAGATTAGCAAAGTACTCGGATTGCCTTCAAATATAAAGTAAAAGGAAGGTAAAGGCAAACAGACTGCAGGCCAAATATATCGAAGATGTAAGTAAGCAAAAATCCATTAAATCACTAACTTGCAACAATTTGGCCAACCTAATGCAAAATGGTAATCAATGGCATACACTAAAGTAAGATTATCTTTTCATGCTGAAGCCCTGCAAAATAACAATGACTTTGTAAATGCTATAAAATAATGTCAGGAAGATCTGGTTGACACTATAGGGTATAGAAAAGTGGGTACAGGACTAAAA
The DNA here is from genome assembly GCF_965152235.1 of Eretmochelys imbricata. Classification (NCBI taxonomy): domain Eukaryota; kingdom Metazoa; phylum Chordata; order Testudines; family Cheloniidae; genus Eretmochelys; species Eretmochelys imbricata. The sequence continues at coordinate 149,734,965 of NC_135572.1, forward strand.
CAGAACACTTTTAAATAAATAAACAAGGTTAGTGGGGAGGGTGATCCCATCCCAAGCCACCAGTTATGGGATGTGGGCCTTAGGCTGTAGAGGATCCTAATGGGAGCAGGAAAGAATCCATTGATTATCCTTCATGTCGGAACAAATGATACTGTTAGATTCTCATTGGGACGAATCAAGGAAGTCTATACCAGGCTGGGGAAGATGCTTAAAAAAATGGAGACTCAGGTGACATTCAGTGGAATTCTACCTGTCCCTAGAGGAGAAGAGTGAAGGCAAGACAAGATTATAACAGATCGTTCAGGGAGTGGAGCAATAAGGAGGGCTTTGGATGTTAGATGACTGTGAGGCATTCGTGGACAGAGGACAGGATGGACTCCCCCTGGGCAGGGAGGACAATAGAATTCTAGGATGGAGGTTGGCACATCAGTTTTAAACTATACATTAGCGGGAAACAGTTGGCAGATAATGCTCATATAATCTCTCTGCCTGATCCTAATGTTGAGAGAGAAGAAAATCAAGTAAAAGAAGATACAGTAATGGAGGAAGGAACAGAAGAGGGTAGGAGAATGGACAACAAGAGGAAAGAAAGTGCCAATACCACTGACAGTAACAATCAGATAGGTGATATTGGTAGTAAAATCATTCTATCTAACCAGGCAAGGAATCTGAGTGAAGCCAAGCAGAAACAACTAAGATGTCACTACACCAATGCAGGAAGCCTGCGTAACAAAATGAAGGAACCATAACCACTGGTGCGGGAAGATGCTTAAAAAAATGGAGACTCAGGTGACATTCAGTGGAATTGATATTACATAGATAATAGAAACATGGTAGAGTAATAGTCATGATCAGAATACAGGTATTGAAGGGTATGTGATGTTCAGGAAAGACAGAAATAAAGTAAAGGTGGTGGAGTAGCATTGGATATTAATGACAAGGTAGACTAAAGAAATTAGAACTAATGGAATGGATACAATGGACTCTGTTTGGGTCAAAATCACTTTGGGAAAGAAAGATATCAGAGGCTCCACTGGGATAGTGCTTGGGGTCTGCTACAGACCCCCAAGATCTGATCTATATATGTACAGAGACTTCGTAATCAGTTTTAATGAAATAAATACTACTGAGAATTTTGTGATTATGGGAGACTTTAATTTCCCAGATATAGATTGGAGGACAAGTGCTACTAATAATGATATGGCCCAGGTATTCCTTGTTGTAATAGCGGATAGATTTCTTCACCAAATAGTCACCAAACCAACAAGAGGTGATGCCATTTTAGATTTAATAGTGGTAAATAGGGAGGACATCATAGAAGAACTGGTTGTAGAGGACAGCCTTGGTTTGGGTGATTGTGATTTAATTCAGTTTAAACTAAATGGAAGGATAAACAAGAATAGGTCTAGATCTAGGGCCCTAGATTTCATAAGTGCAAACTTTAAAAAAATTAAGGGAATTAGTTAGGGAAGTGGGTTTTACTGAAGAACTCAGGGATATGAATGTGAATTCAGAGGCTTGGAACTGCTTTAAGTCAAAGTTGCAGAAGCTATCTGAAGTCTGCGTCCCAAGCAAAGGGGAAAATTCATAAGGAATTGCTTCAGACCAACCTAGATGAACAAACATCTCAAACATGTTACTAAGAGAAAGCCTACATGGAATGGAAGAGGGGATGGATCAACACAGAAAGCTACCTCTTAGAGGTCAGAAAGTGTAGAGAAAAAGTGAACTGCCAAAAGCCAAGTAGTGTTAAACCTCACAAAGGAAATGAAAACCAATAGTAAAGGGTTCTGTTAGCTATATACATCAAAAGAAAAGAAGTGGGACTGCTAAACACTGAGGATGGGGTAGGGATTACAGATAATCTAGGTGTTGCCCAAAACCTGAACAAATACTTTTCCTCAGTTACGAGGAATGAGGAACTTGAAGACAGTGGCAAAGTGGCTAATGGGACTGAGGCTATGGAAGTAAAAATTAGCACATCCAAGGTGGAAGCCAAACTCAAACAGCTTAATGGGACCAAATGTGGGGGAGGGATAGACAATCTCCAATCGAGACTATTAAAGGAACGGGCATGTGAAATTGCAAGCCAGTGGCAAGGATTTTTAATGAATCTGTAAACTCAGGAGTTGTACTTTGTGATTGGAGAATTGCAAATATAGTACCTGTATTTAAGAAAGCAAAACCAAAAGTGATCTAGGAAACTACAGGCCCAATAAATTGACTTCTGTTGTGTGCAAAGTCTTAGAACAAATTATGAAAGGGAGTAGTTAAGGATATTGAGGTAAATGGTAATTGGGATAAAATACAACATGGTTTTAGAAAAGGTAGATTGTCCCTAACCAGCCTGATCTCTTTCTTTGAGACAATAACCAATTTTATAAACAAAAAAAATGCAGTAGATCTAATCTACGTGGGTTTCAGTAAAGAATTTGATACGGTTCCATATGGGAAATTAAAGATGGGGATTAATATGAGAATTAAAAGGTGGGTAAGGAAATGGTTAAAGAGGAGACTACAATGGGTCAAGCTGAAGGGTGAACTCTTAGGTGGGAGGGATTATCCTCAAGGATCAGTCTTGGGACCAATCTTATTTTATATTTTCATTAATGACCTTGACTCTAAAAGTGGGAGACTGCTAACAAAAGTTGGGAGGGATTGCTATATGGAAGAGGACTGGAATGATATTCAAGAAGATCTAGATTACCTTGAAAACTGGAATAATAGAAATGGGATGAAATTTAATAGCGTAAAGTGCATGGTAACACATTTAGGGACTAACAACAAGAATTTTTATTATAAGATGGAGATGTATCTATTGGAAGTGTGAAAGGAAGAGAAAGACCTGGTTGTATTGGTCAATCACAGGATGACTATGAACCACCAATATGATTCATAGATACTAAGATCATAAGGGACCATTATGATCATCTAGTCCGACCTCCTGCACAACGCAGGCCACAGAATCTCACCCACCCACTCCTGCGAAAAACCTCTCACCTATGTCTGAGCTATTGAAGTCCTCAAATCATGGTTTAAAGACTTCAAGGAGCAGAGAATCCTCCAGCAAGTGACCCGTGCCCCATGCTACAGAGGAAGGCGGAAAAACCTCCAGGGCCTCTTCCAATTTGCCCTGGAGGAAAATTCCTTCCCAACCCCAAATATGGCGATCAGCTAAACCCTGAGCATATGGGCAAGATTCACCAGCCAGATACCCAGGAAAGAATTCTCTGTAGTAACTCAGATCCCACCCCATCTAACATCCCATCACAGGCCATTGGGCCTATTTACCGTGAATATTTCAAGATCAATTAATTACCAAAATCATGTTATCCCATCATACCATGAAAAAGGCTAATGCAATCCAAGGATGCATTATTTTCAGTAGAGATGGGGAAATATTATTACCATTACACAAAGCACTGGTGAACCCCATCTGGAATACTGGGTGTAATTCTGCTCTTTGATGTTTAAGAAAGATGAATTCAGAGTGGAACATGTGCAGAGAAGGGCTACTATGATGATCAGAGGAGCAGTGGGGACAAAAAAAAGTGAACTTGTTTCAAGACTTAGCTTGATAAGTTTATGGAGGGGATGGTATGATGAGATTGCCTACTATGGCAGAGGACCCCTCCATGACTGCTATTAGCAAGTATCTCCAATGGCCAGAGATGAGACACTAGAGGGCTCTGAATTCTTTCCCAGATGTCTGACTGGTGGGTCTTGCCCTCATGCTCAGGGTCTAACTGATCACCATATTTGGGGTCAGGAAGGAATTTTCTCTCATGTCAGATTGACAGAGGCTTGTTTTTTGTGTGTGTGTGTGTTTTTGTTTTTATCTTCCTGTGCAGCATGGGTCACTTGTTGGTTTGGACTAAATTAAATGGATTCTCTGTAACTTCAGTCTTTAAATAAATATTTGAGGACTTCAGTCACTCAGCCAGAGGTTATGGGCCTTCTACAGGAGTGGGTAAGTGAGGTTCTGTGGCCTGCAATGTGCAGAAAGTCAGACTAGATGGTCATAATAGTCCCTTCTCATCTGAAAGTCTATGAGCTGCTCTCTCTATCTATATTTCTATTATAAAAATGAAAAAAGTGATTTATTGCATCTCCCCCAACCTATTTTTTTCTTCTCTACTATTTTGTTTAATTTAAATTTAAGAAAAAACATCTAATTAATTATTCTACATGAAAAGAACGAGACTAGTATCTTAGGTGGGAAAGGAGAGATGGTTTATGGAAGCCAGAAGTGACATGAATAAATGCCAGAAATTATATAGAAAGTGAATCTCTCCCTCCACCCCACACACACACACATTGATTTGCAAGATCAAAAGAATGAACAAAAACACAACACAACCTGAATTTTTCAAAAACCATATGTTTCAAACGTTGACATTAAATAATTTCTTACACTGGCATCTTAAATCCTTTTGCTGTTCCTTGCTCCTAAAGCCTCAGATTCTTTTCTTTGCAAACAGAGTGGCTATAGATTCTGCTGTTGTCAGAACTAATCTCATAGATTAATATTCCAATTAAATTGGTGAATAAATAACAAACATTTAACTCTTTCAGTTTAACATCTGAATCTGTCCAAGTAGCTTAACTGCAGAACAAACCCAAGGAAGGAACCAAAGCCTTGGTCAGAACAAATCAAAGGGAGGAAACTACCAGTTTAGAAATCCACTGTAAACTCTTTACTCAATTTTTAGCAAAGCTTCATTCATAAGCATATGTCTTTTATTTTCTCTCTCTGCCTTTCCCAAGCACCAATATTTCTATATGCACATACACTATATTATTATGCGCATACACGAGAGAGAGGAATTTTCTATTAATCTTTGTACTTAAGAGTACAGTGTTCATTTTATTGCATTTAGCCCCCACTACTGGCAGAGATAATCCTAACACCAAAGTCAGTTTAGCAGAAATACAGCTACAAAATTTAGAGAGAGAGAGAGAGTTTGACTTTGTGATACAGCACAAACAACAAAAAATCCACGGATGACCAGAAAGGATTGATTTGGTATGTAATGTTTTCTTTCAAAAACTGCTACTTTCAAAGAGATCATGTTGTTTTATTTCATAGTATAATAGCATTAGCTAGAGGAATGCATTTAACATCTATGGTGCAATGAAAGGAGGATGAAACCACAGCTGCTATTATCTACTAAGCAATTTTTTTCTTCTTTACAACAGTGTAGATTTCAGTAAATTCTGAGTAATCTATGGTGATATTATTTAAACAAAGAGAAATCACCATCACAAGGATGCATGCATTACAACCCGACCACTAATAACATTTTTCATCTAAGTGAGATAAATTGCTGATAAGGATGCCTCTGAACAAAGTTTGTGTTTGAGTGACTGCTACCAGCTGATTAATACAAAAGGTAATCCAAAGTAGCCAAAAAGAAATATGTGACTCATTCTATTCATGTCTCCCACTACGCATTGCCAATTTTCACTTACACTAAAAAGCATCTGAGACTCACAAAATACTTAGAAACTTTAATAAATTAATGCTCTCAACACTGGCACTACTGTAGTAGCAGTACACACCTACACACAAGATAACGGGTGACTGATCCAGACTCAGCCTTTGGCATGTGCTGTGTGTACAGACAAGTGTACTCACTGTTTGCACTCCTTCCCCAGTATACATATATGATCTCTCATAGCACACTGCAATATAAATATAAAAACTTTCCTGATCTGACTGTTCTACTCCTTCCTTGTTAGCAGAACTTGTCTGCACTGGTTACGCCTAGTTAAAGTTCATTCCCACTGTCAGATTGGAGTCAAGGAGTCTGGTGGAAAAGATTCCATGTTGTTTTTTTGATAAGATGAATAAAGAATCATAGAATCGTATGACTGGAAGGGACCTCGAGAGGTCTTCTAGTCCAGTCCCCTGCTCTCATGGCAGGACTAAGGATTATCTAGAGCTTCCCTGACAGCTGTTTGTCTAACCTGCTCTTAAAAATCTCCAACAATGAACATTCCACAACCTCCCTAGGCATTTTATTCTAGTGCTTAACCACTCCCACAGTTAGGAAGATTTTCCTAATGTCCAACCTAAACCTCTCTTGCAGCAATGTAAGCCCATTGCTTCTTGTCCTATCCTCAGAGGTTAAGGAGAACAATTTTTCTCCCTTCTCCTTGTAACCACCTTTTATGTGCATGAAATCTGTTCTGTTCCCTCTCAGTCATCTTTTCTTCAGTCTAAACAAACCCAGGTTTTTTTCAAATCTTCCCTCAGAGGTCATGTTTTCTAGATATTTAATCATTTTTGTTGCTCTTCACTGGACTTTCTCCAACTTGTCCATATCTGAAATGTGGCGCCCAGCACTGGACACAGTACTCCAGCTGAGGACTAATCAGTGTGGGGTAGAGTGGAAGAATTAGTTCTCGTGTCTTGCTTACAACACTCCTGCTAATACATCCCACAATGATGTTTGGGTTTTTTTTTTTTTTTTTTTGCAACAGTGTTACACTGCTGACTCATATTTAGCTTGGCATCTACTATTACCCCGAAAGCCCTTTCCGCAGTGCTCCTCCCGAGGCAGTCATTTCCCATTTTGTATGTGTGCAACTTATTGTTCCTTCCTATGTGGAGTACTTTGCATTGGTTCTTAGTCAATGGCATCCTATTTACTTCAGATCATTTCTTCAGTTTGTCGAGATCGTTTTGAACTTTAATCTTATCCTCCAAAACACTTGCAACCCAGTGTGGCATCGTCCACACACTTTATAAACGTACTCTTTCTGCCATTACCTAAATCATTGATGAAGATATTGAACAGAACCAGACAGTGGCGCTGGAACATTTTTAATAGTGGGGGTGCTGAAAGCCAGCCCCCTTACCTCCTGTCCATGCCCCTCCCCCCCAGAGCTGGGGCTGGGAGCAGAGCAGTGTCTGCGGGAGAGGGGACCCGGACAGGGGTAAGTGGGCCAAGGCTGTGCCCAGAGCTGGGACCCTCAGGCACGGGGCCAGCAGCTGCATGCAGGGCAGAAGCAGAGGCACGGGGCCAGTGGCTGCATGTGGGGCCAGAAAAGGAGGTGCGGGGCCAGTGGTTGTGTGCGAGGCCAGAAAAGGAGGTGCGGGGCGAGTGGCCAGGACCCAGCATGCAGGGCTGTGAGCAGAGCCTGCAGCACCCCCCGCACCTCTGGAACCAGACCCAGAACTGATCCTTGAGGGACCCCACTCAATATGCTCTTCCAGCTTGACTGTAAATCATTGATGATTACTCCCTGGAAATGGTTTTCCAACCAGTTATGCACCCACCTTACAGTATCTCCACCTAGGTTGTATTTCCCTAGTTTTGTTTATGAGAAGGTTATGCAAGACAGTATCAAAAGCCTTACTAAAGTCAAAATATTCCACATCTGCCGCTCCCCACTTATCCACCAGGATTGTTACCTTGCCAAAGAAAGCTATTAGGTTGGTTTCACACAATTTGTTCTTGACAAATCCATCTGACTGTTACTTATCACCTTATTATCTTCTAGGTGTTTACAAACTGATTGGTTAATTATTTTCTCCATTATCTTTCTGAGTACTGAAGTTAAGATGGCTGGTCTGTAATTCACCGGGTTGTCCGTTACACAGATTGGCACTATATCTGCCCTTTTCCAGTCCTCTGGAAACTCTCCCATCTCCCATGACTTTTTGAAGATAATCACTAATGGCTCAGATATCTCTTCAGTCAGTTCCTTGAGTATTCTAGGATGTATATCATCAGGCCCTGGTGACTTGAGGACATCTAACTTCTCTAAATAATTTTAACTTGTTCTTTCCCTATTTTAGTCTCTCATCCTACCTCATTTTCCCTGGCATTCATTGTGTTAGATGTCTATTTGCTACTAACCTTTTTGGTGAAAACCAAAACAAAAAAGGCATTTAGCACTTCTACTGTTTCCACATTTTCTGTTATTGTTTTTTCCCCTCCTCATTGAGTAATGGGCCTACCCTGTCCTTGGTCTTCCTCTTGCTTCTATTGTATTTGTAGAAAGTTTTCTAGTTACCCTTTATGTTTCTAGCTAGTTTAATCTTGTTTTGTGCCTTGGCTTTTCTAATTTTGTCCCTACATACTTTTATTATTTGTTTATATTCATCCTTTGTAATCTGACCCAGTTTCAACTTTTTATGGGACTCTCTTTTGAGTTTCAGATCGACGGTTTTCTGGTTAAGCCAGCGTGGTCTCTTGCCATACTTCCTATCTTTCCTACACAGTGGAATCATTTGTTCTTGTGCTCTCAGTAATGTCTCTTTGAAAAACTGCCAAGTCTCTTGAACTGTTTTTCCCTGTAGACCTCCTTCCCATGGGATCTTACATTAAGAACTCTGAGTTTGCTAAAGTCTGCGTTCTTGAAAGCCATTATCTTTATTGTGCTGTTTTCCCTCCTACCATTCCTTAGAATCACAAACACTACCATTTTAGGATCACTTTCACCTCAGCTGCCTTCCACTTTCAAATTCTGAACCAGTTCCTCCCTATTTGTCACAATCAAAATCTAGAACCTCCTCTCTCCTAGCAGCTTTCTCCACGTTCGGAAATAAAAAGTTGTCTCCAATATATTCAAGAACTTGTTGGATAATCTGTGCCCCTCTGTGTTAATTTCTCTACAAATGTCTGAGTAGTTGAAGTCCCCCATCACCACCAAGTCATGTGTTTTAGATGATTTTGTTAGTTTAAAAATGTCTCATCCATCTCTTCTTCCTGGTTAGGTGGTCTCAAGTAGAGACCTTGTTGTTTTTTTTTTTACCCCTTTTGTCCTTACCAGAAACCTTCAACATGTCTGTCTCCAATTTCCATCTCAACCTGGGTCCAAGTGTATACATTTTTAATATATAAGGCAACACCTTCTCCCTTTTTTCCCTGCCTGCCCTTCCTGAGCAAGCTGTACCCTTCTGTATAAATATTCCAATCATGTGTATTATCCCACCAAGCCTCTGTGATGCCAATCATATAATAGTTGTATATATTAACTAGCATTTCTAGCTCTTCCAACTTATTTCCCGTACTTCTTGCATTAGTATGCGGACATCTGCGATACTGATTTGATTTTCCTCCATGTTCTCTCTTGTCTCTCCCTTATCCCTGTTATTACAGCCCATGCTCCCCCCAAATTCCAACTCTTCTCACAGGTCTCCATGTTTTTGAGTTACCCATTGGCTTTTGTCACCTGCCCCATCAAACCTAATTTAAGCCCCTTCTCAGCCAGTCTGTATCCAAATATGCTCTTCCCCTTCCTCAGTAGGTGGACCCCATCTCTGCTTAGCAGTTCTTCTATGAACAGCATCCCATGGTCAAGCTGAAGCCCACCTGGCTACACCATCCTCGCAGCCAGGCATTCACCTCCAGGATGCATCTGTCTCTGCCTGGGCCCCTACTTTTGATTGGAAGGATCAAAGAGAATACCAACTTCACCCTTAATCCCAGAGCCCTGTAGTCACTTCTGATCTGCTGAGGGTCATACCTCACAATATGATTAGTGCCCACATAGATGAGTAACATGGGAGAGTACTCAGAGGGCCGAATGATCCTTGACAATCCCTCCATAACGTTTTGGATTTGGACCCCTGGCAGGCAGCATACCTTCTGGGATGCCATGTCAGGCTAACAGGTGGCTGCCTCTGTCCCATTCAGAAGAGAGTCACCAACCACAATTATGCTAGGTTTCCTCCTGGGAATCATGGCTGCAGTTCTTCCAGCCTTGGGGATACATGGCTTCTCCTCTTCCACCTTTGGGGGTGATTCCTCATCGCTTGTTGCCAGGGAAGCATATCTGTTCTTCATCACAATGGTGGGTGGGTTGGGAGTAGGAGGTGGAGCACTGACTGCTGCCAGAAGTAACCAGCAGCCAGTGCCCTCCCTGTGACAGAGTCATATCCTCCTCCCCCGGTGGTGTGACAGCAGTCCTCTGTAGCTGGATAGCTTCCTCAGCCCTGGACATCTCCATATGAATACTCCTGAGGAATTCCTCGTGGGCACGGATGATCCTCAGCCTAGCTACCTCTCCTGTAGCTCTCCCACCTGTTTCCTGACAGACTCCACCAGCAGACATCTTTCATAGTGGACGGTCTCCCCCAGTCTGGCTTTCTGAGAGTGGGAAAAGCAGACCACAGTCTCTGGAAGTCCATACCAGAATCTGGGTAGAGGCATCCATGATTAGGTTGTCTGGAGACAGAGGCAGTGTTGGCACTCATAATGCGGCCCTTCCTAAGCATTTCGATTATATTACGTCTCCCTCTTACAAACTCTTTCTCAACCTCCCCTGTTCGTGATCCCCTATTCGCTATCATTCTTGAAGTAATAACGGTCTTGCGTTTCATTTCTGGTCTTCTACTCCATATTTTGTTGTATAACTGGACTTTATGAAATTTTTGAGTTATGCTAAGTTTGACCTGTATCTTGTACAGCTTTTGTTTCAAATCCAGCTGCAAGAAACTTTTTTTAAAGAATGATTTACATAAGATATAAAAAGTGTTACATTTGTATGTGAAAATTATACCACAATATTGTTCTCTCAGGAGTCATAAATAGATCAGAGTTCAGTTTTTGCTATGAAAATAGAAATGTGAACCTCACTGGGATATTTAATCACAATATAAGGTCTCTGAATTAAAAATCTATTTTGTATCAAGTCTCATCAGAGCAACGAAAATCTGCTTGTTTCTAAAAGTCAATTTAAAACTTTTAGCGTAGAAACAAAAGAACACTGAAGCAGATGTTGCTCAGCTCTCAGTTAAGCACAATCATATTCCTGAGAGAAACAAATGAAGAGTATTACACGTATATGCAAGTCCATTGCTTAAATCCATAATTACTAGTGAGCATTAAGACGTTTCCTGTATTCCAATACTAGCAAGTACCCTTAAAAAAAAACAGTCCTCGTTTTATAATTTTAGTCATATACAATGGATGGAAAATCTTTTATGGGCTTAGTTAGGTGCTTATAGTAACTCCAGGCTAAAATGCTTGAAGTGGTGATAAAGCACAGCAATTTTGCCCCCCCCCCAAATTTGCATATTTTAAAATCCTTAAATTGTTAATATTCCAATTTATAACCATACCCACTGTTGTAGCCCACTCATCACATCTTCCCCATGTTGCTGTGCCCCACCTCAAAACACATCCGCACATATACCTGCTGCCCCACGTGTACACTGAAAGCTGAATACAGTCCCCACACAACACTGTTGCACCTCAAACGAACGCTGCTCCCCACAAAACATCTCATTCACATAAACTCCTGAATGCCCCCACCCACATCAGCTGCTGTACACCACAAAACTACTGCATTCCCACTCGCCCACTGGCAGCTTGTCCCTCATCCACGCCCTAGTGATTTTACTCCTTTGGAACACAGCCTACCGAACCCACCTCACACCACTGATTTCTCGCCTTGAGTCCTATTTAAACATGTTGCAACTCTTGTTGGGAAAAATGGTGTTATGGAAAAATGGAAAAAAGCACTGTTATAGTCATCATTCAGTTTAACAAATTAACTGCTGAGTTTTTAACTGAGAAAAATAATTTTAGGTGATATGAGATCTACCAAACAACGGAGGTTACTGAACCTTTCTGTTAACCTTGGGGAGTTTCAGGTTAGGCCTGAGACCTGATACTAAACGATTTCCACCTGGTATGAAATTTTTGTTGACCCTGAACAACAGGAACATCTATGAGGCTGCTGCAGGAGGGTCCCCCCACCCTATCTTGGTGGCGCAATGGTTGCAACGGACCTCGTGGCGCAATGGTAGTGCATCTGACTCCAGATCAGAAGGCTGCGTGTTCGAATCACGTCGGGGTCAAATGAGTGTTTCGGGGGAGGGATAGCTCAGTGGTTTGAGCATTGGCCTGCTAAACCCAGGGTTGTGAGTTCAATCCTTGAAGGGGCCATTTAGGGATCTGGGACAAAAATTGGGGGGATTAGTCCTGCTTTGAGCAGGGGGTTGAACTAGATGACCTCCTGAGGTCCTTCCAACCCTGATATTCTATGATCTTGGCTATGATAGAGTAAAGTGCCTGTACAAAACCCTTCAATCTTTAATAGGATGCTACGGCAGGTGATGAGTCTGCCCCATGGTGGTTGCTGCTGGGATCCAATGTATTTTGAGTGGTAGCCCTAATGAGCTGCAGAAGGGCAGGAAAGGGAAGGCAGATGAGCTGTCTCAACGGGTCTTATACTTCATCTTTCTAAATTACCACAACAGCAACAATGACACAGAAAACAATGGTTAAGGTTTTTTATCATGTTTACACTAACAAATGAAACAGGAATTTGGGTAATCACTCCACTTGAAAAGCTCACAGTCCATAAGCTGAGTTAAGACTGCATGAATTGAACTGGACTGTGAATGACAGCTCTTGTATGCTACACTCTTGCTCAATATCTTCCCTGAGGGTTCACTGCTCCATGAACTGGTGTGCAACATTTAAGAGTAGGCCAACGTATAGTTCTTCTAGGTACAGGTACAAACTCACATAAGCCACTTCCCTCTGCAAAGAAGACCTCAAGGACATTGACATCACTGCAATTGTGTTGCTGGGGAATTTGAGACTGAAGCAATTGGCTGTGTGCATGCACAGTTTGCCTGTCCTAGTCTTTTTCTGTCTGCTGAAAATCATTGGCAAATGAAGGACTATCTTCTGATTTTTTCCTTTCTCAACTCGTCTTCTTTCCCATGTTCTTCCCTACAAATTATCTATGCCTCATCACCTGAAATAGTATCATAGCCCATCTCAAATCAGAGGACATAGGTCTTGTTTCAAGATAACAAGGGGGTTCAGAAAATATAGATCTGGATAATGAAGGGCAACATTCTTGTAGCATAAAATCAAATATGAAACAAAGATTTGTTCCATCTCTGGTGACTATATATAGAGAGAGAGACTCAAGAAGGCTCAGGACTCAGCAAGGCTCAGGAACTTGTAACAAATGGTAACTCCTAACATTAGTTAGAGAGAAACCTGTTCTCTGCAGTCTTCGCAGATGTGAAATGGCTAGTAAAATGTCTAACACATCTCTGTAAGCCACCCTAATGGATTTAAAAGAGTAAAATATATGAAGAAATCTTACACTGTATGTTATTCTGCCATGCTCTTTTCGATTTAGAAATAACAAAATACAAACAAATATGTTGCTGGAGCAGACAACAGGATTTGCAAATATTGTTATCTTACAACTGGTGTTTCGCTTTCTGTATCAGATATTACCGATGTGTAGGAGCACTTCAAAATACTATGCTGAATTTAACCAGGTCTAACAAAGTGTGTATTCTGAGCTACCCACAAACACATCTCATGTTATGTGCTGCAACATTTGCTGTTGTTTTAAAGAGGGAGATCCATTTCAGAAAAAGAGTATGAGAAATATGATGTAGTCTATTTATTATAAAGAGTTTCATATACGGTATATTGTTTCAAGTATAGGACCCAGTTCAACAATGCACTTGAGCATGTGCTTAATTGATAGAATGTGACTAATCTCACTCCTGTTCAACAAACAGCTTGACTCTAATGGGACCAGTATGTATTTATGCAGTTTGCTGAATAGGATAAGATTAGCCCTGTGCTTACAGTCAAGCACCTGCTTCAATGTTTTTCTGAATCTGGTCCTTCTGAATGACATTTGCATCATCTTCTAGGTGTTTTGGATTTTTTTAATATGCTCAATCTGTATATAATAGCATCGAGTTTCTCCCCATTAGTTTAATAATGGAAGTTTTATAGTTTAGCCTCAGCACACATTCTGATGGCAACTTCACTAAGCTTCTCTTTTGTTTTTCTCTTGCTGTTATGTGCTCAATAAATCAATCCTAACTGCCAGGAAACAAATGACTTTTTCAAATACAGAGTCCTATATGAAAGTCAAGAAGCCTAGGAAGTGGTTAAAAAAATCCATACAAGTCAAAAACTAATGAAATCATTACATCTAATTAAAACTTCTCTTCTAGGTATTTTTGGTTATTTAAACATCTGGACTTTTTTCTCCAGCCTAAATCTTTAGCAGTTTGATTGCAAATTGTTAGACAATACAAGCATGACAAAATGTATTGCAAATAGAAACCTATTTTTTTTCAGAATGTAAGATTTTGTTTTGTATCCAGTGGAAGGGTATGCTTTAACCACAATTTTTTCCCCAAAGTTCTAAATGATTCAGCTGATACATTTATTTCCTTCCTCTTGGTCACTCTGTAGTTAACACCCTTGATATTTTTAGTTAAGTCAATAGTTCCATCTCTAACTGCTCTTACGTACATTCTCTGCAATTGCACAGTAGCAGTCTAAGAGCTCAGTTATGGTTGCTAAAAACTGGAAATGCATAGAGAATGAGGGAATGAGGCACACAGCCCCAACAGTGCTGCTTGAAGGCACAATGCCTTTAAAATGCATACAGCTTCTGAAGAGCAGAGGAAAACAAATGGATAGCAACAAATCTGGGAAAACTTCAGTGCTGTGTCCAGCTCAGCTCTTCTGCATCGTGCGACGGATAAGACCATGGTCCATGGCTCCTGTCAAAGAGGACTCATTTGGATCTGACTAGCGCTCTTGTCAGTGGTAGCTAAATCCCCTCCCTTGTGCTCCCAGACACATATAATGGAATTATAGCTACCCTGAACAGGCACATTTGTGGGGAGGGGAGAGAGTAAGGTGGGTTCCCTCCATTCTCATTCCACCATAGCACAACTGAACTGTGCAGCTATTATTTCACTTTAAATTTCTTTTCACTTTTAATATCCATTTTTCCTCTGCACAGTAAAGGAAAATATGGTTTTCTAAATTAGAATCCTCATGGGCTCTAGGCTCTTTGATTTGGGCTTAATCTGTTATTTTGTTCATGCGTCTTGCCCTTCATTCATCTACAAACTCAAGCTCGGATTTATCCAACATCCTTTTCTCCGATTTTTTCTTTGCAATGCTTATCTTGACTGCCTAGGAACATCGCTGCTGATTTTCTCCCTTTCGTCTGCTGAGTTGTCTTCCTTGCTCACTCTCAATAAATTAAATGATGTGCTTCCATTGGGAAAAGGCAACTGATATCTCAAATTTTCACTGGTAAAATCAGGTTCTTTCATCTCTAAGTTTTTCATGTGGTCTGACATCCTATAATTGGATAGTTTAGGAAAGTCAACAGTGTAAAATGTAACCCTCTATCATTTGATATTGTGTGCTCTGTACCAGTATGCCTATATATTTAACTGCATACATGTTGAACTGTATTTATAGTGGCCTGTGTATTCATATGTCACAGACTTCTAGCTCCCTCTGTTCCACATCAGCTCCATCATCTAAGGTGGCACCAGGTCCAGGGGCCTCACCCTTCTACATAGGGGATAAGAGAAGCAGTACAGAGGATTTTATATGGGACAGAATTCGGAAAGCTTTAGACCCTTGAAGCTCTTTCCTCAACACAGCAAGTGCTAGCTACAGCCAAGGCTACATGGGGGTAAAAGTCAGAATCTGTTTATTCCCTGTGCCCATCAAGAGTAGTTGGATGGGAATGGCTGGGAGGGGTGGAGAAGGTACAAAGTCTTAGCTTCGCTTCACTCCACCCACTAAAAGAGACCAGCCATCACAGCTGGCATGGCTCAAATTGTCCAGCATCAAACAACTAGCAAAAGAAAAAAAGAGGGAAGGAATTATGCCTCATTGGGTTGTCTCTGAGGCACAATGTCCCCTGGAGTGGCTTCTAGGGCAATGAAATTTATTCAACACTCCTTGCTCAAGTCTATGCCTAGAGCCACATTGTAGACTTTGTGTTCAAAGTATCTGCCATATTTAATATTCTAATTGCAATTAGAAAGAACAATTATACTGTGAAAATGTATTACTCCACAGTGTGCCTGAACACCATGATGGAATTACATTGCTGCACATTTATATTCCCCAAAAGTCATAGTGATAAGGAAAAACCACAGACTATATAAGATCATAACTACAGTACAAATTACATTTATGTCGGCTGATGGTTAATGGACTTCAGTAATTCTCATAGAATTCTCATAGAGCTGAGAGGAACCCTGATATCTTCAGGGCGTTTATGAACTGCTTGGAAACCTGCTAGCGATTTTGTTTATTATACTTTTTACAGTGAAAAACAAACAAGGGCAAATCATCCCTCGAGGATACTATAATGGAGAATGGATGGAGAGATCTAGCATATTACCATTTGTTTTTTTTCTACAAGCAAAGAAAGTCAAATCTGAACATGTAGATTAATCCACTATCTGCTTTTGTGCACTCTGCCAGACTGAGTCCGTTTTCCAAAAAGTAGCTCCTGATATTTGTCATCACATAGATGAGTAGATCTACATGGAGACAGCAACATATTACGGATATGTTGGTAGTTAAGACTGTGTTCAGAATTGAATTTAAAGCAAGAAGAAACCCCTCAGTTCCATATTTCAATCAGGGCTCTGTGTGCTCCATGATTCTGTGTCTGCAGAATCTGCTGTGGAATGCGGTGCAAATTTCTGTGCTCTAGAACTTCAGTTATTTGTGGACTTTTGTTTGTTTTAAATTATATGTCTAACCCATAGAGTTACAAAGATAGCCTTGAAAACATGAACTAAAAATAACCAATGATGTGATATCTTCCTATGTTTGCATAGATCCTGAAATAATAACTCTAAAAAGATGTGACCAGTCCCATTCTTCACATAGACTTCAAGATTCCACAGCCAGGAAACTTAGTATTTTTCCAAGTATTTTCCAAATGCTATGGAATTTAGCATTTCTGCCATAGAATTTTCTATTTTACTGCAGACAGATGCCTGACATTTAATTTTCTTTCTCCCTGCCCACTGGGACCTGGCTGCAGCTACCTCTTACTCTCCAGTTTCTTCACAAGGGGAAGTTAATTGGATTACTGTGCACATGCTCTACATTGAGTCAGACTGCAGGCAACTGCGGAGCCCAGCTTGGAGCCAGGGTGTGGAGGGAATAAGAGTAGACAGACTGACTTGGAGCTAGGGTGACCAGATGTACCAATTTTATAGGGACAATCCAGATTTGCGGGGGGTTTTCTTATATAGGCACCTATTATCCCCACCCCCGTCCCGATTTTTTACACTTGCTACCTGGTCACCCTACTTGGAGCCAGGGCTCCATTCCCTTTCTCTCCAAATTTTGAATTTTTTGTTTTATGTTCCAAATCAGAATAAAACCAAATTTAGAAATATCAAAATCCTCAGATAAATGGAATCATCTTTCTCGATCCAGCTATTATTCACACCCATCAAAGCACTCCCTTGTTTTTCACGGTTGTGCATATTAACAAATAATCCATACTCACCAGAGAAATTCTAATCTGCTTTTATTACAAAAATTTAAATCCCTATATTTTGTCCACAGAACTCGATAATTTTATTCAAACTAACATGGGGGTTTGGAAAATCAACATTATGAAAGTTACAGAATCAAACTGCCACACATTAAATGGATTAAAATGGCTGACTGGTCTCAAAAATGTAATCATGAGTGCATTTCTATGGGGTTCCTGTAGGGATCAATTCTTGGTCCTATGTTATTTACCACTTTTACCAATGACAAGGAAGAAAGCATATAATCTGTACTGACAAAGTTTGCAGATGACAAAATGATTGTAGGTGTGGTAAATAATGAAGGAGAGAGGTCACTGGTCTGATTGATCTGGAACACTTAGTAAGCTGGGCACAAGCACATAATATATATTTCAACACTATATTTACAGGATGGGTACCTCTATCCTGGGAAGCAGTGAGTTGAAAAAGACTTGAGGGTCCTGGCGGACAATTACCAATGCAATTCTTGAATGTATAAATAGGGGAATATCAAATTGGAGTATCTGGCACTGGTGTGACTGTTACTAGAATACCATGTCCAGTTATGGTGTCCACAATTGAAGAAGGATGTTTAAAACTGGGAAAGGATTCAGAGAAGAGCCAGGAGGATAATTAAAGTTTGGAAAACATGCCTTATATAGTGAAAGGAGATCAAACAATTTAGCTTATAAACGAGAAGGTTAAATGCTGATTTGACCACAGTCTATAAGTAGCCACCTGGCACAGATAATTGTGATAAAAGAGGGCTCTTCAGTCTAACAGACAAATGCATAACAATATCTAATGGCTGGAAGTGGAACCTATACAAATTCAGACTCAATATAATGTGCACATTTTTACATGTTCAAGTGAATAAATGGAAAGAGACAGATACATCAAAAAGGGCAATAGAGACCAATAGGAAGAAAAAGAAAGATCACACAAGTCCATTCTAATACACCTCAGTCATTGTAGGCATTCAGTGTTCACTCCCTAGTGCAAAACACATATGATTATCAAGCTGTCACTATTAGCTTTCCTGAGAAAAGAGAAATATCATCTTCATTTCTTTCACAGTTTTGAAAAAAGTATGATAGTTCACAAATTTCAAGCACTATTTCAGAAGTTTATGGTAAGTATGTAGAATTTGTGTACAGAAATTATACATGTCAATCTAAAATGTATTCAAGAAAAACAATTAAGTACCCATCTATGGTTTTCAGTGTATGGATAATAGAATGACAGAAGCCCTTGTCTAATCCAAACATATGCATCCAGAGATGGTAGGTAAGCCTCTAGTACAGTAATTATGAATGGATAGTATTCCCTCATCACAAGAAATATCTTTAGGTTTAATATATGCGGACACATATAACCTTTACTATTACCTTATGTTTGTCTTCTTTGTGTCATCTGTGGGGACTGAGCTCAGAACCTCTGGATATAAAAACATAAATCTCTACTCCAGGAGCTAAAAATTAACCAGCTATCTTAGCACGAAAGAAGTAGGAGAGTCATAAACCTCTCTCTGTGGTCTAGCTGCTAAAAGGGCAAGGGCAAGTCTACACTTAAAAAGCTACAGTGACACTGACGCAGCTCTCCTGTGGGCTTAGTTAACCCACCTCCCCAAGAGGCTCTCCCGCCGACATAGCTCTGTCTACACGTCGTTAGGTCGATATAACTCTTTCAACTCGGGGGTTGGATTTTTTCACACCCCGAGTGACACAGTTATACTAACAAAGGGCTGTAGTGCAGACCAGACCTAAACCACACTATGTTATTATGGAATATAGAAGACTGTAGTAAATGGAAGTGGTGTGTTAGATTAGGGTTCTATTCCCTAATGGTGTGTTAGATTAGGGTGTTAGATTGGGTTCTATCCCCAACTCTATCTGAAGTGACCCTCTGCAAATTAATTTATGTGAAATGAATGAAGGATAGTTTTCTCCTCTCCCTAGGAAAGATTGCCGTTGGGGTTAGGCTGCTATTTCTTTTCTTGGATATTTTAAAAGGGATCCATTGACTAATAACCAGGTTCTCTTAGCTTCCCAGATAGTCGAACCTCAATATCAGGAACTTGCCCAATCCCAAGATATCTTCCCAGTTTGTATCTCTCACTCTACATTTTTTTTTCCTGAGTGGCAGACTCCCCAACATGTTAACATCTTAATTGTATTCTTGAGCTTCATCCGGTTTGAACATTCCTAATTCTGTCATTTTAAAGTGATCAGACTTGGAGTACAACAGTCTGTCTTTCCTATGTTGTTCCATTTGCTGTATAAACTGGAACTTCTCTCACTCTATGAGAATTTATACTTTGGTAGACTGTTCAATAACAAAGCTGCTAAACAGTCACAAACACAAGAAGCAAACAATCAATAATGTATTTATGTTTACCTTTTCAAACAGAAGCAACGGACAATTAAGTTTGGAGATAGGATAGAAGAATAGTTCTTGGGAAAGTTAAAATGCTTAGACCTATTAGAATCACATAACTCTTTCTATATCAGGTTTCATTGTTAATGTGATGAGTCAAAAAGGATAATATGACAAGTTGCATAATTATTACATATCTGTCTATTCTTGTCAACATGAGCTCATCAGAAGCTGTCTGAGTAGAAAAAGTGTACTCTTGTGCATTCACTTTTCACAAGATGAACTAGTTGCCACTGAGAGAGATAAGGTGGGTAAAATAATAGCTTTTTCATCAATAGAAGTTGGTCCAATAAGAGATCCACAGAGCTCTTCTTCTGTTCTGGGCCTGACCTGACCGAGAGCTCTGTGGAACTTAAAAGCTTGTCTCTTTCATTGACAGAAGTTGGCCCAATATAAGATATCACCTCACCTACCTTGCTTCTCTCAGATCCTGGGACCAACACAGCTACACCACCACTACTTAACATAGAATGCTGGTTGCATTAGAAATGAAGTGGAGTGTAACATGGAAAAAAAGACTTAGCATAGCTACATATTAAGATCAAACACAATCTGACTGTAAATATATAATGTTTGCTTTAAAATGTTACCAAAAGATTTATTAAAATAATATGTCATTTTAGTTTGGAAAGATAATTAAAAATTACTGTATGCCTCCTATTGCATGCCATTACAAAGTCAATATGCTTTATTTTCTGAAAAAGAAAATTACTTAGGGAAGCTCAAAAAAAGGACATAGAAGGAAGTAGAGTCTCCTTGAAAGTCTCAGAGGGAACTATTGGAAATAAATTTTATGAATCTTATTACAGATAGTTTATCTCAAAAATAGGTCTGTAATAATTACTTTTAAAAAAGGCCTATAACATGCTCTTGTTCTATATAAAAGCAAAATTTTATTTCTAAAGATACCAACAACTAGCAAAGTTATGAAACAAACAATTTTTTCTATCACTCAGAAGTACTGTAAGCTTTGAAAAATATAATCAAGGCCTCACTCCTTTAAACATGCATATGCTTAACCTGAGATATTCAAATATATTCAGTAATTGAATTTTTGCATTTATCTTAGCGAGGTTTTGTTGCTTTTATAAACTTTTTGGATTGATTATGAATAGCTCTCTGTGTTTATTAAATATTCAAGTTATGTTGATTATGTTGTCAACTGCCACTGTAACTAAAATAATAGAGGAGGGCATTAATAAGTTACTGGGGCTTTCAGTCTTTCAGAGCGAGGGAATGTTTTATAGAAAGCTAACTAATGCATTTAAGAAAATGTTGAATCTTCTCCTTTCTGGACACATGAGCTTTACACAAGGTCTTTCCAGGGGGAAAAAAACGGTGAACAGATTTGTTGGCTGGCTGCACAGTTTAGCTTTAGTTGGGTATTGTCATATTCCCACAAAGTAACTGTGCATGCATATACAGCCCTGATTGCAAAGAGTGCAGTCATATCTTTGGCTTGTTCATTTACGGAACTCTGTGCCATGTCTCTATCAAGCTGTTTGGACAACCTTGTCCTCATGTTGTGTAAAGAAATGTCCCATCCCATATGAAAATATACCGCCTTCCATTGTGAATACATCAGCTTGGAATGTACTTTAGACAAACACTTATGTGAGCAAACCTGAGCACTGACCTGTCTATGGAAAATGAACATAAGTGAGCATGAACACAGCTGCAGTAAATTCATTCACAAATTTCTGGGAATGTTCTCAGGTTTTAATTTTGCAGTATTTACCTATCTCTTCTAAAAAAAAACATTTAAAAACCTTGGGATTTCACTTTTGCTAGAAGAGTTACATTAAATTTGCAATGCACCACAAGTCTTTACAAAATTCACAGGTTGAATCGGAGTGATATGTGATGCAGGTTTATTTGAAGGGGGAAAGTACACATTTTACTTCTTTTTGCAGCTCAGGTATGTACCACAGTATTTATTTTAAGAAATAATTACAAAGAGGGGAAAACAGATTTTCACCAGTCACATCCTCACCCATATTCCTTCACCATACATAGTACTGTACCTCATGTAAATGAAATTATCTAAATAAATCAGTCTGTCATGACTGAGATGTAGACATGATATGACTACTAAAATAGCTCAATCAGAAGATAACTTTCACCCACTGGTTTCCAAACTCTCATACCAGCTCAATATTAATAAAAAACTTAAAATCTTAATATGACTTACAGATACTTCTATCATGCATTTTCAATGAAAACCTAATTCAGTAGTCTGTATAACTGCGGTAGATAAAAATTATCTCTTGCATGAGCTAGAACATTAAACTTATAGTAGCCTGATAGAAATGGAGACGAGCAAGAGAAGGCAACTAGAGTTTTCAAATAAACCGAGTTTGCTGTGGGTAGGTCTTTTGGATGAATCTTTAAAATAATCAAAATCTGGATGTACTCTGCTTGGACTATATAGATCCTATAACACTCTTCTTAAAGTATAGTTCTACCCTGCTGCCCTTAGCCAAATGCACCTTCCTTTCTCTGGTTTCAGAGTAACAGCCGTGTTAGTCTGTATTCGCAAAAAGAAAAGGAGTACTTGTGGCACAGTCTCTAAGGTGCCACAAGTACTCTTTTTCTTCTTCCTTTCTCTGTTATACTACACATTTTACACTGCACGTATGCACGGCTGCTGGCCAAGAGGTGACAGTACTTCAGAAATATTATATGTACTGGATGTAGATGTGAAATGTGTTAGGATCCTCTGGGAAAGGCTCTCTCTCTATATATATATATAAATATAAATAAAGATATTATTAAATGAAAAATATAATGACCAGTGAAATGGAGCATAAAAAAGCCCATTTATGTGAACCTTGGTTATCAGAAACTTTGTTGTCCAAGGAAATAATATTTTTCTGGTGGTTTCCAATAATTGAGTTATTAATGGATGCCTGACCATCCACTTCAGAGGATTCAGCAGGATTTCAGTGCTGAGCCTACACGAAGGTGCTTTAATTAAGTTCTCAAAACCTTGCAGTACAGGTGTCGACTTTAGACCCAACACGTATGCTTATGGACGATATTAACAGTAATCAACCCCATATGACTTTCATGACAAATTAAAAGAAATAGATCTAGCTAGAAGCAAATCAGATGAATGTTTTCTTTATCAGAGGAACCAACCATCCAACTCTCAAGTAGTCACTCAAGGATCTCAATTTTATCCATATTGACAATAGTCAGTATGTAAATCAATTTGCCCAGGCTGAAGACAACTGTGTACATCCAGAAGTGGATTGCCGACATACGTTACAGGCTGTGACCATTTAAGACCAAGCCTAAAACAGGGCTAAATTCAGTGCTAAGGGGTCAGATTCTCCAGTCCGTTGCATCTTGTGCCTGTATGCAAAATGGGTGTAAAGTGGATGTATAGAACACTACCATTCCGATTTGGTAGCAATAGGTAACGACTCTGCACAGGTAGGAATTGGAACACTTTTCACAGTGTGTAATTTGTACTAGGGTGTGCCAGGGCTAAGCCCTGGCACCTCTAGGCTTCACTGTTCATAGCCCTGGCACCTCTGGGCTTGCCGACACCTCTTTCATTACTATGTAAGCAATGACTTCTCTGCTTTGAGAAAAGGTGTAAGGCTGTGGAGAATCAAGTCCCTGGTGTTCAGACTGCTCGGTTTCAAGGCTTTTCTTTTCTCAAAGGAGAGAACTACAGGGAAATATGTTTATTCATTCACATCCTGTATAATGTTCTTACAAAAATTATAACAATTTGGAGAGTTCAAACTGCACATCTATGTCTGCAAATAGTCATTTGAAAAAAGTTTAATAATGAAATGGTTGAAAAATGCATCATTTTAAATTACTATGAAGATAGAAATTGTTTCTCAGAATAAACAAATGCCAAGATTTACAGTACAATCTAAGTACAAGCTATCAATTGTGATCTACTGGTGGCAAGGCTTGGCAGAACTATACTAGCAACATTAAATTTATTATTTTTCATAGCCTCAAGGCATTTTAATGTCTTACTAGCAGTAACAACAAATGACCTAAAAAAACTTTTAATAGGATACAGTAAATTAGGAATGACGAGTAATGCAGAACTGGGTGTAATGGAGCAGAATTAAACAACTCATATAATAATGAAATAACACTTTTGGCCTGACGTGTCATGAAAATGGCTTTTTACTATAAATTCAGGTTAAGAACTATTTTGATATTTCACCACTGCCATTAGCAGCAGCCCTATTATCTCCACCGCTATTCAAGAATATTTTGCTATTCTATAGTAAAAGATAGACATTCGTAATTTTTTACTCCAAATTATATTACTCTTAGAAATTTATAAATTATAATATAAAATATGATTCTAGGAATCTAACTATTGCTTCTTATAATAAAAATAAATCAATAACTATTTTAGTGTGAATCGTGACTACCTTTCCTTCTCAGTCAAGGGGAAGTTCCTGCCTTTACTAATATTGAGCCAAGTTCAAGGCATTGGTCCTTATCTTCAGGGTGATCAATAGCCCAGACCTAGCATAAGTACAAGATCACCTAAAGGTCCGAGATTAAGACCTCACTTAACAACTCTGCTCCTAAAGCAAAATAAAACACTCTATCCACAAAGATAAAGTTCATCTGTGCAGGTGACTGAGCTTTCCTGGGGGCTGGTCAGAAACTGTGGAATGAACTCCCATAGGGACTACGGTATATCACAAACCTTAACACCTTCCATTCCGGGTTCAAGGCACATTCTTCCACCTTCTTTTTTCCTCAGAAACACACAGTAGCATGTACATTTAAGAAAGAAACCCACAACCCTATCAAAACAGAAGGTTACGCTGAATACCATTCTCACTGTGTCCCTGCATGTGTACACATACACAGAGCTGTTCCCAGGTATCCAACATAAAATATGTACTCAGTCTTTGACCACTTCTTCCCATAACTTACATCATAGTAAAGTATTACACAGATATACAATACTTCATGTTTATGGTATATATAGCACATAGTAGAGCATTCATTTTCAACTCTGCCGTTTGGTAATGGGTAATAAAATTCTTTCCTGCCTAGTCTATTAACATATTCTTAAGTAACACCACTTTTCCCTCTGACATTTTAAGAACTGTTTTGTTGTATATTATAATAGGGAAGGATGTTTATACTTCCCTTTCCTTTCAGGAGAGAGCACAATCCTTATTTTTTGTACTGAAAATATTGCCTAATGCACAGCTAAACTTCAGGGACCCCTTCACTGTCTATCAATCTAGAATTTCAAACGTTGCAAGTAAAAAGTCATTTATTTAACAAAAATATTGAGGAACGAAGCAGTCAATTTTCAGTATGGAGCCTGTGGAGTTTAGTGGTGAACTCCCATTATTAATAACATAAGCCATGTACTTAAGTTCTTTTATAAAACACTAGATATTTAGCAATTATTATAGTAAGCCCTATGATCATTCTAAGTATGCATCTCCGGATAAATGTGCTAAATTGGGTTTTCACTGGAGTCTGTTCTACATCTTTTCATTTCAGTTACAGCATTATATTGCTTCTTTGTTTCTTCAAGTTTCCAGTAACCCTTCCCCTCCCCTTCTACCTGGTCTTAAATGAGATTCCATCAAATTTATTCTGTGTCAGTATAAACTTCTTAAAATATTATCCATCAGCCACGGCTCAATCTCATGTGGCTCAGGCTGTGGGGCTATAAAATTTCTGTGTAGACATTCAGGCTCGGGCTGGAGCCCAAGACCTAAAATCCCACAAGGAGGAGGATCCCAGAGGTTGAGCTCCAGCCTGAGCATCTGCACTGCAAATGTATAGCCCCACAGTCCAAGCCCTGCGAGATCGAGCCAGCTGACACAGGCCAGCTATGGATGTTTTGTTGCAGAGTAGACATACCCTTAGAATTAAGTTTGAAAGTATTAAAAGGGTATTTTTTTGTTCTATAAATAGATTTCTTCTGAAGGGCGAGGTTATTCTTGTGCAAGTACAATGAGGGGCAGTAAGAATGGGAGGCAGAATGCAAAGAGCCTCCCACTCACCCACACACAGATACACACACTTTCCTTTCTCACAGCCTATGCAAGGGCTGGGGCAACAACAATCCCCATGCTCAAGAAAGCTCAGAAACTGCTGCCCCCAAGACCAAGTGAGAGAGCTAACTGCCCCCCAGGGGACAGGGACACAGAGTGACCGAGACAGCTGATCTGGTGCACTGTGTCAGTAGTCAGCACCATTCTAATGTATGATCCAATTTAATCCCTTTACCCACTCTGAAAAATGGGCGCACTCCCTGAATTCCCCCTAGGGTCAAAACAGCTCCATACCACCCCCTATTCAGAACTGCACCTATTAAGTATAATCTAGACCAGAGTTGGGTAAACTACAGCCTGCGGGCCACATCCAGCCTGCCAGACCATCCTGCCCAGCCCCTGAGCTCCCAGCCGGGGAGGCTAGCCCCCGGCCTCTCCCCTGCTGTCCCTCCTCCCCTGCAGCTGCACAGGCAGCGCAGCTTGCACCCACCCACCTCCTTTCCAAAAAGCCTATCCTGGAGCGGCATGGTAAGGGGGTGGGGGTTGGATAAGGAGCAGGAGGTCCCCGAGGGTAGTCAGGAGACAATTGGATGGGTCAAAGGTTCGGGCAGGGGGAGGCGGTCAGGAGACAGGGAGCAGGGGGGGTTGGATAACGAGTGGGGTCCCAGGGGGGTGGTTAGGAGTGGGGGGTACCCGGGGGGGGGTTCAGGGGACAAGGAGCAGGGGAGGGTTGGATGGGTCGGGGGTTTTGAGGGGGGCAGTCAGCAGGCGGAGGCCAGTCTGTTTGCGGAGGCACAGCCTTCCCTACCTGGCCCTCCATACCATTTCGCAACCCCGATATGGCCCTCGGGCCAAAAAGTTTGCCCACCCCTGACCTAGACCATACTATGGCAACAATATAATTGATCTAAAGTTATAGCAGACAATATAATCACATTTTCCTTTAACTAACAGCTTTGCATAAGGCACTCTCCCTAGGTCAGTAGCTGCTGATTTGTATGTTTCACTGTTTCCACTGTGGGTATTGTTTTTACATTGTGGTCTAAATAAATGGTTCAGCTGTTTTTCACATGGGCCACATGGCTGTCCAGGAGGAAGAATTAGTCACATCCAGATTTCTCTCGCACTATGAGAGATGCATGTTATTAATAGCTATGACCATATGTAAGTCTTCTACATGCAGACTCTGGCACATGTCAGACATGGCTAGGAATTAGGATATTGCTACTATTATTAGTATTATTGCTGTTAATGATTATAGTGCTTGTGCATATAACTTTAATCAGGCAGCAGCCTTTGGAAATAGATATGAATATGTATTAATTTAAGAGAGTTAAAGGTTGGGGGGGTAGCCTTGGAGCATAGTAGACGGACAGATACTTAAAGCATGAACCAAAGATCTAGCCAGACGCAAAGTACATGGTCATAACGGGTAGTCATGTTTTACAAACAAAGGCTAGCAATAGGAGCAAACTCGTCAACATAGAGTAAATTTTATATCTCAACTGCAAACCAAAACAAGTATTTTACCAATATCAGTTTATGTAATGTCTTACATTTATTAAACTATTTAAAGTCAAGGGTAAAAATAGGTAACAGATCAAAGCACACATATTAAACAACGGCGCACTTTTGTTAGAAAAAAAAATGCAGCAATTATTAAGAACCCAGAAAGTCTATATTTAGAGGTTACAGTTCTCTTGCATTTATGTATTATCTGAGTTGTAAAAAATAAAATAAAAATAAAAATGTATTTTCAGTGGAACATAAAACTGACTACACCAACATCCTAGGATAATTCTGTTTTGCTCCTGGATTATTCCCCCTTTCCTACTTTTTCCAATAAAACTAACATTGAGAATACAGATGTGCCAAGTAACAAATTAATAATTATGCCCATGCTCAATAACTTCATAAAAACTCAGAGCATTTCTTGAAATGAAGCAAATGTTAGGAACTTAGTGAAGGATATTGTTTAGTGGAATGATTTCTGTAATCAGCTCTGTGATCCTTGGGTGCCTTTTCTTTTAGGTGCAACTTTATCAAGTACAGTTATTATGGCATTATGTTCCACTACTGTGATGTAGCATTAGATTTTTTTTCCCTCCTGCTAGACTCTGAAAAGTTGACAAAAAACAGTTCTGTGAGGATTTCATGATCTGAATGAAGTTTCCCAATTACCGTAATATGTGCAGTTACATACATGTAAATTGTAATAATGTGCCTTATTTACTTTTAGGGTTTTTCTTCTCCTTCCCCCCCCCCCTTATTTCTGGATGTATAACTAAAACACATATAATGCAAACATTTACCACAAACATAAACTATAGAGAAGAAAAAATGTAACTAAAATTAACTAATGTCACCTCTCTATTCAGTTGGAGGTTTGGGGGGCAGACCTCAACACTGATATAAAAATGACATTAATACAATTATTATAACTTAGAAGACAATTTGTTACAAACATGTTTGTACTTCTAATGAATATTAAGATATAGCTACAAGAGTGTGATAGCCAGGATATTTGGAAATATAACAATGCATATATTTAGCTATTTATGTTACAAAACATTAAAGCTAATCAAAGAAATTCCAGAAGGTTTCTGCTTCTATCTCCCAAGGAGAAGGAAACATCAAGCAGACAAACTATGTAAGCATTATTTTTTTTTTAAGAAGAAACCGGTTTGTGAACAGAATATAGGGTGAGTTATCAGGGCAACAAATCTGGTTAAAGTGGGTTCTACCAACCCCGCCCCCTTTGGCAAGAAAACCTGTTTGTGCTCTTAAAACCTCTAGAGAAAAATATTAATAATTGGAGAAGTTTAAACTTTTGTTTATTTCTTAAATGTTGTAATGGCAAACACTTTTGTGAAATGCATGTTTGCAAATATGTTAGCTAAATGCAAAGCTCCTGATATAACTCCTAAGGAAATTGCTATGAAAGTGGTAAAATACTTTATGTACCATTATGGACTCTAATCACCTTGTTAAAATAGGGTAAGAAGCCATTTAAATATAGACTATTTATATTAGTGGAGAATTTATTACTGGCAACGTACAAGCAAATCCTTACTCATCTCAGGACAATAAGAGAGCCATTGTTCCAAAAATTGTCATGTAGAATTGATTTAAGATGAAGACTTTCTAAAAGTTATTTAATTTTAAAAGACTATTTTGAGAACTAGAAATTCATGTTTGGATTTTTTTGAAAACAGAATTTCATTGCTTGTCAAAATAAATTGAAAGACTATCTCAAAGAATGGACTGAATAAAAAGAAGTAAAACTAGCTTTGAAAGTTATCTGATGCTTTCCTCCCACAAGAAGAACAAAGGCAATTAAATAAATTTGCATTTTCTTTAAACAGACGGCATATTCAGGAGTGGAAAGTGTCAACTTTGCCAAGGCATTAAGCCAATGAAAGGGTCACAGTAAGTAACTTGAAGCTAAGCAAGCACTAAGAGCAACGTTTTCTTATAATTTCATGAAAATAGGAAGGAGAAGGGTATAAAAACTCTGAATTCAGAACCCTCACATGCACCTTCTGCTATCCTATTCAAACACAGCACTCCAGAAACAAGCTGCTACAGACTGATAAGAAAGAACAAAAAAAACCACGAAGAAACCAACCCAAGGAAAACCTCCCCAATACTTCAGCATGAATTGGTGTGAGGAAGTTAACTAAGACACTGCCAAGTGATTGGGTTTAAAACTCTTGTAATGATTTTATTGGACTATTGAAATGCTGTTGTAACTTAAATTACATTATATATTCCTGGAGAAGAAACAGGGGCTAAACATCGGTGAACAGAGAAATAGTGTGATTCAACTGGATTTAGAATTCTTAATATTTGTAATTGGCCTGTCTTAAGACAGCTCCTTAAATGGCTTTTTCTAAGTAATTTAACTAACTTCTTTGATTTCACAGGAGTTAGTTAAGATGGTTTACTTTGCCCAACTATAAACCATTTAGCTCTTCATGAATAATTAGACAGGCTTCACTTGCCCTTAAACCAAACATTTTGCTATATATAAACAATTTTAAGTAACTAATGAGACACTAACAATGAAAAAAAATAGGTTAGTCTTAACTTACCAAGAGAAAATTAGCACATCAAAGTCTGGTGTACTCTCAAGTGTACAATATCTGTTAAAAGTGCTCCATAAAAAGGCACATAAAGGAGATTGTAATAGAAGTAACCAGTTTATAACTGTACTCTATCATATGCATTTTTTGTTTATTTTTTTCTCTTTTTTCCCTTTCTTTAATAAGCAGATAGCCATGGTTAATAATTATGATTATTTTGCTTGGTCTTGATCATGGTGTCCCCTAAGATATGTTGAAGAACCCTCCTCATTAAATCGTGGGAGACATACCACTGAGTTGGCAGTAAGAGAAACAACTAGTAAGAGCTACCATTTCTTGTTTTTCTAAACTAAATGTTGTTAGTAAATTTTAAAATAAAATTATCTGGCTTCCAACGATTTAAAACTATCCCCCATTTCAATCCGACAGAGGTATCCATTATTAACCAATCAGAACTAATGCACATCAAGTACACAAAAACTTTGGTTTCAAACTTCAGTCTCAAAATAAAAAAAATAAAACATTATAACAACTAAATCCAGAAAAGTATGAACACAAAAATGAAAGCCTAAATTTTCAAAACTAGGAGTTTAAAGTTAGGCTCTTAAATCTACATTTGGGCACCTTGATAAGTGGCCAGATTTTCAGAAGTGTGGAATGCTCCACAGCTCCAAGCTGAAGTCAGTAGCAGCTTTTGGATGCTCAACACTTACGAAAAAGGAATAATCACTTATTTAGCTGCCCAAACATGGATTTAAGAACCTAATTTTAGACTCTAGTTTTGGAAATCTTGGCACTTTTTTCCCCTGTAAATGTCAGCTAAGCCTTTTTCTATGACTGTATACATACATGATTTAAACACACAAAAATTGATGCATTATGACTTCAAATTCTTTCCCTCACCATATATTCATCTGCTGTCTGATTTTCCCTCTCTTCAAATGTAATTTGTAGATTTATTCTCCTCTATATGACTAGCACATAGCTTTTGTTCCCCCAGCCTGCCTCAAAGTCCTTGTCAAATTTTAGACAGAGTGTACAAATGATCTTTCAGAACTCCTAGTTCTGTAATTAACTGAAAAGATAAAATCATGCTCAGATTTAGAAGTCACACAACAGAAGTTAAATTTGACATCCGAGTTCTCAAGCAGTCCTTTAACATTGGATAGACTAAGACTATTTCATGACATAAAATAATCATATTAAAAGGTTTTACATAACTAGTGTCATATCTTCTGTGCATAATTGCTGTATAACGCTACACTACATTATGTAGCAAAATCAACACAGACAACAGTAAATTCACCAGAAATAATGCAATTATCTACTGACTCATGTCAACACTACTGCATCACCTCCCATAATTGTGCAGTTGACTTATATTATTGTATATTAACATTTGACTCATTGTATTTATTAATATATTAAATACAGACATTTTAAAAAGTTCAATTTTTAGTAGCACACTTCTTCATATTTTATACAGCTTGCATCGAAGACAATATCTTGCTCTGAACACCAGGTCATATATCTGCTCATGAAAGCCTTTTCAAGAAAATACTGTTAATTTTGAATATGC
The DNA here is from genome assembly GCF_965152235.1 of Eretmochelys imbricata. Classification (NCBI taxonomy): domain Eukaryota; kingdom Metazoa; phylum Chordata; order Testudines; family Cheloniidae; genus Eretmochelys; species Eretmochelys imbricata. The sequence continues at coordinate 149,766,390 of NC_135572.1, forward strand.
CTCACTAAGCAATGTGATCTCATAAAGAATGACAACAACAAAAACACCAAGATGCTAATCTAGTAAGAGTCAGAATGTTCAGATCTTTTAACTTCTTAACCTAATGGAGATGATCATCTCTTCTGTCAGCTTCACGAGTGCCAGCTAATACCTTCCAAACAACAGTCTTATAAAAATAGTATTTCCCCTTGTCTTGCACCATCCACATATGCTGTTGGTGAAGCATTGGCACATGGCCAACAAAGTGACAAAGAACCAACTAATTAAATGATAGAGCTGTTTCTTCAGACTAATTTTTCTTCCGCCAGATTGCCTTTTCTCACTCAAACTAACATTTTAAATAATGGTTTTAAGGCCCTCAAAAGGCTCTAGCTCTATCTTCTTCTCAGCACAACTTAGTGTTGAATGACAGTAGCTTTAAAAACCATAGGGCAGACAGAAATGCATAGGTTCTGGATGTTCAAGAACAAAAATGGATGACAGTTAGATGTGAAGGAGGTTAGACTTAAGTCAGTCATAAACACAGGAGTATTACTTGCAGAGAGGAGCTGTATGAGCAGATTTTTATATCTGTTGGAAGGCCCATTTGACAAGTATGTACTTGTTTATATGTGGAGCACATGGTGGCTGTGCAGGTCATCTCAAACTCATGCTCCTAAACCCTTTACATCACTCCTCCCCAACATGTGTTTTGTATATAAAACAGATATGTTAAAGAAACTATTTTAAAGAATGTTTTGGAGAGTTTAAAAAAAAAAGAGAGAGATTATTTCTTATACCACTACCTTTAAATCCAGGTGATTTTGTTACTACTAAGGGCCAGATACTAAGCAAACAAATATTGAGTCCAGAGGAATTGTATGTATGTGTATTTACACCAGACAAGGATCTGGGCCTTAGAGTCCAAATGTGCAAGGCTCAGAAGGAGAGAAATACTGAAGTGAATAAATATAAAACACTTATGAAAAATTACCAAAAATAACTTTTGTAGGCATCAAAATGTCATGACTTTAATGGCAATTATCTCAGGCCCTTTCATGACTAGGGAAGGTGTTGTTTGTCACACTGGTAATCTCCCCTCCTCAATGGAGTAAAGCTTATGTTTCTAGCCTTGCAGGAATAAGAAGTGCCCAAACTTAATGCCATAAGACTTTTATGTCATTAGATCAGAAATGTATCTTGTCTGTCTTGGGAGTGGCAGGAGGGGAGAAAGAAGAGGAAGAACCATTTCTTCCACAGATTGATTTTACTTTAAATTACCTTCTTTGATGCTTTTTAAGGGGTTGGAATATGTCCTGGGAGAATTAGCGGCCAGCGAGTAGGCAAGGCAGGCAAAAGGACCCAAACAAATAAATGTATGATATAGTTCTGCTCTTTTCTATATGGATACGTCCTCTACATATGTGGTACATACCCAAACAACTAAAATATGTTTACGATCACAAAGGGGGAGCACTGAACCATCTGGACGTACCAACTGCCTACATAGCCTAAAGTCTGCTCCCTTTTGGCTATACATTATGATGCATCTTTGATTACATAATCATAAACTACATTTTCTGCAGGACCTCTGCTTCATTCAGTGTGTAAGTTGTATGGTGCACAATGAAGGGGACATATTTACTGACTGATACAAAGGTCTTTGTGGGTTCCCCTCCAATTTATCTTCTTAACATTGCCTCATTCATTATACACAATCTTTTTTCTATTTACTCATTCGCTACATAACCTTGTGTGACATTACTGACTTGAATTGGGACTGTATAGAACATTGTTGCAACCAAGGTCCTGTAGTGGTACCAAATCTTGTATAAAGGGGGTCAAATAAGGTGTCTAAGACAAGGTTATGGTTTGCTGGTTATGATTATGCTATCTGTTTGCATGTATCATTTTTGTATTAAGTATTGGCTCTCTAGTGTCTGTATTTCAAATTTATGCTACGCTTCTGGATGAGACCCCAGACAAGTTGGTGTCAGCTCTGCCTAGCCCGCTTGATGGCCCATTAAGGACCATCAGCTATACTACTGACCCACTGAGAGAAGGCAGACACTCCTTGTGACTCAGCAAGGTATGCAGGGACCTGCCTATGGACAGAACTCTAAGGTTTTTCCATGCCATGTGATAGACAGCTTGTCTTTGGAACAAAGAAAGAAAGACCACATGGCAAGAGAATACAAAAAGCTGCTGCAGATCCTCCATCTTGTCTTCAGTCCTGCTTCATACCTCCGGAGGAACTTTGCTACACTGAAGCTTTGAACCAAGGACTGAAAGACCCATCCCAGCTGTGGATGTACGCCAGAGACTTGATCTGAACCTGCAGTTTATTCTATCACTGCTGCAAGCCTGAACCAAGAACTTTGCCATTACTGTATGTAATTGATTCCATTTAATCAATTCTAGCTCTCATCTATATCTTTTTCCTTTTATGAATAAACCTTTAGATTTTGGATTCTAAAGGATTGGCAACAGTGTGATTTCTGGGTAAGATCTGATTTGTATATTGACCTGGGTCTGGAGCTTGGTCCTTTGGGATCAAGAGAACCTTTTTTCTTTTACTGGGGTATTGGTTTTCATAACCATTTGTCCCCATAACGAGTGGTACTGGTGGGGATACTGGGAAACTGGAGTGTCTAAGGGAATTGCTTGTGTGACTTGTGGTTAGCCAGTGGGGTGAGACCAAAGTCTTCTCTGTTTGGCTGATTTGGTTTGCCTTAGAGGTGGAAAATTCCCAGGCTTGGGCTGTAACTGCCCTGCTTGAAGCAATTTGTCCTGAATTGGAACTCTCAGTTGGGTCCCACCAGAACCAGCATCGTTACACCTTGTTCTTGGTTTAATGTGAATTCTGGTTTGAGTCTGGTTACAGGGGAAGGCTGCTAAAAGAAAAGAGGAGGTAGTAGACAGATTTTTACTTATTAAAATAACTTTTTTTTTTAAATGTGCTATATATCATGTCTTTTCATTTGAAAAATCTGAAGTGTTCATATTTTTTAACAATACTGATTTTGTGCAATATTAATACATTGTGCTTATCTAATTATCTTTGTGAGCTTTTTTTATTTCCACTTGTATTTGGCACTACACAGCATTGTGGTGCTGGGAACTTGTCAATGATCACTCCTAAAAGATATCTGTAGTAATTAATTACAGACACTGAAATCTATTATGTGGCTCCTTCTCATTAGGAAAAGATAGATTACTAAATGGGAAAGCTATTTCTCTCTGATATATCTTGTAGGTGAATCCAATTCTTCAACCTAGAGATGACTTAATAAATCTTAAATAATTAACTCACTATTTTACATACTTAAAAGGAAATAATCAAATATGTTAAAACTTTAGATTAATGGAAACCCAAGTCTTGTAGTTCACAAGGACAACACCAGAGCATTTAGAGAATTTGAAAAAAAGAGTAAGATTTTCCATATGCATCATTGTCTTTTGACAATGTCTTTTGTCATTTGAGTGTCTCCTATAATGGGAATTTCATCCCTCATTCCTGGCTCATTTTAGATCAGTGCCTTCTTGAATTAAAACAAATCAAAACCAAAAAATAAAAATGCATGACATTAAACAACCTATACTTTCTCTAACTGGCGGTTCTTATCTCCATTGCAGTGTAGATGCTCATTAATGTAACACTGAAAGCAAAAGATTTTTCTTGTGCTTGGGAATTAATTTATTACATGTATCTAAAGTGTCATTGTTAGACAAACCATTTTATCCAAATGAACTAATCAACTTGAACATCACTGGTATGGAATTAGTAGTACTAATCTATTATACTATCTACTATTAGTAGTACTATCGATCTATATACACATACACAACATATCATACTGAGCCATACAAAATGAGAATAAAGTCAGCTATCAATAAATTAAGAATTATTTTTTTGCTTATGAACCTAGGGCATGGATCAGCGTTCAGCATCAGTACTGGACCTGGCCCAGGGAAGCTAATGATCCAACCAGCAGACCAAATTCAGTGATGAATCCTGGTCACGTGGCACAGGAGGCATATTATGCATACGCTAAGAAGAATAGAGGAATGTACAAATTGGAACCTGGATATGAGAACTGAACGGCAATTCTGTCATGATGCAATTTACAAAAAAACACCTTGGATATTCTTTTGATTACAAAACGAAAGAGGATGGCACAGGCAGCACAGGTTAAGGACCCACACAAGGTTAATGGAACCTCTCTTCCATGGCTTGCTCATGAATCAAGTTTCTGCTACAAAGCATGGTAATAAAACATCCCCTACAAGCAAAGTTTATCTCCCAGAGCATTATTCTCTTCCTACGCTGAACATACAAACCGCATGGAAATGAATGGGCATTGTGTGCCTAAACTAAATAAAGACAGACCAAATCTTTAACTACAGAAGTGTTACCTGGTTGCACCTTATTCTAACGTTAATTTTATTTTTAAATTCATTTTCAGCTAATATCTCGGAAAAAAATATTTGATAGAGAAAAAGGTTGAACAAGAAAACATTTGAAAATCATATAAAAATACCACTCAGCAATCAACACTATATACAATTGAACTATAAAGATATGGTACTGTATAGGAATGGGTCAGTTAAAACCTACCTTGAGATACTGCTTTATTTTGGCTTGATCCAGGTCCCTGGTACCTGTCTGTGCTCTAGCCAGATACTGTTCTGCATCAGTTAGCCAGAGATTAAAATTCTTCATGTCATGATGGAAACACTGCCACTTCTTCACAGCTCTGTCAAAGCGTCTACAGGTGGAAATGGAAACCAAGTGATGATATTTTAGTATGTTATTTAACTAGAAAGAGAACAATCAAAAGTTTTTAATGTTTCTAGTGTCAAATGATACCACTTTGATGCCTTTATGTGCTTGAAACTTTTAATACTTACATGAAAAGAAAACATTAAAGAACTTCTAAGCAGTCACAAGATTATTGAGCATGTAAGCCACAGGGCAGTATCTTATCTATTTTTCGCTTCTTTTTCTTTTTTTCTTAAATGTTTTAAACAAATTTCATGCTTATGAAAGGTGCTCCACTGACAGCTTTGAAAACCTGAAGTCCTGTGCTAATCCACAGAATTGGTACAATACTTCCAGAAGTAGTGCAATCTGCCACGCTACTCTGCCAACGTGCCTAGATACTGGCATGAAGAAAACACCATTAAGTATGAAAGGGTAGTTCAGTTCCCATGTCCTAGCAAACAGGAGCAGCTAACTGGGGAATTTTGCAAGGGAGTTTACAACAGGAGTGGGGGGAGGAGGGGCCTACATACACTTCACATTCCTTAAACTTCTTTAAACTTAAGCCAAAAAACATCCCCTGATAAAAACAAAACAACAAGGGAACCAGCTGCAGGAGTAAAAAGAATGCAGGCAGAAGTCCTGCAACAGAGTGGGGGCTACCCAGTTTATTGAACCCAATGCAGCATGTATGATTACCTGCCCTATGGGCAGGTGGTGTAGGTGTGCATTCGGTTCAAGGAGCTCCTGGCCCTCAGAGACCATGTACGGGCTTTGGAGACCAGGGTGGCTGAGCTGTCGGAGCTAAGGGAGACAGAGAGGTATATAAATGAGACTTTCTGGGACACAATAGAACGGTCCCACCGCTGGTCTGACAGCCTCTGTGCTGCTGAGGAGGATGAAAGCCTCAGGGAAGGAGAACATCCAACTGGAGCAGAGGGAAACAATCATATAATTACAGGTTTCAGAGTAACAGCCGTGTTAGTCTGTATTCGCAAAAAGAAAAGGAGTACTTGTGGCATCTTAGAGACTAACCAATTTATTTGAGCATAAGCTTTCGTGAGCTACAGCTCACTTCATCGGATGCATACTGTGGAAAGTGTAAAAGATCTTTTTATATACACACAAAGCATGAAAAAATACCTCCTCCCACCCCACTCTCCTGCTGCTAATAGCTTATGTAAAGTGATCAGTCTCCTTACAATGTGTATGATAATCAAGTTGGGCCATTTCCAGCACAAATCCAGGTTTTGTGCTGGAAATGGCCCAACTTGATTATCATACACATTGTAAGGAGACTGATCACTTTACATAAGCTATTAGCAGCAGGAGAGTGGGGTGGGAGGAGGTATTTTTTCATGCTTTGTGTGTATATAAAAAGATCTTTTACACTTTCCACAGTATGCATCCTATGAAGTGAGCTGTAGCTCACGAAAGCTAATGCTCAATCATATAATTGGAACCCTCCTTCCAGATGATGATGTGGTATCCTCTCGCACTCAGGATACCTCTCCAGGAGAGGGAACTCCAGTTATTAGGAAGAGACAGGTATTAGTAACGGGCAACTAAATCATTAGAAACATAGATAGCTGGGTTTGTGATGACCAAGAGAACCACATGGTGACTTGCCTGCCTGGTGCGAAGGTTGAGAATCTCTCAAGACATCTAGACAGACTTATGTGTAGTGCTGGGGAGGAGCCGGTGGTCATGGTACATGTAGGTACCAGTGACATTGGGGAGGATAGGAAAGAGGTTTTGGATGCAAACTTAGGCTGCTAGGTAAGAGATTGAAGTTCAGGGCCTCCATAGTAGCACTCTCTGAAATGCTTCCAGTTCCACGCACAGGGCCAGTTAAACAGGCAGAACTGCAGGGTCTCAATGTGTGGATGAGACGATATGTAGGGAGGAGGGGGTTAGATTTATTAGGAACTGGGGACACTTTTAGGAAAGGGGGAGCCTATACAGGAAGGATTGGCTCCACCTAAACCAAAATGGAACCAGATTGCTAGCACTTAAAATTAAAAAGGTCAAAAAACAGTTTTTAAAAGGCATGGGGAAAACTGATAGGTGCGGAAGAGCACATGGTTCAGACAGAGACATCCCTTAGGGGAAGATCTACTAATGGAGATTCTCTATGTCCTAGTAAGGAGAAGAGTATGGAAGATGATAAAATACAGGTAGGATCTGATGAGAAACACTCAAATGAAAAAAAAAGTCTCATTCAATTACATCACGTAATGGGAGACAGCTAAAAAGTGACAAGTTTTTAAAGTGCTTATATATCAATGCTAGAAGTCTAAATAATAAGATAGGTGAACTAGCATGCCTCATATTAAATTAGGATATAATAGGCATCACAGAAACTTGGTGGAATGAGGATAGTCAATGGGAAATAGTAATACCTTGGTACAAAATATATCAGAAGGACAGAACAGGTTGTGCTGGTGGGGGAGTAGCACTATATGTGAAAGAAAGTGTAGAATCAAATGAAGTAAAAATCTTAACTGAACCAAACTGCACCATAGAGTCTCTATGGATACTAATTCCATGCTAGAATAATAAGAATGTAGCAGTAACGCTATATCACCCACCACCTGACCAGGATGGTGATAGTGACTGTGAAATGCTCTAGGAGATTAGAGAGGCTATTAAAAAAAAACCACAATAATAATGGGGGATTTCAAATATCCCCATATTGACTGGGTATATATCAGGACGTGATGCAGAGATAAAGCTGCTTGACCCCTTAAACGACTGCTTCTTGGAGCAGCTAGTTCTGGAACACACCAGAGGAGAGGCAATTCTTGATTTAGTCCTAAGTGGAGCACATGATCAGGTCCAAGAGGTGAATACAGCTGGACCGCTTGGTAATCATGACCATAATATAATTAAATTTAACATCCCTATTATGGGGAAAACACCACAGTGGCCCAACACTGTAGCATTGAATTTCAAAAAGGGGAACTACACAAAAATGAGGAGATTAGTTAAACAGAAATTAAAAGGTACAGCACCAAAAGTAAAATCCCTGCAAGCTTCATGGAAACTTTTTAAAGACACTATAATAGAGGCTTAACTTAAATGTGTACCCCAAATTAAAAAAACATAGTTAGAGAACCAAAAAAGAGCCACCGTGGCTAAACACCGCAGTAAAAGAAGCAATGACAGGCAAAAAGGCATCCTTTAAAAAGTGGAAGTTAAATCCTAATGAGGAAAATAGAAAAAAGAGCATAAGCTCTGGCAAATGAAGTGTAAAAATATAATTAGGAAGGCCAAAAAGAATTTGAAGAACACCTAGCCAAAGACTCAAAAAGTAATAGCCAAAATTTTTTAAAGTACATCAGGAGCAGGAATCCTGCTAAACAACCAGTGGGGCCACTTGACTATTGAGATGCTAAAGGAGTACTCGAGAACAATAAGGCCATTGCAGAGAAACTAAATGAATTCTTTGTATCAGTCTTCATGGTTGAAGATGTGAGGGAGATTCCCAAACCTGATCCATTCTTTTTAGGGGACAAATCCAAGGACCTGTCCCAGATTGAAGCATCATTGGAGGAAGTTTTGAAACAAATTGATAAACTAAAACAGTAATAAGTCACCAGGACCAGATGCTATTCACCCAAGAGTTCTGAAGGAACTCAAATATGAAATTGGAGGACTACTAACTGTAATCTGTAACCTATCATTTAAATCAGCTTCTGTACCAAATGATTGGAGGACAGTTAATGTGACGCCAATTTCTAAAAAGGGCTCCAAAGGTGACCCCGGCAATTACAGGCCTATAAGCCTGACTTCAGTACAGGGCAAACTGGCTGAAATTATAGTAAATAACAAAATTTTCAGACACATAGATGCACATAATTTGTTGGGGGAAGAGTCAACATGGTTTTTGTAAAGGGAAATCATGCCTCACCAATCTACTAGAATTCTTTGAGGGGGTCAACAAGAATGTGGACAAGGGGGATCCAGTGGATACAGTGTACTTAGATTTTCAGAAAGCCTTTGACAAGGTCCTTCACCAAAGGCTCTTAAGCAAAGTAAGCAGTCTTTTTTCAAGCTGAGCAGTCCCCGTCTTCCTAATCTCTCTTTATTTGGAAGCTGCTCGATGAAGGATTCATGCAGGGTTCATGCACTTGGCAACATTCAGGGCACACCCTGAGTGTTGTGTAGGAGCAGTGCACACACAGCTCCTCTCAAGGGCATGAACCTTGGAAACTCGCCCAGATGATATGAACCATGGGAAGCCTCCCAGGACTGGGCTCAAGGCTCGAGAGCAAGGAATGCGGTAGATAGAAATTGGTAAATAAGAATATTAAACAAAGCCAGTGTATTCCTTTTATCTGTTGGAGTATGTAATGCGCAGGAGGAGCAGAGAATAAAAGAGAGGGTGGAAAGCTGACAAGGCAGACCAGCCTGATTGCTTGCTTAAAGCCTTGTTCTGTCTTGTATTTGGACCGCAACAGCTCCATATCCCTAATCATTTTTGTTGTCCTTCTCTTTATTTTTTCCAATTTAAATACATCTTTTCTGAGATGGGTGACCAGAACTGCATGCAATATTCAGGGTGTAGGAGTACCATGGATTTATATGCTGGTATTATGATATTTTCTGTCATCTTATCTATCCCTGTTCTTTTGATTTGTAACACTGTTATCTTTTTTGACTGCTGCAGCACATTGAGCCAATATTTTCAGTAAACGATCCACAGTGACTTCAAGAGCTCTTTGTTGAGTGGCAACAGCTAATTTAGACCCCATCATTTTGTATGTATAGTTTGGATTGTGTTTTCCAATTTGCATTTGTCAACATTAAATTTCATCTGCCATTTTGTTGTTCAGTCATCCAGTTTTGTGCGATCCCTTTCTAACTCTTCACAGTCTGCTTTGAACTTGGCTATCTGGAGTAATTTTGTACCGTCTGCAAACTTTGCCACCTCATGTTTAACCCTTTTTCAGATCATTTATGAATATGTTGAACAGCACAGGTCTTGGTACAGACCGCTGGGGGACCCCTCTATATACCTCTCTTACCTGTGAAAATTGATCATTGATTTCTACCCTTTGTTTCCTATCCTTTGTATCCTATCTTCAGTTACTGATCTATGAGAGGACCTTCCCTCTTATCCCATGATGGCTTTTTTTCTTAAGAGAGTTTGGTGAAGGACCTTGTCAAAGACTTTCTGAAAGTCCAAGTTCACTTGGAAAGTCCACTAGATAACCCTTGTCCACATGTTTGCTGAACCCTCAAAAACTGTAATAGACTGGGGAGGCATGATTTGCCTTATCGAAAGCTATGTTGACTCTTCTCCAACATATCATGTTCATCTACATGTTTGGTAATTTGGTTCTTTTCTATAGTTCAAACCAATTTGCCAGATAATGAGATTAAATTTACTGGTCTGTAATTGTCAAAATCACTTCTGGAGCCTTCTTAAAAATCGGCATCACATTAACTAACCTCCTGTCATCTGGTGCAGAGGTTGATTAAAGTGATAGATTACAAACCAAATTTAGTAGTTTTGCAATTTCACATCTTAATTCCTTCAGAACTCTGGTGAATATCATCTGATGGCTGGTGAGTTATTACTGTTTAAATTTATCAATTTGTTCCAAAACCTCCTCTATTGAAACCTCAATTTGGGAAAGTTCCTCAGATTTGTCACCTAAAAAGAATGCCTTGGGTGTGTGAATCTCACATGGTCTTCAGTGAAGACTCATACAAAGAATACATTTAGCATCTCCGCAACAGCCCGATCTTCCTTGAGTGCTCCTTTAGCACCTTGACTGGTCAGTGTCCCCACTGATTGTTTGTCAGACTTCTTGATTCTGATGTACTTAAAAAAATTGCAGTTAGCTTTCATGTCTCACACTATTTGCTCTTCAAATTCTTTTTTGGCCTACCTAATCATACTAACTAAAAAGGCTAACTTTAAAAAATTAAGGAAATTAGTTAGCGAAGTGGATTGGACTGAAAAACTTGTGGATCTAAAGGTGGAGGAGGCCTGGAATTACTTCAAGTCAAAGTTGCAGAAACTATCAGAAGCCTGCATCCCAAGAAAGGGGAAAAAATTCAGAAAAGTTGTAGATCAAGATGGATGAGCAAGCATCTCAGAGAGGTGATTAAGAAAAAGCAGAAAGCCTACAAGGAGTGGAAGATGGGAGGGATACAGTGAGAACAGCCAAAAGCCATGTAGAGTTGGACCTTGCAAAGGGAATTAAAAGCAATAGTAAAAGGTTCTATAGCCATCTAAATAAGAAGAAAATAAAGAAAGAAGAAGTGGGACCGCTAAACACTGAGGATGGAGTGGAGGTCAAGGATAATCTAGGCATGGCCAAATATCTAAACAAATACCTTGCCTCAGTCTTTAATAAGGCTAAAGAGGATCTTAGGGATAATGGTAGCATGACAAATGGGAATGAGGATATGGAGGTAGATATTACCATATCTGAGGTAGAAGCGAAACTCAGACAGCTTAATGGGACTAAATTGGAGGGCCCAGATAATCTTCATCCAAGAATATTAAAGGAATTGGCACCCGAAATTGCAAGGCCATTAGCAAGAATTTTTAATGAATCTGTAAACTCAGGAGTTGTACCGTATGATTGGAGAATTGCTAACATAGTTCCTATTTTTAAGAAAGGGAAAAAATGTGATTCGGGTATCTACAGGCCTGTTAGTTTGACATCTGTAGTATGCAAGGTCTTGGAAAAAATTTTGAAGGAGAAAATAGTTAAGGACATTGAGGTCAATGGTAATTGGGACAAAATACAACATGGCTTTACAAAAGGTAGATCGTAACCAATCTGATCTCCTTCTCTGAGAAGGTAACAGATTTTTTAGACAAAGGGAATGTAGTGGATCTAATTTACCTCTATTTCAGTAAGGCATTTGATACGGTACCACATGGAGAATTAGCTAAATTGGAAAAGAAGGGGATCAATATGAAAACTGAAAGGTGGATAAGGAACTGGTTAAAGGGGAGACTACAGTGGGTCACACTGAAAGGTGAACTGTCAGGCTGAAAGGAGGTGACTAGTGGAGTTCCTCAAGGATCAGTTTTGGGACTAATCTTATTTCATCTTTTTATTATTGACCTTGACATAAAAAGCGGGAATGTGCTAATAACGTTTGCGGATGACACCAAGCTGCGAGGTATTGCCAATACAGAGAAGGACCGGGATATCATACAGGAAGATCTGGATGACCTTGTAAACTGGAGTAATAGGATGAAATTTAATAGTGAAAAGTGCAAGGTCATGCTTTTAGGGATTAATAACAAGAATTTCTATTATAAACTGGGGACGCATCATTTGGAAGTAACAGAGGAGGAGAAGGACCTCGGAGTATTGGCTGATCACAGGATGACTATGAGCCGCCAATGTGATATGGCCGTGAAAATAGCTAATGCGGTCTTGGGATGCATCAGGTGAGGTATTTCCAGTAGCGATAAGAAGGTGTTAGTACCATTATACAAGGCACTGGTAAGACCTCATCTGGAATGTTGTGCGCAGTTCTGGTCTCCCATGTTTGAGAAGGATGAATTCAAACTAGAACAGGTACAGAGAAGGTCTACTAGGATGATCCGAGGAATGGAAAACCTGTCTTATGAAAGGAGACTCAAAGAGCTTGGCTTGTTTAGTCTTACCAAAAGGCGGCTGAGAGGAGATATGATTGCTATCTATAAATATAGCAGAGGGATAAATACCATGGAAAGAAAAGAATTATTTAAGCTCAGTACCAATGTGGACACAAGAACAAATGGATATAAACTGGCCATCAGGAAGTTTAGACTTGAAATTAGACAAAGGTTTCTAACCATCAGAGAAGTGAAGTTCTGGAACAGCCTTCCAAGGGAAGCAGTGGGGGCAAAAGACATATCTGGCTTCAAGACTAAGCTTGTTAAGTTTATGGAGGAGATGATATGATGGGACAGCCTAATTTTGGCAATTAACTGATCTTCGATTATTAGCGATAGATATGCCCAATGGCCTGTGATAGGATGTTAAATGGGGTGGGTTCTGAGTTACTACAGAGAATTCTTTCCTAGGTGTCTGGCTGGTGAGTCTTGCCCACATGCTCAGGGTTTAGCTGATCGCCATATTTGGGGTTGGGAAGGCCATGGGGGTTTTTCGCCTTCCTCTGCAGCGTGGGCATGGGTCACTTGCTGGAGGATTCTCTGCATCTTGAAGTCTTCAAACTACAATTTGAGGACTTCAATAGCTCAGACATAAGTTAGGGGTTTGTTACAGGAGTTGGTGGGTGAGATTCTGTGGCCTGTGTTGTGCAGGAGGTCAGACTAGATGATCATAATGGTCGCTTCTGACCTTAAAAATCTATGATTCTATGATAGTTTTACACTTGACTTGCCAGAGTTTAAGCCCCTTTAGATTTTCCTCAGTGGTTTAAAGTTATAGAATTTCCCAAAGCAGAGTTATGGTACAGTGTTGGGAAACAACTTTGATTTGGACATTTGTGGAATTTCTCATTCAAGTAGTAAATTCATTTATCTTGTGTTTTGCTGCACTGTTGAGTGTGATAATTAATGAAAGATTTCTTGGGATGTTTTGTTAGATATGCCATTGTTAAATATGCAACTATTATTTTCTTTAATAATCCTCTTTTGTGGATTCTAATAGATTTTAGGGTATATTTAAAGGATAATTAAAAGTGTGTTCAATTATTTGAGAAGGAAATAGCCTGATTCCTGCATAGATAAACTATCAGCCTGAATGCCAAGTTGTGTCTCTAACCAAGTAAATCAGATTATTCCAAGGAAGATGGGATACCCTCTTATTAGCATTATGATCATTCTTTTTTTTGGAAGAAGAAAAAGGAATTTCCCCTCTATCCTTTTGGCATGATCCTCTTCAGGGAGTTTGGTGGTAGTTTGGCTCCATCTTGCCCACTGCATCTTTTCACTGCTCTTGACTGACTAGGGATGAAGTCCTGGCCCCATTCAAGGCAGAGGGAAAACTTCCAGTGACTTGAATGAGGCCAAGATTTCAGCCTGTAGTGGAGCCTTTCCAAGGTCTGTCAATTAACAAGGAGGGTAAGATAGTCTTTGACTTTTGATTTTAACAAATTCCTAAACGTTATGACATAAGTCACCATGACAAAATCACTGCCCTTCTCATCAGTGGTAGGAATGATGAGAACAAACTTATTACAGTTTCTGGTTAATATATAAGATATCTCTAGCTGAATTTTGCTAAACTTATAAGTAATATGGGCTCAGCCAAAGATCTTGTCTCCTAGCAAGAACCTCAGCAGCACTCGATAACAGAATATTGCACAGTTAAAAATTTAAAATTGTATTTGCATGGCAAATTTACATTTTGTAAGATGATTGTGGTATTTTGAATAATTATTAAAATATATTTACTAAGGATTAACAGCTCTATAATGGAAACATACAAAATGTTTTAATAATCAAGTAGATATTTAGGTGCCTTAACCTAAAATAAATGGAAATCTTGATTCACACATAAAGTGTCACCTACAATATAAAGGTAAAAATACTTTTCTTCTGGTTCAACCAGTTAAATGAGCTTCATGTTTCTCACAAAATAAAGTTACTCTTCTCAGCTTGAGCAAGTTTATCAGCTACTTAAATGTGAAAAATTCAGTATGAGCTGATATAGGAGTTGCTAAATTTGCATTTCAGCACTTGCAAATTGAATCTCAAGTCAATTTCCATTCTCTTTCTCTATGCCTAATTGAAGTTTCAAGGGGGAGGAGAGAAGGAAGCAGCAGCGGGCAGATATGCAGTCAAAATAAAATCTCTTAGCATTTAAGTTTTAGCACTCATTGCTCATGACTGTTTGGGGGGGAAAAAACTATTGTTTTCCCACTGTAATCAGAATAAAAGGTAAAGCTAAAACTGTGGTTTCAGAGTAACAGCCGTGTTAGTCTGTATTCGCAAAAAGAAAAGGAGTACTTGTGGCACCTTAGAGACTAACCAATTTATTTGAGCATGAGCTTTCGTGAGCTACAGCTCACTTCATCAGATGCATACCGTGGAAACTGCAGCAGACTTTATATACACACAGAGAATATGAAACAATACCTCCTCCCACCCCACTGTCCTGCTGGTAATAGCTTATCTAAAGTGATCATCAAGTTGGGCCATTTCCAGCGCAAATCCAGGTTTTCTCACCCTCCACCCCCCCACACAAATTCACTCTCCTGCTGGTGATAGCCCATCCAAAGTGACAACTCTCTACACAATGTGCATGATAATCAAGTTGGGCCATTTCCTGCACAAATCCAGGTTCTCTCACCCCCTCACCCCCCTCCCAAAAACCACACACACAAACTCACTATCCTGCTGGTAATAGCTCATCCAAAGTGACCACTCTCCCTACAATGTCCCTACAAAAACTGTGGTTAAGCAGCAATAAAGGTCAGTCAAAATTTATTGGCAACCAAAATGCACTTCTTTTGTTAATTGTGTTGTTAGATATATTTAAATATCTGTAACACCACCACCACGGAAGTAAAAACAAACAAACTGTTATTTCATTCATGTACCATAAATTTTATTTCTAATACATGATGCTGAACACCTTATAGGGCATTTAAAAAATATATCATGTCATACTTTTTTTTTTTTTTTTTTTTAAAAAGACCTCCTTCCTTTACATTTTCATTTCGGTTACTACAATTTGAAAATTGCAACAATTAAACTAGATTTACATAAAAAAACAAATACATTTGATTGCATTTTCCTTTCTCGGAGTAATGCTAGAAATGTTAGATTTCCAAAAAACAGATAGCCCAGTGGTCAGAGCAGAGGATTGGCAGTCAGGACTCAAGTTTTAATACTGAGTTGGCTACCTGTCTTCCACATATACTCGAATGCTTCCGATGAAGTGAGCTGTAGCTCACGAAAGCTTATGCTCAAATAAATTGGTTAGTCTCTAAGGTGCCACTAGTACTCCTTTTCTTTTCACATATCCTTGTATCAAATCAATAAGCTTCATTGTGCCTCAGATTTCTCATCTACAAAATGAGTATAACAACATTTACCTACTTTTCAGTTTTACCAAGAGGCTTAATATTTGTAAAGGATTTTCAAGACTCAAATTGCTAAGTACTATTTTTTCTAGGAAGTTATTTTGAAATACTGACTACTTCATCTTATTCTCTGCTAGCCTCTCAAAATCTTCAAAGCAAAATTTGTTTTCCAATCCATTTGATCCCCTGGCCTTTGGCATACATTTGGTCAGGGGGCTGGGAGAAATTCCCTTTCCTATTTTTTGTCCTATCCTTCTCTTCCTGGCTCTTTCCAGCAGGGACATCAGTAAGGACTTAGGCAGTCACTTGGATGCCTGAAGAGGCGGTATCAAAGCGGCCCCCAAATGACAAAAGGAGCCACAGCATGAGAATCCTGGGGGACTGCAGGCAAGCATGGCAGATGTCTGCACACGTACCTCATCAGTAAGGCCTTCTGTTTTCAGTTTTTACTGATTTTTACGGAAAAAAATCCTGGATTTTGCAAAAGTTATTTGTTTTTATTACTGATCTTCACCCAGATATTGGACCACTCAAACACAGGAACATACTGATTATTTTAAGAAAATGCCATACGTTACATTCGGTAGATGTGTTTGTGTTAATAATAAATTAGTCTACATGTAAATGCGAGGCTGTCTGTTAAAGTAAGACAATGTAGTGGAAGACACACATGCATGGGCGTGCATGAGTACACATATTGGTAATGTACAGTTCATGAAATAAACCAGAGCATTAAACTGCTTTTACTTTCAATACTCTTACTTTTCTTTTTTTGTTGCTTTTTTTACTGTCTTCTTATCCCAATATTAAGCCCAATATTTACCCCCAAAAACTGCAAAGTTAATTTTTTGCACCAATTTTCACCAATTTGTTTAAAAAAACAAATGTAATAAGCACTGATAAATTCCTGGAAAATTTTAAACAAAATAATAACCAAAAATGAAAGGAGATTGTGACAGCTAGCATCCCTGTTCCCATCAGGCAAAAATGCATCAAGAATCTGCAAGTGTGAAACTAATGGGCATTCCTGACTAGTTTTTCCTACCACATGCACTGTCACACAGGAAGGTAGACTTCAAAAATATGCCCAAACTAAAGCCTGAATAAGCTGAACTCAGCCTGGGTCTTTGGTTTATTCTCTTGTTGATGCACTAGCATCATTATTGCATCCATACAAAGGTAAAATGTCACTGAAAGAACTGCTGAGGGAACCTGCCATATAATTGGTGTTGAGGCACAAAAGGAAGGGGAGGCTTCTCTTTCTTCACAGATCACTGCAGTACTAAAACAAATATTTAGGCAAGTGGGGGGAAACACCCCTTCAGATGATGTTTAAGCAAATTTTGGAATTGCAATTCCTTGACAATGCCGTATGCTTTTCACTAGGAATAAAATCCTAACCTGTAACTCAAACATCCTTTCACATCAGGGCACTAACTGATGTGGTGTAAATTTGATGTCTCATTATTAAGGTTTCTTAACCTGCAAAGAGATACACAAGCCTGGATTTCAATGGGGCTCCACATAGGAGTCAGAGTCTGTGCTTGCAGGAACCTGCTCTTAGACTGTGCTTTTCATAGCACGCCATGGCAGAAAACGCAGAAGCCAAAACTTTAATTTAAACAAAGAAAATGGCACAAATGTATAAAAAGAAGTGAAAACTCCTGTATTATTATTTTAACGAAAATATCCTCTATATTCCAGTTAAAACTGTTTTAAAACTATTCACTAATATTTAACTAATATCATGAATAAAATCATGAATCCCCATAATAAAATCATGAATCCCCATATTACTCCCATGCTCTGCTCTTCTCTACTGGATATATACAAAGGTTTATTTGCAAAAATTCTCAGAAGTCTTACTCAGTAGCACACTGGCCCACATGACAAAGTACATAACTAGTTATAAACCCCCCTAAAATTTATGATTAGTGTCATGGAAATTATGACTGTGAGAAAGATACAGATTTATTCATCGTATTGAAAAAATATTCAGCATACTTTATTTCTTTACTTCCTTTAAACAATGTGCTGTAGGATTATGCTAATATTAACCTAAAAATTATGCAATTTTGTCAGCTTGATTCAGCACAATTAGCACCTTGTAAGAAATATAAAAAACTTCAAAGTGGTATAAATAATTCTATATTAGCGTGCTATAGTGCTAGCTTTAATACTTAAGGCTATTCTGACAGATGATAAAATATGAAAACTTGTTTTCACTGAAAATCTTCTAAAATTAAAGCACTTCAATAAAAAAATAGATAACCCATTTTCAGAGGACTTGATGTTTTCATTTTTATTCTTCACAGAATTTACATCTTTTGAGTGTTTAATTCATACTTAATTTACATATTCTCTATGCATATGGACCAAATGGAGATGATTTAGTGTTAGATGACACAATGTCTAAATTCTGCAATATCCTCTCCCAAAAGTACCTCAAGGAGTTATTAGATGGGAAAAAAGTGTACTGTTTTCACAGGCTTAAAACACATATAATATGCAATCACTTGATATTTAGACAGGGCTGGCTGTTATAAAAGAGAATGTAGCCAATGTAGATTGTTTTACCTCCCATTCTCCACCAACCCAAGTCATCAAGCCTACTCCCTAGGAGTACTGCAGCCCCTTAAACTTAAGTCATGTTCTTTCCTATGCGGGGCTATTCTTTCCCAGATGCATATGCATTAATATTTTTGATTGTTACATATGTATATCAGAGGAGAGAACAGAATAATATTAGGGGTACACAGTAATGTAAGTATGTATCAGAATTACCTTCTTGCAGAAAACAATATCTAAGTATTTCTTATTTTTGGACAAATTAATATTCTGTTTGACATACAATCTATGGAAATATGCCGTACAATTTAATAAACATTTAAGTAAATTATTAATAAAATACCCATTGATCACTGTCATGGGGTCATCTATGGTACCAGGGAAAACAGGGAAGTTCCAGCCCAGACTACTGCATTGCTACAGGGACTAAGACTGGAAATCCAAGACAGGCTGATCGCTCAGATATTTCTGGCATCCCAATTTCACCCAGCAATGCTTTCAAAGGGTTTGTATAACCACTTTAAGAGGGACAGAAAAGCTCTCATAGTCCCTGAGACTTTGTCCTTTGAATGGAGACTAAGGATTTGCCTACATGGGGAAATTTATTAGCATTTGTGACACAGACCAGGTAACAGCTCATGTCAAAGCGTCACGGCTCACTGAATGCTTACAAATGCATAGCCAGGCCAATTAGCTTGTATATTAGTATAGAACAAAGTGATTGTTAAATGTATAAGAGTGCATTTGGTGTTTAAATTTCATGAAAATGAGTGGGATGTTACTTGCATTTTTTTCACTTCTCTATATCCCATTATAATGTAGTTGTCATAAAAGTAACCATCTTTCTGTACACAGTGCTATAAAATCCCTCCTGACCAGAGGCAAAACCCTTTCACCTGTAAAGGGTTAAGAAGCTAAGATAACCTCACTGGCACCTGACCAAAATGACCAATGAGGAGACAAGATACTTTTAAAGCTGGAAAGGGGGGAAACAAAGGGTCGGTCTGTCTGTGTGATGCTTTGGCCGGGAACATATCAGGAATGTGGTCTCAGAACTTATCATAGAATATCAGGGTTGGAAGGGACCTCAGGAGGTCCAACCCCCTGCTCAAAGCAGGAACAATCCCCAACTAAATCATCCCAGGCAGGGCTTTGTCAAGCCTGACCTTAAAAATATCTAAGAAAGGAGATTCCACCACCTCCCCAGTGAAACATGCATTCCAGTGTTTCAACACCCTCCTAGTGAAAAAGTTTTTCCTAATATCCAACCTACACCTCCCCCACGGCAACTTGAAACCATTACTCCTTGTCCTGTCATCTGCTACCACTGAGAACAGTCTAGATCCATCCTCTTTGGAACCCCCTTTCAGGTAGTTGAAAGCAGCTATCAAATCCCCCCTCATTCTTCTCTTCTAAAGACTAAACATCCCCAGTTCCCTCAGCCTCTCCTCATAACTCATGTGTTCCAGTCCCCTAATCATTTTTGTTGCCCTCCGCTGGACTCTTTCCAATTTTTCCACATCCTTCTTGTAGTGTGGGGCCCAAAACTGGACACAGTACTCCAGATGAGGCCTCACCAATGTTGAATAGAGGGGAATGATCACGTCCCTCGATCTGCTGGCAATACCCCTACTTATACATCCCAAAATGCCATTGGCCTTCTTGGCAACAAAGGCACACTGTTGACTCATATCCAGCTTCTCGTCCACTGTAATCCCTAGGTCCTTTTCTGCAGAACTGCTGCCGAGCCATTCAGTCCCTAGTCTGTAGCGGTGTATGGGATTCTTCCGTCCTAAGTGCAGGACTCTGTGCTTGTCCTTATTAAACCTCATCAGATTTCTTTTGGCCCAATCCTCTAATTTGTCTAGGGCCCTCTGTATCCTATCCCTACCCTCCAGAGTATCTACCACTCCTCCCAGTTTAGTGTCATCTGCAAACTTGCTGAGAGTGCAATCCACACCATCCTCCAGATCATTTATGAAGATACTGAACAAAACCGGCCCCAGGACCGACCCCTGGGGCACTCTACTTGATACCAGCTGCCAACTAGACATGGAGCCATTGATCACTACCCATTGAGCCCGACAATCTAGCCAGCTTTCTAGCCACCTTATAGTCCATTCATCCAGCCCATACTTCTTTAACTTGCTGGCAAGAATACTGTGGGAGACCGTGTCAAAGGCTTTGCTAAAGTCAAGGAACAACACATCCACTGCTTTCCCCTCATCCACAGAGCCAGTTATCTCATCAAAGAAGGCAATTAGATTAGTCAGGCATGACTTGCCCTTGGTGAATCCATGCTGACTGTTCCTGATCACTTTCCTCTCCTCTAAGTGCTTCAGAATTGATTCCTTGAGGACCTGCTCCATGATTTTTCCAGGGACTGAGATGAGGCTGAGTGGCCTGTAGTTCCCAGGATCCTCCTCCTTCCCTTTTTTAAAGATGGGCACTACATTAGCCTTTTTCCAGTCATCTGGGACTTCCCCGGATCGCCATGAGTTTTCAAAGATAATGGCCAATGGCTCTGCAATCACATCCGCCAACTCCTTTAGCACTCTCGGATGCAACGCATCTGGCCCCATGGACTTATGCTCATCCAGCTTTTCTAAATAGTCCCGAACCACTTCTTTCTCCACAGAGGGCTGGTCACCTCCTCCCCATGCTGTGCTGCCCAGTGCAGTAGTCTGGGAAATGACCTTGTTCGTGAAGACAGAGGCAAAAAAAGCATTGAATACATTAGCTTTTTCCACATCCTCTGTCACTAGGTTGCCTCCCTCATTCAGTAAGGGACCCACACTTTCCTTGACTTTCTTCTTGTTGCTAACATACCTGAAGAAACCCTTCTTGTTACTCTTAACATCTCTTGCTAGCTGCAACTCCAGGTGTGATTTGGCCTTCCTGATTTCACTCCTGCAAACCCGAGCAATATTTTTATATTGATCCCTGGTCATTTGTCCAATCTTCCACTTCTTGTAAGCTTCTTTTTTGTGTTCAGGATCAGCAAGGATTTCACAGTTAAGCCAAGCTGGTTGCCTGCCATATTTACTATTCTTTCTACACATCGGGATGGTTTGTCCCTGTAACCTCAATAAGGATTCTTTAAAATACAGCCAGCTCTCCTGGACTGCTTTCCCCCTCATGTTATTCTCCCAGGAAATCCTGTCCATCAGTTCCCTGAGGGAGTCAAAGTCTGCTTTTCTGAAGTCCAGGGTCCATATTCTGCTGCTCTCCTTTCTTCCCTGTGTCAGGATCCTGAACTCGACCATTTCATGGTCACTGCCTCCCAGGTTCCCATCCCCTTTAGCTTCCCCTACTAATTCTTCCTGGTTTGTGAGCAGCAGGTCAAGAAGAGCTCTGCCCCTAGTTGGTTCCTCCAGCACTTGCACCAGGAAATTGTCCCCTACCCTTTCCAAAAACTTCTTGGATTGTCTGTGCACCGCTGTATTGCTCTCCCAGCAGATATCAGGGTGATTGAAGTCTCCTATGAGAACCAGGGCCTGTGATCTAGTAACTTCCGTTAGTTGACGGAAGAAAGCCACGTCCACCTCATCCCTCTGGTCCGGTGGTCTGTAGCAGACTCCCACCACGACAACAGACTAACTTCTGTTAGTTAGTAAGTAATCTAGCTAGAAATGTATTAGATTTCCTTTTGTTTAATGGCTGATAAAATAAGCTGTGCTGAACGGAATGTATATTCCTGTTTTTGTGTCTTTCTGTAACTTAAGGTTTTGCCTAGAGGGATTCTCTATGTTTTGAATCTTATTACCCTGTAAGGTATTTACCATCCTGATTTTAGAGAGGAGATTCTTTTACCTTTTCTTTAATTAAAATTATTCTTTGAAGAACCTGATTGCTTTTTCCTTGTTCTTAAGATCCAAGGGTTTGGGTCTGTGTTCACCTGTACAAATTGGTGAGGATTTTTATCAAGCCTTCCCCAGGAAAGGGGGTGTAGGATTTGGGGGGATATTTTGGGGGAAGACGTTTCCAAATGGGCTCTTTCCCTGTTCTTTGCTTAACACGCTTGGTGGTGGCAGCATAGGGTTCAAGGACAAGGCAAAGTTTGTACTTTGGGAAAGTTTTTAACCTAAGCTGGTCAGAATAAGCTTAGGGGGTCTTTCATTCAAGTCCCCAAATCTGTACCCTAGAGTTCAGAGTGGGGAAGGAACCTTGACAGTAGTAGCAAACATTTACATTGTATGTACTCCAGTAACTAAATAACTCAGCAAATGAGAAAGAAGCCTTGTGGAATATACATGTAGAACTTTAACAGAAAAGTGCTAATTTCAAAGCAAGTCACTGTGTGTGACAAATCAGAGGCCAAAGACTCTAAATGCATACCTCACTCTCCAGCATCACAGGAAGAGCCCACATGGGTAGTGACCCTGTCAGTGAGAAGAAGCTATGAGTATGGATTTAGAGAAAAATCCACCTTCTCTGTACTGTTTGGATTGAGTGGAATAACTGAACGAGAAGATGGAAATCCCCAGAATTATTCTGGATAGCCTGAGAGACTTTTGGGAAACTGGCAGATTACTACAACTCCGCTACCAGTTGGAATTATAGACTGTGACTCATCTGTATATATATTTAACCTGCTTTAGCCTTTCAGTAACTCTAATTTCCATTTCATAGCTAATAAAGCTTTAGTTAGTTTACTATAGAATTGGCTACCAGCATTGTTTTTGGTGTAGATCGAGAGTACCAACTGATCTGGGGTAAGTGACTGGTCTCTTGGACTGGAAGCAACCTAAATATGGTGTGACTTTTGGTGTAAGAGATCTTTTATCACAAAGTCCAGCTTGTCTGGGTTGCAAGATAGACTGGATAGTCGAAGGGAACTGCCTTTGACTTCATGGTAAGACTGGTATAGTGATCCAGGAGTTCACTTTTGTTACTGATTTGGTGAAATCTTATTATAGAACACACCACCAGTTTAGGGTGTCTGCCCTGAGGTATCAGGGTAGCAGCCGTGATAGTCTGTATTCGCAAAGAGAAAAGGAGGACTTGTGGCACCTTAGAGACTTACACATTTATTTGAGCATAAGCTTTCGTGAGCTACAGCTCACTTAGTCATGAGCCAGAGAGCGTGACAGCATTATATCAACGTAACTCCCCATGTGGACACTTATTCGGAATTAACAGTGGCCTTTTTTCATTTTAGCTTATGTTGCTTTGGAATCAGTTTAAGTCACTTTATTCTGAATAGGAATGTCCACACTGGGAGTTATAACTGCAGCAGTATAATTATACCAGTATATTAACGCAAGTAAATGTCCCCTTGTTAACAAGCCCCAACTCTCCAAATTGGTGAGCACACAGGTACTTAACTTTGGATACATGAGCAGTCCCACTAACTTCAAAGTTAAACATGCAAAAGTGTTTGGAGGACCAAAGTCTAAGTGCCCACGGACTGAATGAAAATGTTATCAAGTCTTTTTAAATGCCTCTTCTCCAAAATGGAGGACCCCCCCCCCAGAAATCCTTAAATTCCTTCTTTTGCTAGGGTAGAACCAAAACACAGGGGCACACTCTGCAGTCTACTAAATGCATTTAATGTGGTGAAAGCAGAGCAAAGTGGCTGGCGCAGGAGAACACTCCTCCAACAGAAAATCAGCAGAGGCAGATCTATTACATTCTGCACCCCAACTCTTGGAAAAGTGAAGAAAGCAACATGTCAGTTTGGGGCATTGGTGGACCAAAGAGGAGCAGAGCTGTGCTCAGTCCTCTACTCCCTTGTGCAGCCTTGAATGGAGGAGCTACAACCAGCTACCTGGAACTCTACTGCATTTGTATCAAGGACACAGACTTGAAGTGACTTCTTGTACCAAAAGGAAACAAAAATGCAGTCTTTACATTCCTTCTTGCTCCAAAGAAAAAACAAAATGAACAAAAATACTACTCTCAGGGTTAATTACACCTTTGAGCCCCCTACCCGCTCCATTCCCTTGGTGTTCTTCGAGGGCACCCTCTTAAGGTTGCTGGCTCCCAACCATCACCTCTTTAGGGAGGAGGCCTCTATCTCTCTCCATTCAGACCAGGGGTTAAGTTTACGATCCTTGTGCACCTCACTGTGGTTTCCTCAGCAGGACTGATTGGGCATCCAGTACCTGTTGTTAACCTCTCACCAGTTACCAACCAGCCTTGACAAAGCAAACTGCATTTATTCTTACAGTAAAAAAAATTACAGAGGAAACAATAAAACCAATAAAAGAATCTACACGTATGCTAATAGTTTATCAAAGATTACACCCAACTCCAAAGTAGGGCTCTCATAAATGTCAGTTTTGCAAAATGCACAGCTGGGTTTGTGCCATTGGTTACAACAAGTTAATGTAAAGTTTTAGATGAGAATCAAAATCCTGACTGGATAGTTTAGCTTTTTTTTATTATTATTATTTTTTTTTTAAATATACAGCTCAGGCCTTTGATCTACAGTGTCCAGAAACAGGTAATCGCCAGTCAATTGACCTATTCTCAGGACATAGCTTCAAAAGACTGGGTTTTTGCATAGCTGGAGCTATGGAATTTACATTAACTATTCCCAAAGGATTCCCTCACTTAACACTTATTGTCCTAAAATGTCATGGTTGTCTGGCACATTTGAATACAGATTTTTTTTTAAACTGTTTACACTTCCCAGGACTTACATTATTTTTGCATTGCCTGTAAAACCCAAAGCCAGTAGAAATTCTAGAGTAAGGGTTTTTTGGTGTTCTGTATTCCCATGTGCTCTGAGAAGGATATATCATGGGCAAAGCCGAGTAGCCTCAGTCAGTACTTTTATCATATTGCCAATTATCAGCGTATTCCCCATAGCTCAGCATCCCAGGGGGCATCCAGTCTCTGTAGCACAGCCTCTGATTCCAGATAAATGTTTCCAGGTGCCTGTGATGTTCCAGATCTTGAACCCAGGCCTGGGAATCCCAGACAGCTGCCACATCCTGGGCTCCACCCAACACCTGGTGGGCTGGAAAGCTACTAGGGCAATAGCCCTAGCCAAGGCACCACCCACACAAGCTCTGATTGGAGGATTTCCCAGCTCCACCAATTGGTCCTATTATGCTATTTAAGCCAGGAGGAGGAACAGGAAGTTTGTCTGAGCAATAGGGTGGCTTCCTGTTGTGGCTGCATTGGATCCTGCTCGTGCCTACCTCCTGCACCCAACCTTGTTCCTGGTCTGCTTCTGGCTCCTGCCTTATTTCTGCCTTCATTCCCGTTCCTGCCATGCTCCTGCTCCATGCTTGATCCTTGCCTTCCCTCCTGCCATTACACCTCCACTCCAATCCTCAGTCACCAGTCCTGGCTCCAACCTCAGCCTCTGATTTCAGACCTTGACTCTTTGCTATTTGGTATCTCACCCTCAGCTTTGATTCCTGGTTCTGACTCTGGCGTAACTCCTTGCTCTGGTAACTGGCAGTTGATTCTGATCCTGACCCTTGGCTTCATTCCCCAAACTGGATGCCTGCTCTGCCACTAGAACTGAATCCTGCTCTCACTACTAGGCCAGACCACCTACATCCCCGTCCATAACGGCACACACTCAAAATTTTACTCTGTAATTGTAATTCCTCCAAGTTTATTGCACACTTGGAGGAAATATTTTTTTAAAATGTTTGAATACTCCTACTGAAATAATAATACTGAATAATACTCCATTTCATGGAAGCCAAGGGAAAAAAACGGAATTTCAGAACACTGCAGCTAATAATCTCTCAAAATGGACGAGCTAAGAAAGAGCATGGGTGGCCAAAACATTTAACCATATTCTGCTACCTATCAGATTAAATCCATTAATATGCAAGCGCTTGAGAGCTGATAACTTTGCTTTGAAGTATTTGCTGGATTGATAAAGATTTTTCTATACATTTATTAAATGGACTGGTTCAATGGACATTGTTGTTAGCCTCTATTCACTATATATGGATATTACTTAATTGAAAGCATGTACATTACATTTTTCTATTAAGCTGATCATTAATACATGTATAGAAACTGCTGCTATGATAAAGGAAAAGGAGTACTTGTGGCACCTTAGAGATTAACCAATTATTTGAGCATGAGCTTTCGTGAGCTACAGCTCACTTCATCGGATGCATACCATGGTATGCATTCCATGGTATGCATCCGATGAAGTGAGCTGTAGCTCACGAAAGCTCATGCTCAAATAAATTGGTTAATCTCTAAGGTGCCACAAGTACTCCTTTTCTTTTTGCGAAGACAGACTAATACGGCTGTTACTCTGAAACCTGCTGCTAGGATGTCAAACATAGTTTTGCTGGCACTTTGGGACTATATGCTCAGACTATAACTGTGAAGGAACAACTGTCATTATGGGTTTATGATGCAAAAATGATGATTAACTGATGTCCAGCAGTGTACTGCAAATGACAGGACCTGGTTTAAAGGCTTATGAAATTATTCAAACACATCATTAACAACAAGAAAGTGGTTCAATGACCTTGTTTCTCAATGTCCGCACCTCATATACAGAGCAGTCTAAACTAGGTAGCCCAAATAAGCAGCACTGCATCAGCAGTTATTCTGGCACAATTTTCAAGAGTTCATATTTTCTTTGTACACATTGCCAGGACTGTGATCATGCAAAATCAAATTCTCTCTCTCTACCAGAAAGAGAGGCACTGTATTCCCAAAATATAAATGAGTTAATTGCTCAGATAGGGATAAGAATGTCCATGCTGAGCACTAAGTCATACTTTAACTTGACACACTTAAGAGTAACACAGCATCTAGAGTGTCAATCAATCAGTGTTCCACAAGCAATGACAGATTTAAATATTTACATGTAAGAAAATAAGCATATGTCAGCTCTGGTTTTAGATAAGCGAATTCATCTGTAATCAAGTGTCAGAGGACATTTAATTTATTTACAGCACATTGCCCTTTCAATTTTATTTCATTGAGATAAGGGATGGCATATCTGGGATGATCATCCCTACACCGCTAAACCATTTCCAAATTTGTAAATAGCTATTACTTTTATAGGGAGTGAGCTACATTTACAGTATATAAGGATTTAAACTTTCAAAAGTAAAATGTTCTTTCCCAAAAGATATTTCTCCCCTCTTGGGGTAGAGATGGGGAGATGCACCTTAGTGAATTTAATTTGGATACTAAAGTTTGGTCTGCACTACATTCTTATTTCAGTATAACTACATCACTCAGCAGTGTGAAAAATCCACACCTCTAAGCGACGTACCCTGTAGCTATACCAATCTTAACTGCTCACATAGACAGTGCTTCTCCCAGCAACATAGCTACCACCTCTCAAGGAGGTGGACTTATTAAAAGCGTTTTCACCAGACAGTGGTGCAGCTGCACGGACGTAAATTGGTAGGGTAGACCTGCCCTAAAGCAGTTGTCACCTTTTCCAGAGGGAAAATAAAGAGAACTTGGCTAATTGTATACCCTTTATGGAAGAGAGCAGCACAGCACAAACTTCCCAGCCCAAAAGCAGACTTGAACATCATTAGTAATAAACTTTCAGATTTTTCAGCCTGTGAAAGATTAATTACTACAATAGTGACAAACCCTAATCATACATTTTATGTACAAAGCACATAAGCTCAGTTTTATGGTAGCCTAAATTAATATTTCTATACATGTATAATGGACAAATATTAATCATGTTCTTATTCTAGGTCATGGTGCAAATTACAATAATATTTACAATACAAAGCTTATGCTCAAATAAATTGGTTAGTCTCTAAGGCGCCACAAGTACTCCTTTTATTTTTGCGAATACAGACTAACACGGCTGTTACTCTGAAACATGTATATATATTTATCACATATGTTACATCCAGGTCATAAACTGCAGAGCTGTATGAAAACTGCATTATCAAATATCACCTTTGCACAAGTCTAAGTCCCCTGGGCTACTTCTAAAATTCTAAGTCCGAAACATACTTTTTCTTGTTTTAGCAACCTGCCAGATAAATATTTCCTCTTTTCCCAACAAAGATGGAATTCTGTTTTCTCTGCCCCCAAATCTATCTCCCATTGTTCCCAGCAGGACTGAGCATTTGTCTTTGCCTCCAGAGAGCACTGGGAACTCTATCTTCCCTGGTTTCACTTTCATTGAGAGCAATGGGAGGTGGCAACAGTTTGGATAGCGGGCAATTCTTCACAGAAAATCATGAAGGAGAAAAATGTATGCACCAGCCTCTGCTGACAGATAAAGTAATGGCAAAAAACCCCAAAACATTTCTCCTAAATGTTTTCAAGAGTTACCTGTTGCACCTTATCTGCCCTGTAGAGACAGCATGGGTGAGAGGCAGGGAAAGGAGGGGAAAAGTCTCTGGATTAAGTTTAGAAGTGTGAGCAACAAGGGTGATGTCGTGGTCGGAGTCTACTATAGACCACCAGACCAGGGGGATGAGGTGGACGAGGCTTTCTTCCGGCAACTCGCAGAAGTTACTAGATCGCAGGCCCTGGTTCTCCTGGGAGACTTCAATCACCCTGATATCTGCTGGGAGAGCAATACAGCGGTGCACAGGCAATCCAGGAAGTTTTTGGAAAATGTAGGGGACAATTTCCTGGTGCAAGTGCTGGAGGAACCAACTAGGGGCAGAGCTCTTCTTGACCTGCTGCTCACAAACCAGGAAGAATTAGTAGGGGAAGCAAAAGTGGATGGGAACCTGGGAGGCAGGGACCATGAAATGGTCGAGTTCAGGATCCTAACACAAGGGAGAAAGGAGAGCAGCAGAATACAGACCCTGGACTTCAGAAAAGCAGACTTCGACTCCCTCGGGGAACTGATGGGCAGGATCCCCTGGGAGAATAACATGAGGGGGAAAGGAGCCCAGGAGAGCTGGCTGTATTTTAAAGAATCCTTATTGAGGTTACAGGGACAAACTATCCCGATGTGTAGAAAGAACAGTAAATACGGCAGGCGACCAGCTTGGCTTAACAGTGAAATCCTTCCTGCTCTTAAATACAAAAAAGAAGCTTACAAGAAGTGGAAGATTGGACAAATGACCAGGGATGAGTATAAAAATATTGCTCGGGCTTGCAGGAGTGAAATCAGGAAGGCCAAATCACACCTGGAGTTGCAGCTAGCAAGAGATGTTAAGAGTAACAAGAAGGGTTTCTTCAGGTATGTTAGCAACAAGAAGAAAGTCAAGGAAAGTGTGGGTCCCTTACTGAATGAGGGAGGCAACCTAGTGACAGAGGATGTGGAAAAAGCTAATGTATTCAATGCTTTTTTTGCCTCTGTCTTCACGAACAAGGTCAGTTCCCAGACTACTGCACTGGGCAGCACAGCATGGGGAGGAGGTGACCAGCCCTCTGTGGAGAAAGAAGTGGTTCGGGACTATTTAGAAAAGCTGGATGAGGACAAGTCCATGGGGCCAGATGTGTTGCATCCGAGAGTGCTAAAGGAGTTGGCGGATGTGATTGCAGAGCCATTGGCCATTACCTTTGAAAACTCATGGCGATCCGGGGAAGTCCCAGATGACTGGAAAAAGGCTAATGTAGTGCCCATCTTTAAAAAAGGGAAGGAGGAGGATCCTGGGAACTACAGGCCACTCAGCCTCATCTCAGTCCCTGGAAAAATCATGGAGCAGGTCCTGAAGGAATCAATTCTGAAGCACTTAGGGGAGAGGAAAGTGATCAGGAACAGTCAGCATGGATTCACCAAGGGCAAGTCATGCCTGACTAATCTAATTGCCTTCTTTGATGAGATAACTGGCTCTGTGGGTGAGGGGAAAGCAGTGGACGTGTTGTTCCTTGACTTTAGCAAAGCTTTTGACACGGTCTCCCACAGTATTCTTGCCAGCAAGTTAAAGAAGTATGGGCTGGATGAATGGACTATAAGGTGGCTAGAAAACTGGCTAGATTGTCGGGCTCAACGGGTAGTGATCAATGGCTCCATGTCTAGTTGGCAGCTGGTATCAAGTAGAGTGCCCCAGGGGTCGGTCCTGGGGCCGGTTTTGTTCAGTATCTTCATAAATGATCTGGAGGATGGTGTGGATTCCACCCTCAGCAAGCTTGCAGATGACACTGAACTGGGAGGAGTGGTAGATACACTGGAGGGTAGGGATAGGATACAGAGGGGCCTAGACAAATTGGAGAATTGGGCCAAAAGAAATCTGATGAGGTTCAATAAGGACAAGCGCAGAGTCCTGCACTTAAGATGGAAGAATCCAATGCACCGCTACAGACTAGGGACCGAATGGCTCGGCAGCAGTTCTGCAGAAAAGGACCTAGGGGTTACAGTGGACAAGAAGCTGCATATGAGTCAACAGTGTGCCCTTGTTGCCAAGAAGGCCAATGGCATTTTGGGATGTATAAGTAGGGGCATTGCCAGCAGATCGAGGGACGTGATCATTCCCCTCTATTTGACATTGGTGAGGCCTCATCTGGAGTACTGTGTCCAGTTTTGAGCCCCACACTACAAGAAGGATGTGGAAAAATTGGAAAGAGTCCAGCAGAAGGCAACGAAAATGATTAGGGGACTGGAACACATGAGTTATGAGGAGAGGCTGAGGGAACTGGGGATGTTTAGTCTTCAGAAGAGAAGAATGAGGGGGGTTTGATAGCTGCTTTCAACTACCTGAAAGGGGGTTCCAAAGAGGATGGATCTAGACTGTTCTCAGTGGTAGCAGATGACAGAACAAGGAGTAATGGTCTCAAATTGCAGTGGGGGAGATTTAGGTTGGATATTAGGAAGAACTTTTTCACTAGGAGGGTGGTGAAACATTGGAATGCGTTACCTAGGGCGGTGGTGGAATCTCCTTCCCTAGAAGTTTTTAAGGTCAGGCTTGACAAAGCCCTGGCTGGGATGATTTAGTCGGGGATCAGTCCTGCTTTGAGCAGGGGGTTGGACTAGATGACCTCCTGAGGTCCCTTCCAACCCTGATATTCTATGATTCTATGATATGTTTAAAAATCAAATCTACTCTGTGACCACAGACACTCAAATGCCTTAATAACATGTTTATTGCATGGTATCACCGGAGGGCAGAGTTAAGGAAATAGTAGTAGTAATACTAAATATTTACAGTATGGTAATGCTCAAAGGTCCCAACAGTAACTGGGTACCCATTGTGCTGGGTGCTATATGAACACAGAAAAGTCCCTGCCGAGAAGGGCCCCCAACTGTGCATTTCCATATTCTAAACAAAAATTTTCAAGTTTAACTTAAACTCTGAATTTCCTGGTCTTATAATGCTTGATTTGGGGATAATCACAACAGCCTTGTAATGTATTTCTTCCTACACTATTGATAAGTAATCTCAACCTTAACTCCCATATTTACATACTTTTTGTCTGTGAATATATATATATATATATATATATATATATACACAGAGAGAGAGAGAGAGAGATTGAGAATACACACCTGTTGGGAATGCAAAATTGATTTAAATTGATTATAATGAAATAAACATTTCCACATTCCTAGCATTTATTTTGAGCATCTAACCTCTTGGTTCTGTACATTTGGTGGACCACAGTGACTATAACCCTCCTAAATCTGATCTTCCTGTCACACCTTAAGGTACCTAAAAGTGAAATATGCCATGTCACCCACCTCTATTCTATAAATACCACTTATTTATTCATCATCCACTCTGCTACACCATCCATAACACATATTTTTACTGACAACTGTGCAGTGAAATGGAAGTCGGTAAGATGCCTACTTGTTTTCGTTAACAATCCAGAGGGATTTTATGACATAACAGGAATTAAAAATATATATATATATTTTCATTATTTTGTGATCTGCACCTTCATTCTATCTCATTCTCTCTTTTCCATGGTGTTAAAAAAAAAGACAGTTGCATATAGAACTGAAGCACAGGTTATCTAAAGCTTGTTTACAAAAAAATAACAACAAATGCAATCATGTGAATCATCCATTGTCACAAGTTTTTAAAGAACACAACTTGTATCTCTGAATCTACCTTGACTGCAATCATGTGTCTCTGAAGTACACCATGGGCCTGAAAATTATCAGTTACCATGACAATGGTTTAAGCATCAGTGCACAAAGAATGACCTATCATCAACAGATCACAAAAGGGAGAATTGTGATCTCTTTCAGATCAGGGTTTATCTAATTATAAGAAACATAAAACAGCAACCTGCAATTCTCCTGTATCACCTCAATGCTTTTTAAAAAAAAAAAAAAAACAAAAACTGTCACAGTTGCCTCATAATGACACAATATATTACAAATTGTACCACCGAAGTCTAAACAGCTGTCATGTCTAAAGCCTGAATACAAAAACAGCTACAGAGGTCCAGGATTTTAGGAGACCCACATACAGTATATTTAAAAGTCATCCTCAACAAGGGGATAAAAAGCATCCATGAATTTCCAAAGCTAGTCACATCCTTAAAACAGACTAATAAGCATTAATTTCAGTGCACATGCCTTTCAGGATGTTTACCCGAGTGACCATTTACCAGCTATGGAATGCTAGGGCACAGAGCAGTCCAGTCACATTCCCTGCCCCTAGTAATACACAAACTACTTTGAGGATTGCAAAAAGTGGAGAGGGGTGAAGTGCTCGCTACGCCAGTTCTATGCTGGCTGTGGACTCCCCAACTCTTGAAAAATGTTAAGGCCATATATTACACAAAAATCTCTATTCCCTTTAGGGTATGACAGGACTGTTCAGCAATGCTAATAGTGGCATCAGAAAATTAGACTTGATAGTTGTTCTAGAAAATGATAGTCATGATACAGTATATAACTTACTGCCTACTAAAAACACTAGTAGATCTAGAGGTAAAATATATTCAGCACTAAGCTGTTCTGCTCAATAAAAACCTTCTTACAGCCCACCTGAAGGAAAGTGTATTATCCTGTAGGATTATGACAGACTTAATTAAAACACTTTTTAAAATCTATCATTTTAGGAAATTCATTTGAGATATAAAACTGAAGTTGGATTAATATCACTATACCCTACTCTGTCAGTGAGACACCATAAGTACGGCTCTACTATTCTGATCATAAAAAGCAGATGAAATTTCTAGAAATTGAAATGGGAAAAATTAAGAACGCTGTATCTTCTATAAGTAAGCATGCATTATTTGCTATATTCCCTCTCACCAGAAAATATAATTCTGAGGTTGGTAGAGACTTTGTATAAAACATTTGATTGTATCCTCTTAAACTTTTAGATGAAATAGCTGGTTCAACAATAATAGTATCTTTAGCACACTTGTGATACCGGTTATTAAAACAGAAAAAAGCCACAGCTGCAAAGCATGGTAAGCAATATAACATCAATAAGAATTTATACAGCAGTAACCCTGAATACTTACTATTTGCCTTATATTATTACTGAAATTATATAACCTCTGTATTTGCAATTGTCAAGTTATTTCTTATAGCAAATACAGGGAAATACTATTAATATTTCAGATAATGGGACAGCTTACTTTGTTTATCTTAGCATTGTTTTCAGGTCTATCAAAACATGGATACATTCTACCGTATAACCATTTAAACATAAAATGAGGTATTTGGGGGTGGGGGGGTGTAGACATTAGGACAAAGAATAGAGCAAATGTGTGAACTCTGAGATGAGTTCCTTTATAATATTGCAATTTTTTTGGAGTCCCCTCTTCCAAATCTGTAGGAGATTGATAATGATATTTTATACTCTCTCTGAATTAATTGTGAACAACATTTTCATTCATCATTCAAATATTTTCCAAAATTTTAGATTTGTTGGGTATACCACGTGCTAATATTGAAGCCAGGCTGTACCGCATAACTTTTAATGATATTTTGCACAGGGTGAGGATTTCAAATCTTGAAAGCATCAAGTTAACGTTGAGGAAGGTTGATAGAATTTCTAAGTCACCATGTAAGGTCCTTACTTCTAAACAAATTTCTGTGTTGGAGAGTCCAAATTACCAGGATTTTCTATCCATATTTAAATATTTAATGGACTATTTAAAAAAAAATCCCAAAGTGCTCCAGTTAAGACCCCATCCATTCTTAATTATAGCTAGAAGTTCTTATTTCGTGAATAATAAAAGCCAATTTGGCTACATCATATAATTGTGTTATTGGTTATGCATAGCATTTGAAAAAGTGTACAGTTCCCAACCATGGTCATTATCTAAAATTGTTGCTTATGTTCTCAGTAATGTACAGTGCAGGTCAAAAGAACTGACTGCACTGCAACTGCATTGCTGACAGTGCTAAAACTGGAAATATAACTGCTTTTTCTCTTCAGGCAAAAGAGTGCAATCTGAAGGGCTGAAATTCTGAGCAAAGTGATTATAAATGTTATAATGTGCCAAATACACGGTATCCCATTTTCTTTCAAGCTAATGTAATATTATTCTAATGCTCACAATATGACCTTACAGAATTCACTTCTACATCACTGGCCTTCAGACACATTTCTCCCTGATAATGTGACTTTCTGCTTATACAGTCTTTTCCAAAATTTAGATAAATGCAATTTCTGACTGAAAGAACTGTGCAATTCAAATCCACAAGGCAGTAACATATTTTCATTCTTTTAAAAATATCATCCCCTCCCACAGCTTCTCAAGTATACCGATTGTTGTTCTTGTTTTAATGAATAACGCATACAGGACATAAAATGTATTGTAAATTATTGCTCTCCCTCTGATGTGCTATATAGAGGCAGTGGGTCCAATTCAGAGAGGAGTCTAAGTAAGTTTAAGCTGGTGTAACATCTTTTGGCCACATCCCTCTGTGTACCTTACACCAGTATAAACTCCCACAATACTGCCTAAAATTTACTTAAATTCATACCCACTTACCCAAGTATAACCCCATTCTCCACATTCACATCACCTTTGAATTTGTCCTGATGTTTCTAAATGTAAGGGAGTCTGAAAGATTCCAAGCTAGTGTAATTTACACCCTAAAGGGCCAGGAGAATAGCTAACAAGTAGTATAAGAATGTTTACGTTAAAATAAGCGTACCCTCTACTTTAACTTCTTCTAGCTTGTCTGAATGCAGGTTATACTACCATGGACTCCTTTAGACATTTGTGGGTAGGTGTGAGTAGCCTTAAGGGAGCCTGAGAGGAATTCCAACTTTCATCACCTTAATTTAGGACTTCTGCAATATCAGTATTGGGAACTCCAAGAACTCAACATTCATGAGTCAGCCACAATATCATGATTTTGTGAATATATGGTTCTTTTTATTTCACTTTAGGCTTCTGAAACTTTGGGAGATGGTCTGGTCACATTTTCAAGGGTTTCTCTTCAATCACAAAGGCTTGGTTTTCACATTTAAAAAGAAAAACAACAACAACAACAACAAAAACAAAGCAAAATTCTTACCTTATCACATGCCTTCAGGCCCACTGCAAAGCAATGTATAGTCATGCTCATTAAGTGCATAATGCTGGGGGAGATCAACCGGGCAACCAACTTTATTAAAACAGAAATTGCCCCCACAAGCAGATAAGGACTACAGGTCTAAGACCTGACATGGGTGCACACAGAGAGACCACAAAGGTGAGAGAGGTGAGGCTAAACCCATACCCCTAACAATGAGACATGAAGAGAATACAATCTAAACAGACAAGACAAGAAAGAGGTAGAAAGGGAAACAGAAGCACAAAGTGATTTGCCCAAAATCATACAGCAGGGTAACGGCAAATCCAAAAGCAGAACTTAGGTCACCTGACTCCCAGTACAATATCTTACCCACAAGACTACATAGGCTTTTATGGGGAGAGGATGTTCTTGACTCAGCCATAAGGAATACATAAAAATTAGTTCAAAAAGCAATTTTAGTTGTGCCTGTTTGTTTGAAGTCGCATAGCATACAACCTCTTAGTTTCAGACAGAAATAACTCTACTAAATGCAAAAGCAAAACTTTGTGACTGGTTTCAGTTTGAAAAAAAATTCCAGAAAAACTCCCAAGTTATACCTGAAACCCTGTAACGCACTCAGATAAGAGAGAGGATGTTTTCTTGAAACTTTCCAAATTCACTCATTTGAAGACTCACCAGGTTAAGTTTTATGTGGTTTCTAGCTTTACAACAAGAGTTCACACAGTTCTATTAAAGGTCCCCTACCTAAAAATGTTTTTCACTGTTTGTACAATATAGAAGTTAAACAGAAATCTGGCACTTTGGGATCATGGCAATGAAGCTGCACATAATAAAAGTTGAAGAGCGCTTGCAGACAAGATATATTGATAATACAACTTACTTGTGGGGAAAAGAAACCAAAATATTAATAGGACTCTACTACTCTCTTGGTATACCAATAGGAACAAATGATCGAGGATTGTGGAACAGTTAGTCAAAATAAGGACAATTGTATATAGTATTGTATAGTTCATTTTAAAATTAACTTGTTCAGCTTTACAATAATTATGCTCACACTTTGATTTACCTTCCTCAAGAGAGCTAGATGTGTATTTGGTTTTATACACTGATATAATTTAAATGTTTTAATTAAACCTACAGTACAAATTATTTATTAGTTTACTGGTTCATTTAATTTTTGAACTGAGAAATTAGTAATTATTAATTAGGACACTAATGTAAAATGTAAATATACTTGATTTGCCTATTATTTTAAACA
Organism: Eretmochelys imbricata; assembly: GCF_965152235.1. Taxonomy (NCBI): domain Eukaryota; kingdom Metazoa; phylum Chordata; order Testudines; family Cheloniidae; genus Eretmochelys; species Eretmochelys imbricata. The sequence continues at coordinate 149,803,290 of NC_135572.1, forward strand.
CAATAACCTTTAAATTCTTAAACAACAGCATGTTATTAGGGTCCTACAGAATTGTGGCTAGATTCCAAACACAAGAAATTATGGAGAACAGTAAAAGATGAGGTTGCCAACACACTGATATTAATTTTCTGTTATTAAGTTTCCTAGTTGGGGATGTTTCTGCTTAATGGATAATTAATTGTTATTTGAATTGTCAGGTATATTAAAATAGACGTGTGAAACTGCCAGGAGTCTGACAATGTTAGACTACCTGTTTGATAAAACAAGTTCTATCTATCTGTTTGTTCACAAAGTGAACAGGTATGTAATGCACTAAGCTGTATTTGTATTGTGTATTTCAGTAACCTACAAAGTTTCAACTCGGATGTGGTACTGCACAGAGATCCAACACAGACATGAGGGTTTACATATATGGATTCCTTTGAATATCAAGGTTCTGAACATTTTATTAAAATGTATACACTGAGGCAACATCAATACACACAAAACACAGTAAGACTACTTACCAGGTGTTTGGTTTGGAGGAATGTGTATTCAGAATTGAGATAAACTGGGGCATCACCAACTCCCTACAGAAGCATATCAGGATTGTGCAGCACCAGCAGAAAAGGGAAAAGAACCACCAGTGCAGGGGGAGGGTTTATTCATTCTAATTTTATGCGGGGTTGCCAAACAGACAAAGTGGGACATTTAGTTGTATTGCAGGGGACTGGGGATGGCATATTTCCTATTTTGTGCTGGAATAAGCTAGAAGAGTATCCAATCCTTTTCTACAAAAAATTTGAACTTTATGGGACATGTAACATGGCCAAAATGTCTGTAAAACACAAGCCTCTTTCCCCCAAATTACAGTTATAATTCAACATGGGTGAAGGTATAAGCTGAATTATGAGAAGAGAAAATGGGAAGAAAGAGATCTGGGAAGCTACCAAACACACTAGAGTGTTTCCCAATTGTTTCTGATTTGTTTAATCATGTGTTCATTTTTTTTTTGTATTTGTAGTCTAGTGTATTATTTTTACTTTTTATTATTTTCCTACTGAGGTAGTGAGAAGGATTTGGAAGTAATCCTTCCCCAAAAGCTTCTATTGTACACAGTTATTACTCAAGATGTGCCATCTGGTTCCCAGACATATTACCTCAGGCTGTGAGGATATGTATATGGGTTTTTTTAAATCTGTAGCAGAAATCAGCTCAGCAGAGAGCATGCAAGCACGTGCATGTATGTGTGTGCATCCATCCATCTGTCTCTTTAGGGATAATAGAGATTCCTTTTTAATTCTAATAAATGTTCTTGTTCAGTATTAGAAGAAAGTGGCTCTTCTGTGAGTCTTTACAATTATCAATTTGCTATGATACAGCTCTACTTCGTGTCAAAAATTAGCTTCTCAGAGAAGTAACATGGATATAATACAACTAAATAAATCAGATGCCCAGATCAAAAAAACAAACACAAATATGGACATAACACTACTTTTCGCTTCCCAGATTACATGAAGCATAGGTGTACTGCTATACATTGAGCATACAGTCTTATTTAGTGCCCACCAGAAGTAGCACTGACAAAGATTTCTGCAGCAGCCTCTTGAGAAAAATTTCCCTTTGCTTACAATGCTGAAATAAGGCTGAAAAGGCCCTTGTTTACCAGCCAGGGAAGCCTGTCCATATTGCAAGGGAAGCTTGGGCAATTGGTTCTCCTGAGAAATATGTTTTTCATTTTCCTCGTGGTTATGAAGCACAATGCCACAGCTCCACAGACATACCAGTTACCTCAGCCTCTTCATAAACCCCTGCCACTTGCTGAGGTTCTACAGAACATTTTTCTATTTACTTAAATGCATTTCCTCTCCAAAACTGCCATCTGAAAAACCCACATGAACGACGAGGGAAACAGGCTAAGGGCTCAGTCTGGCGCTTTGCTGCATAGGAGTGTGAGCCCTCTGGCATGTTACAGCTCCCCCTCTGTGCTGATCACAGCAGACACTTAGAGCCCCCAATTATAGTTCCGCATCTCTTTAGCTCAAGCTATAGCAGCTCATGCTCTTAGCTTTTGAAGTCCCTTGTTCAAACTCAATGTGTCAGCCACATTTATGGCCACCACACAGAGCCTCTCTGATATCAATGGGAATCCGCTTGGCAAGAGCACTGCATTTGTGCACAGTAAACTGAAATATCAGGAATCAAGACCCTAGTCTTGTGAGCACTTACATATGCACTTAACATTAAGCATGTGATCAGTCCCACTGCATTCAATGGGAATACTCTCATGTAAAATTAAGCATGTTTGTGTATAGTCAACTATGCCGCGATTCTGAAAAGTGCTGCTAGACACACCAAGCAAACAAATAGAGAAAAATATTCCCCTCTCTTTAATCTCACCTATACTAATCTTACTTTAACAATAGGTCAAATGAACAAATTTGATTTTTAAGTTCATAGAGACATTTTATATTAAAAAAAGGAAGTATTTTTTAGCATTTGCATCAATTTAAAGGAATACACTGGAATCTAGGTTGCTAGATGCTAAACCAGAAAGAGAAGAAAAGATGCTGGCCAGCAAATACACTAAAAGGGGGCAAAAAAATCCTCTACTGTTTATGCCAACCAGGAGAAGGCTTACTAAGTACAAATGGCAGAAGAACAAAAGAGAGTCTCTCTTACTTTTGGACACTGTCTCAGAGGAAGAGGGTTGATAAAGTAAGCAAGGCTTACTTACCACATGCTTTCCCTTCCTTACTACTCATGGCTCCACACTTGGGGGTTGTATAATACTGCCAGAATCCCTTGATGGAATTATGTCCTTGTACTACATGGTTCTGTAACTAATTTATTCTACTTACTAAAAATAAATATTTAAGTAAACTACTGAAAAGATAGAAAATGCTGGAAACTAGCAGATATCTGTACATAATATTTACACTATTAAAAGGATGTTAAGATGACAGTTCCTATTATAATTAATATTTTTGAGTCTTAATAGTAACCTATTTGTATTTTGACAAGTCCAAGGTCTTTAACGTCTTTGACATAATTTTGTTAAATATTGAATATAAATATATAAAAATTTCCATATTTTAACTTTTTACATTGTTTAATTAGAAGTTTAACACAACAGCTGTTTCCATAGAATGCTTTGGCTAAAAATATATATAATGAAGGGTTTATTACAATTGTTCAGGCCCCTCATGGTAGATAAACAACCTGTCTGGATGTGATGATTCATGCACAGTATCAAACATATAGCCCTACTTATTAAAAATGAATACAAAGGTACTTCAGTGCTCCATTTACAATTCAGAATATAATTTTAAAACAAACACTGAGTTGATAAAAATGTCTCTAAACTGAAGGATTATCGCATCATTATTTTCAAGTTTTCTGTATTTTTCTTATTAATCCCTTTTCTTTTCTCTCTGATACTGAATTTAGTGCTTGACACAGGAGCCTGAGTGAGAGAATGGAAACTCAAGCCCATAAAACAGATGCAGCACAAACTGTGGAGATGAAGGGTGGTCTTGGGGCTAAAGTACTCGAGTTGGAATTGGGAGATCAGGGCTCAGTTTTCAGCTCTTCACAGAATTCCTCTGTGCCTTGGATGCGTCCTTTAATCTCCTCAGGTGAAATCCATTCCACTCATATAAAACCTAAGTATTAAGGCTCTATGCAGATGGAGTGTAAATGTTGTACAGACCTCTGTAAAGTCCTCAGCAATTGCTATTCCAGCCAAAAAGGGTCATAGCACATTTGTGATAGTTGCACTGAGCACTGGGTGATTACACAATTGGGCAGCTTTGCCATACCTATAACTACCATGTTGCAACCCTGTATCTGTGGAACTGGTTGCTACAGAACTAGATAGCCTGCTCTTGTCATCTGTCGCAGCCACTGCAAACTTCATGAAGACTGAGATATGATAGTAGGCAACCTTGTTCTCAAAGAAAGCTGCCTCCCCAAAAATGGAAGATGGATTGGGAGGAACCTGAAATCTGAAGAGGTAATAGGTAAGCCAGGGTAGAAGGCTGCCAGACCTTTCTCCCCAGAAGTCACCTAAAAGTCAGTGGGAATGAGAAGCCCAGGATATCCTGGAGGGAGAGGGTATCCTGTTGACAGACAGAAAAGCCCATTCCAGCACAGCTAGTTGTTGCTTCTCTTGGCCCTGGGTTTCAGGAGCTTGGCACCAGTATAGGTGATAATTCTCACTGTCCTTCTCAAGCCCTGGGGAAAGTAGGAGACACCTTTTCCTTCCCACCAAAAAGCTAATTGTGGGAAGAGGCTGAGTGCCTATCTGGCTCTGGAACAAATGCAGCTCATTGGATGGGTCAGACAGGACAGAGGTAGAAATGCTAAGCAGTGCTCCCAGTCTTCTATTGTCAGCACTGCCAACAGAAGCAGAAATGGTATCAGCAAATGATTATAATGATAGCACAAGTACTGACCAAAATATGAATAACTGATTATAGCTGATATTTATAATTTCTGGCAAATTACTTGCTTTTCTCATTCTTCACAGAGTTTGGGGTCAAGCCACAATATGGCAAAGCTGCCACTACTAGCCATTGTTATGCCTTTTCTGTGATTAACTAGAGAATTTTTGGTCTCGTGGGCTGTCAGCTTGGCACCTTTCACAAGCATTGAAACAAAATACTAAAAAAAGCAAACAACCTGCTGTCATTTAGTCTATCTGTTGAATAGCCCTGACTGCATGCCAGAAGGAGGTAAGGATTTGCCCAGGTGATCACCACAAAAGCACAGTCCCTTTATAAAAATAAGAGGTTCGAAGCTGGTCTGTTTTGAGCAAACTAATTAGAGCTGTTTTGAAGCAACAATTAAGAGATCCAGAAAGAAAAGTGCTTTTAGACCCCTTTGGTCAAGAATACATGGGGCAGCACTAGACATGCATTTTTGCCCAATGTAACAGGGTGTACATGAGGCAGCAGTAAAGAGACCAATGATGGGTACTTCATCTTTAGCTGTTCTGATTTTTCCAAGTTACCTCTTTTCATATTTTATGCACATTAAAAACACATTCAAGATTTCAAAAGGAGCTAAAAAGTAAACCATCTGACAAACTGCAGAAACAACATATACCCCTCTCAAACCCCAGTGAAAACTTGGGAAAAGCATGCTTGGACAGTCCCCAGTTCTGGGTTCTGCCAGACAAAGGGCTTGAGGGAGTTCCAAAGTAAAGTATCCTTCACAAAAAAGTTTAGCCATCAGTCTTCTCCCATTTGAACTGGGTAAAGAGCAATAGGCTATTTGCTTAAGTGTCTCAAATTAAAACAACTGCTGCAGTATCACTCAGGGGTATGGCTTACTGTACTTTAGGATTTAACATGTGATGCATGGTCATGGCTCATGCTCAAATAAATTGGTTAGTCTCTAAGGTGCCACAAGTACTCCTTTTCTTTTTGTGAATACAGACTAACATGGCTGTTACTCTGACACCTGAAGCAGGGTTACCCCATGTTTAGGGCTCTTCTCCTGCTCTCTGTCTGGTCTCATCTAATCTCCTCACAGTGTTGGGTCGCCCTCAAAGTTATATAAGTATGATAGAATTATAATTATGAAGTAGTAGAAATAAAGATAGACAAAAAAGAGTATATAGGTATTGTAAAAAGGTATGAACCTCAGTTCCATGCTGTTGAATTTCACTCTGTAACAAATGCAAACCCAAAGTGCTAATTATTTCAGGCCGGTACAAGATAAAGAATCTTTGCTGGAAAGTGATAAGAACTTTGAGGAAACAATGCTCTTCTTTAAAACAACACCCTGATGCTCTTCCCCCATGGGGGCCCCTTGTCATGCCTATGTAAATCTTGGTATCCAAAGAGGGAAAAATAGATAGTGGGATAAAACTTGTTAAATGAATCAAGAGTCATAGATTGTGTTGTTAAGTAAAAGAATGAATGATGAGTGCATGGAATTGAGAGCCTGAAGCAGGGAAATAATTGGTTAGTAAATGGTGCCAGCCTAATCCTAAGAATTTCAACCTTGATATCGATGGGCTGAAGAATATGCAAAGTGGAGATAATTGGATGACCCCCGGAGGGCGAACCGGAATCCACCCAAAACACATCAAGGAAGAACAAGAAGATAACACCTAGCCATCATGGAGCCATCATGGATGTACCACCTGCTGATTGATGGTCATCTCAATTGTAAATTCAGTATGATGAAGCAACTTCCATAGACTTGTATTGAACCGGAGACCTATAAAAATTGCGTCCAGGGATTGTGTTCTTTGAGTCTGGTTCTACAACCACCCTCCAGGAGCATCGGATGCGCATCTGACAACAACTCGGCTCCACTCTCGTTTCCAGGCCACCTGGCCAGTGACTTGGCACGAGCAATATCTAGGCTGGTAACTATAACAATCTTTATGTAGAACCTGTGTGTGAATGTTTGTGTGTGTGAATGGATCTATATAGAAATTGCATATAGGAATATTTTGTTGTATTTACAATAAACGTGGCAATTTGCCTTGTCCCTCTTACAAGATCCTGTTGGTATCATTTTTATTAGTGTAACAACAGCTCCTTGAGACACCAACTATTTGCTCAGGCAGTTCTGTGCTGCTCTGCAAGTCTGTTCGTCTCCCTTTGGAAACAAATGACCAGAGTGCAGAGCTGAGTATAACCAGGGACTGCTCTTTTCTCTAGTACATGAGCTGATGAGGGAAAGATGTTGTGATATCTAACAGAAGTAATCTAGAGGGTGATGGGTGTGCACCAAGCTAACTCTTAATGCTGAAAATCACAAATGTGACTTTCAGGGTTGTAGTCAATCCCTTGAATGTTGCAACTGACAGTTGGGAATCAAACTGTGCTCTCTCCATAGTATGTTCAATGCTTCAGGAAGTAATACCTCAAAGTATTTTTGTCAGAGTGACTGTAACTGGCCCTGCATTAGAGCAAGACACCATATCAATGTTAGAATTACATCTGAAGTCACTAGACACTGTGGCCCTGATTTCAGACACTAAGCACCTGCAACTTTTACTGACTTTGATGGAGTAGTGGGAGTTCAGCACATCTAAAACTCAGATGCAGTAAGAAGGATGAGTCCAGGTAGGAGCTGCCTGGGCATACAAGTTCATAGATTCCAAAGCCAGAAGCATCACTGTGATTATCTAGTCTGACTGCCTGTGTAACATAGGCCATAGAACTTCCCCAAAACAATTCCTGAAATGTGTCTTTTAGAAAAACGTCCAATCTTGACTATAAAATTGTCAGTGATGGAGAATCCACCACAATGCTTTTAAGTTGTTCCAATGGTTAATTACTCTCACTATTAAAAATTTACTCCTTATTTCCAGTCTGAATTTGTATACTTCAACTTTCAACCATTGTATTGTGTTATACTTTTCTCTGCCAGGCTGAAGAGCCCATTACTAAATATTTATTCCCCACGTAGGTACTTACAGATTATAATCAAGTCACCTCTTATTATCTCTGTAAAGCTAAATAGATTGAGCTCCTTGAATCTAGCACTATAAGGCACGTTTTCTAGTCCTTTAAGCATTCTCCTGGATCTTCTCTGAATTCTCTCCAATTTATCAGCTTTCTTTTTGGATTGTGGACATTAGAACTGGACACAGTATTCCAGCAATGGTCGCACCAATGCCATATACAAAGGTAAAATAGCCTCTACTCCTATTTATGATTCCCCTCTTTATGTATCCAAAGACTGCATTAGCCTTTTTGGCCGAAGTATTGCACTGGGAGCTCTTTTCAGCTAATTGGCCACGCTGACCCCCAAATCTTTTTCAAAGTCAGTGCTTCCCAGGAAAGACACCTCCATCATGTGAGTTTGGTCTATATATTGTGCTTGTTGACTGGAAAGCCTACGTATACACAAATATTTTTGTGTGATGGTGAATGCTATGTATTAAGTCCTTCGTTATCTGCTGAATAAAAGTCTGCTGTAATTTGACTCTAATTTAATTATGTAACATCTACCAAGAAACACTAGACCGAATTCTTCTCTCACTCATACAGGTTTTGCATTAGTGTGACTCCATTGATTTTAGTGGAGTTGCTTCTGGTTTACAATTGTGTAAGTGGAGGAGAAGCAGGCCTATTTATGATATTTGTATAGAAATGACTGCTGCCCAATTTGCCCATACACCTGTCAGAAAGCGCATGTACTAGTTCCTCCCCTTGTCTTCTCTCTCTCTCTAAAAAAAAAAAAAAGGGGGGGGGATAAAGAGTAAATGTTATTCTTTTGTTGTTTTTGTAAGTTAGCTAATTTTAGAACAGGAAAGGAAAGTGGTTTCTCTATGTTGTTACATTGTAGCTATACTTCCCTTACCCCTAAAATTACACTTTTAGGCAGCTGGATTCTAATCTGGACATCGGGCATCTTGCTATTTAAAAAACAAACAAAACAACAAGCAAGTTACTCAACAGCCACAATACTTTATTTTTCAAACCTTAACTCCCCAAGATAATATATCAAAACAACATCACAAAAATTTGAGTACAAGTCTACAGAGACTCCGTGCTGATGTCATTTTAGATTTTAGAACACGATATTACAATAGGGAGGTTGAGGCATTGACAGACATTTCATAAAACAGTTTTATGATGTCAAAGGTACATGTTTGAGAATAGCAAAGATTTTTTTTTTACATTTTCAGTGTCTTAATTATTTGAAGAGAAGAGAAAAGAAAGCAGGATATGCCCCCTATGCTACATTTGGCTTGGTGCCTAAATCATTCACCCATATTAGGCATAAAAAGTACAGATTTTGTTTTTCTTTAATGTAAGACCAGTTTAAAAGCAAGAAGGGACTGAGTGTGATACCTTGTATCAACAGATATGAAGTGTGGGTTGTGGAAACAACTTCACCAAGGTATGGATGATACTCAGATACAAGCATACTACTCTCCCAGTGATATTTATACTCCTAAACATAAATATCACTTGTTCAGAGTACCAGACAGTATTTTCCCTCCTTATCCCAAACTCAACCCTATCCCATCCTAGAAATTCTTCCTCCCATCCAGTTGTCCTTTCCCATAAGACGTCTTCTGCAGACTAGGTGGGATAGCTAGTTTGCAACTAAACCTGGTGAGAAATTTTCTGACAGAAAATGATGATTCATCAAAATAAAAATCTTTTCAGAGGAATGTATCAATTTTGATGAATCTTTCAATGGAAATGAAGCAGGTGTCCAAAAGTAACCTGCCCAGTTTCCTGCCAGCATGCTATCTGTTCACCACCCCTCACTTCTTGGTCGGTCCTCTTGGCAAGAAGCTTGAGAGCCAGGACTTTCAGGCTCCCCAGCACTCTGTCACCTGTCATCAGCCCTGGGGGTTCCTGTCTCTCACTCCTCCCAGTATAAGGTCCAAGCATTTCTTTCCCCAACCCCCTCCCATCTTCTGTCACAGAAGGAAGGAGGAATGCCAGTGGATAGGAAAACAAGTGATAGCAGCATTGTTCCCAAATTGGAATATTCCCTTTTACTGGAAATTCAGAGGTTTGATGGTTTGTTCTGATTTGGAATGAAACAAGAGTTCAAACACTTGGAATCTCCTGCAGATTGAAATTTTGTTTTCCATCCAGCTCTATTTGCAACTCTCTCTCTCTCTCAAGTATCTCTACCCTCAATATCAAATCCATGCCCATGGATCTAACTACTGGGCTACAGTGTAGTCTGGGGTGGATGCCTCTCAGTCTCTCTTGTTGAAGTTGTTCCCCTCTGTATAAAATACTTGAATAGTCTTTGGGCCAGACAGAGTGAGAATGACTATAAACCCTGGTGGTTAGGTCACCCACCTGGGAGGGGAGATAATAATGCTTATGACTTCTAATATTTTCAGTTGGGAATCAGAGGGAACATAGGAAATTTATTCGAGGGAGGAATGAGGAATGAATATCTGCTGCCCTTAAGGAGGCCGGAAAGACATGCTCCTGCAATTCCAAGTCCACCCCCCTGCTTCCAAAGACTATTTAATTAATTAAATCCAGTGGAACAGCTTCAAGAGAAGAGACAGGGACCCACTCTAGAATACTCTATAGCCCACAGCTTAGAGCATTTTCCTGCAATGTGAAAGACCAAAGTTCCAATTGTGGCTCCATATGAGGCAAAAGGGGGAAGTGAACTCAGGTCTGTGACAGTCCAGGTTAACTCCCTAAACTACAGGTTATAAGGGCAGCAGCAAGACCTTTGACACCTCCTCTGGCTGTTTTATGAATGGTACCTAAATTCCCTGAATCCAGCCCCTAAACAAGTTTTTTTCCGCCATAAATAATCAGTGAATACATGTCAAATTCACAAACAATTTTGAATCAACTAAACTGCACTTTTTGAAAAGTATATGACTTGTCTAAAGTTCACATTTGGTCACTAATGTGTTACATTCCTTGGAGTTATAAACTAACGTAGTGAAAAAGCATCTAGTAATCTGTAACATGGTGGAAAAAAAGAACAGGTTTAAAGAATATTAAACTTTGTTTGAGAGTTATATCAGAGCTTTTGGTTTTCTACCTTAGCTTTCTTACCTGAATGTGCTACGTAAGCATAGTTGTTTATAACCGTAATATTTGTCATAATATGCCAGCCAGTCTTTAAGAATATTGAATAAAGCTGAAAGGTTATTGGCTCCTGTAACAAAAAAAACCTAGATCTATAAATTTTTATTACGTCTAACATTTTCACTTGGGGATCAGAGGGAAGATAGAAACTCTAGTCAAGGGAGAAAGGAGGAATGTCTGTTTTTAAGTAGGTTTCAGAGTAGCAGCCACGTTAATCTGTATTCGCAAAAAGAAAAGAAGTACTTGTGGCACCTTAGAGACTAACCAATTTATTTGAGCATAAGCTTTCGTGAGCTACCGCTCACTTCATCGGATGCATGTAGGCAGGAAAGAGAGCTCTGCAACAGTGAGTGTGAATTTTTTCTTGTTGTTTATATAGGTGATTCAGCCCTGATAATCTCAAGATATAGGACAACTGTATTTCCCCATCTTTCCATACTCCCTCAGTTTCCAACTAGTTAGTGCATATTTTGCAGAAAGACATGAAGAGAAAATATTGCATTAGATAGGAAAACAAACAATTATTTTGTTTTGTTTTGTAAGCCTTAGAAAGCACTCTTACTGCAAAAGCTCCCCCTAGTGGGGTTTCTCTGAAGGTCCTTAAATCTTTCACATGAGGTCCAGGGAATAGTTTTACAGTTAGTGTGCTCTTTCACTGTGCCTGATTCTGCCCAGGAGAAGGCCAATTGTCTCATAGCATGCGCAGTTATAAAAAAAGAAGAAGAAAAACCACTAACTTCTGCAGGCTTCTGTAATTGAATATGAACTGACTAAATGTTCCCTTTCTGTGCTTCTAATATAAAACAAATAAGTCGGTTTCCTCCTCCTCCAAACTCTATGGTCCTCTCATACCTAATCTCATCATACCTCAGAGCTCCCCAAGCTCCTTTGTGAGGTAGTTTTTGAGTCTGTCACCAGGAGGAAGAATGGTCTTTTGATTAAGGCACTTAAACCAGGACTCAAGAGATATGATTCTATTCTTGGCTCTCCTAGTCTTCCTAGGTGACCTTGAACAAGTCTCTTAATCTCTCAATGCTTTTGTTCCCCATCCGTAAAATTAGGATAATATATCCCCTACCTCACAGGGGTGTTGTGAGGATACATTCATTAATATTTGTGAGTGCTCAAAATACTACAGTGACAAAGGCCATAGAATCAATCATCCCTGAATCCTTAGATATCATCATTAAAAAGCATTCTATCATCAAGTGTAAAAGTTCTTCTACCTTACTAGTGGAATTAATTCCCACAAATAAAGCAGGTTTTTGAAAGTGTAACAATATCACCAGACACTAGAGGATTAAAAGATGGTTTTAGAGTGAGACCACGATAGTGAAAGCCAAAATCTACCTTTTGGCATGTGTGCTGCTCACACTGACATAAATATTCATGAACATATCAGAGGGGAGTTCGGCCTTCAGATTCCAAAATATGAGGCAATAGTTTTCAAAGATGCCATAATATCGTGATGACTTCTTAAAAAGTTACTCTGTGGAACTGGAAAATTGTTCTGCTTTTGATGATTTGTAAAGATTTACATCATGTAATTATAAAATGCAGTGGCTATAATTATAAATATTATATACATATTAGTGTATAAGTACATTAACTGATGTTTCTGCTAAAAGGATTAGAAATGAAATAGTTACTGTTCATCTTTAAGACTCAGAGCTAACAACCTAATGAGATGAAGGGGGCAATCACACCTTTTAGAAATACAGTTTAAGATGTCACAATAGCAACTTTTTAAACCAGGGTCCTGTTTTCAGAGTTATCATCACAAACAAGAGGGCTCAGATTTTATTTGTATATTTTTAATGAAAGCCTAGATCCTGGGGTACAATTTTGTGTCAACAGGTGAAATATGTGGCAAATGCCATGGTTGATGAATCACAACATAAACTAATCTCGGCCTATATTCTGAGAGCAATAAAGTCTGTTGGCTGATCCAAGATTATTATAGAGAATCCTAAAATATGCCCTTCCTTTTTCTGAAAGCAGAAACATAAGCATTTTCTTCTACTTTGGGGAATATATATCATGGGTTGTTGACTTAATACCTGCTTGAAGGATATTAAGTATTTTCCTCAGATACATATTTCATTACATTTGGCCTTTCAGTAACTATGCTACCAGATAAAATATGCAGCTATTGATAGGCTGTTTTCTTCTACAGCAGAACTCCCTCATAGAAAATATGGTTTTATCTTATCAAATATATTCATAGCAGAAATTAAATGTCTTATCAATAGATAAAGGATTATCACTAGTCCTCTGCTGTCGGAATCACAGTACATGATTCTCCTCCAGTTAACATCCATGTAATCCAGAAGTAATTCTACTGAAGTAAGTGGTACTGGAGGATATAGGCTAAAGTCCAGTCCAGTGCCTGGTTCAAGTTACAGGGCTAAATGCTTGCAGAGGCTACTCCTTTATTAGGCAACAATGCAGCAGAACCCTTCAGCATATGCATCATTTCAAACCAATGACACTAATTATTGTGTTTAAAAATAAAGCACCTATATTATGCTTTGCTGAATTGGCTTTGCTGGGATGGGTGATGGGATTGGATTGCTCGATGGTTGCCTCTTCTGTTCATTCCCTCTGAAGAACCTTTGACCACTGTCAGAAGACAGGATACGGGGCTAGATGGACCATTGGTTTTACCCAGTATGACTGTTTTATGTTCTTAATTGGCACCTAATTATTCTGAAGGCTCTCAAGTGACCCCAAAAAGATCTGTGTAGCAACAAATCCTCTACCTGTACTCAGGAGCTTCTTGTGCTAGAGATGTGATTTGTGTATGGTGGTGGAGTGTCCCCACATACACTCGGCTTCATGCCACACAAGCATTATGAAACATCCCCTTATGGAATGGAACCATTCTAGTTTCACTTCTGCAGAAGCAAGTGCTGTATCTGCCCCATAAAAATCCCCCCAAATATGGGCAATTTATTTATCATTTTAGTCATTTCAGTCTCAGAAAGACTGATAGTGACATGAGTACCTTTCATACTGAAATTATAAAATCTCTGAATTTTTATTCTTTTTAATTGAAAAGCAACATGAACAGAGTTAATAACCACTCTAACAACTGCAGAAGAAGAATAAAGGCTGAACCTGTTACAAATTTGGGTTTTTTAAGGGGTGAAGGCAGAATATATTTAGCAAGGCAAATGCATTGCTCAAAATAGCCAGATATGAAATCTTGGAATAGCAAAAAATAAAAATAGTAAAAATTGTTAACAAGGGGCCCTCCACAAAGTCTAAAATGACAGGAAATTGGCCAGTGTTCCTTATTATGAAATAGTGTTAACCAAGATTGCTATACAAGAGATAGCATTTTTCAAATGCTGTACATATAACGAAGGTGCTTATTTATGTCCAACTATGTTCAAGTACAGAAAAGGAAGTTAGTTTTACTATACTGTTATGGAGAAAATTTTCCATTTATTTACTTTAAGCCATTTAAATTGATCTTGAAGAGATTGCTGTGGATGTCAGGGTGATGGGAACCTTGACTAGAGGAGAAAGGTCCTATAAAAATGTAATTAGGTTCCTCCCTAATGTCTTTGGAACTAAAAAAACAAAGCGCCAACAACTTAAGAACAAAATGCAAGTGAACAAACTCCTTATGTATATTCCCCCTACGACCCTCTTGGTATGGAGGCCCTTCAGATTGCTAAGTAGACAAAAGTCTTGGTATAGGGGTAAAGATAGAAAAATGGAGACTGCATTATAATTTATGGTGAGCAACAGATACCCATCTCATGAAAGCTCTACCCCCACAGGAAAAGGATCTTTGTTGCTATTATTATTGATTGTGTATATTATCGCTATGCTGCTGTAGGAAATAAACATGGCCCTGAACAGGTGCTTACTGGAGAATAACTAGATGATCTAATTGTCATTGTTGGAACTTACTTGTAGGTTTTCAGGAACCCCAGCTCAAAGAGAGACATCTCTGAAAGTCCATTTAGAATTCCTATACTGGCCCTTTTTTTAGTTTGCTTAGAGTGAGGTAGATGCTTTTGTTAAGCTCTTTTAGACTATATAGAGGTTCAAGACCCCCAGGCTAGGGTGTTTATTTAACAGGAGGCAAAAGTGGTTCAGGCAACAAAAAAGTCATTATTCATTCTAGCCAACACCTAGCGAGTTATTTTATCCAGGGATGAGACTGGATGAAATCTTATTGCTGCATCAGAAGCATCTTTAGCCATCCTGAAGGAGATTTATTAGAAGAGGCACTCTTATGACAGAAGGCCTTGATCTCTTTACATAAAGCTCCACTGACAGTAAATTCCCTTATCTTGTCAAGTGAAGATTATATGTATTTCCATGAATTTGATAGTTGAAGATACAGATGGTTTGGTTATTTTAGGTCTGAGACTTGATAGTTGAACTAACCCTCTTCATATATATTTTTCTGGGTGGAGCAGCCAACAAAGTGAACAAATGCATTAGCTCTCCTACTTTTTAAATACACCAATATTATAAACACTAGAATATATAATTGGTATAGTAGCAACAGCATAACTGTTCCACAGTGAGGAGTTGGTTATGCAACATATTTGACCAGGAAGCATAAACCAGATGACCCTTCCAAAGCTGAAGTGATACATTCTCATAGTGTGCCATAGTCTTGTTGCAAGTAGTGGGAAACTAAATCAGGGAATCTTAATAAAGTTATTCCCAAGCCCAGCTCTCCTGTGTGATGATACATTGTGATAAAAGGAAAACAGCAAAATAAATATCTGCTCCATTTTAGTTATCTTAAACAGCACAGTGTTTAAAGACTGCATGCTGTGAATTAATCCCCGTTTTTATCAGAACAGCAACTGGATCCTCTAGATAATTATAAATTCTAAGAAATAGCTTATATTGTGAATCTAATCTAAAAGGAGACAAGGTATTCTAGAGAAGCATTACACTATTTCATATTACAAAATACTACTTTTAACTAATTAAATGCAAATGTACCCTCCCCAAAGAAGCAGCATGAAATATGCAGGGTTTTTTTTGTTTTTTAAACAGGAAATCCCATGAATCTCTTGAATTTTTCTACTCCAGCCCAATGAGAAGATAAATTTTAAATGAGTAATACTAATGGTCCTATGAGACAAAATATAAAGGGTTAAATTCACCCCAGTTTTATAGACGGTACGGTCTTTGGACAGTGATTGTCATTTACTGTAAATTTGTACAGCATCAAGCACAATGGGGCCCAATCTAGTCATAGGGTTTAGGTGCTACCCAAATAAATGTTAAGGAAGAATTACTCCAGTTTCTGCTGGAATAAAGAGGGTTCAGGTCTCTTGATGGTGAAAAGTCTGCCAGGGATGCTGGGGCAGCTTCAATCACCTTTCAGCTTGGGGCCAGCAGGAGGCTAACATAGTGCAAAAGTTAGATGCACTAGTGAGGGGATAGCCAGAGCCACCAAGTCTTGTGCTAAATCAGTGGATCTCCTCATAATCCTCATCTGGCAGAGGCTTCCTGTCTTCTCCTAAAGGTGAATCCCCCTACGGTGCAGAAGGCCTTGCTGGCACAAGACAGTGCCAATTTGTGAACTAAGTCTGTTAAGTCCTCAATAGCAGGTTAAAAGAAGAACTATTTATCCACCTCCCCACATCTCTACCATCCCCAAAACAGACCTTTGTTAGGAAATAAATTGGGATCTAAAACTACATAGCTACTAGTTTGTGTTGTACAAAACCACTCTCTATACTGGCTTCCCATAAAGCACCATGTCAAACTCAAGGTGCTCAATGGCTTGTGCCAAGGTCACCTAAATCTCCAGAATGAGATTGCCATCTGACAGCTCTGCTCCTCGGGCACAATCCAACACAAGGGTGAATTTCATCTGTGAAGGAGGCAGCTCTCGCAGAGGTCAGGCCAAGGCAGTGGAATGAATTTCTACTGAACCTAGGAACTAACACAAACCTCGCCATCTGCCACATTTCTTTGCACACTAATGTGAACATATAGCACAGTGTACATACAATATGTAATTAAAAATCTCACACTATTTTCCCTGGGAAGATGAAAGGGAAAGAAAGAATCATACATAGCAGATAATAGTCATATTGCTTTATAGCCCGATTGGAAGAATCTATGGTGATGAAGGCAGCATACCTATATCAAGATGGTTCAGTTGTGGGATAAAATCAGCTCATGATGAAGAACAGTTGGCCGGTGCTACATCTGAGCAAGACAGAGCTGATGGGCAGAGGAAAGTATTTAAAAGAGTTTGCAGCCACGTTGCAGTCTCCTTTGATTGAACACCCCCACTCCCCCCAACAACTGATCAATTTAGTCTGTAGCCTACGAGTTCTTTTGTATTCATCATTGACATTGAACCCTCACATATCAGTATCCATGAGAAATGCTTTCTGCTATCTTCAGTTAGCTAGATGACTCCATGATATTGTGGTGGACGAAGACCTGGCCTCAGTTATTTATGTCTTCGTCACCTCTTGGCTGGAATACAATAATACAATATACTGGACATGAAGCCTTAATCACTCAGGAAACTCCAACTAGTGTACAGTGCTGCAGTGCATCTCCTCAAAAACACAGGCTAGTGTGAGCACATCAAATCTGTTCTCTGCTCCCTACACTGGCTTCCCTTAGAATTTCAAGCCAAGTTCAAGATCTTTGTCCTTATCATCAAAAAGAAAAGGAGTACTTGTGGCACCTTAGAGACTTACCAATTTATTTGAGCATAAGCTTTGAGCATAAGCTTTCGTGAGCTACAGCTCACTTCATCCGATGAAGTGAGCTGTAGCTCACGAAAGCTTATGCTCAAATAAATTGGTTAGTCTCTGAGGTGGCACAAGTACTCCTTTTCTTTTTGCGAATACAGACTAACACGGCTGTCACTCTGAAACTTATAATCAAAGTGGATCCAGGACATCTAAAAGACCAGCTAAAGCTCTGTGACAGAGACTGGTCAACAATTGCACTCCCATGGCACCATGGCACCCTCTACATTAAGGCCAGGGTTATACTTAAAATTTAGGTTCACCTAGATACATCACTTGGAGGTGTGAAAAATTCACATATCTGAGTGAAGCAATTCAGCTGACCTAAACACTGCTATATTGATGGAGAGGTGGATTAACTACAATGATGGAAAAATCCCTTCCACTGCTGTAGAAAGCAATACTGTAGCACCCGTAGCATAGGCATAGCCTAACAATAAATCTCATCTAGGGACAGTCCGAGAATGAGGAATGAAATCCCACAGGAAGTAAGGGCCATCAAAAACCTCATCACCTTCCGCTCCAAGTGCAAGACTCATTTCTTTGACCTTGCCTTCTCTAACATAATCACATAGCAACAGGTAAGTTTATATTTAAAAAAAAAAATGAAACTCTACTGTACATACATCTCTCCCCAGGAAATGGACAAGAGAACAAACAATGTGTGACAGCCGTGCAGTCACATCATCTAATGCACTACACTCTCAGATAGCTTGGTGATGGGTAAGGTATAACAACTTATGTAGAAGGGAATGAGAACCAGAGCAAAACAGAATAGAAACCTGATTAGTGACAAAACCTGATTAATTTTTAGCTTACATTGTAAATGTTGGGAAGCAGGAAGAGAGAGACTTGTGCATCAGCAGCTCATTTTTTGCCAAATGCTGCAAGACGTTCAAATACTCCAGGCTACTGTACAAATTTAAAGTACAGGATTTAGCACAAAGAGTTGTGTTTTATGATTAAAAGTTTATTTTCTTCTTATTTTGTTTGTTTCCCCTCTAAAGAATTTAAGTAATTTTAATGTGAGGAAAAGGCCTTAGGATCTTATACCTCTGCCCTTTTCTGTTCATCTTAATCCCACGTTCCTCATTCGCCATCTCCTTCAATCCTCACCTTCAGAAATCAATCCACTGTAAGTGTCACAAACACATTTACAATTTAATTGCCTAATGTGGTAGCTTATTTTGTATGTTTGTTACCCTTTGTGTGAAACAGTTCAGCTCAAATTCCCCATTTATTCTTAGTTTCATTGTAATTAACTTTTTATTGAATTTTTCACAAAAATCAAAGTGCAATATACACTCAGTGTTGTCGTACAGCATACAGCATGCCAGATTGGGAACAGTTGGTAGATAAAGGATAGAGTGTGTCTCTCTAAAAGGTGTTCTATTAGCTTTATCAATGCCTTCCATAATACTTGAAAAATTCTCATCTCAGTAGCTATTCACTTTATCACTCAGTGTTTATTTACAATTTAGATAGTCCAAAATGAACTCCAATGGCTATAAGAAGGGGCAATGCTGCAATAAAGAAGTCTATTAAGAAAAACACACAAACAAGACTGTCAAGAAGCTGTGACAGTCTAACATTGTAAAAACTGCTTTATATTTGGCTTTAAAAAGTGAGGTGAATATACAAGTAATTTTCTTCTTTTGACAAATGCAAGTTTTCAATAGTTTTCCAAGTTTTGCAAAAATGTATGCACCATCTGAATTACATACTTGATTCATTGATGTTTTATGTTGTACAGGCCAAATTCAGCCTAAGTAAGTGGTTACACTTCCCAATGACTGCAATGGGAGCACACCAGTTCATACTTGGATGAATTTGTTCCTTTTTCCCTAATTGTCCTGAATGGAGAGCAAACCACTGGACACAGTAGGAGTGGCATGACACTGTCTCCTTTGTGAGCCTAATAAGATTAATAATTTTAAAATCATTCATCGTTGGTTCCCGTCATATCAAATTTGCACATTCCCTTATTCTGTGCTCACATTTATATATGAATTGACATTTTTTCTGACATTTCATTAAGTTGGATACATGTTACAGTATCAATAAGAAGTGCTCTTGGGAAAACAGAAATTTTACTACATTAGCAGTAGGATAGGTGTGCCAAAGTTATAGGGCTAGATGCACCTCTGTCCCCTCTTATCTCTGAGTACATCTAGCCCAGGCGTCAGGCCTCGTGTCTTTGCCTATCCTGGGGGTGTAAATATGAATTGTTTCTCTCTCTGGCTAGGACCCATCGTTTGGACACCTGTGGTCCTTTCCTTTGGGAATATGTAGTACACAGCAATCACACACTCTGCTTAAAACCAAATTATTGTTTATTTTAACAGAAGGACCCAGAGCACCGCAGAAAAATAGATTTTATAACAACCAACAGTGCACATGTATGTCTATCTTAACCTAAAGCCTCCCCATCCCCTAATAGTAACCTAGCAGGCCTAACTTTTCAGACGTCCTCCAGTCTGGTTCCCCTTAACAGCTACCCTGTTAGAAAGTGATCCTTTTTAAACCTCCCATAGTGCTTTTGACCTTCTGTGATCTCAGGCGTTTTCCTTCCTGACATTGTCTAACAGCTCTCAACTGTTTGCTGAAAAATGGCTTGTCTTGATCCATTCTTCCCTTTCTGCTGTTTTTCCCGCCCAAAAGCCCCCTATTAAACTTAACCAATAAATTCATACAGTAAGCTCTCCAATAAGTTATTACTGAATGGATCCAAATCCATCATGAGGCTATCTAAGGACTACAACTAAAAACTGCTTGGGGACAGAACACAAGAAAAATAAAGGAAAACTTGAAAAGATCTGACTTAGGACCCAAACATTTTGCAGACTGTTCAAGGCCTTTAACTCTTTGGAAATATGCCCATGCACTAGATCACAAACTACAGTTCTAACAAAACCCTACTTTATATCTGGGAAAAGAGAAAAGAATTAAAAAATAGGGGTAGTGATATCACCGTGTGTGTGGGAGGTGGGGGGCAGTGTCAACTATAGACCACCAAATCATGAAGAGGAGGTGGATGAGGCATTTCTCAAACAAATACCAGAAATATCCAAAGCACAGGACTTAGTAGTAATGGGAAACTTTAACTACCCAGACATCTGTTGCAAAAGTATGTCAAAACATAAAATCTACAATAAGTTCTTGGAATGTATCAGAGACAACTTTTTGTTTCAAAAAGTGGAGGAAGTAACCAGGGGAACAGACATTTTAGACTTGATTCTGATCAGTGGGGAGAAGTTGGTAGTGAATCTGACAATTAAAGGCAATTTGGGTGACAATGATCATGAAATGACATGTTTTATGAGTCTCGGGAAGGAAGGAGTGAGAGCACCAGAATAAGGATAATGGGCAACAAAAAAAGCAAACTTTAACAAACTCAGAGAACTGGTGAGTCCCATAGAAAGAAAATCTAAGGGATAAAGGAGTTCAAGAGAGCTGGCAGATCCTCAAGGAAACAATATTAAAGGCACAAGTGCAAACTGTTCAAATGCAAAGGAAAAATAGGAAGAATTGTAAGAGGCCAATCATGGCTCCATCAGGAAAATCAAAAAGGAATTCTATAAAAAGTGAAAATATGGTCAAATTTATAAGGAGTACAAAAGAACAGCACAAGTATGTAGAGACAAAATCAGAAAGGCTAAGGCACAAAATGAGTTACATCTGACAAGGAACATAAAAGGCAATAAGAAGAGGTCCTTTAAATATGCTAGAAGCAAGAGAAAGATGAAGGAAAGTATAGGTCCTTACTTAGTAAGGAAAGAGGGCTAATAGATGATGACATCAGAAAGCTGAGGTGCTTAATGCCTATTTTGCTTCAGTCTTCACTACAAAGGTTAATGATAACCAGATACTCAACACAATTATATAGACAACATGGAGAAGGAATGCAAGCCAAAATAGGGAAAGAACAGGTTAAAGAATATTTAGATAAGTTAGCTGTATTCAAGTCAGCAGGATTTGGTGAAATTCATCCTAGGGTTCTTAAAGTACTTGCTGAAGCAATCTCGGCGACATTAGGAATGATCTTTGAGAATGGGATCGGAGAGGTCCCATAAGACTGGAGAAGGGCATAGTACATATCTTTAAAAAGGGGAACAAAGAGAACTGAGGGAATTATAGACCAGTCACTCTAACTTCAACACCTGGAAAGATACTCGAGCAAATTATCAAACGATCAATTTTTAAACCCCGGAGGATAATACAGTTATAAGGAATAGTCAGCATGGATCTTTCAAGAACAAATCATGCCAAACTCACTTTATTTCCTCCTTTTGATAGGATATTTGACCTAGTGAATGGGGGGAAGCAGAAGACAGGATATCCTTTGATTGCACTGTGATTTTTGACACTGTTCCACATGACATTCTCATAAGCAAACTAGGGAAATATGGTCTAGATTAATTTACTATAAGGTAGGTGCACAACTGGTTGACAGACCATACTCAAAGAGTAGCTCTCAACGGTTCACTGTCAATTTGGGAGGGCCTATCTACTGGAGTCCTACAGCGGTTCATCCTGGGCCTGATACTAGTCAATATTTTCATTAATGACTTGGATAATGGAGTAGAGAGTACGCTTATAAAACTAGCAGATGACACCAACCCGTAAGGGGTTGCAAGTATTTTGGAGGAGAGTTTTAAAATTCAAAGTGACCTTAAATTGGAGAAATGGTCTGAATTCAACAAGACGAAATTCAATAAAGCCATGTGCAAAGTACTTTATTTAGGAAGGAAAAATCAAATCCACAACTACAAAATGGGGAATAACTGGCTAGTTGATAGTACTGCCAGAAAGGATCTGGGGGTAATACTATACCACAAACTATAACGATAGTTAAGCTTTGGAATAGGCTTTCAAGGAAGATTGTGTAATCCCCATCCTTGGAAGCTTTAAAAGCAAGTTGGTCAAACACCTGTCAGGAGTGGTCTAGGTTTAATTGATCCTGCCACACCACAGGGAGCTAGACTTGATTTCTCAAGTTGCCCTCCAGCTCTACATTTCTATGGTTCCATATCACTGATTCAGATACCTATTTGAAACCTTTTCTGTCTCTTTCAATAAAGACCTATCTTCCACAAAGACATAGGCTACCAGTTAGACTAATGATCATCTATTTTATCTGAAATCTAACAAAAAAGGGATCCATGAGAGAGAGAGGGAGAGAGAGAGAGAGAGAGTTGATGACAGTTACTTGTATGAATCTTATTTCTAATGATTCTGGGGAATGAAAAGGGGGGAAGGAGAAAGGTAATTCAAAGTTAAGTCAGAGGAGTATGCTCCCACCTAGTCTGGGGCTGTATCCAGTGGCACTGAAATATTGTGAAAACCACTAAATCTATTTTCCTTTTCTTTGCTACCTTCTTTATTAAAATAAACTGATATAAAAACTAAAAACTTCTGTAGAGACAAAGCAAAATCACAAAGGACCAAAGTGTATTACATATGAAGGCCCTAAATCTCCTTTTAATTCCAGCCAACAACAAATCTCCTAGCTGGTAATGAGCAGTGTGAAATTAGCTTCCAGAACATATCACTCCTGGTCCTGAATAATGCAAAACCTGCATCATAACTATGTTGTGATTATGGACACACATCAGAAACTACATTGTGACATTTACTGGTCTCCATTGCAGTTGTATCAAATAGAGCTGAGAAATTTGAATTTTTTCTGGAGGTGTGAAAACAAAGTTAGAAAAAAAACACACACCCAACATTTGTTTTCAAATGTGAGACTACCCATAAATATACGCAGGAATATTATTTATAGTCAAAAACTTAATTTTGTGGGTACACTTCCCAGTCACATTTAGGGACAGGTTACCTTATGCCTCTAAGACCGATCCCTATTGCAATAAGAGTACATAGGGGCACCACTCCAGTGGGTGCTTCTGGAGGAATTGTGATCTGAAGGAAGAGCCCATGTGACAACTTTTTTATAGTCTATGACTCCTACCTCTCATTCACACCTCCCTGCAAGGATTGGGTTTGTGACTAGCCTCTCCACTGTGCTGCACGTGTTGTAGGGCACGAGTAAAAATAATCCCTTCGAGGGAAACACCAATTCAAACATCAGTGTCCCAATATAAAACAGGATAGATGATAGTCTTGTGCTTAAGGCATTGGACTGGGACTCAAGATATCTAGGTTCAAATACCGACTCTGCTAAGGATGTCTAAAGCGAATTTGGCAAGTCACTTAATTGCTGTTTGTTGGGACCAGAATGTGGAGCTAAGGCAAGAGAAGGGCTCCTGGATATGGCCAATGTGACAGGTTCTCAGCATCCGTTCCTTTACTGGCACCTGAGATCTAGGGTGACCAGATGTCCCAATTTTATAGGGACAGTCTATTCAGGGCTTTGTCTTATATAGGCACCTACTACCCCACCCCCATCCCAATTTTTCACACTTGCTATCTGTTAACCCTACCTCTCTCAATAACAGCAGACACAGGCCCCAGACTTCAGCTCACAATGCTTAATGCAAAGTTGGTCATCAGTAAAACACGAACTGTTTATAATGTGGTTATGTGGTCTTGTAATCCAGGAAGGAATCCAGATATGCACATTGATACTACTAGCTCTAATAACAAAGTTCAACATCATGATCAGAAGCTACTGCTGGCTTGTTTGCAGGACTTGGCTATGGGCAGGATGGAATCATTTAAAAGTGGCTCCCCTCATTCCTTCCTGAGAGATCCAAAAGGGTTGTTTAAGCCATTTGCTTTTTTCCTCCTCCAGAAGCTCTCAGCTGTGAAATCCCATGTATTTCAGCCCTGACCCAGTGTTATTCAGCATGTGTGAAGTCACTGGGTGATACTTTGTGGCTGCACTGTTTAATCTATATGCCAATATTCTGTTCCATCATCAAACCCAGTCAGAACTATTTTCCTTTTCTTCTCCACTTTGCCAAGCACACAGACTAGGACGAAAGCCAGCTGGCTTAGGCTCAACCCAGTTAAGATGGACATGATGCTTGTTGGCAGGAGTTAGCATTTGAGGAACTGGCAAAGGTTATAGCTGCTCCCTTGGGTAAGAGCATCTGCCTCGCTATTCTCCAAGTGGCTTGCAATCTCAGGGTGCAATCTCAAACGGCTGCTTCTTAATTTAAAGACAGCAGTAGCAGCCAGCCAAAGTCTATTTCATTTTCAGCTAGCCAAGAAACTGCATAATTTCCTTTGAGAGGCAGACCCCACCGTGGTTATCCATCCCTTTGTCACCTTGATGGCTATATGCTGTACCCTTCAAGGCCACTTAGAAGCTTCTGCTCACCTCTTCTGAAAAGGGTAGATTAGAGAGAGAGCATATTACATCATGCCCCAAATTCTGATTGGCTGTCAGTTCACTACATGTCCTTGTTACTACATATTAGATACAAAATATGTTAAAAGAAGATTATTAAAGTTGCAAAGTCAAGCACTCAAGAGTTAGGAAATGCAAGAATATGTCTGCCTATGTAATCATAATTTGATCCCCTTGTGTATGGATTTTGATACAGTCTTTAATTACACGGTCTCAAACTATTTTTTCCATAGGACCCTGCCTCAGTCAGTGTACATAAGGGACAGTGTTCACTTATTGAGCAGCTATTCAATATTTTGTTTTCTTCTCATTCCTTAATGAGTGGCCCCAGGCATTATTTACCATAACTATTCAAATCCTGCTCTGAAGACAGAATTATTAACTTCCTCTTAGGCTTTTCTATGGTGCTTATCATTATAGAATTGTGAATGCCAAAACTATAACAGGGTTAAAAAGAGAATTAAATAAGTCCATGAAGGATAGGTCCTTTGATGGCCGATGGCCAAGGTGGTCAGAGATGCATGCCCATGCTCTGGGTGTTCCTAAGCCTATAATTACCAGAAACTGGAAGGGGATAACAGGGGATGGATCACTCAATAGTTGCCCTGCTCTTTTCCTTCCCTCTGAAGCATCTGGCACTGGCCACTGTCGGAAGACAGGATACTGGGCTACATGGGTTATTGGTCTAACCCAGTATGGCTGTCCTTATGTTACTCCCCCAGCCCTCCCTTGCAATGCCACAAGCCCACCTCTTGTCCCCTCTTCATTTTGACTCAGATGGCTTCCTCCTGCATGCTGCCTGGGTGCAAGAAGGGGGTAACAGAAAGCACCTGAGAGACAGGGTCACTTCTCTCAGTTCCAGGACCTGACCCAGAGCATCCAGAAACAGGCTTTACAAGGAAAAGCTAGCTGTGGCCCTGGGCTGGAGAAAGCATGCTCTGGGGGAATGTTTATGTGCGGTGCTGTCACACATTGGAGCTGTAAAAGACTCGACCATCCTCCAGGAGGATGGAATCTTTGGAGATTTTTGTTAATTTTGAAGGTTTAAGCTCTAGCAAGACTCTATGGAACATGGGTAAACAGCCATTTTTTTCAAATGCTTATAACATCTAAATTTCGTCAGACTTATAAGCGGATGGCAAAAGGCACATACCATGATGCAAAGTCCAGTCTCTGCAAAATGTAAATTACTTCTCTGAAGCAAAGGGCACTATAGCATTTGAAAGAAAAGACCTCAAGATTTTTTTAAAGTGGACAAAAAAAATAAAAACAAAAAAAACAAACATTTCCCCCAACCCTTGGTCTTTAAAATGGCTTAATTAATTTGCCTGAATTTTTCCAAAAACTTTCATCTTTAGGCTGACACCCAGCATAGAAAATTCCAGCCTGAACAGTTAAAATCTGGAAAAGTTTTAAGCAACTGAAAACAGGGTCTTATAAAAGAAATGAGAATAATTGACCCTTCTGTTATTTTGGCAGGCTCTCTGTTTGGGAGAAGGCTTCTGCAGCACCTTTCTTCAGGAGCTCTCAGGGTAGGACTCTCTCCCGAACCTGTCAGACTGCTTCTGATCTATCTGGCTCCCTTTTAAGTTCCACCTCCATCAGGAGCATGCTCCGCAGGTGTGGCTGGAGGGTCACCTGGGCCCAGAGTTGCTTCTTAAACCCTTCAATTCCAATGTGGGGTACATAAACCCCATCACACTCCCTATGTAAGGTGCCTTGAGATTAAAATACAGTGTTTAACCGCCAAGAATTACTAGCTACATTTTTCTGATGTGGTAACTAAGAAACAGCGTTTCAGTAACTTAGCTACGAGGCATTTTGGGTTAGAGGCTAGCTGTAGAACCAAGAGAACTACATTCTGGTCTGAGGCTTAACTTGGTTTTATCAGCACTGGAAGCGAACACAGGGCTGTGCTGAAGATGTATGCTTGATAAAATACAGATCTTCTCAGGTGCGCTTGGAATGACACAGGACTCAGTAGGTGCATTATTAGCCCCAACGCTACAAACAGATGCCCTAATATAGACTCCATCTATGCAGAGTTTCCTTGGGAGCCCTAGTCTTAGGCTAGGGCTACACTACAGAACTTACAGCAGCGCAGCTGCCCCAATGCAGCTGTGTCTCTGTAGCTCTGCTCGTGCAGATGGTCTAAGCTGATGGGAGAGAGCTCTCCCTTTGACTTCATTACTTCAGCCCCCACGTGCGGTGATAGCTATGTCAGCAAGAGAAGCTCTACACCATCACTTAGGTCAGTGTAACTTGTCACGCAGGGGGTGTCTTATTCACAGCCCTGAGCGGCATAAGCTATCGCGTGTACATAGTCTGAGGCTCCTGCAAGTTTCCCTTGGAGCATGAATGACCTTCAATTAGCACACCTATTTACAGGATGTGGGCCTTAGTTTGGCTAGTACTGCTCACACCTTTAATTTAAGGACCAGATTCACTGTCTATATCATAAAATTTTAAAAATAACTGCTTCTTCATTTGTCAGCACTCAATGGGATAAGAGAGAAGGAAAACAAGAAGAAAAAGATGTACACATGCAAAAAACAAAAAAAGAAACCTGTGAAATTTCAAACACCAACAATTTTGTTTCAAAAACCAGTTACGGCTGCATAGTGACAACAGTGTTATTACCTATCTCATCAGTTACAGTAACATGAAAGCAAGTAAAGTAAATTAAGGACATAAACAATCTTACATTGTTCACTCAATTAGCAAACCTATTACTCTTATCCAAGTATAAAAAATGCATACATCATCACAGTCCCCCTAACTTGGTCTCCCACAATAAATACATACACACAAATTTTACCAGAAATAAATAATATTTTCCTATTAATCTACCTATAAAGCATTATTGTCAAGAAATAATTATAAGTGCTTTACTAAAATATTCTATCACATAGTAATTATATTATGTATATATATTTAAACATTGAAATCTACAAAATCCTCCAACACATTAAAAATAAAAAATAATAAAAATAATCCATGGGTCAGTGTTAAGGTAACTGTACTAGGATGAATGTCCTCAGTATGCAGCTTGCGGGAAATAAGTGCAGGATGTTTTTAGTGGCCTGCCACCAGTGTTTATTGCTGGAAGCTTCTGAATACAGCCACTTTCCCTTTTCAGCCTGTTTAAATGCTGTAGAATTCTAAAACTTGCTTTTGATAGTCTGTTGGCAGGTACTGTATGTCCCATTTTTGATTCTCCCAGAAGATTTAATACAGCTGCTAAGATGTGAGGTAGTGGTGGAAGTTGTGGTGTAATTTTTTTCTATTTTGGGGAAAATTTGGGAGCAAACTGATCTAAAATATAAAATCTGTGCCCAGATACTCAGTTATGGGTGGCTTGGAAAAGTCTGCAATGCAACTACTATACTGAGGTGAAGAAAGCTGATTTGTGGGCCAATAGTAAGTAAAATGATTAACTATCTAACACACCACACTGGGCAATTTTCCAGTTTGTCAGACCTCCCCAGCAGAACCTGTGAAGCAAGGAGTTTCGGGTAGCATGAACATGTCAGTTTAATATGGTGTGTTGGGGTTCCTCCCCACCACCCAACAAAAAAAAATACCTCTCTGATGTCAGCCGACTATAAGAGTTGAAACAAGAGCTTAGTAGCTGGTGTGACCCCCACAACAGTAGTGTTAAGCTAGTATGTCCAATAAAAGGTAGACTGCTTAAAGCAGCTTCCTTCATTATAAAGAGGGTACTGAAAATATACTGAGTGGCATTTGGTGACGGGGTGCTGGAATAATTTTTACAGAGGGGTGCTGAGAGCCATTGAACCAAACTGCAAACCCTGTATATAATGGAAACCACTTCAAGCCATCATGTGCCAGCAATGCCCCTCTGCCATGTATATTGGTCAAACTGGACAGTCTCTACGTAAAAGAATAAATGGACACAAATCAGATGTCAAGAATTATAACATTCATAAACCAGTCGGAGAACACTTCAATCTCTCTGGTCACTCGATCTCTGACCTAAAAGTCGCAATATTACAACAAAAAGACTTCAAAAACAGACTCCAACGAGAGACTGCTGAATTGGAATTAATTTGCAAACTGGATACAATTAACTCAGGCTTGAATAGAGACTGGGAGTGGATGAGTCATTACACAAAGTAAAACTATTTCCCCATGTTTATTCCCCCCCCCCACCCATTCCTCAGACATTCTTGTCAACTGCTGGAAATGGTCCACCTTGATTATCACTACAAAAGGTTTTCTCCCCCCCCCCCCGCTCTCCTGCTGGTAATAGCTCATCTTAAGTGATCACTCTCCTTACAGTGTGTATGATAACACCCATTTTTTCATGTTCTGTGTGTATATAAATCTCCTCACTGTATTTTCCACTGAATGCATCCGATGAAGTGAACTGTAGCTCACGAAAGCTTATGCTCAAATATATTGGTTAGTCTCTAAGGTGCCACAAGTCCTCCTTTTCTTTTTTTAAAAAACTGTGCAATTCCAGAAAGCAGTTGAATGGATCATAGGTTATAATCATAGTCAATCATACCAAAATAGGACAGAATTAAGTAAACTGCAGTTGGAAAATAATAATAAATAATCATACTTTGCCCTTCATCTGATGATCACAAAATACTTTACAAATACTATATATATATATATATATATATATATATATATATATATATATATATATATCCATCCTGTGGCAAATTGTTGGCACAATTATGATGGGTACTGCGCTTCCTCTTCCTGTGGGGGGGTGTTCAGGGTGCAGTTTTCTGCCCCTGAACTAGGGTATCTACTGTCCCACTAGTAACCGAAAGAAGAGTAGTGGAGAGGGAGGGACCCTGGCCCGCCCTCTACTCCAGGTCCCAGCCCAGGGGCCCTAGGGATAGTGGCAAACCTCTTGAACTAGTGCTTCCTTCCCCTGGGCTACTTCCCTCTCCTGCTTTTCAGCTTGGGGGCTTCCTGCCTTCTCTCTCTGCACAAGCTGGGTGTCTCTTTACCTAGGGTCTTGCTCTTCTAGCCAGCCACGGCACTTCTCCAAACTCTCCTCTACTTCAACTCCTGCACTCTGCTCCGACTCCTTTCCCTGGCTGATTGAAGCAGGGGGTTTTTAATCAGGTGACTGGCTTCAGGTGCTCTAATAGGCTTCAGGTGCTTTTAATTAATCTATAGAAATCCTTCTTCCTTCTCCTCATCCTGGGACTTACATCTCTCTCCTATATCACTCTCCTGCTGCCTTCTGGCCATGCTGTATCACAAACCTCAAAACAACTGCCAGTGGAGCTGAATACTATTATAGTAGATCTTACATATGGGTAAATTGAAGCACAGAGGAAATGATGGCAGTGCTAGGAATAAAATATTGGAGGAGTTAACTTCCAGTCTGCAGCTTTCACCTTTAGACTCTATTCCCTCACTCTGGAACAGTGCAAGGATATTTATAAGGGCTCAGGCAGAGCAGTGCAAGAATATTTATACAGGCAGAGGCAGATTACGGTTTTGTGGGGCCCTGGGCCAGGACAAATGGGGGCCCCCTCCACCCTTTCTGCCTGCAGTCCCCCCCAACCTGCCCATGCTGCTCCCAGGGAGCAGGGTCAGGGTTTGGGGGCTTCCCCAACTTCTCCCTACTGGTGCTCCTGCCGGGGAGAAGGGTCAGGGTACAGGAACATCCTAAACCCGGTCCCCGGCAGGAGCGCTGACAGGGCTGGCGGAGTGTGGCAACCCCATACGCCCTGACCCCATTCCCCAACAGGAGCGCCGGGTGGGCTGGCAGAGCAGATTGGGGCATGGAGGCATCCATTTTTCCAGGGGCCCCCAATTAGCCAGGGGCACAAGCCACATTGGCCCAGTGGCTAATCCACCACTGTATATGGGGTGGGGAAGGACTCTCAAAAAGGTACTGAACATTCATTTTACTAGTGTGGAATATAAGAATTTGGCTGAAGCTGAGCTTTGAAAAAACAGTGTTACTCTCTACCTGAGCTGCTTTTATCATCCAGTCTGCACTTATACCTCATCTTCACTGCTGCACATGGCATTGTGACAAACAAAAGAATCCTAGTTAGTGCAGCCAGTGCTGAGTTATCTTATTTTAAAAAACAACAACAACAAGCCCCAAACATACACCCTGGAAATCTTCCCAGATTATACATCTGTCTCTCTAATTTACACTTTAGAGGATGAAACCAAACAGCAGTGGCATTAGAAGGATTAGTGAATTATTCTTTCCACTAACTCTCCCTGATTTTCCTCCTTGGCTTATCCTCCAAAACAAAGCATAAATCAAAACAAAAGTTGGTTACTGGATGGCTATCTAGATGTACACCGCTACACAATCTACATTATGCCTGTCACCATCAATTCATTTTTAATAAACATCATATTCCAGTTAGTTTACTTAGGTTTGGCTGGTAGGATAAACTAAAGAGTTAGTCCACAGTACAGTACAGCATTTTTCCCCTTCTCACTGCTCCCATGGGTTCACCCCCTTAACCCATTTATATGATACCAATGGTTCTGAATTATAAATGAGATTTTTAGTACATTCATTCTCCTTCTGCCCCCAGTAAGTGTTTTGGGAACACTTTCTGTACTTCTTCAGACACTATACTATGCTGATGACTACCTGACAGGACACTGTATCAGCACATTTAAAAATGAAATTAGGAGGAAAATGACATTACAGCAAACTTCAAACTCCTTGTTCTGGGGTAGATGGGAACAGTTGCAGTAATTTATCAAGAAGAATTTCTAAAGACTAGGACTACACAGTATTTTGACAGTATTATCTCGCTATAAATCCACGACATAAGGTCCAATCCTGAAAACACTCATATGAATACTTCCAATGGCATCACTCACACATGTAAGGATTTTCAAAGCTAGAATCGTAGTCTCCAAATTAGAGTCTCAAAAGAATCACCATGTACTATTCTGTAGTAACGCAGTAAAAGTTTTGAACGCTGAAGCTACAAGCTTTTAATTAAGGTAAACTTAATTGCTAGTTTTAAAGTACACCTGCTACTCAAGTACTTGATATATCCCAAGTGGCAGAGGCATTTGTGCATAGTTTGGTACATCTCCAATGACATCTGGTATCTCATCCAATGGTACATTTTAAGAAAGACTTAGAGGAACCTCGACATTTTAGTAAAGGATGCCAAAAGCTTTAAATATAGATTTGTATATGGGGCATAAAATGAATTACTGGATTGCTAGACATATGTTATATTACTAGCACAAACAAGACTTTAATTAGTAAGGCAGGTTTGGCTACTTACCCATCATACCTGATTTCCATTCCAACGAACATTCCAAACAAAATAAAAATATATGTACTAAAGAAATAAATAGATCTCATGATTGATCACCACTGTATTATTGCTCGACATAGCGTTATTATCAATTCCAGACACATTCCTTGGACTTCAAGTGGGAATAATCCTGGAACCTGAAACATCTCTAAAACTGGAATGGATTTTTTCAAAACTATACCCCACCATAGGGTCAGATCCTGAAATCATTAGGGTTTTCATTGAGCACAAGGGGTTTTCTTGCATGAAAAAGTTGTTGTATCAGTGCCTTAAGACTATAAAATCTTCAGGGGAGAGGTATATGATTTTTAGTTGTCTGCAAATGGCCATGCACACACATAGCATTATATAAAATGCAACACAAGTGGCAATTGGGCAAAATATTTTTAGATTTTACAAAATTGCTTTGAATTTAAATTTAAAAATTATATCTATGTTCCTGTGCTTAGATACCAGAAGCTGAAGCAATCACACCAGTAAGTCAAATGTTAATGAGCTTCATCATAAATAACAATATAAAGAAGTTACTTACGCCTGTTGGTCCCTGTACATCTTGTTAACTTTTTCCCACTGGAAATTAAGCCGAGTCAGCTTTTCCTGTATCTTTGCAGCTTCCCCGGGTGTGGCACTTTGCAAAGCTGATGTCTTCTTGCTGCGAATAACCTCAATCTGACCTGAGAATCTCCCCAGGCTATCTTTAACTTTCTGCAACATCAAATTTTTAGAAAAAGAAAATGAAACATCAGCTGTTGTTAAAAAGCAAACAAACAAAACAAAAACACGATAATAACCTGGACAATGATAACAGTCCTACAATACTTAAGCAATAATGATTGAGATACAAGTCATTTCCTGGGGAATTAATAACTTGCAGAGAGAACTGATGGCTTGAGGTGAAGCAGAGGGCCATTAACCACAGCTAGTCATTAATTCCACAGGAAATAACGTGTTAAGGTTACTACTACTTTAACCCAGTTTATTCATAAGGAAATAGAACAAAACCCTCTTTTAACTTACATTGCACATCCTTTCCAAAACACCACCTGGTTAATCAAGTTTGCTTAGAAATGATCCAGCAAGCTAGCCATGCTCATTCATTTTCTGGAGGGACCTTTAACTGTTTAACTACTGCTGTACGTCTCTGATATGTGAGATCTTGTGTTTATGTACACATGCCACAGATATGAATGGAACAGCCTGAAATAATTAGTACATTGAGTACCACTGACACTAAGTTTTGCTGAATGTGCCATCTATGTTCACAAGACAGAGTTGGCCATTTAAGTCTAACTCTCTATCCACAGAAGTGGTTAGTTCTTGATGTTTCAGAAGAAGGTGAAATCCTCCAAATTGCACCAAGCTATGGAATGGTGTGCACTGGGGGACTGAAAGAGAAGAGGACAGAATTGTTTCCTGACCCTTAAAGCATATTTAAAATTGTTTTATAATCTTAAACTTTCAAAACTCCAGATGTTGTGAGTGGTCCTGAAATTATCCATCCAGTCACTCCATTAAATCCCGTGACAGAGAATTATGTGGATTGACTGTACACTGTGTAAAGTAATATATACATAATATTTTTATTTCTATTCTGCCTTCCATCCAAGAATTCCAAAGCACATTACAAGTGTCAGTGAATGTAGCTTCACAACCTTGAACCTCTCTTCCTCTCTGTGGTCCGTTTCCTTCCTTTCCCCTCTTTGAAGTCCTCCTCGGTGCTGCTTCTCATATCAAAAAGGTTCCCGTTCCTCTCTTTCTTCCCTTCCACCAGTTGTTTCACATCTGCTTTGGATGGGTGCTACCCCTAGTGAGGGTGAATGTAAGTCCCCCTACTTCTGCCACCACCGTGCCGGCTGCCTGCAGGTGAAACAGTCTATTGTGATACCCTTCTGGTGGCCTGTGGCCGGACGAAACTCGTGGTAGTGGGAGTATTGTCAATTGCAGCCCAAGCAGCCTACTCACAGGCATAAAATAAATACATAAAATAAAATAAGAGGCTCTAGCAGACCCAGGCTTTGAGGGTTCCTGGGTGTTTGTGATTAGTACCACGAATAACTTGTACCCACTGTATCACCTTGATTCAAAATTTGTCTACTGATCGTGAACGAGTATCTATAGAATACTACTGAAAAGCAAATAGTTCTGCTTCAATTGTCAGTTCAGTGTAAATTCTGGGATGCCTGGGAATGACCCTTTCAGTTTCTCTACTTAGATCTTTGACTATTCATACACTGACAGTCATACTTCCTCAGTCTGTCCAAAGTCTCAGTAGGGAAGCTGAAGGGGGCACAGGACATAACTATAGAATAAACCCAAAGAGAGTGCAGGAAGTAAAAATTAAACCTCCACATCTCAATTCTTAAAAACCTAATAATGTCCAAGGATAAGCTTCTACAACCCAAATCAGGATCTGTAACGACAGAGGTGAGATGGAGGGGATATAGGTGAGAGGTCTCCCCAAATATCCTTAATTAGATATGGGTTCTTCCTTGCAAGGCCCCTTCCAAATGCTCATTTGGGAAAACCATATCACTAAGTCAGGAACTTGTTTCGATTCTGGGGAGTATCAAATATCTGTCTCCTCTTGACAGGTAACTGGGAAGGACATAATTAATACTTAGGAAAAAGAAATGGGCTGATGTTTTCAACATCTGCCTCCTCCTGTCCTGTTCCTGAAAAGGCATAAAACACTTATGAAGACATTAAACCACACCATGGATGGGGTCCGGTCTACCACACTTTTCCCCCTTTCAGCTCTACCAATTTTTTTTTTTTAAACATGAATTTGTTGGGAAAATCCAATGCAAAGTAGAAGGTGCACTAGTAACTCCAGCATAAAACTTCCTTTAAAAAAATTTAAAAAATGAAAATTTCACTTTGTGGATTAATATGAAATGAATCTGAGTACCAGAGAAAACTATTTCTTCAAGCAGCTGACCTCCTCTGGCACATTGGTCAATCTACTAAACAGCCATAATTTACAACTTTCCTTCTGTTCTTTTGTCTTTACAGCACGTGGAAGGCTGCAAATATTGGTTTTCTACTGAATAACCCAAATATAAAAAAACCTTCAGCATAACATTATACATATTAGAGACTTACAAACAATTCACAAGACAAGCATGTGCACTATAAGTATTTAACTTGAACAACTCTTCCTTCCTCACAAACACCTCAGTACTGTATGGCACACCATCCTCAGCACTATTCCAGGGGGGGTAATATGGATGAACTCAACCTTTTCTTACATATGTTTTAGCCACAAATTCTGTAGGCTGCTCACAAGCAGGTCATACATTCCTATATCTTGTGGAGGGCATTTCAGAGATTCCAGTGCCACAAAAACACATATGTTGCTTGGTGAGTTGTTTTTCATTTGTATCTCTGTAGTAGTTCTGTTTGGAAGGGTCTCGCTGAATTAGATCAGTCTCTCTTTTGAAGCTTGCCAAGACTCCTGCTTGACAGAGTCCACATTTGGTACTTCCTTCCTGCAACCTGTCCAACTCATCTTTTCTCCTGCCAGTATTCCCTAGCCACCCACTATCTGCCCAGCCTCTGCCCACATTGCTCTGCATCTCTGTTTCTCTCCCTCACTTTCTTCTGAAGTATATGGCCTCAGCCCTGA
Source organism: Eretmochelys imbricata (assembly GCF_965152235.1). Lineage (NCBI taxonomy): Eukaryota > Metazoa > Chordata > Testudines > Cheloniidae > Eretmochelys > Eretmochelys imbricata. The sequence continues at coordinate 149,838,833 of NC_135572.1, forward strand.
TCTAAACTAGGACTTTAGGTCGAATTTAGCAGCGTTAAATCGATGTAAACCTGCACCTGTCCACACAATCAAGCCCTTTATTTCGATTTAAAGGGCTCTTAAAATCCATTTCCTTACTCCACCCCGACAAGTGGATTAGCGCTTAAATCGGCCTTGCCGGGTCGAATTTGGGGTACTGTGGACACAATTCGACGGTATTGGCCTCCGGGAGCTATCCCAGAGTGCTCCATTGTGACTGCTCTGGACAGCACTCAACTCAGATGCACGATTGTTTGCCCTTGCTCTGATGCAGGGAGGGGCAACTGATGACACGGCTTACAGGGTTGGCTTACAGGGAGCTAGAATCAACAAAGGGGGTGGCTTTACATCAAGGAGTATTTCAGGCAGGACTTCACGGAGGGTTCCAATAAGAAATGGTGCACCTAAGTTATTGTTCTTATTGGAACAAGGAGGTTAGTCTGGCCTCTGATGGATACATGGCTAGATTTACCTCGCTGCACCTTCTCTGTGAGTGACTGCAGTGTGACCTAGAGGAATGAGTTCCCTAGATGGGGGGCGGGGAGGGGGGTTTGCAAATGAGTACAAAACAAATCTGGTCCATTTCTTGTTTTGATACACTCCATCTATCTTTTACATCTTTGGCTGGCAGCAGACGGTGCAGAAGGATTGCATGCCATCCACATCACATGGCTGCTCGGCAGAAGATGGTACAATAGGACTGCTAGCCATCCTCATCTCTTGCCTGCCTGGCAGAAGATGATGCAATAGGACTGCTAGCAATCCGTATCACCTGCCTGCTCACCATAAGATGGTTCAATAGGACTGACTGCAGGACTAAAGAGAATGACTTGATCAAGTCACTCCAAATTTAGTCCCTGCACCCATGTCTGCCCAGGCGCTCCTGATCGACCTCACACAGGCGACCAGGAGCACCTCGGACATGATGATGACGGCTACCAGTCCTATTGCACCGTCTGCTGCCACAAGGCAATGGGTTGCTGCTGCTGTGTAGCAATGCAGTACCGCATCTGCCAGCACCCAGGAGACTTACGGTGACAGTGAGCTGAGCGGGCTCCATGCTTGCCGTGGTATGGCGTCTGCACAGGTAACTCAGGAAAAAAGGTGTGAGTGACTGCAGTGTGACCTAGAGGAATGAGTTCCCTAGATGGGGGGCGGGGAGGGGGGTTTGCAAATGAGTACAAAACAAATCTGGTCCATTTCTTGTTTTGATACACTCCATCTATCTTTTACATCTTTGGCTGGCAGCAGACGGTGCAGAAGGACTGCATGCCATCCACATCACATGGCTGCTCGGCAGAAGATGGTACAATAGGACTGCTAGCCATCCTCATCTCTTGCCTGCCTGGCAGAAGATGATGCAATAGGACTGCTAGCAATCCGTATCACCTGCCTGCTCACCATAAGATGGTTCAATAGGACTGACTGCAGGACTAAAGAGAATGACTTGATCAAGTCACTCCAAATTTAGTCCCTGCGCCCATGTCTGCCCAGGCGCTCCTGATCGACCTCACACAGGCAACCAGGAGCACCTCGGACATGATGATGACGGCTACCAGTCCTATTGCACCGTCTGCTGTCACAAGGCAATGGGTTGCTGCTGCTGTGTAGCAATGCAGTACCGCATCTGCCAGCACCCAGGAGACTTACGGTGACAGTGAGCTGAGCGGGCTCCATGCTTGCCGTGGTATGGCGTCTGCACAGGTAACTCAGGAAAAAAGGCACGAAACGATTGTCTGCCCTTGCTTTCATGGAGGGAGGGAGGGAATGGGGGCCTGATGATATGTACCCAGAACCACCCGCAACAATGTTTTAGCCCCCTCAGGCATTGGGATCTCAACCCAGAATTCCAATGGGCAGTGGAGACTGCAGGAACTGTGGGATAGCTACCCACAGTGCAACACTCCGGAAGTCGACGCTAGCCTCGGTACTGTGGAAGCACTCCGCCGAGTTAATGCACTTAATGCACTTAGAGCATTTTCTGTGGGGACACACACACTCGAATATATAAAACCGATTTCTAAAAAATCGACTTCTATAAATTCGACCTAATTTCGTAGTGTAGACATACCCTCAGACTGAGCGCAGAGCTGAGAGCTGATAAGAGCAATGGGGTGATGTTTCTTAATTCTGCTTAATGAGAGAGTGCTTCTGTCAAGGTTCCTTCCCCACTCTGAACTCTAGGGTACAGATGTGGGGGCCTGCATGAAAGATTCCCTAAGCTTATTCTTACCAGCTTAAGTTAAACACCTCCACCACCAAAGTGTTACAGAAAGAACAGGGGAAGTGCCCACTTGGAAACGTCTCCCCCACAAAATATCCCCCCAAGCACTACACCCCCTTTCCTGGGGAAGGCTTGATAAAAATCCTCACCAATTTGCATAGGTGAGCACAGATCCAAACCCTTGGATCTTAAGAACAATGAAAAGCAATCAGGTTCTTCAAAGAAGAATTTTAACCCATTAAGAATTAAAGAAAAAGTAAAAGAATCACCTCTGTAAAATCAGAGTGGTAAATACCTTACAGGGTAATCAGATTCAAAACACAAAGAATCCCTCTAGGCAAAACCTTATGTTACAAAAAGATACAAAAACAGGAATATACATTCCATTCAGCACAACTTATTTTATCAGCCATTTAAACAAAACAGAATCTAACGCATATATAACTAGATCGTTTACTGACTTTTTACAGGAGTTCTGACCTGCATTCCCACTCTGGTCCCGGCAAAAGCATCACACAGACAGAGAGAACCCTTTGTTTCCCCCCCCTCCAGCTTTGAAAGTATCTTGTCTCCTCATTGGTCATTTTGGTCAGGTGCTAGTGAGGTTATCTTAGCTTCTTAACCCTTTACAGGTGAAAGGGTTTTTCCTCTGGCCAGGAGGGATTTAAAGGTGTTTACCCTTCCCTTTATATTTATGACAGCTTCTCTGGCTGGTGGTTGGCTCCCTGCTCCAAAGTGGTATTTCATGCACAGTGGGGTGACTGCTGATTGGACTGACTGTAAGAGAGGAGCCAGCTGGCAGCTTGTGGGTGACAGCACTCTTACACCACCAGCAGGATTGGAGCGGAGAGGGTTGAGCAGTTTTGGAGGAAGTAGAAAGAAATTTAAAATTTCCCACTAGCACTATATGAACCCCCTCAGCCCTCTGACTAGACCTTAGTAGCTCTGTTTCACCACGTGAAAAAAATGCAGACCCCACCTTCCTCTCAGTCCCAAAAAGCATGTATTGGCACTACCAGCAGAGGATTTGGAGGTCTCTGTTTCAAGCAGAAGAAAAGGGACAATTAACATGAATGGACTGTTCTGTAGTGGTTCTGTCAGTGTCTTCCTATGAATCCATATTCCATCCGACTTGAAGACTACTTTGTTGTTACAGAATCCTGGGAAAACTGCACACTGAGCATTAAGACTTATACTTTTTATTTCATGTGGGCGTAAGATATATGCATGTACTAATTATTTAGGTACAACATTTTGCAATCAATGTATACACCATGCCATAAGGAGATATAATAAACAAGTTGCCCAAGTAAGGGTCTGATCCTGCAAACCCTTGCTCATGTGAATACTTCCTATTCACAGAGGTATCCCTGTTGAAGTCAATAGAATATACTTATGTTAAGGGTTTAAGGTATTTAACATTTCTATTGTCCTTCTCTGAACCTTTTCTATTTCTTCTATATCTGAATAAAATTACAGTATCCAAGTAAGGATGTACCATTGATTTAGATACTGGTGTTACAAAATTTTCAATATTATTCTCTAACTCTACCATAATACAGAATAACATTATTGATGATTTGAACTATACCTTCACCTGGAGAAAGGTGTTTTGTTGAACTGCCCATAACAATGACAGGAACTCATGAATATTATGTGTAATTTAAGATATTCCTTCTGATGTGTGTATCACAGAATGCCTCCTTGTGGCCTGGGATGGCCCCACAGACACCCCACCTCAGTTTCCCTCTGAGTCTGAGAATCCACTTACAGCCAACAAAAGAAAAAATATTTAAAATGCTTTTGAAACAAAATTCCCCCTCTCTTGGATTATAATTTATTCAACATAGTTCATCGTCCCAAAGTGAGTCCCTTTTCACCTATACCTAGCTTCAGGGTTTCCACGACCCTGCTTTTGGACTGTGTGGTTCAAGTCCTAACCTCCCCATCGCACAAACTCTCCTTTTACTTCAGGGTTTCATGGCCCTCTTTCTGGGGGCAGTATGCTGGCTGAGTCCTTCTTTTTTCTGGACTCTGAGCCTCCTTTTGAGATTCACCCATCCAGTCATTCGACTACTCCCTTAATCCTTCCCAAGCACTTATCTGGACCCGTGAGGACAGAGGGAAGCCTTGCTTCACCCACTAATACAAGGTTCCTGGTCCTTGGCCCATAAAGGAAAAATAGACTCTTTTCTTCCCATACTTTCACCCTCCCAGACACAAACTATACCTCAGGACCATCTGTTTCTTACCAATATCTGTTTTGGTTTTCTGGACACTTGGAATGAGCTAACTAACCTGTCACACTACCTTTTTCTGGTCTGAAAGGGCCATTACCCAATTACATTGCATAACCTTGCACTTGTCTACAGTTATTTTCTCCTACTATCACATTGCCCAGTTGCCTAGCTTTGACAGGTGCTTCTGAAGTTGCTCAATGTTTTTCCTGGTCTTCACCAGAATAATTGTCATCTTCAAATTTTGTCATCTCACTGCTCACCCTCTTTTCCAGCTATTTAACACATTAAACAATATTTGTCTTTGTACAGGTATTTGACTTAACCTACTATTAATCTTATTCCATATAGAAAACTGATCTATATGTATATAGATATGTATATATATCTATATATTCCTAGAGTGAGCACCTCACCTGCCATACAGAGACCAGGTTAAAGAGCTGGAGTTGCATATAAGGGCAGTAAAAGCCCTGTCTCCATTCAGGGGAGAATCCTCCAACACATGCATTGCAAAAGACTAAAACTGACCTGCAAGAATCCCCATGGCAGCCATGGCTTACGGGACATACCAGGGACAGGCGGAGCATGTTGGTGGTGCGATTGAAGTAGGCAGTTGTGTGGAGATTCCAGGCAGCACTGTGGGTAGTCCTGGTAAGGCTGTCATAACTGAGACATGTCCCCAGGACTGTTTAATTTATGCTAGAGGCCTTACAGGTCTTACAGCCATCTTATTCTCCACCTCTCCTCCTGCGCTGTGCTTCTTGGAAATGTAGCACAGAATCTCACCAGTTTCAGAGTAGCAGCTGTGTTAGTCTGTATCCGCAAAAAGAAAAGGAGTACTTGTGGCACCTTAGAGACTAACAAATGTATTTGAACATAAGCTTTCGTGAGCTACAGCTCACTTCATTGGATGCATTCATCGTATGCATTTCCACTGAATGCATCCGATGAAGTGAGCTGTAGCTCACGAAAGCTTATGCTCAAATACATTTGTTAGTCTCTAAAGTGCCACAAGTACTCCTTTTCTTTTTGAGAATCTGACCTGTAACTCTTCATTTTCGCTTTCAGTTTTTAATATATGACAGTTTTACCTTGATTTTGTGAGGATTTATTTTTCATCATAAACACTACTAAGGCCTTTAAAAATACAAATACATTATATTAATTGGTTCTTCTTTAGTCAATATTATATGACTCATTCAAAGAGCATTAATAGGCTTCCTTTATATAATCCATATTGCTTTCTCTCTGCCACACATGTCTAGCTTTACTAGTCTATCTGAATGAACTTGTTCAGCTAATTTGAGATACTATGTGTCACTTTTGGAATAACATCCAGCAACTTTTCTAAAAACAGGTAAAACATTGGAGACAACTTATAGCTGGAATTAGGATAATAATAATAATAATGATAATGATTATTTTGATATCACAGCCACTTCATTCTCTAAATCACTTCAGAAAGAGAATAAGTCTAATTTAAAAGTCAAAATAAAATCAATGTCTTTTAGGTGAAAAAGGAACAAAGCAGCAAGAATTATTAGTCAATTTTACATTATCTCATTTATTATTTTTTTAATTAAAAGCAGGCTCTGATTGCAATGAGAAAAAATGTTTGCTTTCCAATTGTGAGCCCTGCAAGGTCATCTAGGGAACTGAAAGTTAACATGGATATTTAACTTGTCACACATCACCACCACCAAAAGGCAAATTCTGCCCTCAGTGACACCTGCGCAATACCATAACCTTCACGGGAGCTGCACAGGTGTAAATGAGGGGAATTTAGGGTACAGCTACAGTTAAAATGCTACGGTGGCCCAGCTGCAGTGCTGCAGCTGCACCACTGTAGCTCTTCAGTGTAGACACTCCCTATGCAGATAGGAGGGTTTTCCCTTCTTAGTTCAGGAATCTCACAGCCCTCCTTCTAGGATCTGTGCTGATAATTAATATGCAGCCCTCACTTGGCTTCTTTGAGCATCCCCTTTCCCCCCTGGACTTGGAGAGGTGAGCAGGCAGGCCTTCACTTTTCTGCTTTGCCTCTCTGGAGGCTTCTCTTTTATATCCAGGCCTGGACTGATTTAAGCACATGACTTACCTGTCATGTGGCTACACTACATTTGCCCACCTAGGGAGAAGGCTTGAATGAGCCACAAATGAGGCTAAACCTGTTATTCCTCAGAAGGCCAGTCACTCTGTGACAGTGCCGTTTTTACACGGCATTAGTACAGTTGCTTAGTACACTAACATATACAAGCTTGTTTATGGCTTTTAGCAAACGATCTGTATCAGAGGTGGCTACTTATGGAGGAAGAATCTCTACGTTTCCCAGAGTACAAGGGTGCTGCAGCAAGCCATTAGGATAATGGAGATGTATCCCTTTTTTGCACTCAATGATGACTCTATCTTCTCTGCTTTTTGGGGGAAGAGGGGTTGCTTATGCCCCCAAGAGAACCAGCAGGGAATAGTGCCTATGGTCAAGGAAAGGGAGGGACTGTATTGGGAGAATAATAGTGAGGAGAAGACTACTTAAAGCCTCCACCATGAATGGTGGTTTGACTTCTCTGATCCTGAAGACAATGACTTATATTTAACAGAGATGGGAAGCAGAAGTCACAGTAGATCTGTTCTATGGTGATTTAAAGGATGAAGAATATCTTCTTCCTTACAGATAGTGCAGCAACTCTGTCTGAACACCACATAGAACATGGGGATTTCATTCTGCAACATCTTGGGTGGAACTCCATTCTGGATTAGGAAGGTCTTTATAAACCCAGGACTTGTCTGTTTAAGCTTTGGAAAATTAGTAATTAAGTGTTATGAATACTGAAGTTGGGAGACATCAATGAGGTACAAAGGCGGCCATCATCTCCAGCACCTCCAAATGTTACCAAGACCACATATCTTGAATATTAAAGTAACAGCATCCTGAATTTAACTCCTCTATTACTAAGAGTATTATATTTAATATATATTATAAATAATAGGGGGTGACTGAAATATTAATGAAGATAAGACCCTTCAGTCCATGAAGGAACACCTCAATAAGTGGCTTGATTTTCTCAGTTGCTGGGCACCGACAGCTTTTATTGACCCTAAAGTGAGTTTTACACTCTCAGTGCTGCTGAAAAATTAGACAATTTATTTCAGCATCTAAATAATAACTTGTGTGTCTAATCTCAGGCTCCCAAGTCTGAGAATTTTGATCTGTATCATTTAGAACAAGTTTCCAAAACTTTAAAAATGAAAACAAAGAAATGAATATGCTCTTCGCTTGCTAAAAGATTCAAGCCAAAATGTTCAGACTTGGAAGCCTGAGGCTTAGGCCAGAAGACCGGAAGAAATATGTCCTGGCTCACATGGAAAGCGGACACTACTTCGGGAAGAAAAGCCTGGTGGGGCCAGAGGTGGACCTTATCCTTATAAATGACCATGTATGGTGGTTCTGAGGTCTGGACTCTCAGCTCAGAGACTTGCCTCGTCAATGTCACTGCCTCCAGGAAAGCCACCTTCCATGACAGGTGAGATAGGGAGCATGAGGCCAAAGGCTCAAAGGGCAGACCTGTGAGCCTGGACAGAACCAAGTTGAGATCCCACTGAGAGACTGGGGACCGGACTTGAGGGAAAAGCCTCTCAAGACCTCTAAGGAACCTGACCGTCATGTCATGGAAGAACACAGTCTGCCCCTGGATTGGTGGATGAAAGGCCGAAATGGCCGCCAGATGCACCCTGATAGAGGAGTGCACCAGGCCCTGGTTCGTTAAGCCCAAGATCAACTGCACCGAAGAATGCAAAGGGGAGATGCCCCATTCAGCTACCCAGGGGGAGAACCTCATCCACTTTGCCAGGTAGGCCTGCCTAGTCAAGGGCTTTCTACTCTCGAGGAGGACCTGCTGGATCCTGTTCATACAGGTTCAGCCATACAACATCCACGCCGTGAGGTATAGGGATGCGAGGTTGGGGTGCAAGAGTCAGCCATGATCCTGTGACAGCAGGTCCAGCCAGTTTGGCAGGGGCCAGGGAGGGACTGCGTCCCTAACCAGTGCTAGCAAGCACCGGGGCAATCACGATAACCAGCGCCTTGTCCCTCTTGATTTTCACGAGGACCTTGCTGATGAGCAGAATTGGAGGGAACGCATACATCAGGCTTCGTGCCCACAGCACGAGTAAGGCATTGGAGAGGGAGCACTTGCCCAAACCCTATCTGAAGCAAAACCTGCTGCACTTCCTGTTCTGCCTGGTGGCGAAAAAAATCTACTTGGGAGTTCCACACCTCTGGGTGAAGCACCCACTCGTGGTGAGAGGAGAAGTCCCTGCTTAGGTGATATGATAGCGTGTTTCTGGCACCCAAAAGGTGACATGCTTCTAGATGGATTCAGTGATCAATGCAGAAGTCCCAGAGATGGACTGTCTCTTGGCAGAGGGCTGAGGATTCGCTCCGCCTTGCCTGTTGGTATAGAACATTGAGGCAGTGTTGTCCGTGAGGACTCTGACCACTCTGCCCGACAGATGAGGCAGAAGACTGCTCTGCACAGCACCCTGAGCTCTTTGGCATTTATGTGTAATGTCGACTCCTCTGGGGACCATATACCTTGGGTCTGGAGGGTGCCCAGGTCTGCCCCCCAGCCAAGGTCTGAGGCATCCGAAACAAAGTTGACTGAGGAGTGCTGACAAAGGGAACTCCTTCCGGGACTTGCCCAGGGTTGGTCCACATTTACAGTAAGGTAAGAACTGTCATGGGGGTGATAACTACCTTCTCCGGGTAGTCCCTCAACTGGGAGTAGACCATCACCAGCCATTGCTGCAGGGGTCCCATCCGGAGCCTGGCATGGCACAGCACATATGTATACACTGCCATGTGACCTAGTATGCATAGGCAAACTTGGCCATGGTCGGGGAAAGGTGGAGACTGCTGTGATGAGGTCCGTCAGTGCCCTGAAACTCTCCAGTGGTAGGAACGCCCTGGTGCAGACCAAGTCGAGCAGTGCTCCAATGAACTCTATCCTCTGTACTGGAACTAACGTTGATTTTTTGTCATTGGATTGTCATTCACCAACAGACTGAGGTGACGGCATGTGGCTAGCAGCACCGTGACATCCCCTATGACCTTAGTCCTGTAGTTGCTCTTCATGAGCCAGTCGTCGAGGTACAGGTAGATCTGGATACCCCAATGTCTGAGGTAAGCCACCACCACCGACATGCACTTGGTAAATACCCATGGTGCTGTCGCAAGGCCAAACGGGAGGACCATGAACTGATAGTGGTTGGGACCAACCGTGAACCGGAGGAAGTGTCTGTGTCCCTTAAAGATGGCAATGTGGAAGTATGCATCTTTCAGACCAAGGGCGGCGTACTAGTTTTCCAGATCCAGGGAGGGGATGATGGAAGCCAGGGAGACACAGGCAGAACTTCAGTTTCACTAAGTAGCAGCTCAAGTCCCGCAAGTCTAATATGGGCCGCAGACTGCTCTTGGCTTTGGGGATTAAAAAGTATCAGGACTAGAACCCCTTGTTCCTGTACTCCACAGGAACTACGTCCACCACACCCAGCTGTAGAAGACCCTCTACCTCCTGTATGAGAAGATTCTCATGAGAGGGATCTCTGAAGAGGGACAAGGAGTGGGTAGAAAGGGGGGGTAGAAAGTAACTGAAGGGGGTAGCCCTGCCCCACCTTATTGAAGACCTATCAGTCTGATGTTACAGATGCCCATGCAGGGAGGAAGGAAGAAAGGCAATTGGCAAACAGAGGGAAGGAAGGATCTAGTATGTCAACCTCAGGCATACCCACAAAACAGTCGCTTGCCGGTCTGCTTACTGCAGGTCAAGCCTGCCTGGGATATACACAAAGGTTTGTGGCCAGGGTGTTTCTTGTAGCCCCTAGATGTTTTGTGGGGAGGCTCCTGACGAGGGTGGCTCCCTTGGCTCTGAGGCTCCTGTGACTTAAACCACTTGCGGGCAGGTCCGCAGACATTCAGGCCCAATGTTTTTAGGGTTGTACAGAAATCTTTCAGGCCATGGAGTTTAACATCCGTCTGTTCTGCGAACAGAGGGTGCCCGTCGAAAGGGAGGTCTTGCATTGACTGCTGAGCCTCAGAGGAAAGACCAGAGAGGAGCAGCCATGAAGGCCTGCACAATGAGATGGCTGATGCCATGGTACAGGCGGTGGTGTCCGCCGCGTCCGATGCCACCCAGAAAGATGCTCTGGCAGCAGTCAAGCCCTCATCCAGGATCGCCCGGAACTCCTTCCTAGAAGCCTCAGGAAGGGTGCTCTCGAACTTGGTCATGGCCTGCCACATATTAAAATCATAGCAGCCTAGTAAGGCCTGATGGTTGTCCACCCTTAACTGTAGACTGGAGAATTAATAAACTTGACACCCAAACAAGTCTAGTCTCCTTGAGTCTTTATTGTTAGGGGTAGCCCCAGGCTGACCTCGTCTCTCCCTGTGGTTAATGCCTCTACCACTAGGCAATTGGGAACAAGGTGGGTATAAAGGTATTCATGGCCTTCAAATGGCACAAAATTCTTGTGCTCCACCCTCTTGGAGATCGGAGGCAAGAAGGAGGGCGTTTGCCAGAGGGCATTTGTAATTTTAGCGACCCCCTCATGTAGGGGCAAAGCTACCCTGGCTGGTGCCACAGGGCACAGGCAGAGAACATTAAAGAGGAAGTTTGCAGGTTCCTCTAACTCCTCCACCTGGAGGCCCAGATTGGCAGCAACCCTCTTTAACAGCTCCTGATGCGCTTTAGCATCATCCTGGGGCATCAGTGGAGGGGGCCCCACTATGGCCTCATCTGGCGACGAGGAGGAGCTCCTCTTGGGCTGGAGTAGGGGTGGGACAGGGCGGTACCCAGTCTCTCCGAAACTCTGAATACCGAGCGGGTGGCCTGAGAGGGCTGAGTGAACCCCCATGGGTATCGCTGTGCCGATGACGGAGTCTGAGGCCACGAGCCCGGCTGTGTTACTGCCTATGTAGTCTGCACTGTAGGTGCTGGAGTCTGTCCCGCCATTAGGGAATGTTGCTCCGAACCTGGCCAGAGCCTGAGCAGTCACTCCCCTATGACCAGGACAGGGCTGATTGGTGGCTCTGTCCTGATTGGTACCAGTCGCCCCCCGGCCCTGCCCAGAGTTGGATTTGGCTGACATTGACGAGCATCTGGATCAGGGCCTCAGTGACCAGGGGGCACTCGGCGGATCTGCAACAGCTGGCGATCTATGCCTCACACTTAACGTGAAGCGAGATGGGGAACTAAAGTGGGCTTGGCATCGTGAAGATGTAGCCGCACATGGTGATGCCACCCTGGGCAATCCGGGAAATGGTACTGTCAGTCCCTTGACCTGTCCCTGGAGCAGGACCGGTGCCACGGAGATTCCAGGCGCCGACTCTGAAACTCCTGCCGGGGCATGGGAGCATGCCTCCAGAGGTCTGCTCCCAGTTACCAGCGAGCTGCACCTCAAGCCTCTCTGCCCTTGTCCAAGGTCAGGAGACTAGATGGGGCTATGAAGCGTCTGCCTATCATGGTCAGAAGCGTGTTGGCTGCAAGAGGGTGACTGTTGGCGGGACATCCCCTGTGACAGGGAGCGCTGACGGAAAGGTGGAGACTGTGGTGGTCCCAATATGGGTTTACCCCGGGACCGGGACCCCGCAGGGGCCAGAGTGGGTGGCACTGGGAGGGATATAATGTCTTGAGCGGCTTGGAGGGCCTCCAGTAAGGACGGCACTCAGAGCTGATAAGGACCTCCATCGCTATCTGGGGTAGCCGATGGGGAGTGGGCTGGGTTACACCACTTGACCTGAGTTGGGGCCTGGGATTCCCAAGGAGGTGAAGAAGCACCTGAGATAGGGGCTTGGTCCACCCCAGAATTGTCTTTTCCCTCACAGGAAGCTGGAGACCTTCCTCACCCCATCTTTCTAGACTTTTTGTCTGGAGTCATGGAAAGAGATTGGTGCCAGCTCATAGATGGTACCAGTGTGGTGCTGCGCACCGAGGTCATGATGCTCGGCGCCGAATCGGAGTGTTGCTCTGGCATCGGGGTAAGGACAGACTCCATCAGGAGTGTCTTCAAATTAATTTCACACTCCTTCTTCCTCCTGGGCTTGAAGGACTTGCAGATTTTGCACTTACCACTTAATGTGACCTTTGCCCAAGCACCCTAAACAACTATTATGTGGATGGCTAATGGGCATGGGCCTTTTACAGTGATCGCAGGGTTTAAAGCCTGGGGACAGGGGCATGCACCATCCCGAGGCAAAGTCCCTTTAGAGACCTACTAAGTCTCGAACTTAACAAATATGTTGAACTAAACTAGAGGGAAACTATATACAGTAATATTTGCAAGAGGTAAATGAATTTGAACGAACGAAAAGCAACAACTCTAGCTGAAGCAGGACCAGTTCCATGCACCATCACTGGTGGCAAGAAGGAACTGAGGGAGCCAGTGTTACCCTATGTGCTAAAGCATAAGCACGCCACTCCAGGGGGTGCCAGAGCAGGTCTCCTACAATACTACTAAGGGAAAAACTTCTGGCACTGGTGCATGTAGCAAGCACACACACGTAAGTTGAATGGACATGAACAATCACTTGAAGAAGAATCATAACTCAGGGGCAAAGGTTGTTGCATATTCCTCTCCACATTGGGGGGGGGGTAAATTTTATGAGTTTATGCTGTACAGTTCCCTGTGCAGCAAAAGACAGTATAATTTTGGGATTATACTTCAGAGGGGGTGCGTACCTGAGGAGCTGGGAGTTGCCTTAGCTCTGTACCCTTCCTGTGTAAAGGCTGGTCAAAGAGCCTGCATATAAATGCAGCTGGGTGTGTCTCTACCTGTATGTATGAAGATGAAAGTGCAGGCTGGAGGGCTTTGCAGCTTGTCACAGCAGTACAGTGTGAGAGGGAGCCCAGGCTCGTGGGTCAGGGGGCTCAGTGATACCCCAATTCCAGGTGGCACCCTGGGGGAACCCATCACAGTCACCCTGCTCCTCTCAGATGTGACTTGTCCTTAATTCTGCCCCCAGATGGCCCTAATCTTAATCTGGGCCAGGGCCAACCTGCAGGTGCAACCAGGTGCACTAATTGCTCTCCTGATTCTTTTTCTACCAGTGTGGGGTATACAACCCATAGCAATACACCAGATTTTATCTCCTGTTATTTAGAACATAGATGCATATATATATATACACACACACATTAAATTTGCCTTTTTGTTCATGAAATTCACAGCTGGATCCCATCCAATGATTCAAGAAAGAGAGAGAAAGTGAGTGTATAAACACACATATACCCCTTCCATTTTTCAAGATGAAAAAATCGCTTCAAGTTGTTTTAGATATCAAGAGGGCCTTGGGAGATTTTGTAACCTTGTTAACAAAAGTGCACACAACTTTCATTTCTAAGAATAAAGGATTAGAGAAACCCATTAGCAGCTGAAGTGACAGCAGCCTTTGGGGAGTGGATCCATCTCATTGCCCTTGAAAAAGAGAAATCAGAACACTAGAGACTCATACTCCAGTTCATTTTCACTATCTAGAATTTGTCTTTATCTGGCAGCTGAGGACAACACACAGGACAAATCCAATTCTTTGGCCATTCGTGCACCAAACATCACATTACTGATAGATCAAGTTGGGAAGTGTACTCAATCAGTCTGACTTCCAAGTTGTAGTTAATTAGGTTTTGCTGAACTACAGCAGAAAACCATTTTAAACTTCATGTTCAGTGTTTCTTCATTAAGTTGTATTTCCTGATTCCTGTATTTGTTGCCTGGGATCACTTGATATGATCCAGATGTGAATTTCATTTACAAAATGCAAATAATTTTTTGGCAACCAAAATATATGTAGGATGATGCACTGTCCTTACATGAATACTAAATCTGAAATTATATCTCACAGTTTTTATACTGACATCAAAATTGGCAACAGTACAGATTGTAGCACTCATGAATGGCAGGGAAAAAATCCACAACTTAATGACAGTTTTAAAATTTGTACTGGAACTGAAATATAATATTTAATATGGATAATTTTTTAATAAAGGAGATTTAGAGAGGATTACGAAAAGTAGTCTGGCTGTGAGAATGGTAGGTGCAGAGTAATTATAGTGCATTTGGTGTAGACTGAAATGACTTACTGTAGAAGGATGACATAAAGAAAGCTGTTGGATGTATGTATAAAATGGGGATATATGAAGGGACAAGAATTATCATGCATAAAATGGAGAAGAGAAGGGAGATTATACATAAAGTAGAGCAGAAAAGAGTCCTGGATTTAAAAAAGGGTGAAATAAATTTACAAGGCTGACGGGAAATATTATATTAGGTAAGGATATTTTAAGATATTATGGACCCAATTCTGCAAATACTGATGCATGTGAGCTATTTTATTATGGTAATAATCATTGATTTCAGTGATAACAGTTACTGAAAAAATGTATCCATAAATGTTTGCAGACTCAAGTCTTAATATAAAATATGTTCCTACTAAATGCAAGACAGTGAAAGAAACAAAGAAATTGTATACAATTTAACTGTACATGCTGAGTAGCCTTAAAACACGAACATTTTGATTTCAAAGTTGAAATACGATTGAGTACTGAAGTGGCATACTATGAAAGGAATTCAGCTTAAATGATACACTTTTATAGACATGGATATAAAACACAGAATAGACATACCATTTAATGTTGTACATTACAAAAAGGGATCATTCATTTCTGTTACTGGGAAAATGTTAATTCACATTTGCTAAAGATTAGTTTTCATTCACAGTGCTATCAAGTACTTTTTATAAAAAAAAAAACAAAACTTTTCCACTAACCAATATATTTCTATTTCTAAATCAGAGGTTCCCCAACTTTTTTTTTGCTCCACAACCCTTCTTCATGGGAGTCACATAACAGTCCCCAATGCTCTCCCCCTCCCCCTGCAAAAAAACCTCCTGCACATCCAGGACACAAAGTGAATCACCAAAAGGAGTGGGTGATTCATACCAGGGGCGTTGGCAAGACCCAGCTAGCTCCATCCCCAGAGGAGCCCATGGCATCACAGTGCAGATCAGAGCAATCAGGGTTCCTCTTTCTACTTCCTCCCAACCCAGAGTCTCTTGGTCTCCCAGGTTGTGGAAAATTTAAAATATGCAGGGTTGCCGACAGTTGGGTGTCTGGGCCAGGGCAGGGCAGCAGAGGGGAGAGGGTACAGGGAGCTCCCAGTGGTGAGGGAGGAGAGAAGAGGCTTCTGGGGCAGGGCGGGAGGACTGCACTCCCATCCCCCAAACCACAACCACTGGGGACTCCCTAAGCCTTCTCCCCCTTCTTCTGGCCTTCCCCCCACCAAACATCCAGCTGGCTGCAGTCCCATACCCCACCACACTCCTCCAATAACCTCATCCCATGCCCCTCGAAGGGCATCCCCCACAGTTTGAAAATCAATGGTCTAAATGAAACAGAAATCCACCCCCATCTTAGGCCATAGTCTCCTATTATATCCTAGGCACCCTAATCACAATGAATGTAATGAAATGTAAGACAGATGTTTATTTAGTCTTTTATACACCAGATTTTTTAAATCCCTCTTTTTTACAATTCAGGCAGACTTCCATAGTGATGAAAGTGTTAGTATAGTATAAAAAATCATAAACTCATTTAACCTTTCAGGCAGTGTTTAGGGTTTCCATTGCCACTGTTAGTAATTAGCTGAGATTTTTTTGTGCTTTCTCCCTCACACAGTCCACTTTCTCTCCCTATCTGATCCTGCAGTGAAATTATAACGGTGAATTTATGGCATCACAATTAGTTCCATATGGGAAGAATAAGAGATCATAAACACAGGATTAGAATTAAACTGCAGGAAGCTGTCTTATGACGGAGAAAGCCTGTAACCAAATATAACTATGACCATTCATTAGAATTAGCAGCAAGAGAAACCAAAATTTTTTGTAATTCTCTTTTATTTGTCCTATTATGAAAGTCTCTCACTAACCTAATCCTTCAGTGTATGAAATGTACCCACTCTATTCAATGGGAGTTCTTTTGAAAGAACTGTCATGTTTTAATTTGTTAAAACAATAACAGTGGGTTTGATGGAGTACAAAACACAGAAGACATAGGTTCACATGCCTGAAAGTGTGAGTAATCCACTTGAGGTCATGCAAATTTTGTGACTATTTCCTTCATGAGATTTAATTTAAGTGCCCTGACCATCAGATCCTTCCATTTAGTAAACCTGGGAATGAAGAAAAGATTCCTGCAAGTCAGTATCCGAAAAACTACCAAATAAATGCATACAGTCTTTATAAATTTAAGATAGGTTAAACATTAGCACAATACTTGTATTGCAATTACAGAAACATTTTCACATTTTCCATTCACTCTCTGTTATAAATAGCCAATGTGAGAATTATCAGCCAAGTCAATGATTAAAACAACTTTTTTGCCATGGTTCTTGATGTTTCCAATGTATTAGTAGTTTTGATTGTCCATAACAGCTAAAGAAATCCCACATTTAGATGTTCCCATACATAATGATTGTTGTGAAAATTATTCAAAGCAGTTATCATTGCAAGGTTCTTGTGCACAAGTTTGTTTTTCTTTTGAAGTTTTAATTAAAATAGCAAATAATTATTTGACTTAAGAAGAAAATCACAAAATTAGTTTTAAAAACACAGAGATTTCCACTACTATCCTGGAATTTGCTTCATGCAAATCTGTCAGGGATAAAAAATCAACCACAATTTAATTTCAAACCTTCCCCAACCAGCAGCTGTACAATTTATGCACTACTTTTCTATTTTTACTGAGAGGTAATGACAATGATGAATGCTTTTACTAGGAAATAAATATTCATTAAAGAGACTCAGAGGAAAAAAAACACACCCAACCCTATACCCCTTCCAAAAGCCCATGAATGTGCAAGATCCATTTGACTGTTGTAAGAGATTTATTTGTGAGAAAGATGGAACTGTGCCCACAACTGCATCTCTTGACAATTTAATAGCTCAGTTAAATTAAACCTCTGGCAATACTTACTTGTAACCACTGCAATCATATCATTAAAGTTGGTGTCAGCTATAATAATATCAAATATGTGTGGATGAGCAAGTGATTAGTGATGGATGTAAATCAGACCAAGACAGCACAAGTGTAAGGCATTAAGGAGCACTAATAGGGAGCTACTCAACTGCCAATAAGCTTCTTGCTGGGTCACTGCTCCTCCAACCAAGCTAGTCATTAACACAGAAACTGTATAAACAAGGACCAAGTGGTAGCTCATTAGCACTAATTTACATGTTTTATGACATTTTTGCATATATACAAACCATTCTAACAAGGGCAATTGCTTAAAATAAAGAATGACAATAACTTTGGCATGTTGTCTGCTTCAGAAATTGATTAGGGAAAGTCAGTGTACAGTACCTAGAAGCACTTGAATCTGTTGAAACTGAACTACAAGTGGGTTAAGAAATATCCTACTGCTTTTTCAAGACTATTGAAATGTAGATCTGCTGAACAAGAAATAATCCTGTCTCTCTCTTTCACCACTACTTTATTCATGTGTTATCATATAGGTATAATATAATTGCTAATAGGCTGAGAACATCCCAATTTCCTAGGCTAACAAATTTACAATTTTCTATTTATCTACCTGTGGAAGGAGCATGTAACTAACCATTTATGGTCTAAAGGAATTATTCAGAAAATGCTAAATGCAAAGATAAAAATATGGTCTTTTGTTCATTCTCTTTTACAACTTGAAAGTGCTACCATCATATATAGCACTTATTTTTAGTGATAAAAAAGCTCCTTCTGACACAAGTATTATTACATAAAAACTGACAAATCATTCATCTAGTTCAGTTTATGATACTGATCTGACTCTCTTCTTACACCAATTACCTTGGAGTAACTCCACCAAATTCAAGGGAACTACACATGATTTACATTAGTGTAAGTGATGGAAAATCAGGCCCAGTGACTTTCCAGGTTTCATAATTTCTCCTGCAAAGTATTTTTTTTCTTGCCTAGAATTTAGTATTTGATTGACAATATTTTCTACCCAATGAATCTAATTACACAACTGACATAGCCCTCTAATATAATAAGCCTCTGAGATCTGCCATGAAATATAATGTAAAAAACCCACCCACATTCTATTAGGCTTTTAGTTTTAGTTGTTTCATGTGTGTATATAATCTATCACACACACACACACAGGTAGCCTATACCTCAATCTCCCTACCTCTCTCTTCAAAGGCCAGATAAAACAAGTGACTTTGCAGTGTCCCCATATTTTATAAATTAAGATGTGTATATTCCTATTAGGAGACTTGCATCTTACCGTCAGACACTCTTCTTGTTTGAAGAGATCCTCACAGTCCCTGCCCTGCAGATCAGGAGAGTTAAGGAGGTCTTCCACTTCAGACAAGGCTTGCAGGAGTCGAAGGATCTCTGCCAGGTATGCAGAAGGCACATATGTGGTTTCCACAGTCATACCTTCAGTCACCACATCTGTTGTTTCTTCATAAACAGTTTGCTAGTATAGATATATAACAGAATGCTTCCTTTAGTCTCTTAACATTTAAACAAAGTTATAATTTAATGCAATTTCCAGTTCACAACCCAGAGGCAATTAAAAATAAATTCCACCTGTACAACATCTAAAGGAGATGGGATTAAACAGAAAGAGATTTGAAACATATTAGTATTATTAAAATAGCATAATTCTATAAAGTGTAGGCTGTCCAATCATCAGGATAAAAATTATTTGAGTTTATGTACAATGCCTCCTCGCTTGTCTGTTTGAATCAGCAATTCCTAACGTTTCCCCATAGTTTCCCGCAGAAACCTCTCCTCTCTTTCATCTAGTAAATGTGGACTGGTAATTAAACACTATACAATGATTCTAATACTATTCTGATTCTAGTACTACAGCTTGCATTTTCATTTATCTGAACTACTAAAGTGTATGTCTTTCATATACCCGTTATGTGCATGCATAGACAAAAATTAAATCACTTCAAGCTTTCTATTAAACTCAGTTGTGTAACATTATCTTTTACATATTAAAGAAAAAAAAGGCCCATTTCCTGGCAATGTGTAGATGCAAAGCTAGTTCAGCTCTGTTCATAAAATACTATAATAAAAATCTCTTTCTTTAAAACTAGGAACAACTAGATACTTGAAATGTCTTGATCAAAACTTCCATTAACCCTTTCACATGCCTAAAGAAATCCCAGCAATACTCTTCTTAAGGCCACACAGGTGTTCTTCTCATCTGAATGGATATTATCTAAAAACCTGCCAATGCAATACATGCCCATTCCAACTGTAGTGAAAGGGGTGAGGGTACAAGTATTTTATTGCTAGGAGGAAAAAAAAATTGGTTTATACCATACGGAGCCAAACTGACATCCAGTGATGGGTTCGAGCGATGACAGATTTAGATTCTTTAGAACATCCTAACTAAAGTAATCAGATGTTTGCAGTGAACATGAAATCAGACAAGAAGTGAGGTGAGACGGGCTGAGGGTTTAAGGCAGAGGGAAATGTGCCTACCAAGGCTTATTTATTTATTAATTCTGATTTCATTGGTCACCTTTCTGGAAAGTTTCACGATAAAAGGCATTCATGATTTTTGTGACTTGATGGTCATAGGTGTCAGAATTTCTTCTCAAAATATAAATCCTACAGAAATCCATCTGTGTTCTCAAGAGAAATGCAGCAACATCATACTTTTGTTACAGTCTTTCCAAAGAGTTTTTCCAAATAGCTGTTGGAGACTGTTGCATCAACACCAAGTTGTTTAAATGTCCTTGTCTTTCCATTGACTTAAGTCGGTTTTAGAGCAGGTGCTCAGTATTTATGGAAAGCACTGGTTTAACAGTCTTGGAGAGACTAAAATATTTATTTAACCACAGGATGGCAAATATAAGTACAAGCCTTTCCAAGGTGTATCATCCTTTAATTGTGAGGACCATGTATAGGGATGAGTCAGGTCTGAGTCTACATGCCTCCACTAAGCATATGTACCAGGATGGCAGCTGTAGTGGTGGGTTTTTGAGACGCCCACAGCTGTTCATTATGAACTTGGGAGTGAGACCACACAATCATGTCACACATTAAATGGTAACTACCTTCCATCATTGCTTGAACTGGTGTTGAAAGTTTCATACTTCATCCTGTCCCACAATTATCCTCTTAAATGCACAGATACAAACATACGTGGAAATAATATCCATGAGATAATTTGTAGAGTCATAAGATAATTTGAATTTATCATGCACATTTGACAGGTTCACTTGCACTCTGCTCACTAACCCAGCTTCTAAGGACTTATTCTAACATTTGAAACCACTGTGCAGCTTCAAACAGTTGTGTCATCACTAATGTTGTCAGTAATTTAAATCAAACTTCCACAAAAGTGTTTCCTTCTTTCCTCCTAAATATTGAATTCTCCCATAACCTCCCACCCCCAAAAAACTTACTTTGCGCTGAGGTGTGTAAAAGACTATTATGGCCTATAGCAGGGACAGGTAACCCTGCAGAGCTAGAAATGGGACATTTTTAATGTACAACTAGAAATGAGTTTCCAGGTTCTGCTGCGAGACACTGTGCTTGCTTCCAGTCCTTTAAGGTCCTGAGACATTAAGACAGTGACATTTTCATGTATAGCAAAACTTTTTGGTCTGTGATTGTATAGCACTTAGTACAATCGACTCCTGACCATAACTATGCTAGAGTAAAACAAATATTATTATTTTAGATTAACTTTTGAGATATTTTAAATGCAAGAGTTATATTTTTCTCCTTTGACTCATAAGATAGTACATGTGTACTCCTGGTTATTAAGAGTCTGATCTTACAACGTGCCCAGGACTCTCAACACACAATGAATTGCTCAGTATAATATAAGATTGGGCTTTAAGGGCGCATGGATTTATAGGCTCATAGATAAAAAAAAATATTGCCAATTTTATTTTAAACAATCAGATTATGCAGCATTACAGGGGCCCAAAAACTTTGGTATAATACGGCAGTACAAAAACTAAGGAGATGGGTAGAATAAAAAGAAACTAGATAGACTATATAATGGTGTGGCATAGCATAAAGTTTTGGTTGGCACTTCTTCGTGATAACCTGCAGAACCCCTGGTAGTTTTGCCACCCAAGAGTGGCCAATAACCACGTTTTGTGAGTGGATATTAAAACAATCCCTCAGTTCTCCTGAACTCCTGAAATAAAAAATTATGCTGAACTCTGATGCATGATCATCTCACAGATACCTTGTATTTACAGAACTAGCCAAAATGTTTAAAAAAAACCCCAAAACACTACTGCTATAAACAGTAAAGCCTCTTAGTCAGACTGTGCCCAAGTGAAATTAAGCAGTATCTGAAGTCAGTGACAAAACTTCTGTTGATCTCAGCAGGAAGCGGTCTCAACAACTATCCTAAATCACTGAATGGTCTATGTAGTTTATTCTTCTCTCAAAGTGCATATAACATATAGCATCTATCAATGTTAGTGAAAATTATGCACCCACTCATTCAGGATCTTGTGTACACTGAGCTTAAAGTTTCTCATTGCTGGATAACCATGGTGCAGCTTCACAGGTGGTAGCAATCAGGGGAGCTTTACTGTAAACAAGGAACTTGTGCCTGCCAGTGTTAATATCATTGTTCTGTATGAGCAGGGCTAAATAATAAGACAGTTAAAAAAATAAACCTTTAAGCAGAGGTCTGTTAAATCTCTTCCCTCAAGTTTGACTATATTTTTTAAATATTGTTTTAAAGAAGTGTAACTACCTTCTTTCATCTGCTTTTGGAGACCTTTTAAAGAAAAAAGATGGGGAAATCTATTATCTTTGGATAAAACACTGAAGAGATTCTGGGTTGAATTTCGCTTCCGAATTTGTGAGTTTGCCAGAGGTGATAGAAGCCACAAGGAGTCTTTTTTACCTCCAGCACTATAATGCGGATCCAGACAGAATTTGGCTGCTAGCTTTGAGGCGTGTGGGGAAGGAATGGTCAAGAGGCATTTTAAACCAGGAAAGGACGGAGTAGACATTCCATTCCCTTTTGCATGTTGGGGTAGCTCTACTGGGGAGAGTGCTGTGTGTGCAGCCATATTTTTCTGGTCAGAGTTACACAGCTAGATCACATAAATTATGAGGGAAAGACGCAAGAAGAAGCGATTGAAAGAATAATACAGCAGCCTCAATGGTTTGAATGGCAGAGAGATAAGTTGACCAGCAGTCAACTTTAAGTAACAACAAGGCACCAAAACTACACATCCATTTAAAAGAAGAATAAAGGCAGCAATAATATTTATGAAATTGGTTAATGCCAAAGTATTTCATTAGCAACAAGAAAATCAATAAGGATACAAAATTTACAAGAAACTGAAGATAAAGGCTTTACTAAACTTGTAGGGAAGTTTCTAAATAAATATAACCCCCCTTTGCAACCAGACAAGCTGACAAAATATAGTAAACAATTAATTTTAAAATGCTCAAACTAAAACATGCAAAAGCTATTCAACTATTTATAAAAGATGCTGGGAAACCAGTAGCACAGATGCTTCATTTCCCCTTCTCTATGTAAAACATATGCATTCTTATTGAAATTACAATAAATCTTTCCCTTTGTATTTAATTTACTCTGGCTTCAATTATTACATCCCTCTTTACGTTGATATGTACAAATCCTTTCTAATCTTTTGATAATCAACTTGCTTTTGTTAATGATTAACATTGCACTCATTCCTTCTCACCTTATATTATTATTGCATCAGTTATACTGATTTCCCCAAATAAGTAAAGGTATCTTTCCATAGACATGTTTTCTGCATTACCTAATGAATACTGTGTCTGGTGTTTTGAAAATTTATTCCTTCCCCCTTCAATGCCAAGGGGACAGAAAACATCCATAGAAATACCTCTTAGTAAGCACAGCAGACATAAATGAATCAATAAAATAAAAAATAAAATCTGGAATAATACTGGTTTTGGCTTAAAAAGTCAACATTTTCTAATAGTTACCAAACAGTAATATCTCAAATTATTTCCTATTTATTTAAAATAGGGGGAAGCATCTCAACTACCACTATTTGTTCATGTTGACCTTTAAATGGAGATCATTGTAAATTGTCCTATATTGTGTCAGCACAGTGAAGCCACAAAAAGCAGAAGGCATAAATCTGATTGTTGGATGAGCTGATTCGTTAAAAAGCTTTACTAATTCTTTGGAACATTTTTTTTTTTCAAGCTTCCTAAAAAAAGTCAATCTACGATGATATTCCATCCACCTCACCCCACCAGTCTTCTTCCCTGTTCTTGAAATGACAGGAAGAGACTCAAAATCATTGCTATTGTAGTCATTCACTACCCACCAGTCTCCACTCTCTTGTCAAACCACAACACACTTCTTACTTTTGGTTGATCTACAGTGGAGGGCCTGGCATTAGTAGAATCCTCACTGCTGTGCTCTGAAAATTTTTAATTAATACTTCTGGAAGACACAATGCACTGTGGGGACTAAAGCACCAGAATACAAAGCAGGGAAGCTTTTGACAATGCTGGGTTCTGAAACAGCTCATGGTAGCATTCCAATGAATAGAGGGGAAAGGAGTTGGGAGGAGAGTCCTAACTTCCTCCAGAAAATGATCTGATGAATGGACAAAGCAATGGGGAAAAACCCTTTAACTGCAGCTGAAGGCAGAGCTGGGGGGCGGGAGGGAGGGAAGGATAATCTCATATGGATAGTTTGGGTTTATGCTGGTGGTCAGTAAAGAGAGCCAGGAACTTCCAGACAGTCACAAGACATCGGCCTCAAAGCTTCAGATAAGGTTAGATAAATAAGTGTCTGAAAATTTGGATGCTCATCTGAAACAAACCTCCGAAAAATGTGAGATTCACTAACCAGTGCCTACCAAGAAGATATCATGAGACACACACAAAAAAAAAAGAAAAAAAAAAGGAGGTAAAGAGAATGCATTATTGCCATTAACATCAGAGACATCTAGACTTAAGGATGTACAGAATTTGTTTACACTCAACAGAGGTTCTCTTAACTGCTTGCTATGCCAACTATGAGCGGTGAGGTCAGTGCACCTTCAGGCAGACAATTTCCACATCTTCAGCATAGTCATTATGTACTCTCTGTAAATGTATATATATTTCATGTAAATATTTACAAAAACACATCAAAATCATACTGCGGATATGGAATTTGTCACCATGAGATTGAATGACCTCGGCCAATCATGAGTAGGCTATCAGTGCATAAAAAGGCACCATAAAAAGGTGTAGATAGATTTCAAATCCCCACACTGCAGGATTAGAAATTTAGAAAATGTCTTTAATTTTTAACACAATTTCTAAATTCACTTTGCTTTCAGATTTTAGCACTTGAATCTCATTACACTTAAACTAGTGTAAATCTGGAATAACTCCAATGAAATAAGAAAAGGAGTACTTGTGGCACCTTAGAGACTAACCAATTTATTTGACCATAAGTTTTCGTGAGCTACAGCTCACTTCATCGGATGCATACTGTGGAAACTGCAGAAGACATTATATACACAGAGACCATGAAACAATACCTCCTCCCACCCCACTCTCCTGCTGGTAATAGCTTATCTAAAGTGATCACTCTCCTTACAATGCGTATGATAATCAAGTTGGGCCATTTCCAGCACAAATCCAGGTCTTCTCACCCCCCCCCCCCCTTTTCCAAAAACCACACACACAAACTCACTCTCCTCTGGTAATAGCTCATCCAAACTGACCACTCTCCTTACAATGTGTATGATAATCAAGGTGGGCCATTTCCAGCATAAATCCAAGTTTAACCAGAATGTCTGGGGGAGGTGGGGGTAGGAAAAAACAAGGAGAAATAGGCTACCTTGCATAATGACTTAGCCACTCCCAGTCTCTATTTAAGCCTAAATGAATAGTATCCAATTTGCAAATGAATTCCAATTCAGCAGTTTCTCACTGGAGTCTGGATTTGAAGTTTTTTTGTTTTAAGATAGCGACCTTCATGTCTGTAATTGCGTGACCAGAGAGATTGAAGTGTTCTCCGACTGGTTTATGAATGTTATAATTCTTGACATCTGATTTGTGTCCATTTATTCTTTTACGTAGAGTCTGTCCAGTTTGACCAATGTACATGGCAGAGGAGCATTGCTGGCACATGATGGCATATATCACATTGGTGGATGTGCAGGTGAACGAGCCTCTGATAGTGTGGCTGATGTTCTTAGGCCCTGTGATGGTGTCCCCTGAATAGATATGTGGGCACAGTTGGCAACTGGCTTTGTTGCAAGGATAGGTTCCTGGGTTAGTGGTTCTGTTGTGTGGTATGTGGTTGTTGGTCAGTATTTGCTTCAGGTTGGGGGGCTGTCTGTAGGCAAGGACTGGCCTGTCTCCCAAGATTTGTGAGAGTATTGGGTCATCTTTCAGGATAGGTTGTAGATCCTTAATAATGCGTTGGAGGGGTTTTAGTTGGGGGCTGAAGGTGATGGCTAGTGGCGTTCTGTTATTTTCTTTGTTAGGCCTGTCTTGTAGTAGGTGACTTCTGGGAACTCTTCTGGCTCTATCAATCTGTTTCTTCACTTCCGCAGGTGGGTACTGTAGTTGTAAGAATGCTTGATAGAGATCTTGTAGGTGTTTGTCTCTGTCTGAGGGGTTGGAGCAAATGCGGTTGTATCGCAGAGCTTGGCTGTAGACGATGGATCGTGTGGTGTGGTCAGGGTGAAAGCTGGAGGCATGTAGGTAGGAATAGCGGTAAGTAGGTTTCCAGTATAGGGTGGTGTTTATGTGACCATTGTTTATTAGCACTGTAGTGTCCAGGAAGTGGATCTCTTGTGTGGACTGGACCAGGCTGAGGCTGATGGTGGGATGGAAATTGTTGAAATCATGGTGGAATTCCTCAAGGGCTTCTTTTCCAGGGGTCCAGATGATGCAGATGTCATCAATATAGCGCAAGTAGAGTAGGGGCGTTAGGGGACGAGAGCTGAGGAAGCGTTGTTCTAAATCAGCCATAAAAATGTTGGCATACTGTGGGACCATGCGGGTACCCATAGCAGTGCCGCTGATCTGAAGGTATACATTGTCCCCAAATGTAAAATAGTTATGGGTAAGGACAAAGTCACAAAAGTTCAGCCACCAGGTTAGCCGTGACATTATGGGGGATAGTGTTCTTGATGGCTTGTAGTCCATCTTTGTGTGGACTGTTGGTGTAGAGGGCTTCTACATCCATAGTGGCCAGGATGGTGTTATTAGGAAGATCACCGATGGATTGTAGTTTCCTCAGGAAGTCAGTGGTGTCTCAAAGGTATCTGGGAGTGCTGGTAGCGTAGGGCCTGAGGAGGGAGTCTACATATCCAGACAATCCTGCTGTCAGGGTGCCAATGCCTGAGATGATGGGGCGCCCAGGATTTCCAGGTTTATGGATCTTAGGTAGTAGATAGAATATCCCAGGTCAAAGTTCCAGGGGTGTGTCTGTGTGGATTTGATCTTGTGCTTTTTCAGGAAGTTTCTTGCGCAAATGCTGTAGTTGCTTTTGGTAACTCTCAGTGGGATCATAGGGTAATGGCTTGTAGAAAGTGGTGTGGGGAGAGCTGCCGAGCAGCCTCTTGTTCATATTCTGACCTATTCATGATGACAACAGCACCTCCTTTGTCAGCTAGACTAACACGGCTGTTACTCTGAATCCAATGAAATAGCTACGCTGATGTAATATCCTGAGAAAGGAATCAGGGCCTTCTTTAAGATGTGGTGTTCCTCTTAGACAGCATTAAAATACCACCCTAAGCTTACACAATAAATAAAATGTAATTAACATCTTGAAAATGTAGTGTAGCTGTTTTATTTTCATTCATTATGCACAGCTACGACACTTGTGAAGAACTCCATCACATAAAAACAGTATATGCCCTGAAAGAAAGATGCATACTTTATACAAATTACACCAATATTTTATGTAAGAAGTGAGGCTTTTTCAAAGTTGGATCTAATTCTTTTCGTCACATAACCACTTAAGATTAAATTCACCCCATGTACAGAGAGGCAACATAATGTCAATGCACCACCTAAAACTCATTCCAACCCTGAAAAATGGGAATGAATTTCGTCTCGAGAAAACAAATGTCCTATCAGTAAGCACTGATATTACTTCTATTTCTTCATTAATTCTACTTTTTTATCTGATGCTACATGCTCACTAATGATTTTCATTATAATTATCTATATAGATGAGATGAATTATGCTAGTCACAGTAAAACTATACGTTTAAATGTGTATCCTTTTAAAGAAATATTCGGGGTATTATTAACAGTAAAGAGAATTATTAAAAATGCAGAATTTGATTTATTAACTGTTCAACAGCCTCCACCCAAGCAATGTACTAGTAGGCACAGAAGGGTGTGAGCTTCCTCCTGGTGACTTGTCTGTGACTTTCACACCCTGATTGAAATGTAGAGTTTCTCTCCACATATGTGTGTATGTGCCATATCCATTCAGGTTCAAGTTCTGTGCCACCTATCAGCAGATTCTGATGGTCATGCCATATTCTATTAGCACTCTGTGTGGATTTGAAAGGTACCTGTGTCAGCTGCTTTCCACGAAGCAATGAATTAGGATGAACACATTTATTCCACTCAAAAAAAATCAAATCATATTTTTCTTCCCTGTAATTTCATCAATTTTTTCTTCATCATTGTCCAAAAGAGAAGGATGCAGACAAAAGTTATGATGATTCATTTTCAACATTGAACCGGATGATGAGTTATTCTATGCTGTGGGTTTTATAGTTACTAAGGACCAACAGGATAAATATAGGTTAGATTAATCTTTTCCTTTAAGAAAAAAACAGTGTCTATACAGGTAACAGTCCAACAAAGCCAGCTAGAGTCAGAAATAGGGCAAAAAGATGCTGAATCTTAATCCTGACTTTCAACATTCCCGCTATTCCACTTATTATCATCTCTGGATAGCCAATCATGCCCAATTGTGTGTTGGGCGTGGAAGGCACACAAATGAGACTATCAAAATTTATTAATGCCTTTGACATAAACCAAGTCTTCAGAAGTAAAAAGAAAATGCACTTATCTACTGAATGACCTAGCCCCCAACATTAATGTTACATTACACTGCACCAGATCAACGTCCAATTGTGCATTAAGTGCCTTAATGATGAAATTCAACCTGTTCAAAGGAGGAAAACATGTGCCTTGTTTCAAAAAATAATGCAAATATACTAACTTCATCTGTGAAAGCTGAGATATGTTAGTCCAGTAGTTATCAGGGAAAAAGAAGAGCGCAGTATAGCGAAAACAAGGGTAGATAAAATCACCTCAATTTGGCCACAATTTTTAATGTTCAGTGTCTTGCTCTGAAAGAACCACTGCCTCATTCTAGCAATTTTAAAAAAATGTTACCAAATTCCTTTTTACTCTCTTGCATTTTCTTGCCATTGTTACTCCTTCAAGTAATCCTTTCATTCATTGCTGTGCTGGATTTACAGAGTCCATCATACAGAACTATGTCAGGGTTTGGCTTCCATCCATCTCTCATTCACTGTTGGAATTATGCCAAAGCTGACTCTAGTACTTCAAGAAACGAGTCCAGACACTCTCAGGATGTGAAATTGTTCTCCCTCTACTAGTTCAGGTAACTAAACCATCTTCATCTCTGAAAGCACCTTCCTCTTCTTGCTTCATTTCACAATCCACTGTCTGGAACATTACAAACCCTTATCACAGAAATCATTAGGATGCCACATTATGACATAGTAAATTAGGGAAAAGAAGACTAATTAGGAGGAAAAAAATCTATTCACATACAAATATATTGGTAATGAATTAGTGAGAAAGGAAAATACAGAAAACGTATATTCTCAGACTTAGCAAAGAACCCAAGGAGTGGCAGGAGAGGGAAGAGGCATCGGATTTTGTTCCCTTGACCTAAGGCTCCTGGGGTGGCTCTGTCTCTGACGTAAATTGGATCAGTCCCTTACACTCTGGAAGAGGATGGCAGGAGAATCCTGAACTGAAGCAATAAGGCAGCAAATCTGAGCACCAAAATTTTCACTTGATACAATTGTGGAGCAGGTATTGAGTTTTAAAAGGTTGTTATTTATCTGGAGATGACATAATTGATTTGTCTCGAACGACCTTTTGCACTATAAAACAAAGGCTTTTGAGAATATACCACACCCACCTGCCTCAACGGGTGGGGAACTTGCTGGGGCAAATGGCCAAGGGGGACAGCCCCAGCAGTGATGGAGACACACACTTGCTGAGAAACAGAAGGTAGCTCCTCCCCTCACCTTGAGGTCTCTGAGCCCATTGGCCAGTTGGTGGGGAGGGGGGTGAGAGAAGAGTGGTGCATTCCTCAAATCTCAGGATTTAACAGGGACACAGGTAATGCAGTGCCTCTTTTGACTCCATTTCAGCACCCCCTACCCTATGAGGCCTACAAAGGTACCTCTGTTGTGAGCTCAGTTGTAAGAAGTGAGCGAAAGTTCATAAAATGTCGTGATAACCTATAACAATAAAATGTCAATGAGTAAAGGTATGAAAGGAGACAGAAAGACTGAATTAGTCCAAACAAAAAGGTCTATTAATATGATTCAAGGACGGTGTTAAGATCATTCCTGGTAAACAAAACAGTGTAAAACAAAAAATTAATAGACCAAAATATGTCCAATACTAAGCCTAAATAAAATAATGAAAGGATGGATTAGTCTATCCATTACTTCCTTTTGGAGTCCCTTTAATAAAAAACACAACTTCAGATGAAAAATACATTCACCATAAGGGCTGCAATCCCTACCATATTCTGGGACCCCACACCCTCCCCATTCTAATCCTGAGAGATGTTCTGACCAGACCAGGCCAAAAAGAAAGGTATCCAGATGGCATCATCACCTCCACCTACTAAAATGTGACTGCCACCTTGGATGTGAGACTTTTTCTCTCTTTCTTTGCTCTCTACGACCCCCATGTAATTTAATTTCCTACCATATTTCTTCTCTTTCCTATCTTTTTCTTTTTTCTTTCTGTCTAGCAAGAGGCTGGCTTAGCTGACCAAAACTGCATATTTTGCAACACTGCTGTAAGCCTGTGACCAGAGAGGCAACTAAAAACAATGCCCTAAAAACGAGCCCAATGTTGGTAGGAGTTTGCCAAGCCTCAGAGTAGCTACCAAGACATGTGCTGGGCCTGTTTTTACAGTAGTAAGGTTGCAAGTAAACGTCAACCCCAAAGACAGAAGCTGCATTTTCTCTCTTTGCTTTCTTTTCTCTCCCCTTCTTTGTGTGTTCCTCTTGTTTTGTCTTTTATAAAACAAAATCAAACTTTTCGAGCAGCAAAACCAGCTCCAACTCCAACTAACTTCTTTTCTCCCTACCTCAAAAAAAAATTACCATCTTTAATACCATCTAAAAACTGTCCAACAAAACTTACTTTCCTTCTAAAAACTCTCCAGCTTTAAAAAACTACATAAAATGTTATTGAAATAAAAGCCTTACTTGATATTTTAAATCTCAAAGATTTTAGTTTCAGAGTAGCAGCCGTGTTAGTCTGTATTAGCAAAAAGAAAAGGAGTACTTGTGGCACCTTAGAGACTAACAAATCTTTTGAGCATAAGCATCCGATGAAGTGAGCAGTAGCTCACAAAAGCTTATGCTCAAATAAATTTGTTAGTCTCTAAGGTGCTTTTAACAAGTACTCCTTTTCTTTTTTTTAAAGATTTTAGTTGTTTTTCTTTCTTTTCTATAGCTTTAATCAAAAGTTAAAAAAATAAGTGTTTTACTGTAAAACTAAAAAAGCTAAACTCTCAAAATAATAAACCCCAAATCTTGTATAACACCATTTAATGTGAAACAGTCACTAAAGTTATGTCTACTTTGCAATTAAAAACCCATGGCTGGCAGACTTGGGCTTGTGGGGCTTGGACTAATGGACCAGAGCTCAAGCCCGAAAGCCTACACTGCAATTAAACAGCCCCTTAGCCTAAGTCAGCTCACACAGACCAGTCATGGTTGTTTAATTGCAGTGTAGATATACTCTAAGTTGCGTTAGTAACTTTAACTTTTTATTATCTCTAAATTAATATGATGCTACCACCCTGAAATAAAAAATGGGATCTGGCTGGCAGATGCTATGGGTCCAGCTGGTCAGGAAGGAATGTTTTCTCCCATGGGGCCAATTAGCAAAGGAGTTTTTTCACCTTTGCATATCTTTGAGCCACAGTGGGCTAAGTGGGAATGCACTTAGTATCTAATTGAGGAACTTGGTTGAGTTGGTAATTCGTAACAACCTGCAGCTGGTTTCCAGTGTGGTTAAAAGGATAAAATGAACAGTTCACAGAGATAATAGACATGGGAGTTTAGTGATGGGCCTAGGGCTTATGGCATAGGGTGAGACCTTGTGGCCTTCAATGGCTCAGGTCAGACCCCATGGCCCTTGTGGGCTCAAGTCCCCACCCTGCTGCACCTTCTGTCCCCCTAGTTTGAGGGGAGAGTGCTAGGACTCACAGGGAGCTGAGTTCTGACTATAGGCTGAGAGGAACCTACCCCAATTTACAGGTTTTATGGTAGGAGCTCTGTAACCCCTGCACTGGGACCATTTAAATGCTTGGTATAGGAAAGTAGGATTGATGGCAGGTAGTGCCCCTCCCGTGTATTTACATTTAATAAAAAGTTGCAGCCTGCCACTTAAAATTCATCCACGTGTCTGCACTAGATCAATAGCAAATGTGTTAAACATTTAGTGAGTCTTAGATTTTATGGAATAAAACCAAGAGACCTACCTCTGGAAAAGTTAGCAGAATTTCAGAACATTCTTTTACAGACTATATTTATGCCTTTTAGTGAAATTTTGTGTGTGATCTTGATCACCTAATGTGAGCACTTCCCCTAATCTACACTCTGAGGTTGATCACACTTCCTCTCACACAACATTCTCTTTTCTTTTGGAGTAAAGAATAATATTAGGCATTTATACAGTGATTTACAGAACCTAAGGCAGAGTCATGTCTCACTTGGAAAATTAACCCATTTGTCCCGATGTATTTATATTTTTTTCTACCGATTTCAGATAAATCTTGGCACTGATTCTATCGTACTAAAATATGCATCAGACCCATTTTGGCCTGGATAAATGGATTGTGCACTGAGTTGCTCAATCCTGAGTAAGGTTGATCTAAAGCAGTCTTGACAGGTTGAGAGTATTGGCATTGATTGTAATGTTGCAGATAATACCCATAAATGATCAGCATATAATTGATTTTGGCAAGATCAAAATGTTTATTTTGCACACTTACCTTAAGCAGACCCAATATTGTTTTTGATGTTAGTTCTCTCACTCTTCCTTGTTTATACCATGTAAGTGTAATAGTTTGAAAATAAAAAGTCTGGCTCTTGCAATTTGGTCTTTTATCATTAGATGAAAATTGATTTTTCTCCTGTATAGGTGAAATCCTGACCTCTTTGAAGTCAATGGTAAAACTTCTATGTGACTTCAACAGGGCCAGGATTCCACCTTTTATTACTAATGAAACCGCTATGATTTAACTTTGCTTATTTTCTTGTTTGTGTAATAACATTATAGAGTATGTCAGTCATGCATATGCACAGTTCTGAGAGCAGTTAGATGGTTAAGAAACTGAAGAGTACCTCAAATATTGCTTGTACCCTACGAAAGTAAGTTAGTTATTTTAATTTTTCTTGGTGACAATAGAATATCCCCCTCAAAACAAAATTGAATATTGCATAGTAGGGAACAGACCTGACTATGAAGTGGGTACACAAACTAACCTGCAGTAACAGGCTATTTCTATTTCTTATTCTGTAAAAAATAAGGTAATGCATATTAACAGCCTTAACTATTTCACAACATCTATCCGACTTCTGCTGACCATTGATATATAATATAATACCCTGAAACTAAGTGAGTGAAATACAACAAAGCACATAACTCTAATGATGATATGTATCATCTTTCAAGAGATGGAAAATCAGGTTATCAGTTTATTCTCCCCCTCTTCACCACCAATTTTTGACTGAACCCATACCCATCAGTTTAAGTGCAAACAGATTATTCTCTCCTCAGTACTAACAAAACAAAACATGGAAGATTGTACATTTAAGGGTTTAAGCTCAGGAGAATCCATTATTTGTATTCTAGTTTCAAATCAAGGCATTTCTTTCTGGAAACAGTTGTATTCAATGTTCATTACACAAGGCACATGTGTGTTCTTTCAAAACAATGAAGATTGAAATCCAGTAATAAGAATTTCATAAAGTACTGAAGAAGATATAAGATGCTTCAGTATAATACAGCATTCCAATATAACAAAATATTGCAAAGTTACCTTTAGACTTGTAATTAACTATATGATTTCAAAAGAGACTAAGGCAAGTCTCAATTTTTTTAATATTGATAGGGAAAAAAGTTATTTATGTAATGCAAAGATAGCACTGCCCAATACAACTCATCAGTGATAGAGGTGTTTAGTCCATACTTTGGGACTTTTTAATAAATTCAGTGCATTACAGGATCAATAAACCTTGTAGATACCAATTTAAAACTATCCAGTAATTTCTTTCCCATTCATAAATAGCCTTTCCCTCTTGATGGAATTGTGAAACTCTCACTTTTGCTAATCAAAATTAGGCATGTCACCTCTGGTTATATAAAAAAAAAAGTCTTTCTCAAATGACCTCAATCATGACTGAAAATTTACTATCAAGACTGGATTTAGGGGACACAAGCTGTTAAAGGGGAAGATTGAGTTGCCTCTTCCTTCTCTGGTGTGGTTGGATAGAGAATTCCAGTCACCATATCAGTTCTGTTTTGGACAACTATGTATACATGGCAATAAACTCAGACTTAGTCATATTAGTTAAAATGACACCAAATACACAACATAATAATGAAAGTAAATAGTCCCAAATGATGTAAAGAGACAAAATTTTAAAAAAATCATATAGAAGTATAAAATTTTCATGAATTGTGCAAGAAAGTATTTTAAGAGTAAAAATCTACAGATTTGTAAAGACATAGTCAACCGCTATTATCTAACAAAGAACAAGAAAAAGTATTCAACAGCAGAAAGCATATTGGAGGACGTGAAAAAACATGGTAATTCAATGTATTAAATAAAAATGCAACTGTCACTTCTAGTTAGTGTTTTTAAGGCTCATTCAATTAGAAGAAAATTATTGTTTTGCAACTTTAGGACAAACTGTTGTATGCAAAACTAACTAGAAACTTTACTTTTGGACTATACTGAATGTGATTGTTACCTTTTGTAAAAAGGAATTAATGTGTATTTCATAAACACAGTGCAATTTATTTTGCTATTTCTAGTTTTGTGTATGTGATTCATGTATATATAATAAAGAGAACTCTCACATTCCCACATAAATCTGAAGATTTACAGACATCCATTTTTTAGGCTTAGTTAATAACATACTGCTAATATTCAGATGAGAAGATGTCAAGTGTAGCTGTCAAAACGTTTTAAAATAATTTTAATAAACTCTAACAAAATTACTTCAGAATTACTGTTCTGTGGGAGAAATTTTCTAGAAGAGCAAGTAAAACACAAATAGCAAGCGATATGAATTGTTGAATATATATTAGGGCTAAATTCTGCCAAAAAATAACTTGCATGGGAAATTTTTGCAAGTACCTCAGAGAGTAGAATTTGGACTTTAGAAGCTGCCTTAAGAATCTCGCTTTTGTTGGCACACAAGAATAATTAAGCAAAGAAATATGACAACTAGTGCATATCTGCTAGTTTTAGCATGAATCCAAAGGCTGAGTGACTTTAGACACTTAAGTGTAATAGTAACCTAGAAATATACTCCCTACGTTTAAATTATTATCATCATGTAGTAGTATTTATGGGGGTAAAAAAAGGAATATAAGAATACCACTTCTTTTGATGAGTATTATTTACATTGATATAATATCATTAATATCAAATTATATACAGAGAGACTGATTTTCAAAGGTCTTAAAGCATCTGCAGCTCCCATTGACTTCATTGGAATTTGTGGATAGTCGACATAAAATCTCCATTTTCAGTTATTCAGTAAATCACTTGCACTTCATGTGCTGCACTGGCTACCAATTGATTTCCAAGTGATTTTTTTTAGCAAGATGATAATGAATGTTGAACACAGAAATAAGGGGCTAAATTTTGTCCTGAGACATGTTTTCTCTATGTGGGGTTTGCCTAGAAACATCCAAGCATAAAATTTAGCCTACTGTGTTTATTTCATTACATATGTGCCACCACTGGGGTGGGAGGAAAAGAGGACACATCTTTTTACTATTCTGTTATCTCCCACTCAAGGTGGTTTCAAGTCCTGTGCAATTTTATTCCTGATGTGCCTGTTTCATCATCTTTAATATGCATTTTCAACATATCCAAGTTACCATCCTCTCCCAAGATGAGCTTTCCATAGTTGCCATTTGCTCTCAGACATGATTCTGTTTAATGTACTGGACATGTATTTCTATGTAAATTGTCAAAATGGGAGTAAAGAAAATACTCAATGGATTTATTTGAAACTCTTTTTTGTTAACGAGAGGGGATACTGTTGTATTCCTTTTTCCCCTTACTTTCTACCTTATAGCTACATTTAGGCTTGGCAGAATTCAATTTTTTTTATGTATTTTCAACAAATAATATCAATATTCATCTTAAAGCATTTTTAATTTTTTATATATTTACATTTTCACAGTTGCACAAAATTATGGGTTTCAAGCATTGTCATTGAGATATAAAATGCTTTATGACTGTTCAAACACTAGTGTCAACATCACATGTCAAAATGTACAAAGTAAACATCCTTAAATTAATCTCTTATAAATTCTCAAAAGCAGCATTTTTCTCACTTTGCCTATCTGCACATTTTGATATTCAATAGAAAATTTTCATTGGTTTGTGTGTGTTTGGTAAAATCAACATTTACTGACAAAATCTAATCCTTCCAGACCTAACCACACTACATATTGCTGTCCAAAATAGTGAGAGAACTCTCAGAGATATAGAACATTAGTGGCTTCATACTGGATAATATTTCAGCAGTAACATCTCTGATAAATAATCACATCTCTACTACCTGTGCTAAAGAGAATCAACCCTTAAATAATGACGCTTGTATTCTTTTGACTGCACAAAAAACTGGGGTCAAGTGAAATCTGGGGAGCAAAATTATTCTGATTTGATACTAATATATCCTAATTCTGTGCAGCACACTGACAAAAAAAAGTCTGAAGTTTCTTGTTATCGTTACTTTGAATTAATGAAGTTCCAGCAATCTCAATCACAATGTTAGCTGTTTATGCAGAATTTTACCAGCCTATCATACTACATATATTCACTGTGATCACACTGAAGTTCAAAGACTGTCTTTGAAGCCAGAGATGGATTACAGTTTTGTAGGGCTCTGAGCCAGGACAAATGGGAGCCCCTCCCAACCCCTTCAATCTGCAGTCCCTGCCAGGGAGTGGGGTCAGGGCGTGGGGGCTTGCCCCACTCTGCCAGCCCGCCGCTCCTACCAGGGACCTGGGGGCTTGCCCCACTCCCCCTGCCTGGTGCTCCTGGTGAGGGCCAGGGTTGGGAGTTTGCCCCACTCCCCCTGCTCAGTGCTCCTGCCAGGGACTTGGGTTGCATGTGGGGGCGCCCATTTTTCCAGAGCCCCCCAATTGGTCTGGGCCCCGTTGAGCCTGTGGCTAATCCACTACTGTCTGAAGAACTTACACAAGTTTCAGTGTCAGTGATTTATCATAGATCACTTTCAATTAGTAGGCTCTTTATGGCACAGACCTAATGTCATTGGGATCTCAATAAGGAAAGGAGGATCTCCTAACTGGCTTACATTTTCTTTTTTAATACTTTCCCTTTATTTATGTGTATTTCACTGTTGGCTTTATTTGGTGATTTGCTTTTGGAGGTAATATGGAAAGTCTCTGAGGAATTACTTTTTAGTTGAAGTCAGCTTGCATTTTAATGAATAGCTTGAGTGCACCACTTATATGATTAGCTTTGCATTTTTAAAGTGTTTCACAAACACTAATTAATCCTCACAACACCCCTGTGAGGTAGGTGAATATTATCCTTATTTTTTTTAAAAAAATTGCACAATGTAAACCTCTCATCAACTCAACTGTTAAGTGAGTTGCCAAAGGTCACACAATGAGTCAGAGTTAAAGCCAGAGCTGTGAGCAGTAAACAAGGACTTCCATTTCGTCTAGTCCCATATTTAAACCATTAAAACATGTTGCCTCTCATAAATTTCAGTACCTACTGTAAAAATCTAGTCATATTTTACATGGGTGCTGTCATTGCCATTCTAAACACAGCAAGTTATGATTCATCATTATGAAGAGAAGAAAGCTTAAGAAAAGTTACATTATGCACATGAAATTCCATTGAATAACTGCAGAATTCATTTCATATACAGATATTAGTGGATGGATTCTTGTGTACAATAAGAAGCATTTTTAAATCTAACCTTATTTAAAAATATTTAACTATCTTAAAATTATGTTATAGTGATTGGTGGGTTTAAAAAGACTAAAGAAGTCAATAAAAATAAATTTTATTGACTAGTTTAAATAATTATACCTTATTTCCTTATTTAACTTCTTCTCCATATTTTGACACAGAAAATATCACTTTTATTGTTTTCTTAATACAGTTTTAAGAGTGTATACAATTCCTGTGTTAACATGCATGGCAGATTACACAAACTGCACAATGTAAACAGAATATGCATATATAGATAACATGTATGCCCTTACAATCCATTTCCTTATTAAAGGTACACATTCATTAGAAAAAAAAGACCAGTTTATAAGATACAGTGTCTCTTGCACCAGCTTATTGTCAAGTTTTAATTATATTTGATTGATCACAATCATTAAGTTTAATATTAAACGTAATAAGCTTACCAGAGTAATCAGCTGGAACAAGAGTTACTGTGTAAACAAATTTTAATATTTCTTTCATTATTTCTGTCAATTGCCCATATATCCCCAGTGCTATTCTTTACACAGAATTTTAATCAAAAAGATAAGCATATGCTTTGAGAAACTTAGTGCACGGAAGAAAGGACTTTTTGGAACAAAAAAGTGTGCATCATCACTTATTTGTTGGACAAAGATTTTTATTGATCTTGCCCAACATTTGTAAAATAAAGCATATTTTAATCATATATGCATCTTTCCATTATCCTATGGATATGACCCATCTGTAATCAAGATGCAGTAACACAAAATTTCAAAGTAAGTATTTTTGTGGAAATGCCTGTTTGCCGCTATAAATTCTGTAACAGCACGTCATGTGAACAACTTCTTTGGTATCAATGATTATTTTCATGAGTAAAATTCCCCATATTAATATAAAATCAAAGCCCAGAAAGAAGCGAGCACAGAAGTAAAGATCAGATGACAAATACTGACAACCATAAGGAAATTTTTTGCATATTGTACAAGTTGAACTTTGAGATGAAATGAATATGTTGCATGGTGTCTGTTTGTATTAGGTACCTGAAACAGTGACAACTTTAACCTCCCCACCCCTTTATTATCCAGGTCTTGAAGTAACCATTATACCTTACGTATGATTAAATTGTTCATAGCCATTACGAAGAAAAAAGATATTTTATAAACGGATGGTTTCACCCTCTGAATTAACAAAATACAATTTCTGAGTAAAAATTCCTCTGATATTTGAAGTGTTTGAAGAAAGGCCACGCACAAGTAGTATAAGAAGAAATTCTGCAATCTCTTCCTAAGTGGGTATATTATACACTATGAATAAATAAAAATCAGAATTAAAGTTTGCATGGGATGGTAGTTTGAAAGTAATGCATTTTGTTTCTGAAGTACATGTTTACTGAATAAAATAAATGCATGGCAATCTGACAGGTTTAAACTGGTAATGTTATGTAAAAACAATGAAGCAACCAAATCAACATGATTTTTTCATTGCTAAGTTTTCTGTCTTTGGTCAATTTTAAGGGTATTTTTAGAACAAAAGGAAACACAAGCTCTTTCATATTGGAATATAAAATTTCTCCCACTTGCTGACAACAGATTTTTTTTATTAGAAGAGTTGACATTGCACCTAGAACTCTCATTGTTAGTAGGATTCTATTAGCAGTTGCAAACATATAGGTTTGCCAGTAACAACTCACAATTTGTGCATAGTTGAGTCTTCGAAACTGAGCAAATTTGCTCTCAATATCTCGCCAGCGCTTGCTGAGCTGTATCAGGGTTGGCTCCACTGCTTTTGCAGCCCCATTCTTAGACAAGCGATCAGCTTGCCTGTGCACCGCATTCAGATCTTCTTTCTTCTTCTCCAATTCTCCATCAATTTCCTAGTGAGCAAAACCAATACATGGCCCAGAGCAATTAGCTAACTAGATTAATCAATTTCGAATTAGCAAAATACGTCTGTCAGAACTTCCATTTCAAAGATTTTCCACTTTATTGTTACAAACAAAAATGTACAGTCAAGTCTTATTTTACATGTAGACAAAACAAACAAAACTAAGATTCAAGAATCTCCCTGCTGGCTGGCTTTTGAGATACTACTAGTTAGTGTACACTGAAATCTATTAACATAGGCCAACAATCTATTTTTTCTACTTCTCCCTAGCACTGTGATGGGCAATTGGAGAGATCATTCTTACCTATTAGGGTTAACATATTAAGTACACACAGCTGTTTAGAGGGTGTGCAAATAGATTAGTTTACTTCTTTTTAACTTTGTGGGAAACTCAGAGAATGAAGCAAAGGAAGATGATGCAAAATAAACCAGAAAAATCTTTTGATATGTGAATAAATCTATTGAATTTTGACAGTGACATATGAATGTTTTGATGAAAATGAATGTGCTAATATGAGAAAGAGGTCATCCATATACCGATAAGTCATTTGTTCATCTGGAACAAAGATACATAAAGTCAATTACAATTTTTACTAGAAAACACTTGATATTTCTTAATACAGTGCACACTGTCTGTTATTGATAGAAGATTTTATTTAGTGTGTTTTATACCACTTGCATGACATTCAGTATAACATTTACAAGAATACAAGAAACAATATCTACAACAAAAGAAATATGTCAGTTTACTCAGACTGTCAATATGTATGCTATAAAACAAGAAAATAAAGTACTGCTGTATTTGTGTGTGTGTAATATAGAGTTTTGTTGTATTTGCTGTCTTTTAAATGAATAAAACAGTGTGCCAAAAAATCTACCATCATCATCCCAAAACAACATTACCTTTAGCTTCTGTTCATCTTTGGGGTCTGGTAGACTGGCTAACTTTTTCTCAATGTCATCCAACCATTTCAATAGGTCATCAGCCTGCCTCTTGTACTGATACCACTGATGAGAAATCTCTAAAGCCTTTTTTCTTCTTTGAGACCTCAAATCCTGTTCACAGTGCAGACATTATTAGAATATCAATAAAAGATTTACAATATACATGTTGGCATGTGTGTATACTGTAGGAAATAAATGAAAAATACCTAAGGACATTAGCTCAGTTTTTAAATTAAATTCTGATAAGATTAACTGAACACAGTAGTGTATTTTCCTGAATCTATCATAGGAAACTTTTACTATTGAGGGAGGCTTTATAAGTCAGTCATGTTTACATGCTGAATGAT
This sequence comes from Eretmochelys imbricata, assembly GCF_965152235.1. Taxonomy (NCBI): domain Eukaryota; kingdom Metazoa; phylum Chordata; order Testudines; family Cheloniidae; genus Eretmochelys; species Eretmochelys imbricata. Next base: position 149,880,016 of record NC_135572.1, read on the forward strand.
TTGTTGAGGAAATTCACCAATATTCAGAGAAGTTATGACTGAAGTACTCACTAGAGAGCTGAAGATTTAACCCAATTTAAATCTAGTCATAGGTGAGCTTCCCACTTTGTGACATCTTACCAAACTCAAGTCTGTGAAATACGGAAGGCTACTCAAAAGAAAACCATCTCAGTGCAGAGATTTATTTTATAGAACTAGGCTTTTTTATAAGTAAAGAACAATTTACACATGAAAATTCTGTCTCATGTTTATGACTTTGATGGGTCTAACAGTCTATTCTCACACAAGAATACACTAAGTTTAAGGTATTGCCTAATTCTAACTTGTGCATACAATATTGCAAAGGATATTTCATGATGCAATAAAGATTCAGATTTTTGTTTTACTTTAATGTTACAAAAGGACAGAATGTGGAGTTCAGTGAACACTACCTGTACTATTATTGTTACTTTGTAAATGGTTTACTTACCATTAACAAAAATGTTACTTTATTTCCTATACGTTTTATATGAAATAATACTCTGCTTGAATTTGCTTAAACTGTTCGATATTCCGTTGAGTTTTATCTGTCAAGGCTGAACGCCTTTATTGAGTCCCCAAAAAGAAAATCAATCACACCAGTCCTTGTAAACACAGCCAGTAATGATCTGGTCAATAGCATAGATCTGAATGCTGCTTTATCATAATTAAAGGCAATACATTACAGTTCTGCAAATGGTTCTCTTAGTTCATCTCAGTATAAATTATGAATTACATGCACGTGGTTTGGTTTCCTCAAAGGAAAACCTTCAAGTTTTCACTAAAATATATAGAACACCATAAGGTCTTCAGGCATCCTTTTAGTGACCTCATAAAAAGCTGTGAAAAATTGCGAAAAATCCACCTGGAAAGCAAAGATGCTATTTTGTTAATAAATAATAATCAAGTGTAAGCATGTCAAACCCCCAAAGCCAAAGAGAGCTTAGTGACGACTACTGAGAGCGGTGGGGAGGGTGAAACCATAATGGTTTTGATAATTTGGATTCAAATACTCTCTCAGTGATAAGAACTTAGGAAATGACAAACTGGATCCATCCAGTGGTGCATTGTGTCCAGTAACCTGTCTCCTATATTGACTAGGAGATGCTTCAGAGGAAGGCTCAAGAAGCCTACAGCAGGCAGCGACTGGATGATCTGCACCTGGGGAAAGTTTCTAACTTCTAACCCCCACTTAAGTAACGGTTGTCTTAGATCCTGAAACGTGAGGGCTTACATGATTATATATCATTTAAGAATTAATATTCAAACAACAATTTTTTCTTCAATCCCTGGCTGACCCCTGATAAAACCTTAAGTAAATAAATAGCTCTTGGGAAGAATCTACACATGTTTTTTGTGGGACCTGGTCCTTTCTTCTACGAGTCAGCATGATTCAATAACTTAGTTCCCAAAGTTACCTTGTTCTTCCATGGCATCTCACTGGAACACAGCTTTGATTTTAAATTACTATAGGTAACGAAACAATCTTGATGCGCAATATGGCATAGTGATTTGCCAACTCAAGCAATAGCAATGAAGAAAAGGAACCTCCATTGATGGGTTTTAAGTTAGGCACTAGAAGGTGGTGTGGTTAATCATGAATGCCTTTCCAATGCAAAACAACTCTCCCTACAGCCCAAAAGTGGGTGGCTTTCATGATATATGGTTCCTTGAATGCATTGCCAGTCTTTTTAATTTCTTCTCCAGGGACCCAGGTGCTTACTGCCTATTAAGCTTGTCATCTTGAGCAATTAGGCTTTGCTACTAGATTGTTTATGGGCACAGTTACCGGATGGATGCATCCCCAGCACTGACCAAAAGAGCATTTGGCTGAGCTGTGGTGCTCTGGAATTCAGCCCCTTGGTTGCCAGATTCAGTGAGGCCTGTGACCCTATTAGCACCTCAATGACAGATAGCAAGGCACACTCTGGTGTGTAACAGTAAATCTCAGCTGACCTGACCAACTAAATAAAACTCACACACTGTTGTCACAATATTCATTTAAAATGTGTCTTGTAAAATATCAGGCAAAAACTACCATCACACTGGTCATTAATATCATTGTGAAATTTATGTAACAACACTGTATGTGAAATTATGGATACTTTCTGATATTATGTTTCCAAGACTGTAATCAGGCCAAGAAGGCAAAACTGTTTTTCTCCCCCAAAAAAGGAGAAAGGCAAACACCACTTTAGCTCAATTGCAAATCGAGCCAGGTGTGAACGAGACAAGGACAATAAGCTATTTATTCACATCAGAGATTGTAGGAAGATCATTCTTACTGTAAAACACAGGAGACTGCAAAACAAATGTAAGAGGACTGTCCCCTTTCTAAAAGTCAGTGGGGGTGTTTTGGTTGGTTAGCTCCCAGTACCAAAAGAAAGGGGAAGGGTCAATGGGAAATCAGAACCCTGAGACTGACAGTCTCCAGGAACAATGGGGAGAGGCCAATGCTCCAGGTCAACCTGATTGACAGGGCGGGCAGGCTAATGAGGGAGTCAGGAGGCCGGGGGGTCCCATCCTCTGGAATTGCCTGGATCAGATAGAATGGGGCCGAGTTAAGGAGAAAGCAGGAGCGTGAGCTGAGCTGGGGAGCCGGGCCGTGCCAGCCAGAAGGGACAGAAAAGCAGCCCAGGAAGCAGGTCAGTGCTGGGAGCAGAGTCACAGAAGCAGCCCACAGAGCAGACCTGTGCGGGGGTGGGGGAAGAGCCGGGGGGCCAGGGAAGCAGCCCAGGGAGCTGGAGGCAAAGCATCAGCAGTGCTGAGGCAAAGTAGAGCTGGAGCTGGAGCAATCCGGAGCTGGGTGCAGTGAGCAGCAGGAGAGAGTGAGAGAGAGCCTGGGCTGCGGGCCCAGTGCAGGGAGACGCCCCCACCCAAGAGGCCTTGTAGGCCAGATTTGGAGGGGAATCGTAACCCCAATGTCGTGGAGGCGACACTGGAAAGAAGGGTCCTGCCACCTAAAGCCTGAAGGCGTGGCCACCACTAGAGCAAGGATCCCTGCAGCACAGCCAGAGTCTAAGAAGGAGGCCTGGGACTTGTGAGGAACAGACTGAACTTTCCTTACATTGCAGAGACCCTGGTTGTGATCTCCCCATGCCACAGAGCAGGGTTCTGTGTTTTCCTTTAACCTTTCTCATGTTTTCCTTCTTTTTTTTTTTTAACTGATTGATGTTTAATAAATTGTATTTGCTTTGAACTGTATGTAATGATCAGTGGGTCAGGGAAGTGTCCAGAGCAGAGAGAGCACTCTGGAGTGGAGATACCCTAGCCCCTGCCCTAAGTGACCACCACAAGGTTGGGGGTCGAGCCCCTCCCCAGGAATCCTGGGCCCAGCCTTGTTGGGGTTACAAGGACTCTTCTACACAGGAGAGTGGAAGGGGAGCTCTCGAGGTCAGGCAGGCCTCTGGGTAAAGGAAGTGGAAGCGAGGACTCAGATCCTTTCGCTAACCTGTTTCACCAGGGTAGTGTATAAGCCAGGAAAGTTCCCCACAATAGCAGGACCATTCCCCCACTTACACAAACATGGCGTCAGCTCCCTAGTGGACTGAACACAGAAAGCTGAGTCCTCAGAGAGCTTCCTGGCTTTGAAGACAAAGATAAACTTGGGGGCCATAAGAACCTGTTGAAAGACTTTGGGGTATCAATCACCTGAAAGAACAAAGCAGCCAGCGCTTTGTATCTGTGAAAGATGGGACCAGCTAAAACAGGCTGGTGAATGTTGATAGCTTGGTGTGAGTAAGAAAACTCCCACAGGCAAAGCTAGTTCTTGCTAGAATTAAAAGTTTTAGACATTAGAAAGTGTGTTACTTTTGTTTTTGTTTTTTTTTTTGCAATTCTGCAATGTCTCTTTCACTCTTGCTCAAAATCACTTAAATCTCTATTCTTTGTTAATTAAGTTATTGTTAGTTTTACTAATGCTGTGTGTTAAGGTGCCGTGTATAACAGCAGAGGTAACAAGCTGTTCTATGTAGAGGATCTTTTGAGGCAGTGAACTTGCTGTTATCTCTGAGTGTCCACTAAGAGGGACTAGCCACCGCAGGGGAGATAGTTTGGGGAAACTAAGGTCCGGAAGGGCTGTTGGGGTCACCTTGCAAGAAGTAACTGGGTTGATGGAAGCCAGGGTGAGACCATCGTGCTGGAAGCAGGCTGCTGACATCAGGGCTCTGAGCCAAAGCTGCACAGCACAGAGGCAGCCAAGATTACATGGCAGGCAGTGAGAGAATCTCTTACTGGTCTGGGTGAACTCCTACAGCGAAACAAGGGTCCAACTATCTTAGCATAGTTATGCAAAATACAATGTTCTAGTATTGCCACTAAAATCATACAGTGACTGTAACTGTCAGATAGTTAAGGCATACAGTGCTAGCAAGATTTACTGTTTTTGTTCAGTACAAAAGTTAAACTGAATGAGTGAAAAATCCCTCAAAATTAACGTTATTTATGACAAATGATTCTAACTAAGGTCAGGGGACTAAAGGGCAGTAGGTGAAATATTTACAATGTATGCTGAGTTATAAAAATATAGTTAGGCAACTGAATCCTTCTAGTCTAATTGTCAACAATCACCTGAGTGTAAAGTTACAGTGTTCTAGGGACAAAACATTACTTTTTAACTGAGATGTTTAAAATAACCTTTTTTGTTACCCATCAAGATATTGAAAACATTTGACCAGAAATGTGGAAGCAAATATGTACATATAGTAGAAACTATTTAAAATTATTAGGCAGCAAAAGAATAATTGTTTCATTTATCCAAGGAAAATACTGCCCTGCAACAAAAAATAATACGTTATTTTAGGAAACGGGTTCACAAATTTAACTCCTATACCTTGAGAGCATTATGTTTAGTCTGCAACAGCTGTTGCTTTAACTTTATTTCCTCTCGTTTTCTCTCATCTGTGATGCTTTTCTGTAGAGTGTCTCCCCTTTGCAGTAATTCTTTTAGAGTACCCTCATTGTCTTCACTCTGATTAAAAAAAATAACAGGTATAACGTGTATTTTAATCTAATTAGTAACTAAACACACCCTAGGAGACACACATACATAAAAATCCTACACAGTCACAAGGGAAATACTCACCTTGTGTGTGTGTGTAACCCACACACCTTCTGGGTGTGGTGGTATGTCCCATCTAGTGGCACTGAGACCACTGAGAGAGAGTTAAATGAGTCTGCTCTACAGCCTTAGCTAACAGGCAGTTGGCTTTTAGCTCAGGCTGTAGAGGCTCATGCACTAAGCTCCAGAGGTTCAATCCCACTGACTGATGAGCAGGGTCTGTCAGTGCTACATGTGCTTATAGTTTTATACAAGAGATGAAATGTTTTTATTAACTACAGTACTAAAAATGTGTAAAACTCCTGAAAGGTGTAATTAAAGCAGGACTTGAAAACCTGCAGATGTCTGAGATTAGATTTCATGCAATGTCCAGAAGCTATGACTAGTTCAAAAAGTTTTAAAAAACATTTCTCTCCCCACATAAAAAATATCCCTTCTTTATTAAAGAATAAACAAAAGTACATTTCTAAACCATAGGTTATACCAATTGATGTGTTTTAACAATCCTTTGTTGAAATTCTGACTTTAAAAAGAAAGTGCACAGCACCACAAAAGAAGAACACAAGAACCCCAAACAGTAGTTCTTTGTTAAATCTTCAGTAGGATGAAGTTGATTCAAGGGTGAATGTTTCTAGAATTGAATAATCGCTATTCATGGTAAATACACCAACACTGAAAAATGAAAACAGACCTTTATGGAAGCAATCTTTGAAAATACCTTAGATTTTCTATGGAAAAGGTAAAGTCAATCTGATGCCACTAAACTTGGGGATTTTATCATTGGAAATCTACTTTACCTATGTACTAAACTAAATTCTTTAAAAAAGACTTTGGGGGACAATAGGCCTTTGACAATTTACGCCAGCTGAATATCTGCCCCGGTAGTAAGCTTGATGCATTCCAAACAGATGACTCTAATGAACACTGTTGTAAAATGTTAGTATTGTTGTCTGTAAAAAAATAAACAGCTGTGTTAAAACTGATTTCAGAATTAACATCAAATGACTGGCTTGAAACACCTGTTTAAAAATATATAATGCTCCACACTTCCTCGTAAGTGACAGGCATTTGATTTTGCTGAACAGACTGCTCAATCCATGGAGAGAGGGTCAGACATATACAGAAAGACCATTATTACTGGCCACCCACAGAGTGGCATTGCCTGAAAAGTAGGGTGCCAACCCTCCCGGATTGGTTGGGAGTCTCCTGGAATCTGCCTTGATCTGCTGGTGGCTACTGAAACCAATCTGGAAGATTTTAGGCCCCTAAAAGTCAGGTCAGTGGCACAGCAGGGCTAAGGCAGACTCCCTACCTGCCCTGGCTCCATGCGGTTCCCGGAAGCAGCCGGTTCCTAGGTGCAGGGGTTGCCAGGGTGTCTCTGCACGCTGCTTCCCCCACCCCTGAGCTATGACTCCGCAGTTCCCATTGGCTGGGAACCATGACCAACGGGAGCTGCACGGGTCATGCCTGCAGGCAGGGGCAGCACACAGAACCGCCTGGCCACCTCTGAGCCTAGGAGTCAAACAGGCCGGTTGCTTCTGGGGGCTGCCTGAGGTAAGCTCTGCCCATCCGGAGCCCACACCACCTCCTGCCCCAGCCCCGAGCCCCCTCGCACCCAAATTCCCTCTCAGAGTCCACACCATGCACACCTTTCTGCACCCCCTAGCCCAGGCTCAACTTGGAGTCCTCGCCCACACTCTGAGCCCCTCGGCCCCAGCGCTCACCTCCTGCCTCAACCTAGAGAAAGTGAATGAGAGCAGGGGAGGTGGCAACAGAAGGAGCGGGGATGGAGGAAGTGGGGGACGGGGCCTTGGTGAAGAGGTAGGGCAGAGCAAGGGTGTTTGGGTTTGTGCAATTAGACAGCTGGCAACCCTACTGACAAGAGCCTGAAAGTGGGTCCCAGTCTGGTATTCCTCAGGATAGTACTAGTGGCAGTGCACCACATTGTTTTAAACCCTTTTAATGTTGAAGCTCCTTCATCTACTGTCCTAATGGTATCCATTGTATAAAAACAGCAAATCCATTTTTAGAAAATGGTATTGGTGAATCATTTGTGAATGGAAAAAAGGGCTAAATGCACTTCAAATGTTATTTTCAATAAATAATATGACCAGATGTATGTAGAATTCGTTGGTGCACATCAAAATCATATATTGTTTCTTCATTAAATGTTTGAACCTTAAACTTTGAATTTGTCTACACTGAATTTCTTCTTTCATTGCATTGTCCAATTGACTAGCTTTTCTACATCAAACTGATAATACGCACACTTTTCTACTTCAGAAAATTAAATGTTTTCTGGAAATTTTGCCACTTCACTTTTCACTCCCTTTTTCATCTCATTGATAATTATATTAAATATCACTGGTATTAGTACAAAATCTGTAGCCTGCATTGCAGGTTTGCTCTACAGTATTGATAAATACACAAGTTAATACAAATTGTTTCTTTGTGCAATACCTAACCATAAACAAATGTCACTAAAACTAAAGTATTACTCAGAACAATAAATGCTAAACTGGGCCCACTGAGTTCATAATAAACCAGTATAATTAGAATTTGTTTAAGTCCAGTGTAAAGATCCAAATGCAAAGGTTTCTAATTTATGCCCCAGCTTTTTTATTCATTTCCAGTTCTAGTTCATTCATACTTCCATCACAACCAATTTACCATATCTTTATTGAAGTCTTCCTCTTTCAGATTCACCCCTTGCTGAATTTCAGCCTCCAGTGGTTCAAGCAATTTTTGTATATCAAAGTTAAACTGCTCCAATTCCTTCAGAGGAATGAAAGGCTAAAGAGAGAGAGAGAGATTGGCAATTTAAATCACAAACTTAATATTTTTATTAGAAACATAAACCAAAAGGAGACATCTGCTCTACCCCCTATTGCTAAACTAATAGCACACATTATGTTTCCAGCTATGTTATAAAATATGTTCAACATAACTAGTCAAAGTATCTAAAGATGCCAATAAATATAAACATTTAACAATATTGGAGTAAATGAATATTAAAAGAATGTAATAATTGTATGGTGAGTGAGGACAAAGACAAAATAAGTCCTGATCTTCCCTCATTCATATTTTCAAAAAATGTTCTGGTAAATGATATTATACAAACACTTTTCTAAAAAATTAAATGTTAATGCTGTTTGACCAAGTCCAGTCTATCAGAAAATACTCACACAGTAGCAAGCAAAACATTCACATTCAGGTGGCTAACCACATACAATTACCTTAAATTGAGAATAATTATATGGTATTTGTTTACTACTCTTAAATAATTTCTCTGTCACAAAGCAGGGCCAAAGGATCATATGATTGTTATACAGTGCCTAACTTATCTAATACACAACTGATATGCCTACAGAGATATTTCTGTAATGATATTTTTTTAAAAACCTCATAAATAAGGCTTGCATTTCAAAAAAGTCACTGAGAAATTTATCAAACACAGGCAAAAAACTTGGTTACTGTCTTATATAAATCATCATATTTAATCTTATTACCACAGTCTTTAATTTTGAATATAAAAATGAATAATGGCTACTTATGAACCACAATAAACAAACTTTGCTTTTGTTTTCTTTTATGCAGCTTTTGGGAAAAATTGATGTATGAGTGCATATTTACAATTTAATATAAATTCATGAGAGTATTCCAAAAGTTTATTATGAGATAAAAATATCAAACGATTAACAGACTAAGCTTTCTATGTTTAACTCTATAAACACTTGATACTTTCTTGATGATTCTTGCATAAAAATTTGACTTTAAAGTAGCTTTTTAAATGATTGATACTTTCAGATGCCAGATGCAAAGTTACCCACTTGTTATAGTCAGAGTATTATGTACCAGTCAAAGCTTCCCTTATCCCCTCCAAGAAGAGGTACATTCAATTGGTATTATCTATACCACAATAGCAATATGTTGCGAGATCACCACAATCAAAATAAATTCAGTAAGACACATTATTAGGGATAGGTGCTGGATTAAGAAAAACAATAGACTTGGAGTCTATTCCTGGCTCTGCCATTTAACTGTTGTATGACCTGGGGCAAAATTCACTTCACCTAACAGTTTCCCCTGACACACTTTGCCTTTCTTCTCTATTCAGCTTGTAAGTTCTTTGAGCTCTCAGTATGTGTTTGTATAATGACTAGCACAACAGGACTCTAATCTTGGCTTTGGTGTCTAGGTAATACAACACCACAAATAATAATAATTATATTTTCATTGATCATGATACAGTTGCACTGTGGCAATTGGGCTCCATCCTGCAAACTTGTTTTTACATAAGAACTCTAACACCACAACTGAAGTATTCATGTGAGTGTTTGTAGAGTCAGGTCCGTTGATTTTCTTACTACTTTCTGCTTTTGTATTTTGTTCAGCATTAGTTCCAACATTTAGTCCAACATGTTCCTGGTGACCATGGTAACCCCAAAAGCCAATTAATGCTTTCAAAACTGTTAGTTTAAAAAAAAAAAAAAAAAAAAGGTAAAGCACTACTGACTGGAGATAACAAATATCTTTTAATTTCATTTCTCATTTAGGGGGTTGATGGAATTCTCACTCACACACTTGTCCTGGAGGTATAACAAGTTTGATTTCAGCTGGGGCTTTGTTAGCATAACCGTGAATAGAATCATTACTTGTCATGATTTGGGAAATTCAACCACTATTGTATGCTTTTTTTCCAGGAGTTGCAACAGAAATATACCATTTTTTGCAAAAGGATTGTATATTGATTTAATAAAACATAAATCCATTATTAAATATTGTTGACATTAACAGTTACAAGAGTCATATCTTTAGTTATTATATTTTGAGTGTGGTATAAGATATACTTTTACCACCATTATTTTAACAACATGCAATGTTTCAATGATTCTAAAAATCTTACTTTACTAAATAGATATAGGGGAGACGAAAAATAAGCAGAAAGATGCCATTAGCAATTTTAGCACTGAAGGTTTCTTGGGCTCAAAAATGTTAAAGAACTGTAGAATGATTGACTTCAGGCATTATGTTTCTAACACATTGGGCTCACCAGGATTTTACCACGAAATACAGAATTATGCTCAAACCACTCAACAATTGAAGTGGAAGAATTGTTAAACAAATCAATAGTTTCCCCTCAAATGCTTTGAAGATTGCTTTAAAACTATTTAAATTTCATCAAAAGAAAGACCAATAAAGAAAACAAGAACAGGAAATACAGAAACATGATTAAATTGTGCAAAAGCTGACAAGGAAAAACTGAAAGAGGCAAGTAGAAGGAAGTGAATGAAATGAAAAGGCAGCACCTTTTCTGAAATGCACAAGTATATATATATATTTTTAGTAGATCCTGACATAATATATTTAAGATGTATGTTTAAAAAATATGCAATTATTGTCATATCTTGGTGAGTTTATAACAAATAAAATCACATGTGATTCCTCACCTTCTACTGACACAACTCATCAATTTCTACTTGACTTGCTCTTGAGAAAATTTCAACAACCTCAATTTATATTGAGTAAATATTCAGTATACTATTACTTAGGACATATAGTTTTTCAGTCCATGAATCTCAAAAAACTTCATAAAGGAAAGTATCATTATCTCCATTTCACAAATGGGGAAACTGAGGGGTAAGGTCATATGTCCTAGTTCACAGAGCAGGTCAGTGGCAGACCCAGGAGTAGAACACCAGAGTTTTGACTCCTAGCTCTGTGCACTATCTAGTGGATTATGCTGCCTTACTAATTTCAGTTGGAGTTGTGGGTGTCTAGCCCCCACTAAAGTCAGTTCCTTTAATCAAGGACAGTGAACTATATAATAAGATAATTACTTTAAAGTCATTTACTCAATCTGTAGAAATGTTCTGTGCAATTGTCACAGCATTAAGACATCTCACGTGATAGAACAATAATGCAATGAACTATTTTTTTAATGTTATGCCCCTATTTAGCAACATCATACTATGCCCCATTCAGCAATGTTCTCAGATTTTTTTTTCTGTCTGTTGCAATGAGATCCCTGCAGTGCAACTTTTGGGGGTGTGGATTACCTTTTGGGCTTGTGGGTAAGAGAGATTCTTTGAGTGGAGTCCTTCTGGCCTTTCTGCATGACTCGCACAATTTCACCTTGCATTTTAGATGATGTTCTAAGCTAGACCACCATGCTGAGAGGGAGGCTGAATTACCAGCATTTGGTGAGACCCTGGTATACACATGTATTCTTTTCAATGTGTCATCCTGGAAGGTCTGTGAGATTGCAATATAATTCTCATAAATAATCAGAAATAATTATTCCTTCCTTAGCAAAGGTAAATAATGTATAAATATTTCTTGCTCTGTTTGCTACTGCATTGGTTGATGAGATGACCTGTAGTTTGCCACTCTCTGTGTTCAGGTGTGTGGGTTTTTTTCTGCTGTTTGGACTCAGGTTCAGTGTACCTTCTATTCAGAGCATTCACTGGGTCTATCAAATGGAAAGTCTTGTAGTAATTTGAACTTTAGCATTTGATTTTCCTTCCATTTAGGCTGCTTTAAAGTGAGTCATCTTCCGAAACCATGTCATGTAACAATGGTAAAGAATCACAGAAAGAGTCAATTTCATGTAGGACTGAACACAGAGCTTTATTAAATATGGGGAGAGGGGGATTACTCAGTGTCAAATACCCTGAAAAGCTTCTCCATGGGAGGGGCTTGAGGACTAATCTATCTGGCTTCCAACAACAACTTTACACACAAACAAAAACCCACTGTGACAAAGTTCCTCCTCTGCCCTGGTAGGTCCTACACTTATTGGCGGATTTTCTCACCTCAGAGGTTCACGGCAGCCCTCAGTTTAGCAACTTTCGTGGCTCAAATCTGCCGTTCACTCACTTAGCCTCATCACTGGTCAGCATGGGGAAAGGAAGAAAAACAATCCCTGCAGTCTCTGCTGATCCACCTAGTGGATCGGGGAACAGGCCAGAGACCTTCCCCTCTGGTGGAACCCACAGTCCAGGTCAACTCCTCCGGTATCAAGTAGGGAGTTGGGGGGATGAGGGGAACCCGGGCCCACCCTCTACTCCGAGATCCAGCCCAGGGCCCTGTGGATTGTAGCTGTCTACAGTGGCTCTTGTAACAGCTGCGTTACAGCTACAACTCCCTGGGCTACTTCCCCATGGCCTCCTCCCAACACCTTCTTTATTCTCACCACAGGACCTTCCTCCTGATGTCTGATAATGCTTGTATTTCTCAGTCTTCTAGTAGTATGCCTTCTCACTCTCAGCTTCTTGCGCCTCTTGCACGCACCACAAACTGAGGTGAACTCCTTTTTTTAAACCCAGGTGCCCTGATTAGCCTGCCTTAATTGATTCTAGCAGCTTTTTGATTGGCTGCAGGTGTTCTAATCAGCCTGTCTGCCTTAATTGTTTCCAGAAAGTTCCTGAGTGTTCTGGAATCTTCCCTGTTACCTTACCCAGGGAAAAGGGACCTACTTAACCTGAGGCTAATATATCTGCCTTCTGTCACTTTCTTGTAGCCATCTGGCCTGACCCTGTCACACCATCAAAAAAATAAACAGCTCTCTGAATTTAGGATTTGGTTACTTAGCATATGACTCTGTGAGAAACTCATGTGAGTATTCCGTCATAGGACATAAAAAGTCAATTTTGTTTTCTACTGCACAAACAGAAATGTCTTGTTATGGATTAGCCAAGTTAGAGAGGCATCATGGTCCAGTGGATAGGGCACTAGACTGAGGCCCAAGACAACTGAGCTCTAAATCCTAACTCTGCCACTGACCTGCTGTGGGACCATAGGCAAGACATATCACCCACCTGTGCCTCTGTTACCCTCACACTTTTTGTCTGTTCTTATTTTCTTATGTCTTTGTCTATTTACATTGTAAGCTTTTCATGGCAGGGTCTGTCTCTGTGAGACTGTATGGCACCTAGCACAATGGGTACCTGATCTTCTTTGGGGCCTCTAAAATCTACTCTAGTATAAATAATAAGATGACAGTTCCCTTCTAGAACAGTAGTGAGACTGCATGCAGGCATGTGGATCTCACTATGAGAAAGATGTTGACTAACCGGAGGTAACTCAGAGAAAAATTACAGAAATAACTGATGTATTACATTGACTTATAAGGCAAGATTACACAAAATAAATATGTCTAGGTTTATGTGACTACTTATGTGACACAAGTATGTGAATGGTACAAACACAAAGGCTGAAGAGGAATGGTTTAGTTTGTAAGCAGGAGTAATTGGATAAAAATGAGCACAGGAAAATGCAGGTTAACAGGAAACAGTGAGGTCAAGTGAGCTTTCCAAACAAAGTGGGGAATCCCCATTACTTCAGAAATTAAGTGCTCAGCCAGAAAAAAGCACTTGATCCCATACTGAAGAGAACAAGTCTACATTTGGAGGAAGATGAACACATTTTTTAGAATAGGTCCTTTAGTATTTCAATAAAGATGTAAATATTTCCTATCAGCCCAATAACACTTGTATCATAATGACCAAAATGAAAAAAAAGTGATTAGAAGTTGGACCTACTTTTTACTAGGCCATTTAGAGTCTCCTCTTAAGCTCAGGATGATGTTGACCAGTATAGTAGGGATAGGAAAAAATACTGATTATACCAGCATTCTGAAAGCAGTTATAAACTTTAGCATTGCTTATTAGTATGTTACAACATTTTCTCTATGTATTCAACATGCACCTTATGGTACAGCTGTGCAGTATGTATCAACAGAACTTTTTTTGACTCAGTGGCATAACCTTATGTTGAACTTATTTTGCTATATATCCACACACAGCAGTTATGATTCATTTCCTTTAAATTCATAATGTTCACAATTACTGATGGGAAAGTAAATGTATTTTTGAAAAAGTACACACATTTGCTGTTGTGTAGTACAGCAAAGGAAAGATGTAGTTGGGTCAAACAAGCTAACATACTGACAGCAATTGTGTTCTTGGTCAGGGAAGACTATGAAATAACTTTTACACATCTTTGAAGAGTGACATAATTGGAAATCACTCAGATAAAAATGTATGATTGACTACAGAAATAATAAAACCAGGAAATTATTAGCACTTGTTGAAATGAGGTATGCTTTGATTCCCCCCCCCCCCACCAGCCTGCAATAGAGTATCATGTTCAAATAGCTTTGGGGTCTAGTCTCCTATTGATCTGTGAGGAAGCCATGAACTCAACTTTCATGAATTCTGAACAAATCTCTGCCTCCTAATATCAAAGGGAGACTTCATTATTAATTCTTAAAACAGGAAGCTATAAAACAAACTACAGTAATTTTGAGAAGCCCAGAAACATTTTTCCATAGATTTTATATTTAAGATTTTTTGTGAGCTAACACTGTCATAAAAGTCCTGAATTGCAAGATGCAAACTGAAAGTTACTGTTAATTTCTTGATTCTTCAATATGTGACTCAATAACTTCTTGTGAAAGACAAAACAGAATAGTAAAGAGCACACTTTAATATGCCATAATTACTACATTTAAAGTTCTCAAGGAATCAAACACCAAGGGAAACCAACTCTGCATTATTTCATATTTTTTTTCATGGTAAAGCATCTTTTCTTATGACCAGTGACTTCCATTTTCAACAGCAAACTATAATAAACCTCGGTATGGCACAATGAATATGTTGGTTACATTTGTCATTGGTCTCCCACTAGGATGGATGAAGAAGAAATGCCCCTGCTGATTCTGTTAGATTTCTTAGCTGCCTTTGATATCATCAGGTGCTGTTGACATGGATGCAGTCCCTGGTAAATACAGGTGCTGTCAATTAATTTCCTCCATTTTGTGTTTATAAGAGAACTCAGAGGGTAGTGCTGATCCATTGCCTCAAGAGATCTCTCTAGTGTGGCACTGTGAGGTTCTATTCTGTCACCATATGCAGACCCAAATACTTCGCAACAGCTAAGGCTATGTTGACCCATAAGTTCTATACTTCAGCAATTGCTTTCCAAAGAGGTATGCACTGTACTTAATATTCAAGAAAAAGTCACAAAAATCTATTATATTACAAAATGAAAACCTCTATATTTTATTACCAGGAAGACTCAATGAAAAACAAAGCATCCTTTAATTCACAGTCAATTATTCTCTGGTATAAAGATGAAGACAAAATGTGGAAGAGAGAGATAGCAATGTAGACTTTTGTATAAAGCAGGGGATAGATCATTCCACAAAATCTCAGGTTAACATACCTTGGGTAGACACAGTATATCCTATCTCAATACAGAATTATTTTTGAACGCAAGGGCATTCTCCTTCTCTTATATTTCTGACACTCATTCAAGATATAAGGCTAAATTCAGATCTGGGATACAGGGTTAGGGGTCCAGTGATGTCAAGGGGGGGGTCACTGATGAGAACTTAAAACAGAATTTGTCCCAGATCATCTCCCTTTCACTTGAACATGGAGGGGCCAACCTTGCCTGGATCTCTCCCCTTCCATGTGGAAGCTACAACAAATGGTTCATTCGGGTTTCGGGGAGGAGAGAAGGTTCCATCTATTCCTTGCCCTTGCATTTCCACCTGCCCTGAGTTGGAGATGTACTCTGCTTCTTCTTCCATGCTGCTACCTAGGATGCATGATGGTCTAATGTGGATTAGTTTCAGAGTAACAGCCGTGTTAGTCTGTATTCGCAAAAAGAAAAGGAGTACTTGTGGCACCTTAGAGACTAATCAATTTATTTGAGCATAAGCTTTCGTGAGCTACAGCTCACTTCATCGGATGCATACTGTGGAAAGTTTAGAAGATCTTATTATATACACACAAAGCATGAAAAAATACCTCCTCCCACCCCACTCTCCTGCTGGTAATAGCTTATCTAAAGTGATCACTCTCCTTACAGTGTGTATGATAATCAAGTTGGGCCATTTCCAGCACAAATCCAGGTTTTCTCACCCCCCCCCCCAAACACACAAACTCACTCTCCTGCTGGTAATGGCCCCACAGTATGCCAACATTTTTATGGCTGATTTAGAACAACGCTTCCTCAGCTCTCGTCCCCTAACGCCCCTACTCTACTTGCGCTATATTGATGACATCTTCATCATCTGGACCCATGGAAAAGAAGCCCTTGAGGAATTCCACCATGATTTCAACAATTTCCATCCCACCATCAACCTCAGCCTAGTCCAGTCCACACAAGAGATCCACTTCCTGGACACTACAGTGCTAATAAACAATGGTCACATAAACACCACCCTATACCGGAAACCTACTGACCGCTATGCCTACCTACATGCCTCCAGCTTTCACCCTGACCACACCACACGATCCATCGTCTACAGCCAAGCTCTGCGATACAACCGCATTTGCTCCAACCCCTCAGACAGAGACAGACACCTACAAGATCTCTATCAAGCATTCTTACAGTACCCACCTGCGGAAGTGAAGAAACAGATTGATAGAGCCAGAAGAGTTCCCAGAAGTCACCTACTACAGGACAGGCCTAACAAAGAAAATAACAGAACGCCACTAGCCGTCACCTTCAGCCCCCAACTAAAACCCCTCCAATGCATTATTAAGGATCTACAACCTATCCTGAAGGATGACCCAACACTCTCACAAATCTTGGGAGACAGGCCAGTCCTTGCCTACAGACAGCCCCCCAACCTGAAGCAAATACTCACCAGCAACCACATACCACACAACAGAACCACTAACCCAGGAACCTATCCTTGCAACAAAGCCCGTTGCCAACTGTGCCCACATATCTATTCAGGGGACACCATCACAGGGCCTAAGAACATCAGCCACACTATCAGAGGCTCGTTCACCTGCACATCCACCAATGTGATATATGCCATCATGTGCCAGCAATGCCCCTCTGCCATGTACATTGGTCAAACTGGACAGTCTCTACATAAAAGAATAAATGGACACAAATCAGATGTCAAGAATTATAACATTCATAAACCAGGCGGAGAACACTTCAATCTCTCTGGTCACGCGATTACAGACATGAAAGTCGCTATTTTACAACAAAAAAACTTCAAATCCAGACTCCAGCGAGAAACTGCTGAATTGGAATTCATTTGCAAATTGGATACAATCAACTTAGGCTTGAATAGAGACTGGGAGTGGCTTAGTCATTATGCAAGGTAGCCTATTTCCCCTTGTTTTTTCCTACCCGCCCCCCCAGACGTTCTTGTTAAACCCTGGATTTATGCTGGAAATGGCCCACCTTGATTATCATACACAATGTAAGGAGAGTGGTCACTTTGGATGGGCTATTACCAGCAGGAGAGTGAGTTTGTGGGGGGGGAGGGGGTGAGAAAACCTGGATTTGTGCTGGAAATGGCCCAACTTGATTATCATACACATTGTAAGGAGAATGATCACTTTAGATAAGCTATTACCAGGGTGGGATGGGAGGAGGTATTTTTTTATGCTTTGTGTGTATATAATAAGATCTTCTGCACTTTCCACAGTATGCATCCGATGAAGTGAGCTGTAGCTCACGAAAGCTTATGCTCAAATAAATTGGTTAGTCTCTAAGGTGCCACAAGTCCTCCTTTTCTTAATGTGGATTAGGTAATTTTTGAGCCATGTTCCACACAGGGACGGCTCTACCAATTTTGCCACCCGAGCAGTCACCGCTGAATTGCCGCCGCCGCAAGAGCGGCGGAGCTGCCGCCCAAAAGCCACCGCTGCAGGAAGAGCGGCAGAGCTGCCACCGAATTGCCACCGTGGGACACGGACTGCTGCCCCATTCTGAATGCCGCCCCAAGTACCTCCTTGGAAACCTAGTGCCTGGAGCCGGCCCTGTTTCCACACCACACATACCCGGCCAAAATGTGACTAAAAATTACCTCTTCCACATTAAGCCCACATTCAGCAAAGTACTTAAACCAGCACCTAACTTTAAGCGGATGAGTAGTCCAAGTGAAGTTGCTGAAAATATAAATAACTTTGTTGAGTCAGAGTTTGAAAGAAAAAGACTGGATAAATGTAATTGAAAAAATCACACGAAGAGAAAGGTCATTTTAAGTTGTGGGAAGACCAAAAGTCATAGGAGTTCCAATGGTGATCTATATGCTTAAGAAATAATTATTCCACTGCTATAGTCTATAACTACTAATTTGCACTCCAGGGTGAAATTCTAGCCCCACTGAAGTGAGGCCAAGTTTTCACTCCTTATAATTTAAAAAGGCAGAAGATGTCTCTCTGTGTTTAATAAACTTTGTTCCTCAGTAGATACCTTGTGTGCTTTGTTTAATTCTTTAATACATTTTAAAATATGTGTTACAAGCTCATGAAAATACTTATCCATGAAATGGTAACAGAATAAACATGAGAAACTCCTCCTCCACCCCCATCCCCACACCAAACAAACACACACCCCAACTCACTTTTCCTTCCCACATTCTTAACATTTACATTTTAATTATGTATCTTTTTTATTGTTCCTTTGAAAAATGTGTTTGGGGGGGAATGTGGTTCCCCCTATGTAGGACCATGCACCTTTCGTAAAGCACCACTTAGCATGCGTCTCCACATGGGAGCAGTTCCTCCTACCTTTCCACTCTTAATTCTTTGTGATATGGCTGAAAATCGCTGGTTGAGCTCTGACACTTTAGGCTCTATTACTTTCCTGCAGTGATCTCCACGGTTTGTCATCAAGTCTACTGCCTGGTCACGCACAGAGTCCACCTTTGGATGCATATCATTCAGCTCAGCCTTTAAGCGCTACAGTCCATGAGCAAGAGACAGGGCTTGAAGTTAGTAATAAATGCAAAGATAGAGTGAGAGAGACAGTGTGCAAATAATAGGAAGCAAAACCAAAAAGCAAATTTAGATAACTGTGTGAGCATTCACATATAATTGGGGAGCTCCGGATAGCTAATCTATCCTGATAGTGTAGCCCGCAGGTTTAGAGAGAATGTATGTATCCACTTTATTAATGATCTACAGTAGCACTTATTGGAAGATGATGGAGAACATATTTCCAGCTTTTCTCTAGACAGGCTGTTAGTTTTGGTAAACTCCGATTTATGATTTTGAACCATGGGTACATAGATTAATTATTTTTGACCATATATGTTCTTGACTACAGGGAGGTATTCAATAACAACGGGGCAGTCTACACCACCATGTAGCATTGCTAATTCTCATGCTGTAAAATAGTTCTATTCATGCTGTAGTGCTCCGGCACTATTGCTCATGATGAGAAAAATGCTATGTTAAATGCCCAGAAAGGAGAAGATGAGCAAAATCACCTGCTTCTGCTATTGGAATCTTGAAGGTATTGCCCAAAACAGGCAAAAGTATGTAAGTGTAGGCTAAAACACTGGCGATTTGAAACATAATTGGGCTTTAGGATTTGCATTGCATTGTCTATAAGAAATGACTTTGTGTAATAGGAGGTTATGCCTCTATTGATGGAAAGGATAATTGTACTTTATACCTTACATTGGCAAAATTGCTCATCCTATTAAAAAGACTGCCCTGCTAAGTTCAATGTTATGAGGCATTGATTTATTCTCTGAATAAATGTTGGTTTGAAAATTACGGCTGCCTTGAAATTTGTGAAGTTTCCCTTTAGCAAATTGTAGCATGCTAGTGTCAGCAAGACAGTCCATTTAGATTTTGCAAACTGTTCCTCAATTAGCATGTACTGACCATGTTGTCAAAGCACGGTCAAGTCCAGGTGACTAAATGTCACACAAATTCATTCAGGGGACAACAATCAATACAGAGCATAACTCAAGGCAGAATACAGCCTCAAGTATGAAAAAAAAAGTCTTAGACTGGATGAAAACTCTGAGCCTCATATGCTTTACAGTGCATGTCAATTTTTAATAAATTGGATCTGATGATATCGTAGTGCTAAATCCTGCCCTGGATCTGAGGGCAGATTTGTTGTTTGCAATGGGGACCTGTACATGCATTGTATCTGCTACAAAATATCCCTTCTATAAATAAGCCACTTCAGCTAGGATTATTCTCAGTTGTATGTTCCAGTGCAATCAGTGTTTGGTAAGCTAAAATATTAATATGATATGAATAGCAAGCACACAATGATTCACAAAAGAAGGAACAGAGAGGAAAAGGAGCACAGAGATAACAAATTTTCTTTTTTAAACAGATGCATTTGAGGTAATAGTTTTCAGCAGAGATAGGCTTAAGAATAAGTGTTCTGCTCACTATGAAGTCCCCAAGCCTTAAAATAACATATTTCATTTTTTCAACTGCAGGGCTTACTTTTGCTATTCATTATGATATTATTAAGCAATTTATAAGCTGTTGGAGGATAGTTTTGTCAAGAGAAAAATAATGTTTCAACTATCTTTCATGATGCGCTGTAAAACCTCTAGGGTAAAAAGCTTAATGTATGTAGTTTTTTTAGAATAATATAATAAATACTTTCCAGAAAACTGCATGTGTTACCTTAAGAACTTCCTCTTTTTGCGGAGATTTTTGTTTTTCAGATTCATCCAATAATATTTCAGCACGATACATCCAGGTTGTGATGTTAGCTACATTCTGATCAAACATCTCCATTTGCTTTTGATATTCCTGTGTGTGGAAAACGGTAAGTAGCATATATTAAAAAAAATCAGACCTGAAATTAAAGAAAGCCATGATTATGCAAACTGTGGCAAACATTACATACATTATAAAGCTGAAATTAATTACTTTTTTCCAGTAGCTCTCTCTCTCTCAAATATATGTATGTGTGTTTATATCCATTGGCAGTACGTAAATATTTCTATGTATCACAGTAGCACACTAGTGACATATTTAGGGTAAAAGTGGGTTTTTCAATTTGACTTGGACTAAAATCTCTGGTTATTGCACCTACATGAGTGAATTTAGTCCCTAGCCTCTTCGAAAGCAAACTGAATGGCTATTTAAAATTCCTCATTTTGACTAAGGAAGAATTTTAAAATGCTTTCTTTTGGAAAATTTGGATCATTGTCTCATTTTTTTATCAATCCCTAAAGTCATACAAATACAGCTTCTAAAACCCGGCATCTCTCTCTCTCACACACACACTCATCCCTATTATCTGTGTGAGCAAATGACATTTCCCAGCTGAATTTAAGATTTTTAACCTACTCCCGAATCTGGCATAGTGCAGAGAGCTACAGCAAGAGTTGACCAGTTCCCTAAGCTACTTCCTCTTCCCAAGACTGCATGTTTGCCTCGCTGACTCAACAGCAGGGCACAGCCCAGACCCTTGGTGAGGCAGAAAAGAAGAGATGCCAGCAGTGGGTGTCAATATATTTGTTACTCTGCACACATACAACCATCAAAATTCTTTGTTTACAACCCACAAACACCACTGAGTTCAGTGGACATATCCACAGAGAATCTGGAGACAATGCACACATCTATACATGTCTTCTAACGGGACCTAAAAGTGCAATGTAATGGGGTTGAGCCCATAAGATTGGCATCCACACCTATCATATACTTAGGTTTAGTATGGTTTGGTGAACTAGAAGCACAAATACTTTTATCTTACCAATAATAGGTTGAACCACTCCTCAGCTCGTGAAGTTACTGCTATCCAGTTACTTTTCAGGAGGCTGAGCTTATCATCCACTAGACCTTCTTTTTCCTTAAGCACCGTCCTCAAACCCTCTCCTAGATCACTGATGCTCTTTAGATGGAGCTGGCGTTTTTCAATCTCCTTCTGTGTTGCCTGTGGAAAGTGTACCCAGGATGATTACTTAGTAAATATGAGCAGCCGTCTGGAAATAGAACACCTCAAGAAATCAAAAATTATATTTGTCTCCACATTATGATCGTACAATGCAAAATGTTAAAACAGGACACTAATAGGGAAAAAAACCCAACAACTTCACAGTTTCGCTATTATGCTATTACTCTGCAGAATAGTCGAAAATTAAATACTCTTCCAGCTCTAAAGACATTTTAAGGATGTCTCATATCCTCAGAGTAGCTTTTGACCAATACCTTAATTTCAAAGAGTGTGTATTACTTGCCATTACAGTACATAGTTCTAATGTATCATGGAAGATGTTCAACTTTTATGATGTTCAGAAGTTTTATTATTTAAGACAAAAGCCTAAAAGCTAATTTTTAAATAAGAAAACATTATCTATTAAAACACCATGCAAATCAACATTATAGGATAACTAAACTGAAAATTTCAGTATTTTGTCATGACAGTATCACAACCCTAAAGGAATAGCAATATTATTAGATTTAAATACTGTGGGAACCTTCCCACCCCCAGCATCCAGTGCAGTCTTTTTCAGCTGTAACCCTGGCCTCTTAGTCCTATCTGCAGACTAAAATTCCCCAAATGGCCCATTTTTCACAGTAAGAATGAAGATCAAACCTGGGATGTCCTAAATATGCACATAGGGGTACAGCCCAGCTTCCCAACAGGTCATTGGCCCTCTCATTCCTGTTATGTGCTTAGATTTAAAATGATATGCAAGATTTCCCAATCTTTTATTCTGACTAAAATTTGCAATAAAGATGCAAGAAGGTCAGCAAGGGAAAACCCCCAAATATAAGCCCTATGTAAACTAGTATGAAGTGACAAACAGAAATACAGCACTAACAGTAGCCACACCTAGGATTTGCTGAATTCTCAGGAGATGGCTCAGTTTACTGTCCCAGCTAACCAGTTATTAGGGAAAATTCCTTTCTGACCCAAAGCTGGTTGCTGCTGCTCAAACAATGCAGGCCTGCACCTTTTATCTGTTTAGGGAACAAAGACCTAACTCAAAATGGCAAAACTCCAAATGGTGAGATGGTTAAAAAATGCTCGGAATGACATACAAAATAAAGGGAGTGGAGGAGACAGCAGCAATAATGAGCAGTCACCAATAAGAGAGCAGGAACTGGGGAATTTTCATGAATATCTAAATACACAAAGGAGCAGAGCCTCAGGCCATCAAGAGACGGACAGGCACAAACCTGTCAACCAAAACTGCCTGCATCCAAAAGGCCAGTCAATGTCCTTATTGACATAGAACCAAATTTATAGCCAATCTGCACCACATTATTAAGCTCATATTAATGTGTTTTCAGTAAAAGCAAAGTTTGGCAAATATAGAAAGTAAGGAGAAAAATTACTCCCATTGGTACAACAGCATCCCCAAGTGCATTTAGCAGATGGTTTTAACTTACTGCATAGCAGCTATTTGATGCATACATTGCATTGAGTTAATAATCTGATACCATTTTTTTCCCTCAAAAATAAGTTTTTACAATTACATTTCAGATAAGGATAAGCAGTTTTAAATGTTCTACCAAATTATGTAAGCATTGAGGAAGAAAGTTATGTGACAGAATTTAAAGACTATTAAGGGAATATGAACAATCTTTTCTAAATTTCAGTTCTATCGGACTTGAAACAGAGGTTTGAGATTTTGCCAGCTTCCAGTTAGTCTGGAAGAAATGCAAAGACAATCTTTTCCAGCACTATTTGATCTCTTCTGCCTTTCGGAGGTGGGGGGTGGGGGGTGGGGGAGGCACATACACAACTTATTTTAAACAAAGAATACTCCTTGACTTCAGCTTTGTGTGAAGGCTCAGGTCAGTTTCTATTTTGTCTGAATGGTTCAGCCAATCCAGAGTTTGAACACGTTTTGAATGAAACTTTTGAGACATGTTCATTATTACTTATGACTGTAATTTTCTATATATATGAAAAACTCAGGGCAATCTTGATGGCCATCACCTCCATAATATATAAACATCAATCCCAGCTGGAACTAGAAGCTTTGTCTAATCACAATTTAACTTTTAAGCAGGCAGATAATCTTTACACTATAAAGTCAAATCTCCACTAATTAAAACTTCTGTTCAAAGTCAGATATGCCCTTCAAGTTGTGACTCAAACTCTAGTCTGTTGAGCTTCTAAGCTGAGCAGAGCTGGAGTTATCTCTCTTTCTCTCTCTCTCAAATACTGAGATCTCGACCAATTTTTCCCCTTCAAATATAAAAAGCTGCTGTTCCAGTTACCAAGTGTTCATCCTGTGCTCTGGGAACTCAGACAATAACAAAAAGTACCAATCTCATATGTTAACCACTGTAAGAAATAACAGACTGCTCATTCCACCAAAGGTAATTAAGCAACACCTGCTCCCAAATGCTGACCCTGAGTAAGATAAGACAGCTTGCACAACTGTACTGAAATCAACAGCAAAACTCCCATTGATTTCAGTGGGGCCAAAATTCCATCCTATACATTTCATTAGAAATTCTGGAAAGGCCAGGACCCTCAGTATGTTTATATACTTGGCTTTCACTGAAAATTTACTTCCTTCAGTTACTACATAATTTTATTTATCTAGTCATTTTTTAAAATATGAAATTCAGAATTCCCCCCATCTCCATGCACTGTTACTCTGTGTATATTTTTCCACAGTAATAAATCAGACAACTTTAGCATTTTTTTACATTAGCGCAAAAAAATTGAAGTACTTTTAACAGATTTTATATATATAGTGAGATTGAGATACACGTGTAATGACCCCTTTGCAACGTTTGGTATATTTATATTACTTAAAACTCAGAAAGCATCTTTCAAAATCAGCTAATTTTGGCCACTGACTACTGTCAGTCAACAAATTGGCACTCATTTATTACATTCTCTGAACATTTAGTAGTGAATGGAAGAATATATTTCAAAATGTGGGACAAATTCTGAGTGGATTTACATCCCTCTGTGCAATTTGGCTATGGATGCTTAAACACAAAATTAATTTAGACATATAGAAAAAAAAGTGGTTGAATCCATGACTGGTGGTGCCATAATTTAAGTACATACCAGTTGTTCAGGCAGATAAAGACAGCCTGGCCATGTTGGGCTTCCTCCCAACCACTCCCTAGACCCCGCATCTCAGCCCAGCAACTGGAATAACAACCTTCTCCTACTGCCAGCTAATGTGCTTAGTCCTGTAGCTTAAGTAATATCAGTCAGTGCTGTGGTGATGAAGGCTCATGGTTCAAACTCTGTTGATGATTCATAAGAATGGGTTTACACTGTCACATGAGTATTTGTTAGTCTTTTTCTTAAAGAAACACCATGACAATTACACACAAAACTATGTTAAAAGAATGCATTTTTAGATTGCAGAGTCAGGCACTCAAAGTTAGGAAATAACAAGTTATAGCTGCTCAGATAACATTAATTCAGTTACCTTGTGTATTATGATAAAGACATTAAGTACATAATCATATACATTTTTTTCAACAGGATGTTATGTTGGATCATATTAAAGAAGTTCTGTATTAAAATCACAAATGAGTTTGATTCCCCATAGTTTAAATTCCAGGGTATTACTAATTAAGAGGTCTCTTGGTTTTTGGTCTCTTGTTTTTACTGTTTCTCTCCCGCTCTGTGTGAAACTTGCAAGCTGCTAATTGTGTTAGTACATCCTAAAACAGAGTCTGTTCTCAAAGCAATACTTTGTAACAACAACTACTCACACAGAGAGAGACTCAAAGCAATACTTTGTAACAACAGAAACAGCACACAGAATACACCCTTTTGTTGTATTTATCTGGCTTTGTTAACAATTGTGATTAAAATAGAGATAGAGGATGTATCTGGATGGATGCTTGCTGTAGATAATAAATGAATGATCAGGGAGGTGCCAGCCTAGGAGTTCAGTATGATCTGCCGAAGAATGCGCAGAGTGGAGACAACCAGATGACCCCGGAGGGCAGACTGGAATCCACCCAACAGCCTCAAGGATGGGAAAACGGAAGAACAACATGGAGCCGTCAGGAATGTGCCATCTGCTGACTGATTCAGCAACAGCATGATGAAGCAACTCCCATAGACTGGCATAGGAATAAATTCCTATAAATATGGAATCTAGAAACTGAGAACTTTGGGGTCTGATTCTGCAAACCAACTTCCAGGAACATCAGATGTGTATCTGACAAGACCCTGCTCCCTCCTCATGTCTAGGCCACCTGGCCAGTGGCTTGGCACAAGCAACTCTAAGGCTGGCAACTATGATAACAACCTTGCAGAACCTGTGTGTGTGTGTGTGTGTGTGTATGAACGAATGTGTGAATAAATATGAAATTGAATGGAATGTTATAGCTATAACTAACTGCTTACTATGATTCTTTCTGTATTCACCATAAATGTGGTATTTTGCCTTTTCCCCTTTAATAAGATCCTGCTGGATTTTATTTTATTGGTATAACAAGGACCTCTGCTACATTAAGTCCACATGTTGGATGCACAATAGTGCAGAATTAAGCTTTTGCAGACAATCGTAAGTCTGGCATTTTCTAACTTTTGAGGGTTTAACTTTACAACATAAATAACATTCCTTTAACATAGTCTGTGAGTGTAAGTGTATGTGCAGATATATAGCGTCAGGTCTTCAGCAAACGTCATTCTGATCCTTTTGTATGTTCTCTAACATTTTCTTTAAAAAGCAATTTTGTGGACATTCTTATAAATAAATAAATAAAGGCTAAGTAGGAGCAAGGAAAGCTTGAACACGAAACCGTATGGTGAGGGCTTCCTTTAAAAATGTGGTGTTTAGGCTTCTTCAATTATATTTTATAATGATGAAGTAGTACTAGTATACATCAAATTAAGCTGTGTTTGTTCATTTTGCAAGAGCACTGAGACCGTGACTAAAATAGTATTGAGGATAATATTTTAATTGCATCAGTCATTATTATATTTGCTTTAAAAATTTCACAAGCAAGACATGATGGATGAAAGATTCTGTATGATTTCACGCTGGATATATAAATCCCCAAGGTGATCTTAATAACTCACAAAAACCCTATAAAAGAAGGAAGTTAGGTTGCTTAATTTTCGCAAGTGGGAACACTGTATGACTCAGACGTTGACACGATATCCTTCTTACTATAACAGTCCAGGAAATTAATTTATTTATTTAGAGCACATCTATTATTTTGACTGTGTTCTGGCCCTTGGCTATGAATCATTTGGCACAAATTTTTTTAGCACATTTTATTTTGTTGGTCTCACTGACAGAAAACATATTACAAGCTACATTAGCCACTGTGATTCAGTGTTTTTCTATTTAATTTATACTCACTACTATACTCTAAGCTAAAATATTATATTAATGCCCTAGCAGTTGGATCTGGTATGGAAGTTTTCTTGCTAATGCCATCTGGAATACCACAGCAATCAAATCTTTTATCAGACAAATATGTCTTTAAAAGCTAGGTAAGTCCCAGAGACTTCAGTGTCTTCCATGATAGCAATTCCACAATCTCTTGTTACAACTTTTTTTTTTAACTGTTTAATCCTTTTAGTTACAAAATTATTTCTAACAAAAAATCTTTCTTTTTCCTGTTGTAAGTTATACTTGTTACTTTTTATAATAGAATTGTACAAAATAGAAGAGATCTAGCTTGTCCCTTCCCTGGAAGAGGGCAAGACTGTTGTGTACAGAATATTGTATCTAGTTTTATGTGACTTAAGCAGGTTTTCACTATTTCCTAAGGAGACTCTTTTACAGTCAAATATCAGTTTTAGGATTTTTTTTCTTAAATTTCAGATTAAATTTGTCTTTACTTAATTTCATATCCTACTTCTGGTTGGGCAATCCCTCTGCTTTATAACCTCTGGTACTGAAACTGAATGGACTGCAATAGAGAAGAATAGTGCTGAATAGTGCAGCAGTAAATCAATCTTGCTCCAAAGGTTTAATTCTTAATTATAAAATCCTAGTGCCATCATTACTGGACTGCCAGTGCATTAATTAGAATGTATAATAGTAATGAGTATAAATTAGAAATAATCACAGTGCCTAACACACCTTGGCAAATATTTTCTGTCTTTGAGATCAATAAAATAAGTTTACAGACTTAATTCTGTGTTGTTGTTTTGTTTACAGGATAGGCCATAGGGCTGACCTCAGAGGTTTCTTTAAATACATACACACAAATAAAAATGTATTTCCTAATTCCCACTGGAGGAGTGCCTCTTCTTATGCTGGCTACCAATCACTGGTCACCCTTTCCAACTTATTCTGGGCTCAGCTATGCTGGGAACCAAGGCCCCGTTCCCCAAACACAAATAAACACCAGGTTTCCCTTACAGAGGGAAACAGCTCTTTACCTAGGAGATGTCTTTTCCTTTTGCTGCACACAAACCTTCTCCAGCTTGTTTCTCACCTTTTCTCTCTCCTCTCTCCCATTTGGAAGAGGTTTTTAAAGGTTATACGCTGCCCTTAATTGGACTCAGGTGTCTATAATTAACCTAAGGTAATCTCTTTTCAGTTCATAGGAAAAAAGGCTTTAACATTCTATGACTGATTTATCTGTCTTCAGTCACCTTTTCAGAACTGACTGGTCTGATTTTGTCACAATAGATACACATGTATTAAAGCAAAACATTAATTTCCAGGCTTCCCAAAGATTAGAAGTTGCTTATATGTTTTAAATCTTTTTTCAACCTTCTTTTAAAGCAGATTTGAAACAGTCATTGGTTTTGTCTACACAGATTCAACTCCAGTTCAACCAAGTATTGCCTGAGAATTTCCCTACATCTTTAAAAATAATTTAAAAAAGCTTAATTACAGCAGTCTTTGCAGGATTTATAATCTCTTCACAGCGTTATGAAACAGTAATAATCCTTTATTGGAAACTATGTCTTTGAAGAATTAACACTTATTACATCATAAAATTACTGCTTATTGAAGCATACATTCAATGAACCAGATTCTCCTCTCTATAGCACTTTTGCAGAGATGTGACTTCACTGAAATCAAAGGAGTTTATAAAAGTATAAAAATGGTGTATGGGATGGAGAATATGTCCCTATATTTATGTAAATATTGCTTCATACATGCTAAAAATTCTCCAGCCAGAACATTCCTGATAATGGGATTATAAACCCAGCCTGGTTTGCATATATACACTTCAGTAAAGGCCTGCTGTTTTCACCCAATGTTTTTTAGCTGAGCTGATTGAAGCAAAAAAAGGTGAAGTGACTTGCCGAAGGTCACACAATAAGTGATCAGTTCAGGCTGGATTTGAACCGAAGATTTTCTAGATACCAGCTTTTTACTGTAACCACTAAAGCATCACTTCCTCATGAGAATATGCAGTACTATATAATATTTCTGCAGATTAGCAGAAACAGTAACACGGGCTTGGTTCAGCTTTAATTACAGTTCAAGTTGGTTCAACCATTCAGCACATTTCTCTTATATGAAATTTTAATGAACTTTTCTTTCCTTTCTTGATTGTCTTCGGGAGAAAAAAATTTAATGGTCTACCTGTTTGTAGCAACAGTAAGACATAACAAGAACTTCCTACTGTGTAACTGCACTAATCAGCAGACCTCAAACCCTAATTATGCAAGTTTTAGAGCATTAAGGTTCATATCCAATAGTTAAATTAAAATGAATTAAGGACAAACCTTTCCATTTAACATGCTTCAAGGGTGTATGCATCAGAATTATTTGGTAAAATAAAAATAAACTAGCTTCCCTGATCACACAGCGAAATATGCAGATGGTAATGCAGCTACATCTCCATTTCAGCAGAAAGGTACTGTGTAGTTCAGCATTAGCAAACAGTGTTTTTGTTTTCTTCACTGGAAAATGCACCTAGTGATTGGCAGGCTAGTTCTGCATGAATACATACTTCTTCCCTTGAAAATCTGACATTTGTCCTTTGCTATGGAGGATAAAATGATAGGATTAACCAAAACTTCATGCAGTCTGATGTAATATGTAGACTTCACCACAGGAAAAAGAAGCAGGTGAACATGAAAAATACTGAGCAGCAATGGGGGTTTCACAAACCAGGGTAAACTTCCAAAGTAAAATAAACAAATAAATAATATTATTAATAATTAGAATCACATTTTCAAATGTCTCTTGCTGTGATTCTAGACGATAAATTTAAAAATTATATTATTCTACGATGATGACAAGAAAAACTTATGAACCTTTAAAAGCATTTACAAATAGAGGCAAATCCTTTTCCTATTAACTTGATTAATGCGGCAGCAACGTGTATGTCACTAGAAGATTAATGTTTCAAACTAAGGAAAAAGGCTTAGGTCACATCATAGGGTTAAGTAGTGTTTAAAAAAAAAAGTCAACCAAAACCAAATCTTGCTCCAAACCCCGTATCCACTGCATTCTTCTCAAGGAGTATATACAATGGTGTTCATATATATCTACATTACAAGGTGAAGTTCAGTAAGATCTTTCACATTTTTTTTAGGCACAGGTCTACTGAACAAAACTAATCCGGGGAAAAAAAATAGAAAAATGTTGGCCTGTAAGCATCTGCAATTTATATATAACAATATAGTTTCAGAGTTCTCCTTCTTTCTTGCATGTTGTTGAATAACTAGCTTAAGATTTGGATATGGGCATAATCAGAAGATATGTATAGTTTGAGTATACTGATCACTGAGTTTCACATGATTAAAACTCAGTTATTTTGTATGACTTGCACAAAAAAATAAGCATGCTTTGCAGCTTTGATTTGCATTTTATGTTTTGGGTAGTATCCAAACCTGAAAATGTAAAGCTAGACTCAAGGGGTGGGATACCTGCATGAAGTGAAAGTTACAGAAAAGGGGAAGCTAAATGGAGTTTTGCAGTTTCTTTGTCAAAATTTTGAATGTATATTTAAACCAAACCCTTAAAAGATTCCTTTTATGTCAGATTTTATATGCATGCTTGTAATGATGATGAGTGTGCATGTTCTTATTTGCTTTTGTGCATGTTCTTATTTAGATATAGTGACAGTAATTAAATGGTAGGAACATCATGGTTATACTTTTTGATACATCTGATTGCCAAATATACATATAACCAGAAGTTTAACTATATGATAGAATTAATTCTTTGATGTAGTAAAGTGGCTATTAAAGAGCTAATTGAGTGACTCAGAATATTATGGGCTGGATACCTGTTTCACTTTTTGACCTTACTTCCTGTTTGTGGGTGGGGGTTTTATCACCATTTTTGAGTATGTTGTTCCAACAATAAAGCAGCATTTTCTTAAGCTAACAGCAGCTATAAGTGGATGGTGTTATTTTACCATGTGTGGGTCCCTGTACAAAATCTAGTTTCATATTCAATACATTTCACTGTAATTACACAAAATTTTTCTGACGTGTACCTAGTACAATATCCTAGAACCAGTAGGTTAATAATATGGATTATTACTCTCAAATTACATTTTAACTGTAGTGTGACTAAAATGTATTTATAGTTATTGTATAAAAGTAAACAAGCAAACAGTGTAAAGTACACATAGGTTGGTTGGTTGTGCATACAGGTATTTTATTGCAATTTTGCCAGAAGAGTTGTGTGTATTTTATACCACCCCCCACTTCAATGTTTTCTCGTTTTTGAGCATGCTTTTTAGTGTCCTTTGTAGTGTAGATCCATTTATTTTATTTGTTTATTTTATTTCATGGATAGCCCTAGAGTCAGGGATAAAATTACTTTAAGAGGAAAAGGCTTGAGAGTCACAAGTAAGCAGGGGAAACTAGAACATCCACAGCAAAAAAAACAAAACGTTGTTGTGATGTGGGATGGATGAACATATATAAAACCATATTTATTCTGCTGATATTTTATCAGTCCTGTTATCAGCAAAAAAATGGAAAGACTGCATTAGAAATTCAAGTAATTCAGTTTGGCCTTGATCAGTAAGATTGGGGAGCTATTTTCAAACTAGATTTATCTTAGAAAGGCTTTGCTATTTTAGGTTATTTATTTCACCCTCAGATACATTTTAGCAGGCACATATGATGTGTGATTTTTTATGTGTCTGCTGGCCTAGTGAAAACGCAGTCTGCAATTTCTTTGACCATATCAAATTATAGTGAGCAATGTTGTATTAACTGAGTGTGCAGCTTAAAAACTTTGAGAGCTTAACTTTAAAAATAATGGAATTCTCTTATGTCAGGAGACTGAAACTACAAATAGTGACTCAAACACATAGATACTTCCAATGAGTTTCACAGTTAATGGAATGTCAATGGGACTCTATGCACGAGAAACTATACATATATGCTATATATGTTTCTAGTAGTATTGGGCTTTGAAATAGGTGTGGATTTCAAATCTCATTAATGATGGTAAATAGCTTCCCTCACCCTCCCCAAGCTTTTAACTGGAAATTTAAGATTAAATAATGTATGCCAAATAATAGCATTATCTACATGTATAGATTGATTTTAATCACCCTGAACTCAAATTCTTTTCTGTGAGAGTAACATACCTCACTAAAGTATGATTGCTATTTGACAGGTCTAACCTATTACTGATATGTGCAATAATATGATGCTTAAAACCTTTTAAAGTCACAATGTTATCATAATTATGTAACAATGTTTTTTCACAATTTTCAACTCATCAAGTTTCCAGATTTCTGTCACTCTTTCTTGCATATTAAAGAAAGCTAAATGGTAAGTGAAGCATATGTAAATGTACAGTACTCTATATTATTACCTTGCCCCAGGCAACTTCAGCATCCAAATTAGTAGGCATTCCCTCCACCGCGGATCTCTTTGTAAATTCTGCATCTGTCACTGCCAGCCACTCTGTCAGAGCATTCATTTCCTTTCGTAGCTTCCGGGACAATTTCAAACATTTCTCTAACTCTTGTTTTTTTTCTGTCACCTGCAGAAGAAAAAATATGTGGATTTTAACTGTTTAGTCAAACTAGTTTGTACTTTCCTGCTGGCTTGTATTTTTGTATGCATGTCTGCCTTGTACTTTGTATGTTTACAATATATGATATATCTTTCTTATTCCTCTCAATATTTGTAGTTACGGTTAATGTACTGCTTATCATATCAATTTGTCTAAGATTCTTCTATACTGATAAAATCACATAATTTAATTTTGAAATTTTATACAAATTAAGTTTGAACTAGCTCACCTCCAGAATGGGGAATAACTAAAAGCTATTCCCCTCCCATTTGAAGACATATGTGTCATGTTAAATCATAGAATCATAGAATATCAGGGTTGGAAGGGACCCCAGGAGGTCATCTAGTCCAACCCCCTGCTCAAAGCAGGACCAATCCCCAATGAAAACACCCCAGCCAGGGCTTTGTCAAGCCTGACCTTAAAAACCTCTAAGGATGGAGATTCCACCACCTCCCTCGGTAACGCATTCCAGTGCTTCACCACCCTCCTAGTGAAAAAGTTTTTCCTAATATCCAACCTAAATGGCAACAGCTGAGTTAGAAGTCTTTCCTTATGACTCAGAAGTGGAGCCAAAACCCCTTTTCGGAAACTATGATTAATTTTCCCATGGATAGTTAAGCACACTAATGCTGAGCCCAACAACTTACTTTGTGCAGCAACATTGCATCTGAGGGAATTAGTATTGTACTCTAATCACTCTCTGAGGTGTGTATAGTAAATAAGATATGGGACCACACATTGAAGAAGGAAGATAAAACAAAACATTGAAAAGCTGCTCACTAAGCACCATCCATTCTATATACTAACAGAGGCAGAGGTCTTACATAAAAGCACTATATGATAATGTAATTAAAAGTTGTATCTTAATGCTTAATGCCTCACCTCCACCTCAGCTGGCTTCCTTCCACTTCCATCCGTACTACAAAGAAACCCATCAATTCCTTCCCACTACTCCAAGGTGTGGAGGCCTGCCATCTTCTGTACCCTTCTACTAGCCCATCTGCATGCCTATATAAAGAATCCCTTTCCTCTCCTTCACCTATTGCCCCTTTACACTAGCCTGACCTGATCTCACCCACTTAAGGATTCATTCTGGGACAAACCTGGCTACTGAAAATAAATACTGAATGACAGGATTAATAACATCCCTAAATATGAACAACCTCATCAATGGAGAAAACAGTTTGAAAAATAAAGAGGTAATTTAATTTATGCTCCTTACACATACTTAAATTAGTTTGTCATGCTTTTCTATCACCATTAATTTTAAGAACAATCTTGAACTCTCATGAAGTCAAAAATTGAGAATTAAAAGAGTCTGTTTTCCCCAAGTTGAAAGAGAAGTGATCAAAGAAGGATATCTTAGAACTCAGTTGTAGGTCACTAATGTTTAATGAAAATAAGTGATCTCTCTGCCAACCAGTCACTATTTAAATGAAACTGTATCCCCCTGAGTTTTATTTTTAATTGTTTTTAAATTGCACAGCCTTTTTATTGATGATCCATTAGCGAAACAAAACAGCATTATACATATTATAGGTGGAGCCTGTTAGCAACACCTTTCATTAACATTGCTTAACACTTTCCATTCTAATACCCTGTTTTCAGTTCCTTATAATTTTGCCCAATTTTACATGTTCTGGCTGAAATTTTTCATGCTTGTTCTCTGCTTCATGCTGATTATGAGTATATACATTTCAGAAAAATGTTCATTCCAGTTCCAAGAATGAAGTTTGGGGATAATAGGTAATTTTTTCCACCCATTTATTTGAAAATATTTAGTGTATGTACCTAGAGTTTGAAGCTGAAACTTGACATTTAGGAAGGGGTCAGAAATGTGACTTTTGGTGTCCCCATGAAAATTCACCCAGATATGGCCAAGTTATAAACTTGTGAAAATGGCCATTTGCACATGCTAGCTAGAGCTTTTTAAAGGCTTAATACTAAAATCTCAGAACATTCCATCTCCACTAAGCTCCAGATACCAGATACATTAAGTATGCTGTCAGCTCCAATAAAACTTCCCGCATAGCAGGCCTAGAATTAAAGCCCTGGACAGGGAGATGCTGCAGAGATGGAGCAACCCTCTGGGGCTATGGGAAGGTGTATGCACCCACAGCCAGGAGGAGACCATGAATTCTACTCTCACCTCTTCCACTGACTGCTGTGAATAATTTTGTGCACTTCACAATCCTTAATATTGAACATGCTCCTACCTTAGGAGGTAGGCAAGTGCAGTAGCATGTCCTTCCCTGGAACTGAGAGATTGCAACCTTAATTCAGCCCCTTTGTGTCTATACATTATGATATAGTCTTTAATTGCATGATCACATATTGCCTGTTCTAAAGACACCTGCCTCATTCAGTGTATGGGATGGACAGAGAATGAGGTGGAGAATTGTAAGCAGCAAAAGGAAATTCTCTTGCATTTAAGGCACTGAACTGAGGTCCAGAAAAGGTGGGTTCTATTTCAGACTCTGCCACAGACTTCCCATATGAAGATGGGCTCAGACCTAGAGGGCTGCAATGTTGCAGGGGGGATCTTAATTGTGGTATATCCTAACTACTCAGTGCTTGACTTTGCAACCACAACATTCTTTTAATGATGTTTTTTGTAATTATTCACACATAAGAATATGTTGGCACTTTCCCCCTTAGCCAGTCGTCCAATATAGACCAAATTTGCTTACTTTTAGGGAACACTGTAAAAAAAACAACCATCTAACTTTCAGGCTTTTCATGCATGTAATACTTAAGAAGTTGTTTATTTATGTAAATTAAATTTTTAAATATTGTAGAGAACTTACAGAACCATGAATATATGCTGTATTTATTTTTGAATAAATTAAAGATACACATCTATAAACACAACTTTTGCTTTTGTATGTTCTTTATATAATAGACATAAAATTCCATGATTCAGAGATCTACTGTATATGCCCAGAAGCTAATGTTATATTGATTTTCCCCTGCTTTGTTAAAAGCAATTTTAAAATCTGTATTTAAAAGAAAAAATGGGAAACACTGCCATCTTAAGGCCTTTTGTTTTATACAATAACCCCAAATAGAGTGTGTGCCATTTATACTAAAAACTGCTAATTAGCATCGTTTCTGAGATATTATTTTCTTTTTACTGAAGTGATCATTGTTACTTTTTCTGTTACTGATATTCTCTGTTACAAAACTGTACTTTTAGAGAAACTGCAATGATTTGGTAAAAAAACAAAAACAACTCTTCATAAGATGGAAAATATTTTGACATAAAACACAAAGGAACTCACTTAAGGACTCTCTTGTGGCTTTAAGCCACATTTCTGGATCGTGGTAGATTGCTGAGGAAGGACTGTACACCTGCTGTAGGTCTTGCCTGAGAGTGTGCAGTGGTTCAGGGAGGACAGGAGAACACACTCAATGGACTGCCCCTCCCAGTCCCTTTGACATGGTCCAGCCCTCTTTTATACTGACACAGTACAGAGGCAGGGCCATAACTCCACTCCTCCTTCCCTGCCAAGTGGTTTCTAGCCTTGCACAGCCATTCAGAAGTAAGGTAACCATCCCAAAGCATTATAAGTGTGTGAGACAGATATGTTTTGTGTAAACATGTGTGCGTGCACACACACACACACACACACACACACCCCACATGTGATGGTGATACACAAGTGACACATTTAACCTTCTGCACTCTCCTCACTAACGTGTCTCTATGAGGGCCATTTCTAAATTTTAAAACCATTGAGGGGTTTAAACCAGATGCCATTTAGAAAAGAAGTGTGCTAGGAAATTATCTCCTCCCTCCCCCGCATTTGCATGGAATTCTCATACCAAGCCCAAACTATACTGGCCTTAGACTCTAGACAGACAATATTCAGGCCTGAACCAGTGGTAGGTTTGAGGTCTGATATCACAAGACCCATCAGAACTAGAAATAGGAGTTTTCTTCCATTAGAAGATAGTTTCCTAGCTTTCAGCTGGGACACAGGCACTTCTTTCTAGCTCCCAAAGGTCACAAGTTATTGGACCTTAACATGATATTGCTGTGCATATTTTTAAAAAGCTGTATTTGGTAATAGATAGAAGTTTCTAAAATTTTGTTAATTATATTAGTTCTGACCATCTGAGGCCTATACAATATATGGCCCCAATTCTGAAAAGCACTTGTGCACGTATTTAAGTCCATCTCTATTTAAGATAGTACTTAAGCATACACTTAACTTTAAGAATGTGCTTAAGTAACGTCTTGTAAAGGGAATCTTCCCTGAATCAGGGCATATATAAGTATACATATAAACATAAGCATGAGACAATACATTTGGGTCCAACTCACAACGTCCACGTTTAGGCAAAA
This sequence comes from Eretmochelys imbricata, assembly GCF_965152235.1. Lineage (NCBI taxonomy): Eukaryota > Metazoa > Chordata > Testudines > Cheloniidae > Eretmochelys > Eretmochelys imbricata. The sequence continues at coordinate 149,917,105 of NC_135572.1, forward strand.
TTCTCAGTTGGAGTTTGTCCAAGTAAAGATGGTACACTGGACCCAAATATTTCAATCCTGATTTTTATTTTACATGAACTATTTTTCTCTTCAAAACAAAATATTTGGCAAAATATTTAGCTTTCATTAGAATATGCAGTTGGGGGAACTGAAAAGTTGAAATGCATATGAAAATACTGTATGTCATAGCCTTGGTCGCTTTGTTTCACTAAAATTGTTAACGGTCCTTCCAGGTAAAAATAAACGCGAACTATTATGTCTATATTAACAAAAATAAACAAAGCACTTTAGGCCACTAATTGTTCTCTAACTAAACATTTCATCCTTTACCCAGTGCAAAGATACAGGTGCAGTCATTTCATGCAATCTTTTTTTTTTTTTTTTAATGCTAAATGTAGTCTTGTAATAAATGGCATGGAACTATTTAATTTAAAGAAGTTATGAGAGATAAACCCAGTGTGCATGTATTACAAAGCACATTTTAACCCCCAATCCACACTTTTTAAAATTGATCAAACATGCCTTATTGTATTAAATGTGCTGAGTAAAATATTTAATCTCAAATGACAATGTCATCCAATCTTTCTGAAGAAGGCTTTTAGCTGTCCCAGCACTCAGAAGATTGATATTTGTTAATATCTTTGTTTATTTTACCTTTCTAGCAATTTCCAAACTAAATATAGATAATTGCCTTGATACAGGTTCCCCCAATGAATTCATTCCCGAAATGAATATTAGTTCTTCCAAAAATAATATAATTCTTAAAGGTTATTGTGTGGAGGACTGTGGGGTTTGATCACCACCATGTGCTTAAAACATAGGCTGACTCTTGTAGCTAATAGGGACTCTCTTTATTAGCTATTAACTAGCTGTTAATTTAACTTAATAAATTTTAATCTGACAAAAATTATGCATTTTCTGCTACTCTGTTTATTAAAATTATATTTATGTCTGCAATAAGCAAACATTTAAATCACAACCTTCGTCCTACAGGGTGCATTCAGCCACTTAATGCACCAAATTTACTCCAGTGCTATGGTTTTAATTAAGTCCTGTGAGCTGTGTGCTCCCAGTAGGGGCAGGAAGAGGAAGAGAATAGATTCATCATGTGTTGCTGTTGAGTGCAACATTTGCATGAACTCTCTTCTAGAGAGAAATACTGCATCTCCTCCATGGAGCCTCTGGATGGGGTTGTGCTTCAACAGCAGTATAGGTGGAGTTGGGGGAGGGGGCAAAGGAGGGTGTTGCCCCCCCAAGCTACAAGCCTCAGGCAGGCAGCAGAGGAGACAGGAGACATGCTGCTCCCAGTTTGTGCCTCTGAGGCAAGGAGTCATAATGTTGTTTATAAACAGAGTGATTAACAGATAATTAAGATAACAAAGGGCTGGTCCGATGTTTTCCTAAAGTTAAATGATCTTTGCCAAGCTTGGTGAACTGCAAAAAGTAAGTATCCCAAATGATAGAAAGTAATTGTAGATTTTTCAACAATTGTTTCAATTGTTGTATTCAAGAGGTAGTAACAAAATTACTAATATGTTTCTTCGAGAAGATAACTGATTTTTTTTAGACAAAGGAAATGCAGTAGATCTAATCTTCCTGGATGTCAGTAAGGCATTTGATACAGTTCCACATGAGAAATTATTAGTTAAACTGGAGAAGATAGGGATTAATATGAGAATGGAAAGGTGGATAAGGAACTGGTTAAAGGGAAGACTATAACAGGTCATACTGAGACGTGAACTCTCAGGCTAGAGTGAGGTTACTAGTGGAGTTCCTCAGGGATCGGTCTTGGGACCAATCTTATTTAACACTTTTATTACTGACCTTGGCACAGAAAGTGGGAGTGTGCTAATATAATTTGCGGATGACACAAAGTTGGGAGGTATTACCAATACCGAGGAGGACCGGAATGCCATACAAGAAGATCTGGATGACCTTGTAAACTGGAGTAATAGAAATAGGATGAAATTTAATAGTGCAAAGTACAAGGTCACATACTTAGTGACAAACAAGAATTTTTGCTATAAGCTGGGGACTTATCAGTTGGAAGTGACAGTGGAGGAGAAAGAGCTGGGGGTATTGGTTGATCACAGGATGACTATGAGGTGTCAGTGTGATTGATCTGTGCATGGGCAACTCGTGGGAGGGACACAAAGGGGGCACCAGCGAAAAGGGGGGGCACATGACCTCCTCACTTGACTCCTCCCCACACCACCTCCAGTCTAGGGCCCCTGCTGGAGGGGGGAGAGGCTAACTGGTTACTTGGGAAGGGAAAGGCTCTGTCCTCCCACTGCCCTGGCTCTCCATGGCATGTTCAGCTGCATGTTCTTCCTGGCAGCCAGGCCCTAGGGTCACTCTCGGATGTTGCCTGGTGCAGCACAGCAGCTGCCTGGAAGAGTGCCAGGCTACCCCCCACCCAGGCTCAGCCTCTGGGGACAGAAGGTGACTCTGAGCATGCTGGAAGGGCTGGGGGGCTCTGGCTCGCTCGACCACTGTCCCCAGAAGCTGAGCCTGAGTGGGGCTGGAGGGGCAGTGTGTTGGTACCGCAGCCAGGCACTCTCCCAGTCAGCTGCTGCGCTGCACCGGGCAGAGTGCATCCCAGGCAGTATGGCTGGAAGAGGAGAGAGTGACACTGTGCAGCATGCATCCCAAGCAGTGTGGCCAGAAGAGGAGAGGCTCTGGCCCCGGCCCTTCCCTCCTGGCTCTGGGCCCGCCCCTTCCACTCCCTAGGTGCTTGGGGCACCGGCCCTGCCCCCCACCAGGCATCTGGGGAGGGGCATCTGACCCTTCCTGACCCTCATAGGCATCGCTTCTGCAGCTGTGAAAAAAGCTAATGGAGCCCTAGGATGTATCAGGCGAGGTATTTCCAGGAGAGACAGAGAAGTGTTAGTACCATTATACAATCACTGGTGAGACCGCATCTAGAGTATTGTGTGCAAATCTGGTCTCCCATGTTTAAGACAGATGAATTCAACTGGAACAGGTGCAGAGAAAGGGTGACTAGGATGATCTGAGGAATGGAAAACCTACCTTACGAGAAGAGACTCAGAGCTTGGATTGTTTAGTCTAACCAATACAAGGCTGAGGGGAGATAGGATTACTCTGTATAAATATACCTGAGGGATAAATACCAAGGAGGGAGAGGAGTTATTTAAGTTAGGGATCAGTGGACCCCAGAACAAATGGATATAAACTGGTCTTCAACAAGTTTAGGCTTGAAATTAGGCAAAGGTTTATAACTGTTAGAAGAGTGAAGTTCTGGAGCAGCCTCCCAAGGGGAGCAGTGGGGGCAAAAAACCCTAAGTGGCTTGAAGCCTGAGCTTGATAAGTTTATGGAGGGGATGGTATGACAGGACTGCCTACAAATGGCATGTGGCCCATCAGCGACTGCCTGTAGCAAAAATACCCAACAGCTGGCAACAGGACACTACCGGGGGAGGACTCTTACTACAGAGAATTCTTTCCCAGTTATCGGCCTGGTGGGTCTTGCCCACATGTTCAGGATCTAACTGATCATCATATGTGGGGTCAGGAAGGAATTTTTCCACAGGTAAGATTGGCAGAGATCCTGGGAATTTTTCACCTTCTTCTGCATCATGAGGCATGGGTCACTTGCAGGTTTAAACTAGAGGAAGTCTTTAAACCATTATTTGAGGCCTTTAGTAACTCAGTCAGAGGTTAGGGGTCTATATTACAGGAGTGGGTGGGTGAGGTTCTGTGGCCTGCCATGTGCAGAAGGTCAGAGTAGATGATCAGGATGGTCCCTTCTGACTTTAGTAAGAGTATCCGAGAAAGAATATACATTACAATTTTAAACCTAACCAGTGTCCCATAAGCGACTTGCCGCAAGATGTCAGAACATGTTTGTATTACAGCTGAGGTGGGCTGATATTTACTTAATTTTCTTTCTTGATATAGGAGATACCATGCTCCTGTCAGATAATTTCTAAGTTATTATCTGCAAAATCACTAAAGTTTTCAGTTGCCTAAGTAGCCCCTGGAATCCTAGTTAAAGTTGTGCCCTCCCCTCCCTGCCCCAATCTGAAATGGCACCCCTGTGGGCAAGCACGGAATTTGTATCTCCCTCACATGAGCAACCCCGTTGGCCTGATTGGAGCTGCCCCCCAAATACAGAAGTCAAACTACGCCTATGAACAACAGATGACATTTTCTATGGATAGGAAAGCATATTGTTAAGTCATAATCAACAGCCTTTTGGACTGGGCAGAACCCAATCAGTATTTTCTGCTCGATTAGAACCTTCTAGAAATGAATGGATGTTTAGCTGTCAGCAGTTTTCAGTGAGTTTCAGTGTGCTTAACTATTGTTGTACACTATAAGGTGGGTAGAAAGCTGGCTAGATTGTCGGGCTCAACGGGTAGTGATCAATGGCTCCATGTCTAGTTGGCAGCCGGTGTCAAGTGGAGTGCCCCAGGGGTCGGTCCTGGGGCCGGTTTTGTTCAATATCTTCATAAATGATGTGGAGGATGGTGTGGATTGCAGTCTCAGCAAATTTGCGGATGATACTAACCTGGGAGGAGTGGTAGATACGCTGGAGGGCAGGGATAGGATACAGAGGGACCTTGACAAATTGGAGGATTGGGCCAAAAGAAATCTGATGAGGTTCAATAAGGATAAGTGCAGGGTCCTGCACTTAGGACGGAAGAACCCAATGCACAGCTACAGACTAGGGACCGAATGGCTAGGCAGCAGTTCTGCGGAAAAGGACCTAGGGGTGGCAGTGGACGAGAAGCTGGATATGAGTCAGCAGTGTGCCCTTGTTGCCAAGAAGGCCAATGGCATTTTGGGATGTATAAGTAGGGGCATAGCGAGCAGATTGAGGGACGTGATCGTTCCCCTCTATTGGACATTGGTGAGGCCTCATCTGGAGTACTGTGTCCAGTTTTGTGCCCCGCACTACAAGAAGGATGTGGATAAATTTGGAGTGAGTCCAGCAAAGGGCAACAAAAATGATTAGGGGTCTGGAACACATGACTCATGAGGAGAGGCTGAGGGAACCAAGATTGTTTAGTCTGCAGAAGAGAAGAATGAGGGGGGATTTGATAGCTGCTTTCAACTACCTGAGAGGTGGTTCCAGAGAGGATGGTTCTAGACTATTCTCAGTGTTCGAAGAGGACAGGACAAGGAGTAATGGTCTCAAGTTGCAGTGGGGGAGGTTTAGGTTGGATATTAGGAAAAACTTTTTCACTAAGAGGGTGGTGAAACACTGGAATGCGCTGCCTAGGGAGGTGGTGGAATCTCCTTCCTTAGAAGTTTTTAAGGTCAGGCTTGACAAAGCCCTGTCTGGGATGATTTAATTGGGGATTGGTCCTGCTTTGAGCAGGGGGTTGGACTAGATGACCTCCTGAGGTCCCTTCCAACCCTGATATTCTATGATTCTATGATTCTATGTGCTCTGTGAACAGGTACACTGATAGAAAGTTAACAGGTTACAAAAATTTGGTTCAACAAAGGCAAAGTCTATGGAGATGGAAAAGTTTGCCTTATTAACGGTACTTGCATTTAAAAAACTATCATTGAAATTTTCAGATAAAAATAGACTGGGAAATTTCTGATAACCAAGTTTTCTTTAGCAGACCATGCAAAACTGAGAGAAGAGGAACAGATATAGTGAACATAAGAACGTCCATACTGGATCAAACCAAAGGTCCATCCAGCCCAGTATCCTGTCTACTGACAGTGGCCAATGCCAGGTGCCCCAGAGAGAGTGAACCTAACAGGTAATGATCAAGTGATCTCTCTCCTGCTATCCATCTCCACCTTCTGACAAACAGAGGCTAGGGACACCATTTCTTACCCATCCTGGCTAATAGCTATTAATGGACTTAATCTCCATGAATTTATCCAGTTCTCTTTTAAACCCTGTTATAGTTCTAGTCTTCACAACCAGGCAAGGGGTTCCACAGGTTGACTATGCGCTGAGTGAAGAAGAACTTCCTTTTATTTGTTTCAAACCTGCACCCATTTGGTGCCCCCTAGTTCTTATATTATGGGAACAAGTAAATATCTTTTCCTTATTCATTTTCTCCACGCCATTTATGATTTTATATCTATCATATCCCGCCTTAGTCTCCTCTTTTCCAAGCTGAAAAGTCCTAGCCTCTTTAATCTCTCCTCAGATGGGACCCCTTCCAAACCCCTAATCATTTTAGTTGCCCTTCTCTGAACCTTTTCTAATGCCAGTATATCTTTTTTGAGATGAGGGGACCACATCTGTACATAGTATTCAAGATGTGGGCGTACCATGGATTTATATAAGGGCAATAAGGTATTTTCCGTTTTATACTCTCTCCCTTTTTTAATGATTCCTAACATCACGTTTGCTTTTTTGACTGCCGCTGCACACCGCATGGACATCTTCAGAGAACTATCCATGATGACTCCAAGATCTTTCTCCTGATTAGTTGTAGCTAAATTAGCCCCCCATCATATTGTATGTATAGTTGGGGTGATTTTTTCCAATGTGCATTACTTTACATTTATCCACTTTAAATTTCATTTGCCATTTTGTTGCCCAATCATGTAGTTTTGTGAGATCTTTTTGAAGTTCTTCACAGTCTGCTTTGGTCTTAACTATCTTGAGCAGTTTAGTATCATCTACAAACTTTGCCACTGCACTGTTTACCCCTCTCTCCAGATCATTTATGAATAAGTTGAATAGGATTAGTCCTAGGACTGACCCTGAGGACCAACACTAGTTACCCCTCTCCATTCTGAAAATTTACCATTTATTCCTACCCTTTGTTCCCTGTCTTTTAACCAGTTCTCAATCCATGAAAAGATCTTCCCTCTAATCCCATGACAACTTAATTTACATAAGAGCCTTTGGTGAGGGCTTGTCAAAGGCTTTCAGGAAATCTAAGTACACTATGTCCACTGGATCCCCCTTGTCCACATGTTTGTTGACCCCTTCAAAGAACTCTAATAGATTAGTAAGACATGATCTCCCTTTACAGAAACCATGTTGACTTTTGCACAACAATTTATGCTCTTTTATGTGTCTGACAATTTTATTCATTACTATTGTTTCAACTAATTTGCCCGGTACTGACATTAGACTTACCGGTCTGTAATTGCCAGGATCACCTCTAGAGCCCTTCTTAAATATTGGCATTACTTTAGCTATCTTCCAGTCACTGGGTACAGTAGCTGATTTAAAGGACAGGTTACAAACCACAGTTAATAGTCCCACAATTTCACATTTGAGTTCTTTCAGAACTCTTGGGTGAATGCCATCTGGTCCCGGTGACTTGTTACTGTTAAGTTTCTCAATTAATTCCAAAACCTCCTCTAGTGACACTTCAGTCTGTGACAATTCCTCAGATTTGTCACCTACAAAAGACAGCTCAGGTTTGGGAATCTCCCTAACATCCTCAGCCATGAAGAGTGAAGCAAAAAATTCATTTAGTTTCTCTGCGATGACTTTATCGTCTTTAAGTGCTCCTTAGTGGGAGAATATTAATTAAGTCCTCATCATCATGTTGATATGAATCAAATGATCAAACTAAATACAACAACAGTGCCAGCTATTCTACAGTACCACAGCTTCCCAAAGGGCTAGTTTTCAAGGCATTGTATTTTCAGCCCTAGCCTACCAATACTGTTGATTTACTCTTGCCCAACACTAAGGAAATTTGGAAGCAGCTTCTGCAAGGAGAGAGGATCTAAGTATGAAATCCTAAATAGGTCTATAAAGGTGTATGAGGAGCAAAATAGGTATAAATTATTCCATATGCTCATGAATACAACATTCTGTGTGGTTTGCATATACAAAAATCAGTACCTATCACAGTGAAAGTAAGAATGTAAACAGGCATGCAAGGGTTCTAACTGGAGACAGTGCACAGCCACATGAGGCATGTACAGGGGAAGAGTTACCACACAAAACCCATTAATGTGTGTATAGTCACATGCAAGAAGCCAGCTGCAGTGGTATTAAAATTTCCCCATAGGGATGCTGCAACAGCAACAAGCATCTTGGTCAACTGACCTTTTCATGGTGGCCTGCAGAATGAGGCATTCTGAGACCTATGCAAATAAGAACTGGGAGATCTCTCTTTCTTATAATGTAATGCACAGAATGAAAGAACTGAAAAACCCATGATCTCATCTATAGATGTAGCCCTACCTAGAGTGCTTTTAAATTGGTGACTGGTAAATAGCCCATCGATCTAAAAAAAGTCTTTGGAAGGCAAAAAGTAAATTCAATTTTAGGAAAGAATAACCTTAAAACCTGATAAAGAAATCAATATTACATGTCTCTGAGTTTTGCATATTTTCTTGGACCTAACTGAATATTTATCTAATTGATTGTTTTTGGCTTCCTAACAAGGATTACACTTTTATAAACAGAGGTAGGATTGATTTCAGAGACTTAAAAGGAATAAACAAACAATACATGTTACCACACAATACAAAGAATGTACTTAGCTTGAAAAGCCAGAAACAGAGCCTGGTTTTGCATTGTATATCAGAGTACATACCAGAGCGCCCAATTCATTATACTGCAGCTTCAAAGCTGTAAGTCTTTCATCCAGTTCTTTGGGCTTCTCTGTCTGTTGTTTCTGAACAATCTGACGTCCAGTTTTTATCACTGTTTCCACTTCAGACTTCACCTCACTCAAGCTTTTATACAATTTCTAATCAGATCAACACAGAAGAGAGAAACACCAAAATTAATAAAATAAATGAATAAAAGCAATGCAATCTTGGGACTGAAGTGATTATGCAGAACTACTACCAATCTTGGCATTATTTGGTGCATAAGAGCGTCACCTGTGAGACTGTGAGGACCCTCAACTCCTATGGAAACTAAAGGAACTTGAGATGCCAGCTTCTAGTTATGCATAAATCACATACAGATAATGCAAAAGCATTTACAAGACTGTTAGAGCTTTATTTATTAATCAGAATTCAAAATTATATGTCCATGTCTACATTCGACTTATTCATCTAGAATGTTCTGCTATTGTTGGTTTTAACATCCCACCGGTGGCAGCCATGGTGGAAGTGCTGAGTCAAGAAGCCAGTGGCCACCAGAATTTGTAACATCATAAGACAAAGGTCTGCTCTCAGCTGGTTTAGACAATACAGCACTTAAAATAATAGCAGCTGCCCTCTACCTACTCACGTCCTCAACCACCCACAATCTAAAAGCCTAATTTGAGCAGAAATCTGACAGTTCCCATACACTAAATCCTTCGACTGATACAGCACAGATTTCCCCTTCCATTTAATTATGTTTAATATTGCTTTTAATGGCCTAAAAAGCAAAGAGATTTACTGCCTTTTAAAGAAAAAATATATTATATACCTCCATCTATCTTTTCTAATTGTTTCAAATGACTAAGCAGCAAGTGTGGACAAAACAAACATTTATTTAAGTAATGACATGCAATCAGTGTGCATAGACCATGCTTTCCCCTTACCTTTTAAAAGAATGAGGATTAAAAAAGGGATAGCACTACCTGTCTGCCCAAACCCTGATTCCCTGGATACAACAACATCTATATATATATATAACAGGGTTGCCAAATAACCTGGTATCCAAAATAACTGATCTAATATTTGGCACCCGCAGAAATTATTTTGGATAAACCTTATCCAAACAAACATCCTTAACTTTTTTCTGTTTAAATATGTAATTTAACTTTGTTTCCTTCATTTCATTTAAAATTGAATTCTGTTATGGCACTAGAAATTTATTACACTGAACTGGGAAAGAGACACTCCTCTGAAATATAGAATATCAATAAACATAAAAAAGTGAAGAATTTAAATGGCAAGGTTCTTGAAGTTTATTGTTGAGGTTCTTTTAGCTTCATTATATGCTCTCGCAATTTGTTGTGATGTGCTGAAATAACTTATTTCATATACCTTGACAGAACTTTCAAAAGAATCTAGACTGTATTTCTTTTCTTGCTGATTGAGCTTGTGTTAAGTATTTTTGTGGTTTTTTTTATTATTACCAGTGCCTCTTGTGATATTATAGTGAAACAAATTCCATGTCCAATAAGTGTAGACAGTTCAGGTAAAGATATGATGCTTTTTCTATTGCAGACCTGATAAGAGAAACTCAGCTCATCCTCTCTATAGTTTAATCTGAAGTTCATTAACAACTTGATTCTCAAAAACATATTAATATAATTTTACATATATATAAAATGGGGATATATATCTATATCCCCATTCTTTCCCAAGGATCCTCATGTGACTTGCAAGATAAATACATACTTCATCACTGAAATGCAGCCAACTTTGTATACAGGGCACAGCAAGGAAGATAGCTGTTGTGCAGCTCATGCTGATCCACCAGCAGAGGTAAAAATTATAAGCAAGGACATTAGGACAAAACAATATGAGGTTTTCTAGTGTATCGCAACTGTAAGTACTCTTCTGCTAAAAAGTTAGTTGCTGAATCGAGGCATTGTAAACCCAGAATTTATAACTTCCATTTCATTCTTATGATAGTGTGCCTACCTGAGCTGCTGTGGTGTCTCATAAGCATTTTAGTTTAGATGCCTTATGGGACTAAATTTCCCATGATGCACCATGGCCCTCCCCTTTGTTAAACCATCATGGTTCATCAACAGAATCCCATGACTGTAGTGCATCACAGGAGATGTAGCATGGCCAGAGAGGCCACCCTATAAATTTCCCACAGAATGGAAAGTTTGATTTTCAACCAGCTCCAGTAGCCAGTTTCAACATTTCAACCATATAATCAGTTTCCCTTGATTGTTTGTAGAGTTTGAAACACATTTAAAAGTATAGGGAAAATGTCATTTTAAAACTGCAAAAAGTGGCAGAGTGACTCAGGCACATGTGTAGCATCTAAGACAACTTAAAATTGATGAGTCCTTGATTTGCAAGAAAGAGAGAAGTAGGAAATAAACATATGGGGTGGGATTTTCAAACATTCTTAAAATACGTAAGATCACAAATTTCCCTAAATTTCAATGGGATCAATGCTCCTAAATCTCTTAGGCATTTTTGAAAATCTCACCCATATATATATATATTTAAATCCCAACGAGAAATACTTGACATGTGAAAAGACAGGAAATTATTTGAAAAAAAAAATCACTGGACTGTACATACATACCATGCAATGATCCAACTGTGACTGCACTACCTCCTGCTCTACACTCTTCATCTCCAACTTGGGCACCTGCAATTTTACTTCATCTAAAATTCTTTTACATTCCTGTAGACGCTGCTCAAAATTGGCTGGCTTCTGGAACAAGCGGAACTTCATGGAGACGTCTTGTATTTTTTTCTGAAAAGTCAATATGGGTCAGTGGTAAAAATAGGAGGAAAAAATGGAGTCATTCTCAGAATGGGTTACCAATCAGTATGTTTTCTCATGATTTCTTGCACCTCAAAACATTTGATTCTTTAACTAGACCTCTGCTGACACCAGTCTTGGTTTTTATACAAGGAAGAAAATCCTTCCCTTCTCACTTGCACCTGCAAAGGGCAACTAGATGCAACAGAACTGGCGATATTCTGTTGCATGGGAAAGAAGGGAATGGGTAGAAGGTGCCTGTGTAAGGATCTATACTACCAGTGCAGAGCTGATGGTGAAAGCTCAATGTTTACTAGCATGCAGGGGGATTGGGATTGGTTCCAGTATCCATTTTCCCTGCAAAAGGAGATCACACTATACATAAGACACCAGAAATGCAGCTCACTTCCATGATATATTTTTATAGGGATTGGGAGATTATCCTTCCTCTACTCACTGTAAAGAAGCCCTGCATGAAGCTTGTGCACTGTTCATAGGCTTGGCACAGGCTCTGGGATTTGATTCTCATATAATCAGAGATTTTAAAGGTAGAAGGGACCATTGTGATCATCTAGCTTGACGACCTGAATCTACCAGTTAACTGCACTAATGGTAATCATTAATGACCTCGGCTTTCTTAGAATCAGTGATCAAGAGGTCATCTGTACCAATATATTTTCCACAGTATGCATCCGATGAAGTGAGCTGTAGCTCACGAAAGCTTAAGCTCAAATGAATTGGTTCATCTCAAAGGTGCCACAAGTCCTCCTTTTCTTTTTGCGGATACAGACTAAAACGGCTGCTACTCTGAAACCAATATATATGAATTGCATAAAAGCTAGTAAAGTCTCCATTGTACCAATTTACATTTCCTCTTTATTGTTGTTCTCACCCAACGAAGTACTCATGTACTCCATCACATTTTGCCCTTTTGGGAAGGGAGGGAGAGGAGATGGGTTATTAAGCCATGTATTACGCCGATTTTTGTCTAAGAGGGTCTAACACTTGGGTACCCTAAAATGTAACTGGCTGTCACTTACATATAAGTAACCTTGACAGTAAAGTGTTTTATACAGACTGCAACTGTGGAGTTTCAGGCAAGGAAAGGACACAATCCTTTTGGTCAATAATTCAGTGTAATGTTTATACTTTTAGATTCTCTGGTTATTATATTTTAATAATTCTGAAGTATTATTAATAATTTGTATTCTTCATTCACCTGCAAGGAAAGGGAGTCAACTGAGCATTTTCTTTCTTCTAGAGCAAGATGTGTTAAGTAACAAAAGATCATAAGGTTATTATAAGGAGGAGGGAGAAAAATTGTTCTCCTTAATCTCTGAGGATAAAACAAGAAGCAATGGGCTAAAATTGCAGCAGGGACAGTTTAGATTGGACATTAGGAAAAACTTCTTGTCAGGATCGTTAACCACTGGAATAAATTGCCTAGGAAGGTTGTAGAATCTCCATCATTGGAGATTTTTAAAAGAGCAGGTTCGACAAACACCTATCAGGGATGGTCTAGATAATACTTAGTGGTGCCATGAGTGCGGGGACTGGACCAGATGATCTCTCAAGGTCCCTCCCAGTCCTACGATTCTACAATAAGCAAAATAACCCTCCTCCTCCCCCGCAAATAGAAATGTTTCCTTTTGTCCACTGTATGACTGCTTTGAGCAAATCATCTACTTCTGAATTCCCAACAATATCACTTTATGATAAAGGACATGGGACTGGTTTTCAATTCCTCAAAATATTTCTAACCTACTAGGAGTAAATGGTTCATTAGTTACCATGACAAAATAAGATTATTGTTTTAGCTAAACCTGTGTAAGCAGTGTCAGGATGAGCTCCACCCTGACATCTGGTGGTGAGGTGTGGCAAGTTGTGGAAAAGAACTTCAGGGGCCGATGTCATTTGCATAGGCACACCCACCACGCCTAGAATGAGGCCATAGCTGCTCAAATGGTCACTTTGGCTGCTGTGGGATCCCCAGCGTCTCTGTTATTGGGGCAGGAAGAATAAATTGTTATTACCCTGATTATGGGAACTGTGCTTGGAACTGTACGTGGCCTTTTGTTATGATGGAGGGATTCACCATCAACTAAGTAGCACTTGCTAGGCAAGGGTCATGGGTTCCAAAACTGTGTGAATGGAGAGAGGCTGGGGACAAGTATTAATACTTGGTGGCATGGGCCCCTTGGTGAGGGCCTTCCATGCTAATTGCACTTCCTCCTCTCTCCACTGTGGAATATCAGAGCTAATTTTGATTTCATTAGAAGTCTAGTTATAGGCTGCTGAGCTCACTTTGGGCTGACAGTGCACCAGCACTGGGGCTCCCCTACTACAAGCTGAATTCACCTAAGAGCTGAAATCACTGAGTGTTGTGTTAAGTAGTGGGGGAGCCTGAAGATATATTGTGGAGCAGTTTGCGGCACGGCTGGTGAAGCAGTTCGACGCGGAGCAGTGTGTGGATGGCAGGAGCTGCTTGTGGGTCGTGGAGCTGAGCGAAGGAGTTCGTGGGGCAGCTGGCGGAGCAGAGCGCAGCTGAGCGAAGGAGTTCGTGGGGCAGCTGGCGGAGCGGAGCGCAGCTGAGCGAAGGAGTTCGTGGGGTGGCTGGCGGAGCGAAGCGCAGCGGAGCGAAGGAGTTTGTGGGGCGGCTGGCGGAGCGGAGCGCCGCTATGGAGCTATGGGGCGGTCAGCTTCAGATCATGTAAGGTGCCTCTTACCCCCGTCCCATTTCCACCCAGGTTGGGAGGTAAAGCTCCGCAGATAAACTTTCGAACTCTGGGGCTGCCCTGACCAGGGACAGAGACTTTTGGGGCATTGGATTTTTGGGACTTTGGGTGATTTGGGGTTGTTGGACTCAAGAACCAAAGGGAAAAGGGCATGCCCCAATTTGCCTGGGGTGGGTTTTTTTTTTTGCTCATGGGTTGTGTTATGAATCCTGTTGGTGGTGTTTCCCCAACATAATGCCACATTGTTTCTCTCTGTTATTAAAAGGCTTTTGCTACACTCAGGCTATGTGCTTGCGAGAGGGGAAGTATTGCCTCTTGGAGGCGCCCAGCGGGGGTGGTATATATTTGTCCCAGGTCACTGGGTGGGGGCTCGAGCCGGTTTGCATTGTGTTATTGGAATGGATCCCCTAGATATTGAACCCGGCCCTTGTTGCTGCCAACTCTGACGGGCAGAAGGGTTACATTTTTGGGGGCTCGTCCGGGATAGCCTGGGTCAGTACCCCTCGCAAGCACCTGTTGAGTGATCCACTACATTGGGAAACAATTTATATTTTTTTTTGTTTTGTTTGTGCTTATATTTTGAGGAAATTACTGTTTGTATAATGGCTAATATGTCAGGTTTGTTGGGCCCTGGCTCAGCAGCTTCTAGCTCAGGGGCTGCAGCCTCGGCTGATGATTGGACAAAAGCTCTGGGGCAAATATTGGAAAAGGTTGTGCTGCCCCATGCTGAGTCAGACTCTTGTCGTAAGTTAAGATTATTTGCTGGGGAGGAGGAGTTTGAACCCTGGTTAGAGCATACCACTGAAATGCTGCAAGAGTGGGCTGTACCAGATACAGAAAAGCGAAGATGCCTTATAGAGAGCCTTGGCGGCCCAGCATTAGATGTGATTCGCACCCTGAAGCTCATTGACCCTGGGGTCAGTGTGAAGGACTGCCTAGAGGCCCTTGAACACAACTTTGGGAGCGTAGAGGGCCCTGAAGACAGCTACTGTAAGTTCCTTAATTCCCGACAACAAAAGGGCGAGAAGGCTTCAACCTACATACAGAG
Source organism: Eretmochelys imbricata (assembly GCF_965152235.1). NCBI lineage: Eukaryota > Metazoa > Chordata > Testudines > Cheloniidae > Eretmochelys > Eretmochelys imbricata. The sequence continues at coordinate 149,932,196 of NC_135572.1, forward strand.
ACTGGAGAGACTGCTTCAGAGAGCTGTCATGAGGGGAGCAGTGACTGCTGAGCAGATGGATCAGACCAGACTGGCTCAAATTGTAAGAGGAACTCAGTATCAGAACCCGATTCTACTTCATCTCCAGCTAAGAGAACGACGGGAACATCCCCCAAGTTACTCCCAGCTGATAAAAGAGGTCCGAGAGGAGGAAGAAAGGCAGGCTGCCAGTGAGTTTTGGGAAGCCCAAACATCGGAGCCAGCCAGCACAACACCACTGCAAACGGCCAGTGTACTGATGGTGAGCACCAGAGAGGAACTTGCCCAACAAATGCAGGTCCTGACGGAACGGATAGCTGAGCTGCAAAGTACCGTTGACCGAGTTAAGACTTCCAGGAATAAGAAGCCTCAAACTGTGGCAATTGAGAAGCCCACACTTAGAGCCACCATCCCCCCCAGGCGAAGGGGAAAAGGTCAATTCTTCTGCTACCGATGTGGTCAGGATGGACACAGTGCTGCCAAGTGCCGTAATGAAGAAAACCCCTCCTTAGTGTATGGAAAGCTGAGGATCAGTTGGGAGAGATCCGGTAGCTGCCAGAGGGTCTGGGGACGGGGACCCCCCAGGTCTGCAGGATTTGAAGATTCCCCCAGAAAAGACTGTCCAGCTGGGATCCCTGCAGGACTGATAGGGCCTCGAGCAGAGGTCACGGTGAGGATTGAAGGGGTGGAGTGTAAAGCAGTGCTTGACACTGGATCTCAAGTGACTATTATATTTCAGTCATTCTACCAACAGATGCTTAGGCACCTGCCTATACAGCCACTGACTGGCCTTGGCCTGTGTGGCCTCAGCATGGATGAATACCCCTATCAAGGGTATGTCATAGTGCACCTGGAATTCCCAGAGGAGGTTGCTGGGGTAAGAGAAGAGGTAGACACAGCTGCCTTAATATGCCCTGACCCTAAAGGGACCTCTGATGTGTCTGTGCTGATAGGGACCAACTCCAGTCTCTTCAAGGTACTCGCGGATTACTGCAGAAGGCGGGCTGGGGACCAGTACCTGAATACCCTGATGATCCATACGCTTTGTGCTGAAGCCTATAGGAAAATTGAGAGCGCTAAAAGGGACACATCTGAGCTACCGCTTGGGGCACTGAAGTACGCGGGCACAACCCCCTTAGTAGTGCCTGCAAGGACGGAGCAAGAAGTGCTTGTCATGAGCACCTGGCTGAAAGGCAGTAAAGGGACGTTAGCAATGATAGAGCAGCCGATGGGAGGAGAGCTCCCTGAAGGAGTGTTGGTCCCCAGTGGAGTCATAACCCTACCTGCTGAAGCCCAGGAAAGGGTGACTATACTGATTGCTAATGAAACGAGTCGTGATGTTGTTGTGAAGCAAGGACAAAAGATAGCAGACCTCTTTGAGCCTGAGTCGATTGTAAAACCCCAGTGTGAAACTCAAGTTCCGACAATAGACCCAGCAAAGTTTGACTTTGGAGATTCACCAGTGTCCGAGGACTGGAAAGATCGCCTGAGAAAGAAACTTTGTGAAAGATCCAAGGTGTTCTCACTGCATGAGTGGGATGTGGGATGTGCAAAAGGAGTAGAGCACAATATCAGACTACATGACTCTCGACCTTTCAGGGAGAGATCTAGGAAGATTGCTCTCTCTGAGATGGAAGATGTGCGACATCATCTTCAGGAGCTGGCTGCGAATGGCATCATTACAGAGTCCCGTAGCCCATACGCCTCACCCATTGTGGTAGTCCGCAAAAAGAATAGGAAAATCCGGATGTGTATTGACTACCGCACCCTAAACAGCCGTACTGTGGTCGACCAGTACACTATGCCTCGAGTGCAAGATGCCTTAGACTGTTTGCTGGGAAGCCAGTGGTTCTCTGTGTTGGATCTTCGAAGTGGATACTACCAGATCCCTCTGGGAGAAGAAGATAAGGAGAAGACAGCCTTCATCTGCCCATTAGAGTTTTATCAGTTCGAACGCATGCCCCAAGGGATTTCTGGAGCACCTGCCACCTTTCAACGTCTCATGGAGAAAGTTGTGGGAGACATGAATTTACTGCAAGTGTTAGTTTATTTGGATGACCTGATTGTGTTTGGAAGAACCTTAGAGGAGCATGAAGAAAGACTTCTTAAAGTGCTTGATAGGTTGGAGGATTATGGTCTGAAGCTTTCAATTGACAAATGCCAGTTCTGCAGAACCTCAGTGAAGTATGTGGGTCACATTGTGTCCCAAGAAGGTGTGAGTACTGATCCTGATAAAATAGAAGCACTCACTACATGGCCACGTCCAAGTAACTACAGAGAACTCAAGACCTTTCTTGGATTTAGTGGCTACTACCGCAGATTTGTGAAAAACTATGCTACGATTGTAAAGCCTCTGAATGATCTTACCAGGGGACATCAGTCCAGCAAGAACAAATCTAAGTCCAAGAATAAGGGGAGGTCCCCAAAGCCTCCTGTGCAGAGACACAATGGCCCCTTTGCACCATTTGGGCCACGGTGGGATGAGAGATGTGAAAGGGCTTTTCGAGAAATCATTACTTGCCTAACTCATGCTCCAGTCCTAGTTTTTGCTGACCCAAGCAAACCATTTATCCTGCATACTGATGCCAGTTTGGAGGGTCTGGGAGCAGTCCTGTACCAGGAAGTGGAAGGCAAATGTAAACCTGTAGCCTTTGCCAGCCAAGGATTGTCTGATAGTGAAACTCGCTATCCCACCCACAAGCTGGAATTTTTGGCCTTGAAATGGGCCATCACTGAGAAATTTCGAGACTACTTGTATGGTGCTCAGTTCCAGGTGTGGACAGACAACAATCCACTGACTTATGTGTTAACAAGTGCTAAGCTGGATGCTACAGGGCAGAGATGGGTGGCTGCCTTGGCTAGCTATGAGTTCAGCATTCAGTACCGATCAGGGAGAAGCAATGTAGATGCAGATGCATTGTCCAGGCGTCCGCAGGCTCCAGAAGTTGCTGTGATACCCACAGATGGAGTGAGAGCTATTTGCAGTGTGAGTCGCCGAGAGCCAGAGGCCCGTGAGGGCTTTCAGGGATGTGTTGCAGAAGCTTTGGGCCTGCCCCCTGAATGCATGCCTTCTGCTTCAGTGAACTATATTGCATTAGACCAATCTCCTTTGCCCATGCTCAATGCGGCTGACTGGCAAGAAGCCCAGCGGCAAGATATTGACATTTGTGATACACTACTTGCCAAAAGGGAGGGGCGAAGCCCAGCTGCGGTTGTCCCACCTAACCCAGAGGGTAAACTACTATTGAGAGAATGGACCAAACTAAAACTGATTCAGGGAGTGCTACACCGAATGACCACTGACCCTTTACAAAAACAACGAGCACAACTAGTGCTGCCAAAAAAGTACAGAGCCCTGGCCATGAGGGCCCTGCATGATGACTTTGGGCATTTAGGGATGGAGAGGACCCTGGAACTTATTCGTAGTAGGTTCTATTGGCCCCGAATGGCTGAAGATGTTCGCAGGAAATGTGAGACTTGCGCTCGATGTGTTCAAAGGAAAACTCTGCCCACGAGGGCTGCATATCTCAAGAACATCACCAGCAACAAACCTTTGGAGTTGGTATGCATTGATTTCTTGTCTGTAGAGGTAGACAAGAGGAATGTTGGAAACATTCTAGTAGTGACTGACCATTTTACACGGTATGCACAAGCATATCCCACACGTGATCAGAGGGCCACCACCGTTGCTCGAGTATTGTGGGACAAATATTTCTCAGTCTATGGATTCCCGGCTCGGATACACTCTGATCAGGGGCGGGATTTTGAGAGTCACCCTCTGAAGGAGGTGCTGAAGATAGCAGGAATTAAAAAGTCTAGGACAACGCCTTATCACCCCCAAGGTGATCCTCAGCCAGAGAGGTTCAATCGAACCCTATTAGATATGTTGGGAACTTTGCAACCAGAGCAGAAGGCAACCTGGAGCCAGCATGTCGCATTTCTGGTGCATGCCTACAATGCCACAAAGAACGATGCTACGGGAGTCACCCCATATCTCTTGATGTTTGGGCGAGAACCAAGATTACCCATAGACTTGTGCTTTGGTGTATCAGAGGATGGAGATAGCTATGAAACTCATCAGCAATATGTATCCCGACTAAGAGAAAAGCTGCGGGATGCTTATCACTTAGCTACCGCTGCGGCTCGGAAGAACGCAGACCGCAACAAACATCGATATGATGCTAGAGTGCGTTCGCAGGAGCTCCAGCCGGGGGACAGAGTCCTGCTGCGAAATTTGGGTATTGCTGGCAAACACAAGATAGCTGACAGATGGAAGGCAATACCTTACCTGGTGATGGAAAAGCTGGGAGATCTGCCAGTCTACAAGATCAAACCTGAAGACGGTCCAGGGCAAATAAAGACGGTGCATAGAAACCTTTTGCTCCCTGTGGGGGAATTGGTAAGCACCCCTTATGAGATGGGCCACGGCAGGGCCGCCGGGCAGAACAGAGGTGCTAGACCAAAGCCGCCATCCAACACAGACAGTGGGCCCCCTGCAGCTAACTTACCCCTATTCTGCACATCTGAGAGTGAGTCTGAGGAGGAAGACACAACCCTGGTGTATCCTGGGATGGAGACAAGATTTCAGTCTCCATCAGCTGAACCAAACGAGAGTTTTCCCTCTTCCGCCCTAAACCCAATGGCGGAACTATTTAGGCCCCTTTCTGATACCCCGGTGCTGCTGATGAGACCCCCCTGTGATGACACACACAGGTTACTGGACAATGGGGACAGACAGGTAGAAGATGTCCTGGGCACCTTGGACCCTCCAGCGTTAGAACTAGGAGTGCAGGGGCCTACGCCAGTAGCCGAGGGACCCTCCAGGGAAGCCTCTCCATCCGTCACTCAAGAGGATGTTCCCCCTACCTCGGCAACAGAGATTCTCAATAGACGAGACAGGGTGATAAGACCAGTGAAACGGTTAACTTATGATGCACCTGGGGTGACTAGTGAGGAGCCAATACATTTAGCACACAGGCTTGTGGAAGCTAAAGTGGGCTTCCTGAGGCCCTTTGGAGGAAACCAATGAGTTGGTATAAAGGGGGTGTGATTTGTCGGGACGACAAAGTCTCGGCTGGGGGGAGGATGTAAGCAGTGTCAGGATGAGCTCCACCCTGACATCTGGTGGTGAGGTGTGGCAAGTTGTGGAAAAGAACTTCAGGGGCTGATGTCATTTGCATAGGCACACCCACCACGCCTAGAATGAGGCCATAGCTGCTCAAATGGTCACTTTGGCTGCTGTGGGATCCCCAGCGTCTCTGTTATTGGGGCAGGAAGAATAAATTGTTATTACCCTGATTATGGGAACTGTGCTTGGAACTGTACGTGGCCTTTTGTTATGATGGAGGGATTCACCATCAACTAAGTAGCACTTGCTAGGCAAGGGTCATGGGTTCCAAAACTGTGTGAATGGAGAGAGGCTGGGGACAAGTATTAATACTTGGTGGCATGGGCCCCTTGGTGAGGGCCTTCCATGCTAATTGCACTTCCTCCTCTCTCCACTGTGGAATATCAGAGCTAATTTTGATTTCATTAGAAGTCTAGTTATAGGCTGCTGAGCTCACTTTGGGCTGACAGTGCACCAGCACTGGGGCTCCCCTACTACAAGCTGAATTCACCTAAGAGCTGAAATCACTGAGTGTTGTGTTAAGTAGTGGGGGAGCCTGAAGATATATTGTGGAGCAGTTTGCGGCACGGCTGGTGAAGCAGTTCGACGCGGAGCAGTGTGTGGATGGCAGGAGCTGCTCGTGGAGCTGAGCGAAGGAGTTCGTGGGGCAGCTGGCGGAGCAGAGCGCAGCTGAGCGAAGGAGTTCGTGGGGCAGCTGGCGGAGCGGAGCGCAGCTGAGCGAAGGAGTTCGTGGGGTGGCTGGCGGAGCGAAGCGCAGCGGAGCGAAGGAGTTTGTGGGGCGGCTGGCGGAGCGGAGCGCCGCTATGGAGCTATGGGGCGGTCAGCTTCAGATCATGTAAGGTGCCTCTTACCCCCATCCCATTTCCACCCAGGTTGGGAGGTAAAGCTCCGCAGATAAACTTTCGAACTCTGGGGCTGCCCTGACCAGGGACAGAGACTTTTGGGGCATTGGACTTTTGGGACTTTGGGTGATTTGGGGTTGTTGGACTCAAGAACCAAAGGGAAAAGGGCATGCCCCAATTTGCCTGGGGTGGGTTTTTTTTTTTGCTCATGGGTTGTGTTATGAATCCTGTTGGTGGTGTTTCCCCAACATAATGCCACATTGTTTCTCTCTGTTATTAAAAGGCTTTTGCTACACTCAGGCTATGTGCTTGCGAGAGGGGAAGTATTGCCTCTTGGAGGCGCCCAGCGGGGGTGGTATATATTTGTCACTGGGTGGGGGCTCGAGCCGGTTTGCATTGTGTTATTGGAATGGATCCCCTAGATATTGAACCCGGCCCTTGTTGCTGCCAACTCTGACGGGCAGAAGGGTTACACCTGCTTTCCCCCTTCCTTCTCTCAGGCTCAGAACATAGCTCCCAAGATATGTTAATACAAAAAAAGAGATAAGTTTGGCAAAGGAGTAGCAGTTCCATCACTTTAAGCACAATTATATCTTTTTTACAGCTACCATTTACTTTCTGCCTAGATATTTCAATGAATATCATCACCATATTGAGTAGGTGATGCATATAAGGAATTTTTCTTAGAGCAAAAAATAAATGTGTACAGTATTTATCTATAAATGTCTCTGCTCTTGCACTGTCTTAAAACTGGAGTAGCAAAGTGAAAAATCAGGCAACTTTTTAGTTTAAGTATAACGTGTTTAGTTTTCAGTAAAACTGTGATAGTGATTAATTTTATGTACACACAAAAAAACCTTTAAAATTTGTAAATTAACCAATTTTGGTTCAGATCTAAGTAACTGCATGTTATCTAAATGAGTCAATTCAGATTGACAAAACTCATAGTAATGTGCATGATCATTTAGAGGCCTTTTGAGGAACCCTCTCAGGACAAAAGGGTGTTAAGGAATCAACTCTATCACACGTAGGAAAAGAAATTAATGGCATATGTATCAAACAACTCCAAAAACATTAAGGCCTAAAAATCTCAGTAACCGGATCATCTCTCCATCTGTTCATCTCCTCCTGTGAATAAGACCTGTTTTAGGGAGGATATTCTTCTCCCAGTACACACACATCTCCATAAAGGTTAGCTTTTCCCTAACTTGCCCAGTATGCCCAGAAGTGTTCACCAGTTGTGTTGCTGAATGTACAAGGATCTATGTACGGATCCTTTTGAACCCAGCATTTAATTGATGGAATGCTGGCAGTATCAGAGTTGCCATGGAGACCAGCAGGGAGAGAGTTAACAGGAGATATGTATGTAGGTACATATATTCATCAAGGAATGAATAGATCCCATAAGGAAGAGGAGATATTAAATAGCATAAAACGTGTTTTTCAAAATAAATAACTATTAACATTTTATTACTTGGCTTTTCTATGTCCCTCAGCACCAAACATTACACACAAGCATTAATCAATTCATCCTCTCAGCAAGTCTGTGAGCTAAGGAAGTATTATCATTCCCATTTTAGAGACTGGGAAATTGAGGCATGCATATTAAAGACGACTTTGGCAGAGCTGGGGAAAAAACAGATAACCTTGCTCATTGTCCTGTGCCTTAACCACAAGATGAAACTCTTGCTCTCTGCTGTTAAATCATGGTGTTTTGCTTACCATACCATGAAAGATGAGATGATCAGTGATGTATTTTAACATGAGTATCAATGTATTTATTTCACAGCACCATGGAAGTTTAGTATTCATGCCAAAAGTTGAATAGACTGAAGAGGATTATAGGGCCAGGAATGTTTCAAAGACCATTTGGGAGGGCACAAAACAGAAAATGGAATTTTCTTGCTCCTAAATGTAATTAAGCCAGCCCTCATATCAGACGTGTCTCCCTTTGTTTATTAAGTGAGTTGGAATAACATGTTAGTTATCACTTTTAATCAGCAATCAATTGCTCAGGCTGGACTTTGGTACTCCACTTACATCTGGCAAGTGCTTAAAATACGGGAACTGTAAATGAGGGTACATATCCTGCAAATAGTTCTCCAAAAATATTCACAGTACACAGAAGACTTATTAAAATAATACTTTTGTCCCTAAAATGGAGTCCCATAGACTTGCCAACTGGTCTATTTTTAATACAAATATCTTAATATATCTCAAATGATGATATACCCAACAGATCTTGCATGGTGTTACTTTTTATGCTATTATTACACTCAAAAGATCTACTCCACCATAGGTCTACTGATTTGATTAAAAATTTGATATGTGTAGCATTAGGTATGTGAGAATTTTTGACCATTTTGGCCATACATTGTGGAAGGCAGGAATAAAAAAAATAAAATATAGCAGGAGATTTGTCATCAAATTCTGTGATTTGTTAAGCAGACTACTGCTACATAGTAGCTCAAAGTTTCAAGGAACAACTGAACCACCACATATACATAAATATAAATCATCAAGAATATTTCAACATAGAAACACAGTGTTGTGTATAGGAAGGATCAGAGGAAATGGAGGTTACATACCTGTGCAACATCAATTTGGGAGAAAACTCTTTTGGCAGCATCCTTACCCTGGCTTTGTTTTTTCATTTCTTCCAAACTAATCTCATGGCTTGTCAAATCGGATTGTATTTTCTGTTGGAAAACAAATTTAGTAATCAGATGTGTTTGAAACAGAACTGTATCCTGCTAGAATCAGAGTATCTAATTCCTGGCATATATTAAAGAGACATTAAGCGATAATAAAACTCTGGAAGAAATAATTTAAAGGAGAATTATTTGTTTACTGCCTTATAATTCATTTTATTTTACTTTTCTTGTGTGCAAACTCAATAATACCTTCTCCTTCTGCTTAAATGTAAAACCAAATTCTGAGTTTGTGACAATGATGACAATCCGTTGCTAAGGACATTACAATTCCATTGCAGATGCTGAATATAGATTTCCTTCTCAAGAGAAACAGATGGATTACAATTGTTTGCCTTTGGAAAAAAATCTAAAGTAATTATGGAAAAGAAATATACATAAACAGGTAAAGGAGTTTACTTGGATACTTTTATTTCTTGTTTGACCTGTTGTGTTAATAGCTTTTTAGGAGATTTCTGATATGAAATATAAATGTCTTGATCAAAGTATCTGATATTTACAGTAAATGACATCATCTTACACTGGTATGTATTCCCGATATCTATAAATGTTATTTAACTTGTGGTTTAGGACTCACTGACCAAAACTTGTATTCACTGTCCGCTAGCAAGGGGAAAATATACAACAGGAGGCTGATGACAAAAGACATTCATGCATTCATCTCAGCCATTTTTTAGTGAATATTTGTATCTGTCATTTTCAGCAAGAACCAGCAGGTGATCAAATTACTACAATGCAAATTTCAGCCCTTGTCATCTCATCATAAATCAGTCTGATAAAAAGACACCAATTGATTTAAGCAATGCTGACCAATGCTGTAACATGCAAAACAATTCATATAATGCATATTGATATAACCCAATTTAGACCATTTCAAAACAAATTATATGGAAATTGTTAGAAAATTAATATCTGCTAGTAGCAGATTACTTAACAATTACCGCTGAGAATAGGAACTCCGAAATAACTATTAGCTTTTTTCTCATCAAGAAGACTATTTGAAACCTTTATTGCTAAATGGAAAAAAAAATTACTGTAACTTTCATCTATGCCCTGTATTAGTTACACAAAAATCTCACAAAACCACTACAGCCTACCTATATGTAGATGCATTTCTAAAGTACAACTATCTCTTAATACAAAAAAACTGTATTTCAAGAAAATAAATAAGAACCTCAACTTTATATTGCCACACAAATTAGGACCAAGCTTTTTCATTTAGTTCAAATGTGAACAAATTTTACAATTGCAAAATATTTTTTTTTTAAAATCACATCTTCATTTGTATGTTGCTTACAAAGCTATATATACTATATGCTGCATGTGTGTGTGATCAACATGGGCATAAAGACTTTTTTTATAACGGTGTGTAGCGTATAATAAAACAATAAGAGCTAAGAATCTTGGAGTAGTTGGGCACCCTCATGTCCTGCTGTACCATACATGCACTAGAATACATTTTTAAAGAAACAGGTGTACAGAAATTTGTAAAACCCCATTAGCAATGTTAACCCCTTTATGTTTCTGAGGTTTTATTTATATATTTTTTTATTTATAGAGCTAGTCAGTATTATTTATAGAGCTCATCAGAAATTTTCTGATGGAAAATTTGGTCAGGAAATAATGGTTTCTTTAAAGTGAAATGTTTAGCCGAAACAGGTTGACTTAGAAAAAAATTACTTTAGGAAAAAAAGTCAGAATAGAGAGTCAAATATTCCATTTTGAACCTTTTCAGAATGGAACGTTTGATTTGCCATTTCAAAATGATTTTTTGTTTCGATATTTAAATATTTGACATTATATAATAAAATTTTAAAATGTCAAAATCAGAACAAAACTTTTCCATTTTATAAAATACTTTGATCAATTCCCCCCTCCTCACCCCCAAATTTCATTTCACGGGAGATTTCCTATTAAGGAACAGAAAAAAATTCAAAATCACATAGTTTATTGACATGCAAAAAATTACAAAGGACTGTGACTCTGTGCTTTGTTCTGATATAGCACAGGGAGGCAAAGGAGAGGGACAAGGACCAAGAACTACATGAGGCCTTTCCATGAGGCCTTAGCACCCTCTGCCACTTATAGGGCAGGTATGGATGTTGGATCATATTAAAGAAGTTCTGTATTAAAATCACAAATGAGTTTGATTCCCCATAGTTTAAATTCCAGGGTATTACTAATTAAGAGGTCTCTTGGTTTTTGGTACTGTTTCTCTTCCTCTATGTGTGAAACTTGCAAGCTGCTAATTGCGTTAGTATATTCTAAGACAGAGTCTGTTCTCAAAGTAATTCACACAGAGAGAGACTCAAAGCAATACTCTGTAACAACAGAAACAGCACCCAGAGTCTCCCCGCCCTTTTGCTGTATTAACAATTGTGATTAAAATAGAGATAGAGGATGTATGTGGATGGATGCTTGGTGTGGATAATAACTGAATGATCAGGGGGGTGCCAGCCTAAGACTGCAGTGTCCATCAGCTGAAGAAGGCATCAAGTGGAAATAACCAGAGGACCCCCAGAGGGCAGACTGGAATCCACCCAACAGCCTCAAGAATGGGAGAACCAAAGAACATGATAACATCTGGCAGCACGGAGTCGTCAGGAATGTGATATCTGCTGATTGATTCAGCAACAGCATGATGAAGCAATTCACATAGACTAGCAAAGGAAGAAACTCCTATAAAAATGGACTCTAGAAAGTGAGAACTTTGGAGTCTGATTCTGCAAACCAACTTCCAGAAACATCAGATGAGCATCTGACAAGGCCCTGCTCCCTCCTCATGTCCAGGCCACCTGGCCAGTGGCTTGGCATGAGCAACTCTAAGGCTGGTAACTATGATAACAACCTTGCAGAACCTGTGTGTGTGTGCGTGTGCATGGATGAATGTGTGAATAAATATGAGATTGAATGGAATGTTATAGCTATAACTAACTGCTTACTATGATTCTTTCTGTAGTCACAATAAATGTGGTATTTTGCCTTTTTTCCCTTTAATAAGATCCTGCTAGTTTTTATTTTATTGGTATAACATGGAGAGAGGCAGTGCTGGCCGAGACAGATGTGGGGGAGGTCATTCAATCAGAACCCCTGTTCTTGGAATGTATTGGAGACCATTTTTTTATTTCAGAAAGGAGAGAAAGCTACAAGGGGAGAGGCTGTTCTAGATTTGATTTTGAGAAATAGGGAGGAACTATTTGAGAATATGAAAGTGGAAGGCAACTTGGGTGAAAGTGATCATGAAATGATAGAGTTCAAGATTCTAAGGAATAGTAGGAGGGAAAGCAGCACAATAAAGATGATGACTTTCAAGAAGGCAGACTTTAGCAAACTCAGGGAATTGGTAGGTAAGATCCCATGGGAAGCAAATCTACAAGGAAAAACAGTTCAAGAGTGCTGGCTATTTTTCAAGAAAACATTATTAGGGGAACAAGAATAAACTATCCCATTGGGTAGGAAAGAAAGGAAGTATGGCAAGAAAACCCCCATTCTTAACCAGGAGATCTTCAATGATCTGAAACTCAAAAGAGTCCTACAAAAAGTGGAAACTAGGTCAAATGACAAAGGATGAATATAAACAAACAACAAAAGCATGTAGGGATAAAATTAGAAAGGCCAATGTACAAAATGAGATCAAACTAGTGAGAGACATAAAGAGTAACAAGAAAACATTCTACAAATACATTAGAAACAAGAGGAAGACCAAGGACACGGTTGGCCATTACTCCATGAGGTGGGGAAAATAGTAGCAGAAAATGTTTAAATGGAAATGGCAGTTTTCACCAAAAAGATTAGTAGTGTTTGGACATCTAACATAGTGAACGCCAGTGGAAATGAGACAGGATCTGAGACTAAAATAGGGAAAGAACAAGTTAAAAATTACTTAGACAAGTAAGATGCCTTTAAGTTGCCAGGGTGAGAAGCAATACATCATAGAATACTCAAGGAGTTGACTTAGGCAATATCTGAGCCATTTCCGATTATCTTTGAAAAGTCATGGAAGACAGGAGAGATTCCAGAGGCCTGGAAAAGGGCAAATATAGCACCAATCTATAAAGTGAATAAGGACAACCTGGGGAATTAGAGACCAGTCAGCTTAATTTCAGTACCTGGAAAGATAATGGAGCAAATAATTAAGCAATCAATTTGCAAACACTTAGAAGATAATAAGGGGATAAATAAAATTCATCATGGATTTTTCAAGAACATATAGTGTGAAACTAACTTAATAGCTTTCTTTGACAAGGTAACAAGCCTTGTGGATGGTGCGGGGGGAGTGGTAGATGTGGTATATCTTGACTTTAGTAAGGCTTTTGATATTGTCTCACCTGACCTTCTCATAAACAAACTAGGGAAATAAAACCTAGATGGAACTACTATAAGGTAGTGCCTAACTGGTTGGAAAACCATTCCCAGAGAGTATTATCAGTGGTTCATAATCAAGCTGGAAGGGCATATCGAATGGGGTCCCTCAGGGATTAGTTCTGGGTCCTGTTCTGTTCAATATCTTCACCAATGATTTAGATAATGGCAGAGAGAGTACACTTACAAAGTTCATGTACAGTACCAAGCTGGGACGGGTTGCAAGTGCTTTGGAGGATAGGATAATAATTCAAAATGATCTGGGCGAACTGGAGAAATGGTCTGAAGTAAATAGGATGAAATTCAATAAGGACAAATGCAAAGTATTTCACTTAGGAAGGAACAATCAGTTGCACACATAAAAAATGGGAAATGATTGTCTAAGATAGAGTACTTCAGAAAGGGATCTGGGGATCATAGCAGATCACAAGCTAAATATGAGTCAACAGTGTAACCAGGGCTGTCCCTAGCTATTTTGGTGCCCTATGCAACTCCTCCACTCCAAGGTGTTGACCTTGATGTATCTGGAGCAATGGAACAACTGGACAAAGCAAAGTCATACCTACAGTCTTACCAGTCAGATGAGGGATTTCAAAACATTCTGAAGAGTGCACAGAGTTGGCAGAGGAACTTCACACTGAACCTATTTTCCCACCCATTCAAGAATACAAGAGTCACCAAAGAAGAAAACATTTTGATTACGAGGCATGGGATAATCCCATAAGAGACTCCACACAACAATTCAAAGTTGAATTCTTTAACCAGGTGCTAGATTGTGCAATACGATCAGTTGAAGAACATTTCATGCAGCTCAAGGAACACAGCAGTATATTTGGGATATTGTATGATATTCCAAAACTCCTCACTATTCCTGAAGAAGACCTACACCAGCAATGCAGGGCACTAGAGACAGTGTTGACACATGATGACATGCGTGATATTGATGCGAGTGATTTGGGTGATGAACTGAAAGCTCTTTCAAGATACATTTCAGCAGGATCAACTCCAAAGGCTGTTTTGGAATATATGTGCGCAAATAAGATGACCACCCTCTTTCCAAATGCTTTTGTTGTGCATACTTCTAACACTTCCTGTAACAGTTGCCAGTGGAGAATGCAGCTTCTCCAAACTGAAGTTAATAAAAACACACCTATGCTCCACAATGAGACAGGAGAGGCTGATCGGCCTTGCAACCATCTCAATAGAGCATAAGCTGGCCGAGACTGTGGACCTTCAGGAGGAAGCAGTTCAAATCTGTGCAACCAAGAAGGCACAGAAAGCATCACTTTGATTATTCAAACAGATAAAAATGCCAGTGTTTACTATGCAGACAAGAAAAGTTACTTTTGCTGTTCAGGCGTTTGAAAGTTAAGTGTTACTTAAAATTTTTGAACAAGGCATTTTAAGTTGTTAGTCTCCTTTACTGGGGTAGGTAGCAGAGCAGTATCATGAGAGGAGTAAAACAGGAAGAAGGCAGAATTGAGACCTTTCAAAGTTTTGGCCCAAGTGAAGAGGTATGGGGGTGTCATCTGAGCTCCCCGTCTCAGATGCCAAAATGTTGCATTTAAAAATTAGAAGCCTGATTCTGAAAATCTATTATCATAAAAAAGAAAGGAATTATCATGCTAGAATTTAAGGCTATTTAAAAAAAATGAACAGGTACCAGGAATAAATTGCTATGCAGGAGAACAAACTATAATACCCAGTAGTTGCCAATAACTGAAAACTAGGCAACCAGCCACAGACTTCTCCAGCAGACGCAGTGGTGGTTTTGAGAAGGAGAGGCCAATGTGGCTTTCTTTCAACCACTCTTCTCCATTAGCAGTTCCAACAGAGAGTCCAATTGTGGGCTGCTGTATGACCATGCAATTTTCTGAACAGATTCAATCAGGACATGCCAGAGAAAAGAGACTATACAACTCTATGGGCTCTGACACTGATGTTAGACTAATATGGTAAGATATTAATGAGACATGACGTAGGAGTAATCATGCACTTTTGTTATACCTTGGTTTTGTATGCAGTAATTGAATATAAATGCTAATGTATTAGATTAATTGCAAACGTAGTGAGCCTTTTGCATAATTTGAGCTCTCTTACCAAAATTACCAATGAGAATACAGAGTTGTAGATTTAACTGTGACTATTATTATTATTTTTAAGAGCCTGGTGTACTCCACAAATAAACAATACATGCACAAGTGCACAGGTGGCAGAAGAAGGTGTTTCTGCATGCTAGTGTAATATTTACTTTTTTATATAATTACGTGCATCTTCTTGAATTGCAGCACGTAGCTTGCCAAAATTTCCTGGTGTTTGGGGTTTTCTGATGTTAAAGGCTTGTAATTACCACTCATTATGCATAAGTCATTAGGCTTTCAAGGATGGTGCTCGCTTTATCTTCCAGTTTACTTATTTCAAAGTAACAGTTTAGATTTAAATATTTAGCCATTCAATATAATAGTACTGATCATGTGTACTGATCAGTTGCTACTTATCTAGATGCCCTATGTAGACATGTGCTACTTAATAACAGAGCACTGTAAGTACTTAGGGTACTTCTCAAATGTAATATCCATGAAATTCCCTTTTTAAATTGAATGGAAGGCAGGAAGGGAACCAGAAAGAGACAGAAAGACAGAGAGACATAAAAGGAGAGCCTCTCAGAGAGTATGACTGGTAGCAAAACAATACTCTTTACTGTGACACCCACGAAGGAACACGCTAATCATGACACCTATTTATTATTCTGCGATGGTATATATCACTATGGTAGAGCTGGAGATAATTTTATTTGAAAAATGTAGTAATTACCGAACAGAATAGCTAACAATGTCTGTTCTCTACAGCAGAATGCAAATTAATTTGTAATTATTGTTGGACCTACTATAAGGTTATCTTCAGGAACATATTCAATAAACCCAATATAATTAAACCCGAACACATATTCTTATATGGATGCATAAAGTTAGGGGCTTAGAACTGCATGTAAGTGCTTAAATAACCATTGTAGGTACCCAAGAACTTATTAGCTGACTAAAGGCACATCAAGACTCTTAATTTTAAGAGCCCATTGTTTAAAATGTGGATCATGGAATTCAGAATCACAAAACTAATTGGTTAACATCTGGATCTCATCTGAAAGAGAATGTCATTTGTTTTCCTAGTCCTTGAAGTTTTACAAGAATTACATCTACAACATACGTATATGTTAATTTCAAATTTGACCAACTGTGGAAATGCTCCTTCCTCTCTTCCCACACAATCTAAATCTCCTCTAAAGAGGTGAGTTCTGGGGTTCCTAGGATCACGATAAACAGGAGAGCTCATTCAATCCTCAGGACCATCCTTTCCTTCATCTGGGTATGCCCATCAGAGCAGTGGCGGATTAATGATTTTGCCGCCCCTAGGCCCAGAAATAATTGCTGCCCCCCTCCCCCCGCAGCTCACTTCCGCTCTGACTCCACCTCCTCCCCTGAGCGCGCCGCTGGGTCCTGCTTCTCCCCGCTCCCTGCCAGTGCTTGTGCGTGAAACAGCTTCGTGAAGGAGGGGGAAAGGGGGACACGGCTTGCTCAGAAGAGGAGGCGGAGCTAGGATGGGGATTTGGGGAAGGGGACAAATAGGGGCAGGGAGGGGGCGGGGAAGGGGTGGAGTTGGGGCGGGGCCGGGGGAAGAGGGCACGAACCGACACCGGGGGAAGCTGCCTCTGGCTGCTATTATAAATTTGCCGCCCCTGCAAATTTGTCAGCCTAGGGGCTAATATGCCGCTGCATCAGAGAATGGAGAAAATCTGGTACAAGTCATTATACTATTGCAGAGTCTTAGGGACACTTTCTAGTCCCGCCACACTGCAAAAGATGGGGTTGGAAATTTTTAGACTACATTGCCATTTGCTTTTTTCCACTTTCAGGTCTTTGCTCTATTAGCCAGGGAAAAACCAATAACTTGAGACTAAGTTCCCTGTAAAAATTCTTCTGTAGACAACTGGCAGCAAACAGCTTGGGAATAACTTCCTTTGTTAGGACATGTTCAGCAAGTCCTCTATTATTGCTCCCAAGGATGTGATTGCCATATATGGTAATTGGGCTGGGCAGAGTCTCAGATTCAATCTGCTTCTGGGAAAAGAACATTTACTGAACACCTAATTTAGTATTTCTAAACCACTAGGCACAGAGGTATTTATTAGTAGAAGGAAATAATAATTTTTGTGGGTCCAGAATAGAGGAAACATTTTTGAGCCAATGTGAGTTTGGCAGGCAACAGCTAACATCTTTACAAATTACTTTGCTTTACAACTTAAAAAAAAAAACTCCATTGGTGCGTGAAGTGTATATGTAAACAGGTTTTTTAAAAAAACAGTGATTTAAATAGATCTTGAACGGTTGTACCTTTAGTTAACAGATGATAGTTCAATGTATAACCACTAGACCACAACACTGCAGCTTTGAGTCAACGGGAACATTCCACACTACTACTTTATTTGCAAACATCCTATACGCTAGGTGTAAACTATAAAACCAGGATCAAAAATATAATTATGAAGAGTATGAAAATAGTTTCGATACAATATTTCATTCATCATAGGTGCACTTGTGCATTTGCTGTATGTGAAAGATATGACAATTTCTGCAATATTCTTAAAAAATCTCAATGGAAAGTTCATGTATTATTGTGGGACGGGACTGTATGTAATCTCTCTAAGAGGGAGATGTAATATGAGCCCTGGATTTTCAAAGGACTATACTGAGATTGTGCCAGACGAGAATGGACTGTTTGTGACAAGAAGTGTGAAGAAGATGCTTTGGGGAATAGCTACGGAGAGGTTAATGCAAATGCCTGACCTCCGGTTAACTTATGTTAAACCCAGCCTTTTGAAGCTACACCCTGAAGAGAAGGTGATTATGTGCAGATTATCTGTTCTCAGAGGTTGGAGATCAAAGACCTAACCTATATAAAGGAACAGGCTGATCTGTTCAGTCATGATTCTGGTTCTGAATCTGAGACAGTTATGAACTTGTAACCACCGGGAAAAACAGTTGTGGGTTTTGGAGGACTGACAACTATCAGAGCCAGGCTGGATTTGGGGTTACCTCTGGTAAGCTTTTTAGCATATGTGTAGATTCTTTTATTGTTTTGAATAGTTTTGGGGGTTTTTTTTGTAATGCCTTAATTTTAAGAATAAACATGTTTGCTTAGAAAGGGCTGTGTGGTAACACCTAAATACAGACAATTGCATTATTCATAGCCTCTGGAGAGAAAGCAAAATGCAGAAGTTGACCTTTTAGACAGTCTGGCTTGCTGGGAATATCACAGTGTAAATCAGGGAGCTGTACAGCCTTAACATGCAGTCAGGAGGAAAATAGCCACAGGTCTCTGTCCAAGAGAGGTGATGACTTGAGGAGCTGGGAGTCGAGAGTGAGTGCCCTTGGTTGAAAAAAGGAGGAAATACAAGTGCAGTTACCCTGAAAGGTGGTAACTCTAAATTTAGATTTAAAAAAAAATCCTCATGGTTTAAGATCTATTAAAGCAGGTGGAAAAGTTATTTATTTTTAACCAGACCCCAGAATTCCCATTCTGCAGGACAAGCTGAAATTTTTATTTTTTTCCCTGTTCCAAATCAGAAAATATCAAAATTTTGATATTTCTTGTGAAACTAAATTTCAAAATTATATGTTGGAAAAACTGACAAGACCCTTCCTTTTGGCTTTATCTAAAGTTTTCATTTCAAATGTATTGACTAGACATAGGTTATAGTGCATTCCATAATAATTTATAATAGAATATAAAAGTCTAAACATTTTGACCATTAAATTATAACATGACATAATATAACAGTCAAAATGTTTTGACTATATTATTTTAAAATGAGCATTTAATAATTATTTTGAATATTTATTATAAAATGAAAAAAATAATTGTGATTGGTATTCTAATTTGTTATTAGTTATTTGTATTCTAAAGGTAGCTGGTAATTAATATTTATATGGGTAATAGGTTTGGTAACTAGAACTTTGTTTGCTCACTGGTAATTGATATTCCAACTGGTTATTTGTAATTGGTATCCTAATTGGCAACTCGGTTGGTAATTTCCCACTCTAATTCGTATAATGAAAATAATATAAATTAAAGTAAAATAAAAATATAAAATAAATATAATACAAAGCAATATAAAATAAAATAATATAAATGAAAAAAAATGACACCTCATGTCATAATGTAATGTTGGGGAAATGGACAGTGGCAAGCTGGCCAGGTAGCCAGTCAGTGACAGGGGCAGCAGAGAAGCTAGCCTGCCTGGTTTCTGTTTAAAGTTTTGACAGAATTGACACCCCCCCCACCCCCACCCCCCCCCCGCATGTTTTGATTCTGTCAAATCAACATTTTTGATGAAAAACTGTTCCATCACAGCTCTAATAAAAACAGATAGCAAGTAAGAAAGGCTAGCAGGCATCTTTCACAGTTTAAATGGATTCCTCCTTCCCAAACAGCAATATATGATGGGATTGATCGAAGTTACTTACACCTTTTCATAGTAGCTGGCGTGTTGAGTATTTTAGTTCTGAGCCCTGTTTAATCATACTCTCTATACTTTCTAGTGTCTTTTCACTGGACTTCAGCATTAGTCAGTAGACAACATAGCTAATTTCAAACTTGCAGTCACATCTATAAATCCAAGTGAGAGTGAGATTCAGGAAAAGGTACTCCTCAAGGACTACTCAAACATGAATGAATGAAGGCAGGTTGTGCCTGCCTTGGCTTGACGGCTTCTATACTAAACTCTAAGCTAAACATTTTCCTCCACAGATTGATCTAACAGCAGATTATACGCTATGCTTATAATTTATATAGAAGTGGAAATTTATGTAAATTACAAATAAAAAATGGAAATGCAACATAGCGCATTTTCTACCCTTCTGCTTTTTGGGGGGGCCAGTCCGACGATGTCACAAACTCCCACAGGAACTAAGGACCACCACTAATTCACTGTCTTTCACTTCAAGTGCAAGGTGCACGGCTTCCACTGTGCTTTCTCTAACACAAACACATAGCAACATGCGTTTTAAAAAAAAAACCCAAATAAAACCATATCAAAACAAAACACTACCAGCACACAGACCTATTCCTCTGTGAAGCTGACAGAAAGAACAAACCACACATGACTGATGTCAGTCACATCGCTTAATACACTACTGTAAGGCATACAGATACTATGGTGTGTGACGGGGCAAGGCTATAGTAAAGTAGTGAGGAACAGGTATGTTAGCCCCAGGATAAACAAATCCCTGGTACCATGGTAACCAAATAGCAGTTGCTACAGGTTAATCAAGATGCCTGGGGCCAATTAAGATCCTTCTGGAAAGCAGTGGAGATAGCTAGGTTGATTGGGACACCTGAAGCCAATCAAGGGCTGGCTGGAACGAGTTAAAAGCTTCCCAGTAGGTTGTGTGTGTCAGGAGCTGTAGGAGGAGCTAAGCAGTACAAATCCATATCAGGTGCAAGGAAGGAGGCCTTGAGGTAACAGTGAAGGAAATATTGAGTGAGGGCTGCTGTGGGGAAGTGGCCCAGGGAATTGTATATGTCTTATTTCCAAAAAGTCAGCTACCATAACTGCTATTATTAGGGTGCCTGGGCTGGAGCCCAGAGTGGAGGGCGGGCCTAGGCTCTTCTCCCCTCCTCTCTCCCCCCCCCCCTCTGATTAATCACTGAGACTGGGAGACAACAGACACTGTGAGGGAGGGTTGCTTCTCTTCATCCCCCTTGCTTGCTTATAAAGAAAATGGCTCAGTAAGCTGTGACCCTTGCCTCTAGAGAGAGAAGGGCTATGTGGAGGGTCACAGTGAGCCTCTGAGGCTAGCGAAATCCGCCAGGAAATGCAGGACACATGGAGACAAGGGCAGAGCTTTGTCACAGGTGATAAGGACAATATAAGAATCTATATAGAACAACAGAATTCTGAGCAGAAATTCAAATTACTCAGATAAAGTCTGAGTTTGGATTTCAGAATGATGTTTAGATCAGCTGCTCCCTTTTGAGTACTAATGTTCCATAGAGAACTCAATGAAATAAGTCTCCATGTTTTGAACATGAAAAAAGTATTAATGTCTTTAACATTATCAGCTGCATACACCATTGTGAATTCTTTATCCTAAGTCACTGACTCTGTAGTCAATGATGTGTAGCATGTTGTGTTCCTCATTAAGTGAGATGTCATATAACTCAACAACTTTTGCTATTAAGGCATCACATTAGCATTGCTCCAGTACAAGGCACAAGGGTATTTTAACAACATATGAATAACCACTCTCACTTAAGATGTAATCAGAAGTTTAATGCATACCAACGTACAAGTATGATTACTTAAATATTACTCTTTCAGAATGTGAAGGGGCAATAGTAGAAAGGCAATATATGATATTTATTGCCTCTCTTTCATTTACTAAGTAATTTTATGTAGATCATTTGTCCTTAGCACTGCATTTTAGACAAGTGCACAGCAGAAAAAACAGACAAAAGTCTATTCTAAGATATTTGCAAGGTTTAGCTGAGCCCAGGAAGATGCTTCTTTCACACACCATAAAAAGCCATGCTGCTTCTTGAACTAAACAGAATGTGTACTATAAAAAAGCTAAGCATTTATACAATGCCATATCTTTAATTATCTGGAAAATTCTTTTAAAATTCTTTTAAACCAAACCTAAAATTTTAGCATTAAAAAACATGCAACCAGTTAGTTAAAACACACAGACTTCAGTGGAACTATGAGCACAAACTTATGCAATAATGTAAGTCTTTGGAGGACTGGGGCCTACACTAGGAGGACTGAAGCCTACACTAATAATTGGACTTTAACAAGAAAAGTTCAAAGTAACATCATAAACTGAGGAATAAAAAAAAAAATGCTATAAGTGTTATGGAACTGGTTTATATAATAAAAAATGCCAACTGGAAAAAAACCTAGAAATTAGTTTGCAGCACATAAGTATTTTTTTTAAATTTCTTTCACAGTAAGTAGACTGTTTATTAGAGAATGAGTAATTTAAGTAGCACACAAATTTTATATTTGCAATAGATTTTTTTTCTTTTTGTAATAGCAAAACTTTAAAAACTCCATGTACTTCAAATAAAAAATATAATGAAAGAGCGTTTGTAAAAATAAAGGGTGAGAAAATTTCCATGGTAATGATTTTAATAATTGCACAACCTTTGTATATTCATGTAGATTAAAAAGAAGTCATTGTGGAATAGTGAGGTCAAGCATACACAGATATGACTTCTCCTCCTTCATGAATATATTTTTTAAGATTTGTCTTATTTTATTCTCTTTCAACACATGGTTTTATCACTTTGCTTTACAGGCATCTGAACCCATTAATTTCTTTGAATGGCAGTGGTTAGGCTACTGTGTTTGAATACATTATCTTCAGTGGGAGGTGGAGAGAGACAGGCAGCAAGTAGTCTGTTACCCGGCAATAGTTCTGTAGCATTAAATTCTCAGTGCCACATGGTGGAGTAAGAAGCACATGGAATTTGTATTCAAAAGGTGATCCAAAGCAGGGCTAAAATAGCGCATATTTAACACTGAAAACTCCCCTTTTCTTTTGCCATCTCTCTACATGTATCAAAGTAATCACTTTAGTTTAACAAGAGGAGCTGCATTACACTTCATTTCCTCTCAGTTTCAGCCCTGGATGTGACATCTTTCTGATTAAAATTCCTTCTATTCTTCTAGGAGTGCAACATACTTTACTGAAGAATTTATTTTATAGTCTATGGGTTTGATTAACCATCATGAATGAATTATCCCCTTCCCTGGAAAAAGAATGGCATTCACTCTAAAGGTGAGGTCTCATAGAATCATAGAATATCAGGGTTGGAAGGGACCTCAGGAGGTCATCTAGTCCAACCCCCTGCTCAAAGCAGGATCAATCCCCAATTAAATCATCCCAGCCAGGGCTTTGTCAAGCCTGACCTTAAAAACTTCTAAGGAAGGAGATTCTACCACCTCCCTAGGTAACGCATTCCAGTGTTTCACCACCCTCCTAGTGAAAAAGTTTTTCCTAATATCCAACCTACACCTCCCCCACTGCAACTTGAGACCATTACTCCTTGTCCTGTCCTCTTCTACCACTGAGAATAGGACCCTGCACTTATCCTTATTGAACCTCATCAGATTTCTTTTGGCCCAATCCTCCAATTTGTCTAGGTCCCATCATCTGGAGTACTGTGTCCAGTTTTGAGCCGCACACTACAAGAAGGATATGGAAAAATTGGAAAGAGTCCAGCGGAGGGCAACAAAAATGATTAGGGGACTGGAACACATGACTTATGAGGAGAGGCTGAGAGAACTGGGATTGTTTAGTCTGCGGAAGAGAAGAACGAGGGGGGATTTGATAGCTGCTTTCAACTATCTGAAAGGGGGTTCCAAAGAGGATGGATCTAGACTGTTCTCAGTGGTAGCAGATGACAGAATGAGAAGTAATGGTCTCAAGTTGCAGTGGGGGAGGTTTAGGTTGGATATTAGGAAAAACTTTTTCACTAGTAGGGTGGTGAAACACTGGAATGCGTTACCTAGGGAGGTCGTGGAATCTCCTTCCTTCGACATTTTTAAGGTCAGGCTTGACAAAGCCCTGGCTGGGATGATTTAGTTGGGGATTGATCCTGCTTTGAGCGGGGGGTTGGACTAGATGACCTCCTGAGGTCCATTCCAACCCTGATATTCTATGATTCTATGAAAGGCAGGTAGCAGGACAGCCACTACTTTGACATGGGAGTTCTATCATGAAGAAAAAGCTCTGATCTCTTTGTGGGAGGTGTGCCAGCAGATACTCCTCAGTAGATGAGCCAGTACCTTAGCCCTGCCACTGGTGGAATGAATCAGGATAATTTACCCATTTAAAATGCATTGTACATTTTCAGGAACTTCAGACTGAGCTTCAGAGAACAGTAATATTTGAGCTTAATCTGTTCTGATGAGAACTTGGTTTCCTCAGAAGACTTTACCTGAATCTTAAAATAAAATTGTGAAGGGAAAAGATTCAACAAATTCTGTGTTGTTTGATTTCACACCTATTACAATTAGGTGAATTCAACATCAGACAAGAGGCAATAAATCCATGTGCAACACAATTTTTTTGGAGAAAGAGAAATGAGTTTGCCCATGTATCCAAAAATATTCCAGCTTAAATTTTGGTTGGTTGAGTGTTACCCTGATTCAATGGTTAAAGTACTGAAATATTGCTTCTTATATAAAACCTGAATCACCATCAATACTACATCTGTGGATGTATCTGTGCCAGTTTGTAAAGGATGTATAAATCACAATTTATTTTGATCAGAGCATATTTTTGAAAAGGTCCATAAACAGCAATATCAAGCAGACTGTATTGAATGTTTCCTAAACTGCTAATCTTTAGAGAGATAAATTTAGAAGATGAAAATCATACCAATGCTACCTTGACGGAGGCTGGTTTAAGCCCTGAGTTACCAAATAATACTCTCTGTTGATCAAAGTTTGAGGAGGAAGAACAAAAAATTTAAAGGGACAATGGGTAAATACTATAGTTTAGGACTGAAATTTGATACATGAGGAGTAAATCGTCTAAGCTGGACTCCACTCTTACACTGGTGTAAGATGGGAACAACTCAACTAGAGTCAGTAACTATAACAGTGTAAAATTAGGCTGAGGGCAGAATAAGGCCTGGTATGGTCTAAATATTTGTTTTTTGCTTTAAATTATAAATAATTTTTGATGGAATTTTTAACTTTTTAAATTATTTTTAATATAAAAGACACAGGACCGGATTTCCAGAGTTGTGGCGGAACTGCAAACTCCCTTTGACTTCAGTGGGAGCTCCGTACTTCTGAAATCAGGCCCACAATGTCTTTGGACCATTTTTGTCTATATCTGAGACCAACTCTTCAAGCTTCTACCTGCCAGACATCTGTATTTAGGAATCACTATTTCCAAAAGCAAATGCAGTTGGCAGTAGCCTTACAAATCCCTACAATCCATAGATACTTTTCCATATTATTTTCTCCTGATATTGTCTATACTTTTTATTTAATATCTAATTACCTGTAAAGCTATTGGATTTCCTATAGTACAACTTGAATACTTTGGTATTAGAAATAGCAAGCTTTATTTCAGCTTAATTTTTTTGTTTTGTTTTTAAACAAGGCCATTGATAGATGTGACAGTGAAAATAGGTAAAAAGTACAAACTGGTGTCACATATGGTAAACGTGCTCTAGGTTCAAAGCCTGAACAAATAAGTTGTAGGAGGGAAAGGAAAGGATGATTTTCTTTTAAACTTGCCTAAATTGAAGAACAAAAATGTAAGGATATTTATGTAAATCAAAGTAACAATTAACCACAGTACCTGTGATTAGATAATTCAGTAGCAATCCATATGCCATCTAATTGGCTTTACAAATAAACCAACTAAAAGTAGGAAGAAGCAGATGAGTAAACTCTGGCATAAGAAAGTTTGGATTTTAAAGAGCCACATTTTGTTTTTCATTGCCATTTTAATGTTACTGTATAATCTTCCATGGCATTTAAGGTCCTTTAAATCATCTGGAGAGGCACAGGTAAAAAAGTTGAAAGTAAGATTTTATTGGTACATAAACAACCCCTTTAAGTAATACTTCTATCTAAAATTTACTTGTCCTTTCAAATGTAGTGTGTTATAAAAACCCGTTGCAAGTCCATCTTTTTAATTTAGAGCACTGCAAAAATTCTAAACCTCTTATTTTAAAAAAAGAGAGACAGAAAGCCCATCACTCTTCAGTGATTCAGAAATCCATTGTGATCAACAAATCAGTTCAAGACTATTAACCCACATGTAACTTACTTGTGCTTCCTGAGGGACTTGTGCAGCATCAACTCTCTCTGCAATGTAGGTTGTTAATTGTCTGTCAATGAAGGCAAGAGACTCTTGGATCAAGCGAAGGGTTTTGTCAATTTCCTGGGCAGACTGGATACTCTGTTCAAGAACCTTTTGTCTTCTCACAGCCTAAAGACAACAGCAAATAAACAAACACATACATAATTCATTGAAAATTAGTCGCAATATTTTCTTCTCATAAACATAGGCTGCAGCATAAATTAGTACTCCTGACTTTTTCACAACCACCTTTTTGTAAGATAAATTTCGCCTCTTTTTGCCACCCATTCAGAAAAACTCTAAGGTTTGAAGGATCCCTAAAAGCCAAAGCTATAGTGAGGAGGAGACAGCAAAACTGTAAAATAAAACCATCCTCCCTGATGCAGTGTTCCACTCTGTGGCCTGATGGGCCTCCTGATCTCATTATATAGTTCAAGAGATTTTGTTTACTCAGAATGGGGTTACTGTCATCACAATCCAAGATAATCCATTCCAGCAAGTGAGAGGAATAAAAGATCTCTCGAGAAGGAACTCTCACATGTGAAATATAAAGTTTCGTGGAGTAGGGACTGAATGCTAACTCTGAAAGGAGGATTGTATCCTTGTCTTCATTTTTAATGCCCTTCATGGTCTATCCTCATCCTATATAATCTCTTCTACTCTGTAGAAATGTGGACCCCAGCTGGTTAATCATTCTCAAGTGTTTTGTAAGCATCAAGCCAAAACTGCATTTTAAGGAAAGATTAAAGGGCAGTAAATAGTCCAGGGGAACTCCTTCCACGCATAAGAGGTAGCATGGGAGAAAGTACAATGGTGCTTGTCAAATTTTGAGAAAAGCACTCCTTCAAATCTTCCCCAACAACCCATTTATGCCATTATGCATTCAAAACACTTGATAAATCAGCTGGTAAGCTGTGACTGGTGCTTATTATACTGTTTGTAATTATCTCCCCATTACCTTGTGCTTCCCACTATCTGTTTGTTATATCCACTTGTAGTCTCCCATATTGAATTTAGATTAAAGAAAAGGAGGACTTGTGGCACCTTAGAGACTAACAAATTTATTTGAGCATAAGCTCACAATAGCTTATGCTCAAATAAATTTGTTAGTCTCTAAGGTGCCACAAATCCTCCTTTTCTTTTTGAGGATACAGACTAACACGGCTGCTAATCTGAAACCTGAATTTAGATTGTAAGCTCTTGAAGGCAAGGACCCCATCCCTTTGCTTTATATTTCTTCAGTGCCTAGTACAATGGGGCCTAATCTTTTCCATACCATGCTACAAAAAGAGACAAACAATGATACCAGTCTTTGTTTGGGATCATTAGCTTTTTTGTGTAGAAGTCCAGCCACATTGCTACCCATAATATAATAGTGACTAACTTTCCTTGTAAATTATGAATTAAAGGAGAAGTAAGACGGCGCTGGGGGTGGACTATCATGTTGTCTGGTCATGGGATGTGGGTATTCACACCAAATACAGATTTGTTTGCTGAGCAAGGGATAGTTGCATTTTATTCTGACTTCATAGCTACCTTCAGTTTTTAGGACCCAATGTCTTTTGTCAAAAAGGTTTGAAATATCTATCAGACAATCAGCTAGTGTTTTGTGTGTCTGTGGTAATAATATATTCTAAGTGGAATGCTGGTCTTTTCAGGTCCTTACTTTCAGTCAGTCAGAGAGTTATTATTCTGAACACTCTCATTGGCTGATGTTAATAGTGAAAGGATAGAGTACCCTATCAGTATTTACTATTTTGGGTGTTTGTAAGATGCTTTGTACTATTTCTAAACAGCTTATTAGATAACAGCCCTGTGGTTGCCAGTTTTAGGAATTTTCTGTGGAACAGAAAAGCTTTGCAGGTTGGATCCATGCTGTCAGTGTTAATGGAAGCACCTAAGGTACTAAAGTAAGAGCAGATTACATTTTTTTATTAAAGCTAATGTTAAAAAATTACAGTAGGCAGGTTAAGAAAAGTATGTCTCTACATCTGGGTATAGTGCTTAGATAATCCACTTTACATCAGAAAATGAATTACTGAAGCAATGTTACTTCATAATGTACCACTAGACTTTGCTACTTTCATGACTTTTACTTTCATCTGCTTTGAGGTTTTAACTTTCTCTTATAGTCAATGTGAATACGGACATTTTCTGGAAAGAGACATCAAATTCTTAGAACCCTAATCTGTCTTTTATTAAAAAGGGTAAGTTCAGTTTTGAAAACTGTCAACATCTATCATTTATAAAAACAGTGACTGAAAATGAGGACCATAAAGTAATAGCTAGAAAAGCCAGCTGGCAGTGGTGTTCCCCCCGGCATTGTGTGCTCACATGTGCATAAGATTTCACTTCAGGTTTCAGATGCTAAAATAATAGCCATCGTCCAAATTTGTTATGTACTGTACTTAGATTATAAACATAGGAGGACAGAGGTGCTATACTGGATTGTATACAATGGGGTCCTGGGCCATGACTGAGGCTCCTTGGCACTATATTAGTATTATTACTGGGAGTAAATAAACTGCAGTGAAATTTATTAACTATAACAACTAGGACAATCTAAAAACATGATCTAGATTTTTCAAGGTGTGTGCATCAGTGAAAAATAAAACACTCAAAAACACTACTTTAAAAGGACACTCTCCAGGCTGGCAGTCCTAAAATAAAACCTGCATTACCATTCCCACACACTACTTCATCTCTCTAAATACCTTAAGAAGTTCCACCTTTCCTGAACTCAAATTCTACAGAATAACCAACCACCCAACCACTCCACATAAGATGAAAACAAAGTAAGCTGGTAAAGAAAGAGATTTCTATTTTAAAGTTAAAGTGGGAACAAGTTATATTAAAATATGCAAATTATAGCAATATGTATTAGAATACAATAACTTAATTTAATAAATAATAGAACTAGTTAGTTTATCCCCCAGCATAGAAGCTACGTTTCAGGACCAGGATGACAGATGTATTATACATGAAACGTTATTTATATGTTCCTTAAACCAAACTGCAGAAATAACATTGTGCAATATTTTCTAATTTTTTTTAATACTACATTGTTGCACCTCTGTCGGGACAGAAATGAGGTTGTGGTTCTTAAGGTATGTAAATGGGGGGCTGAGCTCTTCTGAAAATCCATCCTAACTGTAGGTGCTGGGCACTTAAATCTGCCCCTAGGCTCTTTTGAAAATCTAGCTCACAGTGGCTACCTTTTGAGAGCACCACGTACTTTGCTGTACAGTAGGATTTCACACAATCTGTGTGCTCTCTAATGCTGGGAAACTTGTTGCTAGGTTGGGCTGTAACCTTTTGTTTAGGAATAGTGGCCTAGGAACAGCCAGCATACATACAGGGAAGTGTACTGCCAAGCCATGGACTTGAGATCAACAGTGGCCACAAGTGCAAGAAAATTAGCTAACATTTGAAAAATGTCTTTTACATATAGCAAGATAGTGAAGAAATTAAATATGTTCATTGCGTGTGTTAGTTTTTTAAGCTGAACTACACTTTCCTTTAGGTGGAAGAACATCCAGCACAAATGAATGGTTCAGCACCACAGTATATAAATAGGTTTGAGAGCAAAACAAGAGGCTCTAGCCCTACTATCAGATCAGACAATAAAGCTGAGGGCTCCAATATGTAAAGCAACATCTCCAACAGTTTATTGGTAAATGGGAAGTTTCAGGGCAAGCACCAACTGCTTAGATATTTGTGACCTAGAGAAATTTTGACAGCTGTCAAGAAAAATAAAAGCAAAAAATTATGCTTTTAGGAAACTGCAGAATGAAAACAGAAACATGTTAATTACTGAATTTTTCTGACAGTCTCAATGGCCATTTTATAGATTTTTAAAATGCTTTAGCATAAAATTGTTACTTTGTAGTACAGAAATAACTGAGATCAATGTATAATTCAAGAATCAACATCTGGAAAACTCAGCAGACACACTAAATGTTAAATATATTCCATATAAAAACTTTACATTAAGAGAAATTAGGATACACTGTGAAGCATTCAAATATAAAGAAATATGACAGTTAAAGGTGCTCATTCAATCTTAATGCTATACCCCATGCCTCTTGATAAAATCCCTTTTGGTATACATTATGATGTAGCCTTTTAATACATGTTCACTTATTGCTGCATTTCTCAAATTATACAATTAATCTTTTCAATAACCTTAGTTGTACAGGTAGTTCCATATATATATATATATATATATATATATATATTATGGAGGTTCTAGTCAGTTTTATAGTAAAGGGAAAACAGAGTTTTACACTTGAAGAATGTAATCTCTGTGTTATCTGTGAAAAATACAGCATATGCACTCCCAAATTACAGCACTTACTCTTTGACTACAGAATGAATTTTCTCAGAATTCAAAAGTAACTTTATTAGTTTGAGTTGAAATTAATAAAACATCTGTTAAAAAAGTTAGCATCCAGTTAGACTTTTTTGTCCTGTGTCATCTCAATAATGGAACAACAGACTCTTCAGACTTCTGAAATGGTTAAAACTCATGCATATTTTCTGGTTATTGGATGGTGTCAACCCAGTGCAGAGTCAAGGTACTTTGCATGCCTTAACTGTGCATTTCCATGTCTTAACATATTTGGATTTATTTTAAATTTAACTTAACTCTTGGTTTATAATGTTTGTTGTTGGGATAATTACATCCCTTTTTTTTTCTTCTCCAAATTACTGATATACTCTCAACCTTAACAGGTTTCAGAGTAGCAGCCGTGTTAGTCTGTATTTGCAAAAAGAAAAGGAGTACTTGTGGCACCTTAGAGACTAACCAATTTATTTGAGCATAAGCTTTTGTGAGCTACAGATGAAGTGAGCTATAGCTCACGAAAGCTTATGCTCAAATAAATTGGTTAGTCTCTAAGGTGCCACAAGTACTCCTTTTCTTTTTTCTGAACCTTAACTAAATTTTAACTTAGTTTTTGTCTGGGAATAGATAAGGTTATTTTGGGACTTTCATTATAAACACAATTTTCACATGCTTTCAACATTTTGAAAGTCAACTTTGGGCTGATATTTTCCATGCCCTCATGCCAGAAGTAATTCTCTTAGAAACTTTAGCAATATTTCTTACACTATTTTTGAGCTAAGGGTCTACAAAATACAATTGTTTGGAATTTAAAAAAAAAATACCCCTGACCTCTTGGTTCCATGGTGATAGACATGTTTATTCATTCTGTGTTCCAAAACTGACAGATATTGCAAGAAGGGCAAACTGCTGTCCTGGGGATTATTACTGCACAGAATGAGGCTGATATTGCCAGTTCTCCAAAAGTCAGAAGAGGAGCCAAGTTAGCAGTCCGTGAAGAGATAATGAGAGGGTGGGCGGCAGGAAGGATATCCCCACTCACCACAAGAGAAGAACAAAAGATTGATTGAATGAATGAATGAAATGAATAAATATAGCACAGAGTTTGGAAAAATGGGTGGCAGGGAGGGAGATTGGGGAGTGTTAAAAAAGGGAATCTTGATGGGGAAAAGGGTAAGAATAAACTTCCATTCAACACAGCGCAAATCTAAATTCAAACATCTTTTCCCAGCTTTATGGAAGTTTTTCCTCACTTTCTAACAAATGTGTTGGGTGGACTACAAGTCACTTTCAAAGTTACAGGAATGTCATGACAGCTGCTTGCAGCACTTCAAGTTCTCTGGGCACCAGTATTACACATTTCCACATGGCTATATGTGAATCAGTCACTTAAAAAGGCAACAGTGGGTATGCATATTGCTTATTCATCATGCCCAACACAATCAAAGGGAAAACTAAACACACCGTCTTCCTCTGATAACTACAGAAGAGAAGGAATACAAAGATAACAACAGTATCCGCCTCTGAAGAGAAATCTCTCCCACTCAGTAGCAGCACAGTTTCTTCTCACGAACCAGTCATATTGCAATAGGTTGGTTTGTTTGCTCAATTAACAGAGTAAATATTTCACTGATAAGTTTTTGCTCACAATGAGATTATTGTACATTACCTGCACAATTATTCAAATAAAGTAAATAGCGAGACCTGGTTTAGATAGCCAGTTCAAAATACAGTAACCTTGAATAGATTTGTTACTTTGTGCCTGGAATGCATTATTCTGCAAGGACATTGCATGATCCTGGAAGCACAATTTGAAGGTACAGAGAGGAGTGAAAATTCAATTTCGAGGAATCTTCGTAGCAAGGAATGCAAAACTGGTTTCTCTAGTCAAACATTTCAAAAAGTGAATTTTGTTCTGGGAGAAAAGGTAAGGTAACTATTAGGACAAGTAAACAGTATGACTGAGTAACTTGAGAAAAGTGTTGTTGTAGTCTTGTAGGTCCCAGTATATTAGGGGGACGAGGTTGGTGAATGGACTCTTAGTTTAGGATAAGTAGCTGATAGTCTATCTGTTCAATCTTGTATGTAGCTGTGACGCTCTGAATACCTTTCCCAGATCTGACGCTCTGAATACCTTTCCCAGATCAGATTTGTGTAGCATGAAAACTTGTCTCTCTCACCAAAAGAAGTTGGTCAAAATAAAGATATTAACTTCACCCACCTTGTCTCTCTAATTTGAGTAAAGTAACTTTTCTATTGGATTACTATGATTTTTTTTTAATCTTCAGATACAGTTTTCACAGTTGATAGTATGTTAAACGTGAGACCCTCCAGTTTTAATCAGGAAGAGGAAGCTTGATAGATAAATACAAGAAGACTAAAAGTTGACTGCAACTGTAACACTTTTGAAACAATTTTTCCTCTTCTCTTAAAATGAAAGTATTAGTATGACAGTCTCTTTTTTTTCATATCTTTTATCTACAGATTGATCAAGACCCTCTCTGGAAGTCTGGCATTGCACACTACCTCTTCATAAGTAAATCTCCAAAGCCCTACAATTGGCATGAGAAATTTATTTATTATTCATGGTTTAAGTATCATGAAGACAGAATAGTGTCCCATCCCCTCCCTCCGTAAGACAACCTGAAGACACTACTCCCTATATTGATAGAACTTGGAGCAGTCCCACTTTTGTTCTTTCAGTGGTGATACAGCAGCTGGAGAATATATAGCTAGATCCCTAAGGAATAGGCTTGAATTCATACAGAAGTTAAGTAACTCAGAGAAGAAAATAAAAAGGGCAGATAGATAGCTGTTCCCATTATGGAACACATATATAAACAGACTGCAAGTCACAAAATATGTTCTTTATTAAAATAAATGGAAAAGAAAACTTCACTATCACAGAAATGCCTCCTTGGTCTGAACATGTGGGGGAAGGTGGAAAGCTTTGATGTACCAGCAGGGATCCTTGTACAGGTGGGGATGGTGCCATCTCTATGTTCTCTTCTCCTTGGTCCCTCATGATGGGAGAGAACTTTTCTCCCCGGCAACAGAAATTGGTAGAACAGAACTGGCTGCTTGGAAAGGAGCAGAAGGAGCCTAATTAGCTTCCTGGAATAAATAGCCACACCCAGACCAAGCAACCAGAGGTGGTAAAGGGCAGCCATTTGCCTTTTGTGAGGCAGGCGAGGAATTTTTCCTTCACTGCCAAATTGGCCCAGTTAGTGTGGGGTTTTTTTTGCTGGAAAGTGGCTTGGTAAGGGATAGTGATCTGATTAGGTGTCTCTCTACATTTGTCATAACTTTTACTGGGTCCAGTGCAGGGTTTTTGGATGAAAGGTGGGCACATCCTTGATAAACCAGTAGGAGGGGTAGTGTAAGATCAGCAGGAGGGGTCTTACACTATATGTAGAAGGGGTGGGCTGCAAAGTCTGGTGAAGAAAGGGGGACTGTATCCTAAACCCTCATAGGAGTTAGGGGGGTCTGGGATTTTAGTAATGGTGCTGATTACATTAGGCTAAGGTTGGTCTTCCCCTATGGTTATGCCCAGGGCAGGTCCAGCCTCTTCCTGGGGGAGGGGGTTAATGTGGGCTAGACAGAAAATTGGAGGGGTAGCGCTATACATCTGGTGGGCACACATACTTATTTATTTTTTTAACAATACACACTTAAACATGTGTTTATCTAGGTTATCCTTAAAAGGAGAACAAAATATATACAAACAAAAGCGCAGGACACTGTATGTGAGAGAAAGAGTGAGTGTATGTGTTGGGGGGTGGAGGGCTATGTGAGAGTGTGTGTGGTTGTGTGTGTGTAGGAGGGAATGTGTGAGGGAGAGAGAGAGAGAGAGTGAGTGTGAGTGTTTTGGGGAGTGTGTGCGCGTGTTGGGGGTGTATGTGGGACGGAGGACAGACAGAGAGAGAGGGTTGGTGGCAGTGTTGAAGGAGACCGTGTGTGCCTGAGTGAGAGTGTCAGCACACTGTCTCTTTAAGCCTGAGCACTCAGGAGTCTGAACGCTTGTTCAGTACAGTGGCCGTCACAGCTCCCAATCCGGGGCCAAAGACACCAGCACAGGCAGGCTCCCTGCCCCCGCTCAGCAGAGTCCCACTCGGGCACATCCATGTCTAGCAGCCGGTGAGCTCCCCCAGAGCTATGCCAGTCATGGATCAACTTCCCAAAGAAGGGGAGACTGCCACAGCACCAGGAGCTGGGCAGCTGGAGAGCAGCAGCTGTTAGCCAGATGCGCAGCTCTGGAAGAGGTGGCTACAGGGGTTAAGGCAAATTTGGGGGTGGCCATAGCCCCCCAAGCCTCCCCCAGGGCTAACCCTGATATGCCTACCCATACTGTCGGTGCCAGTTAGCCACTGAGGGGAGTTAAACCCCTAAGGATTAAGTTCAATATAGTTGAGGCCTCTGCCTGAACCTTAGTTTACTGCATAGTCTCTTTATTCCTGCTGTGCTTGAGTATGAATGAATTTCTAAGCATGGGGGGGGGAACATAATGAAAATGTATCACTGTTATAACTCATATACAGTTGCCTTCAAGAATTCTTTTCCAATGTATTTTCTTGTGCCATCAGGAAATATGGAACAAGTTGCTGCCTTTTGAGCAGAGAACACAAACATGATCAGGGAAGCCAAGTGCCATGTATCTTATATGATATCCATGCATTTGGCAGCCCTCTAATTCATTCTAACATTTCAGCTGGATTCTTGTCCATCTGCCTTAGCTGAAGGAAGATGACAGATGCAGGCAGTTCCCCTTTTTGGCCAATATAGGCCACAGTTGCACTTTATGAGCAGGCAGACAGGGGTCTCATCTCTCTGTTCCCTCTGCTGGATCCGAGCCCAACATCAGACCCAGCTCACTCACTCCCTCCCTACCCATCCTCCTTGCAGCCAGTTGCACACCAACACACATTCCCCAGTCCCAGCCTTTGCAGCCCAGGAAGTCAAACACCTTCTACCACCCAGCTGCCTTCTGCCCCGGGCAGTCCCAGCACCCATCTATTACCCAGAAGCCTCCTGCCCCAACGTCCACCATCTACTTGCCACCCCAAAATGTCCAAGCTCCACAGCACCTTCTATTCCCCACCTTCCCTCACAGTGAGCCCTTTTCTCTCTCTAGCACCATCTACCCACTAGAAGTTCTCTGCTACCTAGGAAACCCCAGCAACCACTCATCTCCCAGTAGCTCCGGCACCACCAGTCCCCATTCACCTATTTCCTCAGCAACTCCAAGCAGAGACCTAGGCAGCTACCTTCCAGTTTCTTATTCAGACTCCTCTACTCATCTCCCCCTTGATAAGTTTGGTGAAGATCTATTAACTAGAAATGGCCACTGCTCAGAGCAGATTATTCTGACCACACACATACATCTACTGTTATATACACACACTATTTTCAAGTATGAACATTTGAAAAAAAAAAAGTACAATAGCTGGAGCAGAACAAAACTTGGCAACTACGCATGATACCTTATTTAATTTTTTTCACACCCAGGGCTTCATTTTCCACTCTTTCAAGTTTTATAGTCAATTCAACCTATACGATATGAATGCAAATATTTAAGGTAAGTGCAATATAACATCTGCAGCTGGCCCCTATCAACTGACTCAAACTCACAGGGCTCAGGCTATGGAGCTGTAAAATTGCAGTGTACATATTCGGGCTGGAGCCCAGACTCCAGACCCAAACGTCTACACTGCAATTTTATAGCCCACAGACCAAGCCCCATATCAGCGGACAGAGGCCAGCTGTGGGTGTTTTATTGCACTGTAGACATATCCTTAAAGTACTTTAATTATACATGTCACAATGTGCTCCAGCTATAATGAAATAAGAACCAACCATTGTTATGGTTATATGCATAAGGGACCTGAGCGAAGTTGGAGAGTTTAACCTTTATGTTTAGAATTCCCCAAATTCTGATTGCTCAGTTTATGAACCATAAAGTTGTATTAACCGTAAGTATCAGGATACAAACAGTATCAAATTCCAATGCCGATTGGAAACGAAAAGAAACACAAATCTAGACCAAACTATATTAGAAAAAACTGCTTCACATCAGTGCTAATATCAATGGATTTAAACAAAATGAAAAGTCTGAGAAAGGAAATGATTACCCATCCTCTACTGATCAGTTATGACAGAGGTCAGAAAACCCTCAAGGAGCAATATTTCCAAAGTTCAGCATAACAGGTTGATTTGAGACTTGAAAGGTGGATTCTGTAGCTCAGCAATAGGTTTGTTTGGCTGCCCATGATACAATCAGAGCAGATACAGTAGAAGATAAAAATTAGAGAATATATTTATTTATTAGTGAAGAGGTTTTCTCCTGTTTTCTTGTTTGCAAAATAACTTAGTCTATTTCAGATCATTCCATTAAAAACTAGGTGGAGTAAATGAAGTTTCCCTTACTCTCCCACACTTTTATAGCAATGGAGCAAATGCATTACAAATCAGAATTCAAGCTCTCACTTGGAGGTGAGAAAGAATCTAATAAGATATTCGGGGTTCATTCCCCATCCTGCTAAATACTCCTGCATAATCCCAATTAATATCAACAGCGATGGCATGGGGTGTATGTACCTCAGGCTGGCCGGGCAGCCAAGGGATTAATGCAGGAACTTTCAGCCAAGGCTTATTGGCAGCCTTACAGCAGCTGGGAGAATAAAACATCTGAGAAGCATAGGGGCGGGGCTGCTGCCAGAGGAGCAAGCAGACTGGAAATGGAAACACGGGCCAGCAAGCAGAGAAGGCATGACCAGATCTAAAGGCTAGAGAAGCCGACAGAAACCAAGGTAGGTAGGAAGGAGCTCAGGGTACACCAGGAGGAGTTGTTGAGGACAGATTCCCCCTGTCTGGTTTAAGGGCCCTGATCTGTAACCAAAAGGAGTGGGGAGCCTGGGTTCCCCTACCAATCCCTCAGGCTTAAAAACTAAAGGGTTTTCCAAATCCTGACAGTACCAAATCCCACAGGAATAAGGGGAAGAGCCCACACACCTCAGCAAGACTAACCCACTTCATAGCCCAGAATTGGACTACCATGCAGACTCAGGCAAAAGGAGCTGACGGACCATCCTGCCAGATCAAGTAAACTCTGTGCAATGCTCTGTCTGACCAAAGGGGGTGCTGTTGAATCAGCACACTGGCTCACAAGTGGCTACATGTGTAAAACCCTCATGTTACAAGTTTCTTGAAGTCATTTGACATGACCTCCCAAATTACTATCAGTCAAGTCTCCTTAGAGTTCAGCTCCCAAATAAAACACAGATGCACACTGTAGACTGGCAAGTTAAAATTAATTTTCCTTTCATGGCAAAGGCAGTTTCCCATGTTTTTCTTTTACTGTCTCTCACACTTAGTACAACATATTCAACTTCTTTTCATTGATTCCCCCCCTCGACACCAACAAAGTTTTGCATTTACTTTAAAGTAAGGTTGATCCACTCAATAAAGAACAATTAAAGATATGTTTTTATAATCCCATGATTTTACCTTCGCAGAGCACCAAAGTAACCAGTGCAATCTAGTCCCCATTATAATAGCCACGGTCCAATTGGATAATAAAGTCAGGCCACTACTTCTATTCCGGAAATATTTCTAGTCTTCATTTACACAACTCTGGTATTTTTCAAAATGAGAATGATAAATAAGCACTCTGGGATGGCATTGGAAAGTGACACAGAGCTGTGACTACATGTAATTTTTTTTTTACTAGCTATCCTACATTTCTACTCATGTCAGACAGTGAAAAGAAACCACAGTAGCAGGTGTCACAAGATTTTCACCTTACTTCTTGATTTCAAAAAACCTCTCTCAACCACTTGCTTATTTCACTGCTACCATTACAAACATACCCCACACTTTCATAAATACATTTTCCTTCAAACTAAACTACATGTTCCATAAGTTCCAAAATGAAACTTATTTTGGTCAATGGAAATAATATTTAAACTATTTCCTGACAACACCAGAGCAAGATTTTTATTTTATTTTTTCTACCAACAGGATTTTAAAACATACTCTCTCTCTCACTCTATAGTTTTGAACAGATTTCTCAGTAAAAAGCATAAAGAATTTAGTAGGTTTTGTCAAAGAATTAGTAATAATTATTCAGTCTCAGTCAAAGTAGATTGAACAACTTCCACATCAAAAAGAATCATTATGAACTGTGTCAGATGCCCAAATTTCACACTGCTCATGTTAAACATATTTGCTTTATTGACGTTTTCCTACAAAGCTATTTATGGACATGATTTCTCATTTTATGACATGCTCGGCAGAAAATATACTTGTGAAAGAATATTACACTTGACATTTAATTTTGAAACAACAGTTGGCTTCCCAGTGGGAGTTTTGCCTGAGTAAGAAGTGCTGAATAGGGCTCTTGAATATTAAATTCACCACAGATATTTTTCAAGGGAGGACACGAATTTTGAAGTGTAAAGGCTACCCAAGCAATTCCCTTGTTTCTAAGGTAAAGTGCTGCTTGGTAACAATACAAGGAAGCATAGTAATGATATATCTTATTGTTTTCAAATATCCTATGCAATTAGGAAGCTAATTTTATTTTTAGGAAATTAGGTCAACTGCTAGAGTGACAGTTGTTTAAGGTAAAAGAATGAAAAAGTGGGATGATTTATTATACATACCTCCTGTTGCAGCTCCTCCCATTGAGTACTGAATTTCTCCAGTTTCTCAGTGATCAATTCATCCAAGACTCCACCATCAGTTAAAGTCTGTGCCAGCTCCCGAATCTGATTGCGGTTATCTTCTGGATGTCGCATTAAGCTTTCCAAAGACTAAAAAAAAAAAAAAAAAATACAAAGATCATGATTTGTTCTCCTTTTTCTCAGACCAGCTGAAAAAGTCTGAAGAGCACTCATCTCTCATTCACGTGTAAGAGAGAAACCCTCCATTGTAGACACCATTGAAGTGCAGACATCAGATCAAAGTATCAAACAATTTCATATTTATGCCACAAAGTACTCTTCACTATGCATTACTTAAATCATGCTTTTGCAACTAATGCCTCAAGTCTAGCAAAGTACTTAACCTTAAAGTTGCTTAAATTTAAACATGAATAATGCCGACTTATTCTCTGCATCCAAGTAGGACAATAGCTCATGCCAACATGCCCATACCTCCTGGTGAAAAAATGTCTATTGAAATAGAAAATCAAAATTATATAAATAAAATCATAGCATCCTCCCTGCAGCTGGCCGGATCAGCTGACTCGAAGTTGTGGAGCTTTGGCTCCAGGCTGAAAGATTGCTGTGTAGATCCCGTGAGGGTGGAGGGTCCTAAAGCTAGGGCTCCAGCCTGAGCCCAAATGATTACACAGCACTTTTTAGCCCCACTGCCCAAACCACGTGAGCTCAAGTTAACTGACCTGGACCAGCCATGGCTATGCGGCAGGGCTTTTATCCTAATGTAGACAAACCAAAACATAATTCATAGCTAGCCCATTGCCTTCATACATAATGAATAAAGACTGAAAGGACCAGACCCTATAGATAAAATACAGACCCCACTAAAATCATTGATGGTTTTGCCATTGACTTCAGTGGGGCCAGGATTTCTAAGAGTCTATGTTTTATCCTCAACAACATACTGAGAAATCAGTATTTTCACATGGGATTACTCTATTCCATTTACATGGTAGTTATCAGCATAAAACATGCACACATATTAAAATCAAATTATGATTTGTTGAATCAAGTAGCACTCTGTGATTTTCAAATAGTCTGTATCTTCCCAAATAGTTATGCAGATTTATGGTTTCTTTCATATGTAATGGAAGGTTTTTCAAAATGTTGTTGGTATAATGCATTATGTGCCTTGATATTTTATATCAGTTAAGCCAGCACTTACATCTAATGCCTCTGAGATCTCTTCTGCACCTCCTTGGATATTTTCAGTTGCCCTGAGTTTCAGCTCCATCTCATTCAACCATTTCTCTTCTGCATCCAAGTAGGACAATAGCTCACGCCAACATGACCATACCTCCTGGTGAAAAAAATGTACATTTAGATAGAAAATCAAAATTATAAAAAAATCATAGCTGCTTCTTCCTGGCATTAATCCCACCACATAAGGTCTGCCCTCTGAGTCGTCTCCCTCCGAAGTTCTCTGTTGAATCCTATACCCTCTATAATACCACATGCTACATTCTTTCTCCAACCTGAACGAGCAGATCTCAGAATTATTTTTGCACATTTACAGAACGGCATTGATATCAATGGGCTCATCACAAGTTTTCCATTTTGTACCTAAATAGTTTCACGCTTCTTTATAAAACAAACTGATCACGTCATTGTAGATAAAAGCAAAGTCAATCAGACATTTTTCAATCAATACATTCAAAGCACAGTTTGTCCAGAGTTTATTGGCATCTATGAGAGTTTCATGCACGTCTGGAGTGCTTTCAAGTGCCTAGTGCCTTCAACAGAAAGCCAACACAGTAGCAGGTAAGGAGAGTCTAGTGAAAAAAAAGTTGATTTTCATAGAATCCTCACAGTTACTCTGATTTTGAAAATGTCTATATTTTATTTAATCAATATATATTTGTTTCCAATTTTCTTCTAAGCCTTTAAGATGTAAATTTTATTTAAAGATTTATTCTAGAAAAAGTTATATGGGTTAGCAATTTTCTTAAATACCTTACTGAAAACAAATAATAATAACAACATGATGTTTCAGAGAAACAACACTTTCATCAGTTTCAACTGAACTATATTTTAGACACAACTTGATTCTAAGCCACATTGAATGCAATTGTTGAGGATTGCCTAGATGCTAGAATTTAAAACTGACTGCTAAAACATAAAATCCCATCTTAATTATGTTATTCTCAGATAATTTAAAAATCTGCTATTTTAATATCATCTTCAGCTATCTACCTAAACAAAGGCACTGTAAGTAAAACATTCCAAAACTCCATAAACCTTACTATCCTTTCCAAGTTTAAAATCTCTGTGGTAGGTTACTCTCCACTGTGTTTAGCCAGACATTGCCGAATATATAACTGTGCTCCATCAGGATAACTATTGTGATTCCGTGGTTAACTATGTTTACATCAACTTAATACGAGCACAGTTTATTTAGCATGACAGTAGCAATGGGGACAAAGATAAGAGTTTATCCTCTGCTAATCCATCTGAGTATTTATAATATTAAAGACCAACAAAACAGCTGACCTCCAGAGTTTTGCACTTTCCATTTAGCCTGCTGCAGAGCCGCTGGTAGTTTGTAGTTAATATGTCAAGTTCCTTTTCTAAGGCCTCATGAGCTGCAGGTGGAGCTCTTGCTATAAAATTATTCACAGAGTCTGTGAGTAGCTTCACCTTCACCTCTTTCTGTGTGGCCTCCTCTTTTGCTCTCTGTAAAATAGAAGTAAATGATGGTCATGACTTTGGTCATGAGTTGTGGAGAAGAAAGCAGAGTTCAAATAACTGCATCAAGATTCTCCATAGGCTGAAAGAAAGAAGAATCCAGGGTGTAATTCCCAACCATCCTGATATCATCTTTGATAGTGCGATGAAAATGTATTCATCTGGTTTTCATTTTAGAGGCAACATACAAGTTTATCGTGAACAACAAATAAATGTGTTACACAACATAGAACTACTGAATCTTTTGGAGCAGTGAGAAAACAAAATTTCAATAATATACTTGCTGAGAAAATGCTTCAGGCATCAATGCCGCAATACTTCGAATTACAGATTGAAACATATTTTGTGTTACTGCCAAATAAATTCAATTAACCATCTTTAACAGTGCACAGTCAGCTGGGGAGATTTTAAAAAAAAAATCAATTTTCTGTCTCGGACTCCAGTGATGTCACAGCTGATTTTCAAATTTAAGCTTCAGCGTGAGCATTCTTTGGATTGTCCCATCCATCCCCAGAATCAGCTGAGGAGGTAGGGAGAGAATCCCTCACACAATAGCACTGCCTGGAGTAACAGCGAAGCATGGAAGGCTTGAGGTGTGAACATGGCTTGGTTTAGGAGGAAGATGCAGTAAGAAGTGAGCAGCGATCCCAGTGAGAAAGGTCAAAGAAAAGTAAATGTTAGGCAATCACAGAGGACCACAGTTTAATAGGAAATTTTAAAAATAATTAAACCACATTTAACCACCAGGCTGCTCTCATTGTTAGCCTACATAATCACAACAACTAATTACTTTTACCCTCATCTGTGCTCTCTTTCTCTCCTACTGCTTGTTACGCTCATTAGTTATGAGTTGACCTTCATTAGATTGAAGCTCCTTAGTGCAGGTAAGGTCTCTCCTTAGGGGCTTATAAAACACCCAGCAGAACAGGGTCCTGATTGTGACTGGTACTTTTAGACATTACTGTGCCATTGCTAAAAATACAAAGGTAATGTTTATTTACATTGTACCATTAATGTGCTGGATCCTTTACAGATATGTAAGACAACAGTTCCCTGCCCCAAAATGTCTCCAGATTGAGGTACTGATCCTGCAAAGACTTAAGCATGTGCTTAACAGTAAGCGTGTGATAAGTCTCAGTGGAGTCTTGAAACTACTCACATGTTCAAAGCTAAACACCCACATAATTCTTTTCAGGACTGGGACCTATGGGCTCAGTTGTACCCCATTGGAGTAGTATAGATCTGCACCACCTCAGTGGGAGGTTCAAGAGGAACTCCTCCTGGAGCGTCTCTGCACAAAAGGAAGAACGTATCTCCTACAACATCCTTTCAGGAGGTTTTGGATGCTTCCCCCAATGCTCTGGGCCCCCTCCATGTGCCAATGGATAGGGCAGGTGGGACTATATCTCCTTTGAGCCATGTTAGGCTGGGGAATATCTTTTTGCCCAGTAATGTAGAAGTACTGTCAGGGTAAGTACAAGTCTTGTTCGTTA
This sequence comes from Eretmochelys imbricata, assembly GCF_965152235.1. Lineage (NCBI taxonomy): Eukaryota > Metazoa > Chordata > Testudines > Cheloniidae > Eretmochelys > Eretmochelys imbricata. Next base: position 149,975,384 of record NC_135572.1, read on the forward strand.
GAATTTGTATTCACGATATGATCAAAGTCAGGGAGGGAATGGCAATTATTCAAGTCTGTTTATATCTAGTCAAAAATTGCATGTTTTGTGTGCGCAGACTTCAGTAATGGTATTTTATTCTCTTATATTTGTATGAAGTATTATGCTAGGCCAAAAACTGTGTCTTCATTTCACTGGGAAACTGACCCATTAGGAAATTTTACATAATTTTTCTTACTACACCTGTTTCAATGGATAGTATATCGTTAAAGTGCCATGAACTATTGTAATATAGATATTTCCACACATTAATTATGCTCCAATAGCATATGCTGACTTTTAATATTGGGTTACATTTCATTCACGGCAAACCACTGTTGTCCCATTTTGATTTCTTTAGGAATTTACATGGTTTCTTTTCGATCAGCTGGTAAAGAAAAACTCTTCTGCTGCAGGGGTACATGCTTCGAAACTTCCATAAAACCCTCTGCATAACAAAGAGATTTTTTTTAAGGCCAGAGAGACCATTATGATTATCTCTTGCATAACCCACACCATAAATTTCTGCATCAAGCCCATGTCTTGCAGTTGATCTAGAGTATACACTAATAAATCATAAATGCACAACACCTGCATTCAATTCCTAAATGATAGTCTCTCTCTATTTAATGTAATAGTTAAACAATCAAACCAATTTCACCTTGATTTATCAAGTAATTATCTAGTGGTTAACTACTGCTAACAACTGATTCTTCGGAAATTATTGCTTAATTAAATTAATGCTCAGACTGCAAAGAATCTGAAATCCAATAAAGCAATGGGAAAAAAACAAACATACCCAAACCCTGTAGCAACAGAGTACTGTGAAGATTTAAATATCTTTCAACAGACTCTAAATTGAAACAAATTACTTTAAGCCACCTTTCACTTCAAATTTCAGATTTTCAAACTAGATATAAAAAGCAACTCTTTTAAATGAGCAAACAGATTGTGTGCAGCGATGGCTTCAAAAAAGAGCTTCAGACATAAATTAAACAATTCAGTCTGCCTTTTACCTTCAGTTCCTCAACCGCTTTCTGTAATTCATCTGGTGTTTTATACTCAAAATCCCTCTCCAGGTATTCTTCTTCAGCTTGTGTTATCCATTCATGCATCTCTGACAAATCCTTTCGAAGACTAACAGTCTTATCCAAACCACCTTTTAGTGCTGCCTTCTTAGCACAGGCCTTTAAGAAAGAAGCATGAAATGGTATTTGATATAAGATTCTACTGCACAAAAATAAAGGTCATCATCATTGTAAAAAGTAAAAACTACAGATGCTAACACTGAATCAAATAAATATTGATTTTTTTAAAAAAAGATGAAGCCTAGCAAGTATCTATTTTGAGTCACAAGGCACACAAAGTTGCATCTTGTTTAGCAGCAGCCCCGTAACAGATAACACACAAAGTTGCATCTTGTTTAGCAGCAGACCCAGAACAGATAACATTTCAAGTGGCCACATAAGATTTATAAAAGAGTACATGATTGCCCTCTGGCAATTCTCCCTTATCTACAAAGGTGTAGGTCACACTGCATGCATATGTGGTAATCTTAGCTGATTTTCCTCACATTTTTAAAAAAAAATGCCTGCAGTTTGAAATGCTTTTTATACGCACTTCTTGTATGTATTTAATAGCTATCATTGAAGTTACTATGTTAAGAATGCCCATTGGCAATGTATACTTTGATCATCATCAGCATAGTTGATAGAATATCATGCAAGCCATAAAAAATAAAATAAAAACCCCCAATCATCCACAAGTTTTATCATCAAGAATTTAGAGGCTTTTTCCCCCCTGCAGAATTTTAACTGGAATTTCTGTAAGCAAGCAGTACATGAGATATTAAAGAAAGCAGATCTTTAAAACAAGTTCTACATGCATCAATATTGCACAATAAAAACAAACAACTAAAAGCTCCAAGGCAGGTTAGTGAAAGGGACCTCTTTGAGAAAGGACTGTGGAACTGGGCCAAGTAAGTGCTTTCCAAACTTCAAAGAAGCATACTAAAACAACAGTAACTTGTTAACCCAACAGATGTAATTAAACTATTCTGCAACAGCAAAGCCACTTACAAAATCCATGCCTCAATTTCTCCCTCTATAAAATGGGGATAAACATACATTCCTGCTTTTGTAAAGATTTTCTGCTGAAAAATCTCTAAACAGAGAGGGCAAAGTATTATTTTGTTAATCTGTCTCAGATATTTATCCATGCAATGGAAAGCTTTAAACTGTTCATTTTAAATAGCTCTTTCTCTAAACCTCTGAATGGAGTTATATTTTGCAAGGGTAAGCACTGAGTTCTTTGAACTGGACTCCTTCTGTAGAGCATGATGGTAGTACAGTTTGTCAACAGAATGTTTAGTGAAATATACCTCAAGTTTAAATCTGTTGCGTAACATACCTTACTTTCTTGGTTAAATATGGCTAAGAGTAAGTAGAACATGGACATTCAGTTCATCAAGTTGAAGGTTTGTTTTTTATGGCAGAGACATCAAATTCACCAGACAATTTTTTTTGTTTCATTCTCAGCATAAAAGGCAAGAAGTGCCCAGTGACAGAGGTGATGGAAAGGCATTGCATGGTTCACTCTCAGCAGCATGGGTAAGTGAAGTATGACAAGTGGTAATACTTGGCCAGAATCTAATTTTAAAACCTAAGGTATTTTGGTTTGTGTTAATTTAAACTACAGTTAAAAGTGTATGTATGGAAATCTGTAGAGTTTTCAGTCCCCATTCAGAATGCATAACACTGAAAAACAATCTTGGGCTGGTTACTAACTATAGTCACATTATTTTTCAAATTCTTTTTTTTTTTTAATATATATAAAAGCAATTTGAGAGAGAGAGAGAGAGAGAGAGAGAGGGAGAGAGATCGATCCATGGACAAACTTTTGCGTTTCTTGGCAGGTCAAAAATATCTCAGGGTGGTGCTCAGGGCACGTTACCAGAGCGTGCGCTCTGTAAAGCTGAACAGTTCTGCCATTAGAAAAGGAGTACTTGTGGCACCTTAGAGACTAACAAATTTATTCGAGCATAAGCTTTCGTGAGCTACAGCTCACTTCATCAGATGCATTCAGTGGAAAACACAGTGGGGAGATTTATATACACAGAGAATATGAAACAATGGGTGTTACCATGTATGGTAATCACTGTAACCAGAGTGATCACTTAAGGTGAGCTATTACCAGCAGGAGAGCGGGGAGGAAAAAAACCTTTTCTAATGATAATCAAGGTGGGCCTTTTCCAGCAGTTGACAAGAACATCTGAGGAACAGGGGGGAACATATGGAGAGAGAGATAAACATGGGGAAATAGTTTTACTTTGTGTAATGACACATCCACTCCCAGTCTGTATTCAAGCCTAAGTTAATTGTATCCAGTTTGCAAATGAATTCCAATTCAGCAGTCTCTTGTTGGAGTCTGTTTTTGAAGTTTTTTTGTTGAAGTATTGCCACTTTTAGGTCTGTAATAGAGTGACCAGAGAGATTGAAGTGTTCTCTGACTGGTTTTTGATTGTTATAAATCTTGACGTCTGATTTGTGTCCATTTATTCTATTATGTAGAGACTGTTCAGTTTGACCAATGTACATGGCAGAGGGGCATTGCTGGCACACATCACATTGGTAGATGTGCAGGTGAACGAGCCTCTGATAGTGTGGCTGATGTTATTAGGCCCTGTGATGGTGTCCCCTGAATAGATATGTGGACACAGTTGGCAACGGGCTTTGTTGCAAGGATAGGTTCCTGGGTTAGCGGTTCTGTTGTGTGGTTGCTGGTGAGTACTTGCTTCAGGTTGGGGGGCTGTCTGTAAGCAAGGACTGGCCTGTCTTCCAAGATCTGTGAGAGTGATGGGTCGTCCTTCAGGATAGGTTGTAGATCTTTGATGATGCGTTGGAGAGGTTTTAGTTGAGGGCTGAAGGTGATGGCTAGTGGTGTTCTGTTATTTTCTTTGTTGGGCCTGTCCTGTAGCAGGTGACTTCTGGGTACTCTTCTGGCTCTGTCAATCTGTTTCTTCACTTCAGCAGCAGGTGGGTATTGTAGTTGTAAGAATGCTTGATAGAGATGTTGTAGGTGTTTGTTTCTGTCTGAGGGGTTGGGGCAAATGCAGTTGTATCGTAGAGCTTTGTTGTAGACAATGGATCGTGTGGTGTGGTCTGGGTGAAAGCTGGAGGCATGTAGGTAGGAATAGCAGTCAGTAGGTTTCTGGTATAGGGTGGTGTTTATGTGACCATCACTTATTAGCACCGTAATGTCCAGGAAGTGGACCTCTTGTGTGGACTGGTCCAGGCTGAGATTGATGGCGGGATGGAAATTGTTGAAATCATAGTGGAATTCCTCAAGGGCTTCTTTTCCATGGATCCAGATGATGAAGATGTCATCAATGCAGCACAAGTAGAGTAGGGGCATTAGGGGACGAGAGCTGAGGAAGCATTGTTCTAAGTCAGCCATAAAAATGTTGGCATACTGTGGGGCCATGCGGGTACCCATAGCAGTGCCGCTGATTTGAAGGTATACATTGTCCCCAAATGTGAAATAGTTATGGGTGAGGACAAAGTCACAAAGTTCAGCCACCAGGTTTGCCGTGACATTATCACGGATACTGTTCCTGATGGCTTGTAGTCCATCTTTGTGTGGACTGTTGGTGTAGAGGGCTTCTACATCCATAGTGGCCAGGATGGTGTTTTCAGGAAGATCACCGATGGATTGTAGTTTCCTCAGGAAATCAGTGGTGTCCCAAAGATAGCTGGGAGTGCTGGTAGCGTAGGACCTGAAGAGGGAATCTACATAGCCAGACAATCCTGCTGTCAGGGTGCCAATACCTCTATGTTCTCTATGTATATAAATCTCCCCACTGTATTTTCCACTACATATATCCAATGAAGTGAGCTATAGCTCACGAAAGCTTATGCTCAAATAAATTTGTTAGTCTCTAAGGTGCCACAAGTACCCCTTTTCTTTTTGCGAATACAGTCTAACAAGGCTGCTACTCTGAAACCAGTTCTGCCACTGTAAGTAAGAAGAAAGCAATGCTCTTGATCTGTCAAGAGATGCTAAAGTGGATTCATTAAATTTCTGTAAGGAAGAATGGATCATCTTTAATATTTTTCTTTAGTTTTCTTTATATAAGACATTCCAAAGTAAAGAAAGCGTGCTTTTTTCAGTTTGCGGGAATGGATCCGGATTGGTCAATCCAAATAGAATGATTTATAATGAACTAAATATAGAGATCCCTTTTTAAAAATTGCCAATGTTAAGATAAACAAAAAAGTACAAAACAATCATTGTATTTCTGTGTTTTAAGAAAGTTTTAGAAAACTTCAGACCCTCTTGAGGTCAACAGTTTTAATATGTAAACATGGGGACTTGTTTGATAGAGCACACAAACAAAAAAAGCTTAAAATAACCCAGATTTAACAGGACTAAAGATAAAACAAGTGAAACATTAGAAGAATACCTATTATACAATACTAAACACTGTAAAGGATTATCTCTACTATGTAATGCCATTAGCAGTCATATTATACAAAGTGGTAACTTTACACTGACCACTGCTAGCTGTTTAATGTGTTTTCTTTATGGGTAAATATCACTGGTTCACCATCAACACTGTAAAAATAAAACACTTATCCTTTCAGGTCAATACTGCATACCACCTGTCCTTTACATTTGTGGGCACTTGTGACACTAATTTAAATGTATGGGTAGTTATAATTCTAAGTTACTGAACTCTGAATACTAGAAGGACTTGATCTTGAGAATTACTAGTCAGTATAATAAAATATCAGAAGAAAAAAAAGAAAGTTTTTAATAAAAACTACCCAGTGCAGAAGTTTAGATGTTGGCAGATGGAAATCTTTTTTCAAAATAAGTGTATATCATAAAGAGCTAATTTTACATCAGCAATAAGATGTACAGCTAGACTAAATTGCATAGTTTAAGATATTTGCTTTGCACATATTTCTACATGCTAGATAAACTTTGTATAATGGAAGGTTAATGAGCAAAAATGTCTAGATTCTGTCTCACATTGACTGGCTATGCATAGAGGGGGAGGAAATATGTCAATGAGAAATCTGAAAGTTAATTAAAAGAGAACCAGTCACAGCAAGAGAGTCAGTACCTGTTGGCAAATGTGTTCCCACTGAGCATTGAGTTCTTTTAGTTCTGTCTGTATTCTGGAAGCAAATTTGGGCTCTGCCTCATTCTTCATTTTCTTCCCAACCTCATTAATACTGTTCAAACTGGGCTGGATTGTCTGGATATCATTTACTAAGGCCTAAAGGAATAGTAGAAGGTTTATGAAAACAACACATGCAGATACTGTTACAGATATGCCATTTCTATAAAACTGTCCAATAAAGTAAGCGCATAAAATATTCTGCTACTATGTGTGTGTTTGGTCCAGATCCCTGTTGAAATGACCACAATTAATAGAGAATATTATGCAAAATACAGAGTAGAGGGAAGAACAGTCTTAAAATGAGTTTATAGGATTAGCTTTTCTATGCAAGATAAAACAGAATTAATAACATTTATACAGAATTATAATATGGCATAATGTTTAAGAGGCATGGGGCTCAATTCTTCAGTATTATTCAGTGTTTTTGCATCACTCTGGTGCTATAAATGGTTTGTAAAGCCATCTTCCTTGACTATCACAGGAATTATCCCTCTGTGGGTGGCTGTATGCTACCCATCTTACATCCTCGTGGGGAGGCTTGAGTGATACTCTGGCAATTCCCAGCTGCTGGATCTGCCCATGGGGGTATAGTTATTTGGATGCAAATTAGATCAGCCCAAGGCTGTTGTAATTTGCACAAGAGACCAGCTCAGCCTCTAACCAGCTCTAATTCAGATTTCACTGAAATCAATGGAAGTTTTATATTATCACTTGATAGGATTTGTAGTGGCATACCATAAAATGGCATAAAGTTACTTTTTCCATCCCTATCTGTTTCTTCATGAAGCAGAGCCGAGTCTCAATAGAGAAGTGGGACTAAGGTTTCTTCTCCCAAAACTGTACATACTAAATTGAACAAAGCATAAAGTACAACAAAAGTAAAGTGAAAGAAAGGATTATGTTTAAAGCAAATAAAAACGGAGTCATGTAGAGGAATCAAATCATATACTGATTATTTTCAATCATGGGATCTGGTAGGATAAGTGAGGAATAGACTGCATAGGAAAGAAAGTCAATAGTGACAATAAGGCAAAGGAAATAGGTTTTGAGGAGGCCTTTGAAGAAAGAAAACAAGGATGTTTTGTCTTTTTAAGAAGGGCAATGAGCCAAGTGAAGGGAGCAGTATGAAAACAGGCATGAAGGCAACAGTAGAAAGAAAGAGAAAAGGTTAGAATAGCAAAGGTAGTGAGTTGAGCATGGCAGGAGACTCAGCAGAAACTTAAATGCCAGAATGAGCAGACTGAACTTTATGCAGAAAGAGACAAAAAGCCAGAAAAGAGACTGGGGGGGGGGGGGGACAGACACAGTCATAACGGAAGAAGAAAAAGGTAATTTCAGCTGCTAAATATTGGATAGCTTAAAGAAGAGAGACTTGAGAAGGGATCATCATATGAATGAAGGCTTTTGAAGTGGGAGTGAAGAACAGAAATAGAAGAGGAAGGAACAGATTGCAGAAATGTTATAAAGTGAGAAGTGACAAGATTTGGTCTGAGTCTGAATATTTAATCAAAGATCACTAAGAATGCCATGGAGGACAGCAAAGCTTCTCACATGATGGATATGGTGAGGAGAAGAAAAGTTTGGACAATGATGAGAATTTCAGCTTTTTAGTGAAGTGTTTGACTTCCGAAGGAGTTATTTTTATACACTTGCTACAAATTTAGGCCCCTAGACTCCAGTGGAATTACATTGAATTTACAGCAGTCTAAGAGATACAAATCTGGCTCTCAACTTTGTGTCTCCTGCTTCCATGAAATGAGAAACTACCACAAAATGGCAACAAGAAAAAAAAGTAAATGATATCTTGGGGCAACGTATGCTCTCACCGTATTATGATTATTATTTATTTTATTTATAGTAGCACTCATTCAAGTGCCAGGTACTTTTTCAAATACTTAAGAAGGGAACTCCAAGGCGCTCACAATGTTTCAAACTTTCTGGTTTTGTCCAGCCTGGACATACCACAAGGATACAGTATTACAGCATCCATGTTACTCCCTTTGTACATTCAACTTCCTCTTTTTTTTCAGTATTTCCTTCAAAGCCAGGACATTCAGTTTCATATACATTGCATAAACAAAATCAATAGCGATTCAGTTTTAAATGTATTTCTAGGTAGGCAAAGTTTGGGTTGATTCTTCTTCTAAACACTCACCCAGCCACCTACACACAAAAAATCCAGTACACAAGGACTACTTACTGTACACTGTTCAAGCTGTTTTTCCAGCGCTTCTGAGTCACCGAGGGCAGGCCACTCTTCCTTCAGAAAAGCATCCACTTCAGCCATCCATTTCTTCAGGGTTTTAGTGTCATTCTGTTAGTTAAAAACAACAATCTATGGTATGCTACAAGCACTGACTGATGATAATAGAATTCGTCATGACACTATCACTAAACTTCAGCACAAAATAATTCTAAAATTAGGAAGAGGTCACAGCACTTTGAACAATGCAAACAAGCAAATACATTGGGGCCGGGGGTTGCCTTTCACCATTTGGCCTGCATTTTGATCATTTTAGTCTTAGCATTTCTTGTTTTCAGGAATAAACAGGTTGGATTTTGTTTCTCTTATTTGTTAATGGTAAGAATACAGAAACCCTTTCCCTCATCCTCTTTTGAAAACAGCAATAAGAAGAATGAGAATACCACCTTCCACTTATATATCACCACTTCTAAAGGTCTCCAACTATTTAAAATTGTCCTTTAATTGCGGTTCACCATCACTTTAAGTTTTCTTAAACACAATAACTGAAAAAAAAAGACCATCTTATTTCACTAACTGAGAGGCCACAATGTAGAAAAACTGTCCTTTGAAAAATACAGATGGAGTACTATGTTTACTCCAAGGTTAACTGCAGCGGAGATCGATACAGAGCAGGTCTCCACTGCATCTGGAAGCATGCTTCCCAGAATGAGTAGACAGACATGCACTAGCTCTGCTCAAGCTAGGTCACTAAAAAAAGTAGTGTAGCCGGAGTAGTATGGGTGGCAGTTTGGGCAACCCACCTGAGTACAAACTGGCCCAGATCCCCTGGGTACATACTTAGGCAGCTATTCCAACCCACCATCTATGCTACCCCGGTAACATTACTATTTTTAGCATGCTAGTTCAAGCAGAGTTAACATGTGTCTGACTACTTGCAAAGGGAGGCACACTCCTAGCTTCAGTGTAGACACACTCAAAGTGGGTTTCTGAATGTCACACAATGAATCAGTTCCAGAGCTAGGAATAGAGTCTAGGAATCCTGATTCCCAATCCCCTGATCCAACCACTAGGCCACATTTGAACCCTAATTCTAAGACCACATTCTTTAATCAACACTAGCAACTAGGAAAACAGCTGAATATAAAATTCTATCAAAAAACCCCACAAGGGGGCTGGCCTAGCAACCCTATGGCAGCATCACACGGAGAATTCAAGTCCAGCTCTGAGCTCTCAGAATGCAATTATTTTTTTGACTCCCTTCAACAAATACTTGAATCAGTGCTGATGAGCTCTGAAGAGAGCCACATCCAGCCTTCTTTAACCATGGAGAGGTTAAAGTGCTGCAATGCTTAGCCTTTGGGGGTCAGGAAGAAGCTTATGTTATCCCTTTATTAAAGGCTAATGTGTCAGCTAAGGAGGAGCATCATCAAGTTATACAAATGATGAGCTGCTGAATTAACACTCAAATAGTATCACTTTTTTCTTCATAGTATTGCTTTATCAACATCTGTAAAATACACATTCAGCATTATACAGAATAATTAATTATTATATTTTTAAGCAGACAGTTCTCATTTAAATAATATTGTGCCCCAAATTTGTTCAAATCACACTCAAATATACATATCGGATAACCCATGAAGAAAATGCTCCAGCTCATTTTTATAGCACCAGGCTACTTTGCAAAATCAATTGAATCAATAAAAATGAATGATATAAAAGCAATGAATACCAAAATTACCAAAAGAGCGAATAAAGTGATTTCTTCTGGACTTTTGTTGTCAGGGAGTAAAAGTAATCCAGAATCATATTTTATTATGAGATTTCAGTATTTTAACATGCATGTATAAACATTTTTCACTAAAGAGAAAAATACCAATTTGAAGATTTCCTTTTGTTAACTAAGGATACAGATATTACTCTTCAAAAACTGTGAAGATCAAATAAATGGATCACATTCTGAAATGAATATGTATTTTATCTGCTATCAGTAGTGATTTGAACATATACCTCTACGATACACTCCATTAGGAAGCAATAGCCAAGAAGCCACCTAAACTAACTAAACACTCAAAGTATACTAGAGGGATATACAAGCAATCAGTTTTATATGAATCATACACTTGTTGCGTAGTGATCCTAGTAATACGGTGAAGGCTAACATAGCAGTAGCCATTATGCGCTCAGAAATAGTGCACATTATATTGTCAAAACTAAGTGTTTTACTGAGAGATGTAATGCTATTTAAGACACCGAGGTCTGTATTTTTGAAAAAGGCAATGGTATCTTCCTAAACTTCTACACGGAAAGCCAGCGGTTATGAATAAAAAGCCAATTTAAATTTCTTAAGGAAAGGATAGTACCTTAAACTGCGTACTTCCCAATATTTCATTATATTAGCAATGAACACAAACCAAAGTCTTGCTATGACAGCCAACTTTATTATTTTCAGACTCAAAGTGCTTCCGATTAAACCAAATTTAGGATTGTTGGGGTCTTCTGGAGAAGATTAGTTCTTAAATTGCTATGTTGTTGATTACCTATTTATGATGATATTTTTTTATGGTCAACTCTCCCCTATGGTCAAACAGAATCAGATGAATGAATGCTTTGTTATTTTGCTACTGGGTTTTTCTTTGCAGAAACAGGGATACAAGACCAACCATGACCCTGCTAACAGAACATTTATTCCTGACCAGATGACTATACTGGATTAAATAGGAAACAGTAGTCTGAACTCACTCAAAAAAATCCTATTTTGTTATATTCCATAACACAAAAGCAACAATCAAATTCTACTTGAAACAAACCAAGGACAGGGACTGAAATATTCATACATTGTAAATTGAGCACTGTATGTAACAACTCACATTGTGCTGGTCAGCCTTGAAAAAGTCTTCAGGGTTACTTTAATTCCCTTGTCTTTTATGAGTATGCAAGTGATCGTTTACATGGAAGGAGGGTAGAATAAAATGTAAAGATACTTCCTGCAGAATATTTTCGGAATTTTGGTGCCTGATTAATCAGAATCAGTTTGAAAATTGTGCTTTAGGATTATATACAAACGGAACAGAAATATATTCAAAATTGAGACATGAATGACATATTATAATATTTGTAGGTCCAGGTTTCCCCGGTCTTGTTGTTGATTTGGTGAGCACCAACAGTGCATCAGATGACTTGCCAACGAATGTCTACATAAAATCTCTGCCATGAGGAAAACAATCTAGGGCTCTACTCCTGCAAATTTGTATATAAATAGTTTTACCTATGTGCCTAGTACACTGGGGTCCTGATCCTTGATTAGTGACCTGTAGTAGTTGTTACCACAATAGAAGTAACAGTGATAACAATGATGATGAAAGTAATCCATTGAAATCAAGAAGGTTAGAGTTGCATGGAAAAGTGTTTGAAGGATTACAGCGTTGGGGCGCTGACTTTATTCTCGCTGAAATCAATAGGAGTTTTGTCATTGGTTTTGACACAAGCAAAAACTGGCAAAAGGTAAGAATTCTGGGTGAAATTCTGGACTCATTGAAGTCAATACCAAAGCTTCCATTGATTTCAGTGGGGTGAGGATTTCACTCTTACAATAATCTATCAAATGGATCATCATTGCATCAGTCAATCAACACCTTAGTACCTGCCAAAGGTTTAGAATTTTTAAATTTCCTTTATTCTGATTCAAATATCCAGTGCAATACAAGAATCTCACACATGGATTGACCTGAGACTCCTCCCTTCTATCTTGTTTTATTTCAAGAATTAACTTTTACAGAAATATATAAAAATGCATGCATATATAAACATTTAATGTCACAGGACACCAGAAGATGGGTGTGTGTGTGAGAGAGAGAGAGAGAGAACCCCTACTAACCTGAAACTGCTGGAGCTTAGTCATCAGGTCCTCAAGTTTTTGGCAACAGTCTACCAGCTGAGCTGATAACTTCTTCCAGCAACTAACGATCCCCTCAATTTCAAATCGATATTTCTGGCTGACCTCTGCAGGGGCTTTCCTGGACATCTCTTCCACAGTTGTGCTGAGATAGTTTAGACCATTTTGTTGCTCCTGTAGAGAGCTTTGCAAAGCCTGTGATATGAAAAATTAACATTATATTCATTCACTTGGAACATACTGAGCTATTTTGAACACTTTTCCCCCCAGAAGTAGTCAAATATTATTGAGCAAATGACTGAAATTATTAGAAGAATTGTTCAAAGAAAAGAATTAGACACTTTACCATGACCTAAGTAAAATTTTAATCTTATTCAGAAAACAGCTGATTAGAAATACATTCAATTCCTAATTTTAACGGTATAAATACTTGCATAATTAAATTCATTGAGACATTGTATACTCCATTAAATAACGTATTATGTCCCCAATGATTACTATACACTTATCTTCAGAATCAAGGATTGATCAGTACATTGATCAATATATTGATCAGCATGGAGAACAGATATTTTCTGCTTTACATTTCTATATTTTCACTGCCAGTTGCATCCAGTAAAATGCTCTTTAGCCATCGGATAATAAAATAATACTAAAAGTCCACATGCAGAGAAGCTTTATGCCCACTGGCAAAGCTCATCCCACATCTGTCTCTGCTTGGAGTTGCAGATTGGGATGGAGAGAAGTAAATGTTCTGTATTTTTCATAATACTAGTTTCTAATGCATACATGAAAACATTCATTACAATGAGCTGAATGCCTGCTTAAGTGCTGTAAATATCTCTGAGAACATTTTGTTTCTATGGGAAAATGCAAAAGCTATTCCCCTAAGGTGTTCAGTACCTTAAGTATTTGTTTCAACTGGCAAATACCAACCCTGGTACTTTTTCAATAACATTCAGAATCCTTTTTGAGATCAGTAAGTAGCCCCTCCCCCCAACCATAGCTGTTGGGCTAAATCCTCAGCTGCTGTAAACACTCATACCTCCATTGGCTTCAATGGAGTTATGATGGTTTAAGCCAGCAGAAGTTCCTTCCTCTTGTGTTTTTCAATCAGAAGACTTTTCCACAGTCCATACACTTACCTTTAGCTCCCTGAGTCTCTGCTCCATGATCTCATATTCAGTGACAATAACCTGAGGTATGGAGAGTTTGTTTTCTGACTGCTGGATCCACAAAAGGATAGTGTTCATTGTCTCCTTATAGTGTGCAGGAGGCAAACTGTCAAAATCTAAACCAAATGCAGAGAGAAAAAGGAGAAGAAATTTAAAATGTTTCATTCTCTCTTAACTGAACTGTATGTGATTGTCAGGATATTGAGAAGTCCTAGGTAAAATCTTGGCCCTCTTGAAGTTGCAGTTTTGCAACTGACTTCAATGGGCCCAGAATTTCACCACTAGATCTTTTCAAAAATGTACCCAAAGAAGTACAGGAGGACAAAATGCTTTGAATAATTTACGCATTCATCCTTACATTTATTATTTACTGCTGGGTTTTGTTGTTGTTTTTTTACTTAATGTGTTTTGGCTCTTTAGTTTCAGAGTGGGATGGTACTGGTAGTTACAGCACAATATATCTAAACACTGCTATTTTTGATACCAGACAGACCGACCACTGTATCTTCTCTTGTTTGGACCTCAGTTCTGCTTTTAGAACTGCTGTAGGAAGTGGCATCACCGTTTTATGGCTCATGTTAGTGTGTCTAGCATATCTGTTAAGGTAAAATGTTCTACTTAGGACAGCTGTTAAAAACTTATAACATTAGCATAAAAGAGAAATTCAAGCTGAATTTTATTGGACTGTGCCCATTAAACTGACATTACAGAGGTCTTAAATAGACAACATCTGGCATAGACACGAGCATCTCATAAGTAGAGTTGCTCCCTTCTGCCTCCACCATAGCTTGCACTGCAGTCACTGAAAAACCACACACAGATTTAATGGCCACTTGAAAATAAAATATTTTTCAATTTCTGCCACACCATATTAAACTAAAAATGCCACAAAACTATTGTACCTCTATTATATCTACAGTGTGCATGTCTTCTAAAAGATATTTTAGAAAGAAAGAATGTTTCATAGTCACAAAATGCAGAACTGATAAAGTTTGTACTTACATAAGGTTTTCAGTGCCATCTTGATTACATTCTAATAAAACAGTGAATGCAATTTGACCAAGATTTTGAGACATAATCAGTGATTCTGAGTGCCTCAACTTTGCGGTGTTTGGCTTGTGATTGCTTAAAGGTACTTAATTTTCAGAAAGTGCTGAGCACCCACCCTCTGAAAATTGTATGCCTCTAAGCTCTCTCTAGTTGGGCACCCACAAATTGATGCACCTAAAATCACCTTTTGCTTTTAAAAAACTTGGCCATCATGACCGGTGACAATGGATTTGTAAGAAAAAGTGTTTGCTGTTGTGAGGGGTTTAAGATAGCCCTGGGAGAGGGCTGGAGTAGGGGAAGAGCTGGGCTGATTGGCAGAGCAGCTGCAGCTGGGGGCCATGCCCCAAACAGACCCAGCAGGCCTTATATAAGCCAGGAGCAGAAGAGTACTCTTTCTCTCACTTTTGAGAGGGAGGGACCTGGCTGCAGGGACCTAAGCAGAGTACCTAGATTGGAACTGGGCTGGGGAAGGGCCTGTGGAGCTGGGGTGCTCCAGCCAGGAAAGCCCCAGGCTGCAGCCTAGCATTAGGCTCAACAGGTACTGAGGTTGCAGGGGACAGCCCAAGATTAGACAGAGGCACCAGGTCCAAACCCAAGCTTGCCTGTGATGAATGGCTCATACTGCAGTCTGCCCAGGGTGTGGGGGCTAGCTGGTGACTGGCAGGAGCTTACGAGTGAGGTGAGGGTGGAGGGTTCCCCTGGGAGGGGGAGACCCAGAATTGTGGGGTATTGCCAGGGGGCAGCCCCCAGTGAAAGGGGCACTGGGGTCCTGGGAGGGGTATGGGAGCCAGCAGTAAGGTGAGACACCGGCCTGAAGAGGGCACTCCAGAGGCTGGTGAGCTAATTCCCTGAGATAACCAGCAGGAGGCACCGCCGGTGAGTCTGCATCCGGTTACAGAGGGACAAGTGTTGCTTTCTTGTAGTGTACTTTCTCCATCCAAAATTCCAGTCTCCCCTAACATCTGATCTGGAAAACACTGGAAAGGGAATTCTTCCTGCTTTTCTCCAGTCAGAACAGAGTGTTCATTAGTCTTTTCAAATCGCATTTCCTTCATTACATTTATATTATCTCTGACTCGTCATATACCAACAATTCTGTGAGGACAGAACATTTAAATATACTGCTCCAAAAGTAAAGGGCACACTTACATTATATACTGCTCACATGAGGAAAGGAAATATAAAATTCTCAAGTCTTATTTTTATTAGAAAAGTGAAACATAGTTCAGTATCTCAGCCTAAAGTCATCTTTGACTCTTGTAAATAATGACTTTCTTAGAGGCTCCACATCTTGTAAGTGGAAACAACAAGCTTTAGGCTATGTCCACTTTACACACCACTGGTGACGGCATGTAGGGTATGCCGCAGTGAAAAGCAGGCTGCATCCATACTGCTGTATGTAGCTACACCCGTCAGTAAAAGACTCCAGCCGTGAGGCAGCACCGGGGAAAGGCTTCAGCAGTCCCCACTTCCAGAGTCTTTCATTGTGCGGAGGAAAGGGTCTGGAAGGAGGGAAGGAGCTTGAAAACTCCCCTGATGGGCCCATCCCCTCTCCTGGAGTCTTTCCCCACAAAAGCGGGAGGGCTCCAGTAATGGGACACTATATAGTGCTAAAAACAGCAGTGTAAATGGGGAGGCAGGGCTTGGACGAGTATGACCCTAATATCATCCCGAAGCCAGCTGGCACACTGTTGTCATGTTACATGCCACCTTTTGGGTATATAATACATCACTGGAAAACTAATTACTCACTGATCATTAATATTCTTGCTGCTGTATGTATGTTAAACCCATAAAGGACTTCATAGATAGGTGCTGGAAATGTGTTCTGAAAATGCATTTGGCAAGCAATGCCAAAGCCATGCCTGTTTCAGACAAAGGAATGCAATTCCATTTGCTTGAATGTGTCTCTGATGTAAGTTGGGCAAGGTGAGACCAAAGACAAAGAAAAGCACATTTATATGCAAGGTCAACAAAGTCATCAGGAAGGCAAGTGGGGAAAGATGACCACCTAATCTTGATGGGGGATAGAGACTTCACCCACAGGAAACCTTCCTGCCTCTTGAAGCAGAGTCAATGAATTTTCAGAAGATCTAAACAGAGAGTAAAAGCCATTTTGGCATCCTTCATTGGGGCGACAAAGGAACCAAATACCTTGAGCACTGTGAAGGGTCCTGGCCAGAAAGTCTGGTTAACGATGTTGGAAAATAAACTTGGTGAGAAACGCTTCTTTGCACAAGGGTACTGTTAGTGCAATGTGTACAGTTTGTTGCAGGTATATATAGGAATACTGCTGGAACAGATCTCAGAACTGGATGCAAACATATTAGCATTGTTGTTAGAACAGGCTCTACAAAAGCTTTTATTTTGAAAACGCTGCCAGAAATAATTTAAAAGTCATACAAACATAGCTAGCAGTTTTCTGCATTTTAAATTAATTATGATTCCTACTATTCAAAGAGCTAAATAAAAATTCATGCAGGATCAAAAAGATACCAATTTGAACTAGCCAGTGGCAGACTGATTTAAATATGAAATATTGCTTTTAAAAAGCCACTTGTCATTTCACTGGAACAATGTAAATTCTGTTTCACTTTTTCCACACAACTCTCAGCTACACCATATATTTTTGCAATAGTTTCCACTGTTAGTCAGAATAAATATTTTTTTCAGTACTACATTATATCTCAGTATTTCAGGAATAATTTTCCTTTTATAAAGTTCTTGTTTTTCACATGTGACCCCTACTGTTAGACATTTTTTTTATTTCTGCCTAGAAGGAATAACAACCACTATTATTATTTGGTACAGTTATCAAAGGTGACTGACCATTTTGAGGCTCTCTGCAAGGGTACTACTGCAGAGAATTATTTGGAAGAGCCATCTAAGGGAAGGGATCAGAAGGAGACCTCATCGACCAGAAGGCATAAGATGCATTGTCGTAGGGATGGGGGTTCCACGACCACCACTCCCAAGAGGAGGAGACAGGTGGTGGTGATCGGGGACTTCCTCCTAAGAGGGGCAGAGTAATCCATCTGCCGACGAGACCGAGAGACTTGAGAAGTATGCTGCTTGCCTGGAGCTAGAATTCAGGATGTGACTGAGTGTTTGCTATGACTGATCAAGCCCTCAGACCGCTACCCCTTCCTACTTCTCCATGTGGACATCAATGATTCTGCCAAGAATGACCTTGAGTGGGTCACTGCAGACTATGTGGCTCTGGGAAGAAGGATAAAGGAGTTTGAGGTGCAAGTCATGTTTTCATCTATCCTCCCTGTTGAAGGAAAAGGCCCAGGTATGGACCGTCAAATTGTGGAGGTGAATGTGTGGTTATGCAGGTGGTGTCAGAGAGACGGCTTTGGATTCCTCAACCATGGGATGTTGTTCCAGGAAGAAGGATTGCTAGGAAGAGATGAGATCCACCTAACGAAGAGAGGGAAGAGTACCTTCACAGGTAGCAAAAAGAAAAGGAGTACTTGTGGCACCTTAGAGACTAACCAATGTATTAGAGCATAAGCTTTCGTGAGCTACAGCTCACTTCATCGGATGCATACTGTGGCTCACGAAAGCTTATGCTCAAATACATTGGTTAGTCTCTAAGGTGCCACAAGTACTCCTTTTCTTTTTGCGAATGCAGACTAACACGGCTGTTACTCTGAAACCTTCACAGGTAGGTTTGCTAATCTAGTGAGGAGATTAAACTAGGTTTGCTGGAGTATGGTGACCTAAGTCGTGAGGTAAGTGGGATACTGGGAGGAAACACAAGGAGGAGGGTGCAACAGTGGGGGCCTCTGAGAAAGCAGGGCAATCGGCTAGTTATCTTAGGTGCAAGTACATGAATGCAAGAAGCCTGGGAAACAAGCAGGAAGAATTGAAAGTCCTGGCACAGTTAAAGAACTATGACTGGATTGGAATAACAGAGACTTGGTGGGGTAGCTCACATGAATGGAGCACTGTTATGGATGGGTATAAACTGTTCAGAAAGGACAGGCAGGGGAGGAAAGGTGGAGGAGTTGCACTATATATAAGAGCGGTATGATTGCTCAGAGCTCCAGTCTGAAACTGGAGAAAAGTCTGTTGAGAGTCTTTGGGTTAAGTTTAGAAGTGAGAGCAACAAGGGTGATGTTGTGGTGGGCATGTGCTATGGACCACAGGACCAGGAGGATGAGGTAGACGAGGCTTTCTTCGGACAATTAACTGAAGTTTCCAGAACAAAGGCCCTGGGATCTAATGGGGGACTTCAATCACCCTGACATCTGCTGGGAGAGCAATAAAGCAGTACACAGTCAATCCAGGAAGTTTTTGGAGAGTGTTGGGGACAACTTCCTGGTGCAGCTACTGGAGGAATCAACCAGAGGCCGTTCTCTTCTTGACCTGCTGCTTACAAACAGGGAAGAATTAGCAGGGGAAGTAGAAGTGGGTGGCAACCTGGGCAGCAGTGACCATGACATAGTTGAGTTCAGGATCCTCAGGAGAAAAGGAAGAAAAAGTAGCAAAATATGGACCCTGGAGTTCAGAAAAGCAGACTTTGACTCTCTTAGGGAACTGATGGGCAGGATCCCCTGGGAGGCTAATATGAGGGGGAAAGGAGTCCAGGAAAGCTGGCTGTATTTTAAAGAAGCCTTATTGAGGGCACAGGAACAAACCATCCCAATGTGCAGAAAGAATAGCAAATATGGCAGGCGACCAGCTTGGCTTAACAGTGAAATGTTTGGTGAGCTTAAACACAAAAAGAAAGCTTACAAGAAGTGGAAACTTGGTCAGATGACTAGGGAGGAGTATAAAAATATTGCTCGAGCATGCAGGGAAGTAATCAGGAAGGCCAAAACACAACTGAAGTTGCAGCTGGCAAGGGATGTGAAGGGTAACAAGAAAGGTTTCTACAGGAATATTAGCAAGAAGAAAAAGGTTAGGGGAAGTGGGACTCTTAATGAATGGGAGAGGCAACCTAGGGACAGATGTGGAAAAAAGCTGAAGTACTCTATGCTTTTTTTGCCTTGATCTTCACAGACAAGGTCAGCTCCCACACTGCTGTCCTGGGCAACACAGTATGGGGAGGAGGTGATCAGTCCTCAGTGGTGAAAGAACAGGTTAAGGATTGTTTATAAAAGCTGGATGTGCACAAGTCCATGGATCCAGATCTAATGCATCCAAGGGTGCTGAGGGAGTTGGTTGACGTGATTGCAGATCCATTGGCCATTATCTTTGAAAACTCGTGGCAATCCAGGGAGGTCCCGGACGATTGGGAAAAGGCAAATATAGTACCCATCTTTAAAAAAAGGGAAGAAGGAGAATCCGGGGAACTCCAGACCAATCAGCCTCACCTCAGTCCCAGGAAAAATCATGGAGCAGGTTCTCAAGGAAACCCTGATCACCTTCCTCTCCTCTAAGTGCTTCAAAATGAACAGTCAGCATGGATGCACCAAGGGCAAGACATGCCTGACCAATCTGATCACCTTCTATGATGAAATAACTGGCTCTGTGGATATGGGGAAAGCAGCAGATGTGATATATCTTGACTTTAGCAAAGCTTTTGATACGGTCTTCCACAGCATTCTTGACAGCAAGTTAAAGTCTGGATTGGATGGACTACAAGGTGGATAGAAAGCTGGCTAGATCATCAGGCTCAACTGGTAGTGAACAATGGCTCGATGTCTAGTTGGCAGTCGATATCAAATGGAGTACCCCAGGGATCGGTCCTGGGACCGGTTTTGATCAACATCTTTATTAATGATCTAGATGATAGGATAGATTGCACCCTCAGCAAGTTTCCAGATGACACTAAGCTGTGGGGAGAAGTAGATACACTGGAGGGTAGGGATAGGATACAGAGTGACCTAGACAAATTGGAGGATTGGGCCAAAAGAAATCTGAGGTTCAACAAGTGCAGAGTCCTGAACTTAGGATGGAAGTATCCCATGCACCGCTACAGGCTGGGAACCGACATTTTTCCTGTTGGATCAAATTGGCAGGGATTCACAGGTTTTTTCCACCTTTTCTTGCAGCCTGGAGGAAGCAAAGTTTAAGTTAAAAGAATGAAGAGTAGGAATTCTAATGCTAGGAGGATTCTAGGAAGATTAGTCCATTGTAACTTGCAGCTGGAGGCCCAGGCAGATAACGGCTACAGAACCAGATTCCTGAGGCGAATGAGAGCTGGGACATGGCTGGAGGACCTTTTGCCTGTAAGGAGAAGAGCAGACCTGAAGACTTCACAGACTGAGGTCCCTCTGAGTACCCTCTAACCCTTCTCACAAATGACAGGGTATGAGGATTCAGAAGTGAGCTGAGTCCTAGGGGTTCAGCCAGGTGCAGGGCAAACTTTTTGGCCTGAGGGCCACATCGGGGTTCTGAAACTGTATGGAGGGCCAGATAGGGAAGGCTGTGCCTCCCCACCCCAATCTGCCCCCTCCCACTTTCCATCCCCTGACTGCCCCCCTCAGAACTCCCAATCCATCCAACCCCCACCCCCAAACACCCCTAACCATCCCCCCCGGGATCCAATCCCCTATGCAACCCCCCCCCCGCTCCCTGTCCCCTGACCCTATCCACACCCCCACCCCCTGACAGGTCTCCTGGGACTCCCACTCCTATCCAACTGCCCACTGTCCCCTGACTGCCCGCCCCAGGACCCACTGCTCATTATCTAACCCCGCTCCCCGCCCTCTTACCATGTCACTCAGAGAACCAGGACTGGCAGCCACGCCACCCATCTGGAGCCAGCCATGCCACTGCTTTGCCCAGCAAGAGCTCACAGCCCCATCACCCAGAGGGCTTGCGGCACAGTGAGCTGAGGCTGCGGGGGACAGCAGGGGAGGGGCCAGGGGCTAGACTCCCCAGCTGGGAGCTCAAGGGCTGGGCAGGACAGTCCCATGGGCCAGATGTGGCCTGTGGGCCATAGTTTGCCCACCTCTGGGTTAGGCAGAGCCTCCACCCAAAGTTATTATATACTGTGAATGCTGTAATGTCAAACTGGACTCAATTAAATGCCAGGTTTCTCAAAGAGGGGGTGCAGATAGTGCCCCTCCCCATTGTTAAGATAATAAAGTTCTGGCCTGATTAACTCTATCACTGTGCCTGTTTTTCATTCACCTATGTGTCCTGAGCAGATTACCCTTAATTTTAATAGGAAATTTGGTTTATTTGAAGGCAATGACTGAATATAACCTCTAGACATACAAATGTTCACAAAATTTCCCTTTGAGAAATACCTAAAACCTTTTGTTAAGTTGAAGAAAAGCTTTATCCCTTCTAAAGAAAGGGAACAATCTCTGGAAACCCAGATTTTGGGCCTGAAGTTTTAAAAATAGTAACACCTCATTTATACAAAGCCTTATCACATGTCACCTACAGCAGACTTGATCTAGGACTTTATATTGACCAAAAATGTATACAATGATATTTTACTGTGATTTCTTAAATTCCTGAGAAATATTATATCTACATCTTTACTTTGTGGCAAAGCAAGGAGAGATGGTTCTTTTGGTAAAGATATGGGACAAGGATTTGGGTAATCAATTCCAAGTTTTGCCACAGATTTCCTGTGTGAGCATGGGGAAAATCAGTTGGGGTCCCAATTCATCAAAGCAGTCAGTGGCAATGAAGGTTGTGAAAATACCAAGAGAGAGGACAAGAGTGAGCTTAGGCTAAGAAATTCATTAAGACAAATATCAATCTATTTATTTTTAGCATGTAGAAAAATACTGCAACATTTGAAAACAGCTCTTCTCCCTCTCCTCCTTCCCCCAGATAATTATTGAACAGATTTCTTTTCCACCACCTGAAATTAAGTAGGAGAGATTTTATTCCAGTCTCAGACAGGCCAGCGTACATTCTCCATACACACACACTATCTACACTTTCCCCCTATAATCAAGGTAAATTCAGTATTCATCAGCTCATTGTTACAGTAGAAGACAGGCAGCAAATTTGAATCAATGGAATCATTTCAACTGATACAACTGTTTCCTGCAATGAATGAACTAGCTTGAATCTCAGAAATCTGAACTAAAAGAAGGCATAAAATAGCAACCATGACTGATCACCTAATTTTTTTTAAATCATACAAACTACCATACTTTTCTCAACTCCTTTCCTAGGAACATACTTTCTTCCTTTCACTTATTCTGTGGTACTTGTCCTTGAAGTTGATCATCAAAGTCCAACTTTTGAGAAGCTTTTCTGCTTTTCTTCTTCTCCTGATAAGAGCTGTGGGTTTCCCCGTTTTTTCCTCCATGTCATCAGAAACCATCAAAGTGCAACCTTTTAGAATCTTCCATCATATTGTCAGGGAACAGTCAATGCTCTGAAAGTGCTTTAACAATTCCTTTTCTCTGATTTATCTCCACGTTAAAAGAAATGGTACAGACAGGGTTTTACCAGCCTTACAAGAACTATAACGAACCAATATAATAAAACAAAATTCAATTGTTTTATTAGATGATATCACATGCATTTCCCCCCCGCATTTTAATTTATCATTGAGGGAAGGGGAAGGGAGGAGGGGAAGATAAACTGGACATACAGGAAAGGACAATATGTAATAAAGATTAATTCCTTAGATAACTTGTTTCTTTTTTGAAGGGGAAATACTAATATGAGAAAGTATATAGCCTAACAAAAATGAAATTATATCTGTGCTTCTCATTAAAACTCTGTTCAATTACTGATGACATCTTGGGAAGCAGAATTTAAAAAATAAAATATAGAACTAGCCAAAAAAACCCTCCAAAAGCCAATTCAAAGGAATATTTTATGTTAATTGAAGAAAAAGAAGTGTTTTCAAAAATAATGCATAGCCTAGATCTGCTTGGGGACTCAAATATAATTTGCATGTGTATGATTCATAAGACAGCACTTTATTTTTAAATACACAACGTTCATTCTGAAAAAACCCTATATTTATCATAGGATTCTGTGTCATTTTGTGCACATTTAATCTCTAAATTACAGACTCTTATGCAAGACTATGTGAAATGCTCAAGGTTTAAAAAGTTCTTTAACTAAAGAAAAACATGAAAGAAGGAAAACCAAAATGTTGATCTTATTGTGGTGACTGTGTTTTGCATAGTCTTGGGGAGCTATCCTGAGATTGCCAGTGGCATGAACTCTTGGATACAGCAGTTGTTGAAGTTACTGGGTTCACACTGGCTACCAGGGAAAATGGTGGAATATCCTGAAAAAGGATATGATGGGAGGCGGGGGGTGGGAGAAAAAAAGCAAATCAGCTCAAAATGATTAAGTGAAAACATTCAAAAAATTTCTTTTGGGAAGGATAGAAAGAAGAAAGGGTAACATGCCAGCTGCTAAAATTAACTATATAACCCTTCATTTGCAGTTTATCTACCAAAAGTACCATCTCATGGTATGAATGAGCCACTTGCTTATGGGGGGAAAAAACAGATTTGAGACTCACTTTCAGGTTTTCATTTTATCCTTTTTTGGGGGGCGGGGGGTGCATTGCCAAAGCAACCATCACATGTGTGTGAGGAGGAGTGTATTTTTTTTCCGTGCAGTTCTACTTTGAAAATATATCAATGTAGAGCTGATCTATGGCTGAAAAGAGCTATTTTCTGATCTAATCTGAGTATCATTAGTACTCAATAATTCTGTACCCTGAGTACAGACTTATCTGTTCAAACAAGCATTCTTACTGCTATTAGCATTGTGGATACAATGCAGCTATGGAGGAATCAACTAGATTCTGTTCTGTCCCATGCATCAGCAACAGAATTTTATATAAACTCTGGTTACAAGAATCTCAGTTGCTACTTGGTGCATCTCACCAGATTTTTTCCTAGGCTCTTTTGTTTGGTATGGATTCATTGAAGATACTATGGAATTTAGCTGGGTCCTTGAGTTTACAGGTACAGGTCATGTTCTTCCCACTTGGATGACTACATTTTAATCTTAGTTTCGTGGAGACAGTGGTATGTGCAGGGTAAGGATTTTTTTCTTAACATTTCCCTGGTTAACAAGGGTAAGTAATCCGGAAAGAAACTAGTTTAACTTTCAAATTTCAGGCTGGGTTTGCGGGGTGGGCACTTTTCTGAGCCACAAATCGCTTTGTCAGTGCAGATCACCTTCTGCTATGCCACCGCAGAGAGCAGCTCCCCTCAATATGAGGAACAACTGACACATTTCTCACTGAAGACCATCTGTAGCTATGATGCCCTGTTTAGACAACAATATACTGAGACCAGGTTGGAAAAAACATCTTGCCCCATCAAAGAATTCAGCAGTCACAGAGCAAGACATTCAGGAAGCACTGGAAAGAATCACTTAGGACATGTGATTCAGATCTATGACAATCATGGCTGATGAAGGATATGAGGGAGTACTTTAGCTCTCCTGTAGACAGAATTGGTCAACCAACTTAGATTAAGGGAACCTGTCAACCATCCTAAAAGCATTAAATAGTTGGACTATTCCCAAGACATCTCCTCTCTTGACTAAACAGATCTTGAACATCTCAAGATAAGCAGATCTCACTGTCCAACCTCTCATTCTTGAGCAAGATAGTAATGAAACTAGCTACGAATTACCCTCCACATAAACCAGTGTCCTGGCCAAATATCCAATGGGTAATTATGTTACGCATATCCAAACGCTCCCTGCAATGTCAGGTGGATATGATATTCTTCTCAACTCTTGGATCTAAATCTTTGCATACGGTGGCGCTTTACTTTTTCTAAATACCAGTGCTCTAAGATGACACATTTAATTGTAAAGAATAATTAACAAAAACCTACAAAGTTTGAACATTTTAGAAATCCACTTAAATCTTTCCAGACAGTCTCATGAAAAAAAAAATCATAGAAGGTTACACTTCTTTCCTACACGAACAACAGAACAGATTTTGAAGAAATTATAGGTAGGGGAAAGCTAATCTAAAGAGGAATTCAGTTGTTTGAACATGAAATAAATATTGCTTTACATAGCTTACTGATAACAAATTCACTGAACCCAATACATAGGGAGTAAATTGCTCATAGTGCTTTAAAAAAGCAACAGAACATGGGGAAGAATATCTCCTAAAATGAGACACACACACCCCCCGCAAAAAAAAAAACCCACCTGGAAAATAAAGATTTTTGCTTCCTTCAAAACATAGTGGTCCTCAGCCACCAAAAGACAAAGGAATTTAACAAAACCTAATGTTGAATCACACAATGCCTTGTTTATCACATTTGGGATACTAATCAAATAAAGTGAAGACACAAGCGCTGCTGCTGCTAGGACTACCAAAAGCTATTCACAACTCAGAAAATTTAATCTACAAAAGAAATTTAACCAGAAAGAACTTATACAAACAAGAGGTGTAAATATCCAATCTTCCAATGAAAGGCAGGCATTTTCTGTCATACAGAATAAAGAAAGTGCATGAACTCTCTCTCTCTCTCTCTCTCTCTCTCTCTGTGTGTGTGTACACGCGCACACATTACTGGTTATTACTGGAATACTTGGTATCTTTAATCAGGAGTAAAGTCAATTTCTAATAGTGGCATAATATTTTCCTACTTTTGAAAAAAGATTTAATTCAAAAGTGGTAAATGTTAAAAAAAAAAAAGTCATACATGTGTAGGATTATATAAATTAGGGTTCATGATTACCTAGGTTCTGTTCCCAGTTCTGCCTCTGTTTGTCCTTGGGTAAGTCATTTGTGAACAAATCCATTATTGTGTTTATTATACACTTCTTTTCAAATTTAAATGGTATAAAGCTTCCTTGCACAGATTTTTTTTGAAATGGGGTGTCTGCGGTGTAAACCTTTCTGGTTTTTGAAAAGTTGATGCATCTGAGCACGTGATGAATAATAGTACTTGGCATATATAGCACTTAGCAGCTGTAGCTTTACACTTTACGTACATTAGCTAATTATTTTCCACAATATCCCATTGTGGTTGGTAAATAAGTACTTTAATCCCCATTTTAGAGACAGTGAAAATGAAGCCTGGAGAATTTAGGTGACTTGCTCAAGGCCACACAGCAAGTCAATGACAGAATTGAGACCAGAGCAATCTGCTAGCTGCCTGCCTAATTTACTACAGCATGCTACCATAGAGTCTCATCTTGAATCTAATCTAATTAATAAAGTAGTGTCTAATGAAGCATCACTGCAGAATCACTATGCTGTTTCAGCCAATCATTTAAGAAAATACAGGAAAATGCACATACATATGGACATCAAATGATCAATATAGAATGAGTTGGATCAAATGGATTTTTATAGCAGAGCAGGGTATAAAAACCCATTCCCCTCTCCTCCAAAAGTCAGGAGAGATTTGCTTGAGCTGTGAAGTTTGGAACAAGATCTGAATTCTTCCAAAGTGTACAATGGGGTAGATTAGGATAAAGGGGTTTAGTTTGGGATATGTAATTCAGATTTTGCTTGCACTGGAAAAGCATCAAATACTAATTTTCTTCTTTCACTGTGAACAAGGAAACTTACAGAAATAGAAGTAAGTATATTTTTTCTTAAAGATGTTGCATGTTTTTGATAGCCACTATCTTATCAAGAGTTCATGTGGAAAGAAAATTTGAAACCTAAGCACAAACCCAGCTCTTACAATTCTGCTATTCAGTGTTTTAGCTCAACAGTGGCAGGCCAATTTAATAAAATGAAAGAATGTCTCAGTGTTGAGACTTAGGCTCATTTTGTATTTTCTTTTCTCTCCTTGTTGTCAATGGACTTAACATATTTTCTAATGTATTATTATATCTCAGAGTATCAATGCATCATCTTCATACAGGAGTAAAAGGGTGTTGCCAATCTAAAAAGATGTTTTGGATACAAATATATATTTTTGTTCATTCTCTGTATGGCGTTCTGTTTTTCATTACCAAAGTATTTTCAGGGTTGATTTATCAATTGAGCAATATTTATGCTGACATACTTCTCTACTGTCTCTAGTTCTTCACTCTCCCAGCACTGAAGCCTCCTATCCCGCCTGAAGCCTCACTAAGCCCTCCAAGCAACTGCGTGTTTGCTTCCTTATGTGCCTTGCCTTTCAAGAAAACAGATATCTATAAGGCACCCATTAAAATATGAACAAAAGGAAAATAAGCCAGGTTTTCAAGTAGTATCTGAATATTAAAAAAAACAACACCAAAACTTGGGACAGTAAATGTAAGGCTTAGACTATGCAAATGTTGCATACACTTATACACACTAGTAGTCTTATTAACATCACTGGGACTACTTGCTTGAGTAAGTGATTTCCAACATGAGTAAAAAAGTTGCACAACCAAGCGCTTAATGAGTGGGTGGTTCTCCAAATTTTGGCTTAAATATTTTTTCTGTGCTGTTTGGTAGTTATACTACTGACCTCCACTATACTCCACAATACCCAAGATTAATTTCAAAATCTTTCTTTTCAATTCATATAAAAATATCTCAGTGACTCTCCGTATACAGGTAAATGATGGATCCTAATATAGCAGTGAAGCCACTACTATTGTTTTGTCTCTCCCAGGGTTAGCCACCTGCGCTACACAACTCCGCAGGCTATATTCACTGGTACAATTTATCTGCTTTGCATTTCTTCAGTGGTGCCAAGTAGAAGTAAACCTGGCTTAACTGGACAGTTATATCAAGACTGTCTGGTGTTGCTGGGAAGTATTGGTGAATCTGGCCATACGTGTGCTATCCTGGGAATGCTGTGTGAGAGAACAATCCTGAGTGTGAGCTGTGATTGCAAGTAAACCTTTAATTTCTCAAGTGTTCATATTATTAAACATGCAGTTAACTGATTAATAGATATTTCTAAAACAGTTACAGAAAATAGACCACCACAACTCACTTCCCTTTTGTAGAGCAACACTGGGTAGAAAGAAGCAAATTAAAATAAACTCTGTTGCAAAAAATTTTCTTGGGTACAGTAATTTCTAGCCATGAACAACACTTACTGGTCTGTAGCTCTCTCTCTCTGGCCTGTACATCAGCAAAAACTTGTTTGAAGTGGTTAGTAAAAGCTACAAGGTCTGCATCCAGAAACATTGGCCCTTGCTCTTTTTCTTTCAGTGCTTTACTTTGAACCTTTAGCTGCACAATTTTAGGCTGAAGGGCTGACAACCGGGAGACTTCTTCCTGTATAGGGAAGACAAAGATTCCTGAATAAAATCATCCTATAAGCGATTCTTCATCAGATCACCACTGTTCTTATAGAATAAAAGAGGGAAAGAGAACATCAGATATTCCTAATTCCTGGAACAGAAAATGGTGATGGAGAAGAACTAGAGTACTAGTTTACTTAGTTCACCTTACTGCCAGATTAGGATTGTTCTCTACTGTATAAATCGCCAGTGTTTTGTCCAGTCAAATTTTAATATGCTCAGTGAAGTCCCTCAATCTTCACTGTAGAGTGGTCACCATAAAAAGTCAAATGTAACAGTTACTCATTTGTGGTATCGGATATGAAAACTACTTTCTTATACTGAGAATAAGAAATAACTGTGCAATTTGACATGTTATGAAATGGTAACTGTTGATCATTATTCACTTTTTAAAAGGTGACTATGCTGGTGTCCGTGTAAGAGGAGAGAAAATATCTTGGTATTGGCTGAGCTTCCCTAGAAAGTGGAGAGAGACTCAAGTTGGAAATTTCAGGTCTGCATCCAGATTTTGAACATCTCATAATTTAAGAGAGATCAGACATGAGATTTTGGACTGGTGTTTTAAAGATTAAAAAAAATCATTCACAAAAAAACATATCTGCTCTGGGCTTGGTTTTCAAACAATGCCTACAGTTTAGGAGAGTGGTGGTTCAACTTACCTTCTATGATAAATTCTTCATTAATGTGGAGATTTATAATTACCAAAAACACTTTAGGTTATTGAAATGAGCATTAGTCTAGAGTGAGTCAGAGTCATAAATAAATCTATACATAAATAGGGCCTAATTCGCCACTGCACTGATTTCAATAAAGTGATACCAAACTAAATCTGGTCTAACAAAGTGTAGAAGCAGGAACATAGTACATGAATTAAAAAAAAAAAATTGTACGTACAGGATGTGTAGGGAGCTCTCCACACTTGTGCCCATGCACAAGGGCTGTCCAGAATCCTAAATCAGCATATCCTTTATGCTCCCCTCTATGGCCCCTATTGGTGCCAGTTGCCAGAAAGAGGTCAGCAGGGCAAGGCTAATGATCATGACATGATTCTAGTATCCCCACCTACAGAGCTGTCCAGGACCATAAAAAGGGGCAGGCTTCACTGTGATACACTACACACACTGGAAATACTGCTTGGGAACTCTTCTTGAGTCAGGCTCCATTACTCTTGGGAACTCTAAGATGGCCCAATGGCACGCAGGGCATAAGCTAGCCATATGTTAGCAAAACTGAAATCCTGCTAGATATAGCAGGAATAGAAGGCAGCTCTATGAAATTCCTTGTATCAATAAAAAAATGTCACTTTAAAATTATGTCATGAACTCATCTGTGAAAATACAACCTTCAGATTGCTTCCATAAGTATGCATAATGTTCTACAATAAGGCCCTTATTCAGCAAAACACTTAAACACATGTATAAGTGCTCTGCTGCTTCGGGACCTAATTAAGGTGTGCTAAACTTGTATCAAAAGTCCAAATGCCAGAAGGGTTGCAATCAGAGGACAAACTAGCAAAGTATAACAAACCATTAAATTACCCAAGGAAATCAGTCACTTCAAGGAGCTGACTTTTCAAGCCTTAACAGGCACTTCTTTTTATTGACCAAACATTAATGAGTAAATTAAGTTCCTCCTTACAATGGTCTTAAGATATTGCGTAACGTTCTGGTCATATGGCTATAACCATCCAACATCTAATATCAATTAAAAGTACAGTAGAACAAGCATTAGTTATTTGCTGAAAAGAACTAAATGTTTAATTTTAACCTCCATACACTGTGTCCTCCTGTCCTTTTACACTCATCATTGCTAACTTTCATAGACCGGGTATTGACAATACCTAGTTTTGAAAGATATAAAGACTGTTTTCCACTCTCATAATGAAAAACTGGCAACCATCATCTGACAAAATGTAGAAATATATATCAAGCATAATAATGAAAGGGTTGGAAAAGAGCCTCTAACCTTGCACTTTTCTAACTGTATCTTTACTGTAGCAGGATCTGCTGCTGATGTAGGTTGTACTTTCAGCCAGTTTTCAGCAGTAATTGCTGTCCGCTCCAGTTGCTGCAGCTGGGAGTAGAAGGCAATGATGTTATTTTGGTACTCCAGCCACGCCAGTCTCTCACTCAGCAACTGACAGAACTCAGTCCAGCGACTGTTCAACTGCTCTGAGGCTTGTTTGATGTTGTCAGCATTAAGGCCCTCTAAAAAGAAAGGAAGAAAAAAAAGTTCAATACTTATGTATCTTTAAGTCACAAAAAAGAAGCAGGGAAAGAATTTAACAACTCAGTTTCTGTATATAAATGTATGACTGTCATATATTAGTGAAGAGAGCATTTAAAATCTATTGTAAATTGCTGGCAAGATATTGCTGTTACTATGAGAATGAATCAAAATAGATTATAGCTCCATAATAGGAATAAAGCAGAAAGAAGAGATACAGCACACGGAAATAATTAAAGCTACTATGAGAAATAATCAAATGCCTTAAACTTACATTTTGGAAAACTCTGTCTTGATTGAAATTACATTTTAATACTTAGGGATGGCTTTTCTAAGTGTCCAAATGGTTTAGGAGCAAAAATCTAATTTCAAGTTTATGGGATTTAGGCTCCTAAGTAACTTTGTGTATTTGAAAATTCTACGCTTAGCATCTATATTACATACTACACATAAATTCAGCATTCACCATTATTGAAACAAGGCATATTAAGCAAAAATACTTAGTTTAGCAATTGCAATAAAGTTACTTGGAGCAGCGATGAGGTAAAAGAGTTCAGCCATGGGATTTCACACTGAACAAAATAGGAATCAAAAGTAAAACAAAGGGGTTTTCCCCAGCACAATTTATAATTATTCTGAAATTTGGCACTGTAGGCATCAATTCAAAACTAATCAGAGTAATATCATTAATTTGTGTAGCTCATATTTACTACAGATATCAGGAGGCTATGATATCAGATACTATACAGATATCAGATGGAGAAAAGCTCTAATGTGAACAGTCATATGTACTTCTTGCTGGCATGATTTGTAATTATACACATAGCAATACTACAGATAATGAAGTCAGAGTTAATCAAATTGTAGTACCAATGAGCTTGAGAGCACATCTTTAATAACAACCTCACCACTATCCCTACAGGCCAACTCTGCAGAAACAAAAGTCTTCAGCTCATCAAAATAATAAAATATCTTTTCCCCCCTCGATCTTTCCAAACACAAAGGCTATACATCAATAAGAATAATAGAATATCAGGGTTGGAAAGGACCACAGGAGATCATCTAGTCCAACCCCCTGCTCAAAGCAGGATCAATCCCCAATTTTTGCCCCAGAACCCTAAATGGCCCCCTCAAGGATTGAACTCACAACCCTAGATTTAGCAGGCTAATGCTCAAACCACTCAGCTATCCCTCCCCACATACAGAAGCCTCAAACCTAAACTTCAACGTAACTATATCTCTCAAAGCCATAGCTTGTTTCTCCAGGCCTGTGTGGGCTTTGGTATATCTGGAGTATGTTAATCTTTTTATTTTGAAGAGAAATATAAGATATAATAATGTTGCATTCTGCCCCATCCTCCACCCAAAAATTCCCTCATTATGGTTACAAAATAATTAAGATATCAGAAGGCAAGTATGTAAACACATTCATAGAATTTTAAATTGTTAAGATACATTTGTACAGTGCCTAGAACAATGGGGTCCTGATCCATGGTTGAGGGCACCAGTCACTACTACAATGCAAATTAATAATTTACAGAGATCTTCTGTTCTAAAAAGGTTTCTGTGTATTCTTAGGAATACACAAAAACACTTTACAAATCTTGTTAAAATTTCCTAGGACTTAAACTTTTCTACTCTACAATATTTTTGGCTGGATTCTCTACCATGCTGCTCAGTGTCTGTGTGCAGCTCCCTGGTTCTCAGGCATGCTCTGTGCTGGAGCCAACTCTTGGTTGTTGTATTGAACTCCACTTGGAAAGTGGCTGTCCAACAATTGAAAGTAGCTGGAGTACAACAGTGCCACAGGCTATGCCTCTTTCTACTCCTGGTATACTCCTTCCTCTCTTACCCCCCAAGCAAATGTTGCATGATTTTGAAAAACAAGCCAGGAGTTATAGGCGTAAGAAGCTGCTAAATAGCCCTACATTGCTTGGCCAACTCTCCAATTCAGAAGTTGTCACTGTGGTTAGATGTTCAGCGGTGGGTGTGTGTTCTCCCTGTGTGCTATCCCAGCTCTGTGCAGATAACTGGCACAGCTCAAGCGAACTGCCCAATGACCATAAGCTCCGTTAAGGTACAAAGGCACCCAGCCAGGTTTATTGTCAAAGAAACACAGTCCTAGCTCCCTGGATCAATGTCTACAGTTATACTAGCACAGGTATGCCCATGACAATGGATGCGGCTCAGTGAATGGCGGGAATTGCCCCCTCGGCTGGCCAAAGACACTCCCTCTGAGATACATCTTTATAGACCAATACAAACAAGTTATGTATTTCCCCTGATCTATCAGGTTGCCACCCATTGCTTTGTACCTGTAGGTTCGATCAAAACATCTCTATCCCTCATGCTGTCATCCTGACCTTATCCTTAAGCTGAGTAAGCATGTTCCTGTTATCTTTGGGGAATGTGCTGGTATCAGGGTGTACCACCTTTCTGTTTGTGTGTATATTCTTGTGCCTGGCACTACTTAGGAAGGTGTTTCTGAAGTATCAACCCCTTTCTTGCCAGATTCTGTGAGCAGGGCCTGCCTCTTGCTCACAACTTAACTTGCCTACTTTAGCCCAGGCCTCTGATACAAGGGCTTATGTCTCAGGCTCTCGTTCTACTACAGTCACTGTTGTGGTACAGTCCACTCACAAACACATTACAAGAGAAAGGATGGTGTTTGGGAGAGGGAGCAGACAGGGTTTGGTGTTTGGGTCAGGGAGAGAAGAAGAGTTTGGGAGAGCATGAGGATGTCAAGCTGTACTTTGGGGTATGCCAAACAGTAAGTCTGAACATGTTTCCTGTGGCCACTTGAGGGAGAGAAGGCAGGAGACGTAAATCCATTTAGTACACTTCTGGAACCAAGTAACAAGATGCATCAGTGTTTTTTACTTGGCATTTTTGGCATTAGTGGGTTTGGGTATGCAACTTCATTTAGCATGTGTTCATGTTTAATTAGCATGTGACTAATGCTAATTAGGGGGTAGCATGATCCTGCACATGGAGTCTGAATGGATATTTTTATTAAATGATCAACATATGGACACAAACTCATCAGTAGCAGAAGCAAATGCACTAATAGTATAGTAGTAGGTACACGTTTTGCTATGCTAAACTAAACTAAATGGTTTGTTTCAACAATTAGTTCTGTCCTGCCTGTAGGTTTGGACATAAATTCTGAGTAGCAATACATTCATAAAATGCCTGAGAACCGTAAAAGAAGGTACAAGGTCCCTGACTCTACATCCTTAACTACCTCTGGGTCCGGTGGACACTGCCTGTGATTTCATTTGGGATAAGTAAGAAGGTCATTGAAAAATACTTACTACTAGCTTTGTCTTCTAACTGCTATGAATTTGACACTGGAGTGGGCTTTCAGGCCAAAGTTATGATTGCATGGGGGCTGCAGCCTTGGACTATCTATGGTTCACTGACAGTTTTCTTTCCGGTCATATTTTCTTCTAGGATTGGAGAGTCGTATATTCCAGGCTAGGGTCTGATTGCAACAGATCCCTCCAGAGGGCTCCTTACACCTCTTATCCTCCCTTGAGTCCCCAATCCCTCTCAACTTGTTTAAATAAACTGAAAATTCCCAAGTTAGTAAAGTTCTATTAACTTATGTCCAAACATTGTGTCTCATGTACTCATGTTCCCAGACCAGTAAAGGGATCCTTTGGCTTCTCCTGTGACTGTAGGCAGAGGCGGATTAAGGTCTCGTGGGGTCCTGGGCCACAGAAGGTCCAGCCCTTGTTCCACCCCTTCCATCTGAAGCCCCAACCACGGCTCTACCATGTTCTGCCCCTTCTCCTGTGACCCCACCCCTGTTCCACCCAAGGTCTCCGTTTCACCCACAGTCCTGCCCCATTCCCCCCCACACTGCAGCCCCTCGTGTGCTTTCTGCCCCCTCCCCCAACACCACTGCAGCCCCAAGACTGGAGAAGCTCTGTCCACTCGCCAAAGCCTTGGAGTCACAGCGGAGTGAGAGTTCCTCCAGCCCTGAGGCCATGGCATGGAGTGAGAGCTCCTCCTGTTTCAGGGCTGCAGCTGGGATCCGGACACTGGGGCTCTGTCCTGCACCTGCCCTTCCCCCACCCGCTCAGTCCTTTTGCCAGGGACCAGGGTCAGGGCGCTGGAGCTTCCCCTGCCCACTCTGTGGCTTCTGACAGGTTTCCGGACTTCCGCTGCCCTGCAGCGGATTTCTGCTGGAGTGCCCATTTTTACAGGGCACCCTAATTGCCCAGTATGGTTTAGGTTGGGCATTAGGAAAAACCTCCTGTCAGGGTGGTTAAAGCACTGGAATAAATTGCATAAGGAGATTGTTTAATCTCCATCATTGGAGATTTTTTAAGAGCAGGTTAGGTAAATACCTGTCAGGGATGGTCTAGTTAATGGTTAGTCCTGCCATGACTGCAGGGGACTGGACTAGATGACCTCTTGAGGTCCCTTCCAGTCCTACGATTCTATGATTATATGAATGGTGTTTATTTTATTTCAGTCTAAAAATGTTTAAAACCTTTTCATCCATACTGTTAACATCAATTTCCCTGTTAGTTATTATTTTCTGGGAGTTGTATATAAAAAAAATTGATAACCATGTACAATGAGCAATACAAAACCCATTCAGTACTAATATGCTAAAATTTCAGGGTTAATGAATCATAATCCTGTCACATTTCATATTCTAAAGAACCCCAATATACTCAGTGGATAAATATATTGTACCCAGAGGACATAGATCATTACCTGAAGTGCATCCATTAATTTTATTACCTTGTGTACCGTGCATAACAAATTGTATTAGAATATTTTTAATTATATAGCACCTTATATGCAACTACTTTGGGACTGTCATTTAACATGAAGTCTACCTTGTCAAGTTTATTTATCATTAGCCGTGGATCCAAGATAGAATAATGCAATATTACCTCTGGTTTTTTGTTTTTTTTTTTTTTTTTTTAGAGCTCACAACTCATAAGGATATTTGGAATGGCAACTTCAATGAGACATACTAACAAACTTCCTCCTTATCACGGTAGCACTTTAAGTGTTGCTTCATTTCAAATTGATTTTGCAATCATTTTAACCCATCAGAAGTTCACTGAGTATTCATTTTGATACAGTAGGTGTTTTATCCTAAGTCACCATAACAATCAAGAGTCCACTCACAAATCCCCACACCCTGCTTCACTCTTTCAGTTTGCCAGCAGACTTTTAAAGTTGAGAACATTTTAAAAGAAGGGAATGCATGATCTGCTCTTTTTTGGGGGGTGGGGGAATAGCTCATCTTAAGTGATCACTCTCCTTACAGTGTGCATGATAAACACCCATTTTTTCATGTTCTGTGTGTTCATAAATCTCCTCACTGTATTTTCCACTGAATGCATCCGATGAAGTGAGCTGTAGCTCACAAAAGCTTATGCTCAAATAAATTGGTTAGTCTCTAAGGTGCCACAAGTCCTCCTTTTCTTTTTGCGAAACAGACTAACATGGCTGCTACTCTGAAACCTGTCATTATGCAAGGCACTGCATTTAGCCGTATGGAGTGGAAATCTATCAACTTCATGAAAAAACTCGTACAGATACAGACAGACATCATCTTCCTTTCCAAATGCAAACAGATGGACATCGTACCAAAAGGACTGAAAGTAAAAAATCCATGACAATCTACATACCACACAGCTTGCTGACAGCTTGTGCCACATGCTCTCAAAGAAACGGCGGAACCACCTGATCAACATCCTCTACAGCAAACAGGGAAAGATTAAGAATTAGCTCTCAAAACTGGATACTCTCATAAAAAAACAACCTTCCACAAAAACTTCCTCGTGGCTGGACTTTACTAAAATTAGACAAGCCACACTTTGCTTCTTTACAAAAGAAAAAGGACACTAAACTATCTAAACTACTTCATGCCACAAGAGGCCACAGCAGTGGTTCCCTTAACCTACCCACCAATATTGTTAATCTATCCAACTATACTCTTAGCCCAGCAGAAGCATCTGTCCTATCTTGGGGCCTCTCCTTCTGCCCCTCCACCCCCACGAACGTGATACAGTTCTGTGGTGACCTAGAATCCTATTTTCGACGTCTCTGACTCAAGGAATATTTCCAACACACCTCTGAACAACATACTAATCCACAGAGACCTTCCTACCAACACTACAAAAAGAAGGATTCTAGGTGGACTCCTCCTGAAGGTCGAAACAACAGACTGGACTTCTACATAGAATGCTTCCACCAACGTGCATGGGCTGAAATTGTGGAAAAGCAGCATCACTTGCCCCATAACCTCAGCAGTGCAGAACACAATGCAATCCACAGCCTCAGAAACAACTCTGACATCATAATCAAAAAGACTGACAAAGGAGGTGCTGTTGTCATCATGAATAGTTCGGAATATGAACAAGAGGCTGCTCGGCAGCTCTCCAACACCACTTTTTACAAGCCATTACCCTCTGATCCCACTGAGGGTTACCAAAAGAAACTACACCATTTGCTCAAGAAACTCCCTGAAAAAGCACAAAAACAAATCTGCACAGACATGCCCCTGGAACCCCGACCTGGGCTATTCTATCTGCTACCCAAGATCCATAAACCTGGAAATCCTGGGTGCCCCATCATCTCAGGCAGTGGCACCCTGACAGCAGGATTGTCTGGCTATGTAGACTCCCTCCTCAGGCCCTACGCTACCAGCACTCGCAGCTATCTTCGAGATACCACTGACTTCCTGAGGAAACTACAATCCATCGGTGATCTTCCTGAAAACACCATCCTGGCCATTATGGATGTAGAAGCCCTCTACACCAACATTCCACACAAAGATGGACTACAAGCTGTCAGGAACAGTATCCCCGATAATGTCACAGCAAACCTGGTGGCTCAACTTTGTGACTTTATCCTCACCCATAACTATTTCACATTTGGGGACAATGTATACCTTCAAATCAGCGGTACTGCTATGGGTACCCGCATGGCCCCACAGTATGCCAAAATTTTTATGGCTGACTTAGAACAACGCTTCCTCAGCTCTCGTCCCCTAATGCCCCTACTCTACTTGTGCTGCATTGATGACATCTTCATCATTTGGACCCATGGAAAAGAAGCCCTTGAGGAATTCCACCATGATTTCAACAATTTCCATCCCACCACCAACCTCAGCCTGGACCAGTCCACACAGGAGATCCACTTCCTGGACACTACAGTGTTAATAAGTGATGGTCACATAAACACCACCCTATACCGGAAACCTACTGACCGCTGTGCCTACCTACATGCCTCCAGCTTTCACCCAGACCACACCACACGATCCATTGTCTACAGCCAAGCTCTACGATACAACCGCATTTGCTCCAACCCCTCAGACAGAGGCAAACACTTACAAGATCTCTATCAAGCATTCTTACAACTACAATACACACCTGCTGCTGAAGTGAAGAAACAGATTGACAGAGCCAGAAGAGTACCCAGAAGTCACCTGCTACAGGACAGGCCCAACAAAGAAAATAACAGAACGCCACTAGCCGTCACCTTCAGCCCCCAACTAAAACCTCTCCAACGCATCATCAAGGATCTACAACCTATCCTGAAGGACGACTCATCGCTCTCACAAATCTTGGGAGACAGGCCAGTCCTTGCCTACAGACAGCCCCCCAACCTGAAGCAAATACTCACCAGCAACCACACACCACACAACAGAACCACTAACCCAGGAACCTATCCTTGCAACA
This sequence comes from Eretmochelys imbricata, assembly GCF_965152235.1. NCBI lineage: Eukaryota > Metazoa > Chordata > Testudines > Cheloniidae > Eretmochelys > Eretmochelys imbricata. The sequence continues at coordinate 150,013,968 of NC_135572.1, forward strand.
AAGCCCGTTGCCAAATGTGTCCACATATCTATTCAGGGGACACCATCATAGGGCCTAATCACTTCAGCCACACTATCAGAGGCTCGTTCACCTGCACATCTACCAATGTGATATATGCCATCATGTGCCAGCAATGCCCCTCTGCCATGTACATTGGTCAAACTGCACAGTCTCTAAATAAAAGAATAAATGGACACAAATCAGATGTCAAGAATTAACACATTCATAAACCAGTCGGAGAACACTTCAATCTCTCTAGTCCCTCGATTTCTGACCTAAAAGTGGCTATTCTTCAACAAAAAGACTTCAAAAACAGACTGCAACAAGAGACTGCTGAATTGGAATTCATTTGCAAATTGGATACAATTAACTTAGGCTTGAATAGAGACTGGGAGTGGTTGAGTCATTACACAAAGTAAAACTATTTCCCCTTGTTTATTTCCCCCCCACCTCCCGCACTGTTCCTTCTTGTTAACTGCTGGAAATGGCCCACCTTGATTATCACTACAAAAGGTTTTCTCCCCACCCCCGCCCCACTCTCCTGCTGGTAATAGCTCATCTTAAGTGATCACTCTCCTTACAGTGTGCATAATAAACACCCATTTTTTTCATGTTCTGTGTGTATATAAATCTCCTCACTGTATTTTCCACTGAATGCATCCGATGAAGTGAGCTGTAGCTCACGAAAGCTTATGCTCAAATAAATTGGTTAGTCTCTAAGGTGCCACAAGTACTCCTTTTCTTATTCCCATCACCATCATAGGCATTTTCCTGCCTGAAGCGTCAGGTGGGAGTGAAGCACCTTGACGTCTGTAGACACTAGTGATGACAACAGAATGTTTTTTCTCTGAACATTATTCTCTATCTCCTGACTGGCTGTGTGCCACAACCTATTCCTATCCCTTTATTGCTATACTCAGACTGCCTATACTCCATCCTTCCCTCCAGTGTTCCTCTTCCCATTCCTTCCTTTCCACCACTCTTTTGTTCCTATTTCTCCACCTGACCTCTGTTCCATAATAACAAAGAAGTAAAGTAAAGAAAAACAAACTAAGACATGTATTCATCATTACCCTGATCATTTCTCTCTTATGATGTCTTCCACCCTTTGATTTTTGTCTGGTTTATGTTTTAAATTCTTCACCTTCCTATCTGCCCATGAATTTCACCAGTGGTCTAAATCTTAAATAAATATAAATTAACTTGTTGGATGTCTAGTACATGATCTTATAAGAATAGAAGATAAATTGTTGTAATCACATCATATTACTGAACAATTTCTGCAAGGAACATATTGTGTATTGGGTACCATAATAGTACTAGGTGTACCACAAATGAGTTGGAGCTTCCATTTTGTTAAGCTTCTAAAAGTTAAATAAATTAAGCATCTTCCAAATCAACCACATATTTCTCCCTCCTTCCAGGCCCCAGTCTAACTGTCTCTGCCAAATCCAAAAAACATTCTCCAAACACAACTTCCTGCCACTGTGATGATATAGCTAATGGGAAAGGAGGAAGTATTTAATCATGGCACTCTGTCTACAGAGCTCTGGTCATCTGCTCTGTTGAAACCTTGGGCTCTCTGGAGCTTCAACAGAATCTCCTCCAGACTGCACTGTGCTAATAAACTTTGCAACTGACACAACGTTGGGAGGTATAGCCAATATGGAGGACGACTGGAATATCATACAAGAAGATCTGGATGACCTTGTAAACTGGAGTAATAGAAATGGGATGATATTTAATAGTGCAAAGTGCAACATCATGAATTTAGGGACTAACAACAATTTTTGCTGTAAGTGGGGATTTATCAGAGGAGCAGCAATACCTGGGTGTATTGGTTGATCACAGGATGACTATGAGCCATCAATGTGATTCAGCCATGAAAAAAGGCTAACAGGACGCATCAGGCGAGGTATTTCCAGTAGAGAAAGGGAAGTAGGAGTACCATGATGCAAGGCACTGGTGAGATCTCATCTGGAATAGTATGTGCAGTTCTGGTCTCCCATGTTTCAGAAAGATGAATTCAAACTGGAACAGGTGCAGAGAAGGGCTACTAGAATGATCCGAGGAATGGAAAACCTACCTTATGAGAGGAGACTCAAAGAGCATGGCTTGTTTAGCCTAATCAAAAGAAGGCTGAGGGGAGATATGATTGCTCTCTAGAAATACATCCAAGGGATAAACACCAGAGCGGAAGAGGAGTTATTTAAATTAAGCACCATTGTGGACACAAGAACAAATGGCTATAAACTAGCCATCAACAAGTTTAAGCTTGAAATTAGGCAAAGGTTTCTAACCATCAGAGGAGTGAAGTTCTGGAACAACCTTCCAAGGGAAGCAATGGGGGAAAAAAAAAACTAACTGGCTTCAGGACTGAGCTTGAAAAGTTTATAGAGGGGATTGTATGATGGGACTGTGTACGGTGACATGTGGCCCATCGATGACTGCCATTTGCAAAAATCCCCAACTGCTGGAGATGGGACACTAGCTGGGCAGGGCTCTGAATTACTACAGAAAATTCTTTCCCAGGTTTCTGCCTGGCAGGTCTTATCCACATGCTCAGAGTCTAGATGATCACAATGGTTCCTTCTGACCTAAAAATCTATGAGTCCCGCCTTTGATTCTGAATGAACTCCAGATTAACAAAATTTGAAGTAAACAATCTATAAGAAATTTTCAGATAGCTTAGGTGCTGGTCCCAAAATGGATTTCAACAACAGGCACAGAGAGAGGGGGGGGAATTTATCTGAATTATTCTGAATCTTAAAAAGTTTACATGTTTAACACAATTTGAGATTTATGCTTAGAGTTGAGGTAAACTTCTGTTTTTTGTTCAATCCCAGTCTGGAGGTAATCCTATTTAATACCAAATGTATTAACTCATAATGAATTGGAAGATTTAGACAGATAGAAAATTCACAGTACTTACAATTCCAAAAGTTTGCATATGACAGTTAACTTTCCCCCTACTCAAGATATAATACTAAACACTTTGCCACATATTCCTGTTCACAGCAAGTGAAAAAGTTTAGTTAAAATAATCTGTCTAATTCTCCTCTGCTGAGAATACTTATCTCATTTTACACTTTAACCTTTTGGTAATTATTGCACTTCTTATTTACTCTGTACTCTACTCATTTTGGAATTGCCTTTGCAGCTGTGGTGTATGTGGAAGTTCCATAAATATCAGGCTGAACAGCTGTGAAGGCGGCTCCCTTTTCCAAAAGGGTACTTGCCCCTCTAAAATTGCCAGTAAGGGAAAGTTCCTCCTTACACAGACAACTAAGATGTTGTTCTAGCCAGGGTGGAGTCATGTACTCCTGGGAACAAGACTGTCATGATGCGAAGCATGAGGTCAGAAGAACTGAAAGGGCCACGCTCAGTTACACTGATTCACAGCTAGCATGCTCAGTGCCAAAGTCCTAGTGGGAAGACACGTTCCTTCCGATAGACTGATATTTGGGAAACCTCATCCTGTCTTTAAGGGGCCGCGTTCAACAATTATGCACAATCCTTGCTGCTACTTTAAGCAACAGTGGCAAGTGTCCTCCCTCCAAACAGCATATCATCATAAATAAATATTACTTATTAATGAAAGAACCAAGCCAGAAGTGAGTTTGGACCTCTTCCTCTCACTATGACCTCATAACCAGAGTTACTACATCATAATATCAGCCGCATGCATGCACCATTTTGGGAGGCAAGGGGGGAACAGAGAATCACAAGTTACAAGAGGGAATTTCAGATGGAAGTGATCGTCTGTTTGATACTAAGTGTAGTTGACACCTAGGCTTTGGAACAAAGAGGTGGTTGTGTCATAATACCAGTTCCTGGGGCTACTGGTTCTCCAACTGAAACCAAAAGTAGACAGCAAAAAAATGCAAATGGAATTGTCACCAGCGCAGTCAAGTGCAGTGCTGTTCCTCCCAGCCATGAGGCAAAATAGAAGAAGGAGATTTTTTATATTTTCTTATCTGCACTACATGGACCTGACTCTTGACTCAATTGGCTCAATGTGCACATATCAAATAGTGCCTTACAAGGCTTGCACAATCCAGGGAAAGTATTCTTCCAGGCCAAATAGATTATTTTTAATACCAATTAAAAGAAAAATCTGCTATAGATATTTTGTACATGACCAACCATGGAAAAGGTCAGGATAAGGACTCTGTCCCAAGCAGGATGGAAGTTTCTTGAGGTTCTGCCTCACAGACTTTCCTCTGCATTGCTCCTTGTGTTTAGGAATGAGACCATTAAAATCTGTCTATCCTTGAAATCTATGACAACTTGGCAGGCCAGGGCCATTGCTTGAGGTACTGTGCCTATACACTGATGCTGGGGTGACTCCATAACTACCTAGGCTTATTGACATTTGGTTAGCATGGCAATTTAGTATTTTATTCACTTGTGAAGTTAAGTTCTCTGCTGTTTATCATAACAATTAAAGAAAGCCTGCAACTTCAAATAGCAACCCATTCGATTTTACACTCCACTCTCTGGTAGTAGTTCCTTAGTAGTTAGTTCCTTAACTAATTTTGAACTTGTTGAAGGTCAGCTCTATTGCAACTGCATTGTGTAGGCCCAAAATTTTGGAAGAGCTATGGATCCACAAGATAGTGGCAGATGTGGATACTCAGCACTTCTAATGCTGCCAGTTTTGACTGTAAGCATTTGTCTAACAGCTTCCTCCACGATACTGCATCCTTGCTTGTACTGTTGAAAACCACAGTTAAGAAAGCCTGTTTATTGTCATTATTGTTTTCCAATATTTAATTTACCGTGTTCAACCACTACATAATAAAGTAACTAATGAACACTAAACTGAGATACTTAAGCAAACACTAAGTTGCAAGCTGTTTATATTTTGTTTGTATGAAAATGGTAGTAAAGGAGGAACGTAACATTCAACCCACTTAGGTCCATAGTCTGCCCTCCTTATTTTCATTACTATAATCATATTTGACAAATAATTCCATTTCATCAGTGGGACTATCCACAAATTAAGGTGGGTCAGCATAGCAGAATCTGCCCCTAGTTACTAGTAGAATTGTTTGTAGATTTTATTGTAGTGCTGGGAATTATTTGCTGTAACGAAGATGACAATTTCTGGTTCTAGTTTGTCAAGTTGCACTCAAAACACATACCGCTGCAATTTTTCTTCAGTGTATATTTCTCCTGTTTTACAATAAAACCTTTTTCTTTTCCTAGAAAATAAAATCTAAAAGCTCACAACATATCAGTCAAGTCTGGAAATTAACAGGAAATTTGACAAATTCAATCATCAGTATGTGATGGGGCTTCTGCCCCACATGGGACTCTAAGGAGTTAATAGAGTCCTAAGGAGGCAGCCAATCAGAGAAGGGCTGAGGGGAGCAGCTAATCAGGGCCAAGGAGGCCCATATAAAAAGGAAATTGCAGAGGAGGATAGTGGTCTGCTGGAAGCCCAGGGAGGAAGGAGTGTGTCTCTGGAGAGCTGAGAGGGTGTTGGGAGCAGGGACCAGGAGAGAGAGAGGTCCTGGCTGGCTGCTGGGGTTTGCAGGCTGAGGCCCTGAGGCAAGGGCAAAGAGAATGCTGGGGCCATGAGGAAGTGGCCAGACAATTCGCTGCAATAGCCACTAAAGGAAGTGGTTGAACAGCAGACTTCAGGTCCTCTGGAAGTGGGGAGCACAGTGTGAGGCACGGCCGGAGGGCTGTGTCGCTGAAGAGGATGCTGCTGTCCTGGGAAAGACATGGGTCCTAGAGCAGGAGTGATGGTGGTGTGGCACTATCCGAAGAGCTAATTCCCAAGACAACCAGCAGGAGGTGCCAGAATGGTGAGTGAACCCCATTACAAAGTAAAATAAGATTTTTTTTTAATCTGAAATTTGGATAAACCATTACATTTGAATTTTTAAATAACAGAAATCTCTTCCAAAGTATAATTAGAATTCTCTGTACTCTGCTACGATATAAAATATTGCAAAAGCCATATAATCAGATATGATTAATTTTCAAAATGTCTAAGAATTGTGACTATATTCAAGGCTCGTGCTCTCTGAAATAATTTCAAATGAACTATGGTCTCTTCAAAAGTTTAATATAGTCAGAAAGTAAGATTCTGTGCAGAACTGACTAACAACACATAGTGCACTATTGTGAGCATTATAGTTTGCTACATTTCCTTTCATGGTGGTAAAGTTCTGTTTTTGTTTCCACCCCTTTCCAATGAATAGCTCTAACATTAAAAATAATAAGAAAATTGTGATTCTAACAGCTCAGGCTAGAGCAATAGGGCAGTTCACTTATGCTTGAATATCATAGAAATGCTAAAAGGTCACAGCATGTTCAAGCCAATTCACTTGTTAAAAGAGATCAAAAGGAGATGTTGATTGTATTGTTTTCACCTATCTGTATTCTGTTGTCTTCTGTTACATTATGTATACCCTGTAATTAGATAATCCTAGATCAAAGGTGTATTTGCTTGATGTTTAAACTTCATGAAAACGAATGAAAGATTATTTGGATTCCTGTAACAAAATGCATTATATATGCATCTGTAATTGGCCTGCCCATCAAACAGAATTGAAGCTTTGGAACTGTAAATGAAGAAGCATACTAACTTCAAAGCATGGGTCATAGTGTTCAACAATGGGAAATCCACAGTCTGCATTTAGTCAACAGACAAAAAGTCCATGCTGTGATGGAGATACTTGCCAGATTGCTTTCCAGGGCAAACTGCTATAAGAATGGATCCAGGGAGCGATGTTGTATCTCTGAACTGTTTTGGATTATAACAGGGTGGAATACTGAATAAATGGCCCAAGATCCCATCACTACATCTCTGCTATCATATTGGATTTACAAACTTTGACTCAACTGTTAATGTATTTTACCTGTTTTAACCTCTCAATAACCGATTTCTTTTTCTTAGCTAATAAACCTTTATTTAGTTTACTAGAGAAATTTGCTGTCAGTGTTGTCTTTGGTGTGAGATCCAGAGTATCCATTGACCTCGGGTGACTGAGCCTTTGAGGTTGGGAGTAACCTAATGTGAGGTGATTTTTTCTTTTAATAACCTTTCATCACAAAGTCCATCTTGTCTGGGTGGTAAAGAGGGGCGGGAGAGCCTAAGGGGACTGTCTGTGGCTCCATGGTAAGACTAATCCAGGAGTGCACATTTGTTACTGGCTTGGTGAAATCTAATTATAGAATATACAGTCAGTTTGGGGTTTCTGTACTGTTTTCTAACAAGGTGACCTGAAACTGGCTCTCTCAGTGGTGGGTCACTCCAGACAGAGTGACAAAAATATAAAGCAAAATTAACTTACCATTCCATTCAGAAAGTGCTTTGCTAACAGAATTCTTGTGTATTTATTCCATCCCTAAGATTATCATCTAATTCAACCCCCATATCATTACCATTCACCATCTGTTCCACCAAGGCCTCTGCTGATCTGCTGGTGTCTTGCAGTTTCCTGTACTTCTCAGACTTTTCTCGTTCGATGGCCTGTAGCATGACAGGAAAGGTAAGAATTTAGACAGAGATTTTGAAGACACCAAATAATTAATCTGTACATTTTCTACAGCCACAAAATCTTTTTACCCTGTAAAATTGCCCGGCTAACCTCCTGACTTGGCAACAGAACAAATCACACAAAGTTGGCTATGCTTCTGGCCACATAACTTTAGGAAAGCAAGGTTGAATATATAAATCTCTACGTGCAAGCATGACAAGATTATTTGATAAACAACACATGTAGGTACTTTATAGACAAACAACACACAAGTATTTATATATAGAATCCGAATTGTTCAAAACCCAGGATCAGAGAATGAAAAAAATGTCTGTTCAATAGGTTTCATATAGAGAAATATTAAACTTGATCCTTCACAGGGCTGTGTGACCTCAGTTCCCACAGATTTTGATATGAGTGGAGGGTGCATAGCCCATCACAGGATTGCTCAGAGCACTGCAGGATTCATCCCATATGGCTTTGACTTATTTGCTTACTATGTATTAGCCAACCTTTTCAAACTTACATGGCTAAAGTTGGACATCCTAATCCGTATTTAGGTATATTTAAAGTATGACTTCACTGCTGAATTAACTAGAACTTCTATTCAAGTATTGTCCCTAGCCCCCCGCTCAGCCACACACAAAAACTTCTTACCCAAATTTAGTAGTGTTTTCAATCTGGGCTAGTTGCAATAGCTGGGGTATGGTTTACAATCTGCTTGTATTTAGGCTAGTAACCTGCCCATGTTGCAGAAGGATGCAGGATAATCATTCAAGTGCTGATAGTTCTCCAATGCCTTCCAACAATTTCCCCATGTGCCCAGAAGGTCAGACAAGTTCTACCAAGATTTAGTGGGAAATAATCAGAGGCTCATCTTACTGCATCACAAAAGATCCTTGAGATATACATTCAGAAGTCCTAATGCCTCACACAGGTGAGTGCAGCACCAGTGAGAACACAGTAACCCAAGCTGGACTTTGCAGTGTGGCTGGTCCCACGCAGGAGCTGATCACTCACGCTGAACGTGCAGTGAAGACATACTCTAAGGGGCCTGACTATAAAAAGCGTAGAGAGCCCTCACAACTTGCAATGAAGCCAAATAAATTAGGCCACTGCTTTTGATACCTAAGTATAGATTTAGATGACTAACATTACACTCCTTATTTACATAGATAAGTATATATAAACACACTTTTTAAAGTGATACTGGACTTGAAATCTCTTTTTAAAATGCATTTATTTTAACAGAGATAATTAGCGCATTAAATAGTAATACCAATACTGTTTTGTTGAGAAAACACCTAATTTGTATATCACAACTACCAGTGGGTGAATTAACAACAGCAATGCTCAAAATGCCTCAAATTAATTCAAAATGGATTCTCACTTCAAAATCATCATGCTAACACAGAATCATACACAGTAAAAATGGATTTTGAGAAAAATTCTTTTCACTGTACCTGAAAATTTGGGGATTTTGCATATTTTTGTATCAAAATGAATGGCTTGGGGGAAAAAAAAGGAAATTGGAAAGTAAAAATGTATATTTTAAAAATGAATTTAAGCCCTGATTCTACAATGGGATATACAAAGACAGAATCTGACCATGCAAAAATCCTCAGTGATGCTAACGTAGCAGATAGAGCCTAACTGTGAACATCTTATACCAGGCCTGGGGCTTCAGAGAGCCACCTTCCACAGCCTCACACAGTCCTATTCACACATACCCAAGGCCTACCACTATCTCATTCTATGTTTTATTGTGAATTATATATACACATAGTTGCTACCTATTATAATAGGTATTTCATCATACATTTTAATAATTTTAAACGTCCACTGTAACAATGTGCAAATTTTATAGAAAATACTTGTATCAATTAAATTTTGTGCAAATAATGTATCTTAAAAAATGAAGATGAGAATTGATATTTAGTGAGGAATTAAGTTTGGGAATACTTTGGTAAGCATATGTTTTATTATACATTTATTTGTACATTATATGCACAGAGAGAAGTTATGGACTGATGCATGATAGTGTGATGTGGTATCTAGGTTTTATCAGAATGAATTTAAGATGACTGCATTACTCACTCATGGCTTGCATGAGTCATTCCTAACATGTACAAATAAAATCTTCATACCACACCGTCATGTGTTGTGTGCCACATAAATTACAGAAAAACTTCTGTAGAAATGCACTTTAGAGAGCTTTAAAAATGGACATGGGATTTTTTTTTTTTTTTTTTTTTTTGGTCTCACTCCGCCTGTAAAGCCAGGTGATGTAGTTACCATTGGTCTAACTGTAAAGAGCCCAGAAGGAACCATAAAAACTACTCTAATCTATATATAGATGATTTATATAGATTTTTATGTATTTATATATAGAATATTGATTTTTCTAAGCATAAAAATGACAAGGCATTTAAGTCTGTGATCCTGAATCTTCCAAGGCCAGACACACATACTGTGAGTCCCAGTGGAAAGTTCAGAAACTCCCCTTCCATATGATAAAAAGTTCCTGTTTCCAGAAGATAACAGGCTTTTCATAGTTCTTACATTTTTACATCTATAGAAAACATGTCACTAGCCCAAGACAAATTTCACCTTTCGAGGTCCTGAATAGAGGTAGTATTTTGGGGGCAAAAGCAGCAAACATTTACTGCTGCTTATCAATGCTGATTAGTATTGTCCCACTGTTACCTTGTGCTTCCCCCAGCTCCTTGCTATATCCACCAGTTGTCTATTTTATTCTGAGATTGTAAACTCCTAGGACTTTCTCTTCATTAGATATATGTACAGTACTTAGCACAATTGGGTGGGGGGATTCCTAGGTGACAATGCAATCCAAATAAATAATAATGATTGTCATCATCTTGGCAGGCTGATTGTTTTTTAAAGTGACTTTTTAAAAGCTGACTGGGGGGAGTGTGGGGGGGAGGATAAGTTGCATAAGTGATGGATTAAGGAGCAGAGGGTAGATGAAATAGTCAAAGTTGCATGATGAACTGAGGAACCACATGTATTAATTTCTCACATGGACAGAATTGCCACGTGAGTGGGGTGTGTGTCACCGCCCCCCCATGTGCATGTGTATCCATACAAAAAGCTGATAAATATAATGTTAAGGTTGCATTCAAAAGTCTGGAAATGCCAAAGTAAAGGTGGCCTACACAACATGAATTCTGCTCCCTTGTGTGTATGCATTTTGAGATACTTCGAGATTATTTTTAAATACATGATCACATTTTTCCACAGGTCCCATCATTATTAATTCTGCAGGCTCAACAGTGCACAGTGACTGAAATAACTTTTAAATATTTATGATTAGCCTCATACTTTATTTCCCCATGCCTCATAAATGGTGCATCACCCATCCCTGCACTGAATAAGGCAGGGCGTCCTGTCAACACCCCTCTCATTTACCTCTCAATCCTCCTTCATTCATTATGCATTTCTCATCTTCTGTCATGATTGAGGTAGTACTCTTCTGGACCCAAGGCTTATTCACTACACAAGTGGTTTGAGGTTAAGGTTGTGCAGAAAACCTTAATTTTGGCATTTCCAAATCTTTGAGTGCTACACATCAGAACCTTAACAACTGCAGTAGTCAAACATTTTCTGAGGGAAAGTTTTTTCCATTGGAAAATAGGGCTTTATTTTTTAAAACAATCTATATTTTTCACACAAAAATATTGTCAATCAATTTTTCATCTTTCAATATTTTTCTGGAAAAATAAAACATTTTGGAAACAAAACATTTGTGGGAAAATATCCTTAAGCATTTTTCCATTTTAAAATGCAAATTTTGCCTCACCTTCTGACTACTCTTCAATTAGAAAAAGGTGTGAAAAAAGTCAAAGTGTGGAAAACCCTACTTTCCCATGCATTATTATTGTTTTCCAACTTCTGCCAGTTGGCAATCAGTAACAAAATACTGAAAGTGTGACTGAGAGAAACAGTAACACTTGCACATTTAAGTAGTGTGTTAAAATTTAAATGTGAACATGTTACTTCTAAAAGTGAAATGTGTTTTTTTTTTTCCTTGCCTTCCCACTTTTCATTCCTGTTTACCAGCTGGTGCCACTGGAAAAAGTTGGGAAACAGTAAGTATTGGGAAGTAAGCAAAAAACACACTTGTCCCACACTTCTGAAATTTCCTACAGGAAAAACTGGAGTTTCAAATGGAAAATTTGAAATGCAAGAAAAATTCTGATTTTTCCAGTCAACTTTACTTGACAGTCCTCTTTTTGTGTGGTTATTTTTGTAAGTACTTTATTGGCTTTTAAAAAGATATGTGATAATAGCAAAAACCATGAGCATCTATTTTCTAGTCAGCAGTAGAACACTTCAGTCCTACACAACATGCTATACCCATACAGTGAGACAACGATTCATGCCCCTTCATGCTAATCTGATCAAAGTAGAATATCAGACTACAGTATCTTATTCATATATAATAGCTTCATCTGATCACAACCAACATTTAAAATCCTTTATTCTTAATTATACAGCGGTATGTCAGGCACTGTTCACAAAAACACTTTAAAAATTAAAAATCCTTGATTTGGTCAATAGCAATGTAGGGAGTCATTCTCCACTCTCCACCAGGCAGGCCCAATCCTGCAAAACTAGGAGGTTACTATTGAATCATATGATTTTATTTGGTAACCAATTATCCAAGATCATTACATGCAGCATTACCATGTCTACAATGGAAACGTTAAACAAATTTTAAATCGCTGCTGTCTGATTCCCAGTTTTGACACACCAGCAGCAAGCTGCACAATGAGAGTTTCTGTTCAAAATCCTAGGGCTTGTCTACAGTCAGTCAGTGCATGGCAAGCCAGGGTGTGAATGTACAAAGCTGTGAGGACAAGTCCTAAGCTACAGAGTTCAACTTCTTTAAAAAACGTTTTGATCCAAACACAGCATATCTGTAAAGTAGCTATAAAAGGCAGCTATAAAAGGAAAAAAGATAATTTAGGAGCTTGAGATTGAGAAGGAGCTAAATTTAAGTGGTTTGAGCATTGTACTTTGTGCACTCTCCCATACTTGCTAAAGTTTGGGTTTCTGGTAAGTTTAACTTTAAACTCTGATTTTTCAGGCTTCTAAATGTTATTTTCTTCACTAACTACATCATTGTAAAGATTTTTACTGTTAAATTATGGATATATATTCTCAGCCTTGGACTTCTTTTTTCCGGAAGTTTTCCATCTCGTTAATTTTCACTATTTTCTTCACCTAAGCCCTATACATTCAGATTCACAGTAACAAAGGAACCTGTCATTATGGCTGAACAAGGAACACTTTAAAGCATTGCTAAAATTGTTTTCTGTAATGTAGACATCACATACAGAATTCATGAAGGGGCGGAATGGAGTAAAAGATTTTATTGGCATCCATTTTAGATTGTGTACATTACTTATATGGTCATCCCATAATGAAACCTTCATACCACATAACCATGTATTCTTGATAAAGTGCCATATAGGGCCAAAATAAAAAGATACCCATTGACTTCAGTGGACTTTGGATCAGATCCATAATCTCTCTCTGTTCTGTGTGTGAACAAACCAAGTGTGTATGTACATATGCACATGTATACGCATACCTATATACATTTACAGGTGTGTGTGTAACAGTATCATAAATATATACAGACAGCCTCATTGAGTCATCATTTCTATAATGTTTGTCTTTTTTGTCTTAACATTTGTAATTAAATAGTCCTAGTCAATAGCTGACTTTTGACTCTGGAGATGCAGATTTCAGCAGGCAGCCCATACCCCATCATCTTATTTTTGCCTTGTTCTGACCCTTATTTCCACAGAAATAAAAGTGAGAACTGGCAGCCAGCAGTTGTGAAATCTCTTGTTAATTTAAGGTGCTGGCTGCCACTTCCCACCTCTGCTTCCATTTCCAAGGAGAGAGATGTTGTGTCTGAAAAAAATCAAGTACAGGCAGGTTTTCAAATCTGTTTTTTTAAAAATTTGCCCTGACTTTACTTCTGCCAGCAGCTGAGCAGTGTCCAGTACAGATTTCAGCTGCTAGCTGTCACCAATTATCTTTAAAAGTTTCCCCTGTTGTCAAGGCTGAATCCCCACTCTGTCACTCTGAGTGCAGAAAGTGGGGGCCCACAAGGATTCTTAAATTAATACTTGCCACTCCAGGCTTGAATTAAACTCCCAAGGTTACAGTTTTTCTCTGACTTTGGCTTGGTAAATGCTGCCACCACCCAAATGCAAATCAAAAACCAAACAAAACAAAACCAACCCCTTGGACCCAGGAAGGAGCACTTGGGAATTCCTCCCTGTGGGGTATGCTCAAGCCCTTTTCACTTCCCCCTCCTCGCTTTGGGGAAGAGCTGAGAAAGAAAACAAAGGAAATTAGCTGTTACCCCCAGCTAATCAAACAGCATATGCACAAACCTCTTAGGACACCAAAAATCCAATCCTGGTTTTTTGTTTGTTTGTTTTTGTTAAAGAAAAGTAAATTTTATAAAAAACAAAGAGAAAATACATTTGGAATTTAGGCTTTTGATAGATTTTAGAAGAGTAATTCCAAAAAATTAATCACCCAAAATAGCTTCTTGGGGCTTCAGCTTAAAGGTTACAAGCAAACAAAAGCATCTGGGGTTAGCACAGAGGAGATCCAAAAGCCAAAATAAAGAGAGAACCTGATAGCATCTAACTAAACATTCCCTATCCAAATTTTTCCTTCTAGGTATGGAAAATACTTTTTCATACCTGGTTCAAACCTTACACAGCATTTCTGCTTATAGCATTGCTGCTCCATGTTTCTGCAGCCCAGAGAACCACAGACAAAGGGAAAGTTTCTTTCCCCGTTTTAAAAAGTTCTAGCCTTCCCATTGGCTCTTTTGGTCAGGTGCCCACTTTTTCTTTTCTCTTTACCTGGGGGACTTCTTTACTTTCTTTACTTGTAAAGGGTTTAAAACAGCTACCAAGAGGGATTTTACAGCTAACTGGCTGGCTGGGTGTCCATTGAAGGGAGCTACCCCCCATTTTATTTATCTCACCTATATTGATACTGACTAAAGGAGGTCGAACCTTTTTGGCGCCTGCAACTTGTAGACCCTTAAATGTGCAGTTACTCATGGCAAAATGTAAACTTTTAAAAATAAAGATGTTCCTCCAACCCTAACTCAGCTGTGGTCTTTATAAAAAGATTTTCAGTGTTAACATGGGATAATAATGTTTGTTATTTCTCCCATTTCTTTTTAGAAGAGGAAGTCCTCCATTTTTTTTCTATCCTGCATCCCGATCTTTGATCTCAGAAAAAGATTTTTCTGCACTGTTTTCCAGCACAGGTAATTGGAAACAAGCTTCTCAATCATGCTACTACTCACTTTCTAAGGTCATCTATGGAAGATCTGAAAGATCCGGTTGTCTCCAATCCCTTGAACCCAACTTCCAATGTTACAGTATCTGGGGGGACCAAAATGGAGGGGAGGACCATGCCTGAGTCCAATCCAGCACACTCCCATGTAATCATATACGTTTTTTGGCAAAGATCTGAAAAGATGGCGCTGCTACTGGCCTCCCACCCCCAAACTCTGCCTCACCATCAACAAAAGAGGAGCAAGTATAGGAGCCCGACTAGAGTCTGGGGCAAGAGCTGCTGGGAACCCCAGTTGGGAGCAGAAGCAGGTCTGGGGTTCACCTACCTCCATCTCTCACTTGCAGGGACACAGATCACCGCCTCCTTAGGAGCACAGGAAGGAAAGGAGGAGGGAAGTGAACGAACCATGGCTCCTGAATCCCTTAAGGTTATTATAAAGTATTATAAAACTGATATTAGGAAGGGGAACATCTTATTGGCTAAGGGTATCTGAGTGTGCAAGTGTTCAGAATAATTACAAAGGTCTGGGCAAGAGCTAATTTGCCAACTTTGAGGTGGTTATGCTCCTAAAAATGGAAACAAAAGGAACCTTCAATTATTTAAAAAACCCAATAGTATAATGTGTGAAGCACTCCAAAAGTGTCTATCTCTTTATGAATTAAATTGTCCCCATCGCTCTAGTATCTGAATGCCTGCATCCATCATATCTTCTGCATGTATCACGCCAGTTTTGTTTTTAATACGTGCACATTTCATGGAGCAGATAGAAAATGGTCAGAGTAAAATCATTTACCATATAATTATTAGTATTACTTCCAAGTACACAAAGATGAGCAGGTGGCATCAGAGAGCTGCACTCAGTATACCGCAAACTACTCAGTGCTTTCTTCCAGTATTGCTATGGAGACTATTGATTAAACACAAACCACTGCAAGGTAAGTGAGATAACAAGAAACTTTTGAATATATACTTCTTAAGGGCTGAAATTCAATTTCCTTCATCTTATCAGAGCTGATTTAAGATGGAGAGACAGACGGGAAGACAAACATATAGCAGAAATGATTTAGTGTTGGTAATCTTGTTCCATTTGCAGTACATGGAGGAAGAATTTATCTTTGTTAATTTTTAAACCAACACATTTGTAAAATATCATGGGCTTTGAGTGTAATAGCTAGCTAGACATGGATTTCTCCTTCTCATACTCAGAATAAAGCAGATAATTTTTGCAACTATTTTCAAAAATCAAATTATTTCCTAGTATTCAAATATTGTAGTGTTTAACAGACTAAATTCAGTGTGTGTGAAAAACACACACACAGTTATGCTTACACACTGCAAAATCATCACTGAGGCCGTAGGAGATTAAAGAATAATTTTTCAAGTGTTCCATGCTACCATGGCCAGACTTGTTTAAATTCAGCTGAGCAATATGATTTTTAATATTTGGGATCTTTACTAGAACACTATGACTAGAAAGAAATACTGGATCTTCCTTTACATACAGTATAATATGACTTTGCTTGTTAATATGTGATACTAACATAAAAATACTAGAATGAAAAGAGTAGCAGTATGGTTGTATACATAAGGTACTGTATATAAAGCTTGATTCTGCTTTTATTTAGACTTGTACCAATCTGCAGTACAAGTTGAAAGTGTGTGGACTTGGATGTATGGGTCAACACCACCTCAGGCACAACATATATCAAGCTGCCAGCCAAAATCTGGGACACACAAAATTAATGAGCAATTCTGAAAATTTGGCTGTGTATGGTCAATCAGTGTTTGCCAATCTACAGTTCAACTTTTTTAGATTTGGACTTTGAAAGTACTTTGAAAAATTAATACAAATTGACAAACAAATATGAGAGTATATTTTCCTACATTGACTCTTTCTCTGAGGTCTGACAGGTTGCCTTCTTTTCTATATATTGCAAACTCGGGACTCTGAAGTACAGCTTCTGAGCGGGTCATCCAACTGTGTAGTTCTGTTGTATCGACGTCAAACCTAAGATATAGAGAAATAAAAGAAATTTTTTCTTTAGATATAAAACCTTTAAAATTAACAACCACAACAAAGATGTTATACCAGGTGTTTCAACCAGAATTATGAATTAAATATGAAAAAAAGTGGTGATTGCCATCAGAAACAGAAGTTCTAGGTAGGCTGCATTCCAGAAGATACCACATAAAACTGTCAACTGTAAAACTTAGGAGCCCTTTTGTAAACCTACAAATGCTTCCTAGTTTTTTTACACTAATCTGTCTACTGAACAGACAACTCCACTTTTGCATCCAGGTTTCCAGATTTATGAGCTGACTTCTTTTGTAAAATATGCAAAGAATGACTTTCACAGCTAAGAAAAGCTTTGCAAAACCCCTACTGTCTCAATTAGGGAGGAGACAATTTATAGATGCACTTGTAGCATTCATACCACAAAGGTTCTGATTCTACCCCCTACTGAGCTGATTTGAAGGATACAGTCTGAAGGAGGGAGGGAGTCTTTCCCCACTGATTTATGTTAGCTCTAGTTACCAGTCAGCTGACCTTTAAAAAAACAACTTTCTGCAAGGTTGGGAAATTAAAAATTTAGTACCATGTGGAATTATTTTCCCTGTGTTCCCACCCCACAGACTTTTCAGTACTTTGTTTTATAGCTGTTTTTTTTTAAATGGATTTTATTTCTTCACTATTTCCTGCAACACTGATTCACCTTTTCTCATTCAGAAAGAGAGGAGTTCGAAATGAAGGTGCATTTAGGACCAGTTTTATTATGTGTAGGGACCTAATTTTCTGTGAAGCGTGGAGGAGTCATGAAGCTGCAAGCTGATTTAGTCGCTACACAATAGGTTAAAGATTTGATTCCCTCTCCAGTGCTGTTGCCAACACAGGTGGAGAGAGAATGCAAGGAGAGTCTATGTAGATTTAAAAGCCCTGGGACTGAAGCAGCTGCTCTATAGAACCCAAAATCAAATCACTTCAGACAATTTCTCTAAATAATTCTCTGGCTTTAAAATGGGCTTTTGCTTGGCATATATTTAAAAACTTTGTAATTTATTGTCTCTGAAATTCTTTCCCTTAAGTAGTGTGCATGCTTTGGTTTTCCAGCTGCAGAATGTGTGTCTGTCATCCTCCATGCCACCACCCTTAACCAAGGTGCTGTCTTTTACTCTACCTTCTCTCTGTAGCCTAACACAGCCTGGCTGTATTCAAATCTTGGGGATTCTTACTCCACAGTATGTCGAAGATCTGACCTTTACACTCTATCTATACCATTTGAAATCTCGTATCGGCTTTTACCATCCCTTATCTTCATTACTGCAACTCCTTTTTCTCAGCCATCCTCACCTCTCTCCCTTTTACCTTACCGCTTATCAGCTCTGTTCAAAACTCTGCTGCTGAGGCCACGCTCCCGGCCTTCTGTTCTAACCGTGTCACCTGGTGTTAGTCCTTCCAGTGAATCAAATACAAACTTTACCTTTAAGGCAGTTCACAACTTAGTTCCTTTCTACTTACCTACTTCTGTATCTTATGACTCTCAGACACCAATTCAATTTCACGAACTCTGCCTTGATCCCATTTACCTACTCTCCCACAAGCATCTTCACACTTTCTTCTATGCTGTTTCTTATGCATAGCACACTTTTCTGAGCTAATCAATAAAATCTCTCCCCTTTCTCCCAAATCTTTCTTCAAGACCCACATCTACTGTGATGCCTACAGGAAACTGCCAATTGATGACGACTAGGTAGATGACCAGCAGCGACCTTCAATATCTATCATTTGTTTACTGATATTTCAAAAGTCAAAAAAGAAACTGAATGACTCAAAACTACCTGTGCACATAAATACATGAATTATAGAATTTTTCATTTAGCCTCTCCTCCATGCCTATTCCTTTCAATTGTCTGTTACACCCACACGTGTCATGTCTTAATCTAGATTTTAACCTCTTCAGAAAAGAGACTGCCTTTACTGTGTACTTGTAAAGCACTGAACACAGAAAAGAGGAGCCCTGATCCCGATTTAGGTTCCTGGATGCTATCATAATAAAAATAACAAGTAATAACAATTAAGAAAATATGGTCCGACAGTTATCTATCCAGACATTTTGAATGCATCGTCGCTGGAGTATCTGAGCCCATAAAGCAAAATTATCTAAATCACTTGACAGTCAAATTTGAATGCCTTATCTCCAACAAGGCAAGGCAATTTTTAGTCTAAACTGAGATTGCCATTGGTTTATTTAAAGGAATATTATGGTCTTGATTTTCAAAAACATTTTGTAGAAGCCAACCTTTTGTATTAAGCATTTATTTATTTATGTGCAGGAAACGAGGGCTATTTTGAAAGTTACACTGTATGTATAGGCACATTAAAATTGCAAGATCATTTGGGAATTTATGAGCATGAGCTATTCAAACTTCCACACATATAGGCTCATAACATGAATGCCATGGAATTGCATATGCAACCATTTTGAGCTGAGGCCCAGTGAAAATCTGTGGCTTGCAGTAGAGTAGTAGGTCCAAGTACATATGTAAATCAGCGGGTGTGACATTAATATAGCTTGCTAGCACTTCACTTTTGCTGTCAATGGCTGAAGATATAAAGCAGCATAATTTTAATCCGTGACGATGTCTGGCTGGTTGTCAGATTGAGATCTCCCTCATCCTAAAATGGGTGACCTCAAGCACCAGTGTAAGGGAACAAACAACGGGTATTTTTAGTATATGTGATAATTCAGAGAGAAGTAGTGTAGGCAGAAAGGGCACTTCTATACAGCACCTCTGAATATTGTGTCTTGTTATCTCTTTGTCCCCCTTCCCACTTCTGCTTGAACCAAAGCCAATCAGAAGAAAGACTTACAAAAAGCAATGAAAAGGTAGTGGAAGACACACCTATACCCCTTCGGACAAGGATAACAGGATTAAGGAAACTCCCCTAGCCTTATTTGCATCAAAGAAAGGACAGGAAGGCATCCCTATTAGCATACAGAATGGAGAACAGAGATTCCAAAGCAAGAACCACACAGAACTTTGGGACCAGGAAAGAACTGTCTGATGGGGAATCTCTGCTCTAGATGTTAATGAACCCATGCCTGCACACACCCAGCTCAGTAGTTATCAGACCAATTCTAGCAATAAATTCTTTTATTGGTATCCAAAATACTGAAGCTGCCTAATTGCATTGTGAGCTCCCTCAAAGGAACACTGCCCATAGCCAGGAATCATCAGTTCCTATTGTCTAGCCTGAACAAAATAACTTTGGTACACTCCCGAGAGCCATCAGTTTACCCACAAACAAATCTAGTTTTCTCCCTTGAACCACTATTCTCTCTCTACAAAACCCCCTACCCATGCGCAAGTAAGTGCTCTGATGCCTGGATCCAAAATCTGATTCAGTTCCATTGCAACTTCATCTTCTCCTGACTGATCGTGCTGGGGGCTCTGCCTGTCTCCAGCACTCTGGACCCACAGCTACCACCACCACCTGGGATCCCCCATCGATTCAAGCTTCACGGAGTGGTGAGAACCTAACACTCTCTCTCTCTCTTTTTAGGTACAGCCTTCTGACCCTGACTTGTGAGATCAGTTATAGTTTTCTAAACCTGAGTTTTGTAATCAAATTTAAATTAGATTTAATATTATAACTGTTTTGTTTGTTTGGCTCCCCTTGTGTGGTTATTACCTGACAATAAATAATTTTCATGGTTAAGCTGGTTGCTTCTCTGTCTCTCTCTGCAGCAACGCTCCTCATACCTAAGCTAAAGATCCCTGCAGTGCCCAAAAATCCTGTGGTGTTTTCTAATCCAGTGGGTCACTACCAGAACAACTGTAATGTGAAAATGGGGATAGGGAAATGCTGAACTTGGGGCATGTGAGGGTGGCAGTTTGGAAGTGCTGCTCGACCCAGCCTGCTGAGTCCAGGGGCATGTGAGGGTCGGAGCTTGGAAGTGCTGCTCGACCCAGCCCGCTCAGGCGTACTCTCTTCCAGTGTGGGGCCCATGGCACGTGAGAGTAACAACTTGGAGGTGCTGTTCGACCCAGCCTGCTGAGTCCAGGGACATATAAGGGGTCATCTTGGGATTGGTGATTAACCCGCTCCTCTCAGATGCTCTCCGTTAATGTGTGTGTGTGTGTTCGTCTGATTCTGGGGCTGGAAGAACCCAGCCCTGGGGAACCTAGGTTCTGCAGGATAGCTCCATTGGGACAGAACTTGTAGAAGGGAGAAGTAGAGCTCCATATGAGAACACAAGTGACACAAGCAGTATATTGATAGAATTACAGAACCCCACCCCCACAAGAAGAGTAACCCTAATAAATGAAAAGGAGTACTTGTGGCACCTTAGAGACTAACCAATTTATTTGAACATAAGCTTTTGTGAGCTACGGCTCACTTCATCGGATGCATGTAGCTCACGAAAGCTTATGCTCAAATAAATTTGTTAGTCTCTAAGGTGCCACAAGTCCTCCTGTTCTTTTAGCGAATACAAACTAACACGGCTGCTACTCTGAAACCTAATAAATGAGTATACCCCAAAGTAACAGGCAAATCTGGTAACTGTCTGTGTAATCCAATGGCGAGTGAGTGCTACAGAACCCCTTCTGGGACACTCCATAAAGGGGATGAGTTTTTATAGTCCCCATCTAGGGAGCTTTGTCTCTTTAGTTCAAACTATATAAGCTCTTCCTTTAGCTCTGGAGGCCCTTGGTTGAATTCCCAATGTGTCAGCCAAGTCGCCATTTCTAATTTCCTGCTCCTCCACTACATTTGTATACTTTACCCTATTTATCAGAGACCTACTCACAATACTTCTCTCTGAATTGGCACATATATTGAGAGGGCCTGTTCGTCATTCCTTTCTACTGGTGCTTGAGGTCACGCATTTTAGGATGAGGGAGATATCAATCTGACAACCAGCCAGAAGTCATCATAGATTAAAATTATGCTGCTTTATATCTTCAGCCATTGACAGCAAAAGTGAGGTGCTAGCAAGCTGTATTAATGTCACATCCATTGATTTACATATGTACTTAGACCTACTACTCTACAGCAAGCCACCTATCATAGCTTTGCACCTGGAAAATCTTCAGAAATCGCACCCTATGTTTACAACAAAATGTGATTTTGTTAAGTCACCTGCTCCTCTTAATTAACGTTGCCCACACAAACACTACATAACCAAGGAACACCAGCAAAATTTCAGACACCTGAATCCTCCCATTTTAGACTAGCTAAGTATGGTTATATAATAGAGAACAGCGAGCACTAAATCATACACAAGTGCACAAGGGTCAAACAATCTACAGAGCTGGAGATAAAGTGCTTGTCAACCTGCACACAGCTAGGGTTTACACAATTTGCAGCTCAGTGAAGGCCTATTTGAAACAACATATGTTAACGGAATTCATCTCTGAAAACAGTTATATCTAGTTTCTAAACACAAAATTTAATATTAGATACTGCTGAAAATACAAAGAGAATGAACTGAAAAGCAAAGTCTGGCATAACCCCTTTTAATATATCATGAAAACATTTATTTAAAATAAAAGCCTAGTTTATATGAAGAATAAATGTATATGATTTTGCTAACATTCCCTGAATATTAAACACTAGATGGAGCAACTATGCTTTTTTATCAGGCCTTTCCTTTCCTCAAAGTACAGACTGTCTGCTTCATATTCATAGTTTGTCATTATATCCATAATAACACTGTGACAAATAGACTTTGCATGGGCATATTACATAGAATGTACAAAGTAATTTACCAAGTGGCACAAGAAAGGCTTCTTTACACAATATTCAGGGACATTAATAATACAAATACATATAAATGAAAGGTTTAGCAGCTAAAACTGGTTTGCCTTTTAAAAGCCTTAAGGGAGTAAAATATTGTTTACAGTTTATGTTCTTTTTGGATCATGCACCTGACCTGCACACTCCAGAATATGTCAATGACACCCCTCCCGCCAAAATGCTGCAATGCATCGTTCTATTTACTTTGGTTTTGTCTGACAATAGTCAATTATTTCTATTAACTGTTTTTAATGTATGTTTTTGACCCCAGTCTGTCTGTTTTGTTTTCATAAGGACAGGTCATTTCTTTTTAAAGAAAGAATCTCCCTGTCAACCACAACAGAACATTTCACATCCTTGGATCCAAACCAAATCCTTCTTGGGTTATAAATTAGTCAGTTAAAGGACACCCACACCTCTCTCCAAATGTGTCCTAGCAGCAGGTTTTTGGGGAGAAAGGGGAGACACCACAGCCTATTAACCAGAACACATTTTATAGCATAATGGATAGAGCACTGGACTGGGATTCAGGAGACCTGGATTCAATTCCCAACTTTGACAGAGTGGCAGCAGGACACTGGCACTTTCCGTGTGCCTCAGTTGCCCCATATGGAGATAATGATACTGACCTCCTTTGTAAAGTGCTTTCAGAACAGTGCATATAAAAGCTAGGTATTATTATCACTACTACCAGCAGTATCTTCTATCAAAGGAACAAATGGGCAGCCAACTCCACCACAATTCACAAATGCAGCATTCATGGAGCAGCCAAGCTTCCCATTCTTCCTCCTTGAAACAGAGACACTCAACTCATCTGCAAGGAGAACCTGAGCTGCAGCTTCATGATTTTATTTTTTAAAAAGAAACCTTCTACTCTTTTAAAAATAATATAAATTTAAAAATTAAAAAAACAAAAAAAAAATTGAAAGGAACTCTAGAGCACAACCATCTCTAATCTCCACTCTTTCACCAGTGCAGGTTGATTCTTCATTTTAAATATACTTTTTTATTTTTTTGAAACCAACAATATTTTATAAAGCTTTAGAACAGCAGAAGAGAGGCTGAGTCAGTTGGGAAGTACTATTCCCAAGAACATGCCACCCAAGGAAACGGGACACATTTGTATGGCAAATGGAGGAAAGTAACACAATATGGTTATGCACCTTCAGAAATTTCAGATAAGCACTCAATGTCTGGCTGCTTTTTTCAGCCCAACACAAACCTCTAACTCTTGAAGACTCTTTTCTAGCTCTTTCTTTTAATAAATGACCCCCTGTGAAAACTTGGTGAACATATATAGAATAATACATGGTATAAAGGAGAGAGCTAGGGGAACAGACAGATGTTCTTGATCTCATGGCAAAAGAACAAGGGGATAGTCAATGAAATGAAAAGGTGGCAAATTCTAGATTGCAGAATTCATTGCCAGTGGAAGTCAAAGATGACAAGAATTTAGCAATAAGGGACTGGACATTTTAGCAAGATTAAATTTGAGATTGAACATTTATATGGATAAAAAATATCCAGTCATCATCCACTTGATTTTTTTGAAAAAAAGATTAAACTTAATGCTTCAGGGTTTAAGCCAGTCTAACTATTAGAGACCAGGATAAGACCAAATAGGGAAGGGGGAGGGGCAGAATAGCCCACACCTGCCTACTTTAGGGCTCTTATAACTTCTTCTGAAGCATCTGGTATTGACCATAGGTGGCCCCGGAAACTGAAAAATGTCTGAGGCACCTAAGATACCCCACCCTGTACTGCTGCTCAGGGGAGGGCCAAACTAAGGTGCCAAGATGTCAGAATCTGTAACTGGGGACACAGATGAGACTTATTTCTCCCTGCTGCAGTGTGTGTGTGTGTGTGTGTGTGTGTGTGTGTGTGTGTGTGTGTGTGTGTGTGTGTGTGTGTGTGTGTGTGTGTGTGTGTGTGAGAGAGAGAGAGAGAGAAAGAGAGAGAGAGAGAGAGATGGCTACTCCTAAGAAAAATATACTCAAAGAAATGAAATGCGTTTCCTGAGGTCACTGATCATCCTCTATCCTAAAGGTGAATCCAAGAGAATAGCTGATCGACCAAAGATACCAGGGAGTATGGAAGCAGGTAGCAGGCCACCAGTCCTTCCTCACCAGAAGACAATACAAGGTAGGTTTGGATGGAAATGGGGCCTGGTCCTCAACTGGTTCAGATATTTTGGATAAGTGTCCAGACTTTTGAGACTTCTGTTCCCCATTATTAGATGTATATGGAGTTTCAGTTCGGTAGGTTGAAGCCATATAACATCACACTTTCCCATTTACTATAGCTGGTCTGTGTAACAGTGTACAATGTGCTTTTACGCTCTATTAGCAATTAAGTTTGTATGCTTTTTATTTTATTCCCTATAGAGGCACAGGTTAGACTTCACTGCAACCAGGAATTCAACAGCAAAAATCCTACTGACTTCAGTGGGCCCAGGATTTAACCAAACAATCAGTAATGCTGATCAGGAGACACTGGGGGATTTTGGTGGGAAACAATCTTGCTTATCTTCTGAAACAACAAAGCAGTAACCATTATTCTTTCTGTCTGAAGCTCATTTCCCTGTCTTCTCAACTTTTTTCCGAAGCTGCTTCCTGACTGGTTCTCCTCCTCTGGCACACTCTTGTGGAATATAAAGGAAGGAAGGAAGGGAAGGGGGTTTGTTAGTGGCAGTGCGAGTAGAAATACCAGAGGACAACCTCCACCCACATGGTAACCCAATCACAGGCCATCAACCTCTAGCTGTACATCAGTGGGCAAGTTCTAGGTCTCCTACTCATCAACCAGAGGTCCGTGTCATACAGGTAGTCTACTAAAAGGCCACCAGTGCACAGTTATGCTGAATGAGAGCCCACATAATATTTGTCCAGGGACTATGTAGTAATAACTACCATTCATAAAAATATACCTAGAAACCAATGTAGAAAAAAAGTTTGAAAGCAATGTAGATCATGTTAAACATATTAAAATAATGAATACTAGATTTTCTGTTTTCTCTCCTCCATATGTCAATTATATTTTCTACCATTAATTATCAAGAGAGACAATACCAATGCATGGTTAATAAACATGGACTCTGTCTCAGCAGGAGCAAAGTACTTAAGTTTGTGTCAACTCAAAACTAATCGGATCACAATTAAAAAAATCATCTGTTTACTAATGGAAAAGACATTGGCCCCAGGTATGTATGAGAAACCACAGTACATTTATTCTGAAATGCACTCTCTCTATCTTATCTAAAATTATGTTAGGGCATGATTTGAGATGAGAGCTACAGAATATCTCCAGGACTATATATTAGACTCTGATATATTCCTTTTTAAAAAACAAAAGATAAAACATACAGAACAGAATTTCTCAAATTTGTTTTTCAAAGGTTAAACTGTAGTGATATAGCTGAGAGGGCAACATACAGACAACTCCCGTCCTGCTCTCAACGAACAAAAAACAAAACAAAAAAAATCTAGTTTATTACTGTCAAAATACATCAATAAACTACACTGTTTATTGTAGAACTGGCACCATGCCTGCAAGTTATAATAGTTTGTCAATTCATAATTTGATAACATTTCCTGTTTTCTTTATAAATATTAATCATTTTAATATGTATCCCTGTCAGCTTCAATACTTTAGCTAGTTTAAGAGGCCATAGTTGACAAGCAGTACTCCCCTTTATAATTTTCAGTTAGTGTAATACTAGATGCTTCCACACATAAACAGTTGCTATAATCCAGCTAACATTTAAATTCCTGCTCTGGGATAATTTCCCTAAACACTGACTTCAGCTACATAGTCTGCATGTCCTAATCAATTCAACGCTCACTATTAGAGATCAAGAGAATGCTAATAGGAAAGAAAAATATGGACCAATACTGTGTATGTAATGGCTTGCAACCTTGGTTCATAGCTATAAATTAGTAAAGAGGCCCATTTAATCTTGGAGATCTACAGTATTTATGATGGGAAAGTGTCCCTTGGTTACTGGTGCTCTGTTTAGCCCAAATGATGGTCTCTGTAGGAACAGAAGTCTTCTTACTTCATATTGAGATTGAGAACTCCTTAACCATTCAGTTTGAGAAAAAAACAGGCAGACAGACAGAAAGTGAAAGGTACAAGAATTTTTTTTCCCAGAAATAAAGGAATTTTTAATTCATTTCTTTGTTTTCTCAATTTCAGAATTAAATAATTCTAGTATTTCCTGTGATTCTCATATGCTCATACAGTATCCAACACAATGGGGCCTCTGTGCTGATTAAAATGTTTGGTCACTACTAAATTATTAATAGTAATGAGCACATGAAAATAAAGTCTTCAAACGGTTCAGAGAGCAGATGCAAGAGCTTTGTGATTCAGAAAAGAATGCCCTTTTCAGCACCGCTCATTTGACTTTAACAAGTTAGGATCCATTATTAAAATAAACCAGTGGTTCTCAAACTGTGGGTCGCAACCAGTGGTGACCTGGAGCCGGTTCACACCGGTTCGTGTGAACCGGTTGTTAAATTTTGAAGCCGGTTTGGAACCGGTTGTTAAAGGGGCGGCCGTCCCGCCTGAGCTCCCATCCTGTCTGTCCTGCATGAGCTTGCAGCTGGGGAGGCTCCCAAGAAGAATTTTTACTCACCCGGCAGCACGGTGGGCCTTCGGCAGCACTTCGGTAGCGGGTCCTTCAGTGCCTCCGAAGACCCGGAACGAGTGAAGGACCCAAAGCCGAATTGCTGCCGAAGGCACGGAGCAACAAAAGGAACCAGTTCTTCAGCTTCTGGCAGCTCATCACTGGTCGCAACTCCGTTTTGATGGGGTCGCCAGGGCTGGCTTAGACTTGCTAGGGCCCGGTGCCAAAGTCAAACTCAAGCTCAAGGGCTTCAGCCCTGGGTGGCAGGGCTCAGGTTGCAGGCCCCCTGCTTGGGGCTGAAGCCCTTGGGCTTCAGCTTTGGCCCCTTGGCCCGAGGAGGTGGGGCTTTGGCTCTCCCGCCGCTCCCCAGGTAGAGGGACTTGGATGAGTTCAGGCTTCGGATGAGTTCAGGCTTCGGTCCCCACTCCTGGGGCCCTGTAGTATTTTTTGTTGTCACAGAAGAGGGTCACAGTGCAATGAAGTTTGAGAACCCCTGAACTAAACTAATTTATCTCATTTATCATCATTCCATTGTCATTTCATGGATATCTAGGACCCATGAAAAGAACAATTTTCAAATATCTTCAGAAGATACTAGACGTCAAAGTACAGGAAAGTTTTTCTCTAATTAACCTTGCTTTTGCACATATGTCTTAGGACACAATGGTTTCAATCTAACAAGACAGATCACAAATATTGGGTATATTTTATCTTCATAAAAATGTATGAAATGTATTTCAGTGAAGGAATCTAATAGTACCGAAAAACATTTTGCAAAAGAAGGAACAGCATAAACATTCTCTTCAAGAACGAACACAATGTGACTGCAACAACGGTACCTTTTTATTCAATAGATAAATCTATCTTGAAGTTTTGTATATCTGAGCACCTTTAGACAGGCTTGCAACCTAGTGGACTTTGAGTTTCTGGACCGTCTCTGAATTTCCTGCAGGATTCAGAATTATACTGCTTATCTTTGTGACAAAAATAAGTTTTAGGTTTGCAATGCACACACACACACAGTATGAGAGTATTAAGTCTATTCCTTCACTTTCTTCATCTACACAATTGTTAACACAAAGCCTGATCCAATGCCTACTGAAGTAACTGGGAACCTTTCCACTGATTTCAATGAGTGTTGGATAAGACCCTTAGTTCCAACTGAAGTGCCCAAATCTGCCCTCAGTTACACCTGGGATACATAGGCAAACCCTAAAGACAATGAGATTGCACAGGTGCGACTGAGGGCAACATTTTGCCTTGAAGACCTATATTACTACAATGATGCAGAAAGAATAAAAGAATAAAACCTGATTTTTCATATTCCAGCCTGAGTTTGCAGGACTATAACATGGAATTTTTATTTTTTTTTTAAACTAAAGGGTTTTTTTCCTCAAAGTTTTGAGCCACAATTGATGTGGAATGTCACAATGCCATTTCTAAGGACTCTTTTCAGAACAGAACCACACTAAGTATAGAAAATGTCATGCTTGTACTACAAATTATCATCTGTGGTGGTTCTTTGACTTAACAAAATAATATTACTTTAATATTAGCATAATACCTATTAAATATTCAGTACAATATCATAGTAATTTGTTGGAACTACTTGTACAAACTACTTCATAATCAGCCTGATAAAAACAAAGGTACTAATTAATTACAATACTACAGGCATATTGAATGTTTTTTCCACAGAAACCCCCTTCCCCAAATTATGCAAACATTCAAATGACAGTAGTTAATCTTTGTAGTCTTATCCAAACTTTATCACTGATCTTTCCCAACCCTTTAGTACTTCTCACCTCTTCCTAATTTCTGAATCCACTAGGATCTGCCTCTTCTTCTGTGGTGGAGGTGGTGGGAGTTCTTCTTTAGCATGCTTAACCAGGATTTGTTCTCTGGTGGTCACCATAGTTACAGTTTCCATTACAGTTGTCTGTGTTAGTGATGTCTGAGTGGCAGTGACAGCCTGTGAAATCTGTGAGACGTATTGAAACAGAGGTCACACAATGCTTGAAAGACTTCAATAAAGACTGGAGTGCCAACAGGAAATAATGAGAAACTGCTCCTGTCTGATCCTGGGTTGACCTTCAGAACAAAACAACACTGTATTGAACTCAAACCAAATTGTTTTATCTGACTCATGCTATGCGAATAAGACATCTAGGAAAGTCAATATCAAAATCAGAAGGAATCCTAAGTAGAATGTATTTATTGGTGCTTTATAAATCATGTCAAATGAACAAAGGAGAAAAAGCTAAAGCCTGTTTCATGAGAAAAACTACAGAAATATTATATAATATTTCTGTAGTTTTTCTCATGAAACAGTAACATTTTATAATAAGCTAAAAAAGTTGGTTCCTTCATTTTAAATATTTATTTCTTGAGAACTGACCAGGAATATATTTATTCGACTTTGATAAGATTTACTGCCTATTATTCTTTTTTTTTTTTTTTACTGCTTATTATCATTTTCAAATTGATATTTAATTCATGACAATTAAAACATATTTGTGGCAAAGAGCCATTAACTAATTTACAAGAAATCTTAGCTTGGAAAATATTTACTGTGATGCGAGTAAATGTATGACTGACTATGTTTCCATAATTAGAATCTAAGATTAATGGGATCATAAGTCCCACTAATGTTTACAAATATAAAACTGTAGATTAGTTTATTGAATATGGTTGAATACAGGTATTGAACAGGTCTGAAATACAGCTACATGCAAACAGGTGAGTTTAGAAAATACATGCTGCCCACTTCAGCTGGAGAGGGAATACAGAGATACTTAAGGTCACGGATAGGTCTTCCTATCAGTGATTTCAACAGGAGTTTTGTGTGCTTATGCAGCTTTTGGAATGATTAAGCTCTTGATATTTGGACCCATTGTTGTAATAATTGGGTTTACAAATTTACCCTAAGTATAAGCTCAACTGTGAAAAATAAGTGTAAGTTCTAAAATGTCACAGTAACATGTAATAACAAAAGTTGATGGGAAAAGGGACACACACACACACACAAAGAGAAAGAGAGAGACTGAATTACTCCCAACAAAAAAAGACCTATTGCTATAATTCAAGGACTGTGTTAAGATTATGCCTGGTAAGAACAGTGAGAGACCGGAAATCAATGACCCAGAATTGGTGGGTCAGAAATTAGGCCTAAGTGGGTGATAAAATGAGGGGATCCTTAAAATAAGAGACTTTGGAGAGAAAAACTGGTGACTAGAGCAAGCTTCACCACTATGGTTGCCTCTCTCACTGTTTCCTGTGACCCCTCACCTTCTTCACCCTAATCCTGAGAATGTCCTGACTAGACCAGACCTGATGACATCACCCTCTCCCCACTGGCTGCAGCTGAATTCCACCATCACCAGGGAAGTCAGACTTTTACCCTGCCCCACTCATGAGTCCTTTTCCTTCCCCACTTTATTTCTTTTCTCTCCCTCTCCTTTTGCCTTCTGTCTAACCATTGTCTGTCTTAGATGGCCAGAAGGATATATTTTGCGACACTGCTGTAAGTCTGTGACCAGAAAAGTAGCTAAAAGTGCTGTCCTAAACAACCCGATGCTGGTACAAGTTTGCCAGGTCTCAGGCTGGCTGATAAGACCGTGCTGGGCCTGTGTTTCTCTAGCAGTGACTTTGCAAATGAAAGTCAATGCCAGAAACAGAAGCTGCATTTTCTACTTTTGCTGTTCTTGTCTCTCCTCTGGTGTGTGCATTTGCCCTAGGCGAGGTCTACAATACAGATTTATATCGGTATGACTATGTTGCTCAAGGGAGTGAAAAATCCAACCCCCTGGGTGGTGTAGTTACACCGACCTAACCCTCCACTGCCTACCCCATGTAGACAGCACTATGACGACAGGAGAGCTTGTCCTGCTTGCACAGTTACTACCTCTTGGGGAGGTGGAGTAACTATGCCGGCAGGAAAAGCTCTCCTCTCACCCTAGCCGCATCTTCACTAAAGCGCTATGACAATGCGACAGCTCTGGTACAGCCATGCCGCTGTAGTGTTGTACATGAAGACAAGCCCTTCTATCGTGTTCTAGAAAATGGGATCAGACTAACAGCAGCCGCAGCTGCTCCACCCCATCTCAACTAACAACTCCTTTTCCCAAAAGGGTAGTTATTCCCCACCTAAGAGACCGTCAGACAGGTTTTTTTCCCTCTCTCTTTCTTCCTAAAGACTCTCTCCAGCTAAAAGGAAAGGGAACAGCAAGGGATGCTGTTAAAATGAAAGACCCTTAATACTTCACAGTTCCAATGATGTAGCTGTTTTCTATATCTTTAATAAAAGGTGAAAAGAAAATTAAATGCTGTGATTGCCATGGTACTAAGCAGGCTGAGCTCTCTGTATACCAAACCCCAAGTACTGTTTCATATTGGACAGTTTTGGGGTCACGTTAACACCACTGACTCTGTGGGCCCCTATATTCCATCTAAATTAATATCACTTCATGCCATTACACAGGTTCTCATTGAAGCAGGGAAGTGTCCTGCCCAGTCCGTCAATCAAGCAGAGAAGGCACATTTCTTCCTTGTTCCTGCTAGCTGATTTGTAAGGGAGTTGGATGTCTCCTAGACCAGCTGATGGTTCAAGGAGCTGTAGCAGAATATAAAGATAAGGTCTGGCAAGGTAGCCAAAGTAGCACTGCTGCATGAAGATCTAGGGTTTTTAAGCCATGTTCATCCCCTTGTTATCGGTGTTCTCCTATTCCCAGGGGCAGGGATCTGTGTCTCAATCTCCAAAAAGTTATGATGCTATATAAATGTATAGCAATTTGTCATACATTGCACAAAGCTCCCTGAAGATCCCAATTAAAGAAGAGTATGTTCCTATCCCAATTATTGGGATATTGGTGTTCAGTTCAGTTATAAAGATACGGCATATCAGACGCTCTTTTTCTTTCCTTAGCTCCACCCCACTGTCTTTCCCCATGGAGGGAACAGAGTAATAAGGAAGGGGCCATACACTTGTTACCAGTCATTTTCTTTTTATGAAATACTATTAATAAAACCAAACAGTATTCCTCCCAAAACTGCCTAATCTCCCACCTCCATTGAGGAAGTGGGAAAATTCAACTGTTATTTGTCCAATCTATGTCGGAGCGGGGAGAGAAAGGGAAATTCCATTCTATTTATGAAACTGGTAATCTGTTTTACTTACTGTACATAATTTAGCACAGGTAGGACAACTGCAAGGGGGCTACATGCCTTTAACCTCTAGCAACCCCAAGCTAAATGTATTTTTTTCTGTTAACTAACAAAGAGTTAACATATTTTTACATAAGAACATAAAGATGGCCATATTGAATCAGACCAATGGTCCATCTAACCTAGTATCTTTGGTTCCAACAGTGGCCAATGCCAGGTGCTTCAAACAGAATGAACAGAACAGGGCAATCATCCAGTAATCCATCTACTCTTGTCCAGTCCCAGCATCTGGCAATCAGAGGCTTTTAGTTACAAGGGGAAAAATTCTGTGGTCTTTACTCAAGCGAGTGCCAACAATTTGGCACAGATTGCAGCAGAGACCTTTTTAGCTGTATTTGAATGTGGTGTATTTATTGGAATTGGTGGTATATTGGCACTATCACCTGGCAAATATCTGTGCTGAACAACTGCTATAAAGTACTTGTTTAAGACAAGCCCTTTATTTTACTTCTTAAATTGCTTCCAAAGTATATAGTATATATTTTTAAATTGCATCTCTCTCTTGCGCTCCTAGGTTACATGCCATGGCTTTAGTGTGCTCAGATATGACACAGTAGATCACAGCAATGATAAAGCAGCAAGTTAAAATGAAATACTACTTTATAAAAACTAACACTTTTTTTAAAATGAACTTGCACAGCTCTGAAATAAATAAATTCAGATCAAACCTCTGCTATCTCAGGTTTTATAAAGTTTGCAGATGAAAAGATGAGGGGATCACGTGTTATTTTAAAGCTGTCATTTAAAAGCACCCAAAATCATTGTTTCGTCCTCATGTTCATTTGGGACCATACCCTGCCATCACTCTACACGCAACGCACTTACTAAACTCGGTGAAAGTTTTACCCCAAAATCAATATCAGGATGTTTCTGACAACTTAAGGCCATATCCTGTCATTGTTCCATGCGTAGATCAATTGCAGCTTACAGGGAATAAAATGCAAGACAAAGAAGAAAGCATAACTGTATTCTACTAAATATTTCCCCAGCCTGTAACCAATTGTAGAGTAGTAACAGCTTCAGCTGCTGGTTGGAAACTGCTTTAAACAAAGCACGCCGTGTAATTACCATATGTTCACAAATGTCAGATCACAATGCATAAAATGCTGTGGGGTCTGATGATTTACATCTTCAAACCGTGAAAAATATTTATATGCTTAATCAACAAAAACAGAGGTGAAACATGTGCTTTGAAAGAAAACTGAACTATTAATTTGGAGCTCATAATTGTCTAATTACCAACATGGTGTGGGGGTCGGAGTTAAGGAAAGCTGGGACTTGTATCTAAGGCCATTTTAATGTCATGTTGAAGTTCAGAAACATTAGTTAGATACATTTTTATATTACTACTCTCAATCAGATAAGAACTTTCAGTAACTCTACTTACATACCAACAAATGACTCTTATATTCTTCCCCAGAGGAATAACTTATCTCATCACTAAAGTAGTTTGCTCCATGACTAATTCAAGGGTGTCCCAACCAAATGCAGAACAGCTTCGTTGTCTTTCTAAACCCCTGAAGTACAGATGTCAAACTGAGAAGAGAAACTATGGCTTGGACTTTTAACCCATTGTTACAGAGTCAGAGCTGTGTGGAAGAGTCAGATGACGCATTACAGAAAGAAGCGTTCAACCTACTCTATCAGAATAATATCTGTGGGCCTATCTTAAAAATGTATGCAAAGTAAAGGTGCACCTGCTTTTTGAGTAGGAAAACATCAAATCCCCACTTCATTGTTATGGAAGCATATACTGTGTGTGCGCACATGCGTGTACAAGTGTAATATTTTGGGAGTTTAGTACCATGTTTGTTTTTGTATTGTAGAACAACTTTAATGCTACTATTTATTAGTGTAGGCATCTGGCAATGCACTCAGCTGTGGTATACTTGTAACCTCCCTTCACTGTTGGAACTGTAATTTGGTCTCTAATCAAAAGCATGAATATGTTTAAGGAATGGTTGGGAGGACACAGTTGGGTCCCCCCCCCAATTAAAAAAAATGGCTGAGGGGATGTTGCTTAAGTAGCATCACTAATTTAGGCAGAGCTACAGCAAAAATAGCTGAAGTTTGAAACTTGACATGATTATAGCCCTCTGCGAAGACTATTGTCCTTGATCAGTTTGAAAAACTGTTTTGAAAAAGTTATAAACCTTTGAAAATAGCTACTGAGCAAGTACAGTATATTTCTCATGAAGGCCCCAATCCTGTAGGCTAATCCATGGGGCAAGACCAATTGGAGTTAATAGGACTCTGTGCAGGTGCAAGGGTCTGTCCATATGAATACCTTGCTTTATCACAGCCTATAACTATAAAAGCATTTTAAAAGAAATACAGTGCACTTGCATGTATAATCTAGTTAAATACTCATTTTTCAGAGCTGCTTTATTGACTTTATAACTTCTGAGCCAATCATCTTCAAATAAGACTTGTTTTGTAGCTCTCACTGAGACTCAAAAAAATCAAGCAATGTCAAGACAACAGATCTGAAACTTTAAAATCAGCAAAATTGAGTTTGTCTTAAAGCTAAGTGGAAGAACCTGAATATTTAGAATGACAGCAGGCTTTAAGGTCTGAGTCTATCTAAAAGTGAAATTTGTCCCATGACTTGCTGATTTTAAATGCGCCAAACTTTGAAACACACAAACTGATTTTCTTCAAACGTGACTTCATGTTTAACTACATTGTTATCTATCATGTGGTATCTATAAGTGACACTTACATTGAAGATAATTAGTCACATTTATCCTGAATTGGGAAGATCTTCATCAAAATCTGATCCCCATCACTCCTTGTGTAACTTTCAGATCTTTACAGGCAGCCTTCCTGCTCTATTCCAGCTTCCCTATTGTTCCTACAAATGTGTTTGCTTGTTGTTGTTGTTTTTCTTTTGGGGGGAGGGAAGGGGCAGGACTTATTTATTTATTTATTTAGGTTGAAATTTAAATTGCTCCAAGGCCTTCAGTTAGGGTAGAAGAGAAAATGATGCTGAGGCTACTTTGTGCAAACACAGCCTCTACCCTTGAACCCTCACCACGAACAAAATCCCCACAGCTGAAGTTATCCTGGCATCATAAGCCTGAGTTTACTCTAGCTCACAGACTTTAAGGGAGCACAAGTTGTCTTAGATCCACACATGAAGAGAAAACAATGCATTGCATTGTACTGTGTTCTCTTGCGAAACATTATGTGACCTTGTAATTAGACTGCATTAGCGTGCATACAGTGAAGACTGAAGACGTTTGTAAGTAAGGTTGTGCACTCGAACTTTCACTTCACCTGACTTTTGGGTGTCTTACTGTGCATCATTGACTTTAAACTGTTTTTTCCCTCAATTAATTTATTATTCTGTTAATATGTTAATTTTTATTGAGCACATCTCACACTGTGGCAAGTAGCTAATATAAAAAAAAATCATCATTCATCCACTAGAAGCATAAGGTTTTGGTTTTTTTTTTCCCCAAACAAATAAAGTTCCATTGTAGTCAATATTGAAGTAATTGCATAAAGCTTCAGTTAACAACAGGATATACTTTCTTATTAACTTGCAACACGGAGAAGACTATAGTGAGTTGCCTAATGCCCATCTTGTGATTAAACAGATTACAAACTCCCAGCTAATTGTCTAATTTTCTTTTTAAGAACATAAACTTTCACCGTAGTTTTCTTGTTGGCTAACCAGGGAAATGAATTTTACTAAGACACACTACTTGAATTCTTCACACCCAGCACTAGATTTTTGTGCAGTGCAATGAGTGTGAACACACGATAATTATACCGTGGGTAAAAGTTACAGAAGTATTTAAGTGACTCAGCAGTCCAAGTTCCATTTGAAAAAAGTGATTTAGGCATGTAGTTACTTTTGAAAATTTTATCCTGGGTGCCTTCTTTTAAGAACAATCAACAGCTACCAGTTGCAACTGTGGTAGTTGCTGAATGAAGATGACACAAAAATCAAGCATCTTTTGTTAATATTTATTTCTTATTGCTTCTGATCCTGCATGCCCTCAGCTCGCAGAAATTGCACTGAAGTAAACTCGACTTCTGCATGTTGCAGGCTTGCAAG
This sequence comes from Eretmochelys imbricata, assembly GCF_965152235.1. Lineage (NCBI taxonomy): Eukaryota > Metazoa > Chordata > Testudines > Cheloniidae > Eretmochelys > Eretmochelys imbricata. The sequence continues at coordinate 150,050,546 of NC_135572.1, forward strand.
ATCAGGCCCAATGTTGGGGTGGGGAGGGGGCAGGAGTATTATCCATTCATGATCTTACAGAATAGATGACTAAATTAAGTCCATCATGTTTTTTATTCCTGTAAACATGAAAGTATCAATGTCTATAGGGGAGACAGGAGGGGTGGGGGGAATTGGAGTGTTAAGAGATGAGGAGACAACCGCCATCTTTTAAACTAAGAATAAAGAACCAAAATTTCAAAATGATCACAGCACACCTTAAAGCCAGGGGGAATTTGGCTGGCTGGACAAATGAAGGGAACAGTTCTTTATGGCTGCGGGAAGGAGGGGAGAGAGGTCAAACTGCTGCAAAAGGGGAGAAAGGGCCAGCATGGCGACACTAACTCATTCCTGGGAACCGGAGGGGTAGAAGGGTTTAAAAGGGCAGTCCAGTGTGGTGAAGCCCCCTTTCACATGGAGCAGGCTGAGGCAGCCCCCACCCTCCCTCCCCTTTAGGTAGTGAAATACCAGCTTTAGTTAAGACCTGCTGTGGGCATTGCTCTAGCTCCTTTTTAGGGGGGGCTGGGAAGGAATTTTTCCAGCAACAGCAGATTGGCCTAGGTCACCTTCCCCACAGCAGATCCAGGGAGGGCTTTGTTGACATGTGGCATGAAGGGAGTTAGGCTGTATGTCGCAACTGATTACGTAAGTGTGGGGTAGATGTCTAGTGCAGGTACTCGGTAGGGAAGGGACACAGTGACCAGATAAATGGCCTGGTAAAGGACTTTAAAAGGAGGTGTTGGTTAAAGGAGCAGAACAGGAGTTGGGGGGTTGAATGGTATGGCATTATAGCCCACCTTAACCCTCCTACAAGGGTAGATGGCAAGATCCCAGACATGGGTTGGCTGGGGGACCTGGATGGAAAAAAAAAGGGGAGGGGGGACTGGCAGAAACCCCCCAGGTAGTTACTGAACGATCACGGATTTACCCGCACTGTACACTTTTATCTGCTGGGTAGTCCCAGACATCTAATAATAAAGTTGTGGCCTGATTAAAACCATATCAAATGTTTCCTGTCCTTCTTTTGGTATAGCCTGACAATGACCTCCAAATTATGCATACAAAAACGGTGTGCCCAGCACTTGGTTGTATTAATATTGAGGATGAGGTTTTGACAGTTTGGACGATGTGTCTTCAATGCATGTGTAAAGTAACAAATATTTTAGGGTTGTTTCAGTACTCATGTTTTGGGAGAAAAAAAAAAACAATTTATGAAAAATGTATCATTTATTTATTGTAGTTTATCACTGCAGTTTTCAGTGGAGCAACTAGGATGCTGATTTTCATTTTAGTTTACAGGACTTATAGTTTGTGATTACTGAATGGTCATTCTAAGGATCTATTACTCTCTAGAAGTATGGAGCACAGCACATGTAATTTTGATCAGTTTAATGCCTAGTTCCTCATATTTTAATAGGAATTGTATTTATCTAAACTAGATTTATAGTTCAGCACTCATTAACTATGATACATAAGGGGTATTATGAAAGGTAAAAGAGCTGAGGAAAGTCATAACTGTGTGGATATGTTGTAAGATCTCAGAGATCAGGATATCAATTATTACTGAAATTTAACAACCAGCATTTGTGGAAGTAGAATGATTTTCAGAAGTTTGAGTACAGTTACATATTTTGCTAGTGGATGGAGGCAGTGCACTTATGCATTTCTCTAGTGCATTGAGGGATCCCATTCAGGGCCACACACAACTGTGGCCTTGAGATCCCCTGAGCATAAAGGCTACTCAGATCCTGGCTAGCACAACTAGCAGCCCTAGTCACCCATTAAAGAGACAAGACCAGGCCCTCATGTCCACTCGTCATGTACTGACCAGCAAAGCAGCCCAGGCTGAAGGGAAATGCTTGTTACACCCTAGAGGATGTGTTCCCTGGTAGCTTCAGGAAGCCTTGAGCCTGCGACTCACTACCTCCTGCAATTCCTTATTGAGGTCATGTACCCCAACACAGCTCCAAACTCTGGGCTGTCACTTTAATGCTAAACTGCCACAGGATTTTTGTCTGGATAAAGACTATAGGTTGGAGCCCAGTGTAAATACACAAGTAGCAAATCCAATCCTCAGCTTCTATAATTACATACTCTGTGGAGCACAAATGATTATTTTAACTCAAGTTGCCAAGCTGAGGACTAGCAATTGCATGGGATTGTAACTTCCACCCCCCACCTTGCTCTTCTCTTTACTCCTCCCCCAAATGAATTTTGTCTACTTCAGCTAATTTAGTAGGAACACAAGAGCTGGGCAAAATAAATGACTCAGGGATTTTAGATTAGAGGAAGGATGCTGTTGATCACAGGTGTTCCAGATCATTGCAGGAAGTTTAACCAATCTGATTTTATTATTATGCTCTTTTTAACCACTAGGAGGCAGAGAATTTCCCTCTGTAAACTATACCCACTGCAATCCTGGAAGGAACAAATTGCAGTAGCTAACATCAGCTTTCTTCTTCCATAAATGTCAGTATTACTTTTTTATTTCCTTTATTATCTTAATTGTCTCAACTTTCAGATATCTACATGACCTCCCTACCTGCCTTTTTAATCCCTTTTATTATGTAACCTACTTGTGTTTTACTGTCCCTAGAGGTCCAAACTAGGCCTATTTTTGGAAAAGCTTCTCATCACTGCTAATCTAAATTCTGTTTAGATTAACAATGTTAATGTTAACAAATTTGGGACCACTCGTGTACCTGGCCCATCTGTTTCTCATTGCATTTGCAGCATAGAGTCATTTAGACCTGCTCAAAGAATGTTTACTGACAGTACTGAAAATGAAGTGAGAAACCAATTGGTCATCTACAGTGCAGTGATACCAATATTAGCAACATTGGTGGAACAGAAATGGTGCTAGGAACCATTGTGCAGGTTGAAGGGTACACAGGCTGGGCAAGCCTAGATTACTGGGTTGGAAAAACTCCAGCAGCAGGTCTGCACTCCCATGGCTATTAGTGGAGCTGCACACAGTGGGAGATTTTCAGAAAAGTTAATTGCAGACAGAGCCTCTACGGCTGAGTTTCTCCACCTGCAAAACAGGGAAAAATAAGATTCCCATCTACCTGGGGAAGCTTAATTCACTAATGTTTGTAACGGCCTTTGAGAATTTCAGATGTAAGATGTTACAGAGGTGGAAAATGTTAAAACTAGAGCTAAGTGATTAAAAAAATTAATCATGATTAATCGCATTGTTAAACAATAATAAAAACACATTTATTTAAATATTTTGGGATGTTTTTCTACATTTTCAAATATTTTGATTTAAATTACAACACAGAATACAAAGTGTACAATGCTCTCTTTATATTTATTTTTATTACAAATATTTGGATTGTAAAAAACAAATAAATAGTATTTTTCAATTCACCTAATGCAAGTACTGTAGTGTAATCTCTTTATCATGAAACTTGAACTTACAAATGTAGAATTACGTAAAATAAAACAGCATTCAAAAACAAAAAAATATAAATTTTAGAGCCTAGAAAGTCCACTCAATCCTATTTCTTGTATAGCCAATTGCTCAGACAAACAAGTTTGTTTACATTTTCAAGAGATAATGCTGCCCACTTCTTGTTTACACTTGTGACATTGTAAATAAGAAACAGGCAGCATTATCTCCCATAAATATAAACAACCTGGCTTGTCTGAGCAATTGGCTATACAAGAAGTAGGACTGAGTGGCCTTGTAGGCTCTAAAGTTTTACATTATTTTGTTTTTAATGCAATTATGTAACAAAAAATCTGCATTTGTAAATTGCACTTTCACGATTAACAGATTGCACTATAGTACTTCAGTGAGGTGATTTAAAAGAATACTATTTCTTTTATTTATCATTTTTACAGTGCAAATATTTAGAATCAAAATAATAATATAAAGTAAGCACTGTCCACTTTGTATTCTGTGTTGTAATATAAATCAATATGTTTGAAAATGTAGAAAAATATCCAAAAATATTTAATACATTTTGATTGGTATTCTGTTGTTTAACAGTGTGATTAAAACTGAGATTAATCACCATTTATTTTTTTAATCATGATTACTTTTTTTGAGTTAATCACATGATTTAACTTCAATTAATCAACAACCCTAGTTAAAATAGTTATATCCTCCACTGAACTGAACTGAACTGAACTACGGTGGAGTCCTGGTTCCAGGTAATCAAAGAGCTGTATTTATTTTTATTAGTATTTCTAAATATATGCTAGTTCTATGCATTTATGGGTAAAATATGGTAATTTCAGTAAATGTAAGTTATATAGCTGGTCAAAACAGTTTTGACAAAACAGTTTTCCATTGGAAAACAATTTCATCAAAATATTTTGTGGTAACATATCCATTTTTTATGACATTTTCAATGGGAAAAAAAGTCTAAATGAATCATTGAAACATTTTGTTTTGATAAGGAAAAATGTTTCTTTTAACTGTATGATTTTGATTCACTTTGTTTCAATGTTTATATTATATTAAAACTTTTATTATTATTCTAAATTTGAGAGAGAAAGAGAGAGAGAGTGTACTTAATGCAATGTAAAATCAAAAATCAAAACAAAATAATTCTATTGTTCCAAATCAATTTTGGGGGAATTTTTGTTGCACAGGAAATTTTAAATTTCAACTCCCCTTCTCAATTGGAACAAAATAAAATTGTAATTTTGGACTTTCCCACAGAACAGAAATTCCAATTTCCATCTAGCTCTAGTGAATAGTAGTATTCATGTTAATTATTAAGTGGCTCTATGGATTGAATTAATTAGTTATGATATTTATTAAGGGCAACACCAGAAATGGGTGCATTGGTGGTAAGCAACAGTATTATACAGCTATCATGAGAGGGCATGTGGCAAAGGGAAGCTAGTCAGATGCAGTTAATACTGAGGATGCAGCAGAAAAGTGGCCACACAAGTACAGAAAAAAGAGGAAATTAATATATGTATTTGGATCATGGAATATTATTTGAAGGAGTCTGACTCCCAGTTCTAGATCTCCTTCCTGCCATCCTAGCTGCTGGTTTAAAGCATCTTGCTCAATGCTGGTATAAGACAAAGAGATGGATCAGAGGAAATTAGCTGAGGCTCAGTCCAGTCAAGACTGATGGTAGGTCAAAGAAAACAACTGAAAACTTGTGCAAAATTATGTCATCCCTGCCACTTGCCATTTGAGTTCACAATTTTGAAGTATTAAATCCACACTTGCTTTTCAATGATCACAGAGGAGAAGGGAATAATGTGGCTTTTTTTTTTACATTTGTACTTGGACAGGAGGTTGCAGTTTCTCTGTCTGATATGGACCTTGCTACTGTGATTCATGGCATTGCTGATTTTCACAATGTGTTCTACATAGGGCTACCTTAAATCCGTTCATAAATCATGGTGCGGAATGCACAGTGATGTATCAAGATACTATGAGCATAGGACACTAGTTTGCCATGATCTACATTGACCTTTTGGTTTCCAGGTCGATTTCCAGGTGTTGACTTTATTTTATAGAGCTCTATGTGGCTTGAAATCTGCCTACATTAGGAAGCATATTTGTCTTGTGTGCTGCTGCCACAGATTGAAATCAGTGGGGCACCTGACTTGAGCCTTCTTAGATTAATAGAGAGAGGACTGTTGCTGGCAGGGTATTCTCTGTGAGGACCTCTCAAAATTGGAATATTCTCCTCCTCCCTCCCCCTTGGTCTGAAATCATTTACATGTTCTGACCTTCAGGAAATACTGTAAATTATGGGGATATAACTTTGGCCTAAAAAATAAAACCTGACTAAGAAGCCGTGTAGTGAAAAGATTTTCAAGAGTCTGACAAATAGCAGCAAATCTACTTCAGGCATTTGACTGACAAAGCATTTAACTGTCATCAGCTGATAGAATGATAGTTATGACAAACCTGCTTAGAATTGCTCTCCAGCTTCTGCACAAGATTATCCCAACGCTGGGCAAAGTTTTCCAGCCGACCTTCCAGCTTTTGAGCCACTGCTTTATTCTTTACTGCTGACAGGAAGTCCTGCATAAGTGAGCTCAGCTTACCCATTGTTTGTCTTTTCATTTCTAGATCTCCTTTTAGGATCTGTTAAAAAACAGAAACCATTCAGACGACATGCTGGTAATTCAGGAGAGATCTATATGGAATTGAATATGGATAAGAATCGTTCATATAAATTCCTATTTTCAAGATTCTTGTTATAAGAAAAGTTCCTGGTAAGATTGACAAAGTGGAATGGACATGTTATAGTTTACAAGGCAATAAAACATGACAGATGGTGCAGGTCCAGATAGCATGCCTCAGGTGATGTTATAAGTCACAAAACCAAAGGCTGTGTGACTTTAACTACCCTAAAAGTGCATCAATGTTAACAAATATCAAAATTAGAAAATAGTATTTTTCAAGTTTTGCTATACTTTGTGTCATATTGGTTATTTGAGCTGGCCAGGAAATAATTTCATTTCGGGGTGGGCGGGGGGGGGGAAGGAAATGAGGTTTTGGAAAACATTTCATACTGACCCAGGACTAAAAGCCAAAACCTTAACATTTTTCATGGAAGTGAAGTACTGCTGTATTTTGTTTCAGACACTCTGAAATGTTCCCTTCTGCAGAAACATGTAAACAATGTATACTCCTACTGTACTCTCAGGCTCCCATGGAAACTTACCTGAGCTCCATTAGAAATTTCAACAAAATGTGCCACATTCCCATGGAATCTTTCCATTTCTATGAACTGACATATTCCAATGGAAAAATGTTCAACTGGAAAATTAATTTCCAGTCATCTATACTAGTTATATTTCTACTGAACTTTACCCCTAACAGAGTTACTGCCCACAGACTGTACTCACCAGCACCAAATTCTGAAATACTTACTCAGTTACATAGTACCCTATTCCAGGAGTGTTCATACTGAGTTCAAAGGGACTAATCCTAGTATAAGGTACTATTCAGCACAAGTAGGAATTTCACAATCTGGCTTCACATAGTTTCCTGAAACATATTAGCACTCACTGACATAAGGCACAATATATAAACACACAGTGGAAAGGAATACTTACTAACTTTTACAAAAAGCATCCAATCTGTTATGCCATTCAGAACTCCACACATACTTATGTTAGACTCCGGTATTTACCATGTCTGTCTTAACAAGCTTTCTCATAAAATCATGAGAGTAGGCAACATGGAACCAGGTCTGAAACAAAGCATAGCCTACACAGACAGCGACATACTGCCTTGAATTGTCCGGGAGGCTTTGCCTGACTCTACCCTACTGGCGCACATGAGTAGCAGAAGCTGGACTGTGAGCCACCAAAAAAACATGGTTCCTGATCATTGCCATTGAAAGGAGAACCAGCACTCACATGTGATAACTGGGGCTAGGAAGCACCATGTTAATGTGGCTATACCTGTGCAAAGGGAGTAAAAAATGCTATCACCAGTAAAAGCGAGGGGGAAAATTCCAATTTGGTAGAGTTTTACATCCACTTCACATAGGTGTAAATGGCTACATAGGGCGCAAGTCAGTGAAGAATCAGGACCCAGGTCTCTATCCTTTATCATTTAGGAAGCCACCTGCTGCTCCCCAAAGGCCTCATAGGGATTGTTCTAAAATTTCAATTTGGATCCTACTGTAGACAAATCTTCGGGGTTCTGTGACAGGGTGCTGGGCAAAGGGTTGCTAATTAATCTCTGTCATGCCAGCTCCCATTTAAAGGAATAAAGTAGAGCTGGCTGGAGATAACCTGGCCCTAACTGGGGAAGCAGAGACAGCTGTCACCTAATTAGCCTGAGGCTGTATAAAAGCCTCCAGGGAAGGCAATGAAGGGGGAGCTGAAAGAAAGGGAAAAGGCAGGGAGTAGAAGCAGCTCTTTGTCCCCATCTGCCTGCAGATGGTGAAGGGCCAACTGTACATGGTGAAAGGGTGGTGGGAACAAGCCTGTAAATAAACTGCATCTGTGGTTACTAGCCCCAGGGTCTCAGAGTGACTTTGTGGACCTAGCAGAGGCAGGAGCTAAGGGGGCCCTGCCATGCACTGCTACAGGTTCCTTGGCAGTGATGGGTGGGAGTTACTCTTTCCAGTTTTTCTGGCCTGAGAGAAAGGAGCTGTGCTTTTGAATCACCTACGTAGTCAGATCAGGCAGAAGCCTGCAAAGGAAGAGGTCATGTGGTTAAGGTACAGAGAGGAAAGGTGGGAGGCATAGTGTAATAAGGTGGCTTGCCCCCTGAGTGGGGGAGCCTGGGGCTAAGACAACCTGGTTACAAACTGAGCCCTACCTATAGGGAATCAGGCAATTCCCCATAAAGAGCAGAAGGTGGCAGCAGTAATGGGAACAAGAGCCAGGCTTGCGTGGTGATAAAGCCTAGCTGGGGAAAGGTTTGGAAAGACAGCCAAAAAGAAAGCTCAGAATGTAAGGAAAGCTCAGAGACTCTCATACCCAACAGGGAACAAACTGAGAGATGCAGAGGGTAACTTAAAAGGCTGGGTAGAAAGTGGTCCAGGGAAAACTGTTCTGTGTGTAACAGAGGAGACCTAGCTGTTCAATACGTGGCCCTGGAGGGAACCTGGAGTAGAGGATGGGATTATGTTCCCCTGTTGGACCCAATGAAGAGGCATAGAAGCCCACCACAAGTTTTACAGAGTTTAGCAAGAGGACTCCACAGCCCTCTGTGGAGATAGAGGTGGTTAGGGACTATTTAGAAAAGCTGGACGTGCACAAGTCCATGGGGCCGGACGAGTTGCATCCGAGAGTGCTGAAGGAATTGGCGGCTGTGATTGCAGAGCCATTGGCCATTATCTTTGAAAACTCGTGGCGAACCGGGGAAGTCCCGGATGACTGGAAAAAGGCTAATGTAATGCCAATCTTTAAAAAAGGGAAGAAGGAGGATCCTGGGAACTACAGGCCAGTCAGCCTCACCTCAGTCCCTGGAAAAATCATGGAGCAGGTCCTCAAAGAATCAATCCTGATGCACTTGCATGAGAGGAAAGTGATCAGGAACAGCCAGCATGGATTCACCAAGGGAAGGTCATGCCTGACTAATCTAATCGCCTTTTATGATGAGATTACTGGTTCTGTGGATGATGGGAAAGCAGTGGATGTATTGTTTCTTGACTTTAGCAAAGCTTTTGACACGGTTTCCCACAGTATTCTTGTCAGCAAGTTAAGGAAGTATGGGCTGGATGAATGCACTATAAGGTGGGTAGAAAGCTGGCTAGATTGTCGGGCTCAACGGGTAGTGATCAATGGCTCCATGTCTAGTTGGCAGCCGGTATCAAGTGGAGTGCCCCAAGGGTCGGTCCTGGGGCAGGTTTTGTTCAATATCTTCATTAATGATCTGGAGGATGGTGTGGATTGCACTCTCAGCAAATTTGCGGATGATACTAAACTGGGAGGAGTGGTAGATATGCTGGAGGGCAGGGATAGGATACAGAAGGACCTAGACAAATTGGAGGATTGGGCCAAAAGAAATCTGATGAGGTTCAATAAGGATAAGTGCAGGGTCCTGCACTTAGGATGGAAGAACCCAATGCACCGCTACAGACTAGGGACCGAATGGCTAGGCAGCAGTTCTGCGGAAAAGGACCTAGGGGTGACAGTGGACGAGAAGCTGGATATGAGTCAGCAGTGTGCCCTTGTTGCCAAGAAGGCCAATGGCATTTTGGGATGTATAAGTAGGGGCATAGCGAGCAGATCGAGGGACGTGATCGTTCCCCTCTATTCGACATTGGTGAGGCCTCATCTGGAGTACTGTGTCCAGTTTTGGGCCCCACACTACAAGAAGGATGTGGATAAATAGGAGAGAGTCCAGCAAAGGGCAACAAAAATGATTAGGGGTCTAGAACACATGACTTATGAGGAGAGGCTGAGGGAGCTGGGATTGTTTAGCCTGCAGAAGAGAAGAATGAGGGGGGATTTGATAGCTGCTTTCAACTACCTGAAAGGGGGTTCCAAAGAGGATGGCTCTAGACTGTTCTCAATGGTAGCAGATGACAGAACGAGGAGTAATGGTCTCAAGTTGCAGTGGGGGAGGTTTAGATTGGATATTAGGAAAAACTTTTTCACTAAGAGGGTGGTGAAACACTGGAATGCGTTACCTAGGGAGGTGGTAGAATCTCCTTCCTTAGAGGTTTTTGAGGTCAGGCTTGACAAAGCCCTGGCTGGGATGATTTAACTGGGAATTGGTCCTGCTTCGAGCAGGGGGTTGGACTAGATGACCTTCAGGGGTCCCTTCCAACCCTGATATTCTATGATTCTATGATTCTATTGGGCACCATCACAGAAGGAGATACTGGCAAGTAAAGGAAGCCCCACACACCTAAAATTACTCAACGTATGGCTCAGTGTGACTCAGCATTGTTTTGCAATATCCATGCATCGCTAAGGATTATTTAGCGCCTGGCCTGTAACCAAACCTAATGAGGAATTTTTTGTTTTCACTCCTGCTTATCTAAAAAAAAAAATCAATGCATTACAATAATGGAGGGCAACTTCAAAGGATGAGTTTTGATTTTATCAAGATTTGACCTAAAACACTAACAAACTCGTAGAGAATGCAATTGAGTACTTTGCAAGACAGTCAAGCTCTCGAAGATTAATGTTTCTGTAAAGTTACATTTTATGTAATTCCATTAGACACACAAGGCGGGTGAGGTAATATCTTTTATTGGACCAACTTCTGTTGGTGAAAAAGACAAGTTTTCGAGCTCTTCTTCAGTTCAATGGCTTTCATCAAAAGTGCCTGTAAAATTGCATAACACTTGTTTGCACAATAGTTTCCCCTAACTATCCAGCCATTTCAAAAATCTAGAAGCTGTCAGAATGTGTTTGACCACCTCTTTAGGTGGAGTTCACAAGGCAGGAAATATTCCTGTCAACACAAATGCTGTATAGTTCCCTACCTCACACTCTGAGATGGAGAAAACTTCAATATAAACAGATGCACAGTTTGTTCTAGGGTAAATATTTTATGGCTAGAGATGGTGTCACTACATGCCCTCAGCCGCATTTTTTCAGTAGCTTCTTTGGAATACACCCTGTGTTTTGTTAAAAGTTGAGATACAGCATAAAGCACCTATATTCAAATCTACCCTTTGTAAAATGGTTTCCTCACCCCCATTATTAATATACTTCCTCCAGCTAGTTATTTGGTTTAGATGTTTTTCTTTTTTAAAATCCAACTGCAACCCCCCCTTTTTTTTTTGTTCAGATAAGCAGTGGCTGCTGTAAAACATATTTGTCATTATTTACCTATTGAAAGGATGACTCAGGCAAGAAATCCAGGACTTTGAGATGACTGAGTGTATATGTATGTCTGATTATATAGTTGTCACTGCTTATTAGGCTGAACCCATTTTTAGGGTTTCAAAGATATTTTAAAGGAATACTTATTTTAAGGACAAATTATCCATTAGTATTAATCATAATACAATCTTCTTATATAGCACTGCAGTGAGGCGATGTGGTCCTGCGCCACCCTGGAGAGGCATGAGCCCTTCTGGACACCAAAGTGGGTGGAGCCAGCGAATCCTGCACCCTCCCCCCAGAGGTCAAGGGGCAGAACAGGAATTATAAAAGCCCAACCTCAGAGCTCACTGGAGGAGCAGACACCAGAGAGGCCAGACGCCTGCGGCCTAGCTCCCGGTTGGGAGACCCCGGCAACTGGCAGCAAACCCCAAGACTGGCCCGCCTGATCAACACCTGACACTGACCAGAGCTCGGAGGAGCTGCCAAGCCTGCCCCTCGCCAGTTACCCTGAGAAGCCCATGGTACCTGACCCCGGTACCTCTAGAGGGGGAGGTAGGAAGTAGCCCGGGGGCAGCCGACCCTAGTCTGGCTGTAGCACTGCCAGGCCCCTTGTTAGCGTGTTGCAGCCACGATCCCTACTGCCACAGCAGCGGGTCTTCTGCTGCTGCTAGGGCCCCCCGGCTGGGATGGAGTGGAGTGGGAGGACCTGAGTCCCCCCTGCAACCCAACTAGTGGGTGTCAGCCTTCCCCTCGCCCAGGCTCCTCTGAGCTGAGGACCTGGGCTTGCTGTTTACCTGCCTTTGCTCAGCCCCTGCCTCAGGGCCTGGGCCATTGACTCTCTGCTGTCCTGCCCTGACCCAGGGCCTGGGCCTGCTAATTATAACTGTTTGCTCAGCCCCTGCCTCAGGGCCTTAGCCCTGGACTCGCTATTGCCCACTGAGCATAGGCCAGGTGTGAATAACTGTCTCTGTTTGCCTCTACTGCTGCTAATTCCCAGGGCTATTTCCCCGTCAACAACTGGAAGAAAGTACCGAGGCGGTGTGGTCTCCTGCCGCCCTGGAGAGAGGTGAGCCCTGGCCAAACCCCTCTACAAACACTTTTCATGAGTAGATCTCAAAGCACTTCACAAAAGAGGTCAGTGTAATTATCCACATTTTACAGATGGCAAAACTGAGGCACGGGGAGGTGAGGTGACCCAGCAGGCCATGCTCAGAGCTGAGACTAGAACTTTTACATGGCTTCGCAAGTCACCGGCCTGTGCTCTATCTATTAAGCCACCATGTATGCAACACAGCACACATCCAGCGTGGGCTCATGTGCCTTCTACATCACCTGCTAGCATGCTAAGGAATGTGAAGCAACTATGCCATTGCACTGGTGTGGCAGTGATGGTCAGGAAGCAGTAGGGAAAACAACTGAAATAGAAAGAAGTCTGAGTTCTGAGTGTAGAGAATAAGACAGCTATTTTAAAGATTTTAGTGTAAAAAGAAATGCTTTAGAGACGGGACAAATACCCAGCTATATTAGAAATCGTCTTAGGGAACACAAGCTCATTGGTAATCTATGTGCAAAGTGACAATATCTAAGCAGCTTTTCTTACATGACCTTTAAATTAATTGAGTCCCAAAAGAGATTTAATACTAAATGAAGCAAACTTGTATATGTTAATACAGAATGAACTATGTGAAATACACAATTTGCAGGTATTAAAAAAAGGCTGCTACTTGCTATGATGGGTTTTATTTGAACAGGAATTCTACAATATATTGCATGTATAAATTATATGAAAACAGAAACAACTTAGCTGAATTGGTATAATTCTCAAATATAAAAGATTGCTTTGCTTGCCCACCTGGTACAGACAGAGCCGAGTCTGATAGAATCCCATCCCAGAACACATGTGCAAAAGAAAGATTACCTGCAGCTAACCATAGTTCTTTGGGTATAGTGTGAGAATAGATCCAATTCTTGGGATATACATATACCCTTGAGTCAGAACGCTTTAGAAAAAGAGGGCTGCACATACACCCTCATATGGAATGCAAAGTTAGGACTTGTATATAGAAACACTACATATAATAATCCCTTAATTCCTTTTATTTACTCAGAATCTTTATTTAAGTCTCTGAACATATGGGGACAGGGAATTTTAGATCCACACTGATGATCATGGTTGACTGGGCAAGAAATTGGCAGATGAAATTCAATGTTGATAAATACAAAGTAATGCGCATTGGAAAATATAATCCCAACTGTGCATATAAAATGATGGGATCTAAATTAGTTGTTACCACTCAAGAAAGAGATCTTGGAGTCATTGTGGATAGTTGTCTGAAAACATCCACTCAATGTGCAGCGGCAGTCAAAAAAGCGAACAGAATGTTGGGAATCATTAAGAAAGTGATAGGACAGAAAATATCATAATGCCACCATTTAAATCTATGATATGCCCGCATTTTGAATACTACATGCAGATCTGGTCACCCCACCTCAAAAATATATATTGAAATAGGAAACGGTACAGAAAAGGGCAACAAAAATGATTAGGAGTATGGAACAGCTTCCATATAAGGAAAGCTTAATAAGACTGGGACTTTTCATCTTAGAAAGGAAAAGACTAAGGTGGAATATGATTGAGGTCTATAAAACCATAACTGATGCAGAGAAAGTAAATAAGAAAGTGTTAGCAAGTTGAGATGAACCCTTGGATTCTTCCTCCCACCCACGCCAATGTTTACCTCAATCTTCTTAATGTGCAAAAACTACAAATGATCTTGTCTTCATCAGGATTTTACCTTGTGTTAGCTAACACGTAAGGATAACCCCTCCCCCCAGCGTGGACTGCACCCCAAGAGACTCACAAAGGAAAACCTCTTCGATTTAAGTCAGAGCTTTTTCTTACTGAAGGCTTAAGACTCTTCAGGAGAGTTCTTGGAATTTCTCTTAACTGTCATAATCCAAATGAATTAACAAGAACTCTAAGCATCTCTAAGATGCTGGCAGGCTTAAGGATCTGGCTAGAGAAAATGACCCTGACCTTTCAAAAGGAGATAAAGAAGGTTTAGCAGTTAGACTGCAGGTTCTGATGCCAGACCTGGAAATCTGGGAGACAAAACTGAAGTGCCCAAGTAGGAACTACTAATGTAATATGTGGTTGGTCCTGTTTGGAATTCCAAATAACCTTTGGAAACCAGGAGGAAGGGAGATAGCAATTTTCTATTGGAAGAGGACTAAGGAGCAAGACCTTCACATTGGTAATAAAGTCAATTTTCCCTCCTTTAATACAAGTCTGAGGAATGCAGTGTAAATCTGAGTTGAGTGTCCTGCTCCACAGAGTAATTTGTCCTCTCCCTGAATAAACTGGCTTCCTCAGAAATGGAGAGCCTTCACATCCATTTATACTCCTCAGTCATGCTATCCTGCAAAGTGAGGCCACTGAACAAGTGGTTGAATCTAACGGTACTTTTACATAGCAAGTGGCAGTCTACAGTAGTGAATTTCCAAGCTCAGGTCAACAGATCTGGGCTCGTGCTACCTGCCTCCATCGGCTTCAGAGCCCAAGCTGCAACGTACACACAGCTATTTGTAGTTTGGTAGCTCAAGCCCAAGTCTGTCAGCCCAGCTCGCTGCCCTCGGCTGTGTAGATGTACCCTAAAATGTCATATGTCAAAGGGCACACTTTGCATCTCAATGACAGAATATGGCAATCACTTCTTCACTTTCTCCAGAAGGTAGTCCAACAATATGAGAAGTATACTCCAAGACAAGCAGTCAACTATGGTCAACATTACCAAACAGTTTGCAATCCTCATCTAATGGGTAATGGAGAAATTCAGTTTAATCTTCATGACATTTGATAAACTGGGAGAAAGAGAAGGATGATCAACTATTCCTTAGGTTGTTGCAACAGCAGCAGCAATGTGAGAACCTGGTGCAGGATGAGTGAATAAAAATATTTATATACCTAAGACAACCTACCTGTCCACTTGGATTTCTGCTGAGACAGGGACAGGTGCTAATTATAAAAGACTATTGTCATTCAGTGGAATGGATACTCTGCCTGTCTGCTACCGTAGTTCAAAGATATTAAAAAGGGAGTGTTACTTCCAATGTACAATTGATAATTCAATACTGAAAGCCTCATCCATCTTGTGAAAACTGGAAATTACCAGGTGACTTTAGAAAAAATGTCAGTACAGTCTCATCTAATAAAGAATCAGCAACTGCTAGCAACTGATTCTGGCTAACCAGCCAATAGTTTCAAAAACAGGAATAGGAGTAAGGCTGGTGGTGGGGCCCTTTATCTACTAATGGGTCCCAACATTCATCTCCATGAGGGCAGGTGGGGGTCAATGGACACTGCTTTCAAGAGGACACGTACTTAATAACAAGGGGGGGAGGGATAGCTCAGTGGTTTGAGCACTGGCCTGTTAAACCCAGGGCTGTGAGTTCAACCCTTGAGGGGGCCATTTAGGGATCTGGGGCAAAAATTGGGGATTGGTCCTGCTTTGAGCAGGGGGTTGGACTAGATGACCTCCTGAGGTCCCTTCCAACCCTGATATTCTATGATTCTAAGTATGCATGTATATTCCATTAATTGGAGTTTATATAAAATTACTCAAAGGAAAATGTCCCCTTCTTGACATGACATCTTCAATCAACCAGGAAAGAACAACTTGGAGGCCCGACCCCAAACCTGCAGGAATCAATTATGACAAGTATACTTTTAATCACTCCTGGAAACTAGTGATATCGTTCCTTCTCAGAACCTGTGACAAACCATTCTATTCTCTGGCCGCTTGCCAAACCTCAAAAATGTGCTACATTGTTGAACAAAGCTGGACTTTGTCTTCACAATTTTCTCCTCACACAGGGACTCCAGAACACCTCAGGCTGGTCCTGGTTACATGAAAGCCCTTTACTCAACTCTCTGACAAGTCAATCACAGCTCACTTACTGGTTACAGGACTAGAATTCAGAGTAAATGAATGAAAATGTAAATGAATTTAAGTGGAATCCTTTTGTGATAAAGTAAAAGCATGGGCATAAACCTAAAATAAGCTTTAGTCAAAGTAAAAGCTCAATTCCAACAAATACCTTCTAGATTCTATTCTGTCATTCACTTTAACACTATTGACTAAAAGTGTATATTTCAGACCATGGACAATTATTTTTGGCAGAAGGAAAACAAAGGGTTAGCACAATATACCCACAGCTATGCATGCTTAAGGTTATGATAACAGATGGTCAGAGTTTTGGATTTCAAATTGTGGCATATTTTAAGGAGCATATTTTTAGTCACTGCCTAAATCAGCAGGGATATTTACCATCAATTCTGGACCAGCTGCTAGATATCTGTTAATTAGTTTAAACAATCAAACAGTAAGATTTTTTTAAAAAATTATTTTAAAAATACCTTTAATTTGTTCACAGTGAGGCCAACCTATTTTGAATTCTAAGCACCTCAGAGAATTATTGAAACAGCTTACAGTAATAATACCAGAAAACTTTAATATAACAAAGGCCACAAAGATTTTTGTACATAGTACAAGACAACAAAATATAGTCAATATTATTTCATAGAACTGAAATTGATTTAATTATTTTAACTGCATAGGTAGTTATAACCCAGCAGTAACACATTGCCTGAAAAATTTCACAGTTTGTAAACTGTGAAAATTCCACTTTACATGGATGTGATGTTATCCATGAACCAGTGTCCTTCTACATATCTAAATAAATAGTAGGTGAACAAGAACAGATTACTTGCACAATTCCTTTTAACAATGACAGTTTTTCACCTTCGCTGCCATAAACATTGAGGTGAAAATGTACCCCTCCATCTTATTGTAGGCAGAGTCATGTTAATTTGTGAAATTATTTCACACTGAGAACCATAGAGTTTAATGCCAGAAGGTACCACTAGATCATCTAGTCTGACTTCCTGTATATCACAGGCCAACAACAACGCATCTGCACACTAAACCCAAAATTAGACCAAAGTATTATAACCCGCAGGGGACCAGACTGTTATGTGCCTCAAGCAGAGAGCAAGAGGACCAAGGTGCCTTAGTGTCCAAAACCCCCACAACGGCAGGGAAATGATTAGGTGAGATATACACAGATAATTCTGGAAAGTGGTATGTACCCACACACTGAAGGTGGAAAAAATCCCCAAGATCACTGCCAATCCGATCTAGGGTAAAATTCCTTTCCGTCTTCACGTATGATGATCAGTTAGACCCTGAGCTTGTAAGCAAGAATCAGTCAACCAAGCATCTGAAAAGCAGAATGCTTGGTGGCACCTCAATGTTCCTGTCCAGTGTCACATCTCCAGCCATGGCCGTCACTGGTGATTCTGAGGAAAAATATAAATATACCCTCCCAGAATACACTGGGGGGAGGGTCTCTTCCTGACCCCGGCAAGTGGCCGGCTGAAATCCTGAAGCTTGAACTTTGAGGAATGTAAGACAAACAGGGAGTGTCTCACAGGGCTGTTGAGCCCTGCTGCCTGCCATCACAAGCAACCCCATCATACAATTGCACTCATACATTTGTCTAGCTTTCTCTAAAAACTAATTAGGTTGTTTGCCCCCACAACTCCTATTGGCTTAGGTGGTTAGAAACCTTCTTCTAACTTTCAGCCTGAATTTATTCATGGACACTTTATATCTATTTGTTCCTGAGCCAACACTGTCCTTCAGCATAAATAGCTCTTCACGCTTCCTAGTGTTTACCCCACTAAGGTATTTGTAGAGAAATCATATACCCTTCTCAGCCTTCTTTTCGCTAGACTAAACAAGCCAACCTCTTCCAATCTCCTCGCATAAGATAGGCCTTCCATTCCCCTGATCATCCTAGTTGCTCTTCTCTGCCCCTGCCCAGTCTGAAGTGAAGTGTTTTTAAAGTGTTTTTTTTCTTTTTAGAAAGCACCACCAAAGTCAAAACATATCAAGATCCAGATGCAGCAAGCATCTCAATTAGAGTTGCCATGCATCCAGTTTTTGAGTGGAATGCCCGGCCAAAAAGGGATCCTAGCAACTCTGGTCAACACTGCTGACTGGGCTGTTAAAAGTCCAGCCAGCAGTGCAGAGGGGCTAAGGGAGGCTCCCTGCCTGCCCTGGCTCTGTACAGCTTCTGGAAGCGGCCAGCATGTATCTGTAGCCCCTAGGAGCAGGGGCAGCCAGGGAGGCTCCGCACACTGCCCCCGCCACGAACACCAGCTCCGCAGCTCCCATTGGCCGGGAGCCACAGCCAATGGAAGCGGCAGGGGTGGCGCCTGCAGGTGAGGGCAGCGCACAGAGCTTCCATGGCTGCCCCTGCACCTAGGGGCCACAGGGACATACTGGCCACTTCTGGGAGCCACCTGAGGTAAGTGCTGCCCAGAGCCCACACCCTGACCCCTCCTTGCACACCTTCAGCTGGAGCCCACATCCCCCACACCCCAGCCCCATACTCCAGCCCTGAGCCCCCTCCCAAACTCCCTCCCAGAGCCCATACCTGCTCCCGCACTCTGAACCCCTTGGCCCCAGCCTGCCCCTTATCCCTGGTCCCACCCCAGAGCCCACATCCTCTCCTGCACTCTGAATCTCTTGGCCCCAGCCTGGAGCCCCCTCGTACACCCCAAACCCCATTCCCTCCCACACTCCAACCTCCTGCCCCAGCCCGCTGAAAATGAATGAGTGAGCAAGTGTGGGGGAGTGAGTGACGGAGGGAGTGGGGATGGAGTGGGGATGGAGTGAGTGAGGGGTGAGGCCTCGGAGAAAGGTCAGGGCAAGGGAGTTTGGTTTTCTGCAATCAGAAAGTTAGCAACCCTAGTCTCAAACCTGGCCAGGATTGCAAGACTCTCACTTACAAAGTAATAGAATGCAAAGCAGTATGTTTCACTTAATAAAGACTATGAACTGCATGTTTTTAATTTCCAGGAAAGAGCACTGAGCTGGTAGAAGGACAGGAGGGTTGTGAAGAGAAATTGACTGATGTTTGAGAAGCACTCAGATATCGCGAGAGAACCATAAAAATGCTCAGGAGTAAATTAATAATCTTGTAGTCTTTGCTGGGTTTAGATGGTGTTCAATAAATATGATCATGGCCCATCCACTGAATGAGTAGGATACAAAGAAATATTAAATAACTAACTACACATTCACTAAATATGGCAGGAGTCCTCTGGGGAAAAATAGTATGTGATCATATAATATATACTCACAAGAGGGCTGAATTATGGTGTACAGGCACCCTTAAATCTGCCGTTTCCTAACTTTTGAGCTTTTGACTTTGTGGCCTTAATAGTATTTTTAACATATTTGTGTGTCTAATTTTATGTATATAAAATAAACTGTGCACATACAACATTGTGAACTGAAGCTTTGTATTTATTTTATGTATATGAATTAGATATTAATGTTGTAAATGTATACATAATAGACAAAAATATGTTCAGAGAATACTATTAAGGTTGCAAAGTCAAGTGGCACAGATGAAGCTCTTTCATAAGCAAAATCAGGCAACAGTTGAGGATTCCATGCTCCCCAGGTACCAGTGATCCCAAGAAACATGGAAGCTGTTCAATTGGATGAACCCAGATGTGCAGTCAGACTCGTGAATGAGGAAAGCAAAACAAAAAACTGAACAATGGAAAATACATACAGCCAACTTTCGCAGACTGGCACGCATTTCATTCTGATCTTTAAAGCCAGTTGTATGAATCCTGCTCACTGCATCCTCTTTCTCTGTAAGCCATGAATCAAAAAGGCACTGAAAGAAATTCAGATAAGGGAAAAGCCTTCGGTAAGACCATTCAGAGTGCAATTTTTTGAACAATGTTCTGGTTTATAACTGATAACGCTACTCACCTGCTCCTCAGCGAATTGCTGCCACTTCCGAAGAATATCCTGCAGAAGGACCCAGCGATCCTCTGTCCACCTACAAATGGCTGCCCACCGCTCTCCCAGATCCTAAAAAGAAAGCAGCACACACAACACTTCGTAAATATTTAGTATTATTGAGGCTCATAATATTTCCCCATGGCACTGAAAATTTTGATGAAAATACTTTGATAACCCCCCATTTTAAATCTCATTCTTAAAATAATAAAACATTGTGTGTCATCCTGAAGTGGATATCGTCATTGTTTGAAACAGAAGTACAATGTAAAGAATTTATGAAGCCATAAAGCCAAGAAAAGGGAAGCAATTTAAATACCAAGATATGGATAGAATATCTCCATTAAGTCTGATACTACTATGGTTTCTAAACTTGATGGTGATAAAAACACAACAATTTGAAATGTAATTAGGGTTTTCCAGAGTCTTGATTATAATGGTGAAGTCCCAGATGCACTCAGATTATTCCTATCTGCTATAGGATAGTACTGTCAGCATAGAACATCAAAGTCCTTTATTTTTCTACAATGTTCCAGGGAGAATTATTGAAGTAAAAATTCTACAAAGCACTAATTAATCCATTTTCTGTTGCCTAATGGATATCTGTATACATGCACACTATTACCATTTGAGATTCTTGCATGATTCATGTTCTTCGAAAAAGCTCTCATTCTCTCTCAATTTTAAGCAAAAATTCAGCTCTATCTCTTACTTGCTCACTTTAGAGACAAATGCCTAAAATAGGAAGTGAGGGGTAATATAGCTGTGATTGTGCAAGGTACCGTAAAGTTCTTTTTTTGCCACAAGTGAGTTATTCAGGTCTTCCCAAACAAATAGCAGCAAAAATGTTATTACAGCCCATGCCATCATATGCGTCCTCGCTGTTGATCTCACACACACATTTTGTGGCAAGGGGTCTCTTCAAATTTTCCCCATTTATTAGTATATTAGTAATAAAAGAAAGAATTGTGTCCATGGTAAGGATTGTGGTTTATGATAACTGTCATGGAGTCCCCGGGCGATGCTCTGGAACTGCTCCCTACGAAGCCAGTCAGGACTCTGCGAGAGCCTCCTCTCTGTGAGCAGAATGTCTTCAGGGCAAAAAGCTCACACAGCTTCCACCTTCCTGGGTCTGACCTCGGAGCATTGAGCATCCTCTGCCCCTCCGTGCGCTTCCCACAGCGAGTCCATCCAGGTGGCGTCCTGGGGAAGCCAGAGGGTCCTGCACCCCAACTCCGCAGTAAGATGTGCCTCTTAGCCCTCCAGTAAAACAGAGGTTTATTAGATGACAGGAACACGGTCTAAAACAGAGCTTGTAGGTACAGAGAACAGGACCCCTCAGTGGGGTCCATTTTGGGGGGCAGTGAGCCAGACAACCACATCTGCACTTCACTCCACGTCCCCAGCCAGCCCCAACTAACACCCTCCAGCCCCTCCTCCTCTGGGCTTTGTCCCTTTCCTGGGCCAGGAGGTCATCTGATTCCTTTGTTCTCCAACCCCTTTAGCTATCACCTTGCCTTAGACCATCAGTTGCCAGGAGACAGAGTGTCAGCCATTTATGTATGCTGGTCCTTTGCTCTGCAACAATTACACCCCTTTATCCCACCACCTAGAGACTTAAGAAATGCATAGGGGAAACTGAGGCACCCCTACAGTATTCAGAGGAAACATTAAGAACAGTCCCACTTTGTCACAATAACAAAAGTGCAGCATCTAAACAGTTGACTTTTAAAACAAAAACAAAAATTCCTAATCCCCCGCACACACAACCAAACCTCTCATACAGTGCAGCAATACCATGGATCTGCAGTATGAGTACAGGATCCAGCAACATTGTATAGTAGGAATTGCAAGAATGTTATGTCACGCTCCTCAGTAAAGTAAAAGGCACATTGCAGATGTCATCTGACTGTGTGGCCAGGCATGACACTGACTGCATGCCACAGCTGAAAAGCTTGTGACATGCTTTCCACTTCATTAAGTAGCAAACCAGAACTGCTCTCATAGATTAAATGAACAATTTCCAATATGAAGAGCTGTCTCAGATCTTATACTGACATATATTAGAAACATGAAAAATATAATTGATCTACCTTCAGAGAGAGGATGGTAGATTTAAAACAGTGCCATTTTTTCAAGCAGCACATGTACTTGATACCATAAGACTGAGGAATACCCCCTTTCCTAACATCTGGATGCACAGGTACAAACTATGCTTCTAGATTTTTTTGAGTTCAGATTAAAGTTCATGCTCTCGGTATTTTATTAAAGAATGTCCTAGTGGGTATTTGCTTTAGTTTCAATATTATATCTGGACAAATAATGCATAAAGAAAGCTTTCCATAAATATCCATTTGATTTTTTTCATTAAATTGCAAAAAAACCAAAACTCAAATAAGTTTGAAAGATGAATTCAAGAAATTCTGAATTCAAGAAAGTCTGTGGATATTCTATAAGCAGGTAAATACAGCATAAATTCAATTAATAAATAAGTAATCTTTAATTATTCACTCAACTCTGTTCTTTGTACCTATAAGCCCTAATGGATGGGCCATTATATGGATAGGTTTTGTAAAAGTGTGATCCTAAAGAAAAGATTAGTTGTTTCTCAGCTTCCTTTTGTGGCCCAACCTGCTTCCAAACTCAGGACTGACCCTCAACTCATCTAGCCACCTCTTTCCCCAAGCCCAATATATTCCCAACCATTTCTGCACACTGACTGTTTATAAATCCCGTCCCCATGGCCACCCCAGATACCACAAGTTCTCTCCTGGTTGCTTTGCTTGATTGCTGTAATGTAGATCATCTATTCTTTCTGATTGCTTGATTGACTCCTTACTATAATCCAGTCTCTGGCTTCCGAGGCTACATTCCTCCCGCAAACCTGGTTGTGGTGTCCACCAACCAGTTCCGACAGGGACTACTGTCATTATTCACTAGATGCTAACACAGCAAGCAGGATTTAACACATCCAAAATAGGTGGTCTAATTATCTCCTCTAATGAATGTTATGTTGAAGTACTAACCTTGGAGTAACACTCAGTGTTCTGTATTGGTATTTATGGAAAATCTGACAACCATGTTTAATCAACATTCTGTTTATTTACAGATAAGTATGAACACTTCTTTTGCTTGTTTTTGGAATATAATGGCCAGATTTTCACTGAAGTTAATGAGTGATGAGTATGTTCAACATTTTTGAAAAATCAAGCCACAAAAGTTTAACAGAAGAATTCAGAAATCAACATGATGACACCTAGTGTAAGATTTTGCTTCTCTGATTCAGTGTGTAAAAAACCTTCTGTGGCTAGTCTGCTCCCATTGGCTAGACATATGTAACTCAATAACAAATTAATCCTTGCAAACTCTCTTAATAATTTACACTTATTAAACTGGCTCATGTTCTTTTTTCGAATTGCAATGCAATATAAGCCTAACAAATTCTTTGTTAAGAAAAACATCCATTTTTGATCAAACAAGGCTCTGTGGAAATCTGCCATAATAAAGGAAGAAGATTCAGATTCTCCAGAAAGCTACATTTTCCTGAAGATAACTAACAACTTACTGTTTGACCTGAACTACTATAAAGAGTACTAGAGTTGCAATTCCTCAAACTCTCAACTCACCGTACATGGTAGAGAGGTATGTGTTATGTATGTAGGGGTAGGATTTGGGCTTGGAATACACATACATTTACCCCAATAATCTTTTAATGGGGTGAAATCCTAACCTTACTGAAATCAATGGCAAAACTCTCTGACAACTGCACCCCATATTCATCATAGTGGTATGATTATGATAGGATTATGATGCATTCTGTACAAGATGTGTCATGTGAGGTGGTATTAGAAAATCCTGAATATGATTATCCTATTTGTGAACGTGTATCATTTTTGTATCAGAAGTTATGCATATTGACTATGTATCTGTATTCCAAATGGGCTTACTCTGGGTAACACCCACAACTAACCATTCAGGTACAACAGTTAAGCTAGACCGTGCTAATGGCTCATCAACAAAGACAATGGATCATGGAAGAGCTTAGCCTTCCTGTGAACGTTTCAGCCAGCCTATGAATAATGGTTGCTATGACTTGGCAAGGCATACAAGGGCATGTGACCAGACCATATGACACTGAACTCCATTTTGGTATCTGTATTTTTCCACAAACTGGGCTGGGAATTTAGCTTGAAACAAAGTTTTAATGGAAAAACTATATAAGGCAGGGAGTGACATCATCTCGGGGACTCACTCCCCACACAAGAGAACTCCTGGAAACACCTGAGAAACAAAGACTGAACTGGGGTAAGTGCTGGACCCAGATTAAAGAGATTTCTAACCTCTGTAAGGAAACTTGGTCAACTGCTTGTATCATTAGTCAGGGTGAGAAATTTCTAATTCAAATCCTACCTATCTAGTATATTAGTCTTAGTTTGCATTTTTATTTATTTGCTAGATCGTCTGCTTTTGATCTGTTTGCTATTACTTAAAACCTATCTTTCTGTACTTAACAAAATTGTTTTCTGTTTTATGTTAACCAGTGTGTTTTGAGTGAAGTGTCTGGAAAAATCTCAGCTCTGTAAACAAAGGCTGTTGCATGTGAGGGGGAAGCAAATTAATGAGCTTGCATTGTACAGTTCCCTGTACAGAGTAAGATGGTATAACTCTGGGTTTATACTCCAGCAGGGCTGCACGGCTGGGGAGCAGGGAAATTGGCTGTTGTCTCCTGTTTGTCCTTGAGTGGCTTAGGTAAAGCATTCAGGTAGCTCAGTAGGGTGTGTGGCACCACCTACTGTCATGTTGGGTGATATCAGGGCCTGGAGAGGCTGGCTGTGTGTCCCCCACAGAGCAGTGTGAGAGAGGCCAGCCCAGATGAATGGTTATGAGGCCTGCTCCCAGACTGCACTCCAGGGGTGACAATCTTTCACACTCGTATTTTACCAATATTATTTTTTTAACGACTTCCACAAGTAGTGCCTCTGATGTGCAACTTATTGAGGAACTATGTCAACATACTATGTAAAACTCTCCCCCCCCCCCCCGAAAGGATTGTAGTATTTACTTTGTGGGGCATTTTTTTCATTGCAATTTAGGGGAGATCACAGTGAAAGTACAGACACAGAAACAGAAAAACACACCACCAAGGTCACAACCACTGTTTTGAACATACCCAGAATTACAGCTGGTCAGAAATTCTCTGATGGAAGACTCTTCTTCCACCACAGAATGCTGATTTGTCTAACTAAAAACGTTTGGTGGGGACAGACTGATTTAGACAGAGTTGTAATTGGACACAGGCAACTTCAGAAAACTGACTAATTTCTTGACAGCTTACCTGGTGAGCTACTGGGAAGCTTGAGCTTCCAGGCTCCCAGGTACCCTTCAGCCTGGTAGGCAAACTGCCTCAGAGCCAAGACTTCATTTCCCTTTCATGGAGAACTTTGAAATTTTTGCTTTTCCTTACAGTTAAAAAGAAATTGAAGTTTGAAATATCAAAATCCTTTACAAAACAAAATTATCTTTCTCCACACAGCTGTACTCAAAATAATGCTTTACTGTTCCATTTGAATTTTCATTCCTTCACCTTCACTTGTGCAGATATATATTTTTCTGCCTACCAGCAAACACTTGTGTATGCTCTTTATGTAGTCTAATTTGCAAGCATTATTATTTATTTACACTAGCAGAACCCAATGGTTACAAATACTAATGCCTGGCACGTTTGTGTTTCTATGTTTTTGCAAAGTGAAAGCACAAGTATGTGTATGCATATTGCATATGCACAACTGACAAGTTCTCTCTTCAATCAGCAAGCTTGAACGTCATCTATTTTTTCAGATCAATCGCAAGTTAATTTAGTTTAGAATGTTGTTGCTATCTCCATCCCTACTTGTAAGAGACTATAAATATATATCTATTGTGAAGGACATAGGGCCTATCTATAATTATTTATGAATACTGGAGATGACCTGGTTATTTGGGATAGTTGCTGTATGCATATATTGGATCATTGGGATGCTAACTGTGTGCATATGTTGAATTAGTTTAATAGCAGGGTTATTAGGAAATTAGTAGAAAGGCAGCAAATAACTCCAGATAATCAACCTCCCAGTAAACACAGCAGGTGTCATTAAGAGAGAGCCTGAGTTAACAGCTGGGAAGATGCTACTTCCAGGCTCCAGCCAAAAGTTACAAGACTTTCTCTGCCAAGACTTGGACTCAGAAAGACACTGAACAGTTAAACAGTCACTCTCTAGGTGGGGAGGCAGGGAGGCAATTGTCAGGAATCTGTCTGCAGTGAACAAACAGATTCCACTGGCGAATCTGAAGAAGCAAGCCCTGCATGGCCCACTCTGACAGGGTTGATGGTAAGGAGGATTGATGGTAAGACAGACGTGTGTATGGACCTTTTTGTTGTGTTAAAATCCCTTTACTCTTATGTTGTTTTTTTTTCCTCCTCTGTGTTTTAGATTAAACAATACTTTGGTTTGAGAAAGGTGTCTTGTCACTGGTATTAACCACCAATCATAAGCTTCCAAAGGGAATACTTGCAAATGCTGAACTCAATTGGGCCTGCTGGGTAAGTATGGTTAGACCTCAAGGTGCTGTAGCCTGGAACCTGGTTTAAGAGTGGCAGAAGCACATGATTTCACCCTGAGATACGTGATGGCCCGGGGCCTAAAAACTGAGGTACGCACTCAAAGAGACCAGAGTGGAGCCAGAAGTGCAGCTAGCTTTCTAACTGTGCCATCTATACCACCCACATGCACAACCTAGTGTCATTATAAAATCTGTGCAACACATCCAATCTGTATATTCTTGGTGCTTTAAGAAACCCAATTTCACAGAGCTGAAAACAATTATAAGCCAAATCATCTGGGAGGAAGAATTTAATCAGAAAAACATGCATGTTAATTGGGAATCATTTAAGAACACCTTACTAGATGCCCCAAAAGCTGCAATCCCACAACTGAGAAAGAAGCCAGTGCTGGTTAAAAAATTGAACTGGTTTACAGTGGCAGTGAAGAAAGCTGTATTAAGAAAGAGAAAGAAAGGAAGAAAGAGAAAAGTTGACAGTAATGAACATAAATTACAGGCTAGGAATTGTGGAAAATGATAAGAGAAGCAAAGGGACACAAGAGAAATTGATGGCCAGCAGAGTTAAGGCCAATAAGTTAAGAACAATAAGGATTTTTTTTTTTGTAAAAAAACAAATCAAACAACTATATTAAACTTGCATCCAACAGTTTTAATATTCCAGCAAGCAGCTCAGCCAGCTCTATTAATGTTGATTTTCAATAAGCCGTGGAATTTGGGGGAAGTTCCAGAAGGCTAGAAGAAAGCTAATTTTGTGCCATTTTTTAAAACAGGTAAGTGGGATGACATGGGTAAGTAAAGGCCTGTGAGCCTGACCTCCCTCCTGGGCAAGATAATGGAGTGGCTGATACAGGACTTGATTAATCAAGAATTAAAAGAAGGTAATGTAATTAACGCAAATCAACATGAGTTTATGGAAAATAGATCCTGTCAAACTAACTTAAAAAAAACAAAAAACAGAGAGGGTAATTAACCACTGGAACAATTTACATTTTCATGATGGATTCTCGATCCTGACCATTTTTAAATTAAGTGTTGATGTTTTTTCAAGAAGATCTGCTCTAGGAATTATTTTGGGAAAGTTCTATGTCCTATGCTATACAGGAGGTCGGACTAGATGATCATAGTGGTCCCTTCTGGCCTAAAATCTTGGAATCTATCAGGAGTACATAACTCTCCTTTCGACACACCTCCTCAGAGAAAGTATACGAACTGAGAAGATGGGAGGGGAGAAAGGAAAAACGACATGGGATTTTCTAGTTAAGGAAGAACTCAAAGGAAAGGAAAGGAGAAATTATTCTACACAATTCTTAAACTACCAATATCTTCTCTAGCAATAGACCTAGAAAAGGCCACTCACTTAGCAAGGCTTGTTGTAGCTAAAGTACCTACTTCTGGCTCTAATGTGCTTATGACTTTATTGGAGTGTTTGCAGAGAGAGGACAATGCCCCAAAATTAAATTGCACTGTCTTAAAAACAGAGATGGAGGAAGCGGTTACTTCTTAACCTGAAATTATTGCTACAGATATAGCACCAGTCACAGCAGATTTAGCAGCTGCATTAGTTGCATCCCAGCAATATGGTCTATAACCAAGATGAGAAAACAATGGCTCCTAGAAATAGGTAGACATGTTCACATGCAAAGCAAAATCAGGAAACATTGTTTTTAAATGTGAATTTTGGCATTCCTCAATTTTTTTTTAACCTTATGCCACAGAATTATCACTATTTGTCATTGAGCAACATTCACGTAGGGGGAACAATTGAGCTATGGTGAGGGTGGGCTTTGTAGGCCATGTTTCATTGTCTGTCATATAGATACCTGATTCCTTATGGGCTAATAATTTCATGCCATATCCTTCAAGTTAATGTATTACTAGTGGTAGTCAGGATGGAGTTGTGTGTTACAATGCACTGCAGTTTCCAACGTACAATACAATACATTAAAACGGATAGCGAAAGTGGATTCGAAAGGCATGGAACTTGTATTAGATGCACAAACATGCACAAGTGCCTATCATTTAACACAACAGATGAGTACATTGTTCAGGTGACCAATCTACAACCCTTTGTAACTGTCACATTATAAACACTTCATAATAAAGGTAAGATGGAAATATTCTCAATAGCTGTGCTGTCAAGTACCTTTCCAATTCCTTGAGTCATAAGAACTGACATTATCTTTCTTGCTTATATTTTAACTACATGCAAATTTCCTACCGCCGCTTAAGCAAACCCCAGCCCTTTGAAACTACTACATGAGGAGTTGGTCTTTGTGTGCAGATTACCTGTTACCAGAGATTGGATTTCAAAGGCCAAAGCTGTATAAAGAAATGTTTGAACTGCCTAGCAGTGGTTCTGAATCTGAGATAGTTACAAACTTGTAACCAGAGGGAAGATCCAGTTGTGGGTTTTGAAGGATTGACACCTACCAGACCCAGAGGTTGGAGTTGGGGGTGACCTCTGGTAAGCTTTATAGCATTCCAGGTTCTTTTATTGTTTTTGATGTTTTCTTTGTAATGATTTTACCTGAATAATATATGTGCTTGCTTAGAAAGAGCTGTGTGCTAACTTATAACTGCAGACAATTACACTGTTTATGACCTCAGGAGAGAAAGCAAACACATACCTTTTAGGCAGTCTGGCTTGCTGGGAATATCACAGTATAGACAGGGCACTATGGAACCTTAAAGAGCCCCCAGTCAGGAGGCAGTGTTCTTTGCCCCTGAGGGGTGATAACTGAGGAGCTGCGAGCCTAAAGTGGGTACCCTATGTAGACCATGGAGGGGAAATACTGGTGCAGTTACCATGAAGCTGCGATACTTACCTTTTACTTTACAGATTTGTATTATGTGCTATTCTTCTGATGTTTTATAAATAAAGCAACTTATCTTTTACTTGAGCAGCTTTGTTTATACCTCCGCAGTTTAAAAAAAAACAAAAAAGTCTTTGCTCTCAGCATCTACAGTAACAATTCTACACATGGCTGCATCCCAGTGATCTATATTTAGAAACATTCTTCCCTAATCTAGTGGCCTGCACCAGCTCAATGATGCAAGGTCACTCCAAATGCTTGATTTGCATACTTGAGAAGAGATGATGTTCCAAGAAAACTAAAAAGACAACAAACTACAACCCTCAGCCCCTGAAAAGCTGTACAATTCCAAAGCAGCATAAGAATTACACTTCTTTCTTTTATTGTCTCTATAGTTAGGCCAGGCAAAGTATTTAAACAAAATGATAGGTAGCTGTATCGATATATGGTTTAAACTGTGACCCATACTTAACCAATCACTTCTAGTGACAGATCACAGAAAACATAAAACGGAGGTTTTTGAGGTAAACCTATTTAAGAAACAAATTTGTAACAAATTTACATGCAAAAATATCGTGTAAGAAGTCTTCACTTCTAGGATAAGCATTGATTATTTAATCATATGGTGCTCAGTTCTGCCACCTTTACTCATGCTGAATAGGATCTTACTCTGCTGGTAGCACCACTGAAATAAATGACTGAAACTTCAGCTGAGGCACATCTTGGGGCTACCAATTCAATCCAAAGCATAAACCATGGCAGCATACCTTCTTTCTCCCCTGAAATTCCACCCCCTCTACTCCTAGAAAAGGAAGTTTCACAGATCCCTACCCCAAAATGAAAACTGTTTCATTCTTTTTAAAAATAAGTCCTTTGAGGAAAAGCTTTATTTATGGATATGAAAAGGTAAAATAGGAGAATAATAATAGCCTGTTAAAGATTGAATGAAGCTAACATAGGAATCAGAAAAACAAACAAAATAACTGGCAGGAGCACTGAGAGTAAACATACAATAAATTATAATAAGCAGCCTTGAGTCTGCAACTAATGGAAGAATTTTGGTAAAAGATGCTTCTCTAATGAAGTCAGGCTAACTACTGCTAGACTGGATGGACCAGTGGTCTGTAGAAACGTTGTTTGCGTCTACATGTTTAACAACCCACAAAAACAAGAATGAAATTCAGTACATTGAAAATGTATATGTTCTGCAATAATAATTATGGTGTTACCCCTGATTTACCTTTTCTCAATCTATTCCGATATAAGAACTTTTTACATAAACTACAACAATGGATCATAGATCAAAAGATTATTTGTACTAATGTTCATAAAGTTCATAATAAGCTACGTAAATAAAACTACCTTTACCATCAGGGCCTGTGTCTCAGCTTCCCTCAGCTAAGCAAACTGGAAGGACCATCAGGAAGCACATTAAAACTCCATGATTCTCTAGACATAGCATTGGGCAGAGGGGACTATTCTAACTTGGGCTAGCTGGTGACAGTCCCTAAGGGTCCTTTTGGCTACTGAGTACAGTTGGAGCAAAGTAGGCGCCAGACAGAACTCCTTTTTGCCTCCAGTGCCAGGACTACTGGATAGGTGAAGTCCCTCTGGTCTAGTGGTATCAAGGTTCACATAACAGAGTAAAGATGTTGGTAAATATAAATGCAATATAAATAGTAGGTTGAGTAGAAGGGATCATGACTTTTCATGTCCAGGTGGTGACCCCCTATTGACTGTTTAAGTCTTTGTGGTGAACAAAAGGAGGTTGATTGTGACTCAGAGATGTGGGGGTTTGGTGACTCAAAGAACAGAAATCTTGTCATTTCCTTGTGGTATGGAAGGGGGCTGAAGGCGGTTAATCTGATTTCTCACTTCCAAAGGATGTTAGGGGAGGAATTCTTAACTCCCAGTCCAGGTAACAAGCTTGTTTGATTCTCTAGTACCACTATATTCTAGTACTCATTGTCTCTAATACAGGCAGTACTAGAGAATCAAACAAGCTTGTTACCAGTCCATCAGCAGTCCATGGAGAACTGGCTGTGCACATGGTACTAACTCTCCTTGTTTTTATTGTTATGTCACATTAAAAGAAAGATTTAAATACTTTCTTAATATTCATTTTCCATTTAAACATATGCTGTAGTTCTTGAAACGGAAGGGAAGGGGGATGCTCATAATTTCTCTATAAAAATGTGGGCCAGGATATGACAAAGTTTTAGAATACCTGCTCTAGTAGCTTTACCTCAAGTTTACCTAAGAGTGACTCACTCTGTCAGGCAGTATTCAAGCCTCTCTGGTGACATCATAAAGGATGTTGGGAAAAGATTGCCTGGCTGGTTAGATATTGGATCAGAAGGCAATTTAGGATCTGCTTTGGTTGAAGGTTAATAAGATGCTGCTGTAGTCTAATTTCTTTCTTTTCTATCCTCTTCTGGTATACTGGACTAGGTATCCAAAACAGTTTAAGAGCCTCCACTGGGAAGCCAGATAACGAAATGCAAATAGAAGAAGACAGATTATTTCATTTTGACAGAGATGGTCACAGACAAATATTGACCCCAAAAGAACACTGGTACCTTGTATTTAAAAACAGAAGGGACAAGAAATGCAAGACAAGGTCTATCATACATGGATAGTTGAAGTAACTCTGAAATGGTATTTAATGAGGGACAGTTACCTGTCTGTTCTCTAAATTTCAGGAAAAGAGTAAGCTGTACTAGACATCCTGTTCAGATAAGTTTAAGAGCATATTTTCAAGCAGTATGTTCAGGCATATAGATTTGTGTGTGTGCCAAGAGAAGTATAAGTTGATTGTAAAAAGCTATCACTGCAATCTTATAAAAGACAGAGTTGTGACCTGTTGATAAGGATAAAAATTGCCACTCTTAGGTAATAAAGTGAATACTATGTTGTGAAAGGTGCTGGGATTGATTTAGCAGTGCATATGGTGCATTCTGGATTTCCAGGGGAGGAGTTGATGTCAGTACCTTCTTAGAAGCATTAGTTAGACAAGTCAAAGAGGTTTTATAGGGTTTTTTGCAGGGTTGTAGGTAAGGCCAAATTTGAATGGGTAGCTGCAAACAGCATGTACTGTGGCTGTTACACTCCACATATATATCCATTAAAAAGTGGGATTCAATGGATACTGGATGGCAAAAGTAGATTTTTAATTTATGAACTGTTAATTTCATCATAAAAATAGTGAATCCACATTTTCCCCAGCACAGAGTGTACTCAATTTTGCTGACGCTAGTGGCTTTAGTTAATAATTTTCATTTAACAAGAGATTTGTCTTCCAGTGAGATACTAGAAAAATTCAAGGGTCCTGTGGAAAAAAGCTACACAGACAACCTTAATTCTGGTATTTCATAGAATCATAGAATCATAGAATATCAGGGTTGGAAGGGACCCCTGAAGGTCATCTAGTCCAACCCCCTGCTCGAAGCAGGACCAATTCCCAGTTAAATCATCCCAGCCAGGGCTTTGTCAAGCCTGACCTCAAAAACCTCTAAGGAAGGAGATTCTACCACCTCCCTAGGTAACGCATTCCAGTGTTTCACCACCCTCTTAGTGAAAAAGTTTTTCCTAATATCCAATCTAAACCTCCCCCACTGCAACTTGAGACCATTACTCCTCGTTCTGTCATCTGCTACCATTCAGAACAGTCTAGAGCCATCCTCTTTGGAACCCCCTTTCAGGTAGTTGAAAGCAGCTATCAAATCCCCCCTCATTCTTCTCTTCTGCAGGCTAAACAATCCCAGCTCCCTCAGCCTCTCCTCATAAGTCATGTGTTCTAGACCCCTAATCATTTTTGTTGCCCTTCGCTGGACTCTCTCCAATTTATCCACATCCTTCTTGTAGTGTGGGGCCCAAAACTGGACACAGTACTCCAGATGAGGCCTCACCAATGTCGAATAGAGGGGAACGATCATGTCCCTCGATCTGCTCGCTATGCCCCTACTTATACATCCCAAAATGCCATTGGCCTTCTTGGCAACAAGGAGATTTCCTATCTTTAGTGTTTGACTTTGCTACATTAATGTTTTTTTAATGTAGTTTTTTGTATGTAATATTATTTGTGTGTCTTTACAACACATTTGTATATAAGCATTTGATAACATTATCGTGTCTTTTACAAAACCAAGTTTGAGAGAGATGATAGCAGGTAAACTTTGATAGGAGCTATGTGAAACTGAGGGGAGGAAGTCATGAAATTCCCCCAAAATCTTATTTCACCATTTTCTCACCTCTGAAAATTCACAAAAGCAGTAATTCAGCTGTGAAAACATGAACACGCAAGATGTTTACCCTTTATTCCCCAAACAGCAGTTGTTGTAAAATGATTCCATTTTCAATAGAAATGGCCTCAGTAACATATGAGAACTTCACAGAGAATGGGTCATATTCTGAAGGTGTAAGACATGCCAAAACACTTACGCTTCTAGAAATCTGAATTTTAACGAGAGTATTTTGAATATGGTGTTTGTATGTAGACTACCTTTATGTCTCACTTTGCTATTGGAGCTACAAAGGAAGCACCCATATGAACCATATATAAATAAAAAGTGCACTAGTATTTCTCAGGAGAAACAGAATGATTTGTTCCTAAGTACAGCTGCACTGTACACAGTACTGCTAGTTTGTCAGACTCCGCAGTACACCATGCCACTAACACCCTAGAACAAGGAATCTCTTTCAGCTTGGAGATTTCAATGCATATTTTGCAAGCTGGAGCTATACCATCCAGAAATCTTCAGAGTGCCAATAAACACAACTGCTGTTGCCACCACTAGCACAACAAGGAGGGGGAGAGCTGATTACTTGGCCTTGGTTCTGAAGATGGGCGAGGACAGTAGTGTTGACGGTGTGGGGTGGACCCACAGAGAGAGAAGAAGTGGACTTCAAAAACATTTCAAAGACTGCATTAAGTTTGGGTGCTTATTTGTTTTCAGCCACACCTCTGAATTTTTTGAGGTATGCATATCACTATTTTGTATCCTAAAAATAGCATAGGTTGCATATTCCCTATAAGGACTAAATTAACTCTAAATTATTGCCTATGGATTGCACTATTATCTTTTTTCAACTCTCCACCCACATGCTCTCTGAACAGCAAAACAGCAGCAGCAGAAGAAAGTCTTTAATGGGGCAGGGGAAGTTTAAATTGTGCTGTGGACTTTCCCTAAGGGATCCTTTTCATGGCACAGCCTAAGTAAAAAGTCTCTTGTTCAGGGAACAGTAATGTAACTAATTAGATTTAGTACATTTTTTTTAACCTAAACCCACATTTCATTTCCATGAAATGAAAGGAGGAATTACCCTCCAGATGATTCACAGAAAAAGCAGTCTACCCAATACTAATTTCATTTCAGAGGATGATGGGAACCAAAAAGACATGTGAGAAAAGAAGACTAAATCTCAGCTAAAGTGACAGATGACAGCGAGGAAGATTTTCAGATTTATCTTTCAAATGTAAGGCATTACAAACTTGGTTGCAATGATCAGCGTCCTTATGTCTGTGAAAATCTGGCAGTGAAGTGGCACTGAAGATGCTGCAAATAATTCAGGGCTAAAATGGCCACATTAGAGCTTTTAATTCCCAATGATGAAATTATATCTCCTCCATACTTTAGCATGGAACTTATATTCCACCAATAGAGGGGCAATTCAGTATGCCTCCAAAAGTCTAATTCTTTTCCATAACAAGGGGGGAGGTGGGGAAACGTAAGTTATCCTGTTTTACACCCAAAGATTTCATAAACATACCTATAATTTTTTCATGCTATTGTATCAGTGTGGCTGTTAATAGTTTTCCCCTTCCCCTCACATTAGTTTCTTCTGCACTTTTGAATCTCCTAGAGAACACAATCAGCTTGGAAGTTGTACATCATATTCACAAGAGGACTAAAGAACAGAAGACAATGAAAACACTGACTTCCCCCAATCTGATCCTTGAGACCTAAGGATCACAGTGTGACTGGTCCTACCCAGATGTGCAAGACCCTTGTAACTAGAGCTGTTTGAGGTTTTCTCAACAATGGTTTTTTTTTCCATTGAAAAATTTCTATGCCAACACACAGTTTATGGGAAAAAATAATTTTCATTGAAAATTTTTGTTTTTCCAACAAAACTTGGAAATGAATTTTCTTGTAATTTTTGCTGAGTCAGCTGTTCTTCTGGGGACTTCTGGTACTGTGCAGTCCCTTCACATACATTCCAATGAGGGTTACAGTTTAAAAGCCACATTTATAGTGCTAAAAGGCAATATATCTGTGCATATGTAATTAAGAACAATATCTGCTTTTCTGACCTTGTGCTTGCCTATTTAAGAATTCCAGTAATAACAATGGGCACATTTTTTAAACCCAAGTGCCTAAAGGTATGC
The DNA here is from genome assembly GCF_965152235.1 of Eretmochelys imbricata. NCBI lineage: Eukaryota > Metazoa > Chordata > Testudines > Cheloniidae > Eretmochelys > Eretmochelys imbricata. The sequence goes on from NC_135572.1 coordinate 150,086,485, forward strand.
TCCTAAATGTAGAAAATACCACGCTGGATCAGAGAAGACTAATTGTGTATTGTGTGAAAAAACATTTTCTTTTATCAGTTTTGAATTTGCCACTTTTCCATTTCATTGACTGCCCACTGATTATTATTATTATTTACATTGCAGTAGCACCTAGTGTCCCCAGTCAGAGCACCACTGTGCTAGGCACTGTGCAAACATAAAAGATTGTAATCTCTTTTAGACTGTCTAAAATAGATGAGTGGCAACTGATAAAAGTGAACGAGGGATGGGGGGAAACAAGCTAGTCGTGAAACATCTATTTGGTATAATAAGCAGTGGTCATACTTTCTTCCAGTAGACTAGATGACATAACATTTATTCTGACTTTCCCTACCATCCCCCAGCCCTCCTTTTTTTACACTATGAGTGGGACATTATTTCAGTGGAAAAGGTATAATTTATCACTTATTGTTCCTGTATACAGCATGGAAAATTTAGAAAAGATCTCTAGTTCTTGGACTTTCCCTTTAAAAAAAAAAAAGATGTTAAGTATGAAGGGGAAGTAAGATTATCTGCTGTGGTATGTTGTTCCATGTTATGACAATTTTCCTCAGTTTATCAGCCACAACAGATACTGCATTTCTTTAGGAATTGCTCTTCTTGTAATTTCAGTACCCCAGTGACACAGGACAATGCAGCATCAGGAACAGAGATGATTGCAAACAACTCAGTTTTGTTGTTGAACCAGATGAACATGAAATGCCTGTTTATGTCTGAGCCCAGAGCAGTTGCAGCCAACTTGTTTACCTCTTCCTCCCTTATTTGGAGATTGAGCATGAGACTAAATTGTGTCACAGATAAGTAGCCTGAAGCAGCTGGCTGGAGAGATGACATTTCACCAGGATACAAAACAAATGCACACAGAAAAAAGTGAGAAAATAAGATAAGGTGGTTGAGATTGCACGCTGGACAGGCATGCTTGTACAACTGTGTCTGGAGACTGCTGAATTGGAATTAATTTGCAAACTGGATACAATTAATTTAGGCTTGAAAAAAGACTGGGAGTGGATGGGTCATTACACAAAGTAAAACTATTTCCCCATGTTTATTCCCCACCCCCCACTGTTCCTCAGACATTCTTGTCAACTGCTGGAAATGGCCCACCTTGATTATCACTACAAAAGGTCATCCCCCCCCCCCCCGCTGGTAATAGCTCACCTTAAGTGATCACTCTCCTTACAGTGTATATAACAACACCCATTGTTTCATGTTCTCTATGTATATAAATCTCCCCACTGTATTTTCCACTGAATGCATCCAATGAAGTGAGCTGTAGATCACAAAAGCTTATGCTCAAATAATTTGGTTAGTCTCTAAGGTGCCACAAGTCCTCCTTTTCTTTTTGTGTCTGGAGTAACTCAGAGCTTACCAAATCATTTAAAGCTCATTTTGATAAAATACTTCAGACATATTGTCAGAGTGAATGTTGTACCAGAAAACCTAAAAGAAGGGTTTTGTATACAAAGGGTTTTGTGCAGGGACGCTGGACAATTGTTTTTTATCCTTAGTTTACAGATGGCATGTAATCCCTTTTTCTGATTTCATACAAAAAACCTTCACATTTTTAAATATTTAAGGCACTTTTCCCCCAAATATTTACATTTAGCCATGCACATAAAAACAGGACTGACAATTTTTTTTTTAAACAATCACAAATATTTCTTGAGGGATGCTGAAGATGAATGCTTTTCTTTTTTTTTTTTTAATATACAGAGTAATTCAACATTTACCTGAAGCTGTTCTTCTAGTGCAGCAGTAGCTTTATCTCCACCACTTTCATCCACCACAACTACCATATGAGTAAGGGAATTCACCCTGACTTGTTCCTGTTCCAAGTCTTCTTGAAGCGCCTAAAAAGAAAAGGGGGAAAAAAAATCTATCATCACTCTTTAGACAGGAAGATTCCAGTCCTCAAACAGAGTGCAGTGTCAGAGTAGAACCTCATGGACTAAAAAATGGGAATACATGAGCAGTAAGGTGCTACAATATGCAAGGATAGTTGTCCCTTTCTTGAAAACTATCTAGTACAATCTGCCTTTCCTCTCTAAGCGTTTAGTCCTCTCATCAACATTCAGAATGAAACTTTGGATTGAAAAAAAATTGTTGAGCCTGTATAGTTGACATTTTATAAATATCAATATCTTGCTCATTTGAAATGGGTATTAGATTACTTTATTAAACAGTGTTCGCATATGTTATAGTATTACACACAAAAAATATGTTAAAGAACATTATTAAAGTTGCAATGTCAAATACCCCAAACTTAGGAAATACTAGTATTAAGGTTGCCTGTGCAACCTTAACTTTGCCCCCTTCTGTGTGGGTGCATTATGATGCAGTCTTTAATTACATGATCACATACTATTTTTGCCACAGGACCCTGCTTCAATCAGTACACAGGATGATTGGTGCCTACTTGTGGTTTGAGCATTGGCCTGCTAAACTCAGGGTTGTGAGTTCAATCCTTGAGGGGGCCATTTAGGGAACTGGGGCAAAAATTGGGGATTGGTCTTGCTTTGAGCAGGGGGTTGGACTAGATGACCTCCTGAGGTCCCTTCCAACCCTGATATTCTGTGATCTATTCAATACGTTTTCTCTCCTCATTGTTCAATGTGTAGCTCCTGCTTTATTTACTGTACACTATTCAAACTTTGCTCTGAAGATAATTTACATTTTACCTTAATGGATGTTGTTGTTTTTTTCTTTTATTTACTCAGTATTAACTGCCTCATGGCCTTTTCTTTGGCACTCAACATTGTAGTCTAAATGCATTACAAACATTAATGAATTTATTTTCAAATGAGTGGTAGCAACCCCATTTTACATTCATAGAGAGATTAAGGCCAAAATAAACTCTTAATTTTAGTTGCCCAGTCTCAGACTCCAAGGACCATAGTACTTAACATTGCATAACACTTTATATGTTGCAAGTATTGTTCCTACTGACTTCAGTTGTAACTGCGAATTCTTAGCACTTCTGGAAACCAGACCCTAGGGTCTCAAGTCAGGAACTCAGAAATGAGCAAACAAATGGAAATCACCTGTAAAGAGTTTGGTTTCAGTGACTTGCCCAATATCACAAAGGAATTCTGTAGAATTGAATTCCACAGGGCAGCATAAAACTGCCTTAGACATGAGACTATCCTTCCTCTTCCTGTAACTCCCTGCCTCATTCATTACACTCCTTCCAACTTCTGCAACAAGTGAAACAGAGGTCCTACAGACAACAATATCCTTTACTGCACAACCTTGTTTCATCCCCAGAGCAGCTCTGTCCTGTGCACTGCACAAAGCAAGGGTCCAGTGGAAAAAGCCAGTATGTGATAATGTAATTAAAGACTATGTAAAAGAATAAATGGACACAAATCAGATGTCAAGAATTATAAAATTCATGAACCAGTCAGAGAACACTCGATTACAGACCTAAAAGTCACAATATTACAACAAAAAACCTTCAAAAACAGACTCCAACGAAAAACTGCTGAATTGGAATTAATTTGCAAACTGGACACCATTAAATTAGGCTTGAATAAAGACTGGGAGTGGATGGTCATTACACAAAGTAAAACTATTTCCCCTTGCTTATTTCTGACCCTACTGTTACTCTCACCTTCTTGTCAACTGATGGAAATGGGCCATCCTGACTATCACTACAAAAGTTATTTTTCTCCTGCTGATTATAGCCCACCTTAATTGATAACTCTCATTATAGTGTGTATGGCAACACCTCTTTTTTCATGTTCTCTGTGTGTGTAATATATATATTTATATGTTCCTACTGTATTTTCCACTGCATGCATCCAATGAAGTGAGCTGTAGCTCACGAAAGCTTATGCTCAAATAAATTTGTTAGTCTCTAAGGTGCTACAAGTACTCCTTTTCTTTTTGCGGATACAGACTAACACGGCTGCTACTCTGAAACCTCTCAGAGTGAAGGCTCCCTGTTATCAGTTCTGATGCCCAGACCCAGATCCAGTACAATTAACACCAGCTCAGAGGTACAAATTGCAAAGAAAATCCTGCTCAGCTCCAGGCTGGAGCATGATCAGTGAAGACAGGACCTTTGGGGATTTATGCTGCTAAAATCTAACAAATCTCTACTGAACTTAAGCAAACTACAATATTTCAAATTTTTATAACTTAGTTAAATTTAGGCACTTTTTTATGGAGATGGTAACAGCACATCCCTGTCACAAAGATGACCCACCCATCAAAAGTTAAGTCCCTGCTCTAAAGCATGGGGACACTAGAGCATCTAAAACACAAGTTAACAGATTATATTTAACATGGCGGGGGGGGGGGACATTTTCCCCTACCCTCATTCTCAAGAATGACTGAACTGTTATGGTTGAAATTTTCAAAGAAAAAAAAATCAGCAGGAAACGGATCTAGCATGGAAACCTTCAGCCCAAATGGTTAAAGTTTGGCAAAGTTATAAGCAACTGAAAATGGTTTTGTATTGGGAAAAGTCAGGAAACCTTAATATTCAGAAGCCACCAGCCATGTGCATGTTTCATATAACACATTTCATAGTCTACATCTGTTTTCTCTCGGTAGTTATACTTACAAAGTGACACCCATGTACTGTCATTTAACATTTTGATAATGGAGAGACTCATATAAATGCAGTGCAGGAAGCCATCTCCAAGCAGCATCTAGTCCAGCCCCTTGCGCAGAGGCAGGACCAAATCCCTGAAACGCATTTGACCACTCTGTTCTTAAAATCATCTAATGATGGGGATTCCACAACCTCCCTTGGAAGCCTATTCCAGAGCTTAACCACACTTATAATTAGTAATTTTTTTTCTAATATGTAACCTAAATCTCCCTGGCTGCAGATTAAGCCCATAATATCTTGCCCTACATGCAGTGGACAGGGAGAACAATTGATCACTGTCTTCTTTATAACAGACCTTAACATATTGCAAGATTTATCAGGTCCCCTCTTCCCGGTCACCTTTTTCTCAAGACTAAACATGCCCAGTTTTGTTTTTTGATTTGTTTTTTAACCTCTCCTCATAGGTCAGGTTTTCTAAACCTTTTATCATTATTATTTTGTTATTTTCCTCAGAACTCTCTCCAATTTGTCCACATCTTCCTTAAAGCGTGACACCCAGACCTGGACACAGTTACCTCCTGTGTCTTACATATGACACTCCTATTAATGCACCCCAGAATTAAATTAGCCTTTTTTTTGCAACTGTATTGCATTGTTGACTCATATTCAGTTTGTGATCTTCTATAACTCCAGATTCTTTTCAGCAGTTCTACAGCCTTTCTAGTTATTCTCCATTTTGTAGTTGTGCTTTGATTTTTCCTCTCAGTGTAGTACTTTGCACTTGAATTAAATCTGGTTGATTTCAGCACAATTTCCTATTTGTCAAGGTCATTTTGAATTCTAATGCTGTCCTCCAAAGTACTTCCAACCTCTTCCAGCTTGGTGTCATCCACAGATAGTATAAGCACACACTCCACTTCATTATCTGAGTCATTAAGGAAAATATTGAATAATACCAGACCCAGGACAGACCCCCACAGAATACCAATTAGACGAGCACTCGCAGTTTGACAGCGATCCATTGATAAGCACATTTTGAGTATGGTCTTCCAATCATGTATGCAACTACCTTATAGTAATTTCATCTAGATCTCATTTCCTATTTATTTTGAATGGCCACAATCAATATATTGGGGCAGATTTTTGGTTTTGTTCCATTCCCTTTGCAAATTCTTTGCAAGAGGCAAAGTCCTCTGCTTGGGATTCCCCGGCAGAGGGGAGCCTCAGAAGGCGTGGAGAAGGCATAAGCAAACCCCTTTCCCTCTTTCTTCACAAACTGCAAGGAAGGGCAGTAGTATGTGTGAATTTCACTAGCTAGCCGCAGACTAGAAGTTACAAGAGAGGAATGTTGTTCAATAATAAGAGCTTTGAATGGCACAAAATTATTAACATCAGTTACTGGAATTGTTGAGACCAGAACTCATGGTCTCTTCCTGTTTCAGAGTAACAGCCATGTTAGTCTGTATTCACAAAAAGAAAAGGAGTACTTGTGGCACCTTAGAGACTAACCAATTTATTTGAGCATAAGCTTTCGTGAGCTACAGCTCACTTCATCGGATGCATCGGTCTCTTCCTGATACACCTCACCCTAGGCCAAAATAGTAGTAGTTGTAGTCTCCTTTTCCTTGTCCTCCAGATCTAGAGCTCTAGTTCCTTTCTGCTTACCATGAGGCTCACTGGAGCTAGCAGTGTGTATTAAGGAACTCCCTGCAACTGAAACACACTCAGTGCAATCAGTAGGCAGTGATTTCTGTGATGCATTCTCAGTGCAGATTGGATGTTCAGAGATTTTAGAATCAAGCTCTTCTGAGCATGTAAAAATAGCAATTTTCAGAGACTTATAACTTGGATAAATGTTGGTGTATTTTCATGGGGACAGCATAAAACACCTCTTTGATCCCAGGGCTATCCCACTGCCATGTTTGAAACAGCATAGTTGCCAGAGCTTTTCAGTGAAATTATTGGGTGGAATTAACACTGGCAAAACTACCAATTTTTCCCCTAAGGAAAGGTTAAATATTAAAAAGCAACCACCACCAAAACAACCTGGGAAAGAGCAAGCTTGGAAAATTTCATTTGGAATAGGTAAAGTCTAGAAGAGGTTTAAGCAACTGAAAACAGGTCACATAATGCGAAGTGTTAGGGAACCTTTACTATATAAATGTCATTACCTGTAGCAGCTCTGCATATCATATGTACTATATTATTACTCATTCTGGCCTGTGCACTGGGTGAAACCACATAATCACTATGTTCTCGAATGAACACACGCTGAAAAATTATAGAAGACAAAAACACCACATCACCAAAGGGTGGACACTTTTGACTCCATACCCCTTCTGCATAACAATCTAATCTTTATTACCCATTCCATCTCAAGTATCAGGGGGTAGCCGTGTTAGTCTGGATCTGTAAAAGCGGCAAAGAGTCCTGTGGCACCTTATAGACTAACAGACGTATTTGAGCATAAGCTTTCGTGGGTGAATACCCACTTCATCAGATGCAAGACCAATAGACATACTGGAGCATAAGCTTTCGTGGGTGAATACCCACTTCGTCAGATGCATCATGCATCTGACGAAGTGGGTATTCACCTACGAAAGCTTATACTTATATTGAAGTATAAGCTTTCGTGGGTGAATACCCACTTCGTCAGATGCATCATGCATCTGACGAAGTGGGTATTCACCCACGAAAGCTTATGCTCCAGTATGTCTGTTGGTCTTGCATCTGATGAAGTGGGTATTCACCCACGAAAGCTTATACTTCAATATGTCTGTTAGTCTATAAGGTGCCACAGGCCTCTCCATCTCAAGTGACAACTGTTACTCCCTATGCTTAACTATCAATCCCAATTTGTATTTAGCTCAGTACTGATTTCTTTCCCCAGACCTGAAGAACTGTTTGGTTAAAAAATGTGAACCTTCCACCAACAGAAGTTGGTCCAATAAAAGATGTTACCTTACCTACCTTGTCTCTCTCACTCTCATAGCAATTCAGAGGAACAAACTATAATGCAAGAACAAAAATAGGAGTCCTTCTCATTCTTAACAATAACTGCATTTTATAAAATCACTGGTGAAATAGAACTGGACACCACTCACAGACAGTGACAAGAGCACAAATGAACAAATGATGGGATAACAAAAATAATAATCTAGTAGCACCAAAAGCAGATTTAGACAGATCTCCTGTCCTGCTTCACAAACTACCTCCCCACTCTTGTCACTAGAAATGTGCTTAGCTGACTGATTCTCTGGCAATTAAGTCAAGGAATAACAGGATAAAATAATAATAAATCAATAGAGTCTTAAATAATAAACTCTGCCTGCAGTGGACAAACTGCCCTTTTCCACAGCAGCATACAACAGATGTTTCAGAGAATACAGTGGTTTTCTCTGACAGATGATATATATAATTGTGCCATGTATCAAAGTAATGGGAATCAAAAAAGAAAAATGGAGCTATTCATACCCACCCACTCAAACATGATTTTTGTGGAAACAGCGTGAGCATCTGTGTACAATTTCAGTTCAATGACATGAAAACCAGAGAAGGGCTCAGGTCTGAAAATTAGACCCAGATCCTTCAGTCAGTGGGTGTTTGGGTTAAAATGGTTTAATTATAACTTCAGAAGGTTAAAAATCCAGTCAGCTCCCTGACTACATCATTAAGAGAGATTTGACAGGAGAGTACCCCAATTTTTGCAGTGTAAGCCTCAGACATACAGAATGAAATCCAATATGCTAGTTTCCTATGCCTAGAGGCAAGGCGGATTAAACAAGGCAACAGCTCAAATTTATATTAGACTTATTTAAGAATGAGGCAGGTGTCAGTCATGTAACAAAGACAAAAGATCATCAGAGGATAGTCATCTTTCAACATGACAGAATACAGCAAATGTTATAAAGAGAAAAATGTAACCAGCATCTAAGATACATAGCTCAGGGGGACACTGTAAGCAAGGGAAATAGCCTTAAAGAATATAAGACTCTGCTCTCTCACTGTGTGTTGCCTGTATTTCCCCCTCCCTCCCTTATTAAACTAAATAAATCAAAATCAGTGGTAGGCTTACAGATTCTCAAAAAAACCAAACAAACAAAAAAAAACAAAAACCAAACCACCACCGTGAAGGCCATTAATGACAGATCTGTTCCCAAGTCTATTATCATAACTACTTCTAAAAAAATTGATTCCCAAAATATACAGTTATCAATTTGATCAAAAGAGGCACAGGCAGAGTGTTGTACTAGCTTACAGAGATCTACGTAATTGCAGCGTCTTCCTTAGTAAAAAAAGTCAAAATGTCTCCTGCTAACACTTTTCCAATCAGGGGTGAAAACCTGGCTCTACTGAAATCAATGGATTGGTTTTTAAAGGCCAGAACTGCACACAAAATAATCAGAACCACTACAATGTATCAAATTCTGTGACCATTTCTAAATAACCTAGGTCAACATCACAAAACATGCACTGGGATACTGATGAAGGTATCCAGATAAGGGGAAAAATTCCAAGGTCAACCTTGATTAAAATCCAACTGCAGAGAAAGTTTCCCACATACCTTTTCATTTTTAGGGACATACTGCAAACTCAAAAAGGAACAACTTTCCAAAGTTTTATTTTTGTAATGAAAATTTTGCACAATTCTCCAGTAAAACTCTAAACTTCTGAACGTTTTAGCCAGTTTAACTGTACAAAGTGAAATCTATACATAAATTTTAAAAGTGCATTTTTGTTTAATCACAAAATTTTAAATATGTAGCCTTTCTAGGCAAATTAACAATCTTCAGTTTCCTCTCAGGTACGCAGATTTCTTTCAGTTTTAAAAATGCATAGCCTAGACTACTTGCAACAGTAGACAAAATACCTAAAATACAGGTCAAATGACAAATAGCGTTTTTTTGCTGTTTCTTGGACAATTACGTTAAAGTAGTTTGGCAAACCTAATGTGAGATCTGTAAACATGTTCCTTTCTGTGGCCCTAAAACCCCCTAGAATTTGTCTTTGGCACAGTGCAGATAGAAACTGTCCTTTCTGCACTGTTCAGGTGAAAGTCTCAAACAACACTAAGTTAAGAACGGGAGCTTGCTGGAAAGAATTCCTCGGTCTTTTCCTGACAGCAAATAACAATCAATCCTAGATCTGTTTTATTGAATGGTTTATCTTCTCAGGATTGAAGTTCACTCACTCAACCTGGGCCCACAAAGAGGAATTGGCATATCTGTCTCAAAAACTTGAGCAGTATTTGACACAACATACAGAAAAGGCAGATTAAAAGGAACTAAAGATACAGAGTTTGAGTCAAGAGGCAGAAAATAAAATGAACAAAATAGATATTCTAGGTGTGGAAGGAAATAAGGGGCCAGGAGCTAATCAAAGGGAGATGAAGAGAAAGAATAAATATGACAGAAACACAAGAGAAAGAGAGAGATTGCTGCATTCCAGCCAACAAACCAACCCATCATTCTGGCTGCAACTACCCAATTAATCTGATGCCATCTTCTCATTTCTGTCTTCCGAAATCTCCAGTTCCTCCCAGCAAATGCCACAATACTAATATTATGCAGTAATTGGGAACGTATACATCCATGTTAAGGACATGAAACTTTCAAAACCAGAGATTACTTATACCTTATCCTGAAATGAAGTACCAGCTGTGCTGTTCGTGTTCATATCTAGTGCAATAAAACTTGGTTTCAACTGTTTTCCCCACACATTATATACAGCCATGAATTTTTATCTTTGCTGTAGTATGCAGCTTTGTTATACTGCAGGAATCAGGAGGCACTGGTGCAGAATATAATACCAAATAAATTCTATGTGAATGTTGCAGATAGCTTTGAAACGTCTGCAAACATCTTGTCCTCCAGTTACTACCTACCGGGAAGTTCTGCCTGAGAAGAATTTTAATCCATGCCCAATGAGGAAGGGGAAAAAACCTCTTTTTTATCATTTTACTGTCTGAATGATCCCTTGGTAGAGAAGATAGAGTTGAAACCTTATTTTTTAAGTATATATCCACAGTGTTAACTGACTCATCACATTCAGAACTGTGGAATCAGTATATGGGAGAGGGAAATTTCTGAATGCCTTGGAGACCCAGGGTGGAAGTCCTGGTCCCACTGAAGTCAGTGATGGAACACTCCATTGACGTCACTGTGGTCAGAATTTTACTCTCCAAACAAAGGAATGCACCCATTATATTCATTAAGATCAAAGTTCTTAAAGGGAATGTAGTGTTTCACTGGCACAAGAAATTATTAGCTTGAATGCCATTAGCATATATATCAAAAGAAAAACAAGAACCCAGTTACCAATTTCTAAGTGAATTTGTAATATATATTTTCAGTCACAAATTATGTTTCCACCTTTACTTGCCATTTTTAAAAAACAGTTTCATTTTGTGCTCAGAAAACGGGCTGGACTGGAAAGCTTGGAAACTGAATTCTTCTATTTACCCACAGACCAGTTACAGCATAGGCAGCAGCAGCACCACTAGCTTTTCCAGACTTCCTCACTAGAATGAGAGCTCTTCTGTGTCATGGCCAAGTGAAGAGTTCAGTCTCCATGCTGTTCTTGGCCTCCGCTGCTGCCTCAGGGCAGTATATTGGTTTAATTTCTGATGGTAGGTTTTGGGATGCAATGACCTGCCCTTTACAAATTGGACTAAAACCATGAACTCATTCCAGATAAGCCACTAAGATGATAAAAGGGATCGGAGGGTAAAAACTTGTGGGAACTATAACTGAAATGGATTTGAACCACTAACGTACAGTTGAAGGACACCTTAATCTCTTCACACTTTCTGGAATCACATCTCCCAGGCCTTACAATTTTCTGATATTTAGCTTCCTATCTTTTATCATGATGCATACATATTTCTGTATACACACACACACACAGATATACACCAATACACAGAAAGAATTACTGAACTTAGCACAATTTTAAAAGTCTGCTTTATGTAACTATTTTTTTAACTCTGTTTATTTTATCCTTTTAAACGTGATAATCACAGCCTTACCAGAATTCTATCTTATTTGCCATATTGAATTTATTTGCCTATGTTCGTATTAGTTTAGTTTAATTTATGCATTTTTAACTCAATCATTCCAATTTAAGAAACACTTTTCTACATCACAGTACAAACAAGCTTGGTCAAATATCTTTCTTTCCCCAACTGCTGGCTTGTTATTTTTTATAATTAAATGCATTTTTCAAAAAAAACCTCTTCCATTACAAAGCTAGAGACTACACTTTGGCTACTTTACAATGCTCAGGGGCGACATACTCAGAGTGCCAGGACTGTTAATGAGCTTTGGAATCACAATTATTACAAGTAATAGTGTGTCATTGCTACTAGAGCACACAAGGAAGAAAGCACAAGATGACAAGAGGAAAAAAACATGGGAGTAATAACATTTCAGATTTTATGCTTTGTAATAAAAAGGATATTACAATTGCCTATTTTCTTGATATCCAACCAGATTTTCTAGTCTAGTAAATTATGAATATAAGAAAGAATAAAGAAAATCCCAGTCTTATTAAAAAATTCTGAATTGCAATGCAGTCTCTATACAAAGACTTGGTTATTCTGAAAAGCTTAAACTTCAGTCAATGAAATATTCTGCACTACTCTTCGCTAATACTAGTTTTAGATCATTGATATATGTTCCTTCTTTAAACAATATTTTGACTCCAACAGTAACGTGCTTATGTAAAATAGCTTACCTTGTGTTCCTCTACTTGATGTTTTAAGTCTTCTAGATCAGGGCCCAGGGGCTCCGACTCAATTTTCTTTGTCCTCTCTTCTGTTTTTGCTAGCCAGTCAGATAACTGTGTTAGTTGCTGATTCTGAAGGTCCATGAGAATTTTATGTAAGCTAGAAACAAGGAAAATCATAACTTACATTTGTACATGTAAGAAACTAGTAAGCAGAAATGTTTGCTTACACTTACATTCCTTTTTTTTAAAAGTTAGTTTAAACACTTGTATCAGAAGGTGCTCAGAAACCAAATCTGGTACAGCACTGCAGGTTTACCCACCTTGTCCTACTAATGGGTTTAAACCACTACGTAGAAAGGGAATATATTCATCTGAGATGGTAGTTTGGTTTCCAAGCCCATTCCATTTGCTGAGACTGCCAACAAAGGTGCCATTTTCTGTTTTCAAATGGATGGAAACAGAGACCAAAACTCATTTCCGTAGCAATGTACTAATAGACATCCGGTAGTACTGAAATTGGCCCATCCTGATCAGTCTGATTTGAACCAGTCAATGTGAAACATCTCATTTTACTAGCTGGGCACTGTCTATTTATTGCTGGCACTTCAACCCAGTACATCTTACTATTAAGAGCTGGTCAAAAACTGGAAATTTTCACCCTTTGGGAAATGTTAATATTTTGATTTGGGGGCGGGGAAGGGGGGAATCCTCATCTGGAACAAACTCAAAACACACACACACCCTTTTGTTTTGTTTTAAGATCATAAATGTATAGAAAATTTCTATGCAAAAAATGTTGAAATATTTTGTTTCAGCTTGGTTTAACATCCAGCTACGTCTACATAAACTGCTGACTCCATGGGTACTCCGGGGCTCAGCACCCACGGAAAAAAAAATTGGGGGTGCTCAGCATCCACCAGCCACAGCTATTCGGTAGCAGTGGGGTCTCAGGGAAGGGGGGGTGGGAAGAGGCGGAGCGAGGGCGGGGCCTCAGGGGAGGCACAGGGTTGGAGCACCCACAGGGAAAAATAAAAGTCAGTGCCCGTGGGAGCTGTAGTTTGGTTGCCTCATGCCCCTATTCTACTCTATTGGCCATAATGAACAGGGACGGCCCAGGTGGGTGCAGCTCAGGGTTAAATGAAACAATGTTTCATTTAGACAACCTGGCAGGTTTCAATTCAGGTCTACCTGATCCCAAATATTTCATTTCTTTTTATGTGGAAAATTTTGATTTTACTGAAACTGCATTTTCCATTCCAAAATCATTTTGATGGAAAAGTCCTGTAAGCTCTACTTACTAACCCCCCACAATGTAATAGCTGTTAAATTTGATGGGGGAGATGATTAAGACTAGATTGACTCACTGGAGAATGTTCCACAGGTGGGACAGTTGCTCATAATGTAAGCTATATTTACAGAATTTCAAATCATATAAAAGTAAGTTTTAATTGCTAAGATGGTTAAAAAAGTTGAAAATGGTTCCATTTTCTATCTATAGTTCTGTCTAAATTGAAAACAAATCAGAAAAATCACTTTTATTTTACTGAAATTTAATTTGGGAGGAAAGCCAGGAAAAAATGTTCCTCCAACACCCTGATTAACATTTTTGGAATTAAACGTTTCAATTTTTTAAAAAATGTAGTATTATATTATGCAGTATAATATATAGCTTAAAATATCAATTCAAAGCAAAACAAAATGTTTCAAGCCGTCAGACTGTGATATAATGCCCCATATTCTTCATAGTAATACTATGGTGACGATTATGGCATAACTATGATGTATTTTATGAAAGATAGGTTTTGTAAGATATCACTGAAAAGCTTATGACTCACAGAATATGATTATCCTATTTGTATGCACATATCATTTTGGTATTTGAAGTTAGGAAAATTTTCTATGCTTCTATTTCAAATGTGTTTACACCTGGGGAACACCTACTAGTTAGAATGCAATCAATCTAGATGGCTGGCTGGACAGGGCTATTAGGGAGAACAATAGGTCTTAGAAGATGCTAATCTTCCACTGGGGGGCCTTCCTGAGTGGTCTACAAACAGCCTCTAAGTCATAGCTGCTCTGTCCCTACAGAGAGACATGTGACCAAGTCACCTGGTACTGGACTCCATCTTGGAATAGCAGTGTTTTTCCACTGACTGGGTATGGGAGACAAAGGGTTCCCACCATATGCAAAAGCTATTTGAGGCAGGGGAGTGAGATCATTGTGTTTTTTCACTGACTCTCCACTGGAAACACCTGAGGAACTGGACTAGGGGAGGAGGGCTGAACCCAGGCTAGACGGATTTCTCGCCTGTGAAAGGACTACCTGGGGTTTTAAGCTGGAGGGTAGAGATAAGGTCCAGAGTGACCTAGACCAGTTGGAGGATTGGGCCAAAAGAAATCTGATGAGGTTCAACAAGAACAAGGGCAGAGCCCTGCACTTAGGAAGGAAGAATCCCATGCACTGGTAAAGGCTGGGGACAGACTGGCTAAGCAGCAGTTCTGCAGAAAAGGACCTGGGGATTACAGGGAACGAGAAGCTGGATACGAGTCAGCAGTGTGCCCTTGTTGACAAGAAGGCCAACAGCACACTGAGCTGTATTAGTAGGAAGTGACTATTCCCCTCTATTTGGCACTGGTGAAGCCACACCTGGAGTACTGTGTCCAGTTTTGGTCCCCCCACTACAGAAGGGATATGTACAAATTGGAGAGAGTCCAGAGGAGGGCCATGAAAATGATTAGGGGGCTGGGGCACATGACTTATGAGGAGAGGCTGAGGGAACTAGGGTTATTTAGTCTACAGAAGAGAAGAGTGAGGGGGATTTAATAGCAGCCTTCAACTACCTGAAGGGGGGTTCCAAATCTAGGCTGTTATCAGTGGTGGCTGATGTTAGAACAAGAAGCAATGGTCTCAAGTTGCAGTTTGGGGGGGCGGGTCCGGTCCCTAGGTTAGATATTAGGAAACACTATTTCACCGGGAGGGTGGTGAAGCACTGGAATGGGTTACCAAGGGAGATGGTGAAATCTCCATCCTTAGAGGTTTTTAGGGCCCGGCTTGACAAAGCCCTAGCTAGGATGATTTAGTTGGTGTTGGTCCTGCTTTGAGCAGGGGATTGGACTAGATGACCTCCTGAGGTCTCTTCCAACCCTAATATTCTATGATTAAGCTGCAAGCAAGTGCAGAGATTCTTGAGGGGAAGCTGCAAAATATGTAAAACAAGAGTTAGGGTGAGAATTTGCTACTCATATCCAATCTCTTGAGTATATTAAGCTTAGATTGCAGTTTTATTTATTTGCTAGGTAATCTGCTTTGATCTGTTTGCTATCCCTTATCATCACTTAAAATCTATATTTTATAGGTAATACGCTTGATTTTGTTTGGTCTAGTGTGTGGAAACTATAACTGGAGGCAGAAAGCTGTTACAGATCTTCCCCCACATTGATGGAGGGGATGAATTTCATGAGCTTAAGCTGTACAGTTCCCTGTACAGCACAAGATGGTATAATTTTGGGTTTACACTCCAAAGTTGGGGGGTGTCTTAGGAACGGGGCAGTGCATTAGGTAAGCCTTCCCATGCAGAGATGATCTCAGCATCTGTGTGTAGCTGCAGCTGGGTGTGTCCCTACCTGTATGTGTGCTGGAGGGGGCTTGTTGAAGCAGTACAGTGTTAAGGGAGCCCAGGCTGGTGGGTCAGGGGGACTAAGTGATACCCCAGTTACAGGTGTCACCCCAGGTGAAACCCATCACACAGACATTTATTTGAATTTTTCTTTG
This sequence comes from Eretmochelys imbricata, assembly GCF_965152235.1. Taxonomy (NCBI): domain Eukaryota; kingdom Metazoa; phylum Chordata; order Testudines; family Cheloniidae; genus Eretmochelys; species Eretmochelys imbricata. Next base: position 150,102,582 of record NC_135572.1, read on the forward strand.
TAGAGAATTTCAAATTTTTAAATTTTGTTCTGATTTAGATGAAGACAGATTTTGAAATTTGTGATGAAAATGTTCATCCTCCGCACAGCTCTAGTTACTCGTTTGGGTAATAGAATCATAATTTGTTCCAAAAAAATCAAGCACATATTTTATCTAATTTTGGTAGACTGGATATAGCTTCTGAATTTCACAATAAGCTTAATTTTCTCATTGCTTGAACCTTTTTAAAAATAGTCTTTGTGAAATATTTATAGAAGAAGTTATAAGCTTCTTAACATTTACCGAACATTACTATGCACAAATTCTATTTTAAATGTAAGGAATAATCAAAGATTCCACTGTACATGGTGAAAAATGTATATATATATTTAATATAAATACCCAGTATGTAGTTAAACAGATGACATGGCAAGTCTCAAAAGCCAGAAGATTGTTTAAATATGGGCTGAGTACAACTGGTGTTGAATATGTCAAGCAGAAACTGATACTGGACAGATCTTCTGGATCTGCTCATGCATATAGCCTAGAATATTTGAAATCAAGTGCTATGGAACTTCAATAGTAGGAACAACTATTCAACCTGATACATCAGGGGTGGCCAACCTGTGGCTCCGGAGCCCTTAAGAAGTTAATATGTGGCTCCTTGGATAGGCACCGACTCCAGGGCTGGAGCTACAGGTGCCAACTTTCCAATGTGCCAGGTGGTGCTCACTGCTCAACGCTCAACCCCTGGCTCTGCCACAGGCCCTGCCCCCACTCCACCCCTTCCCGCACCCTCCCCTGAGCCCGCAGTGCCCTCGCTTCTTTTCCCCCACAGCCACAGAGCATCCTGCACACCACAAAACAGTGGATCGGGAGGTGCGGGGAGGGAGGGGGAGGTCCTGATCGGCAGGGCTGCTGGTGGGTGGGAGGTGCTGGGAGCGGGGGCAGGGTGAGGAACTGATGGGGGGCTGCTGACATATTACTGTGGCTCTTTGGCAATATACATTGATAAATTCTGGCTCCTTCTCAGGCTCAGGTTGGCCACCCCTGTGGTGCATGATATCGATGAAGTGAACCTTTCATAGTTCAAGCAATTAATTGAATTTGCAGAAATGTGTGTAAAAATGTTACTACTGTGTAGGTAGAAGATTCAAGATCACCCATGTTAAAAGATTGCTTTCTGTGCACAGGAGAAACAGGTTCTTATGCAGAGTTAATACCCCACTTAAATTGATGTCTGGCAAAATTTCAGGTGAATGTATTTTTGGAAATTTAAAATATGTACATAAATATATAAATATAAATGTAAATCAATGCACAAAATTGTATTAGAATGTTTTAGATTTTAGATAGCTAGTTCTTTTGTTTTTACTTTATTTTTCTTTTCTTCATTTTTTCATGTAATCATTCCCTTTTTAACAATTTGACTTGGATGGGTATTTCCTCCTCTCCTCCCCACCATGTTTTGCCGATTTATTATCCTTTTACACACACACCTTGGAGAAACAGGAGGGTCAGCAGCAAAAATCTCATCATTTTTGACCAGCTATTTTTAACAAAGCCATAGATAGGTAAGTTCTTCTGTAGTAGTCAATTTTTGTCTTAAAAAGTTTCTCAGCTCACTTAATCCTATACTTTGTGTATTGATTCTAGGTGCTGTAAATGAAAGAACCTTTCTGAAAGGATAACCACTAAAGCAGGTAAGGGCACAATAAACAGACCTTTTTCTGTAATTGCTTAATTTTAAACAGATCATACTTCACTAGAGCTGAAAGGGACAGAACAAAAGCCCATGGAAAAACCTCCCATTGAATTCAATGGGCATTATCTCTACCTCTCTACTCCAAACTTGTGTCCTCCTGTCAAACTAAAATCCTAACCTGTCTCTCTGACATCATCTTGTGGATAGGTTGTTGTCAGCTCAAGCTCAGCATGGCTAAATGAGAGCTCTGAATCTAACTCTCCCGGCTACCTCTTTTATTGATCCCTGTGGACACCACCACCATTGCTCAGGCCCATAACGTGGGTATCATCTTTGATGTAGCCTGGATGTGAAGACCTAGAGAAAGGTCTGAGTCAAGGTATTGCAGATTATCGCTGAACAGCGTCACTAAGATTCAGCCTACCCATCCACACAGCTAATCATCTCATCCAGGCTCTACGATTGCTATACAAAGTGAATACTGTATATATTAAAATGTAAGTTGTACACTACAAAGTAGGAGTGCAGCCACAGTGGCACGTGTTTTATAAAATGTGTTACAAAAAGAAAAAATATGTTATTAAGATAAGCAGTAGAGAGAAAATTTTAAAAAAGTTCATCTTGCAAGTAAAAATACATGTAACCATGATGATATTTTCCTTGCAAAACAAGATGATCAGATGTGTTTTATAAGGTGACACACAACGGAGTTAAATTCTTCATTAAGGGCTCAGTCTAGCACCCACTGAAGTCAATGGAAAACTCCACTGACTTCACTGATGGAAAAAAGTACATTTTGACACTGTACTGCTGATGAAAAATGATGTAATAAACTCAAATCAAATTCAGAGTTAAATGGTGGATATAAACTACTTAGGAAATAATGCAAATTTGTCAGATAACATGACATTTATATAGATGATTTATAAAGACAATCTTTTAAATTATCCTGTTGAACACCAAGCCTAGCTGAAACATGTCCACACTACACTATAGTATGTTACTTACACTAACGCTGGATATAGAGATCCTAGTACAAAGACAAGTTTTGATCAAGTACGTATGTTCTACTTTTAGAACTCAGCCCTCAACTAGGAATTTCGAGAACTTAAAGTAAAACTTTCATAGTGGATGAAACTCTCATTTGTATGACATTTTAATCCACATTTTTACTATAAATTCCACTTGTATTTCATATATTTTCTTCTCATATTTAATAGTTTTTGAAGAATCTGTACCCATACAAAGAGACTATTCCTTCTCAATGTATCTTCTCATCCTATTTGATACCGCACTGGGGTGGTAATGCCAAGTTTATGAAATCACAGTTGTTTCCATGGCAGTAACTTGTGATGTTAAAAACATGCAATAATGATTTTATTACTGTATCACACAGGAAAAGATGTTAGGCTTACAAATTCTTATCGAAGCACAAATATCAAACAATAGGAGAGAAAATAACTGAAGAAGCATGCTGCTTTTTGTATTAATGTTCCCTTTCATCAAGTATATGCCAGTTTTAAAGTCCCTTAATCTAGAATAAGAGGAAAGAAGTCATTTTAAAAACCTGACAGTGGAGTCTGCATGCATTAAAATCTCATTTTACCTACCATTTATCCATGTTAACCCCATTATTAAAACACCAAAATCAGATTTCTAATCTTTTTTATTGAGATTCAAAATTGAATGCAAGAGCCTATTCTAAAACCATGGTTAATAAAAGAGTAATTAAAGCTTTAGTCACGCTTATCAGAGAGGAGAAGGGAGATATCTGACTATCCCGAGCTTAAGAGATGCTATTACGAAGAAAAGAGAGAGATTTAATACAATACTAACCAAAGTGAATAATGTATATATTAAAATGTAAGTTGTACAATATTTGATACACTGTATTCAGTATTTCAGTTTAATTTTGATGCCAAAACATTTGATATTGCTCTAGCTACACTATTTTAATAGAATAAACTATTTAAATTGAAATGCATTTTTCCTTGATAACTGTAATGGAAATGCTGTGTTAATTAAAATATTTACTGGGTAAAGAAGGAATTATGCTCTCTTGGGACCGCATTGCAGAATTAGGTACTTTTTTGAGACATTTTTCTGCAGAGCCCCAGGATTTGGCCACTGTCACTGCAAGATACTGGACTTAATCGACAAAGAGTCTGTTTTAGCATAGCAAATCCAATATTCTTACTTAAAGTACTCTTAATTTAAGCCACTGAAATTATACTGGTAAAAATATTCAGCTTTTTCATTTTTAACTATTTGTTCATTTTCCCTCCCTATATTCCAATTTTAATTCTTCACAAAGCATACCAAACCATGCGGTACCTGGTAAATTATTATTTATTCCTAATTTCACTCAAAGGAAAATAGCTATAGTACATATAGCTCTTTATATTATAAATTAAGATTTTATCTGGCTCTTAATATAAATTTGTCACTAAGTGCCTGACAAAGAATACTGAACAAAAGAATGGCACCGATTCTCAAACAGGCACCCAAAAAGCACCATTCCAGATCCCCAAAGTCATGGCCATATTAAGCAGGTTCATGAATGCATCCGATGAAGTGAGCTGTAGCTCATGAAAGCTTATGCTCAAATAAATTTTTTAGTCTCTAAGGTGCCACAAGTCCTCCTTTTCTTTTTGCATATACAGACTAACATGGTTTGTCAAGGTTCCTTCCCCACTCTGAACTCTAGGGTACAGATGTGGGGACCTGCATGAAAAAAACCCTAAGCTTATTTTTACCAGCTTAGGTTAAAACTTCCCCAAGGTACAAACTATTTTACCTTTTGCCCCTGGACTTTATTGCTGCCACCACCAAGCGTCTAACAAATATATAACAGGGAAAGAGCCCGCTTGGAAATGTCTTTCCCCACAAAATCCTCCCAAACCCTACACCCCCTTTCCTGGGGAAAGCTTGAAAAAAATCCTCAACAACTTCCATAGGTGAACACAGGCCCAAACCCTTGGATCTTAAGAACAATGAAAAAGCAATTAGGTTCTTTAAAGAAGAATTTTAATTGAAGAAAAAGTAAAAGAATCACGTCTGTAAAATCAGGATGGTAAATACCTTACAGGGTAATCAGATTCAAAACATAGAGAATCCCTCTAGGCAAAACCTTAAGTTACAAAAAGACAAAAAACAGGTATATACATTCCATTCAGCACAGCTTATTTTATCAGCAATTTGAACAAAACAAAACGCATATCTAACTAGATTGCTTATTAACTCTTTACAGGAGTTCTGACGTGCATTCCTGCTCTGGCTCCGGCAAAGGCCACAGAGAGAGAGAGAACCCTTTGTTCCTCCCCCAGCTTTGAAAGTATCTAGTCTCCTCATTGGTCATTTTGGTCAGGTGCCAGCGAGATTATCTTTAGCTTCTTAACTCTTTACAGGTGAAAGGGTTTTTCCTCTGGCCAGGAGGGATTTAAAGGTGGTTAGCCTTCCCTTTATATTTATGACACGGCTGCTACTCTGAAACAATGTATTAAGAGTGATTTCTCTTTTAGTGCCACCACTTACCCCCCCTCCCCCCGCAACAAGAAGCCAAGCTCAAAGAACCTAGTGTCAGTGACTGGGACATGGGCTGTCATGCACAGTGGTTAAAGCAGGAGTCAAGAGGCCAGAACCATGGGTCAGAGCCAAAGACAGAAATTGGAAAAAGAGGATCACAAGTGAGTTACCTGGAATAAGGCAAAGCAGGAGCAGGGCTAGGTGTATGGCTGGGAATAAGCATGCACAAACACTATCACGGCTATGGATGAATGCTTTGAGCAGCTGCTGAACTGCTTCTGGGATTAAAAGACAGTCTGCTGACTCTTCCGACCCATCAGCACACTAGCTGCACTCATTAGGTTGCCTGAAGACTGTCTCTGCTGCAGGCACTGCTTCCTCACAGCTAGAGAAGCCCAGGGGCATATTAGAGTCCTGCCAAGGGAAAGCCAAAATCAAGGAACCCAGTGGAGCCTTATATTTTGAATATTTGCACAATATTGTGAGCAGTGTCATTTTTGCAACTCACTTGTGGATGGAACTTGGAAAAATGCCACCAATCTTCCCTCCCCCGAAAATTTGACCACTGAATAAAAAGAGGGTCAGGACCAACAAGTTAAGAATGCTGGGGGTAAGCAACATTTTTAGGACCTGTGGAGAAACCTGGAAGTGAAGCTGAGGGAATATCAAGCCATCACTAGAAGAAGTGGCTGCGACTTGAAGCACTAGCATGTCTACCCATCTAGTACTGGTGTGGGTCCCCAATGCAGTAGAATGAGTGCCAGTCAGCAATTCTGTTCAAGGGTGGCCCCAATGTCCCACTAAAGGGTTAATGAATCAATCCTCACATCTCCTCTTTGAGGTAAGTGAAGGAGATACAGGGATCACTTCGGCAACTCTTCAAATGCAGCAGCTGTTAAAAAATACACAGCAATACCACACAATTGTCTAAAACAATTTTACTGTCCTAAAATTATATTATTTAGTTAGGCATTGACACCACATTCATCATAATAGTACCTGTGAAACTACCAAAGCAATTTTACAGAGGAAAAATTCAGTTCAAATTTGGCCAAGTCTCCAGCAATAATATCTCTTTATTAAACGAGCCTTGAGAGCTTTTAGCCACACAAGAGGCCATGAACTTGGTTTTACCTATTTGACGTAAAACTGTACTTTCCAACACTCAGTCGAAACGTTCATTTTATATACCTCTCATGGTCTTGATCAAAACTTGAGCTGTGCAAATACTGAATTTTTCAGTTCACTGGATGTTTAAAAACAAAAGTAATTTGAGATCAAAATGAATATGCTTTTTGATTTTTTTGGCAAATGAAATAGTTATAAAAATAATTTCAGTTTGTACACTGTTTCATTTATACAATCTAAATGTTTCAGTTTGATATTTACCATTTTTCAAATTGTTGATTTTTTAAATAGAAATTCAAGAATTTTTTAAACAAATGTTTTGAACGGAAAAAATTGCTTCTTTTTCCATTTTGAAAAATGTTGAAAACATTTGTTTTTCTTCTTTAAGTCCAAAGCAATTTGGCAAATCCAACAAGATTTGTGAAACATCTTTGTTGCCAAATCTGCATTTTTCACAAACAATCCAACAAACAAACAAAAAACAAACCAACCCCTCCACTCCTGCCCCCAGAGTTTTGGCCAAAAATTGTCAGCCAGCATTACTGAATCACAACCGTGTCTCTTTATAATGTGGAATGACCAGAAGAAGCATAAAGTGACAGATCCATAAACCCCTCCACACCTTGAGACTGTTCCCCCTGCCAGAGCACCCAGTGCACTGGGGGGCATGGATTTCTTGTCAAAACCCCCATCAGTACCCGGTCCAGCCCAGGAATGCTAATGATCCAACCAGCAGACCAAATTCAGTAATGAATCCTGGTCACGTGTCATCTGAGGCACATTGCGCATATGCTAAGACGACTGGAGTACAGGGAGCCCCTTGAAAATTCTACTGTACGATGTGCAGGGGAGTAATTACCTTCAGTCTAACTAAACTCCCCTGCAGTGTCAGGTGTGCATTATGTTCTCTTTCACTTTGTTTTATACTCTTTTGTGCAGCGTTGCTATGCACTGTTAGTTAGTTGCGACGTTTCATCCTAGAGGTGAAGTAATTCCCACATATTATACAGAAAACTTGCACATGATAAAAATTAAGAACATTGATAATTATTATACAGAATATCAATACCATTCTATGACAAGGAACATTAAGTCTGACAATGAAATCATCCCTGAAAATAATTTTATCATTTCTTTTTCGTAGCGTTTTTCCTCTTTCCCCTTGTATTCTCCAAACATCACCTTACTTGCTCTAAGCATACGTAGTGGTTTTAATGCTCATGTATCTCTCTTCAGAGAGATGATTGTAACCTTCGTTTATGGTTTGGCTCTCGTGAGTTTCCACTACAAAATACTTTTCCATTGACTGAATGCTTTTTAATAGTTGTGAAATCCTCCATAAAGTAAACCTGATTACATTAGGTTTTCCTCTCCAGTAGTACATTTATCACACTGAGATGCTTCACTGTAGAGAATCCTATTTTAAAAAGCCTGCTGTTTTACTTCGGGTCATTAATGCAGTTCTACAAGAGCCAAACATTTTCAATACATATGGTGAACATATACCAGATTTCCTTTGGCCTCCTTTTACCGTAGGATAGCAATAACAGCATTGCACTGCTCCAGAAAACTCTGATGCTCTGACCCGCTAACCCTCTTTTTGAACTACTGGGTCACTTCTACTGTTATATAGCATCAGAAAATCTCTCCTCTTCACTGACTGCTTGCTTTTGTTTCCCCCATATTGAAGAATGTGCAGTTTTTCCTTACGTTTTCTATGGCTGCTTTCCTAGAACATGGGCAGCCTCATCGAGCTCATCTTTAAGTAATATTTTTCTTCCCTGGAGGATGTATTTGTCAACCAAATTAATTATAATTTATTCAGGGAGAATAAAATCATATGTTGCTACAACGCCAGGTTGTCATCTCTCATTCTTCCATTGCTTTTAATTCTTTCAAGGACAACCCTAATAATGAAGAAGTCATATTTTGATGATTTATCTTTTAAGTTATAACATATGCACATATAAAAATGACATATTTAGACCTATTTTTCAGAAATCTCTCTTTTCCAGCAGCGGCTCCCATCTCCTAATTTTATGGATGGAAATCTAAGTGTGGCTCTCATAATTGTCCATGGATCCATGGAATAAGTGGCAGGATAAAATCAGTCAGTCTGGCACTGGTACATTCCAAACCAATGTAAGGAAAATTCTTTTTCCACCTCCCCAACCCGCAAAATGAAAATAAATTGCTCATTGCAACATAATGTCACCAACACCAAAAACTTAGCAATGTTCAAAAAGTGATTGGGCATCTATATGGAGGACAACAATATCTAAAGTTGTAATAGACACTGCTAACAAATTTTGGAAGAGATATTAAATTTCATGCTCAAGCCAATCTCCAGCTATGAGGAATTATTGTTTCCTATGTGCTATGGTAATACAAATAACAGTTCTGCTCTTGGATCAGGAACCCATTGCACTGTGGGCTGTACTGAAAGTGAGATGGTCCCTGCCCACAAAAGCTTACAATCCAAGTATAAAACGAGATAACAGAGAGAGGAGAACCAGAAAACAATGAGAAAATTGGTTAGCAGGATAGGCAGTGGGTCTCGGCACAAGAGCAGCCTACTCACGGCTGGGCTGCATGTAGGCACCATAGCAAAAGTGTGTCGTATAGAGAGATTTTAATTAGATAATGAAGCAGTTTTGTAGATGTTTATAGGGAGCTTTTCCCAAGCATGAGTGCAGCATGGGAGAAAGCATGAATGTGCTTGTTTAAAAATGTAACAAGTGAGCAGTGGAGGCTGGCAACATGGGCTGATCAGAGTTGGGAGTCAATGCCCCCCTTCTCCCCCCTTTTAGTTTCCCCACAGAACCCAGATTCAGACATGGGAAGAATAAACCTTGTCGGCCTGGTTGGAGCCAGACGGGGGCATTTCTTAATAGTTCCCCCCCTCACCGCACTGTTCCCTAAAGGACCCTTGGGGTATTCTCTGAATTTTACCTTATTTTTGCTATTGTTTCATTTCCTGTTTGTCTGTCCCATCCCTCCCACCCTCCCCCAACCAATGGCCTGCCTCCAAGAGCCTCCTCTGATTTAACTCCTTGCTGTCAGGTTGGATAATATCAAAATTCTCCATGTATGGCCAAAGCAACGAGCTATGATGATGTTTTTTGCAGTAGCATTCTGAATGGATAAGAGCAGGACAAGATTACATTTGTTTAGGTGAAAGAAAAGGATATTGAAGTAATCGAGATAGGATATGAAGAGGACTAGACCAGGGTTTGAACTGTGTGGATGGATAGGAAAGACTATATCAGAGATGTTATACAGAATCTTCCAGAAGTAGATGTAAGTCTAGATGTGAGGACCTAGAGAGGTCTGAGTCAGTTTACGAGCGACAGGCAGGATGGTCTTGAAATCTTATCCTTCCTCTTGGCTTCTGTTACTCTGTCCTCTTCTGGTCCTCCTCCTACCTCTATAATTTCTCCTTCAAGCATGTTCTTTGGAGAATCATCCTCCTCCAACTTTCTATGGGGGGGTGTGCACTGGGCTCTGTCCTAGGTCCCCTTCTCTTCTCCTTCTACACCTTATCCACAGGCACTGACTTTTGCTTTTGTCAGTGGGTGCTCCTCTTCACTCCCTCTCCTCCCCATGCAAGCGTAATCTCACCCTCAAACACAAAAATTCAACTACCATCTCCATGCTGGAGTAGAGAGGTACTACCAGAGGTACTCTACTCCAGATCTGTCTTCTCCTGTTCGAACTAAAATCTCATCTCTTCCCTCTGACATCTTCTTGTGGATGGCCACACTCAGAGACATGATGTACTGAACTAGATGAACCATGGGTCTGATCCATTATGGCAATTCCTACATTCCTGGGTTCCAAATTCTGTCCGACTGTAGAGGAAACTCGTATCTAAATCCAAACTTGGTAGCTCAGATGTGACAGTGATGGGCATTGCATAAAAACCTAAATAAAACACAGCTGAATAGTCTGTGCCTGTCTCTAGTTGGAAAATATAATCATTTTAGGACACAATGCAATTGTAAACTTTGGTTCTATTTGATTTGGTGTTATCACATATTTTATTGTATAAAATGGATGGTATTCCGGGTCACGGTGGAAATCAGACCATTTTTGACTAGCTCCCCTAAGGCAGGTTAGCTGGATTTATTCCCCAAATAAGAAGTTGCTTATAGCAGCATGACAAAATGCTGCCCCACCACTGAAGAAACTCATCTCTTTAAAAACCTATTTCATGAAAAAAATGACAGGAAATAGCCTTCTTAGTGTGCAAAAGGAAGAGAAAACCTCAGTACCTGAAGGTTCCTTAAGCAATGTTGTCCCCCAGCGTATTCGGATTTGTAATGTTTATTTTTTCCTAAAACATGGCTTTATTAATTTAAACATGGCTTTATTAATTTAATAAATAGCAAAATCTACATTCTAGTTAATTCTGGAAGATACAGTGAATGACAATATTGGCATCAGTGTACTGTAATGAAAGAAACATCATTCCTAACGATTTCTACAGTTAACATGAATGCAGTGCAGCAGCCTGTCATAGATCAAAGATCAACCTTCATCTCTCACCCTGCAGAATAGAGACTCTCTTATCACAAGTCCATAACATTACAGAACATTGCCTCTTACTGTTCATATTTAAATCCAGAAACAATCATCCCTTCTGATATGGACAGGAATATCCAATATACTTGCTATTTTCACCTCCCCAGTGTAAATCAAAGATACAGACAGCATATTCACCCTTTAATGAAACTGCTTTACGCATGTATGTCACACACCTCAGATTAATCCACTCCTCAAAACAGTCTAGGATTATCACTTAAGCACGAACAACATGGGGAAATTAAGACCACACACACATACTTAAAAAAAAAAAAAATAAAGTGTATATCTCCATTTCATCCATGGTGTTTTTTATTTCAACTACAATTTCAGAAATTTTGAAATCATTGACAAATTAATCCCGATACATTATATATAGAGTATTAATTTGCTGTCAATTTGCTGATTTCAAAATTTCTGAAATTATAGTTCATATAAAAACACCACCCTTGGATGGCTGGCATGGAGATATACATTTTATTTTTTAAGTTAGCACTGTGTTGAGAGGTACTGGTCACTGGATGGATCACAAACCTCATTGAGATTGGTGGGTATGAATATATCCTTAAATTAACAGAACAGTAAGGCTAAATTAACCACAAGCCCACACCTAAGACGAAAGTGGTATGTGACCCTACCCAGGAGTTTGGACTTAAGGGGCGTTGAGTCTTGTTTGGCTAAGGTGGGTGTGTGCATGTGCATGCATGCGTGTGTGGACAAGAAAAACACACAGAATCAGAAAGTAAAACAGAGCAGCTGAAAGCACAGCGTATGACCCTGGAAGAAGTCTAGGGAAAGGTGTTTTGGGATCAGGGGTGCAGGTTGAATAATCTGTTTCCTGGTATTTGAGATCTTCTGTGTTCAGAGGCAGAGGATGTTTGTACATTCTTCATAAACAAACAACTACACCAAATAAATATCTGACCACCAACAATTTCTCTTTCTAACTGGAACAAACTACTAGATCCCAGATTTTTACTTAGCCATTTAGGTCAAAAGAGAGAGAATATTATAATGCGATATTTAATTTTAGTATATTTGTGTAAGTTGTGTGGACAGTAAGTATATTATTTATACATATTTGTTTCAGTGAGTGGGTATTTTAAATGAAAGATAATTCCCACCCCACCCTCCCCCCAGTGCTTCACATTACCGTGGCATTTTGGGCAAGACAAGTGTAGGACATCGAATTCAGAAAGGACCTCTTGGGTCACTGAGTGCAGTACTTCTTCGTGTGGGATGTCTTTCTTTGGCTGTTGCTAAAGACATACAAAGTACAGTAATAGTACTCTATATTTGCACCCTATTTTAAATGTGTAAAAGCCTTTCTATTTTGAAGTTACAAGAGAAATGAAAAACATGAAATTATTTGTGAAATGAGCAAAGTGGCTAGTTTTTACCTTGTAACTTAAAATAAATATCATGAAATGACCTCAACCTGAGGAAAAAATCAATTCCATTCTAACCGTAATTACACAAACAAAAAACAAAAAACTAAAACCGCACCACAACACGGATGAAAAGCTCTATATGAACTTCAGCTTATAGAACAGCATCAAAAAAGGGCTTTTAATGGAAGTGTGTTTACAATTCTATCTCAGTAATATAGCAATCTTATCAGACTTAATTTCCATTTATTGAAAATGGATGCCAAGGAAAAGTTTAAATACTTCTTGTCAATAGCAAGTCAAAATCATGTGGCAATTTTCTATTACAATTACATTTTTTTTTTAATTGTTAAACATTTCTTAACTATTGGCAAATTCCCTGAAAACCACACTTTTATTAGGTCTGAAATAATGCTCTGTTTACATGTGACAACTTCTCAGTGTCATCATGGGAGCTGAATTCACAACAGCAGAGACTTGTCCAATAGTGTAGGTCTGAGAGGATAATTTTGTCATACATGTGTTCAGGGCCTGTAAAGTAGTGTGACAGTTGTTCACTCTAGATCAGTTGCTTATAACATATTGTGATGAGGTAGACAAACCTCACACAAGACCAGGGGAGGAAAGCAAAAACAATTTTCCCTGGAGACAGGGGCTGAAGCCAGCCCTCTTTACTGCCTAGCTAGCGGTATCAAAACGGGAGGAAGTGCCTTCTGGCTGGAGGGGGCGGAAATGAAGGATAGTGCTTCTAAGCTGGGCTAAAGTGACACTTTTTGGCCTGAAGCAAAGCAAATCTGAGGGCTCAGCTGAGTATCCAAACTTTGGTAGATGGCTTGGACCAAACTTTTTGTTATCTTCTTGTTCCTTTTTAAAGAAAGGCAAGCTCCAGGAAGGGGCTTTATTTTGATCCATGCTCATACAGAGAACGTGGATTAAAAGCCACATTTAATTCAAACACTTAGGGTTTCCTAATACATCTTTAGTAAAATCAAGAACATTTGTCAGGTGTTTTAGTATAAGATGTTAACTTTTGGGTATTTTCTTCTTGTTATTTAGTAAAGAAAAGCGTAACAGTCAAGTTATATATGCAGGAATATCTACCCTAAACATTAACCTACTCACTCTTGTCTTCACCATAACATTCTGCCGTTTGCTGCTCCTGCAATTAGCAGAACTGGGCCTAAGCGAGTCCTAGACAAAAAAAAATCTGAAGATGTGTAGCCACTGCTCCACTTGTTCAAAGTGCTGAGTGACTGAATTCTGGGAAACTCTGTATGCTGCAGTATAACATATACATTTTAAACAATAATTTGTACATAAACGCAATATTTGAAAATGAACATGACAATCTGGACAAGACAGAGGGGGTGATGACTGTGGGAAGCAACCAGATTATTCATCTGTGATTTGTCCATCTTTGTAATGTTTGCAGCTTGAGGGTTTTGTTAGTCTCTGAGTAAGAACGTACCTGTGTCCACACCCTGCACACTATTGTAATAATCTTTGTACAAAGTATGGCTTTTGAAGTATCATTTGAAAACCTCATAATTCGTTGGTCAATATTGTCCTGATAAAATGTACGTGGCAACATTGCATTTGAAGTTATAAGATACCACTGCATGGTCTTCTTAACACATGTTCTAAACTCAGGTTGGCGAATAGGTCTGTCTCAAACAAAGGAATGTGTGTTCTGCTTAATTTGCATTTAAGCACTAAACAGAATCATCAAGCAGAAAGGGAAACAAAAGAAGCTCCAATTTGTGAGGAAAAAGCAGCAGGGAACATCCTTTCCTATAGACATTCTGACTCCTGAATCTCAGCAGGGAATGTTTCCCAAGTGGCCAACTGACAGTATCAAAAGGAGGGATAAAAAACCCAATGCACCTCTCCCTCTTTCTATTGCTATCCTTCAATTCATGCACCAGAAGGGACAAATGAAGCAGCCACTGAACTGGAGAAGGGATTCTGACCTAACAAGTTTGATCAGTAACAGATTGCTGAAAGCATGTGGTGAGAAAAACTTTGATTTGAATTTAACATAGATTGTTAAATTAGGCACCAGATCGGTTTTATCCTTATTTTTCCTATAATCATTTCTGACTTAAAAGTACTCACTTAAAATCTTGCTCTTTGTGGTTAATAAACTTCTTTTATTAAAAAAGATTTTTTTTTATCTAATCCAGCGTTTAAACTGAAGTGTCTGTGAAACTCCATTTGGGGTAACAAGGTGTGTGCATATTATTTCCATGAAAGAAATATGGACTTAATATGAATTTGTATTGTCCAGGAGAGGGCTGGGCAACACAAGACATACTTTTCTGGGGGGACTAGCAGTATGTTGGGGTCACCCTGAAGTATAACCTTGGCTTAAGAGCCAAGGTGTGGCTGGCTGGCTGCAGCACACATGCACGCACACACACACACACACACAAACACAGCTGGGAGTGACTTGCACAGCAACTTGAGGCAGTTTGTGAGCAGTCTAGGCTGGAGGCTACAGAAGCAAAGCATTGTAACTCGAACCCCAGGTTAGACAGCTGGGGCGACACAGCTACTCACGAGTCTGGATTGTACCCTGGGTATGTCAGTTAGATACGCTGATCAAATAGAAACAACTACCAAGATAGATATTCATCTGAACCTGGTCCTGAAATTTGAATGTCTCTTTGTTACCTCCAAATTGGATTACAGCAACTGCAGCGGCCTATACTTGAAAACAGAGGTGGTGCCGAATACAACTACGAAGATTTTTTAAGTGCAGTATCGTAGCATAAACACATAGCACCAGTGCACGCTGGCTGCAAACAGCCTTCCAGATGGAGCTTAAACTATCAGTTTTGACTTATAACGTTTTGAATGTCCTTAGTGCCCATCTATATTGAGGGCTTGCCTCCCCTCTCTGAGTTGGTATTAGCAGAAACACTAAAGTTGGGTTTCAGAGTAGCAGCCGTGTTAGTCTGTATCCGCAAAAAGAAAAGGAGTACTTGTGGCACCTTAAAGACTCACAAATTTATTTGAGCATAAGCTTTCGTGAGCTACAGCGGGACTCTTTGGTGAAGGAGCTGGTGGCAGAGCATTCTCTCCAAAGGCCCCTTGACTTTGCAAGTCACTGTGCTGAAATAAACGAAATGTATCCTCCCTTCAGGACATGCAGCTACATCCAACCTTTTGATCAGGCAACTGCAGATATGGCTGTGAGCTGGATAGCTTTTGGAAATTTGATTTGATTAATAACATTTTTGTTGCCTAGTAGTTGTATGTATTGCTGTGGGATTTTATTTTAATTTATTTTTAATTTTTGCAGCTTGCCTGTAAATCATTGCAATGCCACATAGTGGCCTCATCTTGTATCTCTCTACGAAGAAGTGCAGTGGCATAAGGACATGGACTAGAGAAACATGAAGACCATACAAAGTTTACAGATTCTCTGAGTAAGATACAGAATGGGGTCCCATCTGTTATGTTGTTGCAACAGTTAAATAAAAGTATTTCACTGAAATCTATGACTTCCAGCTGCAGTACTAGTAGCAGAAAACAAAAGTTCTTCATTTTAGCATTAAATCCCTGCTACAGTAAAAGACCTGAGTAAATTGATACATTTTGCACTGCATTTCAAATGTCACAAAAGCCAGGCTTTGGCAGATTGCGGTGAGTCAAGGAGAACAGGACCATGAGCCAATAACACTGTGTTCCCATAACTGGAGTTTAACTTTTGGATAGAAGCTGGTTTCAGTTTTTTGTCAAAATTTCACTTGGACCAACATTTTCCAGCTAGCTCTACTCTTAGTATAGACAGAAGCAGCTTGCCACTTAAAGCACAACTGCTGTGACTGTCTCAGAGACATCTGGATACCAATGTAGGGTCCTTCTACTTCATATCTAATCACCAACACCTTGGAGCAATCAATAAGCAAAAATAGACCTCCAATCCCAGGTCTTATGTACTTACATCCAGTTGATTTTACTGATGAGAGCAGCTATAGTCTACAGTAATTAATGTTGTATTTCTATAAACACACTGGTAATGGTTAGTTGATTTTTTTTTTAAATTCTCCCCTTGATTCATTTTTGGTAGAATAATAAATAAATTAAAACAGTAAAATATCTTACACTTCAGTTCCCTTAATTTTGTATAGAATCAATATGAAAACGGATAAGTTAAGTAAACAGAGCTCCATAAGACACAATATGACAAAAGTAAACTGTTCTGAAGTTGAGTTATTTTATGGAGAAGAGATTTAAGAGAGTCTCAGGAAATCAAAAGATAGGAAAAAATGTTGAAAACCTGGACAATACCCAATCCCGCTGAACAATCTGAAAGGCAACTAGTTTCCTTTGTAAAGGTTGAGGGAAGGAAACTTGAAGGGATATTTCCTGCTCCCATTTTTGCAATCATATTTCTGCTCCAATCCCCTCTACATCCACAACATCAGCCTTCTCCACTGTACCATGCCTGGCCTATAGAAAATTTTCTTCTACTGGATTGTGTATGGAAATCGAAATACAGAAAGTCAGAGTCCTGCAGCTAACCTGTAACTCATTTTTCTGCTTTTAATCCATTCTTCCTTTCTAAAGGCTTCAATTCCCTGTCCTCTCACTCCAGGGGTGAAAGTAACTTAAAGGAAATACCGGTATGCTGGAGTCCTCAGAAGGGGGCGTGACCTCAACCGGAAGAGGCGGGGCCTTTAATACCCAGGTTGAGAGCCCTGGGTTTTTTAAATCACCCCTGGGCCCTAGACATCGCCAACTGAGTCCCAGGGGCTCCCGGCTGCCGCCGCTACCCCAGGGCTCAGGCAGAGATTTAAAATGCCTAGGGCTCTGCTGCACTAGCAGCGGCTGGGAGCCCCTGATCCTTTAAATCACCCCCGGAGCCCTGCCGCTGTGACCCCAAGGCTCCGGCAGCCGGGCTTGGGAGGCAATTTAAAGGGCCCAGGGCTCCGGCCACTGCAGGGAGCCCCAGACCCTTTAAATCGCCAGCCTGGGAAACTGGTCCAGTCCGGCATGCCGCACCGGCTCTTGCCGGTATGCCGGACCAGACCGGACCAGTTTACTTTCAACCTCAAACCCTTCATCTTCTTCCTTCTTCTCCCACTTAATATCTACTGATCACCTTACTTTTCCAACCTTTCAATTTCCTTGTGAATGAAATGGTCCGTAACTTTTCTGCTCTTAAGAACATTATCATGATCTTCATCTTTTTGATTTCGAGGTTTACATCCTGGCTGCATATTGTGCAAAGGTGTACATTTCTGCCAAGCTAGCAAGTCTGGTAGTTAATTTAACTGCAGCGTAAAAGCATTGTGTATGTTATCTTTTCTTTAATATGAATATGAATTAAGTTACCAATATCATATCAGAACATTCACTGTTTACTTTGCCCGTATGTGTGTTAATAGATAGAAGAATAAAGTATCCCATTTTTAAATAACATATCCATTCTTATATTAAGTATTACATGTGAACAAATAATAGTTATTCTGTTATTTTATTATTGGGCACTTCACCTCTCATTTTAACTTAACCCCCATCTATGCAACTTCCATTTTCAAATCAACGTGAAAGTTTAGAGTCTGATGCACTCGAAATTGCAGATAAACTAAAATCTAGGATCAAGCATACATTTGCAATGAAGTATCACCCTCCCACCCCCGTATTATTGCAACCTAAAAATTTAAACATTGTGTGTGTGGGCGGGGAGGGGAGGGGAACACACATATTACTTACTTGCTTTGTTTTTCCATGCTGGCTACCCTGAGACTTTCCCAACGAGAATTAAGCAGATTCATTTGTTCTTGGATTTCATTTTCTTCATCATCTGAAAGCTTACCAACTGTTATAAGTTGACTCCCCACTTGCAAAACATTACCAACACGTCCCTGGTGAGCTGTTAATTCCATCATAAAGCCCTGAAAAAGAAAAGAAAAGTAAATCTTAACTAAGATTACAAGGAGGAGCGATACTTTGTAGAAATATCTTCAATTCCACATATTTTTTTTTAAAAAAGTATTAAGTTGGTTTAAACATTTATTTTAACTTTGGGACCCAATGTAAAAATAAATATATTCATCTTCTGTGTAAGAAGCAAAGTCTCCAGTGCTAAATTTAAAGCCTCTAAAACCAAATGGAAAAGGAAAGAACAGGGACTGGCAATAGCACCAGTGAAAATTGTATGATTTTTATGATTCTTAATGTACCATTCAAATAAATGAACAATAATTAATAGATGAAGTGTTTGCACTGGTTTCTCAGTCTCTGTGGTTCACATATACCTCGTGGGTGTGAAACTGCTCTTTGACTTCTTCTACATCACTGGATATATCTCCTTGTGCTTGTAATGCATCTTCAGTAGAGAGAAGCCATGTGAGTACTTCTTCTAAAGCAGTTTGGTAGCTGTCCAGGTCCACTTCTACCTCCATCAGTGAGCTGCCAAATGACCTGTCTTCAGGAGCGTCCAAATACTGATCAAAAATAAAAAATAAGAATTTTGGCATTGAGCAGATGCTAATTGCACAAACAGCTACATTAAATGAATAATAGAATGCCAACCTCTTAATTTTATAGAGCAATCCTCTATTTTACAGAAGAATTTTGATAAATGGAGGATCTGGGCCAATGTAAAGGCAACTATTTGAATTCAGTAAAGTAATGACTATGAAAAAAATAGGCTAAATTCAGAAACAAAGAAAATGAATATTTTGTCCTAGAGCTCATGTTTTTCTACATTTAGAATAGTTATTACGCATGATATCAAAAGTTAAAGGTACACAAATGGTGTATT
This sequence comes from Eretmochelys imbricata, assembly GCF_965152235.1. Lineage (NCBI taxonomy): Eukaryota > Metazoa > Chordata > Testudines > Cheloniidae > Eretmochelys > Eretmochelys imbricata. The sequence continues at coordinate 150,121,669 of NC_135572.1, forward strand.
CTTCGGTAAGTATATTAAATAATTTTCTTCATTTCTACTTCCTGCCACCTGTCATTCAAGCACTTTTCTCTTTAGAATGACAGAAATATATTTAATTTCTAAAGCATCTTGCATAACTACACCATCCTAAATGCTTTACATAGCAGTGAACTACATGTTGGTACCGTATCACCAGCATGCAGACAAACTGAGGCAAATGCAATATTAAACACTTTAAAATATTTTTTAAATATATGCAATGGTGGATTAGACTAATCTGCAGAGTATCATTTATCAAAGATCACATTATAAAGTTCACACAAGGTTGCAAGTCACCAGAAAAAAAAAATCCAGGAAAAAGTATCCACAATTATTATTATCCACTTTCCCCCCCCGAGGGCCACCCACACATCTGCTTGCAGTCAAGTGCCATTTACAAGCAAATACTTCATGCCACCATGCTGCAGGTTAGAGAGAGAGTGAACAGTAACAAGCAACATTAAGTAGCCATTGTCCCTTTCACCCAGTCCATCGGAGAAACTGTTATGAGACCGAGGTAAGAAATAAGGGGCTCCTGAAGATGGTTTCACCCTGCTAATTAGTGAACAAGTTGTAAAGAAGGAAAAAGGTAAATCTGATTGCAAGTTAGGAGAATAATGATTTGTTTTCATCTTGCTTTTATCATGAAGGATCCCAAGGGTGTTTTAAAAACGGATGGAGTACTATATAGTAATCACTTTGACTGACATGCAGACAGCTACGGCAGCAATAAGAGACAGGAACTGCTTAAACTGTGCACAGTGGTTTAGGATTGAAAGTGAAGGCTTTCTTATCCAATTGAAATTAAAGGGGGAATTTAAAGTAGGCAGAATGTAATTATTCAGATTGAAATTTGGCAGCTCCACCCTCATAAATAGTGCCAAAGGATCTTCACAGAAAACAAGTGGTTAATGTAACTTTGGCATTACATCCTAGCCCCAAAAGACAGCACCAATAATAAGCTGCCAATATTGTATGAAGAGGACCCACAAACATTTTCCTCATTAATGTGTGAAAACCCTATGTCTCAGAGGCATGTGCACAGCAAGAAAGCAGAGGCAAACAACTGATTTATGAGACAGTATTTTCTTGAAGCTGGGAAAGAAACTAAAGAGGAAAGAGGTAACAAGTAAGTATCCAAACAATTTCAGCTACCAACTAGCCCTGATAGTGCTTAGCTTATACATATCAAGATATCACATCCCAAGCTGAAATGATGCAGGAAGGTAAGAATATTAATCTTTGTTTGCAGTAATAAGTTCTCTCTTTTCATAGAGATTCACCATCATCATTATATCAGCAATTACTCTCCTCCTCTTTCTGTGAAACTGTGGTATATTCCCATCTCATCTATGAAGCATTAGAGAAATATATCAAATTCTAGCAAAATGGAGGCGAGAAACTAAGGTTATCATATTTGCAGCACCAGAGATCTGTGGTCAAAGGGTTAGTTACAACATACTGGACAAGTTTCCTATCTGACAACTCTTCCCTCCGTAGATCCAAAATGAATTATTTTCTGATCTGTGTTAAAAGGGCAGAATTTAAAAACACTTTGTCAACTCCTACTCCACTGAAAGGATATTTTTGAAAGCAAAGTGCTCCTAGTCATTTTGATCAAACTTCCTCATTCTCTCAGTTTCGCATGAAACAGTAAATATTGACTTTGATTTCAGAGTCAATAGGTGATCTGCATATAGTACAGTCAAAGCAAAATGACTCCAAAAAAAAAACTCCACCCACACATGCAACCCAAAAGATAACTGGCCACACTTGAACCACATTCAGAACTCAACATAAAGAGGAGGAAGAAGATGAGCAGGTAATTGGCATGTGGGGGACCACAACAGTCACCCTGACCCCAGGGAGCTGAAAAGTGTGGCGCAGGGCAACTGTATTGGAATTGTGAGCTATCACTGTAAGAACTGAGGCGGGCGGGAAGAGAAAAGCAGTTCTGGTCCTTCTTGCAGGCTAGGAGAAGCTTTGCAGAGAACTGTGCAAGCATCAGTCATTTAACACAGAAATGGCTTACAGTAAGGTAAGACAAAGTGTGCCTCTTTTAGGGAGTAGCCTGCTTTGTGTCTCTGTTTTTGGGTTCTTGCACTCGATCATTCTGAATTCTTAGAAACAAAGTAGTGTTACATTGGAAACTTCCAACAAGAACATTCAATATTTTTATCTAACTTCTGTGTGTAACATAACACAAACCAGCTAATCGTTCAATCAGGGCCACAGAGGGGACAAGACAGTTTCACTTCCTGCATTGGCTGACCACGAAAGGAGGAAGATTTCTCATGCACAGTGGAAAGAACCTAGATGTCTTCTTCCCTGCTGGCCCAAGCAGATGTCCCACCCTAGCAAGTAAGGTGGACATGCGTGATTTTTGGGCACATAATTTTCCTTCAGAATTTAGCCAGAAACAGATTGGGAAGGGCTGAAATGCTGCATATATGTCTATTTGTCCCCTGACTAGCTGGCCCCAAAAGTATCAGGAAGTTCTAAAGATCTCATAGAAAAGTCTGCTTTCATGAGACTTCCAACTCATTTTTTCCAGACTCAGGAAGAGTTTTTTAACATTTTGGAAAGCATCCCAATTTTTCAGTTGTTCTCCAAAGGGAACCCAGATTATAAACCCTTTGAGTTTCACCCATCCCAACTAGATACGTTTAAAAAAAAATCCCTAAAAGTAATGCTGTAAAAAGGACTCACATTTAAGGACTTGGAATATGAAGAGAGGAAAGGAAAAAAAAAAAGAGGAGGGAAAAAAAAAGAAGGCCTTTACATTCTGTCAAGATTAGAAGACCCCCAATGACTATGAACGTTTAAATTAAAGTTTTAGGAGAAAGAATGCAAGACCTGTGACCTTCAGACACTTAGAAAATCAGGCAGGCTTGGTAGCGGTTTCAATTGATTCACAGAGCTTAAAGATGGAAAGGATAGTCGCACCTGCTTTGAGCTTCTGCTTAAAATATTTTGCACTTCTCCCTAACTATTGTAGGATACATGATCCCAAAGTAAAAAAAAAAAAAAGAACAGACTCATGTCAGTAAGCACTGCACAGTATTTTACAGAGTTCATAAGCAGAATTTCTGACTTTCAAAAATAATTTTATCCCTAAACACTGAGGGCCCAATTCCACCCCCCTCACTCACATTGCATCGGTTCTTCCTCTCTACAAGCAGTCTCTTTGGGAAGACTGTGCTACTCATCCTAAGGGTGGCAGAACTGAACTCCGCTTAAATTCAGAGAAATCTACTTGTAGTGAACTTATCTTTATAATGAAATAAAATAGAAGTCTCCTTATTTTTGCCCCAATACATTTCAATGAAAAATTGCAATTCCATCCAATAAAGTTAGATGTAGAACAAAAAAAGAAAATGGACTTCACTATATAAAAGTCCTACTCTACAATGGCAGAATTAAATATTTTAATGCATTTTAATGCATGGGCCCAAATCCCAGAAAGGAATCTATATGTTGGAAGGACTCCCATCGAAACCAGTGTGAGACTGAAATCATAAGGGTCAGCTTGTTCATATCCCTTTGCAGGATTAAATATGAACATACACTTTATACAAACACACACACATACACACCTACGCTCAAACTAGTTTGTAGCATCGCATATTATTCAAGTTGCCTTACTCTTTCCAGTATAAAACCCTATTTTCCATGGCTTATAACTTTGCCCAGCTTTAACTGGGTTGAAATATTTCATGCCTGATGTCTGCCTCAAGCTCAGTGTTTCTGAAAAGTTTCAGCCACAGTGGTTTTGCAGTTTCCAAGAACGAGGCTAGTGAAAAGCAGGTTGTTTTGCCTGAGTTAAAATTTTTTGTCAGCCTTTTCTTTGAAAAGCCCTAGTACCCTCACGCTATGTAGCAAGGACTTTAAATATGGCAGGAGGTGCCTTTGGTTGCTCTGTGAAAACATAACCAAATCTGGCCAAGTTATAAATCTTGGGCGGGAGGAGGGGAGGCTCACAGTTCACATATGTTGAGCAGAGATTTTTATGTAATTAATTTATTTATATTTTAGCATCTTAAATCCCCAGAATATTCCATCCACATTGAAAATGCTCCAGCCCGGGGCTAAGCAGGACTTTCCCTGCCATTGTAGCCTTTGGGCTCCTTCAGACTATGCCAGGTCATAGCACCTGCCTGGAGAGCAAGTAGCCTGCATGAATGGAGAGGGGAAAGAGCTGTACCTATGAAGAAGAAGATTGCAACAAGGAGTTGCAGAAGAGACTGGGCCTGGAAGCTCACAGTGGGAGAGGGAAATTGGGATTGGAAGTGTAGTAGACTCAAACAGGCTGGAAAAGGACATCGGAATTGGGGGCAAAAGAGGGAAATTAAAAGGTTGGTGATTTTGAGTGCTGGACTTTGCAACCTGAATAACGTTCTTTGATGTAGTGTGTGCGCGGTTTTATATATTCCACACACACAAATATTTTATATAGAAATAGTCTCAGCATTGAGGTTTGGTTTTATAAGAAATAGTTGTCTGACCTTCTGTTTATCATCAAGTCTACCCAACCATGAATTTCTTTAGTTAGGTACTGGTTTTATTCACTCTCTAGAAATATTGTTTCGCTTATATTTGTGTATCAGTGTTGACATTTTTAGTCCACTAAATCCTTTATGCTGAATGTAAAACCATTGATATTCAAAATATTCCTGAAGACAGCAATATTTATATTTTCTTCTGTAAGTGAAGTAATTTTCCACTCAGTAATTTAAAGCCAGGGCTCCAAAAGATAATCACTAACATGACCTTGAACATACAAGAATTAAACCAGCTTTTCTGATTGAACAGAATTATTTTCATCATAAAACCATTGCAAATTTATGATTTTGGTATCGTTAAAAATGTCTCATCTAACCAATGTTATATGTAGTGTTGTTCTAGACATGTCAGTCCCAGGATATTAGAGACACAAGATGAGTAAGGTAATATGTTTTTTTCTGCATCGACTTCTGATGGTGAAAGCGACAAGCTTTCCAACTACACAGAGCTATTCTTCAGGTCTGGGAAAGGTACTCAGAGTGTCACACCTGTGTACAAGATGGAACAGATAGTTTAGCATAAGCAGTTTGCACGTATTCTAAGGTTTCAGAGTAATAGCTGTGTTAAGTCTGTAACCGCAAAAAGAACAGGAGTACTTGTGGCACCTTAGCGACTAACAAATTTATTTGAGCATAAGATTTCATGGACTATATTCCATCCTATGCATCCAATGAAGTGGGCAGTAGCCCACAAAAGCTTAAGCTCAAATAAATTTGTTAGTCTCTAAGGCCTGGTCTACACTAGGAGCTTATGTCGAATTTAGCAGCAAATCGAATTAACCCTACATCCGTCCACACAACAAAGCCATTTTTGTCGACATAAAGGGCTCTTAAAATCGATTTCTGTACTCCTCCCTGATGAAGGGACTAGCGCTGAAATCGACATCGCCTTTTCGAATTAGGGTTAGTGTGGACACAATTAGACGGTATTGGCATCTGAGAGCTATCCCACATTGCACCATTGTGACTGCTCTGGACAGCACTCTGAACTCGGATGCACTGGCCACGTGTACAGGAAAAGCCCTGGGAACTTTTGAATCTCGTTTCCTGTTTGAGCAGGCGAGCTCATCAGCACTGATGACCATGCAGAGCTCATCAGCACAGGTAACCACGCAGTCCCAGAATCGAAAAAAAGCTCCAGCATGGACCAAACAGGAGGTACTGGATCCGATTGCTGTATGGGGAGACGAATCCATGCTATCAGAACTACGTTCCGAAAGATGAAATGCCAAAACATTTCAAAAAATCTCCGAGGCCATGGTGGACAGAGGCTACAGCAGGGAGGCAACACACTGCCGCGTGAAACTTAAGGAGCTCAGACAAGCGTACCAGAAAACCAAAGAATCAAACGGATGCTCTGGGACAGAGCCCCAGACATGCCGCTTCTACACTGAATTCCGTGCAATTCTAGGGGGGGCCCGCCACCACTACCCCACCCCTGTCCGTGGACTCCGACGATGGGGTACTCTCCGCCATGCCTGAGGATTTTGCAGATAGGGAAGATGAGGAGGACGACGACGAGCTTGAGGAGAGCACACAGCACACCGTTCTCCCTGACAGCCAGGATCTTTTTATCACCCTGACTGAAATACCCTCTCAACCCAACTAAGCTGGAGAAGGGACCTCTGGTGAGTGTACCTTTTAAAATATAATCCATGTTTTAAAAGCAAGCGTTTTTTAATGATTAATTTGTCTTGAGGACTTGGGATGCATTTGTGGCCAGTACAGCTATTGGAAAATTCTGTTAACGTGTCTGGGGATGGAGCGGAAATCCTCCAGGGACATCTCCATGAAGCACTAAAGGAGGTACTCTAAAAGCCTTTGCAGAAGGTTTCTGGGGAGAGCAGCCTTACTCCATCCTCCATTGTAGGACACTTTACCACGCCATGCTAGTAGCAAGTAATCTGGTATCATTGCATGACAAAGCCTGGCAGCGTATGGTCCCGGTGCTTGCTGGCGTTAAAGCAACATTGGTTCATCTCTCTGTGTTATCCTCAGGAGAGTGATATTGTTCATGATAACCTGGTTGAAATAGGAGAATTTAATTAAGGGGACATTCAGTGGTGCCCGTTCCTACAGGGCTGTTTGCCTGTGGCTGAAAAGAAATCCTCCCTGTAGTTAGCCAAGTGGTGGAGGCGGGGAGCATTGGCACTGAGCTGTTCGCGTTTGGCTAGCAGGGCTCTTCCCTGATTACAGCCGGTGCAGGGAGGGGTAAAGCGATCATCCCAGAGAATTGGATGGGGGGAAGGGGTTAGTTTGGTTTCTCCTGCTGAACGCTAACAGGAAAACCGCAGCACTAAATGGCCAACTCAACGGGCTTTGCTTGGTATGGGAAAGGAGGGTGCTGCTGATATGAAGGTTGCAGAAGCCGAAAGACTATGGCTTACCATGACCACCTGCAAGCCGAATTCTGTTGCCCAGCACTGCGTGTGTGATCTCTAACACCAAAGCCGCAGGCACTAAATATAAGATGCAAAATGCAACCTTGTACCGAAATCACATGTGCTATGTAACGTGAATAGTGTTGTGAAAGAGTATAGCCATTGTTCTGTAAAATGTATTTTTTTAAATACTTCACTCCCTTTTTTTCCTCCTGCAGCTGCAAATGTTTCAAGCCTCCCTCCTCCATCCCAAAGGCTATCTCAGATAAGGTGGCGAAAAAAAGTACATGTGATGAAATGTTCTCTGAGCTCATGCAGTCGTCTGGCACAGACAGAGCTCAGCAGAATGTGTGGAGGGACACATTAGCACAGTACAGGAAAGCGGCCAATAAATGTGAGGACAGAAGGGAGGAACTAGATGAGAGGTGGCGGCAGGAAGATCAGAGGAGGCAAGATGCAACTCTGGGGCTCCTGCAGGATCAAAGGGACATGCTCTGGTGTCTGGTGGAGGTTCAGGAACGGCAGCAGGATCACAGACTGCTGCTGCAGCCCCTGCTTAACCACCCTCCCTTCTCCCCAAGTTCCATAGCCTCCTCAGCCAGACGCCCAAGAACGTGGTGGGGAGGTGGGCTCCCGGCACCCAACCGCTCCACCCCTGTGGACAGCCCAAGCAACAAAAGGCTGTCATTCAACAAGTTTTGAAGTGGCCTTTTCCTTCCCTCCTACCCTCCTCCCACACCCCACCCGGGCTACCTTGTGAGTTATCTCCCTATTTTTATAATAAATTAATGAAAAATACATGGTTTTTAAATGATAATGACTTTATTTTCTTTGCAAGCAAGCTGTGATCGAAGCAGGTAGGGCGGGTGGCTTACAGGGAATTAGAGTCAACCAAGGGGGTGGGTTTTCATCAAGGAGAAACAAACGGAAGTGTCACACAGTACCCTGGCCAGTCATGAAACTGGTTTTCAAAGCTTCTCTGATGCGCAGCACTTCCTGATGTGCTCTTCTAACTGCCTTGGTGTCTGGCTGTGTGTATTCAGCAGCCAGGTGATTTGCCTCAACTGCCAACCCTGCCATAAGCGTCTCCCCCTTAGTCTCACAGAGATTGTGGAGTACACAGCAAGCAGCAATAACAATGGGAATACTGATTTCGCTGAGGTCTGAGCGAGTCAGTAAACTGTGCCAGTGACCCTTTAAACATCTAAATGCACACTACCACCATTCTGCACTTGCTCAGCCTATAGTTGAACAGCTCCTGACTACTGTCCAGGGTGCCTGTGTACGGCTTCATGAGCCAGGGCATTAAGGGGTAGGCTGGGTCCCCAAGGATAACTATAGGCATTTCAACATCCCCAACAGTTATTTTCTGGTCTGGGAAGTAAATCCCTTCCTGCAGCCATTTAAACAGACCAGAGGTCCTGAAGACACGAGCATCGTGAACCTTTCCCAGCCATCCCATGCTGATGTTGGTGAAACGTCCCTTGTGATCCACCAGTGCTTGCAGCATCACTGAAAAGTACCCCTTGCAGTTTATGTACTGGCTGCCTTGGTGGTCCGGTCCCAAGATAGGGATATGTGTTCCATCTATAGCCCCACCGCAGTTAGGGAATCCCATTGCAGCAAAGCCGTCTAGTATGACGTGCACATTTCCCAGAGTCACTACCTTTGATAGCAGCAGCTCAATGACTGGGTTGGCTACCTGCATCACAGCAACCCCCACAGTAGATTTGCCCACTCCAAATTGATTCCCGACTGACCGGTAGCTGTCTGGCATTGCAAGCTTCCACAGGGCTATTGTCACTCGCTTCTAAACTGTGAGGGCTGCTCTCATCTTGGTATTCTTGTGCTTCAGGGCAGGGGAAAGCAAGTCACAAAGTTCCATGAAAGTGCCCTTACGCAAGGGAACGTTTCAGAGCCAGTGGGAATCATCCCAGACCTGCAACATTATGCGGTCCCACCAGTCTGTGCTTGTTTCCCAGGCCCAGATTCGGCGTTCCACAGCATGAGCCTGCCCCATTAACACCATGATCTCCAAATTGCCGGGAACGGCGGTTTTAAAGAAATCTGTGTCCACGTCATCACTCTTGTCACCATGCTGCCGTCGCCTCCTAGCCTGGTTTTTCAGGTTCTGGTTCTGCATAAACTGCACGATAATGTGCAAGGTGTTTACAATGGTCATAACGCTGCGGTGAGCTGAACAGGCTCCATCCTTGCCATGCTATGCTGTCTGCTCGGGCAATCCAGGGAAAAGGGTGCAAAATGATTGTGTGCCTTTGCTTTCATGGAGGGAGGGTTGACTGACAACATTTACCCATAACCACCCGTAACAAATTTTTGGTCCCATCAGGCACTGGGAGCTCAGCCCAGAATTCCAATGAGCAGCGGGGACTGAGAGATAGCTACCCACAGTGCACCACTCGGAATGTCAATGCTTGCCATGGTACTGTGGACGCACACCGCCGAATTAATGTGCTTAGTATGGATGCACGCACTTGACTTTATACAATCTGTTCCCAAAAATCAACTTCTGTAAAATCAGAGTAATTTCGTACTGTATCATAGAATCATAGAATATCAGGGTTGGAAGGGACCTCAGGAGGTCATTTAGTCCAACCCCTTGCTCAAAGCAGGGCCAATCCCAACTAAATCATCCCAGCCAGGGCTTTGTCAAGCCTGACCTTAAAAATACCGAAGGAAGGAGATTCCACCATCTCCCTAGGTAACGCATTCCAGTGTTTCACCACCCTCTTAGTGAAAAAGTTTTTCCTAATATCCAACCCAAACCTCCCCCACTGCAACTTGAGACCATTACTCCTTGTTCTGTCATCAGCTACCACTGAGAACAGTCTAGATACATCCTCTTTGGAACCCCCTTTCTGGTAGTTGAAAGCAGCTATCAAATCCCCCCCTCGTTCTTCTCTTCCGCAGACTAAACAATCCCAGTTCCCTCAGCCTCTCCTCATAAGTCATGTGTTCCAGTCCCCTAATCATTTTTGTTGCCCTCCGCTGGACTCTTTGTATGTATCTCTGTATCTCTTTGTATCTCTGTATGTAAGGGAGCAGTATGACTGCTCAGAGCTCCGGTATGAAACTGCAGAAAAATCTGAGTGTCTCTGGATTAAGTTTAGAAGTGTGAGCAACAAGAGTGATGTAGTGGTGGGAGTCTGCTATAGACCACCGGACCGGGGGATGAGGTGGATGAGGCTTTCTACCGGCAACTCGCAGAAGCTACTAGATCACACGCCCTGGTTCTCATGGGCGACCTTAATCTTCCTGATATCTGCTGGGAGAGCACTACAGCGGTGCATAGACAATCCAGGAAGTTTTTGGATAACGTAGGGGACAATTTCCTGGTGCAAGTGCTAGAGGAACCAACTAGGGGGGGAGCTTTTCTTGACCTGCTGCTCACAAACCGGGAAGAATTAGTGGGGGAAGCAAAAGTGGATGGGAATCTGGGAGGCAGTGACCATGAGTTGGTTGAGTTCAGGATCCTGACACAGGGAAGAAAGGTAAGCAGCAGAATATGGACCCTAGACTTCAGGAAAGCAGACTTCGACTCCCTCAGGGAACTGATGGATAGGATCCCCTGGGGGACTAACATGAAGGGGAAAGGAGTCCAGGAGAGCTGGCTGTATTTCAAGGAATCCCTATTGAGGTTACAGGGACGAACCATCCTGATGTGTAGAAAGAATAGTAAATATGGCAGGCGACCAGCTTGGCTTAACGGTGAAATCCTTGCGGATCTTAAACATAAAAAAGAAGCTTACAAGAAGTGGAAGATAGGACAACTGACCAGGGAAGAGTATAATATTATTGCTCGGGCATGTAGGAATGAAATCAGGAAGGCCAAATCACACCTGGAGTTGCAGCTAGCAAGAGATATTAAGAGTAACAAGAAGGGTTTCTTCAGGTATGTTGGCAACAAGAAGAAAGCCAAGGAAAGTGTGGGCCCCTTACTGAATGAGGGAGGCAACCTAGTGACAGAGGATGTGGAAAAAGCTAATGTACTCAATGCTTTTTTTGCCTCTGTCTTCACGAACAAGGTCAGCTCCCAGACTGCTGCACTGGGCATCACAGCATGGGGAGTAGGTGGCCAGCCCTCTGTGGAGAAAGAGGTTGTTAGGGACTATTTAGAAAAGCTGGACGTGCACAAGTCTATGGGGCTGGACACGTTGCATCCGAGAGTGCTAAAGGAATTGGCGGATGTGATTGCAGAGCCATTGGCCATTATCTTTGAAAACTCGTGGCGAACAGGGGAAGTCACGGATGACTGGAAAAAGGTAATGTAGTGCCAATCTTTAAAAACGGAAAGAAGGAGGATCCTGGGAACTACAGGCCAGTCAGCCTCACCTCAGTCCCCGGAAAAATCATGGAGCAGGTCCTCAAGGAATCAATCCTGAAGCACTTACACGAGAGGAAAGTGATCAGGAACAGTCAGCATGGATTCACCAAGGGCAAGTCATGTCTGACTAATCTAATCGCCTTCTATGATGAGATTACTGGTTCTGTGGATGAAGGGAAAGCAGTGGTTGTATTGTTTCTTGACTTTAGCAAAGCTTTTGACACGGTCTCCCACAGTATTCTTGTCAGCAAGTTAAAGAAGTATGGGCTGGATGAATGCACTATAAAGTGGGTTGAAAGTTGGCTAGATTGTCGGGCTCAACGGGTAGTGATCAATGGCTCCATGTCTAGTTGGCAGCCGGCATCAAGTGGAGTGTCCCAAGGGTCGGTCCTCAGGCCGGTTTTGTTCAATATCTTCATAAATGATCTGGAGGATGGTGTGGATTGCACTCTCAGCAAATTCGCGGATGATACTAAACTAGGAGGAGTGGTAGATACGCTGGAGGGCAGGGATAGGATACAGAGAGACCTAGACAAATTAGAGGATTGGGCCAAAAGAAATCTGATGAGGTTCAACAAGGACAAGTGCAGAGTCCTGCACTTAGGACGAAAGAACCCAATGCACAGCTACAGACTAGGGACCGAATGACTAGGCAGCAGTTCTGCGGAAAAGGACGTAGGGGTGACAGTGGACAAGAAGCTGGATATGAGTCAGCAGTGTGCCCTTGTTGCCAAGAAGGCCAATGGCATTTTGGGTTGTATAAGTAGGGGCATAGCCAGCAGATCGAGGGATGTGATCGTTCCCCTCTATTCGACATTGGTGAGGCCTCATCTGGAGTACTGTGTCCAGTTTTGGGCCCCACACTACAAGAAGGATGTGGATAAATTGGAAAGAGTCCAGCGAAGGGCAACAAAAATGATTAGGGGTCTGGAACACATGACTTATGAGGAGAGGCTGAGGGAACTGGGATTGTTTAGTCTGCAGAAGAGAAGAATGAGGGGGGATTTGATAGCTGCTTTCAACTACCTGAGAGGTGGTTCCAAAGAGGATGGTTCCAGACTATTCTTAGTGGTAGAAGAGGACAGGACAAGGACTAATGGTCTCAAGTTGCAGTGGGGAAGGTTTAGGTTGGATATTAGGAAAAACTTTTTCACTAGGAGGGTGGTGAAACACTGGAATGTGTTACCTAGGGAGGCGGTAGAATCTCCTTCCTTAGCAGTTTTTAAGGTCAGGCTTGACAAAGCCCTGGCTGGGATGATTTAATTGGGGATTGGTCCTGCTTTGACCAGGCAGTTGGACTAGATGACCTCCTGAGGTCCCTTCCAAACCTGATATTCTATGATTCTTTCCAATTTTTCCACATCCTTCTTGTAGTGTGGGGCCCAAAACTGGACACAGTACTCCAGATGAGGCCTCACCAATGTCGAATAGAGGGGAACGATCACGTCTCTTGATCTGCTGGCAATGCCCCTACTTATACATCCCAAAATGCCATTGGCCTTCTTGGCAACAAGGGCACACTGTTGACTCATATCCAGCTTCTCGTCCACTGTAACCCCTAGGTCCTTTTCTGCAGAACTGCTGCCGAGCCATTCGGTCCCTAGTCTGTAGCCATGAATGGGATTCTTCCGTCCTAAGTCCAGGACTCTGCACTTGTCCTTGTTGAACCTCATCAGATTTCTTTTGGCCCAATCCTCTAATTTGTCTAGATCCCTCTGTATCCTATCCCTACCCTCCAGCGTATCTACCACTCCTCCCAGTTTAGTGTCATCTGCAAACTTGCCAGGGGTGCAATCCACACCATCCTCCAGATCATTTATGAAGATATTGAACAAAACCGGCCTGAGGACCAACCCTTGGGGCACTCCACTTGATACCGGCTGCCAACTAGACATGGAGTCATTGATCACTACCCGTTGAGCCCGACAATCTAGCCAACTTTCTATCCACCTTATAGTCCATTCATCCAGCCCATGCTTCTCTAACTTGCTGGCTAGAATACTGTGGGAGACAGTGTCAAAAGCTTTGCTAAAGTCAAGCAACAACACGTCCATGGCTTTCCCCTCATCCACAGAGCCAGTTATCTCGTCATAGAAGGCAATTAGATAAGTCAGACATGACTTGCCCTTGGTGAATCCATGCTGACTGTTCCTGATCACTTTCCTCTCCTCTAAGGGCTTCAGAATTATTTCCTTGAGGACCTGCTCCATGATTTTTCCTGGGACTGAGGTGAGGCTGACTGGCCTGTAGTTCCCAGGATCCTCCTCCTTCCCTTTTTTAAAGATGGGCACTACATTAGCCTTTTTCCAGCCATCCGGGACTGCCCCAGATCTCCATGAGTTTTCAAAGATAATGGCCAATGGCTCTGCAATCACATCCGCCAACTCCTTTAGCACTCTCGGATGCAGCGCATGCGGCCCCATGGACTTGTGCTCGTCCAGCTTTTCTAAATAGTCCCGAACCACTTCTTTCTCCACAGAGGCCTGGTCACCTCCTCCCCATGCTGTGCTGCCCAGTGCAGTAGTCTGGGAGCTGACCTTGTTCGTGAAGACAGAGGCAAAAAAAGCATTGAGTACATTAGCTTTTTCCACATCCTCTGTCACTTAGACAAGGCCTAAGGTGCCACAAGTACTGTTCTTTTTGCATATATTCTAATGGCCAGGATGAAGTGGCCCATTAGCACCCTCAGAGATTTCCACAACAACAACAACTTTAGCCACCACCACCTGTCTATTCAATTCTCTCTGCAACACTCCTACAATAGCATAAACTTCCTGGACACCAGGATCAGCTTCAACAATGGAATCCTACAGACAACTATATACAAAAAAACAATGCATCACCACACCTACTTTCATAAATCCAGTAACCATCCCAAACATACCAAGAAATTTGCTATCTATAGCCAGGCACTCATACCACAGAATAGGCTCTGAAGAGAAAGTCCAGAATATACACCTTAACACACTAAAAACTGCCTTCATCAAACAAGGACACTCCACCAGAGAAGTAGCTTACTGCAAGGAACAAGTCACTCAAATACCCTGAGAGAACCTGCTCAAACAGAAAGAAAACCCCCTCCCCTACCACATACCCCTCGTTGTCACCTACCACCCCACACTGGAACTCATATGGGGTATCAAACAACTAAACCCCATACTCAATGGGGACCTCAACCTGAAAAATCTTTCCTGAACCCCTACTTCTGGCTTTCAACAAACCCCAACCTCATCATCAGAAGCAAGCTCCTCCCAGACCAGGACATGCAAACTCAAAGGAGCACCAGACCAACAGATGAACAGATGCAAAACCTGCAGATATATCGCCACTGCTATGATGATCAGTAACCCCCACAACATATCTTTCTAGATCCATGGGTCCTACGCACACGTATCACAACATATGGTGTACCTCATTCAGTGCACTAAATGCCCCAACAACTATGCGAGTGAAATCAATCACCATGCTCACATGGTTAAAATGTTAAAAGACAAACATAACCTGTCGCCTGTGGGTGAACACTTTTCACAAAGCGATCACTCTATATCTGACTTATCAGTCCTTATCCTCAAAGGAAACCTGCACAACACTTTCAAAAGATGAGTTTGGGAGCTTAAAGTCACAATTTTGCTAGACACGAAAAACATGGTCTTAATAAACACACTGGATTTATGGCTTATTAGGACAATCTGTTACCCACTAATTCTCTCACCCCGCACTCTTCCCCCCCCCCCCGCTTATAACTACAGGGGTGTTAATGGCCCACTTTGCCTTGAATGGTCTTTTAGAATATGTCAGGTTTCAGAGTAACAGCCGTGTTAGTCTGTATTCGCAAAAAGAAAAGGAGTACTTGTGGCACCTTAGAGACTAACCAATTTATTTGAGCATGAGCTTTCGTGAGCTACAGCTCACTTCATCGGATGCATACCGTGGAAACTGCAGCAGACTTTATATACACACAGAGATCATGAAACAATACCTCCTCCCACCCCACTGTCCTGCTGGTAATAGCTTATCTAAAGTGATCATCAAGTTGGGCCATTTCCAGCACAAATCCAGGTTTTCTCACCCTCCACCCCCCCACACACAAACTCACTCTCCTGCTGGTAATAGCCCATCCAAAGTGACAACTCTCTACACAATGTGCATGATAATCAAGGTGGGCCATTTCCTGCACAAATCCAGGTTCTCTCACCCCCTCACCCCCCTCCAAAAAAACACACACACAGCAGGATAGTGTTGATGATCACTTTAGATAAGCTATTACCAGCAGGACAGTGGGGTGGGAGGAGGTATTGTTTCATGATCTCTGTGTGTATATAAAGTCTGCTGCAGTTTCCACGGTATGCATCTGATGAAGTGAGCTGTAGCTCACGAAAGCTCATGCTCAAATAAATTGGTTAGTCTCTAAGGTGCCACAAGTACTCCTTTTCTTTTAGGATATGTGTTAACAACTTATGCTGAAGTCTCTATTTAACCTTCTATTTAGCTGAGACACTAAGAACCTTTCCCAGACCTGAATTTAAATTTATAAAGATCTCTGTGTGGTCAAAAGCTTGTATCTCTCACCAACAGAAGTAGGCAGAATAAAATATATTACCTCACCCATCTTGTCTCTCTAATTACCTAACAATTGTCATTCATTTTCCCAGTGTACTAGAGCTAACAATCAGAGTCATTCTAATGGTTAGCTTTCATATAGTACACTGCATGCAGTGTACTATATGATCAGTTGGCCTCTAAAAAATAAATAAATAAAATACTGTTAACTTAAAGGGAATTGCACTTTTCATCTTAAAAATACTCCACCAATAACTAACTAATCCTCACAGAAGACATTGTAAAATTGACATCATCATCACATATTTAATTGAGAGGCAACATGGTCCCATAGGTAGAGCACAAGCCTGGGATTCAGGAGACCTTGATTCTGTTCCTAGTTTGACACTGATCAGCTGTGTGATCTTGGGCAAGTCACTTCACCTGTCTGTGTTTCTCATTCATTTATCTATTGTGTTAATTTAGACTGTAAGCTTTTTGCAACATGGACTGACTCTTGCTGTGCGTTTGTACAGTCTGGTACAAGAGGTCATGATCTTGGTTTAGTCATGTAGTTACTACCATAATAAGACAAATAAATGTGATGGGAATAAATAAAGGAGATGGAACTTGAAACGTAATACTAACACATTACACCTTAAAATGTTAATAATAGTCAGGGCCAGGAAGGTGGGCAACTGTGAAAGAACAAGCCCTTCTTTTAATGTTTTTCTTTTGGAATCCTATTTAAATAGAAAGCTTGTGTCCAAATCCACCATACTATCATTTCTATTTTGTTAGAAAAAATAGCTGAAGTAAATAAGCAAGCTTTTCTTTACAGAACAGGACGTGCCCTTGCCATTTCAACTGACTGATTCTGTTTTTGGATGCACACCCTCTATAGAGCTGTCACACGGTAAGCACAAAATACAGTCCAATGAAATCATTGCTAAATGGAAAAGAAATGTTGTACGGATTAGAGTCTAACATTTGCAATTCATCAGGACTCAGACCCACCAGAAGCGATTCAAACTCACATAAAGACTCTTCGGTGAATCCAAACTTACTGGGGGCCTATTTCTAAATACTTAATTTTGAACAGTCTCCTCAGATTCAAAGGATCTTAAATTACATAGTATGCCAGTGTACTATCCCTGCTCTCGCCTTTTTTGTGTTTAAGAAGGAGGGAAAAACAATATTACTTGCCAGTTTCATTCTATGCTCAATGGGAAAGAAAAGGGTAACAATGTTGGTA
This sequence comes from Eretmochelys imbricata, assembly GCF_965152235.1. Lineage (NCBI taxonomy): Eukaryota > Metazoa > Chordata > Testudines > Cheloniidae > Eretmochelys > Eretmochelys imbricata. The sequence goes on from NC_135572.1 coordinate 150,138,769, forward strand.
ATAGGAATGGAGAGGTGTTACAAAACTCTGATTTCTATGGCTACCCACAGCTGACAGATCTAGTATGGAAATGATTAAATCCTAAAAAAATGCTTTATGTTTAGTGACTGAATTTCTTCTCTGAGAGCAGTTTCTATACTTCATCTGTGCATCTTTAAGCTCTCCCCAATGTGACCGCAAGAGTCTCTCAATGTACCAGTTAAGTTTTTATGAGGACTGAATAACACATCAATCTGAATTTGAAAGCTGACCCTGGAACACGTTAATTTTTATTTCAAACAAACACAGCTTTCCTAGCACAATCAAAAGTTATGAATTATAATGAAAAGTTATCAATCCTCACTGCGTAAAATTATTTTTCAACACTTTTATAGAAGCATAAAAAAGTCAAAGATAGGAAATTATACAGCTGATTACTTATATTTAATTGAACAGTACCATGCCCCAAGGTCAACTTTCAAATACATTACAAGTATTTACTTTTATGCCTTTGTGAATATATTATAGCAACTCTAAAACACTTTGCAAGATATATTATATTTCATCTTTTGTCACTTGTACAAAAATGAAAAACATTTATTTTTACCCATTGATCCCCATTCTTCTTCACTCATCAAAATCTAACTCTGTGATCAGTATCTCTCATATCTCATACTGGAGGAAGTGCGAGATGGTGGGAGGTGATATAAGAATGTCACAAAGAGTTTACAAATATTGACTGTAGTAAATTTGAACTCCTCCAACATGATTCATTTAAAAACAACAGTTTGGGTTGACCCCAAGTTACTGGAAGACTAACCAGCCAAACATCCATAGTTGGGCTTGCTCAGACAAAGTAGAGCAACCATCTCTTTTCTAGAACTGGTCAGAAAGACCTCAAAAGAACCATTTTCCATTAGAAAACACCGTTCTAATGAAATCAAAATGGCTTGATGAAGTTGTGTTGTTTGGCTATACCGAAAGGAGGACAGGAGACATTTGACATAGGGTTAATCAGGCTGCAGCTTTATTATTAGATGTCTGGGACTACCCGACAGATAAGCCCGCTCTATGTAAAAGGGGGCTTCAGCAACAGGGCTGCCCCTTTTAAAACGTCCATTCCCAGGGGATCAGTCAGAAATCACACTGAGCCCTCCTTCATTTTTGCAGCAGTTTTCCTCTCCCCTCCTCCCTGCCCAGCCATAAAGCACTGCTCTCTTCATTTGGCCAGCCAGACAAATCCTCGCCCGCTTAAAGATGTGCTGCGGTCATTAGGAGAAAAAGAGAGGGGAGGGTCCCAACAATGTCAAAAAGTCAAAGCATTTTGGAACAAAGCATTTCTTTAAAATGTTTATATTACATAAAATATTTTAAAAATAAAAAAAAAATTGTTGATGGATCCTGATTTTTGGGGGAGGAAGAGGGGGGCACAGGGGATGGGAGGTAGATTTTCTTTCAGGGAGAATTTTGAAGTTATGGGGTTTCATTAGTTAGTAAAAATGAAACCAAATGTCAAGATCTCAATCTTTTGCACAAAGGATTTTCCCATCTCTCCTCAGCTCTATTCCTCTGCGCAGAAAGCCCTGTAGTACCTCCCAAACTGACTGGTGGATACATGATACAGTGGAATGAAATCTGATATCTTTAGAGGTTGATCCTGTCTCTGTTGCAGGAAATTAACTTCAGTGGGTCTCTGCAGAGGCAAAGGGGTACACCCACCTGGAGTTCCTTGCAGGAAATGGGTTTATAAGCATGTTGAGAGTTCATCTGTTTCAGCATTATCTGTGCAGGTTTCCTGTCTGTTTCAGGGGATCTTAAGTTATGGAACAGAACAAAAGGGCAAGAAAACCAAATAAAATAAGTAAGACCAGATAATGTTTATGGGAATGTGTGAAAGGGACATTTATCTCAACAGTTTTCCCTAGTTTAGGAATTTATCGAAACCAGGTATTATTTTTTATTACATTATATTATATCCTCATATATTCTACTCCTCCCTTCCCTTGAATGCGCCAGCTGCTGCTGTTTCTTTCCTGTAATTCCTTCGGACACATTCCATTGTGATACCTGACAGGCAAGAGGGTTTCCAAAGCTTGGGCTACAGCCCGAGCCCTTAAGTTTACATTGCAATTAGACAGCCCCACTGCCCGAGCACTGAGAGCCAAAGTCAGCTGGCACTGGCCAGCCTCAAGTTTTTAATTACAAGATAGACATCCCTTTGAGGTTTCATTCACCAAAGTGACACCCACACATCATACTAAGTAGGGAACAGAGTCTAGTCAAGCACCACCAGTACTCTCACTAGGTATAGCAGGGACTGGGACTGGACTGCAAGGTGGTTATAAAAATAATTGTTTAAAAAGCACAAGAGCAAGAGGGAGGGATAAAGGGAGTGAGGAAGTTCAAGATGGAAAAAAAAAAAGGTAAAATAAACTAAAAAAAACAGAACAAGAAATTAAGAAGCCCAAAGATACTTGACAATCAAAAGTAACAAAAAACAAACAAACAAACAAAAATATTACAAAAAATTAAACAGGGTTAAAAAAACACAATAAAAGGAAACAAAGTTATTGAATCTGATGATATGGGACAGATGAACCAGAATTTATGGCCCAGAGCTCTATACACAAGGGAATATTAAAAAAAGCGTGAAAGATTATTTCTCTAGTTTCATTTTTTAAAAAATCATCTTTAATTAACTCATCCCAGAGGAACCAAGACTTTCATTGTCAAAAGAAGCTACCATTTTTGGTTTCCTCTGAAGTAGGCATTACTGGAGCTGAAGTTGCTGTCAGAAAATGCATCTGATGAAGTGGGTTTTAGCCCACGAAAGCTTATGCCTAAATAAATTTGTTCATCTCTAAGGTGCCACAAGGACTCCTCGTTGTTTTTGCTGATACAGACTAACGCAGCTACCATTCTGAAACCTTTCAGAGAATTGTTTGATTAATTTTAAGCAAACCTGGAAAGAACAGCTTCAACCCAGCTGTGAGTATTTCAAAAAGTAGAGAAACAGGGTCTGGGACTGAGTCAGGAATCAAAAATACTGGTTTCAGCTGACAGTGGAGGCTTTTTGTTCTTTATTCATTTAAATAAACTAAATTCTAAAATACATAAATAGCTTTAAGAAATTGATATTTTAGAACTGATTCTCCAAATAGCTCTGAAACATAACCAGGTTATTAATTGTAAACAAAATTAAAATATGTAAGTAGAATATCTATTAAAAGTAATAAATAGGCTAATGCACAATCAGCTCTATAGGCAGGTTATATGCCTACCACCAGAGAACTCATGCAGTTACCTAGGTAAGCACTGCATTATTACTGAGAGAAATATCAAATGAGGGATAGCAGACTCAAAGATCATATTCATTCCTCTTTCTCTACAGACACACAGACAAAACAGGGACACTTCCACTGAAATTGTAGGTATTTTTGCCAACCAAGCCCTACAGGATTCAGAATCAAATCCACAGAAGGAAAGATAGAACAGTAAAAGAGGAGAAAAGCTACACAGTAAGCCACAGTTTTATTTTATAGGGAGGTTAGTGCTCCTGTTTATGTGATAAGGATGCAATGTGTTATGAATTCCATCAATACCATTATAAAATACATATCTCATTTTGATTTCTCCATCTCTCCCAGTCACCCAGGGCAGCAACTCTGATGTCATAATAAAGACTATTCTCTCTTTTCTACCACAAATTGTATCTGGTCCTTTCTTTATACTACCTTCCTTCCCATCTCTACCACCAAATTCCTGATGCTTGCTCACAGCATCTCTTGCCTTTAGCTACAGCAACCATCTTGCTGACTCTAGCATTGTGTGCGTCCCTTACGTCTCTTCGCCAATAAACTGCTGATGCCTATCAATCCCCCCCCCCACCCCCCAAACACACACACGAGTCCTTCCAACAGCTTCTCAGTTTCAGCAGGAAGACATTCAAGCATGTTATTCAACTTTAAGGACTGTCATAGCTCTATTCCTGCCTATGTATAACTTCTTTTCTTACCACCACCTTTCTAGAGGCTATGTGCTGCCAAAGTAGAAGGTTTTGTTTCCTTCTGCAAGCAGCTCTGTGCCTGGAAATTTTTTCTTGAATCTGCTGCCCAGCTACCTCAATCTCCTGCTCAAAATTCCTTCTTAAGATTTAATTTCAGTCTGCCTTTCACTGATGACCCCTTAACCTAGTCTTCATGCTGCATACTACCCACTTATCCTGATAGAGGGAAGAAAAATGCTGGCAACCATATAGTTCGCTATAGTGCTCATCATTCCTGTACCTAAATTTGGTCTGGAAGTCCATAATGGATTAGAGGGACTTTCCAGTCTCTCTCCCTTTCTTGAATGTTCTGCCTGGTGTAGTGTGTGAATATTATTTATCATTCTGGTGACAGTGGAAACATTTATCAAAGAGAAAGACCTTGCAGAATGTCCTAAAGATCATCAGACTTCAAATTAATCTAATCTCCTCTGGAAGTTTAACAATGAAGTCTTGTCACTCAAGAATGCCAGTGGAGCCCAGATTTGTTATCCTCCTGGACAAAGCTGTGTCTTTTTTTTCCTGAGAGACTGGTGTGGATGATACGTTCTGTAGCACATAGGGATGGGCTGTTTAGATATGGAGATATAATATTTTATGATGGTGGGTAAATATAAATGTCAGAGTCGGGAGACAAATGTATTTAATTTACAGTGTTTATTGTTTGTTTTAAATTTGATAAATGTATGCATACATTATACTAAACACATCTTATTGTAACATTCATCCTCACATTATTTGTCATACTCAGTGGTGTCAAGGACCTGATCCTGAAGGCTGTCTCCACAAAACTCCCATGGATGGAAACGGCTGTTCTGTATTGAGAGACATTGTAACATTGTAAGACGCTTCCATCAGGGACATGGCACTTGACAGACAAGTCTGTAAGCAGCAACTACATGTACAAAAATGTTTGCCGGCAGAACAGATTTTACTAGTGACACATTCAGCATATAAAAAGAACCATACGACAGCTAACAATAGGCATTTCTATGAGATCTAGTTCCTATAACTTCTGATAAACAGAACTAGCAAAATTATCTTCTATAGTTCCATCTGTTGACTCCTATTAACATGACATGAACTATTAAAAAAAAATCTTAAAAAGCTTAGATCTAAGAACTTGATTCACCCTCTAAGCATGCAAACAAGGCACTCAAACCTCTTAAAATTTGCCTTTTATATTAATCAAGGAACCAGGAAAAACAGATAAATAAAATAGAATACAATGAAAAAACTAAATTATGATTTTTCAAACAGGGGAGGATAGAACAAACTTTTAAAGAAATAAATATTTTTTCTGTTTTTCCCTGAAGGGCTGGTGTTGCTTTCCATTACTGCCTCACTAAAGCCCAGCTATCACAATATATTTTCAAAAAAAACAGGAGGACTTGTGGCACCTTAGAGACTAACAAATTTGTTTGAGCATAAGTTTTCGTGGGCTACAGCCCATTTCATCAGATGCATGCAGTGGAAAATACAGCAGGACGATTTTATATACACAGAGAACATGAAACAATGGGTGTTACCATACACACTATAACGAGAGTGATCAGTTAATGTGAGCTATTACCAGTAGGAGAAAAAAAACAACCTTTTGTAGTGATAATCCAGGTGGGCCATTTCCAGCAGTTGACAAGAACATGGGAGGAAAAATAAACATGGGGAAATAGTTTTACTTTATGTAATGACACATCCACTCCCAGTTTTTATTCAAGCCTAATTTAACAGTGTCCAGTTTGCAAATTAATTCCAATTCAGCAGTCTCTCATTGTGTCCTCTGTTTCCAGATCCAATTTAAGCTTTCAGTTTTAATCTTTTGCGCCCTAAATGATTTGAAGTTGGGATATGTCTCTTCTTGGGAGATTAGATGAAAATCAAAGTCAGCAAACGTGTCCAAGATAACAGGGCAGAGCAGGAGAAAAGACCCCTCACTGAAAATGCCCTAACTTTTAAATTTTCTTCCCTTGTTGGATCACCAGAGACTTAATTTATTGACCACTCTGTAGAGCTTATCTGTTTTCCAGGCTTTTTCTGGGAGAGAAGACTGAATGGATGGGCAGGAATGGTAGGGAGGGGTTTTTTGTTTTGTTTTTTTTGCTAGCAATTGAATAATATATTCACATACACATTTTAAAGTACATGAATTTATTAATAATTTTGTAGATGTTTCTAAAGCCGTGGATAGGCACATTTAAAATAAGAATTTAAAATTCTCTCTCAGGCCCATATATCCTTCATGCAGGATATTATTATTATTTTGACAGAAGGGGGGGGGAGGTCTAAGGGCTTTAGCTCCATGCTCCAGCAGGTGCCACCTAGTAGGGCAGGTTGTACGTGTCTTGTGGCTCTAGAACTCCTGAAGACTATTGTATGTGGCTTGGAGGGTCAATAAGTTGGCCACTCTTAGCATAGTGTTCAAGACAAATAACCTACGGAAAATACTGAAATGTCTCCGGTTTACCCACATAGAGGCTCTATATCCCCTAATATGGCTCCTGCAGAAGCTGTGCTTTCAAAGGCTACATCTCAACTTCCCTTACCTATCACATTACTGAAGGGGAATTCCAAATAAACTCAGTTTGACAGAGCCAGCATAAATGTACTGAGGAATTTACCTGAAGGCTTGTGAAAAGACAGTGCTGAAAACAGCAACCATCTCCAATCCCATACACCAAGCCTGAACCCTGCAGAATTAATTTAGAAGAGTTGGGGAAAAAAAGAATGCTACCATCCTTCTAGACCCATGTGATTTCATCCCCAGCTGCAGAACCAAATGATTCCAGGAGTGACAGTTCAGTGGTTAATGTGCTAGCCCTGGTTATGGATTCAATTCCCTGCTGCATCATCAACTTCTTGAGGGACCCTGGGCAATTAATCTCTCTGTGCTTCAGTTCCTAGTCTTACAGATGGGAATAATGTTTTCATATCTCTCAGAGCTGTTGCAAGGATAAATGCATGAAAGATTGTAAGGTATTGAGATACTACAGTATGAGAGGCCATACATCTAAGCTGGATCTGTTCTCTACTGACTACATCTCTGCATGGCACACAAAAATGATGTTAAAAGGATACCGTTAATGGTTGCAAAGTGCAGCTAGGAAATGCCAGAATTAAACTTGCGTGTGGAAACTATTTGATTCCCATGTGCGTCATGATACAGTCTTCAATGACATGATCACACTTTTTCCACAGGATCCCTGCCATATTCAGCATACAAAGTGTTCAATTAATGTGCACACTTAATGAGCAACTATTCAGCATTTTGTTTTCTGTTCATTGTTCAATATGTGGCCCTAAACTTTATTTACTGTTCACTATTTAGACACTGCTCAAGGACAGAATTATTCATTACTTTTTGGCCTTTTCTATGATACTCATCATTATTGTATCTGAGTACTTCACATTAATGAATTTTTACAACACCTCTGTGAGAGGAGTGAGTATTATCATCTTCATTATACAGATAAGGAAATAAGGCACAGAGAGATTAAGGTCAAAACTATCCATTAATTTTGTGTGCCCAGTTTGAGACTCCTAAAACTTGATTTTTTGGAGTGCTTAGATAGAATTATATAGCACTTCATATGTTCAAAGCACAGCTCACACCGATTTCAATTCCAGCTGAGACTTCTCAGTGCTTCTGAGAATCAGACCTAGTGTCTCAGGTCAGGCACCCTGAAAAGCTTGGCTTAAGTGATTTGCCCAGCATCACACAGAAACTCTGTTGTACAGAAAAAGAGAGAGAATCCAGTTCTCCAGGGCCGCATTCAGCTGCACTGGAAATCATTTCCCCCCCTCTTCTTGCAATCCCTTGCTTCATTCACAAAACACTTTCTAGCTTCTACAACAAATGAGATGGGGGTCCTAGAGATAACACCTTCCTTTCATTATATAACCCTTATTCATCCTCAGAGTAGGTTCATCCTGCTCATTGAATAAGGCAAGGATCCTGGGGAAAATATAGTATGCAATTAGCTACTATATCATAATCCACGTGCAGAAGATGCCCAAATTAAGGTTGCACTTTCTTCTCCAGACTGTGTTGACCCAGCAAGGGGATTACACAGAATATAGAAGACAAATTCTTTTGGCTCTCAGTTCAGGTGCCCAGATCCGAACCTGGCATAGCTGCAGCAGCCCAGAGCTGCAAATGCAGGAAAAGTCCTGCTTATTGCTGAATGAAACATACCCAGTGTGGACAGAATCTTTGGGGAATTTAGCTGCTAAAAACTAATCAGTCTCTACTGAGCATGTAGAAACTCATTCCCCACAGCTTATAAATTGGCCAAATTTGCAGAGACTTGTACAAGGATTTGAACACATCGTACATTCCTGACAGAAATGGCTTCCTGCCCCTTGCCAAATATCAAATGCTTGTTCCAAAGCATGGAGGTACTGGAAAAAAAAGGTCACCAGATTTTTTTAATTTGTGCAAAAAACCAAAACAAACAAAAAACAAACAGGCAAACACCAGGCATGGAAAATTTTAGCCCAAACAGGTAAAGTTTGGCAAAGTTAAAAACACCTGAAAATATGATCGTATAATGGAAAGTATTGAACATCCTTAACAATAGGCAATGAGACCAAGCCCAGCTATAATAATGGATTTTTTCCCCCAAGGACATCTTCAGAATAGGGGGCTTTTCACATTGGCAGAATTTCTTCCATTATCTCTGAAGAGTCGATACATCCCACAACACCTTATCAAATATAGCTATCAATTTTCTTAATAATCGTTCATTGGCCACTGCCAAAGGCTGGGTGCAGTACCTACCTTAATGAACTAATGACCCTATTTGCTAAGGCAAACTGTATGTTCCAGTGTACAATAAAGCAGACATGAGGATGAAAAGGCAGGATGCTAAGGTGGAATGACTACTTCACTGAAATTGCATTGGAGGAAAATAAACAAAGAGAAATCATAATGGCCTGAGCAAAGAAAAGATATAAATTTCAGTGTAAAGGAATATTTGTAGGATGAGGCAATGAGTAACCAAGTATTAAAAGGTTATATAAAATCCCCAATGCCGAAAGGGGTACATATATATATTTTGATAGTTGGTTAAGATTTTATTTTTGTCTTGCGATATGGTTGAGATAAGGGATGACTGACTCGAGAGAAAGAGTACGAGTGGGAGAGATGCATATATAGAGCTTCATTTTTTATTTAGATTCACCACAGTGTACTCTGGAGGATTTTCTGCTTCAAAGGAATTGATTTGAAGATGAAAGGACCAACATTCTAGCTTCTTCTGTTGCTGCTGCAGCAGTGAGCACTGTATTAATTTGAACTGAATCTGTCAAGGCCAGAGGAATTTGTAATGCATGTTAGATAAATGTATTCTTCTCATATTATAAATATTCTGGGTCTACGCTTTAAGCATCTTTCTTTACTTCATAAATAAAGAGCCACTAAATAAGGACTGGTGGGGGGTGAAAATCCAATGAAGCCACCTAAGCTGAAAACCATAAGTGCAAAGTGAGCTGAAATGTGAAAGGTAAGAAGATTAAAAACTCTATTAAATTTTCAAAGTCAAAGATTTTTTTCAATGTTTTACTCATATGTTTTTGAATCAAAGATGGACTTTAAAACAGATTAAAGAATCATTATTTTCTCATGCTTAATTGAATTTGTAAAGTATTAGAAACAAAAGATTTTGCCAAAGGGTAAGGATACAAATTTTAAACATAGCAGTTAAGTTTAGATACTTACATGGAACAATCCAGTTAATTTCCTTCAAAATAATCACTGTTGGTTTATTTTTGTAAGTTGCTGAGCATTTGCAGATCACATGGACTTCCACGGGATTTGTAGGTGCTCACCAGGTTTGAAAATCAGCCCAGTAGGTCTTAAATGAGTTAGGATAGTTTGAATAAGCATAATTAAGAAACCTGATCAATCAGGTTGCTATCACTAAGCTTCCCTTATTAATTTATATTTGATGTTTATACACTATATGATCTACGGTAACAGAGTGTGTTGGTGAAGGAGATTTGCTGATGGAGGAAGGAAATATCAATGTTAAATATTTAGCAAAAATATCCAGGAGTCAAATGTCATTAGTTATTTAGTTACTGACTATGCATCATGCTCCTCATTTATGGTAGTAAGTCCCTATTAAAGCCCAATGATACACTTTACTCCCCCCTTGAATATCAAGGAGATTATTTCGGCCTTTTCACAAAGGTTGATAGGAACATAGGCCAAAAACAATTGCAGAATGTTAATACAGCAATCACTCAGAGAAGAAATGGAAAAGACCTGTCTATAGTGGGGCTATTCCTCCATGATGATCACAACCTTCAAAAATATGTGTAGATTTTCATGTTAATGCATCACTGAGCACCAACAATAAAAACTGCTCCCACAGGTCAGGATCCAAAACAGGATTCAAAACAGCTTAAGGGGCTACAAGTGCCATAGAACAAGAGGCACACAATACTAACCTGGCCCCAAAGATAAAACAGTCTTGTAGCGTACATTTTTGCCAATGAGAGACTCCATTCATGAATTAATAATTCAGTCAAACTGCAAGCCCGAAGTCTTGACTAAATTGTCTGGTGTATTCAGTGCTGCTTTTAATTGTGGATTTGTTTTTCATGAGCAAGACGTACTAATTAAGAACCATGATTTATAAAATAATTTCAAATTCATGAACTCTAGTAGTATTTATTTTCTGGAGAATGGGAGTGGGTTGAACTCCCATAGGACAAAATATCAACCTACAACTTATTATTGTGATACCTATTTCAAACAAAACATATCAATCTTATTATCATATTGAACTACAAAAACAGGATGGTTCTGTTAAGCATCTTCAACTTTTAAATACATATCATGGTAGGAGCCACTTTTAGGATAACCCCTCTGTAGGCTAAATCCAAGATTTGACAGTCATATAAACCAGTTTAGATACTGAGTCTAAAATGCAGAAGTGGTTTTAAGGTGTGATGTAAAGAGATACAAAGGCACAGCCTACATTAATTTATATATTTTTTCTCAAAAAAAAAGAAAAGTACTTGGGGCACCTTAGAGACTAAATAAATTGGTTAGTCTCTAAGGTGCCACAAGTACTCCTTTTCTTTTTGCGAATACAGACTAACACGGCTGTTACTCTGAAACCTATATTTTTTGTTTATTCATTTTTGAAACCATTTTAATGTGAACATCTAGAGAATCAAAATGCAATACAAGAACAAGCATGTACATTGCTAATTGTAGTTTTGAGGGTAGTAGTTTAGGCTGCTCAAATAGCTTCAGTTAAATAAACTTCATCTTACCTAAGGGTTTTATACTACTGCTCATGACCAGTATCCAGGTAAAATTGCGTAGAACAGATTTGAGGGGGGCATGTTTTTGTTTTGGGATTGACTGAGGTGTTAGTTTCTCGGTTTTCATGGGGAGAGAGTTGGAGACTTCTTGTGGTAAGAGGGTTGGATGTCAACACTGTGAGAGTCTCTCTCCTGTTATGCTCAAAATGCTTTGTCAAAGAGGAAAGTTTTTCATTGTTTCCTAAAGACGACCAGACGCCAAATTCACTTAAGCTCTTGTGGAATTTGTGCCATAGCCAAATCCCCTCAAAGAAGAATATTTTGTCCTTAGTTTTCACACGTCATCCTGGGCTTTATAAAGCCATCCCTAAAACTGAACTGAAGCGAAAATATATATAGGAAAGTTTTCCATTGCTCCAAAACTATAAATTCACAGCCAAAAACCAAAGCAGCTAGTTTTTTTTTGGTTATATACACATGTGCAATATAGTGTAAAGTAACAGATAAGTCAAATACTCTTCTTACTTGTCTCAACATGTGGCAGAAAATGGCAAATTAAAAACAACAAAACTTCAATTTAGGGAACTTTCCCCCCCTTTCTTCTTAATTTACGGACTGGGATTTATAAATCCAGATAGTGCCATATGGTGCCATTTAGTCTACTTATATATTTAAATAAATAAGCCTGGGGAAGATATTAACAAAGATACTCTGTCAATACAGCCCTGAAAGTCATGTTTAGAAACTATGCAGGCTTCCTGAAGTGGCTCTTTGAATCTTCTATACCCACAAACTAACTGGGGGAATGAAAGCGTCAGAGCATAGATAAGGGGTTTTTTTTGTGCTCCGACACTGTGTCTTAAAACTTTAAGTATCCCTTTAATGCTACTGCCATCATGTTTGTCCCATTGAAAACTGCTTAAAAAATAAAAACTGGAAAAAAACTACTTTCCTTTCCATTGTGATACAAACTGATGGCATCTGGATTATCTAGAGGCTCCTAATTAAAGTAACTACTGGTACCAAAAGCCAGTGCCTTCTGCATCCTCAAAGAAGAAATGAGCATAGATGCCAAGTTAGTTATGCGCACTGCAGCTGTTTCTTATGTCCCACAAATACTCTGAAATCTGTCCCTCCCTTTCATTTCAGTATACATTGAAATTTAAAACTATAAAAGGGAAAGTGGTTTTGCTTACATACATATGCAAATAAAAATTTACCATCAACAAGAAGAGGAGGAGATTTTTTTAATGGGGGGAAACTATTGCATGAGTGCACATGCCACTTGACCTAGTTACTGTGATATACACTGCGCAGTGATTTTGCATGTAGAAAATGAAATATTTATTAGAATGATTAAAGCACTTTGGTCATTTTAAAACAACTTTATATTGTAGGAACCAACTTTACTGTAGTCAGTTATCGCCCCTCCCCCCAACATATTTGGTTGTGTACCATGAAGTTCACATAGTACAGCACGTACTATTTGTTTAGCCATTTGTAGCACAAGGAAGATTTCCACAAAACGATGTTCACACTACAGGTGAATATGCTAAACCCACATATTTAGGAGCCATGTTTATACTCTTTCTGAGGCAGTCTAAAACTTCCATGTTATCTGGTGATGGTAAAAAAGAAAAGGCAGTGTAAAACAGCACATGCAATTACCCTCAACACCACGCTTACCACTGTTCTGTCACACAAATTACCTTTGTAGTTCATGCTAAATTATTTCTCAAATACAACAGTTAATACATATATATAGCACACTAGCTAAGCACAAAACATTTTATAGTAAGGTGAGTTCTGTTGCTAAAAGGAAATTCACTTAACCTAATACTCACTGCTCATAGATAATACGTAACCAAAGGGTAGGAAGTGGGTACATAAAAAGAATAAGTATAAATACTTAGATAACAACAGTGAATTAAATTAATGGGTTTTGCTGACACAAACTACAGGAAGGAAGTTTGCTTGTGTAATTACCAGAACCCTTCAACAGGTTTATATGCCAAAAATTCAAAGTTTGCTTGTTTTAAGAATATACTATATATTATAAGGTGGATTGTCTTTCAGAAACATTTCCTTCCTCTTCCCCCTTTCTGACAATCCCTCTTTTAAATATTTCACTTCCTCCTTTCTCATCTACTGCTGGAGTCTACAGCATTTCCCTACTGAGATCTGCCAAGAAGCCCTGTCTGGATTACTGCTGGATTTTTCTTTTAAGATTTGTGTTTTCCCCCACATAAATAACTGTTTTAATTCTTCCGTAAGTAACAGTGTGTTTAATATAGCAATCCACAGAACATTTCGTAATACTTTTTTGTGTGGCACCCTTTGTGCAAAAGTAAAAAATTCCGTAAGGATTCACATATGATTACAGCCTATGATTAAGAGTAATACATATTTTGTCCTTACTGTATAAAGCACTTTACTTCTTTAAAATACCATACTAGCATTAAGGATTGCACCAATACAGATGAATCTAAATCACAGTATCACTTACAGGTGCCATAGCATCTCTACATGTGGTAGGAATGAAGACAGATACAAAACCAAATAAAAGGGAGAAGGAGTGAGGTTAGGAAAATTAGAAGGCTGAGGACATAAGATCTGATTGATAAAGTCCATGCTCAAGATCACAGACAAGGCCAAGGCATTTGTCTTGGGATTGGCTTTAAAGAGATTCATGGAGTCAACATAGAGAGGGAAAAAGGGAAGATGTGGTGGGACATCATAGGGAAAACATTTACTGCAACAGTGCAGAGAGAAAGGGAAATGACACATAGAAATGTTTAAGGAGGGAATGAGCTAACAAGTAGGAATAGATGAGATCAGAAATGTGGGATGGGGAGAAATTTCATGAAGAATCTCGACCACTAGGAGAGAGAGAGAGAGGTTGGAATGGATCCTGAAATGGAATGGAAGACAGGTAAATCGGGCTTACTGCAAAGAGGCAGTGCTGCTGAACATTGAACAATGTTGGAGTGAAAATATCAAATATTTAAGTCATTTTTTTCCCATGAGTAGGGATTTTTAATGAGAGAGAGAAAAAAGGTTGGCTTATAGAAGGAGACTATTTTGGCCTATCCTCCCAGTATTTGCACTAGTGTTTAAGGGAAAAATTCCAGAATACCCCTCCCTTATACAAACTTACAACCATTTTGGGGGGTTCTCTCTAATTTCAACATCTCCGAAAATAAACATAGCACTCCAGAATCTCTCTTCCTCAGTTCCATTGGCAAGTTTGGAAATATCTCAGCAATGGAACTCCAGGGGTGTATCCTGAGTATCAGAAGCACTACCTTTGTACTCATGCTTTCCTACAAACATTTATTGCAATTAATTATGTTCTACAGGGCTCATATTTTTCTAAGCATATGATAAAACGTGTTATTTTCTGATGAGAAGGTTGTAGCACAAATACACTGAACAATCAGGAATACATTTTCTGTAACTGCTCTATCAAAATGGAATATAGACATCATTTCATATAAGCTAGGTGTTCCTGTTCAAACTAATTCTATTCCATCGCCCATCAATCAGCTGAAAGTATTCAAGTGAGATATAAGAGGAACTACAAATCATTCGTTATGTGCACTTGGCATTTTCAGGGTCATACACATAGTTTCCTAGCTTTTTCTGAATTTGACTAAGATACTGCTTTGTTATCCATGAAAAGTAACATTCCATTTTGGGTCCACTTTGTTACAAAATAAAATGAGAAACACATATCATCACCTCAATTTTAACTAAGTGAAAAAACAACAACATATGCTTCCTTTCCTTCAGTTTTTGAAAAACTTCCGCAAGTATTTACCTAAAATTCTTGATTTGACACAACTGCTTTTCACTTCATACATTTTAACTTGAACTTCCACATGCTCCCAGTTCGAAAACAACAACATGATCTAAATATTCATGATTTCTCAAAATCAGTGAAGAGGATTACCTTTTTGGCTTCATATTACATCCATACAACATTCCTAGATGATCTTAACATGTGGCCATTTAAACTTTAGGCATCACAAATATTAGGAAATTTTATCTCAGTAGCAAAACTATGTACACTGTTTACAGATTTTGGACAAAAGTATAAATTTAATGTAATGCTTTTTATACTCATTAATCTTGATCCTTCAAGCTGATCTGTGCAGATGGACTCTTATGAGCACCCTCAACCCTAATGAAGCAGATGGGCTCTGACTTCATGCATCAGCTTGCATGATCAGAGCCTAACTATTTCACTTAACTCCTAAAGACTTATTCTCACGAAGTTAGCAACCCTATACCAGATGATGTATTAAATATGACAAACATGAAAAACTAACAAAAACACTTATGTAGTAGTGTAGTGCTTATGTACAAGTACTGTATTGTAATTATAACTCAGTAGTTCCATTGAACTCAATTGTACTTCCATGCAGAAATCATAACAAGTAATTAAATGTGTTGCAAGCACAATCAGGCCAAAAATTATGAATTCTTTATCCTTGGAATATCATGGTTCCACAGGTGTTATGAGACGTGCAGGACAGGAAGCCTTGTAAGCTTAAGTCCTTATTTATCCACAGAATAGGTCCACCAAAACATGCCTCTTTTGGGTGAGAAGATAGATCATGTATCAAATGGACATGGAAACAGACAGACAAAAAGCATTTTTATGTATGTGTAATGTACACACAAGCTCTCTGAGGAATGGACTCAGACCACCAACTAATTTAATAAAGGCCACAAAACAACCACCAGATGACAACTTCCTATCCCTACTGACCCAGCAGTAAAAGGTTCCATTTCACAACCCCAGGCCCCTGAGCCATTCAATAAATCAGTTTAAATTCTCTTCCTGAGACACTGTTAGGTGTTATAAATCTATTTTATTTTCCCTGAAAGACACTCTGAACTAGCTGAATGTGAAGGGCTTTAGAATTTGACCTATCCCAGAGAAAATTCCTAATTATTTTTTTTATAACGCTAATATTTCAGCATAAACCTTTCTTGGGTCATGTTATAATGAAGGTAAAGTATAATTGCATTTTAAATTAGCCACAGCTCTTAAACAAACAAAGCAAATATTCACTTGCAAGTTCTCTGTATGGAAATTCCATTGTGTGAAAATGGCACTGTTCACTCTTTGGGCATCATTAGAAATCCTAACTGACTGGACCAATAAACATTAATATTGAAAATGTTCATCTCCCCCAACCTTTGGATGTATAAACCCAATGCTAGAATTATTCAATAATGCAATTAAATGCATATAACTTTATGGATATGAAAAATTTCATCACTACAGGCAGTACTGAATGGGATGATATGCAAGCAGAAACTCTACATACAAAAATAATGTTTACACAAGAAGTATACCAACCGTAGTTCTACAACTGAAGACCATTTCTGCTGATAATCACAAAAGAAGTCAGTTTCTTGTTCCATGTTAGAGAAACTTACATTCCCCCTCTACTCAACTCTCTAAAGGACCAGAAACAAAAATTTTGATAAATGCATACTCTAATTCTATACAGTAGCATTTTCAAATCTCAACAGCTTTAACATCCAAAATCGTTATACAAACTTAAAAAAAAAAAGTAAATAGTGTCTCAGACTCTAGATCAAATCCTATGAAGACAAAATTGAACTACTGAAAAGAGCAGTTCCAAAACTATGAAAAAACCTAGTTTGCTAACATCCTTTTACTTCTGCAGATGGACTACACTGACAGATTACCTCACTACAGTCAAACAGGCTGAAGACAGAAAGACACTCACTATGCACAGCATTAGTGATTTATAACAGTAACGTGCTGGAGGGGACACTTGGCAGCTTGAGAGAACCACTTCTTAAAATTCTGCACCAAAGTGAATGGAGCATCAGGGTGATTGTACTGGATTTAGTTCACTCACTCTCTGGATACTACTAAATCATCCCTGCCATTAGAGACTTATCCCTGGGATAATAAAATACATTTCTGAGAGGAGATTTTTTTTTTTAAACTTTTTGGAACAGAGAGCCAGAGTGCACCAAGTGTCAGGTGTTAAACATTGCTGGGAAAGGATTCGCCCAGAGCCACATATAAGTCATCTCAATCCCCTCCAACCTGTTCCTTCTCCCCCAACACACACACACTTCAAATGTGTGTCAACGTGTGTCAAATGACACAACCTGTCCATCGTGTTAGATCACTGTAGCTCTGTATATTTCCTATAAGTACAAACATTCTCAGCATATATAATTCCATTTGTCCAGTAGTGCTGCCTCCTTCCTTAGATTTATATTTTGTTTTAAATCGGGAGAACAAATTAATAGCTTCCCCAGTACCTCACCCCTGCTGTCTGCAAACATCCCCCTATTCCACTTCTATTGTACATATGGTTTATGACAGACAAGGGAATATTTTTGTGGGATCCCCTCATCAAAGTATTGGCAGCGTATCACCAGAATACTAAACTGGAAACACAAAACATACTGGAAACCAAAGGTAGACTGGATTCCTGAGAATTGTCACAGAATAAAGATAATGATGAAGTAGAATATGAGAGATGTTTTCTACTTCACTGAACAAAATACATAGTACAAGAACAATACTTGGTATCAGACATAGCAATAGACTTTCCATTAAAAAAATGAAGAAAACTCTCTAAAATTTAGGATGAACAATGTGAGACACAGAGACTACAGAAATAACAGCACAATATGTAGATAGCTGTCATTGAATCAGAGATGAACACCAATACAAAATGGATTAACAGTATAAAAGTATATTACTACAGTGTAAACTGTCCTAGACATAGATCATGTATCAACTTCTGCAAAACTTGCATACCTTGCCACATCAACTAAGTTATGAAACAGAGAAAGGGAGAAAACAAGTCCGAGACCTAGATAGGAAACTAAAGACTAAAATAAAACACCAAGATTCCCACTATAAAAATATTAACTAAACAAGAAATTCACACAGCAAGTACTTAGCTGTTTTCAGTTTTTTGTTCTAATAATATGCCTAGACTCCCCTCTGTCTACATATGTAAATTCCATTTATATTCATGCAAGATCTGCATATCACCCCTAAGTTAAGAAATTCATTTAATTCTTTTGGAAAGTGAGAACTGAACAAATGTGGAAGATTTTCATTTGTGCATGGGAAGCAATAGAAGCTTATTATGGTAATTTTTGCAAGTGATTTGCAAAACATCACATTCTAGAAGCTAGTTTATAAGAAAGTTTTACAGTCTTTTGTCCCTGTTCATCTAATGCTGCTAAAAGTGTTAAAAATGTAAGTTTACAAACAGTTAAAACTAAACTATGAAGTAATATTCACCATTTAAAATAATTTCTGATTTGAGATACATTCATCAGCTTAGTTGGAACTGGATGCCTCATCACACCACCCAAAGTTCATTTAATTTGCTATAAAACAAGCTGAAGCAACACAAATCAAAGTGCTAAGCACCCATCCTCTAAAAAATCAGGCCACTTAGCAGTGTCTCAAGTCGAGCACCAAAAAGAGAAAGCATCCGAAATTTCAAGTCACTTAATACAGTGGCCACAATGTCTATTGATATTCTAAAATACTCTATCAAAACATACATGTAAGAATATGTAATAAGGCCATCACAGTGTCACAATGTTCTGTAGAATTATTTTTTCCTGTGTTCTATAAGATCCTCATTTCCTAAAGAGGAATATAATCGGTATATTCTGTATTTTTTTGGGGTAATTTCCCAATTTTCATTGCACTTGCGTTATTTTTCAGGTATAATTTCAGGAAAATCTCTCTTGATCCTTCTGATTGCCTCACTTAGCCACTCCCTACATTCCATACATTTTAATGGCCCTCTTTTGAAGCAAGTCATGGTTGCCCAAACTTTGGAGTGGAGAGGAGTCACTTGTGCATGACACAAAGTATTTCCCTCCATACTGCTGGCCTGAAAGTGTGAGACCCAGACTCTGATCTCCCACATGGCAGCATGTGCATCCTTCTGCTTGACCATCAGGCAAATCCATTTCATTTTACATTTTAAGAAATTATTTTATGAAGAAAATAAATTTTATAGATTTTCCTGAGACATTTAGGCTGATTCCTAGCAAACAAGCACTTACTATACTAACAATGTGATCATTACCAAACACCACAGAGTCTTGTACATTTTATTATATTATCCTTTGTACAAAAGTGTACACGTATACATACTTTCACAAACTTACCTGAAGTTCTTGATTAGGGATCATGTAATAAGGTGCTGCCTTAGCTACCTGGTGTGCCATGTTGCCTGGCCCATTTGGATGGTCTCTTACTCACAATATACACACAGGCCATTTCTTTTCTGAATGTGGATTTTTAATCTTTAGATTCCCAGCACCACAGAACATAGTGCAGGCATGTGTCAGGAGGAGCTTTTCACCCAACTTTCTCTACAACATCCAGCTCAGTCTCCGAGCTATCCCCTCACTTCCTATTCCTGCCAATTACATATTTTCCCTTATTAAGTCAATTATCTCATAGCCTAGTCAACACTCTCACCTTAACAGGTTAATTGTCTCCAATAAAGCCTGTAATCTTCTCTGCTATGCAATTAGCCAAGTGACTGGCACTCTGTCACAGATGGTCAAACTGGTTGGAAAAAAGAGCCATCCAGAGGCTTTACACATAATTCAAACTCAACCCAAATCTTGTTTTAGCTTCAAATAAGTCTGATTAACTTTCTTCCCACTCACACCGACATACTTTTACAGCCCTGGGCATTTCCAGAACAAGAAGAGAAAACAATGTTCTCATGGTCTTTCCAGCATAGCTGAAAACCTGAACTACTTCATATCTCACCTGCTTTTGTGACATTTCAAGCCAAGAGGTTCAGATGGGTTTTTGATATGTCCATTTTGATATATGATATTGCATCAGTGCATCTAACTCAGATAAGATCTTAACATGACTGAGAGTAAAGTATAATTTCTCAATACAGTTACATCCACACACATAATTCCATACCTCAGATTCAAATGCCTCCAAAGTTTGGACTGAGGGAGTATTCGATATTCACCACCAGATGTGAATTTTGCATCTCAGATTCATCTCTAGTCAAGATGTATTCACTGATAACAAGGATACCGTGAAAAAATATCCCAAAACGTCTGCTGAACGAGAGATAGTACAGTATATGGTCTGCATTTTATCAAATCCACTGACAAAACCCTGGCACTTTGACAATCAGTACAGTTAAGCAGTCTGACCTTTCAAAGGTCAGTACTGTCAGTAAATATCCAGAGCTGACTGACTGTCACAAACCCTAATTACTTACTGAGTGAGCAGATACCCCAGGACTCTCACACGTTTCTTACAAACCACAGTCAGATATAACTCAGTGGACTCTGATTCAGCTGTTTTACAAGTTTAAACAGAGGAGAAAACTTGGTAGCTTCCTTTCACACTATGATTTACGCTGAGATTTTCAAAGCGGCCCATTGTAGTTCGGCACCCAACACTTACTGACATTCAATGAAAGTTCAGCACCTAACTTTATGAGCCTCATTTGAACATCCCAGCATTACAACCCAACTTCAGATGCATTTGCATTGCACTTACAAGTAATTTTAAAATGGTTTATATTTACGTATAAAAAGTGATGGAGGAGTTGTACAGCTGCTGG
Source organism: Eretmochelys imbricata (assembly GCF_965152235.1). NCBI lineage: Eukaryota > Metazoa > Chordata > Testudines > Cheloniidae > Eretmochelys > Eretmochelys imbricata. The sequence goes on from NC_135572.1 coordinate 150,159,712, forward strand.
TGTGAAAGGCATAGCATGGCATTCTCACAATTCTCACTAGTTCAGAACAAAAAGGTGAAATAGAGGTGTTCCTCTCAATTATGGCTATCCCTGTGGTGCGGGTGATTGAAATGCTGCACAGTATGCACCAATTTTTCAGAGCCAACAACTAATAAAAAACCCAAACTACTTAAATTTTATGTAATTATAACACTATTGTATCTTCTTAACTCTATCAGAGTCAGATATAAGGGCACAACATACACATGTTTGAAAAGTGAGAGAGGCATGTGACAGATATTGCAAGCACATGCAGTATCTTTGGGGACCTGTGACAAAACCATTGGTGCTAACTGGCAAAAAGTTCTGCATTCTTTACAAGCAACTCCTGTCTCAGACCTGCCATACTCACTGCACCTAGCATGCCACTTTTATGGTATTTATGTATGAAGGCTAGCAGGTTATTGGTCCTTGTGAGATGTGTATATGGGTAATATTTAAGGAATAATGTAACTATGATAAAATGTATGCCCCTGCAGTGAAAGTGAGTCACCAGGGAATAACGTATCTCAGTGATGGCCCATTCAAATGGGAAGGAATTGTCCTGGTTATGTAATGTTTTGCAGCACTGTCCCCCATTTGCACCAACCTGGGAAAGTCAATGGAAAACCAAAGACAATCTATACACACCATAAACAGCTGGAAGTGAAAAGTGAATGATAGGACAGCAAGGGGATCGCCTGGCTGCGAATAAAGACAAAAGACTGATTCGGTATATTACAGGTTGGAGATCCATTTACTGAGGAGGTACCTTAATGAAAGCGGGTGCTTCATGAACACAGAATCTGGGACTTCAGTAGGTATCCATTGATCAGGGGCTGGACACCACAGCGGGGGCACATTGAAGAGACTGGGGGTGAGTGCCTCTATTGTCAACCCTCAGGGCAAAGGCGGGGCTGGTATAGCCCAGATGGGTGCTTGAGTGGCTGAAAGGCTGGTGGTGGTGTTAGGGAGCTAACCCCCAGCTGGCACAGGCAAGACTCCCTAGAGCTGCAGGCAGGTGGCAACAAGGTGGCAACTCAGCCCTGGGTTTCCGAAGAAGCATCACAGGACCATGTTCTATTAAGTTTGTGTGGGGCTGTGGGACAGCAATTGTATGCAGCTTCAGGGGAGAGCATTATCATAGCTCCCCCAGGAATCAAGAAGAGTGGGTGGTGATAAAGGTCAATCACTTAGGTTGTAAACAGACTCCAGAGAAATACCACTCCCTAGGGTGGTTTGCATGTATTGGTTCCATCTGGGTTTTCCAGAGACCAATAGACCAAAATAAATAAATAAATAAATAAATAAAAGGGAGGGGGGCAGGGGGATCTAGCAAATGGACAGGGCCTCAACCTTGCAGAAGGTTTGCAAAGACTTTGGCCTACCAGGGCCCCATAAGGCTAATGGCGACCTCTGGTAAGCTTTTAGCATGTGCATGGGAATGTTTATTATTTTAACAGGTTTTTGCTATAACACTTATAAGAATAAATGTTCTTGCTTAGAAGGAGCTGTGTGGTATCTTGTAACTGCTGGCACTACACTGTTCATAGCCCTGGGAGAGAAAGCAAAGCGCAGGTGCTGGCCTTTAGGCAGACAGCCTGCTGGGAATATCACTGAGTAAGGCAGGGGGCTGTGTAACCTTAAAACCGCCCACTCTGAAATGAATGTGATGACTGGAGACCAAAGATGTTACTGGACACTCCTGGAGTGACCTCAAGAGGATGGGGGAGAAGAGATACAGACGCAGTTACCCCGAAACTGTGACAAGGAGTAGAACCCAGGTCTCCTGACTCCCAATCCAGTACTCTATCCACCAGGCTGCCCCACATAGGATGCTTTCTCCCTAGGATACAGAGATTTGAATTATGACAAGGAACAGAGAGGTAGACTTATGAACAACAGCAAATGACTGCTCTCTTTACTGTATCCAACTCACAAACTGAAGATATGTAACATTGGTATTGCTCCCAGCACTCCATTTGCTTACACCTCATCTAAGTGAAAAGTGCAATTAATTCACTCAGCTACAACTTGGCACTATACAGAATATAGTGCCAAGTTAAATTTACTTCACTGATCAAGATAATGCAATATAAAATCTTACAGCAAGTAATGTGTCCAATAAGCCAAATTCTTGTGTGTTTAGCAGCCAAATGGACCTTCTCAGCATTACTGTTTTTTGTTTTGTTTTTGTAGCTAAAGTCTGGATAAATTAATTGATAACAATGCAGATAAGGAAACTGCTTTTTCATCCTGCATTTGGGAATGAATAAATGAAATAAATAAATAAAGAGAGCAGACAAGCGTTGAGGAAATTCGACATTTACTTCTACTAGCTCAGATAAATGTCCAGAGATGAGCCTAGTGTGCAAGAAATATTCAACTTTTAATAAGGATCTTTTCCCACAAAAATCATGAAACAAAATGAGCACAAATCTACCATCATACAGTAAAATAGTTATGGAAGATATGAAGAATCCACATGACACACAGTGCGATTTCAAATTCTGTAATATTTAAATCACAGAAACCACTCAGACTAATTCATTAGTTCAACATGCCTCTTAGATGAAACTATTTGGGAAAATTCGAATGTTTTAATCTGTGGAAACATATGGGGAGAAAGTAGACAAGAATATTATGTTACAAGCATCTTATAAGTGAAAAAATTCTGCTTTATTGTTAGTTTGTCTATTGGGGTAGGGGAGTCAACTGAAAACAACAGAAAAAAAATCGGGTGTTAGAAGTAGCTGAAAAGTTTACCACAAAGGGCTATGAGACAAAATAAACGATAGCGACTATGCACAGGGTATTATCATCTGCAGATGACATGAAGGTGGGAGTGGCTGTAACCACTTTGGAGGACAGGATTAGAATTCAAGATGACCCTGACAAATTGAAATCAACAAGATGATATTTAATAAAGAGGAGGGCAAAGTACTATACTTACGCAGGAAAAAAATCAAATGCACAGCTACAAAATGGGGAATAACGGGTAAATGGTAGTACTGCTAAAAGGATCTAGGGATGATAGTGAAGCACAAACTGAATGAGAGTCAACCATGTGATGTGCTTGCAAAAAAAGCTAATATTCTAGGGTGTATTAACAGGAGTGTCTTATGTAAGATGGGAGGTAATTGTCCTTCACTACTCAGCACTGGTGAGGCCTTAGCTGGACTATGGTGTCCAGTTTCAGGTATCATACTTTAAGAAAGATATGGAAAAAATTGGAGAGAGTCCAAAGGATAGCAACAAAACTGATAAAATGTTTAGAAAACCTGATCTATGAGGAAAAATTAAGAAAAGGTTAAAATAACTGCGTGTGTTTAGTCTTGAGAAGGGACAACTGAGTGGGTACCTAATAACAGCCTTTAAATATTTTAAGGGCCATTATAAAGAGGACAGTGAAATTGTTCTTCATGTCTACTGTAGGTAGGACAAGAGCTAATGTGCTTAAATATGCAGCAAGGGAGATTTAGATTAGATATTAGGAAAACATTTTCTAATCCGAAGGTAGTTAAACTCTGGAATAGGCTTCCAAGGGAGGTTATGGAATCCCCATCCATTGGAGGTTTTCAAGGACAGGTTAGGCAAATACCTGTCATGGATGGTCTAGGTTTACTTGGTTCTGTCTCTGTACAAGGGTCTGAACTAGATGACCTCTTGTGGTCCCTTGCAACCCTACATTTCTATGATTCTATCAATGCAGAAAGTCTAGATTTAGGTACTGTTTTGGGTCTCCTAGTTTATAAGGGATGGAGAAAAGTATAAGATCTACTGCCCAAGTTGTGTTGAACATGAAATATCATGGCTGTTGGACCACTCTTGCATGTGAATTGCTTGCTTAAGTCCCATTTTTGTTTTTACAGTTGCATAAAAGTGAAAAGGAGGGATACTTGATGGTAATGGATTCAAGCTAATCTTTAAGTCCCTTATGACATGTTCAGTGAAGGCAGATGTAGCAAAGGAGCACCCATCTTCATGTCAGGGAACATCATCATAAGGAAGAATAAAAGGCTCGACTCACTAGTATATTTTTGAATGAGCATTCTGTCTAGTAAAATTAATGCAACTCCCCCGCCCAACCCACATACTGCCATAAGCAATTTCTCTTTATAGTTTCAATTCTGAAGGTCTAAAAAAGGGGTCAAGTTCTTAATTTGATTTATTTGACTGGACATTTTGAATACAGGAATAATCAAGTAATTCTGCTATTGTTGTTAGTCTGTAAAATTCTTACTTGTACAACAAAATAAAGTGTGTATCTTCCTCATTTGTCAGCTTCTGGTGTACCACACCCATTTACAATAGGTCATCAAGCCTACCTTTGGGAGAGACATCTGTACATAAGTAGCTTTAATAGTGTATTTTATTTATTTATTTTTACTCTTATATGCATTTTTTTGCTGTTAATTTACATCTGGAATCTATTAGTATTTCAAATCCATGAACAGTGAGATATAGGCTTGCAATTCCCACTGTCAGTATAACACAGGAGAGAGAAAACAAAACAGAAGCAAGAAATGTTTGAGGTATCAAAATTTTCTTTCTCCCTGGAACCTCTCTCATGTTTAGTGTTGAATATGTTTGCTCACACTCACCAGGGCTACATTTAAAATGGGCCATTTTTACTCTCAGCAAAGGAAGAACTTGTGGCTCACCAATTACAGAATGTATTTTATTCATTTTTATTATTGTTTAACTTTTAAATTATAGTTAATTTTGTTTATTTATTCTAAAATATATTTTAGAAGACTAAACTTAAAATCATCATATATGCATACACTTCTCATGTTAATTAACTCTATGATAAATCAAAGACAAAAATTGACTATTGATAGCATGTATGGGAAAAATATTTCATTGGTAGCAGGGGAAATGAACTACACATTTTTCCATCTTCAAGGTTCAAATAGATAAATGTTAAGACATCAATCAATATCAAGTTAAGAAAGTACAAATCATTTTATGATACAGCCAACCATCTATTAGTATAATACTACAATAATTTCCTAATTAGATTATGGGTTGATGTATGATAGAAGAAAACAGAATATTTGATCCAGAGCTTTTCTACAATTTATGAATGATACGTATTATTCTCATTATGAACCAGTATAATAATTTCGTATGGTCCTTGACAAGAGCCATACCATGTTCCTCTTTCCAGCATCGTTTTTAACTAAGTCACTTGAAAATCTTCAGCTATATTTTAAATAATAAATTATATGCAGACAACTCTAATATGATGCACCAGAGTACACTATAGCACTTTACCAGAATCTCAAGAAAAAACGTCAAAAATATTGCCAAAGACGTATAAGAAAGTTGAACAATGTCAGCAAGAATTTGATCCTCAGAACAGAACATCCAGAACCATGCCTCTATTTTAAAGCTTTGCATTGCAACAGTGTTTGATAATTGCCTACAATTTGGCAAAACAAATCTAACAAAAAATAAATAGTATCTAGTTTCTTTCACACAAAAAATCATAGAAGCAGAACAAGGGGAAAATATGAACAGCACTGTGACGAGGTCTGACTTTTATAATTTTTTTTTAAAATAATTGTATTTCTTATGGGAATGGACATTTCATTTGACACTAGGAGAAATACTGCCAAGCTTTAAATATCCCAGAGAACAACAACGAGGAGTCAAATTAGTCTCTAAGGTCCCACAAGGACCCCTCGTTGTTTTTGCTGATGCAGACTAACCCAGCTACCACTCTGAAACCTGTCTCAAAGAAGAACAGTTCAGCATGTGGGCCATTTGCACTCAAGTGGGGTGTTTAAACATCACTTAGTCTCATCTGATTTATTTGATCCCTTGTTCTATGCAAAGTTGTTGTAGCCATGCAGGCCCCAAGATATTAGAAAGACAAGGTGGGGGAGGTCACATCTTTCACTGGACCAGTAAAAGATATTACCTCACCCACCTTGTCTCTCTTATTTGAGCCCTGGCAGTTAGGCTTTATGCCTTATCTTGACAGTTGTGGATTTCCTCCTGGTGATGGATAAAGAGAGGTTGTCCATTATCATTCATTTAGGATGGTCAAGCAGACATTTAGAGGGTTTGTTGATCCCATTGTGGATCCGACAGAGTGGTTGAGTTAATGCTGAGTGACCGTATTTGAGTTTGGTGAATAATGGATTTTTTAGTTTGCTGGCAATTCTATACAAAAACTTAGAGGAGATAAAGAGGAAGGAGGCAGTAAGGAACCCTGAGAGAGAGAAATTAGAGGAGAAATTGAGGAGTGCAATGTGAAGGGTTGCAAGGGGAAAAGGGAGGGGAAGCCTTTGAAATGACACAAAGCTTTACAGATTTAGGCCCCAGTCCCAGAAAGGAAACCTCATTGATGTTAAATGCCCATCCATGAAGATCCATTTGTAAGATCAAGGCCTTTACTTGGCTGTATTTCATTTCTATATTTTTACATACTGGATGTTCTGGAAGTCTGGATATGATTAAATTGAAAAAAGCCACAACTGTATCTCAGAATTCAGTAAGGTCAAGTGCAAAGCTGTATGAGGTTAGTGTATGGAATTGAACTCCTGCATCCAGGAATGGTACTAAAGTTCATTGGAAATGCCTTAGTCACTAAAACACACTTGCACACCTGAAGAGAAAGCTAAACTACATTGTTTTGTTTTATCCAATTTCTTGTAAAATCCCAAAGATTCTGGTCCATTACAGCTTGTTTTAAGGAATCTCTCTACTTTTTCCTGCATAGCTAAGCTTTTGGCTATCAATAACTAAACACTCTAGTTAGCTTTTTGCTATGCAGTTTTCCATATAAGTCACTTTTATTTCATGGTTCATCTATTGTATGCTTGGCCTTGGAAATATTATAAAAAAAATAATGTTATAATTCTAGTTCTGTTTGCCTTACTGTAATTTAAGAGGGCATCTCTGAGGGATACATTGCCACGGAATAAACAGAAGGGTATTTGGATCACAGCCTCAAAGCAAGGAGAACTCTTCTTTAAATTCACTGAAAAGCCAGTGAGTTTGCACTACTGCTCGGTACCCTGGTGTCTCTTGTGTATGTGACTGCTAAAAGGGCATGGAGTGGAGGTCTGTGAGAAGCAATCTCTGGCAAGTAAGATCAAATAAATGTGGTGGCAGAGGGTAAAGTACTGTGGAAATTCCTGCTACGACAAGATTCCAAAACACTAGAGGTCTTCTAGCCATCATTCTCTTAATAATAATGTGTCTTAGCTAAGTAAATTAAATTTAAGTATTATAAATCTTGAATAACATTCAAAATGAAGTTTTGCTTTCTGAGCTAGTTATTGTACTTACTACCTGCTAGGAAAAGTCCAATACTGTATACAAGAAAATTCACATCAGTGGGAGCACAAAGAACTTGAGAAGAAATATTTTATCTCATTTGTAAAATAGCACTAATGACCTGAAGGTCAGAAATTTCCTGACAATTAATGAATGGTGAGGTTGAAGGCCTGATGTAAAGCTACAGTTCTCAATTCCCCTTGCAAGTCATCAAATACCAGGAAATGCCCTTCTCATTGGCTATTATTGTTTAATTATACAGCTCCAATTATTTTAATTCAAACCTACTGGAAATATTTTGTTTCAGAAAGACCAAGCATCAATGTTTCCCCGAGACAAAAGTGTTTACAGAGTTTCTGGTTCATAGAAAATTTTAAAATTTCCTATGAACCAGAAATTCAAAAATTTTGGCAAATCTATTTTCAAATAAGTCTGCCAAAGGCATATTTATATATACAAATACTAATCTAAAAACAAAATGTAGATGTTGGATATCCTATTTAAAGTTATGTTTGAAAATTTTGCTCCCACATCATCTTTTAATAAATACAAAGCCACGTTTTTTTTTTCCTAAATGAAGCTTTTCCAAATAAAAATGATTGCCCCTCATGAAGGATCTTCTGAGTTTTAAAAATTGAAATCTCTCTACAGTGCAGTCCTGTAAAGACAATATCTTTAGGCCCTACAGGTTTACATAGGATGTTTTTGGCAAAATTAAGCCAGTATTATTCTGAATCAGGTGGAAATTAGAGTTATGCTGGTGTACAAAATTAGAACTGGTCTGAGAACAAGTATTCTTGGAAAAAATGAAGGGGAAGTTATATGATGGAAAATGCTCCTTGTTCAGATATTCAAGGAGCTAAAGTGATTCAACAAGAAGGCAGACTTTGACAGAGATTAAACAAAGAAACTTGAGAGGGAATCAAAAAGTATCTTTGACAAAGCTCTGAGAACTAGGTTGAAGGTCCCTTTTTTCTAAGGGAAACCACATAGACAGGTTCACTAATGAGACTGCCTTCGGGGAATAGAAAATGTGCAACTGCAGAGCCAGGCAGGTGAGCAGTCTGTACTGTCTGAGAGGTAACGGAGATGTAAAATTTGCACATATAAATAATTTGCACTTAGTCCTTTCTTAATCCTGCTATAAGGAATTCAACGATAAAGGATTTGGAAGCGGATAGTGAGTTTATACCCTGAGATTTGCAGCAGTTTATAAAAGCTTTCTATATTCATTGGTAGGTAAGGGAGAAAGACTTTTTTCCCCTAGGTTTCAACAGAACGTCCACCATTTATGTGAGTAACAACATTTTAAGAGGCCTGAATTTTCTAACAGGATGCAGTTCAGCCCAGACTAAAGAATAGATGTAAAAGAGGGTTCTGCTTAAATAGGGTGAGGAAAATTATGATTCTGTGTGTGTGTGTGTGTCTCACAGATGCATTATAATCAGGGCAATTAGGACTGACTGGCCAAGCCATTGTGCATCTTCTTGACATCTCAAGCAAAAAGTCAGAAAGGAATGAAGACATTAAAGAGGATGGGGTGGGGCTAACAGGGGAAGTACTGTGGAGGATAAATGGTCAGAGGACCAAGCCAGTTGGGTGGAAAGGACTGGTAAAAGTGAACAGAGGTTGGAAAGTGCCAAAAGGGAAGACACAAAGAGAAGAGTTGTGATAGATGATGGGAGGGGAAGTAAGGTATCTAGTGGACAGTGCCATAGTGACAGAAGTGGGCACGACTCCAAAAAGCAGGAAGTCCAGTATTGCTGTCTGTGGCCAATATGAGAAGGCTGGTTGCTGCTGTGGTGGGGGCCACTCAAGTCTAGGGGCTTCCAAAGACCAATGGTCACAGAAACTTCTTGGCTATTCCTGGAACACATGGCTGGAGGAGAGGAAGGTGGGAAAACCACTGAGGCTGGGTGCCATAGAATGACTGTTGTCCAGTCTGTTGGGGCTGAAGGGAAAGACAGATAGACTCTGCACTCACCAGTGTTTGTTGCCAGTGATTGACTTCTGTGATGGTAGCTTGTGGAGTGGAGGGGCTTCTGAGGAAGGTAATCGATAATGGGAATGGGGTGCAGGTCTTGCATAGTCTGCTCATGAAGCAGGAGAGTGACATTCCATATTGTGAGGTAAAGTGCTTTGGGTGCAAACGTTCTTCTTACTGGCCAATAGAGGAGTTTATTATTTCTGATTATATTTTTCCCCCCTTTGACAGCTGACATAAGCAACAGTCATCCTGTAGCGGCTTTACAACAGAATTAGAGAAAGATGTTTCAAAATATTTGGGGAAAAAAGTCTTCTTATTGCATTTGCTGCTGTTTTGAGTTCCAAGTAGTTCACATTCATACTGAGACTAGATATCTTACTGGACCATTTCCCTTAAATGAGAACTCCACCAAACACCACAAATGAAGACACTAGCACCTGAGGTAATTTAGATCACATGCAGTTTCAGCAGAGTGCTGTGGAAGATTCTTCTTGCATAGTCATTATCTTAATGAAAGATATTTCTTCTTTGAGTCTCTTAGTGAAAAACAGACCCAAGAGCTTGTAATTTTGTTCTACAAAGATGAAAGACTGCAGAAGTCTGAGAGGAATGATTGCCTACGTATCTGCACAGAAAACCATCATCTCTAGGAGATGAAGACCTTGTCAGCCAGTCACCTGGGAAGGTCTTTGAAATTGGTAGATCAAGCAAAAGAGACTCTGGAGTTTTCCTTGGGGTAAACTACAAAGTGAGAGATCTTATTCTGAAATTAACCAGATGCGAATTTAAGAAAGTAGTATGGAAAAAGAGAAGTTGGATTAGCATTGATGTGTCTACCACAGACTTTTCAAGCTTTGATCAGAAGCTCATCATGGAAGCAATAAATCTAGAGACTTTATCTTCTTCATTCTGAAAATCATGATCATGGAAAAGACCTGGAGAGCCAGTGAGAGTCCCAGAAGTAACCTTTATTGCTTACAAGAAAGAAAAAAATTGAACTGGCTTAGATAGGTGGGATTATGAAAGTATCTCACCGTTATACATATATAGCATCAATTATCACTGTGAGCTGTTTCCTGAATTAGGAAAGTAAAGTTCTCCATCTTAAAACTTGACATGTTGATTCAAAGATGAGAGGTTAACAGCTAACTGCAAACTTGGTTGTTTTCTTTATCACTGCCAAAGGAGTGTTTGTACTCTAATAATAAACAGATGGCAAGTTGTAATCATTACTACTGACTGGCTAAGAATTGTACCGATCAGCCTGGTGGGTGCATCTTGTTTGTCTCATCCGTCTGTTATGTCTTAACTATTAGACTGTAAGCTCTTTGGTAGAGGGACAATCAATTAGAAATGTCTGTACAATCACTATCAAAATAGGATCGAAATAAAGTAATTATCATCATGCTCAACACACAGAAGATATAAATCCCAGATTTACATATTTTGATCTTTTCTGAGCACTGGAACATAGGAACAAGGATTGAATGATGCAAAATAGGTTCTTCTGTTACTCTGTGAGATATCTTTTTTGAATTACTTTGTGTACATTAGACTTCCATTGTATTGTTCTAAAAGTTAACAAATATCTCATGGTGGCTATCATTATGAAAAGTCAAGCTAAATCATCAGTTTCTATCCTGCTATAGTATTAGTTTAATATTGCAATAGAAGAAATTAACTGTGCCAATATTAAACACTAACTGTTGCACTAATCATTACAGTAGCATGATTGATGTTACGTCTTCAGCAACGGTGTGTGGAAATTTGTAAAGGATTTTCTTCATGGGCTCCATAAATGACTTCATAGTTCAGCAAATTATCTGACACCATAACAGAAGACCCAAATGGAGCTGAATAAAAAAAATGTTATTTTCAAATATATTTTTACAATTTAGACAGAAGAAATGGCTCCCCGACTACAGAACTCAAATTACTATGCTGGGCCAAATAGATGCAATTTTCTTTTCCAAAAGAAATTAAAGGAAATCATACCACTTTATACAATTTATTACAACCTACATGACACTACAGTTCTTATACTTTTTGAACTATGTAATAATGAGAATTCTGAAAATACCTAGTAAGAGGATCCCTAACCTCTTTTTCTCACTGCACTGAGTTACACTGAATGCATCCGATGAGGTGCATAGACTCTGATCTTGAGTTTGGAGGGAATCTGTTTGTGGGATATTTAAGACTATGGTATATCTATAGTATTTTATTATCAAAGTTAAATTAGGTCATATAAAGAACATTCACAGTGAATATTTTCCCTGCCCTCTCCCCACAACTACCTGAGCTCATTGAAAATCATTATGCAACATTTTCTTTAATGAACACAGAAAAAAAATTGGTAATATCTGCTTTTCTATAAACAAACCACTTAAAAAAAGTTGACTGTCAAGTGCGGCTATTACCTCTTACATTTAAATTGGAGTTGGCTTTTTAAATCAATTCTTTTTAACATTTCTAAAACCAAGTACAACAGAAAAAAAGAAGACAATTTCTAACAGCATGTCAGTATTTGAATGTTGCTTAACATTTAAAAAATAGCATGCCACATTTTTGCCAGTCAGCTTGAAGTGTTCAGCAAAAAGGCACCACTTGACAAACCCTACCAAAATTGAAAAAGATAGATCACTGAGATAGGAAAAAGCAAAGTACACACACAATTTCACAGCAAGCACAGGCATATTAGAATAATTTCAGAACAAACAGTAATGTTGACAGACCTGTGGAGGGAACTGCCTCCCTTTTTGGTCAGGGGACAGGACATAAGCAGCTTGTGTGTACGCATAGCTTTTGAAGCGAGGTTTAGGTGGTGAAGGGGTGTGCACGTGACCCTGTGCTACACTGACTGTGATCTAAGAAGAAGAAATTAAGGGGAAAAAAGCAGACATACATTGATAAACGTGTAGAGTACAGAAGTAAAGTATTGTTTTCAAGAACAAAAGAAGGGAAACAAGAGAGAGGGCACCAGCAGTTGAATTTAATCTTAGAGATAGCGCTAGCATGCAGCAGTCAAAATTAGGCAGAAAGTAGGGAGGTGTTTTCATTTAGTCTGACATCCCATCACGAAAGGCAGAAAGACTTGTGCTTGAGCTGCCAGACATAATGCCAGTACTAAGTGAAAGATAATCCAGCTAAAACTGAAAACAAGTAACCTGGTAGTAAGTCTTGAATAAATGAAGCCAGCATCCATCAGGTCAACTACCATGAACGGGACTGAGTCTCCCATAAACAAGACACAGAATTAACTCAATAGAGTGAGTAAATTAGGTCTAAGATTCTCCAACCACTTCAGCAGACATTGGCTGAAGGCAGACTCAGAAGCATAACTGAGATAGCAAGCACAAGAGAAAGTGCCTGTGTGACTTTTGTGATCTAAAATGGCAAACTGTAGATAAGCACAGATGAGCTCAAATACTAGCGACTTTAAATTAAACATCAACCAATAAAAACACATTTAATAAACTGTTGTCTATTCTGTTATTCCATGTCTTATGTCTATGTTACTTCATATAAACAGCATTTTTATTTCAACGGACCATTGTCTAGATTATTGATGTGTTAGAATGGCACAGCACTTTTTTTAAAAAAGAGAAGCAACCATACTTGTTATTTAATAACATTTGCAACACCCTTACCTTTTATTCTGTTCCTTCTCAAAAACCAAAATATTTATGGAAGGGCTAGGCAACCTTTGGCATGCGGCCCGTCAGGGAAAGCCACTGGCAGGCCAGGATAGTTTGTTTACCTGCAGCATCCGCAGATTCGGCTGATCGCAGCTCCCACTGGCTGCAGTTCACCGTTCTAGGCCAATGGGGGCTGCGGGAAGTGGCAGCCAGCACATGCCTCAGCCCGCGCTGCTTCCCGCAGCCCCCATGGGCCTGGAATGGTGAACCGCAGCCAGTGGGAGCTGCAATTGGCTGAACCCACGGACGCTGCAGTAGGAACAAACCGTCCCGGCCCACCAGCAGATTTCCCTAACAGGCTGCGTGCCAAAGGTTGCCAATCCCCGATTAATGACATGCTTTTGAAGAGAATATATCTGATGTTATAAAGTAGAAATACAAAGCAAAAATCCATTGAATTTTTACTTTAAAACAGCCCAATAAACTGCATGCAAAGCAATACAAAATAAAGTCTATGCAGACATTTATATTTGATAAATTTGTTCACTGTAGTTACAGATATGCCTGCAGACTTTTTTCCTTTCTCTCTTTGGCCCTCTTGAAAGTGTCATGTTTCTTAAAACTGTCATGTTGTGAGCAGAAATGTGAAAGAACTCACTGTGACAGACAATATCCTGTAAGATCCTGGACAAAACTTACTGAATTAAGGGTAGCATTTTTGCAGTTCTGGTATTACAAACTGAAATGTGTGTGCACTATCGTGAGATTGTATGGAACTTCTTTAGCAGGAAGACAAGATAAATGCAATCTCTGGAAGATACAAGGAAATACAAAGGCCTTTTTGGAACAATGTGAGTCAAATGTATTTCCTCAGGAAATACTTTGAGGTGAAGGGAATTCGAATTCAAATTCTTCCCCTCCAAACTCAGCCTTTTGAAAATACATCCTGGAGAGAGAGACTGTTTGGACATTAACAAATTGCTTCTGGAAACTCCAGATGAAAGGGTAGACTAAACTTGTCATGAGGGTGCTTGTTCTGAGCTAAAGCTGTGATGAACTTCTAAGTTCACAAGAACTCTCCTGTGGTGAGGAGTTGAAGGACTTATACTGCCAGATCCCATGTTAGAGTTGTGGTGATCTCTGGTAAGCTTTATTAGCATGTATATAGGTTCTTTTATTGTTTTTAATATAATTTTCTCTGTAATGCTTTTTACCTTAAAAATAGAAAACTTAGAAAACTGTGTAGTAACTTATATGTGTAGCAATCATGCTGTTATCAGTCTCTGAATAGAAAGCAAGCAGGTGTGTTTAGTCAGACTGTCTTTGCTGGGAAAGATACAGTGAAGGCACAAACAGTACAACCTGGTAATACTGCGGTCAGAAGGGAGAGAAATGCAGTTCTTCACCTAAGAGAAGCAACAGCTGGGTGCCTGAGCGTGGGTGCCTTGGTGGACCACCAACTGAAAAAACAAGTGCAGTTGCCCTGAAGTGTGACACTCACCTGTTCAGAGAAGCGTTGTTGATGACGTAATTGTAGGTGTTCTTCTCTAGTGACTTTTGATTGCCGTGGCAATGTTTCCACTTCCTGGATGGCTTCAATGGTGACTTGCTGGGGTAGAACTTGGAAAAGTGATGTCACATACATTAAGATTGACTTCTTATCTGGATAGGCAGTTGCAATATCTGGAAAATATATTAACATAGATAATTTCTGTTTCCATACTAGTTAGTTTGCAATTAAAAAAAAACAATCAATTTCAAAGGAAGTTGACAGACTAATGAGCAGTCGATTGTTCATGTGAGTCCTCTAGAGACTAATTAGAGCATTATATTCAGCTCCAAACTTTTCTATCAAACTTGCATACCAATGAGAAAGAGACAAGGTTTCAAATGGTAATTGTTTTTTCATTCACACAAATTTCTCTTCGGTAATTCTTCTTCAGTGTAACTGCAAGCACTGTACAGTCTGAGTGACCTTCATTAAGTAGGACAAGGAACAGAAAATCAAGTAAGCTACATTTTCTTTTGGAACATGTTAATGTTGCAGTGAACATGGGCAATCTTAATAGTTTAATAGTTATAAAACATACAACATTTTAATCCTCTTTAGTTCTGTGGAAAAAAATCACAGGTTTTTCTGCTGATTAGGTAAATGCAAAAGGTGAATGCACAATGTCTGAATTCCCTGACTCCTCAGAAATACTGTTCTAGATAGCCCAAGCTTTTTGAGGTCCAAGAAAGATATTTCATGAAAACAAAGTTTATGGATGTTAGATGTGATAGAATCATAGAATATCGGGGTTGGAAGGGACCTCAGGAGGTCATCTACTCCAACCCCCTGCTCAAAGCAGGACTGATCCCCAATTAAATCATCCCAGCCAGGGCTTTGTCAAGCCTGACCTTAAAAAGTCTAAGGAAGGAGATTCCACCACCTCCCTAGGTAACGCATTCCAGTGTTTCACCACCCTCCCTAGTGAAAAAGTTTTTCCTAATATCCAACCTAAATCTCCCCCACTGCAACTTGAGACCATTACTCCTTGTTCTGTCATCTGCTACCACTGAGAACAGTCTGGAGCCATCCTCTTTGGAACCCCCTTTCAGGTAGTTGAAAGCAGCTATCAAATCCCCCCTCATTCTTCTCTTCCGTAGACTAAACATCCCCAGTTCCCTCAGCCTCTCCTCATAAGTCATGTGTTCCAGTCCCCTAATCATTTTTGTTGCCCTCTGCTGGGCTCCTTCCAATTTCTTCACATCCTTCTTGTAGTGTGGGGCCCAAAACTGGACACAGTACTCCAGATGAGGCCTCACCAGTGTCGAATAGAGGGGAACGATCACGTCCCTCGATCTGCTGGCAATGCCCCTACTTATACATCCCAAAATGCCATTGGCCTTCTTGGCAACAAGGGCACACTGTTGACTCATATCCAGCTTCTCTTCCACTGTAACCCCTAGGTCCTTTTCTGCAGAACAGCTGCCTAGCCATTCGGTCCCTAGTCTGTAGCGGTGCATTGGATTCTTCCGTCCTAAGTGCAGGACTCTGCACTTGTCCTTATTGAACCTCATCAGATTTCTTTTGGCCCAATCCTCCAATTTGTCTAGGTCACTCTGTATCCTATCGCTACCCTCCAGCGTATCTACCTCTCCTCCCAGTTTAGTGTCATCTGCAAACTTGCTGAGGGTGCAATCCACACCATCCTCCAGATCATTTATGAAGATATTGAACAAAACCGGCCCCAGGACTGACCCTTGGAGCACTCTACTTGATACCAGCTGCCAACTAGACATGGAGCCATTGATCACTACCCGTTAAGCCCGAAAATCTAGCCAACTTTCTACTCACCTTATAGTGCATTCATCCAGCCTATACTACTTTAACTTGCTGGCAAGAATATTGTGGGAGACTGTGTCAAAAGCTTTGCTAAAGTCAAGGAACAACACATCCACGGCTTTCCCCTCATCCACAGAGCCAGTTATCTCGTCATAGAAGGCAATTAGATTAGTCAGGCATGACTTGCCCTTGGTGAATCCATGCTGACTGTTCCTGATCACTTTCCTCTCCTCTAAGTGCTTCAGAATTGATTCCTTGAGGACCTGCTCCATGATTTTTCCAGGGACTGAAGTGAGGCTGACTGGCCTGTAGTTCCCAGGATCCTCCTTCTTCCCTTTTTTAAAGATGGACACTACATTAGCCTTTTTCCAGTCATCTGGTACTTCCTCCGATCGCCATGAGTTTTCAAAGATAATGGCCAATGGCTCTGTAATCACATCCACCAACTCCTTTAGCACTCTCAGATGCAATGCATCCGGCCCCATGGACTTGTGAACGTGCAGATTTTCTAAATAGTCCCGAACCACTTCTTTCTCCACAGAGGCCTGGTCACCTCCTCCCCATGCTGTGCTGCCCAGTGCAGCAGTCCGGGAGCTGACCTTGTTCGTGAAGACAGAGGCAAAAAAGCATTGAGTACATTAGCTTTTTCCACATCCTCTGTCACTAGGTTGCCTCCCTCATTCAGTAAGGGGCCCACACTTTCTTCTTGTTTCTAACATACCTGAAGAAACCCTTCTTGTTACTCTTAACATCTCTTGCTAGCTGCAACTCCAGGTGTGATTTGGCCTTCCTGATTTCACTCCTGCAAGCCCGAGCAATATTTTTATACTCATCCCTGGTCATTTGTCCAATCTTCCACTTCTTGTAAGCTTCTTTTTTGTATTTAAGATCAGCAAGGATTTCACTGTTAAGCCAAGCTGTTTGCCTGCCATATTTACTATTCTTTCTACACATCAGGATGGTTTGTCCCTGTAACCTTAAAAAGGATTCTTTAAAATACAGCCAGCTCTCCTGGACTCCTTTCCCCCTCATGTTATTCTCCCAGGGAATCTTTCCCATCAGTTCCCTGAGGGCGTCAAAGTCTGCTTTTCTGAAGTCCAGGGTCTGTATTCTGCTGCTTTTCTTTCTTCCTTGTGTCAGGATCCTGAACTCAACCATCTCGTGGTCACTGCCTCCCAGGTTCTCATCCACTTTTGCTTCCCCTACTAATTCTTCCCGGTTTGTGAGCAGCAGGTCAAGAAGAGCTCTGCCCCTAGTTGGTTCCTCCAGCACTTGCACCAGAAAATTGTCCCCTACATTTTCCAAAAGCTTCCTGGATTGTCTGTGCACCTCTGTATTGCTCTCCCAGCAGATATCAGGGTGATTGAAGTCTCCCATGAGAACCTGGGTGTGCGATCTAGTAACTTCTGCGAGTTGCCGGAAGAAAGCCTTGTCCACCTCATCCCCCTGGTCCGGTGATCTATAGTAGACTCCCCCCATGACATCACCCTTGTTGCTCACACTTCTAAACTTAATCCAGAGAGTCTCAGGTTTTTCTGCAGTTTCATACTTGAGCTCTGAGCAGTCATAGGATAGGATAAGTCTAGTTATCACATTCCATCTCTTTACTTGGACACTACCAGCAAGTATAGATGCTTTTGCAGGAAAACAAAGCGGATCTGATTTTCTGTGCATCGCTATGATACACCAGCAGGAAAAAAAAGGTTGATCTAACCCAACATTCAAGTCAATAACAATCTGTAAAAATGTAAGTAATGTGGTAGCTTTTTCAAGTAGTTCCTTTGTTATTTGGCATTAAAATTTACCTCCTGCACTCAGTTAAGTAAATCAAGATGTAAAAAGACTGTTGTATAAGAAATTTATCATTAATCCCAAAAATACTTAAACATAAGCTTTGGCAGAAGGCCAAGAGATATCCAGAGCAATGAGGTTTTACTGTCAAATCTCACCTAGCTTAGCTAAGAGCTCTAAGGTGCAGAAAAAGTTCAGGTCACATATTCATTTATTCTTATCACGGGTGCAATAGCACTACCAGGTGGTACCTGATTCTCCTCCTTGGAATTTGAAAAGCACGAGAGCAGACATTATACATTAATTCTCCATACATTTTTGATGAGAAGGCAAAGGGCATCTGGCCCAACATGGCCAACTTTACCTTTAGTTTATCTTGATTCCACCTTTCTGATTTTTCTCCACCCTTCAATCACTTGTTTCCCCAAGACTTAAGCATTTGAACTAATTTGTTGTATACTTTTTCTTTTAATTAGCATTGCCCACTATATTATTCCATTGACTCATTACCATTTGTTTTACATTGTCCAATTTCTCTGACAAACTCATATTTGACAAAATATTATGTAGAATCTATTTTTATTGTTTGATTATACTGGAGCTTTGAAGTTCAGTTATATTCTTAGAAAGTGAATGCAAAAAATGGCATTTGAGTTCCTCGTTTACAGTATCAGTGATTGAAAGATCAAATATACTTGTTTTAAAATATAAATGATTTTTTTCTCCAAGTCACAGCTGGTTGAATTCTACAAGACAAACAAAAAACCCCACCAAAACCAATCTTTGTGAATATTTTTGAGTTCTGAACAGCATTGTGGTTTCATCTTGTTCATATCTTTTTATTCACTATTTGCAAATATTTAAACAGAAATTTGTTTGCCCCAATGTCTGGCAAAAAAGAAATATAAGTACATGAGTAAGATGTGTTATTCTCCATTTGCTATTCGTGATGTTCCTGTTTAAAAAGTTTTGTCACCTAATCAGAATGGCAGATACACTACCACATGACTAAACACACATCACAAGCAACAAATGGTCAAAATGAAGAGTTTGCAAATACCCCGTTGTAAGGGGCCAGGGCGTACACAGTCTGGCCTAACAGTCACAGCTGAGCTGTGGATTGTCTACGTGAACAGAACTCTGGGCCGGCAGCGGGCTGAGGGGGCTGACGGCGTAAGATAAGCATTTAAATTTAATTTTAAATGAAGCTTCTTAAACATTTTGAAAACCTTGTTTACATATGACAATAGTTTAGTTATAGAGAGAGACTTTCTAAAAAACGTTAAAATGTATTACTGGCATGCGAAACCTTAAATTAAAGTGAATAAATGAAGACTCGGCACACCACTTCTAAAAGGTTGCCGACCCCTGTGATAGATGGTTCCCTTCTGTCATTGGGGTCAGTAACACAGGAAACAGTAACCCCAGATTCTGTAATCCAGCACTTGGGAAGTGCTACAGTTCAACGTGATCCATTCTCCACACTTCCTTCTCCTTCTTGGCATTGCCTGTTTGAAGCAGCATGTCCCTTGCATCTCCTGGTGAGAGAAGAGAATCAACTTTCCCTCTGAATACTACCTCAGGGTCTGCCAGCATGCAGCCAACCCTCTGGTCCCGGACTCCTGCAGCCAGTCAGAACTGAGAGCACCTGTGCGGGAAATCTAGATTATGGCAGCTAGCCAGAAGGCGTCACGCCCAACCCTGAGTCCCCATCTCTCTGAAAAATATTGGGATTATGCAGATGTTTTTTAAAAGAAAAATGCAGCTATGCTACCTCTGCACTGGGATTATGACTGGCACGTAGACCTGCAATCCGGGGAGAAGGTCCCATGTGGAGGGATTTATGCATGGTCAACGACCTTCATGCATACATCCAGGGCAACCTGGCCATGGGCTTTATCTGGTGCTCCACCTTCCTAGGCTCTGGTCCTTTTTGTTATGAAAAAGGATGGAATGCTATGCCTTTGTGTAGACTAGCGGGCCTTAAACCAGGTGCTGGTCCGAAACCGGTATCCCCTGTCCTTAATCTTGGAGTTATTAGATCATGTGTGATCTGCCAGAATTTTCACCGAACTGGACCTCCAGCATGCTTACAACCTAGTGGTCCTCCAGGCTGGAGACAAATGGAAGACTTACTTTCAAACCCACTCTGGGCAATTTGAATATTTAGTAATGTCATTCAGGTTGACCAGTGCTCCCATGACCTTTCAGTGGTTTGTGAACGACGTATTTAGAAACATCTGGGACCAGTATGTAGTCAATTATCTCAGTGACATACTTGTGTTTTCAGACAATCCTAAGCAGCATTGTTACTACATTCATTCCATCCTTGAAGGATTGCTGAAGCAAACATTGGAAAAATGACCAGTTCTCCACAGAATTCTTGGGTTACATCCTTTCCCCTGAGGGCGTCAAGATGGACCTCCCAGAAGGCAGAGGCCATCCATCCTGATACTACGTCTGATCTCCAGTCTTTGACCCCGATTCTTGCATATTGATCTCAGCTCTGGTGATTCCTCTGAATCCTGCTCACCGACTACCATCCCTGACATTTGGACTTCAGCTCAGCTGTGACTGTTAGGCCAGACTGTGTACCCCGGCTGGCAGGGGGCCAGCAGGCACAACCCCAGACCGGCAGTGGGCTGAGCAGGGCCGGCGGCCTGAACCCCAGACCGGCAGTGGGCTGAGCAGCTCAGCCCACTGCCGCTCAGGCTGCTGCCGGTCCGGGGTTCCGTCCGCCAGCTCCTGCCAGCCAGGGTCCCAGCTGCCGGCCCTGCTCATCCCGCTGCCGGTCTGGGGTCCCAGCCCTATCCACATACATTAGGTACCTACCTTCTCCCTAGTCCTAGCCATTCTCTTCCTCTCTCTGCACTGAGATGAGGGTGGGAGTGTGCTGAGAACAGGGCTGGGGTGAAGGAGAAGGCTGGGGGTTGGGGTGCAGGGTCTGGCCAGGAGCTGGAATGAGGGAGGGGGCTCAGGGTTGGGGCAGGAGATTTGGGTGTGGAGAGCTTACCTGGGCAGCTCCCATTTGGTGTGAGGGGTGCAGGTGGGAACGTGTGTGGGGGTGTGTGTGCAGGAGCTCCCGTTTGGTACTCAGGGTGGGGATGTGGGGGGTGCAAGAGTCAGGGCATGGGGTGTGTGTGGTGGGGGGCTGGGGATGTGTGAGGAGGGTGCAGGAGTCAGGGCAGGGGGGCTGGTTATGCGTGGGAGGTGCCAGAGTCAGGGCTGGGGTTGTTGGGGGTTGCAGGGGTGAGGGCAGAGGGCTGGGGGTGTGGGCTGGGATCGTGGAGGTGCTCCCAGTCCCCTGCCCTGAGCAGCTCATGGCAGGGGCCTGGAGGGGATATGCCGATTCCACCCCCTTCGCCAAGGTCCTGGGAGCAGAGAGCACGCTGCGGCTCCGCTTTTCCCTCTCCCCCTCCATAGCAAGGGCCGTCAGCTGATCAGCAGCAGGGAGGGAGAGAAGGAGGGGCAGGAACCCAGCATGCTGGGGGAAGAGGCATGGGGAGGGAGAAGCTTGCCTGCCCTACAAGGAGAGAGCGGTGGGCGGGGAGTGGGGGTGGAGAGGAGCAGGCCGGAACGGGCAGGATTTTTAATGGAACGCTGCTGTCTGCTGGGGTCAGCATTGTGCCATTAAAAATTGGCTCACATGCCGTCTTTGGCACATGTGCCATAGGTTGCTGACCCCTTATCTACCATCTTTACAAGGACTGATGTAAGCTTTAAATTGAGTGGGAATTGTAGCACTCAAGCAGCTTTACCATCTATGAAGTTACTGGTAGACCTGGAATTAATCAGGGCCCACTGAGGGGGAAATCCATTTGGCTCCATCTGTGGTATGTAACTGTATTTGTACTCGTAAGTGTGGGGAGGACCCAGGTATCCTGGATCAGGTTTCTCTTGAGGGCTAGGGATAGTGTCAGAATGTAGTGCCTTGGTGGTGCCCAGGCTGGCCCCATATGGCCTGGGCTCACTCGTTTCCCAATTCCTTTTGGGTCAACATCCAAAATGGGCAAGAGGCAATGGCATGTGTTGGTGCTTCACAATAAAAGCATATGTTGTTATGCCATCACCATTCCTTTTCTTCCAGGGTCAACCATCAGTGGCCCAGATCAACCTGCACCAGTGTGTAGTTGGAACCTGGGGTTTTTGGCATGGATAAAGTGGTGGCAGGGTGCCCCTCCTTTTCTCCTTTCACTCATGAAGCCAGTTGTCGATGCAAAGAGAGAGATCAATGAAAGCATCCAAGAAGGTCAGAGTCTCAACATGGGTTGGTTCATTTTTTACTTCCTCAATAAGTCTACACCGAAAGTGATTCAGTTGGGCTGCCTCAATTCCACTCTATGTTAGCTGCAAATCGATGGAACTGGACATGAGGCACCTGGTTCCCCTTGCTGAAGCCTTCATAGTGTGGCTTCCGCTGAGCGACCACAATGAGGATTGTAGAAAATTGCAGGAAATGCTTGCAGGAAGGCATTCTAGTCCACTGTCCTGCTCCAGCAGGCAGAGGCCCAATCCAGCGCTTCTCCAGCTAGCCAATTCATCACTAAGTCCCACCTTGGCCTGGTACATTCAAGGGCAGAGCAGGAAAATGCAACAGCTCTGACTCAGGAACCCCCTGAACTTCTGATGGTTTCAAAAACCTTTGGGTAATGGGACAGCCCAAGCACAGAATTCTCTTCCTGGTACCACTGCAAGCTGCTCACGGAGTGATTTTCCTCTAGGAGCTGCGCCACTTAGGACCATAGTAGATGATTCTCCGTTTGGAGTTACATGACCCACAGATCTGCAGATCTGGTTCCCTGTGGAGTCCTGTGGGTAATGGCAGACTCCACCCATTCCATATCCCTGTTAAGGGCTTCTATAGAGGGGTTGGAAGTGGATCTGGGCAAACTGTAATGTACCGGGACATAAGTGCTCTGGCCTAGCTGTCACAGCCGGGCTTGAGTCCATATGTCAGGGATAGTAGTCAGTGAGCCGGGATCAGAAGAATTACCAGAGCCAGGTTGAATGAACAAGAGTTGGGGTCAAAGTCAGGCTGGGGTTGGAAATTGGAGAGGAGAGGAATTACCAGGCTAGAGTCTGAAAACAAGCGTCATGGTCAGTCAGGCTATGATTGGAAGCCAGAGGTCAGGAGTTGCAGGAGGGCTGAAGTCTAAATTGTTGTCCAGGCAACTTCCAGGGGAACCCTCTAGGGTTAAATAGGGCAGTTGGACAACTAGTGGGCCAAGGTTCCTGTCACTCTAGCTCCCTTGGGTGGTACTTCTCGTGGCACCTATTATCCACAGTACTTCCTGGATGTGGGTCTGCATGGTACTATGAGAATGTCAGTGGTCCCAGGCTCTGCAATCCTAGGTCCTACTCCCCGCATCCTTATACCCATATGCTGAAAATGGTTTGTCCATTCTATTAGGCAAATACTCAAATAATTACAATATGCAGATATCAAGACAGACTGGCAATCAGGGGGAAGAGCCTACATTCTTTGGATTATTTAGTCACAAGAAATAGTTGATCATCTATTGCCAGACATGAAAAATCAACTCGGGATCTGAAAGGCAATCTGGCTGTGTTTTTTCTTTTCTTTCTTCTAAACTCTAAGTCCAACTCTTGAATCATCACAGCAATAGTGTTTTCTGTAGGAAAACACTCTCTTCTGTTAACCTGTGCTACCCTATTACATTCAGATTTTGCCCTGACACATGAGTAAAACTAGTCTCTTAATCAGCTATTTGCCTGGAGGAGCTTAAAAGTACTACCAGATATGTAGACAATTTTAAGATCCTTAAGCTGTCCAAGATAAGGAAAACAAAAACAAAAAATTTACCAACTCAAGAGAAACATGACACCTCTCAGAATTACCCATATACCCTTTAAAAATTATTCCTAAAAACTAGAATATTTAAGAAAGTTTCTCAGAGTTTATAGGCCAACCCACTTTTGAGATAATGTTTTAGACAAAAAGTATTGGAAAGCTCTCCAAAAAATTTAAAACTCCTTTATTTAAGTCTTATGTTCAGAAATGGACCTTTCTGAATAGCCTCAAACTTTCCCAAAAATTTTCAGGCTAGAGACAAAAAGACTAAAAAGAATGTATTGAAAAAGTTAGACTAGCAGCCAAAACAGAATTTAAAATGGAAACAGTTACAACCTTAAATAACACAAACCAAATACTATGGCTCAAGAAGACTTCACCCAGTTTTCAAAACCTGTTCTCAAACTCTGGGAAGTTCACCCGTTATAATTTCAATGTACCTTTTCAAGTCACGGCTGAAAAGCTACTACTGCTGGAGACATATAAATTTTCAAAAGCGACTAGTGATTTTGGGAGGGCAACTTGAAATGTTTTACATAGTGTGATGGGGCCAGATGGCTATAGTAAAGTAGTGGGAGACAGATATATTAGCCCCAGGTTAAACAAATCCCTGTTACCAGGATAAGCAAATGGCAGCTGCTCCAGGTCAATTAAGATCTTTCCAGAAGGCAGGGAGAATGCTAGGTTGATTGGGACACCTGAAGCCAATCAGGGGCTGGCTGAAACTAGTTAAAAGCCTCCCAGTTAGTCAGGTGGGTGTTCATGTCAGGAGCTGTAGGAGGAAGACATGCTGTTGGAGAAACTGAGCAGTACAAACCATATCAGGCGCAAGGAAGGAGGCCTTAAGGTAAGGGTGAAATAGATATTGAGGAAGTGGCCCAGGGAATTGTACATGTCCTGTTTCCAAAAAGTCAGCTACCATAGCTGCTATGATTAGGATCCCTGGGCTGGAGCCCGGAGTAGAGGGCAGGCCTGGGTTCTCCCTCCCCTCCCCGATTAATCACTGAGACTGAGAGACAACAGAGACTGTGCGAGGGAAGGTAGCTTCCCCACACCTCCCTTCTGGCTTATGATGAAAATGGCTCAGTAGGCTGTGACCCTTGCCTCTAGAGAGAGAAGGGCTACGTGGAGGGTCACAGCGAGCCTCTGAGGCTAGCGAAATCCACCAGGAAGTGTGGGACCCACTGAGACAAGGTCAGAGCTTTGTTATAACTGGTGTTAGGGGTGGGATCATCATTCACAGCATGGCGGAAGAAAGAGGTTAAAAGAAAAAAAAAGTGCACTGGGGTTTTGGGTTTTTGTTTGTTTCTTTGTTTTGTACCACAATGGAGGAGGTGGTAAGAGCTCTGTTACAAGCCCCCAACAGCCCAGCAGGAGGCCATCTGGGTTCTGGCAATGGTGCAACAGGAGTCTATGTGGCTACAGGAGTAAACCAATCAGTTATTAATGGGCCAGGCAACACAAGATCGTGCCCTCTTGCGAGAGGTAGTGGACCAGCTGAGGATCCTCACCACCTAGGCCAGGAGTGTAAGGGGACGTGAACCCTGAGGGCCACTGGTTGTCTGACAAAGACTATGTTGGAAGATGACGTAGAGGTATATCTCCTCTCATTTGAAAGGACTGCTTAGCATTAGGCGTGGCCCCAGGAGCAGTGGGCCACCATTTTCACCCCTTTTTTGTGCAGAGAGGCCCAGAAGGCCTACTTTGATTGCCTGCCATGGATGCCATTGACTATACCCAGCTGAAGGCAGAGATCCTAGCACGATCAAGGGTGACAGCAGCGGTAAGGGCCCAGAAATTCCATGAGTGGAAATACCAAGAGAACAAGCCCCCGAGGTCCCAGCTATTTGACCTCATACACCTCGTGCAGAAGTAGTTACAGCCCGGAGGAGATTTTGGAGACCCTGGTCATGGACCATTACATGCAGGGACTGCCACCAGAACTCCGCAAATGGGTAGTCCAGAACGATCTGCCCACCTACGACGAGATGATCACGCTGATAGAAAGACGCATGACAGCCAGGGAATTGACCTGACTATGCAAGGAAGGCCCCTTTCGAAGCAAGCACCCGACCCCAACCCTGGAAGGTTGGGCAGCCAAACCCCCGGGTAGTTCTAGGTGGAAGAAGGGGGGGCAGGCAGAAAAGCAGCGGGGACCCCAAAAGGAAGGGATTGGCCTGAGTGGGGCGAACACTGGGACTAAACCCCCATCCCCTGTGATAGGGGAGTGATTAGAAGCAATTATAGATGTTATGCATGTGGGGAGTGGGGACACACAGCAGCACAGTGTCCCAGCACTGAGGACCTATGCAAGGTAACTTGGGGGAATGGGAGATCCCGTGCTCCCTTATCCATCTTGCAGGGGTCGCATTAGCCCCACATAACTACATCAGGCCGATGAGGATAAACTGAGGATAAAGAGAGACTATAACGCTTGTGGACTCAGCAAGTGCTATCACCCTCATATCGGGTAAGCTGGTAAAAAGTAGCCAGCTGCTAGAAGCCAAACGCACAGCAGTGATGTGCATGCATGGGGCCATGAGCCATTACCCCACCATCCTGGTGGAGATAGAGATTCAGGGGAACCCCATTAAGGTGATAGTGAGTGTAGTTCCTAAACTCCCATATCCTGTAGTCATTGGGAGGGACTTTCCAGGGTTTAATAATTTACTCCCCACAGAGAGGCTGGAGGGAGGTGGGGACCCTGAGGACAGCGACTCATTGCTGGGGGAATGTCAACCCCCGCTGTTCACTGAGATTTCTCAGGATCTGTTCTCAGCTCCCCAAAAGACCCAGAAGACAAAAAGAGAGAGGAAGGCCACAAAGGCCTTGGGAACCTGGATCCTGACCCAGGGCCAGAAAGCTGCCTAGCAGGCAGATGGACACAAGCAGCCATCAGAGAAACTACCACCATGGAAAGTGCGCAGTAGGCTGGCCCCAGCCTTGACAGCAGCGAGCTGTTGGAAGGAGTAGAAGCCGGCCCCTGGGAGCTCGGGCAGGTTAGTCCCGGGAGAGAGACTTTTGGGCGGGACCAGGCTGAGGACCCCAGATATGATAATGCCAGGAAAGAAGTGGCTGAGATAGATGGAATACCCATGGATGGGAAGGTCTGGGGTCCAGGACCTTACTTTATAGTGAAGAAAGATCTCCTGTACTGTGTGTTGCAAACGCAGGAGCAAGAGAAACAACATCTGATGCCACAAAAACAACAAAAAAAGCTATATTGAGGAAAGTTCTTAAAGCATCGCTGGACTTCACTGTTATTGAGAACCAGTTAATCTTCTCTAAAGTCTTGCAAGTTAAATTACCCACAGTCACCGTTTTGGAGGACACCTTGGGGTAGAGAAAACCCAGGCACAAATCCTACGGTGGTTCTTCTGGCCAAGAGTACACGAAGATGTCCGGTGACAGTGCACCTCTTGTCTGGAGCGACAGCTACATAGCCCTCGCCTACACTTGCGGGCCCCTTTGATACCTTTTCAAATAATAGAGGTACCATTTGAATGCATAGCCATGGATCTGATAGGGCCCCTAGAGAAGACAGCTCAAGGCAACCAACATGTGCTTGTTGTACTGGACTATGCAACCCAGTACCTGGAAGCCATCCTCCTGCACAACATGGCTTCCAAGACAATAGCTAAGGAGCTAGTACAGATCTTTGCCCAGGAGATATTGATTGATCAAGGGACAACTTTCATGTCCAAGTTGATGAAAGATCTCTATTCGTTGTTCCACATACAAACCCTATGGACCTCTGTATACCACCTGAAAACAGATGGCCTTGTGCAAAGGTTCAATTGGACCCTCAAGGCCATGATCAGGAAAGTGGTGAGCCAGGATGGGAAATATTGGGATACCCTATTGCCTTACCTCACGTTCGCCATCCGTGAGGTTCTGCAAGCCTACGTAGAGGGCGACAGTGAGCCTCTGAGGTTAGCAAAATCCATCAGGAAGCATGGGACCCACTGAAACAAGGTCACAGCTTTGTCACAGTAGGAAATAATCTTCGGAGAGCTGCATTCTATATACCAGAGCCTTTTAAGGTAAAAAGTTGAACACTCAAATTGTGGCATCCAAAAATCATGAGTGGCTTTTAGAAACATAGCCTGCAAAACAGATTTGTGCTAGGTCTAGAGCCTTGATCTGCCATTGAGATGTACTAGTAAGTGGAAACTCACAATGCTAATTTCATCACTCATTTTAATATACTATGTAATCTTGTGCCTCTTGAACATTCAGCTATTTGGTTAACATGGTTCATCAGGTGCAGAAATAATCTGGGATTCAGCTACAGAACTTAAAAAAAGAACAGACGAAAACCCTAAATAATAAATGATCCCCTCCTTCTGCCTTCCCAGCTGACCTTTGTAATTTATGTGAGATTTATTAAGAAAATAATTAGCATTGCTAAGATTTTAGAGGGATCTCAGAGTTTTGATTTTCTGTAGCAAGCCACTTTAAGTTAACTCATGTATTTGTTCTTATTGAGGACTATTGAATGTAACAAAACTGGGAGCTTCTAAGCCAGTCTATTTTGTTGGTATCCAATGTCAAAAAGAAGTCAGGCTTTTCATAAAGTGATATACCAGCCAATTTTATAAGCCTCATATTTCGTAAGTGGCTTGTCATAGGCAGTTCATATTTTGTCAACAAGCTATCCTCTGTCAACAGACAACACATTTCCGGTTGAAAGGACCATTTTGTAGAAATCAGTGAAGGTGGGAGGAGAGTGCTTAAAAGCTAAATAACCTTTGGGTTAGAAAATGGTATACAATCCTACTCAAACGCTATCCAGAATTTTATAAGATTAGAGTTCTATAGAAGTGTGTATAAATTACAAATATTTATAGAAATGATTAACGTTTCCAATTCTTAAAATGAGCTTTGGCTATAGTGAATCATAGGCTTTCCAAGGCATGGCATCTTAAATGGAAGAATTTTTTAGTTCAGTGATTCTCAAACTTTTGCATTGGTAACCCCTTTCACACAGCAAACCTCTGAGTGTGAACCCCTTATAAATTAAAAACTTTTTTATATTTAACACTATTATAACTGCTGGAGGTGAAGCGTGGCTTGGGGGTGGAGGCTGACAGCTCACGATCCCTCATATAATAACCTAGCAACCCCCTGAAGGGTCATAACCCCCTGTTTGAGAAACCCTGTTTTAATTATATCTGTCCCTGTCTTCGCACATCCTCCTTCTCAAAATTAAGATTTTCCTCTCCATCCCCTGAACAAATATATGTCTAGATTCATTTGGGGGTTGATTCTATTCACTTTTGGTATCAACCTGCTGGCAGAGTAGTTTTCAAGAAGTAGAAAGATTTGATACATTACAGGTAACTCTTTGCTATTGTATGTTAACTACTAAAGCATGTTCTGTACTTTTTAATGACATTTTGAGAACCTCATTTTGAAACATTTTGCATTATATAGGTGGCAGAAGCAAAACTGAATTCCGAGTTCTGTAAACGTGAAAATCCCTCTCAACTCCAACTACAGAAGTCAGATAGTCACTAAGAAGGAAATAAAGAAAACTAAAACTGAAAAATTCCTACACAATACATAAAACTCTGGGTTACTATAGCTGCTTTAACACACAATTGTTCAAAGTAGTGTTCCATGAATTCTACCTCTCATGTAATTCTTTAGGGCCTATTATACCATACGAATAGATTGCTCCCACTTAAAAATATTAATACATACATAGCACTGAAGTGGAGTAAATTAATAGCTCTGATGATAATTACCAAATGTTTATGACTTCCAGTGAATAACAATGGGACTTAAAGAAAAGGAGTACTTGTGGCACCTTAGAGACGAACAAATTTACTTGAGCATAAGCTTTCATGAGCTACAGCTCACTTCATCGGATGACTGCTCAAATAAATTGATTAGTCTCTAAGGTGTCACAAGTACTCCTTTCTTTTTGTGGATACAGACTAACACTGCTGCTACTCTGAAACCTGTCAATGGTACTTAGGCCTCAAAGTGCATAAGTCATGTTTGAAAATGGGATTAAGGCACTTTTGAAAACAATACAGCTGTTTAGAAGGAACTTTCAAAATATGCAAAAATTAAATCAATTTACATTACATTGGAGATAAGGTCAATCTTATTTAAGTATGAGAAACATTAACTTCTATAATGTAAACTCTTCCTTGCAGGCACTATGTCTTCATATATGTTTGTTCAGGGCTGAACACATTGGGGCACCTGTCCTGATTGGAGAGCCTTAGGTGCTATTATAGTATAAATATTTAAAATGATGATAATGCAAAGCAGGACACAATGACATTGGTTGTCATAAGCAATTTTTAATTAATAATCTCTAAAGAAATCTTTGGAGTCATCTCTCAATGTGAAGGCTGAGGACAAATAAGCAGGTGCTGTGTTCCATTATGGAGGAAGTTATTTGATTCGGAAAGGTCTTTCTGAGACAGACAGCACAGCAACTTTTATATATATATATATACATATACACACACACACACACACATTAAGTTATATAGATGAATTTCTGAGAGTTTTCCATTTATTATAAATGGTGCAATAGCATTTACACATCCTTATCCTTGAATAGCACAGTGAAGATTGCTTTCAAGACTCCCCAAATTGTTAATAATTTCAGAAAAACATTTGTGTTTCAGGGAAAAAAAACAGATTGATTTCCCTATCTGTGAAAAATTGGAGTTCATATTTCCTCCTCAAAACCCCCCCCAGAATATTACTAACAATTGTAGAATATTCTTTGTTTTCACAGAATTTCATTTTCAGGCTTCTTGTCAATGAAGGCAGAGTATAAAAAAATCCTTTTTAAAAAATATAGACAAAAATAATGGCATTTACAGGAAGTTTTTTTCCAATATGCCTTAATCTTGAGATGGAGGAGATGAGTACAGTTTTATTATGAAACTATTTCTTTAAAAAAAATACTCTTATCTTGGTTAATCAGGCTGAGCAAAGTCTGATTAGCCAGCTGCCTGGGGCAACCTTGAAACACCTCTGAGAAAGGTAAGCATAAAAATTCATTACCTAAACCCCAGGACACTGTTTTCAAGTTTACTGCCAATCACAGGAGAGTAACATGAATTGCTGGACAGGATTAAAATATAAATGACTTATACCAGGCAAGGCGTATGAATTCAAGGATAATGGAGATTGGTAAGGCTGTCCTGAAGCTTAAGTGGTACTTCACCCTCACCCAAAAATATCATCTCTTCAGAAACAGATCAAGATTCATTTACAGATCTTCCAATGAATTTCAGTTATTGGGGCAAGAGACTCCTGCCCCTGGGAACAATGAATTTAGACTGGGATTTTCTAAAGATACACCAAATGCCTCACACCCAGGGCAGATCTGCCTGATGATTTATGTGATTACTCATTTAGGAGACTCTGAGACCACCAACTGATTTCAGATATGCTACCAAAACCCATTTGGTGGTAACAGTTTTGCTCACTACTAAATTGGACCAGATATGACCCAGAATCCGCAAATAAAGTAATCCCCAAATGAAGTAAATAGTTATGTGGCAACAGAAGGTCAAAGTTAGCAAAAATCCTTACTCCAGTATATCAACATGGATTGTAAACCAACCAGAATGACAAGTAAGAATTCATTCCTGTGTGTGTATGTAAGAGATGGGTTGAAATCAAAACACCATATCCAATACCTCAAATCTGTGAAAATTTAGATCCAAGCTTTGTAGCTCATACCCACCCCTTGTGTATACTTATGATTCTCTCTTTAGTAGATCCCTCTGCATTCAATATAGTTGTGCCTGTATGACACAAACATGATTCAGCCTAGAATTCCGACCATAACTCTGAACTCTTCAGTCACAGATTTAATAGGAGCTGAATTGATTAATGCAAATTTCTGTCATTTAATTGTTTGAGTAGCAGTGTACAAGTAACAGCAGCAGACAGGAAGCTGGTGTTTTGTTTAATACTAGTACTAGTCCAGTTAGCAATGAGTTCTGACACTATATTGTTCTGTTTTGATGGATAGTGGATTAGAAATGCTAGACACAGGAACAGCAGCAGCTACAGCAAAGGTGGCTGTGGTGGGTTGGTCTATTGACATTTGGTTGGTGAACTGTAAGAATCTATAAAGCCTTTGGGAGAAAGGTTCACAAGTGCAATTCTAACCTATCCTTTAGTAATAACCTTTTAAAACGTATGTTTGGATTTTTTTCCTCTTTATTCTGAATTCATAGAAGACCAGGGCAGATTATTTTTCTTTTCTAGATTTTGTCCAATATGTAGCCTGTATAGTTAGCATTTATCTGCTTTTGAATTTTAAAT
Source organism: Eretmochelys imbricata (assembly GCF_965152235.1). NCBI lineage: Eukaryota > Metazoa > Chordata > Testudines > Cheloniidae > Eretmochelys > Eretmochelys imbricata. Next base: position 150,191,889 of record NC_135572.1, read on the forward strand.
AAAACTTCTAATAATAGTGTCAGATGGTTAATATCTATTGGTAAGTGATATTTAAAAAAACCAGTATTTAGGAAATACTGGTTTTCTAAACAAACATTGGACATAACTACAATAATTACTCATTACTAAAATTCAAGGGTGTTCTGAAAATATTATATTATATATATTCAGAACACAATTTGATCTAATCCCCTTCCCTTCCCTGCATATTAATTGCCCTTTTTAAAAAAATTGTTCTTAAGCATGGTTAGGAGATGACAGTGGTAGCAGATGACAGAACAAGGAGTAATGTCTCAAGTTGCAATAGGGGAGATTTAGGTTGGATATTAGGAAAAACTTTTTCACTAGGAGGGTGGTGAAGCACTGGAATGCGTTACCTAGGGAGGTGGCGGAATCTCCTTTCTTTGAGGTTTTTAAGGTCCAGCTTGACAAAGCCCTTGCTGGGATGATTTAGTTGGGGATTGGTCCTGCTTTGAGCAGGGGGTTAGACTCTATGACCTCCTGAGGTCCCTTCCAGCCCTGGTATTCTGTGATTCTTTGTTTACAGACTATGGAAGTGGACTGAGGAGAGGAGAAACCTCCTTCCTTCTGTGTTCAAAGATGAAGAGTGGGGCAGGGTGGCTCCAGGGCATTGGCAGAGGAGACAGAGAGGCTGCCAGTTAAAATCAAGTCCAGAACAGGAATGATCATGGTAATCTAAGAGTTGCTCAGTAACATATATGAATGAACACACTGATTACAGTCCAGTACCCAATGCACAGTTTTCTGCATAATATCCATTACTGCAGCTGACACCCTTAACACCAAGTACAAGCAAGCAAGTTAAAGAATGAGAGAGCATGGACCAAAGTACAGTATACTCTAATTTCTGGAGAGTGGTCAGGCAGGGCAGCGAGCCTTGCAGCGACTCTTCAGGCTACGCCTTTTTGCAGGGTCTGGATAATCCATTGCCCCAAGATAAGTAGGGAGGCGTCTGAGGAGAGTGCCACCACCCTCTGCAGAATCAAAGTTTTCTTTAAACAAACAAACAAAAAGGTTCTAGCTTTTATGGTTTCAAATATCCCCTTCCACCTGACAGGAGGGCAAACAGAATCAGTATTGTCTCCCTACATCCTCAGAGAGTAAGTTCCAGTGCCTCTGTTCCTGTTCAGAGCTTTCTACCTGTTGCACAATTGACACTGACAATAATCAGCAAAACTCTCTCCCCCGAAGCAGCCAAAAAAATGGAGAGAGGAGCAATAGAACAAGACTACCCTCAGCCTCTCATAGCAACCAGGAAACTGGGCTAGGCAAAGGTTTGAAGGAGGACAACTGCAGAACAGGAGAGAATATGGAAGTCACAAAGGACTCAGGAAGTGCGTACCAGTTTTATTTTAATCATGTAAACTCAATGTGCAGTGGAGTCAAGGCAGAAGTACCAAGAGGGATGTTAAAAGCACTGATACCCAAGAGTTTCAGAACAGATTGCCTGAAGTTAGGCTTAAATTGACGGTTAGGCAGCAATATAAGTAATTAGGAGCCTAAATATAGGCAGCCATTGTTAAAATCCTGGCCAAAGTAAGCAGAAGTTGTGGAAGCTCAGTTCCACTGAAAACTGGGACACTTATTTAGGTACCCAGTTATGGACTTAGGGAAAAGATTTTTCTAAGGCACAAATGTTCGGCACACATCTCCCATTGACTTACAGTGAAAGGTAGGCACCTGACGCCCTTGGATGCCTTTGAAAATCCCAGGCCTCAGTACCTAGCTTTAGGCACCAAGTTTGAAAATATTGGCATAAGCAATGCTTTGTAATCACTGCTTTGCTGTAGGAGCTACGCTATTACTTTATACTCCCCTACTAATGCCCACAAATGCCAGAATTAAATATTTTTTATATTCTTCTCTTCCCTCCTTCACAGCTCTTCACACCTTCCAGAGTGAAAATATTTTACAGAATTTCTTCGGACTCAACCATCAATTCAGCACATACATTCACAATAATTAAAACTCTTGGTGTTGGTAAGAAAAGCATGTTTTTAACTTTTTATCATTTGGGGATTTAGATTAAATCATTATTTTCCTATCTGATGCCAAAACCAGAACACTGTGTCTGTCAGCCACAAAATGAAGTTGCAATGTCATAACTTTAAAAGGAGCTGATAACTATCTTCAGAGACAATAGGAACTCTTTAAAAAAATCCTTTGTTTTATTTGTATATTCATTTTAATTCAACCGATCAGGGAACTGTATAATGGTGTGCTGGTAAAATATTCATCCTAACTGGGCATTAGTTGGTTAGTCCTGCGTCAGGTGACACCTGAGGTCTGAATCACTTCAGCAAAAGTAGAGACGACAAGAGAAGAATTGCCATCTTTAACTTTGAATTGTAGGTCATTAATTGTTTTTCTATTCTAAGTGTATCTAATGAAAGATATGAGGAAGATTCTTGGGACTGCCTATTTGGGGCCACAGTTTGGGGAGCAGGTGGTGAGAACAGGAAGCAGAAGTGCTATAAATGCTGCACATAGCACAAGCGTGTTTACAGCAGTGAGGGTTCACTAGAGCACAAGTAAGTTCCAGCCTTTCCCAGCCATGCACCCCTTACACCTGGACTATCTCGAGCTCTATGCCACCTGGGGATTCAGAGCAGCACAATGTAGCCTTAGTGAGGCCAGGATCTGGACTGAAGTCTTTTCAAACTTGTAAATGTAAAAGCAAGAGACCAATTAGAAAAATTAAGAAAGTTGCCTGAAACAACTCAAAAAACATTAAAGTGGAAATATTCAGCTTAGTTATCCGCCCCTTCCCACCCCCTGTTGCTGCTGTCATGAAGCCACAAGCCTGAAAAGTCTTGCAGCCCAACTTCTAACAAGGACTTGGCTCCTGGATCTGCAGCTGGGAGCGTGGAAGTCCTGAGAACTCCTGTTGGAGTCAGGGATCTCAGTGCTTCCAAGCTCCCTGCCATGAAGCCAGGAGTTTGGAAAACCTGGGAGCTCTTAGGGCTTGCAAACTCTGACATAAAGCTGGGAGCCTGGAAGTCCAGGGCCAACTGCTGCAGGGCAGCACTTCCAAACAAACTCCATTGAGCTGGAAACCCCGTGCTTCCAGACTCCCAGGCCATCTGGCTTTCTATGCTGCCCTGGGAACCAGCCGACCTGGGAGTCTTGAAGCCTTGGAGTCCTCAGTCCCAGTGCATTCTACATAGAGGAACTGGCCCAGAACCAGGGAGCTCCAGCAGCTACTGACTGAACTTGACAGTCTTCGAGGTTTCATTGCTGCTTTTGAAGACCAGCAGTGAAAATGACAAGAATGTGAATTTCAGTCAGTAGCTGCTAGGGTCTCAGGAACTGTAGTTCATTTCAGAAACACCATGTAGCACTGTTTTAGAAAATTACTGCTTTTCTGATTTTTAGTTCATGAGAAATTTTGAAAAATCTGTTATCGTTCTGAATCAGAACTAAGAAAATTGCGATATTTAGAAATTTGGTTATGAGGTGGAAATCTCGAGTTCCTGCTAGCTCTTATCGCTGGGTGAGTACCCATTTTGAGTTTAGAGTCTGCCAAATCAGAGCAGTGACTTCTGCTCAGGCTGAGCAGCTACAGCCACCCTTTGCTGAAAAGATTAAATTCATTTCCCTCCATTTGTTTATAATAGTGTACGTTTGTTCTGTAAATTGTAGGCTTTATGCTCTAAACGATACCCAGATTGTGAAATGTTTGTGGACAAAAGAATGGACGGCCATTAAAATGAAAAGAAAGCAAAATGGGCAGTGCAAAGAAATGTCAGGTGTTGAAAAGCAAGCCAACAAACCACATCAGAAACAAGACTGGAGAAATGCATGTAAATATGTAACAACTGTAATATAATATGAATGGCATAACTGACACTTTGGCATTTGTATTTCCTAGAGAGCTTCCGATTTGTCAGTCTAAAGAAAGGTGAGTCTTAACAGGGCAGGAAAGGAGTGGAAAATGGACTAGGAAGCACAATATTGCCGGAGATAAGAAATGTCATATGCAGCACAGCACGACAACACAGACATTTTTCATGTAGTTTAAAAAAAAAAAAGAGGGAGAAAGTGATCACAGGAAATAATCACAGATCTGCAGAACTTTATAAAGATGCATATCTGGAAATATTTTATGCAGATAAGCAAAGTGTGTACAATGAAGGGCAAAACATACATCACAGATTTCAATTACAGAGATAGTGAGTGAATGACCTATTAGAATGACTAAATAAAAGTTGAATCTCTCTCATAGCATACTTCAAACAGCCATAAAAATAAGGTAATTTATTTTATCAATGATCGAGATAAGATTTAAAATTAAATAGAAGTCATACTCACTTTATGGCACTAAAAATAATAAAATCAGTGAAATTAACATTTAAAGTTCCTTGCAGTTTTAGAAATATAACTGGTTCGAGTGCTATTCCTCATGTTATGTATAGCAGATATGTTTGCAACCAGCAATACCTCTAAAACTGCCAGGAACTTTTAACTGAGCCCGCTGTACCTTCATTTTCATGATCTCAGTATTGCAACGCTGGAAGACGTTACCCTCTACCTCCAAGGGTGTCTTTTATCTATAGATCAATCACAGTCCTGATTAAAGTTAATGGATGTAGTATTAATTCAGGCTAAATGGAAGGAGCAACTAAATTCCCTTTTGTTTAGAGATAGCTGAAGTAACAGAAGTATGGGAGAGCATAGCAAGGCCTGAGAAGCTGCTAAACCATATGGGCTGAAGGGCTTCCCTAGAGACTGATTGCAAATGCAGGGTTGTGAGGGAGTGACTGGTTGGAGCTGTGTGTGTGAGCGACAGAAAGGAACCATAATGCCAGCACACAGGACAGTTACACAGCCGACGCGCTTTAATGTGGCTGTTTAGTCGCGGCTCCAGCACTGGGAGAGAGCTCGTCCAGCGCTGTAATAAAACCACTTCTGGGAGGGGAATAGCTCCCAGTGCTGTAGCACTATCTACACTGCCACTTTACAGTGCCGAAACTTGCATCGCTCGGGGGGGAGGGGGAGAGTGGTTCACACCCCTGAGCGAAGAACTTTTCGGTGCTGTAAATGGCAGTGTAGACAAGGCCAGTAGGCAGTGGTGAGCTGGGTCCTAACAAGGAGCAGAGACAGGGCTCCCTAGGGCATAGGACTCACAGGAAAGGCAGGCTTGGAAATTGTGGGCAAGAAAACTGCTTCCCATTTGTTCTTACTGTGTTCATGAACCAGGACTGTGTGTACCTTCTTTGTTAAATAGGATTGCACTAAAGAAATACCTGATTCAGATAATTAGTTTCTTCTCCAAATGGGAACAACCTAGCAAGGTCCCAAATATTGGGCTAATTGCTCGAGCCAGAAATGGGCTACCATATCAAAAGGATAAAAGGTACTGAAGTGGGGTAAAACCAAACTGTTTAAAATTCAGAATTTTGCCATTGATTTTAAAAGGAAAAAGAATAGGTTCCTAAAGGCACATCACATTATTTATTTTGAATATGTAGCAACTATCTGCAATTCCAGGGATGAAATCCTGTCCCTGTTGATGTCAATGACAAAACTCCTATTGACTAAAATGTGGTCACGATTTCACTCCAGGTATTTTACAAAATTAAAACAATTTTCATAGTAACATTTAGTTATTTACTTACAAAGCTGCTGATACATCTCTGAAACAAGCCAAAGGAAATAATAATCCTAAGGGTAATTGCTACATATCAAACATGTTGTTTTCCTATCCATCAATTCCAAAAGCTTTGAGAAAAAAGGTGGGCTCTGGAACATGCCCAAGCATGACAAATACAGGGTCTGCAAAGTATAGATTATATAGACAAATTATGTCAAATCCCCACTCCGGAGGCAGTGAGGCATTCGAACAATGAGAGGCTGCAAAGAACCTCATGTGCCAGGTCACCAAAAGGAAATCGGACAACTCTCTCAGTTTTTACTTATAATTTCAGAACACTGACGAGGGCGGAATCAATAATCCATCTAATAGAGGAAAAAAGGCAAAAACAGCCTGTGATGTGCTGGGTGTTTGCGAAACATGACAAAAGGGGACGAGATGCAGGTCAGCTGGAGGGATGGAGTGTCATTCTAGGAAAAGGAGAAGGCACGAGGACAGTTGAAGGAGTTGGATTCATCATAAACAAGGAATGGTCTTCAAAAATTGTCTCAGGCCATTTGAAGTCATCACGTATCAGGGTGCTTTACCTCCGATTGAACTGAAATAGTACCCTCAAAATCATCCAGATCTATGCTCCCACAAGTGGATGTGAAGATGATGATGTAGAAGGATTCTATCAGGAACTGAGAAAACACTCACTCAGAGTTCCACATATACAATTGTGATGGGAGATTTTAAAGCCAAGGCTGGAAGACGGAGAGAGGGCGAAAAGTTCATAGGAAGGTACGGTACCAGAGAACAACTAGCTATATTGGCAGAAATGAGGAGAATGTTCATTGGGAACACCTGGTTCCGAAAGAAGGCTGTCAAGGTTCCTCCCCGACTCTGAACTCTAGGGTACAGATGTGGGGACCTGCATGAAAAACCTCCTAAGCTTATCTTTACCAGCTTAGGTCAAAACTTCCCCAAGGTACAAAATATTCCCCCCGTTGTCCTTGGACTGGCCGCTACCACCACCAAACTAATACTGGTTACTGGGGAAGAGCTGTTTGGACGCGTCCTTCCCCCCAAAATACTTCCCAAAACCTTACACCCCACTTCCTGGACAAGGTTTGGTAAAAAGCCTCACCAATTTGCCTAGGTGACTACAGACCCAGACCCTTGGATCTTAAGAACAATGAACAATCCTCCCAACACTTGCACCCCCCCTTTCCTGGGAAATGTTGGATAAAAAGCCTCACCAATTTGCATAGGTGACCACAGACCCAAACCCTTGGATCTGAGAACAATGAAAAAGCATTCAGTTTTCTTACAAGAAGACTTTTAATAAAAATAGAAGTAAATAGAAATAAAGAAATCCCCCCCTGTAAAATCAGGATGGTAGATATCTTACAGGGTAATTAGATTCAAAAACATAGAGAACCCCTCTAGGCAAAACCTTAAGTTACAAAAAAGATACACAGACAGAAATAGTTTTCTATTCAGCACAATTTTTTTCTCAGCCATTTAAAGAAATCATAATCTAACACGTACCTAGCTAGATTACTTACTAAAAGTTCTAAGACTCCATTCCTGGTCTATCCCTGGCAAAGACGACTACAGACAGACACAGACCCTTTGTTTCTCTTCCTCCTCCCAGCTTTTGAAAGTATCTTGTCTCCTCATTGGTCATTTTGGTCAGGTGCCAGCGAGGTTTCCTTTAGCTTCTTAACCCTTTACAGGTGAGAGGAGCTTTCCCCTGGCCAGGAGGGATTTCAAAGGGGTTTACCCTTCCCTTTATATTTATGACAAAGGCCAACAGAAGATGGACCTGGATCACACCAAATGTGAAGACAAAAAATGAAATTGATTACTTTCTGATCGATAGACAATGCATCATGCAGGATATTTCAGTAGTGCCATCATTCAATATTGGTAGCGACCATCGCCTACTGAGAGCCAGACTCACGTTCACTGTGAAGGTGGAGAAAAAGGCGCTGTGTATGGCGAACAGAAGGCACCAACTGGCAGCTTTCGATGAGGCAATCCAGAAGGAAAGTATTTCTAGAGAAGCTTGGAGCCTCCTGAACGACTGCGACAATGTTTATGAGAACTTTAATAAGAGACTGAAATGGTGTGTGAAATCAGCTAAGCGTGAAAGACCAAGAAAGGCTAACGGAAGAATCTCAGAGAATACAAAGACTTTATTGGAGAAGAGGAGGAAAACGAAAAGAAATGGCAGCAACAGGCTTGAGTACTCCCTTCTCTGCAAGCTCATACAAATGAAGTTGAAGGAAGACTTTGAGAAATTTAGAACTGAAAAGCTCCTAAAGGCTGCTGAAGATCGTAAAAGTCTCAAAAAATGCAAACGGGAACTGGCGTTGTACAGGTCATCATTATCGGCTTTGAAGAACAGGGATGGAGAATCAGTAACCGATCAAACAGAGATGGAAACAATCTGCAGGGATTTCTATACCCAGCTGTTTGCATCCCGTATAGATGTCCCAATGCCATCACTTCAACAAATCGATGATCACATACTCCCAGTTCTCATCAGCAAAGTCCGTCACACAATCCATCAAATGAAAGAGGGGAAGGCTCCAGGCAAGGATGGTCTGACAGCAGAAGTGCTTAAGGCGGGAGGTCAGGAACTTTGGAAAGCTCTTGCCCAAAGGTTCAGCCGCTACCTGGAAATCCAGAAGATACCGTTCAGTTGGAAAGAGTCCAATACCATTTTGCTGCATAACAAAGGCGATCAAGAAAATCTAAAGAACTATTGCTCAATCTGCCTGCTTTCACATATCTATATGTTGTTCACTAAAATAATAACAAATCGACTGTCGTGAAACCTGGATGAACAGCAACCTAGAGAGCAGGCCAGCTTTCGAAGGAATTACAGCATGATAGACCACATCTTCACTCTTAAACCGACTACCAGAGCGTTCAAGAGAATACAAGTTTCCTTTGTGCATTGCCTTCGTGGACTACGAGAAGGCGTTCGACAGCGTAGAGACTAATGCCATTCTTGAAGCTCTTTCAGAGCAGGGCATCAGGGCAAAAATATATCACATTACTAAAGGAAGCGAACTCTGGCTGCAGCACGAACATATTGTTGTTCGATACTCCCCTCTGAATCCCCATCGAACCAGGTGTGAAACAAGGAGATAGTTTCACCAAAATTATTCACAGCCTGTCTTGAATTGGTTTTTCAAAGAGCAGACTTGAAAGGCGGGATTAATATCAACGGCAAGCGGCTAAACCATCTCAGGTTCGCAGATGATATATGCTGATAGCCAAAAATACAGCCCAGCTTGAGAGAATGCTGAAAGAACTGAATGCAAAAAGTAGTCAAGTCGGATGAAAAATGAACCGGTCAAAAACAAAATGCATGAGATCAGATGTTCTGCCAAGAACCCAAGTAACTCTTGGAGGAGAGCAGATCCAAGAGGTTGATAAATACGTTTATTTAGGCCAGGAAGTCAACATGCACCATGATCAGAAAGGTGAACTGTTGCGCAGAAAAAAAGCTGGATGGTGCGCATTCAATGACAGCTTCCAAGGAAATATCAGCAAAACAACTCATGCAAATCTTTTTAACTTGACTGTGCATCCAGCAATGTTATATAGCAGCGAAACACGATCGCTGACAAAGATTGAAGAACATCAACTGTCTGTCACACAGAAGGTGATGGAACAAACATTTTTGGGCATTTCGCTCCACAATCACATCCCCTATGAAATAATTAGGCAGCAGTTGGAGTGCGAGACGTTGTTATTGAAAGCAGGCTCAGCAAAATGCAGTGAGCAGGACATGTGGCCCGACTCAGTGACAACAGATGGACCACAGCTATATCCGAGTTCTATCCACAAGAACAAAAACCACCACACAGTCGGCCTCCAAAGAGGTGGGATGATTTCCTAACAAGGAGATATGGACAAGCCTTGTGAAGGATGGCCAGAGCGAGAGAAGATTGGAAGATGTGTCGTGATCGACTCAGTCTCAACTGATGAAGGACCAACAGTCTACTAAAAACCTGATCTAAATACATAAAAAATGTATGTGGAAGAGTGAAGCACTAGGAAAATGTAAAGAGAAGTCAATCTATTCTGTTTACTAAAGCTGCAAACAACATTCCATCTGCATTCACACTGAAGCGAACAAGCCCCTCAAACCTTATTGTTATGTGCCTGGTTGATATACTTGTCATAGTAGAACATGAAGGTTCATTAGGCTCATCATTTTGAGTTAAATAATAACTGGGCACTTCTGTAGTGTTTTCAGTCTGAAGACCACAAAGTACTTTATAGATGAGGGCTGGTCAAAACTTTTCTAGTGGAAGAGTTTTCTGTAGGAAAATGCTGATTCTACAGAATCAAAACCCTTTGCAGGAATTTATTGATTCTGTCAAAAATGTTTGACGGAAATCAGGCAGACAATCAGGCAGGCTGATTTCCCACCAGCTAGATTGGTTGGACTGCCTGGCTCCCCAGATGTCAGAGAAGTGCATTGCAAGGATTCCCAGGGTGCCTGGTCATCAGACTATATTTCCCACAAGTGAAATCTGTGACAAAGTTCATACAAATTGCCAGAATTTACAGAGTGATCTACAAAGAATTTCTTTAGAAACCCCACAACATTTTACAAAAGATCCTGCAGGTTTTCTCCACAAACTAGACTGCAGGAATTCCAAGTGACATCTATGTTTAACACTCAATATAATATCAGAAAGTTAATTTTACCTATTGCTTTGGCCCTGCAGAACACATGATAACAATGTTCATTGTTCATTTGGGGGGAGGGATAGCTCAGTGGTTTGAGCATTGGCCTGCTAAACCCAGGGTTGTGAGTTCAATCCTTGAGGGGGCCATTTAGGGATGGGGCAAAAATTGGGGATTGGTCCTGCTTTGAGCAGGGGGTTGGACTAGATGACCTCCTGAGGTCCCTTCCAACCCTGATATTCTATGATTCTATGATTCTATGACCTGAGAAGTTTACTTTTACTATGAAACATCACTACCAAACATTCATGTTGATAGGATTGCTTGCTCAACTTATACACCTGCTTAAATGCTTTGCTGAATCGGCTTGAAAGAATTGTGACATACTATTAGAGAACTTGTATTGATAACCTAGGCAGCTATCTCTAAAATAAAGCATTATCAATTAGCTAAAACATGAAAACTCCATTTCAATTCCAATTGCTTAAAGTGGTTAATCAAGTGGACAACACAAAATTTAAAAAAAATGCATTATGTGCGGTTAATTACATCTACTAGAGTCAGTGGGGTAGTGGGGTGGATAATAACCAATTAGATCAGAAAGCCATTATGCTAAGTGACTGTTGTATAAAATGTTTCACAGATAATTCTGGAAGGTAACAGTGATAAAAAATACAAGAGTATCTGTTGTGAGGGAAAGAACTGCGGCAATTCTAAAGGACTGAGTAGTTTTTGTGGAAAAACCTGTGACATTATGTTCAGTGTGAAATCTGTCATGAAGAACAGGATAAAAGTTGGAGAAATATACAAGTCTAAAAATCTTTAAAGCACGTTGGATGGACTTCACTTAAGAGCATTATGCACAACATTAGATAATGGATATTCCACTTTATAAAATATAATGATTCTTTAAAAGTGCAGTCCAAAGCAACTAAAAGATATAAAAGTTTCAAAGGCATAAGTTCTATGAAAAAATGGGGAAGTTAGAAACGGTCAGTTTTTCGTTTAGAAGACAGTTTTCCCAAAATGAAACAGTGTACCAGAGTTGCACTCAATCAGCAAATTTCTGGTCCAGGTTCAGATTCTGGAGGAGGATTTTAAAATACAGACACACATACACACACTTGCGTAGATATAAATGAAACAGGACAATAACAAATTCTGTTGTATTTGTGAAACGGGGGGGAACCTACAACTAAGAATCTGCGCTCGGGGCTGAAGAAGTTGAAGGATTCTACCTCTGACATGCACCTCTCTTTCACTAGATCCCACCACTCTATGGAATTTTGCCTTCACAGACTAGGATGGTGGGGTAGATTACAAGCCACATGATGGCAGACTGTCCACCAAAACTCATGGAGAAAAGTGGCACTTGTTACTACAGACAGATTACCCAATAATTTGTGCAACTTCTCTATAGAACCGCCCAACTAGGATTCATGGCCAACTGGATGCTTTCAGTGGGGGAGGGAGAGAAGATGACAAAGGGAAGGAAAAGAGAGAGATAGGGAAAGACTCTGATTCCATTAGGTCTAAATGTAAACTAACTTGTTTTATGTTTTGTTTGCTGATGCAAATAAGAAGAAAATTGCGGGGAAAGACTTCTCAATTTTTGACCAGCTCGAGGCATGATACTATTTCTAGCAGCTTCTGAAAGTTGCCTTTCTAAACGAACATTTTCATTGGTTTCACACACTACTATTTCAAAGATTTCTTCTGTGTTTTCATTAGTTTGCAACCTTGTGTGATTCACAAATCATAACACTCCTTCCTCCTTTGCAATGTTCATTATCCAACTTTCATGGAGCAAATACATTTGGTTAATTACAGTTTCACATAACCCAGGGAATTTTTCAATGTAATTAATAGTGATTGAGGATTATGATTCTGTTTTCTGTAACAAGGAATTCTGAATTATTGAGGTTTTATTGTGTATCATAGTTCTGACTGATACAAAACATTCACTGAGAGTATCAATCTATCCAGACCAGACCAAGTGGCAAATTAGGGTCAGCATAAATGTGAGCTATGGAGAAGTACATGAAAAGTTATTTCTTTTAAAAAAATGTATTTTTATGAACATGAATACATTTTACTTTTGAAAATAGAATTTAAGTTAAAATAATTACAGTCATATACAACAGTCATAGGTTTTGTATTTAAAATGCCTAAAGGTTAAAATTATGTTTGAATACTAAACATGCAAAATAATCCTCTCCAGTGCTGAAGGAGGAGACACAATATTTAAGAGATCAATATTGGTGGAATGTAGCAAATGAATTAATATGCTTATCTCCTTTCTATTAGAGTGAATCATGAAGAAATGTGCAGATCTAAAATATTTCATGGAGATAATTTCTCAACATGTTTTTCTAAACAAATCATTATCAACCATGTGCATTTTGTATATGCACCTTTCCCCCCCAAAAAGAGCTGTTTAAACATTAAATAAAATTATCCTGTAAAATAATAAATCAAACTGCCCCCCAAAATATATATTTTAGCTTATAAAATAAACAACTCATCGATATATACAGTCAAATCCCTTAGGTATGTATTCCAGAACATTTAACTCATTTTCAGCAGGAATCCTCCATTTATATATGCATTTCTGGGGTACTAACATTTGGGCACACAGGAAACACCTTTTGGACCTGAAATTCTATCACCCGCATGGCCCCTATAAGAAACCCCAAGATAGATTCTCTTTTCCCTAACCCCTCTATACTTGTCTGTCTCTTCTTAGATGTGATCTCTTTGGAGCGAGTAGCAGATAGTGGTAGATACCGTAAATAAATACATTTAAAATAATTACAGATACTTGATTTCAATAGGAGTTGAGAATGCCTGACACCTTTGAAAAACCAAGCCACTTATATAGGTAATTCACTATGTATTTAGCTAGCTAACTTCATGAATAAATATTTGAATTTTTTTAGTCAAAATGACTTCCTAAGGTCACAGTGAGTCAGATGCTGAGCTGGAGTGAGGATTTAGGAGTTCTTGGCTCCAGTTACCAAGCTTCAAACACTGGACCAGGCACTGGTTCTATATTCTGCACAAACAGAGAATAGTCTTTTCTATTACTTTCTCTTCATCAAATTGTTAAGTATATTTAAGGAGGATACTAGAGAACTGAACTCCTAACTGTGTACTGTGGATGAAGACTTGTTAGCCCTTTTACTCTCTGTTACACAGACACAAGCACCTCTCTCTCTCTCTCTCTCACTCACACCTTCCAGTTCCTGTGTTCTTTTTTCATTCCCATTTTACTATCCACTTTTAATTCTCTTGATGAGAGACACCATTCTTATATTTGTCTTCGGTTCTTAATGATATATATTGTACTCTCTGATCACATGTTGTTTCTGCCTTTTAATTGTGTCTGAAGTGCATGTGTCTGTTATGTTAAATCCTAAACAAGTTTGCAGAGTCATAAAGTTACTGGTAAACTGGTGACTATATGTAACAGCTGTCATCTTCAGCCATGACAGAAGGTTAATTCCCTCATCCTACCTTGCTAAGGTTCAAAATGGAGCACTCTCTTTGTCCCTCTACCCATGTACCATATGTGAACTGTCAAGAGAAGTTCAGGATCTGAATGAGCACTGGATGGATGATATGAATAAAAATGGCAATGTTTTTGAAGAATGGCCAGTTAAATCCCAACTCTCACTTACAGTTGTCATTGCAGAAATCCTAAAGTTGTCAGGGGAAAACAAAATCGTACAGTGACCAGTCAAGAGCCGTAGTCAGAAAACACATGTTTGTATCCTCTATTTAACCAGAGAGCAGCAAGGAACCTGAAGGATTTATAGGATACTGCCAAGTTGAAATCTAGCCAATCGCACACAATGAAAGCAGTTTCAGATATTAAATCTTCCCCGGAATCCCCTGCATGTTTTTGGTTATACAAATTACATGCTGCCATTTTAAAAGCAGTGTCATCTCCCCTGTTGCTGGATGAAAGGCCTCACACAAACTTGGTAAAATGATTCAACCATAAAAGAAACTGTGAAATTGACTGTACAGAAAGGCAATGAACAATCGTAGGTGTTACTTATAACAGTAGATTAAAAAGTAATGAGAGAAGTGAGACATTTTCGGGGACAATTCCTTTAAATATTCAAGCAGCAGCAAGGGAGACCAAGTGAAAGCACCTGTCCTTCTACCCTCAGTCAGCCTGGAGCAGAGAGTTTCCGTCCTCATGCTTGAGTGACATGAACCAAGAGAAGCCACAAGTCTGTTATTAAAACAAACATTAAAAAAAACAAATGTCACAATTTCAGTAAAGAATAGGGTCAGATGAGTGGGTAGGGAGAACTGCCTATGAATGAACTAGGGAGCAGGACACAGAGGGGCGGGGGCTGTGGACAGGCATCCAGAAGTACCAGGAAGTCACAGTGGAAAGCCTATAGTCCAGCTCAGCTCAGACTGTATCTCCCGATCGACTGCCCACACAGGGTTCACAGTCAATTTTGTTCAGCATACGGACAAAAGCTCAGTATAGATTTTATTTTATTCTATTTTGATTTAGTTCACATATTTCAGTTTCTGATATAGCTATGCAGAATAGCCAGAACAACATCCAATCCCAGTGCTGTATTAATTTCCAATGTCTCCTCAACCTCCATTTCACCCTGTGAAACATTTTCTTGGGAATCTAAAACCTATTCTCCCTACCCGGCTCCTGTCTTTGCCTTCCTAAAATGGTTATTTCCAGGTAATACCTTGCCCATGCCCTCTTCCACCGTCTCCCTTTGCTAACTTTTATATCTCCTCTTTTACAATGCCTTCTGTAGTCAACACTAGCTACATTTCAGTTATACATTTTAATACACATTAATCCTCCAGAGTACCTTCTTGTCCCTGTATAATTTACCCAACCTTAATGTAAGGGTTTTTAATTATTCAATTACCATCATATCCATGTTTCAGGGTAGCAGCCATGTTAGTCTGATTCGCAAAAAGAAAAGGAGTACTTGTGGCAACTTAGAGACTAACCAATTTATTTGAGCATAAGCTTTCGTGAGCTACAGCTCACTTCATAGGATGCATTCAGTGGAAAATACAGTGGGGAGATTTATATACACAGAGAACATGAAACAATGGGTGTTACCATACACACTGTAACCAGAGTGACCAGGTAAGGTGAGCTATTACCAGCAGGAGAGCGGGGGGCGGGGGCGGCGGGAGGGGGGAACCTTTTGTAGTGATAATCAAGGTGGGCCATTTCCAGCAGTTCACAAGAACGTCTGAGGAACAGTGGGGGGTGGGGAGGAGATGGGGGAGTAAACATGGGGAAATAGTTTTACTTTGTGTAATGACCCATCCACTCCCAGTCTTTATTCAAGCCTAAGTTAACTGTATCCAGTTTGCAAATTAATTCCAATTCAGCAGTCTCTCGTTGGAGTCTGTTTTTGAAGTTTTTTTTGTTGAAGAATTGCAACTTTTAGGTCTGTACTCGAGTGACCAGAGAGATTGAAGTGTTCTCCAACTGGTTTTTGAATGTTATAATTCTTCACATCTGATTGGTGTCCATTTACTCTTTTACGTAGAGACTGTCCAGTTTGACCAACGTACATGGCAGAGGGGCATTGCTGGCACATGATGGCATATATCACATTGGTAGATGTGCAGGTGAACGAGCCTCTGATAGTGTGGCTGATGTGATGAGGCCCTATGATGGTGTCCCCTGAATAGATATGTGGACACAGTTGGCAACGGGCTTTGTTGCAAGGATAGGTTCCTGGGTTAGTGATTTTGTTGTGTGATGTGTGGTTGCTGGTGAGTATTTGCTTCAGGTTGAGGGGCTGTCTGTAAGCAAGGACTGGCCTGTCTCCCAAGTTCTGTGAGAGTGATGGGTCGTCCTTCAGGATAGGTTGTAGATGCGTTGGAGAGGTTTTAGTTGGGGGGCTGAAGGTGATGGCTAGTGGCGTTCTGTTATTTTCTTTGTTGGGCCTGTCCTGTAGTAGGTGACTTCTGGGTACTCTTCTGGCTCTGTCAATCTGTTTCTTCACTTCAGCAGGTGGGTATTGTAGTTGTAAGAATGCTTGATAGAGATCTTGTAGGCTTTTGTCTCTGTCTGAAGGGTTGGAGCACATGCGGTTGTATCTTAGAGCTTGGCTGTAGACAATGGATCGTGTGGCATGGTCTGGATGAAAGCTGGAGGCATGTAGGTAGGCATAGCGATCAGCAGGTTTCCAGTATAGGGTGGTGATTATGTGATCATCGCTTTTTAGCACCGTAGTGTCCAGGAAGTGGATCTCTTGTGTGGACTGGTCCAGGCTGAGGTTGATGGTGGGATGGAAATTGTTGAAATCATCGTGGAATTCCTCAAGGGCTTCTTTTCCATGGGTCCAGATGATGAAGATGTCATCAATGTAGCACAAGTAGAGTAATCATACCCATGTTTTCTAATCTAGCTAAAGTACAGAATTTTTTTTTTTTCAGGAACCAGTGTCCTTAGGAATCTCACTAGGGATAGAACAGGACCATTGCATATATTCCAAGCATATTCTTTTGCTAACTAGTAGGCAAAGATAAAAACAAAATACATGAAAAATGTCTGGGGGCAAAAAGATGATCTTAACCAACATACCGTAATCTAAACAGAATTTAGGAATTGATTAAAAACAACTGATATTTTTATTACACCTTGAAAAATGGAGTATATTTATTCATAAATAATACACAAGTGATCCATATAACGGGATTAAGGTAGGTCTATCAGACAACAGAATACAACAACAATCAAACTATAGTAATTGAATATAGGTCTGAACATTACAAGACTTTTACATCTATTTAGAGGGCAGTAGAGTGTGTTGTTAAGGAACAAATGCTTAAAAAACAGTAAAAATATATTGGGTGCACAATTGTTTCTCCTGTACATTTGAGGAGAGATAATTATCTCTTATTTCGACGAGCAGCCAGTGAGAAACCTGATAAAAACACCAGTTTCTCATTTGGCATATTATCCTTTGCTCTTCACCTTCCAAATGTTTATTACAATTTCTTGAAAAGTATTCTTGATTACTATGAGTGAAGTTGCAACTGCTGAGATTCAGATAATCAGGAAATGTTTGCTTAAGTTGAAAGTGTCCTGAATCACTAAATTCTAGAGGTGAATGTTTCCAAAGTTTTGGAGTGGGAGTTTGGGCCATTAGTGAAAGAATCCTATTGTAAAATACAGATCTGGATGCAGATCTGTTTTTATTTTGTCCGTCCCTAAACTTGTGTTCTTTAAAACTTTAATCTCATAATTTTCTATTACCTATTACAAAAACAAAACAAAGACAAAGACAAACTACCCTAAGGGCTTATTGTTCTTTTCCCTTGCTTGAAGTGACCTCTTCATAATCCCTGCATGTCCCTTCATTATTGCTAGTGGTCATCTATTTCATTTTCAGTCTAATTTTATTTATTTTTTTAAAAAAATCTTATGCCCAGAATTTGATAAACATTTCAAAATAAAGTTTTTTTTTTTACCACATCCTCCAAACTACCTTCTGCATGTTAGGTTTTATAATCGATCTCTCCTAGGCTGAATAATTAAACAAACAAAGGCTGCTCTTGGTATAAGTCTCAAACAAACTGTGCATGAGCACCATAGTGATTAAAGTGCCATTGGGCACAGCCTGGGTTTGTGTATTAGGCCTACAATGAAGAGCAGTGAGGGTTGTTTTTTGTTCACTTTAATTACTCAGCACTGGAAAGATCGATCTCAAATCCAAACACATAGAGGAGATTCAAAGGTCATTCTCCAACAAAAGAATTCAACTTTCTAAAAGTTAAGTAAACTGAAAAGCTTTTGAACACTACTAAGACCTGAGATAGGAGCTTGATTCTGTCCCAACAGCTGATGCCATTGCTATTACCAAAAGCACCTAACAGATGCATTTTCAATCCTGCTGATGGATATCTAGAACTGTGAAATAATTGATGTTATAGTTAGCTGGTAATTCTGAAAATTTGAAAAATGGCATTTCGGCCATCCCAAAAATAATTTTTGGTGAAAGTAATAAATAAAATAATTTCTGCATCCGATGGAAAGTTTAGTTTGCTCCAAAACAAAAAAGCATTGTTTCAATGTTGAGGGTTTTAGGCTTTTTAAGTTTAAAAAAAAGAAGTCATTTTGAATCAAACATTTAAAACATTATTTTTAAAATGTCAAAACAATATGTTTCAACCTATTTACATTTTTGTTTTCAATCCAAAAATATTCAGTGAAATGGACACAAATTGAGAAAGTGTTTCAGTGTCATCAAATTTGCATCTTTCACTGAAAAGAGTTTTGGCTGAAAATAATTTCACCGAAATCAAAGCAAAGAACCACAAATTTATATCTTACCAAATAAATAATGCATGTACTGATTTTCTATTAATTTAAGTTATACATTAACTAGAGATCAATAAAGTCAAGTCCGCCTTGTTAGACACTCTACATATACATCACTTGCATAAGTTAAATTACAGATTATTCACAAATTAAGATTTATGTCTTCAACCACTGATTTCTATCAAAGCACTTATTAAAAAAACAGTTCACCTTTAAATTGACAAGATACAATACTTCTTTCTTTTAAAAGACATGGTTGCAGTTTTAGGGTAACTGTCCCTTTGACCCCCTTCAATGGTCTGCTGTAAGACTGTCCTCTTTAGCAGTCGCCTCTTTATGTGCCAGGACCCACATCCCTTCTCTCTCCAGACTGGGGGTGTAGGCTGCTATTCCCTTAGGTTCACGGTGATATCCCAGGGACAGCTCACTAAAGCTTAGCACCTGTGTTTTGTTTCCTCTCCAAGGGCTATGAACAATGTCAGAATGGTCCTAGTTTTGCACAGGTGATGTTTGTTTTTGTGCCCACTGTCGTAGTTCAATTTCTAAACAATCTATGTCGCAATTCTGAAGACACTAGCAAACCTCTGCACCTACACACAGACGCCCACTGAAGTCAATGTGTCTCTATGTGGGCGTAGGGTTCTCCTCAAGAATGAGCTTGCAGGATTGGGGTAGCACAAGTTGATATAGAAGTCAAGAGTGCCTAAGAATGATGGGGAATTGCATATTTTGCAACTTCAGTACCATCTGTATTACACATTCTGTGCCCTTTCTGCTGAAATACCTTAAACTACTCTTGTGAATTTTGAGTGCCTGCCGAAGTCTGAAATCCAAGAGCGACAGCCCTTGAGACTCAAGTTGTCTTGTTATCCAGAGAACAAGTACAGCACTGATAGTTGCTCAGCAGTTTTATCCATCCACTCATTTGTTTCTTACTTGGCCTGAAGAGATCAGCCTTAGGGTTGAGGGACAGACTAATATGTCTGAAAAATGGATCTCAGCCTATAAAATCTTAAGCAAGTGAATAACTTTACTCTCTCCAGCAGTCCCATTGATTTCAATGGGACGATCCAGGTAAGTAAAATTTCTCACATGTTTAAATCTTTGTAGGTCTGGGCTCTACAACTTTAACAGTATGGCGACATTGTTACTACACAAATGAAAGTTGTAGTGAAACTGGCATTATCCTGGACCCTGCAATCCTGAAGCAGCCAAGATTTTACCCTGTTATTAAGAACAGTTTTTGGTGTCATCTACACTATAACTTCCAATTACTTTGTGGCTGGAACAGCAGGAATCAATTACAATTGTAATGTAGACAAGTCCTTATGGTCCAGCTATACAGGAAGGATAGGAGACACAGGAGATGGTTTAATTGGGCCACAACTTTATTATTTGATGTCTGGGACTATCCAGCAGATGAAAGTGTACAGTACAGGGAGCTCCATGATCATTTGAATATTTACCTGGGGATTTCTGTCAACACCACCCTTTCCATCCTGGTCCCCAGCCAACCTGCTGCTGGGACCTTACCATTTTCCTCCATCCTCAAATGAGAGTTAAGGTGCACTATAAAGGAGGGAGGGGTTGGCTCCCTGCCATGCCAGTCACAGGTGCCCGAAACCATCCCTTCCACTTCTTTAAGAAACACTTCCTTTAAATCCTTTACCAACCCATTTATCTGATCGCTCTATCCCCTCCCTCTGGTGCACCTGCACAGGACATCTGCCCCACACTTACATAATGACATGCAACAACGTAGCCTAACTCCTGTTCTCTATTCCACCCTAACAAAGCCCCTCCCTGAACCCACTGTGGGAAAGGGGAATCCCTCCTCCCCCCCGTGTTGGCCAATCTGGTGGTGAGGGAACAATTCTTTTCCACCCCTGTGAGAAAGGAGTGGCTAGTGCAATAGCCAGTGTAGGTCTTGACAAAACTTTGTAATTTGCCAATTCGTAGGGTGGGAGGGTGGTTGCTGCTCTGCTTGGTCTGGGGAAAAGAGGGCTTCTCCTGCCAAGCTTACCCTTTATCAACTCCCTGCCCTTCTGGTCCCTGGGGGTGACTCAGCATCGCCATGCTGACCCACTCTGCTTCTGCAGAAGCTTCCATACCTCTCGATCCTCCCTCCTTAATGAAGCCGGATAACACCTCCCCCACGCTCCCGCTTAAGGTACAGTGTGGCCAGTCTCCATGCCCTTTCAGTCGTTTCTATTTTTGCTGAGATTACCAACAAGGGTACCAGTTAGGTTGGTGATTTGTAAGACGAAAGCATACATGTACTAATATGAATTTAAAATATAGAAACAGAACATACTTGGATAAGCAAAAGAACCTAAAGCAAGCTGAATTAAAGAGAAATTCCTGTGAACCTATGTTTTATTGGGATTATATGTAAACCAAAAAAAAAAAAAAAAAGAAAAGAAAAAGAAAAAGAAATAGTGACTTAAGCGTGGGTCATCACTACAGTGTGTTTAGCAGATCTTAAAATCTAGCCTTCCTTTCACATATATTGGTTGTGCATTCATCTCTAAGAATCTCCATCCAACTCTTCCAGCCTTGTGAAAATACTGCTAGAGAAAATATGGAAGAGGCAGACCCACATCCTTAGCTAATTCTGTGATGCAGATTTGTAATGTAGTCTTTGTTTATAGAGTATTAATATGCCATAGTCAGTTATATGTTCTAATAAAAAATAAAAGCAATAGACCCAATATTGGCAGGTTTACCAACAGTGTATTATTGACCTGAAAGAGAGCAGTTGTTTCTTCTGAGCTAATAACTGGATCTATTACACAGTACCATATAGTGTATCACATCGCACCATATTGAAGACTAATGCTACATTCACAATTTTGTAAAGAAATTAATTTACCAAGAACATTTTAAATGTACCAGAGACTAGCAAATTTCCTATTTCTCTCTCATATGACTGGAGAGAAGCCAAATTATTAGGCAGTTGTATCAGTAATCTTTCAGGAAAGACTGAATAACTCATAGACTTGCAATAAGTACAACATCTTTCATCTCTAGATCATCGCTTTAAATAAAACCCGAGTTGTTAATGACAAAGTCACTACCATCTGAATATCTGGTGACTATTTGGTGACCTATGTGTAATGACTCAAAAGTGTCGGTTCAGATCTGAGCAGATAAGTAGCTAGGTTAATTTTCTTTTCTAAATGTACTTGTCCATCACTCTTGCTAGAAGTCTCAGAAGAGAGGCACAGGACTGAATGTGCTTAGAGATGCATCCCCTGCTTGCTTTAATATATATCAACATGTGATGGAAGTTCCTGAAATGAGGTTTACACCCTTCACATCTTGATAGACATGATGCCTGCCTTCCAACCAATCCCTCAAAAAAATAGTAACTGTCGACTGCTCTGTGTGTGTGTGCGCGTGCCTTTACAAAAATCTCTCATCTCCTACTTCTGTTGCACTTCTCTAAATGCCATCCAATTTGCCAGTGTATTATTTACAACGTACTGCCTACAACTCAGTACAATATTCCAGAACTATTATCTTCTTGTTTTATGATGCAATACCTTTGCATATGTAGTGTACTGGCCATTTTTACTGCCCTAACACCTTGCATATTCCCCTCTAATTGTTATCTGATATCTCTCCTAGATCTTTTAACATTATGGTCTTTATTAAATCCAGATATATTCTCAGAAAAGAGGACAATCTTATTAGGTCTTATCAATGTACTCTGCATGAAGTCCATTTCAGCACAATTAGTACTGTATCTATTTATCATCATTAGTAGTAGTATCATATTAGTACTGTATCTATTCATTAATGTTGTTCAGTGAGTATATGTTCTCATATTTTTATCTCATTAAATATTAAAATCATATTTTGTTTCATTTGATTTTGTTATTTATTTTGAATATACTAAATTATAATACTTATCTGTGGTTTAGATTTTATACATGTACATAGAGTTATGCTGCAGAAGACAATTTGTATTACAGTTTTGAGCAATGCTGAAGATGGAAATTCCATTTCAGAAAGTTTGAGATTTTGACATTTTTTTTTGTTCCAATTTGGAACAGTCCTGAAAATCTCAAAAGTATCGGCAAAAGAGAATGCAAAAACATTGCTTTTTAGGTTAATCAAAACATTGTTTCTCCAATATTGAAATGCTTTCTTTTGATTTTATAATGTATAATTCATAGCATACTATAAAATACAAAACAAACAGAATTTTGAAATGAAAGGTTGTTTAAAAATCAAAGAACAAAATATTTCATTTTGAAAGTGTTAAAACAGGATGTTTCAATCTTGTTGGAACTCCCCCAATCCCATTTTTTCTCTTAAATGGAGTTTCACCAAAATCAACATGATTTTGTGAAGTGTTCTGAGGAACAGCATTTTCCAACAGAAAACGGTTCCATCCAAGTTTTTCTGATCAAGTATCAATAAGGTTTTAGCACACAAAATATTGTAACCAAGTCCAAATATTTCTGTATCAGACCCCCTCTGACAGCAAAATATGAACGGATCATTGAAGTGAATATTGATGGTTGCCTAGGTACAATTGATCACAACAAATTTTCATTCATTCTGTGTAAAGAGAATCTAGTCCTGATCAATAATATGTACACTTGATACTTTAAAATGGCCAGTTTCCAAAAGCTGAAAAGAATCATGAGGAAAAACTAAGTGAAAAGAAATATTTAGATATAACATGTGAATGACAATTGGGATTTGTGTAAGAATGTTTTAGATGGCCAAGAAAACTACAATTCCACAATGAAAAATGAAGGCTCCTTTGGTTAAAAAAAGCCTGTTTAAAAAAAATATAACAAATGGAAAAATGTGGAAAGCTGATAGGAAAGATACAAATCAGCAGTGAGGAATTACAGACAACAATAAGAGGAGTTAAGGGTTAGGGCTGAGGACAATGAAAAGAAAGTTTTTAAAATATCTCAAGAACAAATTAAATCCTAGCAGTGGTAAAGGTCTGATAGTAGATAAGGATGGTAACGATTGGCTGGGATGATTTAGTTGGGGATTGGTCCTGCTTCGAGCAGGGGATTGGACTAGATGACCTCCTGAGGTCCCTTCCAACCCTGATATTCAGTGATTCAATGATAAAATTGTCAGTCATGATACATGAAAGATAAAAATAATCAATATTTTTGTTCTTTATTGGGAAGGAAGCAGGACAAGGTATCTTAGTGACAATGAAATATTTTCTATTCCATCAGTAGCGGAGAGAGGATGTTAATGCAACTATGAAACATTTTAAAATCTGCCTGACTGGATAATTTGCACCCAAGAATTTTAAAGGCTGTGCTGCTGGAGGTTTCTGAACTGTTAGTGTTGATTTTTAACAAATCTTGGAGCACTGTTGACATAATATACTGAGACTTCTATAAGACTTAGCTCTGCATGACATTCTGATACAAGAGTTAGCACTACATAAAAATCAGTATAACCAATATGAAATGGATTAATGGCTGGTTATTTGAAAAATGACTAAAGGTAACTGTAATGCAGCCAAATAAAAGGTCATATGTCTAAGAACAAAGAATGTTGTTCACACTTAAATGGTGGGGGACAGTATCCTGGAGTGCACTAATATGGATAAGAACTTAAGAGCATCGTAGAAAACCAACACAACATGAGTGTCCAGTTCCCTGTTGTAGCTAAAAGGGTGAATATGATCCTTGGATGTGTGAGCAGGAGAATATCAATTAAGAACAGGAAAGTTATATCCCCTCTGTATGTAGCATTAGTTAGATCATTCCTGGAATGCTGTTTTCGGTTCTGGTGTCCACACTTCAAAACGGATATTAAAAGTTGGAATGGGTTCAGGAAAGAGCTATAAGATGATTAGTGGTCTGGAAAATATGCCTTATTGTGGGAGACTTAAGAAGCTTAATCTGTTTATCTAAGAAACGGTTAAGGTACCTACATAGAAAAGAGATTTGATAGAAGATGGCTCTTCAGCAGAAAAAGAGCCAGCAGTGGAAAGCTGAAGCTCAACAAACAGACTAGAAATCAGATGCAAAATTTGAAAAGCGAGGTTAATTAACTATTGGAACAATTTACCTAATAATGTGATGGTTTCACCTGAAGTCTTTAAAGCAAGACTGGATGTCTTTCTAAATTATATGCTGTAGTTCAAACAGAAGCAATGAGCTTGTTAAGAAATTACTGAGAAGATCCTACGTCTTGTGTTACGCAGGAAGACAGATTATATCCTAATGGTCCCTTGAACTTTAAAATCTGTTACTCTATAAATCATTTTATTAATGATAACAAATGACCAATTCAGTATTTTGCAAATGTAAGGGGACTGTTGGCCCCTTACTAAAACCCACTGGGTTTTTTTTGGGTTGGCTAGCTCCCGGTACCAAAAGGAAGGGGAAGCATCAATGAGAAATCAGGATCCTGAAACGGACAGCCCCCAGGAAAAATAGGGAGAGGCCAATGCTCTAGGTCAACCTGATTGATGGGGCAGGCATTCTAATGAGGGAGTCAGGAGGCTGGGGGAAGGTCTTGTTCTCCATGTGAGCCAGAATTGCATGGAACAGAGTTGGGCTGAACCAAGGAGAAAGCAGGAGCCCGAGCTAAGCGGGAGAGCAGAGCTGTGCCAGCCAAAGAGAACCAGAGAAGTAGCCCAGAAAGCAGGTCAGTGTTGGGAGCAGAGCCAGAGAAGCAGCCCAGAGAGCAGATCTGCGCTGGGAGGAGAGCCACAGCAACCAGAGCCACATGGGCCAGAAAAACAGCCCAGGGAGCTGGAGGCAGAGCAGCAGCAGTGCTGTGGCTGGAGTTGGGATTGGAGCTGGAGCAGTCAGGAGTGGTGAGCATCTGGAGAGAGCGAGGGGGGATCCTGGGCAAAGGGCCTAGCGCAGGAAGACACCCCCAGCCAAGAGGCCTTGCAGGCCAGACTTGGAGGGAGAATGTAACTCTGACTGGGGGAAGCTGACACTGGGAAGAAGGGTCCTGCCACCTAGAACTTGAAGGCGCATGGCCACTACCAGAGCAAGTGTCCGACCTGCAGCATCCCTACAACCAGGGCTGCCCCTACGGGGCTGTGGAGCCCGGGACATAGGAGCCGAGTTTCTAATCTGCTGGGGGGTGCTCCCCCTGGCTCCACCCAGGCCCCACCCCACCCCTTTCCCCCCAAGACCCCACCCCTGCCTCTTCCCCACCCAGTTCCACCATCTCCCCCAAGTGCACTGTGACCTTGCTCCTCTCCCCTCTGCCCCAGCACCTCCTGACACCACGAAACATCTGATCCATGGCAGGCGGTAGGTGCTGAGAGGGAGGGGGGAGATTCTGGTAGGGAGGATCCTTCTCGCCCCTTCCCCTAGGCCCACCTGCCGCTCGCCTCCCTGTTCGCCTCCTCACCCCCCTCGCCCACCTGTCTCCCACCTCACCTCCCCACCTGCCTCCTCACAATTTTATGGAACTTCGGGGACCCCCAAAGCCTGAGGCCCAAGCTGGTTGCCCTGATTCACAGTACCCAAGGGACGGCTCTGCCTGCAGCACAGCCAGGGCCAGGGCAGGAGGCCTGGGACATGAGAGGAACAGACTATGAACTGCCCTTGCATTCCAGAATCACTGGTTGTGCTGTCCCCGTGCCACAGAGTGGGGTTATAAGTTTTCCTTTAACCTTTCCCATTTTTTTCCTTCTTTTTTTTAAAAATTGATTGCTATTTAATAAATTGTATTTGCTTTGAACTGTATATAATGATCAGTGCGTCAGGGAAGCATCCAGTGCGGAGAGAGCACCCCAGAGTGGGGACACCTTAGCCCCTGCCCTAGAGTGGCCATGACAAGGTTGCGGGTCGAGCCCCAGCCAGGAATCCTGGGCCCAGCCTCGTTGGGGTTACAAGGACTTTGCCGCACAGAGTGGAAGGGGAGTCCTTGAGGTCAGGCAGGCCTCTGGGTAAAGGAAGTGGGCAAGGACTCAGATCCTCCATAGCCTGTTTCACTGGGCTAATTTATAAGCCAGCAAAGTTCCCCACAATAGCAGGACCATTATCCTTCTTACACCAAGACAAAATTTAAAAGCCAATTGTCCTGCTTGTATTAAAACAAAAAAAATAAGCACAAGGTAAGATACATTAAATCTCAAGAGGAAAAATAAATGGTGATCCAGACACCTCAGTGCCAGGATTCAGAGTCCTGTCCTTTTCTTTGCCAAAGAAGGAATCAGTAGCAACTTAGGCTCATGCAGTGGCTCCAAGGATGGTCCATAAAAATATAGCTGCTCTAAAAGAGAGAGTGCCAGCCTGAGAGAAGTCTGTTCTATTCATGGCTGAGGGTCTGCATAAAAATCCCTAAACAGCAGTGTCATTTTCTTCACCTTTGTGTTTTGTCAATTGTTTCTCTGCAATCAAAACATAAAAATTTCTCCCTAAGAAAAGCTATCTGGTTAGCGGATTAGTTTTATGTTTAGTTGCTTAACCAGCTTACACTTATTGCTGAAAGAACCTTAATGTTAATTGTAAGTGTGAGATCTTCACATTCATGACCCTTCTCTCACAGTATCCTGTGTATACAGTAGTTTGAGTTACAGTAAATCATAATTGCAATGGTTGAAAACAGGTTCCATCTACTAAGTGAAAAAGTTAAGTGGGCTATATAGATAAAAATGGATTTGTGTGTTAAATTCTAAGCACAAGAATCCACCTCATCATAAATTATATCAATCGGAAATTGTAAAATTTAACTTGAGTGAGAAATTTAAAACACACTTACAAACACAGATGTACAATGAACTGCCAACTGAATGACTGCAGCTACCTGGTACCAGTACAATGCCACTGTTTTAGTCTTCAGGTGTTCAACTGTTCCCCATTCCTTCTGGCATCTCAACGCTATCTGCCTTGTCCATTTTATTTTTTAGTACCTCTGTTAACAATTGTTTTAAGTATGGGAAGAGGTTACAGTCAGACAAAAAGTTGTGGTGGATTTTTTTTTCTAATATTCATAATGAGCAATTGTGTGTGAGGATTTGTGGGAAGGGACTTTAACACTGTCTTTTTTCCTTCTAGCTGAGAAGCGGCATTATGCCATAAACCACATGACTGGTCACTCCTAGTGCTATTTTTTTTTTCTCTTCTCTAGCTCTTAACAGATGTAAATACCCCACTGAGGTTTGTGAGCAAACATTTAAGGTATTGAGTTAAACAACCCATGAAAATAATTACAGTTGTGAGTTTAACATACTTCAGACCTTACAACATTGTATAAAATACTACCATTTATTTAATTAACTTTAGAAAACAATCGAATCAAAAATGTGTCTGAAAGGAGGAGAATAAATAAGCCTTCTACAGAGGGAGAAGAGGATACCATTTCACTCTGTAGTACATTAACTGCTCCACTGGAGCAAACTAATTAATTTTTTTATTGCACTATAATCAGAAAGTCTAATCTTAAAAAAAAATTGCAAATGATACTCCAAAGCCTTAAAGCGCTTATTAACTGTCCTTTAGGTATGGTATCTAAAAAATAAAAAAGACCAATACCTTATTAATATTCTGTAATTGCTAGCTTTGTTTTGGATTGCCCCTCCATGATACATTCCATTTAGTCACTGCTAACTATGTCAATTAAACCTTGGAAAAACTTTTATACACACCCATTTAACAACCACTATTAAAATCAATTTATTCAGCAACAGAAAGGAGCAAATACCAAAGTGTATTGCCACCTTAACACAATTCATTTTAGTCTAAGAAAAAAACATTGTCATTCATTAATGCACTTGCAAGTATTTACAGATGGCTTTAAAGAAATGGGGCTTGACCAACAATAGGTGAGGGATCATGGGTCTCAAACCCAGGTGCATGGTCCAAAGCTGTGTCCAGACTGTGACCACCACCCAACAGATCTCCAGAACCAGCAGGGGAGAAGGCTAGCAGAATCCATAAACTCGGAGTTTGTACCCTAGGACTAGAGAATTGCTAATATAGTACATATTTTTAAGAAAGGGAAAAGGTGATCCAGGAAATTATGTCTGTTAATTTGACCTCGATTGTATGCAAGGCCTTAAAGTCTATGAATCTAACTCTGGCCCATCGGAGGCTCTAACCACGAAGCTCCTTGAATGGAGCATACATCTATCCGTGCCAATTAGTAGAGATGCACTACTTAAAATCCAGGAGGTGGCATAGGAAGTTGTCCAAGCAACTGAGTGAACCCTGACCTGACCTGCACCTATATTGGACCCTTACTCCAGGTTGACCCTGCCATTGTTCCTTGACTCCAATCTGACCTTTGACATGGCTCTCTGATTCCAGCCTTGAGCCTTGGTGTGTCTCCCGACATTGATCCCGGCCCAACCTTAGGTGTGACTCCCAGCCCCAACCCTTGGTGCGTTCCTGACTTCGGCTCTGGTTCCTGGCTTCTGACTTAGCTCTCACTAGTAGTCCTTACCACCCACACACCCGTCCCTTTCCTATGTACCAGACACACCTTAGATATTTTATTTTTAATGGTCGACCACAGTACATACCTGCTAGTGCACGAGATAGGAAAATGTAAAAAAAAATTTCAGAAGTAATGCCAGAAAGAAAAATATATATATGTAGGACATGATTTAGTGTGAAATCCTGGCCCCATTGAAGTCAATGGGAGTTCTGACATTGACTTAACTGGGCCAGATCTTTGCCCTTGATTTTTATATTTGCTTACCTTCACGTGGTAGTTTTCTTGACCTAAATGTTACATTTTCCCCATGTATTCGAGACAGTTTAAAATTTTAGAGAAAGATGCAAGTGTTGCAGAAAGCTTCCATGTTAAATAAATTTTTAAAAAAACCTGGCTAATTTGTGAAATCATTCATCCCAAAAAGTCTTTATCAGCAAGGTCTTCACTCCTCCATTCTGCAGCAAGACAATGGATGACAGGATGCCCTGGTATAAGCACTCTTTTTTCATTATGGAGTTCATTAAGAAAGAAATTAAAGCTCGAGACCCTACAAGTAACCTAAGGGGGTGAATCATAGCATCTTATTGTGTAATATACAAACTGACCACATATAAACTTAGTTTTTTCTCTTCATTTGCTTTTAGGGAAAGGGATAATCAACTTGTAAGTAATACCATGTACATAAATGGATCTAAGTATACACAGCTAGGTAAAATGTCAGATTGTCAACTGTTGTTGCAGTGTTGCTGGAGCTGTGATGTTCCCAGAATATTAGGAAGACAAGGTGGGTGAGGTAATGTATTTTATTGGACCAAGCTGGTCCAATAGATGTTATTACTTCACCCACGTTGTCTCAGGTCATCAACTGTGAGTTTTTAAATACACAATTTAAAGAAGAGCACTTGCTGTACATCCTCAGATTCTTTCGACAGTTAAAATGAACATGCAAGGTTTAAATTCATGATTAAATGGCTTGCTCTTCAATCTTTTGAACAAATACTATAACAGCCTAACAATTTTTCAGTCTTTTTTTTTTTTTGGCTGCTCCAGAAGAGACCCACACAAAATAAGAGAAAAACTTCTACAGCCTTGTCAAATTCCACATGAACACCTGCTTCAGGAGTACAGCATCTTCCCCTACAACTGTCAGTGGATTTCAACACATATAAGGGATGAGCACAATTGGAGAAGTCTGTTCTCTTATTGAGAGGCACAAGGAACTCTCATTAGCACTACCGGGATCAAAAGCCCTGATTAGCATGAATCTCAGCACTCTCTATAATTTTGAGATGAAACAAACCAAAAGCATTTCCTGTCTTAAAAATAAAGCAGTCTTGTTGTTATGCCATCACATTTTGTTACCCTTTCATCAATTAATTTTTCAATCAGCACAATCCTTAACAAGCTGATGACAGCCTGTCTAGACAACTGGCAAAGACTAAGTTTGTATTGCCAGTTTAGAGACCTTCACGCGTAGGGGAAAAAGTAATGATTTGCAGAGATGTTCCATTGCATATGCAATGGAAAACAAGTTATTGTGCAAAATACAAGCTTTTGTTTGTAAGTGAAAGAGGACTTGGACTGGAGCATTGCTGCTACTGCAGTTCAATAGGTAAAAAAAGCTTATTTGTATTCAGTAAACTGGAGACTCTGGCTTAAGACCCAGCAGCAATTTTTCCCTTTATTAGACTGTGCTCAATAGCCCATTATAGAGGTGTATGTAATGGCCCTCCAGGCACAGAGTGCTGCATGCATCTTAAAAAATTATATGTATTTCTCCTATGGTGTTATTTTCTAATTTTAGTCCAAGAGTCAGATCACAGAATTCCTTACAATTCTAAGAGAAATACTACAACTCAAGGCCTCTTGCCATATTACAAATGTATACTTGAAGATATTTCTTTTAGCTACCTTCACTGCCAACACAAATAAACATATTGTGAAGCACTAAAAAGGAGTGTTTATTACAACGTTGAATATAAAGCAACATCATCCCACACGTGCACTATGACATCACTTCAGATATCTGTACTGCAGTAGAATGTTTCCTTTTTCATAACGGACAGTGACACAGGGATAAAAAAATAAGATGCATTAAATATTAGCAATTGAGCTCTGCTGCAGTCCTGTAAATCCTCGGATCTGAACAAATCCCAGCAGAAAGTTATAATTCATTTTCACTTCTACCACAATCTTGTTATAACTGCAACAGAATCATTAAAAAAAAATCTTTAGCTATAAAATGGAACATTTGACAATTCAGCAGTCTGAAGAAAGAAATGGCTCTCTCATTTTGAACAAAAGTAGGCACTATCACTTTTTAAATTTAA
Organism: Eretmochelys imbricata; assembly: GCF_965152235.1. Lineage (NCBI taxonomy): Eukaryota > Metazoa > Chordata > Testudines > Cheloniidae > Eretmochelys > Eretmochelys imbricata. Next base: position 150,223,273 of record NC_135572.1, read on the forward strand.
CATTTCAATTCTCTCTTTTTACTAGGATAAGATGTTGGTTCTTAGGAAATACAAATTAATACAAGAGAGAGTTCAGAAGTCACAATTTAAGCACAAGGTGGAAGAAAAATGAAGACAGCAATGCAAAAATGAGGAAGAATAGGATGACAAGAAAGGAGAAATCCTGCCTGTCCTGGTTCAAGGGCAGTTTAGCCATGTGGCCAATAATTGCCTTTCACGTGCCTCTTCACAGACAGAGATGACTCTACTGCACCTGACTCCCTAATCTGTCTTTTCAGGGCACTTTAAGAACTCACAGTTCACCAAATAATTCAACACAATCTCCAGAAGGAACCACATGCATTAAAACTCAGGTGCACACTGACCCGCCAGGCCCTAACTCTGGGTCAATGTGTCTCTCCCAGTTGTCCAAACAAAGTCTTTCAAAACAAAACTCATGAAGTCTTCACCCAGTTTCATTTGGGCACAGCCCTCTCCTCTCTGAGGGGCTGTCAGTCTCTCCCCTGCTTATTGGGTGGGGTCTCTTTAAGGCCAGAGAGTTTTCTCCCGCTCCTTGAATATTTTTCCTGATAACTCAGGACCCCTGCAGGAGCCTTCTTGGTCCCTGAAGTGCATCTGCATATCTAGCTGGGCTTCCCCAGCTTCTAGCTTTTTTTATCTTTTATCTGGGATCATCTTATTTCACCCAGGTATGGCTAGTCCTAATCAGGGCTATCTTAGTCCCCTGCACTCCAGCCTATGAGGCAAACCATCCTGTTACAAGGAGAAAAGCAGAAAAAATAGTTTTCTGCTTAAATCATTCACAGACTATTCACATCTTGTGCAGCATTCAGATACTGTGGTGATGCAGTAGGATACAAGAACCCAGAAAGAACAGATAAAAGGCAAGATGGAATGCAGTGCTGGTTCTAGCCCATTGGGTCCCTCCAACACTAATCATTAATAGGGGGCCCCTTCAGCTGCTGGGGGCCCTAAGCAATTGCTTAGTCTGCTAATGCCTACAGCCGGCTCTGGGGGAATGGTAGCTGCAGCAGCCAGTAGAGGAAATAAATGAGGTACAGTACAAAACTCAATAGATGATTGTGCCAACATCTGTAGGCTTCACCACCACCAGAGTAGAAAAGGATAATATACAGCTTAGTACAGAATGTCCTTGGAAGGGAGTAAGTCAAGTGCTATTGGTCACTCTGGTGCAAATTGCTTGGTGTAAGAAGTTACAATATGACTGGGATTAATTCCTGGTTTAGTGGAGGGAAGCTTCTCGGAAGAATTCCATCCAATACACAAAATATTGACCTGCGCAATAATGAGATCAAGACATGCCACATGAAGAATTACAGCTGCAGATAAGATATGCTAGTTTTAGGACAAATGGCAGTACAGGTTAACTTGCCTGGAATGTAACAATGGCACACTCAAATATGAAAGGACATGAGTAGTAAATATGGCTAAATGAGGCAGAGTGATCACATTAGTGCAGCTGGCAGCTCTGAAATTCATCTAGGTACATTTCATTTCTTTTAGTTGGCTTCTGTTCCTAGTGACTGCACTTCTAAGTTATGTAAGGATACATTAAAAATGCTTTAAATGATAGATAATAAAGTTGGAAACATAAGGTATATGTTTTCCTGTAACGTGCCTTTGACTGCTATTAGCAAATATCTCCAATGACTGGAGATGGGACACTGGAATGGGAGGGCTCTGAGTTAATACAGAGAATTCTTTACCTGGTGTCTGGCCCACATGCTCAGCATCTAAATGATCACTATATTTGGGGTCAGAAAGGAATTTTCTCCCAGGTCAGATTGGCAGTGAGCCTGGGGTTTTCACTTTCCATGGCAGGATGGGTCACTTACTGGTTTGAACTGCAGTTAATGGTGGTGTCTAACTTAAAGTCTTTAAATCAAGATTTAAAGACTTCAGTAACTCTGTCAGAGGTTAGGTGTCTATTACAGGAGTGTATGGTTCAGGTTCTGTGGATTGCAATGTGCAGGTGGTTAGAGTAGATTATCATGATGGTTCCTTCTGGCACTAAAGTCTGAGAGCATTTTGGTGGAGAACAGAGAAGAGCAGGACAGCAGTATAAACCTACTGGTATTTCATCTTTTAGGCAGAATGAACAGAGTATGTAAAAATGTATATAATTAATGTTTCCTGTGCAAATCATTAATGTGCAAATTGTACTGTCTGAGTTTGCAGCATGTTTATATCAGGCACACTAAAAGCTCTTTTCTGAGGAACCGAAACACTGGCTTAAAATTCATCTATCAGTCTTTGTGTTCATTTTATCCTGAAACTATGAGAAGTGGTTTCCTTAATACCAAGAATATGAGTTGCACAGAATCAGATTATTGTCAAAGAAAACACACATATGTGCGCGCACGCACACACACACACACACACACCCCCCAACAAAAAACTCAAGAAAAACATTTTGACTTGAGTCTTAATGATTAAAAACAATTTTCATGTCAACTTGTGGGTCAGAATAATATATCACATTGCATTTTAGTCTCTGAAGCCAACTATTTGTCTGCTTCAGTGATACAAATGTGAGGATGAATTCTGGCACTTGTCAGCCTATGATAAATTACTAGCAGACTAATTCTTGTCAGTACAGTGATAACTGATTACACTGTAAAACCGCACTGAAGACGAAAGGTGATGAACACTTTACAAAGCAAAGATTTAAAAACCACACCAGTCACTACAGTTCATGGCACAATAATTCTGCACTTCCTTTTTTTAATTTATCAAAGCAACCAACCCAATACCCATTTTAACAGACATTTCCCAATACCACAAACACAACTAAAACAAATGTGTAAACACAGATATCTAGTAGTAAACAAAGTACAGTCATCCTGATTCTACCATCAATCTGTATTTAATGGGCCATATGATCTTCTGTGCTAAGTTTCTGCTCTGCACAAAGTGAGGCCTGGGGTCTTTTAGAGAGCAGGTTACACTCACTGATTCTCTTCTTGACCGAAGATTAGAGCAGCCTGGGGGCTCCTTTAACAAGTACCAGCTGGCAATTGTGCCAAAGAGAAACATCTGCCAGTTGAGGACAACACACTCTGGCCATACCCTCAACATACCCCATGCTCTGAAGCAGAAAGGGAAATGTGGCATAGAAGATAACACTAGTTTTAAACTTTAAACTGATAGGAGAGTCAAGGAGAGGAAGAAGGGCCAAATTGCATGCCCTGGGTGCTGCCAGGGTGGTGGAACAGGGCCAGAGCAAGGTAGAGAATGTAGCCCTACAAATAGCAAACTGGAATCCAATATTCACACTGTACACCACCTGAGTAGTGCAAAGGGAGTAGAGAAGGGACAGAGAACTTCAAAAAAGGGACTTAATTTTCAAAGGTGCTGAGCACCCACATACATTATTTCACAATGCTTCACATAGATCAATGAAGGCTTAACACCAAAGGCTAATACCAGGAGGTGCCAGGCATCCTCAACTAACTTCAACCCGAGTGCAGTCAGGATTGGGTCCCCAAAATAATTAGCGTGATTGAAACAGTTCCTTGAGTAGAGGTTCTCAAATTGGTATGTGGAGATTTGGCTGATCAGATGGTGCAGGCTGCATCTCCTAATCTCTAACTTTTAAATAACATTAGAATTCAGAATAAAAATATGTAAGTACTTCCCTAATATTGTTTTCCTTATAAATAATTGCACAGGGTTTGTGTGATTGAAAAGGGAGGTAGCTCACAAGGCAATACCTGGATTAAAACACAGTCCACACTTTGAAATAGTTTGAAGACACTTTTGTAAAGCAATCTCATGACAAAGAATTTGCCTAAAAAAAAAAAATCAGTTGATAACTTTGAAAATGGTATGTCACAGAAGTCGGCTTTGGAAAAGTTTAAATTGGCCACTTTGTAATTTCTATAACTAGAACAAAGATAGATATTGATACATCTCATCCATCTCCCTCTGGATTTGTTTTTCTTTTTTAAAATGTATATAAATTCCCAAAGCTCTAATTCGTCATTATTTGCAACTGAGGCTAGGAGTGGAAAAAAAAAACTTTTAATTCTCATACACATGGAGGACTTACCAACTACTATTCTACTGATCTCTTTCAAATTATCAAAGGCAGCTTTAGTCAATAGAGTTAAGCAAAATATTGCTAAATAGTCGCAAAAGAATTGCAACCATCTGGTCCAGGACTAAGACAAATACTTCCAAAATTAAAAGGAAATATATTTATCATGAATTTGTAACCAACGTTAACCATGTTGAAAGCAAAGAGAGGTTTGGAGTGCTCACTCGAATGTTACAATTTAGAATGTTTTCCCAGTTCACAGCTTTCTCAACAATGCTGGGTCTGAGCTGGTAAGAACACACACAAAGAAATGGATGGGCGTCTGGGCACAGATTTCTTTTCTGCAATGTCACTGTATGGTAACTAATTTTACCATCTGTTTAATGGTGATAATGCTGTCATACCCTCCTCACAGGGGTTTTAGGGAGGATTAATTAATGTTTGTAAAGTGCTTTGAAGATTAAATACACTTAAGTCCTATTATTAATTCTAATTTTGGAAAACTTCTATTTAATACAAACATATCACTTTGACTACAATATCTTAACACGTTAGTAGCACTGCTAAAGATTAGTCTTCTTGATATCTGTCTCATTTAAAAATCAACTGCAGCCTTTCATTAAATGTCCATTATTCCCATTGCACTGACTGTCTTAGAACCACTTTTCACCAGTTTCTCTTCTTTTCTGTTTCCTATACAAGTTTGAAGGTCTTTCCTAAAGTTTTCATGCATGGCTTGGATTTTGTATCGCAGGCAGTGATCCCATGGAGGTCCTCTTGGTTTTCTTCTTGACAGAGACCAGCTCACTTATCCCAGTTGACGGGGTGTGTTTGTGTGTGTAAAAAGAATCATCTTGCGCCTCTCACTTCTGAGTTCAAAGCAATATGCCTCCTTCAGCTCTATCATCATTCATTTTAGAATTAATAATCGGATTACAGACTCTAATGCAGAACTGATTCAGGTAATACCTGACTGAACCGAGTTGAAGTGCTTATTCCCTATAGTCAAGTTGGTGTGGTCAGAGCTTTTGCCCCAGGCAGTTTGAAGGGAACATAGACCAATGGCAGATGGGGTCAGGAAAAACACTGCTTGTCAGCTGAGGAATTTTGTATACTCTGTTGAGGGTGAGGCACTTAGGCACAAGGACACCAAATACAAATGGTCCACTCTGTTTCCTCCCAAGGGCAACTCCTGGCCTTGCCTCGCCTCGGATATTTTGAGCCTTGGGATAACAAATATGGATTGAATCTTGGCTCAGGTAAGCAACAGGCTAGCTGCATAAGTAGTGTTGTGTCTTGGCAACAGGAATAACATTAGCCTCCTGATTACAGTGAAAGATCAATAGAGGAATGGCATCTGATCTGCCAATATTGTGAGGATTGGCATCAGAAGGTTTTCCCTTTCTGTCAGATTAGGTATCAGGCTGCAATCCTGAACAAATGGAGATTGAGTCCATGGGATTGTCTTAATTCTCAGCACAAAAATGGAGATTTTCTGACATGCTAACAGTATTACAAGCTTTTTCCTGACACTGGGCTTTGATTCTGGTACGGTTTATAAGAGTTATCTTATTAAGTTGAATTCAGTAAAACTTCTATTATTTTGGATATTTTCCATACACTTTTGCATCTAACCTCATTGGATCCTGCCACTAGAAGTCCTATTATAACTCTCTGGAATCAAACCTATTTCAAGTACCTAGCTTGGAACATGGATTCTAGTTGCATGACAACTGACCGATGAAGTGAGCTGTAGCTCACAAAAGGTTACGCTCAAATAAATTGGTTAGTCTCTAAGGCGCCACAAGTACTCCTTTTCTTTTTGAGAATACAGACCAACAGGGCTGTTACTCTAAAACAGACTTCCTGTCACCCTTAAAGCTGCCTCAAAGAAAGGACTTGTCTCTTTTGGCCAAAGCAAATAAATTCTACCCATTACAAACATACAGAAAAAACTACAAGGGGTAACAGATTCAGAAATAGATTTCTACTGCCAATTTCAAGGATAAACTCTGGTTAAAAAACACTAAATTCATGGGCAAGAGGATTATATAAACTCCACCAGTTTAAACTCCTCATAGAATGTGTGAATCATTCCTTTCCATTACTAGCAATGAGCTGGTACCTTCGAGAATCTGAATTATTTTCAAATCTCATTCATGTAATGATTAAGACTAAAATGAATTCCAACAGCTAGTTAGACCATATTTATACAACTTTTTCTTTGACAATGCTATATAAATTCTACTTATAGCCCATGCTAAATAAATAATTATATAGTCTCTTTCTACACAGAGACTTGTCTCTTTCCACTGGAAGTGATGCTATGCTGATGAGAAAAGGTATTGATAATACCTATTTTGGTAACATTGTAGTAGTGTACCATAGATGGGTTCTGAGAAATAGAATATCAAGTTGCTGGGATTTGTTTTAGGAAGACAGGAAGCTTTGTACAAATTACAGTGATGGTTAGGAAACATAAAGAGAAAAGAAATATTAAGATTAAAAAGGTGAATCCTTGCACAAATCTTTAGAGATTAAGATGTAGTGGGGAGAGTACCTCATCAAATAAACTGAAATGTAAATCACAAATTGCAGTAGTAAATTAGTTTTAGTCTCACTGGTTCATGAGCAAGGGGCAAGATCATAACTCATGATCAGAGAGGTCAACTGAAATGAAGCAGCCAAAGAGAAAGGCAGAAGCAGAGGGAGTATAATGAAAAGTATTTTTTTTTCCGTGTTGGAATTCACTAGGTGACTATTAGTAAGAATTTCTGCTTGAATATTGTTTAAAGAATAGTCTCTTCAGAATAAAAACTGAGAATAAGCAAATTGCAACTGTTTCCAAGTATTATACATAAATAGTCACTTAAAGCTAAATGAGTTTTAAGGAGAGGTGAAGTGAAATGATTGTGTTGACTGGCAAAACTAGATTTGGGAGACAAGCAAAGAGACAGATGAGGCATAAGGGAATGCAAAATAGTATGAGGCCACCGTTCACTCTTCAAGGCTATCTGAAATTAGACAGCAACAGGCTAAGGAAGAACAAATGAATTCTAATAAAAATAAGAGCTTGATATGAGTGGGAGATAGGCAGGATGGAATGTAGTAACTATCCAGAGATGAAAGTTAAAACAAAAAACAATAAATCAGAAGTTAGCAGACAAGAATGCAGCTGTCAACTAAACGTACACGTCTGTTCCTGTGCGATTTATTCCTGAAGGTTTTAAAGATTCTCTGTGTTAAGTGGCTGGAAACAAAGGGCTAATATGGTCTGATGAGTTGAGCTTCTTAAAAATCTATGATTTGAGAGGACTCAGAGAGGCCTACTAGAGCAACACTAGAGAGAAATATAACCATCGGGCTCAGCAAACTAGCAAACAGGCAAGAAACAGAAAAACAAAATAGTTATAGACTAATTCCATCAAGACAGGAAAGAATCACTAAAAGCAGGAGCCAGCCAGTTAGAGCATAAGTACAGCCCCTAGAGAGAGGAGGGAAATTCAATACTTGTTTTAAGACCAGGAAACTGACATGCAGAAAGTGCAACGTCCATACCTCTGGAAGAAGATTAGATTCAAAGGGGAGACTCAAAACAGCACCTGCAGATATTGTGAAAAACCAGTAAAGCCTAATCACAAAGGGAGAGAACTGGCAGGTTAAAACTATGGACAGGATAGATGGGATTGGGGAGTAGTAAGAGTAGACAGATGAATGTGGCAACAAGACTGACCAGATGGAGGCTATTCAACCCACACAACAGACAGATTTCCCAGATCATGACTGAGGAAGCAATCAATCAACTACAGTTCAAGAGCAAGATTTTCATTAGTGATTCCATTAAGAGACCTGGTTGATCTGGGAACCAAATAAAACTAGGGGATGGTATGTGGCCTCCAAAACTATAAGGCAAAATGTGACAAGAACAGCAAAGGTTATCAAAAGAATACTGGAAAAATTCCTCCTTACACCAGTGCATCTGGGAATCCATGAAACAAATGAGGGCAGACTAACAGAATCAAGTAGTATACTAACACTAGAGGGAGAGACCAAACAAAGATGTCAAAAGTGATCTTTTCAATCCTTCCATGGGAAAATTTGACTAAAAAAACCCAAAAACAAAACAAAAAAAAAACCCCACAACCTATCCTCAAGCAATATTATGAGGAGAGAGCAGGCTAGGTTGATGCTCTCTGAAAAGTCACAAATGGAATAGGGCCAGCTGGACAACCTTTGCAGATGAAGGCAAGAAAAGAATTTACAAGATCACTCAAAAATTAGCATAAGGTAAGGAAGGAAGCCTTAGCCTGTTGGGGAGCAGTGGGAGGTGTATGTGGGGTGAAGTGATTCTGGCCAAAACAATAATCACCTATGTAAAACTCACCTGGAATTTGGGTCCATTCCAAAATATACCTGAATCTCTTTGGTTCATTGAAACAGAGCAAGTTTCTTATTTACAAGAAAATCTAAAACCAACTGGCTAACCTATTCCTACTACTTCATACTGTATTTTATGAAACTTTAACAACTCCAGCACCAACCTTCTGGATTCAAACTCACAAGGGTTTAGGAAGAACAGTTTTCATCTTAATTAAGGAAATTCTGACAAGCCTTCTTAATTAAGCAGGGGGGAAATGCTATGAAACATGAAGAATAAGAAATAAGAACTTAAAATTTCTATAGAGAAATGTAAGGAATATGAGAAATAAGCAAGATGAGCTAGAAATAGCATGTAGTGATTCAAACATGACTTAGCGGGCGTAGCTGAAGCCTTGCGAGTAAAACATTAACATTGATGATGGCGTCACAGGTTGTTACATATTTTTTTTTGCATATATATTTATTTTTTCTTATTTCTTATGTGACCAAAAATCCTAGTTGACATTGGAAGCTAAAGCATAATTTGCTATCTGACTAAATATATAGCTTCACAAGATAAGTCACAAAAGGAATGGGGGGGGGGTCTAATTAGTAGAGAGCCTAAATCTATTATGGCACAGAAATGAAAACAAATGTATCTCCTATATCAGCAACAAAAGCAAAGCTGTCTTTTAATGTAACTAAGTTACAGATAAAAGAGTAGGAACCTATTATGGTAATATATGTAAACTGATTTTAAATCAACCAATCAGGAGCTCAGAAGAACCACTCATAAGAAAAGTCAAGAGGAAGTGATGGAATATAGTGAAACATAAGATAAGGTGGTGAGGAGAAAACTTGTTAAGATAATAAGAGGTCCAATTATCCTCCCCAAAGTAGAATGGGCATGAACAATTTATCTTTCTCCCAGCATTAGTAAAACACTTTTGCTAGTTTTCAGCCATGTGTTTTCTGTGTAAACTATTATGCACACATATTGTCTTAAATCTGTGGCCTTGTAACTAGTGTGAATAAATGCTGATCCCTGAACTGCATCAGATTTTGAGGCAGTCAGGTTTGTTACTGTATTGTGCTCCACTAAAGGCCTATCTGCTTAGTTATCACTAATCAGAACAAAAGGATGAATTTTAAAATCACAAGCAGGTGCTATTGGCGTGAACATATGTTGGAAATGGCCCACCTTGATTATCATACACATTGTAAGGAGAGTGATCACTTTAGATAAGCTATTACCAGCAGGAGAGTGGGGTGGGAGGAGGTATTTTTTCATACTGTGTGTGTATATAATAAGATCTTCTACACTTTCCACAGTATGCATCCGATGAAGTGAGCTGTAGCTCACGAAAGCTTATTCTCAAATAAATTGGTTAGTCTCTAAGGTGCCACAAGTACTCCTTTTCTTTTTGCGAATACAGACTAACACGGCTGTTACTCTGAAACCTGTCATTATGCAAGGTACTGCATTTAGCCGTATGGAGTGGAAATCTATCAACTGCATGAAAAAACTTGTACAGATACAGACAGACATCATCTTCCTTTCCAAATGCAAACAGATGGACATCGTACCAAAAGGACTGAAGGTAAAAAATCCATTACAATCTACATACCACACAGACTATGCTGACAGCTTGTGCCACACGCTCTCAAAGAAATTGCGGAATCACCTGATCAACATCCTCTACAGCAAACAGGAAAAGATTAAGAATGAGCTCTCAAAAATGGATACTCTCATAAAAAAACAACCTTTCACACAAACTTCCTCGTGGCTGGACTTTACTAAAACTAGACAAGCCATTTACAACACACACTTTGCTTCTCTACAAAAGAAAAAGGACACTAAACTTTCTAAACTACTACATGCCACAAGGGGCTACAGCAATGGTTCCCTCAACCCACCCAGCAATATTGTTAACCTATCCAACTATACTCTCAGCCCAGCAGAAGCAGCTATCCTATTTCGGGGCCTCTCCTTCTGCCCCTCCACCCCCACGAACATGATACAGTTCTGTGGTGACCTAGAATCCTATTTTCGACGTCTCCGACTCAAGGAATATTTCCAACATACCTCTGAACAACATACTAATCCACAGAGACCTCCCTACCAACACTACAAAAAGAAGGATTCTAGGTGGACTCCTCCTGAAGGTCGAAACAGCAGACTGGACTTCTACATAGACTGCTTCCACCGACGTGCACGGGCTGAAATTGTGGAAAAGCAGCATCACTTGCCCCATAACCTCAGCCGTGCGGAACACAATGCCATCCACAGCCTCAGAAACAACTCCGACATCATAATCAAAAAGGCTGACAAAGGAGGTGCTGTTGTCATCATGAATAGGTCGGAATATGAACAAGAGGCTGCTCGGCAGCTCTCCAACACCACTTTCTACAAGCCATTACCCTCTGATCCCACTGAGAGTTACCAAAAGCAACGACAGCATTTGCTCAAGAAACTCCCTGAAAAAGCACAAGATCAAATCCGCACAGACACACCCCTGGAACCCCGACCTGGGATATTCTATCTACTACCCAAGATCCATAAACCTGGAAATCCTGGGCGCCCCATCATCTCAGGCAGTGGCACCCTGACAGCAGGATTGTCTGGCTATGTAGACTCCCTCCTCAGGCCCTACGCTACCAGCACTCCCAGCTACCTTCGAGACACCACTGACTTCCTGAGGAAACTACAATCCATCGGTGATCTTCCTGATAACACCATCCTGGCCACTATGGATGTAGAATCCCTCTACACCAACATTCCACACAAAGATGGACTACAAGCCGTCAAGAACACTATCCCCAAAAATGTCACAGCTAACCTGGTGGCTGAACTTTGTGACTTTGTCCTTACCCATAACTATTTTACATTTGGGGACAATGTATACCTTCAGATCAGCGGCACTGCGATGGGTACACGCATGGCCCCACAGTATGCAAACATTTTTATGGCTGATTAAGAACAACGCTTCCTCAGCTCTCGTTCCCCTAACGCCCCTACTCTACTTGCGCTATATTGATGACATCTTCATCATCTGGACCCATGGAAAAGAAGCCCTTGAGGAATTCCATCATGATTTCAACAATTTCCATCCCACCATCAACCTCAGCCTGGTCCAGTCCACACAAGAGATCCACTTCCTGGACACTACAGTGCTAATAAACAATGGTCACATAAACACCACCCTGTACCAGAAACCTACTGACCGCTATTCCTACCTACATGCCTCCAGCTTTCACCCTGATCACACCACACGATCCATCGTCTACAGCCAAGCTCTGCGATACAACCCTCAGACAGAGGCAGAACCTACAAGATCTCTATCAAGCATTCTTACAACTACAATACCCACCTGCGGAAGCGAAGAAACAGATTGATAGAGCCAGAAGAGTTCCCAGAAGTCACCTACTACAGGACAGGCCTAACAAAGAAAATAACAGAACGCCACTAGCCGTCACCTTCAGCCCCCAACTAAAACCCCTCCAATGCATTATTAAGGATCTACAACCTATCCTGAAGGATGACCCAACACTCTCACAAATCTTGGGAGACAGGCCAGTCCTTGCCTACAGACAGCCCCCCAACCTGAAGCAAATACTCACCAGCAACCACATACCACACAACAGAACCACTAACCCATGAACCTATCCTTGCAACAAAGCCCGTTGCCAACTGTGCCCACATATCTATTCAGGGGACACCCTGAATCACAGGGCCTAATAACATCAGCCACACTATCAGAGGCTTGTTCACCTGCACATCCACCAATGTGATATATGCCATCATGTGCCAGCAATGCCCCTCTGCCATGTACATTGGTCAAACTGGACAGTCTCTTCGTAGAAGAATAAATGGACACAAATCAGATGTCAAGAATTATAACATTCATAAACCAGTCGGAGAACACTTCAATCTCTCTGGTCACGTGATTACAGACATGAAAGTCGCTATTTTACAACAAAAAAACTTCAAATCCAGACTCCAGCGAGAAACTGATGAATTGGAATTCATTTGCAAATTGGATACAATTAACTTAGGCTTGAATAGAGACTGGGAGCGGCTTAGTCATTATGCAAGGTAGCCTATTTCCCCTTGTTTTTTCCTACACCCCCCTCCCCCGACGTTCTTGTTAAACCCTGGATTTGTGCTGGAAATAGCCCAACTTGATTACCATACACATTATAAGGAGAGTGGTCACTTTAGATAAGCTATTACCAGCAGGAGAGTGGGGTGGGAGGAGGTATTTTTTCATGCTTTGTGTGTATATAATAAGATCTTCTACACTTTCCACAGTATGCATCCGATGAAGTGAGCTGTAGCTCACGAAAGCTTATGCTCAAATAAATTGGTTAGTCTCTAAGGTGCCACAAGTACTCCTTTTCTTTTTGCAAATACAGACTAACACGGCTGTTACTCTGAAACATGTCTACACTATTTCCTAGCAGCTGTAGCAGAAACCAGACAGAAGGGGCTGGGCAATTTTCTAGACATGCTACAGTGAAACAGAGAAGGCAACAAAATAGGTGCCTTTAAAATAAAATATTTTATTTATTCTCACTAAATTCCTTGTTCAGTATTAGAATAAAATGACTTTCTATGATTCTTTACCATTGTCATATGAAATGTGAATACTTGTTTTAATTTCAAGACAAGCCAAAGAGACTGCACCTCTCTTATGGAACCTTGAAGAATAAAAGAGGGGCATGTTCTGAATAGAGCTTTGTGAATTTGTCTGTGACATGCACAATCTACTTGGATTTTTTTTTAAAAGGGGAAGATGGTGGAGAGGTGACTGTCATAAGAATTTACAAAGGTAATTACGTAAAATTTGAGTTTGAATAAGGTTATAATTAAATACTTTGGATGTAAGAAATTAAGAACTGAAGAGAAAAATATACACTTGTATATTTGCTTTGGGGGCCCCAAGATTGGGTTAAGAGTGAACTATCTTCTTCCTTGTGTTTATCTCATCAGGTGGAATCCATACTGTGAGTCCTCTCCTTCCAAAATTCTCTATTCAATGCCATTTCCCCATCACACCACATGATTACATGTGGTGGGATGTCATAAAGGAAGACCACTTCTTGGGAGGGCCTCTACCTTTCTTGTCATAAAAGAAGACTACTTCTTGGGTTGGGCTCTCTTATCCATATAGCTGTCAGGACTGTGCTTTACATGACCAAATCACCTGAGCCCTGCACTCCTCATTTTTTCATGTATGAATTTTACTTTAAGTGTGTCTCTAACACACACATTCCTCACATGGTTTTTCTTGCTTACACCACACACCTATCTCAGCATTCACATTGCTGTGGAATAGATCATTTCCTCATGTTTTTCTTTTCTTGTCCAACACCCAGCGCCATACATTAAACCCGAACAGACCATGGTTTTATTGGCTTTCCTTTTAAATCTTACTGGTGTCTTCCTGTCACAAACTACCTCACTAATCTCTCTGCTTGAGACAGGCATTTATTATCCTAGCTCCAATTTTGATCTCCATTTCCCTGGATTCTGCAACCCAGATACTTGAAACTTTGTGGTTTTGGTATTGTCTGCACACCTAGTTTCAAGGACAATGCTTAAGTGTTTACACTTAAGTGTTTGCAAACTACATATTCTGCTTTTCCTCTGCTTCCTTTGAGCCCATGTCCCCGCAAAACATCTCTCAGACTAGGATAGGATCTTGACAAATGATCATCTCTCCTTTGCATAGAATGATATCATCTGCAAACAGCTCACTCCTTCTTTATGTTTCTTGTGAGGATATCCAGGATGAGGATAAACAAGAAAAAGTTGAATGCTGAGCCCTGATGCACGTCCACCTCTACTGAAAGTTCATTTGTTTCATCACTATAAGTTTGACTATTGACATTGCCCCTACATATATAGCTTGACCAAGATACACAAAGTTCTGGTACCATTTTCTCCTTCATACATCACCAGATGACTTCCCTTGGAATTCCATCCATTTTTTTTTCCAGATCAACAATCACTTTGGTAATGGTATTCCTTTTCTCTCTAAAATTCTCTACTAATTGCCTCGGTGCAAAAACAGTATCTATGTCAATCTACCTGGCATGAAACCATATCTATTTATGCTAATATTTATTTCACACTTTAGTTTCTTATACAGTAAAATTATGGAAGAGGGTCATTGATGACTCATCAGCTTTATACCTCTATTGTTTGTACAGTTGCCAGCATCACCTAACATATATGTAGGGAGATACTTTTCTTCAACATGTTTGGTATTCTTTCCCATCTAAGGATTGACTTAAACAGGGATGTCAGCAGATGGATGCCTTCTAGTCCTATCTTTTTCCATGCTTCAGTAAGGATTCTATCTTGGTCTATGGCCTTTAACACAGCATTTGCCACTTCATCTGGTGAGATAGGCTTTAGTATACCAAACTTCATCTTTTAAAGTCACATAGCTCTCTTGGGTTTTCTTCATTTGAAAGCTGTTCAAAATACCATTTACATCTATCCTTTATTGACTGTAAATCAAACACTCCACCAGTTTCATCTTTGATGAACCTCACTTCTTTTATATCTTTGGTATTTCTGTCCCATGCTTTTGCCAGTCTATACATTTTCCCCCCTTCCTTTGTTCCAAGTCTTGCACTAAGTTTCTTGAAGACTTTTTCCTTTCGCTTTTGCAACTGCATGCCTTGCCACTTTCTTCACATCCTTGTATTCCTCCAGATATGACTTGCTCCTACTCCTTTGCCAGAGTTTCAACTTTTTTCTCGTATCTTTTATCGCTTATACTTCTTCACACCCAACCAAGTTTCTTTTTGAATAAAGGGTTTCCCTTTGGATTCACCCACAACTTGTTTACCACACTCCATATATCTGTTGGCATAAAAGCCCCAAATGTATCTACTCTTTCCATGTCTGGTGCTGACATCTTCTCTAGAACCAACTCCCCAAAGTCCTTTTCAGGCTTCTCTGTAGATTTGACACCTCATCTTTGGTATTAACCTCTTAGATATGTTTCTTAGAGAAAATCAAAGAGGTGAAGTCCATGTTGACTAGAAAGATTGTTTCCCAGCAGAACATAAAAGACATAAAAGGTTATTGTGGGAGAGAAAGAAGTTGTCAATCTGGCTTTTAGTCCTTCCACTCTTGTAAGCGTAAAGATGTCCATCTCTTCTCCTAAAGACTGTGTAGGATACCACTAGCTCAAGAGCTTGTGCCAGCTGTGATATTCGTTCTCCATCATTTAAAGTTGCATAGCACTGGCCACCATGTATGCCACTATATCCATGCCTGTTTCTTCCAATATATCCACTTAACTCAGCACTGATAACTACTTCCTTATTTCCTGGAATTTGCTGAAGAGCAGTGTCTAACATTTCACTAAAATTTGTATCCTCATGGTCACAGTAACCAGACAGGGGTGCATATACACTGACTATGTTTAGCAAGCCACATTCAAAAGGCAACTTGATCATCATTAAGCTGTCACTGATTCTATTTATTATCACCACACTTCCTTTATTTTACTATCAAGAGCTGTGCCGACTGCATTTCTTGAGTTGGAAGCCCCACAGGATTTTTTTTTCTACCCTTCCCCAATCTCTTTGGCCCTCTCCCCTTTCCATTTTGTTTCCAGGACTCAAGCTACCTGTACTTTCCTCGTCTTTAGTGTCTCTGCCAGCCCTATGCTATGTGCCAATGATCCAACTTGCCAGTGAACAATGCTTAGACCAATTAAAGGTTTCAGCACTACAGAATATCATACTTATTAAAGACTTCACCTACACATCTGTTGAGTAAAGCAGGATGCTTTTAAGGTTAAAGACACCGGGCCAGTAATTCAGGCAGTCAGGATTAAGTTTCTGACTCTATTGCAGACTTCCTTTAAGACTTTTGGAAAGCCATTTAATTCTTTGTACTTCAATTTCCCATATGTAAAACTGTGATAAGCATACTTCCCTATCTCAGAGACACCACTTATGTCAACGTATCTGATACCACGTGATAAGACCCATACAAAAGTCTATAAATAAAATACAGATACAATAATCAGATATTCCTAAAATGCACAGATGACAATTTGATGATCTGGAGAAGGTTAAATCCATGCAGAAAATCATTCTTTGTGGATCTCATTCTTACAATAAAGGAAAAACAGGAGTAAAGAGCAGAATTCAGCAGATAATAACCAATACCTTTTGTGTGTGTATGAGTGCAGGAGGGGAATTGAAAGAGGAGGCTGTCCAGGTTACGCACATCCCATGACTCCCAGACATGGAGATATGCAAAGGTTTTGAGGTCCTACAGAGCACTGGCAGTTGAATCAGTAAGTTGCTGCGGATACTCTGATCTTAGAAAGGAGGAGGAGAATGGAGTGGTTCCTTCTGATCTTCTGAATTGGGCAAGGAAGGGAGGTTCATGCCTGGTAGTTTTTCAAAGGTCCAGGAAGGGAAGTGGCTGCTGAGTGTCCACCTGAAGAGTCTCAGAAGAAAGAGGACGTATGGAAGCTGCAAGGGTTTATAAATAACAAACAACACTATGCAACCAATTACTTTTGATGGAGCTGCAAAACTAGTGAAGGAAGAAAACGCAGAAGATGTACAACAATATCTTGTCTATACAGTCTAGTAAGGTATCAGACAGTGCTTCACATAATCTTACTTGAAAAATAATTTTAATTGACTTGGATCTGAGTAGTGTTGCAGGAAATGAAAACTGGCTCAAGGATCATAAAGAGTAAAGATAAACAGCCGTGTATGGAGTGGCAGATAAGTATCCTTTGGGAAGTAGCATGATGTGCTTTAAGTCTGGGTTTATTTAATTTCATTATTAACCTGGAAGAAGTGGCAAACAACAGTTTACTTATACTTAGAGCTATTATATTGAGAGGTATTACAAAAAATGAGGCCCACAAAGGAACTAAGAGATTTTAGAAATGTGGCTAGAAAATAAACGTAAAACCTAGAAATAATGCAAGTTAGTACACATGGGAAGACAAATAATCCAACATACAAGTGTGGAATAGAATTGAAATAAAATTAAACTTGTGTGAAAGAACCACAATAAACACACAAATCTGGTTACTGAATGGAAGGGATCTTGTCAACTGCACTCATCACATTTGGGGATTCTTTAGGCAGGATATTGCTTAATAAGGTCTCAAACTTTTTCACTGTCCTTTGAAAACAATAATGCTATAGGGGATTTCAAGGTGACAGCAGGATTGCAAGTTAGATATAATTTGTAGTGCCTAAAGGTGAAAATTGAGAGACAAGGAACAGCGCATACTGAGAGGAACAACTGTGAAACCAATGTGACAGAAGAGAATGAAACAGGGAGACATTTTATACTTCAACACCCAAGGGTGCATGAGAGATTTCTTCTAAAAATCAGAAAGATAGAGCAGAGTCCATCACATTGTACAGAAACTTACCACCAAGTCAGGAGTTGATAATAATGAAAAATGGACACGGGATTAAACTCTAGATATACACTGAAACTCCACACTGAGCAAATTGCAACTACTTATAATTGATATCCGACAGTCTCCTCCTTCTCACCTGCATCTGAGGAATCTCTTTTCCTTTTAAGTTGCAAAGGACTCCTAGCTTCAGTTATATGTTCTCCTCTCTTTTATGTCTGAGGAGATAGTATAGCCTCACAGTATGCATACCAAGGAAGGAGAGAAAAGCTTTAGTGCACTCTGAGGGAGTATAACTGGGAATAATAAGGATGAAATTATGAGAAGGAATATTTAGGTTGAATTTAAGAAGCATCTCTTAAAAGTAAGAGCTGTTATACTGTGAAATAGTCTCCCTGGGGAACTGGTGGAAGCTTGTATTTATATAAATATTGTAAACATCATTTGAGTTTTAAAACTGAAGTAGAGAAAAACATCTCAAACTGTAGTAGTGTGCTGATCAGTGTAGCAAATAGGCACAACAGTAAGAAATATTGTCAGTCATATGATCTCTTCCTCTGTCTTGCTGGTCTTCATTGGACACGTTACACTATACCATTTCTAAAACGTTTAGTGTCCTGTCTTGTTTACATGAATATAACCTATATATATGCACAACTATTCTTTTGTTACAGAGTAGTGAAGGCATAGAACTTCATAAAAAGTGATGTTATAGATTGTTCAGCACAGGAATTTGAAAACACTTTTATAAACATCAAAACAGTAGAGGATAAGAACATAAGAATGGCTGTACTGGGTCAGACCAAAGGTCCATCCAGCCCAGTATCCTGTCTACTGACAGTGGCCAATGTCAGGTGCCCCAGAGGGAGTGAACCTAATAGGTAACGATCAAGTGACCTCTCTCCTGCCATCCATCTCCACCCTCTGACAGACAGACGCCTACCCTGGCTAATAACCATTAATGGACTTAACCTCCATGAATTTATTCCAGTTCTCTTTTAAACTCTGCTATAGTCCTAGCCTTCACAACCAGGCAAGGGGTTCCACAGGATGACTATGCGCTGAGTGAAGAAGAACTTCCTTTTATTTGTTTCAAACCTGCTACCCATTAATTTCATTTGGTGGCCCCTAGTTCTTATATTATGGGAACAAGTAAATATCTTTTCCTTATTCACTTTCTCCACACCACTCATGATTTTATATACCTCTATCATATCCCCCCTTAGTCTCCTCTTTTCCAAGCTGAAAAGTCCTAGCCTCTTTAATCTTTCCTCATATGGGACCCCTTCCAAACCCCTAATCATTTTAGTTGCCCTTCTCTAAACCTTTTCTAATGCCAGTATATCTTTTTTGAGATGAGGGGACCACATCTGTATGCAGTTTTCAAGATGAGGGTGTACCATGCATTTACATAAGGGCAATAAGATATTCTCCATCTTACACTCTATCCCATTTTTAATGATTCCTAACATCCCGTTTGCTTTTTTGACTGCTGCTGCACACTGCGTGGACATCTTCAGAGAACTATCCACGATGACTCCAAGATGTTTCTTCTGATTAGTTGTAGCTAAATTAGCCCCCCATATACAAATGTGTATGTATAGTTGGGGTGATTTTTTCCAATGTGCATTACTTTACACTTATCCACATTAAATTTCATTTGCCATTTTGTTGCCCAATCATTTAGTTTTGTGAGATCTTTTTGAAGTTCCTCACAGTCTGCTTTGGTCTTAACTATCTTGAGCAGTTTAGTATCATCTGCAAACTTTGCCACCTCACTGTTTACCCCTCTCTCCAGATCATTTATGAATAAGTTGAATAGGATTGGTCCTAGGACTGACCCTTGGGGAACACCATTAGTTACCCCTCTCCATTCTGAAAATTGACTATTTATTCCCACCCTTTGTTCCCTGTCTTTTAACCAGTTTTCAATCCATGAAAGGATCTTCCCTCTTATCCCATGAAAACGTAATTTACATAAGAGCCTTTGGTGAAGGACCTTGTCAAAGGCTTTCTGGAAATCTAAGTACACTATGTCCACGAGATCCCCCATGTCCACAAGATCCCCCTTGTCCACATGTTTGTTGACCCCCTCGAAGAACTCTAATAGATTAGTAAGACATGATCTCCCTTTACAGAAACCATGTTGACTTTTGCTCAACAATTTATGTTCTTCTATGTGCCTGACAATTTTATTCTTTATTATTGTTTCAACTAATTTGCCCAGTACTGACGTTAGACTTAGCGGTCTGTAGTTGCCAGGATCACTGCCGGAGTCCTTCTTAAATATTGGCGTTAAAATAGCTATCTTCCAGTCATTGGCTACAGTAGCTGATTTAAAGGACAGGTTACGAACCATAGTTCCGTAATTTCACATTTGAGTCCTTTCAGAACTCTTGGGTGAATGCCATCTGGTCCCGGTGACTTCTAACTGTTAAGTTTCTCAATTAATTCCAAAACCTCCTCTAGTAACACTTCAATCTGTGACAATCCTCAGATTTGTCACCTACAAAAGACGGCTCAGGTTTGGGAATCTCCGTAACATTCTCAGCTGTGAAGACAGAAGCAAAGAATTCATTTAGTTTCTCTGCAATGACTTTATAGTCTTTAAGTGCTCCTTTTGTATCTCGATCATTCAGGGGCCCCACTGGTTGTTTAGCAGGCTTCCTGCTTCTGATGTACTTAAAGAAACATTACCACCTTTTGAGTATTTGGCTAGCAGTTCTTCACACTCCTTTTTGGTTTTTCTTATTACATTTTTACATTTAATTTGGCAGGTGTTTATGCTCCTTTCTATTTACCTCACTAGGATTTGACTTCCACTTTTTAAAAGATTCCTTTTTATCTCTCACTGCTTCTTTTACAAAATAGGATACAAAATAGGATAAAGGAATTAAAATATTTTCCCCATTTATTGTGGTATAAATATACCAGTGAAACAGACTCCCAAATATCTGAGTCCTGAATGTTACTTTTTCCTACCAATTTATCATTTTCATGACACCACAATTTAGGATATGCACACACACACACACACGCACCCCGTGGTGTCATAAATAAAAGTCACATAGGTATATATAAAAACTGTACCTCAAGTTGTGCCCTTGTACGGGGTAAGTCCCTGAATAGAACCTACAGGCAATGTACAGATAATCCACAACATGAAAGCGCATGCACAGCTGCCTCAAATGCTGGTTTGCTTTTGTCTGTCAACTGGAAACAACAGATCACCAGAACTTAAACTATCAATGGCTTACTGAGGAGACTAGCATTTCCACAAGAACTTACAAATAATAGAAACTCATAGCACTCATTTCTTTTGCCTGGGCATTAGAATTTAGCCCTTTTCTTTCTATTATTCAGTTCCAACACCATGGAATGCCTGCAATAAACTGGCTTTTGTGAACCACCTGTGTAAACTCTCTCGTTATAAATTCAAAAATAACCTATGGAAATTCAATTCCATAGATTCCAAAGGTACCTGCAATATAGGAGGAACATTCTTAGGGAAATTGAAATCAACTTCCTACTGACTGAAGAGGTGCAGCATCATTCCCTTATTCTCCAGGGAGAAATAATGCCAACCTAATATCTAGTAAGTCTTGCCAACAAATTCATGGAACACAATTGCAGACAGTGTGAGAGAATGCTAACATGTAACTCTGCTAGAGAGAGAAGCCATTAAAGGAAGTCACCTGACTGAAGTGTTTGTGGAAATGATGTCCTGAAGGAAAAATAATGGCAGAGAGAGTCTGTCTATAGTCAGTGGTGCAAGTATGGTGGTACGGTATGGTACGCCGTACCGTTAAGATATTTATAGCTAGTACAGCATATTTGGAAAAACATAGAAGGAGCCCACCCCCAGCCCTTTCATGCAGCTGCATCTCATGATTCCTCAGGGCTCTCCCGGGAACCACAGTGGATAAGGGAGCAGAATGTGGGGCCACTGGGCGGCCCCATGCCGGCAGCTCCTCTGGCATGGCTGTACTACCCTTCCACGCAGCTGGAGGAGGACAGAGCACTCCTCCCCAGGTAACGTGGATTGATGTGGATCATGGGGAGGGGATGGGGAGAGCACGGGGGCCCTGGGCTGGGGACGGGAGTCACATGCCTTCCCTTTGCGTCTCTCCCATGAGTGCAGCGTGCCAGCAAGAAATGATTTCTACTTGCACCACTGTCTATAGTCTTAAAATTCCCTAGGGTAGAAAGATATGACTGACAACATTTTTAAGGAGGATGAGGGTGGGGAACAAGAGCCAGTCAAGTAATAATCTTTATTATACTTCATAAGGCAGAAGCTAGTCTTTATTATACTTTGTCTTCAGAAAGGTGCATTGGAACTGTCTTTTTCCTTGCATATGAGGAAATTTTAGTCTGGCAATGGAGATCAAGCTTAAGAGTTGAACATGAGAATAAGCTTACAAAAGTTTAAAAAGACAAGTCTGTCAGTTTCAAATTATCCATAATAGATTGGTACAATGCAATAGTTAACAGCCGGTATCACCACAATTGTTCTAAAATCCACCTTGTTGGAAGAAAATAAAAGCCTATGGGATTCCACAAATGAAGGTTTTATAGCTCTTTCCATCTGTGCCATCCCTACAGATTTTGAATTATGAGAGGGTGAGATAAAACCACTACATTTATTTCAAAGTTGATGACACATCAAATCTGTACAACTTCAGTTAGAGAGGTGTGTGATGCTGATAGTATAACAAAACTTGGCAATTTACAAGGATAAGGAATTTGCTACTATGTTCTTTTCACTGCTTTCATAAGGTGAAGGCCTATTTCTAATACAAGAAAAATCAAAATATTTCAGAACCAATAGGAAAGCAAAGTGCCTATTTAATAATTTAATATAACAGAAATCTGCTTTTGGTATTAATGATTAAACATTTTCTGATGTAGAAGTGATTACTGACAGGCTATTGTCATAAATTAGAAAAAAGCAAACAACTGAAAACAAAAGACAGACAACAGTTTACAACTACAGAAAGAGACTTCATGGCAATAGGATGTAAAAAAAATTATCTGAGGGAGTTTTGAATAGCCCGGTTGCTATCTGTAAAAAAAGCCACGGGTAAGTTGTGAGGCCTAAGTACCAACCAAATATTTGAACCACTCCATCACATATTCTTGCATATATACATTTTATCACTGAGAGAAATAATTGAAGACATTAACAGTACCAGACATATCAACAAATTACTCTTACTGTTGTCAGGATTCAGTGTATTGAACATTTCTTATGTGGTTCGCTAAAAGATTAGTTCCCAAAATTCTGCTTCTCTCACTCCTTTTTGCTGTATTTACATGCTGAATGTAGATGCAAAATGATAACAGGCACATAGACAATTTTTGCTTTATATAATTTATGTTATCAGATTTTTCCTGGTAAATGGATGTTAATCTTGCTGAGGGTGATCAGATAGCAAGTGTGAAAAATTGGGACAGGGGGTTGGTGGTAATAGGTTCCTATATAAGAAAAAGCCCTGAATATCGGGACTGTCCCGACACAATTGGGACATCTGGTAATTTCTACTTCACTAAAACAGTATTATATTCTCTGTGTACCTACCTTGCAGAATCTTTTGCCCAATGCAGAGAAAATTAAAGAGAATATACTTATGGGGGCTATTTCTTGACTGAATATTACAACTTATATTGCTAATTGGCTTACCCTTTCACTATTTGCTGAAAATACTGTATATTGTCTTGGAAAAGTAATGAGTGCCTTAGCTACTTTGCAGTTTAAAGCTTTTAGAAACATTTTAAAAGGGAAAATGTAATCCCTTCCTTGAAGATGATGGTTCATAATATTTTAAAACTTTCCTTTCATGTGTATGCATATAGTTCTCTATATATTTTGGAAGAGATCAGTGATTGTATGCTTTACTCAAATTATTAAATTGCTTAGATTTTTAAAGCCACTATTCATTATTCTTTGCTATTAAATATTGTTCATATGATTCCACATACTGCTATAATGATATAATTGGCCTGAGTAAAGAGTTTGCTTTATTTATAAAAAAAACAAAAAAATTAAAACCTTCATGAGAATCCATTTTTCTTCCTCAGCTTATTAAATAGAATTGAAATAATTCAAATGCAAGAGCAAAGGTATGTGAAATTCATTATGACGAAAAGGTTTCACAGCCCCGTTCTCCTTCCCATCTCATTCTTACAGTGACAAAGAAAAAGCTGTGCCATACATTTGAATACTATAGTAAACTAAGTCCTTTAAAGGGATTATCAAATCCTACGTCAATGCCTGACACACATATAAAGTCAGAATCTCAGACAAAGGAATAAGATGACATCTGGTAAGAGAGAATTTCCAGCCTTCTTCATTTTTGGTGTTCAAGAACACTAATGATGAAATATGTAATTCCTGCACATCAACTTTTTTGATAAATAATTGATTCTGAAATTGGTCTTCCTTCCCAATGATTTGGCAAGAAATTGCCATGGCAAGTGAAGTATTAATACCACCAACCAAAAGTTTACTTTTTTTTTTAAAGTACAGTTTTCCTCTTCACACTAATGTCAAACATGAATGATTTTTCCATCTCCCTGTATTACCTCTCCCTGACATTCCTGCCTCATGACATCTTAGGAATAGCCTTAAACAATACATGTAGAGCAAAATGCAGAGTTTTAGCTATGGTTAAAGACACACTCAATTCTATTTTTCATTATTCATTGTCTGTATGAAGTGAGCTTCTGGGGCGGGACGGGGGGGAGGGGGGGGGAAGGTCAACTACTTTCTGAAATGATGTGAT
This sequence comes from Eretmochelys imbricata, assembly GCF_965152235.1. Taxonomy (NCBI): domain Eukaryota; kingdom Metazoa; phylum Chordata; order Testudines; family Cheloniidae; genus Eretmochelys; species Eretmochelys imbricata. The sequence continues at coordinate 150,247,902 of NC_135572.1, forward strand.
GGCTTCTGTTATAATTGCCCCATGCTTCACAGCTATGATTTCTGTACATCATTAGTCAGCTTTAACCCATTATGTTCAGGTATGGACAAATGCTCTAAACCAGTGGTTTTCAAGCTTTATTTCTGGTGACCCAGTTGAAGAAAATTGTTGATGCCTGCAACCCAATGGAGCTGGGGATGAGGAGTTTGGGGTGTGGGAGGGGCTTGGGCTGGGGCAGAGGCTTGGTGTGCAGGGGTGAGGGCTGCAGGATGGGGCTGGGAATTAGTGGTTCAGGGTGTGGGAGGGGGCTCAGGGCTGGGGCAGGGGAGTGGAGTGCAGGGGGTGAGGGTTCTGGGATGGGGCTAAGGATGAGGGGTTTGGGGTGCAGGAGGGGGCTCTGGGTTTGTGGGGTGCTCAGGACTGGGCAGGGGGTTGGGGCGTGGGGTTACCTCAAGCAGCTCCTGGTCAGCGGCACAGCGGGGGTGCTAAGGCAGGCTTCCTGCCTGTCCTGTCACTGTGGACTGCGCTGTGCCCTGGAAGTGGCCAGCAGCAGGTCTGGCTCCTAGATGGAACCACACAAGCACCTCCGCGTGGCTCTCGCCTGCGGGCACCACCACCCCCAGCTCTCATTGCCTGGGAACCAGCCAAAGGGAGTGCAGAGCCAGTGCTTGGGGTGGGGGCAGTGCACAGAGCCCTGTGGCTCCCCCACCTAGGAGCTAGACCTGCTTCTGGCCGCTTCCGGGGCACAGCGTGGTGTCAGAACAGGTGGGGACTTGCCTGCCTTAGCCGGGCAGCACCGCCAGTGGGACTTTTAATGGCCTGGTTAGTGGTGCTGACCAGAGCCACTGCGAGCCAATGCCTTCCATTCTGCAGCCCACTACTGGGTCGCAACCCACAGTTTGAAAGCCACTGCTCTAAACTGAATGTGCTCATCAATCACATACATTTCTGCCAAACCAATCTCTATTTTACTTAAATCTCAAGTTGATATTTTTGGATACCTTACTTGTGAAAAAGCAAGAACTCTAGGACATTTTCTAAAAAGACTCAAATTTATATTTTATGAAAAGCATACATTACAGAAGCGTAGAATGAAAAAGGTCATCAACAAGTCATATAGCCCAGCCCCTGCAGCGAGGCAGGACAACTATATCTAGATCATCCCTGTCAGGTGTTCATCTAACCTGTTCTTAAAAACATCCAATGAAAAATTCTACAATCTCTCTTGGAAGCCTATTTCAGTACTTAACTATCCTTATAGTTAGAAAGATTTTTCCTAATACCTAACCTAAATCCCCTTTGACTCCATTTAAGCCCACTACTTCTTATCCTACCTTGTGTGTTCATGGAGAACCAGTGTTTACAACCCTCTTTATAACAGCCCTTAATATATCTGAAGACTTATCAGGTCCTCCCTCAGACTTCTTCTTTTCTCAAGCAGCAGCAACTTTAAAAAAAAAACATTTTCACTCTCATAGGTCAAATGTTCTATACTTTTTATCATTTTTGTTGATGTCCAGTTTGTCCATCTTTCTTAAAATGTGGCACCCAAAACTGGACACAATACTCCAGATGTAGCTTCACTAGTCCCTTATCTGACATATGACACTCCTGTTAATATTCCTTAGAATGATATTAGTCTTCTTCAAAATTGTTGACTCATATTTAATTTGTGATACACTATAACTCCCAGATCCTTTTCAGCAGTACTACAACCCTTTTTTGTGTAGTTGTGCATTAGATTTTTTCCTTCCAAACTGTAGTATTTTGCACTTGACTTAGTTGAGTTTCATCTTCAGACAAATTGCCCAATTTCACAAGATCATTTTGAATTCTAAACCTATCCTCCAAAGTGCTTCCAATCCCTCCCTGCATGGTGTCAGCTATAAATTTTATAAACAGTCTCTACTCCATTTTTCAAGTCATTAATGAAAATATTGAATAGTATAGGGCCCAGAAAGTCCCCTGTGCAACCCCACTAGATACAGCCTCTCAACAGCAAACCATTGTGTACATGGAGAACATATTTTCAACCAGTGGGGTATCCACCTTATAGTAATTTCATCTAGACCATATACCTCTAATTTGCTCATGAGAATGCCATGTGGGATTATGTCAAAAGCTTTACTAAAAACCAAGATACATCACATCTATTGCTTCCCCCCTGGCCCCCTTCGAATAGGCCAATAAACCTTTTCAAGAAGGAAATTAGATTGGTTTGGAACAACCTGTTCTTGACAAATCCATGCTGACTCCTCCTCATAATTCTATTATGCTCTAGGTGCTTATAAATTGATTGCTGAATAATTTGTTCCAATATCTTTCCAGGTATCGTAACTAAGCTGACTGGTCTGTAATTTTCCAGGTCATCTCTGTTCTTTTTAAGTTACTATGCTTGCCCTTCTCCAGTCTTCTGGCATTTCTCCTAATCTCTACGAGTTCTCTTAGATAATCACTAATGGTTTTTAGGTTGCTTAAGTACCCTTGGGTGAATTTCGTCAGGTCCTGCCAACTTGAATACATTTAACTTATTAAAAATATTTTTAACCTGTTCGTGAAGGTAAATGCACACAACAGTGCTGCCTAACGGTCAGATGAAGGTATGGCAGGTAGTCTTCCTCCTAGGCCTACCTCCTTCTTACTACTGCTCCGTCCTGCTACCATTTGCCCTTTCAGTGACTCAGCTCCCCAGCCAGCTTAATTTTCAGGGTATTTAAAAAGAGTCCAATAATAGGGAAATCTTCAGGATGAGGGACTCAGGGCTTCCCGCTTGGGTTGGGGTTCTCATGATCCAGACCCTTATAACTTTGTGGTCTTCCCACATCTATGTTCCCCACTGTGGGACAGACTTATGTAGTTGTCCCTTTTTAGGAACTAGTAGAGGAGCCTGGGTCCACCCCCTCCCTGGGTTCTGATGCAGGGTCTCAATGACAGTTAGCTAAGTCCTGCACCCTGGGGTGCTATGTGTCTGCCTCCCCAGATCACTTCCTAGTTCCTACCCATCCCCTCTCTTCCCACAGGGTAAAGTGAAGAATTAAACCCAAAGATAACGTCTCTAACCTTCACAGAGTCACCCCCCTTCTTTGTAGGCTTGGTCAGTTCATTATAACCAGTCCTAAGGCAGCAAGAGCTCTTGTGGTGGTCCCTCCCAAGAGCTCAGAGAGTAGGTCAGCTCAGTTTCACTGTCACCCACTAAGTTTCCAGCCACCCACTAAGATACTCTGCTTTCTTTTTTATCCTCCTTCTCCTCCATGCTGTGCTGGCTATGCAGGTTTGGTGGGAGGTGGGTTCACTGGGGCCCACAGCAACTCCCTAACCCCTTTGTTTCCAGTGAGGGGTTTGTACACCCATCACTGGCTTGTGTTCTTTCCCCTTGTTGTTAATATTAATCGTGTTAGTCACAATTAACCTTTAAAAACAAAACAAAAACAGAAGACAAGCGAAATTACCATTAAAACACTTTAGCCTTTTGTATGTGTCTATTGTTAGCTCTCCTTCCCCACTAAGCAGTGGGCCTACACTTCCCTTTGTCTTTCTCTTGCTCTGAACAGATTTATAAAACCTCTTCATATTGTCCTCTATAGGTGAAACTCATTTTGTGGCTTAGCCTTTCTGATTTTGCCCCTATGTACTTGCGTTATTCTTTCATACTCCTTAATTTGTCTACGTTTCCACTTTTTGTTGGCTTCTTTTTTGATTTTCAGGTCACTAAAGAGCTATTGATGGAGCCACATTGGCCTCTTACTATTCTTCCTATCTTTTCTTCACCTAAGGATAGTTTGCAGTTATGCCTTTAATACTGTCTCCTTGAGAAATTGCCAGCTCTCCTTAACTCCTGTTTTCTTCCTATGGGACCTTAGTTCCCAGAGTGTTTTTTTTTAAACAAAGATTTTAAGTGCCTTTATTCTGCTTCTCTCACTGCTTTCTTTCCTTAGAAATCATGAAACCTATCATTTCATGATTACTTCACCCAAGTTGTCTTCCAACTTCAGATTTACAACCAATTCCTCCCTATTGGTCAGGATCAAGTTTAAAATGGCAACTGCTGGTTAATTCCTCCACCATCTGAAACAAGAAGTTGTCCCCAACACAACCCAAGAGTTTACTGGACATTTTGTGGTTTCCAGAATACTTTTGTAATATATATCTGAGTAGCTGATCCCCACCCCCAATTAATACCAGGTCTTCTGTTCTGGATATTTCTGTTATTTGCCTTATCAACCTCCTCTTCCTCCTGTTTTGGTGGTCTATAGTAGAACCCTAGCATGACACATCACCTATTATTTCCCCCTTTTAATCTTTTGGCTGGACTGCCTCTCACCTCTTTCTGGATTTCAGAAGAAGGTGTATATATTCTTGATGTACAGTGAAAAACTTGATGAAAAACTTCCTCCATTTTTCTAGCCAAGTTTCTTTGCTGAACAAGCTATATCCCTCTCATCAATATTTCAGTCATGAGATTTATCCACTAAGTCGCAGTGAAGCCAATTAAATCATAATTTTGCTTGTGAACTAAGACTTCCAGTTCTTCCCGTTTATTCCCCATACTCCTTGCATTTGTGTACAGAGATCTAAGATTTTGAGCAGATTGTCTCAGTGTTTTCCTTCTTGTTGCTCCTATGACCCTATTGTAATTTCCATTCCTCTACCATCACACTGCCAGCCCTCTGTCAGATCACTTTTTGTATACTGGTGGGCTTTTTGTCACGTGCCTGCTCTGAGCCTAGATTGGTGCCCTTCTCATTAGGATAGTGAGTCGGTGTCCCAGCACCGTATTGGGTAATGAAAACAAACCTAAAGAAGAATTTTGGGGGGTTGTTTTTACTTCAACATAGACAAAATTAATCTAACTTGAGTGACATTTACACGTCAAGCGTAGGGTAAAATCCAGTGCCGTTTAAGGGGAGATATTTTTTATCCAAAAGTGTTCCTGTTTTATGAACCAAAGAATAATGTTGCTATGAACATAAGCAAGGAAGCAAACAGAGAATCCTGAACTTGTTAAGGCATTGGACTAGGTTTCTGGTGACCTGGTTCAATTCCTGGCTTTAACACATGCTTACTGTATGACCTTGAGAATCCACTTAATTTTTCTTCATCTTAATTTCGTGCCTGTAAAATGAGGAAAGTAATACTTCCATACCTCCATAAAATTAATAAGTTGTTTGGATACAATGATGATGTTTGACTAGGATTAGATCACAACATAGAAACAAAGTTCTGCTAGCTAAGTTTCACTGACAATATTTCAGATACTGCACCATGAAGCATCCAGCTTCATGACTCTGACAACTCACTGTATAAGTAGTACTAGGATGAACGTACTGGTATTTTTTCCCTGTGCTGACCATAGGCAGATTCTTCCACCTTTATTCACATTGATTAGTACCTTACTCCATGAGTAGCCCCACTTCAATTGGACTCTATGGCCTCTACAAGGTGCAGCAGAGAATTTGCAGCTCATGGAGAGAAGGGGCTAAGGTGACTTTATGCCACAGTTGTGCACTCCCAATCATAGGCTGCTTTGCAGTCACTGGCATAATTTACACAGCACTAAGGCCTGATTAAGTTATAGTAGCCTATCACCATCCACCTATGGGCCAAAGAGACTCCCTAAAATTTTCTGTATTTTCTGTAAGCACTTTATGCTGCAGCCCCACTCCTGACATGTCCCTCCTGCCCCCAGATGAACCCTTTCCATGCCACCTAACATCAAGGCTTGAAATGGGATCCCTGAAAGTCAACTTTAGGGCTGTCTCCCACTGTACCTTTGCAGGGGAAATTCTCCTCCAGCCAGATCTGGAGATCTTATGCTGCTTCAGCCCTTTTACCTGGTATAAATGGACCAGAAAGGGGTGACACTCTCACCCTAATATTTTTGATTCTTTATATTCTGTATATTAAATATCACTATTCCTCTGTTTCAGTGAAAAAGATAAGATACATTTACAGCTACACTCTGACATAAGGACAGTCAAATATTTTAAACCTTGTCTCTTTTTCAGTGTCCTGTTCTTGTGCAAGCACTAAAATCTTTATAGCTTCAGTGTGTTCTATGGTCACATCAGGCTAAAATAATTGGCAGCTTTCTATTTATAAAGGTACAATGTTCTACTCATCACCTGTTGTCAGAACTGGATAGGGTTTTCAAGATGTTATTTTTTCATTTACCCTTTATTCTACATTTCTCACCATCACAAGATTTGAGAGACAAGGTGGGTGAGGTAATATCTTTTATTAGACCAGCTTCTATTGGTGAGAGACACAAGCTTTTGACCTTACATAGAGCTCTTGGGGCTCAAAAGCCTCTCTCTCTCTCTCTCTCTCCAAGAGCAGTTGGTCCAATAAAAGGTATTACCTCACCCACCTTGTGTTTCTAATATCCTGGGACCGATGCGGCTATAACTACACTGGATACACGTCACAACATTAAGCAGTAACGTGGGCTCTGTTTCCAATAATGGTGCTGGTGTTTGTTGCCCATTACCCAACAAGACATTACTTTTGACATTTGTTAAAGACAAATATAAACTACAAAATAGGGGGGAAACACTGAAAGCTCAAAAGATCAAGATAAGTCTTCATTTTAACAAGCTTCATTATTCCCCTTCTCTCTGAACTGTGAAGACTGTTGGAGGAAAAAACCCTGGTTCCTTGTAAGTCTCTTCAGTGGTATCAAAGTTATTTGCTGGGAAATAGAATCAGTCAGTTTAGGTGATAGCTCTCAGTTGGCATTGTTAAAATCTGATCCTGTCTCTTCTTAGGACAAAATAGGACAGATGTACAAAGAGAGAAAGTGGACTAGCAAACGATAAGAAACTTTAGCATCTGTCTCCGAATTGTGCTATAGTTGCTAGAAGGCCACAAGCACAGCACACAATCCAATTATCCACTCCTGGAACCTTATTTACTCCCCTGGCTCTGGAAAATATTTGGCTAGGCTGTTCTTATTTTCTTCTCTCCATTTGTGCTTGGACAAAAATGTGATACAAAGTATTTTACAAAGATCTGGCTACTTAAAAAATATTTCAGCTTATCTAACTGATAAGAGCAAACAGATGCAAGAGTAGGTTTGTTCTTGTAGATTGCTTTGATCTGCAAAGAATCTGAGTTAAAGAAAGAGAAAGAAAACTGGTAAAAGAATCAATATGGAGGTAGAAATTGACACAGTTGGGGGTAGGGGAGGGGGAAGAAGAGATAACAAGAAACTTAATTTCACAGATTTCAAAAGTTGCTCAGGTAATAGCTACGGAGAAGTGATACCTTATGGTCCATTTTCCTCACCTGGTCTTTTCAGGACCTCCTTTGGGATCAGAAAAAAAATGCAATAGTGTGGTAGTAAACCCCTAGATATCAGCACATAATGGTGGTATTAATAAAGGTAGATGAGAAATTATCCTAAATTCCCTGCCAAATTGAGTAAGTTTCATGCATGAGTAAGTTTCTCAAAAATGAAGCATCCAAAAGGGGTCATAAACAATCCTGTCCTACCAATAGTGACAAATAAAAACAAATTTCCAACATTGCATATTGGAGCACTTCCTCTCAACTGAAACTAGTGCTGATATACTATTTTAGCAAGTTTGTAATCTTGAAAAATCTTTATCAACAATTCCTTTAGTCTAAATACATGAGAAACAACGTGAAGTATCGAGAAATAATGTGAAGCCTGCACTTCAAAAATGTCGTCAGCAGTAGGAGACCCCATTAAGAATGTCATTTGCAAAGCAAATGTCTTGATAAGCAGAGGCACAGCGGAGAATATAAAATATGTTGGAGGTCAGTATTCTGACATATGGGACAGAAAAATGGCTCCTCACTGTCAAGACTGAAAAGAAATTGGGCAGCATTCATAATAAGCATCTCCAAACATTTGAAAACATCCACTGATACAAATTCAAGTCAAAGGAGCAGATTTGTTTTCTAACAAACAGGTCCAACACACTCAAACAGTTGCACAATGCTCTCTAAGGTGCTATAATCATTCACACTGAATGCCTAACAACTTCCCATGAGAATCATCTTTGACTTTGACACAACAAAAACAGGATGGAAAAGACCTCCCAGAAGAACTAAACACAAATAGCTGGATGGCATCAATAGACACCTGTCCCTCACAGGCCTCCTACCCTGTAATGTGCCAGCTTTGGCTCTGGACAGAACATCTGGGAGGTCCATTATGTATTCCGTAGCCTTTATCCTGTCCAACAGACAGCATGAGAACTAACTTGAAGCACTCTAACTTACTCAAGTCCATTCTACAGTTTTTGTCTTTCAAACAGTTTCACAAAACATCTTCACGGGCTAAAAAGACCTTTCCTATCTCCTTTTATTCACTTTGGATTATTTATGATTTCAACAAAAGCAAAAGGTTCAGTACAGCTCATCACAAAATATATTTGGAATAATCAGTTATTTCTTTATTGAATTAAACCGTCGTAAAAATGCATCTCTGACACACAGATAGCCATTGATACTTCACATCTAGTACTATATTCTGTAATTATACAATTACCATGTGGACATGACAGAGCTTCCCCCCCCCAAGCAATTTTAGGAAGTAATATTGATACAAAAAAAACAGTACACCTTCTGCTACTCCCTAAGGTTCCATGATTGTAAAAAATTGTAGGATACAATTGGTTAAGTTATATTCTATTTGTTCTCTTCCATAAAATAATGTGTTCAGGTTTCCTCCCCCTCTCCCCCACCTAAATTTTTTTGACTTGCAAGGTATTCTGTCCAGAGGATACCAAGAATTTCAAGAGTATGCTGCCACCTACTTCCTTCTGGGTAGATTAGGCCTACAAAGTATTTAATACGGTGTTTTTTGTTTTGGCAGAAAACCCATCAGAATCTATAACCTAATTGCAAATGCACACTACTTTGCCAGAGTTTTCCGCCTCTTCCAGAGAATCCTATATATAAGAAGTACTTAAATTCCTTGGAAGTCTTAGTAAAATTTCTCTGTCTAACACTGCCAATTCTGATGGCTGATAAAGCTGCTCTCTCAACCTCCTCTGCTGTTAATGCTGATGCATCCTTTTGGGAGACAGGGAAAGGACACCCTCTGGATCATCTCATGCGAAAATGAAGCTAATTAATATCCTCAAAATAGAACTGTTGCTGGAAAAAATAATGAACAGCAATTAGCAGTACTATGGCAGAAGTATCCTTATGGAGTTACTCTTAAAAAAAAAAAAACACAAGAGCAAACACCACCACCCTGTACTTCATTATTGCCTGAGGATACGGTGTATAAAACATAGATGCATCAGGGAATGCAGTGTGATGACAAATTTTCCTGTATTGCTTACAAGACCCACATTTGCTAAACAAAATACAAGTAAAAATAGACAAACAGCATTAGGAATACATGAAGAAATGCTTGTTTCACCCCAATGTATTGACAATTCTTCAGGAAGCATTTTACCTATATAACTCCTATGATACTGTGAGGGTCATCTGAGAGTGTGATCTAAATTTTAAGAAGGCCAGTCATGCAGGTTTAAAATAGCAGGGTTTTTTTAAGCACTTTGGTACCTAATTTCCAACCCCCCCATACATACAGTTGATTTAAAAAGACATGCAAGTTCCACATTTGGGGCAGCTTCTTTCCTTTCTTCTCCTCCTTGCCTCCAACACCAAATTCCTTGAAAGATTCCAGAGACAAATAAAGTACTAAATTCTAGGTCAAAGAACATCAACATATTTATTTTAAACAAGAGTTCTATGTAACATGCACTTTTATTCAAATTATGAACAATCTGGAAATATTCAAAACATAAGCCAGAGCAGAACAAGATGCTTGGATACAGAGAATACAACCTAGAAAAGGCTCAAAGGGCATGCTTTAAATCCTGCCATGCCCCCGTAAATATTTCCTTTTCTGCCATGGTACAGTACAGGACTTGTTTACGTAACACATCTGCTACTACATAACAAACCACCACATATTAACATTTCTTGACTATATATTTGTTCCATACCCAATTTAACACTAGACTGGAAAAGCTTTCTAACCCTTATTGCGGTCTTCTGCCTCTTGCACTTACAGCCTGTCCTCATCCCAGTCCCACAACCCCCCGTCCCAGTTCTCTCCATGACCCCTCACTTCAGCTCTTGTCCCAGCATCCCTCCCATTGACTTCCCCCGTCCCTCATCCCAGTATCCCCAATCCTTTTTGGCTCCACCTCCCAGTCTCCCCCAACCTACTTGTCCCAGTCTCCTCCATCACCAGTCTCCCAGGCCTGCTCCTCATCCTTCTTCTGCATGACAGTCGCACTGCTTCCTCCTCCTCTTCACTTCCTTGGTGTCAGCAGGGAAACCTGAGACCACAAGGGTTTCCCTGATCTCAGTTTCTGTGTTCAATACCACAGCAGCCCGACAAACAGGAAGAACACTTTGAAGGAATGTCCTGCTCAGCCCCAGCAATCTTGGGCTGGAGCATGCCAAGTGCAGATGTAACGCCGACAGGCCCCCACTCATCAGTGAGCGGAATCAAAGCAGGGACTTCTGAAGCTTAGTGTATGAGCCTCTAATGCATGAGCTAAAAGCGACATGGCTCTTAGCCAAAGCTGTAGCAGACTCATCAATCTCTAGACAAGCAGAGCAGGTCCCTCTCTGAAACATTTAAATATGTTCCTAATGGTGGCTTGTCTTCAAAGCATTCCAATTTTACCATCCTCAGACAATTCTTATATACACATATTACACACACACACACACACATCACTCTCCAGGATTATGGTAACAATAATATTGGTTTAGGGAAGAAAAATATTCATTTCATCTGTTCATGGACAATTTTTCTGTTCAAGGTTCTTTACAAAGAGAAAGCTGAAGCAAACACACAGTGCAATCTCGTTCCTGGAGTATCTTGGATTCAGGAGACAGACATGTGGTACCAGAAAAGTCAATCACAGGCCTAGGCTGAGGATGAATACTATCTCGGTCTTCTCTCAGAAGAACAACAACAAGAGATGCAGATTGCTGAGATAGAAAGCAAAGTGGTGTCCCAGAAACAGAAATCTAATTCTTATTGGAGTTTTTTTGAACAGTCTGATCTCATACACAGAGATGCTTCAGCGATACATAGAGTGAGATGCAGACTTCATATGATCTATCTGGTCCACTGGCAGAAACCTAGCTCTAATTGTATATTCTCTGCTCCCGGAACTGGTGTGTGCAGTTTGTTTTTTGTTTGGTTTTTTTTTTTGGGGGGGGGAGGGCGGGCAGGGAAGGGAAGGGAAAGAGGAGGGAAGAAGATTGTGGGACGACCTTCCTGATTTAGTTTAGGGGATGGTTACTAAAAAGAGTAAGCAAAGCATTAACCTGCTGGGACACAGCGATTCCCTGAAGTCTCAGAGCACTGTTCCTTCCATGGATAACAGACCTGTTCTGGGTGCAACAGTCAATGTGTCTGTGATAAATGAAGAGGAGAGGGGGGAAAGATAGCTCCCTTTTATGGGCACCCAGCCAGCCAGCCACTATAAAATCCCTCTTAGTAGCCGTTCTCTAACTGATCTACCCGTAAAGAGTTAAAAAGTCTCACTGCTATGCATAGGTAAAAGGAGCGAGTTGACACCTGGCTAGAAATTTTTAAAATTGAAACAAGACTCCCCTTTTGTCTGTCTGTCGTGGTTCTCCCAGGGAGAGGTGAAGAGGACAACAGTTATGCTGTAAGAGCTTGGGCCAGGTATAAAAAAAAAATCAAATCAGTATCATACCTAGAAACTACTCATTTAAAACCCCAGATATGTAAGCAGATCAGAAAATGTCTAGGAAGACGCAATTAGGTTTATTCCTTTTATTTTGTTATGTCTTGTGGATTCCCCTGTGCCAACCCCAGGTGCTTTTCTTTTGCTTGTAACCTTTAAGCTGGATCTCAAGAAAGCTATTTTTGGTGCTTAATCATAGTAGTTGCTCTTTTAAAAACTAGCAGTAGCCTGAGTTCCCAAATGTATTTTCTTTCTTTTTTATTTATTAATAAAATTTATTTTTTTTTAAGAACAGAATTGGATATTTGTATCTTAAGAGGTTTGTGCCTATGTTGTTTAATTAGCTGGTGTCAACAGCTGATTTCCATCCCTTTCCCCTCCCCGCCTTCTCAGCTCTTCCCCAGAAGGTGGTGAAAGGGCTTGAGGGTACCCCACAGGAAGAAATTCCCAAGTGCGCTTCCTGGGCTCTCAAAGGGGTTCTGCACTTGGGTGGTGTCAGCATCTCCCAATCCAAGGTCAGAGAAAAGCTGTAGCCTTGGGAGTTTAATAGAAGCCTGGAGTGGCCAGTATTAATTTTTAGAATTCTTGTGGGCCCCCACCTTCTGCACGCAAAGTGCCAGAGTGGGAAATTAACCCTGACAGTGTCGGATGTGGTTTTCATAATAAATAGGAAGAACACAATCAATCTTATCCCAGAGAGAAATTCTCCATGGAGAGCCATGTTTCTATGTGCACTGCCCATCAGTGGGAGATCAACACAAGAACTTACAGGTTTCAGAGTAACAGCCGTGTTAGTCTGTATTCGCAAAAAGAAAAGGAGTACTTGTGGCACCTTAGAGACTAACCAATTTATTTGAGCGTGAGCTTTCGTGAGCGACAGCTCACTTCATCGGATGCTGTCAAGGTTCCTCCCCCACTCTGAACTCTAGGGTACAGATGTGGGGACCTGCATGAAAAACCTCCTAAGCTTATCTTTACCAGCTTAGGTCAAAACTTCCCCAAGGTACAAAGTATTCCACCCGTTGTCCTTGGAATGGCCGCTACCACCACCAAACTAATACTGGTTACTGGGGAAGAGCTGTTTGGACGCGTCTTTCCCCCCAAAATACTTCCCAAAAACTTGCACCCCACTTCCTGGACAAGGTTTGGTAAAAAGCCTCACCAATTTGCCTAGGTGACTACAGACCCAGACCCTTGGATCTTAAGAACAATGAACAATCCTCCCAACACTTGCACCCCCCCTTTCCTGGGAAATGTTGGATAAAAAGCCTCACCAATTTGCATAGGTGACCACAGACCCAAACCCTTGGATCTGAGAACAATGAAAAAGCATTCAGTTTCTTACAAGAAGACTTTTAATAGAAAATAGAAGTAAATAGAAATAAAGAAATCCCCCCTGTAAAATCAGGATGGTAGATATCTTACAGGGTAATTAGATTAAAAAACATAGAGAACCCCTCTAGGCAAAACCTTAAGTTACAAAAAAGATACACAGACAGAAATAGTTATTCTATTCAGCACAATTCTTTTCTCAGCCATTTAAAGAAATCATAATCTAACACATACCTAGCTAGATTACTTACTAAAAGTTCTAAGACTCCATTCCTGGTCTATCCCTGGCAAAGACCAGCATACAGACAGACACAGACCCTTTGTTTCTCTCCCTCCTCCCAGCTTTTGAAAGTATCTTGTCTCCTCATTGGTCATTTTGGTCAGGTGCCAGTGAGGTTACCTTTAGCTTCTTAACCCTTTACAGGTGAGAGGAGCTTTCCCCTGGCCAGGAGGGATTTCAAAGGGGTTTACCCTTCCCTTTATATTTATGACAAATGCATACTGTGGAAACTGCAGAAGACATTATATATACACAGAGACCATGAAACAATACCTCCTCCCACCCCACTCTCCTGCTGGTAATAGCTTATCTAAAGTGATCATCAAGTTGGGCCATTTCCAGCACAAATCCAGGTTTTCTCACCCACCCATCCCCCTCCAAAAACCACACATTAATATTACCAGCAGGAGAGTGAGTTTGTGTGTGTGGTTTTTGGAGGGGGGTGGGTGGGTGAGAAAACCTGGATTTGTGCTGGAAATGGCCCAACTTGATGATCACTTTAGATAAGCTATTACCAGCAGGACAGTGGGGTGGGAGGAGGTATTGTTTCATGGTCTCTGTGTATATATAATGTCTTCTGCAGTTTCCACAGTATGCATCCGATGAAGTGAGCTGTCGCTCACGAAAGCTCATGCTCAAATAAATTGGTTAGTCTCTAAGGTGCCACAAGTACTCCTTTTCTTTCTACAAGAACTTACGTAGAGAATTCATTTTCACAGAGTGGCTACTGCACCTGGAAATCTCTCACACATTGTTATTCAATTTGGTGGGCTGGTGATTGACCTCTCTTATGTGGAAAGAGTAAATAAAACATGTTCTGTAGCCTCAGGACCCAGAATGTGAGGTGGTGAATTCTCTCTTGCAAAGCTGGGCAAGGTCCCTGCTATAGGTCTTCCCACTATTCCGCAGGACAATACAAAAGATAGGAACAAGAATGACACGTGGAGGATAGGTCAATGGCTATTAGCCAAAATGGTCAGGGATGTAATCCCTTGCTCTGGATATCCCTAGCCTCTGATGGCCAGAAGCTGGGAACAGATCACTCTTTATTCACTCTGAAGCACCTGGCATTCACCAGTCAGAAGGCAGGATACTGGACTAGATGAACCATTGGACTGGCTCAGTGTGGCCATTCTTATATTCTTAAGGATTACTGTTCATGCCTTTCTGGCTGAAGAGGCTTTGGCTCTGAGGTTTGAGTAACCAAAAATTGGATCTTCCATTGTCTCTTCCCTCACAGAGGAGGTCTGCTATTGCAAGCTCAATCTTCCATCCAAGACAAAGACAGGTTTAAAATGAATACTTTGATGAAGTGATCATAGCTTTCACGGACCCCAAAAGAGAAGCCAACAGATATGACTTACTCTACAGGCTGGTGCCAAATCTACACCAAATCATGTTAAAAAAGGTGGGGGGAGTTCATATGCAGCAGCACTAATGCAGATTTTGTTGTACAACAAAATAAAGGACTCAGGCAGTCAGCACAGAGGTGGCTGATCTCCTGCCTGCTGAAAACCAGAGCTCCTTAGAGCTGCATAGGGGCTCCACTTAGGAAAGGAGTAGATCTGGTAGATTCCCATTATATACAATCACCAATCATTTTTCCTCATGAGATGATAGCATAGTATCTGCAGGAGTTACTTAAGCTTCAATAACAGCTTCAGAACTCCTATAGTGTGAGGCAACACAGGCAAAGGGGGGAAAAATTACTCTCCCCAGTGGATCTCCTCAGTGTACAATCAGTTCACATGCACAGTGCATTGACAACAGGATTTAATTCAACTCAGAATTGTTATGGAAGTAACAAAGACAACAAACAGTGACCTTCTAATGCTATCTCTAAAGAATCTTTTTTTCAGGGCATAACCATACTTAAAGCAAAGTCAATGGTTTATTTCAGGGATGAGATTCAGCACACAGGCTGACCTAAATTCTGACATATTAAGTTTAAATAAATGTTTAGTCAAGCATTTATCTTTCCTTGTGTCTCTGATCCTAGCTAAATACCAGCCATCTTTTGGTGCATAGAATCTCTTCCTCCTATTCTATTTGAAATCCAGACTTCATTCTCCAAGCAATGATTCTAGCTGATTGATTACCTGTCTGATTAAAAATAAAGTCCAATACCACCATATTTCAGCCAAAATGAAATGCAGCAGTCTGACGTTACCTCCATGAAATAAAAATAGCCCAACTAATAATAATATTTTAGCAGATTTTCTTTAAAAAAAGCTCTATTAACCCCAGAGTAATGACCATACTTAGCACAAGGATACATTTAACCCAACAGATCAAGTTATCTATGGACTTAATAATAAAATTAAATTAACCTTTAACTATTTCTGAAACTGTCTCAGTTATTAAAGATAAAAGGAGCTGATAGACTCTGCTGAATTTTTATAGGCAGATATCCTCCATTTTAGAATTTTAATTAGCAATAAATATTACATTTATAAAAGGTTATCTTCCATACTCCTGTGTTGCCCGTAAATTATAAATTTACTCCTAACATTCTCCAAAAAAATGTATATTCCAGTTTTATTGATAAATGTTGTCAAGTTTAAAGGGTTCTTTGATTAATCTAATTAACTTTAATAAAAAAGCACTACACATTAATACATATATTATGAAATTATTGTGAAACATCCGCACCCCCAATTTTGTGGAAAATGGGATCCACACCCAATTCTGAACATTATAGCATGGCTGGGGTTTTTTTTTTCTGGTATTGAGTGTCCAAGAACTGTAGACAATATTAGGCATCTTCATTAATTATCTGGAAGAGGTAAAGACCATGACTATTATAACTAGCACTCTTAATTTTGTCTGGCATACTAAATTAGGAGGTCTAGTAAATTCCAGTGAGGAGAGAGAATACACAGATGATTAAAAGAGGTTCGAGATATGGGTAGGAAATAACAGGATTCAACCTGGATAAATGTTTTGAAACATTCATGGGAGGGATTTCTTTGGGAAACATTAGTGCTAGAACACACAGTCATTAACAACGGACAGAAAAGTATACATGAGCTTGCATTGTGATACGATTTATTCTGGCATGCTTGTACAGTGATATGTCACAGAACAGAATGATACCTAGCAAATAGCATACTGAGTCAATCCAACAGGAGAAAAAATATTTACAATACAAAAACATTTAGTGAATTCAGAAAAGAGCAATAAAGCAAGATGGAGAATTTTGATAAGTCTACAAGTATTTGAAAGGAGTAAGCAGCAGGGGAGCAAGTCTGATTGTTTAAGGTGGACCAAGAGATTATCTCTAGGCATAACGTGATGAAATTAAGCAAGGGAAAATTTAGAATGAATATGAGGTGGAATTTTCCGATGTTGAGCTAAATAGCCCTCTTTTGTACAAGTCCCCATTGGAGAAGGTCAGGAAGGAAGAAAAGCCCACTGTGTTCTCATTGCAGCAGTTCTCCCACATATTTCCATTTGAAAGGGAGAGAGAGTTCTCACACCTTTCAAAGTAGAGGTTCAGGCCGCCGAATGTACAAATCTCAGGAGGTTCCCTGGAGGAAAGGGCCATGTGTTCAGGGGTCCTGTACCTCAGCATCTACCCAAAAACTACCCGCTCCACTATGTTTCCAGAGTAGGCATGCTACCACCAACTCTCCCGGCCTGGCTCCAGTGTAAAAATGCTACCCTTGCTGAACCCCCATCTCCACCAATTAAGAGGATTGCTACATTCTGGAGTAGCATTTAACAGTTAATGCAGCCTGAGGCATAGAGGAGAATTCTCCAATTCTGATCCCTAAGTCATCACAACGAAGCTTCTATGTTCAAATTTCCTATTCTCTTCATCCCTCATATTCTTAACCTGGGAACAGTTATATGATGGATAGCACATTTAGACCTGGGCGCCGTGGGGTGGAAATAATATTAACACTATTCACAATTGTCTTAGGTTAGATTTTATAACTAGAATACAACACAACTCAAATTTCATAGGCTGCATGTTTAAGTCTGGCAGTCAAAACAGAAAAGAAGTCAAAAGTTTAAAATATGCACATGTGCACATAAATGTCCCCAGTGCCCATTATTAGTTCTATCATGCAAATGCCTGAAAATAGAACTAAAAAATGACAGTTAACTGTACATATGCAAATACACTAAAGGTATTATCCTAATCATTTCCCAACTTCTATTCTTACGGTATGAGATATTTTATGGATGCTCTCATCATTATGGTCCTTATATATTTTGTTTTAATTCATTTCTTGTTTCACTAGTTTTATGCATTTGGTCATATTGAATCATCTGCAGAAATACACACTTTAGTTAGATTGTTTATTATTTGTGCTACTGTATTAACGCTAAGAATTGTTTAATCATTACTAAAAAGAACACAAGTTCATGATATGAATATATTATATATGCTTCCTTTTCTTATGCACTTTTTACCTGTATCTACTCTTGAAGAATTGTGTATTTATTACAATAATAAATATAAATTGAAAAACTGAACAGCATACTAGGAAATATATAGCAGGAAACAATCATGCACTTGCAGGAGAGGAGATTATATAATGTGATCAAAGACGACATTTTCCATCTCTCATTTTTGTAATTATCTCACAAAGGGTCTCTAATGACTTTTCTGATTCAACCTCATGGACTCTTCCATTCTCCTTGACCGTTTTAACTTTCAATATCACTGATCACTTCCCTTCTCATGGACAACCAGGCACTCCCCCTCTATATACTGTGTCTGCAAACTGAATGATCTTCCAGTCCCAAAATGACAGACCTCCACCCTCTTCTCCTACATGACCCACTTCATCCATGCCTAAAAGCTCTCATTGCCCAGTGGCCTCTTGACCTCCATTTCACAGAGGACAGGAGAATTAGTCCAGGACAAGTATAAATAAAAATCCCTTTGAAGGCCTCAGTCATGCAACTCTTTCCATATAGCCACACTGCTGTTCCTGCCTGGAGACCAACTGACTGCAGTGGAGCTGCACACAGGTGCAGTGTTGCACCAGTATGCAAAGATCCCGATCCAGGAAATCAATTAAGCACATGCTTAACTTTAAAGATGAAATGAGTATATTGAATTTAGTTCACAGATTCATACATTTTAAGGCCAGAAGGTACCATTGTGACCTTCGCCAAAATGTTTCCGAGAGCATATCCTTTAGAAAAACACCCTGTCTTGGCATAAAATTGCCAGTGATAAAAGATCCACCACAACCTTTGGTAAATTGTTCCACCATTATAAATATTACACTTTATTTGCAGTCTGAGTTTCTCTAGTTTCAAATTTCAGCCATCAGATCACGTTAGACTGAAGAGCCTGGTATTAAATAGAACTGTTCATGTACTAAGCATGTCCCTGGATCATGGCTTAATGCAGGATCATGGTGGAAAGAGGGTGAAAATTTACATCTCCCAGTGCTTCTTACCTCATTTGTATCAATTTCATGGGGTGAAATTCATCCTTGTGCAGACAGTCAACACATAGCTTATATTTAAGTCACATTTAAGCCGCTTTAGTAGGGCATAGGCCTTGTGGACTCAGTTAAATTTCACCCTTAGAAGATCATCAGGGCATGGAACACTCTTTATATTTGTGTGCATGTCATGGAGCCCGTAGTCCTTCAAGGAGAATATTGCTGAACTTGTAAACTACACCTGGTAGAAGATGCATTAACCAATTAAGGATGGAACAGCTGAATATTATAAGAAAACTGCCTGAAAGGGATAAGGAGGAATCTACTCAGATAGAAAAGGAGATCCCAGGTGAGAGAAAGGAAGAGAATTCTCTCCCAGCAGGAGGCCTGGACCACAGGAAGAAGTGTAGACTTCTGTAGGGAAGGAGCCCCGAGTTAAGGCTTGGAGATAACTGTGGGAGTCCAAAGAAAGACTGTCAAAACCCTGGAGAAAGAGACAGTAGGGGACCTCTACTTATTAGCTTGGGAAAAAGACCTTGTGAGTGCCTTTGAAGAGGTTCCACAGTATGGGGTTGGCTGTGGCTGGAGACTTGAACCACAGGAGTAGAGCTAACTGTTGTGGTGGGCCCATGGAACAAGGGGATCATGCATCCAGGGAAGCAGTCCTGGGATTGGTGTTCCAGAAGTGAAACAATGAACAGAAAAGATTCATAGGGAGTGGGGTAGGCTGCTGTGGGGGACCCGTGAGTTACAAGAAACAAATCATAAAAGTAAATAAAAGAGTCTAGCAGGCAAAAGTCTGTAGAGTCAGCACTCTGATAAAAATGAGAAAACTGAGTTGAGACCAGGAGGGATGAAGGACCTTTTGTTTATGCCAGCTGGGACATTGGAGTACCCTGGAAAGGGTTTGACCTTCATGTGACTTGGCTGGAATGCTGAGCCACAGATGACATAGTGAGAGACAGATAGCCTGTAGGAGGCACTGGAGCAGAAGATACTGCCAACATTATGTATTGATGAAAGGGGGTACTCTAAGGGTATGCACTTCCGACAACAGCACAATACCGCTGAGCACACCGAATACATACATTAATGTTTCTAATGGTAATTCAGAATATTTTTATATTCTTGCACCAGTAAGTGGTTGTTCATTTTTGATCTATAATACAGTAATTCCTTTGCTACTCCGACATACGGATATAATATACAGTAACTTTTGTTTCTAGGAACTCAGTGAATGCAGTGAGAAAGAACACAGTCCACTTCTTTTGACCTTTCGGATTTCATGTCTTTTCAGATCTTTGCTCTTGGAATTTCTTTAATATATTTTCATTGGACCAAAGTATTTTCTCTGTATATTTTGAGACCAGCTACTCCACGTACACTTTATTAAACTGGAAACGATTTAACAAGCAACATGTGAAATCAAGTATATAAAGTTCAAAGAGGGGACCCAATTTGTGGGAGGTCAGGTCTCCAATACAGAGCTATGTGTATCACTTAGTAGAGTGCACACAGGCAAACACTGTGTGTTTTAATACAGCTAAATGTAAATGTATACATCTAGGAACAAAGAACGTGGACCATACTTACATGACGGGGGACTCTCTATCCTGGGAAGCAGTGACTAAGATTTGAGGGTGATGATGGATAATCAGCAAAACATGAACCCCCAGTGCGACACACTGGCCAAAAGACCTAATGTGATCCTCAGATGCATGAACAGAATCTCAAGAAGGAGTTGAGAGGCTATTTTATCTTTGTATTTGGCACTGGTATGACTGCTCCTGGCTTACTGTGTCTAGTTCTGATGCCCACAATTCAAGAAGAATGTTGATAACTTGGAGAAGATTCAGAGAAGAGCCACAAGAATGATTAAAAGGATTAGAAAATATTCTTTACGGTGCTAGACTCAAAGAGCCCAGTTTAGTTAGCTTAACAAAGAGAAGACAAAGGGATGACTTGATTACAGTCTATAAGTACCTTCATGAGGAAGAAATATTTAACAATAGGCTCTTAAATCTAGCAGAGAAAGGCATAACATGACACATGGCTGGAAACTGAAGCTAGACAAATTCAGACTGGAAATAAGCCATGCATTTTAAACAGTGAGAGAAATTAACCATTGGAACAATTTATCAAGGGTCGGGATGGAGTCGCCATCACTGACAATTTTTAAATCAATAGCCTTAAGTTTTTTCTAAAATACAGGTTATAGGAATAATTTTTGGAATGTTCTGTGTCCTCTGCTATATAGGAGGTGAGCATAGATGATCACAGTGGTCTCTCCTGGACTTGAAATCTATGAATATATATGTAAACATATTATTTGTTTTAGGACTATAGAACAGTTCAATCTATTCATTTGACAGGTATGTGTTTTATGGACGTTTCCCTTTCAGTTCACATAATTTTTTTTTAAAGTGCCTGATCCTGTGACTGTTCCCTATGCATACCTATTACATTCAGTGGGAGATTAATTGTGCTGTATGATGACAGGAACAAATATAAATAGTTACTTATTAATGTGAGCTCCAGTGTGCTACTCAAACAATTTACAAAAGAGTTTTCTGCCCCACACATATTACTGCTTAATTTTTTTTAAGTGACATTTTCTATTCCATTCCTAGTCGATACATTGGGTATGACAACTACTTCTTAGTGACAGGAAAGTGCTAGAGAAAGTCAAGAAGAGAAGACGTGCTATGCCTTAGTCGTAACCCATTCTCATCCACAGAGGATGTCTGAAAACTATCACAACAAAGCATATTAATATATTTAAAGACCCACACTTACTATATGTGAGAATGGGTGAGAATATTCCCCCATCTTCAATATCCCATTTTGCTAAAACAGATCATAAGCTTCAATAAGGTCCCATTTACCTTGTATTCTGTTCACTTTTTAACTTTTCATTGGCTGAAGCTGGAGCAAACATCAGTGAAACAGGCAGCAGAGTCTTGCAGGAAAACTTAAAGGTGAGGATATAAAACATTCAGGGAAGCTCAAACTGAAACAATATGTAATTTCATGGGGCACTTCCTTATAGCCATCATTCTTGTTACCAATACATTGCCTATTGACTCCTTTACCAACAATTTGGTGTCTCCTAAAACAATTTGCATGCATCTTTGTTCATATCATAACAATGAAGTCATATTTTCAATTCCAAATCTCTATTTCTATAGCTAAATGACATTATGATTGAAATACAACACTGCACTTGGGGAAACATCACCACAGTTTCAATATTTTCAGATATCTCCACATGCTTTGTAAGGACCTTAAACATTTCAATACTCAGGGATATTAGTTAACTATATTAATTGATGATTCTTCTTTGTGGCATATTCACACAAAATAGGTCATTAAGTCATAGTTTATTCAAATGCTTTCCTGCTACTCAGAAGCAATCATAAAAACTAACATGAAAGCGTCCTTAAAAGTAATCAAAAGCAAAAGTGTATGGTAAACTTTACTGAGAAATACAATGATCAGCCTGACAAAATTAAGCAGCCGGATGGTGAAGTTATCACAAATTCTTTTTCTTTACAAGTTAAGCAAATACAAGAAAAGCAGGGAAAAATAGAGCATCCGTTACAGCCTGAAGTTTCATTTAAAAACACTTCCTTTTCCACATAGTATGAGTAGATTTATCATCACCTCTTTGACCTGTGAGCTATTTAATTATGTATAAACTACTTCACAGTCAATAATTTACAGGTTTTAATAGAAATATTAAGTGACTTGAAGGGTATTGCATTAGTAAGAAGCTGTCAAAAACAGGACCTTCATCTTATCAGTAGGATCTTTTAAAACAAAAAGTGTGTTTTAATTTTCTAGAAAAGCAATTATGAAAGAAGTTTTAACATATATCACAATGGAGTTACAGATTAAAACACATACAAATTCAGCATTCCAAGTGGTATTACAAATCCACCCATATTAGATAAAATGGCTATCACTGTAGTTATAGCTTGCCCTCAAAAATAATGGTAAAATACAGGTATATGGCTATGCACATCCAATACCACCTAGTCTCATTTTCAAAATTGTGTTAGGTACTGCAGACAGATTGCTATTCCATTTCCTTCACTCAGACTGCAATATGTAGTGGCATAAAGAAAAAGAGCAATTAGGATTGTGCTTATAAGTTAAGTATGGCTTTTGTAATGTTATACCACTTCCACTGGTTGTCATGTTTCCACAGCAATGAATGCTCATAGATTAGTAAAATCAATGTGTTAGGACATGAAACAGTGTTGTGGGGAATAATTCAAACCCTGCTCTTGTATATATTTTAAAGGGCGTATTTAGGTGTATACACTTAAACATTTTCATTAGGAGTTGTTAAAAAGCCTTTTCTATTCAAGACAGTTCCGTCTAGATTAATATTTTGTCTCTGGTTGCTGTGACATGGCCATTTTGGAAGTTGTGTTAGAGTGACCCACAATATCCAGAAACCATCATTTCTAATAGAAACAGCAATCACCTAGGAGACCATTCAAGTTGGCCAAATGCAGAATATCCTGATAACCTTGATGATAAATGTCAATATTCCATGCAATCTTCATCCATTTGGTAGGCAGTGCTGAGGTAGCCTCAAAACAACTGAAATGTGGGTTCACTATAGATGCGGATATGAAATGCCTAGATCTTTTGAGTCTAGCAACATTACACTGTACTTCTTGCTGGGATGGAAATACCAAGAAAATAGTGTGGCCAGAACCCAAATATGCAAAATACAAAAAAATAATTGCGTGGGAACTTTTTGAGTCTCAGAAAAGGAGTGACTTTGCTTCACTTCATACTTTGCATGAAGGCTGAAGGTAGGTTTTTTGTTTTTTTAAATTACCTAGACTTAAGAATGGTAAGAATCCATGAATTAGCATATGCATGTTTACTGTACTTATTGCATTAAATTTGAAAAAAAAAATTAAAAAGTTCAGGGGTATCTCAAAATTACTTTGAAAACCAGTCCCATCACTCTCCTTTTTCCTTACCAAAGATATCCCTAAAAAACACAACTTGAAAACCATGGTACATTCTTTTGGACATGCCATTGGTCATCTTATAAATCTATTTTTAAATATTAATAGTGAAAAATTTAATTAACCTGGCAACTGGATGACTCAGAGCTTTGACAACAGGAATGGAGGCTCCTCCAGATCTACTTTTATTGCCCGCTTGCGTGTCAGACTTCAGAAACCATTCTAATTTCCCAACAACTGAGAGTGACCTACCAACAGCGGAAAAGCCAGTCAGACTCTGATGAGCTTAAAACCAAGAGATACTAAAAGTATATGGTTGAACAGACAGAGCCCAATAATAATGTTCTACAACCAGTAACTTTATTGCTGTGAATTCTACAACTTTTACTTTTATAGACACTTTATCTAGATCTATTTTGAAATTTGGAACCACAAAGGGGAATGAAGGGAAAACCCATTTCCTTCCTTAATATATATATAATAAAATAATAAATAATAATAATAATATAATTACAAAGTTACACATTTTTCTTGTGCTGATGTAGCAGAAATTCCCAGGTTCTACCAAGCAGCCTTCCTGAATGCTATCAGTAGTACAAACTGCAACCGCTGTCTGATATCTCATCTGAAAAATATCAACAATGTCCTCTGAACACATTTCCATGCCTTATAGTATTCAAGGAGACAACTATCTTTCCACAGTATATTCCCTTGATGGGTATCCTGTATGGGATTGAGCTCTAGAAGATAAGTGAGAAAACTACTTATATCAGTACTGGGTACATATAGTACAGGAAGAGCGGGCTGATTTACTTATGAAATATTGGGTAGAGATTTTTTTTCCTCCCTTCATTGAGCTATAGATAGAAATTGTATGTGATAAATGCATATAAAGCAATTTGTTTGTGTAGAATCTAGTACTGTGATATAGCAGCACACAGAATCAAGATCAAACAGAAAAAGCTATCAAAGGAAAAACTCATTGTGTCTCATTATCACCTAATAAAGGTTCAAAGAACTCATAACACCACTGCAAACTAGGGAGAAAATCACTGAAGACATGAACAGATTAAATGATGAAGTTGTATGAGACTACATAGTAAACCATTAGGGAAGTGAACAGTTATTTAGTCCAAAGACAACTGCACAGATATTGTTGTAGGACTAATACAAGTAGGCTCAATCCCAGCAGGCACAAGTTCATTAAA
Source organism: Eretmochelys imbricata (assembly GCF_965152235.1). NCBI lineage: Eukaryota > Metazoa > Chordata > Testudines > Cheloniidae > Eretmochelys > Eretmochelys imbricata. The sequence goes on from NC_135572.1 coordinate 150,272,823, forward strand.
GAAAAGAACCATATTTGTTTATTGCTAGAGGGGAGCACACAAACAGCAACACAAGTATCAGGAGGTGAAATGCCACATTCACTCAGAATCAGTTCCTGAACCAGAAGGAGTCAAACTTTTATGGGAAGAGCTGCATCCTCTGAAGATGACAACCTACATGGATTTTTTTTTTAATTTTTCTACTAAATCCTTGGTGACAAGAACTCATCTAAAATCAACACACTATACAGGAAGGGTATTTCCCCTGTCCTACTTAATGCTATGTCTAAAGGCAAGATATGATGTTCCGAGTCAACAAGTCATTGTTTAAACATTTTTAGCACCATATTAAACTGAATAGTAAAACACAAGTTAAAGTAAGCAAGATCAATAGAACCATAGGGGCATTTTGGTAAAATACTGAAAAGTTTATCATCCTCCCCCCATCCAAAACTGCAAAAGAAATCATATGAAAACCACTGTACTTCACAGGACACCCATTTTATTTATTGGGTTAGCCTGACTACTTATGATGAGTATGTATGAAGAAGCAAGTGAAATATCTGAGTCCAGAAATATTATGCAAGCAGTACCAATTAAATATCAAATTCTGTTAAGTATTAACATATTTGCTGTATATTTATGGTATACTATATTTGGGTGCTTGTTCATAAAAAAAACAACAAAAAAAAAACCAATTTGGTTAAAAGTAGTAAAACTATTAATAATTACAGATATTGAGAAATCATAGTTAAAATAATCCTTTTGCAGTTACACCACTATTTAAATTAGTTAAGGAATGCCAGAATCCCTCAGTTATCAGCAAAAAAGTATGAAAAACAGAAGCTTTGTGTGCATCTCAGCCATCTCTAATTACCGTGTTCTGTAGTAATATTTTTATGTAAATATAATTTCTACATGCTGTACCTATTTAAGTTTTAAAATAAATTGCTGAATTTAAATGACAAGATAGTCATAATCTGTATTTCCATCATATTTCAGGTAAAATTTATTATCATCGGATATTCACAAAATCTGAATGGTGAGGAGTAGGTGCCAGGAAAAAAAAATCAATATATTTTTCACTGATGGAATCTCAAAGGATAGTATGAAGTCTTTAAATATCTTAGCCTCATAATCATAAAACTCTTGCAATAGAAGGTCACTGTGAATCAAACAGTCGCACTTAATCAAGTAGCAAAACCCAAAAGGTGTGTGTTTGATAAAGTGATTTTGTTCACAAAAGAAATACTTAAAAAGGCAGAAGATGCACAGAAAGAGACCTTAATAGTAGATGCATAATCTTGTGCACTATGTTCTACGATGCATAAATTACCAATACAATTAACTGTTGGTAATGCATGTTTTATTGCAGAAATTTAACAAACCAACTTATAGAATTGCCTGCTTTAAAACACACTTCTACTATAACAAATTATTTATTACTTAAAGCAACCCCATCACACTAATCACCAATAAAATGGAAAAGTATGTATGTCAACCACCTGTATACATGGGAACTAAAAATATTGAGAGTATAATTTCTGTGTAACCAGATTGTAAAATCCAGCCTGACGAATACAAATGCACTTCTGTGTTTTTAGAATAGGCTTTGGCAGGCCCTGCTTAGCTCAACTATTGCTTGAATTTTACATCACCCCACAATAGGTATTTGAATTTTTTTTTTTTTTAAAAGAAGCTGTTTAATAGCAACCCATGGGCACATTATACAACGGCACAATCCAAAAAATGTCTGCCCCATGAAGATACTCAAACATACATACTCCTCCTACTGTTTCAAGCCAGTCACCATTAGCATCAAAATACTGTAGAAACATAGGCCAATACTTTAAAAGGTGGGTGGGTCTAAAGTCTGAATCCATATTTAGGCCAGATTTTCAAAGGTGCTGAACACCTGCAGCTCCTCCTATGGATAATAAGAGCTGTAGGTTCTCAGAACCTTGGGCCGGGGGTGGGGGGAGAGAAATCAGCCCACTTATTTAGGTAGCTAACTTCAAGTGCACACATTTGAAAATTCTGGCCAATCTGAATGTTTTGACCTAAATCCTTTAGTTCTGGGGAGTTTATATTATACTATTTTAATTGAGAGAGAACTTCATCTTGAATTTATGCTACTTCTGAAAACATTAACTCCTGGTACAAAGAGGTCAAATTCATTTTCAATCAAATACACAAAGAGTTGATGTTTAGCTACAAACTAGTGCATGATTGCCACTAACCTTCAGGATCAAGGAGTTTCTCAATACCCAAGTGCCGTTTGGCAGTGTTGAAGGCATGGTCTAACCGTTTTACAGCTGACTGTTGGCAGGCCACACTGTTCCAATCAAACAGATCTGGCCTAAGGGGGGGGGGGGGGAAAGAGAAGAAAAAAAGAAAAGCACAATTATCACTCAATTTTTATTTCCCTGTGACATTTAATTTAATTCTAGATTTTGATGGTTTCCGACAACAAATTTTATATAAAAATACATAAATCTCAGCAGAATACAATGATGTAAATTCAACCAAACAAGTCAGCTGATCAGTGAAGCAGTAGAGTGCAATTTAAGTGTTTCATAAACAGAGGCAGAACCACTAAGATTGAATTACAGTTTAGATATACAATCTACGGCCTTGTATGATCACTTGTAGCATTTACAATATAAATATTTTTAATACTTTGCTAGCCTTGATATTTCAAGTAAGAGGTATCCATGGAAATCTGAATTTCTTATCAGGCACACTAGAAAAGAAAGTTTAACCTGGTATACTGAAGTTTAATCACTGTGCATATAATATGGAGAAACACAACACAATTACATTATTTATGACCTGTATATATACACAATGTTCTAAAATCAAAGAGTTTAAATACAGAATTTTACTTTGGAATAAATCAGAAAGGCTATCTGCTAAAGTAAAAAGCCTGTGAGTGGGGTTGGCATACGTAATTGTGTTATTTAATAAATAAAGGGAAATTTCAATTTCAAAAAGTCTCTCCAGTTAGAATCCTTCTGAAGGCAAAGCAGTAGGCTATGTTTTAGTGAAACAAAAATCTATATCCTACTGAAATGGCCTCAGCTAAGCAGAGGCAACGGATACTAATTATTCAGTTACCTATACTCTGATGTTTTTCTGGGTAGGAAAAGGGTGATTTTCATGGTCGCTCAAAAGCGGCACTATAAATTGATAAAACTACTGAACTGTGTGTGTGAGTGAGTGTGTGTATTTAATGTGCCTGTCACTGTATATAATTGACCTGACAATTATACAAATATCAGTAAACAGAAGGCAAATGAGCTCCTAAAGAGACATCTCTCTCCCCAAATATGAGATTTCACCTTGCATACAGTACTGGTTGCTTATCCTTATAAGTTTAAGGATAAGCCTTATGAATTTGCATGATGGCAACAGTAAATTTGGGTGAAACTTGGATGATGGCATCAATGTGGTTACTGTATCAATATATTGACATGGAATTTTTTCATACGTCCACATTTGTAGTCTGAACACTTTAGATCTCTCTACTGTTGTTTTGTACAGGCTTTAATGTTAAAAGTCAATCACATTTACCCAATGCTTTCAGGAGCAGGCTCTAAGTACAAAAAAAAGTGTGGAGGCTGAGATCTCTACAGTGGCATACACTGAAGGCTGAGGGTTTTGTTGCATGGAGAGAAATTTGCAGCCTACATGCATGTGGTAATCAGTGGTACATATGGGTCAGAATTCTGTACTTCACCTTACTTGATGCTTTCTGTGTGTTTCAAAGTTTTCACCACATGAGCAACTGTATGTGTCATTTGGAGCACATTTTAACTGTTACCTAATAAAGTTTGCTTGGGTTAATTAAAAACTAAGTTTATAGGACACTGAATACAGCACTTAAACATGCACTTCCCTAATCAGGTTTCAGAGGGGTAGCTGTGATAATCTGCATCAGCAAAAACAAAAGCTTATGCCCAAATAAATTTATGGGTCTCTAAGAAAAGGAGTACTTGTGGCACCTTAGAGACTAACCAATTTATTTGAGCATGAGCTTTCGTGAGCTACAGCTCACTTCATCAGATGCATACCGTGGAAACTGCAGCAGACTTTATATATACACAGAGAATATGAAACAATACCTCCTCCCACCCCACTGTCCTGCTGGTAATAGCTTATCTAAAGTAATCTTCAGGTTAGGCCATTTCCAGCACAAATCCAGGTTTTCTCACCCTCCACCCCCCCACACAAATTCACTCTCCTGCTGGTGATAGCCCATCCAAAGTGACAACTCTTTACACAATGTGCATGATAATGAAGTTAGGCCATTTCCTGCACAAATCCAGGTTCTCTCACTCCCTCACCCCCCTCCAAAAACCCACCCCCATACACACACAAACTCACTCTCCTGCTGGTAATAGCTCATCCAAACTGACCATTCTCCAAGTTTAAATCCAAGTTAAACCAGAACATCTGGGGGGGGGGGGGGTAGGAAAAAACAAGAGGAAATAGGCTACCTTGCATAATGACTTAGCCACTCCCAGTCTCTATTTAAGCCTAAATTAATAGTATCCAATTTGCAAATGAATTCCAATTCAGCAGTTTCTCGCTGGAGTCTGGATTTGAAGTTTTTTTGTTTTAAGATAGCGACCTTCATGTCTGTGATTGCGTGACCAGAGAGACTGAAGTGTTCTCCGACTGGTTTATGAATGTTATAATTCTTGACATCTGATAGCTCACGAAAGCTCATGCTCAAATAAATTGGTTAGTCTCTAAGGTGCCACAAGTACTCCTTTTCTTTTTGCGAATACAGACTAACACGGCTGTTACTCTGAAACCTGTCATTATGCAAGGCACTGCATTTAGCCGTATGGAGTGGAAATCTATCAACTGCATGAAAAACCTTGCACAGATACAGACAGACATCATCTTCCTTTCCAAATGCAAACAGATGGACATCGTACCAAAAGGACTGAAGGTAAAAAATCCATTACAATCTACATACCACACAGACTATGCTGACAGCTTGTGCCACACGCTCTCAAAGAAACTGCGGAATCACCTGATCAACATCCTCTACAGCAAACAGGGAAAGATTAAGAATGAGCTCTCAAAAATGGATACTCTCATAAAAAACCAACCTTCCACACAAACTTCCTCGTGGCTGGATTTTACTAAAACTAGACAAGCCATTTACAACGCACACTTTGCTTCTCTACAAAAGAAAAAGGACACTAAACTTTCTAAACTACTACATGCTACAAGGGGCCACAGCAATGGTTCCCTCAACCCACCTAGCAATATTGTTAACCTATCCAACTATACTCTCAGCCCAGCAGAAGCAGCTGTTCTATCCCGGGGCCTCTCCTTCTGCCCCTCCACCCCCACGAACATGATACAGTTCTGTGGTGACCTAGAATCCTATTTTCGACGTCTCCGACTCAAGGAATATTTCCAAAATACCTCTGAACAACATACTAATCCACAGAGGTCTCCCTACCAACACTACAGAAAGAAGGATTCTAGGTGGACTCCTCCTGAAGGTCGAAACAGCAGACTGGACTTCTACATAGAGTGCTTCCGCCGACGTGCACGGGCTGAAACTGTGGAAAAGCAGCATCACTTGCCCCATAACCTCAGCCATGCGGAACGCAATGCCATCCACAGCCTCAGAAACAACTCTGACATCATAATCAAAAAGGCTGACAAAGGAGGTGCTGTTGTCATCAAGAATAGGTCGGAATATGAACAAGAGGCTGCTTGGCAGCTCTGCAACACGAGTTTCTACAAGCCATTACCCTATGATCCCACTGAGAGTTACCAAAAGCAACTACAGCATTTGCTCAAGAAACTTCCTGAAAAAGCACAAGATCAAATCCGCACAGACACACCCCTGGAACCCCGACCTGGGATATTCTATCTACTACCCAAGATCCATAAACCTGGAACTCCTGGGCGCCCCATCATTTCAGGCATTGGCACCCTGACAGCAGGATTGTCTGGCTATGTAGACTCCCTCCTCAGGCCCTACGCTACCAGCACTCCCAGCTACCTTCGAGACACCACTGACTTCCTGAGGAAACTTCAATCCATCGGTGATCTTCCTGATAACACCATCCTGGCCACTATGGATGTAGAAGCCCTCTACACCAACATTCCACACAAAGATGGACTACAAGCCGTCAGGAACACTATCCCTGATAATGTCACGGCTAACCTGGTGGCTGAACTTTGTGACTTTGTCCTTACCCATAACTATTTCACATTTGGGGACAATGTATACCTTCAGATCAGCGGCACTGCTATGGGTACCCGCATGGCCCCACAGTATGCCAACATTTTTATGGCTGATTTAGAACAACGCTTCCTCAGCTCTCGTCCCCTAAAGCCCCTACTCTACTTGCGCTATATTGATGACATCTTCATCATCTGGACCCATGGAAAAGAAGCCCTTGAGGAATTCCACCATGATTTCAACAATTTCCATCCCACCACCACCCTCAGCCTGGTCCAGTCCACACAAGAGATCCACTTCCTGGACACTACAGTGCTAATAAACAATGGTCACATAAACACCACCCTATACCGGAAACCTACTGACCGCTATTCCTACCTGCATGCCTCCAGCTTTCACCCTGACCACACCACACGATCCATCGTCTACAGCCAAGCTCTGCGATACAACCGCATTTGCTCCAACCCCTCAGACAGAGACAAACACCTACAAGATCTCTGTCAAGCTTTCTTACAACTACAATACCCACCTGCGGAAGTAAAGAAACAGATTGATAGAGCCAGAAGAGTTCCCAGAAGTTACCTACTACAGGACAGGCCTAACAAAGAAAATAACAGAACGCCACTAGCCGTCACCTTCAGCCCCCAACTAAAACCCCTCCAACGCATTATTAAGGATCTACAACCTATCCTAAAGGATGACCCAACACTCTCACAAATCTTGGGAGACAGGCCAGTCCTTGCCTACAGACAGCCCCGCAACCTGAAGCAAATACTCACCAACAACCACATACCACACAACAGAACCACTAACCCAGGAACTTATCCTTGCAACAAAGCCCGTTGCCAATTGTGCCCACATATCTATTCAGGGGACACCATCACAGGGCCTAATAACATCAGCCACACTATCAGAGGCTCGTTCACCTGCACATCCACCAATGTGATTTATGCCATCATGTGCCAGCAATGCCCCTCTGCCATGTACATTGGTCAAACTGGACAGTCTCTACGTAAAAGAATAAATGGACACAAATCAGATGTCAAGAATTATAACATTCATAAACCAGTCGGAGAACACTTCAATCTCTCTGGTCACGCAATCACAGACATGAAGGTCGCTATCTTAAAACAAAAAAACTTCAAATCCAGACTCCAGCGAGAAACTGCTGAATTGGAATTCATTTGCAAATTGGATACTATTAATTTAGGCTTAAATAGAGACTGGGAGTGGCTAAGTCATTATGCAAGGTAGCCTATTTCCTCTTGTTTTTTCCTACCCCCCCCCCCCCCCGATGTTCTGGTTTAACTTGGATTTAAACTTGGAGAATGGTCAGTTTGGATGAGCTATTACCAGCAGGAGAGTGAGTTTGTGTGTGTATGGGGGTGGGTTTTTGGAGGGGGGTGAGGGAGTGAGAGAACCTGGATTTGTGCAGGAAATGGCCTAACTTCATTATCATGCACATTGTGTAAAGAGTTGTCACTTTGGATGGGCTATCACCAGCAGGAGAGTGAATTTGTGTGGGGGGGTGGAGGGTGAGAAAACCTGGATTTGTGCTGGAAATGGCCTAACCTGAAGATTACTTTAGATAAGCTATTACCAGCAGGACAGTGGGGTGGGAGGAGGTATTGTTTCATATTCTCTGTGTATATATAAAGTCTGCTGCAGTTTCCACGGTATGCATCTGATGAAGTGAGCTGTAGCTCACGAAAGCTCATGCTCAAATAAATTGGTTAGTCTCTAAGGTGCCACAAGTACTCCTTTTCTTTTTGCGAATACAGACTAACACGGCTGTTACTCTGAAATGGGTCTCTAAGGTGCCACAAGGACTCCTCGTTGTTCTTCCTGAATCAGTTAGTTGTAGAAGAGGGATCATTCTTGAATACATACATATTTTTAGGCTAATATAGTATTGTCCCACTTTTAGCTGGGAATCATCTTGAATTCAGGATGATACCCTGGATCTTCAGTTTCATCCATCTTCTGAATGATGGGTGTCTGGAGATTTTGAATATGATGGACCCATGTAAACCAAGACACTGGCATTCTGTCTTCTGTCAGGAAGAATTGTCATAAGACACCAGGAGGATAAGAAGGCCATTGATTTTTGGATGTTTCAGAAAGACTTGTAGCACAAAATCGATCCGTTTGAACTCAAGGGTTGCAGAAAGGAGCATGTACTGGAGAATGACAGTATAGGACTCAGGCTCATCTTCTAAACTAACTGTATAGTTGGCATGTATCTACAGCTACTCTTTTTTTCTAAGGTATTGCATACCTATCAAGTAAAAGAGTACCTCTGAGTACCAAAGGGTTGGAACAAGAACTTAAAATAGGTCACTGACTGGATGATGAATCTTCACTCTCACAGTAGAACATAATGATGTAGAGAGAGAGGATCACCTTATTCTAATGTAAGGGGACCTTACAAAGAACCATCAGCTTTACACTGCAAAATGTAAATCTCATTCACAAACATGAAGTTTAAAAACAAAAATTGAAAGTAAGGTTAACCTTCAAAAGAGTTCCTCCTACTTCAACAAATATCTCAACTTTCAGCTTTTTTTCCTTTGTCAAAACAGAGTGGCCCCAGCAGCAGAATATGAATGTCAATTTCAAATGTCATCTTTTCAGTATGATGTCTTTTTTAAGACCGCTCATGGTCTATATTCAATGGCTGATGCTGCCAAACACAATCCCACAAGATTGAGGTTAAATAAAAAGGTTTAAAAAGTCTGTTATGACTTATTAAAGTCACAAAAATAAAAAACAAATAGTGGTGCCACTAACAACTATTAACTTAAGCTTAAAATACTAAGTTAAATGGAGAAGAGTTCTTACTCTCAGGAGGAGACTGGTAGATTATTTCTTCATGCTTTTTTTTTTAAAAATAATTAAAAATTCTCAACTTTGATCCACTCCCTATGTGCTGTTCAGCTGTTACCTCCTCATAAGAGCCCTTCTCGGATTATCTCAGACATGGAGGAAGTACCAGCAGCCAAGAAGCTGTCAGAGCTCACGAGCACCTCCCTCTCCACAGACTCCAGAGCAGAGACACATTGGGGGTATTAGAAGTGGTTGAATTGTGATGAGCTCCAACTATCCCCAAGCTGTGGTTTGATTCCTATGGGACCTCATGCTACCCTAATTTGCTCCAGGGCTCAAGTAGTGCACAGTAACAGGGAGCCATAATTGACTGCCTGATAGACCCATATTTGGGCATGGGAGTGTATCTGACCCAAAGGATCCAACCTGATCCAAAGTGCTGCAGCAAACAAACACTGCTCAGCCACAGTAATGATGTCTTAGGGTTAATCAAGAGCCAAAGCAGATAAAAGGACCAGAGAAATTTCAAATAGTAGAAGCCAAAACAATTACATTAACTATGAAGATTTTTGCAGTGGTAACATCTGTAGCTTCTCATGCAATAACACAAACAAGTTCTGCAAAATATTACATATACAAGGGAATCAGCTGTTAAACCATGGAATGACAATTTGTTTAGATGTTGTTCAATTACATTAGCTATGGCAGGAAGCAGAAGGTATCAAAGACGGTACAGTATTATTCACTGAAAGTGTGACAAGGTTAAGAAAACCCAGCCATTACATTAAGAGGGAAATCAAAGCCAGGGATAAGGCCAACTGCAAAAACACCCAAAGCAGCAAGGTATGAGAGGAGTAAACAAAGAAGAGATGTTCACTTCCCAGTAACTATCATTATTTTTCCCTAATGTAACTTTTTCCCAAGTCACAGTCAAACATCTCATACAAATCACTATAAATAGACATTTTCAAGATAAATGCAGAAGCTGAATGTATCTTGGACATCCAGATTTTTCTCTCTCACAGAGTATCACCCCTATTCCAGGTTTGTCAAGGAGGGCTTAAAAATTAATTCCAAATAACGAACAAATAGGAGTAAACATCACTGATGGAAACAGGGACTAAAAGAAAAAAAACAAGCAACAAGGGAGAGGGAACAGAGAAAGGTATTGGCTTTTCCACTTTTGGCCTTTTTTCTTTATGCACTGGAGACATGCTCAGGCAAATCAATAAGGTTCTTCCATACGGGCACAGATTAAAATAAAATGTTCACCAGTCAGGGCTGACTCTAGGCACCAGCAAAACAAGCAGGTGCTTGAGGCGGCACATTTCTAGGGGCAGCATCCCGGCGCCGGCCATGCCGCCCCTAGAAATGGGCCCCCGCCGCCCCAGCTCTGCCTCCGCCTGCTCCCCTGAGTGAGCCGCCGCCACTCCACTTCTCCCCCCTCCCTCCCAGGCTTGCCGCACCAAACAAGTGTTTGGCATGCGGCAAGCCTGGGAGGGAGGGAGGAGCCGAGCAGCGACCCACTTGGCGAGCTGGGGTGGGGAGCGGTTCCTCTACCCCCCCCCCCACCCTCACTGCCCTCCGCTCCACCTGTTCCCCTGAACGCGCTGCTTCTCCCTTGCCTGAGAGCAGCGGCGGGGGAACTGCAGGAAGCAATAGCGGGGAGGGGGGGGGAAATGCCACACGCCTGGGGGAAGGAGGTGGGGCTGGGGATTCGGGGTGCAGCAAAAAGCAGCGGCGGCAAAATTTTTTTTTTGCTTGGGCCGGCAAAAATCCTAGAGCCGGCCCTGTCACCAGTACAAACTGAGTCTTCCTGTTGGGTGGGCAGAAGCTACTATACACACAAGACAGTAGAACCTCAGTTATAATCTACCACACCCCTCACCTGGAACCAGGAATATACAGTCAGTTGGCAGCAGAGATCCTCCCTTCCTCCTCCCCCCCCCCCACAAAAAATCTGTTATACATAACTTCTAAAATAATATAGGGAAGTTCAAAAAAAAATTGACAAGGTAAGGAAACCGTTTCTGTGCTTCCGCACATTAAACTTTCAAAGCTGTATTAAGCCAATGTTCAGCCGTAAGCTTTTAAAAAGAAAAACCATAACATTTTTCTCAGAGTTACAAACATTTCACAGTTATGAACAACCTCCATTCCTGAGGTGTTCATAACACTGAGGTTCTACTGTGTACGTTTTTGATCTCTTATCTGAACAGCCAGGTTTTCATTGGCATTCTGACCCTGTCTGCAGCAGGAAATCTATTGCTGGCTAACTGTTTAGGCTCTTCAGGCACACTGATGCCAGGTCTCTAAGTATGGTATCATTTGGTGAGGGGAAAATTAATAGGATATCTTCAGTTCCATAGCAGTTCAAACAAATTAGGAAGTAGCAACTTAAGAAATTTGTGGGTTGCCAAAGTGACTTGTGAGAATAAAAACATGTTCACACTACTACAGTTTTTCTGTTGGCTTTACTTCAACTTTCTGTTTAGTTTCCTGAAAGCAAACCTCTCTCTCCCCAGTTCATTTCTAGTCTGCACTGTACAGCTTTTTTTAATATGTAGTACTCCTCTTCCCCTCTCTGTCCCCAAGAAGCAGAGGCAGCTGCAGTGAACTGCTTCTTTCTAAGGCACTTGCCTGGCCTGAGTTCAGGCATTTTAAGGAAGCAGATGTGCAGGAAGCTAATGAATGCCACTTGTTTTCACCGAACTTCCTGATTAAAAATAGTCCCAGGGCCAGGGTAAGTTTGGTACTAGGGATATAATATAAAAGGCAGATATTCCTTTAAAGCCATTCGGGGAAACCTGGCTGAAGGGATTTAAAAAACAAAACAAAACAAAACTCAGCTCTCCTGGAGTCTCACTGTGGAAGTGAGAGAAGATGAATTAGTAAGAGCTGAACACGAGCTCCCAATGTGATGCTGTGGCAAAGAAAAACAAATGCCATCCTGGGATGCATAAACAGGGAAATCTCAAGTAGGAGGAGAGATGGTTATTTTACCTCTGCATTTGGTGACTGCTTCTGCAGTAATGAGTCCAGTTCCAGTGCTCACAATTCAAGAAGGATGTTGATAAATTGGAGAGAGTTCAGAGAAGAGCCAGGAGAGTGATTAAAGGATTAGCAAGACAGGGTGGGTGAGGAAATACCTTTAATGGTATCAACTCTTGTTGATGAAAGAGACCAAGCTTGTGCAAACAAGAAAGGATTAGAAAACATGACTTATAGTGATAAATTCAAAGAGCTCCATCGAGTTATTTTAAAAAGAAGGTTAAAGGGTGACTTGATTACAGACTGTAAATATCGACACGGGAAATAAATTTTTAACTTTGGGCTCTTCAATCTAGCAACAAAAGATATAACATGATCCAATGGCTGGAAGATGAAGCTAGACAAATTCACTTTGGAAATAAGCATTAAAATTTATGCATGAGAGTAAACAAACATTGGAACATGTTATCAAGGTTTGTGGTGGATTCTCTACCTCTGAGAAATTTTTAAACCAAGATTGGATTATATTTTTTTCTCTAAAACATATGCTCTATGAATTTCTATGGCCTGTGTTACACAGGAAGTTAGAGCAGATGATCAGAATGGTCCCTCCTGGCCTTGGAATCTATGAAAGAGGAACTCATTACTGAGCAACCAGACTAGTCTGTAGCCTTGAACCTTAAGGGTTGAGGAAAGGGATCCTAGGACAATGACAACCATCAAAACCCTTATATTTACTGTTAACGTGTATGTCGAAGCAGATTGTGCCTCTTCAGCATGGTTGACTCCTGCTGTGTTTGATATCAACAAACCATTTTGTTCAGAGAATATCATTTTGATTTTAGCTTTCTATGCAGGAAACCTACGCTTTAGGATAACACACGCCAATGCTACACAAGGATATGTACCCTGAAAATAAACTACCAGCATATCTCTCTGTCTCTCAGGAGTCAAAGAAGAGCAACTGTGCAATAGTCTGTTAAGTGCAGACAAAGTGTCAGTAGAGAGAAGGAGATTATACACCTCGGGACCTCTACTCCAAAAAGCCTCTTTAAAATAACCAGAAAATAGGGTATGAGAAATATCTGCTGAGCACAAAGCAGGGTAACAATGCAATTTAAAAAAAAAAAAGGAGGAAAGGAAGAAATCATATGAGGGACTGGAGAGTCGGTCAGGGATGGCCACTCCACTGAGCACAGTAGCCTCTGGATGTACTATATGTGTGCATTCAGCTGCTCATAGAGCTGTCTCACTTCTTCCAACTCCAGCAAGAGGGAGTCAATATTCCTACCCACCAATCTCATTCGGTTACGTACCACACGGCTCTCTGAATCTTTTAAAAGTTCTAATTGGCAGGGAAAACATTAGATAAGCTGCATAACATGGCTGTCAGATAAGGGATAGCTTCACCAAATTCTCAAAGAGTACTAAATTTTTTAAATTATTAATAAATGTAGTTATTTTATAATCAAGCATAGCAGAAGGTGGACAAGTAGAATTTGTGCCAGGGCTGATATATTTTCATGACAATTTTGCAAGGGTACTTTAACTCCTTACTTTTTGACCTTTCCTGTTGTTGCTTCAGATACTGGGGGCAGAAGTGGTTGGTGGGTCTACGAAAGAATAAAATGTGGAAGGTCCCTAAGATATCAGACTTTTATAAACAGAATAGAGATAAGGGTATAAAGGACATTACAGAAGGATCTGTGCTAGGACTCAGAACATTGAGGAATGGATAACTATCCAGCCACTAAAATAAACCCCTGAACCTCTCATGCAAGGATCTCAATGGAGTTTTACAAATAATATTGCTAGGCTAAATTATCTGTTTGAGATAAGTTGACACATTCAACAGGTAAGTGAAATGAGGCACAGAGAAAGGCATCAAATGCTGTGGTAATGGGTGAAGCATAAGGCCTCAAAACAACAGACTGAATAGGCATGACTAGCTTGAAATGATACGGCACGTTAGTGGCACTGCAGAAGCAAGAATAGAACTCAGGAGTCCTCCCCAATCTTCTGCTGTAACCAGTGAAGCACATTTTCACTTCCTTTGTATTTAGAGAAATAAACTAACAAAGTATATGGACACAACTGTTGCCCAATGATCATGTAACAGAAAGTGGGGCTCAGCCTGAAAAATGCTGAAAGTATAAATCAATAATGCACTCATTATTACACAGCAAGTGTATACTGTGTAATGTATACTTACGTATATTTTAAAAATTATGTCTAATCATTTCAAACTGATTTGCCAGATCTACTGGGAGTCACCAAAAATAACTTTTCAAAAAATATTATAATTGAAATTACAGTAAAATGGTATTTCTAAAACCTTTCTGCATACTGTATGTGATGTTTTCTGATGTGTAGAATGCTAAATCTATTTGTTGAATTACAATTTAAAAATATGAAAACTCAGCTGAACATCTCCACTCTGGTGGAATACAAAACAAGATCCTGTAGTATGTTTTAGAAAATATTTCTTCAGAACAAGAAAAAAAGGATGATGCTTTTAAAGGGAAAAAATATTGGTAGAAATAGAATAGGCTGCTTTGCATGTGCTATAGAACTAAGCAGACAGTAAAATGTTCTTAACGGATTACTATTGTATTCAGAAAACCATTCTTAATACTGTTCCATAAAAATAATATTATGAGGTGCAAGTGAAAGAAGACGGAGTTTTAAAATGTGGCACTTCAGAAACAATATGTATGCCTAATTCCCATTAATGTCAATGGGAATTTATATGAAAGTTTGTAGTAAAAATTCCAAAGGTTAAAGTTTCTGAACTATGTTGGGTATTACGGGATGTCTTCTTTTTCTTTGCTTGTTGTTTCTCCACTTTTGTGCAAAGGATAGGATTGGAGCAGTACAAGTGGTTTGCCAAAAAAAGAAAAAAAAAAACTAGACCCACATTGGTCACTCTGTTTAAGTTAATCACCAAGCTATGTTTCCATCATTCACTCAGCCTCTCTCCTTATCACCTCTAATTCACGTCCAAGGAACAGGCATCAAAGGGCATTTTCACGTGATGATTGTTCATTCACATTAATATAAGGAAAATCACAGCAGGTTCATGGTTTGCTGAATGGTTAGTACTTGATTTTCAGCAAAGTGGAGTACTCAAAATTCCAGTCAATTGGAGCTGTGGGTACTCAGCAGTTTTCAGGCAGGAAAAGCTTGTGCGCATATGTATGCACAGGGCCCTACCAAATTCATGGCCATGAAAAACATGTCACACACTGTGAAAACTGGTCTTCGGTGTACTCTTACCCTATACTATACAGACTTCACAGGGGAGACGCGCATTTCTCAAACGGGGGGTCCCGACCCAAAAGGGGGTTGCAGCAGCATTGCAAGGTTATTTTGGAGCATTGTGATATTGCCACCCTTACTTCTGCACTGCCTTCAGAGCTGGGTGTCAGGACAGTGGTGGCTGCTGGCCAAGGGCTCCGCTCTGAAGGCAACAGCACAGAAGTAAGGGTAGCAATACTATACCAGGCCATCTTTACTTCTGCGCCATTTCTGCTGGCAGCGGCACTGCCTTCCGAGCTGGGCTCCTGGCCAGCAGCTGTTGCTCTCTGGCCGCCTAGCTCTGGAGGCAGCACCACCACCAGCAGCACACAGAAGTAAGGGTGGCAATACCACAACTGCCCTAACATAACCTTGTGACCCCCCCCCTCACACACACACACACACACACACACACACACTGTCCCCTCGTGTGTCAGGATCCCTACAAGTACAAGACTGAAGCTTCAGATTTAAATATCTGAATTAATGAAATTTAGGATTTTAAAAATCCTATGACCGTGAAATTGACCAAAATGCACCGTGAATTTGGTGGGGCCTTATGTATGAAGAATCCATGCCTGAATATGCAATCAGTCAGTACAGTCAATGGTGCAGCTTGAACCAAAGACAACCTTCTACCGGAAAAAGCAGGAGCCCCTATCACTTGAAGTGAAAAATGGCATGTTTAACTGCCAGATTGCAGCAGACTGCATAATCTCTGGAATCAGGCACTACGAAGATATGATTGCATGCTTACACATTAGGTAATTTTCCACATGAATGGATTCAGCATATGCAGTATGTGCTTCCACTGAACATTATTCCCTATACAGAAGAGAACATTCACTTTTTTGAACATCTGGGCCACAGATGCTTGTTTACTAATGGGCTCTGAAAGAGAAACAGAGAAGGGGATAGGTCCAGTGGAGAAGTAGGGAGAGAAAGGGAAAGGAAAAGCCAGGAGAGAGGGGATGGGAAAAGAGAGGGGTGGCAGAGAGCACGTTAGGGAGAGAAAGAATGGGATAAACCAGTGGTGGAGAAGAAAAAAAACCCAGGATGGGCCTGATGGGGTGAGAGAGAGAGAGAGAGAAATGGAATAAGGCATTAGGGAGAAAGACAATGGGATGGGGAATATTGAATAAGATGCAGGGATGGGAGAAGGTGAATGAGACAAATGAAGGGTCAAATGGGAAT
The DNA here is from genome assembly GCF_965152235.1 of Eretmochelys imbricata. Classification (NCBI taxonomy): domain Eukaryota; kingdom Metazoa; phylum Chordata; order Testudines; family Cheloniidae; genus Eretmochelys; species Eretmochelys imbricata. Next base: position 150,289,327 of record NC_135572.1, read on the forward strand.
GGAGAGTGAATGACAATAGCTGGACCGAATTTCAGGGAAGAGATCAGAAATGGAAGAGAATGGACACAAGTCCATGTGTATGGGGAGAATGAAGAGGCTACACTCACAAGTGTTATACTCTGTAAACCTGTTATTCCACACACAGAATGTACAAAAATAATAGAGGGAACAATGGTCAAGATCCAACATCCCTCTGACAGCTCATCTGCACCTAGAGCAAACTGCAGTGCTGATAGACCACCCTAAGAATGTTTTTCTTTTGACAGTTGCTACATTGGTCCTTCAGAATATTGAATGAGGGTGGTTGTGAGTGTGTCAGGGGATTGACTGTGTGCTCTGTATCAGCAGTATCGCCCAATGGAGATGCTCCAAGTCCAGGGCATAACACCAAGGGTCAATTATGGTTTGGGGTAGCATCACTCACTCCAGGAGTCTAAAGGCCACTTTGCCTAGCAGGAATTGCTCCAGGTTGTGTCGATCACTGGTTTTGGGGTAAGGGTGAGGAATCCCAGGTTCCAACCCAGGGCTCTTTGAAGCAGTGGACCTTTTACAGGGCCAGGGGCATGATACCCCTAAACACACTCCCTGGGTCACTTCTTACCCTTGTTCCAGTGCCTTTGGCACCATCTTGGGCTGGAATTGTGATCCTGCCTGTGTTTCCTGCTGATCTGTCCCTAAAGTCTCCTCCTCTGGCAATGGCAAGTAAGTCATCATGCGGTCGACAGGCTTCCAGTTGTTTGGCTATAAGGCTGCTAGTGGTTTCTCAGTGGAAGGCTGCTGCACCTGACTGCTCTCTTCCATGGTCAGCTCAGACTAAGCTGAGTCACTCCCTTTTAAATGCTCCCTCCACTGGGAGCATGCCCAGCAGAGGCAATAGTCAAAATCTAATGGCCCTGTATTGTTTGTCCTGTGCCAGCATCTCTCTGGAATTCTAGTTCAAGATAGAGGATAGACACCAGCCTTCCAATTAAAATGAAGTTTGCAGTCTGATACAGACACACATGGAATTCATAATCTCACACGGAATTCATACATTGTGCAGATTTCCAAAATCATTCCATAAGGAAGTAAAGGTGTCCACGGTGGGGATGATGGTGATGCGTCATCTATCCTTAGAAAGCATCAGATGGCAAAGATGATTGCAGCCTAGGGCCTCTTAGATCCAGAGCAGCTCTTTAACTCTTGCCTCACCAATGCGGGGTTGGTACACCGCATCAGAGAGAGAAAAAATGAACTATTTTAGCTGCCCCTTGAATACTTGGCGAGCGTCAATGCTACCCAATTACTAAAGAAGAATTGACTGGTATAGGGGGACTCTTCACGCAGGGATCTTGCCTTTCCTATTAGTCTGCCCCACCTTCTAGCATCTGAACTGGAATCTCTCATTTCTTAAATAGCCTTTAGCTAATCCTACAGATATTGATCAATCACATACATTTGCTTTCTAAGGATAGATGACGCATCACCATCATCCCCACCGAGGATACCTTTATTTCCTTATGGAATGATTTTGGAAATCTGCACAATGTATGAATTCCATGTGTGTCTGTATCAGACTGCAAACTTCATTTTAATTGTAAGGCTGGTCTCTATCCTCTATCTTGAACTACAATTTCAGAGAGACCCTGGCACAGGACAAACAATACAGGGCCATTAGATTTTGACTATTGCCCATCCAGATAGCAAAGATGATTGCAGCCTAGGGCAACCAGTTTTTCAAGTCTCAACTCGGGAGCCGGGCGGGGGTGGGGGGGGGGGGACACGGAGGCCTGGAGGGGAAGGAAGTCACTTTGGCAACAAAGTCATCTGGTAGGGGTCTCATCACATATTGGGGCTGATGGGGAGTCACCTGAAGGTTTTAAAAAAGGTTTTGCGGCCATTGTTCTCCAGCTCAAGAGGAGGGAGAACACAGCACCTACAAGCCAGTGAGACAAGGGATGCCACCTACCTTCCTAAACAAAGATGAACTCCAAACAGAAGGGTGAGCTAGTGAGGGGCATTGCCTTTAGGATATTTGTTGTTGTCAAGGCTCCTCCCCCACTCTGAACTCTAGGGTACAGATGTGGGGACCTGCATGAAAAACCTCCTAAGCTTATCTTTACCAGCTTAGGTCAAAACTTCCCCAAGGTACAAAATATTCCACCCTTTGTCCTTGGATTGGCCACTACCACCACCAAACTAATACTGGTTACTGGGGAAGAGCTGTTTGGACGTGTCTTTCCCCCCAAAATACTTCCCAAAACCTTGCACCCCACTTCCTGGACAAGGTTTGGTAAAAAGCCTCACCAATTTGCCTAGGTGACTACAGACCCAGACCCTTGGATCTTAAGAACAATGAAAAAGCATTCAGTTTTCTTACAAGACGACTTTTAATAAAAATAGAAGTAAATAGAAATAAAGAAATCCCCCCAGTAAAATCAGGATGGTAGATACCTTACAAGGTAATTAGATTCAAAAACAGAGAACCCCTCTAGGCAAAACCTTAAGTTACAAAAAAGATACACAGACAGAAATAGTTATTCTATTCAGCACAATTCTTTTCTCAGCCATTTAAAGAAATCATAATTTAACACATACCTAGCTAGATTACTTACTAAAAGTTCTAAGACTCCATTCTTGGTCTATCCCCGGCAGAAACCAGCATATAGACAGACACAGAGACCCTTTGTTTCTCTCCCTCCTCCCAGCTTTTGAAAGTATCTTGTCTCCTCATTGGTCATTTTGGTCAGGTGCCAGCGAGGTTACCTTTAGCTTCTTAACCCTTTACAGGTGAGAGGAGCTTTCCCCTGGCCAGGAGGGATTTCAAAGGGGTTTACCCTTCCCTTTATATTTATGACAGTTGTGTTCTAAATTACCTGTATTCTCTACTGGTTTAATGTGATTGAGTCAAAGAGCAATAGTGATAAAATATGTGCAAATCATCAGTCTGTTCTTTGCTTTACAACTACTAGATGACTCATTGAAGTGATAAACCATACCTTTCAATGGGAGTCTGGAAGCTTGTATTCTAAAACTATATGTGGGTCTGAAGAGTCAGCACTGAGCATAGGCAGCAGAACAGTAGGTTTCAGCTCTCAGGATGGGGTGGTAGACAGAGGATCTGGACCCTGAAATGTGCTTAAGACTCCAAAGACAGGGGCAATGGCTGGACTCCATTCAGGTTCCAGAGGCTAAACCACCTGAGAACCCAGCAGATGGTCGCCCCCACAGTAGTCTAGTGTGAGGCCAAGAGATAGTGTTTGAACCTGTGATATCTCAGTTCCCTCCTTGCTGGGCAGGACAGCAGTATCAATTACAAGCAGGTGTATGTTCAAATTTGATGTGGGGCAAATGCTGAATTTGATCTTTGGATAATTGACAGGTCTTTCCATTTAATTAGCGTATTTTTAAAGGGTTGTAAAGGGCTAGGTGTTCTTATTGTACAGTAGTAAAATCAACAAATAAATATGACTGGTACAGTCACTTTCTTCATTTGATACTATTGCCAGATTATTTTATGGCAACTAGAGCTGTTGTACTCTGGTATTCAACTTCCAGAACACCCTTGCCACCTCCACGGTTTCCATACAATAAAGCCATCAAAACCATGCTCACGGGTACTTGCATTAATAGCGGCACCTTTTTCTTTCCCAGAATAAAAAGGATTTGAAGAGTGAATAAAAAGTTGGAAAAGAAAAAATTACATAAAAATACTGATCCTGCAAAGACTTATACATGTGCTTAACTTTACACACTAAGTACTATTCCTGAACTTCAGTAGAGCTATTCACAGTGCATACAATTTAAAAAGCACATAAGTCCTTGCAGGATGTATAGGCATAATGTAATGTACAAAGTTGTTCATGCAAGTTTACATTTGTTATTTCCTGACTTTTGAATATCTAATAGGACCTTCATGTTCTCCTAATGCAGTGGAACGGATTCATCTTTGTGTTATCCCTGTTTTATGCCAGTGTGACTCTACTGAAATTAATGTAAACAGTTTTACATCACTGTAAAACTCAAGTAATGCAGTGGAGGATCAGGACCAGTATTTCTGTAATATCCATTTTTTCCTTGAAGAAAAAAGAAATTCCATAACATGGAATTATTTGTCTCCATAATGTGAAGATTGTGGTGCTGCTCTCTCACTCACACAACTAGTTGTATTTACTGGACAGTAGTTACCTTCTGCAGACCTTAGTTGTGATGCTTTAACCCAGTGTGAGGGCCTAATCCTGTGTCAGTGAAATCAATGGGAGTCAATCAATCAATCTGATGCCCCAGACTTCCCATGTGATGTGTATCTAATAACTTCATCTCACTCTGCCTGAGTCCCTGATCTGTAAAATAGGAATAAAGGAATTTCCCTACACCACATGGGTGGTGTTTTGGACATGAATACATTAAAAAGATCGGGAGGTGCTCAGATACTTATATGGCCCAAATTACCTTGGTATCTGAGACAGACAGACAATTTTGCCGGTGTCTTCAGTGGGACTAAAAAAAATCAGACCCTCAATAAGGTGTGGGTTTTGATGTCTATCAAGCAGTTTCATTCCTATATTTGAGCCAGTAAGATTGAAATCAAATATGAAATGAAAGCAACAGAGCAAAGGAACGGGTAAGAGCGACTGTAAGCGATGACCAGAAAGACAACATTTAGAGATAAAATGGCTAGAAAGAATAGTAGTTGTTATTGGCTAAGGCGGTGAATAGTACAGTTTGTCCAAAGGCAGGCATAGATGACGAGCCTGCTGTTGGTGCATTTCCCCCTAGAAAGAAATTGGTAGCAACACTCTTCAGTTTTATAACAGAAATAGGAAAAAAATCTTTAAAACAAGTTATTGGAATATCTCCCACCATCCTTTCCTCTCACTGCCAGACTTCCAGATTTTCCTCTGGTGCTTCTCTGCCATTTCCCCACATTTGCCTGTTTAAAGATTTGTAGTTTTATTTCGAAACAAAGGAACACGCATCAGGTCTGCAGACTTATGGCAGTGATGACTGTGCCTACACTTCTGCTGCAGTTCAGTCAGATTAATGCTGGATTGTGTTGGTTGCTAGAGGGTGCTAACTTCTCATAGACAAGACCTAAGGTTCACTGCCCTCTCCTTATTGCCTGCCTCAAATGCCTAAACAAGTTAAGTCATACTGTGCTGATGCTGCTAGGCGTATAATTAAAAAGCCTATCTGTCTAACAAAGTTCTCAGCTAACGCCTGCTGTTATTATGCAAGAGCACAGAGTTGGCTATTAATGGGTGACATGACAACTCACCCGTCCTGTCCCGATAGCAGGCAGAGCACCATTTCAACATTAAAAATTTCTTCCAGCCCTTACCACTTTTAAAGCAACCTACAATTTAGCTTTAAAATAAAATGATCACACCAAGAATTTATTACAGAAGCAACACAGTCTAGGGGCCAAAGAACTCCATCCTGAGTTCTAGACCTGGCTCCTCTCCAAATATAATTGGGGCAACTTAGTGCGTGTCTCATTTCCCCCCATCCCTCTAGTGTTCAAGAGCAGGTGAGAGATCTAGTCCTCTAAAAAGCTTTTTTTAATTAAGTCGGGGGTGGGGAGAAACAGTTAACTGTCTTGCTGATAATGTCTTTTGTTTGTGCTAGTTCCAGATGTGGCTGGGCTTTATGAAGATAGGTAGAGTGAATTTTGGGGTGAAATAAACTCTATATAGAGCCCAACCACTTCATCATGCTCTTTCAGCACAGAGCTACCCACACAACTAGGGCCAGAGTGCTGTACGACCACACAGCCTTTCTGCCCACTCACTCCAGCTGCTCCTCCAGCCCATAGACTGGAACAAAAGTCCATTCTCTTCTGCAGTGGGCATGTGGACCACTGGATGCGTATAATCATTTGCAGTTCAGTAAAGTTGAAATTCACGGGATAGGAAAATGTCACAATTATATTGCAAACTACAGCATGTCAATGTAAAAAAAATAGAACTGTAACTTCCTAAAAGTTTCATTACAAACTTGTTAATATCACTTTAATTTATAACTTCTTAGAGTCTAATTATAGGGAGTAAACATGGTGTGGTGGGAGGCTAGAGAAGCAAGTCCTTCTTCCAAAACTTCATGTTTAATATTGGGTAAGCATTTATCTTGGTATACTCATTTCCCTTTCACAATACAGGGGAGTTGCGAAACTTAAGTAAGCCTTCAATATAAGTTTCTTGGAGATCCTCAGATAGCTGGTGTTTTAGAAATAAAAAAAACATTTATTTCCCTCACTCAAATAATCATGTAGCCTTCTTATAGTAACTTCCACTGAAAAGTATCCCGATACTGTACAAAAGCTAACCAATGATTTTAAGATACAATAATATGTCCATGTGAGAGAGAGTGTGCACACAGAATACCCAGGGGGGCCAGTGTAAAGATTTTTTGGTATGAATCTGCACTGGCCACATTTATGGATAGCAAAGGCAGAAATGAGTTCTAAAGATGATATCAAGAAAATAGCCAAACAATCTTTATATTACACTCTATCATGTCTATAAAATGTGCATGACAGAATGTATTATATGGAGCAGTGTAAAGGTTTCATTGCCTTAAGTACATTTTTTAAATGGCTCTATTTAGATTTTGAAGTTCATACTTCACTTTGATAAATGGAATGTTAGAAGGATGAGCCCTAAGTTTGCGACTGTTTTTGCTTGTCTGGAGGAAGCTGTTAAGTTAACTGAGTAGCAGATGATTAATTTACACTGCAGTGGCTGTCTGTCACCACTGAAAGTTCAACTTTTCCCAAAATTTACCAAGCATAGTGACTGCAGTATAGGGGGAAGCGCATGCAGGGAAAATGGGTAGGGAAGGGAGAGGAACAACACTTACTATGAAGAATGTGGGGGGGCTGCCTGTAATAAATATTTCATAGCTGTTTTATATTGTGTTTGCCTGACTGTTGTGTGCAATAGGATTACAAGGGGTTGATTCCGGCAGAGTTGACAGTACACATGTATGCAAGCAGACAGTAGCTTCTGATAGCCCCATTTCCCGATAGGTAAAGCATCATTCATTTTGCAGGAGTACTTGTGGCAACTTAGAGACTAACCAATTTGAGCATAAGCTTTCATGAGCTACAGCTCACTTCATCGAATGCATTCAGTGGAAAATACAGTGGGGAGATTTATATACATAGAGAACATGAAACAATGGGTGTTATCATACACACTGTAAAGAGAGTGATCAGGTAAGGTGAGCTATTACCAGCAGGAGAGCTGGGGGGGGGGGGAGGAAACCTTTTGTAGTGATAATCAAGGTGGGCCATTTCCAGCAGCTGACAAGAACATCTGAGGAACAGTGGGGGGGTTGAGGGTGGGGGGAAAATAGTTTTACTTTGTGTAATGACACATCCACTCCCAGTCTCTATCCAGTTTGCAAATTAATTCCAATCAGCAGTCTCTCGTTGCAGTCTGTTTTTGAAGTTTTTTGTTGAAGTATTGCCACTTTTAGGTCTGTAATCGAGTGACCAGAGAGATTGAAGTGTTCTCCAACTGGTTTTTGAATGTTATAATTCTTGACGTCTGATTTGTGTCCATTTATTCTTTTACGTAGAGACTGTGCAGTTTGACCAACGTACATGGCAGAGGTGCATTGCTGGCACATGATGGCATATATCACATTGGTAGATGCGCAGGTGAATGAGCCTCTGATGGTGTGGCTGATGTGATTAGGCCCTGTGATGGTGTCTCCTGAATAGATATGTGGACACAGTTGGCAATGGGCTTTGTTGCAAGGATAGGTTCCTGGGTTAGTGGTTCTGTTGTGGGGTTTGTGGCTGCTGGTGAGTATTTGCTTCAGATTGGGGGGCTGTCTGTAAGCAAGGACTGGCCTGTCTCCCAAGATCTGAGAGAGTGATGGGTTGTCCTTCAGGATAGGTTGTAAATCCTTGATGATGCGTTGGAGAGGTTTTAGTTGGGGGCTGAAGGTGACGGCTAGTGGCGTTCTGTTATTTTCTTTGTTGGGCCTGTCCTGTAGTAGGTGACTTCTGGGTACTCTTCTGGCTCTGTCAATTTGTTTCTTCACTTCAGCAGGTGGGTATTGTAGCTGTAAGAATGCTTGATCAAGATCTTGTAGGCGTTTGTCTGCGGGGTTGGAGCAAATGCAATTGTATCGTAGCGCTTGGCTGTAGACAATGGATCGTGTGGTGTGGTCTGGATGAAAGCTGGAGGCATGTAGGTAGGCATAGCAGTCAGTAGGTTTCCGGTATTGGGTGGTGTTTATGTGACCATAGCTTATTAGCACCCCAGTGTCCAGGAAGTGGATCTCTTGTGTGGACTGGTCCAGGCTGAGGTTGATGGCGGGATGGAAATTGTTGAAATCATGGTGGAATTCCTCAAGGGCTTCTTTTCCATGGGTCCAGATGATGAAGATGTCATCAATATAGCATGAGTAGGGGCATTAGGGGATGAGAGCTGAGGAAGCATTGTTCTAAGCCAGCCATAAAAATGTTGGCATACTGTTGGGCCATGCGGGTACCCATGGCAGTGCCACTGATTTGAAGGTATACATTGTCCCCAAATGTGAAATAGTTATGGGTGAGGACAAAGTCACAAAGTTCAGCCACCAGGTTTGGCGTGACATTATCAAGGATACTGTTCCTGACGGCTTGTAGTCCATCTTTGTGTGGAATGTTAGTGTAGAGGGCTTCTACATCCATAGTGGCCAGGATGGTATTTTCAGGAAGATCACCAATGGATTGTAGTTTCCTCAGGAAGTCAGTGGTATCTCAAAGATAGCTGGGAGTGCTGGTAGCGTAGAGCCTGTTCTCTGTGTATATAAATCTCCCCACTGTATTTTCCACTGAATGCATCCGATGAAGTGAACTGTAGCTCACGAAAGCTTATGCTCAAATAAATTTGTTAGTCTCTAAGTTGCCACAAGTACTCCTTTTCTTTTTGTGAATACAGACTAACATGGCTGCTACTCTGAAACCGGTCGTTCATTTTGAAGGTGTATCTCTGATGCAACAACAATTTAATTCTACACAAAATAAGCCATTATTTTAAAACCAATGTTTTGCAATCAACTTTAATCTATTTGCTAAAATGATACACACTGGTTTTCCTACCTGTGACTGTGGATGAGTGCGTTGAAAGCCAATCCATCAGACCAGCTACTGGTGAAATTGATAACATTGACCTGTGGGTAATTGCGAGTTGACTGGCGGACCCAGCTCAGTAAGATCTTTTCACTATTTGTCTGTTGCAACCCAGCCATGATGTTTTTCATTACATCTTTGACCTGTATTAGGAGACAGAATTTCATCAATGGCTGAATTTATTCAAAGCAAATGCTTTTCCTGACCCAAATAAGCACCAATTCTCTTATCCTTTAGCTTGAAGTGATAACGAATAGGGTCTCATAAATAAATGAGATATAATTGACACCATTGTATAAAAGGAGCAGGGAAGTCTGATTTTGCTAAAGGGACCAGTTTTGACCTGTCTTCTTTGCTTGTGTATTCAATATATTCACTGCTACAACAACTACAAGTCCAGTTACCTGATATAAAAGGTACATTTTGGGAGTATGTTTTACCTGGGATCATCGGGGAGAGAGTTTATTTGACATAAGTTTTTTTTTCCTTCAACGTTTTCTTTCTTGATAGGATAAGTACAAAGGTAGGTAAGTCAATGAGGTGCATAAATGAGAGCTAAGTGTGTCCACTAGGGACAGAACAGTACCTTCTACTAGAATATAAAAGGATATATATATATATATATATATATATATATATATATATATACACACACACACACACACACACACACACAAAGGAGAGACGGAACACATCCATTTAAGCAGTTTTGTACAGGTTTTGTTTTCTTGAGTGAGTGAGTTTAAGTACATTAATTATGAATTGCTAACCATGTTCCACTCTGATCAGAGGGACAGATATCCAGGCCTCCCACTGTTATTTCACTGTAATGAAAATTTTGAGAGCTTCCCAAAAGGACAACACTCAGTCTGATACTTTTTCAAGCTGAAAACACTTATGCATTTCCTACCCACATTCATTACTAGTTACCTTAACAGTAAGTTCTATTAAGCAGTGCCCAACTTTGGGTTATGCGGTCTTTTAGAGGAGGTTTTTGTTTTTAAATCAATGTAGTCTCTATTCTACTATGTTTCCAACCAGTATTAAGTATCTACTAGGATAAAGTTTAACTAAATATCCAAATTGGATATTTATAACTTGTCCAATTATCCACATATTGTTTCATTCTGTACTCTTCATCAAGAAATAGCCACTGAAGAGTAATTTTTAGATTTGAAGCATTTAGCATGCATTGTCACCTCCAACATGAATCTGCCTCAATTTCGGGGAGTGTAAAAAAAAAACAAAAAAAAAACACAGATAGTTAGCATTTCATAAACATGCTAAATAACTAAAGACACAAAAGTTCTACAGTAATTCTGTATAAACACATCAGGTGCTATTTTATTATTCTTCCCCGACATACTTCAGTCTGGATTCAATCCATCTGCAAGATATCACATTTCCCTTAAACTTAATATTTCTTTTCCAAGTTAATTATCAGTTAGTTGAAATTTTTGAAAATACTTTAAAACAGAAAATTCTATGTGCTACATCTCTGTAAAATGACTTGTACAACTGATATTATATATTGTTTATGGGAGTTTATGCCGATGCATGTGAACTTAGAAAAGATGCAATTAATGTAAAAGGACTAAACACTATTTAGTGGTCGGAAACTTTTGTGATAAGGTTCTGATATTTTTTTCACCTGGAGAAAGGAGCCAGTGAATGTGAGGGACAGCAGGGACAAAGGGGTAACAGATAAGATAACCAAACATATCCAGATTTGTTACTCAAACAGGGAGGATTTGTTCTTACATGTTTTATGCAATGGGAATAGACAGAGCTTAGAGAAAACATGAATTTCTGAGTGAAGCTACTCATTTTTCCATGCCTCTGGGATACATACTGCCCGAGGGGTGCACATCACACGTGATGAGGATTTTTCCCCCTAATCAGACAGTTTACAGAAAAATGTAACTGATTGAGTTAAACCAGTGAAAACTCATGACAACATCAATTTAAAACATCTTTTACTGCTTAGCTTGTCCTGTAATTTTATAGTAATAAACTAGACAAATATAAGCCAAGTTTAAAGTGATTTAAGAGTGTCCATACACAAAGTTGCACCAGTTTAACTAAATACATTTAAACATCACACCTTTAGTTAACTAAGTGCAATTTTGTATTGACAAAGAGAACATCAGATTCACCCTGCCATAAAAGATGAAATGTTGCAAAAGCAGCCACATGCAAAAGGGTAGATAGACTGAACGTTAAGTAATAGCCAAACTGCTGCTGAATAAAACAAGATTAACTCTGTAATAGGGACAAATGTGAGTTTAAGTTGTAACTTTGAAATTCTTCTTGTTGCTTGACAAGATGCTGACATGTATTTCAAGGTGTCCTTATACTGAGAGCCGATTCACGATGAACATTGTGTTGTAGGATGTTGGTTTGGGCACCAAGGGGAGAGGTGAACTTCGGTATCAGCGTACGTACACACCAAAAGCAAAATATCAGGCTCTCTTGCAGACTGTGACAAAACTCCCAGTGACTTCTGTCTGATCAAGATTTTACACATGGAATCATTTTAACCCACCACATGTGGCAGCGTTCTTTTTGCTGATTAACATTACTTTGCCAGCGATTAAAAGGTACCACTTACGTTAACTTTATTTTAGAATAATCAAAGGTAATGGAATTAAGTAGAGCTCATATGTATATAACAATCTTGAGAGGTCCGTTTAAACTAATCTCTAAAATCCTTGGGCCAGATTCTCTGTGGCCTTGCAGCTTAGATAGTTGGTTATACTAGTAGATCAAATGAGAATGGCAACATTTTACACTCACTCACTCTGCACTGCTGTAAATGGTTACACAAGGTGCATGGAAACAAAAAACAAAACAAAAAATCAGCCTTGTGCAGTTTAATCTGATTTATACCTGTACCAGGATCTTGTGAGCTTTTAGCACATCGCTGTGACAGTCTACACCATTATGTTCACCACTCTTAAAAGACTGATAAATATTGTACAAAGGATGCCCTGTGAAGTATCATTTGAAAACTCATGATCTGCTGAATATTATTGCTCTGGTAAAATCGGTGTGGCAACATATGTAAAGATTCTACCGTATAACACTGCTGTAACATGTTCAAAAGTTAGAATGGCAGGCCCAAACCTGTTTTTCAGATACAAAGACAGATATCAAAGTCAAGTGGGCTATCACTTAGTTAAGTGGCCATTCTCTGGCAGATGGGAAGTATGATGATGAAATGTAATTTGTTTTATGACATCCACAAGAGACAGTTTTTTCACCATGACTAATCAATGATGTTTCTAGCACAAGAAACTGAATTATAAAGAGAGGAGAAAAACACTTGACTGCCTTCATCTCACTCATGAGATCATCAACTCTTAAAGAAGTGAACTGGGGCAGGGAATGAGTCCTGGCTGGGAGGCTTTTCAGTCAGTACAGACTGCTGTAAACTTATGATGAGAAAAATCTTTTGCTTTTAAAGTCACTTAAATGCTTGTTAAGCATTTATCTTTTTGTTACTTTTATAACCAATCCTGACTTTTATGCCTTGTTACTTTTAGTGACTTGAAATCTTTCCTTTTTCTTTCTGTAGTTAATAAACTTAAGTATTGTTTTATCTTAAAAAGTGTGTTTGGACTGAAGTGTGTGGTAAACTCCATTTGGTATAACACGGCTGGTGCATTTCATTTTCCTTTGATGAAATGATGGACTTCCCACAAGCTTGCATTGTCCAGTACAGTGCTGGACAGTCCAAGATGCCCATTTTTCGGGGACAAGGCTGGGACAGATAATTTACTAGTGTTGCCCTGTATGTAGTTCATGAATGGCTGGCAGAGCATTCATGCAAAATCACTCCCAACTATTTTACAAGTCAGAGGCAGTATCTGAACAGGCTAGGACAGTGGTCCCCAACCTTTCTGTGGTAATAGCATATTCCTATTCCCAGAAGACTGTGGCGGACGCCAAACACCCCGCCGCCAAAATGCCGCCAAGAAGCGGCAAAAAGCGTTGCCGCCAAAATGCTGCCGAGAAACGGCAACATTTCTCAGTGGCATTTCAGTGGCCTGTTCTCCGGCGGCTGCACTCGGCGGCGGCATTTCGGCAGCCAGGCGGGCACCGCATTGGGGACCCCTGGCCTAGGAGTTTACGTTCATAGAGCAAAGCAGTGTAAAAGGCACCCCAGTTAGGAGAACTGAGGGGACACAGCTGTTCAGCAGTCCAGACTGTATCCTGGGGAATGTCACATCCACAATGTGGGCAAGCACAACAACAGCGTGGATTTGTATATTTGAGAAATACTAGACAAGACATTGGTCTCCTTCAGGTCAGAAGATCTGAACCTCTATGAAAAGATTCATGTTGTTTTACCCTTGAATCCACAAGCTAAAGAAACAGGAAAAAATGCCCTTTCAACTGGGCACATGTGGATTCCAGCTTTAAAATGCATGTACAATACTATCCCTGGCAAAACGAGCAGGGGCTCTGAATTAATCCAGAACTATGGAAATTTAATATTTTTATTCACTAGTTTATATTAGCACATACATCTTGCATTTTATTTGATAATCATATTTTGTTTACATTCAGGATTCTACAATCCGATATCTTCCTTAGAATCACACCACCACTTATAGGGATTTTTCATCCCATTAACATATGGAGGATATATATACTCTATCTTCATTAGCCTAATGGAAAAGCGACCTGCATAATTTTTTTAATACGCCACAGCAAGAGAAGATCTAGATGGCCAAGAAAAAATGATAAAGTTTGTTTAAGCTATCCCAAAAGAAAAATTAAGTCCTTGACATTTGAAATAACTCAGTCTTCAAATCACCCAATTCATTTGAAGCAAAGTGGTTAAGAGTCCCACCTCCCTGCCTCTCAATCGCTGTGATGAATCTTATATGACTAAATGCAAATATCAATATTATTTATATAGCACCATAGTTCTTCATGGCCATTTGTAGACATAAGGCTACAAGGAGGATTTTAAATTAGATGATTAACATAACGCAAAGGGACTACAAACCACGGAGAGAGGAAGTTGAGGGAAAACAGCAGAAAAGGGGGAATAAACCTGCTCTCAGAAAAGCATTATTTACAAGGATTCAGGAAAAGTATTTTGGTTCTGTGTTTGAATATAATCATAGATTATGGAGGACATCAGAGGTAAGAACAACAATAAAAACAAAATAAGAAGAAGTTTTTGGAAGGGATTTCATTTCCTGAGCAAGCTCAAAGAAAAGCTAGACAAAGGTCAACATAAAGCTCATGTAACAGAAGCGAATATACTAAATCTAGTATAATGTGAATTTAGGGCTGCACATGTAACTAAAACCACGTTAGTGGCACTGATGAATAATCTCCCGCTGTCAGTAGCAGACCTCCATTCTCATCTTCCTAGATCTTTCTGTAGCATTTGACCCTGTCAGCCATAGGACACCTGAGAGAGGCAGCATGAATCAAGGGTAAGGAACTAAAATTATTTAAATCCTTCTGGAAGCAGTGATGGGAAACTCCACCTGACATACTAGACCTCCCACTTGTGGAGTTCCAATAAGGATCAATTTTCTCTCCAGTCCTATTCAATATCTCAAAGCCGCTGAAGCTGGGCAAAGTTTTTCAGACAAACTAACCCCCCCCCCCCCCCCACACACACACACACACATCCATCCACCACCAACTAAAAATGAAGATTTGGGCTACCAAACTGAAAAATTGGTTGGTTGGTTACGCAACTCTACGGTTCACATAGTGGCTGTATGGTCAGACGACATGAGCTCAAGTTCCAAGTTCCAGCAATATGCAAACACACGAATCTACCTGTCCTTCATTACATATACTCATACCACCACCAAGATGGCCCACAGTAATTAAGGGCCATCACAAACCTCACCACTTTTTGCTTTAAGTGCAAGGTGCATTTCTTTGATTTCCCTTCTCTAACAAAGATTTGGCAAATTATAGATGTATCTCTCTCTCTCTCTAAATATATACAGCCCCCCAGCCTGAAGCAAATACTCTCCAGCAACCACACACCACCCCACACACACACACACACACACCCCCAAACCCAGGAACATATCCTTGTAACAAAGCCAGATGCCAACTCTGTCCACATATTTATTCAAGGGACACCATCATAGGACCTAATCACATTAGCCACGCCATCAGGGGCTCATTCACCTGCACATCTACCAATGTGATATATGCCATCATGTGCCAGCAATGCCCTCTGCCATGTACATTGGCCAAACTGGACAGTCTCCAAGTAAAAGACTAAATGGACACAAATTGGACATCAGGAACCGTAACATTCAAAAACTGGTAGGAGAACACTTCAACCTCTCTGGCCACTCAGTAAAAGATTTAAGGGT
Source organism: Eretmochelys imbricata (assembly GCF_965152235.1). NCBI lineage: Eukaryota > Metazoa > Chordata > Testudines > Cheloniidae > Eretmochelys > Eretmochelys imbricata. The sequence continues at coordinate 150,304,798 of NC_135572.1, forward strand.
GGCAATTTTTCAACAGGAAAGCTTCAGAAACAGACTCCAATAAGAAACTGTTGAGCTTGAATTAATATGCAAACTAGCTACCATTAACTGGGGTTTGAATAGAGACTGGGAGTGGATGGGTCATTACACATATTGAATCTATTTTCCAAAGTTAAGTATCCTCACACCTTCTTGTCAGCTGTCTAAATGGGCCATCTTGATTTTCACTACAAAAGTTTTTTTCTCCTGCTGATAACAGCTCATCTTAACTAATTAGCCTCTTACAGTTTGTATAGCAACTTCCACTTTCTCTGTGTATATCTATCTTACTATATGTTCCATTCTATGCATCCGATGAAGTAGGCTGTAGCTCACAAAAGCTTATGCTCTAATAAATTTGTTAGTCTGTATCTGCAAAAAGAAGAACAGGAGTACTTGTGGCACCTTAGAGATTAACATGGCTGCTACTCTGAAACCTCTAAATAATATTTTATATATATTTTACACATATACATACATACACACACTTCAAAACCAAATACTGCACATAATTCTCCCTCTGGGAAGAGGATGTGAGAATGAACACATGATAGAGGCAGTGGCTGTAGGGTAGCAGAGATGCAGTTAAACCCAGAACTGTGGTAATCATGATCCAGCAATGAGTTGCTTTTGTTCTTGCCTTTAAAAATGTGAGCAGCCCCAACAGACCTTCTCACATGTACCACAATTTGTAAGATCAGGGCCTATATTTGTAGGCTGAAGACCACCAAGCTAAGTAATTGCACATCAGAAGAATTTTTTTAAAACCTTTCATAAGTAATATTTTCATTTTTCCCTCAATCCAGTGCAGTCTGCCAACTACCTGGAACAGTGACTGTACTCTAATAATTTTCAAATGCTATCCTGAACATATTTCAGACTACAGGAAATATTTTTCTATAGCCATAATCTTCAATTTCTTGAAGAAACTCCTGGTGGCCTCAGGAGTAGGAGGACAGAGATGTCAGTTAAAAGAAAACACAAAATCCTTCAACATAGGAGGCACTCTTTGCCCAGTAGTTCCTTGTGACTTAATTGAATAGTTAGGATTTCATATCAATTGTTGCAGTGCACGTAACTCTGTACTGTTGCATACAGATCATTAATCCAACTGTTCAAGGAGATGCACACAGGCCCATGCCCAGTCCCAACAGCTCTAAGAGACTTCGGGTTGCCTTCAGGAATCTCTTTAAGGATCCTCTTTCTGAACACAATTTGTTTTCTCAGAAGAGTTATAATGATTTTTTGCTGTGGTTTAAGCTTTGTAAAGTAGGCTTGTTGGGGGTTTTGTTTTGTTTTTTTGCAGGGGCCAAGAGGGTCACTCTGAAACTGGAAGTTGGTTAAAGTTAGTTTAAAAAAAATACACAGAGTTTATAATATGCAGTCTTTTTTTTTTGTTATTGACAGAGGCTTTCTCTACCAGAGAGAAATAGCTGAGACATTAAAAGGTGTTATTTTACTTTTTTTTAAAATACTTAATGTGGGCCTGAGACTAGGAGTAGAGTTGTGATCACAATCACATGGAAAAGGGGGAAACCTGAGAAAGGACTGGAACTTCAAAGAAAGAGATACTGTAACAGATTCAGAACCACACACATTAAGAGCTTTAGTCAAAAGCAAACACTGCAGCAGTATAGTGTAAATGAGAGAAAATTCTAGTGAGACTCTGGAGAGTAGAATAAGACAAGAAAGGACAGAAATACTATGTACAATACTGAGGTACCTTTGAAAGTCTTTCTTCACTCTGGGCTGATTTACCTGGACTATGCTTTCACCTGAAGACTCTGACTAAGAACTTCCACAGCAGCCTACTCACACCCCCTGGTTCCAACTACCAGATTGATCTCTCTCAACTCTCCTCTAAGGTCCAGGTGTCTATTAAGCTATTTAATTGCCACCCACCCACTTAGATAATTAACTCAGGTGGATGTGGGTTGGTTCATTCTCCTCAGCAGAGCCTGCCACAACTAGGCTGGTCTCTACCTCCCCTAAAAGGCCAGCACCCATGATATACACATTTTGTCAGTAGTTTACAGTGCTTCAGCCAAGCATTTCACCTCTGAGGCTCTTTCCAGTTTCCACTCCCTAAATTGCAAATAAATTAAAAACAAGTTATTGGGGAACACACCCACCATCCCAGTATAGACCGTTAGCAGACAATTTGGGGAATCCTAGCTCTCTAATTGAGATTTTCTTCAATAGCAAACTGCCACGTTTCCAGATATTTAGTTATAAGAATAATCTGCAAGGGACACAACTTTGCCACAAAACTAAGGCCTGTTTAGTTGTTTATAACTTGCATGTACCCCAGCCTGCTTTGCTTTCTTAAGAGTGACTGAAAATCCCCCTTTAGTCCTGATAAAAATGTAACACAATAGCCATCTAGTTATAAATATATTAAAATAAAGGACGAGGAACATATTTCTCAGTCATATAGGTCACCCTGAGACCTGAAAAAAAGCCCAATAAAAACCAGAGTGTTTCTCCACGGAGTTCTTAATCATCTGCTTTTCCTGTGCCAGTCCTACAAAGGACACAGGTTGCCCTGACAGTGCCAGGCTCACAGCAACTTTATGCAAGTGTGTTTGTTTAAAGGGAGAACAGCCCAAATTAAAAGCTAGCTTTACTCAAGGTTTTCTTATCCATCAGCGCTCTGTTGCTGCACATTAATGCCTTCCTGCCAGTCCTTCTTTAAATTGTCATAACATCTGTCCTTCTGCCCTTTGATAAGAGAAAATAAATGAGAACTAAATTCTGGCCAGTTTAGAAGAGAAAGAAGAGAGAACGTGAAAGAGCCAAACCTATTTGCTGAGAGGAAGTTGTGAAAATGGGAACTCTTAACTTAGATCCTACAAACACACACACATACTTAGTGTTACACAAGAGTAGTCCTACTGAATTCAGTGGCATTATCACATATGTAAAGTTAAGTGCATGCACAAGTGTTTGCAGGATTGGAGACTGCTAGTACCTTAAAGCCCCACCCCAATCATCCTCTTTCATTTATCTCTCATGTTTCTGTGCATTTTAAAGAGCTACTTTCAAATGAAGCAGCATAACAGTTGTTCAAACCATACATCATTGATGCAAGAAACCACAGCTTTTGCATAAGATTGGATAGCAATTTACAGATGCTAGTTCATCTTTAGTTCCTACCAGGAAACCAAAGCATAGACAATGAGTTTATCCTCACAATGAATGTATTCTATGACACTAGTGAAAGAGGATCCGATCCAGAGTGAAAAGGAAAATCAAACTAATCTTCTCAGAGTCAACAGAGAAAATGAAATAGTGGTTCCAAATCTGAGCAACTCACATATGCAACAGCACATTAAGTATGTTATTGGACAAGTTTCCCCTGGTGTAACTCAACTGAAATCAATGGAATTGTACTAAGAATACATCTGAAACCTTTACAGCAGTTTGCAAACTCCCTCTGATCTGAATAGTTCACATTATGTACGCTAAGAGAATCAGAGCAACATGGAGGGTACAGAGATTGTCTGCAGAGAAAGGAGAGTTATTGGTTGGAGAAACAAAGAAAATCCCAGGGACCCAGTTCTTCCTTGCAGAATATCCTGAGGGGAAAGAATGAGACTCCTGCAGAACACAGCACAGAAACTGTGGACCAACAGCATACATCCTGAGTCCAGCTCCAGACATCCATTAAGGCTGGTGGATATTGTTACTGTTTCTTATTTTATGATGGGGAGAGTATTTTATGATGGGCCCAGATGGGTAGCTACATTTGAATTTGCACTAACCAAGCAGGTACTGTAAGATCAGACATGTGGCTGAGTATCCATACATATTATGCCAGGCAATTAATACGTGTGTTTTCTGTACATCCACACACACACCATGAGAGGAATGCTGGAAATGTGAGAGCCCAGGAAGAAAAAAATAATAATAAATAACTAGCAGCAAAGACTTCCATAACTCAAAACAATCTGGAGGCAAAAGACAGTATATGAGTCTGCAGAAAAGCACACTCACATCTATCTGTAGTTTATATACATTAAAACATATATTGCTCAATTTTTTGCAAGAAGTTCTCACAGTTGCATATACTCCAGTGCTCACAGTCCCATTTCGGATTCAGCACTTTACATCCTTCAAAGCAATGAGTAATCCCACCAGCTGAACTAAGTAAGAGAGTATGGAAGTGAAGGATAGGAGTGAATCAAAACAACACATTTTCAGGCCTCTCCTGCAAGAAACCACTGTCCCCTTTTCTGTGAATTTATGTGTCGGTGAGGATGGTAAATGATTGTCCTTTTTGAGTGTGTGTTTGAGTATTATCAGCATTGTTTTTCATGTTGCAATGGGCCAATCTTGCTTATCTTTTGGCAGAATGCTAAAATGCCCTGACTGGTTGTGTGTGTGTGTGTAAACGCCCCCCTGGCCGATACCCTGAGAGCGAAGGGCTACAAGGTGCAGATGGATGCCCGGATCGTCGAAGCCCTGGGCGCTTGGGACCCCTGCAACGAGCGTGTGCTGCGGACCTGTGGGATTGGTTGATGCTACTCATGGCTCATGCGGCGCCTCATGGTCTCGGACACCATCCGATGGTCCAGGGACATCTACATCGAACACATCACCGGCCACCAACAGTACCAGGAGGTGTGAGCCAGTACGACATCGTGCATCAACTATGGGAAAGGGACTGAGAGGCTTTTTCCATTGGACCATATGAACTGGAACCATAAACTCACTGAACATTAAATCCCACCAAATGAGGGTAAATCCATCCTCATCATCGTATCCACTCATTATACTCCACACCTGAACATAGCCATTATATGAACAACGTACCCCCATATCTCAATGTCTGTACTTTGACCCATTAAACTTTTACCCCCAATCGGGGAGATTGCAGATTATGTATTCCTTACGCCACCCACTCATAAACCGAATTTCGCAACCCTTGATAATATGTACCTTATTCCCTGATAACCAGAAACTTCTATGCTTAAACTCTGTACCGTTTTCTTTTTACTTCAACATCACCTTAATACTTAGTAGGAATCCTTACCCCACTGTCAAAGGAGCACATACACCCTAAACTAGTGTCAAGCCCTTCCTGGAATATAGCTTTAATGGTATCTCAAAAATGGTTAACATCATCCTCAGCTTCCTAGCTAAGCATATTTGTCTCTGTGGTCTCCTTGCATGATCTGCTCGGTGCTCATTCCCTCTCTCTCTAGAGGGCAAGGCCTATCTCCCTTATGCCCCTGGGAGCAAATGGGTCACATATGCCTCAAGGAGTTATTAAAACTTCAGCAGCTCTTTGCAGGGTTCTAACAACATCTGTGACTGGGTGGGTCAATGGTATTAAAAAAACCCAGCAAATGTATGATGACTTTAGTATTTAACTGTAAAAGAAAAACAAAAAAGTCATTCTTCCTCAGTTATTAAAAAGGTGAACAACTCTTCCACATTAGTTTTGTCGACTGATTTTGCTTTGTAATAATTTTATTATGTATTCACTTCCAACAACTTACAGTAAAATTAGAAAAGCTGCTATTAATGCTCCATAACCTATTTTATAATCTGCTGATTCTTAATGTCCCAGATAATATGCAAACAAACTATCATCAGATTTGCTAATTTAAAAAAAAATGAGAGCTTGGTAGATGTCCATATTTTGTTTGAAATGCCTATGTTGTTGTATAGGTTGTGGGTGGGTAACAATATGCAAGGATCATGTAACAGACATTTCGGAGAGAACCTTCAACAGTATCCCTCACCTGCCAGTGGAGAATTATACTCCAGATCAATCCAAGGGTCAGTTTATGATTTCCATCCACTATGTCTGTGCTTCCAATATTCACCAAATCAACCTATTGGAGAAATGCAAAATAAGTACTGTATGAAAAAGTATTTGGATACTCATGCATTTTGTGAAAGAAACTATGACAAAAATGTAATTTATTTTGGATTTTGAGAAATATAGGCATTTGAAGTAGTTATCTGATTAATCTTGAACCAGTTTGTTTAAACCAAATTTTAAAATATTATAATAGGTTGGATCATTGTTTTGTTTTTCTGAGGGTGCATACATTTGCAAAAGTAAATATTCAACACTTAATTGATAAATGGAACAATTAAAGTGCTGGCAAAAAGCAAGTGGCAGAGTTAGCGATATGGAGATATAATTATCCAAGCTCTAAAGTTAAGTGAAAATATAAAGTTAAAATACAATAATTAAATACAAATCCACCCCTACATGTTAATGCAATATCAGGACTGCACAATTAAATATCACAAACAGACACTTCAAGGAAATACAAACAATAAGGTTCCCATAGCAACTTCAAAACTGTCAGTTTGCACATTTTGTTTGTTTTACAATTTACATTTGACCAAAAATAAAAACCCTCTAATAATATTACAATGCATATTCGGCAAGAAAAAAAAAGGAAAAAAGGAAAAGAACATATGTACAGCCCAGCCCCTTTAACAGTTCTGTGGGAGATCCTATTTTCTCATTTGCTGAATTTGTGATTGCAATGTAATGTTCCATTAACTGTTTTGAGATGTACGAGACACCCATATTGAAGTCACTGAGAGTTTTGCCAGCAGAGGATGCATTTTAGAGGCCAGGGAGGAGGTCAGGGCTTGTGGCCTGGAGCACACCCTACTGCATTTCCCAAGTATGGCTCACTGAATTTGCCACTCCAGCACATTACTCTGGGGAAATAGCCTCCCGCTGGGGGCTTTGTCCTTCAAGATGTTGAGTACTCTTTGTGAAGTGTTGAGCATCTTCAACTCTCATTTCTTACAATGGGAGACCAGGGTGCTCAGAATATCAAAAGAGGCAACACCTTATGAAATCATGTTCTGAGTTTGAAACACCTTTCTCAAGTATCCTATTTAACAAGTCCAACTTCTGCATGGCCAAAACTGTATCTATAGTGAGACTATGGGGTCAACATCATGATCTGCACACAGCATGTGGACTCATGGAGCCCTGTACCACACAGCTAACTCCTGAAACTAGTAGAAATAATTTCTGCATGATTGCCAAAAGCAGCCACCACACTGGCACAGGCTGATTTTGAAGAGTTGCTACACACCTCTTGCTACACCTGGCACAGGCTGGCACAGGCTGGCACCACACCTGGCACAGGCTGATTTTGAAGAGTTGCTACACCTACAGTGTGTGGGTCATTTACACTAGCCTAATGCCCAAAGCCAGAATTTTTCCAAAAAATGTAACTTCTTTTTCTTAACTGAAAAAATCTGAGAACTCAGAACGACTCTTTTTTTTTATTTGAGAATTATTAAACTGTTACAAATAGCAGTGTCTGAGTCATATCAGAATCAGATCAGCAGTCTCTCAGTACACTTTCCATGAGGAAGTTAGATGTCATTCCCTAGATGACAAATGGGCTCTGAAGTTTCACTTGCCTAGGAAGAAATTATTTAGGACATCCCCTACACATTCTGTATCCCTTAAGGATCTGTGTAAACAGAATGCCAAATCCACACATATTTTGTCACAGTGCATTTGGCTGGCCATTGAGACTTGTTACACATAAGCCAGAATAACAGTACCTCAGAGTCCCAGAAGTCAGTCTACCAAGGCTGAAGTGGAATAAGTTGCCTGCCTTCAGAACATTTCCATTTTAAAAACCCGTAGGGCTCCTACCTGGAGATTTGTACATAATCTTACACAGCACTACTCTCTCAATTTAGCATCTAGATTCAAGGGTTGCCTTGAAAGGGCAGTCCTGCAATGCCTGTTTCATTACACCTTCTCAGTTCACTTACCGTACGGACTGATCATTAGATTCCCACCAGTGGGATTCTCAGTGCCCCAGCCAATACTGAGGGGGAGCTGTGGAGAAGGGCTGCTCCCCCAAACCAGAGAGAAGGAGCACGCTTCCCTGTTACTTCTCCTTACTGTAATCCCTGGGACTATAGAGAAGCAATTTTAAGATATTCATCAGTAACTCTTTGAATATAGTCCCCTCTGCTTATTTATACTACCCATTCACCTTCTTCTCTCCTTTTAGAACTCTAAAGTTTAGCAGAAGTACTTGGAACCACATGCTCCTTTTAGAGTCTTGGCTCCAAATACTTGATGTTGTAATGGGGCACTCCTGGAGCCCAACAGATGCTGCTTTTCAGAGGTTTCTGAAACTTAGCAGGGTACACATCCTACATGTGTGACCATTCAGAGGCTACGGACTCAAAGAACTTCAGTTGCAGGAGAAGGTTTTTTAGAGAGGGCTTTTAGTTTTCTAATCTGACGCTGCATAATATACGTGGCATCTGATGAAGCTGTAACCTACTAAAAGGGTCAATTTTAATCCTGTCCTGAACAACCTTGACATACTCATAACGTTATTTAAAAGATGCTTGCTTCTATATATTTAAGGGGCACAAAATGTGTCTACTTTGAACGTGCATGAGCTGTACTTCCTGTACACATTAGAAAGGCACTGTAGCTGTGTGCTGGAATTTGAATGAACAACCCACTAGCACATTTTCCTAATGCACCAGTAAACAGATGTTTTAAACAATTTTTAAAAGTAATATTATACTGTATGCATGTAATGAAGACTTTTTAGCACATTGACAAATATTTGACCACTGAATTTTTTCAGAGTGATATACAGTTGTCTATTGTACACAGCATCCTTTCAGTGATGCAGAATTGGCAACTTTAAAAAATTTCATTAAAAATGTATGACCTCTCATAAAGATCCCTATTACCAATTTAACACTCCCGTTAAATCACTTTGACTTATGCACAAATGATCAGCTAAGTACACGTTACCTTAGAGTTAGAAAATCAATGTATCCATGTACCAGCTGAACTCAAGCACATTGAAAGACTTACTGTACCTATCAAGAAATCCAATATAACATGAGGCTAAGAATGCGTGATTACTATTCCATCACCGCTTACTGGGTTTTAAGTGAATGTTGTTATTTATTTGAATCTATTCTTGGTGGGGGAGGGGAGATGTGATATAATTAGGTGGCCACTAACCATGTCTGGTACAGTTATTGGTCAATTAGAATGTAGATACTAAGGGAATATTTACTCCAACATTATAAGAAGCATATTGGCCTGAAGAGTCAATCTTAACAGAACAGAGTGGAATGTGTGGTGTTGTTTTCTACCTGGCTCACATCTTTAATATTGTTATCCCATAAACACCTAAGGAAATATACTAGAAATTGTTTCTCCTAAGAAAAAACTCAAATTTTTAGACATAACTCCACCATATTTTGAAAGCAAATGTTTAATGAGTTGAAATTCTGACAGCTAGAATCAACTCCTACTTTACTAAGGAGGATTTACGGTAATGAACATTTTTAATATTTATTGTAACACCACATTAACAAAGAATTGCACTGGATCAGGTTTCAAATAGCATTTATTACAGATTTATTATTCAGCTACTTTAAAATCTGCTGCCAGAAAACATCTGAATTATATTTGGCACAAACAGACAGCCACGTTGCAGATCCCATAGATAATTCACATTAATACCATTGCTTTGATGTATAGTGGACTTTAGAAACTGTATCCTGTATCCAGGGGTTGAGCTATCACTTACAAAGCATTAAGCATGATGTCTAATGCGTGTTCTGACCTTGTCCAGATGATTACTTACATTATTTTTCTGCAAGACCTGCAGTGCTTTGTTGACATTGTTCAGAGCATGAACTCTTGTGGAGCCCTTTTCTTTTGCCTGTAAGCACATGCAAATAATAAAAAAAGCTGAATATAACAAGAACACTTCTTTAAGTCCATGGATTTGTATTTTACAAACATGACTATTTTGGAGACGATACTATAGTTATGTCTATATATCTGCAAAGTAGAATTTAAACTACTAAAGAAAGACAATTGTGAAACAATCTTAATCTGACCGCTAACATGGTTACTGACATTTTTCAGTGAACATATAATCAAAATGTATATAGGAATCAGATAAATTCAGGTTATTTTTATTATGATTAATCTCCCCTGCCAGAGAAAAATTTAGGAACACTACCATAACAACCAACCAGATAAGCATCAGCATGTATAATATTTGCAACTATCTCCTCTCTGGAATTTGACTCATGTTGTCAACTTGTTTCCCTAAATTTATGAGAAAGTTTAAGAGAAAGCTCTCAAGCTCATGAAAAACAAAAAGAAAATGCAAGAGACAAGTATCCAACTATTGTGCAGTGTTATTTTAGCCTTTACATGTTAGTAAGGGCAGATTTTATTCCCTTTAATGTTAGTCAAGTTACTTCAAGACATATATTTTAAATGTCAACTCTGTGAAAAAAGTCTGTCTAATTCTACACAATTTATTATAAAACCAATTTCTGCATATAGGAGTTAAACAATTTAACTGAGAAAGCCTAGCTTCCCTTTAGCATACAAAGGGGTTGGCTGCTTTACATCCTTAGTGCGTGGCCATAATGTTACCATTTGCTCATGCATATTATGAACCCGCTACTCCCAGACTCAGTTGTGCTCATCAGTCCAGGGTGAGCTCCAGGATTAATTTTGCTTCAGGAAGGCAGACTCCTTCTCAAATCCTGTCTACACTAGGAATATTTTTTTAAAAAAATATCCCATCTTTGCTAGCACTGATTCAGCTACACTAAGATTAGCAACCCAGAGTCCTCATGCAGATGGACTACTACCTTCTGCCATCACCGGTCAAACAGGAAGAGGATTTTTATTTTTTTTAAAAAAAGAATTAAATTTAAAGAAAAACGCACCCTCAAACAAATACAAAATATAAGCAAAGATCTATGTTGGAGGGAGAGAAAGATATTCTGCTCAAATAAGGAAAAGAAGGGAAAAGCGATGCTGCATACAAGTTAGAAGAAATAATAAAAGTATGATTTACCAACGCTTTTGAGGTTTTCCCATAATTAGCTGCACATATGGCAGTCACTGATGACATATTTCATCATGTGTGGCTGATCAGATAGAAGATAGTATAAACTGTAAACATTAATGTTGTCACAAAATGTTTATAAAATAGGTCCACAAGGTTTTTAAGCAAACATCTCTAGCGAGGTACTAAACAAAAAAATATTAGAGAACAAGAGGTCAAAGATTAAATTCATTTTTGGAATACATACTTACCTGTGGCACCTGTCCAATTTAGCTCCCTATCCTCAGAGATGCTGAGAGCCTCCACTGGTGCTTAATTTGTGCCAGGGCTGATCCCCGGTACCTCTAGGCTTGGCAGTTCATAGCCCTGGCACCTTTAGGCTTGCTGCATCAGTTATGAAAGTAAAAAATTTGCTTGAGCCCCAGCACCTAATTGCTTGAGCCCCAGCACCTCTTTCATTATAAATTAAGCACTGGCCTCAACTCCTGCTGAAGTCAATAGCTGTTGATGGTGCTCAGCATGACTCAGGACTAGAGACTTGGTTCTAACAGGTGCAGAGTTCCCTCAACTCTCACTGAAGCCAGGATTAGTTGAGGATGCTCAGCACTTCACCAGAGTGCTCAGCACTTTGCCAGATGTATCCATTGAGAAATACTAGTGTGATTTTAGCCAATTATCGATATCTTACAAGACTGTCAAGTGGAAAAGAACAGTAAGGTTTGTAATTACAAAAATGTATACATACAAGTTTTTGGCCTGTAAAACCTTCAAGGAGCTCCAGAAGTCTTCGTCCATCTCGAAAATCATGAAATAGGTCTTCAATATAGTGCCTCCCAAACTGAAATAAATATAACAATGGCATGTTGTTAGCTAAAACAGCAACGGATAGAAATGGTTATATTTCACAATATCACTCTTATTAAAATGTGAGGTTAGAACCACAGAGTTGTGAGCACTTGTACATTTTAAAAATGCAGACTATGTCAAAACATTGCTCTACTAAATACAGCAGTTGTCTTATAAGACGAAACAGGAGAATAGCTTGCATACAAATTGATATAAATGAGACTCTTCTCACAAATTTCTGTGTTGAACAGGCACTGTCTAGTAGCTGAGACCCTAATTTCAAAGTAACTTAAAATGGTTTTCACTTGATGAGGAATGCACACCACACATTAATTCTCTAAATTATAAGATAGTCATTATCTGTGTGAAACTTATTAAAAGCCAAATATTTTTGTGCTCCCACTATTAGCTTACACTGTTATACCAGAACTCTACACTTAGTTATTGACAACATCCATAAAGCTGGGAGACAAACTACGTTTGCTGATTAAGTTGCAGGGGGAAAAAGTTAATTAATATTTGCCAAATGAAAAAGGAGAGAAACATTAATTTTAAACTCCAAGGAGGATCTTTTACACAAAGATGAGAAACAAAACCCCAAAACTATCAGAAAACAGCTAAGTGTCACTTCCAAATCTTATGCTCGAACTGTAGATGAATTGAACACCCTCAGCTGTCATCTGAATCCATGTTAACTGAAACGTTCAGAACCTTACAGGATCAGGCACAATGGTTAACATTCGGACACACATTGAATCATACCATATACGGGGGAGTGGGGGGTGGGAGTGAGATTTCCTCCCTTGCTTTTCACTGTCTCAAGAGGGTGAAAAAAGGTGGTTTTTAATCTTTTCTAAAATCAAGTCAGGTTTTTAAGTTAATGCTTATGTCACTGACTAATGAATAAAGTAGAATGAAACAGCAAGATGATTTTTATAAAACTTAGTTGATGTGTGGTTTTACCTTCACATTTATTTGATAACTGACATTTTTGTGACTTTGTATTAGAGCTGGCTGAGAACCAGAACAAAAACTAATGACTGTATTGTGGATGTTAAGATTTTGGGTTGATTCATCTATCTCTGAGCACAATGTACTTGCTTATTTGTGACACTTCAGGGATTGATTCGTCACGAAATATCTGTATTTTGATTTACTGGAGATTAAGCCACACCCTAGATATAACTGGGCCTTTTATCAAGAACAGTGTGGGAGTGAGAGGCAGTGAATCAGTCACTCAATAAGGAAGCTTAATGTTTTTTTTTTCTGTTCAGTTACTCACTCAATCACTCCAGTGCTCAGTGCTGCTCACTCTAACCAATTCTGAAGCTCCAACATAAGCCACTTAGCTAATAATCCATACACTGCCATTTGATTGCTTGTGTCAGATGATACTGAATAGATATGCATGATTCACAAAGACAACCCTTTCTAACCTTAGTTAAATTTTCTATTTAACAAATAATAGTCAATCTGCTCCATTTCCTACCATGTGTTTAGTATGATGGACAGCTTTGATAGAGTGTTTTACAGTGATAACACAGATACATGATTTAGGACATTGGATAATCACCTGCAGAGGCCAATAAAAAGTTCTACAACCTTTACACCATGCTATATAAAACCGCACAAATTAGTAGGCGTATGTCTGTACCTTCAGCTGCACATACACTGATCTGGGAAAGCCACAACTGGTGTATTTATACCTGAAATGGCAATGAGTGTTCTTTCACCTTCATAAGTGCTGTTCCTTAATTTATTAAGCTTTATTAAGTTCTAAACATTTTTTTTATTTGCTTGATTATTGTAACAGAATACAATTATTTTTTTGGAACATAATTCATCTTTAATAGTTCACAACATATGCTATATGAAATAACAGGAAAACCCACCAATTTCCTGTTATTTCATTTTGGCACAGAACCAGTAACATCATTCACAGAAAATATTAACATGTACATTGACAATTTTATCTTCCTAAACACAAAGCACCACTCCCTTCAAGATTTATACCAGGCTGCAAAAGAGCAGGAGCAGATAGATCCCACCATATCAACACATACTACTATGGCTCACTATTAAAATGGTCTCTCAAAGACTCCTTGAGCCATATAGCTCCATGTTGAGGTCTTCTTATAGTCCTTGTTTCTAGCTGTTCAAATTCAGCAAACAGCCACTCCACCTCTGCCCTCCACTGCAGCAGAAACCTTTCCCACTTTGCTTCACATATATTATGTGGGACACAACAGGCAGCTATAACCATTGGGATACATTTTTTCACTCTCATAAATACACAATACCAGCAGCACTTTAAATGACCAAACCCACATTCAACTGTCATTCCGCACCTGCCGAGCTGGTAGTTGGTTCTGATGAGGTGATGGGTGTATGGCTTTATGAGCTCGAAGAGCAAGGAGTAGGCTGGGTCTCCCAGAATTACTATTGTCATTTCAACATTCCCAGTAGTAATCTGCCAGTCAGGAAAGTCCCTGCTTGCAGCTTTCTGAACAGTCCTATGTTCTTAAACATGCACCTTCCCTGACCAGTCCCCGCAGATGTTGGTAAAGTGATCAGTGATGTACCAGTGGTTGCATTACCATAGAAAGGTACTCCTTTCTGTTGACATACTCTGTGGCAAGGTGCTAAAATAAGGATATGTGTGCCATGTATTGCCGCCCGCAGCTTGGGAACCCCATTTCTGCAAACCAACCACTATGTCCTGCACATTTCCCAGAGTCACAGTCCTGCATAGCAGGTGGCAATTAATGGTCCTGTGCACTTGCATCACAACTTTCCCTGCTGTGGATTTCCTGACTTCAAATTGATTCCCAGCTGACCGTTAGCAATCTGACATTTCTGTAATGGAATCATCACTTGCTTCTCAACTGCCAGTGCAGCTCTCATTTTGGTGTCCCTGAACTGGACGGCTGGGGCAAGTTTGGCACACAGATCCAGGAATGACAGGTTTCAGAGTAACAGCCGTGTTAGTCTGTATTCGCAAAAAGAAAAGGAGTCCTTGTGGCACCTTAGAGACTAACCAATTTATTTGAGCATGAGCTTTCGTGAGCTACAGCTCACTTGGCTTTGCGCATCCAAACGTTCTGCAGCCGCTGCTCGTCATCCCAAATGTGCAAAACAATGCAACCCCATCAGCCACTGCTTGTTTCTTAGGCCCAGAACCAGTGGTCCTCCAACTGCAGCTACTCTGTGAATGCCAACAGCTTTGAATGTTTTTTTCCTATGTCCCACAGTAATGTAGTCTCCAAGGAAGTTTCCTGTGGGTCCCTTTGCGGCTCTGAAAAAACTGCAGGATCAAGCACCCTGTATTTGCAAGGCTCATGACAATAGTGCAGAGCTGTGCAGGCGCCATACTTCTGTCAGAGATGGTGGACAGCGAAGGGAGACACATGGGTTTGTGGGAATTTTGAAAAGAGGTGTGAGATATTATGGGATGTGGATTAAATTATGGGACTGAGAACACTGCATTATGGGAAGCTGAACCCATGCTGCCAGTCACCCCTGCATAACTTGTTTTGGCCTCAGGAGGCATTGCAAAAACTTCCCAAAACACCTTGCACTGGTGGGTGATGAGTTGCAGAGTGGGATGGCTGTCCATTATACACTGCTCTCAGCATCGATACAAGTGCCCCAGTGAGGATGCGCACCACTGACACAAGAAGTGTAGTGTGCACACGCACAAGAAATGTGTAACCCCTTCTGCCAGGTGAATCTGGCAGCAACCAGGGCTGAGTTCAATATCTAGGGGTTCCTTTCCAACAGTACAACACAGAACTGGCTAAAGCCCCCAACCAGTAATCTGGGAAAATTACACACCACCCCTGGACACCTCTGAGAGGCAATACTTTCCCACTCACAATCACAGAGTCTGAATGTAGAGAATAAAACTTTAATGAAAGGAGGGAAGTCACTCAACAGTAATTAGGGAAAATGCCACAAGCGGGATTCATAATCATAAAATTGTGAGCAGGACACCCACCCCAGAGTGCATGGGGCAGTGTCTCCCACCTCATGTTCTTGAGTTCCACAACCAAAAGTTCCTTTTCTGTGCCCTGCTCTGCTCCCTCACCATACCCCACTCACAGTGGTTGTCCTTGGTCAGTGAGGACCCAGGGTTCAGAGGAGTACCTGTGTGAGTTTACCTCCCACCCAGGAAAGAAGGCACCTTGCTTGCACTTGCTCTGGCTGGCCACCCTGCCAGCCATATTTCCTTGCCACCTGGCCCTCCACCAACCACAGTTCCTCTCCACTGGCCGCCCTGCCAGCCTCTTGTTGCCTCGCCATCTGCTCGTTTGCCGGCCGACTGTTAGTCACCTTCTGGTGCCACCTGGTTCTCTGCTGTGACCTCTGCACATCAGTCTCTTAGTAATTTTCAGCTTTTTGCAGGCTGGGTTAGAAACATTGCCCCATCTCAAGTGATTTCAGCTCTCATTTGAGCATGTTAACATAACAAAGAGGCTCCTAATGAAGCCTATTTAGCTCTTTCTTAGAATAGTGGGGAGGAACGGGTTAAACCACACTGGGGACCCTGAGGCTACGTCTACCCTATGCAGCTTTTAGTGACACAGATGTGCAGCCATAGCCATGCCAGTAAAAGGCACACAGTGTAGCCTGTTTGTCGGCAGGAGAGAGCTCTCTTGCTGACAGAAAACTTCCACCCGCAACGAGCGGCATTAGTGTTGTCGGCAGGATAGCACTCATGCAGACAAAGCACTGTTCGCACCAGCACCTGTCGCTGACAACACTTTTGACTTTCGGTGTGTGTGTGTGTGTGTGTGTTTTAGCACCTCTGAATGACACAAATTTTGTTTTTCGCTAGCCAATGTAGACAAAGCCTGAGAGACAGTTCACACCTCCTGTCTGGGACATCTGTCCCACCCTTCTTACTTTCACAGGGCTCTGGCATTTGAGCCCCTGGCTTATCGAAGTCCTTTCAGCGGTGGGTGATCCCCTCATTTAGGATAGGTTAAGCACACTTCTGCTTCCCTTTATTCATACAATAATGACAACAACATTGGTAACAGCATTTCACTACCCCTGCATTCAGTACTGAAGTGATTTGTAATCCAACACCAGCCAAAGTTGATTACTTTGAGCAACACCACTCTATCTGCTGGATATCTAAACAGAGAAGGTGTGTTCATGTAAATACAGGTTGCTCCTGAAGTCTCCCCCCCTCTCAGCTAGCTGTCAGGGGAGAATTCATTCAGACCCTGTTTAGAAATATAATAACTGTGACGGCCGTATGCCAACGTAACTTAGGTTGACATAATTTTGTAGCGCAGACAAGAACTTAGTGATCACATTAGCCTTTAAGTGATTTCCTGAATCAAGGCCAGTGTAACTAAAAATGTATGTAATCCTCATTTATGAAAAATTGATTTGATATTTAAAATGATGGCATAGATACAATGCTGAAATAGTGAAGTTACATTCTTTTTTTCCGTATGGCTTTATCTTAATTCCTTATCCTTAATCTAAGGATAAAAGTCAGCCTCGTGCAGGGGGCCAGCACAAGACATAAGTATACCCCAAATCTCACTTAAACATCATTTTGGAGGGATTAAGTGATGCACAGATCTCATGCAAGCCCTCTACTTAGGCATGAATCTCATCCATAAATGCTTTAAATGCAGCATTCTGAGACAAAGAGCATGACAACATTTTGGTAACGGAATATAATGATTATTATAATCATATTGCTTTCTAACTAGAAAAGCAAAAGTTAAAGTAACAAATAAATGTCTCTACCTTTCCCTCCTTCTATTACACATTCATTTTAACCAAAACCTTTAGTGCAAGTTAATCTGAGACAGTCAACAAATTCTACTTGACAAAATAATGCGGGGGTTTTTGTAAAGCTTTCAGAAAGGAAATAAAAACACAGCATGGCAGCATCTCCAGCAGGACATTTTAATTACAAATGTGTTACAAATAAATCTTTTAAAAAAATACCATTGATTTTTAAAGGGCTTGGAAGGAATCCGTCTATTAATCAGCAACTGAGAATTACATAAGAATCCTGATGCTGCTGACACAGGACTCATCCCTAACCTGGACAAGTCTGCTTTCTCTCTGGCAGTAAGGGCAATTAAGTCTTCTTTCTCAAACAGATTGAGCATCTTCAGTGGATCGACATTGCAATAAGTCTTCAGAAACAAAGGATTTAGAGAAGTGGCAAAGAAATATGTAGTGTTTTCAAGGTCAGAAGAAAAGTGTACTTTAAGATGTATGAAGCTTTGGGAAGAATAAATAAAGCCACTACGCAGAATGGCAGGTACCTGAGTATCAATTCTTTTTTAAAAGAGCTCTGCCTAAAAGGGGTCTTGGATTATACAACTACCACCTTTAAATATGGGGAAAAGAAAAACATTCAGACTAATCTATTGTGATTTTTATTTGAATTTCGTTATGCCAGTGTTAGGTTACCTTACAAATTTATCATTAAGAAAAATAGCTATACCAACAATTCTATTACTGAACAAGCATGTAATATGGGCATAGGAACATGTTTTGTTTTTGTTTGTAAATAACCCAAGGAAGGGTAGGGAGAACACAAAGCTATCCACTTGGCAAAATTAAGTCTGTTCTCCTGCACTGTAGTACTTTCCCGAGCTGTGCCAGCAACTAACTAGAACTGCATGATCCTAGTTAGTGTATAAAAAGACCCTGCTATTGCTAGCTCCCCTAGGAAAGCAAGTTTGCAAATGGTCAGCAAAATAATCCTCTCTGTCTATTTCAAGAGTGCTTCCGGCAGTGAACACAGGGATATGGGGATTTGTGAGTGGGGAAGAAAAAAAAGAAACAGAGGAAGAGACAGACAGACAAGGGTAAAGGGGGCGGGGGGGGGGGCGGGGGGAGGGGAGAAAGGCTGAAATGAAGAAGGAAATGGAAACAGACCAATCTTTCAAGGGGGAAAAATATGAATGACAGCTTGAAATACAAACCTGGGAAATGAATGTCCTTCTCCATAATCTTGAGGGATCTCCCTGATTGGAAAGCGTATAGGAGCTATAAAATATATTGCACTGAGGTAAGTACTGTTCTGACGTGTTGAATAACGGTCAAACCACAGACACTTTTGTTGCTTTAGCTGACATGACTGTTGTCTGTGATTACTAATCTTTACATGACACAAAGAGAGCTGAAGAAAATCCAAAGGGATTTTTTTAAAAAGCTGCCACAATGGTGTGACATACAAGGAGAGAGAAGATTTCTGTGTTGTTATGGATTAAATTAAACCTCCAGCTCTACTGAAAATTGTAGAAAATGTGAACTAAGTGGAGAACTCCCAAACACAGATTTTTTTGCATTTTACAGGAGAAGGTGCAGATGCCTTGCCTGAATATGAATTCATAGAGCTGTGATTTAGAATTGCAGGGTCATGTACAATTAATATTTACAGGAAGACATGGTCATTTGAGATGGGACAGCAGCTTCCCCCAAGTGTTTGACAGCACCAAAGCTTAGCTAGACCACTTAGTACATTACAGGGGGTTGGACTAGTTGACCTCCTCAGATCTCTTCCAACCCTAATCTTCTATGTTTCTATGATTCTGTGTTCACATACTCTGGAAAAATGGAAGAGAGACTATTATTTAGATTGCAGAGATGTCCAAAATGTGGTAGGTACTTTTTGAATTCAGAGATAGATATAGTCCCGCCCTAAAGAACATACAAGGTAAATAAATCCTAACTAAATTACATGTCTTCCACCATCATTCTCTAACCTTGAATTACAGCAACCCACAACTTCAATTCCAGTCTCTTTATGGCCCTCGTGCCCTATACTCAATCGCTTACCTACATGTAAAGTAGAAGGTAATATACTAATTATTTTTAATGAATAGATGATTTAATCAGTTTCTTGGAGGTGTCGTGGAAGAAGATGGTGTTTGGGGGAGATGTAAATGAGGAGAGCATATTGATGTTGGAAATTAGCTCAGGACATAGTGTGGTGCTATCGCCATGGATACCAAAATTGTGAAGGTGACATTGAAGAGAATAGAGACAGAACTGAAAAAAAAGTGTCTTGCCCAGTGAGGAGCAAATCAGACACTCCTTACTGTTGTACCTACTACTGCAATACTGCATATTCAAGTGTTCAGAGATGCGAGTTGGCTTAAGAATCATGAGATTAAATCATGAGATTGTTTTAAGAATCAGAGATTAAATAATAATAGGATTTATTTTAATTTACCTTCTGGGTTTTGAAACTTTACAGTGGACTTGGTCACTTTTTCAAGCCTTTCCCCACAATCATAAGGGCTAGAAGTTTACTTTTGCTTTTAAATACAAGCAGAAATTCTGATGCACCCCATAGAACTCCAGGAGCTGGTACTTTAATAAAAACCCCAGATGTTATAAGACATACTAAAATATTAAGAGATAGCAACAATGCTATTATCTGAATTCACTAACCATTGGACAACATATTATTTTTCCTGATTTATAAAAAAAAATGCACTTTTGATTAAATTAGTTCCCCCATTTTCCTCCTCAAGAAATGACAGAGAAACTAGTTTTGAAGGGGCGGGGAGGAGGGGAAGGGATGAAACTTGTCTGAGGAGAAAATCTCGCTTTTCACTTGCTGTTGCAGGCAAGTATTCATTCATCTTATATTCGCCATTCTGGAATGGATTAGACCAATAAAAGGATTATTACTATGAAACAGGATACAATTTTTAAAGCATTTTTCAATTTTTATGGCATATTATCCTATCTGCTCATCTGTGACATCTATGAACACAGAATTCAAAATAGATGGAGGGTAGAGGGCCTAAGAGAAAAACAAAAAGAACTAAAAGAGTAAAGACTAAGAAACAATGTAGGACACAGAGATCTCAGGGCAAGAGACAGGGCCCTGAGAAAAGAGTATTATATGGCCTAGAAATCTACAGGGAGAGACAGAACACTAATACCAAAAGAAAATAAAATAGAGAAGAGCATGGAAGCATGGACACAGTTTGGGGGGTGTAGCGGGGTGAGCACTTGGTCCAGCCCTGAAGGGGTTGGGAAAGCCCTGTAGAGGGCTGGGGCAGGGAGTAAAACCCTGGCTGATTGGGGGAAGTGGTGGCCACGCCCCAATCAGGGCCCAGGTGGCTCTATAAAGCCTTTGAGCCAGAAGGTCCTCTCTCTCTAGCTTGGGGGGAAGGGGACAGACCCGACCCGACCCGACCCTCTCCTCTCCTCTCCTCTCCTCTCCTCTCCTCTCCTCTGGCTGCAAGGGCTGAGAAAGTACCTAGATTGGGAGCAGGGCTGAGGAAGGCCAAGGGAGCCGGGGAACTCAGGAAGGGCCTATTAGGTATGAGGGTTGCAGGGGCAGCCACCGGTAGGCAGAGGCAGCAGGTCCAAACCCCCTCGCCTGGGATGAGTGGCTTATACTGCAGTCGCCCCAGGATGCGGGGGCTAGCTGGTGACTGGCAGGAGCCTATGACTGAGGCGAGGTAGGGATAGTGGGTGGGGGGTTCCCCTGGGAGGGGGAGACCCAGAACTGTGGGGTACTGCCAGGGGGCAGCACCCAGTGAAAGGTGTACCAGGGTCCTGGGAGGGACATGGGAGCCAGCAGCAAGGCAAGACACCAGCCTGAAGGAGGAGCTCTGGAGGCTGGATGCTAATTCCCTGAGAGGACTAGCAGGAGGTGCTGTGATGGGGGGGTTGCCCTCCCAAACTGCAAGCCTCTGGTAGGCATGGAATTTGCCCCACATGCACAGCCTTTGGCCTGACTGGAGCTGCCCCTAGGGATGCCATCCTGATGTGCAGAAAGAATAGCAAATATGGCAGGTGACCAGCTTGGCTTGACAAAGAAATCTTTGGTGAGCTGAAACACAAAAAGGAAGCTTACAAGAAGTGGAAACTTGTACAAATGACTTGGGAGGAGAATAAAAATATTGCTCGAGCATGCAGGGGTGTAATCAGGAAGGCCAAAGCACAACCGGAGTTGCAGCTAGCAAAGGATGTGAAGGGTAACAGGTATGTCAGCAACAAGAAGGTCAGGGAAAGTGTGGGACCCTTACTGAATGGGGGAGGCAACCTAGTGACAGATGATGTGCAAAAAGCTGAAGGACTCAATGCTTTTTTTGCCTCACTCTTCACAGACAAGGTCAGCTCCCAGACTGCTGCACTGGGCAGCACAATATGGGGAGGAGGTGAGCAACCCTCAGTGGTGAAAGAACAGGTTAAGGACTATTTAGAAAAAATAGACATGCACAAGTCCATGGGTCCAGATCTAATGCATACGAGGGTACTGAGGGAGTTGGCTGATGTGATTGCAGAGCCATTGGCCATTATCTCTGAAAACTTCTGGCAATCGGGGGAGGTCCCGTATGATTGGGAAAAGGCAAATATAGTGCCCATCTTTAAAAAAGGGAAGAAGGAGATTCTGGGGAGCTCCAGACCGGTCAGCCTCACCTCAGTCCCAGGAAAAATCATGGAGCAGGTCCTCAAGGAATCCATTTTGAAGCACTTGGAGGAGAGGAAGGTGATCAGGAACAGTTAACATGGATTAGAAAAGGGCAAGTCATGCCTGACCAACCTGATTGCCTTCTATGATGAGATAACTGGCTCTGTGGATATGGGGAAAGCGGTGGATGTGATATATCTTAACTATAGCAAAGTTTTTGAAACGGTCTCCCACAGTATTCTTGCCAGCAAGTTAAAAAAGTATGGATTGGATGAATGGACTATAAGGTGGATAGAAAACTGGCTAGATCATCAGGCTCAACAGGTAGTGATCAATGGCTCGATGTCTAGTTGACCACCAGTATCAAGCAGAGTGCCCCAGGGGTCAGTTCTGGGGCCAGATTTGTTGACCATTTTCATTAATTATCTGGATTGTGTGATGGAGTATACCCTCAACAAGTTTGCAGATGACACTAAGCTGGCGGGAGAGAGGGTCCAGAGTGACCTAAAGAAAATCAGAGGATTGGGCCAAAGGAAATCTGACGGGGTTCAACAAGGACAAGTGCAGAGTCCTACACTTAGGACGGAAGAATCCCATGTACTGCTATAGGCTGGGGACCGACTGGCTAAGCAGCAGTGGGTTGGGTTACCTAGGAAGGTGGTGGAATCTCCATCCTTAGAGGTTTTTGAGGCCTGGCTTGACAAAGACCTGGCTGGGATGATTTAGCTGGGGTTGCTCCTGCTTTGAGCAGGGGGTTGGATTAGATGATCTCCTGAGGTCTCTTCCAACCCTAATCTTCTATGATTTTATGCCAGATGCCCAGTTTTCAACCGGAACGCCCAATTGAAAAGGGACCCTCATGGCTGCAATCAGTACTGCTGACTGGGCCATTAATAGTCCAGTTGGAGGCACAGCAGGGCAGGCAGGCTCCCTATCTGGCTTTGTGTGGCTCCCAGAAGCAGCAACATGTCCCTCCAGCTCTCCCCCCTTCTGCACTCAAGCTCTCTCTCAGAGCCCGCACGCCCCCTCCTACCCTCTGCCCCAGCCCTCAGCCCCCTCCTGCACCAAAATCCCCTCCTACACCCCAACCCTTTGCCCCAACCCCCTCCCATACCCTGAACCCCTCATTTCTGTCCCCACCCCAGAACCTGCACCCCCTAGCTGGAGTCCTTACTCCCTCCTGCATCCCAACCCCCTATCCCATAGCACACTCCAAATCCCTTGGCCGCAGTCAGGAGTGCCCTCCTGCCCCCAAATCTCTCATCCCTGGCCCCACCCCAGAGCCCACACCCCCAGCTAGAGCCCTCACTTCCCCTGCAGCCCAACCCTCTGCCCCATCCTGGAGCCCCCTTCCACACCCTGAACCCCTTATTTCTTGCCTCATCCCGGAGCCTGCATTCCCACCCCAGAGCCAGTACCCCCTCCCACACCTCAATCCCTTGCTCAGCCTGGAGTCCCCTCCCACACTTTGTACCCCTTGGCCCCATCCCACCATCTGGAGCCCCCTCCTGTACCTCAAACTCCTCATCCACAGCCCCACCACAGAGCCCGCACCCGCAACCAGAGCCCTTACAGCCTCCTCTATCCCTTCCCCAGCCCAGTGAAAATGAGGTAGTGAGCGAGGGTAGGGGAGAGCGAGGGAGGGATGGAGTAAGCCGGGGGAGGGGCCTTGGTGAATGGGCGGGATAGGGGCAGTGCCTTAGAGAAGGGGCAGAGCAAGGATGTTTGGTTTTCTGCTATTAGAAATTTGGCAACTCTAGCTGTCCCCCTCCCCCCCCCCAATACATACGTCAAACTATGCCTATGCCCAGAAGCTAGAGACTAAGGCCATGATTCCACAAAGCTCTTATGCATGTGCTTAACTTTAAGCACATGCGTAAGTCTCTGGTTAAGCATATGCTTAAGTGCTTTCCTGAATTGGGGTGAGAGAGAAACTTCTAGAAGAAAGATGAAAGCTACAGTATATTGGCAAAAGAATGCCAAGGGATATTACCTATATAACACTCAAAAGTTATCAGGCATTCCTTCCAGTCTATTCGATGCCTAATTTTATGTAACAATAAGGAGAAACAGTGATGCTGATCTCAACAGATCTTTCAAGCCAGTTTTAATAAAAGAGAGATTATTACTTGCTCTTGTTCCTTTAAATATATTAAAGTTTGTATTTCTTGTCTTGACATATTCATTTACAATTTGTTTAGTTTTACTGAGAAGTTCTGAAAAACTGACTGACATTTCTCCCCACTGCTGCTGGATTACTATTGCAGCAAAAGTTATTGTATTTCCCATTTTTAAATACTTGTAAGAAACTCAGATGCTCCTGTGATCGGGGTCAGGTATATAAGCAGAACAAACAGTCAGAGAGAGAGAAAATAATTAAGACCGTGTCCTGGATTCATATGAGGCCCAAGTTTACTGCAATTTGCAGCCATAAATTGACAGTCTATGGTAAATGAAGAGTGACGTTATTAACATTTCCAGGAGTTTTATTTGGTCAACTCTGATTTTAAAAAAATATAGATAGAAAAACTTAAAGTTGACATTAGGTAACAAAGCCTCCCCTTCTGCTATTTTTATTTTATCTTTTTAATGGTAGGTGCAGAGTTCGACCTTCCAGTAATTGCATCTGCAAATTTGAAACACTGTTTTTGTGGCTGTTTATTTGACATGCATTATAGGGTTTTATTTTTGTTTCTTACATAAGCTCTTCCCAACAAGGACAGTCTGCTCAGGATGGCTGAGAATTAGTCAGCCAAAGAAGGGATTTTAAAGAGACTGTCTGAGCCTTAAATGACATCTTTGTGGTAATCCTTGGGCCTCAATCCAGCAAAGCATTTAAGGATATGCGTAACTTTGTATTTTGTACAGTGCCTAGCACAATGGCTCTGATCTCAGTTGGGATCAAGTTACTGTAATACAAATAATAGTTAATTTAAGATTAGAACTCCATTTTTGGTGAATGTTGCTGTATTCTGTCCTGTTTAATTAATTATATGCCTAGTCAGCTATAAGTGCTGTATTTTTTCCTATTATGACATGCAAAGAGACTATTAGTTTTTGTTTGATTGCTTTTAAGCCATTTTCAAAGATCAGAAAAGGACCACATTTCTGTAACTATTCCAGCTCAAATACAATGGGCCAATTTTTGCACATTGTTTATAGTCATTGTAACAAGATGGACTGGCCCTTTAAGGGCCAGAAGGCCTGGGGGTAGCCAGTTATACTCAGTCAGCTCACCTGTGCCATAATTAACTCTATTTTCACCAGAGGGGGCAAGACTAATTGGGATCAGGTGACAGCCTGAAACATCTTGGTCTCAGAAATAGCTAAGAAAAGTCAGTTTGCAAAAGGAACCAAAGGGAGCAAGTGGAGCTGTTGTGGAAGGCCCTGAAGGAGGCTCTGGAAGGACTCCAGAGAAATAACCTGGGACTCAGTGCTCTATCCCAGAGCCAGAGAGACCTAAAAGGTAGCCCAGAAGGAGCTGGGAACTGAACCTGGTGGGCAGGTTGAAGAGAAGCCCAAGAAGAGCGAAAGAACCTTGGTTTGGCTGAACTTTTGTTGAAACTTTTAGTTACACCAGAAGCAGGTTCAAACTAGACCTGACTTAGCCACAGGGTTAAGTCAAGGACAGAAACTGGCCATCAGAAGGCCAAAGAAGAGATTAGTAGGGGGTGCTATGGGCAAAGACCCTGGCAACATCATATCCTGACTCCAGAGGGGCACTGAGGCTGTGATGGGGGTATTTACATATACATACATAACCTTCTCTTTACATCTTCTTCTTCATAGATGGAGTACGATAGTCCACACCTGACTGTGTAGATTTTACATTGTCATGTAAGGTTCAGGAAATAAGTAATCTATGTGCCATTGGATAATGAACCTCAGAGCATTTATCCATTTCTAGTCTCATTTTTACCTCTTCGATAGGTAGTTAGGACCAGACTGGCAGCTGGGTCTCTATCAGCCCCCATTATTGTAGCTGTAGATGCCAACCTCCAAACAAACAAGTAATTAGATGACTTACAAGTTATTAGATGACTGATGTAACTTTGCACCCATTAAATGAAGGACACTGTTAAAACTGTTGCCTATGTCATCGCCTAGAGCCATGCTGTGCCTACAGACCAGAAAGTAGGACACCAGCTCTTTTGCACAAGCCCTCCCCATAGTTTTATTTTCAAATTCCACTTGTTAAATAATCTGTACATACGGTTTAACTCAGATAACATCAGAATCCAACAATTTACTATTTGCTTCCTCATCTTGTTGGTAACTAACCACAGAATAATAATAAACATATTAGTTTTATAGCAATTTCATCTATATATTTCAAAGCACTTTACAATGGTGGACAAGTGCCCATATTTGCAAACTGAAGCACAAAGAGGTTAAGTGACTTGTTTAAGGTCAGACACAGCTAGTGGCATAGTTAGGAATAGAACCCATGTCATTTGACCACACTGCCATAAATTTGCTAGAGGTGGCTGCAATATGGTTGCACCTGCTACAAGACTTAAAATTTTGTATCCAAATAAGAGATCCCCTGAATCATCCAGTCCTTAATTACATATAACTGCTGTTTAATGGAAAATTTTGTATATTGCAGTGACAGGACCTGGCCAGTTATAAACCAGTGAAATGCTATAGCGGCCACACTTCTTATCCCTGAAAATGTTAAAACATTTCTGATTGTTTAGTACCTTCCAAAGGAAAAAAAAACCAGTAATGTGGTATACTGTGTCAACACAATATTGAAATAAAGGATAATTATGTTCTTTGCTAAGTAAATAGAACCATAAT
Source organism: Eretmochelys imbricata (assembly GCF_965152235.1). Taxonomy (NCBI): domain Eukaryota; kingdom Metazoa; phylum Chordata; order Testudines; family Cheloniidae; genus Eretmochelys; species Eretmochelys imbricata. The sequence continues at coordinate 150,331,750 of NC_135572.1, forward strand.
GTAATGTATCAGATGCTGGGTAAGTTAATTTGTGTATTTCTTTGTGTGTAATGTGTAGCTCAACATATTTTATATCAGATAGTTGCTGCAGTATTCATTTGTGGTTTGATCATCTCAATACTTTTACTTTTCTGACTGATAGGAAGACTGAGAAAGAAGGGTTTTTAATGTACAGATCACTAAGATGTAGAACACATCTGTTACTGAATCAGATTCCTGTTGAGCTTGGTAGCAAAACCTTAAGAGCTATTACAAAAGACACTAAGATCCTAAATAACAAAGGTAAGAATTAATCTGGGAGGTCAATGCATCTTACATGGTTAAACTGAGGGGTGGACTAATGCTGGAATCTGTTCCTATCAGCTGCAAACCAGTTATTTCTTTTTGTCATGTTTTTACCTGATTTGTATCTCAGACGGGGCTGATCTCAAAGAGCTGTGCTCAGAGACCTTTCATAAAATCACTTTCCCATTTATCCTTCATTTGACAGAGGTAGTATCTTGACTTGTTCAAGCTTAAAAGGGCCATATCTGTACTTTCTTTAGCATGTGAAACAAAAATAAAACTACAATGGAGCTACTTCTATGTTAACAGATACCTAACAACTTTAATATACAGTTCTATATCTGAGTAAAATCAGTGTGTCTCTATTAACTTCAATTGGGCTATGCCCACATGCAGCAGCTGAGGACCTGGTCCTGCACCTTTTGTTAGAAAGGCAAATCTTTACTTTCTAGGTCCATGAACTGCAAGTAATAAGTGAATTGAGTCACCAATACTACTAAATCATATTTCATATGAGAATAATTAACCTGCTGAAATAACTGATATTGAAATGACTGATGTTAGATATTCTGGTTGTAACAGCTGATGATATAGACCATATTACATTCCTTCATTAGGGATCATGGATAGTATTAAATATTAAAGTATCATGTTTTGTATGTTCCATTCATTATTTTTTATACTGGTTTAATGGATAATGTTTTGTTGGGTTTCTGTTATTTTTGATGGTTCAAAACATGTGCAGTTTTTGCATGATATCATGCTATTATGAGTAATATCTGATCTTAATCTAATTTCATTATTATTAAAAATATAATGCACTGAATCTGGAAAAAATAATCTGGTTAATAATATGGTTCATTTCAAAATCCCATTTTGCAATAGTACTAAAAGCTATGCTACTAAGAGAATCTCTAATTAAAAAGAAATGCAAGTTTTACTGAAAACACTCATGATAAAAATCTCAAAGAAATTATACAAAAATAGAATAGATAATAACAATTGAGTTTTTAACCTTTAAACCTAATTAATAACAGATATTTATTAATCATAGAATCATAGAATATCAGGGTTGGAAGGGACCTCAGGAGGTCATCTAGTCCAACCCCCTGCTCAAAGCAGGACCAATCACCAACTAAATCATCCCAGCCAGGGCTTTGTCAAGCCTGACCTTAAAAACGTCTAAGGAAGGAGATTCCACCACCTCCCTAGGTAACGCATTCCAGGGTTTCACCACCCTCCTAGTGAAAAAGTTTTTCCTAATATCCAACCTAAATCTCCCCCATTGCAACTTGAGACCATTACTCCTTGTCCTGTCATCCGCTACCACTGAGAATAGTCTAGATCCATCCTCTTTGGAGCCACCTTTCAGGTAGTTGAAAACAGTTATCAAATCTCCCCTCATTCTTCTCTTCTGTAGACTAAACAATCCCAGTTCCCTCAGCCTCTCCTCGTAAGTCATGTGTTCCAGTCCCTAATCATTTTTGTTGCCCTCCGCTGGACTCTTTCCAATTTTTCCACATCCTTCTTGTAGTGTGGGGCCCAAAACTGGACACAGTACTCCAGGTGAGGCCTCACCAATGTCGAATAGAGGGGAACGATCACGTCCCTCGATCTGCTGGCAATGCCTCTACTTATACATCCCAAAATGCCATTGGCCTTCTTGGCTACAAGGGTGCACTGTTGACTCATTTCCAGCTTCTCGTCCACTGTAACCCCTAGATCCTTGTCTGCAGAACTGCTGCCGAGCCATTCGGTCCCTAGTCTGTAGCAGTGCATTGGATTCTTCCATCCTAAGTGCAGGACTCTGCACTTGTCCTTGTTGAACCTCATCAGATTTCTTTTGGCCCAATCCTCCAATTTGTCTAGGTCCCTCTGTATCCTATCCCTACCCTCCAGCGTATCTACCACTCCTCCCAGTTTAGTGTCGTCTGCAAACTTGATGAGGGTGCAATCCACACCATCCTCCAGATCATTTATGAAGATATTGAACAAAACCGGCCCCTTGGGGCACTCCGCTCGATACTGGCTGCCAACTAGACATGGAGCCATTGATCACTACCCGTTGAGCCCGACAATCTAGCCAATTTTCTACCCACCTTATAGTGAATTCATCCAGCCCATACTTCCTTAACTTGCTGACAAGAATACTGTGGGAGACAGTGTCAAAAGCTTTGCTAAGTCAAGGAACACCACGTCCACTGCTTTCCCTTCATCCACAGAACCAGCTATCTCATCATAAAAGGCAATTAGATTTGACGAGCATGAGTTGTCCTTGGTGAATCCATGTTGACTGTTCCTGATCACTTTCCTCTCCTCTAAGTGCTTCAGAATTGATTCCTTGAGGACCTGCTCCATGATTTTTCTAATTAATAACAGATATTCATTTAATTTCAGGCCAGGAGAAATAATTCAAATACAGAACACTTCAGATATAAGGGAAAGGGGAAACTTCAGAAAGTTCTACTAGATTAAGATAAATCCTAAAATATGTTAATTTTTACAGTGTTAATGTCCAAGCAGAATCTCAGAAAGGCCTGAAATTTAGAGGGTTCTATCCAGGAAAAAATATCTGAAGCCTTCTGGGCCCCAGAAGGCTTGATTTATTGACTGCTAGGTTTATTATATTCAGAAGGCTATGGAGGGCCCATAAAATAAAAGGAGCCCCCCACAACATAAACTAGTGGGGCTACTCTTTTAGGTGTTGGGATCAGATGTAAATAAGTGCCCTACCTCTCGCACAAAACAATTTCCAATGCCAGAATTGTTTCTTTCCCTCCTCCCAGTGCTAGAGCTGAAGAGTATCCTTTGTGTGAATGTCTCCAAAAAGAAGAGAGATGGCTGGCTGTCCAAAAGTTTTAAAAGTTGACTAATCCTCCTTCCCCACTTCTCTGCTTAGTAATAATCCATCTGGCTAGTTTAATGCAGGGGAACCTCCTAATCATATGTGTTTGTGTTTAATCCCTTCCTCGATAGTTGGTTTGTTGGTTTGGAAATAAGGAAAAGGGGAAAAAAAATTCTACATACTAGTCCCTTTCTGCAGAATGGAGCTTGGCCCTGATCCACAAAAACATTTAATTACGAGTAACCCTACTGAAATCAATTGAGGGATAGAAACAAAGTGATAGTGATTCACTTTAAGTTCACGGGAACTCAGTGGGACTCCTCATGTACAGAGTGAACAATGGGTTGTTCTGCCAGTAGTGTGACCAGACAGCAAGTGTGAAAAATTGGGATGGGGGTGGAGGGTAAATGGCACCTAAGACAAACACCAAATATCGGGACTGATCCTATAAAATTGGGACATCTGGTCACCCTATCTGCAAATGTTAGGGTAGTTCCGCTTCAATATATAAGATCACCTATGCCACTTTATAAATAAAGCAGAACTAACCTAACATTTCAGAACATCCTATTGTTCACTCTGCTTGTGTGTTATATGTCCCCCTATCCCCAGCACACTTAGTCTTGGCTATTTAGAAAGCAGGCTATTTGGGGTAGGGACTGTCTTTTTTTCTGTTAATATACTGCTTAGCACAATGGGGCTCGGATCTCGGTTGGCGTCCCTAGGTGCTATTGTATTAAAAATAATAAATAGTAATAGGCAATTAAAAATAGATTTCCGTTTTTGTGAAGGTCGCTGTATTCTGTCCTGTTTAATTATTGATATGCCTAGTCAGCCATAAGTGCTGTATTTTTTCTATTATGACATGCAAAGAGACTATTAGTTTTTTTTTTTTTTTAAAAAAGGTACTCTTAAAGATCAGGAGTGGATCACACTTCTGCAACTATTCAACATACTGAGCCATTTTTTGGCATTATTTTACAGTGATTATAACAGGGTAGCTCGCCTCTTTAAAGGCCAAAGGGCCTGGAGCTAGTCAGCCCTCTTCAATGAGCTCCTCTGTACCATAAATAAGTATTTTAGCCACTGGGGGCAGGACTAATTGGGATCAGGGGAGATTTAAGTATGACAATTGTTGATATTTGGAGTGGTTTATTTGGGAAGCATCCAGAAATATATGCAAACACCTCCCTTTAAAGAAAGTCACTTTAAAAAAAATTAGTATGTCAATCTTGATTGGAGATTGCATAAATATAAATCCTAATACAGCAGAGCTAAGAGTGTGATTTGGACCTTCAGCTCTTTCTTCTTGGTTAGAAATATGACACTCTTTCAGCCTCAGTCTCAAGAATAAACATATCCTGGTAGATAAATCACAACCACCTGAGTCATGTGACTCCAGAACCCTAGTGCCCCTCTTGACCTAATATTGTTTTCAAGCATACCTGTTTTTACTGACAGAGCAGAATTTTCTGTAACCAATGTAGGACTCACAACTGAGTGATGCTGTCATAAATATAAAGGGAAGGCTAACCACCTTTAAATCCCTCCTGGCCAGAGGAAAAACCCTTTCACCTGTAAAGGGTTAAGAAGCTAAGATAACCTCGCCGGCACCTGAACAAAATGACCAATGAGGAGACAAGATACTTTCAAAGCTGGAGGGAGGGGAGACACAAAGGGTTCTCTCGGTCTGTGTGTTGTTTTTGCCAGGACCAGAGCAGGAATGCAGGTCAGAACTCCTGTAAAGAGTTAATCAGCAATCTAGTTAGATATGCGTTAGATTCTGTTTTGTTTAAATGGCTGATAAAATAAGTTGTGCTGAATGGAATGTATATTCCTGTTTTTGTGTCTTTTTGTAACTTAAGGTTTTGCCTAGAGGGATTCTCTATGTTTTGAATTTGATTACCCTGTAAGGTATTTACCATCCTGATTTTACAGAGGTCATTCTTTTACTTTTTCTTCAATTAAAATTCTTCTTTTAAGAACCTGATTGCTTTTTAATTGTTCTTAATATCCAAGGGTTTGGGTCTGCGTTCACCTATGCAAATTGGTGAGGATTTTTATCAAGCCTTGCCCAGGAAAGGGGGCGTAGGGCTTGGGGGGATTTTGGGGGGAAAGACGTTTCCAAGTGGGCTCTTTCACTGTTATATTTTGTTAGACGCTTGGTGGTAGCAGCAATAAAGTCCAGGGACAAAAGGTAAAATAGTTTGTACCTTGGGGAAGTTTTAACCTAAGCTGGTAAAAATAAGCTTAGGGGGTTTTTCATGCAGGTCCCCACATCTGTACCTTAGAGTTCAAAGTGGGGAAGGAACTTGACAGATGCACTCTAATTTTTTTCAAAATGCAAAAGCATCTAGTTTACAGTGTTGTTGTAGCCGTGCTTGTCCCAGGATATTAGACAGACAAGGTGGGTGAGGTAATATCTTTTATTGGACCAACTTCTGTTAGTGAAAGAGACACGCTTTCAAGCTCTATTTAGAATAGGTCCAACAAAATATATTACCTCACCCATCTTGTCTCTCTGAAACATTTTAGTCACACTCATTGGATTTCCTGGCACATATTCATTGCACATTTCATTCCATGCAGCTGAAATATAGTTGGATCATATGTGGTTTCTACATTAGCATTCCTGTTTGAAGCTGATGAGAGTTTATAACAGTGGCAAAACATGTGTGACTGTCTGCCAGTCTTGCGGCTGCCCCCTACTAAGTCAGCTACTTATTCACACCTACTGGAGTTACTCCTTTAACTCAAGTGGTAAGGGATTTGCTTGTCCTGAAGATCCAATTGAGGTTTACTACATACTTTCAAAGAATTATTCCACAATGTTTCTCCATTATCCATACTAGCCACTCCCAGTAAACTCTGTGCAACGGGAATTGTCTAGCTTCAGTAGGAACAATTAAACCAGGAGGTGCCCCTGCTTTGCCAATCACCAGAAGCTGAGCTCTGGTAGGAAGCTAAAATCTGTAACTTTTCTGCTTTCACTTATGGGGAAGACCTGTCAGATTTGAGAGACATTGATAACCTTCCAACAAAATTTTTAAACTAATATAAATAATTCTATAGAAAGGACACAATTCTCTATTAAATTCTGTAGTTTGCTTTAAAAATGCTATCCAAAGGATATAATTCACTATTAACATCTTTAAGATTTTTGAAGTAATTTCTATAGAACACCATTTAATATCTTTCAAACTCTATGCAGTTTGTCTCTATTAAACCCTGTAGGGTTAACTTAAGGGATTTGTGGTGGCTTCTTTCTTGCCCTCATACTTAAAGAAAACTACTAGATGAAGAACAACATAAAAAGAAATGAGAGAGCCCAAGTACACACACCTGCCCCCAAAATATTTGACATGAAACATATCACAGTAGTAGCGAGGATTGTTCAATTCTGCCACTTAGTGAGTTTGTATCAAAATGAGTTCCACTTCATAAATACAGGCTATTTCAATATATTTTAAACAGAGTATAGATGTTCTCAACAAAAGTCCCACCACAAATCTGTGGCTTCACTAGCAGAAAAAGAAATATGTAATCCCAAAGAGCAACTAACCCCTGCACCAGGAAAGGCATTGGAGCAGCCGAACTATCATCTCTTAAATCCCAGGAAGCTACCACAAAGTGGCCTCAACAGAGTCTAACAGGCCCAGCAGGAAGCCAAGATATTCAAAGAAAAAATCCACTTTTGCTGACAAGTTCATAGTCAGGCACATGCTGGCCTTTTGACTTCTCAGCAGGCGGTTTCACAGATCACAGAGATTTCTCAGCAGCCTGTGAACATGTCACTGTCTTAAGAAACTCTACAGTATGTAATCTCTTATCTAGACTTCATTTCCCTCTCTGGCAGCAGGACACAGGCTCTCAGGTGAGTAGCTTTTCCCTCTCTGAAGGCAACTGATTTTGTTTGTCTCACACGCAGCAAAAGTATTCTGTTAAACTGGAAAGTAAGTTATTGTCTTTGGGCATGTCTATACAGAGAGAGAGAGAGAGTGTGTGGCAAGCTGGGGTGTAAATCACCTCACACTAGCTTGCCATGCACTAAGTTGCAGTGTGGACCCTGATGCCGTACACTAAAAGTTCCATGTGTTTTGACCTTCTGCTCTGACAAGAGAGGTTATGACTAGAGCTGGGTGAATAATTGTTTTTTTATTTCACAAGCAGTTTTGAAAAATAATTTGTTTTGGTTTGAACTTGTTGGGGATACTGGGGCATGGCCACTAGGGAACTCGAGGAGATGGAAGACCACGAGTGTCGATGAAGCCCCCTTGCACTAGGCCCAAGTGTCCTTGCCCCCCCCCACCCCGCCGCCTGGAGGCACTTGCAGCAGCTCTGCGTACTAGGCCCAAGTGTCCTTGGCCCCCCCGCCTGGAGGCACTCACAGCAGTTATGCTGAGGATCTGCAACAATATGTTGCAGAGTCAGACTGCCTGAAACTAAACAAGGTCAAAAAGGGCAGATATGGAAGAACAATGCTGAATAAAGCAGCTTTATGTATAGTTTAACAAATGATACAAAAAGAAGAGAACTAGCTGGTAACTGGATTGGCTGGCTATATGGATACTTAGGGCAGCTTGCTATTGGATAAGTATGCTGAAGAAAGGATGTATAAAGCCTGTATAACTTCCTGCTCTGTGTGCAGGATTTGAGATTCTATTCTCCCTGTACCTTTTTGAAGCTTCAAATAAACTTTTCTGTTTCTCCACCCCGTTGTGATTATTGGGTGAAGCACACCGGGTAGCGAACCAACCCCTGCTGTTGTTTTGCCTCTTGGCACTGGGTGCCGGCAACAGCTTTTGGCATCCCTGGGTGGGCGACGAGGCTGCTATTTAGCCTTGCCCGGACCCCTCCTGGAGGTCGAGGATTGTGGCGAGAACCGACGCCCAGCACGCACCGGTGAGTTCATCGGGGGCCTCGGAGGAGACGCAATTTGATCGACCCCAGAGGGCACAACAGTGCAACACACTCATATAGTGGAGAAGCAGCTGTGGACGATGGTGAGGAACTGGTCCCTTGGATATAGGGGAGGAGCAGCTGCGGACGACGGTGAGGAACCGGTCCCTTGGATAGGGTAGGAACCTTTTGAAATCCGGATTGTATGCTCTGTTGGAACCTGGGGATGCCCAGAGTTACCCTGTCGGTATGGGACAGAGACAGAGCTCGGGCGTTAGGGCACGGTGTACGCCCCTAGAATGCATTCTAGCAAACTGGAAGGTATTTGGTGTGGATCCGATGACTAAGAGCCAATTAAAACGATTCTATACAGTTGACTGGCCTCAATATCAAGTAGAGAACCAGGAGTGGTGGCCACCAGGAGGGTCAATTAATTACAACACGATCTTTCAGTTACTCCTGGTCAGTCAGAGAACAAGGAAATGGAATGAACATATGTATGCACATTTGTTTCTGACTTTATGCACTCGACCAGATATTTTACAGCGCTGTAATCTGACTCTGAGTGGTTCCGTAGCAGCTAATGTTAGTCCCCAGAACCCCACCCCCACTGTAATGGTAGAGCCGGTGTCCCCTTCGGCCCCTACACCCACACCTTGTAAGTCCCCAATGGTTGGCCTATACCCCTTAATCACCGAAACTAAAGTCGCCCGGTCTGGATCGGACAGGCGTCCGGCCACAACTATGCAGGTTTATACTCATGTGCCCTTTAATCCTGTGGATTTGGCTGCTTTGGCTGCTCAAAGCACAGGCAGGAGAGTTTTCTACCAACCAAAGCAGGTTTATATCAGTCTTTGAGGGGTGCCTCAGTAGTCACAAGCCGGACTGGGATGATTGTAACATCCTCCTGCGAACCCTATTGTCTGAGGTTGAAAGACAATAGGGTTGTGTCCAAAGCAAGGGGGGAGGCGCAGAAACAGTACGACCGGGATCGTATTAATGTCCCTGACCCGGATGCACAAGTCCCCCGAGCAGACCCCAGGTGGGATCCAAATGATCATGGGGATATGACCTGCCTTACCTCCTATAAGGAGTTGCTTTTGCATGGACTCCATCACTCAGCTGTCCGACATAATAATTGGGCAAAGCCATATGAAGTAATGCAGAATTTAAAAGAAAGCCCAGGGGCCTTTCTACAGTGTATTCGGGACACAATTCGACAGAACACTAATGCAGACGCCGATGATCAGGCAACTGAGTCAATTATTAAGGGAATTTTTACGAGCAGAGCAGCCCCTGATATTAAGAGAAAGTTACAAAAAAAAGGAGGATTTAATGGGCATGACCATGGCACAAATCTTAGAGACTGCAAACCGAGCTTATAGTCTGAGAGAGACAGAGAAGGAGAGAAAGCAAGTGAGACTGATGGTAACAGCGGTACAGGCCAGCACTAAGGGAAGTGGCCGGGGAGGAAGGGGCCGTGGACGCGAACGTCCGGGCTCACAGGAGAGACGAGTGGGTCGCAACCAGTGTGCCTTGTGTTGACAAGAGGGACACTGGAAAAATGAGTGCCCAAAAAGGAAAGAAAAGGGGGGTGCCCCTATGATGGCGATGGCAGAGCAGGAATAGGGGTGTCAGGGGAGACGGACCACCCTACCCCCGGAACCCTGAGTAAAGATGCGGGTGGAAAGCTCAGAAATAGATTTTATAGTGGACTCTGTAGCAGCACGAACTGCTGTAAATAGACCCCTTCAGTTGCCAGTAGCAGATTCCCTTACTGTGGTGGGAACCACAGGCAGGGACACCAAGTGCCCAGTGTATGCCCCAGCGGAATGCGCTTTGGGAAACAGGACTATATCCCACAAGCTGGTATACCTCCCTGAGTGTTCAACACCTCTGCTGGGACGGGATTTGCTTTGTTGCCTTGGTGCCACCCTGCATTTTACTGAGGATGAAATAACCCTTACCTTACCCCCTGAGAATGCATGGATCATGACCCTTGCAGTTGAGCCCTCAGCCATGCAAGCCCCAGAATGGAGCCCGTGGGAAGACCAGGTGTACCTCCTCGTGTGGGGATCAGGAATTCCAGGAAAGGCCACCCACCAGACCCTCATTACTATTCAGCTCATACCAGGGAAAGGCCCAGTGCAAGTAAAACAGTATCCAATCAAGAGGGAAGCCAGAGAAGGTTTACAGGAAACTATAGAATGATTCCTAATGCACGGTATTCTCCGGGAATGTCAGTCAGCCTGGAACTCTCCCATTCTACCCGTACAGAAGCCTGATGGCACGTATCAGCTGGTACAGGACCTAAGGGCAGTCAATGAATGGGTTAAGACTTTGCACCCTCTTGTCCCTAACCCATATACCTTATTGGCTTCTATAGGGGGACAGTATACCCATTTTTCAGTCCTTGATCTGAAAGATGCTTTCTTTACCATCCCAGTTGCCACCCCGTCACAGGAGATCTTCTCCTTCAAGTGGGAGGACCTAAAAAGGGTTAAAAAGCAACTTTGCTGGACAGTGTTGGCCCAGGGATTTAAAAACTCCCCCACCCTCTTTGGCCAGGCTCTGGCCAGGGACCTAGAGGAGTGGGATAATGAGGAGGCCCTCCTTCTGCAGTATGTAGATGATTTGTTAATTGCCACTGTGGGCCAAACCCCCTGCCTTAAAGCCACCGTGAGCCTCCTGAATTTTATTGGACTCCGGGGATATCAGGTAGCACGGAGTAAGGCTCAAATCACTCTCCCAGAGGTATGGTACCTCGGGTTTCACATACGGAAAGGGGAGCGTCAGCTTTCAAGCGAAAGAAAGGAAGCTATCTGTCAAGTTCCTACCCCAAGTAATCGTAAGCGGCTCAGGGCATTTCTGGGTATGGCAGGCTTTTGCAGGATACGGATCCCAGAGTTTGGACTGTGGGCTAAACCCCTGTACGACTGTGTAAAAGGAGCAGATCATGACCCCTTCTATTGGACCCCAGAGGCTGACAGGGCATTTAAAATCCTGAAAAGAAAATTAATGGAAGCCCCGGCACTGGGCCTGCCGGATCTCTCTAAGCCGTTTCAGTTGTATGTACATGAATGAAAGGGGGTGGCCCTAGGAGTGCTCACACAGCTGTTAGGAGCATGGAGACGTCCCGTGGCTTATTTTTCTAAGCAACTGGAACAGGTTGCAAAGGGTTGGCCGGCATGTTTACGGGTGGTCGCAGCTACTGCCCTAGTGCTTGAGGAAGCCGAGGAGCTAACATTGGGAGGGGTTATGCAAATCTATACTCCCCATATGGTCTGAGCCTTATTGGATGCAAAGGGAGGGGTTTGGCTCACCCAGGCTCGGATTGCTCGGTACCAGGCTAAGCTGTTAGAGAACTCTGAAGTCACCTTACAGCCTTGCCCCTCCCTTAACCCAGCCACCCTCTTGCCAGAAACAGAGGAACAAAAACATGACCGTTTAGAGATCATAGATGCCCAGTACTCCAGCCGTCCGGATTTAAAGGATGTACCCCTCCCAAATGCAGATTATAAGTGGTACACTGATGGTACCAGTACTGTAATAGATGGGCAAAGGAGGGCGAGTTATGCTGTTGTGACCCTCCATGACACTGTGGAAGCTGAAGGTTTGCCTGCTGGGACCTCTGCCCAGCTTGCCAAACTAATAGTGCACCTGACCCGTGCACTTGAACTGTCAAAAGGAAAGCGGGTCAACATTTTTACTGATTCAAAGTGTGCTTTTGGTGTGCTGCATGCTCATGCTGGCCTCTGGAAGCAAAGGGGAATGCTGACAGCCCAAGGCTCCCCAATCAAGTACGGGCCCCAAATCCTCCGGCTCCTAGAAGCCGTACAACTTCCCTCGGAAGTGGCAGTGGTACACTGTAAAGCCCATCAAAGGGAAGATCAAGATGTGGCCAGAGGTAATGCCCGGGCAGATAGAAAGGCTAAGCATGCTGCCACCCTGCCATCCCATCAGACTGAGAACACCCATATGCATGCCATCAGTAGGGGAGCTTCCAACCCCTCAGTACTCTGGGGAGGAGAGACAGCTAACTGACAAACTCGGTCTCCGGGAAAAAGAGGGATGGCTCCATTCCCCAGAAGGGAAGGTCCTCTTACCAAAGCGCCTGATCCGGCCAGTGCTGCAGAAACTACATCAAACCACTCATGCTGGCAGGGAAGCACTTATCCAGCTAATGGAAAACTACTTTATCACTTCCGGACTCCGACCCCTGGCTGCCCAGGTATAAGCGGACTGCTTAGTCTGCCAAAAGAATAACCCCCGACCGGGACATCCTGTGCCACCAACTGCCCTAGAAACCACTCCAGGCCCCGGACAAGTGTGGCAAATAGACTTTACTGAGTTTCCCCGGACCCAAGGGTTCAAATATCTCCTTGTCATAGTGGATAGGTTCAGCGGATGGCCAGAAGCCTTCCCATGCCGTAATTGCACTGCCAGAACAGTGGCCCTCAAGTTTGTTAAGGAGCTCATTCCTCATTTTGGACTCCCCCTGTGGATGGAATCTGACAACGGGACACACTTCACGTCAAAAATCATTCAAAGCATCTCACATGCCTTACAGATCCCCTGGAAACTCCATACGCCCTGGAGACTGCAAGCCAGTGGTGTAGTGGAGCGTACCAATCAGACCCTTAAACGGCATCTCTCAAAAGTGTGCCAAGAAGCCTCAGTAAGATGGCCGGATGCTTTGCTCCTCATCCCACTTCGTATCTGCGTTCTCCCTAAGGGTAGATTAGGACTTAGTCCCTTTGAAATTATGTTTGGAAGGGCATGGCCTATGAATGGCACCCCAGTTCTGTCAGGGGAATGAGAGCTGGGTAATGGTTTTTTGTCACAGTATATGTGTTCCCTGTCTGCTGTTCTCTTGTCTCTTCACAGGTATACCAAGGATTCTCCAGCCTCTCTCCTTGGACTCTCCCGTCCACTCCTTACTGCCCGGTGACACTGTGCTTGTTCGTATCTGGAAAGACAAGCCTCTCCAGGAAAAGTGGAAAGGACCCTATACCATCCTGCTGGTCTCCCATACAGCGGCAAAGATCGAGGGGACACAAGAACTGGATTCATCACTCTCGTCTGAAGGCAGTACCCGCCCCCTCGTCAGCAGAACAGTGGACCGTCCAACCTGCTGACTCCTCATCTAGTGACAATCTCGGGCTAAAGCTACTGTTTAAAAGACACAAATAGTGGGCACCTTAATGCTAAAATGGGCCCACCCAGGTACTGGAGACCCTGGGTTGGGAAGACTCTGGTGATAATTAATTGGGTAACATTGTTATTCTCTGTATTGGTATTTCCAAACTGTGCATATCGGGAGCATAACCCCATTGTTTTGCTTGCGCACCATGTTGCTACTTTAACAAACCAGACTGATTGCTGGGTATGTGCTCCAACTCCACTGTCCCCCAAAATGGGAATGCCCCTTGACATGCTGCCCCTGACCCTAGCAGAATTAGCCACCACCAAAGAGCAGGAAAGAATGGACTCGCCGTTCTGGAACAAGACCTCTTTGCAGCAAGCTACCTATCAGAGCCAGGAGTATTCAGTTGCAGTACTCACTGAGGGAGTGTTATGTTTTACCCGAAACCAATCTGATTACTATGGGCGTCCTGTGGGAAAGAGCTCCTGTGTTATTACACAGTGGGCTGATGGGTATTGGATAAAGACCAAAATGGGAGGACAGCAGTGTGGGTGTAATGGTTCCTCCCCTTTTAGGGAAACTCTTACAAATAATCTTACCACAAAAAAAGGGTTTGGAAATATAACTTGCCGTCCAGTTAATATCTCCAATGTAGCAAGCCAATGGTGGGTTTGTAGTGGTCCCTATGGCGAGTGTAATTTGAACAGCACAATTAGAAATGCCCCCACTTGTACCCAGTCAGGAGGATGGGATGCCCCCTTAGGAGCATATGAACTGTTTGGTAAAACAGCCTTAAATATCCCAGGAATCCCCTTAAGAAACAGTCCTTACTGGGCCCTACAGGGTCACTATTTTGTAAGTGGCCAAAAGGCTTACAAGGTGCTGCCAGCCAACTGGACAGGTAGCTGTTATATAGCTCATGGAGTTCCTCATCTGTCAATAACTGCCACACTGCCCAAAGGAAAGATTAGAAATGCCCGAGACACCTCTGTTGAGTCACGAGAAAAGACCCTGCAGCGACTGACTACGGCATTGGAGGGCAATATGAAGAATTCCCTCACAACCGAGAAGCTTGTAGGGTGCTCTGTACTGGGAATAGCGCCACTGTTTTCCGAGCCAGCCATGGCATGCATTGGCCGCTATATTGTAAGGCTGCAAATGGTACTTGAGAAAGTTGCCTTAGAGTTAGAGGACTCGGTTACAGAGTAACAGCCGTGTTAGTCTGTATTCGCAAAAAGAAAAGGAGTACTTGTGGCACCTTAGAGACTAACCAATTTATTTGAGCATGAGCTTTCGTGAGCTACAGCTCACTTCATCAGATGCATACCGTGGAAACTCGGTTAGTGATTTAGGGTCAGCAGTAAAAACATTAAATAAAGAGGTGCGGCAGCTCAGGACATTTTCCCTCCAAAACAGGCTGGCTTTGGACTATCTCTTGGCATCCCAAGGGGGGGGTTGTGCCCTCGTCGGGCCCCAATGTTGTGTATATGTAAATGATAGCTGTTATAAAATCTATGAAAAGGTGGTACAGGCTGAGGCCCATGCCCGAGCCGGAGCACAGGTTGCCTATACTGCCCCAGAAAGCAATTGGTTGCAAACCTTGTTTTCAAGCTGGGGTTTGTTGTCTTGGCTTGGTGGTTTATTTAGCCTTTTATTGAAATTTCTCTTTCCTGTATTGCTTGTATTAATGGTATTATGCTGTGCAATATCATGTGTCAGGGCCCTTTTGCAAAAGTTAATAAGTCATTCTCTTCAGGGCTATCACAAAGTGCTTATGCAAAGTCCTACTGTAAAGAAATAAGTAGCCCAAGTGAGAAAACTCAGAGCCAAGGCTGTTGAGTGTTCTCAAAGGAGGGAGTTGTTGGGGACACTGGGGCGTGGCCACTAGGTAACTCGAGGGGATGGAAGACCACGAGTGTCGATGAAGCCCCCTCGCACTAGGCCCAAGTGTCCTTCTCCCCTCCCCCCTCCCCCCCAACCTGGAGGCACTCGCAGCAGCTCTGCGTACTAGGCCCAAGTGTCCTTGCCCCCCCCGCCTGGAGGCACTCACAGCAGTTATGCTGAGGATCTGCAACAATATGTTGCAGAGTCAGACTGCCTGAAACTAAACAAAGCCAAACAGGGCAGATATGGAAGAACAATGCTGAATAAAGCAGCTTTATGTATAGTTTAACAAATGATACAAAAAGAAGGGAACTAGCTGGTAACTGGATTGGCTGGCTATATGGATACTTAGGGCAGCTTGCTTTTGGATAAGTATGCTGAAGAAAGGATGTATAAAAGCCTGTGTAACTTCCTGCTCTTTGTGCAGGATTTGAGATTCTATTCTCCCTGTACCTTTTCGAAGCTTCAAATAAACTTTTCTGCTTCTCCACCCCATTGTGATTATTGGGTGAAGTGTACCGGGTAGCGAACTAACCCCTGCTGTTGTTTTGCCTCTTGGCACTAGGTTCCGGCAACAAACTGAATCCAAAAATTGCAAAAAGTGCTGGCAATTTTTTTTTTTAAAAAAAATCCGTTTTGCGTCATGAGAAACATGTTTCATTCAATCTGAAAATTCCTTTCAATTCTCTTTAAAGGACCACAGAGGTGATGGTAACAGAAGCATCTACCTTCTAGTTTGTAACCCAGTGGTTAGGGCACTCACTTGGGATGTGGCAATCCCTGTTCCAGTGACTTTTTTTTGTAATAAAGTGGAATAGCTTCAACAGGAGAGATAGAGATCTCCAACCCACAATATCCCATTGCACAGTGGCTTGGACACTCTCCTTAGTGAGGGGAGACCTGTGTTTAAATTCCTTCTCCACATCAGGTAGAGGGGGAGAACCGAACATGGGTCTTCCACATGCCAGGTAAGGGTCCTCATCACTCTGCTTAAGTTATAGAAAGCACTCTACTGCAACCACCTCCTTTTCTGGCCATTTTGTGAATGACGACTCAGTAAATGACATGTTCAGTAAATTCATGTCATATTTAAAAATAGTTTTAGATCACCAAAAATATATTTCTGGTGTTTTTTCTTATTCACCATTTTTTTCAAGTAGTGAATAATTAAATACCATGTTCATAACCCATTGCAAGAGGCTCTTTGAATTTGGGCATCACACTGATAAACAGTAACAGAGTAGTAAAAATACGTGCTAATATCCTTGTGTTAGGGGACTGTTGCCCCCTTACTAACATTCAGTGGGGCTGTTTCGGTTGGTAGCTCCCAGTTCTAAAAGGGAAAGGGTCTATGGAAAACCAGGACCCTGAGACTGACAGTCCCCAGGAACAATGGGGAGAGGCCAATGCTCCAGGTCAGCCTGACTGACAGGGCGGGCAGGCTAATCAGACAGTCAGGAGGCCAGGGAGGTCCCGTCCTCCGTGTGAGCTGGATTTGCCTGGGTCAGACAGAGTGGGGCCAAGCTAAGGAGAAAGCAGGGGCCCAAGCTAAGCTGGGGAGCAGAGCTGGGCCAGATCCAGAGGGACCAGAAAAGCAACCCAGAGAGAGGAGACCCTGTCCTGGGAGCAGAGCTGCAGCAACCAGAGCCAGAGGAGCCGGAAAAGCAGCCCATGAAGCAGGTCAGTGCTGGGAGCAGAGTCACAGAAGCAGCCTGCAGAGCAGACTTGTCCTGGGAGCAGAGCTGCAGCAACCAGAGGGGCCAAAGAAGCAGCCCAGGGAGCTGGAGGCAGAGCAGCAGCAGCAGTGCTGAGACAGAGTGGTGGAGCTGGGGCTGGAGCAGTCCGGAGCTGGGTGCAGTGAGCAGCTGGGGAGAGTGAGGGGGACCCTGGGCAGCGGGCCCAGCACAAGGAGATGCCTCAGCCAAGAGGCTCTGCAGGCCAGGCTTGGATTGTAACCCCGACAGGGCGGGGGCGACACTGGGAAGAAGGGTCCTACCACTTAGAGCCTGAGAGCGTGTGGCCACCACCAGAGCAAGTGTCCAACCCACAGCATCCCTGCAGCACAGCCAGGGCCTGAGAAGGCGGCCTGGGGCTTACAAGGAACAGACTGTGAACTGCCCTGACATTGCAGAGACACTGTTTGTGATGTTCCCTGCCACAGAGCGGGTTGATGTGTTTCCTTTAACCTTTCCCATGTTTCCTTATTCTTTTTAAAATTAATTGTTAATTAAATAACTTGCATTTGCTTTAACTTGTATGTAATGGTCAGTGGGTCAGAGAAGTGCCCAGTGCAGAGAGAGTACCCCAGAGTGGGGACACCCTAGCCCCTGTCCTAGGTGACCACAGCAGGGTTGGGGGTCGAGCCCCCCAGGAATCCTGGACCCAGCCTTGTTGGGGTTACGAGGACTCTGCCAGACAGGAGAGTGGAAGGGGAGTCCTCAAGGGCAGGGAGGCCACTGGGTAAAGGAAGTGGGAGCGAGGACTCAGATCCTTTCGCTAGCCCACTTCACCGGGGTAGTGCAGAAGCCAAGAAAGTTCCCCACAATAGCGGGACTATTCCCCCACTTACACTTGCAAGAAAATTTCTCTGACATTTTCAATATGAGGGACTACAGTGGCAACCAACTGTAACCACAGAGCAGTGTCTCAGATTACCTATACATAGAATAACAGATAGCACTAATAACTGCCAGACCATGGTTAGCATATTCTGCCTTTTTATTGTCTCCTGCTGTATATGTACAACTGATGTTACTAATAATGTGATTTGAATCTTTCCATTCCTTTCTATGCATACAATGGAAATTCATCCTGTTACAGTGAGTGCACGACAGGCAGATGCTTTGATGTCATTTGTAGTTGTAATTTCTTGTCTGCTTGGTGGCAGTTTGTGAATGAGGGTTGTTTTTGTATTTTTTTTTTTTTGCTTCAACATTTGGTTTGGTACATCTTTATTTACTGGACCATGTTACCATTTGTTCTGTAAGCAATGTATTTAGTTATATTTTATTAATGTTTATAACTAAAAATGTAGGGACTGATTCTAATCACATTTGCACCAATTTTATACCACTGTAACTTTATTTAAATTATTGGGGTTATCCTGTTTTATACCAGTGCAAGATCAGAATCAGTCCAATTATATCCTTAATGTCATGTAGCATTCTGCAGTACATTTCAAATAAACTCTGAACACAGAAATTGTAGAAAGTGGGCTCTTCATCGCCAGGCATCAAAGAGAAAGTCTGATGTAGCTTGATTGATGACGTTAGTCACAGGAAGAGACAGAGCTCACCAGATGGAATCCTGGGATTTGCAAAAATTGGCAAAAGAACTGAAATAGTCAGAATAACAGACAATGGCGGTGAGCAGAACTCTATTCTTGTATTACAGATTATCCCCACTCCTATGTTAACACAAATAAGCGAAACTGGGGACTGGGTATGCCCTACAATCTTCTTATGTCTATATATTAAAGGAATCAAAGAACAAATAAGAGGAGGTCCCACATATAATTTGAAGGGCCTGATCCAAAGGCCATTAAAGTCAATGGGGGTCTGTGCAAATTCTCAATTTTGACACATGTTATTGCAGGGAATAAAAATAACTATTACAGTTAATTATGGAGTCCTTATCTGGTCCATATTTGAGAAAAAACTTGGGACCTTACCTCAATAAAGGAGTACATAATCTGACATTAGTTGAAGTAGAACAATAAGCAGTACATAGAAATTATGATGAACTGTGGATGCTGTTTTTTTCCCTTTTATTAAACAGCAGAGAATGTCATGGATGATTGCTAGATTCCTTTTCAAACTTAAGGAACGACTGAATAAATAAGGAAACAGATTGTTTTAGCAGCCATTTTTATAGGTCTGTAAACTACTTGAAGAAGAGGAAGCTGATGAGTGTTGTAAAAGAACATATGCTACAATGTGTGTTTATGACACCGGGAAAGCAAACATGAACATGTTGGTTGCTGATTACACCTGTAGAAAACCAAAATCTAAACGTTGTATGGGTTTTTTTGTTATGAAAGCACATATTTGTAAATAGTAGTCTTTCAAATTACTTTTATTATTATTAAAGGGCACAATAATACCATTTAATCATCCAGTTTACTGAGGGCAGTATATAAACATGTATGAAGCTTGCTAACAAGCATGCAGTCTCTTTCTTTATAAAACACTAGGTCAGTTATGGTTCTGAACATTCCGATCACAGCAGGGGTACCACTGTGTCAAACAGAGCATCAACAACACTGATGCTGTTACAACAATATTATATCAGATATGAAGACCTGAGGATGCACCTCCAGGTTCAGAACAAGAGGATAAACACTGGCACTCAGAAAATGCTGCTTTTCATCTCTACTCAAAGTGCAGTGAAGGTGCATTTAAAATAATTCAGTGTGTCATTGTGATTTCTTTCTATTTGTTCACTATTAAATTAAGGTTAAATTACTGTCACTCTTTCACCTGCAAATATATGACAGATTCATTGCCATTTTTGGCGGAGATGCAAGTCCAAGGATAAAAATATTGTCTCTAAATTTCAGAAAATGGCACTTTCGCACAGGAATTGTACTCCCTTGTTTTTTTTTCCCCATACAGAGAAACAAAAAATGTGGTAAATTACTTGTTTAATTTCATACACAGGGCAACTGAAATAGCTTGACAAGCTTTCTAGAAATACAAAGAAATTTGGGCCATAGCCTCTGGTGCAGTGTGATCTTTTGCACTGCCCTGCCAGCGTAATTTGGCTGTGGAACCAGCATAACTGGCAATGAAAGAATTACCCAGTGGAAAGGGGAATATTTGGACCCTGTAGAGGCTTCTACACCTAACCTGCTGCTGGCATTAGAGTCACATCAGGACCTCCATATATGGCAGTGATCTCTAGTGTGGTTTTGGCCTGCTAGGGCTGTTAGCAGCCTGCAGGGGACTGGCCCTACAAAGTTTTGGTGCAAACGTGAAATGTATGCTGTTTCTGAACACATACCCTCCTTCAACACAGTGCAGGGAAAGAATTGCAGGACCTCATGATCCACCATATAATATGCTAATAAGTTTTCTGGAACACAGTGTACAATTTAAGATTAAGGGACAGCAATTTATACAACACATAGAATCTGAAGAATTAATGTCTGAACCTCAGCACTTTCCAATGCAGGTTAATCAAATATTTAGTTTCTGATCCACATCATCACTCATTAATAAAATCTATGTACTGTAGAGTATAGGTTTGATCAAGTAACCGTCTGCCATTCGCTATTCTTTGAATTCTGGAGTTTTAGCCCAGAACTGTCAAAAATGTAGGAATAATTAAATTGTTTGATGTTACATAATGTCAGATTGCTGAAGAAAATAATGAGCCTCTATTCAGAGATTTTTATAAGAGTGCAAAAGACTGTGGTTTTGTTCTGACTCATGAGATTGCTATTGCCTTCAAAGCTAGAAAGCTTTAAAAAAATTATGTACAGTTTAGCCATTTTGCACTTCCTGGATATGGTTGTAAGCCCAAAAGAATTAGGGATGGTCAGAGTGATTTGGAAACATGTCCTTCCCGATATTTTGTCTGCTGCTAGAAGGGAACTAAATCTTCTTACAGATTCTGAAACATTTAATTTACTTTTTAATTTATTTTTTACTTTTTCAGTCTTCTGTGCTTCCAGGACACATCAAAATCAAATTTAGAATTACACCAGGGTATATTCTGGTAGGAAGATCTGCTACTTTTAAGGCCCCTTTTACACCACTGGAGTGTCATAAAGGGGACATAATGAAACACAGTATTAATCCGTGAGTGAAATCTGCCCCCAGTGAAGTCAAATGGGAGTTTTGCCATTGACTTCACCAAACCCAAGATTTCACCTGTGACTTTGATATTGACTTGTTATATGGCCTTTGACAGGTAACATGACCTCTCTCAACTCCTGTTTCTTCATTTGTAAAATGGGGCAAGGTGATTTACTTATGTGGTAAGGGTACCTTGAGGCATAAGTAAGCAATGTTTATATAATATTATAAAACTGAAAACTTATTAATTTGGCAAATGGCAAAAATAGGAATAAAACTCAGATGTTACTGTATCCCAAGCCTGTGCTCAACCCATTAAAACTGTGCTATAGAAAAATGATTTTTTTAAAAATGCTGTGCTTTTAAATACATTTTGTGAAATACAGAACAGACCATTTTTTTTAATTGAGACTTCAAAATCAATAATTTCTCAACTCTATAATCATCCTTCCTTCTGGACGCTACTGCAAGAAACATACAATCTTATAACCATAATGAGAAAGAGTTCCTAGAATGCATAAAAAATGTAATGCACTCCAATACAAGAAGGAAAAGAGAAGGAATGTTTCAGCATAAAATTCCCTAACTTCAGACTTGAAAGTGGGCTGTTTGCCATCACATTTTAATTGTTTTGAATTAGTTAAAATGAATGCATAAAATGAAAATGAAATCAGTAGGTTTTATGCCATAGGCAACAATTGAATTTGAAACTTTCAGAAAAGGTTGGTTTTGTGTAATAGATTGCTATAAATTCAAACAGTTACTCTCTGCCCTGAGTTTGTTGGTTCACTGACATTTCAGAACAGCTGTCTCTCAAGAGAGCTCCAGTAAGAAATAATTGATTGCCTTTGAGTTGATTTCAAACACATTCAAAGCATGTGAGTTTTAAATGCATGGAAAACAATCCTTTAAAATATTCTACATTGCATGAATGCAGAGTTTCTTAAAATGATTAAAATTGCCTGTAATATTTTTGAAAGAAGCTCACAGTTTTCAAGATGGCATGATTAACTGTGCTGGCTAAGCCAAAAATAATTATATGCCGTGCTTATACCTGGAAGATTATGAGTATTTATAGAGCTACCAACTAAGTGCGTACAGCACTTAACTGTTTTACAGGCAGAAAAGATACAGCTCCTGTCCTAAAGATCTTGCTGTCTAGGGCCCCAATCTTGCAAAGAGGTCCACATAAACATACCCTTTGGTGCCAGTGGGACCCAAAAGATGTCACAGCCTGGCGTAGATAAACTGTGACATTGCACCGGGAGAAATGCACATTACGCTAGAGGGTAGGAACAGATTGTGAGGTTTCTTGTTATATATACACAACATGTTAGTTCTATATCCAAATAGTAATTGAGTTTTTCAGTTTTTTTAATGGGGATTTAGATACTTTTTCATTAATTTTAATGGAAGCTATGTCTGATTTCCCTAGATAGCTTTGGAAAGCTCAACTAACAGATTAAAAATGTGTATTTTACATAGACATGAGAGGGGTCATTTCTGTACAAAGTGTCCGAAAAGTGGGTTTTGAGGAGGGATCTGAAATAGGAGAGTATGGTTGCATCGGTATCATGAAGGACATTCCAGGCATAGGAGGCAGCATGGGGAAAAAAAAAAACTTATGTGAGAAGGGTGAGGGAAGTGGAATTGGCAAAGCACAAGGTCCAAGCAGGAGACAAGGTTTAATATAAAAAGGACAGATCTCAGGTAAGATATGGAGAAATAATTACTGCAGAAGCAGATATGAAGACTGTTGATACCTGAATTTTCCTTTACTTACTAGCATAAGGAACACAGAATGGCAAAGGAGGGCAGTAGGGTGACCAGACGTCCCGATAAAATCGGGACTGTCCCGAGTTTTAGTTCTTTGTCCCGCGTCCCGATCGATGCACAGTCGGGATGCCATTTGTTCCGATATTGCGGCTTTGGCCGCTCCAGTGTTTTTTTGCGGTTTTTTTTGCTTCAGCAACTCCGCTCCAGCCGCTTTTTTTCTTTTTTTTTTTTTTTGCTTCCCCCATGTGTCCGGATATTTTGTCGGTTTCATCTGGTCACCCTAGAGGGCAGCAGAGTTTGAAGGGATACACAAACCTAGAGAAAGGCAGCAGACAAAGACCTTAAAGGACCTGAATCGAAAGCCCATTACCATAACTGGAAAGAATCCCAATATAGGCTGCTTATAAGAGTAAGGAGAGGCTAGAGACAAAAAGAAAAATCTGAGAGAAATAACAACAAATCTTTAGGAGGGTTTCTATTCTTAACAAACCCAAATGTAAGGCTCTTAACACTTTCAGTCATTTTTCTCAATTGGACTTATAACTTTTCTGTAAAGATGAACCTTGCCATAGCAAAGTAACTATTTGCTAGCAGAGCCTATAAAGGTCATGTTCAAGTGGAAGATATTGCCAAAGATGTATCCATACTTTATATTCTTTTAAAAATGAGGATAGCTAAGGAAATATATTTATGTTTCCCTTTGTTTTTTCCCCTCTCTCTCAGGTCCCTATTCTTTAGAACAGCTGTTCCAGTACAGACTCTTTCCAGTTATGCCTCTGCTGGAAAAATCAAGGCCTTTGTGTGGTGTGTTGATGATATGAGGGACAGTGATGTTATTATCATTACTCAGAAATGAGCAGTGGAGTTACACAGATTTATGCATATGGTGTGAAGCAATCGTCATCTGGTCCGATAATCTTATTCGCTTTTGAAGTGATTCTGTCAAGTGCTGAGTACCATCAACACCCTTCAGTGGGAGCTCAGCACTTGGCTCAATACCTTGTACAATCAAGCAACTTATAATTAAAACTTATGATAATGTTTTGAATTATCTAGGATACTGGCTATAAAGTCAGATCCTATTTACTTCAGTGGGAATACTTGCAAGAATAAGGATTATCAAAAGTTAGCAGGATCAGTCCCTTTCATAGAGCTAATTAGGCTATATCCCCCAATGGACACTCATTAGACTGCAGTGAGGGGATCCAAATGCTTAATTCCCATGTGTTTTAAACCTCCAGAGTTTCTACAGGCAGTGAGTCTGCAGGTCTGGCCTTACCATGAGGCGAACTGAGGCGGTCGCCTCAGGTGCCATACTAGTTGGGGGGGGGGGGCGCCACTAGGACCCAGAGTGTAGAAGATTGTGTCTGCTGCGGGTACATATGTATTCTCTCTGCTCTAGATGCACAGAGATGGTGAAGTGCTGTGCTGGAGGAAGGAGGGCACAAGAGACATAACAGGCAGGCAGGAGAAAAGGTGAGAGGGAATAACAGAAAGTAGCAGGAGCTACAGGGAGAGAGAGGAGGAGAAGCCTCTTATGTACCTCTCTATCACTCCCAGGAGCCTGGACTGATTAACACCAGCTTCTCAGGGAGCTTCCTGTTTCCTGCTGCTTCCCTGAACCCGCTTGAGGAGAACAGGCGGTCAACTGAAGTAGTAGGAGCCTATTAGGCCCTTAAGACGCTGGTATCTTCCCTCACTCAGGCCCTGCTACCAGCCTGCTTATTTGTCCCCTTCAATTCAGTGTTGAGAGCCACTATATGTGGCTCAGAACAGCAGTCATGAGTGAAAGAAGAAAACCCCCCTCTGGGGCAGCATTCAGAAAAAGAAAGAAAGCAAAGGAAGCTTTTCTATCTAAGCAGGAAGGAGCTCCCCTGAGATACATAGACACAAATGTTCATGGTGAGCCTTCCGGCCCCAGTGAGGATGTGAGCGATGAGGAGATGCCTGATCTTCCAGTTAGTCAGAGTGCAGGTGACCTGGCAGCTACTGCAGCATCCATATCTCCATCTCAAATGGCTGTAACCATGCACATTCCTGAAGAAAAGTCTAGATCAGAGAAGAGTGTGGTGGAGGCACAAGAAACAGCTGCTGCTGAGTTTAGTTTCTTAAGTCTAGATGATCCAGGACTGTGGACCCACTTGAGCAGTAGCCTGAGGGGCTTCCTTGTACTGCATGGGCCACAGCAAGTGAAAAACTTCATGTTCCCCAAAGACAATGAAAATAGAAGTTTCCATCCAACATGTTACTGGCGTGAAATCCCCAATGGTGACAAAAAGTGGAGAGGCCACGTCTTATGGCTTATGTACTCAAAAACCCAGAATGCTGTAAACTGTTTTTATTGCAAACTCTTCCAGTCTTATGTTCCAGCCACATTGGGTTCTACAGGAACAAAGGACTGGAAAAATCTGGCTAGAAATCTGGCATGCCATGAGAAGGCAGCAGATCACCAGAGAGCATTCCATCGGTGGAAAGAGCTTGAGATGAGACTAAGGTTAAAGCCACCATAGATGATCAGCATCAAGAGAAGATTGCACTAGAGTCTCTTTACTGGCAAAATGTTCTGAAAAGGCTCGTTGCCATTGTGAGAATGCTTGCTACCCAAAACCTAGCACTGCGTGGCACTTCAGATCAGCTGTATGTGCCAAACAATGGAAACTTCCTTAAAATTGTGAAGCTGATGGCTGAATTTGATGCTGTACTCCAGGAGCATCTAAGAAGAGTCACCAGCCAAGAAATGTACACACACCACTACCTTGGAAAAACATTCAAAATGAGATCATACAGTTACTGGCAACAAAAGTCAAACAGAAGATTGTGGCAGATCTGAAGGCAGCAACATATTACTGTGTTATTCTGGACTGCACACCTGACATCAGCTATACGGAACAAGTGACTTTAATGGTGCATTTTGTAACAACAACAGAACCCAGTGAAAATGTCCCTGCAATGGTGACTGTCAGAGAGCATTTTCTAGAATTTATTGACATTGATGATACTACAGGAGCTGGTATGACAAATGTGCTTCTTAAAAAGCTGGAAAATACGGGAATTGCGATAGCTGACATGAGAGGTCAGGGCTATGATAATGGTGCCAACATGAGTGGAAAGAACACAGGAGTCCAGACACGGATCTGAGAGTTAAACCCCCAAACTTTTTTTGTCCCATGCAGTTCTCATTCATTGAACTTGGTGGTCAGTGATGCAGCATCAGCTTCTAGTGAGGCTGCTGAATTTTTTAATGTAATTCAAAACATCTATGTATTTTTCTCTGTATCAACTCATCAATGGCAAATTTTGAAGCAACATCTGGGAACATCCTCTCTGACACTGAAACCACTGAGTGCCACATGATGGGAAAGTTGAGTGGAGGCAATAAAGCCTATCAAACACCAAACTGGGAAGATAGATGATGCCAAAGTTGCTATTATGGAGGATAATGCTATGGCAGGAACTGTTAGTGGGAGAACAGTGGCAGAGGGAAATGGAATCACCAGAAACATACATAACTTCAAATTTCTGTGTGGCTTAGTGTTGTGGCGTGACATACTGTTTGAAATAAACGTTGTAAGCAAGAGACTCCAAGGTGTTGACCTTGATATATCTGGAGCAATGGAACAACTGGACAAAGCAAAGTCATACCTACAGTCTTACCGGTCAGATGAGGGATTCAAAATGTTCCGAAGAGTGCACAGAAGTTGGCAGAGGAACTTCACACTGAAGCTATTTTCCCACCCATTCAAGAATACAAGAGTCACCGAAGAAGAAGACATTTTGATTACGAGGCACGGGATAATCCCATAAGAGACCCCAAACAACAATTCGAAGTTGAATTCTTTAACCAGGTGCTAGATTGTGCAATACAGTCAGCTGAAGAACATTTCATGCAGCTCAAGGAACAGAGCAGTATATTTGGGATGTTGTATGATATTCCAAAACTCCTCACTATACCTGAAGAAGACTTACACCAGCAATGCAGGGCACTAGAGACAGTGTTGACACATGATGACATGGGCAATATTGATGCGAGTGATTTAGGTGATGAACTGAAAGCTCTTTCAAGATACGTTTCAGCAGGATCAACTCCAAAGGCTGTTCTGGAATATATGTGCACAAATAAGATGACCACCCTCTTTCCAAATGCTTTTGTTGCTTGGCGTATACTTCTGACACTTCCTGTAACAGTTGCCAGTGGAGAACGCAGCTTCTCCAAGCTGAAGTTAATTAAAACACACCTACACTCCACAATGACACAGAAGAGGCTGGTCGGCCTTGCAACCATCTCAATAGAGCATGAGCTGGCCCAGACTTCAGGAAGCAGTTCAAATCTTTGCAACCAAGAAGGCATGGAAAGCACCCCTTTGATTATTCAAACAGATAAAAATGCCAGTGTTTACTATGCAGACAAGAAAAGTTACATTTGCTGTTCAGGCGTTTCAAAGTTAAGTGTTACTTAAAATTTTTGAACAAGGCATTTTAAGTTGTTAGTTAAGTTGTTACCTACCTTTACTGGGTAGGTAGCAAAGCAGCACCATGAGAGGAGTAGAACAGGAAGAAGGCAGAATTGAGACCTTTCAAAGTTTTGGCCCAAGCGAGGGGGCATGGGGGCATCATTTGAGCTCCCTGCCTCAGGTGCCAAAATGTTATGGGCCGGCCCTGTGTCTCTGGTTTAGAATCTTTAGGCACATGCTTGGAGTGCAGATCTTCTGTCTAATACCCCTCCTGATAACTGAGATCTCATGGCCCAATTGTTTACCTCCAGGGACAAATGCTCACACCTCAGACTTCTCTGAAACTTAAACACATGCTCTCCCAGAACTCCAGCCATGTGCACACTCTGAGTCCACAGGTTAACTCTTCAAGGGCACGTGATCAGTGTAGCACATTACACAGGATTCTGAAAATACTATTGCTCTTCACTTGCAAAATGAAGCACAAATACAGATTACAAGGAAAACAATAAACATCTTGAATGCAATGCCCCTTACCCTCACTCACCCTGCCTTTGTGAGTTATTGGGGGACTGCATAAGTTCAAGTCGGCAGTGTTCCCTCCTGCAGAAACTTTCCTCTGCCTGAGCTGGTGAAAATGTCTGAAGACCCCAAATAGATCAGCTCCTGCCCTTGGTAACTTTCCATTCCCTCCATCAGGAGATTCCACAATCAGCCTTCTCAGGTGATATCAGGCCCAACTACCTGGTTGTGTTGCCGGGCAACTTCTCCTCCGACAAACCAATTCTCCTGGGTGCAAGATGACCTATTCTCTAGGACACTGTATTTAAATAGAGGACCATGCCAGTTTAACAAACCTCCATTGTCACCCATGTATGACTACTCCTTGGAATTTCAGCCCAACATGGAGGAAAAAGGACAACAACAACAACAACGACTGCAATGTCAAATGGAGTTTGTAGCTTGATGAAGCTACATAGTGATCATAGTCTCACACAGATTTCGTAAATTGAACAGACAGATTTCCCAAATCATAACAGTACCTTCCATAGGAATTTTTAGGCGGCATAAATTAAATGTCAGGCTTTAAACAACCTTCATAATTTGCAATCACAAGCTATATTCTTGGACATTCCCAAGTTAGCCAGTAGAACAGAACAATTATTTGGGGGCTATTCTTAGTAGTTAACTAATATAAGTGGGGAAGGAAATTCTCACAACAATTCCAAAATTTTTAGAGTAGTCTACGAAGCAATTCATTTTCATAATCTAAATAATATCTCCTCTTGAGCTTTGCTACCTCAATATATAAAAACACTACTATAATACACAGTTAAAAAGAAAAAAAGTATTATTGTAATGATTTCACAAGAATCTTGAGAGGTTTTTTCAAAAGTAGTTTTGAAACATTTTGAATAATATATCACTTGTTTGTTAAGGATTAGCTGGTCTATAAGACAACATACTGCAGAATAAAATTCACAAACAAAATGGGTGGTGGGTATAAAAGGCCAGGGGAGGCTAAGCCTCTTCAAACCAACGGCCTCCTGCCTCTGAATAATGCTGCCACCGAAAGGGTACTCAGACTGTTGCCCCATCCACACGCCTCCCCGAGGCCCAGCCCGCTCTCCTCCTCTTCCCGTCCCCGCTCCACCCACATGGGGGCCTCAGGAGAGGGGGCGAAGAGGTGCACATGAGTGGTGAGTGGCTGGCCAGCAGGTGTGTGGGCAAGGGGGGCCTCACAGGAGGGGGCAAAGAGGCACACACAAGTGGTAAGCATCCGGAAGGATGGGAAGGGCCTCGGCAGTGGGAGCTGAGCAGGTCTGCGGGTAAAATGTATGTGGGGCTTCAAGGAGGAGGCTGAGAGGGGTCGGGGTTTGGGTCAGTGTTGGGGACACTGGGGCATGGCCACTAGGTAACTCGAGGGGATGGAAGATCACGAGTGTCGATGAAGCCCCCTCGCACTAGGCCCAAGTGTCCTTGCCCCCCCCCCTCCCTCCTTCCTGGAGGCACTCGCAGCAGCTCTGCGTACTAGACCCAAGCATCCTTGGCTCCCCCCGGCCTGGAGGCACTCACAGCAGTTATGCTGAGGATCTGCAACAATATGTTACAGAGTCAGACTGCATGAAACTAAACAAGTCCAAACAGGGCAGACATGGAAGAACAATGCTGAATAAAGCAGCTTTATGTATGATTTAACAGCTGGTACAGAGAACAAGGGAACTAGCTGGGAACTGGATTGGCTGGCTATATGGATACTTAGGGCAGCTTGCTATTGGATAAGTATGCTGAAGGAAGGATGTATAAAAGCCTGTGTAACTTCCTGCTCTGTGTACAGGATTTGAGATTCTAATCTCCTGGTACCTTCTTTGAAGCTTCAAATAAAATTTTCTGCTTCTCCACCCCGTTGTGATTATTGAGTGAAGCACACCGGGTAGCGAACACCCCGCCCCGCTGTTGCTCGCCTCTGGCACGGGGTGCTGGCAACAGCAGGAATGTGGCCCGGGCACACCCAACCTCCCCAAGTAGAGAAGTCATGCGCTGCCCATGATTTCCATTTTGCCACAAATTACAACACAATACCTTGGTGTGAGGCAGTGCATCTGTGCAAAAGCACCCCCTCTGGCCAAGTATCACACATACCCTGAACTCACATAGCCTAGCGGGGCTGTCAGCCTATTCCTGGTGCCCAAGAGTCTAAAAACGCTTTATTCACTTCCAAGTCTGTCAGGGAGGCTAGTAGAGAAACCCAGGCCTGCCCACTCCACTAGGTTCTAGCTCAGGGCCCTGAAGCTAGATAAGCAAGATCAGGGTTCTTCGATGTCGACAGTGCCCTGAGCATCTTCCTACCTTCCCCTGGATCTCCTCAGGCTCTTCAGCCTATCAGTCAGATCGTCCCCTCCTGGGCTGTTGTCTCTGGGCGTCTCTTTAGTAGCTTGCTGGCAGTAGGGTTGCCAACTTTCTACTCACACAAAACCAAAGAACCTTGCCCCACCCACTGCCCTGCCCCTCATCCGAGGCCCCACCCATGCCCCGCTCCTTCCCTGGGGCCCTGTCCCTGATCACTTGCTCTCCCGACCCTACTCACCAGCTCCTTTTCAATGGAGGTGAGAGCTCTGGCTGGGGTGCGGGCTCCGGGGTGGGGCCAGAAATTAGGACTTCAGAGTACGGGAGGGGGCTCCAGGCTGAAGCACGGGGTTGGCATGTGAGAGGGGTGAGGGCTCTGAATGGGGGTGTGGGCTCTGATGTGGGGCTGGGGATGAAGGATTTGGTGTGCAGGAGGGTGCCCTGGGCTGGGGCGTGGAGCCGAGGGGTTTGGAGTATGGAGGGGGTTCCGGGCTGAGGCAGGGGGTTGGGGTGTGGGAGGGGGTATGGGTTCTGGGCTGGGGATGTGGGTTCCAGGGTGGGGCCAGAAATGAGGGGTTCAGGGTGCAGGAGGGGGCTCTGGGCTGGGGCTGGAGTGCGGGGTGGGTGGCTCCAGCTGGGAGTGTGGGCACTGATGTGGGGGTGGGGTGGAGGGATTTGGGGTGCAGGAGGGTGCTCAGGACTGGGGCAGGGGGTGCAGACTCTGGGGTAAGGCCGGGGATGAGGGGTTTGGGGTGAAGGAGGGTGCTCTGGGCTGGGACTGAGGGGTTTGGAGTGCAGGAGGGGGCTCTGGGCTGGGGCAGGGATTGGTGTGCTGGAGGGGGGAGTGAGGGCTCCGGCTGGGGCTGCGGGCTCTGGGGTGGGGAATCTTTTTTCTGTCACAGGCCATTGACCCACAGAAAAAAATCAATCGCGGACCACTCACTCTCCCGGGGGGGCACGGAGGCTCGGGACTTCCCACTGCAGCAGGGCGAACTGGTGCTTGTGGCTCCTGGGGGCGGGGGGGAGGGGGGGCTGAGGGGGAGGGATGGAGGCACAGGGCTTCCGCCTGCACTATGGGCCTGATAAAATTAACTATGGGGCCGGATCCAGCCTGTGGCCTGTAGGTTCCCCACCCCGGCCCTAGGCGTGGGAGCAGGAGGTGGAACAAACATGCAGGCTGCTTCCCTGGAGCTTTTGATTCAATTAGTTATTCCAGTTGACTTATTCAAAGCGGTGCTGACCGGAGCCACCAGGATCCCTTTTCGACTGGATGTTCTGGTCAAAAAACGGACACCTGGTCACCCTAGTTGGCAGGAACTCGTTTCTCCAGCCTGCTCACTCCTCTGGTAGCTCCCTCCCCGCCCATCTGTGTCCCAACCCTTTTATCCTCCCACCTGCTGTGAGGCTTCCAGTCGGCAGTGGCTGGCAGTGCTTGTATTAACCCTTTGGTCACTGGGTCAGTGTGGGGTGCATACACTCCAGGACACTTGGTATATGCTTATAGAACAGACCATATTTTTCACTGAGTTACACTCCGTAGATTAGCACTAATTGCAACGCATACACACACGCACACACACAGACACACAGAACAATGATTGACAGGTATAAACATACATATTTGGGTAACTCTCCATTATAGAAGCTGCTGTGAGCAAAATGCACTCAATAAGGGCTAGGATGAAGGAGATTCTAATGGTTGCAAAGTTATTAATCAGGCTTTCAAATTATAAGTAATAAAGGCTTTCCAGTCCTGACATAAAACTGTAAGTTCTCCTAGGGATATTGAAGGAGGAAAAACAATCAAAATAGTATTTAAGACACAGAGGTGAATTACCACATATCTGCCAACCTCTCTGTGGTACACAAAGTTAACCTCCAAAGTTAAAAGCTTCCTGAGTGAGAAAGATGGACCCTACCCATGAGAATGCAAAATACATGGAACGTGATCCAGATACTGTGATCGCTTCAGAGAGAAATTAGCCAGAAACTCCATCTGGTAGGAGCAGCTGCAGAATCAGCCAAAGCAGGAACCTTTGGACATCCAAAGTTTATACAGTTTTATACAGTTTATACACTTTTTCAGTTTTCACTAGACTTTCTTATCCTGTGCTAATTGGCTGTTTGCGCCAACCTGTCCCTCCCAGTTTCTCCACCTCAGATGCAATCCATATCTGTCTCTTACCTGCTGTCCTGTCTTCTTTGCTCACGTCCTTCAGTGCCTCCTTCCCTTCTCTTTCCATTTAACTGAGACCCTCCTAACTAAACCACCACCCCAAAAAATCATGGAACAAACATGACATTTGCTACTATCACATTATTCAGTCTGGTTATTTTATCCCTTCCCTCACCCTGTGTCTGTCTTGTTTATTTAGACTATAACCTTTTGGGGTCAGACACTGTCTTTTACTCTGTTTGTACAGTGCCTAGCACAATGGGGCTCCACTCTTGGTTGATCCCTAAGCACTACTGTAATAAGCATGATCAATACAAGGAGTTCGAGGTTTCAGTAATAAAAAGGAACAGAGGAAGATGTAGTCTGACTATATAGACTGTGATACGGGATATGGGACCTAGCATTGACATAATGGGAAAGCCAACTATATTAAGTAGTGAAAATTCTTTTAAAGGATTAATTTTTGTTTGTTTGATTTACTCTATTACTTTTGCTGCTGCTCCAGGGCAATCAAAGGAGAACAGCACGTAGTAACTCACCTCTGTGTCCTAAAAAAATCCAAGGTAATTATAATTAGGCACCTTATGTGTTTTTCCAATATATAGAATTGTGAGTATGACGCTCCTATTGGCACTATACCCTCCTGCCAGAGCCATCAGAAGTTATCACAATCTCTCTATTTCTCTCCAGGCCCTCCAAATAAGAGAAGAAAAGCTTAGCAGAATTTGCTGAGATTGGACATTTAGTTAGCATGTGTAGTTTGACAACAGATCTGATTTTCCAAATAGATAATCTAATGAAAATAAGGAATTTTAGTTCAAAGGATATGCCATTGTCAACTTCCTGATGGCATATATTACTACCACTTTTTAAAATTCCACAGTTCTGCTCCTTACCACCACCAATTGAGATTCCTAAACACACTTGACCTAGGAACTTAGCCTTTCCTTTGAAATACAAATCGTAACCTTGGCTTATTGTATCTGAAACTACGTGACAAGCAAATATATGCCTTGGAAACAGAGTATTCACAAATCTTGAATGTAAAAAAACATTACAGTAATAAATATGGACATCATAAATTAGTTATAATGCTTGGATTTCCACATTACTTCCATCACCTTTAACTGCTTTAGCAACTGCAGTTCTTGAGCGCAAGAATTTAAGACCTGAAGCAATAAGAAACTGGAAATTGTACACAAACACAGGAGACATTACAAGGTCTCTTATGTTGGTAACAGTTTTCAATTTGCCTAAAGCAGTTAGTGTACCTGTATTTTCAATACTGAGAGACATAATCAAAGCTTCACTTACGGAAGAAAGAGCTAGACATCCTTAAACAAGAGATCCTCCCCAGCCTCCAGTAATTATCTCAGTGATGGAGCCTTCACCAGGGAGGAAGAAAGGGTGAGCCAGGGGATGGTCTGGGCCACATTATCTTTTCTATAGAAGCCACCCACCAACAGGCTTCGGAGACATGGCAGCTAAAGGGATAATTGTGAGAAAAGAGGGATATTGGGAACCCAGAGGCAGTACGAATCCTGCGGATCCATCAGATTTCAGGAAAGACCTGTGGTCTATCCCTATGACCTGCCCTTATTAGAAAACAATCAACAAGGACCTCCAAGAAGGGATGCTTACAGAGCTCTCCTCTTCAACACCTGCATGTGGGTTTGTTACAAAAGGAGGTGACCTCGGCCTTTATATTATTGTTAATTATTTCTATTGAAGTAGCACATAGAGATGTCAATCAGACGGAAGGCCCTATTATGATAGGCACTGTGCAAACACACAAGAAATGAAGAGATTACAATTTAATTTAAAATAAGATATCAGAAGTGAGTGCAATAAATACTCCAGGGAAAGGGAGGATGTAGGTGTGATGCTGGCAGATTAGGTGCTAGCTCATGCTAGAGCCCCTGGTCAATTCACTTGTGCAGTAGTATACATTCAGGTTACTGTTAAATGTATAAGAAAGTATTTGGTGTTTAAACTTCATGAAAACTAATGTGATATCACATGCATTATATTTCCTTATCTGTATCCTGTTATAATGGAGTAGCAAACATTTATATTGTGCACACTCCTGTATCTAAATAACCCATCAAACGAGAAAGAAGCCTTGTGGAATGCAAATGAAGAATTTTAGCAGAAATGTGCTAATTCAAAGCAAGTGGTCATTGTGTGTGATGATCAGAGGTCAAATACTCTAAATGCGTTCCTCACTCTGTGTTATCAAAGGAAAAGCCCATGTAGGTAATGATACCGTCAGCTTGGGGGTATTTTTTAGAAGAACTGTAAGTATGGATTCAAGGAAAGAGCCTTGATCTCTGGACTGTTTGGATTCTAACAGGACAGAATAACAGAACGAGAAGATGAAGATCTCCAGAGTTGTTCTGGTTAGCCCTGAGAGACTACTGGGAAACTAGCAGATTACTTCATCCCTGCTACCATTTGGAATTACAAACTGTGACTCCCTTGTAAATATAATTTACCTGCTTTAACCTCTCAATAACTCTCATTTCCTTTTCTTAGCTAATAAACCTTTAGTTTATTATAGAATTGGCTACAGGTGTTGACTTTGGTGTAAGATATGGAGTACCAATTGATTTGGGGTAAGTGACTCATCTTTTGGGATGGGACCAACCTGATGTGGTGTGATTTTTGGTTTAAGTGTTCTTTTATCATAAAATCCAGTTTGTCTGGGTGATAAGATAGACCTGAAGAGTCCAATGGAACTGTCTGTGACTCCATGGTAAAACCGTTATAATGATTCAGGAGTTCACATTTGGTACTGGCTTGGTGAAATCTAATTATAAAACTCACCACCATTTTGGGGCGTCTTCCCTGTTTTCTGACAGTCTGCCTTGAGGTAGGCACTCACAGTTCTGAGCCACAACTGACAGGTGACAGTAGGTAACAGAAATAAGATCACATATTTAAAGAGCTAGCACAACTTGATGACACTATTTGCAAAGCACTTATTGTATTTAAAATATATACAAACATATAAACAATTCCTCACTGATATAAGTGAATGCTTTTGACACGAATCATAGAAATGTAGGGCTAGAAGAAAACTTCACAAGTCATCTAGTCCAGTCCCCTGAGAGGTGTCAGACTTGTCAAACTTTTTCTTAACATCGTCCAATGATGGGGATTCCAAATCCTCCCTGAAGCCTCTTCCAGAGCTTAACTACCCTTATAGTTAGAAAGGTTTTCCTAACATGCCTGACTAATCTAATTGCCTTCTATGATGAGATAACTGGTTCTGTGGATGAAGGGAAAGCAGTGGACGTGTTGTTCCTTGACTTTAGCAAAGCTTTTGACACGGTCTCCCATAGTATTCTTGCCAGCAAGTTAAAGAAGTATGGGCTGGATGAATGGACTATAAGGTGGATAGAAAGCTGGCTAGATTGTCGGGCTCAACGGGTAGTGATCAATGGCTCCATGTCTAGTTGGCAGCCGGTATCAAGTGGAGTGCCCCAAGGGTCGGTCCTGGGGCCAGTTTTGTTCAATATCTTCATAAATGATCTGGAGGATGGTGTGGATTGCACCCTCAGCAAGTTTGCAGATGACACTAAACTGGGAAAAAGAAAAGGAGTACTTGTGGCACCTTAGAGACTAACCAATTTATTTGAGCATAAGCTTTCGTGAGCTACAGCTCACTTCATCGGATGCATACTGTGGAAAGTGTAGAAGATCTTTTTATACACACAAAGCATGAAAAAATGGGTGTTTACCACTACAAAAGGTTTTCTCTCTCCCCACCCCACTCTCCTGCTGGTTATAGCTTATCTAAAGTGATCACTCTCCTTACAATGTGTATGATAATCAAGTTGGGCCATTTCCAGCACAAATCCAGGTTTTCTGGATACAGAGGGACCTAGACAAATTGGAGGATTGGGCCAAAAGAAATCTGATGAGGTTCAACAAGGACAAGTGCAGAGTCCTGCACTTAGGACAGAAGAATCCCATGCACCGCTACAGACTAGGGACCAAATGGCTCGGCAGCAGTTCTGCAGAAAAGGACCTAGGGGTTACAGTGGATGAGAAGCTGGATATGAGTCAACAGTGTGCCCTTGTTGCCAAGAAGGCCAATGGCATTTTGGGATGTATAAGTAGGGGCATTGCCAGCAGATCGAGGGACGTGATCGTTCCCCTCTATTCAACATTGGTGAGGCCTCATCTGGAGTACTGTGTCCAGTTTTGGGTCCCACACTACAAGAAGGATGTGGAAAAATTGGAGGGAGTCCAACAGAGGGCAACAAAAATGATTAGGGAACTGGAGCACATGAGTTATGAGGAGAGGCTGAGGGAACTGGGGATGTTTAGTCTACGGAAGAGAAGAATGAGGGGGGATTTGATAGCTGCTTTCAACTACCTGAAAGGGGGTTCCAAAGAGGATGGCTCTAGACTGTTCTCAGTGGTAGCAGATGACAGAACAAGGAGTAATGGTCTCAAGTTGCAGTGGGGGAGGTTTAGGTTGGATATTAGGAAAAACTTTTTCACTAGGAGGGTGGTGAAACACTGGAATGCGTTACCTAGGGAGGTGGTGGAATATCCTTCCTTAGAAGTTTTTAAGGTCAGGCTTGACAAAGCCATGGCTGGGATGATATAATTGGGGATTGGTCCTGCTTTGAGCAGGGGGTTGGACTAGATGACCTCCTGAGGTCCCTTCCAACCCTGATATTCTATGATATCTAACCTAAATCTTCCTCGTAAACAGTTGATCACCATCCTCTTTATTACAGTCCTTAACATATTTGAATACTTATCAGGTTCCCCCCACTCAGTCTTCTTTTTTCAAGACTAAATATTCCCAGCTTTTTAAATTGTTCCTCATACATCAGGTTTTCTAAACCTTTTATCATTTTTGTTGCTCTCCTGTGGATTTTCTCCAATTTATTCACATCTTTCTTAAAGTGTGACACCCAAAACTGGACACCATACTCCATCTGAGGTGTCACCAGTGCCAACTAGAATGGAACAATTACCTTCTGTATCCTATCTATGACACTCCTATTAATACACCCCAGAATTATAATATTCTTTTTCACACCCACATCACATTTTCACTCATGTTCATTGTACGATCCATTATAACCCCTAGATGCTTTTTAGCAGCAACACTGCCAAGCTAGTTATTCCCCACTTTGTGCATTTGATTTCTTCTTCCTAAGTATTAGTATTTTGCACTGGTCTTTATTGAATTTCTTCTTCTTGATTTTAGACCATTTCTCCAATTTATCAAGGTCATTTTGAATTCTAATCCTGTCCTCCAAAGTGCTTGCAAACATTATCAGCATACTCCATTATGCAACTCATTAATGAAAATATTGAGTAATATGAGACCAGGACTGATCCCTGTCGAACTCCACTATATATGTCCTCCCAATTTGACAGCAAACCATTGATAGTTACTTTTTGAGTGTAGTGTCAAAAGCCTTACTAAAATAAAGATATAGCACATATATAGCTTCCCTCACACCAAATAGACCAGGAACCTTGTCAAAGAAGAAAATTAGGTTAGTTTGGCATAATTTGTTATTGACAACTCCATGCTGGCTATTTAAGGTGATGAGATAGCAAGTGTGAAGAATTGAGCCTTTTTATTTTCCCCCCAGAAAATGTGTATGTTGGTTGTATATATAAGACAAATCCCCTAATATCAGGATGGTCCCAATAATATCAGGATGTCTGGTCAACCTACAGCCAATCCTTATAACCCTGTTATCCTTGATTGTTTAATAATTTGTGCCAGTATCTTTCAAGTATCACAGTTAGGCTAACTGGTCTATAATTCCTTGGGTCCTCTTTGTTTCTCTTTTTAAAGGCAGGTACTATATTTGTCATTTTCCAGTCCTCTGTGACCTCACCTGCCCTCCATGAGTCCTTGAGTAATTGCTTCAGCTAGTTCCTTAAGTACCTTAGGGTGAACTTCATGAGGCCCCGTCAACATGAATACACCTACATATTTTTTAACCTGCTCTTTCCCTGTTTTAGCTTGTGTTCCTTTCCCCTTGTTAATATTAATCATGTTGTGTATCTGATCACCATTAACTGTTTTTAGTGAAGACAGAAGCAAAACACCTTTAAACATCTCAGTCTTCTTGAGGAATTCCTCAGGGTTAGGTACTGTTTTTACATTTACGTCCTATGCAGTGATAAGAACATTGTTTGCACTTAAATAATGATGGTGATATTGCCAGCTGGATGAATTAGAGACACCACCTCCTCAGCCCTAGGAAAACCGTATTCTTGATACTGGGTAGAGGCTCTCTCCTCCTTTATGTCCCTGCTTGTAGAAAGTATTCAGAAGTACTGATCCAGATTAATTTCAGAATATTTTATTATGATCAGAAGGGAACAGTAAAATCTCAGAGCTATTCTTCATATCCTATCCATGGAAACCCACATCACAGCTGTGGTACAAAAGGTCTGATGCCATATCCCTATTTAAACCTATGACAATACTGTAAGCAACACCTACTGGCATCTTGACACAGAGCTATTAGTTCTCAGACTGACTAGAGCTATCTTACAATGGAGAACACAATGCTGAATAGGGAACCAGTGATCTGCCTCTCTGGTGCTTTGTCGTTACCTGATGCGGGTGATGTGCAATGCAACATCTCTCAATTTTGAATAGTATTTTTAATAATCTGATATTAAAAAAATCGAGAAGACAACCACTGTTTCCACGCTTTAACAAAAGCATCCAAAACAATTTTTGCAAAAATTGAAAATGTAAATTGATCTTGTGCTAACAGTACACCTGCCAAGTTCCAGCCCAGAGCAATTTAAGTGTCTGGATTATTGGAGCTGCATGAAAACATTTGCCCAGAACACAATCTAGTAAACAATCTGTCATTATGCCAGTCAGATGAAAATGCTAAACTACTTGCAAACACCTTATGGACAAATCCTCCTTGGCCAGTACAGTGTGAGGGAAGCAGGACTCTGGCAGATATGTTCACTATTACATCAGTCTTCCTGGTAGATTTTAGGGGATGGGGCAGGGAGAATTTTCTATTTAAAAGAACAGCATGCACTCCTAATAGCTCATGTTGCTGATCACAATATATGTGCTAGCCATCTTAGGGAACCAGTAGCCAAGCCCCAATTTAGCATGTTCTTGGGCAGAGGGGAAGCTTTACTTCCTTTACCCATTAGATCCCAACAGAAGTAGACTTTAGAAATAGTTTATGTAGGACAAAAGCTGTGTGAGTGTGTGTTTGAGGGGAAATGCGTTACTCTCTTTGGAGTTTGCCAGGAGCAGTACCTATGGAGTCCTACCTTATGTACTACTGCAACACTGGCTCCAGAGACTCTGAACACAATTTCCCAGCCTGCTTAGAGTCCAGGGCCTGGCCAGAAAGGACTGGAAACTCTCACTGAGACAAATAGGGAGGTTTCTGATTGAGTGATATATACAGTTTGCTGGGCTGATGAAGAGCCAGGGCTGCTCAGCCCATCAGTGGGAGGGGACAGCCTGTCCCAAAGACAAAGGAACTAGTTTTAGGTTCAGTTTGGGAGCTTAAAGTTTTGAGTTTGTAGTTGAGAGAAGCAGAACAAACTAATGAGTCCCCAGAAATTGAAACTTTGAACTGTTGTGGGATCTAATGCATGACTGGACAGTTCCAGGCAGGGTTGCCAACCCTCCAAGTTTGTCCTGGAGTCTCCAGGAATTAAAGGTAAATCTTTAATTAACGATAATGTCATGTGATGAAATCTCCAGGAATTCATCCAGCCAAAGTTGGCAACCCTAGTTCCAGCCCTGCAGAGCCCAGTGTCCAGGGAGGCACAGAACCAAACCACTGCCAGCTACCTAAGCCAGCCAAGATCTGCAGAGCACTCCAGAAAAGGGAGCAAGAACCGGAAGCTGCCCCGCCCTATAGGAAGGCCTTTTCATTTTCTTTAAGCCAGCCAATGTTTGGAGCACTGCAAACACTGGCCATCTCCAGACACATGCCAGGCATTCCATCTACTTGGGAAGGTGCCACAGAGGGAGTGAGGAGTTGTGGTACAGTTGTGAATGTTGGGAGATGAGGAATTTGTTGTATTATTACGGCATTAGTAATTATTAGTAAACCTTATCCTTTCCTTCTTTAAAGCCTCTGGTTCCTGTCCCCAGTAAAGTTCCCCATCATTATTTTGAGGCATGGCATTTCAGGTATTGGGATTTGCACTAGTGTATTTTGTTTCTTGTGCACTGGGTCATACTCCTTGTTAAGATTAGTAGTATTATTCATTATCCCAAGGGACAGCACCCTTTGAGTTCCAGACCCTGTGAACAGTGTCCACGAGTAGCAGCACCGGTCATCACAAAGAAGCCAGGATGCAGTTGTTACAAGGAGAATAAGAAGCCACTCCAATTAGCAAGCACCAAGATGGAGACTTGAGGCACATTTCAGGGGAGGGGTTATAATGTTTGAGTGTAGTGTTTCCAGGTGGGGAAAAAAAACAATATTTTGATTAAAAACAATTTCCCCCTCCTTTATTTCACTAATTCTAAAATGAGTTATACCATAAAGGTTGATGAAAGCAAAAACAACATTGTGCTATTCCTTTAAGAATCTTGATTTTGAGGAGTTAATTATCTCAAGTAAACAACTACTTCTCTTAACGATAGCACCATAAAATGTAGGACAGTTGGAGAGGCCACACTCAGGGAACAGGCACATTAGAAATGCATTAGATAGACACAGAAAGAAATTAGCATTACTGATGCATTGTAAAGACATTAAATAGAACTTGAATAGTTCCAACAATAATGTACAAAGTACTTCATAAAGGATGATATACTTACATAATCTGTTTCATTTAAAATCTGGACCAGAATAACAAGAAATCTCATTTTAAAAATAATCAAGGCTATTCATATTTTTATTTCAAACCA
This sequence comes from Eretmochelys imbricata, assembly GCF_965152235.1. Classification (NCBI taxonomy): domain Eukaryota; kingdom Metazoa; phylum Chordata; order Testudines; family Cheloniidae; genus Eretmochelys; species Eretmochelys imbricata. The sequence continues at coordinate 150,372,759 of NC_135572.1, forward strand.
GAGGTCTGAAATGATGCAGAGGTAGTACCATATAACAGCAAGTACTGCTATTTAAATGTGCCAAATGAAAAAACAATTATCTTCTATTTTGGTCTTTTTGACTAGCCAATTAATTGCAATACTTAGAGAGAGCTGTGTTCTTCTGTCAAAGCCTAATGGGCAAAATATGGAAAAGATATATTATTTGTGTATTATTCAATAACCAAGTGTTGAACCAGAGACTGAAGTCTTTTCTGAGGTGATACTGTCAAACTGTCTCTCATTTTCCTTTTCAGTGCAGCAAATACCATAAGCCAGACACATTTCTCTACCCTCGATCTGTATGAAAGTAAAATGAACATGCCACTGTTTAATAATCTTTTCAGATGTTTCAGGGGCATCTCCAGATCCTACAGCTAATTATTTAAAACCTAAATATACTTTTCACTTATTTTGTATGAGTTTAAATTAGAAAAAAAGAAACCTATAAATAAAACATTGTCCAATGATAGGCTTAAACAATGATGAGAAATTGAGTACTACAGTTAGGCAAGTACTACAAAAAGTTCATTTTTATAGAGGAGTTATTAGCCTCCAGAAACAACTTGTTTATAGTGAAAATATGGGCAGACCTATAGCTACAGCACCACTACGAATGAGTATTCCAGTGATAATTTCTTCAGACTTAAAACTCATTTTCTTTTATGATATAGATTTAATGTATTTTCACTTGTATATCCAGTTTGAGCAGGATTACTCTCTCTCTGTATTAAATTGTTTGTTATAAAAACCTATTTCTCCAAAAATGCTTTCATACCAACACTGTTGCCTTGTTATCGGAGAGAGTTGCTTTTTAGTCTCAATATTATTTTGTCTTGACTAACAATAATTCTGAGTCATGAAACTTTTTTTTCTCCTATGTAAGCAGGACCTTTTCTATAAACACAATCTACACACTATGTAAGATTCCAACTTCCTTCCTCAGATTTGCTTGTATTAATAAAGGAAACAATACGATAACGTGCAGCTCAAACCTTCTCCCCAGGCTTGGCTGCTCCTAGGTTCCTATTTCAGGACTGCTCAGCCCACATCCTAGTTCCTCTGTCATCACGGAGCCACTCCCACATTCCTCATAGCGAGGTGGCATAATGACTCACCTGTCTCACTGAATTTGCAGAACCCACAAACCTTCCTCAGTACGATCAACAATTGATAAAACACTGCCAGTCTGTTCAACTCTTCCCTTCTTTGATTGCTTTTCTAATGTATTTCAGAATGTCTACCCCACCTTCACATGCAGAAGGAAAAAATGCAACACTCATTCTGAGCTCAGTCTTGCTCTTAAATACACAGACACATACTGTGCAGCAATAGCTATCAAAGAGCAGGACATTTCCAGGGAATTAATGTCAGGGTGGGAGGATTTGATGGCCTGAGGCCCAGGAAATGTCCTGGCTGAGGTTGTTATTGCTATTGTAAACTGAAACCAAAAGAAAAACAAGTGTATGGATTTTTATAGGCAATTCAGTGTCAATTGTTACATACAGAGCCTTTCTAAAGAAAGAATATATTATACGGTGTATTGAAACATGAACCAATGAGACAGCTGGAATCATCTTTCAATGTTCTATTCAGCTTGTAATAGCAAAAAACTGTATATCTTGTAAAGTCAGGTACTGTGCTTATAAATGGGGTTCTGCATCCATTCAAAGTCAAAATCAAAGCAATAGTTGTTTGAAAATCACAATTATGAATCACAGAGTTAAGGTTTGCCAGCAATAGCTCATGTCCTTGCAGACTTCTGAGTTCAGGAAAACTTCAAAAAAACAGGCAATACAGAGCTAAGTTAACACCCATGTGACCTTAACTCTGCCTTCTGAGTGATGCCCCCAAAACACCCCATACCACACATACTTTCTGTCTGCCTTTTCACTGTAAAGGAAAGAAGCTACCAGCTCTACCGTCAAACACTGAGCCCACTCTCCTGACAGAAGACCACATGTGCGAAATTTAACAATTACTTCTCTCTCTCCTCCCCTCCCATCTCCATTTACGTCAGTGCGAGTGCTTGTTCCCATTCCTCCTCCCCAGTGCTGGAGAGTTAATGATAAGTGTCAAGCATGCCTGTTCTAAGTTCCTCACTCCAGTGTTAACAGGTATGTTCTTGCTGCATGCTCTGAGCATGCCTGTTCTAAGCTCCCCACCTAGCTCACGTGGGGGGACAGGGTTAGGGAGATGGGCTCATAACCCCCTTAGAGGGACAAGGCACCCCAAATCCCATCTCACATGAGTGTGGGCAAGGAAGGGGGGCTCAGCTCCTCAGTAAGGCAAGCCCCTTCCAGAACCTGGCTTATATGAAGGGAAAGTCAGCCCCCTCCACCCATGGGCAAGGACTCTCAGATCCTGGCACATGCACATGGGGGCAGGGCTCTGTCATTCCTGGGGGACAGTGAACCCAGATCATGAGAGGCAGGGAGAGGTATCCAGACCCCTCAGATCCTCGCACATATACAGAAGTGGATAATGTGGGGCTGACAGGCATCCCCATCCTTATTCTTCATCAGTACAATTGCCATTACCCTCATGTCCCTTCCCAGTGTCCTTCCTGCTCTCCTGACCCCCAACCCACTCTCACATCCCCATAGTAGGGCCCTGTAGTACCTGCTGCTGAGTCAACATAGTGCTGCACATATGCCCTGCCTTAGTTTCCCTCCTCAGGAAGCCAGTAATTCCCTTTTAAATACTCTTGATTCAATAATACCCTCCTTAGGGCTTGTTCATTACAAAGCCTTCTATGACAGGGGCCATAACAAGAAGTCCTAAACAAACAAGAGGGATCTGTGAAACCTGCCCTCTATGCTCTGTTCCCAGTCTCCTCAGGGATCTGACTCTTTAAGTCTCTCCTCATGGTAGGAGCTCCAGCTCTCCTCTTAGAGCTGGGCAGTTCAAACTATAATTCTCCCTCTACTGACCAGGAGTCGCCAACTCTCCTCCTGCAGCTGGGTAGCAATTTATCCCCCTCAGTTAGCTCCACTTATTCCTTAGGGTCAGAGGGTTTGGCAGCCTTCTGCTGCTGATTTCTACTTCCTGCTAACTCAGAGTCTTCTTACTCCTTTCAACATCTGCAAACATCTATGCTGCTATGAAAAAGGCAGCAGGATTTATGCTGACCCCTTCTCCCAGCTCATTCCTTATTGGCTGGGTGAGAGGGGAGCCCTGCCCTATCCTCTCTGCAAGACTCCAGGTCCCAGGCCCTTAAAGATACAGTAACAAGATTCCTTCTAAATGCTACTTTTTTCCACAGGACCCCTTTTCTCTGTCTCCCCATATGTTCTCAGACTTTTTATATGTCAACCCCCCAAAAAAACTCTAAAAGGGTGATGCCATGTGACCAGTAGGCAGTACTTCCCTTAAGGGGCAGGTGACTCCATCACACTCCCCTGCTACCCACCCACATTATCCCCCTCCTCATAATTCAGCCGCAGGCCCCTCTCTCACCCATTCCCCCAACTCCTCAACCTCCTAAAATGCCCCTCCCATGCCAGCAAACATTCATGTCTTATAAAAAGAAATTCCCCCCACAAAAAAAATAATTAAAAAACAAAACAAAACAAGAAACCCAGTGACAGAGAGAGGGATTTTAGCAATATGCCTTCTGACTTTTTCCTGTTCTGGGCCAAGGTGGGACTCAAAATGACACTGGCTAGGTCAGGTTCAAGGACTACTGCTATCCCCTTGAGCTATCCAGCTGCCTTAAAACTTTGAAGGCTAAAAAACTTACTAAATCCTTTGTCCGTACATGTTCAGTGTAATTCATTAGGCATGTGAGCTTTAGGTGCATGCCAAGTGGTTCTATCTCCAGAAGGAAACTCTTTCTTCCAAAGAATGTTTTGATTTAATTTTCCCAAAAGGGCTGCTGGGTGCCATGCACTCTGCTGGGGGGTAACCCTTGACCACAGGAGACCTGGATACAATGATCTGAGTCCTGCTTTAATCTCTACCTGTGCACACAAAAACAGTGTTAGGTATAAGTCAAATTTAATTTAAGAAAAACTGTTTCTTTTCGGGGGGGGGGGGGGGGGAGCTGTAGCTTGGAAACCTCTTGGTCACATGGCCCCAAGTTTAGATTGCTGACCATACCCTAATCGCCACCCTCCCCCATAGCATACCAAATTTCAAGACAGTCCAAATAATCATATGGATTTCAGAGAAGTAAGAACAATCAAGCTTTACAGAAAAAGTGCTTCTTAACTTTAAATGTTTGCTCCGCTATAATCTTTAATGTGGCTTCTCTGCTTGAGGATGTACAGTGCTGCAAACTGTTAAAAATAAAGTGTCAAGTTTTTATGCTTAACATGTTTGGCTGTACTATTATAACAATTTTTTTGCCACCATAGTAGACATCTCCGCTGTTGCTCTGATGATGAATTTTTGGTGTACACAGTCTTTCTCTAATTTCCTTTTTCTTGTTTGTTTTATATTATAAATTCTGCTACAGCATGTCAAGGACTACATATAAATATCCTGAGTGATAGGAAGTGTGTGATGTAGCATCCCTACTGAAGCTGCTGATCTCTTATCTATAGCCTACTTGGACCTTTTGTAGTTACCTTCTTGCTACTGCTTCTGCCTGTCCTATGCTGTATTGCGTTACAGAGAAAAAAAAATCCCACTCTTCATTTTAAAAGTCTCTCTCTCTCTCTCTCTCACACACACACACACACACACACACACACACAAACAAACACACTGTGATGTTTTGGGAAGCAAAATAAGGATGCAAGCTTAGCTGGAACAACAGACCTACATCACTGTTTCCTAGTGAGAATATATAAGGAAAACATGAATGTCAATGAAACAAAAAAGCTTGTCCTCCACAGCACACTTACAATGTAGAAGACAGATAACCCTTTGTAATGGGGTCTACAAACCCCATACTGAGCAGAGGTAGAAGTGGGAGGGGAGCTTCTCCTGCCTACAGGCAAACAGCTTGACTACAACTCCATGTAGCTGCCACAACTTCCCATCATGGAGGCAGCCACGCTCAGCTACAACCAATAGGGCAAACAAAGCCCGCTATAAAAGAAGACAGCTCAGAGAAGGAATGGGAGGCAGAAAGGTCTTGGATGGTGACACCCCTGGACTGGACTACCTCCAGAAACACAGCCAAAGAGACAGAAACAAACCACTAGGCCTTATTAGAGGCCAGGGGCTAACCAAAGAAAGCCAGGCAGAGACAGTGGAGACCCCTCGAAAGACCACCTCAAGGACTGGTGATGACCCTCTATAACCACAAGCATAGGACAGGCACTAAGAGTAGCAAGCAGTAGGAAGATTAAAACTGGATAAATGTTACTTACAATGTTAACCAAAAGAAAATGTTAGAATTGCAAAAATATGTTAGATTATAATCATATTTATACTGGTCTCAGAGTTCTAGAGTGAATTTCCTGCAGGCTCTTATGGGGGAGGGAAGCAATTGGAGAGAAACCCTCTCCTCTGATGGAATGATATTGTGTAAAATACCACCTGGGGAACCTATCAGAGTCTTTCTTCTCCTGGGCCAGTGAGTGAATTATTTCTGTGGGGGTAGGGCAATCTGGTCTCTGAGAATTTTCTTTCAATGATAGCAAGATATGGTATAAAGGCCAGAAAAAGATCAAGAGTTGTGTTTCTCCAGTAAAGGACTATAAAACAATTTGGCAGGAAAATCTTGGCTTACACTGGCATGCTTCAACTTTTCTTCTTCCTACATGAACAGTTTCTGCCATGCAGGTTCTGTATAGTGTCTCCATGCTATAGAAAATTGAGTCTTCACAATGACCCATTTTACAACAAAGAATCTTTAACAGAGATGGGGCATGGAGCATTACATGGAGCTGTGATTCTCAAAGCCGGTCCGCCGCTTGTTCAGGGAAAGCTCCTGGCAGGCTGGGCCGGTTTGTTTACCTGCTGCGTCTGCAGGTTCAGCTGATCGCGGCTCCCACTGGCCACAGTTCACCGCTCCAGGACAATGGGGGCTGCGGGAAGCCGCGCAGGCCAAGGGATGTGCTGGCCGCCCTTCCCGCAGCCCCCATTGGCGTGGAGCGGCCAACCGCGGCCAGCGGGAGCTGCGATCGGCCATACCTATGGACGCAGCAGGTAAACAAACCAGCCTGGCCCACCAGGGGCTTCCCCTGAAGAAGCAGTGGACCGGCTTTGAGAACCACTGACATAGATCATATCATACACAATGATAGTGATTTTACCTTTAAGGAGACATCTCACAGACTTTAAAGTCAGAAGGGACCATCATGATCATTTAGTGTGACCATGTTGCAGGCCACAGAACCTCACGCACCCACTCCTGTAATAGACCCCTAACCTCTGGCTAAATTACTGAAGTCCTCAAACCATGGTTTAAATATGTCAAGTAACAGAGAATCAACCATTTACACTAGTTTAAACCTGCAAGTAAAAACCCCAAGGATCTCTGCCAATATGACCTGGGGGAAAATTCGTTCCCAAACCCAAATAGTGTGATCTGTTTGACTCTGAGCATGTGGGCAAGACTCACCAGGCAGACACCTGGGGAAGAATTCTCTGTAGTAACTCAGAGCCCACCCCATCTAATGTTCCATCTCCTGTAGCTGGGGATTTTTGCTACTGGCAGTTGCCAGTGGGCCACATGCCATCATATGCAGTCCCATCATACCATTCCCTCCATAAACTTTTCAAGCACACACTTGAAGCCAGTTATGCTTTTCTCCCCCACTGCTCTCCTTGGAAGGCTGTTCCAAAACTTCACTCCTCTGATGGTTAGAAACCTTCATCTAATTTCAAACCTAAACTTGCTGATTTCCAGTTCATAGCCATTTGTTCTTGTGTCCACATTGGTGCTTAACTTAAATAACTCCTCTCCCTTCCTGGTATTTATCCTGCTGATGCATTTATAGAGACCAATCATATCTCCCCTCAGCCTTCTTTTGGTTAGGCTAAATAAGACAAGCTCTTTGAGTCTCCTTTCATAAGGTAGGTTTTCCATTCCTCAGATCATCCTAGTAGCCCTTCTCTGCACCTGTTCCAGTTTAAATCCATACTTCTTAAACATGAGAGACCAGAGTTGCACACAGTATTCCAGATGAGGTCTCACCAGTGCCTTGTATAATGGTAAACTTAGATTTCCTTGAAAATACCTCACCTGATGCATCCTTTTTCATAGATGCATCACTTTAATAGCTCATAGTCATCCTGTGATCAACCAATACTCCGAGGTCTTTCTCGTCTTCTGTCACTTCCAACTGATAAATCCCCAGTTTATAGCAAAAATTCTTGTTGTTAGTCTCTAAGTGCATGACATTGCACTTTGCACTATTACATTTCACCCCATTTCTGTTACTTCAGTTTACAAGGTCATCCAGATCTTTTCATATGACAGTGCTGTCCTCGTCTGTATTGGCTGTATCTCTCAACTTTGTGTTATTGGCAAATTTTATTAGAATACTCTCACTTTTTTGCCAAGGTCAGTAATAAAAGTGTTAAATAAGATTGGTCCCAAGACTGATCTGTGTGGAACTCCACTAGTAACCTCCCTCCAGCCTGACTGTTCACCTTTCAGTATGATTCGTTGTAGTCACCCCTTTAACCAATTCCTTATTCACCTTTCAGTTCTCATATTAACCCCCATTTTCTCCAATTTAACTAATAATTTCCCATGAGGAACCGTATCAAATGTCTTACTGAAATCCAGGTAGATTAGATCTACTGCATTTTCTTTGTCTAGAAAATCAGTTATCTTCTCAATGAAGGAGATCGGGTTGGCCTGCTATGATCTACCTTTTATAAAACCATGTTGTATTTTATCCTAATTACCATTCATCACTATGTCCTTGACTACTATCTCTTTCAAAATTTGTTCCAAGCCCTTGCATTCAATTGAGGTCAAACTAACAGGCCTGTAGTTTCCTGGATCACTTTTTTTCCCCTTTCTTAAAAATAGGAACTATATTAGCAATTCTCCAGTCATAGGATATGACCCAAGTTTACAGATTCATTAAAAATCGTTGCTATTGCAATTTCATGTGCCAATTCCTTTTATATTCTAGGATAGATATTGTCTAGGCCCCTTGATTTAGTCCCAGTAAGGTATTTGAATTTGACTTCTACCTTGGATGCAGTAATTTCTACCTCCATATCCTTGTTGCCATTAATATTTGTTTAGGTGTTGGGCCATGCCTAAATAATACTTATTCTCCACCCCATCCTCAGTGCTTAGCGGTCCTCCTTTTTCTTTCCTGGTCTTCTTCATATTTATATGGCTATATTATCTTTTACTATTGGTTTTAATTCCCTTTAATTCCAACTCTGCTTGGCTTTTGGCAGTGTTCACTTTATCACTACACTTTCTGACCTCCAGGAGGTAGCTTTCCTTGCTGATCCCTCCCATCTTCCATTCCTTGTAGGGTTTCTGCTTTTTCATAATCACCTGTTTGATATGCTTGCTTATCCAGCTTGGTCTGCAACCCTTCCCTACAAAGTTTTTCCTCTTATTTGATATGCAGGTTTCAGATAGCTTCTGCAACTTTGACTTAAAGTAAATCCAAGCTTCCTCCACATTCAGATTCGTGAACTCTTCCATCCTGTCCACTTCCCTAACTAATTCCCTTATTTTTTTAAAGTTAGCTCTTTTGAAATCAAAGACCCTTGTTGCAGATCTATTTTTGTTTATCCTTCCATTTAGTTTAAACTGAATTAACTCATGATCACTGAAACCAAGTTTGTCCTCTACAACCAGTTCTTTTATGAGGTCCTTACTACTCAATACCAAATCTATAATGGCATCACCTCTTGTTGGTTCAGCAACTATTTGTTGAAGAAATCTGTCAGCTATCACATGCAGGAAAAGCTGGGCCCTACTATTATTAGTAGTGCTTGTTCTCCAGTCTATATCTGGGAAGTTAAAGTCTCCCATAATCACACAATTCTCAGTAGTATTTATTTAATTAAAAACATTAAAGAGGTCTCTATCCATATCCAAATTGGATCCTGCTGGTCTGTATCACACCTCAAGCACTATATCAAGGGAACCTCTAATAGCTTTCTTCCCCAAAGTGATTTTGGCCCAAAATACTCTGTCTTATCCATTCCAACACTTATAATTTATTTACTGTCTATCTCATCATTAATATACAGTGCTACTCCACCAACTTTGCCTGTATTTCTGTCTTTCCCAAAGAGCACATACCCTTCAATACCTGTACTCCTGTCATGACAAGTATTCAACCCTGTTTCAGTTGTCCCTATAATATCTGGTTTCACTTCCTGCACTAGTTCCTCGATTTTGTTACCTGGGCTGCACTGGTGTACAAACATCTTAATTGTTGCTGCTTGGCTTTACCCACACTCCTCGTCCAGTTGGGTACAGTCATTCTACTGCTAATATGGCCTATCTGACTGGTATCAGCACCATCCTTCCTCTTAATGTCCATTCTCCTACCTACTGCTAATCCTTTCTCCACGGCTGTATCCATTCTTCCTTGATTTTCCTCCCTTTCGATGTTAAAATCAAGCATGTAGATTACATGAGCATCTCCCAATGGTCTCCTCTGAGTTTGTAGTTTAAAGCTCTTTTCATGAAACGTGCCAATCTCCATCCCACAAGTCTATTTCTCTCCCTTCATAGGTGGAGTCCATCCCATGAGAACTGTCCTCTGTACATGAATGCCTCCCACTGGTCAAACATCCCAAAGCTTTCCTTATAGCACCACTGCCTGAGACATCTGTTGATCATAATCTCATCTTCCTTTTGTTCTCCTCTAGAGATAGACAGAATCCCACTGAAGGGCATCTGAGCCTCCATTTCCTTAAGTGTCTTCCCTAGCCTAGCATAGTCTCCCTTTATACATTCCAGCGAGAATCCAGCTATATCATTTGTTCACACATGAAGGACAATCAGTGGATTTTTTCCTGCTCCCATTAGGGTTCTCTTAAGCCTGAGGTCCACATCCCATGCCTTAGCTCCTGGAAGACAGCATACCCTTCTGTTCTTTGAATCAGTCCTAGTAACAGGCCTATCTGTTCTTCTAAGTAGGGAGACACCAATCACGTAGGGAGTTCCCAATCACTTTTCCTAGTGATGGTGTGATTCTCTGGCCTTCCTCTTGTTCTTTCTGATTGTGAGTCCTCTTGTCTTTTATTCTCCCTTGCAATCTTCTGTGAGCCATCCTGTATCCTTCTGGGGCTCTGAACTCTGGGTACCTCCACTGGCTCTTCCCATCTTCTTACAGGACTCGCCACTCTTCTCTTCTTCCTTTCCCTCCCTCCTTCAGTTGCAGCCTGCTGTGCAACTTCTTCACTTTCCAACTTAACAAACCTGTTCATGAGCTTTATTTCTCCTTCACAAGCCGGTCTTTTCCTCTGCTTCTTGTAGTCACATGCTTCCACTGATCATTTTCCTCTCCCAGCAGTCTTCCCTCCCAATTCTTCAGTCCAGCTTGCATCTGCAAGTCTTGACTTTTCCCTTCAGCGTCGTCTTGCCTTTCTTCTATCATCAGCTCAAACCCCCTTCAAAACTCAACCACAGTGTCCACCTGCATCTCCAAGCCTGAGATCTTCTCTTCCAGCAACTCTATCAGGCAGCACTTCATACAAACAAAACTCTTTTCAGATTCCTGCTCGAGGATCACGTACAACCACACCTTCCACATCGTCATCTTCATTGTCTCTTCCATGGCTTAGGTCACTACCACTGTTGCCTCTGTACCTGCCTTCCTGCCTAAATTCCTGACAATGGGGGTGGAAACAAAATAACCAAACAAAAAAACCCCACAAAAGACCCAAACAAATCCCAAAACAAAACCAGAACACCACCCCCAAACTCCCACTCAAACTCCCCTGTTTACTGCTCTGTTTGCTGCATTTCTAACTGAATTTTCATATTCTTCCTCCTCTATTTTAATCTGATGAAAGCAATGTTGACCTTCTCTATTTGCAGTGGGACATAGTGTTCTATATAAGATCATATATAAAACGGGAATTCAAATTTCTTATTCCTATTTCTTTTTGAATTATACATTTATCATCTCAAAATATTATATTGATAATTTTTGAAAAGTGTTGATTTTTAATTTATCATTACAATTTAGCAGGCATACAGTCTCAAAAATGAAGAAAAACTGAAAGGTCTCAGGACAAAACACCTTTTGGCATTTTTTTTAAAGCTACTGTATGCTAAAGTATTTAAAAGCTATTTGAACTTCCTTTTCCACTCATGGGAGTATAGATCTAAGCAGTCAATCTTCAGGACTAAACTAGGATCACTTCACTGAGACACTGTTTTCATTAAGGACAACATTTGCTGTCAATCAACAAGATTATAATTACAAAATAATGAATGCCTTATGGACCCAGTCTAAAAATACTTTGACATCTAAATCACAGAAAGTAAGAGCTCAAACACTACAAAGAATCTTCCAGATTCATATGAATAAAGTTCCTGAGACAACTAAATGTTAAAAAACACCCTTGCTTCTTGTCAATCAGAAGGTGAATTTATCCGGTTAGAATGTATTTGCAAATCTAGAATGCATTCTATGTGATCTGACTACAAAGAATGTTGGCATTTACAACATTAGTGAAGTAATTTTTTTCATTTAAGAAGATTTTGTTATAATAATATACTAATTATATATGAAACCCTATTTTAATTATAATTTCAGCTAGAATCAGTGTGATATGATAATTTAGGGTCATCTTTAAAATCAACTTGTGTTTTGCTCTATTTTCTATTATAAGAGGTTTGTGCCTACCAACTGAAAACATACTTTTGCCCTAGATTAGATTTGCAGTAGATTAGAAGAAGACAATGAGTTTCTGAGGTCAAATACTTGCGATCTACCATGTTCAATACTGCACCATTTGTGGATGTATTGCTTTACTTTTCACACTACAGACAGTTAAACTGCACAAATGACTCTAGCCTCAATCATTCAAAAATTTACATTACTTAGTGCATACTTTATGTACATGTAGTCCTACTACACTCATGTAAAGTTACACGTTTATGTGTGTTTGTGAGATCGAGGACATAGGCTGTACATCAATAGTATTCATCAGAAAAAGACAGGTTTCAGAGTAGCAGCCATGTTAGTCTGATTCGCAAACAGAAAAGGAGTACTTGTGGCACCTTAGAGACTAACCAATTTATTTGTGCATAAGCTTTCGTGAGCTACAGCTCACTTCATCGGATCCATTCAGTGGAAAATACAGTGGGGAGATTTATATACACAGAGAACATGAAACAATGGGTGTTACCATACACACTGTAAGGAGAGTGATCAGGTAAGGTGAGCTATTACCAGCAGGAGAGCAGGGGGGAAAAAACTTTTTGTAGTGATAATCAAGGTGGGCCATTTCCAGCAGTTGACCAGAACGTGTGAGGGACAGTGCGGGGGTGGGGGGAATAAACATGGGGAAATAGTTTTACTTTGTGTAATGACCCATCCACTCCCAGTCTCTATTCAAGCCTAAGTTAATTGTATCCAGTTAATTGCAAATTAATTCCAATTCAGCAGTCTCTCATTGGAGTCTGTTTTTGAAGTTTTTTTGTTGAAGAATTGCCACTTTTAGATCTGTAATCGAGTGACCAAAGAGATTGAATTGTTCTCCGACTGGTTTTTGAATGTTATAATTCTTGACGTCTGATTTGTGTCCATTTATTCTTTTACGTAGAAACTGTCCAAACTCCAAAGACAGACTCCTGAATTGGAATTAATTTGCAAACTGGATACAATTAACTTAGGCTTGAATAAAGTCTGGGAGTGGATGGGTCATTACACAAAGTAAAACTATTTCCTCATGTTTATTCCCCCACCCCCCAACTGTTCCTCACATATTCTTATCAACTGCTGGAAATGGCCCACCTTGATTATCACTACAAAAGGTTTCCCCCACCCCTACCACCCGCTCTCCTGCTGGTAATAGCTCACCTTACCTGATCACTCTCCTTACAGTGTGTATGGTAACACCCATTGTTTCATGTTCTCTGTATATATAAATCTCCCCACTGTATTTTCCACTGAATGCATCCGATGAAGTGAGCTGTAGCTCACGAAAGCTTATGCTCAAATAAATTTGTTAGTCTCTAAGTTGCCACAAATACTCCTTTTCTTCTATCAGAAAAAGAGTTTGTCTTGATGTATATCTGAGACCTGTTAAAAGGTTTCTACAACTCAGCACCTACAAGGTAGTAATAAGAAACCTGCAATCATGTGAATTTTCAGGTCACAGCATGTGATCCTCATGGACTCAGTGGGTCTAACTGGGGTGCCTCACCCTTTCCCTGACCTCAGACTAAAGCACCACTCACAAATGCACTCATTATTGTACGTGACATATTTGAGACAGTGGAAAATCTGCTGGGTATTTACATCAGAGCATTTGGGATCCTGCTCTGAGCCTCCTAGCAGCCAAAAAGAGGAAGAAGAATGGGGGGAGCTATTGGGCCTGATTGTGATTTCACCACACTGTAAACCAAGACTTTAATGGAGTTAGCCTAGTGTAAAACAAACAAAAGTGAGCTCAGAATCAGGCCCACTAAGTAATACCCTGACTTTGTGTTGCAATATTTTCATGATGTTGTTGTATCACAACATTGTTTTAAGATGTCATGCTGTGCTTATTGCATGGCTTTCTGTTCATTTTGCGAAGTAGCTCTCTCGATCTTTGTTATCGAGCATCATTGTTATAGAGACTAATCTACTCCAGTTCTAACCTAATCTACTCAGTTATAGCAATGGAATTTGTTCTCTGAGGTTCTGCTTGCTTACGCATACTTCTGCATGGGCGTCAGTAGTCAAAGTACTGTATAGGCCATCCGTGAGAAAAGTAGATAATCTTTGTGCTCAGTTCAGCTAATTGACTGTAGCACTAATTATTAAATAACCACAGAGAATCCAAAGATAATGGTTTGTTGGGTCCACTAACTGTAATCAAATTTTCTGATTCGGGTGTAAAGGAAATCATTTGCCAAACTCCATCTTCAGCACTGAACAATTGGCTGACTCATTTTGGTTTTCTTTACCTCTATCTGAAACATCATTATTAATTAATATTGTAGTAGTGCCCAGATGCCCCAATCAGTACCAGGCCATATTGTTCTAAGCACTCTACAAACACTCATAAAGACATGCTTATTGCCCCAAAGAACTTAGGGTGGAATTCCAAGGGTACTTTGGTGCCTATCCCCTAGATGTAGGCACCTAAGTCTTGTTTTTAGGCAAATTGGTATTTCACAAAATTCTTCCTCAGCTGCAACCTTGTTCCATAGGTATCTAAACTCACTTGTGCCAAAGTTTTTGTAGTAAAAAAGTTCCCAAAGTGCCTATGGTTTTCCCTCTGAACATGTGCACTGCTGCCTCACTCTAGGCATCTGGATGCCTATCTCCCACCTAAGCCCCAGAGCAGGGAACTTAGTGCTCCTCCACCTAATTTGATGTGGGTTCTGATATGTTAGGCATACTCAGAGGCTGCCTAACTCCACACAAAAGAGCAGGAGGGAGGTATGAGCTTTTAGCCCAGTGGTTAAAGCACTCACCCAGGATGTGGGAGAACACCTTTTCAAGACCCCCACTGCCTGCAGCAAAAGGATTTGATCAGGGCTCTGCCACTTCTTAGGTGAGAGCTCTATCCACTAGGATATGGGATATTCTGATGTGGGGCTCCCCTCAAACTTTTCTATTGAAGTTTGTTCCACTTTAATTAAATAACAAAATAATTAAATATTAATTGGGCAGAGTGAGAATCACTTTATTCCCCAGAGGTTAAGGTACTCACTTGATAGAAGATCCCTGTTCAAATCTCTTTTCAGGCTTTTGAATTGGTGGCCTCCCACATCCTTAGTGTGTGCTCTAACTACTGGAATAAAGTTTACATGGTAAATTGTCCTCGTCTTCTCTCCCCCATCATGTACAGAGTTGAGGTAGGCAGCCTCTGAGCAGGCCTACCAGATAGGGCCCCATGTGCAAGTTAGGCAGAGAAGCACCTATCTTGTCTCAGATCATTACTTCTTAGTACAGATAGGTGTCTCCCTGCAGTGAAGACTTTTCGTACCTATCTCTGAGAGGGGTAGGGCTTAGCACACACTCTTCTCATCAGCATGTCCCATTAGCTAGCTGAAGTGGCTCCCTGCCTACCATGCTGGATTTGTGAAACATGTTCTAAGGCACCAGCTCTCCCCATTGTATAGGGAGCCTATGTGCCTAACTAAGGCTTTGTGGATTGCAGTGTTGATCCTCTGATTGTCTAGAAACTTAAGTTAGGCGCTGTAATTCTCAGTGTCACAACAGCTATACTTGTATATATATTTGTGAATATGGGCCTTGCAATCTTTGTTGACCATTAACAGAAGCAGTAGGGTAGACTAGATGGACCAATATTTCATACAAATGTGTTTTATGTGCTGCATTTAACAATGCACAAACTCTTAATTTTGTCATAATATAAAAGATGACATATTTGTTATTTACAAATGGATTATATCTACATGGAGGAGTTTAGATTGATTTAAAAACCTGTTTAGAAATTAAAGCCACAAATTAAAAGGATTAACTTTTGGTACTAGCAGGATTAGAAACATCATAAAAGGGACAAAAGAGAAGACAGCTGCTGAAAAAGCATTAATTCTCTCTCATTTGCTCAGTGTGTCAGAAAGGAAGATGACTTCAATGGTGTAGCTTTGCCAGATGGTTAGTATCACAATCAATTCCACATTCTCCTGTGTCCCTCACACAAATCCTGCCAATATTTCCTCTTTGACATTCATCTTTTCTCCTCCTTTCCCACCTGGCTGGCAGCTGAAGCTAGACAAATTCAGACTGGAAATAAAGCACACATTTTTAATAGTGAGAGTAATTAACCATTTGCACAATTTGTCGAGGATCATGGTGGAAATTTTAAATCAAGATTAGCTATTCTTCCGAACGATCTGCTCTAGCAATTACTTTGGAGAAGTTCTGAGGCCTGGATTTTACAGGAGGTCAGATAATATGTTGACAATGGTCCATGCTGACCTTGGAATCTATTAATCTACCACTAAAACCTGTGACCATGAATAGGTTTTCTCTCACTCTGGTTACTGAAGCCTTCTTCTCTTGGCTCTCTGTACTTTTTCTTATTATTTCTATTGTGATATCACTCAAAGTCTCCAGTGAGAATCAAGGCCCTCTTTGAATTAGGACTTGTAGAAATATAGGGAGACACAAACCCTGCCTTGAACAGCATATCATCTAAAGGGACAAAAGGATGGAGGAAAGTGATAGATGCAGTATACATGCAAAGTGATCGGCGTGATGGCAGGCAGACATCCTGTTAGTTTCAGGTCTTTTATCCCTTTAAACATATTTAGTTTTTATTATATGTATTAAGAGGGAAGGGTGGGATACATAACAGATAGCCATGGTACGGTTGGAGAGCTGAAGGGTTGCTGAGAGAGGAGGGGAGTGAGATGAAGGAGAATAACCAACCAGTGACCATATAGCAAATGAGAAAAACTAAAAACACCTCCTCCCCTCCACACCAGTCTATCCAGTATGATGTGGCAAAACCCATCTCTCTCTCCAACCATACTGTCTCAGCCATGCCATTCTCCCATTTTAGTATGCTTTCACTGGCTTCCCTGAGGATTCTGTGCTAAAATTAAGCTCCTGGTCCTCACTTTCAAGGCCTTACACAATTCAATTCCTGAGTATTCTAAAAGCTGATGACAGTATACTGTCCTTTCATACTACTGTACACCTACAATTGAAACTACTCATGCAAGAGGAAGGAAGTAATTTTAATTCCCTACATTGCTGACTGTGGCAACCCAACCAGATCTTCATTTCAGGCTGGTGGGCTAAGCAAACACATGGAGACAACAGGGCAAAACATACAAAGCCTGATAATTGACAGGAAAAATTCCCCCCAAACTTGTAGTTCCCAATGCATCTGCCTTGAGTGCCATTTTCCACCATTGTTATTAGCTTCTTCCCCATGCTACCACTGTTTCCCTTCCTGCACCTGAATACACACACATCCAACGACAGGGACAGAAATAATCGGGCAAAGGAAAATATAGAGGCTCCCTAGAGACAGATTCTGCACAAAGCAGTTCTGCCCAGCTCCTCCTACCTCACATTTGCTGAAAAGTCATGACTGCACACTTTAACAGGCATTTCAATATAGCTTACAGAAAATTCTCTCCTTTGCTTCCTTCCACTAGCAGTTCCCAGAGGAGGATTTGGCCCCTTGTTTCTTCTGCCTAGCCTCACTATCTGACTTGGACTTGCTTTGAAATACACAAGACCCCATCTGCTAGTATTCCCAGTCTATAAATATCATTCTCAATTGTATTGTTCTCCTCCTTAGTATTGATTAATATCCCTTCTCAGTTTTGCGTTAGCATTAATGAGCTTTATCACATTACCTCAGACTGCTTTCTCTCCACATCATTTCTATATAAGTGAACCAGATTGTGCCATAAATATTTCATAAATGTGTACTAAATTAGTAAAATCTCTTTAAATTAGCTTTCTGTCTATTTATATACTGTAGTGCTGCTGTGGGGGATACAACATTAAATGCTTTCTAATAAAGCACACAACAAGACATCAGGAAAATTAGAAGTGCACTTAAATAACCTTTGAAAATGTTGAGATTTGTTAGGGGAATAAATCAAGGTTTCAAGGTGTTAAAGTTCAGTCTTTGTTACTTCCAGAAAATGGAGCAATGCATCCTATGTCAAACTGAATATTAAATGCTAACACCATTCTTTAAAGGGAAAGCTGTTTATATC
Organism: Eretmochelys imbricata; assembly: GCF_965152235.1. Lineage (NCBI taxonomy): Eukaryota > Metazoa > Chordata > Testudines > Cheloniidae > Eretmochelys > Eretmochelys imbricata. The sequence goes on from NC_135572.1 coordinate 150,390,547, forward strand.
TATTATTAATTGTACAGATATATTATACATAGGAATTTATTTTGGCATTCAAACTGTTGCTAATTTGAAGGGAATAAATAGACGTTATTGATAAGTAGTGTAAGAAATGGAAACATTGCTGAGAAAACATGAAAAAAATGAACTCATATCTTTATGCATCCAAATTTCTTTCCATGTTTTATCAAATTAGAAATTTGAGAGTTACCTCAGGTTGATGTATGAGGCAAATGTGAGATGTGCTGAGAAGAAACACATGAGAGATCACTTTCAAGATTTTTAACTATTTATGGTTAAACTCCATTTACTCCAATCTGAAATAATATCAGGGAGCTTGGCATGAATTTATCAGACTACCAACACAATTGTAAAATTTTGTTCTTTCTCTTCCCATCTGATCAAACTAGATAGTAACCAGATAGTATAGTCAGGCAGCATTAATTCTCCATCAGCACTGTGGAGGACCTTTTAAAATGTGTGGGACTGGGGATGAGGCAAATACCTGACCCTCCTCTCCCCCTCTCAGGTGCTCACCCCCCACCAACAGGCTGACTCCACTGGCCCATGAGCCCCTACACACTCCCCCCTCGAAATATGAGTGAGTGGCACTGCCAGGTGATTGGGGTTTCAGCACCACTCCATCTTGGCCTGGCGAAAAAGTAGTCAAGCCTTGGCTTTGGTGACTCCCCCCACCCCAGCTCCAAGACCTACACATCCTCCATATAGCAAGTAATACTTTATAATATTCAGTAGGTCTCATGTTTTGTTTCTTTCTTTGTAAAATCTATACTCAGGAATAAACTCTACCCCTGCCTCCACTCCCATAGCAGCAGAACTAGAGAAGGGAACTGTATTTCTGAGAGCTAAACTAGGTTCTTCGGGACTGTGCGGGGCATATGCCCTCTCTTCTGAGCATGAGGGCCTCCTGTGAGTAGCTGTCAAGGTTTGTGCAGTTCCATGTGTGATATTTTGGGCAAATTATTTCATAAACTAAATAATTGGCATATAATCATAAATTTCACCTTAAAAATTGTGTGGGATTAATATTGGTGAACACAGGTACCATTCTGTTTGGCTACCCTAATGAATGAAGCCTTATGATTTTCTACAGGCCAGAAACAGGACAAGCTTCACAAAACACACACTCCTGCCAGCATGCCTCCCCCACTTTGGCAAGATTAGACAGCTTTTCTTAGGGGCAAAAGTGTAGTGACCAGCTCTGTTTAGATTGATGCTATAAGAGGACTAATTATATGTCACTTAGTTCCACGTAACAAATATAAGATACGTTGCTTGCTAAGTTTCAGAGTAGCAGCCGTGTTAGTCTGTATTGCTTGCTAAGAAATACTGTTGTAGTATGGACAGAAACATAATATTTGATATTTATATAAAATATATTTGCTCAATACTAGATAGCCCTGAATTAAACTATAGTTACTTTGATCTTCCTGATGGTGTGTAACAGGATCACAGTTCAAAGAGTGGCATGGAGAACGAGAACAGGGACAGCAGATGAAGGAAATTTTTTTCAAATGTTACCATTGTTCTTAAATTGTGTTTAGTCTTTAATGCAGATTGAGTACTTTGAATCCCCAAAAAAGCTATGAGGACAACTGTGAGTCACATTCCCTTGGATGTTCTCTACTCTTAGCGGGAGCACCAGGGTAGTTGTAAACAATAGTCCAAGTCCTTGTAGGCTCTACAATTACATGAATTATATATTCTGAGCGAAGGGTGAGGATGCATAATGGAAGTCAATGTCAAGGACCCTCAGTGTAAAGCCCAGCTACTGTATGAAAGAGGACTGCTGATAGAAGAACAAGCTATTAACATTTATTTAGTAAATTATAATAGTAAATTATTAATAAGTATACTGTGTTGAGTAGGTATACTTTGATTCTGAATGTTTAAAATGGGCAGTCTGAGATGTTTATGTATTGAAGAATGATCCACTCTGGAAAGAAATGGCAACTAAATGGACTTCCAAGTTATACAGTATTTTCAGTTGTTGTTTTTACCAACATAGCACAATACATTTTCAAATAGTTCCCAGTGTCTAGTACACACAGTACAGATATATATATTATTTACCTGCCATGTAATATAATCATAAAAGTCAGTGGAAATGAAAAGATGCACACTGAAATTCACGTTGGAAAAATTATTTTTCCTATTAAAGAAATATTGGACCTGGTTAATCACTGTGTTACGCCAGTTTTATACTAATTTAAAGCATGTAAAGATGAAGTAAAGAGATTAATCAGGCCAACCATTTTTGTTAACACAAGAATTTACTAATATGCTGCACACTGAATTATTTTTGTTAAACTCGTATTAAAATTACTTGCCCCCCCCATGAAAAAATGAACTCAGGTACTCTCTGCTTGTGACTTCAAAGTGAATGTTACACTGTCAGACACTTTTTTAATCCATAGAGATATAGTTTTCTATTGTAAGCCTCTATTCGAGTTAATACTTCTGCTCAATCTGAAAACATGCAGTCACACAAGATAATTTTCTTGTAAAATACTTTTTGACAGGGATGAGTTAACCAGCGTGACATACAGAAAGTGAGTAACGGAGTCGTAAGATTTCATCTGACAAAATAAATAAATAAAATTGTCCAATATGAAGTAATTGGTGCTACCACATGGTTTTCAATGCAAGATCAGGGGTTAAAAGCAATACAGTTAAAAAAAAAAAAGTACTTGGGTTTTCAGTTGTTCAGAAACAGCACAATTATTCACCTTTATTTTACTTATAATATTTGTCTGTATTTTCCTAATTTGGCTTTTCACCAGCCAGTTACAGAACAGTCTTCTATAAATTAACTTACTTGGCCAAATCCTAATCTGATCATAGCACCACTTTACTTTTGCTAGGGCCTATATTCTGACTCTCAGACAAACAGGGTTGCACAACTCATTGTAAATTCCCTGAGGTCTAAATCCAGTGAATTTAATAGAACATCTCAGGCACTTAAATGTAAGGGTTTCTTAAGTGTTTTGTGGGAGCAATGGCTTAGTGTATGGTAACTCATCTATAAAATTAGTCGACAGTATGTGCCTGAAAGCAGTAGTATATCATCAAATGCACAACGTTTTTTTAAATACGTTTACCTCCTTTATATCATGCTGCTGAGTTCATTGGCACCAATAACTGTAATTCTTCTTTAGCTGTGGTCACCAAATGAACAAATGCTTTTAGCATCAGATTGTGCTTCCATAGTTTGATGGACAATATGAAGATACATTTTACCATCTGTGGGCTACAGTACTTCTTTAATGTGAGTCTGAATGAAAATTATGCTCTAGTGATGGATTCCTTTTCAGTATCTGTAATGATTTCTCTCTCTCTTTTTTAATTAAATTACCATTGTAATACAATAATCATTTGCAGTGAGTAGCTTTCTGAGTTGAATTAACATTTAAAATGTGTCTGTTTTCACTCTGTAATGCCAGCATGTCTTTTTAGGAGTTATAAATTCAAGTTCTTTTTGAGGAGCATCACAGAGATGGACAAATGTGTAGAATGCATGCCAGTGCACTTTGTTTAACAATATATAATAGGTTTCTAATACAATACGTCTATTCTCCTTTAGTCAGCCAGTTTCTGTAGTTAACCATTTGGGGCCAGATTCTGCCATCATTAGCTTTTATTGAATATCACACTTCCAGGAGTGGATAACACTGACAGCAATGGGACTCCCCATGAAGTAAGGAAGTAGTACTCAGCAGGGGTACGAGTGGCCCTTGATATTTAAATACTAGTATGGGTATATGTAAGAGCGAGTGCAAAAACTTAAAAGCCATAAATGTGTTCAATATCACTCTTTTCAGTGAGGTCTAGACTCAAGGATAATTAGAAGGAAAACAATGGATCCATGGCACAGTCTGTCCACCTGGGCTTATTTGAGTTCTGTGCCAGGAATCACACAACAGTGATAGAAACAAATGTGTTCTATTTAAAGAAACAATGCTTATTGCCACTTCATTGCACCCACGTTTGAGCCACGTTGATATTTCCCTCTGTACACAGGTCTTCTTTATGAGGGCCACAGACAAGACATGCCAATCTATTAATATGTGTTCTGTTGTTGTACTTTCATCAGTAGCCATGTGTAATTTATTGCATATGCAGTAGTATACATGTAGTATGAAAAAGAATCATTCTTTTTCCCACTTGAGTTTCAAATATGTGATTCATATGGTATCTAGGCAAGTTTGCTCTTCTCCTTTCAATGGAAAGCAGTCATTTAACTTCCTCCAACATTAATTTTATATCTGGATAATTTCCTCAATTTTGTTACACTTTCAGTGAGCCAAATCCTCTTCATTCCCCTGTGGCTATCGAATATCTAAACACAGAAGAATTATCTCAGCTTCACTGTGTGGAGATGGAGGAGAGAGGCTATACAGACATAAAATTCAGGCAGTCTGAACACACTGTGCACCAGGGAGCAATCCTCTACAGGGCCCTAAAAACAGGATTTGGAGGCAGTTTGGGTGTGGGCCATACTGGGTCAGACCAAAGGTCCATCTAGCCCAGTATTCTGTCTTCCGACAGTGTCCAATGCCAGGTGCCCCGGAGGAATGAACAGAACGCGTAATCATCAAGTGGTCCATCCCCAGTTGCCCATTCCCAGCTTCAGGCAAACAGAGGCTAGGGACACCATCCCTGCCCATCCTGGCTAATAGCCACTGATAGACGTATCCTTCATAAACTTATCTTTTTTTAAAAAAACTATGTTATAATCTTGGCCTTCACAACATCCTCTGGCAAGGAGTTCCACAGGTTGACCCTGCATTGTGTGAAAAAATTCTTCCTTTTGTTTGTTTTAAACCTGCTGCCTATTAATTTGGTAATCCCTAGTTCATGTGTTATGAGAAGGAGTATATAACACTTCCTTATTTACTTTCTCCACAGTAGTAGTCATGATTTTATATACCTTTATCATATTCCCCCTTAGTTGTCTCTTTTCCAAGCTCAAAAGTCCCAGTCTTATCAATTTCACCTCATATGGAAGCTGTTCCATACCCCTAAATCATTTTTGTTGCCCTTTTCTGAACCTTTTCCAATTCCAATATAACTTTTTTGAGATGTGGCAACCACATCTGCCCACAGTATTCAAGATATGGGTGTATCATGGATTTACAGAGGAAATATGATATTTTCTGTCTTTCTTACTATCTATCCCTTTCTTAATGATTCCCAACATTCTGTTCACTTTTTTGACTGCTGCTGCACATTGAGTGGATGTTTTCAGAGAACTATCCACAATGACTCCAAGATCTCTTTCTTGAGTGGTAACAGCTAATTTAGACCCTATCATTTTATATGTATAGCTGGGATTATGTTTTCCAATGTACATTACTTTGCATTTATCAACATTGAATTTCATCTGCCATTTTGTTGCCCAGTCACCCAGGGTAGCAAATGAGTTCATGATTTCGCAAATCCACTGTCTACCACAGCCCACCCCAAGAAGGCAGGCAATGGGAGAGGGAAAAGCTACACTGTATGGCCTGTAGAGGCACTGCTTGCCTCCCACCCTGAGGCTGGGCAGTTGAAAAAGTATTCTGTGCCCCACCTCATCCTAGACTTGATTGCTCTAACTGTGTGCCCTGATATGGGATTTGGCCTTATGATATTAAGTGGAAGTGTTGAGTGGGACTGAATGTATCATGATAAAAGGACATATTATTCAAGACCTATTTTTATTATTTTATTTTGGAATGATCTTGAACATTTTGAGCAGGAGATTCCAGAAAGACACTGATTTAGCAAAAAGTACACAGATGGGTTGGAAAATGATGGTTAGGTTGCCATAGATCTGGCAACTACCAGGTGTTCTGAAGCACAGCTACTATGTATCATTCACTTTATCATAAATTACAATACAAAGCTATTAAATGAAAAACCTTGAATATTCTTTTCTAAGATCACTGTACTTATATTTCTTTATACTTGGCTTGACACACATGTCAAGGTAATCAAATGCTGAGGCTAGTTGCTGGTGCAACTTCAGACTACATACAAACCTGGCCTATAATAAAAGGGAAGAATTAGTTGCGTAAAAGAACAGTGATGTAATGGTTCCTTTTGTGCTACAAAGAAGGAACTTGGGAGTACTGAAGTGAACAGAAAATGACTGATAACAAGTAAAAACCAATAGAAGGTGGAGAGTTAGCTGTGTGTCAGTTCTGGAAAAGAAAGCCTAAAGAAAGCAGTTCACCTGGTTAGATGGAAATATATTATTTTTTGTTGTCAATTGTGATATTATAGCAACTTAGGGAACAACTGAGAAAGAATGAGTAGGTAGAGTATTCAATCTCCATTCAGTTGGGAGAGACTTTTTGCAAACTATCATAAATTATTGTACAAAGCAGTCAGTCAAAACCATTGCTATTATATGCCTGGAGATTGTTGTCCACAAAGCATAACATTAATGAGTTCCTGACAGGCTAGTTTGAGCCACATTGTTAATGCCAAGATTCTCGTGACTGGACACAATTTGAACAATTGAGAATTGTGTTATAGTCTTAAGAAAGCATAAATTCCTGAACTTTTAATGGTCAATCACAGTGATAATATTTCTAGTCTTTTTTTCCAACATTTTCAAGTCAATATAAAATTTGGTTTATTTGAGCCAGGTCAAAGAAAATAAAAAAGTGTTGCTTGCTTCAGTAAAATGGTGTTTATCCTTAGAACCAAATCTTGGTCCAACAGAAGTTAATGGCTGTCATAAATATAAAGGGAAGGGTAAACCCCTTTAAAATCCCTCCTGGCCAGAGGAAAAATCCTCTCACCTGTAAAGGGTTAAGAAGCTAAAGGTAACCTCGCTGGCACCTGACCAAAATGACCAATGAGGAGACAAGATACTTTCAAAAGCTGGGTGGAGGGAGAAAAACAAAGGGTCTGTGAAGACTGGTGAATTTCCCTGCAGGAGGTTAACTACTCTGCCTGAGGTAGAGAAAACCTGTCTCTGCTCTGGCCCCAAAGCAAAGCAAAAAAGCTTTCAACTATTTTCAGTTGGAGACCTGCTTTCCAGCAGTCCAAAGGAAAAAATTTCCTTTTCAAATCTGTGCTCCTTGTTCAAAAATAAAAATCAAAATCCTAAAAAACCCAAAAACTAACACTTTTGTCTTCAGGCAAATAGGTAGAAATCCCCTCTAGTTGTTCTTAGGTCTGTGAAGACTTGTGAATTTCCCTGTAGGAGGTTAACTACTCTGCCTTTAGGAAGAGAAACTGCAGCTCCCAAAGACAATTCCCTTTTGTCTCTGCTCTGGCCCCAAAGCAAAGCAAAGCAAAAACAAAAAAAAACAAAACAAAAAAAACTAGCTGCTTTCAGTTGGATCTCCTTTCCAGCAGCCCCAAAGGAAAAAAAATTCCTTTTTAAAGTCTGTGTTTCTGGTTCAAAAAATCTCAAATTGATCTCAAAATGATTTCACGTTAATCCCACCACTCTGCCACCATGTCAAGGTTCCTTCCCCACTCTGAACTCTAGGGTACAGATGTGAGGACCTGCATGAAAACCTCCTAAGCTTAGGTTAAAACTTCCCCAAGGTACAAACTATTTTACCCTTGGACTTCCACTGCCACCACCAAACTTTATCTGGGTTCCTGAAAAAACGTAGTTTGGAAACGTCTTTCCCCCCAAAATCCTCCCAACCCTTGCACCCCACTTCCTGGGGAAGGTTTGGTAAAAATCCTCACCAATTTGCATAGGTGACCACAGACCCAAACCCTTGGATCTTAGAACAATGAAAAAGCATTCAATTTCCTTACAAGAAGACTTTTAATAGAAGTAAAAAAAGAATCACCTCTGTAAAATCAGGATGGTGAATACCTTACAGGGTAATTAGATTCAAAACATAGAGAATCCCTCTAGGCAAAACTTTAAGTTACAAAAAAGACACACAGACAGGAATATTCATTCTATTCAGCACAGCTATTTTCTCAGCCATTTAAAGAAATCATAAACTAACACATATCTAGCTAGATTACTTACTAAGTTCTAAGACTCCATTCCTGTTCTGTCCCCGGCAAAAGCATCAAACAGACAGACACAGACCCTTTGTTTTTCTCCCTCCTCCCAGCTTTTGAAAGTATCTTGTCTCCTCATTGTTCATTTTGTTCAGGTGTCAGCAAGGTTACCTTTAGCTTCTTAACCCTTTACAGGTGAGAGGATTTTTCCTCTGGCCAGGAGGGATTTTAAAGGGGTTTACCCTTCCCTTTATATTTATGACACGCCCCCCAAATCTCAGCTAGGGTGAAACGCTGGCTGGGATTTCTTCCTGGACCTCGAGGAAAAGCAGAGTTAATAAGACACATGTATCTCTAAATATACTACCAAGTACATAAAGACTAACAATATTTTCCACATCTCAAGGATGATTTTAACCAGTTGATTCTGGGAAACTTTCATGGGAGAGTGCATCAGCCACTTTGTTAGAAGCTCCTGAGATGTGTTGGATGTCAAAATCAAAATCTTGGAGAGCTAAACTCCACTGAATAAGGTTTTTGTTATTTCCCTGGTGGTATTAAGCCACTGTAGCGAAGCATGGTCGGTTTGCAGGTGGAAACGCCATCCCCAAACATATGGGCGTACCTTTTCCAGAGCGTAGACAATGGCGTAACACTCTTTTTCACTGACTGACCAGTTGCTTTCCCTCTCAGACAGTTTTTTGCTGAGAAACACTACAGGGTGGAATTCTTGATCTGGTTCTTTCTGCATTAAAACTGCTCCCACACCACACTCGGACACATCTGTGGTTACTAGGAATGGTTTGTCAAAGTCTGGGGCCCTTAGTACAGGGTCAGACATGAGTGTTGCTTTAAGCTGGTTAAAGGCAAGTGGAGGAGTCTGTCTGTATAGAGATACTTGTGACGGGATGTGCCAGGCCCTTTGCTGGAGGCCCTACAGTCCTACCACACCCTGCCTCAGGAAAAAGGAGCAGTGATGTGGGTCCTTCAGCGCTCAGGAGGCTCAGTTAAAAGGAGCTACAGGGCCTGAGCAGGGCAGTTCCTGGTAGGGACCAGAGAAAAAGGAAGGTGCTGCTTGCTGGTGCTAAAGGGAAAACCAGAGGATGGGTTCTGGTGACATTGGCATTCTGTTCGGAAGAACTTCTGCCCTGAGGTAAGGTGAAGTGGAAAGGTCTACATGGGGAGTGGCCCAGGGAATGCATTAGCAACTATTAAAGGAAGCAGCTATTTGTAGGGTGGGCCTGGGTCCCTCTGCCCCCACTGGCCACTGATAGAGTAGCCAAACTCTGAGAAGGGAACAAGTTTTGTTTAGAAGTCCAAGAAAGGGACTAGAATTTAAAGGGCTCAAGGACAAGGCTGAAGACCCCGGAGAAGCCAACCATTTGTTGGACTGTGTTACCCCAGAAAGTGTTCCTTCATGTGTTTAGACTATGTGTGGTTTAGATGGAGTGCTGAGCCACTGAAGGCCCACCTGATGAGTGCAACGGTTGACAGGGGACACCGTGAGCAGAGAAAAAGTGAGTGCAGGTTCGCATGCACCCGACAGGAGGCACTCACGAGAGTTGAGTGTGCACCATCACAGGGCCTAAATAAATATGCTGATAAAAGAATATAATTTGTGACCCAATTATCTCCCCTTCAGAAATTAAAAAAAGCAAATAACTCTTAACATTTTTGTTACCACTCATTTTTCTTACTTAGTATTGTTAAAGAGGACATTCACACTCAAGTGACTTTTAAAGAAGACAACTTTTTTCTATAAAGCTTTAGCAGTAAATTGTTTATCATAAATGTTCTCCATTCTCCTGGGTGTTAAGATGTTTGCTAATCTTTGTTCTCCAACATAACCAAATGTATCCTCCTCCGGTGAGATAATAGCTTGTGATATCATACTGAATTACTATGGAAATTGTTGTGATGCCATAAATTCAGTTTAATGATTTCATTGGAAAAGAAGTAATAGGCTGTGAGGTAAAAAATGCTTGTCTAAAATATGTGAATTTTGACTGCTAATAACAGTGAAAACTATGAAAGGCATGTGAGGCAGAATGGATTTAATTTTTTAGAACTCTGATATATTTAAATTCCTCCTCCCTTCCCCTCCCCCCGTTAAAGTCCTTCTTTGATGTTTTATCACAAACTAATATTCCTCTAGAATAACTAGAGTACACCCAGTCTATTAAGACCATACCTTAGGCCAATATAGCAGCAAGAAACTAGTTTCCTCTTAACATATGCTTTGTGGTTTAGATCAGACTCTACGAAACACATGTATACAACTATTGCAGTTTGGACTTTTAAAAGATTCAAAGCAAGTTCAGTGTTTACTGTAGTGGCAAAGGTAAGTGTGATTAGACAAAATGCACTGCATTTACTCCCGCAGTTGCTATACAATTTTCTACTCATTCTTTTTTATTATATTCTAATTTAATAAAACTAGTAAAAGTGGCAAACAATAGGCAAGTAAAGGAGTAGGTAAGCAAACTCTAAGGCTAAGTTCCAACGCACAATGCAATGCTTAGTCTTCAGAAGGTTCTGCCTACTTCCCATGTCCAATATTAGAAGTTAGACAGTTCTTGTAGACAACAAATCATTATATTCATGTTTCCTATAACAGGGGGAAAAACTTTAAAATACAGAAATTTTTCTTTCATTGTGCGTCTCTGCAGCAGTATCCCAAAACAATACTTTTTTTTCCCCTCAAAAATAATGATAAACTGGAGGCTCTACTTAAACAGCAGTAACCTAATCAGACCCCACTGGTGCTAGAGCAACACAATATTTATATCTGAAAAGGGAACTCACTCTTACAATTTCATGAAAGCAAATCAGATAGTGGTACTAATGATGACACCTTGAATGAAAGAGAGAGTCAGTGTAACAAGTGAAAACAGGCTGCAACCTTATTCAATAAACAATTCAACAGTCTGCACAGCTAATCTACATTTACAGACGGTTCTTAAATCACTATTTCTTTATCTGCTCCCCAAAGACCTACTAACCTCCCTCTGGGTTACCACATGACTGACACAAATCAATATGCTCTATGGTGACCCATTCTTATGCAAATAAATTGGGTTGTAATGCTTCAGAAGCCCTAGCAGTATGTAATGATCAAGTTTCCTCTGTACATATACCCTTTTCTATCTGTTTCCCAACCACTGCCTCGCTGTTGGAAGAAAAAAAATATTTGTTTTCAACTTCTTCCCCTATTTTTCATCAAACTTGCCATATTCTGGCACAATATTTTGACCCTGTCCTGTTTTTATATTTACAATATGTTAAATCTGCCTCATCCTAGCAACTGGTATGTTTTTAATAAATGCAGAAATGCTGTTCAGTTTTGCCACAATCACCTGCTTTTTATATTTTCCATAAATACAGAACCTACACAAATTTCCCAAAGAAAATGACATATATATTCAAACATAAATCCAACACCTAACATCTCAACTCAGTGAAACAAGACCATGTAAGACTTTTCAATGTAAACAAGTTATATGGACTAGCAATGCTAGGGAATTGAATGTGGAGTTAAGGATCTAGAAACTTCAGAGATCTTATCCTTGATTGTCATTTATTTGTGGTACAACCTAAGACAAATCATTTTTACTACGTGCTAGTCCCAGTTTTGGCAGCTGAGGCAGAATGACACTCAATTTACTGGGCTATTAAGAGAATAAATTAATATATTTAAAGCACTAAAGTTAAGTACTATACTTAGTATAAAGTTAAGTATAAAGTTAAGTACTATACTTACATTGCAGTTGTACTGTAATATTATATTTATATTACAGTTAGTTTAAAAAAAGATATTATACAATTCATAGAATTGCAGAATATTAGGGTTGGAAGAGACCTCAGGAGGTCATCTAGTCCAACCCTCTGCCCGTAGCAGGACCAACCCCAACTAAATCATCCCAGACAGGGCTTTGTCAAGCCAGACCTTAAAAACCTCTAAGGATGGAGATTCCACCACCTCCCTAGGTAACCCATTCCAGTGTTTCACCACCCTCCTAGTGAAATAATGTTTCCTAATCTCCAACGTACGCCTCCCCCACGACAACTTGAGACCATTGCTTCTTGTTCTGTCATGTGCCACCACTGAGAACAGCCTAGCTCCATCCTCTTTGGAATCCCCCTTCAGTTAGTTGAAGGCTGCTATCAATTCCCCCCTCACTCTTCTCTTCTGCAGACTAAATAAACCCAGTTCCCTCAGCCTCTGCTCATAAATTATGTGCTCTAGCCCCTAATTATTTTTGTTGCCCGTCGCTGGACTCTCTCCAATTTAGAGTGGAATAATCACTTCCCTCAATCTGCTGGCAATGCTCCTACTAATGCAGCCCAATATGCCATTAGCCTCCTTGGCAACAAAGGCACACTGCTGAATCATATCCAGCTTCTCGTCCACTGCAATCTCCAGGTCCTTTTCTGCAGAACTTCTGCTTAGCCAGTTGGTCTCCAGCCTGTAGCAGTGCCTGGGATTCTTCCTTCCTAAGTGCAGGACTCTGCACTTGTCCTTGTTGAACCTCATCAGATTTCTTTTGGCCCAATCCTCCAATTCGTCTAGGTCACTCTGGACCCTATCTCTGCCCTCCAGTGTATCTACCTCTCCCCACAGCTTAGTGTAATCCACAAATTTGCTGATGGTGTAATCCATCCCATCATCCAGATCATTAATGAAGATGCTCAACAAAAACAGCCCCAGGACCTGACCGTTGGGGCACTCCGCTTGATACCAGCTGCCAACTAGACATCGAGCCATTGATCACTACCCACTGAACCCAATGATCCACCCAGCTTTCTATCCACCTTAGTCCGTTCATCCAATCCATACCTCTTTAACTTGCTGGCAAGAATACTGTGGAAGACCGTATCATAAGCTTTGCTAAAGTCAAGGTATATCACGTCCACTGCTTTCCCCATATCCACAGAGCCAGTTATTTCATCATAGAAGGCAATCAGGTTGGTAAGACATGATTTGCCCTTCATGAATCCATATTGACTGTTCCTGATCACCTTTCTCTCTTCCAAGTGCTTCAAAATTGTTTCTAGAATTATCTAGATTTACTCAGTCATTTAAACATTATTCCAGTTGTATCCTAGAGCACTGCCTACCCTGTATCTATATAACTGACCCTAAGAGAAAGTGGGTTATTGGATCTGTTTAGAGGCTTGTCCACAAACAGGTTTATTTTATTTAAACTTCTTTAGGTGATTTTCCCTGAAATATTTACTTCCTATTTTCTTGTCACCTAGCACAGTAAATTCTTATGTATCAAGATTTTACGAACTTTAAATATCTACTACTAACACAAGAGAGCATTTGTTGACCCATCACTGAGCCTGACAACTGGACAAACTACAAGATAGGGTTTGAGTTTTCCCAAAGATTGTGCTCCTGATATCTGAAATTTATGCTGTTCTGTCTTGTCTACATGTACACTCCTTTGCATTTGGACTACAGGTGTGTGAATAGCAGTGTGCACCAATTTGCTGTGCTGTAATTCCCAGTGATCACTGCAGGCATGAAATAAAGGGTTCCTAGTAACGTAGTCCTCTTCAGACAGGAATACATTAATGCAAACTAGGACCCGTTTAGTTCATGCCCACAGCATCCACGTAGGGAAGTTACAGTGCAGAACTTTGGTGTGCATGGCTATTTACACTCCCGTAGTTCAAACCGTGGGACAGTGTAGACATAACCTAAGTAAGTCACAAAACATCAATTAATTGTGTATGAGCACATAAAAAACCTTGCTTTTGATAATTACATTACAAAAATAACATGGGTTTTCCCATATGCAATTTGCATTTAAATAACAAATATGAATGTTATAAATCTTCCAACATATTTTTGCAGAAATCCCAATCAAGGTAAAGCATATTCTTCAATGACACTCTGTCTCACACATTAATCACTGGTTTTTTCTACAACAGTTTTTTTCCTCCAGAATCTGAACTTCCACACTAATTGCAATATAACAACTTTAGCCAACATACAAAGCACAAAATAATTTGAAACCCATTAAATGATTATATATAATGCATATTTATAAGTGCCACGTAGTATGATGCTGGGAGAAGAAAGACTAATCTGTCATGAGTCATGCCTGGCTGACACCATACACTCCTTGATCTCCAAAGGACTGGTTATTTAAGACAGATTGTTTTGTTTTGTTTTTTTAAATCATGGACAAAACCTGATGCATTATATTTTTTTAAGTTATGGCTGATAGCAGATAGAGAGGAAGAAGCCCTGTTAGATCAATCAAGTGAAAGTATAAAGTACAGATCCTCAATAACTACGATAAATAACTTGAGATACTATCGTAAAGGGATAGCAGCACTTGACCTTAGTCTAAAGTTTGAGAAGCACTTTACTAGTGATGCAGTTTGCAAGTGATTGCTTTTTTATTGTATATTGGGAATGCAATCTATTTGAGCTACAGTTCAATCCTTTGAAAACTAAACTAGTAAAGAAAGCAGTGCCTTGTTTGTTCAGTGAGATCCCTCACCACAAATATGTTATGCTGATGTTCTGATCTGCACTGCAGTGCCTGTTTGTGGGTTTGGGGCAGGGTTGGTCTGAAAAGGGGGTATTTATTGAAAATTTTTGACAAAAACTAAAACTATTTTTTTTAAAAAAGTTTTAATTCAAAGTATTCCATGGAAAATTTTGACTTTTCATCAAAAACCCCACACCCAAAAGCTTTCAGTTACAAATCAAAAGTTTTCATTTGGAAAATTAAAATTAATTATTTTGCCTTGGGTCATGTTGACACAAATAGAAATTATTCAGTACATCACACACAATCAAAATGTTTCATTGCTAGGCAGTTTAACATTAAATTGTGTCTGCCAAAACTGCTGTGATGCCTAATGATCCATGCTCCCTCATGGGCTGGGCTATTTGCCAAGACATCCTACCATCATACAAATTACGTGGCTGTGGTGCATGATGGGAGATGTAGTCCAGATGGGGAGCTCAGTCATAGAGGAAAATGTGGGCACGAGGCAGGTGAGCTACAGTTCCCCTGAGGTGGTAGCTCAGGAGGATATGGTTGAATGTCATAGAATCACAGATAGAAATGTTGGCCTAGAAGGAACCTCAAGAGCTCATCTTGTCCATGTTCCCCTCCCTCCATCCAGAACCCCCCTCCTCAACACTGATGCAGGATTAACAAAGACAAAACAAAACATTAGGGATAGGAACGTCAAAATGTCTTGTTTTGACAGAAAATGTTGAAATGAATTGTTCTGACATTTCCCAATTAGAAGTTTCAGGTTTTGGCCAAAAACGGTCAGGTTTTAGATGTTTGGTTTTTTGATGAAAAGTAAAAATTATCTGCAGAAAGCAGATACTCACCATGACATATTTCATTTAGTCAAAAACAATTTTGACTGAAATTTTTTGACCAGCCATAGATTCAGGAGAGGTTTAAGATGTTGGGTTTTGACCTACAAACTTTTGAATAACCTGAGATCATCTTGTCTTAGACTGTCTCTCTCCCCATGCCAGACTGTTGTATCTGAGATCAGCTGGAGCATCCCCAATATAAAAAAATATGGATCTATTAATGCCAGTGCACACTGGAATTGACCCTAGCTCCTGGTCCAAAACAGCCCATTTTCATTTAATTTTAGGTATGATGCAAAGCCTGTCTCTTTTACAGAGAGCATTGTTTGAGGTGTAGTGATTAAGGAGGGTGGATATTTTTCATTTCTCCTCTCTTGTAAGCTTTTCTAGTCACTTCCATAAAACACGGATGGCTTTATTAATATTTGACTGTATTTTTAAATAACTGCCGACGACACCTAATGATTAGGAAAGGTACCTTTTTGAGGGTTTATTTTTAGAAATCCAAATATGAGAAACAGATAATAGTATATACATATACGCACAAAGATCCTTTCTGTTGGAGAATCTCAACAGCAAAGAATGTTAGCCTCTGTTATATTTATTCATTTGTATCATCACATGAGGCTCTCCCCCACAAATCCTATTTTTATCAGACATGGCAATTTCACAATATATTTTACCTATTTTCTAGTTTATCCTTTTGCTTTAATATGCTTTTTTTATTTTGTCATACAGTCTATATATTCATATAACAAAAACAACAAAACCCAACCAAAAAAACAAAACAACTAAGTATGAATTACAAAGGATGAAAATGTGAGTTTGTATATATGCATAATAACACTACAAGCATGTAGGGACAACATTAAAAAGTCCAAGACACAGATTAAACTATCTAGGGGCATAAAGAGTAACAAGAAAACATTTTACAGTTGCCTTTGAAGCAAGAGGAAGGCCAAGGACAGAGTAGGCCCATTACTCAATGAGTAGGGAAAGAAAATAACAGAAAATCAAAGCAATGGCTGAAGTGTTAAATGCCTTTTTTGTTTCTGTTTTCAGCAAAAAGTTGAGCAGCGATTGGACAATTAACATAGTAAACATCCATGTAAATGGGGTACAAACAAAATAAGAATTACTTAGACAAGTTAGATGTCTTCATATCGGCAGGAATACTTAGAATACTTAACGAACTAGCTTAAGAGACCTCTGAGCCATTAGCAATTATCTTGAGAATTCATGGAGGACAGGTGAGATTCCAAAGGACTGGGAAAGGGCAAACATAGTACCTATCTATTAAAAAGGGGAATAAGGACAACCCAAGGAATTATAGATGAATCACCTTAACTTCGATACCAGGAAAGATAATGGAGCAAACAATCAATTTGGTAAGAAGTAACAGTCAATATGGATTTGTAAAGAACAAATCATGTCAAACCAATCTAATGTTTTTCTTTGACAGGGTAACAAGCCTTGTGAATGTTGGGGGGAGCAGTAGATGTGATATATCTCAACTTTAGTAAGGCTTTTGATGCTGTCTCACATGACCTTCTCAAAAGAAAAGTAGGCAAATTTATAGCAAACCTGCTATAAGATGGGAGCACAATGGCTTGGAAAACTTTACTAAGGGCTTGTCTACATTACCCGCTGGATTGACGGGCAGCGATCGATCCAGTTGGGGTCGATTTATCGCATCAACCGCCGAATGCTCTCCTGTTGACTCCGGTATGCCACCAGAGCGAGAGGCACAGGCAGAGTCAATGGGGGAGCATCAGCCATCGACTTACCACAGTGAAGACACAGCGGTAAGTAGATCTAAGTACGTCAACTTCGTGTATGTTATTCACGTAGCTGAAGTTGCGTAACTTAGATCGATCCCCCTCACCCCCTAGCGTAGATCAGGCCTCCGAGTAGCTATCTGTGGTTCACAGTCAAGCTGAAAGGACAGTCAAGCTGGAAGCTCTATCCTGGGTCTGGTTCTACTCAATATCTTCATAAATGATCTGGATAATGGCACAAAGAGTACACTTATAAAGTTTTCAGATTATACCAAGATGGGAGAGGTTGGAAGTACTTTAGAGGATAGGATTAGGATTCAAAATTATCTTGACAAACTGGAGAAATGGTCTGAAATAAATAGGATGAAATTCAATAAGGACAAGTGTGAAGTACTACATTTAGGAAGGAATAATCAATTGTATAAATGCAAAATGGGAAATGACTGCCTAGGAAGGAATACTGCAGAAAAAGATCTGGGGTTCATAGTGGATCACAAAGTAAATGAGAGTCAACAATGTATTAATGTTGCAAAAGGAGCCAACATCATTCCAGGATGTATTAGCAAGCATGTTGTAGGCAAAACATAAGGAGCAGTTCTTCCACTCTACTCCACATTGATAAAGCCTCAACTGAACTATTGTGTCTAGTTCTGCTCACCACAGTTTGGGAACTGTAGCTAATTAGTTCATTTTATCATCCATTTACAATTGTGCTCTGTGATGTTATTGTCAATTCATAAGCGAATTTCATACACAATCAATGTATGTTAAATAGATTTAAATTGTAGGATTATAGACATATAAGATTGACAAGTATTTAGGAGTGCTGTGTATGTATTAGGTATATAAGTAAAGCATGGCTGAAATGTAAGGGATAGAAGCTGAGACCTGTAAGATTTTAGCTTAGCCATACTAGGCCATAGACTTAAGAACACTTAACATGAGTGAGTGACCAAGGAATAACCCTTTGCCCATAAGGTCACAAAGTTGCTGCAAATATATGCCAATAGGTGATTGCAATAGACCATGAGGCACCTGATTGTAACATCTTTAAATGTTAGTCTTGACTGCAGGATACATGTCGTGCGTAAATGCTAATGACAATAAGAGGGACTGTGAACAACCTATGAAAAATGGGGAACCCCAATATTCATGAGTGTGGAAGTTCAGATAAGGAAGTACACCTTCATTCATGTGGTCTGAATTACAATATAAAAGAGGGTTCTATGGTTGGGTATAAAGTGGGAAGACCCAAGGAAAGACCCAGCAGGAACCATCCCTCTAGCAATAATCATCTATTGAGAGATCCATAGGACCCTAAAATATCTTTCAGGATATATTCGCTGTTCCTGGCCAATGGGAGCTGCAGGAAGTGGCACGGGCCACAGGGACATTCTGGCTTCCGCTTCCCACAGCTCCCATTGGCCTGGAACTGTGAACCGCAGCCACTGGGAGCTGTGGGTGGCTGCACAAATGTAAACAAACTGTCTGGCAGCCCGCCAGCAGATTATCCTGATGGGCCTCAGGTTGTCCACCACTGGTCTAGATAATAGTCAGTCCTGCTTTAGTGCAGGGGACTGGACTAGATGACCCATCAAAAACCCCTTCCAGTCATACATTTCAATGATCCTGTAATTTCTATGAAGCAAAACAGAATTAGCATGCAAGACAGACAGAACTATTTCCCATAATGTGCACTGCTGATTCTGCTAATTAGTTTTCTAGGTGGTTTACCACTATTACAAAACGGAACATTCTTCTTATTGATAGTAATGTTATGTAATTTCCTCCCAAATCAGAACAATGTTGATTTAAGCTGGATGTGTCAAATATTTACTTTTGCCATTTGTCACAGACATATTATATGTCAAAATATTTTTGCTGAGAATACGTAAAAGCTTTTTTTGTTTTGTTTCATTTTAGGGGTCCCATTAAAGAGCACTATTATTTATTCAGTCAGCTAGCATCACTAATGTTGGTGAAGCATAAAACTTATATAAAAGGAATGATAGCTAGTAATCTCTTTGGGGTAGCTAATGAACAAATCCTATAAAGTCTAGTTACATGAGTGATCCTATTGATTGCATGTGTAACAATTAAAGGTATAGGGCTCAGCCATGAGTTGGCTTATACATTTACACAGAGTATAGGAATATAATGTGCCCCCTTACTTGTGTGTACACACAATTCACATTGTGGGTCACAAGCCAATGTATAGAAACTAGCTACCACAAGGCTTCTACTTCCCCTTCTTCACAAACAGGCAGGAAGTAGGTTGCCAGAGGTGGGAAGTGGGTGGAACCTTAGCCCAACACACCAATCAGCACAGTGAAGCCAGTGTGGAAGGGGAGGTAGATTGCACCACGAAAAGGGCTGGCACAGCTTAGTTCCAAAAGGAATAAGCAGGAATTACATTGTGACTTAACTGCCTGGGCTAGCCTGCCCACCTAGGACCCTGGGTATGTACTCAGCATTCTGCTGTCCATGCAGCCATAGCTTCACTGATATCGTTGCTCAACCTAGCTTTGATTTTGCTATCTCTGGTATTTTACATGTGCTGCCATTACATCTTTTGGTTGTGACATACCCTATGTCACAATTCAGTCCCTGCTCTGCTCCTGGGTCTTACAACTTCAGTCAATTAGGGCAGAATCTGCTCAGGATTTTCAGAATCAGGCCCTACAGTAAGGTGTAACATGAGTTAGATTGATTAAACACTGGATGGGGAGATATGTGAAGCAGAAACAATGAGGGTAAAAATACTAAGATTACACATGCAACGGCTTTGGTTGGTAATTTTTCAATGGGAGTTGCACACCTCACTTTGTTGGCCCTTTTTGAAAGCTCCAGCTCTAACATATAGTTGCATACAAATTCTGCAGAAGGCATTATGTAAGTCTGTTTCTCTCCAAGAATTTTCAAAATTCTCTCACAGGAAAAAAGAAAATTATATTTCCCCTAATGATCAGATTTCTTGTGTGCCAAACTACCTCTTATCAATCAAATCACCTCTTTCAACACATTTCTTCCATGAAGCCAAGTAGCACAGGTTAAAAAAAAGCTTTTAAGTATGTCATTGGCCATTATCTTTGAAAACTCGTGGCAAACGGGGGAAGTCCCGATGACTGGAAAAAGGCTAATGTAGTGCCAATCTTTAAAAAAGGGAAGAAGGAGGATCCTGGGAACTACAGGCCAGTCAGCCTCACCTCAGTCCCCGGAAAAATCATGGAGCAGGTCCTCAAAGAATCAATCTTGAAGCACTTACATGAGAGGAAAGTGATCAGGAACAGTCAGCATGGATTCACCAAGAGAAGGTCATGCCTGACTAATCTAATCGCCTTCTATGATGAGATTACTGGTTCTGTGGATGAAGGGAAAGCAGTGGATGTATTGTTTCTTGACTTTAGCAAAGCTTTTGACACAGTCTCCCACAGTATTCTTGACAGCAAGTTAAAGAAGTATGGGCTGGATGAATGCACTATAAGGTGGGTAGAAAGTTGGCTAGATTGTCGGGCTCCACGGGTAGTGATCAATGGCTCCATGTCTAGTTGGCAGCCGGTGTCAAGTGGAGTGCCCCAGGGGTCAGTCCTGGGGCCGGTTTTGTTCAATATCTTCATAAATGATCTGGAGGATGGTGTGGATTGCACTCTCAGCAAATTTGCGGATGTTACTAAACTGGGAGGAGTGGTAGATATGCTGGAGGGCAGGGATAGGATACAGAGGGACCTAGACAAATTGGAGGATTGGGCCAAAAGAAATCTGATGAGGTTCAATAAGGATAAGTGCAGGGTCCTGCACTTAGGACGGAAGAACCCAATGCACAGCTACAGACTAGGGACCGAATGGCTAGGCAGCAGTTCTGCGGAAAAGGACCTAGGGGTGACAGTGGATGAGAAGCTGGATATGAGTCAGCGGTGTGCCCTTGTTGCCAAGAAGACCAATGGCATTTTGGGATGTATAAGTAGGGTCATAGCGAGCAGATTGAGGGACGTGATCGTCCCCCTCTATTCGACACTGGTGAGGCGTCATCTGGAGTACTGTGTCCAGTTTTGGGCCCCACACTACAAGGAGGATGTGGATAAATTGGAGAGAGTCCAGCAAAGGGCAACAAAAATGATTAGGGGTCTGGAACACATGACTTATGAGGAGAGGCTGAGGGAACTGGGATTGTTTAGTCTGCAGAAGAGAAGAATGAGGAGGGATTTGATAGCTGCTTTCAACTACCTGAGAGGTGATTCCAGAGAGGATGGTTCTAGACTATTCTTAGTGGTAGAAGAGGACGGGACAAGGAGTAATGGTCTCAAGTTGCAGTGGGGGGGTTTAGGTTGGATATTAGGAAAAACTTTTTCACTAGGAGGGTGGTGAAACACTGGAATGCGTTACCTAGGGATGTGGTAGAATCTCCTTCCTTAGAAGTTTTTAAGGTCAGGCTTGACAAAGCCCGGGCTGGGATGATTTAATTGGGGATTGGTCCTGCTTTGCGCAGGGGCTTGGACTAGATGACCTCCTGAGGTCCCTTCCAACCCTGATATTCTATGATTCTATGTGCTTAACATTAAGAATGAGAATTACCCTTGAATTCAAAGGGAATACACATGTACTTATGCATGTTTATTAGTCATGTTCTTAATTGCTTTGCTGAAATTAGGCTTTAATGTTAACACACTGAAGGAAGAAATGGGTTGGGGTTTTGTTTTTTTTTTAATTCTGTAACTCTGAATTTAGAATCAAGTACAAGTAATACCAGTCATTTTTGGTGCCTTGGGTGTTTTGTGTGCATAATTTACAAAGTATAACCTATTGTGGAAAGGACGTCTGTTTTGTAGAGCACTGAACACATCTTTTACATGAGAAGATTGTAAGAATCCAGAGGCTGTCAGTTACTTTGGCTGTAACAGAGCCATCCTTAGCTTTAGGTGATGTTAACTCATCTTTATTTTATCCATGAACTTTCTTGAGTGGTAACAACTAAGTTAGACTCCCTCATTTTGTATAGTAGGGATTATGTTGTCCAATGTGCATTGCTTTGCATTTATCAACATTGAATTTGAGCTTGTGAATTCCTTGATACAGAGTTTGCAATGTTGCTTAATTCAGAAGCAGATGAACTGATTTGACTGAAGCTTTTTTAAAAAAGTGCATCTTTAGGCTAAGACCAAGCACAGAAAATCCAACCCATATAGGAATTTGTTGCTGAAAAGTTCTAAACCAGCTATTTGAAAAGAAAGGCTGGCATGGAAGTTGGAATTCTAACTTACTTAGAGTAGGGCTCTCTTATGCCGATCACTTGAATTAACTGACATTTTTATTCACAGCAAACTTCAAATCTTTATAAATTGATACACCATTACTAAACTTCATGATATGCAGTAGTCAACTCATCCTGTTTTTGTCAAAGTTCCTATTCAAAACTTTATCATACTTTGTGTCTTCTTAAGGGCCATCTTCTATCGCAAGATTGTAATTTTATAATTTTAAACACCTTTTCACTGAAAATATGCTCCATGCTTTCCCAACACATTTCAACGAAAGTATTTGATCTAATAACAAACTTCCATTTCTCTTTTTCGTTTCAGTTCAAAATTTAATTTATTGTAAAAAGAAAATGAAATGAAAAATATCAGTATTAACTCCTTATTCTTTTTTCTCTCCCCAGGACGACTAACAGAGGAAGAAAAATAGTGGCTATGGAGCAATGACACATGAGGGGGAAGCTGAGCAAGCAATGTAGGGAGAGGTGGGAACAGGGAGTTCGAGTATGGAGGAAAAAGTGAAACGAGGGAGCCAGAGGCTTATAGAGCATGAAGAGTGGAAGAGAAGAGTCAGGGGACCCAACTGGTAAACTAGCACATACTGAGCAGCCGCAGCTCAGCCACGTATTTGAAGAGGGGTGCTACAGATGCACTAAGCAAGCATGCAAAGGGAAGAAACTGCACACTGCAAGCGGAGGCAAAAGGAACGAGAAGAGGAAGAAATGGGGGGAGGGTGATAATAAAGGACCAGCTCTTTGTGACCAAAAGGTTTTAGTGTTCTAAGACCACTGAAGCCACTATGCAGTTCTTAATGTGTGAAAAAAATGGCATATCAAAAATAAGGAGTTTAGGTTACCTCTAGGGTATTTCTGTCTCAGTGCCTGATCAGTCTTGCCTTGCTAAGACTAGTGCGGAATGGACACCCATGCAATAGGAGATGGATTGTGACCAATGGCTCATTTGACTCAGGTCACTGGACATAAGAATGCCATTACTGGGTCAGACCAATGGTCCATCTAACCCAGTATCCTGTCCTCTGACTGTGGCCAATGCCAGGCACTTCAGAGGGAATGAACAGAACAGGGCAATCATCAAATGATCCACCTCCTGTCGTCTAGTCCAAGCATCTGGCAGTCAGAGACATAGGGACATCCAGAGCATGGGGTTGTATCCCTGACCATCTTGACTAATACCCATTGATGGACCTATCCTCCATGAATTTATCTAATTCTTTTTTGCACCGAGTTATACTTTTCGCCTTCACAAAATTCCCTGGCAATGAGTTCCACAGGTTGACTGTGTGTTGTGTGAAGAAGTACTTCCTTTTGTTTGTTTTAAACCTGCTTCCTATTAATGTCTTTGGGTGACCTCTGATTCATGTGTTATCTGAAGGAGTAAATAACATTTCCTTTCCCCACACCAGTCATGATTTTATAGACCTCTATCGTATCCTGTTTTAGTAATCTCCTTTCCAAGATGAAAAATCCCAGTCTGTTTAATCTCTCCTTGTACAGAAGGTGATCCATAGCCTTAATCATTTCTATTGACATTCACTGTATCATTTCCATTTCAAATACATATTTTTTGAGATGGGATGACCAGAACTGCAAGCAATATTCAAGGTGTGGACATGCAGTGGATTTATATGGGGGCATTATAATATTTTCTGATTTATTATCTACCCCTTTCCTAATGGTTCCTACCATTCTGTTAGTTTTTCTTACTGCCACTGTACACTGAGCAAATAGTTTCAGAGAATCATCCATGACCTTTCTTGAGTGGTAACAACTAAGTCAGACTCCCTCATTTTGTATAGTAGGGCTTATGTTTTCCAATGTGCATTGCTTTGCATTTATCAACATTGAATTTAATCTGCCATTTTGTTGCCCAGTCACCCAGTTTTGTGAGTCCCTTTGAATCATAGAATATGAAGAAGGGACCTCAGGAGGTCATCTAGTCTAATCCCCTGCTCAAAGCAGGACCAATCCCCAATTTTTGCTCCAGATCCCTAAATGGCCCCCTCAAGAATTGAACTCACAACCCTGCGTTTAGTAGGCCAATGCTCAAACCACTGAGCTACCCCTCTCCCCTTTTGTAACTCTTTCAGTCTGTTTTGGACGTAGTCTACTTCTTGCTAAACAGATGGATAGTTAAGTTTAATGCCATTAATTAATTAATTGCATTAGTTACAAATCGGCATGTTTTAGTAGTACACCAAATCCCTCTTCAGAAAAACTAAATGCAAGAATGCAGAAAAACCAAGTACAGTTGCAAGACAAGGTTCAGATCGAGGGTATCAAGTCAGGTTCCCTGCAAGTCATTGAATATGTGGTTAAAACAGCAGCTCCCATGTGTTTGTGGGATGGGGCCACCCGGCTTGGGCAGCCTCAATGCAGCCTTCGTTCCTGGGCCAGAGCATGTATTATGTTTTAAACTGATTATTATAAATAAAACATAGATTCTTTTTATATTTTCCAAAGCAATTTGCTCTTGTTGTGAACTTTTATGCCTAAATTCACACCAAAGCCATTTCTAAACACATGAAATTAGCAGCTTTACTGAAAATATGACAGCAAGCAAGACATGGTAATATAAAAATGGAATGGTTACCAACAACAAATCTAAATATTGTTGAGGTTGCCTTGCAATCAAGTTTTAAATACATCTACAAATATTTTCTTTCCTTCTCTCTCCAGTTTCCCAGCAGACATGATTTAGGACTTTCTTGGGGAACCTGAAGTCAATAGTATTTGTGGGCCAAAAGTACAAAGTATGGTTCTATTTTTACCTATCCCTGGGCATATATCTGAATGAGATTTTTACTCCGCTAAATCCATTCAGCTTTGTTCCTTCTTTTAAATGGTGGTTTTGGAAATGAACCATTAGGAGGCAAGCCAATGTATCCATATTCCTATTCAGCACATCTCCGTCTGTGTCTCATGGGGGTGCTGTGGAGATTACGCCATCCCCTAAAATGAATTACAGATCACAGTTGGGAAATATTCACAGGTGTCAGAGTAACAGCCGTGTTAGTCTGTATTCGCAAAAAGAAAAAGAGTATATTCACAAACATTCTTGAGACTTTTTTTTTTATTTTGGATGCAGGACATACCTGGGTGTTGTAACCTCCTTGGGATCATGCCCTCCTCATCCTTTCCAGCTCCCTATGCACATACCCTGGAGGTACCATCATTATTAGTACAATATTAAAAACCAGACAGTAGTAAGAGCTTAGTTCTGCTGAGCACTCTAGACCTGATCCAGCAAAGTATATAAGCTCATGCTTGACTTAGGTAGGATGTGTCACTGACTTTTTATGACTGTGCTGTGGTATTCAGTCAAAACTTTAATCTAAAAAAGAAATCATAAAAACTCAATGGGACATTGTACATACTTAAAATTAAGCATGTGCTTACTTTGCTGGATCAGGTCTAGAATGCTCAACATTTTGCAGAAATGAGCCTTTACAAATGTCCATATGGCTTCTTGTCAAATTATTTTAAATGTAATGGTGGCATACTGTAAAACATTCAGGGTAGGGCTGTCAGTTGATTAAAAAATTAATTATGATTAATCACACGATTAAAATTTAATCACGATTAATCATGCTGTCAAACAACAATAGAATACCATTTATTTTAAATATTTTTGGATGTTTACTATATTTTCAAATATGTTGATTTCAATTATAACATAGAATACAAAGTGTACAGTGCTCACTTTATATTTATTTTTGATTACAAATATTTTCACTGTAAAAAAACAAAAAAACGTATTTTTCAATTCACCTCATAAAAGTACTGCAGTGCAATCTCTGTATCATGACAGTTGAACTTACAAATGTAGAATTATATACAAAAAACCTGCATTCAAAAATAAAACAATGTAAAACTTTAGAACCTACAAGTCCACTCAGTCCTAATTCTTGGTCAGCCAATCACTCAGACAAACAAGGTTGGTTACAATTTGCAGGCGATAATGATACCTGCTTCTTGTTTACAATGTCACCTGAAAGTGAGAATAGGCATTCGCATGGCACTGTTGTAGCTGGCATTGCAAGATATTTATGTGCCAGATGCGCTAAAGATTCATATGTCCCTTCATGTTTCAACCAGCATTCCAAAGGACATGCATCCATGCTGATGGTGGGTTCTGCTTGATAACCATCCAAAACAGTACGCACTGAAGCATCTGAGTCAGTTACCACCAGCAGAAGGTTCATTTTCTTTTTTTGGTGGTTTGGGTTCTGTAGTTTCTGCACTAGAGTGTTGCTCTTTTTAAAGCATGCTCCACACCTTGTCTCTCTCAGATTTTGGAAGGCACTTCAGATTCTTAAACCTTGGGTCAAGTGCTGTAACTATTTTTAGAAATCTCCCATCAGTACCTTCTTTGCGTTTTGTCAAATCTGCTGTGAAAGTGTTCTTAAAACGAACATGTGCTGGGTCATCATCCGAGACTGCTATAACATGGAATAGATGCAGAATACAGGTAAAACAGAGCAGCAGACATACAATTCTCCCCCAAAGGAGTACAGTCACAAATTTAATTGGCGTGATATTTTTAACAAGCATTATCAGCATGGAAGCATGTCCTCTGGAATGGTGGCTGAAGCATGGAAGCACGTTTAGCATATCTCATCAATGCCAAATAAAGGGGAACGATCACATCCCTCAATCTGCTGGCAATGCCCCTACTTATACATCCCAAAATGCCGTTAGCATTCTTAGCAACAAGGGCACACTGTTGACTCATATCCAGCTTCTCGTCCACTGTAACTTCTAGGTCGTTTTCTGAAGAACTGCTGCCTAGCCGTTCGGTTCTAGTCTGTAGCAGTGTATGGGATTCTTCCGTCCTAAGTGCAGAACTTAGCATTTGTCCTTGTTGAACCTCATTAGATTTCTTTTCGCCCAATCCTCTAATTTGTCTAGGGCCTTCTGTATCCTATCCCTACCCTCCAACATATCTACCACTCCTCCCAGTTTAGCGTCATTTGAAAACTTGCTGAGGGTGCAATCCACACCATCCTCCAGATCATTAATGAAGATATTGAACAAAAACGGCCCCAGGACTGACCCTTGGGGCACTCTGCTTGATACCGGCTGCCAACTAGACATGGAGCCATTGGTCACTACCCGTTGAGCCCGACGATCTGGCCAGCTTTCAATCTACCTTATAGTCCATTCATCCAGCCTGTACTTCTTTGACTTGCTGGCAAGAATACTGTGGGAGACCGTATCAAAAGCTTTGCTAAAGTCAAGGAATAACACGTCCACTGCTTTCCCCTCATCCACAGAGCCAGTTATCTCATCATAGAAGGCAATTAGATTAGACAGGCATGACTTGCCCTTGGTGAATCCATGCTGACTGTTCCTGATCACATTCGTCTCCTCCAAGTGCTTCAGAATTGATTGCTTGAGGACATCCTCCATGATTTTTCCAGGGACTGAGGTGAGGCTGACTGGCCTGTAGTTCCCTGGATCCTCCTTCTTATATAGAATATACTATATTATGAGTTACATTGTACAGCACACAGAAAAGAGGCACACAAATCCACAGTTAAAACTTACCGGTTATGTGTGATTTCCTTTTGACTTTAGCCAAAAAAGCAACCACTACAAAAAACCAAAAATTCAAAAGGATTTAAAGATAAAGATTTAAAGATTTAAAAGATTTAAAGATAAGGATTTAAAGATAAAAACAAAGCGTGAAGCATTCAAATAATCCTGTGCTTAAAAATCCATCTTTATTATGAAGCATGTGAGACCAAGCTGAGATCTGAGAAAAACAGTTTTCTTGGACTCAGACTTCTCACAAAAAAGACTGTTTAATAACTACATGAATCTTCTGTTATGTTAGAATACTTCTTATTTTAGCAGGCTGGGTAACTATTAAGTAATTTAATCTAGTTATACGCTGGTGTCAGATTTTTTTTTTTGTGGGGGATATTTTGCTCATATGCATAAGGGGCCTCTTTTCTGCCTATCAGCATTTCCCCAATTCTGAGGCATACCTCCTTGGAGAGTTATGGGGGACTAGTTAATGGAAGTTGCGGGAGGATGGAGAGCCATCTCAACTGTTCTCCAAAGTCTCAGCTTTTAATTTAAAACATTAAGCCTTGGTCTACACTAGGAGTTGAGGTCGAATTTAGCAGCGTTAAATCGATTTAACACTGCACCCGTCCACATGATGAAGCCCTTTTTTTCGACTTAAAGGGCTCTTAAAATCTATTTCCGTACTCCACTCCCAACAAGGGGATTAGTGCTGAAATCGGCCTTGCCGGGTCGAATTTGGGGTACTGTGGACGCAATTAGATGGTATTGGCCTCCGGGAGCTATGCCAGAGTGGTCCATTGTGACCGCTCTGGATAGCACTCTCAACTCAAATGCACTGGCCAGGTAGACAGAAAAAGGCCCGCGAACTTTTGAATTTCAATTTCCTGTTTGGCCAGCATGGCAAGCTGCAGGTGAATGCAGAGCTCATCAGCAGAGGTGACCATGATGGAGTCCCAGAATCGCAAAAGAGCTGGGAGGTATGGGATCTGACCACTGTATGGGGAGAGGAATCTGTGCTATCAGAACTCCGTTCCAGTTTTCGAAAAGCCAAAACATTTGTCAAAATCTCCCAGGGCATGAAGGATAGAGGCCATAACAGGGACCCGAAGCAGTGCCTCGTGAAATTTAAGGAGCTGAGGCAAGCCAACCAGAGAGGCAAACAGCTCCTCCGGGTTAGAGCCCCAAACATGCTACTTCTATGATGAGCTGCATGCCATTTTAGGGGATTCAGCCACCACTTCTATGATGAGCTGAATGCCATTTTAGGGGATTCATGCCATTTTAGGGGATTCGAGCCATGTTGTTTGACTCCTTCAATGGAGATGGAGGCAACACAGAAGCAGGTTTTCGGGACGAGGAAGATGATGATGATGAAGTTGTAGATTGCTCACAGCAAGCAAGCGGAGAAACCGGTTTTCCCGACAGCCAGGAACTGTTTCTCACCCTGGACCTGGAGCCAGTACCCCCCGAACCCACCCAAGGCTGCCTCCCGGACCCGCCAGGCGGAGAAGGGACCTCTGGTGAGTGTACCTTTTAAAATACTATACATGGTTTAAAAGCAAGCATGTTTAATGATTAATTTGCCCTGGCATTCACGGCTCTCCTGGATGTACTCCCAAAGCCTTTGCAAAAGGTTTCTGGAGAGGGCAGCCTCATTCCGTCCACCATGGTAGGACACTTTACCACTCCAGGCCAGTAGCACGTACTCGGGAATCATTGTAGAACAAAGCATTGCAGTGTATGTTTGCTGGCGTTCAAACAACATCAGTTCTTTATCTCTCTGTGTGATCCTCAGGAGAGTGATGTCATTCATGGTCACCTGGTTGAAATAGGTGATTATCATGCACATTGTAAGGAGACTGGTCACTTTAGATACGCTATTACCAGCAGGAGAGTGGGGTGGGGGGAGGTATTTTTTCATGCTTTGTGTGTATAAAAAGATCTTCTACACTTTCCACGGTATGCATCCGATGAAGTGAGCTATAGCTCACGAAAGCTTATGCTCAAATAAATTGGTTAGTCTCTAAGGTGCCACAAGTACTCCTTTTCTTTTTGGTTGAAATAGGGTGCTTTTCTTAAGGGGACATTCAGAGGTTCCCGTTCCTGCTGGCTGTTTGCTTGTGGCTGAACAGAAATGTTCCCCGCTGTTAGCCATGGGGATGGGGGAGGGGCTAGCCACGTGGTGCGGGGAGGCAAAATGCGACCTTGGAATGAAAGCAGATGTGCTATGTATGTAATGTTAACAGCAAGGTTTACCGTGAAAGCGTGTACCCATTGTTCTATAAAATGTGTCTTTTTAAATACCACTGTCCCTTTTTTTTTCTCCACCAGTTGCATGTGTTTCAAGGATCACAGGATCTTCTCCTTCCCAGAGGCTAGTGAAGATTAGAAGGCGAAAAAAATGCACTCACGATGAAATGTTCTCTGAGCTCATGCTGTCCTCCCACACTGACAAAGCACAGACGAATGCGTAGAGGCAGACAATGTCAGAGTGCAGGAAAGCACAATATGACCGGGAGGAGAGGTGGCAGGCTGAAGAGAGTAAGTGGTGGGCTGAAGAGAGGGCTGAAGCTAAAAGGTGGTGGCAGCATGATGAGAGGAGGCAGGATTCAATGCTGAGGCTGCTGGAGAATCAAACTAATATGCTCCAGCATACGGTTGAGCTGCAGGAAAGGCAGCTGGAGCACAGACCACCGCTACAGCCCCTGTGTAACCAACCGCCCTCCTCCCCAAGTTCCATAGCCTCCTCACCCAGACGCCCAAGAATGTGGTGTGGGGGTCTCTGGCCACCCAGCCACTCCACGCCAGAGGATTGCCCAAGCAACAGAAGGCTGGCATTCAATAAGTTTTAAAGTTTTAAACATTTAAAGTGCTGTGTGGCCTTGTCCTTCCCTCCTCCACCACCCCTCCTGGGCTACCTTGGTAGTCATCCCCCTATTTGTGTGATGAATTAATAAAGAATGCATGAATGTGAAGCAACAATGACTTTATTGCCTCTGCAAGCGGTGATCGAAGGGAGGAGGGGAGGGTGGTTAGCTTACAGGGAAGCAAAGTGAACCGAGAGGTGGGGGGGTTCATCAAGGAGAAACAAACAGAACTTTCACACCGTAGCCTGGCCAGTCATGAAACTGGTTTTCAAAGCTTCTCTGATGTGCACCGCGCCCTTCTGTGCTCTTCTAACCACCCTGGTGTCTGGCTGTGCGCAACCAGTGGCCAGGCGACTTGCCTTAACCTCCCACCCCGCCATAAACGTCTCCCCCTTACTCTCACAGATATTGTGGAGCACACAGCAAGCAGTAATAACATTGAGAATATTGGTTTCGCTGAGTAAACTGTGCCAGCGTGCTTTTAAACATCCAAATGCACATTCTACCACCATTCTGCACTTGCTCAGCCTGTAGTTGAACAGCTCCTGACTACTGTCCAGTCTGCATTTGTATGGCTTCATGAGCCATGGCATTAAGGGGTAGGCTGGGTCCCCAAGGATAACTAAAGGCATTTCAACATCCCCAACGGTTATTTTCTGGTCTGGGAATAAAGTCCCTTCCTGCAGCTTTTGAAACAGACCAGAGTTCCTGAAGATGCGAGTGTCATGTACCTCTCCCGGCCACCCCACGTTGATGTTGGTGAAACGTCCCTTGTGATCCACCAGTGCTTGCAGCACTATTGAAAAGTACCCCTTGCGGTTTATGTACTCGCTGGCTTGGTGCTCCGGTGCCAAGATAGGGATATGGGTTCTGTCTATGGCCCCACCACAGTTAGGGAATCCCATTGCAGCAAAGCCATCCACTATGACCTGCACATTTCCCAGAGTCACTACCCTTGATATCAGCAGATCTTTGATTGCGTTGGCTACTTGCATCACAGCAGCCCCCACAGTAGATTTGCCCACTGCAGATTGATTCCCGACTGACCAGTAGCTGTCTGGCATTGCAAGCTTCCACAGGGCTATTGACACTCGCTTCTCAACTGTGAGGGCTGCTCTTATCTTGGTATTCATGCACTTCAGGGCAGGGGAAAGCAAGTCACAAAGTTCCATGAAAGTGCCCTTACGCATGCGAAAGTTTTGCAGCCACTGGGAATCGTCCCAGACCCACAACGCTATGCAGTCCCACCAGTCTGTGCTTGTTTCCCGGGCCCAGAATTGGCATTCCACTGCATGAACCTGCCCCATTAGCACCATGATGCCCGCATTGCCAGGGCCCGTCCTTTTAGAGAAGTGTCCATGTCCTCATCACTCTCATCACCGCGCTGACATTGCCTGCTCGCCCGGTTTCACTTTGCCAGGTTCTGGTGCTGCATATACTGCTGGATAATGTGTGTGGTGTTTAATGTGCTCCTAATTGCCAAAGTGATCTGAGCGGGCTCCATGCTTGCCATGGTATGGCGTCTGCACAGAAAAAAGGCGCAGAACGATTGTCTGCCGTTGCTCTGACGGAGGGAGGGGAAACTGATGACATGGCTTACAGGGTTGGTTTACAGGGAATTAAAATCAACGAAGGGGGTGGCTTTACATCAAGGATTGAACTCAAAACCCTGGGTTTAGCAGGCCAATGCTCAACCCACTAAGCTATCCCTCCCTCTGGTATTTCAGGCAGGACTGAATCTCCATTAAAGTTTTCAAGGTGCCCCTGACAGACCTCACCAAAACGATTGTCAGCCGTTGATTTCACGGAGGGAGGGAGTGGGGAGCAAATGAATACAAAACAAATCTGGTCTATTTCTTGTTTTGATCCACTCCATCTATCTTTTACACCTTTGGCTGGCAGCAGACAGTGCAATAGGACTGCAAGCCATCCACATCTCCTGGCTGCTCAGCAGAGGATGGTGCAATAGGACTGCTAGCCATCCTCATCTCCTGCCTGCTCACCATAAGATGGTACAATAGGACTGCCTGCAGGACTAAAGAGAATGACCTGGTCGAGCTACTCCTAATTTAGTCCCTGCACCCATGTCTGCCCAGGCGCTCCTGACCGACCATACCGAGGCGCCAGGAGCACCTCGGTCATGATGAGGATGGTTTTCAGGCCTATTGCACAGTCTGCTGCCACAAGGCAATGGGTTGCTGCTGCTGTGTAGCAATGCAGTACCACGTCTGCCAGCACCCAGGAGACATACGGTGACAGTGAGCTGAGTGGGCTCCATGCTTGCCGTGGTATGGCGTCTGCACAGGTAACTCAGGAAAAAAGGCATGAAACGATTGTCTGCTGTTGCTTTCACAGAGGGAGGGACGGAGGGAGAGCCTGACGACATGTACCCAGAACCACCTGCAACAATGTTTTTTGCCCCATCAGGCATTGGGATCTCAACCCAGAATTCCAATGGGCAGCGGAGACTGCGGGAACTGTGGGATAGCTACCCACAGTGCAACGCTCCGGAAGTTGACTCTAGCCTCGGTACTGTGGAAGCACTCCACCGAGTTAATGCGCTTAATGCACTTAGAGCATTTTCTGTGGGGACACACACACTCGACTATATAAAAACAATTTCTAAAAAAAGACTTCTATAAATTTGACCTAATTTCGTAGTGTAGACATACCCTAAGTAAGTCTCTAGCTGTTGTTTGTAAAGAAAACCTTCAAACATGATCCAAGTATAACCAATGCAGAGACATCTATCAGAGTTTGTAGAGAGCCTGAAATATTGCTTGTCCCATGAACAGTTTGAAGGACTGCAGTTTTAATGTTTTTTGCTTGAAGCTGAGAACAGAGTTCTGATTTTACCTCATTTTGAAAGCTCACCTTTACTTATAAATTAATGATGCCTTAAAAACGTTTTAAAACTAACCTGACCTTCCTTCTGCTGGATTGTAATGTTATAACTATTCTGGCAAAGTTATGAATCTGTCTTTTTGTTCCATTGGTACTCAATTTAAAAACTTGATTTCAGATCAGAGTCTGGAAAAATATAAATATTTTATTTTATTGTTCACAAGTTGATATATTGTATTATTGAGTTATAAACAAAATTACAATTTACTCAAAGCCTTTTTCAATCTCAACTGATAAAAGCATGCATAATGTATCTGTATCTGCCAATGTTAATCCATGGGGTAGAATTTGTAAGTGTGATATACAGAAAGCAGCAGAAACAGCTCTGAATACTGTAAGTGGTGGAAATTTTTACACACACACACACACACTGAGAACAATTCCATCCCAATTTTTGCCCACTTCGGCCCAAAGAAATTATGTGGGTGTAAGGTAGGGCACAATTTGGCCTACTAATTGAAAGTTTTACATATAAAACACTAAGCATGTCAGTAGTAAAGAACTTAAGGGACAAACTTTCAATGATTATCAATGTCGTACCCATCATACATTTTAGTGGTATTAATTGATTTCCAAAGGTGCCAGAGATAAAATCACACAAACTCTGAAAAAGATTCAAATACTTGTGGAGATTAGAGAGGACTGGAAACTTCACTTAATTGACAATAAAAGTAACAACAAAAAATAAAAGTTTTGTTTGTACCCAGAAATATAGGAAGGTTATGACAATATCAAGCTTGATCCTCTACATTAATTTTTCCCCAAGTAAACAGGTACAGCACCAGCTGGCTTTAGCCACTTCCTGTCA
Organism: Eretmochelys imbricata; assembly: GCF_965152235.1. Lineage (NCBI taxonomy): Eukaryota > Metazoa > Chordata > Testudines > Cheloniidae > Eretmochelys > Eretmochelys imbricata. The sequence goes on from NC_135572.1 coordinate 150,425,051, forward strand.
ATATACTATTCAAATTGCCCTATCTGTCCTTTTATTAGTCTGTGTATTCAGAGACAGGCTCCCATTTTCATTCATATCAACACAACATTTTATTCTTGGTTGTCTCAATTTCACTGATATTCTGGGTAACATATTAACACAATAAAAAGCATATCTGAAAAACTTTTCTAGGAGACGAGGTCCATTTCATCCTAGCTCTTTTGTTGGTATTCAGTGTATGTATTTTGTAGGGGGGAAAGGGGAAAAGGACCCTGTCCCCACCATCAAAACATGCCTATTTAATGCCACACAGAATTCCAGTCCTTGCATTCCAGGGAGTACAAGGACTGCTGTATACCTATTCTCCTGGGTATGCACAACATGACAAAAAAAGGGAGCAAGAGTGGGAAGGAAGCTGGGCCCTGGTTCTCCTCACTCCCCACACATGCACAATAGCCTGCAGAGCAGGCTGGTGCAGCAATGGATGCATGGCCTCTCCTAGCTCCTGAGCAATTCAAAGCACTCTAGCATTGCTCCCTACAAGGTGACTATTCAAGCCTGAAACGATTACAGCATTTGTTTCCTTTGCAATGGCCCCATTTTTTTGCTATTATAACCTAAGCAGCTACATCAAAGATCTAATGCATGAATACATATGAAAACAAAGAAAAGAAAACTGTACTGTCCTGGAAGTCTGATGTGAGAATCTTGTGTCATGCAGTATTCTGCCTCATATCATACTTAGGGCTTGACAGTGGTTTTAAGCCACTGCCTATTGTTGGAGCAGCGTTGCCAAGTTTCATGATTTTATCATGAGTCCCGCGATATTTGGTGTTTTTCTCAAACCCATAAATAGGTCATGGATGAAGAATGTCTGGTTGAAGCAGAAACTGAGCAAAGTGAAAGTTATGCAATTTACAGCCATGACAGTTGATGACATACCCACAAGTGGTCAGATTAGTCTGCAGTATAATACTTTCGAATAACACTTTCTACCATCTCTAGCTGGCTAGGAAACTCCATTCCAACCTGATGGACAACATCCTGGTCTCAGTTGTACATGTTTTTGTTATCTCCCAGATGGACTAAAGCAGGGGTTCTAAAACGTCATTGCACCATGATCCCCTTCTGACAACAAAAATTACTACACGACCCCAGGAGCAGGGACCAAAGCCTGAGCCTGGCCGAGCATCCCCTGCCTGGGAGGGTGGGGATGGCAAAGCCCAAGCTCCACCACCCTGGATGGAACCAAAGCCGTAACCCTCTGGTTTGGCTTTGGCCCCGAGCAGTAGGGCTTGGGCTTTGACCCTGAGCCCCAGCAAATCTAAGCGAGCCCTGGTGACCCCTTTAAAATGGGCTCACAACCCACTTTGGGGTCCCGACCTACAGTTTGAGAAATGCTGGACTATAGCATTACAATATATCAGGGCATAAAGTCATCAGCCATTCGGAAACTGCAACAAGTTCAGAATGTTGCAGTGTATTTGCCCATCAACATGGGCTACTGCAAGCACATCAGACCTGTTATTTACTCTCTACGCTGGCTTCCTATAGAATATAGAATCAAGTTCAAGGTCTTGATCCTTATCTTTAACGTGCTCAACGGCCAAGCCAAGAATATCAGAAATATCACTTAAACCTCTGAGAAGAGGACCATGTTCAACAACTCCACTCCTCAGGCACAATGCAACTTTCTATCCGAAGATGAAGCAAGAGACAGAGGTTTCCCAGGGCCTGGTGTGAAACTATAAAACAAACTCCACAGGAACTAAAGAGAACCAAGAAAATCACCAACATCCATTCCAAGTGCAAGGCACACATCTTCATCCTTGCCTTCTCTAATATGTTGCTATATATTTGTTGATACTAAAAATAAAACCTACAAACACTAAATACTGCACTACACACACAATTTCTCTACTGCAGAAGAAGGGTAGAAACCCCGCCCCCAAACCATATGTGACTGATACTAGTCATGTTGCTTACTGTACTCCTGAAAAGTGCTTTGATACTACAGAGATGAGGGCAGAATAAGAACGAATATAGAACAGGAGTCAGTAATTGAGGGAAATCTCGGCTCCCATTTCTGAAAAAAAAAGAAAGTTGCAAGGCCCCATATCTGCAGAAAAAAGTTCAAGGCTCAAAAAACCAGAAGACAAATAAAAAGAACCTCCACATTATTATTTTTGAAATCTCATGTTTTTTTATAGCCTGACTCGTGATTTCTTAATGCACGAGTTTGGCTATGTTGGTTTGGACCTTGGTGGTAAAGATGATAATTGAGGAGGTGTGCAAGGTCTGATACTAGAACCAGCTCCTAAAAGCAGGCAGACAGGCAAAAAGTTTCTGGGAGCACAGAAATCTTAATGCATGATTAGGGAAGTGTGGTAAAAAAAGATGGGTCCAGTACATTGGGAGACATTCATTCAAAGCTCTAAAGGGAAGCAAAATAACATTAAAATGAAGATGAAACCTTACAGGACGTCAATATAGGGAATTTCGTTATGGGAGTGTCATGTTATCCATCTGCATGAATCTGTTCAGAATGAGTCACTGCAAATCAAACAACCCTACAGATATTAAAGTATTTTCTATTCTAACTCTGCCTTTCAGTGATATTTAATAGCTGCAATGTTGGGGTTTTTTTGTTTTTTTTTTAATTAAGTTACAAACGGATGTTTGTCCAACTATATTTCCACCTGCTTCTAGGTAGCAAAGTCCAAAAATAAATTAGTCAAAGTGTTTCTAATAAACAAATTTTCTGAAAACGGCTAGCTACAGTTTAAGATTTTTAGTTTCCTTCTTAATTGTCTGCAAAATTAAATTGTCTGGACATTTTGGAGAAAAAACACGTTTCTCAATTCCATTTTTGAGTTGGTAATTGATCTTTATGCTTCAGCCCTAGGAATAAGAACTCATGGAAAATCTCCAGTGACTAGTGGTCCCCCACATCACCTCTGAATTGATATTTGCTTCACCTTTACTTACTAGACGGAATTTAATTATCTGGAAAATAGTCATTAGAAAAAAATGCCAAAGGCTTTCATAAACTATAAGATAACCTAACCTAAACTAACCTAACCTCAACCAAAACAACAACAACAAAATGAAAATACCCATCCTCTTCCCCCCCACATACATAATCATTCCTTTGCTTAAAAATATATATACACAAATAAAATCCCAGCTCTGAAAGTGGACAGTAAGAATTTCTAATGGCTGGAATGGATAGAAAGAATAGTTTTAGAACTGAATCTATTATTCCAAGATTTCAAAACATAATATAAACAGCTCATATTACTGGAAATAGCTACTACAAATAAGGAATGCAATCCATGTTTTGAATTTTGAAATCTCGAAATCCTTCGCAGAGTGGAATTTTCATCCTCCACTCAGCTCTAATACTTACATTAAAAGACTCTGGAATCTTAACATTCAAGCACTCAACGGTTAGAAAATGCCAGAATTAATGCTGCTTGAAAATCTTAATTTTGTTTCTTTGGGCATATGAATTTTGACACAATCTTACATTTTTCATGGGAAACATACATCATTCAATCTACACAATAGATTGTATTCAGCGAATGAATCAGGATTGTGTAGTGAATGAGGCTGTTGTCTGTAGCACCCCTGCCCTCATGTATTGCAGAAGTTGGAAGATGTGTATTTACTATTACACTAACGCTGAGCTCCTCATTTTCTCAGTACCCAGCTTGAGAGACTTGGGACCAGCCTTTCAGAAGTAACCTTAAATCATTTCCTTTCCTTTGAGACCTTGACTTTGCAATCTTAATATTCTTTTAAAGAGGTGTTTTTTGTTTTATTTTGGTTTTTTTGTAATCTATACATACATCAATAAAAATACAACTACAGTAGAAAGACAAGACAAGTTTGAAGCGGGGATCAGAATACTAGATCAGATGAAAAAAGACGTGATAAAATGCAGTATGAGCTACTACTCCAATGCTAATACTTCAATAAGGTGTCATGACTGCAAGCTCAAACAAATCCAGTCATTCCACCTTCCCCTACCTCGAGGCCCCAAAGTTGCCAGCCACCAAGTAGGATGAAATTGTAAGAAATAACTCTCAGCATTGATCTAGATAGAGATCACAAATTATGCATATTTAGAAAGATCCATCTGATTAAAATATAAGCTTTTAGGCTTGGATGTATTTAGATTGACTATAATCTTATTATAGTTATAACTATAATTATAATTATTATAATATGTATTTAGATTGACTACAATATTATTACTACAAAATTGGAAAACCTTCTTGTAAATAAATGATATACAGTGTGAGTGAATTAGCAAATTTGGACAGAAGTAATCATCTTTCAGAGTGTATGAACTTTGTTTTTCTGTGTACTATATATGATTAACTGATTATCAAAAGACAGAGTAAGTGGATGGAATGTCTGTAGTACTTCTATATTTAATTACATGGATCTTAATCTTTTCCCCATCTTCTTTTTAGTCACGGTATGGGTGATTTGCAGAGATACTGTGCAAGCTCCTATTTGATATAATCTGGAGTATGTGTACTAAGCACCTCTAGAAATCAAATCCTATATCTTTGATGAGGGCACAGTGACAGCAACAAAATGAGGACTGATTTATGCATGGAATTAAGCAACAGCCACCACTTTCATTGAACTTTTAACACAAGGGAGGGGTTTTACCCACGCATCACTCATGATCGCCTATATCAGGCATTTAATTGGTTCCATTGTGGGGTTTACAAGGCTCCTTACCATATAACCCATAACATTGGGTAGGCTCTCAGCCTATTCCCAGGACTCAGCTAAGTCCTGGCACCCTCCTTCCTATAAGGGGCCATTTTCCAATGTGGTTAAGAGAATAAAATGAATGGCTCCCAGAGGTCAGAGACCTGGGATTCTGGTGTTGGGGTCTTGGGCTCATGATAGGGCAAAACCTTGCAGTTTTTGTGGGCTGAGATTCCCCCTTTGCTGTAGCCCTAAACCTTTTTGTACATTATTGTGAACTATTTGAACTGTAGTTTTCTTTGCTATACATGATGTGCAGAAATAAATAAATAGGAGAAACATGAAAGACAAAATGAGAAGAGAATGAACATCAATTAAGACTCTCTCCTTGATCTCTTACACTTAGAGACTTGCTATCCTGGAATTTTAGATATATTCATTTCCTTCACTCAACAAATTTAAGTTGGTAGGGAGAGCAATATTTCCCCAAATTAACCTATTTAAGGCCAGTCAATTATGGAATAAACTTCCCATCAGGAAAGTTTCTTCCTAATGCCCATCAGAAAGAGCTTGACTCATGTTTGAAGCATGAGGCCTTATTTGCCTTTTAAACTTAGGGTGTTTTGTTTTTTCAATCCCTGTTATAGCAACAGAGAATATTCTCATAATCCATATACATGGCTTTGACAGGACTTTGCCTCTTACCCAGTGACTACTTAATTTCTTTAATAGACTCCTGTTAGAGACTTCATCAACACGTTATAAAAAGTCCAAATGAATGATATCTATCCATTGTCCTTTATCTGCTTTTAAACTTTATTGACTCTCAAGAATTGCAATAGATTGAAAGAAAATAGTGTCCATACAAATATGACATGCTGTTTTGTCACTATCTAATCACATTCATATAAGTGTCGTATTAGAAGTTTACTGTATCTTCAGGATTTGTTTCAGCCTATTTACTTGGTGCTGAAGTAAGGTTCACTAGTCTGTAATTCCCAATGTTCTTTATCAAAATAGGGACTACATTGCCTATCCCAGTACTCCTATGTAGTGGATTTTAGAAATAGATTACTTCTTTTTGTTCTTGTTACCTCTGCCACTTCATGCTTAAGTTCCTCAGAATTATTTGATGAATGCTGATGACTTGTTTCAAGGTCCTGGGCCTTGTTGTCTTATTTTTTGTTTAAACATCTCCTCTTAACACCACTAACTCTAACAGTGCCTCATCCTTGTTGCTTATAAAAAGTAATTGTGGAAGGTATCTCCACAAAATTGTTGTGAAGGCTGATGCAAAGAAATAGTTTAGCCTGTTCTTTGATTGCTACCTGGTAGCCCAAACAACAAAGAGACACACTTGCAGGCTTCCTCCTACTGATATATTTAAATAACTTCTTGTTTGCTTTTTTTGTTATTCGCTCTACAAGTTTTCCCTTTCCTTCTTACATTTTTAACTTTCATATATTATGGTTCTCACTATCAGTTTAACATGGTCTGGATTCCTATACTTTAAAGGATAGCATGTGTACAATTTATATACATTCGTGTACCTTGCCGTTTAACTATAAATTTTGTTGCCTTTCCCTTTCAGATAAAGACGAAAAACAAAGGTCTCACAATTTTTAAAATATTTTTTCTGGGATTCAGCTGTAATCATTACATTACATCTGAAGTTATTCTTACTCTACCCCAAATCCTCAGTGTCCTTTCTTTCTCCTGTGTAAAAGATCTGTAAACGTTCAACACAGTTGGGCCTGCTACATCATCATTGCCTGCTCTGTTCTTTAAAACAAATAAAAAAAAATCCATTAACTTCCTTAGCAATTGCTCCATCTTTGGCTCTGTTCCATTTTCACATCATGCAACATTTAGTTAGTAAATAAATAAAATCAAGAGTCAGATTTGACAGGAGAGATGGCACTCACTTTCAACTACACTAACACCCAACTCAGACTGAATTTGCTTGGAAACACTAGCCTTCTGTAAACACCTAATGCATACTGGACATCCGCAAAATCTTACCATTGCTATTTCATCCTAATAACATTACACTTTTCTTTACACAAAAGGATGGGGAAGAGCATGTTTACCTGCTGCAGCTATTGCTGTTGTGAGAGAGTCCTTATGTGGCTCTGCTTGTTGAGTACATGCCTTGTATGTGCATGGGGAAGAGAAAGAAGCTGCTGCCCCCTGTGGAAGAGTTGTATAATAATGTGGTTTATGGGCCTCAAACTTCTTAAAATTATGTGTCTTTTGTGTGTGTGTGCGTGTGTGTGTGCAATGTTATATAGTTCCTGCTTTCCACCCTTGAGATGGTTACATTTCAGTGGTTGGTGAAGTGATTGCTCTATATACTGTACCATATAAAGTGCTGTGAGATTTATTCAGTATGAAAACTACTATATAAATATGTGTGTGTGGACGGGGGAAATTATGTGCTGAGACTCATACTAAATCAGCTTGTGAAACTGATTTACCACCATCTCAGGAATCTTTTCCGGGTTGAATAAGCAAGACATGCTATCTAATTGTGATACTAAGTACAAGATTTTATCATGTTCTGGTTAGACAATTGTATTTCTTGGATTCAAGGATACCCCGCTTCTGCTCCTCAGGCATTTGCAACTTCTATGATACTCAAGTGAGAGCATGTTTACTGGGGTCATTATCTCTGAACACATTATTTCCATGCTGAGAGAATATTATCAGCATCAGGAATAGCAGTGGTTTGATTTTGAAAATTCCTTTGCTCACAAAGTGATGGCGGATTGTTCAAGTTTCACTTATAACATTTGGGGATAATTCATTCCTTAACTACATCCCTTATTTATGTAACTTGCTTCATTTGAAGATGATGTATTAATTAATTTGCCCTGGTATCCAAACACTTGTTTGCGGAGCACTGCTTTTTTTATAACTTCTTTTATTTCTGAGATTTTTACAAATGATACATCAAAAACTTAATTTTAATCCACTTGAAAATTAAGTAGCTACTCAAATTTATTGAAACACAGATTTAGAGCTTCCCAACAATTTCAATCTACTACAACTAAGCCTTTTAAATTTAAACTTGCAATTTTAATCAACGTAACATCCAGAAAAGCCAATATTTCAATGCTCATACTTGCACACTATGTTTATTTCCTAATACTAAAGATTGACAAAATGAAATGTCTCTTGCTAAGACATGTCAAAGATCCACAGCTAATTTCTGCATTTTTTCTTTTTAAACCAATAAAGGCAAAATAAATGCTTAACTCTCTCAGAGTATATGGTCTTTGGGCACAACCCAAGTCAATGTGGTGTGTGCAGGGGAGTTCTATAGCTAGTCAAAGTTACAGTCCCAAATCCAGGCTGTGAGAGACAGCAGAGCTGCTCTACAGTTTCCACAGAGCTTCAGGATTACAGCAATCTCCCCAATGGTCATAAATCATGAATCCACCAGTAGTGTTAACTTGTACAATTTTACTCCAAGTGTAATGGGGTCTACAAACCCCATACTGATCTTAGACAGAGAGGGGAGGAGAAAACTCCCCCCCTCCCCTTTACAAAAAACAGTTTGGTTACATCTCTGTGCAGTTGCCAAAGCTGCTAATTATGGAAACAGGCACACACAGCTGCAACCATTAGGGCAGGGGTCGGCAACCTTTCCGAAGTGGTGTGAGGAGTCTTCATTTATTCACTCTAATTTAAGGTTTCGCGTGCCAGTAATGCATTTTAACATTTTTAGAAGGTCTCTCTAGAAGTCTATATTATGTAACTAAACTATTGTTGTATGTAAAGTAAACAAGGTTTTTAAATCGTTTAAGAAGCTTCATTTAAAATTAAATTAAAATGAAGATCTTGTCAGTTTAGTGAAGTGGTTCTTAACCTGGGATGCACACACCCCGTGGGGGTGCGGGATGCCCTTTCTGGGGGTGCAAGACATACGAGATTTTTTTAGAAGGTAAATCATCGAAAACACAAATTAAGCACAGGCACATAAGTACAACTACTTTGTTTCAACAGACCTGTGTATTTATTAACATTACACATTTTTTAACGATTACTGTAATATACAAACAAAGGTTTTAAGTTTTCAGGTTTTTAAGCTAATTGTAGTGTAATTTTTGATAAGGGGTGAGAGAACATATTTTAAGAACTCCAGACTGTCAGCGGGCTGAGCGGGGCCACGGGTGCAGTGTTTGCTCCCCCTAAATTGCTCCCCATAGGAATGTGCTACTTACGGTGTACTACTTACCACTGCTAGTCCTGATGCTCTGAGCAGCGTGGTAAGGGGACGGGGAACAGGGGTGGTTGGATAGGTGTGGGAGTCCCGGGGGGCCTGTCAGGAGTTGGGGGTGTGGATAGGGGTCGGGGCAGTCAGGGTACAAGGAGCAGGGGGGCTTGGATGGGGCGGGGCAGATGCGGGGGTCCTGGAAGGGGACGATCAGGAGACAAGGAGCAGAGGGGGTTGGATGGGTGGAGGGGTCTGAGCTGGGCAGTCAGGAGGCAGGGGTCCCTGGAGAGGGTGGTCAGGGGACAAGGAGTGGGGTGGGGGGGGGGTTGGCGGGGTCAGGGGTTATGAGGGGGGCAGTCAGGGGGCAGGAAGTTGGCCGGCTGTTTGGGGAGGCACAGCCTTCCCTACCCAGTCTAGTGTATTAAATTTCTCCCTGTAGCAATGTGTTACTTACAGTGTACTACTTACGGCTGCCAGTCCTGGTGATCCACAAGTAGCACATTCCTACGGGGAGGAATTTAATACACTACAGCACCAGACAGAACCCCAGGCCGGTGGCAGGCTGAGCGGCTCAGCCCGCCACCTGTCCGGGGTTCCATCCACTGGCTCCTGCCAGCTGGGTCCCGGCTGCCGGCCCCGCTCAGCCCACAGCCGGACTGGGGTTCCCTTCACCCAGGTCAGCAGTGGGCTGAGCAGGGACCCTGGCAGGGGTGGCTGGGACCCCAGCTGGCAGCAGCGTGCCAGTAAAAATTGGCACACGTGCCACAGGTTGCGAACCCCTACAATAGGGGAAACAAGAGCTGCTATAAAGGGCAGAGCACAGAGGAGGAAGCAGAGACAGAAAGGCCTAGGATAGCAGAGGGGAGATAGCTCTGTACCAGGCTGCTGCTAAGAAAGTAATCAAGAGACGGCAGCGGACTACAAGCCCTAACTTTACAGGACTGATTTTTTTTTTTTTAATGGAAATATTTATTCTTTTTTGAATCCCAGCTCATAGAGAACAACAACTGAATGAGAAATTAAAAAAAATATATGTTTTTGACCAGAACTGAATGTTTTCTGATTAAATTAGATAATACATTTCCTTAAACATTATATAAACACTTACAGTATCAGATGACTTATCCACTGAAAAAACATGCATTGTTAAGTAAAGACTAGTGCCATTTTTCTTACTTCTGTCACTTCCCCAACCTCCCCTAAAAAAATTGGTCAGACTCATTTAGTCATGTTTGTGGTGATGTCAGAAAGGTCTCATATCTTGGTGAACTCAGCAAACCTACAGGGCACTCAACCATGATTAAAGACAGGCAACGATGACATAAATATTGTAAAGGTCACAAAAGAGAAAGCAGAGTTGGCAAGCTGATAGTTATTTAATTAAAACCTTAATTCTAATTTTTTTCCAAAATAATATCCCTGAAAAGCATTGTTGGAGGAAACAGACTGTAGCAAAACACAAGATACTAAACATGATTAAATAATTAGCCTACACATTCCAATATAGACATTTCTCACATTTGTTGTGTTCTTACAAAATTAAAATCACTATTTAATAGGTACACCAAAAACTGACTGTTAGCTCAAATCAGTCTCCTAAAAATCTTATCTGGATGCTAAGGTAGGGGTTCCTCAAAATACCCATGACTAGACGACTAGATTTTTTTTTGGTTACATTTTAATCCACAAGTAATGTAGGAAATTATTCAGGCAAGGCCTAATCCGGAGAACCGCAAAATGCCCTAAACGCTGTTGAATTTAAGAGGAGTTTTAGATGTTCAAGTCCCATTGATTAATATTATACACTCGCTCTCTCTAGAATAGCATTTCTTTCCTAAAAGGATAAGATGAATATTTTGAATTTTTTTTCATTTCCCACAGTGAATAGCTCTACATCCCACGGTGAATAGCTCTACAGCTCTACCAAAAGGTCTGAAATACATCCAAAACAGAGATGCTCAGCAAGCTGGAGCAAAAATGCCTCATTTGCCGACCTATTTCACTACATCACCCAGCAAAAATGTAGATTGGGAACTGGACACCGGGGGCGGGGGGAGGAATGTGAACTGATATTACAGGCAATTTTTCATTTTAACTATAGTTTGTGAGAGGGAGAGATAGGACGCCAACTACATTTTCAATATTAGCTATTATCATATTAATCACTTTTAGACACTGTTTGCATCACCCTTTTTATCAACTCTCCCAATATTTCTAAGAGAGTGGAGCTTATATAATTATGACAACAGACAAAAAATTCTCCCACTTCCTATGACTGTGATTTCAACAGTAGAGATTAAGGTCTGCTTCAGAAACAATCAAAATTGTCAATTTTCATACCCCAACATTTAATTGAAAGATGTGCACAATAATTAAAAAGGTAACTTCAGGGCAAACAATTCTAAACACCGGTGATAAGTATCTGAAGGAAGCTCAATTTTCTCTTCATGCATTGCCAGTTTCCACACAGTAATTACTGATAAAATTTCCTCATATTTTTCTCAGCCATTAAGGAACAATTTTCTTCAATACAAAATGTTTATTGAATTTTTTAAAAATGTTTTTGTCTTCAATCCCCCACCCTGCCAATATGCTACTTTGCTCATATATTAGCACTAGTGCACAAGTCACTGTATTTAATGCTTTGATATGATACAGCCCTTTCCAATCAAAGATGCCAAAGTGCTTTAGAAGCTTTCATGAATTATTCTAGCTACACAATGTCCCTTAAAGGATTTTTCCAAAGTGTTCAAATTCCATGGTACTGGGGAATATATAATTGCCTAGCTTGGTCATGCAGCAAGTCTGAAACCAGAGCTAGAAACAGCACCCATGAGAGAATGGATGATCTAGTGGTTAAGGTACTAGACAGACTTGGGAACCTAGGTTTGATTCCCAGCTCTGCCAGACTTATTGTGTGATGTTGGGTAAGTACTTTAGGGGATGTCTACACTGTGATAAAAGACCAGTGACATGGCCAGGGCTGGCCTGGGTCAGCTGACTCAGGTTCATGGGTCTTGATCTGCTTTGCTATGAAATTGCAGTGTCGATGTTTGGGCTGGATCCCAGGCTCCAAGACCCCTCTTCGGGTCTGTCAGGGTTCCCTCCCCACTCTGAACTCTAGGGTACAAATGTGGAGACCTGCATGAAAGACCCCTTAAGCCTATTTCTACCAGCTTAGGTTAAAACTTTCTCAAGGCACAAATTCTTTGCCCTTGGATCGTACGCTGCCACCACCAAGTGATTTAACAAAGAATCAGGGAAAGGACCACTTGGAGTTCCTATTCCCCCAAAATATCCCCCTCCCCCCAAGCCCCTTCACTCCCTTTCCTGGGGAGGCTTGAGAATAATATCCTAACCAATTGGTTACAATGTGATCACAGACCCAAACCCCTGGATCTTAGGACAGTAGAGAAATCAGTCAGGTTTTAAAAGAAGAATTTATTTTAAAAAGAGGTAAAAATCACCTCTGTAAAATCAGGATGGAAAATAACTTTACAGGGTAACAAAAGATTCAAAAACACAGAGGATTTGCCTCTGGGCCAAACTTCAAAGTTACAAAAAGAAAACCAGGAATACACCTTCCTCTCAGCAGAGAAAATCACAAGCCAAAACAAAAATAAGCTAACGCATTCCCTTGCTAGTAATTATTGATTCTAATGGAGTTGCATTGCTTGCTTCCTTGATCTGTGTCCGGCAAGCACACACAACAGACAAACCAAAACCTCCCGCCCCATCCCCCGCCCCATGACAGGGTCTTAGACCCTGGGCTCCAGTCCAAACAACGTCTACAGTGCAATTTTGTAACCTCACACCTAGAACCCTGTTGGCTTGAGTCAGATAACCCAGGCTCTAAGACTCAGTGCTGCGGGGATTTTTTAATCACAGCTTAGTCTCTCTGTGCCTTAGTTCCCCCATCAGTAAAATGGGGATAACAATACTTTCCTACAGCACATGGGCACTGTAAGGATAAGTACATTAAAAGTTTTTGAGGTGCTCAGACCTCAGACCCCAGGTTATTGGGGTCATAAAATCATATGAGGTGATTGGGGTCATATAGATCAACTGCCTGATCCAAACACTTCTGATGTTAATTATGGGCTAGATCATAATTTGAGAGTGTTTCCTGCTTGCAACTAGACTATGCCATTTTTACTCATATTGGATAGTACCTTACTTGATAAGTAATCCCATTAAAATCAATAGTACTGTCTGCATAGGTAGGTACACCACATAAAGTTTGGCACCTTTGGGCCCTTAAAGACTAATTACAATATCCTGGGTTAAACATAATCTAAGGTCAAAGACTGATAAAGTTAACAAAATTAGGTTGTATTGAAATTTCTAAATATATCTGAACAATAAGTTAGTTAAATTATTTATTAATAATTTGTTTACTTCTGTATCTGGGTGGAATGATTATCAAATGTTAGGTAGAAAGTAATTCACAACAAATAATTTACTTGGAAAATTCAGGCTCTCTCTCGATGAGGAATGTTGCTGTACAAATTTAGGCATTCTTTAAAATAAATATGTTTTGCTGTATTTGATCATTAAGGCCCTAAACCTGAAACCAACTGTATGCAACCACACAAAATCAATTGGAGAATCAGGGCCTAGGAGCCTGATTTGCCAAGCTGCTCAATGCAGACAGTCCCTGTCACAGAGTGCAATGCGTGTCACAATCTGCAATGCGTCTTGAAGTGGAGAAGTTTTCAGCATCAGGGCTCAAATCTTTAATAGGAAATTGGAGAACTATCAGCATTTATTAATGTTCCTAGTTGGAAATAGCAAGAATACAGACTGTCAACATACATACTGATTTCTTTGAAGTTAATTATGGGCCTGATCAAAAGCCCACTGAAGTGCATGGGAGTTTTTCCATTAACTTCAATGAGCTGTGGGTAAGGTCTTATGTAATTATTTCTCTCTGTGTATCGCTCTCTCTCGCTCTCTCTCTCATACAAACACACACAAACACTCTTTCTCTCTCTCTCTCTCCCTCTCTCTCAAAAACTTTAACAAGGTTGCAGAGTCAAGCAATCAGATGTTAGGAAATGCCAGAATTTAGTTTTTCTGTGCCACCTTGATTTGTCCCCACATGTGTGTGCATTATGATGCAGTCTTCAATTACATAATCACATACTATTGTTTTTCACAGAACACTGCCTCTTTCAGAGCACTGAACGTATGGTACTCACTTAATGAGCAGAAATTCAATAGTTTGTTTTATCCTCATTGTTAATTGTGTGGCCCTGGGCCTTATTTACAGCACACTAGTCAAACTCTGCTCTGAAGACAGAATTATCAATTTCCTCCTGGGCTTTTCTATGGCTCTCATCACTACAATACTAAGCCCTTCATTAACTAATTATCATTAATTTATTTGCACAACTTCCCTGGGAGAAGGATGGGTATTATCATCCCCATTTGACAAATAAGGAACTGAGGCACAGAAAAATTAAGGTAAAAAGTATCCACTAATTTTGCCTAATTTCAGACATGTAGGACTTGATTTTTTTTTTAGAGAACTTAACATTACATAGCAATTTATATATTCAGAGTACAGCTCCCATTGACTTCAGTGGGAGCTGTGAGTGCTCAGCACTTGTGCAAATCAGATCACAGGCATCCAGATCACAAGGCACCTCAACACAGGCACCCAGATAATAAGGACCACACAATAAGGGCCAGCGGGGGAAGGGGCAGTTTGCCCTGGTCCCCCTCATTTAAGAGTTTACAAACTGAGTTTTCATGATGACTGAAGGCAGCTGGGTTGAAGCTGAGTAGTGCTGCAACTCTGCATGCCAAGTTGCAACTCCTGGACTGTGAATCCAGACCCAGACCTGCAGGACAGGAGCTGTCAGTGCATCATGAGCTCACCCTCTAACCTCTCCCCCCAGGCCTACCCTCAAGGTAATATTTTTGGAAGGGTGGCAGGGCTCAGTTTCAGATTTTGCCCCAGGCCTCAAAAAAATCCTCTGTGCAGCCCTGCACACAGTTAGTAACTACAGGTAAAAAGTCTGGTTTAAGTGACTTGACCAGCATCACATAGGAACTCTGTGGCACAGGTAAGGATAGAATTCAATTCCCTAGGGCAGCATTCAACTGCCTTTACCATGACAACTTCCTTCCTGCTAGGTAACTTTCATTCTATCATATCCTAATTTGAGTGCTTGACTTTGCAACCTTAGTAATGTTCCTTTAACATAGAATTTTTGTGTGTAATTTCCTAGGTGTTTATAAAAGCAAACTGAAAAAACAGAAATTCCATGATGACACAGACCTCAGCCACTTGAGCTAACCGAGTATCTGACAGCAGTAGCAAGCTGTTGTTTTCTGTGTGGCACAGTGGAGGGGGGGGGGGACATTTTGTCAGTGGGTTTCACAGATATTTGCCAGCAGAGGAATGGTGGGGCTCAGGAATCTTGGACTGCATTCCAGACTCTGGAGGGGAGTGTGTTCCCATTCTCCCCACCCCACAATGTGACCCTTTCTACCCTCCAACACATCCCTAATCTCTCCCCTCCAACCTGTTCCTCTCCTAGTCCTGTCTAGTACTCACCCTGGCTCCACATCAGGGCCCTTTTCACCTTGTATTTCCAGTCCTAGTCTTCACTCCTCAGGTTTCTCATCCCAGTTTCCTAGTCTCACTCCTCTGGAATCTCTGTCCCAGCATCTTCCCCATTGCCAGCCCCAGTTCCTTCCCTCCTCTAGATCCTCATCTGACTTCTCTTTCTCTCTCTCTCCAAACCCTGACCTGCAGTTGACAGCCCCTGCCCACATTTCCTATCCACACTGGCTCCCAGTCCCAGTCTCCCTCCCTAGTTTTTCCCCCAAACTCAGTGTCTCTCCTGCCTGCCCCCCAGAGGTCCTTGTCCTAGTCTCTTTACACCCATCTTGTCCTAGCTTTTCCCTTGCACCTCATCCCCTCATCAGATCGGTCTCTCTTTCCATTTAACCTCCTTCCCTCCCCCTCCATTCCTTTGCTTCTCATTCTCAGTCTTCTTGTCCCATAACTCCTCATCTGATCTCAATCTCACCACCACCACCAAATGGCTCACAGTTTACACATCCTCCATTTCCCTCGCTGGCTCATTCTCCTTGTCCAGCCAGCCAGTCTCACCATCCCTGGATCTTAATCCCAGCATCAGCCCCAGGTCCCAGTCCCATCCCGTCCCAGGCTTCCTCCCAAACTCCCAGTTTCCCTTTTCCCCCGTGCCGACCCTCAGCTTCAGTCTCCCCATCCAGGCTCCTTGTTCCAAACTACTCCCCTTGCCCCGTGTTAGGTAAAGCACTTGTCCTCTCTACATTCAAATCAGGTAGCTTCCTTCTCCATGCTGGGAGGGCCCAGAAGAGGTCACTGCGAGTGCAGGTGAGACAGGCTTCCTGCTCTCACTTCACTTCCCAGACCCAGACATAACATGTCCAACAGCAACAAAGAGCTGCAATTGCATGGAAAGTCCTATTCACCCCTGGTCTGGAGCATACCAAGTGCAGTGGGAATCTTCAAGAAATTTAGCAGCTACAATCTGTGAATTCTATACTAAGCATGTACAAAGTGTGATTTTTTCAAAGCCTTATAACTTATCCATATATGAGAGAATTTTCTTGGGGATGGCAAAAGGCTTGTCCCTGCCATTAAGGGCCAGCCCATGCCAAATTTCAGGGTCCTGCTCCAAAACATGGCTGTGCTAGAGAGTCTCAAAGAAAAAGTTACCAGAATTTAACATGGACCAAAAAAATCCCCAAACCCTAGCCTCATTCTCAAAAATGGCTGGACCATTTTTGTGAAATAAATAAATCATCAGCAGTCAGAGGCAGAGACTCCACATGGAAAATCATAGCCCAAACAGTTGAAGTTTCACAAAGTTATAAGCAACCAAAAACAGGGTGTTATATGGGAAGTGTCTAGCAATCATAACAACAGGCAGTGCTACCAGCCCTGAATATGATTATTTTGGTCCTTCAAAGGTTTTAAGGTCAGAAGAGATCATTACGTCCGCCCGGTCTGACCTCCTGCATAACATGGACTCAGAGAACCTCACTCAGTAATTTCTGTACCATGCCTGTAAATTCTGTTTGAGTTATATATCTTTTACAAAGACATTCAATCTTGATTTTAAAAGAGTTCTAATGATGGAGAGTACACCATGCCCTAGATAAGTTGTTATAAGTGTTTACTCTTGAAATTTGTGCTTAAATTTTAGTCTGAATTTGTCACACCACAGCTTCCAGCTACAGTTTAATGTCAGTATCTGATACTTCACATTTGAACAAAGTTGGTTAGTTGTGAATGTCCACAATAAAACAATGCCATGTGTGCTGTTTTCTGACTTTATGAGAGAGTTTAATAAAACTGAAGTCAATGGGACTTATGCCATTGACTTTAAAAAGTTCTGAATTAGGCTCGGAATGAAATGTGTGTCTTGAAAAAGATTTCCAACCCTCTCATTCAGACATCTTTCCTAGAAAATGTGGACTAGAAAATTCATTGATTGGGGTGAGGGAGAAAATCTCATAATGACACTATATATATCATAGGTATGCCCATGCCTTGATTACTGCATGCAGTTCTGGTCACTACATCTTAAAAATATTGGAAAAAGTGAAGGACAACAGAGAGAAGCAACAAAAATGATTAGGGTTATGGAACAGCATGAGAAGAGATTAAAAAGACTGAGATTGGTCACCTTAGAAAAGAGACGATTAAGGGAGACATGATAGAGGTCTATAAAATCATGAATGATGTGGAGAATGTAAATAGACAAGTGTTATTTCCCCCTTCACATAACACATGACCCAAGGGTTATCTAATGAAATTTGTATAGGCAGCAGTTTTAAAACACATTTCTTCACATGATGCACAGTGAAGCCTTAGAACCTTTTGCAAGGGGATGTTGTGAAGGCCAAAAGTATAACTGGGTTCTAAAAGGAATTAGATAAGTTCATGGAGGATAGGTCCATCACTGGCTGTCATAAATATAAAGGGAAGGGTAACCACCTTTCTGTATACAGTGCTATAAAATCCCTCCTGACCAGAGGCAAAACCCTTTCACCTGTAAAGGGTTAAGAAGCTAAGGTAACCTAGCTGGCACCTGACCCAAAATGACCAATGAGAGGACAAGAGACTTTCAAATCTGGAGGGCGGGGGAACAAAGTGTCTGTCTGTGTGATGCTTTTGCCGGGAACAGATCAGGAATGCAGTCTCACAAACTCTGTTAAGTTAGTAAGTAATCTAGCTAGAAATGTGTTCGATTTCCTTTTGTTTAATGGCTGGTAAAATAAGCTGTGCTGAATGGAATGTATATTCCTGCTTTTGTGTCTTTTTGTAACTTAAGGTTTTGCCTAGAGGGATTCTCTACTTTTTGAATCTGATTACCCTGTAAGGTATTTACCATCCTGATTTTACAGAGGTGATTCTTTTACCTTTTCTTTAATTAAAATTCTTCTTTTAAGAACCTGATTGATTTTTCATTGTTCTTAAGATCCAAGAGTTTGGGTCTGTGTTCACCTGTACAAATTGGTGAGGATTCTTATCAAGCTTTCCCCAGGAAAGGGGGTGTAGGGCTTGGGGGGATATTTGGAGGGAAGACGTCTCCAAGTGGGCTTTTCCCCTGGTCTTTGTGTAAGACGCAGAATACGGTTCAAGGACAAGGCAAAGTTTGTACCTTGGGGAAGTTTTTAACCTAAGCTGGTAAGAATAAGCATAGGGGGTCTTTCATGCAGGTCCCCACATTTGTACCCTAGAGTTCAGAGTGGGGAAGGAACCTTGACAGGCTATTAGCCAAGAAGGTCAGGAATGCAACCTCATGTTCCAGGAGTCCCTAAACCTCCAACTGCCAGAAATTGGGACTGGATGATGGGATGGATCACTGGATGATGGCCCTGTTCTGTTCATTCCCTCTGAAGCATCTGGTACTGGCCACTGTTGGAAGATCATTGGTCTGGCCCAATGCAGCCTCTCTTATGTAAGGCTTTCGGAACTTCCTCTTGTTGTCCTACCTCTGATTTCTTGGAAGTCAATAGAAATTTTATCACTGACTAAAACTGGAGCAGAGTTAGGCCTGCCCTGCATGGTTTTGGAAATCTCAACCATAAAGTATAAAGGAACTGAATGCTACCTTAGTATTTCAGAGCCCAATGCTGCCTTCCCCCCCGGCCCCGCCCTCTCCCCATTAGTCTGAAAATGGTCTGAATAAAGAGACTACACAATTGCCTCACAGTTTTTTATTGATGATTGGTGGGGTTTTGATTTTTTGGAGAAAAGTGGATATAATTACCTCCTTCTCAGTCTGGGATAGAGTTATTCCAAAGGAATTCTGTTCTGAATATGGGTTGTAGCGACATCTGAGGACCGCTGTGAATCCGCTGTGGGAAGGCTCCAGGTCTGTGGATTTGTGGAGCAGTGGATGCCATAAAGAAAAGTACTGTGGAGCAGGTGGGAATGGAGTCCTTTGGAACAGCTTCTACATGGCTTATTCCTGTTGCACTGTGGAAATGTGACACTCCTCTGCATTTCAGGCCTCCTGTGTCCGTGGGGGAGATGAAGGCAGCATTTGGCATTCAGAAGGCAATACATTTATTTGCCAGTTGACAATATGGTCTGACAACTGGCCTCCATTCTGCTTTATGGAATACACTACTGTTAGTTATCTGTCCCTTGGGTCACCATAGGCCTGATCCAAAAAGCAATGAAGCAAATGGAAGCTTTGGAAAGGCTCTTGTGTCGCTGAAAACCTGGAAAGTTCCTGTTTACGGAATTTGTCCCAGTGCTCCTGCCAGCTGTACAAATATAGCTGTTTTCTCCCAATTTTTTAAAACTCTTCAGTCTTTGGGCACATGAAAGACCTGTTAGTCAGCTGAGTCAGTAACATCAATACATGGCAGTTGGTATACACAAGCATCTCAGTGACCCCCCCACTAATTAGACTTGTCATATGATGCCCTCTTGCCCTCCCCACCACACCTCCCAATGAGCTTCTACACCTTTGTGAATTAATTCCAACCCACCTGTGTGCACCCTTGCCTGAAATCTCAGCCAACCAATCCCTTGCACCACTTGCCCCTCCTTTACCTTCCACAATGCAATTGTCATAGTTTTCACTTTGAAAGCTGGTTCTTTCCATTTGCTCCTGAACAGGGCTTGCAATACTATGCCTCATTGGGAAGAGTAGCAAGAGCTTGGTATGCTTCTGTGTTCCTGTATAAGGCTTAGTGACCACATATGGCCAAACATTTTTTTAAAACCACTTTTTTTTTGAGCAGAGAGTCTGTGGAGTTCATGAATCTTTGACCACAGTAAATAAAACCAATATTTCACAAAAATCCTACATATTCAGAAGAGATGAATTAATTTAGAACCCATGCAAGAGCTCCATCCCCTTCCTGTAACGTATGTAGAGTCATGTGGACCAATTAATATGTGAAAGTGGCAGGGTGCTGCTAGGGAAGCCTCAATCGGCTCCTGCCACTCCAGCCCCAATGAGGGGAAATGGATTGGGGCTGGGTAAGTAGCCTAGGTTTGCCTAATCACTGGCTGCACCTGCCAGCCTCATTAGGTAGGAGCTATAAGGCTGGGAGGAAGTGAGTGAAAGAGGGGAGAGAGAGAGACACACACATTAATTTAAGTTGGTTTCAATAGGTTTAGCGTCTGCTGATTTGAGTGAAACACATGATGTTAAACAGAACATGGAAGTTCAGGGAGTTTGGCAGCTGCAAGAACATGTAAAAATGCCAAAGGCAATTTTGATCTCTCGATATAACTATCAAAGTGAATTAAATGGCAGCACAGTCAAAACAATGTTCACAGGTTGTTAGAAAGGTCATATTTTAGCCAGCTGCTGCATGACTGGACCTAGCAGTCATGGGAGTTGTACCAACTGATTTTATTAGGTGGCAACAATTCACCACGTTTTCTGACTAAACTTTATATGTTCTGGGCAATGCTACAATCTAAGAGAGGCTAAGGAAGAGCGATCCAGATTTAGGCTGGATTTCTGGGCTTATTTTAAACACTGCACTCTCAATCCGGTTTGTATACAATGGTATCAAAACGTCATGAGGTTGAAACCCAAAACAGAAGTGTTGATCTCATGAGATTTCTACTGTAATGTCACGGCCATCCCTCCCTCCCCTTTAAGTATGAGGCATCTGTCACCTACAATGAGACTGATTCAAAGCTAATAGCACTACAGAGAATCCATAAAATTGTAAAGCCAAGAAGGTTAGAGCTACTTAGATTAGATTAAAATGTCAGTTTACCAGACTTTAAAGTTCATAATTTTAAACTTTAAACCACTCTTGTGTTTTAGATTTTTTTAAATTAACTAGAGTCTGAAGATCATGGCCCTGATTTTCCACTCCATTACACTGAAGTTACACCCATATAACTCTATTAAAGAGAATGTGTAATGGGATGGACTAGTCCCCAAGTGCACTGACCATTTTGTATGGAAGGCTGTAAAAAAAAAACCAATTCGTATCATATTTTATATTGAATATATTATCAATATGTGTAGTGGAGCCACACAAAAGTCAATGTGTTAATTTTTTTATTATCCTTTGCTAATACAAAGGAAAGGAACAGATAGACAAGGAGTCTGCTGAGACTGAGACTGGAGATGGAGGAGAAAACTGTGACTTGGAGGGAGGGTAGACTAGGCCTGTTTGGCCAAGAAGATTGGGACTGGGAGCCAGGAAGAGGGGAGACTGAGAGCCCAGAAGATTGAGACTGGGAAGGGGGTGGAGAGGGGCACCGAGATGAGCCAATGAGTTGGGGGAAAAGGGGACTGGGACTAGGAAATCAGTGGGAGGTAGGGGAGCAGGGGAAGAGACAAGCCCGATCTGACAAGAAGCTGGGGTGAAGGGAACTGGCTGTGGGACTGGCTGTGCAATGAAATATTTTGGGTATGCTTCATGGTACAGTCCAATTACATGATCACATGCTATTTTTTCCACAGGACTCCTACCCCATTCAGGGGACAGGGTGCACCAGCTGTGTAGCTCAGTCAGGGTTATGTAGTGAAGAAGACTGTCTGTGGGACCCCTGCATGCTATGTTGCAGAAGTTAGAAGGCATGTAGCAATTAAGCAAAGGACTGTAGGAAGAGAAAAGACAGTCTCATGGTAAATATAGTTTAATTTCTGACCTGGAGAATTAGATTCTATCCCCATCTCTGCCACAGGGTCCCTGTTTGATGCTCATCAAGTCACTTAAACCAAACATTTCACAGGTAGTCACTAATTGTGCGTTCCTCATTTTCTAGATGCCCAACTTGTGACTCTGAGGCCTGATTTGCATAAGCGCTGAGCACTCACAGCTGCAACTGGAGTCAATGGGAGCTCTGCTTTGAACATTTGAAGTGCTATATAATGCTAAATACCCTGAAAAAAATCAGGTCCTAGGCATCTCACATTGGGCACCACAAATTAGTGGAAACTCTTGATCTTAATCTCTCTGTACTTCAGCTTTCCTTCTATAAAATGTGAATAATAAAATCCCCTCATCTCACAGGGGTGTTGTGAAAATAGTCATTAATGTTTTTGAAGAAGTCAGATACGGTAGTAATGAGAGAAACTTCCTAACTGTCAGGGTGGGTAAGCACTGGAATAAATTGCCTGGGGAGATTGTGTAATTTCCATGATCGGAGATTTTTAAGACCAAGTTAGACAAACACCTGTCAGGGTTGGTCTAGATAATACTTAGTTCTGCCATGAGTGCAGGGGACTGGACTAGATGACCTCTCGAGGTCCCTTCCAGTCCTATGAGTCTATGAATGCCATAGAAAGACCATCAGGAAATTAACAACTCTGTCTTCAGAGCAGGGTTTGAATAGTGTGCAGTAAATAAGGCCTAAGACCATACACTGAAAAATGAATATAAATAAAACATTGAGTAGCTGCTCATTAAGTGATCACTGTTCATTCTGTGCACTGAATGAGGCAGAGGTTCTGTGGAAAAATAATATGTGATCATGTATGTATGTGACATTGGACTGTACCATAAAGCATACTCAAAATATCTCTTTGCGCAGCCAGTCCCATTTTTCCCCCTGCATCCCAGCTTCTTGTCAGATCAGGCTCTTATCTGAGAGAGACTGTATCATAATGGATATGCACCAGGGGCGGTATTCAGGTATTATAGACAGCCTTAACTCTAGCATTTCTCAATTTTTGAGTGCTTGACTTTGTGACCTTTATAATGCTTTTAACAGAGTTTCGTGTGTTTAATTTTTACACACACACACACACAGAGAAAATGAAACAAAAAACCCAGGAAATTTCTTTGACCAACTATACTATAAGCTGTGGATCCCATAGCAAATATGTTGAAAATGTTCTAAAGCATGAGAAACCTTTGTGAGTACTCTCATTTACATCAAAGCTAACGAAACAAATTACTCGCTTTATATCATGAGGATACTTAAATGTGTGTACATAAATTATACAGTATCGTTTTATTATATAAGTAGAGGACCATAAAGGCAAGAGAGACAGTGCAAAGATTCTTGCTATTCTTGATCTCTTGTGCTATGAACACTTAATCTGCTGTGATAAAGAGGAAGAGAATTTTTTACTACCACAATTGCTACTACTCTCTCTAGAAAGCTATAAACTGATTAAATTAAAAATGCTCAGGGACAAAGATGTCAGATTGTATAAAAAGATTTTTTAAAAAACAAAAGATTTGTTTTAGTATTTTACTTTTTCTAACACAATATCTTTTTAAAAAGCCCTTATCAACTGGGTATACCATTCTTTCTTATTGTGGAATTGTTGCTATAAATCTAGAGATATAAGATATTTTCCCCCCTTGGGACTCCCAGAATTAGTACATAGATACAAAGTGTTTCCATATAAATAGGTTAATCTTAGACCTTAATATGTTAGTGTTAATTAGCCGTATTTGTCACAATGGTAGTTTATATAACTTTAGAACTATTGTAACTTACTCCATTCTCCTGCCCTTAGGGTATGAGTCTAATTAAGTCCACTATTACTAATTATCTACTTTTTATCTAGTGTCCTAGATAGCACTAGAGCTGTAATACCTTTCTGCATAAAAGATGTGAAA
Organism: Eretmochelys imbricata; assembly: GCF_965152235.1. Taxonomy (NCBI): domain Eukaryota; kingdom Metazoa; phylum Chordata; order Testudines; family Cheloniidae; genus Eretmochelys; species Eretmochelys imbricata. Next base: position 150,449,055 of record NC_135572.1, read on the forward strand.
AACAGGATTATTTTAATATAAAGCTGTTTTTTTAATTTTGTCTAACTCTGCAAATCTACATGTTTATTCACCTTCAGCTTCACCAGATTGTTACCTGGAGAAACAATCATATTTATTGAGTCACAGGGGCCTCTTCAAGTCAGTCTGTTTCAAACTGCTCATTCAATTATTTAAGGAGTTGCTCTTTAGCTTCTGTGGTGGGATATACAGCCTTTGCACCAGATGATCCAAATTCTTATAGTCCAAGGTATTTTTTTCTTTGTCATTATAGAGTTTATCTATAATTTTATTCATTATATTCAGTTGTCTATGCTCATTATGGTCAGTTTTTGAAACTTGATTTTTTTCCCCTGCAATCTGATTGTTCCTGTTGGATTTTTTCAGTAGCACTTGCAAGGAAGATCAATGGAGACTTAAATACCTATTTATCTAAAGCTTCTATATTCATGTTATTTCAGGGAGTCACTTTACAACAGCATTTTTTTTTATTGTGCCCGTGATTTCATATCCAATTTCACTCTTCTTTAATTAATTCTTAAGAGTTTTTCTAGAGGAAATGCTTCAGGTGAAAATACTTCTGCCAAACAGAGTTTATTGGTCAGATCTCCGTCTGGTGTAAATGGTGTAAATCTCTGACCTTTTACATGAAATGAGGGTCTTCTGCAGGGGATTTACAGTGTGTTGGTTCCTCACTGAGAGAGTAATTTGTAACACAGAGACCCAGAAAGGTGTCAAACACATGAGCTAAGCTACATAGAGTTAATTCTACTAGTTGGAACTCAGTCAGCACACTGCCTTTCAGTGAACCTTCTCTCTCTGTATTCTGCTTCCAGAATTATGGCTTTTAAACTCTGGCCTGTATACCCACCAGTGCTAAGCCACAACTTCCTCACCTGCAAGGCTTTTTGTGTTCTCTTGTGGACTGTAGTCTATCTTCCAGTGATTCTGAGTCTACAGTCACCCCTTTAATAGCCTAACTAACTAGCCAGGTATAATTTTCTCTCAGACTTTGTGACACTATTAGATGTAACCCTTTTACAGGGAATTTAGTAACAAATACTCATATCTCAACAGTTAACTAGTAAGCATGTCATTATCACCTTTGCCATATATAGCACATGTAACATGCATATTAGTTGGTTTTAGTACCCTATTAACTTGGCCTTTTTCAAAAGAACCCAGAAGCGATTAGAACTTACAAAATGTCATTTTTTAAAAAATACTCAAATAAACATGTTATTCCAGTAACTTCATTTTTAATACATCTTAAAAAAGATTCTGTGAGATACTGGCAAAATACTCTATTTTACCAAAGCTCCATCTAACAGTTATGTAGTTTTTCTACATTTCTTTTCCTGTCATTGCAGATTACAAAGATAGTTATGTCAATATATCTTCCATTTATGTTCAGCTTACTCCTCCTGTCTGATTCATTCACTGAAATTACAGCCAGTTGTTTATGACATTACCAGCTCTTCCTTGCTATTGAAATGCAATGACCCAAATGCTGGATTGTGAAAGGAACTGGACAGGAAGCAACCTCCAATAGTAGAGGTAAAAGCTTCTATTTACAAAGACATTATAGTCAGTAATGGCTGGAAAAAAACCTATAAAAAAGTGTACAAGACACCTTGCTGAGCTTTGATCAACACGAATTTATTTTATTTATTAACATGTGCCCTGCTATGACTAACTATGCACTGATGCCTTAAAATAGCATAGCTGTCTATTTTAAGGTCTGAGTCTGCAATGATTTACACATGTGAATAACTTATACTCTTATGTATCCCCGTTGACTTCATTGTACATAATACTGACTTACATGAGAGTCTTTGTAGGATCTGGTCCTTAGGTTGCTTATGACTCAATTGTATATCTACTAATAGACACTCCTTAGACCAAGAACTGATAGACCAAGAAATTCTGACTCTTCAACTCTTCTTATCTTCAATAAGATGGTTTACTTATTTTGTCATAATTTCAAAATTCAAGGTTAAGTTTTAACAGTAAAGATCTGCTTTCATTCCAATAATTCTCCACCTCAGTAGTGCTGGAAGAGTAATTGATGTTTCGGTTCAGCCAGCATACCAAAAAAATCAGAAACAATATTTGGTTTGTTTCCAAAACTGTTTAGGATTAGTCAGCAAATTGAAAAGTCTGTTTCAAATCAACAAGCTTTAAGTCCCTTTATAATGATTAATCCAGTGCTTAGTGTGGGAGATCTGGGTTTGGATCTGGGAAAGGGACTTGAACTCAGATTTCCTTGCCCCCCTCTCCCAGTTAAGCATCCTAACTACAAGATTATAGGCTGTACGGGTCGGGGTGTTACTTTCAAGTCTCCCTTATTAAATGATGTTCCATTTCATATAAGCACTTAAATATTCATCAGAGCAGGTACTTGGACTCAGGTCTCACACCTGCTAAGTGAGTTCCCAAAGTACCAGGCTTCAGGCTATTCTGAACTCAGTTTCTGCTGTTGAAGCTGTTCATCTTTGTATCAATATTTAAAAGTAATTGGGCCAACAACTCTGTAGCCTGGTGAATAAGGCACTCAGCTGGGAGCTAAGAAACATGGATTCAGATATTCTCTGTACCTGATTCAGAGGAGGAATAGGAATCCAGACAAGGGATTCAAACCTCTGTCTCCCACATCCCAGACAAGGGCCCTAACCACCACAGGGCTAAAGGTTGTAAAAAGACAGAAATGTGCAGTTTGCTGACCTGGAAAAAAAAATTCCCCAGCTGAAATTAATTGGGTCAAATTCAAGTTGATTGATGCTGCATTTTTCAGTGAAGAAACTATTCTACATATACATATGTAGTATCTTAGATTGGACTGACTATAGTCAAGTATCAAAAGCTATTTGGTGCAGATCACAGAAGTATTAGCAACATGATTATTCTAAGTATTGGTGATATTAGTAATCTAAATAGCAGCAATGCTAGTGGATGTAATTAATAGTTTAAAAATACAAACATCTGAAAGTGAGACAACGTGTTGTTTTCAAAGGTGTGTTAAAGAAAAGCTTCTCTGGTATATCATCTTTGTATATATCATCTTTGGGATGATGATGACCCAGACTTGCTCTGGCTGATTGCACAACAGCCAGCCACAAGTCTAATCATTACAACGTAGGAGGGAATTTTCCAGAAGTTTATTCCTTCAAATTACTTTAAAATGCAGGCATTTGTATTAGTTCTTACCCTATTGAGTCCATTTCAGACTAAAAGCCTGCCCTTTCTCAAGTTTCACGAGATGACTGAAATTGCCTACATGAAGTCTGAAGAAATAAATAATAAGCCACAAGTCCACTCAAAAGAACAATATAGGATGTAGATTTCTTCCATTAAAAAAAATCTGAAGGTTATGCTTCACTCCCAGTGGAGGTTTTCATTGTAAGATCCTATGGTTAGTGAACACGCATTTCATAATAAATAAAAATGCCCATATAGACAGTTTCAGTTGACGTGTCACTCCTCACCTGTCTCTTGACTGTTTTGATGAAACACACATGGATTTGTAGCAAAATAAAAAAGAAAGAGAAGCCTTGTGGCTTGTTCAACTATTGTTCTCCCAGGACCCTAGGTTTATACAGAGTTTTCTGAGCTACATCTACCCTGAAAGTACTTCAAATACAAACTCTGCCACTTCCCAACTTTATCTCAGTATCATAATTTCTTTATTCAGCCCACAGGCTCTAGAAAGAAGGAGGGATAGCTTTTTTTTCTTAACAATGAGGTTCAGACAGACAAATCCTGCTTTATTTTGTATTATTTCTTTTTCTGGAGTTTGCTTTCTTAATAACACTATCTCAATATTTTCTTCTTTCCAGCTTTAAGAACCATTTGCACATTGGATCAAAATAACTTTAATACGAAAGACTCAGCTTGCTAGCAAGCAAAGAGAAAACACCAGATTTGTTTTTGTTTTGTGCCTTAGCATCTCCGAAGCCAATCTGCCAAGTTCCATGGTTTTGCTATGTGACATTTTTTGTGCTGTACTGAATCTTTAGTCACATAGGGAAGCCATTATTTGTTACTGCTCCTCTGCATCCCTGTCCTATTGAGACAAATAACAGACGAAGGGGAGATAGAGCAGGCTTTCCAAACTGCCTTATCAACATGAGGCAACTCTGTGGGGCTTGATGATAATTTAGTACTGAAAATCTGTTATGAGAAATTTGTTCTAGGCAAATATGGAAAACCTTTTTTAGACTATTCCCTAGATGCACATTTTATGACAGCTCTTTACATACTTAGCATGTTCCTTTTTTAGACTTTTTAGATAACACTTTGGACAATATAAATCATCAGTTGGCTGCTGGGAATTTCAGGCAGCCTGAAATTAAAGTTTCAATTTATTGCAGTAACTTTAAAAGCCAGAGATCAGCAATCCACAAATAAGGTATCACGGTCTTGACTTTTATTTAGCCTTTGATTTAGCAAATCTGAAATTATTATTAACTTTCTTGGCCTGAAATTGAATTAGATTTAACTGCAGTACAATGCCTCTTTGACTCCTTATGTGCTCAATGCAAGTAGTTATATCTAATGGTGTTAAAGCTGAGATGAAAATGTTAAATGTAAGAGTCAATTGCAAGGTCATTACTCCCCCCCACCCTCACCACTCCCAAGTAATGAAAACATAGTGCTCTATGCAATATATAATTACAGGCTAATGATATAGTCCCCTACCTAGTGGCTCTCAGACCTTGTTCAATTTAAACATACTGATTTAAGCAATTTTAAAGTATCATATAAAAGATTAAATGTTAACTAGAGTGTTAGAGTTTAAACATTATACCAACGCTACCTGTATTTTAAAAGCTGAAGTAGAAGCATAAAAGAAGCTTATATTAACCAAGTTGAATGAAGTAAATATTTGCTGAAACAGACATTATGGTTAATCTTTCTTCAGCATAATTTGGCTTGGAATTTCTACAGTGGGGAAGGTGTGAAGTCATTCCCACGGGACATGGAGTGACAATGCACCCAATGTTGCATCTGAAGAAGTGGGTTTTTTACCCACGAATACTTATGCCCAAATAAATTTGTTAGTTTTTAAGGTGCCACTGGACTCCTCGTTGTTTTAATGGACCCTCCTTATCTTCATGTACCTTTTCCACAAAATGAAAGGACCAGAGGATGTGCAGGTGTGGTATGTCTTCTCGTGCCTCATTCTCTCTCCTGTGCAGCTTCTTTATCTTCACCATGAGTAGTCCTGACCACCAAGTGCCTGATAGTGGTGGACTCTGCAGTGCTGAGTGAATTCAACCTCTGGACCTTTGTCAAGCCATATTTATCGCATACTGTCCCCTTCATGATCCCATTGTGCAGAATTTAACCAGTTTAGCACTGAAAGACCTTTCACACCTGCAGAAAAGGGAGCAGAATTTGCTCCATAGTGTTTTAGACTATGAGAAAAACATAAGTTCTTCCCCCTGCTCTCCCCACCAGCACTCCCACATCCTGAAGAAGAAAACAAAATGCCAGTTCAGGATAACAAAGGAAAGGGAAAGTGTCCTGGGTACTAGCTTCCCAAAACAGAATGAGATATAGGTGATGAAGACACAGATCTGTGCACAGTCCTGTGGAAAACCTGATGTTCTGGGTTAGCCTCATTTTGCCAAACCCACACTATCAGATACAGCTTTTGCTGAAGTTCACACCCTCTGATATTTGTCTGGAGCTTTGAATTCACTTGAACACAAGGGGTGGCAGGACACTTAGAAACACTGAATAAAGAAGACAACTGAATTGTGTATGGAAGGGGGAAAAGTGTGGGATTTTGGTCCCTTAAGGGCTTAAGGGAGATCTAAGGAATCACAAGTCTTCTTCCAGGTTCATATGCACATCAAAACTTGAGACAAGAAGATGATTGTCTGGCTTCAGGTTTTGATATGAAAGTTTAATAAAAACCTACTATCAACTTTAACGATGTCCCTAAAACATCTATGACACTATGCCAAGGATATACATTCTAACATTTTGTTTCTCTCATGTGTAGTTGAATATTTAAAAGATACACTCTCAGGTCAAGCTATACCCCAAAAATTCTGAAAATGAAGCCTGCACAAAACTTATATACACAGGCAAGCTTTTTCCATGTGCTCCTGGGCACACAGTTTCCCCAAATGGGGCAGGGGAAAAATGGATTCATGGCCCTGCCCCGCCACACCAGAGTGATCAGTGTGGACCATCTGAGAGATTGTCAAAACAAGGAAAATTCTTACCTGTTTTCCATCTACTTACAATGGAGTAAGCCCAAATCTAGACCAAGAGGAGGTTTCTAACAACAGTCTCAAGGTCCCCATGGTAGGTGAGGTAGTTCCACATTCTCCCAGATGCAGAACTGTGGGCAATTGCTAAACCTTTGTCCATTTTGATGGCTTACATTCCATGGGGATGAGAACCTTTTAAACTGGAGAGATTAGAGAGTCAGACAGATGGCTGACCTGAAAGCAAAATGCCAGTCATTCTCATTGTGAACTATTGTGGAAGAGAAAAAATGGTTCCAAGATGTAATGTTACTATGTCTCCTCGTTCTCTCATGCTTCCTTCAGTCTCAGTGAAGGAGTTCTTTTTTATATTCAGTAATAAAGGAGCTTTATTCAGATTCACAAGTAAACCTTCAGATTTGAACAAAACTCTGTTTTTTATTGCCAGTAATGGCAACATTTCAGGAATTTCCTCATGACTACTCCCCTCCTCCCCAAGCATAATTAAAAAACAAACTTACATCTCTGTACAAGCCAAATATGAGCTGCCCATCATCAGGGCTAGTTTAGAGTAATCTGAAGGCAGAGGCACACTGTCACATGGAGCCCCCCATGGCTTGAACCCTGTGTTCCTGTGCCATGGCCCCACCCTCCCTTGGAGTGACAGGGGTGATGGCAGCAGTGAGGGGGCTCTCGCCTACCCTCCCAGAGAGCACAGGAAATTCTCCTCCAGAAACAGCAGTAGCTTTGGTACCCTATTCCCTCAGGAGGGCAGAGTGGCTGCATGGCTGTCCATCCCCACCCCCATTTTTTCAGGCATTCTGAAAATTCAGATGTGTGCCACTATATCACCTACACTAAGTTCACCTTTTTGAAGTTTTCCATGCAACTGTGACCGCTAGGAATTTACACTCTCTCTAAACTTAAATTCAGGATTCTAGGGGCTGGGTCCCTATGTTTTAACCTGGCCCTACCCATTGCTCAGAGATAAGAATCCATGAAATAGGAAATAGCCAAAATATTAGGTTGCTACTGATATCTTCTTCCCTTTGCTCCCTATTAAAATAATACTCAAGGAGTCTAAAGTAACCACCAAAGATACAGAGTGTTGTAAGTTCTAGTATATTAGACCATTACTGAAGAATATTGTAGCACTTTAACATAAGAACGGCCATACTGGGTCAGACCAAAGGTCCATCAAGCCCAGTATCCTGTCCTCTGACAGTGGCCAATGGCAGATGCCCCAAAGGGAATGAACAGACAGGTTATCATCAAGTGATTCATGCCCTGTCACCCAATCCCAGCTTCTGGCAAACAGAGGCTAGGGACACCATTCCTGCCCATCCTGGCTAATAGCCACTGATGGACCTACCATCCATGAATCTATCTAGCTCCCTTTTGAACCCCGTTATAGTATTGGCCTTCACAACACCCTCTGGAAAGGAGTTTCAGAAGTTGACAGTGCGTTGCGTGAAAAATACTTTCTTGTGTTTGTTTTAAACCTGCTACCTATTAATTTCATTTAGTGGCCCCTTGTTCTTGTATTATGAGAAGGAGTAAATAACACTTCCTTATTTACTTTCTCTATACCACTCATGATTTTATAGACCTGTATTATATCCCCTCTTAGTCGCCTCTTTTCCAAGCTGAAAAGTCCCAGTCTTATTAATCTCTCCTCATATGGAAACCGTTCTATACCCCTAATCATTTTTGTTGTCCTTTTCTGAACCTTTTCCAATTCCAATATATCTGTTTTGAGATGGGGCAACCACATCTGCACGCAGTATTCAAGATGTGGGCGTACCATGGATTTATATAGAGACAATATCATATTTTCTGTCTTATTATCTATCCCTTTCTTGATGATTCCCAACATTCTGTTCACTTTTTTGACTGCCGCTGCATATTGAGTGGATGATTTCAGAGAACTATCCACAATGATTCCAAGAACTCTTTCTTGAGTGGTAACAGTTAATTTGTTTATGTATAGTTAGGATTATGTTTTCCAATGTGCATTACTTTGCATTTATCAACATTAAATTTCATCTGCCATTTTGTTGCCCAGTCACCCAGTTTTGTGAGATCCTTTTGTAGCTCTTTGCAGTCTGCCTGGGACTTAACTATCTTGCATAGTTTTGTATCATCTGCAAATTTTGCCACCTCACTGTTTACCCATTTTTCCAGATCGTTTATGAATATGTTAAAAAGGACTGGGCCCAGTACAGATCCCTGGGGGACACCACTATTTACCTCTCTCCATTCTGAAAACTGACCATTTATTCCTACCTTTTGTTTCCTATCTTTTAATCAGTTACTAGTCCATGAGAGAACCTCCCCTCTTACCCCATGACTGCTTATTTTGTTAAGAGCCTTTTGTGAGGGACCTTGTCAAAGGCTTTCTGAAAATCTAAATACACTATATCTACTGGATCTCCTTTGTCAGCATATTTGTTGACCCCCTCAAAGAATTCTAGTAGATTGGTGAGGCATGATTTCCCTTTATTTACAAAAACCATGTTGACTATTTCCCAACAAATTATGATCATCTATGTGTCTGACAATTTTGTTATTTATGATAGTTTCAACCAATTTACCCGGTACTGAAGTGAAGTGTACTGGTCTGTAGTTGCCAGGGTCACCTCTGGAGCCCTTTTTAAACATTGGCATCACATTAGCTATCCTCCAGTCATTTGGTACAGAAGCTAATTTAAATGATAGGTTACAGATGATAGTTAGTAGTTCTGCAATTTCACATTTGAGTTCTTTCAGAACTCTTGGGTGAATACTATCTGGTCCTGATGACTTACTACTGTTTAGTTTATCAATTTGTTCCAGTTTGTTTACTGGGGTACTTTTCATGCCATCCTTAACACAGGAGGAAAGACTGGTCTGGGTCTGCAGGGGAGATATGGCTTGCCAAGGCTATGGGAAGATCCAGCAAATCAAAACAATTGTGGATATCCAGTAAGTAAATAAGGGGAACAATATACTAACTGCACATTTGTAGCATGCTATTTTCACTTGTAGGTTTTATAGGTTTCCTTACTCATTTTCTCCCAGAATTCAAAGAGCATGTATTCTTCACTGATTTATTACTGATTAATTGATTTATGTTTAAAGTTATCCCACTTCACAAACAAAGCATTTTTAAGACATATTAACCAGTGAAAAACATTTGTCTAAACTAGTCCATGGATTTTCAATCACTTTATAAATAAAAATAAAAAATCACTTCTGGACTTAAAGGGGGCAAAAAGGAAGAAGGGGCAATCTGGGGAAATTGTATAAGGCACTGAAACTAGTGGCTTAAAATGGAAACACTTTTTGAATTGTGTATGGTTTGTATTAACACGAGCATATAATATTATGAACACCATCCATACTAAAACTGACTCCTGGGTATTCAACTAATTGCACATACTCTAAAAATAGTTGCTTTTCTTTTACTAACTGGAGGAGAGGGGAAGGAGGGGAGATTTAAAGGACAGTTCTGGATATCTCCCTCAGATGTTTAAACTGAGTTCTGGGGATTGCAATTTTGCTGTTTATGAAGTATGCCTTCTGAGACTCTTATTAAAACAATGGGTTCATATTATGGGAAAGATCAAATTTGTCCACTAATATCGATTATCATGCAGATTTTTTTCTCATACTCTCCCATGACACTGATTTGGGTATGGATTAATTTCTAACAGTGGAATTTACTGGGAGCAAAATTAGCAAAAATGAATTCTGTATTTTTTCACACTTTATTAAATCATGTTATCTGAAGTTCTGGGAGAAACTAAAATTATTTCAGGATCGTTGCCCAAGCAGTTCCACTCAAGTCCCCTGCCTGGCAGCACCGTTCTGATTTACTGCTGTTTGTTTGTTATTTTTATAAGTCAGATCCTGCAGTACACAGGTCATGGGAACCTATCATCTACGGTACATAATAATTTGGGAAAGCCAAAAATAGCAAATAGACTTTAGTTCACATAGTTTTCTCCTTCTCCCACATACACATACTCCCAAATAAATGCACTAACTCTCATAACTTCCAAATGAACTAATGTAAGGGCTTATCTAGATGGAGTGCTAGTGAATGGCAAGCTGGGATGTAAATCAACAGTGCTCTAGTGTACCATTCACAAACTGGCCACATGGACCCTGCTACTGCACACTAAAAGTACCCGCTGTTCATGTAAAAGTATACTATGGTACTTTTTGTGTGCAGTAGCAGGGTCCATGTGACCAGTTTGTGTATGGCATGCTAGAGCACTGTCGATTTACATCCCAGCTTTCCATTCACTAACTTTCTGTATAGACATGCCCGAACCAACATTTTGGTAGTCAAACTCATACCTAGGGTGCTGATCAGGAGTCTCACCATAGAATTCATCAGTGCATTATTTCTCAATACTTGCGATTTGGAATGGCTGTGAACCAGATTCTGCCAGTGATGAGCATCCTCAACAAGACAAAGTGTAGGGATCCCATTCTCTTGCATCTTCATGTAGCACTAGGGCCAAAACTGGTGAAGGGGATAATTACCTTTTTAAACAAAAAAAATTACTGGCTCTCAAATTGCTTCAAAAACTGTAACGGCCCAAGAATGTGATGTGCTAGGAATATTCAGCTCCCTCTTTGCTTCAAGGAAAATGGGAAGTCTCACATCTCACAGAAGCCACTTAGAATTGCACAATATTGGCTCCTCTGTTTTTTGCCAAAGTTACACAGTGAGTCACTGGCAGAGAAAGGAACAGACATCAAGTCTCCTAATTCCGATTCCCTTTCTCTAAACACTGTCTCCAGTAGATAGTGTGTGTGAAAAGTAAAAGCCTTTACTCAAGCAGCATGGCTTGATTGGATGAAAAGTTAAAGATGTTAAAATGTTCATACGTATTAGAACATGAAAATGGCTACACCAGGTCAAACCAACAGTCCATCTAGCCCAGTATCCTGTCTTCTGAGAGTGGCCAGTGCCAGATACTTCAGAAGAAATGAACAGAACGGGGCAATTTCAACTGACTATTCAATCTTACCCTTTGTTTCCTTTCTTTTAAATAGCTACTGAACCATTAGAGGACCCTCTTACCCCATTTTTCTTACGAGGTATTAGTTAGGGACCTTGTGAAAAGCTTTCTGAAAGTCTAAGTACACTATATCCACTAGATCACTCTTGTCCACATGTTTTTTTGACTCCCTCAAAGAATTCTAATAGATTGAGGAGGTGTGATTTCCCTTTAGAAAAGCCATGTTGACTCTTCCTCAACTTATTGTGTTCATATATGTGTCCGATAATTCTGTCTTTTACTATACTTTATTGTTCTTTTCAACCAATTTGCCAGGTACCAAAGTTAGGCTTACCAACCTGTAATTGCCAGGAACACCTCTGGAGTCTTTTTTTAAAAATTGGTATTACATTAGCTACTCTCCAGTCACTCGGTCCAGAGACTCATTCAAGCGATAGGTATCTACCCTTTGACTGAAAAATCACTTAAGCCATTTTCTATGATGCCTATAAACAACTATCCAACTATGTGTCCAGATGGGGTGGAAGTTGGGGATAGCTAATTAATTTCATAAAGGAAAAAAACAAGACTTTCAAATAATTCAGAACTATCAAGCTATGCACAAAGCTAGCCTTTGCATCTGTATGATCTCATTACAGCTACACCCATTGTCCCTCCCCTCTTCCATCCTTTTATTATAAGGATTGTTTTGTCTTGTTGTAATTTAGTTTCTAAACTCTTTAGGACAGAAATTGTGTCTACGTATTTATTTGTATAGCACCTAGCACAATGGGGCTCCTATACTGTTTTGAACATAAATAGCAATAATCTCTCAAATAATTCTTTTTAAGCCTCTAATTAAATATGATGGGCCAGATTTTTCCCTGCAATAGACATCAAGGCAGCTGGCTATAGTACCCAGTTCTCACTGTTGACCACACCTATGGTATGATTTACAGCTACTGCTGGAAAGGCCTAAATTGCACGATAGGTGTTAGCTCCTACAACAGGGGAGGAATGCTGTAGCACATGCCCCTCTTCTGTTCCTGACCTTCCACTATCCTGGCACGAGGGTCTGCAGGTGTAGGGTTCAATTAGGACAGATACACGGGCAGGGAGGTTCCAGGCAACAGCATATTCTCTGCTGGGCATTTACAGCTGGGTTGTGGTGCCTTTGTGTTAACCAAATAATGCAAATGGGATGTAAAATAACTAGAGAACCTATCCTAAAAAATGTTAGGTCAATCAGTCCTTGTTAATAAAGCTAGATGGGAATAGAAAATAGATCTGATAATGAAGCTTGATTGTAGCACTAACAGTTATGTCAGGCCATGGCTATGGCCCCATTATTTTGGAAGGGTGTTCAGTTATTCCCAAGAGATGCCTGAAATCCCATTTGCATTCATCTTTGGACATGTGTGGTATTGCCTATTTTCATACTGTCAAGCTCAAGCCATTCAGTGTCAGAGTGCTGACCATACCACACTTGAATAACCTCAGACTGATTTTGTTGTTGGTTAAAGCTGACATTTTCAGCACAAGTTCAGTACATTCTTTTTTTTTTTTCATCTCAGACCACGGTCTTGCAACTCACGAACTGCTGTTCATGTCATTAGTGTCAATAATGATACGGATGCCATATGCTGCATATCACCAAAATATATATATTTTAACTAAAATGCATTTATTTCATTAACATTTGGATTAATCTGTAGGTTAATTTGCAATTTGGGTTTAGTATCAATCTCTGGGAAGAGAGAGTTTTATTTTCTGGGGCTTAACAACTTGAAGCATGCAAAGCTTCCAGATGGTTCAGTGATGGGTGCCAGTAGAAACTGACAAATGAAATAATTCAATAATAGAAATGTTATCCAAATATTTTCTTAAAATCTCTGATGACTCAATATTCAATGATTGTATCTATGTCCCATGCAAATGTATGATTGCTTTATAAATATTGTATAGGAAAATACACTATATGCATAGGTGGGAAGATTCCAGTTTTACTAGAAAATTATTATTCTCTTGACTACTATTCAAAAGTGTACTCATATGTGATTGAAGGGACTTTTGTGGCATTGTTTATGTAGTACTCATGGTCATGATCTACTTTTTCCTATGCTCACTCTGTTGATTGACCTTGCATAAAAAGCAAGTTCTGAGCTAGCTAGAGTATCTTCTTGAGCTTGCATGACCAATATTGTGGAGAATGAGGGAATTACCTTTTGTTTGTTTTTATAAAAATCATATGCACTACAGTTTAGCCATGTGATATTACCTGTGTGCTTGTGTCATAAATATAAAGGGAAGGGTAAACCCCTTTGAAATCCCTCCTGGCCAGGGGAAAGCTCCTCTCACCTGTAAAGGGTTAAGAAGCTAAAGGTAACCTCGCTGGCACCTGACCAAAATGACCAATGAGGAGACAAGATACTTTCAAAAGCTGGGAGGAGGGAGAGAAACAAAGGGTCTGTGGGTCTGTCTATATTCTGTCTTTGCTGGGGATAGACCAGGAATGGAGTCTTAGAACTTTTAGTAAGTAATCTAGCTAGGTACGTGTTAGATTATGATTTCTTTAAATGGCTGAGAAAAGAACTGTGCTGAATAGAATAACTATTTCTGTCTGTGTATCTTTTTTGTAACTTAAGGTTTTGCCTAGAGGGGTTCTCTATGTTTTTGAATCTAATTACCCTGTAAGATATCTACCATCCTGATTTTACAGGGGGGATTTCTTTATTTCTATTTACTTCTATTTTTATTAAAAGTCTTCTTGTAAGAAAACTGAATGCTTTTTCATTGTTCTCAGATCCAAGGGTTTGGGTCTGTGGTCACCTATGCAAATTGGTGAGGCTTTTTATCCAACATTTCCCAGGAAAGGGGGGGTGCAAGTGTTGGGAGGATTGTTCATTGTTCTTAAGATCCAAGGGTCTGGGTCTGTAGTCACCTAGACAAATTTGGTGAGGCTTTTAACCAAACCTTGTCCAGGAAGTGGGGTGCAAGGTTTTGGGAAGTATTTTGGGGGGAAAGACGTGTCCAAACAGCTCTTCCCCAGTAACCAGTATTAGTTTGGTGGTGGTAGCGGCCAATCCAAGGACAAAGGGTGGAATATTTTGTACCTTGGGGAAGTTTTGACCTAAGCTGGTAAAGATAAGCTTAGGAGGTTTTTCATGCAGGTCCCCACATCTGTACCCTAGAGTTAAGAGTGGGGGAGGAACCTTGACAGCTTGGCTCCACAGGCTTAAATCAAAGGAGACTGTAAGGGGAAAATGGGGGAAGCTATTAATCGTACAACAGCCCCAGCTTGGATCCGACTAGGTTGGCAAAGTTCACTCTTTCCAGGCTAAACCTAGACCAAAAGAGATACTAAAATCTTAATGATGCTTGCTTTGGGGAGACGGAAGATTGAGTGGGTTGTCAGCAGCTGCCAGGGGGAGACTCTGACAAAGACACACGTAGAGACACAGAAACTGCAGCAACAGGCTTTCTCTACCGATCCAGAGATGGAAGTACCTGGGTTAAGGGGATCTTTTGAAAGCTTGCAAGGAAAGATTATGGTGTGGGAAAGACCCATGAATATAGGCCTTTCTTGTTTTATCCATTTGCTCTGCACCGTTAGGTGAATAAATACTCTTTTGTTTTAAAAAGGCTGTTCTTTCTGTCATATTAATCAGCCTCTGTCACAGACTCCTGGAGGAAGTTTACAACTGGTAAACATGGGACTGCAGCCCAGATATCCAGTCTAAGAGTGGTAGGACCATGTGAGCCCACCCAGAGAGGGGTGAATAAAGGAAAACATGTCCCCAAACGGGTGCACTCAAGAGGGCTAAAAGGGGTCTAAAGCGCAGCTTTCCATATAATCCTGACAAATACATAGAATATTATGCTAGCAAAAATATCATATTTGCACAGTCTTATCTAAGCAAATGTCAAAGGCAACCTGAAGCTTTGCTATGCCTTTCTTTATTGTTCACATCTAATAAATACTTTAATAAAGTGCTGACTTTCTGTACTTCCATGATTAGATTCAATTTTTCACAAGTCAGTTTTGATGCCCAAATCTGTGACACAATATTGTTCCTTCTTTGGCCTTTG
The DNA here is from genome assembly GCF_965152235.1 of Eretmochelys imbricata. Lineage (NCBI taxonomy): Eukaryota > Metazoa > Chordata > Testudines > Cheloniidae > Eretmochelys > Eretmochelys imbricata. The sequence continues at coordinate 150,464,356 of NC_135572.1, forward strand.
CATTTAACATGTAAGTATCCAAGTGGTTTTATTTTGAAGCCAGCCTATTCAGGTAAAACAATGTTCATCTTCTGAAAGGAGTACTTATTTTTCTTTTGGTTAGAATTCTCTTCTATGCCCTTAAACCCAATTTATACATAATGGCTGTCCATATCAGTGTCTGTATACATCCAGATGTGATCATTTATACATATTTCTAAAGACACCTGAAGTTTCATCTTATAGCCTAATGGAGAGAATACTAACACTTCAGTAAAAGCTATTCCACAAAGAAATTCCAACATACCATGTCTGTCACTTCCATAATGAACTGCTGCTCTCAAAATATTAGTTCACAATATGTAAAAAAAATACAGGAGGAAAACTGCTTTCTTGCCAAAGAACCCAATGTGGTGTCTTGGTGAGAAACCTCCAGTAAAGAGTAATTCCACTAAATGAAAAACTGTCTGGTAAATGATGCACAATAAGACCCCAATCCTACTAACAAACACATGCTGAATTTTACATACATAAATAGTCCTCCTAAGCATGTGTACGTTGGCAGCACTGGTGCCTAAATCTGTAAATGAAGATGGCTGGTTGGACTTGAGAAGATTCAGTCTAATTATTAAGAGTCTGGCAGGAACTGTAACATAAAGAATAATTAAGACAATGGAATAAAGAAAGGTTGGCTAAAAGAAGGCAGCCAATATTGTGGAGCAGGTATCAGATTGTAGGAGCTGTACTTAAAGGCTGTAAATGTTAAAAGAGAAAAAAACTGTTGAGGATGCGACTATGGGATACCTAGGGAAAACGTAATAGGATGCTGTGGTACAAAAGTTTTATTACCATGAGTTTGTAGTGGCAGCATTACTCATGAGTGGAGCAGTCACAAGTGAGTTAGGAGTGTGCGGCATGGCCTATTACAAAGTTGGGAATGTTACCTTCCCAATCATTTCTAGCCCTAGAAGGTTGTGAGATATACATTAAGTCCATATTTGATATAGGACAGATTACTGCCCATCCAGTACCTGAAACCAAAATAATTCTGGGAAGCAATGTATCTAGCAGTTGGGGAATATAGGAAACATTTTTGCTGTAAATGTCTTAAGAAGCATTTTCCTACTTTACCTTTTAGATTCTAGCAGATATTAAAAGGGAAATAAAACTACTTTTAAAATAATTCTTATAAGTTACTGTAGTATCTTACTCTGAAAGGTATATAGATCTACCAAGACTTTCAGTGATTTATGGAGTATCTTTGTTTTAACCCTCCACTTGACTGGAAAGAACTATTTTTCTCCAATGTATGTAGTATTGTTGTAGCCACCTTGGTCGCAGGATATTAGAGAGACAAGGTGGGGGAGATAATCTCTTTTTTGGACCAACTTCTGTTGGTGAGAGAGACAAGCTTTTGAGTCACACCGAGCTCTTCTTTAGATTGGTACAATGAAAGATATTATGCCACCCAACTTGTGTCTCTATTTTTCTCTTTGTTTATATAGTTGTGAAATAGATAAACCTCATACAAAGCAATATTATTATTATGAGGTATTTTCTAGTATGTGACTCAGCACTTTGCAAAGCATGTTTTTAATTATTTGTGTGAAAAGTATCATTTTAAATTATTTGTCAAAGCAAAAACAAACATCCCACATCCAATAATTTTCTAAGTTGTAAAGTGACCTGTCAAGTTGGAGTCTTGCTAAAAATGAAAATGACAATTACACTTTGTGCTCAGTACCTGATTGCTTTAAATGATCAATAACTGCAGAGATTTTCAATGGATCTTTGATTGACAGAGGCAGAAGAGTACCCAGAAGTCACCTACTACAGGACAGGCCCAACAAAGAAAATAACAGAATGCCACTAGTCGTCACCTTCAGCCCCCAACTACAACCTCTCCAACACATCATCAAGGATCGACAACCTATCCTGAAGGACGACCCATCACTCTCACAGATCTTGGGAGACAGGCCAGTCCCTGCTTACAGACAGCCCCCCAACCTGAAGCAAATACTCACCAGCAACCACACACCACACAACAGAACCACTAACACAGGAACCTATCCTTGCAACAAAGCCCGTTGCCAACTGTGTCCACATATCTATTCAGGGGACACCATCATAGGGCCTAATCACATCAGCCACACTATCAGAGGCTCCTTCACCTGCACATCTATCAATGTGATATATGCCATCATGTGCAGGCAATGCCCCTCTGCCATACACATTGGTCAAACTGGACAGTCTCTACGTAAAAGAATAAATGGACATAAATCAGACGTCAAGAATTATAACATCCATAAACCAGTCGGAGAACACTTCAATCTCTCTGGTCACGCGATTACAGACCTAAAAGTGGCAATACTTCAACAAAAAAAGTTTAAAAACAGACTCCAACGAGAGACTGCTGAATTGGAATTAATTTGGAAACTGGATACAATTAACTGGGAATGGATGTGTCATTACACAAAGTAAAACTATTTCCCCTTGTTTATTTCCCCCCTCCCACCCCCCGCACTGTTCCTCAGATGTTCTTGTCAACTGCTGGAAATGGTCCACCTTGATTATCACTACAAAAGGTTCTCCCCGCCTCCCCCGGCTCTCCTGCTGGTAATAGCTCACCTTAAGTGATCACTCTCCTTATAGTGTGTATGGTAACACCCATTGTTTCATGTTCTCTATGTATATAAATCTCCGCACTGTATTTTCCACTGAATGCATCCGATGAAGTGAGCTGTAGCTCACAAAAGCTTATGCTCAAATAAATTTGTTAGTCTCTAAGGTGTCACAAGTACTCCTTTTCTTTTTGCAATCATTCTTTAGTAATTCCTACACATACAAGTATCTTTAGCCATTAAAAATGAAAAAAAAAAAAGATTCCATTTTAAATACTAGGCCCTACTTATGGGTCTTTTATGAACTGATCTTCATATAAATTATGCAGGATTCATGCAATACTGTCCTCCTATATAAAGGAAATTCATATATATGTCATCAAGTGATTACAGAAAGAATAACATGTTTGGTACACACAATTTGGGATCACAAATTGAAAAGCTCACAAGGAATGAGTAAAGCACAGAGAGTACATTAACTTTACTAAAGTATGAAGCATAAGTTAAATAATGGGCCGTGTACAACACTGGTGTGTATGTTTACCTCATCTGAAATCAATTCAGACAACTAGCTTACAATGGGTGGGAATTTGGGCCTAAGCCTTCAATAGGGTTAATTTCCATGATCAACAGTTATCTGGGCATTCACTTGGACATCAAATGTATGAGATTCTTGAAAAATTTATCCAGTGTTCTGAAAAATGTGAACCAGCAGCAAGTGGAGATTCTGTTTGCAGATGTGTTTACGTGGCTGGATATGGTAAGTATATACATATTATGGAATATGTATACAATCACACTCCTAACTTTATTAGAGATGCACTAGATAATTTATAATATCCAAGTATAATATGTTGCTACAGTGTGTAGAGAGAACTTAATTAAAATGATTCTGAAGGACAAACTATAATGTCAAACGGTAATGTATCAAGTTGAGGGGAGATGTCCCAGAGGTTACTGAAGCTAATGGTGTAAGCCTCAGTCTTATTTTATTATTTATCATTTTTATCACTTACCTGCAAATCAGGCTTTGGAAATCCTGCTAAAGGGCAGATTGTAATTCATCCTCATATGGGTGCATAAGGAAGGCAGGAGATTCAAGAATCCTTATCTCCGTGCTGGAGTTAGCCATCATCAAAGTCTCTGCGTAAGCCACCCCAAAAGGAAGATGAATGAGGTATGGCCAACACTCCTCCATTATGGTCACGCATGCTAAGGATGTAGTTGTACATACATTCTAGCCCCTGGTATCAGGCACGTTTCTCCTGTGTAGCTAGGAGCTCTGGAAGACACTAGCTCATAACTTCATTAAATTTCCCTTCTCTCAGAGCCTCTTCCATTAGTTTTTTTCTGGATGATGGGTATGACCCTCCCCTTAAATTGGGAGACATAATTGACAAAATTGAGGAATCTTTGTGGAAGTTCAAACTGAACAATGTAATCGGAAGGCATTTAATGTGTATCCTAATTTTTGTATGGACAATTCAAGTGGCTCACTTATTCATGTTTTAAAATTAGCTAGTTCATATGCTCAATAATTGCTATTACACATTTTAAGCATTTTCAGGATGCTAGAAAGAATATACAAATGCAATACTTTCAGTGAGCTTCCAAGTATCGTCATTGAACTATTTTACCTTACTACAGCACAAGGATTACTTATTTCAGAGTTGTTCTAATGCACTGTGTAAAGATTCACGAAACCAAAGCTTCACAATTATACTTTGTAATTGTCTGAAGAAGCCATTTACTATACATCATGCAATTTGTGTCATCATTCTATTAGTTAATGGGAATGGCATGACGCAAGTATCTGAAGCAACAACTGTATACAGTGTCAAAGATCTGAGAGGAAATGTATGGGCACTTTCACGTTTGCCAAGCCCCCGTGCAATTCGCTGCACTTCAAAGCACTGAGCTCCCTTGGCACAGAATGAAATACCACTGCCTGGAAGCAAAGCATAATAATGAAATGACCAGCCATGTCTCTTTTTCCTTTCAAGGACTTTGACTTTTTCTACAGCACTGTGATCATTTCAATTTTATTCTTTCTGTAGAGTATATGCAAAAAAAAATGATACAGTTCTAGTTTGAAAGAAGCTTGAAATCAGGAGTATTGTCCCCAGTTTTACTATTAGTTGGAATTGTCCACATATAACAAAGTGTCAGTAGCAGGATAGACCAAAAGACCTCAAAAATATTGTCCTTCTTTCTCTTCTGACAGCCATGCACATGGATTATGGTATGAATTTATGAAATAGGCACTACTGTTTCTTAAATGCATATGCAATGTTTAAATTGCAGTTCATTCAAAGAACAACACAGTATAACTTAGGGGATAAGTGCAGAGTATGAGTCAGATTGGGTGGATGATGTAATTATTTAAAATAACTGGTTGCCAAATGAATTAAAATATTAACATGTATTTGATGTTTGTGAAGAGAAGGTAATCTAGTTTGAAATTATATATGTCTTCTGTCCTCAGTTAAGTGCAAAGATGACAAATTATTAGATTTTTGATCATCATCATGATTTAGATCATCATTGAAAAGCAGTGCTAGAGTCTGCCATCCTTATAATCAGTAGTGGCAGTGAAATCAATGACTACTCAACAAAGTAAAGTACTACTCAATGGCAGCAGTAAAGGTTGCAGATTCTGGTCTTCAGTGCCTATTGTTCTTACTGTTTGTATTCAAATAGTGCCTAGCAGTCACAACCAAGGGCAGGGCCCATTGTGCTAGGCACTGTGCAAACACAGCAAGAGACAGTCACCACCCAACCGAGTATACAATCTGAATAGACACAACAGGCATATGGTGGGAGGGGAACACAAAGGCTCAGATGACAGGCACTGACGCAGTGGCACAGATGGGGATAGAACCCTACTCTTCTGACTCCTGGTCCAGTGCTCTATGCACTTGGACATGCTGCTTACACTTCAACTAAAACTGAAGTCACGCAGGAAAGGATACATAATCAAATCCACCTTTAACTTGAGTCTAAATTTACCCCCAACACAAAGTATTTGGAACCTACTACCCTCTATCTGAAGTGGAATTACACACACATGCATGCACACACAGAACCTACCTTTTCCTCCCCATCTCCCGCCTCTATACATTTACCCCACTAGGAAATGTCCTCTAGTATTCTCCTTCTGAAAAGGAGTAGTAAAAAGAATTAAGAAGATTATAAACATGGATCTACACAATGATCCAAGAATCTTTGTCCTTGCATACTTAAAATATGTACAGCACATCAATACGACAAGAAAAAATTAATATGGAAGTTTAATTGCTAAAAGGCTAATTCTCCAGAAACAGAAGCCAAGCAGAGAGCTAAAAATAGCTAACTGATATATATGCTTAAGTGATCTATCTAATTTGAAGATAGGACATGTAAGTTAAATTAAAAGACAAAAAAAAGCCATCACATGTGTTCTTGTACTTTAGAGATAAATGACTAACATATATGGAAAGAATTTTACTATTAAAAGTTTTGCTGATAATTTAATGGTTCAAGCAACATATGATTTTTTTCTCCTTACGTGTTAATCTGATTTCCTCAAGTCTCTTTTTGCCTGTCTAGACAGAGTATAAGTCCTCAAACCAACAGATGGAGACACAAATAAAGTAAAGCTCTTTTAATGTTATCTTCCTTTCCCCATCTTATCAAAAAGCCTAGCTGGTTAGTTATATTCATTTAAGACCCAATGCAGTGGGGATTTTGAGAATTCACGACTTCCACTGTCCTGTACACCATGTGGCATTAATCCAATAGAACAGGAGTTCTCAAACTGGGGTCTGGACCCCTCAGGGGATCATGATGTTATTACATGGGGGGTTGTGAGCTGGGAGCCTCCACCCCAAACCCTGCTTTGCATCCAACATTTATAATGGTGTTAAACATATTAAAAAGTATTTTTAATTTATAAGGGGGGTTGCACTCAGAGGCTTGCTGTTTGAAAGGGGCCACCAGTACAAAAGTTTGAGAACCACTGCCTTAGAAACTTCCTGAAAAATAAATAAAAGGAAGTGTCCAATATATTTTAAAAAAATCAGATTCTGTCTTGGATATAAACAATAGAATTAGCTTTTAATTACATTTGACATTGAGATTTATCATTTGTATTGTGCAATACAACCAAGGAGGCTGCCATCTGCCTCCTGAACAGATTGCATTCAGTGTTGTTCTAGCTGTGTCAGTCCCATGATATTAGAGAGACAAGGTGGGAAAGGTAATATCTTTTACTGGACCAGCTCCTGTTGGTGAGAGAGACAAACTTTCAAGCCACACACAACTCTTCTTCAGGTCTCTATGGAGCTTGAAAGCTTGTCCCTCTCACCAACGGACATTGGTCCAACAAAATAAATTACTTCATCCACCTTGTCTCAATGAACAGGTTCTCAGAGATGGGAAGAAACTCAGATTTCTAGGGAATGCTTTGAATTCTGGGTTTTATGTAGGGTTGGGTTTGTTTGTTTTTTTGTGAGGGGACAAGTTTCAACATGTATTTATAATATTCTTGTGTATATTTAATTAAAACATTTGAACAGGAAGAAAACGTGCACTTCCAATACCCCTTAAGAAATAATATGAGTACTTAAGCCAGTTGGAGTTGGTTTGGATCATGCCCATAGCTTCCACAGCAATGTAGGAGTTTGAAAATGGGAAAGCAACTGCTTTAGAATTGGCAGCTTGGTGCTCTCAGGGAAGGGAGGCACTCTAGAAGTATCACCTTTCCTCCTCGGTCATAACTCTCTTCAACCATAACCTGCCTCTCTTGAATTGTTCCCCCTTTTTTCCCTCATTCAGATAACACCAATTAACATAATGGGTACAGAGATAGTGGGTGTGAGAGTATGTGTGTGCGCTTGCATGCCTGTGTTTCATCAATAAGCTGTCAGCTGTGTACCGTTGTCACCATCTGTCTCCTTGAGATTGGTTTGCAGCAATATGCTTAGGGCTAAAACTTAAGAACACTGTAAGAGGGTAAGCCATGAGGGGTCATGCAGGTACCCATAGTAGTCCCGCTGACTTGAAGGTATATAAACACCATCCTGGCCACTATGGAGGTAGAAGCCCTCTACCCCAACATTCCACACAAAGATGAACTACAAGCCGTCAGGAGCAGTATCTCCGATAATGTCATGGCAAACCTGGCGGCTGAACTTTGTGACTTTGTCCTCACCCATAACTATTTCACATTTGGGGACAATGTATACCTTCAAATCAGTGGCACTGCTATGGGTACCCGCATGGCCTTTTTTTATGGCTGACTTAGAACAACGCTTCCTCAGCTCTCGTCCCCTTACACCCCTGTTCTACTTGCGCTACATTGATGACATCTTCATTATCTGGACCCATGAGAAGGAGGCCCTTGCGGAATTCTACCAAGATTTCAACGATTTCCACCCTACCATCAACCTCAGCCTGGACCAGTCCACACAAGAGGTCCACTTCCTCGACACTTCCTCGACAGTGCTAATAAGCGATGGTCACATAAACACCACCCCATACTGGAAGCCTACTGACGACTATACTTACCTACTTGCCTCCAGCTTTCATTCAGACCACATCACACGATCCACTGCCTACAGTCAAGCTCTAAGATACAACCGCATTTGCTCTGATCCCTCAGACAGAGACAAACACCTACAGAATCTCTATCAAGCATTCTTAAAACTGCAGTACTCACCTGGTGAAGTGAAGAAACAGATTGACAGAGCCAGAAGGGTACAGAGAAGTCACCTACTACAAGACAGGCCCAACAAAGAAAGTAACAGAACACCACAAGCCATCACCTACAGCCCCCAACTAAAACCTCTCCAGCGCATCATCAAAGATCTACAACCTATCCCAAAGGACGATCCCTCACTCTCACAGACCTTGGGAGACAGGCCAGTCCCTGCTCACAGACATCCCCCCAACCTGAAGCAAATACTCACCAGCAACTACACACTACACAACAAAAACACCAACCCAGGACCACACCCTGCTACAAAGCCCGTTGCCAACTCTGTCTACACATCTATTCAAGGGACACCATCATAGGACCTAACCACATCAGCTACACCATCAAGGGCTCCTTCACCTGCACATCTACCAATGTGATATATGCCATCATGTGCCAGCAATGCCCTTCTGCCATGTACATTGGCCAAACCAGACAGTCTCCATGCAAAAGAATAAATGGACACAATTCTGACATCAGGAATCATAACATTCACAAACGAGTAGGAGAACACTTCAATCTCTCTGGTCACTCAATAACAGACCTAAAAGTGGCAATTTTTCAACAAAAAAACTTCAAAAATAGACTCCAACGTGAAGCTGCTGAACTTGAATTAATTTGCAAACTGGATACCATAAGATTAGGCCTGAATAGAGACTGAGAGTGATTGGGTCATTACAAACCTAAACTTAATTTCCCTAATACTAATTTCTCCCTACTGTTACTCACACCTTCTTGTCAACTGTCTGTAATGGGCCACTCTCTTACCACTTCAAAAGTTATTCTTCCTCCTTTGGTATCCTGCTGTTAATTGATTTATCTCATTAGACTGACCTCACACTTGGTAAAGCAACCCCCATCCTTTCATGTATTTATACCTGCTCCTGTATTTTCACTCCATGCATCTGATGAAGTGGTTTCTAATCCACGAAAGTTTATGCCCAAATAAATTTGTTAGTCTCTAAGGTGCCAGAAGGACTCCTCGTTATTTTTGCTGTTACAGACTATCACTGCTACCACTCTGAAACCTATCACTATGTAAGAGCGTACACTCGCCACTAAGGGACCTTCTTGTGTCTGGGGCTGGGGATTAGCTCTTACTCATTCTGGTGACCCCTCCTGGAAATTGCTAACACTGTGGCCTCTCGCTCTGGGATTTAGGATGATCCCTCTTCGTGACTTAGTGCTCCAGCCACGTCTTCCCCTTCTGGGGTGTCAAAGTCCCACTGGACAAGTTGTCCATATGCCAGACCAGAACGTTGCCTGACACAAGCCCAGATCCAGTGCCACTTTCATAGGGGCTGGTAAGAGAACCCAGGCCCACCCATTCTATGGGTTCTAGCCCAGGGACCCTATACCTAGCAACCATGGTCTACTCAGTCTGAGCCCCTGTTGCTATTTCCCTGGGCTCCTTCCTTAGGGCTGCCAGGTGTCTGGTTTTGACCGACACCTGCAGAAAAGGACCTAGGGGTTACAGTGGATGAGAAGCTGGATATGAGTCAACAGTGTGCCCTTGTTGCCAAGAAGACCAATGGCATTTTCGGCTGTATAAGTAGGGGCTTTGCCAGCAGATCGAGGGAGGTGATCGTTCCCCTCTATTCAACATTGGTGAGGCCTCATTTGGAGTACTGTGTCCAGTTTTGGGCCCCACACTACAAGAAGGATGTGGAAAAATTGGAAACCTTCCAGTGGAGGGCAACAAAAATGATTAGGGGACTGGACCACATTACTTATGAGGAGAAGCTGAGGGAACTGGGATTGTTTAGTCTGCAGAAGAGAAGAATGAGTGGGGATTTGATAGCTGCTTTCAACTACTTGAAAGGGGGTTCCAAAGAGGATGGATCTAGACTGTTCTCAGAGGTAGGAGATGACAGAACGAGGAGTAATGGTCTCAAGTTGCAGTGGGGGAGGATAAGGTTGGATATTAGGAAAAACTTTTTTACTAGGAGGGTGGTGAAACACTGGAATGCGTTACCTAGGGAGGATGTGGAATCTCCTTCCTTAGAAGTTTTTAAGGTCAGGCTTGACAAAGCCCTGGCTGGGATGATTTAGTTGGGGATTGGTCTTGCTTTGAGCAGGGGGTTGGACTAGATGACCTCCTGAGGTCCCTTCCAACCCTGATATTCTATGATTCTATGAAAAGAGACCCTGGCAGCTCCAGTCAGCACTGCTGACCAGTCTGGTCAGCAGTGTTGCGGGTCTAAGGCAGGCTAGTTCCTACCTGTCCTGGCACTGTGCTGCATCCTGGAAGCGGTCAGCAGGTCTGGCTCCTAGGTGGGGGAGCCACGGGGCTCCATGCACCGCCCCCACCCCTAGCACCGGCTCCTCACTCCCATAGGCCGGGAATCACAGTCATTGGGAGCTGGGGGGGGGGCGGGGCGGGCAGTGCATGCGAGTGAGAGCAGCACGCAGAGCCTCCTGCCCTGCCCCCACCAGCCTAGGAGCTGGACCTGCTGGCCACTTCCGGGATGCAGCGCAGTGCTAGGACAAGCAGGGAGTCTGCCTTAGCCCTGCTGCACCACTGACCATGAGTGCCTGTGGTAAGCCCGCACCCCAATCCTGAGCTCCTGAAACCCAGAGCCCCCCCCTGTACCCCAAACTTCTCATCCCTGGCCCCACCTCATTACCTGCACCCCCAGCTGGAGCCCTCACACCTCCACCTCAACCCCCTGTCCCATCCCAGAGCCTCCTCCCACATCCTGAACCCCTCATCCCCAGCCCCACGCCAGAGCCCACCCCCCTACTGCACCCCAACCCCTTGCCTCAATCTCCAGCCTCCTCCCGCACTCTGAATCCTTTGGCCCCACCCCAAAGACTGGAGCCCCTTCCTGCACTCCAAACCCTTCATCCCCAGCCACACCCCGAAGCCCGCACCCCCAGCCAGAGCCCGCACCCCCCCACACACCTCAGCCCCCTGCCCCAGCCTGAAGCCCCCTCCCACAGACTGAATCCCTCATTTTTGGTCCCACTCCAGAGCCTGCACCCCAACACCCACTCCCAGCCCAGTGAATGTAAATGAGGGTGGGGGAGAGTGAGCCACCAAGGGGGGGGGGATATAGTGAGTGGTGGGTGGGGCCTCTGAACGGGTGGGACAAGAGGCATTGCTTTGGGGAAGGGGCAGGGCTAGGGTGTTTGGTTTTGTGCGATTAGAAAGCTGACAACCCTATCCTTCCAACATCACTTCTCTATCTTTTACCCCTCTTCTGGATTCACCAATCAAGCTTCCTCTGCTCCCAATGGCTAATTCACCCCTCTAGACTTCTCACCAGACTCTAGTCCAGGGCAGGATTCCAGGGCTTACTTTCCCCATAGAACTCCTCTTTGCCCCTCGCCAAATGTCCTTCTCTCTAGGGCAGTGGTGCCCAAAATTTTCCTGTCACCTACTCCTTACCAGTAATGGAATCTCTACACAGTTCCCCAGCATCACAGCACAGTTGGATCAGCAGAGGAGCTTGGGCTGATGGCAAAGCTGGGGTCAGAAGTGGGGACGGGGAAGGAGCTGGGGCTAGAGGCAGAGCTGGGCTGTGGGCAGAGCAGAATGGAGCTGGGGATGGAGCTGGGCTGTGGACAGAGCAGGAGGCAGAGAGGAGCTGTAGCTGGGGCTAGAGCAGGGCTGGGTGGCATTCCCTCCCTGCCCCCCATGGAGGCTGGCCCGCGTCCAAGCCACATGCCCCCCCAAACATTCCTCCACACATCCCTAGGTGGACATGCTCCACAATTTGGGGATCACTGCCCTATGGAGTAACTCAAGAGCTACTTCTGCTCTCAACTTCCTGGATTTATATAAGGAGAGCATGCTGTGCAGCATCTTCAGTCAGACTTTACCGATTCCTGGCCCTCCTCCAGGTGCAGCCTATAAGGTTAATTGACCCATTTTAACCTGGTCAGGCCACGTGTGGGATGGACACTGCATCACAAACATTTATACTGCAGTTGGTGCGGAATGCAGCTGCTTACTTATTAAACAGCTTTTGTGGTGCACGACAAATTACCTCTGTGTTTTGCAGTAGATTCACATTTGTTTATGGGTACTATTTAATTGTTGGTTTTTATTTATAAAGACTGGTTAGCACAGAGCTGGTTTAAGCAAAGATTTAAATATGTGGTGTAAATTGGAATAGGACAGTGAACAAATTCTAACATATTCCAAAACTCTAGTGCAGACATCAGTGATAAGCTGGTCAAATTGAAACCCAGTGGGAGAGCACAGGCTTAGTACATGTTAATCTCTACACTGACTTGTCCACTCTACTGCTTTAGGACATTTTAGTCAACACCTTATAACATACCTTTAAATCCTAGTCAAAGCAAGGCCATAGATGCCCCCCTTCTCTCCTTGTGATACCTTGACAGTTGTGTTCAATTGGGGTTTTTCACCTGAAATCTCTTGGTGTAAATGCCAGCTCATTTTCAGTGGGGGTCAGCAATGGTGGAACTTACTACCCACAAGTGGTCTGGCAGAACCTAGATTTGTTGACCTGTCAATGCAAGGCCTATTGGTTTCCCTGTCTTTTTCCCATCTGTGTTGTCAATGGAAGGAAACGTTTTTTGTTGGATCAGGAGATTCTTTTGTACATATTGATCCATTCGTAACTTTCTATTTTATGTATAAAATATGTAATGCCTGAGAGTGTTGTCTCAATGTCTCCAGAAATTCTGCATGGAGATTAAAGGGAACTCATATTCCACTGTGTAGTAAGCAGTCTAAATCACAATTTCTAGCCCCAATATGGGATTAATAGTTGCGTATGTGCACAAATCTGAACTGCTTATGTCATATTTGAACATCATCAGTATGTGGACTTTCGTGAGAATTTACTCATTTTCCAAGAGCCCAAACTCCTCCCTGTAAAATATTTGAGATTTTATATAATCATTTATTGATTTGTTTTTCATATATTAGGCCTTGAGCTTGCAGTGGGTTTCAAGAGTTCATGCTGTTTCAGCTGCGTTGAGTCCTACTAAAATTACCCAGACAGTGAATTACTCCCCAAATTCCATTGGGAGCAAAAAGATGTGGAAGAACTGCAACTAGGAAGTGTCTGAGAGTCACAATGCCTCCCACAGTTATTGCTGAGGTGATTCAGTTTATACACTATCCCTTGAACAGGGCATCTGCCTAAATTTGGAATCTCTAGCATTCCACTTTTTAAAGTGACTTCCACACCTTTAAGGCATTAAGAAACATGAAAAAAGTGAGTTTACCACAATTTCTAAAGGCTTATTCATGCCACGTAAATGCCATTCCAAGAACAATAATGTATTGTAGTTGCGTATATCCAAACATATCTTCCTTCTCCTCAGTATCCTATGACCAGGTAACTACATTCTAGAAAGAGTCAAAACAACAAGTTATGGATACTCATGTCTGTATAGAAGTCCTATAATTTTCTAGGTTCCAGTGATTAGTACCCATTTTTACAGAATCTCTGAGACTTTAAGGGATTTTGTAGGTAATATTAAATTCCCCCCAAATTATTGTTTTTAAAATACAATGTCATATAGCAAGCTTCACTACAATCAATGGAAACAAAATGTTACCCAATTGGAACTATAACATACCATTATAAAAATAGTTTAATCGATTCTCATAAGCAGATTTTAATGGAAAGGTATTTGGTGTTTACTGACAATCTTAATCTCTATTAATCTAAAAATGAAAAAAAAAACATTGCATTGCAATCATAAAAAAAGGGGATTTATTTTAAACTGTTAACTAGATCCCAAATGTCAACACAACCAAAGGGCATCCTATTTTTAAAACCACCAATACAGCCTGGAACATGTACATGGGTTAGAAAAAGTAATGGTTTTGTCTAGGAAAGTTAATCATGGTTACATCTAAGCATAATGTGAAAAGAAGACTTGGGGCAGGAGATTAATGACAGGCACTCAGATACAACAGAATATGATCTGAGGAGAAAGTTCTTAACGCACTCAAAACCGACTTCACCAAATAAAGACATCCTGCCAGAGAAGCATATTGTATCATGGAACAGGCCACCCAAATACCCTGAGAAAATTTGCTTCAATACACAAAGAAGAAAACCTTCTCCAACTGCACATCCCTAGTTGTCACCTGCCACCCCAACTGAACCCGTACAGGGTATTGTCAAACAGCTACAGCCCGTACTCAATGGGGACCCCATCCTGAAAGAAACCTTTCCTGAACCTCCACTTCTGGCCTTCAACCAACCCCCCAACCTCTGCAAGCTCAACAAATGAAGCAAGCCCCACACAGACCATGACACCAACTCAAAGCAGCACCTGACCCTGTCAGAACAACCGGTGCAAAACCTGTAGACATAGCTCCATTGTTACAATGATCAACACTGCCCACAGCACACTTTTAAGATTCATGGATCCTACATATCATGGCGCCTGTCACAACATATCGTGTACCTCATCCAGTGCGCTAAATGTCCCGATAACTATGTGGGTGAAATCAGACAACCACTACACTCTCAAATGAACTCACCCAGGAAAATGATAAAAGACAAGAACACCCTATCACCTGTGGGTGAACACTTTTCAAAAAGCAATCACTGTACATCTGACCTATCAGTCCTCCTCTTCAAAGGAAACCTGCACAACACTTTCAAAAGATAAGCGTGAGAGCTTAAATTCGTAACTCCCCTAGACACTAAAAATCATGGATTGAACAGATACATTGGATTTGTGGCTTATTACAACAATCTGTAACCCACCAACTCCTCTCTTCCTTTTTTATCCTATGACTCTAGAGTTGTTAATGGGCCATTCTATCTTGAAAGGTCCCCTTAGAATATGTGCTAACTGCTTATGCTAAAAGAACAGGAGAACTTGTGGCACCTTAGAGACTAACACATTTACTAGAGCATAAGCTTTCTTGGGCTACAGCCCACTTTATCAGATGCATAGAATGGAACATATAGTAAGAAGATTAAGAAGATATATATATATATATATATACATATATATACACACACATACAGAGAAGGTGGAAGTTGCCATACAAACTGTAAGAGGCTAATTAACTAAACAATCTGTTCCATCTTGTATTTAGCTGTGATGCTCAAAATACCATTCTAAGACCTGAAGAAGAGCTCTGTGTGGGCTGAAAGCTTGTCTCTTTCATCCACAGGAGTTGGTTCAATAAAAGATATTACCTCACCCACCTTATCTCTATTATATATACATAAACTCCTCCCACCAAACCATAGGCATGTGGTGTTTTACTCCAATATTATAAGGTATGATACAGGTATTGTGGCTCAGCTGGTGCAACAGTGCAGTAGTGTGAAAGCATACAGCATTTCCCCTCCCACCAAATGTAATATAAATTGCTCATAGAGGCAAATATGGATGTAGTAGAGTTTTGCTTTTTTGGATATTTTGATGGTAATATCTAGTTACAATGAATCTGGATCACAAGGACAATGATGTAAAATTTCTATATGTTTACAAATTTGAAAGCTAGACATGTTCACCACTGAGACCATTATAGTAATGATATATTAAACTTCTTTTTTTTTTCTCACAAGCTACTTATTTACCCTGTAATTAAGAAAAGGGCATGTATTCAGTTCTCTTTAGATGAATCTGCTGACTTAAAGTGAGAGCAGTGAAGATCTATGAGGCCTTGAATAAAAGAAGAACAAGTCCAGATTTGAGAGAGAAGAGGTGAAAGAGCTAAATCGATCTCCATTGATTTTCTTCAATCCCCCTGAAAGAGATTAGAACTGGCATGCCAGTGCCCACTATTACTAGTAGTAGTGTTTAACTTGCTTGGTATGTTTAATGCATCTAAATGGTACCCTTTGTTAACTGGTTATTCTGCAAAGGTTAGACTGAAGCAAATATGCCAGTGAATGACTCACATTAGACAAAACGTTTCAAGCAAACATCTTAACCTTACCAAGGGCTGGGTTTATTTATAACGAGAAGCCTATGTGTTTCTGACAATGAAGATGTACAATTGTTGGTTCACACAGAAACCTGTGCAATGATTTCCCTGAACACTTGTAGAAAAAGAGTAGCTTGCAGCAGAGAAGAAACAAAAAAATAGTAAGTCTTGCAATTAACCAAAATATCTGCCAAAACACTACACAATTTATATCAATGCAAATAAAATGTACTAAAAGATACCAAGATTAATTTCAGACAATTCTGGGGGGCTGGATGGTGCCCGGCCCTTATGTCCAATGGGAGGGGAGAGAGAGTAAGGACTTCACCCCTTGTGTAGTATATGAAAGGACCAAAGAGAATTGCACTCTCATTGTTCTCTCGGGGGTCACTGGTGTCTCTATAGAGGTGAGGAGATGCAAAGGTAGGCAGAGCCATAGCTCCATTTCCTCCATGAGCCAGCCAGCAGGGATGACTGGATGGGGTGAGGGAGGAGGGTGCATCACCTCAAGAGAGTCTAATGGTGACAACCCTGTGAAGTGGAAGAAGGGGGCTATGAATAAAGTAATAAGTCACCGGTTTCTGTTATCACCTAGCGTTTGGGAGCTGGAGCCTGTCACGGCAGGAGAATTGTGACAGCTGCTGGGAAGAAGAGGGTTTATGGGAAAGCAGGGCTATAGAAGACAACTCCAAAGATTCAGATAAGCATCAGTTTTGGATAGCCATCCACATCTTGGTGCATATGTGAAATAACTTGAATGTTTGGAAGTTTGAATATCACTTTTTTAATTTAAAAAAGTCCCCATTTTTCCCCACTCAAAGTGCTTCTGTTTGAATCTTTCAGTCACATCCAGAAATATTTGTGTCATTTCTATGTTTCCCAGTGAAAAAGAACAGGGCTCCTGTATGCAAAGATGTCTCTAACTTAGTGTGTTACATCAGTGAGGTCATGTGCTGCATGCCCCTAATGTTAGCATGCTGTAAGTAGCAGTACCTGCTCAAACAATAATTTGTTTTTATCATATCTCACTGACTGAAGACTTCTCTGAATCCCTGATGTTTTCGGCTTTTGCAATGGAATTAAACCTGCATTTTAATCCATGGCAGCAGCCAAGCTTCACATCAAGGCCGGGTTAAGAATCAGGTCAATATTTCCCTTTTATCACAAGACTGTGCAGAATTTTATGCTTTTAAAATATGCAGAAAATAAACCTTCTATCCTACATATCATTCTAAAATATAATAGAAAATGTCTTGATAACTGCTTTACTAATCTCATAGATCAGCATTTTCATATTTATGAAATTAATGAAATTAACTTTTATGTATTATATGAAAGCCACAGAGCAAAAAGGATTGGGGCTTTATTCACAAATGTGAGCCACTAACTACTAGTTGAGAGTACAGCAGGAAAAATGGTTCCTTTTGGCCAATATGCAAATCTGTACTTAATTCAAGTGGAATTAGGTGCTAATTGCATTGTGTACCATTTTTTGAGCAGAGTGCACTAATATGGTTTCATTTACTTAGCACCTTACCTTTCAAGTTCTCTGTGAAGATTAACAGCAATTTTTAACATAAAGTAGAAATACTACATTTATGACATCTCTGTTTTACATTAAATTTTCATAAACTGTGTAATGTAACTGATTGCACTTGTTTTAATTCTATGCCAAAAGAGATGAAAAATTAATAGGACAAATTCACTGGTTTGTAAGAGTACATCTTACTGAATTTTACATAAGTATAGAATTTATCAGAATAAAGCGATCCTTAAACGTTATCTAGTTTTAAGCCAAACCTATTTTTAAAGATCAGATTGCAAAGCTGAAGCACACCTATTATATAGCAACATTGTCTTTGCATATATTTATTCTAGAGCTGTTGATTAATCACAGTTAACTCACGTGATTAATTTTAAAAAAATCATGATTAATTGCAGTTTTCATTGCACTGTTAAGCAATAGAATACCAATTGAAATTTATTAAATATTTTTGGATATTTTTCTACATTTTCAAATATATTGATTTCAATTACAACACAGAATACAGAATGTACACACTTCTATATTATTTATTATTACAAATATTTGCACTGTAAAATAATAAACAAAAGAAATAGTATTTTTAAATTTACATCATACAAGTACTGTACCTCAATCTTTTAATCATGAAAGTGCAATTTACAAATGTAGATTTTTTTGGTTACATAACTGCACGCCAGAACAAAACAACGTAAAACATTAGAGTCTACACGTCCACTCAGTCCCACTTCTTGCTCGGCCAATCGCTAAGACAAACAAGTTTACGAGAGATAATGTTGCCTGCTTCTTATTTACAAAGTTACCTGAAAGTGAGAACAGGCGTTCACATTGCACCATTGTAGCAGGCATCGCAAGGTATTTACATGCCAGATAGGCTAAACATTTGTATGCCCCTGCATGCTTCAGCCACCATTCCAGAGGACCTGCTTCCATGCTGATGATGCTTGTTAAAAAAAGAATGTGTTAATTAAATTTGTGACTGAACTGCTTGGGGGAGAGTTTATGTCTCCTGCTCTGTTTTATATGCATTCTGCCATATATTTCATATTATTGCAGTCTCAGATGATGACCCAGCCCATGTTGTTCATTTTAAGAACACCTTCACTGCAGATTTGACAAAACGCAAAGAAGGTACCAATGTGAGATTTCTTAAGAGAGCTACAGCACTTGACCCAAGGTTTAAGAATCTGAAGTGCCTTCCAAAATCTGAGAGGGACAAGGTGTGGCACGTTCTTTTAGAAGTCTTAAAAGAGCAACGCTCCAGTGTGGAAACTACAGAACCTGAACCACCAAAAAAGAAAATCAACCTTCTGCTGGTGGCATCTGACTCGGATGATGAAAATGAATATGCATCGGTCCGCACTGCTGTGGATTGTTATTGAGCAAAACCCATTATCAGCTTGGACGCATGTCCTCAGGAATGGTGGGTAAAGCATGAAGGAACATATGAATCTTTAGCACATCTGGCACATAAATATGTTGTGATGCTGGTAAAACAGTCCCATGCGAAAGCCTATTCTCACTTTCAGGTGACATTGTAAACAAGAAGCGGGCAGCATTATCTCCTGCAAATGTAAACAAACTTGTTTGTCTGAGTGATTGGCTGAACAAGAAGTAGGACTGAGTGGATTTGTAGGGTCTAAAGTTTCCACTGTTTTATTTTTCAATGCAGTTATTTTTTGTACATAATTCTACCTTTGTAAGTTCGACTTTCATTATAAAGAGATTGCACTACAGTACTTGTATTAGGTGAATTGAAAAATACTATTTCTTTTGGTATTTACAGTGAAAATATTTGTAATAAAAATAAATATAAAGTAAGGACTATATACTTTGTATTCTGTGTTGTAATTGAAATCAATATACTTTAAAATGTAGAACACATCCAAAATATTTAAATAAATGGGATTCTATTATTGCTTAACAGTGCGATTAATCACGCGTTTAATCGTGATAAATTTTTTAATCGCTTTACAGCCCTAATGTATTCCTATTCTATTATACCCAGAGTTCCCCTCACTACTGTAATTATAATATCACTGAAGAGAAAACCCACAAGGTGACAATTCAAATAAATCCCATTCATGTCAGCAGTGACTAAAAGGTGATATGTCTACTCTGACTATCCTGCTGATTGTTTGATGGCCTTAATACCACGAAGTAAATTCCTAGGGGAGAACTGTCAAATCACCAAAATCACAACTGTAATTGGCACAATTATTACCTCAATTTTTTTGGATTTACTTATCGCTGTAGCTCCATTGCTGTGCATGGCACTTTACTGGTATAAGGTCACAAGGACCTCATTGTGAGATGACTGTAACATGACAGATAACAACATAGAATGACAACAGACTGTAGATAGTGAAATAGGACAATTGACAGCCTGAGAAGAAACTTCAATTCTGAACTGGAGGGTAAGAGGGTAATACAGTACAATAGAGGTGCAGTGTATAGGGTAAGCTTACATTTGCTTTGCTCATGCTGGACATGTTCCAGGCTCTAATTCAGCAAAATACTTAAGCACATGCCTAATTATAAGCACTGTGAAATACTAATACACTGGGTCTACTTGCCTGCTTAAGGTTAGGCACAGAGTTAAATACTTTCTGAACTAGGAACACGGAAAGGACTGTAGGCTTTGATTCAGCTAAAGAACATGCTTAATTTTAAGCATGTTCTGAAGCCCATCTGTCATGGGATCTGTCATGACTATTCACCACTGGGGCACCTCCTCATGACTTATCTGAGGATTAACTCTCAACCAGACTGACAACCCCTCCTTTGGTTACTGGCTCCAGGGTATCTCTGTCTCTCTCTGCACTCATTTTCTCCTTCTTCATGACTCAGGATGCTCCCTATTCGTGGCTTGGCCCTCCAGCCAGGTCACTATAGTTTTCCTCTTCTAGGGTATCAAAGTAGCTATGAACAACTGTCTCAGACATATTTCAACTCCACTGCCTTGACTGTGCTACTTCCCCAGTGGCTGGTAGAAGAACTAGGGCCCACCCACTACTCCAGGGTCCAGGGTCTCTGGGACTAGCAGTCCAGGGTCTCTGGGACTAGCACACACAGTCTACGCAATCCAGGACCCTGTTACTGTTTCCCTGGATTCTTTTCTATCTTCCTTCCCTATCTCCTGCCTCCTCCTCTGTTCCCCTTTGTTTTCTAGACTAGAGCCCTTACACCAACTCAGCTTTGTCTGACGAGAGCTCTCCTCCAGGAGTATCCCCAAGGGGCTGTTTCCGCCTCTTTACACTGCTACAGTGGAGTAAACAAGTCTTTGTGTAGCTGAGACTGAAGACCCGTAAATCTAGAGCACAGCTGTTAAAAGAGAGAAATATTTAATGAAAGTTTAGTTTGTTTTTTTTAATCTAGATTTTGATGGAAAATTTAATCAAACTTTGAAAAACGTCACCAATTCTAGTCTTGAGAGGCCATAAATTGACGTCACTGCATACAGGAGAAGGAGTGTGTTATACCAGCTTAGACTCACCTGTGAATTTGGCCCCAAACATCAAAGACCTGTAGTACTAGTGCACCCTGCTGATTATCCATATTGTGCAAGAGATCCTGAGTCAGGGATAACTTTGAATCTAATATTGCAAACATATGCTAGATTAAGGTACTGTTTTCAGAACATGGAAAGAACCAACGGGTATCACTGGAATTTGAGGGCACATATCTGAACTTCTACATACATATGTGAAAGTTCTTCCAGATGTTCATTTACCATAGTCAGCAGCTGTCTTCACTTGACTGGCATGTTCCTTGTTAAGATAGTAATTTTTATAACACTGGTTTCAGAGCAGCAGCCGTGTTAGTTTGTATCCGCAAAAAGAACAGGAGGACTTGTGGCACCTTAGAGACTAACAAATTTATTAGAGCATAAGCTTTCGTGGGCTACAGCTCACTTCGCTGGATGCATAGAATGGAACATATAGTAAAAAGATACATATATACATACAGAGAAGGTGGAAGTTGCCATACAAACTGTATGAGGCTAATTAATTAAGATGAGCTATTATCAGCAGGAGAAAAAAAACATTTGTAGTGATAATCAAGATGGCTCACCTTCTTGCCAACTGTCTAAATGGGCCATCTTGATTACCACTACAAAAGTTTTTTGCCACAAATACTCCTGTTCTTTTTATAACACTGTTACTGAACTTTGTAGGCAGACTTTTATTTTTTGGCGGGGGGTCTTTTCTGCCTGTTTTCTTCCTTCTTTATCTTTTAAAAAAGTCAAATATTTTATCCTTTCCTGCTTATTAATTCTAGTCCAGTGAGACTAAAGAAAATGGCACAGCTAATAAAATCATAAGTTCATTAGTCTCAGTGGCTGACACAATTTTATAAGAGCTAGCCCTTCAATAGATCTGTAAATCCATCCAGTAACATCTTCCCCTTTCAGTGTCCTAACTTCTTGTATTATAGTTTGCATTCATTGTGTCATCAGTGGTGGGTTTTTATTTAATTTACATGTCAAGAAGGTCACTAGATTGACAGCATGGGAAACTGAAGGCTTAGCCACAGAACAGATACATGAGAACCAGTAGTGCAGATTTCTCCACAATGGCCCATCTTATACTCAGCCCTCCTCCGGTGTAGTACAGTGTCCTTGACCTTTAAACCCTTGTTCTCCACTCTGCAGATTCCACTCATAGGTCTAACTGTAGCAGTGGTTTCCATGATATGGACTTTTGTGCACAAGGGGTCTAATTCAAAACCCCTAGGGGCACAGTGAAGTTCATGAAATTCTTGAATTACTTCAAAGGCTATTGAATCAGACCATAGGACCTTGACTGACACCATCAAACCATCTTGCATAAGCCACCAAATAGCCACCAATGGTAACTAGTTTTGATTATTATGCAACTGGAGTTCAAAATTATAAGTAACTTAAAAAATAAAAACTGCATAAATTGTTGTCCATTGTGTGAGCCATCCAGTGACCGTTCAAACCACCAACATCATTAGATCTTGTTCTCTAAAAATCGTGAGCACTATCCTACTTGTTTACATCTTGTCACCTGTTTGGTCTTGTCATTAAGATAGATTGTAAACTCTTGAGGACAAGACTGTCTTTTTACTACATGTTTCAGAGGGGTAGCCGTGTTAGTCTGTATCAGCAAAAACAACGAGGAGTCCTTGTGGCACCTCAAAGACTAACAAATTGATTTGGGCATAAGCTTTCGTGGGCTATAACCCACTTCATCAGATGCCCATAAAAGCTTATGCCCAAATCAATTTGTTAGTCTCTAAGGGTATGTCTACACTATGAAATTAGATCGATCTTATAGAAGTCGATTTTTAGAAATCGATTTTATACATTTAATTGCGTATTTCCACACTAAGCGCATTAAGTCAGTGTGTTCACAGTACCGTGGCTAGCATCGACTTTTGGAGCGCTGCACTGTGGGTAGCTATCCCACAGTTTCCACAGTCTCCGCTGCCCATTGGAATTCTGGGTTGAGCTCCCAGTGCCTGATGGGGCAAAAACATTGTCGCGAGTGGTTTTGGGTACATTTTGTCAGTCGCCCCTCCCACCGTGAAAGCAACAGCAGACAATCGTTTCACGACTTTTTTTCGTGCAGACGCCATACTGCTGTCAGCAGACGGTGCAGTAGGACTGCTAACCGTCATTGTCATCCACCGCTTCCTCTGCAACTCTGCTCTGCTGCTTGTCTCAATAGTGAATTTCTCCATGTTGTCTGTCATGTGCTCCCGGGTACATGTGTTCTTCCTCAGGAAATGTGTGCATTGCTAACCGTCATCCTCCACTGCTTCCGCTGCAACTCTGCTCTCCTGCTCTCCTGGTGCCATGAATCCACCTCGCAGGTCCTCTCGTTGTTCTGTATAAATATCTATTCTTGTGGCATCCGTCGTCATCCACCGCTTCTGCTGCAACTCTGCTCTCCTGAAGAAGCCATACCATGGCAATCATGGAGCCCAGTCAGCTCACAGCTGCCATTGTGAGCATTGCAAACACCTCGCGCATTATCCTGCAGTATGTGAAGAACCTGCAAAAGCAGGGGAAGAGGCGACGACAGCGCAGTCATGATAGTGATGGGGACATGGACACAGATTTCTCTCAAAGCACGGGCCCTGGCGATTTGGACATCATGGTGGTAATGGGGCAGGTTCATGCCATGGAAAGCTGATTCTGGGCCCGGGAAACAAGCACAGACTGGTGGGACCACATAGTGTTGCAGGTCTGGGATGATGAAACTTTCGCATGCGTAAGGGCACTTTCATGGAACTTTGTGACTTGCTTTCCCCTGCCCTGAAGCACAAGAATACCAAGATGAGAGCAGCCCTCACAGTTGAGAAGCGAGTGGTGATAGCCCTCTGCAAGCTTGCAATGCCAGACAGCTACCAGTCAGTCAGGAATCAATTTGGAGTGGGTAGATCTACTGTGGGGATTGCTGTGATCCAAGTAGCCAACACAATCACTGAGCTGCTGCTATCAAGGGTAGTGACTCTGGGAAATGTGCAGATCATAGTGGATGGCTTTGCTGCAATGGGGTTCCCTAACTGTGGTGGGGAGATAGACAGAATGCATATCCCTTTCTTGGGACCGGACCACCTTGGCAGCCAGTACATAAACCGCAAGGGGTACTTTTCAATGATGCTACAAGCACTGGTGGATCACAAGGGATGTTTCACCGACATCAATGTGGGATGGCCGGGAAAGGTACATGATGCTCGCATCTTCAGGAACTCTGGTCTGTTTGAACAGCTGCTTACTTCCCAGACCAGAAAATAACCATTGGGGATGTTGAAATGCCTATAGTTATCCTTGGAGACCCAGCCTACCCCTTAATGCCATGGCTCATGAAGCCATACAGAGGCACCCTGGACGGTAGTAAGGAGCAGTTCAACTATAGGCTGAGCAAGTACAGAATGGTGGTAGAATGTGCCTTTGGATGTTTAAAAGTTCGCTGGCACAGTTTACTGACTAGGTTAGACCTCAGCAAAACCAATATTTCCATTGTTAGTACTGCTTGCTGTGTGCTCCACAATATCTGTGAGAGTAAGGGGGAGACGTTTATGGCGGGGTGGGAGGTTGAGCCAATTATGCACACCCAGACACCAGGGTGATTAGAAGAGCACAGCTGGGTGTCCTGCACATCAGAGGTGCTTTGAAAACCAGTTTCATGACTGGCCAGGCTATGGTATGACAGTTCTGCTCGTTCTGTTTGTTTCTCCTTGATGAAAACCGCCCCCTTGGTTGACTCTACTTCCCTGTAAGCCAGCTAACCTTCCTCCTTCAATCACCGCTTTCAGAGGCAATAAAGCACTGGGAGGGGTGGTGGATGAGGGGAGAAGGGAAGGACAAGGCCACACTACAGTTCAAAACTTATTGAATGCCAGCCTTCTGTTACTTGGGCAATCCTCTGGAGTGGAGTGGCTGCGTGCCCGAAACCTTCCTGAAGCTCCACCAGACGCCTGAGCAACTTAATTTTTTCTTTAATAGTAGTTTTTCCCCATTTTTTTTCAATTATACTGTAAAATGGAAATTTAGTCTTTTTTTTTTCTTTTGGTCTATCACTTTTCCTTGCCCTCATCTTTCTCACTTTTCAGTGACAAAAGAGAAAATACGTGCGTGGGGGAGGATACATGGCCAGGTGGGGGGTAAAGGAAAATTGAAATGTTTTTGAAACTTTAAATTCTTCTATTTTTAAATAAAAGTTTTAAACCAAAAATTGTTCCACAGGCTTTCAAAAAAACAAAAATTACTTCAATTTTTTTCAAATTATGGAAAATGTTTTTTGTGAATTTTTCAACCAGCTCTGATCATGACCCAATTGAAAGTGAACTGCTGTATTTGTGTGATAGTAAAAAGTACATTTAGGATATATAATAGGCTCCCCTGTAAATTTGTACCCTAAATATTTGTCCAGCCCTAGCGTGAATGCACCAATCAATTTAAACCCTGTGCACTCAAAAATGCCTATAAAAGAAAAGAAAATTCATCTTGCTAACATGCAATACTTGAAGTTTAAATGGTGAAAACTTATCCACAAATTAGTGTTCTTGAATGCAACCCACTTATAAGTCACAATGTTGAGCAACAATTCAGAATCTAAAATTAGTCATCAGTACATGACATACAATTAAAACTGACAAAACTCACATTACTTAGCTATTTGCTTTGCAGCGTTCATCTTTTTTCATCACTATCATTAGAATTGTATTTGTTTATTTTGAAATGCCCATTCCATCAGGAAAGAGTGAAATCAATTATTCTCAACACCTGGTGACTGTTTGTTGATTTCTTTTGCCCTCTGTGAGTGCACTGATTTCCTGACATTTTTTTGCCATGCTGGCAGTGTCTCGACAGGGTTGCGAAATTAGTTGCCATTTGTAAGCGCCTTATTTTTAATGTACTATTAGATAGCAATTAAGACATCAATAATGTTTTCTACTATGAAGTCTATTATGCAATTCATTAGTTAAAATATTTAAACACTGATACCACCCAAGCTCCTGGAAAATGTGCTGTAGACATCATTAAGTTACTGTTACAGACTGTAGTTACATTTAAGCTATTTACTATAAAAATCTATGTGATACCTATAAATAGGCTGTGTTAGAAAATAAAATTAATTGTCATTTACCATTTAGAAAAAGTTCAGATCTCAAAAATAACCATCCTGCATAGGACCAACATACCTCCTGTAATGATTCTAATTACTTTGTAGTGTGCACTATTAATAAAGAACTAGGCTACACCATGCACCTATGCTGCACTTACGCACACAGAAAAGAACCTTATATATTACAAATTAACCTCTTTGGAGGATGTACACAGAGAAACTCTTTTCTATCATTTAAAATGAAACAATATTAAGAAAAAGAAATATACTCCACATTTTTAAAGCTAGCATGACTCAAGTATCACATGTCAGTTACATGACAGTAACTGCTAGATCTACTATCTCATGACTCATCACAGAAAGGCAGGTTGTCTGGTGGTTAATGTTACGAGAGAACTGGACTTGACATAACAGCAGCCATTTTGTTTATTCAGCCACCATTATCAGAAAGTGAGAACACTATTTAGTCAGGAATGATTTGGTCTCTGACTAAGCAGACAAAACAGCTGCACTGCTGAAGTGTTGCTAATAAGGATAGATAAAGTGACACATTTATGAGAATGGGAGGGAGTGTGGATTGCTGATCTTGGATCTGGGTGTCTATGACTACGAGTTTCTTGCTGGGAGTTGCTTTGCTGATAACTAACATTATGAGTTATTTACTGATGCTAGGGAAATTGTTAACCCAGTAGGGGTTACTATGAGTAATGTGCTTTGTTTTGAAGAACCTATAAAGAGAGTAGTTAGAGTATGCAATTTGAAGAAGTTTGGAGAGAAAGAGATTTCAACGAGCTAGGAGACTGACATCCAACTCCCCTGTGGCTAGGAGGAAGGCTATCCACCAGAAACCTGCTACTGATCACTTGACACCACCTCAGACTTTGGATAACTATGTCTGGGTACTCTAGACTACCACAATTTTAGAAAAGTGCTTTAGACTCAATAAAAACAAGGATTTTTGCGTGAAAGCATTCCTGTGTGTACCAATCATTTATCGGACAGAAGTGCTTATTTATGTCCTGAAACTTCCTGAAAAAACAGAGATTAGTTACCATAGTTTCAGGTTCAGAAAACCCCAGACAACATGGAACTGTGATTCAGGCCTCCTCAGTTCTAGTCTCATTTTCTGCTGTTACTTTCAATTGACATAGTCCCTTTTATCTTAGAGCTCTTTCCAAACATTAAGAGCCAAATTGTGGCCCCTCTCATCTGCACTGGAGAGGAGTTGCTCACCCAGGTATGCTCACTGAAATTAATGGTATTACTTATGTGAGTAATTGCTCACAAGTAAAAATAAGATTCCGCACTCTAGCTCTGCATAATTAAGGATGGAATTTTCAGATGCATGTAAATGATTTAGGGCTTGTCTATATGGGGAAGTGAAGATGAATTAACTAAACATGTGAAGTTAAAGCACATAAATTATCCTTCAAGGAGGATTAAACTAAAGTAAACTCTGGCCAGTTTATGTCTGAAGGAGAGCATCTACACAGGAGCTTAATGTACTTTACTTTTGCACACTAACTTCATAGCTTTAGTTGATTCCTGTTATCTTTCATGAATGTATGCATGTCCTCAGGAGCATTTGTTCCATTGCATTCCCACAGAGGACAAAAAGCGTGTTAGTTTTAGCTGCATGTGCAGGTAAATTGTGCAGGTAAAAATAATTGAGTTTCTCAATGAAAAATCCACATGACAAACATAGCAACCTCACACTGCAAAATCACCACTGTAATGTTCTAAATATATTGATGTCAATTCCATACCCCCTTCAAAACCAAACAATGTATAGGGTCATAAAACAAGCCTAGCACCCATCTGGTCATGGCTGTGCCAATCTCCATTTGTCACAGTTTGAAGAAGTAAGTATGGCTCCTTTGCCTCTAACAGAAAACAAGACAATGCTTCATTCCTACTCCCACCTCTCTTAATCTCAAAGGGTCAGTTTCCTTCCTCCCAACTTAATAGGCTGCCCAAATAATTCTAGTAACCTTAATGATAAAGGTTACTGGGTATAGGGCAAAAAATAAAGAGAAAATCACAAATGTACTAAACAGAATAGAAACCACTTTATAAAACTGATTCATCACTTTGAAAAGCATAGCTAACCACACTGTATGGTTTGTTACAGAGTATAGTAGTTACGAAAGTGGTTTATTTATTGGAAAGATTCTGTCTTAGCCAGAAGCTGCTGGATTGTCTTTCTCTTGATATCTGAGATAGGTGTGTTGCAAGCTATATGAAGCCTTGGTTATTTATATCATTACAGAGCCATGAGATATACAATCAGACCGTCAGCTAGGGTAAATCAGCATAGTTCTGCCAACATCAATCGAGCTATGACACTTTACATAAGCTAGGAATCTGGCCAATGGATCATTAAGGCTTGCTACTTCACTTTGGACAAAACCCTAATAGAAAATACCAGGTATTCACTTGGAATGCTGCATGCATAAATATTAATCAGATCTCTTTTGCCCCTTTAAAGTCTTAGATTCTCTGCACAGGCTACAGTTATGTGGGAAAAGAGGCAGAAGTCTGAGAATAACTTGCTCTTTGATGCTTGTATAACTCATAATAATGCCGTGTGGCTCTGTTCCCATCTAATGGTTAGTGAGTTTAAGAATTTATTACTGCCTCTGAGCTAAGGGACCTGGTACAATAACTAAGATGTAATAATGATAATAATAAAATATTAACAACAACAATAATACCACCACCCAGCTCTTATGTAGTGCTTTTCATTATTAGATCTCAAAGTCCTTTCTAATGAAGGTTCAATCTCCACATATGATCTAACCCAGGGGTGTCATTACAAATGTGTCAAAAGACAGTAGTTAATATTGACCAGAAAAGCATGATTTTTTCTTCCTAGTACGTGATCATAAAAAGGCACATATTGCCAAACCACAGACACATGCACTTTTAAACACACATAAGTTAGGAGGAAGATTTTCAAAATTTTACCATTTATAATAAAATATTGCATATATTCAGATTATTATTGAATGTAGTAGGCGTGTGAGACTCAATATCCTTGAGTTTCAGTCCAGAACAGGGAATGGAGATTACTTGAATTTGACTGGTATTCTGGGTGTTCAAGAGATGTTCGGTGCACCTTGGACTTAAAAAAAAAAAACATTTGCGGGAAAAGATCTGAACTCAGCAAGTTATCTTTGAGGACAAATGACTTTAGTCCTGTGGTGTCCCTAAGTTCTGAAGACATTTGAAATTAGCCTTTTAGTTAGGTCCATCTCTAGCTGTCTTTTGTTTTTTTGCCAACTGACACTCATCCCAGAATATTTTGTACTTGATTAATGAAATGGATTCCATTGCTCCTGAGTAAGAAAGAGAAGTGACATAACATATTTTACCATCTGTTTATAATTAATGCAAACCCTTAAGGCTAATCAGCTTAACAAGACACACTTTTGAAACTATACAGAAGCTATCTGAGCCAATTCTACAATCAAGACTAGTCGTTTAAAAATTTCACATACTGTATGGTGCAACATAAAACTACAGTGATGACAAATTATTATAACCCTTCTGCCCATCAGAGTTGGCAGCAATAAGGGCCGGGTTCAGTATCTAGGGGTTCCATTTCAATTACATAATGCAAAACTGGCTCGAGCCCTCACCCAGTGACCTGGAACAATTACATACCACCCCCCTGGACGCCTCTAAGAGGCAATACTTCCCCTCTCACAAGCACAGAGTCTGGGCGTAGCAAAAACCTTTTAATAAAGGAGGGAAACAATGTGGCATTATCTTGGGGAAACACCACAAACAGGATTCATAACACCAACCATGAGCAAAAGACTGACCCCCAAGTAAGTTTGGCAGTATCCTTTTCCCCTCCAGGGTCTTAAGTCCAGCAACCCAATAGTCAGCCCCCCATCCCCAGTTTCTGTCCTTGGTCAGTGCAGCCCCCCAGAGTTCAGAAGTTCATCTGCAGAGTTTACCTCCCAGCCTGGGTGGAAGCAGAGGGCGGTATGGGGGGGCATTTTACATGCTCCACTACTCAGATCAACGACCAAGTGACAAGCCTCTCCATGGGGTTCTGCTACAGTCTTCACCACCAGCTGCACCTCTCTATCATCTGCCCTGCTATCCACTGCTGTCCGCTCTCCACTAGCTGTCCTGCTGTCCGCTCCTCTCCACCAGCCTCTCAGCTATCCTCTCCGCTCTCCACTAGCTGTCCGCTCAACAACTTGTCTTCAGCCCCCCCCCCACACTTAACACAGCTCTCAGCAACTTCAGCTCTTCAGTGATTTCAGCGCTTAGTGATTTTTAGCTGGTAGTAGGGGGAGCCTCAGTGCTGGTGCACCACTAGCCCAAATTAGGCCTACTACTTACACCTAGGTATCAGTGATTTCAGCTCTGCAGAATGTAACAAAACTCCTAACGGAGCCAAAATTAGCTCTGTTATTACACCATGGAGAGAGGAGGGATCAAAGCAGTGTTTAGAGCCCTCAGAATGGCCCCATACTGCCAGGTACACATACCAAGCCTCTCTCAATTCACTGGGTTTTGGAACCCATGTCCCTTGCCTAGCAAGTGCTACTTAGTTGAGGGCGAGTCCCTCTGTCATAAAAGGCCAAGTACAGTTCTACTGTCCTTGATTCACATAACCAGGATAACAACCCCTTATTACTCCTGCCCCCAAAACAGAGAGACTGGGGATCCCACAGCAGCCAAAGTGACCATTTGGACAAGCAGTCCACCATGCTAGTCAGGGTGGGTGTGCCCATGCAAACGAGTGTGTCCATGCAAACGAAATCAGCCTCTGAAGTCCTTTTCCACAGTTCACCAATAGGTGTCAGGGTAGAGCTCATTCCGACTCTGCTTACATTATAAAGCATGTTATCACAACATACCACATTAGCATTACTGAATTAACATAATTTCCAACAGAGTAACCCCCCCATTATGCAGATGAGTAGAGCTGGAAGTACAGATGGGGCTGAGTCACAAAACGGAGATCCCAGATTTCTGACACTTTCTCAGGGTGATCTTTTAGTTTGCTCCATGCTGGAGAGAGGGGGTAGCTATGACATTTATATGCAGATCTGTGTTCATATTATGAAGACTTTCTCTCGCAATGTTCTAGAGCATTTGAATCACATGGTTTGCTTCTAGCTCATCTATTGTTAGAACTATTACACTGTGTTTTGTAACTGATTATATCATTATATATTGGGCGGTTGGGTAAAACCTCACTAAAGCTAGTGGGTGTAACAGCTGCTCTTCATTCAAGATAAACGTAAAATGCAAGTAAGCGCCTTTATGTACTAGATAGCTGAAACAATAGGAGCTACACCCCAAAACACAATCCACATGCAAGGCTGAAATAGGATTTCATCCATGTGATCTGAAAGGGGTCTGAATGAAAATGCTGGGGGTGGGGGGGCTTGGTTATTGTTTGATGCAGCTGTGTGTGTGAGAAAGAAAAACGGAAACACAAAGAAGCACACAGAGAAGGCAGCAAGGAAGCCCCAGAGAAGCACTTTAAGTGAGACCCTGAGAAAAAACTAATACAGAAAGTGCTTTGGGCTAAGTGCTAGCTGGAACGAGGCTTGGAATGGTAAACAAAGAAACTGTCTCTTATTGTTTGATTCCTACTTTGTTCAGGGAAATGGGACTTTGTGTACATTCTTTATAAACAAACTGGACTGCAATAAAGACATACCTGACTCATATTATCAATTTCTGCACCTAACAGAAACAACTCAAAAGATGCTGAATATTGGCTAATCAGTCAGGTCCAAGGAGGTAACAGTATTGTGAAAGAAGCCTGAACTGAAATTTATTCAAACATACATAATAAACTTCAGGTCTTTAAGATTTGATTTGATTTTTCAGAAGGAGAGAATTGGAGGAATAGGGATAACTGTGTTCTTCCAACTTTCCCAAATCCTTTCAGTGATAAAACTGAAAAACCAAGAGGGATTGTAGAGCAAGGTTTCAATATTAAGAGCCATATTTTCAGAAGAACTCAGCTCCAATTTAGGCAACTAAATAAAAGAACTATCTTTTCAAAAGTGCTCAATCCCCAGCTGAACTCTCTTGCAAATTTGGTCCCAATTGTGGGAAGTAAGCTCTTTTGAAAATCTGACAGTATATGTACATAACAGGCTTTGATTTATAAAGGAAAACAGGAAATTCCCATACCTTAGCAAACTGTGCATTTACCCATTTTGTGAATGTTTTCTTTTGAACATCTTCCCTTTCATCTGTAAAAGAAACATAAAATAATGTATTAATATCAATATCATATACCTTTTGACCAGAGGAAAAAAGTCCCTAATATTACTATGAATGGCTGTTTCCAATTAAAAAATTGTATATAATATTTGATGTGTATTATTAAATAAAGGCCCTGTCTACACTGCGCTGCAGTGCAAACTAACATGAACTAGGCAACTTTTAGTTTTTGCTAGCAGTGTTCACAGGGGGCATCTAGAGTACAGCGCTTTGGTGCACTCTGCAATTTAAACCTCGGTAGTCCATGCTGCGGCGCAGAGTCGATGAGTCCAAAGTGATCCTCACTAACCAGTAATACTTTAGATAGCCAAATAGAGTGAAAGTTACATTAGAGAAAATAAATACAACCCATCTAAGCAAGGGTTGAGATATTATTTCAGTACCTGAATGATAGGACAACAAATCTCTCTCTTTTAAAAACTATTAAATATGCCTACTCATACTCTGCCTGGTATTCTGGATTTTCATGATCCAGAAAATCATGGCTGTTTGACTGACTGCAAGAGGCACTTTCTAAACATACATAGCACATGCCACATCAGTGAGAGCAAAGAAAAAACAAGGAAGGGATTTGCAATTGAAGAGCTGCCCCTACACGCCAGAGGAGGAAACATTTGTGCCTCTTGAACTTGCCTTCCATCAAAGGTTTCCCACTTCTCCCAGTTACAGAAAAGTATTGGCTGGCACAGTGCATCCATAACTAGTATGTTTCCTCTCATTAGCACCGAATTAGGAGAGAACCTCTGCTCACATATCTGTATAGGGATCATCAGTGAGAGTCTGGGTTGTGTCCCTAGGAAGCACAGCATAGAATTTCTAGCCTGCAGGGCAGGGGGAGATCCTGGACTGCTCTGGAGGCTAGAGCTGTCTAAGTTATGGCAGCCTCCCTGGGCTGCCTGAATGGACTACAGTATTTCCTGCAAACCCGACAGCCCTTCTCCCAAGTATAACCTCTCCTAACCGTAACCCTTCCCCATCAGGCTACATACCTCAGGGCATGGGAGTTCATGGAAGGCAGCCTTCCAGCTGTGTTTACAGGGCTTGTGCCAGGGGAATCCTTCCCCAGCCAGAGCCAGGGCTTTTAAGGCCCCTGTAGACTACTCCAGCCTGTCACTCCAGCCCTTTTACGTTGCATAAAAGAGGTGGAATGGGGGCTAATATCTCAACCCTAGACTCCAACATAGTGCTCTGTCCACAAACTTGAGGTCTGTAATAATGATGACTGAAAATGGACAAACATCAGGAAAGCAGCATATAAGAGTAGCATTTTGCCCTAGGTTAGGTAGTCACATAAGAAACAAATTAGTGGCTTCAACTGAGTGTCTGATGAGTATTAGAGACAATTCTGTAAGCAATAACACACAGGGATCTCTTTCCTAGAATAGCAGGATTGTTTTAAATCAGAACTGAAGTGCAGAGGCAGGGATTTTGTGGGGAGCATGGCATGGTACCTGTATTAAATGAAGCTAGAGCCTGTGCCACCTCTCTCCCCTTCTTGTGAGCAGTCAAGTTCACCCCATTTTAAAAATAAAAAAATAATATTAATTCTCATCTGAAATGCTCACAAATTAATGATTTTAATGGATTCAGTTGACTCTGAAAGGCAGTTACAGATGAACTACATGAGGAATTCATGGCATTAATAATGTATTTCAATTCTTTTTCCTTTCTCTGAGACAAGACAAGGCAACGCTTTATGATACAATTACATCTTTTGTTCTCAGAAACCTTGCTTGAATAACTACCACCAAATGTGTCTTTTCACAGGCATGTTTTTTACCTATAACAATAAAGTATACTGAGGAAATATGAATATGAAAGATAAAACTATTTTATTACAAAACCTGTCAGAAAGTAAAAAAATATGCTGCATGTAGACATTATGAGTAAAATGAGAGATTTAAAATAGATTGTGAAGACATTAGGAGTCATTTGACATTATCCATGAAGTTTTATGTATCTATTGAGTAAATAACACAATGGGAATTTATTTTAAGCAAGCAACTTCACTTCATATTTACCTTTTTATTATACTTTGTATGAGACTATTCTACAGAATAAATTATCATTATTTTTATGGCAGCATTTTCATCACAATGTATGGCTTATTATACCATATACAGTGCATTACAAATGTAGAATATCAATCTGTACTTCACTTCCAAAAATGTCAACTATTCATTAGCACAAAATCACACCATTTTAAGTTCCAGGATGACCTGCTTTCACTGAAGTAATGGCTGGAAGAATACTTTCTATTATTTTTAAGCATAAATAGTCCGACTTCAATTCCCAGTATCTTTTAAAAATTAAATATGTATTTTAGAATACAAAGTATAGAGCTTCCATAGAGAGAGTTATAGTCTACACAATTCCTGGATGTCAAGGTTTTGGGATATAATTCAATTTTTACAATAATTCCTTGTCTACTTTCTGCTTGCTATTCAAAAATATTATTGCTATAATAGAGGTGGTTACAAAACCACCAATTTTCCCTTTGAAGGTTTTCAGCTCGGAGAACTGCTAGTTCACAAGTATTCATGAATTTAAAACAGGGTAACAGTTTACTATTTTGCCTGGAAAAAACAGCCCTTATGAGTTGTTGCTACTGGAAATTTGCCAAAGTCGCTTAAAAAAGGCCAAAACACAGACTATTTATTTGAGTATCTGGTAAAGTTGAGGTTTGGGGACAAGCTACTGTAATCAACACCATTTTTCAAGACCAAAAAAACCCCACTGATTGCATTCATCTCCTTTTGAAACACAATACACTGTACTTGGACCCATTTTATAAAAATTAAAGCTGGAGAACATATTACATCAAGCAATCTATTCTCCTGCCAATGCAGGATTGTTCCCAAGAGTACATTTTCTAGAGTTTTGTCTTTTCTAGTATTAAATATCTCAAGCACTGGCATTTGCTTCTTTCCGTCAACTGTTGGTTGAAAGTGACATTTTTAGCAACTTTAGCTATTTGTGCATCTGGCAGCAATGAAGGGTCCAGAGGAGACACAGTCTGCAGACCACCTTGACTATTACAGGACTTGTGCCTTTGGTAGTGGGTGATTGTGAGGTTGTTCACAATGCTTTCCTTTGCCCGTCACCACTACCTCCCTTTTGCTGGGTTGAATGTTAGTCAGTGGCTTCCCATACAAGTGCTACTCTCTCCCAGGCTCTTGGATATGTAGGAGATGTTGCTCTTTGCTGGAATACAAAGGAGGTGCAGAGATGGGTGTCTGGCATAGATTTGATTTGATGTTGTATCACAAACTCCCACAGCATCTTCACATACAACGTGAAAGTAAATTAACACTAAACACATAGTGGCTTATGTTTAAATGCCTCTTAATACCATCCCAATGTGCAGCTTTAAGCATGTTATTAGAACAGAGGATGATTTTGTATAGAGAGTATATGTGATTGTGTAGAGGGCAAGAAGGGAGGCACAGCTACGATATCTAGTGCCCAAACTTAATTTCTTTCCCACACTAGGCGACTGTATAGCATATTCAGAAACTGTTACTTGTCCACACATTTACATGCAAGACATTGAACTGCTAATCACAGATTAATTAATGCCCACTGAGCTAGTAAAGATCAGGGTCTCCTGAGTAATATGGGAGTTAAATCCAACCATCTGAATTTGGCTCTTTCACAGTCCAAGTGATGCTATGCTTTGCACATTTCTGTACACAACTCTCTTCCACCGTTATCTTTATATAACGATCATTCAAGTATACTTTCTTTTCATTTCTATTATTTTCAGATGCTTGCTCTGACAAGTTTATACCACAACACTTTGTTTGTGGCAGCCTCCCTACAAAGAATCAATTTTGTGTTAATACACGGCACATTCAGTTTCCCTATAGAAAGTAGTGAAATACACATACACACACACTTTTTCTTTCTTACCTAGATTGTTGGACTGAATATCAGATATGGAAACTAAATGACATTTGTCTGCATATAGTAGAAATGTGCCAAAAACACCAACCTGCCACTTCTGAATTTCTATGTTTATAATAGATACTTTAGTGACAGCCAGATGAATGCAATTGCAGCTGTTTTTACTGTGAGGCAACAGAAATAATCAAGTGGTCAGGTATGTAATTTCTGCTGTCCCAGGGTAATATACTGTGTCTATTACACACTTCTCTTTAAAGCTGTCAATCAGAATTCCTGTGGATCTCAGTTTCACTATTTAGGTGAATCTAAAAATGAAACACTGGAAATGTACCAAATTTCTCAAAAAGAACAGGAGTACTTGTGGCACCTTAGAGACTAACAAATGTATTAGAGCATAAGCTTTTGCGGGCTATAGCCCACTTCATCAGATGTATAGAATGGAACATATAGTAAGAAGATATATAGATATATAGATATATACACAGAAATAAGGTGGAAGTTGCCATACAAACTATAAGAGGCTAATTAATTAAGATGAGCTATTATCAGCAGGAGAAAAAAAAAACTTTAGTTGTGATAATCAAGATGGCCCATTTAGACAGTTGACAAGAAGATGTGAGGATACTTAACATCGGGAAATAGATTCATTATGTGTAATGACCCAGCCACTCCCAGTCTCTATTCAAACACAAGTTAATGGTATCTAGTTTGCATATTAATTCAAGCTCAGCAGTTTCTCGTTGGAGTCTGTTTTTGAAGCTTTTCTGTTGCAAAATTGTCACCCTTCAGTCTTTTACTGGGTGCCAGAGAGGTTGAAGTGTTCTCCTACTGGTTTTTGAATGTTATGATTCCTGACGTCAGATTTGTGTCCATTTATTCTTTTGTGTAGAGACTGTCCGGTTTGGCCAATGCACATGGCAGAGGGGCATTGCTGGCACATGATGGCATATATCACATTAGTAGATGTGCAAGAGAACGAGCCCCTGATGGTGTAGCTAATGTGATTAGGTCCTATAATGGTGTCCCTTGAATAAATATGTGGACAGAGTTGGCATCGGGCTTTGTTGCAAGGATAGGTTCCTGGGTTAGTGTTTTTGTTGTGTGGTGTGTGGTTGCTGGAGAGTATTTGCTTCAGGCTGGGGGGTTGTCTGTAAGCGAGGACTGACATGTCTCCCAAGATCTGTGAGAGTGTGGGATCGTCCTTCAGGATAGGTTGCAAATCTTTGATGATGTGCTGGAGAGGTTTTAGCTGGGGGCTTAAGGTGACAGCTAGTGGCGTTCTGTTATTTTCTTTGTTGGGCCTGTCCTGTAGTAGGTGACTTCTCGGTACTCTTCTGGCTCTGTCAATCTGTTTTTTCACTTCAGCAGGGGTACTGATCTTGCTTTTACTTTAATTTTTTTTCTCCTTTTAGCCCTTCCACGCATAAGTTATTGTGTATAGGTTATGATTCAGATGATCAGCAAAATACAGACTGTGTCTCCAAACCTCTTGAGTTTGCTAAATTGAGCATTAGATTTGAAAGAAGTATTTTTCCAGGGCAGTGTTCATGTGAAATTGTGACTAGAAAAAAAACTGAAATACAGTACTAATAGAGCTAATCATATGGGAAAGGGACAGTTCTAAAAGTTAATCAGGTGACAATGCTAATAGAGGCACAAGTGGTACAACAAAGAATGCTTCTGATCATGCAATCAGCCCTCAATAGTACTGAGGATGCTACTACTAATGATGAGTTGTTAGCAGACAATTTTCATAGCTGCTTAATGGAATATTTCACATTTGCAATCTATTACCTCAATGAAAGTTCTTCATAGTTTCCTCAAGACTAGAAAACATTATATGATTATCCTTTAATAAAACTGGATCTACCTTTATACTTTCAAAGCTGGAGGGGGGAAGAAACAAAGATTCTCTCTGTCTGTGTGTTTTTATGCCAGGAACAGAAAAGGAATGGAGTCTTAGAACTTAGTAAGTAATCTAGCTAGATATGCGATAGATTCTGTTTTGTTTAAATGGCTGATAAAATAAGTTGTGCTGAATGGAATGTATATTCCTGTTTTTGTGTCTTTTTGTAACTTAAGGTTTTGCCTAGAGGGATTCTCTATGTTTTGAATCTGATTACCCTGTAAGGTATTTACCATCCTGATTTTACAGTGGTGATTCTTTTACTTTTTTCTTTTATTAAAATTCTTCTTTTAAGAACCTGATTATTTTTTCGTTGTTCTTAATATCCAAGGGTTTGAGTCTGCGTTCACCTATGCAAATTGGTGAGGATTTTTATCAAGCCTTCCCAGAAAAGTGGGTGTAGGGTTTGGAAGGATTTTGGGGGGAAAGACATTTCCAAGCGGGCTCTTTCCCTGTTATATATTTGTTAGACGCTTGGTGGTGGCAGCAATAAAGTCCAAGGGCAAAAGATAAAATAGTTTGTACCTTGGGGAAGTTTTAACCTAAGTTGGTAAAAATAAGCTTAGGGGGTTTTTCATGCAGGTCCCCACATCTGTACCCTAGAGTTCAGAGTGGGGAAGGAACCTTGAAATGGTGGCAGAGCGGTAGAATTAACTTGAAATCATTTTGAGATCAATTTGAGATTTTTTGAACCAGAAAAACAGATTTTTTAAAAGGATTTTTTTTTCCTTTGGGCTGCTGGAAAGCAGATTTTAAGCTGAAAGCAGTTAGAGGGTTTTTTTTGTCTCTGCTTGGGGGCCAGAGCAGAGACAAAAGGGAATTGTCTTTTGCGAGCTGGAGTTTTCTCTACCTAAATGCAGGGTAGTTAACCTCCTGCAGGGAAATTCACAAGTCTTCACAGACCTGAAGTTGTTTTTACCTAATAGCAACTAGAGGGGTTTTCTGTCTATTTGCCTACAGACAAAAGTGTTAGGTTTTTTTAAAGGATTTTTCTGGAGGCTGACAATCACTGTAAGAGAATATAGGTATCATATTACAGCATAGAAAAATTTTACAAGCCAAGTTTTTTGTTTGTTTGTTTTATTTCTAACTCTCGGGTGTAAAGTTAGTTAAAAACAGAGAGGCAAACATGACAGAGCCCAAGGCAGAAACAGCCAAAGAGGCTGCCCATAGGAGAGAACTGGAGGCAGCAAGAGAATCAGAAAAAAACCAAGAGGCTGCCCACAGGAGCGCTATGGAGGCAGTGAAAGAGGTGGAAAAACACGAAGAGGCTGCTCACAGGAGAGATATGGAAGCAAAGGAAAAAGAAATGGAGGCAAGGGAAAAAGAAATGGAGGAGAGGGAAAAAGAGAGGAAGCATGAACTGGAGTTGGAGAAGGTAAGGACTGAGCGGAATCTACTGGATAACCCTAACAATCCTTCCCCAACAATCCACAAATAGGAGCGACTATGTCCACAGTATGATGAATCCAGTGATATTGCTGAATATTTTCTCACCTTTGAGAGACTGTGCACTCTCCATAAAATTCCTGAAGCTCACAAGATGACCACATTGGTCACAAAATTAACTGGAAGAGCTCTGGACATATTCAATAAGATGCCTATTGATGAGGCTTCTGACTATAATAAGTTCAAGGATTTGGTTTTAAACCAATTTCATATTACATCTGAAATATACAGAGTAAAATTTCGAACCCTTAAGAGAGGGCCTGGACTAAGTAATGTGGCTTTTCTAAACAGATGAAGGATCTGTTAGATAAATGGTTCCAAGGAAGGGGTGTCACTAGCTTTGACGGAATGTGTGATTTGATAGCTCAGGAGCAATTCCTGAATATGTCCAAGGAGGAAATAAAACAGTGTTTATGGGATAAGGAAATGGACTCAGCAGAAAGTCTTGCTTCTTATGCTGATCAATACGAGCAGTCCCAGACCACCAGAGAGGCGGGGCAAGCCGGAAAAAAACGGGTGGAGGGAGGAGAGAGGAACAACCCTGGTTGCAGTTGGAGCGGATACCAAAAGGGACACCCTCAGATCACACCCTACTACCGGGGGCAGCCCAAGGCCCCAACTACACACCAAGGAATACTCCAGACACCTTATTGTCCTGCCACACCATTCTCCAGCAACCCACCGCACCCCAGTGACCTGTCAGCTGGATGATGTTTTAAATGTAATGAGCCGGGGCATGTGAAGGCCAACTACCCCAAGAACCCCAACAGATTACAGTTCATTGCACCGGAATCACACCAGAGGTCCGCAGGCCCAGATACCTCCCAGATACCCTCAGAGCAGAGGGAAACTGTGAGTGTGGGCGGGAAGAAGGTCACCGTGTGGAGGGACACCGGAGCACAAGTGTCGGCTATCCATGCTTCCTTAGTGGACCCCAATTTAATCGACCCAGAGATCCAAGTGACAATTCAATCCTTCAAGTCCAACTCTTTCAATTTGCCTACAGCCAAGTTGCCTGTCCAGTACAAGGGCTGGTCAGGAACGTGGACTTTTGCAGTCTATGATGATTATCCCATCCCCATGCTGTTGGGGGGAGACTTGGCTAATCATGTGAAGCTAGCCAAAAGGGTGGGAATGGTCACCCGCAGCCAGGCTAAGCAAGCCGTCACTCCTAGCTCTGTTCCAGAAACTTCTACCAGGACCCGGTCAGGGGTGATGGACCCAGACCTCAGGCCAACGTCTGCAACAGCAGTAGTGGATCCAGTCCCAGAGACCCAGACAGAACCAGTCCCAGAACCAGAACTGGCAGAAGCCGATAACCCTACACAAGAGGCTCAGCCAGAGCCTGAACCCCAACATAGTGCACCAGCGGAGAGCAGTTCACAGTCAATGGAAACAGCCCCATCCCCTACATCGCTTCCAGAGGGACCAAGCCCAGATCCACAATCCAATGAGGAACTGATGTCTCCAGCATCAAGGGAACAGTTCCAGACTGAACAGGGAGCAGATGAAAGCCTCCAGAGAGCTT
Organism: Eretmochelys imbricata; assembly: GCF_965152235.1. Taxonomy (NCBI): domain Eukaryota; kingdom Metazoa; phylum Chordata; order Testudines; family Cheloniidae; genus Eretmochelys; species Eretmochelys imbricata. The sequence goes on from NC_135572.1 coordinate 150,505,777, forward strand.
GGACGGCGCACGGAGCAACCCACTGCCTCTAAGCTCTTCTAATTGATCCAGGTTTGTTGTAGAAAGAGGACTTTTATACAAGGAAACTCTTTCTGGTTGGCACCATGAAGACTGGCATCCTCAGAGACAGTTGGTAGTTCCAACTAAGTACCAGGTAAAGCTCTTGAGCTTGGCCCACGATCATCCTAGTGGCCATGCTGGGGTGAACAGGACCAAAGACCTTTTGGGGCGGTCATTCCACTAGAAGGAATGGGCTAGGATGTTTCTACCTATGTCCGGTCTTGTGAGGTATGCCAAAGAGTGGGAGAACCCCAAGACCAGGTCAAAGCCCTTCTCCAGCCACTCCCCATCATTGAAGTTCCATTTCAGCGAGTAGCTGTGGATATTCTGGATCCTTTTCCGAAAAAGACACCCAGAGGAAAGCAGTACATACTGACTTTCATGGATTTTGCCACCCGATGGCCGGAAGCAGTAACTCTAAGCAACACCAGGGCTAAAAGTGTGTGCCAGGCACTAGCAGACATTTTTGCCAGGGTAGGTTGGCCCTCCGACATCCTCACAGATGCAGGGACTAATTTCCTGGCAAGAATTATGGAAAGCCTTTGGGAAGCTCATGGGGTGAATCACTTGGTTGCCACCCCTTACCATCATCAAACAAATGGCCTGGTGGAGAAATTTAATGGGACTTTGGGGGCCATGATACGTAAATTCGTAAATGAGCACTCCAATGATTGGGATCTAGTTGTTGCAGCAGTTGCTCTTTGCCTACAGAACTGCACCACATCCCAGTTTAGGGTTTTCACCATTTGAACTTGTTTATGGCTGTGAGGTTAAGGGGCCATTACAGTTGGTGAAGCAGCAATGGGAGGGGTTTACACCTTCTCCAGGAACTAACATTCTGGTCTTTGTAACCAACTGACAAAACACTCTCCGAACCTCTTTAGCCCTTGCTAAACAAAACCTACAGGATGCTCAAGAAGAACAAAAAGCCTGGTACGATAAACATGCCAGAGAGCGTTCCTTCAAAGTAGGGGACCAGGTCATGGTCTTAAAGGCACTCCACGCCCATAAAATGGAAGTGTCGTGGGAAGGGCCATTCACAGTCCAGGAGCACCTGGGAGCTGTTAATTATCGCATAGCATTCCCCACCTCCAGCCAAAAGCCTAAGGTGTACCATATTAATTCTCTTAAGCCCTTTTATTCCAGAGAATTAAAGGTTTGTCAGTTTACAGCCCAGGGAGGAGACGATGCTGAGTGGCCCGAAGGTGTCTACTACGAAGGGAAATGTGGTGGTGGTGTGGAAGAGGTGAACCTCTCCATGACCCTTGGGCGTATGCAGCGACAGCAGATCCAGGAGCTGTGCACTAGCTATGCGCCAACGTTCTCAGCCACCCAGGACTGACTGAACGGGCATACCACTCCATTGACACAGGTAATGCTCACCCAATTAGAGTCCAACCTTACCGGTTGTCTCCTCAAGCTAAAACTGCTATAGAACGGGAGATCCAGGATATGTTACAGATGGGTGTAATCCGCTCCTCTGAAAGTGCATGGGCATCTCCAGTGGTTCTAGTTCCCAAACCAAATGGGGAGATACATTCTTGTGTGGACTACCGTAAGCTAAATGCTGTAACTCGCCCAGACAACTATCCAATGCCACACACAGATGAACTATTAGAGAAACTGGGACGGGCCCAGTTCATCTCTTTCTTGGACTTAACCAAGGGGTACTGGCAGGTACCGTTAGATGAATCTGCCAAGGAAAGGTCAGCCTTCACCACACATGTCAGGCTGTATGAATTTAATGTGCTCCCTTTCGGGCTGTGGAATGCACCCGCCACGTTCCAAAGACTTGTACATGGTCTCCTAGCGGGATTAGGAGAATATGCAGTCACCTACCTTGACGATGTGGCCATATTTTCAGATTCCTGGGCAGAACACCTGGAACATCTAAAAAAAGTCTTTGAGTGCATAAGGGAGGCAGGACTAACTGTTAAGGCTAAGAAGTGTAAAATAGGCCTAAACAGAGTGACTTACCTTGGACACCAGGTGGGTCAAGGAACTATTAACCCCCTACAGGTCAAAGTGGACATTGTATCTTATGGAAAAAATCCTTGCTGACTTCCCCTATATTTTAATTCTGTTAAGTCTTTCCCACAGTTTATACAACCTAATAGGTTTTTGCTCTAACCTAACCTAATTCATGTTGTTTAGAGAAAGAGGGTAGATAGGTAAGTATCCTTTGTATACAATTGTAACTAGAGTCATAAAAAGGACTTATCTGTAACTGGAGCAACAATCTCTGATGTTACACTGATTACACCATCTACTGTTAGTAATATTATATCAGGGTTTTCTACAAGAGGTAAAACATGCTACATAGCTGAGTATAAATATGTCTTCTCTCTAAGGACATAACATTATTCTGAAGTCACTTTGGTTTAACTTAAATTTGTTTGAAAACAGATTTATTTAAACCAGGCCAAACCCCAGCATGATACACTTCTATCATTTTTGATTTGGTGGTATTGATTTAGCTCGTGCCTATAAACTTCCCAACACAGCCTAAATTTAAATTGCCAGTTTTAAATTTCTGTCCAAATAGAGATACACTGGTTCAACTAAAATTGATTTCAAATGTCAACTTTATTTTAACCAGCGAAGTGGTATGTGTAGACTAGACCTAGATTATATGATGTTTCCTTTTCTTTGAAACAGCATTTGTACAGTGACAAGGATTCTGTTTTCACTAATTACTTCAGACAATCTTCTAAGTAATCAAATATTCAAGGGTAATAACTGCTAACAATATATGACTCAGTACCATAACAAATAGATGGAATAGCTGCAAAATTAAAATCCAGAGCTAGGTTCCAGTTCTAAATCTTTCCAAATGTAAGGGGTGTTTTTCTCCCTATGATATTGGATCCATCTCTAACAGTAACATTTGAAACAAGTAATCAGAAAGAGAAAAAAATGAGTATTTCATTAGTTAGGGTTTATCTACATGGTAAATTATTCCAGAATAGCTATTTCTGATTAACTCTTACAAAGGGAGTTAATCAGGAATAACTTCATTTAAGATTCACACCCTATCTTAACCTGGATTACCTGTGTAGACAAGTTGTTATTTACAATAACTGCAATAGAAGAACTTGACAATTCCTTTAGTTTAGTTTTGTTTTTAATGAAAAAACAACATTCTTTCTATGTCTACTTTCAAAATTTTAACAAATGCTGTTGCTCTCGTAGTAACTTCCAATTTTCTGTATTTATTGAAAGCTAGTATACCAGTACATATTTAGCTCTGGTTTCATTTAAGTACATCTTCGTTTTATATAAATGTTATCTAAAGTGCTTTCAAATTTAAACGAATAATTCAATTTCATTTGCTAAATGAAAACAAAAACAATGTTTGCCAGCTTGGTCATTAATCATTCCTTTCATAAACACAGCTTACTTAAAATATGCTTGAATATACCGAGAACTTTTTTAAAAAGAGGAATAATTAAATTGGACAAATTAAAGGGAAAGTTAGTTCTCTGGATCCAAAACATGACTTAGATTTTGTGTTTCCTTATGCAGAAATTTGCTTGCAAAGTCCATGTAACTTCTCTGTATAACCAAGTAGTTCATTGCTCATTTCCATAAGTAAGTCAGTGCCAGCAGACCAGAACTCATAGTTGCCTCTCTATAAGAAACCAATGTGTGCTTCCAATGGAAGAAGAAACTTCATCAAGGAAACAGATTAGAATTTCCTGGAAGCATGAAACTGCAAACATGTAAAACATTATCATCAAATATTAATCATACTTTGGTAAGGCAGATTGCCTCCTCCAAGGAGATCATGTTTGCTGTTCCAGGCAACCAGATGGCTAAATCTTCTCTAACCTAAAAATGAACAATTTGGGAAGTGAAGCAGCTAAACTGTGCCAATGGATTAAGCGCTGTGGGAAGCAGAAGGTTGCAAATTGAGCAAATACAGATCTGAAGATGCTCATAGGTCAGATTTTCCACATAGGGAAAAAAAAAAAGGCTGGCTGGCTGATTGTCAGGTCAGGAAGCCAAGGAGCCCAGCTGCAAGGGACTCAAAGGATATGTCCACAAGTCTGACGTCCTCAGCGTTTAAGCAAGACTTGTGCTAGCCCTTTGCACAGGAGTGAATTTCACACGTTGAGGATTGGGACAGAGTTTGATTCTGGGTAGCCATTTGGTTAAATTGTTATTAAAGCTGCAGTCTCTATCTTCCAGTACAAGCATGTTTGCTTATGTATGCATGCAGATATTTGGGTATCTAACTGCCAGTTTACCCATCACATTGGCAGTGTCCCTCTAACACCTATGTTTTGTCATCATATGCATATAGTCATGTAATACTGACAGACCCCGGTTGTTGGCAGGCAGGATTGAACCTGGACCTTTAGAACTAAATGCATGAGCTGCTACTGCTTAAGCTAGAAGCCACATGCCTCTTTGCTAAGGCTGTGGCAGATTTATGAATCTCTAGATGGTCTAGGTGCCATTAGAGGTGGACAGAGCATCACACCAAGCAGTCATGGGTTACAGGAGCCTACTAAGACTTGCTTAGTAATACTTTGACAAATTTATATTTATTAAATTTAATAATTCTATTTTCTGAACACCGTAAATGATACCTCTTATCTGACCATGAAGTTATAAAACCTTCTTTCACTCCATTCTGTATCATGTACAGTGAAAACTGTAACGGCAAAAGCTTAACATAAATTGCAAGGCTTGTCACTACCAGCTGTTCCGGTATAGTTGCTTCCAGAATATCAAATGAATGAACCATACTATCTACTTCTCTGTTCACCAAGGAGTCAAGTTGACACTGATGAAATCATGTTATCAGCAGTTGCACTGCCTATCTCTGAAAGGATACTGATAAAGATGGTCTAACATACATTAACTACAGCACAACAAAAGATGTGTGTACAAATGAAGCCTATTCTACAGCATCTAAAGGACACTTCCCCAGAGATTTAGAATCATATTGAGAATTGACCCTACATAATATGGAAAAGGTTACCAAATTTAGTCAACAGTGAAAGAAAATTCAGGAAGTTATTGATTATGGTAGCCTCATTTTGTCAAGCAAGTTATCTGGAAGACTCACCTTGAGATTTTTTTAAATTCTGATTAATTGATATTTAATGTAAATTTTAGTGATCTTTCCGATTTACATGAGTAGGGAGGCACCACAGGGGGTCCACAAGTATGATGATATTGAGATTTGCCTTGAGATCAAGGAGTAAGCCTCTTTGTTAGGAATGATTGACATAACATATCCTTCCCAAATTTATACCGCTTGTTCTATGAGAATAGATGGTGTTTACTTAGAGGTAATAACTAAATCTGTTGATTACTTTCAATTATTTTTAAAATAACACTACTGAGATTTGATACTTCTAACATTTTTTCCTGATCCTTCTAGAAAATATATTTCTTGAGTGTGAAATCTATAAGGTATGAGGGTAATTAACCAAGAGAACAATTTACCAAGGGGTCTGGTGAATTCTCCATCACTGGCAATTTTAAAATTAAGATTGGATGCTTTTTCTAAAAGACATGCTCTAGTTCAATCAGGAATTAATTCAGGGAAGTTCTATGGCCTGTGTTGTCCAGGAGATGAGACTAGATGATGCCTTCTGACTTTATAAACTCCAATTTATTATTATTTAAAAAAATGATTCACATGTAGATTATTCCAAAATCTAAGGCATGGAGCACTTTAAAAAGTGTACTAACTCTTTAATTTTCTACTTATGAACACTGATAGTTGTAACCATGTATAATTACACTGCAAAGTTTGCAGTTTAATAATTTTCATCAAACTAACTTGATAAATTTATTTTTCTGATGAATACTGCAGCATATAATTGGATGTCAGCCAATTATTTGTGATGGAGAACTTACTTTTGCTGGATACGTCATGTGTGTGAAGCTGATAGAAAACAGTCTTTATCATAAGGACTGCCTTAGAGTTCAGCCAATTATACCGTGGGAAAGGATGCAGCATATATTCTATCCAAAATGCAGGGGCCAACTCTCCTGCCATTTCATGGAGTCTAGCCCTGCTGGTGTCAGATTCAGAGACCTTTAAAACTGTGAAGGCATGGAGAACAGTTGTGCGTAGGCTGCACAGGGCATAAACCTCTTTACCCCCATGTCTAAGCACTCTTAAGCACTCCAAACACACGAAGGCTACTTTGTCACATCTTATTTGGCTGTGCTGGGGGAACAAGGAGAAAGGAGGCCCCTGTTATTCCTCTGCTCAGCTCCCTCAGATTGTGAATCTGATTTCAGGAAGGAAGGTAGTGGCTAATCACCACTGTAAGCAAGCAGGTACAAAAGAGGGTCGGAAGTAGAGTGGGCATCAAGATTTTAAATGTATCAATTTTCTAACAGAAAAGGGGACACTGAGGGAAAATGTTCCCATTCCTTAAACTGTCTTCTCATGGGGGAGTGAGGAACACTGCTTCAGGTGCCTGATTAACTTGCCAGAGTAGCCGGATGGACACATGATGGAGAGTGGGCTGAGCAGGGCGGAGCGGGACAGGGAAGGAACTGTGATTGGAGCCACACTTCATTCTCTGGTCTGTCTATAAGGGGCAGTGTAAAACTGCATTTCTTCATTCAGGACAGATTTAAAGGTTGCAGCCTATCCTTAACTGATGTGACAGTCAACATGGTGATGCAGGTGATAGATAAATAGCTAGCTATGTGAAAACCCCAAACTAATTTCCTCATGAGATCCAACAGTGACAGTACTGTATGTTATATAACATTGCTGTACATTGATGACATTCCATTGTGTCTGACACTCCATTGTACCAATGATCTGGGAGTTGTTGAAATGAGCTCAAGATTACAGTATCTTCTATCAACACCTTTATTATTACCAAACTTGTTTTGAATCAACAACCTGCTCATTCAAAATGTTCCAATCAAAGCAGTGTGAAAAGTTATGGGACTATATCCATTGTGGGAAACTTCGTATTTCAGCAATTTCAAAAGCAATTTAAAAAAAAACAATTGGTTTAAACTGTTTTAGCTTCGGAGGATTTGAATCAGTGAAAATTGCTATACACAGTATGAAAATGAACACTGTGTTACAGGAGCAGTATCAGTGTGACTTTTTTTTGCTGATGGCAGATCACTTTTCAGGTGACTAACAGCCAGACTCTCAATGAGCTTAGAGAGGCAGATTGTGTAGGTGCTTTGCAATATATAAGAAAGCAGAGAATCATAAAAATGCAAGGTTATGTAATTAGACTAAATCCCCTATAATGTTTGTATTGATAGCTTTTGAGGGGAAATTCTACAATTCTCTTCTTTTGTTCAGAAAATGGACAGGAAAAGGTGAGTGGTCTTAGGTGGATGACTCACCGGATGGGGTTGTCATCTTGAATACAGATTTCAAAAACACACAAAGAACATGTGATAAAGAACCAGAGAACAGGAGTAATAAGGTATATTCATGATCCCATAAAAAAGAATGTGCAACATGCAGGGGAAATAAGTGTCAAAGCCCATGAGTTATAGATTCATACTGTGCCCACCTGTAGAAAATGGAGCTGCACAAAGCAGCAAGAGTTAAAATAGGTAATGGGTGGCCAAAGAAGACGATGGAAGCACATGTAGCATGTAACTCAGAGTTCATGTTACAAGTTCCATGTAACAGTGAGATTACTGCACTACTTCCAGCAACACCACCTTGGGATACAAAGTACACTGAGCTACTATATACAACACTTGTAATACATCTCAGTTCTTTTAGGGCTCTGGTACTTAGAAAAGTAAGAGGCAAGCAAAGACTTTTTACTCAGCCTTTAAAGCCCACAACCTACATTTTAAGCACATAGGCAGAGGTCAGGCAAGAAAGGTAAGAGGAAAGAATCTTCACAACATTTCTCAGTGCAACTGAAAATGTTTTATTGTATATGGACAAAAGTTTTTACAAATAATTACTGGGTGGAAGTCTGTGGCTAACACTACCAGTCAGTAGGTTTCCAAATTACTTTATTTCTCGTGCCCCTGTATAAACCAATTAGAGAACAGGCAATTTTAATCTGCTTGACTGACTACCATCTACTTTTTATTTCATATGAACCAATTAGTCTCTCAGCTAATTAGTATGAGCTACAACTGAGACACATATCTGCAGAAGTTGTGTTATTAATGAGTGGAGTGTATGGCTGTAATTGTGTATTACACACACACGCTCTTACAGCACACATACATGATGACATTATAACAACCCTGATAAAAGGTGACTGATTCCAGACTCCAATTACACTGAGCCTCATTAGACTCCATTTATATTAATCACTCTTTATAAAATTTAGCCCCAAAGAATGGTTCTCTGCTTAGACTAAACAAACCAAGTAAATTAAAATCTAATTGCTCTGTTTTCTAGATCTTTCTTTCTAGGAGCTCTGGTCTTGTACATTATTTTGAAAGTAGCCAAGTTAAATATATGTAAACAGTATGTTTAAGCTATGTTTTTCCAATTCTCTTCCTTTCTTTTGAAGAGAAAGAAATGGAGGTTTAAAGAGTAAGATACAGTATTCAGAAAGAATTTCTAGACACCATTAATGACTAGTCCTGGAACCCACAACGGTAGAGGTAATTCTTGATTTATTCTTAGGTTAGATCCTGTGCTTCACATAATAAATTAATATAGCTGAACTCCTCAGTAATAGCAAACAGAATGTAACTACATTTAATATCCTTGTGGGGGTGTGGGGGGGGAATACCAAAGAATCCCACCACAGTAGCATTTAACTTCAAAAATGGGAACTACACAAAAATGAGGAGTCTAATTAAATGGAAATTAAAACAAAAAGTCAAAAGAGTGAAATGCCAGCAAGCTACATGGAAACTTTTAAAAAATGCCATCATGGAGGCTCAAACTATATGTATAGCCCCTTTCCCTCCCCCGTCCCCCCGGCCCAAAAAATAAAAAAAATAAGAGAAGCAAAAAAAAGAAAAAAAAAACCAAAGCCACTATGGCTAACTAGCAGAGTAAAAAGTGGTTAAAGGGTTTAGGTGACAAATCTGAAGAACTATCCCAAACGGAGGTGTCAGTACAGGACGTTTTGAAACAAATAGATAAACTAAACAAAAATAAGTCACCTGGACCAGATACTATTCCAAGAGTTCTGAAGGAACTCAAATATGAAATTGAAGAACTACTAAGTGTGGTAAGTAATCTATCACTTAAATCAGCCTCTACCAGATGATTAGAGGATAGCTAATGTAACACCTTTAAAAAAATGTCTCCAGAGTCAAGCCTGACAATCACAGGTCAGTAAGCCTAACTTTAGTACCAGGTAAATAGCTTGAAACAATAGTAAAGAACAGGATAATCAGACACAGATGAACACTATTTTGTTGGGGAAAGAGTCAACAGAGCTTTTGTAAAGGGAAATAATGCCTGACAAATCTATTAGAATTCTTGGAGGGTGTCAACAAACCTGTGGACAAGAGTGATTCAATTGATATAGTGCACTTTGACTCTCAGAAAGCCTTTGGCATGGTCCCTCGCCAAAGGTTCTTACGCAAACTAAGCAGTCATGGGATAAGAGGGAAGGTCCTTTCACGGATCAGTAATTGGTTAAAAGATAGGAAACAAAGGGTATGAATATATGGTCAGCTCTCAGAATGAAGAGAGGTAAACAGAAGTTTAGAATGCTGGTAGAAAAAGAATGAAATATGTAATTAAAGACCAAGGGATCAAATCCTGTCCCCTTGCCTTCATCCCCTTTTCTGAAGAGTAGCTGGGGATTCTGCAGATGTACCATAGTCATTGCCCCTGCAGCAGGCAATAGGGGGAGTTCCTGGGGCAAGCCAATGATGGGAGGGAGAGGGAAATTGTGGTCAGGCCTCTGCCAGACCTAGCAATCAGGCCCAAGGATTTCAAATAGTTAAAAATAAGTTTTGGGAGGTGGACGAGGGAAATAAGTGTAAAAATAACTTGGTCTTTAGATAAAGCCATTTTTCAGGTTATGAAAGAGCAAAAAAAAAATTAAGAAGAAAAATTCCTCTAATACAACTAACTCAAAAATAGCTTGTCTGATTAACCTCAGACAGTTCTTGAGCTAATCTCCTCCAATATGAGATTATTAAAAACAGACCCAACAGAATTTTTCCAGCGTTGGGATAGTGGTCTGAATTGGGCTGAGAACAGAAACTATGTTATAACCTCAACACTCAACTGAAGTTATAAGATAGCTATAATAATATAAAAAGAAAAGGAGGACTTTTGGCACCTTAGAGACTAACAAATTTATTTGAGCATAAACTTTCGTGAGCTACAGCTCACTTCATCGGATGCATCGGATGCTGTAGCTCATGAAAGCTTATGCTCAAATAAATTTGTTAGTCTCTAAGGTGCCACAAGTCCTCCTTTTCTTTTTGCGGATACAGACTAACTCGGCTGCTACTCTGAAACCTATAATAATATAGCAACTGAAGAGGAAAGACGTCTACATGACTGTAAAGGAAGTAATAACAAAAACTACACACTAGTCAATTGTCTTTGAAAAGCCTCAAGTATGGCTCAGAACTAAGATCCTTGGTTACATGAATTTCCATTGACTATAATGAGCTTTGGATCAGGACCTCTATGGGCTAACAGAGAGAGGCAACAGCTATCTGTTGCCAAGTGGAGGAACAGAACTCAGACACCTCCTAAAAATGTCATTTAATTCTTTTTTTGTGCAGCAGGGTATTTTACAGGATTACTGAAATCTTAGTGTTTTGGGTGGAACACTGTCTGTCACCCCAATATTTTGAGTCATAAAATGTAGTGGAAGGGGCAATATTAAAAAATAAAAATGTTTGTAGTACTGAGAATTGCACTCCCCTCACCCACACACACACACACTATTCTTTTTGTTTTGAATGCCCAGGGGTGTTTCTTGATAACTGAATTTGGTGGGCATTTCAGGCTGTGTCTGAGATTAGTACTTAAAATATATTTACGACTCTTCACTGTTGGTATGTTTTCTGTGCATTGATCAGGGATTTTCTTTATTTCATACATCCATACTTAGAACTAGCTCTAGTGACTGCATATCTATAACACACAGAAAAGAAGATTAAGAAATATATATTGTTGTTTTGATAGTGAACATTGATTTCACTTTCACTGCAGTGCAATATTGCAAGCGCTGCTGAGAACACTGTCACATCTCCTTAATACAAATTCAATAACAAAAAAGAAGAAAAATAACCATGCATCATCCTTTTTACCAGTGTTCTTTTTTCAGACTAAACACCCTAGGCAACAATCTCATTTCCCATCATCAGGATCTACACTTACAACAAGCCCCTCATTCCTCCCGCATGAGCGCACGCACACAGACACGGAAAATATAATTTTCTTTTTAATTCCTAATGTTCTCTATCGGCACCTCAATCAAGCTACATAGACATTGAAATCACATCCATCCTTAGAGAAGTGAAAAGAAATTGGTTCAGAAGACGCCTTTAAGCCTTCATAATGAGTCTAACAAAGCAAATTATACAGGACAGAAAGGTCTAGTAACCAGAATTAATTCTGGAACCAGCATATAAAAATTCTATTGATACACCACCAAAAAATTATAAATAATCCCACAAACACAAACTAAAAAGAGAAATGAAAACATTAAGCATAACTCAGATAGATGCTGTTGTAATGCTTTGATTCACGTGATGTGGGAGAAAATGTCACAGTAAGTAGTCCTCAGGTGATCATCCCAGACCCTCATTCTCTTGAGTATATACTGTAGGATACTCAATAGGCTGACACAGCAATCTCAGTTTTTAAAATGAGAGGTTAGGGAGCAGGCATTCTCAAAGATAGACTGGTATAGTGTTACTTAAGGGCTTACATTATATGAGTTCCTTAGGACAGCAGTGGTATCGACTGCATTGTCTGTACAGGACCAAACACAATAGGAGCCTATTTCCTGATTGGGAACACCAGATTTTAATGAAATACAAGTTAGGAATAATTTGCCAAAATGTAAATCTTAACATTCATGGCCTGATTTTTTTCAGAATTTCTGAGCATATAGAGATGCCACTGAAGTCAAGATGGATTCACCAAGGGCAAGTCATGCCTGACCAACCTGATTGCCCTCTATGATGAGAAAACTGATTCTGTAGATTTGGGCAAAGCGGTGGACATGATATACCTTGACTTTAGCAAAGCTTCTGATATGGTCTCCAACAGTATTCTTGCCAGCAATTTAAAGAAGTATGGATTGAATAAATAGACTATAAGATGGATAGAAAGGTGGCTAGATCGTTGGGCTCAACGGGTAGTGATCAACGGCCTGATGTCTAGTTGGCAGCCGGTATCAAGCGGAGTGCCCCAGTGATCGGGTTTGGGGCCGGTTTTGTTCAACATCTTCATTAATGATCTGGATGACGGGATGGACTGCACCCTCAGCAAGTTTGTGAATGACAGTAAGCTGGGAGGAGAGGTAGATACACTAGAGGGTAGGGATAGGGTTCAGAGTGACCTAGACAAATTGGAGGGTTGGTCCAAAAGAAATCTGATGAGATTCAAGAAGGACTTAGGGTGGAAGAATCCCATGCACTACAGGTTGGGGACTGACTGGCTAAGAAGCAGTTCTGCAGAAAAGGACCTGGGGATTACAGTGGACGAGAAGCTGGATATGAGTCAACAGTGTGGCCCTGTTGCCAAGAAGGCTAACTGCATAATGGGATGCATTAGTAGGAGCATTGCCAGCAGCTCGAGGGAAGTGATTATTTCTCTCAATTCGGCACTGGTGAGGCCACATCTGGAGTATTGCGTTCAGATTTGGGCCCCTTGCTACAGAAAATATATGGACAAATTGGAGAGAGTCCAGCAGAGGGCAACGGAAATGATTAGGGGGCTGGGGCACATGACTTATGAGGAGAGGCAACTGGGCTTATTTAGTCTGCAGAACAGAAGAGTGTGCGGGGGGAATTTGATAGCAGTCTTCAACTACCTGAACAGGAGTTCCAAAGAGGATGGAGCTAGGCTGTTCTCAGTGGTAACAGATGACAGAACGAGGAGCAATGGTCTCAAGTTGCAATGAGGGAGGTCTAGGTTGGATATTAAGAAACACTATACACTATTTCACTAGGAGGGTGGTGAAGCACTGGAATGGGTTACCTAGGGAGGTGGTGGAATCTCAGTCCCTAGAGGTTTTTAAGGCCTGGCTTGACAAAGCCCTGGCTGGGATGATTTAGTTGGGACTGATCCTGCTTTGAGCAGGGGGGGTTGGACTAGATGACCTCCTGAGGTCTCTTCCAGCCATAATCTTCTATGATTCTATGAAGTCAATGGGAGCCGTGGATACTCAGAACCTTTGAAAATAAGGCCAGACAACAGCAGATTCTTTGAAGGCATCTGCTGTACCCTGGTATAGCATATTTTCCTTTGCATCGCAAAAGTTTTCTAACCACACTGAATATTTCCATTTGAAAAATATCACAAACCAAAGAGATTGTGTGTACCACCAATAAAAATGAAGAGAAGGAGAAATAAATTTTTTGTTACTAATGATATTTCTTTTGAGGCATAATATAAAGTGTATTTCATTTTATGACAACATAGTATGCTACCTCTCAATATTGCCCTGCCCACCCCCCATATGTTAGGCAGTATTTTCAGTTAAAGGAAGCCCACCTCCAATCCCAAATGAACTTAAAAAATAAAATTAATAGCCCCATTCACTAACTCTGGGATCGAGGTGTGATATAATAGGAGAAAAATGTTTGTGTAGCTTCAAAATTCATGTTTCCTTTCTCCCTCTAGGTACCAGTCTCTCTTAACCAGCCCCAGAAGTCTACAAGTGCACCCGTTATTAACCTGGATGTTTTAGGTGAGGCTCAGGAGTTGATGGCATTGAATGAATGTCTCAGGATTAATGATAGACTCCTGAACAACGAGGAGACTGGAACTGAAACATGAACTTCTAGGAACATGCAGAGAGCTTGTTTCACTTCCATTTATGTGAGTCAAAACAATAGAATTCAGTCTGCAAACCCCATCGGCGAGTAAACTCTACAGGGTTTGCACAGTTCTTGGTCACTTACAGCTAACTCCTGTGATGCTCACCTTTGTTAGCCAAGCAACTAACAAGATGCTACTTGCAAGCCTGCAGACAGACTTATGATCTATTATACTGCCTGAGAAATAGTTTGTGACCATGTCACTGAAGACTAACATATTGCACCCACAAAGGAGGAGAGTGGCATGTGAAATCCTAACTCTACGTTTTCTGATTTTGACTGTCTAACTTTTTAAAGGAATTTGTGTTTTATCAATCCATAATATGGAAGAATTTGGCTAGAGACCAACAGAACTCCCTTTCTTATATAACTCCAGTCCAATAACCCAGTTCTCCACTGCGCAAGGTGTGAGGCACTCTGCACGTAAGTATGAAATACTACCAAATCAGAATTCTCCACTCACCTACCCAGGTGATGATGTTTTATACCCACTTTGCATAGATAAAAATGACTACAGAAGGGCACAGCACTGTAGATTTAGACCCAATGTTCATATTGAATAAAACATTCACTATGAGAACCTATTTCATATTCAATGAAGCAACTTTTCATCTTGCATTGGGTTCAGAATCTCTGATGTTATGAAAGTTTTGAGTACACAACAGGTTCAGGAGTCGTGCTTTATTTAAGGTGCATGTTGCCTAGGAACCTATAGACCCTTGTAATGCACACATGAGAAACTCTAAATGGGGCACAAATCCCTACTGCATTCAGGGCTCAGTTGTTGGAGGCCCATGTGAGTTCCCTGGATTTTGTCTCAGGGATCTTAGAATGATGCAGTTCACTCCCATATGTGCAATGGCCACACCATTCCTTCTTGGTGACTTGGCCTCCTACTCAAAATCATAGTGGTGAAGAGGGTTAGAAAGAGTTATGAGCAATTGAAAATGGGAAAGAGGGGGTACTAAAACACTTCAGCAAACTTAAGTGTAATCTTGGCTCCAGTGGTTATATATACCTGGCATATTTGGTGATTTAAGAGTGGTCTACACCTTCTCAGCACAGCCGCCTGCAAGAACAAAAGCAATACAGGAGAAAAACATCCCTTCTAATCCCTGAGGGTTTGATATACACATTTCTACATTAGTAAGTGTGACACAATGACGGTGTTTTACAAAAATACAACACCTAATAAATAATAATTTCAATAAAGAATAAAAATTCTGAAAGATAGAAAATTCAGACTTTCGGAGATGAATGGGAATTAGTATGCATCCTAGCTGAGAACAGTTATCTTGCCATTCCCTGCACTCCTAATTTTAATATAGCAGGAAGAATAGGAGCGCTAAGTAAATGTATGTGGACAAAACTGGAAAGGGACCATCCATAACAAATTATCTCATGGAGTTATTTTATCATCTAAAATGATGGTACTGTAGTGTTAACTAAGTTTGAGCTCCCCGAGCAATACAGTTCTTTTTTGACAATCGATTACTTATGATTGCTTTCTTTTTTCTATTCCCTGTGCTACTGAAATTTCCTCATAAATTCCATCTTCTAAAACCAATCTTAACCCCATGACTGCTATCACAGGACTCAAATACTGAGCTGGAAGGTGAATCATTTACAATACCTTCCTCTGAAATTAAAACCAATCCTAGGCTTTAAAAAAATAATAATTAGAACCTTTCCCCATTCAACTTTCCTTTATAAAAGATATACAATATTACTTTGAATGCAAATTCACCCCCCCTTGCACACAAGCCTGGTGAAATATCACTGTAATTATTGGTAGCCCCTATCGTTTGGCCAAGCTAAATTTCAGCTTTGAGGTACTGCCAAGGACTGCAGAACCACCATTGACATTTTGACATGTGGCATGAGGCCTTCTCTTCTCTTTCCACTTTATTTTGAAAAGAAACAACAGTAAAACAGTATGGGAAGAGAAATGTCATCTGATGCATTCCAATGTCAAATAATTTGCTCTTTGTACGTATCTTTGAACCAAGAATAAAAGGTGTTTCTGGCAGGGATGTTTTTGCAGGAACCAGAAAGATGAAAAAAAATTATTTAATTATGTTCACGTACTTTGGGTTGGTTTTCTACAATTACTCCAGTGAACAAGTTCAGAACAACTACTGAGCATGTCTGGTAACTACCATACTCTGTTCTGGAAATTTCTGGGTCTTTCTGACTGAGTTATCCTGCCCTGCTCTCTGCATGTGGGCAAAGACAGAGTTTGAGTATCCAACTAAGATCCATGCCTCCTCCTCGCTACTTCGCTTCCTCTCCCCTGCAAAAACAAGTCAAGTGATGCATTACAAAGCATGTGGATTAAACATACCTCAGCAGCACCTACTCTATGCTCTGAGAACCCCTTCCAATTTTAAAATACAGCAGTCGACCAATATGCTGAAACACTGAAATCCACTGCTCACCACCTACACAAATAGAATTTATTTTCACTCCATAACTCCAGTTTACAGGAAACAACACGTTACCTCCTTCCAGCCTAGCCTTGCTTCCCTCCCCATCTCAAATGCCAAAAGCATGTCCAGAAGGTTAACAAATCAGGTCTCTGGCAGATTCCAGAGTCAAGTGACCAACAGATATTGCCCTGCCCTTAACTCCCTGTCTCCTATAGGGATCCCTAGATTGTGTGCTTCCACTGATTGTAACTGTGGTTTCATAGAATGAGAATAAAGGCGCATTCTGAGATAAACTGGACCAAAAACAATTAGGGCTTTTGTCCTTGTCCACAGCTTGGAGGACTTCATAGACCAACACCATTAGCAAAAGTTCAGTGCCATACCAAGGTCTAAAACCAGGCAATTCAGAGTAAAGGAAATCACAAGTCTGCAAATACTGCTATAGTTGTTGGCTATTGCTTTCTCAACCATCCTTCCTCCAAATGGAAGACAACAATACTTATATATCGCCATTTTACAGAGATAGAAAAATCAGTGCTTAAGCCAGGGAACTTGCTTCCTCTTTTCCTCCACCACTGTCCTTATTTTTTACTTTCCCCCCAACTCCCATCTCCCATCATCTACTCACAATGCACTTCCTTACCACACCCCCACTATATCTTTATCTCCCTCGATTCATTTACTTTCCACTCATCCAGCTATGAATACAGACCTAAATTTTATATGGGGCCCGTCTCTATGCTGTTCCAATTATGTTCAGATTTTTTATTATTATTATTTATGTGTGTATTTATTTATTTATTTATTAGAAACCATGACTCTTGGACCAACACCAAAAAATTTAAAAAAGGAAAATATCTGAAAAAAATTATAATTAGACTGAAAATATGGGTGCATAATGGAATGGCCAACTATAACATCTCTACCCCACACTCATAATTACATGTATGTACATGTATGCTCAATGAAATTGTCCCACGTTATTTTAGCTTTTCTGGATTGCTAATTTTCAGGTGTTTCATCTAGATCATTGCACCTGGATCTTAACCACAGATATCATAAGTTTCAGCTCTACACCAAATTGAGTCTCTACCCACCACAAGAGAAGAAACAGAGAGTCTGCCACCAAATATTAGGCTTGTATATTAGAAAACAAAACAGCGTCACTGTTATAGTAGGTTTCAGTGGCAAATTGTGGAGAAGGCAGTGTAGGAAAAACGACATGTAAAGTATCATAGACTGATGAATAATTTAGAAATTTAGAAAAAGTCAAATTGACTTTATCATTTCAGATATATTCATCAATGGAAACTATTTTCTATTTATAATTCCTTCCTTTTTCTATTTTATTTTCCCTAAAAGGGAAAGTGAGTGTACAGTATTCCTTGAATGCTTCCCCCCCCCCACATAAACAGTGCTTGAATTGAGAAAGGACTGTGGGAAATGCAATTCTTCATACTAAATTAATTAGTTCAATATATTAGGAGACCACCATAAAGAAGGATAATTCTTCTCATTAAATGTTTACTGTTCAAGCCCAGCCCATATATGGTAAAAGAAGATTAAGATAAGGTTTGGATAAGCTTACAAACTTGTGGGGTGCTCATATTAAGTGAACCTGCAAACATTCTGAAATTCAGCCATCAGTGTAGACAATTCTCTCTTTATGGTTTTTGCACATCATGAATGAATGTCAAAGAAAAGAACATATGACTGAGAAAACGGTCCGATTTCATTTTGACCAGGATGAAAATCTGCACCTGCTGAAGTCAATGAGAGGTTGGCCACTGGGGCCAGGATTTCATCCTTTAAGTGTACAAGTGCTCAGGCAAAGCAAAAATGCACTTGTGAAGAGACTTCCAATAATTAGCTGTAAATAAAGAAGAACTAGAGGAGAGAAACATGGAGTACTAAATGCAAGAAAATTGTGATTGGCAGATGAACAGAGGAAAATCTGGAAAATGTTGAAGTTAATCAAACATTTTCTAAAGGGAGACCCATTTTTTAAGTGTTATGAATTAGAAAAAAAATAGGAATTATTTAATGTTTCAATATTTTGTGTCGGTAAAAACACATTAAAAATGTAAACTAGAAAACTTTCCCTCTCATAAACAGAGATTTTACTAAACATTAACACACACATTTTCAAGAAACTGTGAGGGTTCTAGATCAAAGTCAACAGTGAAGAGGTGAATAATCAGTCAGAATAACACTGACTGATTGTTTTCACTTATATTTTTACTATAATGTTCCAGTCTAAGGCACAGCGATTTTCATTGTCCACCCCATTGCTGGTTCTTACAATCTAAATTACACCCAACACATCGGAATAGACTTCTCCGGCAATTAAAAATGTAAACCAGGTATCCATTCACTAATTAATTATAAATAAAATCTCAATGATTAACATAATAATACATTCATGGAATGCACATAGCAGTTTATCATCAAAGATTTGTGTTTCAGAAGTAGGAAATGTTCATAACCTGGGAAATGGTAAAAGTATAAAGTAATTTATCTTCTATTTAAATGGGCTGGTTTTAATATTCTCTTTTCTTTTGTTAGAGAAAAAGTAGTACATCTTTATTTTCATGTAAGCGTATGCACACCCAAACTATCCCTAAAGGTATATTTAACACGATATGCCTTAGAATTTTGGATTCTTGGCTAAAAATACATATTGGAACTCCTCCTATATTTCTGATCTTGTAAGAAATCATTGTATAGAGAAAATACAAGAGGGTTTCCAGGTCTTTTCTTTACTTGGCAAACAGGTTGCCCTCCTGGGTGGAGCAGGGGAGAAATCAGTACAATAACTGGCTGTTGCTGGATCACTGACTACCATTATTAAGGATTATACTCTTGGCAGACTCATAGCAGCACAGTGTAAATTATTAAAGCAAGTGCGATACTAGTGCTAAAATACAACCAGATAATGGAACGTGAGCTGTGCTATAGGTAAATTTGTAAACCTTCAATGGCTTCCTCCAAATATGTCAGTTTTGTTTTTAAATTTTTCACAGAATGTTAGGCCTTTGAATGCTAAGGCAAATACAGCCACCAAGATTTTAGGAAGATAGGCTGAGAGATGCACTGGAATCATGTTGGCTTTGACTTTTATCACACACTTTGTGAGAAATGTAAGCAGCTTTAGAAGTTTATTGTAATAGTTGATTGCTGAAGTAGCTCACAAAAGGAAGCCTCACCGCCAGAAAAGTTTCAGATCTTACAGTTCAATACAGTTACTGTATACCAATATGCAGAAGACAAAGTCAAAATGAATTAAATATAATTTTAACAGGGTGACTGATTTTTCCATTGGGATTCAATTAGACAAACTCACCACTAATTAACAGACTTGCCACATAAATACCAGAAGGTAAAGAGAAGATAAACAAGAACTTTTATCAACAAAATGCTTTAGAATTTAAATCTAATGATATCATTTATAAAAATATTTTATTGAGTGACTGGTCAAACACAGCAATGCATATATTTAATTGGACCTGCTGTATTGTCCTGGCATTGGCCACTGTCGGTAGACAGGACACTGGGCTCTATGGACCTTTGGTCTGACCCAGTATCGCCATTTTTATGTTCTTAAGCAACTGCCCACAGAACCTATGCAAATTGGTCCTCAAATAAAGGTGGAGTAGAATTTTATTCAAAGGCCCTGATCCTCCGACGCAACAGAGCTCTCCTTGACAAAGCTTTCCACCATCTTTGTGCTCTTCCATTCCTCAAGGCTGCTAGGGATCAGGTCAGCCCCCTGTGAAGCTGTAAATTATTCAGTTTATAACAGCCACATAGATGACATACTGTCTAGACACACTGGAACTCCACTATACACATTTCCCACACCTGACAAAGCCCTTACACTGGGGAAGGACAAAGGGGATTGTGTAAAGTTAGAGAGATCCCTCAGCTGCCTGCTTAGTAAAGCTTTAAAGCTGCCTTGTGCTACTGGAGGGGCCTTAGTGTGAAACTCGATCTTGCTTGCTGTGATGGAGGATATTTTGGAGTGGTCTCTTCAAACAGGATGTTGTCCGATCAGGGTTGTCTCTTGTACAGATTTAATTGTATTTTCAACAGTTAGTAAAAATGTTAGTAGAATCCTGCTCACCACTAGAACAACTTCCAATTTGTTTATATTGTCAACATCGTTATTATTTATTTGTACAATCGTAGTGCCTAGAAGGTATCAATTGCGATCAGGGATTTTGCTAGCCATTGTAAAAGCAATCTAAATATACAAGATAGAAAAAATATTAGAAAGGGAAATAAAGACATGGAGCAGGGACATGAATTAGAACATAAGCATAGCCATATGGGTCAGACCATCTAGCCTAGTATAATTTTTTTCCGATAGTAGCTGGTGCCAGATGCTTCCCAGAGAATGAACAGAACAGAGCAATTTACTGAGTGATCCATCCCCTGTTGTCCATCCCCTGTTGTCCAATCCCAGCTTCTGGCAGTCAGAAGTTTAAAGACACCCAGAGCATGCGGTTGCATCCCTGATCATCTTGGTCAACAGCCACCGATAGACCTATCCTCCATTAACTTATCTAATTCTTATTCTATTTTTTTTAATTCAGTTTTACTTTTGGCCTTCACAACATCCCCTGGTAGTGAGTGCCAAAGGTTGAAGAACTTCCCTTTGTTTGTTTTAAAACTGCTGCCCATTAATTTCATTGGGTGATCCCTGGTTATTGTGTTATGTGAAGGGGTAAATAACACTTATTCACTTTCTCCACACCACTGATGATTTTATAGACCTCTATCGTATCCCCCTTTATCGTCTTTTTCTAATCTGAACAATATCAGACTTTTTAATCTTTCCACTTATAAAAGCTGTTCCACACATTCTTGATCATTTTTGTCACCCTTCAACCTTCTCCATTTCTAACATATCTTTTTTTTTCAGCTGAGGTGACCAGAACTGCATGCAGTATTCAAGATGTGGCCGTACGATGGATTTATATAGCAGCATTATGATATTTTCCGTCTTATTATTCATCCCTTTACTAATGGTTCCTAATATTCCTTTTTGACTGCCGCTGAACACTGAGCAGATATTTTCAGAAAACTATCCACAATCACTCCAATATCTCTTTCTTGAGTGATGAAAGCTAATTTAGCTCCCGTAATTTTATATGTATATTGAAGATCTATTCTAATATGCATTAACAACATTGAATTTCATCTGCCATTTTGTTGCCCAGTCACCCAGTTTGTGATGTCCCGGTGTAAGACTTCATAGCCAGCTTTGGACTTAACTATCTTGAATAATTTTGTATCATCTGCAAACTTTGACACCTCACAGTCTACCTCTTTCTCCAAATCATTTATGAATATGTTAAATCGTACTCGTCCTAGTACAGATCCCTGAGGGACAACTCTGTTTACGTCTCTCTTTTCTGAGAACTGACCATTTATTCCGACCCTTTTTTTCCTGTCTTTTAATGATCAATAAGAGGACCTTCCCTTTTATCCCCCATGTCTGCTTATTTTGCTTAAGAGCCTCTAGTGAGGGACCTTGTCAAAGATATTTTGAAAATCCAAGTACACTATACCAACTGGATCACCCTTGTCTATATGTTTGTTGAACCCCTCAAGTCATTTGAAAAGGTTGTTGAGGCGTGATTTCCCTTTAGAAAAGGCTCATGTTGACTCTTCCCCAACATATCATATTCATTTATGTGTCTCAGAATTCTGTTCTTTACCATAGTTTCAACCAAGTTGCCTGGTATTGAAGTTAGGCTTACTGGCCTATAATTGCCAGGATCAGCTCTGGAGCCTTTAAAAAAAATTGGCATCACATAAGCTATCCTTCAGTCATAAGGTACAGAAGCCAATTTAAGTGATAGGTTACATATCACACTTTGTAATTCTGCAATTTCATATGTGAGTTCCTTCAGAACTCTTAAATGAATACCATCTGGTCCTGCTAACTTCGTATTGTTTAATTTATCTATTTCTTCCAAAGGCTCCTCTATTGACACCTCAGTTTGGGACAGTTCCTCTGATGTGTCATGTAAAAAGAATGGCTCAGGTATGAGAATCTTCCTCACATCCTCTGCATTGAAGACCAATGCAAATAATTCATTTAGCTTCTCCGCAATGGCCTTGTCTTCCTTGAGTCCTCATTTAGCACCTCTATCATCCAGTGGCCCCGTGATTGTTTGGTAGGCTTTCTGCTTCTAATGTAGTTTTAAAAAATTGCTGTTAATTTTTTGAATCATTCACTAGTTGCTCTTCAAATTCTTTTTTGTCCTGCCTCATTTTATTTTTACAATTGACTTGCAGGAACTTATGTTCTTTTCTCTTTTCCTCAGTAGAATTTGATTCCCAATTTTTAAAGGATGCCTTTCTCCATTTCCATTCTCCAACTTCATCTCTGCATCCCTTCCTGAGGTGACATACACCCAGTCAATATGCGGATATTTGAAATCCCCCATTATTATTGAATTTCCTGGCTTTAGCCTCTCAAATGTCCCTGAGCATTTCACAATCACCATCTCCTGGTCAGGTGGTTGGTATTATATTCCTACTGCTATACTCTCACTATTCAAGCATGGAATTTCTATCCCACAGAGTTGTGGCTCCAAGAGCGGGGACACAGATAGGGGTAAGGGGGCAGAGGCTAGGGCCACAGCTGGGGGCAGGTGTGGGGCCAGCAGCCAAGCAGGCATGGGGTCAGGAGTGGATAATAAACTGGATAGCTTACCTAAGGACACACATCACATCAGTGGAAGAGCCAGGAAAATACCCAGCTCTCTTGAATCCCAGTGCCCTGCTTATCATCAAACTAGTAGCCTAGTTCACTAGTACACAATCTTATTGCATTCTTTTCAAAAGAGCACAAAAGAGCAACAAAGAGTTACGTGAAAAATAAAAGGAATGTCACAAAAACCAGGTAGTCTATTGTTGTCGGGCTAATATACCAGGAGTGCTTAAGTAGCCGTGAGTGACCTACCCATTGTTTCTATATTCTTGAAGAGTTTATACATTCTGCCACTATTTCTCCATAGATGACAGATGTAGCCAATGATGTTTAGCAAAATGTATTAAACTCCTCAAGCATAAGAAAGCATTTCCTCCCATTTCTTTAAGTATTTATGAGGGGTAGTTTTCAACTCTGACACTGAGTTGAGCCTTAAACGTGGTTCTCATTCCTTCAGTTATTGTTTAATCTAGAAGCATAAATTTTAACATAGTATAAAAGTATCTGGTTTTCAGTTTTATACTGTATGTCTGATTGCAGCTCTCGGTTAATTTATCACATGCTGTCATCTCCATCTTTACAAATTGCAATTGGGCTTTATGTTTAAACTGCTTGAACTACATTTTTAAGAGCTGTTATGCATAGTCTATGAACTTTCCTATATATCTTCTACAAACTCCTTTCCTATGGTTTACTCTTTAATTCTGGAGAGCCTAACCATCCACAGTGATAGAGGTACTCCTTCTCCTGCATCATGATGTGTGTTTGGAAAAGGCTAGGAGACCTACTGAGGGTATTTTACAGTTTTCTCTTGATTTTTAATATATCATGCTGTGTAGGTGCCAAATTAGTGCAGGAAAATTTGGCAAGCTCTGCCACATACATTTAAGACACAGGCATGGTTGGCTATCTACCAGCAGGTATTGCACATCCTATAGCGAACAGATCAGGGCATTTGGGCTACTCAATTTATTTGATACCAACAGAAATCCCAGTGAAATGTACATTTACTGTGATGAGAGACTGGGAGTCTGGGACTACATTAATGGACTACAGATATTGTCAGGTATTCTCTCACTCCATTTCCTCAGTGAAAATAATGTACCCTTTCTTTTTATTTTGAACTCCCATTGCTCCTATAGAGACATCTGTGCCAGTGAATGGAAGGCAACTCTGCTGCTGTACATGATAGTGTCTGCCAATCTAAAACTCCAAACAGAATGATATAGAAGCTCCATCACTGGAAGATATCCTGGACATATGCGGAATCAATTCACTTCCCAGGGATCTTGGCCAGCCCCCTCTATTTTCTGGGCTGGGGAAGATAGCCCAGCAGCGTGTGAATTGCAGATAGTTCACAACACATGCTCCCTCTCCAGGCTGACTTTCTAACCTGGAACAGATGACAGCAGAACCCCAAGTATGAACCGGCCCCCCAATGTGCAACCACACATATAAAGCTGCTTAATATGCCACTGCTATGCGCAACTATAAAATGCTAACTAAGGAGAACATGAACAGGTTGAGAATGATTGTTGCAACAATGTGAATAGACCATGAATTCCATTGGCAGTCTCTCTGAAAAATGTGGCTACTTAACTATTTTGTTTCAGTTTGTCTGTGTGTTTCATTTGTTTGTTTATACACACAGAAAGTGGAGAAAGCTTGACTGGTGTGTTGAATGAGCTGATTTCAGTTTAAATTCAAAACTATAATCCCAGATTATGAAGGTTGTGAGGAATTTCGTTATGAAGTACAGTGGTGGTATACTTTTGTTTGGTGGTAATTGCACATTCTTGAAAATAAACTTATAGCCAAGGTGTGTTAAAGCTCCTAAAACAGCTGAGCAGAAGTCATGTTCGAGGGCAGTAAAAATCTTCTATGTTGTCCTGATTTGCAGATTAACCAACTGCCTTTGCATTCCTGATGAAGAAAGAGGAGCCACAGCATGACCTGAATGAATAATGCAAATATTTGTTCAAATTAAAAAGTAAATTTTGATTCACCTGTATTCAAAGCCATTTCTACCAGCAGTTGTGCATTTGAGTTTTACTATTACAAATACTTCAGAAAAGAGATTTTTAGCTGATAGCCATTGAAAGCGAATTGAAAATTGTCGCTAAATAGTGTACATCTCAATCTGTTAATTTTATAGTTGAAAATATAATTTTGAAATGTACACTGTGCTAGTTATTTTCAATTCAAAAATAAGTTTCTTCTAGACCAAAAAGTATCTCCCAAACAATACCACCATCACCACAGAATTATAGAATCATAAGTTTGGAAGGGACCTTTAGAGGTCTTTTAATCCAGGCCCCTACACTCCAGGCAGTTCTAAGTATTATCTAGTCCATCCCTGACAGGTGTTTTTCTAACCTGCTCTTAAAAATCTCTGATGACAGAGATTCCACAGCCTCCCTAGGCTATTTATTCCAGGGCTTAACTACCCTGACAGTTAATGTGCAACCTAAACCTCCCTTGCTGCAATTTAAACCCATTGCTTCTTCTCCTATCCTCAGAGGTTAACAAGAAATGTTCACCCTCCTCCTTCTAACAAACTTTTATATACTTGAAAACTGTTATGTCCCCTCTCAGTCTTTTGACCAGACTAAAGAAACCCATTTTTTTTTTATCTTCCCTCATTTTTGTTGCTCTTCTCTGGACTTTCTCCAATTTATTTGCGTCTCTTTCCTGAAACCCAGAACTGGACACCCAGAACTGGACACAATAATCCAATTGAGGCCTGATCAGCATGCAGTAGAGTGGAACAATTACTTTTCTATGTCTTGCTTACAACACTCCTGCTAATACATCACAGAATGATTGCTTTTTTTTTGCAACCGTGTTACTCTGTTGACTCATATTTTGCTTGTGATCCACTATGACCCCCAGATCCTGTTCTGCAGTACTCCTTCCTAGGCAGTCATTTCCCATTTTATATGTGTGCAGCTGATTGTTCTTTCCTAAGTATAGTACTATGCATTTGTCCTTGCTGAACTGCATCCTATTTACTTCAGATCATTTCTCCAGTTTGTGCAGATCACATTGAATTTTATTTCTATCCTCCAGAGGACTTGCAAACCCCTCCACTCCCTATCTTGGTATCATCAGCAAACTTTATAAGTGTACTCTCCATGCCATTATTCAAATAATTGATGAAGATACTGAACAGAACCAGACTTAGAATTTATCCCTGTGGGACCCCACTCAATATGTCCTTCCAGCTTGACTGTGAACCACGGATAACTACTCTCTGGGAACGGTTTTCCAACCAGTTATGCACCCACCTTATAGTATCTCCATCTAGGTTGCATTTTCCAAGTTAGTTTATGAGAAGGTCATGCCAGACAGTATTAAAAGTCTTATAATAGTCAAGATATACCACATCTAGCACTTCCCCATCATCAAAATCTGAATTGAGAACTGCAAATATTGCATCAATCTACTGAGCAAGAATTATTCACTGGATAAATTTATGTATAATTTCATATGATGAATAAATTCCAGAGGTTTGTAATCTCTTCACAAAGACTCCACTCCTGCAAACACTTAGGCTTAACTTTAAATAAAGTAGTCACACTGATTTCAATGGAGCGACTCATGTAGAAAGTTAAGCAACTACATAAATGTTATCCAGAGCAAATCCACAAAGAGGTAAAATCTAAAGAAATTTATTTCAAATCTTTCACTACGTTGTTTATGATCTATATGATCTGAATATACTACTTTATTTTAAACATCAAAATGTTTCCACAATATTAATTTCTAGATATTGAATTTTAAAAAGGAATATACTGCTATATGTTATATACATAATGAAAGAATCATTGAACCAGAGAAAGAGAGCAATCCCATGAGAATGACTCTACAGCCTGGTGGTTAGAGCACTCATAGGAGATCCAGGATCCAGCCTCTTGCTCCTATTATTTTTAAATTATTTATTCCCCATGGGACAGCTTGAACATGAGAGACTAAGGGAACAGAATATCCCATAGCCCAGTAGTTAGAGCACTCACCTGAGAGGTGGCAGATCTTTGTTCAAATCCCTTCTCCCCCTCAGGCGGGAGTGGGGAATTGAACCTGGTTCTCCCATCTCAGTGCTCCAAACATTGGGCTGTAAGTTATGGAGGGGGAAGTCCTTCTCCTCTTCTAGCACTTAATATCAAGAGAGTGCCTGCAGCCGTAAATCCCAAGCATAAGGAGGCACCTTCCTGCAGCCTAGACTTAGGTGTTTGCCTCTAAGGTTATGTCTACACCGTGAGCTAAGGCTGTGATTCCCAGCTTGCATATACGTACTCGCAATAGCTGGTTGAGAGCTAGCACAAGTATTAATAGTAGTGTGGCCACAGTAGCAGGGACAGCACAGCTTAGCCATGCTGAGTATGTGCCCTCAGGGGTCAGGTGGATTTGTATTTGACATAAGAACAGTCATACTGCATTACACCAATGGTCCATCTAGCCCAGTATCCTGTCTTCCAACAATGATCAATTCCAGATGCTTCAAAGGGAGTAAACAGAACAGGCAATTATTGAGTGATCCATCTCCTGTCATCCACTCCCAGCTTTGGCAAACTTAAGACACCCAGAGGACGAAGTTGTATCCCTGATTGTCTTGGTTAATGGCCACTGATGGACCTATCCTCCATGGACTTATCTAATTCCTTTTTTTGAACCTTCACAACATCCCTTGAAAATGAGTTCCAAAGGTTGACTGTGTGTTGTTTGAAGTAATAATTTCTTCTGTTTTAAACCTGCTGTCAATTAATTTCATTGGGTGAGGTTCTTGTCAAGGGGTAAAGAACATTTCCTAATTCACTTTCTCTACACCAGTCATGATTTTACAGACCTCTATCATAGCCTCCCTTAATCACCTATTTTCCATACCCCTAATAATTTTTAGTGCTCTTCTCTGTACCTTTTCCTATTCTAGTCTATCTTTTTTTTTCAGAGGAGGCAGACAGAACTACAGACAGCATTCAGCATGTGAGCATACAATGGATTTATATGGTAGCATTATGATATTTTCTGTCTTATTATTTACCCCTTTCCTTATGGTTCCTAACATTGTTAGCTTTTTTTTTTTACTGTCACTTCACATTTAGCAAATATTTTCTAACTATCTATAATGACTCCAAACTCTCTTTCTTGAGTGGTAACAGCTAAACTAAAAGCCATTATTTTGTCTAGTTGGAATTATGATTTCAATATGAATTACTGTGCATTTATCAATAGTGAATTTCATCTGGCATTCTGTTGCCCAGCTTTGTGAGATCTAACTCTTCACAGTCTGCTTTGGACTTAACTATCTTGAGTAATTTACTTTCTTCAAATTTTGATAACTCACGGTTTACCCCTTTTTCCAGATCATTTATGAATATGTTGAACAGTACTGGTCCCTGTACATAATCCTGGGGGACACCACACCTCTCCATTCTGAAAACTGACAATTTATTCCAATCCTTTGTTTCCTGTCTTTTAACGAGTTACTGAACCATGAGAGGACCTTCCCTCTTATCCCATGACTGTTTAGTTTGCTTAAGAGCCTTTGGTGAGGGACCTTTTCAAAGGTTTTCTGAAATGATAAGAACATTATATCCACTGGATCACCCTTGTCCACATGTTTGTTTGACCACCTCAAATTATTCAAATAGATTGATGAGGCATGATTTCCCTTTACAAAAGCCATATTGACTCTTCCCCAACAAATCACGTTCATTTCTGTGTCTGGTAATTCTGTTCTTTACTATAGTTTCAACTAATTTGCAAAGCCATGCTGCTGCTGGCTGTGGTACCAAAAGCCTAGCATGCAGGCTTTTGTGATCCCATTCTGAGGTGTCTATCTCTGCACATTTAATAAACAAGGAACATAGCAGACAACTCAGGCTTTGAGTATTTTCTAGGTGCCTAAAAGTTAGGTGTGGCAACATGCTCAGTGTCACCATTCCTAAGTTTCTTTGTGAATCTAGCTCTAACTGGACAGATTCAGCTTTCCATAGATCTGAAGGAACTCCACTGAAAATCCATTGAAACCAATGGAGTAACTTCAAATTTATGTCAGTCTAACAGAGGGAAGAATTTGGCTCTTGGTGTTTAAACCTATCATATGATACCATTGAACACTGAGGGTTACTGGGCTGCTCAGTTTGACACACTGGTTTACAACAACAACTATGAACATATAACACACTGGTATCAGTTAGCTACTGTATCATCAATAAACATATGGTAGAACTTCCTTAAAGAACAGATTGAAAATTATGAAGCTACTCAGCCATCTGTGTTGTTAGGACTGCAGACGTTAAACAGAATTTTTTTTTTAAAACAGACAAGTTTATAAATATGTAGGATATACAATTAGAAGCCATTTCTGACTAGACTAATAATATGTCATTACAAGGATAGGAATTGTATTATTCAAAGGACTGTAGTAAATTCCAATTTTATTTCTTTTCTACCAGATCATGTATATGTATTGCCATTTTCACTTATACTCTATGCTTAACATAAAACAAAAACTGAAATTAATTCTGTGTTCATGAAAGCACCAAAGGCTGACAGTTCAGGAAACAAACTCCTCGTTAGCCACCAAGCATGTGTCCCTGGCCACTCTTCTCCATAAACATCCCTCAAACCTCTCCTGGGGAGACTCCACCACCCGAGTTTCAAGGTAGCAAAATCTCCAGGCCTCTTCAGTCTCTGGCTCCAAGACTAAGGTTCTAAGACTATTAACTAGGGTACTGATTAAGGTAAAAGTGGTTTAAAATGTAACAACTGACATTTACATTGACATCTTTAGATGAAAAGCACTAAGTGTTAAACTTTTCAAACTGATTTATGAAACACATTTACAATGGTCACATTTAAAAAGCTTTTACTAGTTTGAGATATTCCATTTTTATTTATATCAGTATTTGCCATTTGATGTTTAGAGAATCTCTCTCAAACAGGATCTTTCAAAATGTAAATGATCAAACAAACAAACCTTTTAGGGGCAAACATAATATAGGGAGTACTTTTCTCATCACTGAAATGGAGCCTCATTGAGATTAAAGACGGCATTATTTAAATAGCAGAAAGCAGCACTACTTCTTGTAGTCCCTAGATTTATATGGATGTCTCACATTGCCATCCCAACCCTACTTAAATGAAGTGAATGGGAATGCTTACATAAGAAAGGTTGTGTAAGTGCATACGTGTTTACAGGACTGGGGCCCTCAAACACAGTTTTCTACCAAATTTCATT
This sequence comes from Eretmochelys imbricata, assembly GCF_965152235.1. NCBI lineage: Eukaryota > Metazoa > Chordata > Testudines > Cheloniidae > Eretmochelys > Eretmochelys imbricata. The sequence goes on from NC_135572.1 coordinate 150,536,195, forward strand.
TAATTCACAAACACAACACTTTGACTAATGTTAGGGAAGTTTCCTTTCACCAATGAACCATAAAAGAAAATACAAAATTAAGGACTAAACAAGATTAAAAGGTTAAAAAATCAAGTACTCTAATGTTAGGAAATGTCAGAATCCATGTTGACCGTGCAACCTGAATTCAGCTTCCTTGTGTACATAACTTATGATGCAGTCTTCAATTACATGATCCCATATTATTATCTTACGCAGGACCCCTGTCTCATTCAGTGCACAGAATTAATCTGTTCTGAGCATGATTGTGTGCTGAAGGAGTCTGATGGCTGCATGCTCCTGCCTCATTTGTTGCAGAAATTGAAAGGTTTGTAGTGAATGAGCTAAGGGACTGCAGGAAGAGAAAGAGTGGTCTTCTGGGTAGGACAATTGAATGCTGCCCTGGAGATTTGGACTAGATCCCTGCATCTGCCACAGAGTTCTTATGTGATACTGGTCATGTCACTTAAACCAAAAGTTTCACATAGTCACTTCAGCTTTAATCAAAGGCTATATCATAAAGCATATGCACGGGGGGGGGATTAATATTGCATAGGCAACATCATTATGGAATTTTCTAACTTGAGAATGTTTGACTTTTCAACCTTTTAATTCTTTTTGATCCTTACATTTTTCTTTGTGAATTTTCTGAGATTTTAATAGAATGAACATTTTATATATGAGCTATTTAAATAATAAAGCCCTTACACATTTGTTGCATTGAATGCTTATTTTATTGCTGTTATCTTGTGCAGTTCCATATTTCAGTCAGTGCCATGCTGACCAGTTTAGTAAAAGTAATTAAATTTAAAAAGTTATTTTTAATTTAACAAGTTTTACTGTAACTTCTAAATGACTTATTTTTAAAAATTGGATAACCAAAAACTGAGTAGGTACTCATTTCTGTAACTTCCCATCTTTTTAAAAAAGGTAAATGTTCAGAAATTTGTAAAACCCAATTTGGAGGTATCATAATCTACACGAAAAGGAGCTAGAATTTTGTAGCTTATTTTCATGGAACCCTTTTTGAGGAAAGTAACAAAACAATAACCCTTTACAAAGAAACAACATAATTTTCCCCAGTCCAAACCCAAAGGCGTTTAGCTGGAGCTTATCCAAACCCAGCGTGTTTTCATCACAGCTCCTCCTGGGTCCCTTCATATAACAATGTCATGAGAGTCCAAGGGAAATCACAAAAAGAAAAGGAGTACTTGTGGCACCTTAGAGACTAACCAATTTATTTGAGCACAAACTTTCGTGAGCTACAACAGCTGTAGCTCACGAAAGTTTATGCTCAAATAAATTGGTTAGTCTCTAAGGTGCCACAAGTACTCCTTTTCTTTTTGCGAAGACAGACTAACACGGCTGTTACTCTGAAACCTGTCAAGGGAAATCAGTTATCCAAGATAGCTGTTGCCATGACAACCAGAAAATTCTGATACTACCTTAATTATAGTCTTGCTATTGTAAGACTATAATAAAATATACGGTGCATTTTATAAATATTGTACTTTTACATATGAATAGCCCAGCTCCTGAGGCCTCACCAATTCTCAGGTTATAGGAATGAGAGACATTGAAAGAAATCTAGAGACTAGAGCAGTGGTTCCCAAACTTGTTCCACCGCTTGTGCACGGAAAGCCCCTGGTGGGCCGGGCCGGTTTGTTTACCTGCCGTATCCGCAGGTTCGGCCAATCGCGGCTCCCAGTGGCTGCGGTTCGCTGCTCCAAGCCAATGGGAACCGCTGGAAGCGGCAGCCAGTATGTTCCTCGGCCCACGCTGCTTCCAGCAGCTCCCATTGGCCTGGAGCGGCGAATCGCAGCCACTGGGAGCCACAAGCAGCCGAACCTGCGGACACGGCCGGTAAACAAACCGGCCAGGCCCACCAGGGGCTTTCCCTGCACAAGCGACGGAACAAGTTTGGGAACCACTGGACTAAAGGATGTAGCTAGCACAGTATCTAGAGCCAAATTTTGCTATTGAGCCAGCATGATGCTATGTAGAAGTAAATCAGAGATACTAAATTCTTGTGACCATTAAAAATTTCATGGTACAATTCACTTCAAAAATGGTTGAATTTCAATGGGTTTACTCAGCTGGATAAAGCTACAGACATGCTTAAACATTTGCTTAAATGGGACCAAAATCTTTAAGATTCTGATCCTACAAACATGCATATGCTTAACCTTAATCGTGTAAGTAGTCCCACTGAGTCAAGCGCTAATGTCTTAAGTGTTTGCAGGATCAAAGACTATTTTTTTAAAAGAAGGAATTCCCATAATTTGAAATGGAAACAATGATGATTTTGGTATGAGTTAAGTTCTAGGCTTTTGTATTCATTTTGTTGTCTCTGTAGCAACAGTTTTCTATTAAAGAAGTCCCAGTAGGTTAAATCATCCCCTCCTACACAAAGCCTGAGCTGTGTGCAGGACTAAGGAGAGATAACAGAGATGGAATTTACACACAAAATTGAACTACAGGTCAGAAGCCAGTAATATAGCCCTCTGCTCCATCCCACAGATGCTGTTCCATGCCATGTGTGGAAAGTCACAAACTGAGCCCCTGAACTTGCAATGGGAGCCACACACATGGGCTCTGTGCAGGTGGGCTTTTATTCATTTCATTAAAACATAGAATGCATGTATTTAACAAGTCAAGTATTTTATTTCAACATTACATGACTGCAACATTGCAAGACTTAATAACTGCTGTTATCTGCTACCTGTGACAGTTTGTTCAGTTCCTGAAGTTGCACCTCCCGCAGTGGAGGATGGCCTTTGGTTTCTGTAGCCACACAACATATGCTAAGATTGCAATAGCAGCTTCTTCACACAAGTGCATGGTTCCCTTTGCAGGACTGGGGACTACATTTGCATAACTGCAGTTACCATAAACCTTCCCTCCCTAGTTCCCAAGCTGACCGATTACTTGGGCCTAAGTAGGACCAATCTTCAATTTCATGGTATGCATGGGACTCAAAGGCTTCCCACCATAGAAGTTCATCTGCAACTTTCCCTCATTGGTCCACCACAGCTTAAGTGATGCAGACGGATTTATGCATCCCCGTTGAAAACAATCCACTATATATGTTTCCAGCTCAGGTCAAGGATTTTGGTGCACAAGGAACACATTTTAAGTTGGTAAGGGACAAGATATTTGTTTTCAAGCTTCTCAGAGAAAATCAGAAAGAATCTTAGGGGGTACTTCTACACTTATAACTATAAAAACAGACTCTCCACTCAAATTCACCATCTTTTGAAACATAGTGGTCATTTTCATAATCACTTTGGCATATTACTAACATTTTGTAAAGATTTTGTGCTGTATTATAATAAGAAAGACATGACAGACATAAAAGATGCTGACATTTTTATAGCAGTGAATTGATTATTAGTCTATTCAATAAACAATTACTTTCCAGGAGTCTCAAGGTTATGCATTTATAACTCATGAACTAGACACGTAGCTGCAGCCTGCATTTCCAATGGAAACAGACACCAATAAAAGTGAATTCCTGATCAAATTCAAAACAGTATCTGCGAATAATGATTTAAAATGTGATGTGAATATTTTATACATTTTTGTTTCTTTCTTCACTTTAGTGGTCCTAATTGAGTCTTAATTTTTATTTATTAATTTCATTTGGTCCCATCCAGATTTTCTTTGCATATTCAGCATCATATTCTTTTTTCCATTGCCCTCATCCACATTCAAACACATGATTAATTAATCCTTAAGAGACTCTTCAGATTTACAGGAAAATGCTAAGGATATATTTCTCAACTGGTTAAGGACTAGAAATGCACCGAAATTATACAAACCGCAACTTGAAACACACATGAATTTTTCATTAGTGCGAGAACAAATAAGTGCCCATTACCTCTCCGTTAGGTAAGGCTGGATAGGCAAACTGCTATCTAAATATACAGGTGCATAGTGGCACAGGGTTCAGAATTTAATGGATGCATACCAAGCTAGGAATTTTTAAATATATTAAGGAGTCTTGTTATTTTTACTTCATCTGCTAAATATATTTATTTAGATATGCATATTCTTTAAACAAGTGAGTGCTAGTACAAGGCTACAGAAAAATGGACCAGATTCTGCTATAAAGGGACTTGCTTGAATGAACAGTAAGGAAGCTAACCCACACCCTGATGATGCCTTTCCTAATGTACCAAAAGAATGACAGCAGGGCATACTCTCTGGAATTTTTCCCATGAGAAATGAAGCTAATTACTGCCCTTTCACTTGATCCCCTGAGCATTGGTAGTGATCTTAAACAGCAAATATAATATTAGTTGTTCTAGGGCAAATAAATATTTAACTAACGGGCCTCAAGAAAACACAGAAGTTTAAAACCATGGGTGCAATCCTGATTCCATTGAAGTAAATAACAAAATCCCCTTTGACTTCAATGGGGTTAGGATTTCTCCCCAAATCTTGAAGACTCTCCCATTATCCTGGGATGCTATAGAAGGAATGCAAAGGCATTAAAGCCCATCCATATATATGCATTCAATCAAGGCACAACCCCTGACTTCAGCTGGACTCCACACAGGCACAGGAGATTGCTGGCAAACAATTTACAAGACCAAGGTCTGACACAATAGCATGACGTTTTTCTAGCATTAACTACAGTACATATATATTTAAGAACCTTGTTGAAAGTACAGCTAGGGATGCCTATTGTTAACAAAAAACCCTACTTGGGGATAATACATTGATTAAAATCACTCAACCCTTGTAATACGCTTATCAGTGAAATGGAGAGGAATTTGTGGCAGAAGTGTTGGACCCATGAGCAAAGGTGCATGGGGAATGTTTTACAAATCTTTTCAAAAATTTGGAATGGATTACTCTTGCAACTTGCAATTTTCACCTGGTTCCACTCTGTTGAACTGCAGAAGTGATGTTCTAATCTGATTATACAGGATTTTTTTTGGTATAAATCTGGTTCTAAATTTAGACACACACATACACACACACACGGAGCATGAGTTTATGCAAAATACAATAGGTGATAGTGTGCAGTTGCAAATCATTGAATCTCCTACTTTTAAGGAGAAAAATACAATTTTAATGACAGCCATATAATGTCACTTTTGTAAGAAGACTATTTAAGCATGAAGAGTTACATATGTTAGGAAACCTATCCATGTTTTCTGGAAAGTGGCTGTTATTCAGTACTTTCATTCCAATTGCTTTAATTTTACTTTGTTCTAGCCTCCTATCCAAGGCCATCGGGATAATGTCCCTTATGTGGTGTTTGTAAATTAATACAGCTTTAATTAAAACTAACTAAAATGCTCTAGCTCATTACATTATATTTAGCTTGGAAACATCACACCTTTTACAATTACATAGAAATTAAGCATTAGCAATAACCAATGCAATTCTGTAAATTAGCTGATCTACTTGTAATAGACAATCAAGGAGCACAAATATCTAGCAACTCTTTTTCTTTATGAGAAAAAATGCAGAATAAAATTTTCTACTTTCGTTTTTATGGGAAAAAGAGAACAATTTAGATCAGAGTCAAGATTAACGTCTTTATCCAAGCATTACAATTTGTTTTACTTTGAAACACCCAGAAACATAGTCAAATTGATCAATCATTTCCACCCAGAAGAGGCTACTTTATGTTTCACCACTGACCTGGGTTGCTTTTTTGTTTGCTTTGCTTTATTTTCAACAGAAGCTAACTTCTATAAATACAAAATAACTTTGTTATCTTCTACAAGTTTTCAAGCAAAACATGGTTTGATAATGGGCAATTATAATAAAACACCTGCTGCTGAGAAGAGACCATTGTCAACATCTAATTTGAACAACAGCTTTCAGTGATTTTGGAAAATGAACAATAACTGAGCAGTCACTTTACTAAGCAAACTAACCCACAGGCAACTTACCAAGGTTGTCCACAGAACAAGTAGGCTAGAACAGAAGTGATTGTTTTGCCATGAGCTGGGAAAATGTTACTAAAGGACAAGTTTACATAGTTATTGCTTCCAAGCAAACAGAAGCAGCAGTTCCAGAATCATTTGTCACAAATTACCTAATAGAATGAGCCCATCCATAAAATCCTTTGCCGAAATGCTGTCATTCCCTGCGTACCAAATAAATATAAATTTAGGAAAGTGAAGGGAAAAACAATCTAAATAGAGACAGTATTTATTTGCCAGAGTATAAACTATGCTATTGATTTAATGAATCTATATTTCAAGTAAGTCCCTCTCATAATAATGGGATACTAATTATATCAACAGATTGAACAAAGCCACTAGGTTGAAAAACAAAAAACAAAAACATAAGAAAAAATGCATCCGGCATTGACTCCTACAATACTAGACTGCTTCAGATTATAATGAAAGCTTTCCATCATGCTGACACACAAGCTAAAATACTATCAATGCAAAATTATCCTACTGTACAAGTGTGAAAGCAGACTTTAGTATCTGAACATATAGAACTGGTACTGGCATAATATCTGTGAACTAGAAATAACGGGCTTTTGTATTACATAGACTCCAGCACTTCAGGTGCAACACTTGTTTAACAGTATTGATTTGAAATTGTGTATCACAAAACATGGTTTCAAAAGATGTCTGTAAATAGTTTATAGTTATTGCATTCAAACAATTCATGCAGTAACAAGGTGATATGAAGAACAAACTCTACCTCTCCAATTGATGCCTCTCTCTTTTGTACTCCATGTGAGATTTTGTGCAAGAATTGCATCCAATGACGTGGTCCATATGAAAGGTAAAAAAGTGCTAATCAGACAGAAGAAAGTTGTCCTAAACTAATCTTCAGCCAGAGTCAGCAGATAGCGTATGAGTTTTGTAGCAATCAAAGAGCTATGCATTCATGATTCATAGGAAGACGTGCTCTGGGGGAAGGGTATGGTTAAAGGACAGGACTGGGAGTCATGACACCTGCGTTCTACCCCAGGCTACACTACAAATTACAGACTTCTGCTAAGACCTTTTCACTTTAAGATATCTGTGTCCATCTATAAAAGGGAATAATGATACTTCTCTACATCCTATGGATGATACTGGTCTTATTCATAAATATTTGGGAAGGACCTTACAATCTTCCCTTGTAGGTATTGTAAAAGTGCAAAAAGTATTATTATGGGTACAACTGGTATACTTCAGGATGCCTGACACTTCCCATTATATAAGCCTATTTTAATTTCTTATAATGTTGCCAAATTAAAGACGGTAGGCTGAAATTTCCCACCTCTTGTGTCTGCCTCAGGCTCTTTTTATTTCTCCCCCTCCCCCACACCCCCAAGGAAAAGTTTCAGTTAAAATGGTTCAGTCTTTTCTGAAAAATGAGATTAGGGAAAAAACACTCTTTTCCACATGTTCAAAAAACTCTTACAACAGTTTTGCTGAACCTCCATGCTTTGGAACAAGGGCTTCCAAATTGGAAGGGAGGAGGATAGCCGTTGTATCACTACTGTACCTTTTGTTGTTCCCCTGGGGAAAAGAAATATAAAAATTGAAAAATCCCAGTTTGCACATGCTCAGAGACTTGTTTGAAATAGGCAGCTAAATTCTCTGAACAGTCCATCTGTACAGAGCGTACTACAACCCAGAGCTCCAACGCCCAAGCAGGACTTTCCCTGCAATTGATGTCCTGGCTCCTGCAGGATATTGTGGTTCTGGCACAGGAACTGAGAGCAGAGAGAGACATGTCTCCCCAGTGCTGTCAGTGTTCCCCTGCTGATGCCCATGATGCCTGGATGAGGAGGCCACTAGACTTTCATGCAATTGGAACAAGAACCAAACTCCGGGGAGATGGGATGAGGGAAGGACATTGGAAGCTGGGTTGGGGACAAGGGAAGAGATTGATCAGATAAGGAGCCAGTTTGTGAGTGGGGACTGGGACAAGCAGCCCAGACTGGGGGGGATCTGGGACTTGGATGGAGAGCCCAGAGAGTGAAACTGGGATTTCAGGGATTGCTAGGAGACTGGAACTCTGACCTGGAGCCTGGGAGTGGCTCAGTGAGGGTACTGGGATAAGCAGCTGGGGTTGTGGGGATTAGAGAGAGGGTTGGGAGGGGGAAGTACAGAAGGAGTCAGGCTTTGAGGATATAGGCAGAATGGTCTGTGCCGAGTAGAGTAACCTTTCCTCCAGAACCTGGAATGGAATTCAAGACTTCCACTAAGTTCACCATTCCTGTGTTGCCAGCAAATATCTGGCAAAATGTGTGTCTCATCCCCCTTTATTTGCTGGCCCGCTTAGAGGATGGCAACCTACTAGAGCTCCATTAGCTCTATTGGCAGAAGTCTCTGCACTGGAACTAAAGTTTCCCACCCTGCTGTCAACCCGTGTGGAGATCAGTAAGATTTCCCATGCTGGAGTCTTTTTTCCCCTCCCTTTCCTTTTTTAAGAATCTAGGAACTAATTCACAAATATCACTCAGTGCTACAACTGAAGTGTGCTCTGAACATACAAAGGGCAATCTAATGCCAAACACTCTGGGAAAAAAAGGCCATAGCTGTCTCTCATTGGGAACCTGAGATAAATGGATATTTTAGTTGTCTGTGTCTCTGCCTCAACTCCCCAGCTGTAATACGAGCTCATTCCCCTCATCTCACAAGGGTGGGGTGAAACTAAATATATTAATAAGCATGAGCCACTCAGGTATTGTAGTGGTGAGCTCCACTGGTAAGCCAATTAATAATTATCCATTTACAGCTGGTTTGAATAGCATGCAGTAAGAAAGACGTGACTACAATGAGGATAAAAACATAAATAAACAGCTGCTCAGTAAGTGAGAATGTCCATTCTGTTCACTAAATGAGGAAAGGGTCTGATGGAAAAAAATTTGTATGTGATAATGTAATGAAAGTTTTTATCATGTGTATTCACATGGGAGACAAATTAAGGTTACACAGACACCCTTTATTCTGGCATTTTTTAATGTTTGAATGCTTGACTTTGCAACTGTAGCATTCTTTTATTGCAGTTGTATGCAATACTACCTAAAATAATCCATCCTTTATAAAAGATAATAGATTCTGTATCCATAGGACCTCTTTAATTTAACCTCATTAAGTTAACCGTGGATTTTACTTGAACTTTCATGAAAAATAAAGACAAAAAGAAAACCCACACCAGAAATGAAACAGTTGCCATAGAGACATACACTCTTTCAATCATGTTGAATACAATTAGAACTAATAAATATTCAGTTCAGCACAGAACCATTTACCTTTTTTATGAAACATTCCAACCTGAAAGATTCGACTTATCTTCCAATTAGGAGAGAAGTCTTTCAAAGAACAGTAAATGGACTAAGCAAAGAGGTTAAAGGTGTGATCAGAGATGATTACAGCCACAAAGTAGAGAAATGAAAGCATGTGCAATTTTGTTTTAGCCCATTCTGTACCTCCCAAAGCTCAACAGCTCAAAAAGACTCAGGGGGCTAGTCTTTTTTCTTAGGAGTAGCATTTATTTTTGTGGCTGATGAAGAAAAAGTGTGTCAGTACTTTACATATGTACTCAAAAGCAACATATCTTGTTTGGTCAGAAGAATGTTATACAATAAGGGTCCTAAAGCAATTAATTTATAACGGGAATGAAACATGAAATTAACAGAGTAACTTTGGACAAAATTTCCTGTTGCGATACACAATGGAATCCTCTGGTTACAAGCTATGGGGTGGCAATACTGAGACCTTGCCATTTTATTAAAATAACATTAACAGACAAACGTGTCTTCAGATTAAGTCAGAACCATCCGTCAATTTTTTTTTCTAATTGTTACAGGTGATGTGGAGTAATTAAATAAGTCTGAAATAACATCAGAGGTGGTACTACTTTTGGAATAATTCACTCGGGCATACTTGTCACTTGTGACATTCCCACATGAATCCAGATGTAGCACATTTTGTATAGATTAATTTGATTTGAATATGAGAAAAAATTTTAAAAGAGTAACTTCCCTCCCAAAAAAACCCTGTTATAAATGTCATTTTGAGAAACTTTTTTAAAAAAAGCAACACTCACAAGCCTAAGAGAAGCTTAAATCATGGCAATTTAGAATTTTAAATGCGAGAAAACTTAACAATAAGAGCAGCAAGGAAGACAAAAATTATTCTGAAACAAGCACAGAGAAACCAGGCAGGTGGGAACTACATGATGTAACTCTGGAGATGGCAGAGTCGGGATACTCCCAAAGCTATCTCAATAGATATGATAATTACAGATGTACAGCATATTTAGTCACTGCATAATTAATATAACTGGCATGAATGTCCCAAACATTGCCCCCTCCACATTACATTGTCCACTATGTCAACTCCTATTCTTACTATAGCCATAATCATATAGCAAGAGAACTATAACACAAGTGGAATGTGTGGGCAGAAATGTGCCATGTGGTGGTGGTGGTAGGGTGCCCCCCATACCTAGTAGCCCCGCAGTTAGAGTATTCACCTGAAGGCGGGAGACCTAGATTCCTGTTCCAAATCAGAGTCTCCCACCTCCCTAGTGAGTACCCTAACAACCAGGCTATCAGGCCTTCGGGGGCACCGCCACTTGAGATGAGGAGCAGATGGTGGTGGCCCCCTAAGGCCCACTAACTGAAGGGTGTTGGGTGTGCTCTGAGCATACCTACTAGATTGGGCGCTGCAGGCAACTTGTGGGAAGGAAATGCCTAATGTGTCAATCTCAGCAAGGCTGAAGTGTCAAGCTACTTGAAGCCATTAGGACTTCAGCTGCTTTGCATATACCTACCAGAAGAAATGTAGGTGTCCATGAGACTTTACTGGCAGAAACTTGGATGCCTAGGCAATTTAGGCATCTACAGCATTAAGGACAGCTGAGCAGAAATTTTGGGAATGACAGTAGTTGGATTTAGGTGCCTAAGTCCCCCTAGTGAATTCATCCCCACCATTCTAATTTTCTGTTATTCTTCAGCAGGCCTTTTATTAACACATTGTCTAGAATTCCCTAAGTGCATCTGCCATGTTAACGGTCTTATTATGCACAGTGGCATCTCTGTCTTGGCAGAGTATGGAGCCAGTGGGGATGGAAAGCAAAAAAGGGACTGGGGGTTGGTGGGGAGAATAAATCAGCTTGGGTGTTCACATTTCAATTTCTGTTGGGAATGAAAGAGGGAGTGGGAAATCAAGGAACAAGTACAAGTAAATGTGAAAACACTTATTACTCAGGATCAGATTGTGGATCCTTTACTCATAATGACTATAGTAATCCCATTGACATCAATGGGATTATTTATGGAGTACGATATTATTCAATATGTGCAAAGGAGGTAGAAGAAAGCCCCGAATAATTAATTTTCCTTATAGTATGTAGGAGTGTATATGTGGTAAGTGTTGTTGCTGCCTTCCCTCCCCACCCCTCACCCCCGCTTTTTTTTTTTTTTTTTACAGCCTGGGATGCTCTGTCAGAGATTAGCCATTAAAGATTTGTAAATAAGAATTACCTAATATATTTACTAGCAGACAGAGATAATAATGGAAATATTTATTATCGACTGTAAAGTGAAAAAATGGTTATTCCACACTCCCTGTGCCAGACACAGGCTGATTTGTACAACTTAAATTGAGAAGCACTTAATTCAATACCTTTTAAACTATTTTAAACTGATTGCTTTTAAAATACATGTGCAAGTCTACCAAATGTTACTCCACGTGAGATTTCCAAGAGCACCCACGGGAGTTAGGCATCTAACACTCATTGACTTTCAATGTTTATGGGAGCTCCTAGATACCATGTCTTTCTTATAAGCAGTCTTTTTCTTTAGTAACTATTAGTAGAACTTCCAGCTGAAAAGATATCCTCAAGAAACACTGAAATGAGGGCAGCTTAAAATATTAGTGATGAGAGACCACTGGGGGAAAAGAACTTCTCATGGTATTATTGCTTTATTGTTACACTTTGGCTTCCACTGTAAAAGATACTGGATGTCACAAGACAATTTCCAGAGGGGAGGTATTCTGTCTTGTATTTTTCTTCCTCCCTGACTTCAATTTCGTACTTCTCGGTGCTCAGATAAATGAGAAAGAGAAGCTGCACCCGCCCTCCCCTTAGGTTTTTCAGCAATGACAATTTTGAGTTTCATCAGTTTAGAAGACACCTTCATTTAATCTGTGCATGGGAAGATAGATCATTTCTTAAACTACTCTCAAAGGTTTACGGGCCTGTTCCATGAAACTAGACTACATTCGTTAAGCCTGTGCCTGTAGATTATTTAATAATGTTATTCCTAACAAAATCAAACATCGTGCATACAATATGCAGAGAACAAGCCACTGAAACTCATGAAGAATCATTTTCTTCCAGTACTCTCAGAGTGCTCGGTCCCATATCCAACTGAGATACAAAATGACAGATGAAAGATTGCAGGCACAAATGTAACAATTCTTGGTCTTTAAGGTTTTAATGATAAACTTCCAACCAGGTGAACTTAGTTAAAGCCAGACATACAAAGTACAGCAGGTTTTCAAGAGTCTATGGCAGAGTCTGAGATCAAGGTTTCTTATTTTTTTATAATTAGCCTTTTTAGATTTAGCTGTTTTTGCTAGAGGGAAAGTTTAGTCAGAGTTAGCCTGCTAATTGTCTGGATATATTCTCACTTGGAGGGTCAGAGCTGATGATGGGAAACTGTCACTTATCTGTCTCCAATTATGATTTTTCCTCCACTGTTTATTTCATGTGTGTGTAGGGGGGTTAAATATTCCATTTACTACTGCAGCTTTTTTCTTCAACTGTGGAATACTTACTAGTGTTGTCTCCTGATATAAGAGATGGAAATATTTACTCTAAGGATCTACACTGTACTGACTCTTTACTGCCAGTAATGGGAAGGTGGGTGTACAGACTCATGTCCTGGCAGAATTTGTTTGGCATAGCCCTTAGAGAGGTTGTTATGCTTTATTTTTAAATACAGTACTCCAGGCCCTGTAGGAATTGATGGTAAGTGTGAAGAGGAAAAAAGCAAGGTGGATGAGGGGAAATAACTTTAAATTGTTTAAAAGTTCAGATCAGCACCAACCTTTTTGATAATTAAAATTGTAAAAAAGCTGCAGCTTTTAAAATCCAACTCAGGTAAGATGCTACAGATTGCCCAATTCGTTTGTCGAGGCATAGTAGCCATCAGTTACTTTGCCTGTTTTTGTGCTGCAAAATGCATGGCAGGTGACCATATGCCATCATTTCATTTGAAGCAGGGATAGCCTTTTGTGATATTAAATAATTTTGGTGTCACTTTTATTTCCTCACTATGGTCCACATCAAAGTTAGTCAATTTCATGGTGTAGACAGTATGGATGTTAAGTCATTTACCAGTGAATTAGTGGAATATCCTTTTTCTAATCTCTTTCTCCCTGCATTTATCCCATAGCCTCACTGAAGAGGATGCAAGGAATGCAGATGTCATTTACTATACAATGAACCAAACTGACAACCATGCTGCAGTCCCCTAGGAAGAGCTCCCAGGGCAGGAGACGTCCGTGGTAGATACAAAGTCCTTATAGCCAGCTGTGCACTGCCTCCTGCAGAAGATTCTGGGGAGGGCCTGGACCATTTCTTTGCTTTGGCTATTTCAGCTGCCAAAATAGTCCACAGGGTTGGCTGCAGCTGAATTGTAAGTCAGGACACACCTGTAGCTCAAACTTCATTGCACCGTGACCCACTTCTGACAACAAAAATTATTACACAACCCCAGGAGCGGGGACCGGAGCCTGAGCCCACTCAAGCACTGATGCCCTACGCCAAAGCCAAGCCATACCGTTCTGGGCGGGGGGGCAAAGCTAAAGTCCAAGGGCTTCGGCCCCCGGGCAGTGGGGCTCAGGCTTCGGCTCCCAGAAAGTCTAAGCCAACCCTGGCAACCCCATTAAAATGGGGTTCCGACCCACAGTTTGAGAACTGCTGCCGGGGTCTAACCTGCACAAAGGGCTGAAGTGTCCACTGGGAAAGTCTATAAAAGTAAAGGAGTACTTGTGGCACCTTAAAGACTAACAAATTTATTTGAGCATAAGCTTTCGTGAACTACAGCTCACTTCATCAGACGCATGCAGTAGAAAATACAGTGGGGAGATTTTATATACACAGAGAACATGAAACAATGGGTGTTACCATACAGATTGTAACAAGAGTGATCATTTAAGGTGAGCTATTACCAGCAGGAGAGCGGGGGAAGATGGGGGGCCTGGGGGGAAGGCGGGGGACCTTTTGTAGTGATAATCAAGGTGGGTCATTTCCAGCAGTTCACAAGAATGTCTGAGGAACGGTGGTGGTGGGGGGGGATAAACATGGGGAAATAGTTTTACTTTGTGTAATGACCCATCCACTCCCAGTCTTTATTCAAGTCTAAGTTAATTGTATCCAGTTTGCAAATTAATTCCAATTCAGCAGTCTCTCCTTGGAGTCTGTTTTTGAAGCTTTTTGTTGAAGGATTGCCACTTTTAGGTCAGTAATCGAGTGACCAAAGAGATTGAAGTGTTCTCCAACTGGTTTTTGAATGTTATAATTCTTGATGTCTGATTTGTGTCCATTTATTCTTTTACGTGGAGACTGTCCAGTTTGACCAATGTACATGACAGAGGGGCATTGCCTGCACATGATGGCATATATCACATTGGTAGATGTGCAGGTGAAGGAGCCTCTGATAGTGTGGCTTATGTGATTAGGCCCTATGATGGTCTCCTCTGAATAGTTATGTGAATTCAAAGCCATATTTTCACCTACACTTATTACCTGTGCCCAATTCTGCTCAGCCACCAGGCCTCTTTAATTCCACCCTTCATCAATTCATATTTGCTTTTTTCCTATATATGTATATATGTATTTCCTATATTCTTTTGGGGTTGTTTCTAGTATTGATTGTATACAGGCTTAAAACAATCCCCAGCATGGTACCCATTCCTGTATTCACCGGGGCAGCAGGATCTCCCTGCAGACAGTTTTTGTCTTACTCACAACATGTCTGTGAAAATATTCAACCTCACAGTATTGTAAAACAACAAGAAACAAAATAAAACCAACTCAGCTACCTTTTCTACCTCATCACAAAACAGCTAGTGTTACTATTTAATTTTTGCAGTGGACAGAATGTCCAACCCTTTGCAGAAATTACAAAAATCCTGTTCTTTTACCAGGCAATACAATTCAGATATGAATATAAATTCAATTTTGGCCTTCTTAGTCCCCTAACAGCAATTGTGTCTCAGCTTAGTGAGCTCTTTCTAATTATACCTAATATGACCACATTTGAGAACACAACAAAGTAAATCAGTAACGCTTGATTTTTTAAAAAGTATTATATTGATCATATCTGTAATGTATTTTTCAGAAATTAGTTACCCTTTAGATCTGGTATTATTTATATTATACTTGTACCTAGGACTGAGATCAAGGCTCATTGATGAGATTGTGAACATGCACATCATGAGAGAAAGTCCCTGTTCTGAAATATTTACAATTTAACTTGAAGAAGCAGACAAAAGGTGAGTGAAAGGAGATAAGGAAGTATTACACAAGTTTTACCAATGAGACACAGAGGTTAGATGACTTGCCCAAGGTCACACATGATGTTTGTGGGAGAGCCCAGAAATAAAACACATCTCCTCTGTCCCAGCCCTCCACCTTAAACACAATTCCAGTAAGTACCAGAAGAATTAAGTACCAAAGCACATTTAAGCAAGATGCAAACAGAGTCTAGAATGATGTGCAAAATCAACAGCTTCTTTCCTTAAAATTGATTTCTCTCTTATTTGAGTTCAAGAAACAAAACTAAGTAAAGACACAATAGAATTCTAAACTTTTTAATGATGGAAAGGTTAGATAATGTTAACGACATACAGCTAAACCTTTGAAATGTTTTGCCTGCTTTTAAAGTACTTGTATTTAATGTACCCTTCAAATTATAAAAAAGAGTTTTTATTACTTCAAAATCTCAGAAGAAACAACCTGTCAGCCTAACACAATAGCTGCAAAATGCACAAGTTTATGCTGATAAATTTGGTTCCAAAAGAAAATCACAACCTAGAAAGAGCAGTTTAGCTTTTTTTTGCTCAAAGCTCTGAAATCAGCTGCCAATCTCTTGACTGCAAACAAAATGAAACCTGGGATAAAAAAAACATAGGAATAATCCAATTTCTGATCATACAGATTACAAAGAAAGCTTACATTTTCATAGCTAACAGGTCCCTTTCATAACTCCCTGCTGCAAAAGAAAAAATAGAGCCCTGCCTTTAAGCTCCATTGTCTGTAGAAGTATCATAGTCTCAGCAAACAAGTATTGTACAAAGGGGAATTGAATTTGGGGTCAAGATCACTATTGAACATGGGTTAAAAAACTTCGCGCAAATTTGGGTATTTGGATTTTCATTTAAAATAACTTGGCTATACCTAGGCCAGGTCAATGAAACATTTAATAGGGACTGTGTGTGTAATACTTCATCCTGAAGATTGCTTGAGAGCTTACCATGCCATCATAAGACTTTAAGTGTAAAGCCTTCATTTATACTTCACATTCTAACTGCATTAGGAAGGAAAATCAATTGCTCATTTGTTGCAAAATTAGTCTTGGACACTGAAAAAAAAGGGTAGGGTTGAGATTTATTTATCAATTAAAAGGAATCTGTCCCCACTGCACATTCTAGAATAGTTCTTGATTATGGCATTGACCAACAGCCCATCTGTTCCATGGAGAAGTACATCTTCTGGGATGTGGAGGCCTAGGGAACTAGGAATGGTCTCTTTTTAGTTTGGGGGAGGCAGAAGAAGGGAGCAGGAATTGGGTTTGAATGCAGGGCACTTGGAAAAAGGAGAGGATCAGACACTGACTGTAAAACCTACTCTGAGTGACATCTCATGCACAAGGGGCTGCACCTGGGACAGTGCACCTTTCCCCCATCCCCCAAAAAACACTCTGTCCTGTGGAGCCAACAAGCCAAAGGGAGGAAGCAGGAGAGAGTGGATGAGGTTCAGTGGCCTATGATGTATAGGAAATCAGACTAGATTATTATGATGGTTAACCTTAAAGTGTATGAGATCCCAGTGGATCATCTTTAGAGGAACCAAACCCCAAGCGCATCAGCAGGATATCCAAGCACCATTGAAAGGTGGCCACAGTAAAACATCAATTTCTTCCAAAGTGTAACAGGCCCCATAAGAGGTAAAGTGAGCACAAGACTATCTTTTGAACATCTACGCAATCTTTTGGCATCTCTTTTTGACAGAGCTTGATTTGTAGACAAGATATGGAAGAGTAACTGCTTTTTCTTTCCTAGTTCAAGCCCTATGCGCATAAAGAAAAGGAGTACTTGTGGCACCTTAGAGATTAACAAATTTATTTGAGCATAAGCTTTTGTGAGCTACAGCTCACTTCATTGGATGCATTCAGTGGCTCACAAAAGCTTACGCTCAAATAAATGTGTTAGTCTCTAAGGTGCACAAGTCCTCCTTTTCTTTTTGCGAATACAGACTAACATGGCTGCTACTCTGAATTCTATGCGCATGTGAATCTTCAGTAATTCAGTGCTAGCCATGCAGGATACTAATTATGCATCTGATTTGAGTATGGTGCGTTCCATTTACCTTCTGTGAATGAAGATAGTTAATATGTACCAAATTTGCATGAAGTTTTGTCAAAAAGCCAGAGCGGGGACATTAACCTCATTATCCTCTTCTCAACTCCAGGCAACATATTAGGTTTGTTTGTTTTCATTGTTGCTGCTTTTGTTTTGTTTAACAATACATCTCTAATTTAACATCCGAGGAAGTGCATGACCTTTGTAGCGTATAAGAGTTGAGAAGATCCAAAGAAAGCTGAAGTTTCAATTTACATTAAAACTTTACACTTCAAATGCTATTTTAGAGTTTCATTTGAAGGGTTTAGCCCCCCCCAACCCTTCTGTTCTAATTACTGATTAACTATTATTACCAACATTTTAAATTTGTATAGCATTTTTCATCCTATGCTCTCTCAAATCTGAGATAGAGATTATTCATCCATCACTGGGATTGAATGCAGCAGTCTTTTTGTGCCAGAAGTGCTAGCAGTTTTTAGAAGACGTGACGAATAATTTCATATCCATTAGAAACGAGAGGGATAATTTAGGGAGACAGAATGTAGTTATTCCAGATGGATTTCAGCCAGGATAAGGAGGTTTATGTCCCTGTTCTTGTCAAAAAGCCACAGAACCTTTAAGGGCCATGATGTCACCCCAGTTACACATTCCATCCCAGTGATAATTGGGTAAAATGTATTACAGAATGCTTACAGTGTACATAATTTTTTAAAGTACAAAGTGCTGACTTATCAGTACTAGCAAATGTTTTTATATATACAAACACACACAGTGAGCTAATTTTGCTCATGCCCCCATTTTTAAAACAAATCCATTTAGTCCATTAAATCAACTAAGAGTTACATCAAGGATGTGAAAGAAAAAACACAGCGAACATTATAAATGTTAGAATTAGTTTGCTCAACCTTTTAAGGTAATGCAATACTTCATGTAACTCAGACAACATATTAAAACAGCCTCTTTTATTTCTGGTTACAGTTTTATCAGACAGGCAAAGTGATTTCTACGGAATTTTGAAGGCAGACTGTCAATTTTGGTCACTGCTCCATTTGTGTTTACAGCCAAATCAGTAATCTACATCCAATTTGTTTCAAATATTGAGCAAAAGCACTGAAGTGGAAAGTATCTTCCTATAAACTAGAGTGTCAGCATTTGAAGGAGCGACTTTCAACTACTGTGCAGATGGAACAATTACATTCTAAAGCCTGCTAACTGTAATAAAATGTAATTTACCTATATTAAAATGGTATTTGTATGATCAAATTAAAAATGACATCTCCTATTTTATTCTTTTCCCCAAACTGGTCTCATGAATCAAGAATAAAAGCCTGGGGGGCACTTAAGAATCAATAGCAGTCGACTTAAAACATGCCCTTGTTGCCTCCAAAATATATAATAAAGTGAAAAGAATGGAAATCAAATAGAAGTCAACGCATCCATATCATCAACAGTGATACAATTCACATCTTCCCAGGTTGATGTTATCAAACACAGAGGGCTAAACTCAGCAATACTGGCACCCATTGGTATAAAAATTGCCTACTCACACCATTTTCTCCGCTGTATCTCGAAGGGGAAATTCATTGCACAGGAAGGTGTCTCAGTCTCTGCTTTTGTTGGGCCAGACGAGGGAAGGTAGTGTTTATTAGGCAGGTGTCCATAGGCCAGCTGCAGGAATTTCTTTAGAGACTGTCTCCCTCTGCTGATTTTCTGGCCAAACCCCACTGTTGGGCAACGTTAGCTACCTTTGGTGCTGCCTGAGCCCCTGCTCTCATCCTCCTGATGAGTTCGTCAGTACAATTTTATGTCATTGCAATCCAATCTCTCAATAAGAGTTTTGATCTGCAGGGTAGTCTGCCACTAATTTTCCTAACATAAACCATCAGTGAATGTATCCCATGATTTCAAAAAGGTAGTATATTATGTAATTTTAACATCAGCTAAAACACAGGGTCTGGGTGACATTGGATCTGTTACTATCATGTAACGTAAATTGAAAGTCATAACTTCCAGGTATACCAGTAGGAAATTTAACCTAGACGGCCATCCACACATGCATTTAAGATTAATCATTATACACAAATTTAGCATGATCCTCCTCCTATCCCAGTCACTGGAAAAGCTTCTATTAATCTCACTGGAAGTATGTTTGGGCCTTGGTTTATTTTTGACAAGATCGAGGTAGCTTCATTTTAGACAAATACATGAACATTCTGCAAATCTACTAAGTTTAAAAAATAATCCATTACAGAAAATTATATTTTTTCTGATTAGTAAATAAAGTAAAATATATTCAAATATATGTTACCTTACTTTAGGTCTAAATTATATGCTTTGATTTTATGTTATTTAGCAGACAAAACTTGTTTATTAACTATCGGACAGATCCTCAATTCCTGCATGGTCTCCTTTGTGCAATAGAAAGGTGTTTCCAAGTAGCAGCCAGGGATTCCTCTGGAATAGGGAGCACGCTGGTTGCAAGAGGAGGCCTGGCAAAAGCCTCTTGCACTCCAGTCATTTATTAGGCAGTTATTGTCTTCATGATTTAGAGCAGATCTGAGGTTGGTCTAGTTTACACAAGGGCCAAATCAGTCTCCAGATTCTGCTCCAAGGATACCTCAGCCCAAGCCAAGCCAAGTCAAAGATCTGTACTGTAATCAGTATAAATAGTCTTTTCTTTTTTTAATAACTATACAAGTCTAATCTTCCTAAAACAAAAATAAACATGTATCCACAAAAAAATAATTTGTGCAACAGACATTCATAAGTAACAACACCATAATCTCTTGTAGTAGAGCCAACACAAAGAGAGGATAGATTTTTTAGTTTAATTTTTAAAACTACATATTTGTGATTAGCTCTATTTCCCACCCTTCTAAAAGACAAGGCTACACATTTTGTAGACTCAGAACTTCACCCCTTTTCTGGAGTTTGGCTTTACTGACAGAAGTTATCAGTAAGATAACATAGCCAATTCAAGCTGATGGCTTGACTCTCCAAGGCCTCCAATAAGAGGACTACTCAGCTTATAGCCTCCATTCTTTCCTCAGAGACCTACTTCCATTTCACTTTTGTCCATGGAGAGGGTAATGAGCCACCTTTATCAGTGAGACAGCAGAACTCACGTAACTTGTTCTCAATAGGAATAACACCTGCTAACAGACGGGGGTGTTTCAGATTTGCATTGCCAGCCTGTAATACTGCTAGATTTATTGGGCACCTAAAGGTGACTTATGTTTATTGTTATTTGTTTACCACTTTCTGGTTTATTTATTTAGAAAAATAATAACTGACCTCTATTTAAAGCTACATTCTTGTATATTACACACAAAAAATGTTAAGAAAATGTTAAGGTTGCAAAGTCAAGCACTCTAAAGTTAGGAAATGCTAGAATTCAGCCCCCTTGTGTATATGCATTAAGATACAGCCTTTAATTACACAGTTACATACTATTTTTCCACAGGACTCCTGCCACACTCAGTGGACAGCATGGATAGCATGATGGGAATTAATCAGTCCTCCTTGTCCCAGTCTCTCTGTCCAGCTCCTGTCTCAATCCCATTGGCTCCCAGTTCCAATCTCCCTCCTGCCTCTGCAACCCAGTATTGCTCGAGACCAGGCTCCTAGTCCCTGGCTCTCTCTCAGCTTCCAGTCTTTCCCCAAAGTCTCCTAAACCAATTATTGCCTCCAGCCCATGCAAGACTGATGAAAAGGGAACACAATTGTACCAGGGCCCCAAGCTCAGCACATTTATAAGTAATAACTTAAGAACAGATTTAAAATGTTTATTAAAGCTAATAATAAAAATATATATAGAATACATAGGTTGTGAAAAGAGTGTCTGTACATCTGGGTATAGTGCTTAGATTATCCACAAATACAAAATTTGTTTTTAAAAGTCATATGATACATAGAGTACATAATCAGGAATAATCCGAATTTAGGTGAATAGATTTAACAATAGCGTTTAGATCAGAGGTGGGCAAACTTTTTGGCCAGAAGGCCACATCGGACTTGCAAGACTGTATGGAGGGCTGGATAGGGAAGGCTGTGTCTCCCCAAACAACCTGGCCCCCACCCCCTATCCGCCCCTTTCCACTTCCCATCCCCTGACTACCCCCCTCAGAACTCCCGACCCATCCAACCTCCCCTGCTCCTTGTCCCCTGACCGCCCCCTCCTGGGACCCCTGCCTCTAACTGCCCCCCTGGGACTCCACCCCCTATCCAATCCCCCTTGCTCCCTGTCCCCTGAGTGTCCTCTCGACACCTATCCACACCCCTGCCCCCTAACAGGCCCCCCGGGACCCGCCCCCATCCAACCCCCCCGCTCCCTGTCCCCTGACCGCCCCCTCCTGGGACCCCTGCCCCTTATCAACCCCCCACTCCCCACCCCCTTACCATGCTGCTCAAAGCAGCAGGAGCTCGCAGCCCCGCCGGAGCCAGCCATGCCGCCCAAGCTGCCTGGGAGGAGCAGTGGGCCAGAGTGGTGGCATCCCTGCGGGGGAGGGACCGGGGCGAGCCTCCCCAGCCGGGAGCTCAGGGGCTAGGCAGGACGGTCCCAGAGGACGGATGTGGCCCACGGGCTGTAGTTTGCCCACTCCGGTTTAGATATTAGAATCCAAATACTTGAGTACATCACTCATGAGAAGCTGTACAGAGACTTGGCTGTGAAAAGCAAAATATATCAATGCGTGGAGGTTGTCCCTCAGTAATTAAGAATTAGGCACGTTGTCCATTTAGAAAATACAATCCATGAGGAAAGTATTTCAGTTACTTTCCTGACTGCACTTCTCATAGGCACTCCAGCTCAACCCTCCTGGAATTGCCAATGTCCGGTGATGTGTTCTATGTAGATATCCCTCAACCACCGGATGGTGTCTGACACCATGAGTTGCCACAACAGCCAAGTGTAGCGTAGACCGATTCCGCATTCTCACAGCACTTGCTCATTACTGGGGTCTCATGCGCCTAAGGCTCCAACTATCAGTGCATGTGTCTGAACCTGGTAATCCTTAGCTCTGAAGGTTTCGTCCAGAGTGGCATATTGCTCTACCTTTCAAGCTCGGGCATCGTGGAAGGCCAGGGTCCTGTTCTCGAATGGCACTGTGACGTCCACCATGATGATCTTCTTCCAGTCCTTGTTGGTGATAACTATGTCCAGTCAGAGTTGGCTGTCGGTTCCGGGGATGGCGGAGTTTATGACAACCGTCCCCATGGGTGGTGGGATGGCTCTGGCCAGGCAATCTTGGATGGCATTGTGTCGCCACTGACAAGCTCTTGAATGGGGCTTTCAGCTACAAAGGATGCAGGGTAGCATCTCGTTGGGGGTGTAGTTGCACTTCCTGCATTGCTTGTACTGATTCTCATGGCGGACAGCTCCGTTCAGTGGGATGCAGCTGAGCTGGGCCCTGTGGATGAACCTCCAGTCGGCAAATTGAGTGAAGCTGCCCCTGGGGAGGAAGTGATTGCTGGCATGCCACTTGCACGTCACCTCAAATGCCTTGCCCTGGTTTGGCTTCTGTTTCATGTTTTCCACATATTGGCAGCGGATGGCATCCAGCCAAGCCTGCAGTGGCTGCTCGCTTCCCCTGGGGCAAGAAACTTCCCAACAGCGCCCCGCTATCTACCCGGCAAGAAACTTCCCAGCCCCCGCCCTCCTGGCAGGGCTCGGTCTGCAGGCCTGAGGGCTCTCCTTCCCACCCCCCCAGTGGAGGGTGCGGCCCGCAGCGGCCAGGCCTTCTCCATCAGATGTGGCAGCTGGCAGAACAAAGGAAAACTCTATGATTTTATGATCACGTCGGTGTAAATCAAGTACAATGGAAGGAAATGATACCCCAGTGAACCTTGTATATGGGGATCCCCAATTTCTCACCACAGGCCTGATGCCACCCACCCAGGTCCTGACCTCTTTGCATTTCAGTCAGGATACTTCATGTCCTCGTCCACCACACTGTCAGAGCTCTAGCAGTGGCAGGGGTTTGGAGGGAGGAAGCATTCAGAGGACAGGGTGGCAAGCTACCTGCTCTCAGTTCCAGTGCTTGATACCACAGTGGCCAATTGCAGGGACTGTGCTACTCAGCCCCTGCATTCCCACACTGGAACATATTTCATGCACATAGAATCTTCAGAAAATTTGGCTGTTACACTCTAAAAAAGTCTCTAATGAGCATTGTGAACTGAGATTTTCGGAAAGTTTATAACTTGGTGCTATTATCTGCCCCTTCATATCTAATCCACATTATAGTCCCACTATTTAAAAGAAAAGAACCTGTATTACACCAACGTGTTTTTCGTATGTCTTCATATACAAAGCAAAAACAAATTTTAGAAACACTTCCATCTAAATGTGAAATAGACCAGTGTATCACTTTTTGATATTTGCTGCCATAGTAGACTCTATTATGATACATAATATATTAAATATTTCTGTTATAAGATACCACAAAAGAATTTCATTGTCCCAACTGCATTGTCTAGAAAAGTGTTAAAAACTATTAATCAGCTGTGGTAAAACCCGTGTCACAACATTTCTATTCATGACATAAAATTAAGCCTAATAAGCCTACAGAGGTACAGTGTTTCATAAGCAATGCTAAGTATTATTTAAATTCTTTTTGAGGTTCCTTCTGTCTGCATATTAATTGCTCAGTGAATGGAATAAAATATGCAAAACCTAACTCTTGTCTAAATAACTTAAAAACAATCTACATACACTAATTGACCTTCACATTTAAGTTCATTACCTCTAAATCTAATCAATTTCTGGGACATCTTAGTACTTAACTCTGCCAAGATTAAAGGCTTTGCATTCATGACTATTTTTGAATTTACAGTCAACGTACAAACAGACCTTTATTCATTCCAAATGATTTAATGAATACGATCACTTCCAAACAGAATATTTTATGCATAGTCCACGGTCTTTATTTCCATTGCAGTCTCAAATCAACCTGTGGAATGAACCACTGACTAGCTTTGTCTATCTGTTCTATACTTATATATGTATTTGTAGTGGGTTTTTTTTGTTTGGTTTAGTTTGGGTTTTTTGCACAATGTACACATTGAGATCACTGATGTACTCTGATTACATGAAAAAACAACAATGCCTCCACAAGAGTCCTTTGCTCAAAGAAAACATACAACTTTTAAAATGTAAATTGTGTGGAGATATCCATGCAGAATCATATACAGCGGATCCATGCTAGAACATGGGCTTTGGGATCCATGCGCAGTACCGCATTAACGCGGGGACCACGTTAATAGCGGGGACCACGTTAAAATGAATTGCAATTAAAGTAATTAAATTTGGGATCCATGGCCACGACTGCGTTATATGTGAATTCATACTATAGAGATGTGCGATCTAGCTAGGGTCCGGTGTATATATATATATATATATACATACATGTATGTTAAGGTCTAGATTTTTTAAAGTGTTTAGGCTTTATTCCACTCAGCATTGCAACACCTAATGGACTTAGGAGTCTAAATCTTATTTTCAAAGGTGATTTGGGCACTTAAGAGCCTAAGTACCATTAACTTTCAATGAGACTTGATAAATGCAAAGCAATGCACATTGGAAAACATAATCCTAACTATAAATATACAATGATGGGTCTAAATTAGCTGTCACCACTCAAGAAAGAGACCTTAGAGTCACTGAGGATAGTTCTCTGAAATCATCCACTCAGTGTGCAGTGGCAGTCAAAAAAGTGAACAGAATGTTGGGAATCATTAAGAAAGGGATAGATAATAAGACAGAAAATATCATATTGCCTCTATATAAATCCATGGTACGCCCACTTCTTGAATACTGCGTGCAGATGTGGTTGCCCCATCTCAAAACAGATATATTGGAATTGGAAAAGGTTCAGAAAAGGGCAACAAAAATGATTAGGGGTATAGAACGGCTTCCATATGAGGAGAGATTAATAAGACTGGGACTTTTCAGCTTGGAAAAGAGGCAACTAAGGGGGAATATGATAAAGTTATATAAAATCAAGAGTGGTGTGGAGAAAGTAAACGAGGAAGTGTTATTTACTCCATCTCATAATACAAGAACAAGGGGCCACTCAATGAAATTAATAGGTAGCAGGTATAAAACAAACACAAGAAAGTATTTTTTTCATGCAACGCACTGTCAACCTCTGGAACTCCTTGCCAGAGGGTGTTGTGAAGGCCAATACTACAACGGGATTCAAATGGGAGCTAGATAGATTCATGGAAGATACGTCCATCAATGGCTGTTAGCCAGGATGGGCAGGAATGATTTGCCAGAAGCTGCGATTGGGTGACAGGGGATGGATCACTTGATGATAACCCTGTCTGTTCATTCCCTTTGGAGCACCTGTCATTGGCCACTGTCAGAGGACAAGATACTGGGCTTGATGGACCTTTGGTCTGACTCAGTATGTCGTTCTTATGTTCTTATGTTCCTATGGTTTGTCTACAATCCAATTAAACTCCTGGGGCCGTCCCATGTCAGCTGACTCAGGATTGCTGGGCATAGACTAAGGGGCTGTTCAATTGCGGCATAGACATTTGGGCTCAGGCTGGAGCCCAAGCTCTGGGACCCCTCCCCACTTGTGGAATACACTCCAGAATATCCAATAGCCTAGTGGATAGGACACCCACCTGACTTGTGCAAGTTCTGGGTTGAAGTGGCTGCTCCAAATCAGGCAGAGAGGGGAACCTGGGACTCCCCCATCCCAGGTAAGTGCCCTAACCACTGGGCTATTGGGTATTCTGGGGCAGACACGTGCGAGCTCTCCTGCCCCACAAGTTACCAACCTGCATGCCC
Source organism: Eretmochelys imbricata (assembly GCF_965152235.1). Taxonomy (NCBI): domain Eukaryota; kingdom Metazoa; phylum Chordata; order Testudines; family Cheloniidae; genus Eretmochelys; species Eretmochelys imbricata. The sequence goes on from NC_135572.1 coordinate 150,562,595, forward strand.
CTGACTGTCTTATGTGTAGTGTAGGCACGTTCTGAGCATGCCTATGGGACTGGGCCACACAGGCAAGATAGACAGGAGAAGGCCTAGTTTGAGGACATAGCCAGCCTTTAGTCATGAGCGAGGGCTTCAAGTCACTCATTACCTATGGGGCAACTTCAGGATTTAGGCAGCATTATGCATGCCCATTTGTGAAAACTTAGGTGCCTAGAGGGATGGGTGCAACAGACCGATGGTTTTGTGAGTGTCCGTGGCACCCAAACATTGGACTTTGGCACCTAACTCTGTTTGTGCACTTAGGCATTTATATGCTGAACAGAGCAACACCTAAATACCTTTAAAAATCTGGCCTTAAACCCTTGTCTAGATAAATTGATAAATGTCCAGACTCAGTGGGTGGAAATTCTGAAGCCATGGATATTCAGGATAATCATTTTTTTCATATATTTTCTAAGCATGAGTGAATTGTACAGATGAAAGAAATTTGTCTCTGAACTAGAATCTGGCAGAAAAATCAATCAATCAATACATTTAAAAAGAAAGAGCATCTCCTACTACAAGAAATATGAAATAGCTTCCAATCTATAGACACCACACAAACTGTCTTAATCTGCTAAGAGTATGTCTACACTGCAGCTGGAAGGTTCGATTCCCAGTGCAGATAGGCAGACTCATTCTAGCTCAGCTCAAGCTACCCCACTAACAATATCAGCATGGACACTGCAGCAATGGCAGAAACTCAGGCTAGCCATCGGAGTGTGGACCCAAGGGGTCAAGGGGGCTTAGACTTGGGTGGTTAGCTCTTGCTGCCACACATGCTGCAGCACCCACACTGCTATGGTTTCAGCATGCTAGCTTGAGCTGAGCTAGTGAGTATATCGGCACTGGCAATCATACCTCCCAACTCCAATGTAGACATATCCTAAGAGTCCTCAAATACAACATTTACCAGTTTCTGACATTTATGTCTCAGCTCCCTAAGTATAAATAAGTTCTATAAATCACCAAATTGTAATTTCAGATAACTCTTACACTGTCTAGTATGTGCGCTTTTTGTGTGTGCATGGTTTTTTCGAGGGTCGTTGCATTTCAGAAGGAAACAGGCAGAGTAACACTGATTTTGGGATAACCTTACAGGTATGGAAAATCTCAGGAAGGATGGAGCATTCACAGATTTTCTAAGGCTGAGATACTCTGGTACTGTTATGCCCTTTGTGTTGGATTAATAGAACAGTCACCTATTTCCAGTTACAGACCTAAATCAATTTACCCAGCTGTGGGATTTGATGGGATATCGAGCTGGCATCTGATATTTGCACATAAATGGGTCAATCTTTCACTGGTGGTCTATATAATAAGATTCCAGGCATGTCACCCTGTCACTCTGAAGGCTATTAAGTCTGCAGAGTCAGAGCGGAGCAATGGAAACAGCTACAAGCATGGCTGGGAGCTCTTTGTGGTTCAGAATATCACCAAGATGAAGCATCACTGAGATTTGCTAAGTGTTACCATCTAAAGATCTCAGCTCTTTTGACTTTATGAATTACACCTGAGTGGTGTTCAACTACTGTAAGGCATGTATCTATGCAATTGCCAAGAGTCCTAGACCACTGTGATATCAGAAGTAACTCAGTCAATCACTACCCTGACTGTATAGCTAATTTGCACAGGAGTTTCACTGGTTGTATGAGGGAGATTGCACAGATGGTGGATTATTTGCCCAACTGCCACATCCAAGTATCCAACTGTGGCCTGCACAAATCAACACAAATCTCCTAGCACAACAAAAACTACCCACACAACAACACAACCTGCAAACACAATCACCCCAAATATACACACCCCTCACTTGCCATGATCACAAATCAACACAAATCTCCCAGCAGAACAAAAAGCCACCCACACAACAACACAACCAGCACTCACAATAACTCCAAACATCACTCTGAAGCCTAGAATGTTTGTTGACTCAGTGTAAAGTGATAGAAAGGGCTACAAGTATGGCTGAGAGCTCTTTTTGTTTAGAATACCACTAGGGTTGCCAGTTTTGGTTGGATGTGTTCCTGGAGATTTCAACACATGACATAATCTTTAGTTAAAGATTAATTTTTAATTCCTGTAGACTCCAGGCCAATCCTGGAGGGTGGCAACCCTAAATATCACCAGGTTCAATATTTTTGGCTTTTCCACACAGAATTTTATGAATTATATCCATGCAGCATTACACCAATTCAGCTGCTAGTAAACTTGTCATCTCCCGAGGCACAAGTGTCATTACACCCTAGATGACAAATAACACAGTAGGTGCTGTTAGGCACGGAGTAAGTATTTAGCAATGCATCAAACAAACAGCCTGATTTAGAGGCAAACAAAATGTTGGCCCCGTAAGTACAAATTGTTCCCTTAATATATTGCATCATAGTTGTACATAGTTATTCTGCTTTACTACTTGAAAACGATAGCCATGTTGTATTTTGTCACCCAGAGAAGCATTATACTATACCTAAAAATGTGCTTTCAGACATTTATTTGGATACGTATTCTGGTCAAGCCAAGCCACAGCTTTCTTATCAACAATGTTCGAGACACAAAGACCTCCAGGAAGTTGCAGTCTTCAACAATCTGTGTCATGGTTTGTGTTTGAGCACACTGATGTAGTGGACTGTCTCTAAAACACCACTGAAATTCCATGTCCTTTCAGACATGATCCCCCAGAAATTCAAAATGGCTATGTTATTATACAAATACAGTTATTGAGAAGTCAGAAGGAACAGTCAAGATTCCTTGTCTTTCAAAACATCATCTCAAACTTACAGCTGAGTAACACTGTCATAATTAGGCTACTTTTCCCAGCAATCAAATTGTAGTTATACTTAAGAAAACTCTGGGAAAGATTCACCACTGCTGTTATTTATCTTTCTATTAATCAGCCTCTTTTATTTTGTGCATCTTCCCAATACTATCATTAGAACTGGAATGCTTTAAAGTTTACCATTCTGATTCTTCTACATCATGGTAGAATCACTACATAACCCTTAACAAAGTGAAACAGTGAAAGGGGACATAACAATTCAATGTTCATTAAAGGAGCACTGTCAACATAAAACTCCAAACTATTCCTTACCACTAATTATCGTTAATAATAGCACCTTAAAGCCAGATTGTGAGAGCACTTTGTGTGGCTGCACAAGACCAGAGAGCAGCACAAGAAACCATCCCCTCTCTTACATAAGGACCTCTCTCGATAGTAGTCCAGGAGCTTTGCGGAGTTTAGGATTGCTTGCTCCTGTTCCTCCGCGGGAACCAGAAGCCAGGGTCATGGCCTCATCTCCCTATCACACAGGCCTGCAGAGCGCAGGTAGTAAATGTAGCGTCTAACTCCTACTGAAGGCAATGGAGGTGTAAATGCCACACTGTAGCCCACAGAGTGTTACAACTGAAATTAAATCTGATTTATCTATCACCCTTTATGCCATGCTTTGGACAATAAAAATTAATTCATCAATTACATTTTCCTAACAAAGAGTTTTCAATCAATTTTACTGTCTGGTTTTCATTCAGTAGCATTAACTTCATTCCCATAGAGTCACATCTGCATAATATTTTTCTTCCTTCCAACTACTGGTCTGGGATAAAAGTTTCAAAAGCACTAAAGTTCTGTTTTCAAAAAGGACTTACGCACATCATAGCCTAAAAGTCCTGTTGTCTTCTCTACAGAGTACAGCACTGCACATTAGAGTTGTGCACCAACTGGCCTGTGTAGACCCTGTTGCTGCCCTGCACAGACAAGCTCTCAGTCTCCTTAGTCCTTTTTGCAAATGGGACTTGGGCTTCTTACTCCGGTGCTTTTGAAAAAGAATTTCCTATTGGATTCTCTTTTTCTTTACTTTTACTTTAAAGTTGTCTAAATGTAGTTATTTTAAGCTACAGGAATGCAGTAATTAGAACTGGGTGAAAAATACTCGTTTTCCTTTTTTTTTCATTCAAGTTTTCAAATTCAGAAAAATTTGACCAGCTCTAGTAGTAATGATATAATGAACATGTATTATTATATAGCCTACAATACCTAGCAGTTATCATCATAACTGCTCTAAACCTGGGATTCTGTGTGTGTGTGTGTGTTTTTCATCCTCTCTAAGATGATAATTCAACATAGCCTACAAATGTCTTTTTCCCCTAGCTCCCAGAGCTCAAGTGAAAGGAGGTGATATTGGGGGCTCAGCAGGATGCCCTGACATGCAAAGTAGCTCCCCACTCTCACTCCTTGCCCCATGATGAAGAGAGGGGCCTCTCTTCCACGGCAGTGTAGCTCCATCACCTCTCTCACTACCCTCTTGACCTAACAAAATGTTTTTTTAAAACAATGCCCACTTGAAAACTCATTTTGCACTACTCTGAAGAGAAGTGTTGCCCCTTCTCAGAGAACAGTGCTTTAGCATGTCAAGGATGCACTTAGCATCCTCTAGGAATGCTAAGTGCATGGTCAAGATCATCACCAAGAGATCATTTTACTCAGTCCCTTTTGGATTTGAGCAGTCTTGTGCTCTCTTGACATTTGATGCACCACTATGGTCAATAAGGACAAATATCCATTGGAATATGCTAGTCCACACAAGTCATTAACAGGATTAAATAAACAGAGGAAACACCAGCCATTGCCTGCAAAGATCACCAGATGGCTGCATCCAACGTGCTGCAAACAGCTACCTCACAAAGACACAAAAGCCAACGTGCTGATCAATGCAGAGTCAATAAGCATTTTACCATTCGGTTTTATTGCAGACTCATCTGACTTGGTCAGTATCATAGAACTTGGTCTGATTGTCACCAAAGGCCTGGCACTAGCTTATCTTGCCTTCCACAATGGTCTGTTCACAACAGATCGAGTCCGAGGGATGACAACTCAGAAGTCAGAATGCCTACTCTGTTCCCTCACAAACTCAAATGCAGGAAAAGCTCAATTGAAACTTAAATTAATGAATCCTGAGACAAGAGTAGTCTGAACATCCTGCTAATCTAAAAACCTCCAGACACCAAAGGTTTCCCAGAGGAATTGTTAGAGATCCTATCTGTGTTCCTCTCTGAACAGAAAGCAGCATCTGGGAATCATACAGACACAAGAGCACTCACTCACAGTGGAGTAGGACCTGATTGCAAAAAGACTGATAGTCACTGGCAGTGACTTGTTCTGGTGCATCCTTTACTTCCCTGGGCAAGGCTTTCCTTTTGATGCAGAGCTCTTCAAAGCTTTCATTTGAACTGTACTGCCTTTGGGATTGGGCTTCTCTGATTATCCAACTGGTTTTCTAAATAGGACACCTCATCCTTCTGTCGGGCTCAAGGGCAGAATCATTTTCCCAACTCCTTCACTGCCCTCTGTGACTCACTCTCTCATTAAGGTTTTTCTTGGATTAGCCTTCCTTCCAGCACTCACTCTGACCAGAGCGATGTTGCTGGTCCCACAATGGACAGCTGTCCCTAGATGCAGAGCAAGAAGTCATTCTGGTACCTGTCAAGTTCTGAATTCTGAACTATTTCAGTGCATTATTTAAGCAGAAAGACAGCAAAATAAACTCCAATAAATTATACTTTGCCTACTATATATAATGAGTTTTAAAGTAATTAAGAAGAATTTTCTCCTACCTACTTAAATAATGCAGCTATAACTGCAAGTCTTCTTTCCCATTAAACTAGAAATCTGTTTTTCATCTTCAAATTCAGAAATTCTATTAAGGTATTTAGTAAGTAGTTATTACGTTGCTCTGTTCCCAAAAAAGGCATTTACAAGAAAACCACATGTGCAAGGAAGTAATCTTATTCAATAATAATAAATCTGCATAGTAATTGGAAGTGCAGCAGCACTCCCACCTTTGAGGGTTTTTTTTTTTTAAATATGATTCTGGCAAGGATGACTGAGGATGCTCACATTATAATCTTATCACAGTCTTCATGAGATATGATTGTCCCTACAATTAGCCATAAAGACAGACTGTTTCCTTCTCATAAAACTTTATTCCACGCAACATAACAAATTAGTCTGTTACATAGCTTCAGTTATGCGTGATACTCATTTGTCAAAAGCAACTTACTAAGCAAGAGAATTGAATAGAAAAGAAATAAACTAATGTGCTATAGCAACCAATAGTAAGAAAAATACGTGAACATTATTTTAGCTGTTGAAGCTAAACTATTTCTGAAGGAAGGTGCTCATTAAATTCCAATATTTAAACATATAATGTACTTTGTGCATTTCTGATTCTCAATAATTTTAAGATGACACAGAAGCTTCCTTTCTATTTTTTCTTTTTTTTTAATTCTCAAAGTTTCAGTACCTGTGGTTTGTCTGTGGCATTGGTTAACACAAAAACAGTTGCAAAACAGGTATTCCAGACCTAATACAAAATGAATTTCTGTCTAGGAAAGAAAATGTTATCCTTTAGCATCTGGTGCTACATAAAACCATTATAATGCAATTAGGCAGGCGAGGGACAAGCTGCTAGAAACAAAAATTAAAAGATGATGCCCAGACAGCACTTGGTAATAGATCTGATTCCATGTGCTGCTGTGCTGAACCATGCAACATCCTTTCAAATATAAAAATGTTTGTACAGGGTCCAGCACAGTGGGGTTCCAATCTCTGTTGCAGCCTATAGGTACTGCAATAACTCAAGTAAATAATAATAAAAACCAATAAAAAACATTAAGTTATTTTATTTTAAACAACGTTTCCTACCTACTGTAGGTTTCGATGAGAACTAAGCCATTAACATGATAGTATTAAAGAAGATCATAATAAAGCTCTTTTCAGCAGAACTTGCACACTATATACTAAACCAAAGTAGTAAATTCCCCAACGTCCAAAGTAATACATTATTAAATATATTATTTGGAAATTGGGGCTGGAAAAGTATCCTAACACCAAAAAACTTGAAAGAAGCTGAAAGTGAACTTTTAGACAAGTTATATAAAACAAGGTAAAATAGGTTTTGCATCATTTTTTGAAACAGCTTAAAATATTTTAAAACTGTTTTGAAAGAGTGTACGTAAGAGATTATTTGTTCTGTCCATTCCTTTTGGGGAGATCAGTTTAAATGTTTATGAGTATAAAACATTTTAAAATATTTATTATTGGAAATACTGAAGCATTTATTATTGAAACTTAAGTGAGGCTGTAACTGCAACTTGGCATAAAACCTGTTTAGTTTAACAGAGTCATCTTTTGTTATCCAGGCATGGTCTTGTAATTGGATTCCTCTTGATGAAGTGTCCACCATATCAGACACAATAAAAATTGCTCTGAGACAATATTTAAATGCAAAATGGAAAAAAAGAGAAACTATTGATCAGTTATATAATACTGATTTGTATTATGTCTGCTATGAAAAGATAATAAAATAATGTGCACTTTTACCAATTTTATTAATTGATGAAATTAGCAGCAATGGGCAATCACAGAACTTGAAGGGAGTGTTTCAGCTCTTTATCCTATCTTCTAATGTCTGAGCACCTCTGCTTCAAAATTTGGCTGGAACTCAGAATTTCAAAGACACTCAAAATCAATGATAAATTAAAAGAATTCATAAAATATGTTCTAACATAAAAAGTTTGCATATGGCTATTGGAGATGATTCAGGGTGATTTTTTACTTCATACAGACTTGTTTACACAGTCCCACGATGGGTTTGTCATATACTAACATGCTTGCCTTAAGGATCTTTGCATGGTATGTCTTCAGAAAACCATATTTTTTGTCTATAAAAATGTTTCAGAAATGTTTAATCACTTGCACGCCATGCAAGCAAATGAAAATTGGGCTGGTTCTTCTCCCCTCATGCAAAATTTCTAATGATGATGGCAGGAGGAGGTCGCTTTCAACTGGAGTTACTCCTCCTGATTTACACTGATGTAATTAAGATCAAAATCAGGACCAAATGGTGAAAGTCTGGTCATAGGCACTTCGGAAAGAATTCAGCAATTAAAAGAAATTTAAATTTTCAAAGAATATCACTATTAGAAATACATCCATTACTGATCTTATGACATCTTGCTAAAATATTTTTCCTTAGGTTTCCTTTCATCCCAGTCCTCTAATGACATGATTAGAAGCTAAGTGGAAACAGAGTATGGAGTTTTCAATTATAAGGTCAGTAATTCAATGATGAGTAAAGCCCTCTCTGATGTGGTGGACACTTCATCAAGAGGAATCCAATTACAAGAGCATGCCTGGATAACAAAAGATAACTCTGTTAAACTAAACAGGCTCATCTTCCAGCAAAATCAGTACAGGAGACATGATCCTGGTAGGAGAAAAGGAATCTAATCATCTAACCAGCATCCCCATATTGACACATAGCAGCAGCTGCAATGTATCCACTCCCCACGACCCATAATCTGGTTTGTGCAGAGTTTGCACACCACTGCAAGTCCCACCGCTAGTGATCCAACTGACAGTTGACTTAGAGATCCCTGATTGGATCCTAGATCCTGTATATGCCTATGGGGTGTACGAGGAAGTGTCCAGGCAACAATGCTGATCCCTAGCTAGCTGCCACAACTACACTGCTTCTGAACTCCAATTTGGATTCTGACTCAGAGTCAATTTCCAGAACCCCAATACACTGACCCTGATACCTAGTATTGACCCTCAGCCTGATTCCTGACTGTCTCTGACCCTTGGCTTGTCTCTTGACTCTGATTCCAGCTCTGAACTATGAATTTGGTTCTTGGCTCTTAGAACCCTGATCAACCGAGATGTCTTCATCGACCTCACCATATCTATTGACAATAGGCTGCACAAGTGAGGAAAAGAAAGGAAGAGTGGTGTGCTGACATCTAGCCAATACACCTCAGGCCCCATTTCTAGCCCAGTCCCAGAACCCATGCAAATCAACACATCCCGTTTTCCCCTGACTCCCAAGGAGAGGGAGTGCCACTGACACCATTGCCTTTGTTTCTACTGTGGAGAATCTGGCCACATTCTTGCTCTCGCACAGAAAAAGTTGTAAAATGATCAAGACCAGGCACAGTAAAGGGGGCTGCTTCGGCAAGCCCTGGATATCCATCCTGCTGACTCCTCCCCATTTCTTATCAAAGCATGTCCAAGGCACACCGCACTTGCAAGTCCAGGTTTGCCTGCACATCCCAGGGAAACAGCAACAAATACTCCCATAGTGGGCACTCACGGGACATTGTTACTCAGGAGCATGAGGAAATCCTATAGTTCAAAGCAATCCCTGTGTCACACTTCCCCATAATTCTCAGCATCTTGTGGCTGGTCTTATGGAAGGAATTGTGTCCTTTGTCATAAGCAGAAAGTAGATTTCTGAAGTCTGTCAGTATGTTTGCCTGTGCACACCACCAGACAAATCCCAGCTGCAAGATGCAGCACTCCAGCCTAAGTCCAGGTTGCGACTGAGTAGTCCCCAGGTCCAGACTGTGGCCAAGCTGGTCCATAGCAGACTCCTACTCTTCCCTCAAAGTACCATTACTACACAGATGTTTTTGAGAAGAACATTATGAATGTCCTACCATCATACTGTGACTATGATTGTCCAATTTAGCTGCAGCCTGGAGCCAAGATACCTTTCAGCAGCATCTATGCCACGCCTGAGCCAGAACAGGCTGCTCTGCAAGCCTATCTCCAGGAGCATCTGGCCCAGAGATTTATCAGTCTCTCCACCTCCTTTGCCAGTTTTTTTTTCATTAAAAAGAAAGATTGGACCCAGTGCTGGTGTGTGGTTTACTGGGCCCTCAACAAGGTAACCATCAGAAACTAGTAACCTCTCCTACTAATTCTGGAATTTTGGACTGCATACAATCAGCCCAGGTGTTTACCAAGCTCAGTCTGAGAGGAACATGCAACCTGATGGGGATTTATGCGGAGGATGACTGGGAAATGGTCATTTGAACACGGTATGCCACTATGAATATTTGTTAATGGCATTTGGTCTTACAAACACTCCAATAATATTCCATCACTTCATGAATATTTCAGGACATCCTAGGCCAATACATTAGAGTCTCTCAATGATATTTTCTTCTCGATGAGCACTGAACAGCACACTCGACATGTCTGGCCAATCCTGGACCAGCTCGAATGACAAGGCCTATATGCAAAGCTTGAGAAGTGCAGCTTTGATCAGCAGTCCTTAGGTCTTGTCCCTTGAGGGACTTTGAATGGACCTCAGGAAGGTGAACAATGTTCAGACCTGGGCAGTCCCCAAGAATATCAAGGAGAGTTATTCTTTCTAGGGTTTGCCAATTTTTATAGGTACTTCATTCCTGGGTTTTTGGACTGATTAGCCCCATTGGCAGTGCTTCTCTTCTCTAAATGCCTTTATTTCAGTCATATCAAACTTTATTCAGGAGGATTTAGACAAAGGTGAGCAAAACACAAAATAAAAGTAAAAATATCCAGGTTTCAGCTATCTGGTCACTAGTGGGATTGATAGGTATCTTCCCCATGTGGTTTTATTCTGCTATCTATACATTCATTTTATATATTTGGGCAATAGCCTCATTTCCTTTTATGCATAATGCCCATTTACTTGAGCAACATCTAGAATTAAACTATTAAGTGTCAATGTTTTGGATCTGCACCTCTGTTTATGTGTTTTGCAGTAATATCCAAAGGAATTAAAGGCCTACTTTTCTAGACACTGTACAAACACATAGAAAGAACGGCCCATGCCTAGAAGAATTTATATTCTAAATATTTTGTAAAATAGAATTTATGCCCCCTTCCCATCCCACTCACCTCCTTTCGGTCTGTAGGTTTGGTGGTTGTAAGATTGCGGTCCTGGAAAGTTACCTCATACAGATAATCATTTCTTCCAGGAAAGTCACAGAAATTGTGGCTATGATTTATGAGTTTATTTTCCTTTCCTGTCCCTCCATAATGTGTGTGTGTGGAGAATGAAAACTGTCCCCAGAATCCTTACAATTCGTTCTGATGTCCATGTTTCTCAAGAAACCTATAGACTCACTCTTTCTTGAACAATCTTCTGAGAAAGAAAGATTGTGGTACCCCATGATTTTGTCAGAGTGATTAAATTTGATCCAAAGAAAATGAAATAAACTTTCTGAAGTAAAACTTGTTTCTTCTGACTCAATAAGGACTCTAAGGTTTCAAAATGATCCATTGTCAATTACACTGTCTTTTTCATTAAAGAGTCATAAAAGTGAAGTGAAACCTAGTCCTCTTCCTGGAAAGAGCACATTCTGCTGTTTGTGTTTGTTTTGTAGATAGAGAGAATCTGCCTTTGAGAGAAAATATTCTACAGAAGATCTCCATTCCCCCCATTACTTCTCTAATGATAAAATAATAGATATATGGTGTCTGCTGATGTGACCTTCTGATTACAACCCTCTCAGAAGCTGGTTCAAGGGTGATAACTCATGTACTGGCCTTCCATGATGCCTGAGCTCGAAAGGTAGAGAAATATGCCCCTCTGGCTGAAACCTTGAGAGTTAAGGGTCACCAGGTTTAGACACATGCACTGATCGTCGGAGCCTTGGGTGCATGGGACCCCAGTAATGAGCAAGTGCTGCGAGAAGGCGGAATCAGTCAACGCAATGCTCAGCTGATGTGGCAACTCGATGCCATAAGGTGGTGGAGGAACATCTACACAGAAAACATCACCGGACATCAGCAATACCAGCAAGGATGAGCTTGAGTGCTGATGAGAAGCGCAGTCAGGAAAGTAACTGAAATACTTTCCTCATGGATTGTATTTTCTAAATGGACAACCTGCCTAATTCTAAATTATCGAGGGGCAATCTCCACTCATTGGTGTACTTTGCTTTCCACAACCAAATTTCTGTACAACTTTTTCATGAGTGATGTACCAGAGTATTTGGATTCTAATATCTAAATTGTATTGTTAAACCTATTCACCTAAATTTGGGTTATTGCTGATTATGTACTCTATGTATCATATGACTTTTAAAAACTAACTTAATATTTGTGGATAGTCTAAGCACCATACCCAGATGTACAGACACTCTTTCCCCAACCTATGTATTATGTATATATTTTTAATATTAGTTTTAATAATATTTTTAAATATTTTCCCACCCAGATTTCAGTGTCTGCATTTCTACTTACAACTTGGGTATAGGGATTAATGCTCTGTAATGAGTAGAAAGAGAAATATAATCCTTATCTTAAATTGTGTTTGTGTGGGTTATAGCCACTTTGGATGCCCCACTGTAATTTATGATGGAGTACAAGCTATTTGTAAAAATTACTTGTTTCATTAAGTTTAAGAAAGATTGCAATGAGGAACCTATTCCAGAATGCTTAAAATTAATTCCTTTTCTAATGTGTTTCAGTACAGGGCAATTCCTCTAGTTACCCATGCTAAAATATAATGAATCTGAAGAGTATTTCTTACCTGCCTCTTAAAGAAAGCACCAATTGTAAACTCAGACCACAAGACATGGTGCCAAAGTGTTTCAAAGTTCTGCATGATGTGGAGTGTAACAAATACGATCTACTATATTATTCTCTTCAGTTATGTCACAAGATTATAATTCATTATAATAAAGTCCTTTAAAATGGCAAATAAATATATGTAAAATATTTTTTGCTGTAATCTATAAATAATTTGCTCAGAACCTCAATACTATCCTTAATCTCAGAACTTTTAATTATGTTCATGTGGCTTAACTAATAAAAGCAAACTTTAGGCAGACCAGATGAAAGTGGCATTAAGTTAGATGAAAAAATATAGCCCTACTGGCTAATGTGTGCTAAATTAAGAAATATTTAGCTATACTGAACTGAGTTATATACATTGCTAATACTCAGTGCCCATTGATAATAAAAAGAGGATCAATGTGTCTCTCTTTGTTCTTAGTGAAATTTTCATGATATCAATAAAAATAGACCAGAAACTTCTGCTAGTGCCATAGAAACAAAACTTACACACACAAGCTAATAATTGATACAGGAAAATTATTTACAACAGAACAACAGGTAGGAAATAGTAAACCACAACTATGTTTTAAATCATCCTTCGATTTAAAAATTCACATGGCAGAGGCAAAAAATGCATCCAAATAAACATAAATACAGTCTTAGGCCCCTGAAATTAGATTCATGTGAAGAGAGCCATTCACCCATGTAAAGTCCCATTAACTTCAGTGGGACTCCCTTGCTGGAGTTTGTGAAGGTTACAGTCCTTAGCTGACCAAAGTGAATTTGATTCTCCATGCATTTGAGTAATTAAATTAGGTGGTCTGAATGTTACTCAATGTGGTGGTATCCTCTGTATATTATATATTTTTTAATCCTGCTTACCTAAACAAACTATTTTTAAATCAAAGAATGGAATTTGCAAATAGATTAATACTAAACAAGCCCTTCATAAAATACGATTCTTCTCTGAAAGTATTTTTAAAATGTACCCTTAAACATGATTTGACTTTAGCAATCACTAAATGCTACTGTTATTCTGAAATGTAAAATCAGTTTCTATTTTTGCATTCATTGTCCAAAAAAAAAAAAAAAAAAAAAAGCCAAGGGCCTGATCCAAAGCCTATTCAAGTCAATTGAAAAGCTCTCAAACTCATATATTTTCAAATTATTTTGTAGAGGTTTAAAAATTACCATCTGTAAAGTATCCCAGGTGGTGCTAAAAGCTGAATGAGCAACTATGCCATTTTACATCACAATTGAAGGAGGATGGTAAAAAGGAACTGAAGCAAAATTAATTGTCTTGGACTGCACAAGACATTTTATTCATTTAAGTAAACAGCCTCATGTGTTTTATTTTGCTTTCATAGTGACACTAGGTAACTACAATAACTCCATCTATTTCAGTTCAGGTTATATAAAGAGCAGTGTCTGGGACCATAGTAATGTGCTGAATTGCTCTCATAAGAGTAGTAGATGTTATAGTAATATACATCTTATTTTTAATTGCTAAAAATAAGATGCATGCTGACAAGATGTTCAGAAGCATCCCAGAGCATGGATGAGCTCATATTGTGTTTGGTGGTGAACCTGAATAGATACTTTTATGATACTTACAAATTTCCTGATTCACTTTGTAACTGTTTGGTTATTCAATATACTTCCTCACATGCTAAGATCTATAGATGATGCCAGGTAGTCATGTGATTTCATAGTGTAAAATAATCAGGCTACATATTTACAAAAATAAGTCATTAGTTTCATAACCTGAATAGATTTATTCTCTTAATCAGCTAATTAAACCATATTAAGTGCTACGTTCAAACATGGAAGTTAATATGTCAGGGAAGAATGTGCTCTCACCTGCTCAGATCAGAGGTTATTAAAGTACCCAGATTTCTTTCTAATCTACTGTGGGAAACGACAATGAGATCAACTTTATTGTCATAATCACATATTTTATCAATTGTGGCTAAGTTTGTGATAACGTTTGCTCTAAACTTTTCTTCTGAGATTGCAAAAGCACTGAAAGAGAAACTCAGCAGTGTCAACAAGCTCGGTGGCATAGTTCAAGCTGTGAAGGTTCAATAAATAGATCCGTAAACATTGCAAATCAACACAGCTTTTGATGAAATGTCAAGCAAGACAGAGCTTAGCTATATTCAGCTCAGCTTAAACTCATAAACCATTAACTGGCCTCTGTAGTTTCCAGAGAAATCTGTTTTATGAATAAAACACAAATATAGAAATTTTAAAAAAGTATTTTAAAAGAGATTAATAAAAGGCTTTTAATAATGAGAAATAGAATTTAGCCAGTCACCGGGATAAGGCTTACAAAGTTAGCAATAATGGATTATTAAAGATATTTAAACTATCGCAACTTTCACTTTTTACCTCCAAGTTTGATAAGGAGAAAACTGGGAAAATAAAACAAAGTCCAATTTGAAAAGTCTGTTACTAACTTTGTTTTAGGTTTGAAGCACTGAAAAATAACTTCCATAAAGATTTTCCTATTTTTCCTGCAAGCATGAAATTTAATATTGCTTTATGCTTCAGAAATACACTATACTAGATCTCCGTCCCTTCTTAGTAGGAGACATATGGGAGGATTAATTCTATGGAAAGCATTCCAAAAACAGAAGCAGGTACGCATTTTAAAAGTTAAATATTGTATTATATAGCAGATGTTAAAATATCCTTTCATTTATTTAGTGAAAGATTTGAAGTTACTATAGTTACCTTTCACAGTCAATCTTTTGCAGACTAAATCTAAGTGATTATCTTCGGCTGAATGCAAGGTTGTTTTGACCCAGTGGCCCAGTTTCTGAGCTAAATCTGTATAATAAGTAGGGTAGCTCATTTGACCATGTCCGAATTTGTCTGTAGTGAACTTTAACATCTTTCTGTTTTTATGAAGGCCTCACCTTTAAAAGAAAGATCAAAATGTATTTACATGCACAAAGTAAAATCTCGGTTAGCCATACCTACGCAATAACTTTGGTATCACTGTTATGTACATATTTGCACTATCAATTTGCTAGTGAGATATTTATTCTTTATTCGAATGAGACTTATAGGTAGTGTGTGCAAATGTGACTATTCCAAGTTTTCAATCTGTTTTAATACATAGCTGATATGATCTGAACATCATTTTTGAAGCTCCTGAAAAAGTTATGCAAAACACAACCGTCAAACAAAAAGTTGCATTTAAAAGTTAGTTCTCAATGTTCTGCATTGACTGATAGCTTTCAGAAGCACAGTTCTGCCTTCAACTTAGAAATCCTTTTATTCTAAGTCCTACAAAATACTATGCATGTAGACAAATAGTGATGTAGTATTTCAAAAATATCCCAAGAGATAGCAAACTGACCTAACTGCTATCTTTAGGGATTATATTGTTAATGTTTATTCTTCTGAATATTTGTGGTATTTATCCACAGCTTTTACTCACCAGATGAGTCACCAGACATTTCAAATACTGCAGGGTCTTGCTACCTTCATAGGAAAGCTTTTTGTTGATTTCCCAGTTGGTACTTCTCGGTAACACATTCTACTCAGTACAAAAAAACCTGGAGGGAGACTCCTAGCCAAGTGCAGGTCATGCAACCACATAATCTATGTCCATCTTTACAGGCACAGAAAAGAGGCACAATCTTTCTAGAAGTCCACAGGAGTGTTACATTCAATTTTGCTGTCCTAAACAATAGTGAGATACTCTCCATGGGTATACATCCAGTGTGTATTGCAAACCCTCCCCTCTCAAAGCAATGGTTCCTTCCTACACAGTCTCAATCTACCTGATTACGTTCTCTGTTCTAATCAGTAATCTGACTTTCCGCAGCAATAGCTGGGGACCTCCTGTTTCATAGATGATTTTTGTATGGCTGACAGAAGCAGCAAAGCAATAGTACTCTGCAGGAACTAGGACAATGGAATAACATTTTGAAAAACTATTTTTGTCTGCTCTTCATTTAAATACTAATACCGTGGTATATATGAATGTGTGTCTGAGAGAGACAGAGAAAGAAAAAGAGAGATTATTACTACAACTTTTACAATCTTGTTGGAAGTACACTTGAATCCCTTAAGAAATCCTATCCAGTGACTCAATATTAACTTCCCTTAAATTATGTCAAAGCCTCCAGCATTTCCCCCTTAAATCCATAGCAGCAGGTATTGTTACACTTATGCCTAGTAGTAATTTATTCCTACTTTTGACAACTACCTCAAGCCAACAAAGTAGTATTTTTTTTTATATAAACAGGACACAAATGTTAGCTAGTCATTTGAAAACTGTGTATTCACTGAACCTAATCTGTATACTTGCTTAAGAAATGCAAGGTTGGTACAACCAAAAACTTCTTAAAAGAAAAAAGCTTTAATTCCTTTAAAACAATCTTCAATCTGAGTTTTAAGCACTACATTACAATACAATCAAGATTCTCCAGCTAGACAGCAGTTCATTACTTAAACTGTTTGCTCTTTAAAACACCGGAGAAAGTGTTTCTTTTATAAATCAGGAACATTTGTACAATATAGATATGTTTTAGTTATTTATTTATTGAGATTAATGGGTTTTGGTCAGAGTATAGAAATTTTAGATCATTTTAAGAGCTGCTTATAAGCCTGGGAACTTGACTAGGAAGTGGGTCAAATTCTGGTAGTTGTGGCTCTGGCTGTTTGTTCCAGTCTGACAGCACAAAAGAGCCCACAAACTATTTGTACATCCTCCTGCCATGGGGACACATCCCCCTTCTCCCAGCATAGAGGGCATATCACAGGCATGGTCAGAGTCCTGTTGCACCCTCTGGCTGGTGGAGCAGCCTATTGCGGGCCTTCAGTCAGACTACAATTTACAGCTTTTACCCCATTTTGTCCTGCACTGAGAATAGCTTGGCCAAACCCAGAGATCTAGCCCATTAGCTCTACAATCTAGGCAGTTCACGAATGTGGAAACATCCATTTCTAAAGATTCACTTTTCCCAGGAAATGTACAACACAGTTTAAAAGGAAGAACACTTGAGCTGTTTTTGTTAAAGGTGACTGGTCCCAAATTTGGCATAATTTAAGAATCTCATTAATGTTCCGAATTGCTCTTTCCTCAGAAGTAAGACTAAAAGTTTACATAATTTAAAATTGTAGATCAGGAAGCCCAACTGTGAACACACTCTGGGCACTGGTTCCCTTCATGGGTATTTGTAAGCATACAGTGGCGGACACCAACTGTGCCAAACTGTTGTGTTCTTGTGAGCTTGTAGAAACATACAGAAGTTTGCAAGAACCCCGTTCTTTTAAATGTTTGAAGAGCAAGGTAATTTTCTATAATCCCATCTGCTTTTCAGATTGGAGCAGTCAAGCAGAACTGAAGGATAGCAGTCTCTCGATATAGTTTAATAAATTATGACAGCTAGACATGCCTAAGCAACACCTTGACCTCTTCGTTTGTATATAGCACACGCAGCCTTTCTCCTACTCTTCATCTCTTTGTCTTTTCAGAGTGCACATACCCAACACAGAAACTTTTCCTGTTTCATTGTTTGTACAGTGCCAAATACATCTTGGATGTACCTAAAACAAATAATTGTTACTCATAATTATTAACATAACATTAAAATTTTGAGCATTTTAGAGCGAGTTATTTTTATTTTTTATTTGTATCATTGTAACACATAGAAGCCTCAATCAGCAATAGTGTCCCATTAAGTTAGACACTGTACAAACACAGGGAGACATGATCCCTACCCTGAAGGGCCTAAATACTCATTTTTGGCAAGATGTGACAAATGAATGTGAAAAGCAAGAGGGAAAGAGCCGTGGATGAGAGTAATAAAATTAAGCTCACTTGGTTAGACAAACTGATGGTTCCAAATAAATGTTGTTTTCACATTTTTTATTTCATTTAAGATATTTAAAAAATCTATTTAATATGTAAGAGGAGGTAAAAATCAAATAAAGCATGATCCATCCATCATTTTAAAAGAGGTTGTTCTTGAGTAGGAATCTGCTGGGCTAGGGAGGTCCAATTTTATAAGGAATCTTGCTGGGCCTAAATAGGGTAAAATAGGAGGGCATTATTTATCTGTGGCTTCCATCCTCCTTGCAATTATAAAAGCTTCAGTATTGGCTCTCAGGAAGAGATAGAGCTAGCAGGAGTTTGCCTAGAGAGGCATTTTCCAGCAGCAATTTCCTGTGGAGGGTCTTTGTCTAGACAGCCTTTCCCCCAAAGGCTTGTTTACCTACTACAGGGACTTATTTATGGTAAAATATCATTTGACAAATTTTAAAGGTACAGTTTGTTTATATACCATTTGTGACACATTTTTGCATGAAATAAACATCTCAGTACTGAATGGACATAGCCTTGGGAGTGCCTAGTTTACCCTGTGCCACAACACTTAGAAATTATAATACCGATTGATAAATAATAGCTACATATAATGTAGCTATGTCTTTAGATGTGTAAACAAAGTCATTTTTAAAGGAGGTGCTATAACTAATCATCTAAAGTAGAGGCCAGCTAGGTGACTCAGTATAAGAATTTAAATCCTTATATTGATCTCTTGTTCCTTATATCATCAGTAGTTAGGCTATTGAGAAGATGAGGCTGGAAGCTCTTGTGGAGAACAAGAGTTTACTCATGGAACATAAATAGCTCTTACCAGCTTTTCAGTGAGAGGATCAGCTTTCTAAAATAAAACTTATTACATTCTTCTCGGCTTGCACGCTGTTACAGCTACTGATTAGGTCTAAGAGAGGAATATATAAATGTCCTTTCAGGTAAAGATGATCTTTGATAATCTGGAATGAGGAAGAAACTAGACCCAAAGCAAGCAAAAAATAAAAGTTTTCAAAAAGGACAAGTTCCAACATAAAATCCTGGCTCCACTGAAGTCAATGGCAAAACTCCTATTGACTTCATTGGAGGCAGAATTTCACATCAGGATTGATGGTGGGCCCTAAATTGACTCTCATTGCTGCTACACTGTGGAGGACCAGACTCCATCACTCTCCTTGTAATCGGGAGGTCTTGTTAGGCATAAACAGTATTATGAATATCATGTGCATATTTTCCGACAAAACACGGACAAGGCTATTTTAAACTTTTTTAGTATAAATAAGAATAATTTTAATCTGCTTTTTGTTCTAGTGTCCATCATTTGTCTCTGACTGCCTCCTTTATAGAGTCACTCAAGTGATACCAGAGCTTTTCCCAAGCTTCAGAGTACAGCACACTCTTCGGGATTCTGTATTCTGCATTCGCTTGACATGTCTAAACCACCTAAATCTTTCTTACTAATCAACATTCCCATGAATGACATACCAGCACAATTTAACACTTCCACATTTGTCACCCTGTCTTACCATCTTATTCAAAGAATTTAACGCGAACATCTGATATGAAAAAAATTTTTAGTCTTTTGTATATTTGGCGTTAAATCTATGTTTCTGAGCCATACCAAAGAGTAGATAAAACATGTCTCAAATATAGATTTTCACTTTAGTTGACAATTTGTTATTGTTCCAGGATCTGTCTTGCAAAAGACCAAAGTTCCTGGCTTCTTTGCTGATTCATCTAGTAAGTCAGCATCAAGATCTACATTGTTGGTAACAGTAGAGCCAAGGTAGCAAAATTTGTCGATGTCCTCTAGACAAATACCATCCAAGGTGATATCTGGAGCTGGATCTGAAGATCCTTGGTGCATAACAGTCTTCAAGTTTATTGCTTCCCCAAAGATTTTGCATGAATTAGAAAAAATGATAATTAGATGATTAGATGAACACTATGAGCCACAAGGGCTGCATCATCTGCAAGAAACAGGTCCCCTATGATGATCTCCTTCACATTCGTCTAAGCGCTTAACCTTGCAATGTTAAAGAGATCTCCATCATGTCTAGCGCTATGATAGACACTTTCTCAAACATCACAGAAAGCATGTTGAAGCCAGAATGATAAGTAAAAATTAAAGATGTAGGAGCCAAGATGCAGCCCTGCTTCACTCCATTGTTGGTGTTAAACAAGTAAAACTCTTAGTTTTTATACATTAAAGTTTCCTTCATGACATTGTGTAAGGATTTCACAAGATTTAGCAATATGGATGGACAACCAAGCTTCTTCAGAACAATGTAAACCCCTGACTGGCTAACCATGTCAAAGGCTTTTGTTTAATCTATAAAAGCCACGTATAGTGAAATATGCTTCTCTCTGCACTTTTTCTGCTGTTGTCTTACAGAGAAGACCATGTCTATGGTGGACCTTCCCAAGAGGAATCCACACTGGCTCTCAGGATAGGTTCTCTCAGCTAAAGTTTGAAGTTGAGATAAAAAATATGGTTTAAGATTTCCCCCATGATCTTAAGAAGAGATATAGCTCTGTGGTTCTTATAATCACTTCTGTCTCCTTTGTTTTTATAGAGCTGGATGTAACAAGCATCCTTAAAATCTTGCCGAACAGTTTCTTCCTTCCAACAGAGTAGCAATACCTCATGCAATTTTTGCAGCAAGTCTTGTTTGCACATTTGTAGATTTCAGCAGGTAAGGAGTCAGATTCTGAAGCTTTGTTGTTGGGAATCTTTTTGATGCTTTGTTCAAGTTACTCTAGTGTAGGTTTGACATCCAGTGAAGTCATAACTTCAAACCCAGGCAATTTGTCTAACATACGTTGGTCTACTAGACTCCCTTGAGTATATCATTCCATCATGCTCAATCAACTTCTCCAGTTGCTTCCCTTTATCAGTTATAATATTGCCATTCAAAGATCTTTCAGTTGAGCTGTCTTGTTCTTTGTCAATCCAATGGCCTTTCTAATGCCTGCATACAACTATCTACTGTCACCTGCATCAGTTGCCTATTGGATGCTGTTGCGGAAACCCAGCCAAAATTCTTGAGCACACCTCCGGGAAGCTATTTGAATGACAAGCTTCTCTTAGGTTGTTGAGTGAACAGTAGTAGGAGTAGACTTGTAGGTGATCAGAGATGTTTTGTCTCAATGAGTGGCAGTAGTATCTCCAAATGGTCTATGAACCAGTCAACATTCTTCTTAGTACTTTTTCCAAAACTCTTGATTGCTGCATTGTACATACTTGTCTTTAGACCTTCCCATGCATCTGAAGCAGTTCCATTCATTCCAGCTGTTTTTGCTTCTTCATTAAAAAGCTATTTCTTGACAGGATCATTGATTTGGCGAAAGTCAATACGAGATTATATGGCAGTTTTATTATGGTGGATCTTCTTAGCTTGACATTTCACTTTTCAGCAGACAAGAGAGTGGTCTGTATCATGGTCTGTGCTTTCAAAGGATTGTGTATGTAAGATATATTTCAAATATGTACCTCTTGTCAGGACCAAGTCCAGCTGGTACCAGTGCTTGGACCTCTGATATCTCCATGATGTTCTTCTTCTGATGTTACCAGCAAAGAAGGTGGTTGTCACCGATAAGCCTTCACTAGCACTGAGTCAAGAACTCTGACCATTGTCATTCATACATCCAATGCCATGCCCACTCAGAATCCCAGGTCACATCTCAGCATTGTTCCCAACACCTACATTGAAGTCTCCAAGTACTAGGATGGGTTTCTTCCATGGAATCCTGCCGATCAACTCTTCTACTTGTTGGTAAAAACTATCCTTCTCCTCATCACTAGCCTGAAGAGTTGGAGCATAGACACTGACGAGGTTGATGAATCCCTTCTGTAAACTAATTCAAAGTGTCATGATACGCAAGGACACTGCAATTGGAGCTTCACACAATGACATAAGTTCATTTCTGATAGCAAAACCTACACCATACTTTCTTACTTCTTCAGGTTTGCCATGCCAGTAAATGGTGTAGTCCCTCCTTAAACCTGTATATGAAGTCGAGTTTCCAAAAGAGCTGAAATATCAATTCTGAAACATTCAAGTTTGTTACTCAACACCACCATTTTCTTCAAATCCGAATTCAAGTTCAAGTCGTATCCAGGGGTCAAACTCTGAATATTCCAGCAAGCAATTCTAAAACCAGTTGAGGTCGGATGTAAATAATGAGCGGGGCTTGTTTGACCCACCTTTTCTAGGCCTACCATCACACGAGGCAAGCAGGCCACCCCTATGCAGGGCTGCTTGGAAATCTTGGTAGCTACCCCAGAGCTTTTATGCCTGTCGGGTCCCTGCGACCATCTTGCCAAGCCCTCCAATGCATATGCCTAGGCAAAGTTATGGAGAAGCGGAGGCTGCCATAGACCTGTTGTCCCCTCTTTACACCACTGAGCCAGAATCCAAACACCAGAGTGAGTCTGGATGCTCAGTGACACAGGGGTTGTAGTTTCTTCCAGAGATCAACCTAGCAGCACTCACCTCAGAAGTACAAGTTAATATAATTGTTTCACTTTTTTTCACTTCCACTCTCTGCCTTAAAAATCAAAAGGAAAAAAAAAGATAGCTAATGTTATAATATTTTAGTCCCTAAAGGATCCCTAAAGGAATCTTTCACATCCCAAAAATTGTGCTCCATGCATCAACAAGCAGTCATTCTATTTGTGCATGTTGATGTGCTTCTAAATTTAAAACTCAAAATATTGATTCTAGTGTAACTGAGCATACCAGAAAGGTATCCATACACTCTAATATGTTGTTTGTCTATGCAGTAGAACAGTAAAATATCTTACTGAGTTAGACAACCAACACTGCACTCATTCAGCCACATGGATATTATATACACCTATATTAATTTTTTTTTACCATTTCTGTAGTTTCACTGCTGTATATAGATATGCTACATGTTAACTTCTTGACAAGTTTGCATACACAGATATGCTACATGTTATCTTATTGACAAGTTTTTAATGTTGTTCACACTGTAAGCTCCCTGAATATATCAACTGTATATGAATGAAAGGAAAGAAAACTTACAAACTCAATTCATACATGGAATTTTAGCAGGAGAGAGGAAGTGATGGAAACACTTTAGCTAAGGAGTCAAAGATTTGCTAACATTCTATTACCCCATGTCAGGGTTCCTTCCCCACTCTGAACTCTAGGGTACAGATGTGGGGACGTGCATCAAAGACCCCCTAAGCTTATTCTTACCAGCTTAGGTTAAAAACTTCCCCAAGGTACAAACTTTGCCTTGTCCTTGAACAGTATGCTGCCACCACCAAGCGTTTTAAACAAAGAACAGGGAAAGAGACCACTTGGAGACGTCTTCTCCAAAATATCCCCCCAAGCCCTACACACCCCCTTTCCTGGGGAGGCTTGAGAATAATATCCTAACCAACTGGTTCCAAAATCATCACCCAAACCCCTGGATCTTGGAACAATGGAAAAATCAGTCAGGTTCTTAAAAGAAGGATTTTATTAAAAAAAAAAAGAAAGGTAAAAATCATCTCTCTAAAATCAGGATGGAAAATACTTTACAGGGTATTCAGATTCAAAACACAGAGGATCCCCCTCTGGGCAAAACCTTAAAGTTACAGAAAACAGGAATAAACCTCCCTTTTAACACAGGGAAAATTCACATGAAACAAAAGATAAACTAATCTGCCTTGCCTGGTTTACCTATACTGGTTGCAATGTTGGAGACTTGGATTAGGATGGGTTGGAGAAGATTGATTTCTGTCTGGCCTCTCTCAGTCCAAAGAGAGAACAACAGGTAAACAAAGTTCACAAACAAAAGCCTTCTCTCCCTCCCAACCCCCCGGCCAAGATTTGAAAGTATCTTGTCTCCTTATTGGTCCTTTGGGTCAGGTGCCAGCCAGGTTAGCTGAGCTTCTTAACCCTTTACAGGTAACAGGATGTTGCATCTGGCCAGGAGGGATTTTATAGCACTGTATACAGAAAGGTGGTTACCCTTCCCTTTATATTTATGACACCCCAGATATTTGCTAAATTACAATATAACTCCACTTTAATGAAGTGTAGTTAAACAATTTCTGGTTAGGTTTCTCAAGGATGTTCAGAGACAGCTATTGTATTGGTTTGGTGATTGGCTCATTGGCTGAGAAAGAAAAGGTGCATTCTGCCCTGGAAGAGTGCCAGGGATGAATACAGCCTCCCAATTCAATGGGCACACTGCACTAAATTGCTGAGGGGGCACTGACCACCTGTAACAGCGTCCTCTGTCCTCAAACCGCAGCTCTAATCCCAGCCCAGGGCAGAGAGGAGATCCTGGAGGGGAGGTTGGAGACCCTCCACTCACCCAGCAGCAGTGGATACTGATCCACAGGGATGGGCCCAGCCCCCTGCTCCAGGCATTTCAACCTCGCAGGCAGGATCCTAGAGCCACTCAGGTTTGAAGTGCATGTTTGCCTGTTTTCCACCCTTCGTTTCATGATTTCTGTGGGTGCAATGGAATCCACTAACCCTTCCAAAAGCCACCTCTGAAGAGTGCACATGGTGAAGTTAAGCTTTGAACATAGGAATTATATATCTATTATGAGATAGAGACGTATATTGTACTGAAGCTGGTGTAACTATCACAGACAGTTGTGGTGATGAAGTGGAAGAAATGCTATTAAATCTGTATCTCCGAACAAACCCACTCCTGCAGAAAACCCAGACTTGCCAAGATACCTTTGCAGCTATAAACCCCAAAAAGATATCCGTAGACAAATACATTAGGAAGCCACAGAGTAAAGATATTATTACCCACCAAAGGCAATTATTTCTTATAATCTTATAAACGACAGTCATTGTTTTATTATAACCTGTACGCTATTTTCGCTCTAAATTAATGTTTGTAAAATGCTTTGAAAATACAACTATGCAAGTTATATGGCAAGAATTACAAATGTTCAGCTTCACTTTTTCCATTTATAAAACTTTTCCATTTTAGCTTGCAGAATCAAATGCAGAGCTAACAGCCTTTAGCAGAGCTGCAGTCATATATGACCCATATAAGTGAACATTGTTCTCAGTTTTTGTATCCTACATTCACTTAGGATTTCATTTTTAATTAGAACATTGCTGGGCATCCTTCCTTGAGCACTGATTGGATTTTAAATAGTTTACTTTTAATGCCACGCATTTCAAAGGTTCCAGGTTTCAGTTAAAACCTGGAAAAGAGTTTGTACATCTGTCTTCAAGAGTTATGTTTACTGAAACCTGATTATCTGTTAAGAATAAAGGGGCCAAATTTTCAAATATATTTAAGTTCCTAAAGACATAGATAGGCATCTAGTGGAATTTTTCAAAAATACCTCAGTGCCTAATTCCTATTGAACTCAATGGGAGCTAATCACCAGGCACTTCTGAAAATTCCACTAGATGGCTATCTGCAGC
Organism: Eretmochelys imbricata; assembly: GCF_965152235.1. Lineage (NCBI taxonomy): Eukaryota > Metazoa > Chordata > Testudines > Cheloniidae > Eretmochelys > Eretmochelys imbricata. The sequence continues at coordinate 150,588,264 of NC_135572.1, forward strand.
ATCTTTAGGTTCCTAAATGCCTTTAAAAATCTGTTCCAATGTTCTTATACACAGAATCAATTATGAGATTTCAAATGGCATTTCAGCCCTCATTTGGCAATATATTAGCAGATTTCCCAAAAGTTTTTGAGCTGTAATATGATGCCCTCTGCAACTGTATTTTGTGCAGTTGTCTAAGGAAACAGGGTAACACAATTTGCAAAAGAAACAGTTATCTGGCTAGTCTTTTATAAGTGCACATACCTAGTGTTTCAGATTATTTTAAAATGTCATAAATGAAAAATGTTTAAAAAAACCCAAGAGTTATGTCTGAAAGTGTTTCCGCGCTCATTCTTCCCTTGAAAAGGAGCTGTAGATTGTGACCAGGTAAATACAAATAAATAAAATGTACTAACCTTATAATTGTGGGTACTCATTTTTTTTTGCTTTCATTCCTTTTTTATACCTTTCATTCCCTTCTTTTCCTCCCCCCTGCTTCTCTTTCCTATCTTTATTCCAGTATATCTCTGATCTCTTTCCTCCTTGCCATGATGTTTTCATTGATCCTCTAACACCGCCACCGCCCCCACCCCGGTGATTCTTTGGCAACAAAAAATCTCAAATTTCTCTTTTTAAAAAAAGATTATTTTCTCTTTTCTCCATTTCCTGATTCTGTTGCTTCCTCTCTCTCCTGCCACCCTTGTTCATTCTGTGTTCCTGAGCTTGCCCCACAACTCTTTTCAGAACACAAGTAACCAGAAATTGGAATGTTGTCCAGGACATCAGAGTTAAAAGTCCTATGCCTCCTTTTCCATAATGAAAATAAAAATATCCATAGTGTCAATGACTAAAACCAGTCAGAAGCACATTTCCACTAGCACGGTGCTGATCCATGCTGGAGCAGTTCAGTACCGAATCATAAATTACTGAATCAATAATACCGCTGCCTATGGCTTCTGGGTTTTGTAAGAAGTTCTCTCATCTAGGAACTGATTGGGTCCAGTATTGCTTACTTTGTGAGAACTGATGTGATCACTACTCAAAGAGAGGTATAGCTGGCTGCAGTTAAAATTAAATCCTTCCTAATATACGTCTCACTAATAAGATTTAATCCAATTAAACTGACCACAAAGATTAGTGTACCTCAGACATCCTGATAGTCATTTGACACAGACCAGTCGACATGAGGTTTCCAAACATAACAGTTATGATGCTCGATTACATGTCTTCCCCCCTCTGCCCAAATCAAATGTGTATTACAGTTTGCATCAGAATGTCTGTTAGGAGCCAAAGATTATCTGAAGAAATAAAGTTCGGAGTCTTTTCACAGAAAGAAGCATCAAGCATGTTCAACATGATAAAACAAACTGCCATATCATTTGAAATGTGCACTACAAAGTAGCCATCAGCTCAGCTATATTTACACAAACAAAAATCAATACAGACACTGGATTTGAAACAAAGTGAGGGAAAGGTTTAAGAATAAGACAGAATGCTAAGCTGTATTAGTACTAATTTTATTTTGAGTAAAGCAACTGTGATTAAAGCATTTTCCCCTCCCATTCATTCTTTTCTTTTTCTTTTCAGACAACAGGTATAGTTATTTTACTGGTACAAGACAACAGGCTTTTTGAAATGCTTGCATACTTCGTAACTGGAGCTTTAGGTAAAATAATGAATCCTTATTCAATGGGCACTAATTATCTTCAGAAGTTAAAATGTGAGGAAATGGATGAAATAAGAGTGAATTCCACAGACTTCATATTCATTGAGACCGTGATCCTTTGCCACTGCAGTCAATAAGGTTGTATCATCGTACTCCATATGAGTAGAAGCGAGGCCTAATTTCTCTGCCTCTTGCATTTCTCTTCAGAAAATGTTTGTTTGGAAAAAAGGGCACAAAATCTGCCAAAGAAACCGTCAGTATCATCTGCCTAAAAAGAACAAAACTCAAACTCTGTGACAGGTTAGTTGGGTAGTTTGTGTAGTACATTATTCATATTCTCACTGTTGTTAAGTTTCCAGCCTATGTGATTATAAGACAACTAAGAAGTTCAGAACTAAGCTTTGCTATTAAGCCATACAAGTTCCTAATGCCATTTTGCATGTAAGTCTAATGGGTCATTTTCTAAGTTGAATAGCACATACCAATGAGTGTTGTTTAAAATAGCTCACTTCTCAAGTGTTAATGGGCATTTCCACTTCATTCTTGAAATTAAATATACCTCTTGGTATGGAATGGTCACACAACAACTACACAACATGTTCTATGTTGTTCCTTTACATGGGGTCAAAATAGAGAAACTTATCAAATATAGAAAAACTCAAATGGAGTATTAAATATTTGAGCTCAGAATCAGAGAAAAATAGTTAGATTAATTGATTGGTAGTTTTTTTGTTTGGTTGCTTTTATTTAAATAGAATACCAGTAAGATATTCCTGCTTAAAATGATGACACCGAGATATTGATTCCTAGATTTATGTTACAAATGTATCTTTGGTTTAATATCATCATCAGTAGCATCCATCCTGGAGCACACTGCCTAAGTAAAATGCAGTATCTTACCACAAATCTCTTGCTTATCACTGGATTTTGAAATTAAGTGCAATAAATTAAATGGTCACATGTAATTTTTTATTCAGAGAATTACAAAACCCTGCATATAGATAAACTGAGACCCAAAGTAGCAGGAAGAGAGGGGCGTTACTCCATTTAGGATTTTGTGACTTTGCTTACTAGTTCATCTAAAGCAGCAAGTTAAAATATGATGTGAGCCTTCACCCAAAGCTCAAATGAAAATGTTGTTGAAGCAGCTTCCTTTTCATAGATCCATCTGAAACTGGGATCAGAAATGGTGAAATAGTGCAAAAAAGGCTGTTCTTGTAGTATTTCTATATACAATTACCACCAGTTATCTTGAGAAACTATTTTCATAAGAGTGTCAGCCTAATTTTGCAGGCCCAAGAAATCCAGATAAGCATTAATATTTCAAGTGCTTAGCTGAACCTTTTGAAGAATATCCATGAAAGAAGCCTCAATCCAGCAAGCTGCTCAGGTCTCATACACCCACACAGAGCCCTACTGACTTCCGCTCCATACAGGTACAGTGGTCTGCCGAAACAGAGCAATCTGTGGGATCAGCGCCTAGGAAATTAAATTTACACGCTACAGGGCTCCAGTCCAAAGCTCACTGAAATCAAAGAATGATTTAAAGTCTGGAAAACCTGCTTTACATTGAGAGCCTAAAACAGGTCAATCTATTTAGTTTATCCAAGAGATGGTTAAAAGATAATTTGATCACAGTCTATAAGTACTTACTTGGGGAAGAGATTCGTGATAGCAGGCATCTCTTTAATTTAGCTGTCAAAGACATAACAATATCCAATAGCTAAATGCTCAAGCTGGACAAATTCAGACTAGAAATAAGATGTATTTTTTAAAGTGAGGGTAATAAACTATTGAAACAACTTAACTTACCTAGTGATGTAGTGGTTTCTCCATCAATAGAAGTCTTTAAATCGAAATTGGATGCCTTTCTAAAAGATATGGTTGTGACTAAACTAGAAGTTATGGGTTTGATGGAGGAATTCTGGGTGAAATGGCATAGCCTGTGTCATGCAACAAGTCAGACTGATTGTAATGGTCCCTTCTAACCTTAAGCATCTACGAATCAATGTGTGTTCTTTCATTAACTTCAGTTGGCCTTGGTTCAGGCCCTAGATCCCTTGAATATATACTAAAATGCAGTTCAGGTTTAAATAATTTATGGCTATCATTCTATAGTTTTTTCAATAATTTATTTCATTTAATTTTTATTCATCAAATATTTCACCTCACCTACAAAAGTAGTTAACTTCTGAGGGGCTAATCACTTGCAGATCTATGTTACACCCAAATTATTAGTCACTGTAGTACAGCATAAGCAATTTAAACAATCCCACATTGCCTGGAAAGTCATCTACAATTTAATCCCCATAAACGTTTTGAAAAAGCAAATCTTTGTCTGGCTACACTGAAAGAAGGACAGGAGGCACTTGATCTGGTTTTAATCAGGCTGCAGCTTTATTATAAAATGTCTTGGACTACCCAGCAGATAAAAGTGCACAGTGCAGGTAACCCCATGTTCATTCAATAACTACCCACAGGGCTTCTGTCAGCCCCTCCCCACTTTTTCCATCTAGGTCCCTCAGCCAACCCCTTGCTGGGGCCTTACCATCCCCCCCACCCATAGGAGGCTTAAGGTGGGCTATAGGAAAGGGGATTGGCTGCCTGATGTGTCAGTCATAGGAGCCACGAAATCCCTCCACCCTTCTACTCCTTTAACCAACACCTCCTTTTAAAGTCCTTTACCAAGCCATTTATCTGGTCACTGTATCGCTTCCCTATGGACATCCCTGCACTAGACATCCACCCCACACTTACATGAATTGTGACTTATAGCCTAACTTCCTTCAAGGCTCACATTAACAAAGCCTTCCCTGAATCCACTTTGGGGAAGGCGAATCCCCCCCCACACTTCACATAGGCCAATCTGGTGGTGTGGGAAAAAATCATTTTCAGGCCCCCTAGAAAGGAGCCGCGAGCACAATGCCCACAGCAGATCCTGACCAAATCTGGTATTTTACCATCTGAAGAGGAGACAGGCTGGGTGCTGCTTCGCCTGCTCCATGGAAAAGGGCTTATCCTGCCCTGGCTTGCCCCTTTTCAATCCTTCTCCCCTTCCAGTCCCAGGGGATAAGTCAGTGCTATCATGCTGACCCATTCCCCCCTTTTACAGCAGCTTCTGACCTCTCTCCTCCACCCAACCCATTGAGCACCATTCCTTTCCCTTTGGCCAGTGATGCAGTCATTATAAAGGATAGAGAAGTAATGCATACAGCAGTGACCAAATAATGCTCTTGCCCCTTTGCCATTTCTAATGATATTCTCTATAAAAACAAACTCATTTTAGTCCTCTTTTATATCTGTGTGGAGTCTTTAGAATGCAGAAAGTAGTAATGTCTCACTAAACCTGCCTGCTGCGGAGGCTGCCCCGCATATACAGTACAATTAAGATACAAAGATAAAACAACTTACAGAAGGTGATTGCAATTTTATAGTCACTTTGAGCTTTAATATCACTAATAGATCACTTTGTTTCAACACTTATAGCTCTCAGCATAATATTTCCTGGAGATCCCTGCTCCAGCCAATACAAATGTTGATGAAAAAAATAATTGGAAGGCTGTCTGGGAATTAATGAAAACAAAATGCAGCTTCACCACAGAAGAGGCAGAAGGCTCCACATTAAAAAGAGAACATTAAGAACAGTGAAAAAATATTTTATTTATTTTGGAATTGAAAGTAATTAGATTCTTTCTTTTCTAAAGTCAGATTCTAGATCAGTATTATTCCAATGACACACATAGGTCCTTTTTTCTGCAAAGATCTATGCATTTGCTTAAATGTTAAGCATGTGCATCGTCTCCTTGTATTCAAAGTGTAACAGATGTGTAACTTACACATTGTAAGTCATTGAAGGACTAGTGCCTTAGACGGTATTGCATTTATTTATTAAAATATAAAATATTTGTATTTTTCCGTTTTATATCATGTAGGGTCAGTAAAATGTTCTTGGAACATCTGAGTAACCAGTAGTAGATGTAGACTTGATAAAATGACTTGATAAATTGCTCATGATCTGCAGAAACCTTTCAGACCTTCCCCCGTACCTACTTTTTTCATTGACCTAAAATAACAGGGATGTCTAAAGGTAGGAAAGGCAATCTGAGATTCCTTTTGTTTATAACAAGATGAAACTCTAGCTGTACATGGACTCATAAATCTTCACTACTAAATAGGTCATAAGATGTAAAGATTTCCAACGGAATTCTATTGTGATGCTGACATATTGCTTCATCCAACTGTTCAACTACAAGTTTCTACATCAAAACTATACTCAAAGTTAAAAATAAATATGTTTGCATTTTTTTACTTCCGTTTGTCATAATCGCAGGTTATTCTTCCCTTATTTAGTTCCTTATCTTGTAAATGCTTATGAATGTAGGATTGGGATTTAAGTGCAGCTGGCTTTATTGGAATCACAAGTAGCTGAAAGTTCAATAAAATATTGTTTAAAAACATTCAAAACAAATACTTCACAGATGATGTGTTCAGGAGAAAAGGATACCAAAGCTATGAAATATAGGTTGCTACGTTGCGTCATTCTGAAATACTTCACATTTGTTTCATTTTAATGTATTGTATACCAAAGGGTGTCACATTCTAGGGGCTGACAAGACAGAATAAATTCAACAAGGAATGTGTCAGTGAAAGATCCTGCTACCATGTTCTCAACAAATTTCTAAAGTTTGAGACGATACTTCAGTCTTGTACTTTCTGGTGAGAGGGCCAACAAAGTGCAAACATTTTGGTAGTTCTGGATACTTCGGCATACATTTCAAGGGGTTGCCTCAGTGTATAGGTGTCCAACCCGTGACACCATCAAGGGGGCTGATATTCAAAGGATGGGTGCACTTTACTTGTGAAAATCAGTCACCCTTAAGGTGACAAGTTGAACACCCTAAATCAGTAATCTCATAGGGTGATTTTCTCAAAAACAAATAAGGGAGGTAGGAGCACAGGTTTTGAAAAATCTCTCCTTAAACAATGTATGCCTTTACCATCAGTAATAGTGTTAAAACCACAAAATATTTTCACATAGGGGAGGAAGAAATCTTTGAATCCCACTACTGGCTCCCCATTTTCTATTGCACCAAACATAAGCTGTTTGTATTCATTTTGAAGACCCTTCATATTCAATCCCCACCCTCCCTATCATCTCTTATTCATTAGTGAGCTGTTGGTGCTCACCTCTAAGCAGCCCAGGATGCCAGCTTTCAGTGCCCACCTGTTAAATTTTCAAACAAACACCTTTGTGCTTTCTCCCCTGCTGCCCACATGCTTGGAAGGCATCCCCTGTAAAGATCTGCAAAACTACCTCGTTATCCACCTTCAAATTCCTCCTCAAAACTCTCTTTTGCCATGGCATCTACAAAAAAATTGACAAGTGTTAGGCCAATAGTATGCAGAGATCTATGATGCCGACCAATTTCTTTAACTGTTTACTTGTACTCCCCTATCTGTCTATATTCACCTGTTGTAACTGATGTAGGTAGGACTGCCATAGCAATTGCAGACAAACCAACTTTCCACTGGGATGGTTATACTTTCATGCAGTTGGAAATCAGGATTTTTCACATTTTTTTCCTGGTTTGAAAAGCTACCGATATTTTCTAATAGAGCAAGCCCTCTACATCTATATATTATGGCTTATATTGTTATTAGTATATAATGCAACCAATTATGTGTCTTGGATCACATGTACATCATTAAATATGCAGCATTTGCACACAGAAAAAAGAGAGAGAGGATATTCCCCCAAATAATCCCAGGCAGCCTGAGAAACAGACGAGACTAAACAGCTAAAACTTGAGGCTTGATCCAAAATCGCCCTGATGTCAAAGGGAGCCTTACCATTGACTTTTACAGCTTAGGACTCAACACTGAAAACAGCGACAGGTTCATCTATCACTAGTTTGTCACTGAAGTATTTCAATGTAATGTTAAGCATTGACTATAGTAAGTTTAAACTGACCTAAACTTCACAATGTTTGAATGAACAATCAGACGATCAGGATTAATACAATAAGATAACACCAAAATGTTTTGGCTCAGGAATCTCTCATGTGATCTTTGTTGAAATAAGTGGTGAGTGAAATTACCACAACACAACTTTGTATTTGAGGATATAAATTATTCAGAAATTAAAAATATCATCAAACTATGTATAGCCAGGGCTGCATTACTGCCTAAATGTATCTATAGGTATGCATCTGACGAAGTGGGTATTCACTCACGAAAGCTTATGCTCCAATATGTCTGTTAGTCTATAAAGTGCCACAGGACTCTTTGCAGCTTTTATAGGTAACATTGATTTCAAGCAAAAATCCCATTAGTTCATTGGAAAGAGGACTAGCTCACCATTTGAGCACTTAGCTAAAAAAATGTTTGACTATCTGGATTAACACAAACTCAGAATACTCAGATTAGTCTCATTCATGGAATAATCATATATCTCCCAACATATTGAAATCCCTTAAGCACTTCTTTAAATTCAGTATATCCTCTGCTTTTTTCCTTTCATTTTGTGTATCCAGTACAACTTGCAGTACTGTACAAATCACAAAAATGTTGTTCTGTCCTTACCTTGAATTATATGGACATCAACTAGTAAATGGAAATTAAAATGCACATTCATGTCATTTTAACTAGAAACAATCTTCCTTATAGACGTCTCAGAATATTAAATTATGCCCTTTTAAGCAGATTGATGGCTAGACTACTGCAACTATCAAGAAAACTGCTTCTGGATAATACTCACTGAAGTAAATATACCGGGCACTTAGGGACATTAACATCCAAAGGATCCCCTTTCCTCAAGGCTACAAAACAATCTTTAAGCATTGACAGCTCACTTTCTGCTCCAATCTAGGGTGTACATTACACAGATTTTAACCAACGCTAGTAGATTGACTCTACTATCTTTCAGTGTTGACCTCAAGTGGTGGTGGGAGAGACACCACTCCCCTACGTAATTTTTGATTCCTTATTGATACAACTGGCCAGAGGATGACACTTCCATTGCACTGCAACTCCCAACATTTTGAAATTTGTTTTCAGTCTATACTGGAATGAAAACAAATCCTCTTTCATAGAATGGAATTATGGTGAAACAACCATTTTCTGAGTCAAAAGGTCAGGTTTTCGAATCAGGAGTCTGACACTTCACACACACACACACACACACACAACTTCCTGTTGAAAACTTGGTCGAAACCACTACATTTCAACAAAACAGCTTATTTCAATGAAAATTACACAACAACTCCTTTTTGGACTGAAGTTGGAATAGTGTCTTCGTCTCTCTTGGTTGAAGAATCCAATATTGAGCAATGGTGATTCAGGGAAGAGGAAGAAAAATAGCAGTCAGGCTTTCCTGAAGTGTTCTATACAGTTTTTTCTATCAAAATTAAAACTTTTGTTAAATATGTGAAGTAGACTTTGTTGTACATTTTGATTGTTGAATTCAGAAACTTTCTAACTATTTGTCATTAACACTGCTGTTGCCACAATAATTTGAATATCTCATAATTTTTCTGACTAAAGTTGAGACAGATCATATCCAGGAGAACATTTGATTGACTTAGTCAGCCTCAGTGCTACAACACTATGACAAAAAGAACAGGAGTACTTGTGGCATGGTAGAGACTAAGAAATTTAGGTGCTACAAGTACTCCTCTTCTTTTTGCGGATACAGACTAACACGGCTGCTACTCTGAAACCTAACACTATGACAGTAAAGCTATTTTTAGTGATAAGGAGAACACTTATCAACCCTTTTAAACTTTGAAAGAGAGGCAGAAAGAAATAGGGATAAACCACTATAAGGAAGATTTACCTTTTGGAGCTGACTACATCCTTCAAAATGAAAAGCAACAGATGCTACCTACTTATTGGGGAAGGTGATATGGGAACACATTTACTTAGCTTCTCTGTCTGGTGTGCATATTGCAGGGATTCAAGAGAAAGGCAGATTAAAGATATGGCTTAGTTTTAATGGTAATGCTGCAGTGCACCTGGAACTTGTCCTACATTTAGAACAAGCCCTAACTTAAAAAAGAAAAACAGATTCTTACATTTTAAAAGTAGATATGTGACTATACAAGGTTATTTTCACCCTCATTTTCCTCATTGACTGTGCTATGATACATTGCTCTGGTTTGGGGATTTCATATATCAGCTCCCTTTCATTCCCCCTCAAATCATCACTTCTCCATTGTCACGGGGATGCTCTCACCCTCTTCCAGCTGACAGCATTGCTATGTAAGCTGGTAAGTACTGTCGTATTTAATTATTGTACATTTTTAAGTGGGGAAGTGCCAATGAGCCAAACTATTTCCCTTTTAAGAGCATTTTCCTTTTGTGCTAGCTTAGTCATTTTAAAGGAAGCCCTCTGACAGTGTGTGTATGCATACAGAATGTGTGTGTCATTTTCAGTAGGGTTCACCAAAATGTTCCTGACACACACAGGCAGGAGACTGGATAGGCTCACTTAAAAATAGAGTTTGGATTATCTTTCCATTTTCTACTCTGATCCTGCTCAAGATTTAGAACATGCCAGAGCAACAACTGTGTGTTTTAAAGCACGGGCATTTAACTAACAGACTGGCCAGCCATTTTCTAATTCTTTTATATCCTTTTTCAATAAGCTTTTGAAATGTTTCATTGATTATTCAACTATGCACTCAGTCTGCTGAGTTCCCTATTTATTATTAATCTCAGAGTGCAGTTTCCTTACGGGGCACTAAATCCAATATCAAACTTAGAAAAATAAGTGTTTAGAAAGGTACATTTTCTGACTCTCTTCAAGTTTGAACTGTGCAGCTTAAACTCAAATTAATATTTTTACATCTTGATTATTAGTTAGATAAAGTACAAAAGATGCAAAAGTGTTATTTCCCAGGTGAGCACATGATGTGAACATTTACCATACAGAACTTATCATAGATCCCAGTGCTTGATCCTACATCTGGACCCAGGAAAAATTCCCATTGATATTGTGGAGATTTGTTTGCATAGGGACTGCAAGATTAGTTTTACAGAGAACAATAATGAAAAGATCTTATTACAGTGGGTCATCTAATCCACAGCACACCAATGCAGGATCATCCCTTACATCTTGTCCTATCAAATTACATGCTACAAGTGATGGGATTCTCTTCCCTTGGGAATCTCTTCCGCAATATTTCTTTGTCAAGTTTTTTCTGATATTCTGTCAAAATATTCCTTTTCGTATAATCTCATTTTAATTTGTTCCCAGTTACTCAAAAGTTGCTTACAATTTCTTTCAATTACAAAGAAAAAAATTAAAAAATATGATGCATTATTAATATATATTGTAAAAATATAACATTTACATACTCTAACTCAAAAATCAGTTAAAACAGAAACAAAGGCATCAATATTACTGGTACAATATAAACAAAGCTTCATTGTGTGATGATTGCAAATGCATAGTATATGGAAGCCACAATGAAAAGTGATAAAAAGGAGAATGAACGATGAAGTCAAGTCAATATCTAAAGATGCTTTGAAGTTGCCAAACTGCTAAAGTTTCCTTTTTCTTCCCTGAGATGTTAAATGTATATTTTATCTCAGAAGCAGTCATCTGCTTTACTTTTAAAAAATAAAGAGAACATATCAGCAGGAAACAAGGAGGAGGTAATAATGCCACTATTGAGCTATGAATTTGGAGGTGGAATAAATATATCAATAAAATTAGTACAGCAAGCTCTTCTGAAGAATAATAAAATGTAATACTATGTTCAGTTTACTGGGCCGTCACTCATTCCAACTGTAAAATTTACTTTGAGATAATTATTTATACTTTCTCTTCTTGGCTGCACTTTCTATTCAGCATCAAAGTTTCAAATTAGCGAATGGAAATCTATAGTACAGAGCTTGAATTTGTGATTAAAAAAAAAATCCATAACTAAAGTTGGGCCTGAGCTGAAATTCAGGTTCCAAACCCCAAAACTATAAGAAAATTCTGATTCAGATTTGTATCTGATCATTGCACATTTCCTTCCCACCCCCGATTACATTGGTACAGTTGAGGCCTGATACAGTGCCAGATCAAGTCAATGGAAAGATTCCCATTGACTTTAATGGGCATTGGCTTAGGCCTGTGATAAGCTATATTTTAAAGGCAAGATATGGTCAAGAATGAATTGCCACAAGATTACACTGGTTATGCTGTAGATAACAGGTGTACAAGTAAATGAATTGTTTCCCCTCCTTCTTTTCTTCCCCCATCTCTCAATTTTTTGTAAGTGCAGAGTGAAATGTACATATCTCAATGTTATATATAGTATCATAGGATTTTAGTTTAAATAAACCATTTGTATTTTTCAGATTTTGTTATCTGAAATGATTTATTTCACTATAGATTTTTTTTAAAGTAGCTATATTAAAGAAACTGTCAAGCTTCAGCCTAACATCTAGTAAGATTTTCCGTTAAAGGGTGATCTCTGCTTCTATTTACCAAGTGTGAAAAGTTTCAGAGTAACAGCCGTGTTAGTCTGTCTTTCCAAAAAGAAAAGGAGTACTTGTGGCACCTTAGAGACTAACCAATTTATTTGAGCATGAGCTTTCGTGAGCTACAGCTACCAGCAAGAGAGTGAGTTTGTGTGTGTGTGTATGGCGGTGGGGAGGTGAGAAAACCTGAATTTATGCTGGAAATGGCCCACCTTGATTATCATGCACATTGTAGGGAGAGTGGTCACTTTGGATAAGCTATTACCAGCAGGAGATTGAGTTTGTGTGTGTGGTTTTTGGAGGGGGGTGAGGGGGTGAGAGAACCTGGATTTGTGCAGGAAATGGCCCACCTTGATTATCATACACATTGTGAAGAGAGTGGTCACTTTGGATGGGCTATTACCAGCAGGAGAGTGAGTTTGTGTGTGTGTGTGTGGGGCGGGGGGGCGGAGGGTGAGAAAACCTGGATTTGTGCTGGAAATGGCCCAACTTAACGATCACTTTAGATAAGCTATTACCAGCAGGAGAGTGAGTTTGTGTGTGTATGGGGTGGGGGGGTGAGAAAACCTGGATTTGTGCTGGAAATGGCCCAACTTGATTATCATGCACATTGTAGGGAGAGTGGTCACTTTGGATAAGCTATTACCAGCAGGAGAGTGAGTTTGTGTGTGTGGTTTTTGGAGAGGGGTGAGGGAGTGAGAGAACCTGGATTTGTGCTGGAAATGACCCACCTTGATTATCATACACATTGTGAAGAGATTGGTCACTTTGGATGGGCTATTACCAGCAGGAGAGTGAGTTTGTGTGAGGAGGGGCGGAGGGTGAGAAAACCTGGATTTGTGCTGGAAATGGCCCAACTTGATGATCACTTTAGATAAGCTATTACTAGCAGGACAGTGGGGTGGGAGGGTGTATTGTTTCATGGTCTTTGTGTGTATATAATGTCTACTGCAGTTTCCATGGTATGCATCCGATGAAGTGAGCTGTAGCTCACGAAAGCTCATGCTCAAATAAATTGGTTAGTCTCTAAGGCGCCACAAGTACTCCTTTTCTTTTTGCAAGTCTGAAAAGTTCAGGTGACTGTTTAGTTCCACTTAACCTCCATGAAACTAGTGACTGGGAACACTCAAAAACACTCAAAAAGTCTGGCGATTGGGTTAAGTATCCAAAAGTTGGATTGTTTATCTGACCTTTACCTCCTGAGCCTACAAACCTCTGCTATCAATCTTGAGAGTAAAGGCTCTCTAGAAAGATTAAAGGAACATTTGTTTCTGGTCTTAGCCTGAACCAGGAAGCACAGACAGGAGAAAACTTGAAAAATACTGGAATTACCTGTGGAAGCTCAAATTTGAGTTCTTGGTAAAGGTTTGGTGTACTTTTTATTCTAGTTCAACCTCTACTCCATCCCTAAATGAAGATGGATATGATTATTTAGTATTCCATATATTATATTTTCTCTTCATTATGAGTTCCAGTTAAAACCAATATTTGGTCCCATAATTTCCACATATCCTTTAAATATTTGGATTTTTGTCAGTATTTCTATCCAGAAGTAGCCCTGGAATTAATCTCTTGCTGCATTTCTTCCAGTGCATTTTTAAAAGATTTTAAATCATCTTTTTTTTTTCACTTCACTGCCAACATATGCCATTTATAGAGAAGTTGATAAAAGTTTCTTTTTATGGCAACATAAATTGCTAAACATATTTTTCTCTATTGTCCTATTTTGTTTGCTTAATTAATCTCCAATTCTCTTCTAATTCTAGCATTGTTGCATTGCCTTATATATTTCTGCAACCAGATCCTTTGAATCATTTTTATTTGTTACAATTTATTCCTTCATAGTAAGTAATAGTTTGACATTTTTTACGCACTTTGGATACAATGAGCTGTGTTTCGACAGGTGTTCTAGTGGAACTGATGATATTCCATAATCTCTTTGCAGTGTTTAGACACATGTTCTATTTAATATCTTCATAAATGATTTGGATAATGATATGGAGAGTACATTTGCAAAGTTTGCAGATGAAACCAAGCTGGCAGAGGTTGCAAATGCTTTGGAGGAGAGGATTAGAATTCAAAATGATCTTGAAAAACAGGAGAAACTGTCTGAAAAAAATAGGATGAAACTCAACATGGACAAATGCAAACTACTGAATTTAGGAAGGAATAATCCATTGCACAAATACAAAATGGGAAGTGATGGCTTAGGAAGGAGGACTGCAGAAAAGGATCTGGGGGCTATCGTGGATCACAAACTAAATATGAATCAACAATGTAATACTGTTGCAAAAGAAGTGAACATTATTCTGGGATGTATTAGCAGACATGCTATAAGCAAGACATGAAGTACTTAATCCACTCTACTCAGCAGTAATAAGGCCTCAACCAGAGTTCTGGACACCACACTTCAGGAAAGATGGAGAAACTGGAGAAAGTCCAGAGGAGAACAACAAAAATGATTAATGATCTAGAAAACATGATCTATCAGTCATTGGTTTGTTTAGTCTGGAGAAGAGAAGGCTGAGGGGGGACATGAAAACAGTTATCAAGTATGTCAAAGGTTGTGATAAAGAGAAGGGTGATAAATTGGGAACCTGAGGACAGGACAGGAAGTAATAGGCTTAAAATGCAGCAAGGGGCATTTAGATTAGACATTAGAAACAGCTTCTTAACCATAAGGATAGTTAAGCGCTGGAACAAACCACCTAGAGTGGCTGTGGAATCTCCATCATTGGAGAGACAAACACCTGTCAGGGATGGTCTAGATAATATTAGTCCTGCTGCGGTGCTAGGGACTGGAACAAATGACCTATTGAGGTCCCGTCTAATCCCTACATTTCTATGTTTTATAGAAAACAAACTATTTCCATAAATGGAAACAAAGTTTCCATTCTACAGAACTTTATATGGGTGGAATCGATGCATTGTTTTATGAACACAGTGTCCTCCAGGGAGTGTCACAAATCAACATAATGCCACTGACAGCTTGATTTTGCATTTGCATTTTTGAGTTGGCTGAAGTAAGTGTAAAATCATATGTAGTCCTATAGCTTCCTATTGACTATGGATCTATGAAGTGTTGTGTGTGTTGCTTCTTCCAATAATGATTTGGAATAAGTTATGCTCAAGAAATTTGTTTTGGATGTGCATATTTCAGATGATAGGATATGAACAACTGGCACATAGCGCTAAAACTGTGATCAAACCATGCCCAGTTTTCATGATCATCACAGACACAGTGGACACACATAATAGGATTAATTAACCAAAGTGTGCCAGAAAAGCTGCTGTTAGCCTCTAAAACGCATAGATAATTCTATTGATTATGATGCACGTTTGAATAATTCTATTATTATGATGCACACCTACCCTTCCTCAGATTCTAGTAATGGCATTTAAATTTGTGTATTGTTCCTTTGAATGTGAGAATACTATATATGTATTAATACCTGGTACAGTCAAAACACTGAAGTATTTTTGTTTCCAATGTAAATTATTCAACTTATCCTCTGTAATTTGACAGGTTGTAGGCTTTTGCACTGATTTTATTCTAGTCAGTCTTTCAAGCACTTTTGGCTGTTCTGAGGGTCAGAGTTTCATAAAAGATTGAGCCCCATTGCGCTGCTTGGTGGAGTAAATGGACAAGATTATAGCCACAAATGTCCGGCAGCAATTTCTCCACCAAGTTGCTCTCTACCATGCATGAGGTGCATCAGATGAGGGAGCGGTCCTGGCAGAGGTCTATTACACCCGTCTTCCACTACTGTGGGTCTGTTGAGGACCTTATATTACTAGCATAACTTAAAGCAGCCACATAGACACACTAATGACTGTTGGGGCTAGAGATAGTGCAGAAAGGCTCCCAGAATCAGGGAGCTGTAACTAGCTCCCTGATGCATATGGCTCTAACTGGGGTAATTTGGTTAGTCTTTGATGGGTTGGAGCAGAAAATAAAACACTTTTGTAGAAGCAAATGTATCCCATTTATTGTTCTCAACTTAAAGAAAAGAGTATATTATAGCTGGTTGAAACTCAAAATTTCTGTTCCCAGGAAAATTCTGATATTTTGAAATTTCCTTTCATCCCAAATCAGAATGAAAAGTCAAAATTTCCATCTTTCCTAAAAAGAAAATTCAAGAAAATTGTTACATATTATATATATATATATATATATATATATATATATATATAGTAAGTCGGAACACCACACTTCAACTTTGTCTAAATGAAGCACTTCAATGTTTTCATGAAAAATGTAGACAAAAATTGATACATCCTGTGAAGTGTTTTGACTTTATTGAATCAGCATTTCCTGATGGACAACTGTTTCAGCAGAAAATTTTGACCAGCTTTAGAGGGCAATGCAACGCACTACCTGAATTCTCTCTCTTCTGAGGTTTTTTCTTTCAGTTAAATAGTTTGCAATTGAAGTAACCAAATACTTACCATTCATTGTAAGTAGTATTTTACATCATGGTCATGCACACATTACAAGGTGAAAGATATCTAAACACTTTTCTTGCTAAGGACATAAGTTAATATTCAAAGAATTTGTTATGTTCTACATCAGAACAATAAAAATCCAAATAAACTTTGATACTCTGCATTATCAACAATCTATATTTAATCCCTCAACAGTTTTACCTTTTCAAAATAAATGATTTTCTCCTATGTACACACTTGTATATTTAAGGCAATTTATTATATGTAATTTCATTTACTGCCTAAAACTGTGTACGCGCATTTAAAATATACACTTGGGATTCATTACAACAGAGATAAACATGACATCTTAGGGATACATGATGCATGCAGCAGGGGATTTAAAACTGATTTCAGTCACTGGACACTAGACCAAATGAATTGTACTTACTGCAATTACAGTAATACATATAACCTTGGAGGAAGGGGGCAGAGGAGTTAAGGATTATCCTTTGGAAAGATTTAATACATAGATCATATCACATAGAAAAACTAAAAATGGACCCATGAAGAGATTTTAAAAGGTAGCTGAGAAGTGGTACAATAGAAAAATGTTAAGTAAAATTTCCTATTAATAATAAAATAATAATAATAATAAAGAATATTCTCTTAACCCTTGAAAAGGGTTAAACTACGCCACAGGAAAATTTCCAGAGAAGAGAACTGTAACATCCCTAAAACTGTATTTCCCTAGAAACACCAATATTGTGAGTCTCACAAAGAGAAGCCAGGGAAATAATCTACGAGAATATGAATAATTCATGGTTTCTGAAACACACATAAGACAGAAGATAGGAGAAGAATAAGGTATCCAGGTGTGCTCCTGCCAAGGTGAGCAACATTATCACATTGAAAATCCTCTACAGAAAAGATTCCTGTCTCCATCCCAAGGAAATATACTGTTAATTAGCTTCCAGAGTATATGAAGGCTATCTTAACATCAAAAGAATGAAAAGCTTATGGAAACAGAATGGCAACTTAATTTTTTTAAACATTTGTCAAGAAGAAATAATCACTGACCCCAGTTTACATTAATATTGACCTGAAAATAATTGCCAAAGCCAGAACAAAACCATTTTCCCATCCAACTTTTTTCCTGACTTTCATTTTAAAATGTATGATAGTAATTTCTTTTACAAGGAAAATACCCTTATTTACTTGCATACCACATGTTTATTATTCAATTATATACTAAGTACCATCATTGATAACAATGAGGGATTCAGTAGGAGTTCAGTTTCCCTTGTTGAAAGAAAGCAATTAATCCCTAAACACATTCTAAAACATCCTTTTATTAGGAGATCTTGTACTGTAGAATATGGCCTTGGGTAGTACATCTAACGGGTGGGCAATAAAAAACCCTGACTTTGTGACTTCCATACTTTTAAAATCCAGTGGTAACAGTGGGCCAGACAGGCCAAACACTTAAAAAATGCTAAACTTGGATAGTTCATCCTGAATAATTTCCCCCTCACTTTAATCTCCATAACACTGTGTGGTTTTGCTAGCTCATGGACAAGTAACCCATTATATATATAGCCTCACAGATAACAAGGCTTGTTTTGATCTCCTCTGAGGCATTTTTATTCTTTGAAACAGCCTACCATAGGTTTTATATATGTCAAGCTCTTAAAATGAACAGAAATGCCTAGGTTTAGCAGATTTAGTTTCAAAATTAAGTCTAGAGATACTAGAGGATAAGTGGTTATGATTATGAGTTTCCAAGAGAATGTTTTTAACTGTGCTATACACACTTTAAACTGCAACACAGGAGATATTTAACAGTTAATCAATTGTACTAGTTGAATGTACTTGATTTCTCAGAAAATGTTCTGGCATTTTCAGGACATGATATGGCTATCCAACTGTTTTGTAAACAGGGTTATAAGAATGATTAAGCAGAAAAATAGGTCAAATTCTAGTACATTATTTGCCCAGCATGAATTTATATGAACCATATGATACTGAAACACTACACACTTATATTTTATAAATATACAAAACCTATATTTATCTATCTATATTGTGAAAACACCCTAGAAGCTCCCTGCTATGGCTATGTTCAGAATTGCACTTAAAACTGGACTTAAGTCCTTCTCTTTCCACATTTTTAACACAAACATAGGTATTTCCCTCATTCATTATAACTATTTTTTCTCCACAACCAACTTGGGAGGTAACATGTTTTTCGGCCTGCTATACAAAAGGCCATTGGTAGATGTCTGGGACCCCAAGTAGATTGGGGGTGGGGAGGGGAGGAGGCAGCCAAGCTAATTGCTGGCACCTCCTTGTGGCAGATGTCCAGTGCAGGTACTCCATAGAGAATGCATCCAGTGACCAGATAAATGGCCTGGTAAAGGACTTAAAAAGGAGTTGCTGGTTAAAGGAACAGAATGGTGTGGGGTTTGGGGCTCCTATGGTTGGAATGGCAGGGAGCCAACCCTCCTTTCTTATATCCCAACTTACCCCTCCTATAAAGGGGGTGACGATAAGGTCCTGGCAATGGATTTGATAGATAGACCTGGTTGGCAAAATTGGGGAACTGGTAAAAGGCCCCTGGGCATGGTAGGGTCCCGGCAATGGATTTGCTGGAGGGACTTGGATGGAAAAGAGGGGGAGCTGGTGGAAGCCCCCAGGTAATTACAGCATAAACGGGGTTACCTGCACTGTACACTGTTATATGCCTGGTAGTCCCAGACATGTAATAATAAAGTTGTGGCCTGATTAAATCCATATCAAGTGTCTCCTGTTCTTCTTTTGGTATAGCTGGACAACAAGGGCACCCCCTCATGCAGCTGCCTCAACGTACTGGAGAGTGGAGGCAGCAACGCAGAGATAGCCCTTCAAATTCTAGTGTCTCAACGTAGAGACAGCGGGCCCATCCTAGCTAGTCCACAAAGTTCCCAGTTCTTCCCCAACATCAGCCCTCTTCACCCAATGACTCTAAACTTAACTCAGACTTCATGCTTTCTCATGTGCAACCAGCACTTTACCAATTCATATATGTCCATGGAGAACATATATCTTAATGCAGAAGAGGCCAGTCAATGTGCACTTGGGTTTGACTTAGAATAAATGGGTGAGTGCACTGTGGATATTTATAATTTGGCAGGGAGTTTGTGGTGTAGGTGAGAAGTCTGAGGTATGTATGAGTAGTACAATTTGGGGGCAGGGACTGAGTTTGTTCTGTGTTCATATAGGGCAAAACACAATAATGTCCTGGATCCTAGGAGCTACCGCAATACAAATAGTGTCTGTTCTTATTATTATTAATGGGCAATTTAATTCAATTGTAATGATTGTGTTAGTGACAACTGTACTTGAGTTATTTTAAGCATATACTAACAAATGCTGTTTGGTGGAATCTGGTGTCGGTAGGGCATGAATCACAGATCACATCACACTGCCCGTCAGTACCAGCCCGAGGAAGCTAATGATCCAACCAGTGGACCAAATTCGGAGATGAATGCTGGTCACGTGCCACCTGAGGCACATTGCACATATGCTAAGAAGAAGGTGAAATATGTATCTCATGGAGGTATAGCAGTAGCTCCATAGGCAAGTTTGCATTAGATTTTCCATTGTACATTTTTTCTATACAAGAATACATTTAATCTCATAATCTAATGCCCAAAGTCAAAACAAAGGCTCCCACGGATTGAATTAAGCCTTTATTCACTCAGATTGGTACATGTATATCTTCTATCTATATGCCCTGTTACTAGAAATAGGTCTAATTTTTAAACTAGTCTTCAGTAACATACGTAGTATTTGAAAGTCATCTGTGTAGTACCCATAAACATAACACCAGACTCAACAGTAAAAACAATTTAAAGTACAATCAAAATAGCTCAGTGGTTTGAGCATTGGCCTGCTAAAGCCAGGGTTGTGAGTTCAATCCTTGAGGGGGCCATTTAAGGATTTGGGGCAAAAATTGGGGATTGGTCCTGCTTCAAGCAGGGGGTTGGACTAAATGACCTCCTGAGGTCTCTTCCAACCCTGATAGTCTATGATTCTAATTTAAGATGTCATATACATCTGCTAGCAACCTGTAATTTAAGATTTCTTTTCTACTTTTTTCCCCTCTTATTTCTAGCATGGGGAAAAAAGAATATTTGATGGCAAGAAAAAACTGTTGTATAGCCACACCAGGCTGAAATCAGATCAATTCGCAATTAAATATCAATCATGCATGAGGAGTAGTTTGCTAAACATAACTTATTAACCTCTCAGATACCAACATTTGTTACATTACAAATTAATGAATATAGTGTATTACAAGGGCAGCCTGTACAAAATCAAATCTTTTTTTGTATAACCTTCTCAAACAGTATGCTAAATTAACATGAAGGGAATCTTGTATCATAGCATATCGTATCATCATATACTTCCCACCAACCTATCCATACTAAAGCTTTGCATGAATAGCATCTTTCAGTGTTTAATTTGATGTTTAGTTATTCATTGGCAAGAATGGGGAAACACGACCAGAGCGCCATCGTTGCTTTTTTAGGTGAAGTTTGTGAGCCCAATTTTTAAAAAGCACACAAATGCAACTGGGTACCATGTTTGTGTAAACTGAGCACTTGCATGTGCAAATAGCCAAAAAGTTAGGAGACTAACTTCCCACCTGCATACATACTGTGAATACAAACTGAGTAATTATGCATGCAACTGTGATCAAAATACACACATTGATGCACAGATATTTTTGAATATCAGGCCCCATGGGTGAGTTCATCCCTGTGCAGTGGGCCAGCGCAAGTGAGGCCTAAACACAATTGAAGTCCCACTGAAACTGTCAATAGAGGGGTCACTTTCACTCTGTCAGAACATATGTCTCTCATACACAAAACAGAAACATGGTACATGCTCATATGCATTAGAAGATTTGTCAGAATAAGAGAAGAGCCTTTTTAAAATCATTGCCCAGTCATAAAAAAACCTGTATTCTAGTTTTCTGAATCTTTCTCTTCAGCAGGAATTAAGATGCTTCATTGGATAATGCACACAATGAAAATAAATATTCCCAGGTTAAAAAACTAAAACACAGAATACCAGCTAGTAACGCTTCATGTCATTAATAAAAGTGTCTGTCCCACACATTACTTGTCTTTTTAAAAAGAAATACCATAGGGAAATTCAATCTTCTGTCTGCAGGGAGTTCCTGTTTGACCCAGCTGTCTGTGTATGAAAATTTTATTAACTAGCATGATTTACTTTATTTAGAATAAAAGGAATATCTGCTGACCATCATTACTGCAGGGAACAGAAGACAATGCCAGCTCAGATCAACACAATGCTTAAAGGTTTCTTTGTCCTTCTTACGACCTCCTATGGATTAAAAACTATTAACTAAATCACTTATCAAGAAGTCCAGATGATCCAAACAAGGTAAATATAAAAAAAACAGTATCAATAATTAAAGATTTTTCCCCACAATGTTTTTTTTCCAACTGTCATGAACATATTGTTTCATCTGCCAAAATATATTAAGAAACACAGGGACACTAAAAGAAATTCAAATGTCTAGCAACATAAACAAAGCTCATTATATCTTCGTGAATCATGACCTTAGTACAATACTGACAGTTTATTGGGAGGTCTAGCTTTATCTAAGATATAATCTAAATAATTCACTTAGCACTTTAAAATATTTTGCCCTTTACTTTAAGTTCTTTACTGCTGCACATTTTCTGACTAATTTATAAATAGTAATAAAAGCACTTAAATCAACATAGACCATTATGACTTAAGACTGATGTGTGTGGTATGGTATAGTGTTTTATTTCCTCCCTCGTCCCACATGGAAACAGGAAAATGACTCATTTTGATCAAGTGGTTAAAGTTCAGGTTGTGATCAAATGACACAGAAAGCTGAATATAAACACAGATTTTCTTTCCTGGGGTAACACAAATGCGATCAATATTGCTATGCTAGCAAACTGTTTCACTCAAACTAAATGAAATTATAATTCAATGTTCAGTCCATCTCTTGAACCCCAAAAGATGCCACATTTTGTACTGCCTCATCTACGTGGGACATTTTCCAGATAAGAACAGCCACCTCTACACGTTCAACAACTTGGTCCCGTGCGTGCCAAGAAGAGGACAATTGTTGTCTAACTTCACCAAAAAGCTACAGCTGTGTATATAAGCACAACAGCTGATTCTCTGAGTCCCTTTGTAATATTTACCACATTTTATAGCATCAGGCTGAGCCCAAAGATGTATTTTTAACAAAATGGAGAATGGGTGAAACTATGGCCCTATTAATCTCAATGGGAGTTCTGCCACTGACTTCTGTGGGACCAAGATTTCACCCAATATTCTTTTATTAGCATGCTATAGTTTCTGTACTGCTAGTTGTTCACTAATTCAGGAAATCTTAGTTTTAAGCATGCTGACTTGATCTCCTGCCTACTATGGGCACTACAGTTTGATCTGGGGATGATTATAATTAAAGAGGTTTTATTAAGCTGCCAAAACAAGGTCCTTTTTACTGATATCTTATGGCTTTGTAAATGATAAAAATCCCATAGCACATTTTGGGAGCTGAATAACTTGTGTGTCTTGGTTAAAATCCCTTCTCTCATGAAAGATACAAAACTGATAACACAAAGCTGGTAAGGCAGCAGTGCAAGTTTCCCCACACTGCCATGCCAATTTGCATCAACCCTGACATCAAAAGATCAGCTATGAGTGCAAGAATAGTTCAATTTCTATGCTTATTCAACTCATTTTCTCACTCCTAGTCAAGTGACAAAAAGGGTGCTAGTTGATGCTAGTAGAAAATAACAATTTTGTGATATGAACACCTATCTACTGGGAAATAAACCTGAAAATGGGGGGTGGGGGGAAATTAATAGAGAAAGAAAATGTGATGACTCACTATCGTTAACACATTGTGTTCAATATAGAAAAAAATACTCATGAAATACTTTAGCCTTCAAAAATATGCATAGCACAGTACATCTACGCTGCAGCTGGTAGGTATAATTCCCATCTCCAGCACATATGCTCATGCTAGCACACTAAAAATAGCAATGTGGCTGAGGCTGCAGTGCCAGATCTGGCTAGCCACCTGAGTACAGTCCCATCCAAGATCCTAGGTACATACTCAGGCAGCTAGCCCTCCCTTGCCGCACATGCCTCTCTCATACACATGGTATTAGGATTAGGGTTAGAGACTTTAACTTCCCAGATATAGACTGGAGGACAAGTGCTAGTAATAATAATAAGCCTCAGATTTTTCTGGATGCGATAGCTGATGGATTCCTTCACCAAGTAGTTCCTGAACCAACAAGAGGGGATGCCATTTTAGATTTGGTTTTGGTGAGTAGTGAAGACCTCATAGAAGAAATGGCTGTAGGGACAATCTTGGTTTGAGTGATCATGAGCTAATTCAGTTCAAACTAAATGGAAGGATAAACAAAAATAGATCTGTGACTAAGGTTCTTGATTTCAAAAGGGCTAACTTTAAAAAATTAAGAAAATTAATTAGGGAAGTGGATTGGACTGAAGAATTTGTGGATCTAAAGGCAGAGGAGGCCTGGAATTACTTCAAGTCAAAGCTGCAGAAACTATCAGAATCCTGTATCCCACGAAAGGGGAAAAAAATCATAAGCAGGAGTTGTAGACCTCGCTGGATGAGCAAGCATCTCAGAGAGGTGATTAAGAAAAAGCAGAAAGCCTACAAGGAGTGGAAGATGGGAGGGATCGGCAAGGACAGCTACCTTATTGAGGTCAGAACAAAGTGAGACAGGCTAAAAGTCAAGTAGAGTTGGACCTTGCAAAGGGAATTAAAACCAATAGTAAAAGGTTCTATAGCCATATAAATAAGAAGAAAACAAAGAAAGAAGAAGTGGGACCGCTAAACACTGAGCATGGAGTGGAGGTCAAGGATAATCTAGGCATGGCCCAATATCTAAACAAATACCTTGCCTCAGTCTTTAATAAGGCTAAAGAGGATCTTAGGGATTATGGTAGCATGACAAACAGGAATGAGGATATGGAGGTAGATATTACCACATCTGAGGTAGAAGCCAAACTTGTACAGTTTAAAGGGACTAAATCTGGGGGCCAAGAAAATCTTCATCCAAGAATATTAAAGGAACTGGCACATGAAATTGCAAGCCCACTAGCAAGAATTTTTAATGAAGCTGTAAACTCAGGGGTTGTACCGTATGACTGGAGAATTGCTAACATAGTTCCTATTTGTAAGAAAGGGAAAAAACGTGATCCGGGTAACTACAGGCCTGTTAGTTTGACATCTGTAGTATGCAAGGTCTTGGAAAAAAATTTGAAGGAGAAAGTAGTTAAGGACCTTGAGGTCAATGGTAATTGGAACAAAATACAACATGGTTTTACAAAAGGTAGATCATGTCAAACCAACCTGATCTCCTTCTTTGAGAAAGTAACATTTTTCAGACAAAGGAAACACAGTGGATCTGATTTACCTCGATTTCAGTAAGGCATTTGATATGGTTCCACATGGGGAATTATTAGTTAAATTGGAAAAGATGGGGATCAATATGAACACTGAAAGGTGGATAAGGAACTGGTTAAAGGGGAGACTACAACAGGTCATACTGAAAGGTGAACTGTCTGGCTGAAGGGAGGTTACTAGTGGAGTTCCTCAGGGATCAGTTTTGGGACCCATTCAACATCCATTTCATTGCTTCATCTGTAAAACAGGGACAATAATTGTCCGTCTGAAGGGGTGTTGTGAGAATTAGCCCATTAATGTTGGTAAAATATTTTTGGATTTAATAAATGTTAGGACTTTAAAAATATAAAAGCCTGTATTTGAAAATACATCCATCACAATAATCAACTCTGTTTTTCTCTAAACCTACTGCAACATCTATCCCACCCCCTCCATTTACATTCTTCAGCAACCCTTGTAAATTTCCTGCAACCTCCCTAATTGTATAGGAAGGAGCACCATTAAACGACAATGAAGAGGTAATTTATCAAAGTTGTGGAGTTTGAATGATAAGAGATGCTAAACCACAAATTATATGACAATCTGAGATAAATGCACATGTACAAGGAGTTCACAGCCCTTGTTGTACAAAACTCACAAATCTGCTTTTAAGAATACAGATACTGAATTTGTACTTTCTCCATGATTCCTGTACTTCCTCCAGCATTAGTAATAATATGAAATGACTCTCTCAGTTTGTTCAGTGTACTAAATTGGATTATATAAAACTTGGAATGCTGATGTATGTGTCACAACCAGGACATGGGCAGTCTGACGTAGTGGCCAGAGCAGGAGTCAGGTTGGAGGCAGGAGTCGGAGGCAGGCCAGAGGGAAAACCAAGAGTCAGGTGTCAGGAGGCAGGCAGGGTAGGGTTACTAGGAGATCAGCAGCAGGCATTAGGAGCAAGTAGCACAGGGCAATCAGGGAGAACCTAGTTGCATGGACAACTTCCTGTGCCAGCGCTGGGTTTATATAGAAGCTCTGAACCAATCAGGACTGCCAGCATTCTGCCAGTTGGATTCCAGGACTGGAATCCTCTACTGGGATTCAACTTCTGTCCTGGCATCTACTATCAGATCCCCGAGTGGCAGGTTGGAACTTACTATCTCCTAAGAGCCTTGTGGACCAGGGCTCAAGACCTGTGGTCCCTGACAGTATGTGACTTAACCAATACAACTACTCCTTCCTGGTAGGAACAAAATGAGAAGTACAGGACAATGCATAGACAAGGACATGATATGCCACATATTTGTGGTATTTCAAAGAAAGCTGAGCCTTGGAATACCACCGCTGACATTCAGAGCATATTCACAAGGCTCTGTCTGACACTCTTGAAAACACTTCCTGAGAGTGTTTTCAGCAGGTACTGCTTCGAGGGACAAAGCAGACCATACAGTCCACTTTGCTGTTTGATATCCACTTAGACCAAGCACATCTGTAAGAAACAATTAGGTGAGTGGCAGACACCACCCATTTGTTTGACTTAATGTGTCCTCTGTACACACACACACACACACACCATCATTTGAAAGCTTATTATGTCTACTTTAACATGAGAAATAATGTGGAACAGTCAAGCGGTGCTGTTACCATAGAAATGGAGATAAACAGTGATACCATCAACACACTGAAATGACTGCTTTGAAATATTGGATTTTTTTCTGTTAGTTTGTTTCTGTTAGGTATGGATTTCTTTGTGATGTCCAAGCATCACAACAACAATCTAAAGGGTAAAATCTAATGCTAACTTTGTACAAGTATCATTGAATGCAATAGCACTGGTGACATTTCCAGTCCATATCATCATCGTAATCATCTCATTCATCCTTCTGATCTCCGTCAAGAGCACATGGGTTACCATAGCCTTCACTGCCTCAGAATGTACACAGTTCTGTGCACGGAAGAGTGTTCTGACTACAGACACAGTTGATTGTGCAGTGATCACTACTGTTATAGAGCCAGATAAGGTCTTGTAGAAGAAGTTCAGATGCTATAGGGCCCTTGAAGAATACAGGAAAGAGTTCATCCACATTTTTCTACCCATGTTGCATTGGTGAGCCAATATTTTGTTTACTTGTATGTGAAGATATCCAAATCTTTGTCCGCCAAGATGCTCTTTTGACATGCTCTTCAAAATTGTCCTTACATGGTGGGAGTGTGGCCAGTGACTTCTCTGTTATGATGGCTAGATTGAGGTGAAAGCAATACAGGTCCCTTTGGATCTCTCTCTCTCTCTCTCTCTCTGGTCATACAGCACTGGTGCCTGCTTCCTTGCTGCAAAAATTGTGACTTGTGCATTACTCTCTCCCAATTGAAATCTCTAAAGCAGTAAGCTCCCTTTGTTTTGACAGCATTAAACAGAGATGTTTTTCCAATACCAAATAGGGATGAGACAGAGTATCATCTTCTTAATGCATGTACAGCAGGAAATCTGGAATAAATGCATCACAAATAGCATGCCCAGGTATGAAGTGACACTTGTCAGTTGTGCTAATAACGGTACCTGTCTCAATCCATCTTATCTGTGTGTGTTCCATTTTTTGAAAGTATTGAACATCAAGGAGCAAAATATCTGTATCTGGTGCCCTAATTACTATGGTTCCTTTGACACCAAGAGATCCAAAAGCCATATTGGCACATACAACATGCAGAAGCATCCTTGTGTCCTCTTCCTCTTGAGTATTGTACAAGTCTTGGGCTTTGTTGGCACCTGTACTGGTGGTGGACTTTGCTTCACCTCTGGAAAAAAGCCTCTAGCAAGAAAATGTGTTGGGTGTGCTCCTACATTCTCTGGTGCATTTTGAACCAAATATTCACAGAAGAATTTTGCAAATGACTACTTGTTGGATGCCATGTTTAGGAACTTTTTCATGGAGGCACAAGCTGTCCACCCATCACCTGATATTTCTTGCATCCAACCTTAGATCCTGTCCAGCGCTGCATTTCTACATTTTACAAAGTTATTGTTGTCATATCTGTCAAAGACATCTATCACAGAATTAGCTTTGTCAAATCCTTTTAGGACCCACCCTAAGTACTCAGCAGCCAATTCACTGATTGTGTGAAATTTGTCTCTAGCCATCATTTGTATGACAGCCATGGCATCTCTGATGTACACTATGGTTTCTTTGTTGCATGCTCTTAGATCATGGATTCTTTCAGCTTGAATTTCTAGCTTTTTTTAGCTTTGTGATACCAAACAAGGTCTGTGTTTAATTTTTAAAAAGACTTTGATTTACAAGCTAAATTTAGTCCATCACTTGGACTAACACCTTTGGGCATTTTACAAAGGAAGAGAAAGAGAAACTATTCTCTCATGTCAGTCCTTTGCAGATTACATGAATGTCTCAGATGCTTCTACTGAAGGTTTTTGTTTTATTTCTTAAGCAATTTATAAAAGGTAAAATAACTTTTACAAAACATTAAATGAACATTATGAGATACATTTAACTCTACGTGAATCAAATGAATTCAGAGTTAAGATTTCCACCCTATCCAGGACACACCTTTCTTCTGTGTCTGTAGCATGTGCAGATTGAGAAACAAGGTTAGTGCAGAAACAAGGCTGCAAGTATAGGCTCAGGACAGAGAATTCTCAGCACCACTGTTGAGAGGATATCAGAAAGAATGAAAGGCTTTGCAACTGGGCTCAATCCTAAAATTTAGAGGAGGGAAAATGTGCAGAAAACAAAAATGTAAACAGAAAGGAAACAAGAAGGGGAAAGGAAGCTGTGAGTGGGGAGGGAGTAGTAAGAAAATAGAATGAGAAGTAAGAAAAAACAGTAAGGAAGAATTGATGAAGGGCAGGGATTGAGGGATGGAAGGAGGAACAGAAAAAAGATGAAAACGTAAGTAGGGTGTAATAAAGGCATGATGCATAGCAGTGCTGGTAAGAGAAGAGTCCTGGCCCTATTCACCTGATGTGAGCCAGAGTTATGAAGGCAACGTGGCAAGTATCCACTGACACCAATTTCTAGTGTTACATCTTTTCTTTAACATATATAAAAAAAAATCACCACAAACTGATTCAGACAATTAATACACACACAAATAGAGATGTCTAGAATACGAGTCATAGTAGACAACCTTGACAGCTGACAGAATTATTCTGTCTCTTATTTGACATCTAGCCGCATAAGATGGGACAATGTTATTAAAGATTATAGTCCTGATCTGTAGCCACATAAATAGTGACGATTGTTCCTTCCATTCTCCCACTGTGTCGTATGTCTGCATACTCAAACTAAGACGGTATTAGTCTTTCCCCCCTTCTTTTTGCCTTCAGCCATATGTTGCCCGCTCTAACTTCTAAAGTTATTAAAAAGTCTACATATGCAAAAAGGTACTTACCCTGTTATACAAGATACTAGCATTTCACTAGCATTTCACCAGGGCCATCCTGTATGGGCCCCCCCTTAACATTTCTGATACAGGTGAAATCTGGTTACAGTGAACTTCAAGGGGAGCTGCAGGCTAAATATTGATAGCGCCCAGCTCTATAATTATAATGTAGTTATATTATGTTGTAGTTCTTATGTATAATTATAATGAAGTTCATATAATTAAAAAAAACCTCATGGTGAGTCAGCCCCGCCCCAGTGCATGGACTCTCTAACTGGAGGCCAGTGCATGGACTCTCTAACTGGAGGCCAGTGTCCGAGCCACTCCACACCTCCGCGGGGAGCTCATGGGCCAGGGCCAGGGCCAGGGCCCGACGAGCCGGACTAATCCCCTGACCCACACAGAAATAACCAGCCACAAAGAGGCCTCTTACAGCCTCCTGCAGCTACGGCCTTCCTGTGATCCTGCTGCCGGCGGGCTGGGCCGGGGACCCTGGGAGGGCAGCATTAACCCCCGCGAGATGGGGCTGGGAGGTCCCGGCCTGTGGGACGCCCCTGTCTGGCTGCACTCTGCCCCCCCAAGTCCCGCACTCACCCATACCCCCCCACTGCCTGATCCCACCACTGCCGCAGCCCCCCGGTCTCCGGGGCAACCAGGCACTGGGCCCGCACAGGAACAATCACCGCCGCCTCCAGCTCTGCGGGGTGAACCTGAGAACCACAGTCCCGTAGGACCCCACAGCCCTGATCAGTCCCCGGGATCCCCGAACACCCCAAGTAACACACATGCGCACTCGGATGGGTGCGTGCGAAGTACTGCACCTGACACCGTGATGTCGAAGCGTGGGGTCCCCCAAAGTGTGGGGCCTGGAGCGGTCACCCTGATTCACCCTACCCAAGGGACGGCTGTGCATTTCACTGTGTATTAACTTTTGACAAAAGATGTTGTTTTAATAACAACCACTTCAAGATTCACCATTACTGTTTTGCAGATTCCCCCCCCATCCATCCCAAATAAACCCATTGGTTTATTTTTCCACTAGATATATCATCTTTGCATTTCCCAAGCTGAACCTCACTTTTGTTCTTGTCTTCCCATATTTGTCTAGGTTTCTTTCTACTTTTTTCTCCACTAGTGTTTAAACCCCTCTCAATTTACTGTCATGCCCTCTATTTTTAAGTGGCTCATACTCTCAGCTAAATTGTTAATGAAGGTATTAAATAAGACTGAATCTAACATGGACACCCATGGTGCTTCACTAGGAGAGTATCTGAAAGATTGAGGAAAAGGAAAAGTCAAGACTTAGCTATGATTCTCCTGCCTTCTCTGGGTGTAAATTAGACTTTCAGTCATGTTAGTTAGCATAGTTGCATTTTTATGTTAATTACATAAAGTTCAAATTCTACTTTCATAATCCATTTGCAGCAGAAAACATGAGGTAGCACAATTTTCTCTTTTCACTTAAAAAGTGCTGAAAAGAGCTCAGGTAAAGCGTAAAGGTTGAAATGTAAGTGAGCAGCATAATCATAAGCCGGTCACGGCTTTGTGAAAAATTATTAAAAAGGGGTTTACATAAAAGCCAATAAATAAATACATACATAAATAAATATATTTATAAACAATTTATATCTACTGATCTCACCAATACAAAATTAAATCTAGCGTAAATCTAGTATTAATGCCATCTCTGTCACGAAATCAGTGCTATTGCTTTTGCTAATTTTACTTGTAAAATGTCT
The DNA here is from genome assembly GCF_965152235.1 of Eretmochelys imbricata. Classification (NCBI taxonomy): domain Eukaryota; kingdom Metazoa; phylum Chordata; order Testudines; family Cheloniidae; genus Eretmochelys; species Eretmochelys imbricata. The sequence goes on from NC_135572.1 coordinate 150,619,435, forward strand.
ACTAGCACTAATTCCACAGATTTTCACAATTCTGTATAATTTTTAAGAAACAAGATATCTACATATTTATCTCCGGTCATAAGAATAGCTGAGATTTATTGTTATACAAGGTGCAACTTGAGCTATACTGTATGCAGTTTAATGTTTTGAGGTCGTAAGTGCTCATGGGTTTGGGGGATTTTTTTTTAGTTCACATATGTTCAGTCTCCTCTTAAATTTTGGATTCCAAGAAAAAGACAAAAAGTTAAAGTGAAACGCCACATAATCAGGTTTCAGGTGATGCAAAACCCCAGTTCTGCATGGTTTCCACTAAAATATGTAACATAGCATGCTCAAAATTCAGTCCACCATCAATCAAAATTTTAGAAACCTTTCTGCAAACCTGAGTTGAATTCAACCTTATTAGAAGTTTTATTAAGTAAGTTATACACAACTCAACATGGAACACTGCCTTTTGTATTATTGGGGTGTGGAGAATTAGCATATCTAAAGTCTTAAAATAAAAATCAACACATTCCTAGGCATGTATAGGAGAACATTTTTCTGTGGTAATTTTTGTACACAACTGCATTGCTATCCATGTCTATCTAGCCATCAGTTCTATTATCTCTCCCATAGGATACAGCTGGTTTATTAACAATAAAAAGACCATAGTTACAAGGTATGGAGACTTTAGTCTTTCACTTAAAAAAAGGTCACTTGCCCAGTCACCCCTTTTGACAGGAAAGTGATATGGAAAAATTACTGCAGCTTCTTCTCTCCTTCCAGCACACAAAAAGCTTTTAAGGAAGAAGTCATTCTAATATAAACCCAACATAGAAAGGGCCACATGAATATAGTGGTTATTTGGAGCTAGATTACTTGGTTACTGAACTCATCTTTCACCTATAAAAATCAGATACTAATCTAGGTTATGGGGGACTGGGAAACCACTTTATATCTCATCCTTGTACCTATTTTAACACATCATAAAACTACAATATAGTTTGGCACAATTCAATTGGATTAAAGGCATACTGATAGAACTGTGTGTGAAAGCTTAAAGAATATGTATCATGCATATCGTGATTTGCTCATGCCATGTCTATTAGTACCACGCTTTCATTAGTACAAGATTAATTCAAATTTAAAAACAAATAAACAAAAATAGATATAGCATTGAAAAAAGCGGGGGGATTAAATATCAAATGCTATTTGCTGACTAAAATTTTTTTGAGGAAAGTGAATTCTTAGTTTTAAGAGACACTTTGTAGTCACTAATTTTAAAAGAAAAATCAACTTTCTGCTAAAGTGCCTTTTAAAAAGCCAGTCATACTATATAAACTACCTCTCAAAGTTATAGAGATTTCTATAGAGTAAAATTGGCATTCTTGTTATCAGCAGTGATGAAACTGACAAGAATGTTGAGTTCAGTCAGTAGCTAGTAGGGCTCCCAGGGGGAGTCTGCAGGGTGAGCTTCTCTGGACCCACAGACCCTAAGAGCTGAGGACTTCCATGTTCCTAGCTCCACAACAGGGGGCTTGGAAGCCCTGGGAGTCCCACCTAGAGCTGGGGTTCTCAGGGCATTCCAGGCTCCCTGTAGTGGAGTCTGGAGCTGAACCCAGCAAGGGTGGGGTTTCCAGGGCCTGATTGCAGGTCCATAGCAGGAAACCTGGAAGCCCTGGCACAGAAGGGCTGCCAGGGAGCTGTAGACATCAGAAAAGCAGGCTCCCCAGAAGCCCAGCGAGCTGGCAGGTTTACCATAGAACCTTGCATTGATTCGCTAAAAGTTTGTTGAACCATAAATGTTTCTGCAAAACATTTCAGGTTCAATGAATGACATTTTCAAAAAAAACCTCTTTTCATCAGAAAATGTCCAATGAGCTCTAACTATGACTGGAAATCATCCTGTTTTCAGAGCCAAATGAAGAACAGGTGCATGAGCTAACCCTAGATCAGTACATACAGGTTATGTCATCATGCTAGTGAATAAGATTGATACAAATGACCATCAACAAAGCAGTGCAAGTGAGTGTACCTAAAGTACTGTCTAATGAACAAAGTAAACAAACCGAAAAAAATAGTGAGGGAGAGAGAGAGAGAGAGACATATTTTTCTCCATGTTCTTTCTGTTCTAGTAATCTTAGAGGTTACTCTTAAAAATAGAGAGCCTGATTCTCATTTTCACTAAGGCCATTTTTCACCCCCTCTGGCACTATCAGGGACCTTAAAACAAGTGTAAATGTAGTAAGTCTCTTTTGCACTGAAAAAGTAGTGTAAAGTGGCTTGAGTTTAAACTAGGATCAGACCTAGAATATACAAAATATTCAGATGGAAACATTCTTTACAAGTTGATTGTGTCCCTTTAAGAATAATGTCTTAAGTAAACGATTCTTAATAAATGTAATATCAAAATACGTATTTAATAGTCTTTTCCTGTTATAGATATTTACCTTGAAGTCTAAGTGATATAATGAATAGTATTTAGAAGAAATATACTCATTTGGAGCTCATATCGTAACTCATCATTGGTTTCATGTTTTGGACAATATTGTCTATAGTCCCATGCCACTGAACAAGGAGAAAGGGCGGGAATATGGAACCTTGCCACACTTTCACACAATATAGAAAGCCTGGGCATAAGGTGGTGCTTAATCACAAGGACTATACTTTGTTAGTACTGCTTCGAGCACCAGCTTCTGCACAGTAAAAGCGGCCCTGCATAAAAGAAAGAAGATTTCACCATCTTCAAGGGGGCGCGCAGAGGCCTGGCTCCTGCCTAACTTCAAGCACAGTGCTCCAAGAGCTCCTGTTGGAGAGTCTCTGACCTACACTCTACAAAAGGCTGTACCATATAGACACAATGGAGCCCTGTGTGTCCACTGGCACTCAAGGGATTGCAAGAATGTGACTGTGTGTGTGGGAATGAGTCATGTTTATACATGATGCATAGATTTATTTGTTTAAGAGGTTTTTTCACTGAACAGGTTTGATAGTGATACACTGGCTCTTAAATCCTTGGAGTTTTTGTTTAGTATGTTCTATTCCAAATATTTGTCTTAAAAACATTCACAACCGCTACAAAGTTTATAAAGATCGGTGCTGAATCCATTTATTCTTTCAACAGGTTTATTTTTATGTCAAGCAGTCACTTCAAACAAAGTACACTCTATCATTCTCCAACACACCGCACTCCACTGGAGAAGTTAAATTTTTCAGATTCTCAAAGAGTATGTTTGCAGTTTTGAATCCCTTTTCTCTTTGGCCAAAAATGGTTATGTGTAGATAAGCAACTGCTTTTTCACTCTGCCATTTTTATATCAGTCTTGTTATATTAGACCCTGCATTTGTAATCTCCTGCTGATACCACTACTGAGTAAAGGCACCCAGGAACTGGAACATATCCATCTTAGTGTAAAGAATAGCTAGCTTATCTGATGTTGTTTAAGTTAGTTGCTAGTTTTTGCCAGATCCCTTGCCTAAAGAAATATCCCTGCACATTATACTTTTTATAATATATCTTCAGTTTTGTAGAATCTGGACACCCTATATAGAATATAGAAAATTCAATTACCACCGAAAAGCAGCATTATACCTTTTACTCCAAAATTCATATATCTAACTTGAAAACTTAGAGAGATATGTTTCTTTGGAACTTCTATAATGGGATGTAATCCCTGTCCTGTATTTTCATCTGGGTTTACATCTAACAAAACTATCATGCCCAATGAAAACCACTGTTCTTTTTGTCCACAAAAGTGATTTCCTACCACAAAGTGCTATTGAGCATGAAGTTGGTTTCACATATAATATAAAGGACTAGGTCATTTTCCCTGCATTAAAACTCTAGCCTGCAACATCTGTTTTGTATATGAATGCAGAAAATGCATTTTGTGAAATAAAATGTAACTATTGTCATTTGCAATATATTCTTTCACTCCACAATACGAATTTTATAGATTCAATGTCATGCTTTTAATTTTTCTTTTTAATTTAATTAATTGCTTTATTTAGGTTGCAATTTGTTTTCTGGTGGATTGCCCACAACAGAGTTTTTCCAGTCTTCATTATTGTTACTGCATATGATAATAAATCGGATTAGAATTCAAATACTACATGAAAGACTTGAAAGCTATTACAGATGAAAACACTGTGGCAATTCACAGAGAATGTCCTTGTGGGCTTTGGAATGTTAATGAGCTTCATACTGCACCAAAGCCCATATATTCACATAGTTTTAAACTACTATACATGTTAAAAATGGTCCATTATATATATATATATATATAATGGACCATTTTTAACATGTATAGTAGTTTAAAACTATGTGAATATATATAATGTATGCATTCAGCTAGCAGAAATCTAGTGCTACATTGTCGTCCATAAAGGGGAAAGTTATACAAGTTTCCAAAAAAGAGATCAGATATTGGGCCTGACACTCGACTGGTGTAAACTAGCATAGCTCCACTGAAATCAGAGGAACTACACCCGTTTACACCAGCTGAGGAAGTTTACTGATATCAAAGATCCTGTGTTTCTTGCAGCTGACTAAGATGCCACTGTTTTGATGGCTGCAATGTCAATCTTGTGTGACCATAGCCTCATAGAACTGAGTTTAACAAGAACAAGCGAATGACCTACAAAGTGTTGCTTTCAAGTGACATCTTTTTTTACAAAATAAAAGCTCACATCTTGCCTTCAGGGACAGAAAACAGAAACCGTAATAGTAATGGATATCCTGACAGTGATGAATATCCAGCTTCTATCTTTAATACCAGCCTATACGATCTCACAGCTAATTTCCCTCAGAGGCATAAGTAAAGTGTTGTGTGTTTGAGTACAGCAATACACAGCATTGTCTTTTGTATTTCCTATCATCTGGGGATAGGATATGAGATGATCCTGGAAGATAACTAGTATGTGCCCCCCGCCGCAACATTTGAAATCATTTAAACACTGCATGCAGTAAGGTAAATCTCTGGAGGAAATATATCATATAAAATGAGGGGTCTAAATTAGCTGTTACCACTCAAGAAAGAGATCTTGGAGTCATTGTGGATAGTTCTCTGAAAACATCCACTCAGTGTGCAATGGCAGTCAAAAAAGCAAACAGAATGCTGGGAACAATTAAGAAAGGGATAGATAATAGGACAGAAAATATCATGTTGCCTCTATATAAATCCATGGTAACCCCATATCTTGAATACTGTGTGCAGACGTGGTTCCCCCTTTTCATCAAAGATACATTGGAATTGGAAAAGGTTCAGAAAAGGGCAACAAAAATGATTAGAGGTTTCACCAAACAGAGGGAAAGATTAAAGGGGCTGCCCAGAGGTGCAGAAAACGAAAAACATCATATCACGGTAGAATTATTGTGATTTACAGGTTTTTGTTTCAAATAAGCCAACAGAAGTCTACAGAGAATTCCCTTCTGTTGTGATATGGTCATATGTTGTACCTGCACTTAGCAAAGGACTAAAGAAAGAGGAAAAACGGTAGGAAGGTAGGATGACGGAAAAACTGAGACAAACCATCCAGGGGAAAAAAGTCTATTATGAAAAGAAATAACATGGGTTTATGCAGTCCTTATGGATTAAGGCTTAATTGTTAGGCATACTGAACAACAGAAATTAACACTGGAAATTTCCTTAATGGTATCTGCACTATTTTCTAAAAACATTAAAGGGGTATATAATGGCTTTGAAAAGAAAGAAAAAAACTGAATGTAATAAGGTCTATTTTTTGCTGTTCTGTCCTGTAACTCTTAACCGAAGATCAATGAAGTGTACCTTTGGAAACTCTAAGGAATTGCCTTTTATAGCAGAAAGGTCAAAACGGAATTTAGAAGAGCAGCTATTAAGTTACATGGCCCTTATGGATTGGTCCCAGTTTGACAGTGAATTTGTAGAAATTTCTACCTTGGGTAACAGAGCTAAGATTTAATAGTATTTAGTGATGAACTAGAATGATCCCCATTCCCTTTTGAATGTCTTGTACTTCCTTGCTTATTGAATTGATTTTACTTCAATATATTTGGGATGAATTTATACATATTTTATAACCACTTTTTCATGGCACAGAGGGGAGCACATGTGCAGATATCTTGCAGAAATGGGATGGAGGGGCTGCTGAAAGAGGAAAGGCAAGTAAGTGGGAGCTTTCCCATCCCCTCTCTGCACAGCCAAGACACTCTCTACTTTAAAACCACAGGTGTGGAGCTCTTTGTGATTGGGCTAGAAGACCGGGGGCGGGGGGGAGGGGGCCGAAGGGGAGTTGGTATAACGCCTTGAGGATGTTCAGATGCCTAGGTGGTGAAGAGATAACTGTTTTCAGAACGTTCAGCTATTTAAATGGCATAACAAAAAGTGAACTAATGTTAATGAACTCCTCTAGAACCTTGGTCACAGGTGTCAGAGTGAGGTTTCATGCCACCTGCCATGAGCAGTACAGCGACCAGAGCAGCCATGTTGCCATTGCTAAGGGGCCAGGGAAACATGAGCATGCATCTGGGGCCAGGGAAACATGAAGGTTTCTCTGCATTTTGGCAGTGATCTGTAGGGTCTCCAATGTCATGCCCTGCAGATCGCTGCCAAGTTCATCATTTGGATTCCACATCTCTGCCTGTGCTATGGTGTTGTTAGTACAGAAAAGTACACACTAGATGTCAGTGATAAATAAATCCACACAGATAATGTTCAGGTAATGTTCCTTCTTCTGTGTGCTGATACACATAAATGACCAAATCCTGATATCATGGAATTCAGTGACAAAACCCTGAACTTCAATGAAACCAAGATTTAGTCCAAAGAGAACATAACATAGGTCCCTAAAGCAATAGTTAACTGTGGTGATTATTTTCATATTATTAAAATGATTGAAATCCTCATTTTAACATGTCCCCTAATTTTTAATATCTTGCCACTGTAAAAAAAAAATCTCTATCAGCCTAACTCTGGACCTCACACTGTAATTTAATTAAGATGAACCCCCTTTGACACATAAACAGTAAAGAGGAGCCCTGGAGGTAATATTTGGATCCACACCTCTGGATAAGTATATTGCCTAGACAGGTAGCAGAGTTCAACTGTAAGACAAAATTAGGATATAATTCTGATTCAATGCACCAAAATAACATGACATGAAATTTTGATTCTCAAAAGTGCAAATCTTAGTAGATCAGCTGTTTTTGAGAGAAATCACCAGCTTAGGCCAAAATATTATGAGAACAATTGTTCTTGGAACATTTTAGCACAGCTGGAAAATAGATCCCTTCCATTACAGATCTAACCCTGAACCAAAGATCCAGAGATTCAACTCAGTCCCTGCCAAAAGTTCCAAAGGGTTCAGGACTCCTGGTTTTGACCAGGTCTAGTGATGTCTCATGTCACAGGGGACTATGTTGATAAAGTCAACCTTTTCCAACCGTGGTCCCATAGTGATATTGGACTGATACCATACTTCTTTCTTACCTATAGGGAAAAACTGTAGTAACTGCTGACATTTTAATGGGAAACACGGCAGCTGTCATTTCTGCCAACCAGGAATGTTCATCCATCTGGCTGTCAGGAGACTGTGCCTCAGGTAATTCAGGTCAAAGCTGTTTTAATTTGCTGAAATTGAAACTATTTTTGGTAGCCTTGTAAAGAGCTGCTGAATCAGGCAGGTAGCCACCCAGAGGTTGAAGCATTACTGTTGAGCTTATCCAATATTGAAAGAAAAAGACAAACTCCTGTGGTGTGCAGGGTTTTTTTAGGATGAATGCTGCTATGTCAGCTTGGTCTCAAAGTCAAACTGGCAAGGTTCTGATGCTTCCAAAAACCTTATTAGGCATGGGAAGGTACATTTCAGGAAACGAGGTACATTGAAGAACATTTGAGGAAATGAGGTACATTGAGGAACAATGATGTTTTGGTTTTTTTTTTTAATGCTTGGTGACCCTTGAAAATAAAAGGCCATATTCTGGCACCCTTACCCACATTGAATAGCACACTACTTCAAGAGGTATCTCACTGAAATTAACAGAATCATAGAATCATAGAATATCAGGGTTGGAAGGGACCTCAGGAGGTCATCTAGTCCAACCCCCTGCTCAAAGCAGGACCGATCCCCATCTAAATCAACCCAGCCAGGTTTGACCTTAAAAACTTCTAAGGAAGGAGATTCCACCACCTCCCTAGGTAACGCATTCCAGTGTTTCACCACCCTCCTAGTGAAAAAGTTTTTCCTGATATCCAACCAAAATCTCCCCCACTGCAACCTGAGACCATTACTCCTTGTCCTGTCATCCGCTACCACTGAGAATAGTCTAGATCCATCCTCTTTGGAACCCCCTTTCAGGTAGTTGAAAGCAGCTATCAAATCCCCCCTCATTCTTCTCTTCTGTAGACTAAACAATCCCAGTTCCTCAGCCTCTCCTCATAAGTCATGTGTTCCAGTCCCCTAATCATTTTTGTTGCCCTCTGCTGGACTCTCTTCAATTTTTCCTCATCCTTCTTGTCGTGTGGGGCCCAAAACTGGACACAGTAATATGGCTGCTCACAGAGCAAGAGTGCTAGAATCTAGCCCAGGTAGACAACAAGTAACCTGTGACATACAGGCTGGGGGTGGGGAGAGACAGAAATAAAACAACACACTTCAGGAATAATTTCTCTACTACACCCAAAATCTCACTTCTGACTACACGGCTCCTTTGTGATTTAATTAGAAAAATCAAAAATTAAAAATCAAAATGTATCTTTTTCTATTTAAATAATATTCTAAGCATGTTCTCCAAAAAGCGAACGTGACTAATTGTGTTGATACAGTAGTTTAATACTTGCATTTTGTATACCCCTACTTGCTGCATCTCCAGCTTTGCAACAAGATTTTGAGTTTCCCTTGGTTTGTAATTAGCTATTCATCTAGCATTGAATAGAATGACCTGAGTCCTTATAAATGACTTTAGCAAAGCTTTTGACACGGTCTCCCACAGTATTCTTGTCAGCAAGTTAGAGAAGCGTGGGCTGGATGAATGGACTATAAGGTGGGTAGAAATCTGGCTAGATTGTCGGGCTCAACGGGTAGTGATCAATGGCTCCATGTCTAGTTGGCAGCCGGTGTCAAGTGGAGTGCCCCAGGGGTCAGTCCTGGGGCCGGTTTTGTTCAATATCTTCATAAATGATCTGGAGGATGGTGTGGATTGCACTCTCAGCAAATTTGCGGACGATACTAAACTGGGAGGAGTGGTAGATACGCTGGAGGGGAGGGATAGGATACAGAAGGACCTAGACAAATTGGAGGATTGGGCCAAAAGAAATCTGATGAGGTTCAATAAGGATAAGTGCAGGGTCCTGCACTTAGGACGGAAGAATCCAATGCACCGCTACAGATTAGGGACCAAATGGCTAGGCAGCAGTTCTGCGGAAAAGGACCTAGGGGTGACAGTGGACGAGAAGCTGGATATGAGTCAGCAGTGTGCCCTTGTAGCCAAGAAGGCCAATGGCATTTTGGGATGTATAAGTAGGGGCATAGCGAGCAGATCGAGGGACGTGATCGTCCCCCTCTATTCGACATTGGTGAGGCCTCATCTGGAGTACTGTGTCCAGTTTTGGGCCCCACACCACAAGAAGGATGTGGATAAATTGGAGAGAGTCCAGCGAAGGGCAACAAAAATGATTAGGGGTCTAGAACACATGACTTATGAGGAGAGGCTGAGGGAGCTGGGATTGTTTAGCCTGCAGAAGAGAAGAATGAGGGGGGATTTGATAGCTGCTTTCAACTACCTGAAAGGGGGTTCCAAAGAGGATGGCTCTAGACTGTTCTCAATGGTAGCAGATGACAGAACGAGGAGTAATGGTCTCAAGTTGCAGTGGGGGAGGTTTAGATTGGATATTAGGAAAAACTTTTTCACTAAGAGGGTGGTGAAACACTGGAATGCGTTGCCTAGGGAGGTGGTGGAATCTCCTTCCTTGGAAGTTTTTAAGGTCAGGCTTGACAAAGTCCTGGCTGGGATGATTTAACTGGGAATTGGTCCTGCTTCGAGCAGGGGGTTGGACTAGATGACCTTCAGGGGTCCCTTCCAACCCTGATATTCTATGATTCTATGATTCTATGATTCTAAATATATATGTTTCCCAATAATATATAAAAAAATTATCTTCCACACACACAATCTGAAAAACAAGAGAAACTAGATGCCTATCACTTTACAGAAGACATACTACACAGACTCTTTACAAAACAGTTAATGTATCTCCTTATCTACTCACTTGTACTCGTATGGCCTCTATCACTATAGTATCTGAGCACATCATAAACATGAATTGATTTAGCCTTACAGTGCATCTTTGAGGTAAGGAAGTACCATTATTCTGATTGTACAGATGGGGAACTGAAACACAGAGAGATGCAAGACCCCACTCCTGGAAAGAGTTATGCACATTCTTAAATGTAAGCCTGACTTGCTCAAAGTCAGAAAGGGAGTCTGTGTCAGATTTGGGAACTGATCAGAGGTCTCTCGAGGCCCAGGCCTATGCTTTAACCACCAGACCACCCCTCTGTAAGTATGTAGCTCATTTATGGAATAATGACAAATATGTTCCAGAAGCTAATACTGCAGTAAAAATAAATCTTTAAGTAAAGGGAACTTTTTAGTCACTTTGGGGAATGTATAAATGAGGAATTTAAAGCAGTGGAAGCAATTAGTCAAGTTTTATTGTATAATTTCAGGGAAAAGATTTTAAAAATCCATTAATATTACATTGAATGTTAAAATATTATGAAATAAGTCTTACATTAAATATAAATGTAGTAGTGAATTTCTGAACTTCCCACATCACATTATTATATAGAAAAGTTACTGCTTTGTTCATTCTAACATAATTAAAAGACTATTTTTGGTCAGTGGAGGATGTGAACTGTACTAGTAGGAAAAAAATGGCACATATGACATTTTCCCTTATCTCTTTTATTTGTATAAGAAGAACTGTTTCTCATCCAGTACAACTATAACACTTTCTGCCTGCCTTTCTACAGCAATTTCTAAATATAAATATCAATTATAAATATAATTATCATCTGCAAAGTATTTTCCAATCATATATATTTATCCTCAACACCTATTGTACAAAACAAGAAACTGAGGCAGAGAGGTTAAGTGATTTGTTTTAATGCCACAGCAACTTGTTGTGAGAACTTGCATTTGAATCCAGGAGTTGCTGTTTCCCAAGCCTATCTTTAGGCCATGATGCCCATCAGACCACCCATCTTTTCTGAGACCCTGTTTCCCAAGCAGTTTTATGCAACTTCTGCACCAGGAAGAGGTGTGATAAGGTGCTAGCCATGTCAGAGGAAGTGACAGAGAAACTACTTCAATATAAAAAGAAAGCATCAAGAGAAATTAAGATTGCCTCTGGAAAAGAGACAGGGGGCTTATAGGGACTGGGATCGGATTAAATAAATATAGGAGAAAGATTTGGGGAAGAGGATTTACTGGGAAATAAAATTGACTCACAACTCAAAAATAGCGCAATGTCTGCAGTCCCAAAATTGGATGGGAGGAATAGGATGAGCAGCAGTCAGGCTTTCCTTCCCTATCACAGGGAGCATTTTTCTTGGTTATAAAGCATGAGAACCTATGTTTCTAAGAGATAAACAGTAAAGTACTACAGGTAACAGTATCCAGTGACAAAGAACAAGGGGTGATAATACAGATACTGGGTAAAATGAAACATACACCAAGTCCTTTTTTTAAGTTGATGACTAGAGGTTCAGAATATTTTTTTCCAGAGTAGAGAAATAAGATCCTCCTAGACAGTAAAACCTGAAAAACCTGGGGCACTGCTGGGGAACCATTGAAAGACTTGCCAGAAACAGACAGGAGTGGAAGAGCTTCATTGCTGCCGTAAACGCCAGAGGCATCATGGGAACATGTTGATGATGATGAGACAGTAAAAGGGTTTAGCGTTTTTTGCTGGTGGGACAGGGTCAAGTCTGGGTAATGTAACTGCGGTATCCGTTCTTAACCATGATTGGAAGGCTATCTAACAAAGAAAAGAGGGATTCTATATAAGCAGCAGCAGCCCACATTGCTAGTTCAATAATAACTTGGTTACAAAGAAAGCGTCAAGAGAGGGACAAGGTGATGCATACACCATAAAGAGTAGGATAGTTGCTATTAGGGCCCTTCACTGATGTATTAAGCACTACCCCTATTTTTACCTTCCCAGTTTTTTGTTATCAAACGGATAGCCGTGTTTGTCTGTATCCACAGAAAAAACGAGGAGTCCGGCGGCACCTTAAAGACTAACAAATTTATTTGGGCATAAGTTTTTGTGGGTAAAAAACCCACTTCTTCAGGTGCATGGAGTGAAAATGACAGAAACAGGTATAAATATATATTGGCACATGAAGAGAAGGGAGTTACCTTACAAGTGGAGAACCAATGTTGAAGACCAATTTAGTCAAGGTGGATGTCAGCATTTTGTTATATGTTGTAGTCTGCCACTGAAGAGGAAAACTTGTCATTGAGACAGCAAAAATAAATGTTTTAGTATTGAATGGGGAAACCTTAAAATTAATTGAGAGTCATTATTAAAGTGAGATGGATACCAAATCACAGTGAGTTCCTACACAGGAAAAGATTATTGGACAAAGTAGAAGTGGCATTTTCATCTATACAGCGAGTAGCAGAACTTGCACTCAGAGTGCTCTTATGAGTATGTCTAACATAAAAAAAGACAACCTTGCTTGGCTGAAAAAAACTTGCTTGTTTTGCGTATTTGATGCTTTGTTAGACTGAGTACCTGATTCACATTTCAGCAATGATATTAGCTTCATTACTTCATGGCTATGGGTAGAGAGTGACTTTGACCCAAACCCTGTTTATGGAGCAGAAGTGTAGCTCCAGGAGCAATTCAGGAAAGGAACTGTGCATCTGAGACTGCCAGTTGCGTCCCTCATTTCCCCTCACTGTGGGAGCCTTTGGGGTACTAATTTACTCAAATCTGTAACAGCAAATTACAACACCTCCCTTGCCAGCTCATGTGCTGGTCACTGCACACAGGGGCACTCTCCTTCAACCTCATGGGGAGAAGCAGGCACACAGTGTCAGCTGACTCCTGTACTCCTAAACCAAGGTTAGAGTAGACAATGCAGGGTGCAAATGGAGGAGAGTGTCTTATTCTTCTTTTCGTGCCTTTGTGGGCATATACACTAAGACAATTGAGTCCTACTTGTTCATAACTTCAAACAGGTTAAGGATGCTGCATTGGGATTTAAGTTATTGTTGTTCTTTGGATTCAATCCATCACTATGCATAATGTGGCCAGCTCAAACTCTTGCCAATAAAGTTGTTAAACCCCACCAAACCATCACACATACTCTTTATACACACAGAAAACATGCTTTGTCTTACACAGAGCTCTACTGACCCCAGGTATAATATGTAGGACCAGAAAGAAAGAATGAATATTAATGCTGAATTTGTAAGCAAAGACCAGGATCATCAATGCATTCCCGCTCCTTGAGAAAGGAATAATATAGGAAAGTCTTTTGGTTTTCTTCGGTGACAATGATCTCATAGTAATCTCTTTCTGTAATATCAGTCAATTTTTTTTCAAAATATTTTTGAGTTGATTTCCTTTCAGTATCTAACTCATATGCTTCACATAGCTATAATATGCTATGTGATTCTGGCTGTTTTTCACCACAGAAGAACCTGCACCTAGAGGTGAGAAAGGGAGTCACGGCATGTGAGCCTCTCACAGGGAGGCAGATATTCTGTGTGTGCTCATTCCTTATGAATATGCTGAGTTTGTGTGTTTCCAGGCCCTGCTTCTGAACTACAAACCCACATGCCAGCCAACCTGCAATATGAGAGGAATTGGTATCATGGAGGAGAATATTTGAGGTAGGAGATTAGGCCTTTATCTGTTGCTACTTTTCTTGGCTGGGAGCTTCTTCCAGCTGCATCCTCTGAAATACCAACCCCCTCCCACATACCATACGCCCAGGTTTCCACTACTGCTGCCCCAACTAAGGACTTTCTTTAGGCCCTTCCTTCTTGAAGTTACTTCTGTCCCAAATGAAAATTACCTATCAGTTACTTCCCCCATCCACTCCAACTTCCCCACACCTCACCTAACTGCTTCATGCTGCCTACTGCTCCCTTCTCCGTTTCAACTGGCTTCATATTGTATCCAGGGCCTTAGTCAGTGGCGGCAGCTGCAGGATAGTATAGTTTTGCTGTTTTATTTATACATTTTGTAAAAATATAAAAGAACGTACCATTATTATCATAAGCATGAGGTGATGCGTTTGTGTGAATAAACGATTATGCAGGAGGGAAGCCCAAATGTATGTATCTGTGAGGGCCCTGCTTGTGCTTAAACCAGCCCACAGGAAAATGTTAGGTGTTGTGTTAGCACTCTTCTTAAAACAATGAAATCTTTCTGCATCTGGCATTAAGTTAGAAGACCTCAGCAACAGGCATTAATGGGAATCCTAACTGTTCCAGTCTCACAAAGTGTGGCACACCAGTTTTAGTCCAAGAATGTCTCATAAGAAATATTTACTGATAGAATTTCAGTTGTTTTGCTGAGATTGTTAACGCTTGTTTGTCTATTTTAAAAAAATTAACTAAATTATCATAATTAGGGTCCTATAAAATATTTCTCTGTGCCTGAAGTTAGCTTGGAGTATCACAATTAATCTACAATTACATTTTCAATGTCAGCATAATTAAAATGTACAGTACTAGAATATGCAATTTCCCCCAGATTGTATCTTCATTTGTCATAATATATAGTTAATAATAATAACAATTCATACATATGTACCATTTATTCTTCTAGCTGGGAGAATTATGAATGCATTTAACTTATATTGTAATACCATATCCTAACAATTTTTTTCCTCATTGTCACTCTTAAAGACTATTTCTAGCTCACTAATTTATGTAGTTGGGCAAGTTTAACTAATTTAATAATCATTCATTTCCTTTTCATCCCCTTCCCTCACTTATCTCTTTGCCTTTACCCTAGCTCTCCGCATTCCTCCTGTTGTAAATAACTGTTTTCCTCCCCAAATTCGCTAAAATCTGTCATTGCCATACTTTAAAACCCTTCATTAACACTGACTCTTACCACTCTCTAGCCTTCTTTCTCAGCTGAGTCTCTGAGCGAGTACAACAGCATTCTCTTTTCTAACAATATTGTATAGTACTTCAGCTATAGGTTGCCGTCTTGTAAGGAGGTGAGTTGGTGAGCTTACCTCATGTAAAATTGTAAGGGCCTAAGTGTATTTAATTATGTATTTAATGCATCATATATAACACATATTAGCTAGTGATATATAAGCAAGTTCATAACCAATACAATGAGTGGCTTGGAAATTACCTTTTTGGGAAGGAGTGTGAACCACAGCCATTTTGGTTAGTTAAGATTTGGCTTACCCTGTATCTTATTATTCAACTCTTGAAATGTCCCTGATATTTGGATACAGAGCTAGGAGGAAGTTCCAGCAAAAAATCACAATGATCCATCCAAATATAATCAGCTTTCTTCTCCATGACCTACCTTCATACATCTCAGATTGCCTCCGACCCTGATTCTATTGCTACTTTACCTAGCTATTAATTTTTATGTATTTAGTACTAGTAGTACAAAGTTAGTGTCCATTATTGGACTCTTTGAGTCAGGATTGTCCCCTTTTTAAGCACCACCAGAACTACACTTTGCAATTTACAATTAACATTCAAGCAACTCACAGATCCATGAATCCTGCAACAAACAAGATGAGCAAAATGATGATGCATGTGTGTTTGTTTCAGACTTTTTCTTCAACAGCCCATGCTGTAGACAGTAGTGATTAGGAAATCATATCAATAGCATTCTAAAAGCAAGGAACAGGGGAATCCCCAAAATGCCCCCTCACCAGAACTTTTACTCAGCTCACAGTCAGAAAAAGCTTCTGAGAATTTGACAGCATGTTCGGATGTAGCTACAATCCAACTCAAATCATTACTACAGGCAAATACAAAAGTGACCTATTGCCTGGGTATCAAGAAGAAGCCTCAAGCAACTGCCAGACTGCTGTTCTGTTTCTGCATGAGAATGAAATTTTAACAGGGGAGTTGTAAAAGGTTAAAAACTGTGGCTTCCCAGGAGCTGCCATAGCTCATGTTGTTTTCCCCAGTCCTGGCCCCACAACGAATGTGTAAATCCAGACCTCATGGAAATAAGTTCCAGGAATGGCAAAAAGAACAGAAGAGTGTATAGTGGAGCTGTGGATATGGGAAAAGGGTAGAAGGGGGTGGAGGGAAGAGGCTACAAAGATATACTCTATACAACTCTATACAACTGCCAATATATATTTATGCCTGTATCTGTAATTTTCACTCCATGCATCTGAAGAAGTGGGTTTTTTTACCCATGAAAGCTTATGCCCAAATAAATCTATTAGTCTTTAAGGTGCCACTGGACTCCTCGATGTTTTTATGGATACAGACTAACACGGATACCGCTCTAATACTAATATTTTTTGTTGCCCTTCTCTGCATCTTTTCCAATTCTAATATATGCTTTCTGAGATGTGGCAAAAAGCACTGCATGCAGTATTCAAGACGTGGCTGTACCATGGATTTATATGGTGGCATTATCATATTTTCTGTCTTATTATGTATCCCTTTCCTAATGGTTCCTAACCAGTGCTTAATTTGTGTCAAGGCTGAGCTCCAGCACCTCTTGGCTTGGCAGTTCATAGCCCTGGCATATCTGGGCTTGCTGCATCAGTTATGAATATAAAAAGTTGCTTGAGCCCTGACACCTCTTTCGTTACAAATTAAGCACTGTTCCTAAAATTCTGTTAGCTTTTTTGACTGCCACTGCACATCGAGTAGATGTTTTCAGAGAACTATCCACAGTGACTCCATGATCTCTTTCTTGAGTGGTTACAGTTAATTTAGACCCATCATATTGTATGAATAATTAGGATTATTTTTTCCAATGTGCATTACTTTGCACTTATCAACACTGAATTTCATCTGCCATTTTGTTGCCCAGTCACACAGTTTAGTGAGAACCCTTTGTAACTCTTCGCAGTCAGCTTTGGACTTAGCTATCTTGAATAATTTTAAATCATCTGCAAATTTTGCCACCTCACTCATCACCCCCTTTTCCAGATCATTTATTAATATGAATTTAATATACTGTAGATTATTACATTTGCAGAATATCCAATTTATTACTTCCAAAAGCTGCTAATTGCTTCTTTGCTGAGCTTTATAAATGCATGGGTGGTTAAAAGTTAAAGTAATAAAGTTATTTGGTGTAGGGAAATTTTGGCAGGAAGAAAAATAATTATACAGTTGAAAGAGCTATTGTACCTATTGCATTTGCTGCTTTTCTGCTTTCTTCTTTATAAGAATCAGAACAGGAAATTTGCTGAAATTATTTTATGTAAGAAAAGATAAAGAAAATATCACAGACAAACCAAATCAAATCCAATATTAGGATCTAACAAACAGGATTTACCAGCATATGAAAAATTAGAACAGCAAAGTCAAATGTATTTCTGCTATGTAAGTAAGGTGTCATCTCTGTATTGGACAATAACATCAGTTTTAGTTGCAATGTAGAAAAATATGAGACGATTTTGGGAATGTTTCTGTTTGGTAGCATTTTTAATCTCATCCTTTTTTATTCCAAACAGAACAGAAAGCACAACATGTTCATACAAATATTAAATTCAAGGTCTTTCAAGGGTTACATACATTTTTATATTATTAAGATTAAGTTGCCTCTAACTCTGATATAATATCCATATTTCTTGGAAGAACTACAGATTTCAGAGAAATCAATTTACTAATAGCACCCAAAATAGCTTGGTTACTTGTATCTTTTAAGCAATGCCAAACTATATTTACTGATACTGTACTAGCTTTAGTGCACCTTACCTTTCACAACAGCTTGAAATAATGAATTGATTTTAACCTATAAGTAATATTTTAGACTAAATGTTAATTTCATTAGATAGGCCTAGATAGGGTTTCCAAAGAATGTGATTTTTAAAAGGGTAGAGCATTCAAAACATGCACACATCCCATGTCTTACTTTGGGGCCAGCTCTGAAGGATCACATATGCAGGGAGCCATGGTTTTAATGTTTATGCCATTCAAAAACCGAGGGTGTTATGCACCATGTGATGAGCATACGCCCATGTGAATGGGGCCTGATATAAACTTAATTTTCTTTAGCTTAAATGGGAATTATAGTAACATGACCTAAGGCAGCTTTGTCTCTAACCCTTATTGCTGAGAGCAAGGCAACCTTTCACCCAGTTAAGCCCCAAACAGTTAGTTTTCCAATTCCTTGTTAGTAAACGGGCAATAGAGAGTTGTAAAGAGGCCTTGAAGCGTATTTTAAGAAATGGTGAAAGGATGTGTAAGCAGTACATGTAGGTGAGAAACAATGATAATTCTTTGGGCTATATGTCACATCGAGGAACATGTCAAGGCCTAACAAAGTGTGAGCCATTTCTGGAACACACACTGCTTGCAGTTGTAATGACAGATATTATAAAATAACTTCCAATTGAAAGGGATTTTTCAAACTGACCAAGGTTTAAGCTTGTCCAATCTTGACAAGGACTGCACCATGCTACTGGAGTCCAAGACAAGTGATGCCCTGATTTGCTTGGAAGACCATTAAGGAGGTGCCATAGATAGAACAAGCTAGAATCACAACCTGAAATGTTAAGGTAAATGTGGAAGATGATGTGTTCTCCTTGGGCCACCACGAAACCAAGAAAAGCTGAGACTGCTACTTTCCAATGTTGGTCCTATGGAAAAAGGAGAGTCTGACCAGCCAAATGCCCAGAGAGAGCTACTGGCATGAGGTACCCATCAGAGACACCACCACCTACACCCTGAATTCCAGTCCTGACTCTCATACCCATCTGTCTCTGAAGCTTATGCAAGCTGAAGAGTGAACTTTTTTCCCCTCTCTGTCCCTGAAGCAACCTTTTTCTCATTTTTGTTACTGTGTGGGGACATTCACCTCCAATTATTATTTCTCCACAACATTTTTTGAGGTGTGAATGAGAGAGCACATGTGAGTATTTCAATGACTCTATGTGTGTATAAATTTATATTAGAAAGGCACCATTAATCATTTCCTAGCCCAACTTCTAAGAGAATCCCACCTTAAATCACACTGTGTCCCCTAGGTTATAAAAAATGTCAGTGGAACCATTCTACTCTATAGAGAGGAAGCAAAAATTGCTGACTGGTCTATATCAAAAGTAGGGAAATTAGACTGGGAAGGGATCTAACTGTGTAGTCACTAGGTTCATGGAACTTCGGAGGAGTATAAATACCTCTTCAAAGGTTGAGAGATAAAATGACCACTGCCTTACTTTCCTGGGGTTAGTATTTGTATGAATTGTATGTGCGACATTAATCTCGTGGTTTCATTATTGGCTGTATCTATTTAATAACATGATTATCTAGTGACACAATTCAATATTATTGTTTATTCAGTGATTTACTGACTTAATTCCAATTGTAACCTTGATTTGATCCTTGTACATTCTAATTCTTAGTTAGTAAAAATTTAAAACAGTTAGCCTTAGAGAGCAGTTCAATTGATTTTCAGTTTGTTTATTAATTTGTAATGAACCCATAAAAGCATAAAAAATTTATTTTTCTTTCATATTTGCAGTTGGGCCAGTAGCTATGAGAACAAAAATAACGTAGCCAAAGTATCTGAAAGCCATTTGGCTCAGTTTCTGAATTAATACCTCATCCCTCACAACCAAGAGCCACATGAGACATCTCAAAGGTAGCCAAGATGTGTCCCCACCTCCCACTTCTACTCTGGCCAACAGAGCAGAACTACTGCAGACAAGAGCACAAATTTCACCTTTTAATGGGCTGTAACAGATTCTTCTCTGGCACGCAGTCCCTGCAAGCATTTTGCGTCAGCCAGAACAACGCTGGGAACTCCCAACCTGGGGCCAGAAATCAATACTGCCCACTGAACACAAACTCTGGCTGAGAGAACTACCTAACATTAACTCTTAGGAGACTGGATTGTCTTAAGATGTTTTGCACCTTCAGGCCAGGCCAGTTGTCTGGGGTGGGGGTAAGTGGGTAACAGGAAAAGAAAGATATGTGGCCAGTGTAGGAAAGGCTGGGTCCTCCTTATCCATTCTATTTTACTTTTCATTTTCCTACATCACAGCAAAGCCAGCAGGAGGCAATTGATTCAATGCAGCAGCAGTGGCAGTCTAATTGCAATGGCTCCAGACTGAAGCCCTGGGATAATGTGGAAAGTAAGCAGCCCTATTGTTTGGAGAAGGGAGGGGCTTATCTAAAAGACAGAGCAATAATTCAACAAGAGGGCTGAAGAGAAGGGAGACAGGTGACAATGGTGTCCGTGGGAAGGGATGGGGTAGACAGGTGCTGAGTACAGTTGGGTTACCTTTTTTGGCTGAAACTTCATTTTGGCAAAAAATGCTGTTTTGGCATCACTCAATTGTTTTGTGAATTTGAGTTAGTTTTACTGAATTGCATAAAAAATAAAAATCCAAAATAATTTTAAAAAATGAAATGTTTCAATTTTTTCCTTCAGAATGACTTTTCATTTTGAAATTTCCTTTAATTTTACTTTAAAATCAAAAACATTTAAAAGTGATCAAAACATTTCAATTTTGTCACAATAGTGTCTCATTCTACCCAAAACTGTTTTTTTCTATTTTGTTGCAATTTGAGAAAACCAAGCATCCCTTATTCACACATCTTCAGTGCTGAGTTAACTCTTCTCCTGTCCCTTGATTTAGAATCCTAAAGATCACTATATTCGTCTTGAGGATCCTAAAAAGTTAATGCTTATTAAAGCCTTTTTAGCACATAGCATGTTTTCAGTCAGTAATTTCTTAACAGCAGCAGCAGAGAGACAGAGAGAGATAAATCATTGAACTAAATATAAGGGTACAGGCAGTCCTTGACTTCAAGACGTTTTGGAATGGACACCCTCATTCGACTTACGACAATGGATTTTGACTTTATGATGCTCAGTCCTGCAATGGAGTCTATTGCAGTTCTGAGTTACAACGTTTTGACTTACGACACAATTTTCAGGAACCAATTGTGTTGCAAGTCCAAGGACTGCCGGTACTTCCTGTTTAAAATAGCAAAGCACGGCTATTCAGAGCATCAGAAATTAGTGATGGAAAAATCTATTAGATCATCTAGCTCATCCCTCTGCCAGTGCAGGAATGTTCCTTACTTAGCCTAAATCCTCCACTTCAGCTTTAAATCAGTCAGGCAAATGGGGTTACTGCTACTACTACACCTGGAGGACTATTTTCTCCTTATATGAAAGTCTTATAGGATTTGGTAGGTATTAAACTAATAGTTTTGCATTGAACTGTAACAGAAATGACTGAAGAACATCATAGTTTAATTCAAATTGATATCCTCACTGTAGGCGTCTTGAACAATCCTATAGAATTCTACTGTAGGAATGCCACTTTGTACGAAATTAATATATGATCCAAAACATTTACAGTAAAGTTCTGCAAGGTTTATAGGACTTTTCCATTAAGACACAGTCTAATGTGTTTCACTATAAGTAATAGTTCCTAATATTCATGATACATTTCACAATGTTAAATTTAATTCCATTGTCCCTTATACCTTCCAGTTTTTACCTGTTATTCACGTGGGGTCTGGGAGGGAATCACTCTTGCAAAATGTTTCAGAAATTATTTTTCCTCTACAGTCTACTGTAAAAGGATGTGTTCTTGCACTCTTGGTCCAAAATTAACACTAGCACTGAAGTATGTAGCTATTTTGACTTCTCACGCATAGGAACCATAGCTTAACAGCACTTAATGAGGAAGGAAACCATAGTTTAAGAATAAAAATGAGGATAAAATGGTGTCAGAATGAATGACAAATCAATGTTGCTCTTTTCTAGATCCAATATAACACATTAATAATGTTTGGGGTTGCTAACAAACTTGGGCCTAAACCCATCAGAAAACAGAGAGAATGATCTGGCTGTAGAACTGTTGCCACAAAGGAAACATACAAAATGGGAAGTGGAATTAATATGGCTATGCACACTTTAAATGTGTGAGTTCACAAGGCTTTGAGGAACTCATTGCAGTAGTTTCAATTCAAAGAAGGTTAGCACCCTCTGAGCTCCTCTTCTGCTGAATATGTTTAATAGACCAGTTCTAATCAACCCCCAGGTAAATTTGACAGCATCAAATTTACCCATTTGATTACCCAATTATGAGAGCGCCTTACCTGTTGACATATTCTGCAGTCCCAGAGGTTTTCAACCAGTCTGTCCATCTGTTGCCATGAGAATGCTAGTTGGTTTACTCTCACATCAGCCGTTTTGGGGTAAAGGAGGACCCTGCTTCACTTTTAAATTGATGAATCTTTCCCTCCCTTAGTGCTGTTCAACTTTAGGGATAGACGGTACATGTGCTCACAAAAAGATTGTTCTTCATGGTATAAATGGAAACCTTGATAGGGTAAGTGCAAACCTACCTTCTCATCCTCTAAAGGACTTATTGTGTGAAACAGGCTTTTCAGCTGAATGGAAAATTAGATAAAAGGCTTTTAGAACCTCTACAGAAGACACAACAGGTAAAATGTAGACAGACTCTGGGGAAGGTTTTGAGTTGTTAAGAAGGCCACATGACTATGACAGAGTTTGGATCTGTGGTCAAAATATGGATGAACCTTCTTGTGTCCATGGGCTGAGATTTACGTCCTTAATGAAACTGGAAACAGAGTGGATTTTGTTCCCAGCATTTCACACAATTCTAGGAGAAAAATATATTTTGAAGAACATTACTGAGAGATTGTATAGGTGTCCAGGACATAAAAAGCTCAGTGTTTACCCACTGTTACTATGGAGAAGTATTTGTCGTATCACAGTACTTTCCATTCCAACTAAAGGAACAACTGTGATATTCCAGATACCACTTCATGGTCACTCAGGAAAACCGATTTTTTTTAAATCTAGTAGTTAATTTTGTGTTACTAATGTCTTAGTTAATTTGGAAGGTCTAACGGTGTCGCAATATGTGAACAAGGGTTGCACAGGCTTCTCCCCACAGCTTTGCCAATACACTTGCCTCCTGACCTGAAACACTTCTCCTATTCTACTTCTGGGTCTATTTACCTAAATGGAGATTCACCCATTTATACCAGCAGAGAATTTTACCTGGCTTTTTAAAGTCAGCTTATTTACAGGTTTCCTTAAGAGTCTTCAATAATTAGGCTATAAAACAGAAAGCATTCCTACTACATAACTCTAATATTGTCTTTGTTAATAACAGAATCAGAGACTTAATTTCTTTGTTCCCATGATCCCCCATCCCCACCTTTCAGAAATGAACTTTGTTTACAAAGGAAATTCAGTGAGGACCATTTGAAAATAAATCTTTTTTTTCTATTGAAAGAGATAACAAACACAATCAAGAGAAATATCGAAGTGTGTGTGTGGAGGGAAGAATCCTGTAGCTCTCTGCAAAGCTTTTCTATATATCATCAGTAGCATGCTAGCCGGTTCAAAAGTGTAATAGGTCTCAGTGCAGAAATTTTCTCATAAAAAGATGGTACTTGGTTGGGTCCAATAAGGAAATCTTTTTTTTTTTTTCCCACACAGCAGCCCACGACCTTCACAAGAAAATGCTCCAATATGAACCAGCTGCTTTGATAACAGAATACAAGCCTCCAAGGATTACAGCAGTGCTTTCTGGGAAAGAAAACTGTTGCCTTGTTCAGAATTCAATCAAAACCTGAATGTACTGAGTAAAAAATAAACCAAGGTCATCATTATTCCTTCTCATTGTGATTTGGCTTTCCTTCAAACTGCATACTCTGTATATCTGAAATAGCAGCAACGCCTCCATTAACTGAGATCTCCAACATTTAAATCAAAGTATCTTTCAGAATAAAAGGCCGAAATGTCAAAATTCCAATAACCCTTAAATTCTTTCAATTCCCTAAACTGACTGAAAGCTGAAGAGTCTCTTACATGGATAATGTCTTTAAACTCCCAAACAAACACACACCAAAACAACTATCTTAGAATTTGGCACATGACTATGCAACCAGACACTGAGGCACCTCAGTGGTTTACTGGGTATTCAAGATCAAATGTGAAATCAGTCACTGTTTTTTTCCCCACAAATAATAATAATATTTTTTACATTTCATAAACTAAAGCATGACAAACCAATCTCAGGGATGGGGGGACATAACATCTCTGCTTATTGAAGGCAAAGGTTTTCTTTTCTTTTTCTCTCTTCTCCCCCCCCCCTTCTTTTTAGGTTTTTATATTAGGAATATCTCTTTGCTGTTTTTAGTAGATGATTATTGGAGGGCTGGAGGATTGGAATGAGATCTTTCTCATCTCTCAGCTGGAAGAGTACAGTGTTTTACTTATTGGTAAAGAGATCTTTTCTCCCAATTGTTTGTCAGAACTTGGAGTCAAATAGCTAAGACAAACATATAAAGTTTTGAATTGCCTTCTCATCTCACTCATACAGTACGGCAATCTTTTAGTTTCATGTGGTTCATTCTCCCAGTAGTTCTCCGGTCATCCATACAGCCTTTCAACAAAAGCAGGGTGGGCAAGACTTCATGTATCAAAAACAATGTAGACCCTGTTTATGTACAGCAGAGCTTTGAAATATATAAGCATGGAGTTATTTTTTAGCTTTGTTCCCATTTTGATTTTTTAAAAAAAATTAAAATCAAGCACAAACTAACACAATCCCTCTTAACACCCTCTCCCCACTCCAACCTCTTACAGTCCATATCCTCTGCTGTCAAAGAAATTATGCTGATTTACATCAGCTGAAGATAAGACCCTTTAGGAGCAAAAACTAAAAAATGTTCAGTTAAGCAATCAAAATTAAGCTTGCATGTCCAACCTTAATTCGGTCTTCTTGTGCATTTGCATTACAGGATACAGAAACATATACTGTTTACCAAATAATATCCCCTTTTTTCCTACAACAATAGATAGACCTATGTAGCATCTTGCATTACTGTTTGAAATAATCTGTTCTTCCCTCAGGCAGAAATGGCCTGACACAAGTGATATGTATGAGCTGAAGAGAGACTTATTATTTCTGTAGCAAATAATCAGAAATAGAAGGGACTGAAAAAGATCCCAAATTTTGTAATCATAATGCTCTAAAAGCTATTCAATATATTAAAATGGCTCTTCTATCAAAGCAAGAGAGATTTTGATTAACTCCTCCTTCAACGCCAGCTCTTTCCTTCCAAACATGTGGTTAAGAATTTTGTTATTTGTTACACATGTGGCAAGTATCTTGGAACACTGGGCTTTAAAAGCACTTGAAACTAATACTTGACGACAGAATGAAAGCCATAAGTATTTCCCATCTCCTCTGTTCCATGTGTTTTTCCTCGAAGGTTAATGAATATGTTCTCTAGTATAGCCCAGCTGGCAAGCAGTTATTAAACACCACAGTCTGCTAACCTTTTCTTTTTCCTCTCCACTAAGCACACTCTTCACTAAGGTAAGGCTGCTTAAAATTCTTGGTGCTGTTCTGCTTACTCTAACATTGATACAGCATTACCACAAGTGGAGTCTTCTGAATAACTCTGTGATGATATGAAGTTATGCTAAATTTACTGAGAAGTCTTTTTCCGTGGTTAACTACAACACAGCACAGTGGTTATCCTTCTATATGACTATTAGACTTTGGGGTGCCATTTAATTGAAAAAGCACTGTAAAAAAACCCAACAAGTCAACCTTTTCAAATCACAGATCCTTGGTTTGCAATCCATTTATTGGTAGAATTCAAGCTGAGTTTGTTTATCTGGTAATCACTGATAACAAATGTACAAACCTAATCCTGCTCCCAGTGACAACCATTTATAAATGTGGAATCTCTTTGGATAATTCTGAATCTCAAATGATTTTACTCTTGATACTAATGCTGTTGGTCTGGGGTTAATCTCCTTCATAAATATTGTACCTTTACAATTCTACCTCATGAAATAATCCTACATATTTGACTCAGTCAGTAATGTAATCATACCTTTACACCAAAAATAATGGGCCAAATTCTCAGCCCCGTCAGTTTCATTCCCTTTTGTGCTGCCTGAGCTCCACTCACCTACAGTAATCCTCACCTAGCTAATGGCCCTTAAGGAACCACAGCCTGTTATAAATTAGGGCAGCCCCTACCCTTCTCCAAATTACATAGAAACCAGGGCATCTTAAGAGTCAGGGAACTATTATTCACTATTTTGATCGTTTAGGGCAAAATCCTGAGCCTGGCCCAAAACCTGAGTTTCTGGCTCAGGTGATGGGCTGATGTACAGGACAACTGGGGAGGCATCCTTCCCCACAGCTGCATGGGTGAGGAGAATGGGCAGAGGAGTGAGTAAGAGAGAGCGAGAGAGAGAGGATCCTCTGTTCTTTCCTCAAGTCCAATATACCCTGCTCTGACCTGCCACCTACCACACCAAATCCCCTTTTGTACACTAATTCCTCTGCAAGGGTAGCTCCTTGTGATCATAAAGGTAAGGGCAGGAGTTGCTCCTTATGACACATGTACAATATCAAATATTGTACTGAGAATTCATTATAATATTAGATTATGTTCAGTTATACTTGTCCAAATCCATGAAGCGAAGGAAGTTTCATGGATGTAACTGTAGGCAAAATCTGGCCCCACTGCTTTCAATGTGATTGCATGTGTATGACTGAGAAAAGAATTGGGCCTGTTCTGGTATAGAAAGGTATATAGTGATTGGTATTAATGTCCCTGAGAGATGGAGGATTCTAAAATGAAGGTTAAAGTAATCTAAGCTTATTTTTTTTTAAAAAAATAAGTCTGTTATACCTGATTTTCTCCATCACTTTGTTATTATTTATAGATCACTGACAGAGTGCTTAACACTGTACAGATGTATAAGGAGAGACAGTCCCTGTCCCAAGGAGGTTTCAATATAGTTCAAACACAGACAAAACAATCAGACAAAGAATACCCAAGGTGACAGTAACAAGCTCAAGATGGGGAAGGAATACTGGAGACTTTGCAAAGGTCACTCTGGAAAGATTTCAAAGAAAAGTGTCTAAAGGAGGGATCTCAGGAGGAAGACAGAAGCCATCTGGTGCAGGAGAAGGGAGAGAGAGCTCCAAATGGAAAGAGGAGAAAAGAGAAGAGTAAGAAAGATGTGATAAGGGAGGAGCTTTTTAAAAAGAGAAAGGAAAGAGGGAAAGAGAAAGAAGAGAGCAAAGCTATGTGCAAGTTTGTTACAGCACTGAGAGTTAGGACAAAAAGCTTGCTACCTGGTGTATAAAGAGAACGGACACCAGTGAAGGGATTCAAAGAGACGAATGATCTGTTCAGTGCAATGGAAGAGCATAAGAAATTTAGGAACATTATGTTGGACACACTTTGTAACAACTGTAATATACTGTGGACGTCTTTTCTTTTTACTTGAATATAACAAAAAAGGGCCTCGACAAAATCCTAAAAAGAAGTCAAAGTTAAGAAAAAACCTCTAGCCCTGTTAAAGGGGCAAATACAAAGTGACAGGACCACAGAGACATGGTACTTTAAACGTCTCCAGTTCTCAGCAGATACCACACAGCCGCGTATCTGAGGCTACCAGTTTATCCCAGTACTTAGAAGGGGAGATACCCCTGGGTAGCTCTGTGGCACAAGTAAGCACATGACTTTTTCAATGGCTTCTGACATGAACGCTCCACCTGATAAAAAAAACCTCCAGTCTCTTATTCGTATTTTTCGAAAGTGGCACAACCTCCAGATTTGTGTCTCTTTCATTTACTGCATTCTTGGGGTGAAAGTGTACCCCCATATTCACAGAGAGGAGACCAGCCACACAAATCTCCATCTCCTCCTAAGCAGGAGGTCCATATTGTGGAGCTGACAGGAACTCAGCAGCCTGGGGAGGGGAGTGCATGGGATACGGGGGATGTACATTGTCCCCTCTCCTCCCCAACAGAGCTTAGACATAAAAAATAACAGTGGGTGGAGCTGTATTATCTCTTCCACACAGCTGTCCCATGCAGCCCTGCCACCTTGAAGGGATAATTGGAGGTGAACTCCACAATGGGCTCCCCACAGAGATGCCCCCTCCCAGGAATACCATTCTATATGTTGTTTCATGGATATAGGGCAATCTGCCCTATATCTGATGTACAGAGGTTGACGAAGGTCATTATTATTTTATTTCTGATAGAGTTCCCTGAATACATTTAGGTGCTTTACACATAAATAGAAGAGACAAAGTTTCTGTCTCAGGACCTTACAATCCGGTCCAGCACCTGCCAATGCAGGATTTTCCCTACAGCACTAGATGTAATACTGGATCTACCCTTGTCCAAGTGTCTCAAAAGATACAGCTATCTATTTAAAGCCAAGAATGTTATTTATTGCCAAGAAGCAGAACCAGACTTAGCCTTCAACAAAAGCAGTGCACAAAAAGACCCTCACTTGTCATAAATGTCAAAAATTGAATTGAATTTTAAGCTATCTTTCCTGTCAAACATGATAAAAGTCTAACACTACATTTGAGAAACTTCATCAGACTTAAGTGAGAAGCAACTGTATGGTTCAGTATAGGCAATGGAATCATTTCAAACTGGCAAGACAAAAGCAGGAGAGTTCTGGTAACGATTCAGGCGTGGGTCTGAGGTGAGGGCAGAGCTCAGAAGGTATACCACACAGAAGAAGTGAGAACTGCAAAATAGGTCTGACCAGATTTCTAACAATGGCACTTCACTTATTTCTTGTACATTTTTTTCCCCTTTAAACCACCTTTCATTCTTTTACTCATCATCCTTTTTAATTTCCTCTTTTTGTTCAAGTGAAAGGACAGCCTTTAAATGAATAAACAAACCTGACAGAAAAGGTGCCGGTTCTCTGCTCCTACTAGAAAAAAGCAGAACACAGCTCAGCTGCTGCTCACTTTGAGTAAAGCTGGCACCTCCACCCCCTCAGTTAGTTGTGATCAGCTACTTTAATAATAATGAGAGGAGATCTCACACTGTATATGTTAATTTAGGGCAGTGAAACAGTTTATGCCATTAAAGTTCAAAGCAACTGATTAGTTCTCTGATGTGGTGCCAGATTATTAAAACAATAATGAAAAAGCTTCTTTTTTTCTGATACTGGTCTGTTTCCTTCAAAAAATCGTATTAAGTAGTGAAACTCTGGAAAGAAATGTATTTATTTTTATTTCCATGAGAGCGGTATTGAATTTTTGGAATACTTCTTTCAATATAAAGAGTTTGTAGTTTTTTATTTTTTTACAAAAAAGTTAAACATACAAGACTACTCCTTTTTTCCCATTACTCTGCTTTTTCATAGTTGGAAAGTGAACATTGAAAAATGCATGCTGTTAGCATGCTGTGCAGCATTAGCAGATTACGTCAAAGTGAGTATAGTGAAAAAGTATTTCAGTCTGTTCATACTTACAACAGTCTTCCACTTCCTCATACCAAAGCATGTGAGCAGAAATGAAATCTCAAGGCAAAACAACAACAAAATATTTCTTGGCAAAGTATGTTTCAACTTTACTGCTCCAATAATTTTTGCAGAGTTTTGCTTGTGTCTGGATAATGATGATTATGTCCCAAGAAGCCACACCAACTTTAAAAAAAAAAACCTCTTCAGTATACTTTTTAGTTTTGGTGTAAAAATAACTGCTTCTAAGATCTGGAGCCTGTAGGGGGGAAAATAAGCGATCCTGACTTCCAGTGAGCCGACATAATAACTAATGCCAAAGTTCTGTGGAGGCCCCGAGATGTTTCAAATTCCAGGACCTGCGCAGAAGCAAATAACTATGCTTCCCTCAAAACAAGTTGGTTTCCCATAATAGGACAGCTTATGAACTCTACATATAAGGCTCTGCTTCCAGGATGGCAAGTGGAACGGATTTAAATGATGTCTAACAGCTTTCCAAGTAACATCCACAGCAGTACAGAACAGTGGATACAGTCCTGCTCTCCATTCCACTGCAATATATGCCCTGTAGAATAGATTTTGTTTCAGCAATAAACACACACAGATTGGAAGGTTTTGTAGGTTACATAATTTTCTTCCCTATTTGGGGGATTATTAGAGATTCTGGTTTATCAGTGTCTAATCTCATTTTCAGTTTATATTTTGGGAATTTAAGGGCCTCCTAAAAAGTGTTTTAAATTGTGATTGTATCAATTTGAGCAGAAATTGTGGTTTTATGTAGAAACTATTTGTTTCTTAAAGAATTCTCAGAGCTTGCATTTAACCTTTCTACACATAAAAAAAAAAGCCAAATGCCACTCAGACTGCTGTTATACACAACCAAAAAATGACCCATAAAGGGCACAAACAGGAAATTATATGGACTGTAACTCAGAGAACAGCATTAACGGGTCATGAATTACGTTGTAAATCCATTCAAAGGAACCTGGTCATTTTCTGCTTTTGTTCAGAGTATATTTTTTAGAATGTATTCTGGAAAAAATGCAATAGATATTTTATTGTTTAAATTAGTTTAAGTGGAAGACTGGAATCTTAAGTTATGATGAATACAAAAGTATGACATTTTTGGATTATCTATCCAAAGTTACACATAGACAAAGAAGATAATAAATCCTTAAGAAACTTTGTTTTCAAAACTAAGACACAACCAACCTTTACAACAACTGGAATAGTCTGCTCTGATAGCTACATAAATGCCCAGGAGAGCCTGGATGTACAGGACATGTAAACAGACACCAAAGGATTAATTTGCAACTCACAGGAACCGAAAGTCATGAACTGATGTTGAAAATAATCTGAAGCAGAGCACCAGTGGCAGCCTGACAGCAGCAGCAATTTGAGGATTTGACAGGGAAGAAGGCTGGGGAAACTAGAGCCGTAAATCCAGGAATTGCTTTTTTATGCAAAGCCTTTCCTTTAAAATGTTAAAAAAGTTTTCACTTGATAACATGCCTTTACCAGCAACTAAGGGTATGTCTACACTACCGAACTACATGGGCACAGCTGCACCGCTGTAGTGCGGCTGGTGAAGACATGCTATGCCGACGGTAGAGTATTCTTCAATTGGCATAATTACTCCACCTCTGGCAGAGGCGGAAGCTACGTCAGTGGGAGATGCTTTCCTGTCGACATAGCCGACATGGTGTGAACAGCGCTTTAAGTGGATGGAACTTATGCCAATGCAAGGGGTGTCATTTTCACAACCCGAGTGATGTAAGTTACATTGACTTAAGTGGTAGCGTAGATCAGCCCTAAATCTAACTTCCTGGAAAACAATTATTTAATTATGATTACCCTTTCAGACACTGATCCTCTGGGCTGCTTTGAAACGCAGGCTTTTTTTTTTTAATCATGACATTGTACTTTGGTGGAAAAATAAGTTTTTGAATGGAAAAATATCATTGCACCAGATGGAATAATTTCTATAACAGGACAGGTCCCCAAATAAAGAAACAATATTCTATGCAGTACCAACTCTGTAGTAGTAATCAGTAGAGAGCAGTGATCTTCCCAGACATTGTACTTTACTATAATACCCAAATAAAAAAATCACATCATTCAGACTAGTGATTTAAGTAAAGTAACTTCAGAAAACTATTCAATCTATATTAAAAAGTTGTCAGAGATGAATGAAAAATATTGGGAATCCAAGTCTGTCGCTCCATTCAACTCTCAGGCTCATAAACAAGCTGTTTCTGTGTTCTTGTCAGTATTTGTAAATCTAAAGTATCAATCGGTGTGGGAAGAGGTGTTTAGAGTTCTAGGAACATGGCACCATGTGAAAAATGTGAAAAGAGGAAAACTGGGATGTGAATCTTTGAAGCATTAATGTGGAGCTCTCATTTTCTTAGGTTGTTATATTAGGTTGCTCATATTCTTTCTATTTTTCACCTCTTGTTGTGACAGACTTAGCTGTCTTTTAGCAATAGGAGAACAACAGTTCTTCCATATCCTTATCACAGCAAAAGTAAATAAGGGGTCTTTTCATTATATTACAAGACTAACAAAACCATTCCGAACATGGAACCACGAAAGCAGAACTATATGTTTACTTAGTTTTCAAAACATGTATATTTTTATATTAAAAAAGGGAATACACTGTAGAAATTGCAATATTTGCACAGAGCGCTGGTTTTTATATTCCAGGACCCCAATTTGGTCTGTGCTTCATGCAGTGGAAAAAAAAAAATTGAGGCCAAATCCTTATGTCAGCACCTTGACAGCCTCAGCAGCGGGGCTAGGCACTGGGAAGATGCAGGAGAATATTTCCCTACCTGCCCCTCCTCTTTCCCAGGCTACAGAGAGGCTGTGCAGCTTCTTCAGCTGGGTCAGTCTATTTATTCAAACAGGTGGGTGTGCCCTTTGCACACCCCTCACATAAGCCACAGAACCCAAGGATCCAGGCAGTTATGGGTCCTCTGGCCTAGCCCCCAAAACCCTCTGCACTACAACAGACAGAACTTCCCCAAATCCTATCTCCACAGGCAAACCCACATCAGTTCCTTCAACAGGGGACGCATTATGATCCCTGAAACAGGGGCAGATTTGTCCCATTATTACTAACGTCACCTAAGCTGTGAGCTTATGCCCCTTAAATTCAGTTCTCATCCAGGGTCATTTTGTATGTTAAGTGTCCTAGCT
Source organism: Eretmochelys imbricata (assembly GCF_965152235.1). NCBI lineage: Eukaryota > Metazoa > Chordata > Testudines > Cheloniidae > Eretmochelys > Eretmochelys imbricata. The sequence goes on from NC_135572.1 coordinate 150,652,103, forward strand.
GGTGGTGTCAACTTAAGTCCAGCTGTCTGTCTTTAAAGAGATTGGGCCTGTATTTTGTGATTATTATTAAATTATGGTAGTGTTGCAGATGCCCAATCCAGATTGAGGCCCCTTCACTCTTTACTTTATTCCACTCTATGTCAAATATGAATGATTGACAGGTTAACATATGGTACATGTCCATCCATCTTGAACACAGTAAATTGTATGGTGGAGGCAGTGCAGTCCAACAGGTAGAGTAAGGCATTAGGAATCAGGAGATGCAAATTCTGTTCCAAATACTGGCAATGACCCACCATGTGAACCCTGGTCTTTGTTCTCCCACCTTGAAAATAGGGATAATAATGCTTACCCACTTTTGTACAATGTTTTGAGATCTATGGAAAAAGGGAATATATATAAGTGCTGCATAGTGGCATGATTAATTATTATTTAAGATATGCAATTGAAACCACTTTGAGTACTGGATTGTTCGAGGACCTCTCTTTTAATTACATTGTCTTCTCTTAAACTCTCTCTGGAAGACAATTGTTGAAAGCATTAGTTACAGTGGCAAGAGATTGTCACATTAAACCTGTGAAGACCTGGTTATTTTGATGGCAAATTACGATGAGAAAATTCTGTTAGTTCAAGTCTAATGAGACATTACTGCACATGCCAGGATGAATGCTAAATTATTTCTGTGCAGGTCTATACAGAGGTTAATACATTAAGATGATGGCAAAATGAGGTTAACTCAAGTCTGCAGAGTTGACATTACAAATGTCAAGATGATTGCAAAATGATGTTGCTGCCAGTGTACCATAATTAAAAAAGAGGAAACTAAACATACAAAAGTGTGTTAAGGGAATGTTAAAAGTAAAAGTAAAGCCACATAAAAAACGAACACTTAAAAGGAAAGAAAATGTTAATTAAGGCCAAATAAGGCACTGGTTGTCATTGAAGCCTGTGCTAGGTTCCTACTATAATGGTCAGTATTGACCAATAAAGGCACAAATCCAGTATGCGGACAGAAATAAATGGACTACATGCAAGTTATGATTAATAGTGACACTAGGAAAATCTTTCAATTGATAATGCTATTTGACTGAGTAAAAATGTATAGCACTATTGCAAACTACAATATTGTAATCTATGTGTAACAAACCACCCAATGAACTATAATTCTTGTTGTAAAAGGGCTCTATACTTGATTGTCCTGTGGTAGAATCTGCTTGCTTTGGATGTTTACATATAAAATTTAATTATATTAATATTCTTCTTATAGACTATTGTGATGGGTTGGATCACAGAAACCCCTTTGGGGCTGCCAACTGATGTGCCAAGACTACTTCTGCCCATGCTTTCCCTGCCCTCCCAGCTTGGGACTTCAGTGTCCTGACTGGTTTGAGCCAGATCCACTAGCCTGCTGCAAACCCAGACCCAGGTCTGAACCACATCATCTAGCAGCTGTAGGCTTAAACTGAAAGCAGCTTAAGAAGTGTTCCTGTCTTTAACACTCGGATGCCCAACTCCCAATAGGGTCCAAACCCCAAATAAATCCGTTTTAAAGCTTATACAGGGTAAATTCATAAATTGTTCACCCTCCATAACACTGATAGAGAGATATGCACAGCTGTTTGCTCCCCACCCCCAGGTATTAATACATCCTCTGGGTCAATTAATACGTAAAAAGTGATTTTATTAAATACAGAAAGTAGGATTTAAGTGGTTCCAAGTAATAGCAGACAGAACAAAGTAAATTACCAAACAAAATAAAATAGAACACGCAAGTCTATGTCTAATACAGTAAGAAAAGTGAATACAGATAAAAACTTCACCCTTAGAGGAATTCCAGTAAGCTTCCTTTTACAAACTAGCCTACTTCTAGTCTGGGTCCAGCAATCGCTCACACCCCCTGTAGTTACTGTCCTTTGTTCCAGTTTCTTTCAGGTATCCTTGGGGATGGAAAGGCTATCTCTTTAGCCAGCTGAAGACAAAATGCAGGGGTCTCCCATGGGCGAACAAACAAGTATACATCCAATATTCATAACTTTGAATACAACAATGACACATGCATACAAATAAGATGAATATATTCAGTAGATCGTAACCTTTACATAGATAAGTTACATGGCATACATAGCATAAAACATATTCCAGTTATGTCATATATATGTTCATAAGCATATTTCCATAAAGCCTTATAGGGGGCACCCTCAGAACTATATGTAATATGAACATTAAAAATATCCCTGCATTAGACTAAAACCAACTCAGTCTATGGGAGCGGTGGCCGGGTAAGATCACAGGATGGTGCCAGTTTGTCATACATATTGCTGTGAAGTCTTACTCCCTGATTACATCATCGGGATAAAAATTTGCAGGCATATATTCTATCTTCAATGCTTAATTAGAAATCCTAATGGCTTATAATGAGCAGTAACTGAACAACTGAAAAGGAAACTTCTTTGAGCGATTATTATCTTTCCTATCACCGCTTTTTAGTTATTCCCATACATGATATGCAACTGATTTCCAGTTTGGAACAACTGGTTATCATGTGTTCTTTGGAAAGACTGATGTGTATATAATATTTCCCATAAAATAACAGTGCATGTTAAATAATCTTTTTGTGGCTGCTACATGTCTGATATTCAATTTCCTGTCAATTACATTGCTGAACGAAAAGTATTTTTGGTTAAAGCAATATATCTTTTTCAAATAGTGTAGGTAGTATCTGACCTTTAAGTTCAAAGCAGAAATGATTTACCTCCATCTAGTACAGAGAGGAAAATGAAAAATTCACTCTTGTTGTGAGTTTATTATTTTTTATTGACAAAGTGTTTATATTGTTGAAAATACAGAAAGGCAAACACTCATTTAAAAAAATTAAAAAGGTTATTTGCCTTGGAGGTGGGATATTATGCAAAACAAGGAACCAATCCCAGGAAAAAAGGCTGTCATTACAGGGTTTTGTTTTCTTTAGCCAGGTGGCTATTTATCTTAATAAAGATTCTACATCACAATATTTTTCAATACTACGTCAGATTTCATTCCATTTTATAGTACAGTGGCTGGAGTAGTTTTTGGAATGTAAGGAGTAGTCATGTGGAGATGGATTAGTAGTCAGAGTATAGGTGAAGTGATCAGAGTTGCAAGGTAAACAATCAGGGTCAGATTTTCAGTTGATCATGTGAATCTGAAATTTATCGGAAAGTTATCACCACTGCATAGGTTATATAGCTACAGAGCCAGCCTCACAGGTGTGTGATGTGGGCGACTGACCAGGGTGCTGTGGCCAGGGGGTTGTGGGGCATTGTGGTCAAGAGGCTGCAGAAGGGCCGTGCCCACATGGGTGCTCACATGCGTCTTCTCTCTGTCCTTCTGGCAGCATGACACCTGCTACTGCTCTGCCTGCTAAGCAGCCATCTTCTGAACGGGGAGCAGTACTTAAAGGGCAACAAAGGAAGTTCACCCAGGGGGCTATTTATCCTAAGACTGGCCCCACCATAATTAGTACCACACACACACTCTCCCTCCCCAAATGCAGAAACTTTACAGAGGATCTTGAAATTCCTAAGACCAGGCACTCAACTGGTATACATTTGAAGCACCATGAAGTCACTGGAGCTATGCCAATTTATAGTAGCTCAGAATCTGACCTGCAATGTTGAAAAGGAAAACCTTAGTGCATGATAGACGAGAAGAACCATACACTGGGTCATCCCACTTTCAAGTAATTTTACCTGATTCAACACATTTCAGTGTAGATCTGTTTTTTGATGTTGACATTATATAGTAGTTAAATTAAATCGATTGGTTTTACAATTCTGGGAACTTGGAGACTCAAAAAGAGAACACAGTTCCTGCTAAGAGGAAGAGGAAGAGGAGAAAGAACAGGAAGATGAGCGAGAATGTCACTGACGTTTGAAAAATAAAAGGTAGAAAAAACTTCTAGACCCCTGTTTTCTGCTGCCTTTTAAAAGTCTTTTTAAAATGTTTTAATTCTCCTTATTAAAAAGTTAAAATCATCAAGAAATTGGAGCCTGGTTATTTTTAGAATGCAGAGGACACTGGATTGAAGCATTTGAGATTATTTAACACCACATGTTCTCTTAAGAATTAATTAAAACAAAATTTAACATTTTAAATCATCTGATTTCCTCTTTGCCCCTTTAATTGCAGGCTTTTGTTTTGATTTTTGAGTGTGAGTTGCTGAGATGGTAAGTATATGAATGATTACGTGATTAGATGAGAGCGTTGACACAGGTCCAAAGGGATTGTGTGCTAAGTGAAAACAACTGATTTCTCTAGCAACATTTCATGTAAGTGTTAGATGCATAATTTAAGGCAGTAATGGGATGTCTTAATGTAATACACATAGTAGTGGTATGGAGAATGGAAGTAATTGGCACAGTTTTGCAAGTTAGATCCCTTCCCACAAGGCCTTAGCTCCCACTTTCTTATCAGCAGAATGTTCCCCCAGAAGAGTCCTAATTACTGATCAGGCATGTTATAGAAGAGAAAACATGTGTACTACACATTTGAAAAGCTAAGGAAGTAGACTGACCGGATTTGTGGTTTGGAACTTTCTAATATACTCCACTCATGAGAATATAAAAAAACATGTATGGCTCTGTAAAGTGGAAAAACAGTAGCTCAAGGCACTAGTCTCAGGAGTCCCACAGGCATTTCTGGTAAGAGTAATTTTACTAAATCAAATGGTTTTGTTTTTTTCCTTCCCAAAGGAACACTGTTGGTTCCACAGGAGGCCAAGCTCAGAACAAAGAAATATTTCTCGTGGGGATATAGATAAATATTTTTTCAGCTCTACAACAAACTGAAAATGTATACTAAATGTCCACAAGTTTGAAATTGTACTGTGCTAATATGTATTCCAGTGCTCTAGCCCTGAATCAATGTCCATTAAACTCAAGAGACAAGTTCCCTATGATTTCAATGCCCATTGAACCAGATATTTTTTCTGCTCATTTCATGGGTTATTCCAGATGACAAAGATCATAAATTAGTTCCCAAAAGGTGTAGATTGCCCTAATCTCCTAATAAGAGAATGAAGGCACTTGGCATCTCCCATTCTGGTCTCATCTAAAAACTGTAATAACAGAGACAGATAACAGAGACATGTAATTAATACTGCACTGCACTAGGAAATTAAACATGACCTCTGCCTAGGTTTTGTATTCTCACATTTAATACACCCTGTATTTACTTAGGCCTTCTATGTTTAAAAAAAATATTTTACAAGAATATATTAGATTCCCTTAACAGAGAATAGCTGTGTTAACATATAGAGATTAGAAAAAGATGATTTGTGAGCAGGACCGGATTACCTCTCCTGTGGGCCCGGGGTTATTAGATTTTGTGAGACCCCTGTATACAAGTCTTTTTCCTAATTTAAAACAAAATGATCACAATTATGACATTGAGGCTATTAACGGTATACTAAACTTGCCTTTTAATTAACATAAAGCAATTCTGTGGTTACATCAGTCTTAAAACATGTAGAATATAGTTAAGTAAATTCAAAATAGCCTACTTCTTACTTTAGAACAGCTGTTATATTAGTTTCTTTCTGGGAGGGAGTTTGGGTGCAGAAGGGGGCTCCAGGCTGGGGCACAGTGTTGGGGGTGCAGGAGAGGGTGAGGGGTGTGGACTCTGGGATGGATTTTGGGAGCAGGAGGGGGATTCTGACCTGGGGCAGAGGGTTGGGGTGCAGGAGGGGGTGCGAGGTGTAGGCTCCAGCCAGGAGGCATTTACCACAAGTTGTTCCCGGCTGGTGGCACAGCAGGACTCAGGCAGACTGCCTGCCTGCCTGCCTGCCATAGCCCCACGCTACTCCCAGAAGCGGACGGCTGCTGGCACATCTCTGCGCGCCCGTTGGGAGAGGGGGACAGCGTGTCTCCATGTGCTGCCTGCCCCCGCAAGAGCCGCCCCCGCAGATCCCATTGGCCGGGGATAGTGCTGGGGATGGGGGCAGCGTGCGGAGCCACCTCCCCCGCTAGGGGCCTCAGAGACGTGCCAGCAACCAGACGCTTCCAGGAGTGGCATGGGGCCATATCATGCAGGCAGCCTGCCTGAGCCCTGCTGCTCTGGGGCCTCCCTTAGCCAGAGGCCCTGGGCTGCAGCCCCTAAAGACCCTGCCTTAATCTGGCCCTGTTTGTGAATAAATAAGGCAACAAGAACATAAAACCTACAAAGTATACAATATCAAAAAGCTGGAGGAAGGGATGGGGCCCAGAAGTCTTATACACTTGAAAGGCTAAATGACTGGTATTAGTCACACCATTTGTAGTTACCAATGCATCTAAATCTAATAACGTTCATGTGTTTTATTATAACAATATTTGTATGACTAGAATTAAGGATCTTGCAGCATTTCCATTACAGATCCTATTTTTAAAGCTCTATAATTTAGATGTAAAAAATTGCTCACAGCTGAAACTTGGCATTCAAGGTCTACGTGCTTAAACAAAAAGAAAAGGAGTACTTGTGGCACCTTAGAGACTAACCAATTTATTTGAGCATAAGCTTTCGTCAGCTACACGGATGTAGCTCACGAAAGCTTATGCTCAAATAAATTGGTTAGTCTCTAAGGTGCCACAAGTACTCCTTTTCTTTTTGCGAATACAGACTAACACGGCTGTTACTCTGAAACCTGTGATTAAACAAGTTGTAATTTCAATTTTGAGGAGGGAAAATAATTATGTCACTTTTAAAGTCAGAGTAAAAATAAAAAAATGGTTCTTTACTGGTGTGGGAGTTTTTTCTGAAAGCATACCTCAGCTTCCATTTCAAAAATTGAATTTGTCAAGCTACAATGTTATTTAATCTCTTGTGATATTTTGAGCAAGAAATAATAATTGTCCTCAAAAATGGTGGTTTGAAAGTCTGCTGCTCCCCATATGGAATACAATTTTTAAACAATAAATGTCAAAGGCACTTCTAGCAAGTGGACTTATTGGTAAGTTTGCTGTGGCAACTAAGACATCAGAATACTGGTTGACCAAGTTAATATATCACTTTTAATATATGTAAAAGTGTTTACAAGAAAAATGGTCACAAAAAATAGTCCTTGAATACAAATTTGTATTTACTTGTAGGTGCACATCAGGTGAAAGTTCCAAAATTGGCATACATACCAAATCCATATTTACCAATCAAAGTGCAACTGCTCAAAAGGAGTCGTATATATCATGAAACCAATACAGCAGGTATAACAAAGTATAGAGAACAAACACAGAAAAACGTAATATGAGACAAGACATAAAAACATATATACAATACATATAAACAATAACATAACTTTAACTACAAATTTGCTATCACTCCACCATACGTTTATATGTAAGAGAGAGAAGATATAACATAGATATAAACACACATTATAGGCACATACGCTAGACAGAGAGATCCTTCCATACAAATTTTAGGTATTACTGAAACTATTTAGTTTAGCTGTTTTAAAACCTTACTTCAAATCTTGCATTATCTGTAAAGCAAAATATTAGCTAAACTGAAAAAATGCTTCTTGCTTTAGTTACTTCATGGATTAAGAAAAGGATATCAACCTTAACTTTCAAATTCTCAGATTTTGTTGGATGTTTGCACTGGTGCTACTTTAAAAAAGGCTTCCTGCTTATAGAGTGATTACATAAATATCACTAGTGTATTAATCCACACAATTTTCATCTCTTTCTTTTTCTTTTAATACGGTTCCTATCCGGCAGAGACAGAATAGTGGAAATGTTTGAAGTCTTAAACATGTGGAATTCATTTAAATTTCATCTGTGGATTTAAATTCATATTGTGCAGGAATAAAAAGAGGTTAATTGCATTCCCAAAACCAAATCAGAAGGGGGAAATGAACCAATTAGATTGTTTTGTGTTGCATCTTTCTTGTCTCTGAAGAACCTCATTATAAGCTTGGCACATTAGGGACCATGAGATTTCTGTGAATGAGATCACTGTTTTAAGCGGACAAACAGCAGATTATATACAAACACTCATATATAGCTTAGTCCCCAGAGTACCCCAGTACCTACTTTGATATCCAACCTATGGACACAAAGAAGTTTTAGTCAAATTAGTAATTGTGAAAAGTGAAGGAGACTGAAGTCTTCTATTTAGCTACAATACAGGTATGTTCTACCAATGTGGAATGAGTTAAATGTACTGGTTGACAATGCACAATCATAACCCTCATTCATAATCCTTCAATGAAATCATAATCCTTGATGAAAGCCACTATGGATTATCTGTGCCCTTTGTCAATGAGCGATAATGCCTCTTTAGGGCAACCTTCAAATTACCATCAACCTTCAAACTGTTTGCGGTCTAGTCTTTGCTCAGGAGACCATCTTGACATTATAGACCTTCTAAATTGTTGCTCAATCACTAATCACTTTCTGGGGTAGGACACTGGGAAGGTAGTGCTGGGACTATCCAGCAGCATCCTCTGATCTCCAGTACATGAGCCCCAACCAGTCAGAATTCAGATTTAGATATGGCATGCAAACTCAAGTCTGCAGTTGATGGCATCTTCAGAATGAAGGATAAAAGTAGTATGCTCTGTTATTACTACTTAGATTCATCAGTGGCCTTTGGCACAGCTGAGCCTTAGCCTCATCAAAAAATGTGCAGTGAGGTACAGAATTGCTTGAAAGATAATATGCTAATTCCTTTCCTAGAGCTTCGTTCTTGGCAACTGCTATCCCAAGTTTAAACATATGCAAACCTGTTGTTCAACATATATGTGAATTTTGTGGGAGAATTTGTGACTTACTCCCTGAGGCTATATTGTCACCCTTATGTTGATGAGGATTCTCTCTCTTTTCCTTGAATCTTTACTGAACCATTTCCGATGCCTGACAGAGACAGGGACGTGGAACAAGGCCTGTTGTCCTAGGCTTAATCTGGATAAATTGGAGATGATTGTTACCATGCTTAAGCTTTTTCACGGTATTTCAAAGAGCCTATGTCTGCTCCCTCGGGTGAGGGGATCTGCCTACCTTTTGTTGAATGTTTCTCAATTTCAGTGTCATCACTGCCTCTGGATTCCCACATAGCAACTGCAGGGTGATTTGATTTAAATCAGCATGCAGGAAACCCTGGTTTAAATAATTCTTTTACATTTTATTTTGCATTTGTACTTTTAATTATTTTCCTAAAGAAATGTTGATTCTCATTGGTTAGTAACTATTAAAACATGTTGATTTTCAACAAAATATAGCCTTTACCGTAAATTTGGCTTCTTTTTGAAAACTAGGTGGATACATTTATCTCTATACATTTACTGAAGCAATTATACACTAACATACATTTATCCAGATTCTTATTTTTTTTATATTAGAAAATGGTGATTGATGCATTATTTACTAGATGACTTTTTTTTTACTTGTGATTTGCATCAAGCTCTATTTGGATGGAAATGTGAGTTTAATTAAGAATGCACAAAACAGTATTTCACAGTTAAATAAAAATATTAAAGTGCTAGATAATAAGAAAAACGTTTATTGAAACAAGTTTTTCATTTAAAACTAACTGATTTGTTAAACAAAGGAAGTATTATCTGTAGTTAATGAATTACACTGATCATTCCTGGTCAGCATGTCCTTCAGGATTTTAGAAATATTAGATCTCATCCTTATAGATTAGAGAGGAAAACAGGTTTTCTGTTGTTTTTTTTTTTCAAATCCCAATTGATTTCTCAACCGTCAATGAACCAGTCATTGAACTGAACTAGTTGGATAAACTGAAATGAAAGAAATATTCTCTCTGCATCTACAGAACAGGCTACTGATGTCAAAAGGTGGTTTAGCTCTTCTGCACACTGGTTCCAGGTATTTAGGCAGTCAGTGACTTCATCCAGTTCAGTGGTTTTACTTTCATTACAACTATAGCAGCAAACATGTACTGTTTAATATTTTTAAATTTAATTTAAACAATTGATTACAGTAATTTTACACCTTAACATGGGTTGTCAATTTAAAATTTAATTTTAAATGCATTATTTAAAAAATAAACCTACATTTATTGTAAATAAAAATCCAATTTAAAATGTAAAAATTGGATTTAAATAAAAAAAAGATTTTTAAAAAAAACAATTGATTTTTGTTGATCCGAAGTAACAGTGACCACAAACACCTTCTCTTATCTTCGATCGTGAGGAAAGATTGTATCCTTTCATCTCAGATGTAGATCTTGCCACATGTATCCATGCCTTCATTACTGAATATCTAGACTCCAGCAAAATATATTCTAAATTGGACTATCAAAGGCCACTCAGAAACTTCAACTAGTGTAAACTGCAGCTGTTAAGCTTCTGACTTGTACAAACAACCAAGAGAGTATTAAATTTGTGCTCTGTACTGGGTTCTACTTCATCTACAGGGATCCATAGAAGTCGCAGAAGTCATGGATTCCATGACTTTCTGCAACCTCCATGACTTCTGCAGCAGCCAGTCTGGATGATCCATGGGCCGCCAAGCAGCTGGCCCTGGGGACAGCCACGCTATCCACAGCTGGAGCAATTCCACAGCCCGCTGCTTGGGCGGCCATGCAGCCAGCCTCACCGGCTGCTGCCGGAGCTGCCCCAGGGCCTGAGCAGCGGTCCTGGGGACTGCAGGAGAAGCTGCAGCATGGCCCCCAGCAGCTGGTGCCACTGGCTCCAGCCCCCCCACCCTGACTGGGAGCAGCGCCCTCCTTCCCCACCTCACCTCCCGCACCAAACAGCTCCCTGCTAATAGTTTAGGGAGATTGGTTCAATTGCTGGGCATTGGAGGATCACAGATGATATGCTCTTATTTTTGCTCCATTCTCACAGATTGTGAAAGATGAGTTATCTTTTCTCTGATTCATATTTGATTAAAAGTAGAATATTAAGAAATACCTAAATCCGGCATCTCTGAAAGCAATCCAAGCAGATTTCTGGATGACAGGTCCACTCAAGACAATTAACAGGGCCAACAGAGAAAAAGAAAGAAGACCTGCCAAGTACAAAGAATGTGTTTCTGACAAGCTAGAGTGCCAAGAAGCTCAGAGGGTAGCCTAGGAGAAGACACTGCTCTCTAGACGAGACAGGTATTTTTTTTTTTAAAAAAATACAGTATACATAAGGTGAACCAGTCTAAATGAGTTTTGCAGAGTGTCAGACCAGTTACATTATACACAGAATTTCTTTTGTTTTAACATATTTTTCCCACCCTCTCTTAATTATCTGTATGAGTCTCACAAGGCTTTGGAGACAAAGTCACTAGGAAGGGCAACTTTCTAACTTTTGTGAGAGGCACTCAGAAAAAATGGTACTATCCTGGAGCATGGGTGTGTCAGCAGTTTAAGATGTACAGTGATGGATGAGTTCACAGAAATCTGGTGTACTATTGGGAATGGCAGGAATACTGGACTGGAGATTACACAGAGATCTGTTCAAATATATGATTGGTTAAAATAGTCAGCAGCTATTTTCTTATTAAATTTGGAGGGGCTTCATTTAAGAGTAGAATACGAATTCTGGGGAGTAAAACTGGACTGATTTGAGGCAATATTCTGCCACCATTACTCAGAATGACTCGTCTAGTTACTTTTTAAGGAATCCCATTGAAATAAATGGAATTAACAGATGCAACCAGCCTGACATTCATGCGAGAATCTAGACTTTATCTTCTCTATAAAGAATACCCATAAATTAGTCATGATCTCTGTAAAATATTACTGAAACAATCAAAAATTTACTGATATTGCTTTGTAAACATGACACAGAAACATATTATATTATAGATTCAGATTTTGTCATGGATATTTTTACTAAAAGTCATGGACAGGTCACAGGCAATAAACAAAATTTCAGGGAAGCCCACAACCTGTCTTTGACTTTTCCTAAAAATAGTTTTTTGGGGGGAGGCCCTCACAGTCGGAGCCCTGCCAGGGACTGATCATTGGCCGCTGCTCCATCTCCACTGCTGCTCCTGTGGCAGGGACTTACCACCAACCCTGCTGCTCCTGCTCTGGCCCCGACTGCCTTGGCTGCTCCTCCAGTGGCCCCGGGCTACTGCTTCAGGAATCCTGGAGGAACACCTGGCCATGATTGTTGTCCTGTGGTTGGAGCCGCTGCTCTGGTGGCCCAGGGGGCTGCTCCGGTGGTCCTGGACTGCTGACCCAGCCCTGGGCCGCTACTCCTGCAATGGGGGCTGACCACTGATCACTGTTCTGGCCCCAGGCCACTGCTCCATTCCTGCTGCTGCTCTTGGGCAGGGGCTGACAGCTGCTCCAGCTGGGCCGCTGCAGCGGGCTGAAACTGAAGAAGTCAGGGAGGTCCATTTGTGTTTGTTTGGTGCCTAGCACAAATGGGAACCATTTCTTGGTTAGCCTTTAGGCATTGTAAAATATATGTTAAATAATAATAATACCTGTGACAAGCAGTACTTACAGTGAAGAGGAAGGGAAGCTAATTTTTCAAGAGTAGAAAATTCCTTCCCAACCCCACATGTGATGATCAGTATTACGTAGTGCAGCCAAGACCAGCTTGTATCCAAGCTTGTCGATCTAGGTTGAATCTTGTCTTGTCTATCTAGCTTGAACCTGTTGGGCCACAACCCTAGCCTGTACCAACCAGACAACAACTTATTTATCCTAGTAAGCTACAAAGAGAGATGGAGATGGTGAACTCCTGCTGCTGAGAGGAAACAGTTGTTTTACTCCCTGTCTAAAAGAACTAGACTGAACTGTGTAGCCAATCCACGCAACTGGCTTGGAATCCACATGTCACTGGCCAGCCTATATACACCCAAATAACCACCCTCAAGCCAGCTTTAATGAGGTCGGGGAAACAATTCAATGTCATTGCTCTGGGGAGCAGAGCCACTGTACTTTCTGAAAATGTGAGAATCAGCTTTTCTCAAAATGAAAAAATATGATATACTGCACCCTGCCTTGGTATATTAATGTAATACTAGCACAGAACCCATCAAGAAATGAGCCTTTCTTACACTATGCCTCTAGCTAGTTTTTCTCCTGGTAAATCCTCTAAATTCCCTTTTGGGAAGTAACAGGAAAAATGATGATTCAAATTTCCTTTAAATATACCATCACAAAACTTGCAGCGTTGCTTCCAGTTCAAAACAGCAAGTTACCTGTAATTGGAAATAAAATATCTACTTGGGTTTTTTTTTATTTTATAAAATAGAATATTTGTCTTATTATGTAATGAAAATATGGAATTTACTATTTCTTCTTTCACACTCTAGAGTATTAATAGGTGATTAAAAGCCCCCAGCTGCTTGAAAGTACCATATGGTACAGAGAAAAAAATTAGTAATCTAACAGAAGTACAGTAGGCCAATTTATTGTGTTTGCATTTCATTTAATTTTCTCCTAAATATTATTACTACTAAAAGGCCATGTTAGGTGACTTTCCGCTTTAATCTCAGTAGCTCTATATTAAAACGTATTGAATTTCCTGGTTCAGCATCATATCAGGTAACCAGCAGATATTCAGATTACATTTTAGACCACAGTTTTGCATCATATGTAAATTATGTCCACAGCCACAGAGAATTTTCTATGCCAAAATAGTTAACTACTTCAACAAATACGTACTTAACTTTTCCATTGTTAAAATATTTAGCAAGTATCCACCACTCTCTGACTAAGTAAATCCCTAATAAAATATACAGTGAATCCTATCCAGCTGAACAAATCCAATTCTCATTAAATACTGATCAACCAAAACATAGCATCAAACAGTCTAACCTGCTGAACAGCTGACACCTTTTAATCATTTTTTCTCTTTTTTTTTCCTCTTGACACTAAAAAAACCTGTGTGATGCTGTTGACAGTGGCATTGAAAACCCTGGATATGAAGCCTGTCTGTCTGTATGCGGAGGGCACACAGCCTTTCTGCACACAGAGGAAGTGAGCAGAGTTGCCATGGAATATAAGCAGGCAATGCTCGTCTAACTCTCCAGTGAATATCAATGTCTGCTGCTAAGCTAAAATTGCTGCCAAAACTACTGAAAAATGTAGTGTCCAAAAATGCAGCGAAACGCTCTCCATTTTATAATCTGACTGCATGATAATTAGGGGTCTGATTTTGTAATCGTTACTCCGGTGAACAGTCCCACTAACTTCTGTGGCACTATTCGTATAAAACATAAGGGTGGCACAATGTGACCCTGTTTTACTGGGGTACTTTACTAGTGACAGCAGGGTGACAATCGTTATATGATCCAAACAAGACTGAAAACTGCTCTCATTCCTGTTTTATACTTGCACAGCCCCTATCTTATCTTACCTCATTAGCCCCCTTTTTACCGTTTGGTTAACTTCAGCTGATTTAACAGTATTTTACTTTTTTCAGAGTTCTGTAACCAGTGTATATGTTTTTGCTCATCATCCTGCATTTATATTATCATCTCACCCAATGGGGGTGATGGATCAAGGCAGAAGCAGCAATGCAATGCCGAGTTGCTGAGTGGGTATGCACAAGTGCATAGTTGACAGCAGTTTCTAAGTAAAATTAAGCCTCACTCATGATCTCAGGATAGAACTCTCAAAATGTCAGGACTGTTTTTTCAATCCCAGGATCAGGAATTCACCCAGCATGCTAGCTAGGGCAAAAGAAAGGGCATGGTATTCACCCTTGGGGGGTGGGGTGGGGAACAAACCAACACAAACCAAAACAAACAAACAAACAAACCAACAACACAGACATACACACAGCAAGAAGAGTCATTTTGGTGCCCTCTACTGCTGATAATATACATCATAAGCAGCAGCACTCATTCACTGGGAATCCCAGAACAATATTCTCATCTGTGCACCTCCGAAGGTAGCCTGAAGTGTTAGTACTGTTATGAAATCAGGGTCCATCTCAAACACTTTACTGAGGCAAAACTTACAGTGAATGCAATGGAAGTTTACTGGATTAAGGGTAGCAGAATTGGACCACAAATAATCTACAGCTTCAACAGAGCACATAGATCTATTAATTTCCATACATTACTTTTGATCTGCTTTATGGATGATTTAGTTGGGGATTGGTCCTGCTTTGAGCAGGGCGTTAGACTAGATGACCTCCTAAGGTCCCTTCCAACCCTGATATTCTAAGATTCTATGTACAGTTCCACCGTACATATTATATAACTAGGTTGTCACGTGCACATATTGAAGTATCAGAATGCCTTTATACTCTGCGTGGCATTAGAATTCACTTTGGTTAACAAACATCTAGACCAGTTAGAATTCGACATTTACTTGGAATCAGTTATTGATCAGACTATATAATAAGAAAAGTACTAAATGTACCAGAGCATAAAGGTATCATTGCCAAACAAGTAAAACCTAAAGAAAATCCATTTTCAGAGAGAGCATCTTCAGTTATCATCTCAACCTTGGGGCTTCTATTTTAAGTTTGTTTTACAATATCTTTCTTCAAACATAAATTAAATCACACATTTCCAAGAAGTTTATACTAAAGTGTAGTTGTCTTCCTTATGAAAATACTGTCATTGCATAGATACATCTTCTGTGGTTTAAATGTTGGCTTAAAGCCCTTCTATAATAAAATTACATATATACCGTGGAGCTGACTTGACCCCTTTCATATTTCTTCATAAACAAAATCATAGTGACAAGGCAGTTCATTACAAGTTTTCATAAGCATGCCAGTTTATTTCAAGAAACCACAGCCTACTCTCTCTCTCTCTCACTTTCATTTAGACAGGGTACCCAGGAATTTAGAAATACAAAACCAATAACTCCTCCTAATAGACACACTGTGCAAACTGTTCCACTACAGTAGCATATTTATGAATAAGGCTGGTAAATAGTGCTAGCTGACAGACCAGCTGCTTGTCTACCAATAGGGACTCATTTCTGGAATATCACTGCATTTCCACTGACTGACAAGTTAATTTTTCATTAGCTATACTTCTTTCACATTATGAAATCTTCCAGCTGGGACAATCAAAGCACCCTAAAACAGTCATATTATTCAAAGTTTTTAAAGGCTTAATCCAAATAAATGCTGTAATGTTACATTTACATACTGAGAGTTTCAAGGTAATCATAAATAGTGGTTGCCACGACAAATTACCTCAATTTTATGTGTTACTGATGGACTAAACCAACATCATCTATGACTTCAGGAGATGGGGCTGATGGGAGAGCTGTTTCTTATTTTATTTTTGTGTTGACACTGTTTTTAGTCTGTCTCATAGCATAAGAGCTTCAAGATATCTGTGATAAAGATATGCAGTTAAGGCCATTAAAGCTCAAAAATGTTGCCCCATCTCACTTTGGTTCCAAATTACCAAAAAAAGTATTTGTCACCTACTCTGCAAAAGCAAGCATTATTCCCACCCACATACACACCATGACAGGATACATCACGCCTTCATGGTACCCTGCTGGAGGCCCCACAGAACTGTTACCCACTGCCCTAGAAAGGAGTGGGGTGAGAGGTAAAAAGCAGCACAGGTGGGTCCTCCAGGCTTTTCTAAAGAGACCTCACTGGAGCACCCCTTTAGAAGCTAGAGAGGCCTGGTCCTCTACAAGGGCTAGCAACAGTCAGTCAGAGATCAGAAGGTTCAAATAAAAGAAGCTGCAAGGTCATCCCTGGCTGGGACCAGGCTCCTCTCTGGCCTGGAGACAGGAAGAACCTGGGGATGCTGGCCCTGCGTTAGGGCTGGGGATAAAAGGGGCCAGCAGAAAGAGTCCCAGGGAACTAGTAGTGGAATATTGGAGTAAGCAGGACATGATGCTGTGCAAAGGGTCCCTGGGGTGGAACCCAAAGTTGTGGGCAGGTCTAGATAGCCCCACCAGAAATAGGCAAACTGGCATGAACCCCAAGAAGCAGAGAAGCCTGATTTCAGAGCCTGAAAAAAGGGCTAATTTTAAATGGCCCAGAGCCAGGGCTGAAGATCCTAGCAAGGGCAAATCAACTGTTTAGTTATTGGTCTCTTTAATAACCTGAGAGGAGTTCATTTGGATTTTGTGACTGGGCCAGAGGGCCAAACTACTGAAGACCTACCAAGGTCAGTCAGCAACTTGCAGGTGGAACAAAGGGTAAAAAAGGACTTTGGTACTACACTCAGCCACTCAGAGCAGCTCAAGAGGTTACACAAACTCACACACAGTATTCAGAGTAACAGCCGTGTTAGTCTGTATTCGCAAAAAGAAAAGGAGTACTTGTGGCACCTTAGAGACTAACCCATTTATTTGAGCATAAGCTTTTGTGAGCTACAGCTCACTTCATCGGATGCATACTGTGGAAAATGCATCCGATGAAGTGAGCTGTAGCTCACGAAAGCTTATGCTCAAATAAATGGGTTAGTCTCTAAGGTGCCACAAGTACTCCTTTTCTTTTCACACACAGTAGGATTCAGTGTCATAAAAGCATCTCTCTGCTTCAGCTTTCCTTTCCTGAAAGACAGGGGCAATGGTGGAGTAGAGCCAATGGTGGAGTATCATCTTGTACACTGAAGTCCAGATAATACTTGCCATAGCTATATTTGTAATCCATCCAGCAACACAAAGAATCAAACTATTATTTCTGAGATATAACCAGAGTGCCTTTTGATTTAAGTCCTTCCAGGCTACAGTGTTTCCTTTTAACAACTTAAAGAAGAAGAGTAAGAATGGATTTCCATTGTTTCATGCAGTTGTTAGATTGTTTTCCTGTAATGTCATTATGAATACATCACTCACTGTGGTTTCAGCAAAATGTTTTATGCATTATATTTCAAGAGCTTTAGAAAACACAATATTAACATTCTAAAGTGAAAAATAATAGCATTATGCCTCATTACATTTTCTATTGCAGTAATCTAAACTGTGAGTAACAGTACTGTCATCCTGTCATCTAATTCTAAGAGATCTGTGATAATGTTTTACACAATGTCATTTATTTCACAGATATAACTAGACAAAGTGTTCAAGTTCCAAAGCAGATCGTAAATGTTTTCTAACAGTCACCTGAGAACTAGCTGCATTGGAAACTAAATCTTCAAGCACAAGTGACACCAAAGAGAAAAAGTCAAAAGTAAATGTGAAGACCAAGAGATCTAGAGGCATTTGAATACTGTGAGATGTCTGCCTTTCAGATCTTATGCAGTCATCCCCCACTCTTTTTTGTTCTTTTTTTCCCCCTCCTGCGCTAAAAGGCAATGTTGGATGTTAAAGCTTCAAAGGTGCACACAGAAAGTCCACTGGAAAGGATGGCATTGTCAAATCTCTGGCAACATCATCAAATCATCTTAAAACCTTGTTTTTCCATTATTCCTTTTCTTCCAGAATCACCCAGGCTCATCCTTTGATTAAAAGAGAGAAGGCTCATGTGTCATTAGTGATTTGCCATACACAAAATGCATTATGCAGAAAATGCTCTTTAAAATGTATGCTAGCAACTCTGATGTTCTAACATAGTTGTAAAAAAATCACAAGTTATCATTCAAAACAACTGAAAAAATGAGTATGGATGCTCTGGGTATTAGGTGGCATCTAGAATTATACACCTTTTAAATTTTTTACCATAGTCAATATTTATAGTGTGTGTAAAAATGGGAGATTGTTTTTGATCACTGCTACAAAAGTAAATAATGGAAGCAATAGACAACGCAGGAACCATTGATCCTTTGCACATTCAGAGAACTTTCTGCTCTTTGGGATGGACTTTCTCTGCCTTGGTTATTTGCTGCAAACCTCTCCTTCCCCTTCCCTCAGTCTCTTCACCTCAGTTTCACTCCATGATTGCCCCTCTTCTCCCTGCCATGTTCCCTCAGCCTACTTCCCCTCTTTCCATTTAGCTAATTCCCCTGAAGTAAACCTACTCCTCCAAAAAACCTCATGGAATTAACATGCCATTTGCTGCCATCAGAACATTCGTTCTGCTTGTGCGTTCTATCCCTTCTTTCACTGTGGGTCCGTCTTGTCTATTTAGATTGTAAGCTATTTGTCAGGGACCATCTTTTACTCTTTTTCTGCAGTGCCTAGCACAATGGGACCTCATTCTTGGTTGGGTCTTAGGCACTTCCATAATAAACATGTTAAATTTTAAAAAAGACAATAATTAGCACATTTATATCTGTGTCATCAGATTTTTTTAAGCAGAACTTCCTACTGAAGTCAGTGAAATGAAAATTTGTGTTAATAACAATTACAATTGTGTGTGCACAGTTTGGACATACTTTTGCCCAGGGCAAAATATTGTACCTCCATATACATTTGTTTGTATTTATTTTGCTATCATTCTTTAATTTCTTTGGAAGCTGCTGATGAAGCAAAGTGAATCTAGAAGCATATTAAAACATGTACATTTTTACAGAGGGTTTACTAGTTAAGCAGCTTGTTCAACTCTAGTACAGGCTACTCAGACATTCTATCTGCAACCAATATTTTGTTACTTCCTTGTAAAAACAAAACCCTCAACTAACAAATGGGAATACCACAAATGAAAAAAAATCTACAGTTGAATTCAACTATTACGGGCTTACAACGTAATCATTCAGGGGTTTTGTTTTCTTTATGTTTTTAAAGGCAGTCTACCAAGCTATTAATCTTCAAATATATGATGTACTACAGCTTAGTTCTCAATGGAAAAATATTCCACGATCAAAAAGTTTTGAATATATGCATTTTTCTGGCTAAGAGGGTAGACATGTCGGGGAAATTTAGAAGCTACATGAATTGTTTTGTAGATGTAGTTTATATCTGGACTGTATTCTAGACATAATTCCAATAAGTGAATAATATCATTACTGTATATTTGTAGCACTTTACTCATTGACTTTTTTATGGCTAGGGACTTTCCTATGGATGGAGTTTTCTATGGAAGGTGGTGGCTGTGTGGAGGAGTGAGAAAGTACTGCTGACATCGTGCCCCAAACCCAGACAGAGCTCTCCAAGGGGTCTGGACAAAGGAGCAGGCCTGGTGTGGAGTCAGGGGAAACACCCATGGCCTCTGCTCAAACACAGTGACCTGAAGCTGAATTAACTTTTCTATATATTTTTCCCCTCCATGCAATGGAACCTCTTTCAAGGTCATTTGAGGGCAGCCACTGGTGGAAGAAACCCATGCAATGGGGTATAATGGAGCCATTCTGCTAAGAAGACAACATAGTTTGGAGAAGAAAAGACTCAGAGGGAATGTGATAATAGTTTTTAGGTACATAAAAGGTTGTTACAAGGAGAAAGATTGTTCTCTTTAACGTCTGAGGATAGGACAAGCAGCAATGGAATTAAACTGAAGCAAGGACATCTTAGGTTGGACATTGGGAAAAACTTCCCATCAAGGTATTCAAGCACTGGAATAAATTGCCTAGGGAGGTTATGGAATCTCCATCATTAGAGATTTTTATGAGCAGGTTAGACAAACACCTTTCAGGGATGGTCTAGATAATACTTAGTCCTGCCATGAATGCAGGGGACTAGACTAGATGACCTCTCCACGTCCCTTCCAGTCCTATAAATCCATGATTCTGTAGGACAGGATTCGGGGGAGATGGGGGAAGAAGAGGGGAGGGCATGATCCAGTGGTAAAACACAGGGTCTCCATGCAGGTGATCCTGGCTTCCAAGGAATCCCTGATATCTGCTGCTTCTGAAGGAAGTGGGATGGACCCCTGCGTTCCTTCTGCTCCACTAACTCCCTCCCTTCCCTAAACCTCTTTTCTATGAATGATTTGGCGAAAACACTATATCATTAATCTAACTGAATTTTCCTTCTCACAAGGCACATGTGCATGGGTTTTCTGTGCAAAGAAGAGTTTGGTCCCTTTGTTAGGATATACTGTATACAATAATTCCTTTTAATTTCTTTTACAGAGCTGCTCCTGAAGAAAAATAAAACAAATTAAGTTGCTTATAGGCAGCCTTTTTATGAGTTACAATATTTGTAACAATGTTTTCAAGATGACTATAATAATTGAGCTGTCATCTTAAAAATCATTATCTTAGAAAACAGGTAAAATGAAAATCAGAGTATAATTTTCCTGGCATTATTCTTTCCCTGCAAAGGACTGAGGAACATTTCAGGGTTTGGAGGGCAATGTACAGCACCAGTATGTTTCTCTGACTCATTAGTTTGTTTTTTTCCCTGGGATTTAGATTGACATCTATTGGCCTGGCTTGTGACACAACAGCCAAGTTCTTCAAATGTCAGTTCTATAGTCACTGCTTTGTGAAGTTTTCCCAGGTGCAACAGATCTAGTGTTGGTGTATTTTCAAACAAAATGGTTCAGCTTAGCCACTGAGGCAAAGCCTATGGATGTGAAAAGTGTAATCTTGTCTTTTTGCCTTCTTGTATTCATGAAATATATGTAGAAGAGATCAAAGCCAAGGGTTAAAACCCCAATAATTTTAAGAAGTGAAACACCATAAAATGCTTCACAGGCTTAACACTGTATTAGTCAACTGATTCCAAGTCTGGGAAATACTTGAGTGGACATTAATGATGCTGTAAAGCATCTCAAATAATTGCGAACATCAAACATTTTGATTTTTTTAATTAGGTGTATCTGTATATATGTAGACAGATTATCTACATATTGACTATGTTCAAATTTACTTTCATCCTACAGATCTTGTGTGTGGCAGAACTGGAGAGTTTTCTTCTCCAAACTCTCCTAAGTAAGTAACTGTTCACTTGTATCTGGTCAGAAAATAAAAAAATGCAGTATTTGAATAGGTTTTTTATGGACACAGGTAGTCTTTTTGACCATAAAAGGGAATACTATTTTTACATAGTAATAAACCATTGAGAAAGCTCTTGTTAATGAAAAATGCAAAGGAACTGCCCCACAAATATAACAGACAGTTGGGAGGGGCTAGTTCTGCAAGGTTCAGGAGTTTGTACTTGCAGAAAACTTCTACATACATGCTATGTAGATTAAATAACATGTCAGTGTGCAGGTATATGTATGTAGTTAATCACATATTTCTGGACAATATGCTATGTAAAGAATTTCCAACAGAAATTAATTCAGGGAAGTTCCATGGCCTGTGTTATGCAAGAGGTCAGACTAGAGGATCACAGTTTATAATCTATGAATCTTGTTAATACTAAAACTAATAATTCCCTTTTCTACAGCTCAGGTCACACACATCCTCCCACTTCCACACAAGTTTGATCTTATGAGACAAAGTGGAGAACTCAAGATTATACAAAGAAACAATCTTTGCTCTCAGCATCCAGCAAAACAGATATATCTTCTGTTTCTGTTCTCCCCTTCTCCCACAGGTGAATTATAGTCAAGAGTAATAGTCACATAAGATGAACAGGTTCTGCTGGAATCAATGATCAGCTGAAACAACATTTTGAAATATTATGGTAGCCAAAACATTAAAATAATAGATTATTAGCTTGCATTAATTCACAGCTTTCCTCATTATACATATATAAAACTTTTCTTTATGTACTAGTTATATGCTTACACTGCTCACAATCTTCAGAAAAAACAATGTAAGAAAATGGAAATTGTCTCACAATATCACACCTCTTTGGAATACCAACAACCAATTGCATCTTATGATCACCACCAGAAGCCAAAGTCTTAGTATAGTGATTCAGTGATTCTACAGTGTTGCTCGATGAATGATACTAAAATCTGATAGCCCTTCAAATCAGTGAAGGGCTAGACGAGACTATTACAACTTTAGAGCAGAAGACTCAGCCAACCAATTTTACAACTTTGGACCCCATTGGTTTTAGAATGAGAAATATCCAACAACAGTCTAATACTACTGACCCAAACTCAAGTTGTTACACATTGTGGGGTCTTTTGGAAATTGTTAATAATTATTAATACAACTTTATATACAATTAAAAAATGAGTAAACCAGTGCTAAGTAAAAATGATAGATTCAGCCCTAGACTTTGAGATTTTAGCCTGGGAAAAAAATATACTCAACTTCCATCCTGCTTAACACTGCCCTCTGAACTGTCAAATATGCTTCACTCAAAGTGAGCTGCTGGCAACTCCTGACATTCAAATCTAGAGACTGCTAAATGTATGATTGTATATTAAACTAGTGTAACAGTGCAGAGGGAGACACCTTATAAAGTAGCTAGGACTCCAGCCATATAGGATCAATATCAAAATCTAGAAGTGCACCTAGAAGGGAACAGGTTTCAGAGTAGCAGCACCTTACCTGATCACTCTCATTACAGTGTGTACAGTAATACCCATTGTTTCATGTTCTCTGTGTATATAAATCTCCCCACTGTATTTTCCACTGAATGCATCCGATGAAGTGAGCTGTAGCTCACGAAAGCTTATGCTCAAATAAATTTGTTAGTCTCTAAGGTGCCACAAGTCCTCCTTTTCTTTTTTTAGAAGGGAACAGTACTTCAGAGCACTCATATGACATATTCCCTATGACTAATTCCATTACATTGGCCACAGAATTCTGCACCAATTTAGAGAGATTTTTGAGGGTAGCCTCTTAAGAAGCCAACATAAAAATCTAATCTGAATGTTACAAAGGCACGGCTATATCTGGCCAGATTAATTTCCCAGACAAATCGTTACAGTTGTCATGAGATCAAAAGGCAATACTGATGCTACCTTCAACTGCAGGAGCATTTGCTAACCTTTTTCCAGCAGCACATTTTGAGATGATTTTGGTTATGTAATGGCTTTGACACCTATTTAAAAACTGTGAAATTCATAAATAAATATAAATGTTCTAAAAAGGTCTCACCACGTTTCTGGCCATACAGGAAGCTTTTAATAACAGTTGTGCCCAGTCATTAAGTACTAGGTATTGTTCTGAGTTTATGTCAGTAAGCATGATTCAACAGAATTGTTTTTATCTTATACCTACATCTCCCAGTCTCAATTAGTTTGCTGGAAAGAACATAAACTAACCTTAAAGTATGTGTAACAAAAAAATAAACCCGTGCAACTGTAAATATTCTTGTTTCAAGAGCAAATTATGTAGCTTTACTTTTCTGAGGAATCACTGACAAAGTCCCCTGGTCTTTCAGCTTTTCTTCCTGATTATCCAATACTACTTGCCCCAGTCCTGCAACTCTGTAAGTAACAAGGGCATGATAAGGGCCATCATTACTTTTTTCACATATAGGTTCTTTGGCATGAGTATCCAGTTTACTACCACACAGTTCCCATGGCTTTCAGAGATTAAATAATCTTGAGTTGTTGAGCTGTCATATTAATACTAAACCTTTCGATAGTCTCCTCCCCAAAGATACAAGTAAGATTGATCCCACTTGTGTCTTACAGATACTAAGGTCAGAAGGGACAAGTATGATAATCTAGTCTGACCTCCTGCACAACGCAGGCCACAGAATTTCACCCCCCCATTCCTGTGAAAAACCTCTCACCTATGTCTGAGCTATTGAAGTCCTCAAATCATGGTTTAAAGACTTCAAGGAGCAGAGAATCCTCCAGCAAGTGACCCGTGCCCCATGCTACAGAGGAAGGCGAAAAAACTCCAGGCCTCTTCCAGTCTGCCATGGAGGAAAATTCCTTCCCGACCCCAAATACGGTGATCAGCTAAACCCTGAGCACATGGGCAAGATTCACCTGCCAGATACTACAGAAAATTCTTTCCTGGGTAACTCAGATCCCACCCCATCTAAATCCCATCACAGGCCATTAGGCCTATTTACCATGAATATTTAATTACCAATATCATGTTATCCCATCATACCATCTCCTCCATAAACTTATTGAGTTTAATCTTAAAGCCAGATAGATCTTTTGCCCCAACTGTTTCCCTTGGAAGGCTGTTCCAAAACTTCACTCCTCTGATGGTTAGAAACCTTTGTCTAATTTCAAGTCTAAACTTCCTGGCGGCCAGTTTATATCCATTTGTTCTTGTGTCCACATTGGTACTGAGCTTAAATAATTCCTCTCCCTCTCTGGTATTTATCTCTCTGATATATTTATAGAGAGCAATCATATCTCCCCTCAACCTTCTTTTAGTTAGGCTAAACAAGCCAAGCTCCTTGAGTCTCCTTTCATAAGACAAGTTTTCCATTCCTCGGATCATCCTATTACCCCTTCTCTGTACCTGTTCCAGTTTGAATTCATCCTTCTTAAACATGGGAGACCAGAACTGCACACAGTATTCCAGGTGAGGTCTCACCAGTGCCTTGTATAATGGTACTAAAACCTCCTTATCCCTATTGGATAAAGCTTTCTGCTTTTTCTTAATCACCTCTCTGAGATGCTTGCTCATCCAGCTTGGTCTACAACTCCTGCCTATGATTTTTTTCCCCTTTCTTGGGATGCAGGCTTCTGATAGCTTCTGCAGCTTTGATTTAAAGTAATCGCAGGCCTCCTCTACCTTTAGATCCATAAGTTCTTCAGTCCAATCCACTTCCCTAACTAATTTCCTTAATTTTTGAAAGTCAGCCCTTTTGAAATCAAAATCCCTAGTTGCAGATTTATTTTTGTTAATCCTTCCGTTCAGTTTGAACTGAATTAGCTCATGATCACTTGAACCAAGATTATCCCCTACAACCATTTCTTCTATGAGGTCCTCACTACTCACCAAAACCAAATCTAAAATGGCATCCCCTCTAGTCGGTTCAGCAACTACTTGATGAAGGAATCCATCAGCTATCGCATCTAGGAAAATCTGAGCCCTATTATTATTACTAGCACTCGTCCTCCAGTCTATATCTGGGAAGTTAAAGTCTCCCATGATCACAGTTTCCATTAGTATTTACTTTATTAAAAACATTAAAAAGGGCTCTATCCATATCCAGATTAGATCCCGTCTATAGCACACCCCAAGCACTATCCCAGGGGAGGCTCTAATAGTTTTCTTCCCCAATGTAATTTTTGCCCAGACGGACTCGGTCTTATCCATTCCATCGCTTCTTATTTCTTTACATTCTACCTCATCATTGATATACAATGCTACTCCACCACCTTTACCTTTATTTCGGTCTTTCCTAAACAGCACTTACCCCTCAATACCTGTAGTCCAGTCATGACTTCTATTCCATCATGTTTCTGTTATCCCTATAATATCTGGTTTCACTTCCTGCACCAGTAGCTCTAGTTCCTCCATTTTGTTACCTAGGCTCCTCACATTGGTGTACAAACATCTTAATTTTTGCTGTTTGGCCTCGCTCACATTCTGTACCCTATTAGGCACAGTCATTCTACAGCCAGTATGACCTATTAGACTGGTATCCACACTGCCCTTCCTCCTTATATACATTCTCCTACCCACGGTTGTATCCTTTCTTACTTCGTTTTCTCCCCTCTCAATGCTAAAATCCGACGTGGAGATTACCTGGACATCTCCCAACCATCTCCCCCAAATTCCTAGTTTAAAGCTCTCTTAATCAGTTGTGCCAGCCTCCATCCTAGAAGTCTATTTCCTTCCCTACTCAGATGAAGTCTATCCTGAGAGAACTGTCCTCTGTCCATGAATGCCTCCCAGTGGCCATACATCCCAAAGCCCTCCTAATAGCACCACTGCCTAAGCCATCTGTTGATAGTCATAATCTTCTCACACCTTTGTTGCCCTTCTCTAGGAACAGGCAGAATCCCACTAAAGATCACCTGAGCCTCGATTTCCTTAAGCGTCTTCCCCAGCCTAGCATAGTCTCCCTTAATACTTTCCAGCGAGAATCTAGCTGTGTCATTTGTTCCCACATGAGGGATAATTAGGGGATTCTTTCCTGCTCCCTTTAGGATCCTTTTCAACCTCAGGTCTACATCCCGTATCTTAGCACTTGGAAGACAGCATACCCTTCTATTCTCTGGATCAGCTCTGGTTACAGACCTGTCTATTCTTCTCAGTAAAGAGTCCCCGATCACATAAACCTGCCTTTTCCTGGTGACGGTGTTATTCTCCAGTCTATCCCCTGTTCCCTCTGGCTGCAAGTTCTTTCCATTCCTATTCTCCCTTGTAATCCTCTTCAACCCATCCTTTATCCTCCTGGGGCTCATATTTGGTGTAGTCTCCAATGACTCTTCCCCTTTTCCTATAGGACTAGCCGCTCTTCTCTTCTTCCTTGCCCTTCCACATTCAGTGACTACCTGCTGGGCCCCTTCTTCATTTTCGAACTCTGCAAACCTATTCTTGAGCTCTATTTCTCCTACACTAGCCCGTCTTTTCCTCTGCCTGGTTCTTTTAGTCACATGCTTCCACTGATCACTTTCCTCACCCAGTCTCCCCTCAGAAGTCCCCAGTCCTGCTCCCATCACAAGTCTGAGCTTTTCCCTTGAGATACCTCATGTCTTTGCTCCATAATCTGCTCAAACCCCTTCCTAAACTCAACCAGACTTTCCACCTGCATCTCCAAACCTCGGATCTTTTCCTCCATCAGCTCTATCAGACAGCATTTCATACAGACAAAACTCTTACCAGGTACCTCCTCTAGGATCATGTACATACCGCAGCTTCCACATCCAGTCATCTTCATTGTGTCTTCCACTACATGGGTCACTCCCACTGCTACCTCTATATCTGTCATAGCCTTCCCACCTAAATCCTGTTAATCTGGGAAACACAAACCACACCCAAACACCACCACCCACAGCGAAACCAAACCCCAAACAAGCACCACAATACAAACTCCCCTTATCATAGAATCATAGAATATCAGGGTTGGAAGGGACCACAGGAGGTCATCTAGTCCAACCCCCTGCTCAAAGCAGGACCGATCCCTGACTAAATCATCCCAGCCAGGGCTTTGTCAAGCCTGACCTTAAAAACTTCTAGGGAAGGAGATTCCACCACCTCCTTAGGTAACGCATTCCAGTGTTTCACCACCCTCCTAGTGAAAAAGTTTTTCCTGATATCCAACCTAAATCTCCCCACTGCAACTTGAGACCATTACTCCTCGTTCTGTCCTCTTCTACCACTGAGAACAAACGTCCTTACAAACGTCCACTCAAACTCCCCTGTTTACAGCTCTGCTTGCTAGCTCCCGTGCTGCTGCCTGACTGGCTGGCTACCATTAGTGTCCTTCTCTGGCCTATCTGAGACATCAGTAAGTGTAGCAAATCAATTTTAATCCCTCAATACAGGCTGTAATATCTGTAGGGATAATTTTTGGTAAAAATACATCTTTGGTGGTTCAGAAACTAATTAGCTTTAAAAAAAAGACCAGTCGTGTCAAGTATCAAATTATCCTGTTTTCTTAGTGTACATTCTAATTTATGGATTGAAAAGAACTGTATCTCAAGGTAGACTAAGATAGCAGCACATTTAATCTTTAAGTGCTCATCAAGCCAAGAGAATTGGTGAATGGGACATTTCAGATCCTTAGAGAAATGAGAACTATTACATAAGGAAGTGTGATTTGAATTTATCTCTTTGCATAGGCTGTGCCATCCTAACCGAATTTATAAATAGAAACAAAATTTTAAAATCAAGACCTGCAGTAGCTCATTCTCATCATTATCTGAGCAATGAAGTATATAACCTCCAAATGAATACATAAACATACTGAATGAATCTGTAAGTTGTAGTCCCTCCTCTCCCAGCTTCTCAATAAGCTTTCAAACCAATGTATTGTTGAACATCAAATGGAAAACAAAGTCAATATCTCAAGTCAACAAAAGTGGGTCTCTTGAGCATTACCCAATTAGCCTTAAAAGAAGGAACTTGTTTTCTTTCAACTGTCAAGAAGTTTAAAAATAAAATCATTGTGCATTTTGAAGGGAGATACAATATCCAATTAGTTGCTAATAAAGTAGTTTCCTCAGACTTGGTGGATTTACAGGCTCAGAAATCAAACACTACTGATGAATCAATGTTGTTTCCCCCCTCCCTCCTTGAGCTGACAGAATGGACAGTGTAGCTCTAATTAGAAAGTCAGACAGCAGTGGGTTTTGAAAAGCAAAAGCATTTAACACAAACTTTGAAAGACATGTGAGATGTTATGTCCTTTTACAGCTACCGTATCTTTCTCTATAAAGCAGTTGTTAATTATTCAGTTTACAAAAGTAAATTGCAAACCCTTAAAAGATGAAGAAAGAAAAAAATCTGTATCCTCTTGTTGGTATCAGAAGAATACTGAAAAAGAGTATCTTGAACATGTAGGCTATTTGTTTTTATTTTCAAAACTCCTAGTCCTTTTTGTACTTGAAGAGACAATTCTGACATATGGGGGGCACTAATGGGACAGGAGTTGCTCCCCCAACAGAAGCATAGTCATTTTGCTCACCCGTACAACATGAGGACAGAAGGGCTAATGTTGCTATCCACCCTCAAGACAGCCGACAAGGAAGTGGGGGGCAGAGGTGAGGCAATAACCCTGCCTCCTTTCTTCACCAGACTGCTGAGCTGGGCTGGCCTTGGAGGGAAACACACATTTCATCTCTTGAGGGGGGTGGCAGTAATCCTATTCCCATGGGATAACCCCCTTACCATTGCAACATGAGCATGATGAAGCCTAAATAGATCTGTTGAAAAACAGGATGAAGTTTTCATTAGAATGTTTATGAAAAAAATTCTCTCTCACTCTCTCTCTCTCTCTGTCTCAGTTGCTGAACAGTTTCTCTTCCTTATTTACCACTCCCCCAGCTTTTGTGTCATCTGCAAACTTCATCAGTGGTGATTTTATGTTTTGTTCCAGGTCAAGATGAACTGGTCATGGGTAAAACCTCAGAAGGTCCAAAGTATGGATGTTCATCCAGAACTTGTCCGACTATCTGAACTGTTAGCTCTTGACGCTGGGCTAAAAAAATCAAAGGTTGCCAATAAAAAATAGGCTCCCACTGAACTTCCTGGCATGTCCACTGTTAGAAATAATGCAAGAAAAGCCTCATCTGGTATTTTGGCACTTTAAATTTTGGTCCCTGACAGAAACTAAAAATGATAAAAACATTTTAGAACCTCAAGAAAGGTTCAGCTTGTGTTCAATTTTAAGAATAGAGATGGACCAGGATTCGGAGTGGAGGTACAAGAGGACTTTATTGTCTTTGAACTGGTTTGCCCATTTCTAACATGAACAAATGTAACAATTCTACTTTACCCTCACTTCCCAGCAAAAGCACTCTATGAATCTGATTGGTCTTCCAAGGATCTTAACTTCTCAAGACAATGATGAAACAAGTACAGAGCTACATCTTCGATTTGGTGAACTCACTAATTCAGTGCTTACGAGACCAGATAGATTTTATGATTTAAAACAAATTATTTTTACTCACTCAGTTTATCTGGAGACAATTAAAAGAGCTTAAACGAGCCACATAGAAAATACGGAATTATTTAACAACAGGATATCTGGACCTCAATTCTGCACACTTCTTTATGTGAGAAGTCTTATTCTATGTAAGATGTAAGCTTACATGAGCTAATGTTTGCCACATCAGAGACTTAAGCAGAGCACCAAGTGTTAACATAAAAAAGGAACTAGAATATGGGCTTGATAACATGGTGTATTAGTCCACACTATAGGGGTGAAAATTCTAGTGCGTGCTAACTGGCCTGTATGGACTCTGCCAGTGTGCACTAAAAGTTCCCATGTGAATGTTAATGTAGTACTGTTTGAAATGAGACTACATTAATGTGCACCTGAGACATTTCAATGAGAACAAGCAGGGTCCATACAGCTGAATTAGTTAGAATTTACACTCCTCTAGCATGGACTAATGCTCCATGTAGACAAGCCCTAGGTAGTCCTAGAGGGCAATGAATAAAAGGGTAAATAAGTCAAATCGTGACCCTGCAAAGACTTCTACACATGCTAAACTTTATACTTCGTGAGTAGCCCCACTGAATTTACATGAATTTATAGTGTGTCAAATTAAGCACATACCAAGTCCTTGCAGGATCAAAGCTTAACACTACAGTGTGAGCTGAAGCAACCCCCCCCCCACCATATTATTGATATGTCAATCAAACTTTTAAAAAGAATTTACCAGAGACATGCAGTTTTGTTTGCATGTCCTCTGATGCTAATTCTCCTGTGTGGGGTGAATTAGGCAGAAATAAAGAGACATATACAGTACCCACAGTGTAGGAGTTTCTGACATTGCCAGTCAGGTGAAAATAAATCTCTAATTAATTTCTTCTAGAAGCACACATGGGTTACAAACAGCACTGGTATTGCTGTGCTTTCTTGCCAACTGCACTTGTAAAATATTTAATCATTAGCACATTAATGTTATGTTGAAAACATTTTTATAATATCAATTTGAAAGTGTTTGTATTAAATCTCTTTTGATTATAAACATTGCGCTTACAAACAATTCTTTTATTACTCCATAGATAGTATAACCTCTCTCTCAAAAGTACTATAAAGTGTTAGACCAAGAGTTTAAACAAATAATTAAGAACGGAAAAAACAAAGAAGCTTTTAATTGTCTCTGGACTCACTTTGTTGAAAACTATATTCTGTTCCAATGACTGAACTGTACTTTTACAGAAATGTACTCATGAATGCAGTGAAACCAAGTTAAGAGCCCTTTGTTACTCAGTAAACCCTTTATACACATTTAAAAATGAATAATTTTCCATTGTGCTCCTGAGGCAGAGCAGTTAGTTTAAAACACCTACATACCTATTTATCCTCAAGATATGCCATGCCACATATCTGCAGATGGAGTTTACTCTATGATAGCTGCTATTTTAAACATAACATTATTTTTATTCATTTGAACTGAAGTCTTGATGTAGTTACTTGACAGGATACTTCCAGCAATTTAGTTATAATCTCAAAAATAATGGTTAATGGGTACCACAGTCTAACTGAAGGAAGTACTGCATGCTAGAAGTTATTCTTCCAGGAATAGCGAAATTAGGTATAGGCATGGAAAGAACATTAATTTCTACTGTATGTACACATCTCTATTTTTCTTGTTTGTCTGCAGTTACCAAATGACTCTTCTCTGCTATCTATTCACAGCAATTTCTGAAGCACCAAAGCACATCAAAATCAGCTCAACTTTCCCATAATAAAATCAAGGACTCTAATGGTATTGGGTCCAAACAATCTGTTCTCTGAGCTCTGGATGGTGGAGAACTCCCTGAAGTTTCACTTATTGTGTTTTCCTAGGATAATTCCATTCAGAGGAGGGGTGGTGATGCAGCCTGTTCTGGCCCCACCTTCAATCCTTCTTCTTTCGGGGCAGATCTCTACACTCAGGGACCCATCCATGAGTCTTCAGTGGGGAATTCTGTGGGATCTAAGAGGAGTGGGATGATATCCTGGAGGTCCCAGGGGGCAGTTCTAAACATAGGGCAAGGAAGACTGCACACAGAGTACCTCCATATGAGGGAATGATCCAGCCCATTATCATGGGGATTACTACTACAAATTTGCCTGGTGTCTTATAATTATTTCTTGAAATGGATTCTTCACTCTTTTATAGAAGTTTTACACTATTGTGACTTCATGGGAGTCAATGCAGTTACATCAGTTTTATTCATGTACAACACAGTAGCAAGTTGAAACTTTGAATTCGCAGAATGTTTTTTAGCTTTCGCTTTCTGGTGAAATTTTCATTTTTATCCAGTGCTGCAGCCTATAAGGAAAGGTTAAAAAATACTGGGCATATTTAGCCTTGAGAAAGAAAGACAGAGGGGATCTGATAACAGTCAAATATGTAAAGGGTTGCCGTAAAGAGGACTGTGCTTAATTGTTCTCCAAGTCCACGGTATGTAAGTCAAGAAGTAATGGGCTTAGTCTGCAGCAAGGGAGATTTAGGTTAGATATTAGGAAAAAAAACTTTCTAACTATAAGGGTAGTTAAGCTCTGGAACAGGCTTCCAAGAGAGGTTGTGGAATCTCCATCACTGGAGGTTTTAAAGAACAGGTTGGACAGACACCTGCCAGGGATGGTCTAGATTTATTTGGTCCTGCCTCAGGGCAGATGGATGGACTTGATTGCTTCTTGTGGTTCCTCCCACCTCTATATTTATGATTCTCTAAAAGTATTTTGGTATTAATCTGTGAGAAAAATGCCAAAAGCTGTTTTATGACAAACGCATTTAAACCCAACATACATTTCTCTTTTCCAAGGTAGCATGTTTTCAGCTACTTTAGCACAAAATGAATTTACAGAGAAGCAAAATGTTTTTGCCATTTAAAATGTAGCTTTTGTGACTGCAGCCTACTATAATATAGCTAAGGCTTTTAAAGAGTCTTTTACAAAGTCAGTAAAATAGAAATACCAACTGTTAATATTTGTTTTGTACAAACAATACACTTGATATAACGCTAATGTTATGGACTATATGACCCAACTGGGTCTGGGAAGAATCAGGATAGAGGCTGCGTCATGAAGCACTGGAGTTCTAGGTTAGAGTTCAATACTGGGAAGGGTAAATTAATGGGGACAGCAGCAGCCCATTCAATTAACAGGAAACTAGCTAAGAGTGTACAAATGGAGGAAGTGGAAGTCAAAGGAGCAAGCACCTAGGAGTGTAGCTACTCAGGGAGAAGACTGACTTCCTTAAAAGAGTAGGTTTCAGAGTAACAGCCGTGTTAGTCTGTATTCGCAAAAAGAAAAGGAGTCCTTGTGGCACCTTAGAGACTAACCAATTTATTTGAGCATGAGCTTTCGTGAGCTACAGCTCACTTCATCAGATGCATACCGTGGAAACTGCAGCAGACTTTATATATACACAGAGAATATGAAACAATACCTCCTCCCACCCCACTGTCCTGCTGGTAATAGCTTATCTAAAGTGATCATCAGGTTAGGCCATTTCCAGCACAAATCCAGGTTTTCTCACCCTCCACCCCCCCACACAAATTCACTCTCCTGCTGGTGATAGCCCATCCAAAGTGACAACTCTTTACACAATGTGCATAATAATCAAGTTGGGCCATTTCCTGCACAAATCCAGGTTCTGTCACTCCCTCATCCCCCTCCTGCTGGTAATAGCTCATCCAAACTGACCACTCTCCAAGTTTAAATCCAAGTTAAACCAGAACATCTGGGGGGCGGGGTAGGAAAAAACAAGAGGAAATAGGCTACCTTGCATAATGACTTAGCCACTCCCAGTCTCTATTTAAGCCTAAATTAATAGT
Organism: Eretmochelys imbricata; assembly: GCF_965152235.1. NCBI lineage: Eukaryota > Metazoa > Chordata > Testudines > Cheloniidae > Eretmochelys > Eretmochelys imbricata. The sequence continues at coordinate 150,686,071 of NC_135572.1, forward strand.
ATCCAATTTGCAAATGAATTCCAAATCAGCAGTTTCTCGCTGGAGTCTGGATTTGAAGTTTTTTTGTTTTAAGATAGCGACCTTCATGTCTGTGATTGCGTGACCAGAGAGATTGAAGTGTTCTCCGACTGGTTTATGAATGTTATAATTCTTGACATCTGATTTGTGTCCATTTATTCTTTTACGTAGAGACTGTCCAGTTTGACCAATGTACATGGCAGAGGGGCATTGCTGGCACATGATGGCATATATCACATTGGTGGATGTGCAGGTGAACGAGCCTCTGATAATGTGGCTGATGTTATTAGGCCCTGTGATGGTGTCCCCTGAATAGATATGTGGGCACAATTGGCAACGGGCTTTGTTGCAAGGATAAGTTCCTGGGTTAGTGGTTCTGTTGTGTGGTATGTGATTGTTGGTGAGTATTTGCTTCAGGTTGCGGGGCTGTCTGTAGGCAAGGACTGGCCTGTCTCCCAAGATTTGTGAGAGTGTTGGGTCATCCTTTAGGATAGGTTGTAGACTTCTGCAACAGCCTCAAGTTATTCTTGCTTCTAAATCAAGAGGAAAAAGAGAAGCTTGAACTTCCTTTTCTCTACCTTAAAGGGAGGAGGAGACTTCTGTTTGAGTTGGCCCTGAAAAACCAGAGGGAACCAGAATGACTTTTGATTACCCTGAAAAAAGGGGATTTGGTGACTCTGCATCTGTGACCCCAATAAAAGGAAACTTTAAGATTGTATATTGAAAGTCCTAGAAACAAGCTATTTCGGTTTATATTTCTTTCTTGGTTTAATAAGAGATTTTATTGGATGACCCGAAACTAGTCATTATTCTAATAGGTTCCAGATTATCCGAGGGTGAGGGGGAGTAAAAATATAATCAGGAGCTAAACTAATTCTAAAACACAAACTGCTTAATAGTATTTTCAAATCCTTCTTGGTCAATCTTTAACATTAATTAGTCACTATTTTGCTTCTAAAATATAAATTGCACTATATTAGTGGTTTAAAACGAACCTCCAGATGAAGAGCAGTAAAGATCTAAATAGTGTAGATTAATGTATCACATATATATAATTCTGCACTATTTAGATCTTTACTGCTCTTCGTCTGGAGATTCAGTGGGTTTTTAACCATTAATGTAGTGCTATTTGTGTTTTTCAGAAGAAAAAGTAATGACTATATATAAATATACATATAGATAGACAAAGGAGCAAAGACAAGGCTGACACCAAAAGCAGTCATAAAGGTTGATTTCCAAAGATTCAAAGTACTGTAAGTATGACTAGCCAAATGTTTTAAAATAAAAATATTTTATAAAGCAACTAAAAAAATCAATGAGCAAAAAGTCAACATGAGACTTTTTTGCCTGTGGTTCCAGCCTCAGGTTCCTGAGCTTTACTGAATTTTCCACTTACATGTTGTTACAGAGTTTCAACAAACTTATATATGACTGGGATAGCCTGCCCATATTGGCCAGGAAAGGCCAATATTTGGAAGACAATTGCTTTACAGAAAATACTTGTAAAATCACCACAGTAGGTATTTGATTACTAAAGAAACACACAGATTTTTTCTATTGTAAATGCCAGCATTACAGACACGCACAAAGTATTACACTTAATAAGGGGGGGAGGGGGGGAAATCAAACGTACAAATACAGTGGTACTGCAGAAAATGATCTGGGGATCATAGTGGATCACAAATTGAATATGCGTCAATAGTGTGATACTATTGAGAAAAAAACAAATGTCATTCTGAGATGTATTACTATGCATGTCATATAAGTGATGCAGGAGGAAAATTGTTCTGCTGTACTGAACACTGATGATGTAACAAGAGATTTTGCTTTTAGCTGTTTTGAAAAACCTTGCAGCACCTTGACAGAGACCAGCAGAGAAAAACTGAAAAAAGGGGATTTAAATATCATAGAAATTTCACCTCTCCCCATTGATACAATTAAGGTGGTGACAGTATCAGGACACTTCAATTTGCATAAAACAGCAGTTTGTTTAAAGATTAAGGCTTTAGATAAATAGTAATTAGTAATAGTTTAAAGTTAGAAATCCAAAATGCAATAATCCTCCATGAAAGACACAGGGTTAGGGTATGGAAAATCCCAGCAACTCATAGGGAGGAGATTTGCTATCTAAAAATAGGTCAGAGAGAGGAGCTCTACCCAAGATGGCATCAGAGGGAGGAGCTTAGCTATCTAAAAGTAGGTCTGACATAATAGGAAGGCTCTGGAAATATGCTAATTAGAGGAAGCTGATTGGCTAAGACAGGCTAATGAATTATGTTAATGAAACGACCTTGAGAGAGCAAGTAACATATAAGGCCGACAACTAGCAGGCTGACTGTAGTGAGTTTGAGGCTTTGTGGAAGAATGGAAGCTACCTGAGAAGAAGAATAAGAAGTTCCCAAAAGCAGCTACCTGGAAAAGCAGCAGCAGAATTCTAAAGGTCACCATGGCAATGGCTTTAATAGCAGTGCAATCAGCAGCCCCTCACAGCACTAACAGCCAGCAGCAACTGCTGTTACACCTGAAGCAGCAGTTACGAAAATTCTGGCCTTGACAATCACCATCCTTAACGTCATCATGATGTTCACGATCTGATCAACATGATCAGAAGGACCTTTAAAATGAAACACAGGGAGCTTGGATAGGAGTATATGTCTGATTTTTCCATCTATCATTAAGGAGTGTGTGGGTCTGTCTGTAAATAAAGCTGGATGCCTGTGTTTTGAGTTAAATCTCCCCTACCCATCCTGTGACCACTTGGCCAGTGCTCACAGGATATTAAAAGTTTACATGTTAGATGTTAAATATGGAGATATTAAATGTTAACTATTAAATATTAACTGCCAAATGTTGGTACTGAGTGAATAATCCTCCCTATGTATAATTCTACTGTGTTTTAATACGTTTTATGTATTCATTCTTGCTTCTATTAAATATACAGTAACAACTTTTTTTAAAAAAATAAATAATTCTTATGTTTTCAACAATTTCTGCTTGTATGTGTCAATCATCCTTTATTAATGATCTGGATTATGGGATTAATTGCACCCTCAGCAAGTTTGCAGATGACACTAAAATGGAGGGAGAGGTAGATATGCTGGAGGGTAGGGATAGGGTCCAGAGTGACCTAGACAAATTGGAGGATTGGGCCAAAAGGAATCTGATGCGGTTCAACAAGGACAAGTGCAGAGCCCTGCACTTAGAAAGGACGAAACCCATGCACTGCTACAGGCTGGGGACCAACTGGCTAAGTGGCAGTTCTGCAGAAAAGGACCTGGGGATTATAGTGGACGAGAAGCTGGATATGAGTCAGCAGTGTGCCCTTGTTGCCAAGAAGGCCAACAGCATATTGAGCTCAATTAGTAGGACCATTGCTAGCAGACTGAGGGAAGTGATTATTCCCCTCTATTCAGCATTGGTGAGGCCACACCTGGAGTACTGCATCCAGTTTTGGCCCCCCCACTACAGAAGGGATGTGGACAAATTGGAGAGAGTCCAGCGGAGGGCAACAAAAATGATTAGGGGGCTGTGGCACATGACTTACAAGGAGAGGCTGAGGAAACTGGGGTTATTTAGTCTGCAGAAGAGAGGAGTGAGGGGGGATTTGATAGCAGCCTTCAACTTCCTGAAGGGGGGTTCCAAGGAGGATGGAGCTAGGCGGTTCTCAGTGGTGGCAGATGAAAGAACAAGAAGCAATGGTTGGATATCAGGAAACACTATTTCATTAGGAGGGTGGTGAAGCACTGGAATGGGTTACCTAGGGAGGGGGTGGAATCTCCATCGTTAGAGGTTTTTAAGGCCCGGCTTGACAAAGCCCTGGCTGGGATGATTTAGTTGGTATTGGATTGGACTAGATGACCTCCTAAGGTCTCTTCCAACCCTAATATTCTATGATTCTATGGAAGGCTGTATCCGTGTCCTTTCAGGGGTTAGCAAGACTAACTTGCTCTGGGGAGCCATCTGTGGATCAGAGACAGGCCTCTGGTAACACCCTGGCAATTCCTTTAGGGTGGGCCACAACCTTGTTACCCTTTAGTTAAATTAGAAGCATTATCATAGGCTAATTTAATTTAATTTAAAATTTAGGGTAACAGTTAGGCCTCAGCTGGAGTACTATGTCCACTTTAGGGCACCTCTCTTCAAGAAAGATGTGAACAAATTGAAGAGTGTTCAGAGGAGAGCAACAAAAATAATAGAAGGTTTAGAAAAACCGGACCTAGGAGGAAAAGTTGAAAGAATTAGGCATGTTAAGTCTAGAGAAGAGAAGACTTAAGGAGGACATGACAACAGTCTTCAAATATGTAAAAGGTTGTATATAGAGGATGGTTATCAATTGTTCTCTATGTCCACCAAAAGGTAGGACAAGAACTAATCAGCTTTATCTGCAGTAAGGGAGATTAAGGTTAGATATTAGGAACACATTTTCTAACTCTAAGGCTTGTTAAGCACTGGAACTGGTTATTTAGGGAGGTTGTGGAAGCCCCATAATTGAAGGTTGTTGTTTTTTTAAGAACAGGTAGACAAAACACCCATCAGGGATTGTCTAGGTATACATAATTCTGGACTAGATGACCTCGGAGCTCTTTTAGGTCTGTAATTGAGTAACCAGGGAGGTTGAAGTGTTCTCCGACTGGTTTTTGAATGTCATTAAAAGAAAAGACGCAATTCTTCAACAAAAAAACTTCAAAAACAGACTCCAACGAGAAACTTCAGAACTGGAATTAATTTGCAAACTGGACACCATTAAATTAGGCTTGAATAAAGACTGGGAGTGGATGGGTCAAGACACAAAGTAAAAACTATTTCACCATGCTAACTTTTCCCCAACTGTTACTCACACCTTCTTGTCAACTGTTTGAAATGGATCATCCTGATTATCATTACAAAAGTTTTTTTCTCCTGCTAATAGCCCACCTTAATTGATTAGTCTCGTTAGAGTTGGTACGGCAACACCCATTTTTTCATGTTCTCTGTATATATCTTCCTACTATATTTTCCACTGGATGCATCTGATGAAGTGGGCTTTAGCCCATGAAAGTTTATGCCCAAATAAATTTGTTAGTCTCTAAGGTGATACAAGTACTCCTCATTCTTTTTATTAAAAGTAATTAATTCAGGGAAGAATAAAATGTGATGGCCGGTCAATGAGTGTGATGGAAAGGGTAGCATGATCTATAGGAGAAGACAGTGAAGGCAAAGATAAGCAAGAGCTTCAGGAAAAGGACCTCAAAATTAGAGAAGTTTCAGAATACAGAGGACTGAGTGAGAATTGCAAGGGTGACCATGTGACAACATGTGCTACAAAGAAATTAACCTGGAACCATCCACTTTTCTTTATGTGATCTGAGAGAAAGATGCACTATGATGGAGAGAAATGATGGAGATATACAGTAAGGCTATATACACAGTGAAGGGTTAATCACAAACAAAACTCCTTGAAATTAATCTAATAAGTGAATACAATGCCCTCTATTTATCTTTGGGTTTCTGTAGTGCCAAACAGTAAAGTATCTCAGCATTTCTTAGGTATTAAATCTGTTTGGTGAGGTTCCTAATGTATTTCAGAAATGTTTCTGTTCTCACCTCCTTTGATGCTATCCTTAGGGGAATATGTATATATTAAAGTCATCAACACATATTAATTTGTAGTCTATTCTCAAGTTCACAGATACCACTAGCACAATAGATACAAAATTCTTAAACACGTATATTTATGTACCTGACTTTCAACTGATTCCTACAGAAGCAAATTTACCAATTAACATTAGCCTGTTAACAACTCTCAATTGACCTAACTGTAGTATCCAAGGCATGCAATTCTTTTCAGATAAAGTAAATATGTTAGTCTTCTCACTCACATCTATACACTAGACTAGTCAATAGAGTTCCTATCATGGCCTAGGCCTTCTGAATATAGCTGCTGTCAAATGTATGGAAACTGTTTTAACTAGTCCACCTTTAAAGACACATTGTTTAAAACCAGCATCAAGAAGACTTTTCATAAAACAAATTTCAATTACAAGTAACAATTTTAATGTCTTCTGTAATGAAAAACAACTTAAAATGTTAAGCTGTCAGATGCCAGCATTCAATGAGGTTATTTGCCTCTGCATTACCACTCAGCTGGCTAATTTTGATATGGGATGAAAAACAGCACAAATCTACTGTGTTAAATTTCTGAAATTACCATTAATTTAATGCATTCTCTACTGTAAATTAATTAAAATGCTGCTGCTTCTTCAAGTTGTTCGTTAGTTGGCATACAACTCTTTTTGTACCTGCATTTTCTGAACAACCTATCCTGAAGGACGACCCATCACTCTCACAGATCTTGGGAGATAGGCCAGTCCTTGCTTACAGACAGCCCCCCAACCTGAAGCAAATACTCACCAGCAACCACACGCCACACAACAGAACCACTGACCCAGGAACCTATCCTTGCAACAAAGCCCGTTGCCAACTGTGCCCACATATCTATTCAGGGGACACCATCATAGGGCCTCATCACATCAGCCACACTATCAGAGGCTCGTTCACCTGCACATCTACCAATGTGATATATGCCATCATGTGCCAGCAATGCCCCTCTGCCATGGACATTGGTCAAACTGGACAGTCTCTACGTAAAAGAATAAATGGACACAAATCAGATGTCAAGAATTATAACATTCATAAACCAGTCGGAGAACACTTCAATCTCTCTAGTCATAGAATCATAGAATATCAGGGTTGGAAGGGACCTCAGGAGGTCATCTAGTCCAACCCCCTGCTCAAAAGCAGGACCCATCCCCAATTAAATCATCCCAGCCAGGGCTTTGTCAAGCCTGACCTTAAAAACTTCTAAGGAAGGAGATTCCACCACCTCTCTAGGCAAAGCATTCCAGTGTTTCACCACCCTCCTAGTGAAAAAGTTTTTCCTAAAATCCAACCTAAACCTCCCCCACTGCAACTTGAGACCATTACTCCTTGTCCTGTCCTCTTCCACCACTGAGAATAGTCTAGAACCATCCTCTCTGGAACTACCTCTCAGTAGTTGAAAGCAGCTATCAAATCCCCCCTCATTCTTCTCTTCCGCAGACTAAACAATCCCAGTTCCCTCATCTTCTCCTCATAAGTCAGGTGTTCCAGACCCCTAATCATTTTTGTTGCCCTTCGCTGGACTCTTTCCAATTTATCCACATCCTTCCTGTAGTGTGGGGCCCAAAACTGGACACAGTACTCCAGATGAGGCCTCACCAATGTCAAATAGAGGGGGACAATTACGTCTCTCGATCTGCTCGCTATGCCCCTACTTATACATCCCAAAATGCCATTGGCCTTCTTGGCAACAAGGGCACACTGCTGACTCATATCCAGCTTCTCGTCCACTGTCACCCCTAGGTCCTTTTCCGCAGAACTGCTGCCTAGCCATTCGGTCCCTAGTCTGTAGCTGTGCATTGGGTTCTTCCGTCCTAAGTGCAGGACCCTGCACTTATCCTTATTGAACCTCATCAGATTTCTTTTGGCCCAATCCTCCAATTTGTCTAGGTCCCTCTGTATCCTATCCCTGCCCTCCAGCATATCTATCACTCCTCCCAGTTTAGTATCATCCGCAAATTTGCTGAGAGTGCAATCCACACCATCCTCCAGATCATTTATGAAGATATTGAAGTCCCTCGACTTCTGACCTAAAAGTGGCTATTCTTCAACAAAAAGACTTCAAAAACAGACTGCAACAAGAGACTGATGAATTGGAATTAATTTGCAAATTGGATACAATTAACTTAGGCATGAATAAAGACTGAGAGTGGATGTGTCATTACACAAAGTAAAACTATTTCCCCTTGTTTATTTCCCCCCCCGCTTCCTCAGACATTCTTGTCAATTGCTGGTAATGCCCCACCTTCATTATCACTACAAAAGCTTTCCCCATCCCTCCCTCCCCTGCTGGTAATAGCTCATCTTACCTGATCACTCTTGTTACAGTCTGTATGGTAACACCCATTGTTTCATGTTCTCTGTGTATATAAAATCTGCCCACTTTATTTTCCATTGCACGCATCCGATGAAGTGAGCTGTAGCTCACAAAAGCTCATGCTCAAATAAATTTGTTAGTCTCTAAGGTGCCACAAGTCCTCCTTTTCTTTTTGTGGATACAGACTAACACGGCTGCTACCCTGAAACCTGAACAAACATGGAAACTCCTAAAATGTCATCTTAAATTTCTCTACTTTCAAATCAATATATTGTTTAAAATTACGTTTCTATGCAGCAGTAGCCTTTTTATTTCTTTATTTTTTCACACAGTACAATAAGAATTACTTTAATATAGACTTTCCATGTGGTTTGTTTCTTTTATAATGCCAAATAGGCTAAAACCATGCCATAAGTGTTAATCAACAATCCAAAACAAATTTTGGATATGATCCAATGCCTTTACATGGGGAGCTTTTCCACTGATTTCACGGAATATTGATCAAGCTCTTAAAGACTGCTTTCTGCCCTTATACGTGCATTTGTGCCCTTAAACATCCCATTGCTAGAGGCAGTCCTTAGAAATAAAGTTTATAGTCCTTAGAAATAAAATGGGGAGTTGATGTAAAGACAGAAACAAACTATTTCTACTGTCTGAGCTGTTCTTTTACAATACAGTCCACTTCTTAGTCCTAAGAAGGAAGCACTTTCCATTGCCAACAGTGAACAGCAATTTTCACAGTTGCCATTGCCACCGATGGTTGCATGTGCTGGTTACATCTCTTATGACAAGTGCTCACTTAAAGATTCTAATGCCCATCTCATCCTATTATTCAGGTGAACAACTCCAGAATGGAATTTCAGCTGAGAGCTCTGTGCTTCCGCTATTACTGTGAATCCTAGCATGGGAAAAGATCTTCATGTCTTTTGACAAATTAAAGCCAAATCAGGCACAGCAAATCAAACGTGCCTCTACGACAGTACTACCCATAACAGCTTAGACAATAAGACACCGATTCTGTGTCGCTGGAGGACACAGAAGTATTTATTAAACAGCAGAAAGGTGTTCATATATCATATCACAGCCTCAACCATTTTCTAAATAGGACTAATCAGACAGTTAGGTTTCAGATAAAAGAATGTCCAAACAAGTGGCTGTTGTATATTTGTTTCTCAGCGACTAAAACTGTTTATTTCTAAAGATCTTTGGCACATAGAAATAAAAAAATGTATTATCATTCAAAATGATGTTCATGTAGCAACAAATGGAAAAAACAGTGGGGAGGGAGGGTGAATTAACTTGGTTAATATTTAAACATCTCAATACAATTCAAGAAAGGAAACAAATTATGACTGAATGAATCATCATACATTACTGAAAACAAATATTAGGTATTTGTAGAAGGCTTATCCTTGGTATGTTTAGTTTTAACAATGGAGAAGATAGTCTGAACACAAGAATTTTCATCTCATAAGGTCTCTTACAATTGCTCACAAAAGCAAAGTGAGCCTTTTTAATATTTATGCATTCTTCTAGGAAAACTCTTCTGGTGCCTACTGATGAATAATATCTGCAGCATCCACATAATTCATGATTTTTTAAAAATAAGTTTATCATTTTCTAATTATATTCACAATTCTCTATCAATTAAAGTTAATAACCATGATCAGACATAGCATTTTATTGATCTCATAACTACACATTCAAGAAAAGTATAAGCAAACAGGACACATTATCTGATCCTATCCCCATTTGAGTTAACGGCAAAACTCAAATTTACTTCAAAGGGAGTGGGAACAGGCCCAAGTTGCACCGAGCCACATGCATTGGTGGATTTCCTTTCCCTTACAGTATATTGTGGAAATGCTAAATGAGTGGTTTTCAACTTTTACAGCTAAATCATCTACCCTCATTGTCTACAGAAGCAGCTGGGTGAGAGTGGGGTGCACAGGAGGGTTGCCACTGCCTGATACAGAACCAATTTTTGGTCTGTCGCAGGCCAGGTGTACTTTATAGTGTGGTGGATGTTTTAGAATAGGTACTCTGGCTATGGCCTCAAGAAGTTGAAGCGCAATAGTGCTCCAGCCGGAATCCCTACTGCCCTAACATATTCCTATGGGGGTGGGAGCTGGATACGTCATGCCAGCTAGGGACACTGCCACAGATTAGTGCAAAGGGATGGGATCACAGGATTTTTTTTTTTTTAAATAGGAGGGAAGGGACAGAAAGAATCTCACTCCTCCTGAGCTTTCTTTCCAAGGGGGGATCTACACACAAACTTGCACCAAAGTAACACAAACTCTGAATTCAAAACAATTTAACTATTTCAGTCCAACCAAGCCTGCATGTGGACATTCATATCTTGCAGAAACCAGTTTGAGCCAAACTGACTTAATCGGAAGTACATGTGGCCACACACAGGTTTGCGCTAAAACAACTAAAAGCAGGTTTAGGACACTGATTTACTTCAATGCCTGAGAGTTTGTGGGTTGACCAGCCTTTAGGCACTTCATCATGATCACTTTAGTCAATCATAAGTCCTGAAGAGCAACAGCATCTTCCTTCTGAGCTCAAGTGAGTCACTTCAGTGACTCATCTGGTCTCTGGCTCTGATAAAAAGTGGCTTCACCTTCACCAGAGACCAGGTCTGACACACATTAGAAGAGAAAAGTAACATGTCACCATGCTATCAGTCCCAACCACAAAAAACAAGGGTAAGCATTGCCAGCACAGAAGCTAAAGTACATGTCAGTTTTTCAGGTCATTGGACTGCTGCCCACTTAGAGCAGAGGGGAATGAAAATTAATAGCTCTCCTGAGGGAAAATATACAAATAAAGCCAGGGAAATGTATATGAATCAGCCTATAAAATAACAATAGTTCTTACAGTGTTAGTTTGACCTGACATTTCAGTTTCCTTTCAATACACCCTGTGCTGCAAAATGTCTTGGATTGAATTTCAAAAGGCAGGTTTTATTAGGTTTCCCTCACTTACAAAGACTTGCTGTCACTTCTTAGTAGCTTTATAATGTTTCTCTTGAAGAAGGCAGTCATTTAGTTGCCAGATCACGCTAATGCTAGCTGGTTTAGAAATCATTATAATTTTAATTGTTGATGCTACAGGAGGGAAAACAATTTTACAACAATGTATTAATTAAAAACAAGTACCAACAGCCTTAATCACACTGTCACTAGGATATGGGTGTTCTATGCTATATTCATGCTATTCCTTCTCAAGCATCTATCAAGAGACTATGCCTGGAAACTGACCAGCTGCTAGGTCCTATCTGTTTTAGAATCATAGAATCATAGAATCATAGAATATCAGGGTTGGAAGGGACCCCTGAAGGTCATCTAGTCCAACCCCCTGCTCGAAGCAGGACCAATTCCCAGTTAAATCATCCAATTATCCATTAGGTCTAACAATATTCATCCCACAATTACATAAATAATTTAAGGTTATCCAGTTTCTAATTGCATTTTTAAAAACACTGAAACACTAAACCATATGCCTTTTAAATGTTTAATTTGCAACTATCTGTTAAAATATTTTTCCACACACAATGTTATCGAGTATGTGTGGTTTCGTTTATCCAGTAGCAATTCTATCTGAGCATAGTTGGACTTGCCTTGCCGTGCCTTCAATTTTTTGCCTCCTGCTATAAAAAGAAGCAAACACTAGAATATACAGAGTACATGATCCTATTGGAGTATGAAAATGGTGCAGAAATGCTCTCTCCAAAGACCTGAAGATGTTTTACAAGGGTGACCAGATAGCAAGTGTGAAAAATCGAGATCAGGGTAGAGGGTAATAGGTGCCAAGGTAAGAAAAAAGCCCCGAATATCAGGACTTTCCCTATAAAATCAGGACATCTGGTCACCCTGTTTGACTTCAAACTACACCATTACTTTTCTCAAAATATCTGGCCACCCTATAACTATACTCTTTCATGCTATAAGTGCTGTGTTTCTCTACCCCATTAGTTGAGTTCCATGTGGTTTTAGAGAGGCCTGGGGAAATAGCAAGTGAATATTCTTTTTGGGAGTGGTGCCACTATTACCAGCTTCAGGGGAAACAAGTTGTGTGAGGGCTCTGGCTACATTAAAGAATTGTTTGGATTTTTAGGACAAAGTGGTTCCATCTCCTTTATTTGGATACCTCTGATGCTACAGTACAAAAGACCTAACAGCATCTCCTTGATCATGGCCTGATGTCTGAGGTATCTGCCGAGTGTGAGTCCTGTACATCCCAAGCAACCAGGGACGTGGTGGAGTGCTCTGAAGGAAGCCCGGTGCTCCTGTGGAGGTCAGTCAGTCTGTGTTTGTAGGCCTTATGTTACACTACAATCAATGTCCCTTTGCCAGCATTTGTAGCTGTGTTCAGGATCTCAGCAGGGCCTCATTCTCATCTCTTCTCCGAGGTAAGCAATGTGAAAGTGACAGGGCTTTAGAGGGAGGAATAAAATAGGTAGATTGGGAACCACAAAGGAAACTCCCAACCTCCTAAGAGGAAATGTTCTTGAATTTGTTCAGCCATTCCTCTGCTCTGGATGTACTAAAACAAAGTATTACAGAAGGACACCTACCTTATTTCAATCATTGTGAGCGTTCCTACCCTATGTCAGCCGATTTGGGCTTCCCTGCTACAGTTGGCACTTCCTGTCATGCAGACAGTCAAACTTGCAAGCTGAATGTTCTACCTGTGACTGACGAGACAGTTTCCAGCAGGTTGGATTTTCTCTACAGCTGTCTTCACCTCTCACCTGTTTTTCTTCTCTTCAGTTCTCCAGTGTTTGTTTATTTTCTTAACCCACTGAATTGACTACCTCTTTCCTTCTCCCATTCCTTTCTCCCCTTCCTCCTTTTTTTTCCTGTACATGTTCTCTCCTCGCTTTGCATTGAACTACACGAGCCCAAGAATTTCATTCTTTATTTCTAAGAGAACTATTTATCATTGGAACTTTTATTCTGTCCTCTTTAAGCAGTGTGCTCTTAAGGCCCCTTCTTGAATTAATCCTGGGGTAGCTTCTTTACTGCTGATGAACTGGTCACAGTCCTAGACAGCTCACCCTGGGATACTGGTTGACTGACTTGATTGATAAAAATTGTGTTGTGTCTTGGCTAAGGCCAAGAGAGGCCATAAAGAGATGAGTGGAGAACAAGACAGCTAGCTCCTTGCTTTGATGGTCTGTTTCCAAGGCAGGCATCTACATTTGTTTCAATGAAAGAGGCTAACAACTGAAGAATCTCCATGCAGTAGTGGATGCTGCTGTGTAGTGATGCTCCTGTCCTGCTTTCAAAACCCGATCAGCCTTCCTCAGACTGAACGTTCTGTCAACCCCAGTATCACTGCAGTGCCCTCACTAATAAGATTTAAATCACTACTGGTGACTTGTGAAGCCTCTTCAGTCACATCAGGCCAAATTCCACCTACACATGCACAGTTGAAACATGAAGCATGGTTGAACCCACACGACTGAAAAGATAATTTGACCCAGTATTTTTAAACAAGATAGCTTCCCTCATCCCATACACATACTTTTAAAGTTATAGTTAAAGCTTTCCAAAGCCCTGAAACTACTTTCAATCATATTTTTGAATTATATTATTTCTGAACACAGACTGACCGTCAGATCAAAATGTGTGACACACCATACTGTGAATGTGAAAGGGGACATAAAACTGATTTGGACAATTGAGAGGAAGGATAAAGAGCAGTCACTGAATTGGCATACTGCCCAGTTTATACCTTCTCAGGGGAAGTCTCTCCCCTATAAGTTTAATCAGCTTTATAAACAGTATGTGTCTCAGCACATGAGTCTTCTACTTAGAAAATGCAAACATTGAACTCAAAGTGCAGGGTATAGATTCACCTTTCAAATAATCAAGATTTGTTTAATCATGAATACACAGTGTTTGACTGTGAGCTATGGTAAGGTCACAAAACTCAGACTGATCGGGACAGTAGCTGATGTCAAAGCAGGTTTTAGGAGGAGGAAATTGAAAAAAAAAAGTACTCCTTAATCTAGCAACTCACATGCTATCAGAAACCATTACTGAATTCATTTGCAGAAAACTTTGCTATCAATAAATACTACTTGATCACATGCAGCAGTTCAAATTAATACTACCAAAACATTTCTTTATTAATAACATTTTGACATCCTAGAATGGAAGACACTGCAGATGTGCAAATACTTAACATATTAATGAATTTAGGTTCAAGCCACCCCTATGAAGTAGGACATTTTTATCCCTAATTAAATACAGGGAAACTGAGACAAAAAGAAGTTAAGGGATTTAACCAAAGTTGCATAGAGGACAGTCCTCCACCAGTAATATATATAGCTGGTGTTACTTTCCCAATACTGTGGAGATGAGTGAAACTGTCTGGGAGGAAATAAATTGTGAATGAAAAATGTGAAAGAAAATTGGAGTTCTTGAAGAAAAGTTTATTAGATGGCCACGGTCCAGAGAGGACATCTTTGGCTAAAAACCCATCCTGGTACAGTGGCAAATTGAAGGCAGCAATAAGAAATAAAAAGGCAATATAAAACAAATGTAAAAAAGAGGAGGTAGATAGCAATCGGAATAAATTAGAAGGTATGACATATAGAAAATTGATTAAAATGACTGGAGATAATATAGACTCCAGGAAACGTACCTCAAAGAGAACAATGGCTGGGCTATTAGTTGGGAAAGGCCTATCTGCATTCCTCCAGCCAGGCCATTGGGGTTCTTTTTCTGAGTCTGGAGCCTAACATCTAAAAGGACATTAAGCCATAGAAATCCTTGCCTGGAGAGGAAGGGGGCATCTCAGACAGATGCAGAGATGGCATCAGGTTGTCAGTCTAAGGTGGAGAACATTTGTAACATTATCTGATTAAAATATGACCGTGCAAATCATTGTTGCTACCACTGTTATATAACTGCAATGAATCTTATACAAAGTGTGCCAAGGAGGTGTCAATAGAAAAGGTTAAGCGGCTTGCAGGCTAAATGGCCCAGAGTCAACCTTTAGAGACATGTTAGAAAAGTATGTGAATGGTAATTAGGGTCACTGCATGCTAGATAGGCTAGAACTTTGAAATGCAAACCTGTATTGTTAGAGAATTAGAGGTGATACTAACTGTATGTGTTAACTTATATCTTGTTAGATATTAGCCAAGTAAACAGACAGTTACTGTCTGTCACTATAGCTATTGATTCAGAGATCAAAAAGTAATATTAACATTTACATGAACTGTACACATAGTAATATCACTGTATCCATCTCTCTTTGAAATGTAGAGCCTGTGAATGGTGGAAAAACAGGCAATTGCCTTATGTTAATCCATGTAGCTAATTACCGGTGATGCTTAGGAAACAGGTCTACTTCAAAGTCTCCATGATTACCTATTGTTCACCTAAGGATTCTGACCTGTCAAGAGGAGGTCTCGAACTGTATAAAAACCCCTTGGGTCGTGATCCTTTTTATCTCAGATCTGCTTAATGCTTCATGCTGGGGAAGCTTAAGTTATAAGGCTGAGATCTCCAGTCCTGACTGGATCACCTTGAATATGGACATTGGAGTATAATTTATGGACTAATTCTGAAAGAACCCTTTGCAACTACAAAGCTCACCATCTCTACTATGAATCTAATCTCAAGAACTGTACTCATGTCTGTACGTATTGTGATCTTTTAACCAATACTCTCTCTCTCTTTTCTTTTTTAATACATTTTAGTTTAGTTAATAAGAATTGGCTGTAAGCATGTATTTGGGTAAAATCTGGAATACTCATTAACCTGGCAGGTATTATGTCCAATACTTTGGGATTAGTAGAATTTTCTTATATGATGAATAAGATTTTCAGTAATCCTCATCATATTTGAGTTTGGTGTCTGGATGGAGGCCTGAGGCTGGGTTACTTTAAGGGAACTGTGTTGTTGGCTTCTGGGTAACCGGTGAGGTATTACAGAAACCGTTTTGTGCTGGCTTGGTTAATCTAAGTATTGGAATATTCATCAGCTTTGGGGATTGTCTGCCTCATTCTTTGCAGTTCACCCTAATTGAGTGACCTCAATGCGGCTCCCCTGGGACTCCGATCACAACTTGTAGGATGTGTCTGAGCCAGCTAGGCTTGCCTAAGTTATGGGGGAATTGATAGGGTCTGCATCTTGGCTAAAGATTTACAGCCCTTTTATGGTCCTAACTCTTTTCCCTGCTTGCCATATACCTTTGGGCACATAGACAATAAGTTTATTGGAAGGAGCTATTTTGAATCACGTTAATCAGCCACTGGTCACAGGCTCCCAGAGCGAAGTGTCTTGCAGGTACCAATTACAGTTGGGCCTTCCAAGTTAAGATGACTGGAAATGGGATCTGCCACTCCGAGATCCAGGCTAAGAGTGGTAGAACCATGGAGTTCCACCTGGAAAGAGATGTATCTGTCCACTGAGTGTGTGTGCCCATGTGAGGGACTGCAAGACATTCTATGGCATTGCTCAGCCTGTACCCATGCCAGGACGAAGGGATTACAGTTTTGAAGCTTAGTGATCAAGTCTAAAGTGGGGTGAGCCTCAGAGCTCCACTCTGGGAGAAGGGCAGGTAGAGGCCTGTCACGTGGAAAGAGCACCTATGGGAAGATCACCGGTGCAGCTCACCTCTGAACCAGCACATCAGTCAACATGTTTTTATGGAAAATAGGTCTTGTCAAGCACCCTGATTTCATTCTTTGATGAGATTACAAGTTTGGTTGATAAAAGTAACTGCATAGACAGAACAGACTTTTGTAAGGCATTTTATTTAGTAGTGCACAACATTCTAATTAAAAAAATTAGCACTATACAAATCAATAAATACCTGTTAAATGGATTAAGGGCTGTCTAACTGACAGATGTCAAAAAGTAGTTCTCAGCAGTGAACCATCATCCAGTGAGGGATATGGAGTTCTGCAAGGACTGGTATTAAGCCTCAGGCTATTCAACATTTTCATCAGTGATCCAGAATTAAATATAAAATGCTGCTTATAAAATTTGCAGGTGACGCAAAGATTGGCGGAGTGGAAAATATTGATGAGGACAGAACAGTGATGCAGAGATCTGGATTGCTTGGTAAACTAGGCCCATTCAAACAACATGTGTTTTAAGACAGCCAAATACAAAGTTATACATCTAGGAACAAGGAACCCGGACACATTAAAGAATGGAGGACTGTATCCTGCAAAGCAGTGATTCTAGAAAGGAATTATGGAACATAGCGGCCAAGCAACTCAACATGAGCAATGCTGTAGAAGAGTATGAAGGTGATGGAGGAGACCAATTCTACACATTTTAAAAAGCACGTTGAAAGATTTGAGAGGGTGCAGCAAAGAGCCACAAAATGATGTGAGGGATGGAGAAAATGCCTTACAGTGAGAGATTTAAAGAGCTTATCTGTTTAGTGTATCAAAAAAGAAGACTGAGCAGTGATTTGAAGTCAGTGCATAAGTACCTTCGTGGAGAGAAATACTGGGTACAGGGCTGGATTACCCAGTAGGCAGACTAAGCATGTGTTTAGGGCACCACCAAAGCAGGGAGCACCAAAAAAAATGAGATTTTTTTTTGAAAAAAATTGATATTTGATATTTCCAAAAAAAGCATTGAAGTAGTCATCATGGGAAAAATCAGAACTTTGTTAGACTTCCTTACACTCCACTACAGATTCTTCCCCCATTTTTCTGTTCTCTTTTTATTACTTATCCCCACCTAAACCAGGGGGGCATCCTACTAACGTAGATCGAAATAATGCGAAGAAATCAGATACTGTCATGTATTGCAATAAATTTATGTTTTATTATTGATATATTCTTCTGAGTTATACGTACTTGATTCAATTTTTCTCTTTCATATATATATATATATATATATATATATATATATACACACACACACACACACACACACACACACAAAAATAGTGTACGTTGAGTAATTTTTTTTTTTTTAAGTTCAAATAACTGAGATAAGGGGCAGGATGAAACGTAACCAACTGAGTGGAGCACAGAAACGTAAACTGGCAGAAGAAAAGAAACAAAAAACAGCAAAATTTTTCAAAGCTGACATCATTTTTCAAAGCGAATCCATCAGAAGCAACATCTTCTTTCAGTAGCACAGACATCGTTCTAAAACCTCTAGGTGTTTCAGAGACTGACCCTTCTTCTACTGGTGAAGCAAACACCATTCCAGAATATGTGGATGTGTCAGAGACTGTAACTGATCATCCTACTCCTGGTGGTAAAACAGACATTGTTCTAGAAAGTGTGTATGTGTCAGAGATTAAACCTGCTCAAGCTGTAAATAATAGGAGAAAAGATCCTGGTATGTCGGTTGATTTCAGTACCGATGATGTAGCTTACTGGATAGATCGTGGACCAAATGACTGTCAACACCACACTGGGCCATTTGAAAAATCACATCAGACTTTTACCAATGGCAAACAAACAAGATATTGTCCACAAAAAAATATTTTTTGGCATGAAAGCGAATGGTGAGAAATACACCTGAGAATGGCTACTGTATTCACCATCAACAGGGTCTGTGTACTGTTTTGTTTGCAAACTTTTTGCATATAAACCTTCAACATCCCGGTTTGCTGCAAATGGATTTAGTGACTGGCGGAATACTGTTTTAATTGAACAACACGAAAATAGCACTACTCACAGGGATTCAATGTTGACATATTTAAATCGAAGACAGGGCTTTGGATTGACACAAAAATTGGAAGAACAACTTAAAGGGGAGCGTGAATACTGGCAACATGTCTTGCAGGGTGTTATAGCTGTTATTCAAACATTAGCTGAATGTGGTCTGCCTTTCCGGGGATCAAATGACACATTTGGATCATTGCAGAATGGAAATTTCTTGGGATTGTTGGAGCTTGTGGCTCAGTTTGACCCATTTTTAGCAGGCCATATCTCAAAATGTGGGAATCCTGGCAAAGGTAACCCATCATACTTATCCAAGACAATATGTGATGAACCCATTGGTCTGAATGAGTGACAAAGTTCGTTCAGCTATTGTGGATGAAATAAGTACTGCTGGGTACTTCAGTTTATCTGTAAATTCTACACCTGATCTTTCACATATTGATCAATTGAGTATTGTACTATGATATGTGTCTCCCACAGATGGAAAACCAGTTGAACAATTTATAACATTCCTCAATTTGAAAAGCCACACTGGTGAAGAAATGGCAAATCAAGTACTGCATTATCAGTGCCAAGTTTGCAAAATAGATTTCTCAAAGTGCAGAGGTCAATCTTATGACAACACTGCCAACATGTCAGGGTGTTATCAAGGAATGCAGAAGAAGCTTTTAGAACAGAACAAATATGCCATATTCATACCATGCGCTGCACACTCTCTCAATCTTGTTGGCCGCAGTGCTGTTGATTGTTGTCCGGTGGCAATAAATTTTTTCTGCCTCAACACACCAATGGGCAGTTCTTAAAACATATTTGGGCCATGATCGTGTGTTGAAATCTCCTTCTAATACTCGGTGGGAGGCACATGCAGTGGAAACAAGTGCAATTCTGGAGTCCTACTCAAAGATTATGGATGCATTAGAAAGTATAGCTGAAGAACAATCAGAAAAGGGAGAAACTATACAAGAGGCAGAAAACATTGCAAACAAGATGCAAGAACTAGAGTTTGTATTCATGTTGACTGTATGGAATGAAATTTTACCACACAAGTCAAGCTCTCAAAGAAAAAGAATTGGATTTGAAAACATGTGCAGACTTCTGTCAATCATTAGCAGACCACTTTACACACTTTGAAGAATGATTTTGAAAGATTTGAAGAGATATCAAAAGATATCTTGCCTGATACTAACTACACAGAAGCCCAGTCCCGCAAGCGAATCAGGAAAAAACAAGCAAATGAAAGCAGTGCAACAGAAACAGCATTGAATCCTAAAGACAAATTTCGTGTATCTACTTACTATGCTATAATTGATACACTTGAAGCTTATCTGAAGAGGAGAGGTGAAGCGTACAAAGAAGTATCAAGTAGATTTCCTTTTCTAAATGATATGGACTTATCGGACGAACAATATTCACAAGGTTTCCAAAAGTAAGTTGACTCATACCCTGTTGACTTGAGCATGACTCTCTTTGGAGAAGTATGGCAGTTCTACTGTTATATGCGTGCAAAGTTTAATGAAACAGGAAAAATGAAATTCAGTCACATTGATCTTCATGACACAATATTGAAAGATGGAATACACTGTGTATTTCCAAATGTAGAGATCGCACTACATATTTTTCTAACATTGATGATTACTAACTGCTCCGCAAAAAGCTCTTTTTCTCAGCTGAAAAGAATAAAAAACCCTCAGAGAACAACAATGTGTCAGGACAGACTTGATTCACTTTCCCTATCGTGTATGAAAGCGGACATGCTTTGTCGAGTCAGCTTTTCTGAACTTATCCAGAATTTTGCAATCAGAAAATCTAGAAAGAAGCTATTTTAATATCAGCATACATGTAAGTTGTGTGTCATTTCGAAAAATAAAATTTTATTTTATGGTATAGTATTGTTTTTATTTTGAATTACATATGGGGGGGCACCATAATCTTTTCAGTGCTTAGGGCCTCTAAAGATCTTAATCTGGCCCTGACTGGATACGAAAAGGCTCTTCAATCTATCAGAGAAAGCCATAACAAGAATCACTGGCTGGAAGTTGAAGCCAGAGAAACTCAAATTAGAAATTAGGCACATTTTTTTAAAAACCGTGAGAGTGATTAAGCACTACAACAAACTACCAAGGGAATTGGTGGATTTTCCATTTCTTCTTGCCTTCAAATCAAGACTGGATGCCTTTCTGGAAGAAATGGTTTTGACAAACACAAGTCATTGGGCTCAACACATGGCAACTGGGTGAAATGTAATGGCCTGTGATATTCAGGATATCAGACTAAATTATTTAATGGTCCCTTCTCTCCTT
Organism: Eretmochelys imbricata; assembly: GCF_965152235.1. Lineage (NCBI taxonomy): Eukaryota > Metazoa > Chordata > Testudines > Cheloniidae > Eretmochelys > Eretmochelys imbricata. Next base: position 150,707,012 of record NC_135572.1, read on the forward strand.
AAACTCTATAAATTGCACTGCAAGTGTGTGGCAGAGCTAGAGAACAAAACACAGACTCCCATCCCTCTGCTTTAACTGCAAGACTGCTTTCCACCTCTTAGCTCAGAAAAAGAGAGTGCACTATAGAACACAATACAGCAGAAATGGATCAATGCAAATGCTAGTGGCTGCATTTTAATCACAAGAACCAAAGATTCCAGGATTTATTTTCAGAATACATCAGTGACTGTCCATTTGGGGCATTTGTGTTGGAGGGACATTATGTTAAGCAGGTGAATCAATTTCATTAGTAAATTGTTAAGTTCTAGGTGTATAAAGAAGGCTATTAGAGAACAGAGTGCTGTGACACAAAGGCCCTAACTAGTGAATGTTTATTCAAAGATTTATTTTTTTCAGGGGTTCCGAGATTTCCCCTCCCACCTCCATGTTTTGGGGGAAAAGGAACTTTTTAAAAGAAAACGTTAAGATTTATATTAGTCTGGATTTACGAAGGTCAGTTTTGATATGAAGCAAATCTGACAATATATCACAACAGAGATCTAATTACTTGCACTAAAAAAGGAAATCGTGTTACTTACAATACAAAGCCACATGTATGCAACTTGATTAGATAGATAGACCAACCCTAACCAGACATCTGGACTTTGTGGAAGCATCAGATAATAGACTAGGGTGACCAGTCAGCAAATGTGAAAAATCAGGACAGCGGATGGGGGGTAATAGAAGCCTATATAAGAAAAAGACCCAAAAAAATGTCCTTATAAAATCAGGACATCTGGTCACCCTATAATAGACACAAAATTGAATCCACGTCACAGCTCCAGTCCTTCCCTTCTTTTATGTCCACGACTTTTGCCCTGTTCACTATTCAAACCACAGACTTTTCTTATATACACATATATATATATATATATATATATAAAAACCTACCACCACTACCAATGATACAAAGACAACAGGAGAATTTTGTTCATTCAGATTCAACAAATATTACAGTGGCCTGTTGTGAGCTACGAATAGCTAAAAAATCAAATTTCAACAGCAACTGTGTCAAGCTGCATTCCAAACTCAGTTTACCACTGCAGTGAATACCTAGACATTTATCTTCCCTAGCTAGGTTAATCTTGTGTTCCATAATTATCATGACTGTCATAAACACTTTGAATTCTGTTCCTGCAGTTTAGAATGCTGCCATTTTTTGGTGAAACTGAGCATAAAGAAGCACTTCTTGTGTCTAGCTGAATGTCAGCAAGCAAGGATTAAAAATATCTTGCACTTGAGATTGTGCTTCACTATAGAGTTTTGCAAAGCTCAGCAGCTTTGGTTTGGAGCTGGTTCTGTTCATCTTTATCTAGAGCTGTAACCCTTACAACTTGCAAATGATCTTAGTTGATTAGATAAAGTTGCCTCAGTAGTTACAGTATCCCCAGTGGGAAAAGAGTGAAGAGTACTGTGAATATTGGGGTAGCCAGGCCCACCGACGGGGGGAGGGCAAACGGAGCAATTGCATAGGGGCCCAGGTATCCAATTGCTCAGCTAGCAGGAGTGGTGGCCCGAAGCCCTGAACTCTTTTAAATCACCCAGGCAGGCTGCAGGGCTCCTAGAGGCATGCGGGTGGCACCAGCGGCAGCAAAGGCAGCCGGTTGGGCACGTGGAAGCCCTGGCCATGCCAGAAGAGCACGCCCAGCAGTGCAACTGGCAGCTCCCAGCAGCTCAGCCCATTCACAATTCTGCCCTGGAGGCCGGAATTGCTATTAGCAGGCCTGAGGGTAGCCTTATCCAGGGCAAAACTGACAGGTGTTTATGGGTGACCTCTGCATTTATATATGTATTTATGTTATTTGCAGGATGTGCCTATTACAAGCCTCTAAATGCATTTACAGAAAAACAGCCAAACGGTATTAGGGAATGCACACAAAATACTGTTCTGTAGCTAAACCAACCCCTTCGTAATCCAACTCAGCGGGAGCCTGGGTGGCCAGATACAGCAAGGCCTCAACTACACCTGAGGGCCAAAAGGCTCTGTTTGCACAAGAAGAAAAGGGGGGCAAATCCAGGAATCAAGGGGCCCACTATGAGAATGCCCTGACCCCCACCTCCCAGATATACAGGAGATGGAAGTATCTAGGATTACATGCTTGATTGTCCCAAGTGATCCCAGGTGTCAGAGTAAGAAACTAAGAGAGAGGAGGTCCATCATTCACACAGGTCACAATCATAGAACAAACTCAGGTCTTTGTCATTCCGTGGAGGTGGTAGAGGGCTCTGCCTTCCCTGCAGCCACTAGATCTCTCAGAACCCAGTTTAACCTGACTCTACTTTTTACTCACAAAACCAACAAACAAATATGAAGTGGACATAACAACTAAGTGGGAGTAGCTCCCAAACTTATTTTTTCTCCCTAACAAGGACGTTTGTTTTTTTTTTTAATTAAAGGACATGACGGAGTCAGTTCTTGGTTCCACTATAAATTTCTTGTGTGACCATTATGTGCCCTTAACCACTCTGTACACCTCCGTTTTCCCACCTATAAAATGAGAATGACAACTTATCTACCTGACAGGGATGATTTAAGACTAAATGTATTCATGTTTGTAAACCCTACTAAGACCTCTGGATGGAAAGCCCCCCACTGCTTCTGCTGAGTATGATTATGACTGTTTAGAAGGAGGGAATGTGTGTGTGTGTGTGTTTGTCCTACTGTCTTGGATTTCCCTCTCTCAGAATTTCCAAAACCTTCCAAAATCACATTACTCAAAGCCACATTGTATTGGTGTACCCAATCTATCCAAGCTTCCTGAAACTTTTCAGAGAGGAAAATGAATGAATTTGAAATTACGAAGGGGGAGAAGAGGGATCTGTGTTTTTCAATAAATGTTGCCAAAAATAAACTGATTATTCCCTTCTCCCCACAGAACACGGTCTTTCATTCACATTCCTCCTCAGGGGGAAGGGGAGAAGGGCAGAGTTGTCATTAACCCACCTGCAGCATAATATGCAAGAGTTATTTCATTGGAAAGGGAAAAAAATGGAATGGCATGAAGTCACCTTTGGCTTCCGCTGCAGGAGTGGCAATATGCCAAACTTAAATGGAAACACAGAGCCACAATCATCATTAGCATTAACAATGACAGAGTAAGCTGAGAAAATATGCCACAATTACCCACCACTTTCCCAGCTGTACTGGAAACATCTGAGCTGAGGAAGAAGGGGAGATGTCCTCCAAATGTGGAAATAAATTAAAGTGCACAGGCAAGCAGAAAGTTTACAAGAGGAATCTTTTTACCTCTGCAGAAGCCTTCAAAACAATCCCCCACACAATCAAACAAATGCTTTTGTGTGTGAAAACATGTATATGAGTATAAAGAAAAGCTGAAAGGAACCTTGCAGGGGCAAATCACACAGTACGATGAACTTAACTTTGTTGGAGAATGCTACAAAAAGTAGTAATTCTAACTATGATGGCAACAGCTGCTGGGAAGCCTGATGATGAGGTGGAGAAGGTATTTGAAAAGAAAGAGGCAATAATAGCCAATGAAAGGAAGGCTAAGTATATGCATGGTAAGTAAAAAATAAGTCATCCACTACAAGGTGATCAATAACAAGGTGGGTAGACAAGTAGACACTGGGCAATGTAACATAACAGAAAACATTCCCAAAGCTGTTGAATGATTTAAAAAAAAATCAAGGGCATGTAATTCATATCCACCATATATTCTACAGCTTAACAATATCAGACAGGGAGAGTCAATGTGATCCATACAGTTCAAAGTGGCAGCAATGTACCTGCCCTGTGTTTTTTTGCACTGCTTGAATCTAATCATGCTCAACTTCAGACAGGATGACAGCAGCATGCAAAATAGACTGTTGTGATACCTAAGATATGTATGTCATTCCAGCCTTTCTTTGAGAGCTGCAGCAGCCAAAACACTTTGCCTTGCAGCTCTGGAAAAAAGATACCCAGTTATTTCAATAGGTCTGACCAGTCACCCTGAATCAGAATACCAGCTGCACACCCCAAGAAAGGGTGGAAACATGACACAGACAAGGAAGGGGGGGAAAGAGGAAGTGAAATCAGATGAAAGCGAAAGAAACAATGAAGAAAACAGATGGGAAAAAAGAAAGCACAACAGAGTCTACAAAAAAAAGAGAGAGATGAGTGGAGGGAACAGAAAAAAGAAAAAAAGATGAACAAAGAAAGGGAGACAGAGTGTATTAGATTTTTTGATATTGAGTAAAAAAATTGAATGCCAAAATATTACAATAAATGAACATACATATAATGTTAAGTTTTATGTGAAAATATTTTATGAGCCCTGCCATCTCCCCTTTTAGCTAAAGTATTAGCAAAGTTAAGCAAGGGAATTTGTTCATTTTTTAACTTCGTTAATTGCTGTCAAGCTGACAGCCAGTATTGTGAATAGAAGCCTCCCTTCAGTAACGGGATGGAGAAATGGTTAAAAACGTTATGAAATAACTAGCTCTCTGGGGAAGTTTCTTCCTAACCACCTTCAGTTTGAGGTTGGCCTGTGTCTTGAAGCACAAGGGTTCATAAAATCCCTTCCATTTTCTCCCTATAATTTGTAATTGTGGATGTGCTTATTATCTACAAAAATGTCAAATACGTCTTTATATCCTTTCTTGATCCCAATAATATCTAGTGGCAGTGAGTTCCACTGGTTAATTATACATTGTGTAAATAATGTTTTTTTCTTTGACCAGTTTTTAATATATTGCTTTTCAATTTTATTCAGTGTCTCATTCTTCTTTTATTAATCAAAAAAGATAAATAGGAACTCCACATTTGCCTTCTCTATACCATTCTTCTCAATCTAGCTTCAGCTGGAAATTTTCCAAGACTCTAATTATTTCCATTTTCCATTTCTGTGCCCCTTCTATAGCCTCTTTGAGATAAGGTGAGCAAAAATGAACATTCTATTCCAGGTACTGGCATACTATTGATTTTTATAATGACATTATTCTCTTTTCAGTATTATTTTCTATTCCACTCCTTCTGCACCCGAACATTTTCACACTGAGCAGAGGTTTTAATTGAGCTGCCCACAGCTATGCGTATGTCTTTTTCTTGAGCGGCTACAGTTAATTTATAACCCAGTAACCTGTAAGGGGAAAGCTCTCCAAGTTTGCCAGGCCTCGGGGGTCCAACCAGAGCTTCAAATTCAGTGGAGAGAGGAGCTGAATACTTGAAAAGAGCTATTTTGGAGCTCATAAAAAACCCTGAATAATTCAAAATGTGAAATAGTTAATTGTTTGAGTTGTATGATTTATTCTGTCAACATTTTATCAATAAATACACCCTCTTTTCCCCTCCCTTATTATTCTCATTCCCTCTCACACTAAAGTAACTACCCAAAAAAACAGGTAAATTTGGTGAATTTGTCCTTCCAACGATAACTCATATTCATCTGTATTTTTGTTTCCTTTAGGGATCGGGCCACCTGCAAGTTTTGTAGTTTGCGAGACATAAGGGGTGGAGTACAGGGAAAGGGCAGGGAAGGGTCTCAAGTAGAGGTGGGCAGAATGTTTTGACCAAAACCATTGTTGGTGAAAAATGCAGATTAGGGTTGACCGAAACATTTCACAAGTTCATGTCAAATTTGCAGAACTTTTCTCAGCAGAAAAAAAATCTGAAGTCAAAGCTCTTCTTTTTGACATTTCAAAATTAAACAGTTCAGTGCAAAATAGCTTTTCATTTCAAACTTTCCTCCAATTTTATTCAAAAAATAAAGTGTAAAAAAGCTCCCTTGGCATTGAAAAAAAAAATTCATGTCAGGTCAAACAAAATGATAGCTTGACTCAAAACATTTTTTTTTAATTTTTCAAAACTGCCAGAAAACTGAAAAATCAGTTATTGGAACACCTCTTGCTTTCAGCCAACTGTTATCCATGTAGTCTGTTTGTTCAAGGAGGATTCGGATGCTAACATGAGGTAACTCAGAATGGTTGGCATAGTTGTAGAGTGTCCAGAGAAGCATACTCAGAGGCAGAATCTCTATGCTTGTTACCAGTAGTCTGGGAAGATTATTTATCTTTCCGGGTGGAGGGGGGTTCATGGTGAGCCAGCACAGCAGAAGGTCATAAATCTGTTCTGGAAAGAGCAAGTACTAACAAAGCAACTCGCTACCACCCCATTACAGAGACAATTGAGTCCTGTGGTGTGGGATATTTGGTCCATGCCTAGGAATAGCATTGGCTAGTGCTATGTAACAGACGTGCTTCCAGAGAAACGTATAACTCATCCGTCCTGCTTATAAATGCTATCTGGATATTATGCTCTCTCTCGCTCCTCCAATCATTTTCTTTTAAATTAAGGATTTACCAGTATCTCATGCAAATGCATGGTGGGGCCCCAAATTTCACCATGTGTTGTAGCCCTTTTTTAAAAAAAATCCCATCCATAGATGCTAATTTGCGAATAAACCTGTTTCTCAACTCTACACCTCAATCTCTTTTAGACCCAGATACTAAAAGAAGCACTTCATGAGCAGACACCACTGACTCAACTGAGCTCCTGGTGGGGTCCACCCAATAGAACTAGCTGTAGGATCACCAGTGCATCAAGTTATCATATACATGCACATCACTGTGTTTCAGCATCTCCCCTATTTGTGAACAATTTGCTGCCACGCTATTGCCCCATTCCCTCTTCCATGCATTACAGTTTCTGTACGTTAAAGGGACAGAGCCCCCTAACGCTGTTCTTCAGGAAGAGATGCTATCAGTGCTCAGAAACCCTGAATAGAATAATTGAATAGGTGAATAAGGTGAACAAGGGACCAACTCATTCTAGTAAATATTTTATTCAAGATTTTTCTCTTTCCTCCCCCTTTTGTTCCATCTGCTCTCCCAAGGGTATAAGCTTGAGAACTGTCATGCTAGTTGCTGCGTAAGGTTAACAACATTTGCTATAATATTCAACTTCAGACTTGTGCTATTAAATAGGCTGTAAATAGGATTACAAGGGGCCTGCTCCTGGAGGGCCTGAATTGGTATTTTCTTGCTTTGAGCCGAATGCATCCACCATGAGAACAGCAAGCTAAGAATCATTTAAAATGTATACAAAAAAAGAAAGAGATCATTTTCTCAACATTCATAGAAATGGGCCCCTTTGGTGTGTTCCTTAAAGCAAATTTCCACTTGTATTCTTTCACTTCTATAATTTAATGTTTCAGAAACTCAACTTCCTTCAAGCAATGATTACATAACAAATACAAATAGATTAATTTTAAGTACAGTCCTCCTCCCCCAACCATTAGAAATGTGATGGAGCCCTTCACTACAGGAAACCTAACACCAGCCAAAAAAAGATTAAAAGTTCTATTTTACCTAGACAATAGTGACTAAACCGCTGAACAGCCAATACCTGGTAAACAGTACAGTGTCCAAAAAAAAAAAAAAAAACGATTAAAAATTTCAAAGAACGTTCCTATCCAATGGAAATTCCTAAATCCTAGTAATTAAATGTGTGCTCCCTTACAGACAAACCAGCTTGCCCTGCACTGATGCAGTCAGGTTTTCTCACAACCTCTCACATAGCTTTTACACTCTGCCTACAGTAATGAGACTGCAGACCACCCTATTACTTTACTGCAAGATACAGGACCACTGTGGGGCACTCACAACCTAATCAGCAAATAACTTACATGTGCTAAATACCATCTCAGAGCGCACAAAGAGATACCACAGATCTCATTTGAAAGCACATGACTGCAGTGAAGATTAGCATTTCATTCCAGCACAGAGGGGTGGGTGTGTGTGTGTGTGTGTGTGTGTGTGTCTGTGTCTGTGTCTGTGTGTGTGTGTGTGTAATTTAATGCTTTCAGCTGTAAGGAGAGAAATTAGTGCCAGTTTCCATAAATATCCTTGAACTAGCCTCCCAGAGAAACCGATTAAGACATGAACCCAGTTTCTTCACTAACCAATTCAAGGATCCTCTGTAACACAGAGGCCCGTTGGTGATTCACTACTCTGTGTCAGCACCTCTTGTCATGATATTTATCCAAAAGGTGGCATGTAGTATATCACTGGAAAACTAATAATTCACTGATCATTAATATTCTTGTGGGATGTATGTATGGTAAACCCACAAAGGACTTTATCGATATGTGTTGCAAATGTATTCGGGAAGCAGTGCCTAAACCACACCTGTTCCAGACAGGAATGTGGTTCCACCTGCTTAAGTGTGTCTCTGAGGTAAAGTAGCCAATGTCTGACCAAAGACAAAGAAAGCACACTTACATGCAAGGTAAACAAAACCATTAGGAGAGCAAGTGGGCAGAGATGAATACATAATGTAGACAGGGGACGGAGACTGCCCTTAGGAATCCTTCCTGCCTCTTGAAGTAGGGTCAAAGAACTTTGGGAAGAGAATAAAGCATCTACATCCCAGCAGAAGATTAGCTGATTGTATACAATATTACTGTATTATAAAAGTACATCAAATAAGGTTCATAGAATCATAGAATATCAGGATTGGAAGGAACCTCAGGAGGTCATCTAGTCCAACCCCCTGCTCAAAGCAGGACCAATCCCCAATTTTTGCTCCAAATCCCTAAATGGCCCCTTCAGGGATTGAACTCACAAGCCTGGGTTTAGCAGGCCAATGCTCAAACCACTATGAAAGCCTATGGCATGCTCATGATTAATAGCACTGTGAAATTATGCATTAACACTAACTAGGAATTATGGATAATCACTAGTTATATGCTTTAAAATCTGGGACCAAATACAGGGAAAAACAGATTTTCTCCTAAACAGGAGGGAAGGTAGCTATCTACCAGTCTCAAACAAATTAATCAGCAAGGAATCAAAGCAACAGAAGTCCCTTTACATATGAATCAACAGGAGGATAGGAAGTCAACAGGAAGGGAAGAACAGCAGGAAGCCTTCCTGCCTCGTGTAACTTTGGGAGATATAAGCAGAAATGGAGAGCCATTTTGGAGCGGTCACTTGAGGAATGCAAGTGGCCAGAGCTCTGGAAATCACAGAACATTGGATCTTTCAACCAAGAGGATTGAAATCCCTGGGAACTGAGTTTAGGTGAGAAACTTGTTTAGGCAATGATTGTAAATTGCTGAATTTAAATTTGTCTTAAAAGCGCATTTTTACTTTTGTTTATTTGTAAGCCTTCCTATTTTTATTCCTTATACTTGGTATCACTTTAACCTATGTCCTTTTGTTAAATAAATTTGTTTTGTTGTAAACCAATTCAATGCTATGACTGAAATGAGAGTATTTGTTAAATCCCAGTTAAATTAATGAGCTGCAGTTTATCGTCTCTTTAATGGAGCAGCAAATTTAATAACTTGTGAGTGTTCACTGTGGGGGCTGGACACTGCATGGAGACATCTCCAGGGAACTCAGGAGATGGGGTTCACTGTTTGTTACCAGCAAGGCAAGGTTTGTATTGACAGAGTTCAGAACAGGTTGCTCACAAGGCAGACAAGCTGGTGTGTCAGGGAGTTGTCTTGCAGCTTAGCAGTAGCAGAACTTTCACTTGCTGAGGCTGAGAGGGGTAACACAGTTACGCACAATTCTGGCAACCCCCACAGATTACCATTCCCCTTGCTTCCTTTGCAGGTGGAGGGAATGCTTCCTATTGGTTAGAAAGGGCAACTAGAAGTCTCAAGATTCCACTCTTGATTTCACCACTTGATCTTTCTGTGTGACCTTTTCATCCCCGTACTAAGCCATTTGAAAACTACCTCACAGGTTACTGTTTGAGGGCCAAATTCATCCTTAGGCTGCTGTACAAGTCCAAAGCATGATAATTAATACTAAAGAACAAGGACTCACAACCCTATCCTATTTGTTTCCGCAGAGGTACATGACTCTAGAGAGCTTGTGGTTTGGGTATGTTTCCCCTTGCCCTCACAATGTCCCAGCAATTAAAACAACACCATCGGCATTCTAATAATCCCAGTGAAAAATGTTAATGCCAGCACTGGGCAGGCAGAAAGCAGGCAGGCTTCAGGCCCTCTTCTCAATGCAACCTCCATGCTCGTTTCTCCAACACACTTATTCTATCTTCCTGAAAGCAAAATACAAGGCCCAAAATCTCTTCAAAATTCCCCGCTGCGTGAAAACTGTCACTAAATCCAAATCTCACTTGCCATAGGGCACGTAATACACTCTTGGGGTCTTCAGTCTCCTATTCCTATCATTCCTCATAGTTAGCCAGCTTTCACTGCTCCCCTACTGACCGCAACTAAAATAAACCAATCAACCAACTCCTGAATGGCACATCTTCTCTCCCTTCTCATGTGCGGATAATAGACACAAGAACTCCCAGATTGCTTTTGTTTCCTCCCTAACAGCCTGTCACAAGAAGCCAGAATGTGCTTTGATGCAGGGAGGTACCACAATGATTAGTATCTCAAGCAGTGTAATTAAAAACAAGTTTTATTAAGAATAGAGAAAATCCAATTAAAGCAAAAGAAATAGTCTGCATAAGGTATCCACTCTGAAACGCTGCAGGTACTCATCTATACAGGTACAAGTGATGTGTCCAGGATTAAATCATATTTTGCATTCCAAACTAGTGTGACCTTTCTTTCCTACTTATCTCTTTTTTTCCTCTACCACTTTGACTGGGCAGCCTGGCCTAAATTCCTTCCTGCATCAAGATCTTCTTTGACCAGAAAAGGGCCGAGTAATTGTTACAGGAGATTATCAAGTTTCAGATGCTCCAGCCCAGACCTGAGGTATATTAGAGTAGTTTTATGAGCTGCTCTAATTTACACCAGCTGTCTGTGATGCCCAGGAGACCGTATGCCAGTTAAGCTTAAGCTTAAGCATCCTGCTCCTAACACACTTCTTTATGCCCCTGATGCTACGATGGGGATGACAGCTGATGTATGAACCAGATATGCTGGTTTTATGCCAGTTGAGAACTCCCTCATGCTGGAGAAATTTTCATCTGGTCTGTTAGGGCTAGATTCTGGCCACCTTGTGCTTCCTCCGTGACTCACCGTAGCTGCAACAGAGGGAGAGGATCTGACCCACTGCCTCCAGTTTCAGAGTATAACAGGATGGATTGCCCTACAGGCAGAAAAGCCTGGGGCTAACCAACCCTGATTACATAATGAGACACACTCAATAGGGATCGGGTGCATCCCCTATAAAAAGCAGCTGAAAGCTACTGTGGGGTGGGATGCCCAAGCAGATGAACTAATTAGCATGAACAGGCTCCAGAAGAGAGTCCTGGGATATAGGACTGAAACTACAGGCAGAAGAGGCCTGAGAGTGACCCAACTAGAGGGCAAAATGGATGGATTTGATTTTGGCATTTTAAATTTTACTTTTAAGTTTAGTCTAGCACAATAAACCCAGACCCCAGGAAGTGTGTGGAGTCTGAGTAAGAGGGCCTGGAAGAGAGAGTATAAAGAGCAGGACAGCGCAGAGGCACCCCTGGCCATGAGAGGGCTCATTGGTGGCAGCCAACAAATTTTATGGAGTCATCATTTCCCTTTTCCCCTCATGTCATCTCATTTATCGCCTCCAATCCACTGTAATTTCTGTTATCTCCATGAATGAGTTTCCCCAGAGGGAAGTTTTTCAGTCTCCCTCTCATGTCATGTGTACTGTATGTCTTCCCAAAGTCATTCAGGACTATATTCAGTGCTTTGGATAAACAAACACTGAGGTTTCTGTTTTTCCATGTAAGTTCCTTTGGTAGTGTATGTACATGATTCATGCAGGTCTGTCCCACTTTCACTGCTTGCTTCAAAATAAGCATTCCCCATCCCTCCCAGATCAGTCTGCTCTTTGCTATAGCCTAACCATCATGCGTCTGCATGTTAACTTTCCTGTTGGAGGTGTTAACATCAATTCATCTCCCTGTTTGTCTTGCACCTGAATGTAAAGTGAAAGGCTCATTTAATTCCTATAATTCCTCTCAGCATTAATTTGACTATATTAAATATGATTTATTGAGAGATTAAAGTCAGTCTGTCTGTCACCACCCAAATTGCAATGAATATGAATTCACCAGTGAAAGGAGAGAGGTTAGCAGATGTGCTGGTCTTTGCTGTTTGGGGAAATCCATATGCTCCCTCCGTTCAGAGTAGCTGCTTGATCTTTTGATTTCCCTGTGTAAAGAGGCCTTAGGCCTTGCCGGAGATCGACACTGCTGTGATCGATACAGTGGGGGTGAAGACCCGCTAAAACTGCAGAACACTCTCTGGTTGACTGCGGTACTCCACTGGAATAGAAGTAAGGTAAATCGATGGGAGACCATCTCCTGTCGATGCAGCACAGTGATGACACTGGGATAAATCGACCTAAGCTACGTCGACTCCAGTTACGTTATTCACGTAGCTGGATTAGCGTAATTTAGGTTGATTTAACACGGGAGCATAAACAAGACCTAAGAAAGTTGAGGAGCTAAGGCCCAATTCCAGTTAAGGAGCCCAGAATCACTATAGAGAAGTTTCAGAGTAACAGCCGTGTTAGTCTGTATTCGCAGAAAGAAAAGGAGTACTTGTGGCACCTTAGAGACTAACGAATTTATTTGAGCATGAGCTTTCGTGAGCTACAGCTCACTTCATCAGATGCATAGAGAAGGTGGCAATAAATTCCAGCAGTTCCAACAAACCTTGGACATGCATCTGAACTGTAAGAGGTTTACCTGAACCAAACCTTCAAATTTTCTGAAGTCTCATAAGAGTGATTCAGTCACTACCACCTGGCAGCTCTTCAGTAGCCTCCTTGGAATAAAATGGTGGTCTCTCAGTTCAGTTTCTAGAAGACAGGTAGTCCTATCTCAAACACTGCCTTCACATTTAGCTCCCTTATTTACAGTCTCCTCAGAAAGTTGAATGAGCACAGGGAATGAGCTTCATCCATTGTTTCCTTAAAATGGCCTCTCCAGAAGAAAGCCAAAGGTGGTGGGGATAAACTTTGCAGAGCTGCTGCCCATGTTGTGGATATACAGAGAGATTCCAATTCCAGCACAGAAGAGAGCTGGGTAGCAAAGAGGAAGCTGGTTACAACAGATTCTCAAGTTCCAGCTGCTCCAGCCCAGACCCGATATATGTCAATACACCGCTTTTCATCAGTACTCACATTGGTTAATGAAAAAAAACTCGAAGCCCCACAGTGTTGAGCCCAACACAAAATCCCAGTGAATGTATTAACATAGCCAATGTCAGCACTGATTCATCTCTCCTCAACAGCCTTATTGCACCTTGCATGTTCATACAATCCCTAAGGCAAGGTGTTAATCCACAAACCTGCACTATGAAATGCTTCCTGATAAAAGTGAGATCTCCTCTTATCCAAATTATAACAACAAGCTGTTCTGAGATAGTTTCCTCCTGACTGAACCAACAATACATCCTGAGCTGGCAGATACCATCATAAGGCATGAACCAGCAGTCTTGTTAATTGGTTCCATAATATGACACTCTTACCTTTCCCAAAAAATCTCTCTCTCAGTACTCTGCTTTCAGTTACAGTACAGAATGTGAAGGGTGCTCACCCAGAAATGGCAACAAATACAACACTCTGCATCTTCCCTCTGGGCACCTCAAAGACAATACCCCGTGAGATGTTACAATACCCCCGTGCATGTTATACCCCGTGAGATCATAATTTCCATTTTACAGATAGGGAAAAAAGCACAGGGAGGGTAAGTGACTTTCTTAAGGTTACACACAGATTAGTTTATTCTTGCTTTGGCTTCCTATTAGGGAAAACACAAAGATTTGTGAATCGACTCAGAAACATCCACAATGGCCTAACATATCTCATGATCCTTTCTTATTACTACTTGCTGATCTGCTCAATCCTGTAATCTGCCTGGACCAATGGCACATCTGAGTTAGCTGTCCCCATCCTCAGTAAATCTGACACCATAATCTGAACAGTCAAACACTGTTCTTGACAACCTTTTTCAGCCATAGAAAAGCTAAGATTGTGGGTATTAATTTGTTGATAAAATAAGTAGTAACTTAACTCACAAAAATCTGAGTTAAGTGTCATGAAAAAGCAAGAAAGGCAACATTAAATCAGAAAATGTGAAGTCACGTTTGTGCTTTAGTGAATATCATGTAACCAAAAAAGAAAACTCATTTCTATTTTCTGTAAATTCCAGCTTCATTTAAGGCCTGGGTTCTCAGCTTAATTTTTGAGTCTATAAACCAGATATTCAATATTAATTATATATAGCTGCAGCGTGTAAGGAAATAATTTTTCTTCATGTTTTGTATGTTACCATACATATTTTTGTCATACAATAAAATAATCACATTAAATAATAATAATAAAATAATAACAAGCTTTTTGTTACTAAGTTTTAGAAAGATTTATAAGAATTTATGATACATCCGCCCCACCACAGCTGATCATGCTATTGCTTACTTGGTGGTTTCACCAGCTCACCCAAAATGCTATAATTAATGCCAGTTTTAATAAGGCCTGCTTAAAAACTCATTTGCACACATTGCTCAGATCCACGAATATAGCCCTAATTTATACTTATGGAGCAATGTGCTCTTTCTCCATTATTGCATTACCTTCATTGCCTAACTTAACTCTTCATCCCATTTTGGTGACATTGAAGCTGTTCCACTTTGTACAAATAATTAACTATTCATTAGAGCAGGGACTTGAATTCAAGTGCCCCATCTCCGATGGGAAGTGCTCTAACCAATGGCAAAAAGAAAAGGAGTACTTGTGGCACCTTAGAGACTAACCAATTTATTTGAGCATGAGCTTTCGTGAGCTACAGCTCACTTCATCGGATGCATTCCGTGGAAACTGCAGCAGACTTTATATACACACAGAGAATATGAAACAATACCTCCTCCCACCCCACTGTCCTGCTGGTAATAGCTTATCTAAAGTGAACATCAAGTTGGGCAAAAAAAGGGGGGGGGTGCGAAAGCCTGGATTTGTGCTGGACATGGCCCACCTTGATTACCATGCACATTGTAGGGAGAGTGGTCACTTTGGATGAGCTATTACCAGCAGGAGAGTGAGTTTGTGTGTGTATGGGGGTGGGGGGGGTGAGAAAACCTGAATTTGTGCTGGACATGGCCCACCTTGATTACCATGCACATTGTGTAGAGAGTTGTCACTTTGGATGGGCTATCACCAGCAGGAGAGTGAATTTGGGGGGGGTGGGGGTGGGGGTGGAGGGTGAGAAAACCTGGATTTGTGCTGGAAATGGCCCAACTTGATGATCACTTTAGATAAGCTATTACCAGCAGGACAGTGGGATGGGAGGAGGTATTGTTTCATATTCTCTGTGTGTATATGATGTCTGCTGCAGTTTCCACGGTATGCATCCGATGAAGTGAGCTGTAGCTCACGAAAGCTCATGCTCAAATAAATTGGTTAGTCTCTAAGGTGCCACAAGTACTCCTTTTCTTTTTGCGAATACAGACTAACACGGCTGTTACTCTCTAACCAATGGGTTACAGAGTCTATCTCACATTATACAATGTGAAACAGCTTTCGTCGGAGAGCTTGAGAGAAACATACCGCAGAATATGCCCAGTGGTTAGGGCACTCACCTGCAAATGTATGAGGCCCAAATTCAAATCTCTGCTCTGAATCAGGCAGAGTGGGGACTTTAATCTTGGTCACCTATGTCCCAGCTGAGTATTCTCACCATGGGACTAGCAAGTATAAGAGGGTGGGCCGCACCAGCACCTCCTCCTCCCTGAACAGCATTTCCAAATATCCTTGGGTTTTTATTTTTTAAAAAGCAGTTAAAATTCCCAAACGCTAAACAATGTGTTTGCTTTGATTTTGTTGATAAAACCAAAACATTTTTGCTTTGGATCAACTTGCACAGCTATAGTTGTGTTTTCCTTACAGTCACAGAGCAAGTGAGCGGAAGGGCTGTTAATAAACCTCAGACTCCCACTTCCCAGCCATATCCCTAAGCCATTAGACAAATTATGTCTCTTGCTATTAATGACCTTAATATGTGTCTGATCCTAACTACATGCTGTGTGTCAGCACTGGCCACTGATCTAATCCCTCATTATTCCTGCGGGTTTTGAAACACAACAAAACCTGAGAGTAAACATAATTAGTTACTGAGATTTACTGACATCTGTAACATGCTTTTTGCTCTTAACCTACTGAGGGAAACATATTTAAAGTTCCGCACAAGGACTTCGTCACAGGATTAAGCTGGCTGAAATCCTGTGTGATTAGTTTTCTTATCTATTTTTAAAATATTTCCTCAAGTGTCCAGGTTGATTCAGGTAGTAAATAAAAATAGTCCTCTGTTTCTCAAAAACAAGACCAATGAAAAGCAAAAGAAGAGAAGTCAATAATTTCACTATTAGTCCCAGGCTCAGGCATGCTTCAGAGCAATATATACAATATTGAACAGCAAACACTTTAAAGACAAAAAACCTTCAATAACTCGTACATTTTTCTGGAATCACTGGCTGCTTCAATGATCAAAAACTATTTGACCAAAGATCACCCAACAGTTCCCAGGTTATTCATCCTTAAAGGATCCTGCCCACAATTACCGGGAAGAGTTCAAACAATGTAAAATTTTGCACAATATACCTGCATATGTAATGTCTTCCACCTTTTCCACTATGCTGGCAAACTTCATGCAGTCACAGTTTGGGGCTTGCAATCACTATTTAAGACATCAGATTGTTTTGGGGTTTTTTTTAGTGCTTTGTAATCCTTTCCTTATATGAGACCAGTAGTGAATTAAAAGCAGCCAGTGACCTGCCTATAAAGTCTGTAGTGCTGACAAGACCAAATGGGTGAACAATATTATTCCACCTTATCATTTGAGCAGCAAAGTTTGTAATTGTGGAAGATTTATTAAATTCCATTTGCAGCCATCAATATCAAATTACAGAGGAGTTTCCTTGTCAGTAGCACTTTGTAAAAAGAGGAAATAAACATGTATTAAATGGAAGTGTATTATGGAAATATACAAATGGCTTTCCTAAAAAAAGACAGAGAGATGATGAATCTTTTCTTTGTATCTTTGTTTGTGTTATTTGTTCCAATAATACATATGAGCTGCATAACGGCAGTATATAATTACTTCTGTTCATTAAAAAAAAGTCTACAGGAAATAGGCCTGTCAAATGATTTTTAAAAATTGCAATTAATCGTGAGATTAAAAAAATAGTCATGATTAATGACAGTTTTAATGCCACTGTTGAATAATAGAATAACAATTTAATTTTATTATAAATATTTTTGGATATTTTTCTACATTTTAAAATATACTGATTTCAATTACAACACAGAATAAAAGGTGTACATTTCTCCCATCTTATTATTATTTTTATTATAATATTTGCACTTTAAAAAACAAAAGCAATTGCTTTTTTCAATTCACCTCATACAAGTATTGTAGTGCAATCTCTTTATCCTGAAAGTGCAACTTACAAATATAGAAATTATACCAGTGATGCAAGGTATTTATGTGCTGGTGGGCTTGTCTTCACTACAGGGGTAAGTTGACCAAAGTGAATAATGTAACTGGAGTCGACATAGCTTAGGTCAACTTACGCCGGTGTCTTCACTGTGCTGTGTCGACGGGAGATGCTCTCTGGTCAACTTCTCTTACTCTTCTCGGACAGCTGGAGTACCAGGGTTGACCGGGGAGTGCTCTACCTTCAATTTAGCAGACCTTCACTATATCTACTAAATCAATCCCTGCTGCATCGATGGCAGGAGTGTCAATCTTCCTCTAGTGAAGACCAGCCTAGATATTCTAAACATTCATATGCCCTTCATGCTTCAACCACCCTTCCAGAGGACATGCTTCCGTGCTGATGACAGGTTCTGCTTGATAACAATCCAAAGCAGTGCAGACCGATGCACTTAACTTTTCATCATCTGAGTCAGATGCCACCAACAGAAGGTTGAGGTGTTTTTTGTTTTTTTTTTGGTGATGGTGGTTCGGGTTCTGTAGTTTCCGCATCAGAGTGTTACTCTTTAAAGACATCTGACAATGTTTCACACCTCGGCCCTCTCAGATTTTGGAAGGCACTTCAGATTTGTAATCCTTGGGTCGAATACTGTAGCTATCTTTAGAAAGCTCATATGTGTACCTTCTTTGCATTTTGTCTAATCTGCAGTGAAAATGTTCTTAAATTGAATAATGTATACTGGGTCATCAATGAAGACTGCCAAAACACGAAATATAAGGCAGAATACAGGTAAAAACCACAGAGCAGGAAACATATAATTCTCCCCCAAGGAATTCAGTCACATACCTGCCCGGGTCAAGTAGTGGTTCTAGATTTTGCCATTTTTCGAAATCACTACCTGTTGGCACTGATAGATTGTGCTTTTGAAGGTGTGTCTGTCTGCACTGCATTGGATCATTATCAAGCAGAACCCGTTATCAGCATAGAAGCATGTCCTCTGGAATGGTGGTCAAAGTATGAATGGGCATATTAATGTTTAGCATATCTGGCACACAAGTACCTTACAACACCAACTACAACAGACCCATGCAAACGTCGGTTTTCACTTACAAGCGACATTGTAAATAAGAAGTGGGCAGCATTATCTCCCTTAAATGTAACAAGCTTGTTCGTCTTAGCAACTGGCTGAACAAGAAGTAGGCCTGAGTGGGCTTGTAGGCTCTAAAGTTTTAGATTTTTTTGTTTTTGAGTGAAGTTATGTAACAAAAAATAATAATTCTTCACCGGAAAGTTGCGCTTTCACGATAAAGAAATTGCACTGAAGTACTTGTATGAGATGAATTGAAAAACACTATTTCTTTTATTTATTTTTACAGTTCAAATACTTTTAATCAAAAATAATATAAAGTGAGCACTGGGTACTTTGTATTCTGTGTTGTGATTGAAATCAAGATATTTGTAAATGTAAAATTAAAAATGTAAAAAAAAATCCAAAATATTTATAATACATTTAAATTGGTATTCTATTATTGTTTAACAGTGCAATTAAAACTGTGATTAATCACAACTATTTTTTTAAATCTAGCAACATTTGTTTTGCGTTAATCGCTTGCATTAACTATGATTAATTGACAGCCCTAACAGGAAAGTCTGTAATGGTTTTATTTAGTGTGGCTTTTGAGTATCAGAAAAACAGATGGATGGAAGTGATCGGGAGTAGAAGTTGACACAATACAAGGAATTCTACATGCAAAGCACCAGAGAGACAAAGAAAGACTGAACACACACTTCAAGGGGCCTTGTTGTTTTTTTACCATGGTTTTGTTGTTTTTTTACCTTTTATATTTCCTTTTTTTTCCCCCTGCCTGTGACTAGTCACAAAAAAGATGATATAGGCAAACTTATGAGCACTAGACAAAACCAAAGTATCACCCTGCCCATTCAGGCTCCTGCATTTATACAACGTCAAGCTAGTCACCATGCTAGTTGCACTGTTGCTGCTCTACATAGCATCTTTGGGGATCTGTACATGAAAGGAACACCTTGTAAAGAACTGCATATTGTAACGTTAAATATCAAACTGAGAAAGTCGATGATTCTAATGGACACCACCAAGAGCCCACTATTCCTTCTCCTCTCCTGATTTTTAAAGATAAAGATCTACACAGAAGATAAGAACTAAAGAAACTGCAGTCCATATAAGGACACTGCTTTAATTTCTGTAAACAAATACCATCCCACACACTTTCTTACTCTATTGCAGAGAAGCATAGCGCATAAGGGAAAAAGATAACGAAGGTCCAAGCATGGACCCTACAATCTGCCATTATCCCATCTTTCCAGAAAGGCTTCCCTTACAACGCATCAATGGAACACAATAACACTTCCTAAAACCTTCCTCACGTCTGCTTCTCAGTCACTCTTATCGCCATTCCTTGATTGCACCTCTGGAACCCCCTCTGCTGGGGCTCATCTGATCTTTATTCTGGATCTCTTATTCTACAATGCAGGCAACACTCAAATACTCAATATACCCAGCAGAAAGGCTTTTCAAATGCCTGTGCCTTGAAGCTATAACAATAGGATAGCCAGACCTTGGACTTCCTCCCACAAGAGGAATGGTGGAGCAGAAAGCTGCAAGCCTACTAATCTCAGATTCAAGTACAGTATTCTTTGTAAACTAGGAGTCTCATGTTTCAGTACAACTTTCATTTAAAATTACATCAGCACAACAACAACAACAGAAGAAGCTGGAATCAGTGTCTTTCTCAGAAAATCCCCAAGCTCTGTCTCCAACTCTCTTTCTGGATTACTTCATTTTAGCTATTTGTAATAAAGATGGCAATATGGGTTCAGGTGGACAACTGAGACCATCCTGCCCTAACCCCAGCTCTGTGGTATTCTGCTACTTGTGGCAAGATAGTAGGAGGAACTTCAGGGCACTTTCCATGAAGGTAAGAAATATGAGATCTGGCATTTAGTTCCAGTGAATGAGCGGGTTTAAACCTATGCAGAGAGATGATGTCATCTGAGGGAGCGCTTAAAAAATGGATAATTGTGATACACATTTGAACCTTTGGTCTTTTGAGTGTGGCCCCTCACCAATTATAGCTCCAATTAGCTGGGTTTGATCCGTGGTGTCCTATTAAAAGAAAGAGCATTTCCTTATTTTATGGAGGGAACGTTAAGTCTTTTATCTTGGAAGACTTAATGTATTAAATTTTTTGAGATGATCTGAAGTCCTGTGGTGGAAGGCTATGTAGAATAATTTTCTGTACTAAGTACATATCTTGGCCTTCTCATGTAACATGCCTAAATAATACATTTTGGAAGATGAACTATTTGTAAATTGACCATATGTCTTAGTTTTTCATATGATGTCCTACTGTCCCAAAGTTTCCTTTATGGAAAACTGAAAGTTGTCAGTTCTTCATTTCATCTCTCTCAGCATTTTTTTTAAATTATTTTTTTTCCAGGATGGAATGCCACAGGTTAAAATAAGTGAGAGCGGGGGTAGCATAGCTCCTTCTTCACTCCCTAATTTTGGCTACTCCTCATCCTCCTTGACTGATGCTGTTAGAGAGTTTCGTTTTCTGTTTCTTTCTGCTCTACTGACTGCACATTGCTATTCTGTGCTGTATTTAGCAGCAACCAACCACCCAGTGGAATAGTTGCTGTACAGTGCTTGCAGGGAAAAGCCAAATGAGTGGAGACACTACCAAAGCTTTTCTTTTGCTTAAAGTGAAGGTTAAGGATATGTTCAGTTTCATGATAAACTCTCTCGGAGCACCAGATTGTTGGAAAACTTCCTCCCCTCTGACAAATATGCACAAGGCTGTTGAGTCAGAAGCTGTCAACAGCAGCACCAGCACACACTAAAATAGTATTGATCTGTTTAACTAGAGTATTTCACAACCCCCAAAAATGTTGCTACAAAACCATCCTTTGTTTTCTTTTTTTACAAATATGCTAGCACACCTATTTGTGATGGATATTTTTGTTGTAACCCAGCCTGGAGAAGGGACGCAAGTGCACTTGCCTGCCAGAGAGCCTCATTTCCAACAGCCAGCTCCTCCCCTTATACATTTTGGGTCTCACACCTACTAGCACCAATGTCATGTCTCCTAAAACAGGCCTAAAATCCCTGTTTTCCTGCAATGACTTCCACCTAGGAAGAGGGAGGTACTGGTATAACCACTTTTCCCCCCGCTGTACTGCCCCTCTGATGTCATTCTTACCCATAGAACCAGCTCAGTACCAGGTTCCAGTTTTCTAGATTTGCTCCACTGGAGCTGCTCGGAAAGCCAACAGACTTCCCCATCCTGCTAAGCCCACCCCCATCCTCCAGCTTCTCACAGACTGACACATTTTGGGAGTCAGGCAACTCTGCCAAACCCTTTCACAGCAGGCTCTCTTTGTGGACTACAATAACCCCCTGCTCCAGCCCTGACCCCACCATTAACCTCAGGATTCCAGAGTCCCACTGACTTTACCACCATTTGCTTTGCACAGCAGATTTGTATTGATGCCAGTGTTACTTCTTGACTCATCGTGATGCCCCCAATCTTCCTCCTAATCTTTATCTGAATTTTTCCCTCCTTGCCTGTCGCTCATCTCCCAGTCTTTCCCTCCAATCCTTGCACCCCACCTACCCTATTGCGCCCTGTCATCTCCCTCCATCTAATCTCAGCCATTCTCATATCCCTCACCTTCTCTCTCGTTATCTCAAACAAACTAACTTAAGTAGCCAATAGAGAGACTAGGTGAGTGAGGTAATATCTTTTATTGGACCAACTTCTGTTGGTGAGAGTGTAAGTAACCTGTAAACAATCATGAATTGTATTAAGAAAAAATTCAAAATCCACTATTCCTTATGGAACCCTCTATACTTCCAAGATGTGTGGTTAACATAGCAGAGTAGCCACGTGATTTACCATAATCTTTTCCCTCTCCCCTTATTGTTTGTCAAGTCATTTGTGTGTCATGTCTGAAGTTAGAGTATAACTTTGCAGGGCAGAGAATGTGCTCGTCTGTGTATTTACACATCTAGAACAATAGAGCCCTGATCCAGGCAACACTCTGTCGGTAACAAATCAAAATCAAGCAGCTATGTATCAGCAATGCATGCACCACTAGACTGCCCGTGCACTACTGCTTACAAAGGTACACGCCCTCACCATAAATTTCAGATCTGGTGTAAGATTTCTTTCAGATCCATCTATGTACCACTACATTTGGGACTGTTTGGGTCCAGGTTTTTGAATCAGGCCAATATCTGCACCTAATATGGCAGCTGCATGAGTAAAGTTGGATTAGAAAGGCCAGGTGGAGATAGGAAGACTTGTGTGAATGAAGAGAGAAAAGTTTGAGCACCAGACTAAAGTAAGAAACAGACACAGTAACATTTCTGCAAGTATCTACTGAGAGAGAATCTATTTGGTCCTATTCATAGAATCATAGAATCATAGAATATCAGGGTTGGAAGGGACCTCAGGAGGTCATCTAGTCCAACCCCCTGCTCAAAAGCAGGACCCATCCCCAATTAAATCATCCCAGCCAAGGCTTTGTCAAGCCTGACCTTAAAAACTTCTAAGGAAGGAGATTCCACCACCTCCCTAGGCAACGCATTCCAGTGTTTCACCACCCTCCTAGTGAAAAAGTTTTTCCTAATATCCAACCTATTCTTGCTTCTCTTCTTTTATTTATTTGTGCTGCCCCACTCTCTCTGGTCAAAGGAGAAATTTTAAAAGTGTGTGTGTATTCATCAGTGTCTTGTAAAATAATAAAAAGAAATGGACTAATAGCTTCCTTTAACCCCATCAGTGCTTGGATTTCATGATTTAAAGCTTACACTTCAAGCTGGATGTGATTTTTTAATAATTATGATGATCATCATCAAAGTGAGCTTGCTCACTAGGCAGGTTTCCCCAGAGCCTTGCATGGTAGTTCTATAAATAATCAACTGGTAGCTCCACCTAGTGTCTTCTTAATTCACCAGTGAAACAAAACGCGAAAAACACTCACTATTGACAAAACATAAGTAAAACCATAAAAACACTATTTTCAACTGGACAATGTCCACAGACAGCATTCTATTAGGATATCTTCATTAAAGGCAAAACCATATTCTGTTACTATCATGTGATCAGAGTCAGCCAGCATTCCTCCAACAAGGAGCAAGTGATGGCTTCAGCACTGTAAATACAATATATTCAGTGTGAAAACAGTTTTGCTGCTATCCTGAAAAGCTGAATGGAGCTTAAATTGTTTATACGGGAAACACACTCTACTATTTTTAAAATTAACTACACAGAAAATTACCCTTACGCCTGATAGAGCTTTTCTGGAACAGCATGACAGTGGACTTTTAGAATCACTGAACAATTGTGACCATATAAACAGGGACTACTTTTGGCCACATAGAGAAGTGCTTCTCTTCTCCCAATGGTTAATTTAAAATGTCTCTCTAAAGCGATCCAAGAAGAGAAACGATCAACTATCCAGCAGTCTATTAGTTTTACTAATCTTTATCTCAAAAACTTTTTAAAGGCTGGTTCACTGCTATTTCTCTGGAGATTATCCTGCCCCTTCAACCAACAGAAGTTGATCCAATATATATATAATAAAATATATTACTTCACATACCTTGTCTCTCTCATGTATTTTGAAGCATTTATATTTTTAAAATAGCTATAGCTCCACTCAGGTTAGTAACAGTTTTAAACTAAACTACAAACTATTCCAAGTAAAGTTAGAACACACTAATATACAATATGCAAAGGACATACTTTATATATAGCACTTTCAAAGAGAATATCTAATCTGGGGAAGGGGGCAGTTTAAAGAGAGCATATTGTATCCTAAACTGAGCAAATTAATTTAGCATCATTTATTTTATAGGTTATTAAGTTGGCTACTGTACCTAAGGAGAAACAATAGCCTGGTTCTTGTTCACACTCACAAAACACCACATTTACTTATTATTCCCAGAACAATCTATTCCAATATAGTTGACACCTGTTTTAAACAATCACCTGTTCTAAACTGCTGGGCTGGGGGGAGTGTTTCACCCTAGTGGTGATAAAATATATTTCAGTATATACTTAACTCTCTCTGGCATGATGAGCAGAGAGAGAGAGAAGGGGAAGGTGTTTACAAGGAAATTATATGCATAAAAAAGCAGCTTTAAATGACCTCAAACTTTCTTTTTACAGTCAGTTGAAACTTATGCTTATGACTCATCTATTTTAAAGTATTTACAACTGCAATCCCATGATTGTATAAAAACATACTGCAGCATAGAAAATGAATTTAATAAAATGCATATGAGAGAATACTCTCTGATGTTTCAAAAATAAAAGAATACTCTAATTTTCAATAATTTAGCTTTTGCTATCATTCCTCATTAAAAGCTTTCAAAATCCTATCTGAAACAAGCTGATACAGAGAAATTAAGAGCAGTAATCAAGAGAGAAACGATAGACCAGCTGGGTAAATATCAAGTTGGCAAAACGTGAATACAGTTCAATAGCAGAAACAGATGCTGGAGTTGTTGAAAAACCCTGCAGGAGATATTGATGTATTTTTTCATATAATACTGAACAACTGAATGAAAGTCAAGGGCTAAAAACTGATGAGAAGAAAAAAAAACTGCCAAAAAAAAAAAAAACCTAACTATAAAACAGAAACCTGCAATTTTTTTTCATTATATCAAAACATTCAATATATGCATCTTCATTTCCTCAGTATTCCTGAATATGCCAATATATCAATTAAAGCTTGCTACTAAATTATATAGAGCTTTTGCCAGGGTTAGGTTTAGTGTGTGTTTGTTTCTATCTACCTGAAGCTGCACAGACTCTTAGGAAATACTTTATTCTGTAATCTCATCCTAACATAATGCTCTTTCAGGTAAGTGGCTCCCTGAGGTTGGAGGAAACCACACACACACGGAAATGTTACACAAGCATAAATGCAATTCAACGATCCATTTTGCAAAAGAAACATTGTTTTCAGAGTTTCAAGACCTCAGCAACAAATCCTCTGCCATCAGCTGCAGCTTGTCCTAACATATGCTTTGTCACGGTCAGTTTCTAATTACATTCATAATGATGCAAGGGCTTTGATAATCCTACCTTCCATGCCAGCTGCTTTTCTTGTCACTCCATCATGCCAATAAGTTGGCTGCTGTAACAAATCAAGATAGTGCAAAACAGCATCTTTTCCCTGCATCTGTCATCTTCCTGAAAGCATTCTCTTACTGCCGACTGCTGGGAACCAGAAAGTCTATTTGAATTCCAACAGCTCCCCTTTCGCATGATTCAAGTTAGGTTAGGTGGGCATGCCTAACATGATTCTTTCCATCATTTATTATGCAGCTGCTACACCGTCGGTGTGGTAACCACTCTGACTTTATCTGATACGTCAGTCTCACAGATCTGTACCTCAGTGCAAACACACATGAGCCATAGCAGCATCCTGCATTTAACGAGCATTCTCCCTGGCTAAAAACAGTGTATCTGCAAATCAGTTTCAAATCCTAGTGTTCACATTGTCCTCTAATGCTGATGTAAAGGTTTAGGCTTTTTCTTTTTTTAATTTTTGTCCTTTTTGTTACTTCCTTTCAGAAAGCACTGTTTCTCTCCTGCACGCTCTCAAATTAGTCATACTTCGGATAAACGTCTGCTGATTTGCCTGAAACTACACAGCACCTTTACAGTGAAACTCTCTGCTCTAAAGATACTTCTAAAATAATAGCACTGTTTATTCAGGTTCTCAACTCTGCTTCATTATAGGGATGGGTTTTACAGCATGCATCTCAGAAAATTATATTCACATCTCTTCATTCTATTGAATGGCTCCCTAATGAGGGTCTGGTGGATTTGTAAGCGAATTTGTCTACGTCAACATGTAGGTGACTTTTGTGTTTGATTTTTATTTTTTATGCATTTTAGCAGAAGACAATTCTCACAGTTCTGTGTTACTAGCATCTTAGTATCCTTAAAGTGATACTGCAGTTAAAGTAACTGAACACAAGCTGATCAGTTTCATTCACCTGTCTGTAGAGGACATTCCACAATGATTAGAGTTCACTTATCTGATGGTGAGGGTCTTGTGAATAGAAGGAAATGGGATTTGTTTTGTTGTCTTTTAGTTAGAATATCTCGGATGGGGGGGGGGGGGAGAACATGCAGGCATCTCTGATGGTGAGGGTCTTGTGAATAGAAGGAAATGGGATTTGTTTTGTTGTCTTTTAGTTAGAATATCTCGGATGGGGGGGGAGAACATGCAGGCATCTCTGATGGTGAGGGTCTTGTGAATAGAAGGAAATGGGATTTGTTTTGTTGTCTTTTAGTTAGAATATCTCGGATGGGGGGGGGGGGGAACATGCAGGCATCACTGATTTTAAAAATAACTTTAATAGACAATGACAGATACACATCAATCATCTACCAAATTTCATTAACTGTGTCTCATCCCACCACTTTTGTCTGAGAGTCATTGGAATTCAGAACCCAACTGTTTTAAGTTTAGTGCATCTGATTGTCAGTAAACTGAATGAAAGAATAAACCTGCACTGAAAGTTTGAATGTTGAAATCAGAAAAAAGTGACATTTTAAAAGAACACACAAAAAAACAACTGGTCAAAACTATTAATCACATAAGTGAAGCAGAAGGGGAAGGGGGGAGAGCCATTCTTAGGGAAAGATTTTCCTTGCCCCTTTTACATGTGGTGTGGTAGGGTAGGGTAGGGTAGCGTAGCGTAGCGTAGCGTAGGTGGTGAGGGAGAGCAGAGAGGAGTCTATGGAGCCTTCCCCTGCTCTCTAGACAACCAGGTAGCAGTGTTACCAACTCACAATTTTATTTCAAGACTCATAATATTTGGTGGTTTTATTAAAATCCCAACTCCTGGAGTCAAACAATACATGAGAATCTCAGCTTTCTTTTTTTAAAAATAAGTTTCTTCTCTGCAGTCATGAGGACTAAATGATGAAAATATGCCCCTAATTGTACTCTAAAGCAGGGATGGGCAAATTTTGGCCCGAGGGCCACATCTGGGTATGGAAATTGTATGGCAGGCCATGAATGCTAATGAAATTGGGGGTTGGGGTGCAGGAGGGGGTGAGGGCTCCAGCTGGGAGTGTGGGCTCTGGGGTGGGGCTGGGGATGAGGGGTTTGGGGTGCAGGAGGGTGCTCTGTGCTGGGACCAAGGGGTTCGGAGGGGAGGAGGGGGATCAGGGCTGTGGCAGGAGGTTGGGGTGCAGGAGGTGGTCACGGATGCAGGCTCCAGGTGGCACTTACCTCAAGCAGCTCCCAGAAGCAGTGGCATGTCTCCCCTCCAGCTTCTATACGCAGCTGCAGCCAGACAGCTCTGCGTGCAGCCCCATTTGCAGGCGCCACCGCCATAGGTCCCACTGGCCGTGGTTCCCAGCCAATGAGAGCTGAGGGGATGTCACTTGGGCAGGGGCAGTGTGCGGAGACCCCTGGCTAACTCTACGCGTAGGAGCCAGAGCGGGGACATGCTGCTGCTTCCAGGAGCCTCATGGAACAGGGCAAGTCCTGGACCCCACTCCCCAGCAGGAGCTCAAGAGATGGATTTAAACATCTGGAGGGCCGGATGTGGCCTTGGGCCATAGTTTGCCCACCCCTGCTTGAAAGGCTCAGAAATCAGAAAGCAAATCGAAAGCATCCCCATTTTTTTAAATCTCATGATTTTTAAGGCACTTCTGTAATTGTTTTTAGGCCTGTTTCATTATATTTAAATGTTTGGGTTGGCAGTACTCTTTTAGGTTCAGGTGCAACTGCGAGAACTGCTCCCTCTCAAAGGGAGTAAGGATATAATAATAATAGGTTATATTGTATTACATATTTATATTGTGTCTTAACCCACACCCCTATGTGCTGGCCAGCATAGGTGGCCAGCCACACAGCACGGAGTATGGCACAAAGCCTCAGGATGCCAGGGAGCTCCAAGAGGCAGTCTGTTTCCTGGAGTCAGGCTACCTCTAAGTGTTCCTGAGAGCCGCTATGGACTATGGTTAAGTGGCACAACCTACACCCGAATGAGCTAACATAACATGATGTAGTTTATCTCAGGTACAATATTTCTGGTGCACTAGGAATAAAATGTCCTTTCAGAGATTTCATGTCAATAAGGCAGAATTGCTACATCTGCTCCTCTGTCTGTAGTAGCACATATCAACAAGCTAATTTTACATTCAAGGCAGCAGTCAGTCCTATCATACAGTTGCAAAGTGCACAGCTATAAAGTGCCTATCTGAAAATATTGTCCATTCCTTTTTGTTCACTGTTCAAGTCATTTCAGAAGTGAAACAAGCCAGACAATAAATGAAGACTGACTTTGAAATCCCTATAAATTTAAAATTCCTAAAAGGACATGCTTAATATTTCATACATCTACCGATTTTCAAGCCGTGAAGACAGCAACATGGAATTTATATGTTATTTCACAGAAGAATAGTTTGAGCCCATAGATCACATAGCTTAGAATTTAAAGAACATAATGTTTTCATTGATAAAATAGCCAGTAACTCACTGTAGGCTGATTTATATTTGAGTGAATTTTAAACAATGTGAGATTACAGATGCAGTTATTATGAAAGGGATTGGATAGATAAATAGTTAAGATAGTGTTGGCATATGAATGGTGGCACTGTGATATGGCAGCATGATCAATAAATTTTAGAGATCTGTATGTTTGCCAGAACCCTTTTTTCCCTGTGGAAAACCACCATTTTAAGTCTTATATGCTAAGGAAGCTCAAGGAAAAAAACGACATTAAAACCATCTATGTAGAACTGTAAGTCTCGTGGAAAAGGCACTCTACTACATAGTTTTGAGCATCTTGCTGACTCAATAGCTATGATTCAGGGAAAAATAGCCTTGAAGATCTGAGAATTTAATAAGTGAAAACAGTATTAGTTATTTAGCATTCACACTAATAAGCAAGAGTAATAGCTGATTTTTGGCCATACCTGAAGTCTGTCTAGAAATACATTTTTTTCTTAGAAGGAACTGTACTTAGGGCCTGATCCTGTAACTGGATTCAGCACCTGTGCAAATGGCAAACAGGTATAGGAACCTGCCCACCTGGGGATCCATTTGCCTTAGTGGGAAATTTCACATATTGCATAACAAGCTCTGATCCCTATTCAATGTGCTACTTGTACAACACAATTAGAGGATTTATTTTTCAAAGGGCAAGATAAATTAGTATTGCTACCCCTAAATTAACCCTTTTTTTAGTTATATTTAACAGGGCTAAATATGTTTGTCTTGCTTCCTCTCTAACGGAGAGAAGCATCCTGTGAATCTGCATTCACCACCTTTACCCTGATAGTGCATTGCTATTTTCATTTAAAATAGAGCAGTCTCCACAGTAAGAATAAAATGTAAATAAATGACAAACAGGGAAGTAGAGACCTAGTGGAATTTGTTACAGAGAGTTGGTGGCAACTGGCAAAGGGTGCACTGTTCCTTACAAGCAATTCCTGTCTCAGAACTGATGAACTCACTATATCTAATCAGGGAGTCAAACAAGTATTGATTTTGGTTTAGTTTAAGTTTGGGTTCAGTTACATTAAGTGTGTTCGGGTTCAATTCTGGATCAAGCATCAAAAAAATAACAGTTGGTTACTGGTTTGAACTGATTCAAATCAAATTCCAATCTTATTGAAAGTAAATTAAAAAGAGAGAGCTGACACTCAACACAAACTATTTTGATTTTTGACCATTTACTTAGTTTTTAACTTTACCTGAGTTTTCTTAGCGTTTTTGTGTTGTCAAATACAATTTGTTTTTAAATGAACAATTTGGTTGATTGAACTAAAATACCATTTTCTACTATTTGTATCACATTGGACCACTGAGATGGGAGGATAAGTCTGAGTTTGGGGCATGGTTCCTGACTCAAGTACAGCCACTGGAGGAAAGAGTTGCCTAAGGCGTTGGAGAGAGGTGGGAGAAGGCCTGTCTAAGGGGGAAGAAGAGTTGGGGAACCATTACCTTTTTCCTTGGGTTCCTTTGAGTTATTGTTAACTTCTAAGACCAGGGAGCATTCTTCTTTTTTCCCCAGGGGAGTCTCAGATATGTTCTATCTGAGACTCCCCTGGGGCCTCATGTGCAGGCAGCTCCTGAGCTTGCCCTCTCCCTCCTTCTCTTCTCATTATACTGTGGCGGGGTATTCATCCATGGTAGGTAGCACCTGAGGTCTCTAATGAGAGTTTGTAACTTACCAACACGCATGGTGTGATGTGTGTACAGGTCCTATTTAAGGAATATTGTAACTATATTGAAAATTATATCCTTAGGGTCTTGGAGTGAAAGTCACGAGGGAATAATGACGATGGTCCATTCAAGCAAGAGGGAGCTGCCACCCCTCCCTGACTAGCCAATTATGTAATGTATTGCTCAACTGTGTACTTTTGCACCAACCCAGAAAAGTGAATGGACAACCATCAAAGACAAACCATAAACATCAAAACCACTTTGAGGTAAAAAAAAAAATAGTATAACAGACAGGGAATCACTGTCTTTGAATAAAGACAAGAGCCTGATACAGTATATCACAGGGTGGAAAAAGATACGCAGGATCCATTCACTGAGTAGACATCTTGTTGAGCAGGGGTGTTTCATGAATGATTGGATCCTGGTTCCTGGGAAGCCAGCCAGGCTGCAACAAATTGGACTTTGGGGGGGAAATCTACTCTATTAAATAGAATACGTTTAAGCCCTAAGTTTGTGTTTTATGATTTTATTTGTATTGTAATCATCTGTTTCCATCACTCTCTCTGTTGTTTCTAGTGAAACTTCTATTCTTTCTTAAATCAACCTCCTTACTGCCTTTCGCTTTATTACAAGTGCTGTGTGTTATACAGCACCAGTGATTTAAGGTAAAACTGGAGCACACTGTTCCTTTGGTAGCAGAGAATCTGGGATTTCTGAGTAGCCAGCCGCAGGGGCTGGATATCACAGGGGAATGCTTTCAGGGGATTGAGGGGCACCTCTTGTTAACCTGCAAGACAAAGACAGGGCTGGCATAGCATGGAGCCGAGTGCTTTAGTGGCTGAAAATCTGGTGGTGTCAGGAAGCAGACACCCAATTACCATCAGCAAGACTCCCTCTCACTAGGAGCAGGGGATAACCAGGTGACTCATAGCCTGGGTACCTCGAGAACCATAACAAAATTCCAGTTAGAACAGTACTGACCTGAATAGGTGTCAGCAATTCAAATCCATTTGTGACTTGCTCTGTAGCCAAGACAATGAGGGAAAGTGATCTGTCTCCTACTATACAATGTGAAGCTTACAGTGCAGAAAAGTGTGTACATTTTCATATCTTTGCACCTGCTAAAGCAGCTAATTAGATTGTTTTGCTTGTTGAGTTTTTGTTTTTTTGCTTGTTTTGGGAGTAATGCTGGCTGAGAAACGCACCTTAAGAACTGTGTCGCTGCTGCTCCTTGTTTCCCTCTTTGTGTGTACTAATAACTGATAAGGCAAAGGAGATAATGGATCACTGAGAAACAAGTGAGCACACCAGCTTGGATCTTCAACTCCATATGCTCTGTCATGCACTCTCTCTGGTCTCGGAAAATAAAAGCTGAGTTTATCTAGCAAAAGTTATTAGTTTGTTCCTGACAACATTTTCCCAAAGAAAAGGACAAATTCTCATCTGTCTTTTCCCCCACCGCTCTGAAAAATGGCATGAAAGCAAATGCTAAAATGGTAAATTTGTACAACTATTTATTTATATAGTTTTAGTGCCACCATTAATGAATCAGGGGAAGGGGGGGGGAGAGATTGAATCCTAAAAAGTAACAACCAACTCAAATGGAAAGAGCCTGATCAATTCAGAATTTTGGAAAATGCCCTATGAAGTTTCCCAAAAAGTTAGAGCCATCAATCATTTTCCTCAAAAGACAATACCACAGTAGTTGGGTCAACGTGTTCTTCCCACAATTACAGCATATCCACCTCGAGGTGAGCAGCATTTCTGAAATGTTTGATGAGAAGTATATGAGAAAGTGGGGAAACTGCTGGTGTTTATAACTGTGCTTCTATAAATGATTATCTCTATCCTATAATGTGGGCAGATTCTTATGCCTGTCAGAGGATGACTGGCCTCTTTACAAGGGACTAGGGACCAATGCCCCTGGACTGACTGCCTGCTGCCAAATTGGGATTAGGGAAGTCACCTGGGCCTTATAAAGGGGGAATGCTTTAATATCTAGGCTGTGTGGACTTTTTAAGGGGTAATGAGTTAAGGGGAACCTAAGGCAGGACTCAGCAGAGCCACACTTGGCCAAAAGGAGACACTTCAGGGCAAGGACGTTCTTTGTTATAACCCTAATGACTTTTCTGGAACTCTGCATCGGTTCTGGTCTTCTGGATCTGACTGCAGGATTAGGTCCCACATATGGGCTGAAAGGGCCATTCCTTTGGTAAGTAATAATGGTATGTACTGCTGGAATCAGAGGTGATCACTCTGATTGAACTATGGAGATGTGAAGGGAGAATTGACACATTTTCTTTGTCTGTGCCATATAATGCAACAATTTTAGGAAAAAAGATAGAAATAAACCTATGTAAAATGTTCTTAATTAAATCCTATCCTTATGAAAACTGATTTCAGGGTGGTCCCCTCCTCCTCCACAAACCAAACTTAAAACTCGGAACACGTTTTGCTAAATATGTATTAGGGTTCATGAACCTTTCAAGCAAGTCTGGACCCTTTTAAGCTTTAGAATCAAAAAGAAGTAAAAAGTATGGTTTTGCAGAGCTCTGTTACAACCAGGCTGACTATGATACTAAGCAGTGATATCCTGAGTACCCCACAGGTTTTTATATTATAAGACTTGGATAAAATGTTTTCCATTAAAGGTATTACAGAAACTGTTTTTGGTAAGAGCATCTGTGTTAGCAAGGTGCAGTATACTGAAAAGTAGATCTTCCATACCAGGTTTAAATAATACTGGCTGATATAGTCAACTGAGTGCATTTACAAATGTGAGGAAGATATAGCATTATCTCAAAGAATTGTTGGAGATGTTGACTTTTTAATGGTGACCTCTACTTAGGCATGCATATATACCAACACACACATTTATATGTGGCTCACACACTCTCTCTCAATACATAGAGTGAATTTCAACAGTTAAGTGCTAGTAAAAATTGAAAATTTGGTTGTGTTAATTAAATTCTCCAAACATTTAACACATTTCAGAAAGGAGACTCCTTGCACAAAGCTTCACTCGAGTTAGCACTCAGCAAACTAGTGACTCTGAACTTAGGATCTCTTCTGTCAGTTCACCTCTTTAAATGCATATAGTGTACGGCACTAGCGCAGAATGGAACAACAGCTGAAGCTCTCAGGAACCCAAGATGCTAATTATGCTACAGCACACCTTTGGTTCTCTTGCAGTTTCCTCCGAATTACACATTGGCTGGAGCTATACAGCACTCATACTTCTTTTACTTCTGGCTTTGCTTTTTTAAACAGACATAGTCTATTGGTCAGCAGTGCTAGGATTTAAACATTATTTACTGATATAAGCATCTTAATTTGTTCATGCTTACAGCTGTAACCTGTGTATAAGCAGATGATGCATAAAAGATTCAACAGTAAAAGAAAAAAACAGCAGTACACTTCACAGGTCATTTTCTACTCTTATTTACACCCATGTAAAAATAGTGTATTCAAACATATTTTTTAGCTCAAGAAAGAAAACATACTGTAGTACCCTATAAAATCCTTGACATCAATCTCTATTTGCACAAAATCAAATACAATATTGTTTTCAAGTATTTATTTTGTGGAGGCTTCTCTCATTGTAATGTATTACTGCAGTCTACTTTAATATAGTGTCAGAGGGCATCTATTGCTATTCCATTTTTCTAGTAGCTTAGAATATAACTCAGTACATCTTTGATGGGCTTTCTTGCATTTTCTCATCAAGTTTAACAATGTGTTACAAGTTATTTATGTAACAACTTGGATGAAATTATTTTTCATTTATAGCAAACTTTACTAATTCACTTAATACATGTTCAATTTTATCTACTCCTGTCTTTATGATAATTTTCTCCCCGCCATCAAAAGCTAAATGAGGTTGTTTCTGACAATTATTAATACAAAAAATCTAAATGAATTGGATAGATTATTTCTAATGAAAATGAGACATAGCACTGGTCAACATTTTCCAAAAATGACCAGTCAATTTTGGCTGCCCAATTTGAGATACTTTAGGGGCCAAAATTTATGACCCAGGATTTTCAGAGGGTGAATATTTAGATCTTCCGAAGAATCACAAGAGATTAAAGTGTTTCAAGCTGGACACCTAAAAACTGAGACACTGGGAAAAAAAAAATCACCTGTCACTTTTGAAAATCTTGGTCAAGTATTGTAAAATCATCTACAGATTTAGGACCCAGAAGTGCTAAACACATAGGGAACAGAGAAAAAATCCCGTAACACATAAAAAATGAAATTTCCAGAAACCAGGTGTATATTACCAGTTCCAAGGTGCATGCAGAATGCACACTGTGACGTTGCACTCAATATGTTTATGAAAATATACTTATAAGTGTAAATATAAAATATACTTTATGCTAGATATGCCATGTAACATATCTTTGCAAAGGTTATGATCTACTGAATATATTCAGCCGATTTGTATGCATGTATCATTTTTATATATGAAGTTATGAGCGTTGGCTCTATGCTTGTATTTGAAGTGTTTGCTGTAGGAAACACATAAGGAAGGTTTGGCCAACATATTATGAAGGAACTATTCAAGTAATTGGGAGTACTTAACTAACAATGGGCTATGGGAGATGCCGATCCACATCTGAGCTTTCCTGCGAACATTCAAACTAACGTAAACAATGGCATCGGCCTGCAAAAAGCTGAATCATTCATGGACATGTGATTTGCCCAGGTGGCTACAAACTACATCTTGTTGCTTTGATTTTACACAGAAGAACAAAGGGGCTTCCACCCATGAAAGAGAGAATATAAAAGGCCCTGGAAGCCTCTCCATTTTGTTGTCATCTGGCTCAAAAGATGGCCTCTCCACCCCAGAGATGCGTGAAAGAAACTGGGACAAAGGACTGTAGCTTTGGGGGTGTGAGTGATTGCTGGACCCAGGCCATAAACTACAACGTTGGTCTAAAAAGGACTGTACCAGAGATAACATCCAGGGTGAGAAGTTAGTATTTGTAACTAGATCCTTAGTGTATTAGGTTAGCCTTGCGTGTTTTGTTTCATTTTGCTTGGTAACTTACTTTGTTCTGTTCATTACTAAGTGAAACCACTTAGATCTTACTTTTTATACTTAATAAAATCACTTTTGTTTATTAATTAACCCAGAGTAAGTAATTAATACCTCGGGGAGTAAACAGCTGTGCATCTCTCTCTATCAGTGTTATAGAGGACGGACAATTTATGAGTTTACCCTGTATCAGCTTTATAAAGAGTAAAACAGATTTATTTGTGGTTTGGATCCAGTTGGGAGCTAGGTGTCTGACTGATGGAGACAGGATCACTTCTTAAGCTGTTTTCGGTTAAGTCTGCAGCTTTGGGGGTGTGGTTCAGACCCTGGGTCTGGGTTGCAGCAGGCTTGCATGTCTGGCTCAACAAGGCAGGATTCTGAAGGCCCAAACTGGCAGAGAAAATGGGCTCAGAGGTAGTCTCAGCACATCAGGTGACAGCCCCAAGGGGGTCTCTGTGACCGAACCCGTCACACACACAATGCAAGTTCTATGTGGACAACAGCAGTTCTGAACATACAACACAACCACATCTACTGAAACAGTTTCAGGAGCGGACCATCCACCCTCTTTCTGGATCAACTTTCTATGTTTTAGAGGCACTGAAACAGCTGCGGAATCCCTGAAACATGTCTGTATATATGGGTAGCTAGATATAGATATATATTTGCAGTAGAACGTTATAAGATTCATTCTGTGTTGATGGTTTAATGCTGCAAGATGGACTTATTCCCTGGGAACAAGTCAATCTTCTTTGGGAGGTCACTGGTGGGGCTCTTACACACAACAGGATGGGGGTGGGAAGAGCCCCTTTAATGGTTTCTTCCTTTGTCAGTGGAAACTACACATCCCATATGGAATTAGGTTAGCATGGATATATCATATACATATGCATATTCCACAGATTCCTCAGCACACAAGTGTAAGATAATTATTTTTAAATGTTAAAGTTGGGGATTCAATGCCTTCAAGGGCTTTTACCTTCCATTTCAGTAAACTAGAAGTACAGCTGTAACTACCCACCAATTTCAATAGTTTTATTTGTGCTTGTAATGGAATGGGCATAGCATAGGTCCCAGGGTTTAATTCTGAGTATATATGGATTTTGCATTTGAGAGTCACCATAACAGACACACACTTACCAGTGCACATTAGTATTGCCATTCTGCAATACCATGTTATTCTAATCCTGAGTCCGTCCTGCTGGACATTACTAATTTTGTAATAATATGTATTCAACAAGAACTAGACTGAGACCAAACAACTCATTTCATCTGGAAATGAACATGTACAAAAGCAGACTTTCATTTTTACGTCAAGCAATAAAAATTCAGTTCACAATGAGAATGATCCCACCACTTCATCAGTACTCTGTTTCGGAATCATCACTTATTTAGTATTCAACTCTGTGTCCCATAGAGCTTGTATGTTCATATTATTATGTTATTTATATCAGAATGAGGAGACCACATTGATAGACAAAGTTATTTTATATAAATTATTGCACAACAACAGGTTTTGTATCTGGGGTGAAGGGTTGTTTATACTTCTTGGGCTTGAGTCCACCTTACATTTGTATAAAAAGCAGTTTAAGTAACTGCTTTAACTTGAGTGGAGTTACACAAATGTAAGAAAAGGGAGAATCAGACCTTGTGTTTTTCATGTTGAATCTTTGCCCCATATTTGTGCATTGGCTGGCTGAGCAGTGTGATCACAACAATACCTTGATTCCATTTCAGAAGACACTCAGCACTTATGGGGCCAGATCCACAGCTGGTATGAACTGGCCTGGCTCCATTGACTTCCATGGAGCTACGCCCGTTTATGACAGCTGCGGATTTGGGCCTCCATGTTTTGTTCACATAATGGATGTGAAGAGGACAATCTTCCCTAAGCCATCCAAAGAATATACTGTGAAAGAAACCAATCCCGTCACTATTGCATGAGACTTCATGAATTTTGACATTACTTCATTCCTAGAAGTCCTTTAAAAAGTAAAAAAAAAAAGACTCAATTTCCACCACAATAACAATGATCAGCAACTTTCTTTAGCTTCATTCACTTTGTTAATGAACTAATTCAAATTTACCTATTGGCTTTGGCCTCAGTACTATTTTAAGAGTTCTAACAGAGCTGTTGTGAACCACTGCTGTAGGACAGAAAAGCACACTGGGTAAGGCAAGTCCTAGTACATGCCATATACATTATTTATTTAAATGATCACATCAGTGTTAGATGTAATATTATGATGGCTTTCACCACATTTGAAATGTGCTTGATGATATGAGAGAATGAATAGCATTCAGTGAGCAGGTTGCAAGCTGCCAAGCCTAACACTCACTTGCATGCTTGAATTTTAAAAGTTTCCACAATGTAGCCAAGGAGATAAGTTGCAACATGATCATTCAGGCAAGTTACATACATTGATTAGGGATTATCGTCCTTTTTGCTCCATGTCTATCCTTCCTTCCTGAAGTTTTACTTCAGCCCAAGATGTAAAAGATGGGAGGTAGGGTGCAAAATTTTGCAGACCTTAAATGAGAGAGGTCCAGAAGCAGAGATTCAATTATTGCAATGGATGGTGAATGTGGCTGAAAAATTTGTTAGAACAACAAAAAATGGAGCAGCTGTTACATACAGAAGTCGTGAGTGTAATGAGACTACCTGTTGTTCCCTTAGCAGTTAATGACTAATTTTTTCACTATTCAAAATTCAGGACACATTCTGCTAAGTTTACAATATAGTATCACATCACTTGGTTCAAGCTCTAATTTAAATTACAAACAATTTTTATGCAAAATAATTCAGAATTTAATGACCTCATTATCATCAATAAACAATTACTCTGCAGATTTTCAGACAAGCCATGTCTTCATTAAATAAACAAGACAGTTTTTTTAAAAGTGATAGGCATCTG
Source organism: Eretmochelys imbricata (assembly GCF_965152235.1). Lineage (NCBI taxonomy): Eukaryota > Metazoa > Chordata > Testudines > Cheloniidae > Eretmochelys > Eretmochelys imbricata. Next base: position 150,745,609 of record NC_135572.1, read on the forward strand.
CATCAACCCTCAATTCGACAGGAGTTGTATGCAATGAGTGGGTCCCACAATATACAGTGCAAAAAAACCTGATAAGCAATTAAAAGCCTGCATGTATTTTGGAGCTGCTATATGAGGCTGAAAACGTAGTCAGTTATACAAAAAGAAATGTAATTAAAATTGTTGTAGAAAAATAAATGCCAAAACTGCATGAAGCATAAATGGCCCACTCTTCATACAATGGACTATATTCCTGTGTGTGTGTTTATAAGTCTGCTACAGCAAACATATCGGAGTCCGCAATTAATTCTGGAGTAAAACTTTTTAGTGATAATCAAGATGGCCATGTAGACAATTGACAAGAATCTATTTCCCCAGGTTAAGTATCCTCACACCTTCTTGTCAACTGTCTACATGGGCCACCTTGCTTATCACTACCAAAGTTTTTTTTCTCCTGCTGATAATAGCTCATCTTAATTAATTAGCCCCTTACTCTACCTTTTCACGTTCTGTATGTGTGTATATATATCATTTTCTTACTATATATATGTGCACACACACACACACACACACACACGTTCCATTCTATGTATCCGATGAAGTGAGCTGTAGCCCACAAAAGCTTATGCTCAGATAAATTTGTTAGTCTCTAAGGTGCCACAAGTACTCCTGTTCTTTTTATCCTCTATCAAGTATCACTTCCAGTGATTACTCAAATGTGGAAACTTAAAATTTGTTAATTCATATGAGCAAAACTTGGTTGCTTGAATATTCTTAGAAAGTAAAACACACACAAAAAAGGTTTTACTAAAGCTGAAGTAATTTCATGTAAAAAATATTCAATAAATCAGTCCTGGGGGGAAAAATGGGTATTTATCCATTCTAGTTCTATCCTTGGAACAAGGCTGGCTTCATTTTCTAAGCCACATCATTTTAAATGAAGTTTTAAACAGTGATGTCGTTCACCATACACTGTAGACTAGGTCTAAGAGAACAGCAGTGGCAGTTAGTGTATTCAGCTGGGGCTTTCATACTACACTCACTAGGAGCAAAAAATATCTTCCTGCAGCAGCCAGTTATCCTTAGAAGTCTCCAGCTTGAGTACTGACTAGACTCCACTCATTTACAAAAAATGATGTGCTGACAGACCAGGAGAGCATTTGACAGCAATGAGATATAGAAAGCCTTAAAGCCAGCATGCCACATTTAAACTACCGTTCCCAGGTGACCTGCTTTTTAGTTGGCAATCTCAGGAAAAATAGATTCTGATGAACATCATAAAAGACCTGCTGTTCCTTTCTTCTCCAGCTCCATTGACTACTAAAACACCTGTTGTTAGAGTAAACAGTTAAGAATTAGCAGCAGTTATAAAGTACGCCCAATCAACTGTAGACCTGAAGGAGAGTCAGAGATTGATTTAAGCTTGGATGAGAGGCTGAAAAAAAGTCTGATTAAACCAGTGAAAGTTTTATGGGGCAGGAATATTATAAGCACGGTATGTCTGCAGGCATTATTACGACTCTCCTACAATTTACTTTAGTCTCAGAAATTAAACCTTCTACATTAGTTACCAATAAAGAATCAACATCTGTCAACAGTTACTACAAAACTGTCTCTGGAAATACCATACTATCCTCTCTATATTTAGGAGATCTGAATAAAAGAAAACAATGAACTAACAGTTGGGCAAGCTAGACAGACGACATTTAAATATTTCCTTTTGCTGTTCATTACACCTAATTGACAACAATGAACACAAAAAATACAGTGCCTTTTATATCTTGAATAAACATTTAATTTAGTTCTCAGGAAATTATACAATGGGAGCAAACGACTTGCCAACATTAGGTGTAATCTTGCATTCTCTATAATCTCTTATTAACACTCCAGCTTTAAAATAAATCAAAGCAACATCTGCACTTAAATAGTGTAAAATCCCGAAGTAGCTTCTCAGCAAGGTAATAAGAAAATATATTTTTCATATAAATGTGGCATTACACATCAATAAATGTCCCTTTTAATGGGTTTCAGGCCATTATGTCTCTGTGTAATAATGATATTAAGATCTCAGTATATTCTGATGTGAAAAGGCTTTCTTCTGTTTACACCTTGAAAATATTATCTCAACTGTGACTGTCGTACTATAGATTACAAAGTAAAAAGCCCATTATTCACCACATCTTCTTATTGTATTTCTTGAGAAACAGTGATAAAATGATTGTTGGTTTAGGTCTTAAAATGTGTCTTCATTTCTATCATTACAGATGACTATTCAAAAAATAAGAGCACCACTTAGTAGGTAAAACTGCCTCGTTAGTGGTATTAACCTGTCATTAAGCTTAGCTCAGTGTCTCATTTTCTGTTAACGTCTAGCTCTCAACTTCCTAGATCATAGAGAGCTGTCATTTTACAATGGGGCAAGGATTTCACCCAGTGTTTTCCAACACGTTTACTCGTTAAGCTCACATGATAGCAAGAGTGCTTTTAATTTTAAAGAAGTAAGAGAAACTCGGCTTTACAGTAAACAAAAAGCCATTTGACCCAGAGGGTCAGACTGTACTCTGGTCCTGTAACTGTTCAGGAGAGTAAAGGAGAGTGAGACTTCCCACACCTTCACAGCTACACAGAATGTACTCCAACTGGGGTTGGGTAGGGGTCGTTTTATGCCTGATACTGATATTAGGGTCACCAACATTCTAGCGCACAAAATCAAACACCCCTGCCCCGCCCCTGCTCCAAGGCCTCACCCCCACTCACTCTGTGCCCTGTCCCTCTGTCGCTCACTCTCCCCCACCCTTACTCACTTTCACTGGTCTGGGGCAAGAGCTTGGGTTGCAGGAGGGGGTTAGGGCTCCAGCTAGGAATCCAGGCTCCCAGGTGGGGCCAGAATTGAGGGGTTCTGGGTGAAGAAAGGGTTCCGGGCTGGGGCAGGGGGTTGGGGTGTGGGCTCGGGGAAGGAGTTTGGGTGCAGGAGGGGGCTTTGGGCTGGGGAAGGGGGTTGGAGACATGAGGGGTCCAACTGGGGGTGTGAGCTCTGGGGTGGAGCCAGGGATGCGGGGTTTGGGATGCAGAAGGGGGTGCGGGTGGGGGTTTGGGGATGAGGGGTTTGGAGTGCAGGATGGGGCTCAAGGCTGGGGCATGAGGTTGGGGTGCAGGCTCTGGGAGGGAGTTTGGGTGTCGGAGGGGGCTCCGACCTGGGGTTAGGGTCGGGAAGGAGATTTGGGATGCAGGCTCCGGCTGGACAGCACTTACCTCAGGCAGCTCCCGGAAGTGGCATGGCCAAAAGAAATCTGATGAGGTTCAACAAGGACAAGTGCAGAGTCCTGCACTTAGAACGGAAGAATCCAATGCACCACTACAGACTAGGGACCGAATGGCTAGGCAGCAGTTCTGCAGAAAAGGACCTAGGGGTTACAGTGGACGAGAAGCTGGATATGAGTCAACAGTGTGCCCTTGTTGCCAAGAAGGCCAATGGCATTTTGGGATGTATAAGTAGGGGCATTGCCAGCAGATCGAGGGACGTGATCATTCCCCTCTATTCGACACTGGTGAGGCCTCATCTGGAGTACTGTGTCCAGTTTTGGGCCCCACACTACAAGAAGGATGTGGAAAAATTGGAAAGAGTCCAGCGGAGGGCAACAAAAATGATTAGGGAACTAGAACACATGACTTATGAGGAGAGGCTGAGGGAACTGGGGATGTTTAGTCTACGGAAGAGAAGAATGAGGGGGGATTTGATAGCTGCTTTCAACTACCTGAAAGGGGGTTTCAAAGAGGATGGATCTAGACTGTTCTCAGTGGTAGCAGATGACAGAACAAGGAGTAATGGTCTCAAGTTGCAGTGGGGGAGATTTAGGTTGGATATTAGGAAAAACTTTTTCACTAGGAGGGTGGTGAAACACTGGAATGCGTTACCTAGGGAGGTGGTGGAATCTCCTTCCTTAGAAGTTTTTAAGGTCAGGCTTGACAAAGCCCTGGCTGGGATGATTTAATTGGGGATCGGTCCTGCTTTGAGCAGGGGGTTGGACTAGATGACCTCCTGAGGTCCCTTCCAACCCTGATATTCTATGATTCTATGTCCAGCTCTTCGGCGGAGATGTGGCCAGGCAGCTCTGCGCACTGCCCCATTTGCAGGTGCTGCCCCCGCAGCTCCCACTGGCAGCAGTTCCTGGCCCATGGGAGCTGCAGAGCCAGCACTCGGGGCATGGGAAGCTCACAGAGCCTCCCTAGCTGTCCCTGTGGCTAGAAGCCGGACACGCCAGCCGTTTTCAGGAGCCACTTGGAGCCAGGGAAGCCAGGGAGCCAGCCTTAGCACTGCTGCACTGCCGACTGGACTTTTAGTGGCCCGGTGACTAACTGCTAACTGGAGCCACCAGGGTCCCTTTTGGACCAGGTGTTCTGGTAAAAAAACCAGATGCCTGGCAACCCTAACTGACATCTTCCAAAGCAGTAGGTGGAGCTATGGATCTATACCCATATAATCCAGCCAGTTAAACTAGCTAAGCAGGAGGTGGGAGGGAATAGGCAGCTGCCCAAAAAGTGCTGAAGTATCTATTCCCTCCATTCTAAAGCAAAAGGGGAGCAGGGGAAGTCACTATTTCTTCCAGAAGCTTCTCCTGAGGTGGCACAACTACACTCACCCCTTGCACAAGGCTGAGCCTAAGGCTCAGTCTAGCACAGATCTAGGTCTATCACAAGAAACCAGATTATCTGATCTCTCCTACAAGACTCAGTCTAGCACAGACTTAGGTCCATCACATTAAACCAGCAGTTAAAGAGAAAATTGCGTGCGTGTGAAAACGACATGTGGCAATGCAAACTCATAACATGCAAATACACATAAGTACACATTGTAACGGATTGCCTTACAGGCTATGGATACAACTGCCACACCCAGAGAGTCATTACAGGTATTTGCAGGTTGAGAACTCAGCTGAAGTTACTTTGTGATGCACAGACTGGAGCAGATCTAGGCTGTTTGTCAAGCAGAGAGCAAATCAAATGTGATAGGAGGCAGTCTTGTATTTGACTATGGGTCTGTATAGGCTCCCTGGACAGAAACAGAGGCAAGAGAGCTGCTTCAGAAATGCCTAATTCAAGGTTTCTTCCAGAGGGAGTTCCCTATGTGCCCTTTGTTCCATATGTGAAACTGATCTTCAAGGCCCTGAAAATCTGCTACTGATGGCAAAAGGGCAACAATATACACCAGTGAGATTAGAAAATGAACTAGCTAAGAAAGTAAATATAGTACACAGGTGGACATGACATAGATTTCTTTACTCCTTCCCATAAACATTCATCAAGCAATCATGATGAACCCTCTATTGCTCTTTGAAAGCCATCTGGAAGTTTTTGTTCTCAAGTTCTGCCCTCATTTACACTTGTGTGACCTTAATGAAGTCCAATATTTATTAAAACCAGAAGTATTTACAGGACTAATTAACAATCAGTAATTTATTTAAGCAAAGCCTGTGATGTTTATTGAGTCCCTCTTCTCTTTCTCCACACACCGCAACCCACTCCCATGACCTTTGGAATACAAATTAGAAATACACCAAATTTGATGGGCTCTGAGACTAGCATGCAGATTTACTGAAACATGAAATGCATGAGAGATTAGTTAACATAAAAATGACTACATCAAAAGGAAGTTTATTCAGAGAGATACTCTAGCTGAAGTTGAGAGGAAGACTTAGACCAACATTGACTGGGAAGTTCACTCACTGTATAGGATCTATATAGAGCTCCTCCAAAAAACATCTTCCAAGGGTTGGTATTTGGGAGGAGACATTTAATTTATTAAGGGGAATAAATGGTAGTATTTAGTACAATACTATGGCATGTCAGTATTCATTATCAGACTGTTTCTGGCTGAATTGACTACAAGGATTTTTTAAAGTATTAATTGGTAAAGGAAATGTTGAACAGAGACAAACATTAATCCACTCATTTTCATCAATGTGCACACAGGATCAGAAGTTGAATTACTGACTGACTTCTTACTCAGGCAAAAAATTCTCATTGATTTCAATGGCAGTTTGCCAGAGTAAAAATCTGGGATGGGCAGATTGTGCCCTGTAAAACTCTTATACATGTTTAGGATGCTCTCCACCTATTTGCACAACACATACGAAAGCTAAAATGAAGAACTATAAATTATAACAAAGATTTTCAAAAGTGACTAGAGATTTTGGATACCTACATTTGCATGTGCCCAATTTAATTCAATTTAACTTTTAAGGGGCCTAATTTTCCAGGGTTAGGAGCGCAGCACCTTCTAAAAACGTTGTCTGAAATTAGGACCTCAAAAACTGAGGCAACCAACATCACTAATCACTTTTGAAAATCTAAAGGCATTTCCAAATTCATTGTTACACACACAAAATTTTACTTAATACTGATTAAAAAATAGTAAATCACTACAGCAATGTAGCTACATGAGATGGATGCTTCCTATGAGACACTGACCACCTTACTACATAAAGACCTAAATAACTGTCATGTTAGAAATACAGGTTTAAATTGTTTTAACACATGAAACTTTGTAATATGCACAGTACAAACAGAACAGAATTGAAATGGATATACCTTTTACAAATTAAGAGTTTTAGGCAAAAACAAACTCTACAATATGGATTTTTGGAGGGTATATTTCATATTCCAGAAAAACAACTCAGAAAAAACAGTTGATATTTTAGGGAAAAAAAGTCTAAATCGTGTATTACTATGAGCTGGTTAAAATTTTCGTCCTTACTCCTACTCATTTTTGTATCAGAAAATCAATACAGCTTTTGCCTTAAAATCTATATTCCACTTCCTAGCATCCATACAAGGCCCGGTGTGCCATTTAAGTCTTATGAGAGGATGAACTGGTTCAGAACGTTTCTTTAAAGGCTCCTTGTAGCGGCATGAATTTCACCCTGTATGAGTGTAATGTAGATTGGAAAAGCTGTCATGTTTTATTTCCATTATAATAATTTCAAGTGCTGATACTACTGTACACTATATTTTACATTTTAATGGGTATTTCTATATTTATTTTAATGAAGATTTTAAATTTAGGTCTAAAGAGTAGAATCCACTCAACTATGCTTCTCAAAAAATTGACTGAGCCACTGAAAACAGATTTTAATCCAAGAGTCTTGCTTGTCCTTTCAAATTACATTTAAAGACTTTTTATAACTCTTACCTAACAGAGATACAGCAATATCAAAGCTATAATCCTGCTGCAAACATAACCATGACACCAGAAGGCAAACTGATTACATTGTATGAGATCCACACTCCCATCTAAATGTATTCCAACAGCAAAGCTCAGTTAGACAAGTCCCGAGCCTGTTTTCCCTGTAATTTCTCAGCAGGAATCTACATAAGCAATATTCTGATGATCATACTTCTGCCGGATTACCTGCTATAGAGAGCGCTTTTCTTTGCCTCCAGACAAAACAAAATAAATTATCACATTCTCAGAAAAGCAATTCCAAAGGGCTGAAATGTGAACTGTGTCTTTATGGGAACGTGTGTGTTCCTAACCTCTTCATACATATAAATCGAGTTGCGTTGCGTGTGGGTTTTGTTTTGTTTTTTAACTACACAAACAAAAGGATAACAAGCTTCCAGCTATTTTAGCAACATTTCTACTTTTGCTTTCCTTTATTCACACATTCTTCCTCCATTAGCATCCTCTACCCCGAGCCTCTGTGGTTTATTTTCCTGAAATAACTTAAAGACCACACTGAGAGGACGCCTTGTATAGTGGATTGAGCCTGGGGTTTGGAACTAAGGAACTCCCAAATTCTAACTTCTATTCCAGCAAGAAACTGTTGTCCAGCCTGGAGCAAGTCACTCATGGCCAGATTTTAAAGGTATCGAGGCATCACTCCACTCTCTTCTGCAATGCCTAACTGATTTAGGAGCCTAAGTCTCAGCTTCAAACATGATTTAAATTCCTAAGTACTTCAATCAGTTTTGAAAATGAAAATTGGGGCTTAAGTGATTCCTTAGAGCTCCTATTGACTGATTGCACCAGCAATGGCAACTGCTCTTCATGTGTCCGCAATTAGGACCTCAACCTTTCTGTCTCGGTTTCCCTAATCAATAAAATGGGCATGATTAAATACGATTAGGATAATAATTTGAGATGGGCTACTTCAAGGTGGCCTTGCAACCCCCAAAACAGACTGAGCCTGAGCTCCATCAAGTTAGCTTATATATAATAATACTTTTTACATATTCATCCTAAAGCTGCTGTAATCATTCAAGTTTGTACAATGCGAAAATGTAAAACATAATGAGTCAGATTGTGCCTAGCTGTTACACAGGTGAATGTGACTGACCTCCTCCCACCAGTCACCGTAATTGTGCACAAGATACTCCTTCCTACTCCTGCAGCACACAGAAAGGGATAGGGAAGTGCCAAACTTTACAGATGACCTGTCACTCATGAAGGGGGTAACAGTGGGAGCTCAATACACTTCTGGCAGCAGAGGGAGTGCCTCCTTGAGAAAGCATGCCTTCCGAGGCTTCCCTGGAGTAACACAGTTCTGCTCTACCCTCTCCCTCCCCCGTTGAGAACTCTGTCTTAGAGAGACACAATTAAGCCCTAGATAAATGCCTATTATTTTATTTTATTGGCTATTTTGCAACAATGCTCTGTTTAGACATGGAGAGAGAGAGAGAGAGAGACTTTTAAAACCCGCATCTGGAAAAAAAATCTTGGCAAAAACATAAAATGAATATTCTAGACAACTCATCTTAACATAACTACTATAAATCCATGTTATAACAATTTAGGCCATACGTTTCTGTGGTCTGGGCACTGCAAAGTGAGGGAAAGTGTAGCAGTTTAGTACAAATCAAGTCTTAAGAGCTTGAAGCCTAGCCAAAACCTCCTACTTGGTATGATCTCATTCCAAACTGCAACTGAAAATGATGTTATGTAGATGATCTGCATAAATGAGGCTGTGGTGTATGGAATTGTGGAATTAAGGAAAATGTGTGTTACGTATGGATATGACACCTTGGAAAGAAAGCCTAAATTGTTACTAGAAATACATTACAGATTACTTGTTTCCTAAAGCCATATGGTACAACTTGCTTTTGTATACAAAAGGCAAAAAAGTGTACTGGAAAAGTGTGCAGAAAAAGTTAACATAGCATTCCATAAGGATATTCAAAAAAACACTTAGTATTAACTGAGAGCCTATATGCAATATAGAGAAAATGGCACATGAAAATGACAATGAAATTACATGCTATGGAAGCCAACACAGCAGCCTCTTCAGATCTTCTTAATGGTCACTGAAACAACAGGTTGAATATCAGAAAAGGATATGCATCATACAATTAATGTTATTTTTGATAAATAATTAAATTGAAAAAAAAGTGGTAGCTAAAATTAGTGCTGGTCACACCGTCCAAAACATTTTTAACTGATTTAACTATTTGATGAACACAACAAAGATCAATCCCTTTCCCCTACCCTATGTCAGTCTTGTCTATTGCATTTTGGGGCAAAGACTACCTATGACTACATTTGTACAGTACCTAGCATGATGGATCCCATTCTAGGTTTGTCCTTAGGCAGTACTGTAAAAAAACATGACCAGTAATACTAATAATCCAAATTATAACCTTAGATTTGAAAACTTTTGTCAAACTTAAACCAGGACCTGAATTTTGCTCCTGAAATCATCTCTCGTGAATACAATAAAAAAAAGAATGACTGTGGTATAACAAATGTCTCTGCACAATTCTGAGTTCTTTATGAAGGAGCTACAGATATATTTGTTCCATTTACAAGGGTGCCATACAATGATACTGCAGACTCTGTAGAGAAAAAAAAAATTTTTTTTCTCAAATTGGCTTATGACTTTGAAAAGCTCAGAGGTTTCATCTGTCAAAGAAACATTTTTTAAAAATGTACAAATTAAAATCCAAAGGTGTCACTAGAAGCTATTTTAAATAAAAAAAATGAAGAAATCAAAGGAAGCATCAGTTATTGTAGAATGTCGTTATTCTGAGAAATTTCAGCTAACTCAGTTTTAAATTTATGCTGTTTACATAAATTAAAATACACAGTTTCTTTAATGTCACTGTGCTGATCTGGAACACTTTGTTTTCTTGTTGTTTTTGTTCCTTCCTTGGTCTGATCTCAGTACTAATGCTTTATTTTTCTATTTCACACTAATGCTTTATTTTTCTATTTCAAAGCATTATTTTTCTTTTTATCCTACCTCTTTCAGACAAAAATAAATCTCCAGATACATATGCAACCTTCTTTGAAAGGTGTTTTTTTTTAAGTCATCTGGGTATATTACAAGTGTTCAAATATATAGCTACCTGTGTCTTAAGGAAATTATAATAATAAAAATTATAGACAGAATTTTACTGAGCCAGTTAATTGGATGCCAAGGCAGTATAGCGGCTGAGGTGGACTTGAGCCTCAGTACACTCAACGTCAAGTCCACTCTACTTCGCAGGAACTAATATTTTTGAAAGCACTAGTAAGGTTTTACATTCCATAGATATGAAATAATTTGAAGTGAAGATTATGAAGTCAGAACTGTTTCCAGAGTAAGAGGATATGGGCAAGGGAAGAGAAGTGAGGACTAGAGATGGGTATGGAAATTTAGTTCAGATTTCAGAGTAGCAGCCGTGTTAGTCTGTATTCGCAAAAAGAAAAGGAGTACTTGTGGCACCTTTGAGACTAACCAATTTATTTGGATAAATAAATTGGTTAGTCTCTAAGGTGCCACAAGTACTCCTTTTCTTTTAGTTCAGATGTTTATCTGATCATAAGCAGGCCTTTCCTTTTGTAAGCCTTCTACTTCTTCTGCTAATTCTTCCAGCCAATAGTTCTTTTTTGGTCCTTTAGTAAACATTTATTTCCAGTTAAACCCAATGACTTGCAAATCAAAATTTGAAGAACGAAATCTTAACAGTTAACTGGAAAAAGGTTCTTCTTGTGAGATGCACTGAGATCCAGTGGACAGGGCACTGAATGAGCACTTGGGTTCAATTCCTGGCTGTGCGGATAACCTGCCAGCTGACCTTGGACAAACCATTTAATCTCTCTGTACCTCTGTTTCCCCTCCCACTTGTTGTCTATTTGACTGTAAACTGTTTGTGGCAAGGACTGTCTTACTATGAACTCAGTAAACACCATAAATTTAGAAAGCACCTAGCAGAATTGGTCCCTAATCTCTGCTGGGCCCTTTGGTGCTCCTGTAATAATAATATCAGTCCTTATTTTATGTGAGCAAGCCACTCTTTTCTTAATCCTCATCTTGAATTCCTTAGATTATGTGGTGCCTGTGTGGTTGTCTGCTCTTCGGCTCTTCATTTGTTACAGAGAGAAGGAAATGGAGAAGAGCACTGATGGTAGAGTACAACCAATAGTGTAGGAGAAGCATGGCAGCACACCCAAACTGTAGAAGTAGGAAACAATCGGGACTGAAGAATGGGAAAATACAAGGGTATAAAAAGAATGGAAATATAGAGGTGGGGGAAAAGGGAGCAAGGAAAACATCTGCTCAAAACAGGAGAAAGATATGCATGCTTTCAATGAGTATAAGGTAGTAATTAATATGACATATGAATCTATAAAACAGCTATTGAGGCCAAAATTTTGTAATTTCCATTGTCCAACTTCAGAACATCAAAATAGCCTAATTTTTGGAGGGCAGATGATTACCTTTTTCTAGAAATGAACTGCTATTAAAGGCATTTTGAATGGAACAGCTCAAAACTGAGGCACTCAAAAACCACTCAGTAGTCACTTTCAAAAACCTTGACCTCAGTGCTCAGAGCTCTATTTATAGAGGAAGACTATGTTTGTTCCAAATAGTCGCACTATAATCTGTACACAATACAATGAAGTTACACAATGAACTAGAAAAAGGCTTAGTGTCAAAAATGTGCCACAATATTTTTATATATATAATAAACAATACTATGGAAAGTGATGGATTCACACTGAAAAGCTTCACTGTGTTTCAACGTCATTCCGGCGTTATTCAATTTGTATTGGTTGCAATTGACAAGTGAAAGCTCTGCAAGTTATTTCACAAATACATGGATACTTTTTGTCCAGCTAACTGCTCTCTCCCAAATCATAACTGAACAAAAAGCATGGAAAAATCTCTGTGTGATTAAAAACCTGTAGAAAAAAGTGGTTGTCTACCTTTACATGCATATTGCACCTAAAACAAAACAATGGGACCTCAATCCTGATCTGGGCACCTCTGGATACTATGGTGATCTACATATTAGATAATTTTGGGTGCTTATAAATTCATTTATATTTTGAAAGATATGGATGAGTAAATAATTGATATCAGAGAAGGATTAAGAGTGTAAAGATAAAAAATGAGTTTTCATTGAAAGCCAGTACATTAATCTATTTAATGACTCAAGGGTTAAGAGTTAGCCTCTTAATCCAAGGGCTTTAATACAAATTGATATTCTGCTCAGTAAAAGGTATTGGGAAAAAACCCAAACACTTGAAAAGGCAGAGGAACAGAAAACAGAAGGTTTTTACAAAGAACTGTGTGAATAATGTTAGGGAAAATCCAAGTTCAGTCAAATCAGATGCTTAAATGAACATTGTATCTGATTCAAAGCCCAGTCAATGGTAGTCATTAACTTCAATGATTTTTGGATTAAGCCCACTGTGAGTTTGTTTTGGAAAAAAAAGGTTGCTCCACCTTAAACACTTTGTTCTCTGGGATAAGCATTTTGCATTTCATTTTGACTTCTGCATTGTGGCATTATGATGCACCACCACATCATGCTATAATGTGTTCTGTCCACTCAAGAAAAATCCAGCTCTCTATACCACCATAAGCCTGATTCACCACTGCATTACTCCTGTAGACCCGTATCTCTGATTAAAGTGGAACCACAGTGGCAAAAAAAATGAAGTAAAGCAGCTGTGAATCAAATAACGGCCCATGTATGCAGTGCAAGGAAGAGGAAGACACTGTCTGCTTCCTCAGGGACAGCCTGGAAGAACATTGCCCATCTCATCTGGGAGCCCATCTGCAGTGTTTTTCAAGGAAGGAAGAAGAAAATGAGCTGAGTTCAAGTTCTGAAAGTTTGCTAAACTTGTCAACCTCTAAACCCAAATTCCTCAGAATTCACCTAACCCTACAGTCTGACAAATCTATTTCTCACAAGAACAAATCTTACTTTTCAACACTGAAAAAAATCACATTCCTTTTAAATTCAAGAATAGAACATGCTTTCAACCCTTCCGATCCTTAAACTTCATTTAATTCATCACCTCACTACAAACAGGTTTGTGACTTCTGCTTTTTACAGCCAATCAGGTTACAGGAAAATAGATTTGAACAAAGGAATATAACAACAGGGTAGATAGTTCTGCACAGAACTAGTTACAGTCAAACCTGAGATTTTTGTCGAGAGTCTATACTTCACCCCATTTGTTGGGGAACACAGGTATTCACCGTGAACGAACTGTTTGCAAGCTATTCAGATAGGAGAAATATTCACAAAGAAATTCTCAAATAATTAACACTGTAAGGAATTTTGTGATTATACATAGTATGTTTTAGCCCATGAGATGTAGTGCGTAACAATCCATTTTTAATAAAAGTACATGAGGGCTTGATCCTGGGAAGCTGAACTGGGAAGCAGGGGAACACAGGCTTAGTAGGGAGTTGCTTAAAACCCATCTTTGTCCCATTGCCCAGTCCTGTACCTCAGCTGTGCTAAGCACAGCTCAGACATGGCTGAGGATTCAGTACATTAGCTTTGTGATTAATAAATTGTATTCTAAATGCAAATGAATGTTAATATTTTGAACATATCAGATTTTTTTTAAAGTAGCCATCATTTTAAAGCTCATTTTTCTTTTTTACTAAATTGTTGGTTTAAATGTTGGGATAATGTGGTGAAACACTGGAATGCGTTGCCTAGGGAGGTGGTGGAATCTCCTTCCTTGGAAGTTTTTAAGGTCAGGCTTGACAAAGCCCTGGCTGGGATGATTTAACTGGGAATTGGTCCTGCTTCGAGCAGGGGGTTGGACTAGATGACCTTCAGGGGTCCCTTCCAACCCTGATATTCTATGATTCTATGATACATATGTGTTACTTGACATGGTTTATTGAATGCTGACAGTGTGAGTGGTGCTCTGAAAACAAAGGAAGACTCAATCCCTGATCTAATTTAGGCATCTGAAAACAACAACAACAAAAATTAGAAAAAAGCATACTGCTGCACTGTCAAGAAGCCTTGTTTCAATATGTACCTTTGACTCCATGTGTAGCTTTCATCAGCCAGTCAAAAATTCATGCCCTACCTGGAAAAAAACTCTATGGCCAAATATAAACAGACGTTTCAGTAAATTTCAATTTGTGCCATTTCCAGTAAATCTCATTTCAGAAGGGTTTCAGTAGTGAAGTTTCAGTCAGGGATTATTTGATAGGCTCCTTTGTGTAGTATTTGGGCAGCCTAATAAAGGCGTTACAGTAAATATAATGAACAGTACTGTAATGTACAGAGCTGTTGTGAAGATTAACTAACACCTGTAAAACACTTACAACAATGTAGCATGGTAAGTATGGTCGATTATTTCTCAATGTAGATCATGTTTCTTTCTTTCTCTACCACCTAACGGATGCATTGACTCATACTTTTAAAATGAAACTCTACTGGTTTGAGAAAACATGTAAGGTGACCCAATCAATTCCTCTGTCCGTTGCTCGACAGCCAAAGCTTTGCAACAATTTTACACTCTGTGATTGTCTGATCTCATCAGGATGCAGCAACCAAGCTTCTTGCAGCATTTGGAATTGTGTTTTTTCTATGAATAACAACATCATAGCAGAGGGACAAATAAATAAATACATAAATAAATATTAGTGCCTGCTGAGAAACTCAACAAGTGGATTCAATATAAACTTCCCTGTACCCCCCCCAAAAATGATTGCCTCATGTAATGTCCTGTTAGGCTGTCTAACCCATAACTGACTCACATTGGTTCAAGTTCTATGTAGAAATATAAATTAAATCAAGCAATTTCACATGGTTAAACATTTATAGGTCATTTTAGAGACCTTAGATGCTTCCCGCAGTGTTTTAGTCTGTTTTCAAATTGTGGGGGAGGGGAGGAAAAGAGGAGTGACTAAAATGGACACTCAAGAAGATAATCAGGAAATTCTTGAGTTCTAAATTAGGCAGCTGCTTGTGCCTCTACTCTTCACAAAAAAAAATGGTCTCCTAAGGCAGCCCATTCATGGCACACAGTAAGACCCTCCAAAAAAACATTTTTGAAACCATGAATTATACATCATTAAACTCAAAAAAGAAGGAGTTAATAAAAATCAATTGATGCAGCTTCCATCAATTATTAATATGAAATGAGGCATATCAAATTACTTTTCTCTTTGCCATACCACTCTGATTCCACTTACCTCTGATGCCAAAGCTCATTTTCTGCAGTGTAGTTCCTTGCTTTTTTTACACACTACACAAAACTTCTTAAAATACAACAGATAATGAGATAAAAACCTAAGGAATCTTTGATTTTTCTCCTCCATGCTGAAAATAAAAATTGACGTTGACCTTGAAGTCAGTATGTTTAAAAAGTAATTGACCTCTGCAGGACTGATATTTTTTGTATTTCTTAAAATAATTGTTTACATTAATTCAAGGAATTATTTGGATGATTTGTACCTTTTTATGAGAGATTCATGTGGTGAAGTGTCTGTCAGTTTCTAACACATTCCAAGCTTGAGTCTGTATTAATACCACATATACATATATACTATATAGTCAAATACCCCACAGTGGTTTTACAGCAGCCAAGAAATAGATAAATCTTCAAATAGTAGTTCTTCCTTTAGTGTTTTTCCTGCTTTTCTTTGAACAATGCATCTTGTTTAATATGCAGCAGTAGGAATAAAATCCCCACAGTTTGATCTGTATCTGGAAGCCAGCTGGAATTAGGACATCAGTCATAGAAGGGATTCATTACAGATAATTATGTTTTGTTTGTGTAGTTATCGTGAAGTAGTCTTCTGTAGAGATTTGTGATCTGATATGACCAGATAAGGATTCACAATCAGCTTTGTTAAGAATTCAGACATAATACAATAAAAACTCCAACTACATCCATGAATTAGGTGTATTTGATTGAAATTTGCATGTGTCCATAAAACATGCACAGAAGCTTTTGAAAAACTTATTACATTGGGTACCCATGAACTTTATCAGTCTGTTGTTCACACTGTATTTTTCAAGTCAGAGCATAAGTTACTGGAAGAAGAGGTTATTTACCTTTGTTACTGGAGTCCCTAGCTGTATTTCACTATGAGTATGCATGTGCTCCGTGTGCCTGGAGTCAGAGAATTCTGAAAGCAGTATCCCTTAATCCGCACATGTGCCATTGCTCTCCTCATGCCTCCAACTGAGAAGATAAAGGGCAGGGTGGACTGACTGCCTCCCCAGCTCCTTCTCCACCGTAAACCAAAAGATGTTCCAAGCAGAGGGGAAGGAGGATGGATAGTGGAATACAGATAGGGACCGCACATCTCAAAAAACTTCCAGTTACAAAGCTAAGTCCTCCTTCTTTGACTGCTGGTCTCTATGTGTATTCCACTGTGGGTGACTGACAAGCAGTACTCAAGTAGGAGGAGGGTAAAAGGATGCAGATGGCAGAGCCATATGAAGGGCTGCTATTCCAAAGTCTTCATCAATGGAGGATTCCTGAACTAAAGCATAATGTCTCGCAAATGCATGGATGGAACTCCACATATCTGTTTTACAGATGTCAAGTAAAGGTACTTCTTGAAGCAATGCCATACATGTTTCTTCCACTCTTGTGGAACAAACCCTTGCCCCATGAGGAGGAAGGCAGATAGCAGAGCAAAATACAGCCAGAGATTGATTTTGAGATTCTTTGAGAGAATATAGTCTGACCCCAAACTCTTTCTGCTATGGCAACAAACAGTTGGGGAGACTTTCTGATTGGTTTTGTTCTCTGCAGGTAAAAGACCAAAGCTCACCATATGTCAAGAGAAGGGAGCATGTAGCGGAGCAGTTACCCCACTCCTGGGAAAAAGGGTGGGCTGACTGGGGAGGCAGCCACAGCTGTGGCCACACCTGGCCCTGATATAAGGACTAGGGGAGGAGCTAGGTCAGTCTCACTCCAGCCTTGGAGTGGGAACAGCCTACTTGCCTGGCAGCACAGGGTACCTGGAGTAGAGCAGTGCTGGGGAAGGGCAAGAGGAGCTGCAGAGGTGCAGCTGGGGAAAGGTAGTGGCAGCTGGTCCAACCCCCTTGCCAATGATGAGTGGCCATTACAGACTGCAGTCCCCGCAGAGAAAGGGGGCTAGATGATGACTGGCAGTAGCCACTGAGGCAAGGTGGGCATAGCGGGAGAGGGTTCCCCTGGGAGGGGAGACCCAGAGTGTGGGGACTCCTGTGGGGCAGCACCCCAAGGAAAGAGACATTGGGGTCCAGGAGGGACACGGGACCTGAGGCAGGAGGTGCTCCATGGCTGAAAAAGAGCTAATTCCTGGACTGACCAGCAGGAAGCGCTACAGTGGCTAGTGCTCTATCTGCTACAGAGCCTAATTTATTCCGAGGATGAATGAGTTTTTGGGAAGAACAGAGGTAAGTGAATTGACTGGTTCAGGTGAAACAGACTATGCTGGGGGTGAATTTAGGGTGTAAATATAATGAAACTTTGTCCCTATGAAATATAAAGTAAGGAAGATCCATCTTCAGTGCTCCAAGCTCACCTTGTGGCTTTAGTGATGGCTACCATGAATGCAACTTTCATGGATAGGAGAGACATAGAGCAAGAAGCTAATCGTTTGAAGGGAAACCTAGTGAGTACCTAAACAACAAGATTTAAGTCCCATCAGGGAGTAGGATTTTTCACTGGCAGAAAGGTTCTGATTAGGTTTTTCCAGAATCTGTTAGTCAGTGGGTGCGCAAAGATTGAGTAACCCTGTGATGGTGGATGGTATGCACTGACTTTAAAGAGCAGATGGACAAACCTGATGTTATTAGGGAAATAATATAATCTGAAATAAAATATCATCCACAGCTTCTGGAGTATAAATCTTGGATGAACCCAAACAGAAAAATGTTTCCACTTGGCTAAACAACATTCTATAGTGGAATCCTTCCTACTGTTAGTAAAGATGCTCTGTACAGCTCCAGAACACGATTGTCCATCCAAAAACCACACCCTGAGATGAAGCAGATGGTGGCTGCAATGCTTGATCTTGCCATTTCCCTGGGTCAAAAGATCGGAAAATGGCAGAATAACGACTGGTGCCCATGACAACATGAGTAAGAGGCTTGGAAACCAAAACTGTCTGGGGCAGTTGGTGGCAAACTCATGCCCTGTCCTGTCAAATATTCTGTAAAGCCCAGATAGGCGTGGTAGTGTCAGGAAGGCATAGTTCAGGTGGTTTGACCATGAAAGAAGTACAGCAATGTCCTGTGAATGGCAACCTAGGGCTCCTCTGGAGCAGTACATGCTACACTTCCTGTTCATTTGAGATGTGAACATGTCCCTGGTTGGAGTCCTCTGTAGAACAAAAACATTGTTCGCCACAGAATCATGCAACTGCTGCTTGTGGCAGACAACAAAGGGTCTGCTACGAGAGAGTTCTCTAGCATGTTCTGAGTCCCTGGAAGGTAAATTACGCTTTGGGTAGTCTGATTGCTGATGCACCAGTTCCATAAACTGCTCACTTCTGCGCACAAGGGAATGGATCTTTCTCCTCCCTGCTTGTTGATGTACAAGATGGTGGTGATATTCGCCAACATTATGAGGGCATGATGACCTTGAATGAATGGGAGAAAGGCTTTACAAGTCCTTTGAACTGCTTGCAGTTCCAAAATATTGATGCGCATCTTGGACTCTTGAAGCACCCCGGTGTCTTCTATTGACCACATGAGCTCCCCAACACAACGGGGGGGAATCTGTAATGATGATTCTGTCTGTTGGGGAGGCAAGGAAGGAAATGCATAGCTGGCAGGGATTCTTCCACCACAGTAGAGACAATATTACTTTTGGGAACAGTTACTATAGCACTCAGGGACTGGCAGTGTGGAAAGTATACTGTTTGAAGCCACATGTGCAGACAATGAAGGTAGAACTGTCAAATGATGTGACATAAATGAATGAAGCTATATGACCCAGGAGAAAGAGAGAGAGACAAGTCTTGACAGGTGCTTGAGGTTGCTTCTGACTTTGTCTGTGAGATTATTCATTGCCTAGAACCTGTCCATCAGTAGGTAAGCACTCACTGCGATTGAATTTAAGGATGCTCTGATGTAGTCTAACATTGGCATTGGGGTAGGGATGGACTTTTCAGAGTTAGCGCTGACCCTCAAGGAGGAGAGGTGTTACAGCACTACCAACGTTGATGTGAGGGCCTTTTGGCATATCCATCCTGGTGGCAAGAAGCCAGTCATTGAGATAGAGAGAGATGGTGAAATCACGTTGCCTGATGCTACAGAAGGCACTGTGGTAAAAGACCCTGCAGGGGAGTGTGTGTGGCAAGAACAAAAGGTAGTATTTTGTATTAAAAAATGGCAAGAGCCCACCATGAATCTGAGAAAACATCAGAACAGACTAGATGTCCATGTGAAAATATGCATTGTTGATACCGAGAGCTGTAAACCAAATGTCCTTTTCTAGGGATAGCATTGTAGATGCAAAAGTGACTATGCAAAACTTGAGTTTGCGAATAAAAATAATTCAGATGGAAAAGGTTCAGAATGAGTCTCCAATCACGCTTCTTTTGGGTACCAGGAATTATATTGAATAAAAACCCTTTACTTAATACTCAAAAGGAACCCGCTCTATTGCGCCTCGATGTAAGAGGGATTCTACTTCTTGTTTGAGCATGTTCTAGTGAGAGTGGCCCCTGAATGCTGGTAGTAACAAACTTTATTGTATAGCCAGAATGGATGATATTTAACTCCCATCTGTCTATTACTGCACTCCAGGTGCGGAAAAAGGGTGCGTGGGGATTGGGAGGTGTTGGATTTAGTGGTCTGCAGTCTTGAGCTGCTGTCAGAAATAACAGTTAGCCAATGTCTGGGACTGGGATGAAGAAATTTCCACAGAAGATGCAGGGAAGCAGGACTTTTGACTTATATGGAGTCCAGTGGCAGAACTGTTGAGCCATTGGTTTAGGCTTGTATGACTGCCTATGAATTTTTCTTTTCAGTGCAGGAGTCTACATTCCTAGGGACCAGAGGGTGTGATTAAACAGATAAGTCATCAAAGGGTAGGTCCTCCACATTGTTCTGAACCTCCCTGGAAAACCTTGAAGCATGATGATATGATTCACTGTAGATTATGATGGTGGTAGCCATCACCCTGCAAGATGTATCTCCTGCATCTGTCACTGACTGAAGAGCAGTCCTGGCAACCATCCTGCCTTCCTCTATTTGAGCCTGGAAACAAGCTCTGTCTTGTTGCCAAAGCTTATCAGCGAAGTCCACACATTTTTAATTATTCAGGAAATCATACTAAGCCAACAGTGCTTATTAGTTGGCTATCCTGAACTGAAGGCTAAATGAATAAAACACCTTCCTTCCCCATAAGTTGAGATGCTCTCCTTCCTTGTCAGTTGGAGTAGAGAGAGGGTGCTGCTGCCTAGATCTCTCTGTCGTGGCTTGGAACACAAAGAGTTAGAGACAAGATGAAAGAAAAGGAATTCTGCCCCTTTGGTTGGACATATCAACGTTTATCTTAGGAGTAGGGGCTCAAGTAGCTGGTGTATGCCAGACTGCTCTAGTTGCCTTCAGGATGGCTTGGTTAACATGGTGCTCTATTTGACTGGAACCTGAGTACTTGAGGATGTCCAGGAGCTTATGCTGAGGATCCTGAACTTCCTCAAAAGGAACCTGCAGCTCCCCTGCAATTCTGCTTAAGATTTCTTGGAACAGCTTATAGTAATCAGGTGGAGATAGAAACATTGGAAACACTGCTTCAACTGGAAAAGACAATGACAATTGTGTCACTTGTAGTGGAACTGCTGGATCCACTGCATATTCCTCCTCTTCAGTGGGATCAGGAGGCAGCTCCAGTTTCCCTTTCAGAGGAGAGGCATGGAAGCACTCTTTATCAGACTAAGCCAACTTTGCTGGATGGTAGGGTCCCATGCTTCCCTGTACAGCCAATAAGATGGATCAAGTGGAAGTTGTGGAGGTCCCTATGGCATGTGGTATCAACGACTCCAAGGCAAGTGATGAGGTAGATATTTGACTCAAGCCAGTGCAGGCCTCCTGTCTAGGAAGATGTATCTTGGAGAAGAAAATAATGGTTCATTGGGTGTTTCAGAGTCTCTCGAAGAAGAGAAGGTTGACTCTGGATCCAATGGTAGTACTGAAAATGTCTCTGGAGGGAAGTCATAACAGGAGGATGGAATGGGAGACAGACTCTCCGCAGGAGGTCTTGAGAGGAACCCAATGGAGGAGCGGACACCAGCTCTGGGAGGGCAAAGATGTACTCAAGAGGAGCAAAGGTCTTGGTTCTTCCTCGAGTGTGACAGGTTCTGTCTGTCCAAACCTCTAGAGCCAAAAATAGAGATAGCCTGTGCCACAATTGTGCAGATGGAGTTGGGACCATGGGTAGCAAAGTCTCTTCATGGTCACTTTTCATTGATACCAACAGATCCTAGGCTTTGTGCTTGGGTGGTATCAAAGGCACTGTTGCTGCTGAACCATGATCCGTGCTGACAGAGCCCTAAACTTATCATGTCCCAAGACTTCATATGTCCTAAGTTCTCTTGGGCTGATCTTAGAGACTTGCTCAGTTTAGTCATGGCCAAATCTGAATTCTTTGAAGTGGATTTGGAGGAGGATTTACTCTCATGCTTATAAGAATGCTCCCTAACAAGACCCCATTGAGAGATTTGTGGGGGTAGACTCCCTTGCTCCTGAGTTGGGCCTCAGGGCAGGAGGTGCACTCCTTGCTGGCTTTTTCCATTAGGTGCTTCCTTAGGTGAAGTTCCCACCTTTTTCAGATACAACTGAGGAATGAACAGTAGATACTACCCCTTGCCATGATGTGGGTTTCTCCGAGGCAGTACAAGCAGCATTGATGTTAGTCATTGACCAAGAAGGAGCATGGGTTGGAAGCACAAATTTTGAAACCCAGGTTGAGTCCTGGGTTGTGTACTAGGGTACAGTACACAAAATGGGGTATGGGAAGGGGCTCCTCAGGTCAGGAAGGCTAACTAAATATAAAACACTAAAACTATAAGAAAAAATCCTAAACTTTAAAATCTTCTAAAACTTATTCAGAGCTATAGATATAAATAGATATGTTTACAGATAAAAGAAAAAAAAAAGTTCTGGACACTGGAGGTTCTGACCCAAACCATGAGGCAGAGAGAAAGAACTGGAGAGGCTGTCGGTCTGTCCAGCCCTTTTTCTTCTCAGTCGGAGGCATGCGGTGAGCCAGGGCATCAAGGGATGCTGCATGCAACATTCTCCATCTCTGGGCGCCTGGAGTGCATGCATACCCACAGTAGAAAGCACTCAACCCCATAAAAAAATGTATGAACTTCTTTGAACTGAACTGGAGTGAACTGGCACAGCTCTTGACTGTTGGAAAAGAACTGAATCCTTTTTGTGTGAACACAACTAAGGAACCTCTATACAAAATTATAATGGAATGTTCCATTTACATCTGCTTTTGAGTGCAGCAATTACTCTAGAGCACTGAATAGCTGAAAATGAAAAACCTTCAGACATTCTGAATGCAGCAGAAGAAAAAACATATGGCAAAATAAGAGTGATTCAGAGTATCCTGAAATGGAAGTTACTGATTTGCTGGAGAAGAAATCATTGATTTTATGCACCAAAAGCCCATGAAATGCCAAGGAAGGCAATTTATGTAATCTGTGTTTGCGTAATAAGGAACCACCATGAGGTACATTTGCAGTGTGTATGTTTGCAAGAACTTCTTATTCTTTAAAAATGGATTTCTCTTCCTACTATACCTTACAGAGTTAATTGTCTCAAGTATCACACTGTCAGTTTTTCTTTCAAGCAAGCTTTTCCCCCCAACAACTAAAAAGTGCTAGCTAAAACTTTAGAAAACTAAATGGCACGGTACATTTGCTAGGTTTTTAAAATAAATTTTCATCATTCAAATGAATGAATGAATTTTCAGATTGTAGTAAATAAAACATATATGTTTATAAAAAGTTTAAGGCATCTTCCCATATACTTCACATTTGATATAGTTACTTTGCTATTTTATAGCTTTGTTTTTCCTCTCTATTTTACATAGGATGACCAGATAGAAAGCGTGAAACATCGGGACAAGGGGTGGGGGATAATAGGTGCCTATATATGAAAAAGCCCCAAATATCATGACTGTTCCTATAAAACTGGGACATCTGGTCACCCTAATTTCACACACTGGTTTGTTAAATACATTTATATGTAACTTTTTTTACTCCATAAGCAGCCTACATACTTGATGGGAAAAAATTGAGTCATTATTATGGTCTATAAATTGACCTCTGTCTGTGTGACGTCTTTTCAGCATGCACCCATCACCCACGTGGTGCAGTTTGAATTTTTCTTTTTACTTATATTTGTTACTTTACCTTGAACTTTCCATGCAAGTATTCTTATTCATCACCTGTATATCTGATACCTTTAAAAGACCCATTGGTGTGAGGTCCCCTGGATAGTCCTTTCAGGTCTTAATCACAGACCACAGCCACTCCATGTGTCCTTCACCACCATCGTGCTTTACTGTAGTCCTTCAGCAGGTCACAATCACAGACCACAGCCACTCCATGTGTCCTTCACCACCATCGTGCTTTACTGTAGTCCTTCAGCAGGTCACCGCCTGCAGTGTTATTTACATTCCATAGCCAGCTTCCCCAATACTAGCAGCAGCCAGTCCGGCCTACCTCTACCTTCCCTCAGGCTCCCTGCTCTCCCCCAGCACTTCCTCCCTATATGTTTATATAATCCCCTCTGCTGGGATTACTTCCCCCGCAATTAGCCCCTGAGCTGTCGCTCCATCAAGTTAATTGACACCCTCAGTCAACTGCCTGCCTTTCAAATAGGGCCCAATTACTACATACTGGTGAGCATTAGAGTGATTGGGAGCTGGGATCGCTCCTGACCAGTGCACCCTGTTACACCTCCAAAGACCTGTAGTTTTGAAGCACCTATCTGCACATGAAGGAGTGTGCTTTTTCCAGCTGTTCAAAAATTGTATCAAACCAAGCTCCTGGAATACCTTGAATCAAGAATATGTTAAAAAAAAATACAACCAATTATCGGACAAGCAAAAGTCTCTTACTTGTCTGGCTTTCAACGGATGACCCCATTCAGCAAAGCACTTAAATCCATATTTAAAATTACATATGTGCTTATGTCCCATTGATGTCCATGGGACTTCAACACATACTTAAGAGACAGATCTATACTTACTGAAGTCATTCAGAGTTGGGTCAGGCCATTAGTGCTTTTTTTTTTTGAATAAGGAAAGACCTAAACATGTGCTTACCTGCTTTGCTCAGTTAGGACTTGCATTCACTAAAGCACAAATCCTGATCTCAGCATATGGCTTGAATACACTTCAGACTGCCGTGCATGCCTATGTGCACGGCCACACAGGAGCAGAGCTCCACAACACATGGTGAATAGAACTTGCTCCACGGTAGCAGAAGTGCACTGTTTTTCCTGCAAGCAGAGCCTCTATGGTTCCACTAGATGGAAATGGACTTGTCTCAAAGGTTTCTGATCTTCTGGGTTCATGAAAGACGCACAGAGTCAACCAACTTGAAGTGCCCACTCCTTTTCACTTACTTGACCTAATTTATCCTTGGAACGGTGGAGATCCCTTGCTGTTTCAACCCTTACATTCATGTCTGCAGCACAGTACTGCTAAGATTGCACCATGTAGGAGGTCTAATGTTAATCTGGGATTTGGTCACAAAGAAAATGTGTGGATATTGGCAGTCAGAATTATAATGGCAATTAAGCAATGTCACAAGAGCTCCACATCTAAATACATACAATTTGGCAGAACCCAGGTCAAATGTCATGCTTTCCGCAAGAAAACTATGATGTAAATAAAATGTTGCAAGGGAGAATAAATGTGGGCAAAATGTGTGGCTACATGTATCCAGTGGATAACCTATTTTCCATACTATACATTTCATTTCCACATTATGGGCCAGATTCTGATACTATTTCTTACCTGGCATAGTACCATACTTGGTAAGTAGTTCCAGTGGTGCCTTTGGAGCTGCTTGTTAAATAAGGTATCATTCAGAACAAGTAAGGGTGTAAGAATCTGTGGTTATACAGACGGAATGTTCATTCCATACTTAATGCTTTGAAAATAAATGTTATATTTTCTGTATATTTTAACAACCTGTTATCACGCTCAGTATTAAAACAGAAAATTTGACAAAAATGAGTAACTGGTGAAGGTGGCAAAATAGATTACTGCAACTTTTTTGTGGGGAAATATTGTTAAACCTGCAAAAAGGGACAGACATATATTAGTGGTTTTAAATATAAAACCCCTTTCATTCAAGAACATCAAAGTGCTCTACGAACACTAATATAGCTTCTCAAAACCCTGATGAGGTATTATTTTGATACTCTGCATTGCAGAATAAATAAGTGGATAAGTATTGGGCTATGTGACATTTGCTTGGCAGTTACTTTTCCGCATCCTCCCTCAACTTCATCAGAGCTGATATTGCATAATGTTACAAACTATATAATGTCATTTTGTTTTCCGATTATTGCCATCAATAGTTTAGTTTCCAAGTGCTCAGTGGCTAAGCATGTCCAGTTTTCTTGACTATGTCAGTACAGACAAAGCACCCATGCATCCTCAATTTTAATGTCATTTTTTACTCACTCCTCAAAGAAAATGTACAAAAACAAAGGTATTAATATGAAAAAAAGATATGAATACCTGTGGATGAAGAGTTTCCCCTGCAGGCTTTTCTTGTATGTGAACAAGCATTATTTAGACTGAAAATATTTTTTCATACACAAGCATGCTTACACTGACGATAAAGGGGAGAACTGTTACTGGGCAATAACAATGCCATTTGTATCTTTAAGATTTCCAAAATTAGTAACTGGATGAAAAATGATTATACTTTCAAAACTGTGGAGATGTCTAGATGTAGTAGTGATTAAGAGCTTGATCCAAATCCTTTTAAAAAAAAATCAAAGAGGTCATAAGTAAATGCTAAATAATCTATTCCTACCCTTCAGCTAAAGTTCTCTGAAGTGGGTGCATAAAGTTAAGTACCGATAGTAAGAGCTTACATTTATAAATCATGCTGCAGAGATGCACACAAATATAGGTTGTGTAACTTTTGGCACCCGAATGTGGAAATTTTGGTCCAAGTGCTTTGTTTTATGAAGCTGTATTTTTCAAAATATTTCCAAATTTTGTTTGATTTTTATTTGAGAATGGTTGATTTTACAATGGAAGACTAAAAGGCAGCACTCCTACATTCAATCCTCATGTCTGCCACTTCACCACCATCTCCCTGTTCAAGAAGCAAGTCATTTAACATCTTTGTGCTTCAGCTCACCCATCTCTAACATGATGACAATACTCACTCTCTATACCTCGCAGGTGTGGTCAGAGGATTCATTAATGGTTGCAAAACCTCTTTGAGATACCTGGATGAAAGGGCATTGTCAGATATTATAATTTATTATTGATGCTCAGAGCATTACAGAGATAAGCGCCACACAATGCCTATAAATTATTATTATAATTAAAATCCAAGATCCTGGATTTTTTAATGACTATGTTATTTATTGTTAAATGGTGAATTCCCAAAGTTATTTACCATAGGTTTTACTATATTCTTTGGCTTAATGTGGCAGGAGCATAGGACCAAAATATTACTGTAAATTTTCAATGAAACAGTAGTAATCGCAATTTTTTTCACTGCACAACTTGCATATAATTTATTGTGGAAGTGAATAATATATTCAACATGCATCTCCTTTTAATGACTACTGTGCTGATAATTCATAAAAAATATCATCTGGTATTTTTTTCTCAAATACTTAACATTGTACAAGTTAACTGACTATTACTGATCACTGTTATGTGTAATCAATTATAACGGTTATTTGTGTTTCACTCAAGGAATAAGCAAACACAATATTGTGTAATAATTTATACCTGCATGTTGCTAGGCACAATACCCAGGACTATTAACATATAGGCAAAAATTACAACATTTCAGGTCCTGAAGTGCCCTATTAGAATATCCCATTTTTAAATACACGTGGAAAAACTCAAACAAAAGCAAATTCTTTAATAAAAAGATTATTTACTCTACGAAAACTACAGAAGTTTATAGAAAAAACCCACAACACAACCAAAGGTAAAACATTGATTGTTATTATTATTATTGAACATTTACAGGTAGTACCAAAGGCCAGAATCCGGTTGGTCCCCCTAGTGCTAAGCACTGTATATCCATTAAATGATCAGTCTCTGCCCTAAAAAGCTTACAGTCTAAAATAAAAGACTTAGCAGACAAATAAGCAGGCTGGAGTGGGGCTGGGAAGACAGGGCAACAAATGTGATATGGTGTGCACAATTCTTCTTCAGCAATAGCAATCATAGCTTTCCACTCACTTAGCCATTAATCAGGTTGTACTTTACTGTTTGAATCCAGTGAGATTTGGAGGAAGGATAAATAGAAAGACAGGCAACAATTCTCTGGACCCAGTTAATGCCTGTGGGAGGCGGGGGAGTCAGTTTCTTCCTTAGTATTACTTTTAATAAAGTTGTGGCCTACCACTTTATATCTATTAATGCATCTATGACTTCATTCTCTTCTGTGCCCTCATCAAAAGAGCAGCAGTTTCTGGTTTCATCTATTATAAATGTTTAGATCACAGAGAGACTTACTAAGAAGGGAAGTGTAATTAAACGGCAGTAGGGAAGCGACCACCAGAAGAGAAATGTTAACTTACCATTTTGAAAAGAACACAAAATTCTGATCATAATTCTGATAAGGAGGAATAAAAATGCTAAAGCAGTTCTTCTGCATCAATATTAAATCAATGTCTTGATGCAAAATGAAAATAAGTTAAATGCCAGGAAAACGTAACATTAGGAAATGTGCCCAAAGATCAATACGCCAAAGAAGGTTGTTGCATTCTTCATGTGCTGCATTGGAATGAGGGGAATGTCATACATAATGCATCTGTTCTTTCATAACAAGAGAAGAAAATTGCTTCAAAAATTGCAGACCTCACTCTTACATAGAGATGTATAAACTGTTTTCTGAGGTCATCACCAACAAACTTTTTTGGAAGATGAAAAATTGACTGAGAAAACAAATACGATTTTCAGAGTAGATTCTTGACATTATAACATCTATGTATCATCAACTACCAAACTATCAAGAGAAAAAGAAACCAGAGGCCTCCTCTCTACCTGACATTCACAGATTTCTGCAAAGCATTTGACACAATGGCAACAACTACAGTGTACTATTAAGCTATGATCTATTGATTTGTGAACTCATAATACAGTTTCTCTCAGTCCATAATGATCATTTCTAATAATAGGACTCTTATTCACACTTCACAGTGGCAACAAGAAAAACATTGTTTTAAGACATGTAAGACAATATTTCTTGGTTATTAGAAACATTCTCTCAGGAAGTCTGTCCCCGAGAATGTATATAAAAACCTGAAACTTCTACTGGTATACAGCCAGGACATTGTCTGACTATGCCGAAAGAAGGACAGGAGACATTCAACATGGGTTTAACCAGGCTGCAACTTTATTATTAGAGGTCAAGGACACCCAGCAGATAACAGTGTACAGGGCAGGCAACCCCATGTTTATTCCATAATTACCCGAGGGGGCTTTTACCAGCTCCTGCTCTTTTTCCATGCAGGTCCCTCCAGCAAATCCATTGCCAGGACCTTACCATACCTGGGGTAGGGGGCATCCACCAGCTCCCTCTTTTTTTCCCTCCAGGTCCCTCCAACAAATCCATTGCCAGGACCTTACCATCCACCCTCCACTTTCATAAGAGGGTTAACGTGGGCTATAAGAATGGAGGATTGGCTCCGTGCCGTACTAATCATAGGAGTCCCCAACCGCCCCCTGTTCATTCCTTTAACGGGCACCTCTTTTTAAGTCCTTTTCCAAACTATTTATCCAGTCACTCTATACCTTTTCTATGGAGTACCTGCACTGGACATCTGCCCTACACTTAAATTATGAGTTGTGACATATGGCATGGCATGCATGAACAGAACCCTTCCTGAAACCTGGTGTGGCAAAGGCAAAAAAAAAAAAAGCCACCCAATTCACCCAAGGCAATATGGTGGTAAGGGAAAAATTCCTTGTCAGCCCCGCCTAAAAAAAGGGGAGGCTAGTGTAGTACCCACAGCAAGTATTGACCAAACCTGGTATTTTGCCACCTAAAAGAGAGGGAGGGTGGGTCCTGCTTCAGCCTTGGTCCATGTGAAAAGGAAGGCTTGAGGTACCGAGCTGCCCCCTTTAAAACCTTGCATTCCCAGGGGATGAGTGGGCAACCACACTGCCCCTTTCTGCAGCTGTTTTCATCTCCTCCCCCTAGCCATAAAGCACTGTTCCCTTCACTTGGCCAACCAGACAAACACCCCCTTGCTTTAATGTGCAGAGTGGTCATTAGACTCATGTTATTGTCTAGGATCACAACACAAAACCAGAACATTATCTCAAAGCTTAATTACACCAGCTAAAATAATACACAAATTTATGCTACACATAAGCAATATATAAGCCTGCACAAAACTCACAAATACAGAGAAAGGATACTGGATATGTAAATAAATTGGTCTTAGCAGAATGGTGATAACACACAGTGTGCCCACATGCTGAGTAAATCATCACAGACAAATAGAAGTTAAAATGAGGTTATTCCAATGATTTTGTTAATATCTCAAATGCATTATGCTGAGACACAGATAGAAATGCCATGTGTTTTATGAGTGGTTATCTAAACCTGAGAATCAAGCTAAAGATATAGAAAAGCTCTTCAAAAATCTCAAAAAATGACAACATATAAAACAAGGCTCATCAAAAATCTGTAACAAAACATTTACTTAGGAAACATGATGCAAAATAATGCCAGTTTTTGACTGAGGTTTTTCTATAAATGGTGATTATGAACAAGAAATCTTATCTTTTCATGAATTAATGGTTATCTTACAAATTCCATCCAAAACAATGGTGCAACATAATTCCCTGTGGGCATTTAGATTTGTCAGCAGATGAAAGCATGTAGAACTGCCCTTTGTCCTGGGTATGGTGGGATAGACATTAACCAAATATTCTTCAAAAGATAAAGGTGACACAGAAAAGCAAAAGTTAGTTGCTGTCAGAAATTACAAGAAGTAAACATAAAACAAATAAATGAAAAATGAGAGTCCCATTGTACAGCACCATATGAGCACATGGCCTGCAAAACTGAGAGCACATGAACCAGGCTGATGGGTTGGAAATGGCTATAGCAGCAATTGGCTGATGAAATAAAATCATCTTCAGTAGGAGTCTTATCCGAGGCATAAGGCAGGCTTTGTCCTACTGAAGGCTGAGCATGACTAATGATGGTGATGATTCACACATCTCTTCTGTCTCTGTTTTTTGCCATTCCGATCATGAAGGAACAAATCTAAAGGCTTGTAGTAAACTTACGCTGATTTTGTCAATCAAAATTTGAATATCAGTGCTCCCCAGTGTCATCTACATCATAACTTCAGGTGGTGCAAAATGTACTTGTGCATTTGGCTCAGATTCCCTCAAAATTGTCATACATAATTCTGACCTCCTATTTAACTAACTCTAATATCATTGGATCTAAATATCATTAGATTAAAATCTAATGGATTTGTCTCTAACTCTAATACCATTATAAACATTTTAAGGTACATTTCAGTTCCTGATCTTGCAGGGTGGCATGCAGCTTTATTTTAAACTGAATTTACTGGGAGCTGAAGGTGCTCAGCAACTCACAGGATCAAGTACACATTTTGCAGGAAATGAGTTAACATATGCTTCTCTGTACAGCCAAAATGGACTGCACAACAGTTTCACAATATAGTGAGCAAACTCCTCTAGCATTGCATACTTTATACCTAGCAAAATTCCTAGTGTCCACACTCAACAGCACTCCCAACAGGTTTTATTGAAGTGTTTTTTCCACACAGCTTGGAAAAATAACAACAACAAAAAAAAGACCCACCTAAAGATGTTTAGGAACATTTAAAGAAGAAAGGAGAGAAGGTGGAAGCTTGCTTTTCACTGCTGAGTGTTTGTTGATAGCCAGCAGTAGACAAGCATGTCTCTTTTATTCTACACTCTTACTTTTCTTGCGTCATCCCTAGAAGTTGACGTATTTGCCCAATGAGTTTTGGAAAAGAAGTTCATCCCTTTATTTCTCAGTTCGTCCTGCAGATTACGCTCTTTCAAGTTGAACAGTTTTTGGACTGAGCACTTTTGAGACATATCCTTTAATGATGTATCTTCTTTGGATTCTGAGCACTCTCAGATACAGGATCAAATCTCTGTTGGCGTCAACAGACTTCATTGAAGCACCACCATTTTTTGGCATCAGAGAATTTGACTCTAAGGTTTTTTTTTTATGGCAGGTATCTCTTGAATTAGGTTATTGTGGCCTTTGAGATGAGGCAGAAATTGTTAAAATGGCTCCAAATAATTATTACGTAAGAGAAAATCTGGATAAATGTGTTCTTCAGACAACTCCAAATGGAGGGGAAATTCACCACAAGGGAGTCTCCATGTCCATTTCTTCTACTGCATGTGGGCTTCTAAGAAAGTTTGGTGGCCAAGATGGATTCTAATAATGTGTCTGACATTTCCTGCTTTTGAAACACTTCAGCAAACGTTGTTCCAGGTAATTACAACTCTTGAGATTCAGTGATAAGCCCCAATAGATATGATTACCTCTCCTTTGGATGAAAGAAATGAAAAATTCACTGTGTTTGAAGCAGCAGTTAAAACTCTCTCTGATACCACTGTCTGAAAGAAAATGTTAAAACCCGGTATGCTGTGTTGATTCAGGACAATGGTTTCACATCACATTAAAAATAAAGCCTAGAAAAATGCACCAACAAATTTGTAAACTAAAAGGTGATGACTGTTGAAGAGGCTGGATGAAAACCTTTTTAAAGGAACTTTTTAAACTTCTTATGGAAACTTAGTAAGAAAATGAAAAAAAGAGGATCAAGTTTATGTTCCAACAAAGAAAGATTGCGAAACACACAGGAAGTATGACGTCAAGGATATGCCAAATGAATCTGTATGTTTACTTAGTATCCTTAAATTCGGTCAAGGAAAGTTTATTTACAGAGAGACTTTATAACAACTGTTTTATCATTATGAAAAGAGAATTAATCAATTTCCAAGGTAAAATCTTGGCCCCACTGCAGTTAATGGCCAAACTCTCATTGAATTCAGTGAGGGGAGGATTTCACGCAGGAATCTCAGTCAGGATGCCTAGGCCTATAGCCAATATCTGACTGCCTTAACACAAAAGCGTTGCTTAATATTAATAAAAGATTATGTAATATAGAAGCCATATTGGTTTATCTAATCCTGCAAAGTTGTGTGTTGATATAACTCAAGAAAAATATCTTTTTAAAAATTATTTTTAATAAAGGCAGACATCTGGAGTATTTTAAAAACTCAATTGGACTCCAGCAACTACAACCTGAAAGAGAACTGAGTTACATGCGAGTTTTTATACAAATTGTTGCATTTATTTGGGATATTTCAGTCTGCTTGGTTTTGGGCTATTTATTTATTGTGTAACACAAACTTTCAGAGTTTCTTGGGTATAAGAGGGTGTTTCTCCTTCACTCTGTTAATAGAATATCTA
The DNA here is from genome assembly GCF_965152235.1 of Eretmochelys imbricata. Classification (NCBI taxonomy): domain Eukaryota; kingdom Metazoa; phylum Chordata; order Testudines; family Cheloniidae; genus Eretmochelys; species Eretmochelys imbricata. Next base: position 150,778,524 of record NC_135572.1, read on the forward strand.
AGGACTGTTCCAATCTTAGTGACATTGGGGAAAAAACGGGAGAGAGACTCATGAGAAACCAATCTAAGGGAGATGCATTCAAATCCATATTTACAGGAACATGGACATTATTGGGATGGAAATCCATGCTCTCTTTTATTTAGTGTTTAAGCTCTTAATATCTGTTTTATAAACCACTATTATATGGAATTAATAAAAGTTTTAAGAAAGAAAAATGAAGCAATAAAGAGCCTAAATAAGATGCAGATCACTGTCCCAGCAAACTGACAGGGAATTCAAACTACTCCAAGCCAAGGAGTTAACAGACCTGTTACAATGTTGCCGCTGAAGTATGGAAAGTGATGGAAAATGGGAAGGAGAATGGTTGTAGTTTGCACTATTAGGTTCCTCCTCCCCAACATCCCCTTCTGTCATGGCTTTTTAGATTGTTTTCTAATATTAGAGATGGCTGTCGGGAAGAGAAAAGAGATTTTAATTGAGTCTAAAACAACCCTCTTATCTCTTTTACTTACTTGGGAGATTTCTCCATTATTTCTCTTATTAAGAAAATCCTGAATTCATAAGTCTGTATTCTAGATTTGGAAGGCAGCAACAGTTAGGTCCCTTTTTTAACCTAAAACAGAAAGAAGTGACCACTCTTTCTATGGTTTGCCAATTCTATTTGTTTGGCAGATTTCACAAAATAGCTTGAAAATCGTTCACTTTCCTTATTTTGAAAGCTGACAGATTCCAAATCTTCTTTTCAGCAATCTGGGAAATGAAAATCTCATTGGTACCGATTAGCCAAATTAATTGGCTTATGTTCTAAGTCAAAAGTGACAGCATATATGGGGGAGGGGGGACGACAAGAAACATTTTCTCTCAAGCAAATATTAAGTAAGAAAAAGCTAGTGTTGGCAACAGTTGGGTATTGGCATTTCCATTATAAAATCTTATATTTGATGGTTCTAAAGTAGCATTTTAAAATGTAGACCACACAGTCACTTGGAAAATCAGCTATCAGTCCAGGAGACTGATGTAAATAAAGCAAATTAAAAACATTGGTTACAACTACATGGGCCAAATTCTACCATCAGTTACACCACAGAGACTCAATAAGAATTTGGATCATATATACACATCCTGATTTACACAGATAAGGCCATTTTGATTGAATAAAGTCTATTTGGTACATATTAGTGATTGATAAATATCAACAGGTTTGCTGATAAGCATTGAAGAACGTAAATACTTATCCAAAGCTTGTACCAACCCTAACCTGTAGACATTCCCTCCCATTATGCAATTTCTTAGCCAATCCTACAGTTTCTCAGATGTTAGAGACCTATTAAGTGATCCGCTCCATGGGGCCAGTGATGATCTGCTCTCTACAGTACCATTTTCTACTGTTTTGTTCAATCTAGTGGGGCTTCTACTGGCAAAGTCCTGGCAAACAAAGTTCCTTCTAAGATTGACTCCCAGGCTCACCATTTGTATATGAATCTATCCCCCACCATTTTGATACCCAAACTCCTCCCCATTTAGCCTCTCCCATATAGGTTCCTAACATCCCACTGTCTTCCCTCCACTTAAATTTCTATTGACAGCACAGGTGTATTTATGGAGGGAATGCCCTCCTCCCCCACTTTTAACCTGAAGTTTAGAGATGAGAAAGGGAAGAGAGCAAGAAGCTATTGATACATTGCGAAATGGGAGCTGGGAGATAAGAGACTTGGATAAGGACATGGAATTCTATGATAAGCAGATAGAAAAGGAGTGAAAGCAGGGGCAGCTGGAGTGATGAAAGGGAGGTCTGGGATAAGAAGAGCAAATAAAAGGAAAGAGCTACCTTGTGGGCAGAGATGGAAAAGAACAGGATGTCATAGACAAAAGAGGCAGAGAAGGTACAGACAAAGAAAGAAAGAAAGACTAGGAGAACAAGAATTAAGAAACTGGGCAGAAGGGAGGATAGAATGAGAGGTCCTTGGAGTGGAAAGAGAAAGGAGACAATGAGGACAGAAGAAACATGGGCAGAAGAAGTGATAGGGTTTTGTGATACAGCAGGAGGAGAGAGATTGTGAGGGACAAATAGTGAACACTGGTTCCCATCGACTTTGAGAGGGAACAATTACTCCACCAGTAAGTGGGACTTTAGCAATTTGAGAGACAGCAAAGATGGGCAGCACTTAATTGTTGATTTTTATAGTCAATCCCAAACCATATTTTTCTAATATCTCAGTATTCATACAGTAATACAAATATTACAAAAAAGTTACTCTGAAAATTATTACTGATGTTTTACTTAAAGCCCATTACCACCATCAGCAGCAGCAACAAAGAAGGACAAACATCTTAGGCAGGGGGAAAATAACTACTAGAAAAGTGGTAGGGGGAGGTAAAATTATATACAGTACAGGAAGAGACCCCCACAGAAGAGTAAGTGGAGGATTTTACTATGAAATAATTGGTACTTACATCACAAAAGCATTAGGGCTCTGATAATAAAAAGCCTACTTTGGATCACTTGCTTGAAAACATCATAAGCTTTATGCAGTAAAAATTGCAGTGCACACTTCTTCCAAATACAGTAATTGATGTGAATTAAGAATACCATGAACTCCTCCCTCCCATTTCTTGCATATAAGTGGCCATAGCCAAGTTACGAACTAAAAAATGCAATCTAGTCATTATAGGATAGACAAAACCTGAAATTTTCAGCGTTAAAAAAAAGGCAAAAACCAAACCAACCAACCAACCAACCAACATTAAAAGAAACAACCCATCTCTTAGGACTCCAGACATCATAAAGCAGCAAACAAAGGCACAAGCTTGTTTTCCATTTCAATAAACAAATTAACACTTTACACTGTATTTGCCACTGAATGCATCCGATGAAGTGAGCTGTGGCTCATGAAAGCTTATGCTCAAATACATTTGTTAGTTTCTAGTGTGCCACAAGTCCTCCTTTTCTTTTTGCGGATACAGACTAACACGGCTGCTCCTCTGAAACCTATCACTTTACCAGGGTACATTGTATGTATGTAGCATTCAGAAGGCTAAGATTAACAAATTTCTCTCTTCTCTTTTAATGCCATTGTATAGCTTAGTAATAAAAGAGCATTCAGATACACAATTACCTTGGAAAGTTCTATTACACAGCATACAGTCTAGGTACCAAAAAACTAAATTTATCATTGCCATTATATGACATGTTCTGCAAAACTGTGCTCCTTTGAACACCAGTGACGTACCATAACTTTAGCTGTAGCAGAGCTCATTCTCTGCTATAATTACGTAATAGAGGAACCTGAAATTTTCCTTTTGGAACCCTTAATCTAGTGAATACGTTTATAAAAACCAACCTATTAAATCCTGTTCTAATGATTCAACTTAAATCTGTGAGGTATAGTAAAACAGTGGACAATAAATTTGTTACTGCTACACATTTCCCTGGACAGTTAACTTTGATCTTACAGTTTATACTTCCAAGTAAATACAACATTATAAGGAATACATTATTTTGCTTGCCATTAGCCAGTCTTACAAATCTTACTCACATGAGTAATCACATGGATATTACTCATGTAAGTATATCTTACTGCTCAGGGCCTATCTAACTGAAGAGTGGGTAATCCCAAGCTAATATCCAAATATGTTCATTTGGTTTAATTTTTAAGTATCAACATTTGTCCAGTGAAAGATCTCTTTCTTTTACTGGGATCCAAGTTCTCCAAAATAGTAATGGAACTTCTTAAACTTCACTTACCCTCAGCCAGTTTTTGAATCAAAAATATGAGGGCTCTATCCTGCAAGATTCTGAGCACTCTGGGCCCAATCCAGTGACATACTTAATTTAAGCACTTTAGCAGTCCCACTGAAGTCAATTAAAGTGACACTAATTGCCATATAATAAGAGGGAGAGAGTGCATAATGGATTAATGTTTATGGAGTGCACAAACCAGGATGAGGAAGACCATTAAGAGAAGATTTTAATAAACCAGTAATGCCAGTGTTAAAGACATATAGCACAATCAAGGCCTAGCTGATCTGTGGTGCATGCACACACGTCACTACTGGTCCCTTCTCCTTCCTTGTTTCCGTTGTGATATTCAATGCTGTAAGTAAAATCTGCTAAAGATATACAATGAGTTCCATCGGAAAGGCACTAATCTCAAGTTTAAGACGTTTTTGCTGTCTTGCTCAGATTCCACTTACGATTCTAAGATCAAACCAGTGAAGTAGTATCAGTGACTTTACAAAGTTAGAAAGCAAAATACACTTAGGACCTTATTAGCTAACGTAAAATCTCCTCCTAACGGTCTTCATCTTCCAGTTTTACGAACTCCATGGTGATTTAATCCATTCTCCACACTTTATTTTCACTCCCCTCATGCCATGATATGGTAATTATTGTCACTTTAACCTTGGTGACTCTCCATATACCCTCATTCTTTCAAAACATGTAAAAATCTTGTCCATCACTGTATAGTTCAAATCTGCTTCAACGAACAATTCTACTACACTATTACTGAGGTATTACTAAAGAAAAAAAGCCAAAGGCAATGTCACATGGGCTTTCTAATACATCTGACATTTTGGTAATTCAACATGATAATGAACAGTAATTAACTTGTAAGTGAGTCCCATACTCTTCACTTCTCTTTTGCTGATAGAACAATGCTCTCCTGTCAGCTGTAGTTTTGATCAAGAAGTCCCATCCATGCACTTGCCAGATTTAACCTGAATGTATTTCCATAGGGAATTTTCTACAATAGGATTTTCAGTGACCAGCATCCATCACAACAGCATGTGTGACTCAGGTTTAATGTACCAATTCTGAACAGCTTAATATACATCACAAGATATGCATTGCTGAAACCAGCAGTGTATAAAATGTTTGATTACTTGAGCTTTTAATTTTGAGGTGGTGAGGGTGGTAACACAAAGGCTTTTATTGCATGGCCATTAACTCTTAGATTATTCCAACATGGGGGTTATTCTGTCACTGATTGCTTTCTTGAGAGATTTCAGGTTGTTCATTCGTGAGTCAGCAATCCATAAAAACACAAATGATGGTAAACTTGGTAAGAAAGCAAAATATACTTACATGCTTATACAATCTACTCTCCTGTGTACAATCTCACAGTTATATGCAAGGAAAAATCATTTAAAGATTTAAAAGTACCAGTGATATACCTCAAGATGGAGCATTAGTACAAAGGGTTTCAGGAATATGAGGAAATAAGGTATAGCATTTTGCTTAAAAATATTATATATTATGTACACAACTGTGCTTGCATAATTCTCATGTACTTTGATTCATAAATAAAAACAATGTAGAATCCACTTTGTAACCCTTGGTTATGGATTATGGTGTAGTCAGAGTACAAGACTCCTTGGTTCTCTTCCCAGCTCCGCTAATGATGTGTTTTCCAGCATTGGCCAAAACACTCAACCTCTCTGAACTTTAATTTAACCATCTGTAACATGGCAATCCCCCCAGTCACCTACCTCACAGGGAGGTTGTGAGATTTCAATCTTTAATGTTTGTGCAGGGCGTTGAGATCCTACGATGAGAGTACAATAGTGGATCAAAGTGTTATTCACTCAAGTAACTTCAGAAGTCTTGGGGAGAAGGGAAGGTGCAAACCTCGTACATTTACAATTTATAGGTTATACAACTTTATGCACATATAGTGACTTAGCATTCCAGGAAATACACACTTTGGTAACCCCCTGAATTCTCTCTCTCTCTCTCTTACCCCTCCTTCCCTCCCTCATGGTTCACTTTAATAAAGAGTAGCCACTGTGAAATTTCTTCAATTATAAAATACTTCTGCTCAAGAAGTCACTGAATTATTTCAGATAGCTCATCCAGAGTCATTAACGTATGCACAGTGCTGGATCAGTAGTTTATAGTTGTACCGTAGCCAGTAATGAAATATCTGCCAGTTATATTAAATAAACTTATTTCCTTCATTAGGTTTAACTATATCCAATGGCCATATTTTGAAGCACAGATATACAACCAACCACCTGTCATCACAATAAAATAACTGGGGACTTCGGAAGTGGAAGAAAGAAGAGCCACACATAGATAACAGGAGGATGGTCTAAATTGATGGAGTAGCACAGGTGTTCTATTGTGGACATATATGCCAGTATGCCACAAAATGTACCACAGAAAGAGAAACTTGACTAAGCATCACAAATATAGCTGCTGTATTATACAACAGCAGTTCCCATTTATTGCTATTAGTACCGCCTTCTTTTACGGCTGGTACTCCCAGCACCCTGCCCATAGTTTAATAATGAGCTTGTAAAATGGGCCCCAGAGCACAGGAACTACCTTTCTCCTGTTTGCTTGGGAGCACTTTGTTCTATACTGGCACTTGGTTTGCTATAAACTGAATTAGTATGCGGTGCACAGATAAGACATGGTACATGGTAAACTCACAGAGGATAATTACCCCAAGAGTTTGGGGTACATTTTTATAGATAATGTATTATGCTATGCATCTTATCTACGGATAAAAGGGGGATTCATTTTACTGTGGGACCAATTCAGCCCTCATTTAATTTCTTCAACTTCAACAAAGTTACCCTAAGGTGGAATATGATGTAGTGCCTTTGGATCTTATGCTTTAATTCAGGGGTTCTCAAATTGGGGGTTGGGACCCCACAGGGCGTTGCGAGGTAATTACAGGGGGGGTCGCGAGCTGTCAGCCTCCAACCCAAACCCCGCTTTGCCTCCAGCATTTATAACGGTGTTAAATATATAAAAAAGTGTTTTTAATTTATAAAGGGGGGGGAGGGTCACACTCAGAGGCTTGTCATGTGAAAGGGGTCACCAGTACAAAAGTTCGAGAATCACTGCTTTAGTCATTACAAACAATAAGCCCATTCAATGCAGCACTACAACATGTGTAGGATTTACTGTAGATCAACATATGATGTATAAAAAGGTCACCTTAATCGGGGGCTAGATGTTGACGGGGACATGGAAAATTACAACAGAGCCATAGGAGCAACAACAGGGAAATCAGTAGAGCAATCTGCTCAACATTTTAAATATCTATACACAATTGAAAGGAGTATGGGGAATAAACATGAAGAACTGAAAATATTAATACATAGACTAAATGAGGACTTAACTGACATCAGAGACTTGATGGGATAAAGCTCATGATTGGAATATTGGTATAGAGGGGTGTGATGGGGTGTTCTCCCCACACTTGCACTGAAAAAGTTAATGAAGACAAAGAATGGGGCTAATTAACTCAACAGGCCAGAGCTGAGGGGAATAAGGTGGCTAAGCAATCCTCTGTTTGAATGAGGAAGCCCAGCTGAGGAGGAACAAGACTATAAAGGCAGGAAATTGGCAGCAGAAGGGGGCTGCTAGAAAAGCCTTCAGTCACTCTCTGGGAGAAGGGAGGTGCTTTTGGGCTGGCAAACCCAGAGCGGGGCAAAGCCAGGAAGGTAGGACAGGCCTCAGTGAAAGGCAGTAAGGTTTAGAAGGGAACAGACTTCTGGCTTGAAAGTGGATAGAGGAGTTCAGGAGAGCTGGCAGTTTCTCAAGGAGACTATATTAAACAACATAAGAATGGCCACACTGGGTCAGACCATAGGTCCATCAAGCCCAGTATCCTGTCTACCGACAGTGGCCAATACCAGGTGCCCCAGAGGAAGTGAACCTAACAGGTAATGATCTAGTGATCTCTCTCCTGCCATCCATCTCCACCCTCTGACAAACAGAGGCTTACCCTGGCTAATAGCCATAAATGCACTTAACCTCCATGAATTTATCCAGTTCTATTTTAAACCCTGTTACAGTCCTAGCCTTCACAACCTCCTCAGGCAAGGAGTTCCACAGGTTGACTGTGCGCTGAGTAAAGAACTTTCTTTTATTTGTTTTAAACCTGCTACCCATTAATTTCATTTGGTGGCCTCTAGTTCTTATATTATGGGAACAAGTAAGTAACTTTTCCTTATTCATTTTCTCCACATCACTCATGATTTTATATACTTCTATCATATTCCACCCCCCGCCCCCATATCATTCCAAGCTGAAAAGTCCTAGCCTCATATGGGACCCATTCCAAACCCCTAATCATTTTAGTTGCCCTTTTCTGAAACTTTTCTAATGCCAGTATATCTTTTTTGAGATGAGGGGACCACATCTGTACACAGTATTCAAGATGCGGGCATACCATGGATTTACATAAGGGCAATAAGATATCCTCCGTCTTATTCTCTGTCCTTTTTTTAATGATTCCTAAAATCCCGTTTGCTTTTTTGACTGACGCTGCACACTGCGTCGACGTCTTCAGAGAACTATCCACGATGACTCCAAGATCTTTCTCCTGATTAGTTGTAGCTAAATTAGCCCCCATCATATTGTATGTATAGTTGGGGTGATTTTTTCCAATGTGCATTATTTTACATTTATCCACGTTAAATTTCATTTGCCATTTTGTTGCCCAATCACTTAGTTTTGTGAAATCTTTCTGAAGTTCTTCACAGTCTGCTTTGGTCTGGACTATCTTGAGCAGTTTAGTATCATCTGCAAACTTTGTCACCTCACTGTTTACCCCTTTCTCCAGATCATTTATGAATAAGTTAATAGGATTGGTCCTAGGACTGACCCTTGGGGAACATCATTAGTTTACCCCTCTCCATTCTGAAAATTTACCATTTATTCCTATCCTTTGTTCCCTTTCTTTTAACCAGTTCTCAGTCCATGAAAGGATCTTCCCTCTTATCCCATGACAACGTAATTTACATAAGAGCCTTTGGTGACGCCTTGTCAAAGGCTTTCAGGAAATCTAAGGACACTATGTCCACTGGATCCCCCTTGTCCACATGTTTGTTGACCCCTTCAAAGAACTCTAATAGATTAGTAAGACATGATCTCCCTTTACAGAAACCATGTTGACTTTTGTGCAACAATTTGTTCTTCTAGGTGTCTGGCAATTTTATTCTTTACTATTGTTTCAACTAATTTGCCCAGTACTGAGGTTAGACTTACTAGACTATAATTGCCAGGATCATCTCTAGAGCCCTTCTTAAATATTGGCATTACATTAGCTATCTTCCAGTCATTGGGTACAGTAGCTGATTTACAGGACAGGTTACAAACCATAGTTAATAGTTTCGCAATTTCACATTTGAGTTCTTTCAGAACTCTTGAGTGAATGTCATCTGGTCCTGGTGACTTGTTACTGTTAAGTTTCTCAATTAATTCCAAAACGTCTGAAGTGACACTTCAATCTGTGACAATTCCTCAGATTTGTCACCTAAAAAAAGACGGCTCAGGTTTGGGAATCTCCCTGAGTTTGGGAGATTCTAGGCACAACTGCAAACTATCCTGATGGGAAGGAAATGTAGGAACAATAATAAGAGGACAATATAGCTCCAACAGGAGCTCTTTAATGATCTGAAAATCAAAAAGCAATCCTACAAAAAGTGGAAACAGACAAATTGCTAAGAAGAAGTACAAAATGATAACACAAGCATGTAGGGATAAAATCAGAAAGGCACAAAATGAGTTACACCTAGGAGGGTCATAAAAATCAAGGCTGTCAAGTGATTAAAAGAAATGATTCATTGTGCTGTTAAATACCATTCATTTAAACATTTTTAGATGTTTTCTACGTTTTCAAATGTATTGATTTCAATTACAACACAGAATACAAACTGTACAGTGCTCACGTTATATTTATTTTTAAAATTACATATATTTGCACTGTAAAAACAAAACAAATAGTATTTTTCAATTCACCTAATACAAGTGCTGTAGTGCAATCCCTTTATCATGAAAGTTAAACTTACAAGTGTAGAATTATATACAAAAAATAACTACATTCAAAAATAAAACAATGTAAAACCTACAAGTCCACTCAGTCCTACTTCAGCCAATTGGTCAGACAAACAATATTGGTTACAATTTGCAGGAGATAATGCTTCTTGTTTACAGTGTCACCTGAAGTGAGAACAGGTGTTTGCATGGCGCTGTTGTACCCGGTGTAACAAGATATTTACATGCAGATTCACTAAAGATTCATATGTCCCTTCATGCTTCAACAACCATTCCAGAGGACATGCATTCATGCCGATGACAGGTTCTGCTCAATAAATGATCCAAAGTAGAGCAGACTGATACATGTTCATTTTCATCATCTGAGGCAGATGCCACCAGCAGTAGGTTCATTTTCTTTTTGGTGGTTTGGGCTCTGTATGTTTCCACATCAGAGTATTGCACTTTTAAGACTTCTGAAAGCATGCTCCACACCTCATCTTTCTCAGAGTTTGAACGGCACTTCAGATTCTTAAAGCTTAGGTCGAATGCTGTTGCTATTTTTAGAAATCTCACATTGGTACCTTCTTTGTGTTTTGTCAAATCTGCTGTGAAAGTGTTCTTAAAACGAACATGTGCTGGGTCATCATCCAAGACTGCTATAACATGAAATATATGGCAGAATGCAGGTAAAACAGACCAGGAGACATACAGTTCTCCCCCAAGGAGTTCAGTCACAAATTAAATTAATGCATTATTTTTTAACGAGCATCATCAGCATGGAAGCATGTCCTCTGGAATGGTGGTCAAAGCATGAAGGGGCATACAAATGTTTAGCATATGTGGCACGCAAATACCTTACAATGCCAGCTACAAAAATGCCATGTGAATGCCTGTTCTCACTTTCAGGTGACATGGTAAATAAGAAGCAGTCAGCATTATCTCCTGTAAATGTAAACAAACTTGTTTGTCTTAGCGATTGGCTGAACAAGAAATAGAACTGAGTGGACTTGTAGGCTCTAAAGTTTTACATTGTTTTGTTTTTGAGTCCAATTATGTAACAAAAAAAATCTACATTTGTAAGTTAAACTTCCACAATAAAGAGATTGCACCACAGTACTTGTTTGAGGTGAATTGAAAAATACTATTTCTTTTATCATTTTTAAAGTGCAACTATTTGTAATAAAAATATTAAGTGAGCTCTGTACACTTTGTATTATGTGTTGTAATAGAAATCAATATATTTGAAAACATAGAAAAACATCCAAAATATTTAATAAACAATAGAATACCAATTGAAATTTAAGTGTGATTAATCATGATTAGTTTTTAATAGTGATTAATTTTGAGTTAATTGCATAACTTAACTGTGATTAAATAGACTTTAGATTTATCCCTAATAAAAAGCAATAAGAGGTTCTTAAAATACATTAGGAATAAGGGAAAGATAGGAAAATGTAGAGCAAGAAAGCTAATAAGGAATGACATCAAGAATACAGAGGTTCTTAATGCCGATTTTGCTTCAGTCTTCACTAAAAAGGTTAATGGTGATCAGATACTCAGCACAGTTAATATTAACAACAAGAGGAAAGAAACACAAGGCAAAGTAGGACAAGATCACATTATATAATGTTTAGATAAATTAGAAGTAGTCAAGTTGGCAGGACTGGTGAAATTCACTCTAGGATACTTAAGGAACTAGCTAAAGCAATCTCAGAACCATTAGCAATTATCTCTGAGAATCCACAAAAGACTGGAGAATGGCAAAAATAGTACCTATGTTTAAAAAGGGGGCCCAAGGAGGACTCAAGGGATTATAGATCAGTCAGCCTAACTTCAATATCTGGAGAACTAGTGGAACAAATTATTAAACAATCAATTTGTAAGCATTGTGATACAGCACGGCCAGAAGGCAGCAGGAGAGTGATATAGGAGAGATATGTAAGTCCCAGGATTAGGAGAAGCCTTATTCCCTGTAAAGGGAAGAAAGGTTTCTATAGATTAATTAAAAGCACCTGAAGCCAATTAGAGCATCTGAAGCTAGTCACCTGATAAAAAAACCCTGCTTCAATCAGCCAGGGGAAGGAGTTGGAGCAGAGAGCAGTTTGAAGGAGTTGGAGCAGATGAGACTTTGGAGAAGTGCCATGGCTGGCTAGAAGACCAAGACCATAGGTAAAGAGACACCCGGCTTGTGCAGAGAGGGAGGGCAGGAAGCACCACAAGCTGAAGAGCAGGAGAGGGAAGTAGCCCAGGGGAAGGAAGCACTAGTTCAAGTGGTTTACCACTATCCCTAGGGCCCCTGGGCTGGGACCCGGAGTAGAGGCCCGGGTCCCTCTCTCTCCACTACCCTTCTCTGTGTTACTAGTGAGGCAGAAGATACCCTAGTTCAGGGGCAGGAAATTGCGCCCTGAACCCCACCCCTAAGAAGAGGATGCGCGGAACCCATCATAATTGTACTGGCAATTTGCCACAGCATCTACAGGATAACAGAATAATAAGGACTAGCCCATATGGATTTGTTGAGAACAAATCCTGTCAAACCGACTACTTTCCTTTTTAGTCTGGAGTTACCAAGGTTACTGGCCTGATGGAAGGGGATAGCTGTAGATATTATATATTGATTTTAGTAGTGTTTTTGACACAGTCTCACATGACATTCTCAGAAGCAAACGAGGGAAGTAGGGCCTAGATGAAATTACTTTAAAAAGGGTAGGAGTACTTGTGGCACCTTAAAGACTAACCAATTTATTTGAGCATAAGCTTTCGTGAGCTACAGCTCACTTCACTTAGGGGTCTAGAACACATGACTTATGAGGAGAGGCTGAGGGAGCTGGGATTGTTTAGCCTGCAGAAGAGAAGAATGAGGGGGGATTTGATAGCTGCTTTCAACTACCTGAAAGGGGGTTCCAAAGAGGATGGCTCTAGACTGTTCTCAATGGTAGCAGATGACAGAACGAGGAGTAATGGTCTCAAGTTGCAGTGGGGGAGGTTTAGATTGGATATTAGGAAAAACTTTTTCACTAAGAGGGTGGTGAAACACTGGAATGCGTTGCCTAGGGAGGTGGTGGAATCTCCTTCCTTGGAAGTTTTTAAGGTCAGGCTTGACAAAGCCCTGGCTGGGATGATTTAACTGGGAATTGGTCCTGCTTCGAGCAGGGGGTTGGACTAGATGACCTTCAGGGGTCCCTTCCAACCCTGATATTCTATGATTCTATGATTCCTCGGATGCATACGAAAGTTTATGCTCAAATAAATTTGTTAGTCTCTAAGGTGCCACAAGTACTCCTTTTCTTTTTGCGAATACAGACTAACACAGCTGCTACTCCGAAACCTTTAAAAAGGGTGCACAACTGGATACAAGACCAAACTCAAAGAGTAGTTATCAATGGATTGCTGTAAAACTGGAAGGATGTATCTAGCGGAGTCCCACAGTGATCAGTCCAGGGTCTGGTAATAGTCAATACTTTCATTAATGATATGGATAATGGAGTGGAGAGTATTCTTATAAAATTTGCAGATGACACCAAGCTGGGAGGTACTACAAGCACTTTGGAGAATAGGATTAGAATTAAAAATAATCTTGACAAATTGAGAATTGATCTGAAATTAACAAAATGAAATTCAATAAAGACATGTACAAAGCACTTCACTTAGAAAGGAAAAATCAAATGCCCAAAAATAGGGAATAACTGGCTAGGTAGTTGTATTGCTGAAAAAGTTCTCATGGATCACAAACTGACTGACTGAGTCAACAATGTGATGCACTTGTGAAAAAGGCTAATATTCTGGTTAGTATAAACAGGAGTGCCATATATTTATATAAAGACACAGGAGGTAACTGTCCCATTCTACTCACCACTGGCGAGCTCTCAGCTGGAGTACTGTGCCAAGTGCTACACTTTGGGAAGAGTGTGGACAAATTCGAGAGATTCCAGAGGAGAGCAACAAAAATGACAAAAGATTTACAAACCCTGACCTACGAGGCAAAGTTAAAAAGGAGGGCATGTTTCGCCTTGACAAAAAAAGACTGAAGGGGGACCTAATAAGATTCTTCAAATATTTTACAGGTTGTTATAAAGAGGGTGGTTGTGACATTCCCCTCTGGTGTTGTCTGGACCAGTGATCTGCTAGGTCACTCCAATCCTTGACTCTGGGAGTCAGCCTTACCCTGCCCTGCTGTGAGAACCCCCACTCCTGGGCTGTTCACGCACAGCCTCTGTCATGTAAGCTGCTCCCTGCTATTTGCAAGTGAATGACACTAGCCAATATCTCCAGTCCACGGAACAACGCTAGGAACCTCCATCTTGCATGTCCAGTTATGCCCACTGGACGCTGCAAGCTTATATAAGTTGGCCAATTTAACAAAGAAATTGGCATGTACCAGGCTTGTTCTCCCAAGGGGAGTCTCTGACACACTGCAAACCAAATGCACTGCTTCAGGTAGAATAAACGAACAGATTTATTAATTATAAAGGTAGATTTAAGTGATTATAAGTCCAAGCATAACAAGTCAGATTTGGTCAAATGAAATAAAAGCAAAACGCATTCTAAGCTGATCTTAACACTTTCAATGTCCTTACAAACTTAGATGCTTCTCACCACAGGCTGGCTAGTTACTCTTCAGCCAGGCTTTTCCCCTGAATCAGTGGTTCAGTCACTTGGCGGTGGTGGTGGTGTCTGTAGATGTAGGCAGGAGAGAGAGAGAGCATGGCAAAATGTCTCTCCCTTTTATCATGTCCTTTCTTTCCTCTTGGCTTTGCCCTCCCCCGCTTCAGAGTCAGGTGAGCATTACCTCATTGCAGTCCCAAACTGCCCAAAGGAAGGGATGATTCCCTTGAGGGTCTAACAGATTCTTTTGTTGCTGCCTAAGATGGCGTCCATTGTTCCTGTGAGGCTGGGCTGGGTTTATCCCATCCATGCCCTGATGAGGTGGTGAACTGCCTCTCTGTTCTTGGAGAGTTTTTGCATGGGCTTGCTTTAAGCCATTAGGATACATTTTCAGCCTCATATCTATATACATAACCTTATTATAACATTACTGTAACAGTTACTATAACATCACTATAACGACCATGCTCAATGCATCACGAGCCTTCTGAAGACACCCAACATGACAAACTTTGCATTGGATACCACACAATCATTTTATAAAGGTGAACATGGGGATGTAGGGTGTTCCTCCGAGGAACAGAGCATCACAGTGGTGATCTATTGTTCTCCATATACACTGAAGGTAGGACAACAAGTAATAAGATTAATCTGCAGCAAGGCAGATTTAGGTCAGATATTAAGAAAAACTTTCTAACTATAAGGGTATTTAAGTTCTGTATTACATTTCTGAGGGAAGCTGTGGAATTTCCACCAGTGGAGGTTTTTAAGAACAGGCTGGAGAAACACCTGTCGGGATGGTCTAGGTTTACTTGGCCCTGCCTCAACACAGGGGGCTGGACATGATGACATATCAAGGTCCCTTCCAGCTCTACATTTTTATGATCTACACACTGCACAGCTCTCAAAAGTGGTGAGTAAACAGAAGGATGCTTCATTGTACTTCTACTAAGCATTATTTCAAAGAGCTCCATTTTATATTAGTGCATTATCAATTAAATGTCTGTACACAAATGTCTCTGCAGTGGATTTCTACACTTTCCTACACTGTATACAAAGTATGAAGAGTTCTATGTGAATGAGAACCAGATTTCACATCATGATGAGCTACTCAGAGAAGGAAAGTAGATAAATCATCAATTGCACAGCCTCTGGTGGAAGCACAATTATTTGAGACACTGAAAATTAGATAATGGCTTTGGAAAGGTACTTTAGGAAATGGCATGGCAATACTAGTGGGTTGGAGTAGATGACCTAAAGATCTTTTCATCTTAAATTTCTCCAACTTTGTGATTCAATCCATTCCTTAGGAAGGATCGATTGCACACATACAAAATGGGAAATGACTACCTAGGAAGGAGTACTGCGGAAAGGGATCTGGGGTTATAGTGGATCACAAGCTAAATACGAGTCAACGGTGTTATACTGGTGCAAAAAAAAGTGAACATCATTCTGAGATGTATTAGCATGAACGCTGTAAGCAAGACACGTGAAATAATTCTTCTGCTCTGCTCCACCCTGATAAAGGCCTCAGCTGGAATATTGTGTCCACTTCTGGACTCCATATTTTAGGAAAGATGTGGACAAATTGGAGAAGGTCTAGAGGAGAGCAACAAAAATGATTAAAGGTCTAGAAAACATGACCTATGCGGAAAGATTTTTTTAAAAAATGTGTTTGTTTAGTCTGGAGAATAGAAGACTGAGGGGGACATAACAGTTTTCTAGCACATAAAATTTTGTTACAAGAAGGAAGGTGAAAAATTTCTCAACCTTTGAGGATAGGACAAGAAGCAATGAGCTTAAATTGCAGCAAGGCAGGTTTAGGTTGGACATTAGGAAAAAAACTTCCTGTTAGGTAGTTAAGCACTGGAACATATTGCCTAGGGAGGCTGCAGAATCTCCATCACTGGACATTTTAAAGAGCAGATTAGACAAACACCTGTCAGGAATGATCTGGTTAGTACGTAGTCCTGCCTTGAGAGCAGGGGACTGGACTACATGACCTATTGAGGTCACTTCCAGTCCTACGGTGTACGATTCACCCAAATTCCCCAGTTGCTTAAATTTAAACCTTTTCAGTGTTCTAATGTAACAGTCTAGCCTACCTTGTTCTCTTTTGTAACAATCACAATAAGTGAGGAATAGTCGGTATGACCAAGCCATCATGACTTAGAAAGGCAAAGATATAAAGCCAGTAGGACAATATATTTGGAGTGTACCAGAAATATAAAAAGGAGCATAGAAAGTTTTCTTCTGTTAAAGAGGAAAAAAATGTTGTAGTTCACTTCTAGGCAGCTCTGGAAAGAAGTCTATCTCGATAGAATAGGCACTACTCCATGGCAAGCTGCTAATTAGCACATGATTTCCCACATCATTAACCCAGAGTCTCAGCCCTGTTCTGGAAGCTGGAATTGAATTCCCACGGCTTAATCAATCCTTGGTACTTCTCCAATGGGTGCCATAAAGGTGAAAAAGGTGATGGGTACTTTGTGATGTGAGCAATGTATGCAGTATGAACTAGACTGAGTACACCAACTGCTTCTACACAGGAAAATGATTAGTTATTAGATGGTGATGATTCCAGTTACTACCAGCCTGTGTTGATTGGGAAGCAATGATTCAGAGGTGAAATCCATCTTATAACCAGTTCCATGAGAGATGTAGTTTCCAAAAAGACAAATCAAATAAACATTAACTCTCTCTCTTGGAAAAAAAAGTACATTTCTATGTAATAATGCTGCACAGTAGCCGCATGTGACTCAGGTGACTCCTGGACTTGGGACAAACCATCACCATGTCCTCAGTTGGATGTAACAAACTATTTTTTTTTCCTATTTGACTATCACCCCCTTCTGGTGGGGCATGACCTGTAGCTTGAAGCCAGTTGCTAACAGCAAATCAAAAGAATGATAGTCCCACCCCAGGTCTGTTCTCCTTCAGGGATACTCTGACAAGCAACTGTCCTGTAAGCAGTTCCTGGTCCCATTCAGAACTGGAGATGGGCTCGACTTTCCGGTGAGTCCAGATATGAGGCCCTCCCCTTTTAGCCTGATACCTACTGCAGGTTTAGCACGGTGGAGCCGATTGAGCCTTCAGCAGCTTGTTAACCCTTTCCTGGCTACTGTGAGGTTCAGACACCCTGTTACACCATGTTACAGTCTCACGTAGTTGAGGTTGCATCACAATTTTCTGTTTTGCAAGGTCTATACCTCCACATCTCACCTTTCTTCAGAATCCATTTTTGTAAACATGCCATGGGAAATTTGAACCAGATTGTAGCCAGTAATTAATATGTACGTGGAATGGTCTCCATTGTGAAGTTTGGGGGTGGTGGTTATTTTTTAAAAGAAAATTTGGGAATGAGAGAAGCCAGATAATTTTTCACATAGTGCACATTTGCTGCCCCAGCAGTAACATGATGATCTCAGTAATAATCAGCCGCTCATCCCTCCCTCCCACCCCAGTTAATTTGCGTATTTGGGGAGGGAGTCACTAATACCCTAGTTGTCATGGCAACAGCTGCCTTTGGTAACTGACTTCACTTACAAAACTGATTTTTCCTCCCTTGGTATTCTGCTGTTAATTGAATTGTCTCATTAGACTGACCTCCCCACTTGGTAAGGATACCTGCTACTGTATTTTCCACTCCATGCATCTGATGAAGTGGATTCTAGCCCACGAAAGCATATGCACAAATAAATTTGTTAGTCTCTAAGGTGCCACAAGGACTCCTTGTTGTTTTTGCTGATTCAGATTAACACAGCTACCATTCTGAAGCCTGATTTCCCTTATACTCCCATGACATTGTTACAAAGAAATATCCCA
Source organism: Eretmochelys imbricata (assembly GCF_965152235.1). Lineage (NCBI taxonomy): Eukaryota > Metazoa > Chordata > Testudines > Cheloniidae > Eretmochelys > Eretmochelys imbricata. Next base: position 150,796,732 of record NC_135572.1, read on the forward strand.
GGAGGTGCTCTTGTGAAAGCAGGTTTGGATCAGCACCTGCTGTGCTCCTTTGGATTTGTACTGGGTTCAGTACACTGCTTCTTTTCAAGGCTTATTGTTTTGTAGTTTCCTTAACAAGGGATACATGAAAATAAGCTACAAAATTCCAGTTCCTTTTCATGTGATTATTTATCTGCTTCTTCCAAATTACGGACAAAGGCTTTTGAATATTTACCTTTTTTAAAAAAATACAGCAAATTATAGATATCCCAATCCCTACTCAGTTTTCTGTCACACAATTACAAAACATGCCACTTAGAAAGGTGTAGTAAAACAGAAGTTATATTTTAAAAAACTTGTTTTGTTTGAATACACTTCAAATTACTTTCAATATACTGAGTAGTGAAATGTGGAGCTTCACAAAGATAATGGCAATGAGAAATATACTTGGAAGACAAGTGATTGATTATTTAAATAGCCCATATATAAAATATTTGATTGGTTAACAAATCACAAACAAATGTTCATTTAATGTCAGCTAAGGTTCTTGTCATCACTAAACCATAAAAATATTAGCACATACAAAGTTTCGGATTAAAAGGTTGTTAAACCAAGCACTTTCTAGCTAGCAACTGCCAGAATGATTGTTGCTCATGAAACTTTAATTCAGTCCCTTTATGTTTATGCATTATGGCATTACAATATTGTCTTTTAAAAAAGTAACGATTAAAAACAGAACCCACACCTCATTCAGCACATGGAATTAATTTCTTCTGGGCATGAATCAGGATTGTGCACTGAAGGAGTCTGTCGTCTGTATGACCTTTGTCTCATTTGTTGCAGATATTGGAATGTTTGTAGTGAATGAGGCCAGGGACTGCAGGAAGAGAAAGGAGGGTCTCATACTTAAGGCAGTTGAATGCTGCCCTGAAATCCTTGGATTCTGTCCCTACCTCTGCCACAAATTTCCAATGTGACCCTAGGTAAGTCAGTTACACCAAACTTTTTACAGGTAGCCATTTCTGCATGTAATTATAGGCTGTACATGCACATGGGGGCCAAATTAATGCCGCATGGGTAACAATTATTCCGAAACTTCCTAACATGAGAGTGCTTGACTTTTCAACCTTTTAATCCTTTTTAAATCCTTTGCGTTTCCTAACATTTTATGGTGTAGCTTATTGATGAGAGACAATTCTGCTAACATTGAATGAGGTTTGTTTGTGAATTTAAAACTAGGTATTTTGTGGTTTGATCCTGCAATGAGCTGAACACTCTGGTCCTGGACCAGAAAAGCATTTAAGCACAGGCTTAACAACGTTTGTGAGTACTCTTACTGAAGTCAAAATGTTAAGCACGTGCTTAAAAGGGTTTGCTGAACCAGGCTCATAGTACTCAACATCTTGCAGGTTTGAGTCCTTGATCTTTTCTATTTTTAACATACTAAAGTGAGTAAGATCACTAGCCAGGTTTCTCTCTCTCTCTCTCATCTCTTAACATGGAGCCAAGTTTCAAAACTCATAATGTGAATCAATGAACACACATCAGTGATACCAGAGGTTGTTTCTACAATACAGCCCTTTAGTATTTCGTACTAGATGGTGTTATTTTTCCTTTCCCTTAACTGAACTGATAATGAAGCCCGTTGGATCATTTCATTCCACCAATTTCAAGAGTATAATTCATTATCTGCTTAGATAAATCCTTTTCTGACAGCTAGGATTATGGATTTATATGTTAAAATAAGATTTCTAAACACCATGATGCACTGAATAAATAATGGCTGATGGAAGAAGTGTTAACACTTTTCACATTGAACGTGTTTGTTTTAGGACCTGCTTCTGCTCCCACTGAAATCAGTGACAAAATTCCCACTGTATCAGTAGGTTCCTACACCTCCAATGCGTCACCTGTTCATATTGGGATGTAGAAAGGGGAAGGTAAAGGTATGTGGAGACTTCATTAAAACTGTTACCTGTATTTCATGTTAACACAGCACACAGGAATGGACAGTCACACTACAATTAATTGGTAGTTGGGCCTGCCTTGAGTAGGGGGTTGGACTAGATGACCTCCTGACATCTCTTCCAATCCTAATCTTCTATGATTACGCTTGCCACAAAGTACAAAAACAATATTGAAAATCACCAGAGAATACTTCTACTATTTAACTAGAAGCTATTAGTCGGGGGGGAGGGGGAATCAAAATATTTTTTACAAATTTAGCTACTAATGACTAGAATCTCTTTATTATATGGATCCTTTTTTAAAATGCTTTATAATATATGAGGCCAGGTCTGTGTTAAAACCACATGCATTTCAGATTTGTACAATAAATTAAGTTTAGCATTCTTGTTTTTAGGTGCTCCGGTATAGTGAAATGATTTAACTTAGTGACTAGCCTACAAAACATAAATCAGTATTGTGCCTTTATTTAAAATTCAGTATAGATTCTTGTGATCTCAATCTTGTAACAATTCACCAATGCAGAGAATATAGTGCGATCAAAACAACGTATCAAGATATGAATAGCATTTTTAACTATTTTATTGAAAAACACTACACTTATATTTTTCCTTTTCTGAAATGCTGTAATTTATTTTGCAATCTCTGAGGCTGATCAATTCTTAATATAATTTTCTTTTCATTCATCTTTTGTCATGAAAAAAATTCAGATTAAAGTTGCATAAAAATGAAAAAAAAATGCTAGTTTGAACTGTAACTTTAGTCTATCACCTCAGTGTAATGTTACAAGCATATCACTGACAGAAGGAAAACCCAGCACAGAGATGATGATATCGACAGATACACCTCTGGGGTTGAACTTGGGCTACTAACCCAAATTAAAAGATGAGTTGCTGTATTTCAATTGCTATTTTAAGCCAAGTTAAGAATTGCTATTTTAAGCCAAGTTTAGAACATGGTGGGAGGAGGAGGATTTGGAGGGAATGGGGTGTGTGTAACTCACAGGATTGAGCCCTAAATCCTCTTTTCAAAATGGAAAGTCAATCAGACAAAAGCACCTAACCTGCTTAGACACTTTTGTAAAGCCCATTAGGTGCCTGTTTGCATCTTTTGGAGCCTAAATATCTTTACAATCTGGCCCTACATCACTTTTGCAAATTTTGCCCCTACAAGCAGAGTTAGGGTTTTTATTTTAATATGAGATGTGTCTACAGGTCTCAATTTATTTAAGAGTGTATGAAAAGTAAGTATAGTTTAATATTTATCTACTTCCATTTTATTACTAGTCATTTCTTATTGACCATCCAAAAGCATACTAGTCACATCACAGAAACTCGTAAAAAATTGGTACCTATGCCAAACAGCATGCAATATCTAAGGCCCTGATCCCACATAGGTTTCACTGCAGGACCAGGGCTTGAATTCAGTCAAGGAAGGAAAAAAATATACCAAAAAAAGGTTAGTTGGGAGGAAGACGGGAACACAAAGATACCAACAGTTACTGTAGTGGTAAAAATCTACCTTGTGTCTTTTTTAGTAACAATTACCTTGTTAACAAGCTTTGGGTTTCAGGAACCATTCTGAGTAATAAGCCTTTCCAGGGAAACAAAAAAGTAATATAGAGTGTGACTTAATAGAGGTGATTGGAGATGCACATCTCTGTGCTAAAATTAAAAGCTTTGTGCCTACTCCTCGTTCTATTATTTCTCACTGAAATATTCTCTCTCTCTAATTCTGAGCTGCTGTATCTTGATCTACCCCTAACAGAAGTTCCAGTATTCTTGGCTGCACACAAGTTTTCTTCTCCAGGTTCAGGATTTTTTTTATCTGTTGCTTAAAACTATTTAACTACTTTTCAGTGTAGCACCACATCAATAAACTGAAGACTATTGTTTTTTAGGTTCCCACTGAGGACTCCACTGAGAAGATAAACTTGGCAATCTCTGTACATAGCAGAGATACAATATGCAGTATCAATAAGCTCAGAATGATAGAGAATGGAATTATGTTTGATGCCCTCTGCAAACCAAGTACAGTTAATGCCTCAGGCCCATACCCTGCAAAACACGTATGCACATGTTAGTAGTTACACATTGAAACAAGGCAGAAAAAACACCCCATAGCAGTAGCATTTTGAATGAATGAAGGCGGGGGTGAGGAGGGTGTCAGGCAGCCCAGAGAGGAGGATGTTGCAATACTCAAGAAGGAACATGTGGCTGAGGGTTTTAGTGGTGTGGAACCATAGGCACTGAGCTTCTAATCTGCTGGGGGGTGCTCCCCATGGCTCCATCCAGGCCCCATCCCCACCCGGCCTCTTCCCGCCCAGTTCTGCCCCCTCCCCTGAGTGCGCTGTGCCCTTGCCCTCCTCCCAGCGCCTCCTGACGCCGCGAAACAGCCGATCCGTGGCAGGCAGTAGGCGCTGGGAGGGAGGGGGAGGTGCCGCTCTGCGGGTCCCACTGGAGGGCAGGAGGTGCTAGGAGGGAGCTGATAGGGGGGCTGCTGGTGGGTGCTAACCACCCACCATTGTTTCCGTGTGGGAGCTCCAGCCCCGAAGCATCCATGGAGTCGGCACCTATGTGTGGAGCATCTCTTGGAACTCTTGTGGAGGAAAAAGCAGCAAGTTTTGGAGAGACAGTCTGAATTGGTGGGGCTGCAGAGAAGATGGAGCCAAAGAAGACACTCTGGTTTGAGGCCTGAGTGACTGCGAGAATGGCAATGTTGTCCACACGATGCAGAAAAGAGGAGTGGGAAGAGAACACAAGGAGTTGAGTACTGACCATATTTGGCAAGATAACACAGCCCAAGGTGCAGGCCTGAATGGAGTCTACCCCTCACCTATGGCAGAAATATCAACAAAATCAGAATGAAACCAGGTGACTGGATAAAGTCACTTAGGAAAAGGGAAAAGAACAGTGGATCAAGGAATAGTTCAATAGGGAGTCCTGGTGCATGGCACCACTGACACTATCAGGACATTTACGTTTCAAGCAGTCAGCCTGTTCAGTGGTGGTCATTTTGGGGGGCAGAAGCCAAAACATTGGCCTGTATTTATAGTAGACTCCAGGATTGGGGTGACTACACTTAGTTAAGTCCATGACACAGTCCCTTACAGATTTGACAGACACTAGAAAATATATTGTAAGGAATACCAAGGAAAAAGCTACTCCATCTTTTAGTCTTTTATCTCTAGTCTATGGTTCTACCTTAACACCACAGCACTTGGATTCTACCTTTTTCAAAAAGGATGTGAAAGCTTTTGTCTTACTTACCTGACCTTGGGTGCTATAGAGTCCATAATGCCCCATAGCCAAAGTGAAACCACATAGATCAAGACATTGTATATACATTTATATCTGTACTTGGAGACTTCCTAGTCCTCCAACATCCTACAATTTCCCCAAGACTGCCTAGACCAACTTCATTGTGGATTGGTAGATTTGGGTGACAAGAGGTACAAGTTATCATTTTTTTTAAAAAAAAAACCACAAACACCTTTAAATGAAGGAGATTTTCTTCAGTGTTAGGGAAATTGTTTAGAATGAGCAAACAATAAAATAAATAGTTCAACCAAAAGGAATAAAATACTTTGATTTCCCCTTTATTTCACACAGAGTCAGCCCTGAAGGAGTTCTTTTTGCAAACTAGACAATTGCTACATTTCAATACCTATCCCCATAAGACAAACCATGAGATATCAATAGGCCTTACCTAACATATCAGAAGCAATGAAGGCATTTTGGTCAAACAAAGTGTTAGATAAAAGGCATCACATATAAATAAATAAATTAGTTTTATTTATTTCACCAATAAAAATTACATGAGAGGGAAGTAATTTTCAAACATGTAAAATAATCATGCAAATGACAAGCAGGAAAAATGAGAAATAATTAAGTCCTGATATTATTGTTTATGAGAATAATACTTGCCTCACTGGGGTGTTATGAGATTAGTTAGTTAATGTTTATAAAATCCATGGAAGATTAAAAGTGCTTTGTAAATATTAGCTATTATGAGATGGAGCTAGCTAATTTTTGTTTTAAATTTCCCATTTGCACAGTACATTCATACACTTGTAGTTTAAAGTCATCATAAAACATCAGCACTGGAAAAAGAAACCGGAAGGATCACTCTCAAGATATTTGATTTACAGAAACCAGAACATAGTGTGGTTTTGATAAGCTCAGTTCCCAGCATTGCACTCGTAAATTGACAATTATCATAAGAGGCATCAAACAAGTAGACAAAATAGACATCTCTTCTCTGCTACCTCACTCAGATTACAAAATAAGCCCTATAGGTGTGCTTGTTCATGCTCCCTCTCTCACTGGTATATCTTAAACTAAGGAAAAATATATATTTCTGAGAGGAAAAATTGTGCTTTGACGCTGTGAAAAAACTACATGGTATTGTAACTGAGGCAATCTAGGCAACAAAATCCTCAAATTAAATAGGTATTGTTGGGTATTTTTGACCCAAGACCTCTTGGTGAGAATTGGGTACATAAGGGTTAGAGAGATCCCTGGGGTCTGGCATCTACCTACTAGATCTCCAAAGAATATCATGTATGGTCTCTAATGAAAGCCTGTGTCATTCTGGTCATCATAATCACTGAGAGATACATGTACAGAAAATATATGAAGCTATTACACACACAAAGTTCAGTTCTCTAGGTTTGAGAGTTAAAGCAGGTCACAAAAAGGTGATCCACATACCCCTATGAGGCAGAGGGAAAGAGATGCACCTCTCTCTCTGGCTGGTCATATGAAAACTGAGTATTGTACAGTTCACAATGGACGCCCACCATTTACAATCTGAGCAAGATACTAATTACAGTAACTCCTCTCTTAACATTGTAGTTATGTTCCTGAAAAATGCTACTTTAAGCAAAACAATGTTAAGCTAATCCAATTTCCTCATAAGAATTAACGTAAATAGGGGGATTAAGTTCAGGGAAATTTTTTTTGCCAAAGACACACACACACACACACACACATATATATATACAGTATATGTTTTAAACAATTTAATACTGTACACAGCAATGATTGTGAAGCTTGGTTGAGGTGGTGGAGTCAGAGGGTGGGATATTTCCCAGGGAATGCCTTACTGCTAAATGATGAACTAGCAATTGGCTGAGCCCTCAAGGGTTAACTCATTTTTGTTAATGTAGCCTCACACTCTACAAGGCAGCAGGAACGGAGGGATGGGAAACAGCATGGCAGAGAGAGACAGAGACATACACAGTGTGTGTGAGAGAGAGAGAGAGAGAGACGTGCATTGCCCCTTTAGCATGCTGACCCTGCGCCAAGTACACTGCCTTTTTAAGTAGATCAGCAAGTTGAGAGAGAAGCTGATGCCAGCAAGCTTCCTCCATCCTGAGCCCTGTCGTGTGCACCGCCTCCCCTCTCTCCCCCGGCTCTGGGGAGATGGCCCGATGGAGTAAAGGAGCGAGGGGGAAGGGCCTGACATTAGCACCCCCTTCCCCTCCCGCCCACAGCAAGCAGGAGGCTCCTGGGAGCATCTCCAAGGCAGAGGGCAGGAGCAGCACACGGCAGTGGGGCAAGGGACAGCTGAACTGCCGGCAATTGGTAGCCTGTTGGGTGGCTGCCGCACAGGGAATTTAGGGGAGCTGATGGGGGGCTGCCGGTCCACCTTGGTTCCAAGCCCACACCAGCTAGCTCCAACAGGCTGCCATTCCTGCAAGCAGTGGACTAAGCAGACGGCTCCCAAACATCATAAGGGAGCATTGCACAACTTTAAACGAGCATGTTCCCTAATTGATCAGCAACGTAACAATGAAACAATGTTAACCGGGATGACTTTAAGTGAGGAGTTCCTGTAGTAGATTGTGAGGGCTGGAGGAAAAGACAAACAGCAGGGGTTATCCTGCTTAGGAGTACAACAATGAACTTTGGGAACTATATTTGGAATGCAGCTGAACCCCTGATTATACCTTCAATCTATAAGGAAAAGCTGCTAGGGGAGCTGATCATAGGAAGAGATCTTGGGAAACTGAAAATGCTGGGAAAAGGACTCGGAGTGACGTATCTTGTGAAAGATGGGGAATGCCTTGTTAGTTAACTTTACGGTCTAGAAAGTACATTATGGTTGTGTTTTATATGTAACCACCTGTTGCCACTATTCTCACTCTATCACTTGAATCTCTATTCTATAGTAATAAAAATATATAAATTAATGAAAACAAAAATAAAAGTGCTGTGTCTTAAGTAGAGTCATGACCCTGAATTGAATCTTACGACCTGGTGTGTACTATTCCTTAGGGATATGAATCTGAGGATATGTCTACACTGCAAACTTGTGTTGACTCGAGTTATGTCAGCATACAGCCGCTGCATTTCGGACATCACTTGTGCACATGCATACCTGGCTCCTTGTGTCAGCAGCGTGTGTACTCACCAATGTGTGTACTGCACCTGTATCAGTGCAGAGTGTGGCTGCTATCAGTAGGTATCCCATTGTGCAACTTGCCCCCATCCAGTCCACTGTTTTGGGAAGTTTTGGCAATGCATGGTGGGGCTGAAACAAGTTGTGTAGGGGTGACTGGGAGCATGGGGGCCAACTTTCTAGGTTGCAACTGTCTCCGCCAGTTGGAAAGCATAAGATGCACTGTCTTAGGGTTGGGGGGTTCCACGACCACCGCTCCCAAGAGAAGAAGGCGGGTGGTGGTGGTCGGGGACTCTCTCCTCAGGGGGACTGTGTCATCTATCTGCCCCCCCGACCGGGAAAACTGAGAAGTCTGCTGCTTGCCAGTAGCTAAGATTCGCGATGTGACGGAGAGACTGCTGAGACTCATCAAGCCCTCTGATCGCTACCCCTTCCTGCTTCTCCACGTGGGCACCAATGATACTGCCAAGAATGACCTTGAGCGGAACACTGCAGACTACGTGGCTCTGGGAAGGAGGATAAAGGAGTTTGAGGTGCAAGTGTTGTTCTCGTCCATCCTCCCCGTGGAAGGAAAAGGCCGGGGTAGAGCCCGTCGAATCGTGGAAGTCAACAAATGGCTATGCAGGTGGTGTCAGAGAGAAGGCTTTGGATTCTTTGACCATGGGATGGTGTTCCAAGAAGGAGGAGTGCTAGGCAGAGACGGGCTCCACCTAACAAAGAGAGGGAAAAGCATCTTCGCGAGCAGGCTGGCTAACCTAGTGAGGAGGGCTTTAAACTAGGTTCACCGGGGGAAGGAGACCAAAGCCCTGAGGTAAGTGGGGAAGTGGATACTGGGAGGAAGCACGAGCAGGAGCATGTGAGAGGGGAGGGCTCCTGCCTCATACTGAGAAAGAGGGGCGAAGAGTGGGTTATCTCAAGTGCCTATACACAAATGCACAAAGCCTGGGAAACAAGCAGGGAGAACTGGAAGTCCTGGCAAAGTCAAGGAATTATGATGTGATTGGAATAACAGAGACTTGGTGGGATAACTCACATGACTGGAGTACTGTCATGGACGGATATAAGCTGTTCAGGAAGGACAGAAAGGGCGGAAAAGGTGGGGGAGTTGCACTGTATGTAAGAGAGCAGTATGACTGCTCAGAGCTCCGGTATGAAACTGCAGAAAAACCTGAGAGTCTCTGGATTACGTTTAGAAGTGTGAGCACCAAGGGTGATGTCGTGGTGGGAGTCTGCTATAGACCACCAGACCAGGGGGATGAGGTGGACGAGGCTTTCTTCCAGCAACTCACAGATGCTACTAGATCGCACGCCCTGGTTCTCATGGGCGACTTTAATCACCCTGATATCTGCTGGGAGAGCAATACAGCGGTGCATGGACAATCCAGGAAGTTTTTGGATAATGTAGGGGACAATTTCCTGGTGCAAGTGCTGGAGGAACTAACTAGGGGCAGAGCTCTTCTTGACCTGCTGCTCACAAACCGGGAAGAATTAGTAGGGGAAGCAAAAGTGGATGGGAACCTGGGAGACAGTGACCATGAGATGGTCAAGTTCAGGATCCTGACACAAGGAGGAAAGGAAAGCAGCAGAATACGAACCCTGGCTTCAGAAAAGCAGACTTTGACTCCCTCAGGGAACTGATGGGCAAGATCCCCTGGGAGAATAATATGAGGGGGAAAGGAGTCCAGGAGACCTGGCTTTATTTTAAAGAATCCTTATTGGGGTTACAGGGACAAACCATCCCTATGTGTAGAAAGAATAGTAAATATGGCAGGCAACAAGCTTGGCTTAACAGTGAAATCCTTGCTGATTTTAAACACAAAAAAGAAGCTTACAAGAAGTGGAAGATTGGACAAATGACCAGGGAAGAGTATAAAAATATTGCTCGGGCATGCAGGAGTGAAATCAGGAAGGCCAAATCACATCTGGAGTTGCAGCTAGCAAGAGATATTAAGAGTAACAAGAAGGATTTCTTCAGGTATGTTGGCAACAAGAAGAAAGTCAAGGAAAGTGTGGGCCCCTTACTGAATGAGGGAGGCAACCCAGTGACAGAGGATGTGGAAAAAGCTAATGTACTCAATGCTTTTTTTGCCTCTGTCTTCACGAACAAGGTCAGCTCCCAGACTGCTGCACTGGGCAGCACAGCATGGGGAGGAGGTGACCAGCCCTCTGTGGAGAAAGAAGTGGTTCGCAACTATTTAGAAAAGCTGGATGTGCACAAGTCCACGGGGCCGGATGCGTTGCATCCGAGAGTGCTAAAGGAGTTGGCGGATGTGATTGCAGAGCCATTGTCCATTATCTTTGAAAACTCATGGCGATCCGGGGAAGTTCCGGACGACTGGAAAAAAGGCTAATGTAGTGCCCATCTTTAAAAAAGGGAAGAAGGAGGATCCTGGGAACTACAGTCCAGTCAAACTCACCTCAGTCCCTGGAAAAATCATGGAGCAGGTCCTCAAGGAATCAATTCTGAAGCACTTAGAGGAGACGAAAGTGATCAGGAACAGTCAGCATGGATTCACCAAGGGCAAGTCATGCCTGACTAATCTAATTGCCTTCTATGATGAGATAACTGGCTCTGTGGATGAGGGGAAAGCCGTGGACGTGTTGTTCCTTGACTTTAGCAAAGCTTTTGACACGGTCTCCCACAGTATTCTTGTCAGCAAGTTAAAGAAATATGGGCTGGATGAATGCACTATAAGGTGAGTAGAAAGTTTGCTAGATTGTCAGGCTCAACGGGTAGTGATCAACGGCTCCATGTCTAGTTGGCAGCCAGTATCAAGCGGAGTGCCCCAAGGGTCAGTCCTGGGGCCGGTTTTGTTCAATATCTTCATAAATGATCTGGAGGATGGTGTGGATTGCACCCTCAGCAAGTTTGCAGACGACACTAAACTGGGAGGAGTGGTAGATATGTGGATGGTAGGGATAGGATACAGAGGGACCTAGACAAATTGGAGGATTGGGCCAAAAGAAATCTGATGAGGTTCAACAAGGACAAGTGCAGAGTCCTGCACTTAGGATGGAAGGATCCAATGCACCGCTACAGACTAGAGACCGAATGGCTCAGCAGCAGTTCTGCAGAAAAGGACCTAGGGGTTACAGTGGACGAGAAGCTGGATATGAGTCAACAGTGTGCCCTTGTTGCCAAGAAGGCCAATGGCATTTTGGGTTGTATATGTAGGGGCATTGCCAGCAGATCGAGGGACGTGATCGTTCCCCTCTATTCGACATTGGTGAGGCCTCATCTGGAGTACTGTGTCCAGTTTTGGGCCCCACACTACAAGAAGGATGTGGAAAAATTGGAGAGAGTCCAGCGAAGGGCAACAAAAATGATTAGGGAACTGGAACACATGACTTATGGGGAGAGGCTGAGGGAACTGGGGATGTTTAGTCTACAGAAGAGAAGAATGAGGGGGGATTTGATAGCAGCTTTCAACTACCTGAAAGGGGGTTCCAAAGAGGATGGATCTAGACTATTCTCAGTGGTAGCGGATGACAGGACAAGGAGTAATGGTCTCAAGTTGCAGTGGGGGAGATTTAGGTTGGATATTAGGAAAAACTTTTTCACTAGGAGGGTGGTGAAACACTGGAATGCGTTACCTAGGGAGGTGGTGGAATCTCCTTCCTTAGAAGTTTTTAAGGTCAGGCTTGACAAAGCCCTGGCTAGGATGATTTAATGGGGATCGGTCCTGCTTTGAGCAGGGGGTTGGACTAGATGACCTCCTGAGGTCCCTTCCAACCCTGATATTCTATGCTTCTATGATTTCATCTTAGAAGGTTATCTGTATCCCATAATTTTTGCACATTTTTTCAAAATCCCACAAACCCATGCGGCCCTCCTTCCTTGCTGCAAACCGTCTGACGGAAGAATGGAGCCTGCACAGCTCGCCCTAATGTCATGAGCATTGCTAGCACCGGGTGAACGATCCTGGAGTAGTCACAGAGCTGCAAGAAGAACCGAATGCGTGGGGAATAGGACGATTCCTTGGAGGACACATTGCTGTGGCACAGAGCATGTACCAATTCAAGGTTGTTCGTGGCATTCATGGAGCAGCTGCAGATGGTGGAGCACCTCTTCTAGGCCAGAAAAACAAGCACTGAGTGGTGGGATCGCATCATAATGCGGCTTTTGGATGAAGAGCAGTGGCTGCAGAACCTCAAGATGCACAAGCCATAATCCTGGATCTGTGTAGCAAGCTCACCCAGAACAGGGACATCAAAATGAGAGTTGCACTGACAGTGGAGAAGACAAGGACGATTGCACTGTGGAAATCTGCGAATGCCAGATTGCTATCATTCAGCTGGGAATCAGTTTGGAGCAGGGAAATCCACCCCACTGGGGCCATTGTGATGCAAGTGTACAGGGCCATTAATCACCTCCTGCTATGCGAGACTGTAACTTTTGGCAATGTGCAGGATGTAATGGATAGCTTTACAGCAATGGGTTTCCTGAAGTGCCGGGGTGTGACAGATGACACACACATCCCTATTTTGGCACCTTTCCAGTGAGTGCATCAACAGAAAGGGATACTTTTCTATGCTTATGCAAGCATTGTTGGATCACCGGGGATGCTTCACAGATATCAGTGAGGGCTGGTAAGAGAAGATGCATGATGTCGGCATCTGTAAGAACACAGGGCTGCTCTGAAAGCTGCAAGCAAGGAATTTCTTTCCCGGCTGGTGAATTACCATTGGGAATGTTGAAATGACAATAGTGATCCAGGGGGACCCACCCCACTCCTTGCTCCTCTGGCTCCTGAAGCCATACATCTGCCACCTCAACCGCACCAAGGAAAAATTTGGTTACTGGCTCAGCAGGTGCAGAATGACAGTTGAATGTGAGTTTGGTCATTTGAAGGGATACTGGTGTTGTTTACTCACAAGATTGGACTTCAGTGAGAAAAATATTCCAGTGGTTATAGGTGCCTGCTTTGTCCTTCATAATCTACGTGATGCAAAGGGGAAAAGTTTCCAGTGGGTTGCAGGACAGAGGTGGAGTGGTGCTCCGCTAAATTTGAACAGCCAAATACAAGGGGTATTAGAAGAGCTCAAGATGGAGCTCTACGGCTCAGGGAGGTTTAAAAAGACCATTTTAACAGTGATCCAGAGCAGTGTGTGTTGTTGTTGTGTATTCTACCTGGCCCTGCTCTTTTGTGGCCTGGTAGGAATCGTGTGATGGTTACTGTACATGTAGGACTATAACATTGTCAATGCACCTGTTAATTTTGATTATGAATGATCCTGTGAGTTGTGCGACATTGTGCAGTCACAAGTCATTGGCTGTTTTCAGAACTGCTGTGAACTCAGCAGCATATGTTAAACTAATAAAGATGAATTACATTCCAAATAAAAGAATTGTATTCGCTAAGAAAATAGTGCAAAAGAATGTGTAATTTTAAAATATATTAAACTTAAGTTGATACCAGAAATTATGAAGGGAAAAGAACATTTGTTTCCATTTCAGCTACACATATACCAACTGTGGCTTTCACAGGTCTGTTGTATGTGAAGCAGTGATTGTCTTTAATGTTCCCCAGGGTGTATTGGTAAGGGCAGTGCACTGACCCCTGCTGCCACATGGAATGTTTGGGGTGCTATACAAAGGTCCTGCTATAGGAGTTCTCAGTGGCCTGCAAAAGGAGGTGAGCCCAGGATTGTCGAACCTGCATGTGCACCACAGCCTGCAGCATCTGTGTTTGCTGCCTAAGAAATGCCATTATGTCCTGGTGCATCTTCCTCTTCTTTTCCTGCTGGGGCTTCTTGGCATTTCTCTTTGCCACTCTTTCCTTCTCCAGACTGTCCACAATGTTCATCCTCCAGGCCCTACGCTCACAGTCCGATGAAGCGCTGTCTTGGAGGGATGACATGTTCAATAAGATCAGAGTCCTCTTCCTTCTCCTCCATATATGCGGAAAGCCTGGGTCAGGTAAGGAAGGGGTGACCCTTAAGGCTGCAATGGCAGCAACTGAACATAAAAGACAGAGGTACCATTTTCTACTTATTCACTATGGAAAGCGAAACTCAAGATGCTGAACTCTCTCCCCTTGCTCCCCTAAACTTTTAAGCATTACCTTCTCATTCTGCTTGGGGTTGTTTGTGTATTGTGCCAGTCTCAGGACCAGCAATGGTTAGTATGGTCACTGGCGGTTGGGGAAAATGAGGAGAGAATTGCTCAGTTGCATGATTCTAGTAGCATAGGGAAATGGCACTGAATACTGGTGATTTTAGCTGAGGGTAACAACAGTACTGAGACCACAGCTTCTGGCATCCTGAAGCTGCCCAAGCCCGTATACGGATAGCCTCTGTACTGCAAGGGTGCCTGATTAAGTTATTGCTGAGTGGTGTGGGAGTGTCCTACCACAGAGGAAGATCTAAGGCAGCCCTCCCCAGAAACCTTTGACACAGGATTACAGAGCACATTCATCAAAGTTTCACTAAGATCTCTATGGAGGATTTATTGGACATCCCTGTGTACAAAAACAATTGCTCCACATGGCCCCAAATGCCTAACTCGAGAGGGGAATGAACAGCAAATAGCAGCTCTGCCTTGCTTGGTCATACCACTACCTCTTCTAGAACTAGTAAATTAATGAAAGTCAAAAGATGTGTCCTGCTCCTCTGGGAGTGACATCCCTGTAATTGAAAATCTATCTACATACGTACCCAAAGTTCCTTCCCCTGCATCAGGCTCACCATGTTTAACTGGTGGGATTGGCTGGATTGCAGTGGAGTCAAAAAACAGGTCCTGGTTCACTGCACAGCCACATCCCTCTGTCGCCTGTCCCTCATACTCCTCCTCATAATCATCTCACTGTTCATGGCAGGGGCCTGTGACTCAGGCTCCTCTGAGGTTTCCACGGTGCTGGAGGGGTGGGGTGTGACCAAACGCATCCCAGTATTCACACCCTACACACTACTGTAGTAATCTTCGTACAAAATATGCCTTGTGAGGTATCATTTGAAAACTAATAATTCACTGGTCAGTAATATCATGCTGAAATCTGTGTAACAACGTTGTGTGTAAAGTTATGAACCTAAGATGAAATTATGACTGAAATGTGGTTACCAGACAAGTCTGGGGAGTGGATAAACCAGTTTTTCAAAGACAAAGGACAAGCTGATGCCTTTAGCCAGGTATCACCCAAGTTGATGGGTAATCACCTGGCAAGTGGCCATTCTTGGCTCAGAGTAGGAGGGCAGCAACAGATCAATATATGTTTTAGCCAACAACAGCCTGGAATCTCTTTCTCAATGAGACTCCATGACTCCAACCTCACAGTGGGAATGAACTTTATCTAGAGGTAACCCTCAGGAAAATACGTGTCAAAAGACTGGGCTATAGAAGTGCGGGGCAAAAACACCCCAAGGTTTCCTCTTTCACCTAAGGTGACAAAAGAAGCAACCATTTGATGTTGGGAGAGATCCTGACCTGAAATACAGTCAGCCTGGTTCCTGGGAGCATGTAAGAATTCTATCTTGAACCAAGTCTAGTTTGTTTTAGCACAAGAAAGCATTTTATCTTTATTTCTCATGTAACCATTTCTGACTTTAGTGCCTTGTACTCAAAATCTCTTTGTAGGTGAATACATGTATTTTATTCTTTAATCAAAGCTAACCCAGTGTTCTGTTTAAACTCAACTGTGTGGATAACGCCATTTAAGGTAGCAGCTGTACACTGACCCCTTACAGGGGCAACAGATCTCCAATGTCTGGACTGTCTGGGTGTGGCCTGGACAGTGCAGAACACATAGTTTGGGAGAAATTCAGGACAGGGAGCGTGCAGGTAGTAACCAAGGCAGCTGGGGCCAGTGGTGCTGGTAGGCTGCTGCTATAGACAGGCATTCAGCATGTGACCTGCATGCTGCTTCGGTCTTTGCGAAGAGCCCAGTTAGAAGCTGCAGCAGCAAAACATTGTGAGGCACCCCAGGCTGCAGAGCATGTGGTGACAACCCCTTACTGGTCTGGACTGCACCCTGGAATGTGACATGGGGTCTCTGCTGAGGATAGCATGCAGCTCTTTGTAAAAGCAGCAGTTTTTCAGCTTGGCACTGGATCAATTGTTGGCCTCCCGGGCCTTCTGGTATGCCTGTTGCAGCTCCTTAGCGGTCACACGGCACTGCTACAGTCCTTGACATACCACTTCTCCTGAGTTCCCTGAGCAATCTGTTCAGAGATTTTGACGTGTCTATGGCTGCTCCACAGCTGTGCCTGCAAAGCCTCTTCTCGCTATGGGCACAGGAGACTCAATATCTCCTGTCTATTCCAAGCAGGAGCATGTAGCTGGCATGGTCAGCTGGGCAGTTGCACAGAAGCTTGGCAACCACGAAAGGAACTTAAAAAATTAATGTGGGTTTAAAGTGGCAGTGGAGTTCACAATGGTGACCAAAGAGGTCATTGTGGAACTATGATGACCAGACAGCAACTGTGAAAAATCAGGACATGGGGTGGGGAGTAACAGGCACCTATATAAGACAAAGCCCCAAATATTGGGACTGTCCCTATAAAATTGGGATATCTGGTCACCCTATTGCGGAACAGCTGCTGGAGGACAGTTAGGGTTGATGTAAGTAACGCGGTGTCTACACTTGTCCTGCATTAATCTAAGTACATCAACCGCTGTGGGAGGTGGTATTACTATATCACCATATTGAGGTACTTACAACAGTGGGAGACCAATTTGAGTGCAGACAGGTGCACAACTAGGTCAACATAAGCTGCTTAGTCTTGACCTAACTTTGTAGTGCAGACCAGGCCTCAGAGTTCTGTGTGTGTTCAGTGGGATAGGAGCTAAGCACTTCAGAGAGATGCTTGGAAGGAATGTGCAAATCTGTTCGGAAAAACAAACAAACAATGGACCACAACCATTTGCCCACACCCAAATCTAACACCAAATCTTTTTCAGAGATATGAAATTGTCTGGCTAACCTTTTACCTTATTCATTTGTTTTCTGCACTTTTCTATTTTCAACCAGAACTAAAAACATGATTTGGGAAATGCAGTGGACTGGTTGTACTGGTTTCAAGTTGCGTTGCAAATGATACCAGGAGTCCTAATAAATCTTTAGAGACGTTGTCCTTGACAAATGTCCAGGTCCATTTTCTGAGCCAGGAAGTCCAGATATAGATCCGAATTTTTAGATGTTTACCAAAAACTTAAAGGTTTGCTCATTTCTACTTAACACAGCTATTCTAAATATTATGGCCTTGGATCTTGGCTGTGCTATGGATGGATTTACACTGTATCTGCCATGCTACGTGGCCCTGAAGCTAGAGTACTCTATCATAGGAGGGTAACTCCACGATAGTTATATCTCTCAGTGCCATACAGATGGTATAGCAGATCTTGTGCCATTTCTCTGCCTGTTGTAGGAGACATAGCCAGTAAAAGAGAGCATTCCAGTGATGCTTGGCTACTGTAGCAACCACTTGGGGCCATGGGCAGTCTCATAGCCACTTCTGGGTTGGTTGTGTGTTTGACTAGGTCATATTTTTCACAGACTGGTCTGTGGTCAGAATGACAGATGGTGACGAATATATGCTGGGCTAGCATATTATATACATCTCATTACCAATACATGTTATCCTCACCATGCATATCTCAGTATGTATTAAGCACATAACAGTAAGAGTATAGAAGTTATATAGCCTAAATCGGCCTATGCTTTTTATATATAAAAAACCCTGCTCACTTATGCTAAATATCTCATAACCCCTTTTCTTCACCGAAATAAGTTTTAAAGAAGCAAATAGGGAATCTGTCAAGACCAGGACAGATGAATGCTTTACCATAGCAACAGGAAGGGATTAACTCTTGCAGACTAGTATGGAAATGTACTAATGGAAAAGAGTAAGACATTTGAATGTTCTACCTTGGTACAAATCTATGAGCCCCTTGATAGCTGGAAGGAAGGTGTTCAGGACAAAGTAAGAGTGCTACACCAAGGTACCAGAAATACAAGGTAGAAAAGTGGCTTTAGGGGTGTAACTTTGGGGAATCACACCTTCTGTATAAGATGAATAGAACAACAATACATAAAACAGCTTCCCGGAGACCGGTAACATATTGATCCACTCTCCAGTACTATATTATGACTGGATTATAACAACAAACCTGACTGATATTGGTTATTTGGTCTCTTGAATATATTTCATAATAAAACTAAGTGTAGTCAAGCAACTGATTATACAATTTATCAACACAAATAATCTGTGCTATACCTTAACAAATATTTGGGGAAAACATGCCCCTTTACCTTTATGGTGATTTTTAAGGTCATGCATGGGTCAGAAATAGGGGTGGCAGACCCTCACGTGTTTCACAAGTTCCACCTTTAAACTCTCAAAATTGTCCAACCTCATTGTATTTGTCTGAGGTTAATCTTCTCTTCCTCATTTTTCTTAATTTTACCTCCCAAATCAACCAGATTATTCTCCTTATTCTTTTCTCCATCCCCTTAAATATTAACAGACACCTTGACACGGATTAGGTAAATCATGCAAACATTTTCCACAGATACCTCTTTGACTCTCTAAATGGACGTGCTTTTATTGTGGGTGTCTCCTTTCCTCTTTGCTTTCTGCAAATATTTCCATGCGTTTCACAGGGATGTTAGTGAAAACAATACATATTAAGTGAATTTTCATGTGAAGAACATTCTGAATTTGCATATATAGTTATACCAGAAACCTGAGCCCGGGCACTAAGCACACGCAGTCAAGGATCAGAATCAGCATTTTGTGGTGGTTGTTTCCAAACCAGCCAAGACAGCTTGATTTTTAATATTCACAATCAGTGCTCATGAACAATCTGCTAATGAAGAATTATCCACGGACATTATTAGCTGAATTAATTTGGGAATAAAAAGAACAAAACAAGACAATCTTATATTGTTCATAGATGATTCACAAAAGAAGAAAGGGGATTCCATCCACAATTATTAATTGCAAATTTTTCATTCAGATTAAGCCCTGACTGATTGAGTAATATATCAAATTATCTGCCATGAGGTCAGAATGCATTGCCCTAACCTGTAATCCAAGAGAAGACACTTGACTCAAAATATTTGAGGATTGCAGTTAAGCCAGATGAGTTTGTCACAACTCTAGAACCTGAAACAGATTAATCAGAAATAGGCGGCCTTTCAGGTACTGGGAAGCCAAAGAAGGGTTTTGTTGGTTTATTAACTCAAAAGAAAATTTTGGTTAAATTTTAAAAGTTTGAAGATTTAGTTCAATGTTCTGGCTGGTTCTTCTTTCCCCTTCCAAAATGTATTTATTTACCTGTCACCCGCTATGAGGGCTCAAGTGAACTTCAGCTCCCCACCTGCTCATATTTCTGATGTGCAAGGTAAATTCTTCTAAACCCAGAAGCTGCACTGTGTTATATTTTCAGTGCAAAACAGTAAGGTTATTAAAATAAAGCTGTGTCTACCCCGCTTGCTTCTCACCTCAATAGGATTTCCAATACTTAATCTCATCCTACTGTCTGAACACAGCAGTCCAGGGCTGGGATAAGGCAGGGTACTAAATCGGCCAGTTCAGCACTGTGGACAAAGGGCAGCTTATTATATCCATTCAAACAACGGGCTCTGAAAGAAGGAAATATCACAGCAGAAATTTAAGAAAGTTGAGGCCATGTTTTTTTCCCCCCTCTGCACTAGTTAGGGGCCAAATACACAAGTACAGCTTAGCTTTTTCTTTTAGCAAATCAATAATTGCTTGAGCTAAGAACAACTCTTCACTTGCCTGACTTTCTCCCTTTAGGGATGAACATCTTGCTTATAGACTAGAGAGGTAGAAGAACATTTTGCACTTGTACAGTACTATTAGCACACTGCAGAACAAACTAAAAAGTTCTGTATATTTCTTTCATAAGGAAAAGTAGATAGACATCTTTACTAGTTGCATGCTTTACAAGAGATACTATGATCAACATTTTCAAATTTTCTAATGGGCAGGGGCTAAGCAGCACATTTGAAAGGCAGGCCACATTCATTTAGGTGCTTAGTTATGTACTTGTATGCCAACTATAGGCACCCAGATCTGTATATTTTGACCTGCAGTTTCAAAATAACCACTTGAGCAACTATATTGATTAAAAAGAAAAAAAATCAATTGCACTTACATAAGATGCACTGTTCTCCACATATGCAGTGTAACTAGCAACTCACCTGAATGCATAATTAGCACCTTTTTATGTTCTCTTAATCATAGAATCATACAATATCAGGGTTGGAACGGACCTCAGGCTGTCATCTAGTTCAACCCCCTGCTCAAAGCAGGGCCAATCCCCATTTTTTGTCCCAGATCCCTAAATGGCCCCCTCAAGGATTGCACTCAAAACCCTGGGTTTAGCAGGCCAATGCTCAAACCACTGAACTATCCCTCCCCCCAAATGAACCAGTATATTTAATATTTCCATACAGGAATAAGTATATGGAAATAACGATGGCCAAGGAGAATACAAAGGACAAACACAGTTGGATTGTTGTATTATTAGCAGAAAACCACAAAAGGCAAACAAAATTACATAACAGAGGCCGCAGGCAGTGCAAATATTTACTGAAGTTCAAAAATACCTTTGATAAGAGACTGATTCAAAAAGATATGGTTTTATTTTCTCCCTTTCTGAGGACATATTAAAAAAATCAAATACAAAAAATCCATTGGAAACCTCTGCACATTCAAATTTATTCTACTTCAAGTCACAATGTGCACTACAGAGGTACTTAGTTTGATAAAGGTGAAATCTTGTCCCTAACTCTCTGCATGTTCCTCAGACCCAATCTTATTTTAAAGTAATAGGCTGAAACTTAATCTCTGAATTCAGTCATGTAGAAAATAAGTTTGGACTACTAAAATTAGCAGCAGGTCCTGCCAGAGCTTAATGTTTTAAAATATTTTAACAAAAGTTTTGTTTTTAATATTATATCTCAATGGATTCACAGCTCTGAATCCTATAACCCTCTAGTATTTCCTAATCAGAAATGAAATGGAGCATCTGTTCATAAAACATAGAAGAAAAAATACCCTGACGATTTAATATAGTATTCTGTACAGTGGAAAGAATAACCTCAGTGGTTTATCTTTAATTCAGAATTCACCAGTGGATCCTGAAGAGCTGGACTCATGTTCCTGGGTAAGCTCTTCTGTGACTTCTAATCAAGCAAATCATGTATGTATTAAATTATAATTTATTTCAAAGCACATATTGAAAGCTTTGATCTAGTGTAATATAAGTTCATAAGCAAAGTAGATGCTCTTGCTGACTGCTTATCAATGAAGTCTTAAAAAAGCAGTCTGTAAAATAAAGTAATACAACAATTTGGACAATAAATAGCTAGTCTCAATATGCATATTACTGGAATTTGTTTTTCCAATAAAAATGGATCTTATTAGAAAACATGGATCAGTTTAATGGTTCACCAACAATAAAAGTCAGCCTGAACCTTCACACAAAGCTGGAGCTGAAATTAAACTATTTTTGAGGTCTTCAAAAGTTTGGTTAACTTTTTATTCTTTTAAATTTTGTGCTCCTTTCCACTTCTCAGTTTCCTCCAAACATAAAAATGGAAATAATACACAAAAAGGTATCTCCATGGTACGCCCAGGATCACCAAAACTAGGATATATGGGGAGGAAGACTTCTTTCCCAATTAGACAAGGGAGGTATGGATAAGCGCTGATGCTTATCTGAATGATTCCTGAGCTTATCCATCAATATCAGAAGATAGTCTCTTGTGGGAATGCTTATTTCACCACCTCCACCAATAGAGTGGTTCCTAGCAGCTGCTGGAGCATTAGTTTTGTACAGACTTGGAAGACAGATTGCCACCTACTGAAACATTAAAAACATTCCTATAGCACTTCATTCTGCTTTGGAGCTTGGAATATCACAAACTCCTTATGGAACTGTTCTTGTAATCAGTCATACTCAATTCCCCAGGGGTAAAGCCTGAATAAGAACTGCAGGACTGATGAACTCATTTTCAAACATTAACACATTCATACAAAATCTAGAACACACTTCATAATTATCAAATAGTTTTTTTTAAAATGTTAGGAGACTTGTTAAATTAAGACGAATAAACACAAGCAAAACTACTAATTATTCAGGTCTCATTATACCCTTGATTGGTGTTAAAAAAAACCCATTGCATTACTAATGTCAGTATCAGTATTTGTTCTACCATGAATTGTTTGCAATTTTTAATTCCACCAACAGATGGCAATTGTACTTTCTTGGGAAAGCATTACTTCACCATGAACTTTTATATTAATCAATCAAAACCTTTTATTTAACCAGGTAAAATATACTGAGAACAAGTTTCATTCAGAAGAGTGAGCTGACCAAGATGGCTAACTAGCCACATTAGATCATTGCTAAATGGGCACAGACACTCTGTTATAGATCATTAGAAAGCTGCCCAACCACAATCATATATGGAATCAATTACACAAAATCAGACCAACACCAAATAAAACTGTAATTTAGGAAGAAGGTTGTAAAGGCAGGCAACTTACCACAGACAGGAGTACTGACCAACAACCGATTCAATCTATACATTTTTCATCTTTAATCCTTTTGTATGTAGTGCATGTACTCCAAGTCTCAGGAGAACAACTTTAAAAAAAAATCCCCTACTGTAGCAAAGGTAAACTGAACTTCTGTAATGACTAATTCAATGAAAGATCAACTGAAAGCTATAAAATGTGGTTCGATAGACTAACTGCTTTTCCTCGGCAAAGCTCAGTGAGGTAACTTTATCCTTCGGGAGAAAAAAGAAATCATAAGAGAATGTACCAAGATTTGTATCTCTAATTTAATTCCTATTAATTTTTTAGTGTGCTTGTTAAGTTTATTGTGTTATGCAACTTATGTCACCCTAAGCAGCATACATATTTTGAGTTATTAAAAAACAACATTTTTAGAACTTTACATATTCAAAGATCTGTGCATATACTAAATGGATTAGCCCTCACAACATCATGCAAGGCAGGTAACTAAGTACTGTTTTCTCCCTTTTACAGATGGGAAATACAGATATGGAGGTATTAAATGACTTGCCCAAAGCTGTAAGATGAGCCAGGGACAGAGACTGAACTAGAATTCAGGAATTTATGCATTCCGGTCTCATGCTCCAGTTATTAGATCACATTGCCTCTCCGATACAGTCTCAGGTTCTGGGAAGGGTCTGAACATAAGTTTTTAATTCTCTTCAATTAGAAAATCCAACCATTTTCGATTAGAAAGCCTCCTCTTACTTAGATCTGAGTATGCTCTGTATTATTTTTTTAATTTCTTTAAAAAAAAAAGTTAGAGCCAACACTTGAATATAGAATTCCAATCACTAATATAATTTCAGTAGAAGTCACCAGATACACACAAGTAAAGCTATTTACAAATGTGCAACAAGAGGTAGCTTTTTCAAAAAAAGTAGTGAATGCTTCAAAAAGACCATAATCTGAATTGTTTCTTTTTCCTGAAAACATAAAATAAGAGTTGTCCTACAAATATTCTATTTCGTAATGCAAGTTCCTCTAACTACAGTAGGATGAAATTCACCTCTGTGCATAGTGCCAGCACAGGATGTATCCACTTCTCTAAATCCCATTTAAGCCTCCTGCATAGGGATAAATTTCAGTGGCAAAGAGATATTAGATGTTTTAACCACCTTACAAAGTTCAGAGTTGAGCATGGGGAGGATGGATGGAAACGCAATCTCATTTGAACACAAGTCAGACAAATAAAAATCTTAGATTCTCTGATCAAAAAATGGTGTTCCGTTTATGGCAGTTATGATTCAATGATAGTCCTGAGACCAATTTGTCTTTTGAGAAAGCCAGCAAAGATTATGTGCTTCTGATCATCTATTGTTTTACCCACATGGAATTCGGATGCTTTCAGTATTTGAGATATTTCAGAATCTGTATAATTAAATGTACTGTAATAAAACAGTTATGGAACACAGTTATAATAAGCAACAAGTTTCAATGAAAGTCAAT
Source organism: Eretmochelys imbricata (assembly GCF_965152235.1). Taxonomy (NCBI): domain Eukaryota; kingdom Metazoa; phylum Chordata; order Testudines; family Cheloniidae; genus Eretmochelys; species Eretmochelys imbricata. The sequence continues at coordinate 150,821,080 of NC_135572.1, forward strand.
TAATTTGACCTTCAGTGTCTTACAGTTTAGATACACACATTATATTTCCTTTCCTCTAGGATGTTCTTGAAACATGCTTTGCAAGAGTCTTCCGGTAGCATGACTGGCTGAATCCACTTTAGAATATTTAATTGTAGGTTTAAACTCTGCTTCCACAATTTATTTACATATTTTTATGCAGCACTAGGAAGAAGGTAGAGATCTGAAAAGATAAACAGTTATTGAGCTGCTCACTGATGTCAAGTACAAGAACACCGATAGCTGGAAGCTGATGAAGTTATTTGAAAACACACTTGAAAGTAAAACAATGGAAAAATAGGATGTGAAATTAACACCACTGTATTTTACTGAGTAAAAGCAATAGACCAGCCTTGGGGAAGGGGTGGGAAAGGGGGGTGGGGTTTGAGAGTCTGCAAACCTTGAACTATTTGTAGAGTTTGAAAGATTAGTTTGAACTCACTTTTCTGTTTCCCCTCTTCAATCTAAAACCATGTTTCCTTTTAAATTAACTAGAAATGCATGATTTTTCAAGGGGGATTTAAAAGAAAAATCTATGCTATGAATTATCAACAGAAGAAACTCTTAAAAGCTAGAATGGCAAAAGAGGGTGCTCTTCAAGTGGTATATATGTTATATTGGTACATTAAATGTTTTCTTCCTGCTTTTCTCTTTCTCTTTCCTCCCACAATATTGGTTTCATATTTATGAGAAGGATCATTTTTTAGTTTAATTAAAACTTCCACATCAAAACTGTTAAACCACATTCAAAGTTAGAGAAAATGGGTTCACCATCCTTAAAAAGAATGGAATGGAAGGAGTGAATTCTCTGCTTTTGAACACTAGCAGATTATCAAGACAATCATCAGTTGAATTTAGATATTCTAGAAAGTAATACAGAATTTAAAAAAAATAAGTCATCAGGTTCTCTCATATATTAACATAACAGGGATGTGATGAGCTCATGATCAGGATTTAATCTGCGTACTATTCCACTGATAGTGAAGTTAATGTGAATGGCTCTGATGGTGCTTTGATGTCAGACAGCCATTTGATTCTTCACCACGTCCATTCAGCCAAGTCCTGAGACTGCACATTTAGTATTTAAATTACCCAATCAGGCAGGTTTTGACACAAGGTTAACCATTTTGGCTTTCTGTAGGACACAATGAAGGATATGAAATGGAGCAAAACATAGGAGCTTCTTAGAGTGCAATTAAGTCAGCAAAAGTTTACTGCTTAATCACACGATGCTACAATCGTTTGTGGCAACACAAACGTCTGGTAGTCATTTTCAAGTCAAACTACATGAAAGTGAGAGCCTCTGGGCCTCTCCGAAATGCCTTGCATAGAGTAAGCACAACCCAGTTGCCTGTGGAGAAGCATGCAGCTCAGAAGCGTCCTTGGTTCATCTATTTTCCAAAATCAAAGAAACTTCACATTTCCCGTTGTCGATAACCACCCTATTCCACTTATTGAGGATTCATGCTAGCAGCACAATGACACTAGTAGAATGGTTATCCCTGGTATGTATGAAAAAAGACTGACACCAAGCAATAATTCTGATATAATCTATAAAATGCTACTCATTTGAAATGCATTCATGGATGCAGAGCAGCATTGCATTACCCTCCCACATAGTTTCTGGGCAATAGCCACTTGCTGGGCATACTAGCCCAGAACATTTGGCATTCTGAAAACATCCTGCTTTGTCTGGTAAATGGCCTACGATGGCCTGTTTTGTGGATGATCAGCCAATCCATTTCAAAGTATGATATTTTGTCAGCCATTAGGTCTAGAAATTCATACTATACACCATAAAAAGCTGGGATTTAGAGCTTCATGAGATAGTAGACTTCTGGAATCACATTACATGGATTATACTCTTGCATGTCCTTTATTTCCTGTAGTAGCAAAATAGCATCAGTCATACAAGGCTCTCTCAACTTGCTTGCCCAATGCACAATATTAGAGACAGCATTCACATGGTATCATGACATAATGAAGCCCTGAAGTAATTTTCAGGTAACATTTTCATGTAACACAAGTCTGAGAACAACCCTTAATGGCGATCTTGCTTATGGTCATTCACACTTTAGTTGTCCATTTCTAACAGACTTCCTTCATCTCTAGAGTTCCACAGAATACAATGGTAGTCAGGGAAGGTCATTACCTACCTGATTAAAAGTCACTGGCGGGTGGTATTCTTGGTCATGACAATACATGTACACACCTTCTGGAAAAGACGTGGCCTCTCAACAAGCCCACTCTAGACCAGCAACCATTTGCTCAGTTTGTCAGTCCAGTGCTTGGGCTGCATGGTCAGCTATTCCACTCCCCCAAGAAAGAACCACTGAAACAGCAGCACGGATGCCACTCCACCACTAGGTTAGGCAGCTAGACACATATACCACGATGCAGATTGTGCTCCCATAGGCTAATGAGATACCCATCTTTGTAGCCATGTTGGCTATTCAAAAGAGGAGTTTATTTGCAACTTGACTGGACTGGAGTGTTTAGCAGCCATAGCATCATGGGTATAAGCATCATGGGTACAAAGGCTTGATTTTTGTCTTTAGAAAACCCTCTCAGTGCTATAACATTCTTAACCATACCATGACATGGGTTGATGGCAGCTGGAGAGTTTCATACTTGGCATACGGTGTGTTTATAGGGCTGATCCTAGTCCACTGTAGTCAATAGGAGTCTTGCATTAAATCCATTGGACTTTGGATCAGGCCCTGGAAGAGACTGTATATATATTTTTAAAGACAGTTTGATATATTAAAAAAAAGTTATGATCATTTTAAGTCTTCTTAAGGAAGCTAAGTATTTTTTTTCTGCGTAGACACCTGTGATGATAGGATATGTCTTTAAACTGGCTTAGAAAGATATATCCTTTCATTTCTGCCACACTGAATCAAATCACATCCATTAGGATAAAATCAGTGTGGGAAAATGTCTGTTACATATATAGATCTTTAACATTAATAAATATGAAATCTTTGTGAATAGTGAATCTAATGAATCTTTGGAGGCAGCTAAAAACCTGGGGGTGATTGGGGAAAAAAAAATGAGTTCTGGCAAACACCTTGTAGCTCTGAAAATTATCTTTACAGATTTTAAATATCTCATTGAACTCCATTTAAAATGTCCTCAGACTGAAACATGGGGGATTCTTCCCTGAAGAACTGAAAATATGTCTTTATCCAGTTAAGACCCTATTTTATAATTGTTAGTAACTTTTGTTATGCTTTAATCCAGACACTTCCTTTATATTTCACAGAGAGAACTGTAGGACTGGAAGGGACCTCGAAAGGTCCCCTGCACTCATGGCAGGGCAAAATATTATCTAGATCATCCCTGATAGGTAGGTGTCTGTCTAACCTTTATTTTAAAAAAAAAGCTTGCTTCTAACTTGCAGAAGACTGTAGAAACATTTTTTCCCCAGGGTTTCTTTTTCTTTGATAAACTTCCACAGACTGGACGTCAGACACTTTTATTGCCAATTGCCTTTAGGGTGTTGGACTAGCTGTTCCCATGAGCAGCTGGCTGTAAACATTGCTACTGACTTGGGGAAGGACTGCAAAGGACTTGGTCATTCGGTCCACAGTATGATATGAATAAAGAGGTTTATCCTCTACTAAATCCAAAAATAGTTGCATCTGGTTGACAGTATACCTACAGGATTGTATAAGAATTGATACTAAGTAGGCAATGCTTTTTTGGAACAGCATCACACTATACCCCAGTGCCTTATCTGCTGTGTTCACTCTTGATCCCAGAAGCATCTCTCTCTTCTGAATTACTATACTCTTTCAGGTGTTCTACTTGCTTAACATACTGTATTATGACAGTCTGAGTCTAATTCTGCTCCCACTGAAATCAGTGGGAATGTTGCAGCTGATGTCTGTCTGGAGCAGGAGCAGGCCATAGTCTCATTTTCCACACTGGCTGCTGATTTGGAGAACCCTACATTTTGAGACAATTTAGATTTGTCCCATCAGCTTGGACTCTAGGACATGCAGATAAAAATCAAAAGGAATAAGGGTCTTTTTTTTTTTTTTTTTTTACAGTTGGGACTATAAGGGGCAAAGATTCATAAACATAAGTATGAGATTCCCCAGGATTAACCTGGGCTAGCCCTAAAGGATTTAGAGCTGGCATATTTCAGCAGCTCAATCACTGTCATCTAAAAACTAAGACTGCAACTTTGACCCAGTGGCCAAGATGTGAAAAATGTCTGAAAATTACTATACTTGTACTTCTAAAATGGTGCATTAGCCCTATATGTCAAATTACATCTAATCCTGTTCTAATCAGGAAGGACTCCCAATGAACTTTTCCCAGCCAAATTAATAAAGGATCAGTCCCTTAGTATGTTTGCATCATTATTTCCCCATTTTTGCACCCAGTAATGCAATTATATAGGAGGATGGGAGATGGGTTTCAAGCACTCTGTTTTCTTGCACTGGTACTTTGTAAGTTTATATGGCATGAAATAAAGATCAGTGGTATATGTGATAACTATACTTTTTTCATCATGGTTGTGCTTTCCCTTCTAGCACATAACTGTGCTGCTTCAGGAAGAGCCTGTGGAATGAACGGTGACGCACACTTACAGTTTTTTTCCTGCTCCCTACTTACTCCAGATGGGAAGCAGTCTGTTACTGGCTATGGCACTCACTATTTAATGCAGCTGTGCATTCATAGCTTTAATATAGTCAACAGTTTGGAGATTGGTTTAGTAGTCTGGTACTTTATAGAAATTCTTTACTGTTCAAATACCATAATACAAGTTACCAGTTTAGAGTAACATTTGAAGATGGAAAGGCCATGTTTTCTATCAACTAATCAAACCCATCATCTGTCTCTCTCACCCCCACCCGTACCGTACTGTCTTTTCCAAAGTATTTTTAAACTCTTCATTAACTAAATTTAGACACCTTCATGCTTCAGTCCTGCATTCCGGACTCTCCTCCCCAGCAGAATGGAATCTCTATACATACCAATGAGTCCCATCCCAACTTTACCCCTCCCCTATGGTCAACTCCCTCCCTCTTCTCTCCTTCCTTCCCCTTGGTTTCTGGCATGCCATCTTACTCTCCTTGCTTATGCCTTCCGCCATTTCCTTTCCCAAACCCCTCACGCATGGTCTCCTCACTGACCTATCTCGTCTATGCTAATCCCTTGAGGAGCTAAAGAACGATTTAGCAAGGTGCTAGTTGTGCGGGGAGTGCAGGCCAGAGATCTTTGAGAGATTCTAAGTAGTAAGGGGGCTCCAGGCAACAATTGCAACTGCTCCAGTTCCTGCTGCTAGAAACTCTTCCTAACTTCCTGGCAACTAACCAGTTTCCCAAGGATGCATTTCCTCCTACTTCTTCAGAAGACATCGAGCAGTCTCAAATCAATTTCATCAGAACAAGGGAGTGCTGAAGAAATTCCTTCTTTCCCACCCCCTAGAGAAAAGGAAGAAGGTCCACGTCCTTTAGCTGAATGCTTCTAACATAATGTGGAGCACAGCAGGACACCGTGAGAGAGGACACAACGTTTCATTATTTCACCTTGGCCTTAGACAAAACTCATTGCCTAAAGTCAACCACAATGACAGAGTAGATCTGTGCAGTGATCTCAGGAGGAGCAAATAAATGTCTGCCTAGTTGGTGCTGTGAGCCACGGGGCTCTGCGGAGCAGCATAACACTGTCAACTTCCCTTTTTTGTTTTTTGTTTTCCCAGGGAAGTGATCTGTGTACCCCAGAAAAGGTTGCAAGTGATTTGCAATTCCCTGTTATACACATTACCTTTGGTATTCAAGTACTGCAATTCCCCATTTATTCCTTGTTTCATGTGATGCTTGCTAACCTCTGAAGCCTTTGTAAGTGTCAAAAATCTTTCTCCCTTCATAACTTTGAAAAATTCTACTAGAGCACCAGAGTCTCTTTTCCAGTGAGGAAAAAACCCAGTTCCCTTAATCTTTGTACTTATATTAACATTCTCCTCAAGGCAGTATTATCCTTCCTGCAGTAAAGTGATTAATAGACAGTTTGGGCATCTAATATCTTATATCCAGCATCACCTCCTGTTCTATATTTTATCTTGTGCTAACATTAACCAAACACATGGTTCTAAAAATAAAGCACCTTTGTCCACCATGCTGAAAGGAGGACAGGAGACGCTGGATGTGGTTTAAGTCACATCTTTATTCTTAAACATCTGGAAGTACCTGGCAGATAAAAGTGTACAGTGCAGGTAATTCCATAATAATTTCAATATATACCAGGTGGCTTCTGTCAGCCCCACCTCTTTACCCGTCCTGGTCCCCCACCAACCTGCAGCTGGGAACACACCATCCCTCCACCTCAACTGAGGAGTAAGGGGGGGCTATGAAGGAGGGAGGGTTGTCTCCCTGCTATACTAGTCGTAGAAGCCTCAACCCCCCAAACCTCATTTCTAGCCCTTTAAAGAGTACCTCCTTTAAATCCTTTATCAATCCATTTTATCTTATCACTATGCTTTCCCTACAGAGTGTCTAACCTGAACATCTGCCCAACGTTTACATAATGAGATGCAACATCATAGCCTAACTCCCATTTCATGTTTGCCAAACTAAGCCTTCCTGCCCCGAACTTGCTGTGGGGAAGGCAAAATTTAAAAAGGGGGTTTCTTCGCCTAAGCCTATCTGGCATTGAGGGAAAAGTTCCTTCACAGCCCCCTGAGAAAGGGGCGACTAGCACAAGGCCCACAGCAGATACTGACAAAACCTGGTATTTCACCATTCCCATGGGTAGGAGGATGGGTGTTGCTCTGTCTGGTCCAGATAAGAAAGGGCTTTTCCTGTCTTGCAACAGCATGAACCTATATTGTTCCCCCTTTCTGGTCACCTGGCTGGGGGGGCGGGGAAGGAAGGATGGATCAGCATCCCCAAGCTGACCTGGTCTGCAGCTGCAGCAGTAAGTCATTCCCTGGTGCTCTAACCATTAAAGGGGCACACAGCTTTTCCAACAAGCCAGACAGCTACCCCAACTGCTTACTGTGCGGTGAGGTAATTTCATAAATGAGGTTTAGTGAAATGTTTCATATGTAAATTAATTTGGTTAAAATGAACAAGGACAATATTCATTTTTGTAACGGTCTCTTTTTTTCTTGGTAATTTGCTTCCTGTCACACCCGAAATAGAAATCATGGCAGGAGCTGATTCTTACACAGTCGTAGCATCTTCTGTCTTAAAAGCATTCCTGTTGCTAGAAGCCATCACAGCTATTTCAAGAGAGCCAAAACAGCTCTGAAATATCACTGAAGATGTTTCTTCCTCACAGGCACAGGAAGTATAAACTGGGGAGAAGTGCAAAGCAATAACCTAATCTCTCATTAGGTTGGATGGATCCTTTTCAAAAGTACCCAAGGCAAAGCATCCTGTACTCAGACACTGCCTGCTACTCCATTTCAAATTCTCACTTGCTTTGAAAAAGTGAGGGGGGGCAGGGGAGGGAGGAAAAAAAGGGTCAGAAACTAAATCTTCCTATATGTAGTTTTATTTTTTCCAAGTTTCCTTATCCAGACAGCCACACACACTTTCAACAGCTTGACTGTATTTAATTTTAGGATAGGGATGTGAAAGGTACATTACCAAGAAGAAAAGATTACAGATGTGTAGCATACAAAAGGGTTTTTCCCGTTTTTTTTTTTTTTTTTTTTTTTTTTAAAGAAAGAAAGAAACTTAAGGATCTGCTAGCTTCATTTGGGATGGAAGGTACATAGCTTGGTCAGAGATCCCTTTTTCAATTATTGAACTCCAGTGTTGTCTAGTTTATTGAAATTTTATCTTTAAATTCTAAACTAGTTTCTGATCCTAGCACTAGATATACAAATAAAACTCTCATGTAAGTACCAATAAGTAGGTTCTAGAAAATCTGGAAATCCACCTATGTACTTTTAAATAAAAGTTTCAGAGTGGTTCACTACAAGCCACTTGATCTCCTCTAAATCAGATATCTTGTTGCAGGCAAGGTTGCTTGGATACAAAGTAATCAGAGTAACAATAAATCATTGATAATTTGATTTCAATAATTCCTATTATGGAAGAGTCAATTGGGATAATTTTTAGACTAGACAGAAAACACACATTTAAAACTTACGAGGTAACACAAGATGTCCAGTAACTTGATTAAACAAGCATTAGTACACATTTTTGGAATGGTTCATTCCAAATAAATTGACAACAGTGGAGTTGCCTGTATAGCAATAACTGCATGAACTTTTCATGTAAAGCATCTCTCCAGTGGCTCTGAAGTAGGTACTCAACCAAAATACTTGATAACTATATACCTCATTTGGTACAGACTCTTGAACATCAAAATTTGAATGTGACCCTCTGAGGCAACTGTGTACTTAGAATAATTTAACAACATTCTACAAAGATATGAGACAGTCTGAAAAGCAGACATTTAAAAAACTTATAAAAGGAATTTCTTTTTTATACAACATATAATTCATCTACAAAATGACTCCCACAAGCTATTGAGGCCAAGAGCTTAGTAGAACTAAAAAAAAGGCCACCAACCAACCAACCAGCTGGTGGTGGAGGTGGTTATTGAAAAAAAAGGGGACAGTTTATTCCATAAATATTGAGTGTGAGAAGAATTCCTGCATCTTCCTCTGAATTATCTGGTGTTGGAAAGAGGATTCTGCATTAGATGGACCATTCCTCTGAGCTGATACAGCAAATTCTACATTATGTTCAGAGTAAACATTTTAAACATACAGTCTAGAGTCACAACGATACACAATTTTATATGACAGCAGAAGGCATTCAGATATTCCCCGACCTTGCAATGACTTGCTGTGTGACCAGAGCCAAGTCACTTCACCTCTAAGCCTCAGTTTCAACAGCTTTAAAATGACGAAAATGATACTTACCCTCCTCTGGAAAGTGAGTATATCTCTGTGGATCACTAATAGGTATAATAATTCTGGCCTAAAGTTGAACGCTTTTTTTTTTATTATTAAGGCATGATTTTCTGCTGGAAAATCAATTTCTTGTATTTGTTTGTTTACAAACATTGCTTTACTGAAACAAATAGGCATCAAACAAAAAGTATTAGATTCCTGCTTTATCTAGCGGGACTTCCATTTTATAGACAAAACTATATTGTACCTTGTCTTTATACAAGAGGGCACGGGAGCTTTCACCACCACTGTGTAGTCCATGTGAGGGGCCAGGCAGCATTGCAGTTCCCAAGCTCAGAGGAACACACAGACCGCCTCACCCCTAAACGACTGGGAATATAGAAGAGCTGGGGACCATGTCTCCAACCCTTTTATACTTCTTCAGCCTGTGGAGTTGGACTGGAATGCTGAAGGTGAGCAGGCTGCAACCCCATAAAGGGGCTTTGCGGCAGGTATCCTACCTCTGTGCATCCAGGAACTTTGTGAGGTATAACGTTTGACATCCCCCACAACTGGTATTGCTCTGCACTACCCACAGTGTGTGACTGTGCTGGACTGGCTCTAACCCAGAGATAGGACCATGAAAGGAATATACAGTTTTTTTAGTCTGATTTTAAAATAGCATGTAGCCTGGGAGCAATTTTGTGGGAGAGTTAGTGACAGACAGGTGTCATTTGATTCATAAAAAAAAAAAAAAATCTATGGAATTATTTCTGTGGTGTCACCCTCTACAGCATGGAAGGGGTGGGGGTGGGGACTCACTGCCCTGCAAGCTCCCAGTCATCTATTTTGGTGAAAATGTTGATAATACAATGTTGTCGGAAATGGACTGAGTTGGGTGTCATTTGAAATACCTTTCTCCCATGAATACAATGGTACCAAACATGACACACCTAGAACAATATTTTTAAAGTCAGCTTTTTCAATTATACTTTAATACAGGCATGTCAAACATGCAGAGGCGGATTAAAATTTACTGGTGCCTTGAGCACAATGAACATTTAGGCCCCCACATCTCCCCTTGCCACAGGGCCCTGCCCCCTGCTCCTCACCCCCCCCCCACCCCAGCCAGGCCAGAAGCTGCAGCTAGGCCATGGTAAGAGCCGCCCAGGGACCCTGGGCTGTTGTGGGGAGCCCCGGACCCTCAACCTGCCCTGGGTGGCACACCCTGGGCGGTGCGGACACAGGCTGGGGGCTGCTCTCAGGAACCCCAGCCCTCTGCTCGGCTCTAGCTTCTGGCCTGGCCAGGGGGTGAGGACTCGGGGGCGGGGAGAGGGGGAGAAGAGGAGCAGAGTTACTGTTCTGGTGCCGGTGCCCCCCCCACTCACACAGGTTCTGGCGCTCCTGTGGGCACCCCCAAATTGGCCAGGGCCCCTGGGTTAATCCGCCACTGCAAACCTACAGCCCTCACAAAGTTAAATTGTGGCCCCTGACTGACAGTACTATGTTATCAATGAATGTGTAAAAAAAAAAAAAATCTAGTATTCAATGTTACAGACTACTATAAATGGAAGGAATGCTTCAAGTTAATTTCCCATCATCAGCAAAAAAGAAATGGTTTGGTAAACTTTGTTTATTATGCCAAAAGAGTTGCAATGAGGCACTGGTTAAGATGTCAGCATCCAGACAGAAATTACTTGAATCCATCTGCAAAAAGATATGCACGTAATTACATTACAATTAATCACAATCCTTAAGCAATTTATTACAAATCCTTGTTTCTCATCTTAGTCTTGATCATTTTTAGGACTCAATGGGGAGATGAAGAGTAACAACTATGAGCTGAATCTTTGGAGACTACCACTGTGAAGGACCTGGCTAAACACAACACTCAGTGACACTTTGCATCCTATCAGAAGTGCACCAATAAACTGAATTTGACAAGGTTGGAGACGAAGTACATCAAGCACCAGGGAAAAGTTGAAGATGCCAGGACAAGCACCAGCTGTGGGTGAGTCTTGCTTTATTCCAAGACCCATGGCACACATTTTGAGAAAAACGCCTGCTTCTTCTGCAGTGAGCCAAAAGCATGAAGTCACCCATTAAACATATTTCACCATGTGAGACAGGTGAGAAACTGTATAATCAGTCACTCTTAGTGAAAACGTTACATAGAAAGTAAGTGAAGCAGGTGCACTGACCCAAAAGACATCAATAGTCACAAAACTGCATAACACATCCAATTCTACACCTAGAACTTACATAAGGGGTTCATTCAAAAGGTAAGAGCAAGAGCCACAAATACCGATTTTACTACTGCAAACTGCGACTGAGCTGCAGTTCATAAATTGCCTTGCAGAGGCTCTAATGGATGGGAAAGTGGTGGCCATTGCTGATGCAGAGGCTAATTACAGAGAAATATATGCTTTGAACGGGACTGAAGAGGAACACACACAGAAGCTGACTTTTGCTTTGCAGGGGGTCCTCCAGCCCCACTCAACCACTTCCCCCAAGGCCCTGCCTGCACTCTGCCTCTTCCCACCCCTGCTCTGCCCTCTCCCCTGAGGCCCCGCAGCCAGGCCGCTGCCTGCTCCTCTGCCCCCTCCCCCAAGCGCCTTCCACCCACTCCTTTCCACCCCTTCCCCAAGGCCCCCCCCCACAGCTCACTCCTCTCCACGCCCTCCCAAGTGCTTCCAGACAACTCCTCTCCCCCCTCGAGACTGCCTGCTGGCCCCCCACTGCTCGCTCCTTTCTGCCCCCTTCCGTCTTAAGGGCAAGTGATGGGGGGCAGGGAGGCGGAAAAGAGTAAGTGGCAGGTGCCTCGGGGGGGAGAGACAGTGTGGGGGCAGGAAGAGTCACAGCACAGGCTGGGCTATGAGGGAAGAGTCCAACTGGGGATGGAGCCTCAGGGTGGAGGGCGGGAGAGACCATAATCGGTGGGTTCTGAGCACCCCCATTTTATTTCTGTGGGTGCTTGAGATCCAGAGTACCCACAAGTCAACGCCTATGGGAACAAATGCTTAGCAGAAAAATCTCTTAAAGCAGTGATTGAAGTTCAACATAGTTTTTAGCAACCCAAACAAAAATGAATCATAGCACATATCCTTAAAGGCTGCAAGAGACACAGTGTTCTCAAAAGCAGAAGAAAGTACTGATATTATCAGTAATAAGAAGACAGTTTACAGCCGCAAATTTTTTTTTAAAACTGAAAAGCATTTTATCTTGCAGTACATGGGAATTTCAGGGATCCATAGCTGATGCCAAGCCTGAAAACATAATATGGGGTGACCTGTATGTTTTAAAACGATGCATCAGTGGTCACAGTAACTTTGCTCCAGCAAGTATAACACAGTCAGCAAGTGGAGCCCAAGGCTGCCCTTTTAATGCAAAGCATCACGTATGCATGCTTGAGTGAAAGGCAGGTTTCCAACACACATAACTATGTGGCATATGTGTAATCTACCAGTACAAGTAGCTGTTGGTTTAACAATTCATTCCAAAACGCTTAGCAAATTCCTGGTGCTGCTTATGCACAGCCGTGGCTCCTCCACTGACAGCAACAAAGCACTCCTCTTGGAGACTGCAATTCCCAATGAGGTTCTTCACCGCATGGAACTGAATGAAGGGTTGTATGTTCCCACAGACCTTGTCAAGGGTAGGTTTATACTTTGTGCTTCCAATAACTTAGACTTCTTTGAAGATACAGCAGATGACAAAGATACCTTTCATGCTACTGTTATGGTCTGTTATCAGGAGTTTATTACTGGGGACCAGTCGCAGCCTCACATGTTGTCTGGACCAATGAAGGACTGTACCTTGAAGGAGTCCCTGACTTTTGGGCTCACTGACTTTCCTACCAAGGTCCAAAAGTTCTGAAGCCAAGAAGTCCATGCAGCTGCTGCTTCATTGGAAACTGGACTATAGCAGAGCTTTCTACATACATTAACCTTGACCTCACTTGGCTATTGTGCCAAAGTAGGATGCATTCCAGAGGTGAAAAATCATTGAGCATGGCTTCAGCTGAAGAGGTAGAAGACATACCCTCAAATGACCTGGACATCCAGGACATACCATAGCACATCATTTCAAGAGAAAGGTACATTCTAACCTAGTCAACCTTTAACTTGGCACTACTCAAGATGGCAGAATGAATGACCCATGTATAATTCCTGTCAAATCATATCTACTGGTCCCACTGATTACTCGGTTCAAACAATCTTTAGGCAGCAGAAATGTGTGAACAAATACATCTGTGGAACTGAATTAAGATATGTTGTGACACTAGGCTTGGGCCTTTACAAGCTTATTCAACAGCTACCAATGTCCCAGAAAACTCAGGGGGCACATAGCAATCTTCAAGAACATGAAAGAATGTTATAAAGAGGAAGGTGATAAATCATTCTCCTTAACCACTGAGGACAGGGCAAGTAGTAATGGGCTTAAATTGTAGCAAGGGAGATTTAGGTTAGACATTAGGAAAACCATCTTAATTGTAAGTGTAGTTAAGCACTGGAACGAACTATCTAGGGAGGCTGTGTAATCGATGTCACTGGAGATTTTTAAGAACAGGTTAGACAAACATCTGTTGGGGTGGGATCTAGATAACACTTAGTCCTGCCTCAGTGCAGGGGACTGGACTAGATGACCTACTGAAGTCCTTTCCAGTCCTACTTTATACAATTCTAGGACTATGATGATCTTTATGGATGGTGGATTCTACTTCCTAGACATCCGCACATATTCTTCACCGTGATATGTGCAATTGGCTCCTTTGTTAATAGTAGTAGTATTCTTCAGATCTGGAGGATTTTGAAGAGTGACATTACCGTGAACCAAATTCTTGCAGGGAAAAAGTTGCAACTTCCTACAGAACCCCCACCCCACCCCGCCCCGCCCCCGAACACTCATTGCCCTTCAAAAAAAAAAATTACCTAGGTATCTTCCTTGAAAAGCACACTAATGTGTTGGAAGTCATTTCCCAAAGGGTATAGGACTTGAGATCAATTCCACACATAGATCTATTGTGCAAGATAGAGAGTGGCAATATCACAGAGTGGATCAAGCAATTTGACAATACTGAAATTGGCGACAAAGCCAGCTTCCGGGATGATGTGGTGATGCGTTGAGTCTTTGCTTCTTTTTAGTCAGTCAATCTACCAGGACTGCTAATTGGAAATTTCACCTCACAGCACTGGAAGACTTTATGAAAAAAAATTTTTGCTGTAGATTTAGCCAACTATTCTGCAATGATTGCCTTGTACCTTGCTGAAATAAGAGGCGTAGAAAAGTCCAAGTCTGACACGGACGTACAGACACATTTTGAAAAGGAAATTCGGTTGTTAAAAAGGTCATCCGTTCCCTTTGGAACATTTCATTCAGATAAAGCCCTAGAACATAAAAACAGAGCAAGGAAAGTTGTTGGAGAGTTGGCAGGCATAATTCAGCATCCAAATGGGTTTTCCTGTTTTGTTCTGACAACCCCAGAACTCCATCAAATTTTGAACGAAACGTTAAGCATGGTTGGGATGACTTCCCCAGAAGTAACCAAGCACCATCTATATGAATTAGGCACTGATAAATACCAAGAAGATAGAATTTTAAAGCAATAGGTTGAGCTTACTCACACTGGCAACCCATTTGTGTATGATGAACCCGAGCTTTAATATCACGATGAAAGCAGTCCTCAGTGATGAGATAGCTAAAACGTCAGTCAACTGGGTACTTTGCATAATGCCTTGTACGAAGCCTTCAAACCCAGGATCCATCAATCTATGGGCTCCAATCAAGAATGGACTACTGCTGTGCTCAAATGCAAAGAAGAAAGTCAGAGATAGAGAGTAGCAGGGACTATTACAAAGCTAACTGCAGACAGACCATTGTTTGCTCATCTCCTGGTCATGTCCAGATCTCAGCAGGACATTGATCTACATGAGATTTTGGAAAATACAAGCTCTCCATGGTACCACAATCAATGTCTAAATGCAATGGAACAATGCATATCTGCCAAACAAAAAAACTAATGCATATATTTCATGTTCTTCCTAAGCTACCACCTACTGACAAAATGATTGGTACCTTATGCCAGCAGAGGCCTTTTAGTATAGAAATCACAGATGGTATGGCTGAGGTACAAAATTCTTGACAAACCAGAAACTGTTAACGCCCGCTGAGATTTAGATAAACACTTCATTCTGAGGCTACAGAGAAAATACAGGACCTATGCAGAAGTTTACCTGATGTTTGTCACACATGCACAGGAATCAATTAAAAATATTTCCAGAGACAAGAGACTCCATGGTACTGTACTCATCCAATACAAAAATCACTGATTCCATGAATATCTTCGGTGTCACAAGGAAGAAGCTACTTGAGCACCAGCATGTGAAGAATTGTTTGAAGAATTAAGTCATCACATGGCATAATTAAGCTGCTGCCTTGCATTATTCAGTGGAGTTTCTTTGTAGTTCGCACGAAGGGGCTGGCTCTAAACTGATCTTGCATGCCATCAATGCCATAGAAAGAGGAGCTATAAACTCTGGATTTTTGCACAAGACACAAAATAGTCTAGTGCTCTCTCGTGAAATGCTACCCAGATTTCAGCAAGATTCTGTTTTTGTGCCTGCTGCTGGAGAACAGAATCACTGTATATCCCTCAGATGTGTTCCAATCACTCAAACTATTGAAACCTGTCACATTGCTAGGTTTCCACACAATTTCAGGATGTCACAATAGTAGAGGGATGGCTAGAAAGACCAAATTATCTTAGTGGAAGGCATTTAATTCCACCTCTGAAGACTCTCTCCTCATATGAAGGTGCTCGGAGTGGCCAAGACAGTCACTGGTGAGGTCATAAATACACTGGAGGCATTCATTTGCAGAGTATACCATTTGAAGATCAACATTATAGCACTTGCCGGCTATATTGGTGGATGCCTGGCGGATGCCACCCAAAAGGGATGTACTTATATCTCTGTCAAGAGGGCAAATCACCAAGCAATGGAATAGGCTGCAGGATGATAGAGAAAGTTCTGGATGTGCTCGTTCTCTTTAGTTGCTTTACTATTAATCAATACCAACCAGACTTCATTTTTTCCTTTAAGTTTCTTATTTTCATGTGAAATAAACGTTCTATAAACTCTGAGATGCTTGGGTCTTGAACGTAAAATTCATCTGGACTGCTAATGAAGTTTTGGAGAGCTCCCAACAAGTGGCAGCAATATTTTCTTATTGTGTGAGAGAAAAAAAAAAAGTGAGTGTGTATGAGATTTTTAAGAGCAAGTTAGACAGACAAACCCTTGTCAGGAATGGTCTAGGGAATACTTAGTCCTGCCATGAATGCAGAGAACTGGACTAGATGATCTCTCAAGGTCCTTTCCAATCCTATGATCCTATGTGGACTTTCAAAGGCTTAAGACCTTAAATCAGTAAAACAGATGTTTTAAAACTAAATATGCAATATTAAAACCACAAGTTAACAGCAACATTTAAATAGCAACTTACAAACCTTCCTAATTGAGGTCTGTTTCTTTAACCTACAGAAGATGGGATGGTTCCACCACAGTGTTCCTCATTCAAACCTCTTTGCAGAGCTAACTGTAGAAATTCAAGTTTCATCTGTCACTTGTATAGTAATAAAAACCACTAGCAGCTCTGCATTAAGCTTTTGGTGTCTGCCTTGAGCACATCGTGAAATATAAGATAGAATGCACAACCTGGATTAGTTTATTTATATTACATGATGATGCGTTGAGTCATAATGCCTTAATTTTACATTCCTCTTTTAAAAAGAAAAGAAAAAAATCCCGCTTTTTAAAGATAGTAAAGAAAGCGTTTATGCAATGCAGAATAAAAAAAATATTTCCTAGTGAAAAGATGAGAAACTAATGTAATAAGGAAGAGGTCATAAACAGTAAGATATATGCAAATATATGCATATATAGTCTTCATTTTTCTAAACAGTTCTTTTCTAAATAAATCTTATTTGGATCCCTTATCTCTCTTCTATCGCTCAGTTGCCTGGTTGCCCCTTCAGCCACAGACTGTAGTGTAATAGTCACTTCCAACTCCTTTTCTTATATAAAATGAAATTTGGAATGTTGAATACTTCCCAATTTACCATTTACAATGGAAAGTGAATTGGAGGGGCCTGAAAGGGCCACAAATAGCTGCTGAAAATGCTTTTTCAAAATTCGATGGGGGAGAAGACAGTTTAAAAATTGTCACTTTTCTCTCCTTCCATCACTCATAATCACCTCCTCCACCCACCCACACAGTCTCTTCATCCCTAAAGAGTCCCCACACTACCTTAATCCCCCATTTAAAATCCTACCAATCCATACAACATAATTGTCATAGGAGTTGTGAGAGTGTGGGTTTCAGGAATGAGTAAAGGTAGTCACATCTGAACACTGCTGAATACCTATGCCATCATCAAAAAAGTCAGACATGCAACCAGCGTCCATAATGCAAATCCAATTTTGTACAGTGCATAAGTTGACGGAAGTGCCTGCTTTTCCACAAGACATGCTGCACTTTGCCATGGCACGTGTAATGAAAGTAGTGTATCAAGACAACAACTGACTCTCGTGACAAGGATATGAAGTTTGCTAATCTTTCATTAATAGAATTCCCTCTCCTTTCACAAGAAAGATAGTCAATGCAAGGATAGATTTTATGTCAAGATAGAGATCTTAGTATTCCTTGATGATAATATTACAAAAGCAATATTTTGCCAGTGGTATAAAATGGCCTTGACTTAACTGAACTATTGCTACAGCGTAAAGTAGCCCCAGGGTTTTAAAATAATCAATACCAGACTAACAAATGATGTCCTCCTATGTTACATACCTGAAGTTATTATAAACATACCCTTCAGTGAGACCAATCGGGCGGGGAGGGGGAGGCGGGGGGGGAGGTTACGTAGCAGCAAGGAAGGCCATAAACCAGCTCAAATCCAAACTACTTGAACATCCACTTACCCAGGGACCTCATACCATAACAATTATAGGATACCAATTATATTAAGAAAAAAGAGAAAAACAACCAGCCTCCTATTAAAACAAATGGGAGCTGAAGAGTGAATGAACCTAGTTTTCAAAAATTTCTCCCAGTTGTATTACCTTCAAAATATTACTGCTAAAGCTGGCTGGAGAAATTCCCACCAAACTTTTTTTCTATTGGAATTTGCAGATTCATCAAAATCCAAACATTTCATGGAGATGCTTTAAGTCTGATCATGTTCTGATGAAACACAGGCAGGGGTCTGACAACCCTAGAAAAAGAAAGAGACAGGGACAACTCCTCTCTAACCTCAGAATATGATACCATCCTGCATACTCAGATCATCTTTAATTTGGAAATAGGGTTCTGCTCCTACCAGTACTTGTCTTTTGGCCACCCTGCTAGTATCACTCCCTTGACTTCATGCAAGTGGAACTTCTATTCCATAACGTCTTTGATTTCCATCAGCTTTCCTGCTGAAATTCAGAAATAATGCAGCATGTTAATGGATTCAATGTCCTGATCCCCATCCCACAAATCACTAAGGATGAATATATATGCCCTGCTCAGGGTGCTACCTAACTCCAGTAAATCATCCTGGACAATATCTGTTCTCTACCTGGTAGCATTGGAGGCACATCAGCATGCCCGATAACCTCTTTGGAGCGCTAAGAAGGGGCTTTGCCATAATTACCTCCTAGGGGATTGTGGTCTGATTGCACTGATGGAATCACTCCACTACAAATTCAACAGAAGAAGGTCTTTTTCTATTTGGGCATACCCTTGTTCAGTTTATTACAAGGCTTTGCTGGCATAAGTGACCAGCTGCTCCTGCAAAAGAGCTACGCCCAATCCTTTCTCTGATGAGTTACACTTAGGGTGACCAGATAGCAGTGTGAAAAATTGGGACAGGGGATGAGGGGTAATAGCAGACCATATTAAAAAAAGGCCCCAACTATCGGGACTGTCCCTATACAATCGGGACATCTGGTCACCCTAGTTACACTGGAGTGTCAGTGGCCCTCCAGCCTGGACAGGAGCATCCTTTATAGTTTGTTTCAGTGTCTCAAACACTTACTGTTGAGGACCTACCCAGTCCCACTCAGCATCCTGGCTTGTGAGCCGACATGGGGTTCCGCTACTGCAGTCAGATATGGACAGAATTTATTATTTCTATGAAACACTGTCCCACTTTCACATCCACCGGAGCTGGCATGTCCCTTATTGCCTTGATTTTGTTGGAACCTGCTTTCAGTCCCTCTGCTGTGAGCAGATGTCCTATGTATTTCACTCACACTGTCTGAGTCACATATTTTCCTCGGTAGAGGTTTGGTTTTGTCCCTGCCCCATTGCAGAAAAGTTTGTTGTTTTCTGTCATGATCTTGTTCAGCTTCTGTATAATTGCTCCCTTCCCTTACAATAAGGAAATATCTGAAACTATTTTCACACCAGGCAACCCTTCCAGCACCTCGTTGAGTCTTCTCAGAAAGACCACTGGTGCTAAGCTTATGTCCCTCAGCAGGGACCAAATGGGGTCGCAAAGGCTGTCAGCAAGCTGGACTTTTTATCCAGGTTTATATGCCAAAACTTCTTCCTCACATCACAGACCATAAATATTCTGGCTTTGAAAAGTTCTGGCAAGAGGTCATCAGTTATGGCAGTGGACTGTAGACTGTTTTCAAAGCCCGATACAGTGGCTTTGAGCCTCTGCAGATGCCTAATTTGCCTGATTCCTCCTTTGCTACCATGTTGCTTAGTCAGCGGCCTCTACAGATGCTATGCTCCCTCAAGCACCTTGTGGACTAGACTACATAATGCCACTGGAATTTTCCTTTATGGTAAGCACACAGGTCCCACAAGTTGAGTCTACTTCAAGTCACAGTTTTCCTTCGAGGCACCCGTGAACTTTGAAAACTTCCCCATATACTTTTAAAATTGTATCAATTGTCCTCAAAACTTCCCTTTTTGCTTCTTGCACTGCAGCAGTAAAATTCTGACACTACACCTTGACTAGATCTAGGGCTTTATGGCTGTATTTCCCAAGAAGGGTCTGGAGTGCTTACCATCCACCACCATAAACCTCAACTGATAAAGTCTGCTATTTTTTGGGTTAGTTATTGTAAGGTAACATTTTCCTACAGGCTGCATTATGCTCTCATTGTACATTATTAGATGGCACCTACTTTGTAACGGGCATATTCAAGTCCAATTCACCCCAAGGAATCACATTGCAGGAGGCCCTGCTATCCAACTGAAATTGCGCAGGGCGTTTCCCTATTGACATTGTTGCATGCATAAGGTTGGTATTGTCCATTGTTGCTTTCCTGTCCTAACAGCTTAAGCCCGAAATGCTCTAAGACACAAGGAGAAAGTCAAGATGCCTGGTGTGCCTTCCCCCTCTTGTAAAGTCTGACAATCTTTCCGAGACCTTCCTCTGCACTTGTTCACACCACTAAAATGGTTCAGTTTGCCACACTCCTTGAAATGTTGTTGTACTGCGGGGCACTTCTTTACCTGTTCATGCTATCTCCCACAGGGAATGCATTTCATCATTGATATGGAACCCTGGCCTCCTGCCTTCCTTTGCTGTTGTTTCACTGCATGGACTTCTGGGGGTGTTGTGCTTCCCAGGGTTTTCATCCTATCATGAGGATTCTGCTGCATTCCCTAGGTCTAAGCATCTGACCAACATGTGATCACCTTCCTGGAGCAGCCATTCCTGAAGACTATCCTGTCCTTAATGAGGGAGTATGTCAAGTCCCCGAAATTGCATGAAGCATCCAGTGTGCATAAAGCTGTAACCATGGTGGGTGTATCTATCCCGTCCCCTTCAGTTGGTCTCTAGTGAAAAAACCTGTCATGCCAGTTTTGTTCTGCTTTGGGGAACAATGGTTCCCCAGGGCTTCCAGGACTGCTGTACAGCTTGAGGCAGTGGTTAGCTTCAGAATGGTGCTCACCTCTCTGCTTTGTTCCCCAATAAGGTAAAGTTACAGTTTTGCTTTCCTGCTGTTGTTGTCCTCCTGCACAGTCAAGTCTGTGTACAGCTCAAATGCCTCCTTCCACCAGGTCCACTGCTGGGTTAGGCCTGTGACTGCAAAATCCTGGACTCTGGGAGGGCTTCAGATCAAGTTCTATGGCTCACACTGCCAGCTTCTGCACTCCAGAGAACTCACAGCTCTGCCGCTACCCCCATGTTTCATTAGCACAGAATGATGCTGCATGCCGGTTAAGTTGAACAAGCAAGAATTTCATTAAACCCTGTGAACTGCTCTGTCCATATGGCAGAGTTGATTCCAGTCTCATCCCACTCATTCCCCAGTTACGCTGATGACTAATCCGTAAGTGTCGCTCCAGGACTCTAGTTCTACTGATGATACAAGATGCACCTGTCAATATGGATTTTTCAGCATACTTTTTGGACTGCTAAAAAAAATCCAGTACAAAAAATTTATACTGTAGGAGCCAAACCCATCACCAACTATGAGGCACAATGCAGATGAATGATGTATACTTTTGCCAAGCGGAAACAAAATCTGATGTGAAAGATCATCACAGTTATTCTTTATGAGGCAATTCCAGCCAAGCATAACGAAAAAAGAAACAACACACTTCTTTATATGATCTATTATCATAACATGGCTGTATCATTGTATGATACCACATTATTTATGCATTAGACTAAAGGTGGCACATGTTAAAAAAAATAACCTCTTCATACTAAAGTTGCGTCCAACTACTTGCAAAATAATGCTTGGTACATGTAAATGGATATCTGACTTTGCAAAGAGAATGTAACCAGTTTGTCGTCTTCATTTTGAATCATATTTTGTACCAGCTAGAGCAATTGGTCTTACTTCAGGTAACCACAAAAAATAAGTAGATTTTCCTCTATTTAAATTTTCATTTAACACTGAGTGTATCTGGTCACAGTGATAAATTTGCTCCAAAAAGCATGACAGCACACGATAAGAGGAGACACAAAAAATGAGACCTAAGCCTGTCCCAAAACATGGCTTAAAGAAACAATCCACACCTTAAACCATCCACCTGTCTCAAGGCCCCATATATCCATATCTATTCACACTCCACCCTCACACAGGACTGGCCTGAGTTAACAGACTTCCAACTTGCAGAACTTCTTCTAGTTTTTTAACTATTACTGCAGAATACCATTTAAAAAAAATGGATAAAAACAGCCAAACTGATTAACATTGTTCACTCCCCTTAACTGTATACAATTTACTTTCTCTCAAAACACTTCCTAGAATTAGCTAAGTAATCCTCGTTCCAAACTCATGTTGCAAATCACAGAATGCAGAAATTCTTGACTCCTTGTTCTTGGCTTACGCAAGTGGACAAGACTTTTGGGGGAGATTACATTTACTTTTGACAAAGATATGCAAAGTTGATATACCAAAGAATAATAACTTTTGGTCCGTATGTTTCTGGAATTGTTAATGACATGATACTACAATAAAACTCTCTTAGATTGCTACTTTATGATGCTCTCTGTATTAGACTGAAATGCAAGGGTACACTCAATTTTTTTTTAAATGACAGTTTTTCAAAAAAGAAATTAGGAGAGCATGGATTGTCCATGGACAATGTTAATGTTAATGTAATCAGTTTTCTAGCAGTTTCAAGTCAGAGAAACCTTTTTTTTAGCCAGAATGTAAATCTGCAGAAAATCAGAACTTTGCAGTTTTAAAATTTTTTAGCATGTGAAATATAACCGAACAACCTTTCGGGAATCTAGCAAGAAGAGCATTGTAATCACATGCAGTTAAAAACATCAGATTTCATTAAAAATCAGGACTGACTGTACAAGGCTATTAACTTATTTTACAGACAAAAGGATTAGGGTTAGATAAGTATAAGCTGTCAAAATATATTGAAAAGAATCATTTGTTGTACATGATTCCATAGAAAATTAACTGAAATGTCTAAAAAGTTCTGTCCTCCTCTGTGGAACTGCTTGTGATTGACCTCAAAATAATCGTTTAATAATTCATCTCTTTGCATGAATACTTTCAAGCAGCCTCTTCCATTGAACTAATTTTAAAACCACTTTATGGTTGGTAAAAGGTGAAGGCTAAATGCATCAATTAGTGAGAAGAAATAGCTAATAATTCAGCTACTCCAGGGGAGAGTAAACTACGGCCCGGGGGGGGGGGGCTGGATCTGGCCCGTCAGGGCTTTCAGTCCGGCCTGTGGGATTGCCAGCCCTCTGGCACAGTGGGTTAAGGCAGGCTACCTACCTGCTCTGGCCCCACGCTGCTCCCAAAAGTGCCCAGCACCATGTCACTGTGGCCCCTAGGGGAGGGGTGGGGCACAGCTATGTGCACTGCCCTTGCATACAGGCTCCGCTCCCCACAGCTCCCATTGGCCAGGAACAGGGAACCGCGGATAATGGGAGTTTCAGGGGTGGTAACCACAGATGAGGGCAGCACGTGACGGAGCCGCCTGCCCCACCTCACACCCAGGAGTCACTACCAGACATGCTGGCCACTTCTGGGAGCGGTGCGGTGCCAGGGCAGGCAGGGAGCCTGCCTTAGCCCTGCTGCATGCCACTGCCACCCTGGAGCTGCTTGAGGTAACTCCCCAACCCCCTGCCCTGAGCCCCCTCCTGCACACTGCACCCCCTCCCATACCCTGCACTCCCTCCTGCATCCCAACCCTCTGCCCCAGCCCTACATACAATTTTGCCATCCAGATGTGGCCCTCAGGCCAAAAAGTTTGCCCACCCCTGAGTTATACCATAATTTTGAATACTGCCCAATACCCCCAGTAAACGTAAGGGAAGTAGTAAGTAAAAAGAGCAGGTGGCAAAATTATATCTTAATGATCAAGACAGTTGAAACAGATACAATAATTTCCTAATTTCCCCACATGCCACTGCAAAAAGAAAAACATTATTTGAGCATTTAGGATTGATTAGGAGCATCAAGAGAGACAGATTTTCTGCCGTAATGCATTTCCTATTAGATGGTTATGCTCAGGAAGGGACTATGCTTTAATGGTCTTACTTTGAAAACTTAAATGGAGTAAAACCAACAGAAAGGAAGGCAATTTCACAAAAGATGTAAAAATCTAGTTCATACCATCTTAAAATGTTGGCTTAGTGCATCTTTGATATATTAACGTTGATATTATTATACAAAATGCTAATTCCTTCATCATAATAATTCAGTACCTTTACTGAACTAGAAAGTAGTGAGTCAGTATGTTACTACTGTTGACCAAACAGGCATCATAACATGAAGACTAACAAAGAAGGTTTCCACACTGTACATCAGATTACAGAATAATGCAACAAAACTACTCCCTTTTATTTGGAAAACAAGGTAAGAGTTGTCAATTTCTTGAGACTTTCTTTTAAAACATCCAACATGGTGGTATAATATTTTCCCACCATTTATCTCCATATGGAGAATATGCTGATATGATAGCATTGAGTGGAGCCCAGGACAAAAATTCATAAAAGCCTGCAGGTTTCTTTTTTGACTCTTATTATTATTATTATTTATTATTATTAATCAACAGCTTTAAAAACCACTGACAAAGAGATACTGTACTGAAGCCTCACCTGGGAGATCTGGTGAGACTCGAGTGAGTTGCTCTTCACCGAGTGATGCCTGATGAGTAAGGTGTGATAGGCCCCCGTCAATACGCACTGAAATCAATGGGCCAGATTTTTCTGCTGGTGTAAAAGTGGTGCAGCTCCATTCACTTTCTACCAGCAAAAAATTTGACATAATGTGATCCTTCCATTGACTTTGAGACTGGTTGTTTTATCATACTGAAACTTTCCACTGACTGCCAAAGAAATTGGATTAGGCACCACAAAAGCATCTGACTTGTTGAGGAGCTACTATTTGCTCTGCCCATTGCCACATTTCCTAGTGAGAAGTCAGAGGGGCTTTATAAAGTACATGATCTGAAGTTTGCTTTCTTGTGTTATTGTGTATATGTTTTTGGTTATCTCCCCCTCCCCCTGGAGATAGCAAAAATAGCAAAGAACAGACATTAGCTTCAGAGGGACCCAACCGGGGAGCAACATGAGTTGCTTGGTTATTTCTTTGTTTCCTTTATGTATTGACACTTTTTTCTTTCCCTATTAATATTACCATGCCTTCTAAAACAGACACCTAAAACTAAAGGAGAAGCCTAATTACATATATTTTAACAACTAATCTAGACCC
This sequence comes from Eretmochelys imbricata, assembly GCF_965152235.1. Classification (NCBI taxonomy): domain Eukaryota; kingdom Metazoa; phylum Chordata; order Testudines; family Cheloniidae; genus Eretmochelys; species Eretmochelys imbricata. Next base: position 150,846,166 of record NC_135572.1, read on the forward strand.
TTATCTTGTCATTTCTTGTGCGCGGGCAGGCAAATTAAAGTCACTGGGGCTCTCAGCATGAGCATCACAATTTGTCAGCATTAAAGAAGCTCCAGGCCTGCAGCTACAGTAATTTTAAGTAGAACTAAGGTCACAAGATGGAAGGCAAGTCCTGACTGCATTGAAGTCAATGGTAAAATTCCCACTGACTTCAATGGGACCAGGATGTCACTCCCTAATGAGTTTCTCTCACAGACTACATTTTTTGAAGATTCTCTGGATGAACAAAAATAGCTTCTAAACAAATTGGCCTTATGGTGAGTTCTCTTATTATCTTACAACAACGTTTTTTGAGAGACACAAGGAAGATGAGGTAATATCTTTTATTGTACCAACTTCTGTTGGTGGAAGGGACAAGCTTTTGAGCTGCGCAGAGCTCTCCTGCAGCTGGGTGCAGCTTGAAACCTTTGTCCCTTCCACCAGTAGAAGCTGGTCCATCCAATAAACGTCATTACCTCACCCACCTTGTCTCTCTAATATCCTGGGACCAACAGTTACAGTAACACTGCATGTCTCCATTCTCTCTTAAACTGGATATTTTTTATTCTAAAACATTTGTTTTAGAAAGTAGTGTTGACTAGACAGAAAAATAATATTAAAACAAGATGTAAATTTTGGCGCAAATATTGAACTATTTGGTGTTTGTTTAAAAAATTCTATAAATTTGCATTAAAAAATTAATTGACATTTATACTAAAAGTTGCAATCCTTGTATTGTTGGCTTCCCTGAAGGATTTGATGGAAAGTCTTTTACAAATTAGTTTTTGAATTTTATTATAAAATTCAATCCCCGTATTCAAGTGTGTTAAAGTAGGATTTGAATTTAACATACAAAATACTGATCTGTGACTTTATATGGAATTATCTATTTATGTTATCACTCTGGCATAGTCTTTGAACCTAACAGATTATGTTATGTTATCTATAATATGTTACCATATATGTGGGGAAAAAAGAAAAAAAGAGAGAGGCGTTTACAATATAAAAGCACCTATCCTGCTGGACACTGACAGCACTAGCTAGACTTTCAGGGAAAATGTTTTCTTTTTTTGCATTCTCAATCTACTTAATTAAAGTCTCCATTTGTTTTGATGAGAAGCTAAGGCTTAAAGATCAAAAATGTTATCACAACATGGATTTTGTGGATGCTAGAGAATTTTTATTTTTTTCTTTGTGTAAGAAAAATATCCGAGTGGGACAATGAAAAACAAATTCTTTGCCAGAATTCTGTGCCTTGGTTTCCCCATCTGTAAAATGGGGATAATGATACTGACCTTTTTTTTTGTAAAGCTCTAATGGTGAAGTAGGTATTATTCTTCTATTTTAATCACATACTTGAAGATGTATTATACGTCACTTGTGTATGCATATATACACACCTTCTGGTTTTTTTTTATTAAATTCCCATGGTAGTTGGAAAACTAGCTATGTCTTAATTAAGATAATTCAGAATTTTATGTATCTATTTAAATGGGTATATGTTTGGGACTTTGTTTAAATTATACATTACTCAATATAAATTTTGAAAATTATTTAAAAAAATAAAGCAGTACCTAGATATACAGGTTGATTCTATCAGAAGTGTAAAAATCATTTTTTCCCCTTTTCTTTTTAGACTTAGCCATTCATTATTGGAACTTTTTTTTGTTTCAATGACATTCTACAATGTGACACTAGCCAGACAGTTTATTAAGCTTCAGTTTTTCATTAAATCATGAAGTTAGATAAGGAGTTGGAGTTTTTAAATGGGCATTTCCATATAACTTTTACAGCATTCAGTTTATTCTGGACTTCAAAATAAGTTGCTGACATGTGCCTTTCAAGTATACTAATGTACATGTACAGTAATGTGCATGTAAATCTAATTGACCTCTGTTAGGTTGTTATGAAATTACTTCATCAAAACTGAAAGAGGCCTAACCTCTTCGAAAGTAGTTTATTCATTAACTATAGCTTTTGAACCTTAATTCCGTTTTAAGTTAAATCTGCTAAATTAACGTTGAGCACGTCTGTACAAACTCTTCAGTAATGTCAGTGCTCATGAGATATGTTGACTTTCAATTATAAACTTACCCAGCTAGGGATACCTGAACAGTCTCGTATCCATGGCTACACAAGTCCACCACATCTCTCACTATCTGAGTAAACTCACAAGTTGAAACTGCAAGATTAATTACCCATATAATGCATCCTAACAAGCCATTTTACCATGGCATGGGGCAAACAGTGAATAAGGCTTGATAGCTAATCTACAACTGTGAAGGAGTGTAAACTGTATACCTTCTGATCATTGGCAGGAATTATTGCAAAATTTGATTGTTGCTAAAATGCAGTATAGGCAGATTTTAAAGACAGGTCATCCATGTGACTTATTCATGTATTTTTATCATCAGCATTAGTAAAAGGATAATCGTATGCAATAATAATAATGAACAGAGCTCTGGTAATGCATAGGTTACAAGTAACATTATACTTTGAAATTTAGGTTTTTGCCATTTTTAAGCTGAAAATTGAACGCGTACATACATTAAATTTTCAGAAGACTTTGCAGAATTGAAAAGGGAAAAAAATAAAAACGTTTTGCATTTAGTTTCTCTGTGAATCATTATTTGCCTGGTAAATCACTTGTAAAATTCATCAAATCAAGGACATAGGTGACATTAACTTTTTTGTTAAAGTATACTGCAAAACACATGCTTACACTGAATTTACAAACAATAAATAGATCCTTCAGTGGAAAGTGGTATATGAACAGTAGTTCAAAGCACAACAAGAACAATATGACAATTTTTTCTTACAACTTAGTACTTATATGAATGCTTCTTCCAACCTTTGATTGACACTTTGAGCAATATTTTAAGGGTATTATTTGTCAAGGATATTACCCTTGTATAATCGCACATTTGAGATAAAAAAAATCTTGTAAGTAGAGAGTATTTTGCTTTGTGAAAAGTCAAGAGAGTGTAGTTTGATAATTTATAAGGGTATCCCTGTCTATAAAATCTGCAGAACAATATATATTCCATTAAGGTTAAAAAATCTCACAGATTAACTGTACATTCTAATTCAAGTCTTTGTTCCATGCTATCACACCTACCCAAATGTTTGACTAAGCCAGACCTCGCAGCCAACAGAGGAACTACATTCATTTTTTAATCCTTTAAGACTAGCAACACACACTAATTAGTGAAGAAATATCTTCGGTTAAAAAATCTTTGGCTCATCAGAAAATAATATTACGTTCTTTAACATTAAATCTGTTAACAAAATATTTCCATCCATTTCAAAGGTACCTACAAGATCATCAAAGAAAACAGGAAAAATGGTGAAAATTAACACTATAAGACATAAAACTATATATGTCTATAGGTCTAGTTCAGTTTTTTAGCCTGAGGAGAATTTTAGAGACCATCATCATGAAATACCAGTTTACCTCTCTTTAAGATCTTACTCACAGACTCTTAGGCCAAAAGACAACTATTTGACTTTCACAGGATTATCCCTTATATCTGAGTCATGACCTAAGTGACATGCTGAACTCTGCTTGGGCCAGAAAGATGTAATCACCTGCTCATTGGAATTTCTTCATCTGAACAACATACTTTTAGTAAACTATTGCACCATGCAATTGTAATTTCCAAAGGTCTTACGATTCACCTGAAATAGGGCTGGCCTTACCATGAGGCGAACTGAGGCAGCTGCCTCAGGTGCCAGACTCTGGGGTGGGGGGAGGCGCCACTAGGATCCAGAGTGTAGAAAATTGTGTCTGCTGCTGGTGCATATGTATTCTCTCTGCTCTAGATGCACAGAGATGGTGGAGTGCTGTGCTGGAGGAAGGAGGGCACAAGTGACATAATAGGCAGGCAGGAGAAAAGGTGAGAGGGAATAAAAGAAAGCAGCAGGAGCTGCAGGGAGAGAGAGGAGAAGGAGCCTCTTATGTACCTCTCTAGCACCCCCAAGAACCTGGACTGATTACCACCAGCTTCTCAGGGAGCTTCCTGTTTCCTGCTGCTTCCCTGAACCCACTTGAGGGGAACAGGCAGTCAACTGAAGTAGTAGGAGCCAGTTAGGCCTTTAAGATGCTGATATGTTCCCTCACTCAGGCCCTGCTACCAGCCTGCTTATTTGTCCCCTTCAACTGAGTGTTGAGAGCCGCTATAGCTGGCACAGAACAGCAGTCATGAGCGAAAGAAGAAAACCCCCCTCTTGGGCAGCATTCAGAAAAAAAAAGAAAGCAAAGGAAGCTTTTCTATCTAAGCAGGAAGGAGCTCTCCTGAGATACATATACACAAATTTCACAGTGAGCCTTCGGACCCGAGTGAGGATGTGAGTGGTGAGGAGATGCCTGATCTTCCAGTTAGTCAAAGTGCAGGTGACCTGGCAGCCACTGCAGCATCCATAGCTCCATCTCAAATGGATGTAACCATGCACATTCCTGAAGAAAAGCGTAGATCAGAGAAGAATGTGGTGGAGGCGCAAGAAACAGCTGCTGCTGAGGTTAGTTCCTTAAGTCTAGATGATCCAGGACTGTGAACCCACTTGAGCAGTAGCCTGAGGGGCTTCCTTGTACTGCATGGGCCACAGCAAGTGAAAAACTTCATGTTCCCCAAAGACAATGAAAATAGACGTTTCCATCCAACACATTACTGGCGTGAAATCCCCAATGGTGACAAAGTGGAGAGGCCACGGCTTATGTACTCAAAAACCCAGAATGCTGCATACTGTTTTTGTTGCAAACTCTTCCAGTCTAATGTTCCAGCCACATTGGATTCTACAGGAACAAAGGACTAGAAAAATTTGCCTAGAAATCTGGCATGCCATGAGAAGGCAGCAGATCACCAGAGAGCATTCCATAGGTGGAAAGAGCTTGAGATGAGACTAAGGTTAAAGGCCACCATAGATGATCAGCATCAAGAGAAGATTGCATCAGAGTCTCTTTACTGGCAAAATGTTCTGAAAAGGCTCGTTGCCATTGTGAGAATGCTTGCTACCCAAAACCTAGCACTGCGTGGCACTTCAGATCAGTTGTGTGTGCCAAACAGTGGAAACTTCCCTAAAACTGTGGAGCCGATGGCCAAGTTTGATGCTGTGCTCCAGGAGCATCTAAGAAGAGTCACCACCCAAGAAATGTACACACACCACTACCTTGGAAAAAAAATTCAAAATGAGATCATACAGTTACTGGCAACAAAAGTCAAGCAGAAGATTGTGGCAGATCTGAAGGCAGCAAGATATTACTCTGTTATTCTGGACTGCACACCTGACATCAGCCATACGAAACAAATGACTTTAATGGTGCATTTTGTAACAACAGAACCTAGTGAAAATGTCCCTGCAAAGGTGACTGTCAGAAAGCATGTTCTAGAATTCATTGACACTGATACTACAAGAGCTGGTATGACAAACGTGCTTCTTAAAAAGCTGGAAGATACAGGAATTGCGATAGCTGACATGAGAGGGCAGGGCTACGATAACAGTGCCAACATGAGAGGAAAGAACAGAGGAGTGCAGACACGGATCCGAGAGTTAAACCCTCGAGCTTTTTTTGTCCCATGCAGTTCTCATTCATTGAACTTGGTGGTCAGTGATGCACCATCAGCTTCTAGTGAGGCTGCTGGATTTTTTAATGTAATTCAAAGCATCTATGTATTTTTCTCTGCATCAACTCATCGATGGCAAATTTTGAAGCAACATCTGGGAACATCCTCTCTGACACTGAAATCACTGAGTGACACACAATCGGAAAGTCGAATGGAGGCGATAAAACCTATCAAACACCAAATTGGGAAGATAGAGGATGCCAAAGTTGCCATTATGGAGGATAATGCTTTGACAGGAACTGTTCGTGGGAGAACAGTGGCAAAGGGAAATGGAATCACCAGAAACAGAAATTTGAAGTGATGTATGTGTGGCATGACATACTGTTTGAAATAAATGATGTAAGCAAGAGACTCCAAGGTGTCGACCTTGATATATCTGGAGCACTGGAACAACTGGACAAAGCAAAGTTATACCTACAGTCTTACCGGTCAGATGAGAGAGATTTCAAAACATTCTGAAGAGTGCACAGAAGTTGGAAGAGGAACTTCACATTGAAGCTATTTTCCCACCCATTCAAGAATACAAGAGTCACCAAAGAAGAAGACATTTTGATTACGAGGTACGGGATAATCCCATAAGAGACCCCAAACAACAATTCAAAGTTGAATTCTTTAACCAGGTGCTAGATTGTGCAATACAGTCAGCTGAAGAACATTTCATGCAGCTCAAGGAACACAGTAGTATATTTGGGATGTTGTATGATATTCCAAAACTCCTCACTATACCTGAAGAAGACCGGCAATGCAGGGCACTAGAGACAGTGTTGACACATGATGACATGCATGATATTGATGTGAGTGATTTAGGTGATGAACTGAAAGCCCTTTCAAGATACATTTCAGCAGGATCAACTCCGAAGGCTGTTCTGAAATATATGAGCACGAAAAAGATGACCACCCTCTTTCCAAATGCTTTTGTTGCTTTGCACATACTTCTAACACTTCCTGTAACAGCTGCCAGTGGAGAATGCAGCTTCTCCAAGCTGAAGTTAATAAAAGCACATCCAAGCTCCACAAGGATGAGGCTAGTCGGTCTTGCAACCATCTCAATAGAGCATGAGCTGGCCCAGACTTCAGGAAGAAGTTCAAATCTTTGCAACCAAAAAGGCATGGAAAGCACCCCTTTGATTTTCAAACAGATAAAAATGCCAGTGTTTACTATGCAGACAAGAAAAGTTACATTTGCTGTTCAGGCGTTTGAAAGTTAAGTGTTACTTAACATTTTTGAACAAGGCATTTTAAAGTTGTTAGTTCTCCTTTATTGGGGTAGGTAGCAGAGTAGTACCATGAGAGGAGTAGAACAGGAAGAAGGCAGAATTGAAACCTTTCAAAGTTTTGGCCCAAGCGAGGAGACATGGGGGGCATCATCTGAGCTCCCCACTTCAGGTGCCAAAATGTTGTGGACCAGCCCTGACCTAAAAACTTTGTAGGATTAGGAGTTCAATAGATGACTGCTCTTTCAAACCTGCATTAAAGTCAACAGATGTTATGGGGGATACTTGTTAAGCACAGATTTATATAAAAAGCTCTATATGGGTGAGATCTTGGCTCCTCACAACCCCTTCCCCATAGCACCCTAACACTCTGTAATCACCTGATAGCCTAACACCAACTCCTCACCCGCCACCCCCAGGACCTTCCTGGCCATTTATCAGAACGCCCCTTCCCTTTATCAAAACGCCCCTTCCTGCCCCCAGCTCAGTGCTCTACTCCCATCTCAAGTAAAGGCCACTCCTTCTGATCACTGATGTCCATCACCTGCCCTATACTCCCAATACCACTCACTCAAATTTGACCCAGCTGCTCCCCACTCCTGTCACAATGGGGGCAGCCAGGCCAACTCTGTGTGGTGCTGTGACTCTGTGCAGTAGCTACAAATGTCATTTGCTGAAATTTGGCCTGGCCACTCCCATACCACCCCTCTCACCATCATGACAGAGGAACAGGTAGGCCAAATCTGAGTGAGTGGCATTGTGATCTGGCATATGGCAGGAGGGGAAGACACAGAGCCATTCAGTTTTAGCCCATCGCAATGCCACCACCCATACCTAGGGTCAGGGGCCCTCCTCAGATGGCGGCCTTGTGCAAGTGCACCAAGAGTACGTTGGGTTCAGGCCCAGATTAACCATTTCCCCACCTTGCTTTTGCTTTGAGGTGGGAAAGTAAGAAAGTTAAACTACAACTGTCATTTTGAGTGGAGAATTACAAGTTTTCCGACAACTGTTTTCCCATAGCACATGTACGTGCAGTGGAAATCTTATCACATTTAATACTAGTTTGGACAAAACACGTGGAAAAAAGCCATCAGAAAGTTGCCAGCTACTGCAAGTTGTAGTAGTGAAGAACAACAGTGAAGCTGGAAAAAATCATTTCTGAAAGCACATGTCATAGCCTAGGACTTTGACCCACAATGGGCTTAATCCTGGAAGATGCTGAGCATCCCTGCCAGGTGCTCAGCATCCTCAACACCTACCAACATTAATGGAAATTGAAAGCACTCAGCACTTCACAGGATCATGCCCAAGCAGGGGAGGAAAAAGCTGGTTTCAACAGACCAAACTTCCCAGGGCCAGACAGAGATGTAAACTCAAATCAGAAATTGCCAAGAGCCATTTGGGGATATTTTATTTTCCATTTGGGGCATCTATATTTTTTCATGACTTTCTAAAATCCCCCAAAACTTTGATAATTGATACTGACACAATGAAATGGGACAGGTCTGATGAGCCAGAAGAGGCCCTTCCCAAACCAAAGTGATTATTGGATTATTTTTAATAGTCTTTCCTATAAAATACCAATATGAAAGAACTATCAGAAGAATTCTGATTGACCTGGATTGCAGCCAGATGCATGTGGTTCCCATTTCAATGTTCAATATTAAAAATAAATTGACTTTAATGAAGCTAAAAGCATAGAGATCATGATTTCCATGTGCCTTCAAATAAACTATACCCTAAAATGAATTGTCTAGTAAAATACAACAGACTCAAAAAAAATGGGGAAAATATTTTTAAATTGAGAAATTATTCTGAAATGGGCAATTAACATTTGTTTTCACATACTTTTAACCAGACTTTGTTTCACCACAGTGGTATGCAATGAAGATAGCAAAATATCATTAGCTAATTAAGCTGACGAAAATTCAAGCAATAATGGAAAAATAATGCACTGTACTTCTAACATTATTAGAGTTTATTTTCAGAGTTATTTTTTGCTATGTAAAAACATTAGGTTTAATTACACTAAAATATTCTAAGCAAAAGATTGTTTTTTAATTTGAGTATAAAACTTCGTAAATATTTAAAGCCTAAAAAAAAAAAAAAACCTTATGTCCTAACTAGTTCATTCTGGTCTCTTTATATTTTATGCAGAATTGGTAGGTTTATTTCTGCTGATTTAGAACATTTAAAACAAATGCTGTTCTCCTGGGAGAGATGGTGATTGAGATTGATGCACGCAAAAGAAATTAAAATCTGTTGGGATTACCAAAAGAAATTCAGAGGTTCTAATGCAAAGTACCTGTGGTTTTTTTATCATCTTTCAGGGAAATATTGAGACTGACCAGTTTATTTTTTAATTGATTGTGACTGTGAACTGAAGGAGAGTAATTTTTAGGCCCCAATTCAGCAAGGTAACATAACCTATGCTAAAAACTTTAAGAACATAAGTATTCCTACGATGAAACTATTTACATGCTTAAAGTTAGGCATATGCATAAATACCTTGTTGAACTAGGGCCAAACGTCAACATCTACATATGTATATATGTCTGCTATTTAAAACTTAAAAGAAACAAAGTAAAATATGATTGACATTTTAAAAATATGAATATTAGGTTTGAGAAAATTCCTAGTTTGTTCCTATAAATTATTAGGTGGGATTAACAAGGGGGATTTAAACATTGCAATTTTAAAAGTTGTAGCACCTGATTTTTAGGTACCTTGCTACCTAGAGGAATTCACAGTCTAGTCTATTTTAAGCATCGAGGCTTCCTATACTATGTAAGGTGAGAGTTAAGCATCTACGAATGAGCTTCACAAAAGCCAGCACACTGAGTGAGGAGCCGTGTAAACCAGCCAATAGGAAGTGCTCAGGAGAGCAGTGTGGCGTAAATCCTGCCCTAAAAAGGGAGTCACGCATCCCACCCCCTGAAGAGAAACTGAAATGGTGACAGTGCTTTCCCTTGTAACTTTTAGTCCAGCAGTAGTTAGGGGACTTTCACAGAACATGAGAGACTCAGGTTCAATCCCCCCTTTTGCCCAATGTGGAGCAGGGATTTGAACTTGGGTCTCACTGCTCCCGGGAGGGGCAGGAGTCTGACAGTCTCCCTAGTTGTCGTCATGTACACTTTGAAGGGCTGCTCCTAGCCAGTCAGGCTCCTGTACCAGATACAAACTGGCTTCAGAGCCTCCTTCTCAGAGCGCTTCAGCAGAGATCTTCCATAAGATCCTTTAACGTACTAATAGGAATGCCTGTTGTGAGCTTGAGTTAAATGTTACATGATGTGCTACCTAGTGGCTGAACAGTATAATACTGTGTAACATAACATCACATCTGCCCCTTTCACTTTTATATTCCTACCTTTAACAAAAATTACAATATCACACTATCTTTAAAAGTTCAGTATGGATCAGTCTCTCAAGTATCGCTGAATCATACTTGACAGGTGTCAGAGTAGCAGCCGTGTTAGTCTGTATCCGCAAAAAGAAAAGGAGGACTTGTGGCACCTTAGAGACTAACAAATTTATTTGAGCATACTTGTAACCCGAACATGTAACAGCTTGTTATCTGTTGCAACCACTGGCTGAGGTCAGTTTTCAATCTTTGAGTCTTCTCTTCCTTGTTCTGCATCTGCCATCTGAAGAGTTGCTCTGTTGATTGTTCCCCAGAAAGAACATGCTGTAGCTGTCAGTTTCTGCTGAACTCTAGACTGTCGATCAAATATGACCTGGGCAATTAATTATTTTTCTTTATGACAGCTAGAATCATCCATCCTTTTTCATGATCCGGTTTGACACGTGGTTACCAGGTTCTAGACCTGGCAGTTCTTAACTCAGTGTGGTCTGTTGTAAAACTGTAAGCTTTTTTTGTGCATGTGCCTTTTTATCAGATTGGGCTACTCTCTTCACATCTGGCCACTCTGGAGATAGATTTTTTTGCAAAGTAGAAACAGTAGTTCTGATGGGAAGACAACTCAGGAGTTGTGCTGGACTATATCTAGTAGCTGCTATTGTTGTTGATCTGTAACTCAGAAGAACAGGGAATGGATCTTCCTGCAGCAGGATTTTCTTGGCTGCTGTACAGCTCTCTCAGCCTTTCCAGTTACTTGTGGACAATGTGGGCTGCTAGCAATATGATCAAAACCATATTTCATAGGGACTGACAAATTCTGCAGCAGTAAAGTATGTCATTAGTTGTCCAGGAATAACTAAGTGAGCAAAAACAAAAGGAGTACTTGTGGCACCTTCAAGACTAACAAATTTATTTGAGCATGAGCTTTTGTGAGCTACAGCTCACTTCATCGGATGCATGCAGTGGAAAATAAAGTGGGGAGATTTTATATACACAGAGAACATGAAACAGTTGGTGTTACCATACACACTGTAACGAGAGTGATCAGGTAAGGTGAGCTATTACCACCAGGAGAGGAAAAAAAAACCAACCTTTTGTAGTGATAATCAAGGTGGGCCATTTCCCACAGTTGACAACGTCTGAGGAACAGCGCGGGGAGGGGAGGAACAAACATAGGGAAATAGTTTTACTTTGTGTAATGACACATCCACTCCCAGTCTTTATTCAAGCCTAAGTTAATGGTGTCCAGTTTGCAAATTAACTCCAATTCAGCAGTCTCTCGTTGGAGTCTGTTTCTGAAGGTTTTTTTTGTTGAAGAATTGCCACTTTTAGGTCTGTAATCAAGTGACCAGAGAGATTGAAGTGTTCTCCGACTGGTTTTTGAATGTGATAATTCTTGACATCTGATTTGTGTCCATTTATTCTTTTACATAGAGACTGTCTGGTTTGGCCAATGTACATGACAGAGTGGCACTGCTGGCACATGATGGCATATATCACATTGGTAGATGTGCAGGTGAACGAGCCTCTGATAGTGTGGCTGATGTGATTAGGCCCTTTGATGGTGTCCCCTGAATAGATATGTGGGCACAGCTGGCAACGGGCTTTGTTGCAAGGATAGGTTCCTGGGCTAGTGGTTTTGTTGTGTGGTTGCTGGTGAGTATTTGCTTCAGGTTGGGGGGGCTGTCTGTAAGCAAGGACTGGCCCGTCTCCCAAGATCTGTGAGAGTGATGGGTCATCCTCCAGGATAGGTTGTAGATCCTTGATGATGCACTGGAGAGGTTTTAGTTGGGGACTAAAGGTGACGGCTAGTGATGTTCTGTTACTTTAAGTTTACTTCATTTTCTCAATAACTTTGTGACATTTTATGTCTTTCATTATCTCTACATACATAGAAAAATAGACCACTATGACCAGGTAATGCTGTCTCATTTCCCTTCAAAAGTCTAGTATCCTCAAATACTCAGAGTTCTTCTACCTTTCTTATTAGATGAACCATGGCTGCTACATTGCAGCCGAGAAGGTTGTTGGTTGCCGATCCTTTTGATATCAATGTGCTCTGAATGCAAACCTTTTGTGTCTGTAAATTGTTCCTGTGATGAACTGGCCCATGCAGTTCAGAATACCTCCAGAGGTAGTCAGAGCTGTGTCAGGTGACTTTAGCTCTGGGAATGGTTGAAGGTGATTGTAAGTCCCTTCTAAGAAGTCTGTGACGTCTGTTCCTAAGTGAATTTTAAAGTCAATCATCTTTCTATGATCATTCATTTTCAGTCTCCAGGCAGGTTGTGTCATCACACATTATAGATCCCAGAAACAATGGCTCTATTTTCTGTAATATTAGTCTTCTCCCCAACTACCTCAGTACAACCAACTGCAAGATGTCCATATTTTGTGTATTTACTGCATCGTCCACCTTTAGCCAGCCATGCATCATCTCTTGTGCTATAAATTTTTCCACAGCTTACACATTTAGGCTGAAAGGCCCAGGTGTTTGCCTGGAATTTCCTCATACCCACTGGGCATTCATGTGTCTGTTTACAGCATCTAAATAGTTTCAGGTTTTAGTTGAAGGTGTTCCACCTTGTAGAAATAATTAAATAGTCATTGGGAGAGATGGAGAAAGAATGAATGACTGCATAGCCCAGTGGTTAAGGCACTCACCTGAGATGTGGCAGACCCAGGTCTCCTGCTCCAATGCATATTTAAGTACTCATGCACAATGGAACATCTCCAACAGGACAGATAAGACAGACCAGCAGCAGAATACCCCATAACCCAGTGGCTAGGGCACTCTCTGGGGAGATGGAAGATCTAAATTCAAATTCCTGTTCCACATCAGGCAAAGAGGGTGAAGGAGAAACTGAACCCAAAGTCTCCCACATCTTGGGCGAGTGCTCTGACCATTTTGAGTGGGTTTAACATGTGCTCTAGGCCTACTTACTACATCAGACCCCAAAGCGAAGACAGACAAGAGAAGAGCTAGTTTGCACTTCCCACTGGGACTTAGATGTGAGTTAGGCACCGAGTTACTGGCTGGAGTCAGAATTTACAGAGTTTAGAGCATGCCCAGTAACCAACATTTAGTCATATGGGGGATTTTAAAGGCAGAAACTTAAGTGCTTACCTAATTTAGGTGCCTGCATGGTCAGGTGGCAGCTGAGCAGGGTTTTGTGAATGCCAGTGGCACTAAATGTTGCACTTATGTGCCTAAGTCTTCCTTGTGAATCCCACCCTTTTATGTCTGTGGGGAACCATGTCCAGGCTGCAGCATATAAATACAATGAAACAAGGTTTTAGGGACATGTAAACTGGATTCTTAACTGTCAACCACTTACTTCTTTTATAATCAGAACAGCTGTTGCTGATTGTAATGTGGGAGAGATGGGGAAAAGAAAATGATTACTGAGGGATGGGATATTTTTACACTCGGTTTTATCTTTCTCCCATCCCCATTACCCACACTCTTTCTTTTTCCCAGGTTATAAAGGGAACATAAGTCTATTTGACAAAGGACTGGAAGTGAATAGGAGGTATGATTTCAGAGTCATATAAGATGCGGTATTTTAAGTCCTGATGGAGGATATCCATTAGAAGAGAAAACGTAGACAGCCTCTGGAGTTGGCTTGACAGCCTTGAAAGTAAAATTGCTGATCCGGTGAGCCAACTAGCCAAACTATTTAAAAGCCACACGCAACTGGAAACTAATTGCAGAGTTTTAGATTTATAGAATATTGTGGGTGGTTTGGGGTTTTTTGATGTTTTTTTAAAGCAATTAGGCTTTGGTGTCTTCAGAATAGGATCATAGTTTCACAGAAGTAAGCCTTGAACATCCCTATGTAGAAGGGAATTTTAATATCATATTATGGAATGAAAAAAAAACATCCAGGGATCACCGGATTTCCTCAAGATCACAAAGCTAGCCACTGAAAGAGTCAGGACTAGAAACTAGATCTTCTGACGCCCAGTATCAGATTTTTTACAACTAGATCATAATTTTTTTGTTTGTTTGTTTTTACACAAAAGATTGCTTATATATAGGAAAAAATTGGAGGAGAAGAGGGGGCAGAAAAATCACTCTGTGGTCCAGCGGAACAGACTAAAGCGGGGCAGGGGGGAGATGAGAAACAGGAAGTCCAAGCAGATGGATAAGTGAATAATGTGCATGCCCTGAAAACACAAAGGAAGAGGAAAAGCCAACAGATTTAACAGGTATTAGCAGAGACAAGATGCTCATGTAACTGTTAAATAGTAACACAAGGTCAAGAGCAGCACTTTTCAGCTGGCAGGGCATGACCCAGAAATAAATTGTAAAGGAGTGTCTAGGAGGTTAGACTGCACTGCTGAGAACAGCAAGTTCTCTGGGTTACCAAGGCTCAGTGGGAACCTGGGCAGGGAAGGGAAATAAATGCTCATTCCCTGAGTCTGACTCCTACTGTTGTGTGTTTGCCTCCACCCCTGCTCTACTCTCTTCTACCGATCTCAATCCCAGAGCAGCTCCTCAGTTTCCCCTCTCTATCCCGATCCCAATCCAGTGACTGCTCATCTCCAGGCCAAGAGACACAGCGCCTCAATGAGCTGTGCAGCTGTTTGAGTTCTCTCAGAGCAGTGCTTCCACAAGTCTAGAGCAGAGAAATGTGAGCCCACTTCACACCCAAAGCATCACTTTCACCTCATGGGACATGGCCACGACCCACCCACTTAGCCCAAAGCCCACTCCCCAGCCCCAGCGCTTGCCCTGCTCTGCCCACCTGCCCAGCACTCCTGACAGAGAGCAAGGTCGGGGCATGGGGCTTGCTCCGCTCCGCCCACCTAATGCTCCTGCCAGGGCCATGTGGATGGAGCGGGGCAAGCCTCCATGCTCCAACTGGAGCGCCAGGCAGGCAGGGCAACCCCCCGCAGTCCAACTCTGCGCCAGGCAGGTGGGCCGAGCAGGGCAAGCCACTCTACTCTCCGGCAGGAGCGCCCATTTTTCCAGGGCCCTGGGTTGGCCCAGTGGCTAATCCGCCACTGGGAGGAGGGCGAGCAAACAGGCAGCTGGCAGCGTTAGAGGACATCTTCAAAAAAAGTAGGCCCTCTGCCTTGGGGAGCCAGGCCTGGGGTGGAGCAGTCAGACCTGGAAGGGAGCCGGGAGCAGTGTGCTCCCAGCCCTGGGTGCACACCCGGGGCCTCTTGCCAGAGGGTCCATCCATCACCCCCTGCAAGGCCAGCTGCAGGGGGTGGGAGGAGGTCAGGGCCCCCCATCCCTCCTAGCACCCGCACTAGCATCTGCCCACTGCAATCTGCCTTACCTCCTCACGCCCCCTTTTTTATCTGTTACTTATCAAATGGCTGAAAACCACTGCGGGAACACAAGGTAAAGCACAATGAGCAAACCAAAAAATAATTGAAATGGGAGACCTCACAGGAATGTCGCCTGTGAAGGAATCACAGGACAATGTTGATAGCAAGGATTTTCTGAAGAAATGGTGAAGTGTGGTAAGTAGGGGAAGCAGAACTTGAACAGGGTTATGAAAAGAGCAAAACTATCACAATGAGAGCTGCCACCTATCTGGGCATAACACAGAGACTTAAGAATAGCTTGAATAACTGGGGCACCTCATTTCTGGATATGCTACAAGATGCTGCCTTAGGAAACACCCTGGGCTGAGTTCTACCCTCAGATCCGTGAAAATTGCAGAGATGCACTGGTGGAATTTCAGCTTTTAAATAGCAACCATAATCTCGTTATGTCTGTAATCAAGAATAAATTGAGGCCAGAATTGGGACAAATAAAGAGGCTGAATTTTAGCATAGCACACTGTCGACAGACATAGGGAAAGCTGAAATGAATATATACAGGGATAAAAGCAGTGAAATAAAGGATATAGAAGGGAAATTGAAAGTGTTCAAAGATAAATTCAACTATGCCTCTGGCATGTATTCTAGTAATAAACATAGGAGCAGCGGAAAAAGACTAATGCAGATGAAGAGAAAAGTACAGGAAACAAATGCAGAAGTAGGCAAAGCATAAAAATACCAGGTATATTGGAGCCCTGGAACAATTAAAAGGCTGTAAAGAATGACCAAATCAAAATGGTGAATAATTAAAATAAGCTTGCCCATAACGTTCTACCAAAAAAAAAAAAAGAAAAAGACATTTTCCAAAATATATAAGAAACAAGAACTCGGAGAGCAAGGAAGTATGAAAGTAAGGATGGCAAGAGTAAGTTCCCCAGAGATGGCAAGAGTAACTTTTCTGAGATTTAGAACTAGTCACACACACACACACACAAAATCAAGGAACAAAGTATGATACCTCTTAAATTCACATCTGTAAATACAATAGCCTCCTACAGATTGTCAGTTATATTAGAAATTCCAGTAGTGGCTCTCTGGATGCAAAATCCTTCCAATACATCACATGACACACCTGATTGAATGACAAGGCTCCAAACAAAAAAAGTGGCACCATATTTTTGACATTTACCAGAAGGAATTTTAGGACAGTTTCTGGAAAGGACAATACAGTTAGTTCTGGGCTTTAATTTAATCTTGCCTGAATAATGATAATGTAACGGTAGTGACCTTCAGAGTCATAATGGACAGCTATTGAATGATATCATCTCTCTACTGTTTGTCAATGCCCCCTTTCTTTTTTATTTTGTTGAGGATCAGTTAGTAGAGCCAATGGCAGAGATTGTACGAATTATTTTTTTCCTTTCCTTCTATTGTACTAACTCATTGATTATTTCAATTAAAATAAATTGAGAAATATTTTTTTAAATGAAAGGCCCCTAATAGGAGACTCATTAATAGCTTTTGTCCATGTAAATTATGTCCCCTGGGTCAACTTTATTTTTATCACTTTTCCCAAAGGCTTCTACCAGGTTAAAGAAGCACGGAAGACACACTGGTTATCCCCTAACAGGTTATTTCTCATTCAAATGTTGTACTATTCTCTCCTTAATTACACACTCAATCATTTTCTGTACAAGGGAGGTGAAGCTCACTGGTGTAAGTCCTGGGATTCCCCTTTAGCCTGAGTGTTCACCCTGGAGGATTAGCAACCAGATGGTTTAAAGAAACAGACTCAGTACGTTTCCCAGAGGAGGAAGGAAAAATACATATTTGGTGACTGAGCTATTGGAATGTCTGGAAATTAACAACACATGCCTTCTAACCATGAAAGAATTAGCAAAAGTGATTAGGGAAACCTTACCAGGAAGGTTTGATATATTTTTGGGGAAAAAAGCAAGCAGCATGCTCTTCACAAGTAATGATGGTTCATGCCTTCATGAGGTAACAGCGGTTATATTTGGACCTGCAGAACAGGGGATTAAATCAGGTGCCCTGTGTCTAACACAGATGTCTGCTGTGGTGGCTTTTGGTTTCTATTTTGCTGCCAGAAAAATTAACTAAAGTGAAGCAGTGACATGGGGATCATAAGTGCAGACCTCCCAAACACTTAAAGGGACAGGACATCTCAGTAGCTGCTTTATTCTAGCATGTCCTACTTAGCAGTTCTTGAGAAGCTGAATCAGCGACTGCAAACATGCAACACAACAGTGTAGTTGTTGGGGAGTGGGCAGAATGAGTCCTCATTTCCTGAGCTGGACGAGTGTTTCATAACCAATAGTTTATTCCTGAAGACAACAGTTTGTCAGCGATCTGAACAGATTGTGATTCTCCCAAACTACAAACCCAGAACTGTTGCAATGAGTTGCACACAAACAAGTGTTCAGAATCTGAAATTGGAGCTGGTTTGATTGGACACATGCCACATGATAGGTTTGTTTCCTGCCTGAACATAGGTCACCTTTAGAATCAGGTTGCCCTAGTAACATTTGTTTGCAAATTCAAACCTTGCTTTGAGATGGTTCTGCAATATTCACTTCCTCAGGCGTTCCTGTCAAGAAATACTAAAGCATCCATGGAAAGAACACAGACACACATAAAATACATACATTTAGAAATTCAAAGAATGTTTACAGAATTTTTTTCCTTGTCGCAGTATTTGGCTAGCCTCATTGCCCACCTCTATTAATTTGTCCTCTGAACTGACTGCCTTTTAGAAGTCACAGCAGGAAGAGCTACTTCACTGCTGTTCAACATGGCTACTGCAGAGTATAGGTATGTGCATTACTGCTTTAACTCATACTTATGCCTTCCCTAGCAATGTGCCTACAAGCCTCAAGAACTGCAAGACAATAGCTTAGCTAAACTAATCAAGGCATAAGGCCCCAAAAGCCTTAGCATAAGTAGCTAACCGACAGTAACCCTAGATCAGAAGATATCACAAGATAGAATGCTCTAACAGTTAAACTGCTGATAGATAACCACAAGATGCTAGTTTATAACATCTTAGGATATTTTAAGTTAAGGACATCAGCAGATGTCTGATCATAAGAGTAACATGGTAACTAATTGACATACAGAATTAATAACGTATGGAAGAAAGGCACCCTGACATTAGCAGGGTGAGGAGCTACAAATAAGGGAAAGGGGCTGAAATCCGTAATAACTATGCATTAGGCATAATGGCATCAGTAGGACAGTATAAAGGCTGTATCCCAGCCCAGAGGAAGATCACTGGTGATGATGAGGAGGAGGAAGATAACCACTAACAGTTTAGGTTGTTCTGCAAGGTTGAACCCCATTATAGTACTGGCCTTCACAACACCCTCTGGCAAGGAATTCCAGAGGTTGCGTGAAAAAATGCATTCTCGTGTTTGTTTTAAACCTGCTACCTATTAATTTCATTTGGTGGCCCCTTGTTCTTGTATTATGAGAAGGAGTAAATAACACTTCCTTATTTACTTTCTCTATACCACTCATGATTTTATAGACCTCTATCATATCCGCCCTTAGTCACCTCTTTTCCAAGCTGAAAAGTCCCAGTCTTATTAATCTCTCCTCATACGGAAGCCGTTCTATACTCCTAATAATTTTTGTTGCCCTTTTCTGAACCTTTTCCAATTCCAATATATCTTTTTTTGAGATGGGGTGACCACATCTTCATGCAGTATTCAAAGTGTGGGCATACCATGGATTTATATAGAGGCAATAGGATATTTTCTGTCTTATTATCTATTCCTTTTCTTGATGATTCCCAACATTCTGTCTGCTTTTTTGACTGCACTGCACATTGAGTGGATGTTTTCAGAGAACTGTCCACAGTGACTCCAAGATCTCTTTCTTGAGCGGTAACAGCTAATTTAGACCCCATCATTGTATATGTATAGTTAGGATGTTTTCCAATGTGCATTACTTTGCATTTATCAACATGAAATTTCATCTACCATTTTGTTGCCAGTCACCCAGTTTTGTGAGATCCTTTTGTAGCTCTTCGCAGTCTTCTTGGGACTTAACTATCTTGAATAGTTTTGTATCATCTGCAAATTTTGACACCTCACTGTTTACCCCTTTTTCCAGATTGTTTATGAATATGTTCATTTATGAACCTCACCGGGGTTCTCAACTAAACAGCCTAATCTTGGGACAAGAACCTGTCAAACCTAAGAAAACAAGTAAGGGAAAGGGGCTGAAACCTCCTAATGAATAGCTATGAAAGCAAGTGAACATTTATGTACCTGCCTGCTTTTAATGAGATTAATTGAGTTATATAGAGCACTGGGTTTTTCCTACAGTTAGCAGTCAACTCCCAATCTTTAAAAAGGTGCAGGATTTCAGGATTTTGGTAGCCTCTTCATAAGATAATGCCCTAAAGTACAATACAAATAACTAAAATACAATACAATAAAATCAGTTACTAATATAGCACATTAGCTACTTGAAATGGATAAACAAACAAACATAGATATCAACGGCATGGGGTATCTGTGGATGGAAGCAGTCAGGGATATGATTAGTGAAAGAAGAACAGGTTTTAGAGTTAAGCTGAATCACTTAAAACAAAACAGAGGGATTGGGCAAAAAGGCAATAGCATTTCCTGAGGATATACGACTGAGGGCCAATACAAGCAAGGATAGCGTTGGGTATCATGCTTCCCAGGGGTTACCCAGAGTGGTGAGGCACCTTGCTACCATCTGCCTTTAGCATGAACAAGCTTTGTCTGTGCCTATCAGGGCTCAGCTCCCTGACTCCAGCAGCCACATGCAACACAAGCATTCTCCCTCTTCATCTCTGCAGGCTCCTCCATCCCTGTTCAGGTTAGCAACAAGTACACTCCAACCCTCCAAGTGTCTCCCTGATCCACTGGACTCTCTCAGAATTCACAGATCCGCTACTCCCAAAGGAATAGTACAAACCAGCTTAAGAGTTTCATCTCAGGATCATTGTTCCACTTAACAGACAGCACTTAAATAGATGATTACGGTTCAAACAAGTTTAAAAGAGAACGGATATTCAAGAAAAAGCAAGCAGTATTACTGGAAATGAATGGTTACATATAAAACAAAATCATAACGTGCATTCTAGAATCTAAACTTAATAAAGATGCCTTCTTGACCTAAGGCAACACCAATTAAATTAATGGAGCCTCATACTCCCTTAGGTGGAATATTTCCATAGGTGAGAGTTGAAGCCAGAGGAGTTTCCTTCTCATTTATAGCAGATTGAGACAGGGGAAGATAGGATTTTCCCCACCCATACCTCCTTCACACCAGAAGAATCCAAGAGTTCAATTTCCCCAAACCCATAAATCACACTCATATTACACACAGATCTTGGGGGTAGGGCACCATAGGCAAGGGATATCTGTACTGAGGACACTTACCTCCCAACTATCATATATTCCCCCCCCCCCCAAACACACACACAGAGCTTCTGGAGGAGTTATGCTGGCATGGCCTCTGTTGATCTCCAGTGCCATCAGAACCACCCTTTAGGAGATGAGGAAGAGGAAAAATCACAGCACACAATAGGAACCCATGCAAATTATTGCCATCTTACCTAGCCTTGTGTGTTGAAGAGCTGAGAGAGTTCAATCCAGCACATTGCCTGTGCCTCCCCTGACCCTCATTCTCTCTCCACCTGTGGTTCTGAACTTCCATAGTGCTCTCATAACCTGGATTCCATGGGCTTGGAGGAAGGGGGAGCAACCTATGGAGCTTGGTGCTCTCCCTCAGCCCAGAACCAGTTTCAGCCCAGAAGTATAATAGATTATGTCAGACGGGATCAATATTATTATCTATGTGGATGTCTTGTGAAACAGGCCAAAGGACTCCCCTGAATTAACTCCAATTTGAACTAGAGGGCACCTTTTAGAAAAGCATCCAATCTTGATTTAAAAATGACCAGTGATGAAGAATCCACCACAAAACTTAGTAAGTTGTCCTAATAGTTAATCATTCTCACTGTTATGAAATTCTATAGTCATTTCTAAGTGGAGTTCTGAAAGCAGATCAATGTTTCAGACACCTAACTGAAATACAAATATGGTAAGGACACACTGGCTTCCTTCTGGGTATAACCCAGTGTTGCTTCTGTCTAACAATTTTCATCTCTTGCCTCCCCACTCATGAACTACTTAGAGATATTAAAATAATTAAATGAATCATTACATAAAATATGTATCAGAACATAAATAAATAAACACTCTACAATTAAAGATACAGACTAGAAAATCAGTCCTACTCGTATCACAGCTGGCAATGTCATTATGAGGCAGCTGGTGGCTGAGATGCATGCCAACGTGAATCTATCAATCTCTGCTTTGCTATAATGCAGGTTTCCCTAATAATCTTATTACTTGGATTCCCTACTCCCAAACAAGGGGCTTCACACTGCCTGCCATTTAACTAATTGGCAGCTCCTGCCTTTCTCATGTTACTTGGTGCTTCTGAAGGTTTCTGTAGGTTTGTAGTGCTTGATCAAATGCCGACTGAAGTCTTCCCATTGATTTCAATGGGCTCTGGATGTTGCTTCTAGTATTTAGGGCTCAAATTTAGGCCTCAAACATAAGACAGTATTCTCTATATCCTCACTGTTTGGTGAAGAATTTCATTCAGTATCTCTCAAGTAGAAAGTTGCTTGCCTGTGACACATACCCCAGAACAAACTGTACTAACTGAATGGTGCAGTCAAGTATTTCATTCCAAAACATCCCAGGCGTCACTAACACAAAAACTTCTGGTTTTCCTCAGTTATTCCCCAATATCAACAGCAATGTTGCTATTTCTGAGTTTTGGTTTCATTGTTGCTGCCTAATCAATAGCTGTGTACAAAAGAACAAAGTCAAAACTCTTTTCAAGAAAAATCAAGGAGTTTCAAAAAATAAGTTCCAAAAACCGCTACACTCTCATATGTTTCACAGTCCACTTAAATTCTTGGCAAGCACTTCAGCTATAGCCTTTAAAAAGGCTGTTAACAGCGACTAAAAGAATATTGGGGCAGCTGAAAGGCAGACACCATGAAAAGCAATATAGCTAACAAATTGTTCTTGATATACGACACTTCACTAAATATAATATAGGCTCTATTTCCAGGGCAATATTGTTTTAATAATGAAAACAGAGCTTTATTTATGCAAACCGATGAAAGTGCCACTGCACGAGCAGTCATCATCTACTTTTATCTTCACTAAGACAATGGATGTGTGCTCCCATTGTATGACATTAGCCACTATAAAATGCTACAGTGAAGTCTTACAATTCAAACATAATATGATTACAAAGTGCTTAACATGATAACGCATTAATAACATCATTACAGAAATAAGATTGTGGCGCGCTTTTAAAACTACTGAATTTGCATACCTAGCATGATGAAAAAAGAATATTTCAAAACTATTACAACCAAATCCACCCAGAATACTCTGTGTCTCTGTTTGGGGAAAAACGGTTTATTTTTCAGGCCAAATCTCTGCCCCTGCACGGTCTATACTGACTGAGGAAAAAGCAGCAAAGAGGACAGAAATTTAATTTTGTTACACACCAGACTAAAGTAACACATACAGTGGTTTTGCTCTTGAACTAAAAATAATCTGTTTCACTGTAACAATTTGAATCTTTGGCCTTGACTTTGAAAAGTAGATGTAATGGGCAGTTTAGCTACATTTCTATGCCCAATAAGCGGCCTTATTTCATTCTCCTACACGAGTTTATGCTAGCAACACAACCACAGCAATTCAGTCCCTACATTTGGTAGGTGGGATACGTCCCCATAGACATCTTGTTCCTAGGTCCATCTGTAAGGACTAGTTTTTTTTCAAAAAATACTTAAGAAAAATGAAAAAAGTGAAGCTGCAAAACTAACCTCTGGTGTCAACCACCAGCACGGGGCTCACACTCTTACAGCTTTGAGGCTTATTCAACATTAAGCAAAACCCAGGATGACAGTGTGTGTTAGATGGTACTACATAGGCAGTAGTTTACTCATAGAATGCCACGTATAGGTTTGTGTTTCCTTGTAAAAGGGTTGTAGCTGTGTGGTAATTCCACTAGAACAGTGGTCAAGTATTTGCACTACCCTGTAATTTTCCACTTTGTACCAGAATTATCCTTCTGTTCTTCTTCATCTTGTACCACAACAGCATGGTGCTTGTGCTATTTGCCAACCCACTTGGCCAGTCCCAGAACACAAAAATGGAGACTTTTCTTTCCTATCCCCTCAACAAGCCAAGACATAGGTGGGTAACAATCTAAAGAACTTGTAGCAGTTATTTGGCAGAGAGGTGCAGTGTTACGGTAACAGTTATCTCAATTCCAGCTAAAATAACTGTTCATGGTGCTGCAGTAAGGGATGGATAATGTAATGACAACTCACTACTGTCATCACACTTCCCTCACGTTGATTCTAAGCCTTTAGTCTCCGTCATCCTCCTCCTTCCCAGTCTGATTGTTAGTAGCCAGCTGGCAAATACAAAATTAAACACTCTTTTGTGCCACCTGTGGGCACCCTCGGTGATCTATGCTACTCATCATGTGCTAGTTACCTCACCAAGAGTGGATATCTAAGAAACCTTGTAGAAATACTCAGCAGAATCCATTAAAAAAAAAAAAAGTGTTTTCTTTTCATTTCTCTCTAATCTCTTTCCCCCCACCTTCCTTCACACTCTGGTAAATGTGCTGAATGCTAATGAGTCAATACTTGCTGCAATCGAAAGCAAGGCAATTATTGTGGATATGAGATACTCAATGCTACATTTTGAAGGAAGCAAACATATTGTTGACCCAAGGTGAAGCGTGCACCAGATATTTTGAGTCCTCTGACACTGTACAAGGAAGTTGCATGCTGCCAGCAACATCATATACACTACTAACCAAAATGAAATATGAGATATTGAAGCATATCCTCATCGTCAGTATCACAGACTTGGGGTTTTATTGTATAATTACCTACTCATGGATGGGAAAATGTACTCCATAATGATAAAGTTAAGCAAAATCACACTCACAGCAGAAGAGTGATGTATGATTTTTTTAAGTGTTTATCTTACCTTCATTGGGTGTTTTAATTTATCAGACTATCAGATGAACATGAAAAGCGTACTGGTGGAGTTGGTAATATGACAGAATCAGGGAGCACAGAGTAACATGAATGCCAGGACAGGAATGCACAGCATAGGAAACGTGTTTTGGGAAACAAGGGAGTCTCATTAGTGGTGAGCCTGGGGATACAAGATGCATCACATAGGGAATAAATAGGGGACAGGATATTTCAACATGATTTTGCTGTGCATGGTACAGGCTGTCTCCCAGGTGTCACCAGCATCTCAGGGATGGAAAGGAATCTGATAAGAATTTACAGATTAGGACATGAATGGAGAAGACATCTCTGGAGTTTCACGTGTGGAAGAGAGATCTGCTAAGAAGAGAATACTTGAATAAGCAGGTTTACTAGAAGCAGTACACATGGGAAGAGAAGTTTGAGGGAGTGGCTTCCTATTGAAATTTATATTCTGATCTTGTGCAGTAGCCAATTTATTAAATTTTAAACTTTGCTCTTCACGAGAGATGCAGAGTGTGCGCACGCGCAAAGTAATGGGGCATGTACGAGTTGGTTCAAAAGAACTTAAAATCTCTTCTGGCAAAGCTTGTCAGGTTCACTCACTAAATTTGGATCACTCTAGGCTACATTTGACTGAATTTGACCCAGAATTGTTTTCTGGTGACCAACCAAACAGAAGATATATGCCCAAGCATAATAAGCATTTCAGTTTTAATAGCTCTCACTGGAGGAGGTGGGGGGGAGGAATCAATGTGTTATAGAAAGCGGTCTCTTAAATCTTTTTCATATCCAATGTAGAGAATGAGAATTAATTCCAGTAGTGTTTAGATGGAACATTCACCTGATCAGGTTTCTGAGTAGCAGCCGTATTAGTCTGTATCTGTAAAAAGGAAAAGGAGTATTTGTGGCACTTGTGACTAAAAAAATTTATTAGAGCATAAGCTTTCGTGAGCTACAGCTCACTTCATCAGATGCATACAGTGGAAAATATAGTGGGGAGATTTCATATACACAGAGAACATGAAACAATGGGTGTTACCATACAGACTGTAACGAGAGTGATCAGGCAAGGTGAGCTATTACCAGCAGGAGAGTGGGGGGTTGGACTTTTTTATAGTGATAATCAAGGTGGGCCATTTCCAGCACTTGACAAGAACAGTAGGAAGGGAAATAAACAAGGGGAAATAGTTTTACTTTGTGTAATGACACATCCATTCCCAGTTAACTGTATCCAGTTTCCAAATTAATTCCGATTCACCAGTCTCTCGGAGTCTGTTTTTGAAGTTTTTTGTTGAATAATTGCCACTTCTAGGTCTGTAATCGAGTGACCAAAGAGATTGACGTGTTGTCCGACTGGTTTTTGAATGTTATAATTCTTGACGTCTGATTTGTGTCCATTTTACATGTAGACTGTCCAGTTTGGCCAATGTACAGGGCAGAGGGGCATTACTGGCACATGATGGCATATATCACATTGGTAGATGTGCAGGTGAACAAGCCTCTGATAGGGCCTAATCACATCAGCCGCACTATGATGGTGTCCCCTGAATAGATATGTGGGCACAGTTGGCAATGGGCTTTGTTGTAAGGATAGGTTCCTGGGTTAGTGTTTTTGTTGTGTGGGGTGTGGTTGCTGGTGAGTATTTGCTTCAGGTTGAGGGGCTGTCTGTAAGCAAGGACTGGCCTGTCTCCCAAGTTCTGTGAGAGTGATGGGTTGTCCTTCAGGATAGGTTGTAGTTGCGTTGGAGAGGTTTTAGTTGGGGGCTGAAGGTGATGGCTAGTGGTGTTCTGTTATTTTCTTTATTGGGCCTGTCCTGTAGTAGGTAACTTCTGGGTACTCTTCTGGCTCTGTCAGTCTGGTTCTTCACTTCAGCAGGTGGGTACTGTTGTTGTAAGAATGCTTGATAGAGACAAACACCTACAAGATCTCTATCTGAGGGGTTGGAGTAAATGCAGTTGTATCGTAGAGCTTGGCTGTAGACGATGGATCGTGTGGTGTGGTCTGGATGAAAGCTGGAGGCATGTAGGTTAGTATAGCGATCAGTAGGTTTCTGGTACAGGGTGGGGTTTATGTGACCATCGCTTATTAGCACCTAGTGTCCAGGAAGTGGATCTCTTGTGCGGACTGGTCCAGGTTGAGGTTGATGGTGGGATGGAAGTTGTTGAAATCATGGTGGAATTCCTCAAGGGCTTCTTTTCCATGGGTCCAGATGATGAAGATGTCATCAATGTAGGGCAAGTAGAGTAGGGGCATTAGGGGATAAGCTGAGGAAGCGTTGTTCTAAGTCAGCCATAAAAAATGTTGGCATACTGTGGGGCCATGCGGGTACCCATAGCAGTGCTGCTGATTTGAAGGTATACATTGTCCCCAAATGTGAATTAGTTATGGGTGAAGACAAAGTCACAAAGTTCAGCCACCAGGTTTGCCATGACATTATCAGGGATACTGTTCCTGATGGCTTGTAGTCCATCTTTGTGTGGAATGTTGGTGCAGAGGGCTTTTACATACATAGTGGTTAGGATGGCGTTTTCAGGAAGATCACCGATGGATTGTAATTTCCTCAGGAAGTCAGTGGTGTCTCGAAGATAGCTGGGAATGCTGGTAGCGTAGGGTATCTACATACCCAGACAATCCTGCTGTCAGGGTGCCAATGCCTGAGATGATGGGGCGTCCAGGATTTCCAGGTTTATGGAACTTGAGTAGCAGATAGAATACCCCTGGTCAGGTTTCTAGGGGTGTGTCTGTGCAGATTTGTTCTTGTGCTTTTTCAGGGAGTTTCTTGAACAGATGATGTCGTTTGTTTTGGTAACCCTCAGTGGGATCAGTGGGTAATGGCTTGTAGAAAGTGGTGTTGGAGAGCTGCCTAGCAGCCTCTTGTTCATATTCCAACCTATTCATGATGACGACAGCACCTCCTTTGTCAGCCTTTTTGATTATGATGTCAGAGTTGTTTCTGAAGTTGTGGATGGCATGATGTTCTGCACAGCTGAGGTTATGGGGCAAGTGATGTTGCTTTTCCACAATTTCAGCCCATGCACATTGGCGGAAGCACTCTATGTAGAAGTCCAGTCTGTTGTTTCGACCTTCACAAGGAGTCCACCCAGAATCCTTCTTTTTGTAGTCTTGGTAGGAAGGTCTCTGTGGGTTAGTATGGTGTTCAGAGGTGTGTTGGAAATATTCCTTAAGTCAGAGACGTCGAAAATAGGATTCTGGGTCACCACAGAACTGTATCATATTCGTGGGCATGGAAGGGCAGGAGGAAAGGCCCCGAGATAGCCCAGCAGAAGAATCTGTCCTAAGAGTATAGTTGGATATATTAACAATATTGCTGGGTGGGTTAAGGGAACCAATGTTGTGGCCGTTTGTCGTATGTACCATTTAGATAGTTTAGTGTCCTTATTCTTTTGTAGAGAAGCAAAGTGTGTGTTGTAAATGGCTTGTCTAGTTTTTGTAAAGTCCAGCCACTAGGAAGCTTGTGTGGAAGGTTGGTTTTCTTATGAGAGTATCCAGTTTTGAGAGCTCATTCTTAATCTTTCCATTTGTTGTAGAGGATGTTGATCAGGTGGTTCCCCAGTTTCTTTGAGAATGTGTGGCACAAGCTGTCAGCATAGTCTATGTGGTATGTAGACGGAATCTAAATCACGTTCTTTTACACACTACCACAGACAAATGGGTTAATTCTGCATCCCTCATACACATGCAGACTGACTGACTTCAGTGGGACTTCAGAGTTAAGAGCGGAATTTAGCCCAGAGAACTTAGTTATATCCTTAATAGCATTATTTAGACAAACGGAAAGTACTAAAGAAAATTAAGATTGACATCTTCAGCAACCTTAGATGAACCATTATCCCTTTCAGCTAAGCCAGCAAAGTTTGCTACTTCATCATAGCACAGACTGGTAAGCCTTACCCACTGGAAACCAAGTCTCATGTTCAATCAGAAGACATTCAAATGCTGCAATAGAAGAAGGTAAAAAGCTACATTACGTATCCACAACTGCATTCCTGGAGGCAGTCACACACACACAAGGCTTTAGCAGACAGATATATAAAACAAAATCTGATTTACAGATACAGGAGGAGAATTCTGATTTTTAGCATTATAGCTACAGGCTGGAGAAGCCTTATCACTAGATGTAACAAGATGATGCTTTCATTCTCATTCCACAAACCTTTAGAAGAAACTAAAACAGTAAACACAGATTTTATAAATCTTTACTCCTCCAATCAAATTACTGCCAAGTGTCCACTAAAAATAATATGTCACTTTAGTAAAGTTACATTCATGAAATCTCTCTTTATGATCTCATAAGACAACCAGTTACTCCACACAGCTCCAACTACAAGTGAGTTGCATCATTTAGCTCTAAAGTAATAAAACTAACTAAAAATGTGCCATTGTCAGTGCAGGATTTTTTACTCTATAAGTTTATATTTTCATGTTTATACCATTGAAAAATTGTTACCAAATTGGTTTCTTCAAATAAGATTTGTTCTGTGAAACAGTCTGGTCTCTATTTTATATGCTATGCAGTTTCATTTGAATATTTGCTCAGCTCTGATTTTTTTTAAAAAAAACAATGTATTTTTTAATTTTCTGGCAATTCTGGAAAAAACTCGGTGGGGGGAGAATGGGAGAAATCAAATCACAAACTCCCTCCCCCACCCTGAAAAAAAAATTGTTGAATGAAAAATTTAAAAAGGGTCAAAAATGTTCTATTTTTATAAAAATCAAAACTTTCGTTTTGATTTTGACCATTTTAAACTTTTTTTAAAAATAAAATTAAAGGCAATTTTTAAACAAAAATGTCATTTTGCAACAGAAACTTGAAACATTTTATTTCAAAAATATCTAAACAAAATGTTTCAATTTTTAAGCATTTTGTAGTTCTGCTTTTTTTTTTTTTTTTAAATTTTTGACCAAAACAATTTGGTGAAATCGACACAAGTTTGTGCAAAAAAATTTCAGCCAGCTCTAGTTTTTATTCCTCCCATTTAAAGTTTTTCTCTTACTTGTAGAGAAGAAAAATCGGACTTGTGTTTTAAACTAGGACTTGGTTTTGTATCATTAGCAGCTAATCTTACAGTCATTATGAAAGCAAGATACCCATTAGCCTTTTTCCCCGCATGAGAATTATGGGCTTGGGCCTATAATTTGGCATTTTAGCTGTCCAAAATAATATTTAGCTGTGTCTAAAAGATGAATTATACATTAAAACAAAATACTTCCTACTTAAAAAGAAAACAAACAAGTGGAAATGCCAACCAACCCCGTTTCTGTGAACGTTCAACTCTTCTAAACTTACATGTCAACCACTAATTACTCATATAGCAATTTAAATAGTACTAGTGTCAATGTCTATTGCTGCACTTGACAGCACCAAATGTGTTTCTCTTTATATAGTTAAGAGTATTAATTTACAAAGAGTGCTCAAAGTTAGATGATAGTGTTCTTCAGAAGCTGTAACTTCATATTGATTTTTTTTTTTTAAAGGAACACTGAAAACTTACTATCTTCTATAATGCAGTTCAGTTAGACTATCCGGGGTGTTGATTATAGTAGGCACATTCCCTGCTCTGCTTCCTCTAAACATGACTGGTGCCTTTATATTCAAGGATTTTGTCATCTATTCTTCATGCCCTTATGAATGCATCCATGCTGTTAGATCAACTCAGATGAAGTCCTTTCAACTTCTCCATAAGTGATTGCTATCACTCCATATTTTTTGACACTTGGTTGCTATTATACTCATCTGAGAATTTGTACTTTGTTCTCACTCATTCTCCCTTATTCTATACTCTTTCCTAATAATATGTACAAAAAAAAAAAAGCCTCACAAACCACCTTTTCCCCCCCAAGAT
Source organism: Eretmochelys imbricata (assembly GCF_965152235.1). Taxonomy (NCBI): domain Eukaryota; kingdom Metazoa; phylum Chordata; order Testudines; family Cheloniidae; genus Eretmochelys; species Eretmochelys imbricata. The sequence continues at coordinate 150,876,631 of NC_135572.1, forward strand.
GTCACCAGATTAAATATTCCGTCACATCTACTCACTGTATTACTAGTACATCTTCAGCCTTCTAAGCCAAGTCACACAGAACTGCTCATACCATGGAGGGATTAGGTACTCTCACTTCAGCACAGAAATCTAGGTCACCTTACCTATGAAGTGCCTTGCTGTTAAAAGCTGTCTCTTTCAAAAAGCATCAAGCTTTTTACCTGTACTCATTCTGGCCACTGGAGCTCCAGTAAACTTTATGTGTAAGGCCTAGTTTGAGAATTTACACATCATGAGATTTTTTTAAAGTAATAAATGTTTGGGTTAATTAGCTTTTGGATTTCAGCCTTTAGAGTTCAAGTTTTGAAGCTTTTCCCTGTAGCCATGAAGACTAGAAACTTTTTTTAAAAATTAAGACTGAAGTTTACTTTTAATCCCATGATTCCAGGACCTAGAGCTTTTTAAAAAAATTTTAAAAAAAGAGCCACAAAATACTGACACACATAATAAGATTACAAGATTGGCAACACTTATCTAATATGGCCTTTACTGGGAGCGCGAGAGCAGAATGCAAGAATGTTCTGCGTGGCCAAAAGGTTTCTAACCAATCTTTTCCATAGCTAATACCTATGGTTATTTTGACATTGTTTCCTTTGGATTACTCATCAAAACTGTAGAAAAGAGAGTGGTGCAGTGGTTGAATACTGAACACATTACACAAAGCAATAACAAAAATAGTAAAGCACTGTACTATCTACTTCGATGCCTTCTCTTTCAGCCACTTCCTCCACAATAGGGAAGCTGTACAGCGAGATACCAGAATGAAGAGAATTCCTGGAGAAACTGCAATGCGGGATACAAAGTAGTGCTTGTCTTGGATTTCATACACTCTGCAGATTTCTACAGACTGTATGATTCAGATATACTATAAGAAGGGACTTGACATGAGGGTGCACCTGTCTCTCTTTGTCGTCTTTGTCTTACTCTTACTTTGTCTTACCCTTCTCTACAGTAGTCTTTTTTCCAATATTAGCTGTTAAGAACAGTTATGTTTCAGAATGCACTCATGGAGAGCTCTATGCAGGTATGCAGCCATAGTACATACCTCAACATTTTAACCATTCGTCTATTTTATGGGTCCCCATCTTTAAACAATTCTTGGTCATAGTTTCAGTAATTGTTCTCTCATTTATACTTTGACATAGAATCACAGGATTTGAAGGGACCTCGAGAGATCATCTAGTCCAGTCCCCTGCACTCAAGGCAGGACTAAGTATTATCTAGACCATCCCTAGACATCTCTTCCTCTTTAATCCTGTACTGAAATCATAATGTTGACTTTTAACATCAGTTCATTTTTCTGTGGTAACACAAACCTAAAGACAGGAGTGGGACATCACAGCAGAATCAAAGAGAAAGAGTAGCTTGGCTAAGAGGGAAAAAAGCTTTATTCTATATACGCCTAAACAACAGCAACAGAAACAAACAAATATTCCAGGAAAAATACATTGATTTTTTGTGTAAGTGTTCCCTTGTTTCAAGTTGGTTCCAATTTAAATGTGTATTCAAAATAAATTTTAAAAGCTAGAGACTGAAGAAAGAAGATAGACAAACGGTCATTCCACTGTCATTACTGTTCTAATAGTTCTGCTGAACATAGTTTTTATTATACCAATTTTCAGTCTTTTGGTGTGACTGAGTACTGTGCAGAGTTAACCTCACGACATATTAGAAACTATATCCCAGAATTACCTCTGTTTAGTGAGGAAGCACAGTAGAGTTGTTACAGAAGGAAACTGATTATCAGAAGTTCTGGCTTTTATTCCTTGCTCCATTTAATAATTCACTGTATGACCTCAGCTTAGTCTGTGAACCTCTCTGTGCTATAGGTTCCCCATTTGTAAAATTGTGGGTACTAACAGTTATTTTACAGGAACGTTTTTAGAGTTGGTTAGTTTATATACATAAAATGCTTTAAAATTCGTTGACCCGTTCTACAGAATGCAAAGTCCTAACTATCATTAATTTACATGTAAAATTCAATAACTATAGCCATCTTTTATAAGACATAACTTTCTCTCATGAAAATCTATACCTGAGTCTCTTAACAAAAACCCTATTGGGCCCATCCCTTGAAGAAATTTGACCGCTTTTTATGGACTACCTAATTCAGAAACGGTGATAGTGGGTATAATGCTACTAACTTCACACGTGTAAAATGGATGTAATGCCATTGACTACTGAAATCCATAGAGCTGCAATCATTTTATACCACAACTGAATTTGGCTCCCTACCTCTAGGATCACATGAATGACAATTTGTAGAACATACTATGTGCTATGACTTGCTTAAAAAGAGTTTATGATCAGGGTTTGAATACCAGTGCTACAATTTAATCTAGCAGCCCTACAGATACTTCTTTTTTCAACTATCAGAACTCCACACAACTATCATACAACTTGGTATTCAAATGAAAATTATGCCAAATGCAAAACTCATTGATATCAATAGGTGCTGAATCTGGCCTGAAAGAGCTCATATACGAATGATGTTTTAAAACATGTTGTTCACACCTTTGTCCCCTAGCAATTTCTATGAACTCAGGAAAGCCACTTTTAATTCCAGGAATAAATCTATTTTCTATACATAGCGCACACTGCCTGCACTAAAATACCTAAGTGTGGCACTCAATCTCTTAAGCTTACCTATAAAGAAGATATTGGACCAGATTCCACTCTCAATTACATCCATGCAACCCATTGCCTTCAACGGAGTTCTATTTTGTTCTTATCACTGTGATATGTATATATTTGGTGAACCAAGAGTTGTGTTGATTTACATATGAAGGCTATAAAGAGCTCAAAGGAATATTCCCACTCAAGGTCACATTGGTTCAGAGGGGCTTCACTCAGGCTCATAGGTCTGCACCGGTAAATCTTTTTGCAGGATCAAAGCATGTGTATCTCCAGTGTGCATTCTGAGATTTGATTAGATTTTAATAATTTAACATCTGAGAGAGTTTTGACAAATATATCTCTATATTCACCAAATTGCTATTTTCTTTGGCACGTTATCTCTATAAACTGCTGCCAATAACATTATTATTAATTTATATGGAAATATCTGATGTCACCTTAAAATGAAATTAGACTTTTTCCCAATTTTCCCCACACTGAATCAATAATGTAAGATATACGTTTACAACATACATTTTGGATTAAATGAACGAACTGTGCATTTTTCCCCATCACGGGTTTAGGTTTTACCACCTGAGAGAGAGACCTGAAACAATAAGTTAACAAGTTATAGATGTTGTTTCCTACTGCATGGCATGTTTATAGCACTGTTAAATGTTATCTAAAAATAACTTCTGAACAAATTTTAAACTAAATTGGTAAGTATAAGTTATTGTGTAAAGCAAAACGTACCATGGTCCTTTAAATGCCACGTACTTTTAGGGTGCTATGTAACAGTTTAAGAAATTCAATTGGTTATTTTTAAATGTCTGCCATCTTGTGTGTTAGCAATGCTTTCAGCAAGGGGGGAAAAGAATAAATTTACACAAAACATTTCCTAAAATTCCAAACAGAAATTACATCACTAAATCCCTCTTATCTAGAAGACCATTTGTTCCTGTTAATAGACCTAAATTCCAGGAGGTTCCAATACGTCCTTAAGTTCTCTCTCTTTATAATACATTTGAACTCTTATGTGGATACTACTACCGTTTTCTAGGGTAACATATCTTATTCAGAGTTTGAATTAAACAACATTCATTAGCTATTATGACAGAGTACTTAATCTTGTCATGTGACTGGGGCCAGGCTATAAACTAGGCTCTTAACAGCGTTCTTGTGTGTTACATCTTTACATGGTTCTAGGATCAACACTGTAGTTTTGAATGACAAGATAGCAGCTTCAATGTCACTTAGATCTAGTGCCACAACTTTACACAGCAAGAAGACATTATGCAAGTAGTGATATCTCGCTTTACAACACTGGCAGGCCACTTCCTATGGAAAATATGAATAAAAATGCTAGTATAGGCTCAGCCTGATTGGCACATTGCTGACTGAAAGTGGTGAGTCTCAAGGAGAGACTGGAAGGAAGATAGCAAAGTTCCTTGGCACACTGGAGATAGAAGGCCTTTCCAAGAGTCGAGAGCAAGAAGTCACAACTGAGAAAGGAGCTTCAGAGACACAGAGAGAGCAAGTCCCATTGGGGATCCAGTGGGAGTTCAATACAAGGACTGTGTGTAGAATGTGGCCCTTTGTTTTCACTCAAGCAAGACTTCAGTTGAAGTCAACTAGAGTTTTTCCCCTGAGTAAGGAATGCAAGGTTAGGCCAAAAAATTCAGCACTGGTTTGCACCCTTGCAATCCCATTACCATTACTGAGGAAACCCTGTTGAAAATGAATGCACTTAAGAGCATTTGGTACTCTAAAGCACATAAATTTCAATCCTTAACTTTGTGTGTCTATTGTTCACGAAAACATTACACTTGAGACTTATACAATAAAGGAAAAGATTACAAAAAGCCAAATTGAATTAGCTTAATTATCTGAAATTCTGCATAAAAGACTGCTGGTTTTGTTGGCAATAGACATGTCTGTTGTGATGTCAGAGAGACCTCAGAATTCTCTCCCCTTCAGCTGAGAGAACCTGTAGGGGTCACAGATGTGACACTTTATGGTGTACGTTTAGGCCACAAACCTCAGGGCAGAATTCACAGACTAACCTCTCTGGAAGATACATATGGACATGGTGATAATTCACGGCGTGTTCTGAGAATCAGTGAAAACAAAAAGCCCCTCCGATATTACCAACCCAATTGCATGATCAATCTTAACATCATCAGCTTATTTCCACTGATCTTAGAACATAACATATCTTGGCACAAATAAGCATCGAGTACATGTTATACGCATCTAGTTGTAACCAGTTTGATAAACTAAAATGTCAAAATAACAATGAACCATTGGAATTAAAGAAAATGAAAAGGGCAGACTACGTCATCTGACAAAAAGCTAATGTCACAAAGTCATGGAATCATGGATAAATAACAGTTCAGCATCAAATGATCATTTGTTAATGTAGTGCCTCGAGACAAGAGTCAGAGGTTGTTTACTGGGAAAAAAAAGCTGTCTTTTGAATAAACTGTGTTAGAGTCCTTTGCTTTTGCAGTGGGTTTATCTGGTGTTAAAACCCATCCAATGTCTTTCATCCCTCCAGTAGCTACATTTTCAGATGTCCTTTATATTTTTTCTCCCATCATTTTAGTTTGGGCAGAACGTGGATATTCAAAAAAAAGTCAATTTTAAGTTTCTCTTTTTTCCTAATGATACCCTTACCACTTTCATTTCTCTTTCTCTGCAGAAGGGCTAAGAGTGCTAAGTTTGGGGAAAATGTTGTCTTTTGAGAGTAGCAGGATCCACAGCAGACGCATGATTCTCCATGTTGACTCAGTTAGAGGCACACAAAGAGGCATACATAAGACAAGTTAAAAATGAAACTTTGTATAGATCTTTAAAATACAATGAAACTTCCAAATAAGAAATACAAGATTAGCTACCTCCTGTACTAGCTGCCTAATAAACATGGCTATATTTAAAAAAAGTGATGTTCCACCCATCCCTCCAGCATATAAGCAAATGTGCACTTCAGCAGCACTGCCAAACCTTTATGTAGATAATACTGTTTATAGTAGCTGACTGCACGCTGCAGCGTAATTCAATCGCACCATGCTCTTGATATCAATCATTTAGGTTAATAAGGACAGCCGAACACTGACCTTGGAATTCAATATAAGATTTTCATCAGATAATAAAAACAGGGTGGGGCTCATCAGGCAATGATACAACAGCATATCATAAAACACTAGCATCAATAAGAGAGAGTATTGCTCATGCAGAGAAACTTTTGGTGCAAAATGGTCAATTCAAAGTTGGGGTTTTCTTTATAAGTGCTACAGATCATGTTCTGCAGTCTGAAAAGACACAGATGTATTTATTATAGTGTTGAAGTTGGGTAGTTTAATAGAATTTGAGCTGTGCTTCCTCCTGAGCTTGGGCACACAGAGGTAAGAACATTTATAGGTGATACACAATGGGAGACTTGTTTGAAGCAGGGCACAATCTTTTTTTCTTACGCCTCCATCCTGCAAGTTGCTTTGCGTGGTGAAGCCTAGTGGAAAATATGAGCCAAAGCAGACCCTTTAATGAGATGGATGTGTATTTTGGGGTGGGGGAATCGGGGCTTTTCATGCTGCAAGGTGTAGGCCCTTTCTCCAAAGTGAAAGGGGAAAGGAGAAAATTGCCTTTTGCCCTTGGCAAAAAGGAATTGTTGGAAGTTTTGTATAACATTTTAAGCATCCACAAAAATCTGTTGTGGTTTGTTGATTTTTGCATGGGGCTCACCCATGAGAAGCAGCTTTCAGCACCAGAGCCTTTAGAGAGGCAGGATTCCAGGAGGGTGCCATTATGCTGCCTCTTTGTAACTATAGCTGGGTGAAACTATTTCCCCTGCTAGTGAAATCAACCTACTTGAGGGTGGCTTCTAAATAAAAAGAAAAGGAGTACTTGTGGCACCTTAGAGACTAACCAATTTATTTGAGCATAAGCTTTCGTGAGCTACAGCTCACTTCATCGGATGGACATATTATAATTTTAGTGCTTTTAGTGCTGTATAATCTTGATGTTGAAGAACATAACATATAAAATTACTTTTATATTGACTTATTTTGAAAATACTCTAGCATTATAAACTTTACCAGAAATTAGGAAAATTGAGCCAGTCAGTGTATCACCCTTGTCTAAAAGATAACACTGGCTAAATGGCATTTGGCCATTCTTCATAGTTCAAAGTACAATATAATACAAAGGTGGGGATAAGCACCTTTATCAAAAGGCTAGTTTGTGTTACTACCACTGTTCCCTCTAAGCTGTGCGCATGTGCACGTGCACACGGACCCTAAACCCCGTGCATACGGCAAAACACCGCAAGCACAACAATTTGCACAAAAGAAAATTTTGTACACACAGCCTGTCAAAACTTAGAGAGAACATTGGTTACTACCATACATATGGAGCCTTGCTGATTTTCTTCCCATATCTGATGTGGCAGTATGGCCCAAGCTATTAATACTGTTAAAAAAACAAACAAACCAACACCCTCTCACCACAGGAGGTGCTGGCTTAACAACTGTTAGCATTTATTGTGAGTTTGCTTTCCTGATAGGTGACCAATGACAGTCCATTTAACAGGTAAGCCAGCTTCAATAAATGATCTACCTTTAGTGAAAGAAATTAAAAAAAAAGGAAAAAATTAGCAATACAATTTAACACAAATTCCTAGCGAGTAATTTCTTGAAAATGAATATGTTACCTTTAATGTCTAAAAAATTTGCTCATTAGTTACAAAGTTTGGGAAGGTTTCAGAGTAGCAGCCGTGTTAGTCTGTATCCACAAAATTTGGGAACTTATTCACAATATTAGCCAGGCGGTGGTATACCCTAATCCTATTACAAGAATGAAATATATATGCTGCTAACTAAACATTATGTAAGATGCTGATTGTTTACAGATGTTATATTTTCTGTAGATCTAATTGAAGAAAGGCTGTGATAGCATTTCTTTTGATTTATGTTTGAAACGCCACAATCTTTTAAAGCACAAAAATATTGTTGTAAAGGCCATGTTCCCATGAACTGTCTAATATTGTGAGAGTGAGTTGCATGATGTAATATCTCAGCCAAACTAATGTTTAGCTGACCTGCCCTTTCCTGAAAAGAAATGGACTATTTCAATGTCCTGTAACAGAAATTAAATTAAAGCTTCATTCTGAGGTCTTTCAACAGCATTCTGAAGGCAATATGAATAGATTTTTTTTTTAAAAAACTCCTTCTCTCAGGTTATACAGATGATGTGGGCAGGATACTAACGGGAGCCGTGAGAGCTTGGCACTTCTGAAAAAGTCAGGGCATATGCTTTCAATGCACAATACATACGCTGATCAAACCAAAAGTCTGCTATACTAGCCTAAATGTAAAATTTCCCAGTTACAGTGCTGTGTCTTGCAGAGCAAAGGTTAAAAGATTGTATCCCTGTACAGAACACTCTCTCTTTCATGCAAGTACATGATTCCTCTTGAAGTCAATGGTCTGGATATCACTGATGAAGTTCTAATACACAGTATTTACTGTACACCTACAATATATTAATAAAATCTTTACACTCTGATTTTAAGCGGTACTGAAAATTCTAGCAACTCAACTGTGTCCAAAAAAAATCCATGTAACAATCACAAATTTGTTCTGGCTTTTAGGCCAGAGGGGCCATATCTCCGGCATATATGTGAGAAAACAGATGGACAGGAACACCAGGGTGTTACTGCTGTGACCTTTCCTGGCCATAACCAACAGCTATATACTTCAAGTGTCACAGGTCTCCTGTGGCTGGATGTTTGAAGGGGTATGGGCAGGGAACGTGGTCAGTGCAGTTTAGCCGTTTTGTTAAATATTTTCCTTCTATTCAACTCAGAGTTAGCTAATTATTGTGAATTCTGAATGTATTCATCCAAAAAAGTTTAAGTGAGGTCCATTGCCCCGGCCTCCATATTTCTGTCAGGTTCTGTAGCTTGGTGTCACTAAACCACTTTGGACAAGATCCACACTTCTTCCCACACAAAGAGCGTTTAGAAATAGAGACTTCAATATAATATTTCTTCCCTTGCAAAACCCTAATCCTGATTCATCAGAGCCAAAACCCCACCTTTAGCAGTCATGAAAGTTATGTCTTTTATTTTTGACTACGATCCAACTTTCAGCCAGTGTAGCAATTCCAAATGAGCACACTGTAAAACCTCAAATAGATTAGATACCACCTTAACCTCACACATAGCAGATCTGCATAGAATGCCATTTTAACATTCTTGGACAGCCATCTGGTTCACATACTCTAGCATGATGAACATTCTGTACTGGTCTTCTTGCATGCCTGCACTTATGGCTTTTATTACAATGGAATTGTGCCCAGGCACAAGGTGGTATGGCGGTTTCAGAAGACCAGCCAACAGTACAGTATGAAGACTAGCATACAGAATGCAGAAAGATACACCTAATCTGCAAAACCTCCCATGCCAAATCAGGGACACGTTTCATTACATGGAGTCACATTTGTTGACTTTGTTAGTATTTACACAGTTGGCATACACATTCATCTGGCACCTGTTTTCTTAATATGCCTGATCACTCAATGCTTCAGGCAGAGGGTGATTGGAGGGCTGCTCTTTGCTACTGCCCTGAATAACTGGTGGGTTTACGGTTTCTCCCTCAATAGCATTTGGCATGCTCGGAGATTCATTGTTGATGCCCAAGAAGGCTACATATATTTTAAGATGCAATTGGGATACCAAGTACTATTTTAATTTGCTTCTGAATTTTCTTCCAGGCTATTTACTTCTCTAACATTGCTCAGTGTTAATTCCTGTCCAAGAATTTCCTTAAGAGCAGAACTCTCATTCCTCCATGAAAGCTCAAGTGAAGTGGCTTTGCATAGTGAATACCTAAGTGGATTTGGGTGGGACAGAACCCTTGCTCCCAGCCCAGAGGCAAACCATACCTCCCTTTCAAGTCAAGCCTCAGTGGTGCAATAGTGGCTCACTCTCTTTCACCAAGCCAATGGAACTGCATAGTTTATTGACGGAAGTTAAGAACAAATCAATCTTCAGAGACTCCCCATTCTTTCTATAGCCTACATTCAAATATGGTGTAGCCTAGGATTTAGTTCTTTTTGCTGCTGCTGATGAGGACTGCAATTACTTTCTCTGCTACAGAAAAAATAGAATCATTTCAATAACTATAATGAAAATTTGAACAGCAATGGAGTGCAGGTTATTTTACAGCACAGAAATTGTTTACCACTTTAATTATGTTTACCACTTTTTTAAATGATTTCTCTAAATGAACCATTCTAACAATGGACCTAAATATGTGCTAGAAACCATGATGATGATACCTTGTATGTCATATGCCTAGTAAAGAAATCACAGTCCTATGAAAACTACATCTAGTTTCAGAGATGTTAAAGCACAAATGCTGGTTTTATTAAGCAGCATAATTTCCACATACAGGAGACTGTTCTCCATGTATTCAACAAATGTGACATTAGGTACACTTAAATTCAAAACATAGCTATGCTTAACAAGGCAATACTAATCAAATCGTTTTGCATAAAGTTCTTTCAGACGTTACCGACCATATTCCAAATATTCATTAAGTGCTAACACTTCCTTATTAATGCTGTTTTGACCAACAGACATCCTTATGGTGAAATTTACAAAATTAGAAGGATTAGCTTTATAGCTGTCTGGATCAACAAATCTATACATCAGTCCAGATGTATCAGGTCTATAGTTGTGATGGATTGATTAACGGAAATCTAGCCTAAGAATTGACAAAGAATTATAAAAGTTCTAGTAATTTGAAGGTTGGGAGTCAAAGAGTGCCTATAGCAATGCACAGATGGGCTGTACCCAGTCACTGGCAGATACATAGCAAATATACTTTCTTATCGTAACTTCCATCAGGCAAGGCTGTGAGATGACTTGTGAAACCCATACAGTACACAAGAGTTAAACCAGGGAACTCTATAGAAAATAGATCCATGCTAATAAGAAGAGATGAGCCAAAACTCCACATAGATTCATGGCGTTTAAGACCAGAAGAGAACATTAGATCATCTAATGTGACCTCCTGTATATCACAGGCCATTACCTTTCATACAGTTACCCCTGTATTGAGCCCCAAAACTTATGTTTGGCTAAAACATATCTTCCAGAAAGGCATCCAGTCTTGATTTGATGACATCAAGAGATGGAGAATCCACCACTTCACTCAGCAGTTTGTCCCATAGTTAATCACAAATGGTTAAAAAAAAAAGTCTGTTTTCTCATTTGAATTTGGCTGGCTTCTCTTTCCAGCCACTGGTTCTTGCTATGTCGGCCTCCACTAGATCAAAGCGCCCCTTAGTGCCCAGTAATTTCACCTGTTAAGGGACTTGCACAATATAATCAAGTCACCTCACTCTTTTTTTTTTTTTTTTTTTTTTTTTAAAATAAGCTAAGTAGACAGAGCTCTCACTGTAAGGCATTTCCTCCAGTCTTTGCATCATTTTTTACAATTTTTTTTTGCAACCTCTCCAATTTTTCAATATGCCTTTTAAAATGTGGACACCTGAATTGGATGTAGTATTCCAGTAACAGTCTCCCCAATACCATATGCAGAGGTAAAATCACCTCACTACTCCTACTCATCTGTTCATACATGCAAGAATCACATTAGCCCCTTTTGCCACAGAACCACACTCAAAGCTCATATTGAGTTGCTTGTTCACAATGATTCCTAAATTATTTTCAGAGTCACAGCTTTCCAGGATACAATCCTCCATTCTATAGATAAGGCCTGCATTTCTTGTTCCTAGATGTATAACTTTGCATTTCCTTGTATTAAAAACACATTTTGTTCAAATGGGACCAATTTATCCAAGCAGTCAAGAATATTCCCTAAGACATTCTGCCCTCCTCAGTATTTACCATTCTGCCAATTTTAGGTCATCCACATATTTTAAGCAGCAGTGATTTATATTTACTTCCAGATCATTGATGAAAATGTTGAATAGCATCAGGCCTAGAAACACCCCCATTCAATGCTGATTTCCAACCAATCACTACTTTTTGAATTCTGATTGTTAGCCAGTTCTTCATCCATTTAACATGTGCTTTATTGACATTGTACAATGCTAATTTTTTTAATCGGAATGTACTAAGTCAAATGCCTTACCAAAGTCTATGTATATTATATTTACACAGTTATCTCAAAGAGTCAAACAGACCTAATTTCATAAGACCCACCTTCCATAATACCATGCTGATTGGCATTAATTTTTTAATTCTTTATCAGTTGAATCCCATACCAGCTTTTCTCCAATATTATGCCCAGGAATGAGGTCAGGCTAACCCACATATATTTATCATCCTGCTTGCCCTTTTGAACACTGGCACAACATTAGCAGTCTTCTGGAATTTTCCTGTGGTTGCAATATTTATTAAACAGTAATTTTGGTGGGCTAGAAGTCTCTGAGTCAACTCTATTCGGACTCTTGGGTGGAAGTTACATGGGCCTGCTGATTTAAAAATATTTACCTCTGGTAGAGGCTGTGCGAACAGATTTTTCAGTTCACTTGCCAAATGAAAACAAAATGTTTTGGGCCAAACCAAAATGAGAGTTTTTCAGTAAATTAAGAAATTAATTTAAAATTCCTTTCAGTCAAATGAAATTTTTTGTTTGCATTTTAACTTTTTAAAATAAACCAAGTAAAATTTGAGATGAAAGCTGTTTCAAATTTAAAAAATTAGGTTATGTTTTTAACTGAAACAAGTTGGTGAATTTGACACAAATTCATGCAATGTTTCAGTCAGACAATTTGAATCTGTGTTTCTTTGGCAAAAGAGACTAAAAAAAAAAAACCCAATAGTTTTGGCCTAAGAAGCAGCACCAAACTCCAAACATAATTTTATGATTCCAGGGTTGGGGTGGGGCTTTTTGCTTGTTTGTTTATATGTGTGATCAGATTTTCTTATGAGAGTGAGATGCTCAACTCCCTTTGGAAGTCAGAGGAGTTAGACATCTGTGATGAAAGCTATTAAAAAAAAAAAAAGATAACGTTCAGATTCCTCCTGATTACTATTTAAAACTGTGTGGTCCACAAAACCCTCAAACAATGGTAGAATTATTAAAGATACAATGCAGTTTATAATCTAAAAACCTGCTTTTTGAAATCCATGACTTCTGTAAACATCCAAATTATTTTGATAACACTCAGACACAAGAGCAAAGTGGAAAGATGTATTTTAAACCCTATCTATTTTGATTTTTTTTTTTTTTTTTTTTGCTCAGATTATAGTACAACATGCTTAACATTTCTGTTGTCACCTAAATTGGTTTGGAGACAGGCTTTCAAGGAAAATAGCGAGGGGACGAGACAACAAGGGAGTGTATATATGAATACATCTCGTTATTTTGTGTTACTCAACTTATAATTAACTATACAGAGGAAACAACGTAGAAAGAAATAATAAACAATAACAATAATAAAGCCCTCCAGTACTTTACTAAGCAATAAGATATGTTGTTAAGTGATCAATTGAAGTTAGTAACAGTAACTTTCCTAAAGCAATCTCTGGAGAATCACAACCTCCCACACACAGAAAAAATATTTCATGTAAGTTTTCAAGCTTTTTGTTTCCAATTAATATCCACTCCCATGCATAAAAACATGCTAACAGCTTATCCTTTTAAAGTTAAGGGTTGTTGTTGTTTCTGTGGTAATTATCTTCCATTCTATATCTACCAAAAATATAAGTTGTCTAAATTTAGAATTGGGTTGATTCACTGTTGCAGCTGTAGGTTGCAGTGCCACTAACTTGACTAGAAATCAAAGTGGAAGGAGTTTGCTGGATAACTTTTCTTTCCAGGTAACTTTTCTTTCCTGCAATGATGCAACTCCTCAATAAAGAAACTTTGTTATCAGAGCCACAAATAGTTCTGGAAAAATTTGGGTGTGGAAGGATCTCTGCAGCAACATCCACCTAAATGCACTGCTTCTTCTCAATGACGCCTACTTTCTGGAATATCACACAGGAAAGTCAAAGGACCAAGTAGACCCTTTCATCTGTAGGTTTAAGAAGACCACTATGCAGTTTTAAGAAACACGCTTTAAGGAGCATAGATTCCAAGCAAATATTTTGTACTACTACAATTTCAAAGAAGAATTGCACTTATAATATTGCAAGTCTCTCTGTACCCTGGGATAATGAAAACCATGCATCCATGGGGGTGGGGGCGGGGAGTTTATTCTACATTCTGCCAACCCAGAACTTTGTTACCTAAATTACTTATCAATAGGCCAGAAGCTTCCCAAAAAAAATCACCTGGAAGCAGATTTTTTTACTGAGGCAGCTGTGCTACAAATTAGACCAGGAAAAACAAAAAAACAAAAAAAAAAAAAAGAGAACTTTTCACTGTCTTAGGGATCCTGATCCTCTCGCCTTTTTACTTTGCCAGGCTAGCTTATATTTTTTCCAAAGATAAAATAATTAAGTACTCCTCTATTTCTGTGTCTATTTACATTGTAAATGTGTAAATTCTGAATGGTCTATAAATACCTTCACTGCCCAAGATTTGGTTCCTTTCCAAGACTAAACAGAGGGAGTCCAGGCCCCTGAAACTTTAGCATATGGGGAAGCATTACAGCTGCTTCCATTTACAGCTTTAATAGCTTGCTCTATTACACAAATGGCACCACAACCTTGTGTGATTGCCTGAGTCCAAACCTTTTATATTCTATAAGAAGGAAGAGTACTAAGAACTTCACTCAAACCACTTATTCCAAATGCACACTTTTTCTAAACTTGGTGGAAAAGTCCCTCTACACTTCATTAACCCACCTAAAGTTTTTGGTGTGTGTTTTTTTTTTAATTATTCCTATAGCTTTAAAATTCCAGTGTCCCTCTCCACTAACTGCATTAATGTTGCAATAAGTAAATACAATAATCAGCCTGCCCATACATTTTCTATCTTGTCAGTATAGCTTCTTTCTGAAAATACAACCTGCTCAACATATATTAACACTCAGTTCTTGACAGGGTAATAAGGGTCTGGTCAAATTAAAGAAGCACCCATTTCATTTATCTACGATACAACTATTTTCACAGGTGGGGTAATTGCGATCACTTTGTCTTGTGTCTGAACTTAGCATTTCCACAGGGTAGCCATGTACACATACATTCAGCGTTTTGTTTTGGTTTGGTTTTTATCCAGACCTTCTTCCTGCAACAGAGAAACTTCTCCACACACATCACCAACTTCAGTGGAATTCGTGACCTCCATGGAAGAAAACAAGACAATGGCCCACGCTCAAGCGCTTTGCATTTAACACACCCACACGCCCCATCAGTAAGTAAACAAGCGGTTCCTACCAGATCTGCTCCTGATGATATCACCGAACTCGTCCGCCGCAGACTCTTCGCTGGGGTTCTCGGGACGTCCTGCTTCAGCCATAGCAAACAAACCCTCAGCCACACACAGAGCCTCTCTCAGATCTGACTCCGCACCCGGAGGCGCCTTTTAAGCCAGAAGAAACACAAAGTTTAAAAGGAGGGGTGGGTTTTTTGTGGTTCTGGAAGAGGGGCAGGGAGTCAGCCTGGCTCCCCCAGCCACAGCGAGGAGCAAAGGAAAGGGGAACAGCCAGATAATAAACCAAGGCAAAGATCACACTGGAGGAGAGCTGTCAAACTCTGCTCCCCGGACAGCAGAAAACAGGTGCCGAGCCATGCGCGTCTGCCTTAAAATAGAGCCAGCGGCTCCAGCAAGGTGAAAGAGGAGGAGGTATGATACTCGATAAATCAGCAGCCAACTTGGGAGACTCCAGAGACTCCCTTTCCGCCCCGAGCGCGATCAATGCAAACAGCAGCAATTAGAGAGCAAATTGCTAAAAGAAGCAAACAGGAGCATGAATGATTTAGCAGCCCCCACTTAAAAGCGTTCAGTTTAATGCAGAGAGGGATTAAAAAAGCACGCACCCTTCTCCCCCCCCCCCCGCCCCCCGGGTAACCCGTTTAGCTCCATCAGAACAAACTCCTCATGCAAACAGCCTGGCTCTATACCTGAAGCTATGATCAGTGAAGGCAGGGGAAACTATTATACTGCCTTAATCTATGCAAGGTAGATACATCTCTCTTCTCCAGCTCACCCTTCACAGGCAAACTTGGCTAATAGTCCCAGGATGTATCAGGGTTTTTATTCTTATTTGTTTGGGGGCAAAAATGCAGCAGTGGGAGAGCGAGCAGCCTCCTTACAACCTTTAGTCCCGTGGTTAGGACACACCCCTGGAATGTGTGAAATCCAGATTCAAGTCTCCCCCTCCCCCTGATGTGCAGAAGGGCTTTAAAGTTAGGTTGCTCGCCTCTCAGGTGACTGAGCTAACCACTGGATGTCTGGATATTCTCTAGTGGGTGGGTCTCAATCTCTCCTGTGGGAGCTGTTCCACTGTGTATCAATAATTAAATATGCATTATTCCAGAGAGGGAGAGAGAGATGCCATAGGCCAGTAACTTGGGCACTCACCCCTATTCCCAGACCACTTGGCATGTGCTTGCTAAGGGCACGGTCCTGAGGGGTTTTAATACCTCTCAGGATGAGACCTTATACAACCAGGATTTTTTTTCCATCACACCCCAGCTGGGCAAAGCAAATATTTCATACCACAAAACCATCTGGAACAGGTTCTCCCTTGAAAGCCAGCTGAAAATGTCTTGTGTTGCCACAACACTATGTACAATGCAGGCACTGGCTCCCCCTTTTCTTATAACCTCAGAGCTAAGGTCCATTTATGCATTTATTTGTTTCACTGTAAATGTATGTGCAGTTTTGTCATGAGTCTGGGGCTCTCAGCAACTTGGAAATATGTATCTGTAGATGGAAAAACTTAAGACAGTTCTCACTTAGAGTGATTAAATGGACTTCAAAGTCTGATTCCACTCTAAACACTGACTAAAATTGTCTCTAGGAGTTTCTTGTTTTGTCTCAATAAATGCCTGTCAAGTTTTGTTCCATTTCAAATTAGAAAGATTTTTTAACTCCCAACTCTGCAAATATAACCCAGTAAATAAAAGTCAAGCTATGTTTTCTCCTTTTAATCCATCATCATAGCATCAAAGCATAAAGATCCTACATACAAAACTATACTCAGTTAGACCTGTGCATGTAATTAAAGGACAAAGTAGGCACAAAAGGGTTGCACACATTACCGATAGCACAGTTTGGGAGATAATCTGATTACAGAGCGCAACCAAGAGAGGAGAAAGGGAGCTCAAGGCACTGCAGCAAGATTTCCAAATCAAAGTATTTTAATTTTTGACCAAAATATTGTAAGTTTTCATCAATAAGTCAAAAATTTCAACAGCAAATTTCAACATTTTTTCTCAAATTTTCTACAGGAGAAAAAAAAATCTGACTAGATGTAGTAGACCTGAACAGCCCTCAGGCTAAAGTCAGAGCATCTTCTTCCCTTTCCATCCTGGATTCACAAGTCCTTCCCCTCAGTTACAAGGCTTCACCCCTTCATGCATGGCTACCAGGTTGTCCTTACCCAGTCCAGGCCTCTTCATATTGACAGCCACAACCTGCCTTTTATCATCAGCTTTCATCTTCCTAGAATGCCTTCCTATTCCTGCAGTTATATAATCAGTGAAGAATGCCAGAACAGGGGATCTGTACACCTTTTAAGGGCCCAGCTCCACCACACCGACACCCTGCTTTTAGACACCACTGATCCACACACACACACATCCCGGTGCTGCTTAGCCCTGTAGGCACCTAGTGCCTATATTTTTGCTGTAAAAATTCCCTAGGTCCTTAAAAATGTTCTACTCTGGGCACATACACTGCTTCTTCACTTTAGATGTCTGTACATCTATATCATGCCTATGCCTCAGAGGGATCCTCAAATCAGGTGAAGATATGCAAGGGCAACACCTGTCTCAGCTGTGATGCCTGATAGGTATGCTGTGAGTTTGCCTAACCTAACACCATACAAAACAGCTCTGGGGGGAGGGGAAAGAGAAAGAGGACAACTGCCTTATAACCTTTAACCCACTGGTTTTGGCACCCACCTAGAATGTAGAATGCACCAGTTCAATCCCCACATACCTTAGAAGGGGCAGGGATTTGAACCAGGGTCTCCCACTATGCAGATGGGTATCCTAACAACTGGACAATAGAATCATTCTCACTTTCTCCATGGCTCAATTTATATTTAATAAAAAGTAGAACAGCTTCAACAAGAGAACTCCACATCAGGTCATCCCTAAGTCAAGTGAATAGGGCATTCACCTGAGAGCTAGGAAATTCCTGTTTAAATGTCTTTGCCTCAGCAGGTGAAGGGGGAAATCAAACTGGTGTCTCCCACATTCTGTCTGAGTACCCAAACCACTGGGCTAATGGTTATAAGGGAGGCTAGTGCAGCCTCTCTCACCACCAGCTGGTTTTTGGGGTGCAGGAGTATGAACTGTTCTTGCAAGAACAAATTAGGTGCCAGGAGAGGCATAATGCCACAAGACGGGAGGGGCACAGGTAGCAGAGAGGATATGTGTTTCCATCTGAAATGTGTACAGATAAAGGGCCTGAATCTCCTCTTGCTTATGCCAGAGTAAATGGGAAGTAAATTACTCCACTGAGGTCAATGGAGTTACAGAAGTAAAAAACTATGTAAGTGAGAAGAGAAACAGGCCAAAGAGATGATGAAGTGAGTAGATATGGGAAGGAACTTCCAGACAACAGGTGCAGTTCTATATTCCAGAAGCACAATTGCATGGTGCTGTTCAGACACTCAGGAAAACCACATTAAAACAGTGAGCCAGATTTCACCTGGGTAAAATCAGATGGAGCTGAATTACATCAGGGTAGCTCCAGATTTTATGTTTTGATAGTAAGCTCTTATCAAGATGAAGTGGCTGTGAGTTTTTATACAGTGCAGTATTCTCATGTGTTGCTGAACTTTATTTGTGGTCATCAGTTTGAATTTTTAAGTGGTGAGTAGACTAGGAATACAGTAGCGCCAGCCACTAAAGCTATAAATAAATAAAATCATGAGTCAGGCTCCCACAAATCATGAGATCGTCCCCCCATGTGATGAGATTTTTTCCAAAGAAGATTGTGTTTTTTGGTCTGTCTTCTTATTTTGAACCCCCGCCTACCTCCAGTGTGCAGCAATTACATTAGGATACATTTTTGAGTTGGCAACATTGTGATTTTGGCCTCTGGCACAGGAGCGCTTGCTGGAAGACCCAGCTGAGTTCAAATTACAAAGATTTATATAAAGTGGTGCCTGATGGTGCAGAGAGCCTGAAGCTCATCCTCAAATCCCAAAACTCCTACTAATTCATACTGTGCCCCCCACCCTCAAGTCCCACATCTGTTTTTCCCCCAGCTAAAATGTATGCATGTGTATAAGAGTTCGCAGGATGGGGGCTTTAGAATCTCAAAAAAAGAATTCAGAGAGAGAACTCCACAAGACCTTCTGTTATCCATTACATTACTCTCTTTGCTCGTCTTTTTCTTCTCCAGTGGGGAATGCTGGTTTGCGAGGCAGCAAATACTGCTCTCCAGGGAAGTCAATCACAAACCTTTCCTAAATCTTTAAGCCTCCAAACTCCAAATCAAGGAGAGATCCCCAAACTAATCTAAGAAACGAATGCATTGTGTTATATCCCTGCTGTAGAGGCATAAATTCCACTGATGCTAATAACAGCTATATGCTGAGATAATAACAGAGTCCTGTTGCTTTATGGTGAGCTCCTTGCTTGGAAAAACACCCATTGACTTCACTAGGAGATTATTTCTTAAAAATGAGTAATCCGGCCCCAAAAGTCTTCACTGTGTCACAGTTGGCAAAGCCAAATGATTAGGTTGAAACATCTGTACTGACTCAATTTAGTTCACGTTAACATGGAATATTTTTTTGATACATCTGGAGTTCTCAATTGATTTCTTCAATGGCAAACAAATGTGCCCAGTGGGAATATGGCTGAGTGGGATTACACCACCCTACTAACCTTCTTTTTGATGTTCCCTAGTGCTGTAGAATTGGCATTGAACATACACAGAATTTAAACAGTGTTTTTCAATAATTGAACCAAGTGCTAAAGACCCTTTTAAAGACACAGTAAGGCTAAGATTTTTAAAACTCAGGAAGGTGCTGTGTGCTGAAGAGCTTTAAAAAACAGGCCAATTTTTGGGCGCCTAAATAAGGATTGAGTAACCCTACTGTTAGGCAATCATTCTGTAAAATCTTGCCGTTAGGCTTTTTGACACTCAGCCTATGTGTGCATTTGTATATATATCTATTTTGAACACAGCCAAAAATAGAGAAAGCATGCTCTGCATGGATGGTATTACATGGCAGAAGAGAATTTTCTCCATGCCATTTTGGATTCCTAAAAGCCAGTTTTACCAATCTTCTAAGCAAATAAAGTCTTTTATAGATCATTCTGGATCCCATACAGTCTACTTCAAAATCACACCAGTAAATGTTTTAAAGAATGCATATTCAAATATAGTTTTGGTCAAATATTATTTGGCAGTATATTTATTTGTATTTCAACAGTGTATATTATTTGAATATCAGTATACTGTAATTTTGGTCATTCTGACTCTCAAAAAGCCATTGGGCTTAGAAAATGTGTTTTCAGATGAGTAACATCTTTTTAAAATGGTATTTCTAAGTTACAGAATGCCCATTTCAGAAAATTATTGGCTCAATAATAGCTTCTAAAATTTGTTTGTAATCTGACTTTAGCTGTTCTGGGATATCACTTGTCAATCCTTCAAGACACATCTATATTTGAATTACACTTGAACACATTAATGTGGTTTTAAATTTCAGTGTAGACAGTATGTAACTATTTTATACTAGTCATATTTAGGCTGCCAGCTAAGGCCTGGTCTGCAGTACAAAGTTAGGTCAACACAAAGCAATTTGCATCACCCTAACTGCACATGTGTCTACACTTAAATTTGTCTCCCACCGATGTAAGCACCCTAATACACCACATAGTAACACCACCTCCCAGAGCAGCATAGAGTCATGGTTGATGTACTTAGGTAAATACAGTGTGAGTGTGTACATTGATTTACTTATGTCAACCCTAACTGTAATCCAGCAGCTGTCGCACAATGCCTGACACTGACTGCGTTAGTCACCATTGTGAACTACACTGCCCAGGGGTCACAGAGACTGGAAGTGCACCCTCCCTTTTCAAGCCCTGTGAATTTGTTAAGTTTCTTTTCCTGATTGCCTGGTTTGGTGAGCACACCTAGCAGCTCTCCATTGTTGTGTGCAACTGCCCAGCTGACCATGCCAGCTACACACTGCAGACACATTCCAGCCTGGCATAGATAGAAGATAGTGGATCTCCTAGACCTGTGGGGAGAAGAGACTCTGCAGGCACAGCTACGGACCAGCCATAGACATGTCAGCATGTACAAACAGTTTGCTCATGGGATGCAGGAGAAGTGGTATGTCAGGGATCAGCAGGAGTACGATGTGAAAGCCAAGGAGCTGTGGCAGGTATACCAGAAGGCCAGGGAGGCCAACAATCAATCTGGGGCTGAACCATAAACCTGCTGCTTTCACAAAGAGCTGCATGCCAGCCTCACTGGAGGCCCCACTGCTGCCCCACACAGCATCTAGGATACCTCCAAGGAGCCCGAGTCACAAGCCTTTGCTGTGAACAGCCAGGAGGTGGTGGTGGTGGATGAGGAAGAGGAGGAAGATGGGGGACATGCAACCAGGATTCCCACTAGGCCGTGAGTTTGGACAGTCCTACCAGTCAAGCATGGGTGAGCCCAATGCTCAGGGAAGGAACTTTGGGTAAGTGTGTAGATAAAGTTTCAATGACAGGGATGGCATCCCCAAAGTAGCAGGGCGCGTCATTTGACTTTTCATTAATTTACTTGTGCTAGAAGAGGTAGTGATACAACCAAGAGAGGTAGAGTTGCTATCTGCTTTTCATTCCCCTCTATAGACTTAGGTGGGGGGGGGGGGGCGGGCATGCAGAGAAGTTTGTTTATGTACACAGGGATGTCTCTTGAATCCTCCTGAGAGATCTCAATGAAATTTTCATGGAGGTTCTCTGAAATCCTATAAAGGTTTCTAGGGAGGGCTGCTTTATTTCTTCCTCTGCCATAGCACACTTTCCCATGCTACGTAGCAATAACTTCAGCAGGCACAGTTGCAGTACAGAGACTAACAGTGTATGGGCCCAGGCAGCCTCGAGCCACCAGCAGCAGCTGTGCTCTCTGTGCCTTTGTGACCTTCAGGTGTGAGTTATCACCGAAGATCACCACGACCTGTGGAAAATGGCACCATTGCCCTATACTGTTAGAATCATGCAACCCCAATCCCCAGCAGGCCACACTAACCATAGCTGGAGTTGTAACTAGAGCCATTCATAGAGCCATTCATAAGCCATTCATAAGCCACCTCTAGCGGAAGTGACAACATAGTGCTTAAAACTCTAGGGGAGCAAGGGGAAACTTCAGCAGCTTATGTTTTACTTTCTGTTGTGAATATGCTCACAATGGTACCTCTGTGTATTTTATCTTCAGCTGCTGCCATTGCCACATTCAGGTTCTCCCCCTCCACACCTATGGAGCACGTGAGTCAGATAAGGAGGAGAAAGAAGAGGACTTGGGATGACGTGTTCCAGGAGATGCTGCAAGTCTGTGCTGTGTCAACAAATGAAACCAGGCCCTGGAGGGTGACCCTTGAAGACAGCCGGGGGAAGGAAAGAGTGGAGAGGAGAAAGGCCCAGGAGTCCCAGCAGGAAAAGGAACAGGAGATTCACTAAGACAATGGGGTTTCTCAGGCCATGAGCAGATACTACAAACTGTGGTGGACCTACAGCTTCAACAATCCTGAGTTTGCCTCCTTTTGCAGCCAATTGAGAACTTAGCATTTGGGTATTCCTATACACCTCAACAGTGCACGTAGCATTAGGTGTCACTTCACTACCACTATCACTCCACCCCAAGGGACATCAAAGAAAATCACAGTTTCACATATACCCGCCATGGCTTTTGTATGTCAGCGTATGTGTAGCTGAAATGAAGATGAATGTTCTTTTCCCTTAATAAATTAAGAGAACAGAATTGATGAAGTCTTATTAAGTATTTAATGTGTTTGTTGTAAAAGTACATAGGTTTTTTTTTATTTTGCACTGATTTTGTTACGAATAAAATTCTGTTATTATTTGGAACTTAATTCGTCTTTATTTGTTCACAACATATGCTCGGAGTTCTCAGCAGAACCAATTGCCTGTTACTATACAGTTTCACATAACTCATAAGATGGTTCCTAAACAAAATTAACAGGTCTATTGATAATGTTATAGTCCTACATGTACAGCCATCACCAAACGATTCCTACCAGGCCACAAAAGAGCAGGGCCGGGTAGAACACACTACACATTACTGTGGCTCACTGTTAAAATGGTCTTTCAAAGCCTCTCTGGGCCATAGAGCTCTGCCTTGAGCTCTAATAGTCCTGGTATCTGTCTGTTGAAATTCAGTAGACATATGCTCCACCTCTGCCCTCCACCCCAGTAGAAACTTTCCCCCCTTTTCTTTACATAGATTATGAAGGACAGAGCAGGCAGCTATAACCATTTGGGATATTTTTCTCACTGAGGTCCAATCTTGTGAGTAAACAACACCAGCATCCCTTCAAATGATGAAACCCACATTCAACTCTCACTCTGCACCTGCTTAGCCAGTAGTTGAATTATTCCTTGGTTCTGTTGAGGTGGCAGGTGTACGGCCGGAGGAGCAAGGGGTAGGTTGGGTTATGCAGAATCACTATTGTCATTTCAACATTCCCAATGGTCATCTGACAGTTGAGAAGAAATTCCTTGCTTGCAGCTTTCTGAGCACCCCTGTGTTCTTACAGATGCACCTTCCCTGACCAGCCCACACTGATGTCTGTGAAGCATCCCCGGTGATCCACCAATACTTGCATAAGCATAGAAAAGTATCTCTTTCTGTTGATGCACTCAGTGGCAAGGTGGTCTGATGCCAAAATAGGGATGTGTGTGTCATCTATCACACCTCTGCAGTTCAGGAACTCCATTGCTGTAAAGATATCTATTACATTCTGCACATTGCCAAGAGTCACAGTCTGGCATAGCAGGAGGTTATTAATGGCCCTGTACTCTTGCATCATAATGGCCCTAGTGGTGGATTTCCTTACTCCTTGTTGATTCCTGACAGACCAGTAGCAATCTGGCATAATAAGTTTCCACAGTGCGATCACCACTTCCTTCTCCACTGTCAGTGCAGCTCTGATTTTGGTGTCCCTGAACTGGAGGGCTGGGGAAAGCTCAGCACACACAGATCCAGGCATGTGGCCTTGTGCATCTGAAAGTTCTGCAACCACTGGTCATCATCGCAAACCTGCATTACGATACAATTCCACCCATCAGTGCTTGTTTCTTGGGCCCAGAAGTGGTGCTCCACCATCTGCATCTGTTCCATGAACTCCAACAACTTTGAATTGGTTCTCGCTATGTCCTACAGTGATCTGTTCTCCAAAGATTTGTCATTTCCTACTCATTCACTGTTCTTGCAGCTCTACAAATACTCCAGGATCATGAG
Organism: Eretmochelys imbricata; assembly: GCF_965152235.1. Taxonomy (NCBI): domain Eukaryota; kingdom Metazoa; phylum Chordata; order Testudines; family Cheloniidae; genus Eretmochelys; species Eretmochelys imbricata. The sequence goes on from NC_135572.1 coordinate 150,900,876, forward strand.
CCCTGTGCTTGCAACACTGTACACATTCCATGCTTCTGTCAGAGAAGGCAGACAGAGAGGAGAGCCACATGGGTTTGGGGGATTTTGAAAAATAGAGCAAAAATTATGGGATACAGATACCATTATGGGGTGGAGACAGTTACAAACTGGAAAGTTGACCGCATGGTCCCAATCACCGCTGCACAACTCATTTCATCCCCTAGAGGCATTGCCAGAACTTCCCAAAAGACAGTGTGCCAGACGGTGGTGAGTTGCACAGTGGGATGCCTACCGATGGTGCACCACCCTCTGCTTGAATACAAGTATTGCTGGTCAGTACATGTACCACCAGGTGTGCGTGTGCACAGGTGATGTATTAACTGCAGTGGCAGTATGCTGATGTAACTTGAGTTGACGTAAGTTTGTACGTTAAACATAATTAGGTTAAACATCATTAGTAACAACTATTTGTGTTCTGGAACAAATATTTGTTTAGAGTCTAAGCCATGCATGTAGGGTGTTTTTTTTGGGGGGAGGGTTCGGGTTGGCCTCCCCAAACAGAGGTAAGGTGTGTGTGTGGTGGGGGGGTTATGTAGGGTCATAAGCCACTCCCTCCCCCGATTTCTGTGAACATTGAGATGCCCTGCAGAGCTTCCTCTGCTCTGCCTGCCCGGGGGAGGGGGAGGAATGGGGGATCTTTCCTTCCCACATTGCACCTCCCTCCTGCCAGCATGTTTCAGCTTGCAGAGAATGGAAGGGGCAAGGGGAGCAGCTGTTCTCCTACTCTCAGGGTCCCTGCCTCGGCAGCTGGATGCCGCCTCCTGGGTCCTAGTGCATGCATGAACAACAGTGAGTGCCCAGGGATGGGGGAGGGGAAGAGACAGTAGGAAAGGGGATTGTGGCAGGGGTCAGTGGGGAGAGAAAGGGGGAGGGGATGGGGAAGAGAAGGGGATAGGAGAATGGGTGTGGGGGAAGCAGAGCCCAGCATGTGGCATCCTCTGGGCAGCAGCAGTCCCAGCAGGGAGGTGGCTGCAGCAGCACCAGAGCAGCAACATAATTTCAGCAGCCAGTGCTGATGCCAGAGTGGTCGCTAGCAGCAGCTGGGGCTCCCCTGTTGAGCTAGCCTGTTCCCACCCTCCCAGCACCAGCAGCCCAGGTATCACTCCAGGTTGGGGGGTGGGGAGAACTGGCATCATGTGTGCATGCAGGTACTACGATTGCCTTTCCCCTCCACCAATATAGCAGTCAAACTAAGCCAATGGTCTACACTTGACTTTATAATCATTTAGTTAATCAATATATGTTAAAAATACAATTAAAAACTCAAGCATTGACTTACCCTGAATTTTAAAATACTAATTGCAGCTACTGATGGGTGAACTTCAATAAGGGCCAGAAATTTGGTAGAGGATTTAAGAGCTTGGATGCTTATCATGAGTATTTAAAAGTTTGGAAATCTTGCAAGATCACACCTTCTCCTGAGATTCCTCTACTTCCTGACAGGCCTTTTATGGTCTCTCAGCATTTTTCTTTCTGGGTCTGGATGAAATGAAGGAGTTCAGATGGAGGTAAGAATGAAAACAAAACCAGAAACAAACAGCCAAATTTTCTCAACCTTCAGAAAAGGCTTGGGTAATTCTTATTGTGTTTATACTGCATCACCCATCCTGCATATTAAATACCATTCTTCAATTACCTGAGACACTGAAATTAACATCTTTAAAAACAGTTAGGAGTCTGGTGGCACCTTAAAGACTAACAGATTTATTTGGGCCTAAGCTTTCGTGGGTAAAAAATCCACTGTTGATGCCTCTGAAGAAATGGGTTGTTTAAGGGGCCACCGGACTCCTCGTTGTTTTTGTGGATACAGACTAACACGGCTACCCCTCTGATACTTGGTAACATCTTTAAATCATTTTATAAGTCAAAATAAAGAAATAATCCACCAAGGAAAATACATAAAAGTTTTCCCTTTGATAATTTGACAAAAAGGTTTGTGTAGCTATGTCACAGATTTCATTTCATAGTATTTATTTTATGGCAAGCACTAGAAGGGGCACCATCAGCTCCCAAACACCCCTTACAGCCATTGTTATCAAGAAGTTTGAACCTGTGTAGGGACACCCCATTGGGTGTCAAATCTAATGCCTTAACCACTCAGCCTTCACAGCTGTGAGCCTAAGTATCCCCTGGAGCTGAACATGGCTCTAGGTCTCCTGGGTTTAGGTGCTTCTTCTCTAAAAGACGCTGGCTGGAGTAGATTGAGGAACCCAGACGCTCCCAGGCCACCGGGTTCCAGCTTAGGCCATTGTTTGGGACAGCCAGAAGCAATCCTCCTCAGTCTCTTGCTGTTCCATGGGCTACTTCCTATCTCTGTAGTCTTTTCTTGCTTCATTTCTCCCTCTTTGGAGTGGTGGTTTTGTGTAGCAGCTTCTCACCAGAAATATCCTCTCTCTGAGCAATGACCTTTCTCCTGAGGAGTTTCATCCTCTGACTGAGGTCAATAACCTTTTATGAAGCCGTAAATAAGAAAGGTAACCATTCATATCACTGTTGTTACCACTGTTACTTTGTACAAGATTTATAGAAATTGTGTATGCCATGTAAGGTATCAATGGAAAAGTTATGACTTGCTACGTAGGATTATCCTGTTTGTATGTATGTATGTTTCATCTTTGTATCTGAAGTTATGAAAATTGGCTATGTACTTGTATTTTAAACATGTGTTGTATATTCCTGGGTGACACCCCCAGATAGATTTACACCAGGGCTAACCAGCTATGTATTGATGGCCATGCAGCAGCAGGCTCTGTCCCCCCACCACAGGGCTTCAGGTTTTGGACCTGGGCCCACCCCCCACAACCATGTTGCCCCTGGCCCCCTACTGCCTCCTCCTGCCCCCATCTGTGCATCAGGACCCCAGGCTCCAGCCCCAGACTCAACCCTGCACTCCCCAATTACCCTGACGCCTGCTGCCTCCTCCACCCCCCCTTTAAAAACCAGCAGTCTATTCCCTCACTGCCACAAACCTGATAAGGACTTTGCAACCATTTGTAATGCTTCTTTTCTTTTATTAATAAATCTTTAGTTAGTTTACGAAGGATTGTCTGACAGCATGGTACTTGGGTAAGATCTGAGATACATATTGACCTGGGGGTAAGTGTCTGATCCTTTGGAATTAGTAGAACCTTACACATGGTGAATTGGGGTTTCAGTAACCTCTCACTATAGTAGATCTGTTTGTCTGGATGGGAGCTAAGAGCTGGAATGCCTAAAGGGGACTGTGTTTGGCTTCTGGTTAACCAGTGTGTTTAATAGAAGCTTTTTTTGTTACTGACTTGGTGAATCCAGTTATACAATAAATCACCAGTTCTGGAGAATTGTCTGATTCTTGTAGTCTTCCCTGAGAGTGGCATTCTCAGGGTGGCCTATCTCAGGCACCCAGTCATATATGCCCAATTACTTCTCTGCCCAATTAACTGTCTCGCAGTTACTCAATGTGTTAACTACTCCCAGGTGACACTGAGCTGCCTCATTTCCCCTTCTGGAGCCTGTCAGAGATAGGCTGGACCCCTGACTCCTTCAGAAGGCCAGCTACCCTCTGACACAACCCCTTCACCTACATAGAATCACACTGCATTAATAGAAAATGAGGCTATTGGTACTAAAAATAAAGAGGAAATTCCTTCCCCCTCTTTCATAACTATATTCTAGACTACATACAATTCTTTGTTAAAGCAATTTTAGAAACTTGTTCTTCATCTGAGAATTAGTTTCATAATCAGTTAAAATTAAACTCAGCACTCCTAATATAGTAAGCGTACACACACACACACACACACACAAATAAATATAAAAGGAGTACTAGTGGCACCTTAGAGACTAACCAATTTATTTGAGTATAAGCTTTCGTGAGCTACAGCTCACTTCATCGGATGCATTCCGATGAAGTGAGCTGTAGCTCACGAAAGGTTATGCTCAAATAAATTGGTTAGTCTCTAAGGTGCCACTAGTACTCCTTTTCTTTTTGCGAATACAGACTAACACGTCTGTTACTCTGAAACAAATAAATATATTTACTGATAAATATATACCAAATTGGTAACTAACCTACCTTTGGGGAACTCAAATGCTGGCACAAGCATAATAAAACTATGTAACTGGCTTTCTCGTAATACTGTTTTTGTGATGGAATTGAATTAAAATTTATTCTGAATATGGTGAGCAAGGGCTTTTTTCCTGAACAAACCTTTGCTGTTACAGTCTTTGTAACATTTGAGATTTGTTAGAAGCTATAAATATAAGTGAATGCTTTCTTTAGATATGATTTTACCATACTTAATTCTAGAAAATATATGTATATATGGAGCCTTTAATAAAGAGGCCTATAACCAACCGGCAGTAAACAAAAGTTAAAGTCTAAGATGACATTTTTATTGTACAGGGATATATTATTTACTAAAAAAACCCTTATATTATGGAGCTACATAATACAAAAGTAAACCCATAGTTATGGCTCTCAGCCTCAAATGTACAAAGATGCCTAACATTGCTCCATGCAATAGTCTCAGACACTCTTATGCAGTGATGCCTTCTTGCAGTTTCATAGCTGCCATTAGGCATGTTTAGGCTTAGACATCTAGTATTTGCAATTTGTGCCGATGGATGAGGTACAAAAAGTAGCTGAGATAAATATTTGTAATTGGATTGTGATTCCATTACCACCCTCATACCCTAAATTCTTGAAAATCCTTTGTGTGAAATTTGTCATGTGTGGTCTTCAGCCTGATGGTTTGTGCTATTTTTCTTAAAATTAGAGCTCAACCCAAGATATTCAGTTTGAATATGGATCCAAACTATCCCCCGAAATTAAGGGGTTTAAATCAGATTAAGCTGGTTTTGCTACTCTTTATTTACAGTAAACTACTCCACATAATATTACTGTTCTGGCTTAAGAGAAAATATTATTACATCCAAACTGTCCCCATCCCCTTTCCTGACCCCCTTCTCTTTAGTGTTGGTTTTAGTAGTTACATGACACAACTGGAAGCAAATTGCATGGGTAATAGTGTTGCACGCACCAGAATGCAGTGTCCTTCAAATCATACAAATCTCAAATGGATGAGAAAATGGAAGAAAGGCATCTTGTCATCTTTCCAATACTATCTAATAGATATGGGTGTGAGGGTAGAGTGGAATGAGAGTTCAAATACCTTTAAGATGGCTTTAAAAGAGTCCAAGAAATTTTGGTGGCCACTTTCCAGAACCCCTCGGCTCTGAGGTGCATGAAACTGGAAATGAATATCAGACCTCATAGTCAGAGTCATGGAAGATATTTTTGTATGGTACATAATTTATTTGTCAAGGTAAATGAATTACTCCAAGTAGTCAATATGCTCACCAAAAACTCCCCCCACACACACACACACACCCCACCCCAAGTCAATAACAAAATTCCCAGCGACTTCAATGGGTCATCACATTTTCAGAATCCTTCTTACTTCATTATTTTTAACAAAATATTTTGCACACATTCATTAGAGAGTATGACATGCATTGCAGGAACTATAGTTTATCTTTTTTTTTTTTTTGGTGTATAGGTGTCTATATATGACTTGACTATATAGATAATACCATGTTCTTCATGGCAGGGACTGTGTCTGACTGTAAAACAGCTTCTTTTTGAGCACTACTGCAATGGAAAATAAATAAATACTAAATTGATATTTAAAAATCAGAGTTATTTGGATTTTTTAAAGAGTTCTTGAAATGTGTTTAAAACCACAAAAAATATTTTCTATTTTACTCATCAGCACAATGGATTTTCATCAAACTTTACAAAACTTAAAAAAAAAAAAAAAACTTCAAGACACCCAGCATGAGATAAATCTGCTCTCCCGGGGGGACGGGGAGTGGAAGGAAAGCAGCTGTGTGACTGAAAGTGAGTTTTAGAAAGGAACGCCTTGCTTAAACTTAACTCTAGCTTCATGGCCTAGCGCCTTAATCTTGCAAACATTTATGCAAACATTTACTTACTTAACTTTACACGAGAGTAATCCCATAAAATGTAAATAAATAATAGTGCTGAATTTATATAGCGAGGCATTGTCCAGACAAGTAAAGAGACACATTTACTGTTCTGAGGAGCATACAGTCTGAACAAATAACGTATAGGCATTCTGATACCATGGTGAGGAGTGTGGTACAAATCTTTACTGTAAATAAAGGGATGCCATAAAAAGAAAATGATCAAGCACTTCTATTAAGCACATCATTCTTGGTTACATATGCCTATTTTTATTACTTTGTTAACATTTGTTTGAGGGGAGAACTATGGGTTACAGGTCTTGTGGAAAAAGGGAGGTTGTTGGAGGACTGACTTGAAGGAGTAGTGTATGGAATCATATGTAGGTGAAGGAGTTTTCCGAGCAAGAAGATGTATGTGAGGCGGAGGGGGGAGGGGATGTGTGGCTAAATGCAGAGATGAGAGAAAGATTTGAAAGGTTGGTAGTTTTGGCAGATTGAAGAAGGCTAAGGAGTGTGTGATGTCCTGCTCAGGACACCCAGAACTGTGAGCCACTGTGTTACCACTCTGCCTCAGGAAAAGTGAGCTTTGCCACTGATAAGCTGCATGTCAGTTCCCTGACAAGCCAGCTTGTCTACTTTGCAAGCAAGCTCTTCAGGATGCAGGCTGTCCAAACATTGCCTTGCAGGTACTTATCAGTGAACCCCTGCACTGCCAGTCCCTCTCACTGGATACTCACAGAAGTTATTAAGTTTGCGGCCTCTGAAGAGGGGGTGAATATGACAGCCTGTTAGGTTGGCTGAAGACCCTTCCTCCACTTTAATATGCAGCACTGATATGATTCTGTAATAAAACAAGAATACATTTATTAACAAAGAACAGAGATTTACATGACACAAAGTAAGAATAAAGGACCGGTATGGTTATAAACAAAACAAAACATGCTTTCTAGTGACTAAAACTTAATTTTTGCATGTTACAATCTTTCTCTAAGCAGGTTTCTCACTTAATCGTTTTGAGCAGCTCTTGCCTTTCAGGCCAAGAGGATCAGCTTTCATAGGCTCAAATGGTTCTGTCGCCTTATGTCTTTTTTGCTCCCCTTATATTACTCAAAGTTCATAATCTCCACCTTAAGAGCCAGGAAGTCTTCCTGGGGTGCACACTCTGTCCCCTCAGCATGATTGTTAAATGGTCTTCTTCCTCACTCATATGGTTTTATTTACCTTATATGTAAATGTATTTTCATTATTCTCTGCTTGTAACCAAGCCGAACAGACAGATAAATACACATTCCTTTGTCTAGGGCAGGCCAGTTTTCTGTTCTGCCTCCCAAACCCATTTTAAGAACATATTTCCAGCACATGCCTATAACTCATTATGCACAGCTGGTACATTCCATACAATGTGATGATTTTGGGGACCAGTGTGTCACTAGTTTACTTTTGGTACCTTGTAGAACACCTTCAGGATATATATTATGAGAACAAAGTGTTGGGGCAATGAGTATGTCAAGCTTGATGTGAATTACAGTATGGTGGGCCCTGGGCCTTGTTGGCACTCTTAGCAAAAGCCAAGAACTGCTGTGGAGAGAGAACTATAGTCTCTCCAGGTGGCACCCTTCCAGAATAGGCCTAAGGCAAAATTACTGAGAATTTGTTTCGGGTATTTTGTCCTGTCATGGACTATGCTGTAAAGTATTTGTTTTGTGGATGAAGTAGGACTTCATTTTCCTGTGAAGGTAGTAAGGAACTTTCAACAAGCACTAAGTTAACATTAGACATTTATATGACAAAACGTATTTTTAAAATGACACTTTATTAAGGACTTTCTTATTACTGTGAACCTCAAGTATGTCTATAGAGAGGCCTGTCAACCATGAAGCAATAGCACTGATAAATTGGTTTGATTGCACAGGGATTACCACCAAAATGTATTAAATAATTACTTTTAGATTGAAGGACTAATGATTAAAAAAAGATGCTGGAGGTTAGAAAGAAGACTTGGATCTTTCCTTGAAACAGAAGTGAAAGAATGGCGCAGTAAGAGGTCATGCTTTTCTAGTGGAACTCTTTAATTACCTGCAGGGTTGAAAGGAAGCTTTTAGCCAGACCCAGTCCTGATTAACATATATTAACAAGTCTCTCTCCCTTATGTTCAGTTACTTTTACTCTTAACATTGCAGATAGTGTAAAAACCTCTGCATAGGTTTAATTGTTTTGAATACAAAATATACAGCCTCTTACATGTGAGTACACTCTCCATGTGTATATCCCAAAAGTGTATAAATCAATAATTTGCTTGCTATGCTACATACAATTTCTTAAATTTGAAAAATAAATGGAGAACCCTGGCTTCAGATGTACTAGACAGGGATGCATAATATGCATCTTAGATGCACAATGCTGGTATTGTAATGTACAAATCATAGATCATTTTTACATATGGTTTGCTCACCAAATCCTGATATTTTAACAATTAAAGACATACCTAACACAAGTGACTGGACTATTCATATACATAAATTTAGGCAGATGTGTAAGTGTTTGTTGTGTAAGGGCCCACTGGGAGACTTTTGCACATTCAATATTACATACTGTCTGAAAAATTATTTCCCAGGGTTTCATGTTAAGCATTCAGGGGACCTGATCTCTCAAGATACAATCATCTATCTCAATATTTCTATTTACATTATTTCTGAAATTCCTGTGATGACTCACTAGCAGTTTGAAATTATGTAACAATTATTATTAGCAAACATTTATATTCTATTATATAACATCCTTTTGGGATGGAGGCCCCATTTTTCTGTGTCCTGTATAAACACAGGCCACGATCTTGCAACTGACTCCTGTGGAGCTCTGTTTGGGCACCAATATCTTCTAGCCCAGCTCTCTTTACAGAATTATTGCTTTAGATAAGAAACCACCCTTGCTCTAACGGGATTAAAACTAAAGGATATGGGGCTCAGCACCTATTCTGTTATGTTGTGTATTGTTTTGTGTAAGCATTGCTGAAGAATCAAAGAAAATATAATGGACAACTCAAGATCCTTCCTGTGATATGCTGATCTTCTCTAATTCAGAAAGATTGGTGTTGCTTTTCAGAGACAATAAACAGCTTTAATTAAAATGTAATTGTTGTATTACCGTCCCCCCTCCCCACACACATACTGTTGATAATGGTGGGGGGAACAATTTAAAGCAGCCATTTTCAAACTTTTTGATCTGAAACCTTCCTTTGAGTTACAATTTTTGGTTGCATCCCCCCTAACCCAGACAAAAAGAGCTGAGTCGGGGATGGAAATGGCACTCCCTCCCAAACTTCACCACGCCAAGCTGAAGCCTCAGCCACCTGGCGTCAGAGCTCAACCCCCCAAACGTTACTCTGCAACCCCCCTGGGGGACATACCCCACAGTCTGGAAACCTCTGATTTAAAGTTCAGGTGTAGTAGGGTTCAGGGCACAGCATATAAACTCTGGCAGAAATCTGGGAGGGCATGTGACCCCCACATGACCCTGTCACAGGGTAGGTACACCCTGTCATGGGGTGTTGGGTCACGTGTGGTCAAAAGAAAGGGCATAGGCCTTACCACAGCCATTACGTTCCATGCTGATGACCCTTACTATAAAATATGGTAGTATTGCCTAGTGACTGGAATCAATAAAGCAGCCCTTCCACTTAGGGCGTGGTGCCCTAAAGGCTAGAATCACTTCAGCAGCCTGCCCAAACTGAGTTGGGCTGCTTCTTTTTATACTCTGCCTCCAGGCTGAGCATGCCCAGCAGACTCGGAGGGGCAGGCCTTCCTCAGCCTGCAAATCACAGTTAACACTTTCAGGGCTGGTGCGGGATAGGTACACCCCATCACACACCCCAAATGTCGCCTCTGGTACTAAGATATAGTGAAAATAATTATACTTTTACTATCAAAGATAAAGATTTAAGAGCTACTGAGTAAGAATAATGGAAACAGAAATGGATACATATAAAACAAGAAGTATAACATACTTGAGTCTGAACTTAACTTTAACAAGGTAAAATCCTTGTCTAAAGTAGTTTCTCACCTAAAGCAACCTCCCAGGATCACCAACATGGTTGGGATCCACTTTTCTTGAATACAAAAAGCACTCCTTCAGTGATGGATAAAGATGTGTCCTTTTTATATTCCAAAAGTTCATTGTTCCATACCCAAAATTTGGGTAACCCCCATGGTTTTGTCTCTGGTGTCTTCCCACCCCTGGTTACTCCTTACACAGATGTGGCTTCCATTGTCTTGGCTTACAGTGCTTAAGTCCCATAGCTGACAGCAAAACAGGTGAATGAACTTCCTGTGATTCAAAACCTGTTTGTCAATGCTGACTTGATTTAGACGTATCTTTTGTACATATACACAACTTCTTAAATATCATCTGCACATATATTTGTTCTGTGATTATGACGATCAGTGTGCTCCTAGCTTTCATTTAAGATCTCACATTCTTTATAGATAAATACTGACAGCAAGGTGCTGTGTGTCGTGAGTTTGTCAGGGCTGTCAGACAAGCACTTACAGAGCAGTGAACCCTTTTGGCACTGAGGGGTTCTTCGGGTCACACAGATGTCCCAAGGTAGTTCCTCCTAGACCTTATATGGGGGACCAGAGGGAAGAAGGCAGGCCCTGATATCTGTGTTGTAAGTTAATTAATGTATTTTAATATTCATATGGCTTCTTTCCTGGTGTCAGTAAAATTTGTCAAGTGACAGGGAAGTAGAATCAGGGATACTGCAGCTATAACCAAATAATGGTGACAGGAAAACAACAGTTGGGCAGCTGCTACCAGTTTATACCTTCTTCACTCCGCACTACAGGGTGTTAATAGAATATGTAGCTGTACACTTGGACTTGTTAATCTTTTACGCCTCATGTAGTTCAGCCTGTCAATGTCAGCTCATGTATTTCATCATTATGGTTGCAAAAACAAAGATTCACTATAGGAATGTGAAGGAAGAAAATAAAACAATTCAGAGAAATGGAAGATTTACATCTTGTAGGGTGTTAACAGCTGACCTAAGTAGGATGAATTCATTAAAACTGTAACCAATACAACTTTTATAACAGTCAGTACACTTCACCACAACCTTACCGCCATCAACTATATGGCCTCAGCTGTATTGTATTCTATTTTCTTGATCATCTGATATCCCTTTCACTATTTTTTAAGTTGTATTGTCAACAATTCTCTTTACTGTTAGAAGGTAAAAATTAGCAATAAGGACTCCATTCCTAAAAACACTTTTATAGTTGAGTAACCATAAGCATATGCACAGTCCCTTCAAGTTTCTTGAACTACCTAAATGCATGAGTGTTTGCAGAATCAAGGTCTGTTTTTGAAGGGCTGTACTGTATCAAATACACCCATCGGAAGACAGTTTTCCTCAATGTTTACTTATTTATTTTATTTTTATTCTGTCCACTGATAAAACAAGGCCTTGATCCTGCAAAGTCTTAATCACATGCTTAACCTTACATGTGGTGAATAGTTCCATTAAAATCAATTAGACTATTCACAGTGCATAAATAAATACAGCACATGCATCAATGAGTCTTTGAACGCCCAAGCTAACAATAGCTGTATGCATAAAGCTGCCAATGAGACCTGAAATATCATTATGCCTCATATTTTACATTATAATTATTAGAGATCATTGTCAAACAATTTCCATAACAGGGGAATTCCAACATTTCAATTTTTCTTTTGTCCCAAATGGTTTTGATAACATTGAAACATAATATAAAATACAATATTAAGATTAATGATAGTAATATAGAATATAACAGTCAATACAAAATATTTCAGCATCAGAAAAATGAAAAAAGTCAAAATGAATTTTGAATTTTCCTTCAAAAATTAAGTGAAAAATCAACACATTCCACAAAATATTTACATTTAATCAAAATAGCATTTTCCAACAGAAAACTGTTTTGTGGAAAATTGTTGATCAGTTTTAATAATTTATATTTACAAAGTCAATAAAAAGCATTAACACAAATTATATATTATGATGAGAAAATAATTTAAATGGTAAATAATGTATTCGTAAATGAATCCATCAATGTACTTCATAACGGGCTATGAAAATTAAAAAAAAAAAAAACACAAAAAAGAATGAAGAGAAAGATGAGAACAGGGAGAAAGCAAGTTCCAGATTCACAGCTGGTGAAGACTTGAGGCCCAGATCCTGCAAACATTTAATAATGTGCTTATATTTATGCACTGTGGGCAGTTCCACTTCAGTCAACAGACTGACTCCCAGAGCCAGATCCTCAGCTTGTATAAATTGGTACAACTCCATTCAAGTCAATGCAGCTACTATGATTTACCCTGGTTGTGCATAAGTCTTTGCAGGGGTTGAGGCCTTAGGCTGCAGTACTATAAAAGTTACGCCTTCAATGCTGCCCCCAAGGATATAACAAAAGCCCTCCCCCATCAAAGGGAGATGGTAGCAGTCCAAAGTGAAAAATACAAACCAATCCATTTATTTGGAAGAGGGATGTCATTCTGATCAAATAAGGGCTCAGTTCTGTAATCTTTCACTCATCTGAGTAATCCATCGTCAAACAATTTGTCCTACTTATTTAGATGCAGCTCTTGAACAAGCAGGGACCACTCACATTAATGAAGGTAAGTGGGATGTAACTTGAAGTTGGAGCAAGGTGAAAGTTACAACTCACTGGATAAGTTTTCAAATTCTAAATCTGCATGGAGTACAAGAAAGGAAACTGATCCAATAGCAAAGTGACTTCTACTCTATGTTGAGCAGTATGACCACTGTTAAAAGGCCAGGAATAAGACCCAAACATATGCATGCACGCATTAATTTAGTTGCATAAGATAAAAGGATTTTAACTGAATTAAGATGAAAGAGCAAAGAACAAAATTAATTTGATATTTCTGGGGGATGAAATGCATTTAAAATGTTTTTAACATATTAATCTCACATTTTGCTTGCTCCTAAAGCATTAGACTCACTGGTTGAAATAATTAAAAACACATTTATTGTTTCCTGTCCTCTGTAGCAGGATGAGAATTGTTGCTGCAAGGAATCTTTTTTAATTATCAAGATAAGAATAATGCAAATAACATTTATAAAAACCTACGTTAATGCAATATTAAATGCCAACAAAACATTCACAAGTCCGGAAATAAAAAGTTAGGGAGCTCTTTGGCACATTAACTTTGTCCATATTATACGTAATGTAGGTATTAGGGTAGACATTTAATGGATACTTTAATGATCAAAACATATGTGGCCAAGTTAGTGTTAGAATGAAACCTTTTAACATTTTCATTTTCTGATTTTGGCCCACGCAAGGAACTCTTGGTCGGTGGAAACCCACACTCAGAAGGAGACCCATCAAAGTTAATGGGGATGTGCATGAGTACAGGGGTGCACCAGCATGGAACTTGTTACAGGATTGAGGGCTTTGTTTGTTTTTAACCTAATTATTGTTCTTTCCTGCATTATAGCCCTGTTTCAGTAAGGGCCTTAATTTTTGTAAATAGTTTTCGTAGATTTTGAACTCAAACTGAAGATACACAAATATTGTACCTGTCCATGAAACTGGAGCATTGTATTTTACAGAACTTCATAGAGTCCTAGTCAATATATATCTTAATATTTAGAGAAAATATGTATTACACATGTACAAAACTTAATTTTAATAAATTTAAACATTTCTTTTAAACTCAAATATTATTTCTCTTTGGTATCTAGCCACATAGGAAGTTGTAAGTCCAGCTGGTTTTGAATTATCCATTAAAAAACAAAAAGATCTTTAAAATTACACATGGTATGTCTACAGTGCAATAAAAATCCCAGAACTGGACCACAGTCAGCTGACTCAGGCTCGCCGGGCACAGGCTGTGAAGCTATACAACTTCAGTGTAGACATTCAGACTTGGGCTGGAGCCTGGGCTCTGGGACCACACAAGTAGGCGGGCCCCACAGCCTGGGCTCCAGTCCAAACCCAGATGTCTATGCTGCAGTTTCATAGTTCCACGAGCCCAAATCAGCTGCCGTGGGTCAGTCTTGGGTGTTTTATTGCAGAGTAGATGTTTCAACCCGCACATTCCCCATCCCCCCCCTCCCCCCCCCCACACACACACAGTTCTCAGATTATTTAAAAATACCTCAAGGGATTTTCTTCCAAGTTTAAAAAAGAAATCTTTAGTTTGAGACAGACTATGAAAAATGGCGATTTTTTCACAAAGCTGTGAGGAAACAAATACAGGAGGTTTATACTGAAAGTCATCTTGCAGCCTTAACCATAGCACTTAATATTATGTGGAATGGTGTGACACCTTCTTACATTTTCTCCTGAGGATCAAAGCTTACTTTTTGTAGCGGAAGTATATCTACAATAGGATAATGCTATTCCGTAAAAGCATTGTAAGTCTGACTTGAGCTCCTGACAGATGACCTATAAAACACCTCATTCTTATGTCATGCTTTTCATCAGTTAATTGCAAAGCACTTCACAAAGGAGGTCACTATCATTATCCCCATTTTACAGTTGGGGAAGCTGAAGCACAGAGAGGTGAAGTGACTTGCCCAAGGTATGTGGCAAGCCACTGGCAGAGCTAAGCCTAGAACTCAAGTCTCAGTCCCCGTCTAGTGCTTTATCCTCTAGGCCAAACTGCCTCCCCCTTGACTTCAGCGCTGCAAGATCAGGCTCTAGAAGAGTAATGTCCATTTACGATAGTTACAAACCTCACGGATTTGCTTGTGACTGTCCCAGATAAATAAACTTTAACAAAGTCAGCAAGAGTGAGACAGGTGGACGACTTGTTTTTTTGGGACAATTGGGTGACTTTCACCTCTGGCTGTTCCAGGTAAACACCTGATTAAAGTTTCTTACAAAATAGGTTGACTGTAAATTATGAATAAGTTAGTGGAAGGGCCTCTCAACTCACAGATCAGGGCTATTAAAATTTCTTTGCTATAATCAATTTCAATTAGCTTTGCCTTGTGTCATCGCATATGCAAGGTATGTGTACACTGACTGATGAACACACATCCTCTCCTGTTAGTGCTTCCTTGTCTTGTGTAAATTGATTCTAATAATTCAACAGCTGACAAAGGAGGAAGAGAAGAGGGGCGTAAAACAATTAGCAGAATACTGACAGATAAAAGAAAGTGCTGTTCACTATGTATTATTTTATTCCCCAAGCAACTTCTTTGCAATTCACACCCCGTGTCTAGCATGAGGATGGAACTTGGATAGTCTATTCATTATCTGAAAGGTTATTATGGTTGGTGATCTTATTAATCAGACTCTGACCAGGAAAGAAAGTAAGGAAAATCATCCACTGCAATTCAGAAAACTACTGCTGCAGCGGACAACCTAGGCAAAGTGATTTGAACAAGAAGGTCAGCTAATCTAATTGGTAATAGTCTCATTACCTTGGAACTGCATATTAAGTACCTGAGGCAGTTGGTCTTCTTCATAACGTTTTCATTACACAAAGATCCCAATCATTTGGGAAGGTGACAAGGTTATAGTATTAATAATACTATGAAATGGAAGCATTTTGAACTGGCAATCAATATTTATTATTAAAAGTGTTTATGGAAAAGGCAAGGATGTACTAGTTCAGAGTATACAGTTGTCATTTATTAAAGAATGTATATATGTGTATTTAATGTAAACCACTACATTAATGTAATGTTAACATTTCAGTTAAAATAAGAACATTTATTCAAGGTCAAAGGTAGGTAAGTGGTGTTATTCCCATTTTAGCAAGGGAAAATTGAGGTGCGAAGAGGTTACATAGCTTGCTCAAAGTCACACAATTACATTTCCTGTGTGAGCTTGGCTATATTGAGTTTCTATATATTTATGGCATACATTTTAAAACACAAGCATTGTGTTAACTATACAATAAATAGGGGAAACAGAAAAAGAAAATGTGCAATACTGGGGAGTTAACATTGCCCTTGGAACTTTAATTTTAGCATTATTTTTGTAACTTCAATTTAATGTTGTTTATATGCAACACACCACAGATATTAACCAAATGGAAAGATTAAAAATAATTGACACACACTGACAAGGTAAAGGTGAAGGAGGGGGTGTATAGATCAGTACGTCTGGTACGTGGAAAAAGCTTTTTATATACTGCCCAGTTTATGCACATTTTCAAGCAGCATGGAGTGACTTGACACAGCTGGTTTTATTCTGTCTGATTTACAGCTTCTCCATGATGCCCTTAGCATTAGCATTGGAAAAGTCCTGCTTGGGTCAAGAGAAAGAATGAATCATAGTCCCCTGCAAACACTTATTTGCATTATAGAACTACCAGACAATTGAGCATGATTGGCAGTTTCTGCTCAAAAGAGGCACCAGAGCTGGAATAGCAGGTGTGTTGCAGGTCAGAACACAGGATCATTGTCAGAGCTGCTGTATTTAGGGAAACTAACACAGCATTTGCAAGCCAGGAATGCCTGAGTTCTAATCACTTTCTCTGACGCAGACTCCCTTTGTGGGTTTGGTCAAGTCACAACCTCTCTCCCTTAAATTTCCCCCTCAAGATAGTGGGGGTAGTACTACTTGCATGCTTACCTCAAATGTGGTGTTCTAAGGGTTAATTCACTACCCCATTCAAAGGGCTTTGAATTTTAAAAAGTGCTAATCATAGTTATTACAGTAAATACCACTCTTTGGCCCAAGTGTTCAGTCCACTTTCATGAGCAGGGGAATATAAAAATAGCAGAATTCTGTTGGAGAGGCTGAGAGAGCCATAGAAAATGGAAGCAACAGCAGCTTTTACAGCATGCTTCCAGTTTCCCCACAACCTCTGAAAACTGCTCCACAAAATATACTATGAATTGGGCAGCTGCAGAGGAAAGTTACTTTATGTGGCCAGTCCTCCACCCCCCTGAAGGCTCCTGCAAGACAACCAAATCCACATGAATGCCATAAAACCCACAGCAAACCAAAGCCAGTCACTATGGAGACATAAGAGGCCTCATCTCTCCACTCACCCCTCATGCCTCTTCAGATGCCTAAGTCAGGCTCTAAATGCAAAGGAAGAAGGAAAATTCTGCTCTACTCAATTGCCATCTCTAGCCTGGTACTGTAACTTCCTGCTGTTGCCCTTCCCACTGTCTCCTCTAATAACAAATCTTCATTTCAGTAATCAGATCGTTAATTAGCTTCCCCACAATATGCTAGGTGGCATAGTCTGCTTAAATTTCAAAAACAACCAATCATAATGGTTTGAGCAAGGGTGTACTGAGCTATAAAGAAGAGGCTGCACACCAATTAAATTCTCCTCTAATGTACTGCAGCACAAGGCAAAGCAGTGTTTATCTTGAAGGCAATGTTTTAGTAACTGTAGTAGGGCAAGTATCAGGGGATAGCCGTGTTAGTCTATATCCACAAAAACAACAAGGAGTCCGGTGGCACCTTAAAGACTAACAAATTTATTTGAGCATAGGCATTTGTGGGTAAAAACCCCACTTCTTCAGATGCATGGAGTGAAAATTACAGATGCAGACATAAATATACTGCCCCACTCCTGGAGAAGAGGGGTTAAAAGCAGCCCTGGAGAGGGCTGCAGCAGAGAAGGATAGGCTGATTGGGGAAACAGCCACAGCTGGGCCACATCCCAACCAGGCCACACCTGGCCCTGTTATAAGGGCTCAGGGAGGAGCTGGGTCACTCTTTCTCCAGCTTTGGAAGGAGAAGGACCTAGCTGACTGAGAGAAAAGGGTACCTGAAGTGGAGCAGGGCTGCGGAAAGGCAAGAGGGGCTGGGAAGTTCCAGCCTGGCAACTCTACAGGCCTTGTTACAGGCCCAAGAATGGTACTGGGGGCTGCAGAGGGGCAGTCCATGGATAGGCAAAGGCAGTAGGTCCTGCTCCCTTGCTGATGATGAGTGGCCATTACAGACTCCACTCTACCCCACTGAAGGGGGCTAGATGATGACTGGCAATAGCCACTGAGGCAAGGTGGGTTTAGAGGGTTTGGGGTTCCCCTGAGAGGGGAGACCTAGAGTGGGTACTGCGGGGATTTGTTATTACAGCAAAGAGTGCTTCATAGGGGACTCTACCAGCCTCCCCTCCCCACCCTCTTTCCTATCAGTCCAGCTCTGGATACATTGAAAAAATCTCATTATTACATAAACATACATTTGTCATCAGCCTTTCTGTCAAACAATCTGACCTAGGGTTGTCAGGTTTTTGACTGGAATGCCAAAAAGGGACCCTAGTGGCTCTGGTCAGCACTACTGACAGGGCCATTTAAAGTCTGGTTAGCATCACAGTGGGGCTAAGGCAGGCTCCCTGCCTGCTGTGGTTCTGTATGGCTCCAGGAAGCAGCAGCCTATCCCCTTTTTGGCACCTATGCCTAGGGGAAGCCAGGGGGCTCCACATGCTGTCCCTCCCTCAAATGCCAGCTCTGCAGCTCCTATTGGCCACAAACCCTCTAAACCCACCTTGCCTCAGTGGCTACTGCCAATCATCATCTAGCACCCACTCAGGGGGTTAGAGTGGAGTCTGTAATGACCACTCATCAGCAAGGGAGCAGGACCTGCTGCCTTTGCCTATCCATGGACTGCCCCTCTGCAGCCCCCAGTACCTTTCTTGGGCCTGTAACGAGGCCTGCAGAGTTGCCAGGCTGGAGCTTCCCAGCCCCTCTTGCCTTTCCGCAGCCCTGCTCCACTTCAGGTACCCTTTTCTCTCAGTCAGCTAG
Organism: Eretmochelys imbricata; assembly: GCF_965152235.1. Taxonomy (NCBI): domain Eukaryota; kingdom Metazoa; phylum Chordata; order Testudines; family Cheloniidae; genus Eretmochelys; species Eretmochelys imbricata. The sequence goes on from NC_135572.1 coordinate 150,919,612, forward strand.
GTCCTTTTCCTTCCAAAGCTGGAGAAAGAGTGACCCAGCTCCTCCCTGAGCCCTTATAACAGGGCCAGGTGTGGCCTGATTGGGATGTGGCCCAGCTGTGGCTGTTTCCCCAATCAGCCTATCCTTTTTCTCTGCTGCAGCCCTCTCCAGGGCTGCTTTTAACCCCTCTTCTCCAGGAGTGGGGCAGTATATTTATGTCTGCATCTGTAATTTTCACTCCATGCATCTGAAGAAGTGGGGGTTTTTATCCACAAATGCTTATGCTCAAATAAATCTGTTAGTCTTTAAGGTGCCACCGGACTCCTTGTTGTTTTTGTGGATATAGACTAACACAGCTATCCCCTGATACTTGCCCTACAACAGTTACTAAAACATTGCCTTCAAGATAAACACTGCTTTGCCTTGTGCTGCAGTACATTGGAGGAGAATTTAATTGGTGTGCAGCCTCTTTTTTTATAGCTCAGTACACTCTTGCTCAAACCATTATGATTGGTTGTTTTTGAAATTTAAGCAGACAATGCCACCTAACATACTGTGGGGAAGCTAATTAATGATCTGATTACTGAAATGAAGATTTGTTATTAGATCAAGGAAACCAGGATTTCATAGTCATGAATTCAGACTATTTTTCAGTTTCAGTTTATTAACAGATGCACATCAAAAGATAAGTCATGCTGTACTCCTAGCCAAAAGAAAGATTTGTTAAGTGAATGCGTGAGTAGACTCCTACTTTTATCCATTACCATCTTGGTTACATACAACAGAACAAGGATGCCCTTGTTTTTGAAAACTTGTCTTCCTCTAAGCTTTCAGTTTCAAACCCCAGAGAAGGGACTATGGGGAAAAAAAACCTGGTGAGGATCTTCTTGCAGTTTTACTGTAACTATTCCCAGTGAAGAGAGGCCTGCATTCATTCTCCTTTAAGTGAGCCACAGTTCTGCCTCCAAGCCTTGCACAAACCTTGGGGTCTGAAGGATCGGCCATTGGCCCTGTGACTCTACATAGGCTCTGGGGTCTTCTATCCACACACCTCAATTTCCTGAAAATGTTGCATTTAATTTGTACTACTAAGATCCCATTTTTCCCCAGGAGGGCTCCACTGAAGTTGTAATACAACCCTAAACTGTATTACCTTTTCTGAGTAATCTCTGGGCTGGTTTGGGGGATCGGGAAGGGGGGGACAGGTAATGACGCTGCCAGACACCTCCCAAACTAGGACCCCTCATTCTGCACCCTCTACATGGAGGGACCTGAGGTGCCTTTCTGAAGGGACAAGGGAGTTCTGAGCATAGCTATCTCCCTCTGTGCACAGAGCATCTGGGCTGACCTGGGGTATTACAATTTGTTTGTTCTTTATTGAGCACTGACCAAGTATTTGACTATTTGCAAACAAGATGGATGATATGACTGTATTATGTGACGTTGCAGCCTACTTATGGTGGGTTAGCACAAGCAGGCAGAGACCTCAGAATAATGATGCAGACATGACCTCAGTAAACAGAAGTACTTGCACTTATTACTGGAAGAGGGTACTGGAGTAACAACCTAACTGCTGCTGACACTGCTCTTACTGAAGAGTTTTCCCTTCTCTCAGATGCAGGGAGCACAGCCACACTTCCTTTCAAAATTACATTCTGAGACAGGAGTCCTACCCTCTAGGAGGAGTCACACCCTTTAGGGGCTGTCCATGTGTAAGTCAAATCACACCCACTAAGCCAGCCAACACAATAACTTTGTTATATTACATGTGAGAGCACATCTGCTCTTAGTTTTACCATATACATTAGTATTTATTTTTCTACTATGATTAGGTACAGATAACCTCATCAAAATGCAGGATTCATTGTTCTAAGGCAGTGGTTTTCCACCTCTGCTCCGGAGATCCTTGGGGTCTGAAGACTATGTCTAAGATTTCCAAAGGGGTCAGCACCTATATTCAAAATTTGTTAGAGGTCTGCAAATGAAAGGTTGAAACCACTGTTCTGGGGGCTGTGCAAAACACTGGCCCTGATCCTGCCATCGGATTCTCCTGGGCAGTCCCTTATGTGCATTGAGACCCCTTTAAAGTTAATGGAGCTCTGAACAGGTGCAACCATCTGATTGTGGATCAGATGACAGGATTATGGCATTTTGATATGCTTTATTGTAAATGGATCCACTTTCTTTTAATCTGATAGCACAGCAATCCTATTACCTCCTGCTAAGGTTCTCATAGTGTAATATTCTTGTGTCATTTCATAAGCATGTTTAGATACATCACAAGATTTTTAGGCATAATATGACATCCTACATTTAAATGATGTAGAATGCAGCTGATATAGAACCAAACATAAAAGAGCAGCTATAAAATATCTCTTATGTGACCTTGGACCATGTCCCTCTCCTTCTTGCTGTTCAAGCAAAAAACAAACAAACAAACAAACAAACACACACCTTTTGTCTTTTTTTTGCTTCAGAAATAGCTATGCCCCAATGCTCACACAACAATATAGGGCACAGTGCTACCTCCCATTACATTGATGTAGCCCCACTGAAGTTAACAGGGCTGCATGTGTGTAAGTAGGGGTCAGAATTTAGTGACAAAGAGCAAAACAAACAGTTCCACTATGAATAGACCTTATTAGATAATCCTTCTGTTTAAAGGGGACCCAGCTGAATCTAGTCTCTCCCATTGCAGATGGAACAAAGAGTTATTTAGGAATGTTTTCATATATTTTTCTATTGTTAATATGAATTGTTGATTTTTGCCTTGATCACATGCTGCTAGCCAACTCGTAAGGCAGAACATTGTTATGTTTTTGAATCAGTTTTATGTACCCACTGAACATTTTCCTAACTCATTCTTTAAATGCTTTATTTTTCTCTCTGAAACACCCGTTGAGTCATAATTTAAGTGGGGGAACAATTCATCAGGAGGTGCTACATACAGTTCCCAATAGAGAGGGCCCAACCCTTTGCTACTATAGGTTTGTATTCAAGCAGTGGTTTCTACAATAATTGCCTTTTGGCACTAGATGTGCTTAACAGCTTCCCAGTATATCAGAACCAGAGATGTTTCTGTATTCAGAGTTTTGCAACAGTTTAATCAAATTAAAAGAAAAGAGGGGATGGTGAATGGAGTCATGAAATGTGTATTGGAACACCTTAATCTATTAGAACTGTTGTGCAGTTCCAGTTAATCAATTACATGGTGCCTCTTCTTCCCCCCCATAACTGTTAATGACTGCCATATTAAATAAAGTCTTAAATAGTCTGCTAGGATGTTTACTGGTGTCTTGCAAGCAGACTGAATGGCTGCCAGCTTCTTTGCTGTCGCATCTTAGGGTCTTTCACTGTCTGAACAGCTGGAGGATAGCATATAATGCTGGCAAGCTGCCACTATCCCTCTCCACATCCCACTTAAAACCACAACCCCAGAAGAGATAGGGAGGCCCTGATTGCAGCTCCATTTTATTACAGCCACCACCATTTTTTTAAAAATGATATATTTAAGACTGGGTAAATGGTTCAACAAATATTTTTTTCTGTTTGCACCTGTTTGTTCAAAATTATTATTTGCCAAGTAACTTCTTTGAATAATTCTCAGTCTATAGACTGTGCACAATGTTAGAAATTCCAGCTACATTTGTTAGTTTTGATTAGAAACATAGGTCCTCCTGGTATATAGTGCAGCTCATAGAGTCAGCTCTCTGGTGCAAATATTTGCATTTCTAAGCTCAGTATTCACTTTCCACTAATATTCTCTGGTATTCAATTGTATAGAATAGTCACAGAAATTGGAGCATGAAAACAATCAAAACAAATGTGTGTAAAGTTAAATGATAGTTGCAGAGGTGCCTTAGTTACTCTGAAACCTTAGTTATCTTGCAGCATTTGATCTGTTCTAAAACATTTTAAAACAAACTCAATGGATGTCATCTGTGACTAGATCTTTTCTAACCAGGAAATGAATATTCCATTCATACTGTTGAGTGGAAGAAGAAAGTTTTTAATATAGATGAAGCAGAATCTCTCTCGAGTGTGACAAGAAGGTTTTCCTGCTTCTTGCACCTTTTCCCCAAACTAAATCTTTTCTGTACAGGAAAAGATCTTTTTTAAAGTTTTCTCTAAAAGGGAAAAAAGATTGCTAAGTACTTCCAAATAGCTACTGCTGCAGCAATGTTACAGATAGTGTTAGTAAATCCTTACCTGGTCATTTCCTATTCATCCTCAACCCATTAAACTAAAACCTTTAATATGTTGTTCTGGCAGAGATGAAAAGATATGACTACAAATGGTCAACGCTTACACCAGTTTAATGGTATACAACTGGATGATGTCTAAGCACCACCCATGCCCTCTTCAATTTCATGAAGGCCCTGATTCAGTAAAGTATGTGTTTAAGGTCCCATTTAAGTCAGCACGAATAGGACTTAAACACAAGCTTCAGTGATTTGCTTAATTAGGAGCAAAATGACTAACGTTTCTCTTAACCTGGGTCCTGATCAGGCCTTTTCTGTCCTTCCCTCCTTTTGTAATCTTTATGTTCTTCCTCTCCTCCTCCTTATGATCCATGAGTTGCATGTTAGACAAAACCATCAAAGTTTTATTCATCGGGAATGTAGGGGTTTGTGGCCACCCTCCCTGTCAGTCTGGGAGGGAGGCCATACCCTCTTGCTACCGTGTACCTGTCAAGACAATGTTTAAGGTGGAATAACAGTCTCAGGAGCCCTGACTATGGTTGCCAGGCATCCAGTTTTCGTCTGGAATGCCGGGTCGAAAAGGGACCCTGGCGGCTCTGGTTAGCACAGCTGACCGGGTTGCTATAAGTCTAGCTGGCTGCAGCGGCTGGCTCCACACAGCTCCCTGAAGCGGCTGGGTGCAGGTGCGGCCAGGGAAGCTTCGCGCGCTGCCCCTGCCTACAGCACAGGCGCTGCCCTGAGCACTGACTCTGCAACTCCCACTGGCCTGAGGTAAGTGCTGCCCAGAGCCCGAACCCCCTCTCACACCCAAAGCCCCCTCCCGCACCCAAACTCTCTCCTGGAGCCCACACCTTGAACCCCCTCTCACACCCCAGCCTGTAGCCCCCTCCTACACCCTAAACCCCTCATTTCTGGCTCCACCCTGAAGCCCCCACCACCAGGCAGAGCCTCACCCACTCCCACTCCCCAACCCTCTGCCCCAGCCCAGTGATAATGAGTGAGTGAGGGTGGGGAGAGCAAGCGAGCGACAGAGGGAGGGGGAATGGAGTGAGCAGGGGCAGGGCAGGGGAGGGGCCTCAGGGCAGGGGCAGGGCAAGGGTGGTAGGTTTTCTGCAGTCAGAAAGTTGGCAACCCTAGCCCTGACCCTCTGGGCAGGGTAGAGCAATAAGCAGTCTTTTACCTGGCCTCCTGGCTCACACAGATGGCAGATAAATGCAGTTTGCTTGGCCTAAGGTGAGTAGGCAGTCACTCCAGGGGCGAGGGGACCCAGGTCCACCCTATTCCACTGGATCCCAGCCCAGGGCTCTAGCAGTGGCAGATGCTTCCACCACTGGGTCAGCGGGGATCCCACTCAAACACACTGATCTGAATCCTGGCAACACAACCAGACTATTGTCTGGTGTCCCTGGGCGACTTCCTACTACCCCTTTGGAGTGTACCTCAGGCTCCTGAGATTCCTCTGTCTCTCTGGGCTACACAGCCAGCAGCAGTCCCAGGAGCTCCTGCAGGAATTGGTCAGTCAGGAGTCTCAGCACTTCCTCTGGGTCCTCAGCATTGGCAGAGCTCTGTCTCAGGTGCAGAGCTCAGCATCAGGCGAGAGACATCTGCCTCCTTCTCTAGCTCTTGCACAACTGAGCTGCAGAGCCCACCTTTCAAAGTTCCTGTCCCACCCTCTGCTTCTGGTGGGGGTGTGGCTTGCCTGTCTCTGCCCACTAGGGGGTGGAGAGTGGTTCCTCCCCTTCAGTCTTGTGAGGAGGCCAGACCCTCTTGCTGCGGGGAAGAATGCTAAAGTCTGCAATGTCATTCTTCATTTGATTTTATATAATGCCCACACATTTTGCTGCTCCCAAATAATTTTTCAGCTTATCTTGTGTAGGCTGTTTGTGTGTGTGTGTATATATCTATCTATAGAGATATAGATTAACATATATCTAATCTAAACTCTCTTCTATCTAAACAGTTAAACTGGCATCCTTCATCTCAAAGAAATCAAAGACTAACTTTTACAGAGCACACTTTCCCTCATTTTTCTCAACAGGTAGGAGTGACTACATGTTTACCATCCTAATTTCCTTCCCATTACCTACAAGAAGAGCACAAACATGCATTAGTGACACAGCTCACAATGAAGTCTGGTTTAAAATATTCATCTTGATTACTTCTAATTGTGGCATAATTTATTCCACTGATGTTTCCCAAATTAATATCTGCCAGTATGACTCTGGCCAACCCAACAATTGTCAACAGTGATCAAGTGCAGTAGATGTTTTTTCCTATGGCCTCAATGGAATATATAGTCCATTGTGATGTGAATGTGTTGTAGAGACAACATGTATGGAGAGACAACATTTTGGTTATCTGCTGTACTTGTCCAGGAAAAGCCTCCCCTAATGGTTTCCAGTGCAGAACTGACCTTATTGTGTTTATTGTCTTGTCTGTATGGTGTGGTATTTAATCTTGTCTGTTATGACCCCTGTATTTGTTGGCTTTATGAAACTGACACAGTAGCCTGTCTTTGGAATTCTGAAAACTTTCAATACATTCATTCAGAAATGGGTCTTCTAGCTGATGAGACAAATGATAAAATCTTTAAATTAAATTATAATTTTCACTTATAACCCCATTTTCACATGCTGAAATTTGAGCACAAACATATAAATCCCCTTATCTCCAAACCAGAATTGCCTTCCAAAATACTTGTCCAAAGTAATTTACCATGCCTGACACATGACCAGAAGGGAAATCTCGCTGTGAAACATTAATGAAAATTCCTTCAAGTATTTCAGTTAAATAAGGGTAAAAATATGTACATTTTGTGTTTTAAATCATTCTAGCCATTGAAGTATAACAGAAACAGTTGATACATGAAAGTAATTTTTTTAATGTAAACAGGGATTGGGACCCCTTTGCTAGGTTAGAAAAATAATTGCTTGATTTAACAACAGAGTTGGTCAAAACTTGTAATTTCCATTCCATAGGAAATTCTGACATTTCAAACTGTCCGTTCATCCTGAATAGGAACAAGAGGTTGAATTTTTGTAATTAGCTGTGAAACAGTTTTAGAAAAAACTGTTTCATGTCAATCAAAATATTTCATTTGGATAAAATCAAAATGCTTCATTTAGATTCACTTTTTATATTTTGAGTTTTTATATGTTACTTTATATTGCACTAAAACTATACAATTATAAAATAAGATTTCTAAACAAAAATGATTAAAAACAAGGTTGAAATGGAACATTTTGATTTATCTAAATATTTTATTTCATTTTTTTCTAAACCAAATTTCATTGAAATCAACACATTCCTTGTTAATGGTTCAATTCTGAAGACACAGTATTTTTCAACATCCAAATGTTCTTCCAGAAAACTTTCAACCCGTTCTGTTTAATAAAGTGATGCCAAGTGTGAACAATGGACTCAGTACCATACACAGAAGACAACTTTGTTGTGTGGGACAGAATATAGCACGCTTAAGGTACTGGGACAGGAGACAGGCTTTGCTGAGCCTTCTGTCTCTTAAGCGAAACTACCTCGTACATCTACCCAGCCTATTTATTCTCCCTAAAAGCCGTTCATCTGACTGTGTGATTGTTAGAAAATGCCTGTAGTTGAAATACCTGGTTATTCTGGACTTTGCATCCCCTATGTAAAATAAGATAATGGAACAAATATTAGGATAAAAACAACAAATATCCACAGTGGAACTATGAACAATAAGAACTGATTGACCATAAAACTTGCCGGATAAGATTTTTGGCTAATTTGTGACACTTACTCACTTTGAATGGAACCTTACATCATGAAGTAAGTTGTGCAGTAAGGGAGTCAACCATCTGGCTCTTCAAGTATGCGTGGAACAAAATAAGTGTACTATCTGAAATATAGTGAAACTTTTGATACTCTCTCACAAAATCCTATCTGAAAAAATAATTCAGATTGAGCTGGATAGGAATGCTGCCATGGGGCTTGTAAGCCACCTGAAAAGACAAAAGAATACACATGGAATCTGGAAAAGGGATTAAACTGCATCTTAATGACATTCACAGATGATACAAAATAACAAGGTGTTGTAAACACCAGTCAGAACAAAAAATAATGGAAACCTAGAGAGATTAGAAACATGGGCAGAGAATTCAAAAATGAATTTCCACTGGGAAAACTTCAAGCTAATACATCTAAAGAAAAATAATCAGAAACACTTTAAAATGGTAGAAGAAAAGCTTGGAAGCAGTAATGGTGAGAGGGATGTAATGGTGTGTGTAGGCAGCAGAATAGTCGTGGTTTGGCAATCTGATATTGGTTTGCAGGGGAACAATGAAAATTTGGATTGCAGGTAAAAGGCATCATGTCACACATCAAGCAGGTAAGAATCCATCTCTAGGCTTTGATATTGTATTCAGTTCTGGGCAACATATGACCAGAAAACTCTAACACAGAAAAAGCAGCAAAAATACTCACAAGGCTCAAAGGACTGACCCATGAGGAAAAAAGAGCTAAATGTGTCAAAGCAATGACTCAATAGGTCTACAGTAGTAGGTAGGGGGCATGAATGCCAGTTCATGTAGACGTACTTGTGCTAGCTCTCATTGACCTAGTGTACTAGAAATAAGTGTAGCTGCAACAGCATGAGCAGCGGAAGCATTGGCTAGATGTGCCGCATGCAAACCCACCTCAACTTCAGAGCACGGCTAGCCCATTCCACCCTCACTGTTGCCTGTGCTACTGTGGCTTCTGTAACAATGCTGCCTTTGGTAGGACACAATTGAGAGTATCAATATAGGAAAAATTGCTTAGAGTAGGGCAGTTACAGCCCAAAGCTGGATGTCTTTTATTATTAAGGCATGCCAAACCAGCTAAACAGAGAGGACTTTGGTTTTACCCCACTGGCTTACCATAAGTCACACAAGCAATTCCCTTAGGCACTCCAGTTTCGCAGTATTGCCACCAGCACCACTTCTTATGGGGAAGACTGGTTATGAAAACCGATACCCCAGTAAAAGAAAAAAGGTTCTCCTGATCCCAAAGGACCAAGCCCCAGACTCAGGTCAAATAATAATTTAGATCTTACCCAAAATACACGCTTATAGCCAATTTTTATTAACTAAAGTTTATTAAAAAGAGAGAGAGAGTTGGTTGAAAGATCAATATACATACCGACTTGAGTTCAATTTCTCAAGGGCCAGATACATAGCAGAGGTGGTGAGTTGGTAGTTGCCAAAGGTTCTTTTAGAAATAGTCCAGAGGTTATAGTCCAATGTCCATATTCAGGGTGACTCCAGTCAGTGACTGCGGATCTCAATTCTTATAGCTTAGGGATTCCGCTTCTTGAAACCCAAAGCAGATCTGAGGTGAAGAAGGATCCTGACCCAGGGTTTTTATACATTTCCAGCAGCCTTTTTACCTGAGAAAACAATAGGCCCTTTCCTTCTCCCAAACATCATGGCAATTAGCATTGGGTAATTTATCTATTAAACAGTTCAGATACAGGTTATCACAACCTTCAAAGAGACATATATACAATAATACTATTTATCTCAAGTGTCTTCCTAAATGTTAAGACTCCTTTTCTGATCTTTGAATCAAAGCCATAGTAGTAGACAAGAATTGTTTGCTTACATCACAAGACCTGAGCAAACAACTACCCTTCTATCTTTAACAATGCAGGCTTGCATTTCAAAGCTCCATTCATTTACATAAAAAGAAAAGGAGTACTTGTGACACCTTAGAGACTAACCAATTTATTTGAGCATTTACATATCTTCCTAACAAGTCTTTAAAGTTCGGCAGACATGGGTCATGTCAGTCTGTGAGTTAATGAACTCTTTCTGGCCCTGTGTCAAGTTTCAATGAGATATTATATTTCACTCATAACATCACAGCTTCTCTATTATTTTTAGAGCACTAGCTTAGTGACAGCTAGCATATGTCTATGTGAGCTGGGAATCACCCTAACTCCAACTGTAGACATAGCTTAAGAGGTATATGCTAAGTCTACAAATATTTGAAAGGTGTATATGCAAAAGATAGAGAAGGAGGGCTTAATGTGGTACACAGGACTATAACAAGCAGCGGTGGATTGAAATTAACAAAACAAAAAGTGTGGGCTGAATACCAGAAAAAGTCTCCAGATAACATATTAGAGTGCAGAACAGTCATCCAGGGGAACTGGTGATAGCTCCATTGCTTGAGATGTTTAAAACTATACTAAAAAAAATACCTCATAGAAAATGTACTGTAAGGAGAAATGGATTTAATACATCTTCCCGGTCTCAAATTTCTATGATGAAGTAAAAACATTGGGGCCTGAAGAGCTGGAACAAAGTTACATAGCTCATTTGGGTTCAGACCACAGCATGCTCCTTGAATCCATCTCTAGACATCTCTTTGGCCTGCCCCTCGATGACTGGAAAGCAGGTTCCAGGTGCAACTATCATAGCTGTGATGTCCTGTCTTGTGTCCACATTCAGTCCCCTGAGCTCAGAGACAGAGCAAAAAGGAAAGTCTACTCCCTGGCCCTACTCAGCCCAGTGGGCAGATGTCCCTTCCCCCTGCTGTGCTATTCTTGTAAATACCATGCCAATATCTCTGTTACATGCACATGTTCCTTGAAGTACATGTTTATTCATGCTGAGGGTAAAGGGATGTAAACTTAGAGGCACTGATGAATTAATTGTAATACATGTACCTGTAAACAAACATGTACCTGTGTCTTCAGGAATCATGCATTTATGTTTTCTCTCTTCTTTTATCCTTGAATTATAAAACCTGTCTTAGTGTAATCTTAACCTGGCCCAGTTAAGAACTAAAAGTCAGGTCTTACAAAAGCTAAGGCCCCCACAGCATTGTTATCTGAGTTGAGTGGCATGTCAGTGTCTTCCGCTCCTTTGCATCGTGTTTAAATTTACAACTCAGTGTATCTGCCATAAAATGTAGACTATAAAACGCATGGGGATATGCAGAACCACTGCCAAGGTGCCATCACCTTTCAATACTTTTAGTGAATTTTAACTGTGCCACACTGGCAATGCATGAACATTCTATTGGCCCTGTACAAGAGAGAGTTGACAAAGCCAGGTTATCCACCTCAAGCTGTTTACAGCCCAAGACCAATTCCCCGCTCTCTCTCTCCCCGAATCATGTGGATGCTCTACTAGGTGATGAGGGGATCAAGGAAGCACTTTCCCCTTGAATGCGCAGCTACAGCAGCAGTAGAAGGAGAAGATCCCAAAGTGAATGGTAGGGGAACAAGAGAAGATGGCCAGGCAGTTACTGTGGTAAGGTTGGCATCATGTGCTAGAAAAAGCAGCCATAGGTTGCACCACATAGCACATTGGCTTCTCTGAGACATCCTACCCTCACTGAGGCTAGCTCCACACTGCTCCCCTTCAGGATGCCTATGTATATCAAAAAGAAAAGAAGTACTTGTGGCACCTTAGAGACTAACCGATGAAGTGAGCTGTAGCTCACGAAAGCTTATGCTCAAATAAATTGGTTAGTCTCTAAGGTGCCACAAGTACTCCTTTTCTTTTTGCGAATACAGACTAACACGGCTGTTACTCTGAAACCTGTGTATCAAGAGAAGGATTTTGTGCTGGTTAGACAGCACCAGAGATGCAACACATGCAATAGATGACTAGGTGATGCACGCAACCCAAAGTGGAGAATATCACTCCCCACTCTCCCTGCTCAACGCACAACATACTTCTCTCTGTATTGGATTAACATTCACTTTGCATCTATTCAGAGACACACTTCCAAAGCAGGGTACTTGTCTGAACTACTTGTGGTGGTAGTGTCAAAAGAACAGGCTGTTTTATGGAGATTTCCAGTTGTTTTGGCTTTCAGTCAGTTCAAAAATGCTGTCAACACAGCTAGCATGCTAATAGAAGAGGTAATTCATATCTTCTGATCCCAATCAGAATGAATTAGTGCCCACATGGCGGGGTGAGAATGAAAAATAGGGAAAAATTATACAAGCACTTTAAAACCAAAATAAACCCTCACATTTTGGACAAATATTTGAGTGGGTGAGGAATGTAGATCTGAAATACTTTCTGCTATCCATCCCTAATTTCATTTCCTATCTCATGTTGTGATCCAAGAAGCCAGTGCTCCAGCATGAGTCACTTTATCACATTCCAGATCTGCAGTGAATAAAGCTATTCACTTTTATGGTGTGCTTTAGTTTTGCCAAATCTTTCAAATGTCTATTTTTTGTATGTGTTGTCACTGTCAGGAGTAACAGCTGACAGCGTATGAATATATGCCAGTTACTAATGCAGGAAAAAATAATAGTGCCCTTTACTCTCTCTATAATAAGAGCTCATTCCAGTTTAAATGTGGTTAAAATGTAATTTAATCTGAGCAGGAGATCATAACGAGTGCCTTATTCTTGACTGCAACAGTGGGAATGATTTGCCTATGTTAACTGGGCTATTCCATAAAGGTCTATGAATGAAATTTATTTTACAGGGTTTTGCGAGGAGTTGATTGTTGGAATCTCTTGTTGGATTCAATCTCATAGGAAAATATGCTACGGGAAGGAATATTAATAATGGCACAAAATGTAAACAAAAGTAATTTCATACGAGAGATTGCCCAGAGAGCTGTACTTGTAGAATTAGAGTTCCTATTGTTAGTCTAGTATACATGGGGAAAAAATAAATTAGATGTTCTTGGTTTAAAAAGAAAAAGAACAAAGACCACCCAGCATTGTATTATATTTGCAGACTGTTCAAATGACTTGTGTTTACAATACTTTACTAATAGCATGCACAGTTTGTGAGATCTATACCTAAGAAGTGGATTCTATATTTTAAAAGATAAGTGTATAGCAGAGACAGGATTAACACATTATCCTGATCAAATTTATTTAGTGACATAGAATTCCTCCAGGTGGCTTTGAACAAGTAAGATTTTAACAGCACCACTTACCAAATCTGGATAACTTTCTGCCTCAGTTTGAGTATCATTTGTGTGTCTGCACAACATAGTTGCCAACCGTCCTTGACCAAGGCTCCAGCATAGTTGTTGCTCATACCAGTTACAGAAACATGGTTGTTCTATAGCATAGTCAGGAAGATATAAATGTAGCACATGTAACAGTGAGAGTTTCTAAACAGAACCTGTCACACTCTATCCCTCCCCCTTTGCCATAGAGGACAATTCTACTTCTGTAAATAAGGAGAAGCCTGCTCACTGATGTTGCTCAGGTTTAGATACAGCCAGCCATAGTGCTCATCTGATTTCCTGCATTCAAAGAGTTGAACTGTTAGTTGCTAACTACTCCCACATCATCCAACAGCGACTTTGAGAGTCTGTGTGGTCAGATGCCAACAAGAGGATCCTGGAAGGAGGCTATCTGCGATGATATAGTTTCTGCTAAATGGAACCAGGAACTGGACAAGGAAATTGCAGCCAAACTTATTGAATCTGGTACCACCTGACTGAAAAATCTGTTATCTGAGGAAATAAAGCCACATCACTGAGTGCAGAACCACCACTAGAAGGTTGATAACTCACCCGCCACCTGATCATTTCAGCCACTGAGCTGGATGTAATTCCTGATACAAGGCCAGAGAGGAGGAAGTGGAAATTGTCACGGTAAGAGATGAAAGCTTTTGATAGTGAGACTTGGCCGCTTTTGGGAGATGTTGAGGAAAATCGGGCGGTGGATTGGTATCAGTGGATGAGGGTGACAATGGGGGTGCGGAAGAAGATCCAACTCAGAAGTGACAATGTTGTGAGCTTACAAAACAGGGAGCATAGTGGAGTTGTCATCAGTGTTGAAGAAAGGAGGGTTTGAGAAGAAAAATAAATTTCAATGTTTACCATTTTAGGTTCAATAAGGTGACTTCAGAGCATTTAGGAAGAGATTTCAAAGAGACAATTGGAGGTGCAAGTCTGGATGGAAGAGAAGAAAGGTCTGTACATTGTTGGGTGGTAGCTGAAAACATGTTGCCTATGAAAAGAGTGAATAGGCAGAAGACAGTGATCCTATAACACCCAACCTGTTCCCTTTACTCCTCTTGGGCAGATCTTTCATTCTACTTTTTCCCTGCCTTCAACTTTTTGAAAAGTCCCAAGTATTGCTACATCAGTTGGATAACATAGCACAGAGCTTCATTCAGTTGCAAATGGAAAATTCACCCTGCCTGAGACAGAGGTCACTGTAATTCTCATCTGTGCTATACAAAGGACAGTTCTTAGTTTTGTAATAAATATAATAGAAGTCATAAATAGAGGCTGAAAAGTTAAACACTGAACATGTTGGTTATACTTCACGTGACTGATTTGCCACTGCCCTTCAAATTGTGCAGCCATTTACCCTTGTTCAAAGTGAGTATAACTTGCTGCCAAATAACAGGTACAGAGTTTTGTAGCCACTTACATCTGTACCAAGTGGATATAAAAGGTGTAAGACACTGGGGAGTATGGCCTCCATGTTATAACTGAGTGAACTTTTCGGCCTGAAACATTAAAGTGGGGAAAGACTGGGATCCCCTATGTGATGAGGTTGTATTTATAGGTCCCAATTCACCATTTAGCTACTTCAGTATGGACACTGGGGTAACTCCATTAAGATCAATAAAGTGCTTGTACTTATTTACCTGTAACTGCATGGGCAAGCATATTACATGCAGTACTTGACTAGAGGGATGTGAAATTGGAACTCCCTGGACTCACAGGCATTCCACCCAGGGTGGATGCATCTCTAGCAGAGATGCAGGTAGTGTGAGCACTGCCACTTTCTCCCAGAGATGGGCAACTTTATGATACTGCTGGAGTTCCATGTGAGGCTGTAATTGTGCTAACTGAGAGCATCACCCCATTGAGCTGGCCTCACCCCATGGTGTGATGCTTTGGGGATTCATCCAGACTACGAAGGGGTTATATCACCACCTGCCTTGTAACCTGGATAGCTCTATGCTATGCTGCTTTGGCTCAGAGTTGTGACACCAGCAGGCTGCTCACAGCACAATGGCTCCCCCCGGCTTCCACCAGCTTGGTTACTAACAGCCCTTCCAGTTCCAAACTGACCCCAAACCATCTCCTCTGCAGTGTTCAGTCCCTGTTCCTGGACACACACAGAAGTTATCGAGTTTGCTGCCTCCAAAGACACAGAGCACACCCCAGCCTGGTAGTTTGGCTGAGGAATTTACCCTTCAGTGTAATGCACAACACTGAGATGGTCTCGTAATCAAACAGGAATAATTTTAACAACAAATTAAACAGATGGTTAAGTGAGAAGAGAAGACAGATATGGTTACAACAAAACAAGACATGCTTTCTAGTGACTCAGACTTTTATCATCTTTGTTTAATCAGGTTTCTCACCTGTAGTCAGTTCTCAGAGACTTCAACCCCTTTGTTTGAAGGATCCAACTTTCTCAGTTACAATAGCTCTGGCTCCCTGTCTTCACCCAATGATGGATAACAAAATGGCTTTTTTCTTCTACTTATATCTTCCTAAAGTTCATTGCCCAAAGTTCAAAACTCCAGGCAGCTTCCTGGAGGGTGCAGCCCCCATCCCTTGTTGAGATTGTAAAATGGTCATCTGCTCTGACTGGCTCGCATGTTGGTTTTGTTTACCTTACATGTAGATAAACTTTTCATTGTGTCTGGTCTCACATTGCTTGATTTACACTGGAGACAGTCAAGCCAACAAAACAGCATTTTTTTTGTCTAGGATGGGTTGGGCTTTGACACTGCCTGCCAAACACATTTTAGGAACATACGTACAGCATATATCTGTAGTTCTTTATATACCATCTGCACGTACATCACTCAATATTAATGACTAGCATGTTACCAGTTTGCATATGACACCTTACAGGTAATGACAGTGAGTTGGAGGCAATGAGTGTGTCTGGCCTGATGAGAGTTATGGTATGATGCGCCCTCTGCCAGTTGGCATTTGAGGGGCTTCCTGGATTACAGCCATCACTTTTGGTGTCATGCTGAGCAACTTCAGTACCCTACCAGAAAAAGGAGTCATGGGCACTTTGAACCACTAACCCCTTCTAACTCGATTTCCTGCTCCCAAGAGCCTGTGCCTCCCTGTATATCACAGGGAAAGATTCAGCCATAGGATGTAACTATCACAGTGCTAGTATAACATAGAACTAAAGGCTTAAGCACTTTTTTTTTTAATATAAAAAAACCTTTCCTCTGAGGTCTGCAGAAAACAAAATTTCATAAAATGTAAAGCTAATAAAGTGGATGTGCAAACTCCCCCAGGATTTTTGTGATCCATCAGAATCCAGAATGTGTGGAGGATAGATGATCAATAAAAATCTATAAATGTTTCAAGGGGGAAAAAATCAGTCTATTTATTTAGCAAAGATGGAAATATTAATGCATTTTGCTGCATGGAAGCATTATCTACCATGGATGGTTAGGGCTTGTGCTTGCATGACTAAGAGTGATAAATGAGATGCAGCTACAAAATAATTGTTAGGTTATGAGTGTCCCTAGAACCTGCATACATGATTGCCAATATTAAATCTATCACAATTTGTTATTAAATAATGTATAAGTGAGATGAGAGAGCACAAGTATTTAAAAACAAAAGATTAGAAGGGCTAGTCTCCCCCACTGACTGGTGTCAGTGATCCACCTCTTTTACAAGTTATAATATCCTTAATTTCACTCTGTGTAATATAAAGATTCAAATGCAGGAGACAGGCCAGTCCTTGCCTACAGACAGCCCCGCAACCTAAAGCAAATACTCACCAACAACCACATACCACACAACAGAACCACTAACCCAGGAACTTATCCTTGCAACAAAGCCCATTGCCAATTGTGCCCACATATCTATTCAGGGGACACCATCACAGGGCCTAATAACATCAGCCACACTATCAGAGGCTCGTTCACCTGCACATCCACCAATATGATATATGCCATCATGTGCCAGCAATGCCCCTCTGCCATGTACATTGGTCAAACTGGACAGTCTCTACGTAAAAGAATAAATGGACACAAATCAGATGTCAAGAATTATAACATTCATAAACCAGTAGGAGAACACTTCAATCTGTCTGGTCACGCAATCACAAACATGAAGGTCGCTATCTTAAAACAAAAAAACTTGAAATCCAGACTCCAGCGAGAAACTGCTGAATTGGAATTCATTTGCAAATTGGATACTATTAATTTAGGCTTAAATAGAGACTGGGAGTGGCTAAGTCATTATGCAAGGTAGCCTATTTCCTCTTGTTTTTTCCTACACCCCCCCCCCCCGAGATGTTCTGGTTTAACTTGGATTTAAACTTGGAGAGTGGTCAGTTTGGATGAGCTATTACCAGCAGGAGAGTGAGTTTGTGTGTGTATGGGGGTGGGTTTTTGGAGGGGGGTGAGGGAGTGAGAGAAGCTGGATTTGTGCAGGAAATGGCCTAACTTGATTATCATGCACATTGTGTAAAGAGTTGTCATTTTGGATGGGCTATCACCAGCAGGAGAGTGAATTTGGGGGGGGGGTGGAGGGTGAGAAAACCTGGATTTGTGCTGGAAATGGCCTAACCTGATGATTACTTTAGATAAGCTATTACCAGCAGGACAGTGGGGTGGGAGGAGGTATTGTTTCATATTCTCTGTGTATATATAAAGTCTGCTGCAGTTTCCACGGTATGCATCTGATGAAGTGAGCTGTAGCTCACGAAAGCTCATGCTCAAATAAATTGGTTAGTCTCTAAGGTGCCACAAGTACTCCTTTTCTTTTTGCGAGTACAGACTAACACGGCTGTTACTCTGAATCCTAAACCTTGGATCTTTTAAATTTACACTGTATAATTAAATTCCTTCATAGCCCTTCATCCCATGTGCATGCAGCCAATAACCTATTTGTGGCTTTGCAGGGCAGATAGCTTATCATCATTTCCCCCCCAGTGCTACAGCCAAACTCAGCAGGGTGCCTAGGAATCTCTAAACAAACTTTTCACAGGTGCTGGAGACTGGGGTCAAGCCAAGCAACATTGCTATGTTAGCTGAGAGTTCACTGTGGTAAAGCTGTTTAAACTTTGGGATTACTGTCAATGTACTGAGTTTTCCTTAAAGCGTATATAGCGTGTTCTGACTACGTACCAGCTTGTTAGTTTCTAACATTCTGACATTCTTTAAGAAACACTGTTACTTTGTGCCTATCTCTGAATCAGACTAATTGACTAATCTGCCTTCAAACCGGGGGCAGGAATCTGCTTGCTGGTTAGAATATTGGTTTTCCCTCTTTCTAATCTAGATGTAAAGCTCTCTGTGGTGTAGTTGGGTCTGGTTTCTAAGTAAAGTGCATGTTACTGCTGCTAGAGCTGCAGGAGCCCCAGGCCCTGGGGAATCAAATTTGCAGTAAGTGCAATGACTGCTAATGCTGCCTGTAAGTAATCAATTCAAAAGGAGGACTTGATTTACAACGTTGGGTTCTGTCTGTCCTAAAGTACTGGAGATGGAAAAGGAGCAGAGCCAAGCCAAGCTGAGGGAGTTTGACAATTCCAGCCTCACTGCCATGTGCCAAAATGGTCAATGATTTTTTATGGGTTTTTTGTATAGTAGCTGTGCTCAGAGTGTGCTTTAAAATGATGCTACACCAGCTCCATAGCACTTAGCTTGAGTCACCTGGGAGAGAGAGAATCCAAATAGTTAGATGAGCTCAGGGAAGCTTTCATCCCTCCTTTGCCTATAGTAGATGCAGAGAGGATGACCTGTTTTGTTAACAACTCTAAACTCAGCTTCTTTTCCCCACTGCTTTGATACACTGGGAATCAGGAACTTGAACTTTCCATTTTATGAACTCTTAGCAAACTGAATTTTCCTTGCCTGGTTCATCCGCAAAGGTACAGTAAATTAGAGAGATTACAAGCATTAGGGCTAAAAACTGAGGAAGAGAGAACGTAAGAGACAAGGGGAAGGACATAGTATTTTCTATTCTATCCATCACTGCATAGAACATAATCTGTATTTTCTGTAAATTGTGCTACCCCTGGTTCCTGGAATTTCTTTTCAATTGCCTGGAATAACCAGCCATTCATATTCCTAAAAAGTGGAGTACAGACCTAGGCACTGATGCATCTTATTCATAACCTTCAGCATGGTTCTGCTTGGACAGGAGAATGAATACATTTTGCAAATGCCATTAAATAAAAAATTATTTGCTCTGTATTAATGTATCCTGTGCATTTCACGGTTGGGTCCTTCTGAGATGTCTCCAAATGAAGAAAGACCAGAAGAAGGGCTATTATCCACTTCCAGATCTGTGTAATGCTAATGTTTTTCCTGCTTCTACAGTTGTATCTGGTGTCTGTTGCTTTTAAGATGGGACATGGTAAGA
The DNA here is from genome assembly GCF_965152235.1 of Eretmochelys imbricata. Classification (NCBI taxonomy): domain Eukaryota; kingdom Metazoa; phylum Chordata; order Testudines; family Cheloniidae; genus Eretmochelys; species Eretmochelys imbricata. Next base: position 150,939,120 of record NC_135572.1, read on the forward strand.
CTTACTGCTCTGGGTATCTCAGTTATCCTCTCATTGCTGACTAATCCACTCTACCGTCAATCTTGCAAATTGTAGAAATGAAATGTCTAGAAATGAAAGTGTATGTTTTTTCCTTTGTATTAGAGAACAACCCCAGAGCTGCTTACTAATGACATACAGTTGGTGAGTTACATTATGCTTGCTGTGTTAGAATACTTAAACAGCAAATTTTCCATTGATCCGACATTATGCTGTTTCCTGAAATTATCTATGTGGGAAATAAAAGATGGAATAAGAAAAGGAGTACTTGTGGCACCTTAGAGACTAACCAATTTATTTGAGCATGAGCTTTCGTGAGCTACAGCTCACTTCATCAGATGCATACCGTGGAAACTGCAGCAGACTTTATATATACACACAGAGAATATGAAACAATACCTCCCCCCACCCCACTGTCCTGCTGGTAATAGCTTATCTAAAGTAATCTTCAGGTTAGGCCATTTCCAGCACAAATCCAGGTTTTCTCACCCTCCACCCCCCCACACAAATTCACTCTCCTGCTGGTGATAGCCCATCCAAAGTGACAACTCTTTACACAATGTGCATGATAATCAAGTTAGGCCATTTCCTGCACAAATCCAGGTTCTCTCACTCCCTCACCCCCCTCCAAAAACCCACCCCCATACACACACAAACTCACTCTCCTGCTGGTAATAGCTCATCCAAACTGACCATTCTCCAAGTTTAAATCCAAGTTAAACCAGAACATCTGGGGGGGGGGGGTGTAGGAAAAAACAAGAGGAAATAGGCTACCTTGCATAATGACTTAGCCACTCCCAGTCTCTATTTAAGCCTAAATTAATAGTATCCAATTTGCAAATGAATTCCAATTCAGCAGTTTCTCGCTGGAGTCTGGATTTCAAGTTTTTTTGTTTTAAGATAGCGACCTTCATGTCTGTGATTGCGTGACCAGAGAGATTGAAGTGTTCTCCGACTGGTTTATGAATGTTATAATTCTTGACATCTGATTTGTGTCCATTTATTCTTTTACGTAGAGACTGTCCAGTTTGACCAATGTAAGGACAGAATGAGCTTCTCATGCAGAGGTAATGTTTGAATTCCCAGCTTTGCATTAGTGGACATTATTCTCCAAAAGCTGTTTGTGGGAGATATAATTGAGCAGCAAGAGATAAACTGGATAGGAAATCACTGTGCTGAAGCTGTACCCTGAAGAAGTAGGATAGCACAAAGTTGAGATCTTTAGATGAGGAGGTAAATATCAAACAGTGCTATTCTAGCGTGATCTACATTTATTTTTAATGAGCACTGGCTTGTCATCAGCTTATTAACATCAGAGTCTGTTCAAGTCTTAACTTAAATGCACAAATCTGAATTTCTCATGGGTAATCACAGGAAAGGTATTATGGAAGTGGTGGTACTAGCTGTACACTTCAGGAAGTTAAGGACTATTGAATTCCTATTTAAACACTGGCTTGGCTCTCTCTTTTCATCACAAACTACAGAACAGAGTTAGGCATGTAGAAGAGCCTACTGGAAGGAACACTTACAGGAAGAGGGAAAAAAAGAAGAGGATGATAATGATTGTGGAAATAAACCTGAAGGCATGATCCTAAGGTTTCACATATTGAAAATGCTGTCAATACATATGAAACCAAGCGTGCAAGTGTCAGCTAGGAAAATGAGCTAGCAAGAAGGAGGTAAAAAGAGGGAAACAGTCTCAAAAAGCAGCTCTGAAAAATACTACAAAATCACTGATTGGTAAATTCATTGTCTATCGGGCTTGGGTGGGCATGGGAATTACAACATGAAGTAATTTTTACCCTATTTAATGCGAAAGCAGCAGATTCTTTTCCTCCTGGCTACAAAGGAGGCATCAAAGAAATAAAATAAGAAAAAAAGATGAGTAAGGCTTCTTCTGCCCTTAGTTTTACTGGCAGAGCTATGTCAATTAAAGGGTATGGTTTTGTTACTGGCATAGGTATGCTGCTAAGAGTCTGAGTGCAGATGCAGTTTTGGCAATATAACTGTGCTTATAGCTGTATAGCCACTTCTATACAACAGAACTGTGTCTGCTAGAAAGTTCTGCTGGTATAACTATACCAACTAACCCTTCCTAGGGTAGGCAAAGCTTAAATAGCCTTAGACCACAACAGTGGAGTCTCAATCCAGTAATACATGCCCGGTGAAAACCCAGGGGAAATGGCTGGGTTGCATTTACAAGATCAGGGAGCAAGTGTCTTCCTTTGAACCTGACTCCTTAAGATACCAGCATACTAAGGAGAAAGCAATAAAAAAAAAGGGAGAGGGCAAATAAAGTACCCCATTTCTTCCACCATTCAGGTATACCAATGGTTTTCCAGAGACCACTGCCTGCATTAGTCAAAGTTGGGCAGAGGAACTTGAGTGTTACCACCACATTGTCTAGTTGCATTCAAGAAGATAGTGCTTAGGGGCTCGTTTGGCTGTCCCAAACCAATACATAGACCCAGTTTTTGGAGGGAACTTTTAGATTTGTGATACACCTAGAATTCAACAGCACCTCCCTTTGTCTGAAATGCACAAAAATAATGTCTCATATTTATAGGGATGTGGCCTAACACCTGATTGTCATGCAGGGAGAGAAAAAACAAATCCAAAAGCACAAGTGAAACAAATGTACTGTCTATAAATATGCACCAAATGCATCTTTTGAACACGTTAGTTCCACTGTTTTTTGTGGAAGCAGGTTGTCATCCATTCTTCATGGGGGATGGAAAGTAGAATTGGCCAAAGTTTTTCAGAATACTCATTTGCCAAAAAATGCAGTTTTGGGTCAACCTGAAACTATCCACTAATTTGACCTGATTTGTTTTATCTGGAAAAATGTTCAGGGCCAGCTTTGGAGGTGTAGGGAAGGTAGGGGAGAGAATTGTCCTTTTATAACCGTTAACCCAGCAGTTAGGGCACTTGCCTGGAATGTGGCAGACCCAGATTTCAGCCCCCCAAACCAGAGTGGGGATCATGGCTGGTCAGGTCTAGCAAGTGGAGCCAAAGTTAGACCTCATAGGTATAGCTGGAGCCAGGGGCCAGAGCTGGGAACCAAAGCTGAGGATCAGAGATAAAGTCACAAACTAGGAACCAAAGCAAGGCAAAGAAGCAGGATCTGTCACAACAGCCAGCTGGGAATCCACCTAATTTCATGGACAACTTCCTGGTTTCCCTTTCAGGTTTAAGGCATGCACCTGGACCAATCAGGTGCTTTCCAAGCACTGTTAATCTGGGGCAGCATATACAGTGTTGCTGGGTTCCATAAGGATCACAGTCCTCAATTGCTGCTCTGCCAGAAGGCTGTATAGGCATGGTAATCACTCAGAGCAGCAGGCCCAGGTCATAGCCCTATGTATCTTCCTACAGGGACTTGAACTCAGGTCTCCTACAGCCTAGGGGAAGCTCCCTAATCAAGCCATTCTAGGGTAGTTCTTGCTTAGTTTCTCCTGTTAAAGCTGTTCCACTGTGTACAAATACTTACATATTCATTGGACCAGGGATTGGAACTCAATTCCCCCAGGAGTAATAATGGGCCAAAAAGAGAATGACTATATAAGACACTCATCTGGGAGGGAGTGAATCACTCAGAACGAGAGTTGAATCTACATCTCCTCCCTCCCAGGTGAGTACCTGAAGCACCAAACTATTGAGTCATTCTGTCTCTCTGCCCCAGTGAACATTTAAGTATTTATACAAAGTGGAACAGCTCCAACAGGGGAGATTGAGAGTTACTTACCCCAGAATAGTTTGGTGGTTGGGACATTCACTTAGTGGAGAGGGGAGGAAAAGACTTGAGTACAGGTCTCTGCTCCAGACTGGAGATTTAAACCTGGGTCTCTAATAACCCAGGCAAACACCCTAATCACTGGGCTATAGGTCACAAGGGGTGGTTGAACAACTCTTCCTCTTCCACATATTTTTCAGTTTGCTGAGCAGTTACCCAACTCTACTTGAAAAGTGATTTAAAAAAAAAAAGAGGAAAGGAGGGAGGAAGTTTAAACTACTAAAATTAGAATATTTTTAATGACTAAGGTTTTATCCCATCTAAACAGTGAAACTTGATGCCATGGACTGGAATCCTACTGTGCAAAGAGATTATAAATCAATAATTGCAAAACAATTAGATTTATCAGTGAAAAGCACTATGAAATTAGATTCTTGAGACTGTTTAAAGTACTGTACCTACAGGAATAATACAGTTATGAGGGGATATTGTACAGATGGTTTTAGTTCCCACATGACTTAATATAAATCTGGTTATAATCAACTCAGATTGTTTCAGGGACTAAGACAAAACTCCTATTTCATCTAAAAGCTATTGATTGTTTTTGATGTGTCAGTCTTTTGATCTTCACGGCAACTGATGAATCCCTTGGTAAGTGGCAATGGCCCATCACTGAAACCTCAGCAATAAACAGCCTATTTCAGCACTTTGAATCTGGGAGCTGGAAAAGTCTCATATAGTATATAAAGGTAGATAAAATTACGAGATGATCCCCTGCCCCTTCTTTCTTTATGTGATGGTTCATCTTTTTATCTGATCCAGTGTCTCTTCAGTTTTCTATTTCTAGATCAACCAACATCAATTATAGTTGGTATTAAAGGCAACATTGGGTTTTAATTACATGTTTAGAACTTCTATTAAAGTCAGCAGAAGGCCCACATGTACATCCAAAGCCAGTTAAAAGTATTTTTAATTTAGAGGATTACATCAATCAAGTACTAGGTATAGATCTCCAGGACGATGCCCATATGTGTTTAAATTCATCTGGCTGCCCATTTTGATATCTATCACTCAGATTCATATACCAATCTATGACATTGACATTATCCAACAGCTTCCCATTTTAAAGACTCACTTTCTCAGCTACTAATCATTAGTTATCAGCAAGAGTTTTTTGTTGTGATTTTGCTTATACCCATTAGGATGCTTTGTTCTCCAGATTAACCAGTAAACAGAGAATGAACTCTTTCACTCCTTCTACCTGGTAAGATCATCACTTCCCCATTCTTCATAAAAGCCACAGAAGACACATAGGCTTTGTAGTGTGCCCTAAAGATCAGTAGGAACATGAAGGGAAACAAGTAACAAATTCAAGGAGATAATAGGGGGACTGAGGAGAGCAACCATCCCATTTGGTGGCCTTTAGGCATAAATGTGGTGCCTTTTCAGGTCAATTGATAAAATAGAAGGTGGTGCTATGTGACCCTAAACATTCCTGTATTCACACCTTACACCCTAATAATATTTCTACAAAATTAGCCTTTTGATGTACCATTTGAAAATTAATAACATGCTGGTCAATAATATCATAGTTAAATGTATGTAGAAACGTGTGTCAAGTTATGCATTCTCCTGTATGAAGTAATTAGCACATGTTCAAGAAAGACAGCCTTACCTAGATAAAGGTGCTAATCAGACCTATCCTGAACAAAGGAATTTGGGTTTACCTCAACTTACATAAGCAGTAAACAGGGCCATCAAACTAACAAGGGGAGGAGATTGTAGGAAACAATAATTTTCTTTTTAGCAAACACTAAGGAAAGAAAACAGCATGAAACTTTCTTCAGACTCCATGTTGCCTTCCTCACAGCTTGAATAAACTTTACAAGGTGTATCCTTCAGAAGAATCCATTTCAAAGGCTCAATGACTATAAAAGAAAGGGGCAGGGAACCCCAAGTTTTCTTTCACATAAGATGGCAAAGGAACCAGCAATTTGGGCTCATGGAGGAGATTATGACCAACGAGAGGGAATCAGCCATTTTACTGGAAATCTGTGGGTGAATTAAGCCATCTTGAACAAAGCCTGTACCTTGCTAGATTAAGGCTATATCTACACTACTGCGGTAAATCAACCTACGCTACGCAACTCCAGTTATGTTATTCACATAGCTGGAGTCGATGTACTTTAGGTAAAATTAACATGGAGGGTCGATAGAAGAAACTCTCCCATTGACTTACCTTACTCTTCTCATCAGGGATAGAGTACAGGGGGTCGACTGGAGAGTTATCTGCCGTCGATTTGGTGGGTCTTCACTAGACCTGCTAAATCGACCGCTGGTGGATCAATCTCAGAGCGTCAATCCCAGCTATAGCGTAGATGTAGCCTACATTTTAGATTTTTTAGATGCATGTTTTTGCTTTTATTTGCTTGAAACCTTTTCTAATTGCATCTTATAGTTGAACTCACTTAAAATCCTATTTTTATTCAAACACAGCACTTCTAGTTTAGATTAAAGTATAGTTAACTCCACTTAAAGTGATAAGCTATCAGGTTTTGTCTTTTTAGAGGAGCAAAGAGACCTTATTATTCCTCTGAATATTGCAGGAGAGAACTGGACATTGCAGAGCACACATATTTGGGAAGTTCAGGGCTGAGGGTGTGTTGATGTGCGGGGAGTCATCTGCTAACATCAACCAAGTCTGGTAAAGACAAGAGTGTCCGATAACTGCTGGCAGGTTGTTTTGATTCAACCACTTTGAATCCAAGTGGTACAGTATACAGAACACAGAGTACATGCTGATTGCATGTGGCTCCTTACCTGGGACGCACAAGTAGCAAAAACACATTTTGGGGCATTTATATTATAACCCTAAGTAGTGACATGGCCTCTCACTGGTCTGAATTGCACCCTAGAATATGACAAACACCAATGCCCCATCTCTCCCCCCTCCATCCTGCTCTGTCACTGCTCAAAACCTGGCTCCACTCCTGCTCCCACCTAAAATGCCCTTCAAATCCATTCTTGAGTAAACCAAGGGACTCCTAGCTAAAGCATCTCAGCTGAGATAGTCAATGGTGGAACAGTCATCCAATCCTTGTGATTTCATAAGATGTGTGAATTGGATTTTTAGTGACTGAGGATATTTCTGATGCTTTCCAAGACCACCATCAAGGCTTAAGATTTCCCTTCCCCACCCCCACTTAATAACGTTCCACATTACACTCTGAATTGTGAGCCACATCTCTCTTACCTCCAATTTTTCATGTTAGTCACACATGATCCTGGAACACTGATTTACTGCAGATGTAGTTTAAATGCCAGAAATCAGTAAGCTAATATTTACTTTCTCCTCTTTTTCACAAATATGCAAACTAGGCTTCATATTCCTGGTGCCATTTCTTCATTGAAAGCAATGTTTTTCAACTTCAGAGTAATTCCTTCAATTAGAGCAAAACAAATCTTTATTTTCCCTCTAGGCATAATTGAAACTTCTCTGAAATAAGTTACTAAATTTACCAGTCATTCACTAACAACATTGAGTCTCCTCTAGAGTGCCTTATGGCTCCAATTGAGACTATTTCCTGAAAGTTCAAAATAAGTGCCCATTCCATTTAAGCCACTTAGCTCCTTGTTCCCTAACAGAGCTGAGTAGAATTTGGAATTTCCATCCCATACAAAATTGATATTTCAAGATTTATTTTCAATCTAGAATGTGATAAAGTTGAAACTTTGAAGTGTTCCTTTTGTCATAAATTCTTCTTTAGAATTCTTCTAAAGTTACATTAAGAAATGATGTACCATTTCCTATAATGCGTCCACAACCATGAGTCCCATGATGCACCACAAAGGAAACACCATCAGAAAATCACTTTGTCTGGAAATTCCCAACCAGCTATACTCCTTAACAGTTATCCCAGCAGGATTTTTTTTTTAAAAAAACCTTCATTTTTCTACAAAAGCTATGAGAAGATGCACAAAAAGAAAAATCACAAAAAAACAAGTTACTCTTGAATCTAATACAAGAGATCATCCTGTATATAAATTCCGCCCACCTTCTTGCCAGTTCCTCAGCTGCAGCCCAAAATGATCAATTCAGTGTGACTCCAGGGGGGAAGAAGCTCTTGCACAATATCTTTCTGCAAGTCTGTAAACTGTTGTTCACCCAAGCACCAAATATAGGCTCTCAGCCCCATCCACTGAAAAGACACCACCACACAAAGTAGCCTTTTAGGTAGCTAGGGCTGAAATAATTTAAGACTTTACTGATAAGCCCTTTGCATTGCACCCAGAAATGAGCTCCCCATCAGTTCAGATTACAGAAGATTTGGTGTTATACAATGAAAACATTAAATAACAATGAAAACCACCAAATTAGACACTGGCTGAATATTTTTAAAAAGATTTTCAGGTCTAGCCCCATGTAGAGTACATTACAACAATCCATCCGCAAGCTGACAAGGTCCAAAGTAACTGTAGCAATGTCTGTATTGAAAGAAAAAGTTTGCAACGTTCTAGCCCAGGGATCGGCAACCTTTGTCACACAGCCCGTCAGGGAAATCCACTGGCAGGCCGGGATAGTTTGCTTGCCTGCAGCATCCACAGGTTCAGCCGATCTCAGCTCTCAGATCTGCAGGAAGCGGTGGCCAGCACATCCCTCGGCCCACTCCGCTTCCCGCAGTCCCCATTGGCCTGGAATGGTGAACTACAGCCAGTGGGAGCTGCAATCGGCTGAACCTGCGGACACTGCAGGTAAACAAACTGTCCTGGCCCTCCAGTGGATTTCCCTGACTGGCCATGTGCCAAAGGTTACCGATCCCTGTTCCAGCCAGTACAATTAGTATTCGGGTGGCAGCACCAATGAAGACTTTTGTTGAAACTCCAACCTTTAAAGGGACATTGTCAACTTAAAAAAAATGTGAAAGCTTTCCCCCTACTATGTTACAAGCCACAAATATTGTTGTATTGGAAAAAGATCATAGAAATAATTTGTCTTGCAGAGGCTTTATCCATTGATCCTCTAAAGTTTTTTGAGCAGAACAGCAAAGCTCTTTGAGGCAGGGAATGTCTTTTTCATAAGAGTCTGTACAGTGGAGCACTGATGCCTGATTGGGGCCATTAAGCACTACTTTAATACAAATACAGCTGGTCAGAAATTTCTAGATTTCTAACTTCATTTTTAATAAAAGTATTTTTCCTTGGGGTTAGCTTGATTGAGTAGAGAGCTTGTTGGAATTCCTATATAAAAATAATTTAGATGAAGTTTTAAAGAAGTTAAGTTTTGAATGCAAAGTTTAGTAAAAAAAAGTCTTTTGAGCACCTCTAAAGAAAATCTTTCCGATTAAGAACACGTGTTTAAACTGAGATTTCATCTTGAAGCAACCAAGCTAGAGTGCTACTGAAGAGAGCCAAAGTTTTTACAGTGATGCCCCAAACAATATAAGCAAAGTACTGCATGTGAACAGGCTTACACTAGAACCTCAGAGTTATGAACAACAGAGTTACAAATGATCAGTCAAACACACACTTCATTTGGAACCAGAAGTACTCAATCAGGCAGCAACAGCGACAAAAAGAAAAATAATAAAAAATCCACAGCAAATACAGTACAGTACTGTGTTAAACGTAAAATAAAAAAGCAGCATTTTTCTTCTGCATAGTAAGTTGCTGCTTTAAGTCAATGTTCAGTTGTAAATTTTTGAAAGAACAACCATAATGTTTTGTTCAGACTTACAATCAACCTCCATTCCTGAGGTGTTCATAACTGAGGTTCTACTGTAATTTGTTTCCTAAGAGGTGCCCCAATAAAGCAGCTGTGCCAATTTGCCTTGTCCCTTTGAGTAAACTATAAATACCTATAGCACCTTTTGTCTCAAAGCACTTTACAAATGGCACCTATCTGAACTGTAGCGACCCCTGAGCTGATGGAAAGCAAAAAAAAAGAAGCACACTGTACCACAATGGGGTGCATGGATTGCATTTGTGCAGGCAAAATGTACCACACAGGCTCTATAATATCTACATAGAGTCAATAGGGATGCAATTAAGGTCTTGTCTGAAAAATCCACACCATAAACTCCATGGAAATCAGTCTATCCACCTTAAGGATGTAGGGCTGAGACAACTCTCCTTAGATCTGAACATGCAGCTTCAGGGAGATTAAGTATATCAGACCACTCAGCCATCTCCAAAAAACCCGTCCTGTTCTGCCAAACATTTTCCCTCCCTTTGCAATCTCTCACCACCCTTCATGTTTTGGAAAAGGCCCTAACCCACCTACAATACAGAGGGACATTGTTTTTGCTTGTGCACATGGCTGCCCTTTGCTCTGCCAAGCTGCAGGGAGCACCTAATAGCTTATTTAGTGTTTTACATTTTGAAAGTACTGTACAATCATACTTTAATCCCCATAACCCCTATGGGATTTTAAATTTAACATCAGCTATGAACTGCCAGGGTTTCTAAAACAATTGTTTAAAGAGGGCCTCCCCCACTCCCCCCCCCCACACACTTCATTCATTTTTGAACTGTACATCTGACGTGTTTAGAGGTAGGGAGCAGGGCATCATGCAGGGCACTGGAAATGAGGGTGGGTGGGCAAGGGAAAGAGAATTCTATGGGACACTGGGAGTCAACACATAGTAGCTCTTCATATTCCCTGGCTCTGAGATTCAATTTCCCTTTAGTCCTCATCTTTGCCCTACAACCTCAGGCTCCATGTTTCAACTTGTGCAACATCTCTTAATTTTCCCGCAGTCCCACAGGCTATATTTCATGCTTTAGAATGTAATCAGGTCCAAAGAAGACCCCATTTACCTGGTAAAGGGCCTTGTGAGGGGCTCAAGTGCTAAGGAAGAGGTAATCATGACTCTTCCTTTTGCAGGTACTAGTGGCCCAGCAACTGAAACCAAGATATCTGAAAAGAGTTTAAGAAGAAAGAAGGAAAGTCATCCTGGATTCCTGATGGATGTGTGGAGGGGTGGGGAATGGGATGGTTGAAAATGACAGGAAAAGGCAATTGAGTTTGACATTCTAACTACTGGTGCTGGAGCCATATTGAACAGGAGCACGGCTGGTGAGCATGGTATGAATGGAGAAAGTCTTTTCAAAGTCTTTTAAAAAGAAATCCAAAAGAAAGCTTAACTCTCCATCACTTAGTTGGCACCCCCATAAGTCTGCTGAAACCTGACGGGCCATTGTAACATTCCTAGCTGGTCAGTGAATAGCTTCCAAATGTGCTTTCACTAATCCCCAAAATCATTCTGTGCACTAGATCACATTAAGCCTTCAGATAAACCACTTGAATTTTCTAGGTCAAGCTGTAACACCAGCAGACCCCGATCATTGGCAGGCAGGATTGAACCTTGGACCTTAATGCTTCAACTTCTCTTGCATGAGATAAAAGCCACGTGGCTCTTAGCTAAGGCTGTACAGCAGACTCATTGATCTCTCTCTTTAAGTGGTCTCGGTGCCACTAGATGGGACAGAACACCACACCCAGAAGCTGTGTGGGTTACAAAGCCATTCTTCTTCAGACAAGATGTGCTATGAAAGCATTGGAAGACATTTCAAAACACAATTAAAATCTTGTTTTCCAAATTTCTCTATTATTTTTATTAGTTACCCTCTATCCACAAACCTAGGATTCAAAAATCGAAGTAGAAATGACTTTTTGTTTGTTTTGAGGTGTGTCTCATAGGAGAGGCAAAAAAGTCACAAAAATGGAAAGAAGTTCTTACCCTTTTAACTATGGAGAAGCCACCATAACACAAATTAATATAGATACATTTATACATGATCGTTTAGTCACTTTGCATGGAGTAACTGATTTGTCCAATATAAATACTTACTGAGGAAAATTGGATACAAGTTACTTGCAAATGTCCAACAATAAAGATATGGGGGTGGGGGGGATACAGATCCTGAGTTATATTGAAATATTAGGACCTTTAGTATGAAAAGCCCTATGTTCCAGGAGTGCTGGGCAGCAACTTGGTGGGCCATCCATAGGCTCAGACAGGTACCACACCTGAGGAAGTATAAACAGAAAGTGGCCTCACTTGGTCTAGTGAAGATTATTAGCACACCACTGCCCCAATCCTCAGACATTACTGTGGCCTAGTGAGTCATTTTCACAACATGCTCTACTCACCACTAGAGTACCTCCTTCTGGCCATGTCTGGGGATTAGCTCTGCCAGTCAGACACCCCTTCCTGCAGTTGCTCACTCTGTCTTGCTTTCTCATGACTTAGCTGCTCCCCCTTTGTAGCTTGACCCTCCTATCAGGTCACTCTAGTTTTTCCCCTACCCGGTGTGTATCAAAGTCTCACAGGACCCACTCTCCCAGGCAGTCTTCCCTTTTGATGCCCCTTAATAATGCCACTTCCTCAGTGGCTGGTAGAGGAAGCCAGGCCCACCCCTTTACACTGGGTTCCAGCCCAAGGCCCCTACAACAGGCACTCAAGGTTTGCACAGTCCTAACCCTTTCAGCTGTATCCCTAGACTACTTCCTACATTGCCTTTTTTCACCCAAAGACAAGACCCCATCCTTCCCTTGTGTGCTCAGCTACTGGGCTTTATATAGACCCCTTCTATTCCTGTCCAGCTGAGCTTCATCTTTAATTAGTCCTCATTGCCCTCTGGCTCCTCCTTTGGCTGCAGCTTTGGTGGTTAATTGACCCATCTGGCCACCTTAACCGCTTCAGGCTTTGTGTGGAATGGACACCCCATCACGATACCTTGGTCAAGGAACATACGTGGAGCAGTCTCTGTAGGGGTGCTGGAACAATTTTTATAGTGGGGGTGCTGAGAGCCATTGAACCACACTGTAAACCCTGTATATAAGGGAAACCCTTCAAGCCAGGGAGTGCGGCAGCACCCCGTGCACTCCTAGTTCCAGCACCTATGATCTCTTTAGGCACAAATGAATACTCTGGATTGTTACAGGAACAAAAACCTTTGTCTTAAGGAATTCTGAATGGTTTCTGCAGGGTGGGGGCTCATCATTTTTCATGTGTTCTATTGCTCTTTGTTAGACTTTCTTGGAGCAGCCAGGATTGGGGCATGAGCTTGAGCTACATCTTCTAGACTATGGTTTCTCAAACTGGGGGTCCTGACCAAAAAGGGAATTACAAGACTAATGTAGGAGGGTTGCGAGAGTTGTGGCTGCTGGCTGGATGCCCAATGAAGCAGCAGCGCAAAAGTAAAAGTGACATGGTGGAGGGGGTTGTCACTTTTTTGGGGGGGTCATCACAGCATGAAATATTTACAAAAGGAGTCCCAACAAAAAAAGTTGAGAACCCCTATTCTAGACTATACTTGATTCCTTGAGCTACATCTTCTAGACTGTACAGTAAATTACTAGCTTTGTATAAATCCTGAAATAAAGAAAAATGGTAAAAATTGGATTTAGTTCTCAGAACAACAATATATAAGACAGCAAACACAAGGAAGGGTTCAGTTTCTCCACTTTGTTTAGAATACCTTTGGCTTTAAAGTAAATCCTTCAGACCAGAAATACCATTACCAGGAAAGAAGATTGAACGGTTGATAGCAGTGAATGTACCCATATGAAACACTGTTAGGTCCACAATACCAAGGCTGAGAATGACACACAGGAGAGATTGAATTAATTGGATTGATATGCATATTGTTAAAAAATAATATATACGCAGTGCATTTTCCACTTCCCCTTTATAGCCATGATAAATATCCTGTCTGTGTCATCTGGGACAGTTTTGGAAGTTAGATGTTTCACCTCTACAGTGATATCCATGTAATCAAAAATAATGCAAGTACAACAAAATCAGGGGTGCACGAGCTAAAGGAAAGCATGTAAACAAGACACGGAGATGGGTGCAACAGCTGGGCAAACATATTTCTTTTTTCTGCTCTGAAAAAATCCCAGCTCTGAATTCAGTGCACAGTGGATTATCAATCCTGACAAAGACAACTTTTAGCAATAGTTTCTTGAGAACTAATCCCATCCCATTGACTTTAATGTTAAAGGAATTTGGATATTAGCAACTGTCATGCCACTTACTGACAACTTACTAGAAGAGATATTCCATTTATAACGAATTTGCTGGCTGTGAGCCCAAGGCAGGACATGAACCTGTATGTGTGCCTCCAATGCGCACTGAAGACTGTGCCGCACAGCTGTGCATTTCTGCTGTGTGTCATGGCTTCAAAACAGGCGGACCTTTTCCTCGCTGACAAAGTTCAGGTTCTGGAGGCCTGGTACTAAGCAAGCGCGAGTAGCTGAGAAGTTTGTAGTCTCAAAATCTGTTGTGTTGCACATTCTGAACAATAACAATGACATCTTGAAGGAGTATGAGATAAGCACAAACAGAGGGTACAAGTACCAACATCATGGCAAGGAGGCAGACTTTGGTGAAGCCCTGGGATTCTGGTTTCAGCATAAGCTTGGCCAAGGTACTCATCTCTCTAGATTGATTCTAAAACAGAAAGGGACTCAGCTAGCAGCAAAACAGGAGGATGAGTCCAACAATTCAGATGGCTGGCTCAGTCATTGGTTCAGTGTAAGGAACACAGTGAGAAACAAGATGCTGATTGTCTGGCAGCTGCTGAAATGGAACGTGGACACCCTACTCAGCATTCTGGATGAATTCCAGCCACATGACATCTTCAGTGCTGATGACACTGCTCTCTGCTACCAGGCCTTTCAAGACAGAACCCTTGGTATGCTGCGCAAAGTGTTTATGGCGGGTGGGGAAAGCTATGGAGTGCATTACATTGTGTTGTGCAACCATGGACAGGGTGAAAAAATGGTGTCTTATGGTGATGGGAAAGGAGAAGATCCCTTTGTTTCCCTAAAGCTGACTCAAAACTGCCTGTGATCTACAGGAACTCTGCTAATACCTGGATAACTAGTTCAGCATTTCAAGAGTGGCTGAAGAATTGGAACAGAGAGCTGCACCTACAAGACAATTGTCCAGCTCATACATGCAGTGTAGAGTTGTTGCACATTATGTTGAAATTTTTGCTTCCCAACACGTCCTCAGTCATGCAGTCATTGGACATGGATGTTATTAAAAACTTCAAAGACCATTACTGCACTCATCTGAATGTGTGAATTGTTACCTCTTTTGATGCTGACCTGCAGCTTTGAGCAGTGGAAGTTGAAAAAAAAAATCATCCAACTCCTTGATATACTTCATCTTGCTAAGGAGCCTTAGGCCACCATTCTTCCCAAACTTTTTACAAGTGCTTCAGAAAGAGAGGGTTTGGATCTCCCACAGACAACCTTGGGCTGGCAGATAGTGACATGCTGACTGATGTTGCCATTCCTGATCATTTGACAGCAAAGACATTTTAGGCCATTGTCAATTTTGATAGTCATGTGGAGATGGCAAGTGAATATCTGATGTGGAATGGTCACAGCTGCTAAGTATCCACAGGATGAAGAGTCACAAGAGGATAGTGCATCACATGAGGACTCTGAAGAGCCTTCATTTCAAGAACAGTTACATGCTGTGGACATTTTCCACAGGATATGACAGTATCGAAGCTTTGAAATTGGAGATGAAGCTGCATGCAAAACTTACTGAGAGGGATTTACACCTGGAGGTGGCATATAGTAAAAAGCAGACAACATTGGATAAATTATGTGTTGTTTTACTAAGTGTGACACACCTGGAGCTCTGATTGTAGGTATAGTACTGTATTGCGTACCAACATTCCTTTTTTTGTTTTGTTTTGCTATGTTATCATTTTATTTCAGCAACTGTACAGAGTGAATTTACTGTTTTAAAGGAAACTATTATTGTGTGTTTGGATTTTTCCCTTTTATTTAATGTGTTTCAATGCCACACTTCTATAACTAAAGCATATCTTTGTTCCATACTGTACATGCTCTTGAAAATGATGTCTTTTGCTTATTGTCAACCTTTGGATAATGGAACTTTTTTCTGGGAACCAAGAAGTTGCTAATAACTGGCATTCATTTTACTTTATTAGAAAAAGATAGGAAAAAGTTATATGTATGGCTCTTCTCTGTGTGAATACTCATATTTACATGCACATACGGGAAGCTGTTTGCTAACAAGTGTATTTGACATTTGTTATTCTCCTGTCTGGAAAGCTTCTGTCATCCATTCAGGGAGAAGAAACCATGCCATGTAACTTAAGGGACCAACAACATACTATGAATAAACTAATAGTTTACTGTTGTAAACGGTAGTCCCAATGTTATTTCATAAACAATATGAAAAGTTACAAATAGTTAAAGTATTAGTTAAAATCAAAGATGTTTGTTAACTATTCTTTAATCAAAAAGGCTAAGTTCTATTTATTCACAATGAATTAATTCAACTAACTACTATAAGACCACCTTATCCCTCACACACAATTTGTTTTCAATTGGCCTTGAGTAGCCTGTGTTTATTCTCTGCCTGTGTCCTGAGATATTTAATCTTTTACATTCCACAAAATAAATTACATTTTTCAGCAATTTTCAGACATTGCCCAACATGTTTAATTAGGGTGTTAAATTCTATAATTTTTGTTTTATATCTGACTACCTCAGAGTGTTTCAGTATTTCATTTGATAAAAACTTGTCCAGGGCAGCAAAAACAGGCTTTGCTGAAGAAGTTTTAGCAGGCGATGACTCAAACTTGTTGATATATGTTTGGTTACTCACACAGTATGAAGTGGATGTTTCAAAATAGAATGTTCCAGGTTTATTTATGCCCTTGAAAGAAATACGATTTCCTTATGCATAGGAAAGGTTCCTAACATTGTATTTGGCTGAACTGTAACCAGAGATCAATCTGTGCCCTTCTATACCCAGACTTTGTGATAACCTGTGAACTATACATAGGAGACGCATGTAAATAAACAATCTACACAGAAAGCTAGGGTGTGGAGACTATCCAGTGTGAGAGGTGCCTGCAGGTAGAATCTCTCAGGACACAGGTGGAAGAGCTACAGGAGGAGGTGATCTGGCTGCAGAGTATCTGTTCACAGGAGGAATTCATTGAAAGATAGCATATGGAGACCTCCAAGGTTGAGGAAGCAATCAATTGGAAAGAACTGCAGTAGTACCACCAGGGGAGGAGGAAAAAGTTCCTTCACAGGGATGAAGGCTGGCTGCTGGTTACTTCTGGCAGCATGCAGTTCTTCACCCCTGCTCCCAATCCACAGTCCATAGAGATAAAAAACCTTCATGTTGATGAGGAATCTCCCCAAAAGATAGAGGAGGAGAAGTCATGTACCCCAAGGCTGGTAGGATCACAGCACCACTGAGTGTTGCAGTGATGGTTGGTGACTTCCTTCTAAGGCAGCGGTGCTCAACCTGCCACCCACTGGTGGGCCGTGAGACAGTTTGTTTACATTGACCATCCGCAGACCTGGCTGCCCGCAGATCCCAGTGGCTGCGGTTGGCCCATTGGGAAGCTAGGACTTGGTGGTGATGGGGGATTTCAGCTACCAAGACAATTGTTGGGAAAATAATGCAGAAGGCTCAGGTTATACAACACGTTCTTGGAATACACTGGACACATCTTTCTATTTCACAAGGTGGAGAAAACAACAGAGGAGAGGATGTTCTAGATTTGTTTTTGACAAATAGGCAAGAACTGGTTGAGAATTTGAAGGTGGAAGGCAGCTTGGGTGAAAGTGATTGTAAAATCATAAGAGTTCATGATTGTAAGGAATGGTAGGAGGGAAAAAAGAATAAAGACTTGAGCAAACTCAGAGAATTGGTAGGTAAAATCCCATGGGAAGCAAGTCTAAGGGAAAAAAGGGTTCAGGAGAGTTGGCAGTTTTTTAAGAGAGACATTATTAAGGGCACAAGAGCAAACTATCCCCACGTGTACAAAAGATAGGCAGTATGGTAAGATACCACTCTGGCTTAACCAGGAGATCTTCAATGACCTGAAATTAAAAAAAAAAGTGTCATATAAAAATTTAAATGTTAACTAGGTTAAATGATAAATATAAAAAACAACACAAGCATGTAGGGACAAAATTAGAAAGGCCAAAGCACAAAGTTAGATTAAACTAGCTAGGGACATAAAGGATAACAAGAAAACATTTTACAAATACATGAGAAGCAAGAGGAAAACCAAGAACAGGGGAGGCCCATTACTCAATGAGGAGAGAAAGATAACAAAAAACACAGCAATGGCTGAGTGTTAATGCCTTGTTTCAGTTTTCATCAAAAAATTTAGCAGTGATAGCATGACTAACAGAGTGAACATCAGTATATATGGGGTAAGAACTGAGGCTAAAATAGGAAAGAACAAGTTAAGAATTACTTAAACAAGTTAGACGTCTTCAAGTCAAATTGGTCTCATGAAATACATACTAGAATACTTAAAGAACTGCCTGAAGAGACCTCTGAGCCATTAGTGATTATCTTTGAGAATTCATGGAGGACAGCAGAGATGCTAGAGGACTGGAAAAAGGCAAATATAATACCTATCTGTAAAAAGGGGAATAAGGACAACCCAGAGAATTATAGACCAGCCAGCTTAACTTTAGAACCCAGTAAGATAATGGAGAAAATTATCAAACAATTTGTAAGCACCTAGAACAGAGGTGGGCGAACTACAGCCCGCGGGCCAAATCTGGCCTGTGGAACCCTCCTGCCTGGCCCCTGAGCTCTGGGTCTGGGAGGCTAGCCCCCGGCCCCTCCCCTGCTGTTCCCTCTCCCCCGCACCTCAGCTCATTGTGCTGCCGGCGCAGTGCTCTGGGTGGCGGGGCTGTGAGCTCCTGGGGCAGCGCGGCTGCAGAGCCCGGCCTGACCTGGTGCTCTGTGCTGCGTGGTGGTCTGGCTGGCTCCAGCCGGGCAGCGTGGCCTTAGTGCTGCCAGCCACCAGTGCTCCAAGCAGCGCGGTAAGGGGGCAGAGTATGCGGGGGGGGTGTTGAATAGAGGGCAGGGGAGTTCAAGGGGGTAGGCAGGGGACAGAGAACAGGGGGGTTGCATGGGGGCAGGGGTCCTGGGGGGCAGTCAGGAACGAGGGGCGGTTGGATGGGGCAGTGGGGGCAGTCAGGGGCAGGGGTTCTGGAGGCAGTCAGGGAGAATGGGTGATTGGATGGAGCAGGAGTCCTGGGGGTGCAGTCAGGAATGAGAGGAGGGGTTGGATGGGGAGGCAGGAGGCAGGCAGGGGCAGGGGTTCCAGGGGTGGGGACAGGGAGCGGGGGTGGTGGATAGGGCAGGAGTCCCGGTGGGGCCATCAGGGGGCGAGAAGCAGCGGGGTTGGATAGAGGCCAGGCCACACCTGGCTGTTTGGGGAGGCACAGCCTCCCCTAACCGGCCCTCCACACAATTTTGGAAACCCAGTGTGGCCCTCAGGCCAAAAAGTTTGCCCACCCCTGACCTAGAAGATAAGGTGATACTTAACAGTCAGCATGGATTTGTCAAGAACAAATCATGTCAAACCAGCCTAATATCCTTCTTTGACAGCGTAACAAGCTTTCTGGATGTGGGGATGCAGTAGATATTATATATCTTGATTTTAGTAAAGCTTTTGATAATGTCTCACATGACTGTCTCATAAGCAAACTAGGGAAATATAGCCTGGATGAACCTACTATAAAATGGGTGCTTAACTGCTTGGGGAACTGTACTCAGAGAGTAGTTATCAATTGTTCACTGTCAAGCTGGGGCCATGCAGGGATCTGTCCTGGGTCCTGTTCTATTAAATATCTTTATAAAAGGTTTTGATAATGGCATAGAGAGTGCACTTATTAAGTTTGTGGATTATGCCAAGCTGGGAGGAGTTCCAAGCGCTTTGGAGGACAGGATTAGAGTTCAAAAGAAACTTGAGAAACTGGAGAAATGGTCTGAAATAAATAGGATGAAATTCAGTAAGTACAAATGAAAAGTACTCCACTTAGGAAGGAGTAATCAATTGCACAAATCCAAAATGGGATATGATTGCCTAGGAAAGAGTACTGCAGAAAAGTATCTGGGTCTTACAGTGGATCACAAACTAAATATGAGTCAACAATAATATTGTTGCAAAAGAAAATGTAACATTGTTTTGGAATGTGTTCGCAGGAGTGTTGTAAGCAAGATTTGAGAAGTAAATACTTCTGCTCTGTAGTGTCTAGTTCTGGGTACCACAGTTTGGGAAAGATGTGGACAAATCAGAGAAAGCCCAGAAGAAAGCAACAAAAACCACTCTCCACCCCCTGACAGGAGGGGGCTGGAACTACAGTGTGTATGCTCAGGAGAATGTAGGGCATATGGGAATGTGGAGGAGGAGAGAGGGGGAATTTGAGGTGCATGTGCAGGGAATCATAGGAAAGTGCAAAAAGCAGGGGGAAATTGAGGAACAGGAGGGAGGGGGAAACACGTATACAGCTGCTTTGCACTGTTCTGGTAGAACAAGGCAGTTGTAAACCCGGTTTTAATGGGACAGTAAGCTCAGCCTGCTTTGTGCTTCTCCTAAATGGCATAAAGCAGCTGGAATATACTGGTCAATCTGGCCAGAAAAAATACAAATCTTTAAGATTAATAGTTCCTAACTTCAAATCATTAGAAATATCACCTGGTAACTTTGTCTGTGCATTTGTTGTTTAATGTTCATCTATGATTTTTTAATAAATAAACAAATACATAAATAAAGGAAATTCTCAGACAAAGAAATTAGAACATGAAGTTAAGATTAGTAGTACATATAAAAAAACAAGTGTAAAGTACATTATAGACTGATTTGGATTACCCAAGGGTTATAAACCCCAGAGATTCAGAGTTAAGGTTTTTGTAGTGATACTATGAAGATTAAAGAGCAAGAGAGAGAGATCTATTTTTTTATTAAATCAGTTTAATCTAATCTGGGATCGCAAACAATAATATGTTTTAATCATATGATAACTGGAAGATGTCACTACAAGTTAGGCCTGGTCTATACTAGGGGGTGGGGGGACGAGCTAAGTCCGTCTAAGTTACGCAACTTCAACTATGAAAATAGCGTAGCTAAAGGTGACGTACTTAGAGCTACTTATCATGGTGTCTTCACTGCGGTAGGTCGACTGCTGCCACTCCCCCATCGACTCCACTTGCACGTCTCGCTCCGGTGGAGTACCGGAGTTGATGGGAGAGTGCTCAGTGGTCGATTTATCATGTCTTCACTAGATGCGATAAATCGACTCCTGCTGGATTGATCACTCCGGAGGTAAGTGTAGATATGCCCTTAGAGAGTTAATATTCTCTGGGTGCTCTAACTGTGTTTTTGTATACCTATACATGATTGGGGTTCTTTTATGTTTAACCTTAACTCTGCAATCCCTTAGTTTTTAACACTTTGATTTTGGGATAATTACAATATCCCTGTAAAGTATTTTACCCTAAATTGCCAATATGTATGCTCAACCTTAACTGCATTTTAGCATACTTCTTGTCTGGCAATTAGCAAGATTTCTTCTTCACTGAGTATTACATGACACCACAGATACCACATTTATAGATTCACAACAGGGTTTTAAATCATTACATAGCACTATTGTTATCATATCTGGAACTTCACAATTGTAAAAAAGTCCATAAAACAAAGTAGAAACCACAGGGGACCTTTCCAAAATCTTTACTAACCCCACAAAAAAAACATTGGTGTCAGTCATCCTGGTCTTTGGAGGACATTGAAAAAAATGTTGATGGCTAAATAATAAGATCATCATCATTATCTGAGCGTTCATGAGGCTGTGAACACACAAATATGTCCTAATGAAATGCCTAACCTTTAAATCAATAGTATTAAGGTACACTTTGTTAATAACTTATTATTATTGTTTTTAGCAACGTTTGCAACAATCCATACATACCTTTGTTAGCAAAAGTTAAATTATTTGCCTTTGAAGAATCTAAGTCATACATCCCAAAAACTAGCTCTGCATTTTACAATCCGAATGAAAATATTTGGAAGTAACATGGCATTGCTTCTTTGCAAAAAAACAAAGTATAAAGTGCAGCAAAGTCTAAAGTCCATTCTTTGTAAGAGCACGTGTGCTAGTTTCAGCAGCCTACAGGGAATGCTGGTAACACTGTATCTCAGATGGACTGATCATATTCTACAAATGGATGAGACACATGTGGCAGCAACTGATCAGTACTCAACTGACTGATGAAAAACAGATATCAAAGGCAAAGGAATTTAGGAAATATTTACAGCTAGCTAAGACCACTGGGAAACTCAACCTGCCAAACAAACTAATTGGTCTTAGCAGTAAATGATAGATTGAAGATGTATGAAAATAACCATCACTATGCATGCAAAACAAAATGCCAACTACATTTACTACAGCAGTCACATCTAGTGTATCAGCTGTGACTTAGCTCTGTCCTTGCCTCCATGGGTCCCGCATTTCTTGGTGGATTTCGCTAGCCTCAGAGGCTCACGGTGACCCTGCACGTAACCCTTCTCTCTCTAGGGACAAGGGTCACAGTCTACTGAGCCATTTTCATCATAAGCCAGAGAGGGAGGTGAGGAGAAGTTATCCTTCCTTGCACAGTCTCTGTTGTCTCCCAGTCTCAGTGATTAATCAGGGGGCAAAGGTGTGTCGGGGGGGAGCCCGGGCCCACCCTCTACTCCGGGCTCCAGCCCAGGGACCCTAATAGTATCAGCTATGGTAGCTGACCTTTTAGAAACATGACAGGTACAATTCCCTGGGCTACTTCCCCCCAAGCAGCCCTCAATTCCTCAAGCTCCACTTCACCCTCACCTCAGGGTCTCCTTCCTTGTGCCTGATATGGTGTGTACTACTCAGCCTCTCCAACAGCGCAACTTCCTCCCACAGCTCCTGACATGCACACCCACCTGACTGACTGCGAGGCTTTTAACTAGTTTCAGCCAGCCCCTGATTGGCTTCAGGTGTCCCAATCAACCTAGCCTTCTCCCTGCCTTCTGGAAAGTTGTTAATTGGCCCCAGGTGTCTTAACTGACCTGGAGCAGCTGCCATTTCAGCTGTACCAGGGATTTGTTTAGCCTGGAGCTAATATATCTATCTCCCACTACTTTTCTATAGCCATCTGGCCTTGCCCCGTCACACAGCCTAGTACCTGCACAACTTGTGTTGGAAAGAGTCATAAATTGGACTCTACAGGCAAGAATGGAATCATAAACTATATACAGTCTGCATGTCTGATCCTGAAGAAATTTACCTTTCTAACATAACTTTTGGTGAAAGCTTCCAAAATAGTTTGTATTGAAGTTTGGTTTGCTGCCACTACTCGTTCTTGTCACGTATAGCGGTGGTTCTCAAACTATGGTCCCCGCCAGCGGACCACAGACTATGTCTAAGGGGTCTGCTAAAGACTTAAACTGAAAACTGACTGAACAGAATTCAACGATGTATACAGATAATGGATTTCCAAAGGGGTTCTGGCCTCCATTCTAAATTTTTACGGGTCTGCAAATGAAAAAGGATTGAGAACCACTGCCATAGAGCTGACCACAGATTTCTATTAATCATAAAAGCATGTTCAAAAATGCTCTATCAAGCAAAAAATTCTGCTGTTTTTCTAACATCCTGGTAACTTTTGTTGTTAACATATGAAGGACTTTACCATAGCTTTGCATATTCTAAGTGTGTTCAGAGCATAGGAATGCCACAGATACCATGGTGAAGCTAAGTTTGCTTACAAATGGCAGTTGTCAAGTTTTTATATGGCAACTGCTGTATAATGTATAGGTTGCTATATGTACTAATTAATTCTCACAACACTTATTCATTCTTATGTACTTGCTCCATTATAAATGTAGTAAAGTCATAATGGGGTTACTCTTACCCAGTTTCCAACACAATAAATAACTTTATGCACCTCCAATACTTTTGACTAATTTAATTTTTAAATCCTGTAGTGCCATCAACGACCCATGACTTTTGACAACACAGGAAGAAGACTCCTTACAGCATGGTCTAATTTAATTAACCTAGTGGAATCGCAGAGCTCGAGAATTCCAGGTATTCATTTACTTAGGAGAGCTCTGGGAGACCCAGTCTGCATACAGATAATATTTCTTTGACTCTGTATTCCACTTCGAATGAAACTTTCCAAATGGCTGGCAGAACACTGAGATATTCACTCAACTGTCATATCCAATGATGTTTACGAATAAAAATGCTGTTTCTTATTGGGAAATTTCAAAATCAACTTTCATGGTTCTGCAGAGAATTCAATGCAATACATTTTAACTACATGAACAGTTTCCTCATAACTGTTGAATAAGCAACCGCTACTCAAGGTTGCAGAACATTTTTCTTTATTGCTATTATATTTCTTTGTATGTTATCCTTGACAATATACTCAGATAGCTGCTGTTATGTATCTATTTTGGTTTACTCCCCCCCAGATAAAATCAAATGAATAATGTACCTTAACACATAGCTAACACCAATAAGATAGACATATATGTATATTTGTTGTTAGACTAGAAAATTATGTTCCATTCTTTTTTCCTGGCACTTTGAAAAAACAACAACAACAAAAAACCCCCACACCTATTGTCAGGCACTTCTGGGTAATTCTAATTTGGAATTTGTTGTATTGCTTTGAACTTGTAAAGCAACAGCATCTTAAATTATGACTGGGTGCAAGGTCATACATCTGGTGAGAAATATTGCTTTTAAGGTGGATATACAATTCGCACATTGCAATTTGTACAGCAACTACTGAACATATCACCAACAGACAAAAAAGAAGTACTGGGAGGAAGGAAAGAAACAGTCAAGTCATCACTGCTGAATTTAGTTCTTTGCGGTGCTTTATCAGGACTAATGGCTGCAGTGGTGACACCTGAATTATTAGCTGTGGTTGCTGATCTCAGACCTACAGTTCTCTTAAAGATAAGAAAGCAGTAGTGATATCCTCTGCTTCAGGAAGATGCTTACTGGTCCATGGATTGTGTTGTTTTCAGTATTACCACAAAACTCAGCTGTTGCACTACACTCCATAAGGTCTCAGATTTGGCAAATGTCAAAAGCATGCTGTTACAAATGTGTGAATTTTCTGTAATATTTTATTACCTATTTTTATGAACAATATGTTCCTCGTCTGACTTTGCATTGTTGTCCATTGGATGCAGAGTGTTTAAATACTTCTGTTGTAACACAGCAGAAGGCCTGAGGAGTTTGGGTCACATTGAGTCTGGGGTGGTAGGAATGCACCATCAAGAGCTGGCTGGAATCCACACATCAATGGAGAATCCAGAAAAGACAATAGTATCCCCATGATCAAACATTAACATTTACAACAGGAAGCTGCAGGAGCAGCATGGTAGTGTCTGGAGGACAGAGACAAAAGGAGTCAGCAATCTGCATTAAGAACCAGGCTCACAGACACCTGGGGAATTTTCATGGGACTGAGAGACAAAATGGGACCGAGAGAGGAGCTGGAGCTCAGGGAAGGAGGGCATAGTGAAGCCCTGACTCCCATCAACATGAACTGAGTCCTAAGCATGTCTCTTTCATGCTAACTCAAAGACATTCAGATGCTGTGTTCCCGGTGACTAACAAATTATTACCTTGTTATCAAAAGGCTGCTTGGCATTGCTGCAGTTACTCACTGAAGAGTATTGTGCCCTAAAGACATGAGTCTGCCTTGGCTGGACTTGCTGCCAGGAGCTGCAGAGAGATATGGGGATTGCTGGAGACTGACAGCCCAGTTTCAAAGTCATGAAGGCCACAGGCCTGTCCCTGAAGGACAATGTGGATCATGGGGTCCACCACACTATGGGGATATTCCCAGTAGACTGGTTAAAGGCAGGGTATAGACAATATATTGTGACAATAAAGCAGTTGTTATTCTAACACTCTTCAGTGTCTCTGCATGTTATGAAGAAACATAAGAGTCTTCCTCTCATGATGTAATGATCTCATTTAAATTTGCTTGTAATGCACTAATCAGTTTTCCTCTTTAGAAGACTAGGAAATAGGCAGCTGTAATAATAGAAGTCAACAGCCAGAGTACCTGACAAGACTGAATCAGTCTTGCGTCACATGGTGCAGATTAACTCAAGTAACTGGAAAATCTTCAGGGGCCTTCAAACAAGGCAACACTCTTTGCCACTATTAGTCTTCACTGTTTACATTCTGAACCTACTCCCTGAGGGAGTGCAGTCTGGCACTTCAGATATCTCCGACCATAGGATAATTTTGTGGAAAGTTTCAGTTTAATTGGACATTTCTCTTAGATAATAGACTTTGTGGGAAGAAGAGCCAATGTGAGTTTAGGAGTATTGGGAGGTGGGGGAGGGAATAGAGGCAGACCAGATGGAATGTGGGAGAAGAGGAAGCTATAGCTTATATTATCAGCCAGAACATAGTTAAATGGGCTCTAGAGCAACTGTGTCAGTGGCATTCCTATGATCATGATGCATGTACAAAATCAGTATCATCCTCCATTCAGTTTTTAGACATTTTGGTTAGAACTGCAGAAGATACTGAAAAAAGGCCAAATTCTGCCATCTTTGATCAGATCATTCTCATTCCATACTCAAGCAAACTCTTATTTAGATCACTGAGAGTTTGACTGAATAATGATTAAGTGAGGGTCTGATCCTGTGAGATAGTGAGCACTTCCAGCAAGGTGTTGAATGCCCTCATTTCTCATTTGAGTCCATGGCAGCTGAGAGTTCTCAACGTTTTGCAGGATAAGACCCTTACTAATGACCTCAGAATTTGACTCAGATTATTTTTGGTTGTGTGTTCTGTATAGCGCTTTAGTCTGCTGAACTCTGCCCACAAGAGTCTCTCAATTCTTGTCAGAGCATTTTAACTGGATCCAGCCTACAAAGAATTACATTAGCATTGCATTCCATTAGCATTCCATTGTACTCTGTTAGTGTAAAAGTTCACAAGAATACTGCCATCATCTGAGTTATGGTGCTACTCTATACAGTCCAGATTCAAACCACGTGAGATTTGCAAGTACATAAACAATCTTGCTGTTACTTTAATTTTAGTTCAGTCTAGCTTGGACTATTTAAAATAGTTTATATTTTTATTACATTACAAATGGGGAAAAAAAACCCAAAAGACAACAACAACAACAAACCCAATAAGAGAAAATGCAGTGCTGTACTAAAGAAGGAGTCTAGTTAAGGCTGTTTATCATAATAAAATTAGTAATGCCAATATATTATCAAAGTATTGCTAGCAAAATAATATTTGCACTTAAAATGGTCTTCCAGAGGAAGCAACACACAGTGCAGTGTTGATCATGTTATTTGTATTCTGGCTCTGATGTTTAAATTAGGGCTGTCAAGAGATTAAAAAAATTAATAATGATTAATTGTGCATTTAATTACGCTGTTAAACAATAATAGAATACCATTTATTTAAATATTTTTGGATGTTTTCTACATTTTCAAATATATTGATTTCAATTACAACACAGAATACATGCACAGTGCTCAAGTTAGATTTATTTTTGATTACAAATATTTGCACTGTAAAAAAACAAGAGTAGTATTTTTCAGTTCACCTAATACAAGTACTGTAGTGCAATCTCTTTATCATGAAAGTTGAACTTACAAATGTAGAACTATGAAAAAAAACTGCATTCAAAAATAAAACAATGTAAATCTTTAGAGCCTACAAGTCCACTCAGTCCTACTTCTTCTTCAGCCAATCGCTCAGACAAACAAGTTTGGTTGCAATTTTCAGGAGATAATGCTGCCTGCTTCTTGTTTACAATATCACCTGAGAGTGAAAACAGGCATTAGCATGGCACGGTTGTAGCCGGTGTCACAAGAAATTTATGTTCCAGATGTGCTACAGATTCATATGTCCCTTCACACTTCAACCACACTGATGATGGGTTCTGCTCAATAACGATCCAAAGCAGAGCAGACAGGTGCATGTCCATTTTCATCCTCTGAGTCAGATGCCAACAGCAGAAGGTTTATTTTCTTTTTTGATGGTTTGGCTTGTGTAGTTTCCGCATGTGAGTGTTGCTCTTTTAAGACTTTTGAAAGCATGCTCCACACCTCGTTCCACTCAGATTTTGGAAGGCACTTCAGATTCTTAAACTTTGGATCGAGTGCTGTGTCTCTCCTTAGAAATCTCACATTGTTACCTTTTTTGCATTTTGTCAAATCTGCTGTGAAAGTGTTCTTAAAACAAACATGTGCTGGGTCATCATCCAAGACTGCCATAACATGAAATATATGGTAAAATCTGGGTAAAATAGAACAGGAGACATAGAATTCTCCCCCTAGGAGTTCAGACACAAATTTAATTAACGCATTATTTGTTTAACAAGCATCATCAACATGGAAGCATGTCCTCTGGAATGGTGGCCGAAGCATGAAGGGGCATACACATGTTTAGCATATCTGGCACGTAAATACCTTGCAATGCTGGCTACAAAAGTATCATGCAGACGCCTGTTCTCACTTTCAGGTGACATTGTAAATAAGAAGCAGGCAGCAGTATCTCCTGTAAATGTAAACAAACTTGTTTGTCTTAGTAATTGGCTAAACAAAAAGTAGGATTGAGTGGACTTGTAGGCTTTAAAGTTTTACATTGTTTTGTTTTTGAGTGCAGTTATGTAACAAAAAAAATCTACATTTGTACTTTTCACGATAAAGAGATTACACTACAGTACTTGTATGAGGTGAATTGAAAAATACCATTTCTTTTATCATTTTTACAGTGCAAATATTTGTAATAAAAATAATAATATAAAGTGTACACTTTGTATTCTGTGTTGTAATAGAAATCAATATATTTGAAAATGTAGAAAAACATCCAAAATATGTAATAAATTTCAATTGGTATTCTATTGTTTTACAGTGCGATTAATCACGATTAATTTTTTTGAGTTAATTGCGTGAGTTAACTGTGATTAATCGACAGCCCCAACTTAAATAGATGAAAACTAATGCCTGGTCTCCTGGCTACTGAAAACCTGGTTGCTATCCTCATAATTCTCCAGTTTCTGTTTTTTGCGTGATAACTATTTTGGGGGATTCGCTCTCACTTTATTTTTCAGTGAGTGAAAATGGTGCTTCTGACTGCAACCAAAAGATTAGATATGAATATACTTATATCCATTTAATTTTACCAGAAGATAAGGGAGTACTACTGGATAGAGTACTGTTTCCTAGCCTGTCATCTCTTATCTGAAAGTTAATAATTTCCAGAATTCCTTGAGCATAAAAGAGCACTTCAGGCCCCTGTTCTCCCCCCCCCCCCGCCACCTCTAATAGCTACTTTTACGTATAACATATGTTTTTAAAAAATCATGTTGTTTATCTAAGTAACTTATTTTGGTTTTATTAAAGTGTGGGTTGAAGTGAGGTCCTTTTTGCGAAATCTGTCTCAATCCCTTGCCTGTTCTCTTTTCAGTCATGTCTAAAACTGGTCAAAATATATCAATTTTGCAAAATAAATATTCTAACTGATTTTCCAGTTGGAAAATCCAGAATTGGACAAAAAATCTAGATTTCATTTTAAAAAAATTCCAATGGTTTCAAATAGAAAATTGCTAAAAAGAAGATTTTGGCTTTGGTTATTAGAAACCAGCAAATTTTCAAAATTTCAAATAGAGTCCATTTAAAATTTTCACATTTCAATCCAGAAGAAGTTGAAGAGTAACTGAGTTTATTCCTCATTGCATCAGTGGGAAGAAGAGAAGAGAGGATAGATTAAACCCCATTAGACTCATTTAATATGAGAGAACAGAACAAAACCTCAAATCAGACTGAAAACAATAACAAAATATCCCCCCTGCAAGTCCACAGTGGAAGGTGAAGAAAATAAGAGGATGGGGGGGTGTAAAGAAGAGGAAGGAAGTGGAGATGAAGGTGGAGGGGGATAGGAGGAAAGAAACTGCAACCCTTCAGTAGCCCGTGGGGCGGCAGAAGAAGAGGGCTGTCCTCTACCATCTTGGAACAGTTCTTAGAGGCTGCAGGAAAGCCAAGTTTGGCTTCCTGAAATCATTGCAAGGGGAGCTTATAGGCTAGCAAGAGACACAGTTCAAGGACTAGTGCTCTCTGGAGCTACCTCAGGAGGAGGCACCTGGAAGTACTGTGGGGAAAAAGGAATGGGTCGTGCTGCAAGGGGCCAAGGATCTGCCAGTCCTGTCTCCCACACCACCTCCTGGGACATAAGATTTGGTCCTCTACTCACACTACCTTCTATTTCCAAGTGCAAATCACATCAGGTACTCCCAAACCACTCTCAGCTGAGTGCTGCCATTTCTACATCTCCGCTCCCCTAGGGAGTGCTCTACAAGAAAGAGCAGTTCTGGGGGCAGACAGAGAGGCCCTGGAGGATGACAGGAACTGCAGTTTTCCATTCCAGCAATATCACCCACCAACCCTGTTCTCACCCTGTTAAACATTCAGGAAGTGTATGGGGGAACGAATAGCCTGGCATCCCTACAGGTAACCCCCTTGTAACAAATGATCAGATGTACAATGCACAAGGCCTGCCCGGAATCACCGTAGAACTGAAAAAAACAGCAAAGGACCTGCAAATTGAAATGGTCCGTGAAAAAACACCAGCCCCAACTCCCTCTTCCCTAACTGCAGAGGGGGATACAGTTCAGCTACCGTATAGGGAACACAACAAGAGATGGCCTCACCACCATCTGTATCACTAATCGAACAGCAGGTCACACTTTGACATTCAGGTCAAGAGAGCCAAGTGTCTACTCTCCCATTCCTTATCTGACCACATGGGAATCTGTGGCAAAACTCAGGCACCAATCAAAAGATATAGAGTAACAAAATTATTTTTGAGGGGGAATAAAAAAAAATCAAAATGGCCAAAGAAAACCCAAAAAATTATACTCACATTTTCTATTCAATTTTTTCTTGAAAAATGCAAAATTTTATGAAGTGTTTTGACATAATATTTCATTTTCTGTGAAACACTATTCTTTGATTATTTTTAATGAAAACATTTTGACCAGTTCTCCTGGTGTCCTTTTACCCACTGTTAGGTTGGACCATTTTATTCTATTCTTACCAGCAAAGTCCATCCTTATTTCATCCTTAGGGATGGATTTAGTGGTCTGCAATTGCTGACGGGACACTCCTGTGTTGGTCCTTTCCAAAATCCCTCTTCAAAAGTTGCCCATCCACTAGCATATATCACAACCTGTCACTCCACAGTAGCATCGTATTAATCTGTGCTTAACAAAGGATGCATAATTCTTGTAACTGCCCCTCTTCTGGCTTCAAAAGTAACCCCTAGTCTCCTCTGCAGTTTGCCTAACCACTAATGCTTCAGACAGTACCAGAGAGGGTCCATATAACTCCTTTATAACTGTGCCCTGTTTATTCAGACATTTTCAGTCACGAGAAATGTGACTCCAAGCCTGTGCCAGTGACAAATTTGCAGTTGGCAGCCTGAAGTGCTCCCAAATAAGAACTAAACCAGAGCTGATAGAGACTGAACCAATGAGTGACTGTAAAATGTAATCAGAAATGGTTCTGGATCACACTTTGGGCCCATAAACAAACAAATAAAACAATTTTTGGTGAGAAATACCAGAATTTGAACCAAATTGTGTCTTCCCATCTAAAAAGACTAATAATAAACAGCAATAAAATAAATAATAATAGTATATGGACCTGATTTCCAGAGATGGTGAGCATGTCTAGTTCCCAGTGACTTCAGTGATAGTAGGGACTATGCAGCTTCTCTGAGAAATGGGCCCTATCTTCCTTTTCATACTGGTACAGGCTTGACCTTAAGCAGCATAGAAAATATTACCTCTAATTAGTGTTATAGTCTGAGGCTTTCTCTCTTCGAAACTTGAAAAAACAGCAAATGAAGAGTTAAGGTAATGCAAACAAACTTCTAAAAACAAGGAGGCACAAATGGAAGTTATGTGCCATTCCTGTGACACACTGCCCTCTCTGAATGATATCCCAACATGCTGATAACACACATGCTAATACTCTACCCTCAGAGATGTTACCAAGCACTCTGGTAACAGAGCACATGAGCACCGTGGGACAAACCGTAACACCTACTCTCTGCTAACCTGAAACTCTGGTTTAGGTCATGCATAGCAAACTTACACCTGGTCTATACTCAAACACTGAGCTTACGCCACACAAACCACCCCAGACCTGCTGAATGTTACAGCCCCTTCATTCTTGCCCTGAGGATGCTTTTTGAGGCATTGCCTTCATTTCATCTTCATCATCATCACTCCCATAACCGCATTGGCCATTGGGGCACCATCATTGATGAGCAATCAACCAATTGTCTCCACCCCGATGATTGTGTGTCAGTGCTTGAGTGTCCGTGAAGTCCATTCCTGTCCACTCTTTTATGTTGTCAATCCATCTCGTCTTCTATCTCTTCTTCTCTTCCCATGTACTGTCCCTTAGAGACAGATCTTGGATAGGTCAGACGATCTTGTTACATGGCCATACCACTTCAGCTTGTGCTTCTTCACGGTTGTCAGGAGGTCTTCATATGACCCATCACACTGGGTGATGATGTTGCGAACCTCTTCATTGGTGATGTGGTTGAAGTAGGAGATGCCCAGGATTTTATGGAAGCATCTCATCTCTACTTCCTGTATTTTCTGTTCAATTTTTGCCATAAGAGTCAATGTCTCACATGCATACAAAAAATGGAGATGACCAATGCATGCAGCAGTTTCAGCTTCAGTTTCTTATTCCTCCAAACTGGCTTTAGCTTTGCCACTGCTGCTGTTGTTTGCACAGTTCTTGCCCAAATTTCTGCCTTGGATCCTTCATCAGTGATGACTGAATGTTTCACTGTCTCCAGCTCTTGTCCACTGACAGTGATATGTGAGCTGATCCCATCACATTTGTTTGTCATCAGCTTGGTTTTCTCTGCACTGATTTCCATGCCATATTTTGTGGAGGTTTCATCCAATTGTTTCACAAGGTTGGCAAGTCCATATTTCTGCCTGCCAGGCCATCAATGTCATCAGCGAACTGAAGATTTGAGATTGTTTGCCCCCAGTGCTGACTGTGCATATGTGATCTTCTAGAGCATCAGTCATTATGCGCTCTAAGTAAATTTTGAACAGTGTGGGTGAAAGAAGGCAGCCTTGCCGGACTCCAACAGTGGTGCAAAACAACTCTCCTATTGTGCCATTGACGAGAACTGCACTGTTGGCCTTGGCATACAGTTATTTCATGGTAAGAATAAGTTTATGACCAACATTGTACTTCTTCATGGTTGCCCAGAGAGCTTCATGCCATACTCTGTCAAACGCCTTCTTGAAGTCAATCCATATCTCCTTGGCCACCTTCATTCCTTTCTTGATCTTTCTGCCTATAGCTCTGTATTTATCAGCTCCCTCAGTGCTGTTCTTGTCTCTCTTAAGTTCTCTTCTAATGTCACACATTTGTAGTATTTCATTTGTGACCCATGGTTCTGTCTTCGTACGATGTTTCCCCAAGGATGTCCATTGCTGCCTCATTCATTACAGCATTGAAATTGTTGGTCATAGTTTCTACGTCTTCTTCTAGAGCAAGCAGCAGGGCAAATTTTCTGCCAATCATTGCTTGGAATGACTCTGCAATGTTTTGGTCTCTGGGTCTTTCTAAGTCAAACTTGGTTCTGGTGAGCTTTGGCCTGACGATTTTCCTTAGCCACAGCCAAAAATTTAGCATCACAAGGTCATGATCACTTCCAATATCAGTACTGGGGAAGCTTCTTGTTTTAGTCTGTTAATCCCAGAACGAAATTGGTTTTGAACTATGATGTAGTTGATCTGGCTGTGATGTAGACCATTAGGTGTGTGCCATGTTGACCATCTGGATGCTTTATGTGCTCCTAATGTGTTTGCAAGAACCAGATTGTTATAGTGGCAAACTCCAAAATCTCAATCCTCTCTCATTGGTTACCACATTACAGAAATGACCACAATAATCTCGTTAATCTGCCTGTGCATCACTACCCACTTTAGCTTTCCAATCTCCTTGTACAATCAGGATATCTTTCTTGTGTACCTTATTGATGATGTCTTGGAGTCGATAGTAAAAATCTTCAATTTGCTCATTGTCATCATCTGTTGTAGGGGCGTAGACTTGTACCACTGTGATATTAAACGGTATTGCCTTTAGACTGATGGAAATAAGCCTGCTGTACATTGGGCGGCATCCTAATATTGAATTCTTGATATTTTTATGCCTAAGAAATCCTACGCTGTTGACATGTTTGTCCTCTCCACTGTAATAGAGTACATGGTCTTCTTCCATTAGTGCCTCTTCAAAGTTCTTCCACCTGACCTCAGAGATTCCTAGGAGGTGCCAGGTGTATTGTTCCATTTCATACGTGAGTTCTTTCAACCTCCCTATTTGTCTCAATGTCCTTACATTCCATGTGGCTATGGTGATGTTATCTCTTCCATGGATCCTCTTTGTTGGGGTTACACCAGTAGTATACTTGTCACATCTGCCCTGGTGGGAGACGAATGGTGTGGTCATTATTAATCCATGCTGCAATTAATCCGGTGTGGACATCGTTGACTTGCTCATCATATGGTGTGTCTTGGGCAAATTTCTAACCTGGCAGAGCCCATCCTTCTCCAGGCTTTTAGTCACCTCTTACGACATGCAGAAGGAGCAGTGGGCCTATTCTGTCCCCAGACCCACAGGGAAAGCGTTCATTTACCCCTCACTAAAGCCCCAGAGACCATTGTCAGGTATGCCACTGAACTGCTCAGAATCCACAAAACACGTGACCAGCTGCTGACATAGTCTACAAAATTGAGCATTGAAGCGGTTGTACTTGAACCTTCGAAGTATACATGTACCTATTGTCATATCACAATAACAATTATGCCAACCTGCTCCAAATAATCCCTCCAACATTCAATCCAATTACACCTAACAAAGTGAAGGTGGTTGGAGTGCTTGCAGGTAAATGCTGGAATTCAAGTCTAGGGAACACAATGCAAAGAATGGCACATCTTCGTAGAAGTTCCTTATGTCTACTTATTATGGCACGCCCCCTCACATCTCCCCCTTAGTGAACCATTCTCAATGGCTGTTGCCAGCTACAAGGGCAGAATAAGCTTGCATTGCAGGTGTTGCATGTACCTTAACTTTGTATTTCTGGTTTTCAGACGTTCAAGTTTCATGTTAATTTAAGTTCCAGTTTTCAGAGCTTTGAGTGTAGCTGAACGTGATGTTATAGAAGGGCATGAGGCACAACAAGTGTTGTGTTAACTCTGTGTTGTTGAAGCTGCATTGGATATTGTGTAGGACATTCAATAGCTTCTCCTTTTTAGAAGTTTAACTGGTTTTGTTCAGAGGGTGGAGATGAGAGTTCAGGAAACCACACAGAATATGTAAGCTTTCATTTCTAGACAACCAAGTCAACACAGCCCACTGACTAGAGTTACCAACAATCCCAATTGTTCAATATTTGAAGGATCCTACACTGAATGAATGAATGAATGAATTTCATTCCAATTCTTAGTTAATAATTAATAGTGTTATTATTTAATTGACCATGGCAAGTGTGGGCAGTGTTGTACAACCATAAGGAAACACGTGATCTGTGAACCAAGAAACATTTTAAATCAGCATGAATATCCATCCTTTCTTTGTCTTTCAAATAAGATAAGTATAGAACAACTGCCCATATTACAAAAAAATAGGTATCCCAATAGGCAGTCTGAGCAGAGAGGCCAAGGACTGACTGTGCATGGGGACTGAAGTACTTTACTTGTATTGTTGCAGCACCTCAAATCTCCAACTAGTATGAGGCTCCCTTGTGCTAGCAAATATGAAAGGATGGTCCCTGCCACTAAAATCTTACAATCTAACCTCTCACCTTTAGAAAGTGAGGAGGGCTTTAAACTAGGTTCACCGGGGGAAGGAGACCAAAGCCCTGAGGTAAGTGGGAAAGAGGGATACCGGGAGGAAGCACAGGCAGAAATGTCTGTGAGGGGAGGGCTCCTGCCTCATACTGGGAATGAGGGGCGATCAACAGGTTATCTCAAGTGCTTATATACGAATGCACAAAGCCTTGGAAACAAGCAGGGAGAACTGGAGGTCCTGGTGATGTCAAGGAACTATGATGTGATTGGAATCACAGAGACTTGGTGGGATAACTCACATGACTGGAGTACTGTCATGGATGGTTATAAACTGTTCAGGAAGGACAGGCAGGGCAGAAAAGGTGGGGGAGTAGCACTGTATGTAAGGGAGCAGTATGACTGCTCAGAGCTCCGGTATGAAACTGTAGAAAAACCTGAGTGTCTCTGAATTAAGTTTAGAAGTGTGTGCAACAAGAGTGATGTAATGGTGGGAGTCTGCTATAGACCACCGGACCAGGGGGATGAGGTAGATGAGGCTTTCTTCCGGCAGCTCACGGAAGCTACTAGATCGCACGCCCTGATTCTCATGGGTGACTTTAATTTTCCTGATATCTGCTGGGAAAGCAATACTGCGGTGCATAGACAATCCAGGAAGTTTTTGGAAAGCGTAGGGGACAATTTCCTGGTACAAGTGCTAGAGGAGCCAACTAGGGGGGGGCGCTTTTCTTGACCTGCTGCTCACAAACCGGGTAGAATTAGTGGGGGAAGCAAAAGTGGATGGGAATCTGGGAGGCAGTGACCATGAGTTGGTTGAGTTCAGGATCCTGACGCAGGGAAGAAAGGTAAGCAGCAGGATACAGACCCTGGACTTCAGGAAAGCAGACTTCGACTCCCTCAGGGAACGGATGGCCAGGATCCCCTGGGGGACTAACTTGAAGGGGAAAGGAGTCCAGGAGAGCTGGCTGTATTTCAAGGAATCCCTGTTGAGGTTACAGGGACAAACCATCCCAATGAGTCGAAAGAATAGTAAATATGGCAGGCGACCAGCTTGGCTTAACGGTGAAATCCTAGCGGATCTTAAACATAAAAAAGAAGCTTACAAGAAGTGGAAGCTTGGACATATGACCAGGGAAGAGTATAAAAATATTGCTCGGGCATGTAGGAATGAAATCAGGAGGGCCAAATCGCACCTGGAGCTGCAGCTAGCGAGAGATGTCAAGAGTAACAAGAAGGGTTTCTTCAGGTATGTTGGCAACAAGAAGAAAGCCAAGGAAAGTGTGGGCCCCTTACTGAATGAGGGAGGCAACCTAGTGACAGAGGATGTGGAAAAAGCTAATGTACTCAATGCTTTTTTTGCCTCTGTTTTCACTAACAAGGTCAGCTCCCAGACTGCTACGCTGGGCATCACAAAATGGGGAAGAGATGGCCAGCCCTCTGTGGAGATAGAGGTGGTTAGGGACTATTTAGAAAAGCTGGACGTGCACAAGTCCATGGGGCCGGACGAGTTGCATCCGAGAGTGCTGAAGGAATTGGCGGCTGTGATCGCAGAGCCATTGGCCATTATCTTTGAAAACTCGTGGCGAACCGGGGAAGTCCCGGATGACTGGAAAAAGGCTAATGTAGTGCCAATCTTTAAAAAAGGGAAAAAGGAGGATCCTGGGAACTACAGGCCAGTCAGCCTCACCTCAGTCCCTGGAAAAATCATGGAGCAGGTCCTCAAAGAATCAATCCTGAAGCACTTGCATGAGAGGAAAGTGATCAGGAACAGCCAGCATGGATTCACCAAGGGAAGGTCATGCCTGACTAATCTAATCGCCTTTTATCATGAGATTACTGGTTCTGTGGATGAAGGGAAAGCAGTGGATGTATTGTTTCTTGACTTTAGCAAAGCTTTTGACACGGTCTCCCACAGTATTCTTGTCAGCAAGTTAAGGAAGTATGGGCTGGATGAATGCACTATAGGGTGGGTAGAAAGCTGGCTAGATTGTCGGGCTCAACGGGTAGTGATCAATGGCTCCATGTCTAGTTGGCAGCCGGTGTCAAGTGGAGTGCCCCAGGGGTCGGTCCTGGGGCCGGTTTTGTTCAATATCTTCATAAATGATCTGGAGGATGGTGTGGATTGCACTCTCAGCAAATTTGCGGACAATACTAAACTGGGAGGAGTGGTAGATACGCTGGAGGGGAGGGATAGGATACAGAAGGACCTAGACAAATTGGAGGATTGGGCCAAAAGAAATCTGATGAGGTTCAATAAGGATAAGTGCAGGGTCCTGCACTTAGGACGGAAGAATCCAATGCACCGCTACAGACTAGGGACCGAATGGCTAGGCAGCAGTTCTGCGGAAAAGGACCTAGGGGTGACAGTGGACGAGAAGCTGGATATGAGTCAGCAGTGTGCCCTTGTTGCCAAGAAGGCCAATGGCATTTTGGGATGTATAAGTAGGGGCATAGCGAGCAGATCGAGGGACGTGATCGTCCCCCTCTATTCGACATTGGTGAGGCCTCATCTGGAGTACTGTGTCCAGTTTTGGGCCCCACACTACAAGAAGGATGTGGATAAATTGGAGAGAGTCCAGCGAAGGGCAACAAAAATGATTAGGGGTCTAGAACACATGACTTATGAGGAGAGGCTGAGGGAGCTGGGATTGTTTAGCCTGCAGAAGAGAAGAATGAGGGGGGATTTGATAGCTGCTTTCAACTACCTGAAAGGGGGTTCCAAAGAGGATGGCTCTAGACTGTTCTCAATGGTAGCAGATGACAGAACGAGGAGTAATGGTCTCAAGTTGCAGTGGGGGAGGTTTAGATTGGATATTAGGAAAAACTTTTTCACTAAGAGGGTGGTGAAACACTGGAATGCGTTGCCTAGGGAGGTGGTGGAATCTCCTTCCTTGGAAGTTTTTAAGGTCAGGCTTGACAAAGCCCTGGCTGGGATGATTTAACTGGGAATTGGTCCTGCTTCGAGCAGGGGGTTGGACTAGATGACCTTCAGGGGTCCCTTCCAACCCTGATATTCTATGATTCTATGATTCTAAATGGTACATCTGAATTGGGAATGATGTGCAACAAGGAGGCAGCTGGTAAAAGATTACATTGCCAGTGCCCAAATTGTGCTTGGGCTGTGTCAAACAGAGGACTCAGGCTACCAACTGTATCTAACATTTAGTAGCTGCAGAAAATGCACTTTTAAAAAGTTTCATTTTTTTAAAAAAAAAGCTTTTATCTATTGCAAACTTTTCTCTGAAATGTAGCATTTTTATGCCATAATTTAGAAGGTTTATGCCAACTGTGGAAGACAGCAAGAAAATTACCTATATGTAATTTTAAATCTCCATTTGGTTTGACAGCTTCATACTTCAGGAGTCGCAGCATTTTCATTTTCAGACTACTTCCATAGATTCACTGGGTAGTCCTGGATCTGACACATTCGTCGTATTGCTCTTCTGCAATTATGTACTCGGCAGTTGCTCACACTCAACACTGGAAATGGAAGTATGTGTGTGAGAGAGAATAAATGTAGGTCTAGGAAACCAAGGTTAACATTTATGTCTTTAAAAATGAGCTATGGAATCTTATCTTTCACCAGGGGAGCCACCCGAGCTTAACGTCTCATTCAAAGGATGACACTTGGTTTCATGCCATGCTTTCTCCCCTTCCCCCAACATCTGCTATAACCTTTCCTATGCGAAAAATTTCCTTCTAGCAAATTATCCTCACTGTATAACAGGACAAAATCAAACAATCATACATCAGTTTTTTACATAAAGTCAGATGGTGAATACTTTACTCACATTGTTGAGCAGTTACACACATGTGTAACTCAATTAAATTTAGTGGGACTACTCAGTTGAATAGTTACTCATATATGGATAAAAGTTTCAAAATCTGGTCTGTGATGCAGAATCACAAGCAGACAGTATGTTACATTTAAAAACCACAGCTGCTACAACCAAAAGCAGCATGAAAGCCAAAGTGGGAAACATCGATAGTCCACATTTCAGTAAGGTTCTAGGACTGGAAAAACCTGGGTCAGCAAGATTGCAAGAAAAACATGAGGTTACCATACTTGCAAATTTCTTCCTTCTCCATCCCCTTTCCTCCTTTAAGCAAACACTGACTAGGAGATGTCCCTCATAAAAATCCTCCTTTGATCCATCAACCTGGACCTGTGATCCTATCCCTCCCCATCTCTTGACTTCTCTTGTTCCCACTATCATGCTCCCACTATTGAGAAGCTCGCTCTGTCTCTCTCTCTAAGCAGGTTCCTTTCCCTCTGCCTGTTAATATGCTACTACTTCTTGTCCTTAAAAATCTTACTTGATTCCTCCTGCCTATTTCCCTCCCTCCCATTCCCATATGGACTTCTTAAGCAGGCTGCCAATTCTCACTGCATCGTCACTAGCTCCTGAAATCCCTGTAATCTGTTTTCTGCAAACTACACCCCACTGAGACTGCTCCCATTAAGGTCATCAGCGACACACTTCTTGGCCATGTTTGTCCTCCTCGGTTGTTTTGCTACCTTCCCTAATATCACTCCTCTCTCTAACTCCTTCTCCATCCTGAACTCTCAGAGTCCTACGAGCTCAGTTGGTTTTCTTCTGCCATCCATCGTCACCTCATTTTGTGGCATCTCTTCTTACTTTTTGTTCTCCATTGTTTTTGTTCTCCTCAAGTCTTGTCTTTGGTATCCTGAGAGCCTTCCTTTTTACATTCTCCATAGGAGTTCTTGTTCTCAGTTCTGATTCCTAGTACCACATTGGCCCGCAGCACCTGGAAGCAATTGCAGGGAAAGTCCTGCTCAGTCTCTGCAGCCCTGGTATGGCATTTGCTCAGTGTGGATGGGACACTTAGAGAATTTAGCTGCCAAATGCTTCCACTCTGCATGCATGAACTAAGATATCTTTACACAGGAAAAATAATGTATTTTTCCCCTAAACATACTCTCTGAAATGACGAAGGGAGTCACCCAGCACAGAAAATGTCAGCTCAAATAGCTAATATATGGTAAAGTCATAAGCAACAGAAAACAGGATCTTATAAGGGAAATAATGAGCAACCTTAAGTGTAGGAGACACTGCCTATAATAATACAGCTCTGTCTGTTTTAGAATAATATGATATTAGAGCATTTCATGATCTTTCAATGCTTTGGGTGTCCCTAAGCCTCTGAGTGCCAGAGGCTGGGATGGAACAACAGGGGATGGGTCACTTGATAATTGCCCTGTTCTGTTCATTTCCTTTGAAGTATCTGACATCGGCCACTGTTGGAAGACAGGATACTGGGGTAGATGGACCATTGTTCTGACCCAGTATGGCCATTCCTATGTTCTCATGTTCATCCTCCTGTACCCCTTTGTATTATGTCTAAGCAAGATTGTAAGGTTATGGGGGCAGGGGAAAGACATTCACATTTGTCTAAAAATTACCATGCACTCATATTGTATCATACAGAAAATAAATGCATTAAAGTAATCTTAATCCATAAACCAACTAGTAAATGTGCTGATGTAGAAAAAATAATGAATTGGATGAAAATGAATAAGCTTTGAACTGGCAGAAGTCAGAAAGCCTGATATCCTTCATTAATGATGCAATCGATTTCTTGAGGGCAGGAAAAACTATGTTACAACAACAATGAATCAACATGAAAGGTATAGGGAAAGACCTATATTTTAGCACTGCATAGGATACCATCAACAGTAACTGCAGAGTTATGGTTGTATTGAATTTTTCAGTTAAAGCATGGTTAAGATAATAGCTGAGCAAAATTCAGAAATTCTATCCCATGAGAAATTCCACCATTCCTTTTCACCCTGAAATGGGATGAAAAGTTGACATTTTGGACAGAATTTTCCCCCAAAAAAATTGATTAAGAAATGTTTGATCAAAACATTTCAACATTTCTGAAGCTGAAACGTTTAATTCCATTTTGTTGAATTGATCCAAAATGCTTTGTTTTGAGTCAGATCACCATTAAACTTCATTTCTCTTGCCTCACAAGAGTTGTGGTTCAGGCCCTGATTGTGTTCGTCCCTGGAGGATAACATCTC
Source organism: Eretmochelys imbricata (assembly GCF_965152235.1). Lineage (NCBI taxonomy): Eukaryota > Metazoa > Chordata > Testudines > Cheloniidae > Eretmochelys > Eretmochelys imbricata. The sequence continues at coordinate 150,980,659 of NC_135572.1, forward strand.
TAAAATGCAATGTGAACCCCACTTATTGAGCTGCATGGTGCATCAGGGGAGTCAAATGACTGAGTGCACTGTGGGAGACTTAGTCTGCCAGGGAATCTGGTCCATAGGATACAGTGGAGCCCAAATTACAATGGTCATTAGTAATGCACCAGGGAAGTATATTTTAATATTTTTGAATTGATTCAAGTTAAAACATTTGGAGCCATTCCAATAAAACAAACTATTCTAATTCAGGTCAAATCAACACAAAACAAAATGTTTAGTTTCAAGTTTTTCTAGTGGAAAAATCAAATATTTTTAGCAAAATTGAAAATTTCCCATGGAAATTTCATTTTCAGTTAGAGAATAATTCCAAAGGAAAAATCCCAACCAGCTCTTGTTTATATCCCTTTATCAGACATGAAGGCAAACTCTTATCCTTTCAAAAATTACATTGTTCGGTTTTAAGGTAATGTACAAAATGTTTGAACAATCCCCAAATAATAATTCTGCAGTGGCTATATTTTCACGATCTTAGTATGCTGCTCAGTTTTGTCTTCGCGAATGCAGTCATTAGCTTTGATGAAGATTAGAAGCAGCAGCGTTCACTCATGAAGAATATTTCAATTTAATTCATAGTACTGATCTATTAAATCATTATAATTCAAATGGAAAACCATTAGTTGATACGGCATTACAGAACTCACCTTTCAGCTGGGCCACACACAGAACCATTTTATTAGGTTCATTTGAGATTTGTTTCATTTTTACGTATAGATTTTTAGCTTTTGTAGTAAACAGCCTTAGATCAATTTTGGTAAATTCTCCATCTGAACCACACTAAAAAAACTAACTACAAAGTAGATTATTGCTGACTGAACTTTGGCTCTGATCTACACTTGAATTCATGTGGGTGCCTTTTGTTCATTTTTAAATACTTTGTACATGCTAGCATCTGTAGTGCTTTGTTTTTGCCAGCCAGCTTTTCTTTTATGCTCTTTATTGCACACTGGTAACTCCCTCCACCCTGTTGTTCATTAACAGACGTCTCATCTATCCAATTTATGCTTTCTTTTGCACTGGATAAATGTTTTCTAAAATTGCTCCATTCCCATATCCTTCAAAAGGATGAACTTTGCAAATCACAGGAAAATTAACACGTGAAAAAACATTTTTAATGAACCTGAGGCTAAATTGTTATTTAACTAAATAATAGGAACAATTTCTTTTCCAATACCCTTTAATTATTCATAAATGGCAGAGTCTGAAATCTTGCTTCTCTGAAAGAGTTCACCCTTGGTCTGTACAACATATTAGTCGGGCAAAAAAATGCCTTTGCTCTTCTTTTATTCCCCCGCCCCAAAGATTACAACAAAAATATTATGGGGGCATCCTAGAAACTCCGTAGTTAAGGTTATGTTGCATTTTGAACTCAAGGCTGGGTTTAAATCTCTTTAAACATATAAAACATGACACTGATCAGTAGACAAATTACACTATTTGAGAAAGCAGGACAAATTTCACAGCCTCCTCCTTTTAAAATTCTAGCTATATTCAAATAAGTTGGATTTGAATTTGTTTCCTGGCATGCTACTTTTTCAATATTTACATGCTTCAGATTGAATACAACACTTGAAATTTCATGTGTAATGACATTTGAAAAAACAACTGCAGCAGAGCACTGTTCTCAGTGGCTACATAGGGAAAATAAAGTTAGGTAGGGGAGCTGAAAAGCAGCTTGTTGCTACATGAGTTGAAGCCCTAGAGACTGATTCCATAGTGAATTCTCAGGGGCCCCATCTGAGCTCAATGCCCCATTGTGCAAAGTACTGTACAAACAAATAGCGAGACAGTCCTTGACCTGAAGAACGTACCTGTCAAAGCATTGAAGGGAAATAGAGGCACAGAGATGGGAAGCAAGTTGTTCTCAAGGTCACACTGCAGATCAGTGACAGAGTCAGGAATAACTCTCCTAACTCCTAGTCCCAGGTCTCCTAACACCTAGTCCCCTAGTCTACCCTCTGGATTCTACTGCCTTGTCTTTGTTGTTGTACCCCTCACCCAACCAGGCAGTAATCAGAGTTTTCAGAGGAAGAGACACAGAGTGTGAGCCCCACCAGGTTAGGAAAGATCAGTCCCCTATGTGCAGGAGGCAGTGAAACAGAACCCTGACAGGCAGGTTTGCCCATTCTGGGGAAACTCTATAAATACTAGTCCATAGGTAAATCCTGCCCCATAGGTAGGGAGTACCATCTGTGCTGAGGGAATCCCCAACAAATCTAAGTAGATATTCTCCCAGCACAGTATTACCCTAGTCCACACTCCTAATAACCTAATAGCCCCTGTTAGGCTCATCTCACCATAGTTTTGGACGTGAAGGCCTGCAAACTGAGATTGGTCTGGATGTTCAAATTGCCTCAAATCCTGGCTTTTCAGTGACTGTGTTGATAGGAAATACACTTGGACTACCTTAACCCTAAGTAAATAAAAGCCTTTTTATGCGTAATATTAAATCATTATTATTTTACATAATTAAGGAAGATTTAAATGACCTTTTAGATTTGTTACTTGGAATGTGAAACAAATGCAAAATTGAATCCCGTCTCTCCAAGAATGTCATTTTTATTATGGGTAGAACTGGTAGATGGCCTGCTATTGAGGTTTCCCGACACTTTCCATTATAAGTCCCAGTTTTCTGTTGCTTTTAACTTTGCAAAAAACTTTTAACTGTTTGGGGTGACATTTTCTATGCTGGGTGTCTGCATCAGGCTGGTTTTTTTTTTTAAAGTTTCAGCCAAAACTGTTTAACTGGCCAGACAAGGAGGGATTCAGTGGGGAGGAGGGAATAGGAGCAGGAGGGTGGGGAGAACTGGAACTGGCTGGCCAAAGATCCTGGGACAAGGGTAAGAACATAAAAACATAAGAATGGCCATACTGGCTCAGACCAATGGTCCGTCTAGCCCAGTATCCTGTTTTCCAACAGTGGCTGCTTTCGGATTGCTCAGAGGGAATAAATAGAACAGGGCAATTATTGAGTGATCTGTCCCCTATTCTCCAGTCCCAATTTCTGGCAGTCAGAGGTTTAGGGACACCCAGAGCATGGGGTTGCATCCTTTACCACCTTGGCTAATAGCCATTGGTGGACCTATCCTCCATGAAAATATCTAATTTGAACATATCTAATTTGAACCCAGTTATACTTTTGGCCTTCCCAAAATCCCTGAGCAAGGAGTTCCATAGGTTGACTGTGCAATGCATGAAGTACTTCCTTATGTTTGTTTTAAGCCATTTGCATGTACATTTCATCAGGCGATCCCTTGTCTTTGTGTTGTGTGAAGGGGTAAGTAACATTTCCTCATTCATTTTCTCCATACCATTTGTGATTTTATAGACCTCTGTCATATCCCCCCTTAGTTATCTCCTTTCCAAGCAGAACAGTCCCAGTCTTTTTTAATCTGTCCACAGATGGAAGCTGTTCCATATCCCTAAACTGCACATTGAGTGGATGTTTTCAGAGAACTATGACTTCAAGATCTCCATCCTGAGTGGTAAAAGCCAATTTGGACCCCAACATTTTGTATGTATAGTTGTATTATGTTTTCCAATATGCATTACTTTGCATTTATCAACATTGAATTCCATCTGCCATTCTGTTGCCCAGTCGCCCAGTTTTGTGTGTTCCTTTTGTAACTTCGCCATCTGCTTTGGACTTCACTGTCTTGAGTAATTTAGTATCATATGCAAATTTTGCCACTTCACTGGTCACCAGTTTTTCCGGATCATTTATGAATATGTGGTACAGCACAGGTCACACAACGTATCCTTGAGGACCCCACTGTTTACCTCGCTCCACTGGGAAAACTGACCATTTATTCCTACCCTTTGTTTCCTTTCTTTTAACCAGTTATTGATTTCCCAAAAGTTTCCCCACTTACTAATAAACCTAGATTCCTCCTCCCTTCACCACTGTCACATCCACACATTGAGACCATACAGCTATGCCTAACTGGCCTTGCACATGGAACTGGAACTATTACAGGGAATGCTACTATGGAGGTCCTGGCATGGGAAGCAATTGAGGGAAGACAGAGTTTGAATGAGGAGCATGGAGAGGGAGACTAGCATTGGGAGTCAGCAGGGGAGAGGAAACCGGGGGGAGGAGGTCCAGAGAGGAGGGAATTGAGACTGGCTGGGCAATGAGACTGAGACTATGATGAGATTCCTGAGGCGTGGAGTCTGGGACTATGTAGACAAGGAGAATGGGATTATGAGGAGCCAGGGGTAGAGAAGAGACAGGATTGGAACAGGGACAAGTTGGAAGGACAAGCACAAAGGGTCAGACTTTGGACAAATGGGCAGAAGAGTCTGTTATCACTAAAACTCACTCCCATTCAGAGCCTGGAATGGACCCCAAGATTCCTGAGACTCACCATTCCGCTGCTGCTAGAAAATGTCTCTGAAACCAACAACAAAGCATGTGTCTCAGCCCCTCCTAGGGCTGGTCCATAGAGAGGATAACAACCTACCCAGGCGATCAGTTTCTCCATTGGCTCCAGTGCCAGTTGTCTGTGTGGCGGATCTAAAGATTCCAATGCTGTCAGTGACCCAAGTGGTAGACTTTGGTGGCGGGGAGGTGGAGGGGGTTAGTTTGTTTTTTTAAAACCTAGGAAATTACAGAAAAAAAACTTAAAATATTAAGGTTGCAAATTTAAGCACTCCAAAGAAATGCTAGAATTAAGGTTCCCTGTGCAACTTTAAGTCACCCCTTTGTATGATACAGTTTTTAATTACATTATCACATCTACCTTTTCCACTGGACCCCTGCCTCACTTTTTGCACAAGTTGGACATGCTCTGGGGGTGAATTAGGGTTGTGAAGGAGATTTGTCTGTAGGCTGCCTGCTTCATTTTTTGCAACAGTTGGGAAATGGATAGTAAACGAAGCAGGAGAGCACAGGAAGGGAAACGATAGTCTCTTGTTTAAAGCAGTTGAATGCTGCCCTAGAGAATTAGATTCTATTTCTGCTTGTGCTAGAGTTCAGTCACTTAAACCAAACTTCACAGGTGCAGGTGGTCACTAACTGTGTGTTCCTCCTTTTCTGAATGCCTTACTTGAGACCCTGGGGCCTGAATTGCAGAAGTACTGAGCATTCTGAAGTCAAATGGGAGCTTGCTGTGAACATATATAGTGTTATATAACGCTACGTTCTGAAGTGAAAAATCAGGGCCTAGGCATCTTGCATTGGGCACCCAAAACTAGTGAGATCACCTTAATCTCCCTGTGCTTCAGCTCCCCACCTGTAAAATGGTGATAATATCACGCCCTTATCTAAGAGGCTGATTTGAAAATAAATCAGTTAATGTTTGTGAAGCAGTCAGATACTGTAGTTATGAGCACCAGAGAAAAGTACTTGAAGAAGTTGATAATTCCTTTTTAATAGTAGGGTTTGAATACCGTGCAGTAAGGAAGGTATGGGGTCACACCTTGAACACTAAGGATAAAACAAATTATAGAAATGCTACTCTTTAAATGAAAATGATCTATCCTGTGTGCAGGAATTCTGTGGAAATTCTGGTTTCAGAGTAGCAGCTCTGTTAGTCTGTATTCGCAAAAAGAAAAGGAGTACTTGTGGCACCTTAGAGACTAACCAATTTATTTGAGCATGAGCTTTCGTGAGCTACAGCTCACTTCATCGGATGTGGAAATTCTGTGATCATGTAATGAAATTCTTTATTACAATGCATATCATGAGGTGGCTGAATTAAGGTTGCACAGACAACCTTAATTTTAGCATTTCCTAATTTTTGAGGGCATAACTTTAGAACCTTAATATTTTTAACACAGATGTTTGCATATTATATTCATGCTAGTGTAACAATGATGAGTAAAGTTCTTCTAACTCTTTAGTAGCTTTTAAAAAAAATAATGTTTTGCACTTTTGATTTCTCAGTTTGTTTCTTTTTGGTTTTCAGTTTTTTGTCATTAACTCTGGTTATGTGGCTTACTTTAATAATGGAACAATTTAGTGCAAATCATATTTGTCACACAATAATGAACACATTTACAAACTAACTTTGCAATGCAATATAGTTTGAGGTAGTCTGCAGGTGACGCTGAACAAAGTAATATCAGCTGAGGCCATGATGCTCCAAAGCATCGTCTGACACAAACTCTTGAACACATTCAGAATCCCACTGAAGTGTCTAAAACATCTGAAATATCTAAGCACAAAATGATTAAGGATTTAACAAATATTCTATCATTTAACTACTTGATTAACCTAATTCTTCTGTAGCCCAGCTACTATTCTTGACACAAAGTGCAGTCCCGATACTTTTCACTTTCCTATTACCTACCTCCCCATATCAAAAAAGGAAGATATATGATTCCTCACCACCATCCACCCCAGGCTGCAGAAGACTGGCAGCCTTTCTGTTATTTGTGTCAACAGTGACAAAAATGGAATTTGCTTCAGCAATGGCAGTGACTGCAAAGTAATGGAAAGCACATAAAGTTGAAATGTATTTCCCATTTTGGAAGTTTAATTTCATTTTATTTGTTGCCCTTGTGTCTCCACTCATATAGAAATTTCAGAAGGAACACATCCTTAACCTTTTTCATTACCAGTTGGCCTCCTTTAATCTTACATAAAAGTTAGTTGGTGAAAAGAAGCATTCAAAATAACCCTCTTAAATATGAAAAATAGGTTTAACACTACCCAATATTAGGTAACATAATAGTCATCCTCCTTTATATTCATTGTGGAACTTCTGTACAGTAAGATTGTGACAAAACACAGTATTGTGGCTTGTCTTTCACAGGTCCCAAATAATACTCAATACACAGCACACTAAATATCACTAGAGTGTGAAGAAATTAAAGCTGAGCCTTGGCATGACTTGTATCAGCATCATGAAAGCCAATGCCACAGATAATTTCATTAAGAGCTGAGAATAAATTAAGAGAAACGTTCATAAAATGCAAAGAAATTCAGCTCAAGCTAAAAATGCCTGACTAATGCTTCCTGTAATCCTTAACTACCCCACACTCCCTTGCTGCCTGCTGTCATTATTAGAACACAGATAATGAAACCATGCACTCTTCACATTTAATATATCCATCCACAAGTGAGTAAGTGAATAAAATATTATTAGTCTGAACCTTATAGCTTTATTTATTTTGTTTTTCACTATATTTTTCTTTTTAAAAAATAAATTAGGTGAATCTATAAATGCAGTTTCTAATATGTTTATTTCAGTATCTAATAATGGATGGCACGTAATGGGTGCTTAGGCAACATTATGGTCTATCCTGTAATTATAAACCTTGCAATGCATGTTATTTACTGAGTGATCTATAATGCCATGTCAGTTAGTAGACTATTATGTAACTATATTATTATGGAGTTATTAGATCTTTATCTGACAATCTAAAAGTACTATTTCTGTCTCACTCAGGTTTACTATGACAAGATTCACAGAGGGAATCTCTGAGATGAGTCATTGACTCAATAGATTTTAATTGCTCTAAAAGAGACTTTATGGTCTAATGTGTCAATAAGAGTGCAATACCTTCTAATTAATGATCTGGAAAAGAATGCTAAGCAGTGTATTAATAACATTTGCAGAAGATATTAAATGGTGAGGTCATGAAAAACACAAGTATGACAGAAATATAGGAAAATGACAGCTGGAGTGGTGACAAGCTGGGTAGAGAGCAACATAAAATTCCATTTGGGGTGGAGGGATGCAAGCTAGGAAAATTGACTCAGGAGGAAAAACAAAAAGAACAAAATATACACAACATAAGAAAGAATGACTACTGGAAAAAGTGTGGAGGAGTGCATGAAACCTATGAACAAAAGGAAATAATGAAAGGTCCACCACTTAAATCATTTAAAGTAGGCTGTGAAAAACAGTCTTGACCAAGATTTTAAAGTTGGACCATTACATTCATTTTTAGGCAGGCCGTGGTCAGCTATTCCAAAGTGCTGAACACCCAGCCAGGACCAAATAGTACCTAAATGTGGATGTGGAAACCTAACTTTAGATACCCATTTTTGAAAGCCTCTTTATGATTACATCTTACTGCAAGTCCACATCTTACTGGCTTGTGGGTACTCCCATTTCATTCAACACCTTTCCTCATTCTCCTCTCTCACTTCCTTTTTGGGTGTGTGTCCTAATCTTTTCTTTAGCGGTTTCTTCTTCTCTCTGTTCCTCAGTTTCATTTCATACAGAATGATAAGATGTTAACTAGAAGCTATTAACCTACACTTCAATACAATGATATTATTTCTATTTCCCCACTAATTACTGACAAACAATGTAAATCCAAATTAAAACTTTACATGTTCCCTTTCAAACTTTTTTACCTGTTATTTGCGTATATAGAGTTTCTTGGTATGGATCTTGTCCAGTCTACTTTTTATAGGCTTGCACTGTACACTGTCTATATATGTGTAACCCAAGTTGCAGTGTGCTTCAGCAACAGCTGTATTGGGAACTACAACGTTGTGGACTCCAAACTGTGGCATGTTGAGAGAACTTCCTGGTTCCTGAGGTCAGTATTGGCCTAGCCCTTGCTTGGAGGCAGTGATTAGATTAGAGCAGTGGTTCCCAGACTTGTTCTGACACTTGTGCAGGGAAAGCCCCTGGTGGGCCGGGCCGGTTTGTTTACCTGCTGCGTCCGCAGGTTCGGCCGATTGCGGCTCCCAGTGGCCGCGGTTCGCTGCTCTAGGCCAATGGGAGCTGCTGGAAGCGGTAGCCAGTACATCCCTCGGCCCACGCCGCTTCCAGCATCTCCCATTGGCCTGGAGCAGCGAACCGTGGCCACTGGGAGCCGCGATTGGCCGAACCTGCAGACGCAGGAGGTAAACAAACCGGCCCGGCCCGCCAGGGGCTTTCCCTGCACAAGCGGCAGAACAAGTTGGGAACCACTGGATTAGAGGGATTAGAGATCCTCAATGGGTGTTGTAGCCAGGAGCTCCTGCCAATGGGGGAGAAAGTACTGGGTAGGAAATCTTAGGGAGGAGCTCAGTAATGCCATACCTCTCTGCACAGCAACAGATCTCTGGGATTCCTGTGTTCAGTGATGATGCAGATTGCAGGGTGGACATAGAGGTGCACATTTGATAAAGATATACAGTACCTGCTATCAGCCACTGGCATTCCTGAGACTTTGAAATTCCCCATCCTTGTAAGATACCTGAGTGGGGGGAGAGTAAATTAGTCCTTAACCTGCCTCCTCTGGAGCATTTTCCAGCCTGAGCTGTTGAAGAGCTTAGAACAGAGTATAGTGACTAACATTTATTGCTGGACCACATGACAGACTTTTATGAGAAATGCCAATGCCCTAGAGAGACAGCCTTGTCCTAGCCATTGAGTTAGAGGCCCTACTGTGGGTAGTAAAGGAAAAGCTCCAAGCGGCATCCTTTCCCTGATCGGGACTATACATTGACATAGCAATTCATGCAGAACTTCCATGGAAGTGAGAAGTGTGGAACAGGTTGCCTCTCTACATAACATTCCAATAGCTGCAAGACAGGAATCTAGAAGGTAGAATGGATGTGCCAGCCCAAAAGATAAACAGCATGCAACAAAGCTGCCCTGTCAGATGGCACTGTGCAGACTGCTCCTGAGGTGCCTGCACCCAGGAGTACCAGAGATCATGAAGGGCAGTGAAAGGCCTAGCTGGGTTAGTCCAAGAACTGACTGTCTACCAGAGATGGAGTCATCAGAGAATGGGATAACTGGAAGCACAGTTACTGTAGCACGCTGCAGGAGCAAAGATGACACCCCGACATTCTAGATGGGGAAGTGGTCAAGGTACCCCTGATGTTAGTGTCTGGGGTTCCAGAGCCAGTTTCATATTCCACTGTTTTGGACAAGAAGGCCACATAGAATGGAGCTGCTGTCAACCCCTTCAGTCCCACCCCATGAGATCAAGGCAAGTCGAGGCTCCCTCTTCTTTAAACAGTGAAATCCTGACACTGAGGGGCAGATGGAGGGTGTAGAATTGGTGGGAATTCACCGAGTAACATCAGTGTGCACAACTTTCCAGCATACTCTACCAGTCGCAATCTGGCATTCCAGCCTGGTGGGGCCCTTGAATGAGGAAATCGTGGAGATGAATGGTATCCTGTGCAAGACCCTAATGATTCAGGATCTCAAGTCACAACCACCCCAGAGGATTTCTGGTGTAACCTCCCTACCATGGGCAGGTTGCACCCCATGTCTGTAGATATCCTAATAGACGGAGCCAGGGCCCAGGGGTCTCCCGTCAAGAAGCAATCAAATTAGATTGATTTTTTCTTGGACAAACCTACAAGAGAGTCCCTGTCCTTGTGGTGCCTCAAATGAAGTACTGCTAGGGAGTCCCTATGTTGTTAGGGACAAATGTCATCCATTTCAGTTGGAAGGATTTAGCTAACCAATAGGGGAAACAATTCCTGGACTGTCTGAAAGGGACGTCATTAGCCAAGTTTGCAGCCTATAAGCAAGTACTCTCTGGCCAAGAGAGGCCATTCTTAAGGAATGCTGGCAAGCAACCCATCCTGTTAAGAGCTGCGAAGGAAGAAGTGTACCTGTGAAGGCCCCCTGAGATATAGGGTGGGGACCAGATACTGTTCTGGTAGAACCTGATGCTAAGGGTCACCTGCCAAAAGGTTTGAGGGTGGAGGAAGGCAAAATGGATCTTGAACATGGGAAGACTGATATTTATCTGCAAAATATAGGACACACAATAGCTGCGATAAAGAGGAACCAGCATCTAGCTACCCCTTCAGTAGTCTACAGCATGACTTGTGTGAGCAGCAACTTAAAATATTCTCCAGGATAAGAAATGAGGGAAGTGGTGCAGGCAACAGCTGCTATGACAGAAGTGGACCTGTCAGGCAGCTGTGCAGGAACCAGCTCGAGTGAAGATATTCGAAGAATTACTGAGGTGGAATGCAGTGGTATTCTCTCAAAATGACCTCGACTTGGACTTCACTTCCACAGTCAAGCATGAGATAACCCTGATTCATACTATTCTGGTGAGGCAACCCAATAGGAGAATATCTCTGGCACAATACCAGGAAGTCTGAAACACTTGCAAGGGATGATGGAGGCATAAGCACTCAGACCAAGTCAAAGTTCATATGCTTCACTGATGGTGGGGGCAAGGAAGAAAGATGGTTCTATGTGAGTGCATATTGATTACAGACAGATGAATGCTAAGACCACTTGAGATGCATTTCCTCTGCCCCATATCGAGGAAGTCCTGGATGCCCTAGAAGGAGCCTGATATTACTCCACAGTAGATCTAACCTCAGGGTACTGGCAGGTGGAAATGGTGGAGCAGGATAAGCCCAAGACCGCATTCATTACCGCATGGATCTGTTTGAATGTAATCAGATGCCTTTCGGTCCACAGAATGCCCTGACTACATTCTGGAGGCTGATTATGCATGTCTTGGGGTATTTAAACTTCTCAGCAGTACTGATTTACCTTGAGGATGTAATAGTATTTTCCCATACTTTTAAGGAGCATCTGCAGCGCCTGGAGATGTTTTTTGATAGACTCCATAAACACAGTCTCAAGCTGAAGCCCAGGAAGTGTCACTTGCTACGAGATGAGGCAGGATACTTTGGGCACATAGTGTCTGCCCAAGGCATTGCAACAGATCCAAGTAAGATACAGAAGGTGAGAGACTGGAAGACCCCTTCAAACAGGAAGGAAGTGTTGCAGTTTCTTGGATTCACCAGCTATTACAGGAGAAATATCAAAGGCTACTCCAGACTCGCAGCCTCATTGTTCAGATTAACTGCAGGTGAAGCCTGGACCAGAAAGAAAAATCAGAGGCCTTCTACTAAGATACCCAGTTTTGCTTGGACAGAGGAATGTGACAAGGCTTTCACAGTTCTGAAGACAAATCTGACTATTTCACCAATACGGGGGTATGCTGATCACAGTTTACCGTTCGTACTCCAAGCAGACACATCCACAGGCGGGCTAGGAGCAGTACTGGCACAGGGTCGGTCAGGGAAGGAGACAGCCATAGCTTATGCCAGCAGAGGCTTAGCTCTCTTAGAAAAAATATACCCTGCCCATAAACTGGAGTTCTGGGCATTAAAATGGCCGGCCACAGACAATTTTAGAGACGATCTACTAGGACACCAATTTACAGGGCTAACTGACAACAATCCACTGACCTATGTTACTATGATTGCCAAACTAGTGACTAAATTTCTCCTGTAAAAGTTCCATAGGTGCCTAAGTTTCTCTGGAGATATGCACTGCTGTCTCACTTTACATGTTCAGATGCCTTTCTCATTTCTAAGTCCCAGTGTGATCCATACACCAGAGGAAAACAGATAATCATGCGAATACCTTCATTGTGTGGCCCGATCGGTAGGTGTTCTCAGAACAAGTCTACTGGATCAGGCTGCCCGCAACTTCTGGTTGCTGCAGGAGGACGTAGTCTTGTGTCACTGCTGGTGTTGCCCACCTTATAACTTTTAACCTGTGGTTTGAGTGCTCACGCAGGATCTGGGAGACCCTGGCTCAAATCCCTCCTGTACCTGATGGAAAGGATTTGAACTTTTTCCTAACCACTGAGCTGCGAGATATTCTTCAGTCTTTCCTTTTGAAGTTGTTCCATTGTGGATAATGTTCTGTCATAAAGAAGCTGTTGTACATTTGGTTTAAGTATTAATAGCCTTTATTCGGGCAACGCATGCATTTGTCTGCAATGGTTCTGCAGACCCCATATTTCTGCAGTTGCCAACAACAAGCAAAACTAAACTAAACAGCACACATGTTTAACTATCTGCCCACCTCCTAGTGATTGGTTTACTATACACATTATAACATTTTCCCCCTTTTAAGTATTTACTACGTACCTTAGAAAACCAATAATAATTAATAATGCATTTCAAATGGCAAATGATAGTAAAACAAATAAACGAACAGGCACTCAGTCACTATTACACTGTATAATCTTTCAAATATATAGGTGGACATTTCTCATTTATAGCACTCCTTAAATCAACCTCTGCAAAAGAAATTCCACCATCACTGCTTCATTTTCAGGAGCAACTTTCAAACCTGTCATTCTGTGACATGGATACTTGAACACTCTGTTCATGAGGTGTATCCATTGTTGCTGATCTTGTAGCAGGCTGCTGCCCTTCCATAATTCCAGAAACTGGTGCTGAAACTAACTGGGTACTTTCCAGTGGCAAGTCCATTGTTGCTTTACTAACATCTCCAGAGTTTACCACAATCCTTTTTTTCATGTGATCCACATGTCAGCGCACAGCCCTGCCATTCCCCAGAATTACTATATAGGAGACTGGTCCTTTTATATCTTGAATGATAACTGACATCCATTTGGAACAAGGATAAAAGGTTTTAGTAAAGGCAGCTTCTTCAACAGCAAAACTACATTCTTGAGCATATTTATCATGTTACTGCTTTTTTCCCCCATTGTTTTTGCTGTATTTTTCCAATTAAGTATGGATACATAAGGTCTAACTTGATCTTAATTTCTTTCCCATTAACATCTCTGCTGGGGACAGACCTGTGGTTGACTGCAGTGTTAACTGATAATTAAACAGGTAACAAGACACTTCTGTATCTATAGTACCTCCAGGTATTCTTTTAATAACTTCTTTAAATGAGTGAATTGCCCATTCAACTAACACATTTAATGGCGGATGGTAAGGTGCTAATGTAACATGTTAAATGCCGTTTTGTGTCATAAATCTTTGGAATTCTATGCTACTAAAATAACTTTAGTTTTCTGATACAAGCCTTTCAGGTAAATCATGGACACTAAAACTCGTCTTTAGTTTTTCTGCGGTGGCTTTACTAGTGGTTGTATTCATGAGATAGATGTCTCCCGACTTGGAATGTGCATCTACTAGTAGTAAAAACATTTTTTCCCAGAAATGGTCCAGCATAATCAATATGTACTCTCCTCCAAGGCTTATCTAGCTGTTCACAAGGATAGAGTGGAGTCACAGTATACAAATAGAACAAGATTGTACCTTACATTCAATATCAGTATCTATCTTTGGCCACCACATGTAACTCTGAGCTAACTTTTCTTTTTAGTAGTACCTACGTGCACAGAATCATAGAATCATAGAATATCAGGGTTGGAAGGGACCTCAGGAGGTCATCTAGTCCAACCCCCTGCTCAAAAGCAGGACCAATCCCCAATTAAATCATCCCAGCCAGGGCTTTGTCAAGCCTGACCTTAAAAACTTCTAAGGAAGGAGATTCCACCACCTCCCTAGGTAACGCATTCCAGTGTTTCACCACCCTCCTAGTGAAAAAGTTTTTCCTAATATCCAACCTAAACCTCCCCCACAGCAACTTGAGACCATTACTCCTTGTCCTGTCCTCTTCTACCATTGAGAATAGTCTAGAACCATCCTCTCTGGAACCACCTCTGAGGTAGCTGAAAGCAACTATCAAATCCCCCCTCATTCTTCTTTTCTGCAGACTAAACAATCCCAGTTCCCTCAGCCTCTCCTCATAAGTCATGTGTTCCAGACCCCTAATCATTTTTGTTGCCCTTCACTGGACTCTCTCCAGTTTATCCACATCCTTCTTGTAGTGTGGGGCCCAAAACTGGACACAGTACTCCAGATGAGGCCTCACCAATGTCGAATAGAGGGGGACGATCACGTCCCTCGATCTGCTCGCTATGCCCCTACTTATACATCCCAAAATGCCATTGGCCTTCTTGGCAACAAGGGCACACTGCTGACTCATATCCAGCTTCTCGTCCACTGTCACCCCTAGGTCCTTTTCCACAGAACTGCTGTCTAGCCATTCGGTCCCTAGTCTGTAGCGGTGCATTGGGTTCTTTCGTCCTAAGTGCAGGACCCTGCACTTATCCTTATTGAACCTCATCAGATTTCTTTTGGCCCAATCCTCCAATTTGTCTAGGTCCCTCTGTATCCTATCCCTGCCCTCCAGCGTATCTACCACTCCTCCCAGTTTAGTATCATCCGCAAATTTGCTGAGAGTGCAATCCACACCATCTTCCAGATCATTTATGAAGATATTGAACAAAACCGGCCCCAGGACCAACCCCTGGGGCACTCCACTTGACACCAGCTGCCAACTAGACATGGAGCCATTGATCACTACCCGTGATGGAATTAATCTATTATTACTTCATTACTTGGAATGCTGACCCTTGCTTCCCAAAATACATACCCATCTTGCATACTAAGTTCACTGCATCACTTATAATAAGGTCTGAGCTCCTGATCAGGGTTGATCAGGGTTGGCCTTAGCACAAATTCTCTAACTTTTGCATGTACTGAATCTTTACCAGTCTAAGGTTTAACCTGTAATGCTGTCACTAGGGGTGTATCAAGATAGTCCGTTAGTGACACTCTCTGTTCATATTTGTCTTTTTCATGTATCTCAGATAAAGGCAATGGCTTAAAGTATCGGCATTTCCTGACTTCTTACCAGCTTTGTGTACAATGGGATATTTATACATTCTCTGTCTGGACCCTGGGTGATGCCATCTGTGGCTTGGCTTTCATCTAACTAAACAATGAGATCAAGGATTTGTGATCAGTGCAAATTGTAAATCTACCACCACAGATATATTTGTGAAACTTCTGCACCTCAAAGATAACAGTTAATACTTCTCAATTTATCTATGAACAATTATGTTCAGCAGAAGATAGAGTCCAGGATACAAATCCAGTTGGTTCCTCTGACCCATCCTCCATCTGATGAGCTAAAACAGCTCCAATTCCATTAGGAAAAGGATCACAAGTCAATATCAGTTCTTTGTCAGCTTGATAATGGACCAGGACTTCTGAAGACTGCAGAATTCTGAAACACTTACTCCTAAGATGCTATCCAATATGATTTAACCCTATATTTACGTAGCATATACAGAGGCATTAGAAGTGTTGAGAAATTTGGCAAAAACTTACCGTAATAATTCAGCAAGCCTAAGTAAGCCTTCAGCTCTAAAATATTCTTAGGTGCTGGGACATCCCTAGTTGCCTTTACTTTATCTTTCCCTGAGTGTAATCCACTTTGTATCCCAGATACATCACTTATTGTGCCAAAAAGGAACATATCCTTTTTTAGGTGCTGACATTCTTCCTTTAGCCTGTTTAACACTTCTGCTAAATTTTGTTCTGTCTGTGATAGCTGTGATGAGTATATCATCCAGATAAACTGCCACATGTGGAATTCCTTGAAGCTATCCCTCCATGGTTCTTTAGAAAATAGCAGGGGCTGAGGACACACCAAAAGGTAACCGATTATATTTAAACAGTCCTTTGTGAGTATTTACAGTGACATATGGCTTGGAATCTTCTTCCAGAATGATCTGTTGGTAGACTTGGCTCATGCCAAACTTTGTGAACAACCGCTGTCCTGATAAAACTGCAAACAGATCCTCAGTTCTTGGAACTGGGTACTGTTCTAATTGTGAGACTGTCAAGGTTCCTCCCCAACTCTGAACTCTAGGGTACAGATGTGGGGACCTGCATGAAAAACCTCCTAAGCTTATCTTTACCAGCTTAGGTCAAAACTTCCCCAAGGTACAAAATATTCCACCCGTTGTCCTTGGACTGGCCTCTACCACCACCAAACTAATACTGGTTACTGGGGAAGAGCTGTTTGGACGCGTCCTTCCCCCCAAAATACTTCCCAAAACCTTGCACCCCACTTCCTGGACAAGGTTTGGTAAACAGCCTCACCAATTTGCCTAGGTGACTACAGACCCAGACCCTTGGATCTTAAGAACAATGAACAATCCTCCCAACACTTGCACCCCCCCTTTCCTGGGAAATGTTGGATAAAAAGCCTCACCAATTTGCATAGGTGACCACAGACCCAAACCCTTGGATCTGAGAACAATGAAAAAGCATTCAGTTTTCTTACAAGAAGACTTTTAATAAAAATAGAAGTAAATAGAAATAAAGAAATCCCCCCTGTAAAATCAGGATGGTAGATATCTTACAGGGTAATTAGATTCAAAAACATAGAGAACCCCTCTAGGCAAAACCTTAAGTTACAAAAAAGATACACAGACAGAAATAGTTATTCTATTCAGCACAATTCTTTTCTCAGCCATTTAAAGAAATCATAATCTAACACATACCTAGCTAGATTACTTACTAAAAGTTCTAAGACTCCATTCCTGGTCTATCCCCGGCCAAGACCAGCATAAGACAGACACACAGACCCTTTGTTTCTCTCCCTGCTCCCAGCTTTTGAAAGTATCTTGTCTCCTCATTGGTCATTTTGGTCAGGTGCCAGCGAGGTTACCTTTAGCTTCTTAACCCTTTACAGGTGAGAGGAGCTTTCCCCTGGCCAGGAGGGATTTCAAAGGGGTTTACCCTTCCCTTTATATTTATGACAGAGACCTTATTTACAATCAACATATATACACTTATACCTTATACGTGTATTGAGCCATCCGTCTTCAACACTGGTGGTATTAATGTAGCTCATTCAGAAACTCTACAGGTTCAATAATACCAGTTGCCTGTAATCTTTTTAACTCAGTTTCAACTTTTGTTTCATGGCAAAGGATAGAAATCTGGGTTTGAAACAATGACGCATGACATTTGGGTTTACACAGAGTATAACAGTAGTGACTCTTAAAGTGCTCAGTTAATCTTTAAATACTTCCTTCTGTGTATGTAAAATAGTTTCCAGCCCCATATCATCTTCTGATGCACTTTTCCTTTCCAGCCCAGTGAAATGTCCAACCACCCTCTATAGAGCAAGTTAGGTGTGGTGCCTGTGACCACTGGCAACAGTAGGAGTATGACTTGGCTCTGGTAGCAAACCTTTACTTTGGTAGTTCCCAGTATCTTTACTGCTTCTCCAGTGTGTATTTTTAATTTTATTCTACATTTCTGCAATACAAGTGGCTTGCTACTTTTTCACAAGGTCTCATATACTTCTTGGCTCATCATAATTATGTTACATCCTGTGTCAACCTCAGATCATACTCTTTTTTTCCCTTTTACAGACAACCCAATATGAATGGGAACTACTTTAGGAATAGTTCTTTCAGTTATACTATACATAGTATAAGCTACTTCCTCATCTTCTTTTTCCACTACTGTCCTCTTCAAGTACATGAAAAGTACCATAGCTATGAAGCTGCTTTCTATTGTGGTTTTGTGTGTCTGCTTTCTTGGATTTGTTTTGACACACTCATCAAATGTGCCCTGTCAACTCACAAATGTGACATTTCTCATTTTAAAATCTGCAGCCCATAGGGGGAAGGTGGTGCAAGCTGATTGGATCAGCTGCTAGCCGATTGGTTGCCTTGACATTTTGTGCACTGTACCTTGTATCTAGTGTGCTATTTCCATCTCCCCAGGCTCATGTGTTAGTAAATCTTGGATGTTTTTATTTGGTAATTCCATAGTCTGGGCCAATTTCAGAGCTGTTTCAAATGTTAGCTGTGGTTCAGATAGTAATCTCCTTTGCATTTTGTCATCATTAATGCCTCAAACTAATCTGTGTCTCAGTGTTAGTGTCAAGGTCACACTATAATTACAGTCCTGAAAGAGCTTCCTCAGTTCTGTCACAAATTCCCCTACTGTCTCCCATGCTTTCCTTGACAGAAAGTTAGACTTAAATCACTCTACTATTTCACTGGGTGTTTGGTTGAAATGCTTTTTATATGATTTAATAGCTCATTAAAAGTTTTATCTCCAGGTTTTTCAGGGGTTAACAAGTTTTTCATTAAAGTGTAAGTCTTGGCCCCTACACTGCTAAGTATGGTAGCATTCTTTTTACCTTTATCTGTGATATTGTTAGCAGTTAAGAAATAAAAATAATATTTCACAAATAAAATTGGTTAGTCTCTAAGGTGCCACAAGTACTCCTTTTCTTTTTGTGAATATTTCACAGTATTTGTCTCAAGTTTGTAGTTGCAGATTAAATGGTGAAATAGTCCCAAAAGATTGCAGCCATTTCTTTCTCTCTCTTTTTCGTTCTTGTAATTTCAGTTCCACCTGGTTGCCATATGTTGTATCATAAACCATACATACAACAGCTCTTTAGATGTAGGAAGGACAGAGTAGGTTGCACTGATGGGAGAATGGCACTATATGTAAAAGAAAGCATAGAGTCAAATATAGCTATAATAGGCAGAAACTTGGTGGAACAATGATAGTGAACAGGACACGAGAATACCAAAGTATAAAATATATAGGGAGGACAGAGTAGTTTGCGCTGGTGGGGAACTGGCCCTCTCTGTGAAAGCATAGCATCAGATATAATAAAAAAATTAAATGACTCAATCTATACAATAGAATCTCTATGGATAGAAAGTCCATGCTTGAATAATAAGAGTATAGCAGGAGGAATATTCTACGGACAACCTGACCAGGATGGTAATGGTGACTGTGAAATGCTCAGGGAGATTAGACAGGCTGCAAAAATAAAAAACTCAATAATAATGGGGGATTTCAAGTATTCCCCATATTGACCATGTTCCCTTAAGTTGGGATGTGGAGATAAAATTTTTAGACACCACTAACGACGGCTTCTTGGAGTGGCTAGTCCTGAAATCCACAAGAGGAGAGGCAATTATTGACCTAATTCTAATCAGAGCATCTCTAGTCCAAGAGGCGAATATACCCAAACCCCTTGGTAATAGTGACTATAATGTAATTAAATTTAATATCCTTGAAGAGGGGAAATACCAAAGAAACACACCACGGTAGTATTTAACTTCAAAAAGGGGAACTACACAAAAATGAGAAAGCTAGTTAATTAGAAATTAAAAGAGTAAGATGCCTGCAAGCTGCATGGAAACTATTTTAGAACACCATAATAGAGGTTCAAATTAAATATATCTCTACTTCCTGCCCCCCATCCCCATGCCCCCCCAAAAAACAAAAAACAAAAAAACAGCAAGAGGGTGAAAAAAGCCACCATGGCTAAACAACAGATTAAAATTACATGCAACAAGGCATCCTTTAGAAATTGGAAGCCAAATCCTACAGAGAAAAATATAAAGGAGCATAAATTAGGGCAAGTCAAGTGTAAAAATATAATTAGGCAGTCCATAAAAGAATTTGAACAGCAACTAGCAAAAGACACACAAACTAATCAACAACAACAACAACAAAATGTGGGTACACCAGAAACACGAAGCCTGCCAAGCAGCCAGTGGGGCCACAGGACAACTGAAGTGCAAAAGGAGCATTCAAAGAGGCTCTTGCCTAGAAACTAAATGAATTCTTTATATCAGTGTTCACTACAGAGGATGTGAGGGAGATGCCCAC
Organism: Eretmochelys imbricata; assembly: GCF_965152235.1. NCBI lineage: Eukaryota > Metazoa > Chordata > Testudines > Cheloniidae > Eretmochelys > Eretmochelys imbricata. The sequence continues at coordinate 151,000,928 of NC_135572.1, forward strand.
ACCTGGGCCATTCTTTTTAGGTGACAAATCTGAGTAACTGTCCCAGATTGAGGCGTTAACAGAGAAGATTTTAGAATAAATTGATAAATTAAACAGTAATAAGTCACCAGGACCATGTGGTATTCACCCAAGAGTTCTGAAGGAGCTTAACACCAGTACCAAGCAAATTGGTTGAAACTGTAGCAAAGAATAGAATTATCAAAGCCATATATTGGGGAAGAGTCAACATGGCTTTTATAAATGGAAATCATGTCTCAACAATCTATTAGAATTATTTGAGGGAGTCAACAAGTATGTGGACAAGGATGATTTAGTTGATATAGTGTACTTGGACTTTCGGAAAGCCTTTGATAATGTCCCACACCAAAGGCTCTTACACAAAGTTAGCAGTCATGGGTTAAGAGGGAAGATACGTAGTTTTGTGCAAGTTTTGTGGATCTCATTGTAGTTGCAATGATTTTCTATCTAGGCAACTGAAAATTATGCATTGCAACATCTAAGTTCCCTTGTGGATCTGGGCCATACTCCCTTAGTTCTAAATTTGACATTGTTTAGAATGGTAAGAACAGAGTAAAAACAAAAACAATGAGGAGTACTAGTGGCACCTTAGAGACTAACACATTTATTTGGGTATAAGCCTTCATGGCCTAAACCCCACTTCATAAGATGCATGGAGTGGAAAATACATTAGGAAGAGATATATAACAGTATATGAGAAGAAGGGAGTTGCCTTACCAAGTAGGGGGTCGAGACAATTCAGTTAAAGTGGGCTATTATCAACAGGATGTGCGTTCATTAGGCCAAATTCAGAGACGCTGTAAATCAATGGAGTTGTACATGCCTACACCAGGTCTGAATTTAGCCTATTATATACTTAAAACCTACATTGTAGCCTAATCCTTAAAAGTATTGTTTTAGAAGATGACACTTTGAATTACAGGAAAGAAATGAATACCTGAACTAACTACCATCTACATTTTCCCCATTCTTAACTCAAAATGCCTATAAGTTTCAGCCTACAATGAGCTTCTAAGACTGAGTTAGAAATGTCTGCAGAGAGGCATTCAGGATGCCAAGCATGTGAGGAGCGCAAACAAGGTTACTTGAAGTAGGACAAAGGGATGGGGTAATTAGGCACATTAGCCAGTCTGTTGAAAAGTTAGGAGGTATTCAGGGACTCTTTACAATGAAATTCAAGCTTACCTGTGTTCCACAGAAATTCAGGGGCTTGCATATTTATGACAGTAAATCCTGCACAGCAGAAATGCTGAAGCACAAACTGAGATTACCCCCAGATAACTTTATTTATACTAATGTAACCAAATCCTTACAGCTTCCTGTATTATAATATATCTTACCCCTCACTTTGAGAGTTGATGGCATGCTACATTTCCCAAATTGGGCCTCACCACATCAAGGAGGAGATCCAGTAGACCCTGCAAAACACTGCAGTTTCCCCACTTTGCAACTGACATGAAGCTCTGTCATTTAAATAACCCTGAACACTGGTGTTTTTGATAAATAGAATCTTTGTTCTGTTGTGTATGTGGCTTGTGCCCTTCCTCTTTCAGTCTCATGAGCAGCAGCTCAAAGAAAAGAGGTTATTGAAGTCCCTTAATTACAACAGCCGGAACTGCAGCACTTTTATATTCCCAAAATAGCGAAGCTCACATGAAAACATTAGCAGTGTGAAATTACAGAATACTGGAAACAGCCAGTATGACAAAGATTCAATCAAAGTAAACAAAAGTGCTTTGGACAGCTGTGCACGTACAAAACATTATGTTAGATTGCAGACCACTCTGGAAATTAACAGCAGAGAGAATACAAAATATTATGGCTGATGTCTGTTCTTTTGGTGCCCAAAGACTGAAAAACATATGTGAAAAAGTCATTTTAAAACAAAAACATGGATTATCATTTTTTTATCTTGTCTTTATTGTAATAGAAGTTGTTCCTTGGTGGAACACCCTGTGTGACACAATATTCTGCCAAGTCCCACCCCAACGACGAAAGGCAAAAAAACCCACAAAAAAACATACCTCTCTTTAGGTCTAAATAAACCAGACCCTTCACAGTTTCAAAAGCAGTCTGCTTCACACTTACCAGTGCCTTTCTTTCCTTGAAGTTCTTTAGGCAAGTGGGCCACTTCTATTTCAAAACAGTTCAGCTGAACACATCACATCAGCACCATGAAAATGATGTAGTAGCTAGATGGTGATACCATTAAAATAAATGTATGTGTCAGAGTGAGTTTAATAGTGCCTCTGAATCTAAAATAACAGCATTTGAAGAAGAACAGGAGTACTTGTGGCACCTGAGAGACTAACAAATTTATTTGAGCATAAGCTTTCATGAGCTACAGCTCACTTCATCGGACGCATGCAGTGGAAAATACAGGGGGGAGATTTTATATATACAGAGAACATGAAACAATGGGTTTTACCATACACACTGTAACAAGAGTGATCAGGTAAGGTGAGCTATTACCAGCAGGAGAGAAAAAAAAAACTTTTCTAGTGATAATCAAGGTGGGCATTTCCAGCAGTTGACAAGAATGTGTGAGGAACAGTAGGGGGAAGAAATAGTTTTACTTTGTGTAATGACCCATCCACTCCCAGTCTTTATTCAAGCCTAATTTAACGGTGTCCAGTTTGCAAATTAATTCCAATTCAGCAGTCTCTCATTGGAGTCTGTTTTTGAAGTTTTTCTGTTGAAGAATTGCCACTTTTAGGTCTGTAATCAAGTGATCATAGAGATTGAAATGTTCTCCGACTGGTTTTTGAATGTTATAATTCTTGATGTCCGATTTATTCTTTTACATAGAGACTGTCCAGTTTGACCAATGTACATGGCAGAGGGGCATTGCTGGCACATGATGGCATATATCACTTTGGTAGATGTGCAGATGAACGAGCCTCTGATAGTGTGGCTGATGTGATTAGGCCCTATGATGGTGTCCCCTGAATAGATATGTGGACACAGTTGGCAATGGGCTTTGTTGCAAGGATAGGTTCCTGGGTTAGTGTTTTTGTTGGGTGGTGTGTGGTTGCTAGTGAGGATTTGCTTCAGATTGGGGGGGTTGTCTGTAAGCAAGGACTGGCCTGTCTCCCAAGATCGTGAGAGTGAGGGATTGTCCTTCAGGATAGGTTGTAGATCCTTGATGATGCATTGGAGAGGTTTTAGTTGGGGGCTGAAGGTGATGGCTAGTGGCGTTCTGTTATTTTCGTTGTTGGTCCTGTCCTGTAGTAGGTGACTTCTGGGAACTCTTCTGGCTCTGTCAAAATGGTTCTTCACTTCAGCAGGTGGGTATTGTAGTTGAAAGAACACTTGATAGAGATCTTGTAGGTGTTTGTCTCTGTCTGAGGGGTTGGAGCAAATACGGTTATATTGTAGAGCTTGGCTGTAGACAATGGATCGTGTGGTGTGGTCTGGATGAAAGCTGGAGGCATGTAGGTAGTATAGCAGTCAGTAGGGTGGTGTTTATGTGATCATCGTTTTTTAGCACCGTAGTGTCCAGGAAGTGGATCTCTTGTGTGGACTGGTCCAGGTTGAGGTTGATGGTGGGATGGAAATTGTTGAAATCATGGTGGAATTCCTCAAGGGCTTCTTTTCCATGGGTCCAGATGATGAAAATGTCATCAATGTAGCGCAAGTAGAATAGGGGCATTGGGGGACGAGAGCTGAGGAAGTGTTGTTCTAAGTCAGCCATAAAAATGTTGGCATACTGTGGGGCCATGCGGGTACCCATAGCAGTGCTGCTGATTTGAAGGTATACATTGTCCCCAAATGTGAAATAGTTATGGGTGAGGACAAAGTCACAAAGTTCAGCCACCAGGTTTGCCATGACATTATCGGGGATACTGTTCCTGATGGTTTGTAGTCCATCTTTGTAAGGAATGTTGGTGTAGAGGGCTTCTACATCCATAGTGGCCAGGGTGGTGTTTTCAGGAAGATCACCAATGGATTGTAGATTTCTCAGGAAGTCAGTGATGTTTTGAAGATAGCTAGGAGTGCTGGTAGCGTAGGGCCTGAGGAGGGAGTCTACAAAGCCAGACAATCATGCAGTGAGGGTGCCAATGCCTGAGATGATGGGGCGCCCAGGATTTCCAGGTTTATGGATCTTGGGTAGCAGATAGAATACCCCTGCTCAAGGTTCTAGGGGTGTGTCTGTGCAGATTTGTTCTTGTGCTTTTTCAGGGAGTTTCTTGAGCAGATGGTGTTGTTTCTTTTGGTAACCCTCAGTGGGATCATATTCCGACCTATTCATGATGACGACAGCGCCTCCTTTGTCAGCCTTTTTGATTATGATGTCAGAGTTGTTTCTGAGGCTGTGGATGGCATAGTGTTCTGCACGGCTGAGGTTATGGGACAAGTGATGTTGCTTTTCCACAATTTCAGCCCATGCATATCGGCAGAAGCACTCTATGTAGAAGTCCAGTCTGTTGTTTCGACCTTCAGGAGGAGTCCACCCAGAATCCTTCTTTTTGTAGTGTTGGTAGGAAGGTCTCTGTGGGTTAGTATGTTGTTCAGAGGTGTGTTGGAAATATTCCTTGAGTCGGAGACATCGAAAATAGGATTCTAGGTCACCACAGAACTGTATCATGTTCGTGGGGGTGTAGGGGCAGAAGGAGAGGCCCCGAGATAGCCCAGCAGAAGAATCTGTCCTAAGAGTAGAGCTGGATAGTTTAACAATATTGCTGGGTGGGTTAAGGGAACCACTGTTGTGGCCCCTTGTGACATGTAGTAGTTTAGATAGTTTAGTGTCTTTTTTTTGTAGAGAAGCAAAGTGTGTGTTGTAAGTGGCTTGTCTAGTTTTTGTAAAGTCCAGACGAGGAAGTTTGTGTGGAAGGTTGGTTTTCTTATGAATGTATCCAGTTTTGAGAGCTCATTCTTAATCTTTCCCTGTTTGCTGTAGAGGATGTTGATCAGGTGGTTCCGCAGTTTCTTTGAGAGTGTGTGGCACAATCTGTCAGCATAGTCTGTGTGGTATGTAGATTGTCATGGATTTTTTACTTTCAGTCCTTTTGGTATGATGTCCATCTGTTTGCATTTGGAAAGGAAGATGATGTCCGTCTGTATCTGTATGAGTTTTTTCATGAAGTTGATGGATTTCCACTCCATACAGCTAAATTCAGTGCCTTGCATAATGACAGGTTTCAGAGTAGCAGCCATGTTAGTCTGTATCCGCAAAAAGAAAAGGAAGACTTGTGGCACCTTAGAGACTAACAAATTTATTTGAGCATCAGCTTTTTTCTCTCCTTCTGGTAATAGCTCACCTTACCTGATCACTCTTGTTACAGTGTGTATGATAAAACCCTTTGTTTCATGTTCTCTGTGTATATAAAATCTCCCCCCTGTATTTTCCACTGCATGCATCCGATGAAGTGAGCAGTAGCTCATGACAGCTTATGCTCAAATAAATTTGTTAGTCTCTAAGGTGCCACAAGTACTCCTTTTCTTTTTAGTCTCTAAGGTGCCACAAGTCCTCCTTTTCTTTTTGCGGATACAGACTAACACGGCTGCTACTCTGAAACCTGTCATTTGAAGAAGAGCTCTCTCTGACACAAAAGCTTGTCTCTCTCACCAACAGAAGTTGGTCCTATAAAAGATATTACCTCACTTTCACCTTGTGCATTTGCTGGTCAAATAAATATTGCTCACAAGCTGTGATCACAGAATCCAAGTGGAGTTGGGCCTGACCAGTACTTGAACAGTACTCAGGGAAAACGCAGGTGCTGAGGCATGGTCTGGTGGCACACTTCCCATCTGGTTAACTTTGGAGCTATTGCCCTAGCACAGTGCTAGGGAGCATGGTGCTAGCGTTGTATAAGACAGAGTTGAGCCCATGAACGCGTGTAGTAATTACAAATCCTATTAAACTTATTTCAAGAATTGCAGCCTTCATATCAGTGTTCTGTCCAAATTCCCATTTAGAGGATTGTATTTTGCTCAACTCAACTTCTTACAGATTCATGGGGGCATGTTATTCTTCACTTTCTGTCCTAGACTAATGCAGTATTGTTATGTTCTAGCTATTTTTCAGTCATGGAGAAAGTTTTACTTATATAAACCTTGTAAAACCCAGTGGTATCTTTTAGGAGGAAATGTATGATTATATTAAAAGTTTAACTTTTCAAAAATTCCATTTGAAAGCTCATTTGCTTATTTTGCTATGCTGGGAAAATAATCCACCACTGAATTAACCCGGGGAAAGTAGAATGAAGTGAAAAGGATATTTAAATAAGCTAATCAAACTACTGCTTGGGTTTATGAACCTTGCAAGAGGGTAAATTTCATCACAGACCCTGTAGTTTAATGGATCACACCTCCACTTTCTAAAAATGGCATCTTCTTTGAGCTGTACCAGTCTACAAATCAGTAAACTGCACATGCTGTATATGTCACTGCAGTAGCACTAAATCAAACAAGCAAGGGGTGTGTTCAAGAGTGCTGCAGGCCCCCAGGCTGTGTCGTGTTATAGGACTTTTTTGTCGGAATGTGACAAAAGAAACAAAAGAACAAAAAGAAAGGATCCAGAATTAACAATACCACATTTAAAGGGAACAGGTCCTGTCACAGAAGTTTGAAGAAAGGATTGCATTTTGAAGTTCCTTCAATGATTGTAACACATTGAATGTGAATGTACCAGGTCACATCTTAAACTCAGATGTGCAAAATGCATTGCTACATCTCCAAACAGACATAGAAACAAAACAAACAACCCTTCCCTTTCCTTCCCTTCCCCCTTTGCTCTCACTGTGCATCAGCTGGACGTAGGGTGACCCAGATTTTATAGGGACAGTCCTGATATTTGGGGCTTTGTCGTATATAGGTACCTATTACCCCTCCCCCCGTCCCGATTTTTCATACCAGCTATCTGATCACCCTAGCTGGACATCTGTCACTGTCACACTGAAGGATTTAGAATCTGGTCCAGAGAGTTGATTTGAACAAATGCTTTTTTTGATCTTAAAGAAAATCAGATCAGTTAGAGCTTTATATATAAGTTCTATTATTTTGAATACATAAACACACATATATGACTAGAATTCCTATTTTTAGATGTTGAAGAATCCGGTCACCATCACCAGGAAACAAAAGTAAAACTAAAAAGGAAATTAAAATGTAGTGGATGAGACAAAACAGATAACTCAGCACTGGCCTACTTACACAAAGGAATAACTGTTTTAATCAGTCATGAGTGGATTTCATATGGCTCAAGAGCAACCTAGAAAGACTTGAAGGCATCCTGCATGATCCAGACAAATCCACTGTTGAGCAGTGCTCATTACCTGCTCCAGTCCCCTTCCTCAGTTATGGAAGTCAAAGTATGGGTGCCTTCTGCATAGAGCACTAAAGAGGAGATGGAAGGGGCCATTCCACTGTAGTCATTGTCAGGTCTCAGCCTCTCAAGATTTAGGTACCTAACTTTACACAAACAGTTTGAAAATTTGGGCCTGTGACTTGACAAGAGTCAGACAGGGAGTCAAAATCTAAATTGTCATTTACACAAGGGGGCTGCATAACCTTGTGGCCAGAAATCATTATGGCTGCCTTGCACAGCAACTGGCCAAGCTGCTCATCTTCCTCCTCTTTCAAATCCCATGCATTCTTTCCAAGGAGCCTTCTTACACTAGAAACATCACTCCTTTGCACCTGTGTTTGTTTTTGTCTGAGTCAAATTGTAAGTTCTTTGGGGTAGGGGCATCTCTAATTCTGAATTTTGTGCAATTCATGTTTATGGTACTCCATAAGTAAGAATGAAATCAGACTCAGGCCTATCTTTCTCAGCAGAATGCCTTCAATGATTCTTGTTATTGGACTACATGCTGATCTTAGGCAAAGCTTCCAATGCCGGGAAGGCATGTTGACTATCTAGAGAGACTAAAAATAGCATTGGTTTGATTTACCTCTACTTGGGGTACCTAAGGTCCTCAGCTAGCACCAACTTGCTTAAGATGGTGGATTTAAAACCATCATGAGATGGAAAATCAAGACTTCTTCCATCAGTGCCCCTATAACTTTGTTAACCCTTTGCTCCTCTTAGCAAAGGCAGGTTGTACTCTATTAGTGGAACTTTTTTTTTTTTTTTTTACTTTCTAACCCCAGGTATGAATCAGCAATCCAAATCTTTAGGGTTTCGCCACCCCTTTCCCACTACATCCCAGCAGAGTGGGTGGGTGAGGTTCTATGGCCTACAATGTGCAGGAGGTCTGACTAGATGGTTACGATGGTCCCTTCTGACCTTAAAGTCTGTGAGTCTATGAGATACCATTTCTTAATTCTTAAAAAATAATTAGGGAATCACATTAAGAACTCAGGCCTATGGTGTCTTTCATTGCTTAATGACAAAGGACTGATAAATGTTAACTGAACACACCATGTCTTCCCGTTGTTCTGCCATACTACAGGTCTCAGAGATGAGTAATTCAAAAAACTCTTTTTGGTCATGTTTTATATTAGAGGTACTGTCATAAATATAAAGGGAAGGGTACCCACCCTTCTGTATACAGTGCTATAAAATCCCTCCTGGCCAGAGGCAAAACTCTTTCACCTGTAAAGGGTTAAGAAGATAAGATAACCTCGCTGGCACCTGACCAAAACGATCAATGAGGAGACAAGATACTTTCAAAGATACTGGAGGGAGGTGGAACAAAGGGTCTGTCTGTCTGTGTGATGCTTTTGCCAGGAACAGATCAGGAATGCAGGTCAGAACTCCCGTAAAAAGTTAGTAAGTAATCTAGCTAGAAATGCGTTAGATTTCCTTTTGTTTAATGGCTGGTAAAATAAGTTGTGCTGAATGGAATGTATATTCCTGTTTTTGTCTCTTTTTGAAACTTAACGTTTTGCCTAGAGGGATTCTCTATGTTTTGAATCTGATTACCCTGTAAGGTATTTACCATCCTGATTTTACAGAGGTGATTCTTTTACTTTTTCTTCAATTAAAATTCTTCTTTTAAGAACCTGATTGCTTTTTCCTTGTTCTTAAGATCCAAGGGTTTAGGTCTGTGTTCACCTATGCAAATTGGTGAGGATTTTTATCAAGCCTTTCCCAGGAAAGGGGGTGTAGGGCTTGGGGGGATATTTTGATGGGGAAGAAGTCTCCAAGTGGGCTCTTTCCCTGTTCTTTGTTTAACACGCTTGGTGGTGGCTGCATAGGGTTCAAGGACAAGGCAAAGTTTGTACCTTGAGGAAGTTTTTAACCTAAGCTGGTAAGAATAAGCTTAGGGGGTCTTTCATGCAGGTCCCCACATCTGTACCCTAGAGTTCAGAGTGGGGAAGGAACCTTGACAGGTACATTTTCACATTTTACATAAATATGTAAAATAAATATGTGTACATATAACATACATTGTGCTTTATCTTTATAAAAGTTTAATACATTAATGTTATAAGCATATTATGGACCTTTTACAATGGAGGTCTAATACATGGTTATAAGCAATCAACTGTTTATTAAAACATTAATCATTTACTAACTCTTTATAAAACTATTTATAAAATGCACCCATAATATAAACTGTGACTCATTTTCTCACTGCTTTGCTCAAGAGATGCTGTAATCTAGACAGATCAGACAGAAAGAATAGCAGGGGCATATGACCTATCTTAAACTGAAAAATTGTGTGTGCAGATTATTTCGAAGCAGCAATTTAGCCGCATCTCTTCAAAGACATTCAGATATTTACCAAATCCTGTATTATAATATTTAAACAAAGTCACTTGCAGACATACATTAGTGATTCAAAGGTACCTTTATACAGACAAACTCTGATATGACTACAAAAGAGTGCCTCTTTCATTCTCCCTGTGTTATAGTTTGTGTTCTTTTTATTGGTAATTAGAAACTTTATGAGCACTCCATGGCAAGATTGTAAAGATCCGTTAAAATCCATTAGTCCAGATTGAATACATGCACAGAGCACGTCTTTGGAATAATACGAAACCCACTCACTGGTTTTCTTTTTTGTTTTACTCTTACCTAGGGGGAAATCAATCATTTTATTGGAAAGATAACATAAATTAACATAGGTTTCAGAGTAGCAGCCGTGTTAGTCTGTATTCGCAAAAAGAAAAGATCGGATGCATCCGATGAAGTGAGCTGTAGCTCACGAAAGCTTATGCTCACGAAAGCTTACGCTCAAATAAATTTGTTAGTCTCTAAGGTGCCACAAGTCCTCCTTTTCTTTTTATAAATTAACATAGTAATTGTGATTAAAATGTTGTATAAATGAAAATTATTTTGGTTTTAAACCAAACACCATACAAGCTCTTTCTTTGTATAGCCCCTTTCATCTCACAGGAAGCCCTAATACTTTCTATATTTAGGAACTAACCATAGAAAAGAGGGCACAGCCTTAGTAAACCAGATGTAGCTCATAAAAATATGCAAGGATGTTGTGTTCAGTGAGGTGGGATCATCAGCCCCAATATTCAGCAAGCAGCAGGCAGCTGGGACAGGGCATATGGAGTTTCTGTAGTGGTAAAGTTTCTAATTGTACAAATTCCCTTGCAATTCCCTTGCCCCGAGGCCCCACCCCTGCCCCTTCTCCAAGACCCTGCCCCTGCTCACTCCATGCCCCCTCCCTCCATTGGTCATTCTCTCCCACCCTCACTCACTTTTACTGGGCTGGGGCAGGGGGTGTAGGAGGGGGTGAGGGATCCAGCTGGGGGTGCAGGTTCTGGGGTGGGGCCAGCGATGGGGAATTTGAGTTCCAGGAGGGGGCTCTGGGCAGGAGCAGAGGTGTTTGGAGTGCAAGACGGGACTCAGGGCTGGAGTGTGGGAAGGGTTGTGAGGTGCGGGCTCCGTGAGGGAGTTTTGGTGCAGGAGGGGGCTCAGGGCTGGGGCAGGGGGTTGGGGTGTTGGAGGGGGTGCGGGCTTAGGGCTGGAGCTGGGAGTATGGGGTACAAGCTCCGGGAGGGAGTTTGGGTGTGGAGGGGGCTCAGGGATTGGGCAAGGTATTGGGACATGGGAGAGGGTTCATGCTGCAGGCTCTGGGAGGGAGTGAGGATGCAGGAGGAGGCTTTGGGCTGGGGCAGGGGTTTGGGGCTCAGGACAGGGTTTCGGGTGCGGGCTCTGGCCAGGTGACATTTACCTCAGGCAGCTTCCTAGAAATAGCCAGTATGTCCCTGTGGCTCCTAAGTGGAGATGCGGCCAGGCAGCTCTGCGCACTGTCCTCACCCACATGCGCCGCCTCTGAAGCTCCCATTGGTTGTGGTTCCTGGTCAATAGGAGCTGCAAAGCCAGCAGTCAGGACAGGGGCAGCGTGTGGAGTCTCCCTGGCCGCCCCTGCGCCTAGGGGCTGCAGGGATATGTTGGTCATTTCCGGGAGCCAGGTGGAGCCAGGGCAGGCAGGGAGCCTGATTTAGCTCTGCTGCTGCGCCACCAACAGGACTTTTAACGGCCCAGTCAGCAGTGCTGACCAGAGCCATCAGGGTCCCTTTTCGACCATGAGTTCTGATAAAAAACAGCCAACCTATGTAGAGGCTAAGGTACATGGCTCCCCTCCATGCAATATTTTGGCCTACTGGTTCCATGCTCAGCAAACACATAGCTATGTTCCACAGCACTATATGACAAGCTCTTTGCTACCCAATCCTCCTCCACAGGGGAATTACAGGATTTTCACTCCTTGGGACCTCACATGGATGGAAAACCCTGTTCAAAGTTTTCCTTCAGTGTAACCTGTTGTCATTAATTTGTAACCTATTAGGACTTTCTGGTACTGCACATGTTAAAGCAAATGAACAAAAGAAATGCTGCACCTTAATGTTGAACTTTAAGTGATGTGGAAATAGTTCAGAGTAAAAATCTGATCCAGATATTTTACCTTCATATACAGATATCAGACTTGTTGGTTGACAAATAATAAATGTTACTGTTCTAGTCTCCTAAACTCAGGAAAGATCAGTTTTTAATTATTTTAAGTCAAACAACAACATTATCTAGCACATGTTGTTCCAGCTGCTTAAGAAGATCCCTTTACATTCTCAAGTCTGGGTCTAGGATCTTAGACCTCCAAATCCTAGATACCTAATAGTCTCTGGGCCTCCATCTGAATACCTTTCCTGAAGAACCTAAAGTTTTCCTTGGAAATATCCTATGTCCTATTTTCAACCCTGCTTACCTTTTGAGATTTGATGATGTCACATCCCGAGGTAGCACAAAGTTGAATTTTGAGAAATTTAATGTCCATTGTTTTAATTGCATTAAACGGAGCTAAAATTATCAGATAAAGTAAGGAGGAACACATATTGGCTCAAAGTTTTTGGTGTAGTTGTATATTAGATATTTTTGACTGCTATTATCATATGAATCTATCTCCAGATAAATACAGATTTGTATCACTGTATCTGTGTAGAACAACACACCCACACAGAACGTATTACTAAAACAGTAATTTTTAATGGTAGAAGACAGTAGTGCCTAATAATAGGAAAATACAGCCCCAGAAAAGGTCATCATAATAAAGACACTGTTATATTATACTCTGAGTGGTAGGAAAATTCCCCTACACGTTAACAACAATCAAAGAGATAATTAGAATTTGTATCAGATACTCTGTATATCAGAACTTTAAAGATGCATAAAATTAAGGAACAAAAGACAATTACAAAATCTTAAATGTCAACTGTTCTGTTTTCCACAGAGCTCAGAATTATATATATATATATATATAAAACAAAGCTGAATTTGTATTGACCTATTCTTTTGGAAACCTTCTGTAATCTGCAATGCCATATTTGCTTTTCATGATATGTTACGTTGCTATTAAAATGAAAATTAGCAGCTCAAAGGGCAAACTAATCTATCATGGCAATTTGGTATATGATATTTGCAGCCAGATTTGATAACAGCACAGACCAACAATACTATAAATATGTTATCATTATGGTCAAATATAATTGATGTGAAACCCAAGTAAGTAAAAGAACCATGCCCTTTTTATATACTAAAGATGTTTTCATAAGTAGATGCCCTTTATTTGTGGAAGACTCATTAATATGTAGCTTTAGTTTCTCTCCCAAGGCCTCTGTGTCCCTGAAGGAGCTCTGCTGGCCTCCACGCCTTTTCGTCCTACATTAATTTGTTGCCTTTCCCCTTAATGATCCATGTCATGATCCCCATCCTGCTATCATGGAAAGAGTGGGCAGTACACCCTTTGAAGACAGGGCTTCCCTTATAGCCATACCACTACTGCCACCAGCCTGCCCACATTACGATCTATCAGACTTGGAAAGTGTGTGCGCAATATGCCACTTATGTTCTACCAATCCTGCCATCTTTATCTCAGCAATGCTGAACCTGTAATTTACCATGCAGTACCTTGCTGGCTTCAGAATTGTTCTAATTTATATACAGATTGTGCCTGGCTCTTGTGCAGGTGACTATGTGCCTGCATGTGAATGAACAAGGAGCTTGCAGCAGAGGGAAAGAATAGTATCATGGGCCTTGTCCTGCTCCTGAACATCTGTACAGTGTCTAGGCACAGCTGTAGTCATGAATTTTCCTCAAACATCCGCTGAAGCACAAGCCACCCAGAAAGGAGAAGCTGAGGTCATGGGCTCTATCTCCCTGCGTGCCAACCAGCTGAGTGCCCCTGCCTGCTAGGAGCAATGCCTCTCAGCACAATTCCTGAATTGGTGACTCCCCCAACATAATCACACACACAACTTGCTCTTTGCTTGTAGATTGGGGTAGCAAGTGCTTCAGACAATGGAAACAACACCCCGTATCTCCCACTGGGTATTGACCATTTGCTACATGCTTAACAAATCAAACATATATTTACCCAATTTACAGGAGCATGAACAACATACTTGATAAAATAGACAAACCAAAATGCATGTACTTAGCAACGAAGACCCGATCGAATGTGGTAGTAATGCCCAGGCTGGTGGCTGAGCACTTCAGTGCCTGTTGACATCAGCACCTTACAGGATTGGGCCCCAAAATGGTAGGAAGCATAAAGATTCAAGAGAAGAATAAAGATTTATAATTCAGAGTTCCCAGCTGGCCAGATCTTCTTCCTGGTTATTCAGCATAGGAATTATTAACAAGAAGAAATTCTGAAAGGCTGCCCATCTACACATCTTAACACTTAAATATGTATAATTAAACTTTCGTGTATAAAAACTTTTTTTAGCCTCCAGTCTACCTTATGTATCTGGGGGCTGCTATTCTTGACTGGCTCCTTTTCATAATTCTATAATATGCAGCATTTAAAGTGTTCTTAGGTTTTTGTCACATGATACAAGCCACCTTTCTTTGTGAGAGCTTTGAAGAAGGAATAAGTTTGAATGTCCCATGAATTAACTTGCTGTTTATCATTCCACGCAGAACTTGAACTGAAAGCCTAATTGGGAGGTTCAATGATGGGCATCATCTAAAATAAAAGAATCAAATTCTGCCCTAGATTATACCTTCATGCAGCTATGCTGAAGCCGGTGAATTGCACACGAGTGCAAGTGAGTGCAGAATGTAGCCTGAAGTGTGATTAAAGTTGTGTGGATTATAGTTGTATGGATTTACCTTTTCTTCACTGATATCTATATCCAATGTGTAGTGCTGCTAGATGACAAGGATTTAATGAAATGGTTTTGGCTTTTTTCTAAAACAGTTGAATAGATTCACTTATTGATGCTAACCGATAGTTTAAGATCAAATTTTGGCAGAAGGGTGTTGTTTGGTTTTTTGATCCTCCATAATAATTTGAAACGATTAAACAATGAAATCAACTAGTTTTGCTTCCATTTGAAAAAGCAAATAAACTGTGTGACTCATAAAACATTACTTCTTTAAACTGTTGTTCCCAAAGATAAATATATACATCCCTTTTCAATTGTAATGAAACTATATTTTGCAACATCCACAAATTAATGCTCACTTACTTCTCTAGGTCCATCACTTGCTATCACAGTTCTACATACTAATTGCTGTGTGTGGGGAGTATATATTTCTTTAAGAACTTTGGTGAGTCTTAGTGTTGCCCGGTGTCCAGTTTTTTACCGGAATGTCCAGTTGAAAAAGGAACCTTGCAGCATCCGGTGATCGGACACTGAAAGTCCAGTTGCCCGCAGTAACCAGCCTCCGCCACTGGGAGATGGGAAAAGCAGTAGCTGTGACTGGAGCCACCTGGAGGAGGTGCTCTCTGCTCAGCTGCTGACACCTGACACAGAACAATGGCTGGCTTCCAAACCACACTCCAGGGCTAGGTGCCACCACCTGAGGGAGGGAAATCCCGTCCACCCCTGCCCCTTCTGCCCCGCCATGCCCCAGTCGGCTTGGCCCTGGTCCCTCGCTATGGGGACCAACCCACCCGGGACCAACCCCCACCCCACTGTGCCCCGATTGGGCAGGCAGACAAGCTCTGCATTAGCTTCTCCCAGCCTGGCTCTGTAGGCAGCAGGTGAGTCCCAGGAGAGGAGAAAGTCAGCGAGAGGGGTGGAGGTGGAGAGAGAGCAATGGAGGGAGGGAGGAGAGGAGTGAGTGGGGGTGGGGCCTCAGGGAAGAGACGGGCACAGCGGGGCAAAGGTGTTTGGTTTTCAGCAATTAGAAAGTTGGCAGCCCTACATCGGGCCCAGATCCTCAAAGGTATTTAGGCTCCTAACGTCTACTTAAACCAATGGAAGTTAGGAGCCTAAACACCCTTGAGGATGGGGGACTAGGTGGTTACTCTAATTTTAGGCTCTGGAACATTCCATGTGGCCAGGCAGCAGATGCTGAGGCGGAGGCTGGAAGTAAGAACCCAGTCATCATGCAGCGAACTCAATTCATTTTTGTTATTACTTTATTTTCTCTGTAATTATTTTTAAAGGTCTGATTGGACTACAGGAGCCATGATAGTAGGAATGTTGAGGGGGCTATGGGAGTGTTTAAATTTAATTTGCAGAAAAAAGATAACAAAAATGAATTTGTGCTCTGCAGTTCGACTCAGGAGCCAAAATTATTCATTATTAACATCATACATTATGAAATTCACCTTTTCTTGATTGGCAAATTATCATGGATCATTCTTATTTACTTCCATTACATTTATTATTCAGGAGTATTTGTTGCATACTTTTGACAACCAATTTTCAGCCATTGGGTAATTCATTAGCTGTATTCCCCATATGCTATTTGCATTGCTTGGTTGCATAGGTGTGCTGCGTGGTAATATTTTTTGTTGAGCGATTGGGTGACATTTGGTAAATAGATAATCAGTGCACTTCTGGTCTGAATTTTCAGTGACTACACAGACGTACTAAAAATGGGTCATTTATTTGGGGTTCATGAACATTTTCATCAACAACTGCTGGTTGTTTGAATATTCACAACAAGTTATATGATGCAACAATCCACAACTAACTTGATGCTCTTATTCATAGAAATATTCCTAAATCTGGTTTGGGACTTCTTTTATTTTACTATTGAGCCAGTTCTACTCAGGAGTATGTAAGTGCTTGAACTTGGTTTAACATTTTAAATAAATAAATTTATTTTAAAAAGGCTTTGAGTTCTTAAAAATCGAATTACTATTTGCAGCAGACCCTCCTTCCTCTATTGCATCTGAACCTGACACTGCTATAAGTCTCCTCAATGTAACTCAGTAACTTTATTTGTTCCTATCAAAACCCAGTCAAGCACATAGATAATGCCTTTTAAAATATCTGACTGACTCAGAGCCAGTAGGGATTCTGCAAAGATTTTATTAACAATATGTTTATTGAATTTTGTGTATAAAAGAAAATAGGTGTACAATGAATACTAAAGTACTAAATACCGTAAATGTATCCATAGAGAAATGCTATTACAGGGAAGAGTGATTTTCCATAGTGGTTAACTTAACAGTAATACCTAGCACTTTCTCCCCAGGCTCCATCAGTAATAAACCTAATTCAGTACATGTAAAGAAAATAACTTTCTTGTGGCAAAATGGACTAACATTTTATCGGCTGCTACTTGACAAGTTACAACTGCGTGTGTGTCAGGCACAGGGGGAAGAGAAGCTGAATTAGCTTAATCTTGAGTCTGTATGTTTTATAAAAAAATATTTGTTCTCTTGAAACATAATATGATTTATGTTCAGAAATATAGTATTTTGGTAGGGTAATACAAATAGGTTGCTCTGCAAGTTAGAAGTGTGTAACATGTCCCCCCTCTGGGTCTGAGCCACTGAGCAGGCAAAGCTGTTACAGCCACAAAACCTCTCTCCCCACTGAAAGTGCGGAGACTCATGCATATAGTTGTAGAGAGTTCTGGTTTAGTCACGAGGGTTGGCCACGATGGTGGCCATCAAACAAGTTCTCATTACCAGAGCTGCTGAAATAAAACATTTGCTTTAAACTTCAAAGCCTCTTGGGTTGGTGGTTGGAAGCATTTGCAAACTATAGAATCATAAAATATTAGGGTTGGAAGAGACCTCAGGAAGTCATCTAGTCCAACACCCTGCTCAAAGAGGACCAACACCAACTAAATCATCCCAGCCAGGGCTTTGTCAAACTGGGCCTTAAAAACCTCTAAGGATGGAGATTCCACCACCTCCCTAGGTAATCCCTTCCAGTGCTTCATCATCCTCCGAGTGAAATAGTGTTTCCTAATATCCAAACTAGACCTCCCCGCCTGCAACTTGAGACCATTGCTTCTTGTTCTATCATCTGTCACCACTGAGAACAGCCTAGCTCCATCCTCTTTGGAACCCCCCTTCAGGGAGTTGAAGGCTGCTATCAAATCCCCCCTCATTCTTCTCTTCTGCAGACTAAATAAACACAGTTCCCTCAGCCTCTCCTCATAAATCGTGTCCCCAGCCCCCTAATCATTTTTGTTGCCCTCTGCTGGACTCTCTCCAATTTGTCCACATCCCTTCTGTAGTGGGGGGACCAAAACTGGACACAATACTCCAAGTGTGGCCTCACCAGTGCCGAATAGAGGGGAATAATTACTTCCCTCAATCTGCTGGCAATGCTCCTACTAATAGAGCTCAATATGCTGTTGGCCTTGGCAACAAGGGCACATTGCTGACTCATATCCAGCTTCTAGTCCATGGTAATCTGCAGAAAAGGACCTGGGGAATTGCTGCTTAGCCAGTCAGTCCCCAGCCTGTAGCGGTGTATTGGATCCTTCCTTCCTAAATGCAGGACTCTGCATTTGTCCTTGCTGAACCTCATCAGATTTCTTTTGGCCCAATCCTCCAATTTGTCTCAGTCACTCTGGACCCTATCCCTACCCTCCAGCGTATCTACCTCTCCTCCCAGCTTAGTGTCATCTGCAAACTTGCTGAAGGTGTAATTAATCCCATCATCCAGATAATTAATAAAAAGATGTTGAACAAAACATGCCCCATGACCGAGCCCTTGGGCACTCCGCTTGATACCGGCTGCCAACTAGACATCGAGCTGTTGATCACAACTCGTTGAGACTGCCAATGTAGCCAGCTTTCTGGACTATAAGGTGGATATTCATCCAATCCATACTGCTTTAACTTGCTGGCAAGAATACTGTGGAAGACTGTATCAAAATCTTTGATTTTGCAAATCTCACCTCTGCTTATGAAAAAGCAAAGCCAAGCTGCGGTTGTTCAAATAACTCAGTCTGACAAACCTCTGTCCTGCAAGCCAATCACTTGCAGACTCTAAAGAGCTGTCTCCAAATGTGAAGCAACCTATGGCAAGAAGGAAAGTCCTGGGGTGTACTGAGAGATAGTTAGGAGCCTCTGTTGGGGGATGAGCTAGTTATGGAAAGGTTGAATTCTATTTGAAGGGTTGAATTCAGTTAATTAAAACTTCCAAGTTAGCTTCACTTCCAGCCTCTGGAAACTTCTGCATAAACCTCTCCCAAAAATACACTATCACCTAGTTGCAATGTAAGGCAAAGCAATCAAATCTCAATTATCTAAAGGCTAGTTAACTGAAACTCTCACCTATCTGAAGTTCTGATATGTGCAGTGAGGTTTGACTGAAGCTCCTCTGGTTCTGTGGCACTTGAGAGCTTCGCAGAGCAAGAGTTTCAGCCCAATGTGGTATAAACTGTGTAGGAATAAGAGTTCTTATGTAGCTTAGCTCTGCAAAACTCCTGAACAAGCTTCAGTTTTATGGAAATGCTAAGCTCCACAAAAGTGGCCTAAAGAACAAGCTTGCCTAGCAAGTGCTGGCCAGCTTTATAACCTGAGAAAATTCCCAATTAGCTGTACTTCTAAACCCCTTTCTCACCCTGGCTAATCCTATTCTGAAAGTGATGATAAACCATCAGAATATCTACATTGAATGACTATCATAACTGACACTCTTACTGCCATTCACAGCAGAGGGATCAAAGACTGAATTAGCATAAAGATAAAACTATCTTCCTACCCTATATGGGTAGTCCCTCCAGGTCAAGGCTAAGGCACGTTCATGTGGAAACTTGCACTACTAGTGCTGAATGTCAGGCAGCTAAAGGACACCTGTTTAACGCTTCCCTTGAGCTAGAAGTTTATTTATGGTGCTGCAGATTTTAAAGTGCAGTCCAATGCTTTATAGCGTGATTATAATTATGGTCAGTTGCACTCCATAATCCTGCCACCATGGAAACCACTTCAGAATCTCCTGCCAGCTGCAGAGTCAGAAGGCCATTTCCTCCTTCAACGCAGTACGATCTGGCAGGTGATGAAGGCTGGTGACAAGCTACTTTCCTCTTTATGGCAGCAGTAGGACCTTCAAAAAGCAGGAGGTGAACAGCAATCTGTGGAGGAACTCCCAAGCTCTGTTGTACTTGTCACAATCTTAGGTCATTGGTTGAGCTGGAATTTGTCATAAAAAGTCTAGAGGTACTGTGGAGTACTAAAGGCCTTGAGTACCGTTTGTTGTTTTTTGTTGTTGTTGTTGCTTTTTTATTTATTTGGTTAACAATACTCCAATGCTAACAGAACATCAACAATTAATATTGGCTGATCAAGCCCTGGGGCATGCCAGACTGAAAAAGCATCCTCCTAAATTCTGCTGAGATACTTTAGTTCTGTGAGATTTTAGAGGGGCATGGAAAGCATAGGAGGAAAAAGCTGGAGTTGAATGTCAGGAAGAGGTAAGACGTTAGCATCTAAGTAAAGGATCTGGAAAGGACAAGGAAGGGATGCACAGAGTAGAGTGAAGGGAGAGACGATAGACAAAAAATAAATATTTAGTCTTTTCCAGGCTCACACAAGTCTCCAACATATAGAGTAGTTGTAAGAGAGATCAACATTACTTAACGGGCAAGGTTGGATATTTTTTTTGGCACATTTCAGTATGTTTTCTTAAATGGGACATTTTGTAGAAAAAAAAATTAAGGCACACAGAGTAATATAGATAAAAAGGGCCCATTTTCCAGTTAAAATACACCCATTTTTTTAAAAAGTCAGTGTCAGTCTTTAAAACAAAGATGGCTCTCTAAATGAAAATAATGATTTCATTTAAACAGGGAGTGGAACAGGTTTTGGGATTCCTGGATGTCTATGTGTGAAACTGTATTAAACAGTAAATATTTCTGTATGCAATTTCATGAATGTAGGCTCGGTACACAGGTGGTGTGAATTAGCATGGTACTCTTACTTCAGAGGAGCTATACCAATTTACAGCACCTGAAGATCTTGCCCACAAACTTTACAAAGTTCTGTCACTACCTTCCAGAGGTTTACCCATCACTAAATAAAATATAAGGCATTACAGAGTGGCCTCATTATTCTTAGAAAATAGGTGTGTTGTTCTTGGAACAACTTTAATATGAATAAGTGTTACATTAACTGCTTTAGCATGACCTTTTTATACTTTACAGTATGACTGACCATGCATACAGTCTCTTTTGGGTAAAGAAGATCTAACTCACTGTTGCACATATATCTCCCTGATTACTTCTACAGAATGTGAATGACTTCTGCTAGTTACCATGGGGATGTGATCAAGGACCATGAGATGCATAGCAACAATATTCCTATTTTCTGCCACTTTTGCTTTCATCACAAGCAAGGAACAACTCTACACAGAGTAGAAATTTCCACTTCTTTTTCTGTCACTTTCCTATTTTCCCCCTCTTCCACTGGTGAACAAATTTATGATACATGCTGTATCTTAAATAGCTAAATCTGAAATCAGATCAATGTCTTCATATCTCTAAAGGAATTACATGAAATGCTAGATAATGCTTGCTCTTTTCAAATGCCATTCATTAGAAAATTTGGGGGAAAAGAAAGTCAACCAAATTATCCTAAAAAAAAATAAAAAAAAAATCAAGGAAACATATTAAAGAAGAGCAAGATATGTAATAAAAATATTTTGCCCTGAATTAAACGGACATGAAAGAACATATCAGAGCATTCTGTTCATATTAATTGGTCCTTTGGTCATAAAAATAAGTAGCATTCAGCGTCATGTCATTTACTATTTCTTGAGTTGTGTTCCCTGGGTTCATTTTTTAACACCGTATTCATTTTCATCTCAGATCCTTTGTGTATTCATGATAACGAACATAGGCATTGCTACATCTACAATTTTCCAGGGAGACAAGTCATCAAGTAACAAGACAGAAATCAATGTTGCTCAGTCATATGCTATTTTATTCGTTTGTATAATTAGTATGCAGGAACCTTGATTATATTAAACGATATCATTTTGAGAGGTAGATCTAATTATATTCCCAAAGGGAAAAGACAATGAAGGCTTAAACTTTGCTACTTACACAACGCAGTGACATAGCTTTCTATTTAGAGCCCTTACTGTGTGGACCTTTGGAAGAGCAATAATGCCTACCATTACCATTATCTCTTTGTCACCTCTTTCTCTCTCCACAAGCATCTTCTTTATAAATCAAATTTCCAACAGATTAGACAGCTTTAACTGTGTCTCACATATGAAAGCCATAAATATCGAATCAACAGGAATACATGGCTGCTTTCAACTGGCCATACTGCTGTGTTAATGAGTAAATTTCTGACCTATACTCACAGTTTCTAGGGTAGCGTGATGAGGTGTCCACACTACACATGATTGGAAGGGGTTAAGATGGCAAGACAGGACAATTAATGCCCCAGGCTGCACCTGGAGAAGGATCTAGGGAGCAGTAATTGATTAAATGAGGCCCAGCTGGGCAGGAACAGGAAGGGCCTGAGGATCTGAGAGAAGAAGGGGAAGCAGACTGCAGGCACTCCCTAGGAGAAGGGAGGTTTGTTTGTGGTTGAGGGTAGTTGACAGTAACTCCCTGAGAGGAGTGAATTGGGAGGCTAGTGAACCCAGGGGGAATTCGGGGAGCCAGGAAGGTAGGAAAAGGCTCAGGGGAAAAGCTGCAAGATATGGGATAGCACAGACCTTGACTGCTGACCAGAGGGTGCCCGAGCTGGAACCTGGAGTAGAAGGTGGGCCTGGGCTCCCCTACCAGCCACTGGGAATGTGGTCAGACAGAGGACAGCAGACTGCCTGGGATGGTTTGTCTGGAAGAGACTTTACTACATGCCCAAGAAAGGGGAAACACGTAGTGACCTGTCTGGAGGGCTGAGTCACAAGGAGGATGCTGCAATTCCTGGAGTGAGAGAAGGGCTGCAGAGGAGAAACTGACAGGGTTTTGGAAGAGGTGTTGGCCTGACTGAGTTAATCCCCAGAACTGCCAGAAGGTGGCACCATCCAGCAGTGAGTAGAGCAACCCTGTCCCATGTTGTGTCAATTAGTTTAATAAATGAGCCAAGTTTCTCATTGTATTTTGAGAAGTGCAGAGAGGGAAGAACAGACACTTGAGATATGGAACAACAATCATGTACGTATGGAGCAAGTGATATGTTGAAAGACAAGATCCTGGAAACAAGTTTGTCTGTGGTCTCCCATCCTCCTGCAAATTCAGAACAGCTAGTAGATTGATTCCATCAAACAGTTAGCAAGGAGGCACAGAACAGCAAGAACCTGAGGGTATTGTGGTGACTCTGCTGAGAACTCAGGTTAGCACAGACAATGTGATAAATCTGCTAAGGAGTCAGTTGGATATTGCTCTCTCTCCTAACTGGAGTTTGGTTGATAGGTAAAGGAGGAGGACATTGCAGTAGCCATACTAGCAGAAGCCATTTTCTGAGTGCTTATTGGGACAAATCAGGTGCTAGAACAGAGGTGGGTGGGGGCTGAGCCACGCCTGGCTGTTTGGGAAGGCAAAGCCTCCCCTAACTGGTCCTCCATACAATTTAGGAAACCCAATGTGACCCTCAGGCCAAAAAGTTTGCCCCCCCCACCCCCCGTGCTAGAACCTAGAGGTCCTAGCAGCTAATGTGCCCTTGTAGCTAAAGGAAAAACCATGCCATGAATTAGGAATAGAAGAATAGAACTCCCCCTCACCCCCTACAAAAAAAAAAAGTCTGTCACAAGCAAGTGGCCATCTGAGTATAGTGAAAATCTCAAGCAAAGTGACTAGGCAATTTAGCAGCCACAGAACTCCCATTAACTTTAATGGGTTGTATGGCTACTAAATTCCATATATAGTTTTGAAAAAGCTCAGCCACTAAAACTTCATTTGCTTGATTTTGATCCCACTTGATAATCACAGGTTCATCAAGTTGACTCATCATTTCCACTTGGGAAAGAGTGTGAGATGAAGGAAAATAAATTCTAAAGGAAAACAAATTAAACAAAAAGAGAAATAATATGGCATTGTTGGGTAACACTGTTTGATTGTGACTTAAATAAACAGCAACAAACTATGCATTTATGACAGTGTTGACTTTAAAACTCTAGAACAAAATTTTGGACATTTTTAAACAGATACAGACTCAGGATATCCATAGATAACCATAAATACTGGGCAGTCAGCAGGGAATAGGGAGGAGTAAGATGTTCCTGCTCTCTGCTAATATTGGGGTCACACCTTGGGTAAAGGAGTAAGCCCTAAGCCTCCCTGCCAGGGTCACCGCAAAGTCTTTATTCATAGATGATGTGGAAGAACACAATGTCAATGGAGAGGATGGCGATGAAGCATATGCCTTGTGATGACATATAAGGGAAACCTGCCTTATATATGCAGTTATTGGCCAATCACTACACTGATGGCAGATGAAGCTGTTGAGCTCAGGTTGGCAGCTAATCTAGGAGAGGGACAACTCCTAATACAAATCCTGCACCCATGTCAGCTGCCATATTTGTGCCATTCATTGCACCAGCATGGCAACAGCTGCTTGGGTGACACAGAGGGAAAGGTTCTGCACAATCCTCTCTCACTTAAATCCGTTCATAGGTCTGGTTGTTCAGACAATTCATCTGGGAACTCATTACATGGACAGACGTAGATGGAGAGGTCTGTGTCAAGAGGTCATGTCTGCTTTTGGGGAGTGGCGTGTGAGTTCTCGACAGGAAAAGAGAGCTGGCTGTAAAGCCAATGCCTCAAACCCTCCCCACAACAATGACTACACTTGCAAGACATGCGACTGATTTTGCAAATCCTGGATTGGACTGACTTCCCATGTGAGAAGCCATAAAAACAAATAAACTGAGAACCCACGTCTACACTAACTGAACACTCATCTGTTGAAGTGATAGGAGATTCCAGACCATAAAGATTCAAGGATTTACATCTTAATTAAAATATTAGGAAGTAAATTTTCTAAGTGTGCATAGGGTTTTAGCTGCATGAGTTCCATTAATGTCACTCCTTTGAAAAAAGAAAAGGAGGACTTGTGGCACCTTAGAGACTAACCAATTTATTTGAGCATAAGCTTTCGTGAGCTACAGCTCACTTCATCGGATGCATACTGTGGAAAATACAGAAGATGTTTGTTGTTATACACACAAATCATGAAAAAATGGGTGTTTATCACTACAAAAGGTTTTCTCTCCCCCCACCCCACTCTCCTGCTGGTAATAGCTTATGTAAAGTGATCACTCTCCTTACAATGTGTATGATAATCAAGGTGAGCCATTTCCAGCACAAATCCAGGGTTTAACAAGAACGTCTGAGGAAAGGGGTGGGTGAGTTAGGAAAACAAGGGGAAATAGGTTACCTTGCATAATGGCTTAGCCACTCCCAGTCTCTACTCAAGCCTAAGTTAATTGTATCCAATTTGCAAATGAATTCCAATTCAGCAGTCTCTCGCTGGACTCTGGATTTGAAGTTTTTCTGTTGTAATACCGCAACTTTCATGTCTGTAATCGCATGACCAGAGAGATTGAAGTGTTCTCCGACTGGTTTATGAATGTTATAATTCTTGACATCTGATTTGTGTCCATTTATTCTTTTACATAGAGACTGTCCAGTTTGACCAATGTACATGGCAGAGGGGCATTGCTGGCACATGTTGGCATATATCACATTGGTGGATGTGCAGGTGAACGAGCCTCTGATAGTGTGGCTGATGTTATTAGGCCCTGTGATGGTGTCCCCTGAATAGATATGTGGGCACAGTTGGCAACGGGCTTTGTTGCAAGGATAGGTTCCTGGGTTAGTGGTTCTGTTGTGTGGTATGTGGTTGCTGGTGAGTATTCGCTTCAGGTTGGGGGGCTGTCTGTAGGCAAGGACTGGCCTGTCTCCCATGTTCTGTGAGAGTGTTGGGTCATCCTTCAGGATAGGTTGTAGATCCTTGATAATGCGTTGGAGGCGTTTTAGTTGGGGGCTGAAGGCGACGGCTAGTGGCGTTCTGTTATTTCCTTTGTTAGGCCTGTCCTGTAGTAGGTGACTTCTGGGAAAAACTTCAAATCCAGACTCCAGCGAGAGATTGCTGAATTGGAATTTATTTGCAAATTGGATACAATTAACTTAGGCTTGAGTAGAGACTGGGAGTGGCTAACTCATTATGCAAGGTAACCTATTTCCCCTTGTTTTCTAAAACCCCCCACCCCCTTCCTCAGACATTCTTGTTAAACCCTGGATTTGTGTTGGAAATGGCCCACCTTGATTATCGTACACATTGTAAGGAGAGTGATCACTTTACATAAGCTATTACCAGCAGGAGAGTGGGGTGGGGGGAGAGAAAACCTTTTGTAGTGATAAACACCCATTTTTTCATGATTTGTGTGTATAAAAACAAACATCTTCTGTATTTTCCACAGTATGCATCCGATGAAGTGAGCTGTAGCTCACGAAAGCTTATGCTCAAATAAATTGGTTAGTCTCTAAGGTGCCGCAAGTACTCCTTTTCTTTTTGCGAATACAGACTAACATGGCTGTTACTCTGACTCCTTTGAAAATTTACTTCCTATATTCTTCTAGAAGAGGATGAAAAAAAGTCTCTATCAAAATTTTAAGATGATGACAAGGAAAAGCTTGTCACCACATCAGCACTCTGGTACTCTTAATGATTGAAAGAATAATTTAAATCACTTCTTCAAAAAGTAAGCTCCAATTTAGACAGAGCAGCAAATGGGGATATGCAGTCAAGTGGTTTGTCTGCACATTACAAAAGAATGTTCTAACAATACATGTAAATATTAATATTGGGCCAAATCCTGCTGCTCTTTCTGTGAAGACTTCAGTGGGAACTACTGATGCTCAACAGTTGTGAAAATCAAGCCCCTGATTTAGGGTCCAGACTTTCAAAATCACTCAGATTATTGAGGAGATTTTCTAGAATTCAACTCTCATTTGGCCACTTGCGAGCCTAAATATTCTTTTCAAATTCTAGCTATATTTCCTTACTTTAGCCACCATTTTTGAAAATCTTGGCTAGTGAGAATTTTTCCTATAAATGATAGCAACATTTTGTCATGCATATTATTGCCAGTGGGCTTTTCTTTTTCTTCCTTTGCAAAATACAGTTAAAACATAATTCCATTTTAGTCTTTGGTTTTTCTATTATTGCACAGTAAAATATAGTTTTAGAGCAATTATGCCTAAGTTAAATGTGTGTCATGTGACTTAGTCAATACACACAGGAGAGTGTGGCAGTTCAGTGAGCATGCATCATTGTTAATTTTATAGATCAGCAGGGAGGAACAAATAAAGCCAAGAGAAAAGCTAGAAACACTTGCATTTAGATTAATCATTTATGAATTTACGAGGTGAGTGTACTGCTTATTATATATATTTCTTTGGCCTTTACTGGGAAGGAACTCAACACTCCTGATGGACTCTATAGTCCTGATTTCAATATTCAGGTATGCACACATTTGTACAAGTGCAAACTGGACATTCGTGAACAAATCCACTGATTGGCATGATTCATGGGATTTTCAGGAATACATCTGACTTTACAAATGCACAATAAGGACACTGGAGTAGCAGTGAGGAAGGATCTTGTGGTAGGACAGAGATCCCTTACACTTATATGAGCAGCTTCTTTGGTGCACTTCCAAGTCACACCTTGAAGAACATTCCCTCCCCATCAGAAATCCTATCAGCTGGCTCTACACACAATGGTCCAATCATATTAGTGAGTATTTGCATAGTAGTGTGACTGAAATAGACAGCAGCCTATATTTGGTGGGAAGAGAGGAGAATTAAATATTAATTTGAAGGCTTAACCAAAAAATGCTAAGGTTTGCTTTGACGGAAGGGGGGAAGTAAAGACAAAAGTCAGAAGTAGGTGAGTACAGGTCCTTAGAAATAAGAAATTTAAAAGGATCAATTAAGGAAACTATGGACATTGCTCAGAAGCTGAAATATCTAGATCTCAGGTCTGCTCTTTTCTGGTTTAAAAAAAAAAGAGGCACTGTCAGAGATGAGGGACTGGAAAAAACTGATAATTTAAAAAGCAGCAAGTCACTGGGCCCAGATGAGATATACTCCTTCAGAACTCTTGGGTGTAAGTATGAAGTGTTTGAGCTGCTAGGAAAAATATGCAACCTTAAATTAATAACTACTACTATACCAGGGACTTGGAGAGCAGCAAATGTTGTACCTCTATTTAAAAAGGGATCGATAGGTGGTCCAGGAAATTACAGATCATTAAGCCTTACCTCCATATCTGGTACATTTGTTAAAATAATAATTAAATATAGAATAAAAAAACACCTGAAAGATTGTGATGTGATAGGGTCTAACCAACACAGTTTTCAGCAAAGAAATATTGTCTCACTGATCTCTTAGAATTCACTGAGTGTCAACAGAGTTAGTGAACAACAGAGGACCAATTGACAATTTATTTAGACTTTTAAAAGGTCTTTTACAAGGTCCCTCACAAGAGGCTACTAAAGAAACTAAGCATTAATGGGGTGAGAGGCAAAGTATTATCACGTGTCAAAAACTGGCTATGAGACAGATGAGTATGATTAAATGGTCAATTTTCTTGATGGCGTGAGGTTAACAGCAAGGGGCCTAAAGGTTCTGCACTAAGACCAGTGCTGCTTACTATATGAATGATCTGGAAAGGGGGATGAGTAGTGAGGACTCCAAATGTATTGATGAGACAAAGTTATTTGGATTAGTCAGGACTGGAGAGGACTGTGAGGAACTTCAGAGAGGAGACTTCTCAATATGCAGTTACAGCCAGAAAATGGTTAAAAAAAAATAAGATGTTAAAATGCATAGGAAATGGGATGGAAAATAATGCAGAAAAACAAGTCCATTATATAAATCAATGATATGGCCTCATCTGGAATACTGTCTGTAGTACTGGTCGCTCCATCTCAAAACGGATATTGAAGGAGATGACGGCTGATGAGAATGATTAGGGACATAGAAAAACTCTCATATGAGGAGAGACTGAAATTATTGGGATTGTCTACTTAGAAAGGAGATGAGAGCAAATATATAAAAATATACAAAGTAACAAATGGTCCAGAAAAAGTTGGTCAGCAGCTTCTGTTCTCCCTGTCTCAAAAGGAAAAAGAGACAGCAAAATCAAGTTGAAAGGTATGAAATTCTAAACACATAAAAGAAAATATTTCGTAATACAATTCATAATTAGACAATGGAACTCACTGCTACCAGATTTTGAGGCCAGGCCAAGAATTATCCAGACATCTTTGAAAATTCTTGCTTATTTATATGGATAACGTAAGACTGCATATGCTTAATAGTTAACACTAACAAATATAGTATTGGAAGACAGTGTTTATGTTTCAGGGTGTAACTATTAGGGATAGGTTAAAGCCTTCATGAGAGGCAGGCAGATGTGAGATAATCTATTGTGGGTTTTTTAGAACCTTCCTCTGAAGCAACTGGATCTGGCCTTTATTGGAAACAGGAGACTGGACTATATGGACTGTAGGTCTGATCAAATGTGGCCATTCTTATTTTCCTGGACGTTTAGAGGTGAAGAGGTCACTTTTGAGTTTGATCTTGAAGTGAGTGGGGATGTCACCAAAGGTATCTGGGCATAGAGTCATGTGGATGTACTCAGTATGTGTAGGAAGACAGGAAGCAATACTTTGTGAAAGCTGGAATCTAGAGACATGAAATTTGAATAGCAGTAAAAAGGGGGATTTGTGTCAGTCCAAATAAATGACAAGTTACACTGGAGGCAGGACAGAGGCAGGGGCATACCAACAGTGTTGCGCAGATGGTTGATAGATAAATTTATAGACCTGGGAGATGTGGCAGGAAGTGGTCAGTTCAGAGTCATGGATGGAAATGCAACCATCAGAGGGGACTAAGTCTTTTAAATAATAATTTGCCTTCATCTGTATATTTGCAAACTGTATTTATTTTATTCTCTTCTCCCCAGTCCACCCTCCATCATTTGTACTCCGAGTCCCCCACCTCCCTGAGCCTTATCTTTTACAATTTCCCCATGATGACGGTAAGCGTTGATGGTACTTAAGTCTGAGAGCAAGTGAGACACAAAGCTCTATTATAACGTTGACCCTTGCCTCCACCTCCCCCTGTGACTCTCACATTTCAGTTTTAGGAAGCTAGGGAAGATGTTTTAAGCTTATGCAAAAAGTGTCCGAACTGCCCCAGCAAGAAAGTGAACATTTCCTACCATTAATCTAAACAGCAAAGAAAATTATTTTGCCAGTTTAATTTTAAGTACAAAATCTTTCATATACCTCCAGAGAGGCTTTCCACTGGCACTTCAGTAATATGAAGATGTTAATGTGTCAATTCCCTCCTCCTCCCTTTATATACAGTTTCATTTTTCACCCTCTCTCTAGCTGCCTCCCTCTGCATTGTCTAACTTTTATCTATAGTTGGACTTCAGATATAATAATTCACAAGCTCTAGGCATGTGCTTAAAGCACTGTGTATAATTGTTATTCTGGAAAGATTAATAACTGACACTGATCTATTTTTTCCACTCTAGTTTAGCAGCATGTCTTTTGGCTTTTTTAAGACAGGGAAAATGATTTGTTTCCTGTGCAGTCCTGATTTACTGTCTATTTGTGCAACTGTTAGAACTCAGGTCTTTGACTACCAACACAGTGGTAGTACATGTGGAGTAAATATATGTATAGATTGATTGGTTAGAGTTGACAGCATATGGAATTGAGCGAGGTTGAGAATACACGTCTGCTGCAACGTATACTGGTTTGAAAAGCTAGGTTTTATCTATGAAAAATAACTCTGTGCACACAGAATGTAGGTCCTGGTGCAATAGTTGTAATGATAGGACCACCCATTGTGCCACAGAATATATCAGCATTCCCCATGCAAAACGCCTATTTTTTACAAGATGTATAACCTGTTATAGCAAATTTGGACTAGGCAGACATTTGCTATACAAATCTCATATATGGAATTGATTTGTGTGTTGGTTTTCTAGAGCTGTTCTTAAAATGCATTGGCTGGAAATGCAACAATAAAAAGTTTGTAGCTCCTTAAGATTATGCTCCTGTTGTTCAAAAACCACGTTACTTAAAAAAAAAAAGTCAAAATAAAATAGCAACTTTTAATGTTTATTTATTTTGTCTAAATCTGACAGGACAATGGAGTTGCACCAGGGTTGAATGTAGCCCAATGAGTTTATTTTTAATTATTGTCCCAATTCTGAGAAATTCTGAATTCTTCAGCTTCCATTGATTTAACTGGGAATTGAAGATGCTCAGGACCTTGTAGGATTTGACTTCTATGTCTCTTTCATCTATGTAGAAAGTAGTTAATGGGTTAATAGTAAATATCCCAGCAGTTCCAAAGATGTTCATGGAATTTAGCCATGAATCTCATTATTATCTCTGGAAGTTGTAAATCTTAAGAAAACCTAAAAAAATTGGGAAACATTTTTAAAGACACAAACTATCATTAGTGTGGCATTCACTCAAAAGTCTGACATTTGCAATCCATGAATGAGAGCTTGACAAATCTCCTTCACTAACAAATGTAATCCTGCAAATAAAAAATAGCCACCGTTTACCATAGTATCTCAAAACTTTCCAATGTGTTCAGAGAAAATATAATTCTTCTTGAAATTACATCTCAAAATGATTCTGAAAATAAAAAGATTGAATTTTCAGTTCTCAGGGAATGTAAAATTAAAGTGTCCGTTCCATCCTTACTTTCTGTAGTTATGGCTAAAGTGTACCTGTGAAGCTTTAGCCCCAGGAATAACATCAAACCCCGGAATCTGTGCCACTTTAATGTAAATTTGTGTTTTAAAAAAAATAACTGGTTACAGCAGATCATAATTTATGTTACTGAACATGACTTTATATTTATTCCATACACAGTATCTGCACACAATTGTGCAAGTTTAAGGCCCTGTCTGCACTACGAGCTAGGGGTACGATTCCCTTGCACGTGTACTTGTGCTAGCTACCATGAGTCTAAATAGCAGTGTAGCCATGGCAGCAGGGGTAGTGGCTGTGGCTATGCACCTATTTAGACTTGTGCTAGCTCAGTAAGACCTATTGCAAGAAGGAAAAGTAATTTTAAAGATAGCAGCTTTAATAACATCTAAGCAAGAAGCTTAATGTTTTCCTGTTAACACGATTTCTTCATTAATATAAAAACATATATTTTTCTCTCATGTTAACTGGGAAATTGTAAGGCCACAGTAAACTAAATGAAAACAATGGAGATTCTATAACTAAACAAAAGCTTTGTGATTTTAACCATCTTTGCATTTCATTTGAGCTTTACAGAAGTGAGATTGGATATTTAATAAGTAATATGATTACTGCTATTATCCAGAATTATTCTAAAGTTTAAGGATGATTATACTATATAGGCACTTTGAAAGTTGCCTGCCAATTATTCAAAGAAATGTACTTTCCATTTATTAACTGATTTACTGTGATGAGAAAACACAGGTCGACCCAAAAGTTGATATTTAACAAAGTGTTTTGTTACCAAACGTGGTGGCTTTGGGAAAGAACTAATACAAGTTTTGTTGTAATCCTAGTACTGCAAACTTAAATGAGTTAAAAATGGAGAACTTCTGAAGCTTTCCAATGGAAATATGAATCAAGAGATTTTTTGTATATGACAGGTGCCAATTTCTACTATTAAAGTAAGAGGGAGATGGAGAAGGCTTGAAGCATTAAATTAAGTTTCTCCAGTATTCCCTTTCTGTACAGAACATTTCCAATGTCAGCACACGAAGCATTTAAACATTAAAGCACTGCAACTCTCATTAACTGATGTTCATAAAACATCAGTGTCTATATTTACAAAAGATTAATGCATGAAAGGTCTCAAAAATCTTCTCTATTTTTTCCATGTATCCATTACAAGATTATATGATCCAAGAGGCTAAATTTCACAGTTGATATAATAGTGACCAGCTCAGATGAAAAATCTTTTCTCTCTGTTCACAAACAGTACTGGCATCCAGCATGACACTCTTGGAGATTTGTTCTACTGTGAGATTTGACCAGTTAGCATATGAATACAAAAGTCACCCATTATTATTGCTTTATTAGACCTCAATGCCTCTAGTCTCCTTCAACATTGTGCACTTAAAATCCTTTTCCTGATCATGCCATCAATAGTATAATTCTATAAATACTTGTGTAACTTGGGATTTGTATTCACACAGATTCTGCTGTATGGACCTCTGAACCCAGAAATGTTATCTCATTAGATTGGACAGGTTTTCTAGGTATATTGCTAATCCTCTACCTCCATGACTTAATTGCCCTTTTCCCTACTTCCATGACATAAATCAGTCCTTCCTGCATGGTTTATAGGCAGATACTATGGCAACAGCTTGAGTTTGGTCATTCCATCATGTTTCTGTAATTGCCGTCATGTCAAGAACCTATTCCGTTGCTAAGCATTTTAGTTGTACCAGTTTGTTTATTTTTTTATTTTAAGTTTCGCAGAATGCCACACAAACATCTATAGTTCATTTCTGGCCAGGTACCTACTTTACTTAACTCCTTTGTGAGACACTTTATGTTTCCAGAGTTTATTCTGAGAACCAGATTAGGAAGGAAATTACAGAAATACAAAATAACTTTATACCCATTATTGTCCAAACCAGTTTAAGAAACAAATTTCAAAACCTTGTCTTTATTTTTCTGCTTTTGAGAGCTTTGATTCTTTTCAAGTAATTGGGATAAATGAAGCAGAAAAAACTCCATAAACCAGAAGCACCCTGTGGTGTGAACATTGACTTTCCTAGAATCCATCAAAATAATTAAAAAGAATCCTAATGTGATGGGGAAGTATCATTGAAAGTGAGACGACTGTGCAGATTCACTAAAAAATAATTAACAAAACTGAGGTGCATCAGCAGAACCATGTACAGAAGCTGGAACACCAACTGCCTGCATTAGACCTGACAACTCCGATGTTCTTCCATCCACACTTTAAGGACTCGATTCACTTACTATTATTCTTTAAAAATTAATTTAAAATGCTAAGAAAGTTGCATTTATAAAAGCAATACAATTTGCACAATAGCAAGTTGACAGGCAGTATGGCATCCATTGGCAGTGCTTGTAAAGATATGTTTGTAGATTATTATAATTAGAGATGTTCCCTCAGAAGGGACAGTATTATGAACATAGGAATTTGGAGATGTGCCCTGGAGGTCAGGTTGGGAGCATCACATGACTGTGTGCAGCAATTCACCACAGCAGCGCTCTAGTGTGTTTTAATAAAAAGTTTATTCCTTTCTCATTCATTTGGTTTGCTGTTTAATGAACCCTAAGATCATTACAGTGTAGCCTTCTGGATAGCGCATGGGCTGGGTCTCAGAAGGCCTGGGTTCTACTTCCAGTTCTGCTCCCGAGTGACCTTAAGTACCACACTTCCCTCCCTCTCTGTACCTCAATTTTCTGCTCTCTAAAATGGAGATAATGATACTGCTTCTTTTGTAAAGCCCTTTGAGATCTAGAGATGAAAAGCGCTACGTAAGAGCTAGATATTAATGGTTATATTATTAAAATGTCTAAACTGGCTCCTCATGGCCATGGGATAGTACAAACATACATAGTTTCACTTCCCCAAACACGGGTGGGGGGGGAGGGAGGAGAACACAAGCCAGGTTCAGTTGCAAAGTCCTCCAATTAAGAAAAACAGGTTTGCTGGAAAAATGCAAGAGTTACTATTATATATGCGTAACACACTGTGAATAAATGTATTGCACATGTTTAAGAAATATTTAACAGTATTGGGAAAATATTTAAAACACCGTATAATACTGCTGGAGAATTTTCCTAATCTTTAAATGAGTAAGCTAATCATACCTTCTCCATCGTGAAATATGCCACAGGTCTCTCTTTAGAAACCATCTTTGATTACTAAGCCCTCTGATTTACTTGTCATTTTCACCAGCTCATAGAAGTTGCACCTTTATCACATACCTTTTACAGGCAAGCTGCAGGTGAATGTAAAGCTTAGCATAGCCATCACTCTCAGTTCAAACCATCCATGTTTTAAATGTGTATGGGGATACATGTAAACTTAATAGAAGCTGCAGTAATACATATACAAAATTTTGCTCTGGGGACAACTTGCAATCAAATTGACCATCTGATTTCTTAATCAACCTCTTTAATATCTATGAATCTATGAACGTATCCTCAAGTTTTCTAGTACACATTTGTTCAGGACTTTACAGACCAGTTCTACTAAGCAACTGATTTTTTCTGGTGTGTTAAGATATTAACATATTTCTTGCAATATATTGGAAAATATTTCCACATTCTGTTCTATTCTATGCTTTACAGGCTCTTTTACCTTCAGTCAGTGTCTGTCACTAAAGTATCACAGGATCTATAAAATATAAGCTAGTTACATATACCCACATAGTCACTAAGATAAATTACAATGAAAAGGTATTTTTTGCTGGAGTTATGCAAGGTTCTCGCTATATAGCCACCGTGATCTATGGACTTTAGCAACTACTTAACTCTAAACACATTCAGAACCAAAGCAGACAGTCCACACAAAAGGTGAGAGACTTTGAACATCTGATCTACTCAGTCAAACAAAAGAAAAAGCACTGTCTGTTTGCTGCCTTGCTGAATCTGAAGTTTTACAAGTTCAATACCTACGGGCAAAAAAACCCCAAAACAAAACTTAAAAGCTAACTGCATCCTTAGTATGCTTAATGAAGCTGAGATACTCTGTTAGTTTTCCACAAAGACAGGCATTTTGTCTGGATTCATGTACAAGGAGGAGTGTGTATTAAAGTGGGTTGAAGTAAGGCATGCATGTCATTAGATAGGCTAGACCACGTTCTCTCATCTTTACAACACGTGAAGCTGCAAGTCAGTTAAAACAAACAAAAAACAAAACTCTGACAACTGGGAAAATGTTCCTAAAGTACAGGTTCTATGGAATGTGACCTCAGCAGCCAGGAATACTACTCTCAGTGGCTGAACACTAAGTGCCATATTAGATGTTGGCTGATGAGCTGTGCCAAACTGGGGTTCAGTTGTTTGTTTTAGGGAGTGGAGGCTGGTAAGCACAGCTGAAAGTAGCACAACTGAAGGAGAATGAAGCACTCAGAACACTTTTGTGAATTCAGCTTGTGAGGTTATTAACAGACTGTTTGCTTTTCCATTGTCTTAAATCAAACAACATACATCTTTGGCCTCAAGGTAAGAAAAATAAGCCCTTGGCAACTAATGCTTGTAACAATAGCTTTATCTGAAGAGCTCTGTATTGCTGTTAAAGATAGGAGGCTTTGGGCTCATTTCTACCTTCCAGTAAAACACAACCACAAAAAGCAGCTCTCCCTAAGGGTATGTCTTCACTGCACAGTTAACCCAGGCTCTTCGGTTTTGGCCAACACCCTCCCTCTCACCCACCCACGGACAAACCTTTAACTTTAAGCCCTGGATAGCTTACCCAGCTGCAGGGTATATGTTAGATCCTCGGTTCTGCTTTCAGCTGGGCTGGAACCCACCCACTCATCCTCCTGAAAGGACACAGGAAGTCATTTGGGTGCTGATAGTCCTCCAATGCCCTTACCAAAATTCCTCCCCTCCCCCAGGGGCAGACTAGTTCTCCTGCAATTGGCATAGTTGACTAGTAAAGAATCCTACGGCATCTCAGTTCAGAGTATCATGGGATATGCCCCCAGACACACAGGTCAGGTAAGAGAGTGAGGATCCAGTAATGCAGGTACGGATTTGCTGTGGAGAAGTTCAAAGCCAAGTTAAGCTACTCCAGGTGTTGATCACCTGAGTTAACTATGCAGTGAAAACATATACTACAAGAGGACAAAATATAAAGCTGTACAGCTATGTAACCTAATGAGCACAACATCAACAAAAAAAATAGCAAAGGGCAAAAAAAAGAGGGTCCCTGCTCCTTGTCCAGAGCTCTTAGACACTACAGTAATACAATAATAAACAACACCACACAATCACAAATGGCTCTATTGTAATAATTTTGGTCATTAAATACAGCCTCACTCTATCCATTCAGAAGACTAAATAGCCTTATAGTTCTATGCAATAAACACACAAACAGATTTCCTCAGTCAGTACCAATGGATCAGGGATATTTGGTCTGTGGCTTTAAAAGCACCTACAGCTCTTCAGGGTCCTGCATGCAGCCCTCATGGAGTCTGTTATATGTCTGATCTAGGATCCTCTGACTACATCTGGGTCTAAAATAGAGGCACTAGAGAAGCTAGCATTGAAGCATTCATTGTGTCGGCTGGCATTCTCAGGACTGTGTGAGAACAGTGTTGAGCAGATGAATTGCTGGAATTCCTCCAGACAGAAAGTGGGGGATGGCAAGGGGGAGAGAAGAAAACCTTGATTTCCCCAGCTGCTACAAAGAAAAAAAAATCAGGGAAACAGAAGAAAACCATCCCTCCCTCTTTGTGCATGCCAAGGAAGAGTTAAGAAGAGGATTGATATTGTATTGAATAGTGTCACAGTATGTGACAATCAGACATTATTTTGTGATGGTTTTCATTTCACTTTCAGACAGGCCCTTAGGAGTCTGTGGCTTAGTTTATACTGCACGGTGAAGTCGCTGCAAGGCAGCTTATGTCGACATGGCTCTTTATGCATCTACACTTAAATTTCACTCCCACTGATGTAACTGGCCCATTATGCCAACGTAATAACACCACCTCCCCGAGCAGCATAGACTGAAGGTCAATGCAGTTAGGTCAACACAGTGTCAGTGTAGACACTGGGTTACTTACAAGGACTGTTAGTGGCCTCCAGGAGGTGTTCCACAGTGCCACACCCTGACTACTCTGGTTACCAGCGTGAACTCTGCTGCCTAGCGCCACCCACCCCCCTTCCTCTTTAAAGCCCTGTGACATTTTGAAATTCCATTTCCTGGTTGCCCAGTGTGGAGAGCTCACTTAGCCACTGCACAGCTGACTATGTTGCCTGCATGTGGCAGACGTGCCCATGCCTGGAGTAGACAGGAGTGCAGGAATTCTGGAACAACTTTTAAAGTGGCCGTGCTGAGAGCCATTGAACAAAACTGTAAACCCTGTGTATAATGCAAACCACTTCAAGCCAGAGGGTTCTGCAGCATCCCCCACACCCCTAGCTCCAGCACCTATACAGGGGTGCATCTGTAGGAGGTAGTGGATACCTTAGGTCTCTGGGGAGAAGAGGTTGTGCAGGCATAACTCTGATACAGCCATAGAAACAGCACCATGTATGAGCAGATCGTGCAGCAGAAGATGCTATTCCTTCTCAGACAGCAAACGGACATGCTGCAGACTCTGGTGGACCTGCAGGTTTAACAATCCCATGTTCACCTCCCTCTGCATTCTATAGAGAACTGCACTTTGGGACCTCCCTACACCCTCCTCAACATTGGGTGTGGCATCAGGAGACTCTGCACTGCCCCTACCATTCCGGGGAACATTAGTCAATCACAGCCACACATACACCAACGGTGGCTTTCATGGGTCAGTGTATCTGAAATGGAAATTACTGTCTTTTCCCCTTAGTTTATTAAGTTTTATGTTAAAAATGCTTTACTATTTGCACTGTTATGGAATAAAAAGCTGTTTTTGGAACAATAATTCATCTTTATTAGTTCACAACATATTCTGGGTAGTGCTGACATTCACAGACAGTATTATTAGGTGCATTGTCAATGTGATATTACTGCACACACAGCACACAAAAGGTTCATGTAAGGCTAAAAAAGAAGAGGGCCAGGTAGAGCACAATACAGGAACACGCACTGCTCTGGCTCGCTAATAAAATGGTCTTTCGAAGTCTCCCTGAGCCATATAACTCCACACTGAGCTCTTCGTATAGCCCTGATATCTAGCTATCAAAAATCAGCAGAAAGCCCCTCCACCTCCATCCACCACCCTGGTGGAAACTTTCCCCCCTTTGCTTCATGGATATTATGCAGGATGCAGCAGGCAGCTATAACCATTGGGATATTTTTTCCCTGAGGTCCAGCCTAGTGAGTAGACAATGCCAGCAGCCTTTCAAATGACCAAAGGCACATTCAGCTGTCATTCTGCATCTACTCAGCCTGTAGTTGAAGTGCTCCTGGGTGCTGTTGAGATGGCCAGTGTATGGCTTCATGAGCACTCGGAGTAAGGGGTAGGCTGGGTCTCCCAGGATCACTATTGGCATTTCAACATCCACAATGGTAATCCGCTGGTTGAGAAAGAAAATCCCTGCCTGCAGCTTTCTGAATAGTTCAGTGATCTTAAAGGTGTGTGTCACATACCTTCCCTGGCCAGCCCACAAATGATGTCAATAAAATGTTCATGGTCATCCACCAGCACTTGCATTACCACAGAAAAATCACCCTTTCTGTTGATGTACTCTGTAGCAAGGTGGTCTGGTGCCAAAATGGGGATGTGCGTGCCATCTATTGCCCCACCACAGTTTGGGAACCCTATTGCTGCAAAATCATCCACTATGTCCTGCACATTGCCTAGAGTCACAGTCTTTTGTGGCAGGAGGCAATTAATGGCCTTGCATACTCGCATCACAACAGACCTTGCAGTGGATTTTCCAACCCCAAATTGATTCCTGACTGACCGGTAGCAATCTGGCATTGCAAGTTTCCACAGTGCGATTGCCACTCGCTTCTCCACTATCGGTGCAGCTCTCTTTTTGGTGTTCCTGGTCGGAGAGCTTGGGCCAGCTCTGCACACAGATCCAGGAATGTGGTCTTGCACAGTCAAAAGTTCTGCAGCCGCTGCTTGTGATCCCACCAGTCAGTGCTTGTTACTTGGGCCCAGAACTGGTGCTCCATCATCTGAAGCTGCTCCATGAGTGCCTCAAACAAACTTGAATTGTTTCTTTCTATGTCCCACAGCAATCTAGCTTCCAAGGAATCGTCATATGCCCCAAAACTCCCCTGGTGGCTCTGCAAATTCTGCAGGATCAGGTGGCTCATGCTCGCAATGCTCATCACAATAGTGCAGAGCTGTGCATGTTCTATGCTTCTGCCACAGATGACAGACAGTGAGAAGGGACATGTGGGTTTGGATGCGTGGTTTTGAAAAGAGGTGCAAAACATTATGGGATGCAGATGAAATTATAGGATGGAGAACACTGCATTATGGGAAGTTGAGTTCATGCTCCCAGTCACCCCTGCACAACCCATTTTGGCCCCATGAGGCACTGAAATCCCTTCTCAAAACACCCTAGATGGTGGCAAATTGCACAGTGGGATAACTACCCATATTACACTGCTTTCTGCATCTCTTAGTGAGGACGTGCATCACCACCAATATAAGGAGCGTAGTGTGGACACGCACAAGCGTGGGATGATTTAGTTGGTGATGGTCCTGCTTTGAGCAGGGGATTGGACTAGATGACCTCCTGAAGTCTCTTCAAACCCTAATATTCTATTCTATGATAACTATGGTGGCTGTATGCCGAGTAACAGAGGGGGACGTAATTTTGTAGTGTAGATAAGGCCTGAGTCATTTTTGAAAATGGGACTTAGGCATTCTTGAAAATTTTAGAGCTAAAATTGTCTCTAAAGCACCACGGTGTTACAGAAATAACAAATAATAATAAAATACAACAAAAGACCTACAATAATTTTAACAACATCTAAAAATGTTTGCTGGTTATTTAATCACTCTGCTTGTACCACTATAGCAATCTGTGTCCTTTCCAGTTAGGTGAATCACTGAAGGTTCAAAATTGGTTTGCACCACAAACAGGTTCCCTGGCCTAGATCATGTCCGAAGACTGCTTAGAATTCTTGGCACTCTAAAGTGTATGGGAGAAATTCCCACAGTCAAGCATGAGCAATCACTTATGTGGGTAGGTGGGATTTTATTTTGAATGGAGCCAGCTACAGACTCAAGCTGCCAGGAACAGCTGCAAAAGCAGTTTAGACAGTGGCCATCAACACTGATGATAGAACAGCCTTTATTCCTGCTACTTGATTGCTTGCTCTAACCGTTCCCTCATGTCAGCCACTCCAATTCCCTCCATTCCATCCCTTCTTCCTTTCTTCCCTTCCTGTATTTTTCCTTTCAGCTAATTATTTTCTGTCTTCTCATCTCTTCTACTCTTGACCAATTATAAAAATATTAAATACACAAACCCCGCACTCAACTAGCATAGCACTTGCACTCCATAACTCTCTTTGTGTTATACTCCTTTCCCTCCATCCTTTGTCTGTCTTATCTAGTTAGAATGTGAGCTCTTTCAGACCATGACCATCTTGTACTCTAACACAATAAGGCCCTAATCTCAGTTGGAGTGTCTATCTGCTACTATAATACAAACAAACAACATATCTCAAAGCCTTTCCAAAAGTCAAGACAGAAAATAGTTTTGTTAAATTAATTTGAAATTAAGATCAGTAAATTAAGTGGTACATTCAGGGCTAGCAAGTGGAAAAAATAGTCTAATGATGCACTCTTTCGGCAATCCAGACACTTCCCCCTATTGTATCCCTACTATATGGGGAAGTGGCATAGGAACTATTTCATCCGCTGGATCCTTAGATGCAAGCCACTGGCCCTAACCCACCAAAACACCCGGTGTTGCGGAGTGCATTGCTTTTCTAAGAGAATTTTCAGATTTTCACCTTGAAACATCTAGGGAGCTAGCTATCATTTGCTAATTAAGCCATCTCCTGGCCAGCCATTTGTTCTAATTGCCTTTTAGCTTCAACATAAGATCCCAAGCTTTTGGCACTGTGAAACAGAAAACTACATAAAACCCAAAACCAATTTATGAGGCTGCTTGGGCCAAATTCTTGTTCATCTGAAGTCAATAAAAAAAATTCTGACTTTGATGAGACCAACATTTTGCCTTATGTGCAGTGGAGAAGCACCAGAAAAAACAAACAGACTTCAGGCCAATGGTAATGCCAGCAGTGGCAAATGCAGCCTTAGGAGAAAGGAAAAGAATGGGAGCGGGCGCTTTTTTTTTTTTTTTTAAAACAGAGGCAGATACATAAGACTCACTATTCCTTTTGATAATGTTTAAAGAATTTAAGAATGCAGACACTTCACTACCCTTGCCAAAGTACATAAATTGTGTGCATCCCTTGTTGTAGTTTTCCCCCTGTTGCAAAAACTGTGGAGTTGTGCTAATCTAGGATATTACAGCAGCCAGTAGACCAACTGGTCACGTTTGGCACATAGTAAATAATGTGTAGCAGTTATTGTTGGATTAACATCTTAGCTTTCAGTTTTTCCTAACAGTTTCTGACATGCTTTATCAATCCTTGCGATACTGTAACTATGAAAAGCAAAAAGCCTAGCTTGTGCTGTAAATTAGATATTTAAGACACTATGGTACTTGGTATAGAACACGTGAATAAATGAGAGCTAGTGAACTGGAAAACTGTCTCACCAGCCCTGGTATTAAAAAATAGGGTAAATACTTTGTGCCATTATATATGCTGTTACAGGCCAGCTTCACCTAGATTAGAGGCTCAGTATTGTAGGTACCTTCTTCTAAAAATGTTTGCCAGATGATCCTTCAGGGTACAGTTCAAAGTACTCCTCAGTACTGTCCTCCGGAGCACAGTAAGGAAAGTCTGCTTTACTGTAATGCTAGGAGATGGCACAATTATTGATCAAACTCCATTTCATATAGAAATGTCTGATACTGACTAGTGGAAAGAGATACAGGGAGATCCTGGCCATCCATACCATTTTCCAAACAGGCTG
Source organism: Eretmochelys imbricata (assembly GCF_965152235.1). Classification (NCBI taxonomy): domain Eukaryota; kingdom Metazoa; phylum Chordata; order Testudines; family Cheloniidae; genus Eretmochelys; species Eretmochelys imbricata. Next base: position 151,043,257 of record NC_135572.1, read on the forward strand.
CAGGCAAATGTAGGGTGGTCAACTCATCCAGACTTGGCGGGAGACATGACACCCACCTACTCTCTCTAAGCACACATCTGCATTTGCACAGTGTGCAGTACTCTCTTTCCCCACCCCCCACCCCTCAAAGAGGCTGCTAGAAGGAAAGGGCTGAAATGGAAAATGGACTGAGAGGACCAATAGTGGTGGATAGAAACAAACACTGGAATGGGGAGGGGGGCAAAGGGGTAGGAGAGAAAAAGGAGATAGAGAGGGAAAGTTAATATAGGTTTGAGATTACTGTTTAGCATTGCTTTGGGTGAGCATGTTGACAGAATTTAGTGCTGTTTATCGGCAGAAGCACATGCTTAATGTGAATACCTAGAAATCCAGTATGGTGTCCATATTACCATGAGTGATGGCATTAAGGAGAAAAAAAAGTAACAAAGTCTTTCACAGGTTGCTGCTAACCTCTCTTTTTATATGAGAGCTTGTACCCGCACAAGCTAAGGCTACCCTGGTTTCACGTCTTCGACCCAGTTTCCCAACAGGAAGAATGCTTGGAGGAGGCTAAAGAGACAATGACTGAACTAAAGATAATTTCTTCAATATCATTGCTGAAGTGCACATAATTAATAGCATTCCATGTGTAGTTACAATTTCTCAGTTTATTAGCACCAAAAAACCCAGCATGTAACCAGAATCAGAGGCTTAGGGGTATTTGAGTTGATTACCTGTCCACTGATCACAAAAGAGAAAGACTTATCTGACCATAGACCAATTACAGGAAAATGCTTGTATCTTTGATACCAGCCTCCCCAGCCATTACTCCTTAGTAGCAATTTAGAAATTTATTATGTCATTATTATTACAGCAGTTCATTCTGCATACTCCAGTAACCTACAGCACATTATGGTCTCCATAAATAAACTTCTGCCTCTATGTATGCACAAACATATCCTGCAAATTCCATTACAAATTGCAAACATTCAGAGGTGCTTAAACTTCTGTAACACTGTCAAGGTTCCTCCCCCACTCTGAACTCTAGGGTACAGATGTGGGGACCTGCATGAAAAACCTCCTAAGCTTATCTTTACCAGCTTAGGTCAAAACTTCCCCAAGGTACAAAGTATTCCACCCGTGGTCCTTGGAATGGCCGCTACCACCACCAAACTAATACTGGTTACTGGGGAAGAGCTGTTTGGACGCGTCCTTCCCCCCAAAATACTTCCCAAAACCCTGCACCCCACTTCCTGGACAAGGTTTGGTAAAAAGCCTCACCAATTTGCATAGGTGACCACAGACCCAAACCCTTGGATCTGAGAACAATGAAAAAGCATTCAGTTTTTTACAAGAAGACTTTTAATAGAAAATAGAAGTAAATAGAAATAAAGAAATCCCCCCTGTAAAATCAGGATGGTAGATATCTTACAGGGTAATTAGATTCAAAAACATAGAGAACCCCTCTAGGCAAAACCTTAAGTTACAAAAAAGATACACAGACAGAAATAGTTATTCTATTCAGCACAATTCTTTTCTCAGCCATTTAAAGAAATCATAATCTAACACATACCTAGCTAGATTACTTACTAAAAGTTCTAAGACTCCATTCCTGTTCTGTCCCTGGCAAAAGCAGCATACAGACAGACACAGACCCTTTGTTTCTCTCCCTCCTCCCAGCTTTTGAAAGTATCTTGTCTCCTCATTGGTCATTTTGGTCAGGTGCCAGCGAGGTTACCTTTAGCTTCTTAACCCTTTACAGGTGAGAGGAGCTTTCCCCTGGCCAGGAGGAATTTCAAAGGGGTTTACCCTTCCCCTTATATTTATGACACGCCCCCCAAATCTCAGCTAGGGTGAAACACTGGCTGGGATTTCTTCCTGGAGCTCTAGGAAAAACAGAGTTAATAAGACACATGCATCTCTAAATATACTACCAAGTACATAAAGACTAACAATATTTTCCACATCTTAAGGACGATTTTAACCAGTTGATTCTGGGAAACTTTCACGGGAGAGTGCATCAGCCACTTTGTTAGAAGCTCCTGAGATGTGTTGGATGTCGAAATCAAACTCTTGGAGAGCTAAACTCCACCGAAGAAGTTTTTTGTTAGTTTCTTTGACGGTGTGAAGCCACTTCAGTGCAGCATGGTCGGTTTGCAGATGGAAACGCCGTCCCCAAACATATGGGCGTAGCTTTTCCAGAGCGTAGACAATGGCATAACATTCTTTTTCAGTGACTGACCAGTTGCTTTCCCTCTCAGACAGTTTTTTGCTGAGAAACACTACAGGGTGGAATTCTTGATCAGATCCTTTCTGCATTAAAACTGCTCCCACACCACGCTCGGATGCATCTGTGGTTACTAGGAACGGTTTGTCAAAGTCTGGGGCCCTTAGTACAGGGTCAGACATGAGTGTCGCTTTAAGCTTGTTAAAGGCCTTCTGACACTTTCCGGTCCACTGAACAGCATTTGGCTGTTTCTTTTTGGTTAGGTCTGTCAGTGGGGCAGCGATTTGGCTGTAGTGCGGTACAAATCGTCTGTAATAACCAGCCAAGCCTAAGAAGGATTGAACCTGTTTCTTTGACTTTGGGACAGGCCACTTTTGGATAGCATCCACTTTGGCCTGTAGGGGGCTGATAGTTCCTTGACCCACCTGGTGTCCAAGGTAAGTCACTCTGTTTAGGCCTATTTGACACTTCTTAGCCTTAACAGTTAGTCCTGCCTCCCTTATGCGCTCAAGGACTTTTTGTAGATGTTCCAGGTGGTCTGCCCAGGAATCCGAAAATATGGCCACATCATCAAGGTAGGCGACTGCATATTCTCCTAATCCCGCTAGGAGACCATCTACAAGTCTTTGGAAAGTGGCGGGTGCATTTCGCAGCCCGAAAGGGAGTACATTAAATTCATACAGCCCGAGATGTGTGATGAAGGCTGACCTTTCCTTGGCAGATTCATCTAGCGGTACCTGCCAGTACCCCTTTGTTAAGTCCAAGGTAGAGATGAACTGGGCCCGTCCCAGTTTCTCTAACAGTTCATCTGTGCGTGGCATTGGATAGTTGTCTGGGCGAGTTACAGCATTTAGCTTACGGTAGTCCACGCAAAAACGTATTTCCCCATCTGGTTTGGGAACTAGAACCACTGGAGATGCCCATGCACTTTCAGAGGGGCGGATTACACCCATCTGTAACATATCCTGGATCTCCCGTTCTATAGCAGTTTTAGCTTGGGGAGACACCCGGTAAGGTTGGGCCCTAATTGGGTGAGCATTACCTGTGTCAATGGAGTGGTATGCCCGTTCAGTCAGTCCTGGGGTGGCTGAGAACGTTGGCGCGTAGCTAGTGCACAGCTCCTGGATCTGCTGTCGCTGCATACGCCCAAGGGTCATGGAGAGGTTCACCTCTTCCACACCACCAGCACATTTCCCTTCGTAGTAGACACCTTCAGGCCACTCAGCATCATCTTCTCCCTGGGCTGTAAACTGACAAACCTTTAATTCTCTGGAATAAAAGGGCTTTAGAGAATTAATATGGTACACCTTAGGCTTTCGGTTGGAGGTGGGGAATGCTATGAGATAATTAACAGCTCCCAGGCGCTCCTGGACCGTGAATGGCCCTTCCCACGATGCTTCCATTTTATGGGCCTGGAGCGCCCTTAAGACCATGACCTGGTCTCCTACTTTGAAGGAACGCTCTCTGGCATGTTTATCATACCAGGCTTTTTGCTCTTTTTGAGCATCCTGTAAGTTTTCTTTAGCAAGGGCTAAAGAGGTTCGGAGGGTGTTTTGTAGGTTGGTTACAAAGTCCAGAATGTTAGTTCCTGGAGAAGGTGTAAATCCCTCCCATTGCTGCTTCACCAACTGCAATGGCCCCTTAACCTCACGGCCATATACAAGTTCAAATGGGGAAAACCCTAAACTGGGATGTGGTATAGCTCTGTAGGCAAAGAGCAACTGCTGCAACACTAGGTCCCAATCATTGGAGTGCTCATTTACGAATTTACGTATCATGGCCCCCAAAGTTCCATTAAACTTCTCCACCATGCCATTTGTTTGATGGTGGTAAGGAGTGGCAACCAAGTGATTTACCCCATGAGCTTCCCAAAGGTTTTTCATAGTTCCTGCCAGGAAATTAGTCCCTGCATCTGTGAGGATGTCGGAGGGCCAACCTACCCTGGCAAAAATGTCTGCTAGTGCCTGGCACACACTTTTAGCCCTGGTGTTGCTTAGAGCTACTGCTTCCGGCCATCGGGTGGCAAAATCCATGAAAGTCAGTATGTACTGCTTTCCTCTGGCTGTCTTTTTCGGAAAAGGACCCAGAATATCCACAGCTACTCGCTGAAATGGAACTTCAATGATGGGGAGTGGTTGTAGAGGGGCTTTGACCTGGTCTTGGGGTTTTCCCACTCTTTGGCACACCTCACAAGACTGGACATAGGTAGAAACATCCTTGCCCATTCCCTCCCAGTGGAATGACCCCCCCAAACGGTCTTTGGTCCTGTTCACCCCAGCATGGCCACTAGGGTGATCGTGGGCTAAGCTCAAGAGCTTGGCCCGGTATTTAGTTGGAACTACCAACTGTCTCTGAGGATGCCAGTCTTCCTGGTGTCCACCAGAAAGAGTTTCCTTGTATAAAAGTCCTCTTTCTACAACAAACCTGGATCGATTAGAAGAGCTGAGAGGCGGTGGGTTGCTCCGTGCCGCTGTCCAAGCTCTCTGGAGGCTTTCATCTGCTTCCTGTTCGGTCTGGAACTGTTCCCTTGATGCTGGAGACATCAGTCCCTCATTGGATTGTGGACCTAGGCTTGGTCCCTCTGGAAGCAATATAGGGGATGGAGCTGTTTCTGTTGACTGTGAACCGCTCTCCGCTGGTGCACTATGTTGGGATTCAGGCTCCGGCTGAGCCTCTTGTGTAGGGTTATCGGCTGCTGCCAGTTCAGGTTCAGTGGGGCCCTCTGGTGTTGAGGTTGCAAGTACTGGATTCAGTGCTGACACAGGGTCTGGTGTTGGTTGTTCGGCTGGTTCCGGTTCTGGGACTGGTTCCGTCTGGGTCTCTGGGACTGGATCCACTACTGCTGTTGCAGACATTGGCCTAAGGTCCAGGTCCATCACCTCTGACTGGGTCCTGATAGCAGTTTCCGGAACAGAGCTAGGCCTCACGGCTTGTTTAGCCTGGCTGCGGGTGACCGTTCCCACCCTCTTGGCCTGCTTCACATGATTGGCCAAGTCTTCCCCCAACAGCATGGGGATGGGATAATCATCATAGACTGCAAAAGTCCACATTCCTGACCAGCCCTTGTACTGGACAGGCAACTTGGCTGTAGGCAAATTGAAAGAGTTGGACTTGAAGGGTTGAATCGTCACTTGGATCTCTGGGTTGATTAAATTGGGGTCCACTAAGGAAGCATGGATAGCTGACACTTGTGCTCCGGTGTCCCTCCACGCGGTGACCTTCTTCCCGCCCACACTCACAGTTTCCCTCCGCTCTAAGGGTATCTGGGAAGTATCTGGGCCTGTGGACCTCTGGTGTGATTCCGGTGCAATGAACTGTAATCTGTTGGGGTTCTTGGGGCAGTTGGCCTTTACATGCCCCAGCTCGTTACATTTAAAACATCGTCCAGCTGACGGGTCACTGGGGCGAGGAGGGTTGCTGGAGAACGGGGTGGCAGGACGATAAGGGGTCTGGAGGGTTCTTTGGGAGGTAGGTGGGGCCTTGGGCGGCCCCCGGTAATAGGGTGTGGTCTGGGGTGGTCCCTTCTGGTCTCCGCTCCAACTGCGACCAGTTTTCTTCTTCTCTGCCACCTCCACCCATCTGGCTCCAATCTCTCCTGCCTCGATTACAGTTTTGGGTTTCCCATCTAGGATGTATCTTTCTATTTCCTCAGGAACACCCTCTAAGAACTGTTCCATTTGCATTAGGAAGGGCAAATTTACTGGAGATTCAACACTTGCTCCTGATATCCAGGCATCCCAATGTTTCACAATGTGGTAGGCATGTCGGGTAAATGACATGTCTGGTTTCCACCTTAGGGCTCTGAACCTCCGACGAGACTGCTCGGGTGTTATCCCCATTCTGACTCTCGCCTTGGATTTAAACAGTTCATACTTGTTCATGTGTTCTTTAGGCATTTCAGCTGCCACCTCAGCTAAGGGTCCACTGAGCTGCGGCCTCAGCTCTACCATGTACTGGTCAGTAGAGAGGTTGTATCCAAGGCAGGCCCTTTCGAAGTTTTCTAGGAAGGCCTCAGTATCATCGCCTGCCTTGTAGGTGGGGAACTTTCTGGGATGGGAAGTGGTACTTGGAGAAGGATTACTAGGGTTTGTTGGGATATTCTGCTGAGCCTTTATCTTCTCCATCTCCTCCACATACTTCCTCTCTTTTTCCTTCTCCTCCAGTTCTTTGTCCCTCGCTTCCATAGCTCTCCTGTGAGCAGCCGCTTGGTGTTGTTCTGCCTCCCTTTCTTGTTCCTTCTTCAGCCGCATGAGTTCTATCTGTCTTTCATGTTCCCTTTGTCTTTCCTCAGCCTGAAATTTGGCTAATTCCAGCTGTAGTCGAGCTGAGGATTTGGTCATTCTAACCTCTCTGTTTTTAACTAACTTTACACCCGAGGTTTAGAAATAAACAAACAAAACTTGGCTGTAAAATTTTGCTGTGCTGGAATAGAATACCTATTCTCTGATAGTGATTGTCAGCCTACAGAAAAAGACAATTCCCTTGTCTCTGTTCTGGGCCCAACTTAAAGCAAAAAACCTCCAAACTACTTGGAAACCTGCTTACCCAGCCCAAAGAAAAAGCAAATGGGTAGAACACACACCCCCTATTTACTTTTAGGAAGAAAAGAAAAAAAAAAACCTCTGGGTTGGAAGACTGTGAATTTCCCTGCAGGAGTTAAGTACCCTGCCTCCAGGCAAAGAAAACCTGCAATTCACAAGATAATCCCCTTTTGTCTCTGCTTGGCCACAAAGCAGGGAAAACCCAAGATGCTTTCAGTTTCAAAGCTGCTTCAAAGCCACAGGAAAAAAAAAATTCCTTTTTAAAATCTGTATTTCTAGTTCAAAAAATCTCAACTGGATCTCAAAATGATTTCAGGTTAATCCCACCACTATGCCACCATGTCAAGGTTCCTCCCCCACTCTGAACTCTAGGGTACAGATGTGGGGACCTGCATGAAAAACCTCCTAAGCTTATCTTTACCAGCTTAGGTCAAAACTTCCCCAAGGTACAAAGTATTCCACCCGTGGTCCTTGGAATGGCCGCTACCACCACCAAACTAATACTGGTTACTGGGGAAGAGCTGTTTGGACGCGTCCTTCCCCCCAAAATACTTCCCAAAACCCTGCACCCCACTTCCTGGACAAGGTTTGGTAAAAAGCCTCACCAATTTGCATAGGTGACCACAGACCCAAACCCTTGGATCTGAGAACAATGAAAAAGCATTCAGTTTTTTACAAGAAGACTTTTAATAGAAAATAGAAGTAAATAGAAATAAAGAAATCCCCCCTGTAAAATCAGGATGGTAGATATCTTACAGGGTAATTAGATTCAAAAACATAGAGAACCCCTCTAGGCAAAACCTTAAGTTACAAAAAAGATACACAGACAGAAATAGTTATTCTATTCAGCACAATTCTTTTCTCAGCCATTTAAAGAAATCATAATCTAACACATACCTAGCTAGATTACTTACTAAAAGTTCTAAGACTCCATTCCTGTTCTGTCCCTGGCAAAAGCAGCATACAGACAGACACAGACCCTTTGTTTCTCTCCCTCCTCCCAGCTTTTGAAAGTATCTTGTCTCCTCATTGGTCATTTTGGTCAGGTGCCAGCGAGGTTACCTTTAGCTTCTTAACCCTTTACAGGTGAGAGGAGCTTTCCCCTGGCCAGGAGGAATTTCAAAGGGGTTTACCCTTCCCCTTATATTTATGACAAACACCAATAAGTTTAATAGATCTACATTATAATTTTTTTAAAAAATGAATGTTAGAAACCAGAAAGTGAAGAAAATAAGCATTCTTCTCCACTTATTTACATATAGCCCTCTGTTCAACAACTTTTTTTAACCTATTGCCTCCCCCCCCACAAAATCAGGACATTCTATAATTGGAAAATAATATGTATTGCTGAAAATAGAAATTTGACAATCACAAATCCAGCAGTCAACATAGTATCTTGTAGATATGGAATATTTAATTCCTCTCAGAGAGCACAGAGGTACTGACAGTTCTCATGTGGGTTCTATTCTGTCATTTTTCCCTGTTTGTTTTATGCATGAAACCCCTAGCAGTGCTATAGTATTTAGACTGGTCTGTAGTGCCAGCAGGAATCTGAGGTCTCTCATCTCTATGTTAGCGTTGTCAGTCCCATGGCATAGTTCTCATGTTCCCACATCTGGTGGAGAGTGGCACTTGTAATCAAATATTCTTTGCCAGACATTAAGGGGGGGAAAAAAAAAGAGAGAAGCTTCACTGTGAGATGGATGAAACTGAGTGACTGCTGATGACGCCTAATCCAAATACAAGAGCACTGGTTGGTTGGAAGGAGTAACCAGAACAAATATCTGTCCCTTTCATTCATGGAATGTGCCTCTCACTTGTTATCAAACTTTAAAAGCTAGTAATCCTTTTGCACCCTTCCAAGAAGAATATTGTTTCTCTGAATAGTTTTGTGCTAACAACAAACATTGGCTTTAAGTGATTAATTTAATCCATCAGAGACATTTATATGAAACTTCGCTGTATTTGAAGATGTACCTAACCAACACTATCATGTAAAATGAAAATATACATTTTTATTAAGCCCCTGGAAAATAGGACTAATGATACCCAAAATGTTCCCTATCCTACTCAGTTTAGGACTTTTCCATCAATCAAGTCAACCTGCTCAATCCACTTCCCCTGAAAAAGCCTGTGGGGGCGGGGGGAAGGGGAGATTTGCAGGGTGACCTGAAGGCCAACTCATTTGGGCTCTGGTACAGCAGCGGCAAAAAAGCAAATTTCAGAATATATCACCCTTCCCCAAAAAGAGGCTGTCCCCGCTGGACTAGGAAGTGGTTACCTATGTGCCTCAGATGACGGTGATTGTTATGGTACCACCCAGGGTGAGATGACAACCTCTTAAATCTCCAAGATTTAAAACAATTTAGGTTGTTCCAGACCACCAAACATCCTAGATATGACCATTGGAGTGTCATCAACATTGGTTGTTAACTGTTCTGTTGACTAATATCGAGTCAGGGTACATTTGATTTTTCCAACATATTCTACTCTATGATTCTACCATACCACAGCACAGCAGTTAGCATCCATAGCCGTCGTTTGAATTAAAAGAAAATGGAGGCCCAACTGCAAGAATGATTTCTCTCAGCAATGACCTCCATCTCTGATTCATAAATGGGGCTTACGGGTGACTGCTTCCAGGGTTGTTTGAAAAGGCAACTGATTTGCCTGCATACTTTATTCTCTTCAGCAGATATATGTCTGAGACTGAGTAAACAGGGAAAAAGAAGTTTGTGCTATACAAAAATCAAAACTATATGGTGACGGGGGAAGAAGATGTAGGGAATCTACCAGATGTGCTACTAGAATGGTAACTACGGGGCAAATACTGATCTGAGGACCCCATGCAAAGGGAGCTTATGTATACCACAGAACCCAGTTCTCTGCAAGGTTGGCATACCTCTTTGTGGGGAGGATTCTGCATGCCTCTGCTCTGTGTGTGTGGGGGGGGGGGAGGGGGTAATACTGCAGAAGATATGGGGTACAGAGACAGATTAACTGGCCATTGCCTCTGTTTAGGGTGTTGGGGAGTGCCAGGGCTATGGAAGCAATGCAATAGAGAGGCTTCAGGTTGTAGGGGATTCCTTCCCCCCAGGACTCTCCAATTATGCTCTGGACAAAGATTTGGGCCTATCAACAGGTTGTACTCACAAAAACGAGCATCAGGTAGCGTATGTACATGAAGATTCTCAATTATAATTTATTCCCTTTTAATAAGATCAACACACTAAACATACTTTAGTATTAAATGAATACATTCATACAAATTATTAGAGAAGTAATAACTCTGTATCCCAAAGTAATTCCAAAATAATCACAGCAAAACATATATAATTAAAAAAACATGATGCAAGTCAGGACAAAACACTAATAGATAGCTATCACTGATATATGCTTTGATCAATCAAGTTCCAATGACAGTGACTAAGCTCCTCATTAAACTTTAAGAGGCATCATACATACTTCCGATTCTAAACAATATTAAATTTGTGGTGTAATTACCTCTGCCCACAAACAGGCACTGACATACTAAAAAAATTCAAACAGAGTATAGTTGCAATTTCATAATTTGTGTTCTTTAAACACCCTGCTGTACATCTCTGAATTAATAAAAACATATTAGGTTATTCACCACATTTCATGTGGTTCCTTTAGCACACCCTATCTATCTTTCCAAGACGAAAGTACAAAATGTTTTTTTCTTTACCTAATACGTTGCTGGTTATTGTGATAGACATCCAGAAATAGCTAAATGGAATGATATGCTGCTAGACTGACAAACAAGTGTCTCGCTGTCAAGTTTTGCTTTTATATATATATATATATATATATCTTCCCTTTCAACATGAGATCTGGATTCAATTTATTAAGAACGTGGTTGAAGTGAAACCAAAATTACTTGCCTCCATTTTCAGTCGAGTAGAAAGTGCTTGGTTTGGAAGTACTATTCGATACATTCTTCACAAGTTTTCCTTTTCTGCAGGTGTGTATAATTTAGTATAAATTGTAGCTGTTATAAGTTTCACACAGTGTACCCTGTATTGTTTTGGATGTATTGGTGCAATATTCTTTTCTTTACAGTAGTAATCCCAAATTTTGAAATATATTCAAAGGGCAAGCTGAGCAGAAAACAGAGGTTCATAAACTGTATTTCTTGCAGTAGCATCTCTATTACTCACCACTATTCATATATAATCTATATTATGCTATGCTCAGCATGATGTATAGGAGAGGATTGGTTAAATCCAATAACTCAGTATACTCGGATCTCATCAGTCTTCCCAAATCTTCACTTAGAAGAGGGCCACAAGCCTCATCTCTTGCTTAGAGGTCAGTGACTCAACTGCTTCTCCAGAAGGCTGTAAGGTGTATTTATAAGATAGTTGCTTCTCACACTGATACAATCCATGCTAAATCATTTTAAAGTACATTATATGTGGAAGCCCCATTAAAAGCCCAATATTTGACACTTTGCAGGGATTGGAATACCATGATCTCTTATTCTAAGTGCAGGAAGCAATCAGTGTTACTTAGGTGTTGGGGGTGAATATTCAGTTTGTAATACTGCCAACTCTATTTACATTTACTGGAGATTCATTACAATATGAAAAAGGTTGATAGCAGTTTGCATATGCACTTTGACAAAGTGCTAACTGTAAAGTTATAGTTTGCTTTGTCCATTCTCATTTTATATTGTCCACTCTTCACTATATGATTAGTAAACAATTATTGCTTAAAACAAAAATCAACCCCCACCCAAAAATCAAATCGCACCTGGCTTAGGTAAAACTTGGTCACCTGGGAGTCCAGCTTACCACCACTATATTGCCACTAGAGCAAATTCTGAATATAGTTTTAGCCTATTTTACCTCTCCTTCCAAAGATTTTTCTGCAGAAGATACAAAACAGGCACTTTCCAGGATGGCATTTTATTTTTATATATGCTCCCAAGAGGAGTGACCTTTCAGCTTCCTTGAGCTAAATGCTAGATTGACTATTGCAGGAGAGTGAAAGAAAGCATAATTTGGCCCTCTGTGTATTGTCATTTTCCACAGCATTTTTTATATCTCCAGTCACCTTTATAACACATTTTTAAGTGCAAAGGTTTTTATTCACCAAATCGTTTTTTTCACTTTAAAACTGGAAATGTTCATTTTCAATTGTAACATAATTCTGTCATCATTACATCTGGCCTGCTGACAAAACCCCACTTCTACTAATCCAGGGAGTTTCAAAGTCCTCATATCCTATTTTAAATCTGACACAGAAGACAGAGAAACATTTTGCAGATTATGAAAGCAAGTATCATACACTTTTCTCCTCCCAATTTATCAAAAAATATACTAGATGTTATGATTCATATAGTGAAATGTAATTTATTTAAGTTCAAATGAAAAAATACAGCAATGCCTAACCTCCAGCAGAGCAGAACTAATGTAGACTTTGCATTTCTTCTTTCTATAGACGTTGCCTTGATCGAGGCTACCTACCCATTTTTCTTGTTCATAAGAGTCTCAAAGATAGATAAATGATACATAATGGGCTGCCTTGAAATGTTTAAGCCCTACAGCGAATGAGGGCCAAAAACTTCTCAAGTACAAAAAAATTCAGAGTTGATTTATACCCATTATAAACCCCTTCATAATTCTGAGGAGGAAATACAGCTCTTGCATTGTAAGGCATTTAAATTAGGATTAGAGTTATGATAGATTCTAAACTATGCATGAGTGGGTGAATTGAAAGTTTACTTAGACAACCACTGTATTATTACTGATTTCTTCACAGTATCTTTGACAGATCAGAAGAGAAAGCTTTACTGTTCCCAATTCAGGATTATAATATTTTTTACAAATGTTATAGTTTAATATAGATATTAAATACTCAAACATTGCTTGGCATTTAAAAGAATCTTTAATTTCAGTGGTTGCAAAAAATACTAAATTACTAGCTGGAGGGCCAAGTCCTCTCCAAGTCTTATACAACATGGATATGGACGTTTAACACCACAGATGTGCATGGAGCTTTACCAAAGATATGAAGATGGATTTCTTGCCCTGAAGAGCTTCACTAAAAAGTTAAACTATTCCTCATTACTTTGTCAAGTTTTCTCCAGCATGCCTGGGAGGAACCAACTTTGGATTAAGAAGACAGTTTATTCTTCATGTCCATTCTGACTTTTGCCACTTTGCCAACATAATTACAGCTATCTCAGTAATCTGTTTCATAAGTGGTAGTGGTTTTCAGTTGCGGACCCTGGTCTGTTAGGCACCAGTTTGGGAACAGTCATTACATCTAATATATGCCAAACCCTAAATGATGACTGCTTCAGGCTCCAACTCACTATCAGTTCAGACTGTACCTCAACAGACAAAAGGCTCCATATCCTGTTACCAATCTTCTGAGTCAGTTAGTCAGTCTTTCCAAAATTTTAAATTTGGCTCCTTTATCTACATTATACACTTTTGCACTTCCAGTTTACAATGCTTTCCTTTGTTGGCTTATCAGGAGTTGTAGAAGTATAGTTTATATGACCTATGAAGTTTATGCTATCTAAATATGTATCCAATATTTTCATGAAAATTGAAAATGATATGGTGAATAATGTTACTTTGAAACACAGCTGTCAGGAAAAAGAACAAGGAGCACTTGTGGCACCTTAGAGACTAACAAATTTATTTGAGCATGGGGAAATGACTATTTCTGTGCTAATTTTCCCCCTACTGTTACTCACACCTTCTTGTCAACTGTTTGAAATGGGCCATCCTGATTATCACTACAAGTTTTTTTTTCTCCTGCTGATAATAGCCCACCTTAATCAATTACTCTCATTAGAGTTGGTATGGCAACCCACATTTTTTCATGTTCTCTGTATATATCTTCATACTGTATTTTCCACTGCATGCATCTGATGAAGTGGGCTTTAGCCCATGAAAGCTTATGCTCAAATAAATTGGTTAGGCTCTAAGGTGCCACAAGTACTCCTTTTCTTTTTGCTGATACAGACTAATACAGCTACCACTCTGAAACCTGTCACAGCTGTCAGGGTTCATGTCATGTTAGGACTCTTACCACAGAAAGAATAGCAGGGCTGAATATTTTTAAACACATAGCTTAGATACAAGTGATAGTGACTCGATTGCATTTGTAATGTGCAAACAGAATAAACCAATAATATATGAACTTAATGTTTTAAAATGACCAATTTCACAAAGCTGAAAACAATTATGAGCCAAATTAGCTTGCATGAAGAATTTAAGCAAAAACAATGTGAAGAAGAAGAATAAAAATTATTTAAGATCACTTTACTCAATGCCCAAAAACCGCAGTCAAGAAAGAAGGTTCTACTAGTTAAAAAGTCAACCTGGCCGAAAGGAAAAACTGTAAAAAAACAAATTTCTAACAAATGAAACAAGTTGGTAGTAATGAATATAATTCAGAAACTAGGAATTGTAGAAAATTGATAAGGGAAACAATGGGACACAAGGATAATGTATTGCATAATGACAGGTTTCAGAGTAGCAGCCGTGTTAGTCTGTATCCACAAAAAGAAAAGGAGGACTTGTGGCACCTTAGAGACTAACCAATTTATTTGAGCATAAGCTTTTGTGAACTACAGCTTACTTCATCGGATGCATTCAGTGGAAAATACAGTGGGGAGATTTATATACACAGAGAACATGAAACAATGGGTATTACCATACACACTGAAACGAGAGTGATCAGGCAAGGTGAGCTATTACCAGCAGGAGAGCGGGGGGCAGGGAGGGAAACCTTTTGTAGTGATAATCAAGGTGGGCCATTTCCAGCAGTTGACAAGAACGTCTGAGGAACAGCGCTGGGGGGAGTGGGGGGAATAAACATGGGGAAATAGTTTTACTTTGTGTAATGACCCATCCACTCCCAGTCTTTATTCAAGCCTAAGTTAACTGTATCCAGTTTGCAAATTAATTCCAATTCAGCAGTCTCTTGTTGGAGCCTGTTTTCTGAAGTTTTTTTTGTTGAAGAATTGCCACTTGTAGGTCTGTAATCAAGTGACCAAAGAGACTAAAGCGTTCTCCGACTGGTTTTCGAACGTTATAATTCTTGACGTCTGATTTGTGTCCATTTATTCTTTTACATAGAGACTGTCCAGTTTGGCCAATGTACATGGCAGAGGGGCATTGCTGGCACATGATGGCATATATCACATTGGTAGATGTGCAGGTGAACGAGCCTCTGATAGTGTAAGTTCATCATCAGATTCCATGTCAGGGTTGATAGCAAGGGTCAGAAGTCCGAGTCAGGGTGAGGGTCAGGTCAGAAGGTGAGATCCAAATCAAGCCCAGGTCAAAGCCAGGAGTTTAGGAGCAGGAATGATCATGGCAGCTGCTGGAGATCCACAGAGTTGCCTGGACACTTCCTAAAATGCCCCCTGGGTTTATGTAAGGTGGGGAGCCAATCAAGAGCCATGAGGCTTCTGTCTGTCAGACCCCTTGAGGTGGGACTTCCCATGGTCTGGGTCCATAGCAGGTTGTGAATAGTGGAATGCAAGCTAGTTACAGCTGTTACTAGTTGGAAGCATAGAAATGACAGCTACCTGGCAGCTCTGCAGACCTGGGTTCCAAATTTATGGGGTCCTACAAGTCTGTGTTACATAGGCGGTCAGACTAGAAGATCATACAGGTGAATTTTGTTAAAACAATGCTACTAATATTAGTGAAGACCAGAAAAAACAAATTCTATTTCACACAAAAATTGAGGTTACAGAATTTGTTGTCATTCTGCATTGGAAGAAAAAGTCTAAGCTCTTATCTCCGCCCCCTCATGAAAAAACAAGAGACACCAACAAATAGCTCAGCAGTTGGGACCTCACCTGGGATGTGGGAAGCCCATGTTTAAGTCTCTGTTCTGCCTGATTCAGAGCAGAGACTTAAACCTTGGTCTCCCACAGCCCAAGTGCCCAAACCACTTGATTATTTGCTCTTCTGGCTTTGCTCACTCTCTGTTTTCCATCCTGGATCCGAGAAACCTTCCAAATAGAAGTTTTGTTGAAACCATTGTATGCATGCAAAAAGTTTTTGTTTCAAAGAACTGGCACGAAATCACATAGGAACATAGCATAAGAATCATACTGGATCAGACCAATGGTCAATCTAGCCCAGATCCTGTCTTCTGACAGTGGCCAGTGCCAGATGTTTCAGAGGGAATGAACAGAACAGGGTAACCCACCCAACATGTTGTACCAATAAAATAAAAACCAGCAGGATCTTATTAAAGGGAAAAAGGCAAAATACCACATTTACTGTGAATACAGAAAGAATCATAGTAAGCAGTTAGTTATAGTTATAACATTCCATTCAATCTCATATTTATTCACACATTCTTTCATACAAACACACACAACACACACACACAGGTTCTGCAAGGTTGTTATCATAGTTACCAGCCTTAGAGTTGCTCATGCCAAGCCACTGGCCAGGTGGCCTGGACATAAGGAGGGAGCAGGGCCTTGTCAGATGCTCATCTGATGCTCCTGGAAGTTGGTTTGCAGAATCAGACCCCCAAAGTTCTCACTTTTTAGAGTCTATTTTTATAGGAATTTCTTCCTATGCCAGTCTATGGGAATTGCTTCATCATGCTGTTGCTGAATCAATCAGCAGATAGCACATTCCTGACGGCTCCAAGATGTTATCTTGTTCTTTGGTTCTCCCATTCTTGAGGCTGTTGGGTGGATTCCAGTCTGCCCTCCGGGGGGGGGTCCTCTGGTTATTTCCACTTGACGCCTTCTTCAGCCGATGGACACTGGATTCTTAGGCTGGCACCTCCCTGATCATTCAGTTATTATCCACACCAAGCATCCATCCACATACATCCTCTATCTCTATTTTAATCACAATTGTTAATACAACAAAAGGGTGCGGAGTCTCTGGGTGCTGTTTCTGTTGTTAGAGTATTGCTTTGAGTCTCTCTTTCTGTGAATTGCTTTGAGAATAGACTCTGTCTTAGAATGTACTAACACAATTAGCAGCTTGCAAGTTTCACACGTAGAGGGAGAGAAACAGTTCCAAAAACCAAGAGACCTCTTAATTAGTAATACCCTGGAATTTAAACTCTGGAGAATCAAACTCATTTGTGATTTTAATACAGAACTTCTTTAATATGATCCAACAAACATAGTGATGAAGAACCATTATGCTGTCCTGGCAACAAGTGATGAGGAATCACCCCCGAAGGTGGAGGACGACAAGCCATGTACCTCAAGGCTGGAAGAATCAGAGCCACAACTCCCGGGGGAAACATAGGATAGTGGTGGTTGGTGACTCTTCTGAGGGGAACAAAGGCACCCGTCTATCAGCCTAACATGGCATGCCAGGAGGTATGCTGACTGCAAGGGGCCTGTATCTGAGACATTGCAGAAGGATTGCCAAGGATCATCCAACCCTCTGACTACTATCCCATGGCTGCTCATCTATGTGAGCACTAATGATACTGCAAGGTATGACCCTGAGCCGATCAAAAGTGAATACAGGGCTCTGGGAGTAAGGGTAAAGGAATTGAGGGCACAGGTAGTGTTCTCTTTGATCCTTCCGATCCAGGGTAGGAGCCTAGACAGAGACAGATATATCCTGAAGATGAGTGCCTGGCTTGCTAGGATGGTGTTGTCAGGAGGGCTTTGGCTTGCTTGACCATGGGATGCTGTTCCAGGAAGAAATGCTAAGCAGAGATGGGTTACATCTATTGAGGAAGGGGAAGAGCATATTTAACTACAGACTGGCAAACCTAGTAAGGAGGGCTTTAAATTAAGTTACAGTGGGACAGGTGAGAAAAACCCACAGGTAAGTCAAAAACAGAGACCTGGGAGAAGGGCTGGAATCTCAGGGAAAGCATGAGCAGGTATAGCAGGGATAAGGGAGATACAAGAAAGACCATGGTGCGGAAATCAAATCAGTATCTTATATGTCGATACTAATGCAAGAAGTATGGGGAATAAGCAGGAAGAATGTGGGCAGGGGGGGAAGAGAGAGAGCTCTGTGGTTTGAGCATTGGCCTGCTAAACCCAGGGTTGTGAGTTCAATCCTTGAGGGACCCATTTAGGGATCTGGGGCAAAAATTGGGGATTGGTCCTGCTTTGAGCAGGGGGTTGGACTAGGTGACCTCTCGGGGTCCCTTCCAACCCTGATATTCTAGTTAATACACACAGCTATGACATAATTGGCATTATAGAGATAGGACAAGAAGCAATGGGCTTAAATTGCAGCCAGGGTGGTTTAGGTTAGACATTAGGAAAAAATTCTAATTCTCAGGGTGTTAAGAAGTGGAATAAATTGCCTTGGAAGGTTGTAGAATTTGGGGATTTTTAAGAGCAGCTTAGAGAAACCTGCTAGGGATGGTCTGGATAATACTTAGTCTGCCATGAGTACAGAGGACTGGACAAAATGATCTCTCGAGGTCCCTTCCAGTCCTAAGATGCTATTATTCTAACTATTGAGTGACCCATCCCCTGTTGTCCACTCTGAGCTTCTGGCAGTTAGAGGCTTAGAACACCCAGAGCATGAGGTTTTAGCCCTGACCAACATGGCTAATAGCCATGAACTTATCTAATTCTTTTTTGAACCCCATTATAGTTTTGGTCTTCACAACATTCCCTGGCAATTAGTTCCACAGGTTGACTGTGCATTGTGTTAAGAAATACTGCCTTTGTTTGTTTTAAATTTGCTGCCTATTAATTTCATTGGGTGGCCCCCTAGTTCTTGTGTTATGTGAAGGAGTAAACACTTTCTTATTCATGTTCTCCACATCGTTCATAATTTTATAGACCTCTATCATAGTCTCTCCTAGTCAGCTGATTTCCAAGCAGAACAGTCCAGTCTTTTTAATCTCACTCATAGGGAAGCTGTTCTATAACGTAATCATTTTTGTTGCCCTTCTCTGCACCTTTTCCAATTCTAGCATACCTTTTTGGAGATGGGGTGATCAGAACTTCACACAGTATTCAAGGTTTGGGCATATCATGGCTTTGTATAGTGGCATTATGATATTCTCTGTCTTATTCTCTATCCCTTTCCTAATATAGTTAGCTTTTTTGACTGCTGCTGCACACTGAGTGGATGTTTTCAGAGAACTGTCCATGCTAATTCCAAAATCTTTCTTGAATGGTAACAGCTAATTTAGACAATCATTTTGTCTATACAGTTAGGATTATGTTTTTCAACTAGCATAGTTTTGTATTGATCTATGTTGAATTTCATCTGCCATTTGTTGCCCAGTCACCCAGTTGAGTGAGATCCCTTTGCAGTCAGCTTTGGACTTAACTATCGTGGTTAATTCTATAGCATCTGCAAATTTTGCCACCTCACTGTTCACCCCGTTTTCTAGATCATTTATTAATATCTGGAACAGCACACATCACAGTACAAACACTGCTATTTACCTGTCTCCTTTCTGAAAATGGACCATTTATTCCTACTCTTTGTTTCCTGACTTTTAAGCAATTACTGATCCATGAGAGGACCTTCACTCCTATCCCATGACTGCTTACTTTGCTTAAGAGCCTTTGGTGAGGGTCCTTGTCAAAAGTTTTCTGAAATCCAAGTACACTATGTCACTTGTCCACATTTGTTGACCCCCTCAAAGAATTCTAATAGAATGATGAGGCATGATTTCCTTTTACAAAAGCTGTATTGACTCTTCCCCAGCATATTGTGTTCATCTAGGTGTCTGGTAATTCTGTTCTTTACTATAGTTCCAACCAATTTGCCCAGTACTGAAGTTAGGCTTTTGGGCTTGCCATTGCCAGGATTGCCTCTGGAAACTTTCTTAAAAGGTCATCACATTAGCTGTACTTCAGTTATCTGGTATAGAAGCTGATTTAAGTGATAGGTAACACACTACAGGTAGTAGTTCTGCAATTTCATATTTGAGATCCTTCCAAACTCATAGGTGAATACCCTCTGATCCTGGTGACTTATTACTGTTTAATGACCAAATTTGTTCCAAAACCTCCTCTATTGACATATTCTGGGACAGTTCCTCAGATTTGTCACATAAAAAGACTAGTTCAGATATGAGAATCTCCTTCACATCTTCTCTACTGAAGACCAACGCAAAATAATTCATTTAGCTTCTCCACACTTGTCTTATCTTCCTTGAATATTCCTTCAGCACCTCAATCATCCATTGGCCCCATTGACTGTTGTTTGTCAGGCTTCCTGCTTCTGAAATACTTAAAGAAATTGCTGTTAATTTTTTAGTCTTCTGTTAGTTGCTCTTCAAATTCTTTTTTGGACTGCCTAATTATGGTTTTACACTTGACATTGGCCTTAGTAGGATATCACTTCCAATTTTTAAAGGATGCCTTTTTGCCTGTAACAGATTCTTTTAGTCTGTTCAGTAAGAGGTGCCTCTATGACTAGGCTTTTTAAATTTGGGGTATACTTTAGTTTGAGCCTCTAGGATGGCATTGTTAAAAGTGTTCATGGAACTTGCAGGCTTTCATTCTTCTGACTGTATCTTAATTTCCATTTAACTAGCTTCCTCATTTTTGTGTAGTTCCCCTTTCTGAAGTAAAATGCTACTGTGGTGAACGTCTTTGTATTTTCCTTCCCACGGGGATGTTAAATTTAATTACATTATGGTTGCTGTTACTGATCAGTTCAGCTATAGTCACCTCTTGGACCAGATTCTGGTCTCCATTTAGGACTAAATACCATTGAAATGAGATCAGAAACTTCACAACTATCTTTAACTAATCTGTCAACCTAAAAGTGTTCATTGTTGAGCAGATAGAGTATTTATATACCAGCTGCACTTGACTTCCAGTTCATGACAATTCTAAATTACGAGTGGGAATGTTTTGTATTACACTCTTTACCATATTATATTAAAATCTATTTAATTGAATGAAAATCAAAATACCAAATTAATTTTTCAAGCCAGCTCCATCTTGTTCAAAATGTTTGAGACTTCTTTTGCATACTATAAGGATTTTCAAGCCAATTCTGGAAATCATGTAGCCTACAGATTTAGCCAGGTAACTGGGGGGAAAGTTTTTTTTTTCTTCCAAGTCCTTTCAACTAGCTTTTAGTGGGCAACATTAACATACACACACACAAAATAATTACTATTACAATTATGCTCTATTAATCTATTACTTGGGCCAGTAGACATTCTTGAGCCTTGCTATATGAGAATGTTACCACTGAAGTTGCGTGTTATTTTTCCAGACTAGGTTCTCTGAGGAATGTCCTGGCCACCACTTCCTGCAATCCCCATTGGCCTGGAGCGGCGAACCATGGCCAGTGGGAGCCGTGATCAGCCGAACCTGTGGCCACAGCAGGTAAACAAACCAGCCCAGCCCGCCAGGGGGCTTACCCTGGCGGGCCACGTGCCAAAGGTTGCTGCTCCCTGTCCTATACTAAGATCAGGCAGTGATTTAGTAATGACCACCACCTATGGAATCACTGTCATTTTCTGAGGTGCTAAGGTGTTCCTTGGAAGTCTCCCTTCAAGTAATACGAATGCCAAATTTTGTTAGTTTGAGAGGCCTGGTGGGATGGTAGTACAAGGTAATAGAATTGAAGATGTGGCTAGTAACCTAAAACTTATTTGAAAAACAAGGTGGATGTGGTCATATTCTTTCATTGGACCACCTTCTGTTGGTGAGAGAGACAAGCTTACGAACCACACTGAGCTCTTCCTCAGGTCTGGGAAACTAACTCACAGTCTCACTGCTAAATATAAGGGGGGAGAGATTGTTTAGTGTAAGTAGGTAACATCTTGAATGGTATCTTGAAATGTGAAGTGGTTGATTTCCTCTCTATGACTCGGAGGGTGTTAAGGGGTGTGTGTGAAAGTTTGAAGGGGTTTGTTAGTGAATTACAGAGTGTTGTAAAAAGTCAAATTCAGTGTGTATATTTAGTCAGTGACTTAATGTCTAGTCAATCGGGAATTTGAGCTCCCAGGCTTGTCTTTGGAAGGTGTTGTGGAGGTTTCCTTTGAGAGCGAGGACTGATAAATCAGATTAGAGAGATCACTTTGTGAAAAAAGTGTTCAGCCTCAGATAATGTGATGTTTTGTCACTCATGATTGTTCAGGGTGTGATGCTGGTAAATCAGGTGCCAACTCCCTTGCCAAGTCTGTAGCCATCAGCTAAGCACTGACAACCTCATAGTGGAAACCAAACCAGCTCACCTGTATGTTAGGTATTAGTCTTATAAGAACCTATTTTGAACTATTTAGTGTTTAGACTTCATTAAATACTTGTAAGTGGTTGCATATGCATCAATTTCACTTGTAGCATCTGTATTCCATGCCATAAGGAAATATATTAAGTTGTGCTTTATATATTTATAAACTTTGAAAAGGTTTGCTCTGAACTTATGGACCCAAGCATGAAAATTGCCCATTCAGGAGGCCTATCAAGATTAAACAGGCCATTAAGGAATATCACGGTACAAAGGTGAATGGCCCTATCACACCTTGGAAGTGGTACATGCAAGGGAGCTTATCTCATGGATTCAAAGTAAAAAGATAAAACAGGGTCCCAAGAAAATATTTCATTTCTTGTCTGTTTGAACTCTCACAGGGCCAGAGACACTACACTAAGTGGATTCACCCTGAAAGACATTCTTAATTGACAGATTACTATGTGTCTATCTCTAGGAATCACAGAAAATTAATTTATGTGTATATGGTTGCTTGCTTTAACCTGTAAATAACTCATTTCTTTTTTCTAGTCAAACCTTCAGTTAATTACAGGATTGGCTACAAGCATTGCCTTTGGTGTGAGATTTAAGATACAAATAGGGCTGGGATAAGTGACTTGTCTCTTGGGACTGGAAGCAACCTGAATATTTTGTGATTGGCAAGATAGACTGGAGTGCCTAGAGGGACCGTCTGTGACACCACAGTAAGACTGCTAAATATTGCTACTGGCTTGGTGAGGTCTAATTATAGAACTCTCCAGTTTGGGGCGTTGGCCTTGTTTTGGACCGTCTGCCTAGAGCTAAGCTCTCACCGTCATGAGTCACTGCAGACAGCACAGCACAGGGTATTCAGGCTCCCATGAGAAACCAAAAGTCAAAAGGCACCTTAATCATGCTGCTGAGTGTTTGTGAATTAATGGTTAACCTATTCATGCCAGTTTACCAAGGCACAGCACCCTAACTTCACTTGAAATTCCTGGGCCCTGACAATATAGAAGAAAGAAGCTAAAGCCAGACTATTTTTATCTGAAAAAAATATTTATTGAAACTTCCTTGAAGTCATCATTCAAAAAGCTAATTCTTTCCTTATTGATTTCCATGCAGTCTGAGTTTATTTGCTGACTTGATTTTTATTACTTCCCTGTCTTGTAATCAGGAAACTGGGAACCTCCACTGAGAAAGCCGTAAATGCTTTACCTTTCTGTTGTGCACTGAGTGCTGCTGGGACTTGTGTGGGAGGGGGATGCATAAGAAGAAAAGAAAGGCATTATGGCAATATTCCTTTCCCAGGGAGCCCTTAGACAGGGAGAAGTGAGGATTACTGATTGAAATGGTGTTGGGGGCAGGGCTGGAGGAGGATTTTGCATTTCCCCCCTATTTGAGGCAGTGAACATTGCCTCAGATATTCAGGTCTACACTCAGGCCTTCTCAAATAGCATTAACTCAGCCTTCATGTCTCTCAAGGAGATGAGGCAGGGTGTTCTATCCTAGCACAAGGTTGCTGCCAAAAAGTAGCATGTCTCCAGCAGGGGTAGGGCTGCCAGGAGGGAAATGGCCAAAGGAAGAGTCTGGAGAAAATCACCCATCCTCCCATAGATCCTATAAGACTTGCAGCACCCCATTTTGTCTTCAAGCAATTCAAACCCCTCCCCCCTCAATACACTGAGGAGAGAGTTTGGATAAAATTCTACATGGTTCCACTGACCCCTCACGCAGCCTCTCTCAGCTATCTGAGTGGGAAGCTATGAGTCGGCCTCTCATTATGGCCTCGTGCTGTGTTTCATATAAACTCTACAAGTCTCGCTGGACAGCTGGAGTTTTCCTTTACAGCTATGCAGATACAAACAGAGAGTTGCTGTGAAACAGAAAAACAAAGAGCACTGTTAAAATATCCACCCATGGGAGAAATTTATAGTAGGAGGGTTTTTTAAATTAAACCTATTCTAGGTCTGGAGATATTTCCAGACACCGTCTTCACCCCCTGGAATCCCTTCATAGGGCTGGGTGTGCAGCAAAAGGCAAAAAGAGAGAAGAGGCCAGATGTATTTCCACCCCCCAATGCTGCTGCAGATGCTGGAGAGAAGAGCCCCAGGCCCATGGTCATTAGGAGTTTGATGGGAGGGGAGGCCTCTTTGTAAGCAACTCCTAATCTCTGCAGTTGGGAGTCCATTTCCTGATGACCCATAGAAGTTAACAGGAATGATACTCCTTTTTCAGATTTTAGAAGAGCTGCAGTATAAAAGGACAGAGTCATGGTTGGAGACTGGTTAGAATAAGAATCTGAGGCCAAGGGATCAAGGTGGACATCGCAAAGACGGCTCAATTACACCATCCTTCTTGTGAGCCTTCCAGAGTTTCCTGAACCAGGGTTCCTCTCCAGCAGAATTTAGTGTTATTAAAACAAGACGACATTTTTCACACAAAACACGTTAAGATGATGTTTAGGCTGCAGGTGCATATCATTGCTGGGGTGTACACTGATTTTCAAGGAGGTTTGAATTAAAAAACTTCAGACAGATTAGAAACCTGAGAAAGTCAGAGTTAGCACTGTACTTCTCAAACAAAGCATTGGCTCACATTCAAACTACCATCACAATCCTAAATCTGCCCTGGTAGAGACAAGATCTCAATTGCTGACTTGATCATCATCATCCTCCCAATGCATTAAATAGTCATCATCAGCATTTGCTAGCACAGTGCTTGAAATGAAATAGTAGAAACAGGACAGTGACAACAGTTCACAATACATTCAATTGCAATTTCACCTTCCAAACTCAAGTCCAAAATACCAAACCTACATTCTGTCATGTGGATACAGCAGAAACTATTTTCAAAGCAGAAATTTGCTCTGTTGCTTTTTCCAAGAGATACAAAACTGGAAGGCAGAAGCATTATAGAGCCTTAACTGAGAAAGTCCCTTGCCTTAATAATAATCTAAATAGCAGAAAAGCACATTTTTAATCACACCTGTCATATTTAAAGCCTTTTGCTATCACAAAGTTTGTTTATAAACGTGTGGCTAAGTTATGCAAACAATGGATTATGGTGACAACCATTTCAAAATTAAAGGTACCCACCTATTACTACTTAAGGGCTTGAATTCACTGAAAAGTCATCAAAACTAAATACTTATAAAGAAGATGTGCACAGTAAATCCAGTCAATGACAGCAGATAACACCTCTTTTATTAATATACTTCTCACTTTTTCAGTTATCCAAATGAGCAAATACACATCCTTAGGATACTTAGGGTACAATATTTTCTGTTGTATTCTGAGAGTAGCACGTGGTTGCAACTCTGCTTGAGCAGGAGTTAAGGCTGTGATTGTTATGAGTGCAAGTTAGTGCATTGTTTGAGAAGTTCAGCATTAACATTAAATTTGTCGGATTTTTAACTTTGTTAATTAGTTTTTAAAGTTGTAATATGCTGGAAAAGTAATATACACTCAAGCCACTGACATTTCTGCAACCTTGTCTTCACATTAACTAAGCTGTTGTTCAGGGGGCTGGAAGAGAAGTGGGCATTTATTAAGTTTTGAGTAATTTCAGTGTAAAAAAACCCAGAGTTCCAAAATATGTAAAAAGTTGTTTGAACCTTCTTAATAGTTAGAAAGGTTTTGGGAAGAAGGTGAAACTACCCCCTTCCCTTGCCCCCTTCTTCTCTATTCTGAAGTCCAGTTTTGAGAGAATGTCCATCTTTGATTCACATGCAGAGTTTGCTCCCATTGAAATCAGCAGAAGTGGCTGTGATCCTGACAGCATCCCAAGGCCAGAGGGGAAGGGAGTCCCAGTCCCCAGTTCTTGGGAGCACAGAGAGATGGGTCCTTCAACCAAGAAGGCTGAAGTCTCTGGAAACTGCTTAGGCAAAGATTTTAATTAAGTTTTTAGTCTTAGAAGTGAATTCCTACTTTTGTTTGTAACCCTTTCTAACCATTATTCTTTCTTCTTGGTATCACAACCCATGACTTTTTTTTAATAAGCTTGTTTTTTCCTTTTACTATAAACCAGCCCAGTGCTTTGATTAAGATAGAGTGTTTGTTCACAGCAGTAAGCTGTGATATACTGTTTCTTTAAAGGGAACAGCAAAGAACTTCTTTGAGCATACCAGGAGAGGGCTGGACACTTCAGGGCAGATGGTTTTGGGGAAATTTAGGACAGAGAGTGTGTTTGGGGGGTCACCCCTGCATAATGTAACTGGGTGAGAGAGACTAGAGGGGGCTGTCATATTGTAGACAGGCTGCTGGGGTCAGAGTGTTGAACCAGGGCTCTACAGCACACAGACACTCCGAATACTGCATTCTTGTCTGCTGGAATCCAGGCTGTGAGCTACAACAAAGGCAAGCTAGACACCCACGGCTGTGCTGACACAATCCCTGACTGGTCTGGATTGCATGTCACAGTGGCACACACAGATTAGTGGCAGTAAATGTCCTTACTTCTCCCTTGATCTTGAAATAATGTAATAACTGGACAATTCTTGACTGCAAGCAGAATGCCACCCTCATCCATCATCCCCATTTACTAGAACTCTTGGCCTTATGTAATTTTTTCTCTTATGACAGTGTCAGTGTCACTCTGCACTGCCACATGCAAGGCTATGGGAGACAACTGAACTCCAGGGTTGCTATAGTGAGGGATGAAATCTTAAAAAATAATAATCCATATATATTCTGGGAAAAGACAAATGTGTAATGTGTTCCCATTGGGAGTTCATTGCCATCACGTGCACCCCACATCTCTCTACAGCCATGCAGGGGAGAATTAATCCCAGATAGATATCTTGGAACCTCAGTCTTTACAATTTAATTTGAACTAGTGGAAATTCAGGCTTTCCCAGAATAGCTGAAGAATTGTGCAAATGGGTGGGGGGGGGCATGAGGGGAGGAAACTGGCTGAACTGAAACAGAATAAGAATGGTTTCTGTGCTGTTTTCCTCCAAATGGGGCTACATCCTTTTTCTGAGGTCTTAAGAGCAAATCATCTCTTTATGAGATGGGGGGGGGGGACGACAAAAAAACCCATAAAACTGATGGGAGTGTGCAACTATTTTTCACACACACAAAAAGTAGATTAAATCAAACTGAAATAATTCAGATATTTGTATCAGATCTTCAGAGACACTGTAGCTTCCAATTTTGAAGTGGATTTCAAGGGAGTTTAATATGATTTTAATATACTAAAGGAAAGCTTGCTTTCAAAAGGCACTCAAACTATGGGCTGAGAGTAAGCTATAAACTAGCTGACAGCTTGGCATGGCAAGTGTCATACTTAATAGGAAAATTCATGCTAAAATTACTTACTAACTCATTTTATTTGCCAGCATCCTTATGGATGTAACTGTAGGTGCACTGAAAACTATTTTTGTACAATTAATCCCAACCAAGTTTTAGACTACACAGTGGAGAAAAGCAGAATTTGTTTTCTGTTATCACTTTAAAGCAATTCAGCTATTCATAAAATGTCAAGATTATTCTTCCCGTTCTCTTTAAAGAGAATTATCTATCAAGTGTATTTCTAAAGTGCTTGTCATCTTGCTATCTATGTGTTGAACAAAATGATGCTTTTGAACATTCATGCAGCAATAAAATTAGAATAAATCATTTAAAACCTCTCCTTGTTATTTGCTATTATACTAGGTAGGCCAGTAGTTTTTACTATGCTGCTGCAGATGCATACATGAGGTTCTAATTGTTAATGCTGAAAAGAAAAAAAATTAGTATGGTTATTTTATTCTGTATGGAATGTGTCTTGCAAATGAGCAAAAGGAATGCTGTGAACTGATAGAGGCTTATTTACTATATGATGGCACAGATTAGATACCTTTTACCAATTATTCTATATTTAGGCAAATAGAAAATGCTATTATGTGGCTGATTCACTTTTCTACTGGTTCCTAAATTACAAATTTTCTGGCAGACAATCAATGATTCTCAAAGTCATCAGTTCACCACCCAAACTGCAGAATATACTGTGATCATGTGATACTCAGTCTTACATTTTGGGTAGACTGGATGCTCCTACTTTTACTATTTATCTACTCAAATCTTCCAGAAAGAAGCAGCCCAGTTTATTTCCTCTGATGCACCATGGTTCAGATCCTGAAGTCCTTCGACAAAATTCCTCAGTACCTTCAGGAAGAGTTTTACCTGAGTAAGGACTGTAGGAGCTGGTGCAATCTTAATGCATAATTTCAAAAGTAGGGAAGTATGTAACACAAATAAATTGACTGGGAATTCTGGAAATTGCTCCTCAGCATTCAAGTGTAGTTTGTGTCTCATAAAACCAAAGAAAATGTTAAAAAAACAAAAAAGCAACAAGACACCACTCTACCCTGTCTTTCCAAAACCAGAGTACCAATGCTCTTATCCTCACCCAGGGTGAAATCCTTGCCCTAGTACACTTCTGTGACCTTTAATGGGGCCAAGATTCAACCTCTATTCTTTTAAGCAACCTTGTGGTGCTTAGCTTCCAGCAAAAAGTGCGTCAACATTGGTGGTAGGTTGCAACATCCAAGGTTGCTTCAGAACCAACCTTATCTGTTGCATCCCTATTTTAGGGCATGGTTGTCTGTCATAGAATCATAGAATATCAGGGTTGGAAGGGACCTCAGGAGGTTATCTAGTCCAACCCCCTGCTCAAAGCAGGGCCAATCCCCAATTAAATCATCCCAGCCAGGGCTTTGGCAAGCCTGACCTTAAAAACTTCTAAGGAAGGAGATTCTACCACCTCCCTAGGTAACGCATTCCAGTGTTTCACCACCCTCCTAGTGAAAAAGTTTTTCCTAATATCCAACCTAAACCTCCCCCACTGCAACTTGAGACCATTACTCCTTGTCCTGTCCTCTTCCACCACTGAGAATAGTCTAGAACCATCCTCTCTGGAACCACCTCTCAGGTAGCTGAAAGCAGCTATCAAATCCCCCCTCATTCTTCTCTTCTGCAGACTAAACAATCCCAGTTCCCTCAGCCTCTCCTCATAAGTCATGTGTTCCAGTCCCCTAATCATTTTTGTTGCGCTTCGCTGGACTCTCTCCAGTTTATCCACATCCTTCTTGTAGTGTGGGGCCCAAAACTGGACACACTACTCCAGATGAGGCCTCACCAATGTCGAATAGAGGGGGACGATCACGTCCCTCGATCTGCTCGCTATGCCCCATGCCCCTACTTATACATCCCAAAATGCCATTGGCCTTCTTGGCAACAAGGGCACACTGCTGACTCATATCCAGCTTCTCGTCCACTGTCACCCCTAGGTCCTTTTCCGCAGAACTGCTGCCTAGCCATTCGGTCCCTAGTCTGTAGCTGTGCATTGGGTTCTTCCGTCTTAAGTGCAGGACCCTGCACTTATCCTTATTGAACCTCATCAGATTTCTTTTGGCCCAATTCTCCAATTTGTCTAGGTCCCTCTGTATCCTATCCCTGCCCTCCAGCGTATCTACCACTCCTCCCAGTTTAGTATCATCTGCAAATTTGCTGAGAGTGCAAACCACACCATCCTCCAGATCATTTATGAAGATATTGAACAAAACCGGCCCCAGGACCGACCCCGGGGCACTCCACTTGACACCGGCTGCCAACTAGACATGGAGCCATTGATCACTACCCATTGAGCCCGACAATCTAGCCAACTTTCTACCCACCTTATAGTGCATTCATCCCGCCCATACTTCTTTATCTTGCTGACAAGAATACTGTGGGAGACCGTGTCAAAAGCTTTGCTAAAGTCAAGAAACAATACATCCACTGCTTTCCCTTCATCCACAGAACCAGTAATCTCATCATAGAAGGCGATTAGATTAGTCAGGCATGACCTTCCCTTGGTGAATCCATGCTGACTGTTCCTGATCACTTTCCTTTCATGCAAGTGCTTCAGGATTGATTCTTTGTCCATCAGCCTCAGGGTTGTCAAGATACTCACTTTTAAATTGACGAGTTTATAGTATCTTCTCATTCTTTAGGCAAAAAGCAGTGTCTCTGAACTAAACTAGAAGCATAGACTAAAAATGCTACAATACATATTGTACATAGCACTGCTCACATGTCTGTTGGCACTCTAAAAATAAAGTTACATGGGGGTAGAGGGAGGCAGAGAACAATCAACCAGTAACTAACCCACATGTAGAAGCAGGAAGAGGATCAGAATCTGAGATCAGAAGATAATGAATTCCACAAACAAGATACACAAATGGGGAAACAACAAAAAAAACAAAATTTCATCAGACACATATAAACACTGTATAACACGTATAAACACTGTTCAAAGGAACTACAAAGGAAGAAGACAGAAACACGGTATGCAATGAGAAACAAATTTAACATATGAAAATAAAAGAGCAAGCCTACACTCATTAATAAGCACATATCCTAGAATGTATTTAAAAATTGAGAGAGGGGTTGAAAACAGTATCATGGCTACTTCCAATCCATTTACAATTACTGAGCATGAGGGCTCATGAGATGCAGTTCTTAGACCACAGGCTTTCTCCTTATTATTCCAGAAATCCAGCTAGCATTGTTGAGAAAAAGTAATTTAACTACATGTAGAAAACTCTGCTCTGTTTGCCTCTAATGTATAAATGAAGTGCCAGGAATTTGGTATATATAGTCTATTATGTGCAGGTGATGCACATTTGAAGCTAGCTAGGAATATACAATTGTCTGCTATGTGTTAATGAAAACCGTTAGTAGCATCATGACCCTTTTTCAAATCCACCACTATCATTAATAGGAGTAGCATTTGTGTTACAAAACATATGCTGGTGTTTTCCAGCCACGTAAAGCTTCAGTCAACACACCAAGAGTGTGGCCATATGTTCAGCACCTAGAATTTAGCAAATTAAGAGATAATTAGTACATTAAATGCTTGTGATTAGCACTTTGCAATAATTAAATAATTGTTAATGATATCATAGCCCTGTAATTAACATCAGCAGGTTTATATAATGTTTGCTACTCTTCTTTAGATAATTTAATTGAATTTCAAGAAGCAGTTTTAGACAACTTGCTAATTTCCTAATCAAAACACTGACAATAGAATGCTAAATTTTCACTAAATTCTGGCTATTTCCTAGTACATTAAACCACAAAGAGTATATTGGTTTTGGCATGAGCTGCTCTGCAGTGCCACATGTGTTGCACATCCCTTGTAGGGGCCCTTTAGCAACTAGTGCATTCTGAAAAAAATCTGTGTCCCAGTTAATTGGCCTGGGAACAGTTTCCTGTGCACCAGTTTCCACCTAAGGAAGTTGGAAAGGCACCTTTCTGATTTAGTTCATTCCCTTGAAAGATGCTGCTATTCAATCAATTTCTGATCATTCCATATTATAACTGGAGGACTGCCAGCCAGAAAAGTATAGCTGCTTTTTAGTTGGACTCCAAACAAAAAGGAATAAGTGGGGCTTATCTTTTGGGAGATCGGAAGAAAATGTAATAATGGCATGGCTTGTATAGATTTTGTTTTTAAATGATGGAGGCATTTGATTTATAGTTCCTTTTGTTAGCAAACAATATGGCTAGTGCAATATTTGTACATATTTCATTGTTCCCTGCAAAAAGGCTTAGGAAAAAACAAACTGTAGGCTCCCTACAGAAAAGTTTTCACAATAGGTAAGGGGGGATAGTGGGCTTTAGGTTTTTTTAAGGTGCACATGTTAAATTAAACATAGGATTTTTTGTTGTGCATGCAATCTTTGCTCCCCAACATCTACCTTACGTGCCAGTTGCAAAGGAGTTTGAACAGGAGTGTACCAGACATTACTTTGTTCTTGGTTCGCTTTCTCTCTCGTTTATATAAAGGAAAAATACTACTGGAACTGTATTAATGTGTCATGCATATTCCAGAAAGCAGCAATTTAGGTCTCTCCAGAATGCTCTACTATTGCCTCCGCAACCCAAATTAGGTTGTAATTTTGACTGCATACAGCTTATTTGTTGTAATTGTACTGAAAAGCAGCCAACTGCTGAACTAAAAATAGATTTAATGACATTCTGTTTCTATAACTCTAGAACTCAAATTTTGCAGTAAGTCACTGTTGACTCTGGACTGATCTAAGACCACCCAACTTCTCTCTACAAATATTTGACCCACATGTGAAATAGTACATCTTTTCACTCAGGCATAAGCTGTTTTTCCAACTTCAGCAGTGGCCAAGGGCACTTTAATGTAGCAGCACATACTGTAAAATGATTCCTACAAATAATTACAATACTAGAGTTTAGATCTTAAGAAATTTTCCAGAAAGATATTCAAATCTTCAACTGAGGAAGATGAATAATGTTGACAAACAGGTACAAAGTCTGACTGGACAGCAGCACAAATAAATCAAAGGATCTGGGACTTACGTACCAATCCAATCTTCAGTGAGACTGATATGGGAAAAACAAAGTTGAAAATTAAAAAAAGCTTGTCTGTTTTCCTCTGGCAAGCTTTTGATTTGAAATTCCACATGTTCAAGCCAAGACCAGAAGTGATTAAAGAAATATGCTTTCCAAATAATGTTTTCCAAGCTACTAACATCTTCAGTTTCATCATCATATGGGCACCATGGAAAGTAAGTCAATCTTTCAAGCCATACTCTTTTAATGTCTTTAGAAATGGCACCAAATGGATTAATTTTCTCCATATGAATGTCAGCACCCATACAAATCCTATTCTGATTTTTAAGAGAACATTCATCTTTCAGGAATGCCCAACATTCAAGAGAACCTTCCATCTTAAAACTAGGAAATTTTCTCACTGGTTTTAAGGTCATGTTGATAAATTTATGAAAGGTGATAGCAAGGGATCAGACTTAGTGACCTAGGAAGTCCCTTCTAGTCTATGTGCTTGTGCTCCTTGTTATTATAAAAAGGTAAAGAAAACATTCCCGATCTGACATTAGAATTAAACCTAAAATTTGTGAAGTAAAAAACATTGCTTTCAGTCTTATGAAAATTGATCATCAGAAAAGGTTTCGCCCAACTATAATAAGGTCTTACTACACATTGCTTCCATTTTTTGTGGCTTATAAACATTACTGGTAGGAAAATACAAAACAAAAGTAGAACAGGTCAACTAAGTAAAGCTTGCAGTTGTCCTTTAGACTTGGGTCTGAAATTTTCTTAGGCAAAATCTAGTCCATAGAGACACTCTTATTAGAAACTACGACAGTGCTGCAAAAGAAATAGTCACCTACTCTGAGACTTAACTTTTTGTCATCTGTAGTATCCAGTGCTGGGCATCCAATAAATAGTTTTTTAAAGCAATCTATTTTTAGAACTGGTACGTTTCAGGCCCTTAGGAGGCATACTTATGCATGCCCCTGAATTGTTTAGGGTGTATTTTGGCAGACTAATGGTGCGGAGTATGAGAGCGAGCTAAAGAAAGGTTGTACGAGAGCAAGAAAATGACATGAAAATGTCAAATGTTAGAAAGGAGAGGAAGAGGTAGGGACAAATTTGAAAATTATTATTTTTTAAAGAGCAGCAGAAAATTGGTGTAAGGTCCCCTGAAAACCATATTTGATTTCAGAGAGCAAAAGTTTGGCCAAAGCTTTCCTTTTGGAAGTTTGAGCAAAATCATTTCATCAGTTTTCAAGTCATGAGAGTTGTGGGGGAGGGTGGAGAAGAATCACCACTTCTTCCACTGGAAAAAATTCTAGCCTTCCTTTTCTTTTAAAGACAAATAAGCTGTAATTTGGAACTTAAACTGCCTGCATTAAGTCCTTAACATGGAAAGAAAATGGGTTGTGTGTAAAAGGTATGGCCATTTGAAAGTTACATATTTAGCATGTGTGGTAGAAAATATTCTTAAGTCTCTAGCTATGCATTTAAAAGGTGTGTTGCACTTGCATTTGCTGCTAGTTAAATATTCACTGGCAGGTTCAGGAACTTCCAAGTTCCTCAGGTCAAGAGCTATTGAAAGAGGAACTTGCAATCTCTATAAGCCAAACATCTGTGGAGCAAGGGGCTTAGATGCTCCATTTGCAAAGCCAGGGAAGCTTGTTAGATCTGCAAGCCTAGCAGTAAGGCTGGCTGGAAGTCATATTTGTTTCATGAACTATTTTGCTGTTACAGAATAGGTTTTCATCCAATACAGAATGAAACATTTCAAAAATTCTCATGAAGGCAGTTGCCCACTGGGTTATTGACTATTACTCTCTCTAGCACTCTATTGTATACCTGAGGGGCCTTCCTGCTTAATATTTTGTCACATGGGACGCATTTAGAAAAAAAGTCTGTTTCAACAAATTGGTATTTTCACAAAAAAGTTTCACTGGAAAAATTCCTGACCAGCTCTACTCAACAGTACTAGGTTTGTTGGTTGCTTTTTGTTTTTTGTTTTTTGTTTTTTTTTTTTAAAAAAAAGAAGAAATCCCTAGGCTCCAATCCTGCAGTCAAACCCACACAGGTGAAAGTCTTCACGATTAAAGACTACAACATTAGGCTGACTTTTTAAAGGGGCCTATAGGACTAAGGCACCCAACTCCAATTGAAGGTCAATAGGATAACTCCCTCAGGCGTCACTGAAAATCCCAGCATTGAATTTGAAAACTTGAGTTAGGAAAGGACTGGACCCCAGTTTGCTTCTATATAAATAGTAACAGTGGTCCTCTTTTTCTAACTTAGCTTGAGTCAGTTCATTACCATAACATTCAACTACTCCAAAAGACAATCCAAAAGATGATGGGAACACACACACACAGAACAGCACCATCACCATTTTTCATGGTATTTTTTACTATAGTGTACAGATTACTGCATGAAGTTAAATCCCTGTTTCACAGCTGGAATCCTCACTGCCTGTAAAATCCATTTTTTAATCAACAACTCTGGACATTGATTTTAAAGAAGTCACAGTGAAAAAACAAATCATGCTGTTTCAGATTACAAAAACATTTAGCAGGGACACTCCAATAACGAGCATTGAGAGAATAGCATAATGTTGAGAGGCCTGATATTTTCTCTCTACCCTTAAGTAAAAAACAAATGCTACCTAATCCAGTAAATGTGTACTGTAGTAGTTATGGGATTGGGGCAGGTTTCTTTCACTATTTTAAAGTACATTCCCAGTCATGTTTATTTACAGCCTTCTGTCCTCTCAGCCTCTAGCTGTGAAAAGCAGAAGAAAGTGGTTAAAACAACCCCCTCCCCCTCCCCCCCCAACAAAACATTCTGGCTAAAACTTGTCAGAGACAGGAATTTTGGGGACTTATTTGAATTTTGTTTTCTTTAAAAAAAAATCAAAAATTCCTTTTCTTCTATTCTTTCTGCAGTTCCACCTTCTTTAAAGCAGGGGCTCCTAAACTTCACTTGATGAAGGCTACATTGGCAACTTGCAGAATCCAGAAGTCCTAAATAAGATAAAGTGACCCTCTGCTCTCCTAAAGTCAGACTGTGATCCTCCCTCTCATGAGAGTGACAAATTGCTTATGGAGAACCTACTTCTGGAAACCATTTAAGTGAACACTTCAATTTACCCCTATCCAGAAAAACAAAAAAAACCCCAAAACACTTAAGCATGTGTTTAACTAAAAGAGAAAGATACTTAAGCACATGCTTAAGTACTTTCCTGAATTAGGATTGCAATGGGACTTCATTGATACTATTCATGTGTGTAATTGATCCTGATGCAAGTAATGGGTTTATAGTCTGGGTCAGAGTTAACATGGTTTGGGCATTTAATGGTCCATATTGATCTGGTCACATGCTGGCATTTATAGTCTCTGTGGTATGTACCACAATACTAAAGATGAAGATAATGTGATACATATAGTATTGCCCAATGGGCTGCATTAGCTTCTTCATTTTTAAGATCTCCTACATGAACAGTTTTTTCCTATTCTCTTTTGTTTTATTTCTACTTAATTTTCATTCTACTCTGAAATTTTTCCAGATCCACTTGGGTTGTAGCACTTTTACACATACATTTAGAAGCCAGCAGGAAATCTCTCTAAAATACTTAGAGCACAAAAACCTCCAAGAATATGTTATTGACTTTCTTCAATCAACTAAGGAAAAGAACCGTTAAGTGCTTATTCCAAAGGAGAGGTATCACTGAAGACTAATATGAAACCAACACAAGAATTGTTTGTTTAAAGGTCATTTTCATCTTGTTTTCCCGATGGCGATCAGAAAACAGAGCACTTTACACCCCCAAAATAATTGCAAAGGAAGACAAAGTGCACTTTAGTTTCAATGCTTTGCATGGCAGGGAACAATGTTGTGTTTGGAGAGACACTTTATTATATTAATTCATAGATTATCTTTCTAAGTCATTTGAACCAAATATAGTAGTTCAAGAGTTAAATGTGTCACCATATTTTTTGTGAAGACCTAGTTTTGTTGGTTTAAGAACCAATTATGCTCTGATTTGGTTGTCCCATTAATGTATTTAGTTACCAAACTTCAGTGCCCCACAGATGTTCACACATCTACTATATTCGCCTTAAGAGCGTGACAAGGTGTTTGAATTTTTTCTTTCCCCTTTCCTCCTTGAGTGCTCTAGTATTTCTGTGGACAAGGTCTCTCACAGGAACATGTAAATAAGACATGGGAAAAAAAGGCTGCTATTTGATATGCAAGTGACCAACTAGTACTCTGGGTGCTTTCACAAATTTACAACAAAGGAATTAACTCCCAGCTACATTGTAAAACTGGCCAGATTAGGAGCACAAGAATTGCTAGGCCACAACAGAGCAGTGGTTCAGCTACTCCAGTATCTGATCTTCAACAATGATCAGTACCAGATGCATCACAGAAAGGCACAGAAACACCCCTTCCTCCAAGCACCTGGAAAGGTCCAGGAGTTAGGGCATTAGTCGTGGACTTGTGAGACGTAGGTGTAAGTCTGTACTGTGCTAGACTTCCTGTGTGACTTTAAGTTGCTTACTCTGTGCCTCAGTTTCCCAAGTGGGCAATGGAACACTTCTCTACCTCACCAGGGTGTTGTGAGGCTAAAGAGAGGGATGAATACAAATACTTCGGTCATGGGGGCTATATAAGCACCTAAAATACAAGATAGATCCTTATTGAGGACAATTACATTAATAGGACATGTTTCTTTTTTAAGATGTATCAGACAAAAGCTAGTTTATGTCCTGAAGCATGATTATTTATAGCCCTTCCAAAAATACATTTTATATCCCAGTGTAACTGTGGATGTTCTCGTTATCTGTGGAAGCATCCAACCCTATTCTGAATCCTGCAAAGCTTTACCCACTCAACAGCATCCATTACTTTGTGATGTTCCTTCTTACTTTATCTTCTCTGTAAATGGAACAGTCCCAATCCTTTGGGTCTCCTCTTGTGGAAATCTTTTTTTTTAGGCCTTCTGTCTTTTTGTTACCCTTTACTGAAGCTCTTCTATTTCTGCTGTATCTCTATTGAGCTTGGCTAATCAGAACTGAATACACTATTCCAGCTGAAGACCTGCAGTTTATTTATACAATGGTTATATATTATTTTAGCATTGTTTATTTCTCCATTACTACTTATGAATCCTAGTATTTAGTTTGCTTTTTGATTACCACAGCACACTGACTAGGAGAAACCCCTCAGAGCTGACTATGACCAGATTTTTAACGGTTGCTAAAATTACAGCGACAAGATGCAAAGTCAGGTTTAGAACCGTGCTAGCTAGCATGGTTATCCTAGTCTAGGAACTCCTAAATTGTTATATATAGTGCCTGGTGACAGCTGCCCTTGTTTAAAAGTCACAGGGAGAATTATATTTAAACAGATGCCTCATCACCTCAATGAAAGTATATAGTATGCTGATAAGATATTTAGAAGTTAAAAAACCTTCTCAAACACAGTCCCTCTGAGGTCTCCCCTTCGACGTCTTTATCTGAATACCACAGTTCTTTTCTGTGCATGTGCAGCCGGATTCTCTCCTGTGCCTCTAGGAGGTGCAGTTCCCAACATACAGCCCAAGGAGAAAGGTGAGGAGCAAAGCCACCTTTGCTCTTCCTAGTCTGGGGTACTGCAAGTGACAAACAGCCCTCAACTTATACTAGAGCAGAACTGCAGTAGCCTAGAACCACCCTAGCAGTACGCACTATGGGGATTTCCCTCCTAATACCAGCACACCCCAACATGTCTCCCATGCCACGACTTACAAAGGGGTATATACAAGGCAATAATTAATTAAGCATAAGGTAAATCCTGAAGGGCATCACATTAAGTTTGCCTTTCAGAGAAGTCATTAGAACTTAGAGGCCTAGCTCGCACTGTCTGTGAGTAGATTTCTTTCACAAAATAGTTTCCCTTCAGTGACCCTCAGAGCACTACACGTGGTGTCTAGGATATTTGAAGATGACTCCATATATGGTCCATGACATGGAGGGCCAAAGCCAGAAATAGTCTGCTTTTTCCAATTTACTTAATTATCAGAATTCATATTGCATGCACGCATATTTTTTACCTTAACCTCTCTTAGGAGCAGATGGCTTCCACTGAAGCCAGGCTGCAACCATTTGGTAGCATTTTATCTTCACTTGAACAGCCATCTTAAAAGTATGAAATTCAGGCCCTATCCATGTCTTTCACAAAAATCAGTGCTCTGAAGTTTTTTCTTGCCAAGAATCAGATTTTCATGACTTTTTGTAAAAAAGCAAAACAAACAAAAACAATAATAATAATTTATCATTGTGATGGGGTGCATCACTCACTGCTTGTCTGGTGCCTCCTCATGGTCACTCGTGGGAATGGTTCTCAGGACCAACACCCCCTTTCTGTGGTGGCACATCATCATAAGGTCTCTCTCTAAGGTCTGTAGCTTCTCTCTCATCCCTAGAGCCACAGCATCCTCTTCATTACTCAGCCCTCTGGCTAGGTCACTCAGCATTTCCCCCCCTTCTAGAGTTCAGTTCTCCTAATTCTCTGTCACTCCCAAAGCAACCCAGGCAGTCTTCCAGTTGACTGCCCCACTGGTCCCACTTCCTCAGTAGCAGGTAAGGGAACCTGGACCTGCCCACACTCCAGGTTCCAGTCTTGAGACCTTCAACTTTACAGTTCTGGGCTTTTCCCTCCTAGTCTTTACTGCTCCCTCCCTAAACTGATTCCTACAATCCCTAGTTTCCCTCCTTGCCCTTGATTTACCAGCTCTAAACCCGCCTCTCTGGTAATGACTGTTCTTCCCCAGCAGTAGCCCCTGTTTGTTGCCAGCTTCCTCACTTTATAGGCCCCATCTATTCCTGCACAGCTGAACCAACTTACAATCAATTCCCAGCCTGTGGAGTTAATAGGCTTACCTAGCCATCTTAATCCTTTCCAGTCCTGTGTGGAGTGGACACCCTCTCACAATCAAGTACAGGGCAAAATTTCACCATTCTTAGCAATAAACATATTTTTGCTTCAAAAATTCTCCATTTTCCTCCCTGGGAGAAGGCATAACATTTCCTCAGACAAACATTCACCATTTTCATTGCAAAGCCAGTTTTCCTCCTGCCAAAAGCCTTCTTTTCATTCTTGTAAGAAACAGTGACATTCTCCAATATTTATAAATAAAGAAGCCATGTCTCTAATGATTTATATCTTACATATTTATGTAACTTTATTAAAGTTGAGCAGCTGGTTTCAGCCACTCAAGAAATAATACAATCTCAGCACTGAACAACTTAGCCTGATTCAAAGCCCATTGAAATCAATAGAGAAACTCCCCTGTATAATCTATGTGAACATGGTTTGTCTAACAGGCTAAAATCCATCTGTGACATGCAGGACTGAACTTAAATCTTTTCCAGACTCATATCCAAATCCTGTACTCCTTTCTAAGGCAATAACCCCATATCACTCATTCCCAGAATACATCAGAATGACCATGGGAGAGACAAAATGTGAAACACTTTCTTGGTTCATCTTTCCCCTGTAATGGGGTAGCCTACTCCTTTAAGGGCTGAAGGCCTGGAGCTGGTAAACCCCAGCCAACTAGTCCTACCCACCAGACCCAGGATAGGGCCTGGAGTTTAGTTAGTAGAACTAGCTGGGTACGAGGACCTTCTTCCCCTACAAAGAACAGCAATAAGGTGCAGAGAGAGACAACTAGCATGAAGCTGGAGTGAGATTTCGGTAGAGGCCTGCCAAGGAAGGGTATAGGTGCTGGGAGGGAGTAGGCTCTAGCAGGGAACCCTGAATCTTCAGGGAAAAGGCTCCAGGCAGGGAAGGCTTGGGAGTCCCCCCAGCAGGAAAGACTGGGAGTATGGATTTGAGGAAGCTTTGGGAACTTTACTTTAGGAGTTTGGGGTTTGTAAGTTCAATCCATCCATAAAGCAGGGATTTGCCGATTCTTGGAAGGGTTTGTGTGGAGTTGAGGAATCTGGCAGAGGAGAAACTGAAGCAGGCTGCTTGCAGGCTGCTCTGGAAGAGGCCACACTACCACACCCGTAATAACTACACACAAATATTTCTCTGAATCTGGAGGATGAAAAAAGGTAGATTGAAATCCACATCTGTGAGTCACTCACATAGAAAAATGTGGTAAAAATAAACTTTTCAAGGAAGAAAATTTAATAAGTTTTCAACCTCCTCACCCCCAGAGGTTCCCGCTGCTGCTGCTTCATCATCCTTACAGATTTGGTGTTGAATGTTGATATCCCACTCAAAGGAAACATCTCTGATTCTACAGACTGTGATATGAGGTGGATGATAGGTACACCCAACAAGTAGAGATAGATATTCAAGGTGAAATCCTGGTCTCACTGAAGTCAACTGAGTTTTGTCATTGACTTCAGTGAGACCAGGATGACACCTTGAATCAACGAAGTGTTAATGCTGGGAAAGACAAATAACCTGCATGAAAACAATGGGACAAGTATATTGGAAAGGAAATACTAACGTGAGAATGGCTTCAGCTGGAGAGTAGTGGGCCACAACTCTCCACATGTACCTTCATAAGAGACTATTTCAATCTTTTAAACCAATAGCTTCTTGTTCTACTGAAGCTAATAAATAAATCTGCACCATGGGAGGTGACTCATACTGGCGAGAATGTGGAAAGCAGAGTGCTTTATTCCACATATAGTGACACCAATAAATTATTCAGGAGTTCTCAGGTGAGATTTGTGAACAAGTGAGGCAGATAATAGAATTTAAGTTAATTAATTTCTTAATTTAATTTACTTTGATTTATACAAACAGCACCTCTCTCTAGAGTACTAAGTACTGTTACACAAATTTAACATAAGCAATCACTATAAAATAGTTAAAACTGCAGACTCAATCCATATAAACAAACATATAATCCCCAACTATATAAACAAACAAGACAGACAAAACAATATTAAAGAGAAGAATAGTCTGTCCCTAATGACCCTATAGTTCTGCTTTTGGATTCATTTCTATGGGGGAAAAGGTTCATTTAAACTACATAGTGCCTCATCACATCTTCCAGAGGAAGCTAGATGCTTAAGTGTCAATTACTGGAAATAGAAACCTCTTCCAGACGAATGGCATCTTACTTTTTTTTTTTTTTTTTTAAAGCATGAGATGGCAATGACTGAGTAATTGATAGATCAGCTTAAAATCAGAAAAAATTGTTTGGAAATGTGGCTAGAATTACTGAATTCTTGGATAAAGAACATTCAATAGTCATGAATCAAAAACTCTTGTATTCATCCTTTTAATATTAAGTTTGCCATGTTTGGGTATGTCACAGGGTCCATTCACCAGAGGGGTGTTCTGGGGATTAGTGCCTTCTCAATCTGATGTCCCCTTAAGTTACTTGTTTGTGCACTCCACAGTCTCACTCTGCAACTCAGGACACTCCCTCTCTCTGGCTCGGGCCTTTGGCCAGGTCACTGTGTGTTTCCCCACTTATGGAACATCAAAGTCTCACAGGATAAACCATCCCAATCAATCTTCAGATCTACTGCCCTGACTGTGGCACTTCCCTAGTGGCAGGTAGAGGAACCCAGGCCCACCCGCTACTCCAGGATCCAGTCCAGGGACCCTATGTCCAGCAACTACAGTCTGCTTGCCCCTGTATCCCTGTTGCTATTTGCCTGAACTCCTTCCTACTTCTCTGCTCTATCTTCTGGCTCCCCTCTCTGGGTTTTAAAGCCAAAATTCCCTCCTCCAAGGGAAGAAGGCTAACTCTGTAGCCCAAAACACAACTTGTGTCTCATAGGGAGGGAGTGATTGCAGACTACTTCCCATCACCCTCTTCTGTTCTCAGCTTGCTGACATTATACAGGCTCAACCTTCCCCTGCCCCACTTCATCCTCAACTAGTCTTTCAAGATTTGGCTCTCCCCCAGGTGCAACCTATCAGGTTAATTGATCCAATTTAACCTGCTTTGCCTTCTGTGGAGTGTACACTCAATCATAGGGTATATAACAAAAGGTAAGAGCATCGCCTTCAGGATCCCCATGAGCATTAGTTCTGATTTTCTGACAGTCCCTCTAGAGTGGGTATCAGTTAGATATGTTGATAACAGTACAATGGAGTTCTAGTCCTTCAGTGACAAAAATTAATAAACATTGTGGTAGGACTCAGTGGGATGGCTTTGTCCTAATTGACCTAAATGTCCAGATGTATCTGTGTTTAACCACATCAGCTTTGTATTTTCAGATGCCCTTTTAACTAAATAAAACCATATTAAAACAGAACCAACTGAAATTCTCCAGAATCTTGCATGTATTCTTGTCCTCATCAGCACTTCCTTTATCATACACAACAGCAGAATAGTAAAATCAGCATCCTCTTTTATTGCCACATAGTCATTTATTTACAGTTGAGACCATTTTAAAAGATGGACTTTTTTATTCTTTGTAAGCAAATTAAGTGATCAAAATATTGTACAGGTATTACATTTTCGCTTTAAAAAGAGAGAAGGAAAGGGAACATTTCTCCCACAGTCCTCTACCTTATTTACTCCCCAGAATCACTGAGCATCCCTTGGTACACATATAAACCCACTGAGGCAGGCAGGTTTCAGAGTAACAGCCGTGTTAGTCTGTATTTGCAAAAAGAAAAGGAGTACTTGTGGCACCTTAGAGACTAACCAATTTATTTGAGCATAAGCTTTCGTGAGCTACAGCTCACTTCATCAGATGCATACTGTGGAAAGTGTAGAAGATCTTTTATACACACAAAGCGTGAGAAAACCTGGATTTGTGCTGGAAATGGCCCAACTTGATTATCATACACATTGTAAGGAGAGTGATCACTTTAGATAAGCTATTGCCAGCAGGAGAGTGGGGTGGGGGGAGGTATTTTTTCATGCTTTGTGTGTATAAAAGATCTTCTACACTTTCCACAGTATGCATCCGATAAAGTGAGTAGTAGCTCACGAAAGCTTATGCTTAAATAAATTGGTAGTCTCTAAGGTGCCACAAGTACTCCTTTTCTTGAGGCAGGCAGGCAGCCCATAAAATAACTCTTAATCATGTTGAACAATTCAGGTCACACTATTTCAGTGAGAGTGTTGTCTTCAAGATCCAGCCAACATTGTGAAACTGCTGTATTTTTGAATTGCTTTCCTCTTTTTTTCTTTTAATAGACTGCTATTCCTGTGATAACTCCTTGGAGTCTGACAAACTCTTGCCATGGGCTAAAAGGTATGTTGTAAATAAACAGACATCATCCTTACAACCCTGGCCCAGCTCTAGGGTGTTCATCACCTTGCAGCATCAGGCCAAAGGTTTCCAGGAAACTATTTAGGTTTCCAACACCACTGCAGGCTGGAGAGGTGTGGATTTAGGGATTTCTGGGAACAAGAACATACTCTTTCTTCTAATTCTGCTTGATCCCTGTTAATCCCTTATTTTTATGGTGTCCTCAGCTACCACATTTTGAGTGAGGTAGAGTTTATAAAATCCATACACAACAGCACAGGTGCTTCCCCAAACCTACCTTTGGGAGACCAAATGGGACAAACTCTGATGACTCCTCTTCTGGGTCAGGTTAGAGGTGAAGAAGGCATGTCACACCTTGTAGTGAACTTTCTGGTCTAGCCTGGCTGGATAGCATAGCTCCTGTTAAACTCAGTGCAGCAGAGCAGTCAGAGCAAGAGTTTTACCATGTGGTCACACATTTTATATTTACATTCTTTTTCTTTGACTACTCCATTGAAAAAGAATAGTCGTATCTGGGATAAGATGCTGGCAGCTAAGCCTTCCCCCATAATATGG
The DNA here is from genome assembly GCF_965152235.1 of Eretmochelys imbricata. NCBI lineage: Eukaryota > Metazoa > Chordata > Testudines > Cheloniidae > Eretmochelys > Eretmochelys imbricata. Next base: position 151,087,297 of record NC_135572.1, read on the forward strand.
ATACAGAGGTAGACAAACTTGGGTCACAGCCCAAAGCAGCTACGTCTCCTTCCCCATGCAGATTCATCTCCATCTCCTCCCTTGCATCCCCACCTCCACAAACCAACCTTCTCCCCAGTACTGATTCCAGCACTGACCTCCTCACCAGACTAGAAAATAGCCTTGGCAGAGGACAATGGGGATGGTTTTGGCATCCTGGACAGACTGCTTAAGATGTTTAATCTGTTTAGCAGCAAGGACTAGCACTATTTTTAAGCTTGTTCTTTCATAACAACATGATATTTTTCTCATGTCCTGTGAATGGCTTTTTCATTAAGAGATTCATAGATATTAAGGTCAGAAGGGACCATTATGATCATCTAGTCTGACCTCCTGCACAACGCAGGCCACAGAATCTCACCCACCCCACTCCTGCAATAAACCTCTCACCTATGTCTGAGCTATTGAAGTCCTCAAATCGTGGTTTAAAGACTTCAAGGAGCAGAGAATCCTCCAGCAAGTGAACCATGCCCCATGCTACAGAGGAAGGCAAAAAACCTCCAGGGCCTCTTCCAATCTGCCCTGGAGGAAAATTCCTTCCCGACCCCAAATATGGCGATCAGCTGAATCCTGAGCATGTGGGCAAGATTCACCAGCCAGATACCCAGGAAAGAATTTTCTGTAGTAACTCAGATCCCACCCCATCTAACATCCCATACAAGATTACTTATGTTCTATTTAGAATATGGTATTTGCATACTTAGTGGTGTCATCCAATTCAAAGGTGAAGTGCTGATGTCTACTATAATCTAGTAATATAAAATTTTAAAAAATCATTAAAATTATTTCTTTTATAGACTTATTTTTTAGGTCTGTTCACAATACCACTAATTAGATCTTGGCAAAAATTTTGAACCACAACTTTTTTGGGTAAAAATGCAGATTCAGTGACACGTAAATATTTTCCAAGTTTGTGTTGATTTTGTCAAACCACATTTGCTGGGGGGAAAAAAACTAAAAAAAATTCAAAAGATAAAAACATTTTGTTTTAACATTTTCAAAATGAAACATTTCAATTTGAAATTATATTTTGTTTTGAAGTTTCCTTTAATTTTTTTTAAATGCCCATAATCTAAACATTAAAGTTCAGATTAAACAAAACATTTCCTTGGATCCAAAACAATTTCCCCACCCCCCCGCCCCCAATTTTTTTGGAATTGCCAGCAAACCAAGAAATCCATTATTCACCCAGTTCTACTTCTAATATGAGACATTTTCATAATGATCTGTTGTTTTGTACTACTGCTTAAGTCTTTTTGTTTCCTGCAAGCTCAAGATAGGAGAATAAAAATACCACATAGATTTGTTACCTCTGTATCATTACACTCTGAAGCGAAACTGCCTTACTTGGTTTGGCTTCAGTTTAGCCACTGTCTCAGCTTCCCTCCATCCCAGGGGCCAATCTCCCGCTTACATTCTCCCAACCTTCCCAGGAAGGACTTACTGCCACCCGCAGAATCTTTCAGATCCTTCTTACTATTTTATTAATTCAAACAAAACTTTCAATGTAGCAAACACAAAATCAAAGACCCAGAGTTTTTTTCACTCAGCTCCCCTGCTTCAAGACTAGATACAGGAACCAACCTCCCCCCTCAGCCCTTTATATAAAAAACACCTTACCTCTTCCTCAGGTGGGTCTGATAAATTGAACAGGGCTGTCCCCAAGCCCCCTGGCTCCCTACACGTCACTATACACAGACTGATGCCATTTTGAAGGCTAAAATGATCATGAATGGACATCCATTCTATTCACTTAGAGGTGGGTAAGGGAAGGTGAGGCCCTTCCTTCCTCTGCGTAGTGGAATAGTTGGCCCCTACATTTCTTATGATACCTCCCTCAGAGTTTCAGTTCAGTTGACAGCTCAGACAGTGTGTGGGATGAGAGATGGAAAAAGCCACTCCCCCATGATCCACAGGCAGATGGAAACAGCTGTAAGTATGTATGCAGGCAGGTAGGCAGGTACTTCTTCCCCAGCCTGCCTCATATCTGTTTTAATGATTACACCCTCTCCTAGGATCTGGTTTAATCAAGTATAAAAAAAATAGTTTTGAGCAATTACCCAGGAAATTCCTCCCCTCCTACTAGATCCCTCAGGGCTCCTTCTCACCACAGCAGTCTGTCTGCAACTTACTCTCTCCCCGCATGGGGGCCTCTCAGCTGCCTTAAGACAGGTGGTTAAGGAACCAACTATAGCAAAGAGTCAGCATCTAATTAACCTCTCTTTAGCCAGCTTCCATGCAAACATGATGGTCCATGAGGTAACACTGTCAGACTCTTATAACATTTATCTCCCTTCCTGCATAGAAAGTAATCAGCATTCTCCATGGCACTTCCTCATCCATTCCAGACCTCATGGATGATACTGTGAATCTAGGGATCCATACATGAGGAAGGCATGAAGCTACGGAGATGTGCATACTTTGTTTTATCTGCCAGACACGAGCAGCACATCTGTCTAGGAGTTAGCATAGCTTGAGGCTGCTGTTTTAACTTTTGGACTAGCCTTCTCCGTCATGGGGAAGTCATTTGAAGCAGTTCCCTAGGACACCCTCTTACAGAAGAAAATCTGACTGCTGGATGCTTACATTAACTTCACATTAGAGGAAGAGGGGGGAGACAGGAATGCTATAGCCTTTGTGGAGGCAGATACTTCAAGTTCTACATAAATTCTCAGGTGATCATGTAAGATCTGAGGGCCAAATGTCCTGCTTATTTGGTGGGGAGAGGCAAAGTATATGTATCTGATAGATATTTTTTTCACCAAATCATTCTTCTTATTCTTCTTTATTTCAGCAAGTCATTCCCTGACTTTTCATTCCCTAGAGTCCATTCCTCCTGGATTTTCAATGTGAAGGGTGTGGAAAGTCCACCCTCCCATTAAATATTTGTACCCTTGAGGGAGTGACTGTAGTAAGTTAAGAGAATCCAATGGAAATTTTTCTAGTTTGACACCTGACTTTTCATAAGCCTAACTGCACTGGAAGGTGAACTGAAGCTGTACGAGATCTGGAATCAGAGTAACAGCCGTGTTAGTCTGTATTCGCAAAAAGAAAAGGAGTACTTGTGGCACCTTAGAGACTAACCAATTTATTTGAGCATGAGCTTTCGTGATGAAGTGAGCTGTAGCTCACGAAAGCTCATGCTCAAATAAATTGGTTAGTCTCTAAGGTGCCACAAGTACTCCTTTTCTTTTTGAGATCTGGAATAAAACTGTAAGATGTGTCTTGACGTTTTGCAATTTTGCAATCAATGGAGGAGACATTGGCTAAGCATTTTGGCTCAGCACAAGTTTAAGTGAAAATAGCTGTCTGCCTTTTTAGCATGATTCAGTTCCAAAGGGAATAATTGGTTCTGTGAATTAGAAATGAGCTCTTCATTCACAGATCCCAAAATGAAGTTTAGATTGAAAAAGTTGTTCAAAATAGATGAATTTGTAGACACTACTTTGCACTATAGAATCATCCCATTTAATTAAAACCTCAGTTGTCACTCACTATTTAGTCAGTAACTCTTGGTTACAAGGATGAAATGACAGATGTCACTGCAACCTTTAATTCTGACTCAACTAGACTTTTACCAGTGAAGCCCAGATTCTTGGGAAGGAGCGCATAGCCCAGCCCAAAGGCATCATGGGGCAACTCAAAGGTGGCCTCTGTGCTGCACAATCTTGGGCTGGATGTGGGCTGACCTGATCTCCCAGCATAATTTAGAACAGCCCTTACACTGAAAATACATGAGGCTGACTAGCTGTCTGTGCAAGGACTGTTGGAACCAAACTAACAACCCTTGCAGTTCTTCTTCCCCCACCCAACCCCCTGAGAATCTTTGTTAATTACAGCATTTTCTCTATAGCTAAAGAGACTCAATTTTTCTTTAAATCAGACCCAGAATTCATTGATCATTGGGATCAACAATGGAACTCAGACTCCTTCCGCACCTAAGACTACCAATGTTTGGCCTTATTCTGTTGCCTGTGAATTGGCTACGTGGATAGACTTCCCTATCACCTTTCCCTTATGCAATGTATCTGTCGAGGACTCTTACCCATGTCCTCTCTCTACCTTCCTGAATTCACTATGGAACAACCAGTGCCCACCTTGCAGCAAGAATTAGGTTTCTTTTTAAGGCACAGAACTATCTTCTGCCTTAGCAAACTCCTAAATACTAGTGATTTTCAAAGTAGCTCTCTCGTCCCAACTCTGAAAACTCCACATAATCACAAGCCTCTTATTTTTATCCCCCACCCCCTAAAGTTTTAGTACTTTCTACTAAAAACAAAAGGCTTGATAAATCCCTTACTACTAGCATGCAGGGTTTGCACATTTTCCTTTCACTCATAACTCTCTAGGCTGTTTTTATGTGCTTGCTTCTAACTTCTGGCTTCTCAGATATATTGTTCCTTTATAAAGTTCATCTGGGAAAATCCTCTCCTATCAGGACCCAATCAGTTTTCACATAATCAGACCAAATAGCTGTAGGTTTAATTCATTTCCTAATTATGACTGCTAGCACTTTGTTAGAACAAACTATAACCTTTATAAAAAAACTTGTGATAAAAGCCTTTTTAAAAAAAAAAACCTTGAAAGGTGAAATTGAAGAGAAGGAAAGGGGAATCCAGCAATGGAAGACCAGTATGCATGAATCAACCTATACTTCTCGTATGTGACATATATACACGCTGGCACACAAACAGGGGAGAAAGAGACCTTCATCTCATAATCTGTTCCATCTAATCTAATTCTCTATTTCATGCTCCTTGACTGTATCAAAATACAATCCTTGACCTTTTTCTAAAACTGAATGTCCTTGTTAGCTTTATACATCATGCACATCTGCTCTCAGTTATATCATGCCTGAATATTTTAAAAAAGCCCATCCCAGCTAAGGACTGTATCCAAAGATTAATTTGATTTAATATTCATTTTTGCTGTGTTTTACTTGTTTGCTGCCTGAGTGCTGCCAACTGTAGCTGGTAAGTCCTCTGGGTAACCAACAATCCTATAACAGTGCCAGCATTTAAAAGACTGCTGACAGAAATTGTAGCAGTCTTCAGAAAAAAAATTACACCCACTTTTTATAACTGTGCATATGCGCCATATGATTGGACACATATTAAATGGGCACTTTTTACTCTGGTGTTTGTGTTTATAGCCACCCCTTCACTAGCATGACTGCTTATGCCTCCTGCTCGGTGCTGCCATGACCTACCACACAGTGCCCATCCCTGTGATTCCAGCAATTGTTGGGGTCTCCAGCAGACATTTTAACACTGTGAGGCAGCTCCTTCGGGCACAGTACCACATACACCTCTGAATGCCACCTTCCCAGGTGGTGCCACAGGGCATCCACTCTAAGGCGGTCCTCCCCTCTCCTTATTGGGCAGCCACCGCAGCTGGATGACTGCAGGCATTCCAGAACCTGAAGTGCTGCTGGTCTAGGGCCCTACTACATTTGTTCCTCATGGTAGCAGCAAGTACTGACCAGCAGCACCTACACCCACATAACGGAGTGCATATTACACAGCTATTTCTTCCATTCCCCTCTTATGCCTTCTTATGTTCATTAATATTTCCATTAGCTGCAATAGAAACCAAAAGTGCTTGTTGGTGCATGACATTGTGGAACCAAATGAATGTGCCTAGGAGTAAGGTGACCTCACCCCAGCACCCCTTTCCCTATGCTCCCTCCCCTTAACCACTGCTTCGCTCCCACCTCCAAGGATCCCATGGACTCTTCCACTGGCCCAGCCGCAGATGGTACCCCGCTAATGGCCGCTGAGCCAATCGAGGCCAGGACCTGAGTTACTAGGGGTATCCCTCGCTGATGCGGGGCAGCTGACCTCCTTCCTGGGTGGGGGTCCCACTACTGATTGTCCACCTAATGATGCCGTGGCTGCAACACCCGCCATGGAGCACGAGCCTGGCATCACCAAGGGCCCCCTTCCCACTCGCCAAACCCCAAAGTCCGACCGAGAGATGCCACCGGGCGGTAGTTCAGCTGCCGGGTCCGTCGTCCCCCCCCCGATTCCTACTCTGCCCCTCTCCCTGACCCTGCTCCTGACCCCTGCCATGCCCCTGCCCCTGATGCCACCCCCCCCCGCACCCTTATAAAAAATAAGTAATGCTTATTTATAGGCTCACACAGCGCTCCAAGGTGGCAGGAATGCAGTATTGCAGCTTCCCATGGAAACGAATTGGGACACTCCAAGGTACTAAGCCCTGATCTACACTGCGGGGGCGGGGGGAAATACATCTAAGTTATGCAACTTCAGCTATGTGAATAATGTAGCTGAAGTCAACGTACTTAGATCTACTCACCGCAGTGTCTTCACTATGGTGAGTTGACTGCAGCCGCTCCCCCGTCGACTCTGCCTGTGCCTATCACAGCCGTGGAGTACAGGAATTGATGGGAGAGAGCTCGGGTATCGATTTATTGTGTCTACACTAGACACGATAAATCGACCCCCACTGGATCAATCACTGCCTGCCAATCCAGCAGGTAGTGTAGACATACTCTAAATGAAGTTTGTCTTCTTTCTCTTCGATTTTTCATTTAAATTGTCATGGGCAGTTGGTGTTGGTAGCCCATACTTCCTGCCAGAGAAAACTAAGATGGTGGAGTTGGTTTTAATTATTAAAACCAGCTGTCAGATGGCTGACTGGCAGAAACTAAAAGGAGGTGGAGCCAGTGGCTAACAAAGCTGGTCTTTAGGGGTTATTCAAAGCACTCTGAGCAGAGTCCTTGTTAGGGCTAAAACTTAATGAAACTGAGTCCTCTTGGTGTAAGAAATGATTACCTGAACTCACAAAGTGTTTCACTCATTTTGTGAGTTTTTAAGTAGAAATATATTGTATTTGAGATACAGTGGAATCCTAGTGATCTCATTGTTCCATAAGGAGAGAAAAGAAAGAACTACTACCCATGGTTTCTATGCTACAGCCACAGTGTGACCCAATCATGCCATAACACTAGATCTACAATTTATATTTCTGTTACCAAAGGGGATCAGATCAATACAAAATCCCCACATATTTTCTTCCCCAGAAAGTTTCTTAAAAATATACTTTGGCTATTCTTCAAGGAGAGAAGGGTTCACCTCTCATAAGAACTCATTTACAGATGTTATAGCTATCTAGGTTTATATATGGTGCCCACAACCCTGGCATGTGATGTCCCATTGGGGTCTGGACTGAGTGAAGAGGAGGCATAGCAGACTCTGACTGTCTCACTAACATAGTGCTTTACATCCTCAAAGAAATGAACAAATATTAACAATCAATCTGCACAGCACCACATAAGGTAGATAAACCAATATTATTGTACAGAACGGGTACCTGAAGCACCACATTTAGTAGCAGCTATTCAAATATGATGCCTCAGCTGAACATGGGGTATGAGACAGGAAAGTACCATTCTGAAGAGATGGGTGTCATCCTCAGCTGGCTGGTAATGATTGAGAAGGAGTTAGTTTCAGAACCATGAATCTAGAGACAGGAAAAGGTGCTATGAAGCTTTAGCTGCATACAGAAGCCTGCAGGAGCTGTAAGAAGAGTGCTTTTTCCTTTCTGAAGGGCAAGGAACCTTGGAATGAGTTCATCCTGAGAGAGGGACTCAAGGTCTTCAAAAGGTGTTAGTTCTTTCACTGCTCCAGAAGTCTTTGAAACCCTGGCAGGTGACTAGGACACACTTAAAAGAGACACAAGTGAGCAGAAAAACTGGAATTCACAAGTTCCTAGCTCCTAATCCCATGCTGCTTCTCATGTTTCATGCCTTTTTAATCATCTTTTCCTCTTAATGGATTATTTTCACTCTTGCTAGATAAATACAATTCGAACACAGATTTCAGATATAAGATTACTTTGGCATTGTGTAAGGGGACTATTGCCCCCTTACTAACATTCAGCGGGGGTGTTTTAGTTGCTAGCTCCCAGTACTAAAAAGGGGGAAGGGTTGATGGGGAATCAGGATCCTGAGACTGACAGTCCCCAGGAACAATGGGGAGAGGCCAATGCTCCAGGTCAGCCTGAATGACAGGCTGGGCAGGCTAATCAGGGAGTCAGGAGGCCAGGGAGGCCCCGTCCACCGTGTGAGCTGGATTTGCCTGGGTCAGACAGAGTGGGGCCGAGCTAATGAGAAAGCAGGAGTACAAGCTAAGCTGGGGAGCAGAGCTGGGCCAGATCCAGAGGGACCAGAAAAGCAGCCCATGAAGCAGGTCAGTGCTGGGAGCAGAGTCACAGAAGCAGCCTGCAGAGCAGACCTGTCCTGGGAGCAGAGCTGCAGCAACCAGAGGGGCCAAAGAAGCAGCCCAGGGAGCTGGAGGCAGAGCAGCAGCAGTGCAGAGACAGAGTGGTGCAGCTGAGGCTGGAGCAGTCCGGAGCTGGGTGCAGTGAGCAGCTGGGGAGAGTGAGGGGGACCCTGGGCAGCGGGCCCAGCACAGGGAGACGCCTAAGCCAAGAGGCTCTGCAGGCCAGGCTTGGATCGTAACCCCAACAGGGCGGGGGCGACACTGGGAAGAAGGGTCCTGCCACCTAGAGCGTGAGAGCGTGTGGCCACCACCAGAGCGAGTGTCCAACCAGCAGCATCCCTGCAGCACAGCCAGGGCCTGAGAAGAAGGCCTGGGACTCAAAAGGAACAGACTGTGAACTGCCCTGACATTGCAGAGACACTGTTTGTGATGTTCCCTGCCACAGAGCGGGTTGATGTGTTTCCTTTAACCTTTCCCATGTTTCCTTATTCTTTTTAAAATTAATTGTTGATTAAATAACTTGCATTTGCTTTAACTTGTATGTAACGGTCAGTGGGTCAGAGAAGTGCCCAGTGCAGAGAGAGTACCCCAGAGTGGGGACACCCTAGCCCCTGTCCTAGGTGACCACAGCAGGGTTGGGGGTCGAGCCCCCCAGGAATCCTGGGCCCAGCCTTGTTGGGGTTACAAGGACTCTGCCAGACAGGAGAGTGGAAGGGGAGTCCTCGAGGGCAGGGAGGCCACTGGGTAAAGGAAGTGGGAGCAAGGACTCAGATCCTTTCGCTAGCCCACTTCACCGGGGTAGTGCAGAAGCCAGGAAAGTTCCCCACAATAGCGGGACTATTCCCCCGCTTACAATTGCACTTCTTGATAATAATTTATTTCAATTTTAGTGACAAAAAGAGTAATTTAATTTGCAGTCAGAGAGATCTGGAACTTTTCTCCCATTTGGCCTGCAGCCATGCCACCTGGGGTTGTGATCTCAAACTAAGAAGTCACATGCTGGATTACTACTTGGAAAACAATTTTTTTGGAAGAGGCATTAATGATATGGAAATTACACTCTTCCTTCCAAGTCACCATTGACCTAATGCCTCAGAAAGGCATAGGGAGCTCTGTGCAATGAGAGGTGCCATGATTCAAATGGACCATTAAGCTGACCATTTGCAGTTATTAAAGATCCCTTGAAATTTTTCACAATGTTTACTTTAGTGCCTGAGCCAAGGTTCCCATTTTCCCAACTCATTTTCACCTGATTCTTCAAGCTGCTCCATGTGGGCAGGTCTCTGGAACAGTTTGCAGAATCAGGGCCTTGGTTGCACTTGGAAAAGTTCTTGTTTATTTCTCATGCCTAAAACTTTTTTGTGGCATTGCTACTGGTGCAGAATATCTGTGACCCAGAGGTGGCTGCATTAATTTATTTTTACTTATTTTTTAAATGTCTATGATACATTAAAATGCACATATCAATAGTTCTGGGTACTTCTGATGTACATTACAAATGGTTATTCTGGTACACACAAGAATCACTTCAGTAGCCTCCCCAACTCTCTCCCTCTCAGTGCACTTTGGGATTTTTTTTCAGAATGAGCAGCATTATCCAAACACATAGTTAGGAATTATGTGCATCTGTGGAATCATTTTTTGACTCTTTCAATCAATAGGCGTGTAGTTTGCAAATAAACAGGATGAGAAAGAAGAGAGGACTGGGAGAGAGGAGGAAGATGACTGACTGACTTCTGATGTCAAACTCTCTTTGGGTAGTGTAGATGCTTAGAAGGGAATTCTTCCACCACCGTAATAAATCTACCTTTCTGAGAGACAGGAACTAGGAATAGAGGAATTCTTCCATCGGACCTAGTGCTGTTTACACTGGGGCTTAGCCTGGCTTAACTACCTCTCTCACAGATGAGAATTTTCACACCTCTGAGTGACCTAGTGGGTCAGCCTAACTTTCTAGTGTAGACCAGCCTTATTTACTGAAGTACTTACTCAACCCTTATCACTGTAGTGCTTGAGGGCCATATTTTCAAACAGTATTTAGGTGTCTAAAGATGCAGATAGAGATCTAGTGAGATTTTCAAAAGCACGCAACTAAGCATGTTAGGCACCTACCTCTCGTTGATTTCAATGATGTGTGGTTGAATGATTATAAAACCCTGATCAAGGACTGAGGGAGGCAAGGTGAAAAAAATGACCCTGTGCTGCCTACATCAAGACAATCATTGCAAAAGCTCCCACATAAAAATGTTTCATGCATTTTCAGTTACATTTTTGTTAGAGCAGTGTGTAATAAATTTTTAGTCAAATATATACTAAACAACATTAGATAAATGCATATTATACACTGTACAAGAAAATATAAAGGATGTTTTGCTTTTTTATATATGTTTCTGCTAATCCAGCACTTCAGATTTTGCTGAGATTGTAAATAAAATAAAACTGGTTTGAGTCTCTTATCTGTAAAATTCTTGGCTTGTGCAGATAACAAGGTACAGCAGAGAGAGGGAGTCAAGAGGGTGCGGTTAGTTTTGCAGTAAATCAGGTACACACACCCCTTCCAACAAGGCAAACTAACAAGTAAAAATCTAAGGCCACAAAACAGACCCAGTAAGAACAACCACGGTAAGATAGGAACCAAGTTGATGGAGCCAGTGGGAGCGAGACAAGAGAATAGATATGTTAGGGACCAGACAGATAAAAGTAAGTATTAATAAAAGAAGTAAAAACGTATTAATTTAGGTTAGTTACTGTGATGTACTGAATGTTTTAAGGAAGGGATTGGAGTTGAATGGATATAGATATGGACAGAGGAGGTAGCTTGGTAAACTGAATCTGTGCAAAGTTACAGAACAGAGATAAAAGGTAAGAGAGCAGAGAAGATACAGGGGAAGAATAGCTAAGTACAGCAGAGACCAGAGATTTAAAAAGAGCAGCCAGTCCCCAAGGAGGGTAATTTGATCATTTACTTTTCTTGCCTTCTCTGTTTTTGCATATATATGTAATTCACAGGGAATAATAGAATTGTCTTAAAAGTGTATACAGTAAAGGCTAAAAGAAACTGTTTATGCCTAACTTGTTGTGGATGTTGTTTCTAACTCAACATTTTGTTTGTGTGATTGATTGTTTTATTTAATAAACTGATTTTTACTACCAAGACATGCTCTAATGACATTTCAAAAACATAATTCAGTGTAAGAAGGGTTATGGCACAATCTCACTGAGAACTATTCTAGAGTGAGGGCTTGTCTACACCTAGAGTTATTCAGGAATAGCTATTGAGTTTTAAAACTCACACCCTACCTTAATCCAAGTAAACTTTCAAGTGTAGACCAGCCCTGAGGAGAACAATTAAAAAGGAATTATGGCATGAGGGGGAGAAAGGGAGAGTGACAACCATCTAATTTATTTCAAAACCTCAGCTGAGCAAACATCACCACACCACCCACCTATTCAAAGGGCAGGAGAGGGCAGGACTGTCTTCTTGCTGACTATTTTCATTTGACACTCAGTGGTAGGAAGAATTTAAGTATTATTTTTTCCTTAGCCAGGCCATTTTTCATAGTTTCTAGTACCAGCCAATTTAAATGTTGGGCCAGCTCCTCCGCTGATGCACATAAATGTAGCTCCACTGATGTCAGAGCTGATTTACATCAGCTAGGGATCTGGCCCATGTCTTTAAACCCAATGGAATGTCACCAGAGATGAACATGGTCCCTTATTTTTTGGCTTTCTATGCAGTTCAGTTGGATGCATCTCTCCATATGTATTTCAGAGATGAAGTCCCTACTGAGATCCAGATTCTGCTATGCTTACTGACCCCCTATAGTACTCGCCACAGAGTACCTTACTTCATGGCTTGGCCTAATGAAATCAGTGGGACTATTCATGGAGTCATCTGCTACTGAATTAGAGTAGGGATATCAATATCCGGCACTTAGTGTTTTGCCTTTTCAGCAGCTAAAGTGCACAGCTTCAAAAGACCATCTCAGAGACGGTTTATTAGGGTTACCTCATTTGATGCCTCATCTATACAGGCAAAAGAATTCAGTCCCACCGGATGAGTGAGGTTCCTAAACTATAGCTGATTTAACCAGAAGTGCAGTACATATTCCACCTCATAACTTTGTAAAATAGAATTGTCACCTCAGCAGATGTTCCCAAGGAGAATATGGTTGGCTCCATTGTGCCATTTCTCAGAGCCCATTATTACAGGCTGTTCTGTATCCTTTTCCTCACTCTGGAAAAAGCCACACTGTTACAATGAAAAATATTATTCAAGCAGTTCATTATTTTGTTAAACAGATATTCTATCATAATGTTTTTTTAAAAAAAATATTGGAAGTACCCTCACTTACTGCAAGATATAACTTGAGCATATACAAAAAAGAGATGACTCTATGAATTAAAAAACCTAGGAACACAATCTCCATAAGGAAGAGTTACAAAACCCATTGCCTTGGGCATTTAAATTACAGTAGTTTAAACCAGATGTGCCAAACCTGTGGGAAAAATGCAGAAATTGGGTTTGTTTATGGCTTAATTGGCTTGAGAGTTGCTTGTTGGCTAGTTTTTGGCTTGTAGCTTGTTGGGCTTGTAGCTTGTTGCTTCTTTTTTTTTTTTTTTATCAGTTCCCAGCAAGCAGGTGCAAGGGGCAGGGAGAGAGTCAGGGGTGCACAGTGGGCCAACTACAGTCTCAGACTATATGCAGGGGAGATCTAGTCACAGAGTGTTGGGGTTCTTAGGGATTGGCCCTGCCAACCCGGTCCCTCCTCAGTTCCTTCTTGCTGGCTACTCCGACTGAGGGGTAGGAGGGTGGGTATTGGAATGGATGTGAACACCACATCTTGAAGAACAAGAGTTACTAGAAGGGGAGTAACTGTTTTTTCTTCTTCGAGTGCTTGTTCATGTCAATTCCAATCAGGTGACTCCCAAGCTCCACCCCAGAGATGGGGTCGGAGTTTAGAAAATGCTGATTGGAGCACCGCTTTGCCGAATGCTGCATCACCTCTGACATATTGAGTGATAGCATAGTGAGAGATAAACATATGCACCGAGGACCACGTTGCTGTCCTGCAAATTTCTTGTATCGGGACTTGGGCCAGGAACTCCACTAATGAGGCCTTTGCCATCGTGGAATGTGCCATAAGTGCTCGGCTGGGATCTTGGCCAGCTCGTAGCATGTGCAGATGCAAGATGTGATCCAGGAAGACGTTCTCTGAGATGAGACCAGGAGTCCTTTCATCTGGTCTGCCACCGTTATGAACAGCTGGTTCGATTTCCTGAACGGCTTAGTGCGCTCGATGTACAATGCTAGCGCTCGCCAAATGTCCAATCTAAGGGAAGGACTTGCTGAGCAAGCAACCGCAGTTCCAACGACTGTCACTGGTGGTAAGAAGGAACTCAGAGGCCAGGTCGGCAGGGTCATATATTGAGCTCCATGAAGGCGCCACTCCAGGGGGCTCCACAGCCAATCTGAAGGGAGCTGCTAAGGGAAAACTTTCCAATGACTGCACGCTGCGCGTATACACCTGATTGGAATTGACATGAACAAGCACTTGAATAAGAACTATCAGTTATCCTGTATTTTCCATTGTGTATTTTCAAATATGTATGATATATTCCACAACTGCTGTGGCCATGGCATTTTTAGCCGAATTATTTGGATTCTGGAATTTACCTCTCTCTGGGTCTGACACAACGTGGATTTTCCCACATGACAGGGTGGGACTGTAGTTAAGAGTTTTAGTTTTGGTCAGATGTGAGGGATTAGACACCAGCAGTATGTCAGATATATTGAGTTTTTCTCTACATGATTTTTGAAGTGTATATTGTCACAGTTCTTGGGCAGCTGATGGGTGCCTCCTATTGGGAGGGGACTGAAAATTCCTAGAGTGCTCCCCCCCAGCTCTCGTTGGCCTACATAGAGGTCTCTATGATACAAATTGTGTTCAATAATCCTTTTGGGTTGATGAGGATGGGGCTCTTAGCACCCACTCCCCTAAATCCTTTTGCCTGTTCTCAGATTCCCTAACCCTGAAAGGGGTAGAGGGTAGTGGCATCAACCACCTAAATGGCCTGCTGAGCCTATCTTACCCAACCACTATGCTAGTATCATTGTTTCCTTGTAGGCACAGTGGTGGCTGGTAAATGATCTGCCTCCAGGAGTCTCTTTTGGGAGCTATAGAGCCACCATCTCCAAGAGCTGCCAAGCAACCACTGGGAACTTCCTGTTTTAAACTCCTTATTCCACTTATTTGACAGGGCTGCAGAGGTGGGGACAACCTTTGCCCACAACAGCTCTCTAACCTTTCCATCACCAGTGCAGGGTTTATATGCCCCATCTAGACCAATCCTCTTTGGAACCCCCTTTTAGGTAGTTGAAAGCAACTATCAAATCTCCCTTCATTCTTCTCTTCTACAAACTAAACAATCCCTGTTCCCTCAGCCTCTCCTCATAAGTCATGTGTTCCAGTCCCCTAATAATTTTTGTTGCCCTCTGCTGGATGCTTTCCAATTTTTCCACATCCTTCTTGTAGTGTGGGGCCCAAAACTGGACACAGTACTCCAGATGAGGCCTCACCAATGTCGAATAGAGGGGAACGATCACGTCCCTTGATCTGCTGGCAATGCCCCTACTTATATATCCCAAAATGCCGTTAGCCTTCTTGGCAACAAGGGCACACTGTTGACTCATATCCAGCTTCTCATCCACTGTAACCCCTAGGTCCTTTTCTGCAGAACTGCTGCCTAGCCACTCGGTCCCTAGTCTGTAGCAGTGCATGGATTCTTCCATCCTAAGTGCAGGACGCTGCACTTGTCTTTGTTGAACCTCATCAGATTTCTTTTCGCCCAATCCTCTAATATGTCTAGGGCCCTCTGTATCCTATCCCTACCCTCCAGTGTATCTACCGCTCCTCCCAGTTTAGTGTCATCTGCAAACTTGCTGAGGGTACAATCAAATAAATAGTCCCGAACCACTTCTTTCTCCACAGAGGGATGGTCACCTCCTCCCCATGCTGTGCTGCCCAGTGCAGTAGTCTGGGAGCTGACCTTATTTGTGAAGACAGTGGCAATAGCAAGTCTCTGTTATTCCAATCACATCATAATTCCTTGACTGTGTTGGGACTTCCAGTTCTCCCTGCTTGTTTCCCAGGCTTCTTGCATTTTTGTATAGGCTTTCTCAGTATGAGGCAGGAGCCCTCCCATCTTTCGCTGTCCTGCTCATGCTTCCTCCCGGTATCCCACTTCCCCACTTACCTTAAGGCTTTGGTCTCCTTCCCCTGGTGAACCTAGTTTAAAGCCCTCCTCACTAGGATAGCCAGCCTGCTTGCGAAGATGCTCTTCCCTCTCTTCGTTAGGTGGAGCCCGTCTCTGCCTAGCACTCCTTCTTGGAACACCATCCCATGGTCAAAGAATCCAAAGCCTTCTCTCCGACACCACCTGCATAGCTATTCGTTGAATAGGAACATGTTCATAAATGAAGATAAAGAAACCGGAAAGACAGATATATGCCAACTGCTATAGAATTGTCAGTTATAGATTTTAAAATATTTACTGGGATAAAAAGGTTAATTAATTGGAAATTAGCGATTGGCACACTGTGCATATAAACACTAGCAAAAGTTATAAAAGTAGTGTTAATGAGACAAACAACAACAAAGTCCTTAAGAGCCCTAAAGATTATTATCTCTTTAAATTGTTCAAAAAGATGGTTGTGTGTTCAGTTTCCAGTACAAATGTACTCAGGCAATTATCATGCAGTATGAAACCCAGAGCCTTGACTCAACTGTGTAACAATCACCTTGAGTAACAGTTACTCACATTAGAAGCCCCACTGAAGCCACTGGCTTGAGAACCATATACGATGTAACCATATACGATGTAAATCAAGTCTGCAGAACCAGGCCATATAGAGGTACAAAAAACATTAAAATGCAAAATCATGTAAAATGGACAGTTTGAAGGATTTAAAGGTCACTTTTCTTAAGGGAGACTATTTGGTAAAAATAGATTTTAAAAAATGTTCTTCCAAGTGCCCTAGTGAATCAACCTCACAGAAAATATACAAGGGTTCATTGGGGAAAACTAACTTCACCAATGGAAGGCCATGATTTTTGGTCCTTTCATAATTCCAAGGACATTTACAATGTTAGAGAGACCATTAGTGTCTTTACTAAGAAGTTTAGGAGTAAGATTAATATACTTAGACAATATCTTAATAAGTGTGAAGCCACAAGAGAGTCTCTTTATTCATATTCAGCCTGTTCAGCATTTACTCTCTGCCCTCGAGTTTAATGTGAATTTATAGAAGTCACTTCTGCCCCTGGTACAACATTAAGGTTTTAGCTTTTATTGTATGGAAATTATATTAAATGAAATGGAAATGTGTTTAGAAAAGGAACCAATATGGTTAAAATCGGACTTAACTTTGGAACAAAAGAGTTACAGATACAATTAGGTGCAGGGGTATCCAAGGATCATTCTCTGATGAAGCATTGTATGTTTCGAGGTCACAGTGACCACAAGAATTTCTGATTCAGGTTCTATCTACTAAACAAATCTTAAACAACTTAAGCTGCACAACCCAAGCCATTAAACAAAAATGAATATTTAAAACTATCAAAGCATGTGAGTTATCATCATCACTTATTATTTTATTGTGCCATAAAGCAGGCTAAGCACCTTACAGATAAACCCTGCTCTCAACAGCTTATAGTATAAGATGAACAGTAAAATAAAGGTTTCAAAGATCAGACTGGAGGACAGCATGACTGGGATCATGCAATTCAGCATTATGTACATCCTGAACAAGACACAGTATTTCAACTCAGTGAATTTTGGTGATGGCAAAAGAAGTTTATTGGGGAAAGAGGCTGGGGATTATTTTTGCCTTCTCTATACCATTCATTATTTTATAGACAGCTATATATCTTCCTATTTATCGCCTCTCTTGCCATGGCTCGATTGTGGACAGCCAGAACTAGGAGTCAGAGCTATAGTCACGAGCAAGGAGTCAAGAGTCAGCTGGGTTGGGATCCTGGAAGGTCAGAAGCTGGAGATAAACTGGAGATCAGAATCACAAGTCAGGAACCAGTCAGGCCAGGTCAGGACACCAGGAGGTAGAGGCAGGAAACAAACTGAACCACAAGTCAAATGCCAGAAGTCAAGCAGGGTCAGAATGCCAGGGATCAAGCCAGGGAAGCAGGATCAGGCAGTTGGCATCAGGAGCAGGAAGTACAAGGCACACAGTCGAAAACAGAGTGGAACCTAGTCCAGACAGGTTTCAGAGTAGCAGCCGTGTTAGTCTGTATTCGCAAAAAGAAAAGGAGTACTTGTAGCACCTTAGAGACTAACCAATTTATTTGAGCATAAGCTTTTGTGAGCTACAGCTCACTTCATCGGATGCATACTGTGGAAAGTACAGAAGATGTTTTTATACACACAGACCATGAAAAAATGGGTGTTTATCACTACAAAAGGTTTTCTCTCCCCCCACCCCACTCTCCTGCTGGTAATAGCTTATGTAAAGTGATTACTCTCCTTACAATGTGTATGATAATCAAGGTGAGCCATTTCCAGCACAAATCCAGGTTTTCTCCCCCACCTCCCCAAACCCACTCTCCTGTTGGTAATAGCTTATCTAAAGTGATCACTCAGTCCAGACAGCTTCCCATTCCTGCTGCTGGCTTACGTAGGGCCCACCTGGCCAATCAGCTGCTTTGGGACTCCTCCATTAGGAGCTCAGGGGAGAAGCCTCACATTGGGAGTGGGCTTCATGGGTATTAGGTAAGGTATTGCTAGCAGACTGCCAGGTGGAGGGTTGACATGCGGCTGCTCCCATGAACCTTGCAGGCCCATGCTCAAGACTTGTGGGTCATGACATCTCTAAATTATCAAGCTTCAGTTTTTCTAATCTCTCTTCATATGGAAGTCCACCCCCCTCCCAATCCAATCATTTGTTGTCAGTTTCAGCACCTCTTCTGTTTTTGCTCTGTCTTTTTGTGCTAGGGTGACCAGAACAGAACACAGAATACTTACCAGACAAGAAAACTCCAATGATTTATACGAATACATTATAATATGTTCAATATGATTTTCCATTACATTCTTTATACTACCTAATATTTACCAAATACATACTACACTGAGCTCTCCTATACTAAACTGACCAAAGCTACAATAAAATAACAGTAAGCAGCTCAGCTAAGGAATGATCTAACTTGAAGACATGAAGGTGAGGTTCAGTTTCCTCTCTGAGGTGGTAACAAAGGAAATGAGGCAGTTGGGTTGGCCTTTTTTATATAGACAATGGTGGTGACGACATCACCCTCACATGAAATCTCTCCTACAGTCCCCAGTGGACATGGCTTCTCAAGGCAGTTCTGCAACTTGACCCCCCTGGGTACCCCATACTATAAACAGGAATGCAAAGAAGCCCTTGAAGAAGAACTAGTTTTCTTCAGACTATTATTGATAAATCACAGCGGTTTAAAAGAAGCAGATTGCTGAAAAGGTTTTGGACAAGGCAATTGTTGCCATTACAGACAAAGCCTGGCTCCTTTCCATTTGGGTTTTCAAATCCTTTTGCTGAGTTCCAAAATTATGTGTTTGTTGGATATACATGTAAATATTAATCCTTTGTGAGAGGTCTAAAAGGAGTTGCTATTTCTAGCTATACATTTTTCAGGGGGTATATTGCTTTCTGATCCCTTTAAAGATCATCCTTCTAATCCAAAATCACAAGGTCAGTGTCACAGGGTCGCCGCAGGCTTTCTCCTTCTTGAGCCTGCGCCCTGTGTTTAGGCTGGTTTAATAAAGAATCTTCCACCCCTTCTTTTGCTGGATCACCCAAGTGTCTTTATTTACAGTGTTCGTGCAGTTCCCAGATCCCCCAGCAGCTAGTGCCCCACAGACCCTCCCCAGGGTGTCCTGGCTTTTGAGGCTTCCTTCTTTGGTAAGGAGACAACAATACCACCCTCCTGTCTCCTCCCCAGCTAGCCTCCCCACTGAGGTTTGCCCAGGGCTTTTATAGCCCTCTCGTGCCTCAGCCCAGCTGTCACTACTTAGCTCAGCATGTTCCTCTGAGCCAGCTCTCTTTAGGGCTTGCAGCTGGGCTCCTTGCTGAGTACCTGCATCTCTATATCTGGCCTCCTGGCCAGAGAACAGGCTGCAGCCAGCATTTTGGCAGGGCCTTAAAGGGGTTTACCCCTGCCCTGCCACAGTCAGACATAATTATACACTTGACCCTTTGCATCTATCTAAATTTGCCCAGGCACAACAGAATAAATTCATACAATTTTCTTGCAAATTCAGACAGTAACTCTACTATACGCCACCCACTCTACGTTCATTTTGTGCATACTGCAAAGAAGTGGTGATTCTAAATACAGCATTCACGTCTAGTACTGTGTGGGACTAAGTATGCATTCCCCAGATTTTAGTCATAAATATTTGAGGAAAAGTATCCCACACTTTTAATGTTAGTTTTATATATCTAAGACTTACTTATATAAAAAATTAGTTGTTCTCTCCTTTGCCAAGCTTATGCTCAGTGCAGCAACTGGTAGGGGTGTCAGGCAGTTGGATATAGCTTCTTGATTCTCAGGGTGGCTTTGCACTGGTCTGTGCCCTGCTGTAGGTTAGAGCAATGTGGTGACTGCTCTAGCTTATGCCACCTGGCTGTAGTTCTTAAGGGCCATACTCCCATCCTTCCCATCTTTGACAGGCTAAGTATGCCAATTCTATGCAAGCTGAGGGCTCCCCAACACTGTGGGAGTTCTCAGCTAGCCACATTCAGCTTCTTTAGAGCCCCTCTGAGCAAGAGAGTTGCAATGTGACAGAGAATTATATCCAATAATCTTTAATGTTATTCTGCTTTAAGGGCCTAATTGATAGGTGTGTTGCATTGACTTTAATGGCAGTAGAGGATATTCAAAAGCTTGTGGTAGACACTAAGCATCTTGCAGGATCATGTTCTAAATATGCACACACATTATTATACTGGATTCTACTCCTGGTTCTGCCACTGGCTTACTGTGTGACCTTGGGCAAATCAGTTCACTGCTCTGTGCCTTGGTTTCCCCCTCTGTCAAAGGAGATAATGATAGTCCCACATGACATTCTGATAAGTAAGTCGGAGAAATACAGGCTCAGCAGAACTACCATTAAGTGGATACATAATTGGTTAAACAACCACAAACAAAGAGTAACTATTAGTGGAATGATGTTGGATTGGAGGGGGGTCTCAAGTGGGGTTCCACACGGATCTGTTCTGGGTCCGGTGTTGTTTTATCATCTTTATTAGTGACCTTGGATAGGATAGGCATATTAGTGTAATTTTCATCTAGCTAGCACCTTAGTACCCCATGCCACAAACACACCTTCACTTGCACTGCAGATATACCCTGAAAATGTGATGGTAGTGTGTGTGGTAGGCATACCTGTGCCCTCTTTAATCCACCTAGAATGGGTAACAATAGCAGTATCTATGTGGTGGCATGGGCTTCAGTGCAGGAAAGCAACCAGAGTACATACCCAGAGTCCCTGGAGGGCTTGAGTTTGGTTTGCTAGCCTGTACTGAAGTCTATGTCACTACTTTTACACAGTTACCATTACCTGTGCTAGCTAGAATAATATTAGCACACGTATACCTATCATGCTACATTCACACCCTCATTTGCAGTATAGATATACCCTATAACTCTACAGAAACTAATGGTATTGTCCCCAATTATATCAAGCAGAATTTGGTCCATAGACCCGATTGTTAACTCAATCTATAAACAGTCTTTCCTCTCAATTTAGAATAAATTTCAGATGTCATTGGTGTTCCCCCGGGAAAAGTGACACAATCATCTCTGGAGGATTTACTATATAATCACCTGTCTTATGTCAGAAAGTTTCTGCAAAGAGACTGTCTCTCTCTCTTCCTCTCCCTCTGTCTCTCACACATGCAATCCTCTTGAGGTGCTGTCAAATTCTCTCCAAACCTGCAAACAAAAATGATATGAGATAGTTTATTGGGGATTTTTCTCTCGGGCTAGCAGGGAAACGAAACTTTTCCCTGAAGAAGGGAAATGATAATGATGAATGTTCATTAGAAAAATAAAATTGGCCTTTTTTGCATTCTTGATTAACTTTTATGGTTCTGCTCTTTCATCTGTTTTTTTTTTCTCCTAATGTTAATTTACTAAGATTATAATCAGGCTTTAAAAACAGATTAATAAAAACCAGCATACCCAAACTATGCTGTAATTTGCAATATTGGCATTGTTGTAGATCACGTCATTTCTGTTAATGATGAATGCTTCTTGAGAGTATTTCCGCAAAATATAGCTACTAAAATGGTTCTTAACTGGATTCAAGGGCTCCCAAGTTTAGACTCATTCATATCAGTGAACCATAGAGAAAATAAAACTGCAGAGGATATGAAATCTTGTTATCAGCACAAATCAGATAGATTTCCTGGGATTACCTTTTATGTTCTTTCCTTTATGATACTTCTCAGGAACCTTATTTTTGATCTATTATCTCATGCTTCTAACCATTTGTTGCAAGGGCTCATGAATTCATGGATTAATATTCTGAAATATTCCAGCCTAGACATATTAACATCTAAATCACTTTCCTTGATCAGTAATACTATACTCATGCCCCCATTAAAGTTTTGGATTAAGAAACCATTATCTCTGCTATGAGATAGTTTGGATCAAGAATTTGTCATAAATGGTATCAGTGCTCATCTAATGAGACTAGTGTTCATTTGGCTTCATGTATATCCAGGCTTTAAATGGCTTTATCTCCCACAGTGGCTGAATAAGCAATGGAGATGGTTTATTCCTGCCAGAGCAGGCCTCTGCTCCCACAGGAGATTAATTGATAGGAAAGGTCACATTAGTCTTCCTCCATGGCTAGCAATACTTGGCAGCAGCTCCACTCTCCCACAGAATGGCCATGGTTAGCCCCTTCTCTTCCAGAGAGGGAAGCAAACAGTGGCAGCAGAGCCGTAGCCAGAGCAACATGGGGCATGACTTTTAGAACAGTGTAATGCTGCTACTAACTAGTATGGTTTTATTTAAAGAGAATAGTCTGACTATTAGGGCAAAGACAATGCTTAGACATGGAAGAAGGTAGGAGAATAAAGGGGAACTGTTTGTAGGTTGTGTGTTTGGGATATATGTGCACACACTCTGTGATGGTTGCACTAGCACCACAATAGTCAAGGTTGTGACCGAATTTTTCTTTTAATGTGTTGCCTTAGATCAGTTTACAGTGTAAATTACAGCAGTCGCTAATAAGAGGTTTTTATTGAGTTTGAGATTGGAGGCACACAAATAAAAACATTAAAGACTTTACTTAAAATCCAATAAACCCAAGTATAAGCATAATTATACAAAAACAGATACATATAACGAGACATTCCCTTGACTGTGCATACTTACAGCATTATGGAAACTGGTAATAGCAAAGACAGAAGAAACGGTAACTGGAAATCATCTCAAGATGGCTTGTTCATATTCAGACTTCCACCATTTGGTCATCCCTGGTGACCCAACTAGGGGTTAGTGTGCTCATATTTTTATACCCTTTTTCCTTATATACCTTGCATATCTAGGACCATATTTGATTTAGGTATCAGTCCCCTGCCCATGTTTATTATTCCAGGGAACCATAATTTAGGTTCTGATTGCTAGCAAAAGCTATTCATGTCATTCATTTCCTCTGTGGTTTCATCATGGTTACCTATATCCAAAAATACCCAAGAAATCTAATATTTAAAGCTCTTGTGTACTTGTTTGTCACAAGCTACGTACTGCAAAATCTTATTGTGACACCCTGGCACCCCAATATTCACCAGTGTCATGCAATTAGAATATGTTTTGTACAAAGTATGCCTTGTGAGGTATCATTCTAAAAGACTTGATCTGCTAGACATTAATATCTCATTGGATTGTATGTGCTATTGTTGTATGTGACGTTATGAAGTTTGACTATGTATGTGTTACTGAAACATATTGTGAGGTTGAAAACACCCACAAGAAGCCTTTCAGGTACAACGGTAAAAAGGCCAAACAATGTTGATGGTTTATTGAGGAAATGCACACAAGCACAAGGATTATCCCAGGAACTGTGTATAATAGAAACCTCTCAGAGATAGCACTACACAGTGGGAACTGTTTGACGCAGGTCACAGCAAAAAAGCTTTCCAACAATTGGGAAGAAAATATAAAAGGAGGACAATGACATCATGATGGTACCTCACTCTTCCTACAACAACACTCCTGAAAACACCTGAGGGGCAAGGACTGAACTGTGGGAAGTGATGGTACCAGGCTGGGGGGATTTTTAGCCTGTGTTTGAAAACCTAGGAAAGCCAAGGCAGCTTGTGCCTTAATAATCTGCCAGCCTGTTTATCACTCAGGGTGAGAATTTGCTAATTCATATCCTACCTATCTAGTGTGTTAAGATCAGTTTGTGGTTTTGTTTATTTAATAGGTAACCTGCTTTGATCTGTTTGCTATCACTTGTAATCACTTAAAATCAAGAAGCTGCTAGAATCAATTAAGACAGGCTAATCAGGGTACCTGGGTTTAAAAAGGAGCTCACTTCAGTTTGTGGTGTGCATGTAAGGACCTGGGAGCAAGAGGCGCTAGGAGCTGAGAGTGAGAACGCATACTGTTGCAGGACTGAGGAGTACAAGCATTATCAGACACCAGAAGGAAGGTCCTATGGTGAGGATAAAGAAGGTGTTTGGAGGAGGCCATGGGGAAGTAGCCCAGGGAGTTGTAGCTGTTGCATAGCTGTTCCATGAGGCACTCTAAATAGCTGCATTCCACAGGGCCCTGGGCTGGAACCCGGAGAGGAGGGCAGGCCCGGTTTTCCCCCAAACCTCCCAAGTCCTGGTCAGACACAGGAGGAGTTGACCTGGACTGTGGGTTCATGAAAATGGCCAAACTGAGGGCTGCTGTGAAGCTCCAACGTGAGCAAATCCACCAATAAGTGCAAGACCCACCAAGGTAGAGGAGGAACTTTGTCACACTGGATGTGTCCCTATCTGTGTGTCCACTGGTGAAAGAGCAAGCTTGGGGAGCTTGGAAACTTATCACAGCACCACAATGTGAAAGGGAGCCCAGGATGGTGGGTCAGACAGGCTCAATGGTACCCGAGTTCCAAGTGGCACCCCGGGGGGAACCCATCACACTTATGACCTCAAGTCAAGCACTTGTACTAAGCTTTTTACCAAGCTTTGCTTAGGACTCAGCCTGTTGCCAAGCCTAAATGCTCATATTGTGTGTCCTCATGCTTACATTTCAGCTATCTTGCACATAAAGTATAAATTGATTTTTATCCTTTCAGGATCAGCTTATGAGTCAGGGTCAGCAAGTGGGACCTTTGTAACCTTCTAGTTCAGTTCAGATTTGAGTATATTTGTCAAAAAAGGGTGAAGTAAATTATTATACTGACCATATCTGAGTTTTCTAACACATGTTGAGGCTTTTAGGTTAAGGATCTGTAAAATTATAAAGTTTCCGGAGGACAGGAAGAAAAAAAATCACATTTTTCAGATTTTTAGACTGGATTGCTCACTTTCCCCCCAGTCCCAAATACCACTATGAAAAATATCAGAAGAGACAGTTAGAGCTGGCTGAAAATTTTGACATTTCAAAAGTTCTCAACCAAAAAAAAGAACAAAGTGTGAATTTTTTCATAAAGAATTGTCTTTTCCCCCAATCATCTGTACCTAGTCATGAAAATACACACAAAAATATTTTGATTAAGCTAATCAGCTGAAAAAATAAAATGCACAGATGCAAAATTAACAATAGCTGACTTTACAAAATGTCAAAGCAATTTGCAGCAGTACAGCAAAAATGACAGTGGGTTCATGGGCCACTTGTAATGTCAACATGAATGTTTCCTCACAGTTTCCTGTCCAATTTCTTAACCTAAAAGCCCACGGGGGTGGTCATTTTCACCAAGTTTAATCTGGCCTTAATTCCATTGAAAATAATGGCAGAGAGCAGCCATGTTTCCTAAAGGAAACCTCACTTCCACTTACAGAGGCAAATGACAGGCATTTTAACCAGTCTTCACTCCTATTAGGAACAATGGGAGTCTGTGGACATTTTTACTGGGAACAACCTCAGATCCACATACAAAAAGAATGAGTGAATTACACTGGATCATTTCTCACTGAGGTAAATTGGGTAATATTATGGGACAAAAAAAACCCCAACAACCCTATTTGGAACAAGCACTCCTCTATATCTTTTTTTCCATGTCTATTAAAAATCACCACATAAAACACTTAATGAAAACCGGTTAAGTCCACTAAGAAAAAGTAATGCCAAACACAGACCACACCCCAGCTCAAGAGTATCTACTGCATATATCACCTTCACACATGGACGTACTCGCTGATACTCATCATTGCACACAATCCATTCCTACAGCAAATCAATCCTAATTAATCACAATGAGAGATAACTCGTGACAGAGAGCAGAATATGAACAAATGTTTGAACTTCTGTATGTAGTTTACATAGTGTTTATAATTAGTAAAATCTATATTGAGTAGGCTGTGGGATTTTTAAATGTCTAACTGTAATTTGATGTTAAAATAAAATGTTAATATAGAATATTGTAGTCATGTATTTTAATCAACATTTAACAATTCTCATTAATTATTATTTGAGTGGATGTAAGAACTCTTCAAATCAAACCTGATTCAGGTACTTGCTCCATTTCTAAAATATTTGGATTTTTACTAAAACACTTTGGCTATTTTACCAAAGGGCCACAGCTATTCCACCCACTCACCCTTCTTTCACCCACCTTCTCCCCCTAAGACTATCAAGCAGTAACATGATAGTGCATAGATCAATGAGTTAGGTCTAAATGCCACTAACAGCCTGCTCCTGATTGGGAAACAGATGCTCCAGCCTTTCTGGAAAGCACTGTTGCCAATTCTCACAAGTCTTGCAATACTTCTTGTTTTGAAAGCCCCCGCAGCTCAAGGAGTCAAGTTAATAGGTGAAAGTGGAGATTCTCATTTTTAACTGAATTTCTAGCCCTCATGATTCTGGTGAAAACCTGAATATAGGAACTGAGTGCATCCTAACGGCTCAGAAACCAAATAGAAAACCTCCAAAATTTGCTTTTTAAAAATCTCACAATTTCTCAATCAATCTCATAATGTTTTGGTGTTTGGGGTTGGCAGTACTGCTACCGAGTGTTTATGAGTAGGAAGCCTGGACTCCTGGGCTATATTGCAATTTGATACTACTTCAGAAGATATTACCTTGGAAGAATCACATAGCTTCTTTGTGTTTCAATTTATCCATGTGTACATGGATACAATACTTACCTACCTCCTTCAGATGTTGGGAGGCTAATTTAAGTGTTTGTAAAACATTTAAACATCTAAGAATAAAGGTTCTACAGAAGTACAAAGTACTGATAAATGAGTAACTATGGAAGACACAGATACTCAATAGACATAGGTACTCAATGGGTGAAGAGTAGCATACTGTTTTGCGAATATAGAGATTACAAAACCCAGAACACCAAGGTTGGGGTGAATAAAAGACTGACTTTAATTCCTGTTTACATAGACACTTGCCTCCTTATTTTATGCCTCCAGTGGATGCTCTAAATATTCCACCTAACACCACACCCCCCTTTCTGAAAAGGGAAGAGTGATAAAATCTTTATCCAAACTTTACATAAAACAACATATAACAGGAATAAAATATCACCACAAAACAAGAATAAATGCCTCATATGACAGACAGGGTAGACTGCCTTAACCTTCAGCTTTGTGCCAGGGATTTATCCTGCCTTTTTAAGACTTTCAGCTACAGTCCTTAAATTATCAAGATCATATATCATTCTCCAGGAATGCAGGAAGTCATCTTTCTCTTATCAGATATCTCTTTGTAGGGAGGGAATCTGGAGAACATGCTGGTTGTTCTGAGTGGATGGATAGATTGTTGTTCACAGGTTCAGTCTCAGTGTGGCAATCAGGTGTATTGGAAGTCCACATGGTGATGCAACATGACACCACCAGTTCTGATAGATGATTCCTGCTGACACCCTACCAGAATAGGATCAAGGTTGTCAAGCTGTTTGGAGTGGCTCACGACCATGAATGCCAACCTCAGTGCGGACTGTCAAGAAGCAGGGCACAAACCCCAAATTAGTTGTGTATTCTATACTTAGATTTCACCAATCAAGTGAACTCCTCAAGCACTATAACAGCCTTAACAACGAGTCACGTGGGCACTCTAGTTTATCTTGCCACCCAGGGAAGCCTGCCTTTTTGAGAGCTGGTCCCTTACACCAAAAATCCCAATAATATTTAGGTTACTTGCAGTCCGAAAGGACTAGTCATTTACCCCAGGTCAGCTGCCCCCAGATCTCTCACAAAAGATAATGCTTGTATCCAAACCTGAAATAAACTAACTAAAGACTGATTAACTAAGAGAAAGAAACAAGAGAGTTAGTGACAAGCTTAAAGTAGATAAACATACTGTAACTCAATTGGGTGTGTCTTAGCTTTCAAAAGATAATAGAAACTTCTATAATAAGCAAACTGTATATGTCTTTTAGGGCTAACCCAAGTTAATCAGCTGGGGACTCCTTCCTTATGCTTAGAAATCATCACCTTAGAGTTCAAGCAGCATAGGGACGCTCCTTCTGGTCAGGAATTTTTAGTCCCTACTCCCAGAGTTCAAACAGATAGGACACATGTGTCGCCTATTCTTAAAGTGTGTGTGGGGGGAGGGGCAATCAACAAAGTCTTTGTCATTTGATGCTTCACAATGACTTGTTTGGTTTTATTAGGTGTTCTCGTGTGTATATTAATGATTCTTTTCTTTTTTTGTGAGTTACAATTACAGAGGTTTGTAATGCAAACACTCAATTTTACTTTATACCAGGGGCTACAGAGTTTATAGGTGAGATCAATACATGCAGCATCCTACAAGTATTTCATTAAATCTAAACACTAAACACATTCTCATCAACTTAACATCTATTTTAACAATGCTAACACCAGATTGTTTTCCAGCTATGCATTTGTTAGTGTTCAGTGAGGCCTGGGGTCTTGGCATGAGCTGGCGTCTGGCCTGCCTGTGTCACAGAGGTGTCCTGGCATATTGTGGGACTGTCCTCTTTTCTTGAGACTTTTTCACCCATATGATCTCCTGGATTCAGTACTCCCAAGGATTTAGTTTTATCACACCTATCAAAGTCCCTCTTCTGATGGATTTTATATTGATCTTCCTTCTTCAGTGGTCTCAGGCAGTCAAACCAACAAGGGTCTAGTTGTGATGGGATGGTTGTGATAAGTGGACCTCAACATTCTTCCCAGCAACAGCCCACAGGGCTGAATCCATTTGCTAGAGGTGTTGAGCAGTATGCCACCAAGGCAAAATGAGGATCTGAGGATTTAGAAAGAAGTTGTTTTATCATCTTTACTCCATGTTCTGCTTCACCATTCCTCTGAGGGAACTATGGGATGGGTGTGAGATGAGTGATACTAAGTATCTGCAAATCTCAACATTCTCAGAAGAACACTGATGGTTGTTGTCAGAGATATCTTGCTCTGGAATCCCAAAACAGACAAACATGGGTTTTATCTTCTCTGCAACTGTACTTGATGTGGTTTTGAGCAATCTGGCAACTTCAATGAATCTTGAAAAATAATCAAGCAAGTTAGGTTGTATTATTCAGACTCACATGATCAATCCTGATTTTCTTTCACATCCTGTCTGGTTGAGCAGATGATAATAACAGTTCCAGTGGGTTGGTTCTCATGTAAGCACAGATATCACATTTCTCCACTCTCTATTGTAGTTGTTTGCTCAGCCTAGGCCACCAAACAGACTATTTAGTTCAGTCCTCACATTTTGTAATGCCTTGATGTTCCTCATATAGTCTGTCAAGGATTTCCCGTTGTACAGATGTAGGGATAACTAGTCTGGACCCCTTCAGCACCTTAGTTTATGGTCTGATGCCTAGAAACTACTCAATACGGTTTCATAGAGGTTTCTGACTTTGTCTGTTGTGACCAGACTTCTTTGCAGCTAGTCATGGCTTGAGTCACAAATTCATCTGCCTTTTGCTTCTTTTTCACTTCTTGCAAGCATTTTTTCTGTGTTTGGTAAAGTTGTACATATGACATCTACCAAACCTTCTATGAGCAGCTCCTCCTGTTTACGCTCTTAAAATGGTGTGTCTGGGAATGGGATCCTGGAGACTATCAGCTGTGGCAAGAGTCTTCCCAAGTACATGAGCAACTGAGAATTGAAACCTGAAGTCTCATTTGGCAAGTGTTGTATCCTAGGTGGTAACTCATCTAGTTGTTTGTTTGTTCTTATCCTAGGAGAGTGACTAGTGATTTGTGTCAGAGTAACAGCCGTGTTAGTCTGTATTCGCAAAAAGAAAAGGAGTACTTGTGGCACCTTAGAGACTAACCAATTTATTTGAGCATGAGCTGTGCAGGAAATGGCCCACCTTGATTATCATGCACACTGTGAAGAGAGTTGTCACTTTGGATGGGCTATTACCAGCAGGAGAGTGAGTTTGTGTGTGGGGGGGTGGAGGGTGAGAAAACCTGGATTTGTGCTGGAAATGGCCCAACTTGATGATCACTTTAGATAAGCTATTACCAGCAGGACAGTGGGGTGGGAGGAGGTATTGTTTCATGATCTCTGTGTGTATATAATGTCTGCTGCAGTTTCCACTGTATGCATCCGATGAAGTGAGCTGTACCTCACGAAAGCTCATGCTCAAATAAATTGGTTAGTCTCTAAGGTGCCACAAGTACTCCTTTTCTTTTAGTGATTTGTGGTCAGTTGCCAAATGACATTTTATACGAACTAGAAAGTTGTTGAATTGTTCACAAGCCCCAGTAGTGGCTAGGGCTTCATTTTTTATTTGTGCACAGTGCTCATAAGGCAAATACTACTAGGCACCACAATGAAGGTGATTGTTCCTGAAGGAAGACTGTCCCTATCCTATAGGATCAGGCATCAGCTGACACTGTGGTGGTTTTATTTGACTCATATAGGGCCAAAACTGGTGAAGTGCTCTGGTCTTGCTATTTTTCTTAATGCCTGACAGTTTAGTTCCCCAATACCAGGAATTTTGTGGACTAGGTATATCTTATAATGGCTTTGACTTTCCCACCAGGTAAGGTAGCAAAGTTCCCAGATGTGTCACCATGCCCACAACTTGATGTACTTCACTGACACTGATGTGTCTTTCATCTGGATAATTGCTTGCACCTCCTCTGGATCTGGTCTGACCCATAGTCCATCAGTGATCTGGCCTAGAAGATTCATTTTGTCTTTTTGAGAATTCACACTTGTCGTTAAGTGTTGGGCCTGTTTTTTTTTAAGTCTTTCCAGAATTACAAAGAAACTTGGTCATGTTGTGTTTTGAGTTGATCAATAGATAAGAATTGGGCAGGGAACACCTTCCAGGAGTTGTCACATTTTCCTCTGGAAGTCCTCAGGAGTAGATAATATGCCAAATGCTAGTCTATGGAAACAAGACCTTCATCACACCTTTTGAAAGGTTATAAGTAGTGCACATTCCTCTGCAAGTGATATCTGCCAAAACCCAGACTGGGCATCCAATTTGGAGAAGACTTTTTCCTGTGCTAAGCTATCCAAGCGTGTGTTAAACACATGGGAGAACACATCAATCTCTACAGCCATTCTCATTGAACTTGGAAAGGTCTACACAGATCCGAACCTTGTAATTAGTATCACGAGTTCACCTGAGCAAGTGGGTGTCTTGCAAGGTGAGTTTGCTCATTTTCAGTAGTCCGACTAATGTCTAACTCAGGATGGCCTGTCTGGGCTTCATACTTCACAAAATAAATCAGACCTCTGTCACTGGCCTAAGCAAAGAGTGCATTTGGAATTAGGCTGTGATCAGGCCTGGCTTCTTGAGATAAGACAATGGGAGGATCATTCCACTCTTCTGCAGGCTTCACCCAAAACTACCATTTGATAGAGCAGTGAACCTTTTTATTTGGCTTGATGGGCCCTGATTAGCCTCTGCCTGCTCCCAGCCCTCCTAGCTGCAGGAGGACTAGTCTCATTATTTCCACCAGCAGCTGAGACTGGGAGGCCGTTCTAGGCAATCGCTGGAGCTCCTAACTCACTGCCCTTCTCTTCTTAAAGGACTGCTTCCTAGGTTGAGGTGCACCAAAGCAGCAGGCTCTCCAGCAGGCAAATGGTCAGTATTCCTCATCACAATCTGGCTTTGGGACCACTACCATGCCACACACCATTCATCTGGAGTGTCTATTCTGGAAATGACACCCATCTGCTCCATTCAGCTGAGCTCTGTTTTTACCCTGGGCAGAAAAGGGAGGGACACTCTTCTTACCTCTTTGCTCTATGCCCTCTAGAGATCTTTGCTCTGTGCCCTCTAGAGATCACTCTAAAGGTTTACAAATGACACCACAGTGAACATGCCACATGTTTACCTGAGAAAACCAGAAGTCAAAACAACCACTACCAAGGCTTGGATGACTCACAGATATTACTGCTCAGTAATATGGAACCCAACATGCACCATCAGTACTGCATTTTCCTGAGCTACAATTTCTCACTGAGCTGAGGGGAGTATTATGTTTCTAAGGAAAACTGTCACAACCTTAACTATGGAGTTACCATCCGGGCTCCATAATTATTTTCTCATTTATTATTACTATTGTTCTGAATACCCAGCATGTACTTTAATGACCACAGCAGAGAGCAAAAGTAATTTTTGAGATGTGCATCCTCTCTTACAATTCACTCCATTTCACTCTTTAACTGGCTATTGATGCTGTGAAATAAACTGCTCTCTGAGTTGAATATCTAAACAGCAACAAGCATCGTTCTATTCAGATGGTGAGCTGAATTTGGAGGTTGCTGAGTTTGATGTTTGGGTTTTTTTAATGCATCATTCAGGCTCCTGCAGGAAACCTAGAATTCCACAGGGAAATGAGACTATGTTGTTTTATCCTTTCTGATTTAAAAACATATGAAAGTTTATCGGGGATGAAAAGACCTTACAATGTCTGTTTGGTTTCAAGATGCAATAGAAAATCTAGCTTGTGACTCAGACTAAATGTCCATGCAAGGAAGTAAAGAGGAGTGATAAGTGAACTTCATTTAGTGTGCTACCCACGCTTGAGTTCAGGTGACTAGGTGTAAGTGAGGCAACTTGCCAACTTATTCCCTCCCAGGAGCAGCTGGGAAGAACCTTATTTCCATTTCTTTTTACTTGCTGGCAGGAATAATTGACCCAGTGCAGGGGGTCAGGGATAGCTTATTGCTGGCACAGGACAGCAGCAAATCACTCCCCCCAGGACCACAGAGGAAGCAGGGAAGAAACTGTGGTCCAGAAGAGTATCTGAGTAGTGATGCTTCCCACGGCTAGTCCTATGGAGGAGCAGTTTACAGATGACCCCTTATTCAGAGCTGTGACTAAACTGACAAGCTAGCTCTAAATAATAAAGTATTATTTCACCATTATCTGATAATTTCCTCACTTTAGTTAAGGACTCTTAAAAGAAAAAGAAACGGGGCCTGTTCCTGCTGCCATGGAACTTAATGGCAAGATTTCCTTTAATGGGAAAGGGAGTTGGATCAGATTGATAGAAAGGTCAAGAGAGGGTGGGATAAAAATATAGAGGGGAAGGACAAGTAGAAATACGAAGCCAGTCCTAGATGCAAACTTGCTCCCTTATCCTAGGTTATGAGCATTTCATTTGACGGAACCGGGGATGACACATATTGTGGATATGCCATTGTTCTAATCCTAGGTACTAGTTCAGGACCATCTGGATTTCTGACCTCAATCAGGCTGAGTTAATGCTGTAAAATAGTAAGTGATATTTTAATATTCACTCATCTTTTATTTAATGTTACATGACCCTTTTCTTTTAAGAGACAAAGCTAACAGAGGGGGCAAGGGAACAGGATTACATGCTTCCCAAAGACCAAGGAAAGGAAGCAAAGAAAATGGAAATTAGGAGATGAGAGAAAAAGTGATCCCAGAAGGAGAATGAACTATATAGATTTTTATGAAAGTTCCTCTCTAATTAGCCAATTAATTTTTAATATGTTTAAGGAGGCAATCTTTACAATTGTAATAGCTGCTACACATTATAATAAGAATTTAAAAACATTGTGCAATACTTATATCCTTCTTCTCCTTACAGTGACATATAGCTGTTAACTCAGGAATTTCACCTCTTTAAACGTTGCTATCTGGGCCTCCAGTTTGGATACAGATGTTGAGTACTCCAGAGCTTGCGGGGGGAGGGTTACAAAGGAGTGTTCTTGGGCAATTTTTTTAATCCATCTCATAACAGAGATAAGGAACAAATGGGAAATCTTCCGGGGCTGTGAAATAAACTTATCCCTCATGGAGATACTCAGCCTCCAGCCCAGACTGGGCATGGAGAATAAAATTTTAGGCAAATATACACAAAGTGAAACAAATAAGCGAGGTTTGGAGATAAAGGGAAATAGGTGGGGATTAAAAAACCTCAACAAAGAGGGAAACTAGGAATTGATTTTTAAAAGCCTTATGTTGCATTTCCCCCACTGCTCCCCCTCCTCCCCCCTTTTTAAATTGTTTTCTATTTTAAACTCATATGGGCAAATGCCTGCCTTTGAACATATCTGTAAAAGAGCCATTCACATCCATGGTGTTACCCAAACAACAGCAATACTGAGCATGGCCACCTGGAAAGGAAACAAAGTCAAGGCTAAAGGCCTGCACCATATGGTCCATGCTAGGAGCAGCGTTTTAAAAAAGTAAATTAAGAGCAAGCAACCTAAAGCTGCCCAAGGCAATAAAAAATGTTCTTCTTTTCCTCTCCACACATGAGAGCACAGCCATTAGTAGTGATACTGTGGATTCAACTCCTGAGGGGATATTGCACTTGCAGAATGGACTGGTTTTCTATTGACATATGAAATCTACTTGAGCTCATTTTTATTTGAGTTAATGTAGATAACATGTCCATGGCAGAGTCTTATCCTAATAGATAATGTCTTTTCTGAATAGGATTTCTGTTCTTTTTGGGGGTGGGGGGGGTTGATATTTCTATTGAGAACAAATACAACTCTTTGATCACTTCTGATTCACCTCTGCTCAGGTAAATTATTTACCCTAATGAGACACAGTGCTTTTGTCCCAATACCATTACGAACTCATGCAATCTATATGCATGTCTGAACCAATATTATCAGCTGCTTTACACCATCTCTTTGATTAGCATAACAGGAATCCTTCACCACAGAAATGGTTGCTGTGATTAAATCTGTCTGCTGTAGATGGGGCATCCACGAGCAATAAATGCAGATGCTTTTACTGCATTTTATGAAACATCACTTTTTTTAAATGTACCCCTTCCCCGCTCTCTAACAGTGAAATCCAGATCCTATTTGTGGTCAGTGGAAAGACTCCCACTGAGTTCAATGAGCTTTGGATCAGTCCCTAAGTGCATTTAGAGTTAATGAGTTGCTATGTGAATTTTATGCTGCTATGTGTACAAATAATTTTTTCTTGACCTCTTTTCCTCCATGCACTTTTAATGCAAAGAAGATTGTATGGTCTATTGAGGGTGGTGGGGAAGTGAGTTTGTTTTGTTTTTGTTGAGTTTGTATGTGCATGTGCAAAGAGAGGATTTGTGTAGCTCACTTATTTTCCACTAGCTTCTCCCCCTTTATACCCTTTGGTAACAGAGAATCTCTCCAAGGTGGATCCCAAATTGTAGGGAGTGTTACCCACCTGTAGTAATCTAAATAAGATGGGATCATTGTGCTACTGATTTGTCTCATTATTGTGATAAAATGTGGCTATAAGGAAGGGCAAAATTAAACCCTGAGGATACACAAAACAAGTGAAAAATCTGTATTAATATACTCTGTTTATTACTCCATCTGGTGGTGAATATTTGAATAACAAAGCAGCTCACATTGTGATGGATGAATTATATATCCCTTTTGATAATAAAAGGCAATGGAGAATGAATCTAGCCAGTGTTTCCAATTTCAGCTGGTCCAAAATTGTGCTCTAGTGGGGTAATTCAGTTGTGACATCACTGATTTGGGCACCAATAAACTTGACATTCTAGACAGAATGATGAAAGGATGTGTGTACTGTCATTAAATCTGTAGCAGGAAATCAGATAGGATGGAGTGGGGAAGTTTCTAGGCAGAACTCTACAATGAAGTGGAGAAGGGCAGGGTAGCTTCAGGAATAATACTGTTTTCCTCATTCTAATAAAATTTCTCAGTATTAAAAGAAAGTGACACTTTCTGCAACTCTCTACCATTTCCACAGAACAGGTGAGAAGAAGTTTAACATCCTCACCAGAGGTGGAGTGAATCCAGGGGAGGCGACATTCTGAGTCTTGGCCCACAACAACAGAAAGGTTAATCCTTTCCTTCTTGTGGCTAAGTTACAACTTGATAGAAATTTATGCAGAAGTAGATGGCTAGAGTATGAGCATTTCACCACTGAAGATCTGGGTTTAAATCACACATGAAAAAGAAGTTTAGTGGCAAACTCCCAGACACTTATAGCTATTTTTATGTGTAGCAAAACTTTCTGATTGGCATTTTCTTCTCAGAGGTTCAATAGTAGATGTGTTGCAGGTCAAAACGTAATTGTGCAAGGAAACGTATGCAGATTTGCCCACACAATGTCTGGTTCAAATCAGTTATTTTAAATCTCCCACAATCACAAGCACTACATTCACTCATGGATGAAAGGCACCATCCAGCACAATGAGTAAGACCGAACATTTTGGCCAAAGCAATTAGTTTTAAATCCTACCTAAAAGACTCAGCAGATTTTCAGACCTATTATTTTACCAAAATCATTAGGGCCAAATCCCTGCTTGCCCAGAGATCAATGACCAGATTCCATTGATTTCAATGGGCTGGGATTTGGCCCTTAATATAGAGCCAACAGAGCCACGTTTTCTAAGATCTCATGCACCCTACCCCATCGTCCCCCACTCCCCATACACAGAGTGAATTTCAATTAACACAAATTACCTGACTCGAGAAGGCAAAAGTTGACCCTCTGGGGATTGGAACACAGTCTAAATACTCCACACCTCAGAGGTGGCAATATCTGCAACTTTCATAAGGAACTCCTGAGTAGCCCCTTGGGAGAACTCCACTATTGACACACATTGTAACTATAAGAGTTCACATTTGATTTTCCTCCACCTGCTCCTGTGGTAGGGACTGGTTGTTAGATGGCAGTTAGCTTGGTTGCCGTTTGGGAGATTCCCATGTTAAATATTTTTCACCTAGTTTTTCCCACATAGGAGTCAACTGTTGAATTTCTGATATTCTTTACTTTCTCTTGATTGGATGATTTATAAATGCACCCAATTACTAAAGTGTCGGCTGTGTTAAAAAGCGGGGGGGGGGGGAACAGTTTCACGCAACACATGACTTTTAAAAACAAAAAAAGCCCTCAAATAAAGCTTCTGCAACTGGAGCCAATACCTTCTAGCCCAAAAAGTCTGGGAAAAGGGATAGGCCTTGTTCTATTCCTTTATATAACAAACCAAGTGCAGCAGGTAAGTAAATTCCAGAATTAACTTGAATGCCTCATTTCATCTTAGCTTTGGTGGCAAACGTTAGGAGAAAGGCAAATTTCTCTGATAGCTAGGGGTCAAGTCAAGTACATTCTTTACAAAACATGTACATTTTAACTGAAACTGGGGAAGCAAACAGCAACCAATACATTTGTCATATGCCCTCTGCAGCCAGCATCACCAAGTAGTTCCACCTCAAGGTTTCAAAGGCCTGGGTAACCATGGCAAGCTCCAGATCTGGAAAGAGTGATCCCAACCATCTTGTCAGTCAGATAAAAGGCACTCATGGTCACCAACATTACCTATATTAACCAGAGCATTAATATATCTCCTGCGGTCTCAACATGTCTGATACTGGTTTCAGTCATCATTTAGCACTTTTTATCAG
The DNA here is from genome assembly GCF_965152235.1 of Eretmochelys imbricata. Taxonomy (NCBI): domain Eukaryota; kingdom Metazoa; phylum Chordata; order Testudines; family Cheloniidae; genus Eretmochelys; species Eretmochelys imbricata. Next base: position 151,124,609 of record NC_135572.1, read on the forward strand.
AAATGCAGGGAAGAAGTACACCAAACAGAAATAGAGCAGTACACAGTTATCTAAGCTCTCAAGCTGGCTGCACATGCTGCTGGGTATAGTTTATTTATTCAGTTAATTCCTATTTGTGTTTTATGCTTTTGCCATCTATGTTGTGAAAACAACAGAAAAAGGGGGGGAGGAATTAACTCAGGCTGACAGGCCAGAAGTTTGTTGCAAAGACAAGATTAGGTCTTAGACTTGTAGAACAAGAGAATATTACATGTTTTGTCATAGTTGAGCTCAGTGAGCAGAGAATACTTACAAGGTGCAGGGTTTAAGTATGGCAGATGGACACAAACTAGCAGTCATCAAGAATGAAGAGGCTATTTAAAAGTAAAGGTGTGTACAGCTTCTGGAAAGGAACTTTCCCCCTCATCAGGGATTGGAAACGCTAATCTTATTTACATTTCTCATAGAAGCAACACACATCTCTCACACTCTCAACCCTAACTCTCCAGCTAGTCTCACTCTCTCACAGAAGTCTGCAGCTGTGCTATACAGATAAATATTATAGGATTCTATGGATTTTAACTAGGTCATTGCCCACACAGGTAATTTCCGCCCACTCTACATTGGGAACTCTTTGTAGAAGCAGCTATCAGAGTAGTAAACTCCACATCCAATGTCTGGTATACTCTGATTGTTACAACTCTCAGGCTCTTTCTATGAAAGAGTGCTGTTCATTTGTCTGCTTGGTCAGTGGTGACCTCTCTTTTCTATAAAATAACACAAATAAAGGCAAGATAATGAGCAGAGGGAGAGTAAAATCAGGTAAAACTTGGTGCACTGTATAGGATGTTAGGAAGTCACTGATGCTGTAAGATATAACTTGGCTAATTACAGGCTATAATTTAAGACCTCTTGTGTAGAGCTGCTTAGGAATTTCAGTGGAACACGCTAATTTGTCACAATCAAAACTTTTCACCTAAACATACCAGGTTAGATGAATAGGTTTCTCAGGTCCAGGGTGGAATTTCTGTTCAAAACCAGAGAGAGCACATGCCCAGGATTGCCAACAGCCTGGGGGTTAGGACATTTGGGAGACCCATGTTGATGTTGTTGGTCTGACCTGAGGAGAATAGGGACTTGAACCTGGTAAATTCCACCAAGCTATTGGCTATTGTGGGATCTGATTCCCCCATTTTCTGTCCTCAAAGGTCTCAGCTTTGTCGTGATGTAGAACAGGAAAAAGTTGATATGGTGAAAATTTTCCTGGGACAGCTCTACTGATGTCACATACAAGAAATCCCAAACATGACTTCTGCAAACAAAAAAACCCACCATGTCAAAATACACATGAGAAAGGTGTTAGAAAAGCATATTTTATTCTCATTTCTCATCATGGTTCTATATAGATGTACGCATAATGCTGGCATTAAAGGTAATATGGTTTCTTCTAAAAATTATATTCGCATTTAAATATGCTATGTCAGAGTTAAAAATGTATGCCTCAACTGATGTTATTTTATATATATAACATTTCCAGGCACTCATACTAATGCGTGCTGCAATAAAAATGAACCCTGTGCTGCTCTAAATTCTCTCTAAAGCACTGTTACTTGGAGCGCTAGAAGACAGTGGCTTTAAGTCATGTTCATTTTAACATCAGTGCTATTCTACATTCTTCTCTTTTAAAAGAGGAATGCATTTTAAAAGAAATACTTTCAACTGCTAGCTAGAGATGAGCAAATGGTCCATATTAAAATTCTGTCAGTTTGGTGATCATACCTTTAACTGAGAGCTGAGTTTGCTCCGATAACTTCGTTCAAGAGACTTCAGTGCCATTCTTGGGGACACTAATAAGGTCAGGAACCTGAAGCATGGTAACAAGGAATGGAGTATTTGGATTATGATGAGCCTTTACCATGGTGTTATTTCTCTTGGCAGCTGTTCGAGGGGGGAGGAATTAACAAAGTTCTGTGCAGTGGAGGCGGCTAACCCTATTCAGTAGATCACAGATTGGAAGTGGCGGGGCTCACCGAGACAAGAAGTCACAGGGCAACACTGTCATCTCCATCAACAATATCACATAGTGTCATTGGCAGCACAACTGCAATATAACCCGATGCAGCAGGGAAAATAGGGAAATGGAAAAGAAAAAAAGAGCAGAAATATAGGATAGAGAAAACCCTCATAATCAAATGCAGATGAGAATTCCTGGTTGCATCTTTTCCCCACACCATAATGTAATCAGATTTATTTTGTCTCATTCCAGCTTTTCTATGTTAGGGGGAAATATAATATGACATTTACAGAGAGAAACAACAGGGCAAAAACATCATTTCATCTTCCCACAAAAGAAGCCATTTTACATTATTTCTTCCCAGTTAGGAAGTATGTATTTTGCTTGTATTTAGTACTACCTTTAAATGTGTCTCCTAGTTCAGGATTAACTACTATGCATGATGTAGATTAGCTTTTAGAGCAGGATCACAAACCCTGTGGGTTTAGGAAGCACAACTTTTGATACTACTAGATTTTGTTACAAAATGTTCCCATCAAAATCCTTGAAGAAAATGCTAGCTGGGAGGATACATCTTCTGGCAATTAATAAGTATCTGAATGGTTACCACATAAAACATATGAATTACGAGTGAAAACAGGAGCAGCATAAGGCTTAAGGACAAAACATAATCTTTGTTCAATTTAATATCTGAAGTTAGAATATTTTAAGGCACAGAAGCAGGGTGCAATTCTTGTAAATAAAAGCACCATTGCCACCAGCAATCATATTCCTTCTTGGTGATCTGCTGCTCCATGTTTGATCATTCTCTCTCTCTCCCTCACACACACACGCATACTTTCACAAAGCACTACATCTCACTACACTGTATGCCCTTAATTGTAGTCTGCTGTATATTTTTTCTTTTAATAAGAGAAATAAAAAAACAAAACAAAACTCTCTGCCTCTGCAAATACTGAACCAAATCCTTTCTCAGTTTTAACTCTGGCAAACTTCCACTTAGTAAATACGTCAGAATTTCACCTACAGCATAGCCCAAGTATACCTCAACTGCTCATTCATGTTCCCACCCACACCAACCAACCAAGAATTTAAAAAGTTAGTGCCTATTAATGGTTTAGTTTTGCAATGCACAGGAGGCTTTAGAACTGCAGGTGTTACTCCAGTTGCTACAATAAACATTTAGATATGTTTAAGTGGCTCCCCATCAGAATTTTACCTCTACAGATTGCAAGTTTCTCCCTACAAGAGAAATGCATTATAGTCTGTACAATGTGTAGTTCTGGTCCCCAGTTTTTTTCATGCTCTTATCAGAGAGTCTCTTTTTCATATTATGAGCCTATTTTAAACTAATTCAAAGATTACCAAAGATGTCCAGGCATAATGGACATTTCATCAATGTCTAGGAGATGTTACCAAGAGAATTAGTGAAGGACTATGGAGAGTCTCTGAGCAGAGAAGCAAGCTGTCTGTAGAAGTGACTGCTTCTGTGAGAGAATCCAAATATCCTGTCTGGCCTCTAATATTCAGATTACAAATGATTTGGGACTACTCACTGCCTGGGTCCTTTCCACAACCTTTTATTATCTGGCTCTCATTTCCTCTTTTCCACTTGCCTGTACAGTCTGTTCCATCTCCATACCTTCTCTCCTATCCTTCAATACTATTCTGGTTCCCAGTTCACCCAGTCCTGATCCTCCAACATCACCTCCTCCCCACACTTCTTCTCACTGCCTTTTGGTGTTGTCTTTGTTGGTTGGTTGGTTGTTTTTAGTTTCCCCCACCCCTCTTCCAAACATACTATACCAGAGCGTGTTATATTTTGAAAAGAAATATCCCAGGACCTGTGGGTCATTTGATAAGAAGCTGAAAAGTGTGCAAGGAACTGAGAGTAGCACTGGGGAATGAAAAGGGGGTAAGGGTGAATGGTAAACCAGTGTTGGGTTTACGAGGGATAGGAAGGGAGCTGTTGAACAGACTCCCAACAGGAGACTGGGGCAGGACCCTATATGTCAGGCTCAATGCATGCGCTTCAGGTGGACATGGAGAGTGAACAAGAGTAGAACATGTGTTCTTTTTAATTGTCCTTAAGTAATTTTCTATAATCCAAAGCAGAAGCAGAAGATGTAAGACACTTTCTTTATGCAAAGGCAGAAAAGTAAATTGGGAAAATGTTATGGGAACAATGTAGAATGCAGGACTGGTACATCTGATGGTTAAAAAAACATACCAAGCCTAAAAAACTACCATTCCTCTCTTAGGTGAGCAAACACAATAAAGAAAGCCTAGCTAACTTAATTCAGGTGCATTTCCATAGCACATTGCTGGCTCAAATAGAGAGCTTTGTATGAACGAGGAATGCAGCATGCTTGATCTCTGGATTATTAACTGAATTGCTGAATTCACTAATATTGCAAGATTTGATATTTTTGTAGTAATACTGATGCTGTCTGGGCTCCCTCTGGTGGCAAATTTTATTTATGAAGGTTCTGTGGGTTCCTTTTGTTTTTCTTCCTCTCCAGTCCCTTTGTAGTCTTGTAAATACAGGTTGTTGCTTTTCTTCTAGGTTTGCTACGGTTTGAGTGTTCAAAATCTGTGGACTTTTGTTTTCAATAAACTTCAACTTTGGAGGTGCGGCTGACAGCAGTGCTAAAGTAACCAGTGCTGCAGTTCTAATAAGTTAATAAATGTCTACATTTCAGCTTGCTAATGATTGTCCGCCGTTCAGGAAGCAGGTAATGCACAATTACTGCCAGTTTGCCAGCTCCCTGAACAGCGGACAATCATTATGAAGCTGAAATGAAGGCATCTCTTAGTGTATTAGAACTAAGCGTTGGTTACTATAGGACTGTCGCTTTCCTTTCATAAAATAGTAATCAAAAATATGTCTGCTATTTACAAAGCATTTTTTTCATCTTGGTTTGGTGACTAAAAACAAGGCAAAGCAAGTTTCTGGGGAATAACATTTATATTTTTGTATCTTTGAAGTACATCATTATTTTCTTTTTCATTTCAAATATGCAGTTATTCTCCATATAAATTAAACATTTAAGAGTTTCTATCTTTAATCATTTATCATCCACTGTTCTGACATGACTAAGTGCATTCTTATGATACAATGGGATCTTGGGTTTGCTGCTTTTGCTTTAAAAAACAAAGCAAAACACATGGTTTCATTCTCATGCTTACCACTTGCAAGCCTTCCATTTCCTTCTTTTCTGTCCAAATTCGAAGTCTCAGAAAAAATGTAGTGCCCAGGAAACTGAGGGACTTTCCCATACCAGGCAAAGTTGTTCTTTCAGCTCTTCCAAGACACTTAAGTCCCAATGACTCTGCTGGATGAGGTGCACTACTGCCATCCTGACCGTCTCCAATGGATTGACCTCAATAAATTCTGCAGGGTTTTTTTTGGTGCTGTAGACTGTTGGAGATGAGCAGGAGACCATCACTAACCTTCCTATTCCAGCCTTCCAGAGCTGCCTCTGATTTTTCCAAGGAAGTGACTAGAAACAATTGGTAACAAAATACAAAATAATGGTTTCATTAGTTTTGTCAAAAGTCAGACAATTTAAGGTTAAACTAAAAAGGCAGTTTTCAGAATAAAAAGCTGTTTCCTGGTAAAAATATCAGGATTTTGTCCTTCATCAGAATTTGCTCGTGTGAGGGATCATAGGCCTCAAACTCACAGGTCTGTAGGTCCCCCGGCTGTGACCACCACCCAGCAGCTCACCTGAACCATTAAAGCTCTAGCTTGCCAAGGGCCCCACACACAAAACTCCTGACTGGGGAGATGTCCAGCCCCACTGATTGGCTGGGATTCACTACTTAAACCAGAAAGAGGGACAAGAAGTTGTCTGAGCAACTAGGTGAATCCTTGGCTAGTTGCTACTATGGACCCTGCTTACATGCCTGGACTCCTGAATCCTGCCTTCCCACCTGTTCCTGTCCTCCTTATTTCAGACCCCTCTCTGTTCCCAGTCCCTGTTTTTCTGCCTCACTCCAACTCCCTGAGCCATGCCCTACCCTTACCCCTGATGCTGGCCCTGGCTTTGGCTCTGGCCTTTGGCTTGGCACCTCACTCTGGATCCAGTTCCAGGTTCCTGACTAACTATTAGGCCTGACTGCCCACCCGCCAGTCCCTGCAGCTAGTTTTCTCAAAAATATCTGGATTAGTGTAAGAACATTTCATAACTGCAGGGGTTGTCAAACTGGGGATCATGACCCCTCAGGGGATCACGAGGTTATTACATGGGGGTCACAAGCTCTTATCCTCCACCTCCAAATCCCCACTTTACCGCCAGCATTTATAATGGTGTTAAATATTAAAAAAATGTTTTTAATTTATAAGGGGGGGGGGTTGCACTGAGAGGCTTGCTGTGTGAAAGGGGTCACCAATACAAAAGTTTGAGAACCATGGCATAAGTGACATGGTTTGCTTTGAGACCTTTGTTTGGAAAGGCACTTACGCACACATTTGAGTGTATCCATATACCAGTAAGCACTTAAGCAAGTATTTGACTTTAAATCTGTTCCTGAGTCTGAATGACTCCAATGGGATTTAAGCATGTGCTTAAGCATTTCCCTGAATAGGGGTGGTTTCTTGACTAAGGGTCTGAGTTACTTTCATCTAGGTCTGCAGTAGATCCAGGTCACCCATGCCTAACTCATTGGTTTTCATGAGATTTAAAAAAACATTTTCTATTAAGGACTATACACCACCAGTGTGATGTGTTGTGTTTTTAAAGTTGCAGTGTAATGAATATTTATGTGCTGTATTCTAAATATTTTTAATTAAAAATGTTGTAACATGACTGAGTAAGAATGTAACAAAGAATATGAATCATTGGGCTCTCATTGTTTTAATAAATTTTCAAACCCAAAAAGGAACTGCAGAGAGAGACTAAAATGCAGATTTAAACGTATTACAAAATGTTCACTTGCAAAACACAAAAGAATATCTTTTCAGACCAACAACCACAGCTTTTTATGGGTCAGGTTAACCCCCACAAGGCCTAGACCTGAAACCTTTGTCCCTACAAGTAACAGTAGTGAAGTCCATCAAACCTATCTGCATGAATAAAGATGTGTGGAATTGACCCCCTAGCCTATTCCCTTGCTTCTTTTTTGGGTAGACTTGGAATCCAGATATGTAAGTCAACGAGGGGTACTACGTCTGCTGATTTTCATGCCAGAACTGTGGACAAGCAGTGAACCAGTACAGATAAAAATAAAAGTATTGAACAAAACTGGAACCTAACAAAGCTTTTTAGATTTGAAAAGGTTTGGTTAATGTTGAAAACGCAAAATACCTATCTTTGCTTTTCCTGGTTTTCACTGGGACTAGAAATTAAAGTGCCAAAATATACAAGCCCATCCCTATGAGATTTCTAGCCCAAATTTTTGCAGAATCTTGGATGATCAGATAAGCGTCCAAATGTTTGACTGAATATCTGAATATTTGAGGGTCTCCTCTAGTCAAATCACAGAAAGTTCTTTCTACTCTCAGCTTTCAGCTTTGAGCTATAACAATGTGAGGAAACAAACTGATAGTTATTCTTATGCATGCACCAAGACATCTTTTTAATAGGCTTTTAAATATCTAATTATATTTGCAGATGATCACCTTCCCAGGTGAACTATTGAGAAGCCATACTCTGTCATTTTGTTGGAAGATATTAGCCTTGTATTTTTTTCTGCAACACCCATGGGCTGATTGATTTGTAATATTGATAGTCATAGAGAAAGAAAATGATGTGGCTGAAGTTGGGAAAGAGGAAGGAGTTGTAGAAACCAATTTGCAGCAGTAGCTACCCCAGCATTACATACCATCAGGAGAGGGTTTCTCAAATTGTATTATGATCAGACCATTTTAAAATAATCTTTTCTTTTTAAGCACCTCTCCTCCCAGACATGGACCCATTCACAAATCCATGGCCTTCTTGAAGCAAGTGTAGTACTTGCTTGTATACAGTTAATGTCACTGTGATGAATGTGGTCATATTGTTTTATTCCAATACACATCACATTTCCCTCTGTGTAGGGCATTGCTATGCACGGATTGTAAAGAACAGGAGAAATGAGGTGTTTGTCATGTAATGGCCTGGGGTAATATGTATGGGTCACTAAGGACTGGCTGGGACCCTACTGAGACAATGAAACACCAATGACTGAACAGTTAACACCTATCAATGAGAAGGTCCCAGCAGGGCTGAGTGGCACACACATGAGTTCAGGAGGAAAACAATGGAGGGAGGTGACAGGAGACAGTAAGAAGTAGGATCAGAAAGACATGGGAGATCTTCTGGAATGAATTTTAAAAAAAAGTGGGGTGAGGGGGACGGACCAAAGTGGTTTCTACAGCAGCATGGCTCAAAGTCACCTGGCGTTGGCCAATATGGATTATGTCTTAACCTTCGCTTCTCTATGCTAACCTAAGGACTTCCTGTTGCCGTGTTCCAGTTGACTAATAAACCTTACTCTGTTTTGAAAGGCTGCTAGGATCACTGCAAATACTTGCTGAAGTGCTTTGATCCATGCAGTGGGGAAAAGTCTCCAAACAGAGGTCTAGTTCAGTTGGACTTTTTGGGCAGAGCTCACCTGTTGAAAGAGTTTTGGAGCTGGAGGCTGAGTCTTAGAAGCCTACCCTGGTGGAAGAGTGGGACCTCTTTGGATCTAGCACACTGACGGGGTGCTGTTTAAAAGCTGGGACACAACAACAGTCCTGTAGACTTGTCACAACCATTACAATCACATTTTTCCCCCAAAAGGGGATCCCACTATCTTTTTCCTTTACATTCCGTAGCCCATCAGTTCATTCCAATCTCTTCCAAGCCTCAGCACCTCTTCTCTGTCAGATTTCTTTCTTCTTCCCTTCCCACTCCCAATATATGGTCTCTGCCCAGTCTCCATCTGTCTTTCCCTGCTTAACGCCCCAGAGCCTCCTCTAAAAATCCCTTACTGAAGCAGCCCTCAGTTTTGAACCTGTTGGAGGGTTTGCTGTTGCAATGCTTTGGCCATTGTACTATTTGTTTTTGCCACTGAACTCCCCATCCTCTTCTTGGTTGTAATGGCCTGAGAGTGGACTGCTAGTCTTACTTCTTCTCTATATCTGCTTTTACTGGTGTCCATTTTCTTCACTATCACTGCACACCTGTAGAAGCAGCTGTAAAGGAAGAGAAACCAATATCACCAGGTTCCAATTTCGGGTGCATCAACTTTTCAATAGCCAGTTTGAGACACCATTGGTTTGTTTAATAGGAATGCTGAGAACCCACAATGCCAACTGAAGTGAACAAGAGCTGTGTTGCTCAGCACCCCTGAAAACATGAGTTCTAATAGGTCTCTACTTGATTGTTAAAACACCTAAAATTAAAGGCTGTTTTTGAGGCCTATAATGGCCAGCAGCAGGTCTGTGACCACCACTGGTACTTTGAGAAGCACAGTGTAAGAAACACTGCTTTGATATTGGATGTGTAACTGGTGTGAGAACCATGAACCTCTAGGACTGAAACCATGAGAGAACACTATCCCTACCATATACTGCAGAAAGGGTACTGCCCTGCGTTAAAAATGTGCTTTAAAATATTTAAAAATCACTGAAGAAAGCAATTTCAGCCCTGGGCCCCTAGTTAACAATTTTAGTGTTACATGATCTGAATGATACAGAGACTGAGAAGACATTGTGAGCCTAAAAGTGTGTAATTCAGAACTATCACTTAACCTTATCTGCACTTTTACTATTTTGCTTATCTTTCATTTTTTGTAAATTTGCCATCTGAGAAATTAAATACATCAAACAGTTGGGCTTTTCGTATTGAATGCCCTGAGCAAGAATGCATGTCCATCATAACACTCCTTTCTCAGAACTATTTGTACAAGCTAGACACAAATTTGGACAGGCTTTTCATTTCACTGCACCACAGGCTTCCAACCAAGCATTTCCATTCATCATACATTTTCCTTTGTGTCCTATTAATGTCTAACGTTTTCATCTTGTCTAGTCAACTGCCACAGGCTTCAATATAGATGAAGCTCAGGCTCAAATATAAACATGATATAACAAGAAACTTAATGTGACAGAAAAATAACTGCCACAGTTTCTGCTGTCTTCACATCTAGGTTTCTGCAACATCCAGCAAATTGCACTGGACAAACATCCTCTCACTGCTTTCCCATGTTGCCCTCTTTAAGTGGATCCAACTCCCATTGAACCAGAATGGAACCAAAGGTTAACTCAGTGGGCATTGCTCCCATGTAAGGAAAGGTAACATGCTTTATCTAATATCAGTGGGAACTGTCCAGTCACAAAACAGCCTGAATGGGTGGCTGATACAGTTACAGTGAATCAAAACAATGGGTTCACTGCTCTTGACTGTATAAATAATAATGTATTATATAGAAAAAGTTTTTTTCATGTGACAGATAGGAGCCAAATGACCAGTAAGAGATGGAGAATCATGCCCTTCACGCAGTGGCAACCATGAAGGGGGCTATGAGCTTGTGCATGCTCAAGAATGAGAACTTTGGAGTGGAGTAGTACTTCCCCCCAAAAGCTACAAGTAACTGGAGGTCACTTCCCTCCCAATTTCCTGCTTCATATGCATTAGCAACGTAACTAAAAAAAAAGAGAGAGAAAGGTAACCTGCACACAGCGAAAAGCAGTGGGTTGTTATCCATCAGACTTTTTTTACTAAATGTTTGAATTACTTTTGTAACATCAGCAATTTGTACACAAGTATCAGGCAGGCACATGATAGGCAAAGCAGATGTGCTGACCTCTGCTCATAAAATCTGTTTGACAGTTTGGTTACACTTTTCCAGTCATCTTTAAACTAAAGAACATCAGTTACCCACCCATCTCTTTGAAAGAGCTCCAAACCCACTTTGAGACAGAGTAGTAGTATCATTAGCTCAGAATGGGTCGCAAACTTATATAAAATGTGAGGCAAAACAAATGCTTGAGAGATAAATGGGATTATACAACATTGTTTGTTTCCAAAATATTAAGACTTTTCTTTCCACACAAACACTGATAATTAGAAACAGGGTTTTAGAAGAGCGTAGTAGGAATCATGCCTTTATCAGTTTTCCTCTTCTCAGACTTAAATTAAATTTTTTTTAAATAGAAACACTCATAGGCCAGAACCAATCTGGTGGGTGTGTTTGCTACAAACATCTGAAACGATACTTAAACAACAAAGAGTTTTCAGATAATTAAACTAAGTAATTGAGCTTATTACTGATAATAGGATAAGAGCCACAGAAGAACAGAAAGCACTGGAGAAGCACTAAAGTGTTCCAAGGAAATAATCAGGACATAGAGAGAGGGTAGCAAAGAGCATTAGAAGGATCATTGAAGGGCAGGGGCAGAAGAACTGAAGATCAGATGGGTCTTTTGGGTTTGACTGACCTATGGTTGAATGAGTGGCAGAGGGTTATTTGCAGTTGAATAAGAAGCAGAGTTTTAGGTGCTTCTAGGCTTTGTATGGTTTGCCACAAGAATATAATGTGGCCCTCAAAAATAATTCAGAGAGAAAAATCTCACTAGATGCCAGTTAGCTTTTCACACTTGAGTAGGCAACAGACCACTGGTTACCAGCTTTCTATTCCCAGTGGAGACGGGAACATTTCTTGCTGTGATGTCTTCTCAGCTTCATTTGCCCCACGTATAAGGAATGGCCTTTTCAATTTTTTTTTAAATCTAAAGTGCCGTCACGGTCAATAGATATAATCAAAATACACTGAGTTTCTGCTTGTCTGAAAAGCATCTTTTTGTAGAGGAAAGAGAGCATTCAAAGAAGGCAAGTACAGCCGCACTCAGATTGCTGCTCAGAATTAGTATAGCAACTGCCATTAAGGGTAGGCTTTGGGTGTCTCAGGTGCCAGCTGGAAAGCTTGGAAACATCAGAAATCAGTGAGGTGCTGCAGTCTGCAGTTTGAAGACAGCCATCCAGTAATCATAGCAAGGAGTCTGCTCTCAGGGAAGTGGAAAAGCAAAAGACTTGCTAAGAAAAGAGGACTTTGCCCCAGACATCTTTCATTTTATTTTCCTACTCAGTTTTTGCTACCTTCTCTCCAGATTGCATTTGATTCTCAGAGAAGAAGGCCTGAGAACAAGGGAATCAAAGGTAAAAGTGTGCCACACATCACGAGTGTTTTGAGAGGATTGCATTTTCAGGAAGTGCATTTTCCTTCCATGTGAGATATATTAGATAATCCGCACTCTGCCACTCAACTTTGAGAGATTGATTCCATTGAGGTTTTAAGTGTCATTAAACAGTACATTTATTTCGTCAACTTCCCTCTTTATGGAGTTAATTTTGATAAATGGCCCTAGAGTTTTTTGGCCCGTTTTCATAAGTTCATGCAATATATCTGGAGAGGGTTTGCAGTGGTATAAAATGAGATCAGCATTGAGACCTTGGAGTGCAATTTCATTTCTGAAATATCACCTCACTACACCCCCCATAGTACCACTCCCACTTCTATTAGCAGCCTGAAAATTAAATGAAAAATGGAGCTGCGGCCTGCAATTTTTTGGAACTGTTAAATAAATAAAAATATACCGACTTCCAGATGACACTTGGTCTTTTTGTGGGTCATGTGCCATACAATGGGAGAGAACAACAGAGATAAGGTATGCAAAGTATAGAAGTAATGTGAAGTTTTATTTCTTTTTCGAAAGGAAGAAAACTGATTGCTCCTATCAGAACTGTGTGCGCCAGCATTGTAATGGCATGCCATGAGTACATGCTGAGGTTTACTGATAATGGGCATTTTATTATACTACTATTTCATGCATGGTATGAGGGAAATTCATTATGCATTAGTTTGGTGAAATTCTATTGGATTGTATTTTTGTTTCTCTACTAGAGAAGTAACATTGGCACAGTCCATCTAAATCCCTGATAGCAGCGACATACCAAACAGGACAAGCCAATTTGTAAATAGGAAAGGCCTAACAGCTCGAAGTCAGAAGGCCAGCTTAGAGATCTTCGACATTTGAACATTAAGGTGTTTGTTGAAGGTAAGATTTTTAGTCACGAACATCTAAATAATAGCTGTCAGTCTTGAGTTTATGCATCACTTCTCCATCTGATTACTGAAATAGCATGGAAGAATAACCAAAAATGCTTCTGCAGCCACAGACATTTTGAATATAGCATATTGTCCAGTGGGGAAACAAAAGTAATTCTAACATTCACTGGTCAGTCCCCTATATTTCTTTTCTAACAAAGGCACAACTTTGTTAAGTGGAAATATGAAATGTAAAGACATTTTTTAAACAGAATATATGGGCCCAAATTGCCAAAGGTGTTAACCAATCACTGTGCAACATTAAATAGTTTTGTATAAAGTTTGGGATACAGAGACTTCAGCCTTAGTACCATGGCTAATATACCATTAAAAAAAATTTCAACCTTTTATTAACGATACATAAAAGAAGTTAAAACAGACAAAGCATTTGAAATGTAAAGTATTAAGTAAGGGTTTTAACAACATCCCTTGTTCCCTTTAGTGATGAAGAGGCTTTAGAATGAAAAAAAACCAAACCCTTATTTAGCAGTCTCTTAGCTGGTACTAAAGATGGAATTACTGTTCTTTTTGGGTAAAAGAGAGGATGTTAGCAACAATAGTTGCAGCCCCTTTCAACTAAAGTACGATCCTATTTTCTGGAAGACAAAACAAGACAAATGCACAAGAGGGAAGAGAAAAGAATAGCAAAGATAGGAAATTCAGCTTTGGTCTCTAGTGTTGACCTCTCCTGCAACATTATTGCTAGGGGGGGACACGCTCAGCACACATTCCCACTAGCCACTCTGAGACCTAGCAAACTTGCACCACCACTGGGTTGTCCAAAACATTGTACTTAGCTGCCTCTTTCTGCTCACAGGCCTACAGCAGGTCTGCAAAACATACAGTCCTAGTCAGCTGAGCCAGACTTTCAGCAGACAGAAGGAAAAAGGAGAGGGATGTGAAAGAAAAAGTAATATGGAGAAGGAAAAGGACATATGCCTGGAGGGTCGGAGGAGTGTGAACATGGAGTCCCACATCCCAGGTGGTGTTTGGGATTTGGCCACTGCCAATAAAAGTGGGTGGTATCATCTGGGTGTCTCTCTCTGGCCCAGTCTGGTCAGGACATGTATTAGGACTAGGATGAAGACAGTCCAGGATCCCTGGAGATGATGGGGATGGCAAGCCATAATAAAGCCCTCTCCCTCCCACTCAATCAGATAGCATCAAAATAGCTAGCTTTTCTTCCCAAAGGCTTTTTTGTAAGGACCCCAAAAGGGAATGATGGAGGGAATAACCCATGCCCTCATTATTTTGTTCACCAATTAGGCCTAACTTCCAACACACCAATTTTGTTTAATTGATTTCTGGTTTTATATTATTCTTGTTTACAAGGCATGATGTCATAAATATAAAGGGAAGGGTAAACCCCTTTGAAATCCCTCCTGGCCAGGGGAAAGCTCCTCTCACCTGTAAAGGGTTAAGAAGCTAAAGGTAACCTCGCTGGCACCTGACCAAAATGACCAATGAGGAGACAAGATACTTTCAAAAGCTGGGAGGAGGGAGAGAAACAAAGGGTCTGTGTGTCTGTCTATATGCTGGTCTTTGCCGGGGATAGACCAGGAATGGAGTCTTAGAACTTTTAGTAAGTAATCTAGCTAGGTATGTGTTAGATTATGATTTCTTTAAATGGCTGAGAAAAGAATTGTGCTGAATAGAATAACTATTTCTGTCTGTGTATCTTTTTTGTAACTTAAGATTTTGCCTAGAGGGGTTCTCTATGTTTTTGAATCTAATTACCCTGTAAGATATCTACCATCCTGATTTTACAGGGGGGATTTCTTTATTTCTATTTACTTCTATTTTTATTAAAAGTCTTCTTGTAAGAAAACTGAATGCTTTTTCATTGTTCTCAGATCCAAGGGTTTGGGTCTGTGGTCACCTATGCAAATTGGTGAGGCTTTTTATCCAACATTTCCCAGGAAAGGGGGGGTGCAAGTGTTGGGAGGATTGTTCATTGTTCTTAAGATCCAAGGGTCTGGGTCTGTAGTCACCTAGGCAAACTGGTGAGGCTTTTTACCAAACCTTGTCCAGGAAGTGGGGTGCAAGGTTTTGGGAAGTATTTTGGGGGGAAGGACGCATCCAAACAGCTCTTCCCCAGTAACCAGTATTAGTTTGGTGGTGGTAGCGGCCAGTCCAAGAACAACGGGTGGAATATTTTGTACCTTGGGGAAGTTTTGACCTAAGCTGGTAAAGATAAGCTTAGGAGGTTTTTCATGCAGGTCCCCACATCTGTACCTTAGAGTTCAGAGTGGGGGAGGAACCTTGACATGGTGGCATAGTGGTGGGATTAACCTGAAATCATTTTGAGATCCAGTTGAGATTTTTTGAACTAGAAATACAGATTTTAAAAAGGAATTTTTTTTTTCCTTTGGAAAGGAAGTCCAGAAAGCAGCTGAAACTGAAAGAAGTTTGTTTTTTCTCTGCTTTGTGGCCAAGCAGAGACAAAAGGGGATTATCTTTGTGAATTGCAGGTTTTAGAATCATAGAATCATAGAATATCAGGGTTGGAAGGGACCCCTGAAGGTCATCTAGTCCAACCCCCTGCTCGAAGCAGGACCAATTCCCAGTTAAATCATCCCAGCCAGGGCTTTGTCAAGCCTGACCTTAAAAACTTCCAAGGAAGGAGATTCCACCACCTCCCTAGGCAACGCATTCCAGTGTTTCACCACCCTCTTAGTGAAAAAGTTTTTCCTAATATCCAATCTAAACCTCCCCCACTGCAACTTGAGGCCATTACTCCTCGTTCTGTCATCTGCTACCATTGAGAATAGTCTAGAGCCATCCTCTTTGGAACCCCCTTTCAGGTAGTTGAAAGCAGCTATCAAATCCCCCCTCATTCTTCTCTTCTGCAGGCTAAACAATCCCAGCTCCCTCAGCCTCTCCTCATAAGTCATGTGTTCTAGACCCCTAATCATTTTTGTTGCCCTTCGCTGGACTCTCTCCAATTTATCCACATCCTTCTTGTAGTGTGGGGCCCAAAACTGGACACAGTACTCCAGATGAGGCCTCACCAATGTCAAATAGAGGGGGACGATCACGTCCCTCGATCTGCTCGCTATGCCCCTACTTATACATCCCAAAATGCCATTGGCCTTCTTGGCAACAAGGGCACACTGCTGACTCATATCCAGCTTCTCGTCCACTGTCACCCCTAGGTCCTTTTCCGCAGAACTGCTGCCTAGCCATTCGGTCCCTAGTCTGTAGCGGTGCATTGGATTCTTCTGTCCTAAGTGCAGGACCCTGCACTTATCCTTATTGAACCTCATCAGATTTCTTTTGGCCCAATCCTCCAATTTGTCTAGGTCCTTCTGTATCCTATCCCTCCCCTCCAGCGTATCTACCACTCCTCCCAGTTTAGTATCGTCCGCAAATTTGCTGAGAGTGCAATCCACACCATCCTCCAGATCATTTATGAAGATATTGAACAAAACCGGCCCCAGGACCGACCCCTGGGGCACTCCACTTGACACCGGCTGCCAACTTTGCCTGGAGGCAGGGTACTTAACTCCTGCAGGGAAATTCACAGTCTTCCAACCCAGAGTTTTTTTTTCTTTTCTTCCTAAAGGTAAATAGGGGGTGTGTGTTCTACACATTTGCTTTTTCTTTGGGCTGGGTAAGCAGGTTTCCAAGTAGTTGGAGGTTTTTTCCTTTAATTTGGGCCCAGAGCAGAGACAAGGGAATTGTCTTTTTCTGTAGGCTGACAATCACTATCAGAGAATAGGTATTCTATTCCAGCACAGCAAAATTTTACAGCCAAGTTTTGTTTGTTTATTTCTAAACCTCAGGTGTAAAGTTAGTTAAAAACAGAGAGGTTAGAATGACCAAATCCTCAGCTCGACTACAGCTGGAATTAGCCAAATTTCAGGCTGAGGAAAAACAAAGGGAACATGAAAGACAGATAGAACTCATGCGGCTGGAGAAGGAGGTACAGGAGGCTGCCCACAAGAGGGAAATGGAGGCAAGGAAGCATGTGGAGGAGGAGAAGGAAAAAGAGAGGAAGCATGTGGAGGAGGAGAAGGAAAAAGAGAGGAAGCATGTGGAGGAGGTGGAGAGGATAAAGGCCCGACAGAATATACCAACAAACCCTAGCAATCCTTCTCCAGGTACCACTTCCCATCCCAGAAAGTTCCCCACCTACAAGGCAGGTGATGATACTGAGGCCTTCTTAGAAAACTTCGAAAGGGCCTGCCTTGGGTACAGCATCTCTACTGACCAATACATGGTAGAGCTGAGGCCGCAGTTCAGTGGACCCTTAGCTGAGGTGGCAGCTGAAATGCCTAAAGAACACATGAACAAGTATGAACTGTTTAAATCCAAGGCGAGAGTCAGAATGGGGATAACACCCGAGCAGTCTCGTCGGAGGTTCAGAGCCCTAAGGTGGAAACCAGACATGTCATTTACCCGACATGCCTACCACACTGTGAAACATTGGGATGCCTGGATATCAGGAGCAAGTGTTAAATCTCCAGTAAATTTGTCCTTCCTAATGCAAATGGAACAATTCTTAGAGGGTGTTCCTGAGGAAATAGAAAGATACATCCTAGATGGGAAACCCAAAACTGTAATCGAGGCAGGAGAGATTGGAGCCAGATGGGTGGAGGTGGCAGAGAAGAAGAAAACTGGTCGCAGTTGGAGCGGCAACCAGAAGGGACCACCCCAGACCACACCCTATTACCGGAGGCCGCCCAAAGCCCCACCTACCTCCCAAAGAACCCTCCAGACCCCTTATCGTCCCACCACCCCGTTCTCCAGCAACCCTCCTCGCCCCAGTGACCCGTCAGCTGGACGATGTTTTAAATGTAACGAGCTGGGGCATGTAAAGGCCACCTGCCCCAAGAACCCCAACAGATTACAGTACATTGCACCGGAATCACACCAGAGGTCCACAGGCCCAGATACCTCCCAGATACCCTTGGAGCGGAGGCAAACTGTGAGTGTGGGCGGGAAGAAGGTCACCGCGTGGAGGGACACCGGAGCACAAGTGTCAGCTATCCATGCTTCCTTAGTGGACCCCAATTTAATCAACCCAGAGATCCAAGTGACGATTCAACCCTTCAAGTCCAACTCTTTCAATTTGCCTACAGCCAAGTTGCCTGTCCAGTACAAGGGCTGGTCAGGAATGTGGACTTTTGCAGTCTATGATGATTATCCCATCCCCATGCTGTTGGGGGAAGACTTGGCCAATCATGTGAAGCGGGCCAAGAGGGTGGGAACGGTCACCCGCAGCCAGGCTAAACAAGCCATGAGTTCTAGCTCTGTTCCGGAAACTTCTATCAGGACCCGGTCAGAGGTGATGGACCCGGACCCCAGGCCAATGTCTGCAACAGCAGTAGTGGATCCAGTCCCAGAGACCCAGACGGAACTAGTCCCAGAACCAGAACCAGCCGAACAACCAACACCAGACCCCGTGTCAGCACTGAATCCAGTACTTGCAACCCCAACACCAGAGGGCCCCACCGAACCTGAACTGGCAGCAGCCGATAACCCTACACAAGAGGCTCAGCCGGAGCCTGAATCCCAACATAGTGCACCAGCGGAGAGCGGTTCACAGTCAACAGAAACAGCGCCATCCCCTATATCGCTTCCAGAGGGACAAAGCCTCGGTCCCCAATCCAATGAGGAACTGATGTCTCCAGCATCAAGGGAACAGTTCCAGACCGAACAGGAAGCAGATGAAAGCCTCCAGAGAGCTTGGACGGCGGCACGGAGCAACCCACCGCCTCTCAGCTCTTCTAATCAATCCAGGTTTGTTGTAGAAAGAGGACTTTTATACAAGGAAACTCTTTCTGGGGGACACCAGGAAGACTGGCATCCTCAGAGACAGTTGGTAGTTCCAACTAAATACCGGGCCAAGCTCTTGAGCTTAGCCCATGATCACCCTAGTGGCCATGCTGGGGTGAACAGGACCAAAGACCGTTTGGGAGGGTCATTCCACTGGGAGGGAATGGGCAAGGATGTTTCTACCTATGTCCAGTCTTGTGAGGTGTGCCAAAGAGTGGGAAAACCCCAAGACCAGGTCAAAGCCCCTCTCCAGCCACTCCCCATCATTGAAGTTCCATTTCAGCGAGTAGCTGTGGATATTCTGGGTCCTTTTCCGAAAAAGACACCCAGAGGAAAGCAGTACATACTGACTTTCATGGATTTTGCCACCCGATGGCCGGAAGCAGTAGCTCTAAGCAACACCAGGGCTAAAAGTGTGTGCCAGGCACTAGCAGACATTTTTGCCAGGGTAGGTTGGCCCTCCGACATCCTCACAGATGCAGGGACTAATTTCCTGGCAGGAACTATGAAAAACCTTTGGGAAGCTCATGGGGTAAATCACTTGGTTGCCACTCCTTACCACCATCAAACAAATGGCATGGTGGAGAAGTTTAATGGAACTTTGGGGGCCATGATACGTAAATTTGTAAATGAGCACTCCAATGATTGGGACCTAGTGTTGCAGCAGTTGCTCTTTGCCTACAGAGCTCTACCACATCCCAGTTTAGGGTTTTCCCCATTTGAACTTGTATATGGCCGTGAGGTTAAGGGGCCATTGCAGTTGGTGAAGCAGCAATGGGAGGGATTTACACCTTCTCCAGGAACTAACATTCTGGACTTTGTAACCAACCTACAAAACACCCTTCGAACCTCTTTAGCCCTTGCTAGAGAAAACTTACAGGATGCTCAAAAAGAGCAAAAAGCCTGGTATGATAAACATTCCAGAGAGCGTTCCTTCAAAGTAGGAGACCAGGTCATGGTCTTAAGGGCGCTCCAGGCCCATAAAATGGAAGCATCGTGGGAAGGGCCATTCACGGTCCAGGAGCGCCTGGGAGCTGTTAATTATCTCATAGCATTCCCCACCTCCAACCGAAAGCCTAAGGTGTACCATATTAATTCTCTACTTTTTTATTCCAGAGAATTAAAGGTTTGTCAGTTTACAGCCCACGGAGGAGACGACGCTGAGTGGCCCGAAGGTGTCTACTACGAAGGGAAATGTGGTGGTGGTGTGGAAGAGGTGAACCTCTCCATGACCCTTGGGCGTATGCAGCGACAGCAGATCCAGGAGCTGTGCACTAGCTACGCGCCAACGTTCTCAGCCACCCCAGGCCTGACTGAACGGGCATACCACTCCATTGACACAGGTAATGCTCACCCAATTAGGGTCCACCCTTACCGGGTGTCTCCTCAAGCTAAAACTGCTACAGAACGGGAGATCCAGGATATGTTACAGATGGGTGTAATCCGCCCCTCTGAAAGTGCATGGGCATCTCCAGTGGTTCTAGTTCCCAAACCAGATGGGGAAATACGTTTTTGCGTGGACTACCGTAAGCTAAATGCTGTAACTCGCCCAGACAACTATCCAATGCCCCGCACAGATGAACTATTAGAGAAACTGGGACGGGCCCAGTTCATCTCTACCTTGGACTTAACCAAGGGGTACTGGCAGGTACCGCTAGATGAATCTGCCAAGGAAAGGTCAGCCTTCACCACACATCTCGGGCTGTATGAATTTAATGTACTCCCTTTCGGGCTGCGAAATGCACCCGCCACTTTCCAAAGACTTGTAGATGGTCTCCTAGCGGGATTAGGAGAATATGCAGTCGCCTACCTTGACGATGTGGTCATATTTTCGGATTCCTGGGCAGACCACCTGGAACATCTACACAAAGTCCTTGAGCGCATAAAGGAGGCAGGACTAACTGTTAAGGCTAAGAAGTGTCAAATAGGCCTAAACAGAGTGACTTACCTTGGACACCAGGTGGGTCAAGGAACTATCAGCCCCCTACAGGCCAAAGTGGATGCTATCCAAAAGTGGTCTGTCCCAAAGTCAAAGAAACAGGTTCAATCCTTCTTAGGCTTGGCCGGTTATTATAGACAATTTGTACCGCACTACAGCCAAATCGCTGCCCCACTGACAGACCTAACCAAAAAGAAACAGCCAAATGCTGTTCAGTGGACCGATAAGTGTCAGAAGGCCTTTAACAAGCTTAAAGCGACACTCATGTCTGACCCTGTACTAAGGGCCCCAGACTTTGACAAACCGTTCCTAGTAACCACAGATGCATCCGAGCGTGGTGTGGGAGCAATTTTAATGCAGAAAGGACCTGATCAAGAATTCCACCCTGTAGTGTTTCTCAGCAAAAAAACTGTCTGAGAGGGAAAGCAACTGGTCAGTCACTGAAAAAGAATGTTACGCCATTGTCTACGCCCTGGAAAAGCTACGCCCATATGTTTGGGGACGGCGTTTCCACCTGCAAACCGACCATGCTGCACTGAAGTGGCTTCACACCGTCAAAGAAACTAACAAAAAACTTCTTCGGTGGAGTTTAGCTCTCCAAGATTTTGATTTCGACATCAGACACATCTCAGGAGCTTCTAACAAAGTGGCTGATGCACTCTCCCGTGAAAGTTTCCCAGAATCAACTGGTTAAAATCGTCCTTGAAATGTGGAAAATATTGTTAGTCTTTATGTACTTGGTAGTATATTTAGAGATGCATGTGTCTTATTAACTCTGTTTTTCCTAGAGCTCCAGGAAGAAATCCCAGCCAGTGTTTCACCCTAGCTGAGATTTGGGGGGCGTGTCATAAATATAAAGGGAAGGGTAAACCCCTTTGAAATCCCTCCTGGCCAGGGGAAAGCTCCTCTCACCTGTAAAGGGTTAAGAAGCTAAAGGTATCCTCACTGGCACCTGACCAAAATGACCAATGAGGAGACAAGATACTTTCAAAAGCTGGGAGGAGGGAGAGAAACAAAGGGTCTGTGTGTCTGTCTATATGCTGGTCTTTGCCGGGGATAGACCAGGAATGGAGTCTTAGAACTTTTAGTAAGTAATCTAGCTAGGTATGTGTTAGATTATGATTTCTTTAAATGGCTGAGAAAAGAATTGTGCTGAATAGAATAACTATTTCTGTCTGTGTATCTTTTTTGTAACTTAAGGTTTTGCCTAGAGGGGTTCTCTATGTTTTTGAATCTAATTACCCTGTAAGATATCTACCATCCTGATTTTACAGGGGGGATTTCTTTATTTCTATTTACTTCTATTTTTATTAAAAGTCTTCTTGTAAGAAAACTGAATGCTTTTTCATTGTTCTCAGATCCAAGGGTTTAGGTCTGTGGTCACCTATGCAAATTGGTGAGGCTTTTTATCCAACATTTCCCAGGAAAGGGGGGGTGCAAGTGTTGGGAGGATTGTTCATTGTTCTTAAGATCCAAGGGTCTGGGTCTGTAGTCACCTAGGCAAATTGGTGAGGCTTTTTACCAAACCTTGTCCAGGAAGTGGGGTGCAAGGTTTTGGGAAGTATTTTGGGGGGAAGGACGCGTCCAAACAGCTCTTCCCCAGTAACCAGTATTGGACTGGCCGCTACCACCACCAAACTAAGAACAACGGGTGGAATATTTTGTACCTTGGGGAAGTTTTGACCTAAGCTGGTAAAGATAAGCTTAGGAGGTTTTTCATGCAGGTCCCCACATCTGTACCTTAGAGTTCAGAGTGGGGGAGGAACCTTGACACATGATCTTAACACAGTCCTTGAATTAAATCAGTAGGCCATTTTGTTTTAACTCATTTAATCCTACCATCTTATTTTTGCATTTTTCCCACATCAATATTTATTGTTAGAAGTTATTATGACACTTTAGGAACTTTCATATACTTTTTACAGATAAGTTTACAGTTGGGTACATTTGTAGGCCCAATTATCACAAAAGACATAATTTGTAACCCTGTTAGGAGAAAAAACTAGATTTGTTTGGTTTTTGGAGCCCCCAAAAGTTTGATTTCAGTTAAACTTGCCCTGCCTTCATTGCACAACAGATATAGGAGAGGCAAGGAAGCCATAGACCTGACTGTCCACATACTGTTTATGGGACCTCTTGAGCCATCTGCAGTCTGTCCTGGAGAATTTCTTGCAGGCTATTTGGTTGCCCGTTCTCTTGCCTGGATTATATTAAATTTGACTGAACTCACTACACGTTTTGTTTCTAGGAGTCCCTGTGACTGCTCAAGCATTTTTTTTTAACCTAAACTGAAAAAAACTTCAATGTGAAGCCTAAAAACAGCTCTTAGTTCAGGTCCCTAACAGCAAACTTTAGGTTCAAAGCTATTCAGTTGTTTTTCCATCTTAACAGCTGGGATGGAAAAAAGAAATGCATTTTTTTTTTTTACTTTTCAAAATCCTTTTAGTGTCCCCATCCCTCAGAAACATGCCTGTGTCTTCCTTCTTCCCCAATCAGTCCCTTTCGTTGGACCCCTTCCCTGAAGGAATCAGTGGTTTCCTTCCATAAGGCCCTCAGTTTGGCTCCCTTCCAATCAACCCTTAGGAACTCTCTCCTGCCTCACTCCTCCTCTCCTCTTAACCCACCATATCTTTCCTTCTTTCCCCTTTATGTTCATCAAGAACACTCTAAATCCACTTTCTGCCTCTATTCGTTCCAAATTGGCTTCTCCCCCAAAACCAAATTAAAATAAATTAAAAATCAAACGAGGTGAGGACATCCCACCTCTAAAACAATCTCTGCTGCCCTGTACCTCTCTGTAAGACTTTTGCTGCTGCTGCCCCTCTTCCTAATGCACTCTCTCCTTTGTGCCCCAGTTCCTTCACCAGCTGCTGTGCTTCTTGGTGTTCCTTCTCCCCACCAGTCTGAGAAGACTACATGGCTCCAGCCCCATTTTTCTCACCACCCCCTCTGTTCTTCTTAAAAGAGCAGCAACTTAGAGGTTTCTTTGCTCTACACTCCCCTTTACGGTTGCCAATTTTGGTTGGATGTATTCCTGGAGGAATCATCACATGACAATCTTTAATTAAAAATTATTCTTTTAATTCCTGGAGACTCCAAAACAATCCTGCAGGGTTGGCAACCCTACTCCCCCTCACCTAAAGAAAGCGATTGGGGAACACAGATTTATTTTCATAATACAATCCTCAAAGGCAAAAGCTAAAGAGCCCCAAGAGCCAAAAGTAGCCCCAGGGCACATGTTGGACACCTCAGTTGCACATTCAACCTTAATTTCGGCATTTCCTAACTTTTACCTTCATTTTGTATTGACACTCTTGTTAGCTGGAGCTAGGAGCACCAAGTTTTCACTCACAAAAAAAATTCTCAAAAGAAAAGGAGGACTTGTGGCACCTTAGAGACTAACAAATTTATTTGAACATAATCTTCCGTGAGTTACAGCCCTATAACCATTTCAATAAAACAATGCAAGAGGGAAACAAACTCAAAATGTAATATTTTGAAAAACTTTCTGTTCATTTTTCAGCCAGCTATACTGTTAATATATAAAGTATATTATAAACTGACTTATTCAGGTAGAAGTTACCACTTATCAAAAAAGAATTTGAAGAATAGCTAGTCAAAGACTCAAAAAGTAACAGCAAAAAATGTTTAACTACATCAGAAGCAGGAAATCTGCTAAACAACCAGTTGGGCCATGGATGATCGAATTGCTAGAGGTGCACTCAGGGGGATAAGGTCATTGTGGAGAAACTAAGTGAATTATTTGCATCAGTCTTCATGGCTGAGGATGTGAGGGAGATTCTCGAGCCTGGGCCATTCTTTTTAGGTGACAAATCTGAGGAACTGTCCCAGATTGAGGTGTCATTAGAGATTTTGGAACAAATTGATAGATTAAACAGTAATAAGTCACCAGGATCAAATGGTTTTCACCCAAGAGTTCTGAAGGAACTCAAATGTGAAATTGCAGAACTACTAACTGTGGTATGTAACCTAACATTTAAATCAGCTTCTGTACCAGATAACTGGAAGATAGCTAATGCAACACCAATTTTTAAAAAAAGGCGCCAGAGGTGATCACAGCAATTACAGGCTGGTAAGCCTAACTCTGAGGGGGTCAACAAGCTTGTGGACAAGGGGGATCCAGTGGATATAGTGTACTTAGATTTTTCAGAAATCTTTTGACAAAGTCCCTCAACAAGTGCTCTTAAGCAAAGTAAGCAGTCATGGGATAAAAGGGAAGGTCCTCTCATGGATCAGTAACTGGTTAAAAGATAAGGGTAGGAATAAATGGTCAGTTTTCAGAATGGAGGGAGGTAAGTATTGGTGTCCCCCATGGGTCTGTACCGGGACCAGTCCTATTCAACATATTCATAAATTATCTGAAAAAGGGTTAAACAATGAGGTGGCAAAATTTGCACATGATACAAAACTACTCAAGATAGTTAAGTCCTAGGCAGACTGCGAAGAGCTAGAAAAGGATCTCACAAAACTGGGTGACTGGGCAACAAAATGGCAGATGAAATTCAGTGTTGAGAAAAGCAAAGTAATGCACATTGGAAAACATACTCCCAAATATGGATATAAAATGATGGGGTCTAAATTGGCTGTTACCATTCAAGAAAGAGGTCTTGGAGACATTGTGGATAGTTCTCTGAAAACATCCACTCAATGTGCAGTGGCAGTCAAAAAAATGAACAGAACGTTGGGAATCATTAAGAAAGGGATAGATGATAAGACAGAAAATATCATATTGCCTCTATATAAATCCATGGTACACCCACATCTTGAATACTGCATGCAGATCTGGTCACTCCATCTCAAAAAAAGATATACTGGAAATGGAAAAGGTTCAGAAAAGAGCAACAAAAATTATTAGGGGTATGGAATGGCTTCGATATGAGGAGAGATTAATAAGACTGGGACTGTTCAGCATGGATGGCTAAGTGGGGATACGGTAGAGGTCTATAAAGACATGACTGGTGTGGAGAAAGTGAATAAGGAAGTGTTATTTACTCCTACTCATAACACAAGAACCAGGAGTCACCAAACGAAGTTAATAGGCAGCAGGTTTAAAACAAACAAAAGGAAGTATTTCTTCACATAACACACAGTCAACCTGTGGAATGCCTTGCCAAAGGATGTTGTGAAGGCCAAGACTATAACAGAGTTCAAAAAAGAACTAGATAAGTTCATGGAGGATAGGTCCATCAATGTCTATGGTTCACCGCTCCAGGCCAGTGGGGGCTGTGGGAAGCAGCGCGGGCGGAGGGATGTGCTGGCCTCCCTTCCTGCAGCCCCCATTGGCCTGGAGTGGCGAACCATGGCCAGGGGGAGCCGTGATCGGCCATACCTGTGGACACGGCAGGTAAACAAACCGGCCTGGCCCACCAGGGGCTTTCCCTGAACAAGCGGTGGCCCTAGTTTGAGAACCACTGAGTTAAGCTCTGCACCACTAAACTGTGTACATGTTATGGTTCATAGGCATTAGAGGAAGAGTGCCTCTCAAGAGGTTTGGAGGTTAAAGTTCCAGATTAAGTCTCCAGATGATTGTTTCAAGATCATCCAAGCTATTTGCACTTCTTGGAGGCTGCCTTTCCGTTCCTTTCCACAAGGCTATTTCTCTGTATGCAACCAATTGCAAAATGTCAATGGCAATTTCATGAAAACCTACCAGAAGAGGAAAGACAAATAACCTGACATCTTTTGTAGAAGAAGCTTTATTCAGAAGTAACTAATTAGAAACCTGCAAGATTCATTCTTATAGTACACTGAGGTATTACATGGAATAAGACACTTTAGTTCTTTCCAGTGTGACTTTCCAGACTGAAGTTCTTACAAAGGGCTACGATGATATCACGTGGAAACCTGTGCTGCCACTTCACTAGACTAACTGCTGATGCTACTGTAGTCCCACATCCCTCTTTGCAAGGGGGCTGTGCCCTAAGTGAGTCCTGCACTATTGACTTCCTCCAGGCAGCTGAAGGGAGGGGGGACTGCAACCACCCCAGTTACCTAGGCAACCGTACTTCTTCAAACAATGGAGAATTAGACTGCAGAAGACAGACAGGCAGCACTGCAAGCAGACCAGAGCCCTGGCTGCCTGGGAAAGCAGGGGGAGGCTGTGAACAGTCCAACTTTTCCTGCAGGCAGCAGAGACTAGACAAGGAGGGGAAGGTCTCCCTACTGTCCAGTACTTTTAGGCCCCAAACCTTGCCTGACCACAGTACTTGCAGGCCTAGCAGCTGACCTGTCTTTCCCCTTCAGCCTGCCAATATCCCCCAGGAGGGACCAATCCACTCCTTCTGCCATCTGCTCACTAGCGACAGGAGACAGCCTGTCTCTCCTGCACCACCTGCAGCCTGCTTGCCTTGCAACCAGCCCACGCTGGATTCCAGACTTTGGATCCAGAGATCCAACCCATTGGCATCTGACCCTGCTGGTTCCAATCTCTAAAAACTGCCAGCACCATTCCAGAAAAGAGTGGATGATGACTAGTCCCTCTCCAGTGATCCCCAGGGAGGACCTGCTTGCTTGCACCCATCTCCTAATTGCTCAGCCAGAAGAAGAACCTGAGTGAGCACCCTGTATTATAGTTAAGAGTTAATCTGGGATCATTAAAGCACACTCATCTGTAAAAGGACTTTCATCTACCTGGATCATCAAGACCTGCATTGCCAGTTCCCAGAAACAAACAGCATCTCCTTATAAGCCTGCAACATGTTTCCATGTGTACCTCTTGGAGACCTGAGACATGGGGGACCTGAGATGGACATGAACGGGGAGATGCTTTTGTTTCAGAATGTTGAAGAATGTGCAGTTGAATGGCCTAATGTGTTTGCGAGTAGAGCCTTTAGTAATTAAAAATTATTGTTCATATCTCTAAACACTGTGATCATTTAATATTCCTATTGGCTGTATCTTTCTCTTTAATCAAAGTTTGATACAAATTTTACAGTTAGTTTTTAAACTTGTTTGCCTGAGAAAGTTTGAATTATTTGTGAGTTCTGATGTGGTAGCCACCTGCCTAAGCATAATAAACCCTTTGTCTCACTGGAGACTACTTATTCTGCCAAGTAGCCTATTCTGCCATGTAGCTTTATTCTTTAGGAAACCAGGAGGAGGAGTCTGGCACCTACCAGCAATGCCACAAAATGAGTCCAGGTGACAGAAACTTTGTAGCCATTCAAAGACTGTGACGTACCTCCCTCCTGTTTGCATATCATTCAAGTACTAATCCAGCTCCAAAAAGAGGTTACACTACATTACATCGTCTAGTCTCTGCAAGTTTGTGAAACTCTTTTTTAATTATACATTTATCTATACAATTTATTTAATACACTGTTATGACAGGGATCACCAAAAGGTACTGTTACACATAATTTTACAAGTTCCTTTTTCTTAGTACATGAGCAAGTTTTTAGTCTTGAAGAAATTCTGATCCAGTTTTCTTTTATGGGAAGCTCTGACAAGTGGCAAGACAGTTTGCACTCTGCCTTATTCTAGAGTCAGTCCTTGAGCCAGGAACTGGGTATTGGTGGCGGGCTGTGGACTGTTTGCGGCCTCCTCTGTTCAAGGACTGATCAGGGTGCATATGCTATAAACAAACAAAGTTACACTAAGGGCTTGGCTACACTTGCAAGTTACAGTGCAATAAAGAAACTCTGGGTTCACTAGCTCACTACCTGTCCACACTGGCAAGGCACGTAGAACACTCTGACTCCGCGGCTACAGCGCTGCTGGTACTCCACCTCGGCGAGTGGAATAACGTTTGCTGCGCCCCCACTGGAGCACTGCGGCATCAGTGTGAATGAGGTGTTGCATTACTGTGCTCTGATCAGCCTCTGGAAACATCCCATAATCCCCTTAAGTCAAGTTGCCACTCTTGTCCTTGTTTTTAACTTGCTGTAGGAATGCGGAAATGCCCTTTGAAAGCTCTGTTTCTGATAGCCGGCTGCTTATCTGCTCCGAGACAAAGAAAGCCGTTACTGTGGAATGCTGTGTGTGTGTGAGAGAGAGAGGCTGGGGGGAGGGAAGGGGATCTGCTGCTGTCTGAACTTACAAGACAGCATGCTGAAATGCTTTCAGCCCCCCAAAAATCCACTCTCTCCCCCCACATACCCACAACACACTCCCTGTCACACTCCACCCCACCCTACCCCCATTTGAAAAGCACATTGCAGCCACTTGCATGCTGGGATAGCTACCACAATGCACTGCTCTCTGTGGCCATTGCAAGAGTTGCTAATGTGGCCATGCCAGTGTGCTTGCAGCTGTCAGTGTGGACAGATTGCAGCACTTTTCCTACTGCGCTCTACGAACGCTGGTTTAACTCAAAGCGCTCTACATCTGTAAGTGTAGCCATACCCTAAGAGGATACCCTATGTCTGTCTGCATCATTGATTTTTTTCCCCTGTAGCAGGAGACAGAGTTTCAAGCCCCTAACCCAGTCAAAAGATAAGTGATTGCAAGCCATTAAGGGTGACGAGGTGTAAATACCAAACAATAACCAACCATCATGGGGTATTCTCCTAGATGGCTTCGCTGCCTGGGGTTAAAAAAACCAAACCAACAGTCTGAGGTAGAAGAAAGGCTTCACATCTGAGTCCTGTAACAAAGACCATTAAGTAACATGGCAATTGAGCCCAGACACACACATCCCCCTTCCACAAGGATTCAGCATGCCTGGGAGAACTGGGCTGGTGTTGGCAATGTATTGGCTGCTGACAGTGCAAGGAACTTGAGGAAATTCATGTTTTCAACATTCTTTTTCCCCTCCTCTCAGCATTTTGCTTCATATTTGTTCAAATGTGATCTAGTTTATTTTTGAGGAAAGCAAAATAAAGTTCTCAAAAGCAAAGTTCTTTCTGGCCTCTTTCTGTGTCTATTTCTGTGGTGGACAAGAGGTGAGATAAAAATCTAACAGTTACAGCCACGGTATTGGCAGACGCTGGAAGCTGAGCAAGGGATTGTTAAAATCATAAGCCTCTGCTTGAGCTAAAGTGCCAAGCTGCACAGGTGGAGGCTGTCACAGACTTACATCCTCCATGGACTGGGCACAAGGGGAACTCAAACATACACCGCATTACACAACCACTCTGCTAGCTGGCATGCTAGCAGAGGGCCCCTATGTCTTTTTGTCACTCGGTGAGGATGTGTCATATGTTAGAATGCAACCAATTAATCATGTGTCCATTGTTCTGCATTTGCCAGATATGCAGAGAGCCAAACACCTGTAGCTCAGATTGGGACAGCAATTTCTCAGCTGTAAAGCTGTCCAGAAAACAAATTGCATTTCATGGAAAATGTCAAGGTTTCAGAATTTGTTTTCATTTCCCATCAGAACAAAACAGAGACCTTTCATGATTTTTTTCCCTCCATGAATACACACAAAAGAGACCCGCCCACCCCATAATAGTCAATTGCCCAGTGGTCAGGGCACTCTTCTACATCCCAGGTTCAATTCTCTGGCCTTCATCAGGCATATCATGGACATGAACCTGACCTCCCACATCCTAGCTGAATGCCATAAACACTAGACTATTGGCTACTCTGGAGTCTCTCTGGACCCAAGATGGTTCTGTTGAAAAATAAGCTTCCAGAAAAACTTTCAGGTTTGATTAATCAGCATTTTCTAACCAAAACACATTTCATTGAAAAATTCCTAATCAGCCCTAAAGAGCACCTCTCAGAATTGGTGCCATATTAATTGTACCAGATTGTTACAGTTTTTACATGTCTTTCCACCTTCTCAGAATAAGTGCAACTTGCCTTTCTCTTTCAAGAAATCAGCAACACTCCCTTTCATGTCTTCCCCACCTAATACTTGGTGTCTCAATTTCTGAGAACAGCCTTTTAAAAGGACCTCAAATAATCTTCCTGTATCAGACCACACACTTCATGATCCTGCTTAAAACTTTCAGTTAAAGCAGTCCTGGGGCTGGTTTTGTTCAACATCTTTATTAATGATCTGGATGATGGGATGAATTGCACCCTCAGCGAGTTCGCAGATGATACTAAGCTGTTGGGAGAGGTAGATACACTGGAGGGTAGGGATAGGGTCCAGAGTGACCTAGACAAATTGGAGGATTGGGCCAGGCTCACCAAAGACAAGTGCAGAGTCCTGTACTTAGGAAGGAAGAATCCCATGCACCACTACAGTTTGGGGACTGACTGGCTAAGCGGCAGTTCTGCAGAAAAGGACCTGGGGATTACAGTGGACGAGAAGCTGGATATGAGTCAGCAGTGTGCCCTTGTTGGAAAGAAGGCCAATGGCATATTAGGCTGTATTAGTAGGAGCATTGCCAGCAGATCGAGGGAAGTGATTATTCCCCTCTATTCAGCACTGTTGAGGCCACACCTGGGAGTACTGTGTCCAGTTTTGGTCCCCCCTCTACAGAAGGGATGTGGACAAATTGGAGAGAGTCCAGCAGAGGGCAACAAAGATGATTAGGGGGCTGGGGCAAATGACTTACGAGGAGAGGCTGAGGGAACTGGGTTTATTTAGTCTGCAGAAGAGAAGAATGAGGGGGGATTTGATAGCAGCCTTCAACTTCCTGAAGGGGGGGTGGGTTCCAAGGAGGATGGAGCTAGGCTGTTCTCAGTGGTGGCAGATGATAGAACAAGAAGCAATGGTCTCAAGTTGCAGGCGGGGAGGTCTAGTTTGGATATTAGGAAACACTATTTCACTAGGAGGGTGGTGAAGCACTGGAAAGGGTTACCTAGGGAGGTGGTGGAATCTCCATCCTTAGAGGTTTATAAGGCCCGGCTTGACAAAGCCCTGGATAGGATGATTTAGTTGAGGTTGGTCCTGCTTTGAGCAGGGGGTTGGACTAGATGACCTCCTGAGGTCTCTTCCAACCCTAATATTTTATGATTCTGTGAATAGACTTATAATTTAAATAGATGTTATTAAAATGAACTTTTTCCCTAATCAGTTCAATACACTTATGCTACACATCTCCACACTCCTACATGCCCCATATATTGATAACGAAATATACACTACTTAACACCAAGGCCTTGTTGTGAGGTGCCAATGGATTAGCATCAAATCAATACATTTTAGTAACAGAAGAATGCATGTCAGAAAAAAAACCAAACATTTTTTCCACTGATTTTTGCAGTTTTATTGAAGCTAAAAAAAATGTACTGATGTGTATATTAAACCCATGGATTATTTTAAAGAACATTGTTCATAAACCCAGCCCGGTGTTTCTCTGGCCCATTTGCATTTAAACTGCCTCATTTCTGTGGGATAATAAAAGATACTGTGTCAACTCTGAAAGCCAGGATCCCTAACTCAGGAGAGAGACAGATTTCACAAACTTGGTCAACATAGTCTGGTGTATACCAGAAAGAGCAAAATAAAGAGGAAAAAAGCAAATCATGTGACCTGCAACGTTAATAGGCTACACATACTATATACATGCATATCCTACATGGAAAACACCATACACACATCATATAGTCTGTTTTGTATTTTGCTGTGCCACAGTTATATATTTATACAATTACTGCTATACCACTATACCTTGTACAATTATTGTATTTTTAAAATAAAAAAAGGGAAAACTCCAATCTGATACCACCCTAAACACAACAGTGAGACAGATTTAAAAAAAAAAAAAAAACCAACCCCTAGGCCTAGATTCTCTCAGAAATGTAGGCATGGAGAGGCTCAGCGTCACCACACCTAACTTTTAGGTGCCTAGAAAAATCACTGGGATTCACAAAGCCTGAGGGTGCCACCTAGGCTCCCTATATAATGAATGGGGAAAGATAATCAGCTCAGAATGTGATTGGAAAAGCCTGCACAAATAGGCACTTCCTCCATTAAGCTAGCCAATGGGAGATGCCAATCTGAGGGGTGTGCGCTAAGCCCTAGCCCCTTCCTCAGATAGTCAACTAAGTCTGGGTAGCAGGGAGGCACCTCCCTCAGCTGCAAACCCTCCCTTGCAGTAAGGCACCTATGTCTTTTTAGCAAGGGGGAGAAGAACAACCTTCATAACATTTAGTCTAAAGGTGAGAGTACTCACCTGGAATATGGGGACACCTGCTTCAAGTGCCCTGTCTGCTTAAGGGAAGAAGGGATTTGAACTGCCTTCTCTAAGCTGAATGCCCTAGCCATGGGGCTACAGGATAATCTGATGGGGGCAGGAGAGTGGTGGTGGTGGTGGTGACAGCTGCGGCAGCACCTCCTTCAGTCTCTCCTGTTGAGCTGTTCTACCATGGATAAATAATTACAGTCAGAGCAGGGAGGATGGGATTCTAGGTCTCCCCCTTTCCAGCTCTAATCCTCAGGCTACAGAGTCACTCATGCTTGTGTGCGCTCTCTCACTCTCTCTCTGTCACCCAATAATTCTTTCATTATTTATCCACAGTGGAACAACTGCAAGAGGAGAGACCGAGGAGCCCCTCACGCCACACCCCCTCCATCAGATCATCCAGTAGCTCTGACACTAACCTGTGAGGTGGCAGATCCCAGTTCAAATCCAAAGTCCTCTTGTTGAGTGCTCTAACCACTAATCTTATGAGGGAGGTCCCAACACACTGATTAGCCCCCTATAGAGAAGTTTATCTGGCAGGAAAGCTCTGAGCATGCATACCTGATTGGGCCCAGCAGACAAATCAGGCAGAGGAACACTTATCTTCCCCCCTGTTCATGAATCACTCTGGGGTTTAGACAGCTGGATGCGTGGTGTGGGGTTGCAGTGTGCATGCTCAAAGGCAGTGACGTAGGCACCTAGAGAATTCAGACTGCAAAGATGTAGGTGCTGAGCATATTTAGATATCTGCAGCAGTTGAGTGGGGGCTTTGTGAATCCCAGTGGGACCTGAACCTAGGATTTAGGCACAGAAAGTGGTAGTTAGGCACATAGATCCTTTTGTGAATCTAGCCCAATGAGTACAAAGCCTGGTGAGTGTGAGATTCCCACATAGCTGATATCAGCATGTCTGCTGGGTGAGCTGGATGTTTGGAGGTTCCTACTCTGCCAGCATCCCTGGGTGGGAGACAGGGTGATGGCACATCCATTAGAGGCAGCAGCTTCTTTTACCAATCCTTTCAACAAGATCCCCAGAGAAAGAACTGTGTGTTTGTGTAGAGGGGTCACTTGCTGGTGCACCCCCTCCTGTCCAAACACAGCATAGCAGCCTCTTTAGCTCTGGTACCCTCTGCCAATGGTCACTCCAAGCCTGGGATGACTTGCCACTTTTCATGACACAGCTGTCTGCCAAGGTTGCTTACGGTCCCCACCCCTTCCGGAATATTAAAGAGTCCAATAAAACAGAAGTCCAAATACTCTATCCTAAACCTTTCAACCCCATCCTGGGCTTGATAGTCCTTGCTCCCTTTATGGCAGATTTCTTTTTACAAACCTCTTAGAGTAGAGGGAGGGCCCTGGCTCTCCGAGTTCTAATGCAGTAGAGCTAGTGTCTGCTTCAGCAGACTTGTTGGTGTTTCCCTGGGCCACTTCCTACCTTCAGGATGATGCAGAGTCCTCCAAGTAGCACCTCACAAGCTAGGCCTCCATCCAGCTATGTGATAGCTCTTCTCCTAAATTCCTTTTTCCCTGAGAGCTCCTCCCCTCTGGAGACTCCTCTCTCTAGGAGACTTCTCTTTCTAGAAGCAGCCATTTATCTTAGCTGCTGCTGGTCAACCACTTAGTCATGGCTAGGGAAGCAATTGTTCCACCCTTTAATCTCCTTATGGCTGCTACAAGATGGATTTTATACACCCCATCATAGTTTGGCACTATAAAAAAAAATATTTGTACCACTATGATTAGACCTGCTCTTGCTCACCCGGCATATTATGTACTTGAACTCCGCCTGCACAGTTTAGAATGAGCACAGCTAAATGTTTTTTCCAGCACTAAGTAAACTGGATGGAGATTGGCAAATGAAAAATAAAATGGACACAGATGCAGATATTTGGGGGTCATTGTTTATGCTGTGGCATTTTACAGAGGAGCCAGTGAGTGTCTACTGTAGGATCTGCGAAATAAGGTAAAGATACTATTTAAGTACACGGTGTGCTAATTGCCCCACTTACTCATAGTATTTGGACCACTTGAAGCTTTTGACAACATAGCCCCATGAGGGTACACAAAGAGATAGGGAGAGCACAGTATGTCTCTTCCTCTTTCATGGGGGTTAGTGAAATTCCCATTCCATGCACTCCAAAGGTATGTCTATATTGCAATTAATGTCTCTACTGCACTCTCTCTTTCTTTGGGACTGGGCCTTAGAGACAAAAATCTAGCCCTTAATAAATAACTCTACAGCTGCTGGATTTTTCAAAATAATTGCAAATCACCTTTAACACTTAGAACACCAGCGTATTTCTCTTGGTATAGTTGGAATATTGAGACCAATGGCCTCAGTCTTGTTTTGGTGGTTACTACCTGTAAATTACATCTGTAAATTGACTGATATCTTGAAACAAATGTTCCTTCCAACAGTCAAACAAATTTGACCATTTGCTTCTGGTCAGATTTCTTTTCCATCAAAACATTTGACAAAGTGACTTGACTAAAAAATTTACATTTTTGCAAAAATTTACATTTTGGGTGAAATCAGAGGGAGGACTGATGAAAAAAAATGGAAAATCAACCTCTTACATGTTTTTTTTTTTATTTTATTTTCACCTAAACTTTTGGTTTGAAAAACAAATCAAATTGTGGGGGGGGTTTGAGTCAGATTATTTAAAAAAAAACAAAAAACAAAAAAAACCAAACAAACATGAAATTTTACCCAAAAATTGTTTTCCAAAACCCCTCTTTTAAAAAAAACTCTCATTTTTTGTCAAACAAAAGAATTTTCAGGGGAAATTTAGAAAAAGAAACACACTTCAAAGTTTCCAGTGAAAAATAATGGCATTTTTTTCAACCAGTAGTTGATCGAAGTCCCCTTTGCACTTTTTGAAATCATCCCCATGGAGCTAAAATTATCAGCCATAAGTAAGTAAATACAATTTTATGGACAAAGTCTGTGGTAGATTAGAATGGGGGTATTTCAGGCTTCCAGAATAATTGCTTGAGCTTTCTGCAGAAATCTGATCCATTTTTATTGGATCATGTAATGCATGTGTGCATGCAGGTACAAGTACAAACATACCCTCATACATTATCTGCCTGTACATTCCCTTTAACTTTGAAAATCATTCCCTGAATTCCAATATAACAATTTTTTTTAGACATTTCTGATTTTTCAGAAAGTTACTGCACATTACTTCATAAAACACACTTTTAAATTTAATTTGGGTTTGGTTCAGATTGGTTGAAATCCATTTGGATTCAGCTATTCATGTTATTTCTGGCCAATTTCACTCAGTTTAATGTTAATACATAGCCAAGATGTAATCAGTTTAGGAGGGCAATTAGTGGCTACCTACCAAAAGAATCCAAACAAATGTGTCCAAACCAGTACAAGTGGAAGCCAGTGCATGCTGGGCAGCATCTAGGGAAAGTGCAGGATGCGTAATATTATACAAGACAAGACTTTCACATAAGCTCCACCACATTATTCCTCTATGCCCCTATCTCTTTGGGCATACTCACCCTTTCATACTGAAGCTAAAGCCAGATATGGAGACCAGACCCATCAATTTTTACTCATAAAAGAGTCTCTTTCCCCTCAGAGAGGAAGGCTCTTTGTTTAGCAATATGTTGCATGCTTTGGGAGAAGGCATTTGTCAAGCTCCCATTAGATTGGTGTGCAGATTTTTCCTTTAGTGACTAAAATGACAGTCAGTTTTAATGAGTCAATTAGAATGTCTATGTGGGGAATGTGATTCTGAGGCTGTGGGATTTGGCTACAGTCTTGTTGCAATTTGGATGGAATCAGCCTCTGATGTAATTATTTCAGTTTGGTGTTGCTACAATACATGGCAGAGCCTTTTTCTATTTGTTCTTGTAATCAGATTCCTGAAATGGCTTGATTTAGAGGGACAACTTGAGTTATATAGAGATCTGAACAATTGTGTAAGGTAATAACTTCTGCAGAGAAATTGCATCGCGTCTTTGAAGTGCCTTGTGAATCTCAGATAAAGGAAGGGTGAACATAGATGTGGCAGGACATTCATTTGTCATGCAGACAGATGGGAAAACACTGTGCATAACACTGGTTGAGGCAATCAGGTGCCAGTTGATAACAGAGTGCTGAGTGTGATATAGTTGTTGCACAATGGTAGCATAGTGAGTATCCTATTTGCTCCTGTTCCTGCTTTGTCTTTGTTCATCTACAGCATTAAAGGCACAAGTATTGAAGATTTAGGAGTTAAAGAAAGGTGTGTTGGGAGGGGTAGAGTAGAGACACATTCAGTAGACACACAATATATCAAGAGCAGTAAATAAATGGTTGTCTATCAAGCATTCTTTAATGGTAAAGGGTTATTTATCCTTCACTCTGTGGAAGCATAAATAGAAAGTAATTTACAAGCTGCACATAGTGAAGAAGCCTCTATAAATTTAGAAGAGTTCATTTAATGGCACCTTGAATCATGATGTATGTAAAAGTTCTGCCTCAGACTAATCTTGACATTGACCAAGAGGAAGGCCAGGTCCCAGAAGTGTGGAGAAAGCAGAGGTATGTCACCACCTGCATTTCGTAAAAAGAGAACAGACTGTTACACAGATTGCCACGTGGGAATTTTATGAATGTAACAGCAGGTAATTAAAAGTTTCCACATCTTGCCAGGCAACTTGGTAAGGTGGAAAACATCATCCTCATCTATCACAGTAAGGCATACTTGCCACATCAAAGACAGATATTATAGACAGAGTAACAGTACCATCTTGGGCAATGATTTGCTAGTGCTTTCCTCCTATACAGTTGTGGAGAACAGGGCACGCAGTTAGAAGACATTTGTTTTTCAGTGCTATATATCAAATGGTGATGTGGCAAGTTATACTGACAATTGAGCTCATTAAAAAGAAATCCTTTAAGCCTTTGCACTGAGGCTAATTCTCACATGGCTTTGGCTAACTGAATTAGTCACCACTCCCCAACACACAAAAACACTTCCTCTGAAACATCAGATATTGGTCACTGCTGGGAGGGAGGATCCTAGACTTGTTTGACTAATGCTGATTAGTATAACATAAGTATGATGAATTCACTGTGCTTATGGCTAGCAGAGGACAGAGCACTGCAAGCATGTGGGATTACCAACCAAAGAGTGAGTCATTTTCACGGAACTCCTCCTCCTTTAAGGTCCATGGCATCAGCTGTCATGTCTTCTGGAGACCCTAGTTGTTGGCTTGGAGAAATCACTGGACTGAATCTAAATCATAGGGCATTTTACAGAAAATTGGAGGCAATTCCTGTGGGTTTATACTGTTTTGAGGATTCACTCAGGCACCTTCCGAAAGTATCAATGTCTATAGTGAGAGATATCAAACTGAAAAGGTCTTACATTTAATGCAGGAAAAAACCAAGTAATTTAAAGATAAAGTCTGTTGAGGACTACTGTATGAGAAAAGAAATGGCTAGAACGTCTTGAAATGAAACTTAGCAGAGTGATATATAAAAACAACCCATAAACTGCTGGAACAGTAGTTGGCTGGACCGCATAGTGGTTATACTTCACATTCTAGGGAAGGGCTTAAAACAACTGTGACAGAGCACAATATCCTGGACAGACATTAATGAATGAAGTGAAACCTCATTGAATTACGTAAATTCATTGTATTAAAAATGCAATTGATTATGTGTTATTGTGAGATTGTATGTAATGTAATTCCTCTGCTTACCAGCCCTTTCAACCACCCCCGGAAGACGTTCATATAAAATAGTTCAAACTGAATTCTCTTTGTGAAACAGACAAAGAAAGGATTTTTGGATAAATGGCCTGGTTTTAAACAGGATCAGGGCTTTCCTTGTGATCTAGCAAATAGACAGGACTTCTGGTCTATGGAGGACCCCTATCCTTAGAGAAGTGTTGGAAGGAGTTGGCCTACTGAAGCCCCAGAAGACTACATACTAGTTTGAGCTGAGCCTGTTATGAACTTGTGACCATAGAAGTCTCTGTGGGGTTTGAAGGACTAATCACCTGCCAGATCATATGTCAGAGCTGGGTTGCTCTGGGGTAAGCTTATTAGCATGTGTGTAGGTTCTTTTATTGTTTGTATTATGTTCTCTCTGTAATGCTTTTACTCTAAAAATAAATAAGCTTACATAGAAAGAGTTGTGCAGTAAATTATAACTGCAGCAATTGCACTATTAACAGTCTCTGAAGAGAAAGGCAAAGCAGGTCTTCTTAGGCAGTCTGACTTTCCTGGTGAATTCACAGTATAATCAGGTAGTGGAACAACTTGGAAATACTCCAGTCAGAAAGGAAGGAGACGCATGTCTCTGCCCAAGTGAGGTGATGGCCAGGAAAGCCAGAAATCTGAGTGGAGAATTCCTTGCTGGACAATAGAGCAGGAACACAGGTTTAGTTGCTCTGAAAGGTGAAAAGAAAAGGAGTACTTGTGGCACCTTAGAGACTAACCAATTTATTTGAGCATGAGCTTTCGTGAGCTACAGCTCACTTCATCAGATGCATACCGTGGAAACTGCAGCAGACTTTATATATACACAGAGAATATGAAACAATACCTCCTCCCACCCCACTGTCCTGCTGGTAATAGCTTATCTAAAGTAATCATCAGGTTAGGCCATTTCCAGCACAAATCCAGGCTTTCTCACCCTCCACCCCCCACACAAATTCACTCTCCTGCTGGTGATAGCCCATCCAAAGTGACAACTCTTTACACAATGTGCATGATAATCAAGTTAGGCCATTTCCTGCACAAATCCAGGTTCTCTCACCCCCCTCCAAAAACCCACCCCCATACACACACAAACTCACTCTCCTGCTGGCCAGCAGGAGAGTGAGTTTGTGTGTGTATGGGGGTGGGTTTTTGGAGGGGGGTGAGGGAGTGAGAGAACCTGGATTTGTGCAGGAAATGGCCTAACTTGATTATCATGCACATTGTGTAAAGAGTTGTCACTTTGGATGGGCTATCACCAGCAGGAGAGTGAATTTGTGTGGGGGGTGGAGGGTGAGAAAGCCTGGATTTGTGCTGGAAATGGCCTAACCTGATGATTACTTTAGATAAGCTATTACCAGCAGGACAGTGGGGTGGGAGGAGGTATTGTTTCATATTCTCTGTGTATATATAAAGTCTGCTGCAGTTTCCACGGTATGCATCTGATGAAGTGAGCTGTAGCTCACGAAAGCTCATGCTCAAATAAATTGGTTAGTCTCTAAGGTGCCACAAGTACTCCTTTTCTTTTTGCGAATACAGACTAACACGGCTGTTACTCTGAAATCTGAAAGGTGAGCCACCCATGTTGTTGTGTGCATTTGTGGAGAGATTGTAATCACTGTATAACTGAACTCATAGACACTATTTGCTATTATGTTTGATATTTTACTTCACTCTTTGTTCATATTTAAGCTTTACCTTGTTTGTTAGCTGGATGTATAAGGAGAAGTAATCTGATGACGAGTTTGCTAAAACTCGAATACCACCATTTGTAAAAAGCTATGAGTCTATGTCCTATTCTTATTAATTGGATGAGGCAAGATTCTCCTGACTTTTCACAGGCCCTATTTCGAGGGTTTAAGTGGATGGATGTACTGCATAGTCCTTGTTCTGGTCTTCTGTGTAAGGGCAAATTTCACCCAGGCTTCTTGTTGAGCATGTGGCTGAGCAGACTGTACACCACACAATTAATTTGTAACCTCTGCTATCAAAAATGGTGAGATCCATATTTTCATGGGAATAATATTAAGTTGGACATTAGGTAAAAATGTTCCTACCCCCCTTTCAACAGTGTCCTGTTGTGGGGTTCTGAAAAATTGAAGACATTGGCTGTATGGAAAGGAAGTTCTGCAGATTGTGACATGGTAGAAGATTGTCAAACAGCAGATGTACTGAGACCAATGAAAAGTTGATAATCACCTGGAGAGCTGAATAAAATCTCTGGGTAAGATTTTATACCTGATTTTGAAAGCAAGGCTGCTGAGTTTACATCAAAACAAATGTACCAGAGAGTGTTACTGCTGGATTGCAACCACTATACAAGGCTGCCAAGAGTGCATATTAGCTTATGGCAACACATCTACTCACATACGTCAAACATGTATTAAAAACCATATTATCTGGAGAGCTGTTACAAGATGAATGACTATTGATTCCGCTGGCTCAATTTAAAATTTGGGCAGGTAAATAGGACATCTGAATACTGGAATGTAGAGTTTACATGACTTCTGTAAATCCTGATTTAAACTCTTAAGTGTGCAATTTGGACCATCTAATTAGTTCTCAGCATATGAAAATATGGTTTTGGTGTAGCTATATAGAAAATCGCAGCTACACTTTTTCCTTTCCATTTTCTCTCACACACACACCACCTTCTCCTGTCAAGATCAATTTCTTTTGGTCAAAAAATATTTTTTAAAAAGTAAGAAGCGAGTGAGTGGTCATTGGGTATAGATGTACCTTTATGATTTTAAAAAGGTATATGTAGTAATGTACAAATATTGCACCTGCTTGAACTGTATTCCTCTTCCATACCCTTCTTATATTGCTTATCATATTAGAACATAAATTCTTCAAGGCAGGAACTGTTTCTACCTATGTTGGTGAAGTGCCCAACAAAGGGGAATCCTGATCCTGGTTGAGGCCTCTGGTTACTCCCACAATAAATAATGTTTTCCATTAGCCTGCACTGCTTATGAGAATAATCTGCTTTTTCCCTGTAAAGTCATTAAAATGATAAATGTCGTATTTGTTTTATCTGCTGGGAGGAATGGGCTTACCTGCAAATATAGTTTAACAGTGTTTTCTCCGAGGCACAAAGCTGATATCTAATCTAGTTTCATTGCCCTAAGGGGAGGCAAAAACTCCAGTAGCGACAAACCACATGTGATTAAGGTTTGGAATCTGGCTACACTGATAGTGTCTTTTACATCAACCAGTATGGATTCAAGCTGGTAGCACAGAGCAAGAATCCTTCTTGTTTTCTACAAGACAAAGGAGCCAAAAGGAAGAATAGATATTTCCTTATCAGAGAAATAATGAATAGTCTTAACTCTAGAGATGTGCAAATTAGATTCTCATTTATCAAGTAAATTGATGCATTAAAAAAGGTTGTTTTTTTTTAAAAAAACCAAATAATTCTTTGTTTCTTCATTTGACTGTGTTAGAACAGATTTCAGAGTAACAGCCGTGTTAGTCTGTATTCGCAAAAAGAAAAGGAGTACTTGTGGCACCTTAGAGACTAACCAATTTATTTGAGCATGAGCTTTCGTGAGCTACAGCTCACTTCATCGGATGCATACCGTGGAATGCATACTGCTGCAGTTTCCACAGTATGCATCCGATGAAGTGAGCTGTAGCTCACGAAAGCTCATGCTCAAATAAATTGGTTAGTCTCTAAGGTGCCACAAGTACTCCTTTTCTTTTTGTGTTAGAACAGTGGTTCTTAGCCTTAGCCACTGCAGCCTCCACCCCTTTGGTTCTCAAAATATGTTCTCGCACCCCTTATCAAAAATCGTTGAAGTAGGTCAGTTCTTTAAACCTAGATATTTTTTTTGTTTGTATGTTACAGTAATTGTTAAAAAATGTACAATGTTAATACATAGGTTTGATGAAACAAAGTAGTTGTACTTATGTGCCTGTGTTTAATCTGTGTTTTCGATGATTTACCAAGGCTGTGCAGTCCATACAGAAGAGCTGGGAATGCTACTCCTGTCTCCTGACTTGCAATCATGTAGTGTAGCTGCTAGGCCACAGGGGTCCTTTTTCTTCTATTAATATTGTATTTAGGACAAGGAAGTTGGCATGCGTGCCGGTGTTCCCTAGACAAAGTACATTCTTACAACTTTGTGCCCTGCCCTTTAGAGGGCCTCATGCTTTAAGAGGTCTTGCAATGTTAGGATGCCAAAACATGACAGCATTATGTCACTTGTGAAGACATGAATTTGTCTCACCATGATGCAATGTCACAATGTGAGGATACAGAGCATGGTGTAATTGTTTGTCTCACATGATGGTAAGGTGAGATACCGAGTTATTGGGGGCCCTTTTAGGAAAATTGGCCCTTTGTGAACAATTCAAATAGCAGCAAACAGCTCTGTGACCCAATTCCTTCTGTAATCTTAGACAAGGTAATTTAATTTACTACCTCATTTCTTCCCCCCACCAATCTATAAAAGGGC
This sequence comes from Eretmochelys imbricata, assembly GCF_965152235.1. Classification (NCBI taxonomy): domain Eukaryota; kingdom Metazoa; phylum Chordata; order Testudines; family Cheloniidae; genus Eretmochelys; species Eretmochelys imbricata. The sequence continues at coordinate 151,167,610 of NC_135572.1, forward strand.
GATAACACTTAGCTCTGTACAGTAGTTCACTGAGTGTTAGGCCACTTTAATTAAGGATTATAAAGATTTAGGCTGTGAGCTGCATAGGGGACTTTAAAGCCCAAATCCTGTGCAGATTGTGAAAGCTAGACTGAAATCAGATGAAATTTGATTTACTACCTTATACTGAAGGCCACTACTGCCAGTGTAACAAGTGCCTTTCATTAGCAAAATGACTACTCCTATCAGGTTTAGCTGTTAAAAATAGTTTAATACACATTTTACAATTTATGCATGGTAAAAAGTGTATGTTACCACATGAACATTCACACTTATACAGACTAAGGTTGGTTGCAGTTTTCTTCTAACAAAGCAGTGCAGGTCTATTTTTGCTTTTTGTTGGGTTTAAAAATCAGAATTTGAATGTTAGAAAGACCTCTGTCTGTTGTGACAACTGATTAGGTTTGTATAGCTATTTTCTCCCCTGACATTTTCTCTATTAAAATTGTCTGAAGCCTTCTGCATTAATACACATTCTTGCTTTTAAAGTGCTGCTTTACCACTGGATGGTGCTCTCAACACACAGTAGACCTGTGAATCACACATTGCCTGAGGAGCCAAAACACAAAACCCATTTCCAAGTGCTGTTCCTTTGAAATGATTTAAAAGAGGAACAAGATGGAAGCCAAATGCCCCACCCTGTCTTGAGGAGAGTGGGGAAAGAGTTTGGTCAGGCTAGCAGCAGGATGGCCAACTCTTGGGAGCAAGAGGGGAGAGCTCACACTCGTGTTGGAGCTGAGTCATCCTTGTGCCTCACAGCATACATGGGAATGTGTGGGGAAGAGGCTTCTGTTTCCTATTAACCAGCCTGGGAGCCTAAGTCACAAGGGGACTGATTGATTGGCTCTCTCCCCACTCTCTATTTAAAGCCTCCCCAGGCATGGGGCCATCTTGCCACTATTACAGCCCTGCCTCCCTGTTGCTGAGGTATATTGAGCTACATTTCCAGAATGCTGTGGGTCTGACAGATCACCTATTGCGGATCAGAAGGGATTTTCTTTTTCCAGCTGGGCCAAATGGACAAGGATCTGGAGGGTTTTTAATTGAAATATTTCATTCTGGAATTCTGAAACATTTTGACATTGTCAGAAAATCTTTTCCCCTCCCTGCCCCACTTTCTCAGCAACATGATTTTAGCAAAATCAACATTTCCCAAAGCATTTCTATTTTGATGGACCTACATTTGCCATCAGAAAACTGATTCAGCTGAATTTTTCAGACCACCTGTAGTTAAAAAAAAAGAATAAGTAATTTACTGTTACAGAACAGTATAGGAAAGTTTAATTCATTGCAGTTTGCAGACAGTGTCCATGAAGGCCAGATCCCAGAGGTACATGAGACCTGGGACTTGTCTGTGGATCTTATCTGTAAGGAGAAGGGGAGACCTGAAATCTTCCTGAGGTCTCCCTTGGTACCATCCACCCCACTTAAATCCCTGGCATGTTAAAGGGATGGGGAATATAACATGGGGAGGGTCACTAAATTAAAGTTGGGGCCTGCTGCTTAACTCCATCCCTGGGTCTGTCTTTCATTCACCTACATGTCATGATCCGTATGTGATCATAAAAAAGTAGTGGACAAAAATAATCATGCACCTTATTTAATGCTTTAAAATAGGGTGTGCATTGGTCTTTGTAGGATGGATGTGGGATGGCAGAATGTACAAACTTTATGGTTGCACGTAAAGGGTTAAATCAGAAATCTTTGTAGGCATGAGATGAAAAGTCAGGGATAATGGTATTTGTGTGCTATAATAGAAGGAACTTTTCACTTTCCCTCTGTCAGATGTCTTTTTATCACAGCTTCCAGCAGTAGCACATGGCTTATGCCAAGGTTTTATTTTTTAAAAGTCACCCTTTAATTTTAGCTTGACAACCTATGAGTGTATACCACATCTCTCAAGGCTGCTGAATCTTCACAGGTGACACTTGATGGGATGTGTGGATTGAGGTTTAAGGTTCTGAAATGAACACATGAGGGAGCTGTGTAGCTGGAGAAGACAGCTTTAAAAATAATCCGATGAAGCACAGTATAGAGCATATGGACACTTTGTACTGGTAGAATTATACTTGTTCAGTTCTGCTATGAAATAACATGGAGGAGCGTCTTTTAGTCATTTCTTTTTCTGCGGAGGTCTATGGTTTGGTTTTTTTAATCAATATGCATTTCTCCACTGGCCTCAATGTGATCTAACTGTTTGTTCTTTGGCAGTGGCCCTGTACTTGTTCAGATACAACAGGCTTAATTGCCTTTGATAGGATGAAAGATCATTCTCTAGGTTGATCTACAAGTGCAAGTCTTTATTTCCCATGACATTTTTGTACTTCCTTTTCCTTGCAGCATTGCCATTTCAGAAGGGAATGAAGGCAAGAGTATTCACGTGGGGTGAAATTTAGCCTTGTAAACTTGAGTCGCATTCAGGTCCTAAAAAGGAGCATAACTTGTGCATTGGCCTTGTGCTTACTCTCTGTGGGATGAATTTCACCTATAAAAATGTGATATTCCCCTCTGGTGTTATCTGGACTGGTGACTAATCCTTGACTCTGGGAGCCAGCCTTATCCTGATCTGTTGTGAGAACCCCCACTCCTGGGCTGTTCACGCACAGCCTCTGGCATGTAAGCTGCTCCTTGGATTGTGCAACCGAATGACACTAGCCAATATCTCCAGTCCTAGAAACAACCCTAGGAACCTCTGTCTTGCAGTGTCCAGTTATGCTTGCTGGACTTTGCAAGCTTATGAGTTTGTCAATTTAACAAAAAAAAAAATGATATGCACCAGGCTTGTTATCCCAAGGGGAGACTGACATGCTTTAAACCAAACGCACTGCTTCAGGTAGAACATACATATTAACTACAAAAATAGATTTTAAATTATTATAAGTCAAAGCATAACAAGTCTGATTTGGTTAAATGAAATTAAAGCAAAATGCATTCTAAGCTGATCTTAACATTTTCAGTGCCCTTACAAACTTAGATGCTTCTCACCACAGGCTGGCTGGTTGCCCTTCAGCCAGGCTCTCCCCTTTGATCAGCGCTTCAGTTGCTTTGTGGTAGCGGTGTCTGTAGATGTAGGTGGGAGAGAGAGGAGAGCATGGCAAACTTCTCTCCCTTTTATTGTGTTCTTTCTTCCCTCTGGCTTTGCCTCCCACCCTTCAGAGTCAGGTGAGCATTACCTCATTGCAGTCCCAAACTGACAAAAGGAAGTGGGGTGATTCACTCAAGAGTCCAACAGATCCTTTGTTGCTGCCTACGCCAGTGTCCTTTGGTCCTGTGAGGCTGGGCTGGGCTTGTCCCATACATGCCCTGCTGAGGTGTGAACTGCTCCTCTGCTCTTGGAGAGTTTTGCCTGGGTCTGCTATAAGCCATGAGGACACATTTTCAGCCTCATAACTATACACATGAAATTACAACCTGTAACATAGCATTACTATAACAACAATGTTCGGTGCATCATGAGCCTTCCCAAGACACCTGACATGACAAACTTTGCATTGGATACCACACAATCATATTATAAGGATGAACATAGGGGTACAGAGTGTTCCCACAAGACAGAATGTCTCAAAAAAATACTGAAGAGAACCTAATCCTTAACGTCAAAGTAACAGGCACATTCTTAGGATGTAATCGCATGTGATTCTCCTGAAATTATAGCTCTGTATAACTTACATTTTCTTGCAGATTATAAGGGGAGAGTGTGACAGATTTATGTTACCAATCTGCCTGAGGCATCAGGTGATCAAGCTGAGGCTGCAGGATTGTAGGGGAGGAGATGAAGGAGCACGCCAAGTGACTAAATTTTAAAGCTTTATTAATAAAATAACAGCGGTGAGTGCTGGGAACACTCCCACATCACTCGGAGGAAGAAAGAAAGCATTAGTGCCCCAGCCCTAACTTACTTACATACTCACACACTCATGACCTGAGGCTGGCTAAGCCTGGGTATAACGTAAGAAGAAAAGTGGGAAAGGGTAGACGAGAGTTCTGTCCTGTGCACAGGCCATCCAGTGTCCACTGTTGATCTCCGACTTGCTTTTTTTTAAGCCCTGGGTTCTTCTGGGGGCATTTTGTTCAGGGACCTCTGTCCCCCATGCTCTTTGTACCAGTCCAAACCAGCTTTCCATGGCTTCCTCAGATTTCCCAAGAGACACTGGCTTCAGGGATGCGAGTCTGTTGTTTTCTCATTCGTTTTTGCAGCCCCTGAAGTTCTATGCAGTTGTTGATCTCCTTTATCACGGCTGGTCAGGATTGGAATCCAGGCCCCAATCTTTCTTGGCATCAGAGAGTCTGCTTGTGTGCAGTGGCCTTGGGCGGTTGGAGTCAGCTTCTTATCTTCGGACCTAGCTGATCACAGGCCGTCTAGTTAACTCATTCCTTTCACCCCCCTTCGGCCTCTCAGAACCTGCAAAGAAATCTTTCACTCCACACTCACACCTTCAACCCCTCCCAAAATCCTTTCCCATGCATATGCTTATATAGGCGTTAGCGATATACAATGCTGGTGCTTACCCAGGGAACCCCATGGGGGGCAATTTTACTGTGACTGGAACATTCCCATGGGGCAATTTTACTGTGACTGTGACAAGAGAAGAGACAGAAATAAGAAGCAAACTGAATTGTCGCTTATCTCCTTTCTCACTCCCTACCCAATGCTATATCAACAGACCTCTGCCTTCTTGATGTGTCCTTCTGTGACCAAATGCACCCCTGTATTTGCACCCTACACACTATTTTAATAATCATACAAAATATGCTTTGTGAGGTATCATTTCAAAACTAATAACTTGTGGTTCAATAATATTGTGGTGTGTGTAAAGCTATGAAATTCCCTTTGTATGATGTTAAAGGCACAAGTTCAAACTCAAATAGCCCCAATTAGCTAGAACCAGTCAAGCAAGCTGGTCTTAAACAAAGGGATGTGTTTACCTCAATTTGCATATAATTGAAACAGTCCTCAGGCAGCAAGAGGCGGAAGAAAGATGACAAAGAAAATCTGCATCTCAGCAAACAGAGGGGAGAGAAGGAACATCTTAATACATCTTCCCTACCAGACTCCATGTCTCCTTGCTCTCAGCTGGAAAGAACTTTATCTAGGGGGTCACTCACAGGAAATTGCATTTCAAAGGGTAACAACTATAAAAGTGAGGGGTAAAGACAGCCCAAGTTCTCTCTCCCTAAGAGGACAAAAGAAATGCCATTGGATTTTGGGAGCAGACTCTGGCCTGAGAGTTTTGTCAGCAAGGTACTGAAAACATAGGTAAGGGACTTCATTGTGAACCAAGTCTAGTGCTAGATTGTTAAGTTTAAAAAGTTATCTTTATTTCTCTTGTAATCTTTAATGCCTTGTGCTTGTACTCACTTAAAACATCTCTTTGTAGTTAAACTTGTTTTATTCTTGAATCAAAACTAATCCGGTGTTGTGGATAAACTGCACTGCGTGATAACGCCATTTAAAAAGGAGCAAGTTGTTGTATATTGTTCCCTTACAGGAACAATTCAGGTGTGTTATCTGAACTGTCCAGGAGAGAGCTGGACAGTGAAGTACCGAACTCACATTTTTGAGGAAGGGTTGAGATTGGGAATGTGTTGGAACCTCCAGGCAAGTGGTACCTAAGGCTGGCGGAAGCCAGAGTGTGACTGAAGAGTAGCTGGCAGGCTGCAGCAACACACAGACACTCAGAGTGTGACTTGCATGTGGGAAGGCTGTTTGTGAGCAGGTACTATAGGAACAATACACTGTGAGGCACCCCACAGTTGCAGGGCAGAGGTAACAATACATCACTGGTCTCGACTGCACCCTGGAATGTCATACCTTCCAATAAGTATTATTCAGTGTTCTCCTTTCCCTTGGAGCCTTGGGTAATCAAATAAATATTTGATGTACATCCAGGCTTGCAGAATAAAAATAATAATGTGCATATTCCATAGCCATTGAGACTCTGAGGATAATTTGACAGAGTTCTTGGGCCCCACAATGAAAACTTCAAAAGCAGGGCAACTCTGAGATAGATATTCACAGATAGTAGGGTCCGTTGCAGAGTTGTGGGGCCCACTGGAGAGAAGTGAAGGTCACAGTCAACTACCATAGGGTCACAAGCAGGGAGAGGAGCTAGACACAGTTTAAATAAGCTTCTTTGGGAGTTCACTGAAGCCTTTCAATTATTGTGGTTCCACAGTTTCCAACTTATATACACTAGTAAACTCCATTGCTATTAAAGTCAACAGCAATGCAGACCACCTGAGAACTCCAAGATAGTCTCTGCATGTATAATCTACAGCAGATGCACTCCTGGCATGTTGTGTTGTTTGGACACTATGGGGCTATAGAGGGGTCACTCACTCTCTGGTGCCTACCTCAACTGGAGAATTGGTCTGAAATCAACAAGATGAAATTCAGCAAAGAACTGTACCTAGGAAGGAAAAAAAAAATCCAAGGCACAACTACAAAACAGGGGTGTCTTTCTAGGTGGTAGTACCACTGAAAAAGAGCTGGGAGTTATAATGGATCACAAGTTGAATATAAGTCAACAATGTGATGTAGCTGTGGAAAAGGTTAATATTCCAAGATGTATTAACAGAAATGTCATATATAAGACAGGAGGCAATTCTTCTGCTGGGCTCAGCGCTGGTGAGGCCTCAGCAGGAGCACTGTGTCCAGTTCTAGGCACCACATTTTAGAAAATGTGGACAAATTGGAGACAGTCCAAAGGAGAAGAGCAACAACAACAAAAGATAAAGGTTTCAAAAACCTGACCAGTGAGGAAAGGTAAAAAAAACTGGACATGTTTACTTTTGAAAAAAGAAAACTGAGGAGAGACCTGGTAAGTCTTCAAATGCATTAAGGATTGTTAAAGAGGACAGTGATCAGTTGCTCTCCATGTTTACTGAAGGTAGAACAAGTAGTAATGGGCTTAATCTACACAAAGGGAGATTTAGATTAGCTATTAGGGAAAAAAAATCTTTTTAACTATGAAGGTTAGTTATGCATTGGACTTGTGGAATCCCCACCATTGTCTAACCTGTTTATAAGAACTGCCAAACACCTGTCAAGGATGGTCTAGATACACTTGGTCCTGCCTCAGCATGTGGGAATGGACTAGATTTGTATCCCTTCCAACCCTCTATTTCTATGAGTCTCTTTAAAGAAGCCCATCCTGGGTAGCCTGGCCCTGACTCCCCTTAGAGAGGACAGACAATCTGTGACAGTAGCAGATGGGATTTTTTTGGTTTTAGAGAAGTACTAATACTACATTTGTTTCACAGACATTAATAAGGGCAGTGACGTAGGTTCAAACTATCATTTAAGAAGGTAGCTAACATATCTACCAGGCTTTAAAATGAAAGAGTGGATTGTAATTTGTATAACTGTACATACAAATGTTTCCTGCTAATGCTACTAACTCCTTCCATGCCTTTGTTCTTTACACCCTATCATTCATTCCACATGCACGGCCAATCCACCCCCACGCCTTCATTACACACACTCACCAGACAACTCACTCCACATCTACACATTCATTTTGCACCCAACTCTATTCACCCTCATTCCATATTTGCATAGATCACAAGCAAACAACCAGAATCAACTGGATGTGTTCCCCTCTAAAAGCTGGTATTCAAAAACTATTGCCATCTTGGTTTTGGTGGTAGATGTTTTCAACATTAGTTATGAGGTCTCAAAGATAAAAAAAAAAGAAAAATTAAGAAGGATGATTGTGTGAGGAAGATTTATATTCTCAACTCACTCTGATCACCTCAAAAGACAACCCAGGCCACCTGATTTATCTAGCTGGTTTAGCCAGAGACAATGAACGGCCAGGCTTTACCATTCTCATTCACATATAAAGCACAATGGCTGTCCTATTTAGTGACTAGGGCACTGACTGAAGAGGAAAATTCCCCTCAGACCAGTTAACACTGAGTAGCCCATGTGGCAAGTGATAGATGCCCTCTGCAGGTAAAAGTGTATAAACAGAATGTTACAATGGCTGCCAAAAACAAAGGAATGAAACACACCTATGAACATGGGCCTCAAACAGAGAAGACAGTGTCTTTTTGCTATAGCTGCTTCACTTTTTACCACAGTCAATTTATTAGCTAATGGCTACAAGACTGATTCTTTAAACGGGGCTGTAATTCAATAAGGACATACCCATGATGAAGCTTGACTGTCCTGATCAGCACATACAGGCTCAAATGAAGGAAACATCCCTTCCCTACCTTGTATGATCTTACCACAGTCACTGCATATTTTAGTGAAAGTGAAGCTGGAAAAGCAGTATTGCCACAGCCTGAAATGTGTTAAATCTTGCCTGATTAAACACCTCCTGTGAGCTAAAGATAAACAGCAGAATTGCAGCTGAGACTGTATGCACCTTTAAGACAGCTACACTCTTGCAAAAGACCAACCTGAATGGTCAACCAACCACTTATTCTAGGTTTATTTGCTCCAGAGATCATCATTCTCTGGTATAGAACATGTGCCAGTTAAATAAATAGACTAACATGCTAGCAAAAAAGGAGTAAAGTCTTACAGCCAAGGGCATACCATTCAATAAGCATTTTTAAAATATTTATTTCTGTTTTTCCTTATAATAAAGTGTTAAAATGCTTTAAATATAATAAAAGCTAGAAGAGGCAACAATCTAAGCCTTCTTTGAACTTATTGATATTGTTATAGCACCTGATTGGGGTCATATGGTTTCTGTGAACATAGAGCTGGTCTGCAATAGGATTGGCCCTCTCCTTAGGGTGAGAGTTACTCTACAGCACCCTACCTCTGTTTCCACACACCCCCAGGTGCTCTTTATGAACTCCCTGTCCATATGTAGTTCAACCACTCTTTTGAAATCCACTTTATTACACTTTGGCCCTCTAGGCCTCAAGCCTACTTCAATGTCTCTCTCCTGAATAACCCAAAATAACATAAAACACAAACTCACATGATCTTCAGCCCAGCTGCCCTTTAAAGTCTTTCCTCTATTTAGACAGGGTCTCTGCCAAGTATCCCTGCCCAGAAAGCTTTCTCCCATTCTCTCCTACTTCTTCAGCATTTTTGCTGCCAATTCAGGATCCTACAGGAGCCTTCTTGCATCCTGCAATAGCAACAACCATAACTACAACCTGCTGAGCTTTCCCCCACATACTCCCGACTGAGATCTCCTGCTCTTTTTTATGGGAAAGCACCTGATTCAACCGAGGTGTGGCACACGGTGTAATCAACATGGCTGAATTAGCCCCAGGAGCTCCAGCACACAGGCAAGCAACCCTGTTACATAGCCAAATTCTTTATGCAACCTGAGGGAGATTTGGGACAACTGTGAAAAAAACCGGCATCGGACATTCAGAGGTTCCACTCTGACCTTCGTTAGAGCTCTACAATATATCACTTGAAATACCAGAAGATCCTAGATGGGTCCTGATGAGTCGTGTGCATCTAACCCATCCCACACTAGTATTGAATTTTAACTTTAATTTCATTTGCATGCAGTATTGTGAAGGTATGAAGAGAGACTGATTAAATGAACCACAGCTGTGATTCCACTCTTTTGAGTTCACTTTCAGTTCAGCTGTTCAGACTGATTGAGTCAGGAGGCCCCCTGCAACTATGCCCTAAAGATATTTAAATGAATTCTGGACCCAAAGACCCTTCAGCAAAAGAAAAGGGCAATCTCCGGTGAGGCGAAAGAGGAAGAAGACAACGCTGGCACCTGGGCCAGTAATAGCTCAGAAATACTTAGTACAAGAGAAAACACAACCCCCAGAGATGACTGGTTCAAGGAAGAGCAACAACCAATAAATATTTAAATTAAGCCCCAAAAGACACCACTTTTTCTAACCATCTGTTGGCTCCAGCTGAGATGCTAGCCTGGGAACCCCTGCCAGCCCCAACCACATCCCTACCTTGAGGCTCATGCCATCACAATTCTAACGCACCCGCAGTGGTCCTTTTTGGCCCCAAACTTAATCCTAGTCCTGGGCCCCCAACCTGGCTCTAGCCTGGGGCTACTTGCCCACCCCAACCCTAGCCCTAGCCACTGGACCTCTGCTCACACCAAATCTAACCCTAGCTTTGGGGTCCCTGCTCACCCCATATTCACCTTAGCCCAGAGACTCCTGCACACCCCTACCTGAACCCTACCCTGGGGCCTCCTGGGGCCCCAGTCTTAACCATATTCTGGGACCCCCCTACTGGCCTCAACCCAAACCTTTGCCCAGAGATCTCTTCCCACCCCAATCATAATCCTAGCCTGGGGCCCCTGCCAACATCAATCCTAACCTTAGCCAAAGACCATCTGCCTTCCCCATCCCTTATTCTAATCTGAGACCCGCCCTGTTAGCCCCAACCCCAAACCTATGGTTTGGGCCAACAGAGGGGCCTTGGCAAGATTTAGATTTGGGATTAGGAAAGCACAGTGTTGAAGTCATGTGTCCCCTTCCCATTAGTTTCTGCATCTGCAGCTCTGTTTCCTAATTTTTAAAACTATAAGTTTTTTTACATTTTCTTTCTAAAAGAAGTTGTGAGAAAACTAGGTCTTGGAGACTGAGGAGGAGACTTTGGTACAGGAAATGAGGATTTCAGAAGGAAGCATGCAGATGCAGCCACTAATATAGTGGGGTTCATCGATAACTCAAAAGAAATGCCCTGCTCATGTAACTCACGTGCTTTATACCACAGCATTTGACTTGGGCCCAAAGAAAGGGAGAGAAGCAGTGGGGAGGGGATATGGATCTTACTTAGAGTACTCTGTCCCTGCAGACTTGCAGAGGCACGGCATGGCAACTCAGTTAAGGGGCCCAGAAACATCCAGAAGTATGGTGCAACAGTTAAAGCTTTACTGGAAGTTTTCATTGTGGGCAATCCACCTTGCACTTCACACCCAGTCTCACTCCAAGATCTGATCCAGTCAGAGCACCGGGGCGGGGGGAGAGGCTTAAGGTTATAAATACAGAATTTAAAGACAGTCCTGTGGCTGATGCAGACCAAGAGATATGTCTGCTGTGAGGCTGGGTCCCAATACCTGCACCACTTTGATTTCTATTTCACCAGTAACTGAGGACTAGTCAGCTCTTAACCCAAGGGCTAGAATGCTGCTAGTGTGGATACCCCTAGACTGCTTGTTTCCTAATGGGGTTCTGAAGAGTTTGAAGGGACTGACAAGTTACCATTCTTCTCAAGATCTGTGGAGTTCAGGAGACACACACTCCATGGCCACACTATAGAGACTGAGAAATCATCTGAGAGATGACCAATGGGGAACGTGTTTGTATGTGTGTACTAAGGTATAGAAGCATAAATGTGATGCTGATATTTGAATATATAACAGCAACAAAGTGAGGAAGTCTGTATAAGGAACATCTGTAGATTTACAGTAACAGCTTTTATTTCAAAGTTATTCATAGTATTCCAAATATGATTTACAATGGTTTATATTATTTATATTTTTTTGTATGAACTAAATGTTTATTGTACTAAGAAACTGTATAATACTCTCTCTCTTCTTGAAGCTAAGTGGGAACTATTAACACCTATTAGGGTTTAACATGCAGTAGCCCTGAAGTTCAACTCTGTGATAAGCTATTACCAGCAGGACAGTGGGGTGGGAGGAGGTATTGTTTCATATTCTCTGTGTATATATAAAGTCTGCTGCAGTTTCCACGGTATGCATCTGATGAAGTGAGCTGTAGCTCACGAAAGCTCATGCTCAAATAAATTGGTTAGTCTCTAAGGTGCCACAAGTACTCCTTTTCTTTTTGAAAAGTATTTCAAAGAGAACTCTGGCCTGTGTTTTGGTAAAGAGTTAAGCTGAGGTGCAGGAAGAAAGGGAGTGTAACAGAGTTAAACATAATATTTTCTCAGCATCCCTCTACCCTGTTACACTTGCATAAGTTTGACCAAGGTATGTGGGATCAAACAGACCACTTTTGCTTTGTAAGAAACATGTGAGACAGTCAGACTGCCTCTCTGGCCACAGTAGCAGCGGCAGTTATGCTGATGACCATCCTGTACCTGTCCTCAAGTGCTCTTCCCAAAGGGGGACCCCCACTTGTGCAGTCTCTGTCCCTAGCACCATTCTGCTTGAGGCCATTTCCCCAACACTCCAACCTGACATTGGGAATTGTCCTTCACCCCTCACAATCAATACATGTATTCCTACATTCCATCCTACCATCCTGTAGCACCCCTGTATGCTGTGATACACCACCATGTGGATAAGGACATCTCCTTTACATCATTAGGAGCCAAGACTCTCAGTGGCTGTTCTGATGGGTTTTGTAAGCACAGTTATGCCATCTTCTGGAGGAAATGCAAGGGTCATGAACAATGGGGGTCATGAACCAGAGTCAGGATGGTACCTGTCTATTTTGTGCAAGGGTGAAATGCTACCACAATCATCAGCCTTTATCACAGGCAGTATGAGAAAGGGGATAAGGAAAGGGAGGAACTTTTAGAGGAATGGGAGGCCAGAACTAATGTTGGCCAGGGTTCAGGGGCATCTTTTATCTAGCCGCCACCCTCCACGAACCCATCATTGATAAAATGCCTACACAGACCAAACAAGGACCAGATGTAAGAGTTGAGCCCGTCCTAGCATGTTTGAAATGTCCATACTTAATTTGAAAAAAGGCAACTAGGTATAGAATTGCTAAAATCATAGTGCTAGGGCCAAAACACGGCTGGAACACAGCCACGGCCTTTTGATCAGTAACGACTGCAATTCCTCAAGGTGCAGAACTCAAGGCCTACAGACTGAGCAATATGGTGAGAGATGGGAGCTGTGCTTAAGGTATTTATAAAATGGCCATAGGTGCCCAAAGAATAAAACCTGACAATGGAAGAAAAACAGGTGCCTAACCCTGGCCTACTTCCACTTATGAAAATATTTAATAGGCCTAAATTGCCTGCTAAGGTACATTCTTAGGTGCCTAAACAGTAGAATTGGTCAAAACTCAGGTTTTCTGGCATGCAGGAAAATTCCACCATTTTGAAGTTTCCTTTAGCCATTAATTGGAAGGAAAGGTCAACCTTCTGACATTCCCTGCCAAACAAAGCTTCATTTCAGAAATATGAACTCATTTTGTTTCACCAAGGTCAAAGTACTTCATTTCAACTTTTATTTTTATAATATATCAAATCTGAGCTAATCAAAATGAAGTGCTTCAGTAATTTTGTGTAAAGTATCTCTGAAAATGGATACAGTCCCATGAAACAGTCCAATGTTGTAGAAGCAGCATTTTCTGATGGAAACCTGTTGGGCTGAAAAATTTTTGACCAGTCCTTCTCAATGGGTTTGTTAATCAGACCCTGAGGGGCTTGACCAAGGTGGCAGAGCTGGCATATGAACTCCTATTGTCAGTCGCCCAGTCCCGCAATGCAACTTCTAAACTATGTGGTGTCCTTTTTCTTACATTATTTTTTAATTTTGTGAAAGTGAACTCATGAGGAAGTAAGTAGATTTGCCAGCATTCCACTAGCCAAAATACATGGACCACTCCCAGTTTTTACAGTTTTGTTCCATGTCTTCAAAGAGTCACACATTTTATTAGAAGGCCTCAGCACATTTAGAGATCATATTGTGATCATACAGCGTCACTGTGTGAAGACTTGAATATATTTCACCATGATGCAATGTCATAATATGAGGACGCAGAGAACAGGGTGCCTGAGTGCCATTACTGAGACGTCAGGTCTGCCTTTAGAAAATCTGGCCTCGTGATTCTCAATCTGTATGTAGCGGGGTTCAGTCTGTGCCCCTCGGTATTTGGCCTCTGGCCTCCCTCTTCAACGAGTCAGGGACACTTCAGTCTGGTACAACACCCGTGCTCTTTATCCTCAAAAGGTTTCCCCGCCAACAGTTCCCAACTAGATACAGGCTTCACAGCTACTTTGCCTACAACAGGCCTGGCCAGCAACAGACTAGGAGGCTCACACTTCCTTCTGTGCCTGACCTTTCTCTTTCCCCTGTTCCCTGGCTTCCTCCCACCCTTTATAGCTCTGGGCTAATAAGACTGGCAGGTGCAGCCAGTTACCGGGTAGGCACCAGGCTATTCACCCAGCCCCAATCCACTCTCCTTGATTGGGGCTGGAGTGGCAGGAGCTGATTAACAGCTTCTCAACCATCAGCCTGCCACATTATACAAAGTTCTCATTTCATCTGAGGATTAAAAATATAACCACTTTCAATGCCCACTACAGCACACATGCTTTAGCTAGCCATCCTTCATCAGAATTAATCATTGAGACCAATTGGTTCAAATAATTGTGCTACAATTCAATATCTTGCTGTAAGGTGAAATTTTAAATCAGCAGTATAGAAAGGATTCCTATGTCAGAGATTGCACATCAATTTCTATTTTCATTCAATACTGATTTATTTTAAAAAGAATTTGCTCTATAAATATGGAGGGTTGCACTTTCAGTCATCCATCTATCAGATTATTCTGTTTAAATATTTAAAAATTAAAGCTCTTCCAATGGATAAACCTGAATTAAAGTTGTATGAAAATTGATTTAGTACCTCTTACACTGAGCTCTACTCAGCTAGAGTAACATCTGGCACTCTTCAGCAAAATGACTACTGCTATGACTGGGCTTAGCAATAAGAAATGTATACCTTTTGCAATTTATACATTGTGAAGAGTGTATGTTATTACATGAACATTCACATTGTTCTTCAGGCCAAGTGTGGGTTCACTTTTCTTCTAACAGAAACGTGCAGGTCTCATTCTGGATTTTTTGCTTTTGGTGGATTTAAAATCAAAATCTGAATGTTAGAGACACCTTTGTCTGTTGTGACAACTGGTAGGTTTGTGTAGCTATTGTCTCCCCTGAATTTTCTCAGTTAAAATGGTCTGAAGCCTTTTGAATTAATATATGTCCTTGCTGTTAAAATACTGCTTTATCACTGGATGGCACTCTCAACACATAATAGACATTCAGCCCCAGAAATGCGCCCTGATTTACCCAAACCAAAAACCAAAACCAAGTTCTATAGATTTGAAGCCATAAACTATCTCTGCAAGTATTCAGGAGGCTAATATGAAATCTCAGTACACAGATGAAAAATCAGGAATAATGGATTTTATAACTTTGTGTCATGTTCTTTCTATCTTAGGTCCTTATATGGCCCCTGTTACTGTAGTATCTGAGTACTTCATAGTCTTTAATGTATTTATTCTCAACACCCTGTGAGGGCAGGAAGTGCTGCTATCTTCATGGTACAGCTAGAGAATAGAGGCACAGACTAAGTGCCTTGCCAAAGGTCACACAAGAAGCTCATGGCAGAGCAGTAAATTGAACTAGGTATCCCGAGCCCCAGGCTAGCACCCTAACCACTGAAACATCCTTCCTCCCAAAATGATCTCTGAGCACTCCAATAGAAGGAACTTTTAAACTTTCCCTTTCTCAGACCTCTTTGTCACAGCTTCCAGCAGTATCATATGGCTCACTTTAAGGCTTATTTTTAAAAATCACCATTTAATTTCAGTTTGACAACTTAATGGTGTGCGCAGAATAGCTCAAGGCTGATGAAGCTGCAGAGGTGACACTTGATATAATGTACAGATTGAAGCTTAAGGTTCCGTAATGAACACATGAGGGAGCTGCATGGCTTGAGATGACTTAGATCTTTAAAAATGAACAGGTAGGAGGAAACTATAATAAATGCAAGATGTATGGCACATTTTGCTTGTGGCATTACCTTTTTCCAGTTCTGCTATAAAATAACACGGAACAGCTCATTTTAGCTATGTTTTAGTTGAAGCTTAAGGTTTTCTTTTATCAGGTTCTTTTTGTACTTTAGTTCTCCAGCCTCAACCTTGGCTCATTTTTTCCTCTGTGATCCTGCACTTGTTTTGAGATGACAGGCTTAATACCATTTGATAGGATGAGAGAAGATCATTCTTCTGTGCCGTTCTACAAGTGCACTCTTATTTCTGATGACATTTTTGCATTTCTTCTTCCCTTGTAGTGCTGGCATTTCAGAGGGGAATGAAAGCAAGAGCATTCACAATTCACAGAGGGTGATATTCACTTCAGTACACTTGGCCAACTCTAGCCGCCAAAATAAGTAGCACATAAGTGGTACATCAGCCTTGTGCCGGCCCTCTGCATGGAGCGAATTTCACCCACAGTCACGCTGCAGAGAACCTTAGGACCTCTCAGCAGACTTCTACCTTACCACTTTGTGCCCTGCCAATAAGCATCTGTTCCCCACCAATAAGTGTTATTCAGTGGTCTCCTTTCCTCTGATCCTCCCTACCTTTGAAGAGTTTATTGCAGGACTCTTATTTTATGTACTCCGAAGCCTGCAGAGCAAAAATAATAATTTACATGTTTCATAGCAATAGGATAATTTGCCAGAGCTGTTGGGCCTCAGAATAAGAACTTCAAAAGTACAGTATCTGGGGTGGGGCAAAAGAGAGAGATGCAGCGGTCAAGGGTCTATCACAGAGTCATGGGACCCACTGGTGAAGGAGACAGTCAACTATGATAGGGTTGCAAGCAGGAAGAAAGGAGCCATAAAGAGTTTAAATATGCTCTGTTCCTTTCGAAGTTTGCTGAAACCTTTCGGTATCTTTGTTCAACAATCACTCACTGTAATTCAATTAAATTGGGAAACTATTGACATTAAAGTCAATGGGACCACAGACTGCAGGAGGACTCTAGGATAAGTCTCTAGGATACTCTGCATGTGTAATCCTACAACAGGTTCCTTACTGGTACATTAAATATTGTTTGGATGCTATTGGACAGACAAAAAACATTGTTTTTGGTGAGCAGAAATGCTAAGTTTGTTGAACTGAAGCTATCAAGGGTGGAAACACAAACTATGCCATTTAACGGAGTGTCTACTCCAAAAACTAACAATGGACAAGTTTAGTAATGTATTTCCCCTGACTGCAGTTCATTGTTTTTTTATGGTAGTAGAAAAAAGACACATTTCTTGCAAAAGTTCTGATGTTGTGAGTTACTGAAAGGTATTGATGGGCTTGGTTGGTTTAAAAACAAACAAACTACGCAGTTCATAGGCAATGTTTATGCCTAGCAGTTTATAGCACTGGATCCAAACTCTTCCGTATCTTATTGTCTGTCAGTGGGGTTGTATATGATGCTAGGTAGTGCAGAATCTAGCACCTGGAGGATGTATGTTTGGTGATAGAATGATTGTTTAGGATAGTTCAGTTATAAATATTAGTGTCTAAGGATGCAGCCTCCCAATGTAAATATTTCATCTATTTCATATGGAGAATATGTGATTAATCCATACTGAGTGTTTGATTACTTTTACCACCTGCAGGTGTTTCTATAGCCTTTTCTCGTTCATTAAGATCATCAAGCTTCCCCTATCTACTGGCTTATTAGCTTTTTGATATCTTCTCAGACGTGTAATAAAGGTCTTTCTAATCTATTGATATTACTAAAGTGCCCTTCCCGCAGCTCCACAGCCTACATCTCGAACAATTTAACCACCCAAAATAATTCTGTGGCAGCAATATTTGTGTAATTTTATAGGGCTTTTCCAAAAAGATGACTTTGGAACTTTGGGAGATATTAGTATTTATTTAAAAAAACATTTCTATTCACTTTTAAGTGAAGAGAGACTTTTCTCAATACTGTGGGATAAACTGTCCTCTGTTACCCTAGTGCAGCTCCATTGAAGACAGTGAGGTTGTAACCTGAAACTGAGAATTAGGCCCCCACTCTAATTTAGACGTATTTAAGGCTTGCATGAGAGGTTAACTACTATTTGATCACAATGGTCCCTCTGGCTTTAAAACCTTTGAATATATGAATGTCTTTTCATTCTGACTGTTTCTCCTCATCAGAGAACTTCCATTTGCTTGAAATGTAAAGACCAAAGTACAGATGAGAGTACGTCTGACTGGCTGAGATGTCAGGAGACTTGAAGTTTCAGTGATCAGTAAGAATGTGATTTCTGATGTCTCTGTAATGGTAGCAAAGGCTTTAAAAGCTTAAAAGTCAGCATCAGATATGCTTTTTTTTAAACGAATGCAAACTGCAGTTGTTTCGCAGCATTTGGTGACTGGCATGTATGGAAACCCAAATGATTCGATCACACATTCTAGCCTCTGAATATTGCTTTCCACTGATGCAAATAGTTAAAGCCTAATTTGATTGATTGTATCTGCAGAATAACCTGTTATTTCCTTATAATGGGAGGAACTCTCAGTAGCAACCAAGTGAAGTCAGTCTGAATTAACCAGGCTACACACCACTCTAAACAAATCTATCGATCAACACTTTGCAGATGTTATTGTAGGCACAAAGAAACAATTTTCTGCCTTCTGCACAATCCAGACTTAAGAAGCCAAAATGGACTTTTGTAGCACACCTGATGAGCTTCAGCACAATACACCCATCAGTGACACCATAACCATCTTCTCTCATGCTTCATCTGTTATGGGTCATTCATAAAACCATGGTGATTTGTAATGGTTCACTTAACATTGCTGGTAAAAAAGAGTCATTGTAAAATGATAACCAACCTGTAAAGGTGAAGATTTGGCAATATACTCTGCTCCCTCAGAGTCCTCTGGAGACCCTCTGGTTCCATTATCTTCCCAGGGCAGATCATTAGAACCACGTATCTTAGCCTCAACCTGTAATCTTAGAGGTTTTGAAGACTGTGATGAGATATTTGAGCAACAGAAAAGTCTGTATGGAAGATGGACTGTGATTAGCAGATTATGTGCTTCTCTGTTTGATTTGCTTTGATTTAAAATACAGAGCAGTATGACAAATATTCTGTAAGATATTTCACTCTGTGATGCTAGAGGACTGGTTCAGCTCTTTGAGAATTCATATTGAGTTCATGATATATAAATTCCCCAATGAAAAATTCTACTATTTCCAGATTTATTTCCTACCTCTGAATGGCAATTCTGTTAGAAGTATTGAGATCTTTCTAGAGAGTACATGTTTTTAATGGTGCCAGTGTATAAACATCCCAATTTTGTGCTGAGATTTCACTGGGCACGTTGAGGGACAAAGACATATTAAGGCCTCATCTACATGATTGACCTAGCTATGTTGCTCAGAGCTATGAAAAATTTCATGCTTTGAACATTGTAGCTAGGTTGACCTAACACCCGATGTAGGTGCAGCTAGGTTGACAGAATAATTCTTCCATTGAACAAGCCATGACCTCTTGGAGAGGTGGATTAACTGCATCGATTAAAAAGCCTTTCATTGATGTAGGATGCATCTACACTATAGCACTACAGCGGCACAGTTGCAGTCCCATACCTGTACCGCTGTAGTGGTTGAAGTGTAGCCATATCCTTTAGACTCTTTGCAAAATTTCAGAAACAAGCCTTTTATCTTAAAGAGTACTTAATTGAATGTAAAATTCAGAAAATATTCTAATGCTCAATTAAACCAGCTCATCAAATTTTTTTCCTTTTGTTGGGGTGGAGACATAAAGTGAGTAAAAGTCTGCTTTATAATGGGATTGTGAGTAGTATAAGGGGCCTACAATCAATCAAACATAGGCCCCACCCTGATCCCTCAGGCTGCACCCACCTGCCACTGTAAGGCCTGCCCCCTAGGGGTATTACTTCCGGGGTCAAGACAAACACATGACCAGAAGCAAAGGATGTCATGTGATCCCTCTAAGAATTCCTCCCATCACCCTCTACCAATCAGGATGGGTTTAACCCCCGTAGGACCACCCCAAAAGGAGATTTGGCCAATATGGTGATGTTCTGGGACAGGGTGACCAGGCCAGAAAAGGGTCATGTGATCCCTTTAAGAACTCCTCCCACCACCCTCTACTAATCAGGATGGGTTTCAGCCACAGAGGACCTTCCTGAGAGCGGATTTGACCAATCGGGGGGAATTCCAGGGCAGGGTGACCCCTCTAAGCACTCTCCCTACCACCCTCTACCAATCAGAGCACAGCACCAGAGTGCAGAACTACCATTGGTCTTTATGTGTTCCTAGAGACTAACTCTGAAGGAGGTAGCAGACTGAATTTCACTCTGTTAAGCTTGAAACTGTAGCCACCAGAGCCGAACCCACAGTGGCAAAATACTACTTTACAAAATTCACTTTGAATAAAATAAAAGGCTACAGTAGGGTCCTGGAATCTGACTCCATGTTACTTACCCACACAAATAAACAGAGTCTCTACAGATACAGTATTGAAGCCTTAAAATGTATATTAATTTTGAAAAGAGGCCAAGGTGTTATCCATGAGAATGGTAGTTAAAATATTTTCACAGACTGTGGAAAATTTGGTGTTGCATTTGGGAACTGTGCTAAAAAGTAAGTCAGTACCAACGTCTGAAGCTGGAATGTAATGGGGTGCATGGTACAGAGAACCAGCTGTTGGAGCCATAGTTTAAGTATTTACAGCTGTTATGTAATTATTAAGTCCCAAAAGTCTTTTCAGATTTTTTTTAATATGGCTAGTTAATCCTGGATGAGTTATTTTCCTCCAGACAGCATAATACAGTGTACACCGCAAAATATTCATGAGTACAAAGGGTGCTGAGAAAGCATCAGAGTGTCATGAGTGCTTTCACCATATAGAAGAAACCCATCTCATATTATACCTAAACCATGCTTGGTGAGTTATATAGATTGAGAGGGCATGTAGCTGACAGGACAAACATTACTATTTCTGGTTGAAACAGAACTGTTTTAACACAAACTGGGTACTTTTTTTGAGTGTGCCAGCAGGGTCTCCATGGGGCAATTAGAGCACAGCACTTTGCAAAACACACTAGAGAGGTATAAGCCAGCCCTCAGAAAGACATAAACGAAACTTAACTGCATTTTACATATTTATAAATAAACACACAGTGTATGAAAGTTATACTTCTATTCTATAATCAGAACATGGGTAAAAATGGGCAACAGTAGTGGGTAAAAGGAATGCTGAATGGCTGAGAGCCAGCACCTGGAGAGCTAGTAGTAATCCAGCCTCCCTCGGATTCCTGTTTCAAGGCTTTTAGGTTGAATACCCACCACAAAAGATAGCCCCGTCAGATTAAACAACATTGAAAGCTTGAATAAATCTAATTGGACTATTCATGTGCTTAAAGTTAAGCACATGCTTAAGAGCTTTTTTAGATCAGCAACAGTGCCTGGCTCATTGAAAGATTGAGTTCACCAAAGGCCTTGAGCCAAAGCACTTCGCTCTTCAGCCTCTGCCCTTCAAATAACCTCTGAGCAAATGAGGTAGTATGCAATAGAGCCGATCAGAGACATTTAGACTGAATCGTAACCCCATAGGACTACATGGTTCCATAGAAATCAAGATGCTTTGTGAAATCAGGTTGATTTCCTCAGAAATTTGTTTTGGAAGAAAAGCAGAAAAAAATAATTCTGACAATGTCAAGTTACTCCATTTTGACATTTACAGTATGAAGCATTTTGATATTTCATTTTGAAATGGTTCATCATAATATAATGCAACATTTTTAAAAGGTGAACAAGTTGAATTGAAATGTTTTGATCAACCCAAAACAAAATGTGGGGAGGAATTTTCCTGCAGAGAATTTTGAAGTTTTCAGTTTTTATTCCAATTCAGAATGAAGCCAAATTTCAAAATCTTTAAATCCTTCACCAAATGGAACATCTATCCTCTGCACAGCTCCATGCTGCAACACATCTTCCAACTGGCCAACACTGCTGATAAACTGATGCTATTAACAGAGTCCTAAAGATAAAACTCAACAGAACATACAAGTAAAGCTCCCTTTGTATGTTGCATGTTATCTTCAGATCGGACTACATTACTGTGAATTTAGGACCTCTAAGTTGGTGCCTACCACGTCCACACTGGGGAGTTACAGTGCAGCACATTGGTGTGCATGGCATTTCACACCCTTGCAGTCTGAAGTGTGGGGCAGTGTAGACATGCCGTAAGGCCCAGGAGATCCATATGCGTGCAACACTTTTTATGCCCATCCTTCAGTTACATAAACAACAATCTCCATTCTGCTTCAAATATCTAACAATTTTGTTTTCACTAATGATCATAAACCTATTTCTTTAATGAAATTCACGTAAAAAAATCAGATAAGAGGTAAAGGGAGGGTGAACACAGACCAATTTCTCCAGTATTATTATGCAACAGTCATAGGATGATTGTGCTGAGACCGGTTCCAGGGTGCTAGGCACTGTACAAATAGAGGGAAAGACACTCTCTTCCCCAAAGAGTTTATAAAATTTCCCCCTCACACATATCACATAGGATATAAGAAGGAAAAAAGACAGGGAGATAATTAAAAAAAAATCACTTAATGTTTCCCTCCATTGACTGATCTCTCTGGAGGATGCTTTTGCTTTAAAAAGACTTTCATAGAAGGTGAGTTTTCCAGTTCTCCTAATCCTGACATAAACTGCCAACCATATTTTCTGACCATATTTTCATACTTTAGAGATAACAAGAAAAAAAATCCTCTGAAGAGTGTCCCACTTTGGTTACTACAAAAGTAGCTCAATTCAAAGAACACAAGACAAGCTGCACATAGAGTTTGCAGAAGGTGTTCCTAATAATCCATTAACCAGTGCACTGAAAAAAGAAAATGGATCCTAATTCATTTAACAGTCAGTGTGCCAGTAAGTACTGCACATTGGCCGGGGGTGGGTTATCTGTTTTCAATTCTGGAATGCATCTTGTGAAAATCTTTACATGACTAAAGGTGTTTCTGACACCTTCCCACTCCCACTAACCACCACCTTGTTTCATACCTTCACCTTAAGATATGCAGTGCAAGCCAGTGCTTATTAACACAGCTTTTTCCTTGGGACCCTAGCATGAGGATTCTGGAATGATGGATTCAACATACACATTGTACATTTATTTCCTGGCTTTTGGGAAAAGAAAAGACTATTTTTCTTTCACTAAATGAGCTCATCGAAGGCACAACCATTAAGATGACTATTGAACTAATTACAATCTAATTGAGTTTACTGTGCTGAGCTGACCATCCAAAAGTTTCCATTTACCAACTAATAAGTGAGTGTAATATGGCTCATAAGCTGTATGTCACTGCAATAATAGGAAAGGCTAAAAAGCCACCTTTGTAATTACTTCTAAATTCTCTAATTAGAAGGTTACTAATAATTTAATAGCCCAGTAAATATTAATGGTGGGAAACTGTGACCTGCCCAGTGGTAAGTTTTAATTGTGGAGTTATAATTCATTATGGCAGATAGAACTGTATATTCTAAATCACTATAAAGAGCAATATTTATCTAGTATGTGTATGATAAGAATTTAAGATTAATTTGTTCTGTGTAATAGATTTAGCTTATGTGTTCAGAAACTCAAGTACCAAGAAATTATTCCCTGTGCTTTATTCCATATTCAAAATGTTATACTATTGCATGCACTGTAGGGGGGGATTTCTGTGCCTCAGGAAACATGAAAACAGTCCAAAGGTTACGTCTTTCAACTATGTATTTAAAGTTCAAAATTCATGTATAAAATCTTGAACTGGTTTATTCAACCCAGACTTGTAATATATACCAGGACTTATTTTTTTCATGCTCATTAAATGTGTTATGTGGCCTTCGTATTTTGACAATATTTGTCTTCCTAAGTTGGGAAGTAACGCCATGTTTCTGGATGAAAATAACATTTTTACAATACATTGTTTAGACGTTTAATAACAATGGAACAGTTCACACCTCTCAGAGATAAATGAGATGAGAGCTAGTGTGACATCAAGATATGCTGGATCCATACAAATTATAAACACAGTGTAAAGGAAGTACCCAGACACCGAGGCCTAGTCTAGATCTAAAACTTAGGTCAGCCTACCTATGTCACTCAAGGGTATGAAAAATCAACATCCCTGGGGGACCTAGTGAAGCTAACCTAAGCCCCGGTATAGACACCATTAAGTCAACAGAAGAATTATTTTGTCACCCTAGCTACTGCCTCTCGAGGGGGTTGATTTACTACAGTGTCACAAACACCTCTTCCATCACCGGAGCAAGTGTTTACACTACAGCTGCATAGTTACAGCACTGCTGCTATGCCCCTGCAGCACATGTAGTGTAGACATATGTATACATGAACCATGTATACAGATCTTTGATAAATCTGGATTAAGGCAGAGGGACTATAGGCTCCTGCAGTCACATCATGAGAGCAGAACTGAAACTGTCATTTACAAAAAAGAATAAAAGTTACTGTGACTCAGTGATTTACAAAAGAGGCTTAAAAACATGACCCAAGGATAACTGATGCCTTCCTGAGTCTGCAGACAGCATAAAGCAATAACTCAGAGATGCCAATCATCTTAGTTCTAAAATCTGCTGCCAACACAAGAAGGAGTGGGGTCATGGCAAGGGGGTGTACATACGACCCCAGATTGCCTTAATTTGTCCCTGATTCTTAGGGCTTGTCTACATGGGGTGTTACTGTGCACTGGATTGTAGTGCACGGGCTCGTGCAGGTAGATAACTCACAGTAATAGTGTCCACATGGACAGGTATTTTCTGTTTCAATCCATACCATTGTGCACACGACAGGGTCTTTGTGTGGAGTAAGCGCATGGCATTTTGAACAGGTATCCCACAGTCTTTTGCCTCACTGCTGAGCTCTGTTCATTTTGGGGCTTTTCTTGTGGTGCATTGTGGGATACATAGCAAAATCCAAATAGAAGCCAGTGGAATTCTGGGACTTGAAGTCAAACTCGAAAACTCCCATGATTCATCTCTTTCTGGGGGGGTTTGTGCCATTTTGAGAGAAAACACCATTTTCAAACTGCTGTCGGCCAGCTTGGAGAGAATAATGCACTGCACTGTGATGCCAACATCCGCAAATACACAGCAGATGGGGCAGGTTGAGACCATGACTCTGGGTGGCTTTGGATTTCAGCTGCTGTGCTACTGAGTAGTCTCTGCAGATGCTTGCAGCTGTGCCAGCAGCAGCAGCTGGAGGAACAGGAGGATATAGAACAACGGCTACTGTATGAATTTGCAGCACACTGGGCTTGGGAAACCACCAGTGAATGGTAGGAAAGGCTCATTCTGGAGACCGAGATGACCAGCAATGGTGCCAGAATTTGGGGATGAGAAAGGCAACTTTCCTAGGGATTTGCACGGAGCTTGACACAGGCCGTAGTGGCAGCACACCGACATGTGAGCTCTCCTCAGGGTTCAGACACACGTCACCATTGCCATCTGGAAGCTGGCCACCCCAGCTGCCAGCAGTTAGAAAGCTAACCAGTTTGGCCTGGGTAGATCTACCATGGAGACCATTGTGATGCTGGTGTGTGGTGGTATGCAGAAGGTACTGGTGGACTAGGTCATAAAGCTCGGCGATCTTCAGGAGGTTATTGATAGCTTTGCATGCATGGGGTTCCTGAATTATACTGGGGCAATTGATGGTACTCATTTGCCTTTCCATTCCCCCCGGCTCCAGGCCTCATAAAGAGAAAGTGTTATTTCTCTCTGAACATGCCAAAGCCTGGTTGTTTACCATGGTGGGTTCATTAGCCTTAATGTGGGGTGCTCTGGAAAGGTCCATGCCGCCAGGATCTTTCAGAACTCACCTGTGTGCCTTAATTAATAATGAAGGGTTTG
Source organism: Eretmochelys imbricata (assembly GCF_965152235.1). Classification (NCBI taxonomy): domain Eukaryota; kingdom Metazoa; phylum Chordata; order Testudines; family Cheloniidae; genus Eretmochelys; species Eretmochelys imbricata. The sequence continues at coordinate 151,193,222 of NC_135572.1, forward strand.
TCCCCAGGATCACTATGGACATCAGTGATGTTGAGATCCCTCCTGTTATTCTGGGAGCCCCAGCTAGGCTCTGCTTTCTTGGATAAAGAAGCCATTTGCAAGTCACTTGGCTATATTAACTACTGCCTCAGTAGCTACAGGATGAAAATGAAGGGTGACTTTGGCAGGCTGAAGTGTAGGCAGTGTTGCCTGACCTACTGATTGTGTATTGGTTACTTAAGAACGCCTCGTTAGCATTCTGAGATTTGGTAAGTTCTTGTCCCAAGATCAGGTCCGGTATGATTAAAATTACCATATGCTTGGGAACCCTGATGTGCATTGTTGCAACACACGCTTCTAAAAACCTTCTGTATTTATAATAGTTTTATTAACACTCTTAGCAATGTTACAAATACTCCAATCCAGCAAGGTGGAGAGAGATAATATAAACTGCGCAACTGAGCGGCCATATACTCACACCATCCCTTGCGAAAGAGCCCAAAATGTTACTCATTCTCTTCCTCATCCTTACCATCAGTTGTCATCCTGGCATCTCTCAAGAGTCACACCTCCCAAGGCACACCCGCCGGAGTTCAACTTTTATAATGTTACACTGATGCCATTATGCCGAATGCATATTTAGTAGGAGCTTCAGCCCCCTTTCCTTATTTGTAGTTCCTCACCTTGCTAATGTTGGGATGCCCTTCTGCCATAGGTTACCAGTCTGTTTACCTCAAGCTTATTAGCATTCATGTCAATTATTTACCACATTACTCCTGTGGTCAGACTTCGGTTGATGTTTCTAACTTAAAATATCCCAAGATGGTATAAACCAGCATCTGTCAGCAGTTTAGTTGTTACAGCATTCTACCTTGTGATAGCTCTTGATTAGGGCCCTACCAAATTCCCTGCCTGTCACTATAGTGTCCTTGGTCAGGTCAATGCTTTCTTGGGTCAGCTCGATGCTCTCCCAGACCAGTCCCTAGTGTGTCTAACCAGCTGTCTATCTTTCTCCTTCTAAGCAGGCAAAACACCCATCCAATCTTCAATGGTTTTGCAACTTTTCTGGGAGGCTGCCAGAAGATCACCAAATATTTCTTCTTACATTCTCCATTTCTTCTTCCTCAGATTTGCCAGATACTCAGCTGTTGATAAGGGCCCTGTATTTGGGAGTCTTACCACTTCAGGGGCAGTTCCTGGGGGAGCACAGAAAAAAAACAAAGTAGTTATTGTTCATATTAGTGCTGTTTCCATGCATGCAATGAAAAAATACTTTCCTCCCCCTCTATTTTTGAACTATATCTCCTGAGTTTCATCTCAGTCTTGGGAGACCTCAGAGATGCCAAGTCCTGTTTAGCCTTAATCCTCTTATGCTTATGTGCCCCAGGGTAAAAACCACAGTTTTAATCCTGGGATGTTCAGGGAGGTGGGGGTCAGTTTGGGGCTTGCAGTGTGCTGTTGCTTGGCACAGCACTGCAGCTATGATTTGGGTGGGAGTGATGAACTGGGGATCAGTGAGCAGAGTGCAGTGGGAGGAAGAGGGGCTGGGGTTTGTGGTGGGGGCAGGATAGCAATTGCCTCTTTAGACAGTTATTATTCTTGATGATGATACACTGATGAGGATGACTAGGGGCATTTCTACCCTGCCCCACAGTTCTACACTGCCCCACAGGGCAGGTGACAGGGACACCGCTGGAGGTCTGAGTTTTGTCCCTTGTTTTGTCAAAAGGCATCTGAGTTCTTTGCTCTTGATGTGACACTGCACAGCATCTTAGCTCTGACCGCTCTCGGCCACCTATTTAGCAATGGAATCATGAACCTCCTCATTGCAGTGGTTCCTGATAAGGGCTGCCTGCATCTTCACTTCTCCCCAGATCAATGACCTCTGCATAGCTCAAGGCTGACACAGGAGGCATGGTGCAGTGCTGCTGTAATACTGCTGTAATGCTGGGGTATTAGTAAATGGCCCGATCCTGGTATCATTTAAATAGGAAGATGGCATCCAGTCAACTTGACCTTGGAGCCATGGAGGGTGCACAAGTAAACAGACAAGTTGTTCCTTGTGACACTCACAGAAGCATGGGATAGCAGTTGGACTGCCAAAATAGTGGAAATGAGCAGGGTGTATGTGGCTACTGGTCCACATTAACAAAATATGCAGTGAACTCACTACGCTTTCATACCGTAGTAAAGACTATGCTTTAACTGCAGAGCTACTGTGCTTTAAGGGTTTGTGTCATGTATACGCAGATCATTTTAATGTGCACAAACCCCAGTTGGTGCATACTAACCCCCTCACCCCCCACGCACACACACTACCAACATGTAGACAAGCCCTTACACTCTAAATCTAGATCTCCTGATGCCTAAGCTTTGTCTACTTGTGATGGAAAGGAAAATGGACCCTATGCTAGAGAGATTTCAGAGTAACAGCCGTGTTAGTCTGTATTCGCAAAAAGAAAAGGAGGACTTGTGGCACCTTAGAGACTAACACATTTATTTGAGCATAAGCTTTCGTGAGCTACAGCATCCGATGAAGTGAGCTGTAGCTCACGAAAGCTTATGCTCAAATAAATTGGTTAGTCTCTAAGGTGCCGCAAATACTAGAGAGAGTGTTAAATTCTTAGCATATGCCTAGATTATCTCTTTACTGATGTTGATCTCAGTGGAACTACATAAAAGTAAAATTATTCCACCATTGCTCGCACGAAGTAGTATCTGGCCTATAGTCAACATTCTGTTCTTTGGAGGAACAACAGATAAAGCTGCTTATTTTGCTTTTTTAAGCAGTTGATTTAGTATCTTAGAAAGTTTTGTTTTTTTTAATAGACTTGTTTCTTTAAGAAAAGGTATTTCGATTCACATTTAAGCCCTACACAAGCAAATCCCCTTCTGGTTTACTCAGGTATAAACCTGAGTCTTTGTTTTGGAGAGGGTGGTGAGATTTATTGCTTTTGAAAAGTGAATGATTTAGGAAGATTATGGAGGGTGGGGGGGAAAAAGAACCTGATTACCTCTAGAATAAGCTACCGAAAGTGACGCCTTGGTCATACCGAAGTCAAACTAGAGGATCGCAATGGTCCCTTTTGGCCTCAGCATCTATGAATCTTGCTCCTCATTACTATTAGTTTGCACTGGCCTTGATGTCAATTGACCATTCTCTGTTTTAATGAGAGGAGTGGGTAATTTTACCCAAGCTGCTACAATCAGTTTTGATTCCATTCAAAGGAGCGAGGCAATGCTTGCATGAATATTTTATGGTATTTTACCTCTCGATGTACTTCACTGTAAAAAAGCCTATTCCAGCTATAAAAAATGAATAGGGGATGGCATTTGAGGTGGGATCTTGATGTAAAGAAAAGGATAAGTGAGAGAGACATGATCCTTGAGATTAGTTTTAAGAAGAACACCTAAGGCATTTTTAGGCAGTTGGTGCATATACTTGTACACTGCAAGTACATAGGAAATTCCCAGTCAATATCTATCGTTGATGAGACTGAGGGGAGCAAGGGAAGTGTACTGGTTTTAATTGATCTTGATTCTGTTATTTAGTCTGTGGAAGTGTACAGCCTACTTCCTGTCATTTTGTGTAGGGCACTTTACAAGGCTAAGTTTGTTGTTCTGGTGGAGCACACTAAATGCCTTCCATCATTTTAGGCCACATATTCAGATGTTTTATGGATGTTCTTGTTTAAAAGTTTATAAATAGCACTCAATTACAAGTCACAGGGTGCATGTACAATAATACAAACAATACATATGACATGTTGTGCAAGGAGAGAGAGGGCACAAGTAACCCCCACCTCCCCTGTTAATGCCCCTGTGCAGGGGTCAGCTACAATGTGTTAGGGAGAGAAATTACTGTGCTAACCTCCTGAAAGGGGAGGGGCCGGGAAAGGGAGGGGTGAAGGTCAGACCACAGTCTCACACCACTTCGCAGCAGCCAGTAGAACAGGCTGGAGGCAGGGGCATGCATATTCCCACTCCTCCTTGAAACATGAGGATCTTTTGTTACAGCATGTCCAGCAGTGCCCTGGGAAGCATTCTGGAAAAGTCAAGGGTCCTCCACTGGAAACATCCTGCCCCCAGACATTTACGTTTCAGGAACTGTGACCTTGAAAGGCCTGTCCACCTTAAAGGAAAGTCATTTTAGTATAAGCCCTGCTTTACAGCTGTGCAGTGCATCTACCCGGGAGGTTTTCACAAGTGTATCTAGAGGTTTGCACTAGTGCATCTACCGGGGAGGTTTGCACAGTGTAGTGATATGTGAAATAATCAAGCAGTTGTGGTCTAGATTAAGCTGATTTTTAAATACATCAGCTTCTTCTTATTCCTCCCACCCACCCAGTGGTGCTACAGGGCAGAGTTAAAGTTGTTCTGATGCTGCTGTAACTGGAGGTTCCTTACTTTAAGAAGTTTGGATTTCTTTTAAATGTAACCTTAATCCTGAATTTCCTGGGTTAAGAATGCTTGGTTTGGGGATAATTACAGCATCTCTGTAATAGTTTAACCCTTACAATTACTGATAGATATTCACAGGCTCAGCTCCATCTTAACGTAATTTGTCGGAGAATTTATTTTTCAGTTTGACAAAGCTTCATACATGAACACTAAACAAGAACCCCAAAGAATCGCTATCATGCAATATTTCTAACTGTGAGAAGCTATGTAGTATCAGCTTTATATATTTAATTTGTTTAAATTTAAAGGGCAGGTAACCAGTATGCCAAAGCATAGCAAACAGCCAGAGTTGTACCAGCCAGTTAAACTGGGTTTGCAGCTGCTTTGCGCTGAAAGTTCAGCTGTTTTGTGCTGATATGCACTAGTGAATCTGGCCCTTCATTTGCAATTGCATTGTTGTTTTAGACTAGAGGGTTGTGTTGGTGGGCTCTGCACTGTGTGAAATGGGAGGGGTAGAGAGAGCCAAATATCTAAGCCCAAATGCTTTTATACTTCAAGGATTCCCTCCCCCATTAACTCAGTAATAATAATGAGGGATTTCAATTATCCTCATATTGACTGGGTACATATCACCTCAGGACGGGATGCAGAGAAAGTTTCTTGACACCTTAAATCACTGTTTCTTTGAGCAGCTGGTCCAGGAACCCACCAGAGGAAGGGCAATTCTTGATTTAGTCCGAAGTGGAGCACGGGATCTGGTGCAAGAGGTGACTATAGCTGGACCGCTTGATAATAGTGACCATAATATAATTAAATTTAATATCCCTGTGGCAGGAAAAACACCACAGCGACCCAACACTGTAGCATTTAATTTCAGAAAAGGGATTTACACAAAAATGACAAGGTTAGTTAAACAGAAATTAAAGGGTACAGTGCCAAAAGTGAAATCTCTGCAAGCTGCATGGAAACTTTTTAAAGACACCATTGTAGAGGCTCAATTTAAATGTATACCCCAAATTAAAAAACATAGCAAGAGAACCAGAAAAGTGCCACAGTGGCTAAAAAACAAAGCAAAAGAAGCAGTGAGAGGCAAAAGGGCATCCTTTAAAAAGTGGAAGATAAATCCTCGTGAGGAAAATAGAAAGGAGCATAAATATGGGCAAATGAAATGTAAAAATACAATTAGGAAGGCCAAAAAAGAATTTGGGGAACAGTTAGCCAAAAACTCAAAAAGTAATAGCAATTTTTTTTAAGTACATCAAAAGCAGGAAGCCTGCTAGACAACCAGTGGGGCCACTGGATGATTGAGGTGCTAAAGGAGCACTCAAGGACAATAAGGCTATTGCAGAGAAACTAAATTAATTCTTTGCATTGGTCCTCACGGCTGAGGATGTGAGGGAGATTCCCAAACCTGAGCCATTCTTTTTAGATGACAGATCTGAGGAACCGTACCAACATGGTTTTAGTAAGGGGAAATCATGCCTCACCAATCTACTAGAATTCTTTGAGGGGGGTCAACAAGCATGTGGACCAAGGGGATCCAGTGGATATAGCATACGTAGATTTTCAGAAAGCCTTTGACAAGGTCCCTCACCAAAGGCTCTTACGCAAAGTAAGCTGCCACGGGATAAGAGGGAAGGTGCTCTCATGGATTGGTAACTGGTTAAAAGATAGGAAACAAAGGGTAGGTATAAATGGTCAGTTTTCAGAATGGAGAGAGGTAAATAGTGGTGTCCCCCTGGGACCAGTCCTATTCAACATCATAAATGATCTGGAAAAAGGGGTAAACAGTGAGGTGGCAAAATTCGCAGATGATTAATTAATAGGCAGCAGGTTTAAAACAAATCATAGAATATCAGAGTTGGAAGGGACCTCAGGACATCATCTAGTCCAACCCCCTGCTCAAAGCAGGACCAGTCGCCAATGTTTGTCCCAGATCCCTAAATGGCCCCCTCAAGGATTGAACTCACAACCCTGGGTTTAGCAGGCCAATGCTTAAACCACTGAGCTATCCCTCCCCCTATTTAAAAGGAAGTATTTCTTCACACAACACACAGTCAACCTGTGGAACTCCTTGCCAGAGGATGTTGTGAAGGCCAAGACCATAACAGGCTACAAAAAAGAACTAGATAAATTCATGGAGGATAGGTCCATCAATGGCTATTAGCCAAGATGAGCAGGAATGGTATCCCTAGCCTCTGTTTGCCAGAAGCTGGGAAATGAGCGACAGGGGATGGATCACTTGATGATTACCTCTTCCGTTCATTCCCTCTGGGGCAACTGGTACTAGCCGCTGTAGACAGACAGGATACTGGGCTAGATGGACCTTTGGTCTGACCCAGTAGGGCCATTCTTATGTTCTGCTCCTGGCTCCGTTGCCCTGGTAGTGCTCCCTCAGTTCACAGTGGAGCCTAAATAGCAATGCCACAAGGAGCCTTTCAAGTGATGATGCCCAAAGTTAAATGCAGCTGCAGACCCTTTAAACAGCTGTGAGAGTTAGGCCAAGTAATCTGCCAATGAAAAACCTGGATATAAGTCTAGTTACCATCATACCACTGAGGGCTTGTTTTCACTACTGTGCTACATTGGTGCAGCTGCATTTATGCAGCTGTGCTGATGTAAAGTATCTGGTGAAGATGCACTATGTTGATGGGAGAGCGCTCTCTTGTGCTCAATAAGAGGTGGAAGGTATGTTGGATGGAGAATATCTCCTGCAGATGTAGCGTGGTGTGGACAGTGCTTTAAGTCAATGTAACTTATGTCGCTCAGGGGGATGGCTTTTTCACACCCCTGAGTAATGTAAGTTACAGTGACTTAAGTGGTAGTGTAGACAAGCCCTGAGTCATTTCAACCATAGAACTGTTAGATGTAGAAGAGGAGTAGTGGTCGGTTGAATTCTCTGACAGCACAATTACCCTGCTTAAGATTTACCAGGGCTGTTAACCTGTGTTTACATATAGCCTATATAGCAAGTTAGGCACCCACGTTTAAAAAGTCCATCCCTACTATATATTTGAAAATATGGCTCTGCACATCTTTTTATGTTAGGACTACCTTCAAAATAAAACTGACTCCCAGCACCATTAAAAATCCACCAGAAAATGTGTTTCTATTACAAGTAAAACATTTGGTTTCTCAAATCAGTTTACAGAAATGGAACACGTCTTTGAATTCTATACTTCAAATTTTGCACCCAACTTGGCGCACGCACAAAGACATCAGCAGAAAGAAGCAGGTATGCCACACACAAGACACACTGTCTAGACCACACAGAATCAGATTCTGAGCCAAGAGGACTCAGTCGCTCCTGATACCTACTCGCATACGCAAACCACTAGACCACTGCTCTTTCTGACAGTAGAGACAGATTAAAAATGCTCCAGTTTTCTCTCTTCTTCCCTCTCTTCTCCCCCACCCCTCACCCCCCCACCCCCACATTTTTTGTATATTTGCAGCACTGAAAAGTAAGGGTATGGTAGAATGAACTATCCGTGAGTCCTGATTAGCTGACTGCCGTTGCTAATGTGATGGGCTCACACCTATGTCAATAAGTGAATGCTCATTTGATTTATATGCTTGTCTGAACCTGCTAGAGCATGTTCTTATACAATGTTAACATTCTTCTCCATGCAGTCTGGAGTTGACTCACTAGTACAGTTGCCAGCTTTCACTCAGTAAATAAGCACCCCAAGTTTCAAAATAAAGCTAATCCCATTTCAAAACAAGGCCAAAACAAGCTAATCCCTAAGAATCCCAACACTAGATCCCCTGGCGTGCAGTATAGGACTGTCGTTGGCTCACTGTGCACTCCTGACTCTCTCCTCCACTTTGCTCCTGTTTGTCCCTTGTCACTGCTTGCCCTCCACCCTTTGCCCCTTGCCCCTGCTTGCCAGGAGCTGATAAAAAAAAAAAGAAGCTACAAGCAACTCACAAGCCAATAACAAGCCCAATTTCTGCGTTTTTTTTCACGGGTTTGGCATGTCTGTTCACTAGTGCACGTTTGTTATATAGGTTTCTTAAACCTTCTTTCTAGTTTGAAATATACTGAGCATGTCTCTATTCCTGCCTTCCTTTCATGATGTTCTTGGAGTCAGGGAAACATTCCTCAGGGGCACCACAGATTTTGCAGGCAGGTGGTTTCTCTTATTCTCTTCATAATCTTCTTTTCATGACAAACAGTACATTTCCTTTGTTTTATTCCTGGCTGAACAGAAACATCACTTAAGCCATTTTGTGAACATAATCTGGAGTTGTTTAGAAAAGATCTGGGCTCCAAAACTACTTTTATGCACCTGGATTATACTTGCTCTTACTCTGTCATACTGTTTGTGTCTAGGGTTACAACTGCTTTATTCTAGTTATTCGGGCGGCAAGATGGGTGAGGGGTGACTACTAGTGATAAGGAAATATGAAAACAGCAGTAATAGGTTCTCTCACAATAAATAAGAAAAGTCAGCCTTTACTAATTAAGAAGTTCGTTATGTAAAGCTCAAGACAAAAAAGCCTTCATCTTCATCTCCCATAAGGAGAGCATTTCTAAAGCCCCATTGCTTGACCCCTTAAGTTATTATTCTGATTCTATCCCTTGTGTGCTTTATCTTGCAATTTAATTAGGTGCTTGTTTTAAAGAATTGTTTAGTAGCCTCTTAATCTGCAGTCCTCTCTGATATGACTGTGTAGCTGCAAGATGAGTTCCTAATTACACCTTATCAACTGTTCTATCTGTTCAGTATCCAAAGGAGGAAAGAAGTTTGAACGATATTATCCTCCATTCTACTTTACAGTTCCTTCTCTAAGCTCCCCAGAAAAGAAATGCTAATAATGGAGTTCAGCCTAGCAGGTCAGGTGACTTTCCCATTTCAAATCTGCAGTTCTTTTGTATCTACCTACAATGACACCAAATCTACATTTGACACTGGTTCTTGTTATTTGGCTCAAATCAACAGGAAGCCATACACCTCCGCTGAGCAAAAAGTATTAATAAGTGTCTGTAACATTTTTATTGCCAGCCACTGGGAGAAGGGCAGCAGCAATTGGAATGAGTGAGTGACAGGAAAAGATAGACATTTTGTGGAATAAGGAAACAGGCTTAAACTATAAACTGACAGTTTTTGTGGGGGCTCAGGGAAATAGTCTTATTATTTATCCCTTTTTCTATATAGCTAACAGTAGTATTTCAGAAGTCTTTTCAGAAATGAACCATAATATCAGTAATGTGAATACACATCCTATAATTTAACTGGTCTTTCACACTAGAGATTTATTGTGTTAAATTTTCCTTGATAATGATTAGCATAAAAATGGCTCTTCATATAATTATGAGACCTGAGTTCATAGTCTGTAGACAATAGAGTTGGCATGATGTCACTAAACTTTTTATTTCATCCACTAATATTTGTAGTGAAGAGTATTTTATTTTTTGTATTAGCGATGGAGAACACACATAGTGAGTCACATACGCCAACACAATGCAACAAATGTTTTTACAAGCACAAGCAGATTTTCCTCACAAGTACTATGTGATGATGAATTGCAGGAGCCAATAGCCATGACACAAACATGCAGGTAGCTCTGTTTGAGAACAGAAATGTTTTTAGGCATTTTGATTAGTCTCATGTTAGTAATATTAAAGGCTGAATTGAAATTGGCCCTTTGTTGATCAACAAGGTGGAGAGTGGGCACAAAGAGCTTCCTCCATCTCCAACTGAAGCCTTTGCAGGTACAGTTTAGCTGTAGGATGCAGGTCATATGTGAGGCTAATACTAGCAATAGCTTCTCCAAAAGTGATATGGTGGGATGGGGCTGAGATGCTGGCAGACCAGGTGCCAGCTCATCCATGGCCTCTAGACCTCACTGAACACTGACAAATGCAGAGCTAGAAACCTGTCTTATTCATCTCTGTGTTAGTATTGTTAAAACAGGTATTAGATTTATAAGAATGGGTTTAGTTTTTGGACTTTATGAAATGCTTGTGAGTTGCTGCATGCATTAATCTCACTTATAATATCTGTATCCCAAGTTATCATGTAACAATTAAGTGCTTGCTCTGAAACTGTTAACTCTCCCTGCCCACCAGTCTGGAGAGAAGCATTATCAAGTATGAAATACTGGTTTTGCAAAAGAGGTGTCATCTTCTGCCCAACAAAAGAAGGCTCATAGACAAGCCTTTGTCAGAGGACAAAATACTTTGATGATTGTTTCCCCCTACACCCAGGAAGAGGAGACAGAGGTGGCTCATCCCATCAGCTTGAACTCTAGAGGAAAGGAATAAAAATCCCTGACAAGGAGGAACTGTCTCTTTTTATGTTGCTTCCTCTCTGAGGGGCAAAGATTTCTAAGCATATACAAGGGAGCCCTAGCTGCTTAGCTTGGGTTAGCCCTAAAGTACACGTAGATCTTACATATCACAGCAGCTTCTATCACCTTTTTGAAACCTAAGACTAACTCATTTGTGTATGTATGTTTACCTGCTTCAACCTTGTAAATAACTCCTTTCTTTTTCTTAGTTAATGACTCTTTAGCTAATTTATTATAGGACTTGCAACAAAAATTGTCTTGAGTATAGGATCTAAGGTGCAACTGACCTGGGTTAAGTGACTGGTCTTTTGGGACTGGGCGTAACTCGAATATTGTTAGGTTTCAGAGTACCAGCCGTGTTAGTCTGTATTCGCAAAAAGAAAAGGAGTACTTGTGGCACCTTAGAGACTAACCAATTTATTTGAGCATAAGCTTTCGTGAGCTACAGCATCCGATGAAGTGAGCTGTAGCTCATGAAAGTTTATGCTCAAATAAATTGGTTAGTCTCTAAAGTGCCACAAGTACTCCTTTTCATAGAATCATAGAATATCAGAGTTGGAAGGGACCTCAGGAGGTCATCTAGTCCAACCCCCTGCTCAAAGCAGGACCAATCCCCAACTAAATCATCCCAGCCAGGGCATTGTCAAGCCTGACCTTAAAAATATCTAAGGAAGGAGATTCCACCACCTCCCTAGGTAACGCATTCCAGTGTTTCACCACCCTCCTAGTGAAAAAGTTTTTCCTAATATCCAACCTAAACCTCCCCCACTGCAACTTGAGACCATTACTCCTTGTTCTGTCATCCGCTACCACTGAGAACAGTCTAGAGCCATCCTCTTTGGAACCCCCTTTCAGGTAGTTGAAAGCAGCTATCAAATCCCCCCTCATTCTTCTCTTCTGCAGACTAAACAATCCCAGTTCCCTCAGCCTCTCCTCATAAGTCATGTGTTCCAATCCCCTAATCATTTTTGTTGCCCTCCGCTGGATGCTTTCCAATTTTTCCACATCCGTCTTGTAGTGTGGGGCCCAAAACTGGACACAGTACTCCAGATGAGGCTTCACCAATGTTGAATAGAGGGGAACGATCACGTCCCTCGATCTGCTGGCAATGCCCCCATGTATATATCCCAAAATGCCATTGGCCTTCTTGGCAACAAGGGCACACTGTTGACTCATATCCAGCTTCTCATCCAATGTAACCCCTAGGTCCTTTTCTGCAGAACTGCTGCCGAGCCATTCGGTCCCTCGTCTGTAGCGGTGCATGGGGTTCTTCCGTCCTAAGTGCAGGACTCTGCACTTGTCCTTGTTGAACCTCATCAGATTTCTTTTGGCCCAATCCTCCAATTTGTCTAGGCCCCTCTGTATCCTATCCCTACCCTCGAGCGTATCTACCTCTCCTCCCAGTTTAGTGTCATCCGCAAACTTGCTGAGGGTGCAATCCACGCCATCCTTCAGATAATTTATGAAGATATTGAACAAAACCGGCCCAAGGACCAACCCTTGGGGCACTCCACTTGATGCCGGCTGCCAACTAGACATGGAGCCATTGATCACTACCCTATGAGCCTGACAATCTAGCCAACTTTCTATTCACCTTATAGTCCATTCATCCAGCCCATACTTCTTTAACTTGCTGGCAAGAATACTGTGTCAAATAAATTGGTTAGTCTCTAAGGTGCCACAAGTACTCCTTTTCTTTTTGTGGGAGACCGTGTCAAAAGCTTTGCTAAAGTCAAGGAACAACACGTCCACCGCTTTCCCCTCATCCACAGAGCCAGTTATCTCGTCATAGAAGGCAATTAGATTAGTCAGGCATGACTTGCCCTTGGTGAATCCATGCTGACTGTTCCTGATCACTTTCCTCTCCTCTAAGTGCTTCAGAATTGATTCCTTGAGGACCTGCTCCATGATTTTTCCAGGAACTGAGGTGAGGCTGACTGGCCTGTAATTCCCAGGATCGTCCTTCTTCCCTTTTTTAAAGATGGGCACTACATTAGCTTTTTTCCAGTCGTCCGGGACTTCCCCAGATCGCTATGAGTTTTCAAAGATAATGGCCAATGGCTCTGCAATTACATCCGCAAACTCCTTTAGCACTCTCAGATGCAGTGCATCCGGCCCCATGGACTTGTGCTCGTCCAGCTTTTCTAAATAGTCCCGAACCACTTCTTTCTCCACAGAGGCCTGGTCACCTCCTCCCCATGCTGTGCTGCCCAGTGCAGTAGTCTGGGAGCTGTCCTTGTTCGTGAAGACAGAGGCAAAAAAACCACTGAGTACATTAGCTTTTTCCACATCCTCTGTCACTAGGTTGCCTCCATCATTCAGTAAGGGGCCCACAGTTTCCTTGACTTTCTTCTTGTTGCTAACATACCTGAAGAAACCCTTCTTGTTACTCTTAACATCTCTTGCTAGCTGCAACTCCAGGTGTGATTTGGCCTTCCTGATTTCACTCCTGCATCCCCGAGCAATATATTTATACTCTTCCCTGGTCATTTGTCCAATCTTCCAGTTCTTGTAAGCTTCTTTTTTGTGTTCAAGATCAGCAAGGATTTCACTGTTAAGCCAAGCTGGTCACCTGCCATATTTACTATTCTTTCTACACATCGGGATGGTTTGTCCCTGTAACCTCAATAAAGATTCTTTAAAATACAGCCAGGTCTCCTGGACTCCTTTCCTCCTCATGTTATTCTCCCAGGGGATCCTGCCCATCAGTTTCCTGAGGGAGCCAAAGTCTGCTTTTCTGAAGTCCAGGGTCCGTATTCTGCTGCTCTCCTTTCTTCCCTGTGTCAAGATCCTGAACTCAACCATCTCATGGTCACTGCCTCCCAGGTTCCCATCCACTTTAGGTTCCCCTACTAATTCTTCCCAGTTTGTGAGCAGCAGGTCAAGAAGAGCTCTGCCCCTAGTTGGTTCCTCCAGCACTTGCACCAGGAAATTGTTCTCTACCCTTTCCAAAAAGTTCTTGGATTGTCCGTGCACCGCTGTATTGCTCTCCCAGCAGATATCAGGGTGATTGAAGTCCCCCGTGAGAACCAGGGCCTTCAATCCAGTAACTTCTGTGAGTTGCCAGAACAAAGCCTCATCCACTTCATCCCGCTGGTCCAGTGTCTATAGCAGACTCCCACCACGACATCACCCTTGTTGCTCACACTTCTAAACTTAATCCAGAGACACTCAGGTTTTTCTGTAGTTTCATACTTGAGCTCTGAGCAGTCATACTGCTCCCTTACATACAGTGCAACTCCCCCACCTTTTCTGTCCTGCCTGTTCTTCCTGAACAGTTTATATCTATCCATGACAGTACTCCAGTCATGTGAGTTATCCCACCAAGTCTCTGTTATTCCAATCACATCATAATTCCTTGACTGTGCCAGGACTTCCAGTTCTCCCTGCTTGTTTCCCAGGCTTCTTGCATTTGTGTATAGGCACTTGAGATAACTCGCTGATCGTCCCTCTTTCTCAGTATGAGGCAGGAGCTCTGCCCTCTCACGCGCTCCTGCTTCCTCCCGGTATCCCACTTCCCCACTTACCTGAGGGCTTTGGTCTCCTTCCCCCGGTGAACCTAGTTTAAAGCCCTCCTCACTAGGTTAGCCAGCCTGCTTGCGAAGATGCTCTTCCCTCTCTTCGTTAGGTGGAGCCCATCTCTGCCTAGCACTCCTCCTTCTTGGAACACCATCCCATGGTCAAAGAATCCAAAGCCTTCTCTCTGACACCACCTGCGTAGCCATTCGTTGACTTCCACGATTCGATGGTCTCTACCCAGGCCTTTTCCTTCCACAGGGAGGATGGCCGTGAAGACCACTTGCGCCTCAAACTCCTTTATCCTTCTTCCCAGAGCCACATAGTCCTCAGTGATCCACTCAAGGTCATTCTTGGCAGTATCATTGGTGCCCACATGGAGAAGCAGGAAGGGGTAGCGATCTGAGGGCTTGATGAGTCTCGGCAGTCTCTCCGTCACATCGTGAATCCTAGCTCCTGGCAAGCAGCAGACTTCTCGGTTTCCGCAGTCGGGACGGCAGATAGATGACTCAGTCCCCCTGAGGAGAGAGTTCCCGACCACCACCACCACCCACCTCCTTCTCTTGGGAACGGTGGTCATGGAACCCCCAACCCTAGGACAGTGCATCTCATGTCTTCCAATAGGCGGAGTCTCCTTCTGTTCCCTTTCCTCAGATGTATCATCTAGTCCACTCTCCGCATTAGTACCTGTGGAGAGAACATGAAAATGGTTACTTACCTGTATTTGCATTCCTGGTACATGGACGCTCCCCTTTCTTCTTCTGGAGGTCACATGCTGCCAAATTTCTTCACCGTCCTCCTGTCCCCGCTGCGCAGCCTGCTCTGAATCTTGAGAACATTGTGCCCGTAGAAGCATATCCTGACATCTGTCCAGGAAGTCTTCAGTTTCTCTTATGCAACACAGGGTCGATACCTGTTGCTCCAGACCTTGAACCTTCTCTTCCAATATGGAGACCAGCTTGCACTTTGTACAGACAAAGTCGCTTCTGTCCTCTGGAAGAAAGACAAACATGGCACATCCAGTGCAGGTCACAACAGCTGAACACCCCCCATCCATATTACCTTCCTTCTACGAGCTCACTCAGGAGTTGTAGTAACTACTCAGAGAAGCCGGCCAGATGTAAGCCTCAGCAGGCTCTCTCCAGGCTCTCTTTTCTTGAATATTGTTGTGATTTTTGGTGTAAGGGACCATCTATCATAAAGACAAGTTTCCCTGGGGTGGCAAGATAGATTGGAGTATTCAGTGGGACAGCCCGTGACTCCATGTTGAGGCTGTTACAGTGCTTGAGGAGTTTCACACTTGACACCTGCTTGGTGAACTCTAAGTACAGAACTTGCAATCTTCCCTGAGGTTGGTACTCATGCTTGTGAGCCACTTCAGGCCATCTTGACAGAGGCCTTTTCAAAAGATGGCAAAACTCCAACCGCATGTGTTCTCCAAAGCTACAACAAGGATTCTGGCCAACTGAGCAGAAGTATTCCATAGATTCCTGCTATAATGAACTCTCCTCTGTCCCATATAGTCCAGGTCTAATCTGTAAACATCACAATCTAACCCTCAAATATTTTTCCATCCTTCAGCATGCTAGCAAACATTCATTAGTTCCAGTTCTTTTATTTAAACTAAACTGTAACACCTTTAGATACCAACTCTGTGGTATGTTTAGTTAAGGGAACCTACGGAGACAAAAAGTGGATTTCAACTTTCTTTTGTCTGTGCAGCTCTTGCACTATCCAGCTGCCCCAGGGTGCTTTAAGAGGCAACTTATTCCTTACTATTCCCTTGTTGCAAGTACAACCCTTTCTATGTGGGGAAGAGAGAGAAGTCAGGTCTTACTTCTAATTTTATATATAAATAAAAGAATATGCACTACCTAACTTCTTTTTCAGGAATGTATATATAGAGAGAGAGCAAGTGTGCTCACATGCAGATGCAGGAGGGCCACACGCATATGCTCCAAGAAACAAAAATTCATGCTATCGTTAAAGAAGAATCTTCAACTAACAATAACATTAAGTGGAGGCTCATTTTCTTTAATGGAAAAAAACGTGATTATGCTTTAGGTACTGTAACTAGCATTTACAAGCTCTGAATCATAACAGCAGTCAGACACACAGCTCTTATCTAAGAAATAACTATGGCTAAGAGACAATTGACTCATTTGTCTCTTCTCCTGCTCTCAGTAAATTCAGCTTTACCCCACACAGCCAAAAAGATTGCTCATTCACAGTTCCCACTGAAGCCCAGCATTGTCTGTATTAATCTAATGCTTTGGTTTGTTATTGTCATGGTGAGAGCTGCCATTTCACAAGGCACCTATGGGAGGTAATTTTCAGTTACACACTTTTTTTTAGTTCCTGAGCCCAGCAAGTCTTGTCTTGACTTCAGTGGGAGTTACGTGCAAATTAATTCTGCCTGATTGGCCTCCCTATTTGACTTCTTGCTTTCCCTTAGTCCTTCAATGCTATACAGTGTGAGTTACTGACAGCAAGAAGTGCATACGAGTGCCTTTTACTACAATTCATCTAATCTAAATAGTCTTAACTGTATGTGCTACCAACAGAAGTTCCTTATTAGTGCTGCATCCTGACCAGTGCTATACGAAATCTGTATAATAAGCAGCTGTATTGCGTCTGGAGGATGATTTATGAATAGTCAATTCAAAATAAAGAGAAAAGCGGAGTGGTTCTGTCCCTGGCCAGAACATGATTAAGGCACTCTCTAATTGTATTGCAAGTACTTCCAGAAACTAGGATGAGGAAATCCACTGCAAAACAATTCTCAATTTGGAAATCAATCTCTCCACATTATTTTTTTAAAGTTACAATCAAATGGCTTAAGAAAAAAATTGTCATTCACACTCAAGGTCATCCAAAGTGCTTTACCAAGAAACTGATTAGACATGGGTAGTAGAGTGTCTGAGAAGGGTGAAGTGGCCATTGTGCAATCAGCATTAAAATGACAACTTCTTTTATAGAGGCATGCAACGATAGTAGGCAGAAGTTTATCAACAAAGACATAGTTCATTGCCTGCCGCCAGCCCTCCCCCAGCACACACATACACTTTCTATGTCAAACTGTTTTCAGTTACACTATAGTAAATTCCAATTAAGTATTAACAATTAAAGAGCAAAATCATGCCTAGCTCCTTGAATATGGAAGAAACTCCAATGAGCCTGACTGTTTCAGCTTGACAGAATTATAGAGAGTGGAATATTCAGTTAATCCCTTTTTCTGTATCTCCTTTATTCTTTGTATCCATATATGCTATCTTGCTGATGAAATATTGGCAAAAATCCAAGGGTTCTTAATGGAACAGGGACAGTCATTATGGTTTATCAGAAAGAAATTTGGGAGATTTTCCCACAATCTTCCCTTAGGGTGATTTTTGTCCCGAGAAGATGTTTGTCTTGTACAGCTAGGGTTGATTCCTTGCAGCCAGAAGAGGCTTTTTGCTGCCTCTCTTACACTTGTGGGACCCACCTAGTGGCAGAATATTTTCCTCTGATAGCCTGGGACTTTAAATATGAGTTATGAGGATTTGCTCAGAAACACAAGTAGTGAAAGCTCTGGATTAAGAGCACTCTAACACAGAACTCCAACAGGGAAATTTCTGTATGGATGAGGAAGAATGTTATTTGGGAAGATCAAGTAGCCAGATACCTCTGTTCATGTAGAGCTTATCAGCATTCTCTCTCAAGGCAGAAATTTCCCTTTCAGAGAAGCCTTGGTTTAAGAAGCTGTCAAGGTTCCTCCCCCACTCTGAACTCAAGGGTACAGATGTGGGGACCTGCATGAAAACCTCCTAAGCTTACTTTCACCAGCTTAGGTTAAAACTTCCCCAAGGTACAAATTAATTTTATCCTTTGTCCCTGGATCTCCACTGCCACCACCAAACTCTAACTGGGTTTACTGGGAAACATAGTTTGGACACGTCTTTCCCCCCAAAATCCTCCCAATCCTTGCACCCCACTTTCTGGGGAAGGTTTGGTAAAAATCCTCACCAATTTGCATAGGTGACCACAGACCCAAACCCTTGGATCTGAGAACAATGATTAAGCATTCAGTTTTCTTACAAGAAGACTTTTAATAGAAGTAAAGAAATCACCTCTGTAAAATCAGGATGGTAGATACCTTACAGGGTAATTAGATTCAAAACATAGAGAATCCCTCTAGGCAAAACCTTAAATTACAAAAATGACACACAGACAGGAATAGTCATTCTGTTCAGCACAGTTCTTTTCTCAGCCATTTAAAGAAATCATAATCTAACACATACCTAGCTAGATTACTTACTAAAGTTCTAAGACTCCATTCCTGGTCTATCCCCGGCAAAAGCAGCATACAGACAGCCACAGACCCTTTGTTTTTCTCCCTCCTCCCAGCTTTTGAAAGTATCTTGTCTCCTCATTGGTCATTTTGGTCAGGTGCCAGTGAGGTTACCTTTAGCTTCTTAACCCTTTACAGGTGAGAGGATTTTTCCTCTGGCCAGGAGGGATTTTAAAGGGGTTTACCCTTCCCTTTATATTTATGACAGAAGCTGTTAGAGTTCTTAGCAGTATTATCAAGACTTAGTGAGATTGTATGAGTGTGTGTGTGCACACACACACACACACAAAGGGCTTATCTACTTATACATCTTCCCACAGAGTCCTATTTATATTCTTTTTAAGCCTCTTTAAGGGCATGGATCATGATTTTCGAAGACCTACTTTTTCCATATTTGGGATATTAAGGTTCTATCTGTGTTTTGAGGATGCCAGACAGGAGCTATTAGAGGGCTGCTTGGACTGAGAAGTTGCAAAAACCCTCACACTGATCATACTTCATCAAAGGTGATCAAATGAAAGGAGTCTTGTGTTGCCAATGGTTCTGTATTGTCACAGAGGAGGAACTTTTGGCGAAAATGTGCTTGCATTGCCATACAGCCTGCCTGTCTAAACTTATGTTCCCAAATGCATACCCTAGTGGTAGGCTATCACTTGTGTGAGCGAACGGTGTCATCCAAATGACCATAACATAAGTAGACAGGTGACCAACAAAAAGTGGTGTTGGTGACACAAAAACCTGGTTGGAAGAAATGGGTAGTCATGCCATACTGAATTTATGCATCCAGAATAAAGAGAATGTGTCATTTCTAATCTACTCCTAAACATAATTAACTTCCAAAATTAAAAAATAACTTGGGTTGTGCAAAGGAGAATCCAACAGGTTTTGCATGAAACCTGCTTGAGAGAGAGACTAGATCGTCTGGTGGTTAGGTTGTTTGCCTAGAATTGGATATTACTAGGTTCAGTTCTCAGTTCTGCCTCTGACTTCCTATGTGACCTTGTGCAAGTCATCTAGTCTCAGTTTCCCAGGTGTAAAATGGGGACAACGGAACTTCCCTACCTCACAGAGGTGTTTTGCTGCTAAATACATCATTAAAGATTGTGAGGCACTCAGAGACTAGAAACAGGGTCAATTAAGTATTATTAGTAGATGGGGACACAGAAGGTAGAGATGGTTAAATACCAAAGATTTGGTGGTTCAGATAAATTTGGATTCTTATCTGAAACTTTTAGGTCCCTACATCAGATCCAACTAGCCTTTCTCCACAGTAACTACAAAATACCCAGTGTCCAATAGGCTATACAACTCTTCCTCCACACAAAATTGCTGTCTATGTACCCCACTTACTACTAGCAGTTGCATTTGTTTCTTGGGGGACTGAGAGGGAGGCCTAGCAGCCTGCTACCCTCCTCTGATTAAAATATATTTGTCTGAAAGGAGACCAGCTCATTCACTCTCTCCTACAGCACCTGATTGTCTGCAGAAAGCGATTGGTCAGCTCACTCCCCAGCTCAGCCATTATTTCAGTCAAGGGTTGGCCTGGTAAATTGTTGTTCACCAAGGTCACATCATCTGAAGTGGCTGAGCAACCATTGTCCATTTCCTTGTGCTGTTGCTATGTAACTCAGTCGCTCTCCTTGGTCCTGTTTTCTTACTACTTTACATCTTGCAGGCACCATGGAGTAGATCTGGGCAAAATGTTTCAGTCAAAACTTTTCTTCACTGGCAAATGCAGATTCGGGTTGACCAAAATATTTTTTGTAAATTCATGTCAATCTCAACAAATTGCTTTGGTTAAAAAAATCAGCAGTGTCAAAAACATTAATTTTAATATTTTCTACATTTCAGGGTTTGGTGCTAGATTCATAAGGGGACTTGGGTGCCAATCACAAAACTGAGGAGAAGGATGACTTACCCACCCCCCACTACATCTCAGGGGTTAGGACACTCACCCACAGTGTGCAAGATGCAGCTTCAAGTCCACACTGTAGAGCACGGACTTTATCCCAGGTCTCCTATAGACCCACTCACTGCCATAACACCAGACTACTGGATATTCAGGGGGCACACTCAATCTTTCCTTCTGTAGCTGTTCCACCTTGTATAACTAATTGAATATCCATTGGCACAGGGACTGGAACCCAGGTATCCCCTTCCCATGTTGAGTGCCCTAGCCACTGGCCTATATGCTCTGGCTCAAAGAATATTGATATACAGGAGAACAATTTCAACAAAAGAGATACTCACACTCATCACTCCAGGATAGCCATTAGCCTGGTGTTTAGAGCCTTTCACGGGGATAGTGGAGAGCTAGGTTTTGGAGTCCCTAGTTCACAGGATGAGTTGATGCTAGGTCTCCCAACTCCTAGAAGAGTGGCTTGGGCATGGGGTGCCACCATCTCTGTCATCTTGTAAATGGCACCCAAGTCCCCTTGCAAATTTAGGCCTCTTTTTCAAAATTTCCCTTGTTTTTATTAAAATAATGGTTTTAAATGCCCAAAAGAAAATGTTATGTTTCACGTCAAATGAAACATTTTATCTGATCTGTCACTAATTTTTTTCCAATGTTTCAATTGGCCAAAAAGTCTGAAAAAAATGGTTTTGGGTTGACCCAGAACTTTTTTTGTGACTGCTAGAGAACTGAAAAATCAGTTACTCTCACAGCTCTATCCTGGAGTTTACCCACTACATATTGAAACTCCAGAGTGTGCAGTTTCCTGCCATCCAGGGAGTAGAACAAATAAAGAGTACCCTATAAATCCAGAAAATATTCTTCTGCAAAATATATCCCTTTGTATCTTTAGAGCCCTTAGTGACTGATGTTCCCTAAAACTGTTTTTAGTACCCTTTCTAAAACATGTTTTCTTAACTAAATTCTTTGGCTTATTTTATTTCACAAGCTATACATATAGACCTGACACCTACTACTGGAGATTCATAAAATGTAATCTATTAAAATAGAATTCATTTACAATAAATCCCATAGTTCCATAAAGAATGCTTTGGCACTGTGCTGTATATAAAATGACAGGAGATGACTAAAACCTAGTATCACAGTCAAAAGCAAAACATTCAGTTTATGATACATTAAAAATATTCCAAAAACCATGTCTACCGACTCAGAGTTGTAGCATTCTTGAGGTACAATGAGGTAATGCAAGTTGGAAAAAATGAGCTAGAATTCAACCACACAGAGAATTTCTAGGGCCCAGAAACAATGGGTGTAATGAATCCTACAGACAGGACAAAGCAAGAGTAACCAGTAAAATCTGGATATGGTTATCAAGAGCTTGCTTAGGACTTCTTCTGAAACTGTGGATATCCTCAACAGCTATTTATGTTTATGGAAACTGAGGGCACTCAGTAACCAGCAGGATTGGAACCTCAACTCCCACATAAATGACTGATTTCCAAGGACACTCCAAACCAGTTAGTCCCAGAGGGTCTCAGAACCTGGGCTCCAGCCTGAGCCCAAATGTCCTTGCTGCAATTTTATAGCCCTACAGACCGAGCCCTGCAAGCCCGAGTCAGCTGACCTGGCCCAGCAGCAGCTGTACTGCAGGTCTGTTATCGCAGTGCAGACATACCCAATAGTGCCATCTATTTACCTTTCAAGGGCAGTCCATTATGTAGTATTTATAACAAGATAACACCCAGAGCCACAATCAGGGATGGAGCCTTAGTGTGTTATGTAAACACTCTGAAAAGAAATGAAGAAACAGGTGAGGTTCTGCAAGATTCACAGAGCATAAAACTCATGGCCCAGGAACTGTATGTTGGGAGAACGATGGTGTTTTTAAACCATGTCCGTGTGCCTTCTTGATCCTGGACTGCTCCAGGGGTTGGAGCTACCTCTGGCATAATTTAAACTACCCTGAGATACATTTTAGATGACTTCCCCTGGCTGTACTATGGGCTGCAGCAGTGCCTGGCTCTCTACAGCATTGTGGACTGTGGCTCTGCCCCTTGCACGCTCCCTAACATCACAGTTTACATGAGGATCCTCTCAGGACAGCCTGCAGCTGTCTTCCTTAATTCCTACGCCAAGGGGAACTTCCCCTGGCTAGATCTGGGGCTTTTAAGAGCTCTTTTTCACCACTCCAGCTCTTTTAACTAGAATAAGATTAAGTAGTATATCTGGAAAATATATCAAGTATATTTATATATTTTAAAATATATCAAGTATATTTATATTATTAAAATATAAAAGTATATCAAGACAGCAGCACCCACTTGGTCAGAGGTTTGTCAGGCTTGTAGTTAAAATATCCATTCTAGCTAGAGCTGAGCAGAAAACAATTCCTTTTCACACAAAAATTCAAGGTTTCAAAATTTGTTTTTGTTCCATCACAGAAAGAATATGAGACCTTCTGCAATTTTTTGCAGAAAAAAACTCAACAACAACAACAAACAAACACTCATGAGCGAGACACCCACCCCATTATAGCCAGTAGCCTGGTGGTTAGGGTATTCACCTAGGGCTATATGAAAACCAGGTTTAAGTCCTTGCTCTGTGTGATTCAGAGCAGGGATTTTTGGACCTCGGTATCCTGCATCCCAAGTTAGTGTCCTCACCACTGTGCTATTGGGTATGCTGAGATCTTCCCCCGCCACCCCCACCCTCCAGAAATTCTAACTTGGTTCCGAGAAACCGTCAAGACAAAATGTTCATTAAAACAGATATTTCCACAGAACATTTCAGTTTCAACAAAATGGCATTTTTCTGTGGAAAATGTTTTGTCGGAAATTTTCTGACATGCTCTATCTGTAGCACAGACCTTTGAACATTTCACATGAACTGCATATTCCGACCACTGGTTTTTACTTTCTTTCTTCTAGATATAATTTTTAGAAGCCTGTATTAAAAACGCTGCTGATAGTTTAGCAAAAGCTGCTGATTATACTAAAAATTACGTAGGAAAGTAGAACTTAAAGTAACAAATGGGGAATCAAGTCATGTAGCCTCGAACATTGGACATATTATTAATGAGTCTTTGCTAGTGACTCATTTTTCATGAAAGAAGTCATAATTTAGCAACAGCATCACTGCATAGGCAAAACTGAAACTGTTAATAATCTTCCTACCTAAAGAATGCACACTACACCCCATTAATTCACACAGCTAAGGAGAGATTAAAAAAATTTTTGGCAGAAAGCTCTTAAATAACTCATAAGTCTGTCACGTTGCTGCACCAGACACTGAGGTGGTCCTCTGAAGCCTAAAAAGCACTATAACAAGACTTCCAAAATATTTTCACATTTTTAGATTGGCTTCATTAATATGCAGGACTTTAAAAAAAGGAGAATCAAAATAATAAGACAGATTTTTATTTGGTTTAGATAGGAGAAGTAGAATGTCTGAGACAGAAAATAATTACTATAAATAATGCATAGGAAGCTTTTACACTGATGCTTTCAATTGAAAAAATGTAATTAGCATTTCAGTTCAAAACTGGCAGTTTTAGGTCACTGGCCTGTTCTAGCATGAATAAAATCAGCTAGTGAAAGAGGCCAATCATGAAGCAAAAATTAAAGAAAGCAGATTTGGAAAGGGAACTTTTGCTACATGGGGTAAAGAAGTTTACATTTAATACCTCATTTAGTGCCACCATTAATCTGTCATTGCACTGAGTCAATACGTGAAAAGCCAAATGTGGACTAAGAAGAAACTAAGGCTAATGGAGCTTGTGGCCATTTGTTCCATGGCCTGATTTGAAAGTTTATGACTTAGTAAAGATGAACCAGACAAAAAATTACTACTACCTGGCTGACATAAGGCTTGCTGCTCACCACTGGGGCCCCTCCTTGTGGCTCATCTGGGGATTGGTTCTCAACCAGTTTGACTCCCCTTCCTTCAGTTGCTCACACCAGGGTCTCTCTCTGGATTCAACTGCTCCTTCTTCCTGACTCAGTGTGTTCTCTCTTCATGGACTGGCCCGCCAAGCAGGTCACTATATAGTTTTAATCTGGACAAACTGTCTTCCAGCTGGGCTTCATCAGCCGTTAGACCTTATCAGCCCAGACGCTCCTCCAGTGCAGCCTGTCATGAGGTTAATTGACCCTCTTTCACCTTGTCAGGCCTTCTGTGGGGTAGACACCCCATCACATCACCCCTCTGCTTCTCTTGAGCCCCAGAGTTCTCCCTAATTACCTGCATAATTAAAAATTATGGCATTAGTCTCAGAAATACAACCCTTGGAAAAGGCATTTCCATCTCTGTGTAACAACACCAGCCAATTGGTTTCAGCTTCTTAGCAAAGCTGAGACATAGCAGCTCGATTCTGTAGCTGCTTCTCAGATGGAACATTTCGGCCCTGTCAACAGTATGAAATTGCATTTAAAAAACAATGGAGATAAGAAGAACCAAGCTCTGCTCCCAATTACACCCATGGAAATCTGGAGTAATTCCACTGAGGTTTCTGGGTTTTTTTTAAATAGAAATAAGTAACTAAGGCCTGATTCAGCCGAGCACATGCTTAACTTCAAGCATGTTTTTACATCAATGTGATTTAAATACATTCTTTGCGTTGTTGAATTGGGACCTAGGTTATGTATTAATTGTGGCAAATGGAAATACTCTGGATATACGCTGTTGTTACACTGTATTATTTGGTCTCTGTTTCATAAGAATGGAATAAACTCCCAACCCAGTTCTTCACTGCCTTGCACTCCGTGTAGTCATTTAGAACTGCACCAAGGGAGTGCAAAAAAATCATTTTGATCTGGAACTTTGACCCCCACTTGGCAGCACCCCAATACATAGGTGTAAATGACTACACATGGTGCAAGACACAGGAGATTCAGGCCCTATATGTCCTGCTAGGTGACTGTGGAAGTAATTAGTATGCACCTGTATCCCTAACCATACATACAGGAAAGATATGATTTTGTAGGTCATTGCAAGCGATTGGGAGGTAATTGTGGGGAAGTAATGGCAGTGAGCAGTTTGTGAAAGTGAAACACAATCTTTCTCAGTAATTTAAGGTCTTTGGGGTGCTGAGCACTTGCTATTCCTGTTAACATGAGTGTACACTTTGTGGATGCTAAGCATCTCAGAGGAAGTGTTCGGCACCTGGCACAATCAGGCCCTAAAATTCAATTAAAACCTGAATTACTATTTTTAACAGGGGGAAAATGTATCATATTCTTAACAAAAAGAGAAAATAGGCTTTACGGGACCTTCCATTAAACATCAAAGGCCCTGATTCTGTTCTACATTAAGGCCCCTTTATACCACTCTGCCAGTGTAAATGGGCATTTGTGTAAATGAGAATCAGGCCTAAACTCTACAACTAAAAAAATTCAGTATAATCAGGGCTTCTTTTTTAAAACTGAAGAAATGCGATTGTCAAATAGTGCTATGGAAACGACTCCCAAATAGCATAGGAATCCAAGGCTATTCTTTCGGCTCCAGTCCTGCAAATACTGATTTCAGTTAAACTATTCTCTTGCATAAAACAAAGCGCATGTGTTTGCCAGAGCAGGGCCCTAGTCAGATCTATTTTAGTACCACTTGTAGGTGTTCTAAGAAATTATGAAGAAGCAGGGCCCTTAGTTAGGGCCTGATGCTGCCACCTTCATTTACTGCACAAGTATCAAAGATTGCTGGAGAAACTGCAGACAAGAGGGCAGTTTAGAACATTTTATTTTGGTTTTGTCCCAAAACAATAATCTTCTGGAGAAGAAAAACCAAGACAATAAGGAACATTACTGGCCAACAGGAGAAAAAATTCCACCCAGGCAAGCTAATATATGAAGGAGACAGTGCCTATGTACAAGTTGAGGAAAAAATACATGAGTGATACCATTTCTCACTGGGAGATATGCAGTAATAAGCACATGGAAATAACTTGTGGCCCCTTCTCATGGTCTGGTTGTAATGTGATGGGAGTACAGTAGAGATGGAGATGTTTGTTCATCTCTTACTAAATAAGAACATCAAAGAGAAGTATTACGGGCCTGTTTCTGCCACCCTTACTCTTCTTGAGTAGTGAGTTAGTGGGTTGCTTTGGGGTGCCAGTCATCTACAGCACACCAGCCTTGCATGTCTCAGGGACTCCCCCTACACTGGAAATATTACTTGAGGGGCCCCTATAGCAGATTTATGTTTTTTTGACACCAGCAGAGATAGCATAAAGGAGCTGTGGGGCTCCTACCATTTGGGACCTGCCTCTTCTAGATCTGATGACATCCTTGTGGCTTAATAAATATTAAAAATAAATGCTTCATGCAAGGCCTCCATTTCCAGAGGCTTATAACTTTCCAAAACTTTCAACTAGCAGGCTGAAAATGGCAAGGCCTCCTCCCTGCCTGAAGTGGGAGGGGTGGTTGGTTGGTTGTTTTTAATTGGAGGGGAAATGGTTCCACTATTTGAATAGTAGGAGCAGGGGAAAATATTTCCTTTTTTATTATCATTGTTATTATTATTGAATTGCTACCTATTCTAAGCCGTGCTAGTGCCCAAACAGCAGAGAGTTGAAAGTGCAAATGTGGGGCCAAACAATGGCTTAGCTAGCACAGCAACACAAGGGGCACAAGGGAGCACAAGCCACCCCCTTGTACCCTGCACTGGCTATTTGCATCATGGAAAGCCATGCAAGGCAGGAAGGAGGTTCCACAGCCACTACATATCCCCCTACTGCAGGTGGGCGGAAGGTGGCAGAACCTTGCAGGGACTCGATGGTGTCTTGGCTCTGCCCCCTCAAGTACTAACCAGCATAATAGCATCGGTGCACTGGGGATTATGGGATTTGAAGGACATAGAGCTAGCACAGTTTACACCCAGCCTGGAGCAATTGGGGAACACCCCAGGCTGCTCCTGGAGCTCCTCTGGGCTCATAGCAATGGCATGATTGAACCCTTAGCAAGGAACTTGGAAGTTGTAAGTAGTGCCAGTTTGAGAAGAAACGACTTTCTTTGATACTGCCAATTTGTGGGCCTTTAGGGGAAAAAAAAACATACTTTGCACAGGGGCAGTAAATGCTTCACAGTGGTTGCAGTATATTTTTACAAAGATGTAGCCCACTAAATGAACTTGTGTTGTGCATGGTTGGAAATTGAGCTACACAAATGCATTTAAGATTTATAGTGAATAAGGCAGGGCTTATTGAAAGTGCACCTGGCCTCATGCACACTACATCATGTGTGGAATATAGCGAAGCAGGGCTTCACATAAGTTTTTGTTTAGCTACTGCACATCTTATCCATATGCAGATTTCTGTGTATCGTGTGAGGTAAAACCCTGCACAGTTACTCAGGGAACATGTACCAGAAAAAGGCTTCTTGCTATACACCTCATCACTTGCATAGGTAGCATGTTCAGGTATCATCTTGCATTTAAAAACATATTTTTTTTAAAAAATAAACCCTCTTAAATTTCAGCAAGAACATCTAGCTTGAAAAGAATCTTATGATTGCATAAACACTCAAAATTCAGGACATGCCGATGTAAAGATTGCACACAGTGCCTTAACTCTGCCCTTTTGTGCAAATACATGACAATATCATTTTTAAATTGTATGATTACATATTATTTCTCAAATACAATGTAATATGTAATGATGGGGCACCAGTACATTGAGGTGAAGCACTGATATGTCAAAGCACTTTGTATGACATGCTGAGGCACCAAATAACAATGCGTCAATGTCCTGTTCTGGGATGCAATCCAGACCAGTGAGGGGTTATGTCATCACATGCCCTGTAACCTTGAGTGCCTCAAAATGCTCTGCAGCTATAATGCCCTTGTCTGGATGCTCCCATCCAGCATTCAAGCATGTACTAAATGTGTGTTAAGCAGCTCTGACTCAGCAATACTGATTCCATCAGTCTGCTGGTCACACCCCCTACCATGCTCTGGCCTCCACCAGCCTTGGTTACACCTGGCAAGATGACCCCAACAACCCCAACAGACAAAAGGAGATAGGATTTTAAGTGAATTCAAATATAAAGGGCAGAGTTAGAAATAGTTACAAGCAAATAAGAGTGAAAAATGTTTTCTAGAGGCTAAAATTTAACAAAACAAGTTATAGTCTTTGTTCATGGTAGTTTCCTTATCACTCTATCTTCCAGCAAGATGGGTAACCACCCCTCTGGTCAGGATATCCTACAAAGTCCAAAGTGCTCTGTTCCTTTGTCCTCATAGGTGAAAAATCACTTGGGGTTCTTTGTCCCTCTCTTTATAGTCCAGTGAATAACTGAAATAGATTCTTCTGAAGGTAACTCCCCCAACCCCAAAGTCAAGTTCATTCAAGCTGTGAAGAAGGCGCCATAGATTCTCTTGGTGAAGGAAGTTTTATGCTGGTGGTGGTGTTTGCTAAAATACAAATCAATCTGTTTCCTGCAATCTGCTTCCCCTGCTGTGATGCTGAGTGGTTATCTCCTCCCCTTGTTGGCTTGATGGTCCTCTATTACCTTCTATGTAAATTGCATTCCTGCTGTGATGACCTGATGCAATGAAGGCTGCCCTGAGTCAAATTCTGTATCAAAATGTTGAGGGGCATGCTGAAGCCCACATATAGGCCAGTCAGAGTTTATTCAAGTTGCTCACCCTTTGGTCTGAACACCAAAGTTGGCCTGAACACTATGCAATAAGCTGGACCCACAGCAGGGAGTTCAAGGATCCAGAAGGGATCACCAAATGGTACTGGCTTCCATCCTGCTTCCAGATGCTTACGTAATTCCCCACAGCTCAAAGCATCCTGAGATTAAGCAGCTCCATTGTAAACTGGCAACTAGTGTATTTTCAACAGACAAGTTCACTGGGGCTAAAGACTCTAGAATCCGATGTTGCCCAGAATGCAAATTCCACTACCAAGGGTTGGACATGTCTGAAGATAGTCTGATGTCAAAATCCATTTGACCACTAAGTCTGGCAACCAGAGAATATCACAGGGATCCCTCAGAAACTTGTAGATACATCTATGTCTTTATATGAAGCCAAAAATCTGCCTGAAAACCAAAACAGAGAAAACAGTGGGGTGCAGGAGTGAACCAGATATAATCCACAGGATAATTAACTGAATGCCAAAAGGCAGCAGGTGCCTAATGAACCACAAACTAATCTGAGTCTATGTATATATTCTCTTTCTTTGTTTGTTTTTAAAATAGTAGCAGACAGTGAATGACACTGAGATCAATCAGTTAAAAATCCCAAGGAAACCAGTATTGCAACACACAACATTGTTTTTTCACTTGCTCATGTAGGGGTGGGAGCAACAGCAAAATTCGTTGGTGTTTGGAATTTTTGTCCATTTTCACATTGGAGGCTTCAGACGCAAGCATGGGAACCCTGGATGGTGGTGACAAACATTTTCAAACTTGGTACCTAAAGTTAGGGTCCTAAATCTGTATTTTGGGACCTAACTAAAAAAGGCTTGATTTCCAAAGGTGTTGACATCATACTTTCAGTTATAGCCTTGTTTAAACAACGTAAGAGTCTACATTTCATATGCTATGCTTTTCCATTGTCGTCTATTAAATAAAATCTTTAAGTTAATTGTCTCCCTAGAAAATACTCCCTGTAATGTACAAAATTAGTAATTGAAAAAAAAATATATATAAAGAAAGTGTATTCAATTATGCCTGCATTCTAAGTGTATTTAATCTTCTAAACTCCATGTCATCAAAATAGAGAAAAATAAAAAACCTGGGTAATATGCAAGAAGTTATTGCTAATAAAGCTTTCGTTTCCACTTACTTACTCCCTCTGGACAAAAACTAGCAGGGTTTACTGTTATATATTCCCAACAACTGTCCTACATTTTTCCAGTTAAGCAGCATGGTGAACACCAATGTGTGTCTCTGGACTACATAGCCTTGAGGATTTGTCCACAGTAACAGTCTACCACAGGATTCCCATTGCTCCAACACTTCTTTTGCCTTGCCTAGACTGTATAAAGCACCACTTGGGCCATGCAGGTCTTTCACAACTGCATAAAAAAGGAGTATTTTTGTAACTACATTTTTTTTCCGTTTAAATCATCTTAATGATAATCGTACTGTCTGTAAAGTTTGAAGGCTTACAGTCAAGATATTTTCCAGCTAAAGGAACTCCAAACAGTTGGACACACTTTAAAATTTCTGACGTGCCATTTTTAATCACTCACCCAATTGTCTGACCATTTGTTTTCTAATTATTTTTTTTAAAAAAGTCTAGTGCACCCTGAAAGTCATATTTTTCTGGTTCATTGTTCACGGTGGGAGTGAATGTAGGTCTTATAAAGGAACACTGACTGCAATCTGAACCAAAGCTCCACTGAACTTCATTGTGGGTATGGCTACACTAGAGTCAGGTATGTGATTTGCAGCTCATGTAGCCATACCTGTGCTATCCCTATCCAGTTACTTGCTAAATATAGCAGTGAGAACATGGACTGTGGACTTCAGCGTAGGCTGCACAAGCAAGTACATGTCCAGGTGGGTTTGAAGCCCACATTGCCATGTTCTTGCTGGTATTTTTAGAGAGTACACAAGAATGGCCATACAGGGTCAGACAAATGGTCCATCTAGCCCAGTAGATGGCCAATGCCAAGTGCTTCAGAGGGAATGAACAGAACAGGCAATTACCGAGTGATCCATTTCTTGTCATCCACTCCCAGTTTTGGCAATCAGAGGCTAGG
Source organism: Eretmochelys imbricata (assembly GCF_965152235.1). Classification (NCBI taxonomy): domain Eukaryota; kingdom Metazoa; phylum Chordata; order Testudines; family Cheloniidae; genus Eretmochelys; species Eretmochelys imbricata. The sequence continues at coordinate 151,224,368 of NC_135572.1, forward strand.
GACAACCAGAGCATGGGGTTCATTCCTGAACCACCTTGTCTAATAGCCATTGATGAACCTATCCGCCATGAACTTATCTAGTTTGTTTTTGAACCTCATTATACTTTTGGCCTTCACAACATCCCCTAGCAATGTTTTCCACCAATTGACTGTGTGTTGTATGAAGAAGTACTTCCCTTTGTTTGTTTTAAATCTGCTTCCTATTAATTTCATTGGGTGACCCTTGGTTATATAAAGGAGTAAATAACATTTCCTTATTCACTTTCTCCAACCCATTGATGATTTTATAGACTTCTATCATATCCCCTCTTAGTCATCTATTTTCCAAGCTGAAAAGTCCAAGTCTTTTTAATCTCTCCTTATATGGAACCTGTTCCATACCCTTAATCATTTTTGTTGCTCTTCTCTGTACGTTTTCCAATTTTAATATATCTTTTTTGAGATGGGGTGACCAGAATTGCATGCAGTATGCAAGGTGTGGGCATACCATGGATTTATATATTGACATATATTATGATATTATGATATATTGGCATTCTAATATTTTCTGTCTTATTATCTATCCCTGAGCTAATGGTTCCTATCATTCTGTTACCTTTTTTAACCGCCACTCTACATTCAGCAGATGTTTTCAGAGAACTACCCACAATGACTCCTTGATCTCTTTCTTGTGTGACAACAGCTAATTTACATCCCATCATCTCGTATATATAGTTGGGATTATGTTTATTATTAGATTAAAGCTAACACAGGTACTTTGACATGTGCTGACTTTCACACCCCTAGCTACAGTGTAGATGTACTTTGACAGGGAGCTGGGAGAGACCCACAAAGAAGTTGGGAAGTAACACAGTGTGGAGAAGACTTGGGGCTAAAGAATCCAAAGGAAACTGCCATGAAGATCTTATTGCCAAGTTTTTCTCCTCCACGTCACTGGCACCTTCTGACAACTTTTCCACAGCAGGTGCCTTTTGGGGGCCCAAATGTATGTAATCAATGAAATCAATTAAATTATTAATATTTATACTAGTGTGTCATTAAATAGCATGGACACACTGTGACTCACTCTTAGTTATGTTACTTCTCATGCATGCCTATGTTAGTTCACTGGAGTCACGATGGTGTGAAAGTGACATTAAATCACACACAGGCCCCTCTACTGTCTACATTTATCCAATCATTCAAATAAAATAGTCCATTCAACCCAATCAAAAGCCTTCTCTACATAGAGAGACTGGGGAATCTTTACTTGCACTTTTGGCCAGGCAGAAGAGATGCAGTTTAACGTTAGTCTAAAACTACTTGGTGAGTGGCTATCTGCTGTAACTCCAGTCTGATCCCTAGTGATCAACTCACCGTTTGAAGTCATATAAAAAAAAGATTTTTCTATCCATACTGAGCAAGGATAAAGGCTATTGAGCAATATCACACATATTCATGAGTTGCTCTATCTTCCTTCAATGGGCATTGGACCAGGTCCTTACCGAAGTCTAAGGAAGCCTTTGCATTGATTTAGTGGGCTTTGAATCAGGCCCTAAAACCAGTAGTAGTTGCTTGTTTTCCATTAAGGGCCAATGTTACTATATCTATCTGTCTCTGTCCACGCATATCCTTCTCAAAACTATAATTATCTCCTTTTTCAAAGTGGTAAGATGTTTGTCATACAGATATCTGCTCCTGGACCAGCTTTTAAGCTCTGAAGCATTTTCTGCTTCAGTGTATGTTAAATGTTCCTCTAGGGTCTGAGCTTCTCTCATGACAAGTTTTGGTCATGTTACTTTTGCTAAGTAATTCTGTACTCATGTTTTCCTGTTTCTGTATTGTAATGATTACAAATTCCAACAGAATCTTGGAAAAAAATCTAAACTATCTCTAGGGTCCCTATACACTGTTCCTACAGATTTTCTTTTTGGCAGACAATCTGCTTTTAACTTCCTTTTCAAAGCTGGGAATGTCAATATTTTAGCAGCTTCATTCCCCCACCCCCTTTTTCCAAAAACATTTCTTTTTCAAACACTTGATCCATCACTCTGCTTTTTCCTTTAAAATTGAATTCAGTTCACACGTTCCATTAGCTAACTTTATATATGTATTTATACTTCCTGTGTATTTATGTTCATTATCCAGACTAATAATTTCTGAATAGACACCTTTATCAGTCTGACCAACAAATACATTCCACATTATAGGTGAAGTCTGCAATTCACCCACTTCCTGGAATTTGGCTTCACTAGCAAAGTTATCAAAGATCAGTTCAAACTCTAGTGATCCTCCCTTACTGCTCATACCACACTTTAGATGTTCTCCCCACAGAACAATTTTTGCCCATTTTATATTCAGGTGAGGCAGCAGAATACATCTAACTCTTTTCCTATAGGACCAACACCTAATTAAACAAACAAATCAAAGTTTAATTAAAGTTATTTTCCATTCGTGTCACCGTTCTTTTATAACACATCTCCTTCCCTTAGCCAAGGCTTTCTACTGTACTGGGAATCCTTCTTGAATTAAAATTTCAGCAACCCACCCTTTCTTCACCTCACTGCCTTTTCAAGAAGCTTCACAGACTCCTACCCATCGAGATTTTAATTTAGATTCTTCCTTCTGCACATGCAATTCTTCTAAGAAAATTACAACAGGAGTTATATGTTATGCTAGCAGACCAGGTGCCAGCTCATGCCAAGGCCCCAGGCCTTATTGAACACCTACAAATGCATAGCTGGAAACCAGTTTTCTTACCTGTGTATTAGCATTATCAAAATAGATATTTGATGTTAAGTTGATAAGAATGAGTTTAGATTTCATAAAATGTTTGTATTGCTCTCAAGTATAACCTCTGGAGTCCATGGTATATATTGAGTATTTGCATTGTAAATCTCTACAACTGTGTAACTCACCAAACAGGAAAAGAAGCATTAATTTAGATAAAGTTCTCACCCTGCATACAAGATGGCCCACTGAAGGTAAATGAAGTATTATGTAGCATCAAAGGACAGAGGCCCTGTTGACTGCATTCTTAATTCCCTCCAAGAAGGAGAGACATATGCATGAACTTATCCCATCAGTTCTGGATGCTGGAGTGGAGGGGATAAAAATCCCTGACAAGGGGAAACTGAATCTCTTTTATGCTGTCTGGATTCTGAGGGGCAAAGATTCCCAAACATAAGCAAAGAGATCCCCATGCTGCTTGGCATGGGTTAGCCCTGAAAGATTCTTTGCATTGACAGATTATCAGAACTCTGTCACCTTTTGAATCACAGATTGAAACTTGTTTGTGTATATAGGCTTGCTTACTTTAAACTGTATATAACTCTCTTATTTCTTTTTCCTAGTTTATAAACCTTCAGTTAGTTTATTACAGATTAGCTACAGGCATTGCCTTTAGTGTGAGATCAAAGGTACAAATTGACCTGGGGCAAGTCCGGGACAGGGAACAACCTGACTATTTTGTGATCTGTTGTGTGAGTGACTGTTTATCACATAGTCCAGTTTGTCTGGGTGGCAAGATAGACTAGTGTGTCTAAGGGGACTGTCTGTGACTCCATTATAAAACTACTGTAATACTCTGGGAGTTCACATTTGTTATTGGATTGACAAAATCTAATTATAGAACATAAACAAGATTGTGGTGTCTTCCCTGGTTTTTGACAGTCTGCCGTGAGCTTGGCACTTTCAGTTGGAAGCCACTCCAGACAGCATGGCATCATACATTTCAGAAGATCAGAAGGACAAATGCAAAATACTCCACTTAAGAAGGAACAATCAGTTACACACGTACAAAACTGGGAATGACTGTCTAGGAAGGAGTACTGCAGAAAGGGATATGGGAGTCATAGTGGACCACAAGTTAAATATGAGTTAACAGTGTAACACTGTTGCACAAAAAGTGAACATCATTCTGGGAATGTATTAACAGGAGTGTTGTAAGCAAGACACAAGAAGTAATTCTTCCACTCTATTCCGTGCTGATTAGGTCTCAACTGGAGTATTTTGTCCAGTTCTGGGTGCCACATTTCAGGAAAGATGTGGACAAATTGGAGAAAGTCCAGAGAATAGCAACAAAAATGATGAAAGGTCTAGAAAACATGACTTATGAGCTAAGATTGAAAAAAACTGGGCTTGTTTAGTCTGGAAAAGAGAAGACTGAGACAGGACATGATAACAGTTTTCAAGTACATAAAAGGTTGTTACAAGGAAGACGGAGAAAAAATGTTCTCCTTAACCACTGAGGATAGGATAAGAAGCAATGGGCTTAAATTGCAGCAAGGGAGGTTTAGGTTGGACAACAGAAAAAACTTCCTAATTGTCAGAGTGGGTAAGCACTGGAATGAATTGCCTAGGGAGGTTGTAGAATCTTCATCATTAGAGATTTTTAAGAGCAGGTTAGATAAACACCTGTCAGGGATTGTCTAGATAATACGTAGTCCTGCCATGAGGGCAGGAGACTGGACTAGATGACCTCTCAAGGTCCCTTTCCAGTCCTATGATTCTATCTTAATTATTTTTCTTTTTTAACAGAATTGTTAATACCATCCGTATTCCAACATAGGCGTTGGAAATTTCTTTTTCTGTCATTGTTCCACTCTGTGGGCCTGGTTCTCTGATCTCACACACAACACAAATCAGGAGTAACTTGACTGAAAAAAATGGAGCTACAATGGTGCCCAACCAGTTTCATGGAGAGCAGAATCAGATTATCTGAATTATCTTGGTCCTCTTGACATTTGCATCTGTTCTATAACAAGATTTCTACTTCCTGAGTTTTAAGATGTCATTTTAACAGTAAGCAATTTTTAACCTTTTGAATATGGGTCAAAGAATTAACAAATGTTTGGCTACCCATAAGAAAAAGAACGAAAAATGAGAGGTTTTCTCTGAAGGTTGAACATAACTGGCAATCTACAATGTGTCTTTTCCCATTTCCTCTTACTGGAGAAACAAGGGGTGAAATCCTGCTCCTATTGATCTCAGTAGGGCTAAGATTTCACACAAAGCCTTATATTTAAGTAAAGACAAAACTGAAGAAGAGAAATTTAAAAAATAGGGGGGGGAACTTATGAATGACACTAAAAAAATTTATAACTGACTAACTAGAATCTTGGTATACATTTGTGCTTCTATCTCTTGCTTCAGAGACTATGTAAAAAAAAGAGATTAATAAAATTGGAATCTGAAGTTTGTCTGAAACTTGTCTCCAAGAAGTCAGATTGTACAGAGATATTTGCGGAGTTACTGTAAAATGTAGTTATCTGGTGTCATAGAACATGGTTGATTCCCCCCCCCCGCCCCCACACACACACTATATCGTTCCTGAATGAGACAGACAGCATTCTTACTATATTTATCTAATCATCTGAGCCACTGAAATGTGCATTGCCCAGTGTAATTAATTTTTTGGCTTTGATTTGCTTTGTAATTCTTTGCTATTTATCTTTTGATTATGATGGTGAGCTAAGGGATTTATTGTTTGCTCTGTAATTTTAGAGCATCATTAATCACAAAAACAAAAAGCCGTCATGAGCAAAAGTAGGAGGCAAAAGGACAAATTGAAGTTGCTCCCAGTACTGAATAGAATATACCAAGTTTTCTGGTTTACCAAGTCTTCAGAAAGACAGTTCTGGCATGTAAATCAGTGTTCTCTTCCTTTGAAGGCATATGATAAGCCTTCCTACACATATGTGAATAAAATGCAATAACGAGGTATTAGCATGTGTTAGCGGAGATTTGTATAGAGTACACTCTTCAGTTCCCCTCTTGCTCCTTTTCTTTAGTGTTTTTTTCCCTCTCTTTTCTTTTTCTTTACATATACCTGATTTTCTTACCATGATAATTCACTTAAAGACTGGAGAAAAGACATTTTGTATGTAATGCATGTGTCTAAAAATGTATGTAATTAACATATACATTTTTAGTAGTTTTTCTTGGAAAGTACAGTTAAAAAATAAAACACTCTTCTGTGTCAGCTAGAGTAATCAATGGAAAATATGATAACAGAGCAGCTGCAAAATTAGGTCCATATAGGAGAGCTATTGGCTATCTAGAAGAGTTGCCAGAGTATTGCAATTAGACACCCATGCAAGTGTGCAAGAGAGCGGGAACGAGAGAGATTTTCCCCAGCCACAAATTGACCCAGCAACACAAAGCACAAATATTGCGCCAGTATAATGCTTCCACTGATGACACTAAACTCTCCAAAGGGGAGAAATTTCCCAATGAGCAAGTGTGAGACCATGTTTCTACATCTCTCTGCGCCAGCCAGCAGAGTCGAGAGGGTTCTGGGTTTGCGATGGTGGAAAGAGTGCATGCTGCAAACTTTCAAAGGCAGATTTTTTAAAATTACTTATATGGGGTGGAGCTTGTGCTCCAGGGTGCATTTCCCCAAAATGCTGCCTGTAGTCGATATGTGGTGAGGGGGTATTCTGTTAAAAACCCATGAAGAACTTTTGTAGGGATAACAAGAGTTAAAAAACTTGCAAAAGCAAGTGCAACACATGAACAATGCAACCTACCCATGGTACTCCAATACCACAGTATGAATGGTTGCAATTTAAAATCCAGAATCTTCATCCTGAGATTCAAATAAAGGAAAAGTTGGGAGAGAAATCACTCCTTGATCCTTAGGGGAGAGAGAAATGTAAATAAATAAATGAAAAATAAAATGAAAGGGATGTGTTAGTAATCCTGCTGGATATTTTAGAAAGGATGAGACAGGATGGCCTTTGAAACTGTGTTAGCTCTGTGATACACTCAGGTGCTATTTATATGCAAAATTCCCCTTTCAGCTGTGCATGGCAAATCTCTGCTCTGATATTATGATCTGCCTATATACAAAGGAACCACCATAATGTGAAGAGAAATTCTGTACATTTAGGAGGGGCAAAAAATGAACATTGAGATCTGCCATGTGCAGCTGAGAGGAGAATTATGTACATAAATAGGACCTGAGTGTATTGCAGGGCCAATATTGTTTCTATTAAATGTTGTGATAATGGAACAGCCTTTTTTCCATAAAAGCAGTTCTCGTGTTTTGCAATCCTGCAGTTGGTCAATCTGAATAAAACAGGCTCACTCATCAGTCTAATCATCAGGTTTGAGATACCGAGATACATAATAGCCAATGATTCAAAGCCCAGCAGGGTTGGTTTCTCTCTTTTTCTTTCAAAAACAGATCACAGTTTCATTCCAAAATATTTGAATGTTCACATTCATGAGTGGTCGGATCCAGGGTTTGGTGTGGCCCTTTACAGAGCTACAGGTCCCAGTTCTGCTCTCATTACACTGTGGGAACACAGGAGTGACTCCAAGATGGTTATTAATATTAATTATTTGTATTACAGTAGTATCTAGATGCCTGGTTGAGACCAGGGCCCCATTCTGCTAGGGACAGTACAAACACAGCATGAGAGACAATCACTGCCTGAAAGAGCTCACAATTTACATAGACAAGACAAACAAAGGGTCAGAAAGGAAATGGAGAGGTGAAATGACTTACCTAGGGTACAGGTTCATGATACAGCCAGAAACAGACTCCAGGTCTCCTGAGTCTCAGTGCATCACCCTATCCACTGTACATGTTGCCTATCCTGACACCACTGATGTCAATGAAATAATACATGGGTAAAAGTGATGGGAGAGCAGAATCAGGTCCTGCACCTCTGTAACGACCACATCAACTGGAGTTTGGATCTAAAGTTTTGATTTTGGCCCATCCATGCCGCAGAGGAACGTAAGAGTCAGTCTCCAGAATGAAATTTTTACAGGAATTAAGGGAAGTAGAAAATATGGTACAGCAAAACACACCTCCCAAATTCTGCCATTGATCTTTCATTGGAGCTTTCAGAGGGAGTGAGATGTTCCTGTGGCTTAAGCAGTGAGCCTGTTAAACAGAAGGATTAATCTCAGTGGTTAACTCACTACTGTAGCCGGTGAATAAACCACTCCAGTGGCCTCTTTAGTAGATTCAGAAATGCCTGTTACTCTAGAACAGTCTTACAAGTTGTGACTCTACCCACTTATCCTCCCCTAGAAAAAAGGGATGAGCAAACCCATTCAGATTATCTGAGATTCTAATAAATTTGCATATTTTTCCCCACCTCTGCTTTCTGACCAGAAATACAATTGCCTTAAATATTATGAGAGCGTGTTCTCATGGCATTTCTGCCTGAGACTGGAACCAGTAGTACCAGAAATCTCATGAGGAAGTCTGTTATTGCAAGATTTCCAGCCCTTTTCTACTCACTCAATTGACTTGGACAACCTTCAGAAAAGCATCTAAGCTTTTGGCTGCTTCGTCAAAGCAAATACAAATTATGAACATTTTGTAGTTTATCCATCACTCTTAGAAATATGCAAGCAAGTTCAGGCCTTTCATCTTTGGTTAATCCTGGCCATATTCAGCCTCAGTCTCATGGCAGCAGGTGATTCCCACAAGACATCTGGTATGACAGCAGCAGCATTTCATCTAATAAAATAGTACTCAGTCCAAGTGCACAAGTCCTTGAATAATTTCATCTGGTTAGTTACAGTAATGTGTGTACTGCTTTCTGAAGATGTAAAGTGTTTAGTTGTAGTAGTGTTATCGTTAAAATATTTGCCCCCTCCCCCCCCGTATTTTTGATTCCTTGCACAGTGATGGATCTAATTATCCACCAATATTTTAGTAATATCAGTATGGGCCCAAACAGGTCAAATGTTTTAATACTTGCCCATGACCACTGCAATAAATTAAATAAAATGATATCTGGTCTGTAATGCATCATAATGGTTGTTTGTTTCAAACTACCAGCACAAACACACATAGGTGTATGCACAAAAGACGGATATACTGAGGGCTGACAAATAATTTACTGTACATAAATCTGTTTCAATAAACTTTTCATAGGGATTTTAGCAAGATAAAAAATGCTGAATGTAAGAAGTCATGTTCACGATGACAGTGACAATTCTGATGGTCAAGATTGGTGAACTAAGGCATGTTTACACAATCAATTTCCTGCTTTGGAGCGATTAAAGTCCATCATGTCACACCCAGTGACAGACATAAGGTATGTGGTTAGTTTACTGCATATTTACGTGAATTATTGATCTTGGCTGCCAGTCTCTCTTAACATAAATCTTCGAAGCCTCACACACATCCAGCAGAATGTCATTTTCATCCTTTAAGCTTTTACAGTAAAGATCTAACAGAAGTTAGATGTGTGATATGCGATTACAGAAGCTTTGGCTGAATTAGTATCTTTTAAAGAAAACAGCTACCTGATTGTTCTCTCCTAGCAGCCAACATTTCACATCCAGACAAATCACAGTGTATCACACCAGGGAAGAGCATTGTTTGGCCTAACTGAAGTAGATTTAAAGCTGGTCAAGAGCTCTACTTGCAGACCTAGATTCAAGCTTAATTAATTTGAATTTCCCAGCCCTGTTGTGGCTCTCTCTTTGTAAGCCATATTCTTAATGATGCAAACAAACAAAACAAAACTCTCTGCCCCAGTGACCTTGTTGCTATATTCAGGAGCCAAATCCACAATGACTGGCTTTAACATCCTTACATGCTGCAGAAAACTACAGATCGTTTCTGCTGAACAGGAATTTAAGAGATAAATTTCTGCCAGCAATGACAGGTTTGTTAGGAGGAAAATCCAAGAATGTTAACCTTTCAAGAAGCTGATTATTGATGGAGTGATGACTGACTCAGTGGAGATTACCATTATCAAATTGTCTTCGATAGAGTTGACCCTTTTGACCTAAGTAGTTCGCCAATTTTAGGAGTCTTGGAAGTTGTTTGTATTAGGGGAAGAAACTGATGATGAAGTCAGGTATTTCTCTGATGCAATCCTGTTTATTTCCAAAGAATGTACAAAGTCCTCTTTTCCTGAACACAACAGGAGACTGTTTCTTTGCTCACAGTTCCAAGCCTCTTTCCAGACAGCGCTTTTCCCAAAAGATCTCTCTTTGGACAGCATTTCTTAGGGTCATGCTACAAGCACATCTCTCTCTCTCTGTTGGCTTCCTTGCTGCCTTCACTGTCCAGTTCTCTGATGTTTCTGCAGCTTCTCTTTCTATCATACACACAAATACAGACACCAGCTACAATCAAATTAATCGCCCACTTCCGCATTTATTGTCAGACCCTTGGGAACCCCTTGAACTGCATGGCTCAACCATTGCCCAGGCTTGCATGTGGTCTGGTCCTTGAGTGGTAGTTTTTCATTGTTTCAGTTATCACTTAACAAAGTGGTATTTAAAATTGTTCCCTCATTTAGCCTGAATCAAAGGCAGCCATTATGTCCAACAGTCTCAGTGAGGTAGTGTGACTGCTCTAACCCATCCGAACAGCAGTTTATAACACCAGTGACTCCCCCTCACCTTCCTCCCCCCAAAAATTGAAATATTAGAAAATGGTTAGCTCTTATTGGTCATTCCCTGAAGATTTACAAATCATAATGCACCTTATCTTACAAGGAGAGACTAGGAAAGGTGCACAGTGTCAAGTAATCCTACTTAAAGCACAGTAACAGGTATTTCTGAATCTGCTAATGAGGCAACAGGGTAGAATTATATACTGAAGCTCCTAACCTGCGCCCAGTCCGACCCTAGCAGAGGACTGATCTGTTTTGGCATTTGGACTGTTGCTGTTTTGGTTCTCAGGAATAAATTCTCATGCTGATGTGCTGACCACTCTACAATTTTTAACCATGATTTTGGAGCTGGTTTGAGGCAGTCACCTAACCCATTACAAGTAACGCAGTTCAGTGTGGCTTCTTCTAAATTAACAGTTGTCTGGAATGCGTCACCAGCTGAGAGAGCCAGTCTCAGGTCAGACTGCCAAAACTGGGCAGATACTCCCAAACTGGTGATATATTCTATAATTAGATGTAATCAAGCCAGAAACAAATATGTGCTCCTGGACTACTATACTAGTTCACCAGGAAGCCACCAGCAGGCCCCTTAGGCACTCCAGCCTATATTATCACCCAGACAAACTGGACTTCTGTGGGTGAAAGGTTATTAAAACCAAAAATCAGCACACATTAGGTTCTTCCAATCCAAAAGGATTAGTCACTCAAGTGTAGAAGGCTAGCTCAGGAGAAAGTTCTGTTAATAAACCTTTAAAGTGTTTGTACACCTCATTATACACCACATATTTTTTAATCTGACTCCTGCAGCAGAAGGGGAGCAGCAGAGCCAAAGGCACATCTGAATCCCACCAAGAAAAAGTAATCCCACACGGCATCCATGATCATAATTTTGAACATCTACCACATTTACTATAAGTGACATGCCATGTCAGGATCTGAAATAGGTGGAGCTTGTTTTGAGAGTGGATTTGGAGAGTGGACTTTTACTTTCTCCTACTCTCACATCAGACATGACATCAGTTTACCATTAGTGTTGCAAGTCCCCATATGCTGCTGCTCTGCCAGAATTAATTCAGGTTTGTGGCTTCTACTTTCTCTCATTCTTGGCATGGTGTTAGCTCACAAGAAAAGGAGTCTGAGAACAAGACCAAAAATAATGGAGACTGTGCAAGACAGACAGGCTTGGCTGGTGAGGGATTGTCAGGAGACAGGAAGATTGAAGAAGAGCTGCCGTTAAGTTCAGAAGGAAGCGAGTCTGACAATTTATAATTTAGGAGACTTGGAGCTGAAGAGCAGTGGAGACAAAAGGGTCAGACTCTGAACAGGCTTGGCATAAAAATCATTGTCTGATGATTACTTAGAGAATATAACAAGGATCAGACCTTTAGCCCTTAAATTGTAGCACTAGAATGATAGTGAGATGGGAGAGAAATTTAAGCTTCATTTTTAGGTAATTAAAGTCAACCAACCTGAAGGGCAGCAGGAGCCAGTAAATGAACAAACTGCAAGAGTAGCATGAGAGCAACAGTGGGGGCAGGGGTGTGAAGGGAACATAAAGCAAATGAGTGCAAATGGATATGATTTTAGCAGCACAATTTAACAGCGATAGTTAACGACGTGTCAGCATTTCCATTCATAAACCTCTGCCTCTCAGTACAGAGGTTTATAACTTGGCTGCGAAAGGGAGCCCCAAAGCTCAAACCTGACATACAGAGTCTCCTACAAGGATCATTATTGTCGTTTCTATAGTTCCTTTTTTAAAAAAATGATTAAAATGAAGACAATGAACTTCACTGCTAGGAGTGCAACGAAATTAAAAGGGTTTCATAGTATTTTTCACACCAGTTTACAAAACTTGAAAATGCTTTTAATTCACAACTGCGTTGAAATTCAACAGGCAGTTCTTTCATATGTTTTTTTTAAAACAAGACTTAGTATTTTAAAATCTTAATATTGCTGTGCTGAGCTATCACCGTATGAAGAGTAGCTGTCATATTCTGATAGTAGAAATGTATACCGAGGAGGGAAGTAGCAGTATTCTACCAAATTGGCCATAGAGTTGCAATCTCCATTCATGCCCATCCCATTCTCCTTCCGTGTTCTCCCACTGTCCTCTTGCCCCCTCTCTTGCTTGTTTGGGAAGTTATTTTGAAGTAACAGTTGAACATTATTTAGAAATTAGGTCTCTGTAGAGTCCGCCTCTGTTGCATTTCAGGCCCTGCTAACCTTCAAGCTGTATAATCAGCATGCTTCTTTACATATTCTAGTATTGTATTGTATATTACATGTAGATAAGTATTTGCTAAGGCTGGGTGAATACAAAGCCGGTCAAATTTTTTCATTGAAAATTGGGGTTTTGATTTAGGGGGAAAAATTCAGTAAAAGTGTCTTTGGGGAAAAAAATTTTTGACAGAAAACTGAAAATCCCCAAACGGAGCATTCAGTTTTTGATTAAAATTCATTTTTTCCACATAACCTTCCCCCCAGTTCCGACCAGTTCTACCACATACCTCAATATATCTCTGAATTTAAAAGTTGAGTTCACTTTTCTTGTGCTCCCATCTGTTTTATGCTCACTTTCTGTGAACATTCTAGTGATGAATTTACTGGCAGCAATGGGCATTTTATGTGAATAGTCAAATATATTGATGAAAAGCAAATTTTAAACTTTAATGCAAATATTCACATCAGAAATCTGATGCTAAGAATTACACCCATTTACCTGGGAACAAAAACTATACCATGTGATGCATGTGTCCAACCAAAACTAAGCAACTTCTCTCAGATTTTGAATATCTGCAATGAATTTCTACAGCCCAGAAAATATTTGATTAGCAAATCCAGTTAAGAAAACTTTATATTGCTTGAAGATCCATAACAAACAGAAAGATAAACATTATTCATCACTCTATACAATGTTAACCACAGAATATTCACTCAGCTCTAGTATTTACTCAGCCTGAAATGGGTCCTCCAGAGCTATCAAAATATGTTGAGTAAAATATTGTGTGTAAGCTAGAGTAACACTGGGCCAGTAGGGATATTTTAGGTACTGTTGTCCCTTTTCACTCCAAGCAGCTAGTGAAATTTCAGAGCCATGGGAATGTTCCAGCTGGAAACAGAAAATTGATGGAGTCTGGTATTTTCTTTGATGTGAGCTTGTTTATTTACAGAATCCCATGTCTCTGAATGCAGAAGGAACCAAGACCAAAAGGAGCAGTTTCTTAGGTTAGAGCCCCAAACCTCTTCACCCAACACCAGACCCAAAAACACTCTAGCTTTTTTGAGGGTCACACGGACTCCTGTATGAGTTCAGTCACACCTTTTGTTTCAGATGGGGGTTTCTAGTTGCAGTTATTTTAACGGAAGGGTGACTACACACCTATCAATCTCAATGCAGTTTTAACACAACCCAGCACAAAACACTAGTCTTGCTAGCACTATTAAGAAACATGTAATCCTGAACAAAGAGGCTAAAACTGTGTTTGCTCTCCTCTTAGGCTAAGTCTACTCTGCATGCTTCCCAGCTTAGGTAGACAGACATGCCAGCTCCACTTGATCTAGTGCACTAAAAATAGCAGGGTAGCCTGGGGTAGCAGAGGCAGTAACTCGAGCTAGCCACCCCGAGTACATACCCAGGCAGTTGAGGAGGCTTTGTATTCAGGAGGCTAGCCTGAGCTGCTGCCCGTGTTCCCCCTGGCAACACCGTTACCTGTACCACAATAGCTCAAGCAGAGCTAAGGTGTCTGCCTACCCAAGCTGGGAAGCAGGCTCCCAGGTGCAGTACAGACATACCCTGCCTTAGTGCCTGCACTTTCTGCTTTTTCCTTTCAGGTGCTGATACTCTGTCCATTGTCATGGTGTTCAGGTGCCCTGGAGCACCGTTAATGCACGAATCCTTCTGGTAGGATGTTCAGAGATAGCTCATTGTGATCATTACATGATATTCCCTATTCTTGGCTTCCACCACCCATACCTTGCATCAATAATAATTGATGTCAATCTGCTTTGACTTCCTGAGGCTGCTAGCCACTGATTTAATATTTTATTTGTTGCTGATACGTATTCTTATTTGACTTTCAGATTCTCTGTTTCTTTCATTCGGTTCCCCTATCCTCATAGCCTGGTATATTTATCAAGATGATGTTCAAATATAAGTTTGCCTCCAGTGTAAGTACTTTTAAAAAATAATTGTTTGATTTTGTGCACAGAAAATTTATCCTTTAGCATCTGCTCTTTTAACTCCACCACCATCAATCTCTTCACAGTGCTTTTACATGTACCACAATTTCTCTCAAGCGGGGATGTGACAGCGTAGTTCTTCCGGCTGTGACAGCGTGACAGCTGGTCAGATGGGCCGAAATCATACTGATATTAAGTGGTGTAGCATGCTAACCTGAACTCTGAGCTCTTCCACATTCTGCCATGTATGCCGATTTCACTAACAAACGTCTGCAGGTTTGTCCTAAATGAGGCTTTTGATATGAGTCTGTCTTTCACAAAACTGAAACGACAATTTTCTGATATTTACTTTACGTACTGAATTAGTGTTGTTCTCACACACACTCTACTTGCTGGTAGGTACAGATATTCCTGTGGTGCTGTCTGTACCATGACCTAGCTCTGAATGAAAAAGATATACTCCTTCCTCTTATCCATACACATTGAGCAAACTGTGTTCCAGTATCCTCATAACATACTGCCTACAAGCTTATCCACTTCTGCTTCTCTGGTTCTGCAAGTAAAAATCCCTGTTGGAAAGTACATTTTTAATGCTGTCTTTTTTTCTGGTCCTTTTTCTTCCTTGAGGGCAAATGGTAGAGGGGGAAAAATAGAATGTAGGTTTGCAAAAAGCTTTTAAACTGGTTCTTGATGCTACTAAGTCAGGTATCATTGACAATTCCTCAGAGACAGGGTGAGGGAGGAGACAATTCTGCCTCTGAGTTATGTGATGCGTAAACCCTAGTGAGGCAGATGAAATGACTAAAAATACAAGTTAAACACAATGCACCTTTACTGAGAATAGTATTTATGTACTAGATAAACACACATCAACAACATGTAGGATTTTTTGAGGACCAATTAAGGAAGCCCAACAGAACTATTAGGATTCTATCATCCCTAGTTCTTTAAAAGAGGCTGTCCATAGCATTCAGTTTATTCACATGTGAAACTAGTTGATGCTTTTATTCAGCATGGTTAGACACCAAGTCTCTAAGGTTCTGTACTGTTTTCAAATATGCCATAATGCATCTGTTCCATGTTTCTTGCAGAGATGCAGTGGGCCATGATGTGCAATATAAACAATGATTTTTGTTTAACTGACATTTCACAGTCAACTGTTTGGCCAAAGGGCAATTCTGATTTTGTTTGACCTCTCAAACAAAAGAATAACCTGCCATTTCCCTTTTAACTACTGGCAGGCAGCGTGTGTGCTATTTGGAGTCAATATTTCAGTTCTCATCAAGGAATTCACAAACTACTCCATGCTAACATTCTTTAGTATCCTTTCCCCCGCACCCCCCAAAAAATTATAAATGGGTATTCTCAAGGCCTAGCTCTTCTGCATCACTCTGTTGGAATGTGATGGGGTCCTGTACTCAGGCTCTGGTTGTCTGGGTTGGGGGTGGTCAGCATCATCAGCCTGATGATGGAAATTCAGCCCTCTGGTTGAGTTCCTCTGGAGTTTACCCCTTTCAGTCCTCCAATGAAACAAAAAAAGGATGATAACAATAAGGAAAAGAAATGAATAAACCAGTCCCAACAAGCTGCCTGCTTCTCTTCATTCAGGGAGCCTTGGGTATGCCTCAATCCAGCTCAATGTCCTCTGGTAATTGTTCACAGTCCAGCCTGCTTTTCCTTCAGAGTATTTGAACAGTTAACAGGCATAGGGGCAGGCTGGGCCCTCTGTCAGGCCATTCCCCAGGAGCTGAAAAGACTAAACATACATCCCACGCAGAGCTAGGCTTCTCCTCTTTTGAGCTCTTCTTCCAATCCTCGCATGCCTTGCAGGTGTCGCAGGGAGAGGCTACTCAAGCCGAGAGCACCTCCTTAAATCCTTCCAGTCTGGCTCAGGATTTGTACACCCTGTCAAAGGTAGGTATTGAAATAAATTGTCAAGCACAAAGCCATTTCCTTCCCACTGCCAGTACATTTTATAGGTGTATGTCCCAGAGTCAAATGGTATGGTCTCTGCCCCAGCCTGTAACCAGTCCCTTGGAGGTACCCCTTTAGTGTGCCTGACCCCAAGCATCCACACAGTTCCACAGAGGCAGGCTGGTGGCCTCCATGACGCTGAAACTGGACCTTTGAGCACTAGCAATCCCTGGCTATCTCTCTCTGCCTCCCGGTACCAAGTCCAGCCAAGCCAGACTCCTGTGGGAGGCTTGTTCTTTATCCCTTCAGGGTGAAATGCTCTGAATAAGTACCTGCAATGACAGGAGACAGCCTTTTCAAACAAGGGAACAATTAATTAGTCTTGGTCTACACTACATACTTACTTCAATGTAACTATATTGCTCAGGAGTATGAAAAATCCGCACCCCTGAGTGACACACTTATATAGACCTTAACCCCCTATGTAGACAGCGCTTCTCCCACTGACATAACTACCGCTTCTCATGGAGGCGGAGTTATTAAGCTGATGGGAGAGGTCTCACCCGTCGGCTTAGAGAAGCAAAGGTTAAGTGATAATCCATACTGGCTAATGCTCTTCTTGAGCCATGCTGCTGTAGGAACCATCTCCACTTCCCTTTTCTTTGTCTCTGTTCCTTTGTCTTAGACCCAGGTGAGATTTTTGTGAGCTTGTAAACACAGCCATGTGACACCTTATCCCCCTTTGTCTGCTGAGTTTTTGCTCCGCTTTCCTGCAGAGAGGGTAGGGAAAATCTCCTCTTGGCTGATCATCATTAGGTGTGAATGTTCCAAGTATCGGGGGGGGGGGGGGGGAGGGTTCTTCTGTCTCCTCCAGATCTTCCATTCACATATGTAACTTCTATTCAGCTAGTTAATGACTCTGGTCTCCACCAGCTAGGCTCCTACATGAGTCAGATGCTTTGTCCCTTTTCTTTATATTCAGTGCAAAACAGTACAAAGCACAGAGAGGCACGGATGCATAGGAATCATAAAAAATATTACCAAAATGCCTACATTCATCACAGCATGAAGAAGAGAAAAGAGGCGGAAAAGGTCCAGGGTTGAATCATACAGAAAGTTTAATATAACATTCAAGAAATATGAGGTCTCTACCACTTTGCTGTATGTGAGCTCCTTCAGACCGGATTCTGGACCCACATAGTATAACAAAGCAATATGTCACCATATTACTGGCTATGTAGGACTCCTAACATAGTAAAATCCTATTCTCAGCACAAAAGTATATTGATATGGCATTATGGTTAGATCTGTATATTTAATATTTTGTTCATTAAATTCTAATTACTGTTCTGTTTAGAGGCAGGACTGCAGGCTCAATGCTGGTACCAGTTGGAGGTGCAGTTTCATGACTAGAATAGGTCAAAAATTTTCATCTACAAAGGTCTCTCTCTTTTAAATAAACCTTTTCAAGAAAATTATGGAATTTATCTAAATTTTCGGGAGGGGGGGGTTTGTTTGTTTGTTTTTTTGCAGAAATCTTATGTGACACTATTACTAGATATTTATCAAATGTCTGTCAAAATCATTATTGAAAATGTTTCATTTACTGAAAACCTGGTTTTCAATAGAAAATGTTGATTTGGGGAAACACAAAATGTGGATAATGATGTAAACATATTTTGATTTAAAAAATTGCAAAATAAAAATCAGGGAAAATTGAGAGTGTCAGTGGTAGGAATCTGGGGAAAAAGAAAGGGGGAAGTCAAAAAGTAGGATGTAAGTGGTGGGGGGGGAAGCTGAGAAGATGGAAAGCTTTAACATTTCAACATCCAAATAGCTCTGCCAAGTAACTGGGAAACATTACTCTCCAAGGGTTAACACTTGCCTAGGAATGAGCTATGCTTTTCTCAAAGGTGTCCAAAGACAGTTGCATTCCTTAAGGATCTATGAAAAGGCAAGGCAGCCGTGGTCCAGGAGAGCTGCTCAGCTTGTCAATATCCTCAGGAGTGTTGGTAATGGGGAACTTAGGAGCCCAGAGATCAGTGAAGGTGAAATACTGATTTAGTCCTCTTGCAATAATATTCTCCTTTTCAAAGAAATGCTGTCCATGTTGTTTTTCTGAGGACCCTGAAATGTGACCTCTGCAATAGCAAGGATAGCAGAAGGACCCCCAGCTCTAATCTTACAACCACCTCCAAGCTTGTTGGTACTCTGAGATACTGGAGAAGACCCTGGTTCCTATAAGGCAGCCATGAGCTCCATCAGAGTTACTTGTTTTGGATAGGGCTGGCACTACAATTCAGAGAAATATTCAGATAACTGAAAGAGCAGATAAGAGGACATCATGCCTATTCAACAAGTGAGACAGTGTCCCCTCCTCCTCCATCCTTTATTTTGGGCCATCATTCAACAGAGCAGCTAAGTGCATAGCTCCCAAGTCATGCTCTCTGTTTTTTGTGGGGGAGAGGGGAAGAGGAGGGAGGAGTACAGGTAGGGCTGTTGGATACCAAAACCACCTGAAGTAAGAACAACAGTGGAACAGCTTACCAGCCACTACCCACAGCCAGGAAGCCCTGTGCAAACCTATGTGGGTCTGATGTTTACTACAGTACCAGAAGTTCACCAAAGTAATAAAAGTTTTAGGTTGAACTTAGTATAGTCTCATCAGCATTCCTAGCTATTGCCACTGACAGCCTGGAAGAGAAAAATGAAACACAAACAGAAGGAGAGAAGATCAAAGGAAAGCAGGGAAAAACCCACAGCTGTGCTGTGATCTTTTTCCCTTTCCTGGTTCATCCTTCCAGCAACCTACCTCACTACCAACAATTTGTCATTGCTAGGCTTTAAAGCTACACACAGTTCGGAAAGCATACAGAGATCACACAGCTTAGGAAGTAGCTTCTTGTTCTGGATGAAAGAAGACTCTAATAAGAAAATAGTATATATAATAGAAATGTGTTTAAATAGACCCTAATGCTATCTACTAGACACCATTACATTGACCTTAGACTATCATGCTTCTCTACCTGGTGTACGATTGCCTTGTTTAGATAATTAATAGAAATTATTTAAAGTGAGTTTAGTGCTTGTGAAAGCAATTGGATTGATATTCCTAGAGGTAACATTATTTTTTTGCCAGCAGAAGGAGTGTAACACAAGCTCACGGGGACCGGATAATAGCAATAAGAACTTTCCATTACTAGGTCATCCTTAGTTTGGTTTGGCCAAGAAGAAAATGACAGAAAATTGCGACCATCCAATTAATGGATGTCTAGCAGCCTTTGTGGAATAGCTGTTCTCACTCCACTTCCTGTCCTCAAGAAAAGAATAACTAGTATTAAATGGCACTTGTTATGGGGTATACAAACCCCACACTGAGCAACAGGTCAACAGGAGCTGCTCTGGGCTCAGCCAGCCCTGCCCCACTGCAACTGCAAGGGATGCACAGTTTGGAGGAGGAGTTAAAAGGGAGCAGAACAGCTCATTTGAAGGCAGGCCAGAGAAGAGAAAGGACCTTTACCTTGCAGCTCCTGAAGAAAGGACTGAGGGAAAGCAGAATGTCTCCCACTCACAGCTGCTCGGAGGTCCCTCCATGAGAGAAGGGAGGATCGGCTTCTGATTGACCCTGAGAGGGAGGCATTTCCCCCTCACATACTAACCCAGTTTATTTGTGTTTATTCCCTGTATTTTGTTTACGGACTGCCCCTTGAAGGGGAGAGACTTGGAACTGACCTGGCCCGAGGGCCAAGGCATGAGAGGAGGCAGCTGCACTCCAAGCGAGATAGAGTTCCTATGCCACACCTGGACACGAAGAAACACCATGTGGTGAGCTGACCCCTTCACGCTTTCCTGTACAGACTGCAAACTGTGGACAATAGAGGGGTGGAAGGAAGTGACCGAAGGATAGCACTCTTAAGGCACTTCTGGGTGTCAGACCCTTTTGTCCCCCTCACAGGCCCTGGGCTGGAGTCTGGTGGAGTAGGAGGGCCCAGGCTCCCCTACCAAAACCCCCTCTGCAGGTCGAAGGACCTAAGCCCCTGACCTCTAGGCAACACTCCCTGTGAACAAAGAGCATCTCAGCATCCTAGTTGCCAGTCTCAGTAGTCTTTATTTAGATTGTAGGCTCTTTAGGGCAAGGACAGTTTATATTGCTGTGCCTGTACGACATCTAACACATTCTTCACTGGTCTTTAAGCATTACCATAACAAACATAACAAGCCCTATTACTCCTACTAGTGCCCTCTCCACGTTAAAGTTGGAACACATTTGTGTGACAGCATACCACTGCTGTTTCCACCTCGCCTGCCTGTTCTGGCGCTCAATAGAAGACTTCAGTTTTAAGGGCTGTCAGACAGGTACCTTCCACACACCAAATGAAATTTATATATCGTAATTTCCCAACTTTATTCAAATCTCACAAGCAGTTTAGGTTCAATTCAAGGTTTGGATGGAATCTCATTTTGTCCAAACCAATTTGTCTGTCCCTTGTTAACACTATTGAAAATGTGTAGGAAAAAAGCATAAAGAAAGAAACAAAATTATGCTCTAAAACCTATGGGCCTGTCATTGTGCTTATGGGAGCTAATGGAAGCCTTGAAGACATTCCCCTGAATCAGGATGTACATATATCCAGGAGATAACAGATCCCTGAATTGGGAGTAATTAATGCTGAAATGGATTGTCCAAAACAATAAATGTCTCAATCAGAAAATGATTAATCCAAACTGAGAAAAAAATTACTAATTATGGAACCAAAGAGAAGTTAGTTGCTCCACTCACTGAAATGCTGTCCTCGGAGTCTGTCTCCACATCTGAAGTACTTTAGTTTATGAATTAATCATCTTTTTCCCCCCTGTTGAAGTGCATTCAGTTTTGCTAGTCCCAAGAGGGAATAATCAACCTAAATCCTAAATCTCACTTAGAATCATAGAATATCAGGGTTGGAAGGGACCTCAGAGATCTTCTAGTCCAACACCCTGCTCAAAGCAGGATCAATCCCCAACTAAATCATCCCAGCCAGGGCTTTGTCAAGCCTGACCCTAAAAACCTCTAAGGAAGGAGATTCTACCACCTCCCTAGATAACACATTCCAGTGCTTCACCACCCTCCTAGTGAAAAAGTTTTTCCTAATATCCACTACAACTTGAGACCATTACTCCTTGTTCTGTCATCTGCTACCACTGAGAACAGTCTAGCTCCATCCCCTTTGGAACCTCCTTCCAAGTAGCTGAAAGGAGCTATCAAATCCCCCCTCACTCCTCTCTTCTGCAGACTAAACAATCCCAGTTCCTTCAGCCTCTCCTCAAAAGTCATGTGCTCCAGCCTCCTAATAATTTTTGTTGCCTTCTACTGGACTCTTTACAGTTTTTCCACATCCTTCTTGTAGTGTGGGGCCCAAAACTGGACACAGGACTCCAGATGAGGCCTCACCAATGCCGAATAGAGGGGAACGATCACGTCCCTCGATCTGCTGGCAATGCTTCTACTTATACATCCCAAAATGCCACTAGCCTTCTTGGCAAACTTGGTTTATATGAAAAGGGTTTTGTCTTTTCAGAAGTTCTGATGAGATAAAAACATATTTGATAAATATGAACACACGTCTTTGGTTTCCTTCTTCTCATGGTGGGCCAGGGAAGCAGTGGGAAGGGGGCCAGGGGACTGTATGAATTTGACAACAATGACGGGGGGTGGGGAAAATTGGAAGAAAAGGTAAAGGTGAGGAGAGCTTGTCAGTAAAAGTATGAGTTGGGAAAAACACCATCCTTGGCCACTCTGGCTGCATCAGCGTGTCATGCCAAGAGCCTTAAATTTAGGAGACGTGAGATGAACGTGATAAGGAAAATGAGAAAAGATGATGGAATGATATGACAGCAATAGCCCTAGAAGTAGTGGCAGGGTTTGATGTTGCAAGCCCAGCCATGGCACCAGGAATTGTAGTGGAGGCATAGCAGCAAGTACGGCAGGTTCCTCTCAGTCTTCTCTGTCTGAAGGAAAGGAGCCGTGATAGTCCATCCATTTATTCTGTTTTAAAAAAAAAAAAGAGGAGAAGGATGGAATCTCACTTTGCCACATCTGAGAGATGTGGTTTGTGTTAATGACATTTGTGTTGATTTGGTGAACAGAGCTGCTTTGTGCTCATCTTCATTCCTTGCCAAACAAGGTAAACAGAGTAAAGCCCAATTTTTTCACCCATCTCCAGCAAGAATTGAAACTGCTTGTTTGAAGATCCATCATATGGCAAATCTTGTAAGCTTTCCAGTATTGCTATACCATCTGGAATGACAACAGACAACTCTTCCAAGGATTCAGCTCTGGTAGAGGTTATCATGCTGTCTGGAATGGCTCACAACTGTGAGTGCCTAAGTCAGGGCAGATTGTCCAAAAACAAGGGCAGACACCCCAAACTGGTGGTGTGTTCTATGATTAGATATCACCAAACCAGTGTTAGGGGGCTTATTCCTTCACCAACTTACTTCCCTGGTCCTTCTCGCATGAACAGAGAGCAACAATACCCGAAGTCCAAAGGTGCAAACAATTCGATGTTTATTGGGGTGAACTTCCAGCAAGCATGATTCCAGTTTCCTTCCTTAGTATCCTCCTTCCCAGCTCTGACACCACAGAGCCTTACACCTGTCCCTGTTCCCATTCCTACCCTTAGCCAAACATGATTCCAACTTCCTTACTCCCATTCCCTGTTCCCATTTCCCCCTTTAGCAAAACATGATTCCAATTTTCTTACCCCCATTCCCTGTTCCCATCTCCCCCTTTAGCAAAACATGATTCCAATTTTCTTACCCCCATTCCCTGTTCCCATCTCCCTCCCACACCCACTCACTTCCTCACTGACTACAGATTATATAGTAAAACTTGAGTTCTGCTTAGCTATACCTTAACCAATCATTTTCCTGAAATTTAACTAACCAATCCTAACATATTGTAACATGATTATGTAACCAATTATATCCCACCACCTTAATTAGTTTACACCCAGCAAAATTAATTATACAGCAGACAGGAACAATCACAGAACCAGACAGAGATTATACAGACAAACAATAGCAAAGGGGGAACTATAATGACAAAACAATACGGAAGTGAGGATTCCACATCCCAGCTATTGATAAGTGAGTTCTTGCCAGACAGGATGCTATCAAACTAAGTTTCCTTTTAGATTTTCTAGGCACTTCCCTTTCTCTGGAGGTGATAGGAATACAATCCTGTCCTGATAGTGCCTAACAGCCCAATAGCACCTTATTTCAATGTGACTAGTTTGGAATGTGAGGATGTGACCGGTCGCTTCCCAGCTTATGGCTGCCTCTGCTGCTTAGCCTAAGAACAGGGCCTCAGACTGTCACAGTAAGAGAAGGCCCTTACACCAGCAGACAGTGATTTTGATTCTTTCTTTTATACCTCTATAATTAGCCAAGTGATAAGAATACACCTAAATTCTTAGAGTATAGGCCTTTACAGACAGGCCTGAATATCTATATCCTAACACTCCACCCCTTTTTTTTTCTTTTGGGATCCTCCTGCCCAGGTATCCCTGGAAAATCATAGGACATATGGCGACACATTTCCTGATAGGGCCAGGCATCAAGGTGGAAGGTGTCGATATTCCATTTGTCCCTTGTGTAGTATAGTGCCCTGCACCTTCTCTCGTACGAGCATACTACACCTATTCCAATTAGTGTTCCAGACTTCCCATTATAGCAGGCCCAAGAAGGTTGGGTCCGGGTTGTCTAGTACACTGTAGGGTTTGGAGGGCTTACTACATTACTTATAGATTATCTCCATATGCAACGTAACATAAGTACAGTTAACAATACAAAATCCACAGCAACACTGAGTCCTGTCCACTGCAGTATGGTCCAACATCCGAGACACCCCCAAAACACTGCCTCTCCTCCTTCGATGGGGTCACGATCTTGTGTCCAGTTGCTGGCAGTTGCAACAAGCTGCCCCTGGAGGTTTTGCTTGCTTTTGTCCATATCATAAGTCCATTGAATGTTCACAGAGAGATGGGATATTGTCCAAACCAGCTTGACCACTTGGTATGGAATCAGGCATATTCACAGCAGTAAGATTCACAGATCCATTTGTGCACCAAAGTCCATATAGCAGCATGTAGATGGGTGTAGTTTGGTTATGGGCTGGTGTAATTGTGCCCTCAGTAATATGTACATTCCCAGCAAAACACCTTATACATAGTACACCCAATTGTCCACCCCTTGCATAGGCTCCTCTATAGTCACAGGAGAGGGGCACATCCAAACATCTTCTATTGATTTACAGTATTTTACACACCCCTCCATTGATTCCCAGTGAGCTCCTCCCCTTCTCATTAGTTCCATAGGGCTTGTGGGGGCCACCTTAGTTGCCATTCCATTTCCAGGTACCACGGTAGCTATTACACAGATGCTGGCCTCCTAGCTGAGCATTTTGCATTCCCATACACATCTTTCCCCCCAAGGTCAGCCTTTTGAAGCCATCCCCCACCCACATCATGAGGTTTTCTGTTCATTAAAACACAACAATGCTAGCAACAAGACAAACACCACAGACAAACAACACAAAACACAGATCCATGGTATTCTGAGTTATTCTTCCGCTGGTGCCAGCTTGCTTGTAGAGTGTCTGAAAAACAAAAGAAACAATTTCCACCCCCCTGGTGGGGACAGATTATTGCTTAATAATAATACCACTTTCTTTTACAAATGTCCTTGCTAATTGCAGGAAAAACAGAAGAATTACCTCCAGGCTGTCCTTATTTCGTTCTAAAGTCAGGCTAGTGAATTACCTCACTCACTGGTCATTTATGAAATTCATGAGATGGTGTACCTCAGTTTCCCCTCTTGTACAACAGACCAAGTTTGCAATAGTTTCTCTGCTGTACCAAGCTTTAAGTTTATTCTCAGGTATTAGCTGAGACACAGCTTCAGATTTTAGCACTGTACACACACACACACACACACACACACACACACCCCTTAAGGTTAACCTGTCCCCCTTATTTTCAGGCTTGACTTGTTTTTTCACCTCCCTTTCCTGGAGGGCCATAATCTGAGTCTTCTAGTAGCTTGTTTGCTGACTGGATGTATTCATTATTTGCAGCTCCTTTGTGCCCATCAGCTAGGTAATTTGCATTTACACAGAGGCTTACTAGCTTGCTTCTGGATCCAAAGCTGTTAGCAGCTCAGACACTGTCTTAAAAGGGAAGCATTTTACTTCCACCAGAGTTCTGATTACTTTCCTCTCCTGCTCCAAATCACACAGAGATCTGAAAAAGAAAGCAAAACCTATTGTGGCTCCTTTTGGAGCCCTATTAGGATTTTAATTAAGTACCATGTTTTATTTGCATTTCTTTTACCCTTCTCCAATATACACCGCACATGTCCTGGGAAAATGCAAATTCCTTCCATATAGTTTAACCTCCATAACATCATATTAGCCAAATTAATTTTACACAAGGTGTAACTGCCTCCCCCATGCCTACAGAGTTTTCATGCACACCCACCAAAGCAACAATCTAATCCCCCAGAGCCATCCCAAGGCTCAGTGTTCCCATCATTCCTCCCCTTTTCCTTTTCTTTTACCTGTGCACACACACACACAATTCTGTTTTGCCTAACATCCCTTGCACTGTGATTACTCTTTTTACACAACTGTACCCCGATTACACTTCCATCTTGTACAACTAGACACAACCAGGGGCAGCCAAGTTAAGTTCCAAAAGAAACCCCTTCCATCCTTTAGTGATTTTGATTACATTACCCAAAAGTCAAATAATTTTGATCAGATTCTCTCTCTGCCTGCTGCCTGCAGCAGTCCCTTATAGACCATTTCTGTGGGAAAAGGGCCCATTTTCCCTCAGAATAGCTGTAAAGGCTTCTGGGGACAGAAGCATAGTGGTGGTAGTAGCCACTCTACCTGACCCCCTTGGATAATTTAATTACCAAGCTTCCATCCAATGTGACTGCACAGAGTTGCACATACAGTTACATGTATATAACTGGGTTTTATCATTAAACAAAAACTTCTTTCTTGACATCTCACATAAGTATCCAAAGTACCCTCCATTAAAACTTCAGAAAAACAAAAGAGTGTGGAAAGGCAGGTTGCACTTTGAAACTTTTTTTTTCTCCACTCCCCCAGGACCAAGTCTCAGATCCAGTCTCTAAAGGTAGTCTGTTAACTCTGCTTTTGACTTTAAACCCTTTTGTGCCAAATCATCTTTAACTACCCCTAACTAATTTACAACCCTTCAGCAGCCCTTGCTGAAGCAGCACCAAACTTGAAAGATTACTGGCAGCTTCCCATAATGCTGCCCTTACTTCAAACCTCTCACAAGCAGACTGAAGTGCCTCCTTTCCCTGGAAGGCATTCAGTCCCCATAGGCAGGGACCTTCTTCCACTACCCATGTACCAAGGAGGGTGGGCTCCTCAGCCACCCCCCATCCCTCTGGGTCCCCTAACACTTCCTCCATTTCCTTTTTAATCTCATCCCAGGTTGACCCCTGTACCTGGTATGGGCCCTGGTTCTCCCTTATCCATTTATCCAAAAAATCCTTTACCCTGGCTTTGCCAGAACCCGCAACTACCATCACGAGAGTTCGCGATACCCCCTCCAAGCAGCTGTGCGGACTGTTGGGGAGAGGGACTTACAGGCTGCCACTCACCTATCCAATGAGATGCATCCGAGTCACCGGCACCAAGATGTTAGGGGGCTTATTCCTTCACCCACTTACTTCCCTGGTCCTTCTCGCATGAACAGAGAGCAACAATACCCGAAGTCCAAAGGTGCAAACAATTCGATGTTTATTGGGGTGAACTTCCAGCAAGCATGATTCCAGTTTCCTTCCTTAGTATCCTCCTTCCCAGCTCTGACACCACAGAGCCTGACACCTGTCCCTGTTCCCATTCCTACTCTTAGCCAAACATGATTCCAACTTCCTTACTCCCATTCCCTGTTCCCATTTCCCCCTTTAGCAAAACATGATTCCAATTTTCTTACCCCCATTCCCTGTTCCCAACAACTGTGAACTCCTGGATCACTGTAACAGTCTTACCATGGAGTCCCTTAGACTCGCCAGCCTATCTTGCCACCCTGACAAACTGGATTTTGTGGTAAAAGGTCACTTAAACCCAAAATCACACATCAGGTTTCTCTCAGTCCCAAGAGACCAGTCACTTCCCCCATATCACTTGGTACTCCAGATCTTACACCAAAGACAACGCTGGTAGCTTTGAATTGGATGAATGCATTCAAAAATGTAGCCCTGTTTTCTTTTTTAACTTACTTGACACTGTATGTAGGTAATCCTTTTTTAATGTGACTCTCTCTCTTTCTCTTTTTTTTTTTATTACATTACTCCCCCTTAGAATAGTTATAAAAGGAAATTGGCACCGGATGCCAAATGGAATCTTCTCTATGAAAAAATAGCAAAGGCAGGTCCATAATTCTCTTGATATGAGGTAAAATTTGCACAGTAGAGATGCCCCAACCTATTGGCCTTTTGCAGGTCTAGGGTTTGCTTATCTCCCCTCCCACCATCAGACCTGCTCATCCATGTCTCTTCCACAAGCATCTGAGCTGGGATTACTCCCGTAATGGACAAGAACTTCCTGATGGCTCAGCAGAGCAGATATGGGGTCTCCCCATCCATGGAGCCTTGCTGACTTCAGAGGAGCTCCCCTGGGCATCGGGGTCTTCCAATGTGGAGCTGCTTGCAGGATCCAGGCCCATTTCAGACAAACACAATATATAGGAATCTAATTCTGAAAGAAGATGACACAGTGACATAAGATGATATTGATATTTATGTTGAGACTTTGCAAAATGAATGGGTTTCAAATAGGAAAGGGCCCAAGTTACAAATATGAGATTTAGATAGAGATTTATAACAACCCTAGGGTCAGCTAGCAAGATTGTTAGCCAGACCTTGAATTTCTAGTGGACAGCTCTCAGCAGAGCACAGGAACTACATTTTTAGATTCTGTTTAGCAATGGAAAGCACGTCTGTCAAAGCAGGAACGGTTTTTGAAACCACAATGGAAATACTTCATTCCTCAAGACAAGGGCATAAGAACAAGGGCAGCAGCTTTACGTTAAGCACATTACATTAAAAATATTTATTCATATTTACTTATTTATATACAATCAAATTAGAGACAGACCCAACCCAAGTCCCTCTTCCCCTGAGCTTTGGCACCTTTGAGACTTGCATCCAGCTTGCTGCTTTCTCAAGCTGAGTTTTCAAATGGCTTCCACGGAGTTTAGCAGAAGAACATACTGTGGCTCATCTAGCGATGTCATCAAGTTGTCCGGTACCTCCACGTAGCACTATGTTTTAGGGCTTGTCTACACGTATGGTGCAGCTGCACTGCTGTGGCCCGTTAGTGAAGGCGCTGCTACACCAGCAGGAGGGCTTCTCCCATAGGCATAGTTAATCCAGCTGAGGGTAGAGACTCAGGAGTGTGGATTTTTCACACCTCTTGAGTATTACAGTTATCCCAATGGAAGTTTGTAGTGTAGACCTGGACTTAATCAATGAGTAGCACTGTTATTAGGAAAGATCAGCTTTTAGTATTCTAGCATTCAAAACAGGGTTCTTGGAGGAGGAAGGACGGAATTAGCCCCTGATATTTGTGCTGCTGGTACACGACAGAGAGAAGAGTATTTTTCATTCTAGTACTTGAACCCAGCTGAGGGTAGGATCTTTCACAAGGAATTGTGAGGTTTTAGAAACAAACACTTTTAGTGAAATTCCATTGAACTGGTCAGCACAAAGAGCCTCTATTCTACATTGTTGTTGTTTTTTAAGTTTTTCTCTGTATCTCCCAAGTCTACTTCTGCAAGTAGGAATCCTCTGCCCTAGGCAGAGCTCCATAGCCTCTATTGCAGCTCTGAGGCTGCCCGTGCTCTGCATGGGGCAATGGCTAGCCATGCAAATAGCAGCAGATCTTCTGCTCATTCCTACTTCATTATGAAGGAATGCACAGGGTGAGCCCTGCAGAATTCTGCCTGCTCTCTCTGTGCACTCCCCAAAACCTGTTCCCCCTTTACTGCATCTAACATGATCACAGGGGAGAGGGCTGGAAGTGGCCCAAAGTGATGAAGGTGCTAAGTGTTTCATTTTCCTGGTACAGCTCTAAGGTGCTAGAAAGCAAACCATGAATAAGCTGACTAAAATTGACTCAGGATATGGATTAAAAAATGACAATATGTACAGGATAGAATGTAAATCGGCCAAGGCCTCACATTATCCAGCCCACCCTTTGTTTGGCAAATAAATAACTTCCACCTTAACAATAATGCGGAGCATCACAGTCTACTCTATCTGTTTTCAATTTCCCCTAAGCGATAAGCTTACTGAAAAATATAAGAATTTTAATACAGGACAAAGGATATGAAAAAACATGATTATTATTCTAGGCCTCTAGTAAGTCCCAGGAATCAAACATGCTTGAAATATTCTGCCTTTTGCAATTGAAAGCATTCCCTAGTCAATCTCACAGTAAAAGTTGCACAACCTTATACTGCATTTTGGATAGAAAGAGCCTGTCAAGATTAGAATAAAAGTCATCCGATGTCCTGTTCCACAAACACACACACACACACACACATTGTTATAAGGTTCCTCATCAGTCTTCTATTCTCAGATAAAAGATACCCAGGTTTTTTTAACCTTTCTTCATAGTTCTGGTTTCCAAAATCTTTTATCATTTTTGTGTTCTCCTCTGGACTTTCTTCACTTCATCACATGGTGCCCAGAATTTGACATAGTACTCCAACTGAGGCCTCACCAGTGCTGAGTAGAACGGGACAGTTATCACCCATGTCTTACACATGATATCCCTGTTAATACACCATAGAACGATATTATCTTTTTTTGCAACTGCAACACATTGGTGGCTCCTAGTCAACTTGTGATCCACAATTACCTCTAGATCCTCTTCAGCAGTACTACAACCAAGTCAGTTATTCCCCATTTTGTAGTGGTGCAGTTGCTTTTTTCTTCCTACGTATAGTACTTGGCACTTCTCTTTACTGAAGTTCATCTTGCTGATTTCAGACCAATTATCCAAATTTATCCGGGTCCTCATCATGTTCTGCAAATAAGTCTGGTTAGGACTCAGCTTCATCTCCTCTCATAGGGTTGTCCATGGCTGAGAAATTCTTTGCCAAATATGCCCTGAATCTCCAGCTCCAGAAATCCTCAGTACTGAGTCTTTGAAAGAACATAGCTGACTTGGTGGCTCAGTAGTTCATGAATCTGGCCTCCCAAGGCAGGAGCTATTCTATTAAAAGCCTTCAAAATTAAGATCATACTGTTGATTTGGACCCAGAATAAAATGGGCATCCCATGGAAGACATGGAACAACAATCTAAGTAAGCAGGGAGCTTTTCTGGTCTCCTCCTTGCTCCCCCTTTTATCTCCTCCTCCTTTCTTATCTCATCCTCCCTACCCCTTTTATCTGTTTTGTTCAGCTGTCACATCACAATACACATCTTTACTTTTAATCATCTGAGTGGCCCAACTGTGGGACTACTCAAATACTGAGAGTTCAGCCTGTACATAAATCTTTGCAGGATCAAGTATGATTCACATGCTTTGAAGTTAAGCATGTGGGTAAATCTTTGCAGGATCAGGACTGTGTACTGTCAACTTTTTATTTATTTATTTATTTTTCGGTCACAGACTATCTTTTTAATACTTGTCTGTACAGTGCCCAGCATAAGGGGGGCTGATCTTTGGTTAAGGTTTCTTGGCAACACAGTAATATAAATAAATAATAATGGTATGAGTCACACAAAAAGATCAGTTCCAATTGGAGGGATAAAAAAAGGAAGGTTATGTTTGTCATTGAGGATGCAAGTGAATTAGCAGCTTACCGCTCCTACCAGTGGGAAATGGCATGTCACAGATAAACAGTTGTACAAAAATAACAAATTTCACTTACTGTACACTCCACTAGAGCTTTGTTGCAGATGTGCGTTTTTGGAAAATTATGTGCTAAGTGGGGGGGTGGGTGGGATTTTTTTTGTTAGTATTTGTATAATGAGTATTGTGTTCTAATATATTTTTCATGTTTAACTTACCCCTTCCTGCCAATCGCCCTTTGAATGAAATGTTGCTTCTCAGTGAATATTTCTGTATAAATATTTTATAACCCAACTAAATAAAAAATAACTGTATAACTACTTCAGGTTAAATTGTTGAATGAGTGAAAACAGCTCCATTATACATTTGCTTTTATTTATTTTCAGCATTTTGCAAGGAAACCTCATTGAAGCAAAGTCTCATTTCCACTCAAGTTCATACTAAATGACAAGGAATGAATAGCAATGAAACATTAATGTACTGTGGATATAGGGCACCTTCACTATAATTGAAAGTATAGAGTGTTAGCTGCAGACTTATTGAAACCTGGTATAAACACCAGCCTGCTTTAATATGCAAATTGTGTGGGTCTCCAGAGTCCCTTTTAAATCAGGGTGTTCTATGCTAAAAAAATAAAAAATGCAGGATTATTATTTCCAATGTGAGAGGCATTAACACCATATTAAAATGAAAAATAATCCATACTAATTACCTTTTCCTCAGCACTGTGAACACTGTGAACTGTTTAAATCCAAGGCGAGAGTCAGAATGGGGATAACACCCGAGCATTCTCGTCGGAGGTTCAGAGCCCTAAGGTGGAAACCAGACATGTCATTTACCCGACATGCCCACCACATTGTGAAACATTGGGATGCCTGGATATCAGGAGCAAGTGTTGAATCTCCAGTAAATTTGCCCATCCTAATGCAAATGGAACAATTCTTGGAGGGTGTTCCTGAGGAAATAGAAGGATACATCCTAGATGGGAAGCCCAAAACTGTAATCGAGGCAGGAGAGATTGGAGCCTTATGGGTGGAGGTGGCAGAGAAGAAGAAAACTGGTCACAGTTGGAGTGGAGACCAGAAGGGACAACCCCAGACCACACCCTATTACCGGGGGCCGCCCAAGGTCCCACCTACCTCCCAAAGAACCCTCCAGACACCTTATCATCCCACCACCCCGTTCTCCAGCAACCCTCCTCACCCCAGTGACCCATCAGCTGGACGATGTTTTAAATGCAACGAGCTGGGGCATGTAAGGGCCAACTGCCCCAAGAACCCCAACAGATTACAGTTCATTGCACCGGAATCACACCAGAGGTCTGCAGGGACAGATACCTCCCAGATACCCTTGGAGCAGAGGGAAACTGTGAGTGTGGGCGGGAAGAAGGTCACCGTGTGAAGGGACACCGGAGCACAAGTGTCAGCTATCCATGCTTCCTTAGTGGACCCCGATTTAATCAACCCAGAGATCCAAGTGACAATTCAACCCTTCAAGTCCAACTCTTTCAATTTGCCTACAGCCAAGTTGCCTGCCCAGTACCAGGGCTGGTCAGGAATGTGGACTTTTGCAGTCTATGATGATTATCCCATCCCCATGCTGTTGGGGGAAGACTTGGCCAATCATGTGAAGCGGGCCAAGAGGGTGGGAACGGTCACCCGCAGCCAGGCTAAACAAGCCGTGAGGCCTAGCTCTGTTCCAGAAACTTCTATCAGGACCAGGTCAGAGGTGATGGACCCAGATCCAAGGCCAATGTCTGCAACAGCAGTAGTGGATCCAGTCCCAGAGACCCAGATGGAACCAGTCCCAGAACCGGAACCAGCGGAACAACCAACACCAGACCCATTGCCAGCACTGAATCCAGTACTTGCAACCTCAACACCAGAGGGCCCCACCGAACCTGAACTGGCAGCAGCCCATAACCCTACACAAGAGGCTCAGCCAGAGCCTGAACCCCAACATAGTGTCCCAGCGGAGAGCGGTTCACAGTCAACCGAAACAGCCCCATTCCCTACATCGCTTCCAGAGGGACCAAGCATAGGTCCACAATCCAATGAGGAACTGATGTCTCCAGCATCAAGGGAACAGTTCCAGACCGAACAGGAAGCAGATGAAAGCCTCCAGAGAGCTTGGACGGCGGCACGGAGCAACCCACTGCCTCTCAGCTCTTCTAATCGATCCAGGTTTGTTGTAGAAAGAGGACTTTTATACAAGGAAACTCTTTCTGGTGGACACCAGGAAGACTGGCATCCTCAGAGACAGTTGGTAGTTCCAACTAAATACCGGGCCAAGCTCCTGAGCTTAGCCCACGATCACCCTAGTGGCCATGCTGGGTGAACAGGACCAAAGACCGTTTGGGGGGGTCATTCCACTGGGAGGGAATGGGCAAGGATGTTTCTACCTATGTCCAGTCTTGTGAAGTATGCCAAAGAGTGGGAGAACCCCAAGACCAGGTCAAAGCCCCTCTCCAGCCACTCCCCATCATTGAAGTTCCATTTCAGCGAGTAGCTGTGGATATTCTGGGTCCTTTTCCGAAAAAGACACCCAGAGGACCAGCAGTGCTTATTAGGCTGTCTGGAGACTAGCTCTGCTGCAGGCCCTGATTCCTGACAACACATTCTCCAAATCCTGCCCTGCTATATGCCATGGAACCACACAAGATCCACTGCACAAGGGTGTTTGGCAAAAAACATCTTACTTGCCAAACCAATGTCTGATGCTTTGCACCCGCTGTCCATTTGGCTGCCAACTTCCATCCTACACATGTGGATGAGATTTCGTGAAGTGATTCTTATACCTATGTAGGTCCCTATGCTACACAACACTTCCACTAACTGAGGGGACATGAATCTGGCAAAAGAGGCCACGGGCTATGGAAAGGTGTGAGCACTGAATCTGTATCAAACCCCTCACATGAGCACCATTGTGTTTAGTCTCCACAGAACTTTGGAGCTGCTTTCCCTGGAGTGCTCCCCACAGACCTCCTGGAAACCTGAAATAGGTATCAATAATGATGATTCAAGAAGCATTGGCTTCCACTGGGTCACCTCCCCAGCTACTAGTGTGCCACCAATGCTTCTGAAGGAGTAATTCTGCCAAGGTGAAGTGGTGTAGGCACTGGAGATGGAGAACAGCACATAAGTCCAAGGATCCATGGAGCTAAAAGCAGAGTTCTCGCAAACCCTGAGCTCCACGGCTCATGCCCCTCTGCCTCCTCTGCACACTCCCAAAGCTTTCCCCTCTAGCAAAGGAGAGGGGGTGAAGTGAAACTTGGAGAGTTTTATACCTACCGAAGGAAAACAAAAAGACATTTTCATTGTGTCAGAATCATTACTCACTAGCTGTCATAGATATAAAGGGAAGGGTAACCACCTTTCTGTATACAGAACTATAAAATCCCTCCTGGCCAGAGGAAAAACCCTTTCACCTCTAAAGGGTCAAGAAGCTAAGATAACCTTGCTGGCACCTGACCAAAATGACCAATGAGGAGACAAGATACTTTCAAAGCTGGAGGGGGGTGGGAAACAAAGGGTCTGGCTGGCTGTGTGATGCTTTTGCCGGGAACAGATCAGGAATGCTCTTCAGAACTCCTGTAAAAAGTTAGTAAGTGATCTAACTAGAAATGCGTTAGATTTTCTTTTGTTTAAATGGCTGGTAAATAAGCTGTGCTGAATGGAATGTATATTCCTGTTTTTGTGTCTTTTTGTAACTTAAGGTTTTGCTTAGAGGGATTCTCTATGTTTTGAATCTGATTACCCTGTAAGGTATTTACCATCCTGATTTTACAGAGGTTTTTCTGTTACTTTTTCTTTAATTAAAATTCTTCTTTTAAGATCCTGATTGCTTTTTCATTGTTCTTAAGATCCAAGGGTTTGGGCCTGTCTTCACCTATGCAAATTGGTGAGGATTTTTATCAAGCCTTCCCCAGGAAGTGGGGGGTAGGGCTTGGGGGGCTATTTTGGGGAGAGGACGTCTCCAAGTGGGCTCTTTCCCTGTTCTTTGTTTAACATGCTTGGTGGCAGCATAGGGTTCAAGGACAAGGCAAAGTTTGTACCTTGAGGAAGTTTTTAACCTAAGCTGATAAGAATAAGCTTAGGGGGTCTTTCATGCAGGTCCCCACATCTGTACCCGAGAGTTCAGAGTGGGGAAGGAACCTTGACACTAGCTCTATCCTGCTTTGCTCTGCATCCAAGCTACCACATGACCATATTGATGCCAATTAAATAGTTATGGACAGCAGTTGTGCAAAAACACAACAGAAAACAATCACTGAGTCTTCAGATTTGGTAGGATGTCCTCGTCCTGTCAGCAAGCTTCTCATACTGGCTGGAAAACTACATATTTAAAAGGTCACTTCACAAAACAGATGACAAAATCTGAGAGAAATTACAGAAAGCCAGGGTTAATATTTGGTGGTCCCCTTAAGCAGTTCTAAAAGCAGATTGCAATTCCTTATAGAATATGATATATTATGATCATGTTTATGATACATTAGGCATTGACCTTTCTTTATAGTGCAAGGAGAAAATACGTAGTGTCGCCTAAGGTTACATTTGACCCTGAAATCATCAAGCTTTTAAACCAGTGTTTTCTCCAAAAGCAGTGAAAGAAAATTAGCCCTATTCCAATGGAGATTACCACTGCTTTGAGACAGATATTAATACTAAGAGTACACAGAGAGCTGCAATTCTGGTCCTTTTACAGGCTCAGTTCTTGACTTCTTTCATAGCCATTACTCAAGGCAGCGAAGCACGGAGCCTGCTTCACAGAGGACTGTAGCCTGACACCAATGCCAGATTACAGACTGTGTTCTGGATGATGGCACATCACACAAGAGATTGATTTATGAGGTAGCCATCCCTTGTTGGGAGCAGATGCATTAGCTGTGTTCACATCAGGTAAGCAGAAATCAGATTGGGATTCTTTTATGACTGACTTCATGTAGGAAGCTAAAGATTTCAGGACTGAGACTCATTTACACTATGGTCTCTTTATACCATTCTGGCAGAGTAAAGAGGCCTCATGTGGGTTACCTTCCTGCCCCCTTCCTTCCCCGCCTCAAGGCCCATTTACACTGTCCAAGTGATAATAAAGGAGCTTAAGAGTATGTCTACACTGGAGCTGGAGGTGTAATTTCCAGTTTGAGTAGATGTACGTGTAAGCAGAGTCAGGATGAGCCCTACCCTGACATCTGGTGGTGAGTTGTGGCAAGTTGTGGAAAAGAACTTCAGGGGCTGATCTCATTTGCATAGGCACACCCACCTCGCCTAGCATGAGCCCATAGCTGCCCAAATGGTCACTTTGGCTGCTGTGGAATCCCCAGTTTCTCTGTTATTGGGGCAGGAAGAATAAATTGTAATTATCCTGATTATGTGAATCAAGGACAGTGGAACTGTACTTGGCCTTTTGTTATGATGGAGGGGCTCACCATCAACTAACTAGCACTTGCTAGGCAAGGGACATGGGTTCCAAAAGTCAGTGAATGGAAAGAGGTTGGGGATAGGCATTAATACCTGGTGGTATGGGGGCCCCTGGTGAGGGCCTTACATGATAATTGTACTTCTCTTTCTACTGTAGAGTATCAGAGCTAATTTTGATTCTATTAGGAGTCTAGTTACAGGCTGCTGAGCTGAATTCACTTTGGGCTAATGGTGTACCAGCACTGAAGCTCCCCTACTACAGGCTGAAATCACTGAGTGTTGTGTTAAGTAGTGGGGGAGCCTGAAGATATATTTTAGAGCAGTTGCGGGATAGCTGGCAGAGCAGAGCAGCTGGTGGAGTGGAGCAGTTTGTGGGATGGCTGGAGCAGCTCATGGGGCTTGGCTGGCAGAGAGGAGTGATTTGTGGGACGGCTGGTGGAGCGGAGCCCCATGGAGAGGTGGGGCAATTGGCTTTGGACCATGTAAGGTGCCCCTTAACCCCCCCTCCCCATCTCCACCCAGGTTGGGAGGTAAAACTCTGCAGATAAACTCAGGGACAGAGACTTTTGGGTTGTTGGACTTTTGGCACTTTGGATGACTTTGGGTTGCTGGACTCAAGAACCAAAGGGAAAGGACACACCCCAAATTGCTTGGTGTGGGGGTTTTTTGCTCATGATTCATGTTATGAATCCTGTTGGTGGTGTTTCCCCAACATAATGCCACATTGTTTCTCTCTGTTATTAAAAAGCTTTTGCTACACTCAGACTCTGTGCTTGCGAGAGAGGAAGTATTGCCTCTTAGAGGCGCCCAGCAGGGGTGGTATATATTTGTCCCAGATCACTGGGCGGGGGCCCGATCCGGTTTTGCATTGTGTATTGGAATGGAACCCCTAGATACTGAACCCAGCCCTTGTTGCTGCCAACTCTGACGGGTAGAAGGGTTACATATGTGTACTGACTTTGATTTGTCTAGCACACTAAAATAGCTGCCCCAAGTCTCTATTTAGGATTTCAGACAGCATTGTACAGGGACAACTAGCCTGTCCTTCCACATGTGCCTCTACAGCTATGCTTCTCTATTTGGCTTGCTAACTCAATCAGATCTAGTGCAGCTAACTCTACACGAGCTGGAAATCACACCTCTACCTCCAGCATAGACATACATTTAGTATCAATGCAATCCATGGTCTTCACCTTGATGAACTTATCTACAAATATAAGCATGTTTCTTAACTGTACTGTAGGATTTCTCTCTAATGGATCTCCTGCCCAGAACACCCTAAACAAGTGGGGTACACTGTGAGGGTAACCCAGTGGTGCTCTATCTACAGCTATGCAAGTCTGGCAAAGTGCTTTTGCTTTAAGAATAACTAGCTGCAAAGGCTTAGCATGGATAACTCACCACTGGTGTAAAAGAAAGAGTTGTCCACACACCCAGGCGTTAAATGGAATAACAATCTTACTCTCTCTGAGGCTCAGTGTGGGAGCCAGGGCAATGACTCACTTTCCTCTCTTGACTGAGCTGCTCAGTCTTGATCTGTCTGCTCACTGTAATTTTAATTCCAGAAATAATCAATCAAATCAGGTTCCTTAATGAAGATTTTTTGAGGCAAATAGTTTTGTCTGAAATCTAACAATGATGGGTACAAACTAGTTTTGCCTCACTTTATTTCTGCAAAGATTCAGTGTTTCTCACTAAATTCATTGCAATAGGAGGAAGACTGAATAATGGAGTCCTTGATGTTTAAGAGAGTCCCGGGTTTCTCTGTGGATTTTCTCAGGCAATCAGCACTAGCAGATTGCAAGGAATGCATTATTTCTAAACGTTGCCTAAGTGAAATTATACCAAGATGGGTTTTCAGCTTGTCACAGCTAATGTTTTTCTTACAATGGCAGAAAATTAGCCTGCATGTACCTGCTAACTCAATGTTGTAGAGGGTTACTCATTTAAACATGCATCAAGAGCGTGTCATCACAAAAGCCTTGACCCCTCAAATACTACCATGTGCCATCCAGCATCAGCAAGTTTTTATCCAATTCCCCCCTGGGGGAAGAAATCAGGGCTCATCCTCTTGTTCATATGCAATTTACTAATGCGTGTTTTCATAATGCCCATAAAGTCCAAGGATTTACTTCCATCACATGCCTACTGCTATGATTTCCAAATGCCCAGCCAGAGGTCTTGGGGCCCTGAACATCATTAATGCCAGCCTGGCTTCTCTTCTTTCCTTTACATCCGAGTTTTTAGACTGATACAGTAATAGGATTATGAAGGGCTTTGTCAGTTTTCGGCAATTTCCTCTAAACACTGATGCAAACTGTGGGCGACACAAGTCCATGTGGCGTTTCCCATCAAGGAGGGGACATGCTGTTTCTCCCCTCTCCCCCCGACCCTCACTATACCAGAAGGTTTGATCTCCAAAAAACATAATAATAATAAAAAAAAACCAGTGGATGCCAGGGAATCACCAGAGCTGTGCACCAGCTCACAGCTAGGCTGACTGGGGTGTCCCACTGAACCTGAAGCCCCACCCCAAAAGAAAGAGAATTAGGAGGATATAGTGGGCGAGAGGGAAGTTCAGCAGTGTGGAGAAGGGAGATGGGTAAGTTAACATTACCCCAGACAGAGAACCTAATGGGAAACAGGGCAAGAATTACTAAACTTTGGTGGTGGAATGATGCCACAGGCAGATCCCAACACCCCAAAAGGGGTTTCCATGCAATCAGGGGAAGAGAGGAAAATATAAGCCTTGCCAGGTGGGGCTCTAATCATTTTGCACATCATCCACTTGCAGCAGGAGATGTTGTTCATGTTTCTCTGTTCTCCTTGTGTGTATAGTTAGCCCTGATAATTGAGTGGGCGTAGGGACAAAGAGTTTGAATCAGAATATTCAAATAATAAACTACACTCCATTATCAAGGAAACAGTGATCAGAGTCTGCTGCTCTCATAACACCATGGTGATGGGAGCAATATAAAAACCTATTCAGTCGTTATTACAGTATTTGCGGAGATTGGAGAAGTTTTTGATTTCCCAGAATATGTGGAAAATTAAGGAACAGATTCTGTCACCATTAGTCATGTCATGTTGAATAGTATCTTACTCCATGAGAAGTCCCATTGACTTTGAAGCTGTAAAATGCTATTTAAAGAGAGCACAGATATAAGAATCTGGCCCTAACATATTTGGAAGTTTTGCAAATTTTATAACTTTTAAAAATAATTTTGCCAAGAAATCTTTCTCTCCTTCTATAGAAATGGCCATAAAACATGAAAGTTTGTATAAATATTGAATTCATTAAAGGCCTAATAATCTAAATGAATGGACTCTGAGTTCTTCCATTTCTTTTCTGTAATACTCCACTGCATTTAACATTTTTGCTCAGCTTTTTGTTGTAGTCATATTATTGCATATGGTGGTTGACTCCCATCCACCATTTTGAGTGAAAACACAGTATAGACAGCAGGGAGAGTTTTTAGACTAAAAGAAAATGAAAGAAAATATGAAAGTGTGAGCAGCTCTCATGTGCTGATGGATATGCTACATGATATTAAAGGAAACAAAAACAGGATTAGAGTTAACAAGGAGCTTCCTAAATGCAGTTCATTAGCCTCCCATTATTGTCCTCAGAGAATAATTCATTGCTTAAATTGGTAAACAAATTAAAAACCATATGAACTGTACAACACGCCATTCTTTAAAAGAACACAGCTTGAATGTTTGAAATGAAATCAACTGCTTAAGATACAAAAATATTTTAAAGTTTACACAAAATGTTAATCCTTTTCTAAGTTGCTTGTTTGTACCTTGGAGTAGAATGCAATAGTAGTAACAACAACAAACTGTAGCTCTTTTTATGCTGAATGATCCCAATGATCTTTACTACGTGTCACAAATTCTGCCTCAAGACTCTTGCACAAAGTTCTCAGTGTTGTCAATAGGAAGCCTGTGTATGAAAACCAGAATACAGTTTAGCCCTGTACAGGATAGGGAGTGAGTGAGAATAAAATATACAAGTGGCAGCGGCAGTCAAAAAAGCAAACAGAATTTTGGGAATCATCAAGAAAGGGATAGATAATATCCTATTGCCTCTATATAAATCCATGGTATGCCCACATCCTCAATACTGCATGCTGATCAGGACACCTCATCTCAAAAAAGTTATTTTGGAATTGGAAAAGGTTCAGAAAAGGAGAACAAAAATGATTAAGGGTGTAGAACGGATTCCATATGAGGAGAGATTAATAAGACTGGGACTTTTCAGCTTTGAAAAGA
Source organism: Eretmochelys imbricata (assembly GCF_965152235.1). Classification (NCBI taxonomy): domain Eukaryota; kingdom Metazoa; phylum Chordata; order Testudines; family Cheloniidae; genus Eretmochelys; species Eretmochelys imbricata. Next base: position 151,265,403 of record NC_135572.1, read on the forward strand.
GGCGACTCAGGGGGAAGATGATAGAGGTCTATAAAATCATGAGTGGTACAGAGAAAGTAAATAAGGAAGTGTTATTTATTCCCTCTCATAATGCAAGAACAAGGGGCCACCAAATGAAATTAATGGGTAGCAGGTTTAAAACAAACACAAGAAAGTATTTTTTCATGCAACGCACTGTCAACCTCGGGAACTCCTTTCCAGAGGGTGTTGTGAAGGCCAATACTATAACGGGGTTCAAAAGGGAGCTAGATAGATTCATGGAACATAGCTCCATCAATGGCTATTAGCCAGGATGGACAGGGATGGTGTCCCTAGCCTCTGTTTGCCAGAAGCTGGGATTGGGTGACAGGTCATGGATCACTTGATGATAACCTGTCTGTTCATTCCCTTTGGGGAACCTGCCATTGGCCACTGTCAGAGGACAGGATACTGGGCTTGAAGGACCTTTGGTCTGACGCAGTGTGGCCATTCTTATGTAAGTGAAAGTACAGCAGAAATTTTGGTAGGTGCTGTATAAATACTAAAAGTGAGGGAATATTTTGCTCCCTCCCTTTTTCTCCTTGCAGAAGTTTCATGAGTAGAATTTCTAGAATGTACTTGTTATTTGTAAGCACTCAGCAATCCTTTTGTAAACATTGTATTCTGTGAATGGATTAAACAATTCATTTTGAGGATTTGTTACTCCATAAGCAAAAGTCAAACTGTTGGTGTGTATTGATCATTACCTAAGTCAATGTGACCTAGAAACCTCTCAAAACCAACTGACAAGAAGATTTCAAGAATATCCTGCTCTTGGTATGTACATTCTGGTTCATCAGTGAATATCATATGGTGAGGTCTTAAATGAAAGTCAAGGTCAGATTTGTCATTAATAATGTTGTGAAATATATGCACAAATACTATGCAAGGAGTTATGTACGTACACTAAAACTATGTTCCTAATATCTGTATCAAGGCAGTTGACAAACAGGTTTCTGCCAGACAAAGGATGTTTTTTTACCTGTCTCTCTTGGTCCACAGGTAAATTAAGCATTGTAAACTAACACAAGAGATGCCCCATTTACATACAAAATCTTTGTGGGGGGATGTGAAACCAACAGGGAGAATGAATACTGGATAATAAACTACAGGGGAGTCAACCTGACTGAGGTACAAGCAATAAACTTTAGAGACTATAAGGAGAAGGCAAGAAAGCCATCCCTTTATCCTGCACCTAGGAAGTAATAGGGCAGTGAAATTACATTCATAAAAATGAGAGCTCAACCATGCTTGGCTGAAACACTGCAAAAGACATCTGGGGCGAGATAACGTTCTTTATACCAAAGGTTAGCATGTTATATTTAATCTCCAGAAATTGTGTTATAATTGTTTTATATGTTTTGTTTTTGTTTCCATTATCCTTGAATCTCTTGAATCTAGAGCCTTTGATAAACCTGTAGTTGTTTTCACTATAGAATATATCTAAATGCTGTGGTAATATACAAGGAGCTGATACTAAGTTGAATTATTCAAGCTGATATGTTCAAAATGTTTTAAGAAAAAGAAACCATGAACTCAAAATTAAATCCAGTACACCAGAGTACTTGTTCTAATATTCTCAGCATTGCTTGCACTTTGAAGTACACAATTTTAAGAAATGGAAGTTTCAAAAATAAGTTGTTGGTCTTTTTTTAAATCTATTTGGATTTTTTGATATACTTAAATGTTTGGGATAATTTCATGTCATCTTCCCAAGCTTTTGGCAAACTTAATGGCCACTGAGCCAACTTTGAAGCAGATCCTGCTACACTTACTCACATGAGTAGTCCTATTTAAATCAAAGAGGATGGGGGAAAAAGCTCATGCAAATAAACTTAGTCATGTGAGTAACTGACTGCAGATCAGGCCTTAATTATATTATTGACATATTAGTTACTGATAAAGATTTAAAATATTATAGAGAAGCCTGTGTTTCAGGAATCAGAACAGAATTACCTTTTGAGAATGCAGTTCCTAATCTGCAAGAAATTACAATACTAATTTCGAGGGATATGACTCATTGAAGGAGATAAATTATCCACTGGAAACTAAATGCAGTATCATCTAATGGACTGAGCGCAGGCTTGGTTATATAGTCAATGTTTTCCTAATTTTGATTTTTTTGTTGATGAATTTTACGTTGAAATTTGAAATTTTCAACCAAAAGAAACCTTAAGAAACATTTGACAATATTTTAACCATGTTTTTTGGGTTTTGACCAGTTATATGATTAGTCAGGCTGTTTCCATTTTTCAAACTATTTCAACAAAATTTTGAAGAAGAAGAAGAAGAAAAAAAAAGAAAATTTCAAAGAAAAAAAGTTTAAAATTTCTAAAAAATGTAGTTACAAAATTAACTGGTATTTCAACTTGTTGTATCTGGGAGCAGCAACTTGACTTCTAATCCCATCCCTACTAACCATTCGCTGTGTGAGAGAGGGCATATGCACATCTTTCAAATTTGGGTACCCAAAGCTAAGCACCTAATTAAGTGGCCAAATTTTCAGAGGGGCTACTGAAGCTCCTTCACAGCTCCTACTGAAGTCAACAGGTAACCCTGCTGCTTGGCACCTGCAGAGATACCACCCCTGTAAAAAGTTGGTTTCTAGGGCTATTGATAAATATCTTGCGAGCTGAAAAGTCAGTCTGAGTTGCGTGATTAACTCCCATAGGTGTCTTTGGAAAAATCACAGTCTAAATAGTGAGAGGTATATTATTTATTGCACCTTAGGTCTACTGAAAAATGTAAACACAAAGGCTGAAATCCTGACTCTACTGAAGTCAATGGCAAAACTCCTATTGACTGTCTATTTGCATAATGCCTAGCACAATGGGGTCCTGGTCCATGACTCGGACTACTAGGTGGTATGATAATATTAAAGGGTCCAAAGCTTTCAGTGAAAAAGACAGATGTGAATTACTGGTCACGCTTGATCTGTTCTTGGTCTTAATTTTTATTAAAATATAAAACGTTTGGAGGATCAGGTACACAATATATCAGAAGAGGGTAAAAAGAGGGTAAATGGATAATACTAGTTCCATCACTTTATTGCCTCTTGTCAGTTATCATCCTTACATTTACTGTTGCACCAGTGAGCATAATGTTCTCTCTCATCTCTTCTGTATACCTGATGAATATATAAGGGAATGTTTGGGGTGACTTTTGTGAAGTTTAGCTTAACTTCTAAGAACACACTATTTAATTCAGAAAATCTTGCACGAATACTTTATGCTTAGCTCATTCAAAACAGTTTCTTTTTTAATGCTTTGTGCAATCCACGTTAGATGGAAGGTTATTTCTTTTCTTATTTATGAGGTTTTTTGATGCATGCTCTGAAAGCACCACAAACCCTATGATGTACTTCAGGGATACAAAGCCCTGAAAATGGGGAGAGAAAAAGCAAAGAGATGTGGCCTTGTGCTACCCTGCAATACTCATGGACAGCATTTTCTGTTAATTCACCTTGATTCTGTGGTATGAGTGCACTAAAAATAGAATCCTGAGCCAGTCCCCCTGGGGGTCTATGTGCAAGGCCTTTCAGGGAGAGATTCCTGCCAATTTCTGCCTAAATGTACTTGTTACCATTATTGCTCTCTGCATTGCAACCGAGTGGGCTTCCCTGGAGCTTTTTCAAGGTTTTTCTAGAGTAAAACTCCTTAACCTATACATCACACTGTGAAGTTTTGTGTCTGTACATGTGTGCTTATGTGTACATCATGGAATGCATTTTACAGCTAAACACAAAACTTCTTCATCATTCCTAAAAGGTGTGTAGATAAAAACAGTATACGTACTCCAAGACCAAAGGTAATATGAGGCTTTGCCATGTAAATATTCGTACATTTTCATTCACTTCCCATTAGGAAGGAGCAAAAAAACAAACAAAAAAAAATCCTGTGGAACCTCAGTGCTTGAAGAGTGATGAATATTTGACAGACATTGCAAAGAGCATCTGTTGGGAGGCAGAGAGAGGGAGAAGTGAAGTGCTAGAGGGGAGGGAGAAGGAAGCATTTTCCTCCCCAGGTGAGTTTCAGAAGAACTGAATATGCCTCTTCCCCAGCAAGTACTGGTTATGAACAACAGTGATGGAACACTGAGAAATGGCACAGGTCAGATCATTTCAATTTCAATGCAGCAGACCTGGCTGTGAAAGCACTTTGAAGTTACTTTATCAGCGCCAGTATAGAAAGTCAAGGAATGTGTAACAGTCATATACTTTTATAGCTCTTTTGTTGTCAAGGTTTGAACGCACAGTTTTCCTTTTATTGTACTAGTTACTTCTGCATTAATATAATAAATAGTAGCAGTCCAGTCTCAGTATTTTTGCTTCCAAGCAAAGTGATACTTCAAGGATTTTGAAAGTCCCAGGTCCTTTAAAGAGGGCATCACACAATAACACAAACACCAGAGACTTTGTCATTTAAGATCATAGTTTGACGAGTGATGTTTAAAGCTCAGAGCTGTTTTTCATAAAGATTAGGGGAAAAAAATGGTTAGATGTTTTGTAATGTACAATAATCTGCTTATTCTGTTTTGACTTTGTGTTTGCAATCATGTCATGTGAGAAATCTTGGGTTTAAAAACCATGAGAACTTTATAGTGCTTCAGAATATGAAGGCTGATTAGGGCTGAAGGAACTGTATGCGTTTCTTACCTCAGTTCTGATCTCTGGTATTACAAGTATTGAGTCTCCTCAGAAAAAGACTTGCCTATTGTGTCAGAAGTGAGAGAGCTGTGCTGTACAGGCATTCATCCCTAGACACAGAATCATAATCCACATAGGTTATTTCACTGTGACAAGAACACTGGGAGAAGTTTCACAACAGAAGCCAAACCAAATAACAGAGGTATCTCTTAAATTTGCAAAAACAAAATGTTGCCATTTAAATTTTGTATTTGGCATAAGTCAAAATGAAAAATTAAGTTCCATTTCATAACCATGTATACCTTTCTTCAAAAAAAGGTATTTAATGAAATAAATTTCACAATACAAATCACTAAAAGTCAGTATGCTGCATGTAAAGTGCTAGTACGTTTACCAGCTTCACCTGCAATACCTGAGGGTTTTTCCCCCCCTTAATGCACACATGTGGTCAGAAAATCTTTCAGCTGTAGAGCATATACTGCACATGAAAAAGGTACTTGAATACAGAAATTACCTAAATTCTCTGGCATACTTTTCAGGTTCATTGCAGCGGTGGCCTAATTTTGATTCCAAACTTGTTTTAAAAAACGGTAATGACGTTGAACGACAAACAGGAAACAAGCTGGAAAGCTCGTCTCTCTCACCAACAGAAGTTGGTCCAATAAAAGATATTACCTCACCCACCTTGTCTCTCTAAACAGGAAACAAGTCATTCAGCTACTGTGGAATGTAGGAGACATTCCACATGAATTCTTTTCCTTACGCAAAGAATGCTGCAATGAATCACTTGGGTGAAGAACAGCTGCATAAGATTACTCTGACATAATGAGCTGAAAGTTCAGAAATCCAGTCCAACAATTTACATTAGCATGCAGTATGGGGAAGCGTTGAATTTGATTATCAAGAGCCACTCTGACTTGCCTGCTTCACTTCAAAAAGAGAGTAAGTAGTGCCACACTTGAATGGTATTACTGAAACAGACAGACCAAGGAGATTCACATTACCATTTAAAAAATAAATCACATGACTTCCTGCACAAAGTGGGCGCTATGTGTGTAATCATCTACATTAATAGAAAGGCCATACTTCAGTACCGACTTTGTGCTCAGTGGATAAGGTACTAAAATGATTTCCCATCTGCTCATGTTTTCCTCAGATAACATCAGTAATATCTCACAGAAAGTTACAACAGGCAAGTTAGTTTAGCACTTAGTAGATAAGATCTGCATTTTACAAACAATGGTTCCAGGAAAAAACAAAGCTAATGCAACAATGAATATTATTTTACAGCTTCTTGGTCCAGATGCTAACTTTAGTGTTTTGAGATACCACTGTCTTAACTTTATTTCACTCTTTCATGTAATGATTCAACATGACAAGTGTTTAGTGTTTTGGTTTTTTCTTTCAATGTAATTACTACTACCAGTGACATATAGTAAGTGGACATGACTTCATGCTAAAAAACAATGGATTTCCTGTGGATTAGTGGATTTCACCCATATGAGCACATGAAGAATTCAGCCTCATTATTTTTATAACATGAAATACTAAAGGAAGAATATAATGACTCATTGTTTATGTTAAAGGTTGCCAGCAATGGTTGCTGGATGTTGAATTAATTTCTATTTGATTGACCTGGATCCAAGTTCATCACAGCCACCTGGGACTATACATTTTAAAATAAAACAGGGATTTTTCTGATGTGGTATATTCCTCCTAATAGTATTTATAGATATTCACTCAACCAGAGATTGCAAAAGGATGACAGAGGTTTCTGCAGCCTCAGGCAATCTAGGGATAGACTGACTGTCCCACACATGATAGAGCCATGCCTATTAGTTAAGGTTAGATTGTTTCCTGGGAAAGTTCATGTTAAGTGACTCTAAGGCCAGGTCTACACTATAAACTTACATTGGTAAAGCTACTTCGCTCAGGGGTGTGGAAAATCCTACGCTGTTACACTGACTTAATCCCCAGCATAGACAGCACGATGTTGACAGGAGGGCTTCTCCCATCGACATAGCACCTACCTCTTGCAGAGGTGGATTACTACACTGAAGGGTGAAGCTCTCATGCTGGCATAGTAACGTCTTCACTGAAGTGCCACAGTGGCGCAGCTGCATCGCTGCAGCGTTTTAAGTCTAGACCTGCCCCAAGTGTTAGCATCTTTACTAATGCCATTGGGAAGCTATTATCCCCTTAATTCTCATGTCTGCTTCTTCTTACCATATGTGCCACATGCCTCAGGTAGCATGTGACCAGGATTCATCACTGAATTTGGTCCGCTGGTTGGATCATTAGCTTTCCCAGCTCCAGCCAAGTACTGATGGGGAGTGCGACAGGAACACTGATCCATGCTCCCCATTCTCACATGTAATTCCCATTAACCTTAACAGGAGTTTCACATATAGATCCAAAAGGGGATAGGCTCCTATAAATTTAGAAAACAAAATTCCTTGGAACTGCAATATAGCAGCCTCCATATTTAATGTTAAATTTAGCTTCCAAGAAATGGCTTTCTATTGGAGTCAATTAATCTTTTCTAATTTATAATGCAATTCCAATGGAATTTTACATTACTGTATATTCATGTGACTATAAAGAATCCAATGGAGTTAATGTTACAATGAAGACAGAACAAATTGCTGAGGAGTCACTTGTATGTTAATATATTGGTCAAAGATTCAAATAAGTAATTTCCATTTGCTTCACAACTTATGAAGGAACTTTGAAATCTCCAGGAAATTGGATGTTTTCCGCCATCGATCTACCATGGGGACATCTGGGCACCAAATGGATTTCCTGACAGAACTTAGTAAACAATTAGACATCAAATTAATTGTTTCCTGCTGTCACCTGTTTCTCCTTTCATGGAATGTTCATGAGTGTATCACAAACTTCTTTACCTTATTATTCAAAATCTACATCCCCCTACCCCCACCCCCAAATTTCACTTTGTGAAAGCCATTCAAAATTCAGACCATGTTGCACCATTGAGACTAGTTACAGAATTCACACATTACTTCTCTTCCCAGAGTGGATGAACTTAACTCTTGTAATCAAGGTTACAGTGTGAATGTTTGTGGAAAACCAATTTAAAATTTAAAACTCCTGGAAGCATTCAAGCATGAGACCTTAAAATTTGCTTTCTGTGAGCATTTATGATATTAAACCTCAATGGCATGGATGGAATGCAAACACAGAAAGGGTGCAAACATGACCAAAGAAAAGTTGTTTACAAATGCAAATTAATATTCACAGAATTTTCTTTTTTTTTTTTTAGTAAAAAGAAAAAAAGAGTATTTGTGGCACCTTAGAGACTAACAAATTTATTAGAGCACAAGCTTTCGTGAGCTACAGCTCACTTCATCGGATGCATACAGTGGAAAATATAGTGGGGAGATTTTATATACACAGAGAACATGAAACAATGGGTGTTACCATACTGACTGTAACAAGAGTGATCAGGAAAGGTGAGCTATTACCAGCAGGAGAGGGGAGCGAGGGAAACCTTTCAAGGTGGGCCATTTCCAGCAATTTACAAGGACAGTAGGAGGGGAAATAAACAAGGGGAAATAGTTTTATTTTGTGTAATGACCCATCCACTCCCAGTCTTTATTCAAGCCTAAGTTAATTGTATCCAGTTTGCAAATGAATTCCAATTCAGCAGTCTCTCGTTGGAGAGACAATTTCAGCCTGTGCATGTCGGAGGAAGCACTCTATGTAGAAGTCAAGTCTGTTGTTTCGACCTTCAAGAGGAGTCCACCCAGAATCCTTCTTTTTGTAGTCTTGGTAGGAAGGTCTCTGTGGGTTAGTATGTTGTTCAGAGGTGTGTTGAAAATATTCCTTGAGTCAGAGACATCAAAAATAGGATTCTAGGTCACCACAGAACTGTATCATGTTCGTGGGGGTCGAGGGGCAGAAGGAGAGGACCTGAGATAGGACAAATTCTTCTGCTGGGCTAAGAGTATAGTTGGATAGATTAACAATATTGTTGGGTGGGTTAAGGGAACCACCGTTGTGTCCCCTTGTGGCATGTAGTAATTTAGATAGTTTAGTGTCCTTTATCTTTTATAGAGAAGCAAAAAGTGTGTGTTGTAAATGGCTTGTCTACTTTTTGTAAAGTCCAGCCATGAGGAAGCTTGTGTGGAAGGTTGTTTTTTTATGAGAGTATCCAGTTTTGAGACCTCATTCTTAATCTTTCCCTGTTTGCTGTAGAGGATGTTGATCAGGTGGTTCCGCAATTTCTTTGAGAGTGTGTGGCACAAGCTGTCAGCATAGTCTCTGTGGTATGTCAATTGTAATGGATATTTTACCTTCAGTCCTTTTGCTATGATGTCCATCTGTTTGCATTTGGAAAGGATCTACAACCTATCCTGAAGGATGACCCATCACTCTCACAGATCTTGGGAGACAGGCCAGTCCTCGCCTACAGACAGCCCCCTAACCTGAAGCAAATACTCACCAGCAACCACACAACAGAACCACTAACCCAGGAACCTATCCTTGCAACAAAGCCCATTGCCAACTCTGTCCACATATCTATTCAGGGGACACCATCATAGGGCCTAATCACATCAGCCACACTATCAGAGGCTTGTTCACCTGCGCATCTACCAATGTGATATATGCCATCATGTGCCAGCAATGCCCCTCTGCCATGTACATTGGCCAAACTGGACAGTCTCTACGTAAAAGAATAAATGGACACAAATCAGACGTCAAGAATTATAACATTCAAAAACCAGTCGGAGAACACTTCAATCTCTCTAGTCACTTGATTACAGACCTAAAAGTGGCAATTTGTCAACAAAAAAAACTTCAGAAACAGACTCCAACGAGAGACTGCTGAATTGGAATTAATTTGCAAACTGGACACCATTAACTTAGGCTTGAATAAAGACTGGGAGTGGATGGGTCATTACGCAAAGTAAAACTATTTCCCCTTGTTTATTTCCCCTCCTACTGTCCTTGTAAATTGCTGGAAATGGCCCACCTTGATTATCACTACAAAAGGTCCCACCCACACGCTCTCCTTCTGGTAATAGCTCACTTCTCCTGATCACTCTTGTTACAGTCGGTATGGTAACACCCATTGTTTCATGTGCTCTGTGTATATAAAATCTCCCCACTATATTTTCCACTGTATGCATCCAATGAAGTGAGCTGTAGCTCACGAAAGCTTGTGCTCTAATAAATTTGTTAGTCTCTAAGGTGCCACAAGTCCTCCTTTTCTTTTTACAGATACAGACTAACACGGCTGCTACTTTGAAACCCTTTTTTTTAGATTCAACCTACCAGGAATAGTGTTCAGCAATTTACCATGGGAAAGCTGGTAAGACACTGGAGTGTCACTTCTCTGTCTGTGTCAAAACTATTACAGATTTTGATACATATATTAATTGGATCAAATCACTTTATTCTGTACCTGGCTCCTACTCTCCCTTCTCCTAGAATCTCCACTACATCCAAAATCTTTAGCTTTTTCGCTGCATCATAGGTCCAGCCAAAGGTGCCCTCACTTTTTCTCCTCACACTGCCTATTATTTTGGCACTTCCTGTATGATAGGTCTGATTTCCTATCATCCAAATGAATGTGCTTAAATTCAGGGAACTGGTAATTTCAGATACCTATTCCGACAAACATAAAATACACCCACACATTAAGAAAACAGTAATGCTTTCCTATAATGAGGACAGCAGAAACCTACCTTGATGGTTGGAATCCACTCTCAATCTTGCTAATTGGCAAGATAATCACCATTACAATTTTTTTTTTTATTTTACCTTGCTTAATTATTCCAGAGCTTTTTTTGTAATCTGCAAAGTACTATTTCTTTTTAAAAAGAAAATTGAGCCCTCTGATATCAGTGTTTATTTGGGTGAAGGACCATGTTAAGATTAAATGGATGACTTTATAGCATTAGAATTTCCTGATATTTGAATACCCTTGTTATTCAAGCACAGCTTTTAATTCTAGGATTCACTCAGGGTGTGTCTACACTATGGAAACTATACTGGCATATCTAACTCAACCTAATTGTGCTGACATACCCTATATTGTAGAGACGGCTTACACCAATGGAAGGAACCATGTAGGGACACACCTCTCCAAATGACTGTAACTATGTCTATGGAAGCATTCTTCTGTCAACATTGCTATATCTACACTGGCAATTAGCTCAGCATAGCTACCACACTCACTGTGTTTTCTTCCCCTTCTCCCCCACACCTCTGACCAACATAGTGATGTCGGCCTAACTTTTCAGTTTAGACCAAGGTGTTTTGGAAAGTTTTTGCAATGCCTGATGGAGCCGAAACAAGTGACGCAGGGTTGACTGGGAGCATGGGATCAACTTCCCATAATGCAGTGTTCTCCACCCCATACTTTCATCAGCGTCCCATAACATTTCATGTCCTCTTTTCCAAATCCCCACAAACTTGCATATCCCTCCTTGCTGCCTGCCATTGCTGACAGAACCATGGAGCCTGCACAGCTCTGCACGATTCTCATGAGTGTCGCAAACACAGGGCACCTGATCCTGCAGTATTTGCAGAGTTGCAAAAGGAGCTGCAGGTAACATGATGATTCCTTGAAGGCTAGATTGCAGTGGGACATAGAAAGAAACAATTCAAAATTGTGGGTGGCATTCACAAGCAGTGGCAGATGGCGGAGCGCTAGTTCTGAGCCTGACAAAGAAGCACTGACTGGTGTGGCTGAAGAACTTTCAGATGCATAAGGCCACATTTCTGTATCTGTGTCCCGAACTCACCCCAACCCTCCAGCACAGAGACACCAAAATAAGAGCTGCCCTGACAGTTGAGACGCAAATGGCAACTGCCTGTGGAAACACCAGATTGCTATTGGTCAGTCAGGAATCTATTTGGAGTCAGGAAATCCACCACAGGGACTGATGTGATGCAAATGGGCAGGGTTGTTAATCACCTCCTGCTACACAGGACTGTGACTCTGGGCAATGTGCACGACATAGTGGATGGTTATGCAGCAATGGGGGTTCCCAAAATATGGTGGGGCAATAGATGGCACGCATATCCCCACTTTAGCACCAGACCACTTGCCACAGAGTACATCAACAAAAAGGGCTACTTTTCTATGGTAATGCAAGCACTGGTGGATCACTGGAGATGCTTTACCAATAGCAATGTGGACTGGTCAGGGAAGGTGCACGAAGCATGCATCTTTAATAACACAGGACTGTTCAGAAAGTTGCTAATAAGGGCTTTCTTTCTCAACAGGTGGATTACTATTGGGAATGTTGAAATGCCAAGAATGATCCTGGGAGACCCAGCCTACCCCTTACTCCCATGGCTCATGAAGCCATACACCAGCCACCTTGATAGTGCTTCAACTACAGGATCAGCAGATGCAGAATGACAGCCGAATGTGCATTTGGTCATTTGAAGGGTCGCTGGCATTGCATATTTATGAGATTAGATCTCATTGAAAAAAAATATCCCAATGCTTACAGCTGCCTGCTGTGTCCTGCATAATATCTGTGAAGCAAAGAGGGAAAAGTTTCCTGCTGCACATCTCTCTCCTTTTCCTGTGCCTGTCTCCTGTCCACTCTAACCTTTTCCATGCTGTCTGCAAGGGTGATCCTCCAGGCCCTGTGCCCATTCTCTGATGCAGCACTGGCTTCCAGATCTCCTGGAACATGTCCTCCTCTTTCTCCTCTTTATCTGTCTCGAGGGTTCCATGGGTTTGGAGGGGGAGGCCCTGAAATCCGCAATGCCAGCAGCTGCAGATACAACACACAGGAGTTCCATTGTCAGAGTATTCACAAAGGAAATTGAAATGTAAGATAATGAATTCACTGTCTTCATTCCCCAAAAGTTGTATGCACTACATTCTCACTTCTGCTTGGGATTGATAGAGCACAGTGCCAGGCATGGTGAGTATGGCCCTCGGGATGGGAAATAAGGGGGGAATAACTTGTACAGGGCAATGGAACTGAATACTGGCCCTGCTTTCCAGGCGGTGGTGATTATAGCTGATATCCAACTCCAGCAGAGTCAGAGAGCGCAGCTGCTGCTGGTGCCATGATGCCGCCTGGGCCTGTACACTGCTCACCTGGGTACTGCAGTGGTGCCTGCTGAAGTAATCGCTGAGTGTCATGGGAAAGCGTCCTCCCACAGTAGAAGAAATAAGGCAGCCCTCCCCAGAAACCTCTGCCAGGGGATTGCAGAGTGCCCCCATGAAAGTTTCACTGAGAGCTCTACGGCGGATTCACAGGACGTCCCAGTGCATATAAACAAACTCCTCTGCCTGCCCTCCCCACCTAAATCTAGAGGGAAATGAAAAGGAGACAGCAACTTTCTCTCTCTTGCTTGTTGCACTACTTCTTCTAGAACAACTAAAAAAGAGTAAATCGACAGATGTGTCCTGCTACTTTGGTGGTTCCATCCCTGTGATTTCAAAACAAACTGCACACTTACCACAGGTTCCTTCCCCTGCATCAGGCTTGTCTATGCTTGCCTGTTGGGACTGGCTGGACTCTGGTGGAGTCAAAAACATGTCCTGGTTCACTGTACAGCTGGATTCCCCCTGGTCGCCTGTCCCCCATACTCCTCCTCCTTGCTGTTCATGGCAGGGGGCTGTGACTCAGGCTCCTCAGAAATATCCATGGTGCTCTGGGGAATGGTGGTGAGTCCTCCACCCAGGATGGCATGCAGCTCTTTGTAAAAGCAGCAGGTCTGTGGCTCAATACTGAATCGATTGTTAGCCTCCTTGCCCTTCTGATATGCCTGCCGCAGGTCCTAGGCTTCCATGTGGCACTGCTGGTGGTACTTGTTGTAGCCCTTCTCCTGCATCCCCCAAGCAATCTGCTCTCAGATGTCCACATTTCTATGGCTGGATCGGAGCAGTGTCTGCACCGCCTCTTCTCCTCACAGATCCAGGAGAGCCAATACTTCCTGTGAACTCCAAGCTGGAGCACGTCTTCAGCTGGTAACCAGCATGGTCAGCTGGGCAGTTACACTCAACAATACAGAGGTGCGAGGTGTGCTCGCCCAGCTGGGCAAGCAGGAAAAGGAATTTCAAACATTTGTGAGGCTTTAAAGGGGAGGGTTGGTTTCCTGTCTACTTCACCCCTGAGCAGCAGGGCTCACAACAGTGACTGAAGTAGTCAAACCTTTCTAAAGTGACTGAAAAGTGGGAATTTAAGATACTACTATTATGATTTGTTAGTATTTCACACACACACCCATTTGCCCAGGGGTAAATGACTGCATAAGGTGAGAGGCAGTGGAGAATCAAGCTTCTTATGTGCATTTGATGCTGAACAATGTGTGTGTAGTTAAATTTATTGGCTATGTTCAGTAGGCCTGTCTCTACTCCCATTGTCTTCAGTTTTGCCTGAGAAATGACTGAATGAACTGTAGGTAGCAATCCCATGGGATAAGAACACCTGGGCCCAAATTCCACTTTCAGCTTCATTCATGTAGTTTGTAGTTTCATTCATTTGCACAGCTGTAATTAAACGGAAGGCAGAATTTAAGACAGTTTTAATTTTGGACAGGTATTTGCAACAAATAAAAAGTGTTGCCAAGTCTCACAATTATATAGGAGTTCTGCACCGTTTGGGTTTTTTTGTAAAGTCACAGCTCATGGATTACCGGTACTTATGAACCTTGGTTTTAATTTTTTTTAGTAGGTACATTTTTACCCATGTGATTATAACGAAAAGCTTGAAAACCATGATCCCGCAAAGGCTCAAAAAAGGCAAATACAAAGAACCCCAAATATATATTGTTTAATCTCGTGATTTTTAAATCAATATCATGACTGTTTGGGTCCTCCTGACTCATGATTTTTGAACACGTGGGTATGGCAATGAGACATAGATCTCACTAGATGGGCTTGCGGCTGCACTTAAAAAATACCTATGGACCTGAGAACTCTTGCCAAGATCCAAAGCATCTCACTTAGCTATATTTGGAAATTTGAGTACATAAACAATCAATTGGAAGATGGTTCTAAATCGTTATTTAATTATAACTGGAAACCTACTGTAACAAAGGTAGGGCCATTGCTGTTGTGTCTATTGAAGTTAAATGGGATTTTGCTATTGACCTCTATGGAAGCAGGAAAGGGCTTTAATAGATTTTCGATTTCAGGAAAACTTAAATTTCAATGTATGTGGTAAAGCAAATGTGGCTAAAGTGATTTATGCTCACAGTTGAATTGTGCATTGGAAGTTTCTGACAGTGGCGGATTAGCCACTGGGCCAACAGTGCCTGTGCCCAGAGGCCACAGCCAACAGGGGGCCCTGGAAAAATGGGTCCCCCTACATTCCACTCTGTCTGCCCAACACTCCTGCCGGGGAGTGGGATGAGCTCCTGTGCCCTGACCTCACTCCCTGGCAGGAGCGCCGGGGAAGGGGAGAGGCGCACAGGGCCCCACAAATTCCTAATCCATCTCTGGGTTTTGGGACTTACTTCTGCAAAATATAGAGTAGGCAAACTTTTCTTCCTTATTGAGTGGTCAAAATATTGTGACTTCCAAATGACAAAGCCACATGCTAATTTGGAGAGATGGCTGTGAATCTGCTGAGTCTTATGTGGCTTCATATGACATTTAATACTAGACAATGTCTAGATAATACCAGGGGTGGGCGTAGCAGCTGGAGAAGCCAGCAGAGATTGAAGAGGGTGAGGGTGGGGGAGGGGGCTCTGGGCTGGGGATTGGGGCCAAGGGGTTCAGAGTGCAGGAGGGGGCTCTGGGACAGGGCAAGGGTTGGGATGTGGGAGAGGGTGAGGGCTCCAGCTGAGGCCAGAAATTAGGGGTTTCGAGTGTGGGAGGAGGTCTCCAGGCTGGGGCAGGGGTTAGGGTGTGGGGGTGTGAGGGCTCTGGCTGAGGGTGCAGGCTCTGGTGTGGGACCAGGGATGAGGGATTTGGGGTGCAGGAGGGGGCTCCGCGCTGGGGCCGAGGGGTTTGGAGAGGGATCAGGGCTTACCTCAGGTGGCTCCCAGAAGCAGAAGCATTTCCCCCCTCTGGCTTCTCGGTGGAGACACAGCCAGGGGGCTCTGTGCGCTGCCCTGTCCACAGACACCGCCCCCACAGCTCCCATTAGCCATGGTTCCCAGCCAATGGAAGCTGCAGAGCTGGCGTTTGGGGCGGGAGGAGTGCATGGAGCTCCCTGGCTGTTCCTATGCCTAGGAGATGGCAGGGGGACAAGCTGCCGCTTCCAGGAGCTGCACGGAGCCAAGGCAGGTAGGGAGTCTATCTTAACCCTGCTGTGCCGCCGACCGGACTTTTAATGGCCCAGTCAGCGATGCTGACCAGAACCGCCGGGTCCTTTTTCGACCGGGCATTCTAGTCGAAAACTGGATGCCTGGCAACCCAAACTCCCTACCAGGGGCTAAAGCAGGGAGCAGACATGGCCAGCAGCTCTTTTTAAATGGCCTTCCCAATTTGTCTTTGAAGAACTGTCTCCTCAGAATGTGTGTCCTCTAATCCAGCAGGAATAGACAGACCTGCCTCCTAGTCCCAGTCTTCTGGAAAGTGGGCCAAAAGTAGAAGCCATGGGCTTACTGACAATAGTTCTGTTTTGGTGGAGCTAGTCACAGTATTTGAAAAGTTGTCCTGGTATTATATGGAAGTCTCCCTCTTGCTCCTCTTTGCTGCAGCAGGATCCCAGTTTTGACTCATTGGAACTGCCTCTACTGTCCCACTCAGCTGAGGAGGTGATGGAGCTCAGTGCCAAACAGGGTCTTACACCCTAACTATGTAGGGGGTCATATTTTTAAAATTACAAACTGGGACACTTTTGTGGCAATATTTTTGTTCCTTTCTTCAATCTGCTCTACTGCGGTTGGAAAAGCTCCAACTAAAGCACTAGGCACCAGCTGAGAATACATTTCTATTTGATATTTAAATAGTTTTAAAGTTTCTCTTTCAGAATTAATATCTATCCATTGAGTGGATACAAAGCGATGACACTGTTAACACAGAATGATTTCAGATTACCATGGGAGCTCAGTGAGTGCCAGTGGCAAGGGGATAGAAGTAAATGCACTTGAGAAGGAATTTTCCAAATGTTGAATAAATGTTAATACTCGTGTGTGTGCATGCGGATGCAATTCCCAGATTTCACTTTAAGGCAGTTTGGATAGACAACTGTAACCACTTATATAAATGGTTGCCTATTTTAAGCATGTAGCTGGGTATTATTTAATAGATCTACAACAAAATGTAGCAAGGATAGCATAGAGCTACTTATGTAAACTGTAACTGTAAGGTTATTTTCTTTAGTTTAAAAATGGTCAAGAGTGGATGTCAAACTAACATCATAAGCATGCTATTCCCTTGATAGCTATATTGTATTTATTAGTATGAAGGAACTTCTGACAAAGCGGGCTATCCAAGAGCACAGGCAATTTTTATCATGATGTATTTGAATAATTATTATATAACCATTTTAAATAAGCAATGTCAAAAGAGACAATCCTTACTAGTCCATATATCCCAGCTAGCTTTGGCAAATTCCACAGCAATCTCACAGTCTTCTTTTACTGCATGTAGCCATCTGGTTAGATATATCTAATGATCTCCTTTTTCCAGGCACTTAATAATGAAATTCTAGGCAGCTTCTGAGCATTTTCATTACAGCCTCTTACATCAAGCTGGTGATAATTGCCCTTTATCCTTCACATCTTCTTTGTGAACTGATGCAAAGTTCTGATCGAAACCAGCATATCCTAAAATTAGCAAACACCTGTTTGAAGCATCATATGAAAGTTAGAAAATTTCTACACTTGGAAGGCAGAATTCTGCCAGAAAGTGTTTCTATGAGAAAAGTTACCAGTAAAAGAAAGGAAGAACACGACTGAGTTCAAAAGCAACTGAAGAAAGAATAAAAAAGGGAAGCAGAATTATGATCCACAAATTTAGATTGTGCATAAAGTATTGGTTCCAACTTCTGATCTTCAGCTCTTTCATCTGCCATTTCTGTCTACCGTGGAAGATGAATAATCATTCAATAAATAAGATTATAAATTCTTCTGTGCAGGAACAAGTCTTCGTATATTTTTTTCACAGCACATGGAACAAGAGTGTTCCAATTCTGGTTGGTATCTCTGGGCCCTATTGTAAGAGCAAACAACTAGTAAAGAAAAGTAAAAGAAAACACAAAGGGCCCAATTCTCCTGTCATACCAATTTTACATTAAAGTTCATTGATTTCAGTGGAGTTACTTCTGATTTACATCACTTTATGTGAACAGAATCAGGTGCTGGTGTTTTTCTATTGTATTAAAAAGGGCACTAGCCATTGCAGTCACTGCCAGGATGAAGGATGGGTCTGTGAGGGTGGGCCATTGTTGGATCATATTAAAGAAGTTCTGTATTAAAATCACAAATGAATTTGATTCTCCATAGTTTAAATTCCAGGGTAGTACTAATTAAGAGGTCTCTTGGTTTTTGGGACTGTTTCTCTCCCTCTATATGTGAAACTTGCAAGCTGCTAATTATGTTAGTACATTCTAAGACAGAGTCCATTTTCAAAGCAATTCTTTGTAACAACAACTACTCACAGAGAGAGAGAGTCAAAGCAATACTCTGTAACAACAGAAACAGCACCCAGAGACTCCCCGCCCTTTTGTTGTATTCATCTCGCTTTGTTAACAATTGTGATTAAAATAGAGATAGAGGATGGATGTGGATGGATGTTTGGTGTGGATAATAACTGAAGGATCAGGGAGGTGCCAGCCTAAGAATCCAGTGTCCATCGGCTGAAGAAGGCATCAAGTGGAAATAATCAGAGGACCCCCGGAGGGCAGACTGGAATCCACCCAACAGCCTCAAGAATGGGAGAACCAAAGAACAAGATAACATCTGGCAGCACGGAGCCATCAGAAGTGTGCTATCTGCTGATTGATTCAGCAACAGCATGACGAAGCAATTCCCATAGACTGGCATAGGAAGAAATTCCTATAAAAATGGACTCTGGAAAGTGAGAACTTTGGGGTCTGATTCTGCAAACCAACTTCCAGGAGCATCAGATGAGCATCTGACGAGGCCCTGCTCCTTCCTCATGTCCAGGCCACCTGGCCAGTGGCTTGGCATGAGCAACTCTAAGGCTGGTAACTCTGATAACAACCTTGCAGAACCTGTGTGTGTGTGTTTGTATGAATGAATGTGTGAATAAACATGAGATTGAATGGAATGTTATAGCTATAACTAACTGCTTACTATGATTCTTTCTGTATTTACAATAAATGTGGTATTTTGCCTTTTCCCCTTTAATAAGATCCTGCTGGTTTTTATTTCATTGGTATAACGCCATCTCCTAGAATGGCAGGGTTCCACGGGCTGGACAATGGGAGCTCTCCTTTGTAAGGATAAATCCTGGATGGGTTGGAAGGAAGGAGGGCTGCCAGATATAAAAGTGCTGTGAGGTGGAAGTAGGCTTCTTCCTCTTCCTGTTCTGCCCAACCACAGCAGATAACATGGATATTACCAGTGGTGAGCTGGAGCTGGTTCGCACCAGGTCATGGGAACCGGCTGTTAAATTCAGAAGCCCATTTAGAACTGGTTGTTCCACGAGGGACAACCGGTTCTAAAAGGGCTTCTAAATTTAACAAGCAGCCAAAAGTGGCGCCTTCGGCACCAACTCCATGGATGCTCCAGCCCTGGAGCACCTATGGGGAAAATTTGGTGGGTGCCCACCGGCAGCACCCCACCCAGCCCCAGCTCACCTCCGCTACACCTCCTCCCCTGAACGCGCCACCCGGTTCTGCTTCTCCACCCCAAATCCCCGGCTTCCCGCGAATCAGCTGTTCACACAGGAAGCCGGGGTGGGCTGAGAAGCAGGCAGCGGCTTCACGCTCAGGCCCAGGGAGGAGGAGGCAGAGAGGAGGTGAGCTGGGGCAGGGGGGCACGAGGAGTGCTGCCTGCACTGCAGTAACCCAGGGGGCGCGAAGGGGAACCGCTCCCCGCCCCAGCTCACCTCCACCTCCTTGGGCCTGAGCGCGAAGCCACCGCCTGCTTCTCAGCCCTTCCCCCGGCTTCCCGCACCAACAGCTGATTCATGGGAAGCCATGGTGGGGACGGAGAAGCAGAGCAGGGCAGCATGTTTAGGGGAGGAGGCAGAGCAGAAGTGAGCTGGGGCCAGGCGGGGAGCTGCCGGTGGGTGGTCTGCACCCACCCAATTTTCCCCGTGGGTGCTCCAGCACCGGAGCACCCATGGAGTCGGCGCCTACAGAACCACTTTTGAGGTGATCAGTGGGGGAAGCAGCTGCTACACTACCCAGCCCCTAGGAGCCAGAGGGACCTGCCGGATGCTTCCTGGGAGCTTCCCCAGGTAAGCACTGCCGGGACTCCCCACCTCACCTCCCAGCAGGTCCCTCTGGCTCTTAGGGGCGGGGTGGGCACCCACTATGGTGGCCCATGAGACCTTCCTGCCCAGTTCTGGGGGCAGTCAGGGGACAGGGGAGGAGGATGGATGGGGCAGGGGTCCAAGGGAGGTCAGGGGGTGGGCACTGACCCCCTCATGGCGTGAGGAGGGAACAGGTTGTTAAGATTTTGGCAGCTCATCACTGGATATTACTACTCTGGCTGTAGTTCCAAAGAAGCCCCATTTTCCTTACCCCATGGCTCCTCATTTAGTGGTTCCATTAACTCTGGGGAGCTTATTGTTCAGATGGTTTCCTGTGTACCAGGGCATAAGGTTTGAGGCATTGCCAGTGACCTCAGGGTGGCAAAGGGCTATAGGCCAGGAAACTGAGTGGGCCTGCCAGGTAATTGGATTAAAATGTGATTGTTGGCATTCAGAAAATTTAAACTGCTCTGGATTTGAGTAGTGGGGGCAGACAGATGTCAGTTTGGGTATAGGGGGTTGTTGCCGTTAGGGATACTTCTTGTTTTGTGTTATGGCCCACTTGGCCAGTTCTAATGCTTGTGTCCATCCTCATTGACTCCTGTTGTTCATGTTGTATGTTTACAGCTTTACCCTAGTGAATGGGAAATGTATTACTTCATCAAGTAGATGCCTATGGGTAGACAATCACCATATTCATTTGGAGGAATGGGCCAAACTACAGTTGTATTTATAGTCCAGGGGCTTAGGGTACAAAGTTAGAGCCGTCTACTTTGGATCTCTCCTTGATGATAATGGTAGCTTTGAACAAAGATCAAAGGCCAAATAGGCCCCATAGGTAGCAACTAAACTATACATGATGTTGTATTCTGCAGACTCTGAACTGCAAGCAGAATTTAAACTCATGCTGGAATTTAATGTCCCTAATGTAGATAAAGTGATTCAAGAGCAACAGCATCTTTGCAAATCCCCCATCCTACTTAGATCAAGCAATGGCTGGAAGGGACACAAGAAACCAATTCTGATTTTTGTAAAATAAAATGTGGCATGTTTTATGGTCTATGAAACCTGCTATATTTGTTTCAAATCAAAGTCTGGGAAGAATAATGAACTTTTAGTGAGACAGTGCTCCAAAATGGTTAACTTCTTACTTGTCCTGTAAAGTGACAGGATGGCACCTCATTCCCCATTATGGTACCGGGAGCAATAAGAATTAGGAAAAGGAACAAAACAGATGAATCCTGTGGCTTAAACCAAAGACAGATTTAGTTATCTCATGACAATGATGCTAGAAAGAGTGGGGAAAGGGAGCAAGTAAAACATTTTTATTGAATGAACTTTGTGCCTGCAAATAATTGACAAATAGCCACCAGAAAAAACCTACCTTCCAGGACGTCTTGGTCTCTTCCTCAGAAGAGCTTTAATGCTCTACTTATCTCTGCATAAGCATATTGTGAAGGACACAGCCTACATTATAGCACCCTCTCCTGGCTAGACTCAGGCTGGTACCCAGCTCCCTCCCAGGGGAAATCCTGCCTGGGGCCCTCTCACAGAATTCAACCCTTCTGCCCCTCTGTGTCTTGAAGCTGCTCCTTCCAGCAGTTGCTCCACCCTTTTATGAGGATCAGCCAATTAAGTTGCAGGTCTTTTTCCCAGGTGCAGCAAGTGGGGCTCAGTAGCCAGCCAGCCAGCCACAGGGCTCTGGCCCCAGAAGAATACTGGCCCTTATACCTTCACAAATATGAAATCCAATAAATAGCTAAGCACATGGTCTATAGAGCACCAAGGTATTGCAATGAATAGCCTTTAACGTTTATGTACGTCCATCCCTCGCATCAACACAAAGCCAAATTCCTCTCAGTTACACCAGGTGTAAAGCCAGAGTGGTTTGCAAGCACTGCTTTGCTGTACCATTCAATTCAGATGCAGCCAAATGAAGTCCAACAAGCCCAGAATTCTTAAAAAACATATGCATATTATAGAAGTTGCAGTAGCAACTGCTAAACTTAAAAGACTGAAGTTCAACTTTCGTTATTAACTCCCCCCCCCGACCTTTTTAGTTTCTGGTTTGATGAAGATAAAATTATCAGTGATTGGACTCAGCCTAAAGCAGCTTAATTTTGAAAGTCTGAGCAACTTCTATCCGAGTGTTTTTTGAATTCTGTATGGGTTTAAAAAAAACAAAAACACAAACACATTCTCCACTTGTTTCAATCAGAAGGTTTGTGGGTCCATAACTTACTTATGTTTGAACCAATTTTATTCAAACTTGGTTTGTTTTGTAGCTCTCACTTTGAAGTGGATTAAGCTAATCCGCAAGAAGGCACTCTTATCCCAGCATGAGAGTGTCCACACAGAGAGTTAATAAGGAACAGTTAATCTGGTTTAAATTCACATCCTATCTTATTCCAGATTAATTTTAACATCGAAACAAAAGCTTGCCAAAGATTAGTCCTGATATCTAACCCTCTGTCACTCAACTGATACATCAGCAAGATTGCCACAAGAATCTATGCATTCAGATTTATTAAATATCAGTGAATTATTTATTGCATAAATATCAGTAGCTCAATCAGTAGGTTTGGAGCATGTCAGCACATTTTAAATCTCCCTGTTCTGTTAATGAAGAATTGTTCCCCCTCTACTTTCCCCACCTCTACCGTGCTATTCTAAATCTTCCTAGCAGCCAGAGAGCTGCGATATTTAGAAGACAAAACTCTTCCTCAGAAGCCATACTCGGTCCAGGTTGGCAAGTGCATGGCCAATCCATCTTCCCAATCACCCGAGAATCGTAAGTGATTCTGCCAAACCATGCTGCAGCTAATGGCATCACTCAGAGGTTTGACAATCTTACTGTACTTGTCACTGAACAACTGCAATGAAGTAGTGTCTCCAGCATCACAAGTGCCAACTCTGATTCTGGATGTTAGCTGCTGAGCTGCTTGTGCCCCGTGTTGCTGTTATGATTGATACAAACAGTGTTATAAATCTGATGGGGAGAAGGGGGCAGAAGAAACTGTTGGCTATATTGTAAATGGTGCTTCTGACTTTGGCCCACAGAGCAATGTTAAAATGCTGCTAATGGAGGATGGATGTGTTGACATTTTCCTGAGATTCCTCTCATGGACAGATTTAAGGTGTAATCTTTGCATTGAATCACAATAAACGAGATGAAATACAGCTACATCTTGTTTAAGTTAACACATTTTTAAAGTGCTCATTGCAGTGATAAAGCTGTTAATTTGTGTTTCTTCAGGATATCAGAGAGGAAACCATTCAATAATATCTTAATAAAGTCAGGGTATTCTATCTAAGCTCCTCTCTCACACTTTTCTGTGAGAGGAATTAATTGAGCAAATTCAGATATGGTTTTCATTAGCTCAAGATTAAATGAACGATCCAAGATTTATGCATCAAACACAATTTGTCTCTAAATAGCTATTTTAAAATATCAGATTTCACAAGAATAGGTTTTATGGCTTATTTTCCTAGAAGAAAATGCAAGCCATCTATTAAAAAAGATATAGTCTCATTTTCTTTGGGTCAGAATCATATTCACAATGTTCTCAGTCTTTTCCGTTTCCCTTCTCTGAACAATGCTCTCAGATACTGCTGATATACTGCTATGGCGTTCACATGCATGTTAAAGTTATTTAAACATTTGTGGAAGGCCGATATCAGAGGCTAGGGTTCACTTCCCAGAATCTATTGTTATTAGAAACTCGAGAGGAAATGACATTATAACTAGTTTAATCAGAGTCTTGAAACATTTGGATCATATTGTTTAATATTTTGTTCTGTTTATGCAACATCCTCCCTACTTCCCTCAATAACTGAATAGCTCTATATTTCCCAAAGGGGAGAAGCCCCTCAAGAGCTGCAAAAATAAAATTAGAAGATTACAATTCACCCTTGAAAGAATAACTAGGAGCAGGATATTACCACCTTTCATTTTGTCTTCAATTAGAAAGTACCCGGAAAACACAAAGGAAAGGCTTTCCAGCTGACAGATGTGATGGTGTGACTTTGCAATATTGCGGCACTTTTCAATGGAACTTTCCAACTTCAATGGAAAGTTCACCCTGAACTTTTCAATGGAAATATTATCTTATTCCATTCATTCAGATAGCTGATCTGTATTGTGAGAAGAAAATCAATGTCTTTCATCTCCCTTCTGAAACAGCTTTATCAGATGCTAAAGAAAAAAAAATGTCTAGGGAAAGAAAAAGCTAGAGATAAATGGAAAGAGCCTTATGTGAAAGCTTGAGTGTTAAAATAGTTTCTGGAGACAGCAAGTCCACAGCACTGCTGCAGAATGTCCCTGATAGGTAGGACTGAGTTCTGTTCATTGAATCCAATCTGACACTGTCTCACTGTAAAGCAAATCAACCCTCCAAAACACACACACACAAAATTTTGCTCAGCTGTGACCCTTCAGTTCAATCATCAGGGCAACAGAGTGGATCAAAAGCCATTTTCCTCATTAAAAAATCCTGAATATGTTACTTTTATATACTGCAGCACATGATTCTGGTCAGAAACAAGGGAGAATTAGTTATGTAATACACCATAGTTGTTATTAACGCTGCCTTTTAACAATGTTACATCTATTAAGGGAGAAAAAAAACTCATAAAGTAAAAATTATCCTTCATTAAAAAAAAACACATACACACACACTTCTTTGGTGACGCCCATGAATGAATTTGCAATTAAACTGGATAGGGTTCAGAGAAGAACTATGAGAACCATTATACGATTAGAAAACCTGCCTTATAGAGATAGACTCAAGGAGCTCAATCTATTTAGCTTAACAAAGAAAAGGATGAGAAGTCATACATACCTACATGGGAAAACAAAATTAGATAATACAGGGCTATTCAATCTAGCAGACAGAAGTCTAACAGAAACCAACAGCTGGAGGATCAAGCTAGACAAATTCAGACTCGAAATCAGGTGCAATTTTTTTATAATGAGGGTAATGAATCACTGGAACAACTGACCACAGGATGTGGTGGATTCTCCATCACTGGCAGTTCTTCAATCAAGATGGGATGTTTTTCTCTACAAGATATGCTCTAATTCAAACAGGAACTAATTCAGGGAAGTCCTATGCCCTGTGTTATGCAAGAGATCACACTAGGTGATCACAATGGTACATTCTGGGTTTAAGATATAGGACTTTATTATGGTTCCAAGGTCAAAAAATAAACTCCACAAAATGTAAAAACTGGGATTCCCACTGTTTCCTGTCTTCAATGTGTCTGTCTTTGAATGGAAGCTTTTCTGGGCAGGAATTGTCTATTTTTGTGGGCCAAGGATAATGCTGGAGCTCACTAAACAGTATATTCTTATAATAATGAGAGACAGTTTAAGTATCAGCAGATGTGTCAACAAATCTGGGCTTCCAAACTGAGGGAGAGAGTGAAGTCCAGAGTCTGGAACCCTTAACAGAGAGCATTCAGCTCCCTCCCATTTAAATGAGGAGGCTTACCATAAGCATCTAACCAACTGCTACTGCAGTATCATTTAAGGAAGAAGTAATCTCCTAGGTGACTTAGAGATGACATGTAAAAGTACAGTGTGGAGTGAAGCAACCTCACAATGGCAAAAGTACATATATACACTTAGCGATGAGGCAACCTAAACATTTTGCGTGTTTGGTTCTGATACACCATTGAACACTAGCCAAACCTGTAGGGGATCCTTCCAGAACCCTTCTTCCTCCACATAATTCCTCCCCTTTTGGCGGGGGGGGGGGGAAGCAGGAGGAGGGATAGCTCAGTGGTTTGAGCATTGGCCTGCTAAACCCAGGGTTGTGAGCTCAATCCTTGAGGGGGCCATTTAGGGATCTGGGCAAAAAATTGGATTGGTTCTGCGTTGAGCAGGGGGTTGGACTAGATGACCACCTGAGGTCCCTTCTAACCCAGATATTCTATGATAAGCACAGCAATAGACACCCACCCCTCCCTCCACACACACACCCACCCCTTACCTAGTAGTGTTGTCTTGGGGGTTAGGGACCAGTGATCTTTTACAACTCACCTTCAACATGATGGATGTTGCTTTGGGAAAAGCTGCCAGGCTGGGTCACTGCCCCAAACTCAGGATGGTCTGGGTCTGGAAAGGAGGAGTCAGTGGCCTTACCCCAATCAAGATGTAACATGACATAGCACAATGCCAATTACTACTGCTGCACCCAGGTCACAGGGTTCTGAGGCAAAGACTTTCCCCATAATCCTTTGAAAATGTTTCCTTGTCTATCTCAGAAAAGAAAGCACACTAAATACAAGCATCTGTGAGAAAAAAGTCAAAATGGCTTCTTCTAACCAGACTGCTGCTTGAAATACCAATAAACAGTGGGAAAAGGTCTCAGTTTTCAGTCAATTCGATTACAAAAAATAATAATAGTGTCCAACTTTCAAGTTGTTACACATGCTTAAATTATCATCTATAAGAATGTCTGTCACGGAAGTGCCACTAAGTCAAGACCAGACATATTTTGACTTTTTTAAAAAAAATTCTGCTGAATACCTCACATAGCCTAGACCAGGGATCACATGCCACTGAACTAAACATGAGCTATGTTACACTGGAATGTGGTAAGAAATTCACACTGCTGTTCTGTGTGGTTTGGAAATCAAGATGTAACCGAAAGGAAATATCAACCAGGGAGGGCATAACTAGTTTGGATATGCTTGTTTGGGCAGATATGAGGTCTTGTCTACTGTGGCATTTCTCTTAAAATCTCCTACCATTGCACAAAAACATAAGCACATGCCGTTACAGGAGTTCTCTGTGCTTGCATATGTGTAAACAGTTAACAGAGAAAGTGCCAGTAGATGGTGCTCAGAAATATGTAGCATAGTTCCTGGGTTTGTGGGGCCAGTAAAACTTGTGCACGCAATGAAAAGCTCTGTCTCTACGCAGCTGTTTCCATCAGCTCTTAACACCTACAACTGCCAGCATTTTAAGCACGGCTGTGTGCACAGCTGTTCTTAGCAGGGTTAGACAACATGGTGGTTAAAACATTTGAGATTCTATCTATACTTGGCCTAAGTGATAGAGAGGGTCTTTGTTGACGGGTCCCCTGTTCTTTGTAAACATCTCTTGCTGCAGACCTGAAACTCACTACGCTACACACAGGTTTTGCAGAGTAAGAATAGCATGTAAAGTACCTACAAAAAGCTTGTAACTGGTCAAAATTCATAGTCATTGCAAGGTGTGTGTACAGGTAATATTTAAGGACTATATATATATTGAAAGTATGCTTTATGGTCTTGGATGTAAAAGTTAGTCACCAGAGAATAATATGTCTCTGATTTCCCATTCAAGCAGGAGGGAGTTGTCACCCTGCCCAGGTTAGCTGGTGATGTAATAAAAGAATCAGTTGTGTAGCCTTGCTCCATCCCAAGACTATTAATGGAAAGCCATCAGAGACAACTATGAACAATCAAAACCACTTGGACATAAAAAAGGAACGTTACAACAAACAAGGGATTGCCCTGTCTATGAATAGAGACAAAAGACAGGTTCATTATAACACAGGGTGGGGAAAGGCACTGTGGATCTGTCACCTGCTCCTAGTGTGGTCTTTTGAGAGGTCCCTGCTTGAGAGGTTGACTAGCTTTCCTTCGTTAGCCCCTAGTCAGGGCGGTTCTTGGACCCTCACCCCTAACTGAGTATAGCAGTCTGCTTCGCCCTCTTGGCTGTGTTTGTGGAAGCAGTCTAGTGCAGGAGTTCTGTGAGGTTGTTTTTTTTATTTAGTTCTTTCCTCCCAGCTTTTTATTGTCCCAACCTTTTCTGCCTCCATTTCTGTGCTGTGCTCTCCCTCTTTATAGCAGGACTTGTTTCCTCCATTGGCTGCAGCTGTGGGTGCCTGCCTCCATGATTGGCAGTTGTGGCAGCTGCGTGGGGGTGTGGTCAAGCTGCTTGCCTGTAAATGCTAGAAACCATTTTTTTTTTGGCTTTTTGGGTGTGAAAATTCTGGAATTGAACTGCTTTCCTGTCTGTTTTTGAAAGTAACAAAGAGCACAGCAATAATAGAGCACTTTAGGTATTTGCTCTGTACAGTGGGATTTTTCATTTCATTGTTCATTTATGACTTGCTGCAGTAATTTCATAGTCTCAGTACCTCTTCAACAACATTACAAAGGAATGTAATGCCGTGGTATCATACTGACATTTACTCTCAGGGGTGGGGGGGACTATGGCTCTAACCCAGCAGACGCTTGCACCCAAGCTTTGCTTTAAGCACATGACTAGCCCTATTGATTTTGTGAATCTATTCACATGCTTAAAGCTAGGATGGTGTGTAAGTTTTTGCACTACTGGGACCTACAATACTGCACCTAGGCAACCTCTGCTAGAGGTCTCTGATCACCAGCATATTTGGACAAAGTAGAACTACAGAAGGATTTTTTTTTTTGTTGGTAAAGGTCAAAGTCATTACAACAGTCCTTTAGCCAGATCCTGAGCTGCGGCACATCAGCACAGCAGGCATTGGAGCTATGCTGATTTACTCCAGCTCAGGATCTGGCCCTCCATATTGCATTGTGATGATGTTCTCTACAGCATAACAACACAAGTTGGTCACGGTCATGAGGTCACATAAGGTATTTCCTGAGATCGGCTTTCAGGGCCTGGGACTGACCCATGAAAGACAGGACAGTCCCCCAGCGATCAGGAGGAGCATCAGTCCTGTACTGTAATGTGTACAGAGAGACTTAAGTGAGTTTAGCCTATAATAAGAATATATTAGAGACATGGTGTAGCTAGGGCCAAATCCCAGAACTATTCCTCCTCCCCAAATCCCAGTCATCCTAAATCATCAAAGGCTCCTCTGAAGCAAAATAGGAAAAAAATTCCTAAATGGAGCAAAGTTAAATTAATAGTTTGGATATCAATAAAACAAATGAATTCTGAGGCAGAGCCCCCCAACATTTCCAAGCTGGTTACTAAAATAAATCAATATACTGTAACCCTTCTGCCAGGTGTTATCGGCAGCAACAGGGGCCAGGTTCAATATCTAAGGTTCTTCTGCATATTACAAAACAGAGCCAACTCAAGGAAACCTGAGAAATCTAAACACCATGGCGGGGTACCTCTAACAGGCAATACTTCCCCGCTCACAAGCACTGAATCTGGGTAGAACAAAATAAAACTCTTATTACAGGGGAGAAGTAATGCAGCATTAATTTGGGAAAATACTGCAACAGTGATTCCAACATATGCAAACAATAAGTAAACGCCTGCCCCACAGTACCTTGGGCAGTAGTGTTTTGCCTCAGTTTCCCACCTTGTGGTGTGAAAGTCCAGCAGACGAATGTCCCTTTAACACGCTGCTCGCATTTTCCTACCACTGCACCCCACTCATGGTTGGCTGTTTTAGATCAGCAAAGCCCAGAATCCAAGAGTACGTTCAGAAAACGGGCAGAGGGTGGTTGAGCAATGCCACCATTGCTATTACAGCTAGCTTCAGCTGCCACCTTTGCCTTTAGCTGCAATGCTGTGTTCTGAGGTTCTATCACTTACCCCAGTTCTCAGTGATTTCAACAGGAACCATGCTGCTTCTGCATTCTCTGTGTTGCCTTTCACCCCCACACATTCCCCATACCAGGTCTAAGATTCAACCACTAGCCCAATCTATCACTGTTTTCAGCTATAGTGATCATGGAGAAGAACAAGGATTCTCACTTGCGCATGATCAGCTCTGTCTTTAAATATTGGAGAAGGAAAGCCAAACAATATCTAGGACTTTTAAACAGCAACCACACCCCCTAATAGAAATATTTATCCCCACCCCTTCTGACTTTCACTTAGATTTAGCATCACTTCCCCCTGCCCGCCCCTCCACCCCACTTATTGAGTGAAGTTAAAGTTAGGGTGACCCCCCTCAGTTTGGGCATATTGAATTACCATTCTGTTGCCCTTTAGTCAAAAAAATAAGGATAACAACATTTCATTACTCCTGCATCCAAGACTTAAGGGAATTTTAACCCCAAACAGCCAAAATTTATCACTTTGGCAAAGCAGGTCTGTCTGCTGATTTCCTTGAAAAGTAGGCATGTCTATACAAATATAGTCTGCTTGTGAGATCCTTTCCCCCAGTTTATCAATAGAAGGCAGGGGACAGCTCATTCACATCACTGGCTTACTGTATAAACAACCAAAACAACCTATAGCATTTGGACTTGATCCTCACAGCTGCCAATAGCTTCCCTTTGCTACAAAAGAGCAGTTTCCCTGGCAGATCTTTGTGTTAGAGGCTGCCTTCTCTTTATACTTCCCTCATTAGCATTGAAATGTAATTATCTTTGTTAATCAAGTTTTAAAGGGTTCCAGATGTCCTCTCTCAATTCACCTGACATGAAAGAGAAACTCTCCCAAGTCTTAGCTTCTCCTGGAGCTCTCTGGTCACGCTATGTAAGTCAATGTTCTTTCCTTTTAAGAGGGAAAGTGAGATGGAAGGCCCAGAGCCTCAAAGGTTTTTAGGCACTTAAATACCTTAGAGGATCTGGGCTAAAGTACCATGCCTTAGATGCCAACTCTCTGGGTTTGTATCTGCCTCTCACATGTGAATAAAACCTCACAACCATTCTACATGTACACATGCACACCTCAAGAGGGTCCATGGTTTCTGTACTCCAGGGAATTTTAGGGGGCAAAAGTCTAATATAGGCACAGCCTTAATGACACACTGACCATTAACTCTCTGACCCTGACGGGTCAGGAAGAAACTCTCACTGGTAGTGCTAATATGTGTCTTTGTCAACATCTTGAATTGGGAGATCCCAGCTCCCAAGATTAATCAGGAATGTGTAAGGGCAGTAAGATTCCCACACACTTTCCAAGCAGCAGGAAAACCACCTGTCTTCAAAAATGGGCAGTGTTTTGAGGAAATAAAACTGAGCTGTCTCTTGACACAATATAAAATGACTTGGCATGCTCTGAATAATTTAGTGTGATGTCATGGCTGTAATTTAAAGAGAGAAACCCTTTTTTTTTCTGATTGGAGTGCCGCTTGTGATCTGTTTCTCATAACACTTTGACCAGAATAGGACAAGGTTAACAAAGCAGTGAAGAGTCTGCAGCATTTAGAAACTGGTTTCAAGCCTAAGTGAATTATTTATCAGTGACTGAGCACATCTCTTCTATTTGCAGGAATATTACACAAATTAAAAAGGGTTCTTGCTTATTTTGGCATCCAAGAAACAAATCTGATTCAGATAAACAAGTAGCAGAGTGCTTTTTTTGAAAGTTATAAATAATGTCTGTAATGAATGTCTACTGGCTGCGTGCCTTGAAGCTATTTTTAAACTTTCCATCCTTTCACATTTCATCTAAAATGCATTATACTGCAATTAACAATACAATACGGTCAACTGCATTAGCCTCCCTTAAATTTCCTGATATCATATCTATATTCATGGGGAAAGGCTAGTACAGGAAAGAGGTATCCTGTTTCATTATTGGGCGCATCATGGTAATATTATGGATAATCCAGAATGGCAGGTTATTTTAATTTTACATTTTCTTTTTAGTCCTGTCTTGGTTTGAACTCAGGGTAGTTTTGAAAAAAATTAGACATTCTAACTTGAGCATGTTTCCTTTCCATGTTAAAATGGTGGACTTAATGTTGGTGAGTATTGTAACCAAGAACCAAGATAATCTTTACCTTCGGCAACTATGGAAAATTGTTTGCCACTGTATGACACTCAGATGCAGTGGCAATTGACCTTTTGAGATCTAAGGAACCTGTGGAATTTATATGGGGTTTCCGTTGACCTGGGGGAAACTCCAAACTTCATTTGGCTCAAGAGCAGAGCAAGAAAGTTCATGGCACTGCTTGTGCATTTTAAAATCCTCTGCCACTGGTAATGAATGATCAAATGAAATAGCCCTCAGCCTTTTTATATCATACAACAACCGAGAGGAATTTTCTCAGACTCCATAACTACTTGGTTCTATAGTAAGATTTCCTCTAGGCAAAGGCCCTGGCTGAGGACAAGTTGTGGAAGACAGCCAGTGCTCTGTTTCCTCTAGAGAACAGGCTCTCTTCTACAGGGATGCTGCTGTTGCATCCTCAGGGGTGATATTATTGCAAATAACAAGAGGAGGAGCCTAGAGGGGAAGCTCCTCCTGGTGTCTGTCCAGAGTCTGCATCTAGTCCACACCTGATAAGGGGTGGGACAATAAAAATAGTCACAGGATATTTGATTTCATTTAAATTCAGATTATGCTGAAGAAGAGAGCAACAAGATACTTTAAAGTATCAAATACATATAAAACAGGTGACAGGTGAGGTGTTATATTCACTGTAGAACCAAGGGAAATCAGTACTAGCTAAACCAAGATCCCAGCATTAGTTAGAGGCTATAGGTGACCACTGGCGCTACCTGTAGGTGATCTGTGTTTCATTCACACAGTGTGAAACTGAATGTAGTTTATGCTGAACACGTGGAATTTTATTAAACAATGTGCACTTCTCTATCCACATGGCTGAGTTGCTTCCAGCCTAACTTTCTATGTTCCCTGTTTCCCTATTCCCTCCAGGGAATATTAGCCTTATGAGTCCATTTCCACTGAACATGATACACTCAGAACTCCTCACATAATACTATAGCTTGATTCTCCTTTCTTACACCACAAGATGTTCAGATGAAGTCAATGGAGTTCCTCCAGTGTAAATGAGAGGAGAGGCGGGCCATATTTTACATATATTAATGAAGATAAGTGAACTACAAACTTTTTGTGGGAATCTCGACATGCTGTTTGCGTGTGCATGGTTTTTAAAAGTTCAAGAGCATTAACAAAGAAATTACCATATGCTTAAATGGATCTGACATTTTCATTTCCCTCATCCCCATCCTAAGACATTGTTTACCACCCAGATCAGGTACTACAGTCAACAGCAGTACAAGTTTCCCCACAGTCCCCACTGACAATGCACCTGAACCCCAAATTAGACAGGCAACCACTGAGCTCAGCCTGGCATGTTAATCTGGAACTCTTGGAACGGGTCAGGCCGACAATGAACTCAATGCCTCAAATCAGATTTTTCAGCCTAGCCTTCCCACAATAACCCCAGATACACAAAATAAATGAAAAATAAACAAAGTCTAGCCACTGATGAGAGGAGGAAAGAAAGAGAGAGAGGGAGAGAGAGGTATGCTTACATAACCACTATATCATTTTGAGAGGAGCTCATATCCCACAGTACTAAAGGACCCAACCAAGATCAGGGACCCATTGTGCTAGGCAGTGTACACACATGCTTAGTAAGAGACAGTCTCTGCATTGAAGATCTTACTGTCTAAAGATGAAAGACAAACAAAAGGTGAGAGGGGAAACAAAGGCACAGGGAGGGGAAATGACTTACCCAAGATCACTCAGATGATCAGTGGCAAAGCCAGAACAGAACCCAACTGTCCTGGCTTCCAGTGCAGTGTCCTGTCTCCACACTGATGAGCAACATATAGGAACCTGGACAGGTCCCTCTCCCATTGAAGCTGTTCCACTATATATAAATAAATATTCATAGAAAAAAGGGGACTGCAACACAGTCACACACCTCCCAGGTGAGTTCCCTTATTGCTGGGCTATAGGTGTTGTGATGTATATGTTGCAATATGCTATAGGCCATATGGGCCTAGTATAAATGCTGTATGCTTGACATGAGTACGTGAGTTGCGTGCTGGCAGCTGAAGCAAGAATTTAAGATTATGAACGGTCAAGAATTGTCTGTGCAAAACAAACTTTGTCATGTCCATAAGAGGAAATGGAATGTCTTGGATTATGGCAGCCTGCCTGGAACTGCTCTTCTGGAGTTGTGGATGAAAGTCTTAGTAAACAGACAAAGAGCTAATGACGCGATGGACTGGTGTATAAAAAAGGTTGTTTGCTATAGCTGAAGTTGGAGTCAGACACTGACCCAGAGTCCTGAAAAAGAAGAGGCATGTAACATGGGGCTCCCCACGCCTTGTGATTGGACTGAATTTCGACTGGCCATCAGGATTTGCTTTGGATCTTCAGACTCTGGTGTAGTATGAAAGGAGGGTGAATGAGGAGTGAGTGCGGTTTATATTGTAATCAAATAAAAATATTTAGAGTATTATATACCAACACTGTGTCCAGTATCTGCGTGCTCCCCCATCCCGTAGGGAGGCCTCTATCGGAGCCTAACATTTGGTGGAGAATGTGGGCAGTGAATTGCCTGAACATTTATATGGATTCAGCTTTTGTAGTACAAGGATTGTTTTATTGGATTGGGACTTGGAAAAGAAGTAATTGGGAAACAGCTGAGGGAAAAAGTCTGGTCCAAAAGGAGGACTGGAAACAAATTTATAATTGGTTAAAAAGGAATCCACGGAAACTGAAGATATGACATAAAGGCCATCAAAAGTGAGAGGGGAGCGAGAAATTCTGGAATGATAACGCTGACACCTTGGCCAAGATAGCAGCAAAAGAGCCTTTGGGAATTGCAGTGGTTACTAGAGCTCAGGCTATAGAGCAGGAGATTAAGCCAGAAGACAAATGGGGAAACTGGAGGGTACAGGGGGATATGCAGTGAACAAAAAGACAGGAGAGGTAAAGTGAGTACCTGAAAAAAACCAAAGGGAAGAAATTATTAATGTCTGCCACTCCATAGCACATCAAGGAACAGAGAATATGCTTTTAAAGGTAAAACAAATTGGAATTTGGCCTAGAGTATGGGAGGATGTAGAAAGTTTTGTTAAAAATTGTATAAAATGCATGGCATACAGCAATAGAACACCTAGTGCGGGGCCATTCTTACATCAGAGAATTGTAGGGCCGTGGAGTAGACAAATGGACTATATTGATAAGTTGCCGAAAACTTCCAGAGGAAATCAGTACTTGCTGATGGTGGTGGATTCTTTTTCTGGATGGGTGGAGGCAGTTCCTACCCA
This sequence comes from Eretmochelys imbricata, assembly GCF_965152235.1. Lineage (NCBI taxonomy): Eukaryota > Metazoa > Chordata > Testudines > Cheloniidae > Eretmochelys > Eretmochelys imbricata. Next base: position 151,300,331 of record NC_135572.1, read on the forward strand.
GAACCATACTTCAGAGACAACGGCTAAGAAACTATGGGAAGTTGTTTTTAGCAGGTATGGAACTCCAAGAGTAATTGCTTTGGATAATGGACCACATTTTGTGGGGGAAGTAGTGAAAAGTTTATTGAAAACTTTAGGAATAAAGCAGCAGTTACACATTCCTTGCCATCCTCAATCATCAGGATCAGTAGAGAGAATGAATCAAATGATTAAGAAGGCTCTACGAAAGGTGGTAGAGGAGACAAGTAAAGATTGAGATGAGAAATTACCATTGGTGTTGGCAGCGATTCGAAGTACTGATCATTTAGGTACAGAGTACCAGCTGTACCCAATTCTCTTTGGAAGGCCTTTGAGACTATGGGGCCCTCTACTGTATCCCACATGATATGAAATTGTGGAACATAGGGGATAAGATAATGTATCTGAGGCTGACACCAAAAGATCATGTCTTGGAATCAAAATGGGTTGGACCATTTTCAATTATGAATAAAATTTCCCCACTGTAGTGCAAATTAACAAGGGGGAAAAGGGGAAATGGGTGCACACATCACAATTAAAGTTATCGCCCCAAAATTAGACAACCTTTTGGTTTGTTATACAGAAATAAAAGGGGAATACCCAGCTGCACTGGAGGATATCCCGAACAGATCCTGGATTGGGAGTGTGGATACGGTGCAACGACATTTGCAGTTGGGCTGCTTATGCTCACTTTGCTTTGCATTATTTGTCTGGTGGAAAGATTGTGTTGTGTGATTTACATTTTAGGAAGAAGAATACCAGAGCTCAAGAGAAGACAGAAGGGTTTAGCAAAGACTTAACAAAAGCACTTGCGGTAGTAGAGTCAGAGGCACAGGACATTATTCTTATGGAATAATGACTATGACCTCAACACAAGAGGGATGCAAAAGTGGAACCAGAAAAGGGGAAAGTTTGCAGGGAATGAAAATTGATTTTAAAGTAAAAGTTCTAACACTCTCAGCAATGATTCGGGAAAAACGGGAAAGTCAATGGCATCCTGAAGGGTGGGGCTATCTATGGCTTCTGGTTTTTATGTTTTGTAAGTTTCTGGGGAAGTTTAGGGATACAAGTATATACACATGGGAGCACCTCTAAAATGGAGGAATGGATTAAAGGGATAAATACGTTCAACTATCCATGGGACACAATGGAGAAAATGGGACCAAACAAAGACAGATGTGAGGGAAAACCTTTGAAGTGAAATTTGAAATATTGTGAGAAAATGGTAAGAATTTAACATGGGAATATTTAAAACCACAGGACTTCAAGAAGCAATGGAGGTATTTTTATATTATAAAAGAGGAGGGCTGGTTGACATTTACATTTAGTTATAATGAAAATAACCCTAATATAAGCATCCTGAATTGCACTTTTTGGAATTTGGGATTTATTGTAACTACCCTGAATGTGATTTATGAAAAAGAATTAGCTAATGTCCATGTGGGATAGAATGAGTCAGCGGCTCTCGAAGTGTGGATGTATAATGCTATGGTAAATTCTTCCATAATGGTGAAATTGAGCTGTTTCAGGAAAATCGATAGGGGAATATACTTTTGGGGATAAGGTAGGTATTTTGTGTTTCTTAATCAAATACCAGTAAATAAAACAGCACCAAGAATTACGGCGATGAACATCCATATAGAAGGGGGAAAGTAATCGAAGCCCCAACTATTGTGGACCAAACAATCTGACTGGAGGGGTCGCAATTAGATGTGAGTGCACAACATTCAGAGTGTACGCCCTACGCCTTGCCTCTGTTACTAGCATGGCAACAACAATGGGGAGATGGAGCTAAAAAGAAGTAAAAGAGGTATAGGAGAATATATTGTGGGTGACGTTGGTGCTGGGATTGGGTTGTTGAATTCGTTTGATATTGAGACAACACGAGGGAAAATGTCAACCTTGGGTGAGATTTTGGGAGCCATACCGACACATGTAATACAAAATTTTGGCATATTATCTGAGCAAGGAATAAGGAATGTAGTGCTCCAGTTGAAACAAATACAAGTCTTGGAAGCATCTTTAAATGCAAGTTTATTGAGTGTGTCAGAAATTAAAAACAAGACTGCATTAGCAATATGAGGTATACAAATTCAAGCTTATGGGATACAGTATATAGAGAGCATAGTCAATATACTGAGGAATGGGCAATGGCCCTTTGAATTGTTCAAAGACTCCCATATATGGAGACAACGAATTATAGGATGAAAGAAACACCTTGGGTTTAATTGGAATCAGACCACTTTAAAAGGGGATTGAAAGGGCAGGATGCTGTTACATAACACTGGAAAAAACAAAAGAGCGGCAATGGCTTGGGTGCTGCCGAAGATTATTAACACAGAATTATGGCAAATAGAAATAAGTGGAACACATTTGATCCAGGAAGAGGGGGGCTATAAATTGGTGGAATTAGTAAAACATTGTGAGGAGTGCGGGCAAAATAAATGTGTGCGCCCAGAGCTAACTTGGTCTTTAGAGGGATGTCATCCAAACCATTCAAGTGGACAATGTATAATACAGTATTTAGCCCCTAATGGCACAAGAGTGTTTGATTTAGGCAATGGGTGCATTTGTGAAAAATATATATTTTGGGGAGATATGACAGAAAAAAGTCCAATTCAGTCATGCAAATGTAATGTAACAGAGGTTATTATTGAAGGAATTGTTTATCGGGGACCCTTATTCTTAAAAAAGGGAAATTGCTTGGGAACCAAAAGATGGGGACTGGTCCTTTGACTTAGGGGTACATTGGGAACAATGGGAGGAATTGGTTGATAAAAGTGAAAAAATAAAGCAATATGCAAAGGAAGTATCTAAATCTACCCAGCTGGGAAAGATAAGTATCTTGTTGCATAGTGGTCAAATATTAAAATTAGGAAAAGAAGGGGAAAATTGACAGTCCACCATTGGTATGATGTCTTTAAGGGATGGTGTCCCAGTGCCACCGCCCTCCTGAATGTAGCATTATATCCTATTTTTATATTGTTCATGTTAATGATTCTATTAATTTTTGTCATGCTGTGTTTGTACTGTCAAATAAGAAAACAACAAGGAGTTTTGGAACAGGAAATATATATAAAGCTGAGCTGCTTCCAAAATTATAAAAGTGATACAGCCTGACAGAGCCAGAAGAGTACCCAGAAGTCACCTACTACAGGACAGGCCCAACAAAGAAAGTAACAGAACACCACTAGCCATCACCTTCAGCCCCTAACTAAAACCCCTCCAGCGCATCATCGAGGATCTACAAACCTATCCTGAAGGACTATCCGTCACTCTCACAGATCTTGGGAGACAGGCCAGGCCTTGCTTACAGACAGCCCCCCAACCTGAAGCAAATACTCACCAGCAACTACACACTACACAACAAAAACACTAACCCAGGAACCTATCCTTGCAACAAAGCCCATTGCCAACTCTGTCCACATCTCTATTCAGGGGACACCATCATAGGACCTAACCACATCAGCCACACTATCAGAGGCTCGTTCACCTGCACATCTACCAAGGTGATATATGCCATCATGTGCCAGCAATGCCCCTCTGCCATGTACATTGGCCAAACCAGACAGTCTCTACGTAAAAGAAATAAATCAGACGTCAAGAATTATAAAATTCAAAAACCAGTCGGAGAGTCGGAGATCTCCCTGGTCATTCCATTACAGACCTAAAAGTGGCAATATTACAACAAAAAAACTTCAAAAACAGACTCCAACAAGAGACTGCTGAATTGGAATTAATTTGCAAACTGGACACCATTAAATTAGACTTGAATAAAGACTGGGAGTGGATGGGTCATTACACACAGTAAAACTATTTCCCCATGCTTATTTCCCCCTCCCGTCCACTACTGTTATTCACACCTTCTTGTCAACTGTTGGAAATGGGCCATCCTGATTATCACTACAAAAGGTTTTTTTCTCCTGCTGATAATAGCTCACCTTCATTGATCACTCTCGTTATAGTGTGTATGGCAACACCCATTGTTTCATGTTCTCTGTATATATATATATATATATATATATATATATATATCTCTTCCTACTGTATTTTCCACTGCATGCATCCGTTGAAGTGGGTTTTAGCCCACGAAAGCTTATGCTCAAATAAATGTGTTAGTCCTAAGGTTCCACAAGTACTCCTCGTTCTTTTTACAATAACCAATGTTATTAATCATGTATCAAAAGGGGGACTGTTGTGATGCATATGTTGTAATACATTATAGGATATATGGGCCTAGTATAAATGCTGTATGCTTGACGTGAGTTGCGTGCTGGCAGCAAGAATTTAAGATTATAAGTGGTCAAGAATTGTCTGTGCAAAACAAATTTTGTCATGTCCATTAGAGGAAATGGAATGTCTTTGATTATGGCGGCCTGTCTGGAACTGCTCTTCTGGAGTTATGGATGGAAGTCTTAGTAAACAGACAAAGAGCTAATGACGTGATGGACTGGTGTATAAAAAAGGTTGTTTGCTATAGCTGAAGTTGGAGTCAGACACTGACCCAGAGTCCTGAAAAAGAAGAGGCGTGTAACATGGGGCTCCCCACGCCTTGTGATCAGACTGAATTTCGACTGGCCATCAGGATTTGCTTTGGATCTTCAGATTCTGGTGTAGTATGAAAGGAGGGTGAATGTGGAGTGAGTGGGGTTTATATTGTAATCAATAAAAATATTTAGAGTATTATATACCAACACTGTGTCCAGTATCTGCGTGCTCCCCCATCCCGTAGGGAGGCCTCTATCAGAGCCTAATATTGGGTCATTCCAACTCTCTCTCTAGCCCAATGCCTGCTTCAACAGTAGAGACTGAGAGCAACCAGCCCTAAAACACCCTGTAGCCCAGTGATTAGAGCACTCTTGTGGAGAAGGGATTTGAATTTGAACCTCCCTAACTTCCACATCAGGCAGAGGTAGAGATTGACCCCGAGTCTCCCACAGCCTGGGTGGATACTCTAACTACTGAGCTAAAAGCTATGGAGGGACAACAGCAGCTCCTGCTGCCGTTTTGTGTGGGTTTAGAAGTTCTCAGAGCATGCATACTGGATTGGGCCTAAACTGCAAGGTATGTGGGGAACACAGGGGCCATGCTAGCTATAGGCAAACTAGGCAGGGGGTCTAGGGTAGAAGATTCTGCCTAGGGCAGCAGGAACAGCCAGACAAAACCTGAGTGGCACTGCGATCCTATGCTCGAGGTTACAACATCACTCACTCAAATTCAGATGGCCATTCCCATTATGATGGAGGGACAGCTGGGCCAAACCTGAATGAGTGGTGCTGTAACCTAGTGCTCTCCCCCCCAATGCCTACCGTAACTGCCAAACCATCAGAAGGCTTGCTGTGCCCCCCCAGTAAGTCCCCCCCAGGTTGAGAACCTGTGTTCAAGAGTGAGGGAGGAAGGCAGCAAATTGTCTTGAGTTGACTCTGAGAAACACCTAATTTGCGAATCCCAGTAGGGCTTAGGCACCAAGCTGTTGGGCAGTGTCAATTTAGGCACTTCAGGGGCTTTACTGGCAGAAACTTAGATGCCTAGGGATTTTAAGTGACAGCTAAGAAGTGGTTTTGTGATGCCAATGACACCTAAATGTTGGACTTAGGTGCCTGAAGTGGTAGTTAGGTGCCTAAATCCCTTTATGAATCTAGCCCTCGTCTCTTCCTCCAGCTCACCAATAGCCAGCACAAAGAGCTCTTTGTCTCTAGAGCCCTAGCCACAGATTTAGAGGAGCAACATCCAAAAGGAATGTCAGAAACCAAAGAGTGTTGTGTGAAAAGAAATAGACTAGTAGCAATGAGACATTTGAACTCCCCAGACATAAACTAGGACACACTGCAGTAAATGCAAGGATAAAATCAATGAATCAATAACTTTGTGGACTATCGCCTAACACAGTATATAGAAAATAGAACTAGAAAGGGAGAGATTATATTATTTACTTTTGGATAATACATGGGGATACAATTCGAGCTGTAGAAGCAGGTATCCATAATTAGGCCAACTTTGTAATTAAAACCACAGTGATCCTTGCTATTGTAAATATGATATGGCTAACTTTTAACACAGCGAGTTTTGCAAGACTTGCTGGATAAATCAAATAAAGTAAATCAATGCAGGCAAAGGGGCCCAGAGAGGAAATCTATATATAATTTATTTTTTATACAAGAGAATTGGGGCACCTCGGTGGAAAGAGAAACATGTCAATTAACCACGATTATCAATGGCTCAGAGGACTACATGGTGGTGGTACAGCATATATCCTTTTTTGTTTTATACATTGCTTCAAAAATAAGCTCTGCACAAAGTATCTTAGAAACTATATTAATTTACGATTGATTTATTAAGTTTTAGAGGCCATAACAGAGCCTAGAAGAAGAATTAAGCACTCGGCAAACAAGGGGGGCCACACAGCAAGAGACATATCCTCTCAAATACCAATTTGCACCTGTGAACTATTTCAACAAGGCTTTTTGACAACACCAGGTGTGCCGTATAAATTGATTTTTCACAAGCTGGTGTGCCAGTTAATCGTTGTTTAGGGTCACGGAAATGCATTGCATTAAATATATCCCCTGGCGTGCCATTTATAAGGATCCCAATTAAGTGGATTCTATTGTATAGCAATCTTCAGACAAGACAACACAAATCATTCTGAGACTCCCATACTAGCATTTGTTTGTTGTGTCTGCTAATTAATACAGTGGGATTTTTAAAATTAGTGTGAATTTCATGTATTTATTTAGATTTAAATAACAAAAAGATTGCCTATACAAGATCTTCAGTCGCCCTGTCATAATTTAATGGTGCAACAAGGTCATAACCCCAGCAGCATTAAGAAACAAACACACAACTGGAACAAATAACTCAATTCAGTGGGCCATCTATAAACAAAAAAAAACCCCTCATTTTCACCCCCCATCATTCTGGGAACGTATCCTCAACCCCCATGAAAAAAACAATTTAAGTAGATGGATTTTGCAGCATGGCTGGAAGGTCTCCAAATTCAAACTATGGGTGAATAAGACCTGCAAAATATAATAAAATGTCAGAAAAGGAGACTATGGAAGGCTCTCTTTAAAAAAATTAGTAAGGCAAAAGGGAAGCTGGGCAAGGACCCAGTTTATTGTGAGTTTGTTATACATTGACTGACTGCTGTCTTTCAAGACTGTTTCATCTGTCTTGTGGCTGAAAGGAAAAAAGGCGAACAAGTACTTTGTTTGCAAACAACTGATGCACGCTGACTGTTTAGAAACACTGTATCATGTAGCATCTGAGTCCTACAGATTAAAATGAACATCTTAAGAATGAATGTTTCTGAAATGTAATTCCTGCCACCGTGAGAGAAGGGAAGATAACTGGCCATTGAAAAAGAGAAACACAACCCTGAAGGAAAACTCTTTCTAGGGCTCGATCCTGTTCCTGATGAAAACAATGAGAGATATGTCATTGCTTCAATGGAAGCAGGAGCCGGCCAGCCTCCAGTGGGAGCTGAGTGCACTACATACCTCCCAGGAAACACTCAGTACATTACAGGATTGAGCCCCAAATATAAGATGCAGACTGGTAAAAAGACACAAAAAATAAACATTGGCTATTACATTGGGGAAGGAGGGTAATGGGGACATATGAAAGGGTACACAAAGGTGCCAGGTAAAGATGTTCACAGGGCCAATTTACAGTAGGGTGACCAGATAGCAACTGTGAAAAAATGGGACGGGGGTGGGGGGGTAATAGGCACCTATATAAGAAAAAGTCCCAAAAAACAGGACTGTCCCTATAAAAATGGGACATCTCGTCACCCTAATTTACAGCAGCTAGCAAAAATCACACTGTATCTATACCTGTTAATGTCCTCTTTAAAAAAAAAAAAGTGTATGCTACATATCTACCAATTTAAATAAATTTACACGGAATACTTTGTGAAATTCTCTCACCCGCAGCTATATGCAATTTTGTTTATGGTTTTTTTTCAGATTGTCCAGACAACCCAAGTCCATTTATCTGAATGTATATTGTTGTTTCACTGTTCTGTAAGGATCTGATCCTTTTTAAAAAGTCCAAAATTCACAATAGAAAACATTGCTAAATGGCCTTAATAAGCAGGTAAACAAGTAAAACCTTCTAGTTAGTCAGCAATTCAAACCTTATATGTTACAGAAAAAGTCTATATGATTAGTGACCAAATATGCTTGTATTCAGTAAATTAAATGAGATTTCCCTGTCCACAATATAATTTTGCCTAAATTTTCTCCTATGAATTGCCAAGCATAACCACTACTCTTTGGCTATTAAATCAATAGCTTCCTGTCCACACATCTATGCTTCCATAAATCTACCTTAGACCAACACCAAGATTTTAAAAAGTAACTGGTCATTTTGGGTACCTTCAATTTTGGATACCCAACTTGAAAAAGCTTGATGGGTTTCATGGAGGGGTACTCAGCACATTCTGAAAATCAGGGCACCTTACAGTGTTTGGTCACCCAAAATTTGAGACACCCAGAACCATAAGTCACTTTTGAAAATCATGGTCTGAGACTTTTCAAGCAAGGATGCCAAAATGTAGGCTTGTAAATCCATATTTAGACACTTGGTAAGTGACCCAAATATCAAAAGTGCTGCTCACACAGTAACTCCTGTTGACTTCAAGACCAAAGAACTCGGGTTTCCCATAGGTATAGCGTGGTCAGTGAAAGAGCGATCATCATCATCTTGGCCAGCTGATGTACCATAATGCTGGCCTGTAAGGACAACTTCTATAGTTGACAGAGAAGCTCATTTTCTCATGGATTTGACTTCTCTGCTGAGACTGCCAGCTGGGGCGCTCTTAGTACCAGTTGTGGCAGTGACTTAGTAACATTAACAACTGTCGACTGGAAACCAGACTGCAGACTCCTAATTCCTTTCACATAAGACACCAAACAGCTATCAGAAGGTAAACGTTTTCATATCATTTCTGACTTTAATCAGGTATGAATGGTTGACCTACAGATGAAAGGCTCCATATTAAGTTAACAAACCTCTGAAATATCCAATTGCCTTACACCTGCATTTCCTTTTACTAAGTAATAATCCTTCACTGTGAGCATTTGCATTTACATTGGGACTTATTTATGATAACCAATTTGTCACAGAAGATTAAGGTTTTTCTGCCAGAAGATGTTCAGGTGGGATGATAGCAGAGATTTTTTTTTTCTTGATAGAAATTTTAAAATGTATTAGGAAAAATGAAACCATATGTTTAAAGAGAGAAAAGCAAAGAGTTAAAATAAGTCAAAAATGATTGGTGCTGTAATTGCACATGCCTTCCTACTGGAGCGGCAGGAAGCTAGACCACTACTATTTGCTAGTCAACAATTATATAAACAGAAGTAAAGCCCACAGAATTCTTGGCAAGTATCATTACAATAGATTAAATATAAATATAATCCATATCATAAATCATGCAGGAGGAAAAGTGGGGTGGGGAAGGGAATTTATAAAGTATTCTTAACATTTTATGAAGTGCTGTAGGCATCAGACTGCAGAGTCCTCACCACCTAGAGGAATAGGGGGGCAGATTTTTCTCTCAGCTCAGTCTCCTTCAAACACACTTGCTGAAGAACAAGAGACTAATTAACCCTATAACACTGACATTTAAAAAATATATATAGTAAATTAAAAGCAAGATGGGAAGGCCAAAATGCAAGTAGTTAGCTGGATTGTTTATAAGGTGCTAGGTGCTATTTTTAAAAAATGCTGAACATGTTACCATAGAATCATAGAAATGTAGGGCTGGAAGGGACCTTGAGAAGTCATCAAGTCCAGCCCCCTGCAGTATGGCAGGACCAAGTAAACCTAGACCATCCCTGACAGGTATTTGTCCAACGTGTTTTTAAAAGCTTCCAATGATGAGCCCTCCACAACCTACTTTGGAAGCCTATTCTAGAGCTTAACTAACTTTATAGTTAGAAAGTTTTTCCTAATATCTAATCTATATCTCCCTTGCTGTACATTAAGTCCATTAATTCTTGTCCTACCTTCAGTGGACAGGGAGAACAATTGATCACCGTTCTCTTTATAACAGCCCTTAACATATTGGAAGACTTATTGGTTCACCCCTCAATCTTCTTTTCTCAAGACTAAACATGCCCCTTTTTTTCCAACCTTGCCTCATAGGTCAGGTTTTCGAAAACTTTGATCATTTTTGTTGCTCTCCTCTGGACGCTTTACAATTTGTCCACACCTTTCCTAAATTTTGGTGGCCAGAACTGGACACAGTGCTCCAGCTGGGGCCATACAAGTGCCAAGTACAGCAGGACAGTTACCTCCTGTATCTTACATGCAACACTCCTGTTAATACACCCCAGAATCATATTAGCCTTTTTTGCAGCTGTATCACATTGATGACTCATATTCAGTTTGTGGGCCACTATAACTCCCCAATCCTTTTCAGCAGTACTGCCAACCAGCCAGTTATTCCCCATTTTCTAGTTGTAAATGTGATTTTTCCTTCCTAGGTGAAGTACTTTGTACTTGTCTTTATTGAATTTCATCTTGTTGAATTCAGACCAATTCTCCAATTTGTCAAGGTCATTTTGTATTTTAAACCTGTCCTCCAAAGTGCTTGTAATCCCTCCCAGCTTGGTGTCATCTGAAAATTTTATAAGCATACTTTCTATGCCATTATCCAAGTCATTAATGAAAATATTGAATTGTACCAGACCCAGGACTGACCCCTGCAGAACCTCTCACTAGATAGGTCCTCCCAACTGGACAGCAAACCATTGATAACTACTCTTTGGGCATGGTTTTTCAACCAGTTGTGCATTCACCTTATAGTAATTTCATCTAGGCGACTTTTCCCTACTTTGCTTATGAGAATGCGCTAGAGAACTGTGTCAAAAGCCTTACTAAAATCAAGATATATCACACCTATTGCTTCCCCCCATCCTATCAAAGAAGGAAATAAAGTTGGTTTGGCATGATTTGTTCTTGACAAATCCATGCTGACTAATCCTTATTATTAAGGCTGCGACTCAGCAACTTTCCGGGACTTCGGTGACTTCTGCAGCGGCACGTGCCGCTGGCCCGGGGACCACATGAGCAGCTCGGGCAGCTCCCAGGCGAGCTGCACCGGCCACTGCTGGAGCAGTCTCAGGCCACTGGGCCCCTCCATCCCTCAGCAGCAGTTGGTCAGGTGTGAGGGGGGCTCAGGGCTGAGGCAGGGGGTTGGGATGCGGGAGGGCTCTGGGACCACCTTAGGGGGGCTCCCTGGAAGTGGTCGGCATGTCCAGCTCCTAGGCAGAGGTGCGGCTAGCCAGCTGTGCTCGCTGCCTCCGCCTGTAGCTACCACCCCCGCAGCTCCTACTGGCCATGGTTCCTGGCCAATGGGCACTGCGGAGTGGGCACTGTGAGCACAGGCAGCGCGCGAAGCCCCCTGGCCGTGCTTCCGCCTAGGGCCGCTGGAACATGCCAGCTACTTCCAGGAGCTACACAGAGCCAGGTAGGGAGCCTACTAGCCCCACCAGCCTCCCTCTCCCCACTCCAGCACCAGCAGGGGTCCCAGGCCACAGGTCACCACCCCCACCCCCCGCAGCACCACCCCCACCCCCCAGGCTGCCTGCCGCTGCCCACCCCCCGGAACCAGTGGGGGTCCTGGGCCCCCCACCCTCCTTCCAGTGCACCCAAGTTTTAGTCAGGGGTATATAGTGCAAGTTATGGACAGGTCATGGGCCATGAATTTTCGTTTACTGCCCGCGACCTGTCCATGACTTTTACTAAAAATACCCCTGACTAAAACTTATTATCCTCCAGGTGCATACAAAATTGATTGTTTAAGAATTTGAAACAATATCTGTCCAGCTACTGAAGTTAGCCTGACTGGTCTATAATTTCTTGGGTTCTCCTTTTCCCCCCTTTTTAAAGATAGGTACTCTGTTTGCCTTTCTGCAGTCTTCTGGGAACTCTCCCATCCTCCAGGAGTTCTCATAGATAATTGCTAATGGCTCTGAGATTGCTTCAGGCCCTGCTGACTTCAATACATTTAATTTATATAAATATTCTTTAACATTTTCTTTCCCTATTTTGGCTTGTATTCCTTCCCCCTAGTTGTTAACATTAATTGTGTTGAGTATCTTGTCATCATTAACCTTTTAGTGAAGACAGAAGCAAAATAGGCATTAAGCACTTCGGCTTTTTTGATGACATCAATTATTAGCTCTCTTTCTCTGCTAAGTAGAGGGCCTGCACTTTCCTATGTCTTTCTAAAAAGAAAAGGAGTACTTGTGGCACCTTAGAGGCTAACCAATTTATTTGAGCATGAGCTTTCAGACTATGTCTTTCTCTTACTCCTAATGCATTTGGAGAACCTCTTCTTATTGCTTTTATGTCCCTTGCCAGGTATAACTCATTTTGTGCCTTAGCCTTTCTGATTTTGTCCCTGCATATTTGGGCTGTTCTTTTTTAATCCTCCTTATCAGTTTGACCATGTTTCCACTTTTTATGGATTCCTTTTTTATTTTCAGGTCATTAAAGAGCTCCTGATGGAGCCATATTGGCCTCTTACTATTCTTCCTACCTTTCCTTGGCATCGGAATAGTTTACAGTTGTGCCTTTAATATTGTTTCCTGTTATATTGTCTCTTGTTATATGTTAGACACTTTTAATAAGGCAATGCAAATAGGAATTCTCACAAAAGACGCTTGCAGGAGATAAAATTGTAAACTATTAGGTTCAGGATTTTACTCCTTGCAGCTAACACATATTCTTTGTTAATTAAAAGCAAATGTTCATGCAAGGAATGTAAATCCTTATACATGAATTCAAGAATACAATTAGAAAAATAACTCAGAGTAAGAAGACTTAGTTGCAGTTTAGTCACAGAGTTCTAAATTAAATTATTTGTAATCCCTTTATTTTGGAATGCTTCAAGAGCTGTCTGGGTATAATAAAATCCTTTGAATTCAAGATACCAGATCCTCAGCCAGGGTAAACTGTTGTAGCATCACTGACTTCAACTGACACTGATTTACATTAGCTGAAGATCTGGCCTGGTTATTCTAGACATACATGTAGATTCCAACTCAGTTTTAAGAAAGTTTGATTCCCTAAAGCCAAATCAGGACAAAGCACAATCCATGTCATTCCAAGTTCCAGCTTGTTACGAGCTTCCTCAGTTCCCTTAACAGCTGCTATAGTGTCAATCTGCCTGTGTTTAGAATCTCCAATTCTAAAATCCTTCCACAGCCCCAGCCTGGATTAGCATGATTATTAAAAACTGTTTACAGAGTGCTGTAAATTAAAGGCAGCCCTTTATAAACATACACAAGTCACGTTCCTTTTACTCGTTATGAATGCTAAAAAGGGATATTCAATTGGATGATTCTCACCGGCTATTCACTCCTTCAGTTCTCTTTCAATGGCCTCTTACAATTTTACTGAGTTTCTGCTGCATTTCTTGTGATACAAACTTTCAAACAGACCAAGAGTTGAAGAACAAGGATAATTTTCGTAAAAAGGACAATTCTGCTCTCTGTACAGTGCTAGGGCTGATTATGGTGAGCAAGGAAAACCCTACCTGTGGATAGTAATTTCTAAACCTAATCTACATCATGGATGGAAAAAATACCCAAACAAGCCTGAGGATCTGTCAGTGGGAAGAGTTTGAGTGAAATTATAAACTGGGGGAAACACTCACACCACCAGAATATGGAGCATTTTGACATAGCTTCATGTGTACTGGACTCCTTGGTTAAAAGCCTTTTGTCCTCATAAAACCCACAAAGCCATCCAAAATGAAAGCAAGGCTACGGTGACAATCTGGGAGACATGCCTGTGTATGTGGGATCCTGTCTTCATGTACCATACCTACTGTTACTGGGATTTAGGGCCCTTATATTCCTACTGTGAAGTGCAAATCTTTTTTTGGTGAGGTTTTGTTGTAGCTGTTTTAAGGATAGCTGTCTGTGCAGCATACAACTGAGTCTGAGCCCATTACTACTAAGTGATACCCACACTGCTCCTCATACACACCCTCATTAGACTTTGCTACTATGTCGGCAATGGTAGCAGCAAAGATATAGCCATATGAAGCCCAATCTTACTTCCACTGGAGCTGATACCAAAAGCCTTCATTTACTTCAAAGGTTGCAGGACTGGAACCAGGATAAAAAACCGGGAAGCACATGGAGTTTATTTTTTATACCTACTGAGTAAACTTGGGCAATTGCTCTGAGTAAAGCCTGGTTCCTTCTTCAGAGTCTGATCTGCTCATTTTAGGGACTAAAATAAGTTTGTACTGTGTTAGCCCTGCAGAGTCAACACAGTGCAGAGAGAAAATTAGCTTCTTTCCTCCTTGTGCATCTTCAACAGATTTATTTTCTAAATTCAACTCAGCTAAACTGCTGGAGATCTATTCTGTCTATTTAGGTGACTATATGGTCTCCATTATTATAGTATCTGAGCACCTAGCAAATAATGTTTTTAGCCTCACAAAGCCCACATCTTCTCCCTGGAAATAGAAAGGTATAGTCTCATCATCCTTGTTGTACGTATGGAGGAAGCTGAGACACAGAAAGGTTAAGCAACTTGCTCACGGACACACAGGAGGTTTCTGGAAGAGGCAGGATTTTCATGTATGTCCCCTAACTTCAAGTCCAGCACCTTAATCACAAGGCCATCTTCTTCTGTCTTTTGAAAGCAGTGGGTGAAATGTTCAAAGCACCTAAGAGAGTTGCAATGGCTGTTGGGAGTCTAATTCTATTAGGCTCTTTTCAAAATCCCACCCAATCGGGGTTCACAAGTGGGTCTAATTTAGCCTTCAGAATCTTTATTGCAAGTGATATTGTGTGAGAAGGAAAGAGCCTCTCTTAACTCTCATATCCCACGGTGAGTGTGCCGGTCTGGCAGCTAGGAAAAAAGCATCATTTTTACTTGTAAACCAGGGGTCGGCAACCTTCAGCACATGGCCCATCAGGGAGCTGCAGCTCCCATTGGTCGGGAACGGCGAACCGCGGCCACTGGGAGCTGCGGGGGGGGCCGTGCCTGTGGACGGTCAACATAAACAAAATGTCTCATGGCCTGCCAGCGGATTATCCTGATGGGCTGCATGCTGAAGGTTATCGACCCCTGTTGTAAACTAAACAATTTTCATCTGAAATCACTAAGACATAGCAAGCATGGAACCTCACAAGGCCATGTTTACAGAGTCATCTTTCAGAGCACAGCCACACACCACACTTTAAGCATTACTTTCAAGTCACAAGACCAACCAAGGAGTCAGGGGTGCTACTGACTGAATTTCAATGTTACAAAACAACAACAAGGTTTCTTAAATCTGAATTTCAATGGGATGAGTGGGCCAGCAGAGAGGCACATCTCCAAACAAATGTATAAAGCTATATCCCTGCTGCTGTAAAAGATATGAGGAAAACTCTTTACTATGTAATAAAAAAAAAAACCATCCCCTAGCTGTTGACTGGTAATGATAAATGTTTTGAATGCTTTACTTCGAATAAATTATCTCAACCACCTGATTCCCACAATAAAGTAATTTTGGATCAGTTTGAAATGTATGCTTGTGGGGGAAGATCGAAATCAGCAAAGTGTGACCACATCTTTAAAAAATGTGTAGGTAGTTCTCATCTTAAAATTATATGGGCTTGCAAAGATTAGATGATGTGCTAGAGTGGTTAGGAGGGGATTGGGAATCCTATCTGCTGTACTTCTTCAACAAGCTCAATTCTCAAGCTGACCTGTTAATAAAGGAAGCCCCTGGACCATGGAGAGAGTTGCTGAGGCATAGCGAGGTGTATTGGCCATGTTCAGCATTAATGCCAATTGTGAATCACCAATTATTCATGACTAGCTGGAAAGGAAAAGGATATTTCTACTGTTAAGTAAGTAGGGGGGTTGTTCATTTGTTGATTGACTCTGCATGACTAAGGGACATTTACTTCTTCCTGTTCAATAATCAGCCAAAGATATAAATTGTTCTTCTGAGCTTACTGATATGAAGCAGCAGACATTTTTCTTAGTAAATATCAAGGAGGCACACTTGAGGAAAATAAATTTTTTAATGTAAGAAAAGGATTTCTTACTGATAAGTCAAGTAAGAGAAAGCTCAAGATTTAGAAGAGGGGGAGAGGAAACTGGACCAAACTGAACAAACTTGAGGGCTGTGGTCTCATTTCTGCAGTACCTGTAGCATCCATAAGTTATGTGTATGGGGTATGTGTGATGCCAGTCAAATAATCCATGTGTGAGCCTGTAATCAGTCCCACTGCATTTATAAAGGCATTTGGCTTCTCCTGCTTGTGACCGGAGGCAAATGAAACATTATAAACCAAAGCAATTTACAACAGTATATTTCAGTTGTGAACTTTACCCAGGAAACAGAACTCCCCTAAAGAGTATGATCTCTGGGTTACCCAATGCTAATAAATCTGCAAGAATCTGGCCATGTACAAAAA
The DNA here is from genome assembly GCF_965152235.1 of Eretmochelys imbricata. Classification (NCBI taxonomy): domain Eukaryota; kingdom Metazoa; phylum Chordata; order Testudines; family Cheloniidae; genus Eretmochelys; species Eretmochelys imbricata. The sequence goes on from NC_135572.1 coordinate 151,316,794, forward strand.
AAGGAATTTGCACCAGAGTTTTATGAAGCCTTATATTCAGCTGTAAGCATGTAAGATAACAGGGAAGCTGTGGGATAAAGATTTGAAATGGAGTGCACAAAACAGGAAAAGCTACAAAACCCTGGTTAATATACATACGATAATCATTAGTAGGCATTGAATCCTTGGGAAGAAAGCAGATGCACAAGTATTTTTACTGTAGATAAATGAAGTGTGGCTGCTGCTGAACGTAAACCACAAAGGGCAACATTTTCTTCTAACTCTGAGTCATGCTTGATGATTTTTCAGCACTTTTGGATGAGAATGAAGTAGAGATATAATGGAAATTAATGTTTCACCTAGTCCACTCAATCTCATTTTCACGATGGGATGAAGTAAAGCATCTTTGTTGTCTGAGAGGCAGTGAGAAAATGCAGACCTAATGATTTTTGGCCTTTGACTGTGTGAGAAAGTTGTAGAAAAAAATCACACAGAAAACCAGTTACCACAACTGGTGATCAAAATAATAAAAAATAATAGCCATTCCCCAGTTTTCTCTGCTGCAGGCTAAGAATTTCTCAATCACTGTACTTCTGTGATAAACTGAAATACCACAGGGAAGAGTAGACATCTAGCATTTTGAGAGAAAGCAGTCTGAAGCCCATAGTGCCACAAAAATCTACAAAGGAAACACTTCCTGGGGGGACAGGGCTCTGGGTGGAAGTGACAAATATGTCATTTCCGGGACCGCCCACACTGGTCCGCGCCCTGCAGCCCACCCGGGCAGTTTAAAAGGGCCCAGGGCTCCCAGCCACTGCCACCGGCCCCCAGGCCCTTTTAAATCACCCGGGCCCCAGAGCAATTGCCCCCACTGTTGGTGGGCCTGTGCTGACCTAAATATTTTTGAGACTCTGGACCTAGGAGCCCTGTTTCTCCGAATCTCCCTATCTGATGCCTGACCGATAGGGAAGAGCCCACCGCGAGAACCAAAGGGGATACCACGCATCACCACAAGGTACCCATTCTCTGGATGACCAGTCACCTGTCACCACAGCAGTTACTGTGAGGAACAGCTGCAGGTAGGGGAGTCATCTAGAAATACCCCTGTAAAGTGCACAGAAAGCATGGCAGGCCAAAGATCACTGAAATGGAGGGGAGAAGACTATAGGATTAATTTGGAAGGGCAGGGGTGGGAATGGGAGGAAAAGGATGCATTTAGGACCTGGGAGTGGGGCAGAAGCAAATGGAACACACAGCATCACTGACTGAGGCAGAACAATTCTGAGGGAGCCCGTAGTAAAATATCGGCAGCACATCTCTAGTTATGGATGCTCTTGGAACTTATGAGATAATGTTAGCGTTTGTTGCAGTTCCCATATCTTGATGTGGACAGAAAGCAGGAGAGAGGAGTTCCTTACTATCTTTTTTGTATATATACTGCAGACTGTTTGTTGCAGGGCTGGTTAACAGAATAGCAAACATCTGTTTACACTGTAATATCTTTGTAAGCACATATTTGCAACAGAAAAAAAAAAAAAAAAACCCTGACACTTCTAAAAACAATAGCTTAACATGCATAGAATATTCCAGAAGACCATTCAACTTTTCTTTTGGTGCACAATTTTTGCCTGTCAGTGTTAGATTGTTCTTAGGATTGTGTCATGTGTGCATTTCAGTGACCCCATTACAATCTTCTTCATGAAAGTTGTCCTAAGAAGCACTTGATAAGCAGCAGCCCTCTATGGCTATGGGGCTAGGCAAACAGTGTGCAGTGATCCTATGAAGTCTGTAGATTTCATTAGACTGCAAACATCTTAGAAACCTACTGAGCATGCTCCAGAATGTTTTTGTAATCATTTATAAAGTATTTTTAGCTCTCCCCATGAGTACTGAGTCTCATGCCAAGTTCCAAACTTCAGGATCTTTTGTAACTATTCAAGAAAAAGCAGGATTCAGAACTTTTTTTTAAGTTTTTTAATCCCCACTCCCCTGTAAATCAAAAGCAACGGAATGTATTTATATTCGAACTTTACCCAAACACACAAAATCACACTCTTGGACAGAGATCAGAATAGAAAATCGAAGGTGAATGCCTCAGTAACAATTTTGAAAACTTCACTATAGCAATTACGAACAGAGTCCTATAATAACAGCACTAGTCTTCAGGAACTTCTGGTGTGGGGTGCCTGGGCCAAAAGCACACAGCACCATATAAAATAGCAAAGAAAGAGAAAGAGAGCAAGACAATTCAGGCAAAAAACAACAACCCCACGACCCTTTTCTCCCCAAAAGTGCCATACATTCTTTATGCCTGTGCAGAACAGACAGGACCTCAGATTTTAAAGAGGCCCACACAGAGTAAACTGCATGGAACTCAAACTTCCTTGCAAGGATGAAGGAATGAGCTGACTGCGTTGGGATTTGGAGCATGCTATAAAAACCTATATAGAATGAAACAGAACCTGTGGTTTCAGAGAGCCTAGGGTATTTAAAAACCTGAGGCTTAAATCACTATGCTGTCCCCCTTTGCTTGCTTTAAATACTGCCAGACAAATAAAAAGGTGTACATGTGTGTTAGAATTATAAGACGTTTGGAGCAGAATATATTTCCACTTCACTTAAATCAGGTAAAGGTTGTCTGCAACCAAGTGGAGTGCAGTCTGTTCACACACACACACACACACCCCTTGAAAGGTCTTTCCCCTTTCTTGCAAGTTGTTTTAATTCACTGTGCACGATCCACTTCTCAGAAAACACTTTATGCTTCTACTTTAAACATCGAAATGGCTATTCAATGTGGGATTGAAAAAAAAAAAAGAATTTACTGAATTCAACAGCCTCAAAGCTATTGAAATGTTTCACACTGGAAATAAGTTTTTCCATGCAGGACTTCTTTTCTGTTATATATAGCTAGATTTAAGTCCTTTAGGAAGAACCTACTGGCTTCTCTTTAAGCAATCTTTATTGAAACAATAATTTAAACTGCTTCCAGGTAGGCTTCAGAAATTACACATGACAAAGGTTTCCTTTAGAAATATGTCAACTTAGAAGTGCTTTGTTATACCTTTTTATAGCCCCCACACTTACACTTTTTTTTAAACAGAAATCCTGTAAGAAATATTCCTTACTTTATGGCAAGCAGCATATAAATAGAAAAAAAATGTGTGAGGGGTGCATATTTCTCTGTTGCTAATCCTTTTACTTATTATCAGATGTTTTTGTAATTAAATAAGCCCTCAACTATGTATTGCACAGAACTAAAACTTCTCACTGAACCCCATTATACTAAGATAAAGTCAGCATTCCATTTTCTCATTCCAGCTTTCTCATTCTGTCGATTCCCAAGCAGCTCATGCTGGTTTCTCTCTTTCCTGTTGATAAGGAAAATAAATAAGAAGCTGAAGAAAAACCAAAACCAAAAACAACCAGTGCAGCAGCATTGATTCTGAAACAAAGCTGGTGTAAAGGAAAAACCCTGTAAAGAGTTTTTTAAATAAGCATTTAGAGCGAGGGTGGGCAAACTTTTTGGCCCAAGGGCCACTTCAGGGTGCAAAACTGTATAGAGGGCTGGGTAGGGAAGGTTGTGCCTCCCCAAACAGCCTAGCCCCTGCTCCCTATGCGCCCTCCCACTTCTCGCCCCCTGACTGCCCCCCCTCAGAATCCCCGACCTATCCAATGCCCCCTGCTCCTTGTCCTCTGACCGCCCCCTCCTGAGACCCGACTCCCGATCAACCCCCCCCGCTCCCTGTCCCCTGACTGCCCCAACCCCTATCCACACCCCCACCCCCAGACAGGCCCCCCAGGACTCCCATGCCTATTGAACCACCCCCTACTCCCTGTCCCCTGACTGTCCCCCCCAGAACCTCTGCCCCATCCAACCACCCCCTGCTCCCCGTCCCCTGACTGCCCCGCCCCCTATCCACACCCCCTCCCCCTGACAGCCCCACTGGGACTCACACGCCTATCCAACACCTCCTGCTCCCTGTTCCATGACTGCCCCAGGACCCCCTGCCCCTTATCCAACCCCCTGCTCCCCACCCCTTTACCATGCAGCTCAGAGAGGCAGGAGCTCGCCGCCCGCGCTGCCCGGGAGGAGCAGCAGGCCAGAGTGCTGGCGGTGCGGCGCGCTGAGGCTGCGGGGGAGGGGGGACAGCAGGGAAGGGGCCGGGGGCTAGCCTCCCAGGCCAGGAGCTCAGGGGCCGGACAGGACGGTCCCACAGGCCGGATGTGGCCGCGGGCCGTAGTTTGCCCACCTCTAATTTAGAGTAATAGAAATGTAGGGCTGGAAGGGGTCTCAAGATGTCATCAAGTCCAGCCCCCTGTGCAGAGGCAGGACCAAGTAAACCTAGACCATCCCTGACAGGTATTTGTCCAACCTTAAAACCCTACAATGATGGGGATTCCACAAGCTTCCTTGAAAGCCATTCCAGTTCTTAACTGGGATGGGGCATGGATCAGCATTCACGTTGCACTCCCCATCACTACCCGGCCCAGGACAGGGAAGCTAATGATCCAGCCAGCAGACCAAATTTAGTGATGAATCCTTGTCATGTGTCACCCGAGGCATGTTGTGCACACTCTAAGAAGTACTTAACTATCCTTATAGAAAGCTTTTCCTAATACCTAATCTCAAGTTCCCTTGCTGAAGATTAAGCTCATTTCCTCTTGTCCTACCTTCAGTGGACATGGAGAACAATTGAACACCGTCTTCTTTCTTTCTAACAAATACTTGCAGTATTTGAAGTCAGTTATCAGGTCTACCGTGAGTTGTCTCAAGACTAAGCATGCCCAGTTTTTTTAAACTTTCCTCATAAATAAACAAAAAGAAAAGGAGTCCTTGTGGCACCTTAGAGACTAACCAATTTATTTGAGCATGAGCTTTCGTGAGCTACTAAATTGGTTAGTCTCTAAGGTGCCACAAGGACTCCTTTTCTTTTTGCGAATACAGACTAACACGGCTGTTACTCTGAAACCTCTCATAAATAAGGTCATCTAAACCTTTTCTCATTTTTTGTTGCTCTCCTTTGGACTCTTTCCAATGTGTCCACATCTTTTTTGAAGTGTGGCGCCCAGACCTGGACACAGTGCTCCAGGTGAGGCCTCATCTTTGCCAAGTAGAGCAGGACTATTACTTCCCCGTGTCTTACCTATGACACTCCTGTTAATACACCCCAGAACACTAGCCTTTTTAGCAACTGCATCAGATTGTTGACCCATATTCAATTTGTGGGCCATTATAATCCCAGAGCCTTTTCAGCAGCACTATCACCTAGCCAGTTATTCCCCATTTTGTAGTTGTACATTTGATTTTTCCCTCAGAAGTGTAGTACTTTGCACTTGTCTTTATTGAATTTCATCTTGTTGAATTCAGACCAATTCTCCAATTAGTCAACGTCATTTTGAATCCTAATCCTGTCCTCCAAAATGCTTTCCTCCCCTCCCATCTTGTTGTCATACACAAATTTTATAAGCATACTTTCCACTCCATTAGCTGAGTCATTAATGAAAATACTTACTAGTACCAGACCCAGGACAGACCCCCGTGGGACCTCACTCGTTAAGTACCCCCAGTTTGACAGCCAACCATTGATAACTGCTCTTTGAGTATAGTCTTTCAACCAATTGTGCACCCACCTTAAAGTAATTTCATCTAGACTGCATTTCCCTAGTTTGCTCATGAAAATGTTATGTGGGACTTAGTCAAAAGTCTTACTAAAATCAAGATCTAACACGTTCAGATCTTCCCCAATCCAGTAGGTCAGTAACCCTGTCAGAGAAGGAAATGAGGTTGGTTTGGTGTGATTTGTTCTTGAAAAATATATGTTGGCTATTATCTCTAGATGCTTACAAATTGATTGTTTAATAATTCACTCTAGTACCTTTACAGGTATTGAAGTTAGGCTGACTGGTCTATAATTTCCCAGGCTCTCTTTATTCCCCATTTTAAAGATAGTACTACATTTGCCCTTCTCCAGTCATCGGGGACTGCACCCGTCCTTCCTGAGTTCTCGAGGATAATCACTAATGGTTCCAAGATTGCTTCAGCTAGTTCCTTAAGTATCCTAAAGTGCATTTCATCAGGCCCTGCCTGCTTAAATATATCTAACTTATCTAATTGAAGATTGAAGGTCTGAAGTAACAGATATCGACCCTGCGTTGCATACGAGAATCTGAGGATTTCCTGGACAAAAGTCAGGATATGCTTCTACGGGCACAAAGCTATAAAGATTTAGAGCAGGTTGCACAGCGGAGCCAAGAGGCCAGTGAAGAAGCTTGGCAACATGTGACCTCCAGAAGAAGAAGGGGGAATGTCCGGGTACCAGCAACGCAGACACAGGTAAGTAACCGTTTTCATGTTCTCTCCACAGGTACCATTGCGGAGAGTGGACCAGATGATACGTCTGGGGGGAGAAAGCAGAAGGAGACTCCGCTGGTTGGAAGGCATGAGATGCGCTGTCCTGAGGTTGGGGGTTCCACGACCACCACTCCCAAGAGAAGGAGGTGGGTGGTGGTGGTAGGGGACTCTCTCCTCAGGGGGACTGAGTCATCTATCTGCCGCCCTGACTGGGAAAACACAGAAGTCTGCTGCTTGCCAGGGACTAAGATTCGAGATGTGACAGAGAGACTGCCGAGACTCATCAAGCCCTCGGATCGCTACTCCTTCCTGCTTCTCCACGTGGGCACCAATGATACTGCCAAGAATGACCTTGAGTGGATCACTGTGGACTACGTGGCTCTGGGAAGAAGGATAAAGGAGTTTGAGGCGCAAGTGGTCTTCTCGTCCATCCTCCCCGTGGAAGGAAAAGGCTGGGGTAGGGACCGTCGAATCATGGAAGTCAACGAATGGCTACGCAGGTGGTGTCGGAGAGAAGGCTTTGGATTCTTTGACCATGGGATGGTGTTCCATGAAGGAGGAGTGCTGGGCAGAGACGGGCTCCACCTAACGAAGAGAGGGAAGAGCATCTTTGTGAGCAGGCTGGCTAACCTAGTGAGGAGGGCTTTAAACTAGGTTCACCAGGGGAAGGAGACCAAAGGCCTGAGGTAAGTGGGCAAGCGGGATACCGGGAGGAAGCACATCCAGCAACGTCTGTGAGGGGAGGGCTGCTGCCTCATACTGAGAATGAGGGGCGATCAGCAGGTTATCTCAAGTGCCTATATACAAATGCACAAAGCCTTGGAAACAAGCAGGGAGAACTGGAGGTCCTGGTGAAGGCAAGGAATTATGACGTGATTGGAATAACAGAGACTTGGTGGGATAACTCACATGACTGGAGTACTGTCATGGATGGTTATAAACTGTTCAGGAAGGACAGGCAGGGCAGAAAAGGTTGGCGAGTAGCACTGTATGTAAGGGAGCAGTATGACTGCTCAGAGCTCTGGTATGAAACTGCAGAAAAACCTGAGTGTCTCTGGATTAAGTTTAGAAGTGTGAGCAACAAGAGTGATGTCGTGGTGGGAGTCTGCTATAGACCACCGGACCAGGGGGATGAGGTGGATGAGGCTTTCTTTCAGCAACTCGCAGAAGCTACTAGATCGCACGCCCTGGTTCTCATGGGCGACTTTAATCATCCTGATATCTGCTGGGAGAGCACTACAGCAGTGCACAGACAATCCAGGAAGTTTTTGGAAAATGTAGGGGATAATTTCCTGGTGCAAGTGCTGGAGGAGCCAACTAGGGGGAGAGCTTTTCTTGACCTGCTGCTCACAAACCGGGAAGAATTAGTAGGGGAAGCAAAAGTGGATGGGAATCTGGGAGGCAGTGACCATGAGTTGGTCGAGTTCAGGATCCTGACACAGGGAAGAAAGGTAAGCAGCAGAATACGGACCCTGGACTTCAGGAAAGCAGACTTCGACTCCCTCAGGTAACTGATGGGTAGGATCCCCTGGGGGAATAACATGAGGGGGAAAGGAGTCCAGGAGAGCTGACTGTATTTCAAAGAATCCCTATTGAGGTTACAGGGACAAACCATCCCAATGTGTCGAAAGAATAGTAAATATGGCAGGCGACCAGCTTGGCTTAACAGTGAAATCCTTGCGGATCTTAAACATAAAAAAGAAACTTACAAGAAGTGGAAGATTGGACAAATGACCAGGGAAGAGTATAAAAATGTTGCTCGGGCATGCAGGAGTGAAATCAGGAAGGCCAAATCACACCTGGAGCTGCAGCTAGCAGGAGATGTTAAGAGTATCAAGAAGGGTTTCTTCAAGTATGTTGGCAATAAGAAGAAAGCCAAGGAAAGTGTGGGCCCCTTACTGAATGAGGGAGGCAACCTAGTGACAGAGGATGTGGAAAAAGCTAATGTACTCAATGCTTTTTTGCCTCTGTCTTCACGAACAAGGTCAGCTCCCAGACTGCTGTGCTGGGCAACACAGTATGGGGAGTAGGTGGCCAGCCCTCTGTGGAGAAAGAAGTGGTTAGGGACTATTTAGAAAAGCTAGACGTGCACAAGTCCATGTGGCCAGATGCGTTGCATCCGAGAGTACTAAAGGAGCTGGCGGCTGTGATTGCAGAGCCATTGGCCATTATCTTTGAAAACTCATGGCGATCGGGGGAAGTACCGGATGACTGGAAAAAGGCTAATGTAGTGCCCATCTTTAAAAAAGGGAAGGAGGAGGATCCTGGGAACTACAGGCCAGCCAGCCTCACCTCAGTCCCTGGAAAAATCATGGAGCAGGTCCTCAAGGAATCAATCCTGAAGCACTTACACGAGAGGAAAGTGATCAGGAACAGTCAGCATGGATTCACCAAGGGAAGGTCATGCCTGACTACTCTAATCGCCTTCTATGATGAGATTACTGGCTCTGTGGATGAAGGGAAGGCAGTGGATGTATTGTTTCTTGACTTTAGCAAAGCTTTTGACACGGTCTCCCACAGTATTCTTGTCAGCAAGTTAAAGAAGTATGGGCTGGATGAATGCACTATAAGGTAGGTAGAAAGTTGGCTAGATTGTCGGGCTCAACGGGTAGTGATCAATGGCTCCATGTCTAGATGGCAACCGGTATCAAGTGGAGTGCCCCAAGGGTCGGTCCTGGAGCCGGTTTTGTTCAATATCTTCATAAATGATCTGGAGGATGGTGTGGATTGCACTTCAGCAAATTTGCGGATGATACTAAACTAGGAGGAGTGGTAGATACGGTGGCAGATAGGGATAAGATACAGAGGGACCTAGACAAATTGGAGGATTGGGCCAAAAGAAATCTGGTGAGGTTCAACAAGGATAAGTGCAGGGTCCTGCACTTAGGACGGAAGAATCCAATGCACCGCTACAGACTAGGGATCGAACGGCTAGGCAGCAGTTCTGCGGAAAAGGACCTAGGGTGACAGTGGATGAGAAGCTGGATATGAGTCAACAGTGTGCCCTTGTTGCCAAGAAGGCCAATGGCATTTTGGGATGTATAAGTAGGGGCATAGCCAGCAGATCGAGGGACATGATCGTTCCCCTCTATTCGACATTGGTGAGGCCTCATCTGGAGTACTGTGTCCAGTTTTGGGCCCCAAACTACAAAAAGGATGTGGAAAAATTGGAGAGAGTCCAGCGAAGGGCAACAAAAATGATTAGGGGTCTAGAACACATGACTTATGAGGAGAGGCTGAGGGAACTGGGATTGTTTAGTCTGCAGAAGAGAAGAATGAAGGGGGATTTGATAGCTGCTTTCAACTACCTGAGAGGTGGTTCCAAAGAGGATGGTTCTAGACTATTCTCAGTGGTAGAAGATGACAGAACGAGGAGTAATGGTCTCAAGTTGCAGTGGGGGAGGTTTAGGTTGGATATTAGGAAAAACTTTTTCACTAGGAGGGTGGTGAAACACTGGAATGCGTTACCTAGGAAGGTGGTAGAATCTCCTTCCTTTGAAGTTTTTAAGGTCAGGCTTGACAAAGCCCTGGCTGGGATGATTTAATTGGGGATTGGTCCAGCTTTAAGCAGGGGGTTGGACTAGATGACCTCCTGAGGTCCCTTCCAACCCTGATATTCTATGATTCTATGATTCTAATATTCTTTAACCTGATATTTTCCTCTTTAATGAAGTACTATGAGATAAAACAGAAATTGGCCTCAACTACAAGAGATGAAGGCAATGGTTCTGATTTTCCCTCCTGCCACAGCTGTACTCGGCACAGGAATTTAGGGTGTTGGGGAAGGTGGGTATTTCATCCCAATCTAAATTAGAGCAGTTTCAGGGCTACTCTAATTTTTCTATTATGAAGATATATACTTACATGGGACACACACTGTGACATTGACAAACTGCCCAACTTGTGTATGACCTATAACATTTTAACAAGAGGCATTGAAATGTAATCAAGACAATCTACTGGTATGCGAATTTCAAAGAGATGTCCTAGACCAGCAATCATTAACCCATTTATTTGTAGTAATATAAATCAAGGGTAGATGTTAAGTGCATTTGTCTGTGTTTACCCATATCTTGTTAGAAATTTAACAATGTGATCTAATTAGCTTGTAGATGCTAAAATCCTGTTCCTGTCTTATAATGCTTCATTACTGTATTCTATTGTCCCAAAGGTCAAAGATGTAAGATTCTACAGGAATTAATAATATTATTTACATTGTCTTCAGCTTAATTATGTATGTTATAATGAACTGCCTTGATTGTTTGAATGGCTAATTGCATTGTGTTAATGAATACAACTAATTTACCTGAATGCATAGGAAATAGCAACACTCTGCACTGTCTATTCTTCACTGGGGAAAGGTCCTGCTGTGACAATTGCTGTCAAGAAGTTTATCAGCTTGTTAGAAGACTATGAAGAAAAGGCCTGATCCTTTTTATCTCAGGTCTGCTTAAACTTTGTCAAGAAAGGTCTCAGGCACGAGACTGAGATCCCCCGGTTTACTCTGGATTTACCCTGGAATTTTCATGGAAAAGCTTGAACAAACATTATACCTAGATTGCCTAGTGGACTAGAACCTTTTACATTGATTCCAGAAAGACTTTTACAAGTCAGCAACCTCACCATCTCAGCTATGAAACTGACCAGAGGACTTTTTACATATCTGTGTGTATATTGATATCTTAACCACTGCAGTGCTCTTCCTTCTTTTTCCTTTTATTATTAAAACCTTCAGTTACTAAAGGATTGGCATCTGCATGATTATTGGGTAAGATTTGAAACTCATTCTGACCTGAGAATCGGTGTCCTGTCCTTTGGGACAGGTGGACCTAACATATGATGAATCTGGTTTTCAAGAACCACTCACTATACTAGACTTGGCTCTCTAGGTGGGGGACAAGAGCTGGCACGCTTAAAGGGGACTGTATTTGGCTTCTTGATAACCAGCGTGGTACTACAGAAGCTATTTTGTTACTGGCTTGGTGAATCTAATTATTGAATAAACCACCAGTTTCGGGATTGTCTGCCCTATTCTTTGCAGTCTGCCCTGAGTAGAGCATCCTCAGTGTGGCCCATCCAGTCAGCCGCTCTCATACACACACACACCCATCATTGTAATATCTGAGGACTTGTCCATTGTATGGCTTTTTGTATCCAGTCTAGCTACACCAGTGCAAACCCCAGTGTAGATGCACTGCACTGATGTAAAATGAGTTTTCGCTGCTGTGACTTATCCCAGTTTAAAATAGTTTAACACTGGTGATGCAGAGACAGAAATTTCTCAGGCATCAGCCCTAGACTGTGGCATGAACTCCAAGAGAAACTAAGACCCATCACAAACTTCGCCACTTTCTGCTCTAAGTGCAAGGTGCATTTCTTTGACTTTGCTTTTTCTACCATAAATATATAGCAACATGTAAATAAAAAATCCAGAACAAGACACTTTACCACACTCTCCTCCCTCTGGGGAGCGGATGAGAACAAACGTGTGACAGATGTTAGTCCCATTGTTTGCTGCAGTACTGAAAGATACACAATACTACAGTGACAAGCACGGCATAAGAACCAATAGAGAATAGAATTGAATCTACACTGGGGGGGTTTGTACTGGTGTAAATGTACCTGATATAGACAAGTCTTAAGTGCATCGAACAGATTAATGTATTCATCCTCACAACACTTAGGGTGTCAGAAAATGCTATTATTCCCTACGCTGAAGACGGGAAAATTAAGGCACAGAGAGATTAAGTGACTCACCCAAGATCAACCTGGCAGTCTGCTGCAGAGCCAAAAGGTGAACCCAAGTATGCTGGGTCCCAGTTCACTTCCTTAAACACACCATCTCTCCACCTGTCCTAAAATACGTTACAGCAGCCGAGATTAGGAGCATTCTATCCCCCTCCTCCTGAGCACATGCCATCTGCTGGGGCTGGGAGGATGGGTGATGTAGAGTCAGCTATGCCATCTCTCTGCCTTTGAGGGAAGGCCCTATGCTGGGGATTTTCCCTGGTGGTGACATTGTGGCTCTTCTGGCCCCTTTTCACTATCAGAGCAGCATAAACTCTGCATTGGCCCTAAAGGAGGAGAGAAAAATGAGTCAAAAAAAAAAAGAAAGAAGCACAGTTATAAAATAGGAAATGGGGAGTGTAATTATTATTAACATTTAGCTGGAGGGGAAAGTTCTTTGTATCTTTATATTAATTTTTGATAACTCATTCACTCATTAAAGGAGATTTAGTTCAATAAAGCTTCATAGGTTTGTCATAAAAACCCCTTGCCCTACCCCATGTCCCCCCACCCAAGAGTGGTATAATTGCCTCATCTGCCTGACACGATACACATTTGTAAAAAGATTGGCACATCTGTATCAGAATGGCCCCCTTAGCAGGTCAAAACATTTGTTGGAGCTATTAGTTGAATATGTAGCACTCCTCTGGGAGATAATGCACCCTCCTGTCAAACCTCAGTGCCCCTTTAATTTCCAGTGGCCACTTTGAAGCCAATTTGTTTTTGAAAATAAGTTTCTGACTATTGTATTTCAGTAAATGTGAAGGAAAATGAGAGGAATGAAATAAGAGAGACAGAAGAAAATAACATTCTACTATATACTCAGTCAGAATTCAGAATTTCAGAATTTCCACATCATGAAACATGTTGTGGGGAAGTACTCCCAAAACATATAGAAATATGTTTTTTGAAGTGGCAAATTTTATTTAAAATAATTCTGAAGGGCATTTTTCATCATCCCTTTGGGGTTGGAAGGATTTCACAACCCATAGGATGGAACCTATGCATATCTTCTGTTTCCATGTTCCCATCTCGCACTCTAGCAGCATATATGTTCTTGTTTCTAGTGTACTATTACTACCTTCCTACTACCCCGCGGTCCCTCTCTTCTAAAATTCAAGGTTCCTAAGGCATCCCAGTCCTCCTCTTTTATTGGTCCAGTTTTCTCTTCTGAATTCTTTTCCCACCACTTCATTTCCCCACCCTCTCATGTGCCCAGATGTAGTTCTCATCCATCCATCCATACTCCATAAAAGATCTGTTGCCTTTCAAATTATTGAGGGCCAGATTATCCACCCCTGTTTTGCTTTGGAGAGCAGTTATTCAGGATATGTCTGCGCTGCATAGTGTACCCAAGCCCATGAACCTGCACTTGCCAAGCTCACCTCCTAACGTCCACGCTGCAGCCGTATGAATGCCTCACCGTCTCGGAGTGAGGTACAGCTCTGGAACAGTTGATGCACCTGATGTGTGCTGTCATAGCTGTGAATACTCCACACAGACTGGAGTTTCTGAAGCAGGGTCACAAGCACAGACTAGTGGGATCTCAGTGTCATGGAGATGTGAGATGACTAGAAGTAGGTCCAGAACTTTTGCATTAGGAAACACACCTTTGTGTAGCTGTGTGAGGAGCATGCACCAACTCCCCCGTGCCAGGAGACACACACGAGGGAGGCCATACCACTCCAGAAGTAGGCTGCTGTGGACATCTGGAAGCTGGCTACCCCAGACTACTACAGACCCCAAGTGAACTGTTTGCGTTATGGAGCCTTGTGATGCAATTAGGACTGTGGTTTACCCAAAAGTGATGGGTAAAACTAATGTGCCCAAAATAACTGCTGGCTTTGTGAGAATAGGCTTCCCAGACTGCACCATGGCTACAATTGCTACACATGTGCCCACAGTTTGCCCTCCACAAGGAGCAAGCAACTATGTCAACTCTTTGGTGGCCCAGGCGTGCATAGCAATGGAGTAGTCTCCTACAAAGGATCCTTTGTAGGATACTACTCCATTGCTATTAGGGATGTAAATGATTAACCGGTTAACTGGTAAGCATTCGGCTTACTGTTAACAGGACCTTAGCCGTTAACCCTGGTGACTGGCTGGCGTGACCCCAGCAGCAGTCGCGCCAGGCCAGGCAGGCTGGAGCAACCCTGGTGGGACTCCAGACCCAGGCGGTGGGCTGGAGTGGCCCCAGCCACACTGCTGGGGCTCCAGCTCTGGCTGGTGGGCTGGAGAGGCCCCGGCTTTGGCCACACTGGCGGAGCTCCGGCTTTGGCCACACGGTGCCAGCGGGTGGGCTGCAGCAGCCCCAGCTGCCAGCTGCAGTGGACTGGCAGGGCCCCAGCCCCAGTGGGAGCCCTGCTGCCCCACGCCGTGCTACTGGCGGAATGAAATCAGTTAACAGCTAACCGATCAAATGATATCATTTTAATCCTTTAACCGGTTAACTTTTTTAACTATGCAGGCCTTGGCCGACCAAAGGGGCAGGTTTGTGGACACCAGTGCAGGCTGTATTGGCAAGATGCATGATGCCATGGTGCTAAGATCTGGCATTTACCTGTTTGGACAAGCAGAGACCTTATTTGCTCCAAATGACATGATCATCAACGGGGTCTCTGTGCCCACTAATGACAGTGGACCCTGCTTACACTGTCCTGCCATGGCTCATGAAACCGTACTCTGAGCTCAAAGAACCTGGCAAAAGAAAGCTTAGTAAAATACTTGGCAGTTGCAGGCTGGTGGCTGAGTGCACATTTGGCAGATTCAAAGCAAGATGGTGTTGCCTTCAAAACTGTTTGGATGCAAGCGTGGGCAACACTGTCCATCTCTTTGTGGCATGCTGCACACTGCACTATGTTTGCAAGGTGAAACAAGCATTTTCACATGGAGTGCACTCAAGTAGATCTCAGCATATCAGTGTGAGAAAGAGGTTGACAAGCTGTAACCTGAATGTTATGGAGATCATAATACATGTTTTCTTTATTTAAGCTGTGCTTTTTAACACACAGTTCAATACTCCCCTCCAGGTCAAAAGGGAAGAATAGTGTAAAAGATTATTCAAAAAGTGAAAAAGTAACACATACTTCAGTTTCATACAGAAAATAGCACTGTATAATCTGGAAATACGGAAAAGAATATTGAATATCGCAGATTAATTTACCATTGAAGTAGTTGGAGTGGTACATTCTGAATGCCAGTACATTGCTTTTTATTTAATAAGTTAAAGGGCTCTGCCATTCAAATGTTACAACATATTACATAAAGGCATTTGGGGCTGAATAGTGCCGAGATGTATACCACAGTCAACCCCACAGGATACTAACGAGGGCAGAACTTGGCTCTATTTTTTATAAACCTGCCCTTATTGTGATATCTAAGTGCCAGACAAATTCATTTAAGTAAACACAGACAAAAACAGCGGCAGAACTTTTCAGTGTTTAAATATTCTACACAGGGCAAAAAGAAGTGCATTTTGTTAGGGTAACTTTTTTTTATTTTAGTTACTTTTTCACATATAACTTCTTGTAAGCTACAAAAGTTGTGAAATGCAAAAATGGTAATAAAACAGCAAACTTAAAACAGCTTAGATAAAAAACTTGTCTTTTCCCCCTAATAATGACCATTAAAAATGAACCACATTTTGACGGATTCATTCAACAAACATACCATACACTTTCCAAAAATAAACAGAGAACAACATTAGAGAAACTAATACCCTCAACAGCATGAAGTATTTAGTTGATTGATTTGTAAAGACAAATGAAATCTCTAGGCACAGTTTTAGGCATTATAGAGGACACACAGGCAACAGGTTAGTGTGCACTGTTCTGTACAAAAATACAGTCTGAATAAATTACATTGCTAGCCATAAGATTAGACTTCACTTACCAGTTAGTTCATTGCATGTTTAATAATATACAGTTACATGCTAATCCATATATCATTCATATTTCAAACACATAGGTCTCTATATTTATGTCTTTAAAATTTACATGTTGAACTTACAAAAGCTAAATGTAGTTGTGCAAGAAATTCAAAAGAGTGGGTTGGTACTTGTTGCACCAGATAGTATACTTTAAGCTTAAAAAATAAAAATAATTCGCCCTGCTTGCAAGTTCACTATATATATCTGGAAGAGAAACAATGGGTTTGTGGTTGAAAAATTACCTTGCTAGTGAGAGAAAGCCAAATATAACTGAAATGATGAAGGCATGACATAAGAATAATATATAAAAATGATAAGTCTATTGTAAATACACTCCAACACAGGAGTGTTTTATTCTATGGGTAGAAAAAATATTTCAGCTTTACATTGTATTTACTTTTAGTTTGGTGCCAAAACATTCAATATTTGGCAATCTTGGCCATGGTAGGGGAAAAAGCAGCAGCATAAGCTAAAATTAGGTGCCTAATTCCATGCTTAGGCCCCTAAATAAAAAGGACCTGATTCTGAGAAGTTTCCCCACACACAAATCCAACTAGTTTCATAGAGTTTAAGGCCAGAAGGGACCATTAGATCAGCTAGACTGATCAATATAACACAGGCCATTAAATTTCACTCAGATGCCTTTGAGTTAGAACAAAACATTTCAGTCCTCAGGAAACTAAACTTTGTCCCACATGCAGAGAACAGAAGAGACCAAGATGCCACTAATGCCCACGGCCGCTGCAATGGCAGGGAACTGATTATGTGCTGATCACTTGTAGATCCCATTATCTTCAATGGAAGTTGTAGGTATTCAGAACCTCTGAAAATCAAGCCCCCCCGATTTTTGATGCCTAAATATGGATACAGGATCCTAACTTTAGGCCCTCAAGTTTGAAAATTTTTGCCTAAAGGCCTTTTGTGTTATGAATTGTGTTTTCTCCAGTATATGTGCAACTTATGTGTATATGCAATAGCCCACTGAATATCTTCTCTCTAGCTACACAGAAAGAGAAAGGGAGTTTATTAAGATTAGTAGATATGACATAGGTCGAGCATTGTACGGCTTCCTCTCCTTGTACGAAGCAAAATGCTGTGTAACGGTCAGCACCAAAGCACCACTCCCCTAAAAAGGAACAGAGATCCACTCACAGTAGGCTTCTTAAAATTAGCCTAATTCCCATTCCATCACACAATGTTCCTAATGCAGCTAAATAAGAGCAGCGTTACGCTGCAGTCCAGAAAGATTTGCAGTTAACTACATGCCAGGCCTCGGCTTTAAGTCACGCAGGAAAAAATGCAGAGTTCCAAAGATTCTCAGCTGCCTGCAAGAAAGTGAAAGGTGCTCTCCTCCTTTCCCTCATGCCCTTTTGCCCTCGCTCTTCAGCAGGATGCACAAAAACATTTAAGTGAAGCTATCATTTTGCTCTGTCATCCTAGTCTAGCTAATCATCACTGATCCAGGGAAAAGTGCTGATGTGGACTATTCTCCTGTGATATTACACATTCTCTCCCAGAGAGGCCTATGTTGGCTAAGAACTGGGTCTTGTTTGACAGAAATACTTTTAAGAACAACAGGCTACAAGCAGGTTTACGCTTCTTCTATACCTATTGCTGAATTGCCTCTCTCTGTAAACTGTGGCGAGTACATTTAATACTATAGGATGTGGTCCTAACGTTAAGTAATTCTGCAATCCTTTTGCAGAACCAGCAATACATCAACAATACGAAAGCATTTTTACAGCTTCAAAGTCCCTGTTCTTACAGAGGCCCAACTAGGATATATTTTAAATTTCTCAATTAACAAAAATAATTATTTCTAAAGTTGTATATTAGAGTTGTATAAAAATATGTTCACAATTAATTCAAAGTACCCAAATAAGCAAATATTAAACAAAAATAAAAGTTATGCTGTGTAAGTCAATTTAAAAATTCCACCCTAGTTTAATTTGGGTCTCATTTCATTTGTATAGCCTCTGGAAGTTTTAAGTGGGAAACATTCAGCAAGTAGTAAATAGACGCATGTCAATCAACCTTTACACTCAGAGAAAAACAAATATTTGAAAAGGTGTACTTGTGGCACCTTAGAGACTAACAAATTTATTGGAGCATAAACTTTCAGGACCTACAGCTCACTTCATCAGATGCATGCAGTGGAAAATATAGTGGGGAGATTTTATAAACACAGAGAGCATGAAACAATGGGTGTTACCATATACACTGTATCGAGAGTGATCAGGTAAGGTGAGCTATTACCAGCAGGAGAGAAAAAAAACACACCTTTTGTAGTGATAATTATTTTTCCCCCCTACTGTTCCTCACACGTTCCTGTCAACTGCTGGAAATGGCCCACCTTGATTATCACTGCAAAAGGTTTGTTTGGTTTTTTTTTCTCTCCTGCTGGTAATAGCTCACCTTACCTGATCACTCTCGTTACAGTGTATATGGTAACACCCATTGTTTCATGTTGTTACATTGTTTCATGTTCTCTGTGTATATAAATCTCTCCACTGTATTTTCCACTGAATGCATCCGATGAAGTGGGCTGTAGCTCACGAAAGCTTATGCTCAAATAAATTTGTTAGTCTCTAAGGTGCCACAAGTACTCCTGTTCTTTTTGGGGATACAGACTAACACGGCTGCTACTCTGAAACAAATATTTGAGTACATACTGTACTGATAACATTTTTATACTGTACGTAACTGGATCTCAGCTACATTCTTTCAATTAGAGACAGAAACTAACTGGATTTTTAGAAAGTGGTAGTCTCTCTCCATTAAACAGCTTTTTTTAAAAAAAATAAATACTTGTAATAAGTATCAAGCAACTAGCTATTTTAGATTTAATTTCACCTCAAATGTATATGACCTTTTAGATATTTCCCATCAAAACAGAGCATAAGGGCATACAGAGAAAGCAACCAATTTTAAGATGTTTATTTTGCATTACTGACCCAAAATGGAGATAGCGATCCAAGACTCTTAAGAAGGCATACAAAGTTAGTGCTTTAACCACTGCACCACAGCAAATATTACCATTTTGAGATGTAATGTGTTTCTTCCTCTGCATATGTTTATATATGTTTACATATATATATATATATATATATACACACACATACTCATTTATACTAACAAATGCCTTCTATAAAAATAGTTGGACTTGTTATTTATGCATTTCTACTGCACAGTTTGGAAATTAAAAGGGCATGAAGACAAATGCAGCTCATACCTGCATTTTATTTGCCACAGGGAAATTTGAGGCCCCCGTTACCCCTCGTCCCACCCCACAATACTCAGAGCTGAGACAACTTCCAGCCACATAATTAGAAGCACGTGTCTCCAGGTTTTGACTTCCCTTCAGGGATCTGCCACAGTTGGCAGGGAAGATGTGGCTTGCTAATGCATAAACTCCCGGGTTTTTTTTCAGCAAACTGTCCAATGCAGACATTATGAAATTCATTTATCATTTACATTCACTGCCCCCAACACATGGTCATTTGCAACTAATTTCTCAACAGCTTTTTCTAGCAAGTGACCAGGGCCCAACAGCACTTATTGATATAAGATGGCACCACCTGCTTATCATGACATATGAATCCTCCATGATATAAGGAAACTTCTAAATGGAGCTTATGCCAGCTGCTCCCCTGCAGGCGATGGCAGATGCAGGCACTGCATTTTCACTCCAGCAACGTCCCTCACAATGATCGCTGTCATGTAGATCCTTCGCTTGTTGTCAAGAAAAATGACATTAACGTATCAGCAGCTTGCAACGTTTGCCTGTGTAAGATCAGTAATCTTAATTTTTGCAGTTCTCTTAAATGGATGTAAAAGCTAGTTATAGTGTTTGCGGCCAAAAGGCAAAGGCTATTAAATCAACAGAGCGACTGCTTAATGCTCCACAAGTATTCTAAAAAACAGCGAGTTAGAAAAGATGGAGTAACCCTTCTGTTATTCCATTTTTTTCCCCCAAACTAAAGTGGCACTAGTAGTAGTCTTCATAGATCTTAGGGTTCAGGCAATAAAGGAGGGCACCCCCAAACGAAAATATAGTTGCACCCCAAGCCAGGCCATAGCCCCAGTTGAACTCATGGTATATTTTCAAGTTGACTGTCTCGATGAACTTGACTGGATAAAGGACTAGGCTGCACGCCTGAAGAACAACTGAAAGAGAAATTAACCAAAAGTCAGAAGAGGGTTTTACTCATTTACATAAAAACACAAACATTATGTTACCAACACTCACATTAAAAATGCCTTTGGTTACATGAACCTATTTGAGTTAGCAGCGAAAGAAATAGCAGCCTATCAACACAGAGAGCAATTACATGAATTGGAAGAAATTTGGATCCTGCTTCTTGATACATTTGGGTAAAGAATGTTGAGATAGCTCAAATAATGCTAGACTTCCATTCCACCTCACCTCTCCACTTTTCCCCTCTCTCTGTCCGTCCTCCAATCTCCTCCTTCCTTTTTTAAAAAAACTGTTAACCCCCCCCCCCGACACACTCCAACATGTTATTTCTGTCTAATACCATCTGATTTTGTATTGTTTAGTCTTGCAGCTTTAACAAGTTGTTAAGTTGCATAACTGCATAATTTAATTGGCTAAATGTAGGGTACTTGGTAATATACACAAGCAAGTCATTTACCTTTTTGTATTTTTTAAAAAGTAATTATAAAAATACCTTTGGTCCAATTTTTATTTGTATATTTTGCTCTGCTTGTACATAAAAATAAACTGACACAAACTTTATTTAATCCATAGAGAGTATAGCAACTCCAATATATTCCCCAGGAGATGAACAAATGTTATTGCTATTGGATAATGATATGATTCTATTTGTTCCCTGGAGATTTGAAGTAACACCAATCTCTTTTCAATTTCCTTTTCTCTACCTTTTTAAGTCTGGAGTTTGCATTTTCTCTGTAATAAAACTAAAGTGACTAATCAAATGGATACTATAAATAGAACACATCGAAGATGAGGAGGAATAAAGGAACCTGAAGAAATACAGTTCACACTCAACCAATTTATTCTAAACGACGAGCAGTATGTGATATTAATATGTCCAATTACAATATAATTCTTATGGAATTATATATTATGTAGACATCACCTATTAAAATCAGGATTAATAATAGATTATATGGATTACCAAAGGAATTCATAAAGCTTTGTCACCTATTGTGAAGTCATAAAACTCTAATATGTGGAAAAATATTTGCTGCATACAGTAAATACAGAGAGGAAAAATATGTCTGGCTCTGGCTCAAAACTGATGAAACAGAGCAAATTCTAGGAAGCGAGATGCTTAAAAATCATTATTTTCTATGATACTGTCCCTGAGAGAGTCAGAAGATTTCATACAGCAAGAGGAATATGCTCCAAACACATTTGCAATGGAATTCAATAAACCTGGTTAACTATTGTGTTGTATCCTGACCAAATGGAATATGCTTACAGTGAGAGTGCATTGTGTGTGCATGCATGGATGAAGAACCTAATTTTCTGTTTGGAGAGCTCAGTTTTATAATGGTCCATCCTTCCCTAATGCAGGTACATAACTACCATTAGCATAATTGAGACAAACAGTTATTGGGTTCAATACAAGGATAAATGGGTGAAATGTAATGGCCTATATTATGCAGGAGGTGAGACCAGATGATCTAATGGTCCCTTCTGACCTTAAACTCTATGAACTGCATGTGCACAAGAGGAGAAAAGACACCAGAGCAATGTGATTTCCAGCCTTTTCTCATTCTAAATACACAATGTGCCCCTGATCTCATGAACATTTAAGCAGATGATTAACTTTGCGCACAGGAGCAGCCCCATGATTTCAGTGGGACTATTCACAACCACAATGATAAGCACATGCTTAAGTAATTGCAGCATTGGGGCATATATCGTTGAAAGCACAGAGCTATCTGATATAACACCACATTTTTTTAAACAAAGAAATGTATTAAATGTAATAAAAATAAGAACGCTATTTAGAGATAATCCTCTATGAGCCCAGTGCCAGATTAAAATTACACTAAAAAATGACTATTCTGAATTCCAGAATTCTGTCTGAACTTACATTGCAAAATTATAGTAAAATGAAATACATCTTAATTGTATTATCCTTGTGTTTAAACATTTATTGCACAAAAAATCATTTTCATTTTGCTTTTTAGATCCTCCCTGTGCGCTCTTTTCCTCTTTTAAGTAAATGGCTTTAGTGCTACCAAAAGATGCCAATTTGACTGCACTAGAGACTAAAGCCCTCGATTTACTGGCAGAACAGGAAGTGCAACAACAATAGCGCAAAATTGTCCTGCCAATGAATCTCAACCCAACACTGTCTCATAGACTTTAAGGCCAGAAGGGACCATCATGATCATCTAGTCTGACCTCCTGCACATTGCAGGCCACAGAATCTCACCAACCCACTCCTGTAATAAACCTATAACTTCTGGCTGAGTTATTCAAGTCCTTAAATCCCACCCACTCCTGCGATAAACCTATAACCTCTGGCTGAGTTATTCAAGTCCTTAAATCATGATTTTAAAGATGTCAAGTTACAAAGAATCGATCATTTACTCTAGTTCAAACTAGCAAATGACGCATGCCCCATGCTGAAAGAAGGTGATGAAAAAATCCCCAGGGTCTCTGCCAATCAGATCTGGGGAAAAATTCCTTCCTAACCCCATATACGGTGATCAGTTAGACCCTGCGCATGTCAGCAAGACCCACCAGCCAGACACCTGGGAAAGAATTCTCTGTAGTAACGCAGAGCCCTCATCATCTAATGTCCCATCTCCAACCACTGGAAATATTTGTTACTAGCAGTAACAGTTGGGCGACATGCCATGGTAGGCAATCTCATCATACCATCCCCTCCATAAACTTATCAAGCTTAGTCTTGAAGCCAGTTAGGTTTTTTTTTTGCTCCCATTGCTCTCCTTGGAAGGCTGTTCCAGAACTTCACTCCTCTGATGGTTAGAAACCTTCACCTAATTTCAAGCCTAAAACTTGTTGATGGCCAGTTTATATCCATTTGTTTTTCTGTCAACATTGGTGCTTAACTTAAATAACTCCTCTTCCTCTGTGATATTTACAGAGAGCAATCATATCTCCCCTCAGCCTTTGTTAGGTTAGGCTAAACAAGGCAAGTTCCTCAAGCCTTCTCTCATAAGGTAGGTTTTCCATTCCTCTGATCATCCTTGTAACCCGTCTCTGCACCTATTCCAGTTTGAATTCATCTTTCTTAAACATGGGAGATCAGAACTGTACATAGTATTCCAGATGAGGTCTCACCAGTGCCTTTTATAACGGTACTAACACTTCCCTGTCTCTACTGGAAATACCTCACCTGATGCATCCTAGGACTGCATTAGCTTTTTTCACAGCCACATCACATTGGTGACTCATAGTCATTTTGTGGTCAACCACTACACCCAGGTCTTTCACCTCCTTTGTCGCTTCCAACTGACAAATCACCAGATTATAGCAAAAATTTTTGTTCTTAGTCCTGAAATATGTGACCTTGCAATTTACACTATTAAATTTCATCCCATTTCTATTACTCCAATTTATAAGGTTATGCAGATCATCTTGATAGATATTCTGGTCCTCCTCTGTATTGGCTATACCTCCCAACTTTGTGTCATTCTCAAATTTTATTAGCGCACTCCTCCACTTCTTGTGCCAAGGTCATGAATGAAAATATTAAATAAGATTGGTCCCAAGAGCAATCCCTGAGCAACTCTACTAGTAACCTCCCTTCAGCCTGAGAGTTCACCTTTCAGTCTGACGCGTTATAGTCTCCCCTTTAACCAGTTCCTTATCCACCTTTCAGTTTTCATACTGATCTCCATCTTCTCCAATTTAACTAGTAATTTACCACAGGAACTGTAACAAATGCCTTACTGAAATCCAGGTAGATTAGACCTACTGCATGTCCTTTGCTTAAAAAAAATCAGTTATCTTTTCAAAGAAAGATGAGGTGGGCCTGGCATGATCTACCATTTGTAAAACCATGCTGTATTTTATCCCAGTTACTGTTCACCTCTGTGTTCTTAACTACTTTGTCTTTCAAAATTTGTTCCAAAACCTTGCATACAACTGAGGTCAAACTAACAGGCCTGTAGTTTCCTGGATCACTTTTTTCCCCTTTCTTAAAAATAAGAAGTATATTAGCAATTCTCCATTTACAGATTCATTAAAAATCCTTGCTATTGGGCTTGCAATTTCATGTGCCAGTTCCTTTAATAATCTTGGATGGAAATTATCTGGGGCCTCCACTTTGATTCCATGAAGCTGTGTGAGTTTGACTTCCACCTCGTATGTGGAAATTTCTACCTCCATATCTTCATTTCTATTAGCCACCCTGTCACTACCACTAAACTCCTCATTACCCATATTAAAAAGTAGGATAAAGTATTAGTTGAGGTGCTGGGCCATGCCTAGATTATCTTTAATTTCCACCCCATCCTCAGTGCTTAGTGATCCCACTTCTTTCCTTGTTTTCTTTTTATTTATATGGCTACAGAATCTTTTACTATGGTTTTCATTTCCTTAGCTAGGTCCAAGTCTGCTTGGTTTTTGGCAGTTCTCACTTTTTCCCTACATCTTCTGATTTCCAAGAGGGAGCTTTCCTTGCTGATCCTTCCCACCTTCCATTCCTTGTAAGCTTTCTGCTTTCTCAATCACCTGTTTGAGATGCTTGCTCATCCAGTTTGGTCTGCAACCCTTCGCTGTGAACTTTTCCCCCCTGCTTGGGATGCAGTTTTCAGATAGTTTCTGCAACTTTGACTTAAAGTAATTCTAAGCCTCCTCCACATTCAGATCCTTGACTTCTTTGGTCCAGTCCACTTCCCTAACTAATTCCCTTAATTTTTTTAAGTTAGCTCTTTTGAAATCAAGGACCTTTGTTGCAGATCTATTTTTGTTTATCCTGCCATTTAGTTTAAACTGAATTAGCTCATGATCACTCAAACCAAGGCTGTCCTCTACAATTAGTTCTTCTATGAGGTCCTTACTACTCACCAATACCAAATTTAAAATAGCATCACCTTTTGTTGGTTTGGGGACTATTTGGTGATGAAATCTGTCAGTCATCACATTTCAGGAATTTCTGGGCCCTAACATTATTAGTAGCACTTGTCCTCCAATCTAGATTTGGAAAATTAAAACCTCCCATAATCTTACAATTCCCAGTAGTATTTATTTCATTAAAATATTAAAGAGGTCTCTATTCATATCCAAAACGGATCCCAGTACAGACCCCAAGTACTAACCCAGTGGAGCCTCTGTTGCCTTTCTTCCCCCAAAGTGATTCTGACCCAGAAAGACTGTTTTATCCATTCTATCACTTAATTTCTTTAGAGTCTACCTTGTCATTAATATCCAATGCTACTGCACCACTTTTACCTTTATTTCTGTCTTTTCTGAACAGCACATATCCTTCAATACCTGTATTCCAGTCATGACTAGTGTTCCACCATGTTTCTGTTATCCCTATATTTGGTTTCTCTTCTGTGCCAGAAGTTCTACTTCCTCAGTTTTGTTACCGAGGCTCCTTGCATTGGCCTACAGATATCTTAGTTGTTTCTGCTGGGCTTCACCCAGATTGTTCACCTGATTAGGTATGGTCATTCTACTGCCAGTATCACCTACCTGATTGTTAGTGTCATTGGTACTGGCACTTTCTTTTCTCTTGACGTCCATTCTCCTACCCTATTGTTCCTTTCTCCACTGCTTTCTCCTCTCTTACTTGATTGTCCTCCCACTCAATGTTAGAATCACGTGTGGAGACTGCATTAACATCTCCCAGCCATCTCCCATGAATTCCTAGTTTAAAGCTTTTAGCCAGTTGTGCCAACCTCCATCCCAGAAATCTATTTCCCTCCCTACTCAGGTGGAGTCCATCTCAGAAGAACTGTCCTCTGTCCATGAATGCCTCTCAGTGATCAAACATCCCAAAGCCCTCCTTATAGAACCACTGCATGTGCCATCTGTTGATTATCATAATCTTTTCTCTCCTTCATTCTCTTCCTCTAGGGACAGGTAGAATCCCACTGAATATCACCTGAGTCTCTATTTTTAATGGATCTTCCCCATCCTGGCATACTCTCCCTTGATGCATTCCAGCGAGAATCCAGTTGTGTCATTTGTTCTCACATGAAGGACAATCGGTGGATTATTTCCTGCTCCCATATCTTAGCTCCCAGCAAACAGCACACCTTTCTGTTTTCCAGATCAGCTCCGGTAACAGGTCCCTCTGTCCTTCTTAGTAGGATGTCCCCAATCACATAGACCTGCCTCTTCCTGATGGTTGCAATTCTCTGGTCTTCCTCCTTCCATTCCTTCTGGCTGCAAGTCTTCGTATCTTTTGTTCCCTCTTGCAGTCTTCTGCAAGTCATCCTCTAGCCTCCTGGGGCTCCGAACTCTGGCTATCTCTATCAACTTTTCCTCTCTTCTTGTAGAACTAGCTGCTCTTTTCTTCCTTGCCCTCCCACAGTCTGTTACTGCCTGCTGTGCCCCTTCATTTTCCAATTCAGCAAACCTGTTCCTGAGCTCTATTTCTCCTTCAGTAGCCAGTCTTTTCCTCTGGCTAGTTCTTGTAATCACATGCTTCCACTAGCCACTTTCCTTATCCAGCAATCTACTCTCAGTTCTCCAGCCCAGCTTGCATCTGCCAGTCCTGAGTTTTCCCTTCAGCCTACTCTCGTCTTCCAGCTATCATCAGCTTAAATCCCCTTCAAAACTCAATCATATTTTCTACCTGAAAATCCAAACCTCAGCACTTCGCTACCATCAGCTCTATCAGGCAGCTCATCATACAAACAAAGCACTGTCCAGGTACCGCTCCAGGATAACATGCATGCCACAGCTTCCATGGTCATCTTCATTATCTCTTCCATTCCTTGAGTCACTACCACTGCTGCTTCTGTAGCTGTGATAGGCTTCCCTCTTAAGCTCCTGTCAAGGAACCACCCGTTCCCCCACACACACACACCCCACCACAACCACGCAGTCCCTCCCCCAAACTCCCCTTACAACTCCCACTCAAACTCCCATTTTCAGCTCTGTTTGCTGGCGTCTGTGCTACTGCTCCTGTCTTGCCAATGCATCTCAGATCCGACAGAGACCAAAAAGTAAGAGGGGTTTTCTTGGCCAGTCAGTCTTTGGCCTCTCTCTCTCTCTCTCTCTCTTTGGCCACCGTAGATACAGATTTCTGTGACATGGATGCCCATCCACTAAGGGATTGTTCTGGGGCCACCAGCTATCAACAGTAAAAATCTTCTGTTTAGGGTGATCACTTTTTCAAAAGACGAAAGTGGAACACATGCAGGAGCCCCACCCCCTCTCTGACCCTGCCCCCTGCTCCTCTTCTTCCCCGAGGCCCTGCCCCTGGCTATGCCAGAAGCCGGAAGGGACGGGGGCTGGGAGGCCCAACAGTATCCCCCAGCCCATATCCTCCCCCACCCCCGGGCGCTGCCCAGGGTATGCCTAACAGGGCAGGTGGAGGGTCCAAGGCTACCCACAGTGGCCCGGGCTCCCTGGGCAGCTCTTACGACTGCCTGGCTCCGGCTTTTGGCCTGGCAAGGAGGAGCTAAGGCCCACCTCTGTTCTCCTACATTAGGAGGAGGCTGACACTGCCCCTGAGCACAGAGCAGCACCGCAGGGAATTGGGGACAAATGCTGTCCCAGAGTCATTCAGCCTAGGACTGGGTCTTGAACTCTACATTTCAGGACTGTCCCGCCCAATTCAAGACAGGTAATCACCCTATTTCTGTTGCTCCCAAACCACTGGAACATTGTACAAACAGAACAGTCCATGCATATAGATCCAATTGCTGGATCCAGTCCTTAATTGAAAGCACAGAAGAAAATAAAAGAACCACACTATTCCTTGAACCAACTGGTCTCTCAACATTTAGGACTTGATTGTGATACTGCTACTCACACTGAGTTATTACCACCTACTCTATACTGAAGGCAATGAGAGCATGAGTGAAGTATGGTACTCCACAGCATGAGCAGAATTATCACAGTCATGCCCTTAGCTTTTAAAAGAAAACTATTTCTCACTCTTCTCAAGTTTGCTATTCTAATCTCTCACTTGTTTAATTCACCGACTTCATTAAGTTGCCTTGATTAGTTCTTCAGGAGTTAAACATCTGGCTCCATGGCTACAACTGTAAAAATAGCAGCTTAAAGGTAGGTTTGTAAATCCATATTCAGACCGTGAAACAAGTGACCTAATTTGGAGAAGGGCTGAGCATCCAGCATCTCCCTCTGACTTTGGTTGTCACTAGCTGTGTTTCCAGGTGGTTGTTGCTGCTCTCTTTGATTTAAGAACTGTCTTGATCTATGAGTTTGGGTTGTTTCACTAAGCTTACAATCAGTACATTTAGGAAAGTTTCTGTCATGACTCACAGGCCTCAAACACAGGTCCACAGGGATTACAAGAGCAGCCACACTTTAGCCCTCCACCTGGTGCCTTCTGACAATGTCTGATCCACACCCCACAAAGCCCAGCCCCAATTAGAGACAGACATCCCATTGGCAGAATCCCAGAGTAGCCAATTGGCCCGCTGACATCACATAAGCCAGCAACAGGCAGCTGTGTGAACAACCGAGATCTATCCTGCTTCTGCTCTTGTTCCTCTGGTCTGACTTCCTGGCATCCTGACCTGGCTTCGCTGATTCGTTCAGTAGCCCAAGAAAAACAAAAACAGCTTAAACTAAACTCTTGCTACTCAAAATGTGCTAGTCCTGGTTACAAACTGAAATATTCAAGTCCAGGCCACCCTGCAGGGCTTGTTTTTATGAAGTATTCTACTGCACTTCCAAGACTTCTCTCCAGGAAGTTGCATTTGAACCAGAATTTTTTATAACACTGTATATGCAGAAGAACAACACTTCTGAAAATAGGAAAAAAGTAATCCACTAGCTTTTTTCATCTTGTTCAAAAATGTTAAGATAAGAAGATTTTGCTGAACAACAGTCAATACAGCCTTCTATTTGGAAAATGTTTATGAAAATGGAGGTACTTCTATATAAATATACTTCTCACCCCCCCACACACACATACTGAGTAATAACTGGTAGGTGCTGTAATTTCAAAGATTAGCAGACATGCAAGATATACGATGTGAAACAACTAAGAACAAAGTCAACCAAATCCTGTGCGTCATGCCCTTATAATCACTAGATTTGGATTCTAATGAGCCGAGAAGGGAAGTGAATTTCAAAGACATGGGCCCTCGGAGAGGGAGCGTGTGCCCAGCACACTGTCATGAAGTGTTGAAATGCAGTGTCTGAAAGCAAGCATTTCCTAACTGATCTCCGCTGCCTTGGAGTTGTATAATGAGAGAGAGAAGGGTCTCTCAGCTAGAACTGGTCCCAAACAGTCTGAACAGGGCTTTCGGGTACTATTCAAGGTGTTGGTGATGGCCTTTAAAGAAAATCCCTGACTCAGTCCTAAAACTTATCAAAGGGGTGGGATTTCCTGCCAGCTCTCTAGCCAACCATTGTCTGGAAGCAGAAGGCTGACCCTACTTCTTGCTGCCCAATCTCCTCCAACTGGAAGAAGAGATTATGCTGGGTGCAGGAGAAGAATCTGATTTTTGGGCTGGGAGGCAGTCTCTAGGTATGAAACTGTGACAGTGTGTACCCCTGCGTCCATGCCTTTTAGAGGATCATGATAAAACTTGTACAAAGTATGAATTGTGAGGGATCATTTGAAAACTCATGACTTGCTGATCATTATTGTCTTGGTAAAATATGTGTGGCCACATAGTATGTAAAGTTATAAGATTCCACTGTGAGATATTACATGTTCCAGCATGTTCTGAAGGGCAGTCACAAACCACTTCCCCAGAAACAAAAGGCTAGCCAACGCCTCAGCCAGGCGTCAACGAGATCAAATGGATCATCACCTGATTAAGTGGCCACTCTTTAGCATGAGAGAAGCTGTGGGCAAAGAATCTGCATTTTGACAAAGAAGCAACTTGAGGTTCCTGTCTACACAGAGTTTCTGTCTCCTGAACCTCAGCTGGAGAGGATTCTTGCACAAGAGAAATAACTACAAGATGAGAGAGCAAATGCCCCAAATCATCTCTTCCTTTCTCTCTACCAATGGCATCCCCAACACCTGAAGAACAAAGGAGCAGCATTGGACTGGGGAGGGATCCTGACTGAAAGATTCAGCCACTAAGACAGGAGGAACTTGTGATGAGAGAGACCTTGGCTTTGAAGTCATTTAGCTTGTTAAGTTAGGTATTAGTTGTGTTTTACTTTTTATTTCTTTGTAACCAATTCTGACTTTTATGCCTCATTACCTGTAATCACTTAAAATCTATCTTTCTGTAAATCTATCTTTCTGTAAAACAGTTAATAAATCTGTTTTATCTAAACCAGTGTGGTTGGGCTGAAGTGTTTGGGAAACTTCATTTGGGATAACAGGATTCATGCATATCATTTTCTTTTCATGAAATTACTGACTTTATATGAGCTTGTATTGTCCAAGATGCACATTTCTGGGGGAAAGTCTGGGACTAGGAGTTTTCTGGTGTTTCCCTGCAGTGTAATTGATGAGTGGCTGGCTATAGCACTCATACAGTATAACTTGGAGTAATTTACATGCTAGAGCTGTGTGTGAGCAGACCAGCAGTGGTTACTCTCCCGGCAAAGCAATGGAAAAGGCACCCCAGATTGGAGAATTGAGGGGACACAGCTGTCCAACGGTCCAGATTGTATCCTCCGTAATGTCACAGAAACTGTATGCAAGAATTGGTCAGAACACAAAGATAAGTAGGAGCCCTGACTAATGTTACCTCTAATTTTTTCCATCCATGTGTGGAATAAATTTTATTATGTGCACCGAGGTACTGTACGCCACCACTAGAAACAAAAAAAACCTAGATATAATATATATATTTTAAAAGTTACCATAGAGATAATCACTCCAGCCAGGAAAGGTTAGGCATTTTAGAAGTCACTATTCAAATAATTCAATTTATGTGTAAGAGAAATAAAAATTATGAAATGCATAGACCAGTCAAAAAACTAAAATAACACACTTTGAAAGACTAAAATTACAGAGAATATATGTGCATTGCAGGAAGTACCAAGAAGTAAACAACAATAACACAAGTATGTGTTGGGAGGGGTGTGTGTAGAGACACACAAACTGCATGCGTGCATGAGTGTGAATGAGAAAGGAGAGAGAGAGAGACAGAGACAGACAGAGATTGTATGTGCTGGGGAAGTCTCTGAGAGACCGTGCGCTCTCTCTTTAAGGTAAAGGCACTCACTCACCACCTGGAACAGCATTCAGACCTCAGACCCTCCAGGCTGTCCCCTCTCCCCTGCTGGAGTACAGGGGCAGGGGGACACCCTGACATCAGTACCCCCTTCCCCCTTCCCCTCCCCACCCGCTCTGCACAGCCAGCAGGAGCGTCTCAGGAGCAGCCGGGGCTCCAAGACCGAGGGCAGGAGCAACATGAAACAGCGGGAGGAGGGGCACCTGAATACATGCTGCCAGCTGGATGCAAGCGGCTCTGCTAATCAACTGCACGGCACTTCAATCAGTCCTGGGTGGTAGGAGTTTGGAACAAATATGATTTAGTTGGGGATTGGTCCTGCTTTGAGCAGGGGGTTGGACTAGATGACCTCCTGAGGTCCCTTCCAACCCTGAGATTCTATGATTCTATGACAAGTAGTTACCCGAGAGGGGAGCTCCTACCAGAGAGTGTAACTCAAAATACAAATGAAATATACATTATTCTAAAACTAGATTGTGCTTACATACTCACAACGAACTCATGCCCTACTATGGAAATCCCTTTGGGGACACGCTTCAAGTTTCAGTTTGTAGCGCTTCTGACACATCCTGAAAACAGGGGGCAGCATTTGCCTGCTCACCTTATTAGTCGTTTCTTATATTGCCCAGTGCTCAAAAGCCACTATCTGGATGAGAGCTCCATTATTACAGGTGTGGCACACAGGAAGAGACAGCCTCTGCCTTCGAGAGTATACAAACTAAAAGGCCAAGACATACCAAGGGTAGCGGGATATACAAACAAGCAAAGTGATCAGGGAATGATTGACTAGCATCCTGTTTGCTTCACAGTGTTTTACAGAAGAGGGGCTTGTTTTTGTTCTTATTTTTTTTTAAATATACCTTGTCCTCAATTGCTCCTCTACTTACCCATTGTTAATTTCAGATGTGTATTAACATGTAAGCTATCCCGATCTGCTGTTCTAGCTTACCTTCTGCCCTGTGTTGGCCCATTCTCAATAATTAGCCAGGGTTGCTTCACTACCTGTTGTGCTTCTGCCTTCCTACTCCCCAAGTATCCTACTACACACACATACTTACTAGCTAAGGCCTTTTGCCGGGAGAAAAAAAATAAACCAAAGTGGTAGTCAATCACAAAAGCCCTCAACAATTGTCCAGAATCTAAAGTCTCTGGAGGCCACCATGTGACATGGGGTGGGCTGATTCCCATCCTTACACATTCTCATCTGCCCCCAGCACACACAGTCTGTGGCTCTAGGCACTTCTTTTGTTCTGCCTGGAGTAGATATCTCCATCTGAAGGGAGAGGGAATAAATTCTTAACCATAATCATGCAGGTTCCTGGAGCTGGGACCCTCCAACCTCTAAAATATTCTGAAATCCACAAAGACAATCTGAATCTAGAGACATCTGCATGGAGGGAAAACACCTCTGTGTTCCAGCCTAGATGTCCTCAATAGCATCACAGGTCTCGCAGGTGCTCCCTAGCCCCTGTCCAACTCCAAAGATAGTTGAAAGAAAAGCTGTGACCCTTCGGAACAAATGACAACGTCAGCATTAAATCCCAAAACTATTTCCCACCGATTTGCCAGGCAACATTGTTGCACAGGGCAGCTCTTCTCAGCCTCACTATATCCCTCCCTCCAACACATTTTGGGCCATGGCTCTTAAATACTAATAACCTAGGGTAAAGGAAACAGGTAAATTATCTTCCACAAGGTAGAGCTTTAATATAGTCATACTGATGTAGGTAAGTGTTAAGAGCAGAATTGTTGTAATAAACAAGCAAATTCACTTTAATCCCAGTGGTACACATTGGGATTCTTTCTCCCCCTGTCTCTCTGAAAAGAGAAAGCAAGGCTTTTATAAAAAAAGAAAAAGCTACAAATTTAATAACATATTAATTAAGCAATAAGTCATGATAGGCAGTATATTTCTGGGCAATTACTGCACAGTATTATGAGACTTGGAGTCAAAGGCCAAATGAGAAACCACCAGAGAAGTACAATAATCCCATTTCCCTAGAAATTAACTGCCTGGAGTGTTTTATAATGTTATGGTTGAAGGTGAGTTTAAAAAAAAATAAAAGAGACTAGTGCATTCATTTAGTGGGCATGTGTCAGTTTATTCACACACAGATCAAAAAGATCCATTTCTACTCAAGATTTCTGAACCTATTTTGCATTTTCTCAGTAAAAGCAAATGAGAAAGAAAACAGTTATATTACATGCATGCATAAAAGCGTGTCCCTATTCCTGCTAAATTGTAGCAGGCCAACTGTATTAATACATACAGCAGGGGGCAGCAAGATCCTTCCCCAGAGCTTTGTTTCAGCTCTAAATACCCTCCACATTCTGAGGGCCTATCTTTTCATATCCTTGAAAATGGCTTTTTTTAAATCCATCTAGCAGACTAGATGTATCTGTCAGTCTCTTCATTATGGGCTATCAGAGAGGCTTAATCTGTTGGCTCCAGCACAGATATGATTGACAGGATGAAGGGAAGTCATGCTTGGTGGATCTCAGGCGGAGGGAAATGTATCGTTTACTGGCCAAGCCGAAAAACACCAGAATGCATAATAGGATAGGATTTGGTATGGCAGTTATTACAGAATTCTTGGGGCCTATTTTTTTTTCAAAGGTCTTTCTTAAGGTCTCCGTGTATCTTTGCATAAACTGTTCCACTTTGGTGCTTTGAAAATCAAAGAAGAGCTTTAAAGTATATGACAACTGTTAAAATTAATAATTAAGAGTTAAACAATGAAATTAATTCCTCTCGTGGTGCAGGAGCAGAAACAAACACCTTTAAAATTTAATCCTATTTATTTTCATCCTTATGGCTTCAAGGGTTCATTCACCCTTATGAATTGGATTTTTCAATCTCAAATTTTAAAAAAGAACATTAAAATTTATCAGAATGGGCTTCAAGAAGAATAAAGGGGGACATGAAGCAACACAAAATAACCTCCTCAAAAAGCTGATTCTTTTGAGTTATCCCCTGCAGTCCCTCATGCAGCAGGTACTTCAGACAATATTTATTTGCATTGGATTTAGAAGCTGCAAGAATGTAAATGTAAAAATTATTAACATATTACAAAATTGGTATGCTAAATAGTATTAGGTATTTTTGGGATAAGACAAACTAAATGTCTCTGTATGACTACAGTGGACATCTACTGCATGAAAGTAAAGCTGTACGAATAAAATTTTAAACACAGTTCTGGAAGTGATTAATTTATTTACCTGCTGCAAAGAGCATGACCGCTAGTGGTCTGTAGAACCGCCTCCGAGACCCCACACAGATAGAGATCAAACCAATCAGGAAAGCTATGAGAATGATGGTAGCACCGCCCAAAAGCAAAGCGAGAGTCGCTATCTGCCAGTCTAGAAAGAGAAAGAAATAAAAACAATTGCAGCAAAACAACAAACACTTGCCCTACAGAGGAAAAGGAGAACTATAAAGGACAGGTACAGAACATATCAGGACCTGAGGAAACTCACAACCATTTTTTTTTTTAAATGAGTACACATCCTTCAGGAGTTTTTAAATGCTTCATATGATAGATGCAAGTTAAAAGGCAAATCCTGCAATCCTTTCTCAAGATTCAACTGGGGGTTTTGCCTGAGTAACAACTGCTGGAGTTGAGTCTTTGGCTTTCTCCAGTTTAGGGAGAAAGGACAAGGTTAGGTCAGGATTAGTTAACATGTGTTAGCTTAGTCCAATCTAAATCACAGCTTTCCCCTAATGTAGAATAAAGGTTAATATGAGGGTTGTCAATTAATGCGATTAACTAAAACAAAATCACAATTAAAAAAATAATCATAATTAATCGCAGTTTTAATCACATTGTTAAACAACAGAATACCAATTGAAATTTATTAATTTTGATGTTTTTCTACATTTTCAAATATATTGATTTCAGTTACAACACAGAATACAAAGTGTACAGTGCTCATTTTATATTATATTTATTACAAATATTGGCACTGTAAAGATGATAAAAGACACAATATTTTTCAATTCACCTCATACAAGTACTCTAGTGCAATCTCTTTATCGTGAAAGTGCAACTTACAAATGTAGATTTTTTTTGTTACATAAATGCACTCAAAAACAAAACAATGCAAAACTTTAGAGCCTACAAGTCCACTCAGTCCTACTTCTCGTTCAGCCAATCGCTAAGAAAAAGAAGTTTCTTTATATTTACGGGAGATAATGCTGCCCACTTCTTATTTACAATGTCACCAGAAAGTAAGAACAGGCATTTGCATGACACTTTTGTAGCTGTCATTGCAAGGTATTTATGTGCCAGATATGCTAAACATTCGTATGCCCCTTCATGCTTCGGACACCATTCCAGGGGACATGCTTTCATGCTGATGATGCTTGTTAAAAAAATAATGCATTAAATAAATTTGTGACTGAACTCCTTGGGGGAGAATTGTATGTCTCCAGCTCTATTTTACCCACATTCTGCCATATATTTCATGTTATAGCAGTCTCGGATGATGATTCAGCGCATGTTCATTTTAAGAACACTTTCACCGCAGATTTGACAAAACGCAAAGACGGTACCAATGTCTGATTTCTAAAGATAGCTACAGCACTTGACCCAAGGTTTAAGAATCTGAAGCCCAGTGATAATTCACAAACATCTCGGCAGTCTGGAATCATGCATTTCTGTACACTGCAAAATCCACCCCTGTGCGGAGGGCGAGGCAATCCTAATTTAAAGGTTTAATCTAAAATTGAGGGGGCCTTGTGCTGACCATCTGCAAAGAAGCAGATTTCAACCTTAGTCCCACTGCAACAATACAGATCAAGCAAGAGGATCATAGCAACGACTCCAGTCATTCAGAACTAGAAGAGAGATAATCACCAACACAAATCCCTACAATGAGTTAGTGGGACAGAAAGAGCTATGGAAACTTTGGCTCTCTCACTCCTTGGCACATCTAGTGCTGATATGTCAGTTGGAATAGAAAAGCAAAGTGTATGACTGGTACAAAGTTAATAAAGAACTGATTTAGGACCTCATTCTCAGCATGGATTTAGAGATCAAACTTTACCAGAATAAGATCAAATCAAGAAGAATAAATTGCCCAGAACCCTTAACTTTTTTTTTTAAAGGCAAGCAAGCAAAATATGTTCAAAATTAAGCACATTTGGGT
The DNA here is from genome assembly GCF_965152235.1 of Eretmochelys imbricata. Lineage (NCBI taxonomy): Eukaryota > Metazoa > Chordata > Testudines > Cheloniidae > Eretmochelys > Eretmochelys imbricata. Next base: position 151,353,318 of record NC_135572.1, read on the forward strand.
TTCAACAATTAGTTAGAAGGACACCTACAGTATGAATGAAAGAAACTAAGAGTGTAAATACATATTACATAAAAACAATATATACATAGTACACAACTGATTCAAACCCATAAAGTAGACACTCTGCAATAACCTGAAGAGGGACTTACCACCTGCATGACTTAGCCCAGTAAATCACCAGTAAGTCATGTAGGAGTGGAGCATCTCTTCGCTAATGGGTCTTCGTCAGTGTAACTATATAGATGCGGTCACATTAGAGAAATCTGCAGCAATGAAGACAGGTTCTCAGTGACGGAGGTTCAGATATTGGACTGCCTATGGATCTGGGAACCAGGAACTCTTCAAGTCTCCTACCCTGACTCAGTATGCAGTTAAAGAAGTCATTTACTCTCTCTCTCTCTCTCTCTGTGTTTTACTATTAGTAAAATGGAAATACTGTCTTATCTACCTACAGGAGCGTTACAAGGACTGACTGATTAATGCTGATATGACAAAGAAAATTGTAAATTATAATTTTTGTTAAATGATTATTGTTACTGATGTATAAGACACTCTCCCAGTAACAGAGTACTGTACAAAACGAATATATAAACATAGTAACACCTACAGATATCAAATGGAGGAGCATCCCACCAGCATGGAACCACATCAGAGAAAACCCTACACTTAAAAATTGCACAGGTACAAAGACAAGACATGTAATTCCTCTAGCCCAGAAAGTAAAGCCCACCCAAGAGTGCAAGTATAAACCAAATTGCATACATATGGAGAAGCTAGGGAATGGAAATTTTAAATGCTTACAAATAATAAGAGATTACATGTTTGTGACGAAGCGGGACTGTTCTTAATGTTTCCTCTGAATATTGTGGGGGTGCCTCAGTTTCCTCTATGCAGTTCTTAAGTATCTAGGTGGTGGGATAAGGATGTATTTTCACTGCAGAGCCCTAGAGGACAGGTGTGTGCAGGGGTCTGGACACAGAGAATGGCCAACACCCTGTTTCCTGGCGACTGATGACCTGGCCCTTCCCCCCTTGCAAGATGAGAGCTAAAGGGTTGAAGACAAAGAGAACAGGTGACCTCCTGGCCCGGGAAAAGGACAAAGCCCAGAGGAAGAGGCACTGGAGAGAGTCAGTTTTGGGCTGGCTGGGGACATGGAGTGAAGCGCAGACGTGGTTGTCTGGCTCACTGCCCCCCCAAAATGGACCCAGCTGAGGGGTCCTGTTCTCTGCACCTACAAGTTCTGTTTTAGACCATGTTCCTGTCGTCTAATAAACCTTCCGTTTTACTGGCTGGCTGAGAGTCACGTCTGACTGCGAAGTTGGGGTGCAGAACCCTCTGGCTTCTCCAGGACCCCACCTGGGTGGACTCGCTGTGGGAAGCACACGGAGGGGCAGAGGATGCTCCGAGGTCAGACCCAAGAAGGTGGAAGTTGTGTGAGCTGTGTGTCCTGAAGACAGTCTGCTCACAGAAAGGAGACTTCCCCAGAGTCCTGCCTGGCTTCGTAGGGAGCAGTTCCAGAGCACTGCCCGGGGACTCCGTGACCATGTTATCTTCAGGATGATCAGAAGCCAGAATGTCTCCTTAAATAAAGATGTGTGACACTGGAGCTACAAGGTGATGAAAAAATTAAGAATGCTACTGCTTTCTAAAGGGATTGCAAATGGGTAATAGATGAGGCAGGAAGACCAATCAAGTGGTAACGATAGTCCTAGTCCAAGTCCAAGATGAGAACTTGGGCTAACATCTTAGCCACCAGTTCAGACACATTATGGATTTTGGAAAGGTTAAAAACAATGATACCACCATGTTTCATTACTGATGTGGGTGTAAGCAGACAAATCAATGTTGACAAATACCCATTTTCCAAACTAAGAGATTTGCACTAGTCAAGTGGAATGGACTTCCGGGACATGGGGACTGAGAATGTGGTGTTGACAATCAGCTCAGAACAGCAGAACTTCAATTTTGTCTATTCATTCCCAAATATTAATTGAGGGACAGTTATTTTAACTACAGGCAGAATTCTGGACTCAAATGTATTGGGGAGAGGTGGAGATTTCCAACAGGGACTGCCTCTTTTGTATCTTGGTTCACAAAGTCTCCACTCACAGGGCCATATAGTAACATCAGTTTTTAAGCAGAACTCCCCATTGGACTCAATAGGGAGTTCTGTTTAAAAACTGATGACACAATATGAAACACAGTCAAATGTTATGTAGTGCACAAAATAATTTTGGGTTGAGATTTGCATAGATGACCAAACGAGAGTGATGCATCAAAATCCCCTTAGAAAAAATCTCAATCCTCAAATTTTGAAGGCTATTGCAGCTAGTGACAAAGGAGAGCTTAAATGGGACTTAAGTGAACATGGGCCTTCAGAGCTCTCTGTACAGAGGGAAATTTCATCCTACATGCATAATAATATTTTTAAAAGGAATATGCAGACTGTTGGACCGCTTTTATACAGAAAAACAAAAATGGGAATAGATGCCTTTAAAAATGAGAGTTTTATGTAATAAATATATGTTCAGTTTTATAAGGAACTCTTTTTTTATACTACATGTATCTATGGAATTGCAGTGAAATAATTTATAATAAATGGTAACAAAGCAAGAACATCAGTTAACAGCAAGATTTCTTCTCTCTATATCACTAGTACTTAAGAGTTGATGTCACATGAATGCATTACCAGTACAAAATAAAATAGTATAAAATTGCTTCTTTTTAAGCTTAACTATTTCATACCATTTATATATATATATATATGAAATGATTAAGAGTGATGACTCCCTGTATTACACTACAAAGTCTATTTTAGAGACATGCAAAATTTGCTTCCTCAAAGACTTAAAACCCAATCATGCAAACAAGCACAGGAGTTACTTTATATATGTGAGTAGTTCCTTAAATTCAGTGTGATTGCTCACATGTATAAAGTGATGGATGTGACTGAAAGTTTGAAAATTGAGGCCTTACTGACCAGTATTAGTTGTATTGGTTCTGAAACATAATCCACGTACATTGTAATAATACAAAAAAAGAAAAGGAGTACTTGTGGCACCTTAGAGACTAACCAATTTATTTGAGCATGAGCTTTCGTGAGCTACAGCTCACTTCATCGGATGCATACCGTGGAAACTGCAGCAGACTTTATATATACACAGAGAATATGAAACAATACCTCCTCCCACCCCACTGTCCTGCTGGTAATAGCTTATCTAAAGTGATCATCAGGTTGGGCCATTTCCAGCACAAATCCAGGTTTGAGGATTTGTGCTGGAAATGGCCCAACCTGATGATCACTTTAGATAAGCTATTACCAGCAGGACAGTGGGGTGGGAGGAGGTATTGTTTCATATTCTCTGTGTATATATAAAGTCTGCTGCAGTTTCCACGGTATGCATCCGATGAAGTGAGCTGTAGCTCACGAAAGCTCATGCTCAAATAAATTGGTTAGTCTCTAAGGTGCCACAAGTACTCCTTTTCTTTTTGCGAATACAGACTAACACGGCTGTTACTCTGAAACCTGTAATAATACAGTACATCACAGCAAGATACACAACATTACACATCAACGAACAGAGCAAGACTTTGGTGACTACAACAAAGTTGTTAGAAATTGTGCTAGTTTTTTCATTATGCCTAAATGGTAGATATCTTATATAATTTGGGATTTAAAAGAATGTTCTCCTTAAATTTGAACCCAAATGTAGATACTTAGATTTTGAAAGAATAGCTTTTTAAAAACCTAAACCCACCTGAAATATTTCCAGGGTATTTTTAACACTTAAAAGAAAACAGTTATTTTCACTCATAAAGTGTTTGCAACCCAAATATTGCAACACCCAGAACCTGAAATTGTTCATGAACAAAAGTGAAACTGAATTAACTGATTTTCATTGGACAAGCTGAGAGAAATGAAAAGAGAAAAGTAAATTAGGTTTTAAAATTCTTTCAGTTTTGAAAATCTAAGTTGTTGTTAGTAACAAGTACAGAATTATTACATTAAATGTGTCCTTTAATTCCCACCTGCTTGATCACAATTAACATACCTAGTATATAATTATACATTCCTCATGAAATGCCTCTGGGATAGATATACTAAGCAGGGGGACTACAACTCCCATCAGCCCTCTTCCCACTGCATATCTCCTTTCCCCTGGCCAGGGAATGGGAATGGTGCTGAACCAGGAAACGGCTGGACTCTGTTTGGAAGTGGCAGCTACATGGCCACTGAGGTCAGGGAAGCTGAAGCAGAAGTTGCATGGCTAGCCAGAAGCTGCACAGAAGCTAGATGCAGAGAGGAATCCCCAGGGACTGTACACAGAGCCACCTGTGTCCAGGCTGGGATGCTGGACGATAAAGCCAGGTGTAGGTCTGCATGGTACTTATGGGGGAGAAGCAACAGCTGGGCAGAGAACCAGTCCAGAGAGGCCCCCATAAGATACAGTAACTGAGCCTGGCCTAAAACCCTGCAAGCTTCTATGCGCTCAAATAAAGACTGGACTGGAAAGGGCACCTCAGGCACTAGGCATGAGGAGCCCTGTCTCTCGATTTGACTGCCCCAGAGGCCCAAACAGGAACTTCCATTGCTCACTAGAACTGTAATTGTTTAAGGGCTTGTCTACACTACTGCTTAAGGCGATGTAACTTATGTCACTCAGGGGGGTGAAAAGCTACCCTCTGAGCGATGCAAGTTACATCACCCTAAGCACTGTCCACACCAGCGCTAAATGGGCAGGAGACACTCTCTCACCGACATAACTTCCTCCTCTGGTTGAGGTGGAGTAATTATGCTGACAGGAGAGCGCTCTCCTGTTGACATATCACATCTTCAGCAGAAGCAGTGCTGATGCACCAATGTAGCACAGTAGCTTAGACTAGCCCCCAGGCTGTGTTCCTCAGCTATCTGCAACCCCTCCCTTTCCTGCCAGTCCTAGTACTTACTGGGACCCGCCACTGCTAGCACCTGCAAAGCCTAACTACTGAAGCACCAACAGAGCTTGCCCCCAAGTTGTGGTGCACTTGCACGCTGCGTTTGGTGTACTGAGCAGCCCCAATAATTACACTTCTTTCAATGCACAGCTACCCATGTATTTGAAAATCTAGCTGTAGATTTGTGCCCTTAAGGGGACACACTATACATGCCATAGGAAACAATCACCCCTACGCTGATCCTGGTGGGTGTTTTCATAACAAAGATTTAGTAATAATTTTATTATTTTAGGGGTATCACAAAATTTGCAAAGTATATATGATTTTTAACCGGAACAATTTCATACATATTTTCATTATCCAGAATGTGCCATACAAAACAGAAAATGAGCCTTTAACATATAAATGCTCTTCTCAATTAAATAAAATAAAAATAAGTAGTCCTGGCCCCTTTTACATTAGTCACTTACGTGCAACTCATATTTAAGTCTTTGCCTTTTCCTAGCTGAGCATAGCTTCAGTTTCATATCTATTTAGAAATTCTGCCAGTTTCTAAGCTATTTATAAGCACGGTGTTAATTCGACCTTGAAAAGTATCACTCTCTACCCTGCTACCCAGTAAAGTGAAGTGAACCTAAGCAGTCAGTTTAAGTTCTTCATTCTTAATTAAAAATAGCTTTATCTGCTCAATTTCTTTGCCAAAATAATACTTCAGTTTTAGGATAATATCAGCAGAAGTCATAAAAGAAGGATAAAATGTCTCAAATTGCCGAGAATAAAAAAATGTATTTCCTTTTAATAAAGAGGTCATTCATTGTAAATATGAGAAAGAGCCATGCAAATGTTGTGTGTTTCAGTTCTTCAATGTTTTGGGGAATTCCTGCAAAAGAAAATCTTTTTCTATCCACAGAACTCTGAATTGAATGTGGTTGTGAAAATACATAATATACTGAATGTTAACATACAGTAGCTCTTTCATATACTGTAAATAAACTTAGTTAATCTCTTTTGGAAAATAGGATGAAGCCAAGGATGGGTCCTTTGATTTGTACAAAAGTTCTCCATTGAGCCCTCTGCTTGTAAGGAATGAAATAAGAGAAATTATTTGTGTCATTGTGACAGTGTTAATGAAACATTGGAAGAATTTCTTTCTTCCAATGCTGAACAAGAAGAAACTTTATTAGAATAAGGAAAATAGTATTTTCTCAACACTATTCTCTCAGCTTCTCAGTAGAACTTATACCTAGGACACATCCCAGCCTCCTCCTGTTTAGCATCCTGCTACAGATTTAAAGTAACAGTACACATCCTCAGAGTTTGTAATACAGAATTTAGATCAAAGAATGATGAACCTGAAAAAATGTGCTAAATGAAATGAAGAAAAACTATTGACACTCCTACACCAGATGCAAAAGAAATTAAGTATAGCCCACTGAGTGTGAGAGCAAGTAACCAATAAAGCAAATAAGATGAGACATTTCTAATTACTTTAAAATGTCAAGTGATTTGTGCAGTTATAAATAGCTATATACCTCTCCTTTTGCTACATTTACAAACCTCCAAAAACAAATTAACCATAAAGAAACAAATCATCATTAAAGCAAAACAAAGTAGAGTATCCTTTCTAAAAAGTTATCTGACCAGCAAACTTGTCATCTCTTTTCTTAAGATTATCCATATGCAAAGACTAACATGCTAGGCCTGATTCTCTTCTCATACCCAAATAAATTAGGAGTAACTCCATTGAAGTCAGTGGAGTTATTGGTGGAAAAGAAATATCATGACCACCACAAAGCTCTTGTGATGAAATTACTCCACCCACATAGACACCAAGTATCTGGGCTCTGCATGAGTGGCACACAGTACATGCAAAGAATTTCTTGGAAAGGTTATTTGGACCCTCTGCAGGCAGAGTGCAGGGCTGTTAGCGACGTGAAATCCACTTCCATCCTTTCCATCCCTACCAAGCCAGGGCCAGGCCATGGGTCTGCTATGCAGTCCATCTCCCCAGCTATGAGCACAGAATACTGGGGTCATCAAGATCAAAATAAAGATGGATCTGCAGCATCTCTCCTTATGGCTCTCGTCATACAGATCCTTTGCACATCTTGCAGAGGTTCACAGACACCCCCGTGAAGTCACTCCATCAGCAAACCTCCATAGCAGTCCCTTACACAAGCACTCCATACTACTATAGGTGACTTTTCTGTGCTATTTACTTGCTTATATTGTTCCCATCATCATGCATCACTGGTGCTGCCCCTTTTGATCTTTGTATGTTGTAACAGATTCTTAGGCACTTGGGAATATTTTACCTAAGGCCAATCCTGCCTACATGAAGCCATTGTCTGTGAACCTGCACTATTGTGGCTGTATAAACAGTTTTCTTAGGGTTGAATACAAATACTTTGTTGAGTCATTGCTCTGTTTGTGACATGAAACTGAATTTTGGCACTCAGTACAGCTATCTAAGTCTACAAATGCACTGAAAGCAGCCATTCATGGGAAAAGACAGAAGTATTTTTACAAACCAAATATCCAATACCACCAAGTTCTGCTGCTATCTTAGAACAAGAAAACTTGGAGGCAATAACTATTTTATTAAATATCAAACTCCAAATAAGGCATATTAAAATAAAATATATTTATTAATTAATTCAACAAAATGGCCCAGAATATATTTTTGTACTTAAGATTCACAGCTAAGGGGTGGAGAGTTATCATTTTCATAGAATCATAGAACTGAAAGAGACCTCGAGAGATCATCTAGTCCAGTCCCCCGCACTCAAGGCAGGACTAAGTATTTTATACACAAAGATCCAAATATTACTTGTTTTACCCACGTAAAATGCCAGTTAATGCCCCCATTCTACAAACGACTGTTGTGATAGTTGGGCCTACAAATTTAGCCGAATTGTGAGCTGAACTGTAAAAGATAAAAGTTCATAAAATGTCAACAATAATCTATAATAAATTTTGATGGGAATAGTTGTGGAAGGGAGAAAACAAGTGAATTAATCCAAACAAAAAGATCTACTGATATAATTCAAGACTTTTAAAATCATAGTAAACAAGAAAATAAGAACTAAAATCTTAGTAAATGAGAAAAGTGTGAAACCAGAAATCAGTGAACCAAAATTGTTATATCAGAGACTAGGTCTAATTGGTGGAAAAAATAATGAGGAGATAGGCTATTCTATCCATCACTCCTTCTGTGGGTCCTTAAACAAAGATTTGATAGCTGGGGTGATTTGATAGCTGCTTTCAACTACCTGAGAGGTAGTTCCAGAGAGGATGGTTCTAGACTATTCTCAGTGGTGGAAGAGGACAGGGCAAGGAGTAATGGTCTCAAGTTGCAGTGGGGGAGGTTTAGGTTGGATATTAGGAAAAACTTTTTCACTAGGAGGGTGGTGAAACACTGGAATGTGTTGCCTAGGGAGGTGGTGGAATCTCCTTAGAAGTTTTTAAGGTCAGGCTTGATAAAGCCCTGGCTGGGATGATTTAAATGGGTATGGGTCCTGCTTTTGAGCAGGGGGTTGGACTAGATGACCTCCTGAGGTCCCTTCCAACCCTGATATTCTATGATTCTATGGAAGAGACTTTGGTGGGAAAATATGGAAAAACAGAGGGAGGCTACTGGAGTGATCTTCACTGTCATCCCCACCATTTGCTGTGATCCCAGACCTTCTGTATCCTAATTCTGAGAGATCTCCCAACCAGATCGGACCAGAAAGAGGGACCCAAATGGCATTGCCACCTCTGCCGGCTCCAGCTTAATCCCAACCACCACCTGGGATGAAATGGGATCGACTGTAAGAGCAGCAGCAGCTTCATGCCTTCGTAACTAACTTCTTCTCTCACAGTGGTTCTCAACCCATTTACCATTGTGGGTTGCAAACGCAGCTCTTTGTGTGTTATCTGAGCCGCATCCACACAATATAGATACTACACGCCCTGAGGATGTCACATAGGCTGCAGCTGTGTGCTGACTGGGCGGCAAGTGACCTGCAGGCCGTAGGTTGAGATCCACTGCAGGAGGACAGTTATTACTATCTTGAACTAGGATAGCCAACTTTGTAATATTTAAAAACCGGACACTCCAGCAGGAGTGGTGGAACCTCCCCTGACCCGTCTCTTCCCTCGAGTCCCCACTCCAGCCCTGCCCCCGTTCACTCCTCTTTTCCCTTCCCCCTGTAGCTCACTGCTCTTCCCCTCTCTCCCCCACCTCCTCCCGGGTTGGGAAGAACTTGCCTCCCTGCCTCCCACACCTGCAGTAAGCTGACTTGGGCGTCCGGTCAATAGATCTGACCGGACACTATCAGGTCCCACTTTCAACAAGACTTTCCAGTCGAAAACCAGGCACTAGGCCACCCAATCTTTAACACCATCAGAAAGACTGTCAAACTAGGGGGTTTTTCCTTGCAAGATTCTCTCCAGCTAAAGGGAAAGAGAATAAGGAATGATGTTAAAATAAAGGTCTTATTTTACATTCCAAATGCTTTAATGGGTTTTCCTTATTCATTCCTGTATCTTTAGTAAAACTTTTAAAAGAATTTTAATGGTTTGTTTGCCACAATGCCAAGGTCTCTGCATGCCAAACCCTGGACCATATTTAATGTTTGACAGTGACTGGGTTACATTAACACTTTTTGCCCATTTATTCCATCTAAATTAATACAACACTGCCCCACATAGGCAGCACCCTGTGTTTATCCGAAATGGCACTGTAATCAGTGGGGGTCTGTGCAAAGATCCATTTGCACAAAGCAGCTTGCAGGACCAGGGCCTAAGACAAGAGGAGTTTCACATAACACAAACAGAATTTGCAGTACAATTTTCAAGAGCACCTAGATGACTTAGGAGCCTAAGTCCCACTGATTTTCAATTAGACTTAGGATATGTCTACACTGCAGTCAATGGGTGTGATTGCTGCTTGTTAGGGCAGAAGGATAGCTCAGTGGTTTGAGCATTGGCCTGCTAAACCCAGGGTTGTGAGTTCAATCCTTAAGGGGGCCATTTAGGGATGTGGGGCAAAAATTGGGGATTGTGCCTGCTTTGAGCAGGGGGTTGGACTAGATGACCTCCTGAGGTCCCTTCCAACCCTGATATTCTATGATAAGGTGCTGTGCTGTATGTATCCAGCTAGCTCTAATCATTTACCCTTAGTCTTCATAGAAGAAAGATCAAATCTATCCCAAAGATATTAGCATCTAGTAGTCTGTAAATAATACAGGTTTGCATGTTAAAAAAAAAAAGGGAGGGGGGGCACCAGGATGCATAAGTTTACAGATGTATGAACAACTTGAGATGTATCATGCACTTGATCATTTGGCCATTGATGTATTGCTTCCAAGCAAAGTAAAACTTAATTTTTATTTAATAAAAAAATCCCCCAAAACAATTGGATACAAAGTTTCCTTTTCAAGCCAGCTGCTCTCGCTTTTCCAACCCCACTGAACACAAGCTTCTAAGACCTTGTGGGACTATTCTTTAAGTGATGAGGAAGAAAGTGTTTTCATCAGATGAAAGAAGATATACTTGATGTGAAATGCTTAACACTTTTTTTAAAAGGTGCTATACATCAGACTTTACTTTAGCCAACCAATCTTCAGACTACAAGACAAGCACAGTATTACAGGAAATCATGTAATCTATAATTTATTCACCGTGTAATGTATGCCTGGGAATTTTCTGCACCAGATACATGACCTTGTGCTGAGATTCTTATAGAATGTTTACGGTGTTAAAAATAATTGCTGGGCATTCATTCCAATAACTACAGAAAGCTAGAAACCGTAGAATTACATGTGGCTAGTGCAGAGAAAAGGAGGGAGACAAAGACTGAAGACTACTTTTCAAGGTAAAAAGAATCTAATCTCTCCTTTTCTGAGCTCCTATATACACACCACTGCATTTGGCTTGTAATATTTCAACAACTAGAAATGGGGGCGGGGAAGATGAGAGAAATACACTTCACATTGCAGTATGAATGTCATTATTTGCCAGAATTATCATTATTTACCAGAATTACCAGAGTGCTTAAAGCGAACGGGCAATTTTTTTCCTAACATTTGTAAAACTCATTCCAATGTACCCCGTGGAAAAACTATTAGCACTTCAAAATCACGCAAAGAGCATTTTCCATCAAAATGATGGTCTTTATATTACTAATCTGGAGCAAGCAAAAAATGAATGTAGCAATACAACCTGACAGACCCTACTCGCTCCTACTTGTTAGATTGGATCCTATGTGATCATCTTTGGCCAACGTTACAGTCCACTTGGTTCTAAATATAAGTCTCATCAAATATTTAACCACTTCTATTATCACTAGCTTTAAGAGCATAAGAGCATCTGGAACCAGATTTTTTTTTTCTTTCAAATAAGCACACTTTAATAGAAGAATAAGCATTATGATTGTAAAAGTGATAATGCACAAAAGCAGTGGCAGTAATTTGAAGTAGGTTAGGAGAAACTTTATTGAAAATATTTTTCTTGCTTTAAAAAACACTGTTGGGTGTCTTTCTTTATTTGAACACATGCACACACACCCCATGTGTGTTTGCTTAGTGAGAGTATTGCTGGGTTCCATGTATATGCTTCTCACTTAGGTGACCGGAGAACGTTTGCTTATGTCACACCAAAAGGCCTGAAACAGTGTGTTTCATGGTATGCTGTAGTGGGAACATGTGTAGCCTAGAAGAATGAGCATCGGATCTGCTGTGAAAAGGTCCTGAGCTCTAATCCTGGTTCTGTTAGCCAGATCTCGGTCTTGGACAAGTCACTTTGTCAGTTTTCCTACCCATAAAACAGGGAACATATTTACATCATGGGGCTGTTGGGATGATTAATTAGTTAGTGATTCTAAGGCACTTCAAATATGTTTCAAGCACTATATAAATACTAATTATTAATTATTATTATTATTAACAGAACTTCATTGGTGGCAGGTTTGAAGTAAGTATTTTACTTTTGTGCTGAGTCCACGTAAACTGCCAATTTAAAAGAGGTGATCTTGTTGAAGGATGGATTAAATAACCCAACAGGCCCCTTAGCTCCAACCTGATCTATTGAATTACTATATGAGGATTAATGTTTCTCTGCCACTGACAGAAAAGAATGCTAAAAATATTTGTATCCTTATAGGTCAGTATTATTCCTTTGAGGGGTGGGGAAAATGTGTATGTTCTGGAATTATGGAAATCTAAAGAAAAATCACTAAAAATCAATTTTCTCTCAAGGCAGAAAAGAGAAATTGTGTTTTATTTACTTTGGCATATAACTTTTTTTGGATGTACAAAAGTTTTCATGTTAGCAATGGGACTGAGTATTAATTTTCCATTCCTGTTTAACTACCTTTTTTTTTAGACTTAATAAAATTACATTTGTTCTGCTTATGCTACTTTATAGCAAGCCAGAAGAGGATACTGAAGTGACTACCCATCTTGCTGCAAATATGTGTCAATACCTACTCACTTAACGCAAAGATCCATAGCTTCCAAGGACAAAGTCACTTTTGAGCTAGCAACTTTGCTTTGAAACAATTGATCAGGTTCAAAATAAGCATGCATGTGTCATCCAAGACTATTGACCATGTTAGTTCAGAAATTTTCACCTAGTGTATAATTTAGGTTAAACTCATGCAAGTGATCTGACACCAAACAAGGTCAGTTCTACTTTATTTTTTTAAGAACAGCTTACTACATTAGAATAGGATTTTAAGCATACATCTACAGTTAAATAATTTTTAATATACACTATGTTCCAAGTTGATCTTATCTTCAATGACTTCTGAATACTAAATTTAAAGATCTATAAAGACCTTGTTGTATTTATTCCCTTGGGGTTGTTTTGTCTTTTAAACCTTCATGGAAAGTTGTAAAGAGTATAATTTTCTTAAAGGAAATTAAATGTGGCAAATATGTGTATTTAGGTGGTTTACTAAAAAGAATATATATGTGCCCTATAAACCAGAAAGGCTTTACACTTGTTAACTATATTCATAAAGAGTTTTATGTGCATTATTGATGCAATAAGCCATAATGCTCCCCAATGAGCCATTTTGGTCTATGAAATACATGTGTCTATATTTAAACCAAAATACACAATGTTTACCTGCTATAAATGGTTCCTTCAGAACTGATCTATTTATCAGTTCATATTTATGTATTTTTGATTTGACAGACTATATTGGCTAAGGTCTATTGTTAAAAAAAAAACCAAAAAACCCAAGTATCTCATGGTTCTGCAGAACAAGCTATTTAGACATACCATACCATTTTTATATAAGATGCATTTAATTATATAGAAAAGTCATGAAAAATTAAGTGTGCATGGTCAATAACCCCTATTTAAACATGGACTTCTTTTGCCTTAAACACATTACAATTTAAGAAGAGCCTAACCCACATCAGAATAATAATCTGCAAGAGTCTGTTTAAAAATAAAGCCAAAGAAAGCATCCAAATCCTGTAAATCCTTGGTGTTAGTCCCACATATTTAAAAATCAGAAGGATGAATTTTAAAAAAAAATTACAGGCATATTTGCACATAGGCAAAACTCTGCATGTTAAGTTTTTGCCCCAGACAAAATTTGTATTCCAGCACAACTCCTAAAATACTAAATTGGCATAACCAACTCTTGCAATTGTATTGCAAGTCTTGTGATACTTTGTGACTTTTCCTTAAAGCCCCAGCTTCTGGAGATGTGTGATTAGGTAAGAATATCAACTTTCATTTGAAAACTAAATTAAGGTTCTAGCCCTCAGGGTTGCTGAGAAAAAATTGAAAACATCATCCAAGTGAACCCTAAAGACTCCAAAGCCAGGAGGCAAATACAAAGAACCCTAAAATGTATTTACACTTTGTAAAAATCTCATACTTTTTAAGCCAATCTCGTGATTTTGTTGGCCTGACTCATGATTTTTGAGCACATAGGGCTGGCAATACTAGGAAGTATTCACAAAGCTCTAAGTATAACAATGCTAAGAAAGACATGGGGTGCTTGGTTAAAATTATTTTTAAAAAAATCCTCAAGAACAGATGTATACTGTATGCCAAGTGATGGAAGCACTGGCATGGATGAAAACAGGCAAAAGGGATTATTTTCAGCTACAGCCCATGCAATCACTCTCAGTAAATTCCTTGCTATAAACACAACAAAGTTGCTCTTTTGATAGCAGTTGGGAACCCTAAGTCTAGTTATGACAAAAGTTTCCAAACTCTACTGCTTAATATTCTTCGTGTAGTAAGAAATTGCATTTCAAATATTAAGCAAGAACACATGATGTCATGGAATATGGGTCTGATCTAACTCTCACTGAATTCAGCAGGAGCCTTTCCATTGACTTTAATGAGTTGTATCTGGCTCTAAAGAGAAGCGGGGCAGAAAGAACAGCTCAGTTTCTCATATTTCAGGTTCCCTTTGAGAATAGGATCATGTGCCAAACATGAGGAAAGTAAAGGTCTTGTTCTAGTCACCTCAAATAAAACAATCATTCACTTCTTCCCCAGTAGCTTGTGAAACCTGGCTCTCCTTAAAGGAAAATGAGCAAAGCTGTTTCAAAGAACTGGAATAGAATCGAACAGTCAAGAATTTTTGCAAGGGGTGGAGAAAGGGTCAGGCGAGGGCAGCAGATCTGTCCTAATTTTTAACATGCACTGTCCAGCAAGACTGCATTTGACATCCTAACCCATCCCCCTTTCTCCACCCACCTGCCTCCCTCTGTCTTCCATAAAAATAGAAAAGGTAGATGACTGACAAAGCAATTAGAGACAGATTAACAACCCTCAAATGCTGCTTTGCACTGTCCAGCTTCTTTTAATTCTCCACATTCTTTTGTGCGGAAGGGGCAAACACACAGTGAAAGAAAAGGGGGGAGATAAAGCCATCTGAAAAGTCTTTATGCAATCAAGGGGATATTATTTCAAGAGACAGAGAAGGGGCAAAGGATTCACGTTGCTAAGGAGACACTTCGAAGCTGACATTCCTACATAAATTTACATTTATACTGAAGAAAGAAAAGAAAGCTGTCCTCCAAAGTTTGTTTAAATTCCCTGGTAACTGAACCAAGATGACATTTTTTAGAGTAATTTTTGCATTACACAGTCTAAAACAAATAACACTAAACCCCACCAAATGTTACCCCAGACACTGACAATGAATAAAATAATTTAAGACAACCAACGAGGGGAATTCGGTAATATTGTTTTCAAGCAGAGCTTAGATTGGTTCTGAGAACTACAAAAAGATTTCAGAGAAACCAGGAAAAGAAGAAATCCATGCATTAAAAACATACAGTGCAAAACCAGGCAAACAGATAATGATTTCTTCCCTGCATGGTTACCAAAAATCTGAGGGCAAAGACTGACCCAAATGGATGCTTTTGCAGTTTTTTCTGTGCAGGTTTTGATTTAACTTGTAAATGTTTCCATTGGGACTCCAGAAGTTTTTGCAATGAAGCCTAGAAAAACCCGTAAGAGAGCAGATTTTTTTAAATGAGTGAAATCTAAGAGGCAGCTTGTTTGTTTCATTCACAGACTGTTTCTGAGTATCCCAAGCAGTTTTTAAGTAGGAAAGGTGTCCCCTTCCCCCCCCCATCCATGAACAAAAAGTTGAAGAAACACCAAGAAACCAAAATGAGAGAAGTGATAATAGGGCGAAAGGAGTATGAAAGGAGACAAAAGGCAGGGGTGAAAGTAAAATAAAAGACTTGCAGGTATGGGGGCCTGGCTCCGGGCGGAAGGGGTGGGGCTGGGGGTCAGCCTCCCCCAGACAGCCCTTCTACACTGCCCGGTCCCCGCCAGTCCAGCTCTGGCGGTGATTTAAAGGGCGGAGCCCCAGGCCCTTTTAAAACCCAGCCCCAGGGCAGCTCTCCACTTTGCCCCCCCCCACGTTGGTGGCCCTTGGGGGGCAAAAGGGGCAGTGACAGCGCATTAACGTTGCTGCCCCTTTTACCCCTCTCCTGTCTGCGGCCCTGCAGGTAGGTAGCTTTCCTGGAAAAGGTTTCAGAGTGGTAGCCATGTTAGTCTGTATCAGCAAAAAGAACGAGGAGTATTTGTGGCACCTTAGAGAACAACAAATGTATTTGGGCATAAGCTTTCATGCGCTAAAACCCACTTCATCGGATGCATGCAGTGGAAAATACAGTAGGAAGATATATAGCTATAAACAGATAGATAGATAGATATACACACCGGGAAATGAAAAAATGGGTGTTGCCATACACACAATAAGAGAGTGATCACCTTAATTGATCACTCTCCTTACAGTGTGTATGGCAACACCCATTTTTTCATGTTCTGTGTGTGTGTATATCTATCTATCTATCTGTTTATAGCTATATATCTTCCTACTGTATTTTCCACTGCATGCATCCGATGAAGTGGGTTTTAGCCCATGAAAGGTTATGCTCAAATAAATTTGTTAGTCTCTAAGGTGCCACAAGTACTCCTCATTCTTTTTCCTGGAAAAGACATACACTTTCTAAGAAGGGAAGCACATAACCAGGGGGGAAGAGAGGAGCAAAGGGATGACAGAATCCAGATGGTGTCTGCTCAGGACAAAGTAAAAAAAAAAAAAAAAAAAAAAAAGCAAAACTATTTCTTGTAGGCTGATCTAGGGTGATCAGATGTCCTGATTTTATTGGGACAGTCCCAATATTTGGGGCTTTTTTCTTATATAGATGCCTATTACCCCCCACCCCCAGCCCGGTTTTACACACTTGCTATCTGGTCACCCTAGGCTGATCTGCAGATCACTGGGCTGGAAGCCCCAACTTTACAGGCAGATCCTGCTGGTCACTTTGGAGGGGAGAAGTGATATAACCCTTGTTCTCCAAGAATTGCTCCTTCTTTGGTGAACAACCACCACCGGTCAAAAACCAGAACTAACCAAAACTCAGGACCTTTTGGCATAACAAAGACAAATGCAGCCACCTAGCTGATTTACAGAAACTACCCATTCTTAATCCGCTCCTGCCTCCCTGACCACAAAATAGAGAAAGGGCATGAGTGGTACATGGAGCTCTCTGCACATATGCATTATTCACAGATATCACTTTCTATCCATTTGGAACTAGCGAGATGGATGGGGAGGAGGAGAGGTGCAGGAGGGGATGCAGTATGGCCGAGTGGAACCTGGGAGGCAGCGCTAAAGGAGAAGACAAGGGAGACTGGGACGCATCTCTAGAGGGAGGAGAGGGCTGGGACTGGGAGGCAGCACGGAGGAGGCCAGGCAGCAGAGAGGGAGACTGGGATGCAGCCTGGCTGTGGAGGGGGACTGGGATTCGGAGACAATGGTGGCAGATAGGCAGGCAGAGGAGGATAGAGTGCAGGGTGGAAGGACTGGGGTTGCAATGTGGTGCTAGGTCGGAGTGGCGGAGTGGAATGGCTAGGAGGTATGGGTGGATATTCTGGACGGCTGCAGGGTGGGGTGCTGGATACGGGTCGATGGAGGGTGGGATGGCGAGGTCGGAGTGACTTGGGGTAGAGGTGCTGGCTGGGTACGGGGGGGCACGGGCGGCTGAAGGGGGGATCGTGACGGGGAGCTGCCGGGGAGCGGGAAGGCAGGGACGCTGTAGCTCACCGCTGTGCAGGGTGGACTCGCAGAGCCAGCTGTCCAAGTTGCCGGGCTTGCGGCAGGACTCCCACAGGGACAGGTAATACTGGTGGTCGGCCGTGACCCAGGCCGGGCTCAGCACGGCTCCCAGATCCAGGCACAGCGACAGGAAGATGCACATCAGCCCCACCAGCTTGAGCGGGGTCAGCACCGACACGCGCACCTCCTCCATGCCGCTGCCGGCTGAAGCCATGGGGGCCGGGGCAGAGCCGCCGCCGCCGCCCGCTACACCGGCCCGGCAAGAGGGGGAGCCGCGCTGGTGAACTGCAGCCCGCGGCGGGGAGCGGGGCCGGGCGGGAGGCTGGACCCCTGCCCCGAGCCCTCCCCGGTCACCACGCGCAGCAGCGGCCGCGGCAGCAGCAGCTCCCGCCAGTCCCCCGGCTCTCTGAGCGCGCCCAGCCCCGCTCCCCGGCTCTGCCCAGCTCACTCCTCCCCTCCCCTCCCCTCCCCTCGTCTCGGGAAGGCGGGGGGGCGGCGGGGGAGCTTGCACCGGAGCCCCCCTCCGAGCCACGCACGTCACGCCCAGGGCTTCCTCCAGGGAGCGGGGGAAGGAAAGGCGGCGAGCCGCTTGGCCCTGCCCTGCTCTCCGGCACACGCTGATCTCCCCAGCCAATTGTGGGGAGAGTCGCCCCAGCCTGTTTGCCTGGCTCCTGCGAGGTGGTGGTGGTGGTGGGGAAAGGGGCGGCCGTGCAGGGATGTTAACGCAGATTAACTCCCCCCCCCCCGCCTCCGTGGGCTCCTGCGCCTGGTTCGCTACGATCCTCTCCCCCCGATAAAGTTTTTGGGAACTTTTAGCTCTTCTCCCCTTCCCCACCCTGGGCAGCCTCCCTGCTCACCCCTCGCTCCCACTCTGCGTCCCCTGCTCCCTTTCTTCTCGGCTGTGCCTGGCAGCCCCTAGAGATCTGCTCCCGGGGGCGATTTGAACCTGAGCAGTTTGGAAATCCATTCGCACCGTTTCCAAATCAATCCCGTCTTCCAATTTACGCCACCTAGGGGTTTTCTTTCTCTCTTTTTAATTTGGTCGGATTCATTTGTTTAACAAGCTGTTCAGACACAAAACAAAACCCTTTCGAGACCATTAAATTCACAAGGTTTCTCTGGGGAAAGTTGCCAGCCCCGCTGAGAGACCGTGCAAATAAGAAAGTACAGCTCCGTGCAGACGAGATCTCCCCTTGCACCCCACCCAGACACCCCATACCCGGAACTCTCCGCTCGTAACTTGAGTGGGAGGTGACCTCGATTTACACCTATGATCTCAAGCATCTGTGATGCGTAAAAGTAGATTGTGCAGTTGCTAATCTAGTAGTTAGATTTTTTTTAACCCTAAATTTCATTTCGTGAGAACTAATCCACCAAAACCACACTTGAAAAGATACCGTCTATCGTGGTTTTTTTAAAGAATGCTAGGGGGGGGGAGGAGGGGTTGTCACAGTCTGGTTCAGATTTGACGATTCCCCCCCCCCCTTTTTTTTTTTTTTTTTTTTCCCCTGGACACTAGTCTGAATCACTTTCGGGCAGGGAGGGAAATGAACCCAGCGGACATGCACGAAAACAAGAGTGAGGAGGAATGTCTTTGAAGCTATGTTTGGAAGCAAGGCTAACAGCCCCCAACTGGTAGGCCTACTTCAAACACAATTATTTTGCAAAGTATATTAACAAAGAAATGAAAGAACACTTCTGGTTCAGGATTAGCAGCGAAGGATGTCGACTATAATTCATTCTTTTAAGGATGAAACCCTCTGCCTCTTCTAAACCCCAAAGGGTGTGTTTGTGGCTTTCAAAAACTGAAACATTAAATCTTTTCTTGCAAATGTAGGCTAGTGTTTTCCATTTCCCTCTCTTTAACTGAATCTCTTACCCCAAATTCAGTCTTAAATTATTGGTGCTGTGGGGCAGTTTTGTTTCCATTTGTGTGTGTGTGTAATTAGCATTATAGTGCTGTGAATGTCAAGGGCATATGTTTTTGAGTCATTATTAAACACTGATACTGGTCCTATTCACTTCACTTTCCACATCAACTTACAGGAGAAAGATGGAAACAGCCTGGGAACATTTCTGGTGTCAAGCAAGGATTATTTTTTTAATAAACTGATTAAAGTTCTAGATTTTTAAAAATGTATTGATTGTATATCATTATATGTACATTTGAGGTAGGACTATGAAAAATGGGTAGGTAGGAGAAAGCACCTCAAGGAAGCAATAATCAGACTCTCTAAATACAAGGAACTGTTCCCTAGGCCATACTAATTATTTTGCATGCAAGTTATCCATCTTTCTTTAAAGCTCCATTTTTTCTCTAAAAGGCCTCCTCCTGCTTCTTTTGAACTCCATAGGAATTTTGCCAGTGACATAATAGGTAAGAGATCAGAATCTAGATGACAACCTAACCCCTCCCCTCCCAAATTCCTGTTTTCCTCCATTTATATCCTCTTGAGATGTTTCAAAAGCCCTTCAGATCAAAGCACACTACCAAACTTTTAACGTGCAGGGTCCACACAGATACTTAGTGCATGGCAGACTAGTGCGAGTTAGATTTCCTTCCCAGTGTGCTGTGAACTAGGTGTTCCTATAGTCAAGCCCAGAGAGAGAGATGGAGGGGCGGGGATCATATTACTTAGATTCTAAATTTTTAGGGGGCAGAAACAGTCTGTTCATTATAGGTCTGAACAGTGCTTAGCACAATGGAGTCCGGTTCTTGACTGGTAACATGTATGTGCATTGCAGTACATATAATTGTCATATTTTGCAACCATTTCTAATTTTCAAGGAGATTCATGGACTCTACAATTTCCCCTGTGCCTCAGCATACCATTATCCATTTCAAAATGCTCAAGGTGAAAACCAAATCATAACAGTAGAATTAAAAGGTTTTTTTTTAAACAGGTTGTTAAGATTTTTATTTCTATGTAGGAGAAATTTGTGTCCTTGTGGAGTACAGCTGAAGCCCATTAATCTCGGCCAGTCATTAATCCCAAGGAAATACCCTGTTTTGAATCATTTTGCTATTTTAGGATGAAGTTGGAAGGGAGTGTGAAATAGGTGTATGGATTTTTTTAATGACTGGGGCAGTTTCAATTAGTAGGTAGAAGTCATTTATACAATAGCCAATCAGCTTACTTGAACCACAGCATTACATTCATCTTATAATAATTATTAATTAAAAGAATATGGGAAATATAATTAGAAAATGAGAACAGGATTAAAAATGGATGAAGAGTGTACTTGGGCCAAGCTAGACACACTGTTCCAAACCGGGATGATATGAAGAATCACGGCTCAGTGTTTCCTCCACAATTTCATGAGAGTGGGGTAAATGTCAGCAAAATGTTAGCAGCACAGGGAAATTGTATGTATTATAGTTGGAGATGGTCATGCTGTCTTTAGTGTTGCCTAGCTCCGGGGTTTTCAGAACAAATTTTTTGGTGGGCTCAGAGTGACACTCTTTCCTAAAATACTTAATTAACTTAAGAAAAACAAATATACATGTCCAAATCATCGTAATTTATTTATGTAGATTTTCTTTTTGCAAACTCAATAATAAAAATAATGTACAGTTGCCTCTATTCTTTACTGGATCTAAACAGAACAGAAACACAAACAAGGTACTTTGCACATTCTTGGTTTTTTTGTTGTTTCTTTTGCTTCTTTGGTTGCCTTTTTTAAAAAGACTTGCTAGTTAGTAAGTCTGCTGCTGTGAAAAGTAATATTTGTTAATATCACTTTTCACAGCAGACTTACTAGCTTGCTGGGAGGCTGTCAAGGTTCCTCCCCCACTCTGAACTCTAGGGTACAGATGTGGGGACCTGCATGAAAAACCTCCTAAGCTTATCTTTACCAGCTTAGGTCAAAACTTCCCCAAGGTACAAAATATTCTACCTGTTGTCCTTGGACTGGCCGCTACCACCACCAAACTAATACTGGTTACTGGGGAAGAGCTGTTTGGACGCGTCTTTCCCCCCAAAATACTTCCCAAAACCCTGCACCCCACTTCCTGGACAAGGTTTGGTAAAAAGCCTCACCAATTTGCCTAGGTGACTACAGACCCAGACCCTTGGATCTTAAGAACAATGAACAATCCTCCCAACACTTGCACCCCCCCTTTCCTGGGAAATGTTGGATAAAAAGCCTCACCAATTTGCATAGGTGACCACAGACCCAAACCCTTGGATCTGAGAACAATGAAAAAGCATTCAGTTTTTTACAAGAAGACTTTTAATAAAAAATAGAAGTAAATAGAAATAAAGAAATCCCCCCTGTAAAATCAGGATGGTAGATATCTTACAGGGTAATTAGATTCAAAAACATAGAGAACCCCTCTAGGCAAAACCTTAAGTTACAAAAAAGATACACAGACAGAAATAGTTATTCTATTCAGCACAATTCTTTTCTCAGCCATTTAAAGAAATCATAATCTAACACATACCTAGCTAGATTACTTACTAAAAGTTCTAAGACTCCATTCCTGGTCTATCCCCGGCCAAGACCCAGCATACAGACAGACACAGACCCTTTGTTTCTCTCCCTCCTCCCAGCTTTTGAAAGTATCTTGTCTCCTCATTGGTCATTTTGGTCAGGTGCCAGCGAGGTTACCTTTAGCTTCTTAACCCTTTACAGGTGAGAGGAGCTTTCCCCTGGCCAGGAGGGATTTCAAAGGGGTTTACCCTTCCCTTTATTTTTATAACACACCCCCCAAATCTCAGCTAGGGTGAAACACTGGCTGGGATTTCTTCCTGGAGCTCTAGGAAAAACAGAGTTAATAAGACACATGCATCTCTAAATATACTACCAAGTACATAAAGACTAACAATATTTTCCACATCTCAAGGACGATTTTAACCAGTTGATTCTGGGAAACTTTCATGGGAGAGTGCATCAGCCACTTTGTTAGAAGCTCCTGAGATGTGTTGGATGTCGAAATCAAAATCTTGGAGAGCTAAACTCCACCGAAGAAGTTTTTTGTTAGTTTCTTTGACGGTGTGAAGCCACTTTAGTGCAGCATGGTCGGTTTGCAGGTGGAAACACCGTCCCCAAACATATGGGCGTAGCTTTTCCAGAGCGTAGACAATGGCATAACATTCTTTTTCAGTGACTGACCAGTTGCTTTCCCTCTCAGACAGTTTTTTGCTGAGAAACACTACAGGGTGGAATTCTTGATCAGGTCCTTTCTGCATTAAAACTGCTCCCACACCACGCTCGGATGTATCTGTGGTTACTAGGAACGGTTTGTCAAAGTCTGGGGCCCTTAGTACAGAGTCAGACATGAGTGTCGCTTTAAACTTGTTAAAGGCCTTCTGACACTTTCCGGTCCACTGAACAGCATTTGGCTGTTTCTTTTTGGTTAGGTCTGTCAGTGGGGCAGCGATTTGGCTGTAGTGCGGTACAAATCGTCTGTAATAACCGACCAAGCCTAAGAAGGATTGAACCTGTTTCTTTGACTTTGGGACAGGCCACTTTTGGATAGCATCCACTTTGGCCTGTAGGGGGCTGATAGTTCCTTGACCCACCTGGTGTCCAAGGTAAGTCACTCTGTTTAGGCCTATTTGACACTTCTTAGCCTTAACAGTTAGTCCTGCCTCCCTTATGCGCTCAAGGACTTTTTGTAGATGTTCCACGTGGTCTGCCCAGGAATCCGAAAATATGGCCACATCGTCAAGGTAGGCGACTGCATATTCTCCTAATCCCGCTAGGAGACCATCTACAAGTCTTTGGAAAGTAGCGGGTGCATTTCGCAGCCCGAAAGGGAGTACATTAAATTCATACAGCCCGAGATGTGTGGTGAAGGCTGACCTTTCCTTGGCAGATTCATCTAGCGGTACCTGCCAGTACCCCTTGGTTAAGTCCAAGGCAGAGATGAACTGGGCCCGTCCCAGTTTCTCTAATAGTTCATCTGTGCGTGGCACTGGATAGTTGTCTGGGCGAGTTACAGCATTTAGCTTACGGTAGTCCACGCAAAAACGTATTTCCCCATCTGGTTTGGGAACTAGAATCACTGGAGATGCCCATGCACTTTCAGAGGGGCGGATTACACCCATCTGTAACATATCCTGGATCTCCCGTTCAATAGCAGTTTTAGCTTGAGGAGACACCCGGTAAGGGTGGACCCTAATTGGGTGAGCATTACCTGTGTCAATGGAGTGGTATGCCCGTTCAGTCAGGCCTGGGGTGGCTGAGAACGTTGGCGCGTAGCTAGTGCACAGCTCCTGGATCTGCTGTCGCTGCATACGCCCAAGGGTCATGGAGAGGTTCACCTCTTCCACACCACCACCACATTTCCCTTCGTAGTAGACACCTTCAGGCCACTCAGCGTCGTCTCCTCCCTGAGCTGTAAATTGACAAACCTTTAATTCTCTGGAATAAAAGGGCTTTAGAGAATTAATATGGTACACCTTAGGCTTTCGGTTGGAGGTGGAGAATGCTATGAGATAATTAACAGCTCCCAGGCGCTCCTGGACCATGAATGGCCCTTCCCACGATGCTTCCATTTTATGGGCCTGGAGCGCCTTTAAGACCATGACCTGGTCTCCTACTTTGAAGGAACGCTCTCTGGCATGTTTATTATACCAGGCTTTTTGCTCTTTTTGAGCATCCTGTAAGTTTTCTCTAGCAAGGGCTAAAGAGGTTCGGAGGGTGTTTTGTAGGTTGGTTACAAAGTCCAGAATGTTAGTTCCTGGAGAAGGTGTAAATCCCTCCCATTGCTGCTTCACCAACTGCAATGGCCCCTTAACCTCACGGCCATATACAAGTTCAAATGGGGAAAACCCTAAACTGGGATGTGGTACAGCTCTGTAGGCAAAGAGCAACTGCTGCAACACTAGGTCCCAATCATTGGAGTGCTCATTTACGAATTTACGTATCATGGCCCCCAAAGTTCCATTAAACTTCTCCACCATGCCATTTGTTTGATGGTGGTAAGGAGTGGCAACCAAGTGATTTACCCCATGAGCTTCCCAAAGGTTTTTCATAGTTCCTGCCAGGAAATTAGTCCCTGCATCTGTGAGGATGTCGGAGGGCCAACCTACCCTGGCAAAAATGTCTGCTAGTGCCTGGCACACACTTTTAGCCCTGGTGTTGCTTAGAGTTACTGCTTCCGGCCATCGGGTGGCAAAATCCATGAAAGTCAGTATGTACTGCTTTCCTCTGGGTGTCTTTTTCGGAAAAGGACCCAGAATATCCACAGCTACTCGCTGAAATGGAACTTCAATGATGGGGAGTGGCTGGAGAGGGGCTTTGACCTGGTCTTGGGGTTTTCCCACTCTTTGGCACACCTCACAAGACTGGACATAGGTAGAAACATCCTTGCCCATTCCCTCCCAGTGGAATGACCCCCCCAAACGGTCTTTGGTCCTGTTCACCCCAGCATGGCCACTAGGGTGATCGTGGGCTAAGCTCAAGAGCTTGGCCCGGTATTTAGTTGGAACTACCAACTGTCTCTGAGGATGCCAGTCTTCCTGGTGTCCCCCAGAAAGAGTTTCCTTGTATAAAAGTCCTCTTTCTACAACAAACCTGAATCGATTAGAAGAGCTGAGAGGCGGTGGGTTGCTCCGCGCCACCGTCCAAGTTCTCTGGAGGCTTTCATCTGCTTCCTGTTCGGTCTGGAACTGTTCCCTTGATGCTGGAGACATCAGTCCCTCATTGGATTGTGGACCTAGGCTTGGTCCCTCTGGAAGCGATATAGGGGATGGAGCTGTTTCTGTTGACGGTGAACCGCTCTCCGCTGGTGCACTATGTTGGGATTCAGGCTCCGGCTGAGCCTCTTGTGTTGGGTTATCGGCTGCTGCCAGTTCAGGGTCGGTGGGGCCCTCTGGTGTTGAGGTTGCAAGTACTGGATTCAGTGCTGACACTGGGTCTGGTGTTGGTTGTTCGGCTGGTTCCGGTTCTGGGACTGGTTCTGTCTGGGTCTCTGGGACTGGATCCACTACTGCTGTTGCAGACATTGGCCTGGGGTCCAGGTCCATCACCTCTGACCAGGTCCTGATAGAAGTTTCTGGAACAGAGCTAGGCCTCACGCTTGTTTAGCCTGGCTGCGGGTGACCGTTCCCACCCTCTTGGCCTGCTTCACATGATTGGCCAAGTCTTCCCCCAACAGCATGGGGATGGAATAATCATCATAGACTGCAAAAGTCCACATTCCTGACTGGACAGGCAACTTGGCTGTAGGCAAATCGAAAGAGTTGGACTTGAAGGGTTGAATCGTCACTTGGATCTCTGGGTTGATTAAATTGGGGTCCACTAAGGAAGCATGGATAGCTGACACTTGTGCTCCGGTGTCCCTCCACGCGGTGACCTTCTTCCCGCCCACACTCACAGTTTCCCTCCGCTCCAAGGGTATCTGGGAGGTATCTGGGCCTGTGGACCTCTGGAGTGATTCCGGTGCAATGAACTGTAATCTGTTGGGGTTCTTAGGGCAGTTGGCCTTTACATGCCCCAGCTCGTTACATTTAAAACATCATCCAGCTGACGGGTCACTGGGGCGTGGTGGGTTGCTGGAGAGCGGGGTGGTGGGACGATAAGGGGTCTGGAGGGTTCTTTGGGAGGTAGGTGGGGCTTTGGGCGGCCCCCGGTAATAGGGTGTGGTCTGGGGTGGTCCCTTCTGGTCTCTGCTCCAACTGCGACCAGTTTTCTTCTTCTCTGCCACCTCCACCCATCTGGCTCCAATCTCTCCTGCCTCGATTACAGTTTTGGGTTTCCCATCTAGGATGTATCTTTCTATTTCCTCAGGAACACCCTCTAAGAATTGTTCCATTTGCATTAGGAAGGGCAAATTTTCTGGAGATTCAACACTTGCTCCTGATATCCAGGCATCCCAATGTTTCACAATGTGGTAGGCATGTCGGGTAAATGACATGTCTGGTTTCCACCTTAGGGCTCTGAACCTCCGACGAGACTGCTCGGGTGTTATCCCCATTCTGACTCTCGCCTCGGATTTAAACAGTTCATACTTGTTCATGTGTTCTTTAGGCATTTCAGCTGCCACCTCAGCTAAGGGTCCACTGAGCTGCGGCCTCAGCTCTACCATGTATTGGTCAGTAGAGATGTTGTACCCAAGGCAGGCCCTTTCGAAGTTTTCTAAGAAGGCCTCAGTATCATCACCTGCCTTGTAGGTGGGGAACTTTCTGGGATGGGAAGTGGTACCTGGAGAAGGATTGCTAGGGTTTGTTGGTATATTCTGCCCGGCCTTTATCCTCTCCACCTCCTCCACATGCTTCCTCTCTTTTTCCTTCTCCTCCTCCACATGCTTCCTTGCCTCCATTTCCCTCTTGTGGGCAGCCTCCTGTACCTCCTTCTCCAGCCGCATGAGTTCTATCTGTCTTTCATGTTCCCTTTGTTTTTCCTCAGCCTGAAATTTGGCTAATTCCAGCTGTAGTCGAGCTGAGGATTTGGTCATTCTAACCTCTCTGTTTTTAACTAACTTTACACCCGAGATTTAGAAATAAACAAACAAAACTTGGCTGTAAAATTTTGCTGTGCGGGAATAGAATACCTATTCTCTGATAGTGACTGTCAGCCTACAGAAAAAGACAATTCCCTTGTCTCTGCTCTGGGCCCAAATTAAAGCAAAAAACCTCCAACTACTTGGAAACCTGCTTACCCAGCCCAAAGAAAAAGCAAATGGGTAGAACACACACCCCCTATTTACTTTTAGGAAGAAAAGAAAAAAAAAACTCTGGGTTGGAAGACTGTGAATTTCCCTGCAGGAGTTAAGTACCCTGCCTCCAGGCAAAGAAAACCTGCAATTCACAAAGATAATCCCCTTTTGTCTCTGCTTGGCCACAAAGCAGAGAAAAAACAAGCTGCTTTCTGGACTTCCTTTCCAAAGGAAAAAAAAATTCCTTTTTAAAATCTGTATTTCTAGTTCAAAAAATCTCAACTGGATCTCAAAATGATTTCAGGTTAATCCCACCACTATGCCACCATGTCAAGGTTCCTCCCCCACTCTGAACTCTAGGGTACAGATGTGGGGACCTGCATGAAAAACCTCCTAAGCTTATCTTTACCAGCTTAGGTCAAAACTTCCCCAAGGTACAAAATATTCTACCCGTTGTCCTTGGACTGGCCGCTACCACCACCAAACTAATACTGGTTACTGGGGAAGAGCTGTTTGGACGCGTCTTTCCCCCCAAAATACTTCCCAAAACCCTGCACCCCACTTCCTGGACAAGGTTTGGTAAAAAGCCTCACCAATTTGCCTAGGTGACTACAGACCCAGACCCTTGGATCTTAAGAACAATGAACAATCCTCCCAACACTTGCACCCCCCCTTTCCTAGGAAATGTTGGATAAAAAGCCTCACCAATTTGCATAGGTGACCACAGACCCAAACCCTTGGATCTGAGAACAATGAAAAAGCATTCAGTTTTTTACAAGAAGACTTTTAATAAAAAATAGAAGTAAATAGAAATGAAGAAATCCCCCCTGTAAAATCAGGATGGTAGATATCTTACAGGGTAATTAGATTCAAAAACATAGAGAACCCCTCTAGGCAAAACCTTAAGTTACAAAAAAGATACACAGACAGAAATAGTTATTCTATTCAGCACAATTCTTTTCTCAGCCATTTAAAGAAATCATAATCTAACACATACCTAGCTAGATTACTTACTAAAAGTTCTAAGACTCCATTCCTGGTCTATCCCCGGCCAAGACCAGCATAAGACAGACACACAGACCCTTTGTTTCTCTCCCTCCTCCCAGCTTTTGAAAGTATCTTGTCTCCTCATTGGTCATTTTGGTCAGGTGCCAGCGAGGTTACCTTTAGCTTCTTAACCCTTTACAGGTGAGAGGAGCTTTCCCCTGGCCAGGAGGGATTTCAAAGGGGTTTACCCTTCCCTTTATTTTTATGACAGAGGCTGTGAAAAGTGATATTAACGAATATACAAATATAAATTTTCACAGCAGATTTACTTAACCCTGGCAAACCAGGGGACAAAGTAAGCCCTGGATGGGGAAGTGGGTAGGGGACAGCAGGGGCCAGTGGTGATGTGGGGGTGGTGGTGAGCCAAGGGTCAGCACCTGGAGCCCAAAGCCCCTTCCTTGACTGAAGCCTGTCCCCCCGCCACCCCAGAGCTGAAGCCCAAAGCTGGAGCCTCACTGCCCCGGAAAGGTGGGAACTCACTGGCTGCCTGCTCCTCTGGTGTTTGTGGCTCCACAAGGGGTCAGGGTCCATTCCCTGCTGGTGGCCCTGAGGGAGGGTCCACTGCTCCTCCCTGCCCCACCCCATTCTCCCTCCTCCCATCCCCCCCCCCCCCAGTCACTGCTCAGGAGGCTGTGGCCACAAGAAAAGCTCCCGGTGGCCGCATTTGAGAAATGTTGGCCTAGCACTTTCCATTGCAAGACATTCTTTTGAGTTGCTTATAACTTTAACAGCTTGGACTGAACTTTTCCATGTCAGGTGTCTGTTTCAGGCTGCCTTTTTTTTTTTTTTTTTTTAAGTTTCAGTTAAAATGGTTAGGCCATTTCCATGAATGAGATTAGTGGGTGAGGGGGGGAATTGGTTTTGCCCATGTTAAAAAAAAAAAATCTTATGCCTGTTTCACTGAGAAGCTCCAGCACCTCCATGCATGTGCAGGGACTTGAAATTTCAAAGAGAAATTCTCCCAGGAATGTGCTTTTTATCATCCCCATGAAAATATGGCCGAGTGGTAAGGTTTTTGAAAAGTCTCAGTTTGCACATGCTGCACAGAGACTTGCTAGTGTTTAGCTAAATTCCCTGAAGAGTCCATATGTACTGACTGTACTCCATCCCTCACACCTCCTGTTTCTGACTGGATAGTGTTGTGCATGAACAACTGAGCATGCTCCACCCAGGGCTGCGGGGGGTTCTCCTTTTCCTGCAGTCGCCTTTCCTGGCTGCTGTGGTATGGGGCTCTGGAACACAGGGTAGGGAAACTGTCTTCCCCGTACTTCCTATGGGTCCCCCTGAAGTGTCCAGGAGAAGATGGAGGAAACAGACCCACTGGAATTCAAAGGGATGGGGAAAGAAAGGTAGAATAGAAGCAGAGGGGGTATAGGCAGAAAGACAGAAGCTGGTTGGGGGATGGACAGCCGGAGAGGGTGGCAGGAGTTATGATGGGGGAGATAGGAATAGAAGGGGTGAGAGACAAGCTTGGAGGTGCGGATGGGGGGAGGAAGGAATAAGAATCTAACCATATCACACTCCCACCAGAACCTGGATTTGAGCCCAGGAATCCTAAGTCAATATTCCTCTGCTGTCAGCAAAAAGCTGAGGTGATTTACCCATACACACACTGCAGAGGGAAACTGACAAAGACAGATATTCTTTTCCCATCAAAGTCATAAGCAAAACTCGTATTTACTTCAGGAGAGCAGCACTTGCCAGTTAGTGTCCACTCCAGTAAGGTGCTAAGTGCACTCCATTCCCACTGATCAACATGTTGTATAACGACTGCATGTAAGAAGTAGTCCTGCGAAGGGTCCAGTCTCGCAACTTTTACACAAGTATTGCTCATGCAAGTAGTTCTATTGACTTCAGAGGGGCTACTGGCATAAGAACTGCACAAATGCATAAGGGTTGCAGGACTGGGCCCTAAGATGGTAGTAATAGTTATTCTAACGTAACAGTCTTCCCCTATGTCTGGTGCCATGCATAAAGTGCCTTTGTGTTTCAGTTCAGCACTATTTGTGGCCGACGTTGCTAGCGCTTGTTGTACCACATTAGATTCTTAAGCCAAGGAGCATCATAAAATCACAGGGTTGGAAGGGACCTCAGGAGACCCCCCCTCAAGGATTGAGCTCACAACCCTGGGTTGAGCAGGCCAATGCTCAAACCACTGAGCTATCCCTCCCGCTCATCCAAACAGGAGACGTGCTACCAGCTGAAGGAGTGGCATGGTTCTTACCCACGGTGAATCTATCACTGCAGGCTAGACGGGAAGCCCTTTGAGTATTGAATAGTGTCATGAAGAACTACTGCCTTTTTTGCTTATTAAAAAAAAAAACCACCACCAGTTTTGGATACTAGTGTCATAGAATCATAGAATATCAGGGTTGGAAGGGACCTCAGGAGGTCATCTAGTCCAACCCCCTGCTCAAAGCAGGCCCAATCCCCAGTTTTTGCCCCAGATCCCTAAATGGCCCCCTCAAGGATTGAACTCACAACCCTGGGTTTAGCAGACCAATGCTCAAACCACTGAGCTATCCCTCCCTACTAGCCATGACATATGAGCAAAAACAGAGTGACTCGCCAAGAAGCAGCAGAAATACTGAGAAAGAAGCATAGAAAATTGTTAGCTTAGTATGAGCATGCAAGGCAGTAGAAAAAAATACATAAGGTGAACTGTAACTTGAAGACCATGATGAAGCCAAAGTATGGCTACCTTGTGAACAGAAGAGATGAAGCATGAACTATCCTATGACCGAAATAGACAGAAGTTGTAGCAAGGATAGGAAATGGTTATGTTGGTGGCTGTGATGGAATGCACCCTTGTATTCACACCCTACACACTATTGTAATAATCTTTGTACAAAACGTGCCTTGTAAGTAGGTTTTCAAGTGATTAAGAAAAATAATCGCACGATTAAAAAATTAATAGTGATTAATTGCACTGTTAAACAATAATAGAATATCATTTATTTAAATATTTTGGATGTTTTCTACATTTTCAAATATATTGATATCAATTACAACACAGAATTACAAAGTATACGGTGCTCGTTTTATATTTATTTTTTATTACAAAAGGGGAGGACTGGACAGAGCAGCACAGAACACACATTTTGTGGGGGAAATCTGGGACTATGAGTGTGTTGGGGTCACCCTGAATGTGGTAACCAAAGCTAATGGAAGCCAGAGTGTGACTGAAGAGTGGCTGGGAAGCTGCACCTACACACAGATACTTAGGGTGTGACTTGCATGCTGGAAGGCTGTTTGTGAGTGGCCTAGATAGGAGCTACATCAGCAAGGAATTGTGAGGCACCCATGGTTGCAGTGCTGAGGTTATCCACCCCCTCACTGGTCTGGATTAAACCCTGGAATGTTATAGTGACACATATTGCAAAGTGAATATCTATGGTTAGTCCATAATGGGGATGATTGGCACCATTACTATATATTTTGATGTCTTTGTTCTGCAGAAGCTGTGATTATAAGGAGTCTATTATCTCCTGACATATCATCACTCCTTATGGTCAAGTGCATTACCATGAATCCTCATAGTCAGCACATTTAAGAAAGAGCATTTGTTCTGCTTTTTGATTCCTGTTGGAATTTCTTTCACAATGTTTTAAATCTTTTCCCCTAAGTCATTGTCATTTGTATTTCTGACAGAGCACATTTCTTCACTCATATATCAGCACTTCTCATGTGTCTGTAAGCAGGAACAAAAATATATTTTTCATTGGCTGAATTGATGTTGCTCTGTTTTTGCCTGTAATTCATTTGTTTTCTGGTGTTCACTTGCTATTAGAGATGGCATGGCTTTTAGAGACTGCACGCTTGTTTATTGTTATTTTTTGTTTTTATAAAAACAATGCCTTCAAATCTGCAAGCTTAGGGTGGTCTAGTAAAAGGCAATGAGAAAAAAAATTCACAACTTGAATAAGTACTATGTGGGGACTCACAACTAGAGCTGGTCATTAACTTTTTAATGTAACTTTGAATTTTTGGTCAAAACCAGAGAGAGGGAGATCAACCCATCTTAGAATAGCCAATATCCTTGCCAAACGGAATTCTTGTTTCCCAGCCAGCTCTACTCACAAGACATGGATAGAAGCCAGAAGCTTAGAGTTTTGTTCCTGGCTCTGCCAGCTAACCCATTGTATAGCCTTGGACAAGTCCTTCACACTTCTATATCTCAGCCTTTGCATCTGTAAAATGGGAATAAGGAACATACTCCCACTCTTACATCCTAAAATACTCAAGGAGCTGACTGAGGAGACATCTGAGCCATTAGTGATTATCTCTGAAAAGTCATGGAAGATGGGAAAGATTCCAGAGGACTGGAAAATGGTAAATATAGTGCCAATCTATAAAAAGGGAGATAAGGCCAACCTGTGGAATTACAGATCAGTCCAGTTTCAGAGTAGCAGCCGTGTTAGTCTGTATTCGCAAAAAGAAAAGGAGTACTTATGGCACCTTAGAGACTAACCAATTTAGTCAACTTAACTTCAGTACCCTGGAAGAAAATGGAGCAAATAATTAAGAAATCAATTTGCAAATACCTAGAAGATAATCATGCTGACTGTTATTTATCACCTTGATTTGTCAAGAACAAATCAAGCCAAACCAACCTAATAGCTTTCTTTGACAGGGTAACAAGCCTCGTGGATGGGAGGGATGAGGTAGATTTGGTATATCTTGACTTTAGCAAGGCTTCTTATACTGTCTCATCT
Source organism: Eretmochelys imbricata (assembly GCF_965152235.1). Classification (NCBI taxonomy): domain Eukaryota; kingdom Metazoa; phylum Chordata; order Testudines; family Cheloniidae; genus Eretmochelys; species Eretmochelys imbricata. The sequence goes on from NC_135572.1 coordinate 151,386,220, forward strand.
GACTGTCTCATTAAAAAACTGGGGAAATACAAGATAGAGCTACTATAAGGTGGGTGCATGACTGGTTGGAAAACCATTCCCAGAGAGTTATCAGTGGTTCACATTCAAGCTGGAAGGGTATATCGAGTGGGGTCCTGCAAGGATCAGTTCTGGGTCCAGTTCTGGTCAATATCTTCATCAATGATTTAGATAATGGCATACAGAGTACTCTTATAAAGTTTGCAGATGATACCAAACTAGGAAGGGTTGCAAGTGCTTTGGAGGATAGGATTAACATTCAAATTATCTGTACAAACTGGAGAAATGGTCTGAAGTAAATAGGATGAAATTCAATAAAGACAAATGCAAAGCACTCCACTTGGGAAGAAACAATCAGTTGCACATATACAAAATGGCAAGTGACCGCCTAGGAAGCAGTACTGCAGAAAGGGATCTGCGGGTCATAGTGAATCACAAACTAAATATGAAGTAATTGTTCTGCTCTACCCCGCACTAATTAGGCCTCAGCTGGAGTGTTGTGTCCAGTTCTGGACGCCACATTTCAGGAAAGATGTGGACAAACTGGAGAAAGTCCAGAGGAGAACAACATAAATGATGAAAGGTCTAGAAAACATATCCTGTGAGGGAAGATTGAAAAAATTGAGTTTGTTTAGTCTGGAGAAGAGAAGACTGAAAGGGGACATGATAACTGTTTTCACGTACATAAAAGGTTGTTGCAAGGAGGAGAGAGAAAAAATATTCTCCTTAACCTTTGAGGATAGGACAAGAAGCAATGGTCTTAAATTTCAGCCAGGGCAGTTTAGGTTGGATGTTAGGAAAAACTTCCTGACTAGCAGGGGTGTTAAGCACTGGAATAAATTGCCTAAATAGGTTGTGCAATCTCCATCCTGGGAGATTGTTAAGAGCAGGTTAAATAAACATCTATCAGGAATGGTCTAGATAATAGTTAGTCCTGACCTGAGTGCAGGGGACTGGATTAGATGACCTCTCAAGGTCCTTTCCAGCCCTAAGAATCTATGATTCTATAATTTTGTACTGAATGGTTGGAAGGGAAAGCAGCACTTAGGTTTCTTTTTAGAGTACTTTTCCTCTTGTCAGTCTTCCTCTCAGTGTCTTCCTACATTCCCCATCAATCAAGTTCACTTCTGCACACATAGTTATCTTATTCCGAATGTGCAAAGAGTCCTACAACTCTATTTTCTGACTCCTTCCTCTTCCACATGACAGTCATCAAATGTTTTTGACAGAGTCCACAAACGGTAAATTGCATCACTAGTTGCTATCCTGTTCATAGTAAGGCTACTAATAAACAAGATTCCACTGGATTCTCTCAGTCATATAAGAAGTGGTAAAAATAAAAGTAAAGGGAAATTTGCAATCATCAGTACAGTGGCTAAAAATCTATGGTGATAAAATTGTAAGATCCTGAAAAATTTCAAATAGAATCAAATACAAAGTTTCAGCAAGTATTGTCTTTAGGGAAATGAGATCACAAAAATGCTTTTTCATCTCTATCTACTTTTTAAGAGCTTTATTACTCATCAGTCTTTTAGAAAGGGCTCTATTTTCAGGGTTAAACATTACCAACAAAATTCAAATTTCAAAATTGGTTTTAAACCAGAAATTAAATGAGTATGAGTCATTTTTCCATGTAGCTAGCTACTCAACTTATTTGTGTTGTTTACTGAACAGAGTTCTCCACTGTCCATTTAGGCATGTAGCTCAAATCTCCAGCCATTAGGAGATGAACCATTAGGACTCCAGCTGGCCATGGAGAATCCCCTAGTATCATCAATAAAGCAAAGATACATTTGATCTATCATCAATGAGGATCTATCCCTGTGTTGTATCAATGGAACAGCCATATCAAAAATGCCAAAGACAAGAAGGGGAAATTCATTAATCCTGTAATTATTATTTTAAAGAGGGGATCAGGTAGGGAAAGTAAGTTTGGTGGAACATGTTCCCAAACTCATTCCCCTCTAGCAGTCATAGCCATGTGTTATATGTAAATATTATTGTTTAAAAATTAGCATAGACTTTGAATGAAGCAATATGAGGGAACATGCACTGAAAATGAAACTGATGGCAGTTGTCAACTTGTTCCATTTAGAAATGCATTTTAATCATTTTAGTTCCTTGAAGTGATCACCTTTCCAAACCCCTTAAGATGCAAGTGTAAGCCAGAGACCCCTTGGCAAAGGGTCCCCTGTTCTTTGCAAACAACTCTCATCTGAGACCTGTCAAAATCACTACACCAAACATATCTTGCAGTGTATTTACACATAAAAGATAACATGTAAGTGTGACGTTCCCCTGATGTTATATGGACCAGCGATCTGCTAGATCACTCCAATCCTTGACTCTGGGAGCCAGCCTTACCCTGCTCTGCTGTGAGAACCCCTACTCCTGGGCTGTTTACGCACAGCCTCTAGCATGTGAGCTGCTTGGATTGTGCAACCGAATGACACTAGCCAATATCTCCAGTCTCAGACACAAACCCAGGAATCTGTCTTGCAGTGTCCAGTTATGCCCACTGGATGCTGCAAGCTTATATGAGTTCATCAATTTAACAAGGAAATTGATATGTACCAGGCTTGTTATCCCAAGGGGAGTCTCTGACATGCTTCAAACCAAACGCACTGCTTCAGTAGAATAAACAAACAAATTTATTAACTACAAAAGATAGATTTTAAGTGATTATAAGTCAAAGCACAACAAGTAAAATTTGGTCAAATGAAATAAAAGCAAAATGCATTCTAAGCTGATCTTAACACTTTCAATGCCCTTACAAACTTAGATGCGTCTCACCACAGGCTGGCTGGTTGCCCTTCAGCCAGGCTCTCCCCTTTGATCAGCACTTCAGTCACTTGGTGGTGATGTCAGTACATGGAGGTGGAAGAGAGAAAAAGAGCATGGCAAATGTCTCTCCCTTTTATCATGTTCTTTCTTCCTCTTGGCTTTGACCCCCCTTTCAGGATCAGGTAAGCATTACCTCATTGTAGTCCCTGAATGACCAAGGGAAGGGGAGTGACTCACTGGAGAGTCCAAAAGATTCTTTGTTGCTGCCTAGGCCAGTGTCCTTTGTTCCTATGAGACTGGGCTGGGTTTGTCCCATACATGCCCTGATGAGGTGTGAATTGCCCCACTGTTCCTGGAGAGTTTTACCTGGGCTTGTTTTAAGCCACGAGGACACATTTTCAGCCTCCTAACTATATACATGGAATTATAACCTATAACTTTACTATAACAACAATGCTCAGTGCATCATGAGCCCGCTGAAGATACCCGACACGACAAACTTTGCATTGGATACCACACAATCATATTATAAGGATGAACATGGGGGTGGAGGGTGTTCCCCCGAGATACAGAGTGTCACAGTAAGGTATCTACAGAAAGTGTGTAACTTGTCAAGACTCAATCATTGCAAGATGTGGGTATGAGTAATATTTAAGGAATACCACAGCTACGCTGAAAAAATATGTTTTATGGTGTTGGATGTAAAAATTAGCCACAGGGCCTATGTCTCAGTGATGGTCCATTCAAGCAGGAGAGAGTTGTCACCCTGTCCTGGTTAGCCAGTGATATAATGCAAGGTTCAATTGTCTAGCTGTGCTCAGTCCCAAGACTATCAGTGGAAAACCATCACAGACAACTGCAAACAATCAAAACCACTTGGATGTAAACAAACAAACATTAGAACATTAATTGCCCTGTTTATGAATACAGACAAAAGACTGTTTCAGCGTAATACAGAGTGGGAAGAGGCACTCTGTATCCCTTCACTGAGTAAATATCTTCTAGAGTGTGAAAGAACGTACACTGGTTCCTGGGAAGCCAGCTAGATCTGCAACAAACTGATTTTGGGGGGGTGGGGGCGGGGGGAGAGGAGGGAGAGGGACAAACCTACTTTATTAGTTAAGAAAGATAACTTAATAAGGTATAGGCCCTAGGTGATGTTTTATGATTTTTTTGGTATTGTAACCATTTTTTCCAGCACACTCTCATTTCAAGTTGAACCTTAATTCTTTCTTAAATAAACCTACTTTGTTTTTTTTATAAGTGCTCACATATGCTGTGTGTTGTAAAGGAGCAGTGATTTAAGGTAAAACTGGTAAACTGGGATAGACTGCTCCTTTGAGTAGCCAGTGTCAGGGGCTGGATATCAGACGGGAATGATTCAAGGAGACTCGGGGACTCTGGTGCACCTATTATTAACCTGCAAGGCAAATACAGGGCTTGCATAGCCCAGAGGAACGTGCTTGAGTGGCTAAAAGGCTGATGTTAGGAAGCTGACACCCAGTTACCACAAGCAAGACTTCCTCATGCTGGAGCCAGGGAGTAACAAGTCAACACAGTCCTGAGTACCTCAAGAACTGTCACAATGAACCCAAGAAATAAAGGGATTCATTCACTGCTGCACTGCTTCAGTTGTACCATGCTCATGTACTCCACTGAAGGCAACCAAGTTGCACTAACATAAAACTGGATTAATGCAGTGATCAATCCAGCCCAACATACTTTCCCCCACCTGCCAAATCTAAAACTGCCAGTGTATTATCACACTAGTTTTTAATCTGCAATCCCAACAAAAGAAAGAAAGTAAGAGAACTTGAGTAATAGTGAACCCTGTGCTTCCGTTTCTGGGAGAGGCTGGGATCCAAGTCCAGATCCCAGCTGGGAAGTGCGGAGGAGAAGGGAGGTTCATTTTTGTCCCATGCTCCTCCTTCCACCACAGTTTGCCAAAAACCTTCAACCAGGGCTCTGCAGAGTTCCAGTTCCACTGTTGAGGACAGAGCAGAAGAGGAGAGCCTGGAATTGGGGGCCAGTTAGTGCCATCCCAAATCTGCAGGGAAAAGCAGTCCAAGCAATGACAAACAGGAGGTACTGAAAAGCAGTAATATCTGGGAGAGCCCATGCCTCACAACACAGCTCTTCTGGAAGCCTTGCTGTCAGAGAGCAGCTATGTGGATGCAAGAGCCTTCAGTCAGAAGTCTTTTCTCTCCCCTCTGACTATTTGGGTCTCTCTGGCCTGGGGGAGCTAAACTCCCTGCAGTATGTGGATGTTCAAGCTGCATGCCTCCCAATACAGAAGTTAGAAGAAAACCCTGAGTGCAACTTGGAATATTTCCTTTTTCCTTCATTTTCTTCCCCAGATAGAGGAACAAAGGGGCCAGGCACAGTCCCTGTCTACTGAGAGAATTCAAAGCACCCTTGGATATCTTCTCCATCATTGTACATTTGTCAAGGTGAACAGTTAGCTGGCTTTTACAGAGCCAGAACACACAATTAGCAAAGAATCTGAAATTAAATGACTAATTTTAGTACAAAGCAATTTAAAAGGGGAAATTGCTATGCTCCAGTGCACACATGTATCACAAGACCAGGGCCATGTAACTAATCTGCTTTCAAAGGTGTCACTGGATATACTAAGTTTATGGCAGTCATTGACTGAGAGAAAATTATAGATACATAGAATATATGATAGATTGAAGAAAAATCACTATGACTAGCATGGAAATTAAAGCACATAGATAGGGCCCTGCATTCCTTTCACATCATGAACTCTTATTCGTTTAAATAGTTCTGAGCATGCAAGGAATACAGGATCAGGCTCATAGCACAGCACGAAGAGAATATGAAAAGATTTCTACCGTATCATTGCATTTTTTACTTTTGACTCCAAATGACTGGTATTTTTTTTTAATATAGAAGGAATCATCAAATATTCTCTTTAATTTCCAGTCTGCATTGAGTTTGTTCCCTTTCCTTTATCACTTACAGAAATAATATATTTTTAATCCTTAAAACTTTATATCCTTATGGGACTGCACTGGGACCATGGCCAACTGTTGGCACCAGTGTTGCTTGTTTTGCACTCTCTCTCTCGAGTCCTGACCGGAGGCAGTGTATCCAAAGGCATGCTAAGAACAGAAGCCTAAGGTAATCTGTTCATTTTGAAATTAACCCTGGTTATTGATCTTGTGTTCTGTGCTTCAGTGCAACCACACTACTTTGTTTAAAAGCTGTCTGCAGTACAAGAGAGTGTGGTGGGAAAGTACAAGCCATTTTATATGGGGCCCTTCAGTGTTACTAAGTAATAGATAATGGAGTTCTATTTCTGCACAGATATCAAAGATCTTAAAGGAAGACAGAGCTACATTCTTATTTACATCCAAGTATCTTTGCACCACTCTGGCAGCTTACAGTGGCATCAAGGTGCCTGAGGCTATGTCTACACTTATGCTCAAATAAATTGGTTAGTCTCTAAGGTGCCGCAAGTACTCCTTTTCTTTTTGCAAATACAGACTAACACGGCTGCTACTCTGAAACCTACACCTACAGCAGCGTTTAGATGCCACACCCTGCCCCCAGCATGGGTATAAATAGCAGTGTAGATGGTGAGGCACTACCTAGGTGAGTAGAGAACAGACATGCCAAAACTTTAGGTATGTAACCTACATGTCTCTCTGCACACCCGAGCAGTGCCTCCCACTTAGCAGTGTAGCATCCCACTGTCTCCACGCTGCTCAAGCCTTCCCCCACCTCCTTCCCCCGGCCAGAACTTTTCACTGCCTCATGTAGCGACACACCACAGTGTGAACACAGCCTGCTTTTCACTGTGGCATGAAGCTACACATACCCTACTTGCCATCGCCATGGCCTTAGTAGAAACGAGAATCAAATCCAGAGTCTCCGGTGAATGATAGCCCCTTTTGGCTTTGGGGGAAAGATTTTTATAGTTACCACAGCCAGTAGGAAACGACTGAAAATGTATACCTCCATTCACCAAGGTATTTATAAGAACGTGCCTAAATTAAGTACAAGTAATCCCAGGGAAATTAGTGGGACTGCTTAAAGTTTGACAATCTTAAATGCCTTGGTGAACCAAGTGCAGGTTACCCTGGTTGAACAAATATAAAGTTTCTAGAGAACACTGTGGGAACCAATCAATAGAGTACAAAAATATACATTAGCAAAGAACAGAAACATTTTAGAACTTCAGAATATAGCTTTATCATCACCAATGAAAATAAGCATGAATTTCAAAGTTGTTTTCCATAATTCTTGATTAACATTCTTAAGAATGACACTGTATCTAATATGGAGATCTAAAGCGATCCCAAGTTTTTAATTTATGAAGTTTTGTAAACTTTTAAAATTTCATTTTATAAAAAATGAATAACCCTGTGTTATCCTGTGAGGCTTGGGATCAAATCCAAGCTGGCTGTGCCATAATTATCTTAAAGCCTCATTGAGCTGTGAGACTTTACCTTAGTGCCGATATTTCTGTTTAGCACATCAGATGGTGCTATGTATGAACAAAGGTAAATGGACATAATAAACTAGCATCTTCATATTTACCTGGAGTCACTCCATGTCCTTGGCTCCAAAACTATGTAAATTAAAGTTTGTCATTTTAAATTTATTTGCTGTGCCCACTCCAGCTGAAGCAAAAGACGGTGTGTTTCCAGATGTATTTATTTTTTTTCAGAATGATTTCTTATTTAGAAAAAGCTCTTAATTTTGTAACTGTAGTTATTAATTTTACTTAAAACAGTAGAAGGAGCTGGCCTGGTGGCAGTACTTTGCACTGATATGAAGGAGACCTCAGTTTAATTCCCATCCTTTTATCTGGTAGGGAAACTCACTCAGTCCTTTTGAGAAAGAAAGAACTAGAACAATGCTTCCCATGTGAGATGGGACTGTTGTGAGGATTGGAAGTGGCAATGAGATTCGGAGGTGACTGCTGACAGACATCTAAGAAACAGCAAAATAATCCTCCCATCTGTCCCAAATGTCTGTGACTTCCACTCTAGACATTTCCACTTGTGTGTTTTAATTGGCTGTGTTCATTTGTGTTTGGTTGATATTATGTTTTATTTGCATTTGATATTTGAACCGATGCTAGCCCATTTGGGGCCCTAAGCAAAAATATCCCCCCCAGTACAAAAATAGGCAAGTTTTTATATTAAAAAGTGAACAGAGGCCCCCTTGTGATGCTTGGGGCCTTAAGCAATTGTTTAGTCTGCTTATGCCTAGCACCGGCACTGTTTGCTATATAAGTAAAATAAGGGAATGCATAAGAGTAGCCACTATGGTAAATGGATACTGACCCAATCCTGGAACCACAAAGATCTTGGCATCTAAATAGTGGAAAGGACTAGGAAATAAAGGAAACTTTCAGTAAAGATTTGGGGAACTTCTGGGACAAGGGGATGTTTCTCTCCTAGAAGTATGCTATCTGTGTATTTTCTTCTTCAGCAACATGGTGTCAGGAAGTGACTGAATCCCTCTCTCTAAAAGGAGAGCATGGAGAAAGAAAGAACAGTCCTCACTGCCAACTGGGTACGCTGATGGGGAAAGTTTGAAAGTCAGGGAAGGTAACAGGGAGAACTACAGCAAAAAGAAGTGAAAGATGCACAACTGTGGGAACTGAAAGGAAAGGAAAGCCAGATATCAAGTCTAAAGGATGAAGAAGGAGCCTGAACAGGAGCTGTATAGAGAAATAAATACAACTTCAAGACTGCCTACAAAGTCAAAAAATAAGGGCAAGACCTATCTCCATAACATACTAAAGATAGCAGCAAACTTAAAGGCACAGAAGCTGCTAGTGCTTCAAAAAAAATAGCAACAATGGAACCCATAGTCCAAAAGACTGCACCAGAGTATTCAATTGTCGAAACTCATATGGCTGGGTTAACTGGATCCAAAGATTTGAAAAATTCTAGATGGTTTAATAGAAAAGTCAGAAGAATCCCAGTTAAATGCCCTAATACTGGCCTTTGGCCGGGCTGCAGATGATTTGTTACATTTGTTACTCCTCACTGATGTGGAAAAGATAGATTACCCCCAGTGAATGAGGCATTTGATCCCTGATTTATAGGTAGGCATAATATTATATAGGAAAAGGGCAAATTTAATAGGAGGTTGCAGGAATGAGAGGAAACAGCTGACGTTTTCATAACAGCAGTTCACAGTCTTGCTGAACATTGAGAATAGGGAGCCTTAAAAGAAGAACTAATAAAAGATAGGATAGCTGTACACGTAAGGGATAATAAGTTGTCAGAACATCTTCAATAAACCCATATCTGATATTAGTGAAAGCTATAACTCAAGTCAGAGCACAAGAAACCATAGAGAAAGAGTACTACAATTTATATTCTAGCAGCAGGAGGCACCATATCAGATAACACTGATACAGTAAAGATGAGAAAAACAAATGAAACAAGCAATGGGACTAACCTCCTAACATAAGAATCGTCTAGAACTAAAAAGTGGGAGGACAAAGTATTTCCTGGAGGGAAAGTCAAATAAACAAACACCAAAACTACTGTGGAAGATGCGGCAAGACACCCAACCACACCTGGACACATTGTAAAGTGAAAGGGACAAAGTGTAGGATATGCAACAAAAAAAGTTCATTTTGTAATAGCCTGCAGATCACTGAGAACCCCATATTTCTTGGGTAGATATCTTCAAAAAAGCAGGAAAAAAAGAGGGGCAGTACACATAAATTAATCTAAATGGATGAAACTGCCATTGAAACAGCTGTCACTATTATTAAAAAAAATACTCCAAGGCTGGTGATGTGCAAAGACCCAATATGATTTTACACTGGTTCAGTTTTAGATGCATAAAATATCCTAAAGTCAGGGATAAGAGGGGAGGAACCAGGTTAAGAGGTTTCCCTCCTAAAAGCATAGCACCGATGTTGCATTGTTCTGTTGCCCATATTACCATTGTTACACAAGTAAAAGGACACATACCCTGTTGGTTTGTGGACCCAAACTTTTCTCCACAGAGGACCACAAATTCTCATTGTTCCTGAGTGCTAGCTCTTGATTCTGGGTCTCTAACGGAGATGTCTATAAACTCACAGTTAATCAGGCATTTCCTTTATTGACTATACCCTTTAGGAAGCTCATGTTTGTTTTCTACATGTGTATTGAATAATTACACTCAATAAATTAGTTCCTGATATGGCTTTCTTCAGTAATAGGATATGATTAGCTGGGTCACAAGGCTAAGATCTTCATCCTTTTAAAGAAGGGAATCTTATTCTCTCAGGAAGACAGACATTAGTTTAGACAAAGTGTAACACCAACAAACCCCAGTTGTCAGTGGGTGGGATCGAACCTTCGGAGCTGAGTGCACGAGTCTTTACTGAATAAGCTACAAGCCATACTGTTGTTAGCTAAGGCTGCAGAGCACGCTCGCTCTCTCTCTTACACGCAGTGTGTGTGGGTTACAAAAGCAGCAGTCTGTTGAGTTATGTTTTTAAAGCACCCCATCACTTGCCTATTTGTTGTGGAATGCCATGGATATCGAGGGAGTTTCTCTTCTTCTTGGTCTTGTCTTAACTTAGAATGTATGCTTTTTTGGTAAGAAACTCACTGCATCTGTATTTCTTTGTAAAGTACCATGCACATGTGTAGTGCTATGGAGCTAAATAATATTAATAATATTTCCATCCTTTCCCCCTTCAGTGAGCCCTGCTGTATTGCAGCATCAAACGTAGGTTTCATTTTCAGTCTGGTAAAGATTAATGGCTATACCTGAGTGGGACAACTCTAATATGACAACATGCATCCAGCTGCAGCACCTGCTGGAGGCTCCTGTTAAACAGTGCATGTCTGAAGTTAATTTTTTCATAATTACATCCACAGGCAATGGAATTTAACATAACTGTATTAACCTTGATACAGTTCAGGATAAATAAATTAGAAGATATAGGAACATGTCTACAGTGCAAAATTGTTTGTTTGAATACAAATATTATTTGATTTGTTAATTTGGAACACGTAAAGGCAACTAAACAAAATAGCTTAGGCAGACTGAAATGTGAAAATAATGAAAAATGAGTGAACTTATTGATTGGAATCTCAGTGTCCCTGTTGGAGCTCTGTGTGTGAATAACTGTTTTTGGTATGCTAACAATTCTGGGGAGAAAATTCTCATTTCAGGTCATCTCAGTCTTCTGGGAATTTTTGGCAAATCAAAGTTGGGAAACATTTCCTCTTGGGTCAAAGGAAAAGTTTTGCTTGACCAAAAACATTGCATTTCAATTTTGGATTTTTTTTTAAGCAAATGATAGTTCAGGATAGATTTACAGTCAAAGCACATGGGAATTCTGTTACTGCCAATTGGCTGGTAATTAGGGGACTCAGCTGGGAGATGAGACAGCTGGATTCAGATCCCCACTCTGAAACAGGGATTTGAACCTAGCTCTTGTACATGCTGGGTAAGTACCCTAGCTCCCAGGCTACAGTGGGGGGCTCTCAATTTCTCCTGTTGAAGCTGTTCCATTTTGTACTAAGTATTTAAATATCCATTGGGCCCGAGAGAGAGAGCGCGTGAGTGAAAAATGACTCTGTGATCTGGTGTCTAGGTCACTCACAGAAGGGGAGGGGCAGCTGGGTTCCAGTCCCTGCTCCAATAAATATTTAATTATTTATTCAAAGTGGAACAGCTTTAACAGGAAAGACAAAGAGACACCAACCCCCGAACACCCTGTACTGGTGGTCTGGGCACTCACCTAAGATGGGAGATTTGGGTTAAAGTCCCTGATCTAAAGAAGGGACTTGAACCTGGGTCCCCCACATCTCACGAGAGCGCCTAATCACCAGGGTGTTTGGTGGGGAGGATACTACCAAAGTTGACATGAATTCATGTAGTGTTTTGGATTACCTGAATCTGGCAAAAAAAATTCACCCATCTCTAGTCCCTGTGAGTGGCAGTAACAGTGGGTTGCTATCATACCTACTCATTTGAAGAATGTGAACTGGATCTAATAAGGGGGCAATTGTATGTCACTGAAGACAGTTGCTGTGCCTTAAATGGGCAATTATTAGAATACTTTTTTTGAGGACCACACAAAGCTTAACCTCAGTACTAGTATAGTTAATGTCAAGGAGTCCTAATATTATACACCACTTCAAGGTATTCCTGCAAATTAACACTTATTACAAAGGTTGTTGCTAACGTTAACTTGAGCTTAACTTCAATGCACTGATATCCGCCATAAGTTTATTATGGTCAGTGATTGCATCAGAAATGCTTAGGCATGACATTAAACATTAGAAAAATGGGTCCCCTTTCATTTTAGGTTTCTTCTGCTATTATTTATGTCTCTAAAAATGAACAATTTTAGAAGGCTCAGTGTCCCACATTTGGAATCCAAGTAAAGTAAGTATCCCCTTTAAAAAAGGCAGTATTTGTGGGAATGAGGCCTCTGTGTTGGCATCAGCATTAGGGTTTTTTTTTTCTTGGTGGCAATACCTGTAGATCTGTAAATTTCTTGGTGAAACTACCTAGCTCATCAGTAAGCCTATTTTCATCCATTTCCCCAAGGTTTGTTATAACATTCTAAATCTGAGCAGATGCAAACAGCTGCCATTAAAAACAAAAACAAAACCCGAACACTAGAAAAATCTTTTTCTTTCATCACAAGTATCACCTGTAACATTTCTCTTATCTGAGGCCCAGAGTAGGCAATAGTGAGTCCTACACCAGTGGCAGGTCTGAAGTCTAAGTGGGAGATTTATACTAGTGGAAAGAGGTGACTTCTAGTTTCCAAACAGATCGATAGCCCTTGCTTCTTGCTTTGGGAGGTCCCAAAATCTTGTACATTAAAATCACATTGTTCGATATAGAAAAGCTAGTTTAGGTAATTTTTAGAGTTAAAAAAACATCAGCAATATTTCTCTCTCCCTCTGAGACCTGTACAATTAGACTTTGACCAAGATGCACAAAGGAATTTAGGCACCTAAATCCCAAATGTGGATCCTCATAACTCATGCTCAGCTGCCGCTTACCCCTGAATGTGCCTAAATTCCCTAAGCACCTACATTACTGCTTCCAGCATCCCATAGACACCTAAATTTCTGCTGTTGGCCAGGCACATAGCCATGTACATCCTGAAACCCAGGGCCTAATTCATGCCTAAACCCTGGCAGGATTTTCAAACTAGGCATTCTCCTTCCTATATCACTTGCAGGGCCTAATCCAGTAGATGAGCTCTGAGAACCTTGGAGCACATCTAGTGGATTGGGGCCTGCACAAAACACAGTGGTAGCTCTCCCATGTCAGTATGCTATCCACAGTCTCTGTGGCCCAATGAATATGTAATTAGATATACAAAGTGGAAGTTTTTCAACAGGAGACACTGACAAAAAACAAGCCCCAAATACTCTGTAGCCCAGGGATCAAGGCACCCACCTCGGAGGCAGATACCTGGATTCAAGTCCCTGCTCCATATCAGGCAGAGTGGGAAGTTGAACTGGATGAGTGCTCTAGTCACTGGACATAAGCAGGGACACTGCCATCACCACCGTTTTTGCAAGGAAATGGTGATCTGCCATAGATATCTAACTCTAGGAGAGGATGCATGGCTATGAATCCCAGCTACTATATAAAGAGCCTGGGCACCTAATGGATGGTGCCTAAAAATTAGGTGGTGCAGTGCTGAGCCAAGGTTCCCTTTGTGGATCTAGCCTATGGTAACTAAGGGCCTAAGCCTGCTGTAACTAAACAATGGCAAAACCCCAAATAATTTCAGTGGAAGAAGGATCAGGACTGAATGGCTTTACAGGTGTGTACACACACACACACACACACGAATCACCTCATCCATCATTAAAATGCAGTTGTCAGTGTATGTCTAGAACACATCCATTTAGCATCATCTTTGGCAAAATGCATTTTTATTTTTGCCCTTTCAGAACAATCATCCACATCCTAGTTGGAATCACAGCTGGTATTTCAGTTTCCGTGTTAAATTATGTTCTAACATACTTAAGTGTACATCTTCAAACCTAAGATGGCGGTGTACACTCCAGCAATATAAGAACCTATTATTCCTGGAAAAGTGGCACTCTCTTTTCCTGAATGTCTATAATGACCTGTTGTATCCCTGTCCCTCAGCTGATCAAAAAGATAACCGGATTCTGACGGTGTAATCCCTACACAGACAGATGAAGAGTGCTCCAGTTCTTCCCCTGGTGGTGCAAAGAAGCTGCAAAGGGAGCTGCTCAGGAACAAGCCTTATCTTAAGAGGGTCCCCTGTGGACGGAGGAGCCCTATTCCAACTTCCTGAGCAGCCCAGAGCATGCTGGGTATGGTCTTTTGGGGAGGGGGAGGGAGGCAGGAGAGAGGGAACGTAGTCAGAGTGCACTACAGAATGGAACAGTCCATAGCAAGCCACAGAAGGCTGCAGTAACATACAGCAACCCCTCGAGATGCTCTAAGTCACATTGGTGGCTGAGGAGCCAGCCGTAGCCTGGCACAAAATTTGGTGGACACAAAGGTGGCATAAATCCATCTTTGACCTTGCCGAGGCTGCCCCTTCTGCATTCGATTCTGTGCTGTGCCTCACAGAATTTCCTAAGAATACTTAGTCCTGCCTTGAGAGCAGGGGACTGAACTAGAGGACCTCTCAAGGTTCCTTCCAGTCCTACAATTCTATGATGCTACCCTCAGTCACACTGGTGAGCACTTAAACAAGCAATCACATCAGTGTCACTGAAATGGCTTAAGAGTCACACAATCTACCCCCATCATGGGACTATGTAGTAATTTCACCACTTTTAAAGGAGGCAATTGTTTAAAATTCAAGAGACTATCCAAAAATAATGGAATATTTTTCAAAAGTGTATCCACTTCGTGTTCTTTCAGTAAATCCCAGTATTCTTAGATTGCAACTTTTATTATTATTTGCTGAAATTTCAATCTTGCTATGTAACAAAGAATTGTCCTTTATCTGAACACTAGAAAGAGCTTTTAAACTCTCAACCCTAGCTCAGGTGGCTTAGGTATTATTGCTCACAGTTTTGATGTCTACTTCAAGTGTTTCTATTTTCTTCTGAACATCAGAAGACCAAAAAGGAGACATTATTCACAGACCAAACGAGGCATTTTCTTCTTTGCTACATTAACAGAATGGAATGCAGTTAATTTAAAATCTATGTGACATCAGTTAAAGTAGCAAAAGTTAGAATCATAGAATATCAAGGTTAGAAGGGACCTCAGGAGATCATCTAGTCCAACCCCCTGCTCAAAGCAGGACCAATCCCCAACTAAATCACCCCAGCCAGGGCTTTGTAAAGCCTGACCTTAAAAACGTTTAAGGAAGGAGATTCCACTACCTCCCTAGGTAACACATTCCAGTGCTTTACCACCCTCCTAGTGAAAAAGTTTTTCCTAATATCCAACCTAAACCTCCCCCACTGCAACTTGAGACCATTACTCCTTGTTCTGTCATCTGCTACCACTGAGAACAGTCTAGATCCATCTTCTTTGGAAGCAGCTATCAAATCTCTCCTCATTCTTCTCTTCTGCAGAATAAATAATCCCAGTTTCCTCAGCCTCTCATCATAAGTCATGTGCTCCAGCCCCCTAATATTTTTTGTTGCCCTCCGCTGGACCCTTTCCAATTTTTCCACATCCTTCTTGTAGTGTGGGGCCCAAAACTGGACACAGTACTCCAAATGAGGCCTCACCAATGTCAAATAGAGGGGAATAATCATGTTCCTCAATCTGCTGGCAATGCTCCTACTTATACAGCCCAAAATGCCATTAGCCTTCTTGGCAACAAGGGCACACTGTTGACTCATATCCAGCTTTTCGTCCACCGTAACCCCTAGGTCCTTTTCTGCAGAACTGCTGCCTAGCCACTCGGTTCCTAGTCTGTAGCAGTGCATGGGATTCTTCCGTCCTAAGTGCAGGACTCTGCACTTGTCCTTGTTGAACCTCATCAGATTTATTTTGGCCCAATCCTCCAATTTGTCTAGGTCCCTCTGTATCCTATCCCTACCCTCCAGCATATCTACCACTCCTCCCAGTTTAGTGTCATCTGAAATCTGGGAGGAGTGGAATCTATGATTTGAGAGGCCAGACAGTTGGTGGAAAAGCTGTTGTGATTTATTGATACATTTAAAAACCGATTGATACAAATAAGCATGGTGTAGTGAAACATGATTCTGAGGCTGAGGAGAAGAGCTTGGTGGAGTATTGTGATAGAAGCCTATCCCCCATCCTAAGGGGAGGAGCTACGGAACACAGGAATTAAATAATTCCGGGGTCAACAAATGAAAAACAGGACTAGGAGTGAGGGTTACAGGTTCAAAATCAGGGAGCCAGAAGGGGACACCAAGCAGAGAACCTTGAATAGTGCCCACTGCTGCTCAAAGGTGTGTAGGGAGCCAGTGGATGCAGCCCAGAGGGACTCTGCCCAGACACATGATTGATGGGAGGAATGAAAATAGTACCCACAGTTGCAGAGCTCCTCATCCAGCATCCTCCTCCTGGTGGAATAGATGACCACCTTGGCCAGCACCAGTAAGAGGTTCCTGAAGAGGGTATCATAAATTAGAAGGTGCAGGTGAAAGTGCAGCCAGAACCTAAGGAGAAGGTTCTGGAGGAGCTGAAAAAGGGGCTGCAACCTGGTGCACTCGAGATAAATATGCACCAGAGTCTCCCTCATACCACAAAAGGGGCAGGTGTTGGGGAGAGGGGTGAACTGTGCCAAGGGCTGGGAACCATCAGCTAAGCCAGCGCTCTGATCATTTAAACACCAATTAATTTACTCCCTCCCATGGACCTGACTGTGCCTAATTAGCAGATTAGAATGGGCTGGGGAGGACAAAGGAGCTAATTAGCACATCAACACAGAGGTTAGAAGACAGCACAGGAAGGAAGTGCTAGTGGGAGAGGCAGGCTAGCAAAGCCAGAACCAAGAGATGTCTTCCCTTTCTGATCCTTGGTGGAGGGCTGAGGAGCAATGGATGCTGTAAATGATAGGGAGCTTGGATAAGATGGTGGGAAGAGCAGTGCAAATAAACTACACCGTGGTGTTTAAGAACGGAAGGTCTCTGACTAGTCTGTGTAGACCGGACAGAAGACGGGCAGGATCTTGTCCCGTCACCAGTATAATTAACTAATTTTTTGTTAAGTTTTCATATGTACTTGTTCAGAACTATTTCCCAAGTTCTTCAGCAAACAAACTTTAATGTTCTGCCAACTGTTCAATGAGTTTGTTGCGAAAGTTTGAACTCACCCCATGATCAAGTCAGACAGACAGTTATTGTTCCCTGACTGGATGTCTGCTGCAACTAATCATATGCAGCACACATTTCACATTGCATATTCAAATCTGCAGTTCAGCATTTGAACTGATAGTTAGTTATGCAATTTGAAATTCCTGCTTTTGTGAAATGTGCTCTTGGGTAACATTCAAGCTGAAATGAAACTAGTTCATTAGTATGTTTGTTAGAAGAAAATAGATTATTTTATTTAAAAATTTGAATATTTGAAAAAAAAACACCTGTTTTGGAAGAATTAACTCAGCCCTGTTGAAGACCAAATGTAACCCTTGGCTTCAACAGAAGATTGGCATCGAGAACAGCAGTGCTGAACTTGTTCCCCATCCAAAGCTTTGAGCTCTGGTTAGCTAGTTGGTCTCATAAGGCTATGTCTACACTTGGAGGTAGGGGTGTGTTTCCCAGCTTGCATAAACATATTCTCAATAGCTCTCATTGAGCTAGCACCTGAAAAAATAATAATGCCACAGTACCATGGGCAACGGCATGGACTAGCTGCCCCAAGTACATACCCACAGAGGCCTGGTACGTTTGTACTTAAGGTAGCTAGGCCAGGCCTCTGCTCATCACTGCCTGTACTACCATGGCTGCACTATTATTTTTAGTGTGCTAGCTTGGTTCAAGGTAGCAGGAGTGTGCTGGTGTGTCCTGGGAATCACACCCCTAGTCTAAACATAGTCTTAGTGAGGTTACAGCCAAGATTTTCTACAGTGACTGATGATTTGGGGGCACAGCCATCAATTTTGGAGTGTCTGTCATGTGACACAGTGAAGGGGAGCATTCGCCCTATGAATATCAGGGCCTTTTAAGGTGTCTTAAGTTGGGCATCCAAACTTACTAATAACCTTTGAAAATCTTACAGTTTTTTTACTTCTAAATAGAAGATTAAAGAAGTTGCTATTTTTCTGTCTTTTACAGGGCAAAATCAGGAGTAATGGCCTGCAATTAGAAATGGAAAGATTCAAGTTAGATTTAAGAAACCATTTCTTAGCAGAAAAAGTAATTAGCAAATGGAAAAATAAAACTGTCTACTGAAAGAGCTGAGTCACCCTCATTAGAGATGTTCAGAACTGAGTTAGATAAATTCCTAGTTGGCTTAAAGTGCAGTGGTTCTCAACTGTGGTCCACCGCTTGTTCAGGGAAAGCCCCTGGCCAGTTTCTTTACCTGCCATGTCCGCAGATTCGGCCAATGGCAGCTCCCACTGACTGCGGTTCGCTGCTCCAGGCCCATGGGGGCTGCGGGAATCGGCGCGGGCCGAGGGATGTGCTGGCCGCTCTTCCTGCAGCTCCCATTGGCCTGGAGCAGCGAACTGCGGCCAGTGGGTGCCGCAATCAGCTGAACCTGAGGACACAGCAGGTAAACAAACCGGGCCAGCATGCCAGAGGCTTTCCCTGAACAGTGGACCACAGTTGAGAACCAGTGGCTTAGTGTATAGGAAGATCACGCTCCACACAGGAGGTTGGACTGCAAGATCTGAAATTAGTGAAACCCACTAATCAAAGATTTTGTAAGTAACACAAAGAATGACAGAACAGTGAACTCTCTTAATTATCGTTTGACTGAAATATACTGTAACTGCAAAACATACAATTTAATAGAACCTCGCCAGTTCTCATTTTGCTCATGCAGAAATCTGATGATTTTTATTTTTGTACTCGCCCCTTTTCTTAGCATAAATTTAACAGGCAAAGTGCTATAGTGAAGGTTTCTATTACTAAAACTTCATTACTTTTACAAACGATACGACAGGGTGTTTGCTAGGAGGCTGTCAGTACTATTGTAAATAAAAACTAAAAACGTTTTTTTAAAATAAAAGAAGAAATTGAGTAGTCTAGACTCACTAAGGGATCCTATTCTTATTGTTAGCTTAAGCTCCACTATAATAGATTGAAGACTATGTCAGAAGTTAAAGAATACGAATGAAATGAATAGTAAATGCATGCTGGAAAGATGATTTTGCCATAATATTGTTCGTGACATATTGACAGAGTGTGGTAAATTTTCAAAAGGCCAAAAGCCCCAGCTTCCCTTTTTTCAGTCCTATTTTGTGCCCATAAAACTTACAGCTTCATTTCTTCCCTGCAAATCTAAATGCTTGTGCCTCTAACTACCTGATATGCATGCACAATCAGGTAATTACAGTTGCAACAATTCAGAGTTGCACTTGCAATCCAATTGAATGTACAGTTTTTTCATGAAGTGAGCTGTAGCTCATGAAAGCTTATGCTCAAATAAATTGGTTAGTCTCTAAGGTGCCACAAGTACTCCTGTTCTTTGTGCGGATACAGACTAACACGGCTGCTACTCTGAAACCAGTTTTTTTCAGGTCGCAATTGTGCCTTCAAAAGAAGAGGCCTTCCTTTTGAAAATTCGTCCCATTGTGTGTGTGTGTAAACATAAATATGTATATACCTTATTTTTACAATTTGGTTTATTTTTTCAAATTTTTTAAATTTAGTAATCACATTTCTGATAAATACTTGAACAATGCATCTTTTGTGAGGTTGTATTCTTTTATAACATCCATTTGCTTTCATTGGTGCATTTACAGTAGTCTGGTAAATATAAATTTCATCTCAGACATTAGTGCAAATTACTGAGGTTCTCCCGCACTCTGTGAAAGTATGGTTATATCTTGTGAAAGATATTAAAAGCAATGTCAAAATATAATATAATTATGCGCTCATGACTAACAAAGAAATAATAGCTAATAGCAGCACTTATGGATTCATTGAAATTAGGGATATTCAGGCCCTACTTCATTCACGATATTGCAGATCGTGCAATATTAGGTTTCTACTGCAATTTTTATTTTAATTAGCTTACTTTGCACAGTCCACAATTTTGCATACATTTTGATTATGTAATTAGTATGACAGCAACATGCAATGCCTGTAAAATGTAAAAAGCTAAAGTCTTCTGAATTTTATATTGTACTTGCCACTTTATTTTTTAAAATGAATGTAATATAGTTCCAGCAAAATGTCTGGTTATCAAAAAATTTAGCAGGCATAACATAATACTTGAGAGTTTATATCATTCCAGCAATTTTTTCTTAAACCAATAGGTTTACTTTGGCTTTTCCAAACTATTGCTATTAATAAAGGTCCATTATTACTTTTCTGCGATTTTCCATGTCTTGTCCGCAACTCAGCCACAATTATTTGAAGAGCATCCCATGATTCAAGTAGGCCCGACAGACAGATGATAGATGGAAGATGATAGATAGGCTATGTGATTCAAGTAGGGCCTTAGATATTATATATCTTCGTTCTTGCCACTTTCCTATTCAGGACTGGTGACTTTAATAGCCTTCTTCCAAAACTCCTGGTTGCACACAAGGCTGTCATGCAGATTGATTTTTATGAGGCCTGCTGATATCCAGCCATGTACTGAGTCTTTCGTCTCCCTTTTAGTCATCTTCCATTCACAATCAGTGCAAGAACCATCTACCAATATAACTCTCAAGTCTCCACTGGATATGCTCGTAACAACGTAGCCTAGCCTCCCTCAACTTGTCTTCAGTGGGAGCAACCCTCATTAGGCCTCTTACAATCTCATTTTGTTTTCTGTCAAAGAGTGTCCAGCTATTTGGCCATCTCACCATTTCCATGGTGGAAAGCATACTGATTTCTTTTCTAGTGGTTGGCCAAGTCTGTGTTCTGGACATTAGGATGGATCAAATTACAGCTTTATACATGCTACCTTTTAACTTTATCAGCATTGTTTTGTCACAAAGAACTGGGGTCAGTTCCCACCATTTGCACCACACAGCTTTATTACAATACCAGGCATCACTCAGGAGGGCACCATCATCATCAACCATTGATCCTAGAAGAAAGAAAGAAGACCTAAGCTCTTTGCCTGTAATATCCTTTATGGTGAGTACGCCTCCCTCAGTTATGATAGTTCTGAGCAGGCTGGACTTAGTGAATGTTGGTAAGACTGAGGCTATTTTGCCACTAATCAAAATTGGCTTGCAGGGTCTCAAAATCTTCTGCACATATCACTAAGTCAGCAGCGAACAGCATATTGCAAGGCAGCTCCCTTCGTAGATTCTCACTTGCTACATCCATGACAACCGCAAACAAAAAGGGGTTCACAATTGCTCCTCTGACGTAGGCCAACATTCACTGGAAATTCCCTACTGTAGCCCCATTGAATTTTGACAACCGAAGTCATGGACGTATCCTGGTGGCTCACCTCTCCAATACAAAAACACCACTAAACTAGTTCTTTGTGGACCTGGACAAGATGTATGATCATGTACCAAGAGACCATGCCAAGTTGCTCTCCCTTTTCTTTGAAGATCTCCACGAGACTTCATCGCACAAATATTGATCATAGAATTATAGAATTGTAGGACTAGAAGGGACCTTGAGAGGTCATCTAGTCCAGTCCCTGCACTCATAGCAGGACTAAATATTATCTAGACCATCCTTGACAAGTGTTTGTTTAACCTGCTCTTACAAATCTCCAATGATGAAGATTCCACAACCTCCCTTAGCAATTTATTCCAGTGCTTAACCACATATAGTATCAATTGTGCTCCTTCCTGGCATGAAGCAATACTGACCCTTCCAAATTTCAACTATTCCATGCAGACACTTTTCAATAATCTTCTCCCATATTTTCATAGCATGTGATGTCAGCTTAATTGGGTGATAATTAGCACACAGTATAGTATCTTCTTTCTGTTTAAAAATAGGCAGCACAAAGCTTTTATGCCATTCATCCAGCATTTTCCTTTTTTTAAGAATATCAGTGAACAGACTTGGAAGATACTTGATGCCTTCCCTTCCCAATGACTTCAGAGCGTCCACTGGTATTTCATCTGGCCCAGATGCTTTCTCCTTTGTCATTTTCCTAAATGCTTCTGCAACCTCTTCCTCCAATAAACAGTCTATCCCGCCTGGTTTGGCTGACATTTTCTAAGTTATTTACTTGGGTTCTCCTTATTCATCACTCTTTCAAAATAGTCACTCCAAACTTTGATTGAATCTCCATTCATTTGTAATATACCATGTTCATTTCTAATGTAAGTTAACTTGTTCACATCCCTCATTATTTTCTCCTTTGCCTTGATTAGTCTATTGATAATTTTTTCTCCCTCTTGGTCTTCTTAGTCATAGAATCATAGAATATCAGGGTTGGAAGGGACCCCTGAAGGTCATCTAGTCCAACCCCCTGCTCGAAGCAGGACCAATTCCCAGTTAAATCATCCCAGCCAGGGCTTTGTCAAGCCTGACCTTAAAAACTTCCAAGGAAGGAGATTCCACCACCTCCCTAGGCAACGCATTCCAGTGTTTCACCACCCTCTTAGTGAAAAAGTTTTTCCTAATATCCAATCTAAACCTCCCCCACTGCAACTTGAGGCCATTACTCCTCATTCTGTCATCTGCTACCATTGAGAACAGTCTAAAGCCATCCTCTTTGGAACCCCCTTTCAGGTAGTTGAAAGCAGCTATCAAATCCCCCCTCATTCTTCTCTTCTGCAGGCTAAACAATCCCAGCTCCCTCAGCCTCTCCTCATAAGTCATGTGTTCTAGACCCCTAATCATTTTTGTTGCCCTTCGCTGGACTCTCTCCAATTTATCCACATCCTTCTTGTAGTGTGGGGCCCAAAACTGGACACAGTACTCCAGATGAGGCCTCACCAATGTCGAATAGAGGGGGATGATCACGTCCCTCGATCTGCTCGCTATGCCCCTACTTATACATCCCAAAATGTCATTGGCCTTCTTGGCAACAAGGGTACACTGCTGACTCATATCCAGCTTCTCATCCACTGTCACCCCTAGGTCCTTTTCCGCAGAACTGCTGCCTAGCCATTCGGTCCCTAGTCTGTAGCGGTGCATTGGATTCTTCCGTCCTAAGTGCAGGACCCTGCACTTATCCTTATTGAACCTCATCAGATTTCTTATGGCCCAATCCTCCAATTTGTCTAGGTCCTTCTGTATCCTATCCCTCCCCTCCAGCGTATCTACCACTCCTCCCAGTTTAGTATCGTCCGCAAATTTGCTGAGAGTGCAATCCACACCATCCTCCAGATCATTTATGAAGATATTGAACAAAACCGGCCCCAGGACTGACCCCTGGGGCACTCCACTTGACACCGGCTGCCAACTAGACATGGAGCCATTGATCACTACCCGTTGAGCCCGACAATCTAGCCAGCTTTCTACCCACCCTATAGTGCATTCATCCAGCCCATACTTCCTTAACTTGCTGACAAGAATACTGTGGGAGACCGTGTCAAAAGCTTTGCTAAAGTCAAGAAACAATACATCCACTGCTTTCCCTTCATCCACAGAACCAGTAATCTCATCATAAAAGGCGATTAGATTAGTCAGGCATGACCTTCCCTTGGTGAATCCATGCTGGCTGTTCCTGATCACTTTCCTCTCATGCAAGTACTTCAAGATTGATTCTTTGAGGACCTGCTCCATGATTTTTCCAGGGACTGAGGTGAGGCTGACTGGCCTGTAGTTCCCAGGATCCTCCTTCTTCCCTTTTTTAAAGATTGGCACTACATTAGCCTTTTTCCAGTCATCCGGGACTTCCCCGGTTCGCCACGAGTTTTCAAAGATAATGGCCAATGGCTCTGCAATCACAGCCGCCAATTCCTTCAGCACTCTCGGATGCAACTCGTCCGGCCCCATGGACTTGTGCACGTCCAGCTTTTCTAAATAGTCCCTAACCACCTCTATCTCCACAGAGGGCTGGCCATCTCTTCCCCATTTTGTGATGCCCAGCGTAGCAGCCTGGGAGCTGACCTTGTTAGTGAAAACAGAGGCAAAGAAAGCATTGAGTACATTAGCTTTTTCCACATCCTCTGTCACTAGGTTGCCTCCCTCATTCAGTAAGGGGCCCACACTTCCCTTGGCTTTCTTCTTGTTGCCAACATACCTGAAGAAACCCTTCTTGTTACTCTTGACATCTCTCGCTAGCTGCAGCTCCAGGTGCGATTTGGCCCTCCTGATTTCATTCCTACACGCCCGAGCAATATTTTTATACTTTTCGCTGGTCATATGTCCAACCTTCCACTTCTTGTAAGCTTCTTTTTTATGTTTAAGATCCGCTAGGATTTCACCGTTAAGCCAAGCTGGTCGCCTGCCATATTTACTATTCTTTCGACTCATTGGGATGGTTTGTCCCTGTAACCTCAACAGGGATTCCTTGAAATACAGCCAGCTCTCCTGGACTCCTTTCCCCTTCAAGTTAGTCCCCCAGGGGATCCTGGCCATCCGTTCCCTGAGGGAGTCGAAGTCTGCTTTCCTGAAGTCCAGGGTCCGTATCCTGCTGCTTACCTTTCTTCCATGCGTCAGGATCCTGAACTCAACCAACTCATGGTCACTGCCTCCCAGATTCCCATCCACTTTTGCTTCCCCCACTAATTCTACCCGGTTTGTTAGCAGCAGGTCAAGAAAAGCGCCCCCCCCTAGTTGGCTCCTCTAGCACTTGCACCAGGAAATTGTCCCCTACTACTACTATACCCTATAGTCAGGTATATAGCTTGTCACAGGCCATTCTTTTAGCGAATGAACACTTCTTTTGGCCTCCTTTTTTGCCTTCACATACACCACTTTATCACTGCTCAAGTTCTTGACCTACCATTTTTTTAAGGTTTCCTTCCCCCTACCGCCCCCAACAGATTCTTTAACCTGTGGATTCCACCAATCAATGCTGCCACCCTTTCTGATAGCAACAAGGCTATCAGTGTGTTGCATTTCCCTAGGACACATTATCCAGATCATGAACATTCCGTTTTCCGTGAGACACAAGGGACACTTTTCACTTGAACCAACCCCTACAATGAAGAAGGGTATCTGAGTGCAATCCCTCTCCACCCCAACACAGAGTAGAGTTAGGTGCTTCAGAGTCTAAAGAAGAAAAGTAGGAGGGCAACTTAAGGGGAGGGACAAACAGAAGGAACTTTGCCTCATTCAGTGCACTCTTGGCAAGGTATGTTCTGGTGTCTACCCATAACATCTATTTTTTTAAAGCATAGGAAATTCCATACAACAAGCCATGTTAAAATAATCTCCTGGAAATTTGGAAATGCAAAAGTCTAAGGTTGCCAGCACAATCTGAACTCTGTTTTTGAACATATGTATTAGCACATTGTCTTTAATTACACTATTATTTCCATTCTAATAGCACCTAGAGATCCCATTCAGGGACCAGGGACCTATTCTGCTAGTAATGTCTAAATGAAAAGTATATTGTATACCACTTAAAAGAACATACCATACAAGTATAACAGAGTGATAGTGAAATTTGTCTTGCTCATCTAAATGTATAAGCAAGTTAGCTAGTCCCTGAATTCCACCTAAGGAAAGCTCTAATGTTCCTGTGAATGCAGCTACACTACCTTTGTACTTATATGGTGTTATATGGGACATAAGAATTCAAGAACTGTGTGATAATGCAAATTCACAACGAAGCAGAGTTAAGGTTGTACATTTAACTTGGGTATTGTCTAATGTGTCTTTACCTGACCAAACTTAACATTCTTTTCAAAAAGTTTTTGCAAGGCTATTATTTATTGTTTTTATAGTACCAAAAATGAGCTATGAATTGTACTTACCATGTAACTTGAAATATATTGAGATACAGACAGATATAGTTTTCTTTTAACTTTGAGGTCAGATAGTAGGTTGGGGGTGCCAAATGGTTTCTGAAGCTAGGGCACCAGTGCATGTAAGGTCAGACATATATACAAATATTCCAAATAAAACACCAATCTAAGAGACAATTCCTGAGTTAAAACGTATTAAACTGGTTGTATTGTCAGGTGTGAATTAGTTTCTGTTCATAGCGAAGTGTTCTTTTCAGATTATTCTGGGGCTGGATGATAAGATCAAGCAAAAAGATATGTATAGAAAGAGAGAGAGAGAAAGACACCTTATCCTCAGTTCCAAATCTTTAACTTCACATATGAAGCCTAAGCCACAATTCAAGAGCTTCACTTTATTTATTTATAATACACACACTCACTTATTGCACATACATATTTAATGATTACTAAATTTAGGTATGGATTTGTCTCTTAACACACACTTTAGCAAGCAGTATTTATAGAACTACATTGACCATGTAACCTGCAGAAGAACTGCTAATCAAGTGGGAAAAGAAACCATCTAGTATTTGGTGATGAAAATTGCTTTACATTGAATGATTGTGCTAATCAATCTTCCCCAAGTAAATCACCACTAAAAGATAATTATAGGATCTTTCAAACACAACTGAGTGAGAAAAGGAATAAAAATAAACTCACAAAAAAGCCACTCTCTTCAGTAAACATTCCAGAATTTGCTTTGCTTCCAATGCGCTGGAAAGAAATTTGGACAATATGCCCAAGTTGTCTTCAGCCTGTCAAAAAGCACTTCTTAGGTTGACCAGGACAGAACTGGTGGAATTGTTTATTGCAAATAACGTATCCAACAAATATAGTAGTTCTTTCTGTTCACAAGTTATCCAAAACAGGTCGTGATCTTCATTTGCTCATTAGTTGAAACGATTCATTAATTACTTTGTACGAATAAATTCTAGCCTATGATTCACTTCATGTGGTTGGTCATATAAGCTGTTCCCTGTTTGGATGACTTATGATTTCTAGAGAGGAGGAGTCCTTTTTTCCCCACCTCCCATTTGCAAAATTATCCACAGATAAGTAAGAACTTATAAGACTGTTTTTGAAAGCATTTCCAGTGTGCACACTTGGATCATAAATAAATACTGATGCTGGCACTGAACAGTCTTGCTTCCTGTAAACATTCTTTTGAATAAATACATGCTCATCCGATGTATGCCAATAAGCAAATCAACAGAGCTGCAAATACCAGCAAAGCAAACTGGCAGGCTGTATTGGCAAGATGTCACAACATCTAGAAAAATCAGCCCCTGAAAAGCAGATGGCAAACATGATATAAGAAGCTATACAGAATAGACACCAGTCTTAGGAAGACAGGTGTGATACTGGTTGGACAAAGGAACATTTCTGAAGAACTAGCTATGTCACTCTCTTCCCCTCCGTGAAATGCACTGTCAAAGCTGTGCAAAGCTTTAGCATCATATTAGGCTTGGCGTTTCACCTTATTGACCAGGTAGCATCAGAGACAACTGTCAGCTAGCACACTGGAGATGGAAGAAAACATCCATGCTTCCCCTTCACCACTGACAAGGATCTGGCAATAGAAATTCAGGCATTTTTATCTCCAAAATTTGATAACTAACTTGGTGTATCTGGTTTGAATGTGGAAGTAACGCAGAGGTGGCAGCAGCTCATACTGAAGTAGCCATCTGCAGTCTCAGTGGGATAGGCTGCTGCAACATTACCCCTGTACTCTCATTGCTCCCAGCCCATTTCTATTGCCTGTTTAAGGCCTTCGACCCAGATCGCTACCCCTTCCTGCTTCTCCACATGGGCACCAATGATACTGCCAAGAATGACCTTGAGCAGATCACTGCAGACTACGTGGCTCTGGGAAGGAGGATAAAGGAGTTTGAGGTACAAGTGGTGTTCTCGTCCATCCTCCCCGTGGAAGGAAAAGGCCTGGGTAGGAACCGTCGAATCGTGGAAGTTAACGAATGGCTACGCAGGTGGTGTCGGAGAGAAGGCTTTGGATTCTTTGACCATGGGATGGTGTTCCAAGAAGAAGGATTGCTAGGCAGAGACGGGCTCCACCTAACGAAGAGAGGGAAAAGCATCTTTGCAAGCAGGCTGGCTAACCTAGTGAGGAGGGCTTTAAACTAGGTTCACCGGGGGAAGGAGACCAAAACCCTGAGGTAAGTGGGGACATGGGATACCGGGAGAAAGCACGAGCAGGAGCGCGCGAGACGGGAGGGCTCCTGCCTCATACTGAGAAAGAGGGACGATCAGCGAGTTATCTCAAGTGCCTATACACAAATGCAAGAAGGCTAGGAAACAAGCAGGGAGAACTGGAAGTCCTGGCACAATCAAGGAATTATGATGTGATTGGAATAACCGAGACTTGGTGGGATAACTCACGTGACTGGAGTACTGTCATGGATGGATATAAACTGTTCAGGAAGGACAGGCAGGGCAGAAAAGGTGGGGGAGTTGCATTGTATGCAAGAGAGCAGTGTGACTGCTCAGAGCTCTGGTATGAAACTGCAGAAACACCTGAGAGTCTCTGGATTAAGTTTAGAAGTGTGAGCAACAAGGGTGATGTCATGGTGGGAGTCTGCTATAGACCACCGGACCAGGGGGATAAGGCTTTCTTCTGGCAACTAACAGAAGTTACTAGATTGTAGGCCCTGGTTCTCATGGGAGACTTCAATCACCCTGATAGCTGCTGGGAGAGCAATACAACGGTGCACAGACAATCCAGGAAGTTTCTGGAAAATGTAGAGGACAATTTCCTGGTGCAAGTGCTGGACGAACCAACTAGGGGCAGAGCTCTTCTTGACCTGCTGCTCACAAACTGGGAAGAATTAGGAGGGGAAGCAAAAGTGGATGGGAACCTTGGGAGGCAGTGACCATGAGATGGTCGAGTTCAGGATCCTGACACAAGGAAGAAAGGAGAGCAGAGGAAATCAGGAAGGCCACATCACACCTGGAGTTACAGCTAGCAAGAGATGTTAAGAGTAACAGGAAGGGTTTCTTCAGGTATGTTAGCAACAAGAAGAAAGTCAAGGAAAGTGTGGGGCCCTTACTGAATGAGGGAGGCAACTTAGTGACAGAGGATATGGAAAAAGCTAGTGTACTCAATGGTTTTTTTGCCTCTGTCTTCACAAACAAGGTCAGCTCCCAGACTACTGCACTGGGCAGCACAGCATGGGGAGGAGGTGACAAGCCCTCTGTGGAGAAAGAAGTGGTTTGGGACTATTTAGAAAAGCTGGATGAGCACAAGTCCATGGGGCTGGATGCGTTGCATCCAAGAGTGCTATAGGAGTTGGCGGATGTGATTGTGGAGCCAGTGGCCATTATCTTTGAAAACTCATGGCGATCCGGGGAGGTCCCAGACGACTGGAGAAAGGCTAATGTAGTGCCCATCTTTAAAAAAGGGGAAGGAGGATCCTGCGAACTACAGGCCAGTCAGCCTCACCTCAGTCCCTGGAAAAATCATGGAGTAGGTCCTCAAGGAATCAATTCTGAAGCACTTAGAGGAGACAAAAGTGATCAGGAACAGTCAGCATGGATTCACCAAGGGCAAGTCATGCCTGACTAATCTAATTGATGAGGGGAAAGCAGTGGACATGTTGTTCCTTGACTTTAGATTCAGGTTGCAGTTTTCTGCACGTGTACCCCAAGATGTACCTTTGTATTGCTTCACTATTCCAATTCACTGATCCATTATTCATGAAAAAGATAGCAATCGTATATATCCTGTTCCCAATTGCAGAATACATGGCCCTCTGGCATCTTTGTTTTTTTCTCCTCTATTGCAATTTGCTGTGTTTGAATTCTGCTGTGAGGATACTGTGGTGACCTGTGAGGAGAAATTTCGGGTAGCCACAAGGCAATGGCAGGTAGCTTCCCTCAAACGGTGTAATTTGTCTGAAATAATAGATTCTGCAAGGTTTGATCATAATAATTTTTGAATGTTTCCTGGATGGAATGGGTACTACTGCTCTAGCTGTATTAATGGCATTGCAGATAAAGAGCAGGGTGGTGGTGAAACATTTCCGCTTTTTCCACATGAAATTGCCATTTGCACTTCTTTCTTGAGTGGGCTGTGGCTGGAGCAAAAGGTGCATGTGAGCCTGGTCTCCCACAACATGGGAGAGGTCTTTCCCTTCTTTTTTTCACTTTTCCTTAATGAAGTTAATCAAAACAAGGCAGTTATTTCAAGAAGGTGCGGTCTGTGAGAGAGTTTAACCACAGTTTCCATTGAAATTGTGACAGAATTACCTACTCCTTTTCCAAGTGTCTCAAGTTAGACCAGAAGGAGAAGTCCTTCCCAGCTTCCCCTCACCTTGACCTTGTGGAGTAAGCTTAGGAGTAATGCTCAATGCTGTCAAGACTTTCTTTTACAGTGTTTGATCCTCAACTATCAACTGATGCAAGAGTCCTGTCACTACACTTGGATGGTGACAGCACACATTACTAGATGCACCTGCCTCCACTTGAGGCTCTTGCATTGTTCATTGCATGCTGTCAAAGCTGCAGCTGAGAACTGGGCCTGGAAAAGTGCTAATTCGCCAACACTTTATTGTCAGTCTACAGCTCCGATTTGATTTTCCTCATTGGGTTTTTAGTCTCCTCTTTCAGCTACTCTTTGACAGTGTTTTAAGACTCTCATTGCATCCTTTAAAGCCAAGAAAATTTACATTTGTACAGCTCAGAAGCCTCAGCCTCTGAAGGTGCTTCTTTCACTGTACACTATAATTGGTGCTTTTCCACTTGTGACAATCAATTATGTACCCTTGTCAATTAATTATCAGACGCATCCTGCTGATATTGGCAACCAAGTCCAAAAGGCCATTTAGCCAGGCATCACTGCCCGCACTAAGATTAAAATTGTTAATGTACAACAGATGGTTGATGTTTACTTATTATACACCCAGTAAAAAAAGGACATTAAAAGAATGGCACAAAATAAGAATGAAGGAAATGCATAGTTAAATCTGGACCATCAACACTTAAACACAACTTTACACACCAAGAACATGACTGTAGGGGTGCTGAGATCTGCTTAGGTGCTAAAGGTTTTAGCTCTAAGACCAGGTCTATACTAAAAAATTAGCTTGACCCAGCTACATCACTCAGGGGTGTGAAAAATTCACCCTCCTGGGCAATGAAGTTAAGCCAATCTATCCCCCAACGTAGACAGCACTAGGCTGACGGAAGAATTCTTCCATCAACCTTGCTACTGCCTCCCATGGAGGTGGATTAACGACAGTGACAGGAGAACCTCTCCCATCAGCATAGGTAGTGTCTACACTGAAGCGCTACAGCTATGCTGCTGCAGCATTTCTAGTGAAGACACAGCCTAAATATCCCGTGGTTTGTGTTGTTCTGTGTCACAGCCTTATATTATTTTAAACGTCGTTTTAAATTTCCATT
Source organism: Eretmochelys imbricata (assembly GCF_965152235.1). Classification (NCBI taxonomy): domain Eukaryota; kingdom Metazoa; phylum Chordata; order Testudines; family Cheloniidae; genus Eretmochelys; species Eretmochelys imbricata. The sequence continues at coordinate 151,417,358 of NC_135572.1, forward strand.
TTATATTTAATAAGGTATATTTCTATTTTCCTCACTTCTGAAGTCCTCTGTATCCTGCTGGATCTACTAGGATCGCATTGTAACACTTCCTATAAACCTCAGAACAGTCACAGCAGAGCAACATAGGACACTTTCTTTCAGAGGGGCTCAGCATGCAGATCCTGAAGTACTATTAATGTCCTAAGAATGCATGGAGATTGAGCATCAAGGCCCAGATCTCTTATTCCAGTTTAGACTGCTAATCCCTGAGGCCACGTCTACACTACCCGCCGGATCGGCAGGTAGTGATCAATCTATCGGGGATTGATTTATCGCGTCTAGTGTAGACGTGATAAATCAATCCCCAATCGCTCTGCCATCGACTCCGGAACTCCACCACGGCGAGAGGTGGAAGCGGAGTCGATGGGGGAGCGGCAGCCATCAATCCCACACCGCAAGGATGCGAAGTAAGTGATTCTAAGTCGATTTAAGATACTTCGACTTCAGCTATGCTATTCTCATAGTTGAAGTTGCGTATCTTAGATTGATTCCCCCCTCACCCCCCAGCATAGACCAGGCCTGAGCCATTAAAGCAACCCCTTGAATTTTTATACATAGCTAAATCTTACATTACATTATATCTTCAATGATGAGCATTAGTTTGATGGAGCTAGATTCACAAGGTAAATTTAGGCATTGCAACTCCCTGCTGGCTAGTGGAATTCACAACCCTGAATTAGTCACCCAGCTTCCCCATAGAACATATGGGAGAATTAAGGAATAATTTAATATTATTAAATAGGCCTAATAAAGAGATTCACAAAATCCAGCACATTAAATGGGGAGCTTCCTAAGTGAGCTAGTAGGCAATGGTGAGGAGAGGGGCATGTGTCCTAAGCCCCAACCCCTCAAAAGGGAAGTAGGCATCTGACTCTGGACTGGAGGGAGGTGCCTAACCAAGTCAGTTGGTTGTTCACAAAAAACTTATAAGCCAACATCAGTGCACCCCATATTTACCTGGGATGACCTGAGAGAATGCCTGCTGAAATACTGTGTACAGTTCTGATGCCCATAATTAAAAAATGATGTTGATAACTTGGAGAGGGTTCAGAGAAGAGCCAGGAGAATGATTAAAGGATTAGAAAACCTGGTTTATAGTGATAGACTCAAAGAGCTTAATCTGTTTAGTTTAACAAAGAGAAGTCAAGGGGTGAGTTGATTACCGTCTATAACTACCTACATGAGAAACAAATATTTGATAATGGGCTTTTCAATCTACTAAAGAAAGGTATAATATGATCCAATGGCTGGAAGTTGAAGCTAGACAAATGCAGACCAGAAATGAGGTATAAATTTTTAAATGTGACTGTAATTAACCATTGGGACAACTTACCAAGGGTCGTGGTGGATTCTCTGTCACTGGCAAGTTTCAAATCTAGACTGGATGTTTTCCAAAAAGAGATGCTCTAGGAAATATTTTGGGTAAATTCTATGGCCTTTGTTACACAGGAGGTCAAACTATATGATCACAATGATCCCTGCTAGCCTTGGAATCTATTGCACCTATATACCCAATAGCTAAAACACTCACCTAGGATGTGGGAGACTGAGGTTTGAATCCCCACATTGCCCGATTTGGAGCAAGCACTTGAACCTATGTGTCCCACCTCCCAGGTAAGTGCCCTAGCTGCCAGCCTATAGCATTGCTCTCACAGCCAATATTTACTAAAGTAATTCATACAAAGTGTAACAGTTTTAACATGACAGATTGGGAGATCTCTGCCCCAGGGTATCTAATAGCCCACTGGTTAGGGCACTCAAGTGGGAGGTAGGAAACCTGGATTTGAATCTCTGCTCCGAATCAGGCAGAGTAGAAATTCAAACCTCTATATGTCCCCGCACCACACCCCCAAATGAGTGCTATCAACCTAAAACTACTGATTGCCTTTTGTGCAGATAGGTGTGCTCTGAGCACAGCCAGCAGATTGGGAAAGATAGGTAGGGGAATGCTTAGTTTGTGAATCTTCCCAGAGTTTAGGCATGGCAAGCTGTTTAATAGTATCAGGACCTAGTTGACTTTCTGCCAGTGGGCATACACAAACCTTAGGTTGCAGCTGAACTGTGGGGTTTATGATCCAGAAAACCCCTGTTCAGCTTCCACCTAACCCTGTATGCACCAGAACTCACAGGGTACCTAAATTTTTGTTGTAACAGTTTCCTAGGTGCATAAGTTTCTGTCTCTGGGCATGTGCACTGCTGCCTCACTCCAGGTATCCAAATGTCTATCTGCCACCTCAGCCCCAGTTTGATCCACAAACTGGGGGATAGGCAGGCAAATGCAAACCTTCCCTGCAGGGCCCAATCCAGAGTACACCTACTGCATCAGACCCCATTAAAATCTGGCTAGAGGAGCAAGTGGTGGCGCCCACCGTATAACTTTTAACCCAGAGGTTAAAACATGCCCAGCCCCCCGCCTGATGGGGAGAAAGGAGTTGAAGAATTCAACCTCTTAGGTGAGTGTCCTGACAACTGGGCTATGGGATATTCTGATGTTAGGCTCCCTCGGTCTATTCTGTTGAAACTGTTCTACTTTGTACAAATAAGTAAAGAGTCATTGGATCAGAAAGAGAGAGCGAGAAAGAGACTAACCCTATAGCTTGATGGTTAGGGCACCCCCATGGGAGGCCAAGGGCCAAGTCCCCCTAGTCCAATGATTCTGTATTTATATAAACCACCACCTAGTGTGCTGGCTTTTGTAGATCCAATTTTTCAGCACCTTTCTCTCTTGATTCATGCTCTAGAGACCCCTAGAGATCTTCTCTAACTGATGCTTTCCAAGTAAGATATTTAATGCAGACATTGCAGTGCATTATTATTAGGTAGATGACTTTGACCATGGGCTTCAATTTATTTTCTGATTTAACTGTTGGCTACGTACCAAAATATCAGGTGAACTAAAGCACTTGAGTAATAAGGATTTATCTGGTGCAAGGGCTACTAAAACGTCAAGGCTCCCATAGCTGGGGCTGTAAGAGATTAATGTCATTTGAGGATTGAGCACAGAAGTGGACCGGTAAAACACACACATACCAATGGGCTAAACTTTTGCTACAGGTGCTCTGACAGGGAGCGGGTTGGGCATGTTTTCGTAACAGCTTTGGACAGCCATTAGAAGTGCAATGTTAGTAGTTAGCACTTTGTTACTGAGCATGAATAAAACAAGAAGAGATCCAGTATTGAACTGCTAACCCCACTGTTATAATCATCATGTACAGGGGAAAGAATGTGTGCAGTTGTGGCCTAGCAATACTGCCATTAGATTCATTACTCAATACTGCTGCATCCATAATCAGAAGCATAGTGCAAAGAGGATGCTTGTTGCTATAAAGTGAAATGCAAATGTAGTTGTTGCTATGCATTTACTGCTGCTTCCTAAAGAACACTGGAATTTACTAGCTTGTGAGCCTGGGCATCACTGTCCACAACTTCAAGAGCTTCTCAACTCTATGCCACCACTCTATATTGATAACAGAGATTCTCCATCAGGTGAAGGTACAGAGACCCATGCTTTTGAAGCAGTAGGATAGGAAGTCTATTCTGGCAGTCACTGGGCTGGATTGTGACCCTTGTTCATGCAGGGAATCTAAGGGGAAGAAAGAGACCCTTGATGCCCCAGCACTTGCTACTAATATTGTGAGTAGGAGAACAGTCTCATCAGGGCCGCTACTCCCCCACCTTCAGATGGACAGGGAAGCAGGTGGGCGGGAGTGGGGAATGAGTAGAAACTTCGCTCTATCCCCTGCCCCAGAACATCCTGGCTGGTACAGCTGAGCTTGCATAAAGGGGGAAGTAACCTGTGCCAAGAACAGGGCCTGCAAAATTTACTCCCCCCATGACACAAGAGGGGGAAGCAGGGACCAGACAGTGACTCAATCACAATTCAGACCCTGTCCTGCACCTACATGCAGCCACTTAGGGTAGATTGTTCTAATCTAACTCACAGTGATGTTCCAAGGAGATACAATGAGCAGTATAATGACAGTGTTGAGGTAGGCCACAGATTTTTTACAGCATTTTAAATTACCCAAATGCAGTGTCCATTATCAGTGTCCATTATAGACTAATTAAGTATATTCAAATTACCCAAATGCTCTCATTTCTTGGGTGGCAAGATTTTTGTCTGAAAATGGAACAGGAGCTTTTGAATTAGAGGTGGATCCAGGGTTTGTTTGTTTGTAAAGAAAAAAAAAATCCCAAAAATCTTTTCTTCCTCTTTTAAGCCCTTATCCTAAAATAAGCTATGCACAGGCAGACCTCTGAGCCCAGGAACAGCCCTGTGGAAGCCAAAGGGTGTAGGATTCCACCCCTGCAGAGGTCATTGCTGGACTGGTGCCAAATTTCAAACTCTATTGTTGTTGCTGTTGTGTTTGTTTTTAAAGACATGTTATATAAACCCTGAAAGTCTGGGATTTTATAAAATAAAAAATATTTTTAAAAATTTTGCTACGTCAATATGAAGAATTATACTATATCAACTGAAACCAAAGGTCTTTGATCAAATAACAGACTGTACTTAAAGATTTAGACATATGAATTAGACTTTTGTTTCCTCTATTCTGTTCCTTCTAACTGCCTCTGCTCCCACGTGTCACCTTCTCCCCTATTTTCATTTACATTACCTTCATCTTAAATTTAAACAGGATCAAGAAGACTAGTCATTAATATAAACTGCTTAAATGTATTTGTTTGCTAAATATATTTACATTCCCATCTGAAATACACCAACATGGAAAACAACACAAAATTAGGACTTGGAAAAAAGTTGTATGTGTGTGAAACCTTAATACACAACAATTAACTGCTTTTGCATCAAATCTATGATTTTTGTCATTTTCCACTGTCATTTGTCCTTTAGAGGTCATTGAAACTATGAATGTAATGGGCCTTGTTGCATTTAAACTTTTTAGTACTAATGCAGCTTAAGTATTCTATTTACATTTTTAATAACAAAGCTTATGGTGACAGTGTTATTAACACTAAGTATAGAAAGTAATTAATAGCTTCATCAAGTTCACCCAAACGCAGACTCTGCGATGTCCTAATAAACAATTTATCCTTCATCCAAGTTGAAGGGCTTCTATCTATTATTTTAGAGCCAAAAATTCTATCTGCCTTGAAACTTACTTGGACTTTGTTATTTGGACTACAAACATTTAAAAAAAAAAGCCACAAAAATATCACTGAGGCTACAAAATAAAAAACAGCCACCATTTGTATAGGTCCTTCAAGGTTCTATCCTATGGTGCTGCCAAGTCAGCAGAAGGAGGACAAGTTAATTAAACTTATTCCAAGACAAGCCATTTTGTTTTCATAGTTCCTTCTGATAGTGCCCAAATGGGGATGTCAAAGAAAAAAGCTACAGTATGATGACTTGGTCTCCATAATCAAAGATTTTTTGGGGGAAAAAAAGATACATTTCCATTTCATAATTGCTAACCATCATTGTAGATAGTACAATTTCGGAGCTCTTAAGAGAATAATACACATAACAGACCAAAACAAATCAAACTAAAAAAAATGAAATGACAGAGGTTCAGTCAGAAAGCTCAGATCAAAACCCAGATTGAGATCCACATTTTGCAAGTGACCCCCAGACTTTATAGTGGTCATTCACACACACACACACGAGGTTTGGCTATAGATTCTATAATGCCTGGCTGAACTTGTGTTGTCACAATTTGTCGAGACTAATGAATATGTCCTAAAGTGAAGTAACTTGCAGAAGACAAATAAACTAAAAATGTAATAAGATTATTCTGCCATATTTCAGAACTCTGTGGAAATGGATTAGATTTCAGTTCAATAGTTGACACAGCACAAATGGTTTCTTTGGTAACAGGATTAAAAAAATATTGACATTTACTTCCCATAACAAGATTGATAATAATGCATTAGCTGCAACCATCAATAACTAACTTGACCATTTCACTGAACTTGCATACTAAAGATATTGACAAGGGAGGCACTTATTAAAAAAAAGAAAAACAAGGCAAGAAAATGGAACCAACAAATCCTGCCGCAGAAATCAGAACATGACAGGATGAGCGCAACAGCCCCCAGTGAGGGTGCACTCAAAATACTTTTAAGAAGTGCAGTACCATGTCACTTTTAACATCTACATCTTCTTTTTCAGCTAACAATAACTCCCTTAAAACTTCTGACTAGATCTTGGAATTGAATAGGAGACCAAATTGCTTACATCTAAAAACAGAATAAGTTAGTCAGTCTGTTGTGCTTTAGGGAAAATTGAAGAATATAGGTATAATTTCCCCAGTCAACACACAAGAAAATAATCCCCAGACAGTGGCCAGCTCAAGAGCTGAAGCTTCAGTTCAAAACTTTCTCCAGGGGTAGTCTGAGATGGTGGAAAGAACTCCCCCAGGAACGAAGGACCATCACTAACTTCACCACTTTCCACTCCAAGTGAAAAGCACATTTCTTTAACCTTGCCTTTTCTAACAAACACATAGCCAATGGGTATATTAAAAAACAAGACACTCTGTTGTGCACATTTCTTCCTGCTGGGGGAAAAAAAAAAAAGAACAAACAAGTGACAGATGTATAGTCATGTTATTGAATGCCCTACTGGAAGGCACTCAAATGAGTCCAGTGTAAGAACCTATATACAGTAGAAGAGGGCAGTCCATTCCTATCCAGTGTGACAAAGCTCTGTCCTTGCCTCCGTGGATCCCGCGTTTCCTGGCGGATTTTGCTAGCCTCAGAGGCTCACTGTGACCCTCCACATAACCCTTCTCTCTCTAGAGACAAGGGTCACAGTCTACTAAGCCATTTTCATCATAAGCCAGTGAGGGAGGTGAGGAGAAGTTATCCTTTCTTGCACAGTCTCTGTTGTCTCCCAAACTCAGTGGGCAATCAGGGGGCAAATGGGGGTGGGGGGGAGCCTGGGCCCACCCTCTACTCTGGGCTTCAGCCCAGGGACCCTAATAGTATCAGCTATGGTAGCTGACTTTTTAGAAACATGACATGTACAGTTCCCTGGGCCACTTCCCCCACAGCAGCCCTCAGTTCCTCAAGCTCCACTTCACCCTCACCTCAGGGCCTCCTTCCTTGTGCCTGATATGGTGTGCACTACTCAGTCTCTCCAACAGTGCAACTTCCTCCCACAGCTCCTGACATGCACACCCACCTGACTAACTGGGACTTTTAACTAGTTTCAGCCAGCCCCTGATTGGCTTCAGGTGTCCCAATCAACCTAGCCTTCTCCCTGCCTTCTGGAAAGTTCTTAATTGGCCCCAGGTGTCTTAATTGACCTGGAGCAGCTGCCATTTCACTTATCCTGGTACCAGGGATTTGTTGAGCCTGGAGCCAATATATCTATCTCCCACTACTTTTCTATAGCCATCTGGCCTTGCCCCGTCACACCAGCAAAGTACTTAAGTACACGCTTAACTTTAGGCAACTGCAACTTCAATAGGATTTAAATTCACAGTTAAATACTTTCCTGAATTGGGGCCTAAAACAGCCCCAGTTTCATCTCCAATGCAGTTGGCTGATTAAAGCATTACAGAAAAGAGGAGGAGCTTATAGCTACCCTCCCTTCCAAAACCTTCTGAAAAATGTTCAAGTAATCATCACCTTATAATTGCTCATTATCAACCACGAAAGTCTTTTTATTTTTAAAAGGCAAAAACTACATTATAGTTTTTCAATTAACTGCTTGAGGCAAAAGTTAATGTTCTAATAAACTAGTTGTTAACTGATGTAATGATTGGTTTCCACATTGGTTATTGAGATTATAAACCATACTCAACAGTTTAAAAAAATCAATAGCATGTTTCAAAAATGTTTACTGAATCTGGATCGGCTCCCTTGGTTAATTGGTTGTTCGCTGACAATTAATGACTGATTTTTCCCAATTTACAAGGTGGGACATGCTTGGCTACTTTTACAGTTATCAGTTGATTGCTTCTGTTTCTTTGTTTTATTTTTTAATATCAAGGTACCATTAAACAGAGTCTGAAATCAAATCTCTCAGGTGCCAACACCAGGTTAGAGTCACTCAATTTTAAAGTAATTGCAGAAAACTACAACAGCAGAGAATGATGTTAGCTGCATGTTAAGTTTTTCCAAGGCAGAAATCTGTCCAAAGCAAATACAAATGGAGAGAAATGTTGGCAGTCATCTAAAGGTTAAACAGAATTCCATGTACCTATTTAATGCAACATTTACAAAGAGTGCAGAGCTGGGTGACATACTAATTATCCAGGGGGTTACGGATTTGCATTTTATTTCCTTGTACTGCTTCAGTAATGTGCTGTTCATTTTGCTTCTAAGTTAGGTTAATGTGTAGTATAAAAGCTACAGCATCTCCTGTCTTCCCTGTTAAAAATTTTATAAGAACTATATTTCACCTGCTATCAGTGTGCCTTCCCATCTAGAGATAGATGGCAGGAAGCTGAAAAAAAGGGGGCTTGGTATATTGGAGCTTGTCTTAATTTCTTCCCTCTTCCTTTTTAACAATCCCCCCCCCCCAAAAAAAAAATCACTTGTAGCCATCAAGTGCCTAACTCTCAGAGGTGTTCAGTACCTCCTGTTAGTTTTAATGGAAGTTGTGGAAGCTCAGTAGCTCTGAAAAATCAGGCCTTAGATAAACAAATAAAAGATAGGGCTGTTTCCACTGCTATTTCCTGTAAGTGGGAGATCTCCAGCAGTGAGGACACGAATGGGACTAATATCTTAAAAGTGGTGGCCTTACTGTTGCTATTTATAAAAGTTGTCTCAGAGCTGCCACTTACAGAAATGCAGATTTGCAGAATATGTGGTAGCAACAGTTTCAGCAAGACAGTACTAGCTGTATTGTGTCAGAATATATTAAGTTATATCAAGCTTTTGTAGAACATGATACAATTCCATTCTTCTCAGTAGATGAGTAACCAGGAGGATATGTAACCAGGAGGATATGATGAGTAACCAGTAGGATATTCGTGAGGATATGAAATGAGAAACATCTTCCTCTTCCCAATTAATCACTGGCAAATTAATGAGCTCATGAATGCACAAATGTCTTTATATCATAAATATAACTAGCTATAAAAAGAACAAAAATATTCTATGCCTTTATCTCATACTAAACCAATATATATCAACTTGCAAATTGGACTAGTTTGCATGATAAAAGGAACTAGGAATACTGTACATATGCATTGTTATGACTTGATACAATAGTATCCTAACATTTTTTCTGTGGGAGTTTTGATTTTCATCATGAAAATAAACTGCACCAACATATAACTAATTCACACTGAACCCCAATGATCTCTTCTTTAAAATATATTCACAAGTATAGCTGCAGTGAAGAATTTGTTCATGTAAGTGAGCTTCTCATCTCTTTACCTGGTAAATTGTGCTTCATTCAATGCAGCTTTTGTTATTTGTGCTGATCACTAGAGAGAAAGAGACATTTGAGCCTTCAAGGCCACACAAATTTAAGTATTTTGCAAATGTGAGAACTCCCCAGTGGAAATTCTGGACTGCAACATCCTATTCAAAACATGTGACCTTATTCTCTTCTCACTTACTATGGTATAATTTAGACATGATTCCACGGCAGTCAGTGGAGGCACGGTGATATCAAACTGGTATAGATCACAGTTGCCAACTTTCATGCAGTAAATAAGCACCCCGACTTTCACAATAAGCCAAAAATCAAGCTAATCCCATTTCAAAAGAACCCCAACACTCTATGTGACTAGATCCCCCCAGCGTGCAGTCTGGGACTGTGGTGGGCCCGCTGTGCAACTCTGACTCTCTTCCCCCTTGCTGGGAGCCAATCAAAAAACAAAATGCAACAAACTATAAACCAAACAAGCAACAAGCTACAAGCCAAAAAACTAGCCAACAAGCAACTCACAAGCTAATTAAGCCAAAACCAAACCCAATTTCTGCATTTTTTAAAATGGTTTTGGCATGTCTGGTATAGGTAGGGGAAGACTCAGACTCAACATCTGCTGATCACTTTAGAGTGTGATCTCTTCTGATCTCAAACTAAATAGAGTAGGCTGGGTACATACACTGAGTGGAATATTCCAAGACAACCTCAGGTTCTCCGAAGTAGCATTTGGGATTGAGTGGGTTCTACTTTTTGCTCTTAGTTCTCAGCATGATGTTAGTGGAGATTATGTAGGAATAAGTGGCCAATTTTCAACATGGCATAGAGTTAACAATGGGACACTCCAAGCTAAGGCGCCAGGGCATTATGTAATACAGTCATTTGTGAGATAGGATGGGGGAGGGGGAGAGTTTGAATAATGAGTTGTTTGCAAATAACACCGAATTATTCCAGACTGTCAAGACTCAAGAAGACTATAAAGAACTCCAGAGAGGTCTATTATCAAGGCTTAGGCAAATAGATACCACAACAGCAGGTAATAATAATAGTTTTCACTTGCAAGGTATTCCATTGATAGGAATAATCAGAACTGTGTGTATGCACTGCTGGGTTCTAAATTAAATCTTTACCTGTAAAGTGCTTTGGACTCTCTCCTCAGATTAGGAAAGAAGGAGCACCCTGCTCAATTCTATTTCAAGACCTTGCCTCAGGGCACAACTTATTGTTCAAAACACAAAACTCATGAGGAAGATCAAAGCAGTTGCCCTGAGCAACACTAAAAGCAGTCCACAGAGACTTCATAGATTCCAAGGCCAAAAGGGACCATTGTGATCATCTAATCTAACCTCCTGTACAACACATGCCATAGAACTTTCCCCAAATAATTCTTTCAGCAGATCTTTCAAAAAAAACAGTCAATCTTGATTTAAAAATTGTCAGTGAAGGAGAATCCAACGGTTAACTGTTCTCACTGTTAAAAATGTACACCTTATATCTACTCCAAATTTCTTTACCTTCAGCGTTTCCCTTGCCTCTTTCAGCCCCCTAAAATAGGATACAAACTTCCCTTAAATACCATGCTGAGTCATGTGACAGGCAGATAGGCCCAGAGTTACAAAGGAATTTAGGCATCTAATCCCAGATTTAGGTGCCCAAATCCCATTTTTAGGCACCACTATGGTCCGGAAAACCCACTCGGCAGCCACCTAGCCTGTAGGTGCCTAAATTCACTCAGAGCCTAAAATGTTGCAGTGAAAGTTCCCTAGTGCCTATTCTGTTTCTGTTTCTTGGCATGTGCACTGCTGCCTCTCTCTAGGTGTCTGGACACCTATTTCCCCCCTAAACCCTAGAGAAATCCACAAACAATGGAGAGAGATACGGAGGAACCAAACCAAAGCCATCTATCCAAACCACAGCCCCAGATGTAGGTTTGGATCTAGATTTGCAGCATGAATCTCTCTTTAATAGGTCATATCTGAACATCAAACCCATGAACTCCAAAATTTGGGAGAGTTTAGATCCAGATCTGCATTTTAAACCCTCAGATTTCAGATTCAGGTTTTTCCTTCAGCTTAATATCAAAATAAGTTTGGTTCTAGAACTACAGCTGGGTTCTGGAGTTAGGGTCCAGGGGCTTTCTTCAGGCTTTTCACAGGATTGTTCACTTGCATATGATGCAAAATATATTTAAGGGCTTAACATTTGAATTTTAAAAGTCCCAGTATTACTTAAAATATTAAATAAATGAAAACTTATTTGTGAAAATTGGCCATTGAAAAGAGGGATTTTTCCTTTATAGAAAATATGCCAGAATGTAATCTGCCTTAAAAAAACAAAAACAAACAAACCTCTATTCACTGACTCCCTGAATCTCCATCTGGCTGCCTAGGCTTCGTAGCTTGGGTGTTGAAAGCCCACAGTCATAAAGATAGCATTCTTCCAAGCCTCCATACATGTTATGTCAAGTTGCATCATGTCAGATGTGAAGTGATTTAATGTGCTGTGACACTGTGTAGCCCAGTGCTGTGCACTGCATTACAAACTGAGAAAAAAAAATCAAAGGGACACAGAACCACACCCACTGGTGATTTGGCTACCTCAATACACTGACAATACCAGGCTGTACTGTGCCATTGATTTTTAAGCAGGACACTGACATAAATGGGAAATCGGCTTTAAAATGAATGGCATGATATGGATCTCTGCCTTAGGTGGAGATTAATATTGTACGCTCTGTGGCCACGTCTCCATCTTTTTTTCAGACACCTTAAAAAAGAGACTAACCAATTTATTTGAGCATAAGCTTTCGCGAAAGCTTATGCTCAAATTGGTTAGTCTCTAAGGTGCCACAAGTACTCCTTTTCTTTTTGCGAATACAGACTAACACGGCTGTTACTCTGAAACCTTAAAAAAGAGAGAGAGAGAAATCACTTTACATTCATAATTAAACATATTCCACGTGATATTAGAGTAGCTTACTAGTACATCTTCACTGTAGCTTAGTACAGCAAGGTAGTAAAGACCGGATTTTTCCAGCATTATTCACAGTAAATAATACCTTCATTACATTAATTGAAATGGGACTACTTGTTGAGTAAGTACCGCCCAATATTTGTAAGGGGCAGAGTATGGCCCTAAATGAGTTGAAGTGTGTTGATTACTCCACTACTGATTAGTTATTTCTAATTGGTATCAGTATATTTTGCCAGCCCTCACTGGAAAAGAAAGAGTTACAAGTCCATCACCAGCACATCAAACAGTGTCTTTTATGACAGCTGTCACTTCAGGTAGTGAATACCCAAATGCAGATCTTGCAACCAGTTAGCAGATTGCTAGAAGCAGGAATCTTTGTACTCATTTTTGTTTGAATGTTAAATAGTGTAGTGACAGCTGTGGATGTTTAATTTCCTAATTCCCCCTCTCCACTACAGACCCATCAGCCCCTGCCATGCATGAGCCAAAAAGGAGACAGAGTATCTTTCTCAAAGCTGAATTTTCACTTGGATTGCCTGTATCAGAGAAGCTTCATAAATGCTCAAATGCTGACACCATTGCAGATTTAACAGCACCAATAAAATACGCAGACAATCTCTCACCACTGTATGCATTGTCACCTCACCCACTGAGAAATATAGATTAGTAATGTTTCCATCATCTTGCCAAATTAGGAATGCATGGCTTTCCTCGGTGAAGCGAGGTTAACAGAGTTGTAAATGGGACGTCTCCTGCCACCTTAATATGGAGAGCGTGGTTATCCATGTGTGCTGGTTATATAAATGTAAATATATTCCCTCACACATGGGTGCCCAGAGACCTCCAAATTAAGGGCCCAATCCAGCTCCCGTGAGAATGATCATTTATGTCAATGGGAACAGGTTAACCCCTTGGAAAGTGAGAGGCAAAAAATCCCATCTATGGTACAACTGTGTTATTTTACCACAGTGTGAATTAACTATCAACAAAAAAGCTAAGTATCTTACACCTCCTCTAGATATTTATTTTCTGTTTTAAGTTATTAAAATTTTATTTATTTATTTTAGAAAAACCCGTATATAGCCCATAAACTTTTGTTTGTTTCCAAAATTAACTTTTTAAAAACCAGTAAGAGTGGCTTGTATTAAATATACTTTTAAAAAGTATTTTGGTGGCTACCTGTAGTTTTTCCAGTATTCCCTTTCCCCAAAATCTCTGTGTATTATGCCAATTTGTCCTCTGTTAACTGTGTCAATGCTGACACCTTCATTCATCACAGGAAGTAATTAGAGAGTAACATTATTTTTAAAGTTAAAGTTAGTACTGTAGCATCTAGGAACATCAATTAAGGACCAGGCTTCATTATGCTAGATGCTATACAGAAACAGATGACAGTCCCTGCCCCCAGAGAACTTACACAGTCTGGGTGTTGGACGGGACAGGTGGACAAAACAGAACAATGGGGGCAGAGATAAATGGATGGAGAGGATGAGGTAACAAAATCAGAGTTTAGCAGAAACTGGAAGTCTCAGGTTGCTACTTCCCTAACCAAGGTTTTTCTGCCCATAGGGCCTGAGCGTTATATACCTCACAGCTTCCAGCTCAGGAATTCAGCTGCTGAACTTGGATTCCTTATATGACAAGACGATGTTCTGTCTCTAGATTTCCATGTCCACCAACAGTACCTGTTTCTATATCCAAATAGATCTAACACCTATGTGACTTTTATGCTACTGGTAGTATTTTCTCTGGGACAGCACCTCTCTTGAATGGGACTATTCAAGTGTTTGAAGTTCAACACATGCACAGGAATTTGCAGGACTGAGGCCTTAATGCGGAAGTGGGGTTTGAGCATGGGACCACAAGGCAGGAATTACTGAGTTTTAGTCCCGATACACTCTCCAGCCTTGGTCAAATCATAGCCTAATTTCAAAAGGGGCCACTGATTCTGGGTGCCTCAGTATTTTGGTGCCCAATTTGAGAAACTGTCTCCCTTTGAAAGTTTTGGCCTTAGCCTCTCTGTGCCTTAGCTTCCTCCCTCTGTTAAATGAAGATAATACTTAAGGCATCGCCGGCTATTTAGTGCTGGTAAAGCTCTTTGAAGTTTAGGGTTGCCTGTGTGTTGCTCACCTGTTGGAATTGCTTTGCCCTTTTCTTTTGCCTTAAATTTAATTCTATGGTACTTTTGTGATGAGGTTCTCTACGAGCCTCTGTAGGTCATTTCACAGTAAAAAAAAAAAACATTAAATTCACACACTGCCAGGAGGTGAGGTGGGTTCTCCAAGCCCATATGCTGTACAGCAGGTTTCTTATATAAATAGGTCACGTAAGCTGCTGCCTCCTGGCATGAGATGTGTTCATCTTTTATTTGTTTGTATAGGTGGCCAAGGGGAGGAAGGGTAAGAATCACAGGAGGGTACCTGAGAAGGCAGAAGAAAATCAGTGTTCGCTCTGGGGTCAGGTGACTAGACGTCCCAGTATTTGTGGTTTTGTCTTATACAGGCAATTATAACCCCGCTCCCAGAAAAAAAAGTGTCCTGATTTTTCACACTTGCTATCTGGTCATCCTACTCTGGGGGCGGGATGGGGAAGAGTCTAATTTTTCAGATGCAACCTATATTATGAACTGCATAGGGTCCCTCACCAAAGGCTCTTACGCAAAGTATGCTTCCACGGGATAAGAGGGAAGGTGCTCTCGTGGATTGGTAACTGGTTAAAAGATAGGAAACAAGGAGTAGGTATAAATGGACAGTTTTCAGAATGGAGAGAGGTAAATAGTGGTGTCCCCAAGAGGTCTGTTCTGGGACCAGTCCTATTCAACATATTCATAAATGATCTGGAAAAAGGGGTAAACAGTGAGGTGGCAAAATTTGCAGATGATACAAAATTACCAAAGATAGTTAAGACCAGGGCAGACTGCAAAGAAAGAGATCTTGGAGTCATTGTGGATAGTTTTCTGAAATCATCTACTCAATGTGCAGTTTTCAGAGTAGCAGCCGTGTTAGTCTGTATCCACAAAAAGAAAAGGAGGACTTGTGGCACCTTAGAGACTAACAAATTTATTAGAACATAAGCTTTCATGAGCTACAGCCCACTTCATCAGATGCAATGGCAGTCAAAAAAGCAAACAGAATGCTGGGAATGATTAAGAAAGGGATAGATAATAGGACAGAAAATATTATGTTGCCTCTATATAAATCCATGGTACGCACACATCGTGAGCACCGTGTGCAGATGTGGTCACCCCATCTCAAAAAAGATGCATTGGAATTGGAAAAGGTTCAGAAAAGGGCAACAAAAATGATTACGGGTTTGGAACAGCTGTCATATGAGGAGAGATTAATAAGACTGGGACTTTTCCGCTTGGAAAAGAGATGACTAAAGGGGGGATATGATAGAGGTCTATAAAGTCATAACCGGTGTGGGAAAAGTAAAGTATTATTTATCCCTTCTCATAACACAAGAACTAGGGGTCACCAAATGAAATTAATAGGCAGCAGGTTTAAAACAAACGGAACTAGTTCTTCACACAACACACAGTCAACCTATGGAACTCTTTGCAGAGAACATTGTGAAGGCCAAGACTATAACAGGGTTCAAAAAAGAAATCGATAAGTTCATGGAGGATAGGTCCATCAATGGCTATTAGCCAGGCTGGGCAGGAATGGTGTCCCTGGCCTGTTTGCCAGAAGCTGGGAATGGGTGAGAGGGGATGGATCACTTGATGATTACCTGTTCTGTTCATTCCCTCTGAGGCATCTGGCACTGGCCACTGCCGGAAGACAGGATACTGGGCTAGATGGACCTTTGGTCTGACCCAGTAGGGCAGTTCTTATGGAATTATGGAATTATTTTAAGTCAGATACCATAATATTATCTGCTGCAAACTCATGGAAATAGACAAATTTTTGTGGGGGGAGGGGCGAAGAGTGAGAAAGAGGTCAGCACTAGAGTTAAAAATAAAATGGCTGTTGAGTAGGTTTGTATCTTGACTATATTTTTTGACTTTTAATAGAATAAGATAAATGAGCTTTTATTCCAAAATTAGGGTCTGCATTAATAAATAAGAGAAACACTTGGGGTGAAGCTTTAGTGCCCCCCGCAAGCCCTCAGTTATGGATATCCAGCACATGCATTTCAAGAAAGTAGACGAGACTAAAAGGTAACAATACCTTTGTCAATAGCTAATATTTTGATTTTTTAAGTAGGGAGAATCTGCTGATGCTTCTCCAGTCTTTGATATATTCCCCTTGCATGCTGAAGATGAGACTGATTTCAAATCCACAGGTTTGCTCTGTCCCATTGAAATGGACTTTTTCAAACATGCCAGCGTGTTTATTTCAACATTATTTACAATCGTGATTTATTATAAATCTTCATCTGATTTAGAAATGCAAATCTGTTGATTGTTTGGTTATATATAAAACTTGTGTTTGTTTAGACATCAGAAACCACACACTTCTAATTTAGTGTGTTAATTTATAGACCCCCTCAAATCTAATTTAATGTACTGATTTATAATCATTAAACAAGAAGTTCAAATTGATTAATGTTAACTCTGCTGTCAGATTTATGCTTCCTCACTAAGAACACAGCTGTACCTCATTGGTTGGTTTACCAATGCTAATGTTAATTAGTTCTCTAGCTGTCTGATCAGAAAATATCTTCTTTCCTGACCATTAAGTTTGATTTATCTTTTTGATGTATAACTATGTCTGATAATTTGTTACCACAGAGTCCTGATCTATTAACCCTATGTGTTAAAATTTACAACATAAATTTGAAAAGCTCTGAACTAGGTGTTAAAAAAAAAAAGTTGTGACTGCTTTATGACTGAAAAATAATCCTCAGGAGTACAGCGTTTTACACAATTTCGCTGTGGAACGAAAAAGTAAATTGGGAGTGTGTGTGTGAGTTTTCCTTTTCTAGTCTTTCCTTATTTTTGCACTTGCAAATGACTCCCAGAGGCATTTCATCAGAATTTTCTGAATGTTGGCTTCCTAGTATTGGACCTGACTGAACTGAAGGAACAATATGTTGAGCTCCTTGATGGCTTTTGGGGGTCTGATCTGGTTTCAATACGGCTTTATCGTCCATGTGTATTTTTCATCCACTGAAAATCACTGCTGTGTATTTGGACTTGAAGTGCAGCTTGGACACTTGTAGGACAGACTATTAATTATATATCTGCTGAAGTTGTTATTTCTCTGACAAACTGCTGCAAAATTTATGTTTATCAGTTCTGTGCTCTCACCTACTGAGCGTTGAGTTAATGCCCTCTGGAAGAGGCACTCATTGCCATGGCGATCCCAGAAAGGGTCAGAAAGCCTTGGACAGGGATTAGCCTAGGAGAATAACGACCTTCCAGGGTCCCCTGTGCTCAGCAAAGGGATTTTATGGTTCTCATAAATATTATACAAAATTTAGCTGATCCTTTTTGTTTATTTTTATCGAACATTCCTCCTTACCTGTGCTGGATTTATTGGGGTAGTTTCCCCGGTACCCATTTTTTGTGGAAAGGCTTTGTTTTACTTTTGAGCTAAGCCACTTGAGAAGGGATGCATGGCTGTCTATTCTGATAGGGCCAAATTCCAGTCCGTTTGAAGTAACTGATTTTAATGAGCTCAGGATTTGAACATTGAAGAAGTAGCAGCGAATTTAGAAAAGGGGATGTGATAATTATTGAAAAATCTATATAATGCAGAAATCATGATCAAGGATTTGTTTTTGCTTTTCTTAACCTCACAACAGTATCATGGAGGAACTCCTCTTCTTCCATCAAGGTACTTTATATGGTGTTCATCCCTGTAGTTTCTGAGGCTCGGCTCCACAAAGGGACTTAAGCACTGTGTTGCTGAGCATTCCAATGCCTAACTTTGAGGCAGCTCCAGAAATCACAGGTTTTGTGGATCACAGTGTTTCTGAGTTAGGCACCTAGGCTCCCTAACCAATGAATGGAGAAAGATAGGTGCCTAAGAATGTGATCCACCAAAGTCTTTGAAAAAGAAATCACAAGATAGCGTAAGAAGTTTGTTTCCGAAGAATGAGACGGAGAGACAACCATTATTAAAGAATCTGTTACTGTAGGGCCTCAGCGTCAATCTAGTAAAGTCAATGGCTCCACTGGGAGCCGGAGCAGGCTCTAGATGCAAGAAATTCAATAGAAGTACTGAACTCAAGCAAGGAAAGTGCAGTGTTTAATTACTTGAAATAACCAATTATCTGGCAAATTTTAAAGAATATTTACCTGTCATGTGTTTGTCTATACATCTTTGTCCTTCATAACTGCTTAACATGGTATCCATGTAGAAACAGAACTTTTCTCCTTCACTCTTCTCCTGCCAGATTCATCTAGTTGATGCCATGATCCAGTGCATGTGTGACACGAGACTCACTTCTGTTCCAAATTGTGACATTACTGAAAGCAGAGAAGAGCAGCTGGCTGGCTACAAAGGAAAATGTTTGGCTCTGTATATGCTCATGATATCAAGGCATACAGAAATGAAAGACAAAAAAAGTCACAGTTCAAGGGACTTTGGGGGATAAAATATTGCAAATTTGAAAGTAAACTTTTTAGATTCAGGGTAGGATCTGTGTCTCTTCTGATAAGATTGTATGGAGCCTAGCACAATAGGCCCTATTCCCTCTACAGGCAGGGCTGGTAGCCCCAACTAATATTAAGTGTGCCCAAGACTTCCCATTCTAAGACCCTGCTGTTAATTGCTTACAATTTACCTCAGATTTAAACATTTCGGATGAAATTTTCCATGGTGGGTGTCTATCTCAGATTGAGTCATATTTTGGAAAATTTCAGCACAAATGGTTCAGCCATTACTGAAGACAAGATTAGGAGGAAAATGCATTGTTTTGCCAACGTTAAAAAATTCTAGTGACTTTTTCCATTGAGAAGCTCTAGCAACTCCATGCTGTGGAGAAGGGACTTCAAAATTGAAGTAGGGTGCCTTTTTGCCCTCCTCTCATGAAAAGCCACACAAATTTGACCAAGTTCGAAGCCTCTGAGGGAAAAAAAAATCAGTTTGCCCATGCTCAGAGATTTCCTAGAGTTTAGCAGTTAAAATCCCTCAAAGATTCTATCCTCACTGAGCCAGGCCTACATTACAGACCTGTATTGGTATAACTATCTCGCTCATGGGTGTGAAAAATCCACACCCCGGAGTGATATAGTTATACCGCCCTAACCTCCCCACGTAGAGAGCGCTATGTCAACGGGAGAGCTTCTCCTGCTGATATAGCTATCACCTCTTGGTGAAGTGGATTAACTATGCCAATGGGAGAAGGTATCCCATCAGCGTAGTAATGACTTCTTTAAAGCGGTACAGCAATGCAGCTGCATCACTGTACTACTGTATGTGAATAAAAGCCCTAAGTATGCTCCAGCCTTTCACGGCTCCTATTACTGACCAGACAATGCATGGAGTCATCCCCAGGGAGCAACTGAGCATGCTCCAGCTCTACGTTAGAGGAACAAGCCAGACTCTCTCTGAGTAATGGCTGCTCTTGACTGTGGTGGAGCCATAACAGAAGGGAAACTGTCTCTGCTATGCTCTCAGTGACACTCTGCCCTCCCCACTACCACCCAGACAGCTTGGAAGAGGAAACTGTTTAACTTTAATGCAAAGGGGACAAGAGCCAGAGCAGGAGGGGAGGGAAAGGAATAGACTGGGACAAGGAGTCTAGTGCAAGTGGAGTGGGTGGGGACAGTGAAAGAAACTGGGAATGACTTGATTCCCTCCATATTGGACATGCTCCAGTATGGGGTGGAGCCGGACTTTTCCTGAAATAACAGCTCTGGCTCAGGGGGAGTAGATAAGGACAAGGAGCAGAGGGTGGGGATGGGAAGACAGGGACTGAAGGTTAGCAGAGGGAGAGGAAAGAGGAATTGGGAATTCAGAGAGGGAGATTTGCACTGGGCAGGTAGGGAGACTGGTGACAAGGAGTCAGGGGGGATGGTCTGTTAGGGAGTCCAGAGGGATGAGACTAGGACTGGCTGAGCAAGGAACTGGGACTAGAAGCCTAAGGAGCAGAGACTGGAACGGGCTAGATGAGGAAAATAAAATGGCATTAGGGCAAGGAACCTGAGGTGGGAAAGAGAGGACTGGGACAGACAGCTAGGAGGGAACAGAGCAAATGTGGTCAAGCTTGAGGGGAAAATCAGCACAAGAGTCTATACTCCCCAGAGCATACTCCTCTCCAGAGCCTGGAATAGAACCCAAGTTCTGAATTTCACCATCCCTCTGCAATTAGCAAATACACGTGAAACTGGAGAAATGTATCTCATCCCGTCCACTGATGGTCCACAGAGAGGATGACAACCTACTACTGCTATCAGTTACTCCATTAGCTCACCTGGCACAGGTCAGTGCAGGGGATCTGGAAGTTCCAACCCTGGTGATGGCTCATGTGAGTATCAGTACAATATCACATGATGCAATTATTTTTTCTCATTTTGATCTTTTAAAAGACTTCATTTTGTGTGTAGTTTCCTATGTTAAAAGAACATTAAGGTTGTAAAGTCAAGCACCCAAAAGTTAGGAAACGTCAGACTTAAGATGACTTGTGCAACCTTAATTCCCCCTCACACTCTGATGCATATGTCTTATGATACAATTTCTAATTTCATGATTACATACTGTTTTTTCCACAGGACCTGTGCATCCTTTATTGCATGGGATAGTTCTGCTATGGTGATTAATTGGGGTTATTGTAGTGAAGGAAACTTGCATGTAAGATGCCTGCTTCATTTGTTGCAGATGTTGGAACATGTGTACTATTAGTAGTACTAGTGAGGGGTCTAGGTCTGCCCGACACTGAAGCCACTAAGTCCAGGCTTCAACTGACTTCTTGAGACAATGAAGGGAAAAAACAAAACAAAACAGGAGCAGGACTGAGATCAGGGATAAAGAATCAGGGATCCAGAGCGGGATATTGAGCAGAGAATCCCCAAGCGCCCACTGCTTCTCAAAGTCATCTAAGAAGTCAGCTGACACTGCCCAGAGGAATTCTGTCCCACAGGTATGATCGGATAAGGGACCTGATATAGGGACCCTACATCCAGCTTCCTCCTCCAGGTATGGTGGATGGTTGTCTCAGCCAGTGCCAGGAGGAGGTTGATGCGGAGGTCCTGCAACTTTATGGGGCCACAATTGGAGTGTGCAAGGACCAGAGCAGAGTACAGACTGTCTCAGGGGGTTCCTTGCCCTCCTCAGGTGGCAGCAGTTCCCAGCCTTTGTGTTGGGGCAGGACACGAGGGTAAGGAAGTAGATGGCATGAAGCACAAGTGCGTACAGATGTTTTCTGGGCATGGTTTGGGGACAGACCGACTGGATGTCATCCAGCCGACTTAGGCTGCGTGTTGGGGGCTGCTCAGGGACGCTTGCAGGACATGGGCCCAATGTCAAGTTCCAGAGCGCCAGGGGTGAGTGGTGGGCAGAGAGCACCCTTCCACAGGACCTGCTCAAGGAAAATGAGAGAAGCAGAAAGCAAGGCTGCCCTCACCTCCTGGAGCACATGATGGGGGACACATGGGTAGACAATCCCCCACACTGTCTGAGCACCATGGGATCCACCCAATCCCTCTGGCCATAGTCTAGGTGGTCTCCAACTCTGGTGGTTCCAGCCAGGACCAACCTCCAGCACACCAAGGGAGATTCCACCACCTGCACACATAGGTGAGGTTTGTGTAGCACGGTCTCTGCGAGGAGGTCCTTCCCCTCGGTGGCTGCTGCAGACCTGGTTGCAGAGACCAGCTTCCAGATCCTGAGGGAGTCCTGGTAGAAGATCAGCAGCTCAGAGAGGTCTCGGGTAGACCTCTCAGGAGGAGATAAGAGTGGCTGGTTGTATCAGCGTCCTTGGAGGCAGTGGAGGAAGTGCATGCCATTACGCTCCATTGGAAGGCGTGTAGTGAATGAAGCAGGGGAGGAAAGGCTAGTTTCATACCTAAGACAGTTGAATGATGCCCTGGAGTACTAGATTCCATCCTTGCTTCTGCCACAGAGTTCCTGTGTAGTGCTAGACAAGTTACTTAAACCAGACATTTCACAGGCAGTCACTAATTGTGTGTTCCTCATTTTCTGGGTGCCCAACATGAGACCTTGGTGTTTGACTTCTACAAGTGCTGAGCACTCACAGCTGCAAGTGAAGGGAATGGGAGCTGTACCGGAATACATAAAGTGCTAGTGTAATGCTAAGTACTCTGAAAAATCAGGCCCAAGATGTCTCAGAATTGGCACCCAAAATTAGTGAAATCTTTTGACCCCAGTCTCTCTGTGCCTCAGCTCCTTACCTGTATAATGAAGTTAATACCTATTCTTCTCACACGGGTATTGTGAAGATAAATTAATGTTTCTGAAGCACTCAGATACTGTAGTGAGGGGAATCATAGAAAAGCCCATTAGTAATAATTCTGTCTTCAGGGCAGAGTGTGTATAAGTCATGGAGCCACACTCTGAACAATTATTAGAAAACAAAATATTGAATGGCTGCTCATTAAGCAAGCGCCATCCATTCTGTGCACTGAAGGAGGCAGGGGTCCACCAGGAAAAAAGAAGTGTGTTATCATGTGATCTTCTATATCCTAATGCATGTACACATGGGGATTGAATCAAGGTTGCACAGAACACCTTAATTCTGGTATTTCCTAGTTTCTGACTGCTTGACTTTACAAGCTTAATAATGTCCTTTAACATAGTTTTTGGTGTTTAATCATTTTAAGTTGGCATGGTTATTTAGTCTAGAATTTGTGATTAGGTAAAAGTCTACAACATACAACCAAGATTTCAGTCAATCTCCATTGCAAAGACATAATTCATTCCAAAATAGGATTATAGTACAGAGCTATGGGATGTGTCATTAACATCTTGGTAATAACAGTGACCAATATATTAAAATGGTTTTCCCCAAGACTCTCCTCTCTGCCCCCCTCCAGATCATTTATATGCAAGTATCATGCACTATATTCCAATTTTTAATAATGCCTGTGTACTCCTTAAGGTAATATTCTCTGTCTGCACAGCCTACTTCATTTTAGTCTTCTTTAGCTTCGATTTCGGCTGTCTCAACTCCATGGGGACAAAATCCTCTCAAAGTCCTAAGTACGTAAGCCCAGTGGCTGAACTGCCTTCCTTTTCCAATGCTAAGGGACCCCTTAATTCCTTTGTTAAGCTTTTGAAAATGACAAGTAAAGATTTACAATCCCTGCAGGGGTATGAAAAGGAAACCATCCAGACGCCATCACACAGTTCTGTAGTAACCCTCTCCCACAGTTGCCAAATGCAGGAATGTGGTAAAGAAGCTGAATACTCAGCACAAAAAATTTCACAACCCATTAGCAATGCTACATCAAAATAATAATGAACAAAAATCAAAAGGGGAACCCAGCAGGCTGAAATCCCCTGGGTTTGCTGGAAGGAGCATAAGTGAGAATTCAATGTCACATTTTGTACAAATACTATTTTGAACTAAATAAGTGCCTACGTCTAACACAGGAAAGGATAGAGACCACACACAAAAAGTAGCATAAAATCTTTGACTGAATCACCTTCAGGCCACAACAACTGACTAATTGTTTAGTGATCCCTTGGTATCCCTTAAGGCATAGGGACAGAGGCTAAATGTGTAAGATTTTCCAGAGGGTGTGTGCAAGTAAACCCACTGCTCAAGCCAGCCTAATTTTCATATTAGCCTTTCCTGAGACATCGCTGGACAAGCATGAAACTGATTTTCAGCTCTTTCAGCACAGAGCCAGAAACGCAGATCTGGGAAATCTGAAACTTTCCACCAAAATTTCTTACTGGAATGTGACCCTTTTCCTTGCTCTGAACTGTCGGTGACCAACAAGTCTATCAACAGGTTATTCACAACAGTCTCACTTTTAAACTCCCCAGATTTTTAGAGGGTGGAGAATCATCATTAAAACATGGCAAACTATTTACAACAAATAATTTATTACCATTTCAGTACTTTTTCTATTAGCTTGTTATGTGAACAGGTCTGTTTTATTAACTCATTTGTTACCTAAGTGATTCAGCCATAGGGTTACCAGACAGCAAGTGTGAAAAACCGGGACAGGGGATGGGAGGTAATAGGGGCCTATATAAGAAAAAGACCCAAAAATCAGGACTGTCCCAAAATCAGGACATCTGGTCACCCTATTCAGCAAATGCTTTATGCAAACATATTTCAGACTGTGGGTTGCTCTCAAACCTGTCACTGCACCATTGCCAAAGTATTCACCATGCATAATTTTCTGTTTCCATTAGCCTCCTAAGTCACATGATACAGTTTCTGCTGCCTGACTGCATAACCAAAGCTTTAATAAGTGGGAGGAGGGGTGGAGTAAGTCATTTGTGACACCAATGCATTCTCATGAGCATCTGAGAGATTTCTGGTGCAAATATTTGTTGGAACTCATATACACACAGGTGTCTGCATCACTCCCTCGTTCCACAGTCTTGCAAACTCTAAACAAAAAATAATTCTCTCCTATGAACATTCATGAGAAGCAAGGGAAAAGGATTCTAGATTTATGGACAGTGGTAGGATACTTCAATAGCATGTGCTTAACATGTTAGAAATACCTAGAGAGAAAGCGATGAACTTTGTAGATGAGTTATCGTAAATCCTAGCATTATATGAAGATGGGTGGAGTTTTTCTCCCTCTACTAAAAAAACATAAGTAAATATTAGTGCTTATGAAATACATTGAATTGGATGCAATTGGTCCATTCTTGAGCCAGAGGATAGGTACAGGATAGGCAGTGGTAATGGAGTATTTTACCATTGCACTGCACAGAGATCCTGGAGAGACCATTTCCAGGGGCTGAAAGCTAGTTTCCAACTTTGTGTCATTAAATCATTGACCTGGTGGTATCTGTCATGATCTAGGGATTTGGTTTACCTCAGACCACTGTCTTTCACTAACTCCAGATCCCCAGTTACCTTCCTATCTGTTCCCATTTTTCGGAACCTCGGTGGCCTCCTCTTCTTCAGCCACCCCTTCCCCAGTGCCCATGGCATCCTAGCTCAGTTCACATGTGCCGGTGAACTCCTAAGTCATGACATGTCAAGTGGTCAGTAAATGCAGCAATTTGTGTGATTCTAAAAGTTCATATCTTCCATAGGACTAGCCAGGGTCTTTTGTATAATTAAAGTTAAAAAAATATTCTCCAGTTTTTCTTACAGAGATGAATTTAGTGGAATTCAAATATAGCCTAAATTCAGCTCCGAATGCCATCCATTTCTGTGGAGTTACACCAGGGATGGATTTGGCCTCATATTACACTGTAGGCCCCTCCAGTAGCCATCCACACGGCTGCCTCTCAAGTTTCAGGTCTTCCTATAATTGAGTTTAAATGGTAGTTTTGCTAGATTGACAAATCTTTACAGGAATTTGTGAAGAGCAGGGGTGAAAGTCGAGTGACTTACCAGTATGCTGGGGCCAGCTCTGGCCCCCAGAAGAGGAAGGGCCTAGGGTGAAAGGGGCAGGGCTGAGGGGATCAGAGTCAGCCCCAGTCCACCCTGTAAGGTGAGTGCCCCTCCTCCCCCACTGGGGTAGCACTAGCAGCAGCCGCCCCGGGCTCCGGGGGCTATTTAAAGGGCCCAGGGCTCCTGTGCTTCTACTGCCCTGGTCCTTTAATTAGCCACCGGAGCCCTGGGGAAGAGGCAGGGCTCCAGGGGCTATTTAAAGGACCAGGGTGGCAGAGGCAGCTGGAGCCCCAGCCCTTTAAATAGCCCCTGGAGCCCCTGCTACCCCAGGGCTCTGGGGGCTATTTAAAGGGCCTGCAGCTCCCCTGCTTCTACCGCCCCCGTCCTTTAAATAGCCCCCGGAGCCCTGGAGTAGCGGCGGCGGGGTTCTGGCGGCTATTTAAAGGGTCAGGGCAGTAGAAGCAGGGGAGCCCTGGGCCCTTTAAATAGCCACCGGAGCCCCACAGACGTTACCCCAGGACTCCAGCAGCAGCCACTGCTAGGAGCCCCAGGCCCTTTATATTGCCCCCTGGGGAAGCCAGGCTGCCGTAGTATGGTGCACCGGCTCTTGCCGGTATGCCGTACCGGGACGTACCAGCTTACTTTCACCTCTGGTGAAGAGTATATGAATATGAACTATTTCCCACATTGGAAAGATGTGTACATTACCAAACTGCAGCATGAAACACAACTCCTTAAACACTCCTTCGCAGCTCTTTAGCATGTTGAAAACTAGCATTTGACTGCCCATTACTGTTTCACAGGCCCCTCCCATGAGAGCTCCTAAGTTATCCTGATATTTTGGAAAGCATGACAAGGGCCTGCTCAAGATAGGGTGTTAATTAGGGCATACAACAGGAACCAATAATAGACTATGTAATAGGAAAGCAGAGGGTTTGTGTTTAAGAACCATGCAATCATAATGCTAGAGTTAAGAGGGTCATTTTAATTATAGATCTTGTTTGTGGTCAAGGGTTGCTATCTCAGTTGTGAACTTTTTCCTCAGATTGCAACTTGGTATACAAGGCCTCAGCTTGGAAACTAATGTTTACACTGACCTAAAAAAAAAGCAACAATTTGGCATTTGAGACTTACATACCTAGGAATTCTTTACACTTTTAGAGCCCCCCAAAAAGCCAGTTTCTTTTAAAAAAAAGTTGTGTTTTTTTTTTTTTAAATTCATCTAGCCACAAAATGGTGTAATTAAAACAAAATTAAAAGAATTAAAGAGTCACTGCAGCTAGAGGCTATCATATGTTGACAAAATCATATTCTGGATATCAGCTGATGAAACTTTGGTGTGGCTATCCCTGCTCTTCCCGTAATCACCTGCATCAGACTCCCTCTCCTTTTCCCCTTTGGAGCCTTCCTGCCTGGGACTCCGCCCCTGGAAGTTAACCCTAAACTGCCCATTCCTATTAGCTGACTGAGTTTTTCTGTGCACAGTCCATGGAGCTGTGCATATCCCTCCTCATCTTGTCCCTTAGGTCATGCCCTCTGAAAGTCCCTAACCTCAATGAAGGCAAGTCCACGGAGGAGGACAGCGCTGCTGAGGTGACTGACTTCCATCCATGAGGAAATGTCCAGGAGATCCATGCCAATCTGGGTTGGCGCTCAGGATGACTACAGACTGTAAAGACTTGCAAGATCCTTTCTGAAGAAGGCCCTGCAACCTATTTCTACTGTTTGCTTTAAAATTTAACTTCTTGTCATCCACACTGCAAAACTGGGGTAAAATCCTGGCCCCACTGAAGTCAATGAGAGTTTTGCCATCGACTTAACCAGCGGCAGATTTTCATCCTTGAACTTTAATCATGGTAAAAATGTCAAATGAGTCCTTTCCCTTGGAATATACCATCTGTGCTTTAGGCCGGGCTTGTGACATGCACATATTTCTAATTCTAGTCTCCAAATTTTAGCAAATGACTCACTCAACACTTTGAAGCTAAATCAAAACACAGCACAAACCATGTTGTTTCAACTTCCAGGTTCTAAAGAGTGCGTTTCATTTGCTGTTTTTGTTCTCCCTCAGCTCCAAGTCATGGATATTTGTGCTTTTGGAATGTAAATGAAGGGGTACTCATCAAATTATTCTCATTGGCTGATTAAACTCTCTCTCTAGTCCTCTTCCTGGGTGCCTGCTGCATTGTTCCACCTTTACCATGTAAAATGCTTTTCACCTAATTTTTCATTTTTAAACAAGCACAGATACGGTTTTAGATTAACAAATACACAAATATGAAAAATAGTACAACCTTACACTATTACCTGAGGTTACATTTCCACCGTGTCAAAATGAAAGTTGTTCTACAGCACCATCTGGTGAAGCTGAAAGGTATAATTGGTCTGGACACCAGGGAACCTCATTGGATGCAGAAGGCACCTGTTTGCCAGACTCTGGTGTGGCAGTGGATCGTTCTGCAGAGGTTCCTCCAAGCTAGTACCTGGAGAAATCTGTGGCCCTAGGAATCCATTCCAAGGTGCCTGGGAGGTCTGGAAGATTCAAGTAGATATTTTCGCAGCTCTATGGGAAACCAAAGTTCAAATCCCTGCTCTCTATCAGACAGAGTAAGGACTTGAACCTGTGTCTCCCTCATCTCATGTCAGCTGTAACCACAGATGTGATAAAAGGCAATAGTGGCATTTTTTCTAGTTGCTGGTGCTTGGTAGAGCAAGATGTCTGTAGCACAGCCCTGCTCCTGACCTACGTCCCTGTACCCAGAACCATTATGGAGGCCCGTCTAGCGTGGCTGCACAGGTGTATAGAAGCGGGTCTCAGTCCCCAGTGTAGCCAAAATGCACAGGACACATCTCTCTGCATCTGTAGCTTCTTTGAAGACTTAATTGAAACCAATGGGTTTCCACGTACAGCCACAAATCAAATGCAGAATGCATAAAAGGTGGAGTGTCAACCTTCAATATGAACAGGAGTACTTGTAGCACCTTAGAGACTAACAAATTTATCTGAGCATAGGCTTTCATGGGCTACAGCCCACTTCATCGGATGTATAGAATGGAACATTTATATACACACACACACATACAGAGAATATGAAAAGGTGGAGTAAGAGGTTAATTAATTAAGATGTGCTATTATCAGCAGGAGAAAAAAAACTTTTGTAGTGATGATCAAGATGGCCCATTTAGACAGTTGACAAGAAGGTTGAGGATACTTAAGATGGGGAAATAGATTCAATATGTGTAATGACCCAGTCACTCCCAGTCTCTATTTAAACCCAAATTAATGATATCTAGTTTGCATATTAATTCAAGCTCAGCAGTTTCTCGTTGGAGTCTGTTTCTGAAGCTTTTCTGTTGCAAAATTGCCACCTTTAAATCTGTTACTGAGTGGCCAGAGAGGTTGAAGTGTTCTCCGACTGGTTTTTGAATGTTATGATTCCTGATGCCAGATTTGTGTCCATTTATTCTTTTACGTGGAGACTGTCCAGTTTGACCAATGTACATGGCAGAGGGGCATTGCTGGCACATGATGGCATATATCACATTGGTAGATGTGCAGGTGAACGACCCCCTGATGGCATGGCTAATGTGATCAGGTCCTATGATGGAGTCACTTGAATAAATATGTGGACAGAGTTGGCATCTGGCTTTGTTGCAAGGATAGGTTCCTGGGTTAGTGTTTTGTTGTGTGGTTGCTGGAGCGTATTTGCTTCAGGTTGTGAGGCTGTCTGTAAGCGAGGACTGGTCCGTCTTCCAAGTTCTGTGAGAGTGATGGGTCATCCTTCAGGATAGGTTGTAGATCTCTGAAGATGCACTGGAGAGGTTTTAGTTGGGGGCTGAAGGTGACAGCTAGTGGCATTCTGTTATTTTCTTTGTTGGGCCTGTCCTGTAGTAGGTGACTTCTGGGTACTCTTCTGGCTCTGTCAATCCATTTTTTCACTTCAGCAAGTTGGTATTGTAGTTTTAAGAATGCTTGATAGAGATCTTGTAGGTGTTTGTCTCTGTCTGAGGGATTGGAGCAAATGCGGTTGTATCGCAGAGCTTGGCTGTAGACAATGGATCATGTGGTGTGTCCTGGATGGAAGCTGGAGGCACGTAGGTAAGTATAGTGGTCAGTTGGTTTCCGGTATAGGGTGGTGTTTATGTGACCATCACTTATTAGCAAAGTAATGTCCAGGAAATGGACCGCTTGGTTTAGGCTGAGGTTGATGGTGGGATGGAAATTGTTGAAATCATGGTGGAGTTCCTCAAGGGCTTCTTTTCCATGGGTCCAGATGATGAAGATGTTGTCAATATAGCGCGAGTAGGGGCGTTAGGGGACGAGAGCTGAGAAAGCGTTGTTCTAAGTCAGCCATAAAAATGTTGGCATACTGTGGGGCCATGCGGGTACCCATAGTAGTGCTGCTGACTTGAAGGTATACATTGTCCTCAAATGTGAAATAGTTGTGGGTGAGGACAAAGTCACAAAGGTCAGCCACCAGGTTTGCCGTGACATTATCCATTCTCTGCACCTGATGAAGTGAGCTGTAGCCCACGAAAGCTGATGCGCAAATCAATTGGTTAGTCTCTAAAGTGCCACAAGTCCTCCTGTTCTTTTTGCGGATACAGACTAACACGGCTGCTACTCTGTAACCTTCAGTATGAAGGCTTTGGGTTTTGTTACTGTGCCACAGCCCAATTGCTCTTTATGTTTACTATTTGTCCTGAGATAGCACAGAGGCCCCAGTTAGGATCTCATTTTTCTAGACACTGTGCTTACGTAAAGACTAATCCCTGCCCCAAAGTACTTAGTCTAACTAATGTTAAATGTAAAAGGTTAGTTTTTAAGTCTGGCAATTGATGCTTTGTTACAATGTTGGAGACGTGAGCTGCATTCTAAATATCAGGGCTTAAATTTTTGGTGTATCAGAGGCTCACCAAATAGCCTAGTCCAGGGGTCGGCAACCTTTCCGAAGTGGTGTGCTGACTCTTCATTTATTCACTCTAATTTAAGGTTTTGCGTGCCAGTAATACATTTTAACATTTTTAGACGGTCTCTTTCTATAAGTCTATAATATATAACTAAACTATTGTTGTATGTAAAGTAAATAAGGTTTTTAAAATGTTTAAGAAACTTCATTTAAAATTAAATTAAAACGCAGAGCCCCGTGGCCCGGTGGCCAGGACCCAGGCAGTGAGTGTGCCACAGAAAAATCAGCTCACGTGCCATAGGTTGCCTACCACTGGCCTAGTTGTTAGTGCTCTGCATTACTATGCAAGTCATTTCTGGCCTGGTCAACATTGGTCACAACCAACAGCCTAAAGTATTCACTGCTGAAGTCAATGGAGGTATGCTTTTAGAGAGTTTGGCCCAGAAGGTGTCTTTCTTCAAAGCCTAAATACATTTAGAGAAGTTACATTACTGACTTGGGTTTAGAACCTGACTTTAGAATATGCACAGCTGGTACAAGAAGGTGATAAAGTGTGTCTTTAAAATCTTTTATTTACAGAAACTTTTAGTTTGCAAACCGAACAAAACACCACCCCTCTATTTAAGCTCTTCCAATGCATTCCGAAAGCTGCCCCTTCACAATCAGGTTTTTTAGTGTAAACCAACAAATCCTAAATGGAAATTTAGAAGCATTCCCTAAATTTTCTTTTTCAAGTAAAAATACACACATACATTCTTACTCTACCAAAAAAATGCATTGCATTTAAAGGTAATCTTGTTGAAGTGAAATCAATCCAACAAACCAGTTTTAGACTTTTCCCTTGGTTTGTGGATTTAAATTGCTTCTGAAAAATCACATGAACCAAACATTTATATGGCAAGATTTTAGCTCCATTACTACAAAAGTAGGCTTTCCACCTGCCTCTCAGATTCCATTTCCCGCACAGAAAATGCACATTTAAAAGCATACTTTTTGCGGCACACATGATCTCACCAAATTGAATATGACTGAACCTTTTGAGGACCTTTTAACGCCAGGATAGCTTTTCAAAACTGTATCTGTAAAAACAGCTTTACATTAACAGATAATATAGGATTTGCCATAAAGTTACAGGTGCAGATAGTGATATGTAACATTGATCAATTAGTGTATTTAAAAGAAACATATTCCATGTGAGTGTTAACAGGTAAGGTATATTAGCACTAAGTGTAGCTTATGTAACTTGGCCATTTAAAAGGTTAGCTCTTTTCATGTCTAATGTTGTTTGTATGATTTTCTTACATGCACAACGTTTTAAATCCTATGAAAGCACACAAAAAATCTCCTTTTGTAGCATGTGTTCATCTCATTGATTTTGCAATATAAAAACATAAATACAGTGCAATCAACATACATGATATACAGTAATAAAGATGGTTATTATATGCTGTGGTACTTCTGTGCATTGTTTAAGGAAACCTGTCTCTATAGCTTGTTTGCTTTCAAAGTTACTTTAAAAGATAGCTATTTTGAAATGGATGTCAGTCTCATCTTCATTTCAAGGGATCTATGTCTAGGTTTTTATTCCCCACTTAAATATGAGCGGTCACCATAGTAGTGAGTGTGCACCTTGGGTATCTGATTCTTGCACTGATATCATTTTAAAGTGCTGAATTAGAGCCAGACACTTATGCAGACCCCATGTATAGATCCTAGAACTGATAGATTGTCATCCTAGAGACACGGTGGATGAGGTAATATCTTTTATTGGACCAACTTCTGTGGGTGAGCAAGACAAGCTTTCAAGCTACAGAGAGCTCTTCCTCAGGTCCAGGAAAGGTACTCCGAGTGTAACAACTAAATACAAGGTCAAACAGATAGCACATATTCCATCTATCTGTTTGACCTTGTATTTAGTTGTTACACTCGGAGTACCTTTCCTGGACCTGAGGAAGAGCTCTGTGTAGCTTGAAAGCTTGTCTTGCTGACTCACAGGAGTTGGTCCAGTAAAAGATATTACCTCACCCACCTTGTCTCTCTAATATCCTGGGACTGACACAGCTACAACACTGCAGGCAACCAATCATGTTTTTTTAAAAACCATGCATGAGTTACACTTGCAGTTGAACAGCAGCAAGAGAAATTGTGACTGTTTTCCTTAGAATAGCAGCTCTGCATTAATGTAATCTTCAGTAAGTTTTTTTCTAAAATGGCTCAAATTAATATTTCTACCATTACATGTAAAGCACGGCTCCAGCACGTTTGATTTTCAGCTCTTCCTATAAAAGGGCTTTTTTTTATTGTACAGATTGTTCCTGGGTTATGTCAACATAGAAATAGGTACTTTGTTTTTAATGTTAATTTGCCCCAATGTTTGTAATGAAAGCTTCTACAATAGGATTTCTACAATAGAGTATGATGGAAAACTTCTTTTGAATAAGAATACAAGGCATGAAAACGAAGGCAAAACAAAAACTCAAGGCATGTACTACAGACCATTAGGATACAAGGAGAATGGAAATCAAAGTTTCCTGGACCTGTTAACAGATACAACTAAATTTAGGCGTCATTACAGAGGTTCATGTTACACAGAAGACTGCTTTTATGATCCAACAAGCAGACTCTAAGCAGAGCAGAAGTCATCTTGGATCTACTTCTTGCTGAACTAGGGAACAGCCACAGTGGATGTACAGGAGCCTGGGCAACCACCCAGGGCAACCATTCCCCCTGACAAAATGAGGTGTGGGGAATCTTTGGGGACATTTCCTCTCCCCAGTACTCCTCTTGCAGGTTTTACTACGGGAGGGGATAGTCTGACCCCAGGAATAGAGGCGTAGCATGGGGCACTGTAACTATAAACAATGCAAGGAAATTTTAAAAGGGAAAATTTGAAGTTAAAAAAAAAAAAATCAAGAAAATCCTTCCAACAGCCAGGTCTACTGGGCTATGAAATAGTCTTCTTAGCAAAGTGTTGGAAACCTAGTTGTATAAAATAACTAGATAAAAATATATGCTGCAGGAAATATAGGAAAACTGACAGGATGATCTTAGAGGTTTCTGTCACCTCTAATTTATGATTCTCATACTTCCTTCTACTCTATTCAAATTCTTATATTGTGCCCCTCACTGTGGCATTTGAGTGCCTTCCAGTGAACATCAAGCAACATGACTAGCATCGGTCACATTTGGTTCCTTCTACCTTCTCCTGTGACAAGGCACCACTTACCACTAGTGATGCCTAGTAGATAGGTCACTGGACTCTAGCCCTCCCCATCTACAGCATTCACTTCAGCAGTGCGGCAGTCCCTCTCCTAGCAGACAGAACCTGGGCCCTCCATCCAGGTCACCAATTGAGTCCAACCACTTCTGGGATAACAGTCCAAAAATATATTAAGTCCCCACAAGAGAAAGTCTTCAGCCTACCTCTGCACTCTTGCCTCAGGGTTTACAATATCTCTATCCCTCTTATTTCCAGGGGGAAGGGTTGTGCCCTTTTCACAGTGCTTGGGTGCCCTCCCTTTCCACTGGGCTCCAACCAAAGGCTCTCCAAGAGGCAGTGATATCAAGCATCCGGGAGTGCTTCAGAACTTTCTCCCTGGCCCATTTCCTACCACTTACCCTCCCAGTCCGCTTGCTCTCCCGCACCCTCGCTCACATGCTCATTTTCACTGCAAGGCCCAAACAGGCATATATATTGTTTTGACAGATGTATTATGCTAAATTCAGATTTTATTTGTTACAGGACGCAAGAGTTGGCAGCCAAATAGTCAAAACAGGTAATTTTTTTTTAAATGAAATTTCCAAAGGTTTTCATGATTCTTTCCCTCCCCTCCTCCCATTTTTCGTAACCAGCGCCATATTTTTTGTTCACTTAAGTTATTGTAATGTTATGTGTGGAATTAGGACCACACGTTATCACAGCTGTAATGGGTCAATTAAAGGCCCACCCCTGAAGCCCAAATACAAATCCACGGAAATGCACACCTGTCCAGATACCTATATAATTAAATCTGTAGAAACTGACTCCCACACCTACATGCAGATACACACATGTATTCATGTGTACACACCTAGCATGCAATAGATTCATAGATACTAAGGTCAGAAGGGATCATTATGATCATCTAGTCCGACCTCCTGCACAACGCAGGCCACAGACTTTCACCCACC
Organism: Eretmochelys imbricata; assembly: GCF_965152235.1. NCBI lineage: Eukaryota > Metazoa > Chordata > Testudines > Cheloniidae > Eretmochelys > Eretmochelys imbricata. Next base: position 151,452,242 of record NC_135572.1, read on the forward strand.
CACTCCTGCGAAAAACCTCTCACCTATGTCCGAGCTATTGAAGTCCTCAAATCGTGGTTTAAAGACTTCAAGGAGCGGACAATCCTCCAGCAAGTGACCCATGCCCCATGCTACAGAGGAAGGCGAAAAACCTCCAGGGCCTCTTCCAATCTGCCCTGGAGGAAAATTCCTTCCTGACCCCAAATATGGCAATCAGCTAAACCCTGAGCATATGGGCAAGATTCACCAGCCAGATACCCAGGAAAGAATTTTCTGTAGTAACTCAGATCCCACCCCATCTAACATCCCATCACAGGCCATTGGGCCTATTTACCATGAATATTTAAAGATCAATTAATTACCAAAATCATGTTATCCCATCATACCATCTCCTCCATAAACTTATCAAGTTTAATCTTAAAGCCAGATAGATCTTTTGCCCCCACTGCTTCCTTTGGAAGGCTATTCCAAAACTTCACTCCTCTGATGGTTAGAAACCTTCATCTAATTTCAAGTCTAAACTTCCCAATGACCAGTTTATATCCATTTGTTCTTGTGTCCACATTGGTACTGAGCTTAAATAATTCCTCTTCCTCTCCAGTATTTATCCCTCTGATATATTTATAGAGAGCAATCATATCTCCCCTCAACCTTCTTTTAGTTAGGCTAAACAAGCCAAGCTCCTTGAGTCTCCTTTCATAAAACAAGTTTTCCATTCCTCAGATCATCCTAGTAGCCCTTCTTTGTACCTGTTCCAGTTTGAATTCATCCTTCTTAAACATGGGAGACCAGAACTGCACATAGTATTCCAGGTGAGGTCTCACCAGTGCCTTGTATAACGGTACTAAAACCTCCTTATCTCTACTGGAAATACCTCGCCTGATGCATCCCAAGACTGCATTAGCTTTTTTCACGGCCATATCACATTGGCGGCTCATAGTCATCCTATGATCAACCAATACTCCAAGGTCCTTCTCCTCCTCCGTTACTTCTAACTGATGCATCCCCAGCTTATAACTAAAATTCTTGTTATTAATCCCTAAATGCATGACCTTACACTTCTCACCATTAAATTTCAACCTATTACTATTACTCCAGTTTACAAGGTCATCCAGATCCTCCTGTATGATATTTTAGTCCTTCTCTAAATTGGCAATACCTCCCAGCTTTGTGTCATCCACAGACTTTATTAGCACACTCCCACTTTTTGTGCCGAGGTCAGTAATAAAAAGATTAAATAAGATTGGTCCCAAAACCGATCCCTGAGGAACTCCACTGGTAACCTCCCTCCAGCCTGACAGTTCACCTTTCAGTAGCACCCACTGTAGTCTCCGTTAAGCAATTCCTTATCCACCTTTCAATTTTCATATTGATCCCCATCTTTTCCAATTTAACTAATAATTCCCCATGTGGCACGGTATGAAACGCCTTACTGGAATCTAGGTAAATTAGATCCACTGCATTTCCTTTGTCTAAAAAATCTGTTACTTTCTCAAAGAAGGAGATCAGGTTGGTTTGGCACGATCTACCTTTTGTAAAACCATATTGTATTTTGTCCCATTTACCATTGACTTCAATGTCCTTAACTACTTTCTCCTTCAAAATTTTTTCCAAGCCCTTGCATACTACAGATGTCAAACTAACAGGCCTGTAGTTACCCGGATGACTTTTTTTTTCCTTTCTTAAAAATAGGAACTATGTTAGCAATTCTCCAATCATATGGTACAACCCCTGAGTTTACAGATTCATTAAAAATTCTTGCTAATGGGCTTGCAATTTCATGCGCCAATTCCTTTAATATTCTTGGATGAATATTATCTGGGCCCCCCGATTTAGTCCTATTAAGCTGTTCGAGTTTTGCTTCTACCTCAGATATGGTAATATCTACCTCCATATCCTCATTCCCATTTGTCATGCTACCATTATCCCTAAGATCCTCTTTAGCCTTATTAAAGACTGAGGCAAAGTATTTGTTTAGATATTGGGCCATGCCTAGATTATCCTTGACCTCCACTCCATCCTCAGTGTTTAGTGGTCCCACTACTTCTTTCTTTGTTTTCTTCTTATTTATATGGCTATAGAACCTTTTACTATTGGTTTTAATTCACTTTGCAAGGTCCAGCTGTACTTGACTTTTCAACCAATTCCAGTTTTCTACAATGGATACAAATGTGTTATATCATCTTTATATATACATACCCTGTAGACATTTGAATGTTAGGGCGGAAAAGAATATCTTCGGCATTGGACAGAAAACGTGGGGCCATCAATATGACTGAACTCAAAGAAATCCATTTACCTGTTCATGTGGAATCTTTTTAGTGTTTGAAAAATGTGCTAGTATTCACGCTATGTATTATTCATATACAAGTCCTGGTGGAATTTATATACTTTATGAAAAATGGTCTCATTCAGGTTTTCATTTGCTGTCCAGACAGGACTGATAATGCCCACCAGAGCTATATGAAAGTGCCTTAAAGAACAGATTCAGAAGTCACCCTCGAAATTTCCTGTTTTGTGTTTGATAACTAAATAACCTCAGCATGCAATTTATTGTCCTTAGACTTAGCATAGGCATTATCTAGGTGCTAGAACAACCATTGCATACTCTGAAGAGTGACTCTTGAAAGGATATTGTGGGGTTCCAGAATTATTGCCTTAGTGATTCCAGATCACCTTTTTAAACTTCCAAGTACAAGGATTCCCCCTCCGCACGCACACACCCACCCCTCAATAATTACCCTGCAAACTAAACCTGGCATTTGAAAGACACACTGTGTTCTTCAGGCTTTGACATCAGTAATAGAAATTCTGCCATTGGAACTTAGTTCGTATTTCTGCACGAGCCAGAATACAAATATTTTCCACTGCATGCATCCAATGAAGGGAGCTGTAGCTCACGAAAGCTTATGCTCAAATAAATTTGTTAATCTCTAAGGTGTCACAAGTACTCCTTTTCTTAATACAGATAGAGAATTCAAGGCTTTATCAGGACTGCAGCCTTAACTGGAGTGAGGAATTATAAGAATTAATTTATGTTACTTAAAATAAGCAGACATGATTTGGGAAAAAGAACCATAGCAAATCAAATCCAGTAAGAAAATGCCATTTCTGACTGACAGGGTTTCCAAGGGCAAAACCTTCTTAGGCCAGGAACATGTTGCTTCTCTTTCATGACCATATATACAAAGGCAAGGAGTCTGCCCACAGAGGTTAATTAGATGCAGATAATCACCGGCAATCTTCCTTATGTGCAATTCATAAGGGTGAGTTAATTACTAAGCCAACTTGGCATATATAGACCTAAGTTTGCAGCTAACACATATTCACTATTACATTAAGGTCTTATGTTTAATTTATAGTAGATTGTTAAAGTATTTTTACTACATGCTTCTTTACAAGCTTGTCTTTCATGGACTGCTGTTCTAGCATGCAGAACAACAAGAATAATAAATTTATTCTGCTCCAAATCCTAGTGCCACTGAAAAAACCTGTCTTTGACTTAAATGGTAAAGGAACAGGCCCTGAATGCAACTGATCATTTATTATACTACTGCAATGCTACTTACAGTATGATCTTGCTATTTTGCACGATGACGAATATCTAATGGGCTTTACTGAGTTTTGTGAATTAGTGAATACACATGATTATGGTTGTTTTTTTACTGTATCACAGAAAGAATTTCTGTGTTGTACAGCCATGCTTCATAAATTTTCAACAAGCAAAACTTAAGCATGCAACTCACCAGCTGGCACATTCCCTGGTAGCTAGGCATGGCAGACAGGCTCTCTTCCTTTAGCTCTCCCTGCCGATAGGGTCTGCTGCTTCTTGCAACTCAGCCCTCTGGCTAGGTCAGGATCCTCCCCCTTTCCAGGGTACTAAGAGATCAGCATGTTATAGTCCATCAATTTCACATTGGACCTTCAGTCTGACTCCATGCTCACTAGTCCTGACTCCTTGACAAGGGGTTCCATACCACCTTCCTCTGTGGGCTGGTAGAGGAACCCACGCCTTCCCTCTCCACTCGGTTCCGATCCAGGGACCCCTGACTAGGCAGTCAAGACCTGACTACACAGACCCCCTTGCTACCTTGCCCTGTCTTGGGCTTTTGCCTCAGCCTCTTCCTGGGCTCCACTCCCCTTAACCCTCTTCCACGGGCTCCCTGCAGAGTGTCTGAGCACTTTCTGCTATCCAGCTGGTTCTGCTGGAAGGGAGCTCTCTTTACCCTCCCCTCACAGGCCAGTCTCTGTCTCAGCCGGGCAGGCCCCTCCACCAGTGAGCAGAATTTTGGATGGGCTCATTCCCAACTGCCTTGGGCTCCCTCTCACAGACTTACCCTCCTTCAGGGAGGCTCTGTCTGCCAGCAATCCAGCTCAGCTCCCCGACTCCAGCCAGGCTTCTCTTGTTGGGAGAGTGCTAGAGATCTGCTCTCCTCCCTGGTCACCCCCCACCTGAGCTGGGTTCAGCCCTTTTAAGTTCTCCCTCTAGGACTGATACCTCCTCCAGGTGTAGTAGGGTGAGACAGAGCCAAAAGGCTCTCTCTGGGCCCAGTGTGAGGCACGTACCCCGCAATGGACAAACCACTGCCCCAACTGGTACAATTGCAATCAATAAAAGTAATTTTTGCACAATCAGAATAATGGCAAAATCTGTACAAAATCTTATGATTTGTTATACTGTTGAGATTCCTCACTGTCTGTCACAGAATCTGCAATCCATTAATAAGCTGTTCTAAGCGCTAATATTTAAAAGGCATGAAGAGAGCCTTTTAGTGAGCCCACAGTACTCTATAATACTTCAGGGTTTTTTGACAAGTGCAATTTATTTTAATGAATGCATGCTTTATACTATACTTTTACAATATGTACTACTTTACACTTGCTAGTAATGTAATCTTAGTCCTACCTATACCACTCCGCTATTAAATCTGTGCTTAGTAATAGGGTAAAACCTTCAAGTTTGAGTAAATTAACAAATTTGCAAATTACAGAAACAAGAGTTAGTAATGTTCTACTACTACAATTATTGTTGCTAGTGATATTTTCTTTTACCTTTGATTATGGTTAATGGGTAACCTCCCGTCTCAAAGCACGTGAAAATGGGCAAAACCCCTTTGAAGGACATTATTTGCTATTTCAGATCCCAAATTTCTAGGTCTTCCTGAGGCCTACGAATGCAGCACTGCTCTTTTCATTGACTGCAAGAGTAACTACTCTCAAAGACTGATGGCATTACATGCATGGCAGTCATTATTAGTGTTTGCTGTCTGGCAACAAGACTCTCTCCCCTTCTTTCCAGGGCGCGGAAAGTGGCCAAAAGCTACTTGTGAATATGGACAAAGCATAGGTACTGGAACTAGGGGGGCTGTCGCATCCCCTGGCTTGAACTGGTTTCCATTATATACAGGATTTACAATTTGGTTCAATGGTTCTCAGCACCTCCATTATACAAATTGTTCCTGCACCCTTGGGACAAAGGGGCAGCTTGGTCCATTAGTTAGACCATGGAGCTGGGAGACAGAGATGGAATTAGAACCCACATCTCACGCCATTGATTTACTATGGGTCCTTGGGCAAGTCACTTAACTGTGTCCTCCTGATAAAAAGGGGACAGTTATGCCCACGGAATTTCCCTTTGCAAAGCACTTTTCAAAACCTATGGATGAAAAACACTACTAATGCTCATTGCCTTGGGTAAACTCAAAAATCCTAACACTAGGTCTCATTCTTAGGCTACTTTCCACACAGCATTAATGAGTCACTGCACAGGGATGGATGAACTGGTTTTCAAGAAATATAGGGACTATGCTGAATCTTCATTCATTTCCCACTCTGAACTTACTATTTACAGGAGAGGATTGGTAAACCCTCACCACCTCCTTGTAGCATCAGACTAAGTCAGTACAAAAAGTCTTTGAGGGAATAACTGACCAATTCACTTTTCCTCCCTCTCCAGACAGATCCTCCAGTAGGAAGTGACCAGGGTAAGCCCTTTCCTGCAGCTCTGTTCACTCAGGACCTTCCTAGTATTTGCAATAAGGTCCAAAGTGCTTTTGAAACTCTAACACTCCTGACATTTTTATAGCATGGGCACTCCAGAGTATAAGTATAAGGCAGTGTACAAGCCACCCTTAATACCCCCTTGCGTCAAAGTTTGATACTGCAAGTGGTCCTTATATCCCAGCTAGCCATCTGCCTCTGACCAGGTTTTCCATGGCTCAGTCCTCTGGCCAGGTCACATCAGTTCAGTCCCCTTCCAGGGTAACAAAAGGGCCAACTGAAAGTCCAAATCACATACCCAAACTAGCAGCCCCTCTCTGGCACCACTAAATTCATCTGCTTCTCAGCCCCTTCTTCTGGTCCCTGCAGAGCTTCGCTGTCTTGCCTCTTCTTCAGCAGAATTCCGCTAGTGCTGCCATTCTCTATAGAGTCCAGCAGCCTCCCTTAGGGATCTCCCTGATTGTTGGAGGCCCTCTCTCAGGATTTCCCTCCCCTACTCTGCTGCCTTGGGGGGAAGGGTCTCCTCCTGTTACAGGCCCTAACTCAAGACTCTCCTACAGCAGCCTACCCTGCTTCCAGCAAGTGCCTTAACTTCCTCAGCCTGCTCCCAGAGGGAAACTCCCCTAATTCTCTCTCCTAGCTTTCACTGCTTCATGACCATAGGTGGGACCAATCTTTCTAATTAATCCCCAGGATACCCATCTGGGGTCACTAATTAGCCCATATGTTACCAGCTCATTAGTGAGGCTGAGAGATGGTTGTTATATCACAAGTAAGACTGAGCCCAGCTTGCCTCAGAGAGCCAGTCTACCTATTACAGGATGTTCTAATAATCAGGAAAGGGTGGTGGGTGCTGTAATAGAATAGATTAGATGGCCTAGTGCAGGTATTTTTCATCTTTATTATTCTTTGACAAATGTGGTTTCGGGTTCCACTACTCATCTACTGCTCTCATGGTACCGGAAGTGGGTCATCTGGCCACTCCATACCCAAGTAGACCAACCAAGAGAGGAGCGGGAGGAGGAGACTGGGTGGACTTCCCCCCAGATACCGTTCAAGAGGATATGGCGTGGGAGATTTTCATGTAATGAAGAAATTACCTTTAGGAACATAGGGCACTGCAGAGTGAGTGAGTGAGTGGGGAGAGGATAGGCTGAAGTGTCAGTATTTCTGATCTTATTTTGGATCCTGTGCTGTAACAGGGCAGCATCCAGGAAAAAGGTGTGTCAACACAGCTCTTGGGGCAGGAAGGATCAGTCTGACCAGCTCTTTTGTCTCATCCCTAGCCTGCAGAGCCTGCCCCTCTGAGAAATGACGTGCAGGGCTGCATTCTTGCCTGTAGATCCTGCCTGTATGCACATGGACTGGCTTCACCCAGTGCCACAATGCAGCTGCCTCATGTGTGGGGCAACTCTTTAAAGAAGGATCCCTCACCCAGCTCTGGTCCACGTACTTGTAGAGAATATTCGTACACTACAAACATCTGCATTAAGGTTATAAATTGAAGCATGCAAGTTAGGAGACTTACAACCTTAACTTGGCTATATATCCAGAAACCATGGAGTCAGTTACACTGGTGCACAGCAAGTCAAATCAGTTATTCCAAATTTATATTACATAACAGAGCTCAGAATCTAATTTCTAGTCTTTAATGCTATTTGTCTAAAGCACAATGCATATCTATGAAGCTGTATTAATCATCATTATAGTAAATATTCACTACAATAAATCATGTAAATCCTTTAAAGTGATGCTTTCAACTTTAATTTTACATGTTATGTTTATGTCACTAGAATAATATTTTTGCTATAAACATAATTTATTATTGTTTAGCTGGCAGGTCAATGGATTTGAAGAACACCTATGCTCAACTATTCCTGGCATTTCAATTAAGATCTTACATCACGTTTCTTCCAGTATCCATTAAAGATCATCATGAGTGATTTTTTTTTTTTTTTGGCTAGAACCACCTGAATGACTTCAATCAACTTTAGAGTGAAAGTCTAATGCTGTTTGCCCTAAAGCCCTGCATATGCACTTGAGATGTGGTGAATATATTACACATAGATTTTACTGAACATTACAATGGCAAACATAGGAGAGGAAGCCGAAAGGCAAATAAATCATGTCGTCAGTGTACAACTGCTTCATTGACTTGAGAGGCTCCTATGTAAAGGGGTCTAGAAAGAAGCAACTAACCTTGAGATTTCATGGCTAGAGATCATATTAAAGGAACCTATCCCACCTCTCTTATGCCTTCACCACATTTGTTATGAATATATTGTCACTGATCCAACCTCCCTTAGAAAGGAATATCAGACTGCCAGATAACCACGGACTTGTCCTCTGGCTTGCACCAGTCTGAATGATTGTCCGTAATGGACTGACCAGTTGATCCTGGCTACATGGGACTACTTCCCACAGAAGAAGTTCATCAGTGCTGTCCCAATGGAGTGCTGCTATTCTTGGCTCCTGTCCTGCAGGCAGCTGAACCCACCCATTACTCCAGTTGACATCACTGGGTCTAGAAAGTACTCAGGGTCCAACATGAGCTTCAGTCCCATTGAAATCAATGGATCTTAAGCAGGTGCTTAAAGTAAAACATTCTTAAATGCTTTTGCAGGATTGGGCGGCTGCTGATTGCAATTGTACAGCATAGTGTTGTTCTCCGATGATGTTCCAGTTCACTTGGTCAGAACAGTGGCAGAGATGGGAGGGATTTCTTTTGATCATTCCACTGGTATATGGCTGTCTTATTTTCTTACCAAGGGGTGATCACGTGGGCGAGTCAGCAACAGTTTCCTAAAGAAACATTAAATTGTGCCAAGTAGAATTCCTATTAATGCTGCATTAAAAAAACCCACTATGATAAATGTTGCTGCAACAAAGTAATAATGACTTGCAATTTATTGCTGATAACTCTTTAGGTGCTTGATCACGATGAATTATTTTGTATTCACTACCATTGCACTAATCATTATTAATTTATTTGATACCCATGTGGCTGTCATATACAATCTCATGAGACTTCCATTATAACAGCATTAATTAAACATATCATTAAGAAGAGTATCCTAGCCTTATGAAATCATTTAGTATTCATAACAATATTGACTATAATGAATTCATTTGATATTAATGTGAACGTCCTATGTACTTTTACAGAAATTCCATTGTAATTTAGTAATGATGTGCCACTATAATAAATGGTTACCAGCAGAGTGGACACGTTGTAAATCTCTGTATTCACTATATTTTGACACAATACACTACACATTGTTAGAAACAGGAGCATTTTGCATTTTTAGAACTGAATTGGAAAATACCTGCTGCCAAGCAGTGCTCAAAGGAATCATAGGGATGTTACCACACTCACATGCTATTCTAGGAAGAACTGCTTCCGGGAGTGGGTGTGTGAAATGTTAGCATGGAATACTACATACAATTGACCAGATGAATCAACTGGGTCAAATGGCATAGGCATTTTATGCTTGTGGAAGATTTAATATAGTGTTTCTTCGTTACTATAGCTAGGTCATGGCTGCTCAGATGGTACAATATTAGCCCTACCTTCATAGTTTTTGAACAGTGTGCCCGTATTTTTTTAAGTGGTCTGCCTCCTTTCTAATATTCATGATCTAGCCTTTCTTTGTGTTTGCATCATTTGTAAAGGCTCTGGTGGTTCTCATGTACTCAGCTACTTTGGAAATCAGCTTTGTACTTACAAGTAGAGCTAAGAAACCACTGCCTATTGCTCTTCAGCCTGCTGCACTGGCATGGACACCTGTGCTCTCACATTCATGCCAAGAGTTTTTAAATGGTACCAATTAAATCATAAATAAATCAGGCAAAGAGCAGGAAAGGGTTATTCTCTGTTTACTGCATATATAACTCCAAAACAAATAATACCAAGTATTGGCAGCTGGTGCTTTATAAAAGCAAGTTATTAAAAATTCACAATCAAGTAAATGCACACAACAGGTGTGCTCAGTAACACACATAACTCATTCCCATGTAATCATGATGTTCCATCCCATTTGCTCTGTCTGATGCTAAGTCCCCTTTATGACACACTGTACCCCGGGGAAACACCCTGCACCCCCATGTTCATCCTTGTAAAATGATTGTGTGGTATCCAATGCAAAGTTTGTCATGTCGGGTGTCTTCGGAAGGCTCATGATGCACTGAGCATGGTTGTTATAGGAATTCTTACAGTAATATTATAGTAATGTTATAGGTTATAATTTCATATAGATATATTTAGGAGGCTGAAAATGTATCCTCATGGCTTAAAGCAAGCCCAAGCAAAAACTCTCCAAGAACAGAGAGGCAGTTCACACCTCATCAGGGCAGGTATGGGACAAACCCAGCCCAGCCTCACAGGAACAAAGGATCCTGGCCTAGGCAGGAACAGAAGAATCTGTTAGACCCTCAAGCGAGTCACCCCCGCACCCTTCCTTTGGTCAGTTTGGGACTATGATGAGGTAATGCTCACCTGACTCTGAAGGGGGGCAAAGCCAAGAGAAAAGAAAGGACATGATAAAAGGGAGAGACATTTGCCATGCTCTTCCTCTCTCTTCCACCTACATCTGCAGACACTACACCAAGCAACTGAAGTGCTGATCAAAGGGGAAAGCCTGGCTGAAGAGCAACCAGCCAGCCTGTGGTGAGACGCATCTAAGTTTGTAAGGACATTGAAAGTGTTATCATCTTAGAACGCATTTTGCTTTTATTTCATTTGACCAAATTTGACTTGTTATGTTTTGACTTATAATCACTTAAAATCTATCTTTATAGTTAAAAATCTGTTTGTTTATTCTACCTAAAGTAGTGCATTTGGTTTAAAGCGTGTTAGGGATCCCCTTGGGATAACAAGCCTGGTGCATATTAATTTCTTTGTTAAATTGATGAACTCATATAAGCTTGCAGCATTCAGTGGGCATAACTGGACACTGCAAGATGGAGGTTCCTAGGGTTGTGTCTGGGACTAGAGATATTGGCTAGTGTCATTCAGTTGCACAATCCAAGGAGCAGCTTACATGCCAGAGGCTGTGCATGAACAGCCCAGGAGTGGGGGTTCTCACAGCAGAGCAGGGTAAGGCTGGCTCCCAGAGTCAAGAATTGAAGTGACCCAGCAGATCACTGGTCCAGATAACACCAGAGGGGAACATCACACCCTTCAACCACTCCCATAACAATTATTTCTTTCTCCCTTCTCTTTGCTCCTGGTATTCTCAGTCATCACTATGCCCTCTTTGTGCTTCCCTGCATTTAGTAATTTCTCTGTTCAGACCTCCCTTCATCTCTTTCTCTGTGTTCCACATCCCTTTGGAGTCTTCGCGTCTCTCCTTCCTGAAGATGCCATTTCTTTTTGCCTGAAACTCTTGGTTTTCCTCTTTTACTTCCCCATCCCTCTTTCAATTCCCCTCAAAGTGCCTGCTTTCTCTTTGTACTGTAGCTTCCCTTTTCTTTCCGAAAAGCCTGACTTCCTTCTCATTTCTGAATGGAGCTGCCGCTTTTGAGTGAGACTAGCGGCTCCTGTTCTCCCTCACCTCACTCCAAGGGGTTGCAGCTGTTGAGAATTGGGGTTCCTCCCATTCCCCTGATGCATTCTATTTCCATCAACCCTCAGAGCAGCTGCTTCCACTACTACTGACGTTGTGAGGGATAAGGTCAACCCGACTTTCTACAAATGAGCTAGGCCTTTACTCGGAGGGCACCACTAGTGGATATAAACCATGCTGACATCTCAATCCAAGAGGAGTAAAATTAGTAGCCGAAAGCACTACAGCACAGCTTTATTTTCCAGCCTTGTTATCTCCCTAGACAGCCAGAAATGTTTCTGGAGAGAGGATGTGCAGCAAAATGAGGTGACCTATGGCCACAGATATCATAGGCCTCAACAGCCAGACCTGAGCAGCAAAAGTGGGGCCTGAACAATCGCTGGTTTCTTTGTTTATGTAAATATCACTTCAATAAACCTACTCTTCAAAATGTAAGGCAATCACTGTTTTATTAGTCGTGTTACAGGAATACGTAGATGCCGCCTCCACCATCAGGGCCCCATTGTGCTAGGCACTATACAGACAAGTAGTAGGAAATACTCTCGGTCCCAAAGGATTTGTAATCTAAGTAGCCCAACCAGACCGAAGGTAGCATCAGAAACAAAGGCACAGAGATGCTAAGTGACTTGTCCAAGGTCACACAGCAGGTTAGAATCAGAGCCAGGAAAAAGAATTCAGCTCTCCTAATTCCCAGTCCAGTACCCTTCCATTGGACCACACTGCCTCCACAACAAAAATACCTCTGATTATTCTGCTAATTAATGGACACTGCACAAATCTGGGGGTCCCTGGGTATTGGCTTGGTGAGCCCCAAAGGCCATCTTTGAGAATTAGAGAAGGCTCTAGGCCACTACCTGCCAAAGCCTAACGCAGGAGGTAGGAGAAATACGGGTTGTATTTTTAACTCTTTCCAGATGGATCAGAAAGTTCAACTAAACCACTGTGTGTCTGAGAAACCAAGTGAAAACTGTTCCTGCTGTTGTTGCTCCTGATTACACAGAATTGGTCTTGCCAACCAGGGGCACAGGTGACATACAATATGAGTTGCCCCCTGTGACATTTTCTAGTGTACCAGGTTTCCAAATGATAAACAGAAGGCTGATAAAATTCACAGATACAGAGACAGGGCAATAAAAGGTCAAACAAAGCATCTGTGGACACTGCAGACAGAGAGAATGCTTAAGGAAACCACTGCTAGTTTAAGGACACAAGTTCATTTGGAGTAAATTTATAGCATGAGTCAAACAGCTTACACAGCTGTACTTGGCAGCACTAAAAATGAGAGATGGGCCAAGTCAAAGTCTGAACATGGAGATGGATCCAGATTTTAAACACCCTGATGTGTACAGGTGTTTGTATCCAGGAATTTTATTCAAGCTACTATCAAAAGAGAGTGTTTCTTTGCAAATGTTGGGTTTGAATTATTAAAATGTGAAGATGTTTGGATCAGGGGTGGGGAAGATTGGACCAGTCTCTACCCAAAACACTCAACATTAATACTGAAAAATGGGAAACTAAAATAATTCATATTAGGTGTGTTGAATACCAGCCATCAGGTCACACATATAAGCAGGAAGGGTATCACTTTGCCATCAAGATGTAGGAATTGCCCTTCCTCAGTCACTCCAATCTTTATCAGACAAAAATCTGGGGATCAGTGTGAAGCTGCAGTTGTAGAGGGCGCAGAAGAACATGATCTCTGCGAAGGAATTCTTTGAAAGAAATAGAATTTGTAAAAAAGGAAAATTGAGATGAAGACAATGACTAAGCAGCACACTCTCCTCTGATGCTCCTTAATAGGAGTAGATGGGGATATTTTTCCCATTAATCTTTTCTGACATACAATTGGCAACCTAATCTAACAGATTCTGTCTGTGTTCTAAGTGACTCTCACCTTATTCCCTACAAAGTGAAGTGTGCTGCCTTGGAATTTTGGATTTCAGAATGTAGCAATGATGTTCTCTGTGATCTTCAAGTGTGTTGGAGGGGGGTCATTTTCAACCCTGATAGTCCATCAAATGCTACTTAAAATATCCTTGCGTGCATTTTATTTGGCATTTATTTATTTGGCAAGCAACTGGGATGAATAAAGCTGTTGAGGCAAAGATCATGGCAGCTCATTAATGATGAAATGATTGTTTACATGCTCTCTACAAAATTCCACTCAGTCTTGGAACATAGATGAGCAGACATGTGGTTTCTCCCCATCCCCCACTTTCCACACCATCATCCTTGGAGCCATCATCCTTGGAGCAGCGCTGCGGAGTCAGCAATGGCTTTGAACAGTTATTGAGAGGTTGTAATTCCATCTGGGCAGGCTTTTCCACATTGGCGCCTCTTGTAAGATGTGATAAGCAGGAAAAGAACAGCTGAAGTGGCTTGAGGTAATTTTTATCCTTGTTTAAGAAATCTTGGACAATCAAATGAAGACATTTATAATAAATAGATATGTAAATAAATTAAATAAAATGTGACAGATGACCAAAAGTCCCCACATTGGGTTACACCTACCAAAGGGATGAACCCAGAAGAGAGCAATATACCAGCTACTTTTTATAATCTTCTAATTGAGCTTTACCAACACATTTTAGTTTGGTGGTGTTCAAGGCCAAACATCTTTTCTGACTCTTAGATACAGAACTTCCAAAGAAGCTGCTGCCAATGTGGCCCAAGTTTAGGTCTGGTATTTGGAATATTCAGAGTACATACGTACAGCCATGCTGAATCACATCACTGCCCTGTTGTAGACTGGCTATTATTGTAGTACAGTGAACCCAAGCAGATCAACATCATTTCTGTTTATTGCATGTGGAGCCAACTGACACCAGACAATGAGAAAGATCTCTGGTTCCTTCACGCTAATTTGGTTTAGAAAGAGTCACGCACCTAGCATTTATATTTAGGAAGGAGAAAAGACAGGAGGGGAATAAGAAGCAGAGAGAGACAATAAGGAAGTAGACAGAAATAAGTGGTAGTGGCAGACAGATACTGAAGAAAAAAATTAAGATGGAAGAGGGAACTCATACAGGCAAGAAAGGTGAAGCAAGAGCAAAAACAGTCCAATGAGTTAATTAACACATTGTTTGGTTTCATCTTGGGAGGAGTAGCTTGACAGAAAATTGAAAACCCTGTATTAATTTGAGTTATGGGAGGAAGAGGAGTTGCAAGAAGGGTCTGTCTATCTACTCATACATTCCCCATCACTGTAGTGTCTAAACACTGCAGTATTGATGCATTTATCCTTCCAACATCCCAGTGAGGTAGGGAAGTATTATACCCATTTTACAGATGGAGAATTAGGACAATTAGGCAACTTGCTCAAGGTCATGCAGGAAGCCTGTGGAAGAACTAGAAACTGACCTCAGATCTCCTGAGTTCCAGTCCACTGCTTTAATCAAAAAATCAATCCTTTGGAGAGTTAATTCTTCTGGAGATTTCAACTGTTGCTGCTATACAGTTAGTATCAATACTGGTCAGGCTATGGGTCATCCTATTTTGTTGAACTTGTGTTTATTTGTTATGGTGGTGGGGGAGGGGTTATGTTTGCATGTCCCAAAAGCAAATCATCTTCTCTGAAAATTGGTGTAATCTAGAGACAATATTTTCATTCCAAGCAGACCAGGCTCCTTCACAGGTGGTAAAGCCAACAGAGTGGTATAAACTTGGAAAATAGTGTCTCAACCTTGCCAAGCAAGGAATATTGGCCAAGAGTGGTAAGATTCTGGCCACGCCCATGCAGCACGAGGAAGAAGGCAGGGAATCCATGTTAGACGCTTTTGCCCAGGCTGAGAATGGCTGCAGACAATAATATAACAGATCCTTCAGATCAGAGTTTGTGCATTCTGACATGTTTGTCTTTCTTTATTTGGATGTATGTGCCTCTGATGCAAATTACAAGAGCAAAAATAAAATTAAATATAGAAGATTACACCTTGACAGCCAGCAGAACTCAACCCCCAACAGAACACAAAGCTCCTCTCCCCAGGGAGGTCTAAGCCGCAACAATTAGTGATGGGCCAATGTCAGGGAGATAAGTATGGGTTCAATTCAGGCAAGGTTTCCGTACCTACCTGAATCTTATCCAAATTATCCAGAACACTGAGAGCTCCTCTCCTCTCACCACACTCTGCCATCAGGCCCTGAAACCCTCTTTGACGCCCAAATAGCCTCCACTTCCACAGCAGAATGATGTTCACTCTGTTTTCTTCTGAGGATGTGGGCAGCCTCTTACCCCTTGGAATGACAATATTTGACTTCCACAGGGATCACTGAGAAATCTGCATCTTCAGCAGGCCAACTAGTCTTTTCTTCTATACTGGGCCAGGGGCGCAGGCAGAGCAGAATCTAGTAATCCCATGCTGCGCTCAGTTCCTCTGCCACTTTAGAATTAAAAGGCACTCAAGAATTTATTTCCCAGAGCAGTCCATGTGTATAGCTTGATTTTGACATAGTCCCACATGACATTCTCACAAGCAAACTAGAGAAATACAGTCTAAATGACTCTACTATAAGATGGGTGTACAACTCATTGAAAGACCATACTCAAAGAATAGTTATCAGTGGTTCACTGTCAAACTGGAAAGATGTATCTGGGTAGGGTCCCATAGAGGTTAGTCCTGGATCTGCTACTGTTCCATATTTTCATTAAATGACTTGAACAATGGAGTGGAGATTAAACTTATAAAATCTGTGAGTCACACTAAAATGGTAGGTGTTGCAAGCACTTTGGAGGACAGGATTAGAATTCAAAAGGACCTTGACAAATTGGATAACTGCTCTGAAATCAACAAAATGGAATTCAGTAAAGACAGGTGCAAAGTACTATACTTGAAGAAAAAAAATCAAATTCTCAGCTACAAAATGGGGAAAAGCTGGGTAGGTGGTAGTATTGCTGAAAAGGATCTGGGGGTGAGTGGGGGTAACCAATTGAATGAGTCACCAATCTGATACAGTTGCAAAAAAAGATTAATATCATTTGGGGATGCATTAACAGGAGTGTGTTATGTAAGATAATTCACCCGCTCTACTCCACAATGCTGAGGCCTCAGCTGGAGTCCTATGTCCAATTCTGGGCACCACACTTTAGGAAAGATGTAGAGAAGTTGGAGAGAGTCCAGAGGGGGGCAACAAAAATGATAAAAGGTTAAAAACTGGACATATTTAGTGTTGAGAAAAGAAGACTAAGGGGGGGATCTGATGACAGTCAGCATCCAAATATGTTATGGGCTGTTATGAAAGGACAGTGGTCAGTTGCTCTCCATGTCCACTGAAGGTAGAACAAGTAATGGTCTTAATCTGCAGCAGTAGGGGCAAAAAAAAAAAAAAATTAAAAAAAAATCTAACCAGCTTCAAGACTGAGCTTGATAAATTTATGGAGGGGATGGCATGGCATGATGCATTTGGCCAATCTGCAACTGCTAGCAGCAAATATCTCCAATGGCTGATGATGGGACACTAGATGGGGAGAGTTCTGAGTTGCTACAGAGAATTCTTTTCCAGGTGACTGGCTGGTGGGTCTTGCCAACATGCTCAAAGCGTAACTGGTTGCCCTATTTGGGGCTGGGAAGGAATTTCCCCCAGGTCAGATTGGCAGAGACCCCCGGGCGGGGGGGAGGCGAGGTTCGCCTTCCTCTGCAGCATGGGGCATGAGTCACTTGCACATTTAAACTAGTGTAAATGGTGGGTTCCCTATAACTTGAATCCTTTAAATCAAGACTTTGAGGACTTTCATAACTCAGCCAGAGGTTAGGGGAGTACTACAGCAGTGAGTGGGTGAGGTTCTGTGGCCTGCAATGTGCAGGAGGTCAGACTAGATGATCACAATGGTCCCTTCTGACCTTAAAGTCTATGAGTCTAAGGGAGATTTAGGTTAGATATTAGGGGGGAAAACATTGTGATTGAAGCAGTAGTTAAGCTCTGGAACAGGCTTCTAAGAGAGGCTGTGGAATCCCCAGCACTGGAGGTTTTTCAGAACAGATTGGACAAACACCTGTCAGGGATGGTCTAGGTTTACTTGGCCCTGCCTCAGCACAGGAGGCTGGATCTGATGACCTCTCAAGGACCCTCCCAGTCCTATAATTCTATGAAGCATCAGATGGCTCAATATCTTCTTTCTGGGAGTGAGGAGGGGCACCCATAAACACGTTTTCAAGACTTCTGAAATACTTGCTAGGTATTGGGACAAATATTGCAGAAGGAGGTGGTTTGTATTTTAACCCAACAAGCTGGCCCTTCCTTACTTTGAATGCTCTGACCTGAGTGAAAGGCAGCTTCATTTCCCCAAAGAAACAGTTAAATCACAATATTAAAAAAAAAAAGCAGTTTGAATACTTTTCTGTAACCTACATCTTTTTCTGAATGTCACCCTAACCATGAGCTGTTCAAATTCTTTGCCAGAGGGGGATAAAGAGAGGGAGAGAATCATGACACTACTGCATTTAGATGAAGGAAGTGATACATATAATGAGGTATGTTGTAGTGAGAGTGGACTTCATTATCAGAAAATAGAAAATAAGTCATTTAAGTGTGGGCATTTGAACACCTGCTTTCTGTACTGTGATGTAATGGGCCTGTTTTTTGTACAAAGTCATCTCCCAAATTTTGATTAATTCTCCCTCATCGTTTTACCAAACTGCATTCCCAAACTATTCTACTACTCTGCAGTTACAGGCCAGATTACAAACCATATGTCTTCATAATTGCAATAGGACTGGTAAAAAACAGTTAAAAACATTTAAATCCCTGATTTCACTTTTGACAGAATAAGGGTTTGTGGGTTGTTTTTTTCAAGATCATATTTCAGGAAGGAAAGCTATTCAGGCAGAGTTAAGCATCCAGTGAAGGTGGCTGCTAGAACTAAGCCTAAACCGTAATCTGCCAACATGGTGATTCTTACCAACACTCATAGCTCTGGTTTCAGAGCAGCAGTAAGGTGCCACATACTCATAGCTCAGTGTAAGCCTCTCACTCTAATGCATAGTGAAACTTGACGACAAAGATTTTAAGACATTGCAGCAATTTGGGATGCAGTCAACCACCACAGTTTGTTAGTAGACATGTGCCTCTGTCATAAGGATGTCTAGTTATGACTTATTTCCTTTTCAGGTAAAAGTAATTTGTTTTGTTTTTTTTTTATTATTTTAGGCTGCACTAAAAAGAGAGAACAAAAGAAATGGAGAGAGGGTAAGAAAATGAATTTTTATATTGAGATCGCTGTAGCAACAAGAACATATTTCCAAAAACTCAGAACTAAACAGCAGTTGGTAAATGAGGAGATAGAATGCTGGCATTCTGTCAAACCACAGAACACTGCTGCAGTAGAAGGGGGCGGAAAAAAAGCCTCTTAAAACTGTAAGCTGACCTCCTTCTGCGTTTATGAATTCTTGGTTTATGCCAAGGGGGAGGAACTCAAAACACCCCTTAAACCTGGCAATGGCTTTATACCATTCTTTGGTTTTGTTTTGTTACTTTCCAGCAAACGTAAAAGAAAAAATCAGAATCTTTAAATGAGGCCAGATTTGTTACATTTTTTACCCTAGCATTAGTCAAAATAAATATTCCTCAGGAAGTCATTTTTGGCAAGAAACAGAAAAGCATAGCTAATTTTTTTCACCTAATATGGATGTAATTATGGGCAATACAGTATGTTCTTATTGCAGTCATTGGACAGAACCGCTAGTATTTACACAATAAGCTTTTCAGAGGCATATTTTCCTTTGTGTCACAGCTGCAGTGGGTGTCTTCTTGTTTAAAATGAATGGCTTTTTAAATAATTCCTAATACTGGTGTTTAGGAAAACCAAGTAACTGCAACTGAAACTTCTAACCATTGGTTTGAGAACTCTAAGAACATAAAGAATGAAGAAATTTCATGTTCCTCCCGCCCTATTTTCCCCTCCACCACGTTGCTAAATGCTTTAGTGGTGTTCGCATATGCACGTATCTATTTATATTCTGTAACAGAATGAACTTACATTAATAGCATTGCTTTCAGTCAAGGCCATTACTATGGGTGATTGCACAGTTTGGCTGACGACCCATTCCCAGCCTACTCCTTTTAACCTTCCTAGGCATGTTTAGGAGTTAAAATAGTTTCACTACATCAGTGTGCTGTTTCTACATACAGCAGGAGTAAGTCTCTTGTCATGCCTTCCCCTTGCTAGTGGCTTTCCTTGAGCGTCTGTAAGCAGGCAGGAAAGGGACTTTTCCCTGATGCACAGGACAGGAGGCAGTAGGACTGCCACCCTCCATTGCTAGAGCCCTCTCTGGTTACATTCACAATTCACATTCAGTAAAGTGCCTTTTATAGCATTTGAAGTTTACCCCCTGTAACTACAGACAGGAGAACGAATTTGGGAAGCCAGCATAGTTGGCTCAGGAAGGTGTCCCAGTACTCTTTGGAGCAGGGGCCATCTTTTTGTCAGATGTGTGCAGAGTGCCCAGCACCCTGGGGTCCCAATTCCCAGTTGGGACCACTTGGCACTACACGTATAAATTAAATAATGAAAATGACCCTGTCCCTAGGCACCTGGGTCCATCATGCATGCTGAAGAGGTTCAGCTGGGAAGCACTGTGGCATTCTCTCTCTCATAGCTCACCCTGTAACAAGATCAGCTGCAGGGATCAGTGAATGGCAGATACTGCACGTTGGCTCACAGTTCTCACTTTGCTCTTTATTTCTTTTAGTAAGGCAGCCCCACAGTCATTGCTGTAGCTGAAGCACCAATAAAGGAACAACTGTGACCAGGATATTTTTATTGGGCTCAAAAGGAGGTAACTGTTTGGTCCAAATGCTCTGTCTAGATCACTTGGCAAAAGTTAGGAGGAATGAGGTGGGACCAGCCATGGCTGCATTATGCCATAACGAGACAAACTGGCCATTGCTGACTGATCTTGCCCCATTGTAGTCACTGGGAGCTTTGCCATTGATTTGTTTGGCTATAGCCCCTAATCAGCATTGCCTTGTTCACATTTCCCCTCTGCATTATGATCCCTCTTTGGGATTCACTGAGTGGAGTGGCTGACGGATTCCTGTAGGAGCTGTGCTGACAGGTGGCCTAGAGGAAGTACAGAAGGACCAGGAGCCCAAGAAGAGGTACAGAGACTGCATAGAGTTAGCCCATTCTTCTGCAGAGGTTATTCAATCTGCGGGTTTGTGAGGCTGAACTCTTGTTTTTTCCAGCTGGAGAACATGTGAAGTTTGCAGATTCTAGTTGTCATGTAACTCCCACAGCACGATTCCAGGAAGCTGTGGGGAGGAAGAGAACAGTGCTGCATTCCCCATTCTGACTTCTGCACTCACAGGGCTGGGATCCATTTGATTTCAGTAGCATCTGCTTGCAGAAGCTGAGAGTACAATAACTCGCCTAGGAACCTGATTCTGACAAACCAGGGCCTGTTCCTGTATTCCTTGTTTAGCCAGCATTTCTCAATCTAGAGTTTTCAGAAGTATCAGTCTTTATATAGGGGTAGTACCTGGAGATCCCAGTTCCATTGTGATAGGCACCATACAAACACAAACAGTCCCTGCCCTGAAGAGCTTAGTCTAAGTATAACAAATAGACAACAAATATAGTGGACAGAGCAAGCACAAGGGAAAAGTGAGATGATTATGCTGCTCAAATCAGAGCTGTTGTAAAAACTCAAACATGTAGGGTTTTTTATAGCAGTTGAACCTTGGTTATGTGTTTAAGCCCTGATTCAACATAGCACTTAGGTACTTAAAGTTAAGTTAAGCATGTGCTAGAGTAGTTTGATTGACTTAAACGGAAACTCCACTATGAACATATTACATAGGATCACAGGGCTTAGGTTTTTGTCATCTCTCTCTTCTTCCTCCTCCCCACCCCCAAACTTATTTTGAAAAGCAGATGTGAAGGGGAATCTTCCTTTGAAAACATGGCACATTTTAATAGTGCCCATTATTTTAAACAGGTGGACAGGGGCATCCTGATAGTCTTAATTTTCCTTTGGATTTATTCCACTTGTGATTCCACACATAAAAAACCAAAAAACCAAAAAAACCAGCTGTCTATTCAATATTCAGTGTGCAACAGAAGGTGCCACTTTGCCAGAGCCCTCACTAGAAATGACTGTGCAACAAAAGATTATTTTTCTCTTTCATTTCTCCGGTGTTAGATTGAGTCTCCATGGATTAGATTGGAACTTCTGTGGGGAGACCAAACTTGAAGTATGAGAAATCCTGTGACACAGGGAAGGTATGGACAATTGGGGAAGATTTAAGCATCTGAAAAAAGGCCACACAACAATGAATTTCTTTGTTTCCAGAGGAAATTCTACATACAGTTACATAGATTATTTATGGCAACAGAACTTGCAAATTTGCTGTGTGACAGACATGGAGAGACAACATAAGGGTTAAGTAAATTTTCTGCCTTTGCCTCACATTTCAAAGCCACTTCCTAGAAATTAGTGCTCCACAAAAAAGAGAGGGGCATGGTCATTTTAGAAGACAGCCCTGCTGCCTTTCAGCCAAAAAATGCCATTGAGCCTATTCTCATGATCTATTATTTGTGCTGTACTAACACCTGAGGTATGGTTATACAGGAGTGTCATAAATATAAAGGAAAGGGTAAACACCTTTAAAATCCCTCCTGGCCAGAGGAAAAACTCTTTCACCTGTAAAGGGTTAAGAAGCTAGGATAACCTTACTGGCACCTGACCAAAATGACAATGACAAGACAAAATACTTTCAAAGCTGGGGCTGGGGGGGGGGGAACAAAGGGTCCTCTGTCTGTATGATGCTTTTGCTGGGAACAGAAAAGGAATGGAGTCTTAGAACTTAGTAAGTAATCTAGCTAGATATGCATTAGATTCTGTTTTATTTAAATGGCTGATAAAATAGCTGTGCTGAATGGAATGTATATTCCTGTTTTTGTGTCTTTTTGTAACTTAAGGTTTTGCCTAAAGGGATTCTCTATGTTTTGAATCTGATTACCCTGTAAGGTATTTACCATCCTGATTTTACAGAGGTGATTCTTTTACTTTTTCTTCTATTAAAATTCTTCTTTCAAGAACCTGATTGCTTTTTCATTGTTTTTAAGATCCAAGGGTTTGGGTCTGTGTTCACCTATGCAAATTGGTGAGAATATTTATCAAGCCTTCCCCAGGAAAGGTAGGGTTTGCGGAGGATTTTGGGGGGAAAGACGTTTCCAAGCGGGCTCTTTCCCGGTTATATATCTGTTAGACGCTTGGTGGTGGCAGCAATAAAGTCTAAGGGCAAAGGGTAAAATAATTTGTACCTTGGGGAAGTTTTAACCTAAGCTGGTAAAAATAAGCTTAGTGGGTTTTCATGCAGGTCCCCACATCTGTACCCTAGAGTTCAGAGTGGGGAAGGAACCTTGACAAGGAGCTAGGAGTGAGTCTTCCAGGCCAGCTGGACAGACTCGTGGTAGCTTGACTCAAGCTAGTGTGCTAAAAATAGTAGTCTCACTGCTGCAGCTTGGGATTCTCAAGTCCGCCCGAACCCCTGGCTCTGAACTCAGCTAGCTGGTTCAAGTCCCCTCTTGCGCTGCAACATCCACACTGTTATTTTTAGCCTGCTAGCTTCCTAGCCTGCCTACCCAGACTGGGAGGCTCCTATGGTGTAGCCATACCCCCTAGAGGCCCCAAATAGGTTGGGGCCCTGTTACACTAGGAGCTGTACAGACAAGCTCCAGTCTCAAAGGCCCAGATCCTCAAAGATATTAAGGCACCTAATTCCCATTGAAATCAACGAGCATTAAGTGCTTAAGTATCACTGTGGATCTGGGACAGGGGGCTTACAGGCTGCCAGGGCCAGCACATGGGCAGCCTGGCCTAAGGGTTGGGATTAGCATCAGGCAGAGGCCAAGGGTCCAGGAGCCCCCCAGAAATCAGGCCAGGCTGGAACACCAGGAGATCAGAATAAAAACACAAACCAGATGAGAGGGATCAAGGGCCATTACCAACAGTCAGGATACCAGGAGAAGGACACAGGAACAGGTAAACACCAGAGCATCAGTCCATGGCAGGATAAAGCCTAGCTACACAGACAATTTCTTGTTTCCTCCTCTGGCTTAAATAGGGGCTGCAGCCCAATCAGCAGCCTTGGAACTCTCCCAATCAGAGTGTAGGGGCAGGGTTTGTGCCCCAGTTGGGCTTCATGGATCCTAGTCCCAGTCGCTGCCTATGAGCTGCCAGGTGGAGGACTGCAATGTGACAACTCCTAGGAACTCCCCCAGACCTGCATTGAGCCCCATGGGGCCTGACACAGTCTTAGGACTTGATTTTATAAGCTGCTTTCGGCAGACGGCACCCTGCACCCACATGGAGCCTGCTGGAGAGTCAAGAGTAGCTATCAGCCACTTCCTAAAATATTATTCCTTTAGAATAGAAGCAGGTGGAGCAGTTTGCAGTATCAGGGCCTTCACTGAAGACAAGATTTAACAAGAGGGTGAAGTAACCAAATGGGGAGTGGCTGGGATAAGATTTATACAAGCATTATTCACTACTAAAGGAAACCTTTGATTTCACTTCGTTCACATTGAAATAGGCTAGGTTAAAGCAAATCATTAATGTGAGGAAGGGAGGAGCAAACCAGAGGAGGAAAAACCACCTATAGACTATGATCAAATCAAAAGATGATAAATATTTTCACAAGTAAAATTATTTTATTTAATAGCCATCATGCCATAAATGTGTTGTTTTCCTGTGAAGTCCTCTTTGTTCAGGCAACTTGCCCTTGGATAAATAATGGTTGTTCCTTTTGCACAGAAGACTTGTGTTATTAGCTGCTGATCATCACCCCTTGCATCTCATAAATGGAGAAAAGGCAACAAAAGTTCTCACCGTCTCCAAGTTCACCAGCCGAAAGTGATCAGCAAGTCTTGAAACACAAGATTCTCCCCTGCTTCGTTGAAAAGGAGGATAGTCAAGGAGACAGACCAAAATGCTGACTCTCATGTCTGCATTATACATTTCTTTAAGGCATATAGCAGCAGACAGGATTTTTCCTTGAGTGGAAAATACTTTAAATAGATCTCTTTGACCCAGACTGGAAAAATAACTATTAATCCTTTGTGCCAGAAATAGAAAAACTGGTAGAATGGTAGTGGAATCCTATTCCTTTGAATAGAGAAGGAGACAAACCTTCAGCTGCAAAATCTTCCAATATAACCGTCAAGGAGGAAGCACATACATAATCATAATAGCTGTCTTCTGGTTGAGACAAATATGATTCCTACCTCTGCTGGTGATTGCAATCCTATCAACTTGCAAAAAGTGCTAAGTCTGCTTATGCTAATGTAATTATGTGTGTGTCCCACATCCCATTCTCTACAGCAGAGTTTGGCAAAGCAGAGGGAATGTTAGAAGATCTAAACTCATTTAAGAAGTTATCTGAACCTCACCAGAGTGGAATCCACGGTTATTCCTCTGAATTCCTTCCTATTTAGATTGCAAGTTCTTTAGTGCAGGGAACATCTTCTCATAATGTGTGTACAGTACACCATGGGGTTCTGATCACCAACTGGGACTTCTATGTGCTACCATAACACACAAAAATAGTAAAAGTAAACTCTAAGGCCCTGATCCTGCAACAAGCTCTGGGTGGATGGACCCATATGCCTGTGCAGCGCCCAGGGACTGAGAAATCTGAAGGATCAGGACCTAGAAGCCTACAGCCTATCAGTCACAACAATTCTTATGGGAAGTGAAAAATGGCAAAGATTCCACAGTTATTTTTTGGAATATACAATACCAGTCTTTTAGGGTAGCTGAGCAGGGAGCAAGTTTGGATATCTTCTTCCCCCGTGTGGCAGGAGAAGCCACATAGTCCTATCTCCTGAAGCTGTTGAACCCTCTAGGTAAAAGCCCCAACACTCCTGACTGATGCTACTACACTGCCCTCCGTTGCAGAATCCTCCTGCTATTTTTGCCCCAATCCCAAGTGCTATGTTTCAACCCTCCATCTCCTACTGGAGGGACCCACATGCAACCCTCACCCCAACAACTGACCAGTCCCAACTTCCCAGCTTTTAAAATACATCTGGAAAAATGCTGATGAACAAGCTGGTGAACAAACATGTTGACGAACAACGCTGCTTGAGGCTTTTCTTTTGCAATGCCTCTGAAAAGCCCAGACAATTACTGAAAACTATCTTGAGGGATAGATGAGGAGGAGCTGACACTTAATTTTAAATTAAGTTTTTTAGTCCATTGCAAAGGTATGTATTTATATATTCCTACCCTTTCACCTTTCGTATGTGACACATATTCTTAGACTGTAACCTCTGTATATGTCTTCATATACATTTGTACAGCACCTACCACAATGGGGCCTTGATCCTGATTAGAGTCTCTGGGCACTAATATTGAGGACCAGATCCTCAGCTGATGTAAGTTGGCATAGCTCCACTGACATCAATGGAACTATGCCATTTACATTGAGGATCTGGCGCCACATACAGAAAAAGCACTTAATAGCAACAGTTCGGTGCTGAGACAAATTTATCTGGAAGGTTCTAATTGGGACAGTCTCCTGTGCTAGAAGCTAGAAAATAAGAACAGCCATACGGGGTCAGACAAATGGTCCATCTAGCCCAGTAGCCTGTCTTCTGACAGTGGTCAATGCCAGGTGCTTCAGAGGGAATGAACACAACAGGTAATCATCCAGTGATCCATCCCCTGTCATCCATTCCCAGAGTTGCTGCTGTAACTTCTGATGCTGAGAGATATCAATACCCGAATATTTCAAATGTAGCTCTTTTCACTCATCTTGAGATAACATTTGTGGCTATGCCTTTGTCACAGTTTCTAATGATTAGATTTGTTCATTTTATGTTTCTGCCTAAAACATCTGTGCCTGTTTTGGTCTAATTCACTCCCTGTTCTGTTATTCTAGTTTTACATTGGTGCATATCCACTGACATCAAGCAGCTGGAGTAACACTGGGATATAAGGGAAGCAATACAGTGATGAATCAGGCCCTTTGCTGTAAAGCAGTGTCATTCCTGGCTATGTGTGGGAGTTACATAACTGGATCAGCAATAGTTATGGGAAATTAATCTCTAAAACATAAAACAGATGGGACTTTGCTCAGACTTTCCAGCTAACTGGACTATAAATCTTTTCCTTCAATTTGGCATCCGCTTGATTTGAAAAGAATTATTTGTGGTTATTAAGGGTTAAACAAAAAGAAAAGAGATTAAAGAAGACTGTTTTGCCTGCTTAATATTAAAAACATGGCCAGTGATTTCCAGCACTGAAAGGCAGTGATTCTTGTATTGATACTGCTAAAGCTAAAGTTAATAATTTACAGATATAGCTACCATATTGCTTTAGGGTGAGAAATGTATGTGTTCCTGCCATTTGATTTTCTGGTGAGCTGACCTTGCTGCAATAAAATAAATACCAGCTCTTTGTAAGTGTTTACAGGATTGGGGCTATAATATGTATCTGTGCTGCAGGGTTTTGTAAATGATACACAAATCTGCTCCACTTCCCAGTTCATTCGGAATCAGTCCTCTGCCATTGCCCACCTCCAATTTATCTGTTTACATTAAGATCCTCAATGAAGTTTGAGCTGGGCAACAGCCTGCTCTCATGGTTAGACTCTGGAACACAATTCTATTCAAAGCCTTAGTATCCAGCAAAGTGCTCAATGTTTTATCTCATTTCTGATCTACTACAACCATCACTGACATCGGTGCATCTGGCAGGAGGTGTTGAACATCAGCTAATTCAGCTAAGCTCCTAGCTTGGTTAAATAGTACAATAGTACAGGTGCACAAAAATGTTGATAGCCAACAGCTGGAAGTTGTTACTGTATAAGCAAAATAAGCTATTCAAGAAAAAGGGCCAAGTTCAATCCTGATGTAAGTCAGCACGAGTCTGTTGCTTACATGGGGGCTGAATTTAGCCCAGAGTATATTAACAAGCTTAGCCTTTTTCCAAAGTTACAGCAGCCATTTCCCTTCACGTATATTCTTACCAGCCTGATATCACAGTCATCTCAGAAGGATATCACATTAAAACCGAACCTGGGTGCATGCTTGTGCAATGTATTGACTAAGTGGATATATTTAGCACTGCCCTCTTTTTGACAGAATGTCAGAGCTCCTCAGGTATTCGTGATTTTTCTCCTGATTGTTGGCCATGTTTTTCAAATTTAAGGTCCTGAGTTTGAGTCTCATTGCAACGTATGTGTAGTTTACTTAAGGTAGTGTCTATTGTTTGTATAAAGCCGTGGATTTGTTGCCCTTACCCTTGGTTAAACTTGATCACTCTTGCAAATAGATTTTTTTAAAAAAGGGATATTGTTGATCTCCTACGGTCACTTTTCAGATGCGTCCAACATCATTCAGTTGCCTTTGTGGGAATTTCTCCAATGTATTCACAGGATGTCCCCTCTCAGACGGAGCACAGCTTCTTTTCAATTGTACACCTTACCCTATGGCAATTAAGTGAAGTAGAACTCCGATGAAGTGAGCTGTAGCTCATGAAAGCTCATGCTCAAACAAATTGGTTAGTCTCTAAGGTGCCACAAGTCCTCCTTTTCTTTTTGCCACAAACAGTGAATTCCAAATTGATTAAATTTAGGCTACTTTTTGGCACTTACAATCTCACACCTAAAATGCAATTTACACCACAGTGTAGATCACACATGAATTTAGTCCTTCTGACTGCTCCCACCTAAAACAGTGCAGGATAAAGGTTTGTGTTAACCTTGAATTACAAATGGTTTTGACTCTCTTACCAGTGTAACATCATGAAACTTTATGCATCTACTCATCCCTCACATTCTGAGTCTGAGTCTTTGCTTCTTACCCCACCCGTGTAACTTCCAGGAACAGGGCCACTTGGTGTTGTATTAATGGCATTTGCCTCAGAACTAGTGGGATTCCCTTCTATTTAATTTTTATACCACTGCTTTTATTAGTATTTTTAGAATGCAACTTAAAAGATATTTGTCTATTGTTTTTTATTTCATGTTGTTTGTCCTGTTTGATGTTGACCCAGTGCAAGCATCCTGACATGCACAAAGAGTGCTTAATCAATTCATAATAATTGCAAAAACTTGCTGAGTTTCCACTTTGTGAGACACTGTCTGGGACAGGTATATAAAAGGGGCTTTTTATTGTAGTTTGCTTGTTTTTCCCTGAGAGTGGTCCATTACTATAGATTGCTTTGGAAACAAACCAAATGAGCTGCAAGAAGTT
The DNA here is from genome assembly GCF_965152235.1 of Eretmochelys imbricata. NCBI lineage: Eukaryota > Metazoa > Chordata > Testudines > Cheloniidae > Eretmochelys > Eretmochelys imbricata. The sequence continues at coordinate 151,480,982 of NC_135572.1, forward strand.
ACAAATCTACCTCTTCATTAGGGGGAGAAGGAGAGTACATAAACACTTAGGTCCAGCTCCTCAACGGTCTTTAATCTCATAAGTTCCGTTAAAATGGGAGCTAGATGGCTAATTCTCTTTGGGGCGCTAAACCTTAGTTTGGAAGATTTGGTCAGGAATTTAAAACACATTTGGTAAGTAGCACGCAAATGAATTTCTTTTTCTGGCAACCTCCTCAATGAACTTTCAGACATTGCTAATGAATGTGATACTCATTTCACTGGGTTGAATATTTTAATTAATCCATCCTTACAAATACTTGACCACCCAGAGCACTTGTCTTTTGTTCATGATGGCCTGAATGATTTTACTCCCCCTCCTCCCCCCGTCTCTTGGGAAATGGCTACCACCACCAAACTAATACTGGTTACTGGGGAAGAGCTGTTTGGACGTGTCTTTCCCCCCCAAAATACTTCCCAAAACCTTGCACCCCACTTCCTGGACCAGGTTTGGTAAAAAGCCTCACCAATTTGCCTAGGTGACAACAGACCCAGACCCTTGGATCTTAAGAACAATGAACAATCCTCCCAACACTTGCACCCCCCTTTTCCTGGGAAATGTTGGATAAAAAGCCTCACCAATTTGCATAGGTGACCACAGACCCAAACCCTTGGATCTGAGAACAATGAAAAAGCATTCAGTTTTCTTACAAGAAGACTTTTAATAAAAATAGAAGTAAATAGAAATAAAGAAATCCCCCCTGTAAAATCAGGATGGTAGATACCTTACAGGGTAATTAGATTCAAAACATAGAGAACCCCTCTAGGCAAAACCTTAAGTTACAAAAAAGATACACAGACAGAAATAGTTATTCTATTCAGCACAGTTCTTTTCTCAGCCATTTAAAGAAATCATAATCTAACACGTACCTAGCTAGATTACTTACTAAAAGTTCTAAGACTCCATTCCTGGTCTATCTCCGGCCAAGACAGAATATAGACAGACCCACAGACCCTTTGTTTCTCTCCCTCCTCCCAGCTTTTGAAAGTATCTTGTCTCCTCATTGGTCAGGTGCCAGCGAGGTTACCTTTAGCTTCTTAACCCTTTACAGGTGAGAGGAGCTTTCCCCTGGCCAGGAGGGATTTCAAAGGGGTTTACCCTTCCCTTTATATTTATGACAGTTGCCAGATAAGAAGTTATCTAACCTATGGAGTTGTTTTTATTACCTAAGGCAGTCTAGTTTTCAAACAGTTCATTCCAGCCTTTCTACAAAAGGCTACATCTGTTAATTGTAGCCATAGACTCAATGTGTAGTCAATCAGAAATCTCTTCTGTTTGGGAGAGTATTTCAGGTAGTAACTGGACAGAGAAAACGTTTTTAAAAACATCGGAGAATGTGATTGTAAAACCACAAAAATTGGCAGGGGGACTCAGGAAACAGTATAGTAGCTGAAACTACTATTAACTTGTGTTTTGAAATTGACTAGATTTCAAGTTTGCTGTGTCCCTTTAACATTCTTTCTTCTCCTACATGTTAACTAAGTTTACATAATCGGAGGTAGGGTGTCCCGCTGCTTCTTCCTCCTGTTATTAACTATGGAGATGTAATACTTTGTACAGAAACTGTCCTTCACAATCTGAATTTTAGGTAGATAACTGAAGATTCATTTTCTTGTGATTATAAAATACCACATTGTAATGTATAATTGGCAGAGCCATTCCACATGTAGGCGTTCCCATTGGCTTGCATTGCTGTACATGTTTACACTTGGTAATGCGCCAAGTTACTTTCTTTCATATTTCCAGCAGCTTGATCCATCTTTTATCCTTTGTTCTTCTCCTTGGTTTTTAAAACTCCAAAAGACTAGAAGCAAAGCAGGTAAGCAAGCATTTGGTGTCTGAGCACCTAATAGCCAAAACCATTATCTGGCCCTCTTAGATCATTAAAAGTGAATATTATCGGCTATTGTCCTTGTTTGTGTACTAAGAGACCTTTGCCTTTGCTTCAATGTGTGCTTTTTAAAAGACTAGATTAGCATTTAAGAAGAGTCTCACTGTGGGAATTCCAAACTGTGTCAGCATCCTCTAGAGACAAAAGTGACCATGCAGTACAACTTCACATTTTGCAGGTAATCGGGCAGCTGGAACTGGGAATTTTGAACTGGACCTGAAGGATGAGTTGTGCATGGTACTGTTACAGCAGAAATTACCAGGTGACGCCGTTAAACTAGTCTTCTGCGTTCTTTCATTCAGCAAATGAGCAAGTTTTGACTCTTGGGAAGATTTGCTATGTTGTTGCTACTTTCTGTAGAGACAGCTATGCAAGCTACAGGAGAGTTTGCTCTTGGCCTTGGTCTCTGACTGCAATCAAGCCGAAAGTCAGAAATGCTCCCTGGGATCTGAGCACAGGGGTTGGGCTGAGATTCCTGGAAGAAAGCGTTGCCCTGCATGTGCTGCTTGACCATCTCATTTCAGGACTCGTATGCATGTAAATAAAGCAAGTTACATTTAGAACATACCCAGTTTCAACAGTGATTTCTCTTCCACTGGGAAGCTGACCTGCAAGGCCCTGAACGTCTGCTACCATTTGGCAGAGCAGCAACAGTGGTCTCAAAATTGGCTGGTGGTGCCAGAAGCAGGGAAAGTGTACATTCTGTTATTGCTTTATTGTATAGTCCTGTCACTGTTTGACACTGCTAACCTGAATAAAACTGTAGCAGGCTGCTGCTCAGAGCACACCTCACCAATGAAGTTTCTAAAAAAATAAAATAAAACAAACACACACACACTCTAATAAAGTCCCTCCCCTCATGAGGGTGTGTTTGCATGGAGTGGGAGAGGGAGGGAGATCTCTCTCCCAGTCACTTCTCCAGATATCTGATAGGAAAGTCCCAGGCTATGTCTACACTAGAGCTTACATTGCCATAACTGATTTTGTTCAGGGGTGTGAATAAACCACCTCCCCGACCAACATAAGTTACACTGACGTAAGCACCAGTGTAAACAGAACTACACTGGCAGGAGAGCTTCTCCCACTGACATGGCTACTGCCGTTCGCAAGGGCTGGGGTAGTTAAGTTGATAGGAGAGCTGTAAACTCCCTAGCGTATCTATGCCCCCAGAGAGCAAACTGAAAAAGTCTTTGACCCAAGTTCAAAATAAACAGACGACTGAAGGCCTGGGTTTTCTTCCTCTCTAGTGTCCCTGTTGGGAACTTAGACACTTTCCTGAAACCTAGGTAACTGAAAACCATTATATTATAACCATTATATTAAAGTCCAAAATACAGAAAACAGTCCCTCCACAGGGGTCAAACCACTGAACTGATTTTCCTTATCTTTGGGATCGGTACCCAACAGCTCTCACTCCCTCCAATCTCTCCTCTTCTGAGGAGAGACTATTTATATCTTGCCTCTTCTTCCCAGCATGCCACAACTGGGAAGGCCTGGAATCCTTCTGGCTGACAGAGACAAGGACATTTGCTCTGCCTCCCCTGCATTGCTTTGGTTCCAGGCTCAAGACAACGTTAGTAACATGGGTTCTATTCAAATTTCAAACTGCTACTGAATAACTGCTTCCTATCTGTCAGCAGCTGTGTGCTGATAATAAGCCCCTGGAATTGGGATAGTATAGCCCCCAAACTGCCTTTCTTCATTGGAAAGGGCCAGTACATCTCATTACAAAAACATTCCCACACTTCTTCCTAATCTGTTCTGTATTTTAGAATAACCATTTATTTGCTCTTCTGTAATGTTAAGTATTTATTATTTGTATTATAGTAGCACAGAGCCCCCACCCAAGATCAGGGCTCCGTTGTTTTAAGTAAATACATACACTTAGTAAAAGTCAGTTTTAGCCACAAAGAGATTATAATCTAAAAAGGACATGATAGATAAATGGTAGGAGAAAGGAAACATTATCCCCATTTGACAGATGGAGAACTAAGGCACAGAGAGATTAAACGACTTCTCCCAGGTTACACAGCAAGTCTGTGGCTGACTGGGAACTAAAGCCAGATTGCTTGAGTCTCAGTTCAACGCCTTAACCAAAATGGCAGCCTCCTTTAGACATACTTGACAAAAAGATTTTAATTGACAGGTACTACCATGATCTCACACATATGCCACATTTTATGTCTCAAAAGACCTTAGCAAAAGAAAGAAAAAGTGGTAACCCCTTTCCTTGAACACACTGGAACATTCACTTGTGTTTCCATGTCAGGATGATCAGAGCATTTATTAGTATTAAAAGAGTTTACAATATACATGAGATCATTTTGTGAACCTCATTATTAAGGTTTTGCTGTTTGCTCTTGCAGACTCTTGTTAGAATTAAATAGCCTAATTATGTCACTGATCAATTAAATGCTTATTAATGCCCATTCCAGGGTCCCTCAGCCAGGCCTGCCAACAGCAATTCTGGGCCTCAGGGCAGAACAGTCAATGGGCCCCCTCGAAAGAATGGGCATGGAGTCTCTTACAGTTGGGCCCAGGGGAACCTTCACTTCTTTCCAGTTTCCTACTGTCTGTGTTTCTGTGGATCATTTTCTCTAATACACATTTACCAACCACAGAGATCCTAACTTTCAGCTCTTCCCCACGTGTCTCCATCCAGCTGCCTTTCCCAGCCATCTGGGACTGGTGCAAGCTCCAGAGCTGCTTCAGAACATATTTGTTTCTCAGATACCACCCAGCCCCTTCCCCATTATATCACCAAAGGCGTTTCTTCCCATTGGCCTTTGGGAGGATGAGGCAGAATAAACGGTAGTTTCTGTAACTGCGTCACTACCTGAAGGCTCTGTGTCTGGAAGTGCAATGTCTCAACACTGAAGAACTCCCTCTCCCCTTACTCCCCCAGGCCAGGGGTAACCTGATGCCCTAGTAACCAGCCGAGATCTGCCTTTTTTTAAAGAAAGGTATTTCTAGACAACCAGTCAAAAAACTAGGAATGTATCCAAAGGTACTTGAGCGTGTCATAACTCAGGTCCCAGTGGGGAACCATTACAGCTGCTATTATTTATGCATTTGTATTACAGCAGCACCTCTGGGTCCCAACTGAGATCAGGGCCTTATTGTGCAGGGTGCTGTACACACTCATGGAGTTCCCTGCCCTACAGAGACTACAATCTAAACAGACGAGACAAACAAAGGAACGATATCTATCACCATTTTACAGATAGGAAATTGAGGCCCAGAGAGATTAAGTGATTTACCCAACGTGGCATTCTGTCCCCTCCCCCAGTACCAGCCCACAAGCAGCCAGAGAATTCCCCTGCTATGGGTACTGTATTCTGCAATCACAGACAGCCCTACACTGCCCCCACTGCATACTCCAGCCGTGGGAGGCAGGAAGTCTAGGGCAGAGAATTGAACACAGAGCTCCTACTGCAGTAGCCCAGGACCATCCTTCATCTCTGTACAAAAACTCTTTCCGGAACGAAGTATGGACTTCCAAGACATGACAATAGGCATGAAAGGCAGTCAAGCTGTTTAACCCATTCCTAAAGCCTACAGCTAAAAGAACTGCAACACTCTACATTTGTGGAACACAATTCTGCACACATAATCATTTGCATATGCAGCAATCTGAAAAGGAGGCCAAACTGAGGTTCCTTTAAAATTATGGCGCTTTATGCCTAAATTTAGGGAACACTTAATATAATGTTTCCTAAAGGCTAGACCAGCACACTGGGGTCTATCTCTGTCTGTGCCACTGATGCATTGAGTTTCCTTAGGCAAGTCATTTAATCTCCCTGAGCCAAATTCATTGTGTTCCAGCTAATTCCCATCCCTCTGCCAATTTCCCACCCAGAACATGAAGGAAAATCTCAACTAAAAGTCTGGCTGAAACAGAGTACTAATATATGGGAGAGGGAGGGTCCCAACATAAACCAGTGACCTAAATAATTATTACATTTACCTACTGTGCGCTCATGGGGCTGTATAAAAATTCTCACAATAATCCCCCCAAGGCTTGTATGTCCCTCTTTGATATGTTTCAGAGTAACAGCCGTGTTAGTCTGTATTTGCAAAAAGAAAAGGAGTACTTGTGGCACCTTAGAGACTAACCAATTTATCTGAGCATAAGCTTTCGTGAGCTACAGCTCACTTCATCGGATGCATACTGTGGAAAGTACAGAAGACGTTTTTATACACACAAACCATGAAAAAATGGGTGATTATCTCTACAAAAGGTTTTCTCTCCCTCCACCCCACTCTCCTGCTGGTAATAGCTTATGTAAAGTGATCGCTCTCCTTACAATGTGTATGATAATCAAGGTGGGCCATTTCCAGCACAAATCCAGGTTTTCTCCCCCCCCCCCAAAAACCCACTCTCCTGTTGGTAATACCTTATCTAAAGCGATCACTCTCCTTACAATGTGTATGATAATCAAGGTGGGCCATTTCCAGTACAAATCCAGGGTTTAACATGAACATCTGAGGAAGGGGGGTTGATAGATTTCCACTCCATACGGCTAAATGCAGTGCCTTGACATGTTACTCATGTACCAGTTGAAGCTCTTTTTGGAACCTTACATTCCTATTCATAGCTTCCAAGGGCAGACAGGACCATTGTGATCATCTAGTGAGTCTGACCTCCTGCATAACACGGCCATGGAACTACCCCAAAATAATTCCCACAGCAGATCTTTTAGATCTTGATTTAAAAATGGTCAGTGATGGAGCATGCACCAGGATTATTATCAGTGAACATAAATAAATCTTCTGGTGAGACTCCATCGTTGTTCCCTTTACAACAGTCCCAACAGCAACTCCTCCACACCCCCAACCACCAATCTCCAATCATCCCATCACCCCCAAGCAATCTCCAAATACCAGAGATAATCCCCTAATGAAGTCAGCCACATGACCCCAAATAACAGCCACCAACCCCAAATCAAAATAGCCTCAAACACCGCCCCCCAACCCAGCGCTGTCACCGAAACACCCTCCCGCTTCCCAGACCCGCCCTGCCTTTCTCCTCCGTGCCAGGCCCAGACACAGTCCAGCGGTGCTCAGCGGGGAGCTGCCTGCGCTTTTGCCGCAGATGCTGCTGCATCCTGAGTCCGCTCTCAAGTCTGCCCCCCAGCAGTCCTGTGCCCAGCTCGGCTCCTTCCCCCCAGCCATCCCTGCCTACCTCTGCCCCCCCTTTCCCTTCCCAGCCCGGCTCCCCCCACATGGACGTAGAAAGTTGCGCTCCTGGATACAAAGTTGCAGCGATTGCGCTGAAGCCGGGCCGGCTCCTCGTCCCCCGGAAGAGCTGGGGGGCTGCTGCCCCGACCCACCCTCCAGCTGCCCAGGGCCCCTCCTGCCCCAGCGCTGCCCGGCGGGGGGGCACAGAGCCTTGCGGGCCAGCCCGGTGGAGCTGCTCGGCAGCCCCCGGCAGGCGCTGGGCCTCGGGAGCGCATGCCTAGGAGCCCTGCGGCCTGCCTGAGCGACTTAAAACGGCCAGGGCTCCCGGCCACTGCTACCATGGCAGTGGCAGCGGCCAGGGACCCCAGGGCCCTTTAAAATCACCCGGGCCCCTGGGCAATCCCCCCCATTTCCCCGCCCCCATTGGCGGGCCTGCCCTCGACTCACCTGCTGTGCTAAAGGACATGCGAGACAGATAGGGCACAATGTTATATAAAGATCCAAGGAGGAGCAATAGCTGCTCTCTGCTCTGAACATTTCAAGGGGAAAAAAGCCTTGCCTTTTATTATCTCTACTACATTTACAATGTGATGAGCCCCAGTGGAGGAGGACCTGTAATCTTTACCTAAGAATCCAGAGACCAAGGAAATGAAGTGCCAAGGTAAAACATACTGCCTAAGGAGCTACGTTTTATTACCCATTTGCAGCAGATTTAATAACAGAAAAGTCCTTCAGTAAAAACATAACTTTTGTGTAATACGTGCTTGCCAAAATGTTGTTACTAGCAGCCTTCGTGGGGATGGGCACTTTCCAGTGCAAGTCATATTGATAAACATCTAGACTGCCTTTTAGGGGGAATTTAAACTGTTAACAAACAAAATATATCAGGGAGATTACGTTCTGCCAATCCATTTTGCAGGTCCCAACATCAGCCCTTTTATTTCATTAAGAGTGTGAACAGGCCCTGGAGGCACAGAATGAGCTTCATTCATCACTCAAGGTATTCTTCAAACTGACATACAAAAATGGGAGAGACTAGGAAGCACAAAAAGAGAAGAAAGACTACAATAAGAAATTAAAGAAGCTACATTATTAAAGATAGCAATAATAGTAGTATTCACACCCTGATAATGATTAGTACAGAACATTAAAAAGAAAACTTTCCCATACTTTTCTTCTTGTTGTTTATCATCTATATTGTAGGCACAGCCAATCATGGATCGGGCCTCACTGGTGGCAATTGGGGGAGGTCCCGGGCAATTGGAAAAAGGCAAATACAGTGCCCATCTTTAAAAAAGGGAAGAAGGAGAATCCAGGGAACTCCAGACCAGTCAGCCTTACCTCAGTCCCTGGAAAAATCATGGAGCAGGTCCTCAAGGAATCCATTTTGAAGCACTTGGAGGAGATGAAGGGGATCAGGAACAGTCAGCATGGATTCACCAAGGGCAAGTCATGCCTGACCAACCTGATTGCCTTCTATGATGAGATAACTGGCTCTGTGGATATGGGGAAAGCGGTGGACATGATATACCTTGACTTCAGCAAAGCTTTTGATACCGTCTCCCACAGTATTCTTGCCAGCAAGTTAAAAAAGTGTGGATTGGATGAATGGACTAGAAGGTGAATAAAAAGCAAGCTAGATCATCAGGCTCAGTGTGTAGTGATCAACGGCTCAGTGTCTAGTTGGCAGCCGGTATCAAGCGGAGTGCCCCAGGGGTCAGTCTTGGGGATGGTTTTGTTCAACATCTTCATTAATGATCTGGATGATGGGATGGATTGCAGCAAGTTCGCAGATGACACTAACTGCGGGGAGAGGTAGATACGCTGGAGGGTAGGGATAGGGTCCAGAGTGTCCTAGACAAATTGGAGGATTGGACCAAAAGAAATCTGATGAGGTTCAACAAGGACAAGTGCAGAGTCCTGCACTTGGGATGGAAGAATCCCATGCGCTGCCACAGGCTGAGGACTGACTGGCTACGTGGCAGTTCTGCAGAAAAGGACCTGGGGATTACAGTGGACGAGAAGCTGGATATGAGTCAACAATGTGCCCTTGTTGCCCAGAAGGCAAATTGGGCTGCATTAGTAGGAGCATTGCCAGCAGATCGAGGGAAGTGATTATTCCACTCTACTCGGCACTGGTGAGGCCAACCTGGAGTATTGCATCCAGTTTTGGTCCCCCCACTACAGAAAGGATGTGGACAAATTGGAGGGAGTCCAACGGAGGGCAACAAAAATTATTAGGGGGCTGGGGCATGTGATTTACAAGGAGAGGCTGAGGGAACTGGGCTTATTTAGTCTGCGGAAGAGAAGAATGAGGGGGGATTTGATAGCAGCTTTCAACTACCTGAAGTGGGGTTCCAAAGAGCTCGCCTGTTCTCAGTGGTGGCAGATGATAGAACAAGGAGCAGTAGTCTCAAGCTGCAGTGTGGGAGGTCTAGGTTGGATATTAGGAAACACTGTTTCACTAGGAGGGTGGTGAAGCACTGGAATGGGTTACCTAGGGAGGTGGTGGGATCTCCATCTTTGGAGGTCTTTAAGGCCTGGCTTGACAAAGCCCTGGCTGGGATGATTTAGTTGGGATTGGGCCTGCTTTGAGCAAGGAGTTGGACTAGATGACCTACTGAGGTCTCTTCCAATCCTAATCTTCTGTGATTCTGATTCTAGCTGCTGTACAAACACATAATAAGAGACAGTCCCAGCCCTGGAGAGTTCCCCCTCCCCCTCCCAGTATTTGCCCTAATCTCCCAGGATATGTCTACATTGCAACTGGGAGCATGCCTCCCGGCCCAGGGAGACACGCTTGCATTAGTTCTGCTTGAGCTAGAGTGGACGTTGTGGCCGGTGCAGCAGCTTGAGCTAGCAACCCAAGATTGGAGCCAGGAGATTGGGCCAGGCTTGCACTCAGGTAGCTGGCTTGAGCTACGACCCCTGCCACAACATCCACACTGCTATTTTAAGTGGAGCTAGCATGAGTCTGTCTACCTGGGCTGAGAGGCTCATTCCCGGTGGCAGTGCAGACACTCCCTTAGAATCAGAATTGCCTCCTTTCAATTGGGGGTGGCAGTGAACTCAGATAACACAGTGAAATTTGGCTTTGTACAGTGGTCCAGGATAAGACTTATAGCCATACCATTATACCTTGTTTCCTGGATTTCACTGGGATTTCAGTGGTGCAGAGGCATTATGTAGTCCCTCAACTTACAGCTCAGTTTCACCCTGAGAGAAGAATTTGGCTGGGAGGTTGTGATAGTGCTAGGATATCACGCTAACAATTGTTCACGTTCTCCCTAAAATACCCACAGTTTATAATGAAGCTGTTTATCTATAGTGCACTAACATCACTATGATTTCAGGATCTCAGAACAAAATATATGAACCAAAGTTTAAAAGAAAGACCATCAATTACTCATCTGAGAGTGGGCTGTTGTGATGGCTACAAGACTGCATCACAGACAGATGATGAAATCGGTATGTGACTGGTCATTCTGAAGCATGATTTCTGTGACTGCAATGGCACTTTCCATCTTTTTTCTGCTACTTGTGGAACATTGGGGAAAACCTATGCTAATGCAGAAGTAAAATGGGAAAGACAGGGGGAGGGGAGACACCATGGATAATTTTGTATTCATATGTTTCAGAGTAACAGCCGTGTTAGTCTGTATTCGCAAAAAGAAAAGGAGTACTTGTGGCACCTTAGAGACTAACCAATTTATTTGAGCATGAGCTTTCGTGAGCTACAGCTCACTTCATCGGATGCATATTGTGGAAACTGCAGAAGACATTATATACACAGAGACCGTCAAACAATACCTCCTCCCACCCCACTCTCCTGCTGGTAATAGCTTATCTAAAGTGATCATCAAGTTGGGCCATTTCCAGCACAAATCCAGGTTTTCTCACCCTCTGCCCCCCCACGCACAAACTCACTCTCCTGCTGGTAATAGCCCATCCAAAGTGACCACTCTCTTTAAAATGTGTATGATAATCAAGGTGGGCCATTTCCAGCACAAATCCAGGTTTTCTCACCCACCCCCACCCCCCTCCAAAAACCACACACACAAACTCACTCTCCTGCTGGCAATAGCTCATCCAAACTGACCACTCTCCTTACAATGTGCATGATAATCAAGGTGGGCCATTTCCAGCATAAATCCAAGTTTAACCAGAACGTCGGGGGCAGGGGGGGGGTAGAAAAAAACAAGGGGAAATAGGCTACCTTGCATAATGACTTAGCCACTCCCAGTCTCTATTTAAGCCTAAATTAATAGTATCCAATTTGCAAATGAATTCCAATTCAGCAGTTTCTCGCTGGAGTCTGGATTTGAAGTTTTTTTGTTGTAAGATAGCGACCTTCATATCTGTGATTGCGTGACCAGAGAGATTGAAGTGTTCTCTGACTCGTTTATGAATGTTTTAATTCTTGACATCTGATTTGTGTCCATTTATTCTTTTACGTAGAGACTGTCCAGTTTGACCAATGTACATGGCAGAGGGGCACTGCTGGCACATGATGGCATATATCACATTGGTGGATGTGCAGGTGAACGAGCCTCTGATAGTGTGGCTGATGTTATTAGGCCCTTTGATGGTGTCCCCTGAATAGATATGTGGGCACAGTTGGCAACGGGCTTTGTTGCAAGGATAGGTTCCTGGGTTAGTGGTTCTGTTGTGTGGTATGTGATTGTTGGTGAGTATTTGCTTCAGGTTGGGGGGCTGTCTGTAGGCAAGGACTGGCCTGTCTCCCAAGATTTGTGAGAGTGTTGGGTCATCCTTCAGGATAGGTTGTAGATCCTTAATAATGTGTTGGAGGGGTTTTAGTAGGGGGCTGAAGGTGACGGCTAGTGGCGTTCTGTTATTTTCTTTGTTAGGCCTGTCCTGTAGTAGGTGACTTCTGGGAACTCTTCTGGCTCTATCAATCAATCTATCAATATGCTGGAAATGGCCCACCTTGATTATCATGCACATTGTAAGGAGAGTGGTCAGTTTGGATGAGCTATTGCCAGCAGGAGAGTGAGTTTGTGTGTGGGGGGGGGGGGGGGGTGAGAAAACCTGGATTTGTGCTGGAAATGGCCCACCTTGATTTTCATACACATTGTGAGGAGAGTGGTCACTTTGGATAAGCTATTACCAGCAGGAGAGTGAGTTTGTGTGTGTGGTTTTTGGAGGGGGTGGGGGGGTGAGAAAACCTGGATTTGTGCTGGAAATGGCCCACCTTGATTATCATACACATTTTAAAGAGAGTCGTCGCTTTGGATGGGCTATACCAGCAGGAGAGTGAGTTTGTGGGGGTGGGGGGCCAGAGGGTGAGAAAACCTGGATTTGTGCTGGAAATGGCCCAACTTGATGATCACTTTAGATAAGCTATTACCAGCAGGAGAGTGGGGTGGGAGGAGGTATTGTTTCATGGTCTCTGTGTATATAATGTCTTCTGCAGTTTCCACAGTATGCATCCGATGAAGTGAGCTGTAGCTCACGAAAGCTCATGCTCAAATAAATTGGTTAGTCTCTAAGGTGCCACAAGTACTCCTTTTCTTTTTGTATTCATATGACACATATGACCAAAGCATAACAAAAAAGCCCCTAAGTAAACAGGAGGCTGGCTTAATTTGTCTTTGTTTAGAAAGACTTTTACAGTGCAAAGCTGACCAGAATCAAATTATTGGGACAGAAAGGTATAAATCTGTTTCAGTGGAGCTATGCCAATCTGCAGCACCTCAAGATCTAGACCACTATATCCAAGAACTAAATGCAACAGCATTATGCTAGTAAGGCACTATGTTTACATCTATGTACTGAGAATATTTTATTTCCAATACAAAAAATAAGGTCAGTTTCCTTTAAAAAAAAAAGTCTTTTCAAAAAGGAAATTGTATCTCAATGACAATTGAGTGTAACACTTGCTGTCCTTGAAACTTTGAAGTGATAGCCTGATTTAACAATTGTAATTCATAGTTGGAAACAGAACTCAGCACCGTTTAAATGACTGAGTCAAGATAGTTATGAAAGACCAAGTGTCATGAGTTTGTGGATCTCTCTCAGATTTCTAACTGAACACAGGCTCAGATTATACCTTTTCTTGATGAAAGAAACAGAAGACTGGAATAATAAACAATTCACATTAAGAGGTGTCAGGTTGACTGGGCAGTATTAACAGAAGACCTGAAACAAACATATTCATATATTTAAATTAATAAAATAGTTATGTGCAGTCAGCTGTCTCTTACCAACCTCAATAACTTTGCGCCATCAGCAAATTTTGCTCATTGTCTCATCCTCTTCCAGATCATTAATACATATATTAAACACTGTGGAATCCTGAGGCACTCAGCTATTAATTTGTGCCATGATATAAATTGACCATTTAATCAGACTCTGTATTTTCGGTTTTCTAGCCAGTTTTTGACCCATGATCATTCTTTGCTTCTCACTCAATTACTACTTCATTTCTTTAGTAGCCTCTTGTGTGGAACCTTGTCAAAGAACTTCTGAAAGTCTAAATAAATTATATCAAATTAGCTCTTCTTTATCCACTAGTATATTGACACAAGCAACTATTCACTTGAATTTTCAGTGTCCATTTGGTCCACCCATGTTTGTGCTCTTGTTTAATCACTATTTGCAAATGTTCACCCAAATAAGTTCTGTTTCCATAAATGTTTTGGCAATTGACTATTCCATATGCAAATATGGATATTCATACAAAAATACTGACAAATATGAGTGTTCAGCATTCATTAATTTTCATTCTTCTATTAACAGAGAGTTTAATATCCGAGAGAGAGAAAAATCCAATCATGTGTCTTAAGCAACCAATCATACAAACAGCGAATATTCAAGCTATAGTAAAGTGGTCACCAAGGGTTAACTTGATTATTCAAAGTATTATGGGTTGGAGTCATGCTCCACCCCTCCCTTTCTTTCTCTTTTTCCCGCACTCTGTTATGCAGCTGAATAAAGCAGCATATTTCCAGTCTGCAGGACTGTAAGCAGAGTGTGTTTCTTGTGAACTGAGTAGTCCCTTTACAAAACATCAACAGTTTGCCCATATGATGTAGCAACCTGCATGGAACTTGGAGGGAGGAGCACAAGTTGTAGGAGAGGAAAGTTTGGAGAGGCACAGAGAGTCAGTCTGTGTGCGCATGGCTAGAATGATAACCTGCAGTTGGAGCAGCTCTGCAAACAGTCACATTAATAAAGAGCCAGTTTAGTTTAATATGAATGGAGCCCTCTCATTTTATTAACCAGTACACAATACATGAAACATATGCTGAAATGTGTATGTGTAATCTGTTTGAATAATTATAAATGGCAAATACATTTGTGAAATTCAATCTGAGTGTGAACAATTTGCTCGCAGGTAAGAAAGAGCTAAATTTGTCTAAGAACTTATTTACAATGAATAATGTGACTAGCTCAGACCCAAATCTTGTACAGTATATTGCTAAACAGGCTACCTGTCAGTCTGGAGGCCAAACTTGTAAAATGCTATGTGTGGTGCTCTGTAATCTGAGGGCTGGAAAACAGCTGTTGCAAAAATATTGTATAATGTACCACCAGGTTCTATGGGGTATGTAAGAATGTACCAGTATCATGGTTTCCCCATTGTGAAAGAGAAGTTTACAGCACCAAAAATGGCACTTATTTAATGAAAAGTCCAAGAATTAGAACAAATATCTATCCAAAGCCTGCATTTCCACCTGCGATTAGCTAGGAACTAAAGGTATTCTGCAGCTGTTGTATTGCAGGACTACTGCTAAGCCCAAGGAATGAAACAGAAATTATATACAAGTGATCAGTGGTCCTTTTTCACAATGAGAAGAATGACTGTCATTAGTTTCAAGAATATTTATGATAAGTTATTTCTAGTAATTCCAGTATATTAAATGCTATGAAACATAAACAAGTCCCATTATATTCAAGGAGCAGCCAATTTATACAACAGCTGGGAAGGCGATCAAAGTAGCTGTTTCTATTTGACTAGCTGAATCATAGAATACACATATCATGTGCTGGCTGCTGACACAGCACCTTAGATCAAACAACAGCTGCATTGTCGCAAAAAGATGTTACAATGCACAAATTTCAGGCCAGGGTAGATTCAGAAAGTGTAGTTCATGTATATTCATCCACTGGTAAAGAAAAACTATAGAATGAATGGTTGGAGAGATTGCCAAGCAAGACAATGTATAATGCAAAA
The DNA here is from genome assembly GCF_965152235.1 of Eretmochelys imbricata. Classification (NCBI taxonomy): domain Eukaryota; kingdom Metazoa; phylum Chordata; order Testudines; family Cheloniidae; genus Eretmochelys; species Eretmochelys imbricata. The sequence continues at coordinate 151,496,290 of NC_135572.1, forward strand.
GGTACTATTTTGGTTACCCAGGTGGTCTCTGGATGTGCTGGGTGATACTCCTACAATCTCTGCTCAAGAGGCAATACTTCTGGAGATGCAATTAGAGCTTTGGAAGATGCTGATTCGATAGTGCTCTGTGCCAGTCCCAGAAGTACCACTTATGGAGGAAGGAATTGTGACAATGACTTGGTTGAACTCCCTGGTCTGGAGTACTCGCACTGATTATTTGGGGTACGTCCATGTTCTGGGTATTTCTAAGACTATTTTTACTGAGAAAAGCTAATTCAGTCAGGTGCCTAGTTCACAATTATCAAGACATTATGTGACTCAAGCCATCAAAGCTGCAGCTTCCTTTCTTTTAGCAAGATGAAGAAAGGTAATGATATTTATTGACAACACATAGCACTTATAAAGGGCCACATGCTGCTACCGTTATTCACATGGAGCAGCACCTTACCATGCAAGCAGTCCCTTTCATTCTAATGGGACTACTTGCTTAGTAAGAAGTGACTCAATGGGTGTAAGAGTGGCACCATCAGCCCCGTCGTGTTTACCACCTTCAATGTGCTAAAAGAATTAGCCACTTGCACCTCATAACACCTTTGTGAGACCAGGCAGTAAGTACTGTTGTCTTCATTGCACAGATGGGAAAAACAAACAAACAGAGGGATTGAACAATTTGCCCAAAGTCAGAGAGCAAAAGAGAGTCAGAGCTGGGATTAGCACACTCAGAATTTGCTGGTTCGTAGTGCTATAGGCCATCCACTGCTCAGCATGAAGTATAACAGAAGAGTGCACTGCAGGTAAGGCTCTGTGACAGAACTAGAGCAAGCTGGAGTAAACAGTTAAAAACCCATAGAGCATTTGCCTTGTCTTTTGCTGATACAATAAACTGAAGATTATTAACAATTAGCAATTACACTGACAAAGGTTCAAAAAATAATTACCATGTAAAATGCATTCTGATTTAGAAACTGGAAAGAACCATGCAGTTATTTAGTAACTCTGGGTCACATGCTATTGTTTTCATTGGGAATTTTGCCAGAGTAGAAAATGAGCAAGGACTTCAGGACCAGGCCCCTCATGAGATAACATACACATGTCCCTACTACACCATTCTTTCCCCCATGTAACTGATCACTAAAAGGTGATGTTACAAATACTTTAAAGCCCACTGGTTAAGTTTCACAAGACAAGACTTACTCAAGCCTCTGTTCAGACCTTCCAAATGTTAGGCCCTCTTTGTCTTCTCCAGTTGTCTGACTCACTTATCTTGGCCTCTGGTCCAGATCTTGTCTTCCTTTAAGTGAGCTGCCCAGTGACTTCCCCTTTTGTGTTCTTGTTTCATAGGGACCTGGTCTCTTCTGGAGTCTGATCCAGCTCCGGCTGCTGGAGATAGAAGATGGATAATTGCCCTGAGTCTTCATGCAGAGCAATAACCCCATCTCCCTCTTCCAAAAGCCTCTTGATGCCCTCTTGTGAGTGCGGCTGCAGCAAACATTCAACGGACCCCCATCACAGATGGAGTTCTATCTTATCCGCAGATCCCTGGACCAGTGCCATCTGCCCCTAACTTCCTACTCTGTTCTCCTGAGGCCTTGCTTTATTAAATTGGGGGAATGCACCTCTAAAGGAATGTTTTTTCTGTCTGTCTCTTAAAGAGCAGGCTCATCCATGAGCCTGCTGTGACACACCGCACCACCAGTCTAGCCACTGGCTGAAGCCCTGCCCACAGCTTCCTTACCCTCAGTACTGTCTAACTTCCCAACGTTGCTGTCAGAGGTTACCAACAACCCCACCCTATCCAGAAACACAGCTCCCAGGCTCAATAGCCCTACATAGACTCTCGCTCACCTCAGAATGTTGCCATCTACCATGATTGCCCCCGTGATTGCCACCAGTCCCTAGTGCTCCCATTTCTACAGGGTCAGGACTGCTCCCAATACAGGAGTTCACTTTCTGGCAGGTTCCACCTGCTGCTGTTCTGCCCCCTCCCATCCAGAATAAAGCCTCCTTTGAAGATCCACTTCCTACCCAGGGCCAAGTAACAGTGCATCTTTTCCCCCAGTTCCATTGGCCTCTCTTCCTGATGTGAGCTCACAGGAGGGGAGAGGAGGCATTGATTTTCCTGTGGGCATGGCATATTTCACAGTTTAACTGCTGCAAAGTTTATGGCATGGATATAAAGTTTATGTTCATGTAGTAAACAATGGGAAAAACATTGCAGGGGTGGGAGGGGAGAGAAAAGGAGTGGAGATTAGGACAAAGTCTTGACTAGATTTAGCTCCAAACTGCATATACTTACATACACATACAATGTGAACAGCGTTTAGTCCCTTTAACTTAAACTGAATTGTTTTGTTTTAAAATCACATTTTTTGTCTTCTTTGGAATCCTAGATTGAAATGGACATGATTGTTATTATCACGTTTGATTGGGGCTGTATAAAATTAACATTCATTGTAATAAGTGCAGTTTAGAAGAAAACTGCATCCATTTTGAATAGCCCAACGGTCTGAAAGTTCACCTATAAATCTACTTTTCCACGTACATAAAGTTTGGAATGTATTGGAAATTGATTTTTTTAAAATCATAAAACTAGTACTTCTGAGCCTAATGCGAGCAGTGCTAGTCTCCTGTGAAATCTTTGATGATGCCATGGATCACGACTGAAATAGTTCCCATGTTGCTTTAGTATTATTTCAGCATCAAAAAACGTGTACTCTCAGAACAATAAAGTGTTCAAATAATAAACATTAAGGGTGTTTTTTTAAAAAATGGGCATCAAAGTTATACTATTTACAATTCTCCATTGTTTCACATGCAATTGGTCACTAAGTTATTCATATGTTTAATACCTGCAGCTTAGGTACACATTGTGAAAATTTACCCATATCATTCTTTTCTAGGAGTCTAGGAAGCAGTTAGCAGCATCTGACATGGTTCTCTAATTACAATGATTTTCTTTAAGCCCACTGGGACATATTTATGCTTTCTCTCTCTTTGAATTAATATGGCCAATATGTTCCCAATCACAATAATGTACTTCATCTCAGGCTTGTGTCTCTAATATAGACACAATTTTTTATGAGCCCTCATAGCAGGGGGCAAACAAATTATTTTTTGTTTTACTGTTGTCGCATGGCTAGATGGAACTCAACTTGGGTTTATTTCTGTAATATGTCTGGTTCCATTGACCTTCATGTACCTTCTAGCCTCTCTGACTTTTATGTTATCACGAGTGGTGGGCTGTCCACATTATCCTCATGGAAAGACCTTTCTACAACTTAGCTGCAGTCATGGTATGAGATAATCATCTGGGACCTCAATAATCTGGTCTCCCTGGGTGATGTAGATGACACTTGGTGTCTATTCCTTGCTGCACCACGTATTGAATAATAATTATATATGTTCTCCAAGCTCCTACAGACCTCCACCCACCATTCTTCTGTTCCACAACCAGAAAAAGATGTGTTCATACATATTTTTTAAAATCAGTTTGCTTTTAGGGTAAGTTTGACAGGGGAATGTATCTGTATTTGAATGTGTGACACTCATTACCTCAAGTAGTACCCTGTAACCCCCACATTCATCATTATATATGGTTATGATGTGTGAAAACATGCCATGTAAGATCACAGTAAAGGTCATGATCTGCAGAAACCGTGTTCTGTCAAAATATGTGTAACAGTAGTATGTATCAAGTTATGAGATCTTGCTGTACAATTGTTATTGAAATATGTTGTAAATTGGGGGGTTGTCCACTGCCAGTTCTCCAGTGACAACAAAGGAGGTGACCAACACCTGGGCGGGTGCTGAAGGATCATGATGACCACTAATCAGCAGGAGAGTTGTAAACAATGGATTTATAATTCTGTAAGAGAATTGCACAAGCATCATACAGTGGGGGACTGCTCAACTCTGTGACTCAGCAAAGCCAACCAGGACATGTCTGGACTAGTATTTTCCATATTCCAGGCACATGGGCTGAGAGTATAAAACAAGGGACAGTGACATCATGTGATTGCCTTTCTCCTCCCCCACCTACCCTGGAAGCAACAAGAATGCTAGGAAGACAAAGACCTGAAATGAAGAGACTGGTCCCAGGCTTATAGGAAAAGCCAGTGTATTAAGGTCTCTAACCTACCTGCAACATCCAGTGTGGTGAGAAAACTGCTTTATCCAAATGCTGCCTAGTGTAATAAGGTTTAAGATTTAGACTATGCGCTTATCTTTTATTTTCTTTGGAAATTATCTCTGACTTTTGTGCCTACCAGTTATAATCACTTAAAATCTCTCTTTCTGTAGTTAATAAAGCTGTTTTATATTTTATCGAAAACAGTGTGTTTTAGTTGAAGTGCTTAGGAAATCTCAGCTTATGGTACAAAGGCTAATGTGTGTCCTCTCCACATTGAGGGAGGGGCAAACTAAGTAATGATCTTATACTGGTCAGGATCTGACCAGGGCAAAATGGTACAGTTCTGTAGTGCAAGGCTGGGGGCTTGGGAGATTTGTTGGTTCTTTTCTCTGTTTTTGATTTTTGAGTGGCTCAGGAAGCATTCATGCAATTTAGCATGGGGGGGCTCCACATGCTGTTGTGCTAAGTTATAACAGTGCCTGGAGGGGTTTGCTGCTTGTCACTAGTAAAGCATTGTGTGAGACAGCCCAGGCTGGAGAGTTAAGGGAACACAGCAGTACAGGAGTTCTAGGTTGCATCCTGGGGATCCCATCACAGAATGCCAGAAAGCAAACTTATTTATGCAAAGCGTGACAAAGAAAAAACAGTAATTTCAGTGACCTCCAGCCCTCAGAACACTTATACAAAGGCGTGTTCATGCTCTGGGGCATTCATGCTCTGAGACCATCCTACTGTAGATAAATAGCCAGGGTTTAACAGAAGAGCCCATGTTACTGACAAGAGTTGTTCCTAAGAGCTCCTTTTACTATCCTCAAGGAAGCTGGGGGAATGGTCCTCACACTAAAGGCAGGAACAAGACATCACGAATGTGCCAAGTATTGTCTCAGAACATCAGCGGCCAGCGCACCTGTCTGACATACAAATTCCCCCTCCATCAAGAATGGAACTTAAATAGAACTCTTCGAATCACCTGAACATTGTTAATTATTTAAATGCAATTTTCAAAATTATTTTTTTAAACATCAAATTTCCAAAAAAAAATATTTACCAGCTCTACACCAAAAGTCAGACTTACAATTACACACATGAGCAGTCCCTCTGGTTGAAGTCAATAGGACTACTGACTGGCTTAAAATTAACTATGTGTTCAACTGCTTCACTGAATTAGCCTCAAAGTCAACAATCGCAGGTGATTTCATATGGCTCAAATCACAGTTCAAAGATCTGCCACATGTAGAACATCAAGAAAGCTTTCATCAAAATCAAGCAGCTAATGGCCAAAACTGTCATGTCAACAGAGCTACCAAAAGAACTGCCAACGGCCTCAAATGCTATGGGGCTACTCTATACAAAAAGAAGTTTAAGAGGAGGCCATTGTCATGATCTTGTGGAGGATGGTAGGGGCCTGGTATCGTTATTAAGGGGACTCCACATGAACACAAGACTTGCCTGTTGGAACCATCCTGAACTGCTTGAAAATGCAATGTTCTGAGCTTTACACACCTCAGAAAGCTAAAATTTGGTCCTGGTTTTATACAAATAAGGACTTGTATAAGTGAGATAGTAATCTAGCCAACTTTATATTCCTTTAAATGCCATAAAGTCCTTTAGATTGCATTCTGCACATTTCAAATTAAATGTTAATAAAACTGTACAGAAAGCTTTCCATCAGAAATTTTTGTGTAAATTGCACAGCACTTCCAAACCATTGTATTAGGCCGATTTAGCAGCTCCTATTTAGGATGAAATGATTAATCAAATAATTGTCACTTGAAGTAAATATAATCACTGCTTGACTAATCATAAATTAGCATTATTTATACAGGAAAACATGTTTCTAAGAGAACTACCTAATTAAGTGTTACATACTTTAAGCATCCACTAGAAAAATTACTAGTGATATTTTTGCCTTTAGTTCATAGTTGAGTTGAATCTAACATTTAGCCTAAGCTGTCATCTTTAAGATTTTGAATAGCTTATGTGTCTCAAAACTTATTTTGTACAAAAAAAGCTATGATCTTCCTGAGCCACAACAGATGATGTGCTAAATGCTGTGCATTATTAAGGTGTCTTCAGCACGGTATGCAAACCTTTTAAATGGTCCTCATTTTGCTGAGCACTCTATATCTCGGCAGGAAAATGAAATGTGCTCCTCGTCTCCAGACTGAAATTTCTCATTTTCAGCCCAGCCACTCCCAGTGATGACTGACTATGTCCTGCTCCTGCCCACAGACAGTAGGACATGTGTATGTTCCTCCTGGTAAGGAGGGGGAAGCAGCATGGAGAGGTAGAAGGGAAAAGCCTGGGGACAAGCTCTGGGTACTAGCTGTGCAAGACAAAGATGTAAAAACCCTGGGAGAAGACAAATTCAGGACTTCAGTTTTGAGATAACTGTTTCCCGGCTGAAGTGCTAAACATCATTGTAAATTCCATACTTTTTAAAATTAAAATAATGTAGAAAAACATTGAGAACAACTGTCTTAAATACAAAAGAAGCGGTCACCCTCCCTACCTTGTCTGTCTCATTTTTGCCTTGATGCAAGATACTTCCTCACCCTCAGTTCTTCTCTCTTCCTCCAGACTTTTCGAGCTGTCACTTTGCTTTGATTCTGTCCTCTTCACAGTCTCTGGTTCCACAATTTCCATTTTGGCCCACAGATCATTGACATAACAAGCTCTGGTAGTTTCTGCTACACACACAAGTCATAAAGCTCTTCTGAAGATGCAGCACACATTTTAGTTGGGTGCAATCTATCATTCTCCCTGCCAGAGGGGTGAGCTTTAGAAAGGTCATCAGCCAGGCAAAAAAAAAAAAAAAATTGCATAAAGAATCTTGGGTGCCATTACGATTGTCCTCTTGTGTAGGGCATAAGTTCACCATTGCTGCACCGGAGACTGATCAATGGGACTGCTTAAATGAGTAAGGATTTGCAGGGTGATACCCAGATTTGTTAGCCTCTTTGCTGCTGGGGTCCCTTGAAAACTTTGTGGAAGGGAGCAGCTTTCTTTCTAGTAGGTCCAGTAGAACATAAAAGTTTGTGCTGGGTACATATGGCAGCTCTGGAGGTTTCCTATACTTGGCGCAACACAGTAGCACTGATGTGGTTAGCCATTTCTACATACTGTAAAGGAGGACATAATTTACTATATAACTTTTTATATAAAAGTCATACAGTCCAGTTTTGTCTATCAATGAAAAACCAGATGCTCACTAAAACCTTTTACATTTCAAAGGGATGTAAAATACCATTTCCTTAAAAGTTTTAACTGAACTGGTGTTCCTCCAACTGCAATGGTTTGGTATGAAACGGTTTGTTGCCTTCCTATAAATACTTGTATTGGTGCTCAGTTGAGGATAAGTTAATTATATCCAAAAAGACACCTATTTTCCTACAGCCTTGTCCCTATGGTATAAAATCAGTTAAGAATGACTCTCTTTTTACTTTAATGGTCCTATATCTATGAAATAAGAAGTGCTAATGAACCAGTCATAACACTGGCTTTTGAAAAACATTGTAGAACATTGAAAGTCGGTGTACTATCAGGCTTATAATAGCACCTTTACTCAGCACCATGTTTCAGAGGAAACATGACATAATCCATTTTGTGAGTGTTAAAAGTAAGGTAAGCAATTTTTAGTGCTGAGGTGTCAAACAAGTAGCCTGACAGATGTTTTGATGTAGCCTGGACATCCTGCTGGGCTGGCTGAAAGCAGACATTTAAATGGAGCTTATGAAGAGTCTTTGGTACATTTCTCTTTGTAATTGTCCCTTTGTGCTGTGCTTGCACTGTATTCTACCGAGTGACTTTAAAAACCCCCATAAAATATGCCTAATCAAATATATGTCTATAGAAACATAAAATATCCATAACTGGGTGAATCAAATACAAACCTGACAAAGAACTCTTTACTGTACATTCCATTGGACATCGCAAAGGAGTGGAAAAACAGGAGATAACAGAGAGAGAAGCGCAAAGAAAAGGGGGGAAGGTAACAAAGCAGGGAGAGGAGAATCAAAAGGGAGGCAGATAAGCAAGCATACTATACTAAGGGGGTAGGTGGGAGGACAAAGTGGAGACTGGATGAACAAAGAAGAAGGAGGTTTGGAAAGGGGATGGGACAACAGAACAGGAAGGCAGCATTACTCTTAGCCTGAAAGGAGATGAAAAAGAAAAGGCAGGATAATACCTGTGTAGAGCTGTGCAAGCTTAGGGCAGACAAGCTCAGTTCTTCAAGAAACAAATGTATTGGCTTCTCCTTAATCCAATGTTAGTTTTTTATTTAGAAATACCTACTAGAACTGGTTGGGAGCATTTCGACACAACATTTTCCCATAGAAAAATATCAATTTGCCAAAATCAAAATATTTGTATGAAATGGTCAGTTTCAACAAACTTCTCATTTTGAAAAAAAATGTTGGAAAAAAGTTCTGAAAGTTTTGAAAGAAGACATTTGGTCATTTTCAACATGAAAAGTTTTGTTTCTGGGTTTGAAAAGACTTTTTGTTTCAAAATTTAAATTAGCTCATAGTATTTTTTAAAAATAAAAAACATCAATAAATGAAATGAAATGTTTTTAAGATATCAAAATGAAACATTTCAATCGACCCAAACCCTTTTTTTCCCCACAAACATTTTTGATATTTCCCTGCCTCTGAGTTGATACTGTCCTCAGCTTTTACTCTGGATTTGTATACTCTCAGCTTCTCTCTTTTCCTTTGTGCTTAAATGTAGTCTGCTGTAACAGAACTATTATAAATCCCTCCATGTAGTATCTTTTAAGTTTACACATCCATTGTCCACCGTGTTGTGTCTTTTGCTCTTTACACAACAATAACAATGTGAAGAACCACGTGAGTCCTAAATAACCATGTTTAGTAAATATACACAATCATGCAACACCTAGCTACGTACACACTGATATTCTGACTGGTTTCTGTCAGCTTCTAAAACACAGAACATAGTGAGAGCCACTATAGGACTCTCAGACTATTTGAAGGGATACTACCCTATTCCTATACACTATGCCCCACTAATCGCATGCCTGTTACAGATGCTCATGAACTGAACTATCAGCCTCAGGGCTTGGAGTGGGGTGTTGCATGGCAGATCCACACCCTAGCCCTGAGTTGTGGGGGAATGAATGCTATCTTCCTGGACTCCTTACACTCCACCCACATAAAGCCTGAATATTCAGGCTGTCTGCAGGCGGAGTGAATTTCCAACACAATGAAGCACATAGCCCAGTGCAGGTGATGAAAATATGTTAAATAAATAATAAAGCACCAAATAGGAGACAGTTCTCAAAATAAAAGATGGGTGCTTACCATACTGTACGTGAAACTTAATAACATCAGCCACACTATCAGAGGCTCGTTCACCTGCACATCCACCAATGTGATTTATGCCATCATGTGCCAGCAATGCCCCTCTGCCATGTATATTGGTCAAACTGGACAGTCTCTACGTAAAAGAATAAATGGACACAAATCAGATGTCAAGAATTATAACATTCATAAACCAGTCGGAGAACACTTCAATCTCTCTGGTCACGCAATCACAGACATGAAGGTCGCTATCTTAAAACAAAAAAACTTCAAATCCAGACTCCAGCGAGAAACTGCTGAATTGGAATTCATTTGCAAATTGGATACTATTAATTTAGGCTTAAATAGAGACTGGGAGTGGCTAAGTCATTATGCAAGGTAGCCTATTTCCTCTTGTTTTTTCCTACCCCCCCCCCCCCCGATGTTCTGGTTTAACTTGGATTTAAACTTGGAGAGTGGTCAGTTTGGATGAGCTATTACCAGCAGGAGAGTGAGTTTGTGTGTGTATGGGGGTGGGTTTTTGGAGGGGGGTGAGGGAGTGAGAGAACCTGGATTTGTGCAGGAAATGGCCTAACTTGATTATCATGCACATTGTGTAAAGAGTTGTCACTTTGGATGGGCTATCACCAGCAGGAGAGTGAATTTGTGTGGGGGGGTGGAGGGTGAGAAAACCTGGATTTGTGCTGGAAATGGCCTAACCTGATGATTACTTTAGATAAGCTATTGCCAGCAGGACAGTGGGGTGGGAGGAGGTATTGTTTCATATTCTCTGTGTATATATAAAGTCTGCTGCAGTTTCCACGGTATGCATCTGATGAAGTGAGCTGTAGCTCACGAAAGCTCATGCTCAAATAAATTGGTTAGTCTCTAAGGTGCCACAAGTACTCCTTTTCTTTTTGCGAATACAGACTAACACGGCTGTTACTCTGAAACTTAACTGAATATATAATTTGGTCCTCTATACAGAATGATGTTGGAACTTCTGGCCATGTGTGTGTTTATAAATAACAAAATCTTATTTTAATGTTTTCCTTCATTAGTTTTCACTGAGATATTAACAATGCACAGGCAGGTGCCCATAAATTAATTAATTCAGCCCTTGGATTCTTAGGATAATATAAGCTCCTCTGTCACAATTCATATCCCTTAGCAGCATTATGCCATGAACTCTAACCCTGCCCAATTTATTAAGCCTGCGTGTTACTAGGGATATTCAGAAGATACTTTCTTAAGATCCTTTCCATTTCTTCTCTTAACTCTTTGTAAAGTAAGGTCAGAATAGTCTGTAACATTAAAATATTCTGCTATGAAAATGGTTATAAAGAACATTGGATAATTCTGAGTAAACAGGAGAGGAAAACATTTGACAAAGATGAACCTTTAATCACTGTGCAGATGTATTCTTAGAAATAGAGGGAAAACTTACTGGAAAAATAATCTTTGTTTTTAATTTAATAAATCTGAATTGTTATCTTTTCATAGTAAAACAGTATAGCAAAACTGATAGTTTGGGCTGACTTTAATATTGTATCATTACAAAGATGCATTCTGTACTCATAAAGCCAAAGTCCAGTCTCACTAATGTCAGTCAAACCACTGAATGATTCCACTGAAGCCAAATTAGTAACTCCAGTTTACTCTGACATAACTGACAGCAGAATTTGGTCCATTTGTTTTTACCATGCAACAAGCATAAAAAGTTAAGATGTTTCTGCAATAAGAGGGGCAAAGAGTCAGAACAGCAGTGATCATAAACTCTTTATGTAGTCTATTTGTAACATAGTACTCTTAACAACCCCTGGTCTTAATTTTTAATGTTAGGATAAGAATAAACTTCTCCGCCTATTTTTAACAGATATGAAGTACTGATTCTTTTGAAACTAAGCGGTGTGGTGCTTACTTAATGGCAGAAAGGAAAAAATTGTTCCAACATATTTATTTGCAAACATTACATATGGCAAGTAGGTGAAAATGTCCTGACTTTTGTTGTTGTCTAGGAAACAGCCTGCAAGATTGACACAAAGCTCAGTCAGTTTCATTAAGACAACTATAATTTGGCAATAGCCCATTTGGTCTAATGACGTGTATGCCTTATGCACTATAAAAGTCAGTTCTCTGCAACACAAACTGCAGTCCATGACATCCTAAAATGGAGACACCACATTAAAAAAAATTATGTCAATAGACTGCAGATATGCACAAATATTTTTGTTATTCCCATCCATGTATATGTGAAAGGAATAACTGTATCAGAGTTCCTAAAAATAAACAAACTAAAATATACACAGACGTCACCGTACTTCTTTCAGAATACACATAAACAGTGCTTAATCTAGAAAGATAATGAACTCTATCCCTCAGGCCTGCATATATATTCACAGACTAACTTGCATATTCTGAGGCCAAACCTAGTACTTTATCATCTTAATCATGCACTCATGCATAATGAACTAATTTGCTGCAGGTTTCAGAGTAGCAACCATGTTAGTCTGTATCTGCAAAAAGAAAAGGACTTGTGGCACCTTAGAGACTAACAAATTTATTTGAGCATAAGCTTTCGTGAGCTACAGCTCACTTCATCGGATGCTGATGAAGTGAGCTGTAGCTCACGAAAGCTTATGCTCAAATAAATTTGTTAGTCTCTAAGGTGCCACAAGTACTCCTTTAATTTGCTACAACATCTCATTAAATTCCTTACTGGGATGCTGATGCTGTGTCTGCCGCCCGTCCGCTATCCCCTCACAATTTGTTCTTAATTTTTGTTTGCTAAGGTTTTATGGGGTTTTTTCCTGATCTGCTCTTGTTCTATCATGATAATTATTTATCACTTCTATTGCTCCATAAATATACATGGCATTTAACAAGTCCCTGCTTCAATCAAAGGACCTGATTCAACTCCACTGGAGTCCTGCCATGGACTTCTATTGGAGCTGGAGCAGGTCCAAACTCCCAGTTCTCCAAATGAATCTGCATAGGTATCAGTGTCCGCACTGGGGCTCCACAGAGGGCTAAGGGTCTCACTGTGCGGGATCAGGGCCTATGTTAGGACAAAAACAAGAGATGTCTTTGTGACAGAATACATCCCAGTATTCACACCCTACACACTGTAGTAATAATCTTTGTACAAGGTATGCCCTTTAAGGTATCATTTGAAAACGCATAATTTGCTGGTCAGTATTGTCCTCATAAAATATGCATGGCAACATTGTATGTGAAGTGATATCATTTCCTTCTATGACGCTATTAACACATGTTCCAAACCCCACAATCCTGCCCCAACAGTAACTGGCAAATAGGTCTGTCCTAAACAAATAAATGTGTGCTTGCCTTAATTTGCATTTAAGCAGTAAACAGAGTCATGAAGCAGGAAGGGAAACAAGAAAAACAGATGAAGAAAAACAGCAGGGAACATCCTTCCATGAAGACTTTTTGTATCTTGGTTCTCAGTGGGAAATGTTTTTCAAAAGGGAGATTGGAACTATTAAAAACAGAGGCAAACACCCCAAGACAACCCTACCCCTCTGCACACTTCATTCTCCACCCCTGAGAAAATAAAAGGAAACAGCCACTGGACTCTGGGGAAGGGGTCCTGATCTGCAGGTTTGGTGAGTAACCTGTTGGAAACATGTGGTGAGAAAGTCTGCTTTCAACTAAATTTTTTTCTTATGTTGATACTAGTAAGCATTTTATCTTTATTTTTCATGTATAACTATTTCTGACTTTTATGCCTCATTATTTATACTCACTTATAATCTCTCTCTTTGTAGTTAATAAACTTGTTTTATTGTTTTATCTAATTCAGTATGTTTAAGTTGAAGTGTCTGGGTAACTTTAGTTAAGATAATAAATTAGCATGTTATTCTCTTGGAGGAATTTGTACTGTCCAGGAGAGGGCTGGGCAGAACAGGACATAGACTTCTGGGGGGAAATCCAGGACTCAGGATCTGTTGGGGTCACCTTTCAGGATAACCAAGGCAAGTGAGAGCCAGGGTGTAACTGGCAGGCTGCAGTTACACACAGACACCCAAGGGGTGGCTTGCATGCTGGAAGGTTGCTTGTGAGTGGTCAAGTTGGGAGCTACTTCATCAAGGAATGATGTACAAGCTACAAAGGCACCCAAGCTTGCAGGGTAGGGGTGACTCAGCTCCCCGCCTCCCCTCCTGCCACACACTAGTCTGGATTGTGCCTGGGCATGTCACAGTGAAAACCATGGTAAGAATGTTGGTGCAAGGGAGGTTGAGGGCAAAGACAATGTCAAATTGCTTGGGTGAGTCAAGTCTTGAGAGTTACGCTTAGCTTTTTTGTTTGGTTGATTAGATTTTTTTGTTAATATAGAAGGGACTATAGTTTAAGTCACCTTGAAATCTCATTCTTACACATTCTGCCTTAGGTCAATAGAGTCTGGTATTTGCATGTTAATACAGCAGATGAATATCTGATTTAAGGATAGTATAAGATACCTGTAAGAACCCAGCAATTAAGGCTTTAAGATAAGGTTCAACTGTCATGCGGCTCTATAACTCAAAGAACAAAATGGGCTTCCATTAATGGAGAAATTCCATTTATAGGGGAAAGCATAAACATTACAGTTAGGGAGCTGATTAGATTTTAGATGGTAGAGATGAAAGTGATAGAAGTGGGAAAGAAAATTGATAACACCATGTAACACTTATAAACCCAATTAAAGAAATGAACATCCCGTCAGATAACACTCTTGGTTATATAAATTCCATTTTGGCAGAAAAATATTTGTTTAGTGGGATTTAGAGGTCTGGAAACTTTCTATGCACTGTGATATTTACTGCTATGGTGTTGTTGCATTGTAGATTAACTATGTGGGCTTAATATAAGAACATATTTTTAAAGAGACGTTCACCAGCAAAATATACACAACACAAGTGCCAGCAAGAGGATGCACATGCAAAATGTATGATAGTACATGACACACAGGTAGTTGTGTTTGCAAACAGGTGATTGTATGTGCAATTAAATGTTTTCTGAAGAACTGCATATTTTATCCTGCGTTTACTTGCTTGTGCCCGTGGGCACCTGTTTTGCAAGCACAATTTAGTCACTTCTTTGCAAATATGATCTCTGTAGTCATTGTCATACCTCATTTTACTAATGCAATATGTACAGAGGCAGATTTAGATGATGACGGCCCCATGAGACTCTTGATCCAAGAATGCACAGCGTTATGATGTTGCTACTTGATTGTACTGACATCTTATCTGTGGGAGAAAATGGTTTTGTAAGCATCCTCTACTGCAAACTTGTCAGAATTGTTTTCTCCTGGATTGCTTTACATACCTAAAATCTGAAACACAAAAATGTACACTCATCATATTTTGGAGCTCCTCTTAACTTAGCAAACCTTGAATACAGGTTTGATGGTCCCTAAGGCGATATCTGACTGTGAATTAGTTTTACACAGCCTAAAATAATTCACCTATTTTGATGTGTCATCCTGTTTCAGTATTGCCATATTCTTACAAGCGTGGGAGGATACATGGAAACACCTCTCTCAACAGATGTACAGACTGAGAGCCACAGCCTGTACTCCTAAGGCAGGCAAAAGATAGTGAAGTCAATGAGAGTTTTATGGGAGTTTTGCCTGCATCAGGGATAAGGAAGTGGGCCCAAAGGGGAGGCAGGTGGACTTTAAAAAGAAAGAACACGAAAAATTGCTCTCAAGTTAGTAACCATGTAGGTTGATAGCTGCCAGTCTGATAGAATAGTTCTATCTTTATATCATTTTGGGGACCAATAAAAAGAACAGCAGAATGTCAGCATGTGAGCTACAAATGAACACAAAAACTGCCATACAGGGTTAGACCAAAGGTCCATCTAGCCCAGTATCCTGTCTTCCAACAGTGGCCAATGCCGGATGCCCCAGAGGGAATGAACAGAACTGGAAATCATCAAGTGATCCATCCCATCGCCCATTCCCAGCTTCTGGCAAACACAAGCTAGGAACACCCTAACAGCTACTGATGGACCTATCCTCCATTAACTTATCTAGTTCTTTTTTGAACCCTGTTGTAGCTTTGGCCTTCACAACATCCTGTGGCAAGGAGCTTCACAGATTGACTGTGCGTTGTGTGAAGAAATACTTCATTTTATTTGTTTTAAACCTGCTGTCTATTAATTTCATTTGGTGACCCCTAGTTCTTGTGTTATGAGAAGAAGCAAATAGCACTTCCTTGTTTATTTTCTTCATACCAGTCATGATTGTATAGACTCTACCATATTCCCCCCTTAGTTGTCTTTATTCCAACCTGAAAAGTCCAAGTCTTATTAATCTCTGCTCATAGCGAAGCTGTTCCATAACCCTAACCAGTTATTTTAGGGTATCAAAATCTTTCT
Source organism: Eretmochelys imbricata (assembly GCF_965152235.1). Classification (NCBI taxonomy): domain Eukaryota; kingdom Metazoa; phylum Chordata; order Testudines; family Cheloniidae; genus Eretmochelys; species Eretmochelys imbricata. The sequence goes on from NC_135572.1 coordinate 151,512,112, forward strand.
GTGATCATCTTTAAAAATTTTTGAGATCAATTTTTGCCTTGCCAGTAAAAGGTGATTGCAATTTTCTCTCCCTGCAGAAGCAGTGGCAGCTACGCTCCAAAGGGGAGATGTGCCCTGGGGAGAGGGCAGCAGTGTCTGACCAGAGCTTCCAAATGAGTGCACCTCTCTGGCACTTTGGCTATGTTCCTAGGTAACAGCTCCCTGAAGCTGTTCTGGCCAGCTCCAGTCTCCATGGTGAAGTAGGGATTATTAATATCTGATGAGAGTAGGATCCAGAGGCATATCTAAGATCAGGACCCCGCTGTACAAGGCATTGCACACACATATTATAAAAAACATTATCTGCCCCAAAGAGATTACAGACTAAAACAAAGACAGTACGATTACCTCCCTTTTACAGATGGGGACCTGAAGCTCAGAGAGAATGACTGATGTGTCCAATGTCAAATGAGAAGTTAGTTGCAGAGCAGGGAACTGACCTCAGATATCCTGAGTTCCTGTCCTGTGCTTTAACACCACCACCTTCCTTCCTCTCAATTATGGAGGATTAGCTCACATGCTGTACATCTTACCTCAGTGTGTTACACAGCTGTAGCTACACCACTATGAATTTTCTTAATGTCATCAGGGACAAAGAAGTTGTGTTGGGTAAGGAGCACTGTAAAACCACCAGCACTGGATTCTGATGGGAAACAACTGACCCCGTTGTCACCCTTCTTGAGGCAGATTAGAGCTGGTCAGATAATGAGTTTAGAAAAAAACAAAACTATTTGGCTGAAAACAAACCCTCTTCCCCCCCCCCCCAAAAAAAATGTCAAAACTTTCTGCAGGAAGTAGACAGGGAATAACGAATGATGCTTCTGAGTATTTAATCATCCCACTGATTTATATGAACTATCCATCACATATAAAGGGTAAAATTCAATTCAGGGTAAAGGGACTGAGAACCAGGTGAATATCATCCATAATGAATAAGACATTAGTGGGGTTTTAGTTAATGTCTTTGTCTTCCAAATGCCCTGGGTTTTCACTATTATAGAGGCTGCAAACTCAGGTGCACAGGACATTGGTCTAGGATCAGGAAACCTGGGTTCTCTTCCTGTGTCTACTGCTGACCTGCTATTTGACTGTAGGCAAGTTATTTCATCTCTCTTTCACACTGTTTTCCCTCTCACCTTTTGACTGTCTTGATTATTTGGCTAGTAAGCTCTTCAGGACAGGGACTGTTTCTTATTATGTGTATGTACGGCACCTAGCACACTGGGGCCCTCCTCTCATTTGGGGCCTATAGGCCCTTCTGTAACACTAACACTAAATAATAATAATAAATAAATAAAGATTCCTACATCAGATGCAAGACTAGAACAGACTATTTCATACATGCACCTGAGAGCATCCTATTTAGCAAACAGCTATAACAGTGGTGGTTTCCATCTCTTTACAGTTAAAGGGAAGATGGTCACTAGCACTCAAACAAAAGTCATATAAATAAATGTCTGCTCAGCATGATAAATAAAGATTTTTTACTGATTATACATTTACACATTGACACACTGAACCAAATTCTCTTGCCTGAGGTTACACCGGTGTACAAGAGAGGAGAATTCGGCTGTTTATATTTTTTAGAAACAGCCAGACCAAGGCATTGATTTGCAACTACCTTTTACATTTGTTTGGCCCACACTGTGTCTTCATATATACTGCTCTGAGAATCAGAAATGCTACCAAAACCACAAGTGCCTATATACATATAATTCCTACCTGGAGTTAGTCTTCCAAAAATAGACTCCCCTCATGATGGTACCAATAAAATAACAGTTTTAGTTGCTAACTTGTCATCAAGCAAGAAGTGGGGGATGAGATGTGAAAATATGAAATCACACAAATGATGCCCGAGTTTCTTATGCCTGCTGCTCTTGTGTTATATTCTAAGATTGTTAAAGGATTTCTATTATTTATAACAGACATTTTTCCAGTAATATTTTGTTCTATTAATAAAATCAGTAATTAAGGGTTACATTTTCACAGGCACCTAACTGACTTAGAAGACTATGTCTTATTGAATTTCAAGTGTCTAAGGCCCAGATTTGTAAAGATATCTAGACAGCTAACTCCAATTGAAATCAATGAGAATTAGACACCTAAATACCTTAAAAAATCTGGGCCAAAGAGCTTAAATCCCTTTTGAAAATAGGGCTGGGGAACCTAAGTCACTGAGGTGCTTTTGAAAATTTTACCCCAAGTCGCAATTGTTCATATAGTCAAATGTTTATTTGCATCTAATACAATAAATCTCTGTGCTTTGTTGAGACTGCTGGGAGCCCCAGGCCCTTTAAATTGCCCTCTGGGGAAGCTGGGCTGCCCCAGTACGGTGCACTGACTCTTACCGGTATGCGGTACTGGGGCGTATCGGCTTACTTTCACCTCTGATCACACTTGTTAAAAAATACTACCACAGTTGGTCCCCTTTTTGGAAGTCTCAGCAGAGAGGCCATGGCTTGAATGAGCAATAACACTCTCTTCTAGAAGTGGTATTTCCAGGGTTGATGTACATAGGTGAGGAACATGGAAGAAAGTCCCTACTGTAGCTGCTTGTGCTAGACAGTTTCTACAGATAAATAAAATGCCATTCTCCCATACTATCAATCCAGCATCTTTCATAAAGAGTTGGGGGAAAATAGGTAAGATTTTTCCAAAAGAAATTTCAGATCAATCTATCCCATCTCTATATCATCATCTACATAATTCTTCATATTCTCTGTAGGTCAAGATTCATATCAAATTTCCATTAAGCAATACTTGTCATAAACCAAACCCAGAGTGTGTCCGCACAAAAAGCAAGGCTTAGCAAATTTCAGCCCTGAGTCCGAGGTCATCCTTTAAAACTGTGTTCACAGCAAACTTTGCTTGATTTTCATTCAGTTCTGATTTAACCACGTAACTAAAACATTTACGAACCACAAATTTAATCACAAAAAAGACAATATACTCAGTGAGTGAAGCAAACATATAAGCCAAGCCATATGAAACAACCAACAGAAAACCAAATATGTATTTACTGAAGAAATGAATCCACTGGGGTCTGGACCAGTAATATGATATGCATTCACTTTCAAGGTCTAGAAAGTTCAGCAGGCTTAACCTCTCCAGCACTCCGAGTAACTGTTGCAATGGCTGGCAGACTTAGTACTTATAAGACACTTTTCATTCATAGGCCTCTGAAGGTTTTACCAAGGTGTATAAGTATTATCACCCCAATTTTAGAGAGACAGACTTCAATGAGACCCAGGAAAATGAAAGGCAACATTTTCAAAGTTAGATTGATTTTCGATGCCCATCTAAAACACCTTTTGCCCAATTTTCCAAAGGGTTGAGCACCCACTACAACAAAAGAAGTCAATGTGAGTTGCAGGAGCTCAGTACCTCTGAAAAGCAGGCCCCTGCTATCACAAGCTGAACACTCAAAATCTCAGGTCGCTGAACTCAGAAGCCACTTTTGAAAAATTTAGCTTAAATGCCTTGATCAAAATTAGGCAGCAAATCACAGGTGGAACTAATATGCTAGTTAAACCAACCTCTCTTTGTCAGAGACTGTGAGGGAACAGGGCAGAGCAAGAGTGGAGAAGAAGGTGACAAAAAGCGAGTTCATTACCTCAGGAGTTTCACGTCTATCATAAACTACGGCCTGTCTGTGTTAGGTATTTTAATTGGCCAGTTGGGTTTTGTTTTTCTTAAAGGGGATATGACTACTGATTGCATCTCTGGGAAGGAACAGACAGAAAAGGAAGACAATAACTGTAGAACTGATTGAATATTTAATAAAATAAATGAGAATAAAATAATATGCAAATCAATACACCAAAATAAGATAATAGAATAATAAAACACCACCAAATATATGTTAAAGTGAGATAGGACTATAAATAGTTAAAAATTCAAATATTTTTCATCACCACTCTCCCGGTCACTCTTCTATTTTCAGTGTTTTTTCCTAAATGGTTTGACCCATTTTAAAAATTGTCTATTTACATTTGGTTTTAAATTGAAATAAATACTTTGGATAAATACCACAACCTAACCAGTAATCAAAGGGCAAAGGGCCATGAGCTCAGTAACCAAAAATGTACTGGCTAGTTATCATAAATAGGCCAAAACAGGCAACAGAAAGGAAATTGTGTAATAAATAAAACAAGTAAAGCCAAACAAGCCATAGAACTAGAAAAACACATATCAGTCATCCCCCTGACCCCTTTGCTCGTACACTGTATTTCTTTTATCTGTTTTTTGTCAATTTATACTTTAAGCTTTTTGAGGCAGGAACCACAAGGTCTTTATGTATCTGTACAGCACTTTGCATATTTTGGCTGCTACTGCAATGTAAAAGTATAAATATTTTTTTAAAGGACCTGCTACTGTCCAGAAAAACCTCCAGTTTGGTGGGTGTATTGATTCTTATGCACTCTGTATTCTGGGAATCATGCAGACTGTAAGAGATTGTGCAGATAAAAAAATATTTACTTTGATAATCCTACATAGCAGCCCTTGTGTTTTGTCTCATATAGAATTCAGGTCAAGTCTCATTGTTCATCTTGCACCGATGCAGAAGTCCAGTCTTAGAGCAAGATTGCTCTGTACAGTGTAGTAGACCTATTATATGATATTACTATATAACAGTAGCGCCTCGCTACCTTTCTTTGTTAGAAAACTAACACTCATTATCCACACATTTCACTGGCTCCTGTGAAAAGTACTACAGAGAAACCAGACTGTACATTTTCATGGTCTGTATGCACTTGAGGTCTTGTTAAGCAGGGTAAATTCACTGTATTTTCACTCACCAGCATCACACTTAAAGCAGGAGGCAAATTTTCATTCCCACCATGTTTTCAAATAATTTATAAATAGAAAATAATCAACAGGGAAATTAATAATGAGTCCTTTCACCTTTAGATCACAAGTTCAAATGAAGCCATCTCAGTAGTTGCTGAAACACTGTCTGACATCAGTTTTGTGATCAGTATGTAAGAAACTGGTGGCATTACTAAAAGCACCATCACAGCGAGCAGTAATAAGCACCCTTGCTGATGGTCTCAGAAGGGAGGCCGAGAATTAAATGATCAGGGAGACTATACTATCCTCTAACTTCAATGGGGAATGATGGTGGAGATGTTTTTATTGGTGCTGCCTGTGGCCGTGACTGTTGTGTGGCTAGAAGACTTCTGTTTCCGGTTCTCAATCCTGCACTAGCATTCTGATTTCAGTCATGCAAGGTTCTGAGCAGGTCGGCCCTGTCCCAGCAAATCACATGAGCATGTGCTTTACACTATACATGGGAGTAGCCCCAACAAAGTCAACTTTGAAGAGAAAAACAAATCTTGCAAAGCTAACTTTAAACAACAAGCAGCCCCACCGCAAGCTAAAGTAATCATCTCACATGGAATCAAAGAATCAAGTAATTTACACCGGGGGAGGGGGGGAAGAGATTTTCAAAGGTTCCTAAGGGAGTCAGGTGCCCAATTTCAACTGCAATTCAGTGGGGTTTGGGCATCTAACTAATTTAGGCTCCTTTGAAACACTCCCAGCTTAATATTTTTCAGAACTAGCTCTTTTAGATATGTAAATTCTGCATTAAAAAATATCTGGGCAAGACACTCTTAAATACATGTTGTATTATCTGAGAAATACTATGGGATTATATAACTAAGGCCAGAAAATGCAACTCTGAGTTCACTTACAACCAAGAAAATCTACAACCAAAGGCTCTGTCAGAATTGCCCTGCTAATATTTCCCGGACATCCATTTCCAGGCACTCTCAGCCACTATAAGCAAATGTCTGATCATTGATATCAACAGTTACAGACAAACATAGAAAAGAGGCCATCTTTTAAGTAGCCACCACTACCAGAAGCAAAGCTACATGCATATGTGCCCAACAGATAAGAAATGGTAGCAGCACCGGGATAAGCAAAGCCAATAAAGTATTTTAGTGGTTCTGTACTTTTTGACCATTCTGTGCTATACTGTATTTCAAATAGTTATCTTCAAGTAAAATATAGACACAATTTAGTAGCTATGGCATATGCAAAACTGTGTGTACTGTGAACTTACAAAGCAAACAAGAAAAAAACTTTAATTGGAGTCACACAGTCCTTTTGAGGGGAATCTTAATTTAGAAGATCTAGTTCAGAAGAATAATTGTTTCCATTTGTTACATGTCTGGATGATTTTCACATAACTGTTCTTATCATCCATTGGCAAACCCACTGGAAGAAACAAATTACCATACTCTTACAACATATTTGCAGCAAACAATATCAAATACAAATAAGCCGTACTTCTATAGTCAGTTTTCCTACCGAGCTCCAGAAACATTATGCCTGATTCACAGAAGTCTGCCACATTTGTGTTTATTGACTGGATAGACTTTAATAAAAGGGCACAACAGTTCACTCTGAACTGTACACATGCCTATTGTGTTAAGATCCAGTGCAGGAATCATCTTGCCTACTAAAACTGAAGTCCTTCTCAGAGGGTTCTTGTACAGTGTGCTGTTTTGTAAAGTTTAATTATAGCGGCTGCCTCTCATATTGCTAGAGTTATCTGTTGTCAGCATTCCTGTGATAAGCCCACTATGTTTTTACAAATGGTAATACATTAATATTTAAAAAGTTTGTTCTGGGCTAAAATTTTGTGCATCAAATTTTTTCATGGTGATGGGTGGTACTGAATTTTAGGGGTTTTTTTGCCTTTAGTTAGTTTACCAGAAAGCAAATGGCTTCTGAGTTTGCCTGAATTAGCTTTTGTAAGTTGTTTATCAATAGTATAAACAAATATGTACATTTGTGTATACTTAAATTCTGTGGCTACATTACTACCCTTAGAAAAATAACTTCTGTGAGTAGTGACATATCTTTCATCACAACTTTACAGCAAATATGCTATGCAGGGTTGTAGCACAACTGTAAGTCTTGTCAGAGTTGTGGGGGAGGGCTATTCATTGTCTCCCTCCCCTCAGCCATATGGGATTGGGCCAAAAGAAATCTGATGAAGTTCAACAAGGACAAGTGCAGAGTTCTGCACTTAGGAAGGAAGAATCCCATGCACTGTTACAGGTTGGGAACTGACTGGTTAAGCAGCAGAAAAGGGCCTGGGGATTACAGTGGACGAGAAGCTGGATATGAGTCAGCAGAGTGCCCTTGTTGCCAAGAAGACCAACGGCATATTGGGCTGTATTAATAGGAGCATTGCCAGGAATCATAGAATCATAGAATCATAGAATATCAGGGTTGGAAGGGACCCCTGAAGGTCATCTAGTCCAACCCCCTGCTCGAAGCAGGACCAATTCCCAGTTAAATCATCCCAGCTAGGGCTTTGTCAAGCCTGACCTTAAAAACCTCCAAGGAATGAGATTCTACCACCTCCCTAGGTAACGCATTCCAGTGTTTCACCACCCTCTTAGTGAAAAAGTTTTTCCTAATATCCAATCTAAACCTCCCCCACTGCAACTTGAGACCATTACTCCTCGTTCTGTCATCTGCTACCATTGAGAACAGTCTAGAGCCATCCTCTTTGGAACCCCCTTTCAGGTAGTTGAAAGCAGCTATCAAATCCCCCCTCATTCTTCTCTTCTGCAGGCTAAACAATCCCAGCTCCCTCAGCCTCTCCTCATAAGTCATGTGTTCTAGACCCCTAATCATTTTTGTTGCCCTTCGCTGGACTCTCTCCAATTTATCCACATCCTTCTTGTAGTGTGGGGCCCAAAACTGGACACAGTACTCCAGATGAGGCCTCACCAATGTCGAATAGAGGGGAACGATCACGTCCCTCGATCTGCTCGCTATGCCCCTACTTATACATCCCAAAATGCCATTGGCCTTCTTGGCAACAAGGGCACACTGCTGACTCATATCCAGCTTCTCGTCCACTGTCACCCCTAGGTCCTTTTCCGCAGAACTGCTGCCTAGCCATTCGGTCCCTAGTCTGTAGTGGTGCATTGGATTCTTCCATCCTAAGTGCAGGACCCTGCACTTATCCTTATTGAACCTCATCAGATTTCTTTTGGCCCAATCCTCCAATTTGTCTAGGTCCTTCTGTATCCTATCCCTCCCCTCCAGCGTATCTACCACTCCTCCCAGTTTAGTATCGTCCGCAAATTTGCTGAGAGTGCAATCCACACCATCCTCCAGATCATTTATGAAGATATTGAACAAAACCGGCCCCAGGACCGACCCTTGGGGCACTCCACTTGATACCGGCTGCCAACTAGACATGAAGCCATTGATCACTACCCGTTGAGCCCGACAATCTAGCCAGCTTTCTACCCACCTTATAGTGCATTCATCCAGCCCATACTTCCTTAACTTGCTGACAAGAATACTGTGGGAGACCGTGTCAAAAGCTTTGCTAAAGTCAAGAAACAATACATCCACTGCTTTCCCTTCATCCACAGAACCAGTAATCTCATCATAAAAGGCGATTAGATTAGTCAGGCATGACCTTCCCTTGGTGAATCCACGCTGGCTGTTCCTGATCACTTTCCTCTCATGCAAGTGCTTCAGGATTGATTCTTTGAGGACCTGCTCCATGATTTTTCCAGGGACTGAGGTGAGGCTGACTGGCCTGTAGTTCCCTGGATCCTCCTTCTTCCCTTTTTTAAAGATTGGCACTACATTAGCCTTTTTCCAGTCATCTGGGACTTCCCCCGTTCGCCACGAGTTTTCAAAGATAATGGCCAATGGCTCTGCAATCACAGCCGCCAATTCCTTCAGCACTCTCGGATGCAACTCGTCCGGCCCTATGGACTTGTGCACGTCCAGCTTTTCTAAATAGTCCCTAACCACCTCTATCTCCACAGAGGGCTGGCCATCTCTTCCCCATTTTGTGATGCCCAGCACAGCAGTCTGGGAGCTGACCTTGTTAGTGAAAACAGAGGCAAAAAAAGCATTGAGTACATTAGCTTTTTCCACATCCTCTGTCACTAGGTTGCCTCCCTCATTCAGTAAGGGGCCCACACTTTCCTTGGCTTTCTTCTTGTTGACAACATACCTGAAAAAACCCTTCTTGTTACTCTTGACATCTCTTGCTAGCTGCAGCTCCAGGTGCGATTTGGCCCTCCTGATTTCATTCCTACATGCCCGAGCAATATTTTTATACTCTTCCCTGGTCATATGTCCAACCTTCCACTTCTTGTAAGCTTCTTTTTTATGTTTAAGATCCGCTAGGATTTCACCATTAAGCCAAGCTGGTCGCCTGCCATATTTACTATTCTTTCGACTCATTGGGATGGTTTGTCCCTGTAACCTCAACAGGGATTCCTTGAAATACAGCCAGCTCTCCTGGACTCCTTTCCCCTTCAAATTAGTCCCCCAGGGGATCCTGGCCATCCGTTCCCTGAGGGAGTTGAAGTCTGCTTTCCTGAAGTCCAGGGTCCATATCCTGCTGCTTACCTTTCTTCCCTGAGTCAGGATCCTGAACTCAACCAACTCATGGTCACTGCCTCCCAGATTCCCATCCACTTTTGCTTCCCCCACTAATTCTACCCGGTTTGTGAGCAGCAGGTCAAGAAAAGCGCCCCCCCTAGTTGGCTCCTCTAGCACTTGCGCCAGGAAATTGTCCCCTACGCTTTCCAAAAACTTCCTGGATTGTCTATGCACCGCTGTATTGCTCTCCCAGCAGATATCAGGAAAATTAAAGTCACCCATGAGAATCAGGGCATGCGATCTAGTAGCTTCCATGAGCTGCCGGAAGAAAGCCTCATCTACCTCATCCCCCTGGTCCAGTGGTCTATAGCAGACTCCCACCACAACATCACTCTTGTTGCTCACACTTCTAAACTTAATCCAGAGACACTCCGGTTTTTCTACAGTTTCGTACCGGAGCTCTGAGCAGTCATACTGCTCCCTTACATATAGTGCTACTCCCCCACCTTTTCTGCCCTGCCTGTCCTTCCTGAACAGTTTATAACCATCCATGACAGTACTCCAGTCATGTGAGTTATCCCACCAAGTCTCTGTTATTCCAATCACGTCATAGTTCCTTGACATCACCAGGACCTCCAGTTCTCCCTGCTTGTTTCCAAGGCTTTGTGCATTCGTATATAAGCACTTGAGATAACCTGTTGATCGCCCCTCATTCCCAGTATGAGGCAGGAGCCCTCCCCTCACAGACATTCCTGCCTGTGCTTCCTCCCGGTATCCCGCTTTCCCACTTACCTCAGGGCTTTGGTCTCCTTCCCCTGGTGAACCTAGTTTAAAGCCCTCCTCACTAGGTTAGCCAGCCTGCTGGCAAAGATGCTTTTCCCTCTCTTCATAAGATGGAGCCCGTCTCTGCCCAGCACTCCTCCTTCATGGAACACCATCCCATGGTCAAAGAATCCAAAGCCTTCTCTCCGACACTACCTGCATAGCCATTCGTTGACTTCCACGATTTGACGGTCCCTACCCAGGCCTTTTCCTTCCACGGGGAGGATGGACGAGAACACCACTTGCGTCTCCAACTCCTTTATCCTTCTTCCCAGAGCCACGTAGTCCGCAGTGATCCGCTCAAGGTCATTCTTGGCAGTATCATTGGTGCCCACGTGGAGAAGCAGGAAGGGGTAGCGATCCGAGGGCTTGATGAGTCTCGGCAGTCTCTCCGTCACATCGCGAATCTTAGCCCCTGGCAAGCAGCAGACTTCTCGGTTTTCCCGGTCAGGGCGGCAGATAGATGACTCAGTCCCCCGGAGGAGAGAGTCCCCGACCACCACCACCCGCCTTCTCCTCTTGGGAGTGGTGGTCGTGGAACCCCCAACCTCAGGACAGCGCATCTCATGCCTTCCAACCAGCGGAGTCTCCTTCTGCTTTCTCGCCCCAGACATATCATCTGGTCCACTCTCCGCAATGGTACCTGCGGAGAGAACATGAAAGCGGTTAGTTACCTGTGTCTGTGTTACTGGAACCCGGACATTCCGCTTACCTCTTCTGGAGGTCACATGTTGCCAAGCTTCTTCACTGGCCTCTTGGCTCCTCTGTGCAACCTGCTCTATATCTTTAGAGCTTTGTGCCCCTAGAAGCCTATCCTGAGTTTTGTCCAGAAAATCCTCAGTTTCTCGTATGCAGCGCAGGGTCGTTATCTGTTGCTCCAGACCTTCAATCTTCTCTTCCAATATGGAGACCAGCTTGCACTTTGTACAGACAAAGTCGCTTCTGTCCTGTGGAAGAAAGACAAACATGGCACATCCAGTGCAGGTCACAACAGCTGAACCCCCCCCTTCCATATCACCTTCATACTACGAGCTTCCTCAGAGCAGTTTGCAAGACGTAAGCCTCACTGGGCTCACTCCAGGCGAACTCCCAGGCAAACTCCTGCTGTGAGCTGCTCTGCTGTCCCCCGCTGCTCAGCTGGTTCGCCGCCGCTCAGCTGGTTCGCGAAGCTCTGGCTATTTTTAAACAGCCAGGCTTCCCTGACGCAAACAAACAGACACGCTAATGCCCACTCCCTGCAGGCTACCAGCCAATCAGACACTCACTCAGGCTCTCACACTGCCCTCCCAGCAAACACACGCTCGGATACTTCCTCAGCAAGCAAACACACACACACTCGATACTTACCGAGATCGAGGGAAGTGATTATTCCCCTCTACTCGGCACTGGTGAGGCCAACCTGGAGTACTGCATCCAGTTTTGGTCCCCCCACTACAGAAGGGATGTGGACAAATTGGAGTGAGTCCAGCAGAGGGCAATAAAAATTACTAGGGGGCTGGGGCATGATTTAGGAGGAGAGGCTGAGGGAACTGGGCTTATTTAGTCTACAGAAGAGTGTGGGGAGATTTGATAGCAGCCTTCAACTACCTGAAGGGGGGTTCCAAAGAGGATGGAGCTCAGGTGTTCTCAGCGGGGACAGATGACTGAACAAGGAGCAATGGCCTCAAGTTGCAGTGTGGGAGGTCTAGTTTGGATATTAGGAAACACTATTTCACTAGGAGGGTGGTGAAGCACTGGAATGGCTTACCTAGGGAAGTGGTGGAATCTCCTTTCTTAGAGGTTTTTAAGGCCTGGCTTGACAAAGCCCTGGCTGGGATAATTTAGTGGGTGTTGGTCCTGCTTTGAGCAGGGGATTGGACTAGATGATCTCCTTAGGTCTCTTCCAACCCTAATATTCTATGATTCTATGATAATGTAGGATGACAAAGATCAGTGACTAATGGATTGATGAGCGACTAATGCTAATAATGAAAGTGATTTATAATTACATGGCACATATCATCAAGAACAATCCCAAAGTGAGTTGCATACTGTTTTATGAACCAATGAATCAAACCTTCGCTAAATGAAATTACTAGTCAAATTCCCAATGACCTTGGTCGGAGCAGGATTGTGCTGGATATTAAGTGCTCACCATTAAAAAGGTAAATATTAACCAAGCGTTATCACACAGTGGATGTGAAAGGTACTGCAGCTGTTCCATATTCTAAGTACAGGGAAATACTGCTGCAGCTCAGATATACCTGGGTAGTAACAACTTTTTAACCATGACCAGTATTCACACAGATGTGTCTTGCTGCATGCTTTGAAGGTCAGCTATTTGGGACCAAGTTCCTAAATTAGGTACCCTCACAGAGAATATGTGGTCAGGGAAATCAACTTCAGCAGTGTCACACAGTGAGAGAGGCACTTTTTTAGGTTGGATTCCCCCCCAACCCCCGCCTATAAAGGTCAAAAATAACCTCTTAAACTTATTAGACTGGTATCATGTGCTTGCAATGAGATATGCTGCATGACAAATGCAGTGTCCTAGATGCAGCTTCTGAATTGATTTAAGGTGTAGCCTCATATAGCGTGTGCCATTAAGAACATAAGAACAGTCATACTGAGTCAGACCAATTGTCCAGGTAGCCCAGTATCCTGTCTTCCAACAGTGGCCAATGCCAGGTACTTCAGAAGGAATGAATAGAACAGGCAATCTTCGTGTGATCTATCCACTGTCATCTGCTCCCAGCTTCTGGCAATCAAACACTAGGGACACCCAGAGCAAGGGGCTGCATCTGATCATGCTGGCTAATAGCCACTGTTGGACCTATCTTCTATTAACTTAGCTAGGTCTTTGTTGAACCCCATTATGGTTTTGGCCTTCACAATATCCACTGGCAACAAATTCCAAAGGTTCTCTAATTGTTTAATATAGAGGTGACAAAAGGAGTGAATCACAGAAGAGAGCTCCACATCTGAGAAAAAGGAAAAAACCTTCTATCCACACTTTGATGAGAAATAGCTGGATTAGTCACTGATACCCCTTGGTTATTTAAAAGCATTTGGGAATCTAACAAGACCCTCCAAAATGCAAAGTTTTGTAAAAAAAATAATGGTCAGGAAGATACTCTACCACCTGCACTGGAGAGGATTCATAGATTCTAAGACCAGAAGGGATCATTGTGCCATCTAGTCAGACCTCCCATATAACACAGGCCATAGAACTTCCCCAAAATAAAGTAATAATAAAAATAAACTAATAATAAATAATAATAATAATATCTTCATTTAAAAATTGTCAGTGATGGAGAATCCACCATGACTTGGTAAATTGTTCCAATGGTTAGTTACCCTCACTGTCAAAAATGTATGGCTAATTTCCAGTCTGAATTTGCTTAGATTCAACTTTCAACCATTGGATACTGTTATATCTTTCTCTGCTAGATTGAAGAGCCCATTATCAAATATTTGTTCTCCCTGTAGGTACTTATAGACTGATCAGGTCACCCTGTAACCTTCTCTTTGTTAAGTTAGATAGATTGAGCTCTGTGAGTGTAAATACTATAAAGTATGTTTTCCAATCCTTTAATAAATTTCATGGCTCTTCTTTGAACCCTCTCCAATTTATCAACATCCTTGAGACAGTCTTCCAGCAGCAGCTTCACTAGTACCAAATACAGAGGTACTATATCCTCCATCCTCCTATTCAAGACTCCTTTGTTTATGCATCCAAGGATTGTACTAATCCTTTTGGTAACAGTGTTTCACGGGGAGCTCAAATTCACAGAGTTACTGTTTCCCAGGATAGAGGTCCCCATCCTGTAAGTATGGCCTACATTCTTTGTTCATAAATGTATATGTGATGTTGTGCCCCATAATGCTTTATGGAAACATGCTTATAAAAGTAAATATGACATAACTGGAATATATTTTATGCTAGATATGCCATGTAACATATTTCTGTAAAGGTTATGATCTACTGGATATATTCATCCTATTTGTATGCATGTATCATTTTTGTATTTGAAGTTATGAATGTTGGCTATGTACTTGTTTAATTTTAAGTAGCCTCAGTGAAGCAGTTGGTCAGCTTCCTGGGAAAAGACTATTCTCAGTAAGTGCCCAATCAAGATACACTTAAGCTAACAATGAACTTGGAGATGCCAATCCACATCTGAGCTTCCCCAGGAATGTGGCCTGGCTGGTGAGGAACTCAGTCATGCATGGACATGTGACTTGCCCATGTGACTCCAAAACTCCATCTTGGAGCTGGATTCTGCATAGGAGAGAGGAGAGGGTCTCTACCCACAAGAGAAAGTCTATTTAAGCCCCTGGGAGATCCCCTCCATTTTGTCTTCAGCTGGCTCAAAAGGTAGCCTCTCCACCCCTAAAGGATATCTGAAAGAAACTGGCACAAAGGACAGTAACCACAGGGGGGGTGAGTGATTGCTGGACCCAGACTAGAAGGAGGCTTAGTCTGTAAAAGATGCTTACTGGAACATCTCTGAGGGTGAAGTTTCATCTGTAATGACTTTCTTACTGTATTAGGTTTAGACTCTTGTGTTTTATTTTGTTTTGCTTAGTAATTCACTTTGTTCTGTCTGTTATTACTTGGAACCACTTAAATCCTACTTTTTGTATTTAATAAAATCACTTTTTACTTATTAATTAACCCAGGGTATGTATTAATACCTGGGGGGGGGGGCAAAAAGCTGCGCATATCTCTCTATCAATGTTATAAAGGGCGAACAATTTATGAGTTTATTCTGTATAAACTTTATACAAGGTAAAATGGACTTCTAAAGTTGTTTTCAGTTAAGCCTGCAACTTTCAGGGGACGTGGTTCAGACCTGGGTCTGTGTTTGTAGCAGGCTAGCATGTCTGGCTCAAACAAGGCAAGGTTCTGAAGTCCCGAGCTGCCAGGGAAAATGGGCTCAGAGGTAGTCTCAGCACACCAGTTGCCCAAGGGGTTTCTGTGATCCAACCCGTCACAGTATACATCTAGAGTTGGCTGTATTAAAATGCTACTGTTTGCTTGCACTCACCATTCCAAGTGACCCGGATCATTCCGTATCAGTGACCTGCCCTCTTCATTATTTACTACTCCCCCAATTTTTGTATCATCTGAAAACTTTATCAGTGATGATTTTATGTTTTGTTTCAGGTCATTGATAAAAACGTTAAATAACATAGGGCCAAGAACAAACCCCTGTGGGACATTACTGGAAATACACCCACATGCTACAATTGCCGTTTACAATTACTTTTTTTGAGATATATCAGTTAGCCAGTTTTTAATTGATTTAAAGTGTACCTTGTTAATTTTCCATTGTTCTAGTTGCTAAATCAAAATATCATGTGATAACAAGTCAAATGCCTTAGAGAAGTCTAAGTATATTCCATCAACACCATTACCTTTATCAACCAAATTCATAATCTCATAAAAAAAGAGATATCAAGTTAGTCTGACAGGATTTATTTTCCGTAAACCCATGCTGATTTGCATTAATTACATTACCCTCCTTTAGTTCTTTATTAATCAAGTTCCATATCAGCTGCTCCATTATCTTGCCTGGATAGATGTCAGGTTGACAGGCCTATAATTAAGATGGAGATCAGCATACTGGAACATCTAAGCCCACATCTCTTCCCACTCTCCTAATAGTCTCATGTGCAGCTGGAGCTAACAACATAGAACCTAGAGGTCTTAAGTTACATTCACTTCTCTCTCCCCCGCCCCCAAAGGGAAGGTGGAATGGGGGGGGGTGAGAGGAGAAGATAAATAGCCCAAAATATTTTAATAGTTAATTTTCCATTAGAAAGGTGTGAAATGGCTCTCATCAATAGTTTAAAACCAGATAAACGTGCAAAGCCCCATGCCTCAAGAAAAGGGATCAAGTATATCAAATTCATGGAAGAGTCAAACTCAATAGTGGGAAGAATGGGGTGAAAAATCCCCAAACCCAACATTTTATGGAAAAAAAGTCCTTCAAAGTCAGTTTTTGTCATAGAAATATTCTGACGCATGGCTTTTGGTGGCACAAACAATGAAATAGATATCGGGTTAGTGAATGTAGCTACTCTATCACAGCAGCAGCATCTGGCGTTGTTAGGTGCATCCATCCACCATCAAGATGATAAAGAGGGCAGTCCATAAAAAATGGCATGCTCCTTGTTCCTCAGCTATCCTGGATGCACCAGTGATGATACAAAAGGCAGAGTTGATTGTTGAGTCCAACTCAACACAATGGTGACTGAAGCCCCAGTATTCAGCAGATGCAAAAATTAGGCATTGGTACATCCATAACATTGCAATGCTAGTGCATCATGCAAGCCCTCAGAGGAGTGCAACTCTCAACTGGATTTTGATACATGTCTTCTCAATGTGTTGTCAAAAGGACAGTGAACGTTTGAGCTTTATCCCCAGATAAGTAGTGTACAGTTCAAAAACAATTGGCTGATTGTTCAGAAGGACCTACAGCTGTCAAAGAGCTAACAAGCTGGCAAAATGGAAGCAAGATGACACTGTCTTTAGTGCACTTAGTTTAAGTTGCCACTTCAAAAAATAATACTTGGCCAAGGTAAGGTAACAGGCAGGACTCCAGCTCCTCAAAGCTTCTTCTGGTTATTGTGAGGCAGATGTCATCAGCATACACGAACTTAGTTGCTATGATGGGAAGTAGGTCAGTCATATATATATTAAAAAGCATCTGAGCGAGTACAGATCCCTGGGGAAGTCCATTGTTCACATGAAGTGGGAGACTTGAACCATCTCTACACCTGACGATCACTGTTCTGTTAGAGATCATATGCATCATAAAATCTACAAGTTTCTTGTCTGGGACCAAGCAGTATAATTTTAGGGCTAATCCACATTGCCAAACTTTATCATATCTGACTAAAATTCAACTCAAACAGTGCAAACTTTCTGTCCTGCCTCAAAGGTATCCTCAGTAAAAGATATCAGTCTAATCACTCAATCCTCAGCACTATGGACCAGTAAGAATCCTGCCTGATAATGAAGTAACTGTGGGTTGATTAAAAGGCAACAGTTGCTTATGTACCAGTCTCTTGAGCAGCTTAAAAGTGACGCTGGTCAGAGCGTTTGCGTGATAGTTCTTTGGGTCATCCACTGCCTTCCAAGCTTGAGAGGGCCTCTACATGGGACCTTCACCAGACCTTTGGAACTGTTCAGCATTCCAGACAAGAATTGTAGAATCTTTGCAGAAAGTCACAACAGTAGTAGCTCATGTGATGCAGGAACTCCCCAGGGATGTTGTCACGCCTAGGAGCCTTGTAAGGTTTTGAGAAAGAAATTGCTGATTCCTGTTCCTCCGTATTGAACAACTGGGATAAGTTGGAGTCAGCTGAGGGGGTTGACCAAATATTTCTGAGAGCAGATAATACCTTCTGATCATGATCTCTGGAAATGCTGGTTGGCTGCTGGCCATCAGGTGAGCTGCCACAGCATTTGTGGAGACATGTTTGGGACATTCAGGGGTCTCCTCTGCTTGAAGGCAACAAAGAAGGCCACAGATCCTACAGCTTGCATACATGAAGTTGAGAGTTTCAACACATTTATGCCTTTCCTGTCTCCTAACACTAAGATGTTCCATTAACATATTAATGACTTTTTTGTCCCCTCAGGCAAAGCAGACTTTCAGACTTTTTGATAGAGGTTGTCACAGACATCATCCCAATAGGGGATATATGCCCTGTGAAAATTACATGGAATCGACTTTCTAGCTGCACTTAGATCTTGTAAGCCAGGTTCACATTATAAGCCACATGCCATTACACCATGGGCAGGAATGGTGTCTCTAGCCTGCGTCTGCCAGAAGCTGGGAATGGGTGACAGGGGATGGATCACTTGATAATTACCTGTTCTGTTCATTCACCCTGGGGCACCTGGCATTGGCCACTGTTGGAAGACAGGATACTGGGCTAGATGGACCTTTGATCTGACCCAGTATGGCCGTTCTTATGTTCTTAGGACTATAAGGAGTCTGTCTGTTTATTCTCTGAAGTGGTCTCATTTGGCACGCTGGAAGTTCCATCTCTTGCATGTGTTCACTTCAGCCAGTCTGAGCTCTAGCTCTCCTATCACCATTAAAATATGTATGAAGTTTCAAGTATACTCAGACATGGAAAATGAAGCATCTAAAGAGAGGAAAACAAGGTGATGACTCAGTAGCTTGTAATTGAAAGTCCTTGATGGAATGTTTTTCTTGAAGCATTAAAATGTACAGCTAGCTGCTGAAGAATATCACTCGTAAGGGTGGCGATCCCCTCCATGTTCAGCTGTAAGATTGTTAAAGCCAAGTTGTCTGGATTCGTCTCTCCCATCCTGGGTGGTTAACCGACAACACCAACATGAAAGCTCCTGACATGTCTCCCGTCACAGAAAGCATGACTATGACAAACATGCAGCTGTAGTGATGATGTACTCTCACAAAAGCACACACAGAGCATAGTTCTATTTCCATTGAACTCAATGAAGAATTTGCCTTTGACTTCAACAGGAGAAGGTTCATCTTCATAATATGATGCAGTCACACACAAATTTAAAAAGCCAAGAACTGCTTCATAATTACTACTCCACAGTTTTGCAGGTTTCTAGGAAAATGGTCTCTAGAAAGGACAAAATCTTTTGTGTCCTGATGGGATTGCACAAAAGTGATTCCTACCTTCAGAATATATCTTTCATCACTATCAAAGACCTAAATATAAAACAATAATGACTTAAAACCCAGAACACAATGGCTTAAATCCTATAACACCATATAAGAAACTGTTCTTAATTTCCCCTGTGGTTTTCTGTAATCTCTGACATTGCATTTACATTCTGTGTAGCTCTTCGATGTGTGACAGAATCCCAGCACAGCAATATAAAAGTAACATAATTCCGGAGGGTGATATTAGGCTACAAGGGCTCTCAAAGACAATACATTAGCTATTGATAATCTTTATGAATAATTGTATTGCTTTTTTATTACAATGTAGTTGAAACTGCTGTACAAGATGCACTTTTATTATTCTGCGCCCCTTGCACTTTCAAATGAATATTTTTCATATGGTTAAAAAAACCCTTTTCCATGTGCCATTCTAAAGTTGCACTTCTAGTTTAGATCCCTATACAATTAATGTTAACATTTTGATTTCTTGCAGCTGAATCAGTTTGAAAATAAGAAATGTCAAATGTTTTTCTCTTGCATTTATCTTCCTTCTTCTTACTCTCTTTATTATTTGATATTACTTTAATTTTTAAAAGGCCATTTCTTAAATACAAGAATATGTTAGTTAATAATTTAGTGCTCTCTCTAATTTGAATATGTATTATAACTTTCAATAAAATAAAACTAAGTTTGAAAACATTGTCATAAACTGGTCTGAGGGCATAATTTTTTGTAATAAATTTCAAAGATGAACAATTCCAATTTCTTTAAAAAGAAAGCAGATACAAAACGATTCTTTACCTCAGGGTACCTACAATACAGATTAAGTCCTAAAAAGTCAGGTTCTGAACTGATAATTGCTGGTGGCGTAATTCTGACATTGCTTTTTATATTATAGGACAGATCTTCAACTGGTATGAATTGGCACAGAGGTATTGACTTCAAGAAAGTTATATTGTTTGATACCAGCAGAGATCTGGCCTTATGCCTATCAGTGAATAGGGCATCAAGAAGTGGCAGATTGTCCATTCAGGAAGAATAAGCTCATTTAGTTTAGATATCACTTTTGCTCACCTTGATATAACCCTAAATACACAATGGCTCTGTTCCAAACCTTCCAGGTTTGTCCTTCAGCAACACCCACAGTTAGTTAAAAATTCAACACAGGAAAGGCCTTGATGTAGATGAAAGGCCTGATTTTTCCCTGCCCTACATCTAACCCTGGAAGTATCTAAATTTCTTAGGTGCACAGGTGCTAAAACTAGGGGTGCTGGGGGTGCTGCTGCACCCACTGGCTTGAAGTAGTAATAACAAACACCAAATACATAGTTTCTGCCTTCAGCACCCCCACTATAAAAATTGTTCTAGCACCACTGTCTAGGTGCCTGTGTTTCCATCATTGAAGTTCACAAGGCACCTACATTTCAGCAACTAGGCATATGTTCAGTTGTCTAAGTCCTAACTCATCCCTAAACCCAAGCTGCACTCACAAACTAGGCCTTCCCTCACCTGTTTTGTCTTTGGCACCCAATCCAGTGGGCATGCTCTGAGCATGCCTAAACCTGCATAAAATGTGTCAGAGGTGGTGCCCCCATCTTATAACCTTTAGCCCAGTAACTTGAACATTCACCCAGGATGTGGGAAATCTAGGTTCAAATCCTGCTTCTGCCTGATGTGGAGCAAGGATCTGAACTTGGGATCTTCCAATTCCCAGTGACCCGGTTATGGGCTATTCTGATGTGGGGCGAGGATCCCTTCATTTCTCATGTTGAAGCTCTTCATGGCTGTGACTCCAAAGTGAAATCCTTTTGAAGGCTGTGGCTCAGGACCCACCTCTCTCACCAGTATTGCCTATTGGCTTGCTTAGGCAGGTTCACACTCAACATGCTGCCTTTTGTGATCTCATTCTTAGCCACCTATTTCTCCCCATCATTGCATAGGGAGCCCAGCAGCCTAACTCAGGGTTGTGTATTCCAGTAGGTAGCAGGTTGCCTAAAACTTAGGTGCCGCAATGGTTAGCACTGCAGAGCCAAAAGTCCTCATGAAGCCCACCCTATTGATGGGCTCAGTGTCACACAGGAAATCTGTGGCAAAAGGATCCCAGGTATACCAGGTTCTAGGCCAGCAGCCTAACCACAGGATTTCCTTCCTCTATAGATATTATAATACCTGACAGCCCTCACATCTACGAAGACATAACATGTACTTGCCACAGTTTGACTTCATTCTCATAAATACCCTGGTGGGCCAGAACTTCATGTAGTATTAATTAGGATAGAGTTAACAACAGTTCACTGTCTGACCTGAGAACATTTTGGAAGCCAGTGCTTCAAAGGAACATCTTGCACCACAATGGCTTTCCTGGAGTATAGAACTTTCAAGAGCACATACCTACTAATGCTTTCTACAGCTGGCCTATGAATATTTGATGATCTTACATAATGAGTTTTACAAGAAGGCAGCACTAAAGCCTGAGTTAAGGATGGAATGACCTTACAGACCTTTTCTGTAATCCAGAACCATAACACTTTTTACCTGTAAATTTAAAAAGGTTTATTTAGAGGCACTGGTTGGCTCATGGTCAGGGCTGGTACCATCTCACAGTAAATTATTTGACGATTCATGGCCAGGTCTTAGTGTAAATCTCTGTTTTATAAAAGCTAAAAATAACGAGTTGCCCTATTTTAATCAAAGTTCCCTTTATGTTGCAATAAATACTGTTTTTAAATTAGGTTATGACATTTTAACAATAGTCTGCATATATTTTAAATCCCAGTGCCTTCCAGTCCGGTCCCAGAGCATTAGCAGTGCAGAAACAGGGGAATGAAAGAGCTATTGATGCTTCTTCTTCAGTACCACTTTCTTCAGCACCTGCAGCAGTGCTAGGCAGTCACCTCTCAAACTTGCTCTGTAAGCTCCAGGGCTTTCCCCTCAAAACCAGAGAATTCACAGAACCCATGACAATTCCCCTCATTCTCCATGATTAACAACAGCCCTGATCTTGCTGCCCTTGGAATCAATGGCAAAGCTCTCAGTGACTTTAATGGGAGCAGGACCAGGGCCTTGGGGAATTCTTGCTGTTTCAGACTACTATGAAGCCAGGTTTAAAGCTGGGTACTCGCAGATTTCTCAGTGAAATTGGTTCAGCTATTTGATTTCACAGCAACCCTTCTGGGGGCAGGGGGTTAAATTCATGAATATTTAAAATAAAAAAAAACACTCCAATAACACGAGAATCACGGAATCCACAATAGCCTTGACAAAAAGGGCAGCCTTACTGATGAGATTTGCCCTAAGATAGAGAGAGCCAACACAGATCCAAATTCACCTCTGTCACCGGTTGAGTTTGGGCCCATTCAGTACCATCAGACAGCTTCTATGTCTCACATTGTCTGGATTTTGTTGAGTATCTGATGGATATTGAGAAAAATATCACCCTCATTTTCATCCTTGCTGACAATCTCTGAGGAAGCACCCATAGGCAAAAAGCAAAGGTCGGTCAAGGTCATATATGTAGGAAACAGCCAATACTACACATACTGTGGCTTAAGAGAGAACTTCAGTTTCCAACGCAATCTACTGGATGTTTTCATGATCATTCAGTTCACTTAAAAATTAAAGTATTTCTTTAAAGATCATCACAGAAAATAGACACCAGCAAGCCACTTTCTCAACACAGAGGTCATAGAACAAATAGAAATTATGTATGCTGGTTAACTAGCAATCAGTGGAACTAGTGATGAAGGCTTTCTGAGTCATAAGCCATCATTCTTCATTTAAGTGGAGAGAAGACCAGGGGGAAGATAATACTCAGAACTCCAGACCAGTAAAGGTTTGTTACATCACCTCAAATCTAGCTGTCTGAAATATTTTGTAAGCTAAATACTCTGCACAATTGTCTGCAGAAGATAGTGGGAGTCTTTTGATAGACTTCAATAGGCTTTGGATCATGCCCAATGTATGCATGGAATAAGTAATACCTCAGGGGATTTCAACCATGAAAGGATAGGTTTTGAACTACACACAACCTGTGCAATAATCTAAAATCAGGATGTTTTAAAATCAAGCATAAATCTCCACTATGCCATTGCCAAACAAAGCTGGTTGGGGATCCAAAGGTAGGCCTACCCTGCAATCATTTCCTTATGGGTGGCCCTCTCAGCCAATGGGCTGCACAAGTCCACTTGTATGGATTCATTTTCTGGAGTGGGACTTAATCTGAACAGCAGCAGTGCCACTATGACAGTCCCTCCTTTTTATAATGTCCCATTATACAATACAGAGGACACTTGATGAAAGAGTAGTAAATTTAAAATCAATAAAAATAAATATTCCACCTTGTTTCTCAGTGTAAGTCACTGCAGCAAGGTTTCAAGTCAGAAACTTTTTCTGGATTGGAAAAGAAGGCTAGATAGTGTAGTGACCCCCAATGACACCTCCCACTAGGGAAGCTAGGAATATGAGAACGTTAATAAAATCTCATATTTCACAGCTGACGTTTAAGAGGCAGGAAGGCTTTTTCCTGATGTGTACAGCATTTGGCTGGCTTCGTTATGGATTTTTTCACCTCCCTCAGAGGTACACACAAGAAGGATGGGATAGGTTTTAAAAATTCAGCCCACTAGATGCGTTCAGCTACACAGCTCTACCTATTTACTTTATGTCTGACCTGCTGTGCACCCAGGAATTCTAAACCTGAGACTTGCCTCAGTAAGCACAGACCCCTGACTACAGTACAAAGCTGGTTCATGATGCAGCTGTCTACCTGGCCGCTCAAGGCCCGTACATTTTTTTCAACGAGTTGTGAACTAAACCGGGATATAGTCAGCATTATGTTTTCGAAGGTATATAACTTTACAACTATTGGATTACTGTATCGCATGCTTTTCCAAACTGTCTCTAGAGGATGCAGTTTTTCAGAACCAAGAAGGCCTGGCAAACCATTGACTACGAACGTGCACTAATTACCGGATTAGCTGCGGTTTAATGTCTCGTTTATTACAGATATTTATGAACAGGCCAAAAGCTGCTTTACCAAATCATCATGAGTTGGAAAAAATAATCAACACTAGTTCTGTAACTTAATTCTGTTCAATAACTGTACCCCACTTACAGTTCTACTTGAGGGGAAAAGTCTTTAAAATTGTCCCTCCCCTCTGCCCCATTAGATAAAACTATTACAAGAAACCTGCTATATCTTGTAGAGCTATTAAGTTCCAGTGTGAAAAAAATGTCAGTCTAATGTTCCTAGTCTGTTACAGAAATGGAGTAGTGGTATTCCTGGGCCATTAAAAAGCTTAGAACAGTTTAGCAAGGAGTAAATGTGACAGAACATTCTTAGTACATTAACTATTTTAAGGGCCCAGTGTGATTAGCCCACTCTCCAAAGATAGAAAGTAGATTAAGCCCTTTTATTGGTTTAGGGCTGTTATGTGATAACAAACTTGCTTTTTGTTTGGTTGTTTAACTACTTATTTATTTAAAAAGGTTAAACAAGTTTACAAATCCTTGCCAAGTAAATGTCAGAAACAAAACAATCATTACAACAGTTAGCTTTTGTTTAAAAAGACATTATACAGGAATATAGTCCTCAGAACTTTCCATATAACAGGACGCTACCATGCCTTAAAGTGATAGACTCAAGGAGCACAATCTATTTATCTTAACAAACAGAAGGTTAAAGGGTGACATGATTACAGTCTGTAAGTACCTACAGGGAGAAAACAGTATTTAATTATGGGCTCTTCAATCTAGCAGAGAAAGGTGTAACACGCTCCAATGGCTGGAAATTGATGCTACACAAATTCAGAGTTGGAAATGTGATGTGATTCTCCATCACTGGCAATTTTTAAATCAAGATTGGCTGTTTTTCTAAATGATATTCTCTAGGAATTATTTTGGGGAAGTTCTATGGCTTGTGTTATACAGGTCAGCCTAGAATAGATGATCACAATGGTCCTTTCTGATCTTGGAATCTATGAATAATATAGAGTGAGAATCATTACAACAATAACTATAATATGTCATTTCTATACCTCTGCAACCAGAGTAAAGCCCAATAAGTTTGGAGAGCTGTGCTTGTTAGCCCAATTAAAGTTAACACCTAGGGATAGTTTTGAAAATTACCATAATTTTCTACTGGACTAATATGGTTAGCACTGTGGTTGCCAACGCTCCAGGACTGTCCTGGAGTCTCCAGGATTTAATTAAAGATTACATAATGTGATGTAACCTCCAGGAGTACATCCAACCAAAACTGGTAACCTAGTTAGCACTCTCGTTTAGATTGTCTTTATATTACTATAGACAACACTACATTTGCTTTCCTGATTATATTAAAAACCAAGGCAAAAGGCATGTGTAATAAATGGATTTTTACATTATTAATTAATATAGTCTCAATACATAAAGCCTAAAAAAGACCAAAAACCCCCACCAATCTTCTGTTGGCTCACTCATAGCGAGGGAGCATTTTGCTCTACAGACCCAGTGGTTGGCAGTGGTCTTTATGTAGAACTCGAGTGGTTTATTTTTCTTTGCTGGGGGAAGCTGGCTGAGATGTATCATGTCTCCAGGGAAGGAAGAGTCATTCCTTGGTGGCTGCCCAAGGAATAGCATAGGTGGCATCTGCAGAGGCAGCTGGACTTGCTATCCTTGCAGATGGAGTCAAAGTGCTCTGCTGGAACTTAAATGGGATTGAAAGAGTGACAACGCAGGAAGGGAAAAATAATCAAACTGCAAACCAGCATTGGCGCCCTTGTATGATCTGTGGGCTATGATATACTTTGATACAACTCTGGCAGCAAACAACATTGTGGTCCCCGAGATGGGCTGCAGCACAAAGCAACCAGGGTAACTCCAGGCTGGCTGAAGAACATGTTGGGTAGTAAGAAAGGGGTGGGAGGAGAAATCTTTATACATCTGATAATACTTTGTTACTCACATTAGGATGATCAGATGTCCCGATTTTATAGGAACAGTCCCGCTTTTTGGGTCTTTTTCTTATATAGGCTCCTATTACCCCCCCACCCCCGTCCTGATTTTTCACATTTGCTGTCTGGTCACCCTAACTCACATACACAGTATTAAACTGAATGAGAAATTTGGAGCTTGAAAGAAACCCCACGGGGTTTATTGGCGGTGATATTACATTGTGAGGAGCTTACCTTCTTCTAGAGCTTTAATTGGAGATTGTCTTTTGGGATCTGGTGGTCCTAAAACATATAATCCATTTTTTTGTGATTTCAAGGACCTCAATCCTTTGCCTGCTGGGCCTATAATTCCATTCTTTTACATCAGTTTTACACTGCAGTAACTCGGCTAACATAAGCAGAATCACATTGGTGTTTAATCAGTATAATGGAGGGGCAAATCAGGCCATCTCTATGTTACCATGTCTGAAAAATAGAGATTAGGTGTAATTTAAAAATTAAGATTAGCAGTAAATTCAAGATGAAGTATTTTTCTAATAGTGTAGTAAACATATGGACCAGTGGCTCTGTAATGCTGTTGGTGTAAATTTGTTTTGATATATTTGGACACTATTATGGAAAGAAAAGATGGGATTAAGAATCCAGTGACAAAACAGGGAGAGGGAGGAAAGTTAATAAGGCCAAGCAGCATTTTCCATTTCAGACATTCTTAAACATGCTGCGAGCTTGTACAATTCATGCCAAAGCAATCTGAGCATGGCTGTGTTAGGTACAGATGGTTATATGCCAGTAAGTAAGCTGTTTATGGGAAAAGAGAAAAAAAAATAAAAGGAAGTTCTTCTTCACTCAGAGCACAGTCAACCTGTGGAACTCCTTGCCTGAGGAGGTTGTGAAGGCTAGGACTATAACAGGGTTTAAAAGAGAACTGGATAAATTCATGGAGGTTAAGTCCATTAATGGCTATTAGCCAGGATGGGAAAGGAATGGTGTCTCTAACCTCTGTTTGTCAGAGGGTGGAGATGGATGGCAGGAGAGAGATCACTAGATCATTATCTGTTAGGTTCACTCCCTCTCAGGCACCTGGCATTGGCCACTGTCGGTAGACAGGATACTGGGCTGGATGGACCTTTGGTCTGACCCAGTATGGCCATTCTTATGTTCTTATGGGGAAATATTAAATGCAAACTCACACTAAGAACACATTACACAAACTTTTTTAGATGGGAGATGAAATTTAAGAGAAAAGTAGAAATATATTTTCTGGAAGTGGTAACATCTAGAATTTAATCATTATCCAAACAGAGTGTTGATGCAAGTAAATATCCCCTTTCCTAATTCATTGGCCACCACATCAGTCAGAATTTCACCCAAATGAAAGTTTAGAAATTAGAATTTTAATTAGAAATTAGAATAACATCAAACACTGATGTTACACATTTGTCTAACAAATGATTTGCATAAAAATCTTATTGATGATTCGGTATGAACAGACCAAAGAATGACTGTAAGTGACTTCTCTTCACTAGAACCATAAAATCAATTTGTACAAAGAAAAAAAGACCAAATTAATTGGAAGCGCTTTCAAAATAAATAAACAAGTGGGTCAATAAATCCAAACCAGAGTGAATTTGGTTAACTAAATTCTAGTGGATCAATTTTACCAAAGGTGAAAAAAAATATTTCAGATATCCATATCCCCGCCAGAGCTACCTGGTATCTAAATGTTGAACCAAATAGTTAATCTGCATCTTCCAACCAGAATTTATTGTAGAGCTGAACATCACATGCTGTGTACCGAATCTTTATGAGGTGAGAGATTCTAATTAAGATAAATGTTACCCCAAACTGTAATTATGAAAAAGTACATACTGTGGAGGGAAAGTACTTTCACTTCAATCATTAATTTGTCATGGGTTGAGCCTGTCTAATTGGTGTAGTCAACCTCCAGCTTAATTTATTTATTCTTACAACAGCTATTGTTTCAAAAAGGTAATGATTGGTACTAGTGTTTACCGTTTCTTGCAAATGGGTATTTGCCTTAAATTTTGGTTTCTGTCTCACATCCCTCCAATGTATCCAGTTCTGTCTTTAGGCCCTGATCGTGCATTGAGCTCTTTGTGGATGGACTCCTGAGCCCATAAGAAGTCCAACTGATTTTAGTGGAGAGCCATGAAGGCAGATAAATTTTCTCACATGGTGCCCAATTTAAGTCTCACTGGGTGGGATTCACACAGGGGACTTTTAGACGCCCTGCCACGTAGTGGACTTCACAACCCTGTATTCAGCGCCCAGGCTCCCTGTACTATGCAATGGGAAGAGATAGGCATCTAAGAATGAGATTTACAAAAGCCAGTATGCTGAGCCGGGAACTACCTAAACTAGCCAATCAGAAATGCTGAGGAGAGAGGATGTGGCCTAATCCCCATCTCTCAAATGGATTTAGGATCCAACTCCAAGCCAGTGGAAGGTGCCTATCTCCACTTGGGATTCTCCTGGAGTTAGGAGACAGGTTAGTGATTTTGCTTGAAAAAATGAAGAGGAATTTCTCACCCTCCTTTATAACCTTTATCTCCATGCTAAGGGCACTCATCAAGGATGTGGAGACTCAGTTTTAAATCCCTCCTCTGCCTGATGTGAAGCAAGGCAGTCTCCCACCTTTGAGGAGAATGACTCTGTAGCCGAGTGGGTCATTCTCACTCTAGCTATGGATCAATGAATAGCTACGTATTTATGAATAGTGGAACAGCTCCAATAGCAAGGTTCGAAAGAGACCAGGCCTATACATGAATAGTTAGGGCACTCACACAGGAGATGGGAGACCTACATTCTAATCCCTGATCCATACCAAGAAGAGGGGAGATTTGAACCTAGGCCCCCCACATCCTGGAGGAGTGCTCTCGCAAGTGCACTGAAGGTTGGAACGGGAGTGGGGCGGGACTGTTGCCATTATCTTTTGTGTGGGTTTAGGCATTCTCTGAGAATCCCGACCAGATCAGGCCTTGAAGACAAGATGGTGGGGGGAGAACACCTAGTGAGTGAATCCCACTGCGTTTAGGTGGTGCGGAACTGGCAATGTCATGACTCAGGTGGCTGAGCGCATGCCCAGCCACTGACATGTAGGCACTTTGGGGACTCTACAGTTGGAAAATTAGGTGCTTAGGGAGTTTAGGTGCTGGCAGAGTTAGTCAGCAACTGAGCAGCGGTTTTTTGAATGCCCAACCATGCCTAAATGTTGGATTTAGGTGCCAAAAGAGGCGGTTAGATGCCTAAGTCCCACTTGTGGCTCCCTAGGGCTCCTCATCTGCTGGGGGGGTTGTCCACATGGAGCTCATGTCAGGACCAGGGCCTTAACGTGGAGGCTCATAATCAGAGGCAGGCAAAGAGGTGTGGTCTGGAAAATTGGGATGGGAAGGGAACTCCTCAACCTACCCACCTTTCTCACCAAAAAATGAAAATTGAATTCAGAACCATTTTTTGTGGAAGCAAGAGAACAGGAATCCCACAAGCTGTACATTTTGTTAAGGAACAAAAAAAATGCAAGGGCTTCGCTTCCCAGGCCTGCTTGAAATACTTGATTAGGAGCCAGTTTGGGAGACTCTACCCCATTTAATCAGGAACAATTTGCTGCAAGGTAACATAACATACAGGATAACGTCCTTTTTCGCTAAATATTGTATTACAAACCATGACAAAGTAAGGGGGATAAAATGGCAGCGAGGTAACCAGTAGCTATCATGGTATTTACAGTTCTGTCAATTTAGTTCCTTGCTGTGAGTGTGCTCTGGCCTTTGCATATTTACATTCCTTGTGCTTCATACATTGATATGCTTCATGAAGCATAAGTACTGCATCCCATCAATTAACATTACTCTTCCTGGTCTCTAAGATGTAGGTTTCCATTGCCTCTTTGTTTCCCATTTGAATGCAATACATTTTAATTTTACAGTAAATGCCAGTTTCCATTAGCTCAGCTGTCCTCATGACATAATCTGACTTGAAGTTATGCAAATGATTTCTTTCCAGATATCTCTGATTAGCTGAAGAAAACACTCCCTAATTATTTCTGAGATAATCAAGGAGAATTCAAGCTTGATTATGTGTAGTAGATTCTCTTGTCGAATCCAAATTGCAGTATTTCCTGCCGTATGACATTTAAGAAGGCACTTTAAAAAGAGTTGTAGTTGCCATCTTTTCGTCCCCTGCAAAGCTCTTCTACTATTTGCTCACAGCTTCATCAAATCAACCTTTCCTTTTTATATTCACAGCTTTCCAGACATCGTAAGTGGCATGCCAACAGGCTGAGTGCAAACGCTGCCTGTTACTAACAATACAAAGTAGTAAATCCCACTGGTAATGCATAGGTGTCAGAAGGTTTTAAACTATCTTAGAATAATAGAATCATAGTGTTAGAAGGGACCGCAAGGGTCATCTAGTCTAATCCCTTGCCAAGTTAAAGGAGAGGTGGCGCAAAAACAGTACTTATGATTCAAAAGACATTATCAACCAGTAGCAAAGAAACAATTTTAGAGGTTTGTATTCTGTGCTTTATTACTAGGGGAGTTTTGCTGGGCTGCAATACACTAAAACCACCCAAATGACACACTAGTACATCACAATCCATAGTTTTCAAATCACTTTCATTCAAACAGGGATGGGTGGACCTCACAAGGTCCAACATTCAGATTCTATTTGAATAAGCAGCCAAACGTTTGAATGCTTATCCAAAGTTTGTATCAATTATGCATACGTTTTTAGCTGAATCCAAATCAAGTAACCCTCCTTCCACAGTCCCCATACTCATCTTCCCACATGGTGTTTTGGCAGGGGCAGAAGGGCAACGTTGCAATCCTGGGTCTCCATTTCCTTAGAGCTCCCATTTTGAGATCACCACCACCGACTGCCATTTTGTTGCAATAAGAAGAAGGAGGGTATGTGAGGTGGGGGTTATTTACCCCAAAACTTTGAAAAATATAAATATTCCATTCAGGTTTGAGCTTTGGGCAAAGAGTCAAACAAGCAGCACACACTTAGGGATGTCGAAAATACAAATTTGGATCCAAGTTTTGCTATAGTACTTACCTCCACAATGCATGGAGTTTGAAGACTCATATCTCTAATACAAATCAGTTCTCACATTACCATTCACAAAATGCTTTTCCACGCTATATCACACATTTACAAAGTTAGAAGTAAAATATAATAGCAGAAGGGGAGAGAAATTAGGTATGATATAGGTATTTCAGTGGAGAGTTGAAAGGAACTGAAGACCTGATGAGGTAAAGAGATACAGGAAGGCTGTTGCAGATTGTAGTATCAGCAGAAGAGAAAGTTACTGCCCCAACAGTGATGAGAGAGGAAGTCAGTGCAAGACAAATGGGTGAGCAGAGGGGGACAAGAGAGAGATACAGGGCCAAATTCTGCTGTTATTTATGTCAGTGCAAGTCCAGAGCAACTCAACTGAGGTAAATCAAGTTACTTTGGATTGGACATGATGTAAATGTATGTGGAAAAGAAAAAGTAACAAAAAAAGAGCAAGAAAATCAAAATGTTTTTGACCTTCAAAGATTGATTCAAGTTTTGGGTGGAGTTTAAAGTTGGGTTTTATCCATAGTAATTTAGCCATAGTAATTTAACCATCCCTTATCTCAACTATAACAATGTTATTTTACTCCTTACCTTCATCCATTCCATATGCTTTTTCATCTCTGAAGGCTTTCCCCCAGTCCAATTCTATTTGGTGTTTCTCTTTTTTCATACTTTTATTTCCCTATTGTCCTGATGTTTATTTATAACATAGACCTATTACTGCATTCTAACAAGGATGCAGTAGATTTGCAATTCCCCTCAGCACTAGAGCGAGTGCCATATGCAGTCAGGGGAAAACCATAGCAAATTGTCACAGGATAGTGATCTCCTGTTGCTACAAAAATGCCAAGGCCCAAATACTCATTTTATATAATGCATGTTGAAGCAAAGCCAAAAGATTTAATTTCAAAGCAGGAAATATCAATCTTGTGACAAAGTTTTATAACACAATGATTTTAATTCTGTTATTCCAAATGCCTCCTGTTGATGTAGTCATTCTATTGTAGGTTTCAGTGGAATGATATGAAAAAAGAATTTGTCACAGCCAATCAGAGAACAGAGATGCCATTCAACTACTGACCCATATTTGTGCATTTAGAGCTTGATCCTGAGCTCACTGCAGTCAATAGCAAAACTCCCATGGATTGCAGTGGTGCAGGATCAGGCTTTTATTGTTAAGCTATACAATTCCTTGCACTCTGATTGGCTGAGAGAGTCTAGTTTGTATAATAATGGTGTGATTACTGAGAAATCAGAATACACATATTTGCATAATCATCACTGTAGACTAAGAAATAACCACACCATCGTTATGCAAATTAGCCCCCCCCAATCTGACTCCCAAATTAGAACTCCAGCAAGAGGGCATTTTTCATTATCCATCTCTGGTTATTTCCTCATATCTGTGCAGTGACTGTAATGTAAATTTCTCATTTATTCTACTACAAATATGATGACTCCCTCGTTACTTTCCTCAGAATTTCCCATTAACAGATCCAAACCAAACATAACGTCAGTGGCCTATTCCTGAGAGTAAGACTATACAGGGTCAGGCTCACTTTCTTCCTCATCGCCATATCCTGAGTCTCAAAACCTTCTAAACTCTGGCCTCAGGGTTTATTTTCTATAAATTCCTTAACCTTTGGCCTGGAGTTTTTGTAGCCCAGGTTATGTTCACTGCATTGTACACACAGGGAATCCTAAAGTTATTGTTTAAAAGTCAGCCGCTCAGTTACACCAGTGCTAATCTGGAGTCAGCCCATAGACTTTAGTGGAGTTTCTGAAGAGCTGCATCTGCAGCTGTGGTGAGAAACTGGCCCAAAGTAATAACATTCTAATTGGCTTATAAATCAAGCATAGTTTGTGTTTAGGCCAATTAGAGACCCACTTATCCATTAACATTAGTTATTAAAAAGTACACTGTACTCTTAGGAAAATGCTGGTTGCTATGGCTATTTTTGTAATTTTTCAGTGAATAAATGTCAGACGTACATCAATCTGCTTGGCAAGTACATTTTGGAAAAAGAATGCTTTCAAAATGCATTAACTTAGTCTGCTATCTCCCTTCTCTCTCCCTCCTCTCCTGCTGATATTTTTCTCTCCACCCTGTTCCTCTGCTCCTGATCTGCCTCTTTCCTCTGCCCCCTGCTTTTTCTGATGATGAATTAATTTCCTCCTCTGCCTCTCCTTCCTCCTTTCTCTTCAGTTGATCTCTACTACGACTCAGAGTTGGATGGTCTCTGATTTTTTTAAAGTGAACATACAAGCTGCCTTTAAAGGCATCTTTAAAAGTTCTATTTTCTTTTCAAAAGCTTCCAGTTTTGCTTTTCTTTTTCTTATTAGAAATAGAACTTCAAAGCTGGAAACTGTCTACAGTGCCTATGATAAGAACCTGTGACTGGACAGCAGAATTTGAGTTGAGAACGTGGGTTCAGCTGCGGGGTTTCACTTTCAAATATTTCAGTGAGTTTTTTTCTACTTCAGTTGTATTGTTTCATGGTATTGACTTTTAGCATCCAAGCTTTTGATGTGTCTCTCATTCTCATTTAATGCTACTAATGCAATTACTAAATAATAATAGTGCTAACCTTGGCCATTTACCATGATCATCTTGGCATCTTCAGATTAAATCCTAAATAACGAAAGTTACTGCTTAGATTAGTTTTTAATAATCACACTGTGTATTTTAATAATCACATTTAATGATGCATATAACTGTGTCTGCATCAATCCTGTTTGTTATCAGCAATGTTCCTGGCCCGCCATATAGTCGTACTTTACATTTTACTCATATTGCTAATTAGCATTGGACCATTATATGAAACATTAAATTAAATTAATGTAACAGTAAAATTCTTGTTAAATCTAAATGGTTCCTTCTTAGAACTTTGCATAGTAGGAATTGGAGGCATTAATAATTTTCCTTTTCACTTGCCGTTGTAAGAACCTGTGCAGCCTTTCCTGAGATGTTAAATCAGCTGACCGTGGGATATTTTACAGTGGATTCTTGGTCCAATATCACATGAAGGCTTAATGGACAGAAGGATGAATGGAGAGTCAGCTTCTTAATCCTGAATTCACTGACTTATCAGTTTCAGTTCGGGGAGTTGGCACATGCTACAGGCCTGACGCTGGCAGGTACTGAGTAGTCACAATTCCCATTGGCTATGACAGAAGTTAGGATTTTCTCCACACCTCCCAGAGCCAAGCCCTTCAGTTAGTTTTGATTCAGATGCCTTTGCAAACATGGACTGAACATAGAATAAATCTTAAACTCAAACCTGAAACTCAGATAAAACAACCGGGCTATGAATTGGTTTGGGTCAAAATCATAAGAAGCATTTTCTAGGATTTCCATCCAAAATCATGAATGGTCCCAGTTTCAGTCACAACCTGGTTCAAACTCACTCAAAGCCCGGGGGACCCTTTTGGACTGACATTCACAGTCTCTCGCTTAGTACCCTCTGGCTCCAAGATAGGCAAAACTACGCATAGGCTGGATTTCCAATGAAGCCTAAGATTTGTGGCCGCAAGCTGTGGAGCTGCCCATGACTCCTTCAGTCCTTCACTGTAACACTCACATTTCATAAACTCCCCATCAATAGCCTCAAAGAACATGAGTCAATCCAACTCCAGGACACTGTAAATTGCATGTAGACGTTGGGGAGCGGGGAACTGAATGGACTTTGTAAAACTGGGTTTTATATATTGAGGTTTCAGAACAAATTTGGGATACCAGTTGTGATAAATGAAGGGGGGGGTAGCTCCCTTTTATGGATCCAGCCAGCCAGTCAGCTATAAAATCCCTCTTAGTAGCTGTTCTCTACTTGCTTTACCTGTAAAGGGTTAAAAGTCACTTTCTTTTACCTATGTGTCACAGTGAGTGAGCACCTGGCCAAAAGAGCCAATGGGAAGGCTAGAACTTTTTTAATAATGATGAAATCAGATTAAATCAGATCACTTCTACAGAGCTATTTTTAAACTGGATGCAATCAATCAAACAATTTGCAATATACAGCTAAGTGCAAGGCCAAATATTTAGGAATAATGCAGGCCATAGTTAAAGGATGGGACCTTGTATCCTGAAAAGCAGGAACTCTGAAAAGGCCTTAGGAGTCATGGTGTATAAAAACTGGATATGTACTCCCACTACACAGCTGTGGTCAAAAGGACTAGTGCAAACCATGTGTAAACAGGAGAATACTGAGGCGCAGAAGGAATAAGTGCAGTGGGAATAATAACTGGAAATAACACACAATTCTTAAGACTTTAGCCACCTTTCACTCCCTGACAAATGTGAACTGTGACGCTATCAGACCATTACGTTCTTGTTCATTTTGCTTAATTTAATCTGGGAATCACTTGGGAATAAGCACAGCATAACAACCTAAACCAAAGAGAAATGTTATCAAACTATCTGACACATCAGCCTTATTTACATAACTGACAAAGGAGCTTCTACCAATAGCTAGGCTTACTCCACATCTTTGATAGCAACAGCCTTCCTAGCACCAATATCAATATGAAGTTTGCTCACTAATCTATGCACCCTCAATGTTACTTCAGAATCAGAGTTTACAATGGCCTCATGAATAGCTTTCTCCTTTACGGTAAACCAGGGATCCCTGTGCCCCTCTCCAAAGTGGAGTAGCTGAGTATGCATTCTTCTATTAAAGTACACATTCATACACTTTTGCATTACCCTTTGTCAGGATGAGTGAATAGGAGTAGACGTAGGAGCTAGGCCTAGAACCAACTGGTAATAAAGGGCCATATTCTGCTCCCAATTACAGTGGTGTAAATCCAGAGTAACTTCATTGCCCAAGGAGTTTTGCTCTTAAACATCAAGTGGCATGACTGCTATAGGCCCTGATTCAGCAAGAGGTTTAAGCACATCACACTTAAATCACATGAGTTGTCCCACTGAAGCACAATGTGCATGCTTACATTTGAGCACATGTGTAAGTTCACTGTTGAATCGGGGACATGACGAGCAGACGGACATAAGAGGCAGCCAGGATCAAAATGGAAGATTAATTAAATAGCCCAAGGTCTCTTCTATCTCCATATTTCTAGGATTCTAGGTGGTGGTGACAGTATAGAACAGAACATTTTAGTGATCGTTTTAGCCCCAGCCTCTGTTTATAATAAACTTGGCCTAGATGTGACCTTGTGGCTCACATACCAAAATTATCCCTCTCTGCCCTTGATACTGCATCAGCAGCTGGTGTTAAAACACTCTGTTCCAGTCTAAATCATTATTAGCATATGGAATTTTTGTCTCCTCCCCAGCATGAAATAACAGAGTTAAAGATCCTTTTTACTATTAGATTTTAATGCCCTTTCCTGTTCTACAATTCTTACTTGTTATTTTATCTCTACAAGGCTTTCTGTGCCACGATTGTTTTTTTCCCTAATATCTCTGAGTCACCCTTAGTCTCCAACTCAATCTGCTCTGCTCTGATTTTATGACTGGGAGCTGCTCCAGCACCATTATTCATTCCCATGTCTGTCCTCTGTCTCATTCTCAAACTCGGGAACTTTCTGCTGCTTTTGTCTTCTCTCTTCTGATGGTACCTCATTTAATCCAGTTTCTTGTTAAGGCAATTTCTCATTAAATTAACAAAATACCTGGAACTTTTTGCAGTGAAAACATTTAAAATTTTCTTTCCTCTAAAAGTGATATCTAGCTCTCATGCATATGACCTGAGCTTGCTCCCACTAAAAACCAATGGCAAAAATCCCATTGGCTTCCGTGGGAGCTGGATCTGACCCTTAGTGAACAGAGTGATATACTAAGGTAAAATCATTAAAAACTACTTCTTGAAAATAAACGGAAAGAGTTTTTTGGTTTCTTTTAAACAGATTTGCTATCAAATCTTAAAGCCTGGATTAGTTAGTTCTTCTTTATCACAGATCAAGTCTTTGTTACATTAGTGTATACATGCACTAGTGTAACAAGTAACACAGAGAAGTCTGTGTTTGGATCCAGAAATTCAAGCTCCCCCTTTTCTGAAATTCAGAGGAGTTGAGGTCCTGGTTTGGTCACTCTCTAGAGCTATGGATGTTCACATATTCTTAAAAAAATGGCTTATGAAAAATGTGGAGAACCATATAAAATCAGGTGAACACTGAAACAGACTGGAGAGGCTGAAATACCAGGGAAGGAAACACAATAGTGGCATATAAGAACTATATAGGATTTGGCCTTTACCCATACAGTCTATTTCCTCTGAACTGACCACAGACTAAGTCTGCTCTTGTGGTGTATCAAAAAGATGTCCTGACTTGGTTCTCCATCACTCTAGTTCCATGAGGTCAGTATGTTCTTTGGTTCTATTCCCTTCAAATACTTTTATTGCTCTAATGGACTTCCTCCTCTTTCAGTTTTGAGCAGGTTTCTCTTGCCTTGGATCACTCACCTCCTTATATCAAGGGAGTCCTATTCACTAGGCTAAACCTTGTCCTGATTGGCTCATACCATTACTTCCTGTAGTCAGTTTATTTTTGTGTGGTCTACCAAACAGGGCACTAGATTGGGAGCTGTAAGACCTCAGTTCTATTCTTGGTTCAGCCACTGGCTTGCTGCGTGACATTGGGCTAGTCATTTCACCTCTTTGTGCCTCTATTTCACCTACCATCTCTATTGTCTTAGCTCTTGTGTGCAGGGACTGTCTCCTATTCTGCCTAGCACAATGGAGCCTGATCTTGGTTGGAGCCTGGAGATATTATTGTAGCAAATATAAAATAGTAATGTTCCTGATTAATTCTCAGTGGTCAACTGGTCTCTTCTCTATAATGGACTGGAAGGAGTGAGTTATTAAAATTAATTTACCAGTCACCTAAATATACCAATATACTGTGGGATTGCTTGTCACCAAAGGGAATTTATCACCACTGAGGAAGTAAACACAGGTGGAGATTTCTCAACCAAAATGCTCCCTTGCATATGCTTTCAACTTAGGGAGAACAATCTGGTCTGTTAGAAATAGAATGTCCATCATGTCCTAACGTGGTGAAAAAATATTTAAAATAAAGAATAACGTAAGTCAATGCTGCTCCTGTCTAAAATTTACCTATCTACACATCTTAGGGTTTTATACTGCCCCCATCATGGTATTATCTGAGCATCTTCCACATACAAATCAACAGAATTGCTCCCTAGTGGACTTCACTCTGCCATTTCTCTCTTTTTCAGAGTCAAAACTCTGCTTGAGATAGCTTGGTGGGTTTTTTTGTTTTGTTGTATTTGGTTTTTTGTTTGTTTGTTTTTCCTTCGTGGGTGAAGGGACTGTAAAATAATATTGAAATCATCAAGATGCCCAAGTGGAATCACAAGCTTATTTAAGGAGGAAAATATCTTTATTTGTGTTAGCCTTTGAGAATTTACACTCAGTTCAGAAGATGGGCAAATATTCTTCTTCTTTTTTTTTTTGGACCTAATAATTTTAATAGATAAGGCCTCTTTTCTGAATGGTGGCGGTTATATGAAAGGCTTTCCTTGATATGAAATGAACTATGCCTTTGAAACCTGCAGATGGTGTCATATTGTATAGCAGTAAGCTGTTAATATATTAACTGAGTTTGTAGTATATCAGGCAGTATGGCTCATCTTGTATACATATCTGCTTGTTACATTAGTGCTCACAGCTGAGGAACAGACCTTTTCAGCTTGAAAGCTTGTATATCTTTGTAGTTCCAATAAAAGTAATCACATTATCGGCCTTCATGTGGACCCTTAGGGTAAATTATGTAATATTTATGTTGCAATATAACAGCTGAAATTCAGCATAGAATTCGGGGCACCATACTAATATTTAATTAGTATTTGCAGAGCACTTTTCGTTTTTAAAGCTGTGAATAAATATTAGGACTTGAACTACTAAATTAATAAACCTAGATTATGGAAATGATAAAGAGAAATTGGGAACAATGCCACGAAGAGAAACTACAGAGAAAAAACAAAAGCAAAACTGTCAGGCTTCAGGATTTGGCCCTATCAATCTATAGTAGAAAGATCAAGTAGAGAACAAAATCTCTTTTCATTGTCCTCTACCTTCTTCACACTATTGTTACTTTCCTATCCCTCCTTACTAAGGGCTGTCCATCTCCCCTTCCGCTCTGTTCACACAGTAGTTAGGGTGCTGAGCTTTGGGATTTGAAGTTTGAGTCAGGTTCTACTTGATGTGGTTTTTTAAAAAGATTTTTCCTAATCTCAGATTTATATGTACAGGCATGAGCAGTTATTCATAAGAATGGAGGGGGAGGTTTTCAAAGGTACAAAAGGCCGTAGGCACTCAACATTAAAAATCAATGGGAGTTGGATGCCTAACCAGCATTTCCAAAATGCATTTCCAATAAGCATATTATTGGTTTTTACAGTCTATATAATAAAATAAAATTGTATGTTCCTCCACAAAAAACCTCTTTAAGATGAAGTTCAGGTTGCAGGCACATGTCAATGGGTTCAGTGTATATTGCCTTTCAAAAATATTAGAGTCACAAACAACCCTGAAATGTCGAAAATGGAGTTAAGGTTACACTTTTCAGATAAGGCACCCAAAGTACCTTAACTGAGACTGTGGGAAAATATCAGAAAAACAAGCTACCTTAATCCATCCACAGCTGTTTTATCCATGTCTACACAATGTAGAATGCCTTCTCATCTTTATTACATAGAAGATTCAAGGTTCATCATGGGGAGCCCTACTGCTGCAAACCACAGAGGAGCATCAGAGGACCTCAGGAAGTCTGCAACCAGGGAGCAATAGTGAGAAGAGAGACATTTCTCCCAACACTTCCTCTGGACCTCCTCAGGAAGCTTAATGCCATGCAAGCCTTAAGAATGTCATCAGCCCACATTGCAAGCCAAAGATGTTTTTATTCTTTTTACAATAGAAAGACTTTTTAACAATTGAGTTACAATTTAGCATCTATCTCTGCAAGGAAAAGGGCTAAAGGTTTTGTGTGTATTCCTGGCCCCACTGAAATCAATGGAGCATTGCCACTGAATTCAATGGGGACAAGATTTCACCCTTTTTGTTTAATGGAACTTTAGGTCTCCGGCAGTCAAATCATTGTAATATTTTCAGATTGAAAACAAAATAATAACTTCTGCAATTGGACTTTCATCAATACAGTGCTGGTGTTGTATGCTCTGTCTCAAATAGATAGGTCCAATATAATTTTTTTTCCAGATTGTGAGGAAAAATGACAACTTTTTGAGTTCCAATTTACGCCTCTGTATTCAGAGTGTACATAATTCAGAAATTCCTTGTCTAACTTTCATATTTTGTAGCAAATTGTGACGTTGAATCCACACCTTGCCGGTTTTAAGGCTGATCAAAGTTTCTATTTAGATTTTAGAGGGTTGGGGATTGGAAACTCATTGCTCCATGATACAGCTGTCCAAAATAAGACATCATTATGAACTCATGTTTATATTATTTGTATTGCTCATTTGTGCGTAGTGAGAAAAGATTAGGGTCTACAGGAATAACAGGTAGAATAACGTAATGTATCTATCAACTGCTACCTACCTGAAAACACACATTGTTTGTTAATTTATTGTAGCAATGAAAAATTAGGTAGATTATGGATTATTTGGTAAGGAAATGAAGAGAGACTTTAGTGGACTTCATCCCTTCACAGTGATATCGTACAAACATGTTGAACTTTGGGAATCCAACAGCGGATCAGTGTCAATTGGCAAACTCCATTCATTTGACTTGCAACATCTTTGCTTTCACCATGGTCTCTTCTGACTACGCACAAGTCATCATGTGAGTTTGCCATTACAGACAAATATTGACTGAGGACTACATTTGGAAAGCACTAAGCCTAATTCACATATGATCCCAGATAAATTTAAGTGAGGTTTCCAGGGATGAAAGGTTAAAGGACTGCACAGATGTCCCACAGCTAGCCCTTCTCCACTCCCCATCCATAATTCTTTATTCTTTCCACTATTTGACATTTTTTACTCCTGTGGACTAGTTAAACAGAGCCTGAGAGCTTCCTTCACATCTAAACAGATTTGTGTAGTACATCATATTTCATAATCAGGGGCCTTTATTTATGTGTCTCAGGAGTCTTACCAGTTTTTACACACTCCTTACCTTCCAATTTCCTTACCTCTAGGACAGCATGTTGTACACATCAAGCATGGCCAGAGGGATCAACAGCTATTCAAAGTTTATCTTGCTTGCTGACAACAGCATCATAAAAGAAAGAAAGAAAGCAATTTGAACATTTTTTTCACCTACTGGTAGCACACCTCCTAAACAAGCAGGACTCCTGGCTTTTTCTTACATATTGTGTATTATGAGGACAAAGAAACAGTCACTTACAATTTGTATTAGGAGTGCTGAAGTGTTCAGTTCAATTCCCCCGCGCCCCCGCCATAAAAGCTAAAAGTAGTTCAAATATAGGTCAAACTCTACAGAACAAAAGCTTTCAGACCTCCTTGCTGCATATATAACCCACAACTCAGCTGTTAGTTTGTCAGCTGTTCATTTGTTGTCTGCAAACTTATCCATGGTCGTCAGAAAAAAAAATTTTAGCCAGGGAGCTAACATAAGACTGTGCCACTGTTCACACTTTAGTTCCTTCACTTCCTAAATATTTATAGATTGTTGCTCTCTAAATAGAAGGATAAATTTATAGACAGGGTTAATAAAAACCTGGAGCATTACAAAATTTGCATTATTTAAAGATTTATTTTGCACTTACATTTAAATAGTTAGAAGTTCAATCATGTCGTAGCACTTGGATAGGGGTTTAGGATTATATAGGTTTTTTTTATATTTCCTTGTTTATTACTTTTTTACTGCTAAAACAAACAATAATCTGGGTCTGGAGTTTTGTTCCAAAAAATTTGTTTTGCTGGTTATATATCACCCAATGATATATTTTTCATATTTATTGAACACACACAAAATGAAAAAGAAAACATTTATAAAACTCAAAAAATCAAGTCCACCTTTGTTGTAACAATCTCCCTTATTCCCAGTCTCTCTCTCTTTATGCAAAGAGTATTTGAGCAAGTGATCCACCTGAATGTCAGGTGGTATAAAAATCACAGGCTTAAAATTAAGTTGACAATAATAATTATAGGCACAGATGTTGCATTAAATATGAATAAAAGATGCAGACATTCCAAGTCACCCCACAACAATTATTTATAGGTGCCATGAAGAGGTTGGTGTTCAGGATGGTTTTGAATTAGGAGAGGTGTTTGATGACTACCCCACGAAGAGGATCAGTTAAGATCTCCTGACTATAAATAAATGGGAAGAAGAGGATATTTTCCCATCTCTCTCTCTTGCACATGGTAGTTTGATGCACTCAACTTGGGAACACAGTGCAGACAGAGAGAGAGAAAATCTTTTGTTGCCAGCCTGAGAGAAGAGAGCCTTGTGTAATTTATTTTCATTTATTTTATAAAAATACTTTTGTTTCATGGACCAATAATAAAAAAAATGAAATTGACATTTAACATTTAGGCTGTTTTACTGCAGTTTGTCAGGTGATGCAGAGGTGGCCAAATGCCGGATGCGAAGCTGACCCTCTGGTTACGGTGCTTTGTAACAAAGGTTCCTAATAACTGCTCATTTCTTGCTGGTGCTTCCATTTGTATTTTAAGCTAGGTAAGAAGTACTGGGCTTTCCCATGCAGTTCTTTTGGACTCCCCCACTAGACCTCTCACGGCAAAGCAATCAAGCAGAATATATACATAATTGTTTTCACATACTAAACTTTGTATCCAGACTTCTGTACTGCTGAGATCAATAGTTTGGGATCAGCCTATTATGAATATAGGAGGTGAAGTGTAACTGTACAGAATGTACTCTAGGGAGTGATGCACAAAGGATGATTAAACCCCACTTTTGCACTCCCCTGAACCTGCTGTAGTCTTCTATAGGCCAGTCTCCTCGCTCATTGTTACAACAGCCTGAGTGTTACTCTAATCTATACTATATTTTTTAGCCGTGTAGTGTCCCATTGCCTCCCTGCTACCGGAGCCTTTCCCCACCACAGGGAAAGGCTCCAGTAGTGGAGAGGCAGCGGGGAAAAGCAATGGCAGCAGGGAAAGGCTTTGGCGGGTGGGCGTCAGCAGGGAAAGTCTCCAGCATCTCCCTGCAGCCTGAGCCTTTTCCCGTGGCCTCCCCCTGCCACAGCCTTTCACTGCCTATTCTGTTCATTGCCTCTGACATTGACCATAGTCAGAGGACAGGATACTGGGCTGGCTGGACCATTGGTCTGACCCAGGCTGGCCGTTCTTATGCCCCATGTAGCTACACATTGCAGCATGGGCACATCCTGCTTTTCACTGCAGCAGCTAGCTATGCATACCCTGCCCACTGCAGCCAGCGGTGTGTAGTGTTGACATACCTTAAGTGACGGGAGACGCAGAAAGATAAGCCACCTCAATATTTTGAAATGTTTTCTTTTCATTAATATTATATGCCTGCTAGGATATTTTAACCTCTTATTTGTGGCCAGCAGCGTCAATCCCCATCTCAAACCCCTTGTTAATTTTGCTCTTAGGCACACACATTTGCCACTTCAAGTCCTTCAGTGCATGATGAGTACTACTACTCGGCGTGGCGCTTAACACTGGAATCCTTTTAGTCCCCTTGGTCTGGCTATTCCACTGAAAGTCACAGCAGTAAATTTCA
Source organism: Eretmochelys imbricata (assembly GCF_965152235.1). Taxonomy (NCBI): domain Eukaryota; kingdom Metazoa; phylum Chordata; order Testudines; family Cheloniidae; genus Eretmochelys; species Eretmochelys imbricata. The sequence continues at coordinate 151,555,711 of NC_135572.1, forward strand.
TGGCAGCCCATTGTGCACAACATGATGGCACTTAAGGAGAATGTAGAGGTCCACGAAGACAATACCTAAGGCTTTGACTCTGATAGGTCCTTACACAGGTACACAGAAGTTGGGGGAGGGGCAGCGGGGAATTGTGCAAGCAGTCTCTCCACCTTGTGCGCCCCTATCAGAAGTGCAGTCCCTGGACTCTCAGGAATGCAGAGGCTGCTCTCTCTGTGCAGGAAGGGAACACAACCATGGCCCTCCCATCCTCTGTACCTGCTTGCAGAGTGAGACTGGCACAAAGTGGGAGTATGCTGTACCCTCTGACGGGCTATAGCTAGGGTCCTACCCAATTAACAGTCCATTTTGGTCAGTTTCACAGTCATAGGATTGTAAAAATAGTAAATGTCATGATTTCAGCGATTTAAATCTGAAATTTCATGGTGTTGTAACTGTGGGGGTCCTGACCCAAAAGGGCGTCACAAGGTTATTGGAGAGGGATTGCACTATGGCCACCCTTACTCCTGCGCTGCTCCCACCAGCAGCACAGAAGGATAGCATGGCATGGTATGGCATGGCCACCCTTACTGCTGCACGGCTGCCGTCAGAGCTGGGACCTCAGCCAGCAGCCGACACAGCACCTCCATATTGGTGCAAATAACAAAATTCATGTAGTCTGGGTGGGGCCGAGGGGTTTGGAGTGTGGGAGGAGGCTCGGGGTTGGGGCAGAGGGTTAGGGTGCAGGGGTGTGAGGGCTCCAGCTGGGGGTGTGAGCACTGGGGTGGGGCCAGGGATGAGGGGCTCAGGGCTGGGACAGAGGGTTGGGGTGTGTGTGTGGTGGGGTGAGGGCTCCAGCTGAGGGTGCGGGCTCTGGAGTGGGACTGGGGATGAGGAGTTTGGGGTGCAGGAGGGTGCTCCGGGGCTACGGCGGGGAGAGAGCTCCCCCCTGCTCTCTCTCTCCCCACAGCAGCACCTGGTCTTGGGGGAGGGGCAGAGGCACCTCTCCCTGCCATGACAGCTCCAGGGTCGGGGCCACGGGAGAGGTGCCCCTCCTGCGGCCACAACAGGTCTGGGCCAGGGCTGGGTTTGGGCCGCCCTTCCACCGGCCATGGCAGGTAAGAGCTTGGTTCAGTAGTTTGAATTCATAACCATTCATGATACCATTTGGTCAGCATTCCATTCCACAATCTGGATGGCCTATTCAAAAGATTTGGCAATCACCTTTTTAGAAGTGGATACAAAAAGAATAGATAAAGGTACTTGGTTTTTAAGTGTCTGAATGTGACTTTGGGGGATTTAGGGGTAATGTTTCCAAGGTGTTTAAGTGATTTAGGAGCCTAAGCACCATTTTCAGTAGGGATGTAGGCAGTTGGAAGACCAAGACTATGGCTACACTAGACAGCTTACAGTGGTGCTGTAAGATCTCTAATGGAGCCGCTCTAAGATGACGGGAGAGAGCTCTCCCATCAGCTTAATTACTCCGGTCTCTGTGAACAGGGGTAGCTATTTGTTAATAGCAAAAAGAACAAGAGTACGTGTGGCACCTTAGAGACTAACAAATTTATTTGAGTATAAGCTTTTGTGAGCTGAATGCATCCAATGAAGTGAGCTGTAGCTCACGAAAGCTTATGCTCAAATAAATTTGTTTAAGGTGCCACAAGTACACCTTTTCTTTTTAAGCTGTAGTGTAGCCATAGCCTAAGTCTCACTGAAAGATTCCTAAGTGCCTAGTGACTAGATCCCTTTTGAAAATAGTATTTAAATTTCTAAAGTCACTTAGGTGACTCGGAAAATGTTACCCTTCATCTTATTTAACAATGGTCGATGCGATAATGCAAGAGATTGATTTGCTCTAGGTCTTTTCTGAAATGCTTGTGCAATGTGGCTAGCAATGTGGTTAATTGGGGCCTGTTGCAACTGCCATTAATATCTTTCCATTGACTTTAGTGGGAGTTGGATTGAGCACTAAACAAGACTGTCTTGTTCCAGACTACTACCATAGCAAGGGCTTAGATAATTATGCAACTCCATTCACAGTCACATCAACACCAAGGGCAGAGTAACAGTGGTTCAGGTCTTGTTCAGCAAATCATAGAACTGCCTTGCATAGAAACAGACAGGGTAAAATTCAAAGTTTTTCCTTGGAAACCTATCACCAGCAAGCATTGAAACTGATCACAGCAGCTACAGTTGGAAATGATCCTTGAGATAATTGACACCATCTCCCTTTAAAGGAAGATGCCAAATATTTAAAACACTTGTACATCTAATTAGATGAAAGGTGTACTATTTACAGCATGAGCCTAAAGCATTTTAAAAAGTTGTTTGCCATTCTCTTTCAGTTAAGAGATTTGTAAATGTCAAATCCTGTTTGTTGGTGCTAATCCTGTGGTATACTGAAATGCCTGCATTTGATGAAAAAGTGAAATCCACAAGGCACTTACAGAAATGAATTGCCAGTATTGGAAGCACTAAGTGGATTTGATGTGTGATTTTGTTGTTGTTGTTGTTGTTCACACTTTTTTTCTTCCTTACTTTATCTTGTTGCCATAGAAATGAGTTCAAATGCCAAACCTGGTCATTTTCTCTGGTTTAAAGGCCACTTGTTCCATTTAACTCAAGATATTCAGTACGGATTCTGAGAAAACTGAAGGAAAAAAACAATGCATTCTGCTGTTTAATAAAAAGAACCTTAATTTGCAAGGGGCAGTGAATGAGTTGCACTGAAAAGCAGTGGAGAAAAGGTGAATCTGTGTACCAGAAGATTGCCTCACTCTCCCTGTTATTAAGTACAAAATAGAACAGTGGTTTTAAATTGCGGTTAGTCCCGTCTCCTGAAAACCTGACAGTAAGAAGAGGCTGCTGGGTAAGCTATTCTCATAGTTAGAAAAATTAGAGTCTTTAAAGACAAGTGGGGAGAGACCTCTTTTTGCTTTTCATGACAAAGAGACCAAAAAAGGCTGTATGGAGGCATGTTAATGAACTCTTAAGGTACTGAATGAGCTAAATGAGATGCAATGTTCAGGCTGCTCATACTGACCTTCATATGAGACTGTGGCAACTCTAACCCTCTTTGTTAATACCATTAGATGCATGGTGTAACCAGAACACATTTATTTTGTTTAAAGGGTTTAAATGCAATGGATCTTATGCTTGCAAAGTGTGGAGAAATCACTTAGCATCCAGTCCTGTTTGCCTCTTTTTATCTGGACTGATGGGAAGAGGGACTATCGTAATGAGCACACCATCCTGTGTGTCAGGAGTTCTGAGTCCAGAACTACTTAGCACTGACCTACTGTGTGACTTTGGGCAAGGTCCAGGGTCTCTGGGCCTCAGTTCATCCATTTGTCCAATCAGGATAAAAATAACCCCATACAGGTGTTCTGAAGTGTCATTAATGTTTACAATATGCTTTGAGAGGCTCAGATGAATGGTATTATGGAAGTGCAAAAACCCAAGCTCTCCCTGCCAAAAAACCGAAATCAGATCTTTCGCCTCTTCTGCCAAATTGACAGACGGTTGTTTGCTCAACTGCCTGCCTTGCAGTAGAGGGAAAATAAAGACCTGAATGATAACTATCAAAGTCCCTGTGTTGCAAAGCACTGAGGCCATGAGAGTAATTCAGTGCAAGAGTACCAGCACTCAGACTGAGAGAAACAAGAATGTAGCCCTTGGATTTAATGCACCTGAAACTGTGGTGTATGTCATAAAGTACACTGTATTGACATGGGGCATAAGATAATAGGGAACTTGAAGAGAATCACTAAGATACTATTTTCAAGAGAAGTAGAAATTTTGTTAGTTACTCACATGGTGAGCCACTGACACAGTTGAGAAGAGAATCCACATCTCCCAACGCTTACTGCTCTGCACTAATTGCCAGTCAATGCCTTCTCCTAGGGAGTTTATCTTAGACATTTTGGTGAGGCAGCAGTCAAAGCAAGGTTTTGTTGGGATACTGAGCTAAAAGGGGAGCTAAGATGCAGCACTGTTTCTAAAAGTAGATGAAGTTATACATTAAAAGCCAGATATTTGTAAATTCATATTTAAATGTATCTTTCATGCGTGAGGCATTCTGACACTTTACAGGGAGTTCATAGATTCATAGATTAAAATGCTGGAAGGGACCACTGTGATCATCTAGGCTGACCTCCTGTATATCACAGGCCATAAACTTCCTCAAAGTAATTCCTAGAGCAGATCTTTTAGAAAACCATCCAATCTTGATTTAAAAAATTTTCAGTGATTGATAAGCCACCAGGACCCTTGGTAAAATGATTAATTACCAGGGCTGGCCTTACCATGAGGCGAACTGAGGTGGCTGCCTCAGGTGCCATATTTGGGGGGGGGGGCAGCATCACTAGGAACCAGAGTGTAGAAAATTGTGTCTGCTGCTGTTGCATATCTATTCTTTCTGCTCTAGATGCACAGAGATGGTGGAGTGCTGTGCTGGAGGAAGGAGGACACAAGAGACATAACAGGCAGGCAGGAGAAAAGGTGAGAGGGAATAACAAAAAGCAGCAGGAGCTGCAGGGTCAGAGAGGAGGAGGAGCCTCTTATATACCTCTCTAGCACCCCCAGGAACCTGGACTGATTAACACCAGCTTCTCAGGGAGCTTCCTATTTCCTGCTGCTTCCCTGAACCCACTTGAGAACAGGCAGTCAACTGACGTAGTAGGAGCTAGTTAGGCCCTTAAGACACTGATATGTTCCCTCACTCAGGCCCTGCTACCAGCCTGCTTATTTGTCCCCTTCAACTGAGTGTTGAGAGCCACTGTAGCTGGCACAGAACAGCAGTCATGAGTGAAAAAAGAAAACGCCCCTCTGGGGCAGCATTCAGAAACAGAAAGCAAGCAAAGGAAGCTTTTCTATCTAAGCAGGAAGGAGCTCTCCTGAGATACATAGACACAAATGTTCACGGTGAGCCTTCTGGCCCCAGTGAGGATGTGAGTGGTGAGGAGATGCCTGATCTTCGGTTAGTCAGAGTGCAGGTGACCTGGCAGCCACTGCAGCATCCATATCTCCATCTCAAACGGATGTAACCATGCACATTCCTGAAGAAAAGCGTAGATCAGAGAAGAATGTGGTGGAGGCGCAAGAAACAGCTGCTGCTGAGTTTAGTTCCTTAAGTCTAGATGATCCAGGACTGTGGACCCACTTGAGCAGTAGCCTGAGGGACTTCCTTGTGCTGCATGGGCCACAGCAAGTGACAAACTTCATATTCCCCAAAGACAATGAAAATAGACGTTTCCATCCAACACATTACTGGCGTGAAATCCCCAATGGTGACAAAATGGAGAGGCCATGGCCATGTACTCAAAAACCAAGAATGCTGCATATTGTTTTTGTTGCAGACTCTTCCAGTCTAATGTTCCAGCCACATTGGGTTCTACAGGAACAAAGGGCTGGAAAAATCTGGCTAGAAATCAGGCATGCCACGAGAAGGCAGCAAATCACGAGAGAGCATTCCATAGGTGGAAAGATCTTGAGATGAGACTAAGGTTAAAGGCCACCATAGATGTTCAGCATCAAGAGAAGATTGCATCAGAGTCTCTTTACTGGCAAAATGTTCTGAAAACGCTCATTGCCATTGTGAGAATGCTTGCTACCCAAAACCTAGCACTGCGTGGCACTTCAGATACAGACTAACATGGCTACCACTCTGAAATCTGTCACCCAAGAAATGTACACACACCACTACCTTGGAAAAACAATTCAAAATGAGATCATACAATTACTGGCAACAAAAGTCAAGCAGAAGATTGTGGCAGATCTGAAGGCAGCAAGATATTACTCTATTATTCTGGACTGCACACCTGACATCAGCCATACGGAAAAAATGACTTTAATGGTGCGTTTTGTAACAACAACAGAACCTAGTGAAAATGTCCCTGCAAAGGTGACTGTCAGAGAACATTTTCTAGAATTTATTGACATTGATGATACTACAGGAGCTGGTAAGACAAATGTGCTTCTTAAAAAGCTGGAAGATATGGGAATTGCGATAGCTGACATGAGAGGGCAGGGCTACGATAACGGTGCCAACAAGAGAGGAAAGAACAGAGGAGTGCAGACACGGATCCGAGAGTTAAACCCTGGACCTTTATTTGTCCCATGCAGTTCTCATTCATTGAACTTGGTGGTCAGTGATGCAGCATCAGCTTCTAGTGAGGCTGCTGAATTTTTTAATGTAATAAGCATCTATATATTTTTCTCTGCATCAACTCATTGATGGCAGATTTTGAAGCAACATCTGGGAACATCTTCTCTGACACTGAAACCACTGAGTGCCACATGATGGGAAAGTTGAGTGGAGGTGAGAAAGCCTATCAAACACCAAATTGAAAGATAGATGATGCCATAGTTGCCATTATGGAGGATAATGCTATGACAGGAACTGTTCATGGGAGAACAGTGGCAGAGGGAAATGGAATCACCAGAAAAAAACATAACTTCAAATTTCTGTGTGGCTTAGTGTTGTGGCATGACATACTGTTTGAAATAAATGTTGTAAGCAAGAGACTCCGAGGTGTTGACCTTGATGTATCTGGAGCAATGGAACAACTGGACAAAGCAAAGTCATACCTACAGTCTTACCGGTCAGATGAGGGATTCAAAATGTTCTGAAGAGTGCACAGAAGTTGGCAGAGGAACTTCACACTGAAGCTATTTTCCCAGCCATTCAAGAATACAAGAGTCACCAAAGAAGAAGACATTTTGATTACGAGGCACGGGATAATCCCATAAGAGACCCCAAACAACAATTCAAAGTTGAATTCTTCAACCAGGTGCTAGATTGTGCAATACAGTCAGCTGAAGAATGTTTCATGCAGCTCAAGGAACACAGCAGTATATTTGGGATGTTGTAGGATATTCCAAAACTCCTCACTATACTGAAGAAGACCTACACCAGCAATGCAGGGCACTAGAGACAGTGTTGACACATGATGACATGGGCAATATTGATGCGAGTGATTTAGGTGATGAACTGAAAGCCCTTTCAAGATACATTTCAGCAGGATCAACCCCAAAGGCTGTTCTGGAATATATGTGCACAAATAAGATGACCACCCTCTTTCCAAATGCTTTTGTTGCTCTGCACATACTTCCAACACTTCCTGTAACAGTTGCCAGTGGAGAACGCAGCTTCTCCAAGCTGAAGTTAATAAAAACACATCTACGCTCCACAGTGACACAGGAGAGGCTGGTCGGCCTTGCAACCATCTCACTAGAGCATGAGCTGGCCGAGACTGTGGACCTTAAGGAAGCAGTTCAAATCTTTGCAACCAAGAAGGCACGGAAAGCACCACTTTGATTACTCAAACAGATAAAAATGCCAGTGTTTACTACGCAGACAAGAAAAGTTACATTTGCTGTTCAGGCGTTTGAAAGTTAAGTGTCACTTAAATTTTTGAACAAGGCATTTTAAGTTGTTAGTCTCCTTTACTGGGGTAGGTAGCAGAGCAGTACCATGAGAGGAGTAGACCAGGAAGAAGGCAGAATTGAGACCTTTCAAAGTTTTGGCCCAAGTGAGGGGACATGGGGGGCGTCATTTGAGCTCCCTACCTCAGGTGCCAAAATATTGCATGCCGGCCCTGTTAATTACCCTCACTGTTAAAAAAAAACACCCCTTTTTTGCAGTCTGAATTTATCTAGCTGGATACTGCCTGAGATGCCAGTACTACTTGTGTTACTCTTCTTTCAGTAGCACTCAGCAAGAGCTGAGCCTTGAACATGACGTCTTTTTGAATGAGAAATTGGCTACTGAGCAAGGTACACCCAATTTTTTCAAAAGTGCCACGGGAGATGTACGTCACAACAGAAGCTGGTAGATAGACCTCATCTCATCCACAAGAGGCATCTCTTGCCACGTACAGCACTTTAATTGTGCCACTGTTGCACACAGTGTTGATTCGAAGCAATAATCTAACTGGTGTGTTTCATAATTCAGGACTAAATTCTGATCTCAGTTACCCTGATAAAACTCCACTGAAATTGAGAGTGTGACTCCAGAGTAACTAGCAGCTGAATTCAGCCCATGGGCCCAAATGTGGGACAGCAGAGCAACCAATGCTAGACTGCACACAGCTCTGCTCCCGAGGGATGAAGTCCATGAAGTGGCTGCAGAGTAAAGCTGGTTGGGAATTTTTCCACAAAATATTTTTCTCTGCAAAATGCTAATTTGTCAAAACCAGAACCGTTCATGTGGCACGATCAGTGTCAATGAATGTCCTGACTCAAAAAAGTTGGAAAAAAGTTTTGTCATTTTTGAAACAAAGTTGGGTTTTTTTGTTTCAGAATGACTTTTCATTTTGAAATGTAACTTAATTTATACTAAAAAAGGTCAAAATCAAAATGTTTACGTTTCAATTGACCTGAACCAAAATTATAAGGCAGACTACCCCCTGCATGGCCCCTTCAGAACCCTGCTCCCTGGTGTGCAGCAGGTCTACACTGATTGTCCTGTGGCGAAGATTCCGTGCCTGCAGAGGCCGGGCCGGCACTTAATGGTAATATATAAATTCAGGCCTGGCCTCTAACAACATCACAGCTACCACTATTCTCCAGTGTCAGTGGTGGGCATAAACCCAAGCTCTAGTGTGGCATCTGAATTGACAGTGTCCTGGCTCAGGGGTGAGAAAGCTACAAATCGAGCTGGAATGGTAACAGTAGAGTATCATACAAATGCAAAGAGATGGAGGGCCAGCTTTCAAAGTTATCTATTAAACTGACCCTGGAAAAAAAAGAGTGTGAAATATTAAAAGGCGAAGAGGTATTGCTTTCATGTACATAATCCCCCCACAGTTTACACAACCTGTAACTGAAGGAAGATATAGTAACACAGCAGCAAATGAGAACAGTAGGAGAACATTATTTTTAATATACATATCTGTCAGACAAGCTCTAAACTGGTAGCTGTGAAGGCTGAATTGTCTGGCAGTTGGCACAAGAGACTGACTTGTGGGAACATGAGTCTGAGTCCAGTAGCATCATTATAATAGGGGCCTGGCAGGGGAGGTCTGGAAATTGTTAGAGCTATGGGGGGATAAAAAATGAGAAAATCTTTTCATGAAAAGTCACACGAGCAGGGTGGCCTTATATATATATATATATAACTTTAAAAAATGGGAATGCAAGGAACTAATTTCAATGAATCTGAACAACATACAGTCAATCCAAGACTAGTATAAGCATTAATGGCAGGATGTCTTCCAATTTTACTTTATCTTGAGGCATTTACCATGGCTGGCTACAGTACTTATTACTTCACACACTTTGAATGGAACACCTTGCACAGCTGTTCCATAACAGTAATGATGTTATGTACACTAATGCAGAATCAATGAATGGACCAATCAAAGTTAGAAAAAATAGTCTAACACACTATTAATTTGAAGAATGATGTATTCTTTCTGATTTTAAAATAAATAACTCTAAATCTCAGTTCCTTTATTTTCATCTATCAACTTATAAACGTTAAGAGTGCTTAAGCAACAAGTTAGTTGATTGCAATCTATATTTGGTAGATTAAAATTTATATTATTTATTTTGGGAATTAAAATATCCCAAAATTAAATCATCTCTATAAAATGAACTTTGAAATTATGACAGATTCTGCAGAAGCTAAATGGATAGAGACTTCTCTATATATTCTGTCTCGGTTAGAACGACTGCCTATTAAGTGTATATTCTCCGGAGGTTGTCCTTGTTACAAATGTTCCTAATTCATATTCTAAGAGCCCTTTTATGTTTTGTCTGGGAGAAGGATCACAATTCATTTGTGACGGGAAAAGACCATGAGTTAGAAAACAGTTATTGATTAACACCATTGAAAACTCATTGAAAACTTATTTTGCTGCTCAGTTTAATGAAATAAACTGAATTCATGCATTTGGACTGAAACTGAAATCAACACTCTAATTCTTCTTAGACTAACTAATGTCCCCTTTTTAAATCACAGCCTTTTTTGCCCCAAAGAAAATTCAAATTCTCACTGCATTGGAAATCTTCAAGAAAGCTGCTAAAACAAATAAACTTAAAACTTACTCATCTTTGCTTTCCATCTAGACAATCCTGAAATTTTGCCTACTTAGAAAATAAGTCACGTGACTGACACCTGGAATCTATGGGGAATTATCACCTTGTGACATTTAGTGGCAGGTATACAATCATTTCTATAGAGCACTGAAGGTAAATTCAATTCAAGCATTTATTTTATTATACCAAAAAACGTATTGAAGTGAAACTGAACAAATTCTTATTTCTATCTTTATCTCCAAAACTCTTAACTCATGTTTCTATACCAGCCTACTAAATTTAAGTGATAACATACCAAGTCAACACTGAACAGAATGGAGCGAGTATTAGACAAAGCCTGGATGATCATGTTTACATATACCTTTTTATTCCCTCTTTATTTCTACACCCCATACGGAAACCCAACATAAAAATTGCCTGTCAAGCACACGTTCCACCAAGAGGGCCACATCAAAAGGGACAAGTGGAGTTAGACTTTTTTAGTGCAACTCTCGGGGAACATGAGAGTTTACTCAGGAGTGGGGGTTGTGAGCAAGGATTACATACTAATGGATTGAAATTTGTAACCTTCCAGAGCCAATGGCATTCCCCTTTTGAGAGAAAGTCCCAGATGACCTTTAGAGATAGCATACTTGTTGGCCCAGATATGATTAGGTATAAACCAAATTTCAGAACCTGATCCAACTATCACTCAAGCAAAGTAAAGACGTGCATTGATAAGAAATGGAGCTGGATCAAGCCCTTACTCAGTTTCTACTGGCATCCTTATTAGTCCTGGTAGCTAAACAGACCACTGCAAATCTGGGTTGCTAGTTCCATAAAATATGGCTTTGTCCCTGTAAAGTGGTTGACTCACTGCTAGTACCTCCTTGTGAAGCAGAAGCTCTCTTCTTGTCAGGTACTTCCTGCCAATGATTGCACCAACTGTGCAGTGGCCTGCCTGGTTTGAACTGGCCCTTGGTATGAGAGCAGCCAGTTGGGGATCACTAGGGTGCAGCATGCCCATTCCTGTAGGCATGCCCCAATGCCCCATCTGTAATCGGCAGGTGGAGTGGGAGAAGGTGGCTTAAAGCTGGTTAGGACAACTTTTTTAACTCTTTGTGTATCACAGGCAAGTATCTGGTCCTACGAGCAAATGAGAGCCCCCAACGTGAGGAATCTGCCAACAGCACATCTCAAAATATGACTGACTGATTGTGAGATAAAACCATACCGAGAATGCTGAAATCTGCTTATGTGCTTGCAAACTCAGCAGACCCCAGGTTCAAGGCTTCACAATTTCCACATGACCTGGGAGAAGACAAACACTGTGAAACAACAGCTAGGGAACTTCCAGCTTTCAGCATCTTCTGATCAACTAAAACAGCAGTATCTGCTGCTCAGCCAGCACCAGCCCAAGCAGAAGCTGCTGCTTCAACTTTCACATCCTTTTTCCGATTGTCATTTCCTAGCCAACGCTGCAGCAGCAGTTCTGTGCCTCGAGATTTCACAAACAAATTTAGGAAAGCTGTAGCACAAGGAGGGCTGATAAAAAGACACTGATCTTTATTTCCTGGCCCAAACACATGATATGATACATGGTTACAAAAGGCGCTTCTCACATGATAGTGAGTAGTATCTACTTCCTTTTTTCTTGAAAAGTAAAGTGCAAATAAAATATATCAACTAAAACCAGCTATCACTCCCTAATATAGAGAATTACTAACAACACAGAAGTAGAAACATCTAGGAGAGAGACCAGGGTATTGGACATCTGTCAATAACCAGCATCTCTGAACCGTAGTGTCTTTCTCATCTCAGAGCCACTAATCATTCTCAAAACAGATCTTTCCGCTGCTTGTTCTCAGAACAGTTCCTATTTGACCACTGAGGTGAATGCCCTATCTGGAACCTTGCTTTCTGCTCCTGGTATTTTTCATTGTGAATGACTGGTTGTGTCACTGCTACTTCTCTCAGCACAGAAGCACTGCCAGCAGTGTCATGATTTTTAGCATTTTTCTTAAAGCCCCCACGGCCGAACCATGATCCTGCACGAAAATCTCACCTTTCATTGGAAAAAAATAAGTTGCTAGCCCGCATTGTTAAAGGGAAAAGCTTTAAAACATAAATTAAGTGTACCCCACAGGTTCAAACACAACAATTATTATTAAAATCTTATGATTTGGGGGCGGGGGGGAGGGCGAACTCAGGAGTTTTGAATATTTGAGGTTGGCTATACTGCATCAGTAGCATTCTGGAAGTCCTGAAGAAACAGCCAGCCAGTGTCCTCCCTGGTTTTGTTTAGGTGTTTTATCTTCCTCCTGTGGTACTGACCCAAATGGGTATGGGTATATGAATATTCTGTGAATGACACCAATGTTTCGTTATCAGGTTGCCAGACAGTTTCTGTCTGAATGCTAACATTCTCTCCCATTTGTAACAGGGATAATTATTTTGGCTTTCTTGCATCTCCTGGCACTGGAGTTTGAGGCATTCTGGGGTCAGGACTGTTAAGAATGATGTGGAACAGGTTCTAACTTCATATCCACTCTAGAATGTCTAAGAACATTTCTCCATCGGTATCGGCCAGAAGAGTCTCCCAATCCTTGTGAGCCTGGCAGATGAATTTTGGGTATATGGAGCACCAGCTAGGTAGATGCCCTTCAGCCAATCATCAGAGCTAGACACCAGGAGACTGATTTGAAATGAAGGGTATTCTTTAAACACAGTCTTTTTTATTTTTTTACACCTACCAAGAAGTCAAGTCCCCTCCTCAAAAATTTTTTTTTTCTTATTGGGAAAAAATGTTAGAAATGTGTTCCCTGTCTTAACTGTGTAATGAACTAGCCCTTACTAGAGAAAGAACAGAAAAATAAATTACCGTCAGCAAACTAAGAAACTTGACTATAAGGAATTCTAATTTCTTGTTTTGGCAGCTGAAAAGAAGTGAGAATGGATGCGGAGTACACATGTTCTTCTATGGCTTTGCTGGAAACGTTCCACAGCAGCACAAAGGGTGCGCGGAGCCTGGTGACTTCATCTTTCTGTTGTGTTCCAAGCTTCAGTGCAGTGCTGAAGCACATCATGGGGTGGAGAACTGTGCTGATGATACTTGAAAGAGTACGTATGCCTGACTACTCACCTTGTTGCATATGTTGCCCTCCTCCGCTTTTTCCTTAGTAGTATCACTGACACATTGTAGGGTCAATGGCCCCATCAGGTGACGCTCAAAATTATGTCAAGGGACTTTACTATATCTTGATTTAGCAAGAGTCTTTGTATTAATCATACCTCCTGAAGACCTTTTGACTGGTTACTGTCTGCTGGAAGTGCATATTATTGTTAATATTCTATACACTTTTATTGTAGACTTTGGTACCCTTACGGGTGTGAATGTGCATTAATCACTAAGTTCTATATTCTTGGATATTATGGATTGTGGATAGTTAATAGGGAACAGGTAGTAACTGCACCGTAAATATCATAAAGATGTGCCTTGTATTTTTAATACCATAAATGACCCAAACTTCTGTACAATTATGGCCATTTGCAATCAGAAAAGGAGAATCCAACATAGTACATTTCCACAAGCAAAACAAAGAACTGGAGCAGAACAGATTAGTTATGAATTAATGAAATAAACTCTGCACTTACATTACTATGGCTTCAACCCAAATCAAGAGCCTGATTCTTCTATTACCTCACTAGGGCAAGCCAAGATCAACTACATGGAAGTTGGTAGAGTTACACTGGCCTGAAAACTGGCTAAGTGAGAAGAGAATCAGGCCTTAAGTGTTTATGCAAATGTTACTGTACAGTTACTGTACAAACACCTTAAAAGCATTGACTGGGCAGACTGACTAGCCGGTGTCAGTGTAATAAGGATTTTCTAATATGCAAGCAGAAGGGACATTGGGGAAATGCTGATATGGGAAACACTGCAGCAGGTTTAGACTGGTTCTGTAGAAACCAATGCCAAATGCTTGGGGTGGATTTTCCTTTTCCATCCTTTTCTAAAACAATATTAAATTGGTGGATTACCAACGAAATCTCAGTCAGTCATATGCACAAGGAAAACAGAAGGAAAACAACATTAATTAAGGTTATACTAAACGGCATGATATTGATATATTGATGCACTTTATTTACTTCTAGGCGTAATAAATCTACACAATGGAGCTCAGCAGAAATTAAGATACCTATAGAAACACACTGGGTTTGGGAAAATAAACATATCACCTGATTACCCCTAGGCGCCCTCCCCCCCCCCTTATGTTTCTTTTTATTTACTTAGGGCAAAAACTGGATTTTCACTAGATATTGTGACTTGTTATCTTTCATGATAGGCACTCATGAAACTAAAATTCTGGATCAGAAAGACATCCTCAAGATTTATGAACGGTCATATCTGTAATTCAAATGCAAACTTTGTGCCTTTGATCTGGGAATGGATCACATGCTGAAGAGATGCCTATTGGCCAGCTGTTGTGATGCTCGCTGAGGGAACGAAAATAGCATGGGCCTAAATTTTCAAACTTGGGGGCCTGAAGTTAAGCTCTTAAATCCATGTTTAGATATTTAATTAGATTCAGAAGCCCAAGTGTGAGAGCTCTGGTTTGGCCTTTATTGCCAAAAATGTTAATAAGAGCATGCGGCAAAGTGACTCAGCATCCAGTGTATTGCCTTGTGGTTAGGTGAGGCATTGCAGGGCTATTTCTCTGTAGCCCTGCAGACCAGATCCACTAGTGGTCCCCTTTTCCCTTGTGACTTCAGCCAGGTCACCTTTTGCTCTCACCCCTTGCAGGGTAAACCAGGGTCTTCACCCAGTAGTCCCATGATCTCATACCAGGTCAATGGCCTAAGTCCAGGCCCAATAATTTATCTGGCCCCTTGTGTCTGGGGTTTTCCTGGAGATGCTGTAGGGGAACTCAGACCCTCTACCCTGGGTTCCAGCCAAGGGACCCTTGTAGGAGTGGTTAAGGTCTGCCTTGTCAGACCTCTTGCTTCTTTCCTGAGCTACTTCCGATGTCAGCACACCTTCTTCTCAAGGGGCTTGTACTGTCAGTGGGGGTCAAATATCTAGTCCCAGGTCATAAGGCTATCAAGGATATGAAACTAAAGTAACAGAAATTAAGAGCAACACCAGTTTCCTTGTCCTATCAGGATCCTCCAGTCATCTATCCTACTGCTCTGTGCTCACAGACAACCAAAGATAGTTTGTCTCTCTGCTGTGCTTCTTTCTGGGAGCTGAGGATGAGAGTTCTGTCTGCTGCCTCAGGCTGGGCCCTTCTGAACTGAGCTTCCCCCTTTCTAAGGTGCCTCCTCCAAGATTAGCATGCCTCACAAGTGCAGTGGGGGGGGGGGGGGGCTGGCTGAACTATCTTGTTTGGTGTGGAGTTTGTACAGCCCATCCCAGAGCACAATTTGATAGATGAAAAATCACCGGAGTATTTGAAAAGAAATACCTGATTTCACTACTATACCAGACTGCATGGTACAGGTCCACTGATGTTTTCCCTAGAGATGGGTTAAAACTACAAACTTGAATCCAAACCCCTTTGAATTTCAAGAATTTCAAATTGAGAGCCTCAGATCTGGACCTCTAGCCATGTCTGGTTTGGTTTCTGTGTCAAATTCAAAATCAGACAGACACTATTTTCCTCTTTTGCGATGTGGCTGAAAGCCAGTGAGATCTTTCATATAGCAGAAATTGTGAAGATCTCATGAGATTCCCACCAACTGCATGAAACATTTCATGAGAACACCTTGGGACATTTTACTGCCATTAAATCCAAATGACTACCATAGCTCTGATTTAGCCTGTACGGCAAACCCCAGCCCAAACCTAATCCAGATTCAGACACCGTTTCCTTGACCTATGTCTAGTTTTGGTCTACTTTTTGATACTGAACAAAGCTGGCAGGTCGAAATGTCAGTGGAGCAGCACCACACAGTTCTACTGGGTATAAAAGAGGTAACAGATGTATTCATGGAAGTTATCATGATACCATTTGCATGCACTGTTATCATAAATGACTATGGATGCTTAGACATACCTGCTATGATCCCGGTGCTGGTTTCACAGGCATCAGATAAATGCACTAAGAAAACAGGGGCACAATACCATGATATTAGGTGCTAGCACTAGAATTACTGTGCTCCTGCCCCTCCACGTTATGGCTGCAGGGTTTATATATTCTGCTCTTCCTATGGAGATAATTAGACTGGCATTACTCACTGACTTAGGGAGTCCAAATTCAATTCTGCTTGGAGAAAATATATATATATATATATATATACACACACACACACACAATTCCCTGCTTATTTTGCTTTGAAACGTGGGTGACTTGAAGAAAAAGTATCTACTCTCTTCTTGAGTTTTGAAATATTCCTTAGTAAAAATAAATGAGGGCCAGATCCTTAGCAGTAAATTGAAGTAGCTCCACTGAAATCAAGCCACTGCCTATATTTTCATGTGCTGTAACTATAAATCAGGAATATTTCATCTCTGAGACTAAATCCTGGTCCCATCAACTTCAGTGAGTCCTGGATTTGACCTTTGCTCTGCAATCTGTATTGGTTTTGAATATGTTTGGAGGTGAAGATTCAAATGTTGGTGTTGAAGTATGAAGTCCTAAATGGTGTGAATTCTAACTACATTAGAAACCCCTTTTCTCGACATCCATTGTGATGACTTGGGATTCTGGCCTAACACTCCCCATAGAAGGGTCTTTGGCTTTGCCACCCTTTTCATCCTTTGCCCAACATGTACTTGTTGGTCTTCAGGACATGCTGCAACACCAAGTTATTTTCCCATGCTTTCCCAGTATGGGTTGAGTGAGTTGAGGGAAACAAATTTCTTGTTGATGGGATGGGAAAAGGTTTTGTGTGGCTTTTTATCTAGTTGAACTATTTGTGTGTGTTGGTAAAAAAAAAATGGTATGAGCCTAGATGTGTTTGACAAATCAAAATAAATTGGCCCACATGAGGAAGCTCTGAGTTGGAGAAATAAATGTCTCTTGCTTAGTTCAACCATTTAAAATGGTCAATATATTTCTAACATAACTGTCTATATACAATAGCTGTCCCATCTTTATATGGCTGAATTCTACTACTCTGGCTTCTTAAAACAAAAATCTGTAAAACATTTTTTACTATATATCACAGATGAATCTGAGCTGTAAAGTTTGGACCTTGATCTGGATGCTAACTTTTCCAATGCTCAAAGGCGCTCAGGTCTGGGGTTTTGGAACTGAGCACATTTCTGATATATTTCTATTGTATTTATGGTACAATTTGGGAGATACGTAATGGTGAGTCCATCACATCATCCTCTCTGATTTGCACTGATTGTGCACCTATTGAACAGTACTTAAATGGTAAGCAAGTTAGCAAACACAATTGATAAAACCCAAAGATTATGTATCACAAAAAATTATTATTTTGATAGTATTTTTACATGAATACCTTTGAAAAAAGGCAAACACTTTCTACCTGTATGAACCCCACACCCGTAGTATCTGAGTACCTCACAAACATTAATGAATTTATCTTCAGAACAACTTTGTGAGGTAGGGAAGCATCATAATTATTCCCATTTACATATAGACAGGGAAATAAAGTGACTTGCCCAGTGTCATACAGGAAGTTTGTGGCTGAGCTGGGAATTGAACCCAATCCAATCCCTTAACCACAAGACTATCCTACTTTATCTACAAAGCTCCAGTCTTAGGTTAATATTCACTGGGATTTGCTTTACAGGAACTATTATCCTATGATGTAGAACCTTACTAATTCACACATTTCCAAATTGTGTGCAACATAATCTGCATACAAAAATATACAGTGATCCCCTTTTCAGCAAAGATTTTGCAGCTGACTACAGTAGAGAGATTTCACATTACTTTACTCCTTTTACAAGATGTCCTACAGTACTGTATATTTACCAATGTGCTGTGAATTATCATGCATAATTAAAACTAAGCTAGTCAAAGAAATTAAAAGCACATTCTGTGATGCATTATCCTGGCTTTTTAAAACTGGCTTTTTTAAAACTGGCTTTTTAAAACTGTGTTTGCTTATTTACTTCTTCATTTGTAAACTTCAGTAATAAGTCTCCCATTATTAGTATAAATTAGTGAGATTCTGCTAATTATTGACCACCAGATGTCTCCCATATTGTTCCTTATGTAACAGTAAAATACTGGAAATTGTATTAATAAATTAATAATAATAATAATAATAAATTAATAAAAACCAATGAAAAGAAACAAAACCATTCAAACAAAGTGTGTTCGCCAATTCATGCCAAAATCTACAGTACATGCTTTGACAATGTCACAAAAATCAGACCCAATTTACTGTGCGGTCTGGTACTGGAACAACAAAAAGAGTTGGGTGAACTTTACTACATTTTGTCTACACTGCACATTTTTCCCATAAAAGGGCATCTATTCGAGTATTTTTCTATGAGTTGTTGGCTTGTTTAGGTCTCTACAAAAATACCAAGTGGCACAGTTCAGGACAACGGTACCTATATTTCCCCTCAGTGACTCAGTGAGGACACCCACTCGCAGGCTTCCCGCTCCCCAGGAGCCCGTGCCCTGCGCCAGCAGCTCTTCTGGTGTGGCGTTACCGCCCCCAACCCCGACAACTGGGGTGGGTACCGGGCTCACCGGCAGCTGTCCCTGGTTGCGCTAGTGTGTGCAAATGGTGCACATACCCCCAGACTGGAGACACAGACAGCTGTGTGGAAGGGACGGGGGGCAGACTGGGGGCGGTACAGCCACACTGGAGGAGCTGCCGGGGTGGGGCGCTGGCTCCTGGGAGCAGCGGCCCCGTGTTCTGCTCCTTTCACCGCTGCGGTTCCCGGGAGAGCCCTGCGGTTCAGCGGATACTGATTTATATATGTGGATATCCGCATCCGTGGATATAAATTTGCATGCATGCAGGGCTCTAACCAGGGTATCTCCAGGCTGCACAGTCCCCTGACTATAATGTGATTTCACGGAAAGAAATTCTACCTAAGCAGGCCTGCTTGCTTTCTCCTTAGAGACAATTAATAGTGTGACTGCCCAGTTATAGTTACCACACAGCTCTTTTCATGCAAGTGTATTTTATCCTTAAGGTTAAAGCAGTACAGAAAAAAACATTAAAAACAGTAATAGGACCTACACACAGTCTAATGAGTTTACCAGAGATCACCCTACCCCGGCGCTTGGGCAGGAGCAGTCCTTCAACACCCCACCCAAGGGGTTTCCTTGTGGTTTCAAGTTAGTCACAGCTTCAGCTCAGAGCAAGCACAGAGTCTTATGTTGTCTCAGTAGGCCCAGCCTTTCCAAACATTTCTTGAGGATTGGGGCCCTCTGCAGGCAGGGCTGGATTAACTCTCCTGTGGGCCCGGGGCTGTTAGATTTTGTGGGACCCCTGTATACAAATCTTTTTACTGAGAGGGAGTTTTGGTGCAGGAGGGGGCTGGGGCAGGGGATTGGGATGCAGGAGGGAGTGTGGGGTCTGGGAGGGAGTTTGGGTGCAGGAGGGGGATTCTGATCCGGGGCAGGGGGTTGGGGTGCAGGAGGGAGCGTGAGGTGCAGGCTCCAGGCAAGAGGCGCTTACCAGAGGCGGCTCCTGGCTGGTCACGCAGCAGAGCTCAGGCAGGCTGCCCGCCTGCCTGCCATAGCCCCACGCTGCTCCCAGAAGTGGACAGCCGCTAGCACATCTCTGCAGCCCCTGGCAGGAGGGGGACAGCGTGTCTCCGTGTGCTGCTCGCACCCACAAGCACCACTTCTGTAGCATCCATTGGCCTGTTGGGACGCTGCTGGGGGTGGGGGCAGCGCACAGAGATGTTCTAGCAGCCAGCTGCTTCTGGAAGTAGCATGGAGCTATGGCAGGCAGCCTGAGCACCCTGCTGCGCTGCAGGACTTTTAGCAGCCCGTAGTTGGAGATCGCTGCCTGTGAATAATTTCTGCGGGGCCACCCTTGACCGATGGCCCTGGGCTGGAGCCCCTGAAGCCCCTGCCTTAATCCAGCCCTGTCTGCAGGCCAGGGTCCTATCCATTTGCTGGATCAGGAAGAAGGCCCTGAGCCTGTTTAAAACCAGGCTATTTAGCCAATAATCCCTTCTTTGCCCACTGCTCCCTGGAGAATCCAGTTGATCTAGTCACTAGATTCTAGTACATGTGAAACTTTTCAGGGGGTGGCTTCAAAGGACTGATAACTGGAGGAATTACATTTGCATCCTCCTCCTGGAGGAGTTACACAGAATTCCACAACAACACATACACAATTGCATTTTTAATACAATCAACCTCTCTGATACAATCCCCCTAATATTGGGGATTGTATTAAATCCCTGTCAGGTTTAACTTAATTCAGGAGAGACAGGTGAACCAACATCCTTTATCTGACCCCAGAGTTGTTTGTCCGCTCTGCCTTGGACACAGACTTTAAAACCTATTTTTAGTACATATACACAACTCCTTAAATATCATCTTTACATACATCTCATGACAATTATGAGGATCAGTGTGGCATACGCTTTTATCAGAGACTTCACAAGATACAGTTCCTGGACAAAAACCATGAAAGCAGTGTGCTTGGTACAGTGAGTTAGGAGTTGCTGTTACAAAACAGTGAACCCTTTGCCAAAGGGCTTCTGTGTCACAAAAGGGATGGGAGCATGGTGCTGTGGCCATGCTTTCTCCTTCTACGCTAGAGAGCAGAGCAGGTCCTGACTATGAAGGGGTGTATAGCGCATCCTTTTAAATGGTGGCCCAGCTCTGTTCCTGACAGGAAGTCCCCCAGGGCATTTGGAGGAAGTCAACCTGAGAATCCTAAAGGACTCCTGATAGTACGGAGTGCTTCCATGTCCCCATGCTTTAGGGGCTGTGTCTTAACAGCCACAGTATAGCCTCTAATATATAATACAATTACTCTGTCTGGCACTGTCCAGTGCAGCACCCCAGATCTGTCATCAGGTCTGGCCCTGCATAGACCAGGTATTTTTTGTTTTTCTAACTTGGTTCTGAGTCATTCCTGTGAGAAACCACGTTGTGCAGTTAGCACGAACAGTTTATGAGACAGAATGACTCATTCTCTTACAGTTCATTTTAACTCACAGATCCAAAGATTCTCAGGCCAGAAGAGACCTCTGTAATTATTTAGTCTGACCTCCTGTGTAACACAGGCCGTAGGACTTCCCAGAAATAGCTCTTGTTTGAAATGGAGCATGTCTTTTAGAGAAAACATCCCATCTTGATTTAAATGCACAACATTGGTAAGTTGTTCCAATGGTTATTTATCCTCACTGTTAAAAAGGTACAACTTATTTCTAGTCTGAATGTATCTAGCTTCAACTTCTAGGCATTGGATCTTTGTCCGCTAGATTGAAAAGTCCATTATCAAAATTTTTTTCCATGTAGGTACTTATACACTGATCAAGTCACCCCTTAACCTTCTCTTTTTTAAGCTAGATAGCTTGAGCTCCTTGAGTGTATCACTGTAAGGCATGTTTTTCAGTCCTTTAATAATTTTCGTGGCTCTTCTTTGATCCCTCTCCAATTTATCAACATCTTTATTGAATTGTGGGCATCAGAACTGGACAGTCTTTCAGCAGCAGTGGGACAAATGCCAAATACAGCAGTAATATATCCTCCTTCCTCCTATTCATGAATCCAAGGATTGCATTAACCCTTTTGATAACAGTGTTGCACTGGAAGTTCATATTAAACTGATTATCCACCATGACCATGACCCCAAGCCTTTGTGACAGTCACTGTTTCCCAGGATAGAGCTCTCTATCCTGTAAGTTTGGCCTGCATTCTTTGTTCCTCAATGTATACATTTATTCAGCTGTATTAAAACACATATCACTTGCTTGCACTCATCTTACCAGATGATCGAGATCACTCTGCATTGAGATCTTCATTATTTACTATTACCCCAATTGTCAGAATGTATGGTGTAGTTCCAAGTCTTCTCTATGATGAAGCCAAAAATTAACACACACATACCCGCTCTCTAGCCTCCGTGTTGTATATGCCAGCTAATAACCATATAATCAGCACAATTAGCAATGTGTACATCCTGCATATCCTCAGACTCCAATTATACCACCCATGGTTCATTCAACAGGCTGCGTTTCTATCAGATGAGCCAGGATAAACTTATCTAAAATAGAAATTATATACTACTACAGAGTAAGTTTTGTAGCGCATTGCTAGCAATGCCTGGATTAACTACAGACAGTTTTGCCAATGCTAGTCCAATGTTTCACTCTCAGTAGTTCACACTGTAGGTTACAGGAACTTGATAAGGTGAACTGGCCCCTCATTTTAGAGTGCTGAAGAAGTGATTACCGGCTTTGGTTAGAAAGGAGTGGAGTGTCAGCAAGAATGTGTAATGCATTCTGACTCAGATGCCTGGGATGGACACATCAGAGTCTCATGCTTACACACAGAGAATTTGCCCCATAGTTCCCCAGAGAATCACAGTATTATTGTTTTGAGATCAGAGAGTTCTCCTAGTTCATGTCCCCACTTGTCTTGTGCACTTTCTACTCCATAACATGTGTACAACACTAATCTTTATCCACAGACAATGACAATTCTTTCACAACTGCAGGAGACCAGAACTAGAGAAGGTTGGCGTGGCTTTTTTTTTTTTACAAAATGGGCATGCACCAAATTAAACATTTAAATGCATTCGGACAGCAGAGTTGTTCAACTTGCTCATTTTTAATGCTAGTGGCAGCTTTTTCGCTTTTTAGCTTGCAGACAGACTGCCCCCCGAGTTAACCTTTCCTTGGATGCTTCATCAGCTTGCTATAAGACTGTTCAGCTCCTTTGCACTTAAAGGATTCATTAGTGTCACCTGAATTTTCCAACTGAAGCAGGTGACAGCTTGAGCAGATACCATGTAATTCATCTAATCATTGGGGGAGGGGAAAAAACTAAATTAATTCTATAGGAAAAATGTATCCTTTTAGATATGTATTCAAACCTAAATGATGGTTGGCAATAGAGAGGAAAGAGACAATCTTTCTATTGCATTGTGATACATGTTAGTTTTAATAGGAATAAAAGATCCCCACTTTCAGAGACAAAAAGATATTAGACTATAATCAATCATTTCTGTCACTTAATCCAGGATTGGATACCTGTCGGAAATTAGACCCTAAAGGGTTTTTTTAACCTTAGATTCTCGGATATTTAGGGCAAACTATCCTGAACTATCAAAAATGATGTATTAATGAATAGTCTATATACATCCACCAACAACAAAAGGCTGCAAAGCTTTTTTACCAAGAGATATAAAGCCATTGTGTGTGGCTGCATAATGTGTGGGGTTCTAATACTGTACTGAAGTGATAATGAAGCTGCAAATTCCTGGCATAATAATAGCACATGGCAGGGTTGAGAGAGGGCACACGATAATGCTGAGTGCCTAAATTGATCTTGCCGTTTGTTATTAGAGCAGGGACACGAAGCACCAGGCCCCTGCTATCATTATAAAATGGATTTCAGAGGGAGTTGGGCTTTAAAGGGAAAACTAAAGCAAAACAACAATAGTTTGGTTTGCTTTTGATTTGGGATAATCTTAAAGAATCCAAACTGAAATGAACTGCAGCTATGCAATATTGCTGCTTTAACAATAAGGGGAAAATCATTTTTATGCATATTGTACTTGGAATAATCCTTTTCTGAAGACTTCAAGTATCACATGCATTTCAGCATCTAAAGACAAACACAAGATTACAACTGAAAGGTTGCAATGAGAATAGGTTACACCCATGCCATTTCCCATTTATGTTACAATCCTTGTCATGAGAATGGATTGACTGGAGAGGAGTGTGGGTTATATTTAGTTTGCCCTGAGACTTCTTGTCTGTCTCATGAATTTCCTAGGGGTTTTGTTGGTTTGTTTGCAAACAAAAAAGTAAACCATTCCATAACATTTCAATGGAAATTACAGCCATATCGATGAAGTTGTTTAAGGTAAAACTTCCACAATTTCAGTGGATAAGCATGTCAGACATGACATACTGTCCATAGAAAATGTGCATGCCCATGATTACCCAAAACACTTCACCTAAAATCTCTGAATGTCACTGTATTCTAACATCAGAATGCTGGACAACACCAGCTGGCTGATGGAAGACAGTAACCTCATTTTCCTCTCATTACACTGGTGCAAATAACGAATAACTCCATGAAAATGAATGGAATTACACTGGAGTAAAACTGGTGTTAGTGAGTGGAGAATCAGGCCCAGTATCTCTGTGATTGATGAAGAACCACACTGATGATGCTGAGATGCTAAAGGGAAGTTGAAGGAAGGAACCTCTTCTGTCCACTACACTGATTGACTCTTTTATATTTTACTTACTCCGGATTGAATCTTATATGGCACTGAGTAGAGTGCAGAGACATTTGGCAGCCCTGAGCATTGATCAAAAGTATCAGCTGCATTCAAAGCCACAGCCGGAGACATCTAAGACTTTATTGTTTCTCTCAAACACGTCCATAGTTGGCATTTTAATTGTCCATTGCCACTTTTAAAATGCAGTGTGTTTTCCTTTTTAGTTATCTGAGTAAGGTAGCCATAGCAGTGACATGTGAATATCTGGATTGTTCTGTGTGAGACATGTTACCCTGGAAAAAAGAATCAGCGGGGCCAACGTGTCTCATTGTGCTACTCTGGATGCATACATCACACATAAAGGAGCTCAGAATTTGCTTCCCTTCCACCTTAATAGCACCATCTTAAATTGCACCTTTGTACATGTATTGGGCAAAGTTGAATTAACTTAGTCCATCTGGCTGGCTTGAGGTAAGCTGCTTAAACTTACACTGTCCTCTAGTCACTTCTGCAGGATCGAACCCCTTCTTTGTTTCAAGACTGGATACATATTTTTAGTATTGTTATGAGGCTTTACAAGGTCTCAGAAGTTCAAAAATGTAAAAGTCTTATGTAACATATAGTGGGGTGTTTTCTTAATCTCACCTTTTCACTGTTCTTATATTTTGATTGGCTGATTGTTCATTTCAATCACTGATGAAAGGAATTGCTAACGAAGTAAACTGGCTTCACCATCCCTCTTTTGAAACCATTCTTGGTGCCTTTCAGTCATTTCTCTTTCCCTGGGCCTCCAGTGACCATTGCCAGACCTCCTATCTGAAGAGAGAGACTGCAACCTTTTTCTTGTCAAAACTTTGTACCTATTAGTTACTCTTGGCTTTGCGTCTCTTGATGTCAGAGCTCAGTTTCTCTCACAGAGACAGCCATCACTGCCCCAACTAATAACATAATATGATGGCACATAGTGTCCCTGCCATGTTTTATTACACAATGAGGAAGTGTCAAAATGGCTGGTGCAAGAGGTTCAGTGCATATGAATATTCCAAGGCTTTAGTATAACATATTTGTTCTCCTGTAAGTAAAATCAGTGTTGGAATCAGTTTGTCACTGCAGAACACCAGGCATGCCCTCTGCTCTCAGGCTGCAAGCACAACAGCAAAACAGCAGTGATTCCAGCCTCATCAGCAGGCAGCCCATTCATATGCCTCTTTCTTCCCAAAATAAAAAAGCCAGAAATAGGCAGAGTCATCAACTATTCCGTACAATGGGAAGTCAAATGGAGACAATAGAGCAACATTCGCAGCTGTCCATCTCTAATAATCAAGAGGAAAACATTAAGACCCCAATCTGGAGTACTGCCGACTGACAAGATGTGAAAGGGATTTTTGCACACATTTAAAGAGTTCCATTCTGGAGCCTCATTTCCTTCAGCGTAAGCTCAATTCCTGGAATGTTTAAAAGATCAGACCCCTAGTGCATGTGGTTTTGCAGTCAAGGGGCTGGTCCTCCATTACAATAATAATTGAAACTCAAAAGAACAAAGCACATTGAAAATACTCCTTATCTTTTAGATAATAAACCTATATTATTAGTCTGGGGCCTGCTTTCTTGAGAGACCACCACCCTTTACAGGGCATACTCTCGCCACAGCTGGATCCTCCTTGTTATAAAAAAGGAAGGAACTGTTGGCAGTCATTACACCTTGGGACTTTTGAACCTGCTCCCAACCTTAGTCCAAAATAGCTTTGAATTTGTGATCTTCTAGACAGCTTGCAAAAGCCATTATTTTGATAGAGTTTTTTTGGAAAGGGCTGAAGGTATGTTCCCACAATGAGCTCGTGGAAAGGAGCTTTTCGTAGCTGACTGGTTGAGTTATTTGTTCCTAATGGAACATTTGCTTTTTTAATGCTGCTGGAGGTATTATTATGCTGTACGTTTAATTAATGTCAAGGTGCCTGAAGCCTCTGTATAGGTTCATTATTTACATCTAAATAACTAAATATTATTGTAGTTAGCATGGTCACCATCTTGATCAATTACTACTGTCCAAGCCCCAAACTGTTGCAGTTTGATTAGAAAACAGAAAATATGGAAATACATCAGTGTCATATTGATTTACTGTGAAACTTTGAGCCTAATGTCACCTTATAAAAACTTTGAAAAGCTAGAGTGCTATGTATTATTGACATCAAACCTACACAATCATATACACTGATACCACACTGAGTTTTGTTGACTGAAATAAATTCTGCTCCTGTAAAAGCAGCAGCTGAGTCATGAGCCTCAGCTCACAGATTATCGTGCCAAATTACTATGTCTGTCTGAGTTGGTCCTTTCCTAGACTGAAGGTGAGATTAACAGGAAGACACTACCTATCATTTATCATTAAAATCCTTCCAAAAACCAAAATAAGGAGGCTCTATTTTAGTAGTCACTGCTAATTAGACTGCAAGGAAAATTATCTCACCAGACAAAACAAGAAATGATGTTGCTTCAGAGTGGGAGACAGGACACATCACTGCTAATACTAAAGATTTTCAACAAGTGCTCTTTTGCTTGGAGACTTTTATTTTAGATCTGTGTGATAAAGTTGTACACACAAGAGTGTTGAGAAGAGACATTTATTCTGGGCCCTAGTCACCTGACTTGGGCCAGGGTTAAAAAAGGTCAATGATGCTCTTGTCACATGACAGTTTAGTATCCATTATCAGGAGTGATGGCTGTTTCGGGCTGACCCAAAGCACTAGCTGGCCCAAAGAGGCTACAGTAGACCTATTATTGACCTGAAGTCAAGGGCACAGGGCAGGTCTGTTCCGCTCTTAAAAACAATTGAAATAATAATAATAATATAAAATTAATATAAACTTTTCACACCTACTGAGGACTTTCTACAGTTTGACTGGACTTTCTTTGCCTTGTGCTGATTAACTGTTTGCTCCAATCCTCCTTCCCCCTCACAGTCTCTTTGCCTGTCAGTCTCACTCTGCACCTGCCTCTCTTAACTTGATAATAAGATAGAAAATATCATAATGCCACTATATAAATCCACGATAAACTAAATATGAATATGGTGTGCAGTTCTGGTCACCCTATCTCAAAAAAAGATATATTAGAATTGGAAAAAGTACAGAGAATGGCAACAACAGTGATGAGAGGTATGGAACAGCTTCCCTATGAGGAGAGATTAAAAAGACTGGGAACGTTCATCTTAGAAAAGAAATGACTACGGGGGGATATGACAGAGGTCTATAACATCATGAATGGTGTGGAGAAAGTGACTAAGGAAGTGTTATTTACCCCTACACATAACACAAGAACCAGGGATAACCCAATCAAATTAATAGGCAGCAGGTTTAAAACAAACATAAGGAAGTACTTCTTCACACAATGCATAGTCAACCTGTGGAACTCATTGCCAGGGATGTTGTGAAGGCCAAACACATAACTGGATTCAAAAAAGAATTAGATAACTTCATGGAGGATAAATCCATCAATGGCTGTTAGCCAAGATGGTCAGGGATGCAACCCCCATGTTCTGAATATCCCTAAACCGCTGACTGCCAGAAGCTGGGACTGGACAACAGGGGATGGATCACTGGATAATTGCCCTGTTCTGCTCATTCCCTCTGAAGTATCTGGCACCAGACACTGTCGGAAGATAGGATACTGGGTTAGATGGACCACTGGTGTTACCCAGTATGGCCGTTCTTATGTTCTTAATTTTCAGAACCTCAATGATGCCTTAATATTGTATTTAGGCCCCTAAAATAGCAGTTAGGTGCCTAATTCCCTTTGTGGATCCAGCCCTAAGCTCTTAGGGGCAGGGACCATCTACTAATGTATGGTTGTATAGTGCCTCAGCAATGAGGCCCTTAGGCACTACCATCATAAACTTGATACTTATTCATAATAGCCAAAGACATTATACAAATTGATTCTGACTGAAAGGGAAGAATTGGTTGGGAATCTAAAGATTGAAGGAAATTTGGGTGTGAAGGAAATGATGGATTTCATGAATCTAAGGAAAGGAAGCAGCAGAACAAGGAGAACGGACTTAAAAAAAACACAGACTTTAACAAACTCGGAGAACCAGTAAGGTAAGGTCCACCATTGAAGGTAGGACAAGAAATAATGGACTTAATCTACAGCAAAGGAGTTTTAGGTCAGATATTAAGAAAAACTTTCTTATAAGGGTAAGTAAGCTCTGGAATAGGCTTCTAAGGGAGGCTGTGGAATCCCTATCACTGGAGGTTTTTAAGACAAACAAACACCCGTTGGGGACGGTCTGGGTTTACTTGGTCCTGTCTCAGTGCTGGCGGCTGGACTAGATGACCTCTCAAGGTCCCCCACAGTTCTTTGAGTCTGTGGTACTATGAAAATAGTATTCCATGGGTAATGCAGAATATACTCTTTTCTGGAGTCAAATACCTCACTGGGGCTTCTACTGTAATATAAATAATTAGTAAGAATCATAGAATCATAGAATATCAGGGTTGGAAGGGACCTCAGAAGGGCATCTAGTCCAACCCCCTGCTCAAAGCAGGACCAATCCCCAACTAAATCATCCCAGCCAGGGCTTTGTCAAGCCTGACCTTAAAAACTTCTAAGGAAGGAGATTCCACCACCTCCCTAGGTAACGCATTCCAGTGTTTCACCACCCTCCTAGTGAAAAGGTTTTTCCTAATATCCAACCTAAACCTCCCCCACTGCAACTTGAGATCATTACTCCTCGTTCTGTCATTTGCTACCACTGAGAACAGTCTAGATACATCCTCTTTGGAACCCCCTTTCAGGTAGTTGAAAGCAGCTATCAAATCCCCCCTCATTCTTCTCTTCTGCAGACTAAACAATCCCAGTTCCCTCAGCCTCTCCTCATAAGTCATGTGTTCCAGTCCCCTAATCATTTTTGTCGCCCTCTGCTGGATGTTTTCCAATTTTTCCACATCCTTCTTGTAGTGTGGGGCCCAAAACTGGACACAGTACTCCAGATGAGGCCTCACCAATGTTGAATAGAGGGGAATGATCACGTCCCTCGATCTGCTGGCAATGCCCCACTTATACATCCCAAAATGCCATTGGCCTTCTTGGCAACAAGGGCACACTGTTGACTCATATCCAGCTTCTCATCCACTGTAACCCCTAGGTCCTTTTCTGCAGAACTGCTGCCTAGCCACTCGGTCCCTAGTCTGTAGCTGTGCTTGGGATTCTTCCGTCCTAAGTGCAGGACTCTGCACTTGTCCTTGTTGAATCTCATCAGATTTCTTTTGGCCCAATCCTCTAATTTGTCTAGGGCCCTCTGTATCCTATCCCTATCCTCCAACGTATCTACCTCTCCTCCCAGTTTAGTGTCATCTGCAAACTTGCTGAGGCTGCAATCCACACCATCCTCCAGATCATTAATGAAGATATTAAAGAAAACCGGCCCAAGGACCGACCTTTGGGGTATTCCACTTGATACTGGCTGCCAACTTGACATGGAGCCATTGATCACTACCCTATGAGCCTGACAATCTAGCCAGCTTTCTATCCATCTTATCATCCATTCATCCAGCCCATACTTTAATTTACTGGCAAGAATACTGTGGGAGACCGTATTAAAAGCTTTGCTAAAGCTAAGGAACAACACGTCCACTGCTTTCCCCTCATCCACAGAGCCAGTTATCTCATCATAAGCCATTTATCTCGTCAATTAATAAGCATAACTTTTTAATCAGATACCAAATACCCCCATGACACAAGTATTTTGTCCCTTTTTTACTTACTACATTTTAAAAGCAATAACTGAAGTAATTTACTACTGGGATAATGTAATATATGAATAAAATATAACACAATAAAATAAGCTATTTTGAAAGTAGTCATTAGTTCACTTTACAATCTTACATATTTTATCTAGGTGGGAGAGAGGAAAGAGAAATAAAAGTGGATAAGGAAGGGGGGAAAAGAAAAGTAGTAAAGAGAAACACTATTGAGTCAAACCAAGAAAAAGGCTAAGAGTCATGGATTCTGTATGTCTCAAATTTGTCTTCAGTGCCCTTAAGCCTACAAGATAATTTTTCACAGGGAGCTGTTACCATGAGAGATGTTACTCATTTCCTTTCCAGTGGAGAGTTACAGGTGTCTCAGCTTATAGGGCTTCCACGTCTGTACTTGGCTTAACAGAGCTGGTACATGGCAATGGGAGTGTCTTCCCACTCTTACAGGGGAGTAGCTGCTTAGAGCGGGTGGCCTCTCAAAGACCCTCCAGGAGGGAGGAGTGTAGCAACCTACCAGCATTCCATGAATATCCTGGGAGGTTCAGAGGGGGGTACCTGGTCCCAGAATGACTGCACAGAAATGGAAGAAAGATGACGAGAAACCACTCCACTATGCCCACTGAAAAATGGGGTTTCCACTGATGGTACACCTTAGCCGTAAAAGTTACCATTGCTTAAAATGTTACTGCTGTGAACCTCTTTCCCTAGTAAAAAAAAAAAAGCACACCCTCTCTTGCTGCCTCAACTTTCCTTCCCTTCTACAACCAGGAACAAAAGTATTTAAAAGCAAATTAAAGCCAGCTCATAAGTGACATTTCTCAGACTTTCATACACTCTTGTGCTTGGTCTAAAAATGAGCATGTACAATTTAATCTACTAATAACTCCGACAATTGGAATTGTTTGTGATATAGAAACAGCCACTCCATAGTGATGAGTAAAACTAGATTCCCATTCCCCAGATGTTCCCCAAAAGAGACCACTCCCTCTGAAATGTTGCATGCCACATCTAATACGAGGGCAGAAATTTTTGTGAGAAAAGATTTTAAAGTTATGGGACCAGATCACAGAATCATAGAAATGTAGGGCTGGAAAGTCCCTCGGGAGGTCAGCAAGTCCAGCCTCCTGCACTGACACAGGATCAAGTAAACCTAGACAATTTCTGATAGGAGCTTGTCCTGCCTGTTCTTATAAATCACCAATGATGGGGATTCCACAGCCTCCCTTGGAAGTCTATTCCAGAGCTTAACTACCCTTCCAGTTAGAAAGTTTTTCCTAATAATCTAACCTAAATCTCCCTTGCTGCAGAGTAAGCCCATTACTTCTTGTCCTACCTTCAGTAGACATGAACGATTGATCACAGTCCACTTTATAACAGCCCTTAACATTTTTGAAGAGTGTTATCAGGTCCCTCCCTCAGTCTTCTTGCTCAAGACTAACCAGGCCCAGTTTTAACCTTTCCTCACAGGTCAGGCTTTCTAAACCTTTTATCATTTTTTGTTGCTGTCCTCTGGACTCTCTCCAATTTGTCTATATCTTGCTGGAAGTATGGTGCCCAGAATTGGACACAGTGCTCCAGTCGAGGCCTCACCAGTGCTGAGCAGGAAAATTACCTTTCCTGTCTACATATGACATTCCCGTTAATCCTCAGCTGGTGTTAATTTTCATAGCTCAATTGCAATCAAGGAACGATTTACACTGAGAATTTGCCCCATGATTTTTCATACATTTCTGATTTTTGAATTCCAAGTTACTTGTTGATAATTTTCCTAACTTTTTTCACTCACCCTACCTCTGAAATGGCTTGGCTAACAGATTCTGCATTTAGGTCCTGATCCTGCAAGGAACTGCACCTATGTAGAGTACTAGGGCCTTAAGGGGGGCAAAGGAACAAAGTTAAGGCTGGGTGAGTGAGGTAGAAAAGTCAGTGAGACAGTGAGTGGTGAAAGATCCTTTAGCTCTTCATTCCAAACCTTGTAGACATTTGAGTTTTTAGCAGAAAGGTGTAGAACATTTGTAAAAAGAGTATGATACTTTGGGGCACTGACTGGACTCCACTTAAACATACTTTCAACCTTCTTTTTTTATTACATGCAAAAACTACATTAGAAGAATGTTAAAGTTGCAAGATCAAGTACTGAACATTTACATTAGTACTGCTTTTTGTTTCCTCCATATAAACTCTCCTGGGCGGGGACAGTGTCTTACTACCTGTCTGCCAAGTACCTGGCAGTATTCAAATCATTAATAATAATAGGGCCTGCAGAGGGGCAACAGCTTTACAGATTTAATTTGTATGGTATAAGTAGTTCATTTGCATCTTGCAATTTGGGGTTCCTGCATCTAGCAAGCAGCGTGTGCTATTGTAGCTTTCCATTCGTCCTACCCCTTACCGTAAACACTTGTACTTTCAGTCTTCAGAATCATCAAGACTTGTCTGTCAGATATATTTTGTGATTAATCATTAATCCTTTTTTATTATCTTTATATTCCACGATAGAATTCTTCTTCAATTCTACTTGCATTACAGAGAGGAAATAGAGCTTAGTAGGCAACTTCCTATAATATATTCTGGATTTATTTTAACATCATCTTTGTTCCCTGTTCAAATGATTCTTGCACATAAATGATAACTCATCCTTCTCCCCACCACTGCAAGACATACACATGCATCCATTTGCTTTGTCTCTTTGTGTTAGGCCAGCAGGAAATGAACTATGAGTCATTTGATCAGGACCATATACCCCCAGGAGCTGAACGCTATGCAATGTCCATACATGGCATACCTTCAGCTTGTCCAGCAACATAGTTATATTCCTTCAAGTGACGGTTTCATAGATGTACATGCTGTAACTGATGGTAGCTGGGTGTCAGCTCCCTAATACCTCCATCCTGTCAACCACTCAAATACTCTCCTCAGGGCGATGCCAGGCCTAACCTCGCCTTGCAGGTTAACCATAGGTGCACTCCGATCCCCGAGTCTCTTTGAATCATTCCCATGTGATGTCCAGCCCCTGACGCTGGCTACTCACAAAAATCCCAGATCCTCTGCTCCCAAAGGAGCAGTGTGCCCAATATTCCAGTTTTACCTTAAACCACCATTCCTGTAAACCACACAGTTTTTATGAGCACTTATAATAAAAGAAAACAAGGTTTATTTAAGAAAGAATAAAGATTTGACTAGAAATGAGAGGAAGGGACGGAAACAACTGGTTACAACACAAAACCAAATCATAAAACGTAAACTTGGGTCTACATTTATCAATAGTTGCCTGTCCTATCTAATAAAGTAGGCTTTTTCCCCAAAGGTCAGTCTGTTGCAGAGCTGGCTGGTTTCATAAGAACCAGGATCCAAACATTTACAAAAATCCCCTAGTCCTGAAGGTATATCCTCAAAGAAGGGATCCAGAGTGCCTTTCCCTACACTTGGTTTAGACTGAAAGCGCCTTTTGTCTTTATTCATAGCTAGTGTGATCTCCTGCTTACTATAATGTTCCTTTTCACCTCCAAGTGGTTTTGAACATTTGTTATTGTCTTTGATGGTTTTCCATTGACTGTTCTGGAATATGGCAATGGTAGACAATGGAACCTTGCATTACTTTGCTGTTTGATTAGGAAGAGGTGACAGCTCCCTCTTGCTTGAATGGTTCATCACCAAGACACATAACCTCAGTGACTAATGTTTACTTCAAGTCCTTAAATCATATTTTCAATATAAATGTTATTCCTTAAATATTATGCATATATACATCTCTCAGTGATTATGAGTTTTGACAAGTTCTGAGCTTTCTGTAGATACGTTACCTATTACTCTTTAAGGATAAATATCCTATAAGACATATTTGGTGTAGTGAGTTTGTCAGGTCTGAGGTGGGCCTTATTTGTAAAGAACAGAAGACCCTTAGCCAAGGAGCTTCTGTGTCACATATGCATATTTCAGCTGCAATGGAGAAGTTAAATAATTATCATGGTGAATGGCCCTGTACATTCTCGTTATTTCAACTGATTCCCTCTATAGCTGTGCTTACACTGCTGGTTTCCTTTTAAATACACGCCATTTTAGGAGAACTTTCATGAGGGCCTACTGCATGTCAGTGGGCTACCTCTTTTTACCAAGTTTACAAATGTTTCTCTTCTCTTTTTACGCCAAAAGCTCATGTCCTCATGTCTCTGAGGAGTCCAATTCACTTCCTCAGTGAGCAAGGCATAGAAAAACTTGACTCAAAAAGAGCTGAAATTGGATTCTCTCCAAACTACAAGGGTAGATCCTCAGCTGGTGTAAACTTTCTTTGACTTCAGTGGAGCTAGGCCTATTTACTCCAATCAAGAATCTGCCTCTTGAAGACTTTAAAAACAAGTACTTTGCCTTTAGTCTAAATGGAAGGCTAAAATCTAATTATACAATAGTTGTGGTAGCTAGAAGCCATTTCACTTTTTTGTATTTATACACTAAATTTTCCAGCCAGTTAGTAACTTCTAGGAAGTCCTGTGTTTCCCCTGAGTTATACTTAGCAGAGATGGGTCAGCTTATATATTGAAAATGGATATTTTAATTTCATCCACTGAATTCTCCAGGATAATATTTTAAATTGCCATTTTAAGATTACACTTCCCCTTACAATGTACCAAAAGTATATATCAGCAAAAGAAAAACCATGAAAACAGAATCATCCACTCTTTCAGAATTTAATCTGTTATTGTTCACTAAAAGACAACCACTCAACAAAAAATTAAAAAAGATAGTAATCAATGCATCTCTTTCAGATTGCTCTATTATGAGTTTTCAGTACTGCATGACATACTGCATGAAAGACAGCAAATCTTATCTGTTTTAGATGCACAGTACAAGGCCATTCTGCAGACTGAATATAAGAAATCAGAGTGGGTTCAGAGTTAAGAGGATGTGCCCCTTTATTGTGTGCAGAGCTCTTCAGAATGCTTTGAATACCGTATTCAAGGTTAATGCATTTTCTGCAACATATCAGCAGAGTTTTCTTCAGTTCCCCACACGCTTACTCAAAATTTAAAGTTGTTAGCCATAAAATCAAATTTCATTTTACTCACAAAATAACGGGGCATTTATTATACCAAGGCTGTCCCAGGAGCTTCCTTGAATTTCACAAGCTCTTTTTCCTACTGGTCCTTTTATTAATTCATATCAATCTGAAGAAAAATCGTAACAAAAGCAAGGTCACCATAACAGGACAAAAGAAATGTTTAACTGGAAAAATCTATAAAATGGTTGTCAGTTGGCACATAGACATAAGAACACTGACTGGGGGAACAAGGACAGGATGTACAAGACCAATTGCTTCACTTTCAAGAATAACCAGTCTGGAAAATCAAACCATAGAAAGGAAATAGCAGTAGTGGTATCTACTGCTTATTAATTATCCTGTCTGTCATGATGAATTTTCCTTGAGGAAAAACAAAAGAAAATGTCAATACATTTAATAAGTCAATCTTAATATTAAGGGGTTTTTATTAGGGCTGTTGATTAATTGCAGTTAACTCACATGATTAACTCAAAAAATTAATCATGATTAAAAAAATTAATCATGATTAATCGCAGTTTTAATCACATTGTTAAACCATAGAATACCCATTGAAATTTATTAAATATTTTTGGATATTTTTTTCTACATTTTCAAATATATTGATTTCAATTACAACCCAGAATACAAAGTGTACAGTGCTCACTTTATATTATTATTTTTATTACAAATATTTGCACTGTAAAATGATAAACAAAAGAAACAGTATTTTTCAATTCACCTCATACAAGTAGTGTACATACTGTAGTGCAATCTATTTATCATGAAAGTGCAACTTACAAATGTAGATTTTTTTTGTTACATAACTGCACTCAAAAACAAAACAATGCAAAACTTTAGAGCCTACAAGTCTACTCAGTCCTACTTCTCATTCAGCCATTTGCTAAGACAACCAAAGTTTGTTTACATTTAAGGGAGATAATGCTGCCCACTTCTTATTTACTTCACCAGAAAGTGAGAACAGGTGGTAAAAAAAATAATGTGTTAATAAAATTTGTGACTGAACTCCTTGGGGGAGAATTGTATGTCTCTGGCTCTATTTTACCCACATTCTGCCATATATTTCATGTTATAGCAGTCTCGGATGATGACTCAGCACATGTTCATTTTAACAACACTTTCGCTGCAGATTTGACAAAACGCAAAGAAGGTACCAATGTGAGATTTCTAAAGATAGCTACAGCACTCAACCCAAGGTTTAAGAATCTGAAGTGCCTTCCAAAATCTGAGATGGATGAGGCGTGGAGCATGCTTTCAGAAGTCTTAAAAGAGCAACACCCCGATGCAAAAACTACAGAACCTGAACCACCAAAAAAAGAAAATCAACTTTCTTCTGGTGGCATCTGACTCAGATGATGAAAATGAACATGCGTCGGTCCACACTGCTTTGGATTGTTATCGAGCAGAACTCGTTATCAGCATGGACGCATGTTCTCTGGAATGGTGGTTGAAGCATGAAGGGACATATGAATCTTTAGTGCATCTAACATGTAAATATTTTGCAACGCCGGCTACAACAGTGCCATGAGAACACCTGTTCTCACTTTCAGGTGACACTATGAAC
Organism: Eretmochelys imbricata; assembly: GCF_965152235.1. Taxonomy (NCBI): domain Eukaryota; kingdom Metazoa; phylum Chordata; order Testudines; family Cheloniidae; genus Eretmochelys; species Eretmochelys imbricata. The sequence goes on from NC_135572.1 coordinate 151,592,444, forward strand.
AAGAAGCAGGCAGCATTATCGCCTGCAAATGTAACGAAAGCTTATGCTTTAATAAATCTGTTATTCTCTAGGGTGCCACAAGTACTCCTGTATTTTTATTTGTCTGAGTGATTGGCTGAACAAGACATAGGAATGAGTGGACTTGTAGGCTCTAAAATTTTAATTTTTTAAATTATTTTGTACATAATTCTACATTTGTAAGTTCAACTTTCATGATAAAGAGATTGCACTACAGTACTTGTATTAGGTGAATTGAAAAATAGTATTTTGTTTTTTTTACAATGCAAATATTTGTAATTAAAAATAAATATAAAATGAGCACTGTACACTTTATATTCTGTGTTATCATTGAAATCAATATATTTGAAAATGTAGAAAACATCCAAAATATTTAAATAAATGGTATTCTATTATTGTTTAAGAGTGCGATTAATCTCACGATTAATCGCAATTACTTCTTTTAATCGCGTGATTAATCGCAATATTTTTTTTCAATCACTTGACAGCCCTCGTTTTTATTTTTAAAAGACACGTTAGAGCATGTGGTTGGGGAATGAGCAGAGTCTTGGCTCCATCCCTCTCTCAATGCACTGGCCAACGCAGCTAGGCTGATGTGGGGGTGTCATAATTTGTTGCTGGTATTTACCTCCTCTGTAGCATAAAGGAGGCAGAGGAGAGGGACCTGTCCTTCTTAGGCCTTGTCTACCCTGCCACTTTACAGCGCTGCAACTTTCTCGCTGGCAGCTACTCCCCTCGTGGAGGTGGTTTAATGTTGCTAGTGAAGACATACCTTTAGACTAGGTCTATGTTTGGAGTTTCCAGTGTGATTCCCAGCTCACATAGACATACCTGTGCTAGCCCTCATCCAGGTAGCACACTAAAAATAGTAGCATAGCTGCTGCTGAGCACAAACCCACCTGAACTCCATAGGAACATATTTAGCACGGCTCGTGCCTCCCGCCACTTGCTGCTGCCTGGGTGACTGTGGTACCCTACTATTTTTAGCATGCTAGCTCAGTGAGACCTAGCGTATGTCTACACGAGCTGCGGATCACTCCCCAATTGCAAGTGTAGCTGTAGAGGCACAATTCCTGCCCTGCATTTCTCCAGCGTCACAATCTAGCCCTTCAGATGTCGCTATCCAGGTCTCTTCTGCTAGTTCCTCAGGGAATATTTGTCCTGATTAACATTCCTTTTTTCAGCAAAGAAAAAACCAACAAAACCAGACTAGATTCTTTGTGTAGGATAATGCAGCACTCTGACCAGCAATTCTATTTGATAACCCATTGGGTGAAATCCTGGCACAGCTGAAGTCAATGGGAGTTTTGCTACTGACTTCAAAAGAACTGGGATTTCACCCATTGTAACTGCAGCCTCCTGACTTACGCTGAGTAGTCTGCAAGTTGTTTATTCACAGAGCAGGGCCCTACAGAATGTACAGGAAACAAACTGGTTTTGCCTTTAGCAGTTTGTAGCTTTTTGCTTTGGGATACTTTGGGGTATGAAAAGAGCTATTTCAAAACACATTCAGTTTTACAGGTTTTTCAAACGTTTAACCCAAAAAAGGACGAGGATAAGAAATAAAGAGATGATGGTCTTACGCTGCATCACTCCCGTCCTCATTCTCGGTCCTTTGCGTGTTGTTTATACAGTTAGATTATTGCTTTGCTGGAAGCCGGGTCTATGGGACAGCATATTGCTGAGCTGCCACAGGAGCCATGCCAGGAGGGAAGGGGTGTGGACACTGTGGACAGCAGATGTACACCGTCCCTTACCCAGCGCTGTTCCTCATGTCCCTTTAAACACTCGATCCTGCCCAGAATAAGGAGCACAAAAGAACAGAAAGATACACACATATATAGCACGTAGAGAAGCCCAGGCCTTTTAAAATAAAACTGCTGTATGCTGTACGTAACCTCTTGAAATCCAATCAGGATCCTCTAACTGAAGGGTCAGTTTCAGAATCGATTGCTTGTTGCTATCATTAAAAACACAACAATGGCCTGCTCTTCTAGCCGAGCACCACTCTGCATCAGTTTTAAATCACTTTCTATTACATCAGTGTTCTTTTGTTCCAGGGGGAATTTCTCACTTTTAACCCCTGCTATCATTTGATCTAGTATCCCTCTTTTCCTGGCTTCAATGGACACAGGTATCAGTGTTCCTGCCCTCTCAAGAGTGCATATGCAACAACAGCCATTACTATAACCGCAATCTTTAATAGTTGCACATCTGACAGAATCTGGACCAAATCTGCAGCACTGGCATATCGTCGGATTGCAGATAGGTGGAATAGTGCAAGCCATGGTTCACAGGCTCAGTGGGCTAGCTTCAGGTCAGCATCCATCAGTCACAGAACTCTGTGGACACCATCCCAATAGCTGTCATCAGCCCTGGGATATGGAACATGGATGTGACCTGAGGCCATATCATGAAAGTCACAGCACACTGTGATTAACATCACTGATATCCCAAAACTTGGAGCAGATGTGAAGGCCTCCTACCTTCTCTCTGTAGAGACGCCATATATCAGCCAGAAGAGGCTCAAATGGAGGGCTGAGTAGGATATTAGCCACAAAACTCCCAATGGAAATATGACAGGTATGTGGCTAAATCCCCTCATTGACTTTGAAAATCTCAAGCTATATTTCATAGAATCATAGAACTGTAGGGCTGGAAGGGACCTTGAGAGGTCATCTAGTCCAGTCCCTTGAGCAGGGCCAAGTATACCTAGCAGGTGTCTGTTTGACCTGTTCTTAAAAACCTCCAATTATGGGGATTCCATAACTTCCCTTGGAAGCCTATTCCAAAGCTTAACTACTCTTACAGTTAGAAAGTTTTTCCTAATATCTTAAATAAATCTCCCCTGCTGCAGATTAAGCCCATTATTTTTTGCCCTACCTTCAGTGCCCTACCTTCAGTGGAAGTATGATTGATCACAGTCCCCCTCATAACAGCCCTTAACATATCTGAAAACTGTTATCAGGCTCCCTCTCAGTTTTCTCAAGTTTTTTTAACCTTTCCATGTAGGTCTTTGATCATTTTGGTTGCTTTCCTTTGGCCTCTCTCCAGTTTGTCCACATCTTTCTTAAAGTATGGGGCCCAGAACTGGACAAAGTTCTCTAGTTGAGGCCTCACCAGTGCTGCATAAAGCAGGACACTTACCTTCCATGTCTTACATGCAACACGCCTGTTAATACATCCCAGGATGACATTAGCCTTTTGTGCATCTGCATAATATTTTGGGCTCATATTCAATTTGTGATCCACTATAACCCCCAGATCCTTTTCAGCAGTACTACAGCCTGGTCAGTTATTCCCCATTGTGTAGTAGTGCATTTGATTTTTTTCTTTCCTAAATGTAGCACTTTGCTCTTGTCTTTATTGATCATATTGTTAATTTCAGACCAATTCTCCAATTTTTGAAGGTCACTTTGAATTCTAATCCTGTCCTCCAAAGTGCTAACAACCCATTCCAGCTTGGTGTCATCGGCACATTTTGTAAGTATACTCTGCATCCCAATATCCAAGTCATTAATGAAAATATTGAATAGTACTGGACACACAATAACCCCCTGCAGTACCCGACTAAATACGTCTGCCCAGTTTGATAGCAAACCATTGATAATTACTCTTTGAGTATACTCTTTCAAACAGGTTTTCTCCCACCTTATAGTAATTTCACTAAGACCACATTTCCCTAGTTTGTTTATGAGAATGTCATGTGGGACTGTACCAGAAACCTTACCAAAATCAAAATCTCACATCTACAGCTTCCCCCCACCCTCTAAGCCTGTAACCCTGTCAAAGAAGGAAATTAGGTTGGTTTGGTATGATTTCTCCTTGACATCCATGAAGGCTGTTATTTACTACCCTCTTATCCTCTAGATGCTTACAAATTGATTATATAATAATTTGTTCTATTATCTTTCCCGGTATTAAAGTTAGGCTGACTGGTGTATAATTCCCTGGGTCCTCTTTTTTCCCCTTTATAAAAAATAGGTTCTATGTTTCTTCTTCTCCAAGACCTCACCCAGCCTCTGTGAGTTCTCAAAGATAATTGCTAATGGTTCCAAGATTGCTTCAGCTTGTTCCTTTAGTTCCACAGAATGTGTTTCATCAGACTCTGCTGACTTGAATCTATCTAACTTACCTAAATATTCTTTAATCTGTTTTGCCCTATTTTGACTTGTGTTCCTTCCCCACAGTGTTAATATTGATGGTCTTAAGTATCTGGTTGCGATTTAGCCTTTTAGTGAAGACTGAAGCAAAATAGGCATTAAACAACGTAGCCTTCTTGATGTTGTCCATTACTAGTTCTCCTTCCCTGGTAAGTAGAAGATCTATACTTTCCTTTCTCTTTCTCTTGCTCTGAATGTATTTATAAAACCTCTTCTTCTTATTGCCTTTAATGTCTTTTGCTAGGTATAACTCATTTTGTATTTTATCCTTTCAGATTTTGCCCCTGCATATTGTGCTATTTTTTTGTACTTAGTAATCTGTTCATGTCTCCACTTTTTGTGTGATTCCATTTTGATTTTTCAGGTCATTAAAGAGCTCCTGATAGAGCCATATTGGCCTCTGACTCTTAGAATCATAGAATCATAGAATATCAGGGTTAGAAGGGACCTCAGGAGGTCATCTAGTCCAACCCCCTGCTCAAAAGCAGGACCCATACCCAATTAAATCATCCCAGCCAGGGCTTTGTCAAGCCTGACCTTAAAAACTTCTAAGGAAGGAGATTCCACCACCTCCCTAGGCAATGCATTCCAGTGTTTCACCACCCTCCTAGTGAAAAAGTTTTTCCTAATATCCAACCTAAACCTCCCCCACTGCAACTTGAGACCATTACTCCTTGTCCTGTCCTCTTCCACCACTGAGAATAGTCTAGAACCATCCTCTCTGGAACCACCTCTCAGGTAGTTGAAAGCAGCTATCAAATCCCCCCTCATTCTTCTCTTCTGCAGACTAAACAATCCCAGTTCCCTCAGCCTCTCCTCATAAGTCATGTGTTCCAATCCCCTAATCATTTTTGTTGCCCTCCGCTGGATGCTTTCCAATTTTTCCACATCCGTCTTGTAGTGTGGGGCCCAAAACTGGACACAGTACTCCAGATGAGGCCTCACCAATGTTGAATAGAGGGGAACGATCACGTCCCTCGATCTGCTGGCAATGCCCCCATGTATATATCCCAAAATGCCATTGGCCTTCTTGGCAACAAGGGCACACTGCTGGCTCATATCCAGCTTCTCGTCCAATGTCACCCCTAGGTCCTTTTCCGCAGAACTGCTGCCTAGCCATTCGGTCCCTAGTCTGTAGCTGTGCATTAGGTTCTTCCGTCCTAAGTGCAGGACCCTGCACTTATCCTTATTGAACCTCATCAGATTTCCTTTGGCCCAATCCTCCAATTTGTCTAGGTCCCTCTGTATCCTATCCCTGCCCTCCAGTGTATCTACCACTCCTCCCAGCTTAGTATCATCTGCAAATTTGCTGAGAGTGCAATCCACACCATCATCCAGATCATTTATGAAGATATTGAACAAAACCGGCCCCAGGACCGACCCCTGGGGCACTCCACTTGACACCGGCTGCCAACTAGACATGGAGCCATTGATCACTACCCGTTGAGCCCGACAATCTAGCCAACTTTCTACCCACCTTATAGTGCATTCATCCAGCCCATACTTCCTTAACTTGCTGACAAGAATACTGTGGGAGACCGTGTCAAAAGCTTTGCTAAAGTCAAGATACAATACATCCACTGCTTTCCCTTCATCCACAGAACCAGTAATCTCATCATAGAAGGCGATTAGATTAGTCAGGCATGACCTTCCCTTGGTGAATCCATGCTGACTGTTCCTGATCACTTTCCTCTCATGTAAGTGCTTCAGGATTGATTCTTTGAGGACCTGCTCCATGATTTTTCCGGGGACTGAAGTGAGGCTTACTGGCCTGTAGTTCCCAGGATCCTCCTTCTTCCCTTTTTAAAGATTGGCACTACATTAGCCTTTTTCCAGTCATCCGGGACTTCCCCCGTTCGCCACGAGTTTTCAAAGATAATAAAGAGATAAATAAAAGATAATAAAGATAAAGAGAAGCTGGATATGAGTCAGCAGTGTGCCCTTGTTGCCAAGAAGGCCAATGGCATTTTGGGATGTATAAGTAGGGGCATAGCGAGCAGATCGAGGGACGTGATCGTTCCCCTCTATTCGACATTGGTGAGGCCTCATCTGGAGTACTGTGTCCAGTTTTGGGCCCCACACTACAAGAAGGATGTGGATAAATTGGAGAGAGTCCAGCGAAGGGCAACAAAAATGATTAGGGGTCTAGAACACATGACTTATGAGGAGAGGCTGAGGGAGCTGGGATTGTTTAGCCTGCAGAAGAGAAGAATGAGGGGGGATTTGATAGCTGCTTTCAACTACCTGAAAGGGGGTTCCAAAGAGGATGGCTCTAGACTGTTCTCAATGGTAGCAGATGACAGAACGAGGAGTAATGGTCTCAAGTTGCAGTGGGGGAGGTTTAGATTGGATATTAGGAAAAACTTTTTCACTAAGAGGGTGGTGAAACACTGGAATGCGTTACCTAGGGAGGTGGTAGAATCTCCTTCCTTAGAGGTTTTTAAGGTCAGGCTTGACAAAGCCCTGGCTGGGATGATTTAACTGGGAATTGGTCCTGCTTCGAGCAGGGGGTTGGACTAGATGACCTTCAGGGGTCCCTTCCAACCCTGATATTCTATGATTCTATGATTCTGTGATAATGGCCAATGGCTCTGCAATCACAGCCACCAGTTCCTTTAGCACTCTCGGATGCAACTCATCCGGCCCCATGGACTTGTGCACGTCCAGTTTTTCTAAATAGTCCCTAACCACCTCTTTCTCCACAGAGGGCTGGCCATCTATTCCCCATGTTGTGATGCCCAGCACAGCAGACTGGGAGCTGACCTTGTTCGTGAAGACAGAGGCAAAAAAAGCATTGAGTACATTAGCTTTTTCCACATCCTCGTCACTAGGTTGCCTCCCTCATTCATTAAGGGGCCCACACTTTCCTTGGCTTTCTTCTTGTTGCAAACATACCTGAAGAAACCCTTCTTGTTACTCTTACCAAGAAGGATAGTTTGCTGTTACGTCTTTAATACTGTCTCTTTGAGAAACTGCCAGATCGCCTGGATATCTTTTTCCCTCAGATTTTCTTCGCATGAGACTTCACCTGCCACCAACAATGTCACCACTATATTCCTGTTGCTACTGTTGTTGCTGCCACTTCTGTTCACCTGCCTGTGGCATGACTCAGTGCAGATTTTGATGTGATGTCATTGGCAGACATTCCCAATAATGATCTTCGTACTTGGAAGAATAAGGTGACAGTACTACAGCCATATTTACCATCCTCTTTTTTAAATATGGACATACACTCTTTGCAGAGGAAATTCAACTTTTTTTTCCAGGGTCCTTTATCAATCTTCTTTTACTGCTTTGAATGAATTTATCCCCCAGTCACAACCCCATTCTCTGTCCAATGATCTGGTGTATGGCTGGTTGTGTGTGTGTGGTTAGTTTGCTGTTCACACTGCTTAGTGATGGACTGCATAATTCAAAACGGAACAATGTTAAGAAGAGTCTTCTTCATTTCTTATATATTTGTTTATGACATTTTTCAAAATGTTTTCCCTTTTGACAGCCATACCCCTTCTCCTTCTAACTCCTTCCATTATGATAATGAGTGCTGATGATCAACTGAATAGGATTCAGGTCAAGATCAAATAACTGCAAGAAGCTGAACTCTTGTTTTCTTCCTCCTCCACTATGACGCACACATTATACCTGTGCTATGTGTACATGAAACACAAGTTTGACTTTTTTCCTCATTGGCATTAACCTCTTTTCACTCACATCAAGATTCACAAAATTGCACAGGTAGGGGGAGAAAACAGCATACTGATTTCAACCTTCTTTGTGATACTAGTGTTAAAGATACATTTGGCCACTTTTGCTTGCAGTGCAGAAATGTTTTTTTTGTTTGATTTTTAACTCAGCACTAAAAGTCTTTTCCAGTTTCATTTTGATCTATAGCACCTTAAGTGGATTTTAAGTGGCAAGATACAACTGAACTTCAATAGCTGTTTCTTATCAATGTTGTCATATCTCAGAGATCTCAAAAAGGAGCTGAAGTGCAATTAACTTTCTACTAGTTTGTGTTAACATAAAAGTAGATAACATAAATGATTCAATTAACTACTGCTAATTATTTATCTACTTTCATACTATAAAAAACAGACATACCTTTTATTTGTTAAAATGATGATGTATATTGAAGAATTATAAAGCACCTATTTGAATTTCCCAATGAAGTTTTATTAAGCATAGACAATTGTTTCCAATAATGTGAGGAATTAAAGCAACAGTCTAACCAGCTTCCAGATAACTCCATAGCTACCCTTTCTAACAAACAAACCCAGACTATTATAGAAATATTCTTCAGCTGAAAATAATTGTTACTTGCTACAGGAATCAAGGGATGTAAGTAACTTTCTCCTATCAGTGACCCTAGGCAATTCTAAGCAACAGGAGCATAGTAACATTGTTTCGTCCATATGCCTACAACAGGAGATAAATAAAACATTTGTTTCTGGATTAAACATAGTGCCGTAAACCCATTATTAACGATTCTCATCTCCTCGATGGATTCAGACTACTGCATTGGGTACTGGAGGCAAATTAATAAATCTGTTAATGCCCAGTGATTATATACACACATAGATTCATAGATATTTAGGTCAGAAGGGACCATTATGATCATCTAGTCTGACCTCCTGCACAACGCAGGCCACAGAATTTCACCCACCACTCCTGCGAAAAACCTCTCACCTATGTCTGAGCTACTGAAGTCCTCAAATCGTGGTTTAAAGACTTCAAGGAGCAGAGAATCCTCCAGCAAGTGACCCATGCCCCATGCTACAGAGGAAGCCGAAAAACCTCCAGGGCCTCTTCCAATCTGCCCTGGAGGAAAATTCCTTCCCGACCCCAAATATGGCGATCAGCTAAACCCTGAGCATATGGGCAAGATTCACCAGCCAGATACTACAGAAAATTCTTTCCTGGGTAACTCAGATCCCACCCCATCTAATATCCCATCACAGGCCATTGGGCCTATTTACCATGAATATTTAATTACCAAAACCATGTTATCCCATCATACTATCTCCTCCATAAGCTTATCGAGTTTAATCTTAAAGCCAGATAGCAATTTTGCCCCCACTGCTTCCCTTGGAAGGCTATTCCAAAACTTCACTCCTCTGATGGTTAGAAACCTTCGTCTAATTTCAAGTCTAAACTTCCCAATGACCAGTTTATATCCATTTGTTCTTGTGTCCACGTTGGTACTGAGCTTAAATAATTCCTCTCCCTCTCCGGTATTTATCGCTCTGATATATTTATAGAGAGCAATCATATCTCCCCTCAACCTTCTTTTAGTTAGGCTAAACAAGCCAAGCTCCTTGAGTCTCCTTTCATAAGACAAGTTTTCCATTCCTCGGATCATCCTAGTAGCCCTTCTTTGTACCTGTTCCAGTATGAATTCATCCTTCTTAAACATGGGAGACCAGAACTGCACACAGTATTCCAGGTGAGGTCTCACCAGTGCCTTGTATAACGGTACTAAAACCTCCTTATCTCTACTGGAAATACCTTGTCTGATGCATCCCAAGACCTCATTAGCTTTTTTCACAGCCATATCACATTGGCGGCTAATAGTCATCCTATGAGCAACCAATACTCCAAGGTCCTTCTCCTCCTCCATTACTTCTAATTGATGCGTCCCCAGCTTATAACTAAAATTCTTGTTATTAATCCCTAAATGCATGACCTTACACTTCTCACTAGTAAATTTCATCCCACTACTATTACTCCAGTTTACAAGGTCATCCAGATCCTCCTGTAGGATATCCCAGTCCTTCTCTAAATTGGCAATACCTCCCAGCTTTGTATCATCTGCAAACTTTATTAGCACACTCTCAATTTTTGTGCCGAGGTCAGTAATAAAAAGATTAAATAAGATTGGTCCCAAAACTGATCCTTGAGGAACTTCACTGGTAACCTCCCTCCAGCCTGACAGTTCACCTTTCAGTAGGACCCGTTGTAGTCTTCCCTTTAACCAATTCCTTATCCATCTTTCAATTTTCCTATTGATCCCCATCTTATCCAATTTAACTAACAATTGCCCATGTGGCACGGTATGAAACGCCTTACTGGAATCTAGGTAAATTAGATCCACTGTGTTTCCTTTGTCTAAAAAATCTGTTACTTTCTCAAAGAAGGAGATCAGGTTGGTTTGGCACGATCTACCTTTTGTAACACCATGTTGTGTTTTGTCCCATTTACCATTGACTTCAATGTCCTTAACTACCTTCTCCTTCAAAATTTTTTCCAAGACCTTGCATACCACAGATGCCAAACTAACAGGCCTATAGTTACCCGGATCACATTTTTTCCCTTTCTTAAAAATAGGAACTATGTTAGCAATTCTCCAATCATACGGTACAACCTCTGAGTTAACAGATTCATTAAAAATTCTTGCTAATGGGCTTGCAATTTCATGTGCCAATTCCTTTAATATTCTTGGATGAAGATATACATATACAGGAGTGGCATACAATTAATGTAATCATCTTGTGAGTGCAAAGGCTTTCAAGGTTTACCAGAACATCTCATAAGGTCTCATGTATTGGAATTTGCTGTTGCCATCCTCTCTGCTTTGCATGCAGCTGAATTAATCTGATTAGACTTCTTGCTTGATAAATTAAACTCTGAACCCATGCAAGGGGATAGAGGTATATAAAACCTGCACTGAGGAAACTTCAGTGTTCCAGCAACAGTACGAGAAAACCAGTCCCAACTGCAGGGCAGGAGGGATGGGAAAGTGGTGGAAGAGATTGCCCAAAGTCTGTTCAAGCATGAAGTTTCAAACAGGAACTTCTAGCAAGAGGTTCATATTGGAGTGGGGTTTGCTCACTCCTCAAATCCTTGTTGCCCACAAGCCAGGGCCCACCTCTGGCACACTGAACAACCACCCTTTCTTGGAAATTAATTTAGGAAACTTCCCAGCCTATGGCCGTGATTCTCTTCTCATTTACACTGGTTTCACGTGAGTGTTAAACCATTGATTTCAGGGGAGTTATTCCCATTGTACAATGGTGCAAGTTAGATTTAAATTAGGCTCTTATGTATCTGCCTCTCTAGTTTAAATGTAGTATCTGCATGCATCAGAACCAAAAGGCTTTGAAGAGAATGAACAAATCAGGATTTTTGTTTTTCTCTTTGTTTGTTCTTGCAACCATGTAGCTAAAATATCTGTCTTGGCCCTCCCTAGTCTGTTCGCAAACAAGCCCTGCATACCAGATATACCAGATGTATTTTATTAGTATATACATTTCTATAAGGCTCCTCATCACAGCACGCAAGTGCCTCACAGTGCATGGCTGGGTGGATGGATGAGTATGTATGCGTCTTTGCTAATTCAGTTAGACAATAACAGATTTTCAAGCTGAGGCAGCTCTAGCAAGATTGACAAGTGCCCATTGGGCCCCCTGCCTGCTCTGTAATGTGAGACAGTCAGCTACTTCCTACCTCTCCTCTGCAATTTCATCTTTCAGAGAGTGTTGTTCCCTTGTCACTAAGGCCAATAGCCCCATGCACAGTCCTGTCTCTTCCCAGTTTCTTGGCTCTAGGTCTCCAGCAGCATTCAGAAACTAAGCAGCTCATGGGGCTGATGAGGACTGCCCTGCCGCGAAGATGGTGAAGGGCTCCCTGATGCATAGGGTGGGCAGGAGGAGCCCAGGTAGAAGGATAAAGAAGGGGGTGCTCTTCCACTTAGGTAGGGGAGAGAAGGAAGGGGCTCTGCTGCAGGAGAGTTTGGGGTCCCTAGCTGTGATGGGGAGGGAGCAGGTGAATCACTAACGATTTGGAAGGTCAGTCTGTTTTGAAGCAACATCTAAAAGTTCAGATGCCTATCTGAACCCCTAAACCATCTGAAATGATCCCAGCCCATAGTCCCACTCAAAGTGCCTGGTGGGTTGCTTTTACAGCCTCCTTCTGGAGTAAGGTGACTCCTCCTCTTCTGCATCCTAAAGACTTACATGGATTGTCTCTCTCTTTCCCCCTTCCCTGATTCACTCCGCTGCCACTCCAAGGTCACCAGGCTCCCTACTGCCTGCCAAGAAAAGGCAGCAGAAGTGTCCCATTTTCTCCCCAACTGGAATTTCCTATATCTGCTGTTACTTTTAGTTCATTTTTTCTTTCTTTCAGTTCATTGTTGCAGCTGGATACTCTGCTAAAGGCATTCCAGACTAGAACAGAATAGTTCACATACCACAGGCAAATTTTAACACTGATGCACTGGCAGTCCTAGAGGTTGGGAAGAAGAATTTATTCTTTTCATTTGGGACCTGCCTTGTTTGTGCTCAGTAGGTGTCCTCAGGTTACTTTTTCGTCTTTCTTGTCGCCTTCCTTCTCAGTCTCCTTTGAGAAGGGCTGATAAACTGCAATCAGATTGTATCTCTTTGCCAATTCTGGATCTGGAATAAGACTGTTTCTGCAGTGAGGAGTATGACAGTGACTTCTAGCCCTTAATTTATCTACGATAACGATATTATATGCTGCTTTCATAGACTCATGTATACGGGTTGCAATGGGAGATAAAGTGTGATTGCCAGCAAGACAGCTGAAAGGAGACAGGAAAAGGCAGGGGCCATGATTTTTCAATCTGTAGAATAATGTAAACTGCTCCACCAAGTAATAATGGCAATATAGGTGTTTCAATTTTTGATCATATTGGGGCAGATTGTGGCTGGCCCTCACACGATAGCACTGTGGGGTGAACATAGAGGAGGGGAGGAAGCTCACCCCTCTTCTTGCATGGCTCAGGTAAGGGTCAGGTAAAATTATAGTCCCTGCACTCAGGTGCAAAGAGACTGCTCAATCCCTGCCCCACCCTGGCACACAGCACTCTAAAGGGAGTGAGGAAGAGGCAAAGCCATGACCTCATCCCACCCCCAATGCATTAGCCCCTAGAGCTGTACTGAAGTGCAGGAGAGAGCAGGCTGCAACCAGGGTGAATGAAGTATCAAGTCTGCTCCCCGACCCCCATTGCACGGCAGGGAGTTCCTGAAGGCATTATGCCACAGTGAAGGAGAATGCCTCCTGCTGCTCCCCTGGAGGATGTATGGCTCCACCCTGCCACTTTAGTCTGTACATTCAATGGCATGGTGTGGTTTTCTTACTTGTGGTAATAATTGTGATAGTACTTAGCACTTTTCCTATTCACAACACTGCACAAATGTTAACTCGTTGAATCTTCATTCTACGCTGTTGTTGTCCCTGTTATAAAGATGCGGGAACACAAAGCACAAGGCGGTTCAGAGCTCAGATCTCCATGCTTAGTCATTCTGTGGGATGGCTCCTGCAGTAAGGGACTGTATGCTGTGAGCAAGGGGCCGGGAGACTCAGCCTAGCATTGGGAGAGAGGGATTCACAAATTCTTTACTCCCAGGCCTGCTTGCAGAACACATGACTATGTCTCTCCTCTGGTAGTGGCGGGTACCTGGCAAATATTCAAAAGGCATTGCTCAAGCTAAAATAGCCATCTCCAGGCTGATGGTGTGGTGGAGGGAAATGTCCTGAGCATAGAGACAGAAGGGGAGGCAGGACTAGCAAGAGAGCAGCGGGACATTGGTGATTGCAGGTGGGGTGGTGATGGGCGGGACATCTGAGATGGCAGCAATCACAGCAGACAGGACAGGGCCCCAGTAGCAGGTATTCTTTGGGGGAGGGTATCCTGGAAGACCAGTATCTCTGAATGGATTCAAGACCATTTTGACTAGTACAACAAATCCTATTTCTGTCAATACATTTTTCTTGGTAACTCTTTAGATAATTTTTGTTTCAAAACTGGGACACTGCCTGAGGAATTTGTGGATGTGCTGTGGTGCTTTGCAACTCGCAATTAAATGGGAAACTCAGTCAGCACTTTAGTGGAACAGTTCATTCAAAACCGCATTATTGCTGAAGCGGCAATGGGAGCAAACATAACGGTACTCTGCACCTGTCTGCCTGATATTATCTCCACTCTAGCGAGTGGCTGTTCAGCCAGACTAGTGTGCAGGAGGAAAATTAACTAATCATTTATAGGGCACGGCCTTTTCTAATGACTAAATCATTGCTAGTGATTGTTATAAATAATTCAAAATCAAATGAGAGCCACGGCAAACACAGCCGTAGCTCGTGCGCCATCACGCACCTGCTGACGGGTCAACGTAGCTGGCATCTGCTCATTCAGACGTGTCGGCATGGACTGAAACCAAAGCCATTAAAAAGGAACAAGCTAATAAACATCAACTGGAAAAACCTGTCTTTTGCCAATGTGGCATCAGCTGGCACACCAGAGCACTTCCCCATTCCCAACTAGCAGCTCCCTCTACTGCCTGACTCAAACACCCTGGCAACACATGTTGCTCAGAGAGCGCCTGAGGCCAGCTGGAGTGCTGCTGACTGTGCATACTGTTATTTCTTTGTACTGAAAACACTTAGGGGAAAAACATACTTAAAGTTCCATTGTGCATAAGGAGTTTCTGTATGAATATGCTTAACCTATATAATTGCAGTTCTCATGGTAGCAAGCTCCCGGAGAGACAGTTTTCTCCTCCAGATTTTTCCCTGCCCCCAATGACTGCAAATGTGCTCCAGCTGCTGCTAACCAAACACCTGACATGTCACTTTCTGAGCTGCTTCCGTTGGTTCTGGACCCAAGTGACACTTGTGAATGAACATATGGGAATGTCAGGGCTGGTCCTCAGCTGGTATGACTTGATGTAGCTTAACTAGAGTCAATGGAGGTGCTCTGATTCACACCAGAGGAGCATTTGACTCTAAAAGACTCCTACAATTAGACAATTCTCTTCCCACTGTCAATTTGAATATATCTGCAATATAGCCACCTAACCAGATAGATTTTTGTTTTCCATTCAGGTATTCTGCCTTGTGAAACATTTCTCTCTCTCTTTGTTTTAATCGAATCATTGAATACCTGCCTGAAGTCCACTTAAACCCCTTATTGCCCACTAGCTATATTCAGCCTCAGGATGTATGACAAAGAACCACAGTTAGTGCAGGCAGTAGTGAGGTGAGTTTCTTCTCTTTCTTGGAAATGCATCTGGGTATTATAAGTAGAGGACAGGCCAGGATATAGGGATGTGGGAGATCTTTAATAATTAGGTCCCAGTCCATGTAGATCTTTAAAGACTATTCCTTATGCCACATTCAAATCTGTGCACAGGCATTGGCAGTCCTAGCCCTATGCAGGCTTTTCGGACCTTGCGGTTATGCATGCTAGCATGTACATCAGTGATCTGACCCAGTAATGGTTCTACCTAATCTCTATTGCCCCATCATGCTGCTTCTCTCCAAAACAGCTCTCAGTCTCAGGCACCTTGGTTAGCCAAATTAGTGATGAGAGTTCCTTTTTCCTCTTTGGTGCCCACTTTATTCTAATTGGCTGCATAAACAAAACAATGGAGCAGTGACAGAGAGGGCAATGTGTCTCCCAGAGGTGAGGCTAATCTGATGACGATACCACCACCACCTAACTCCTATCTACCGCTTTTCATCTCTATGTCTCAAAACACTTTACAAAGAGGTCAGTCTCATTATCCCCATTTTACGGAAGGGGAAACTGAGGCACACAGAGGTGAAGTGACTTGCCCACGATCACCCAACAGGCCAATGACAGAACCCAGCTCTCCTGAATCCCAGTCCAGTGCTACATCCACAAGGATAACAATGCATGGGGATGTAGGGTAGAGACCTCAATATTGATGCAAAAAATTATTAATAAAATTATTATAATTTTGTTTGTAGTATTATGTCGTTCAACTTGCCTGTGCCTTTACTGAGGCTTACAATATACTTATTATTTGCATACATATGGTGCTTGCAGAAGAGTACCTCACATGCATATATTTTTGAAATTATGTGAAATATTCAAGCTAACTAATGGAATTTTAGGATGCTTCCACCTTCTCTCTCAAGGACAAGTGAATATCAGGAAAGATCAACATGATTTTATGGCCATAAAATGTTTATTACCACTAAGTGTGTTTACACCGACTCTGGAATGCAGCTTTATAACTTCTATTTCACTGTAATGTTCTAATCAATGCATTTGCTTTTGTACTAGTCTTTGAAAGACATATAGAAGTCTTAATTGTTGTGCTTTGTGCTTTCTACAGAATATAGGATAAGAGTCTGTAATTACAAATTGCAAACATACTGCAAATGGTAGGTTGTAAATCTAGAGACCATTTAATTAAAAAAACAAACGAATTAGAGAGTCTTATCAAAGAATGGGACACATCCCTTTTGTATGAGATATCAGTTTGGTATAGATATGTTCTTTATATCAAGAAAACAGATTTGTAAAACATTCATGATTGTGAAAAGAATCTAAGATGTTAACATAGTTATAAATCTAAGTAAATGCACACAAAGAATTCTAGAAATATGCTACATAAAATGATTATTATTATTACTCTAAAAACTTTGTTCCAAAAAGCCTGTCAGAAAAACATATGTAGTTGGAAGTATTTTAATCTTTTGTTGTTTCTCGAATGCTTTAGATAGCACAAACTTCTTTTAGCTTTAGATTTGTAAATATTTTGTATCTAAAAGCAAGTCTTCATATAATAACTGCCTAATATCATTGTTACATAAATACTAAGATTTTTGTGTACAAATATAGCAATATCATTTCATGCTATAACTGGTTACTAATATAAGAAGCCACATGAGTATAGAAATGTTTATATTAATTGGAAAATTAGTTGTCTGGTAATGTTTAAGCAACCCCCTCATCACTTAGGAAGACAAAAGTCACCTCTCCAAAGATTGGAGAAAAAGAAAAGACAATACCTTCTTTGGTGACCATTTAAGCTTAAAGACTCTCTTTAAGAATTTAAATTTAAAAAGCCCATTTTGATGGCTCACTTTTATCAAGAGAACAGACATGTTTGGATTCATTTGAGAAAGAATTTCAACTCCTATTAAACCTTGATGGAACTAACAGGATATTTCAGAAAACTGACTGAACAAAAGGAAAAGTTAAAACTCTAAATCTAAATATGTTCTGAGATTCTCCCACCACAAAGACAAAGAATATAGAACTGTCAAGAAAGAACTACACCCCTAATGCATATATGCATTACCAAACTGCTTATTCATAAGATCAAGAGGCTCCTAGAGGACTACCCCCCGAAGGCATGGAGCCTATGAAACAGTGAGACCAACCAACTTTGAATCTGAACAAGCCTGGAAGAAGTGTGCTTTTCTAATTCATGGAACAAGGCAGGAAGAGAGCATAAAAAGCTCTGAAGTAAGCATGACAGAGATGACAATTTCCTGGACAAACCTCACTGAATTAAGTTTTTGCATCATTGTGAGCCAGGGATTGCATACAGTTCCATGTGGGCTGGGGACCGGAGCCCACCAGGAACTAAGAACAATGAGGGGTGGTCAGGCAAATTCACTCATGTTGTAAAACCTTCAGAGAGCTACTGTGACCTGGAAAGAGGCTTGCATATACAGTACTGGTTTGAACTGGATTCTCCAGAGACCAATAGACAATGAAAGGATTTTTTTGGATAAATAGTTTAAACTGACTCACGTCCTTCTTTCTGATCCAGCAAATAGACAAATCTCTGGTCCAAAGGGGGGGCCCAATCCTTAAGGAAGGGTTGGAAGGATTTTGGCTAGCTGAGGCCCAGACTGGGTGCTTTGTTCTCAGCTTAAGCTTTGATGAATTTGTGACCACAAGAAAAAACTCCTGTGTGGGGTCTAAAGGAGTAATCACCAGCCAGAGCCCTTGCTGGAGTAATGGGATGATCTTTGGTAAGCTTATTAGCATATGTGTAGGTTCTTTTATTGTTTTTAATATGTTTTCTCTCTAATGCTTATACCTTAAGAATAAATGTGCTTCTTTGAAACAGTTGTGTGGTAACTTACCAGTGCCAAGTACAGGGTGTACCATCTCTGAGGAGAAAAGCAAAGCAGGCCTGCTCAGGTAGTCTGACTTTGTCAGAGACATCATAGTATAGACAGGGAGCTGTGCAGTCTGGAAATACCCCAGTCACAAGGGAGTGAGACACAGGTCTCCACCCAGAAAGATGGCTGAGGAGCTGAGAACTTAGAGTAGGTGCCCTTGCTGGATCATAGAGGGGGCATACAAGTGCAGTTGCCTTGAACTGTGATAGTAAGCCCTCCCCACCCCCCACCCTGCTTAGACAGCAAACATTCCATAATTCAGCCTGTCCATCTCTACAAGCAAGCTGTCACAGACAGATAAGAAAAACAGAGAAGACTCAAGAAGAAACCCACCCAAGGAAAATCTCCCTAAGATTTGCCGTTGTACCTTAAAATATTAACAGTTTCTCCTGTTAATCCCAAGTGGCTAGATCATGTACTTTAGGAGAGGAGACAGGGGCTAAACTTAGGTAAATAAAGAAATACTGAGCTTTAATTGGATTTCAGAGTCTTAATCATCATAACTGTCCTGTCTTAAAACAGCTTGTCAAATGGCTTCTTCCAAGTAACTGATTTAAATATTTTTGTAAACAGATGTAGCTAAGGTCACTCACTTTGCCCAACTATAAACTGTCCACCTGCCCAGAAGCAAAATAATTTTGTTTATCTATAAACGTTCTTAGTTGTAGAAGAATATACTAAAGAATGGATTCACAATAATTTGGGGAACCAATATACTTTGGTCTTCACGTATCAAACAAAGTGCCTCACCAAATGTGATTCACTATCAGGCATGTAATCTCTGCTAAAAGCTCTCCACAGAAGGTATGTCTACACTTGGAGGCAGGGGTATGATTCCCACCTCAAATACACATACTCACACGAGCTTTCCTAGGGATAGCATGCTAAGAATAGTAGTGTAGCTGTTGTAATATGTGCACCAGCATGAGCTAGCTGCCCCAAGTACGTACCCATGGGGTCTGGATAGGTTTGTACTCAGGGTGGCTAGCCCGTGATGCCACTGACCACTACCCGTGCTACCGTGGCTACATAAATGCAGTAGGGCTTTGTGTTTTAGAGCCATAGCTTCCCAACTGTGGACTAGCTTGTAATGGTTTGACACATTTCTGGAAGACATTTTCTTCCCCCAGCATCACAGAGTGAGGAAGCGTTCACTTAGTGTCTTGGGGTCCTGACTGCAGTTTTGTTATTCCCATTCTCTCCCCCCCGCACTCCCAA
Source organism: Eretmochelys imbricata (assembly GCF_965152235.1). Lineage (NCBI taxonomy): Eukaryota > Metazoa > Chordata > Testudines > Cheloniidae > Eretmochelys > Eretmochelys imbricata. The sequence goes on from NC_135572.1 coordinate 151,611,748, forward strand.
AGAATAACGTTTTTCTGTGTTAATAGACTCCTGTGCTATGAGCTAAATCCAGCAAAATCCTTACAAGGTACATGATTACAAAAAAGAGGACAGGATTTAAAACAGGACATTCTGAAACTTAAATGGTTTTATTAAAGTTAGAGCTAAGAACAAAGTAGGATCTAATTCCTACACTTTTACGAGGCCCTTATACTTCAAATATGGACTATTTAAGGTGAGTTGAAGACCCATTACTCTGTACATGAGGGTATAATATTCCACTGCTGCTTTATTTAGTGTTTAGAGCAGGGGACTGCGAGTAAGGAATTCCTGACTCCTAGTTCCTGCTCTGCCAGTGACTCATTGGGTGGTACTGGACACCCACCTAGGGATTTACAAGATGATCCTGGAGGATTCGCTAAAGGTTTGAAAGGAAAGACAAATACAGAGGGGCTTGTATAGTGTTCAGTGACAGAATAATTATTTTTGTGTTTATAAGAGAGTTAGCTGGTTGGGAAATAGGTAAGAAAGGAGCACCAAGGAGCGAAGCTGTCGGAATTAGAAGATGATGTGTACAAGGCGTGAGTGTGACTTTCCTGTAACTGAACCACAAAGGGCGCGCAATTAAAATGGCTATTTTATTTATACGAATATAAAGTCCAGACCCATAAAGGGACATTGGCACCTAAACCACAGATTTGAATTGCCACCTCGCCCACTCCAAGACATTTCATGTGCAGTTAGGTGTGCACTGCTATTGTTTTTGCAAGACATGGCTTAGGCACTTGACTGCAGCAGAGAGTTATAGAATCACCGATATAAAGAGATAAAAGGAACCTGAACAAGTCCACCCCCTGTGCTGAGGCACAACCAAGTAAACCTAAACCAGGCATTTCTCCAAACTGTTCTTCAAAACCTCCAAAGATGGGGATTCCACAGCCTTTCTGGGAAGCCTGTTCCAGAGCTCCATTACCGGTATAGTTAGAAAGTTTTTTCTAATATCTAACCTAAATCTCCCATGCTGCAGATTAAGCCCATTACCTCTTGGTCTACCTTCAGTGGACATGGAGAACAATTGATCATCTTCCTTTGTATAATAGCCCTTAACATTTTGGAAGACTAATATCAGGTCCCCACTCAATCTTCTTTTCCCAAAACTAAACATGCCCAGTTTTTTTAACCTTTCCTCATAAATCATGCTTTTAAAACATTTTATCACTTTAGTGGTTTTCTTCTGGACTCTTTCCAATTTTCCACATCTTTGCTGAAGTGTGGTACCCAGAATTGGACACAGTGCTCCACCTGGGGCCTCACTAGCACTGAATAGAATGGGACAATTACCTATCATGTCTTACATATGACACCCCTGTTAATATATCTAGAATTATCGATACTAACCACTTTTGCAACTGCATCACATTGTTAGTTCATACTCAATTTATGATCCACTACAACCCCCCACATCCTTTTCAGCTTTACTACAATCTAGCCAGTTATTCCCCATTTGGTAGTTGTACATTTGATTTTTCCTTTCTAAGTGAAGTACTTTGCACATTTATCTTTATTGAATTTCATTTTGTTGATTTCAGACCAATTCTCCAATTTATCAAGGTTATTTTGAATTCTAAGCCTGTCCTCCAAAGTGCTTTCAGTCCCTCTGAGCTTGGTGTCCTCTGCAAATTTCATAAGTCTACTCTTCACTCCATTATCCAAGTCTTTAAAGAAAACACTGAACAGTACCACATATGCCCTTGCAGTTTGACAGCAAACCATTAATAACCACTGTTTGAGTATAGTCTTTCAACCAGTTATGCACCCAACTTATAATAATTTCATCTAGACTGCATTTCCCTAGTTTGCTTAGGAGAATGCCATGTTGGACTGCATCAAAAGCCTTACTAAAAATCAAGATCTAGTACGTCTACAGCTTTCCCCCATCCACTAGGCCAATAACCCCTTCAAAGAAGGAAATTAGGTTGTTTTGGTATGATTTGTTCTTGACAAATTCATGCAGCCTATTCCATATCAACCTACTATCCTCTAGTTGGTTATAAACAGATTACTAATTTGTCCCAATATTTTTCCAGGTATAAAATGACCTAGGTCTCCCCTCCAACCCCCACTTTTTAAACAAAGGTACTATGTTTGCCCTTCTCCAGTTTTCTGGGACCACACCCAGCCTCCATGAGTTCTTAAAGATAAAGCTAATGGTTCTGAGATTGCTTCAGCTAGATCCTTAAGTATTTTAGGATGAATTTTATCAGTACCTGCCAACTTGAATAGACCTCACTTATCTAAACATTTCTTTAATCTGTTCTTCCCCTGTTTTGGCTTGCATTCCTTCCTTCTTGTTGTTAGTATTAATTGTGTTGGAGTATCTGGTCACTGTTAACCCTGCTAGTGAAGACTGAAGCAAAACAGGCATTACAGGCTTCAGCCTTCCTGATGTTATCAGTTCTCCTTCCCCACTAAGTAGATGACTTACAGTTTCCTTCAGCTTTCTCTTCAGTCTAATATATTTAAGGAACCTCTTTTTATTATCTTCAGTGACCCTTGCTCATTGTGAGCCATAGTCTTTCTGATTTTGTTCCTACAATGGTTGTACTATTGTTTTTGTACTCCTCCTTAGAAATTTATCCACGTTTCCACTTTTTGTAGGATTCCTTTTTGATTTTCTGGTCATTAAAGAGTTCCTGATACAGCCACATTGGCCTCTTACTCTTCTTCCTATCTTTCCTTCACATCGGGATAGTTTGCAGTTGTGCATTTAATACTGTCTCCCTTGAGAAATTGCCAGCTCTCCTGCACTCCTTTATCCCTTAGATTTTCTTCCTATGGGACCTTATCAGACTCACGGAACTGGTAGGTAAAGTCTCCTTTTTTTCCCAAGCCCATTGACCTTATTCTCCTGAGCTCACTCTTTCCTTTCTTTAAGGATCATGAAACCTGTCATTTTATGATCGCTTTCACTCAAATTGCCATCAACTTTAGATTTGCTACCAATTCCTCCCTGTTGGTGAGAATCAAGTCTAAAATGGCTGTACCCATGGTTACGTCATCCACTTTCTGAAACAAAAAGTTGCCCACAAGAATTTGTTGGAAACTTTGTGTTTTGCCATATTATTTTTTGACAGATACCTGGTTAGTTAAAGCCCACATTACTGCCATGGCTTGTGTTTTGGATATTTCTGTTTGTTCTAGAAATGTCTCATCCATCTCTTCCTGATTTGGTGGTCTATGTCTACTATGGCATCACCCCTAATTTTACACATTTTATCTTTACCCAGAGACGTTCAGTGGGTCTGTCTCTCAGCTACTTCTGGACCTCAGAACAAGTGAATATATTCTTAATGTATAATGCAACACCTCCTCCCTTTTCATCCTACCTCTCCCTCCTGAACAAGCTATACCCTTGCTCCCTGCATGCCAATATTCCAGTCATGAGACTTATCCCCCCAAGTCTCTCCGATGCCAATTAAATCATAACTGAGCTTATGGACTAATATTTCCAGTCCTTCCTGTTTATTCTCCATACTCCTTGTATTTCTGTATAGACATCTAAGATGCTGAGCAGATTTCCCCAATGTTTTTCCTCGTATTGCTCCTATACATGGGTTCATGGGTCTAGGATCCCAAACGGAGAGAGTCACCTCCCTTCAGCTCAGACTTAGGCACCTAACTACATGACAGGGGTAGTCTTAGGACACACCATCTCATCAGCATTTCCCATTGGCTCATTTAGGAGGCTCCTCACGCCCCGTGCTGGCTTTTGTGGATCCCATTTCCGGATGACTCTCTCCCCACCATGCATTGTGTACAGAATCTAGGTGCCTAACCCAGGGTTTGTGGATTCCAGTGATTTTCAAGGCACTTACAAAGTGCTGAGTGTTGCAATGCTTAAGTCCTTTTTTCCTTTGTGCAATACAATCTCAAGTAGGATTTTCAGAAGCACCTAACTGACTTAGAAACATAAGTGCCATTGAAAATCAAGTGGATTTATGCTCCTACATCACTGAGGCACTTTTGAAAATCCTACCCTATATTTTTTATATAAGATGTCAAACATGGGCATTCTTTACACGCGTTCCTTAAATACTTCTAATAATGGGGGGTTATTTTTAATATAATGTGTGTTTCTCTCAAAAACACTGGAAAAGATCAAGGTTCCGGATTGCCAACTACTACTTTTCACAAACTCCACTGATTAAAATGAAAATCTTGATGCTTCATTTCCATGACAAAGCCTGTAACAGAAAATAATAGTCTGAATCTTTCCATGACAATGCCTGAGACCAGTATGGAAAATAGCATGAACGTAACCCATTCTTCCTTCTCATTTTAACCATTGTTACTCCATGGTTCACTTCATCTTTTGATCACCATTCTCTCTGCAAGAATCAGCAGATACCAGTTAGAGGTGATACTGACATGCATCATCTTCAGAATTGCAAGTATAGTGTGTGAGCTACATTTCTAATAGTCACTTTTTTATCTGCAGTGTGCACCTGTATTACTGATTTGATCTAAAGAATTCTCCTGCAGAGAACAGCGTACTATAATTACTTTTGGCATAATGATAGGTGTAAGTTAATTCCAAATAACCCAAATTAATAAAAAGCTCTTTAAAAGCAGAAATACAATCCCTATGGAGAAGGCTATGCAATGGCCACTTCCAGAGAGAGATTTACTTTAGCTGTCACAGTGTCCAAGCTAGTTGTAACTGGTTATAGCATAACAATTCCATTTGCAATGGCATGCTGCCTCTTTTTCAAAAGTACCAAAAACTATGAAGTGGGGGAAACTGCTTTGATATCACATTTTTCTGTACCATATTGTCTTGTGCATGTAAAAAATGGCCTATTTAAGTTGCTCTATTCACAAGGGTGCGCTCTGCATAGCTAACAGCTATTGATATGGTCATAAATATAAAGGGAAGGCTAGCCACCTTTAAATCCCTCCTGGCCAGAGGAAAAACCCTTTCACCTGTAAAGGGTTAAGAAGCTAAGATAACCTCGCTGGCACCTGACCAAAATGACCAATGTGGAGACAAGATACTTTCAAAACTGGAGAGGGGTGGGGTGGGAAACATAGGGTCCTCTCTGTCTGCGTGATGCTTTTGCCAGGACCAGAGCAGGAATACAGGTCAGAACTCCTGTAAAGAGTTAGTAAGCAATCTAGTTAGATATGCATTGGATTCTCTTTTGTTTAAATGGCTGATGAAATAAGTTGTGCTGAACGGAATGTATATTCCTGCTTTTGTGTCTTTTTGTAACTTAAGGTTTTGCCTAGATGGATTCTCTATGTTTTGAATCCGATTACCCTGTAAGGTATTTACCATCCTGATTTTACAGAGGTTTTTCTTTTACTTCTTCTTTAATTAAAATTCTTCTTTTAAGATCCTGATTGCTTTTCATTGTTCTTAAGATCCAAGGATTTGGGTCTGTGCTCATCTATGCAAATTGGTGATGATTTTTATCAAGCCTTCCCCAGGAAAGGGGGTGTAAGGCTTGGGGGGATATTTTTTGGGGCGGGAGACATTTCCAAGTGGGCACTTCCCCGGTTATTTTTGTTAGACTCTTGGTGGTGGCAGCATAAAGGTTCAAGGACAAAAGGTAAAAGTTTGTACCTTGGGGAAGTTTTTAACCTAAGCTGGTAAGAATAAACTTAGGGGTTCTTTCATACAGGTTTCCACATCTGTACCCTAGAGTTCAGAGAGGGGAAAGAACCTTGACAAATACCAATTTTGGCAATGAGATTTATATAATCTTCTCTTCTGTAGAATTTGTCAAAACTTGGACTTTCCATTCCATGGGAAATTTCAAAGTTTGCTTTCAAATCAGAACAAATATTTTTGAAATTTCCTGCAAAATGGAAATTTTTCAAAATTTTATTTCAAAACAAAATTTTCATTCTGAAATTAATTTTTTCATTTTCATATTACATTATTCTTTTTTACATTACTTCATGATATGTTAGCATGATATGTGCATAATATGACATGTCCTGCCATATGTAACAACAGTAAAAGCTTTTTTATCTGGGCTGTTGGAGGAATGGAGGGTGCTGTAAGTGAAAAATTCCAGTTAACTAAGAGAGAGGGAGTTTGGGTGTGGGAAGAGGTGTAGGGCTGGGGTTTGAGGCATGGGAGGTGGTGTGGGATGCAGGCTCTGGGAGGGAGTTTGAGTGAGGGAGGGGTCTCGGGGCAGAGGGTTGGCGCACAGGAGCAGTTTCGGGGTGCTCGATCCTGTGGGCGCTCACTTCGGGCGGCTCACCACAAGCAGCGACCAGTCCCTGCTGCTCCTAGGCGAAGGTGCAGCTAGGCTGCTCTGCATACTGCCCCAAGTGCTGGCTCCACAGCTCCAATTGGCCGGGAGCCTTCAGCCCCACACCTCCTCTAGCACTCCGAACCCCTCGTGGCTGTTCCTTCACCATTTCTGGGAAGCCATGCGGAGCCAGGTAGGGAGCCTGCTGGCCCTGCACCAACCAGACTACAAACTAGACTTTCTATGAAGATTAGAAAAGCCAGTTTACAGAGCTTTCTGGTTGGTACAGGACCAGATATATACAGTAAAAGCTATGTTATGCAGTACTACTGACATGTCATAATAGGACATAAACATAGTATAACAGAATAAGTGTGGCTTAATGGATAGAGTGACTGGTACTCAAGAGACATGAGTTCTGTCACTAGCTTTGCTGGGTTACCTTGGGCAAGTCACTTCACCAGTTTGTGCCTCAGTTTCTCCATCTAGAAAATGGGGATGATGCTGACCTCCTTTGTAAAGTGATTCAAGATCAAAATATCTCAAAGCTCATGTGGGGAGGGTCTTAGGACAAACTCCTCCCATCAGCATCTCCTATTGGCTAATTTAGGGGCTCCCTGCCTAGCATGCTGGCTTGTTCTAAGGCACTTATCTCTTCCCATTCATTTCACAGGAAGCCTAGGTGCTGAACAAAGGCTTTGTGGATTGCAGTAGTGTTCCTCTGATTTTTTCTAGGCACCTCAAAGTTAGGTGTTGCAATGCCAAGTGTTGCAATGCCTACATCCCTTTGTGGATCTGGGCCTAAGCATTGGATGGGGAGTATAAGTGGGATGCTGAATGACCAAACTGCTTTGTTCCTTGCTTTTTTTATTTTTCAGTTTCTGGGTTACACAGCTTAGCAACTTTTAACTTAGTTTAGTAAGTTTAATGTGCAGGAATTAATAAGAAAATTTATGAATGGCTAAAGGGGAATTGCCTCATGAGGGTAAGGGAAGCTCCCCTGAAGTAATAGAAGATGTGGCATACTTATTTCTAAGCAGTTCGTATGTACACAGTCCTCTGGCAGAATGTCAAGAAGCGTCTTTTTTCCCCCTCTGGTACATAAGGTCTGAAGAATGCGGTGGCCCCAGCTTCTGCAGACTCAAAGATTGCGCGGTCACCTCACAGAATGGGGAGAAAGAAAGAAGGGCTGTTGCGAATGGCAGGTAACACTTCATAGTCTTCCCTAGGGATATTTTTATTATTAGTCTCAGGTGCTAAAGGCGGCCTGACCTTAGGTTTCCCAGTGTACTAATATGAGCAGCAATCTTTGGAGTTGTGCTCGGATTACAGTATGAGGAGGACACTGGGTTCAGGGGCAGACTGGCACTTTCACTTCTACATTTTTCTTACCTAATGACAGAAGTTAAACCACACAGGAAAGATGGAGATAGCATTTTGGTTGCTATCGAGAAAACAGTATTATAATGAGTGTGGTTTTCCACCTCCTTTGTAAGTTTTTGTGACACTGAAGCAGTCTCTCAGTGCTAATGGCTGATCTTGAGGTCAAAGTTTGTATAACAGGAGGCTCTGGAGCAGTCTCACTTGACAGTTTGGAGTTCTGAGAGGGACAGAAATAGAACCAGTAGATGTAGATTGCCATGGTGCACCAGAACATACACATTTCCCATTGCTCATGTAATCTGCCAGTGGACTCATATGGAGTAACTTTTTCCTCTGTATTTTTCCCCCCTACTCAGGAAGGATTAGGCGTATACTTATGCAGCTCACTCTGAGAAAGGCAGAACAAGATCAGAACACACAATTCAGGAGAGCTGGGAAGGGACCAAGAATCCTTTTGGCATGGTTTGGTCAAGGTTTCTGCCAGACACCCAAGTGATGACCCAAGCACTGCAGAATGGTGGTGTATCAGAGATACACTTAAAATGGCCATTTTCCTAGCATAGATGAGCCTATTCTATATTGTACCTTTATATTTTATACATATCCAGATGTCTTCATCAAATAAACCTTCTGTATACTGGAAGAGATCATGAGGTTTTTGATGTCAAGGTCTTACAGTCCTACTTTGGTGCAAGAATTTACAGGCTTACCTAGAAGTCAGAATAATGTGCAATTAGTTGTTTATTCAAATAAACAAAATGACCAGTTCTTAAAATCCCAGTTAATCCTTTTTATGCACACATCACTGTATACAACTAGTTCTAGCTTATAACTAGGGCTCCATGACTTCCCAAAACCCCCGTGACTTCTGTAAGGACCAGTGTAGCTGAACCCAGGGCCGCCCATGCAGATGGCTCCAGGGCCAGTTGCTCAGGTGGCCCCTGGGACAGCCACACCAATCGCTGCTGGAGTGACCCTGGAGGCAGCCACACCAGCTGCTGCTCCAGCAGCAGTCTCTGGGCAGCCGACTGGAGCGCCTCCCCACACCCAGCAGCAGCTCCCCCATGCCTTGCCAGCACCCTCTCCACCCCCAAAGACTTAGTCACAGGTATTTTTAGTAAAAGTCATGGACAGGTCACCGGCTGTGAATATTTGCTTATTGTCCATGACTTTTACTAAAAATACCTGTGACTAAATCATAGCCTTACTTATAAAATCCAAACTTAGACTCTGGGCCAGATGCTTAGCTTGTCTATATTGACATCACTCCATTGAAATCGATGCCAGTTTACACCAACTGAGAATCTGGCCTTCGAATTACACAATAATAATGCTATAAAAGAGCTATTTCTTCTTTATGTAGTGGAAGAACATCACTGTCAAGCAACGCAAGTTTATACCCATCCATACACCAATAGCCATAAATTATACAAAATGCTTGCAGACTTCAAAGTGCTTTTAGGTAGTCTGAATCCATGTGCTAGTGAGGAGGAATGAGGGCTGCTGGCTCATATGTCAAGTTGTGATGTATAACACCATGTTGCAGAAGTCCTGCTGGGTGACATAATATAGGGGAAAGACACAGCTCAGCATGATATATTACAGAGTCAGAAGGGAATGTTTAAAAAAAAACCGCCCCAAAAAACAAATCTCACTTTTATAAACAAAACCAAACAGAATATGGTAAATAAACTATGGTTTTCAGAAAACTGCCCTTTTGATTTATTCTCTTTTGCTATAACAACTTACTGATATTTGTCTTTCAGCCAAAAGGTCCCCACATTCTTTATCAACTTTACAAAATTATATAGTGTATGCAGACAGGAAGCTTCATCTCACATTAAAATGTAGCCACCCCTTATTTGCAAAAGGCAGTAGCAACTCAATTTTCTGCATTAAAATGTTGAGTAAAGAGTACTAACTAACTTACATTTAGGTGGATTAAAAACAAAACAAAAAAACCCCTTACCTCCTAAGAGAGAGCCCGACGTGTTCACCATCAGAGTTTTAAGTCATGCCTAGCTTGTAAAATTGGATTTGAGCTAACACAAAAGAAATCCACAGTTGCAGAACAGTCTGAACTCACCCAGTTCACCCATCCCTAGTGTATTACATTCTCAGTGATAGTGGGGATCTCACATCTCTTTATAACATGGACATAAATCTATTGATGGGAGAGGTGGAAGATCTCAGTTATATGCTTCACTTCATTCACCCTGCAAATTTTTGGTCAGTGTCAAAAATGATAGGTCAGATTGTACCTGGTCCTATGCAGGCGTGCATGACAAGTGCAGAGGGCACAATAAACTTTCCTTTACCCTGCACCTCCACAGAAGGAGCAGTACAATTCTTTAGCAAACTTGAGTATAAGGACTGTGTGAGGTCTGTGCCTCTACAGGCACTGAAGTGTTACAGGAGCGAGGCTGAAGGAGGGAAGTCAGGACCCAGCTCCCCCCACCATTGGCCAGGCAAAGAAGACGCATACTGAACCCTTGGAAAGGGCAGCACAATGGTCATGCTACTCATGCTCTCACTGCCCTGACAGGAGCTTTGCAGTGAGGCCATGCAGGCCTCTTCACCACCACCAAAACAGGCTGTGCCTTGAAGGCATGTTTGAGTTTAATGATTCTGACCTCTGTTACCCTGGTGTAAATGTAGAGTAACTCAGCTGATGCCAGTGTAGCTACACCAATGTTGAACGGATGAAAGTGACATCATGCCCATTGTCTTTACTTTTCCTACTCAATTAAAACAAATCCAAAGCAAATAATTTGAGATCTTTCCAAGAACAATGATATGAATATGTGTGGTTTTCCTTCTTGTTGCATGTTCAGGGGAAAAGTATCTTAGTCTCAATGGAAATTAAAAATCTTCATCAAACTTACAGAGTAGCAGATTCAACCTGCTATTGATCAATTGGTCAAAACCAGCTGCGTCAATAGATATTTCATGTGTGAAGTTCAGTCTGAAGCCAGGAGGCCATGGTGTGTTAGAAGCTGAAAGGAGCTATGGAACAAGTGTTCTTGGGGCTCTTGAACTGAGTCAAATCCATTGGTGCCATCCAGCAATTCTACATGACTTTTTTGTGTTCGAGATACCCTCTTGGAATTATTCCTCCTTGGATGTAAAGTTTCAAAAAATAAAATTAATAAACCCCCAAAGTAATCGTGTTTTTTCTTTTTACTCACGAGAAAGTCTTAAGCTGCTTGAGCTGTGCTCCCTGCAGTAGCCATGCAACTTCCTCTTGTCAAGACAGAAATATCAATATACACTCTCACCATGTACAGAAAGACAAGCAAAGCCTAGGAGAAACAGAACAAAGACAAAAGAGATCTGGGACTTGGGGAGGTCTCTCAGCAACAGTTCATGCCAATATTTATTGTGTTTATCCGAATAAAAGAATCCTCCTAAGTGTGCTTTAAAAAGGATATATTGCTTATAAAAATTCTGCTTTCCCTGAGCCATATAAATATTTTCTGTTCCTGTTCTATGTTTTTTCCTTCTAAACAATGGCTACTCTTAAACTGAAGAATCACGTAGTTCAGGGCAAGATTGAAGTGCAAGCAACCAAGGAAAAATTAACGAGAACATTGATAAGGCAACAAATAGCAGGATAGGCATCTGCAGTTTACTGCAAAGGGTGTTATTGTACAAGTTCTCCCTCACAGGCATCATCAATCTTAAATCTCAGACTACAGCTTCAGTGTAACCGTAGGATACAATTGTCCTTCACTGGCATCTTTATGAAACTTGCATCTTGTTGTCCTTCAGATCTGAACTGCCACACCAGCATCAAGGACATTTGAAAAATAAAGAGCTGACATTAGTAACACCACATTATTAATAAATGAAAATCACTTGATCCCCAGCCACAGTTCTCATTTATATTTTTGGCTCTTGCTATTTCTATTTTTCTTGCAAATTGAGACTCTCATCTCCAAAGTCATTTCACATTGGATCTTTATTAACTCAGGAACAGGTTTTACTGAGACTTAAGGGGAAAATAGAAATGGATGAAAAACATTAAGACCATAAGTACATAAGAGCGGCCATACTGGGTCAGTTCAAAGGTCCATCTAGCCCAGTATCCTGTCTGCCAACAGTGGCCAATGCCAGGTGCCCTAGAGGGAGTCAACCTAACAGGTAATGATCAAATGATCTCTCTCCTGCCATCCGTCTCCACCCTCTGACAAACAGAGGCTAAGGACACCATTCCTTACCCATCCTGGCTAATAGCCATTAATGGAATTAACCTCCATGAATTTTTCCAGTTCTCTTTTAAACCCGGTTATAGTCCTAGCCTTCACAACCTTCTCAGGCCAGGAGTTCAACAGGTTGACGGTGCGCAGAACTTCTTCCTTCTATTTGTTTTAAACCTGATGCCCATTAATTTCATTTGGTGGCCCATAGTTCTTATATTATGGGAACAAGTAAATAACTTTTCCTATTCACTTTCTCCACACCACTCAGGATTTTATATACCTCTATCATATCCCCCTTAGTCTCCTCTTTTCCAAGCTGAAAAGTCCTAGCCTCTTTAATCTCTCCTCATATGGGACCAGTTCCAACCCCCTAATCTTTTAGTTGCCCTTTTCTGAACCTTTTCTAATGCCAGTATATCTTTTTTGAGATGAGGGGACCACATCTGTACACAGTATTCAAGATGTGGGCATACCATGGATTTATATAAGGGCAATAAGATATTCTTCGTCTTATTCTCTCTCCCTTTTTTAATGATTCCTAACATCCTGTTTGCTTTTTTGACTGCCGCTGCACACTGCGTCGACGTCTTCAAAGAACTATCCATGATTACTCCAAGATCTTTCTCCTGATTAGTTGTAGCTAAATTAGCCCCCATCATATTGTATGTATAGTTGGGGTTATTTTTTTCAATGTGCATTACTTTTCATTTATCCACATGAAATTTCATTTGCCATTTTGTTGCCCAATCACTTAGCTTTGTGAGATCTTTTTGAAGTTCTTCACAGTCTGCTTTGGTCTTAACTATCTTGAGCAGTATAGTATCATCTGCAAACTTTGCCACCTCACTGTTTACCCCTTTCTCCAGATCATTTATGAATAAGTTGAATAGGATTGGTCCTAGGACTGACCCTTGGGGAACACCACTAGTTACCCCTCTCCATTCTGAAAATTTACCATTTATTCCTACCCTTTGTTCCCTGTCTTTTAACCAGTTCTCAGTCCATGAAAGGATCTTCCCTCTTATCCCATGACAACTTATTTTACATAAGTGCCTTTGGTGAGGGACCTTGTCAAAGGCTTTCTGGAAATCTAAGTACACTATGTCCACTGAATCCCCCTTGTCCACATGTTTGTTGACCCCTTCAGAGAACTCTAATAGATTAGTAAAACATGATCTCCCTTTACAGAAACCATGTTGACTTTTGCCCAACAATTTATGTTCTTCTAGGTGTCTGACAATTTTATTCTTTACCATTGTTTCAACTAACTTGTCCTGTACTGACGTTAGACTTACCGGTCTGTAATTGCCAGGATCACCTCTAGAGCCCTTTTAAAATATTGGCGTTACATTAGCTATCTTCCAGTCATTGTGTACAGAAGCTGATTTAAAGGACAGGTTACAAATCATAGTTAATAGTTCCGCAATTTCACATTTGAGTTCTTTCAGAACTTTTGGGTGAATGCCATCTGGTCCCAGTGACTTGTTACTGTTAAGTCTATCAATTAATTCCAAAACCTCCTCTAGTGACACTTCAATCTGTGACAATTCCTCAGATTTGTCACCTACAAAGGACAGCTCGGGTTTGGGAATCTCCCTAACATCCTCAGCCGTGAAGACTGAAGCAAAGAATTAATTTAGTTTCTCCGCAATGACTTTGTCATCTTTAAGTGCTCCTTTTGTATCTCGATCGTCCAGGGGCCCCACTGGTTGTTTAGCAGGCTTCCTGCTTTTGACGTACTTAAAAAAAAAAACAAAAAAAAAAACACATTATTACCTTTTGAGTTTTTGACTAGCTGTTCTTCAAACTCCTTTTTGGCTGTTCTTATTACATTTTTACACTTAATTTGGCAGTGTTTATGCTCCTTTCTATTTACCTCACTAGGATCTGACTTCCACTTTTTAAAAGATTCCTTTTTATCTCTCACTGCTTCTTTTACATGGTTGTGGCTCTTTTTTAGTTTTTACTGTGGGGTATATGTTTAAGCTGGGCCTCTATTATGGTGTCTTTGAAAAGTGTCCACTCAGCTTGCAGGGATTTCACTCTAGTCACTGTAAGACAAATTTTCAAACATAGGAGCCTCTGATGCTCACACAATAGATGTGCTTGTCACAGGTAACGGACCATAGAAAGTGGTAATTGCACATGCATATGTATCCGTGGCAGGTATGATCACCTGTCTGCATTTGTATTCTTGTATTTTACAGATGCTACTTAAATAACCTATGAAAGTTTTGTACATTAAGGCCTTTGTCTTTCAGGAAAAAAAGAATTAAAAAAAAAGGACAGACTGACAAAGTTTGGTAAAATATGGATTTCACAAAAAACTGGAATCTAGAGAAATCTACATTTACTGCAAGTCTTTTGCTATTCACCATCCCCTTTTAAGCATGTTTTTGGTGTCATTCAAAAGGTGGTGGAATTCATATGACCAGAATTAAGGCAGCACACTTTCATTTCAACCTTTCTCATCTAGTAGACTTCTGTCCTGATAGAATTACAGAATGCTGGCAGGAGGTTGAATTTGTAAAAATTGCATACAAACATCAAGATTTGGCTCAAAATAGCAGAGTATATAGTAATCAACTCTCTCAATATGGGCTGGTTCATTTCTCTCCTTTTAAAAAGATAAATGTTCTTCTCTTTCTCCCCTCCCCTCCGGTTTACCAAAAGATACATTGCTTTAGAACTTGCTGTCATGAATTTTTGCCTAGAATTATTCACTTTTTCTCCCTTACAATCCCTAGTCTTGGCATCCTGTTTAAGTACCATGACATCATGCTGCACCACCTGAAAGCACCGAGCAATTTGTTTAGACAGTCTAGCTTTGGGGGAGTATGTATAGCACGGTCTGAATGCTGAAATTCTGCCATGGAACAAAATAAGCTGTAATCTTTTGGGGATCTACATGATCAAGTCAAATGCCAGCACTGACACTTGGTGTGATTAAAAAGACTGCCGTATCTTTATAAACTGATTATACAGCAATGCAGTTTGTTCTGCTGGAGGGAGGTGGCATTAATGCTAACACTATCTAAAAGCAATCTCTTTTATCCTCTAATGTCTGACTGGTTCCTTTGCTATTCCACTGCTGATGTCAAAGGGAATGATGACTATTAAACACTCTGAAATTAACTCATGCAAATATCACTATTAACTTCATTCTTTGTTAATGTCAGCATTAAAGTCAACAGCCCTATTGCTGTGTGACACAGTGAAAGCCATCGTCATATGGATTTGTGCATTTGTCAATGGGAACAATGCCATTCATGATGACACCCTTCAAGAAAATGAACTGAGTGAATATCATATGCATGATAATGTTGACATCAATATTGATGTTTAACAACCAGCTAAAAAAAAGCTCCTTATAAAATGAAAAATATGAAGAATGTCAAGGGTTTACCTACTCCTTGATATCAACATTACCACAAAACTGCTGCTGAATGCAGATGGAGTATGTTTCCTCTCATCACATGATTTCTTGGACAGGAGGAAGTCATGCACTGGGGAAAACCCTTACTTGGGAAAAGAACAGTCAGAAACGCAGAGGAATGAGTGCCTTGTGTTTAAGGCACTGGATTGGGACCCATGAGATCTGGGTTTGGTTCTGGCACAGACCTCCTGCGTGACCTTGGACAAGTCACTTCATCTCTTTAGGTCTGCAAAATGGACATAATAATGCTTTATTTCCCCTACCTTTTGTTTCTCAAGTCTATTTAGAATGTAATCCCTTCAAGCTAAGGCCTCTCTTTTATTACATATACATACACAGTACGAAGCACAGCAGGGCTCGAGTCTCCATTGTGAGCTTTAGATGTTACTGAAACACAAATAAACGACAATAGTTTAGCTTACAAAACTTGCAGAAAATACTTGTTATACCATAACACCAGGGGAACATTTATAAGAACTTTGATAACTATATTGTACTTTTGAAATGCTAACATTATTACCTTGAAATAAAATTCAGTCATTTATTCAGTTTTGAGGCATAATATGAAAACCCAGATTTTGGCACTTTTTTTAAACAAAGTCTGTTTTGTTATTTATAGAATCCCACATTTCACAAATACCAAGATCTCATCTCATCCCTAAAAGGCTCTATAAATCCTCTTCGGGGAACATTTTCAAATGTGTCAAAGGGTATTTCTACAATGCAGCTAGGAGGTGTGGTTCTCTCAATATGAGAGACAGACTTGCAGTAGCTCAGCTTGAGCTAGAACTCAAAATTGCAAGGTGGATGTTGTGGCATGGGGGAGGCTTGGGCAGGCTGCCGGAGCTCAGACCCAGAGAGTTGAAAGGCTAGCCACCAGAGTCCTAGCCAATGCTGCAACATCCATGCTACTATTTTTAGCATGAGTCTCTCTACCTGGACTGAGAATCACACCTGCCAACTGCACTGTAGACATAGCCTAAGTGATTGAGGAGCCTCAAGTTATCAAAATCGATTTAGATTCATCAGGGTTTAAACTACTAAGTGGCTAACTCACTTTTGAAAATGGGATTTAGGAGCTTTGGAAAAAAGCATCCTTTGTGTTTTAGGCTAGAATAATTTAGGGCGACTACCTCTTTTAATGCCCTTTAAACACCTCAGCCTTGGCTATTTTGTAGTTTCATCTGCTTATTGAATGGTTCTATATTTTCAGAAGTATCTGAGGACATCTCTTGTACAGCATTTTACTTTAAACATAAAAGGAAAATGTGACATGGCCAACATTTTCTCCCCTAGATTCCCAAAATGAAGCACCTAAACTCAAAGGAGCTTCATCAGCTTCTACTAAAGTCAACAGGAGTAAGTTTAGGCTTGAGTTCCTGCAACAGCCTTGCACCTATGCAGAGCCCCACTGAATTCAATGGGGTTTCACAGAGGGCTCTGCCTACATGGGCCAAGTTGCAAGAACAGGGCCTAAGTAAAGATCTCAAGGTTTCATCCTGTTAGTGGACAGTGACCTCTTCTCCCCTACTCCGGAACATAAAGTGTCTCATTGTTCAGGGGCCTTGGTGTTTTAAAATAACTGTGGACACTAACTAGCACCCATCCTTTTTGGCAATTTCAGCAGAGAAGTTGAGGACTTCAGTCCTGTCACACCACTAGAGCTGGTTCCTCCAAGTTAGGGTGGATGCACGCTGACAGGTCTGTGTGGGGAGCTTGGAGCCACTACCCCGGCAATATGTTCTGTACATGAACAGGTTCTCTCTTCAGAGGTTTCAATCCAGCACCTGTCTCAAACACTAAACTCGCGTCTATGGTAAGAAAAAGAAAGCCCTATTTTGAATGTCTGCCTTAACGCAGTCTGTTTCAGAACAGACTCTTAGGCCCATTAGTCCTCAGCCACAAATATGAGTGTTAAATAATCATAGAAGGAAGAAATCCATAGCACAGTTTCACTGCATTGTGATGCTCTTTCTCCAGCCTGAATGTGTAGCATTCTGACTAGATGGAGGGTTTTTTTTGTAAAGTTTCAAGCTTGTTCATACATTTGAACTTCACCTGTACCATAGAACTCTAAGGTTTAAGTTCCATTTAGGAAAATGGAAATTAGGGCCCTCTTTCTCTCCTCAATTAAATCAGTATATGCCTATGTAACCAGGCCGAATGACAAATCAGGCCCTAATTGTCCATTCCTAGTCTTTGTACACTCCCAGACCCTCACATATGCTCTTCCCATATGAAGTTTGCTCTTGACCTTCTTTTACTTGCTATTCCCACAGCAATCTCTTTAGGATGCTTACCTTATTGTACTTAAATAACTGGTTGCTAATTATGCTGGATTTTGTATGGAACTTATTATTTCGATATTTTAAATTTTTCTTTCTCCTGTCTGATGGATTTCACGGAGGGTTGAGTGTCTGGTGCTTTTTTTTTTTTTTGGGGCTGGGTATTAGTATAATATAGTCACTGTCACAATATTTACACGCTTTAAAAAAAACACTTGAAACCTGGCCTGTATTTAGGCTCCTTAATCCACCTGTAAGATCTTAAATAACAATTGCCTAATTTTTCAGAACAACTGAGCACTCACAAACCAGTCAAGTCAGTTGGATTTGTATGCGCTCAGCACTTTTAAACAAATCAAGCAACTTTTATTGAGGTGCCAAAGTATAGATTTAGGAGCTTACTCTAGTTACCCAGGTTTGAAAATGTTTCCAAAATTCTCAAACAAATAAGTCTACTCCTGTGTTTTGAGAAATCAAAATTTTCTTAAGAGTAACTGTCATGCTTTTTTGATTAAAAGAAGGGAAACATTAAACTTCAAAGTTTCAAAGACTGCCTAATGGGTAGGCAATGCAAAATACAAGATATGGGCTTTTTTAATAAAGTGAACTGTGTACACAGCTGTCCATTAGCTTATACTGTATACTTATCTAGTTGGATTGTAAATGTATTACTGCACAAGCACATTATGGGTCTCACCCACTGTACTGACCATTATAGGTTTATTCAGAGCACTGTATTTGGAAGCAAAAAAAAGGGGGGTTGCAATTTGCTGGACATAACCTGCTGCAGAATCAGTCCTCAATACTGCAGAATAATATGAAGCTTGCCATAATATTTAGTCTTTGAAGCTGCAGAATCCCTATGGCCTGAATTAGAGATTTAATTACCAGAAAAAAAAATATTTTTATACCTGTGCTTTCACTTGCTTCTCCTAACTGGAAACTCTGCCAAGGGTCAATAAGTTTGTGAGGCCTTCCAGATATAAGAAAAGGAGTACTTGTGGCACCTTAGAGACTAACCAATTTATTTGAGCATGAGCTTTCGTGAGCTACAGCTCACTTCATCCGATGCATACTGTGGAAACTGCAGAAGACATTATATACACACAGAGACCATGAAACAATACCTCCTCCCACCCCACTGTCCTGCTGGTAATAGCTTATCTAAAGTGATCATCAGGTTGGGCCATTTCCAGCACAAATCCAGGTTCTCTCACCCTCCGCCGCGCCCCCCCACCCCACACAAACTCACTCTCCTGCTGGTAATAGCTTATCCAAAGTGACCACTCTCCCTAGAGTGGTCACTTTGGATAAGCTATTACCAGCAGGAGAGAGAGTTTGTGTGTGTGGTTTTTGGAGAGGGGTGAGGGAGTGAGAGAACCTGGATTTATGCAGGAAATGGCCCACCTTGATTATCATACACATTGTGAAGAGAATGGTCACTTTGGATGGGCTATTACCAGCAGGAGAGTGAGTTGGGGGGGGGGGGGGGCAGCGGGCGAGAAAACCTGGATTTGTGCTGGAAATGGCCCAACTTGATGATCACTTTAGATAAGCTATTACCAGCAGGAGAGTGGGGTGGGAGGAGGTATTGTTTCATGGTCTCTGTGTATATAATGTCTTCTGCAGTTTCCACGGTATGCATCCGATGAAGTGAGCTGTAGCTCACGAAAGCTCATGCTCAAATAAATTGGTTAGTCTCTAAGGTGCCACAAGTACTCCTTTTCTTTTTGTGAACACAGACTAACACGGCTGTTACTCTGAAACCTTCCAGATATAGCAAACTACTCTCTGACTTGATCAAACTAGAGAAATGGCTTTTACTTTCTTTCAAAAAGAAAAGGAGGACTTGTGGCACCTTAGAGACTAAAATTTATTTGAGCATGAGCTTTTGTGAGCTACAGCTCACTTCATCGGATGCATACAGTTGAAAATACACAAGGGGGTTTATATACACACACAGAGAACATGAAACAATGGGTGTTACCAGACACACTGTAACAAAAGTGATCAGGAAAGGTGAGCTATTACCAGCAGCTATCTCGGGGCCTCTCCTTCTGCCCCTCCACCCCCACGAACATGGTACAGTTCTGTGGTGACCTAGAATCCTATTTTCGACGTCTCCGACTCAAGGACTATTTCCAACACACCTCTGAACAACATACTAATCCACAGAGACCTCCCTACCAACAGTACAAAAAGAAGGAAGGATTCTGGGTGGACTGCTCCTGAAGGTCGAAACAGACTGGACTCCTACATAGAGTGCTTCCACCGACGTGCATGGGCTGAAATTGTGGAAAAGCAGCATCACTTGCCCCACAAACTCAGCTGTGCAGAACACAATGCCATCCACAGCCTCAGAAACAACTCTGACATCATAATCAAAAAGGCTGAGAAAGGAGGTGCTGTCATCATCATGAATAGGTCGGAATATGAACAAGAGGCTGCTCGGCAGCTCTCCAACACCACTTTCTACAAGCCATTACCCTCTGATCCCACTGAGGGTTACCAAAAGAAACTACAGCATTTGCTCAAGAAACTCCCTGAAAAAGCACAAGAACAAATCTGCACAGAGCCCCGACCAGGGGTATTCTATCTGCTACCCAAGATCCATAAACCTGGAAATCCTGGGCGCCCCAT
Source organism: Eretmochelys imbricata (assembly GCF_965152235.1). Lineage (NCBI taxonomy): Eukaryota > Metazoa > Chordata > Testudines > Cheloniidae > Eretmochelys > Eretmochelys imbricata. The sequence goes on from NC_135572.1 coordinate 151,631,936, forward strand.
CATCTCAGGCATTGGCACCCGACAGCAGGATTGCCTGGCTATGTAGACTCCCTCCTTAGGCCCTACGCTACCAGCACTCCCAGCTACCTTCGAGACACCACTGACTTCCTGAGGAAACTACAATCCATCGGTGATCTTCCCGAAAACACCATCCTGGCCACTATGGATGTAGAAGCCCTCTACACCAACATTCCACACAAAGATGGACAACAAGCCGTCAAGAACACTATCCCCGATAATGTCACGGCTAACCTGGTGGCTGAACTTTGTGACTTTGTCCTTACCCATAACTATTTTACATTTGGGGAGAATGTAACCCTTCAAATCAGCGGCACTGCTATGGGTACCTGCATGGCCCCACAGTATGCCAACATTTTTATGGCTGGCTTAGAACAATGCTTCCTCAGCTCTCTAACTGAGAGAGCTCTCTTCCCTAACGCCCCTACTCTGCTTGTGCTATATTGATGACATCTTCATCATCTGGACCCATGGAAAAGAAGCCCTTGAGGAGTTCCACAATGATTTCAACAATTTCCATCCCACCATCAACCTCAGCCTGGACCAGTCCACACAAGGGATCCACTTCCTGGACACTATGGTGCTAATAAATGATGGTCACATAAACACCACCCTATACCGGAAACCTACTGACCGCTATTCCTACCTACATGCCTCCAGCTTTCACCCTGACCACACCACACGATCCATTGTCTACAGCCAACCTCTGCGATACAACCGCTTTTGCCCCAACCCCTCAGATAGAGGCAAACACCTACAAGATCTCTATCAAGCATTCTTACAACTACAATACCCACCTGCTGAAGTGAAGGAACAGATTGACAGAGCCAGAAGAGTACCCAGAAGTTACCTACTACAGGATAGGCCCAACAAAGAAAATAACAGAACGCCAAAGCCATCACCTTCAGCCCCCAACTAAAACCTCTCCAATGCATCATCAAGGATCTACAACCTATCCTGAAGGACGACCCATCACTCTCACAGATCTTGGGAGACAGGCCAGTCCTTGCTTACAGACAGCCCCCCAACCTGAAGCAAATACTCACCAGCAACCACACACCACACAACAAAAACACTAACCCAGGAACCTATCCTTGCAACAAAGCCTGTTGCCAACTGTGTCCACATATCTATTCAGGGGACACCATCATAGGGTCTAATCACATCAGCCACACTATCAGAGGCCCATTCACCTGCGCATCTACTAATGTGATATATGCCATCATGTGCCAGCAATGCCCCTCTGCCGTGTACATTGGTCAAACTGGACAGTCTATGTAAAAAAAATAAATGGACACAAATCAGACATCAAGAATTATAACATTCAAAAACCAGTCGGAGAACACTTCGATCTCTTTGGTCACTCGATTACAGACCTAAAATTGGCAATTCTTCAACAACAAAAACTTCAAAAACAGACTCCAACGAGAGACTGCTGAATTGGAATTAATTTGCAAACTGGATACAATTAACTTAGGCTTTAATAGAGACTGGGAGTGGATGTGTCATTACACAAAGTAAAACTATTTCCCCTTGTTTATTTCCCCCCCCCTACTGTTCCTCACACCTTCTTGTCAACTGCTGGAAATGGCCCACCTTGATTATCACTAGAAAAGGTTCCTCCCCCCCCCCCGCTCTCCAGCTGGTAATAGCTCACCTTTCCTGATCACTCTCGTTACAGTGTATATGGTAACACCCATTCTTTCATGTTCTCTGTGTATATAAAATCTCCCCACTGTATTTTCCACTGCATGCATCTGATGAAGTGAGCTGTAGCTCATGAAAGCTTATGCTCAAATAAATTTGTTAGTCTCTGAGGTGCCACAAGTACTCCTTTTCTTTTTGCGGCTGCTACTCTGAAACCTTTCTTTCGTTTGTTTTCCCCTCCTCTCATGATGTGATGCTTTACTGGCACTCTGCCAAGGTCTTGGGGTCTGCTGCAGGAGAAGGATTCATCTAGGATTGCTCCCCAGATGACTTCCTAGCAGCAGGCCTGAAAACTATGGAACTTCATTGTGGCTACTGGGGAGTAGCATGAGGCCACAGTGTCATGCAAAATCATGGCACTCAGCGTACAATGTTCATCTAGTCCAACCCCCTGCTCAAAGCAGGACCAATCCCCATGGAGTTTTAATAGGATTTGGGATTTTCAGAAGGAAAGTATCTCTTCCTTTTGCATCAATACAAAAATCTGCAGCCTCTCATCAAATATGGCACGACTGGCCAGAACCTCTGTTCAGCAATGTGCCGGTGGCTAACGCTATGGTGACTGATGGTGATCTGCATAAACGCCATGTTACGCTGATATTTAGAATTAGGGCTTGCTCATAAATCACTATTAAAAAAATTCAAATACATATAAACTGACCTGATTTGTACACATATGTTTACAAATGTTTTGTGCCATCCTTGCTTAATCCCATCCTTACCATTCAGGAGGCTGTTTTTGTTTTCCATAAGCACTAGTCCTTATGCAAGTCCTGCTCAGAAGAATCCTGTCTACTGGCGGGTTTTTCTTTTCCCTGTTCTGCCACTCACATTAAAGAATGCTTTGTGGTTTCTAAAAATAAGACTAAGAAAAAAAGGTAATAAAATTGTGTCTAATATAACCTGCCATTCAGCTACAGGTTTGTATTATTTTTACATTAAAGCTCTGCTTAGTCAGAAAGATACCTATGATGGGCACATTCTTTTTATGCTAAGATCAGTGAGCAAGCTCTCACTAGAGCATTTAATGAAGCTCCTTCTTAAACTCTCTATTACTGAAGCACCTTTTAGTGGCTGGTATTTAAGAAAAGTGCTACATATTTATTTAATTGTTGGGATCCAGCTATGAATAGTGCTAAGAAATGACAGATGGAATGGGGGCAGGAGAGGAAGAGCTAGAGGCTACTAGGTGATTACTAATAATCAGGCACTTTTAGATAGGTTTGCGTCAAAATCCATGGCCAGATAGAACAGAGGTTCTTCAAAGGCTAATGAGATATGTAACAACTGTGGCCAAGATTTCCAATAAAAGTGACCAGTGATCTTGGATGCCTCCATTTTTTGGTGTCCACCTTGACACCTTAAAAAAGGCCTGATTTTGCTCCATATTACACTCTGAATGTCAGGCCCTTTTAAGTTGGGAATGCAACAATTGAAACACCTGGCCTCACTTGGCTATTTTAAAAATCTTGGCCTGAAACCTATGCATGTGTAGCACATAGTGAAGCTAGATAGTGGAAGTCTTTAGTGCATATTACCAAGATTAAGAGGCAATTATGCTGCATAAGATTATGAAAATGGTTCCAGGTTCCAGAATGCAATGAAAATTGGTGAGCTGGAGGGGCAAGAAGCAGGAAGATGGTATTTTATATTGCATGCTTTAAACACAATGCATTGTAACCTACAACAAAAGTCTATCAATAAGCTGATGCAAAGAGAGGGGGTTCTACCCCTCTTTACCAACTTTCTACACACATTTTTATTTCAACATAGAGACATTACTAATGACTGTAGGAGGACCCAGTGACACAATTTAACATGTATTGTAAAGATGTTGAGTGACACCTGTGTATTGAGTTGCTTTAAATATTGTTATCTGTAAGCTCATGTATGACTACCCACCACCTGTTGCACGAATGGTGTCTGTATCAGATATACTGCTTCCTAACATGACATCCATGGTTTATGACTCTCAACTGTTGTCTTTTGAAGCCATAGGGTTAAAAGGGAATGCAAGGGTCATCTAGCCTAACCCCCTGCCAACATGCAGGATTTGTTGTGTGTAAACCATCCAAGATAGATAGCGATCCAGCCTCCTTTTGAAAACCTCCAGTGAAGAAGCTTCCACAAGCTCCCTGGGCAGTCTGTTCCAGTGTCCTACTGTTCTGACAGCTAGGAAGATTCTTCCTGAGATTTAATCTAAATCTGCTATACTGTAGTTTGAACCCACTGCCTCTTGTCCTGTCCTCTGTGGCAAAAGAGAACAACTTTTCTCCATCTTTTTTATGGCAGTCTTTCAAGTATCTGAAGACAACTACCATGTCCCCCCCAATCTCCTCTTTTACAAACTAAACATACCCAGTTCCTTCAGCCTTCGCTCATATGGCTTGCGTTCCATCTTCGTCGCTTGCCTCTGGATCCTTTCCAGTTTCTCTACATCCTTTCTGTAGACTGGTGACCAAAATTGGACACAGTACTCCAGCTGAGGCTTAACCAGGGCAGAGGAGCATGGTTATATCACCTCTCATGACTATTAATGTAACCTAAAATTGCATTTGCATTTTTTGCAACAGCATCACACTGCTGACTCATGCTGAGGCTGTGATCCACCATAACTCCCAGATTCTTCTCAACAGTGCTGCGAAGCCAGTTTTCCCTCATTCTGTATTTGTGCATTTGTTTTTTCTTGCCTAAGGGTAGCACCTTACATTTGTCTTTGCTGAATTTCATTTTGTTGTCAATTGCCCAGTTCTCCAATTTATCAAGATCCTGCTGAATTTTAGCTTGATCCTCTAAAGTATTGGTAAGCTCCTACCTCTGTCTTCTGCAAATGTGATCAGTATGCTCTCTAGAGTCCTACATCCAAGTCATTAATAAAGATATTTAGCAACAATGGACACAGAACACATCCCTTTGGAACCCCACTTGAGACCTCCCTCCAATCCAACATCATTCCATTAATAGTTAACATGTTCATACTGACATCAGATACACTTGTTTCTGAGTGGATCAAAGGGAATGCTACAGTGCATCTTCCCTTTCATTTTTTTCCATGTACTATTCAGAGGATTTTCACTCCATCTCTACTTTTCCCACAGAAGAAGAGTATCCGGCCACATGGCAGCTAAATAAATTAAAATTAGTATAGCTGTCCTTTCAGTTGCATGTGGGTTAAACCAGATAATCACTATACTGTCAAAAGAACTCACACAGGACCATGATACAAGACAAAACAAAAACAAAAAAACACATCACCACTTGTGGATGAGCACTTCTCACAAAGTGATCACTCTATATCTGACCTATCAGTCCTCATCCTCAAAGGAAACCTGCACAACACCTTCAAAAGATAAGCCTGGGAGCTTAAAGTCATAACTTTGCTAGTAGACACTATAAATCATTGTCTTAATAAAGACCCTGGATTTATGGATTACAACAATTTGTAACCCACTAACTCCCCTTTTTGTCCTGTGACTGTAGGGGTGTTAACAGGCCACTTCACCTTGAATGGTCCCTTAGAATACATGCTAACTACTAATGCGAAACTATCTGTTCAACCTTGTGTTTAACTGTGGACACTCTGAGGGCTAGTCTACACTGGCAACTCACTGGCAGCATTTCTGTATTCGCAGACACTCTCAGCACTCTAAAAAAACCCCACCTCCACGAGGAGTGTACACTGTTTTTTATACCCCTGAGCAAGAAAGCTGCAGTGCTGTAAATTGCCGGTGTAGACAAGCCCTGAGTACTTTTCCCAGACCTGAAGAAGAGCTCTGTGTAGCTCAAAATCTTGTCTCTCTCACCACCAGAAGTTGGTCCAATAAACTTATTACCTCACCCACCTTGTCTCTCTAATATCCTGGAACCAACATGGCTACAATAACACTGTGTACAACAGTTAATATAACTCAGTACTGACTCAGATACTAGCAAATACTGATTGTTTTATGGAACTAAAACAAAGACATTTTTAATGATTAGGGAAAATGGAAATTTCAGCAAGAAATTACATAGCAGTGAAAAATAATGGCATGCATCAATAAAGATGAATGTCCATCTATAAGATTTTGAGGCCAATGGTAAACACAATACTATGTTCTTATCACCCGTACTGTGACCTTCTGAGAAGTACTAAACTCAGATTGAGATTTACCACATGCTGAAACTGGGTTCTTTTTCACACTTATTTCCCATTTAATATATGATCTCTTCATTGTCATTTATACATAGATTCTTTCTCCCTTGTAAAGATATTTCATTGCTTACAAAACTGCAGAGTGCAGAAGCTAGCTTTGACCTTCCAAAAGATTACTTTGAACAGTGACTAATTTCTCACCTTCTGCAGTCATTAGCACTGATCTCATTTTAATACATAATTCATATTTTGCAAAAGACTTATTCCAGAGCATTCAGCAGTTATAGTGTTCAGCCATCCAACCTATTGGATTTGCCAAATGACAAAAAAGTTTGTCATGTTTGAAAAGTTAACCTGGCAAAGTAAATAAAAGCTTGGACAGTCACTACAGATCCTTCCATTATTGTGGTAGCCAGTTTGCTAATGTATGTTAGCATCATTGCTATAGCCATGTCTCCAGTCAACTTATTTACATGGCTGGTAGTCGAATCAGCTGCTAAAGCAGGAGACTGACCTGGCCTGAGGGAGTTACTACTGAGGATTCACTTTTCATATGAAGAAAAGGAGTACTTGTGGCACCTTAGAGACTAACCAATTTATTTGAGCATAAGCTTTCGTTAGCTACAGCTCACTTCATCCGATGCATACTGTGGAAAATACAGAAGATGTTTGTTTTTATACACACAAATCATGGAAAACTGGGGGTTTATCACTACAAAAGGTTCTCTCTTCCCCCACCCCACTCACCTGCCGGTAGTCACTTATGTAATGTGTATGATAATCAAGGTGGGCCATTTCCAGCACAAATCCAAGGTTTAACAAGAACGTCTGAGGAAGGGAGGGTGGGGGAGCTTAGGAAAACAAGGGGAAATAGGTTACTTTGCATAATGACTTAGCCACTCCCAGTGTCTCTTCAAGCCTAAGTTAATTGTATCCAATTTGCAAATGAATTCCAATTCAGCAGTCTCTCGCTCGAGTCTGGATTTGAAGTTTTTCTGTTGTAATATCGCAACTTTCATGGCTGTAATCGCGTGACCAGAGAGATTGAAGTGTTCTCCGACTGGTTTATGAATGTTATCATTCTTGACATCTGATTTGTGTCCATTTATTCTTTTACGTAGAGCCTGTCCAGTTTGACCAATGTACATGGCAGAGGGGCATTGCTGGCACATGATGGCATATATCACACTGGTAGATGTGCTGGTGAACGAGCCTCTGATAGTGTGGCTGATGTTATTAGGCCCAGTGATGGTGTCCCCTGAATAGATATGTGGGCACAGTTGGCAACGGGCTTTGTTCCCGGGTTAGTGGTTCTGTTGTGTGGTATGTGGTTGCTGGTGAGTATTCGCTTCAGGTTGGGGGCTGTCTGTAGGCAAGGACTGGCCTATCTCCCAAGATTTGTGAGAGAGCGTTGGGTCATCCTTCAGGATAGATTGTAGATCCTTGATAATGTGTTGTAGGGGTTAGTTGGGGGCTGAAGGTGACGGCTAGTGGCGTTCTGTTATTTTCTTTGTTAGGCCTGTCCTGTAGTAGGTAACTTCTGGGAACTCTTCTGGCTCTATCAATCTGTTCCTTCACTTCAGCAGGTGGGTATTGTAGTTGGAAGAGTGCTTGATAGAGATCTTGTAGGTGTTTGCCTCTATCTGAGGGGTTGGGGCAAAAGCGGTTGTATTGCAGAGGTTGGCTGTAGACAATGGATCATGTGGTGTGGTCTGGATGAAAGCTGGAGGCATGTAGGTAGGAATAGCGGTCAGTAGGTTTCCGGTATAGGGTGGTGTTTATGTGACCATCGTTTATTAGTACTGTAGTGTCCAGGAAGTGGATCTCTTGTGTGGACTGGACCAGGCTGAGGTTGATGGTGGGATGGAAATTGTTGAAATCATGGTGGAATTCCTCAAGAGCTTCTTTTCCATGGGTCCGGATGATGAAGATGTCATCAATATAGCGCAAGTAGAGTAGGGGCGTTAGGGGACGAGAGCTGAGGAAGCGTTGTTCTAAGTCAGCCATAAAAATGTTGGCATACTGTGGGGCCATGTGGGTACCCATAGCAGTGCCGCTGATTTGAAGGTATACATTCTCCCCAAATGTAAAATAGTTATGGGTAAGGACAAAGTCACAAAGTTCAGCCACCAGGTTAGCCGTGACATTATCGGGGATAGTGTTCTTGTAGTCCATATTTGTGTGGAATGTTGGTGTAGAGGGCTTCTACATCCATAGTGGCCAGGATGGTGTTATCAGGAAGATCACCGATGGATTGTAGTTTACTGAGGAAGTTAGTGGTGTCTCGAAGGTAGCTGGGAGTAATGGTACCGTAGGGCCTGAGGAGGGAGTCTACATAGCCAGAAAATCCTGCTGTCAGGGTGCCAATGCCTGAGATGATGGGCGCCCAGGATTTCCAGGTTTATGGATCTTGGGTAGTAGACAGAATATCTCAGGTCGGGGTTCCAGGGGTGTGTCTGTGCAGATTTGATCTTGTGATTTTTCAGGGAGTTTCTTGAGCAAATGCTGTAGTTTCTTTTGGTAACCCGCAGTGGGATCAGAGGGTAATGGCTTGTAGAAAGTGGTGTTGGAGAGCTGCCGAGCAGCCTCTTGTTCATATTCCGACCTATTCATGATGACAACAGCACCTCCTTTGTTAGCCTTTTTGATTATGATGTCAGAGTTGTTTCTGAGGCTGTGGATGGCATTGTGTTCTGCACAGCTGAGTTTGTTGGGCAAGTGATGCTGCTTTTCCACAATTTCAGCCCACGCACGTCAGCGAAAGCACTCTATGTAGAAGTCCAGTCTGCTGTCTCGACCTTCAGGAGGAGTCCACCTAGAATCCTTCTTTTTGTAGTGTTGGTAGGGAGGTCTCTGTGGATTAGTATGTTGTTCAGAGGTGTGTTGGAAATATTCCTTGAGTCGGAGACGTCGAAAATAGGATTCTAGGTCACCACAGAACTGTACCATGTTCGTGGGGGTGGAGGGGCAGAAGGAGAGGCCCCGAGATAGCCCAGCAGAAGCAGCTGTCCTAAGAGTATAGTTGGTTAGGTTAACTATATTGCTGGGTGGGTTGAGGGAACCATTGCTGTGGCCCCTTGTGGCATGTAGTAGTTTAGAAAGTTTAGTGTCCTTTTTCTTTTGTAGAGAAGCAAAGTGTGTGTTGTAAATGGCTTGTCTAGTTTTAGTAAAGTCCAGCCACGAGGAAGTTTGTGTGGAAGGTTGTTTTTTTATGAGAGTATCCATTTTTGAGAGCTCATTCTTTATCTTTCCCTGTTTGCTGTAGAGGATGTTGATCAGGTTGTTCCACAGTTTCTTTGAGAGCGTGTGGCACAAGCTGTCAGCATAGTCTGTGTGGTATGTAGATTGTAATGGATTTTTACAGATTGATAGAGCCAGAAGAGTTCCCAGAAGTCACCTACTACAGGACAGGCCTAACAAAGAAAATAACAGAATGCCAGTAGCCATCACCTTCAGCCCCCAACTAAAACCCCTCCAACGCATTATCAAGGATCTACAACCTATCCTGAAGGATGACCCAACGCTCTCTCACAAATCTTGGGAGACAGGCCAGTCCTTGCCTACAGACAGCCCCCCAACCTGAAGCGAATACTCCCCAGCAACCACATACCACACACCACACAACAGAACTACTAACCCAGGAACAAAGCCAGTTGCCAACTGTGCCCACATATCTATTCAGGGGACACCATCACTGGGCCTAATAACATCAGCCACACTATCAGAGGCTTGTTCACCGGCACATCTACCAGTGTGATACATGCCATCATGTGCCAGCAATGCCCCTCTGCCATGTACATTGGTCAAACTGGACAGGCTCTACGTAAAAGAATAAATGGACACAAATCAGATGTCAAGAATGATAACATTCATAAACCAGTCGGAGAACACTTCAATCTCTCTGGTCACGCGATTACAGCCATGAAAGTTGCGATATTACAACAGAAAAACTTCAAAACCAGACTTGAGCGAGAGACTGCTGAATTGGAATTCATTTGCAAATTAGATACAATTAACTTAGGCTTGAATAGACACTGGGAGTGGCTAAGTCATTATGCAAAGTAACCTATTTCCCCTTGTTTTCCTAAGCTCCCCCACCCTCCCTTCCTCAGACGTTCTTGTTAAACTCTGGATTTGTGCTGGAAATGGCCCACCTTGATTATCATACACATTGTAAGCAGAGTGATCACTTTACATAAGCGATTACCAGCAGGCGAGTGGGGTGGGGGAAGAGAAAACCTTTTGTAGTGATAAACACCCATTTTTATACACACAAATCATGAAAAAACAAACATCTTCTGTATTTTCCACAGTATGCATCGGATGAAGTGAGCTGTAGCTAACGAAAGCTTATGCTCAAATAAATTGGTTAGTCTCTAAGATGCCACAAGTACTCCTTTTCTTTTTGCGAATATAGACTAACACGGCTGTTACTCTGAAACTTTTCATATGCACAGAGCACATCTACAAGTGATGCTCAACTTTCCATGAGGGAAAGGTGCCATTTATCTCATTTGTGACTGACAGTATTTATGTCTTGAATATGAATGATCATGATTTTGCCATAAAATGTCACATCAGAGGACTGTCTTCTATGTGCTTACAACAAATTATTAAGTCAAAATTAGGCAATGTGTTTCAAGGACAGTGGAAACTGGACCTCAAAGGACCATAAGCTGCAAACATATATGACCATACAGCATGTAACTGATCTTTCTTTAGTTCATACCTGTGAATGAAATGTCTTTGCCACCTCAATTCCATAAAGCACCATTTAGATTCAGGAAATCTATTGAGTTAATTTTTGTCAGTTTTCTGAAGTCAAACCACAAATCTTGCTTGAGAATTAAGTCCCTGGCTTTGACGCTTCTTCACTACTTCTTGCATGGGTTGCCCTTTCACTGACAAAAAGCTTAATTTATTCTACCTTCTAGTGCATTCAATATTATTTTTCTAGTCAAAGAATTAAAATCCTGTAGTTCTTTTTTTTTTTCAGATCACACTATTGAGAATAATGGTAAAGGCGGCACTATCATTTCTTCACTTTTTTCTGGTGCTAGAAGACATAAAAAGAAAAACAAAAAAGCTTTCTAGTCTTTTATTCAACACACCTAACCAACAAGAGATGCAAAAGATTGCCAAAGTGATGCTAATTCAAGTGGTGACTGCATTATAAGATATATTTAACTGCAATTTTGGTATTCTGCTGCTAGAAGGTGAAGTGTGTACATGAACTAGTCTAATAAATTGCCCAATTTGGACATGAAATCTTGTGGTCCAGGTCTGAGGACTTTTTTCAAAAGCAGTCTGAATAAAATTTTCAAATGCCACTAAGTGATTCTCAAAAGTGACTCAGGCACTTTGGAGCCTGGGTCTATACCTATACTGCACATTTCACCTGGGCCTGAGCACCCATGTTAGCTAAGTTTATAAAAAAAGTCCTCCAAGAACATTTTGGAGTGAAAGCAGTGAAAAGTGAAAAAACTATTTTTTTCTCCGATTATCTGTGTCATGCTCAGCTGCAAGAAGTCAATTACAGATGCTGTACTCTGGACAATACAGTGTATCGTTACACAGCATTTTGTGACATGTAACTTGGAACACAACAGTTTCATGTTTTTTGAGAGTAAGGGATCTAGCTGAAAAATACTATGATTCTAGTAGCACCTAAGATGCCCAACCAAGGTCAAAGCTACACTTTGTGCTAGGCGCTGTACAAACATAGTGCGACTGTACATTATTGGGGAATCTGGACTATCTAAATAGCATTATTATCCCCATTTTATAGAGGAGGTGCCGAAGCACAGAGAGATTAAGGAGGTCTCTTAAACCAAGATCTCCAGATTCCTTGTCCAGTGTTTTAACAAGATCTTTCCTCTCAATTAGCCCCAGTGTTTCAAAGTTAGAGGCTTGTGTTTAAAATAACTGTGTATTTTGTTAAAATTATGTCTCTGTAATAAAGAGAGATGCAGATGAGACATCATCGGCTTCACTATATCACAAAGTGAGATCTGAATCAAGTCACAAAGGGCTGCTATGAAGGTAATATACTAATTTTAACATCTCTGCTGCATTCATCAGGAATATGTGAATAATCTGATCACCCCCTCTTCTCTCTCACACACAAATATTTCATTACCTACAATTCTCAGTTCAATAGGAATAAGTTCTTATAGCCCATGAAAACCCCCACATTTCACCCTTGTAATAACATGATCTGTCAAACAGCAAGATCTCATTATCTTAACCATTGATTTGTCTCTGATGCTGGCAAAAAATGAATCTTTTATGAGTCTCAGCACAGATGATAAAAAAAAAATCTGTCTGAGTTTTCAAAGTATTGATCTTTTCAAAAACTCCATGTGCAACAGCCCCATAATCAGAGGGAACGAACACAGACTCCCACAGGGCAATGGAAATGCTTTCTTGATCTTCTCATTTTTCCTGCCGATAGATTTCTCATATACCTGCTTTACACCAACATCATATTCGGAAAGATACAGTGGTCAACATTAAAAAGGGCAGCATTTGCCAACAGTTACCACAGAGTGGAATCTGAGTCACCGTAGTTATTTCTTGTTCTTAGTACATGGGGACATCATGGTACCTCAGATTTCACTCCTTGATAACAACTGGCAAATGCTGACCTTTTAATGGTAGCCATGGTCCTAACAGCTAAGAAACCTGCTTTTGGTGTTGCAGATACTTTAACTAGACTATACAATTTTGGTTAATTACAATCCTTTTGTGTATATCTACCAAGAAACAATTATAATAAATTTGCATAGTTTACACAGCTTCCTAGGTTGCTCATCTAGCGAAGAGATTGTGCATGAGTGGTGCCATGTTTTGCTAATTTAGAAATGGAATTTTAACATAAATCTGTATCATGGTTTTAAAGTATTACTTATTGCACTAATCTGACCTTCATCTTTATGCCTAATTGAAAGAGCCAATTTTTCATCATGTTTTAGTCTTACAGTGCAGCGGTTCTCAAACTGTAGCAACCTGAGGACTCCCATTTTGATTTAAAAAATTTTTAGGGACCCCTAAGACCCAGGACCTGCCCCCACTCCACTTCTTTCCCTACGCCTCCCCCACCCATCCCCCCTCCTCCATTGCTCTCTGTCCCCCACCCTCACTCACTTTCACCAGGCTGGGGCAGGGGGTTGGGGTACAGGAGGGGGTGCAGGCTCTGGGAGTGAGTTTGGGTGCGGGCTCTGTGCTGGGGCAGGGTTTGGGGTTTAGGAGGGGGTGAGGGGGGCAGGCTCTGGCCAGGTGGCACTTACCTCGGGCAGCTCCTAACTATGACCGGCACATCTCTCTGGGAGCGGCTCCTCGGCGGGGGAGAGAGAGGGTCTCCGTGCACTGCCCCTGCCCACAGGCACCGCCCCCACAGTGCCCATGGGCCGCAGTGCCTGACGAATGGGGCTGCAGAGTCAGTGCTCGGAGTGGGGGCAGTGTGCAGAGACCCCCTGCCCCACCCCAGGGGCCGCAGGGACATGCTGGCTGCTTCCAGGAGCGGCGTGGAGCCAGGGCAGGCAGGGAGCCTGCCTTAGCCCCACTGCATCACCAACCGAACTTTTAGGACCTAAAATCTCCCAGTTTGGCTTCAGTAGCCTCCAGGAAATAGAGAGGGCGGGAGGAGGGAACTCCAGGGGGGCCTGTGGACCCCGCTGATCAACTCAGGGACCCCCAAGGGTCCACAGACCCCAGTTTGAGAAATGCTGTTAAAGTGTGTCCTAATCGTAATACGTTTTGAGTGTCAGTTAATGTACAAGTGTGTGTGACATTCCTAGAACTAAGGGTAGATTGAGCCTATTCCAAAATATTCAGCTTTTGTTGAACATAAAGATATACAATAAGATCAAACAGGACTGAGTGTCTAAAACTAGTAGTGTATTAAATAAAATTTTGTAGCGACTGCTGAGACATGGTTTATAGATTCCACCCAGAAGGCATCAAGGAATGGATTCCATCAATCTCTCTGGTAATAAAGAGAATTATAGCTGTTTGCCTTTAATGCAGTGATATCCTCATCTGCTAAGTTTCATTGGGCCAGCCCTAGGGAACTAGTTGCATACTACTGGAAGGAAACTCGGGCTGTAAACTGAACAGACCCCCTGTGAGGTAGGGAAGCGTTATTAACTCATTTGAGCAGATGGAGAAACTGAGGTATGGAGATTAACTTAACTGACTTTCCTAACATCAGAGAGGGAGCCTGCAGTAGACCCTTAGAACAGAAATTGAATCTCCCTGATTTCCCTGCTTAGTGCCTTAACCACAAGACCATTCTTCCTTCATCCTCTCCTACTAGAGCCTTGAGACACTCTTTGAAAAATGTATCAGTATATATGTGAGTTATAAAGTGTGTACAGAAGATACTGCACATAAATGCTATTTCAAAAGACCAGTGTCCATGACCATATTTCCCTGTGAAAAGGTACCCTGGAAGTTTACCTGCTCTGAATTGCAACATGAGAGCATCACGGCTCCAAGTGCACTACTGACCAGTTACTTCAGTAATACAATGCCTCTATGTATGCACTAGGGAAGGCAACTACATCCAAGATGCAAGAAATTAGGCTACTCTTCCAAAAAGAAAAAGAAATACTTCAGCAGGAACATTCAGTTCCAAAGAATAATGAAATGAAAACAAGATGACATTCTCTAAAATATTAAACTGACACAACTGGAAATGGTGCATATATTGCTTAGAAACCTTTTGCTATTCATATTGGGAAAACCTGTCAGCACATGGTGCTATAGTACAGACAAAGCTTTATACTGTGCTCCCAGCTTGGTTACCCATTTTCCCTTTACTTTCTTTTCATGTTCTACAAAAATGTGCCAAGGGCCCTACATTTCTCACTTGTGAGAGGGCTTCCAGGGCCAGCAAACTCTTTGCTTCAAGCAAATGCTGCCATTCCAAACAAGTTGCTAGTGTTCCTAATTGAACTGTCACTGCTCACACTGTTCACATCATTTTAACCCATCCCTGAAAGCAGCGGGGGCAATTTTTCCTTGAGTGATTTAACTATGAGGAGTTCTTCTGCAGAAGAATAGAAAGAAGCTAATGATGAGTTGGAAGCTAATCAATAATAATGACTAAAACTTGTGAACTAAAAAACTCCAAGGAATTCTTTTTCTTTTGGTGGGCTTGTGTTTGGTCTATTTACAGGGGAAAAGCAGAGAAGGGAGAATTGCAGTCCTTTTTAGCTTGTTTGCAATAGTTTGTTACTAGGTGAATAATGGGTGCTCCGGCTTCCCTTAATGAGTCAAGCTGTGCTGCCAACCCAGCCTTGTTACCCTTCTCTCTGCTATTAAACATTTCTTTCATGCTGCCAAGGGGTCAGTAGGAATCCAAGGTGCTGGTCCGCTTAGCAGCAGTGTCGCCCAGTCGCAACAGTCCAAGAGGGCCACTTTAATTAGTGGTAGTATCATCCAGTGGCGAGAGTTCAGGGGGCTGCTTTTCTTAGCAGCAGTATCACCCCACAGTGAGAGTCCAAGTGGGCTGCTTTCCCTAGCAGCTGTATTGCGCAATGGCGAGCGTGAGGAGGATAGGGGAACCTGGGCCCACCCTACTCCACTACGTTCTGACCCAGGATCCTTCAAAACCAGGTTCCCTGTTACAGGGTTCAGGTCTCCACATCCTCAAGTGCACCCCCTTAGTTGCTTCCTACCCTTTCCTCTGTCTCTGGCAGCTCCTTTGCTGGTCGCAGCAAGTGGTCTCCTTCAGTCCCCATGGTCAACTGGCTTCCCCCAGTGCAGCTTGGATCAATCCTCTGCCCCAGCAGCTTGGAGTCGCAGCAGGAGGCTGCTGTGCACAACCACTCTCCTCCTCAGCTCTCCCAGACTGAGCTGAGCTGCTCCCTTTTGAATGCTCCCTCCAATGGGATCAGTCCAACAAGGGTGAGAAGGCGTAGCCTCTTGGGCCCAAAGGAGTTTATTAACCCTCCCCTCCCCAGTGTGGGGTTGATACACCCTGTCACACATGTGCTCTGTGGAAAAGATAACAGTTCACTTTTGTATACTTGTGCTCTTCTCAGATCCAGTTTCAAGCCAAGAAGCTGTCTGGCAGCACTGCATTTTAAAGAGGTCACTTCACCACCAACTTCTCATGCAATAATTTCATATTACTAGAGAGTGCTAATGGACTCAGACATGGGGGAGAGCAGTTAGACTCCAACTCCAGTAAACAAAGGTCAAACATCAGCTGTAAGCACAAATGAAGTCCTATCGGCTCTCACAGCTTGGCTTTGTAACTTGCAATTTTAGAGGCCGTCAAACAGGAAATCAATCATTTCACACTCTAACCAGAATGCACGTTCCAAAATATTTGCATAAATCTCTCTCTATAATTCACTTCAGGAGGGGAAATTTCTTGACCACCATAATCTGGGGTCATAAAATATGACAGGAAAGAACATCACCACGCCATTTCAAGTTATTTGTCTGTCTCTCTTATTCTGAATAAAAGATCCAGGATGCTTCCCAAACAGAAGAAGATTTTACTGATAATGATCATTCAGCAAGTAATGATAGAAAAACTACAGACAGATAGATAGGGTAACACACATATCAAATTGTTGTGTGTGTGTTAACGGATCCCACATAGCTATCTAATCTATCTATCAGGTCTTATGCTGGTGCCCGCCATGCCAGTATAATATCTCAGCACAGTATCTAGCCAAAGAGGTCCTACAAGGATTTAAATAAGACTGTACTCAAGTTATAAAACAAGGACAAAATGTGGAACCATACACTGAAATTGTATAATGGCAAATTTGGGTGGTGTATAAGAAAGGGCTTCATCACCCAGATTTCTACTATCTTGCAGGAACAATTGCTTCAATAGACCTCCCGCCTTCCACAATTGTCTGGAAAAGTCTGTCAAGAACCACACAGTGGGGGTCTTTGGTGTTTACCAATATAAGTCTAGGACGGACGAGCTACCATTTTGCAGATATATCAGCTGAAAAGCAGATGTTCTTGCTATGGGATAGGGGGTAGACTTGGTGAACTTACAAGTCTTTTCAAATGATTCTCAATACTCCCGACCAGAAGTAGAGTTATCCACTAGCAGCAAGACAGGTTTCAGTGGGAACAGCTTCAAATCATGTGACACTTATAGCCGTGTGAGACCTCTGTATTTCCATCTCAAACTCACTTTAGCCTACATTACACTAACAAGAGTGAAGGGTGTTCACACAACCGCAACATCCATGAACTGCCTTCTCCCCTTTGAGGTTTCCTTCTCCCCACAGCTGGCTATTTCTCTCTGAAGACAGAGAGCTTCTCCCACCCCCGCTTACTTCTTTCCCTTAACTAAACTATCCCTGAAGAAATAATTAAAAGTATGTTAAAGCTTCATTTAATTAGTTTATATTTGCGTAGCACTTTACAGGGGAATGTACTGTATTTAAATGCCATTTTCATGTGGTAGGGAAAGGGCCGTGCTCCTTTCAGAGCATGAATGGAGTTCATTGAACTTGAATCTCCCAAACAAGGTAGAGTCATGCCCTGTATAACTAAAGTATTTGCAGCATTCCCATTAGATAGAAAGAATCTCTGTAGCGTGAGCATTTGCCTCCACCTCTACCAATGCATCTGTTGTTACCGACACATACCTAAGCTCGCTGAAGGGCATTGCACTATAGAAAATATATAGTAGTATGCTTAATGTTAGGTATCAAAATCTTAGTTTAGGGGTCAGTATGAATTAGGCCCCAACAGATACAAAGTGATCCAGCAGTTGCATCATTGTATCCCCATTCCCCTTCTCTCTGGTGAACTGTTTTGCTATTTTAATATAGAACAAATTATACAGCAATAATGTTGGTAGTGACAAATATCTTTCCTTAGTAGAAGAGCCCCAAATCCTTCTGTTCACATTAAAACTGCTTCAGCTAATGAATATTCTTCATAAGTTTTCTTGACACAGCAGGCCAGATCCTAGTCCTTTCTGTGGCTGCTTCGCACTAGTCTACTGGCACAAAACCACCTTAGCTCACTAACTTAAGGTTCCCCCACACAGAGGAATAGTTTGCATTGAGTGCCCAGCTGACCCCAAGATCATGGAGGTTGTACAGCTTACAGCCCTTTGCCCCATGCTCTTCCATCCTGCACTCTGTGCACATAATCAACATATTCTTAACATCAGCTATGAAACTTTAACATCAGATATTTGCCAGGAACGGTCTCCTCTGAGTTGTGTATTCTGGTAAAAACAGGGAGCTGAATCTTGTGTGCTTTCTGTTTCCAACACCAAAAGCTGGAATGTATCAATATTTGTTTCAGTTACTACAGAAAATTTACATCTGCCAAAGAATACTGAATATGTAAACGAATGTCCATGACTTAGAAACATTTGATAGCAGTATTTGGTCAAGATACCGTATGCAAAGGACTTGCCCTATGTTATCAGGCTATTTGTACACCATATCTGGCAAGTTGTCTTCTACAATGACAATATATAATACTTCAGAAAAAGGTGAAAACCTTTCAAAATGCACCTGGTCAAATGTGCATTATTGTACTCAAAGGGGAAACTGTGATTTACCTAATGCATGTGATTTGATTTCCTTTATCTTAACATGTGTTACTAAGAACCCAATCCTGTAAGCCCTCCGTAAGTAGAAGTCCCAGTGACTTCCGTGGGAGTTCCCTGTATGGAAGGCTTGCAGGACTGGGCATCAAATATTACTATGGGCCTTTAACTTATCCAGCTTTTTAGTCTTACTGAATATTTATTTTATGTATCCAGTATGTGAGGTTTCACCAACTTTTTGTGGCACATCAGAAAAAAAATTAAGATCTAAACAAATCACATATTTTCAAAAGAGAATCCCTCCAGGGTGCATGTATATGCTGTTCCAACACATGAAACTATTTATCTGTCAAGCTCCAATCATCGCTAGCGACGGTTAGACTTCAAGGTCACCCCACTCCACCAGGAGTCTCAAGTTTGTTCCAGTCAGTATCCTGACAACCCTGCCTATCTTTACTTACTTACTGGAGGGGTGGAGGGAACAAGAGGGATGATGTTAACAGGATGGCAGGAACTTAAACAAATGGTTCCTTAGGTTGGTGCACAGATACACTGCAGGCTATTTTGAGATGCCAGCTTCAGTTAGGAAGAAATGCCTTTCAGCTGTTCTTACTCTGCTAAGCATAAGTATTTTAGAGTGAGAAGAAGGAGCAATGCAAGTGTCTCACCCAGCCCAGTCCCCACCAATTAATACTTAGATCAGTGCATTTTTCTGGCAGGTCCCACCCCACACCCAGCTTTTTGCTGCACTGGCAGAAGAGCAACCCCTTCCCTATCTCCTTACACCAGGCCCTGGAATAACTGCTGCTACCTTAACCCCCCACCACCACACACACACACACCCCAACCCCTTCATTTTATTTCTGTTTTTCTCTCTGTTCTTTTTTCCTTCTTTTAGTTTTGCCCATTTTTTGTTGCTCCCTTATTTTGTGATCTCCCTTCCAAGTTCTCTGCTTACCAAAAAGCAACATGCTGCCTGGAGTCAGGGTGTCCACAGATGGCTTCATTGGGAGTGGGGATTTGAAGGGGGGCTGCATATACTTTTGCTGCTGAACCAGTTGCCTACAGGACTAAAGAATGGAAGCTTGGGGTAGTGAGATAGTGCCTGAGGTTGCAACATGTGAACCGCTTCAGCAATTGACTGTACCAGGGGTTACTGTGGAATCAGGAGTACGACAGGTGAGGTTCAGGGAGCCACTAATTGCTTTGCCCACAGCTGCTGGCACACATTTAGAGTGATAGTTGGAGCATTTCTAGGGTCTTGCAGCTTTCTACGCTTTCACAGCTTCTTTCTGCTGCTCTGTACCTTCACACAATGTTAGAATGCTCCCTCCATACTGAAAATGCTGACCTATCCATAATATTGATCATATTTAGCCTCTTTATAAATAAAAATAATAACTAATACTTTGCACTTCTGGATCTCAAAATGTGTTATAGGCATTAACTCATGAAAAACCCCACAACAGCCTGGTATAGTAAGGGATCTATAAGGGATACTTTACCAACCACTGAAATGCAGCCATCTCTGGGGGTAGAATGCAGCACCTCTTTAACAGCATAACAAGCCATATTTAAGGATTAGAGGTGAAGACAATTCCAGCAGCTTACTTGAAACTGATGGGGACTTTACAGGCAAAAACCTATCCCATTTAAACTCTAGGCAGAATGTTATCTGACTTCATTAGTCTGGGACACGACGGGTAAAACCTCTACTCTTAAGAGCATAGCACATTCAGAAATGAAACACTGAAAAGATATTGGACCTAAAATATTATTCAACAGAACAGTATTTCTTTGGCTCTGTTTGTCTGCAGGAATACACTCATTGTAGTTACTAAGAAATCTCCACAGCAACAGAAACAAATCTCCCAAAGCAACAGAATTTTTAATAATTAGTTAAACCAAAACTTAAAAAATTACTTTGGGAGCTGTGTCATTTTCTCTCCCACACTAAATACTTTAACTATCCTTTATTATTCTCTTTTGCTCAGTTATAGCTAGGATTTCTGCCAAGCTTGCAGTGAAACAGGACTCTTATGACTAGGGCTGCCTGTTGCTGTATCAAAAAGTTCTTCTGTTGTATATCAGATAGATTAACTTTAGAGAGACGGCATCAGTCTATTTTGTCACAATATTCGCATCCAATAACTTCAGTTTTGCATACATTCCAGAGGTGAAGTCATCAATTTGTGCAGAAGGTATCCCTATCAGGAAAACCTTTACTTCTCCTTTTGGCAAGCAGACAGCTGATAGCCGATTAGTCAGTCCTGCGCATTATAGCTTTTATCTCATCCAGTGATCTGACTGTTATTGCCATTTTCCATGTGCTGGGAAATACAGAAATCAAACTTTTATTATGATTAAGAGTTTCTTAAGGGGGCAGATTGTGTCACCCTCGATCACAGGACTACTCTCCGAGTAAGATACTACTAATCTCTATGAGTGAGGATGACAGAATCCAACCATTAACTAGGGCCAGCCAGACTTTTAGGGTATGTCTACACTGTAGCTGGGAGCAAGCCTCACAACCTACATAGACAGAACCAGGTTGGAGCCCAGGCTCTGAAGCTTAAGGGGTCGGGTGGGCTTGAGAGCCTAAGCTCCAGTCCAAGCCATAGTGTTCACACTGCTATTGTTAGTGCATGAGTGCAAGCCCCGCTAGTGTGAGTCTGTCTACCTGTGCTGGGAGGCTCGCTCCCAAGTGCAGTGTAGACAGACCCTTGGATCAGTTCAGTCATGTTGAAGAGTGCCACTCTTCCCAAGGGGTCTCACCGGGATCAGCATGACCACTTGTGCAATAAAGGTGCTCCTCAACACGAGTAAAGATACTAGAACCTGACCCTATTTATTCTTATGCAATTAGCTTCAGACGGATATAAAACTCTGTTGGTTGCTACCACAGAAATATCTCTGAATTCTCATATTCATTTCATTGCTACCAAGATCCTCTTTCATGAAACAGCAGTTCTGTGTTGTTGCTGTTTTCAGTTGGACTCTAATGAGGAGGTGTGGCCTCCATCAGAGGTGGACTCGGAGGGAACGCGGCAAACTACCTCGTGGGCGGAACTAGGAGGGCCATGCCCTGCACGCCAAAAGCAGAGGGGTGGAACGTGAAGGGGAAGTGTAAAAGGCCAGCCCAGCGGCTCAAGTGGAAGGGAGCTGCTTCCCCACTGCTCAAGTAGGATGCCAAGGAGAACAGCTGCTGCTCCAAAGACTTGCATGAGCTTCCAAAGAGTCCTGCCCCTCTCAACACAGAGGAGCCGTTACTGCTACCCATGGTGGCGTATCCTGAGGAGACGGAGGACAACCCCTGGAAGCAGCCCAGGGGAACCAGACTACTGTCTTGCTGTGGTGCCACCGGAAACACGGTCAGTGTGTTGCAGGTGGAGTCCCCACTGACCTAGTGGCAGACCACTCTGCCACTGTTCGGGCCCTGGGCTAGGACACAGTGGAGTTGGGCAGGCCTGTCTCTCCTTACCCCTGCCACCCCACTTCTGGTGTGGCAGTACTTCCCCTCCTTAGGCCAGGAGGCCTGCACTCCTCAGGCACCCCTGCCCGAGTGCCGTAGATTGTGCTTGGTGCTCGCCCCGCGCAGAGCCCCATAGACTGCTTGGTGATCGTCCCTGCTGGAGCCCCATAGACTGTGGTTGGTGCTAAAACTATGCCTGATTGCAGGCCAGAGCCCTGACTGTTTTCTGCTCCACCCTGCTTGAGGGCTGGGGCCCACCAAGTACCATTAATTCCCCCTTTCTTTGTTTGAAAAGTACTCTAGACTGTGGATATGGAGGGTTGGCCCTGCCCGCTTACATAGACATTCACAGAATATCACTGACTATCAGCCTTCGCTTGCAGTTTATGTTCCAAGACCAGGACATAACAAAACACAAGTGACCTGATTTTCCATTGCCCTGCATCGTGTGTAGCTATATTTAGTAGTGCAATGTGGGTACAAAGTGCTGCCAGATTGTTGGACTGTCCTACCAATAATGGTGTGCCGCAGCAATAGTAGACAGTCACTGAGCTAGACCCCTTCCAAACACACCCACTGTCATAACTGGCAAATCTCTCTAAAGCTTTCAGTTACACCAAAATAGAGGCACTCACCCAATTAACACGCGCTAACTTTGTTTTTATGTTTGGCAACTTATTCTGCAGCTCAAGTAATGTGCTGGAATGCCATGACCTTGGGGATTCAAGTTACTACTAGCAAAGAACAGAACTCACCATTCAGCAAAGAAAGCCATTAAGAACCCATATTGCCACAAAAGGACTATTCTAAGCAGAACAAAGGTTATTTTACCAATATACAAGGGTCTGGTGAGACTTTGGCCAGGTCTACACTACAGACCTATATCGGTATAACTACATCATTCAGGGGCATGAAAAATCCACACCCCTGAGCGACACAGTTATATCAAACTAACCCCGCCATGCAGACAGTGCTATGTCAGCGGGAGAGCTTCTCCCATACCTACCACCTCTTGGGGAGGTGGATTAGCTACGCCAACGTGAGACGCTCTCCCGTTGGCATAAGAGTGTCTTCAGTCTAGTGCTACAGTGGTGCAGCTGCGGCACTGTAGCGCTGTACATGAAGACAAGCCTTTAGTACCATGTTTAAGTTTGGGCACCTGTAGTGCTCCCTTGCCCTCCGTTGCGGAGGGAGGCTACTCTGCCTTGTTGTCTTGGGGTTTAGTCCTTGGCCTCAGGTCGCACTGGTGGGACTGAGCCGTAAGCAGCCTAGAGCTCTGGGCCTGTCTGGCAGAGGCAAACACGTAACAACAGTCTGGGGCCCTTGTCCCCGCCCCTGGCCAGGGCAGCGCCCTGCATAGTCTCTAGCTCACAGCCCCGCAATAGGGCTAACAATTAACAATTTAGGGCCCTAGCCCTTCAGCAGGGCTGGGCTGGTAGCAGGCTGTAGCGTACGCCTCCCGGCACACGCAGCCAGCAGATCACCGAGTCAATAAGCTCTAGCCCTTTGCGTGGGGCAGAGCAGGGAGCAGGCTTTAGCCTTGGCTTGTGGGCTCAGGCAGCCAGCAAACGCACACAGTCAATACGCTCTAGCCCTTTGGGCGGGGCAGAGCAGGGAGCAGGCTTTAGCCTAAGCTTGGGGCTCAAGCAGCCAGCAAACACACACACACTCTCGGGGCTCAGGTAGGAGTGAGCACCCACACAGTCTAGGGCAGTAGTGGGCAACCTGGCGGGCTGCAAGACTGTTTACATTGACCGTCCACATGCACGGCCGCCTGCAGCTCCCAATGGCAGCTGTCTCGCACCACTCCAAAGAGTTACCCCGCATGCACAGCCAACCGTCCCCCACTTCCTTTTCTACCCCAGAGGATCGATGTGAAACTCCAAAGTGGAAGGGAGGAAGGGGGGCAGTGGGGCACCCACAGGGCCCTCGAAGAACCTCAGTGACTCCACAAGGTGAGTAACCTTCTCTTCTTCTTCTTCTTTTTTGAAGAGTGTCCCTGTGGGTGCTTCACTTTAGGTGACTGTAGAGCAGTGCCCCTCAGTGGAGGGGAGGAGCTTTGGCGTTGATTTATGTGCGGTGGAAAGCACCAAGAGTCCAAACTGAGCATCTGCAGCTGATTGTTGTTCTAATGCATCGTGTTTGCTAAAGGTATGGGTTGATGCCCAGGTAGCTGCTTCAAAAAATGTCCATGATGGGTACATTATTGAAAAAGGCGACAGATGTGGATAGCGCTCTGGCGAAGTGTGTGCAAAGTCCAGAGGGAGCTTGCCGATTATAGTTTTGGTACCATAATTGAATACATGTAAATACCTATTTAGATAGTCTCTGCTTGGAGATGGTTTGACCCTGGGAACGTTCTGTTGTGGATACAAACAGTCTGGATGATTTTCTAAATGTTTTTGTTCTTTCTATATAGAATGCTAGTGCTCTACGGACGTCCAGCATGTGGAGGGAAGCCTCTCAGTTGTCTGCATGCCGTTTGGGGAAAAATACAGGTAAGTAAATGGGTTGTTTGAGATGGAAGGGGGAGGCGACTTCGGGTATGAATTTAGGATGTCGTCATTGGATTACTTTGTCTTTGAGGAATGTGGTATAAGGTGGGTGTGCCATGACAGCATCCAGCTCTCCCACCCTTTTGCTGATGTTATAGCTACTAAGAAGGCGACCTTCATGGATAGGTGCAACTACCAGCAGGTCGCTAGTGGTTCAAAGGGTTTACCCATGAGGGCATGGAGAACGAGATTCAGATCCCACATGGGGGTCAGGTGCCATAGTGTGGGATAAGTGCTCTCTATGCCTTTAAGGAAGCATTTAGTCAGCGGGTGAGCAAAGACAGTTACTCCATCCACCTTAGAGTGGAAAGAGGAGATGGCTGCTAGATGCACTCTGAGTGAGCTAGTAGATAGGCCCGTTTTTTTTTTTTTAGTGTCGATATGTAGTCGAGGATTATGGGTAGCAGGGCCGACAGTGGACTAATCTGCTTGTTCTGGCCCCAAGTATTCGTGTATGTCTTTCATGTGGTCAGCCGCTGACTGTTCAGTAGTTTATTTTGAACTTCCTTAGAACAGTGTCTAAGTCCCGTCATCCATGGATTAGCCAGGCCTTGACATGGAGTACTGAAATGTTGGGGTGACGGAGGTGGCCTGCATCCTCTGTCAGCAGATGAGGCACAAGGGGAAGGGTTCGTGGTGGTATCACCACCATCTGTTTGAGGTACAGAAACCATGTTTGTCTGGGCCATGTTGGTGCAATGAGGATGACCCTGGATTTGTCTTGTTTGATCTTGTGGAGTACACGGCTCAATAGAGGGATTTGGGGGAAGGCATACAGCAGTGGAGCCTCCCATTTCACAAGGAAGGCATCTCCCAGAGAGTCATGCCCAAGTCTGGCCCGAGAGCAGTATTGAGGGCACTTGGCATTGTGTGCCCTTGTGAAGAGCTCTATTGAGGGGAATCCCCATTGTTTGAATATAGTTTTTATTATTCCGGGATCCATCTCCCACTTGTGGGATTCTGAAAAGTTCCTGCTTAGGTGGTCCGCTGTTGCATTCTGGCGTCCGGGCAGGTAGGATGCTATGATGTCTATGTTGTTGGAGATGCATCACTGCCAGAGGCAGACTGCTTCTGCACAGAGGGGATAAGATCGGACCCCTCCTTGCTGATTTACGTAAAACACAGTCACCAAGTTGTCCGTAAGAAACTGGACAGTCCCGTTGCGGATCAGAGGGAGAAAGTGCTGGCAGACATTTCAGACTGCCCTTAGCTCCAGTAGATTTATGTGGAGATTTGGATTCCGTTGGGGACAGCAACCTTGGATGGTATTGTCACCCAAGTGTGCCCCCCATCCCAACGGAGAGGCATCTGTGTTGATTGTTACAGTTGGAGGGTTTTGTTGGAAGGGGACACCTGAGCAAACGTTTGTATGTTGTGTCCACCCTGTGAGCGAGTCTTTTACCCTGCTGGGCATTGTAATATATCTGTTGAGCGAGTGTCTGTGTGGAATACAGACAGTGTGGAGCCAGGTCTGTAGGCATCTCATATGGAGCCTGGCATGTTTCATGACAAATGTCATAGCCGCCATGTGCCCCAGTAGTTGTAGGCACGATCTGGCGTACGTTTGTAGGCTGTCTCTTACTGTTGTAATTCAATTTGTTAAGTAAAAAAGCATTGTTGGGGTAGTAGTGCTGTTGCTGTGAGTCAATCGAGGTGTGCCCCGATAAACTCCAACAGTTGAACTTTATCAGAGTGGATTTTTGAAGGTTGGTTTGTAACCCTAGGTCCATAAACAGGGTTATAATGATGTGATTGGCGTTGATTGCTGCCTGCTGTGTTGGTGCTTTTAGGAGGCAGACATCTAGGTAGGAAAAGATGATCATACCCTGCTTGCAAAGATGTGCTGCTGTGACGGCGAGAACCTTGGAAAACACCCTTGGGGCGGAAGACAGGCCAAAGGGGAGCACTCTGTAGTGGTAATGCAGGTTCCCTAGAGTGAATTGTAGGAACCGCCTGTGTGCCGGGTAAATGGTAACATGAAAGTAAGCATCCTGTAGGTCCAGGGCCGAAAGCCAATCTTCTTTCTCCAATGCTGGAATTACAGTTGCTAGAGTCACCATCTTGAAACATTGTGTCCTCACAAACTTATTCAGTTTTCGCAAGACGAGACTGGGCCTCCATCCACCTGTTTTCTTCTGACTTAGAAAGTAATGTGAATAAAACCCTCTGCCCCTGTGTTGAGCTGGCACAGGTTCCACGGCACCTAATTTTAGGAGATGGTTTTATTTCCTGCTCTAGCAGATGCTTGTGAGAGGGGTCCCTGAAGAGGTATCGGGAAGGGGCGTGGGTAGGTGGAATAGAGATAAAAGGGATGGAGTAGCCTTTCTAGATAATTTCCAGAACCTATTTGTCCACGGTGATTGTTTTCCAGACTGGGTAGAATGGTGACAGGCAGTCTCCAAATGGGCTGGAGAGTGGATGTAACTCTGGGATTGGAGAATGTGGGGTTCTCATGTCCTCGACCAACACTTCAAAACATTTGCCTCAAAGTGAATGGTTGAGACGTAGACAACTTATCTTGTGGTTGTCGGTGTCTCATCTGCCTCTGTTTGTGGCGCTGGTCATACAGTCTTTGAGGTTGGGTGTCTGGGGCAGTTTTGGAATAATTGATTATAGAATCTGTCCTGCTTCTTTTTGTTTGAAGGGACATAGATTCTGAGTGTCTCTAATGTTGCTCAGGAGTCCTTCAAGGTGTGCATGGACACATCTGTGCTCTATGCAAACAATTTTTGGCCTTCAAAAGGTAGGTCGTTTACGGTTGCTTGAACTTCCCTGGGAAACCCAGAAAGATGGAGCCAGGAAGCCGTACGCATGACTACAGATGTAGCAATGGATTGTGCCACTACGTCAGCAAAATCAAGAGAAGCCTGCAGGGCTGTTCTGGCAATGAGGAAACCTTCTGCAATATTGGCCTTGTATTGCTCCTTTTTGACTTCTGAAAGTTGTTCAATAAAGGTTGCCATCTGAGAAAACATGTTGTGCGTGTATTTGTCTGGTAAGGCTGAATAGTTGCCTATGCGGAATTGGAGGGTAGCTGATGAGTAAGCTTTCCTTCCGAAAAGATCTAGCCTTTTCTAGTCCTTATCATAATGGGTGGTTCTCGACTGATGTTGCCTCTCCATTTTGATTAACCGCTTCTACCACCATGAGTTTGGGGTAGGGTGGGTGAACAAAAACTCAGCCCCCTTAGATGGTGCATAGTACTTTTTGTCACATCTCTTACAAGAAGGCGGAGCTGTGGCTAGTGCCAGACAATTTTTGTCGGGTCCATTAATGGGTAGTGCAACCTTAGCTAATGGAGAAGCTTGGAGTATATCTGTCAGTTTATGCTGTGTCTCTGCCAGTGATATGTCAAGGGAGTCAGCTACCTGTTTAAACAGATCCTGAAAGGACTTAAAGTCCTCCCCAAATGTGGGGGGTGGCGGCATTATTGTGTCATCTGGTGACGAAGAGATATGGGTAGGTTGGAGGCACCATTGTCTGAGTTTTCTTCGGCTCCACTGGTGCCAAGCTAGGAGGCTTGGCTTTGGTACGTGCACCTCCATGAGAGCTAGACTGCACTGGGACATCTCGGTACTGGATGTTCCCGGTGCCTTGTGGTCGATACCAGGGCAGACTCTGGTCAGAGATCGCTCTTTATGAGGTAAATCTTGCTGCTGTGAAGAGTGAGACCACTTTTTTGTGGCTTTTTTTAGGAACAGAGTCCTTAGTAGCCATTTTAGAAAAGGATCCCATGTCTGAGGTGGCTGTTGGCTAGGAGGTGTCGTGGACTCCAGCTCGGAGGCTGGTCTGAGGGAGTCCTCTATCATCAGGAGTTTCAACTGGAGATCCCTAGCCTTCCTTGTCCTAGCTGTCAGTTTTTTGCAGTGGGGACACTTTTGAGATATATGTCTCCCCCCCAGGCAACAGGCACACTGCGCATGGCTATTAGAGACTGGTATAGACAGTCGGCAAGTGAAACAGCGATTGAAGCCTGGAGAACCAGGCATCTCTGAGAGGCTATGTTGAAAGGAAGAATGGGAATAATCCTGTTCTTATGCCTCTTCTGTCATTGGGAGTTACTCACCTGAGGCAGGAGAAAGGGGAGGACTAGGAAAACGAAAAAAAAAATAATTAAATGGTAAAAGTAAAGGAGAAATTAAGGGAGAGAGGAAGTAGCTGGGAAAGAACCTCAAATAATATAAATAGCTATAGCAATGAGAGCGCTGCTGTCATTGCAACCGAAGCCGAAGATGGTAGAGAAGGAACTGGGGGACGGTTGGCTACACACACGGGGTAACCACTTGGAGCGGTGTGAGATGGCTGCCGTGCATGCGTGGCCAACCGGTGCACTGCTACTACAAATCTCTGATTAGAAGCATAGGGTGCCAAGACACCTAAATTGTAGCGCCCACAGGGACTTTCCTTGAAGAACTACCATTGGTTGTCCATCATGTGGGAACAGATGACACAGCTAGATTCTCACTGGAACATATCACCGGAGACTATGCCAGGCTGGGGAAGACGCTTAAGGAAATGGAGTCTCAAGTGACCTTCTGCGGGATTCTGCTTGTTTCTAGAGGAGGTGAATGAAGAAGAGATAAGATGATCAATAGATGGCTCAGGCAATGGGACTATAAGGAGGTCTTCGGGATGTTTGGCCACTGGGAGGCATTCATGGACAGAGAACAGTTCTTGTGGGATGGACCCCACCTGAGTAGGGAGGGAAATTGGCACAACTCATTAAAAGAGCTTTAATTTAGGATCTCGGGGGAGATTGTTGGGAGATGCTCATGTAATCTCCACACCTGATTTTAACATTGAGAGGGAGGAAAATCAAGTAAGAAAGGATACAGCAATGGAGAAAGAAATAGCAGTGTGTAGGAGAATGGACATTAAGAGGAAGGATAGGGCTGATACCAGTCAGATAGGTGATACTGGCAGTAGAATGACTGTACTCAATCAGGGGAGGAATGTGGACGAAGACAAGCAGCAACAGTTAAGATGTTTGTACACCAGTACAAGGAGACTGGGTAACAAAATGGAAGAATTAGAACTACTGGTGCAGGAAGTGAAACCAGATATTATAGGAATAACTGAAACATGGTGGAATACCAGTCCTGACTAGAGTACAGGTATTGAGGGGTATGTGCTGTTCAGAAAAGACAGAAATAAAGGCAAAGGTGGTGGAGTAGCACTGTATATTAATAATGAGGTAGACTGTACAAAAATTAGAAGTGATGGAATGGATAAGACCGAGCCTGTTTGGACCAAAATCTCTTTGATGAAGAAAGCTACTAGAGGTTTCCCTGATATAGTGCTTGAGGTGTGCTACAGACCACCAGGATCTGATCTGGATATGGATAGAGACCTTTTTTAATAAAATATGTACTATAACTTTCCAGATATAGATTGGAGGACAAGTGCTACTAATAATAGTAAGACCCAGATTTTCCTGGATGTGATAGTTGACAGATTTCTTCACCAAATAGTTGCTGAACCAACAAGAGGTGATGCCATTTTAAATGTTATTTGTGAGTACTGAGGACCTCATAAAGGAACTGGTTGTAGAGGACAACCTTGGTTTGCGTGATCATGATTTAATTCAGTTTAAACTAAATGGAAGGATAAACAGAAATAGATCTGCAACAAGGGTCATTGCTTTCTAAAGAGTTAACTTAAAAAAATTAAGGGAATTAGTTAGGGAAGTGGATTGGACTGAAGAACTCAAGGATCTGAATCTGGAGGAGGCTTGGAATTACTTTAAGTCAAAGTTGCAGAAGCTATGTAAAGCCTGCATACCAAGCAAGGGGAAAAAATCCTAGGGAAGGGTTGCAGACCGAACTGGATGAGTGAGCATCTCAAACAGAAATAATCCAAACAGATTACAAGAAAGCAGAAGGCCTACAAGTAATGGAAGATGGCAGGGATCAGCAAGGAAAGCTACCTCTTGGAGATCAGAAAGCATAGGGATAAAGTGAGAATTTCCAAAAGCCAAGCAGAGTTAGACCTTGCAGAGGGAACTAAAACCAATAGTAAAAGGTTCTCTAAAAAGAAAAAGTGGGACCTCTAAGCTCTGAGGATGGGGTGGAGATTAAATATTATCTATGTATGGCCCAACATCTAAACAAATATTTTGCCTCAGTTTTTAATGAGGCTAATGATGAGCTTAGAAGTAGTGGCAGGTTGGCTAATGGCAATGAGAATATGGAGGTAGAAACTACTGCATCCAAGGTGGAAATCAAATTTAAACATCTTAATGGGACTAAATTGGAGCGCTTGGATAATCTCCATCCTAGAATATTAAAGGAACTGGCACATGAAATTGCAATTCCAACAGCAAGGATTTTTAATGAATCGGTAAACTCGGTCGTACCCTATGACTGGAGAATTGCTACTATAGTTCCTATTCTTAAGACAGACAAAAAAAGTGATCCAGGAAACTACTGGCCTGTTAGTTTCACCTCAGTTGTATGCAAGGTCTTGGAACAAATTTTGAAAGAAAAAGTAGTCAAGGCCATAGAGGTGAACAGTAATTGGGACAGAATACAACCTGGTTTTACAAAAGATTGTGCAAAAAAATCAGTTATCTTCTCCAAAGAAGGAGATCAGGTTGGTTTGGCACAAAGGAAATGCACTAGATCTAATTTAACTGATTTTTAGTAAGGCATTTGATAGAATTCCACCTGGGAAATTATTAGTTAAATTGGAGGAGATGGGTATTAATATGAGAATTGAAAGGTGGATAAGGAACTGGTTAAAGGGGAGATCAGAATGGGTCACACTGAAAGGTGAACTCTCAGGCTGGAGGGAGGTTACTAGTGGAGTTCCTCAGGGATTGGTCTTGGGACGAAATCTTATTTAACATTTTTTATTACTGACCTTGGCATAAAAAGTGGGAGTGTGAATAAAATTTGCAAATGACACAAAGTTGGGAGGTATTTTGAATATGTAAGAGGACCAGAATATCATATGAGAAGATCAGGATGATCCTATAAAGTGGAATAATAGAAATGGGATGAGACTTAGAAGTGCAAAATGCAAGGCCATCCTTCTAGGGACTAACAACAAGAATTTTTGCAATAAACATGGGACTTATCAGTTGGAAGTGAGAGAGGAAGAGAAAGACCTGGGTGTTTTGGTTGATCACAGGATGATTATGAGCCGTCAATGTGATGCGGCTGTGAAAAAGGCTAATGCAGTCCCAGGATGCATCAGGCAAGGTATTTCCAGTAGAGACAGGGAAGCGTTAACACCATTGTACAAGGGGAGACCATCTGGAATACTGTGTGCAGTTCGGGTCTCCCATGTTTAAGATGAATTCAAACTAGAAAAGCTGCAGAGAAGAGCTACTATGATGATCTGGGGAATGGAAAACTACCTTATAAGAGGAAACTCAAAGAGCTTTGCTTGTTTAGCCTAACAAAAAGAAGGCTGAGGGGAGATATTGCTCACTATAAACACATCAGAGGGATAAATACCAGGAGGGAAAGGAGTTAATTTAAGCACCAATGTGGACACAAGAGCAAATGGATATAAATTGGCCATTAACAAGTTTAGGCTTGAATTCTAACCATCAGAGCAGTGAAGTTCTGGAACAGCCTTCCAAGGGGAGCAGTGGGGGAAAAAAAATCTAATTGTCTTCAAGACTGAGTTTGTTACGTTTATGGAGGGGGCAGCATGACTGGAATGCATACAGTGGCACGTGGCCGACTGGCAACTGCCAGTAGCAAAAATTCCCAATGACCAAAGATGGGACACTAGATGGGGACGGCTCTGAGTTACTACAGAGAATTCTTTCCCAGGTATCTGCCTCGTGGGTCTGGCCCACATGCACAGAGTCTAACTGATCACTGTATTTGGGGTCAAGAAGGAATTTTCCCTCCGTTAGATTGGCAGAGACCGTGGGTTTTTTTTTTTTTTTTTTGCTTCCTCTGCAGCATGGAGCATGAGTCACTTGCAGGTTTAAACTAGTGTAAATGTGGATTTTCTGTAACTGGCAGTATTTAAACCATGATTTGAGGACTTCAGTAACTTAGCCAGAGGTTAGGGGTCTCTTACATGAGTGGATGGGTGAGGTTCTGTGGCCTGCAATGTGTAGGAGGAGCTGTAATGAATATAAAGGATATTCTTTATTGAGGACTATGGATATAGAAACCCTGGTCTCCTCTCTAGCTCTGTAAGCTCCCAGACTAACACAGTCTGTGCTACCTAGCATCATCCCAAAAGATTTCTCAAAGTTCTAGCCTCAAGTAACCAGTCCTGGAACAGGGACCACACTGTGACTCGCCAAACAGTAAACCAATGCTTAATACCACACCTATGGCATGTATTCTTGCACAACACCTCCCCAATGTGTTTATTGGGTCACCGTGTTTATTGGGAAGTGGTCAGAGGACATTTATATCTTCTCCATTCTGATAGTTTCAAATATTTTCATTTGCGCTACACTGATATTTTCCATAATGTAGTTCTGTAAACAAAAGTAGGTCTTATTTGCGGTGTCATGTGAGGTTATCATCAGGACTATTGACCAACTGGGATTTTCTAGGATTCTATGCTCTGACTTAACAGGTTTTCCTTTCAGCATGCTTAACAGTCAGAACTAATGCAGACTATAACTCTTGTCACCACAGCACTAAAAATCTTCCCTAGCTAGTTTCTGTGCTTGCAGTTCACTGCATGTGTAATTAGTACTATCACTCCCTTTAACTGCCCCCTATTAAATTACCCCCTTTTCACCTGATACAGTATTTTTCTTCTGGGACTTTTTATCTGCTGATATTGACAACGAGGAACAGCCTGATCACACTGGTACACAAGGATTTCGGGAATATGGCTTGTGACTGTCATTTCATGCTCCATCACATCTGTGCATCTCAGATCATAATACTAATTAAGAAACAAACAAGTCTTTTCTTCACCTGTGAATGGTGCAAAGCAAGCCACAAGCAGGCTAAGCACAGTCAAAGCAAGCACATTAGAATCTTGCTGAACTGGTGGGCTGCAATCTTATTCCTCTTCCTTCCCCTCTGGGATCTAACCACCTCTGCCATTTTGGTTTTCAGCTCTTAATTTAACATACCTGCTAAAACTAAGGCGTATCCAGTGATCATTTTCCCTTGATACCTCCTCTGCTGCAAGCTACTCCATACATCAAATGCTAATTAATATATCACTGTTGTTTTCAAATGATCAGTACAGTACCATGCCCTGCTGTCACTAGCTCACTAATATGTATGTATTTCCGCTGGACTTAAGCCATAAGCAGCTGCTGACATTTTTCAGATGTATCTTCTGTACATGTATCTACTGTAGCACACAGCTATTTCCAATCTTTTTCTCTCTCCTTGACCACCTGGCAGCAAATACCGTTTTTTCTGGTTTCTATGTATTAATAGCAATACTTTGCACTTCCATAGCACCTTTCATCCAAGAATCTGGAAGTACTTTACAAAAGTTTAATGAATTTAGCCTTGCAACAACAAAAATACAAGTGATCATTCCCATTGTACAGATGGTGGAGCTGAAGCACAAAGAGCTTATGACTTGCCCTAGGTCACACAGCTACTCTGAGACAGAACTGGTAATAGAACACAAATCTGAAATCTCAAAGTCCTGTGCTGTAGCCACATAAATTACCCTTCATCTCCTCCTGCATCCAATATATGAAAAAAATATATACACCCTTGCTGCAAAAGGAGCTCCCACAAGGATACAATGACTTAATTGCCAGTCCTACCTAATGCATTACAGTTAAAAAGCAATTCTGTAGGATCACTCTCACAAGAGAATAATACACCTTGGGATTTCTTTATTCCACAGTGTGTGATGAATCTACTAACCTGAAAGCTCTGGAGTATCTCTGAAGTATCTCTGACAGTCAGATATGGTAACAAATCTTAAGTAATCATGTCAGTTCCTTCAAAAATATTCTAGAGCATCTAGTGAGTAGTAAAAGAGTTGAGACCTCTAATGCAAATATGACTATCTTCATGCTACAGCAAAGTCCATACAAGATCAAGCTTCCACACACACAGTCCTACCACAGTTGTTTAATCATGTGGGTGGTTGTTTTTTGTGTGGTATCATCAGAAGATATATGGAGGAAAATGCTGATTGAATAATCAAACCCTACCAAAGGAAATAAAGAAATTCAGATGCTCAGCCAGCTTACTCAGCAGCTCCCCAATACGCTATCGTTATTATAATTTACCATACAGCAATGATAAGAGGCCTCCACCAAGATTGGGGACCCATCATACTGAACGTATAGTATGGACCCAGAGTAAAAGACAGCAACAACCTTGAATATCTTATAATCTAACTAGAGAAGAGAGAGGCTGGTAAGTGAAACTGAGGCACAGATGAAGGGGAGGGAGGATGGAAGTAACTTATAGCAGCCCTCAAAAGGGTGCAACTTACTTCCCCTTGCCTGCCTATCCAGATCCACTGGCCAGAAAACAGGGGGTGGAACCTGGGCTCTCACCATCCCTCTCATCCTCCTTGTTTAGCTCCAGTGCTCTGCGCAGGACCCAGTCTCAGGGTCCCAGTAGCCCTGACTCAGAAGTATAGAGGAGTAGGGGAGTCTATACCCCTGTATGACCAAGTAAGGGTTCCTTGCAATCTGACCCCAAGATTTCATTCTGCCATTGTGGACCTCGAAACATGCCTTCCTCAAAAAAAGAGACATGACCCTGTTTCTTTCGAGAGTTAGATGTTAAAAGACAAAACCACTGTGGATTTTAATTAATTCCATACCCTTAAAAATACAGATACTGCTAAAATTAACTAACTCCCCCCACACACACACTTTAAAAAATTCATCTTTTGTTTATAAAAAACTACTTTCCGCACCCACAGTCTTGAAGTGGATTCAGTAATATACAGGGTTTACAGTTTGGTTCAATGGCTCTCAGCACCCGCACTACACAAATTGTTTCTGCACCCCTGTTCCAACCGCAATGTCAGCATATGTAATTGTGTGACTGTCACACATCAAGAAAGCAATGGATTAAGGTTCAATTTGTCTTTCTATTACATTTTTCATAATGAAAGATATCCATAGCTGTAGCCCATGGATGCCTGTAAGCTTGTATGTACCCCCCCGCCCAAAAAAAAATAACCCACCATACCAAAAAACTCCCACCAAGGCCAGACATTTATGAAGAGGAATCAATCCATAAATCAAATCATCCCTATGGCAGACTATGCTATTCCTCTATTAACGTACTTCTCTTTCTGAAAATTATCCAAATGAACAGGGCATCTACTTTTATCCCAGCTATAGAAAAGAATACTAGTGGCCAGATACTGGCCCTCTAAGCAGCACAACAGAGCGTCTGAGGATTCCTCTGGCACAGGAGGCATATTGGGACATGTTAGTGGAGGGCATGTAGCCAGAGCATTGCTGTGCTCTGGCTGACCCCTACCTGGCAGAATAGCTCCTCGGGTCCAGTTACTAGCTAGGTTACTTTATGGGTCCTGGAGCTGCTCCAAGTTACACTGTGGGCTGAACCCACCCCCAGCAGCCTTGGGGACCAGGACAGCACAAAGATAGCTTGACATCACTATGCCTATCCCCAGGTCCTGTACTGAAGACAGATTGGCAGGATCCAAAAATCAAGATGAACATGCCTGTAATTGTAATGGAGCAAAGTTAAATTGCTGACTGTTGTTTGACTCACTTTTGAGTTTTACAAAAAAAATAAATTCGAACATTCTTGAAGGGCAGTACATATCCAAAGCACCGTTATATGCCTCTTTGCACAATAGTAACTCATCCATAGTACCTGGAGTATAAAGTTTACTACTCTAAAAAGAAAATTGAGCAAAACCAATTGCTGTGAGAAATTCCCTACCAACTATGCTGTGGGGACTCAGTACAAACACAAGGTGTTATATTTAAAAAAAAAATATTTCCCCCTTCTCTACGATTCTCCTTGCACTACCTGGTTCATTGACGATATCGCAGAATGCATGCTTCTGAGACATCAAAAATACTGGACGGCTTATTTCAACCCATAGCATCAGTGAAGGAGGAAATGCTGGTGGGATTTCATGGAGGAGTGTTTCTGTCTTGGGTTTTGTTTAAAAATGTACTTTTCTCCAGACTCTCTGCACCTTGTTATCCCCCCTACCCTCACTCATGTGCATCCTGGTTAGTGGGGCCAGTCAGCAGATAGCTTGTCGAAAGGAGAGGATGTTCCTGTGATTAAGGGAATGGACTGGAAAGTTGGGTTCTATCCTAGACTCAAGAGCAGATTTCTTAGGGCAGACTGGATGATTAAATGTCCGCTTCTGGCCTTAAAAATTTAAGAGAATACCCGAAGTGTGGGATTAACTCAATATTAGTTTATTTTTGCAAGTCACATTTAAAGTATGCATCACCATAAAACTGAAAACGGGTTTTTTTGTTTGTTTTTTAAAGAATTTCACATATCCAAATCTACAGTTTAATGGCTTGAGCCACCTGTGGGTAAAAACAGTAGCAGGAGCTAAGTTAAATTCCAAAGCACAGTGCATTGATGCAGTACAGTCAGTGCTCTGAGGCTACTGCTAGAATCTGGAGCCCCAAATATTCCAGACTTGTGTTTCTATGGTATTTTAGCCTTATTTGCTTGTGTTTACCTGAATTTACTTTTAATAAAAACCTTTGAAGAAAAATCATTGGGGGTATTTTTGGGTGTTGCTGACTGACTGGAATTTCTCAAAAGGTTCCAAGAGGTCTCTTCAGCTATTGTGTAACAATACTAAAGGCCTGTCAAAAACTAAAACTCAGAGTTAAGGGTAAGAGTCTGTCCTTGATTCGCCCTGCATTGTGTGAGATATTGGAGCAAATGAAAGACACTCAGGGTGCTGCAGAACAGAAAGTGATATTACATGCTAGATCAGTCACAGCCTACCTCATCTCAACAGGGTGAATTAAGGACATTCTTTACTCTGAGATTCCTTGCCCTAGTTGCTTTCTGTATGATTGATTTAAAGTTACTTTTTTGTTTGTATATTCAAGCTAAACACCCTTTGGACTTTTTAAAGTATACTACTGAAAATGCACAGGATATTTATAGATGCTGCCTTTTGTATATAGGGTTAGGTCTAGTTTCTGTTTCCCTTCCCCTCCCATGCTGTCCTATAGACTCTAATCCATTCAAGCAGTGGTCCCCAAACTGTGTTCCCAGCCCTAACCTCACCCCCAGCTTCAGCCCCAGCCTTGGCCCCCTTACCTCTATCTGCGTCACCCCGTGGGAGCCATGACCCCTCTCCCAGTCCTGGCTCGGTGGGTGGGGGGGGAAAGGAACGACAAGCAAACAGAGGTAAAGGGGGCCAACCCTGAAAAGTTTGGGGACCATTGCATTAAAGCCTAGGGAAAAAGACTTATTAAGGTACTCATAAATAAAATCAGCATCTCAATGGTAAGACAACCCTACAGACACCCTCCTTCTACACTAGGAGAAATTTTATTCAAGTGAAAATACTTCAGGAAAAGCATTGGTTTTTCTTAAGGGAGGGGACTAGGTTGTTCCCCCCCGCTTCTTTTCCAGTCTTCCCTTTAATAGCTTCAGTAGATTTGGGACAAGTCCCCAGTGCACTAGTGCCATGTCCTGTTGCAGAGATGCTTCAGTTGCTTATCTGTATGTTTGCTGTGTCTGAGTAGTGCTTGTCAACCTGTCATCCTTGGCTCTAATTACTTCCTTTCCAGCTTATTCTGCAATCATCTTCACATACAAAGCTCCTTTTTCCTATTACAAATCCTCCACAGATCTCAGTGGAACTTATAATACCCAGGATGACATATTAAAAGCACAGCTCCAAAGATAAACCTCACTGTTTTCGGTAAATTGGAACCCCAGTCCTTGTCTACTTGATGGTTGACTTTTGAACGATGTCTTTAAAAATGAGGGGCCTGTTTGTATTTTCACATCTGTGAATCTTTCATCCTTATACTCTGTAATTCTATTTGGTGTGGGGGAACAGGCATCATTATTGATGCTTTTTCCTAAATGGGTTTCTAACATGCGTTCCCTGATTCTGATGATACTGAAAATCCATAGAGCTGATCTGTAGTGCTAATTGCAGCTTGAAAATCCATTTGAAAAAAAGTAATTCAGGGTTCAAATGACATGATAAAGACAATGAGAGCAAAACAAAATGCTTTATTGGGCTATTATTGAATTAACAACGAAAAGATAAAGTGAGCACTTCAGCAAGGAAAGAGAGCGGCAAATCTAACAGAAATCTATACATTGCTCTGTTTGCTGCTATATCAGCAAGCACAAACTTCCTCAATGCAAACAGAGTTCTGCACTTTCCCTCCAGAGCATTCCAACTCTCATTCTCTTTCTTGCAATCTTCTGTTCCCCTTCACTAATCTTTGCATCCTTTCATAGAATTCCCACTTGGGCACCTAAAACATGTCTTACACCACAACCCTATCAACAGTCACACCACTTAAACAATGCTTTTGAACTCTGCTGATCATGCTGAATTAATGTTAGACTACAGTGTTCATTGCTCTGGCAACAAAATAATTCCTGTCCATTTGTTAGATATTTCACGATATACATTAGACTCCTCATATTGCAATGTAGCTATTTTATGCATCATGTTCTTTACACAGATGGAACTTGTCTGCATAAAGAGAGAGATTCCATAAGTTAACAGGCTCAGCATGTGAAACCAGTAAACTCATATTTATACATCAAAATAACAAGGAGTGGCATGCAGAGTAGGGAAGGCAGAAGCTGGGGCACATTGTCTAAGAAAAACCACCCTTCACTTTCCTTGAGCTTCCTTGATCACTAAAAGTAGGAAATTGGGGTTTCCTCCACCCCGCACACAAAAACAGGACACTTAACACTCCTGGAGTTTCAGGAATTGTCTTAAATTATTATAAATCTGCTTTAGTATCTGTAATGTGACAGCTCAAAATATCATGTGACAATCATACAGATTCATAGAACACAGCTGTAACACCCAATAAAGAATTAAACATAGCTATCTGTCTGAAAAACAAAAGAGAAATGATAGGATATATGAGTAACTCTTGGGCAAGAGGACAAAGTTTAAATGACATCACAGCATTATTTTATTTACTGCAAAATGTTTCCTCTTTTCTGGACCCTCTTGTCTCTGGTAAGGGAAGTAGACAAATACAGGAACAGACTATGTCCTACCACTGGAAGAAATAAACATACAATTTTTTTTTTTAAAGCAGAAGGCCAGATCCTCAGCTAAGATAGATCTGTGTATCTGCATTGTCTTCAATAAGCTCAGAATTTGGCCGACAATTCTATATATTAAACACAAAATTAGTGGCACTGATGTATGCGGGAAACGTTTTGTTGTGAATTTGGCTCTTATTTTTGGACAGGAGGAGTGTAGGTAATTGATATCCTGGGGTCCTCGAGGGAGGTTGGCAAACACTGGATACACAACTTTCTCCTAGTAGCCACTCTATAAAGACCCAATGGGGTCATGGTTGGAGGCACCGCTTGAGCATGCCCTTTTGACAGAGATGCCTCATGTATCTTTGTAGAGGGAAAGCTTTGTGAAGGACAGAAGAAATGGCGATTCCGAGAATGAAGGTGTGGGAAGAACCTCAAAACCAAAGAGTGAGTTAATTTTTAAATAGAATTCTCCAGTGGTTTTGGTCTCTCTTTCATCCAACTGAGGGTATTATATTGTCCCAAGTTAAGAACAGGTTTCAGCGGAGACCCAGGGTGGAAGAATCCATTTTCAAATGGCACGGGGGAGGCAACAATAGGGTGACTGGGGTCACCCTAGGCAACAACAATGCCACAGTGAAACATATGGTAAGAATAAACTCTAATATTCTTTGGAGGTCCAAGGGAGATTAGCCATACAAAGAATCATTTCTGGAGGAATGAAAGGTAAAATTCTTCAGGTCAGAACCTGATGGTTTTTAATGAAGCACCACATTTATCTGGCCGTTTTCTCTAACTTAAACAAGCTGAATTAAAATGGAGTGACCTGTCATCCATTTTCTTTTTAAATTAAATTTTTATACCACTACCAAATGTCTGCTAAAATATGTGGAGTTTACTCTAATACTTTTTGCCTGCAGGTTCAAATTTCTCATCTAGCAATCAGAACTAAAAGCAATGCAGGAATCTGGATAAAGCATTTAAAAACGACTTCTTAAAGACAGGCTATTAAAGCTTCCTGCAGGCCCACAAGATTTTCTTAGCAGATAATCTGTTTTTCTTGCAACAGATACAATTTGTCACACATTTTCAGTCTGATGATGTTTTCTGAAATACACAAAAAATCCAGGAGGACTGGAAGCAAGTGGCTTGTATTGATGAGGAAACTGGAAAGGAGGAGGAAGATGGAATTGGACTTCAGATGCATGTGTCATCTGCCCTAATGAGCAGACTGTCTTGCTTGAACCTCATGTATTTGAGAAGCCAGAAGAGGGGAAAGACTACTTGCTGGAGGAAACAGAGAAGCTATGCTAGTTTCTGAATGACAGCCAGGAGCATGCCCATTATATTAGAATATTGCATCGCTGAAAAAATGTTATAATGACTGCTGATTTCCATTTTCCTTTAATTTACTTCATTGAAAACTGACAGATTGATTGCTTAGCATGGTTATTAACTTTTATGATTCCAGCAGCTGTCTTGGACCATTATATAATTTAGAAACTCAGCACACACTTAAAAAAATAAAATACAATAAAAATTGTAACTTACCCAGTTAGAAAATGGCATACTGACTACAACTGAGCGCAGAGCATAATGGATGGGAGTGACATTTCTAAACAATGGGATCATTGTCAGAGTGTTGATGTGTCTAGACCAAAAAGAGTCCATCTAAGCACACATAATGGGAACCATTTTGCAGAATTACCTATCCATCTTGATAAATTATTAACAGGGCTATCTACTGATGGTGAGAATAGCATGTCTCCTCTGTTTACAAATGCTGTGGTAACCTGAGCATTGGGGTTTAACTAAATCTGATTTAGTGGACTTGAACTTCAGAAGCAAGGCGTTAGACATCTGTTTCTGTAACTCTGAAGGTCTTTAGTATTCTCAGTAGCTGTTCATTCTTTTGCTTTTTCAGACGTCACAAGAATTCTAACAAGCAAGTTCACAGATGGCAAAGGAGCACCACTGAACTGTATACATTCACGCAGACTGCTTCCTGAATGATTGGTAACTGCTTTGCATTAAACAACCAATATGGGAAAAATTTTATTTCCTCATGGGTTTTACACCTCCTTCTCACCTCATTTTTCTTTTACTTTTGATTATTACATAAATTGACTTCTTTCCTCCCTCCCTCCCTCATTTTCTTGTCAGGTGACTTGAGGGTGGATTGTCTATTCTGCAGAAGGAATAATTTGACATACTGCATGCAATGAAATAAGCAACATGTCAGGGGAAAAAACAAAACTGAACATTTAAGACCCTGGGGGAAAACTTATGTCTACTGTGAAGTATTCCCAACAGAAATCGTTAAACTGTACAATACTAATATTTTTTTATGAGTCTTGGCAAATTGAACTGTGCTTTAAAAAATACCAAACAAACTAACATTTTGTTAGATTAAGATTTTATCTAAATCTCAGACTTCACACCAGGTCTAGGGAGGGCTGGTCATTCAGAAGCTGCAATGGAGTTTTGATCACAGCAGGAAACATGGAAATGGAATGAAAGGGGGAAGGGGAGAGACCAGCTCCATTGCAAATGACATTAATCCTTCACTTCATTATTAATTCACTAATGATCATAATTAATTTATTTGGCATTAATGAAGCTGTCATCTGCATTTCCACTCAGTGTCCTGGATAAGAGTAAAGGCTTTTCTGTGAAGCAATCCACCTTAAAGTGTTGGGACCAGATCCTCAGTTGGTTTTCATTAGAGCTATACTGATTTACACCAGCTGAAGATATGACCCATACTGTGCACAAATTACTTGCTCGAATCAATGATGGCTTTAAAAATTGTTTCAAAAATCATGGAGGTGAAGGTGGGGAACCAAACATAATCAGCTATAGAATAAGCACAGGAAAAAGAACATACACTCTAGAAAACCT
Organism: Eretmochelys imbricata; assembly: GCF_965152235.1. Taxonomy (NCBI): domain Eukaryota; kingdom Metazoa; phylum Chordata; order Testudines; family Cheloniidae; genus Eretmochelys; species Eretmochelys imbricata. The sequence continues at coordinate 151,674,420 of NC_135572.1, forward strand.
CTTTTCTTCACAAAATTTTCCAGAGCTTCTTTGATTCAAGAGCTTCTGTGTGTGTGCTCACTATGGGCTAAATACTTGGCCAGTTTGCACAGCAAACATGTTCCCTTGTGCAAACTACCCATAAAACAGGTGGCAGCGCAGGAAGGGAAGAAGGCTCCAGAGCAGCAGTCCTCAACCTATTTATCACTGTGGGCCGCACATGCAGCCCACAATATGTTACCTGAGCCGCAGGTTGAGAACCACAGTGCTCCCCACAGTCCCCCATGCCCAGCACCCCTCACCCGGAGACACCTCCACAGAGCAGGACCAGGAGTGGAGCCCTGGGTGCAGGGCTGGGCGGCAGGACCTTGAACCCCACCGTGCGGGGCTGGGCAACTGGCTGCCACCGCACAGGGGCCAGGCAGCCAGCAACCAGGACCTGAATCCCGCCATTCATGGTCTTTCACATGCACAGAGCCGGGTAGGGCCAAGCAGCCTAAAACCTGGGGGTGCTGCAGCACCTCCACAAACCTATAGTTCCCAGCACCCCCACCACCTCACTGCCCAGAATGCCTCCGCTCCCCACAAACCTGCCCAGAGCCCACTCTCCTGCACTCTGCCCCACTGCAGCACTCACTAGCCCCCTGCTGGCAGGAGCGCTCCAGCAGGCTGCCAGACGCTATCTCCCCCTCAGCCTGCCCCACTTCCTTTCAGACCAGAGCGGCAAATTTTGAATTTTTTTAGCACACAGCTGGGCTGCAGCTGTGTGTGTTAACTGGGCTGCAGGTTGAGAACCACTGCTCTAGAGAGCCCATCTGTGTAGTAGGGTGGGTGGGTGTGAGAAGTAGTAGGGAATCGGAATACTGTATTCTTGGCTCTACTCCCCAGCACACCAGCTAGTGTAGGTGTGTTACCGGGCCACTAGAGAATGCACATTTGTACTGGGTCTACACTTGGCCAAGTTTATTTCCTCCTGGAGCAGCAGGAAAAAAATGGAAAGGAGATTGTAACTCCGAGAAGGGACACAGTCAGAGGTATTCCCCTTTGGCTGCTCCAGAGGCAGTGCAAGAATGTATTTTCCTTGCTCAGCGTAGGTGGTGTTTGTCATCAAATTGTTGCCTAATCTGTTGACTATGTATTAATTATATTGATTACTTTAAAATCCCCAGCTGACAAATTAACACTTTGAGGTTTGGTAGGGTCTAATGACACCTCTGCAATCTCCTTGATTATGCACAAGGAGGAACAGCATCCAGCTCAGTCCCTCTCATCTGTGATGGCTCTGTAGGTCCCTCTAAGACAAAAATATAGTTTTGTCTTAAATATATATATATATATATATATATATATATATATATATATGTCACCCCCAGCAGGTGACTGAATCCATTCTTGAGAAAGAAGATACAACTTTTACATTGTCTCTCTTCAGAGTGACTATTTTCTGGGATAATGTTGCTATAGTTCGGCTTGACAAAGGAAATTCTGCACAGATTGACAGACAAGGTATGGCGATCTGTAATGCCATTTTTTCAGGAGTGAGAGAGATTTCTAGGATGAGGTCAAGAAATTGGCTTATCCACAAAACTGCTAAGTAAGCCACTTGAAAGAGTGACCATAGTAATTTACTCTTAATCCAGAAACATGATTTAGAGGGGGGAGATTTTTGCAACAGCCCATCCACATTTAGGAGCCATAAGAACACTCCAACGTTTTAACAGCAAATGGGAAATGGACAAGAGATGAGTGGAAAATTTGGAAGAAAACTGGCTAAGTTAATTTTTAAGCATTTTTTAAAAAATGGCAAAAAGTAGCTATTTTCTTCACCACAAAGTTGCTAGCGAAAGCTGTTTTATATTTGCGATGTAGGCATTTTCACCAGATTATACATCACATCAGAGGCAAACAGGTCAGAGGAAAATTGTCACATACTTAAATCTATCATTTACAATGCAACTCAACTGTGTGTTTGTTTGTTGCAGGGGCCAGAGAGGAAAATATTATCAAAAACATTTGGCAAAATAATCTGCACTTGTTTTCCAACTTCTGCTTGAATGCACAAATCTCAAAGAAATTAGAGTAGGCTGCTTTTTGTGGGGATTTTCCTTGTGTACTGTTGTTGCTTTGTTAAGGTAAGTAGGAAGAAGATGGGAGAGAAGACTGGATTCTTCAGGGGATCAGTATTGGTAATAAGACATGGAAGTCATTTGTTCAAATACAGCACAAGATCATAATCTGCAATGATTGTTCCCTGCCCATTCTGAACTGTGCTGTAGGTTTCAGTCCAGCAAACTACATGCCTAACTTTAGACACATGGACGAGTCTAATTTATTTCACATGCTGGAAGTTAGACACGTGCTTCAGCACCTTGCTGAATCAGGACCCTAATGCACAGTACAGATCACAAATGGCATGCTCTCCTTATATCATCAACAAAAAGGCCAAATACCAAAGGAGCATGGAAATCAAAATACGCTTGTATCTCTGGAGACAGTCACTCCAGGTCAAGCTTGAGACATGTTGATGGATTGTTTTGACTGTTCCGCAGGAAACCGAAGTTTTCAGTCTTCAGGACCTTTGCTATGGTATGTTCACAAGCATTAAATGAAGTGAAGCCTAAACGGAATATGGCATTATCGATGGAGCTGACAGTCCAACACTTTTCATTATAGGGTCCTGTTTTCAGTTACTTATAACTTTGTCAAACTTTAATGGTTCAGTTTGGCATTTTCCATGCCAGGTGTCTGCCTTGGGCCATTTTTTTTAAAGTTTCAGTTAAGACAGTTCAGCCATTTCTAAACAGAAGATTGGGGGGGGGGGAACACGCCCCTGTTAAAAAAAAATGCTCAGAGCAGTTTTGTAGAGCAGCTGTAGCACTCCACTGCTTTGGAGCAGTGACTTGAAATTTGGCAGGGGAGGATGGCCTGTGTGCCACGGATGTGCCTTTTACTCTTTCCATGGAAAAAATGCCAAAGTTTGCCCAAGTTATGAGCTCTCAAAAAAAATAATCTGTTTGCACATACTCTGTAGAGACTGGTTAGCATTTGGCAGATAAATTCTCCAAAAATTCCATCAGCACTGAGCATGCTGAGCACATGGGGCTTCAATGGCTGAACTGGATTTTCCTGGCAATCGCTTCTCCTGGCTACAAGGCACCAGAACTGAGACCAGGAAGATGAGATGGTCTCGCCTGTGCTCTCCATGTTCCCCCTGCTTGAGCCCACACAGCAAGGGTGAGAAGGAAGAAGCATCCACATGGGAATGCAAAGGGGAGAAAAGCAGGAGTTGGGGGGAGTAAACAGCCAGAGTGGGAGTTGCAGGAGGCAGAGAGAGGATAAGGAGTACAGGGGAAGGGTGGATAGGAGCCACAGTTGGTAAGAAGTTGGGGTGGGGGGATGGATAGGTACAGAGGGGGAGAGGAGAAGGAGCTGAGGGGTGGATTAGAGTAGAGATGAGGAGTGGGAGCCATTGTGGGGAGAGCAGATGGGAGAAGGGGGATCAGCTGATGGATGGATGGGAAAAGAGGGACAGAACCACACTAGGAACACAGGAGTAGAAATGTTTAAAACCTCTAGAGGAGTGTCCTCTAGTGAATGTGGATTTGAACCTAAGAGTCCTCAGTCTCTACACCCTAAAATAGCTGTGAAACCCACTGGCAAAGTGTCTCTCATCCTGTTCCCCACCTGTAAATGGTCTACATACAGGATAACAGCTTACTACTGCTACCAGTTACTCCATTAATTCAAGTTGCAGAAGTCTTCATTGTAGAACTAAATATCTGAACCCTGCTGTTAATGGAAATCAGTAAGGTCTGACATGATATTTGTTTTTTCCAGAATTTTATATATAATATAAAAATTAGGAAATTACATTATAAGTAACCTAAAGGAATATTTAGGTTTCAAAATCAAGCATTCAAAAGTTAAGAAGTGCCAGAATTAGGATTGTTTGTGCAACCTTACCTCGGCCCCCGTGTGTGTATGCATTATCATACAGCCTTTAATTACATGATCACATACTATTTTTTCCACAGGACCTCTCTCTCATTCAGTGGCTACAGAGACTTAATTTCTAGCATTTCCTAACTTTTGAGAGTTTGAATTTGCAACCTTAACATTCTTACAATGTAGGGTTTTTTTACGTAATTGGAGAGGCATAAAAGAACAGTAATGATAGACAGGCAGCAATAAACAAATTATTCTTTCAAGGAATTTAAAGGGTGAAACAAGCCAGTGGGGTAGGAAAATAGAAAGCGTTTTACGGAAGAACATGTTCCTTTCCTGCATTAAATGTAGGTCTAATAGTAGAAGCAATCAAGAGAAGAAAGGGTAAAGAAATAAGGAAGATACCATACCACATAAGCTAAGAAGACAAAGGAAAATGTGAGTCCAGAGGAATAATATCCAGTGAGAGTAAGAGTCCTAGAGAATTAGGATAGAAAAAACGCTCTACAAACAGATTGTCCCCACGAGTGCTGTTCTAAAGCGTCACATGATCACTGACACCCAAGGACCAAAGAGCCTAAAAAGCGAATAATCATCCATGGCTTTCCATTCTAATTCTCTCTCACTCCACAGGGGGAAAATAGGACAGCAGCATGACAGTTAGCAGACGACTGGACTAGATGACCTCTCAAGGTCCCTTCCAGTCATATGATTCTTTGTTGTTTGAAATGTTTAAACAGAAAGAAGATCTGCACATGGGAACCTCTCTTTTAAAAAGGCACCCAAAAATCATGTGGCAACAGTGGGATGGGAGGGAAAATTTGCACAACATGCAACAATCCATTAGTAATAAAGCTGGATGGGAGCAAGGCAAACAGGAAAATCTGGGGAAGGTAAGATTTTCAAATATACCAGGGGTGGCCAAACCACAGCTCATGAGCTGCATGTGGCTCTTTTACAGTTAAAGTGCGGCTCCCAAAGCTCCCCATACCTCCCCATTCTTCACCTACTAGATTGCGCAGAGGAGCTCAGGGCTTCTGCCAGAGACAACTGGTACCTGCTGAGAGTGGGAGAGTCCATCCCTCCCATGGCACACCTTCCCTCTTACCCTCTGCAGCCTCTCCCTTTAACTCCCAGGTGTTGAGTCTGTGTGGAGAGGCAGCACCAAAGAGCTGGGAGCTGCAGAGAGGGGCCTCTGCTTTAGCTCCTTGGGGAGAGGGAGCAGCAAAAGCAGCGGCTCTCCCTGCAGCTCCCAGCTGTTTGCCGCTGCCTCTACCCAAGGTGCAGTGCCCAGCTTGCCGGCTCCAGCAGCTGCCTTGCAGGAAGGAGCCCAGCAGCACCATGTGACCAAACAGGACCAGCAAACCCTGGAAAAAAATCTGGATATGGTGACATCTAGCATAGATTAAAACCTGTCACCCACCCATCCAACATTAAAAGAACAGTAAAGTTCAAAATCAAGCAGTTAAGAGTTAGGAAATGCCAGAGTTACGGTTGCCCATGTAACTTTCTACATATACCAGATGATATGATAAAGTCTTTAAATGGCAGGACAACATACTGTTTTTCCCATAAGACCCCGCCTCCTTCAAGTAAATGGTGGTAATTCAACAGTCAAAGGAGAAAGATTTTTAAGAAGTTTACAGAAAATTAATTTCCAAAAATGTAAAGACCCAAGAAACTCTCATGCCTCAGTTTTAAGGGGGATCCTGATGAATACAAACAAACAAACAAACCAGAAAAGCTGTAACACAATAGCCAAAGAAACATATGACCACATATTATAGCTGAGAGTCAAAAATACAACCATGACTGTTTCCCTGCGGCCCACCAATTGAATAGGACCACTAGGTGTTTATTGTCAAATGTCACACACACACACACACACACACACCCTTTTAATCTTTCCTCCAAAGTTCTCTCTGGCCCATTCCTCCATTGCTCTTGACAACTGCATTGTCCTCCCTTTTACCCAGGCTCACAAAAACCTCCAGGTATTTGCCTCTTTCACCTTGGTATTCTTTCTACATTCTGTTACTCCATCCTCCACAGCATCTCTAAAATTTGCCCCTTCATTTCTGACCATTTGAGGGCATTACTGTAGAATACTTTTACAAACAACAATATTGTACCATTTTAATGAGGGCTCCCTGAATGAGCATCTCATGGATTTCTTCCCCCACTCTTATGCTCATTATGATCAAGAAATCAATGAGAACTGCTGCACCTATTCTGTTTATTAGGTACCCTAGTTCATACAAGTTCCTTGTTACTATTTAGAAACACATAGGGGAGAAATGGAAGTTATTTCCCTCTTTCATGTTTCATTTTCACCCCACAGGTTATTTTATTTACTCTTTCACATCCTCTTTGATAGATTCCTCAGGCCAAGATACTTTCATACATCAAAGCAAGACTCTTCAGGCTGCGCCTAAATAAGTATGCAATCATCAACAGAATTGCAGCAAATTCTTTCGAAACTATATGTAGATTTTATTTTTTTATTGCTTTACTTTTTGTTTCCTGCTAAACAAAGACCTGGGATAACAAAATGCAGAAAGAGGAATATTTCTGCTTGTAGATTAGATTAACTGAGCATATTAGGTGTGTGTGTGTGGGTGTGTGTGGGCGGGGGGGGGAGGAGACAAATCAATGCAAAGACATCAGTAATGTTATAAAAGGCTATATGTATTTATTTTAATTAAAAACAAGGAAATATCAAGTGTCAAAAATAGCTTTCTGATAAACTGCTTGTGGTGACCATGGTTACTTGACAATCCCATCAGTAATAATAATATTAATGAATAACAACATCCAGAAATTTTTCAGCCATATCACACTATTTATTCTGACCCTCAAAATGTTCTTACTTAAGTGCAATAAACCCAGAAGATCTAAATCCCAAAAAACAGTGTAAGGCTGGCAGACCAGGTGCCAGATCATACCAAGTGTCTCACTGAAAACTGATAAATGCATAGCTGGAAACCAGTAGGGTACACCTGTGTGTTAGCATTGTTAAAATAAATGTTAAATTGATAAAAATGTATTTAGTACTTATGAATGGCTTGTAGGATGCTGCATGTATTCATCTCATGTATCTGTACCCTATGTCAGTGGTTCTCAACCTTTTCAGACTATTGTATCCCTTTCCAGAGTCTGAAGCCCAAGCCCCACAACCCAGGGCTGAGGCATGTAACTTAGTTTCACAGAGGCCTCTGTGGTGTAGGTCCCCAGCCAATTACCCTGCTTGCCAACCCCTAACACCAGCCTTCCACTTGCTCCCTCCCCCCCGAAACCCCGTGACCTTCCCTGGGCTCACAACCCCCAGGTTGAGAAACACTGTTCTAGATGAGTTGATGTACCCCCTGGAAGACCTCTGCATACCCCTATGGGTATGCGTACCCCTGGTTGAGAACCACTGCCCCATGTTATAAAGCAGGGATTGGCCACCTTTGGCATGCAGCCCACCAGGGTAAGCCCCTTGGCAGGCCAGGCCAGTTTGTTTACCTGCCACATCTGCAAGTTCGGTCGACGGTGGCTCCCACTGGTTCACCGCTCCAGGCCAACGGGGGCTGCGGGAATCAGTGCGGGCCGAGTGATAGCAAATGTTTGCATTGCAAACCTCTATAATTGTATAACTCATCAAACAGGAAATAATTAAAATAAAGTGCTTTCTAAACAAAAAGGCCTAATGAAAGCAAATAAGCCATTGTGAAGCATCAAAGGACAGAGACCTTGTTGCGTGCATTCCTCACCCCGTCTAGGAAGGGGAGACCTGTGCATGAACTCATCCCATCAGCTTGGACTCAGAGATGAAGAGGATAAAAATCCCTGACAAGGAGAAATGTGGTTCCTTTTCGTGCATGGACTCTAAAGGGGCAAGAATAATTAAGCAGAAGCAGAAAACCCTCAGCTATTTTGCCTGGATTAGCCCCAAAGGACATATACAGTCAGCTTATGATATAAGTTTATATTACCTTTTGAAACTCAAGACTCATACTAATTTGTGTGTGTGTCTATGTTACCTGCTTTAACATTGTAAATAACTCTCTATTTCTTTTTCCTAGTTCATAAACCTTTAGGTAATTACTGGATTGGCTAAAGGTGCTGTCTTTGGTTTGCAATCTAAGATATTATTGATATGGGGTGAGTGACTGGTCCCTGGGGACTGGGAGCAACCTGGGTAACAAGACAGAATACCTGGGTAACAAGCTTGCCTGAGTAACAAGACAGACTGAATGCTTGAGGGGAGTGCCTGTGACTCCACGGTAAGACTATCATAGAGCTTTAGGCATTCACACTTTTTACTGGGTTGGTGAAATCTAATTATACCACACAGAACCAGTTTAGGGTTTTGCTCTACTTCTTGATAGTCTGCCCTGAGGTTGGCACTCATGGTCGTGAGCCACTCCAGACAGCATGACAAACAGATATTGCAGTCTGAATCTTTCCTTCTCCTCAAACACAGTACTGTACTGAACAGAACACCAGGCATGAAATTAAGCATGGTGTAAACTACTTTTTACCTTCACTGATCCAGTTTACACAAGCTGAGGACCTGACCTAGAGTGCTTAGAGTTTCCTCTCAAAGAGGCTTATGTATTAGCTATGCCTCATGGGAGCAGTCAGAGGCACTATGAGGCTTATCACCCACTTTATTTAGCCAAATTCTTAAGTCACACCAATGTGAATCCAGAGTAATTGATGGCAGAATTTGGCCCTCAGATTTTAATCAGGCTGTACTTGGGCAAATTCCCAGTCTTCTCCTTTCTTCGCTCATGCTTTACAATGGGTATACATGTCTTCAAGAAGATCAACTAAGTTTCCCTCTTTAAAAGGATGTTAATTTCAAAACCAAGTGATGACAGTTTAAATGTCAACACTGTTAACTATTTCACTACTTCTCATTTTAGCAGAAACATCTAGTTGATCTCAGAGTCCCAAATTCTTTCCCACACCTTCCTTTGTGGGAAAAGTCCCAGCAGCCCCCCCACCCCGCAGTTGTCAAAGGGTCTGACTTTCCCCTGATAATGCAGTTATCCATTTTCAATATAAAAAAATTCAGCACACTGAAAATTAAACACCTAGAGGCAGTAGAATATAAATAACACAAGGAACATTGGACCGATTGTATTATTTATATTTAATACAATCAATACTTCCCTTCTACCTTCTTAGATCAATCTGAAGCGACTACAGAATCTCTATTCTGCCACCGTAAGGGCCTTGTGGAAGAATTTAAGGAAAGCATGCTTTGGAGAACGTGATGCCTTGAGTATCATAGGTGATCTAGTCAACGTTTGTTTGGTTATTTTGGGGACCTATATTTTCAAGAGGTATTAATGATTTTGGGGTCTTCCCTTTTTGGATGTGCAGTTTGAAAAACCTGAAAAGATTTTGCCCTCTGAAAATTAGGCCCTTTTTAAAGGTGTCAAATTGGGCACCCAAAAATTGAGGTATGCAAAATCACTAGTCACTTTTGAAAATGTAGGTCTTGGTTCGTCACATTTAATCATTATAAAGTAACCTAAGGGACTCCCAGACAGTCTGCTGACATCATAAATTTTAAAGTACCATTTGCCTTACACACTAAACACAAATGGACAGAAATATTTACTATCCATTAATTGAATTTTAAAAAAAATTCAGTTTCACCTAAGTGAATAAAGTTACTTGAAAAATAATGTGAACGAGATATCTTTTATTCATAACATTTTAGACCATACAGACCAAAGAATGGTTTTAGCAGATTTTTTGACAGGAAAACAGGAACTGAGACAGAACACATCAATAAACATTAATAAAGTCTGAATGCATCAACTCAAAGTCTTTGATCTTAAAAAGATTTTAGGCTTTGCCGTTCACATGTTTGTGAGCTCAGAAGGTACAGTGAGAGGTTACAGACATAGCAAAACACTGGAATAGAAAAAACTTTAAGTATTTTGCTTCAACAGTTCAACAACTCCGTCACTATCACATCACATATATTTTTGTTAAGGATTGCAACATACAACCACACTGTCAGCAAGTCACTGAGAATTGGCACTCTGACATCACGGTGATGAGTACCAATATAAGAATTTAGACTTGATATTGCTCTTAGCTGCTACTCATTTCCTGCCACAGCATTTAATTTTTATTATGATTATCCTAATAATAGTAAATAGTTGATTTTATAGCACACTTGCCAAAGCACTCAGGGAAGGGGGGAGGAAGGCACTGTGCAACAGAATAAATACAAAAATAATGTAATAAATGAAGAATATTCTTTGAAATTCAAAATCAGAGGGAGATGATGCACAATTTAGTATTTGAGGTTTATTGTGAGGAGTGTGAGATCATCAAGATTTTCTAGATTATGGAGAATCTTTAATTTGGTAACATTACAGTATTAGATTTGCACTCTGGGTGAATTCTTAGCAGTGGGCCACACTTAGTAACTTGCTCTTTCTGCTAGCCCCACACCCCTGCCCCACACCCCACACCCCTACCAGATAGACTCTCTCGGCTAGCTGTAACTTTCTTCTGCAACATCCATTCAGTGGCATAAAGGCAGAATAAGAACTGCTTTTCCTTTCTCTTTAGGTATGAGGAACTCCCCATCTTCAGCATGTTTATACATTGATAGTACACGTCAGCACAGGCGTCCCTCTTTGTCAAGGAGTCGGTGTTCCATAGTCAGCTTCAAAGGGACTCTGTGTAGTCTGACAGAGCGACTACAGCAGGGTCTTTTTTGTTTTTATTTTTCTGGAATAAGCTTTATCTCAAGGATCTGAACACGTCTGACTGTGGCTGACAGGGCCATCTGAAAAGAGAGGAGAAAAGGCAAGAAAAGCAGAAGCCTGATACTATTCATTGACTGTATTTCAGTCCTCTAAGGAGGTTGCCTTGTGGTCATTTACCTATTCTGGTGTAGCATTTCACTGTTTCACGTGCATTGTAGACAGGTTTTCAGGGGCTGAAACACTGCTCTTCACTCTCATTGTAATCTTAATATGTTTTTTTGGTACAGTATTGATATAGCATAGTAAAGATTAGTCTAACATTGATGCATTTTACATGCCATTGTCCCAGTACATTTTTTATGCTGCAGTTAAAAGCACGGGAACTCATAGATGAGCAAATGGTCACAGCATAGCCATCACATACCAAACTGCTTCTGTGATTCTGTAGAGATTGTTTTTTTCAGACCCATCTATATTATATGCTTCTTGTTTCCTAATACGGTAGTTCATTTATGACCTAGCACGGCAGAAAAGTCTTCTGAATGCAAAGCTGCTCATTAGGCTGTTATTTTCATTATTATCAATGATATATCACCACTCCACACATGTGAAGCCATTGTATGTGCTCTTTTTGCATCATAATTGATTGTCAGATGGAAAATTTCATGTGGCTATGAAACATTTTTCTTGGCAATTCATCTTCAGCAGGGAAAGCAATGTGATATTTCTCCTGTAGCTGTGAATTTATGGGAACCATCAGCCGGCAACAGCAGCTATGACAGCATCATGCCACACACCCGTACTACATATTCCTAAACTAGATACATTGGTGAGTATAGTACAATGCACTCACAGCATACGTTTCAAGTGATGTACAATGTGGATAAAGTATTTCACAGAAGAGAAGAGGGACTGAACAGGATTACTCAGAGAATATGCAGAGATTCAAGAGGAAAAGACTATGAAAAGTAAATACTATTGTGGCATCTGATACTGAAAATATGCCTCATTTTTTTTAATGACAGGGACTTAAAATAGTGCTCTAATAGGTTTACAGTGTTTGCCTGAATACCCCATCTTACTAGCAGGTGGTGATGCTCCTGGGAAAAGAATTAGCGGGTTCTGCTGACTCACTGAGGCAGGTGTCTTATTACTCCACCTGGATATAGAGGAGGCTCACTAGAGAGAAAAGGAGTACTTGTGGCACCTTAGAGACTAACAAATTTATCTGAGCATAAGCTTTCGTGAGCTACAGCTCACTTCATCGGATGCATGCAGTGGAAAATACAGTGGGGAGATTTATATACATAGAGAACATGAAACAATGGCTGTTACCATACACACTGTAACCAGAGTGATCACTTAAGGTGAGCTATTACCAGCAGGAGAGCTGGGGGGGGGGGGACCTTTTGTAGTGATAATCAGGGTGGGCCATTTCCAGCAGTTGACAAGAATGTCTGAGGAACAGTGGGGGCAGGGGGGGGGGGAGATAAACATGGGGAAATAGTTTTACTTCATGTAATGACCCATCCACTCCCAGTCTCTATTAAAGCCTAAGTTAATTGTATCCAGTTTGCAAATTAATTCCAATTCAGCAGTCTCTCGTTGGAGTCTGTTTTTGAAGTTTTTTTGTTGAAGTATTGCCACTTTTAGGTCTGTACTCGAGTGACCAGAGAGATTGATGTGTTCTCCAACTGGTTTTTGAATGTTATAATTCTTGACGTCTGATTTGTGTCCATTTATTCTTTTACGTAGAGACTGTCCAGTTTGACCAATGTACATGGCAAAGGGGCATTGCTGCCACATGATGGCATATATCACATTGATAGATGTGCAGATGAACGAGCCTCTGATGGTGTGGCTGATGTGATTAAGCCCTATGATGGTGTCCCCTGAATAGATATGTGGACACAGTTGGCAACGGGCTTTGTTGCAAGGATAGGTTCCTGGGTGAGTGGTTCTGTTGTGTGGTGTGTGGTTGCTGGTGAGTATTTGTTTCAGGTTGGGGGGCTGTCTGTAAGCAAGGACTGGCCTGTCTCCCAAGATCTGTGAGAGTGATGGGTCGTCCTTCAGGATAGGTTGTAGATCCTTGATGATGCGTTGGAGAGGTTTTAGTTGGGGGCTGAAGGTGATGGCTAGTGGTGTTCTGTTATTTTCTTTGTTGGGCCTGTCCTGTAGTAGGTGACTTCTGGGTACTCTTCTGGCTCTGTCAATCTGTTTCTTCATTTCAGCAGGTGGGTATTGTAGTTGTAAGAATGCTTGATAGAGATCTTGTAGGTGTTTGTCTCTGTCTGAGGGGTTGGAGCAGATGCAGTTGTACCGTAGAACTTGGCTGTAGACAATGGATCATGTGGTGTGGTCTGGATGAAAGCTGGAGGCATGTAGGTAGGAATAGCAGTCAGTAGGTTTCCGGTATAGGGTGGTGTTTATGTGACCATCGCTTATTAGCACCTTAGTGTCCAGGAAGTTGATCTCTTGTGTGGACTGGTCCAGGCTGAGGGTGATGGAAGATTAGAGGAATGTCATCCTGTGTGTCACTCTGAAGCCTAAGATATCTGCTGAGTCAGTGTGAAGAGATGGAAGCAGCTACAAGCATGGCTGAGAGCTCTTTTTGTTTAGGATAGTGATTGGTGTTCTGTTACTGGCCTGTTTTTAAATTCTCAGCCATTTTCAGCATTTGTTTTTTGTTTTTAAAAAGCAAACAAACCACACACAAAACTTTACGAGTTACACCCATGTAACAGAACAGGCTTCCAGCTACTGTTGAGATGTAATTGATTTTATTCCTACTCAGAACCATTACCTAAATTTATATTCACATGATTTATACATTTATACATTTATACATGTTTCAAGAGGAGCAACATTTTTATCTTCGGACATTTTCACACAACAATAGACAGACAGATATTTCCACAAGTGTGGCCCCATCCAAATATTATCAAGCTATAGAGATAGTGAGGGATTTCTCAGACCCAGATTAACCAACATATACATGCACAGGGCCCCCACGTTGGGGCAGGGAACAAGAAGGCCCTGACCACCAGAAGAAAAAATGGGCAACTGGCAGCCCCGCAGCCACATCCAGCCACTCGATCATTTTATTTGGCCATCAACCCATATGCTGAAAAAGAGGAAGCCGCCTCCTCCCCCCAAAATCTCACAGCATTGCTCCTGCATCCTCCACATGGAGCCTATAACCTGCTGCTGGAGGGGCCATAGAAAGCATGCTGCTGTGAGAGCACCCTTTTGCCCGCAAACCATTTGCTTAAGAGCAAAGCGTGCACGGGCTACTGATGCTGCCTTAACTGCTCTGGAAACTGGTGCTGCTTGCTGTTGCCCTGGGGGATGGTATGTAGCCGCCTACAACAAGAACAAAAACAGTATGGCCCCCCGAAAGGTGTTAGTGGATTTTGAGGCCCTCCACTACCACATACTCCGTCTAGTTTAAGGAAGGTGCCCCCCCTTTCTTAAACAAATTCCATAATGCACATGTCCCCAAATTTCTTTAATCTGGCACTGGGCCTCCTCCTCTGCCCACTCTGTATAGAAGTTCAGTTGTCAAAGGATTATTTCCCCCTGCATTAGGAACATAAGAGTTACCATTCTGGGTCAGATAGGACCTCCATCAAATCCAGTATCCTGTCTCTAACAATGGCTGGCACTAGGTGCTTCAAAGGAATGTGTATGAACCCTGCAGCAGGCAGATGTGAGATAATATGCCCCTATGCTAGCTCTCATGCTTGTCTCAGATTTAATCTCTCTTCCAAAAAAATGTATATCATATTCTTGACATCCATATAAATGCACAATCCCCCTCTCAGTTTTGCCAAGTTCTTGGCCCCAATGACTTCATGTGGCAATGAGTTCCACAGTTTAATTACACACTGTATGAAAATTAATCTCCTTTCATCAGTTCTGGATTTACCAACTTTTAAATTTAAATTAACCTATCTTATTCTTGTGTTATGAAATAGGAGAACCAATGCTCCCAATCTACCTTCTCTATACTATTTATTATTTTTATCATGTCCTCTCACATTCATCTCCTTTCTCAAGTAATCAGTCCCAGGCCCCTAATCATTCTCCTTGCCTTTTTCTGGATTTGCTGTAAGACAGACAAAAGGTGGAGAGGGGAAAATGGAAGCACTGAGAGGTGAAGTGATTTGCTCAAGGACACAGCAGATCAGTGGCAGAGCTCAGACAAAACATAGATTTCTTGAGTTACAGTGGAGTTTCCTATCCACTAGTGTCCTTTGCCTTTTCAGTGTGCTCCTAAATGGACACCTCCTAACATAGTCTTACTGCTCTGAAGAAGTCGGCAGAACAATCAATCACATTTCACTTTGTAGAATTAGGGCCTACTTTAACTGAATCCGACAACACCAACAGGTAAACACTGGTCAGATTACTAACACAATGATTTACAAGAGCAGACTATTTAAAGTGAATTTGGTTTTATTAAATGTTTTATTGAGCAATGAATATTGTGGGACATAGTATATTATAGCCTATAATAATTCTGGGATAATAATGTTTGCAATTACAGTTATTACATACCTTATTAGCAAGTGACATGAAAATATTCTGGGGGACTGACTTTGGGCTATTACTGCTCCATATCATACCACAAAGGAAACATGCACATAAAAGATATCTTGATGAGATTTGAAGACATTACATTAAAAACTAAAATGGTATCTTTCAATCTGATGGATTTGATCATCTTATACTAACAGTGATTTCTCTGCAAGACCGTAAGGAGACGCACAAAGACACAAAAAGGACCATGAATGACTAGAGCCATGGAAAACATTAACTGGTGGGATAAAATCATAACTGGTGACATATGCCTAAATCCTCAATGAGGGCATGTTTGTTTGAAGCTGACAGAAGAAAAGATAGGCTGAATATTAGAAATTTTGATTCAAGATGCTCAAGATAAATACAAAGCCAAGAGGACAAACTCACCTAGAATATAGGATAAGTGGCAGCTGCAGCTATAGCTTTATTGTAAAGCCTTGTCTGCACTGGTGCAAATCTCTACTACAGTCAGGCAAAGCTTCTGTAAGCTCCAATTTCCACCAGATTCAATTTACACTGATTTCAGGTAGTGGTAAATGGCACTGGTGCAAATCATGAATTATAGTGATTTTGTCTGTCTTCTCTAGGTCTGCGCATTGATGCAGTTATGCCCGTGGTGCAGATGAGACAGTTAGGTACCTAACTCTTATTAATTTTCAATGGGAGTTTGGCACTTACCTGCTCCTTTGTGCCTTTGAAAAATCTCCCCCAAAGCTTATAAGTGCAGGGCAAGAATGACAGCTGAACAAACACTCAGGGTGCTCAGCCTGCATATTAACCTGTATCATATTGTATGTAGCATTAGGTACCATATTTCAAAGCGTTGTTTCTCTTAACACAATGGATAAAATCTCTTCCTAGGAATCTGACATTAATACAGACATTCTTTGCACACAAGACAATATGTAACATGGAAGTGATCTCTGTTTTACCAACTCATCTATAAAGATGTCATACAGTTTCATGTAGCAATGTGTCGGATTATAAACATTCCCTATACGGGTACTGAAAAGGTAGTCTTCTGGAGGATTACTAATTAACTCAAATAATAGTGAGTTCACAACCCAAATTAATTACTAGGCAAAGGTAGCTACTGTTAAGCTGAGGCTGTCAATGGGAAGCTACAGAACTGTGCTGCGTAATCTGACAAAACAGTGAAGAAGAAGAAGAATACAAAGATGAACTGATTTTAAGTGTCCCCAGACTTCATACTGTGAGGGGGATGTGTGACTTTTTATCCTCAAAAATAATGGGTGAGAGCAGGAACTCTGATCATGTAGAGGTGCCTGAAAGCATTTTGCCACGAGAGCTGGAGCAAGCAGAATGTCTTCATTGCTGATGGTGGAAGCAGGCTTACCTGTGACATTTGCTAGACGTACTCAACAGCACTATTTTGCATTTGCCAGCTAGCACACAGCAACAGGGTCATTATAACCCCTCTAGGGACTGGAGTGGTGCTGCACGCACTGCTAGCCAGTTTCCTGTCCAGTGCTTTATAGACAAATAATGGCTACCTCCTACAACAGTGTACTAGCAGAAGATGGGGCTCCCTGCACCATCTCCAGATTATACTCTCTGGGCAGCAATTGCATGTTCCAGGCTGTAAATTAGATCTAAAATATAATATGCAAGTTATAAATCAAATGAATGCAATAGTGAATTCTGTAGCACCTGCCATTTAGAGCCTGTGCTAATAAATAATGAAAGCTAAACAAACTGCATTTGTAGCAAAGAGGGTGCAGCCAGAGATTCCTCTGGTATGAGATACATGCCTCATATAACTCACAGTCCAAAGTATACACCTGAGGAACCAAAAAGGGCTTACCACACTGTATATGTGTATAAGGTGCATCCTGACAGTATAGTAGTAGCAGCATTGATTACATTCAGGTCCAGATTGGGCTGGAAGACCTGCACAGGAAGCACATTGAGTGGGAGCATCCCAGTGATGAAACACCACGTGCCTTGCTTAAAGCAATCCCTTCTGAGAGAAGGATGTAATCAATGGGTTCCTAAACTTTTGGGCACATACTTTCACAGAGTTTAATGGAAACTCATGGGCAGAGTTTGCAGGACTAGGCCCTTGTTCTTATCAAAGTATTCATTTACTGCTAAAATGAGACAGGGACACCTCTTAATAATGCTGTCCCACATTCAGGATAAATTGAGATTAAGCCTTGAACAAGGATCAATGAAAACAAGAGTCCACTGAAGCCTTGTGTTACATTATTTTCCCCTTTGTATTTATTATTGCAAATATTTCCATTGATTTACACTTCTCTGGCAGCTGAATGATGATGCTGAAACAAATACTGAAAATAAACAATGACATTAAATTGTGGCATCAACCCATTTTTGTTCTCAAAGAATTTCCTCTGCAAGCCAGGAATTTCTTTAAAGGAAACTTTGATTGTATGGGGAAGATTCTCTGCTGCATCCAGCAAAGGGGCGGGGAGGTGACATGGCCCTGTTTAGGGATCTCCAGTTCTCTGCCTCAACTCCAGTTTTGCCACAGGTTAGTCTGCTCTAATTTGCACCATGTGGATACCCTAAGGGCCATATGCCAGCTAGTGATAACCAGAGCACAGGGCACTATGGCCATTTCCCCAGCACACTGCTCCCTGTCCCAGTGCCAGGCAATGTAGAAATGGAGCTACTAGAACTACCTCTATTACCACTAAGCACTCCTCCACATGTGGTTATACCCGGCAGAAGACTTGTGAGAGGTTGATGTTCTCTTTGTTGCACCTGAGTGGTGCAAAAAGAGCACAAAAAACAAGGAGTCCTTGTGGCACTTTAGAGACTAACAAATTTATTTGGGCATAAGCTTTCATGGGCTAAAACCCACTTCATCAGATGCATGGAGTGGAACATACAGTAGGGAGGTATAAATACACAGCATATGAAAAGATGGGACTTGCCTTACCAAGTGGGACATAAGAGTACAGAATCTGTTCCTTTATGTTCAAATGCTCCCAAAATGGAACATTTAGGGTTTGGCATTTTTTGGTGCTGGACCTATTGCAGGTGTCACTTTGGCTAGGAATGGTCCTCCTCCAGATTATGCAAATTGCTACTGGTATTGCCAGAGCTTGCCCAGATATCCAGTAGTCTAAATGTACCCTCCACCAGAAACATAAGAGAGAATTGTAGTCACTAGTAATACCAGTAGTTGCTTTTCAAAATCGCCTCACACTGATCCAGTTCTGTTCTCTGTGAAGGTACAGCTTCAATTTTCCTCTGGGAACTTTCATCAAGCTATTTTGTTAACACGGTTCCTTTCAGACAATTCACTGATGCTGCATTCTACAGACAGCCTGAGTCAAACATCTTTTGTTAATGTTACTGACATAATATTTCCTTTCTTTTAAATATGTTTATGCTCTTATATTTGTTCAGGAAAGATTAGCATATGTGGTATCTTATAAAGTGGCAGCACCTGCTTTAGGCAGTTATCTATGCTGACTTCCTGAATGATCTTCTGAGGGATATTAACAAAAATGATTATCAGAGAAGATGAGAGCATTATTTGGTGCTTGCCAACAAGCATAGCATGTCAGTCAGGAGCACCTTTGAATAACATCATCCATGGTGCAAACTATAGAAGGATTATGCTACCTTGGCCTAGTTTTCTGAAACCAGACAGATGCTCAGAGACTTGTGAATGACCTACATTACTTGCAGCGAACAGATTGCTCTGGGGTAGGTAGGTATGTATGTATTGTTTCTTTAAATGTGTAGTAGGAAGCCACTCCAGGTGGGTGTAAGGAAGGTTCTATGGCGAAGTATAAAAGTGAAGAGGATGGAGAAAGAAGAGTAGCTTTAACTCTTTTCTAACAAAGAGTCTTCTTTGGCGTCTGAAAAAAGCCATTGCTTCTGCAATTCTGTATCAATGAGACCTGCAGGCATTCGGTATCATGTTTAATTTGGACCTTCATGCAGTGGAAGTA
Organism: Eretmochelys imbricata; assembly: GCF_965152235.1. NCBI lineage: Eukaryota > Metazoa > Chordata > Testudines > Cheloniidae > Eretmochelys > Eretmochelys imbricata. Next base: position 151,693,603 of record NC_135572.1, read on the forward strand.
AAGGATGGTGAGATCTGAAAGCAGGTAGGCAAAACTGACAAAGGTACACTAAAAGCCAATTACAAGGCAGTATGTAAAGACTGCAGTATCAGATTCAAATCAGGCTTAGCAATGCTCACTCTGTTTCCTTAAGGTGCTGCCTATCAAAGCAATGAAAGTATTGAATGTTACTTGTGCTGTCTTATATTTTTAGCTATGAATATGGTGCAAAAATCAGAAAGGGAAATTGGCTCAAGAGACAGTCTATTTCATAACTGTGGTACAGTGATAAGAACATGACATTTCTTTGGTAGGGCGAGTGGAAGGTAGTGAATTTGATTATTAGTTTTCTTATCCTCTATCACATAAGTCCTTGCTGCTTCCTAAAGCTACAGCATACCCATCTAAAAAGGAACATATTAAAAACATCTGGCCCAAGTCAGGAATGTCTGGAAAAAGGTACCCGAATCAACTTCTTACTTCAGGATCAAAACATGAACAGTTAAGACAAGTTTCTTCTGTAAGCCCAGACAAGTAAATACCCCGAATTCATCTGAGTTTTCAAAACAACTTTTCAAGGCTATGCCAGTTGACTTTCTGATCACAGTACCAGGGGAAGTGGGGAGAAGGGCCTCAAAACACTAAAGCTTCTCTGTCCTCAGAACTAATTCTGAGATGCCACCTTCATTCATGAGCTGTAACTCTTACTACAGCTACTTGTTAAACACCAGAAGTGTATTTACTACCGTAGAGGTGCTAAGGATTTCAGGAGCCAGGGTTTCGCTGGCCTCACAGAATGCATTGATTTGAAGCCAGCAAGCCTTTCTTCCAGTCTTCATTTTACTTGAGCTTTGTCAATGAAGCTTTTTATGTGAAGTATATTCTCTTTCTCGCCTCAAGTTAAGTACATCTTGAAAAAAGGAACACTTAATTTGACATGTGTTTATAGTAAGCCTATGTACCCTTAAAATGTGTCCCAGTTATGGCCCAATCCTGCACAGACTTGCATATGTACAGCAGAACTTTCGGCACTGATTGGAATGGTACTGGTCCCAGCATGTAAAGTTAAGCACATGTGTAAATCTTTTCAGGACTGGATCTTAGCTTTCTCCTGTTTTTTTTAAAACACTATTGTACAAAGCTTGGGCTCAATCCTGATGGGAGCCTTTCCAATGACTTCACTGGGCTTTGGCTCAAGCACTAGGTCAGTAGGAGACTGCATGTTGTAAAGGTTCGTGCTTTGCAGCAGTGAGCCCCCATCTGAAATAGCTTGGGGAAAAAATTAGAAAACAAATATTCAGTAAAGGTATGGTTGTTACCAGAATAAATGCAAACTATTATACAAATTAGGTGTTGCCCTTGGGCTCTTGGTAAATGGTCAAAAATATAGCTTGGAATAATTTACTATAGTGTTTTGGGCCATTTCTGTAATTTTTTTTAAAGGATTAAGAACTCTGTCCTACTCAGCAAGCATTTTGCCATTCACTCAGGATTATAAATAAAGGTCCTGAATCATCAAAGCACTTAAGGACTGCTTTAGTCCCATTGCAGTCAATGTAATTTCAGCACATGCTTGAGTGCTTTCCTGAACTGGGGCCTGGAAGAAGAAGAAGGCAAAGAACTCTGGGATTTTTTGTTTGGATGTACAAATGAGGCACTGGGGGCTGATTTTTATTTTTTGTTTGTCATTGCAGCTGTGTGTGTAAGAGAATTGCTCAGCTAGACCACATGGAAATTAGCCTCTGGCAAGAGGTTATGGAGATGACACAACCAAATGAGAAAACCATAAAGCAAAAAGTGTTCATTTCATTTTTTGGAATTTTAATGTTTCACTTCTGATGACAAGTAGCTATGAACTAAGTCTCCCAAGACCCCAGATAACTTGATCCACACAGACTGGTCATTTTATACATACACATACACAGTTTTTCACCAGATATTTAACAAGAGAAAATGAGATAAAAAATATTTGATACCTAAAATATCTAAGCAACACAAAGCCTCAGAGAGACTGGGAAGTGAGATGGGAAGAAGATATGGTGGGGGGAAAGAATTGCTCATTTTAAAGTATTTATTTTTGGACAAAGAGGATAAGCATATAATCCAAACATTAGGAACTGAATAAGAGATGCAGAATGTATTGATGTGCGATAGCACAGAACCTACAAATAGCAGAATTCTCCTAGTCACAGAATAACTTCATTATAAACAATTCACTGGAACTGAATTTGCAATCCATATGTAGTACTACATTAATTCGTTCAGCGCTTTATTAAGTTGTTGTTTGATGTAAAAAGGGTCTGCTCTATATAAATGTTCTGTATTGTCCAGGGACCTTTACATAAATACAGCATTCATTTCATATCTGTTTCCTTTATCAGAGTCTTTTCTCTCAATCTGATTTTACTGAATACAGACTCAACATAAATTTACATTCACACTCTCCTTCCTTTTCTGCTATTAGTGCTTCCAATCAAATGATGGGTCATTCCAGCGATGTGCACGGGGGGGGGGGGGCAAGCAGGGGCACAGCCTTCCCGCCAATAATCGGAGGGGGCACAAAGCTCCTCCAGCCCCAGAGCTGCGGGGATGGGGGGGAGGTACAGAACGTGCCACAACAAAAGCAGTCAAATTTAAATTCCTGTGCATGCCCCTGGGTCATACTGAACCTGCAGTTATTCAAATTTTACATAATTTCTTACTTGACATCGTAGTGACTAACTGTATCCAACAAGAAGCAGAAGGGCGTATGTTGTTGTTATGAGTCAGTTTACAAATAAAAATGTTGTACTTTATTTACAGGCTGGGGCCAAAGGTCATACAGAGCTTCCTGCAAACATGGAAACAGAAGCACCTGAAACCTGAGGCTGAAAACTACATCCACTTGAAGGCATGCTGCCACTGTGGGACCCTTCATAATTCCAGGAGATAAGAAGTACTCAAATTCGACTTTCAGTCACAATTGTGTTATGGTACGTGAGGCCAGGCCCCTATAGTAACTTATAGATGTCCTAAAATTATGGCATGATAGAATGATTCACCCACGTATCTTGTAGTTATTACTCTTTATAATTGTATTACAACAGCACCTAGAGGCCCCAGTGTGCTAGGTACTATATGTGGGGGTATAATATGCGGCCTTTTATCTATTATCAAACCCTCATGGCACCATGGGGAGCTGCACTACCTGACGCCATCCTCCTTTATGCAGACGTGTTTGTCAAGTCCTTGTTATATATACCCCAGCCCATAATAATTTCTGGCCCCTTCAGCACAACAGGCAGTCACAAGCTGCATGGCTCTAGTGCATGCTTGACAGCCCTAGATTTCTTTGCCAAAGGAATTGACTGGAGTGGACTGAGCCCAGGCCCAGACACTTCACTGGGGCCCAGAGCTGGGTCCTTGTTCGGAACAGCCACAATCAGTCTTTCTCAGTCCCTCGCTGCTCTCTGAACTCTCTCTTCTCTCTCCTCCTCTGAAGGCTTTGCCAACCTCTTGCTCTCCTCCTCCCACTTTGTAATATTAGCTTCTCAGACAGCTTCTCACCAGTCTGCTGGACAGGATCCTTACTCTACAATCTAACTGCTGCCGTTCCCCTCCTTTTACTGAGGTCCTTAACCTTTTATCAGGCCCCAAGTGCTTCCCTGCCTAATTAACTGCCTCCCGGTTACTCAGTGTGTTAACTACTCCCAGGTAAACATGAGCGGTCTCATTTCCCCTTCTGTAGCCTGTGAGAGGTAGACTAGGACCCTGACTTCAGAGGGCCAGATACCCTCGGACAGGGTGAAAAGGGGTAAATTCGTAATTGTTGGACACCAAGTAATTTTATTCTTAAAGTTACTAAAATATATAGTCTAGAGACACAAGAACGGGTAGGCCAGCTCTTACTGTTTCTCTCAATGGCATTTCATGGATGTGACACCCACTATTTCAACCACAGGGGATCTTTTACACAGCTTAGGGGCCTTCACAATTAGGATACGGTTGCCAACTTTCTAATCACACCAAACCAAACACCGCTGCCCTGCCCCTTACCTGAGGCCCCACCCCCTGCTTGCTCCATCCCCCCTCCCTCCGTCGCTCACTTTTCCCCACCCTCACTCACTTTCACTGGGCTGGAGGGGGTTGGGTGAGGGCTCCAGCTGGGGGTGTGGGCTCTGAAGTGGGGCCAGGGATGCTAGGTTTGGAGTGTAAGAGGGGGCTCAGGGCTGGGGCATGTAGGGGTCTGTGGGCTCCAGGAGGGAGTTTGGGTGCAGGAGGGGACTATGGGATGGGGTAGGGGATTGGGGTGTGGGAGGGGGATCAAGGTGTGGGATCCTGGTGGCGCTTCCCGTGGCTCCCAGGAAGTGGCCGCCAGGACCCTGCGGACCCTAGGCGGCCAGGGAGGCTCCATGTCCTTCCCTCACACCCACAGGCGCCGCCTCCGCAGCTCCCATTGGGCACAATTCCCAGCCAAGGGAGCTGTGGAGCTGGTGCTGGGGGCGGAGCCTCCCTGGATGCCCATGCACGTAGGGGCCGCAGGAACCTGGCGGCCACTTCCAGGACCCACATGGAACCAGGGCAGGCAGGGAGCCTGCCTTAGCCCCAGGCCCCCGCTGCACTGCTGACTGGACCTTTAACGGCCCAGTCGGCCCTGCCGACTAGAGCACCCAGGGTCCCTTTTTGACTGGGCATTCCAGTCGAAAACCTGACACCTGGCAACCCTAGATTAGGACCAAACAAAATAATCAAAATTATTAAATTTAGGCTATTTTATTAGAAAGGAATAAGAAGAAAAACAGCATTAAACAAAACAATACGGACAACACAAATAATAAACTGGGTACTTCCATTACAATCTCTTCTGTATGCCTCTCTATGGAGAGCTTTCAGTAGAGATTATACATTTGAGAGTGAACTTGACTTTGTCTTGTGATAAGATGAGAAAAGATCTTATTTCCCAAAATTATTCTGAGTGCAGTCTTAGTGTATCATAAGAAAATTAAGACTTAAAAAGAGAAAATAATTTTGTTTAAGGACAGGTAGATTCTGTTTGTTATAAATAATCATTTTATACATGGGCAAGGCACACAATTTAACTAAATCCATAAAATAAAAGAAACCATTTAAATTAGTTATTTAGCAGATGCCATTTAAGGTACTATTTTAAGACAGGCCAATTACTGAATATTAATAATCATATATCCAATTAAATCTTTAGCTTATGTCTCCTCTCCAAGAATACATGGTCTAACCATTTGGTCATTAACAGGAGAAACTGTTAACACCTTAAGCTACAGAAACATTTGCATATCCCAATAGTCATGACAAGAGTTTTTAAACCTACTCCTTTGGCAGTGTTAGTTAACTTCCTCTCACCAATCCATGCTGAAGTTTTGGTCAGTTTGTCCTTGGGTTGGCTTCTTCTTAGCTGTCTGTAGTAGGTTCCATGTAGAGATGGATAGGATGTATTGATTGCTGTGTTTTGGAATAGGGCAGCAAAGTTATGCTCGGTGCTCAGTTCAGAGTTTTTATACTTCTCGCCTTTGTATTTTGATAAAATTATAGGAAAACACAACTCTTTCAGGCTTGCTTAGATTCAAAGTTGCTGTCATCCTTTCATAGGCTCTGTGCCTTCAGGGTTTGATTTCAGTGATGCCATCAGTTCCTGAAATATGCATTCTGCTTGATGAATATGAAACACTTCTAATTGTCTTTGTTCTCTTGTAGCAGAAAATTCTCCCATAACTTTTAAAAAGTTAGTCTTAACTCTTTTTATTCAGTCCATTTTTGAGTTTTTTTTCAGCTTTATTAGAGTTCAACAAGAAGTGAAATTCGGATTTTTAGAAAATCCATACACTCATGTTCTTTATACAGAAATTTTTACTTTGCAAGTCTTTAAAAATTAGAATGATTCTTGGAGTGTTTAGCTTAAATAGTTAAAGAAATTGTTGATTCTTATGTTCTGGAGAGATGCTGATATCAGTCTTCCTGAACTGGGTGAGTTGCTTGAAATTGTCAGGTAGCTAACTACCTAATTGCCCATTAATATAAATGATCTATATTTAGATGGCTTCTTGGTTTAGTAATCAAATTAGCAATGTCATTAGATTTCAGGTTGCTACATAAAGCATTTTACCATTTATATAGTAATGATGCTAGGAAGTTATATTAGTTACTTTGCATTTAGCTCGCATATTTATAAGCATGCATATCACAAAGGTGTACCATTTCAACATTTAAAAATAACCAAAAGGTTTTACACACTTCCAAATACACATTTCCCCCCAGAGACTTTTCCTTGCAAAGAGGGGGAAGGAAGGGCTCACTTTACAGTTTAGGATATTTTTTGGAATATCCTGAATAAGGAACATCCTCACATGCCTTCATATGACCAGCTCTTTCCTAAAACATGTTCTTTACATAGTTCATTTTTTTGAGATAAGGATTATATCTAAACCAAACTGGTATATTAAATAAGAGAGAGGTGTATCTTTTTGACCATGTTGCAACAGTTGCAATCTTATATATGAATCACCACCATTAACACTTATTCAGCTTGCAGAACAGAAGGAACTTTCACATGGAATTTCAAAACTGCATTTCAAGGGTCAAAACATGGTATTTATCTCCCTTAACACTTCACAAGTTTGTCACATTGACAAACAACAGCATTCTTAGGAATCTCCTTAGCATAGACATTTCATATAACTAAATAAACAAAAATATATGCATGTTGGGTACTTTTCTGCAACACCATATGTAAGAAAGTAATAATAAATATCTGCTAAGATTCAGTAAAGGTACAGGCAAGTTTGTAATGACTGAACTTTATAAGTTATAGTAATTTTATTAATATCCTTTTTGCATCAATACTGATATCTCACCTCTATATGTACATACACATAGTAAGCCACAGTCACTACCACAAAGAATGTAGTAATTAAATAGACAAGAGAGGCAAAGGGTGAAAGAAAGCATGATCATCCCCATTTTACAGCGTAACGAACTGTGGCACAGAGAAACTAAGTGACTTGCCCAAAGTCAAAGAGGAAGTCTATGGCAGAGTCAGGAACAGAACCCAAATCTGATTTGTAGTCCATGCTTTAATCCTTTTTTGACAGCTGCCTTTCTGCTTCTTCATGGCAGAAGAAAATAGTGCTTCTGAGAAAACATCTGTCCTACTTGCAGGGTTGCATCAGATTTCAAGATACTCATCCTCAAGCCCCATTGTTTCTGGGCAAGATTTCACTTTTAAGGATAACTTGAAATTTCAAGTTAGTAAAACAATGGCCCCTACATAACAACTTAAGCCGTATCTGCTCACAGCTTCAGAGATAAACCAACAGATTACAGCTTTGCATAAATCTAAATGACTAGAGCTACAAAGAAAGGGGGAAGAAGTGAAAAAGGGAAGTGACAGACTCCGGCATTTCATGCTTTCCCTATTAGTTTCCCCATCAAGGCTTTTCATTCATTTCCCCCATCCTAACATCAGCAATTCCAACACCCGGTGCCAAGCAACTCCAGCGTGGAAAACAAATATATTCCAAATGTCACAACCAACTCCATTGCAAAACAAACACAAAATTCTTGAAGACAACATCACCCCACCAACCAACCAACTTCATTGCAGGTAGGAGCACAGGAATTATATTAAAGCCCACCTTCCCAATCAACGTCACTGAAACCCTTCTTCCCGACCCAACCACACCCACCCACCCCCCAAAAAAAGATCTGGCAGAAGCTGGTTCGTTTAAAAAAAATATTCAGAGAAAACCAAGACAGCTGCCATTTCTCATTGTTCCTTATGGGTCCTTATTGTGGTCAGTGCTTCCCTCCATTAAAGTTTTCAAAATGGCCACAACCTCTTATAGGTTGAGAATGAAGCCAAAGGCCACCTTTGTTAAAAACAAAATGGAACTTCAACCCCATAAACAATGACAGATAAATGCCCTTCTCAAAATGGCCACCTACCTATGGGCAACTTATGAGCTCACTCCCATTGGGAACAATGGGAGATTTCAGCCATTTTGAAAGAGGGCACTTCTGTGTGGAGTTCTCCGCAGCAGAATTGTCTACCCCTGTCGAAGAAACTTTCAGCTATGAGGAAGAATGGCAAAAAAAAAAATGACCGTTAATCCTCAGATATGTCCTCAACAGTAGCCTATGCATAAGATTCCAGTGATTTTAACTATATGGGAAGTTTGAAGCATCTGTGTTATTCTGTTATTAGCATCTTTTAGGAGAATGAAATGATCTGACAAGGGGTGCGAAGTCTCTCCTAAAGGATGAATTTTAACTAATTAAAACATTTACTTGTACATTCTCAGAAAATTAATTCAGAACTCAAAGGATGAGTGCTGCAATGTAGCTGTATCAAAGGTCTATAAGTAAATGAATTCCTCCTTCCTCAACTTATGCATAATAAATACAGAAGAAACTGACAACTCCAACTCCTGTGCTTTAGATGGTTACACTAGCTGGGCCAGATTTTCTGGCCTGCTACAGCCCATTTCTTCGACCAGAGCCATACGTTTTTTACACTCACGAGTGGTCAGGATGGTTGCTGTTTGAACTATTCACTTAGGGCCTGACCCAAGGCACATAAAAATCAATTTGATTTGAATCTCACCCACAGAAGAGAGTCCTAAATCTCCCCCAATGCAGACTGGGTTCTGGGTTTATTGCATTTGCAAATATGTACCCCAAATTCAACCAGGGATCACATAACTAAGGAACCACTTTCCTCATCATCCCCAGTTCCCTTAAATCTGTATGCCTCCCAGTTCCTTACCTTTTGTAGTGTTCTTGGGGGCTCACACTTAGTAGCCTTTCTTGTAATAATACCTGGTCATCATTGGGTTAACTGGGTTACCCAGAATATAAGGGGATGGAATCATGCATGCTTCTCTCATTTTCTACTTCCTGTTCGTCCGTGGGAGTTAACCCCCCACCACACACACACACACACACTCTCACTCACTCACTCAGTTTGTTGTGATGCAGTTGAATACAGCAGCAAACTCCCTGCCTGCAGTTCTGTGAGTAAAGTGTTATTTTCGTTGCACTGAACAGCCCCTTTGCAAAACTTGTATCCTCCCCTGTGTCTTTAGTGGATATTGAGTAGCAGCTGTTCCCAGTAGTAGAGACTTCAAGAGAGCAGTCTACAAAAGCTGGTTAGCTATAGTATGCCAGGCCTCTAGAATTCTGCATCTCTCTTTCTTTACATTTTGTAGTCTGCTTCCATTTCAACTCAGCTGTGGAGAATCCAAAAGTGCTGTGCTTGTGCCGTCTCCTTGATTTTTGCAGAAATTTGTAGCCTCTTTTCCTCCTATGATTGCATGGTGAGATAATTTATAGCATTATCAACTTTAATTTAGTTTGAAAGTATAGAAGCAACATTCACAACTTATGGGCCAAAATCTGCCATCACTTACTATGAGTTTAAGGGAATTATTCCCAGATTTACATCTATGTAGCACTGATCCGTGTTTGGTCCCATGATTTTTGTAACCTGGGTAGACATTTGCTAGTCTTTGCAAAAAGCAACAGCACGTGGTTGCAAACTGAAACGTGGTTACTGCAACAAGGAAACATCCTGAGTTGAGTACCTTGAAAAGCAGCTATTAAACAAAACAAATACCAAACAGCTCCTGGCTTGTATTATTCAGAACAGAAATTCGATAGGATATTTGGACGAAATTTTAAGGAAACACAGCTTTTTAAAATTGGTTAGTTGTGCTCCTGCTATTTGTGTGCTCTTAGTTCATGTTACTTTACAATTGTTGTACACGCATGTTTAAATGTAACACAAAGTGCTATTTAGCAAGGGTTTAAATGCTCTTCACATGCCTTTCTTGTTGAGCTTTTTCTTCATGGTTCTCTGCAGGTAAATTAATACAATTTTAACTATACTCATATCATTGTGGAGGTATTCACATTCTCCAGGGAAACACAGCCACTAGCATGGCCTGAAGATTAGGAAGTGGACTGAATGCTGATTTACATAGTTATACAAGGTGCAAAGCAGTGGGGAATCCATTGCAATGTGCAGAAACAGTGGGAGGGGAAAAGTACGGCATGTGTAAATTAAAGGCTGACCTCTGTTGTTGCTCCCATTGAGGTCAGTGGCAATTTTTCTATTAGCTTTGTTGGGAGAAGAAATGAGCTCCTAAACTGTCCAGGTTTGCCATATGTCTATCGGTGTTCTGATGGTGGTTCTGCTGTGTCAGACAATGCAATTACTTATTTTTAAGAAATACTGCTCTGTGTCAGCTCTGACCTAGGAGACCAACAATTTTGACACTTACCTTAGCACTATTACAGGACCAGCCAACACCCAAAAGTGAGCTAATGTGCTTTTCTTTAGCATCAGCCATGCATCCTACCTTGGTCCATTTTTTTTCTTCAACAAATATATTATTTTTGGAGGAAATGGACAACAAGCATGTTTCTCTAATGGGATCACTTATTTGACAGGCAGCAAAAAAGTTCTAGTCCATAGTCTCTCTGGGTAATAGTCTTGCATGTACTGTCTTCCCACACTCGTACTTGCAGATACAAAAATTTCGGCAGCAACAAGGACTGCCAGCAATTCTGGGGGTAGTGGGAGGGGACTAACCAAATCCTTCCTCACCCATGCTCCCCTGTGGAGCCAAGGCTTTGAGGATACATGGCTGCAGGAGACCCCTGGCAACACCATAAGGCCTAATATCCATTTTTTGTGGGGAGAAGGTAACTGAGAGGGGGATTTGGTAACTGGCAGACCCCAGTGGCATCCTGACAGCCCTGGACTTGCACATATGACATCAGCACATATGACCCATATTGATCAGTGGACTTCCTTTCCTCTTGCTCCTGGTCCTCTGGAGTATGACCTCTGGGCAGCAGAGAGAGCAAGAAAAGCCGTCCCGGCCCAAAAATGAGAGAGGCACCAAAGAGAGAGCCCATTATCTAAGGGAGTTGTGAAGATAGCAAGAGAGGTGGTAAGGTCTAGTGGACAGGGCACCTGATTGAGTCCCAGCCATGGCATTAACCTGCTGTGTGACCTTAGGCAAGTCACTTCACCTATCTCCCCACTTTTATCTGTCTTGTTTATTTAGATTGTAGCTATGTGGGGCAGGGATTGTCCCATACTGTGTGTGTACAGCACCTAGCACAATGGGGCCCTGATCTTGGTTGGGGCCTCTTGGCACTACTATAATACAAATACTTTTTTTAATGATCTGATAGTTTAAGAGGCAACTTGTTATAGTCTGTATGGAAAAACAAAAAACAATAAAATAATGCAAACACAATAGAAAGTGAGCCCAGAGTCACTTTTCCTGTGTGGTCACAGTGTCTTGTTGTATTTTCACTTTACTTGAATTGTAGGATCCTTAGGACAGGCACCATGTGTAGGTAAGCGCTTGCAGGTCCTAGCTCAGTGGAATCTCAATCTTCAATGCCTATCACACCCCCTGTTGAGTTGCTTGTAACATTCTGATAATCCACCTGTCAGACTGACATTTTTCATACATGGCTTTAGTTTGAAGTTAAATTATTTTTGTGCAAAAGTTCAACAATTCTTGAGTGAACTTCCCCCACTTATATATATATATATATGTGTGTGTATATATATATATATGTGTGTGTATGTGTGTATATATGTATGTCTGTGTGTGTGTATGTATATATATATATGTAACTTTTTTTTTTTACCAGCTTCCTGGTAGAAATGGTTAGAGGTAGAAATTTGTCTGGGAGACTAGAATCATGGAGAACTGTCTGAGTTTTCTTGTGAAAAATGACTTAAGATTTGGTCTAGTCAGGAGGCTTTAAAAATTGCACTTGAATGTGTAGTAAATCTTTTTGATCAAACACAGTAATAGCTTAAAGAGCATTCACAAGGAAGGTAGTATGCACTTTAGCATGGGCATGAGGCATGTCCCTAGGTGAATATTAAGTAAGTTAGGTCTTCACAAAAGCCCTGCCTCATTTAAAGTGATTTTGTGAGTTGCATCTGAAGGGTCTTCACAAGAGGCCTGCTTTATTGAGCCAGACTTGCAGTGATTGAAGCAAAGACTTCTGTGAAGCCACTGAATCACTGGGAGCTCATGACAGGGCATTCCTGTAGCTTTGAGCCAACTAGTTACAAATGAAGCACTTTTTGTTTTTGTTTTTTTTCTCCAAAGTAGGATATTCTATTTCCACTTTGGAGAAAAAGAACATTAACATTGCATGGTTAAGCATTGGAAAACCCATTGTTATCTCTGTTCCTTTATAATTGTTCATAAGAATGATATAAGGCCAGGTGTAAATCTGCATGGCTCCATTGACTTGAATTTGCCCACAGTCTTCAATGAGATGAATACATACTGTTTCCCAGGAATAATGTTGTTATACATTTTACTATTCAGACATAGCAAAGTAAGTGAGTAAGACAGAAAACAAAATAAGGATAAAAGAGCCTGGATAAGAGCATAACCATAAGATTACAGCAAATGTGTGTAAAGATGTGTCAAACATAATGGGGGTGTGGGGCAGGGCTGGGCTGAGGCCAAAGACAAAAAAGGATCAATATAGCTTCAGGGCTGCTTTAAGTTGCACTGGTTTGTAACAGCCCTAGTGGAGGTCACTGTGGTGGCAGGGTTCACCAGAGTGGCAGCTACTCATTCTACTGCTCCAGAGTGCCCCAACATACTGCCTGTGCAGGAAGACCAGAAGGGCGTGATGTAGAATGAGCTATACTAGCTGCGTGCCACCTGGATTCCCAGGCTGCCCACAGGGGGCAGATGTAAGTTTCCTTTTCACTGCTAGGGTGGCACAAAGGGGACATACCAGGGCCAAAGATCTGGCCCTGAAGCTATATCTGGTGTCATGGTTGGTTCTTAAGAATTATTTTACTCAAATTCCAGGAAGGATGATGGACTGAAATGACTGTTTTTGTAAGGTCAGAGCTTTCCTCTGGGAATGTACTTCAACTATTTTAGGTCAAGTAATGGTTTCTTGAGTCTTTCTTTTTTCTACACATAACTCGGGAGCATTGTGCTGCAATCAGGGGATGTGATCTCCCGTGTCACCTGTTTCTGGGCAAGAACCCTTGTCCAACTCCCTTTTGAATGGGGGTTTTAAGGCTGCATAGTTTCCTGACATACACTGTGATATCCCCAGCATGCTTGTGCATGTGTAGAACCCCTTGGAGTCAGGATGGGACCTAAATGTAGATTTTTTTTTCAGTAGATAACCGCAGGACTCAGGAGACCTGGGTTCTATTCCTAGCTCTGCTTTTGGTCTGCTGTGTGACACTTGTCACAGTGTCAGGATAACAGTACTTATATCCCCACCTCCGTGGTCCACTCCAGGTGTCCCCAGACATGTCTCAGGTCTCCAGCCTCAGTTGTCTCCTGACAGGAACTCTTGTCCGACTCCCTTCTGACTGGAGGTTTTGAGGCTGCATAGCTTCCTGACTTACACTATGGTATCCTCAGCAAGCCAGTCTGCCTAAAGGCCAGCAGCTGTGCTTTTCTTTCTCTGAGAGAGTGTTGCCAGTAGTTACAAGTTACCCCACAGCTCTTTCTCTGCAGCTACATTTATTCTTAAGGTAAAAGCATTACAGAGAAAACATATATAATGAAAAACCAAAAAGTTCCTGTATGTATCCTAAAAGCTTACCAGAGATCACAGTGGGCCCTAGTAGGTCAAAGTCCTTCCAACCCTTCCACCAAAGGTTGAGCCCCCACTTAAGACAGAAGATCCAGTCCATTTGCTGGATCAGAAAGAGGGGCCCTTTGTTGGTTTATGCTCATCCCTTTATTCTAAAAGTGGTTTCTTTGTCTCTTAGTCTCTGGAAAATCAAGCCAGAACCAGTATATGCAAACCCCTCCAGGGAATGGTACCTCTCTAAAGTATTTTAGTTTCAGTGATTGACCTTAATCAGCTACCTTCCCCCCAACACTGTTTTTAGACCCTGTAGAAGCTGTGGTAACACTCCCCAATGGAGTAGAACACATTCATATGTAAGCCATTCATAGATTTAATTAAATATGGTACCAAAGATAACCTTTCCCCTCTTGGTGCCTAGTTCACCGATCTGTAACATCTTACATGCTTGGTAAAGTGTTCTAAGACATATGGATGAAAAGCTCTTCTCATAAATATAAAGGGAAGGGTTAAATCCCTCCTGGCCAGAGGAAAAACCCTTTCACCTAGAAAGGGTTAAGAAGCTAGGATAACCTCACTGGCACCTGACCACAATGACCAATGAGGAGACAAGATACTTTCAAAGCTGGAGAGGGGGAGAAACAAAGGGTCTGGGTCTGTCTGTGTGATGCTTTGGCTGGGGCAGAACAGGAATGGAGTCTTAGAACTTAGTAAGTAATCTAGCTAGATATGCATTCGATTCTGTTTTCTTTAAATGGCTGAGAAAATAGCTGTGCTGAATGGAATGGATATTCCTGTTTTTGTGTCTTTTTGTAACTTAAGGTTTTGCCTAGAGGGATTCTCTGTTTTGAATCTAATTACCCTGTAAGGTATTTACCACCCTGATTTTACAGAGGTGATTCTTTTTACTTTTTCTTCTATTAAAATTCTTCTTTTAAGAAATGGAATGCTTTTTCATTGTTCTTAAGATCCAAGGGTTTGGGTCTGTGGTCACCTATGCAAATTGGTGAGGATTTTTATCAAACCTTCCCCAGGAAAAAAAAGGGGGTAAGATTTGGAAGGATTCTGGGGGGAAAGACGTTTCCAAACAAATTCTTTCTCAGTAACCGGTGTTAGACATTTGGTGGTAGCAATGAAAGTCCAAGGGCAAAAGGTAAAATAGTTTGTACCTTGGAATTTTTAACCTAAGCTGGTAAAAGTAAGCTTAGGAGGTTTTCATGCAGGTCCCCACATCTGTACCCTAGCGTTCAGAGTGGGGAAGGAACCTTGACAGCTCTATATAAGAGGTGGGTGGTATTGTTATTGTTTAATATGAACACCCAGCAATATCGCTAAAGATTATGGGAGCAGTCTGTATCTGGTAATTACGAAAAATGTATCCAGGATATGCAACCAAAATTTGGCCACGTTGGCATATGTCCAAAGGATTTGGGGAAAAAGGAGTCCAACTTCCCTGACATCAGTGATAGCTGTAGTTTTTTTTACACATTATTGTTTCTAGTAACCTTTGGCAAGTCAAAGCTTAAATGTGTCTTTACTGATTGTATCTTTTCTCCCTGTATTTTTTCAACTTGTTCACTTGTTTCTTGGGGAACTCCTGTTCTTAAAATAAGTGGCATTTATTGTTTTGACTTGGAGAGAAACTAATGAAAATCCAGGGTGTTTTTTTTAAAGCTTTTATGAAAGTTTGAGATTGATCTACCATAGTCGATGGCACATGTTTGCACCTGCGTCCCCTTGTATGCAGACAGAAGGTTTATATTTGTTAGACTAATATGAAGTACTGCCATTGTTTGTTTAACATTAAATGAACTAACTCTACAAGAGAGTCATTGATTTTAAAGAAAACTACTTAGAAGAAGAAACTGCATTTGCAGCAATAATAATGAACTTTAAAGCTATGCTAATTTGGGGATCTAAAAACCTAAGATAGTGTCACTTTAATTGCACCTAGTATTTGCATAGTCTTTAATCCAACGCACACACATGCTATTTTGGAACTAGATTTAATAATCTTCTTAAGATTTAATACTTGTTAAAAACGCAACCTCTAACTAACCCACTATGGGACACACAAACATATATTGAGTAATGGATTGCTCCTATTGCTGAAACCCTTGTGCTGCTTTACCCTATCCCCTGACTACTATTTGTTACCCCTTCCCATTGTGTCACAACCTGGGTATGGCAGTCTGAATCACCATGCATACCCCCAGATGAGAGCTCCATGTGGCCCCACCACTGAACCATGGACTTGACCCTCATTGGGTTGGTAATGGCAGGGTCCCTTCTCCTTGCCCACTGTGTGGGCGGGGTCCCACCACCACTCTTCAGGCAGGATAAGGTCTCTGTTGACCTTCACTTCAGGGTATTTAGGCAGGCTCGGATCTGTTGCAGAGGAGGTGAGGCTCTCACCCATGTTAAGCAAATAATTTTGTGTGTGGAAGCCCTTACATACATTACCTCAGCAAAACCATGGTAGGGTGGTAATGGATGGGCCTCGGCACGCATAGGGAAAGTCTACGCTGCAATTTAAGCCCAGGAATATTAGAACTCAAGTGAGCAGACCCTGGGTTTATTGACCTAAGGCTCGAGTGTCTACACTCATTTGTAACCCCAGGTCAGAAATTGTTGAAACTTGGGTCCTAGCCTGGGGCTCCAGCATCTACACTGCATTATATGGGCCTCAGTCCAGCCAATCATATCCCAAACTTCCTAGCACTCTCCCAAAATGTGGCCGCTCTAGCCATTTGTTTGTGGTGCAATGTGGGAAAACTTGACTGTCCACCAAACTTCACTGTCCTGGGGACAAAGCTGGCCCACGGGACTGTGGGACACTTTTGGCGGACTCCTTGAGTGTGAATTTACACTGCAAAGCAATAGGGCTTGAACCCTGGGTCCCAGCTTGACTCAGGCTCAGACCCTCCATGCCATGCTCCACAGTTCCATCAGCATGACCGAAGCAGAATTTGACCTGATCTGTATTCTCTTTTTATGGGAAAGGCTGCTTGAAGGATCGTGGTAGCAAAGTTTGAGGCCATGTCTACACTACCACTTACGTCGGCAAAATTTATGTTGCTCAGGGGTGTGAAAAAAACACACCGCTGAGCGACATAAGTTTTGTTGGCATAAGTGGTAGTGTGCACAGCATTATGTTAGTTAGAGAGCTCCTCCCACTGATATAGCTACCGCCGCTCATTGGGGGTGGTTTAATTATGTCAACGGGAAAGCTCGCTCTCCCATCGGCATAGAGCGGCTACACGAGAGATCTTACAGTGGTGCTACTGCATTGGAATAGCTGTGCTACCGTGAGGTCTCTAGTGTAGACGTTGCCTGAGTCAAAAGCTTAAGTAATTGTATTACTGGATGCCATATAGGAGAACTAAGCACTGCAGATCTTCAGGCTGTTGGAAACAGGGAGCACTGCAAAGGTTACATTGTCAGACTTAGAACCATGGGGAGGGCAATGGGCTGAATGGTTCTGTCTCTAGCAAACCCTGGTGGCTGGTCTGCTGCAGATAAAAATGAAGTTAAATCATGAGGTGTGTATTGTATTCTGATTGTTTCTTTATCGCATTCATTCTGCAGTTTGGTTTTAGAAATTAAATATGCAGCATCTTGTGCTTTAAGATAGCTTATCTGCCGCGACAGGATGTTTAGTTCCACTGAACCCTCTTGTTGATTTGCTGAAGGTCTTTAATTGAAGTGGTCATGTAATTCTGATGGTTAAGTTTGTTTCTAGTTTAGATATAGCCAGGATAAATGGGGTTATTATTCATCATTAGGAAATGTCTCTGAACAAAAATAGAGGTTTTTGGGTTGGCTCTTAGTGAAGTCAAAGTCCTATCAATATATTGCCTTGAAAATGAAGAGGTCTGACTTTTTCCTTTAGTTGTATTGATGCAGTCTGATTCATAATTCTACAGGGACTGGATTCCTAGAAGATTATTTCACTTCTCAGCTTTATGCCGCATGCCACCTCCTGGAAAGTTTTGGTTTTGTGTTTCTTAATTATTGCAGCTGTCACCAGTAGCAGCCGCTATAGTTTAGGTTACAAACACTTTCCATTACAACATTCTGTTTTCACATATTTTTAACTTTCCACAGCAGTCTCCTTTTCGTGCTCAAGTTTTCCATTTCCAGACTATGCTCAAATGTGTATTTGTTTGGAAAGTGAACAAACTCCATTCAGCCATTTTAGAGTTGTGAGAAGAAAAATAATTGTGAAAGAAATAATAACCGAGAGGGTCACACATTTTGTTGCTTATGTAGGCTAAGCTGTACAAACCACCAGGCTCTTACCCTTGAAAACAGCAAGGCCCCCTCACCCCTTGTGACAAAGGTGGTCATATTTTTGATCCATATGTGCACCTTAGTTTCCCTGTGTATTTGGCACTTCTACACTCTGCTTGCCATTCTTTAGTCCTCTGAGACCTCATCTGTCCTTCATGAGTTCTCAAAGATAAGCAGTAATGGTCCCAAGCTTGCTTCAGCTAGTTCCTTAAGTACCGTAGGCTGAATTTTGTCAGGCCCTGCTGACTTGAATATATCTAACTTATCTAAACGTTCTTGAACCTCTTCTTGTCCTATTCTGGCTTGTGTTCCTTCCCCATTGTTGTTACTTTTAATTGTGTTAAGTATCTGGTCACAATTAACCTTCTAAGTTAAGACTGAAGCAAAATAGGTAGTAACATCTGAGCCTTCATAGACTACCAGGGTTGGAAGGGACCTTGGGAGGTCATCTAGTCCAACCCTCTGCTCAAAGCAGGACCAATCCCCAATTTTTGCCCTAGATCCCTAAATGGCCCCCTCAAGAATTGAACTCACAACCCTGGGTTTAGCAGGCCAATGCTCAAACCACTGAGCTATCCCTCCCCTCCTTCTTGCTGCCATCCCTTGTTCGCTGTCCTTCCCCACTAAGTAGAGGACCTACACTTCCCTTTTTTGTTCTCTTGCTCCTAAAATATTAATAAAAAATTTTTCATTGCTTTTTAGGTCCCTTTCAATGTGTAACTCACTTTGTGCCTTAGCCTTTCTGATTTTGTCCCTACATGGTTGTGCTATTCTTTGTGTTCCCCCTTAGCAATCTGTCCATGTTTCCACTTTTTGTATGATTCTGTTTTGATTTTTAGGTAATTAAAGAGCTGCTGATGGAGCCATATTGGCCAGTTACTATTCTTCCTATTTTTCCTTCTCATCAGGATAGTTTGCTGTCATGCCTTAAATACTGTCTCTGAGAAATGGCCAGCTCCTCCTTTTTTCCCCATGGGACCTTACCTTCCAGTTCTCTGAGTTTGTTAAAGTCTGCTTTTTGAAGTCCGTTATCCTCATTCTGCTGCTCTCACTCCTTTCTTGCCTTAGAGTAATGAAATCTATTATGTCATTATCATTTTCACTCAAATTGCCTTCCACTTTCAGGTCTCAACCAATTCCTCTATCGTAGTCAGAATAAAGTGTACAGTAACTGTCCCCTGGGCTACTTTTTTTCAGCTTCTGAAACAAGAAGTTGTTCCCAGTACCTTCCAAAAACTTACTTGACATTTTGTGTTTTGCCATATTGCTTTTCCTACTGATGTCTGGGTAGTTAACATCTCCCATTATTACCAAGTTTTCTGTTTTGGATATTTATATTTGTTCTAGAATTACTGCATCTGCCGCCTCCTCTTCCTGATTTGATGGTCTATAGACCTCTACCATGACATTGACCTTGTCTTTTCCCCTTTTTACCATTACCCAGACTCTTTCAGCTGGTCTGCCTCTCATCTCCTTCTGTATTTCAGAACATATTCTTGATGTATAATGTAACCCCTCCTCCCTTTTTTTTCCCTCCTGGTCCTTCCAGAATAAGCTATACCTCTTTGTATCCTTTCATATAGCTGAAGAAAATTAAATGGCAATGATAGAATCATAGAAATGTAGGAGTGGAAAGGACCATAATCGGTCATCTACTTCAGTCCTCTGCACTCAAGGCAGGACTAAGTAATAACTAGACCATTCCTGACAAGTGGTTGTCTAACCTGTTCTTAAAATCCTCCAATGATAGAGATACCACCACCTCCTAGTAATGCTTCCATGATGCCCAATCAGTGCTGCTGGATTGCGCAGTGCTGCTGGAAAGAGAATACTGTTATAAAATATTATTTTAAGAGATGATTTAATGAATTGTATTCCTATGCACTGAACTTGGTAATATTTATGTTCTTACAGTAGAAAAATTATATCATTTATCAGTCACTACTGTATGGAAAACAGAACTTTGTGTGGGCTTCTAAAGACTCCCAGAATAGAAAGTATCTAAAATCATACAAGTGGTTTAGTCCCTCCAGCTCTGGTGAGCATCACTAATTTATAGTGGATCTGAGTGAAAGGTGGTCGCTTTGCTTTTTTAAGATTACACTTTGCATGAAAGAGAGTATGAAAGCAATGATTTAAAAGGGTTTTATTTAAACTTTTTTGCAGCACCTCTACTGAGGCATTCACAAGTACAGTACAAACATGGTTAGCCTAAGCCCAGTTAAATGAAGGTCAGCTATGTTTTCATAGGTTTTACTGTCTCTTTTTTCAAGTTTCTGCAGCAGAGCTGGCCACATTCCAGGCCAGATGGGACTTCATCAGTGGGTTTCAAGTATCCCAAACCGAGAGCTGGCTTTCTCTAGTGTTGGTACTGGACACGGGTGACTGACAGTGCAGTTGCTGTACCATAGACCTGTGGAAGATAGCCAGGATGGGTAATTAACCACTGGAACAACTTACCAACGGTTATGGTAGATTCTCCATCACTGGGCATTTTAAAATCAAAATGGGATGTTTTTCTAAAATATGTGCTATTGTTAAAACAGGAATTACTTTGGGGAAGTTATAAGGCCTGTCATGCAGGAGGTCAGACTACATGATCACAGTAGTTTCCACTGGCTTTAGAACCTAAGAATCAAAAATCAAGACTAGGACTTCTGGGGTCTATTTCTGATTGTGTTTGGACTGATTTGCAGTGTACTCTTCAGCAAGTCACTTATGGACTGATTTTCAGACGAATTGTGCACACACAATTCACATTGGCTTTTTGTGGGGCTGCAATGTGCCTCACCTTAGAGGACATCAGGGCATCTAGCTCATTTGTTCCTCCATTTACCTTCCCACCCCCACTCCCATAAAGTAATGGAATGTAACCTTGATCATCCTTCAGTCTTGAGGGAAAATAACAGGACCTAGTCCAGCAGGCTTGGAATCTGCATGTTAGAGTTTGGGGATCACCTCCACTGATAATTTTCTAAACACCTGATGATTTGCAGAATTTCTTGATTCCTCAAGAACTCCCATAATCAGGTAAGGTGTGGAACAGAGATTAAAGCCCTGGTTAAACAAAGCATTTAAGCATTTGCTGTGACAGAATACACCCCTACATTCATGTCCTACACACCTCTTGTAATATTCTTTGTGAAAAGTATGCCTTGTAAGGTATTTGAAAACTCATAATTTGCTGGTCAGTATTGTCCTGATAACACACGTGTGATGACATTGTATGTAACATTATAAGATTTCCATGTGTGATGATGTTAACACATGTTCCAAATCCCACAGTCAGGTCTGTCCTAAACAAAGGAAGGACTGTATGTTTGCCTTAATTTGCATTTAATCAGTAAACAGTCATCAAGCAGAGAGGGAAAACAAAGGAAGGTCAAACAGGTGAAAAAAAGAGTCTTCCACATAGACTCTTTGTATGCTGAATCTCAGCGGCAAATGTTTGTCCCTCCTTGTGGTTTCAGTCCCAACACACCCTTCTCTTTCTCCGTACCCAACTCATTCTCCGCACCTGAGAAGACAAAAGGAAACAGCTGTTGGACTCTGGGGCTAGGGTCCTGACATAAAGAGTTTCAGCAACCTTTCTGGAAATACGTGGTGAGAAAGTTTGCTTTGCAACTAAGATAGTTTCTTAAGTAGATTCTAGTAAGCATTTTATCTTTTATGCCTCATTACTAATACTCACTTAGAATCTATCTGTTTTGTAGTTAAAAAAGCCTACCTTGTTTTACTGTTTTATTTAATCTGGTGTGTTTAAATTGAAGTGTCTGGGTAATTATTTAAGGTAATAAGATGGTGTGTAAATCCATTTTTCCTTGAAGGGAATAATATTTTTATACAGACTACGAGGGGGCTGGGCAGGGAATACATTTCTAGGGGAAGATCTGGGGCTGGGGGTATGTTAGGGTCACCCTGCAGTATAACCAAGGCTGGTGAGAGCCAGGGTGTAGCTGGCACACAAACACTCAGGGTGTGGCTTGCATGCTGGTAGGTTATTTGTGAACAGCCCAGGTGGGAGCTACTACAAGGCATTGTAAGGCACCCAAGGCTTTAGGGCAGGGGTGACACAGCCCCCCACTAGTCTGGATTGTGCCCCGGTATGTGTCACACGCCTAAGTGACTTGCCAGCAGTTTCATAGAGAGAGGAAAAGTGGGGAATGGAACCCCAGGTTACTGGCAGCCAGCCCTGCACTCTAATCACTACACCACACAAGTAGCATTTCATTGTTGAAACCCACATTAGCCTTTATTTATTACCTTTAATCTGTGCAAAATGTTTTTTTAATAATGGAAAATAAGGTGGAGGGTAGTAGCTTCCGAATCCTATTAGACAGATGTGCCTGTTGGTTTAATTACTACCTTCAGATTCTCCAAATAGGAGCACAGAAGTTTTCTGCTTTGAAACCGAACTTAGATTAAGCGGGTTTGAGAAAAGGTCCTTTAAGGAGCTAAATACTGAAGAGCCCCACTGGGGAACCAACTAAATTTGTTTTTCCTAACATGAAAAAATTCTAGTAATAACATGTTTATTTTCTGGAAATCTAAGTTACCAGGGTGAAAACCATCCACAGGCAGTGGTATGCATTGTAAAGGTCTGTGCACAAAGGACCTGCTCTCATTGCAATGTTCTCCTGCTAGACAGTAAATTACTACACACGTGAAACAAACTCCTCACATAAAGGCCTCACTGCATGAGCAAATATAACAGAACCTGTCTTCTGTACCATCTGTTACTGAGACTCCCTGTCAATAGTGAATCATTTTCTCCCCTCAGTTCATTTGAGGGTCTTAGCCAGCATCCTGGGAAATGTCTGTTTGCCTTTCTCTGTTTATCCAGGGTGTGTGTGAACATCACAAACTGGCAATTTCTATCACAGTGAGGTTGAAAGAGAGAGATGGAGTGAGAGAGAATGTCGTGCTGTGGGATGAGATGGGATGCTGCAGGGTAGGGGTGGGGAGAAGAAAACAACAAACAGCTGACTCTATGGAAGTCTAGCCTAAGATGATTCAGGGAAAGCAGCTGCAGGAACAAGAGCAGGATGTAAGCAAGTCCTTGCTCTGCTATGTGAGCAGCAGCTGAGTGAGACAGCCTGAGTAAAGAAGCGGCAAGGAGAAAATAACAGAAGGCTGTCAAATAATCTGCCCTATGTAGGACACTAGTGAGAAAACAGCATTTGGTTATGGAGAAGTCTACCCAGGGATGCTGCTGGGGGAATGGCATCCAGCTGCTTAAAGAGCCAAATTGCTGGAAACCATGTGAATTTTTAAGAGTCTCATTTTATACACCCATGTACAATTCTTTGGAGATGGCTTCTGACTAGTAGGCTAGGAAGAGATATAAAATCTCATTGATGACAACAACTTTAAATTGTGTGTTTCTGTGAACAAAAGTCCTTTTAATCACCTGGCTCTCGTTTAATCACATGGCCTTCACATGAACATCCTCTGAAGTGTCCATTGGTGTACAGCAGGGATCGGCAACGTTTGGCATGTGGCCCGCTAGGGTAAGCCCCCTGGCGGGCCGGGCCGGTTTGTTTACCTACCATGTCAGCAGGTTCGGCCAATCACGGCTCCCACTGACGGCGCAGGCTGAGGGACGTGCTGGCCGCCGCTTCCCGCAGCCCCCATTGGCCTGGGACGGCAAACCGCGGCCAGTGGGAGCCGCAATCGACTGAACCTGCAGACGCGGCAGGTAAACAAACATGCCTGGCCTGCCAGGGGGCTTACACTGACGGGCCATGTGCCAAAGGTTGCTGATCCCTGGTGTACAGCATATCTACCAGGAGTAGCACAATATAACCCTATTGCAGTTTGGTTTAACTGTATGGAGGTACAGCCACTTTTTCTGGGTCTAGTGTTTAAAACAGCCCCCCTACTTTTAAAAGAGAGGGGTGTGGCATGCAAGGTGTTAAGTCGTAAAACCCTCTTGGTTATTTTTTGTGGCATAAGGCTGGGTGTCATTGATTTTCTGTAAATGTCTTTACTCATTCAGTAATGACTGAGGTGTGATGACTAGTCTGATAAGTGACCTGTGGGGAGGGTTGATGGCCAGGGACTGAGGTCATTAACATTCACTTAAAAAAATGGAATAATTAGTAAAGGATTCCAGATTGACAGCTCTGGAGGTCAAAGTCCTTTATTTATCTACAGAATGGGAATAAATGGTGTATTGGCAATATGCTTCAAACCAACCACTACTAGGGAAGGTAGTTATTCTCAGCAGAGAAGCCACGGAACTATTAACAAAAGTGCCTGTTTTGACTAACTCCAGTGGTGGCTTCAGTGAAGGGGTGTCTGTGTTTGAAATATGGGGATCTGAATTTAGCAGCCCATATGTTTGGATGAAAAGCGCTGTTAAAATGCCAAGATTATTTACATTGTATTTCAAATGACTTTTTGCTGGAACTTTCTCCCGTCTCCTTCTGTCCCCTTATTTTCGGGGTGAAGAGGTCAATTGGTACATGTGCTGTTGCAGCTGAGCTCACTATTGCGAGAACACAGATATGAAGCTTGAGCTGATAGGTTGTTGCCTGAGTCTGCAGCCAGGGTAGCTAAAAATTGATGACTTAAAAAAACTGGATTTTTAAAATTTAAATTAGATGCAGTTTTATTTTTAAAACTAAACCTATTTAAAATTAAATTTGATGTTGACCAACTATGTTAATACCTAAACTTACTATAGTTATTAAAATAACTGAAATTAAATAAAAACAATATTAAGCAGTGCAGCTTTGCTGCAAAGTTGTAAAGAAAGTCAAACCACTCACCTGGTGAAAGTCACTGGCTAAGCAATGGAAAACAGAGTTTTGGTACAGTGCTAAACCAACTTTTGCTAGCAAAAGCCCCTTCTGCAAATACAGAAAGTATTTTTTTTTATTTCAGTTTATTCATCTAGTTCTATTCAAAGAGTAGTTAATTCAAAGTTGAGAAACAGATTGGGAGTTGAAAAAGCAGGAAAGCTTGTTTCCCCCTACCCATCTAGGAATAAAAATGAGATGTGAGAAAATGAAATCTACTTGTTCCAAAATCTTGAACATGGTGACCAGAAACAACTAGTTTAATTAATTAATTTCAGATAATACTGCCTCTGTTTAATAAATCAGTTAGCTTTAAATACGGAACATGTTTTGATATAACTTTTTTCTTATGTATTCAGCACATTTTAAGATAGTTTTGTTTAACTAATTAAAAACAATTTTAAAATGCTGTTTTGTACACTTTTAATTGCATTTGAATTACCATCTAAATAGAACTTGACAAAAATCACACAAAAAAATCTAGTAAATATGCATCATTCACCATTTTCTAGTGTAATAAACAGGTATAAATTAAGAATCAGAATAAATCCAAATTAAGCTATATAATTGCTTCAGTAAATGTGTATAGGTAAAGCTTTTCCTCCTGGTTTGCAAAAAGAAGTACCGCATTTAATGTTAAAGCTATATTTAGTTGCAAATCAACATGTTTTGATGGTTGCCAACCACTGAGAATCAGCCTTTCTTTAGGAAAATAACTAAAAAGTACCAATGCAAAAGAAAATTAAATATTTAAATCAGCATTTCCTCCTTGCTAATTTAAATCATGATTACAATCAGTGATTTAAATCTCTTTGATTTAAATCCATCCACCCTGCCTGCAGCCCTGTACGTGAGCTGTTCCTGTGGCCGAGAGAGAAGACACAGCTCTCTCGCCTACCACTGTAGCATTTAGCTCTCTCTCTGACTCTGCTCAGGCTTCCGGAAGCATCTAGTTAGGCATGCTCAGAAGCTTTAGCAGGATCACTCCCTATTACTGATAAGGCTAATCTTATCTGCATAGCCACTCCCATGTACCTATTATTATACTTACTTTCTTCTTCATCTTTCGTTTAACGAGATGCCTGAGCCATGTGCTTTCATCCACTGGTGTTTGGTACACCTGGCCCAGCAGAAGAGCCCTTAGACTTCAGTTGAGACATGTACCTGAGGAACTTAACAAAATGAGTTGGCCACCTTATCACATGTATCGCTAGTGGGGTTGCTAGAGTGGATGAAAAAGAAAGGACTTAAATGTTAGTTAGGAAGGTCAAAGTGGTAAATAAAAACAATAACAAATTAGGCTTTATTTGCTGACAGAACTTTTAAAAAGGGACAGTCACACTAGGAAATAATTCCAAATAACTTAAGTAAAAATACCTTCCAAACCTTTTCATCATTTTTTCCCTTGCCATAAAATACTGTATTCGTTCTAATTCTTCATCTCTTCTGGCTTGATTTTATGGACAAGTCATAGTGCTGAATTTGAGGCATATTGGTTTTTGGTCAACACTGAGGCTATGTCTACTCCACAAAATTATGTGGACCCTAAGTTACTTTGGCACTGTCAACACAAGGAACAAAGTGTGCACACGCACAAGCAATGTAATAACTGCAATGACTGTCAGAGAAGCACAAGCATCTCCTGCTGCATTCCCCTCTCCATTCTATCCTTGTCCATGCTGTCTGCAAAGGTAACCCTCCAGGCCTTGTGCTTGTTTTCTGATGCAGCACTGACTTGCCAGATGATCTGGAATATGTCATCCGGAGTTCTCTTTTTTTTTCTCTCTTTATCTGGCTCAGGCAGTCCATGGGTATGGCAAGGGAGACCCTGAAGGCTGCAATGGCAGCAGCTGCAATTACAACACATAGAGGTGCCATTGTTAATGTATTCATGATGTAAATTGAAACTGAAGATACTGAACTCACTCCCCTTGCGCCGCAAAAGTTTTATGCACTACATTCTCACTTCTGCTTGGGATGGATAGAGCCTGGTGCCAATCACTGCACAGCCATGGTAAGTATGGCCTTCGGGGGGTGTTGGGGAAATGAGGGGGGAATAGCTTGCTTGCATGATTCTAGTGGTATAGGACAGTGGAATTGTATACTGGCACCATTATCTATGGGCAGTGGTGATTTTAACTGATCTCTCCTTAGGGTAACAGAGTCAGAGAGCACACAACTGCTGCCGGCATCCTGATACCTCTTGGGCCCATTGGCTGCGAGCCTGTGTACTGCAGTGGTGCCTGCTGAGTAATTGCTGAGTGGCGTAGGAAAGCATCCTACCATGTATGAAGAAATAAGGCGGCTCTCCCCAGAAATCTTTGTCAGAGGATTGCAGAGTACACCCATGAAAGTTTCATTGAGAGCTCTTTGGAGGATTCACAGGACGTCCCCGTGCAAATAAAAAAAAAAAAGTGCTTGTGTGGCCCCTTCTGCCTAACTCTAGAGTTGAATGAAAAGCAGATATCAACTCTCCCCATCTTGGGTTGTTCCACTACAGCACAAGGAAAAAAGAGCAAACTAAAGATGTCTTGTTACTTTGGTGGTTCCATCTCTGTAACTTCAAAGCAAACAGCATACTTACCCGAGGTTCCTTCCCCTGCACCAGGCTTGCCCATGCTGGACTGCAGTGGAGATAAAAATGTCTTCTGGCTCGCTACACAGCTGGATCCCCTGGTCACCTGTCCCTCATACTACTCCTCCTCTTATTCCTCCCTCATACTACTCCTTCCTTGTCCACCTCATACTCCACACTGTCCGTGGCAGGGGCCTGTGACTCAGACTCCTGCGAGGAAGTATCCATGGTGCTCTTGGGGGTGGTGGTGAGGTCTCTGCCAAGGATAGCATGCAGCTCTTTGTGAAAGCGACAGGTCTGCAGCTCTGCCCTGGATCAATTGTTCACCTCCTTGGCCTTCTGGTATGTCTGCCACAGATCCTTTGCTTTAACATGGCATTGCTGATAGTCCCTGTTGTAGCCCTTCTCCTGCATCCCCCATGCAATCTGCTCATAGATGTCCACCTTTTTATGGCTAAATTGGAGGCTCCTCCCCACAGACCCAGGAGATCCAACACCTCCTGTCTACTCCAGGCACAACTATGTCCGTAACCTGTAGTTGGCATGGTCAGCTGGGCATTTGCACACAACAATGGAGAGCTGCTAAGTGTGCTTGCTAAGCTGAAAAAAGGAATTTCAATAATTCACAGGACTTTAAAAGGGGGAGGTGGCTTCCTGTCCACCTGGCCGCTGGGCAATGAAGATCACAACAGTAACCAGAGCAGTCAGTGTGGGGCATTGTGGGACAGCTGCTGGAGGCCACAACAGGTTGATGTAAATTATGCAGTATCTACACTATCATTGTGTCAACCTAACTATATCGACTGTAATTCTATGCCACTCGGTTAGGTGGTGTTAGTAAGTTGGCGTAGCAGGGAACTTACGTTGGCAGAAGCCGATTTTAAGTGAAGAGGCATCCACAGCTAGGTCAACGTACACTGTCTTGCATTAACCTAGCCGTGTAGTAGAGACCATGCCTCAGATGTAACAATCACAGAATTAAGGCTGCATTGCAGAATCATGGAAATAGGCCACTGGGGCCTGATCTTGGTACCATTGACTTCAGCGACAGCCAGTTCTGTTCCCAGATATCTGTCTGATGTACAGTTGGATCTTCTTTGCAAACACTCCTATCGTTAATGCGGACGGATTGCTGTCAGTAATGTATTCCTGTCATTAATGCACCACGACTGGTGGCGGTGGCACGACTGTGATATATGGCTATGCAAACACTACAGTTGGAATTTGCAAAGGAGTTAGGTGCCTAAATCCCATGAGGATTTTGGATTTAATTCCCTTAGGCTCTTTTGAGAAATCTCAGCCTACGTGATAACCACTGTTCAACGGCATGCAAATGCACAGGTGAAAGGATTCCAGAAAAGGCTGAGGTACAGGTGGTGGGAACCTGTTAATGCAGCGTGCCTCATCCGCAGCTGAAATATGACTCTCTGGTGCTCCAAGACACAGGTGCTGTTTCTCACCTTGTAGAGCCACTCAAATTCAATTGCACAACATATTTTTTCTGGCCATGAGTGTGTAATTCATTGTGCCTCTGTTAAAGATCTTCATGCCAGTGGTTATAAACACGTTGATTCCTCTAGAGCCCCATTGGAGCTGGTTGCTGTCAAACTGCTGCTCAGGGCAAAGGATGCTTTTGCTTGCTTCTCGCGACCCTCTAAATCTTCAATCAATAAACAGCTCTAAGTCCTTAAGTTGGATCCGACGGTGAAGTCATAGGGGTTGTGTCATTTTCACCAGCTTTGTGCAAGTCAGTGTCAACACCCAGAGGTATGGTTGCCACCTCTGTGGTACAACCCCCACCATCAGCACCACAGGACATCTGGAATGATCTTGAGCCCATAAAACTGGACTGGTGGCTGTGTGTACTGAACACCTTTACAGATTTCCTAGGACCAGCTAACTCGAAAAAGAGACTATCCTGGGAGAACCTGAATCGGTGGCAACGAAGGGCCCCTGGCAGCGATAGTCTTGCGTTCGGAGCCAGGCCCCATTCATCACTTTGCTATGCAAGTGCGCTCAACAGCTACAGCAGAAAATCGGTGATCTCACGCCAGATATTTAATTGGGGTTTTATTGTTTCACCACTTATGAGGGATAAATTGGTTTCCTTTTCATAGGTTTATCTTGTACAATTTGTTTCTCAAGCATCATCCTGTTTAGAAAGTTTTACTTTCATTATTTTCATTATTCCCTCAACGTTTTCAAACTGAAAACATTCTGTGATCACATCCAGAATACGCCTTTGTAGTTGGGAAGGTGTGGGCAAGTGGCTTGCTAGGCACTTTTACCCAAGGCTACACTTTGTGTTGGCTCTAGTTCCCCTCGTACTTTTTAGCAAACTGCTTTACTTTGGCAGCTCTTACAGTGACTTATTTTGGAGCTGCCAGAAACAGCAAGTGAAAGTTTCAAACATCCATTGGTGGCTGAGAACAAGACCAATGGGCAAAGTTACAGTGGTTGCTATTGTAATCTCAGCATTCCCTGTCAATTATCTCTGTGTGGGATTTGAGATAGTGCAGTTATTTCCTATTCTAAATATACCTAGATATTTATAAATCACCCACTTGCCATGGAATATAGTATCTCAGATACTGTGATGAGGGAACTGTTGATGAATATTGATATTTTTTCTGAATTGAAGAGTAGCCACTGTTCATAATTAAACTCAGATTGAAGGCATTGGAACATGTCTATAGGCAAGCTGACTCCTCTGGCATCCATAGTGGATGTTTCTATTCTCTACGTGCTCTAATGGGTTGCTTGAGTTAGATATTTGAAGCAGCAGCTCATCCATGCCCACTATCTTGGGGCTGGTTTTTCAGGTACAGATGTTCCTGCATTTCCAAATTTCATTTGAATTACCATCTAAATAGAGCTTGACAAAAATCAGGAGTAAAAAAATAAATAAAAAATTCCCCCCTCATTCTTCCATCAGTCCACCAGTTCTCTGATGTTCCCTTGTATTCTTTCAGCCCCAAAGTGTGCCTGTCTGAACTGAACATGCTCCCTGTCACCTGTGATTGATTACCTGATGGTCTAAGGCAGGGGTGGCCAACTTGAGCCTGAGAAGGAGCCAGAATTTACCAATGTACATTGCCAAACAGCCACAGTAATACATCAGCAGCCCCACAGCAGCTCCATCCCCCAGCACCTCCCACCCACCGGCTGCCCCGCTGGTCAGCACCTCCTCCTCCCTGCCCACACCTCCTGATTAGCTCTTTCATGGCATGCAGGAGGTTCGGCGGGGGGAAGGGGAGGGGAGGAGCGAGGGCATAGTAGGCTCAGGGGAGGGTGCTGGAAGGGGGAGAGTGGGGGCAAGGCCTGTGGCAGAGCCAGGGGTTGAGCAGTGAGCATTCGCCCCCCCCCCCCCCCCAGCACATTGGAAAGTTGGCGTCTGTAGCTCCAGCCCTGGAGTCGGTGCCTGTACAAGGAGCCGCATATTAACTTCCGAAGAGCAGCATGTGGCTCTGGAGCCACAGGTTGGCCACCCTTGGTCTAGAGGCTAACTAGAAATATTTAATGATTATTCGTTTTACTCATCTATACCATTTTCCATAAAGTGTAGTTTCATGGAAAGAGAAAAATAGATGTAGATGAGTTAAATGGGGTAACACCCAAAATGTTTAGGTACGGCTAACATTTTTCATAAAGTTTTTGGATGCTTTGGGAGGGAGGCTGTGTGACCTTGTGACTAGAGCTCTGGACTGGGACTCAGGATACCAGGGTTCTAGTCCTGGTTCTGACCTTGGGCAAGTCATGTCTCTCTGTGCCTCAGTTTCCCATCTGTAAAATGGGGATAATGATGCTGATCTTCTTGGTAAAGTGCTTGGAGATCTACTGATGAAAAGTGCTACAAAATGGCTAGGTATTACTGAGATGAATAGCACTATTTGGTGTCATTTCATATGGGTAACCTTTACAAATGGATCTAGATAGCGTTGCTGTTCCTCCTAACCTGCAACACTGCTCTTATTTGTAGACAAGATTGAGACATCATGGTTTATCTTATATTGTGGTCATTATTTACTTAGTAGTTCAACAATATTTACTTCTGTATGTCACTTAGGACTAGCACTTACAATAGCCTCCCCTTTTCTGTGCTCCTGATCTACTTTTCCTGGAACCAGTTATTTAGAATGTCAAGAAATTGCCTCTCTGAATATAGTCCTGATGTGGCATTACTTAGATTATAAACTCCTCGGGGCAAGGATTTGCTTTTTAATACAGGGTATGTGTGTGCGTGTGTATATGTATATATAATATACACACCCAGCATAATGGAATCTTGATTATTGGGGCCTCTGGGTACTACCAGAAGTTTGAAAAAAGACTGATTAGTTTGTATGTGGCTAGTTGAAGTTACTCATTATTACTGCTTTATTAGACTTAGTTGCCTCTTGATGTTCCTCAACACTATGCACTCAATATCCTTTTCCTGATCCAGCAGCTGGTAGTATACCTTATTAATATGCTTGTATTCTTGGGAATTGGATTTACGTCCATAGAAATTGGACTCTTGTGGTCCTCTCCACTCAGAATGTTACCTTGCTAGAGAATATGGAATCATTTTAGGACACATTGCTATTCCATTATTTCTAAGGCCTATTCTCTCTTTTTACTGAGTAGTTTCCAGCCAGGTATTACTGTATTCCGGTCTGAAGGTACTATTTGCTTTTGCTAGGCATTCTGGTGCACCTATTTTTGATCTTAATCTTTTTGCATTGGCATATGAAGATTTTTATACTTTCTAGTTCAGGGTCTGTGGCTATTATTATTTTACCTTTTTGGCTGACACTGTTACTTTCCCTGAATGTACCTCTGTGATCTCCATCTGTCCCTCCTCCAGTTCCACTTTAATTTCTGTCTCATCCTTTACTATCAGATACTATTATTACTTGCATCCCTAGTAGAGGTCTGTGTCTGACCTGAGTGTTCCTTAGCACCTGCCAGCTTTCCTTCTGCTCCTAGTTTAAATAATCCCCTATCACCTTGTTGGTTTTTAGTTCAGGTGTAGCCCATCCCTTCTATACAGGCTCTCTTCCTTAACCTCAAAAATCCCCAGTACTTCTAAAATTTAAATCTCACATCTTCATGCCTTCTTTTCATTCATGTATTGAAACCCTGAGCCTCCCCGTCAAGCTGACCCTGGGAGTAAGCCTCTTTCAAGGGTGCTTAAAGTGTATGGATAGGTGCCCTTCTTGGGATTTCTTTATCTACTAAATATATGGCATCTATCCATATGCTGTATGCACCCTTATTACTTAAATACATCCTAAGGGCAGCAGAATAATTTACACTAATCTGCTACCAGTAGGCCTAGCAACTGAAACTCAACTATCCCCGTTACAATTTGCCCTCTATTTACAAATGCTGAGGGGGGAGAAGACAACCTTTGCAATGTGGTCTGAAGGCCATCAGATTCTGGCTATTTTGGACCCAGGAGGATCAAATTCCACAGTCGTGGGACCCTAGTGGAAAAGGTCTACCAGCAGCCCTCACCACACCAACAGGTCTGTGGCTTGAATGGCCCTGTTGATCTCAGCAATGGCAATAGGGCATGTGGAGAAAGTAGATTACATTTAGTTTCCAGGACCTCTCTTACACCTGCCTACGTCATTGGCACCAGTAAGTACCTCAGCCGCCACTGACTCCTCTATGGCACTTCGTGGGTTTGTCTTGTGAGTTCTGCCACCTTCACACCCAAGTCACCAAACAATTTTGAGTCACCGCACCCCGGATTATTGATATTTTTAATGATTTAGTGCTCGGTTAACCTGTATATGTCTCTATGGTAACCCTGTGACATGGAGTGACCTCCTCAATGTAGAAGGAATCATTAGTCTCATCTATTGAATTACGGTTTCTCTTGGGGCTATTTGCCCTTCCATTCCAACTTGAACGCCTCTCATCATAAGACCAGCTTCCTCAACTGCGTGATCAGCTTTCCAGTTCTGAAGTTAGCCCACTCCAGTGTCCTAATACTTGGTCTCTATAAATAATTTTCTCTCTCTGTGGCCCACTGGCACTACCAGCTTCAAGATAATGGGTAATTAGGCAGTTGAGTTTAAGAAGGGTATAGGTTTCATTGTTTTTTAAAGGACAAGCATTTTAGCATTAAGCAAGAAAATAATGCAGAACATAGATTGAATCTGCAAGTATCCGTGAACATAAAATTGACATCTAGCTCAATGACTCAGAGAATCCTCATACAATTAGAAGTTTGGCATTTTAACAGAACTAATAGTTTTTGCCATGAGCAATGTAAGAATGCTGAGTCAGTGTGCTTCCATATGCATTACAAAATTCACATATTAATAATTAATATGTCTATATATTCTTCTTGCCACCCACAGAGTCGCTTTGAATTTCTAAGAACCGATCTGACCACCCACACATTCATCTTGAATTTTCAAGTGCACAGCTCAGCAACTATGTATTTATTTTACATTTGACGGTTCCACAAATCAGTTCTTTCCTTAGTCTCTGCTGCAGGTATGTGCATATCAATCCCAGCTATGTGTGCAGGATACAGGCAGACGTACGAGTTATTACGGCCACAGTTTTCAAAAGTGGCTACTAATTTTGGGTGCTCAAAAATGTACACCTCATGGTCTTGTTTTCCAAAGGTGTTATGCAGCCAAAACTCCTTTTGATTCCAGTTGAAGTTATGAGTGCTCAGTATCTCTGAAAATCAGGTCCCAGTTGTCTCAAGTTATGTAGCCAAACAACCGAGGCACCTAAAATGAGTTGACACTTGAAGAAATTGGCCTATATATACCAGAGCACTTGTATGTAACATTTATTCTCTTAAAGTCTATGTACTGACAGTAATTTTTCTTCACATGGAACATTCTCCAGAATTAAAAAGCCCATTTGAAATGTACATCCAGTGTGCCCCTCAGAAGATTTTCTGTTTCTTCTGTGGGAACTACCAAGTGCAGTGGTCAATCTTCTGTTTTAGTACCACATGTGGTACCTGGGCACTATTAAGATTGAGTACAAGTGGAGTTGAGAAACTGGCATATTTACTTTTATTCAGGATTTAAAATGGTCATGGCTATTGTTTGCTGGGTATGCCTGCTTCATAACAAAGTAAGTACACTATATATGCACAGCTCACAGCAATGTCATTCCCTAAACCAGAATCCTATTTAATTGAAAGATTGAACAGTTTGATTCTTGTACAGAATCTCCTAATGCAGGTGGCAACACTGATTTGAAGAATGGCAGAATTTCACTTCATGGTGCCTGATTCTCCTTGACTACATTGTAGTCACACTTGTGCCATTCTGGTAGCATTTTAGCACTCATTGCGTTAAAATAACTACCACAGGGTAAGGCAGCAGTGGCGAACTGTGCTCTATGGGCTGGATTCACAAAAGGCACCTAACTACCTATTTTGGCATCTAAATCCTAGAATCAGTCTACTGCTAGTCACAAAACTATGCTCAGCAGCTGTCAAACCCTGTAAGCACCTAAACTCACTCGGCACCCTCAATTTTTGCAGTACAAGTTTCCCTCAGCACCGATATTTTTGCAATACAAGTTCATCAGATGCTTACGTTTCTGACTCTGCATAAGCCCCACACCAGGCATCCAAGTGCCTATGCCTTGGAACAATTCACGAACATGGAGGAATAGATACTCCTTCACCTAACTCGCCTGTGGGACCCGATCCAGTAAGGGTGGAGTTAGAGCTGGTCTACCGGACCGGGTTCCTATAGAGAAGCTTACTCTAAGGGGAGTGGGAGAGGAGGAGTTTGACCACCTTTCTCATAACTTTTAGCCTAGTGGGGAGAGTACTTATCTGGGATATGGGAGACCCCTTATTCAAGTCCCCACCTTCTACCTCAGGGGAGGAAAGGATTTGAACAGTGATCTGTGACCTCTCAGGTATGGGCCCTGGCCACATCTTCTGATGTGTGGGCTCTCTTGGTCTCTCCTGTTGAAGCTGTTTTACTGTAGATAATTTTTTTTAAGTTATTTGGAGCAGGGGGACTGGATCCTGGGTCTCCTGCGTGAGTGTTCTAACTCCCATGCTACAGAGTCATTCTCTCTGTCTGTCTGTGATTCTTAAAAAACACCACCAACAAAACCCTACCAAACAGCATAGGTACCTAACACCGAGAGAGGGCTTGCATCTGAGCACCCCAAGTTGGAGGGAGGTACATCCCTGCAGCCTGGGCTGAGGCACCCATCTCTGAGAGAGGGGCCAGGCTTTACCACACGCCTCTCAGTTTGGCATCTCCCATGGCTATCTTAGGGAAGGTGGCTCCATATCTTAGGCAAGCATGCCATTTTTTGTGAATTCCATTCTGAGGCACCTGTCACACGCATTGTATACTATAGGGTACCTAACCCAGGCTTTGTGAATCCCAGTGATTTTTCCAGGCACCTAAACATTAGATGTGGCAATGCTCATCATCCCCATGCCTATGTATCTATGTGAGCCTAGCCTTATCTGTATATTCTGGACAACAGAGGAGGACATGCACTCAGAAATATTGCCTTTTTTGTTGACCTTACTGTTTCATTTCTCTCTCCATCTTTCTTTTCTGATCCCGGAGTCTGGATGCTTTGCAGGATGCAGAGAAATCTTGCACCAGAGCATGTGCTTGAAAGATTGTCCCCTACCTGTCCTCCTCTCTTTCTGGATAGCCTCTGCCTTTCACACTGTGACCTTGCTGAGTTATTAATGTGCCATGGTCTCCCAATTAAAATATCCTGTTACAAGCCAGGTGTCCCATCAGGGGTACAATGACTGAAAGAAGGTAAAATATGGAAGAATATGTTTCACGTCAGTGGAAGCGGCAGAGGAAGGAGATGAATTGGATTCCTTTTAGATGAATCTTTTATGGATCAGCAGATTTATTCAAAGTTATTTAAAAAGCAGTTAACATTCCATTAGCAACAAACTGTGATCTGTGTCAGCAGTAAGACATTGTTCAGTCATTTATTTTAGGGGTGAGATGTCTCTGCAGGGAGAAATGCAAGTATTAAATCTCTCTTGCAGGCAGATAAACTCCCTGGTTTTACCTTGGTATTTATCTTTTTGACTCTAAATGTTAGGCCTGCCTGTTAAGGTCTTATTTACATATGTGGTTTTTTTTTAGTTGCTTAGTCTATGCAAGTGAAAAAGCAAAGTTACCATTTTAAAGATAGTTCAGGTTTGTGATCAAAGGTTTTTTTTAAAATGTACAGATTTGGCTGCTGCAGTGTCATTTCACTCAAGCTGGAACATTGTTGGCTCAGCATTATATCCTCTGCAAACCCGCCTTGGATCCCAAAGACTTTCTCAGAATAATACCTTCCCTGGCTGCCTTGAAAGAGAGCACTTTGTGGGCCCGTGCACTGATGTGCTCTTTCCCTGATCTCCACCCCATTCGGCAGGCTTTATCTCTTCAAATCTCCTTACTTAGGCAAAATCTGCACTGAAATGGGTGGCAGTTTTGTCTCAGTAAGGGTTGCTGAATTTGGATCTGAATGTTCTTCTTCGAGGAGTGTCCCTGTGGGTGCTCCACTTTAGGTGTCTTGGCGCCCTGAGCTTGTAATTGAGCATTTGTAATTGAGCGGCTAGTTAGGGACAGTTGGCTGTGCATCTCCGTTCCTTCTCTACCGCCTTTGGCTTGAGTCAGAGCAACAGCAGTGCCCCTGTCTATTTCGTAAATTGCTTATATTCCCACTTTTATTTATTCCTTTCATTGGTTTTCCTCCATTCCTTGTCCTGATTTACCCACTTAAAAAATTATTTTGTTCGCTTCCCCATGCCACCAGCAAGTCTCTACCGATGGTGACTGACTACGACTGTTTCTCTATAGCCCTGAACCTCCTCAGGCATGCGTGGCTCCCCCAGCCTTAAATGCTGCCTGACCTACAGGCTATCAATTCCTGTATTGGTTGGTCATGCTCAGTGCGTCCGCTGTCTCAGGGAAATCCACATACCACAGAAGTGTCCACACTGCAAGAAATTATCTGCCAGGACTCTGAAAGCCAGGGACCTTCAACTAAAATTATTAATGATGGAGAAATCCCTCCGTCCAGCCTCCGAACTAGAATCCAGTCAAAAACTACACCTTATGACAAGGACTGGAAAAGGCTTGACCTCTTTGGATGCAAATCTTACTCCTCTGCCTCCATTGCAATTCAGTATAGCAAATTATTCATCTCTCTTAGCAAAGTACACCTACAACCTGTTCAACAAATTGAAATCCTTTACTGATCAACTGCCAGAGGAAGCAAAGGAACAATACAAAGCCAACATTGCAGAGGGCTCCTTAATCACCAAAACAGCCCTGCAGGCCTCCCTCGACTCTGCCGACACGGCAGCCTGATCCATAGCCACATCAGTTGTCATTCATCAAGCATCATGGCTCCACCTCTCCGGATTCCCTAGGGAAGTACAAGCCACAGTTGAGAACTTTCCCTTTGATGGCCAAAAACCATTTGCTGAGAGCACAGATACATCTCTTCATACCATACAGGACCTTGAAGACCTTGGGTATTTACATTCCCCCAAACAAGAAAAATCAGGGCAGATTCTGTATCCAAAGATTCCGTCCTGCCCAGTACTCCCAACTCCAGAGACAATCCGATCAGTGCTGCAAGCAAAAACAAGTGAGACACAGGCAGAACCAGGATCAACCTGTCACATCTCAATCTTCAACATCCTGTCAATTGTTTTGAAGTATTGGTTGAGGGCTTGAGACCTCTACCTTCTCCCATGCTGGATTATAAAATGACCTCCACACAAGCATTCCCTCCACAAACAGCTCACTATGCCCCACAGAGTGAAGGACTCCCTCAAATGGTGGATGCAACCTCAAAACATCTGCTCGGGAATCCCATTTCAACAAAAAGTTCCCAGTATAACAATCACCACAGATGCCTCCCTCGTGGGATGGAGAGCACATCTGGACAGCAACACTGTCCAGGGATGCTGTTCCCCAGCGGAGACCAACGTACATATAAACATACTAGAACTCCAAGCAGTCAGGAAAGCATGCAAGCATTTTCTTCCGCTCATCTGCAACAATACCATCAAAGTCCTCACGGACAACACAGCCTGCATGTTTTATATAAACTGACAGGGCGGAGCTTGTTCATACCCTCTCTGCATCGAGGCACTACACCTATGGCAATGGTGCATATCCAACAAGACAGACATTTCTGCAGCTTACCTGCGAGGACTTCAGAATACCATGGCAGACCAGCTGAGCAGATGCTTCTCACAAACCCATGAGAGAGAGATGCACTACCTACCCTCGTGACCATATTCAACCAGTAGTGGTTCCCTACTATAGAATTATTTGCAACAGCTCATAATACGAAATGCCCTCAATATTGCTTTCGAGCACAGGGCTTGGGCACCACTAACTGGACAATGCTTTCCTCAGAAAATGGGAAGCATCACTAATGTACGCGTTGCCCCCAATTCTTCTACTGAGCCGGGTGTTGCACAAAATCAGATAGGACAAGGCCACGGTCATACTCATCGCACCCACGTGACCTAGACAGACGTGGTTCCCATACCTGAGACAGATGGCAGTGAAACTGTCTCTAACTCTTCCACTACTTCCTCACATCCTGACTCAGGATGACAGCTAAGTGACTCACCCCAACCTAGCGGTTCTCCTCAGGGCCTGGTTACTCCATGGCTAAAGGGGCTGGATAATGACTATTCCAAAGAAGTTAGACATCCTTGTGAATAGCTGTAGGCTG
Organism: Eretmochelys imbricata; assembly: GCF_965152235.1. Taxonomy (NCBI): domain Eukaryota; kingdom Metazoa; phylum Chordata; order Testudines; family Cheloniidae; genus Eretmochelys; species Eretmochelys imbricata. The sequence continues at coordinate 151,732,594 of NC_135572.1, forward strand.
ACCACACGGAAAACATACACTCAAAAGTGGGTACAATTCTGCACCTGCTGTGAGGTTAACCATGTCTGCTTATTCCGCTCCTCTACCTAGGGTCCTAAGCCTTAAAAAATCGGGCGTCTCCAACAGTTCCATAAAGGTGCACTTAGCCACAATCACCTCACTACATGATAAGGTAGATAGAACCAGGATCTTTTCTCATCCAACAACTAAACGATTCTTAAAGGGCATGACCAACATCTACCCTCCCTAAAACACCCTACTCCTATATGAGACCTTAACCTCCTGCTACGCACCCTCACGGGGAAACCATTTGAACCCCTTGTGACTTGCTCTCTGCTACATCTATTGATGAAGGTTTCCTTCTTTATTGTGATCACTTCAGGAAAAAGAGTAGGGAAGAGCTAGGGGCATTAATGGCACACCCGCCCTATACCACATTCCAGAAAGACACAGTGATCCTAAGAGCCCACCCTACATCTCTACCTAAAGTAGCCTCCTCATTTCATTTAAACAAACCCATTTACTTACCTGTATTTTTTATGAAACCCCACGCTGATGCCAGGGAGGCATTCCTTCACACTCTCGACATCCGTAGAGCTCTGGCCTTCTATCTAGAAAGAACAAAGACATTTTGGAAAATTGTCATGTCTCTTTCTGTCAGTCACTGAGCGATCGAAGGGTGAGGCCAACTCTAAACAAAGACTCTCTAAATGGATTTCTGGCTGTATCCACCTGTGCTATCATCAGAGCAACATCCCGGCATCCCGGTCCCAAAACTGATCCCTGAGGAACTCCACTAGTAACCTCCTTCCAGTCTGAAAGTTCACCCTCAGTGTGACCTGCTGTAGTCTCCCCTTTTTAACCAGTTCCTTATCCACCTTTCAATTTTCATATTGACCACCATCTTTTCCAATTTAGCTAATAATTCTCCATGTGGAACTGTATCAAATGCCTTACTGAAATCGAGGTAAATTAGATCTACTGCATTCCCTTTGTTTAAAAAATCTCAAAGAAGGAGATCAGGTTGGTTTGACACGACCTACTTTTTGTAAAGCCATGTTGTATTTTGTCCCATTTACCATTGACCTCAATGTCCTTAACTACTTTCTCCTTCAAAATTTTTTCCAAGACCTTGCATACTACAGGTGTCAAACTAACAGACCTGTAGTTCCTATTTTTAAGAAAGGTTTAAAAAAAAGTGATCCGGGTAACCATGTTAGCAATTCTCCTCTCATATGGTACAACCCCTGAGTTTACAGATTCATTAAAAATTCTTGCTAACAGGCTTCCAATTTCATCTGCTAGTTCCTTTAATATTCTTGGATGAAGATTATCCGGGGCCCCCGATTTAGTCCCATTAAGCTGTTCAAGTTTGGCTTCTACCTTGGATATGGTAATATCTACCTCCATATCCTCATTCCCATTTGTTGTCCTGCCGTTATCCCTAAGCTCCTCATTAGCCTCGTTAAAGACTGAGGCAAAGTATTTGTTTAGAGATTGGGCCATACCTAGATTATCCTTTACCTCCACTCCATCCTCAGTGTTAAGCAGTCCCATTTCTTCTTTCTTCGTTTTCTTCTTATTTATATGGCTATAGAACCTTTTACTATTGCTTTTAATTCCCATTGCAAGGTCCAACTCTACATGGCTTTTGGCCTTTCTCACTTTATCCCTACATGTTTTGACCTCAGTAAGGTAGCTTTCCTTGCTAATCTCTCCCATCTTCCACTCCTTGTAACTCCTTGTAAAAGCTTTCTGCTTTTTCTTAATCACCTCTCTGAGATGCTTGCTCATCCAGCTAGGTCTACAACTCCTGCCTATGAATTTTTCCCCCTTTCTTGGGATGCAGGCTTCTGATAGTTTCTGCAACTTTGACTTGAAGTAATTCTAGGCCTCCTCTGCCTTTAGATTCACAAGTTTTTCAATCCAATCCATTTCCCTAACTAATTTCCTTAATTTTTTAAAGTTAGCCTTTTTGAAATCAAAAACCCTAGTCACAGATCTATTTTTGTTTATCCTTCCATTTAGTTTGAACTGAATTAGCTCATGATTGCCCAAACCAAGGTTGTCCCCTACAACCATTTCTTCTCTGAGGTCCTCACTGCTCACCAAAACCAAATCTAAAATGGCATCTTCTCTTGTCGGTTCAGCAACTACTTGGTGAAGGAATCCATCAGCTATCGTATCCAGGAAAATCTGAGCCCTATTATTATTACTAGCACTTGTTCTCCAGTCTATATCTGGGAAGTTAAAGTCTCCCATGATCACACAATTCCCATTAGTATTTACTTCTTTAAAAACATTAAAGAGGTCTCTATCCATTCCACATCGGATCCCAGCCATCTATAGCACACCCCAAGCACTATCCCAGGGCACGCTCTAGTAGCTTTCTTCCCCAATGTGATTTTTGCCCAGACAGACTCTGTCTTATCCGTTCCATCAATTCTTATTTTTTTACAGTCTACCTCATTATTGATATACAATGCTACTCCACCACCTTTGCCTTTATTTCTGTCTTTCCTAAACAGCACATACCCTTCAATACCTGTACTCCAGTCATGACTACTATTCCACCATATTTCTGTTATCCCTGTAATACCTGGTTTCACTTCCTGCACCAGGAGCTCCAGCTCCTTCATTTTATTATCTAGGCTCCTCACATTAGTGAACAAACATCTTAATTTTTGCCATTTGGCTTCGCTCACATTCTTTACCCAATTGGGCACGGACATTCTACCGCCAATATTCCCTATTAGAGTGGTATGTACACTGCCCTTCTGCCTTATGTCCATTCTCCTACCCATGGCTGTATCCGTTCTTACTTCGTTTTCTTCCCTCTCAAAGAGAATAACTGGCGTGGAGATTACCTGGGACATCTTCCAACCATCTCCCCCAAATGCCTAGTTTAAAGCTCTCTTAATCAGTTCTGCCAGCCTCCATCCTAGAAGTCTATTTCCTTCCCTACTTAGGTGAAGTCCATCCCGAGAGAACAGTCCTCTGTCCATGAATGCTTCCCAGTGGCCATACTTCCCAAAGCCCTCCTTATAGCACCACTGCCTGAGCCATCTGTTGAGCATCATAATCTTGTCACACCTTTGTTGCCCTTCTCTAGGAACAGGCAGAATCCCATTGAAGATCACCTGAGTCTCGATTTCCTTTAGCATCTTTCCCCAGCCTGGCATAGTCTCCCTTGATTCATTCCAGTGAGAATCTAGCAGTATCATTTGTTCCCAGATGAAGGATAATCAATGGATTCTTTCCCGCTCCCGTTAGGATCCTCTTCAGCCTCAGGTCCACATCTTGTATCTGAGCACCCGGCAGACAGCACACCCTTCTGTTCTCTGGATCAGGTCTTGTTAAAGGCCTGTCTATTCTTCTCAGTAATGAGTCCCCAATCACATAGACCTGCCTTTTCCTGCGATTGTGTGATTCTCCAGTCTATCCCCTGTTCCATCTGGCCGCAAGTCCTCTCGATTCCTGTTGTCCCTTGCAATCCTCTGAAACACAATCGATTTTAGGATCTATCCATATCCTTCCGGGGCTCATATTTGGTGTAATCTCCATTGACTCTTACCCTCTTCCAATAGGACTATCTGCTTTTCTCTTTTTCCTTGCCCTCTCATGTTCAGTGACCACCTTCTGTGCCCCTTCTTTATTTTCCAACTCTGCAAACCTGTTCCTAAGCTCTATTTCTGCTTCACTGCCCCGTCTTTTCCTCTGCCTGGTTCTCCTAGTCACATGCTTCCACTGTCCACTTTCCTCACCCAGCAGTATCCCCTCAGAGTTCTTCAGTCCTGCTTCCGTCTGCAAGTCTGAGCTTTTCCCTTCAGCCTCCTCCTGTCTTTGCTCCATCATCAGAGTCTCCACCTGCATCTCCAATCCTAGGATCTTCTCTTCCATCAGCTCTATCAGGCGGCACTTCATGCAGACGAAATTCTTTACAGGTACCCCCTCCAGGATCATGTACATAGCACAGCTTCTACATCCAGTCATCTTCATTATGTCTTCCACCACTTGGGTCACTACCACTGCTGCCTCTGTGTCTGTCATGGCCTTCCCACCTAAGTCCTGTTAGTCTGGGAAACACAAATCAAACCAAAACACCCACCCACAGCAAAATGAACCCTCAATGAGCACGAAAACACAACCAGAACACCACACACTTCCTTTGCCTGGCTCTTAGTCTTCCCCCCAAACTCCCCTTTCAAACTCCCTTGTTTGCTGGCTCCTGTGCCGCTGCAGCTGTCTGTGCCGCTGCCTGACTGGCTGGCTACCTTTATAGGACCCCCTAGTCAGAGAAGCCCCGTCCCCTAATCAGGGCTCAGCTTCTCTCCCAGCACACTGCCCCTACAAGCCTCTATAAATACCAATACAAATACCTTCTCTTCCAACAGAACTCCCACTCTTAAGTGTGTAGATATACTGTATCTATACACTTAAGAAATTTAGCTTAACATACATTTATTCAGTCTTAATTTATACATTATTCACCGTTTTATTATGTAAAAAACTGTATTTCTCTTTGACTAGATTATTATTTTACTCATGATATGGGTCAAGCTGTATTTGGATAGAAAATGGAATTCAGTTAAAATAAACAAAATTATGTATTAGTTAAATAAAATTACCTTAAATGTGCTAGATTCATATTTTTTTCTTATCACATTTTTTCATTACAATCAGTTGACTTATTAAACAAAGGAAATATTACCTGTAGTAAGTGAACTGAATTGATTGTTTTTGGTCATCATGTCCTTCCAGATTTCAGAACTAGTAGATCTCATCATCACACTTCATCTTTATTTATAGAGTGATAGAGGAAAACAGGCTCTCCTACTTTTTCAACTCCCAATCAGTTTCTTAATTTTCAGTGAGCTACTCATTATATTGAACTAATTGAATAAACTGAAATGAAGAAGAAATTCACTCTACCTTTGCAGAAGAGGGTATTGCTGTCAAAAGCTGGTTTAGCACTTCACCAAACTCTGTTTCCCGGTGCTTAGCCAGTGACTTCCCCCGTTCAGTGGTTTGATTTATTTTAAATCTTTGTCCTGCATACTAATTTTTATTTAAATGATTTTTAAAATTACAGTAAGTTTAGGCCTTAATATCGATGTTGTAACTTCAAATTTAATTTGAAATATATTTTTCTTTTAAAAATGAAACCTATTTCAAATTAAATCTTAAAAATCCAATTAAAATAAATGTTTTTATTTTTATTTTAAAATTGATTTTCTATCTACACTGATTTCCAAGCAGCGGCTGTTACATTTTTAAATAACTGGGATTATAAAATGCTTTAAAGGGAATAGAGTGAGAGGTATTTCCCAGAATCCAATAGATTAGATTTTTATAAAACAGTATTTTGCAGACTATTGGATATGTGTGGCCAGACATGTTAAATACCAGGCCAGTTGTGGAAAATGGGGTGAGTATGTGAGAGAGAGACCACTGCAGCAAAAAGCAGGGATGCTTGGATTAATTTTGTTAATGATAACTGGGCCGTAGAAGCGAGATGGGATTTATTTGCCACTGGAATTTTCTCCCAGAAAGTAGTATGCCTGTGAGCCATTCAGAAGGTGTGGCATCTAAGTGTTGCATAGGTGCCATTCCAGGGCTGGAGCACCCACGGAAAAAATTTAGTGGGTGCTGAGCACCAATCGGCAGCCAGCTCCTCCTCCCCCCCAGGACCTCCTGTCTGCTGGTGGCCCCGCTGATCAACTCCTCCCTCTCCCTCCCACCTACTGCAATCAGCTGTTCTGCTGCATGTAGAAGGCACGGGAAAGGGGTGCACTCGGGGGAGGGGCAGAACTGGGTGGAAGGAGGCAGGGTGGGGATTTGGGAGAAGGAGTGGGCAGGGTTGGGGGGGTGGAGTGGGGATGGGAAGAGGCAGGGCAGGGTGAGGGCTGGGAGGAAGGGAACAGGTGGGGACAGGACCTGGGGTGGAGTAGGGGATTGAGCCCCCCTGGGACCAGTAAGAAGCCGGTGGATATGAAGTGTCATCTTTATTGTGATTTTTGGCATTCTAATCCTCTCTCTTATGCAGTGATTGGTCTGTTGCTGCATCTTGCAGGGCCACAGATAGTTATGAAAATACAACCTCTCTAGTTTGTACAGTTGGGTCGTCTGTTCAAGTGGTTTTTAGATCTGTAATCTCAAAGAATTTGTGTAAGTGAATTGATATTTTCTGTTGCTATCTATTTGTTGTGTCCTGAAATGGCCAGATGTTGAGCATGGGGTATCACACATATGTATTAGTCGGGGGGGGGGGGGCGGAAATGTGGTGCCAATTCCTTTACCTGGACACATTGAAAGGGATTTTTTAGTGTCTTGAAAGGGCTAACTGCTGCATGCACAGAAACGCTTTGTGGGTGGTGGTCCAAAGCTATTTGAGTCAATATTTTATTTGCCCTGATAAGGGCTGTAAACCCTAATACGTCAGGGCATAAGCCAACCACTAAATGATGGGGGTTAGGAAGCAAGTTGTTTTAAGAAGTTTTTTCCATAATTGTCCACTATGAAGCTTCTTGCATCTTGCTCACAAGGCCCTGGTGCTGCCCATTGACAAGCTACTGGATTGGGGACCAGTGGTCCAATCTAGTATGGCAATTCTTATGTTTTCTAAGGTGATTCCTGTACAGTTACCTTGGACACTTCTCAGTTACTCTTAATTTGTGTAATACATACGTTATGTCTTCCTATGAACTGTTTTATGCAGTGTTGTGATAGCTGGGTTGGTTCCAGGTTATTAGAGAGAGAGAAGGTGGGTGAGGCAGTATTGGACCAGCTCTCACCAACAGAAATTGCTCCAATAAACTATTACCTCACCCACCCTGACTAAATTGTTTGTCAGCAAGAAGTTGTCATTGTTTGGTGTAAGACCTAGGATTTGCTTGTGAGGACTGTGGAAAGGTGCACAAATACCACATGATGGGGGCTATATTTATGTACTTAGAATGATTTGAGAGAAAATAAGGGAGAATCTTACAGTCTAGGCTTTACAGTATGTCTGCTTGAGGAACAAGAACTATTTCAGACAATATTTTGTGCTGAAGAAAGAAGTGTATGCTTTGATTTTGGGGATGATGATTTCTCCAGGCATCTGTTAATCCAAGTGGCTTCACTGAGTCGTTGAATCTTTCAGAGGCCTTATCTTGTGAAAGAGTGTGAAATGACTGGCATGTAGTAGAATTTAGTGTACCATTTAAATCTTCTTATGTTTGATGGCATATTGAGTTGTGACACAAATTAGGTATTTCCTTTACAATATTTGAAGACTCTGCATTTGAGGAGTAAATATTTCGTAGTGAGACTTTTCTTTTGATTTCCCCTGATAGTATTCTGCTATCTGAATTGTTCATTTAAGTTATGGGTGATTCAAGGGATGGGGCTTTTGTTAATGATAATTACACTGCCTGCCTTTTAATTATTAGATTTTGAATGCAAAGAGTTGGAAACTTGACGTGTCAAATACCCCTTGGAGTTTTTAATGGTCTTAAGTGATCAAATATCAATTGCCAACAGACACACATCTCCCCCTGTGTATAGACTGAATCTTTACATATATTAAGATGGGTTTGTGAGCGATTAGTCCTTCTTTCACTCTGTTGTCCTTCTAAAGGGGAGCTGAAGATGAGAAAAGAGTAACAGCCAAAGTAAAGCACTTTGTCCTGTCCTTTCTCTTCTGCAGGTCCTTGGCAATACTTGCTTGTAATGGGTAGAGGGAGTATTGAAGAGTTTGGAGTTGTCACTCTTATCCTATTGTTGTAACAGTATCCATGAGCCATGAGACAGTGAGTCGTCTTCCTCTGCCTTAGAAAGAATTCTTTGGAAAGACTTTTCTATTGTAAGTCTCCTTTCAAGACAAATCATCATCAGTTTCTAACACTACCCTATAACAGAGGTTGTTCTTGAGGACTTCTTTTCTTAGCCCTGAGCCCCAACAGCAATTGCGCTTTGGGGCCATCTACCTCCGCATTTTTTGCTTGTTTTGCTACAGTGGTAGGTCTAATGGCTTTGGGTCAGGCTCTCCAAGCTGAAGCAGCAAAAGCAGCATTTTGTGTGTCATTTCAGGTGCCCGCTTCCTTTTAATAACCTTTATCATGAAGAAGCCAAGTTGGCCTAGTGAAATTCTTTACAGAGAGCTTCTAACAAGTAATACTGATTGACTCAGAAAACCTTCTGGCACCCTTTCTGGGGATGTCAATGTACAATACTAAGACACTTGTAAACTAGGGCTGTCAATTAATTGCAGTTAACTCATGTGATTAACTAAAAAAAATTAACTGTGCTTAAAAAAAGTTAATTGTGATTAATCGCACTGTTAAACAGTAATAGAATACCAATTTAAATTTATTAAATATTTTGGATGTTTTTCTACATTTTCAAATATATTGATTTATATTACAACACAGAATACAAAGTGTCCAGTGCTCACTTTATATTTTTATTACAAATATTTGCACTTGAAAAATGATAAACAAAAGAAATAGTATTTTTCAATTCACCTCGTACAAGTACTGTAGTGCAATCTTTATTGCAAAAGTGTAACTTACAAATGTAGATTTTTGTTTTTGTTACACAACTGCACTCAAAAACAAAACAATCTAAAACTTTAGAGCCTACAAGTCCACTCAGTCTTACTTTTTGTTCAGCCAACCACTAAGATAAACAAGTTTGTTTACTTTTACGGGAAATAATGCTGCCTGCCTTTTATTTATAATGTCACCTGAAAGCGAGAATAGGCGTTCGCATGGCACTTTTGTAGCTGGCGTTGCAAGGTATTTATGTGACAGATATGCTAAATATTCATATGCCCCTTCATGCTTCAGCCACAGTTCCGGAGGATATGCTTCCATGCTGATGATGATCATTAAAAAATAAATAGTGCATTAATTAAATTTATCACTGAATTCTTTGGGGGGAAAACTGTATGTCCCCTGCTCTGTTTCACCTGCATTCTGCCATATATTTTATGTTATAGCAGTCTCGGATGATGACCCAGCACATGTTGTTTGATTTATGAACACTGTCACTGCAGATTTGACAGAATGCAAAGAAGGTACCAATGTGAGATGTCTAAAAATAGCTACAGCACTTGACCCAAGGTTTAAGAATCTGAAGTGCCGTCCAAAATCTGAGAGGGACAAGGTGTGGAGCATGCTTTCAGAAGCCTTAAAAGAGCAGCACTCCGATGCAGAAACTTCAGAACCCAAATCACCAAAAAAAAAAAAAAAAAATCAACCTTCTGCTGGTGGCATCTGACTCGGATGATGAAAATGAACATGCGTCAGTCCGCACTGCTTTGGATTGTTATCGAGCAGAACCCGTCATCAGCATAGACGCATGTCCTCTCGAATGGTGATTAAAGCATGAAGGGACATATGTATCTTTAGCACACCTGGCATGTGACACCGGTTACAAGAGTGCCATGCGAACACCTGTTTTCACTTTCAGGTGATGTAAACAAGAAATGGGTACCATTATCTCCTGCAAATGTAAACAAACTTGTTTGTGTGAGCGATTGGGTGAAGTTGGACAAAGTGGACTTGTAAGCTCTAAAGCAGGGATCGGCTACCTTTGGCACACGGTCCTTCAGGGAAATCTGGTGGGCCGAGCCAGTTTGTTTACCTGCAGCATCCACAGTTTCGGCCGTTCGCAGCTCCCACTGGCCGCGGTTCGCCGTAGCAAGCCAATGGAAGCTGTGGGAAGCAGCAGCCAGCACATCCCTTGGCCTGCGCTGCTTCCCACAGCCCCCATTGGCCTGCAGCGTCGAACCGCGCCAGTGGGAGCTGCGATCGGCCGAACCTGCGGATGCTGCAGGTAAACAAACCGTCTTGGCCCGCCAGCAGATTTCCCTGAGGCCACATGCCAAAGGTTGCTGATCCCTTCTCTAAAGTTTTACATTGTGTTATTTTTGAATGCAGTAATTTTTTTGTACATAGTTTGATATTTGTAAGTTCAACTTTCATGATAAAGAGATTGCACTACAGTACTAGTATTAGGTGAATTGAAATATACTATTTCTTTTGTTTTTTAGAGTGCAAATATTTGAATTCAAAAATAAATAGAAAGAGAGCACTGTACACTTTATATTCTGTGTTGTAATTGAAATCAATATATTTGAAAATGTAGAAAACATTCAAAACTATTTAAATAAATGGTATTCTGTTATTGTTTTAACAGTGCGATTAATCGTGACTAATTTTTTTAATCACTTGACAGCCCTATTGTAAACACTATTGGCTTCACGCTTCTTGATTATATACAGCGGGAAGTAGTCCCTTTTTATTACTAAGAGCTAATTTTTATCACACCACCCTGATATAGAAAACATTAAGCCGGGAAGTGTAAGGAAACTCGTTATTAATATAGCAACAGTCTACCTAATCTATCTATCATATTGTGGATGCTACCAGAATACAAATGTTCTATCTGTTGCAAAAAAGTTGGCCTCAGCTCTTTCACTCTTTTAGATACTATGACAAGTAACATCAAACAAGGCAAATGGCTGATTGTGTGTAACCCATGAGTGAATCTGAATATGTGGAAAATCTATAAACGAGTTCAGGATTCCCAGGAAGGAAATTTTAATGTTAGTACAAAATGTATTAAACTGAAACACTGTATAGAACATAGTTGTGAGGTCATCTTTATGGTATGTGTGTGTGTATGATGGTGCTTATGCCATATGTACAGGTTAGACCTGTTAGATAAACTCCACATGTTTACAAAATAATCATGGAATAAATTCCTTTATTTCTGTAATCCTGGAGTGAACTGCATTTATTTTCACCTTTGATTACCTCCTCTGCACTTTGCCCACTAATCCATCTCTGCCAGAATTACATTTTCACACACTTTGAATATCTTGCAAACAGCTGTCATTTAAAAAAAATAATGTTTTGTTCAGGTAAAAGCAGGCCTTGAAAACGACCAATAATCATTCCTGAATCAATGGCAAATTTAAATTACAATCTCTCCCTTCCCAACACACAGTTGTTTCATTTTACTACAGAGACAGAGCTTTCCAAATGAGATATAGGGCAGGTCTACACAACGGGGTGAAGTCAACCTAAGGTACACAACTCCAGCTACGTGAATAATGTAGCTGGTATCGACGTACCTTCGGTCGACTTATTGCGGTGTCTAAACGTGCTGGGTCAACAGGAGAAACTCTCCCGTCGACTTACCTTATGCTTCTCATTCCGGTGGAGTACCGGAGACGATGGGAGAGTGATCGGCGGTCGATTTAGTGGGTCTTCACTAGACCTGCTAAATCAACCCTTCCCCCGTGGTGGATTGATCGCTGCAGCGTGGATCCACTGGTAAGTGGAGACAAGCCCATAGCAGCATCTCTAGGCCTGGGAGCCCATGAGATATTGTACCTCACAACTGCAACATCTTTTATAAATGGAAAAACTATTTTAAATACATTTTAGCAGCACTAATTTATCTTCTTCTACCTCTACATTTGAATTCACAGGGCCAGATTCTAGTCTATGTGTATGTACATTCCTGGTCTTCAGTGGAGTTACTCTTGATTTTATACTGGTATCATGTCAGAATCAGGCCCATTGTATTTAAGACTGAGGGATTAAAAGTAGTAATAACTATTATATAACAGTCTAAAACTTTTTCACAATCGCATTTCTGTAAAATATGTGGCATAAACAAAACACATTTAGCACATTGTGGTAAAAGGATTTTATTGGTGCTTTTTTGCACTGACCTACGTAAGTCATTCATAGTTTCACCAGTCCTGAGTAATGATGGTCATTCCATACATGTGCCGGTAAAACACTTACAATTGCCACATCGTTTTTTATTCTGTATCTAAATCATTGACAACAAGGGAATAGTTACAATTAGCAGTCTATTAAGAATAAAAAGTCTTGATTGTGCACATGAATAAAGAAAGCCCTTGAAGAATCGAGGTCACTTGCCAAATTGTTCCTTTCAAACAAAGATTACATGGACATCATCTCCCACATTACATCCAGGCGCAAAGGCAATCTACACACTGCAACACCAAACTCTCTCTTTAACTAATCATTCTTGACTAAACATGGAAGTACAGCGTGACTGATTGTTCTAGTTTAATACTTACTGTTTTATAAAGGAAATAAAATCTGAACAGCCATCCTCACTAATTTTTCATGTAGTTTTGATTTTGGAATTAGTACAGTATATTTTGAATGGACGTGTAGAAAGTTTGCTTAACACCGTGAGGTAACTTTTACTTCCCTGTTTACCACTCTTCCCCTTTTTTCCTCTCTTCCTCCCCCTCCCCACCCTTGTTTTTGTGTATAGTAATCTAAGTTTTTGAAATGTTTCAGAATGGATGACAATCAGGATTCTCAGCTTGTATAGTGCAGGGAGATTTAAATTCAGTGAAATACTCCACATTTTCCAAAGCATTGGAATTGGAAAACTATTCAGGCTATGATCATATGCTGTGTGAACCACTTTAACTTTATCAGAGTGCTGCAAACTCTGTGTAAGTGCTTTACCTTGAAAGAAATCAGAGGCTGACTTGTTTACTTTTGCGTGGATATAGTGCTGAGTGAGTGACCCAGCAGGATGTGCAAAAATGTAGTGTCTTTTTACTAAAACTGTGAAGTGCTTTAGTAAGCCCAGCATTAGCCCAAAGCCCCGAAACCTTAACTTTTTTTTTTCCGAAACTGTTTTGCCCAAATTAAAGGAACTCACTGCTATGCTATAAAGCAATGTGTATGATACATTTATATTTAAGAACCTCCTGGTACAAATCTAAAATGCTTTTGTATTTTCCACTGAAAAAATATAATATGCATCTATTTTAACATTCATAAAAACCCAAAACTTCAGGTAAACTTAAGATAAATTCTTATAATAGAAAAACCCTTAAAACCTAACCCAAGACATATTAATTTTATTAGTAAAAGTAAGAAACTTCAAATCCTATATCTGTTTGAGAAAGGAACATTTAAAGCTCCAGAAATGTGAGAGCGTTTTCACCAGAAACGCTCTAATTTTTTACTATATTGGTTTTACTATTTGTTTGCTACCAAACAAATAATATTGAACTAACCTTGAGGTTCAGGGGCCCTTTTTCACCAGACAGAGCTTTCTTCAAGACAGAAAAATAAATTTAGTTCCCCACTGCCACCATCAAAGCAGGATTTGTTTTAAAATATCAAGACATTATGTATAATTTTACAAGAAGTCCTCCTTCAGTCTTTATCATTTATTTCACAAAAGATTACTTTTCCACAGATGGTAAATTAAGACAAATATATTTTTATTTTGTTCTTAAGACCAGCGGTGCACCTTTGACAGGGGAGGATACGCCAGTGGTAATTAGCTTCAGATTTTCACGTAAAAAGTTGCGTTGTCGAACTGTGGCTGACCTCATGTAACCACTAGTAGAAACTACTTTTGCTGACGCAGTAGGCGGTGTGGTCTGTGGAGGCAGTCCATTGATCTCATATGTCCATTGCATTGATGCTGTCTGAAAACCAAAGAGGAGAGATCTGATATAAAGCAATCATGGCCTAATAACTTGAAATATGTAATAGCTATTTAACACAATGCTTTTAATTACAGGTTTCAGAGTAGCAGCCATGTTAGTCAGTATCCGTAAAAAGAAAAGGAGGGCTTGTGGCACCTTAGAGACTAACAAATTTATTAGAGCATGAGCTTTCCTGAGCTACAGCATCCGATGAAGTGAGCTGTAGCTCACGAAAGCTCATGCTCTAATAAATTTGTTAGTCTCTAAGGTCCCACAAGTACTCCTTTTCTTTTTCCTTTGAATTAGAAAGCCATTTGTTGTTCTCCATGTAGGGTGCCTGGAAGTCACAAAACCAGAACTGCACCCACAGAGAAAAACCATGATCATGCAAAACTAGGAAGAGCATTTTATTTTATGAGCTAAGGGCAGTGCACTAAAAAAGACACAGAGCCTACCCCTCTAGGTGACCTACACATTTCTTTTTATAGTGAATAACAGTCATGTATGTTGTTCTGAAAGAGTTATTTCACAGCATGATGGGAATGAATGGGTTGCTAGGTTTATTTATACACTAGAATTTAATTGTGGCTCTTGTAATAAATGGTATTCTAAGTTTTGGTGACTTTAGTTGGGTCAAAATAGTTAATACCTTGAGTCCTACTTTTGTAGTTGTGTTATGGAAAGTGGAACTAAGGACTTGCATTGCAAACTCTAGTTTAGGAATCTTTACATGAACTGAAGATGACATTCTTTACCTCCTTTATGGATATTTGTATGTATGGAAGAGTGACCCAGCTGGGCATCATCTAGTTGTGCAGTATATATTTCGGTGTCCAATCAGCAATCATCTCCTGTATTGCTTCTGTGTGTTAAGACAGCATGGTTCTCGCTGTCACCCCATATATGTATGCTCAAACAGCATTGATCATGTAGTCAATTACTTCTTATAGACACTGATCATGTAGTTAGTTAATTCTTATGTGCATGTCAAAGCTTCAGTGCTCTCTTATTTCCTATACCTGTCTGTGATTGTCAAGGCAGAATTATGATTGCAGTCATTTCCTGTATATATATATATATGTGGAGGGGGGGCGTGGGGTGGGCTAGGCAGGATCTTGCAGTCAATTCTTCAATATCTGAGCCTAAAGTGCCTTAATTTTTAGAGGCATTTCCTCTCTCTGAGTCACTTTAGTACTATCCTTCCTGTCATTATGTATATGTGTGTGTGTGTCCATGCAGTAAGTATCTTTCAGTTATTTTCTCTGCAACTAATTGTCAATTCATTGATCTATAGGTTTCTGTCGTCTTTTGCCCTTAAACTCGGGCCTGGATTACTACAAAATGTGCTAATTGTGAGGTCTTCTACTGGGGTTGGAATAGCATGACCAGGCTCTGGCCCAGGCTAAAAGAATGGCCCGGTGCAGATGATAGTCCCCCTTTCTCTCTGCTTTGTGATCTATGGCTGCAGTAACATCTACATAGCTGCTTTGGGGTAAGGGGAAAAAGGGGGAAGAGGGGCAATAACCAGGGATCCTAAGATGTCTCCCTCTCCCCTACACCCCAAAAAAGAAAAAAACAAGATATAGACTCCTCTCCTCTCTCCCACTTCCAGTAACAAGGGTTTTATTACTAAAGGTAATTAGCATTTATATAGTACTTTATGCATTTACTGTGCTGAACAAGCATTAAATGATCCTCACCACCCCATTTAGATGTTATAAATAGGCTTGAAAGGATTAGATTTTTATCTGTAAACGTTGATTTCACCCAACGAACACAAACCAATGAAAAAAAGAAATGTCCATTGATAACGAACAAAAATTACAGAGTGGCAAGGTAAGAAAAATAGTGCTTGAGAACTTACTAGACTTTGATTTAAGGATAACGTGGGGGAGGGAATATCTTTTATGATCTTTTGATTTAAGAATATGTATTTTGTGTATTTAGAGGTGATGCTGACAATTTGTGTGTTAAAGTTTTAACTTTTTTGAATCTGTCTGCTGTCTTTAATTGTCTGACACCTCCCATAATTTCCCACAACTGAACATTCAAATCAATAAAAAAATGCTTAAAACTTGTAATTTCATGGAACTGTGAACATTAAAAATGGGGGGGGTAATCTTTAAAAATAAATATCAATATCCCCCACTGAAAGTATTAAAAAATAAATATAAATAGTCTTATCCCTCTGTTGCAGATGGGCAAACTGAGGATTAGGTAGACTGAATTCCCTAAGGAACTACTCAGTGTCAGAATCTGACTTAGAACTCAAGTGTTACTCCCAATTTTATGCAGATTCCACTATACTATGCTGCCTGTAGGACAGCCTGCTTCATCAGCTGTGTAGCCTAGTCAGTCTTCCTATCATGGGCGTTGTTGGAGGTCTTTGCACAGCTGTATAATGTCTGTGCTCCAGGATTGGGCATGCTTTCTCGCCTTAGATCCAAGTAGGATTCCCCAGCCTCAGTGTTGACCCAAAATATAAATAAAACCCTCAGACCAAACATGGATTATCCAATACATATGTGATCAAACATTCCCAGAGTATGCAATGTTAATTTCTATAATTATTGAATGAATATGGCCTGGATAAAGCACTACAAAATAAACTAAAAGGACTAGTGGGTCTTCTCCATCTCTAATTTCCACTACAAGCGTCGATACATGTGAAGACAATACACATGAAGACGATTAGAGGGATGTGAGAGGTGGGTCACCCAAAAAGATACTTATCTATTTCTAGTTTATCATCAGTCTGATGGCTTGCTGTTCATAACAGATTTCAAACATCAATAATTTTTAGCTCTAGAGTCCGTGCAATAATGCTTCTCCATGACATTAACTGCTATCCTGCCACTGCTAAAGTATATATTAGATGTGACTTGCAATCGTTTGCTTGTGTTCATATCACAGACAACTAGTGTGCACAGGTTCCCGGGCATTCGATTGTATGCTTTTTGGGGCAGGAGCTGTCATTTATAATATGGTTGTACACCTCAACCCGGTTGTGACTTCTAGATGCTACTACAGTATAAAATATTTAATGTTAATGCTCCTTTTTATGAAACTAATCTCCAAAATTAAACAAGAAGGTTAAAATGTGAATGTGTTTTATCTATGCTCAAAAGCATGTCTTTCTCACCAACAGAAGTTGTTCCTCTCCTGCTGAGTCTTTAATATCAGAACACCTTTCCATTTACAGGGAATATTTTTTGAAAACGGTTGACTTTAAAATTAGCACTCTTGACTTTACATGACATGTTAAATTAATTACCTATGCCAAACAGAATTACTCTGCAAAAGCCATGATATTTCTGAGATATACAAACACCAAAATAAAGCATAAGATCTTATTAGATCTTTCATCATGCACGTATAATATTTTTAAAAAATGCTCATTACCATTCCTCTAAAATCTGAATCAAAATCTAATTTCATATTGTGGTGTTATGTATAACAAACTGATTAGTTAATCCTTATCCTAATCTCTATTTAATACTCTACATTGATGGACCTGCCTTCATTTTCTGAGAAGACGAATGCAGTCAAGAGCAGTTGCTGACAGAGCCAGCACCAGGACTTTATGTCCAAAGATAACTGTCATTTTTAAACATAAATTTTCCTCTGTGGTTAGCTAATTGCCTTATTAACTCTGGCAGAAGGTGAAATGGTTTATCTTTCTTCATTATGTCAGATTAACAGTTTAGTTTGAAGAAAGTTTAACCTCAGGATCATACTCATTGTGTGCATGATTCATTGAACACTTCAAGGCCAGAGAAAAGATCGGATAGGCTGGAGCAACTAAAATTTACACTGAGGTATAGGTTTGCTAAGAAATCATTCCTGCTCATAAAACCCATATGTGATGTAATTTTACAATCTGTATTATTCTTATATTGTTTTGGGCAGGGATTTAAATCAAGCTGGCAGGTTCTGTCAGCAATCAGTTTTATTACCCAGCAGGTTTTAAACATAAACTCTATTGCCTTGTGTTTTTTGATATTTGATCACTACATATGCATGTTTATGTTCATTTCTGCTGTATTTGTAATGAAGGACATCATCCATTGTGCTGCCTTTTCACCAGTGCTCTTTACTAATGTGCATTGTTAACGAAATGGCAGTTACTTAGCTATAGTAGACTTGAAGTCAATAAAATACCATTGAATCATGTTCGTTCTGTGTTTCCTCCTCTTATTTAAGATGGGAAGAAATTTATGATCTGAAGAGGGATTTGGGATGGATCTACTGTAATGTACTGAGGCTAAGTATTCTTTAAAGATTGCTGTAGTCCATCATGAATTAAAAAAATTATGATTTAGAATTATGAATTATAAGGTGACCAAACCCAATTCCTTTCTTAATGGACTGTCATGATGTACTGTCCCTTTAGTTGTAGCTAATTTATAATCTGCAACAATGGTAGTTCACCTGGTGTAAAATTCCTGCCATTAGCCAAGGATTGAAGTAAATATTTCGTACTGTGAAATGATGTGCTTAAAAGGGAGGCCCCTTCCTCTGATGCAGAATTTGCTGAAGGGGCAACTGCTGTTACTTCTAAGACTGCAAATTATACAGTGTAACTACCATCATCATTTGTTTAGTACTGTACAGCAAACACACTATTTACTACAGTTTTACTCATTATGAATTTTCTGATCATCATGACCCCTGCAGATTGACCCACGCTGCCAAATTCCGATCCAAATCTGAATGGTTAAACACATTGAAGCTCTGGATCCTTGATCAGACTCGTTTCAGGAGAGAGACTTGAGCGTGGAATGTTTGGGGAGTGAGGTTCAGATAAAGCATTTTTTTTATTAAGTCTCAATTTATCTTACAGCATTCAATGTATTCTTTGTTAGTGAAGGAATATCTGAAATTTGTTAGGTTCTTCAACCAGGAAAATATGTAAAGGCGTTGATATTGTGGTGTGGAAGAGAGACACTGCTTCTTTGACCTTGAAAGGTTTGCTTCATATAATCCTACATCCCTTACTTGCACACATAGTTCCATTGACTCAGGTGTAAAAGTTACTGTGTCAGGTCCGTATTTCCAAACACAGAAACTTGCACCTTCTCTCTTTACTTAGTATTATGATTAACAGACTGTATAGAAAATAGAATACTGACATTGAGAGTCACTAATGGAATTCTTAAGAAAGCACATGGATTAGACTAGGGTATTGTATTATAGATACAAAGGAACGTGTTCCTGAAAATAATAATTGTCTAGTAATGAGAAGGGTATCTTTTTAAAAAGCCTGTGGTCAATGCAATGTTTGTATCGTCTGCTCCATATTATCTTTATTATGTTTGATTACATGGTTTGAAGCATTATAACCTTTTACTGCTTGCCGTTTTCATGGGACACCGTGCATATCAATATGTCAGTTTCGACTACAGCACCACCTGAAGTTTGAAACTATTTACTGGAGTAGCTGAACTATTTTGATTGGCTGCGTGTTTTTCTGTTATCAGACACTCAGCCTTTTGTGGGGGTGGGATGGAGGTTGATAGTGGGAACTCTTTAGGTAGCAATGAGGAGAAAGGTCAGCAGGAAAGAAGGAGTGGAGGAGAGGTGTATCTTATTTTAAAAACACAAGAAAAACAAATTCTAGAACCACCGCACACGAGCCTAATGTCACTTTGCTCATATATTGCCGCCCTTTTCCCCAATTTTTTTCTTTGACTGCTGAAATTGTAAGTTCATCATGGCTGAGAATGTTTCTTGGGTTCTGTGAGGTTCTTACCAGACTTTGGATTTATTAAATAATAGGCCTATAAGTAGACTTATTCCATATTGTAGATCCATACAGCTACTAAGCTATCAAACAGATTTTATGAGCTTTGCAAATTTATGATAAGAGTTGAAAGATGGCATGTTTTTAATCAACGAACACTTGCAGGAGCAACTTATTGTCCTATCAAGAGCAATTTGATGATGTAGCTTTCCTGTACTTCCAGAATTCTTTTTAGCCCTGTTCATAGAGTAGAAAGCAACTGGGCTTAAGTAAACTCTCACCTGAGGGTCCTGTAGTATAATGTCTACTTTGGATGTTCATGCTGTGCTATGATGTGGGTAAAATGCAGTAAGTCAGAATCCAGCAGTAGATTTTTCAAGATCTGTGATAGCACAAGCCACAAATCTGAGAACAGGAATAAGCTCAAACACACTTAGTACCTTGCCGTATGACTCAAATCAGGTGGATTAAAAACTTGATGTTTTTATTTTAATCTTACCAGGACTAAGGGCAAATCAACATTTTCACCCAATATTAACATTACTGAAAAGTAAACTTCAAACGAACTGGATAAGTAGCACCAACAGTTATAGCCTGAAATCAAGGAGGGAAAAGTTCAGTCTAGAAATTTGGAAGAATACTAATTACTTAATGGAAAAGCTCAGCCAGGCAGTTGAAAGTGCTGCAAACATGGCCACACTGCAATTTAAGTATTTCCCCCTTCCCTCAGATCCTGTGAAAAGCATGAGGAAAAGTGACAGTTTTAAACATAGGCAGACAACAGGAATGACAAATTTACAAATCCTATTAATGACTCCAATTTTCTTTTTATAGAAAGTTAACATCTGAACTCCCCACAACAGCACATAACCTGTCCCATTCTGTTTTTTAAATATGAGGGTATATGTGTGAGGTGGGGATGAGAACTTTTGAGGAGGAGATTCATACACACACACAGTGTAATATTTAAAATCTGGTGTTACTATGAAGTGCGAAATTAGATTAATGAAAATGGACTAGATGCTGGCCCTTACTATGACATGGTGCTTACTCTGATACAGGTAGAAATCTCTCGGTGAGGTAGAATTGGCAGAGTGACTCCATTAAAAGACAGAGGAATTACTCTGGATTTACACCATTGCAATGGAGAGCTGACTTTTGTCCTAAAAACAGAATTAATTGTTACAGTAGATATACCATATAATGTCCTTTACTAATGTACAATACTGTATGTGTATGACTTGCAGTTAAAAACCTGTCACAAACTACTAAACTGGTGGAAAATGTCAGTACATGAAAAAAAGTATCTAAGTGTGGGAATGGGTACCTGCGCATACAAACATCCCAGCTGGTATGCACAAAGGGAGGAAGAAAGGTCTTGGGATAAGCCACTGATCAAAATAGACACTGATTTTGTTTTTATACTATTCTAAATTAATATGAAATCTGCTAAATTATGGTAACTGACCAATGTGGAAGGAAAAGCACCTAGGTACTCACAAAAAGAAAAGGAGTACTTGTGGCACCTTAGAGACTAACCAATTTATTTGAGCATGAGCTTTCGTGAGCTACAGCTCACTTCATCGGATGCATACCGTGGAAACTGCAGAAGACATTATATACACACAGAGACCATGAAACAATATCTCACTTTAGATAAGCTATTACCAGCAGGACAGTGGGGTGGGAGGAGGTATTGTTTCATGGTCTCTGTGTGTATATAATGTCTTCTGCAGTTTCCACGGTATGCATCCGATGAAGTGAGCTGTAGCTCACGAAAGCTCATGCTCAAATAAATTGGTTAGTCTCTAAGGTGCCACAAGTACTCCTTTTCTTTTTGCGAATACAGACTAACACGGCTGTTGCTCTGAAACCTGTCACCTAGGTACTGAGAACAATGCATATATATATATATATATATATGTTTTTGAGCAGCTAGCTAACATGAAACTGTGATTTTTCTCTTTCAAAATGCACGTCTGTGCACACAAACTAGGAATTTTTTAAAATCAGTAAAACTGATGTGGAAAATATGGGCTTTTATACAAGTCAATGGGAATACGTGTTAAGGAAAAGTTAGCACATGTGACTCCATTTTGGTTTGGGGCCCACCATTGTTTAAATGCCAGCACATCATACACCAGGAGGAGTGATCCTTAGATACTGAATCCCTGTGAAAATCCTCCTCCTTGTCTCCAACCTGCCTTGACTCCCAGTATCTGGTTTTTGTTAGTCTCTAACTCCCTGTTTCTTGGCCTTGATGTGAGGCCTCCCATCCTGATAATAAAAGTTACTGATGCATGGCTTTAGGACCATGCTGTGTAATTAACCTACTGGTAGAGCACGAGGAATGCACCAAGCAGGGATAGGTGGTAGATAAGACAAGGGTTTGTTTATTGGCTAAGGTTTCCGATGCACGAGGGCAACATGCTTTGCTAAAAAGTATATAACCTTTCTATAATCTGTATTCAGGGTCCCCTCCTGGCTAGCAGGGGGGCACCACGCACGAGCGTAATAAACTTAGTGTCTTTTGGGAACTCTGCAGTTGTGGACTTTGTTTCTGTGCCTCAGCCTAGATTTGAACTGTGCGTGTCCTATCAGGTATAATTCGCAGCACTGGTGTGCGTGTTCTACCAGGTGTAATTCGTAGCATTTGTGTGCGTGTCCTCTCAGGTGTAATTCGTAACATACGTGTGCAAGTAAGGGATGTAGGATTATATGGCGCAAACCTTTCAAAGTCAAAGAAGCAATGTCTCTCTTCCACACCACAATATCAACGCCTTTACATATTTTCCTGGTTGAAGAACCTAACAAATTTCAGACATTCCTTCACTAACAAAGAATAAATCAAATGCTGTAAGATAAATTGAGACTTAAAAAAAAAAATGCTTTGTCTGAACCTCACTCCCCAAACATTCCACACTCAAGTCTCTCTCACTGAAACGAGTCTGATCAAGGATCCAGAGCTTCAATGTGTTTAACCATTCAGATTTAGATCGGAATTTGGCAGCGTGGGCCAATCTGCAGGGGTCATGATGATCATAATGAGTATTCATAATGAGTAAAACTGTAGTAAATAGTGTGTTTGCTGTACAATACTAAACAAATGATGATGGTAGTTACACTGTATAATTAGCCGTCTTAGAAGTAACAGCAGTTGCCCCTTCAGCAAATTCTGCATCAAAGGAAGGGGCCTCCCTTTTAAACACATCATTTCACAGTACGAAATATTAACCAAGGATTGAAGTAAATGGCAGGAATTTTACACCAGGTGAACTACCATTGTTGCAGAGCCCCACCTGGTCACCATGACTTCCACGTTGCATCATCCATTTCCAGCATGGCATGACTAATGGCTTTGATGTGCTATCTTTCACAGGCTAAGCTAGTGATTATGCAGGAATAACAGTACAGAAGCCTGAATTCTTGAGAGCTTGATAACAGTACCTGCAATCTGGTTTACTCTGACATACATTTTATCATCCAAGGTTTATTTCATTTGGCCTCTATTTTAGAATATCTCTGATGTACTCATCCATGAATTCCAAAACAAGCCTTTGGATCTCTAGCTAAGCTTGGCACAGAGCAGGGCTTGGCTGAGAGAGAGGAGAGCAAAAGTAGCTGTATGCCAGCTTTACGCACCTCGTGGCTGCCTTAACTTGTGCTAGGCAGCAACTGCCCTCCAGGGATATGTCTGCACTGCACACTAAGCCCAGGATCTGACTCAGCTTTAAGTCCAAGCCCCCCTTCTGTGCATGCACAAATCAACCTGATTAGTGGCAGCAAGCACCTCAGCACCTGGGTTGAAGGACCATACTAGAGGGGATGGGTCAGAGGCCAAGTTCTGCTGTGAGTTGGGTCCAAGCCCTCTCACTTTACAGTGTGCAAACAGCTCAAGCCGCAGACCTGAATCAGAAGGTCTGAGTAGTACCGTATGGACGCATTCACAAGGCTGTGCGACCTGGGTCCAGCAATTGTAAACCCAGGTGTACAATGCAGTGTGGTCCCTCAAGCACAGGCTTCGAAATACTGATCCCACATGCTTGGGTCCCACAGACACAGGTTTACAGCGCAATGTAGAAATACCTCACAAAGCCATTCTGGCAGCCAAGGACTGCCAGCATACAAGGACGCTCCAGCCATGTTGCCTACATAAGCTATGATTTCCCTACACTGAGGGCATCTGGTTGGTACAATGCTAAGATGGCTTTGCAGCTGCCACAGAGCAGCCACAGTGTGGCCAGAATCTGGCTCTGAACTGTTTAAACCTAACAAATCGAGAACTGTCAAATTCTCCGACATTTCTGCTGATACTCATGGAAAAAACCCAATTCTCTTTGGTAAATTTCCATTAGGGCAGGTCCACCAAGGTTTCTAATAAGAACTATCTTGTTTATAAAAGCTCCTAGATGTATTGAAGATTCACAGTGGAGCAATTATTTAAAATATTCTTTATGGACTATGTCAGTGTATTTCTCATTTCTAGCTGAATTTGATTAAAAAGTTCTCTTTCAGGGCTACTGAAGCAACCATGATTGGTTTCTTCACTGGGCATGTTGTTATCTGTCTTTTTTTCCCTCTTCATTCTTTGATCTACAGAACAGTATAAAAGCCCATATTTTCCACATCAGTTTTACTGATTTTTTAAAAAAATTCCTAGTCGCTCTGAAAGCACTGTTTTAATATATTTTACTCCAAACAGCACTTCAGATTAACAATGTGGAAATGAAAGTTAAAGACTTTTTCAGTGCTTCAGCAAGCAGTTAGTATCTTGCTACAAGTAAATGAAACAAATAACCAGTAATTTTCTTTAGATTTTTTGCATCCTTTAAGACTAAGGACCTGATTTGCACAAAAAGTCAATGAAGTTTCATTATTTCAGTATATTGTTGTTAATACAATGTACATGCTAAACTCTAGTAAAGACAAGCCTGAATCTCTTACACTAATAACTTGCTCTGGATTGAGTTTCTCAGCAGGGCAGCTAAAACAACAAATTTGCGTGTACAAAGCTTGGCTTTAATGTCTTCAGCAAATGAGAAAAGGATGACTATAGGATTTCTCTCTCTCCCCTCCAACCTTCCATTTCATTTTGCAATACAGTTGTAATGGCCACCATAAAATAAAGCATGAGCTTATACTGTCATCTCTGCTGCTTTACAGCCTAATTATCACAGCTCATTGAAGCGCACAAAATATAGCAGTCTTGCTAGTCAACTAGTTATAGAATTTAATAAAAAAAAAGTTAGGGTTAAGAGTCGGACTATACACCCACAAAACCAGGGGAGTTTTACAGTGAAGATGCAGTAATCCTCGACTACAGTAGCATCACAATGGAGGTGATACTGAAAAAGAATGGAAGTAGAAAGCATTTCCTCACTCTTTCTAAAAATAGTCCAAAACCACACCGAAAGTCAATGTATCAGACTAGAAAAAAATCTATGCAAGAGAGGTTTATGTAACTAGATATGACACAAATATTATTTCACTACACTCATAGCTATTTCCCCAAAGGGGGTGGGGGGTGTGTACGTACACACACACACAAACACACACTACGGGTCTGTCAAAACTGCACTTGGGAAGTGCACTGCAGCATATGTAGGCGAACCCAAGCTAGCGTGCTAAAAGTAGTAGTGTAGCCATGGTGGGACCTGAAAGAAACAGTACTGGAGACACTGGGGAGGCTAGCCTGTGTTACCGTTGCAAAACGGCTACTTTTAGCAAGCTAGCTTGATTAAAGCTAGCAGGGGTAGGTCTACACATGCTGCCGTCACACCTCATGACTGCAGAATCGACATACCCCTTGCTGCTTAACCCTGTCCAGAGTACATCTAGGTAGCACAGGTATATACATCTAACGCTGCAATTAGACACTGGTGGCTGGCCTTTTTCCAGCTGGCTTGGACTCATGGGACTGCAGGCTGTTTAACTGCAGTTTAGACTTCTGGGCTGAGGCTGGAGCCTGGGCTCTAGGACTTTGCTTGCAGCCCAAGCCCAGAAGTGTACACTGTAGTTAAACTGTCCTGCAGCCTGAGTCCTGCAAGCCCGAGGCAGCTGGCATGTGCCAGCTTCAGATTTTTAATTGCACTGTAGACATACCCAAAGTGGCAAAACCAGCCACACGTGAACATGAGAGCTGCTGCCTTGAGCTTGTTAGGAATTTTTCAACAAACCTTTTTTTTTTTTTTTAAATGTGAATGTATCAAAACCAAAACTTTCTTTACAGGAAAGTTTCTCAGGTCCTGTGGGTGTCCTTGACTAGCCAATATGCTGTGGTTAGGGCACTCACCAGAGATGCTGGAGGCTCAGCTTCAAGTCTCCTATCTGCCTCATTCAGTCCAGGGACTTGAATCTGGGTAACCTACATCTATTGGGCTAGAGAGTCAGTTTTCTCTCTCTCTCTGTCCCAGTGAATATTTAATTATTTATACACAATGCAACAGCTCCAACCAAGGAGCTTGAGAGAGACACTGACCCCAGAATAGCCAGTAGCCTGGGGGTTAGAGCTGTTTATTAGAGCCAAGGTGAAGAGGATTTACAGGATACCAGAATAACCATAATCCATTAACAACCTCTCTGATTCTGAATGTACCAGATACATCCAGCTAAAATTAATGGCAACTCCGGCAAATATACTTTGTCTATGCTAGCCTTTCATCAATTCGAAGATCATAGTTTATTTTAAATTACTACATGGCCGGGACCATTTTTGTCCAGGGGTGAAGAGTTCAAGGCCAGGTTCACGTATAAAGGAAATAATTTTGGAGAAATGAAGTGGGACAATGTTGAGGCAGTCACTGCTCAAATTCTTGAAATTCTCTGTGTGTATATTGCGGTAAAAAGTTTGATGCTACTTTGTTGAAGTGCAGCTTGATTAATAGTGGAAATAGGGATCACAGAAATATGCTTTATTTTGGAATTATTTTCAATGGCAAAGGAACTTGTCATGTAGATGCTGAACTTCCTCCCGTTGAAGTCAGTGTCAAAGATCTCGCTATTATTAATTAATCCCAGACACAAAAAAAAGTTAACATGGATTTAAGTCTGAAAGTACATATAAAATAAATAAATAAAAATACAAGGATGTTGCAATTATCCCCAAACCAAGTATTATAAATCCAAGAAATTCAGAGTTAAGGGTACACTTGAAAAACATTTTAAGTTTAAAAAAAAAAAAAAAAAGTACCCAGTTCAGGCACGCAAACAACCTTAACGCTGCTCTGTCACAGTACCCTGCAATAAGCGGATGATTGCAATTATGGCATTGGTCCCAAATTAGATTAAACTGTCTTTTAAAAACACCTTTCTTCATATTTTATTTCTCCTCATGGTGTCACGACAGGTCACTATATGGACTGTACATCTGAATGTAGATTTTCATCATGGAATTTCCTTCATTTTAACAAATTATTTAAAACATCAACACTAATTCTAAACAAGAAACCCTACATGGCTCCGCGTGTCCCTGCAGCTCCTAGGTGACAGAGAGGCCAGGGGGCTCCGCACGTTGCTCCTGCCACAAGTGCTGGCTGCGCAGCTCCCATTGGCCGGGAGCTGCAGCCAATGGGACCTGCGGGGGCACGACCTGCACGCACATGCAGTGCGTGGAGCCCTCTGGCTCCTCCACCTAGGAAGAGCTGCAGGCCCATGCCAGTGAGAGCTGGGGAGCCCCCCACCCCAAAGTAAGCACCCCTGCACCCTCAACCCCCTGCCCCGAGCCCTGAGCCCCATCCCACACACCCAAACTGCTGCTGCTGGCCCAGGAACTGCCCGGCTCAGGCAGCCCCGAGCCAGCACCAGCCATTGCAGAAGTCACGGAAAGTCATGGTAACTCCGTGACAGACTCGCAGCCTTAACTTTAACTGTATGGGAAATTTGAGTCTGTGTTAAGATGGTTTGGGACAAAGAAGAGCCTGAGGCAGATGATAAATTTTGTGAAGGACCCAGTTGTTAATTAATTTTAACTTCATGAACTAATTCAGAGATTTACTTGTAAAATCTCAAAAAAAATATTTCTGTACTCAAAAAGTAAGTGCTGTAGGTTTGAGAACAATACATTGATGAAGTGAGCTGTAGCTCACGAAAGCTCATGCTCAAATAAATTGGTTAGTCTCTAAGGTGCCACAAGTACTCCTTTTCTTTTTGCGAATACAGACTAACACGGCTGTTACTCTGAAACCTGTATTTTTCCTATAAATCAAAATGACTGAATTCCATCTTCAGGTGCAAAATGGAATTTAACCTTATCTACAGGGTTGCCACCAGCACCTCCATATTTTAACATCTATATCCTGATGCCTAAAGGCCAAATTAGGCAGGGGTCCATTGTACTAGACGCTGTACAGACAGATCATAAAAGTCAGAGAGCTCATTGATATCAGTGGTGCAAAACTAGGCCCGAAAATGCTTGAGCCTGTAAGCATTAATAGCCCTCAACACACTTGTTGAGCTCACCAAGCTGGGTGGACCTTTAGGTCCTGATCCTGTAACCTGCCCTGTGTGAGCAGACCCCTACACCAGGCTCCAAGGGTTCAAGGGTTACAGTCCACCTGTGTGGATCGTAGTACAAAAGAGTGGGACCTTAATGAGCTATATAAAGATGTTAGAGGGTTTGCTTTGGTAATTTAGAGGTTGTTAAAATTGTCAGTGGATCACTGTGGAATTTTATTTAAAGTAGTTATCACTTTTTACTTCAAAAATATGAGTAAGAGATACATTTCTAACTCTCCTGAATGCGCTTAAAAAAAAAGTAATTAGCCAAAGAATAGTAATAATTAGCCATTCATGCATGCCCTCCACAGTTGGTTACAAAGTAGACTGATCATGTGGAGATCATGTATAAAATCAGGGTTCCAAATAAGGAACTTTTGGAAAGGAGACTGGTGGGTTAGGAAGCTAATATTAAGAGCCAAATTCATCCCTGGTGTAACTCCACTGCAGTGAAAGAAGTTAAACCAAAGATGGATTTGGCCTGGCGCTTTTAAATGCAAAAATGACTAAAAATGTGAGTTAAGCATTGAGTTCTGACATTATATTTGAATTTTCTGACCTCTGTCACTTTGTATCACATAACATTAACATTATTTAAACCTTATTAAATATAAAAGAATCTAGAATTCAGTCAAAATTCTTTTCTCTTTACAAAAGAACAAGAGAGAAATCTCACCACTCTGTTTACGTGAAAGGAATGAGTGAATCAAACCTCTAATCAGGTAAAAGGAAACTAGGATAATGGATTTAGGACCTTTCCTGGATTTCATATTTTTATTCAACATTTTCCAAGTTGTCTCAGAAAGAAAGATCAAATTAAGGTGAACTGTAGTAATTATCTTAGCCAATATATCATACATTTTTTATCCAGCAATTTGCCTCTCAGTTTGTTTTGTTTTAAGCATCTTATTTTCTAGCTATAGAACTGTTTAATTAGTTTGTGATTTAGTAGCCTAGTAGTGCCAGCATTTGGTAAGGAGTTTCAAAACACCATTTCTGGGAAGAGGAGAAACCTTCAGATGCTTGCTCCTATATATGAATACATAAACTTGGGCCCTTTTTATCCCTTGCTCACACACCCTCTATCTATATAATAAAATACCAAGATTGTCACCTCTGTCTGAGTCATTGTGAAGTAATGGAAACAGCGAGAAGCATGGTTGTGAGCTCTTTTTGTTTAGAATATCACCAGGTTCAATCATCCAATTTTCAAGTTCTCAACCATTTTCAGTTTTTTACAATTTACATGTTACACTTGTATGACAGCACATACTTTCACCTAGTTTAAAAATTAACTTGATCATTTGCTTTCTTTCTGATGACTCTTCCTTTTGATGTGCTGTTAGACTGCATGAGCAAAGAAATTTGTCACCTGAGTGAGGTTGGGGTAGATGGATCTAGATCAGAATGGACTTCTAGGAATGTTACTACGAAGACAGCACAAATGCAAAGCAGCTAAAATTGAAACCACTTTATAAAGCTTCCACAAGTTAATTTTCTAGATTTATGTTTGTCATTTCTCTAACAGTGGTAACTATAGGGTTCCCAGGTGCCTGGTTTTTGGCCAGAACGCCCAGTGGAAAAGGGACCCTGGTGGCGCCAGTCAGCACTGTTGACCGGGCCATTAAAAGTCCAGTCGGCAGTGCAGTGGGGTAAGGCAGGCTCTCTGCCTGCCCTGGCTCTGTGCGGCTCCTGCAAGCAGCTGGCATGTCTGGCCCCTAGGCAGAGGGGCGGCCAGAGAGGCTTCGTGCACTGACCCTGCCTTGCACACCAGCTCCATAGCTTACATTGGCCGGGTGAGGCATGTGGGCACGGGCAGTGTGTAGAGCCGCCCGGCCCAGCCTCTGCCTAGGGAGCGCAGGGACATGCTGGCTGCTTCCAGGAGCTGCCTAAGATAAGTGCCGCTCAGAGCCTGCACCCTGAACCTCTTGCTGCACCTCAACCCCCTGCTCCATCCCAGAGTCCCCTGCTGCACCCCTCATCCCTGGCCCCACTCCAGAGCCCGTACCCTCAGCCAGAACCCTCATCCCCTTCCACACCCCATCCCTGAGCCCCCTCCCGCACCCAAATTCCCTTCCAGAGCCTGCTCTCTGCAACCCCTCCTGCACCCCAACCCGCTGCCCCAGCCCGGAGCCCCCTCCTGTACCCCAAACCCCTCAACCGTTGCCTAGAGCCCCCTCGTGAACCACAAACCCCTGGTCCCATCCCAGAGCACACAACCCCAGCCGGAGCCCTCACCTCTCTCCCACGCCCCAGCCCTGAGTCCCCTCCCACACTCTGAACCCCTCATATCTGGCCCCACCCTGGAGCCTGTACCCCCAGCCAGAGCCCTCACCCCCTGCCCCAGCCTAAAGCCCCCTCCCACACTCCAAACCCTTCGGCCCCAGCCTGGAGCCCCCTCCTCACTCCACACCCTTCATCCCTGGCCCCACCCAAAGCCCGACCCCCAGCCAGAGCCCTCATCTCCTTCCGCACCCCAACACCTTGCCCCAGCGCAGTGAAAATGAGGGAGGGAGGGAGGGAGGATGGAATGGGTGGGGGCAGGGCCTTGGAGAAGGGGTGGGGCCAAGGATGTTTGGTTTTCTGCAGTCAGAAATTTGGCGACCCTAGTAGTAACTTTAGTAACAGAGCCAGACTTGTTTTAAAACAACTTCTTCTCAAAGAAACTTCTTTGGTCCATTAATATAATGCAGCAAGCCCACTGTTAACACACACTCTTAGAGGACTCACCTGAATTACTAAAGTTGCTTTATGCTTCTTGCTGTACATACTTGGCTTGAATCCAACAGTTATACGGGTTCCAACAGTGTCAACTGGAAGAAGTTCCCCAGCTTGAGGCAATACAACAAACTCTGGGTCGCTTCCTGGCAGGAAGTATGCAGTGAATGGTTCTGGATACCTAAAGAAGAGTGTAAAGTTATATTGTGCCTCTTACATATGATCATTATGCAATTCTGTTTTAAAAATAGCAGGTATCCTGTTGCAGTAGACATGGAAATATACATGAATGCTACACCATGCAGCTGTGAGTCATGATACTTGATAGCTTATGGGATGCATAATGAATAATAATGGGACTGTTGCCCCTTTAATGAAAAAGGAAACAACTGATATGTAAAGACAGCTCAACCTAGTAATAAGAAAATAACCCATTTTACCAGGTACCAGTAACAATAGTTTACCACGTTGGAGCAAAAGCTGCTTGGCTGACTTATGTAAAACTCCCACTGATTTCAGTTGGAGTTGCGTGAATGGCAAGCAGGATTTCAATCAACCCATTTTATCAAAAGCAATGCCCTATGAAGACCAGAAGATTACCTTGTTTAATAAGTAAAATTTAGTGTGTACACTTGTTATTCTTATAAGAAGCACATGGGATCTTTATAGGGGAGAAGGCAGCACGCCGCATTTATTGAGAATACAACAGTGAGCATATGCTTTTCAATCACACACACACACACCAGTTGATGTTTATAATTACCAGGGCAGAGTCTGGATCAATCTAGTGGCCAGCCAGATTGGTCACAGAGGGAAGCAGGGCTCTGTTGGTCGCGATCTGATGGTCCTGGAGTGTGACAAGATGAACCCAAAGTCCCATGGCCAAGCACCCTGTTCTTGTAGTCTTTTTTCTCTGTTGAAGGTCTATGGATTTTGCTGTGTCAGTTTGTGACCGGTTACTCCTTAATTGGTGTATCTTTTGATGTTAACATTCCAAAACACCTCTGAGAGGGTCATCATGTCCTGGTTTTGATTTAATCAATTGTCTTGTCTTTCAGGGTGCCAGCCTCCACCTCAGGGTCATCAATCTGCCCTTCCTTCATTATGGATGCATGTTGATGGTTCTCTGATGTTGTTAAGTCTCCTCACTCCTTCCTTGATCATCTGGCTATAACAATGGCCTTCACACCTTATCTTTTCCAGATGCATACATTCCTCATTCACACAAACAGTCTTTCACAGAGACCTTTAAGAATACAAACAGCAGTATTTTATATCAAGGGAAATGACGCTGTAAATTAAAGCTTACTACATCTTACAACCAAAACACTTCACATTGGGGCCCAGGCCTTCAACATTCCTCTAGTCTGCTTAACACAGACACGATATAAGATCCTATCTCTTACTAACTAAACCTTAAAACAAAAACTAAAAGGGCCTAATTTGTGATGCATGAGAAACAGAATCTCTCATAGTTCCAGAGGGTCATTCCTTTCTGCTATTCAAAATGGGGTGGCTGGTAGAATGAAATCAAGACATACATTGATACCTTCATTCTTATAGTACAATTATACAATTCTGTTCCTACAAACTGGAGGGTAGGGATCAAGTCTTTCCGTGTTTTCTGTGAAGCAATTACCCACCTGTTCAGATATTGTTAAAGAGGTAAGGGATCCTAAGTGCTTTGAAAGAAGACAGAGAAAAATCGCTCCTTCCTATCTCCCCTTCCCAAATTACTTCCATACTTTTGTACACAAATGTTTTATACATTAAATCCAGCATTTTAAAAACTTTGTTAAATAAACAATGCCTGGATAGAGTGAGTCTTATTCCACTGACACTATGGCGATGGGGCTTTATATGAGATATTTTTTTCTATTACAGCTATTGTTGGATTTGGTGTCTAACAAGTTTCAGGATAGTACAGACACTCTTGTGGAAATCCTGTCTGATTTTCAACAAGGATAATGGTTGGGCAGTACAAAAGATAAGTAATACTTTCCCTCTCTCCAGTTCCAAATTGCAGACTCTCTCTCACATCTCTTTAGGGACATCTCATCATTAACTTGGTGTTAACATAGTAGAAATTTGATTCCTTTTTCCCACCCAAAAATTCTCCTTCCTTCCTTTTTGTTACTGATGACAACTCCACTATCCTCCGTGTCATCTAGGCTCATAACCTGGGGAGTCATCATCTGCTCCTCCTTCTCTTCTTCCATCCTGTTTGTGTCCAAATCTTGCAGTTTCTTCTTCCACAATGCTTAAAAGATCTGACCCTTCCTCTGTCATGACAGCCACAGCTTTCTTCTGTACTTTGATTACTGCTATCTCCTCCTCCTCCAGATATAGGTTTCGATGACAACCTCATCGCCTCCTCCAGTCCATCCCAACTGTGGCTGTAAACATTTTGGTGTCCTTCAGTCTCATAGCATCTTCCACCTTTGCTGGTTCCCTCTTGATGATTGCCTGGTCTGTTCATTCCCTCTGAAGCATCTGTCATTGGCAACTGTTGGAAGACAGGATGCTGAGCTAGATGGACCATTGGTCTGACCCAGTGTGGCTGTTCTCATGTTGTTTTCCATCAGGAAATTTAAATTTGTTGTCCTTGCCTTTAAGGTGCTGCATAAACATTCCCCACCCTACCTGAACTAGCCTTTAAGGTGCTGCATAAACATTCCCCACCCTTACCTGAACTAGTCTCTTATCACACTGGCTGCCCCTGCCCTGTCCATTCTTCCAAATATGCCAGTCTTGATGTCCTATATTCCATTTCTCCCACAACTATCTCTGGGAAAGTGAGAGCATTAAGATGGGATTTAAGTGAAGCGACGGTGGTGTCTGGCAGACCACAAAGGGAATGCATTCTATGCCTAGGGGCAAACGTGAAAAAAATAACATGTGAAGAGAGGGGAGAAAGGGGGATAAAACATAAAATAGCTTTTGGCTTTTTTCTAAATAAAAATTGGCTTACCTATGAATAGCTAAAGAAGGAAGAGGAAACAATTAAACAACTGGAGAATGGGAATATCATTGTCTCCTCTTCCTTCTATCCCCATAGTACAGTACTATAAGTGCCATGATTAAAGAGACTACATCTTAGTTTGTGAAACTGAAGAAACAGTCGATGAACAATTCTTCTTTGAGATGTTGTCAACATCGGTGTACTCGTGGGTTCTCATTCCCAGGAACAACTTTGACTTGCATAACTAGCTTTTAAAAAGAAAATCTCTCATTCATAATTCAGCTACTTAATATTTTATGGTGGATCCTTCCTCTGTGGAAGTGTCCCACATTTGCTGGCATGCTCCATGTCAAGGTTCCTCCCCCACTCTGAACTCTAGGGTACAGATGTGGGGACCTGCATGAAAAACCTCCTAAGCTTATCTTTATCAGTTTAGGTCAAAACTTCCCCAAGGTACAAAATATTCCACCCGTTGTCCTTGGATTGGCCGCTACCACCACCAAACTAATACTGGTTACTGGGGAAGAGCTGTTTGGACGCGTCTTTCCCCCCAAAATACTTCCCAAAACCTTGCACCCCACTTCCTGGACAAGGTTTGGTAAAAAGCCTCACCAATTTGCCTAGGTGACTACAGACCCAGACCCTTGGATCTTAAGAACAATGAACAATCCTCCCAACACTTGCACCCCCCCTTTCCTGGGAAATGTTGGATAAAAAGCCTCACCAATTTGCAAACCCTTGGATCTGAGAACAATGAAAAAGCATTCAAGAAGACTTTTAATAAAAATAGAAGTAAATAGAAGTAAAGAAATCCCCCCTGTAAAATCAGGATGATAGATATCTTACAGGGTAATTAGATTCAGAAAACATAGAGAACCCCTCTAGGCAAAACCTTAAGTTACAAAAAAGATACACAGACAGAAATAGTTATTCTATTCAGCACAATTCTTTTCTCAGCCATTTAAAGAAATCATAATCTAACACATACCTAGCTAGATTACTTACTAAAAGTTCTAAGACTCCATTCCTGGTCTATCCCCGGCAGAAAACCAGCATATAGACAGACACAGACCCTTTGTTTCTCTCCCTCCCCCCAGCTTTTGAAAGTATCTTGTCTCCTCATTGGTCATTTTGGTCAGGTGCCAGCGAGGTTACCTTTAGCTTCTTAACCCTTTACAGGTGAGAGGAGCTTTCCCCTGGCCAGGAGGGATTTCAAAAGGGTTTACCCTTCCCTTTATTTATGACACTCCACGTTAAGGAATCCATGTAGAATTTACGTTGGGCTATATTATGCTGCTGTTGAAGAATAGTTCTCCTTTCATGAGAAAGTTTGTGAATGATTTTCTTGGTAATGAACATAGTATTTTTCTTCTAATAAGTTATAAAGAAGCAAATAGTTGTTGATTTTATAGTACCCAAAACTGTGCCAGGCAACTAACTTAGGACATGAAAAGACACAATCCTTTCCCTCAAAGGCCTACAATATAACTAATAATCAACTTTAACATAGCTACTATGTTAAATATTTTAAGATGGACTTGCCCAGCAGCTCTGTTATTAGTGAAACATGTTACCATAGAAGAGCCCCAGGTTCAGTACCATCCTCCCACTTCCCAGGACAGCAGAGACTAAGGGCTGGTTTACACTACACAGTTAGGTCGACATAAGACAGCTTGTAGATTTCTGTGCAAGGTCAGAGCCTGTTATGAACAAAGAGATGTAAATGTATCTTCCAGCCTTTGAGTTTTATAATTACTGTCACAGGCTACAGTAATCAAGGTTGGATATTAATGACCAAGCCAATGTTAACACCCTTCTTAACAAATACGGAATAGCAACTAGAAAATAAATCCATGGTACCAGCAAGAGTGAGATCCAGTTTTTATTGTGTATTTTCACCTTTTGGTTTACTCCTTAGATTATTCTGTAAGTAGCAGTTTATGCTAATTTGTATTCAAATCATTCTTGATGTTGGATATTGCTAAACCTAGATGTTTTAATGAATTCTAGAAATCTATGTTCTAGATACAAAGAAACAAAAGATCCTTCTGCAATGTCTATAAAAATCTTTTTTAGGCCCACCATATCTGTTTTACAGCCCTGAATGTATAACATAGTCTTCATTATATTATGGCCTTTGCAAAATATCAATGAAATTTACACTAGTCTTCCTTAAACCTGTCAGTAAGGTAACACTTGCTCACTTCAGTTTAGGAGACGCATTCCATATTGATTGCTGCCCTTTGGTTTACAGCAGGTTTCTCCTCATAATTTACAGGGGCTGAAAGCTGTGTTTGAAACCCAAGTCTTCAGGGAAAGTCATAGGAGTTATGCTCCAAATATTCTTTTTTTTCTAGTAAGAGAAGAGTAACCTACGTTACTTATTTAAAGACATTTAACTCCACGGAAAAATAGTGCTTGCAATTTGTGAATGCTACGGTGTAGTTTCAACAATTGTTGAATTATTGCAAGTAAAGCTCATAATGACATTGTGGCTGATGGGTACTCTGAACAGAGGTCTAATAGACTACCAAATTCACATTTCTAAGAAGCCTTATTAGCTATTATAAAATTCTACAAAGCTAAGTTTTATTTGAAAAGCACAAGTTAGATGATAGGCACTTTTCAACAAAATGATGACATTAGAGAATAATAACGTCTCCATCATTTATCATCGATTACATTTTGTACCTGTCTGAAAGCAACTTAGGTTTAATCAATCACTCTATAGCATGTGCCTTAGACACCAAAAGAGATTTTCACTTCACTGATGACCCTGCACCCTTGGAAATATAGAATCTTTAAAACTCTAAAAGCAGAGTGACAAAAGACTGGTTACATGGTGAAGTACCTGAGTCAGGGGAGGAAAGGACTTTGGTGCCTCCATGTTATGAAAATAGAAACAGATCTGCGATTTTTCACACCTTCTTTGCTAAAGTAAGATTTCCTTTTTATTTTTCTTTGTAAGGATAGCTAGATATACAAACTGGTGAGTTACTTCCCCCTATTCCAACTCCTTTACGAACTGACATTTTAAATATGCTAAACACCACATTACTAAAAAATATATGATTATAAACTTTTTTTGTAAAAGCAGCAAAGAGTCCTGTGGCACCTTATAGAGTAATAGACGTATTGGAACATGAGATTTAGTGGGTGAATACCCACTTCGTCGAATGCATGTGGATGTCACATGCATCCAACGAAGTGGGTATTCACCACGAAAGCTCATGCTCCAGTACGTCTGTTAGTCTATAAGGTGCCGCAGGACTCTTTGCTGCTTTTACAGATCCAGACTAACACAGCTTGAAGCTTGAAACTTTTTTTGGTGACCCTGCTTTTAATGTTCCAGTATCAATATTTACACTGTGTCAACTACAGCCTCAAGAAAAATTAAGAGCTCAGTCACTATTTGTCCTTTATAACTACACTACATGAGAGATACCAAGTTAAAATATTCTAATTACATCTCTGGATTGTTGGGAAAATTTCATAGAATTGTCATGAGGGGGAAAGGAGTCCAGGAGAGCTGGCTGTATTTTAAAGAATCCTGCACTTAGAACGGAAGAATCCTATGCACCGCTACAGACTAGGGACCAAATGGCTCGGCAGCAGTTCTGCAGAAAAGGACCTAGGGGTTACAGTGGACGAGAAGCTGATATGAGTCAACAGTGTGCCCTTGTTGCCAAGAAGACTAATGGCATTTTGGACTGTATAAATAGGGGCATTGCCAGCAGATCGAGGGGCGTGATCGTTCCCCTCTATTCAACATTGGTGAGACCTCATCTGGAGTACTGTGTTCAGTTTTGGGCCCCACACTACAAGAAGGATGTGAAAAAATTGGAAAGCATCCAGCAGAAGGCAACAAATGATTAGGGGACAGGAACACATGACTTATGAGGAGAAGCTGAGGCAACTGGGATTGTTCAGTCGGCAGAAGAGAAGAATGAGGGGGTATTTGATAGCTGCTTTGAACTACCTGAAAGGGGGTTCCAAAGAGGATGGATCTAGACTGTTCTCAGTGGTAGCAGATGTCAGAACGAGGAGTAATGGTCTCAAGTTGCAGTGGGGGAGGTTTAGGTTGGATATTAGGAAAAACTTTTTCACTAGGAGGGTGGTGAAGCACTGGAATGTGTTCCCTTGGGAGGTGGTGGAATCTCCTTCCTTAGCCGTTTTTAAGGTCAGGCTTGAGAAAGCCCTGGCTGGGATGATTTAGTTGGGGATTGGTCCTGCTTTGAGCAGGGAGTTTGACTAGATGACCTCCTGAGGTCCCATCCAGCCCTGATATTCTATGATTAGATTGAATGACATCAAAATCCAGAACTCATTTTTGTGTTTATATATATACACAGAGAGAGAGAGAGAACACTTAATAAATGAATTTGCTTGCAGCATACATAATTAAATAATTCTGGGATGCTGCTAATTTACTAAAATACAGCAGTAGAGTCAGAATTATTTTTTCAAAGGTGGCAATGTAAAACAGGCTTCATTTTTTCCTTCAGAGGTGTGAAAAGCATTGACAAATGTATAGTTTTTAAAATTAGAAACAAATTACAGACACAAACATAAAGACAAAATGTCCTGTGTGCCATTCTTTAGGCAGAATTGAAATTAACCTTTGTGACCAAGAAACTCCTTTATAACAAATTAACGCTGCATAACAGGGGTGGGTGGGTGAACTGATAGGTAAAGTAAGAAGCAGCTTGAACCTATAATCATGCAAAGCTCTAAGAATTAGATTCATATAGCTAACTCTGCCACATCCAGTCCTGTCCTACTTTCCTGCTCATTAAGGAATCCTTTCCCAGGAGAGCTCGTAGAACATTTTTTTGCTGAAATGATATTCTGTCAAAAAATGCTCTTTTTATAAAACCAAGATTTTCTCTGAGAAAATTTCAGTATTGCTGAAAAATTTGGATTTTCCATCAGGAAAACTGGAATGATGGTTCCTGGGCTGCTTGAAAGTGACAGAAGCTTTCCTGAAGTGCTGCTGAAGCAGAAAGCCCTGGCGCTCTGCCTCCCTACCTCTCCTGAAGCTCCAGGAGTCACTGAGGCGAAGTGTAATGCCATTTGGACTGCTCTGAGGCCAGGGACAGCAGGGCAAAGCCCACAATGTCAGGAGTTCTGGTTTCCTTGCTGTGGAACCAGGGTCTGTTGTTCCAGGGCAGCCCTACTATGTGCACTGCCCCTGGGTGGGATCCCAGGGTTTCCAGACTCCCAGGTCAGCTGGCTCCTCGGGCTGCCCACTCAGCAGTCATGAAATTTTGAAAAAAAATCATCATGTTGTGATTCAAAACAAAATGAACCAGAAATCTGACATTTCAGCCAGCTCTATCTCCCAGTTTTACCCTAAATTCAACTCTACCTCTTTTCCACAGTTGGAAAATCACTTACACACTTCAATTCTAACTGAACATATTATACCCACTTATCTTTGGGGGATATTGCGTGGGATTTTCATCTTTTAAGAAATGTGTATATTTGAGCCCAAACAAGTTGAACAGATCCACTTAAATTCTGAATTTATTGCCTTGTGGTTGCCAGATTTATCCTCCCTTCCTCATACTGAGTAGTGTCTTACTCCATCAGAAGCCCTATTTTCTTTGACGTACAATGTGATTCCCTTACTCATGATGAGTAGTATTTTACTACATGAGTAATTCCACTGAACACTGTGGTACTACTTATGTAGTAAGGTACTAGTCAATGTTAGTAAGGGTGGCAAAATCTGGTCCTAAGAGAAGCTTTTTGATTTTAAAAAGATACTAAAAATGTTTACTTCATGGGCTGGGGCTAGCAAATCCTAATCCAGGCAAAACTCTAATTAAGTCACTGGGTGATTTCCTCTGTTAAGGTCTGAAAGATTTTCAAACAAAATTTTTAATTCCTTTTCTTATATTTTATGTTTTTTAAACCTAAGTCATTTGAGTTATACAAGCATTAAATTACATCTGTAGCATATAAGTTTCTTGAGTGTTTTTTAATTTTATATTGAATAAGAAACTTGCTATATTCTAAATTTTAGTTGGACACTTTTTTTTTAATTCCTAAATTATAAACTCCTCTTTTTCTTTTGTGGGTAGGTATTTGGAAAAATCCCCCAAAGCTGGAGGTTTGCAAAACAATTTCTGACATAGCTTGCAGTACAGTACTGGGAACATTCACTGAACATGGGGGTGTGGAGGTGGGTATCCTTTTCCATTTTAAACACGATTATAGTTTCTCTGACAGGGAAAGAGTCTGTATTGCATCATGGCACCTTCATTTATATAACTGTAATGATTCAGACTTTATTATACCTTTTTCAAGAACATTAGGTCTCTTCACTACTATCATACACCTACCAGCAGATTATAACATTGCCAGAGCAATTGCTTCACTTTTGTTCCCAAAACAACCTATTCTCCTGCAGCTGATAACTTGAGCTTTGTGATAGAAGGCTTTTGCAGTGTCTTGAGGAATCACCACCACTGACAGCCATCTAAAAGCTGGAACAACTGTCCATCTCAGATGTACTGCTCTTGGAAATAAGCTCTTTAAAAAAAATCAATAAGGGCCAAGGACATCTTTTTCTGTTGGGGATCTTACAATGACAAATTTGTTATATATGTTAACTATGGGCTTATCTGCCAGTGTACTGAGTACACTTACTAGAGATGCAATAAAAAAGCAAATTAAAAAGGGAAAAAAGCAACCTCGAAAACATTCACATATTGATTTAAATGGTAAGCCTCATACTTTTGCTTCAAGCTCATTTTTTCCCAGTAGTTTTAAATTATTCATAGGGGAGCCATATAGTTGAACATCACCTTCTTGCTGTATTAGGGACTAATATGTGTTTTAATACTATACTGTTATACAATTGTAATAAACACACAGAAATTAATTACTTTAAAATCAGATGACTACTGATAATTTTCTGCAGGAGTAATAAGGAGACATTACTATATGTGTACCATTATGAAAAATGTTGCTGTAGATGAGAAAAATCATTGTCAAAGTTCATTTCCTTTATCAGATTAAAAAGTATATTAGAATTGGGCTATTGACTGTTTACATAACGAAACCAAAAGGAATGCAAACAGTGCAAATTGAGGGAAATAATACAGCTTTTTAAAACAGCTGCATCTTAGTAAAGATATTTGCTCACAGTTCATCTTTATTCTGTAAATGCCTTAGTGGTGTATCGTGCAAATTTTACCCCTATACGTTCTAATGCACATAAGCATTTTAGGGCCAAACCCTAGAGAAATCCTAACTCATGGAACAAGCCCACACATGATTATCTTTCAGAGTCAGCAACCTACCCCAGGGTTGTAGAATGCCTCAACTTCCACTATCACACCTTCAGGACAGCAATTGTGTACTGCATCACTTGCATACAGGGGCACTGGAGGTAATGGATGGTGACTGATGTCACAAGATTCACCCCTTTCACTCTGCTCCTCTTGCCCAAACCCATCCTGTTTGATGTATTTCTCTTCTGAGCATGAATCCCATCCTCAAAACCTGGATATATGCTTTATCTTTGAGAGCATTACCTTGTCTGACTTGTAAGCCGAAAGCCAATCACTGATTCTTTGTTTAAGCCAGCTGCTTCAATATTGATGACATCGTCTACTTCTGGCTCAGTGGCAAGTAACAGTATTGGAAACTTCCAGACACCACCTGTAGTGCACCGTATCACCAATGTTGCTGAATTCCTTCAAAATTAAGTTAAAAATATCATTACAAGGAAGGCATAATGAAATATAAGGTCAATAAATCAATGTCCAAAGTGCAAAGTAAGCCTGTGTTTCTGCAAAATTGCAGTGTATCATAATGAAAATTCAGTTGGCTCTAAATTGGAATGTAAATTTTTTATGCTGTATACCATATTATCAGTCTTACTTTGGAATGGAATGTCAGCTAAACAGCCCATCTTGTTTGCTGTATGTTAGTTTTACGAGGAAATGACCTAATGCAGAGGCAAAACCATTGGTGCGGCTGTGAGGCGTGATTCCTTTACTTACATGGTGTGACTCCATATATTGCAATGGAGTTACCGCAGATTTACACTCGTGTGACAAGAATATGGGCCCCAATCCACAGAGGGACTTTAAATGCAGAGTCACAACACTGAGTGTCACAATGCTTAACTTTTGGGTGCCTAGCCAGCCAGTGGAATTCACAAATCCTTGAGCTAGGCACCTAGGCTCCCTACAGTGGCTAGCTACAACAATGAAAATGGTTCAGTCCCATCATGGCCTACGAGATTATGGGTACCCAACCAGCTGGAGCACGGCATTTC
Organism: Eretmochelys imbricata; assembly: GCF_965152235.1. Lineage (NCBI taxonomy): Eukaryota > Metazoa > Chordata > Testudines > Cheloniidae > Eretmochelys > Eretmochelys imbricata. The sequence goes on from NC_135572.1 coordinate 151,774,295, forward strand.
ACTTGGAGCACAGGGTCACAATGGCATTCACTCACATTTGGCCTTTGTGCCCCTCCGTCAGATGGAAGGGTAACTGGGGTAAATTTGAGTGAGTGACATTGCAAGTTGGCACACGAGGTTGCAGCATGACTCAGGTTTGGCCTGGCCACCCTGCCTTCGTGATAGGCACCAGGTTGCAACGCCACTCATTGCTCTAATTTGGTCTGTGCCGTGTGAATGTGGGAAAATGTGATAGGAGCAAATGGAGCTGCTGGACGGCTGGGATCAAGAGGAAGCACCCTAATCCAGGAGCAGAACACTGAGCTGGGGGATAGGGGTGTTGATAAGTGGCCAGAAAGGTCCTGGGTCAGGGAGTGAGGGACTGGGTGTGAGTTGTTGGTGGGCTATGGGGTGAGCAGGGAATGTTGAGGGCTATGGACTCTGAGGGGTTGGGGCAAGTGGGGCATGTTGAGGAGTGGAGGGGTGAGTTGTGGGGACTGTGGATGGAATAGGGTATGTTAGCAAGTGTTGGGGTCAGGATTCCGGGGTGAGCGGGTACTGCAGAGTACTGCACCCTACACTAGGTATGGCCACCAAGGAACGGGTAGATACGAATGGTTTCTTGGATTTCCCTTTGTCACAGGGCTCCAGATTCACCCCAATTAAAACAAATTAGGGCTGTCAATTAATCACAGTTAACTAACGCGATTAACTCAAAATTTTTTTAAAAATTAATTGTGATTAATAGCAGTTTTAATCACATGGTTAAACAATAAAAGAATACCAATTAAAATTTATTAAACATTTTTGGATGTTTTTCTACATTTTCATATATATTGATTTCAGTTACAACACAGAATACAAAGTGCACAGTGTCTCTTTCAGGTGACACTGTAAACAAGAAGCATGCAGCATTATCTCTCCTAAATGTAAACAAACTTGTTTGTCTGAATGATTGGCTGAACAAGAAGTACGACTGAGTGGACATATAGGCGCTAAAGCTTTACGTTATTTTATTTTTGAATGCAGTTATTTTTTATACATAATTCTACATTTGTAAGTTCAACTTTCACGATAAAGAGATTGCACTACAGTACTTGTATTAGGTGAATTGAAATACTATTTCTTTTGTTTTTTACAGTGTAAATACTTGTAATCAAAAATAAATATAAAGTGAGCACTGTGCACTGTATTGTAATTGAAATCAATATATATGAAAATGTAGAAATATTCAAAAATATCCAAAAATATTTAAATAAATGGTATTCTATAATTAACAGTGTGATTAATTGTGATTAATTTTTTTAGTCACTTGACAGTCCTAAAACAAATGTTAAAAAATAATACACAAACACATAGGGACACTTTTCCAAGAGAGGTGGTCTCTCCTGGCTCCTCTGGATGCCATGAGACTTGGATTTTGATATTGGTGTAAGTTCTTAGTTGATGTTGCTGATTGCCAATGCTCCACTCTACTTAGTACAATGATACACACAAAACCAGAGTAACAACTTCACAGAACCTTCCGAAACCACATCTAAGATGAACCACTGGCAGCTTTAATATCAAAGCATCACAATGGAAAAGGGCAAGTATACCCCAAATATTTGTTGTTAGAGGAAAAACAGAGAGAGGCAGAGCAGAGAGAGACATATGGGCAAGAGTGGAAAGAAAAAGGAATATATTGCACCCACTACTGCCAGTAAGTCTCATAGCAGATATGGATTCTTTAGAGGTTCAGGAACAAAGACTTACCTCATTGGTTTGTTAGGTGCAAATACTATATTGAAGGTCAGTGTTATAATCCCAGACTCTGCATCCCGATCTTTTTTTATCAGATTTATAGCAACTGAAGTCTCTAGCTGAGATTTAACTTTATTAGATTCATATTGAATTTCATACAGAAATTCATCTGTTGTAGAAAAACCTAAATGAAACAAGCACAGAAAATCAATTTGTGAATGTTCTAAATGCAAGCATTCTTTTTAACAGGATTATAATTGTAAAGATGTGTTTTGGTACTGGGTATGACATATACCAATTAAGAAACAGGTAGGTATGTAAAAGTGGAGACATCTGCCTTCTGGCTGAACAGGGAATTTCACTACTTTCCTTTGGTGGGTTGGAGAATCTCTGACAAAAAGAGAGCGGAAAAAAAGGGAAAATCACTCAGGAGAAGCTTAATGCTTATACTTCTGCTCTGATGATCAATATGCTGGTTACCGCTTTCACAGACAAGAGGGGTATTTCTAATTCATGAGACAAAAGTAAGTTAGAAGAGCATGATGCTGTTTGCTGCTAATGCCACTAGGGTATTATCCAAAACTCCCTCATTTGGAACATCATTGTTAGTGCTGGCTGCCAACCAGAGAAACAGTTGCTGTACTGAAAAAGCAAAGATGTCACTCGCAGCCTGTTTTCTCTCAACCACTGTAGAATCTATTAAAAGAGCCATGAAGCAATGTTGTAAGATTAAACATCCTGAAGCAAGTATTAGAGCCGGTAAAAACAGCAGCCTGTCTTTGTGAGAATTCACTGCGTACCCTGGGCTCTATTGAGTGGGAAAATAATTGAATAATGGGGAAGTATGTTGCTGATCCACTTAAATTAGAAGTATTAAGGGCCATGTTTCTGGGCTATCCTAGTAATAAAGATGTGAATTATATTGGGAGTGGATTTTTATTTGGCTTTCAGATCCTAAATGAAGGAAAGAGACGTGTAAGCAAAGAAAAATTCAGGAGGAAGTAGCAGCCAAAAAAGGCACCTGGTCTCTCCAGGAGTTCACCAATGCTGGACCTGTGGCTTTTGCCTCTGGCTTTGATTCTGAAAAAAACAAAGAGCGAGTACAGAGAGTAGTACACCATGTGCCTTACTCCTGCTGCTCCTCTATTAATAACAAAATTGATCTTAATCTATGTTCAGTTTGATATTCCTCACTTGATACAGCAGTAGCCATGATAAAGAGATGTGGCCAAGGCGCACAGTTAGAAAAGTGTGACATTAAGTCTGCATTTCATAGAATCATAGAATCATAGAATATCAGGGTTGGAAGGGACCTCAGGAGGTCATCTAGTCCAACCCCCTGCTCAAAAGCAGGACCCATACCCAATTAAATCATCCCAGCCAGGGCTTTGTCAAGCCTGACCTTAAAAACTTCTAAGGAAGGAGATTCCACCACCTCCCTAGGCAACGCATTCCAGTGTTTCACCACCCTCCTAGTGAAAAAGTTTTTCCTAATATCCAACCTAAACCTGCCCCACTGCAACTTGAGACCATTACTCCTTGTCCTGTCCTCTTTCACCACTGAGAATAGTCTAGAACCATCCTCTCTGGAACTACCTCTCAGGTAGTTGAAAGCAGCTATCAAATCCCCCCTCATTCTTCTCTTCTGCAGACTAAACAATCCCAGTTCCCTCAGCCTCTCCTCATAAGTCATGTGTTCCAGACCCCTAATCATTTTTGTTGCCCTTCGCTGGACTCTCTCCAATTTATCCACATCCTTCTTGTAGTGTGGGGCCCAAAACTGGACACAGTACTCCAGATGAGGCCTCACCAATGTCGAATAGAGGGGGACGATCACGTCCCTCGATCTGCTCGCTATGCCCCTACTTATACATCCCAAAATGCCATTGGCCTTCTTGGCAACAAGGGCACACTGCTGGCTCATATCCAGCTTCTCGTCCACTGTCACCCCTAGGTCCTTTTCCGCAGAACTGCTGCCTAGCCATTCGGTCCCTAGTCTGTAGCTGTGCATTGGGTTCTTCCGTCCTAAGTGCAGGACCCTGCACTTATCCTTATTGAACCTCATCAGATTTCTTTTGGCCCAATCCTCCAATTTTTCTAGGTCCCTGTATCCTATCCCTGCCCTCCAGCATATCTACCACTTCTCCCAGTTTAGTATCATCTGCAAATTTGCTGAAAGTGCAATCCACACCATCCTCCAGATCATTTATGAAGATATTGAACAAAACCGGCCCCAGGACCGACCCCTGAGACACTCCACTTGACACCGGCTGCCAACGAGACATGGAGCCATTGATCACTACCCGTTGAGCCCGACAATCTAGCCAACTTTCTACCCACCTTATAGTGCATTCATCCGGCCCATACTTCCTTAACTTGCTGACAAGAATACTGTGGGAGACCGTGTCAATAGCTTTGCTAAAGTCAAGATACAATACATCCACTGCTTTCCCCTCATCCACAGAACCAGTAATCTCATCATAGAAGGTGATTAGATTAGTCAGGCATGACCTTCCCTTGGTGAATCCATGCTGACTATTCCTGATTACTTTCCTCTCATGTAAGTGCTTCAGGATTGATTCTTTGAGGACCTGCTCCATGATTTTTCCGGGGACTGAAGTGAGGCTTACTGGCCTGTAGTTCCCAGGATCCTCCTTCTTCTCTTTTTTAAAGATTGGCACTACATTAGCCTTTTTCCAGTCATCCGGGACTTCCCCCGTTCGCCACGAGTTTTCAAAGATAATGGCCAATGGCTCTGCAATCACAGCCGCCAGTTCCTTTAGCACTCTCGGATGCAACTCATCTGGCCCCGTGGACTTGTGCACATCCAGTTTTTCTAAATAGTCCCTAACCACCTCTTTCTCCACAGAGGGCTGGCCATCTATTCCCCATGTTGTGATGCCCAGCACAGCAGTCTGGGAGCTGACCTTGTTCGTGAAGACAGAGGCAAAAAAAGCATTGAGTACATTAGCTTTTTCCACATCCTCCGTCACTAGGTTGCCTCCCTCATTCATTAAGGGGCCCACACTTTCCTTGGCTTTCTTCTTGTTGCCAACATACCTGAAGAAACCCTTCTTGTTACTCTTGACATCTCTCGCTAGCTGCAGCTCCAGGTGCGATTTGGCCCTCCTAATTTCATTCCTACATGCCCGAGCAATATTTTTATACTCTTCCCTGGTCATATGTTCAAACTTCCACTTCTTGTAAGCTTCTTTTTTATGCTTAAGATCTGCTAGGATTTCACCATTAAGCCAAGCTGGTTGCCTGCCATACTTACTATTCTTTCGACACATCGGGATGGTTTGTCCCTGTAACCTCAACAGGGATTCCCTGAAATACAGCCAGCTCTGCTGGACTCCTTTCCCCTTCATGTTAGTCCCCCAGGGGATCCTACCCATCCGTTCCCTGAGGGAGTCGAAGTCCGCTTTCCTGAAGTCCAGGGTCCATATCCTGCTGCTTACCTTTCTTCCCTGTGTCAGGATCCTGAACTCAGCCAACTCATGGTCACTGCCTCCCAGATTCCCATCCACTTTTGCTTCCCCTACTAATTCTTCCCGGTTTGTGAGCAGCAGGTCAAGAAAAGCTCCCCCCAGTTGGCTCCTCTAGCACTTGCACCAGGAAATTGTCCCCTACGCTTTCCAAAAACTTCCTGGATTGTCTATGCACCGCTGTACTGCTCTCCCAGCAGATATCAGGAAAATTAAAGTCACCCATGAGAACCAGGGCATGCGATCTAGTAGCTTCCGCGAGCTGCCGGAAGAAAGCCTCATCCACCTCATCCCCCTGGTCCGGTGGTCTATAGCAGACTCCCACCACTACATCACTCCTGTTGCTCACACTTCTAAACTTAATCCAGAGACACTCAGGTTTTTCTGCAGTATCGTACGGGAGCTCTGAGCAGTCATACTGCTCCCTTACATACAGTGCTACTCCCCCACCTTTTCTGCCCTGCCTGTCCTTCCTGAACGGTTTATAACCATCCATGACAGTACTCCAGTCATGTGAGTTATCCCACCAAGTCTCTGTTATTCCAATCACGTCATAATTCCTTGACGTCACCAGGACCTCCAGTTCTCCCTGCTTGTTTCCAAGGCTTTGTGCATTCGTATATAAGCACTTGAGATAACCTGCTGATCGCCCCTCATTCCCAGTATGAGGCAGGAGCCCTCCCCTCACAGACATTCCTGCCTGTGCTTCCTCCCGGTATCCCGCTTTCCCACTTACCTCAGGGCTTTGGTCTCCTTCCCCCGGTGAACCTAGTTTAAAGCCCTCCTCACTAGGTTAGCCAGCCTGCTCGCAAAGATGCTCTTCCCTCTCTTCGTAAGGTGCAGCCCGTCTCTGCCCAGCACTCCTCCTTCATGGAACACCATCCCATGGTCAAAGAATCCAAAGCCTTCTCTCCGACACCACCTGCGTAGCCATTCGTTGACTTCCACTATTCGACGGTCCCTACCCAGGCCTTTTCCTTCCACGGGGAGGATGGACGAGAACACCACCTGTGCCTCAAACTCCTTTATCCTTCTTCCCAGAGCCACGTAGTCCGCAGTGATCCACTCAAGGTCATTCTTGGCAGTATCATTGGTGCCCACGTGGAGAAGCAGGAAGGGGTAGCGATCCGAGGGCTTGATGAGTCTCGGCAGTCTCTCCGTCACATCGCGAATCTTAGCCCCCGGCAAGCAGCAGACTTCTCGGTTTTCCCGGTCAGGGCGGCAGATAGATGACTCAGTCCCCCGGAGTAGAGAGTCCCCGACCACCACCACCCGCCTCCTTCTCTTGGGAGTGGGGGTCGTGGAACCCCCCATCTCAGGACAGCGCATCTCATGCCTTCCAACCAGCGGAGTCTCCTTCTGCTTTCTCCCCCCAGACATATCATCTGGTCCACTCTCCGCAACGGTACCTGTGGAGAGAACATGAAAGCGGTTAGTTACCTGTGTCCGTGTTGCTGGAACCCGGACATTCCCCCTTCTTCTTCTGGAGGTCACATGTTGCCAAGCTTCTTCACAGGCCTCTTGGCTCCGCTGTGCAACCTGCTCTAAATCTTTAGAGCTTTGTGCCCGTAGAAGCATATCCTGACTTTTGTCCAGAAAATCCTCCGTTTCTCATATGCAACGCAGGGTCGTTATCTGTTGCTCCAGACCTTCAATCTTCTCTTCCAGTATGGAGACCAGCTTGCACTTTGTACACAGTTGCTCTCAGTTGCTCTCCATCCCAAGGATTTTGTTTCCAGTTTGAAGGTTACTACTATTTGGATTGATGTTTGCCAATGGGCTGTTCCAGCTCTTGTTCAGATTTTGAGAAGTTTGCACAGACCTTGTTGTTTACGATTGTAGGAGACATTGGGAAGAAGGTTGGGGTCTGGATCCACGGACATTCTGTTATGCTTTGGGTCCACATGAGGGCAGCCATGGGTATGCGCTGGAATCAGCACACGCCCCTGCTATGCTCTGAGGACTGAGCTATAGCCACATGTCCTGATTACTTGCCTGGAAAAAATGGTCTTGCAAGTTGCACTAGCTTAAATTTAAGGATTAGAGGGATGTGAGCTGACTATGCATTTATGGCCTCACACTCGATTGGTTTAGTTGGAGATGCTTGAAAGATGAGTTTTGCGGGTGGCCATTGAACCAGCCTGCATTGACAGTATATGGAAAAATATGAACCGTGAGGTAGCCAGGATAATTTTGGGAGGGGCAGGGGTGGTGATAACACACGGGGATATCAGATACAATGGCCCTGAACTCTTTGGGAAGTCAGAGTGCATCAGTCAGATGCTGGAGCTGACATTTGGTTCTGTGATATTAGGGATTGGGTCAGGCAGGAGATGGGGGTATCAGGCGCATTAGGTGTGGGGTGTGTCCATGCTAATCACTGCCGAGCCTAGCGACCAGTGTGAGTAAAAGCTAAATGGGCCAGCTTCCAGAGCTAAATGAGACCCAAGGTTGTGCAGTTGGACTTTGTGCTCATGAGAAAAAAGAGCTTGAAGTCTTTGAGAAGTGGGGTTTCCCCGCATTCATCCTTGTGGCCTCTGTCATTCCACATCCCTTATGCGGGTGGCAAAAAAGTTTCACAACTGAACTGAGTCCATAGGGTACACTGGGAAGGGTCTACCCTAAGTTGTTCTTTGGTTGGTGGTAAAAGCACTGTAACCCACCCTGTAACCAATTATATGCCTGGTTCATGAGAGCTGGGCTGGACAAAGTGCCCCTCCTCAAAGTGTAATTAATAAAGTTGCAGCCTGTTGTTTAAACCCACCATACATTTCTGTCAATCAGTCACCTGCGTGTCCTGCTCACTATCTCTGCTGTTTTATTTAATCACAAATACAAAAGACAGAATAGTGTGCTGAAACTTCTTAAGGGTAGTCACGTCAATAAAAATTTATTCTTTAAGTAAGCATTTTTAATTCCACAATTCCCCTATGCCTGCAAAATAAATCAGTTTGTTATTTGATTATCATATATATGCTTAACTGATTTTATGTTGCTAAGCAATGCATCCGTTACCAGCAACTTTCATATGCTAAATACAGAATGCTTGTACAGGATTATAATACAGTAGTTCCAAACTCTATACTTCAATTATAAACGTGCTGTCATATAAATATATGGTCTCCCAAGTAACACATATATAGATTTTGCTATAGATGAGAAAATTCTTGGCATCATTTTTTCCTTCTCCCCATGTAATTCACACATGGACATTAAAGTATGCATATAATTTCCTGTTCCTTTTCAAACTGATCCCTTGATAAGTATGGTGTCGAGGTGATGCACTCAGATTGAGAGACAGTGCAAGGCTTGTTGTCATTCCTCTACACAAATGCCAAAACATGGAGATTCAGACATAAAAATTAACTTAGGAGGGGAGAGAAACCAGGATATCATTTGGAGCCTACCATAGAGGCAAAATTGCAACTGTGAACAGATGTTTCTTTCGGCAGTCAAATCACACAATACTGCACAAAGGATGCCTGTTTTATAGTTCAAACAGTTCAGATGCTAGGAAGAAAATGCTGTGTCTGGTAAATTTATTATTACGTTCTGCTTTCAGTTTCTGAAAACATTTTTATTTGTTTTCCTTTCCACATTTGTAGATGATGTTTGTCTTTTTATTCACAAGTGATAAATAAATATTTATCTGCTCAGGGCTAACTGTTTTATAACCTGTTCTATGTTCATATTAGGTATTCTGTTAAAATATTTTAATATTTACAACACTAGAGGAAAAACACTGTATTTATATATGCCAAATGAAAGTATTTGAAAGCACCTTTATGCCAGTCCCCTAGCTGGTTGTGAATCTGCACTGCAAATCTAATTTACCGCTGTTCAAAACAAAAAAATGTAATTAGATTTTCATCAGAGCTGCAAACCCTAAAGACCATATTATCATACTATGGAAACCCTCCGTGACTATGTTAATATTTGTTTCTAGAGCATTCCGTGACACACATGCTGCCTAAATGAAGTGACAGCTGCTAGAGGCAAAAAAGGTTGTATAGCATCACCAGAAGAGTGTCCATGTTGTGTGACTAAATCACATGATCCAAGTTCTTTGCGCTCCTAAAGGTTCCAGTTTTGAGTAAAATGGTAAAAGAATAAAGCATCAGGAGAGAGAACTGCCATGTCAAACACATGCGGGCAATCCTACAGCTTTTACCTGTCAAAATTTTACACCTGGTGTAGAAAGGTCATATTAACTATAATCATTCACAATTATTTTTCTTTTGAAAACCACTATTCTCTATTTACTGCCTAATACAACTGCCCCTTTAGCTGGTTCAAATTGTAACACAGTGTAGCCGACATGAAATGCAGCTTAAGTAATCCATCCCTGTTTTGAAAGGCAGCCTGGTGGACAGAGCCCTGGCCTGTTTTCTATCCCTAGCTCGGGCACTGGTCCACTGTATCACCTTTCCAGTTCACCTCTCTGTGCCTCAGTTTCTTCGTCTAAAAAACGGAGGTATTGCAAGGTGCTCAGCTCTCTATATGGCCCTGCTCCTGTTGCTTCTTCCTTGGCTCTGAGTAAGAAGCATGGTATTGGACAATAAAGTTCTTTGAATATTTAATAGGCCTGCATCTTGGACTTGGCCAGTGTGGCACTCCTGTTGGATCCAAATCCTACAGATTCACACTGCTGCATTTTGGGTAATGCAGCCAAGAGGATGAAGAGCTCCTTGAGCATGGCTTGTTCTATCTTTTGTGTCAGAGCCCACAGGACAGCACAGTGTACCTGGGAAGCTCAGGAGCTTCAACGTTCTCAGCACATTTGAAAATCACTTTTAAAATGACTAAATATGGATTTTCTGTCTTCCCCTTCCTTCTTCCTCCCTTTCTGTTTCTCGTGTTCCCCATGCATTGTTTTCAATTTTGCTCTCCGTTTTTCAGATTATTCTTCTCCCCATGATCCTTCCCTCAATTCACTCCCAGCTCTACCACTTTTTCTAGCCGTCGCTGATCTTTTGGAAAACTTTCAGCTATCAGCCTCTTGTTTAGAGTTCTCCTCTCTTCCCCCCAGTCCCCTCCTTCAGTAGCTTCCCCCACATTCTCTCCCTCACCCTCTCTCCACATCCCCTTTCTCTCTCTGCTCCCCTCCTTTCTTTTCTGTCACACAATTTCATATAGTATTTTGAAATAGAAAGCTCTGATAAGGGAATTGGATTCTCATAAGCACTAAATGTCTTTGTCTGAGCCAATTAAATTGGTCTTTTTGTTATGTTAAGATTTATATAATCTAAAAAATAACATTTTTCAGTAACTATTAACAAGTTTTTAATAATTGCAATTCTTTCAAAACATATCCCACTGATAATTCAACAACATCCTTTTTGTTTACCTCTAATATTCTTAAAATAGCTAGGAATTTAATAGAATGAAGTAGTCTCTTTCTCTTTATTTTGTGACTTTTGACTTTATTAATAAAATACCTACTTATAATCTTTTCTCTTATTTGATAAACACAAATCACTGCCCAGAGTACTGCTTTTGTATTGAATGGACAAGGATTTTTAAGGCTTCTGAGTCTGGTGACAATTTAGAAAAAAATAGAATTGCTGTGGAAACATTATTCGTAAATATAGTTTACAGTTCATCTTAATTGATTTTGTTCTATATAGGTTTTGAAATCTTTGTTTTTTAAAAGAAAGTTCCTTTCTTATGTCGGGTTTACTTGCAATCCTGCACACAGAATTATCTGTGTATAAGTAGGGGCATAGTGAGCAGATCGAGGGACGTGATCGTCCCCGTCTATTCGACATTGGTGAGGCCTCATCTGGAGTACTGTGTCCAGTTTTGGGCCCCACACTACAAGAAGGATGTGGATAAATTGGAAAGAGTCCAGCGAAGGGCAACAAAAATGATTAGGGGTCTGGAACACATGAGTTATGAGGAGAGGCTGAGGGAACTGGGATTGTTTAGTCTGCAGAAGAGAAGAATGAGGGGGGATTTGATAGCTGCTTTCAACTACCTGAGAGGTGGTTCCAGAGAGGATGGTTCTAGACTATTCTCAGTGGTGGAAGAGGACAGGACAAGGAGTAATGGTCTCAAGTTGCAGTGGGGGAGGTTTAGGTTGGATATTAGGAAAAAATTTTTCACTAGGAGGGTGGTGAAATACTGGAATGCGTTGCCTAGGGAGGTGGTGGAATCTCCTTCCTTAGAAGTTTTTAAGGTCAGGCTTGACAAAGCCCTGGCTGGGATGATTTAATTGGGTATGGGTCCTGCTTTTGAGCAGGGGGTTGGACTAGATGACCTCCTGAGGTCCCTTCCAACCCTGATATTCTATGATTCTATGATTTGTGATGTTAAAAAGTTGTATTTTCTGAAACGGATCACAAAACCTGGATTCTGAAGAGATGAAAGTTACGTAATGCATTGCTTGTTCCGCTTACTATCTTGCATTTGTTTTGATTAGAATGTCATTTTAAAAAGGATAAAGTTGAATTCTCTTGGATCTGTCAGAAGCTACTTCATCTATTAATATTTCAGCAAAAACCCTGGGAGCTGAAGAGATGCCAAATGGATGAGTTCTGTATGGGAGTGACTTCTCAAACCTTACAATTTTTGTGAGAATGTCTGATTGAAATGTGCACTTTTGTAACTGTTACATCTGTCAATATGAGACACTATCTTGAACTAACAACTCAAATGATTAAAAGGCCAGATCTGGCCCAAGATATCTGAACCAGTACTTTTTATTTAATTTATAAGAGCTGTAGATCAATACAGGGTAAAGGAACTCTCCTCTATTTAGAGTTCTCAGAGTATACTCCCTCAATAGAGCCACACTCTTAAGAGAATATATTGTCATCAGACATTCTGAACTCTCTGGCAGAAAAGTAATTGTTGGGCCTTTCTATCAATTCAGAATGCCTTTGGAGGACTCGGACAAAACAGAAGAGGAGGTGTGAGAAGCAATGTACTCAGAGAACTTTCCTTTCCTTTTGGAATTATCTTAGTAGATCCTCATTCTTGGTAGAGTGACCCAAAGGTACAAGTCCCAGGAAGTAGGCTGAGCAGTCCTTCGTAAATTAGAGAATTGCTGATTTCTCTCTTAAGATAAGAAATGACTGTTGGTTAGAAGTGTGAATGGAACTCCATGCAGCAGTTTAACAGGTTACAGTGTTAGACACATTCCTCCAGTATGCTGGAGATGTTACCTTAGCCCTAATTTATTGAGTCCACAGGACATCTGGTACTGCTCAGTCATAATATTACAGGGGCTGATCTATTTAGAATATCTCTAAAAAGAGATTGATTTCCACTTGGACTACCTCCCAAATACCACAAATAACTCTGGAGGCTTGCAACAGCTTTTCTCTTCTAGTTATAACTCAGTGCCTTCTTACACAGTTCAGCTTTCCTGAACAATTTGCGGGATGTGGAGCAAAAGAATGGGAGACAGTTGTACTGATCGTGATGGAATTCAGAAACCACCTTGGGGAGAAGTTTCAAGTGTGGATTCAGTACCACTTTATGAAGCATTTTGAGATCAGGCTCAGCCTCAAGTACCTGAATATTATTCAGTCTCACACAGATCCAAAGGAATTCAACTTTAACGCCTAGCTGATATAATCTAATGGATATGTAGGTTGTAATGGGAGCATTACACTAAAGGCTTCTAAAAACAGTCCATGTCCCAGGGTAAAATTTTGAAAATCTGGCCCAGAGGCACTTAAGATATTCAAGCACGTGGAAGATGCAGACAGGTGCCTAGTAGGATTTTTAAAGACACCTAGGCACCTAGCTCCCATTGATTTCAAATGTTAATATTCCTATATCTGGTCCTAAATGAGTTAAATTGCATTTGCAAAAGCATTTAGGAACCTAAGTCCCATTCGAAGTCAACCTCTTCACAATGGAAAGGACTAGTGCTGCTGGTTTTATTTATTTATTACACCAGTGACTGAGGCAGCTGTGGGCTGCAGGACTCCATTGTTTATAGGAAGGATAACCTTCCCATTTTTCAGAGTTTGAGAAATTTTTGTCCTTGAGTATGCACACTAGAATGTTATGTTTCCATCATATGAGCCTCAATTCCTTATCTTCTGGAGACCTGGTGATTTAAGGTTACAGATTAATCTGGCAAGCCAGTAAAAGGAAAGCTGGGTTTCTTTCGTATAGTTTGGATGTGCATACATATGAAAATATGCACAGACAACTTTGATCAGCCCCTTGTACATATGGTCTTTAATTACATGATCACATACTATTTTTTTCATAGGACACCCAGCTTCATTCAGTACCCAGGCTGGATGGTGCAGAAAGGGGAACTATTCAGTATTTTGTTTTATCCTCATCATTCAATGTGTGGGCCAGACACACCATCCAAACCCTGCACTGAATACAGAATTATTAATTTCTTCATGGGCTTTTCTATGACACCCATCACAGTGTTTCACAAATATTAATGCATTTACTAGGTAGATTACTGACAAAGGGTTCTGATGGTCATGCTTTGGCTGATCCAGCTTTGTCTCAGAGGAAGGCTTTTTCAGCTTCCTTTATGGCTGCACTATGTTTGCAGGTAGGCCATGTGCTGTTAGCAGATTGTGACAAAAATACTTAGATTGGCTGTCTTTGGCAAGAAGTGTTCCAGTTTTCATGCTTTATTTTCTGCAGTTCAGTGGAGAACCATGGTATCTGGTAGGGGTATGGGTAATTTCAGGGCTTACTTGATGATTTTGTGATTTTATAAAACTTCTGTTTTTTTGAATGGAATATATAGTGTTCCATAAAAAAAAAAAGCTACATTAAAAGAACCTTAAGGATGCAATGTCAAGCCCTGAAAATGCTAAGAAATTTCAGAATTAAGGTTGCCTGTGTAACCTTAATGCATATACACAAAGAAGCTGAATAATCGTACATCCTTTAATTACATTATCAGATAAGATATTTGCCAAACTCTAACAAATCTCTACTGAGAATATTTTTGGCAGCGTAGCACATGTGATATTCCATTTTGGGAGTCGTTGTTCTGTAATAGGTTTTCCTCTCAGATGTTCTACATAGGAAACAAAGAGTTGAGTATAAACCCAATAAGGCTTTGTCCCCAGCCAGTAAAAAGGCCAAAGTTCAGTGCACATCCAGAATGTGCCTGGTTTGTTTCCTTGTGTGAGCTTTTTGGTTTTGGAAGAAAAGTAAGTATACAGACTGATTCAGGTGAAAATCAGGTTCCACCTATGAGAGGAAATTAGGGTGTGGCCTAAGCAGGATGTTGTCTTTGTAGAAAATGATGTGTGATGGTTCAGTGACAAGTGCATTTAACTCTCCAACTCAGCCACTAAGAAAGCTTCCTTTGCTATATTCTTTTAAAGTTTCAGCTAAAACAGTTCAAGACATTTCAAAGGATGAGATTAGGAAAAACAATGTTATGCCAATGTTAAAAATATTCTTTCAACCACTGCTTCTTTAGAGCAAAGACTTTAAATTTGGTAGGGGAGTGAATTTAAATTTGGTCGAAGTGAGCAGGAGGCTAAAGGCTTGAATGGAAGGTCTATAAGGGCAGATGACACTAAATTCAAATTTCAAGGCAGTGTTGGATCCCGAATAGATGGTGTCAAGGTTCCTTCCCCACTCGGAACTCTAGGGTACAGATGAGGGGACCTGCATGAAAAACCCCCTAAGCTTATTCTTACCAGCTTAGGTTAAAACTTCCCCAAGGTACAAACTATTTTTATTTATCTATTGCTTAATTGCTGCCACCACCAAGCATCTAACAAATACAACCGGGAAAGAGCCCACCTGGAAACGTCTTTCCCCCCAAAATCCCCCCAAGCCCTACACCCCCTTTCCTGGGGAAGGCTTGATAAAAATCCTTACTAATTTGCATAGGTGAACACAGACCCAAACCCTTGGATCTCAAGAACAATGAAAAAGCAATCAGGTTCTTAAAAGAAGAATTTTAATTGAAGAAAAAGTAGAAGAATCACCTCTGTAAAATCGGGATGGTAAATACCTTATAGAGTAATCAGATTCAAAACATAGACAATCCCTCTATGCAAAACCTTAAGTTACAAAAAGACACAAAAACAGGAATATACATTCCGTTCAGCACAACTTATTTTATCAGCCATTTAAACAAAACAGAATCTAACGCATATCTAATTAGATTGCTTATTAACCCTTTACAGGAATTCTGACCTGCATTCCTGCTCTGGTCCCGGCAAAAGACACACACAGACAGAGAGAACCCTTTGTTCTCCCTCACCCCCTGCAGCTTTGAAAGTATTTTGTCTCCTCATTGGTCATTTTGGTCAGGTGCCAGTAAGGTTATCTTTAGCTTCTTAACCCTTTACAAGTGGAAGGGTTTTTCCTCTGGCCAGGAGGGATTTAAAGGTGGTTAGCCTTCCCTTTATATTTATGACAGGTGGGAACAGTCTTTCTAGACCTTTGAGGAACCTGGCAGATTTCCAAAATAGTTCTACCATAGATTTGAGAGTAAAACACTGAGATCGCAAACCCAGATGCAACACATTATGGAACACCCTCCAGATGGAGAAGGACTTCCACTTACTCAGGTAAGCAGCTCTTGTGGAATGCTATCTGCTATTGAGGAGGACATTCTGAAGTGCCACGGAAAAGTGAGCATCCTTTGCATTTAACCACTGATGGCCCATGCTGTGAGGTGCAGAATTTGTGTGCAGAACCCACAGATTACGAGTTACGAGACTTCTGGCTGGCAGCAACAGCAAGGGTTCTCCAGTAGGTAGCTTGTGTAGGTTGGAATACCACAGCTGCCTTGGCCAGGCTGGTGCTATAAGGAACATTTTGCCTCAATCTTGTTTCAGCTTGAGAATAACCTTGGGAATCATGGAAACGGGGCTGTGACTTGCCTTGGAACAGAATTGGGGGCACTTTCTGTTTTGCCAAGTTGCAAAAAGATCCACCATCCCCAAACCCCGTATATGAAACACCGAAGCAAGAATGGCTGTGTTGTGAAACCGTTTGTGGTCTAAGGTGAAGAATCTGCTCAGGCAATCTACCAGCACATTTTGAACACCCAGTGAGTGAGATGTCCAGAAAGTAACTGAGCTCCGTATGCATAGATTCCACAGCTTGACTGCCTCCTGGCAGAGGCTGCCTGACCTGTTCACATAAAGTACCACTGTGGTGTTGTCAGTGGGCACCTGAACAGTTTTGGCCTGAATATGAGGCAGGAACTGTTGACATGCACAGTATATCGCGCACAACTCAAGGACACTGATGAGTAACCTGGCCTTCTGGGCAATCCACAAACCCTGAACCTGATGACTGCCCAGATGTTCTCCCCACGCCATGGCTGAAGTCTGTTACTGAAATCACAGAAAGGATAAGGGGAGAGAAGGGAACACCCCGCACACATCTTTTGTCTTCCACCAGCTCCAAGATGACAACACCCTGTCGAGGATGCTTACCCAAGTGGTGATTTTGAGGGAAACATGCTGACTTGATCCATGCCTGCAGTGCTTTGAAGAGAAGCCTGGCATGAGGGGTCACGCGTGTATATGCAGCCATGTGAACTAGGAACCTAAGGCAATTCCTTACTTTGGTTCATGGGTGATCCTTGAGTGACACACGCAAGTCGTATATTGTCTGGAATCTGGAAAGAGGCAGAAAAGACCTGTCAGAGGTCGAGTCCGGGAGTGCTCCAATAAACTCTATTCTTTGTTAGAGGCAATAATGCCCACTTTTCTTGGTTCATTTTCAAGCTCAGAATGCTGAACAGATGGAGCATGTGATGGATAGCAGTCTCTACTAGGTGTCTGAAGTGACCCTGAAATAACCAATCATCCAGGTAAGACATGTGAGAGATGTGGACATCAGAATTGGGGGCACTTTCTGTTTTGCCAAGTTGCAAAAAGATCCACCATCCCAAAACCTCGTATATGAAACACCGAAGTAAGAATGGCTGTGTTGTGAAACCGTTTGTAGTCATGTGGACATCTCTCTGGCAGAGGCAAGCCGCTAGGAATCCCCACAGACTACATCCAAGAATAACAGCCTGTAGTTACTCCCCTAGCTATGGCCCTGACTGCAGCAATACCATGTCCAAGGAAGAATGAAGAGTTGATTGAGAGACCAAATGACATTTTGCAACAAGGGACTGAAACTGCTCCCTAGAACTTTCTGGCAGTTTATTCATGAACTGAGAGATTGCCTCCCAATTAAAATAGTCATATCTGGGCATTAAGACTGGTTATTGGCCATGTGGAGCTATAAACTTAAAGTACATCTTTCTCCTAAAGAGATCAAGCTTTTTTGCATCTTTTCCTTGGGGTTAGCTTTAGCCCAGCATTGATGACTCCTCTCATTCACCGCAACCAATACTAATGAGCCTGGCATAGGGTGTAAGAGAACTGCTTAAACCCTGGGATGGAACATGGTATTCACTTTCTGTTCATTGGGCCACAGGTGGAAAGGAAGAAGTGGTTTGTCACAGAGTATTGGTAGGTTGCATGATGGCCTTGGGTATTCTACTCCACTAGCTCCACTTGTGTAACAAGAAAAGCAGCCATTCTTTTGAGGAGCTCCTGGTATACCTTAAAGTCATTCAGTGCCAAGGAGGATGCCAATACAAGAGCATCATCCATTAATAAGGATGATACATTAAGGGGAGGCAAGGAAGAAACCTCCTGAGGTTTGGTGCCATGATACTGGCATAGGCTGCTGCTCCAAAGGAGGTTGAGGTAAGTCCAGTATACTGAGATCATAGGTTGATCAGTACCCACCATCACAGGTCTCTTGGTACTGGCAGGTGAAGACTCTGTCCGCAGTATGACTAATGAGGAGACTGGAACAGTAGCGGGCCCCAGTTATGCTGCCCACATGTTCCAATCCCAGGTTCCACTCTTCTCAAATCTCCATCCATGTGTATGAGAATGTGACCTGGAGGAAGCCCTGGACTCTTGGTAGCATGAGATTTGAGAAGACACCTCTGATTCCAACAAAGAATAGGAATATTCTGACAGCCAAGGTGGTGTATTAACAGGGTTTGTGTCTGTTCCTGAGAGACTGTGACCAGAATCTATTCCAGAAACACAGCACCGGCGGAAGTACGGATGCCTTCCTAGCTGGTGGTACCATGCAACAAGGTGGAGTCAGCACCAAAGTGTAGGATGACAAAGAAAGGGCTACCAGGCCCCTATGGTTGGTGGGCTCACAGCAGAGTGTACCAGAGCTGAGGAGTGTGGTACCTGCACTCACGCCGACCAAGGGTCTTCGCCCTGGATCAATGGAGACTGTGGCATCGAAAAACATAATAAGTCTCTGTCCACTGCATCAGCCTCTGGCATTATTGGTACCTGTACTAGTGGCTGTCCTACTGTGATCAGATATGTCTCATCTGTCACAGATGGTGAAGTAGCAGTTGTCATGGCCCCTGGGAGAGTACCAGGGTCAACGACTCAGGTCTATCCATATGAGTCACTACAAGGCAGTGGTGAGCTGAAGGGCATGCTCTATCATGGATACCAGCATGACCATTTGTGGAGGAAACCCACATTCTGGTCTTCAAAGAGCCTGACATTGACTTCTTATATTTGTGAGAACATGATTACTCCAAAGTCTTTGACCTTGAAGGAGACAGTCCCGGTGACAAGAATCTCCTGCGACCCCATCCGCCAGTAAAGCTGGCTCTGGGAAGGAGTCACTGAAGGGCTTCCCTTGGACAACTGAGGAGTTCTGATGCTAGTGTAAGGGTTGCCTTTATAAGAATGTGTTGAAGGTGTACTCCTCACAGCTTTTTTGTCCTGGTCTTGAACCCTGGCAAATCGAGCTTGTGCATCAAGCTGTTTTTTATGTGGCATAGGCTCCCCTGATACTGGGCAAGGCAGGGAGTCCTGCCTGAGTGAAAAAAGAACCAAACTAGAAAAATTATAATAAAAATAAGAAAATAACATCAAAAATAACAAAAGAAAAACAGTACCACTAGGTAAAACGAGTAGCAAGAACTTTGTTCTCAAGGAACACAGAATACTTCAACCACCAGTGGAAAGAAGGAACTGAAGGAGGGGCAGAGTGGGGCATCTCTGCCCTTTATATGCTGCATTTGGAGCACTAGGAGCCAAGACGTGGTTGGGGATGCCTCTGTGGGTACTGCTAGAAAACTCTCTGGCACTAGTCCACGAGACACTCACACACCTCTAGTGTAATGGACATATGCAAGCACTTGAACATTAAAGAGACATTAAAACCTTAAATTTAAAACAGATCTATCAGAATTTGTCATATAAACGTTATAATATTAAAAAGACATTGTTAAGATTGATCGGCATAAATTGAAACATCCTTTAAAAGGAAGAAGCAGATTCCTGAGTATGAAAATTCAATCAGCCTCCTCAAAATCAAGCTTGAAATTCTATTAAATTTTACCTTCTCTGCCATGTGATCCACTGGTGAGAGAACCAGGGTGCTGGCTTTCTTCATGTTGGCTCAAGTGTACACCTTGCATGACTACTTAAATACTATGGTGATGGATACATCAGAAGGTAGAAGGTGAAATCCTGGCCCCACTGAACATAATGGCAAAACTCCCATTGATTTCAACAGGCCCAGGCTTTCACTCAGAGTGCAAGGTAGACATGTTGTGTTCTTCTTCCACTCTGCCTGTCTGCTCTGTTGTCATGTAACAGCGTGGTAAAATTCCCAGGAACACAGTCAGAGTCAAGGAATCATACAATATGTATACACATGCTTGAAAATTACAACAAAGGTGATGGAGGTCTGATTTTCATAGACTCATAGAATCACAGAACTGGAAGGGATCTCGAGAGGTTATTTAGTTCAGTCCCCTGCACTCGTGGCAGGACCAAGTATCATCTAGACCATTCTTGACAAGTATTTGTCTAACCTGCTTTTAAAAATCTCCCATGATGGAGATTCTACAACCTCCGTAGGCAATTTATTCCAGTACTTTTAGGATCATCAAGACTTGAGAGTATTTATTTAGTGCCACATATGTTTTTTTAAAACAGAAACATAGACTAGAAATCACATTCAAACTTCAAAGTGCAGTTTGACTCTAAAAATGGTATTGTGCGGTTTCAGGTTAGTCTCTCAAATCTTCTCACTTTAGAAGTAAATGTACAAGTGTCAGGCCTATAAACTCACCTTGACATCTGAAAATCAGCCTGTTTCGTTCCTAGCTTACATATCACCATGTGACTGGAACTCAGTAACAATTCTGTTTATGATCTGAGAGTCAGAAAATACATCCAATGAAGTGAGCTGTAGCTCACGAAAGCTTATGTTCAAATAAATTTGTTAGTCTTTAAGGTGCCACAAGTACTCCTTTTCTTTTTGCGAATACAGACTAACACGGCTGCTACTCTAAAACCAGAAAATAATCCCACTCACTCACCCATAACTGTATTAGCTCTGGTCAAAAAGAAGTAAAATGACTCTGAATACACACAGGAAGCATATCTTTCAAGTAAGGTGAGACATTTTTACATAAAATCTTTTCAGAGTTGAGCTGCACTTTAAGGGTTGTTATATTGTTTTTGTTTTTTGTGATGCATTCTTGATTTGGGTATTGCCAGTAATTGGAAAATAATTCACTAAGCTAGACTGATAATTCACAAGTTTACAAAGAAGGCCAAAGATAGAAACTGAAAAAAGCCTGATTAATCTTTTAAGTGTGTAGTTACTTCTTGTGGGAAAACAATTATACTTTTAAGAACAAGAAAGGCAATTCACTTGTGTTATTTTTGCCACAAATAAAGCTCTTAATATAAATGATTTGGATTAATAGAATTTTGCTAAATACAAGTCATTGATCCACTGTTTTTTTCCAAATTATCTTAAGCAAGAGCAATGCTGCAGCATAGCAATTTCATCCAATGCCTTATGGTGATTCTATTAAACTATTATACCCAGCTGCTTATCTGAAACATTTTAATTATTAGCCACATGTGGAAAGCTTCACATCAGCTTATGTTTGCACAACGCAACTTTGTTTGCATTTTTCATAAAACACATTAGTCTTAGTGGTTGGTTTTTTTGTTTTGCCATTTTTACTCGGATTGGAATTGTGGAATTGGAATAAATTAATTAGAGGTAGGCAACTTCATTTTATCTAACTGCAAAACCAGCTGAACAATGCAGGTTCAAAAAGTTTAACATGACTGTTACGGGGAGCATATTTTGCTACCGAGAAATGGCGGGGGAAGGGCACAGAATTAAAATTGTAAATGAAAGAAGGGAGTATAGATCCAGTGAGTCTGTCTTCAAGCACAGTTGCAGAAGAGATGACAAGGTGGACTGACCTGAAGATAGGGCAAACATTAGGAAAATGTAATTAACTTCAAGAGCAATTGGAGTGTGTAATAAACTGTCAGGGGAGGTGGTTTAGGACAGTGGACATTCAAGAACCAGATATCATAAAAGAAAGGATGATAGGAAGAGTTCTGCAAAATAAAATGCGAATGGATTTTGGTCTTGCTGGTTCTAGGTATACATATATGTTTATTAACAGTATCAGTGTGAGGTGGCTCTCCCAAAATCTAGGCAGATATGTGAAGAAATATGGATTTTTTTTTTTTTTGGCAGGGCAGGGGGAGAGGCTGAATCTCTTACTACTTCCATTCAGATGAAAAACCTCATTCTCCTGAGCAAAAGATATTGGAGGAAACTCTACCAGTGAGGACTTGGGAGTTTCCCAAAGCCTATTTGGCAATGGTATTAAGCTGTAGGAAAATACCATACCCCCCAAGTAAATGATATCTACTAGTTCTTCTTTATCCATTAGTGTTTATTTTCAGAGTTAACAGTTTAGACTGACATTATCTTATATTATAGATGCCATGAAGATTTGCTATGTATTTCTCTAGCTAGTTTATTACTTGGTCCTTGTTTTATATTCTTGACTACTTTCCCTACCTGATGCTCATTAGTTTTATCAATTCTAGCACCACCCGTTTCCTTTTTTGAAAAGCTTTGAACCACATTGGAAGGTAACTCAGAAACCATTCCTGGCTTCAGAGGTAAATGATACGTTTGTGTTAGTTACTCAGCTACTTTTTATTTTACTTTCTAAAAAGTAATTGCAGGAAGGATTGATACAATTTCTGATTGTGTATCTGAGTTGACTTCTTATACTTATGTGAAGTTGAATCAATCACTTCAGATGAATTTAGATGAGTAATTTGTTTCCTGAAAGTTTAAAATATATTATCTGAGTATGAATTCACTTGGGTGCTAGAAAGTAGTTCTAATTTGCATAACTGTGACTAATTTTTAAGAATGACAAAAGTCTGATTCTTCATAAGAGCAAGGAAACAGCAGAAACATAGAGTGATGTGTAAAATCATATGGAAGCATGCTTGTTATTTAAAATCCGTATCTCCCCATAATTCATCAGTTCCCTCCTGGGATTTGCCATTCTTTTGAAAAAGAAAAGTAGTAGTTTCTTTTTCAAGTAGTACCTGTAGTTTTGCTTTAGGAACCCAAGATACAGCATGTGCTATCCAGGTACACGCTACCAACAGTGATGACCTTGGTCAGGTCTGAAGCTTTTTTTCCACAGTGCAACCACATATTCCCGTTCAAAGAATTTAATGTTATCCCAGTCTTCTATAAACTGTGTTGCTAACAGAGAACAATATTTGCTCTTCAAAAAATGAAACATTTTTGTGAAGAACAAATTAAAGTTCTCAGATTTAAACTCTGCCAGTTTAACACGCTGAAATTCAGTTAATCATTAAGGCCAATTAAAGGTACAGTTTGGTCAACATGAAATTATCGAATCCCATTAGGACTCTGATGCAATTATCTACTGTTGGTTGCTTATTGTAAAGATTTTTCAATATACCAATTCCTATTATTCCTTGACAATCAAGATCCATTAAACCAAACTGTTCTTTTCCTTGCTTTATACCTAATTTAGAGTTAAATGGAGAAATAAATGGCACTCTACTCTTTGTTTCATTAAATCCTTGCAATTTTCTTCTAGTTACAGGGGGTCCAAATAATTTCTTATTCTTTGTGCTTATTAAAGAAAATGTGGCACCTGTATCTATCAACATATTTTGTGTGAATGCTCCCTTATTAAATTCACATATACAGTGGGTCATCTGTTTGTAAATGTGCCATTAAATCAGCATGATCTTCTGCTAATATCAGGGGGATAGGGGGCACTTGGCCTCCCTAGACCTGAATTTTGGGACTAGATGGAGCTATAGGCATATTCCTCTCATGATTAGCTCATCTCTGGAGGAATTCATCAGTAGGCAAACCATCAATTCGGTCTTTAGGTTCAAACTGTAATAATTTTTTCCATGGCCAATTCCTTCCTGGATCACCCTCCCTTTGTTCATACAGGACCATTCTCCTATTATTTTCTCCTCTATTTAATTCTCCTTTTTTTCTGTCTATTTTGCTGGTTTCCCTGTCCCCTTGGACAATTACTGGAAAAAAGTTATTACTGACACCCTTTTAGGCGTTGCTTTTGGGGGAGGCATCGTTTCCCTTGGTATGTCACAGAATCTTTTTGTTTTTCTGAAAACATCCCATTCACCCGTGAAATATGTATTAACAGGGAAAATTAATGATGGACATGTTTCTAGTCCTAGATTAGCAAAATGGATGTTAGCCTTGCTGAATAAAAATATAACAGTGGAAAAGGTCCCAAGTTTATCACCAGTTCTTTATAGTCTTGTAATTGAAGGGGAACAGCATGAATGTCCCCACCAGAAATTTCTCCTGAAGGACCTACATTATTCCAAGGCGGAGCAATCTTAAGAGAGATTATAGACACAACTGATGTAATTTGGTTTGTGGATGGTTCTAGCTTTTATGAGCCTTAGCTGTGGCACATATGGGGTATGCAGCCGTGAGAATATCCAATGAAAATGTTTTTAGGGGACAGTGCTTACCTTATTAAGCACAAGCTGCTGAAATTGTGGCTGTAGCAGAAGCATTTGAAAATACGTGAATGTATAAAACTGTGGCTATTTTCACAGATTCTGAATCGGTGCTGAGAGCTATAGTGGATTGGATGCCTCTGTGGCAAAAGAAGGGCACGAAATCAGCAGATGGTAAATACGCTGCTCATGCTGAAAAGTTAATGTATTTGTGGGAGTTAGCATAATGAAGGACACAACCAGTATTAATGGGAAAAGTAAAAGCCCATAAGAAAAATGTTGAAAGAGCTCAGTGGAATAAGAAGGCAGATGAACAAGCTAAAGAAGAAGCCAAGGACGGAACAGTATGGCAGCCACAATTTCAACTGATCCCAATAGTTAAACTAGAAAAAGAAAGAATAGAACAGATTGATTTAGTAGGTTTTCAAAAAAAAATCCTGAAATAAAAAAATTGGTGTCGAAAGAAAAAGGAATGGAAAATTTGGCAGCATGAAACAGGATTGGTACTAACTACTAAAACAGAGGATAATATGTCTGTGTGTGTGGTTCCAATGGAAATTAGATCTGAAATTATCTCTCTAGTTCACGATAATAGGCATTTAGGAATAGATAAGACTCTCAGTAGGTTACAAATCGTGGATGGTGGCCAAACACGAGAGCAGATATAGAGCAATCTGTGAACAATTGTTTACCCTGTGCAACAAATAATGCAGATACTAAAATAATAAAAGGATCATTAGGACACCAGAAAATGGGGGTCGGTGGGCTAGGTTGCAAATAGATTTTATTGGCCCATTGGCAAAAACTGCAAAAGGAAATCAATAATGTTTGGTGATAGTGGATCCTTTTACCAAGTGGGTAGAAGCAATTCCTACAAGAAATAATACTGCATTAACCACAGCTCAGGTTTTGGTGGATCAATTTATTACAAGGTGGGGTATCCCCAAAGAAACAGATTCAGATCAGGGACCTCACTTTATAGGAGAAATTACAAAAGGATTGTGTCAAGCTTTTGGCATTAAGCAAAGACTGCAAATAGCTGGACATCCTCAAAGTTCAAGGCAAGCGTAAAGAACTAATAGAACAATAAAAACTGCCCTGAGGAATGTAGTAAATCAACAGGTAAAGACTGGAATCAGAAACTACCTCTAATATTAATGGCTATCAGGGGAACGGTAGCATCACATGGCGTAACTCTGTTTAAAGCCATGACAGGGAGAGATAG
Source organism: Eretmochelys imbricata (assembly GCF_965152235.1). Taxonomy (NCBI): domain Eukaryota; kingdom Metazoa; phylum Chordata; order Testudines; family Cheloniidae; genus Eretmochelys; species Eretmochelys imbricata. The sequence goes on from NC_135572.1 coordinate 151,799,578, forward strand.
GAAAAATGCAGAGAGGAGTGTTGAATGAGATATGGGATGAGAAAGATTGGTATCTACCTTCCGTTCCCTCTACCTGGACAGAGCAAGATTTAGAGGAGTTCCTGGAAAGTTTACCTGTTCTGGAACCGACTAGTCAGAGTTCGAGGGTGGACCAATCATCCCAAATGGAAGCTGTAGTTTACCAAATGGAAGAACAACCCCTTCAAGTCATATGGGGGGATCAATGTGGAAGACTAGTAGGCACAATTAACATAAATGGGGGGAAAATATGTCAATCAGGTTATCTAGACACGGGATCTCCATATTCTGTGTTAAACAACATATATAAACCCTCAGATTTTTTTTACCCTATATCTCTTCAGATATAGCTGAAGTACGAGGAGTATTAGGGATAAAAAGTGATATTCCTGTAACAATCCCATTGACAGTTAACATAGGGAATAAGGAAATATGTAATGTACATACTCAGAGAATGAGTAAAGTAGTGACTTGTCTTTATTTTATTTTTATTTTGATAGAGAAAGAAAAGGGAAGAGTAGAATAGATAAATAAAATGGCAGCTTGGTTTGAGGAAATTCCAATATGGAGGAGGAGGAAATGGGAGATTTAATGGATGATGAAGAATTAAGAGATTTATTAAATATAGATATGCTAATAGATGAACTTATAAGACTAAATGCAGTAAAGGATGAAAGAGATACGGATGAAGAAAGTTGGATTAAAGAAGAAGAGGAGGGAACTCGCCCACTAATTGTGTCCCAGATATATTTAGCTCAGTATATGAGACTGATGGTTCCAAGCCAAATTATTGCAGCAGAAATTGAAACAGTCTGCTATATTGATACTGGATCATTGATGCGGTAGATGGGGATATTATACAATATATGTCATGAGACATGTATATGCTTACGGGACTATCTGGAGAACAGATATCTATTTCCTTAAGTGTTCCTCTATCCATCAACATAGGTATAAGATTAATAGATAACATGTAATTCGGTTTAGCAAATATGGGAGTCGGTAGTAGAGGACTCATTGTTATAGATATTGTGAAAAGATTGAATTATATGATGGATATAAAAGCAAAGGTACTGTGGAATGCTGAATACAACAATAAGAAGCAAGAGAAATGAAGTATACGATACAGAAGGTTTAATTAGGTAGTCCCTAAAGCAAGTAATGGTAGATTTAGATCCTATGGATGTTTTGAGGCAAAACCCACTAAAGGTCTAACATACTTTTTACATTGTGGAAGGATGGAAGAAATTGATGGAAAAACTTTTAATAAAATTTCCTACTGATAGAAAGAAAAGAAGTTTGATGGATACTGTACTAGGAGGAACAGGGAATACTGAACAGTATAGATGAAGAGGTATTGGCTAATAAGTTAAATTCAGTAGGACAACATTTGGAATCTGTGACTAAACTCTAAATAACCTCTTTAAAAGACATAAGTGCTAGCCATCACCGTAGCAACTTTAAAAAAAAAACTTTTAATAAAAGTTCCTACTGATAGAAAGAAAAGAAGTTTGATGGATACAGTACGAGGAGCAACAGGTACCAGGCTTGGAATACTGAACAGTATAGATAACGAGGTATTGGCTAATAAGTCAAATTCAGTAGGACAACATTTGGAAGCTGTGTCTAAACTCTAAATAACCTCTTTAAAAGATATAAGTGCTAGCCATCACCGTAGCAACTTTACTTTTGGGTTGGGAAAAGTTACAAAGAGCCGATCATTTCGCCATCTTAAATACAGGAGAGGTGTTGCAAAGCAATGTATCGCTACCAACAGCATGTATACAAGCACAGACTTGGATTCATGATGTGGTGAAAGATATATGAGATGGAATGAGTGGAATTTTGCCTCTAGAAATAAGAAGCATAATGTGGAAATATGCCACTCAGTCTGAGAAACGACTCTATTCTTGGTGGAAAATGGTAAACTTCACATACAATCCTCAATTGAACCAAGCTACTACATATATAATTATAATCCTAATGCCAAAATTGAATGGATATCTCCTATTATAGCACTTGGGTTAAATGTTAACCCTAGTGTGATGCAACCAATAGAACACAAACTCTGGGTAATAAAACAGAATCAGACATGGAAAACTGTGGAACTTGAGGCTTGTATAGAAGAATGTGGAATTGGATATATTTGTAATAATGGTGCAATTCAACCGTATGATATATATTTAAATGAAGAAGGAGGAAAATGCCATTATCAGTAAGATCCTTTTCCATTTAATGGATCCATTGTTGTATATGTTGGAAGAAAATGTGTATGTATTAGAAGTTGGTGTACGCTGTTTAAAGCGAATCACATATGCTATGTAACTAATAACCCTTATAAAAACAAATGCTTGTGCAATATTACCTCGGTGATTGATTGCGATTTCAAGTGTACACTACCCAAAATTGAGAATGAAGAAATTAAAGATCAATACCATATATATAAAAGAATTAACCCAATACCTTTAGGATTAAACATAAATTTAGTTAAGCAATTGAGTGATCATCCTGAATTACAAAGACAATTACAAAAGGCTCAGAAAAATGCACAAAGGCTTATGATTAGTGTGCACCATTCTACTAAGAAAATTGAACTAGTAATAGAATGTATAAAAAGTGATACCAAACATAGATGGTGGGAAGTGTTTTGGGGATGGTCACCCATAGCAACAGGATTCTTTAATGTAATTTTGCATCCGAGTGGTAGTCTTGATATTTCAAATTGTAATGGCAATTATGTTTATTATTTTGGTGTACTGAATCAAAAGAAAAACAAAACTACTATGGTACACAGGCAAGTGTGACCAAGGTGGGAATCAAGAGTGGTGAGGAATTGTGCCAGTATGAGGACATGTCTGCTCAGTCTCACAACTATGAGAGCCTTGAACCAACAATGGACAAGACCACACACTCATTGAACTCACAAAACAACTAAATGCTGGATAGATAAATGAATTTATCATACTAGTAGTGAGGGGAATTGATACAAAAGGTTTTTTTAAACTGTTCTAATCCTATGTCATAACTGGCAACACCAAGGACAGAGCCTTATGACTGCATCTACCTACAAAGAAAAGCTTCGAGATGGGGTTTAAATTGCCATAAAATTCACTTCCTTCGAACAGCTTAACAAAAATGGTGGCAGTATCATGATACTTCCATTAGCATAATTTAGTAGTTAGTTTTAGGCTAGATCAGTGATGAGCTGCCAAAATCTTAACAACTGGTTCCCTCCTCACCCCACGAGGGAGTCGTCGTCCGCACCCGCACCTGCCCCCTAGGACTCCTGCCCCATCCAACCTCCTACGTTCCTTGACGCGCCCCCACCCCCGGGACCCTTGCCCCATCCACCCTCCTCCCCTGTCCTCTGCCCCTGGAACCGGGCAGGATGGTCTCATGGGCCACCGTAGTGGGTGCCCACCGCGCCCTGCCCCTAAGAGCCAGAGGAACCTGCCGGGGGGTGAGGTGGGGAGTCCCGGCGGTGCTTACCTGGGGCGGCTCCCGGAAAGCATCCGGCAGGTCCCTCTGGCTCCTAGAGGTGGGGTAGCAAAGCTACGGGTGGAGCAGGGGGAGCGGATGCTCCCTCCACTGATCACATCAAAAGTGGTGCCTTAGGCGCTAACTCTGTGGGTGCTCCAGGGCTGGAGCACCCACGGTGAAAATTTGGTGGGTGCAGAGCACCATGGGCAGCTCACCACCCCACGCCTGGCCCCAGCTCACCTCCTCTCCACCTCCGCCTCCTCCCCTGCATGCGCTGCCCCGCTCTGCTTCTCCGCTCCCCCCCTCAGCATCCCATGAATCAGCTGTTTGCGTGGGAAGCCAGGGGAAGGGCTGAGAAGCAAGCGACAGCTTCGCGCTTAGGCCCAGGGAGGCGGAGGTGAGCTGGGGTGGAGAGCGGTTCCCCTGTGCGCGCCCCGGTTACCTGCTGTGGCGCGGACGGCCCTCCTCGCACCCCCCCCGCCCCAGCTTCCCTCTGCTCCGCCTCCACCTCCCTGGGCCTGAGCGCGAAGCTGCCGCTTGCATCTCAGCCCTCCCAGGCTTCCCGTACGAACAGCTGATTCGCGGGAAGCCGGGGGAGGGAGCGGAGAAGCAGAGTGGGACGGAGCTTAACTCAGGGGCGGAAGCAGAGTGGAGGTGAGCTGGGGTGGGTGGTCTGCACCCACCAAATTTTCCCCATGGGTGCTCCAGCCCCAGAGCACCCACAGAGTCAGCGCCTAAGGCGACACTTTTGGCCGGTTCCAGCGAATCGGTATGAACCGGCTCCAGCTCACCACTGGGCTAGATGCTTTAGATAAATTATAAATAATGATAGTTTGGACCTATAAATACAAAATGGTGGACACACTGATTTTCTATTAGAAATTCTCAAAATGGAGGACACAGACTAAATCGACCAATAACAAGTAAGAAACAAAGGTCAAACAAAGTTCAGAAAACGTGACTCAGCTCACTCCAAAACACCTGCAGGGGAGGGGTCAGGCGGAGGATTAGCTAGGATGTCAGGGCAGAGCTGATTGGCTGAATAGTTGCCACCCACGCAGGGAGCACTCAGCTTGAAAGGTCAACCAATCAGAGAAGACCAGAAAGAGAATATAAGGCTGGCCAGACACAGGCTTGGTATGTGTGTCTGTTTTATATAGCGAGAGGAAGGAGAAGAACAGTAAGTGAAGATGGAGAACAGCAGAGAAGGCAACCAGGCAGCAATGATAGAAGGGAAAGATCAGAGCAGAAGGACCTCAGATGAAACAGAGGAATTGGTGAAGGAGTGCAAGTCTTGTCTGTTTTAAAGGACTGTTTGTGTGTCTGTCTGTAAAGCTGGATGTCTGCTTCTGAGTATGATCTAACCCACCCTATCCTGTGAGTGCCCCGCTACCTCTCACAGAATGGTAATTTTTAATTGCTCAGTGTTTCTTTAATGCTATATTATAGTGCTGTTTTATACATATGCACTGGGTATTTGTACATTACATTGTAATAAGTCTAATGTTATTATATAGGAGGCCTTATGCATATGTATGAAAAGTGTGTACTAATACTGCAACACTGTATTTGTCTTATAGTCTGTGTAGTTTTGTGTCAATTGAATGTATAATCTCTAAGTATAATGTAATTGTGCTTTACTGCCTGTTATATACTGTACTGCTTTCCTTCTTGCTTTACTGAATATACAGTAATCACCTAATTTTCTCTCAATAAATAAGACTTTGTTTTTGAAGAACTACTACTTGTATGACAATCCTTTGAGCGGAGCGCTGTATCCGTGTCCTTTCAAGGTTTAGCAGGATTAGCCTGCTCTGGAGACTCCTTTGCGGGTCGGAGTCAAACCTGCTGGTAATACCCTGGCAATTCCTTTAGAGTGGGTCACCAACTTTCTGCCCATTTGGGCAGAATAAATTAATAATCAATTTATAATTATAGGAGACCAGTATTGGAGTGCCTTGGGGCCACATTTTGGGGTAACACTGACATATTTTTTTTTTTACTCCCCAATGTAACTGTGTCTTGTATACCATGAAAAGACCAACAAGATGATTGGTTAGAATATACAGTCTTAGTGAATGGTTTCAGAGTAACAGCCGTGTTAGTCTGTATTCGCAAAAAGAAAAGGAGTACTTGTGGCACCTTAGAGACTAACCAATTTATTTGAGCATAAGCTTTCGTGAGCTACAGCTCACTTCATCGGATGCATACTGTGGAAAGTACAGAAGATCTTTTTATACACACAAACCATGAAAAAACCTACCACTACAAAAGGTTTTCTCTCCCCCCCCACCCCACTCTCCTGCTGGTAATAGCTTATCTAAAGTGATCACTCTCCTTACAATGTGTATGATAATCAAGTTGGGCCATTTCCAGCACAAGAGATCCAGTTCCTGGACACTACAGTGCTAATAAACAATGGTCACATAAACACCACCCTATACTGGAAACCTACTGACCGCTATTCCTACCTACATGCCTCCAGTTTTCACCCCGACCACACCACACGATCCATTGTCTACAGCTGAGCTCTGCGATACAACCGCATTTGCTCCAAGCCCTCAAACAGAGACAAACGCTTACAAGATCTCTATCAAGCATTCTTACAACTACAATACCCACCTGCGGAAGTGAAGAAACAGATTGATAGAACCAGAAGAGTTCCCAGAAATCACCTACTACAGGACAGGCCTAACAAAGAAAATAACAGAACGCCACTAGCTGTCATCTTCAGCCCCCAGCTAAAACCCATCCAATGCATTATTAAGGATCTACAACCTATCCTGAAGGATGACCCAACACTCTCACAAATCTTGGGAGACAGGCCAGTCCTTGCCTACAGACAGCGCCCCAACCTGAAGCAAATACTCACCTGCAACCACATACCACACAACAGAACCACTAACCCAGGAACCTATCCTTGCAACAAAGCCCGTTGCCAACTGTGCCCACATATCTATTCAGGGGACACCATCACAGGGCCTAATCACATCAGCCACACTATCAGAGGCTCGTTCACCTGCACATCCACCAATGCCTCTCTGCCATGTACATTGGTCAAACTGGACAGTCTCTACGTAAAAGAATAAATGGACACAAATCAGATGTCAAGAATTATAACATTCATAAACCAGTCGGAGAACACTTCAATCTTTCTGGTCACGCGATTACAGACATGAAAGTTGCAATATTACAACAGAAAAACTTCAAAACCAGACTCCAGCGAGAAACTGTTGAATTGGAATTCATTTGCAAATTGGATACAATTAACTTAGGCTTGAATAGAGACTGGGAGTGGCTAAGTCATTATGCAAGGTAACCTATTTCCCCTTGTTTTTTCCTCCCCCCTCCTCCCCCCCAGAAGTTCTTGTTAAACCCTGGATTTGTGCTGGAGATGGCCCACCTTGATCATCATACACATTGTAAGGAGAGTGATCACTTTAGATAAGCTATTACCAACAGGAGAGTGGGTTTGTGGGGGGGGGGGGGGAGAGAAAACCTGGATTTGTGCTGGAAATGGCCCAACTTGATTATCATACACATTGTAAGGAGAGTGATCACTTTAGATAAGCTATTACCAACAGGAGAGTGGGGTGGGGGGAGAGAAAACCTTTTGTAGTGGTAAACACCCATTTTTTTAATGGTTTGTGTATATAAAAAGATCTTCTGTACTTTCCACAGTATGCATTCGATGAAGTGAGGAGCTGTAGCTCACGAAAGCTTATGCTCAAATAAATTGGTTAGTCTCTAAGGTGCCACAAGTACTCCTACTCTTAGTGAAGTAATTTTATTTTTTTAATGGTGTGTGTTTGTGGGTGGGGATCTTCATGATCCCACCAGTCTCCTGTGTGAGAAGCAAAGCACCCAGTTGTTTTTGGTAGAGTCAGTGCATAGTTGCCAACATGTAAGTTCTTTGGGGCAAGGACTGTCCTTTACTCTATGTTTTAGAGTGCCCAGCACATGTGGGACCCTAATGCTCATTTGTGCCTGTACTTTATTACTATTTTTATTGATGGCATTGGCAATTGTCTAAACTGGTGGACTGATTACTATCATGCTCCCTCAGTCACTGGAGCATCCTAGTGAATTTTAGTACTTAGTTCTTTTCAAACATTAACTAATTGCCATAATACCTCTTTATAAAATGTAAGTACCTTTATGCCTGTTTTATAAACAGAAAAACACAGAGTAAGTGCCTTGATGAAGGCCACAGAGTGAGTCAGCGATATAACCTGGATTAAGACGACCAGAAAAATCATATTTAATTAACTAGATGCTATTAGTGTCTCTCCATTTACCCAGAGGTCACCTGGTTGCTCAGCAAAGTAGGGCAGCTCTGATGCAGTGAAGACGGGACCTTCTTATCTGTGCCATCAGCAGCAATTTGAACAGCACTGCTCCCCATGGCTATAGAAGTCACTGGGGGTCCTTCCCAAAATTGAGGGGCGTGTGGCCCTGGTTTGCAAGAGACACAAAGGCCAGTTCTTGGCAGTTATAGGGGGAGTTATGAATAACCCATGATGTTTAGCAAAGTCAGTTACAAACTTGCAACCCCCATGACAAGTTATCCTATAATTCCAAGACTGTGTTTGCAAGCAGAGGGAGGCACAAGAAGTTTTCCAGGCAACTAGGGCATTCCCACTTGCTGCTACATTGGACTCTGATTTTGCCTGCTTTCTGTACCCTGCACCCAACTCTGTTCCTTTTTCCTGCTCCACTCCTAGCTTCTTCCTCAATCTTGCCTATGCTCCTGAATCCCCCTGTACTCCTGCTCTGTGCCTCACCTCCAACCATCAGTTACTAGTGCTGGCTATAAACCCTGGCTCTGACTTCTGACTGACGCTGGCTTGACCCTCAGCTCTGGTATTTCATAGAATCATAGAATATCAGGGTTGGAAGGGACTCAGGAGGTCATCTAGTCCAACCCCCTGCTCAACGCAGGACCGATCCCCAATGAAATCATCCCAGCCAGGGCTTTGTCAAGCCTGACCTTAAAAACTTCTAAGGAAGGAGATTCCACCACCTCCCTAGGTAACGCATTCCAGTGTTTCACCACCCTCCTAGTGAAAAAGTTTTTCCTAATATCCAACCTAAATCTGCCCCACTGCAACTTGAGACCATTACTCCTTGTCCTGTCCTCTTCTACCACTGAGAATAGTCTAGATCCATCCTCTTTGGAACCCCCTTTCAGGTAGTTGAAAGCAGCTATCAAATCCCCCCTCATTCTTCTCTTCTGTAGACTAAACAATCCCAGTTCCCTCAGCCTCTCCTCGTAAGTCATGTGTTCCAGTCCCCTAATCATTTTTGTTGCCCTCCGCTGGACTCTCTCCAATTTTTCCACATCCTTCTTGTAGTGTGGGACTCAAAACTGGATACAGTACTCCAGATGAGGCCTCACCAATGTCGAATAGAGGGGAACAATCACGTCCCTCGATCTGCTGGCAATGCCCCTACTTATACATCCCAAAATGCCATTGGCCTTCTTGGCAACAAGGGCACATTGTTGACTCATATCTAGCTTCTCGTCCACTGTAACCCCTAGGTCCTTTTCTGCAGAACTGCTGCCTAGCCATTCAGTCCCTAGTCTGTAGCGGTGCATGGGATTCTTCCGTCCTAAGTGCAGAACCCTGCACTTGTCCTTGTTGAACCTCATCAGATTTCTTTTGGCCCAATCCTCCAATTTGTCTAGGTCCCTCTGTATCCTATCCCTACCCTCCAGCGTATCTACCACTCCTCCCAGTTTAGTGTTGTCTGCAAACTTGCTGAGGGTGCAATCCACACCATCCTCCAGATCATTTATGGAGATATTGAACAAAACCGGCCCCGGGACCGACCCTTGGGGCACTCCGCTTGATACTGGCTGCCAACTAGACATGGAGCCATTTTTGAGAGTAACAGCCGTGTTAGTCTGTATTCGCAAAAAGAAAAGGAGTACTTGTGGCACCTTAGAGACAATGGAGCCATTGATCACTACCCGACTATGGCTCAACCCCGACTTATTTCCCCAAGCTGGACACCTGCTGTACCCACTAGACCTGACTCCTGCTCTGACCACTAGGCAAGACCACCCTAGGCTGGGTCCCTAACAATACCTAGTGGAGAAGAGTGTGTTTCACAGAAAATAATACCCAAAGTTGACAGACTTAGTAGAAAGGTCAAGGACCGATCACTATAAAACTTGCACTGACGTTGTTTGTGCTCTCCCACCCCACCACCCCCGAGGATTAACAAGAGTCTGCAACTCTTTCCAGTACTGTCAGTCCAAGATCTATCAGCTGCAGCAAATTTATTTTTTTGGGGCAGAAAATGAGGAGCACAACAACTAAGCAAAGAATAGTGTTGATTTAATTTTATAATTGTCATGAAGACAATTATGAAGCACCCAGGAAAAATGAAAGGCCATGCCAAATTACAACCAATATTTCTGATTTGTTCCCAGATCCTGCACCTCAATTAAAATAGTGTGAACTGAAACATCTTTGTGGGTATTTGGGTGCCAATGACCACACCAAGCACACTGCTTTGCTTCAAAGTTCCCACATATGATATTCCACAATCCATGACTTCCTAAATTGGAGCAGGGTTAGCTAAGATGATACTCCTAAGGAACTTTAGAAGATCTTATAGTATAGGATACTTAGCTTCAGTAGCAGGTTTTTGTTTTTTTTAGTATAACACAATATTATGGGAAGTCTATATACTGTAGGAGTTATGCTGTTAACACCACATCAGATCACTGATCTGTCATGGGTGTCTCATTCATTGCAACAATTACACTATCTTAACATTCATTGCATAGGCAAAAACATTGAAGAGAAGTAGCTACTGGGCACATACCATCTCTGCTTTTCAGAATTAAACTATTTTGATGATTACTTATTAAAATAACAAAGCACATTATAAAACAATCCCCATAAAGGACTAAGAGCTTGGCTTTTAAAGGCATCTATAATTCTTTAAAAATCTGGCCCTAAGGGCCTATACAGTAGTGGTTCCTTAAAATAAGCTGTATTTTTATTTTACAGTGGATTTAAAAACATCTGACAACACCAACTATCTGTATTTTAGTTGTCAATATATTCAACAAGGCTTATCAGACTGAAATCCTATATCTGATACTGTACTGTAAATAGTAACCTTTTAACTGTAGGATCATTATGGCATTGAATCTGTGGGACTTTTAAATGCCGTGTAATGTCATTACAACTATATAGTGTTAAGATATCCCCTCTTTTTAAAATGAATTAAAATCATTTTCTATTTAAATCAAAATCATGCTGAATGGGCTAGACTGATAATTCTTTGAAGGTCTGTGAGCTGCTTCAAATTTTCACATCTCAAGGGTTTATTCTTGTTCAAATTATTTAAATACTGAAACACAGTAGTAGCTATTCAAATCTGCTCTGCCTGTAATTATCATCATCTATCTTTGGATATAAAAATTGCTTACTACACATCACATACATACTCTGATGGATCACTGTTTCAGAAGGGAAAAAAATGAAAAACAGCTTGCCAAGCTGTTATCTTAAAGCGTTACATTTTTATTTATGCTATTACTGGTAGTCTGCAGAACATATAATAGTACTATTAAATTTGATTCCTCGACAGGTATCAAATTCATCTAGGAATAATGACATTATAATGTCATTGACAGCATTCTGGAAACTGCCAGAGCCATAAATGATCTTCGTACCTTTGTTGCCAGAGCATTTCATCACCATACTCCTTGTCTGAAAAGATCTAATGTCCCAAATCAATGTCTTGCAATACATGCAGAAGCTAGTGTTAAATATGAAATATTATTGTCATGCAAAAAACATGCACATCAGGCATCTGCTAGTGTTTCAGAATGTTGTCTCTTATTTGCTGAAGTCACATTATTCATTTCAATTTAAATGCCATAGTATTGGGGAATTAGATATAGTAATGTTTAAAATGACTACGGTTCATATATGATACAATTATAAAGACTACGGCCATGTTATTCTATTTTTAAGAAATATACCTTTATACTTTGATATACAACAGCTCTTTCAGGGCCAAATAAGGTCATGTGATAATATTTACAACTAAAAAGAGACAAGATTATATGCTGGGAATTACAGAGCATATTTTTCTAGACTTAATTCTATTGTTTTGTAAAATGTGAATACAAGGAAGCTAATCTGCAGAGCCTACTGTCCACATAGTGTTGATTATCCTGAATTGTGCAGTACTAGATTAAGTTTCTGTTATTCACCCTCCCCTCCCCTCCTGGTTTCATAGACATTACACAAAAGACAGACTATTAAAAAGTCTGGAGTCAGTGACCTCAGATATTCAGTTCTGCTGTCCAATATTCGCACAATAAACCAACCCAGAAAGAAGAAATTAGACAATTTTAGGGCAAACTCTTGCAGATTTCACAATGAATTGTAATAAAGTTACCTAGCACAGGACTTTCTGTAAAACAGTGTTAATGTACAACAGAAAAATTCACAGGACAAGGTCTGGGCCTGGCTCAAGTGGTACAAATCAACCACAAAGCTAACTTAACTGGCCCTTAGAGTGGATCCTGGGGTGGTGTAAAACTGCAATGGCAACTCTCACACTGCCACCCATCTTGGCTTCCCCAGTGCAGGGGCTGTGGAGGGCAGGGTTTTGTGTGTGGGGTGGGTGGCAGTTGGGTTGTCCCTCCTCCCAGTGTAAAGGTAGATTAAAGCTACTTTACAACCCCACTCCTCTCCTGAGCAGACCTTGTTTACTTATTCATAGAACATTTTTAGGATGAATTTTTCATAAAAGGCCTCTATAATTTTGTATCCACAATCGAGTCTAGATGCAATTTTCAGGGCACACTCATTTGTGGATTCAAAGATAACACCTCCTGATTTGTGGTGCTACATGCTTTTACATCTGTAACGTTGGGGAGATGTCTAAATTCTAACATTTGCATCTTCAACTGATTGCAAGTATAACACTGTCGGTGCAAACTCAGAAGTCAGATTGAGCTCCCATAGAAAATTCAGCTCCTTAAGATCAAATTCTGATCCCACACTCTCACTCTAACTTTCATGGGAGTAGTGTGAGTTTATCTAAAAGCAGAATTTCTGTCTGATGTGTAAGGGATATACTACTATTGTAAAAAGATAAAGAACTGGGTAAAAACATACAATTTCATCCACTGTGACTACAATTTGGGAATTGCTAAAGGTGATATTTGAAGAGCTGAGCATCAACGCAGTGGGTCAAATTCAGCCCTGGCACAACTCCCATTTATTTCAGTTGAAATTGCATCCACTTGCAGAGAGGTTGGATTTGGCCCTGTTTGTCAGGCTATTCACACAGAGCTTAAGGATTTAGGAAATATTGTAAAGTGTAAGGGAAATTTGCTCTGTCGCAGGGTCTCACTAGGTGCAGAAAACAAGTACTGTAGCCTGTGCAGACTCTCTCTCTCTCTCTCTCTCCAGGTACTTACAACATCCTCCCCGCCCCTTCTCTCTCTGAAATTGTTACTATGAGAGGAGTACAAAAAGATCCCAGAGGAAAATAACTTATATCATATCCTGGGCTGATGAAACAAGTGAGCAGCAGTGATCTTTTGCTTAACTTTACTGCCCCTACTCAGCTCACATTATTGCAGGTAACAGGCCCAGTGGTGGGGAATGTGGCATATAAACAGGACAACCCACACACAGATGTCTCCCTTCATACCCAGCATATATGCATTTACTACTCATCTCAGGGTTTATGCAAGCCACACCTTTTTAATCAGGTAATGCTGTACTGCACATGCTCATGAATACAAACAAAGCCTAAGTTAGGTAATTATTCACTGGATAGTAAATGGGAAGCCAGCCTCAGACCTGAGACTGGTGATTGGTGCAAAAAGAATAAGCATCTCCGCCTGGTTTACAAGTCCACCAATACGCACCCCCAGACATATGCTTACTGTTATATGCCTATTGAGGTATTTGTTAGGTCCAGTATGTAGTAGGGATTTTCTCGCTTTGGGAAGCAAGTCCCCATCTCTTTTCAAAGACAGGACCAGGCTCTAGATAGTGTATTATTTGCAGAGTGCACTATAACTTGAAGTATCTGCTGTACTGTGCTTTCTTACCAGCAGTAACCTGAACTTCATCCTGGACACTGGGTGTCTTATTTTTAGTGGTGATTGCAACATTTCTTTCTACTGGCATAGCAGTTGTTCCAGAAACCACACCAGTTAACAGAACTTCCACTCGCTCCTCCACTCTGTTTCTGGCTTGACAGCATACAACAGCTACAGGAAAGAAGGGATCAATTTTTGTAAAATGTTACTTTCCTGAAAAATTAGTTTTTTGATTTTAACAAAATAACTAAAAATATAAGGGTGGGATATCTTTAGAAAGATGCTAATACCAGGTATTCAATTACCCCAATTGGGACTGAAATTGTGAAGAAGAGCCAGTCTTACTGTTCCCTTCATATTCTGTCTGATAAAAACGCATGGTAAGATGTTGCTCAATTTATTGAAAAAACATTCTGGACTAAGTAATTAATTTCCACAGCTGCTTCTCAAATAAAACTTGAAAAGAAATCTCTGCAATTTTTTTGCAATTATGAAATTTAGAAATTTAATTTAAATTCATTTGAAAATAAAACGGTATAGTATCCTTTAAAATATTTTAATTGGAAGTAAAAATAGGTGCTGCAGAAAAAAAGAAATTCAAAAGAAAGTTAATAGTTGTGGAAACTGAAAATGAATTTTTTTATATCTTAATTTAAGATAACATGCTGTTGCTCAGAGTTGAAGTTTTAGAGAACATTTAAAACAGTTTTAAAGAAACATACTAAGATTTAAAATTTTGCCACTTTAGTTTCCCTTAAATATCTGAAGTAAAGGAATTTTAATATTCAATATGACTTCCTTGAATTCTGTAAATTATTATAATCCTCCCCTGAAAAATGTTTCAATTTTCAATACAAGGGTGTTTTATCCAGTGTATTATAGTCTGTAAAACCTTCTTGAATATAATTCTCTCAACACCATGAAAGATTAGTAAATTAGATCTAGAAATTGAAGGGCAGTATTATGTTCCCAGATAAAATGATTCAGAAATTTCCAGATGTCTCAAAATCCACACAGACTGGGACAAAGAGCTGATTATCTGTTTCTCAATTTTAAAATATCAATGTTCTTTCCTTCAAAATTATGCCCAAGTGAATATCAAAAGAATTATTTATTCTGTGATTATGAAAAAGGTAAAGATTTTTTTTATCCACACAGATGATTAGCAGTGACTTATATAGTCACAGATTTTTAGGTTAGAAGGAACAATTATGATCATCTAGTTTAACTTCCAGCATAATACAGTCCATAGAATTTTACCTAGTAATGCCTGCACCAAGACCATAACTTCTGTTTGGGCTACAGTGTATCTTTTAGAAAGACATCCAAACTGGATTTAAAGTCTTCAAGTGATGGAGAATCCACCACATCCCTTGATAAGTTATTTCAATGGCTAATTACCTTCACTGTTTAAAATGTAGACCTTAATTCTAGCCTGAATTTACCTAGCTTCAGCTTCCAGCCATTGGATCTTGTTATTCCTTTGTTTGATAGATTAAAAATCCCTCTACTATATTCTTCCCACATAGGTACCTGTAGAGCATGATCAAGTCACCTCTTAACCTTCTCTTTGATAAGCTAAATAGACTTAGATTCCCACATTTCTCACGAAAAGGCAGGATTTCCAGAACTTGTATCATTCTTGTAACTCCTTTCTGACCACTTTCCAATTTTTCAACATACAGTACTTTATGAAGTCTGGAAATCAGAACGGGGCAGTGTTCCCATAATGGTTTCATCAATACTGTAGACACAGGTAATATCACTTCCCTATTCCTACTTCGTATTTCCCTGTTTACATATTCAAGAATCACACCAGTCCTTTTTGCCACAGCATTGCACTAGAAGCTTCTGATCAGTTGGTTATTTACCAGAACTCTAAATCCTTTTCAGAGTCACTGCTTTCCAGGATACAGTCCCTGTATATGGTTCAATCACTGCTTTCGTGCCTCCTGGTGTCAGGTCACAGAGTTTCAGGGGATCTTTTACTCTAGTGCGCCCTCTAGTCAGTTGATCTGGTTCTACCATGATCTTTTCTTGGTGAATTACCCCTCTGGCCAGGGAACACTTACATTCAACCCCCTTCCAGGGTTACAAAAGTCCAACTAAAAATTCAGAGATCCCAGTGCATAATCCTGACCTTGTTGGGTTTATCCACAGCCTGTCCCCTGGACTTAGTCTCTGCACACTGCCTTTGGATAATGATTCCCCATTTACAGTTACCATTGGAGAGCTATCTATTAGCTACTTTTTAATCTAATATGTACTACATTAATTTTATACAATGCAACTTTTTATAGTCATATTGTGTGGTACTAAGTCAAACATTTTACAGAACTCTCTTGGGATGCAAAGAAGGACGAGGCTCTCTCTAATCAACCAGAGCCACAGTCTGAAGTTTTGACATCATAGCCTGTAGCTTGCAGGCAATTTTAATCATACTATTTCCAAAGAAAAAACAAGATAATCCTTCTATTTAGGATAACAAGTTAATGAAAAAAATGGATTTCTAGAAGATTACTTGCTATGGGCCACGATCCTACAATTGGTCAACGGCACATCTATAATGGGACGTAAGTACATATGTAAAGTGCTTAAGTGCTTTGCTGAATTGGGGCCTATATTTAGAAGGATAAAGTACAGTCCATTTATAACTCTGGATTGTGCGATGGAAAGAGAACTCACAGTATATAAATAATTGTTACTAAATTGCCATTAAAGGCTATTGATATTCAGAATAAATGAAAAGATGTTGGTGTGAACTACACATATGTATTGTGCATAATTTACATGGCAACAGAACCAGTTGTAAATATTCTGAGTTTTCATAACAGCTTTTAGAAATTTAAAATTTAAGATGTGACAGCTTCCAATTATATACAGTAGTATGTCACTTAAGCAATTTATTAATGCTAACGTTTTTAATGTATAGTTACCATACCTAGTGAAAACAATGGCCTAAAGAAAAGAGATATTGATCTCAATACTTGCTGGTTTCACAGTACACTAAAGTTTTAAAATAAGAACAAAAGCATTCACCTTTTGTACACATAGTTTTCATGCTAATGAGAAAAGTTATAATGATGTCATACTGGGCACAAGTGGAATATTTGATAATATTCTGCTTCCCTCCTTTAATGAATAAAGAGGAAATTAGTGAGATGAAAGCTCTAATTAATATCACATTGGCATCTGCCTGCAAGTTAAAGGTCCTTAAACAAATTAGAACAATGACAGTACAAATAATATCTATTCCTATTAAATTCAATAATTTTAATCCTCAAGACATCTCTCATTATCTTCCCATACTAACATAGGTTGTTGTTATTTGCCAAAGGGAGATTCAGTATAAAGTTGACCAGAAAATTTTCAAGAGCCTTTATCTACTCACAGGCAGTGCTTTTATGAAGGCTATTAGTGTCTAAACCAGTTCACAATGTCCATGTTATTTAACAGAATTTAAAGTAAACCAATTCTGAAGTTATACTGTGATTAAGAAATAGATGTATTTTAATTTAGTAGCGAATGATGCCCTATTTATTTCCAAAGTGAGCTAAAACAAAAATCCCATAAATATTAGTCTATATCATTTAGTGCAAATTAGTTTTCCCAGGAGTGTTATGGAAAAATTAAAATGATTTGCAGTCTTCCTTCAGAGTTTGCTTTAGGATAAGTAGCAAAATTCTTCTGTCAGATTTACTCAGTGGATGCTGATTCAATATTCTGCTCTCCTCACATATTTGCAAAGGTGTTCTGCACATACAAGCTGAAATCTACCCGTGTCAGCCTTCTGTATGATGCAAGTTCCAAGTGTTAGATGTCAAAAGGCAAGCAACTGTTTTGACTTTATTACAGTTCTTATGTTTGTGGCTTTTCAGCTATTACATACCTGGTGTTGATTTATACGGTTGTGCTTCAGGGATTCCATGAATTGGGTAAATCCAGCATATTCCATTGATTTCCCCATTCTCTGACATGGTGATGCTGTTTGAAAATTCAAGTAAAATATGTAATTAACTTAGAATAACTGAGAAACTGATGTTATTGATGCTAACTTAAAACTGTGGCCAAGACTAGGAACTTTGGGTGCCCAACTTGAGACACTATGAAAGCCTTATTTAGTCTAAAGGCGGAAAAAACATGGAAATAATTCTTTCAGATATGTTTGTTATTTTGTGGTCATATTTCTTGAGTTCTTTCATGGGGCTCACTCCCTTTTCTACTTAAATTATCCTGGACTCCAAAGTTCTCAATGTGCCTGATTATTTTCCATTCCCTTGCATCTTATGCAATCATTAACAGCTATGCACAGCAACTGCAAAATGGATGTAAAATGGAACCAAATCAGAATGGTAGTGTTTTACACGCACTTTGCAAAGATGTGAATTTATCACACAAGAGAATTGAGCTGTGTATTCAGGATATGAGAACACTTGGTCTGATCTGCTCTCACTTATGTCAGTGCAAATATGGAGCAAATTCATTGAATTTGATAGTTATATTAGTGGAAAATCAACAAAAATGGAATCAGAATAAAGCCAAATATATCTCTGATAATTGCTTACACAAATATATCAAAAGGATATTTACTGATTTATTATTAGTTCAAATTTGGAACTAATTCAAATTAGTTCAAAGAATAATGGAAGAATCCAACTGTTGTTCATCTAATATACCTAAAAGCAGTGACAAGGAATTCTCTTGAGTTTCCAAATTTAAGAAAATGAAAGGCGGGTATTCAAGCTGACGGAGTGCCAGCTACCATTGCAGTTCTTTGTTTGGATATTTAAACACTTACATAGAAACATCTCACAGACCGGACAAATTTCTGCCCTTAAAAAATACACATGCAATTTCATCTGAAGGCAATAGGAGTTGTATGCATATGTCTGAGGGAGAAAGTTGACCATTGGCTGAATATGTTCAACAGTGATTTTTTCCTATCACCATAATTACCTTTTCAGTTCTTTGTTTAATTCAGCAGGATCATCATAGGGCCAGTTTTCACCATTTTCTTTCACTACATGAACAATCACCACAGCTTCATACAATTTCATTGTGTCAGGCACAAACAATACCGGGATGTCCAGTTTACCTTTTGGAGGTAGTGGGATTGCTGTAAAATAATACAACAGTTTGTCACTAAGGTGGTAAAGGCATATTTTGAAAGCTTTGAGTCATTTAGTCACTTTCTATTTATACATTTATCTTTGTCTATCCCACAGAATATTTAGTTTGGTCTTTATCATAAAGGATTATTTTCTCAATTGGAACAAAATTACTTTAACCTTTTATTGCAAGTAGTCAAATAATATATTGTTGCTCACAATGAGATGTACAAATGCATGCTTTACTTAAAACCCCAGCTCCTGGAGAAAAGTGCTTACTTGAAAATCCAAGCTCTCATTTTAAAAAAAAGGTTCTAACCTTAATAGTCGTGGAGAAAAGCTTGCAAATGTGACCAGAAGGCACCTTGCAGGCTCAAAAACCTAGAGGTGAATTAAATATGCAAAATATGTATTTTAAGTCATAATTTTAAGGTGATCCCATGATTTTTGGGGGTCTGACTCATGAATTGTGAATGTTTGGATTTAATACTATCAAAAACAATCCTTTATAACTGTCACATCTACACATGGCTAAACTGTTTTTTCTGATTTGCCTTTATTTAATTATAAATATTTTGTATGAGAGGAAATAATTAGTACCTTTGGGCAGGTAACTGCAACCTCAAGTGGAACATTCAAATTCTGTACTGGGTGCTTTAAACCACTATTTTGAATGATCTTTTGATTTCACAGAAATGTTTACCTACCAAAGTTTTATTTGAAATATATAAACTGTAAAACCTGGTATAAGTTTCCAGCTTTCCCAAAAGAAAATCTTCTAAAGAGGGTCCTCTGAGCATGACCTTCATTTTAGTAATGGTATTATTTTATCCTGGGAGATTCATGTTTAATCACTTCAGTGGTAGTACATTTCTTCATGCAGCTTGATTTTTGGTCTGTAGCAAAGCTAGTAGTTAGCAGTGAAATAAGTACTTGGAAATGAAGTAGCGATATACGTTCTCTTTCCTAGTACTCAATTAAATACTAGGTTTGAACCTCTGCTAACTCGTTTTCTGATTACTGTATTTTGTGTCAGATTTTCTGTTTTATAAAGATCAAGTCATCAAGATCTTAATTTCTGTTAAACAAGTTAAAATATAAATTTGTACAGTGCTCAGACTATTACTGCAGAAATGAATGGATATACTATTCTGGAGGGTAGCCAGATTTCACAGAGTGAAGTCAGGGACATGTGTGTGTACATGAATGCACACATATCGCTCACCTTTGCTCGCTCCTGCTGCAGCTCTGTGCATGCTGGAACCCCTGCACTATGTTGAAAGCAGACTAAGACCTGCTCTAACTTGATCAGGCTGCAATAGTCACTGCATTGTAACACAAAGCACTAAATACTACAGTGCAGGGGTGGCCAAACTTACTGACCCTCTGAGCTGCAAACGACAATCTTCAGAAGTTTGAGAGACGGGACGCGCCTGCCAGGGTTCAGGGCTTCTGTCCCTCTCCTGCTGAAGCCCTGAACCCTGGCAGGTGAGCCCCATGGGGCTGATGCCCTGAAATCCCCCTCCCTGTGGGGCAGAAGTCCTTAGCCCCACCAACCTGCCGCAGGGAAGAAGCCCCAAGCTACCCCCCAGCCCCCGTCTGGTAGGTGGAGAATGAGGGGAAATGGGGGGCTCCATGAGCTACATTTTAACTGTAAAAGAGCCGCATGTAGCTCATGAGCCGCATTTTGGCCATCCCTGCTCAATATATGGTCAGCCCCTAAGGCACTCAAATGCTGTATGTGATATGAAGTGTTGTTTTGGTTGACATCATAGACAAAAGTCTACATTACAGAAATCGTCATCACAAATGGCACCCTAGCCAGCAGTTTCAACAGAGGCTAAATGGGCCTGGAGATTGAACTATTTTACAGTACACCAGGGTTGAAACATATTGGTAGCTGTGACCATTCTGTACCATCTTTCTGTCACTTTTCAATTGCACTTAGCGCTTTTAAAAAACAGATTTGATTTTATCTGTAATAGCTAGGCTTGGAAGGATTAGATTTTTATTGTAAATGTAGATTTCATTGTACATGCTGAAACTGAGAAAATATTTCCATTGATAACTGAAATTTGTAGATAGACAAAGTAAAAATGCTGCTTGAGAAGTTATTAGTTTGATTTAAGGATATTTATTTTGTATATTTTGACATATGATGTTGTGTTTTAAAGATTATAAAGCTTTAACTTTTGAAACTCAATATCTGCTGTCATTAAATAATTATTGTCTGATACCTCCCCCCCATTATTTTGTTCAACTGTGGAAATGTGCCCTGGGCACCCCCTGCTCCCACCGAAGGAGTTATCTGGCTGAGTGCCTAGTCAAGGTGCAGCTTGGGCCCACGCTCTCCAGTGCTGCCTGTCTCTTCCCTGGCTGGCTGGCTGGCTGCCTCTGTAAGCCCAACTGGCTCTCAACTGGCAGGTAAGGTCACATGGGAGGTTTCAAACCATGACCCCTTTAGCTCGTCACCCTGTGCTTTCGCTCCAATTGCCCAGGTCAAAGGTGGCCCTGGTCAACTCTTCCGGTTGAGATAGTGGGAGTGGAGGCTGGAGTGAATGTGCTTGATTTTGCTCCCTACTGGAGTGACTAGAAGATCTCATGAACTGGTGATGACACAGGACACAAGGGGTCCCAATCAGGCCACCGGGGGGCTCACAGGACATACGAGGAGGCATCCACTATTGATCTTACCAGGTTTATTGGGGTTGAAGTCTTCTGTCCTCTGTCCATGTCAGTGTGGGTAGTACAATGATGTCAAACCTAATAAATGGGAGAACTCTGTACAGAAATCTGAGTCAGAAGAGTCGTCCTCAACATAATCCAAAGGGGATGGCAACTGCTCATCCTGGATATAGGAAGTCCTGAGTAAGGTGGTATAAATGAAAGATGCAGAGTCGGTGACCCAGCAAATCTCGATTCGAGTAGTTGTCCAGTACTGGTAAGTAATGGTGAGTCCAGCTCATTGGAGACAAGGAGGTCCTTCGAGAATCTCAGCTGCTGTGGTACTGTTGGTATATAAGTGGAAGATAGATAAGATCCTGTGGAGGTTGGCTTCAGTATCGATGATACGGATGCCAAACCCTTGGTGTAAAAATGTCCCAGGTCAGACTCCACTGATACCAATGCAGTGGTACTTAATGATGTATAGGTACTAGGGGTACATCAAGATCTGGCGGTGCAGATCTCTTTGAGGAAGAATCTGTATCAGCCCTGGTACAGTGGTCCACAATTGAAGAGTGCCAAGTGCCAAGTCCTGTTTTGTAGTATGACACTTTAGATGCCCTCACCATACTGAAGCCAATCGGGATTTCATCTGGGACCTGAGGTCTCTGGAGCTTTCTTGTGCGTTGATGACCCAGAGAGTTAGAATGTAAAATTCTCTGTACTGTCAACACCAATGCAGATGCTACGTGGCCTGAGGCATTTGATGACGGAGACCATGAGGTGGACATAGCAGCAGTGCTTGTATCCCTCAAGGCTCTCAGTGACTGGGATCCTGAGGTAGATGGGGCACTAACTACTTGAA
This sequence comes from Eretmochelys imbricata, assembly GCF_965152235.1. NCBI lineage: Eukaryota > Metazoa > Chordata > Testudines > Cheloniidae > Eretmochelys > Eretmochelys imbricata. The sequence continues at coordinate 151,821,806 of NC_135572.1, forward strand.
AACTTGGGTATGGGTGGTTGTCAGAACCGAGGCCAGAAGCTGATCTTAAGGTTTTCTCTGTCATCAGTAGTTTAAACTTGATCTCCCTGTTTTTCTGAGATCTCATTTTGAAGGTGTAGATTTTGCACTTACTGGGGATATGATGGACTCCCAAACAGCAAAGACACCAAGCATGCCCATAACTGACCGAGATAGATTCCAGGCAGGAAAGAGTTTTTGTAAAATCCACAGATCTTAGCATACCCCAGAACAAAAGTTCAGAATAACCCCCTTAATGAAGAAAAAATGAAAGGAAAAAGGAGGGGACTGTAGTCCCAACAACTACTACCAAACTAAACTAATTAATGCTACGCTACTAAACTGAGGAGAGCAGGAGCAGCTCTACACTGTCTCAGGTCAAAGGTGGCTGACAAGGAACTGCAGGCGGTTCTCCCATGCAGACCTATATGTCTTTGGAAGGGGCACAAGGACATGTAGGGTGCATGTGTGGGCCAAACAGGCTCTGCTAACAAACATCTCCAAGCAAAGGCACAGGAATGTAAGCACACCTGAACGGGATCACCCATATGGACTCTCCTTGAACAAGAAACCAGGATTTCTGAGCCTCAGTATTCTTCTGTGGGCAGCAAATGGCTGTGAAACCCAATGATAAATGTGTTCCTTAAGTCCTCGTGGCTTACCCACAGATGATCACAGCCTACTACTGCTATCTGTTTCTCTTTGGCTCAAGTGGCAGAGGTCTGTGCAGTGGCTTACAAGCTCCAACCCTGCCGGTGAACCATGTGGGAACCAATGTAGTTCCACATGATAGAATTTGTTTTTTCAGATTTCATTTTTTAAAAACTTAGGAAGCTACAACAAAAAATCACTATCCTCTCATTTTGACTCATTTTCCCTCCTCTCTCTTCAGGGTTAACTGCTCAGCAAAGGGATTTGGAGAGAAGGATAAGAGTGGTAAAGCCCTGTCCCCCAGTTTCCTCTTGTTGGAAAACGGCTCTAGACACCAATTTAGCTCTCCCTGATTTTTAAAGCCACTACTTTCCACTTCGGATTGGATCGTTAGAAAAGCAGCTAGCTAGTCAGCTGCTGCAAGCACCAAAACTACATCTCAGCATATAGTAGGGGGCGATTTCAGTACACCTCAGCATCACAGACCCCATTGCAACTGACTGCCTGTGGTCTCATGTTGTCTGTACTGGTAGTTCGGGATAGCTGGAGTGCAGTGGTGCTCTGGTGATATTTCCTTCCCCTGGCTATGGCATCTAGGCTGACGGCTACAAGGACAGTATGGCATACTCTTGCTACACCAGACTATACTACCTGGAAAATCTCCAGCTAGCCAGTCAAGCTATCTTTATGGCCCCTTTGCATTGTCAGAGCAGCACTGGAGTAGCAGCTGGGCTGAAGATCTGGTCCTCTAGCTCTCTGATAAAACGACATTAATAAAGTAAGTTGTGGTTTTTTTCAAAAGCTACAAATTAGACGAGTTTATTTTTATTTTCAGTTATTGTAATGTATGAAAAAATCTGAGAGTTTGGAGAATTATTCTGTGTCCAACTGTGTATACAGTAGCTAATTCTGCTTGTTAAAGAACACAAGTGCTTCTCAAAATAAATATTGTAATGATGAATCTATCCTGATCTCCGGTCAGTGGAAAACTGATCATTAAACACCACACTAATTTTATAATACCACTGCTAACTCATGATACAGCTCAATAAACAGCTTATTATTATAAACTATTTATAATGACGGTAATTCTTATATTATTAGGCTTGCTTATGATTGTCAAGTAACCAACTGGTCATTACCTGCTAGTAAAGATTGATTTCCTTATGATTTTCCCTAATTAATAAAATAGATATGAAATAGGTATAATGGCAAAAACCATACACTGCTTTATGTTTCTCTTCTGTCATTTTTACTTGGTATGTATCTGCCAGCAAACACTGCATATTAAGGACTTGTTTCTACTTCTCTCTAAGTATTTATATTGTAGTAATCCCTGTAGCATATAGACACGAAATATCCATAATTCTCTCTCCAGAGAGTTCAGAGGCAGTACATCTTTAATTAAAAATGCATTGTCACAATTTCTAATGACCTCTGATCTAGGTAATGACAGTTACATGCTATTTTTTTATTAGTGAGGAAACAGATGGTCTTTTGTAAGCAGACTGTAGTCCATTGAGGGCTTTGAAAATTGGGAACATAACCTTGAATTGGATTAGATATTGAATAAAAAGCTAGTGTCACATGTTCTAATTTACCTGTTCTACTTAGAAGTTGGGTTGCTGCATTCTGAGCCATTTGTAATGTTTGTGTCTACCGTGTCAGCCCTAAGTAGGGTGCACTTCAAGAAATAGCCTTTATTGAAGAAATGAAGGTGTGGATAACTATGCCCAAGTTTTCATCTGTGTGAGGACTGGATCCATTTTTCTTTCCAGGTGGAGTGGAAAAAGATATTTATAGCCATTCCTGCAGCTTGGAAATTCAGATATACGAGGTAAGACTATGCAAAACTCTGCTAATTTAGGGATGAACACCCTCAGTGGAGTGGGCCATGGATTCCTCAAGATCTCTGAAAGGCTTCCTCTTGCTTACTGACTGCACCTTTGTCTTTCCCAAGATGAGTTTCAATCAGCTGTTAATTACCTGGTCATACGTTTCTTCACAGCACTGATGTAGGCAGGTTATGGTGTGGTCAGCTTTAGAAAGGACTATATCATTGATTTATTACTGGCAATTGAGCTGGCAGCATTTCAGGTCGTCTTCCAGTGCTTTATCATAGATGATGAACTGGAGCCCTGTGGGATTCCACAGGTGAACACTCTGGGTGGGGAGGAGCAGCTGCCCATCACAACCCTCTGAGAACTAAGTGAAATAAGCAGAACCATCTGGCAGCAAGTCTCTCTCTTCTTGCTAGGTTCCCCAAAAAGGCTATAATGACCTCAGGATCATCTGTGCTGAAAGCAGTAGATAGGTCTGCTAAAATCAGTCATGATTGTCTTGTCACTGTCCATCGCTAGGAAGTCAATATGATTGGCACTCTCTTTGTGTCACAGTCAGAATCCGCATGGGAAGAGGATAGATGCTGCTGGAGATGATTTGCTAATACCTCCTCAGTGAATTCACTCAGAAGGGGAGGGTTTAAGATCAGGTAGTTAGCGAGATATTGCCAGGGCTCTGGTAGGTTACTGTCCCTGAGGGATGCATTGATCACACTAGTGTGCAGAAGGCCCAGGTGATCTTTGCTTGCCTTCACCAGCTAGAAGAGGCAAAATTCTGGCTCATGTGTGGAGAGTAAGACTTCTCTGGGCACTTCCACTGGGAGTGAATATATATCAGTGCTTTAGGCTGATTTTTACTGACTCTGTTACTCTGGTGAGGCTGCTTCAGACCCTCCCCTCCACTTGGCAGTGAGCTTTGCCTGGGGACATGGATGGGTAAGTATAGCAGTGTGACTTGCCTGTTTTACACTGGTCTTGCACAGCTAGGTAGTTTGTGTAAATGGAAAGAACACTTCCCTGGATCCATCAATGAGGATTCAAGGTGGGTCATTATGGCTGGCCCTGTGTCTTGCTGGGAGATTGCTTGGGGAAATCCCTTTGTCGTCATGACACTTTTTCATTCCTGGGTCAGTGGGTCACAGGTGGCATCTGCTTGTATGCAGATGTCTCCCATGATAAGACTAGGTGCCTGCAGGGTTAGGCATGAAACAAGATTTGTCTGCTCTGAAATGAATTTTTGGATGGTCTGTATATAATTAGAATTTCAGCGCTGAACATGTGTCTGACTCACATGTCAGTCAGGTGCATTTCAGCAGTTAGGTTTTCAGGAGTCTCGCTACACCTCAGGGTAGCTGGGAAGATGATGGTCACTTTACCTCACTTGTCACCAATGTATTCATGGAACCAACTTCAGAGAGGAGTCTCCAGAGGGTATTTAAGTTGGTGTAATTTACACTATCTTCATACCCCTTCCACAGACATTATAGTCTGGCTCACTGAATCTGAGTGCAAAGAAGTCTATGTTGGTGCAAATCATACATAACAAAGAAAGGAAAATAGCTAATCCCAGGAGGGTGTAAAAGGCTGAAAGCTAAATTAGCCCTCATCCTACATTAACTTAAAGATTTTTATATTATCTCCTGGCTCCTCAGCATGTAACCAAAACATCTTATATTCCCTTAAACAGTGTGTGTATAAGTAGGCATAACGGTGTTTAATTGTGCATAAAGGAATCTAATGTACACAACCTTGCATGTCAACCTTCTTGAGTTTGGGCCAGAGTGTCTCCTCCCCCTGCCCCATCCCACCCGCACTTAGTGGCTGTTTGCTTCCTGAATTATGAGAGCTTGGATCAGTCCATTCCCACTGTGGATGCCTGCTGATGGGGCTCTGATGTCAGTGTTTCAATCTAGAATTCGAGGCCATATTTACCTGATTGCTTTTGAGGATGTTCCTTCCCTTATTAGGAAACCAGACCTTATTATATGGAAATTAGACCTTAACCAGGGATACACAAATGTCTATTTCAAACTTGCAAAATATTTGAAATTGATTTGAGAAGTGTTGGGGTTTGTTTAAAAAAAAGTGAGTGGCATGAGAGGAAGAATAGCTGTGTCAAGTCTTTACCCTTTATTTGAATGGTTTCACACCATCACTATTAGAAGCACACAAAGGACAATGTAGCAGAGACAGAGTGTTTGTTTGCCATTTCATGACTCTTGCATTTTATAAAATTTTGTATAACTCTGACAGATACTTTGTGACTTTTTTTGTTTAGAGCTTTAAATTAGAAGGATTTCTTTGTGGTACTAAAGTTAAACAACTGCTATTTAGATTAAAACAAATGGATCAAGAACAGAGCTCAGTAATTAAATATGTACTTTTCTTTAATGCGATTTATTTGGTTTTTAAATGAAGCCTGTCTAAAAGGCCAGGCATGAACTTTCCTGTTCATTTATAAAATTATCCTTCTCTAACTAATAGCCTACAGTACAGTTGCTGCTGAAATAAAAAACTACTTAACATATGACAGCAATATCTATAGCCTTTATTTATCATAAAAGTGTAGTAATAACTAATGCTACAATACATAAGATTGAAACTCATTTTAAAACATATTGCCAAATACAGTAGTTCATTGCTCTGGTAATAACCATAACAAGAAAAATTACATTTTTAATAGTTTAACTTTTAGATTAAATATACCAGTAATAGAAGTTAAATAATGAGGAGCATACTCTTGTTTAGGATACATGCATAGTATCATAGTGATGGTATTTTTCATTCCTAACACAAGGTTTCTGCCTGATACATTTTAGGAGAAAATCCCCACCACCACCACACTCCCATGCCATATTGAGTAGCCAAGTTTGGTGCAGGAATGTTCGGTGGTGGTGAGGGGAAGGCTGTACAACCTCAGTTGAACCACTCTGTGGCAGCCCCTTGTAGCCACTGTCTTCCCTTGCTGGTATGGCATCCATGCTCTGTGTGGGTGTCACAGGGTTGCCAAGCATCAAGACACTCATGGCCTTGCTTCAAGGCCGCCCTCATCCCAACTGCTATTGCATACGTATAACTAGGCTGCTGACAGACTACAGAGATTCCCTGCAGTTTCTCCTCAAACCTGCTATGGTTGATTTTACAGGATTTCAGTCTGAGGACTTGGAGCTAAAAGCTGAGAAAGGAAGAGGTGGAAGATGACTTGTCCAGATGGTGGGGTAGAGAAAAGGGGTCAGAGTACAATGCAGCAGCTGTACATAGGGCACAGGTTAGGATGGAAAAATGGAATGGGAGCACAGAGAACAATGGGCAGCAGGACTTAAGAAGCAGAGGAAAAAATGGGGGAAGGATGGGAGGCAAAGACAATAAAATGGAGGAAGGTGTGGGAGGGGAGTCAAAGGAAAAGATGGGTGGACACAGGATTGCGGATGGTACTTAGACAGCAAAGTGTGAGAGATACTTACAGTGGGGATACATTTTCTATCTATGATTTAACAGTAGGTTGAGTATTTTTCACTTTTTTTTTTCAATTCCAATTTTCCCCAAGCATCTGGATGCGGTGTAGACAAAACTTTGGAACACTGTATAAAACCTTCATTTACCTACTGACAACTATGTTGGCTGACTTCAAAGGGTCCATCTTCCTCATGTGTGTACCCAAGTGTGGGCCTGAGTCATAAGCCATTGAACTCTATGGAAGAACTGCCCATTGACTTCAACAAGCTTTGGCTTGATGCCTAAGAGCACTGGGAAATGAGGGAGCTCTCTCTCTCTGGAGCACATGCAAAAAATAACTTGCTTTACTCACAGCTGTGAGTAAAATCACTTGGCATACACCTGAAAACTAGGCAACTATGGATCCACATAACACTGGAGTCTCTTGCCCAGCCCTGCTATTCCCCTGGCCTGCTCTTGCTCCCAAGCATCACTGTGTAAGAAACTTCAAGACAGTAAGATAATGCCTGGCAAGTTGGCACACTGTAGATTAACACCTTGGCTTGCTACACATTTGTTGCACACTTAGTTACCATGTGGACAATCCCTATGAGAACAACACTGGAAGCATCACATTCATTATGTAGGAAAGATGGCATGTCCCTTTTGGCAGACAACTATAAAAAGACTTCAGTCCTACCCAATTTGTCAATGAAGGTTAAAAGTTCACCTTCCCCTGTGAGATGACACTAGCAGGAAGTTCCGCTTTTCCATCTCTCCTATACAGTAAAACCATGACTAGTTTTATCCATTTAATCTCATTTTTAAACCAAAATACACACTGAAATATCTTGAATTTGTGGTTTAAAAAAAAACTATAACTTTCAGTTCAGGTGTAATTGAATTTTGGACATATGTCATATATCTTTGCTTATTTTTGATAGATATTTTTATTTTCATTTTAAACTTTTCTTAACCATCAGTAACTGTTCTTATCACTGACTACACACTGAAATTCTGAAGTTATAGAAGATTTTAATCAAAATATAAGTATGACAAAATCAGAAATGAAATTGGTACAGCTGCATCTTTTTACGTTTTGTATTCAGCCAAACATTACACAATTTATGACAAGTAGCCAGAAACTGTATTACATGTTAATTTTCAAAGAAATCAACTGTATAAAAGCAAATCTTCTCTGATTTATTCTTGGCATGTGAATGGTGAGGGATGCAAAGATTACTCAGCACTTTTATCCTTTCCAAAGTTTATTCCTTGACATAGTTCATAACCTCTTGATAGAGTCAAGAAAAAAAAAAGTATAGCTTTTAGTCTCTTCTGTGAATCTCCTGTACTATTTCCCTGAGTTTCATCATTGCTCATTGTTGACAAGTCAGTTCCCACAGTTGGGCAAACATGCTTCTGCAGTAAGGTTGGTTTGCATATCATATTCCATGGTGTCTCAGTACTCCACAGAAACCAAAATCTAAGGCTAATGTACGTGTCTTAATGATGACAGTAAACTTTTTTGCTACCTTTCTGACTAGATAATTGAAGATAAAAAAAAAGAAACCCCTCTCTCCTGCAAGGGATTTTTTGACTCTTGATTCTTATTTACCCCACAGAACTATCTCTGACCATGATGTTGTATGGTTTTTTTTCTCTGAAAGCAGGAATTCAATAATCTATTTCTGAAAATGTGTGTTTTGAAAGGATTCCCTGAGATGACCTTCAAAGATGCTATCACAGCTTCTCCTCGACTAACTTTGCATGTGGATCGTTTGATCAACTCCTTTGGTCTACTAGAAGTTTTTCAGAAATTACAGTATTGCAAGAACCCCAATGATCTGGATGGCGAATGGAGTAGAATCAACAGATATCTGTGTGGCCTGTCATAATTTTCAGCAGGAATACTAGAAATGGAAATTGGAAACAGGTTCATAAACTCTGCACCTGTGCAGAGGACTGGGATTGAGTCTCTCTCCAATGTGTTATTGGTGTCAGGATTCCAACACACTCAGTCAGGACCCTGGGTCAGAGCTGGGGCAAACCTGAGCTAGGGAGTAGAGGAGGAGTGTATAGTCAGATTCCAAGCCAAGGTTGATACTCAGAATCAGAGTCTGAATCAGGTTTCAGGGTCCAAGTCAGGAGGCGAAGTCCAAATCAAGCCAAGGTCAAAGCCAGAAGTTCAGGAGCAAGGAGTGGTCATGGCAGCTACAGGACATCTGCACTGTTGCCTGGACACCTCCTGGAATACCCCTTTGGCTTCCTGCCCTCTATAAACCTATTGAGAGCCATGGGTTTGCTGCCTCTCAAACCCCTTGAGACAAGGACTTCCCGGGGTCTGTCTTCACAGCAGGTCTTGGACAGTGGCACTATCTGGTTATAGCTGCTGCTATGTGGCAGTGTAGAGATGCTGGCAGCTCCGCAGGACTGGGTTCTAGACCCTCAGGGCCTTACGTTTGCATGGCAATCTGAAAAATAAATCTGATGATCTGTGATTGTGACAGGTGGTACTGATAACCTACTGTGGATTTCCTTAACAGTAACACAACTGAAGGAACAGAAGTTTGCTCCCAGAGAAGACATTGGCAAAAACATTCTGCATCAAGAAATTATGGTGGGGTGGCAAGCTCTATTTCTTCCTCAGAAAAATCTTTGGTTTCAAACTTGTCATTCACTCTGACACGCTCCCTGTTAGTTCTGTCAAGAGAGAAAAAAGATGTTTTCCGAGAGTACCTGTACGTGGTGGGTGTGTCTTGTATCCACAGCTCTCCAGGTTGCAAGATGTTCTGTTCTGAATACACTCTGACAGAGTCCCACACCACATCTACTTTCGTTGAGGAAAGGCTCAATCTGATTTTGAACCATCTGCTCTGGCTATTTATTCATGCCACTGCTGCCCAGTTGTCGTAGCAGGCAAAGATATATCAATATAGATTGTCAATCGCAGGTCAGAAAAGGCTAACTCAACAGCCAAAATCTGGAGAATGTTGGAGCAACTGATATTCATGTGTTCAAGATCATGTCCAGATGTGGGAGCTCCAGGATGGGAATCCAGTAGGAACAAATGAAATCCACTTGTACAAGAGATAAAATGACTTTACCATTTTCAGATTAAATTCAAATCTGGGAGACCTGGAGAAATTTATGAGTGGGATTGTATGATGGGATTGCTTGTTAGGGTGGGAGGTTTTGGCAGCCCTGATGGTCCCTTCCAGTTTATGTCTTATGCTCCTAAATCTCATGCTTCAGGGCTTAAGACTGCCACCCACAGAGGCCAGGAAGGGATTTTTACCCCACAGTGTATTCTGGGGTTTTTTGGTCTCCTTCCTCTGAAGCATCAGAGAAGGCTGTGGCTGAACATGGGACACTGGACTGAGTGGGCCAGTGCCTTCAGGTGGCACCAAGCAGTCTTTCTCTCATGTGCTCCACTGACTGGCCCCTGCTTGGGATCTAACTGATCACTGTGTGGGGTCTGAAAGGAATTTTCCCCAAGGTTAGATTGGCAGTGACCTTGGGGACTTTTCACCTTCCCGTGCAGCATGGAAGGCAGGTAACTTTCCAGAATTATCTGCCTATAGCTTACTTAGGTACTTAATGGAAATCTCTTCACCAGTCCTCACTTGGTGTTATTTGAAAGGCAGGGTGAACAAGTGCAGAATTAAATTGCCTTTTTCTTTAATATATAGGAGATGGTGTATGAAGGCAGGATTAGGAAAGACAAGAGTGATTCCAAACATAGGGATAGAGTTAAATGAGTAAATCTGCAGTGAGCAGCCCTTCTTACTGCATTCCATTAATTCCTAGATTTTGAGGCCATTCTGATCATCTAGTCTCACCTCCTGCATAACAAAGGCGAGGGGTTTTCCCTGAATAAATTTCTGCTTCATGTCCAGTAGCTGTAGACCCTAATCTAGAGCACATCTTTTTGAAAAACATGTAATCTTGGTGCCCAAATTTTCCATGATTTAAAATCCACCATATCTCTTGGTAAGTTTTTCAAATAGTTCATTGCCTTTACTGTTATGTCTACACATTACTTCTAGTCTGCATTTGCTGAGCTTCAGCTTCTAGCCACTGGATCTTATTATACTTTGGCCTAATGGACTGAAGAACCCTCTATTAAATTTTCTTTTCCTACGTTGGTACTTATAGATTGTGATAAAGTCATCCCTTCTGGTTGTTAAACTGTACCAACTGAGGTCTTTGAGTCTCTCACTATAAGGTGTGTTTTCCGATCCTTTAATCATTCTTTTGGCAATTCTCTGAAACCTCTTCACTTTTTCAGTATCCTAGTTAGACACCAGGACTGCACACAGAATTCCAGTAGCAACCACATCAATTCCAAATACAGACATAATACATCCTCCCTACTTCTAATTGATAGCCTTCATGTCCAACAATTGCATAAGCCCTTTTAGCCACAGTGTTGCCCTGGGAGCTCATGTTCAGCTGATTATCTACCATTATCTCCATGACTGATCAGATGGGTCTGCACTGTATTGTGGGAGATACAGTCCTCCAGGAAGGCAGGCTCATAGGAGACAATGGGCCCAAATTATAACTCCCATAAGGCAATGCATTAGAGAAACACAGTTTAATGTTGTTCTGACTTGGAAGGAAATCTTTTGGGTCAATTCAACAAAACTAAATGAAATTAAACATTTTGATTTCAGGAATGTAAAAATGTATTGTTTCAACTGAAAATGTCTAACAGTAGTGTTTTGACATTTCCAAATAGAATTTTTCTGAATTTTTCTGAATTAACAATCTGAAAATTTCAAAATTCACCTTTTCCTTCTGTTTCAAGACAAAACAAATGTTGAAATGCTGGAATTCCCTGTGGGATGGAAATTCTAAATTTCACTCAGCTCATAGCAACAAGCATATATGTTGTTGGTTGAGGCTTTATTCTATTTACATCTAAGAAATATAATCAAGCCATGATCACTGGCACCTAAGCAACCAGTAATTTTTATTTTTGTGATTAATTCTTTGTGTGTCAAGATTAGGTGTAATATAAAATTCAGCTCTAGAGGTCTAATACACAATTCTAATAGACTTCCCTCAGAAAATGTACTGATTACAAGCAGTATTAAAAGAACACAGTCATCTTAATTCCTACAGACACTATCAGTCTTAGCTCCTAGCATAGGGACAAAAGGCCCTATTAGAAGACACAAATCTCAGTGTATCATTGTTTATAACAGCTGTTAGTTACTTTCCAAGTGAACAGTGAGTGTACTTTGTCCCACTACAGAAAAAAGGGGAGGTAAATACTTAACTACCCAAAATCGGTTGTGCCTTGAAGTGAAGTCAGTACTGTAATAGCCTACAGTACTATACTGACTGTAGGACCTTCTCCTCCATTCCTTTCTCTAAAAACATTTAATATGAGGTATTTTTAAAAGAGAAAAATATAGTACAAAACTTGAGAAGGGATAGTAAACGGAAGTTATATGGGATATTTTCTACAACTGCAATTACTTTAAAAGAAAATTCAAAGAACTGTAGTAAAATAAACAAAAAAAAGCAATTTAATTGCTTATATTTTATAGCTTACATTTTACTATAAATGGAGCAGCAACTATGTTGTTGAAAAGTAACATCTTTTGTGATACTAGCAATGTGGTTTCTACTATCAGGTAGTTAAAAAATGCTGAATTGGAGTTTACATTTGATAATTAGTTTATAGAGAGTGAGTGGTTCTGCTCAATTTGCTAATGCTCTGAATGCTGGGCTGTGAGCAAAATGGTTAAATGCAGGATTTCTTTTTTTTGGTCAATGATAGTAAATCTATTCCTCTTCGGCTTAAATACTGGTTTGAGAAATCAGAATTATTTTATTTTATAAATATGTAACATTAAAAAAATTAAACTGTTGAGTTCTTTTTCTGATTATTAAACTAGTATTGTATCTGGCTTAAAAATGGGTCTCTTAGCACTGGGGTTTCATACTGCCAATATGACTTTTCATCAACATGACTACGTCCTTCAGAAGGTTCAGAAATGTCAAACGCAAATAACACCCCCTAATTTCAATTAGAATTTGCAGCTTATTAAATGCTGGGAATTGCTTTTCGGGATGTTGGCTGATTAAACGAGACTGTAGCCTTCTTTTAGAAATACAGCTCTTCCAAATAATTCATTTACAAGCAGCAAGGTTTCTGAGGGAAAACCAAGCAGCTTTAGAAAGCATACCTATTCACCCAACTATGTCTGTTCTATACATTCTAGTCAACTCTGTGAAAGCAATGGTTTGAGGCATACCCATTACTCTTTAGGAAAAAAAGTATTGTCTATAAAAACGATCAGTGCCCCCTTTTTCCCCCTTTCAACTTGAGGATGTAGGAGAATGCAAAACTACGTAACTTCAGTAAGGTCAGCCCTGCTTTGTACTATGCAGCAGAGCAGAAAATAATTGTTTCCAAAATGGGCTTATTTGAAAAAATAAAAATACTATACTGTAACTGATTCACCAAATTCAACAATGAAACCAATGTGTTTTTTTCAGCCTGAACCTTTACACAACCTCAACTCTCTTTTATGGTTAGATAGGCCCTTCCCCTTGAAAATGACACCTATCTCCTCTTATTACAGATACAGGTTCTTCAGTTTTAAGATGTAGAACTTGTGCTTTAAGTTTGATGCTGTTCTTGGAATTCACCCTGCATCGCATCTCAGAGGAGCCACCGCATCACTGAGCTTACAACATCCCTTCTTCCTTGTGAAGTCTCAAACGAAGGGAGAAGTCCTTTGGATAAGTTCCCTGGGCTTCACAATAGCAATTTTAGTCTCAATCATATTCTTGGTACCAACACTTAGTTTACCATGAATGAACAGACACACAAAAAATCTTACAATGCATTATTTTAAATTCTATGTACATGTTATAATGGGGGATACACAAATCATGATACATAAATGCAGGTATTCTGACAGTGCCAGTTAAGTTTGGAAAGCCTTTAAAGAGTTTCACTTCCTTTTAACAAGGAACTAAAAGGAAGTGAGACTCTTTAAAGGCTTTACAAATGTAACTGGAATGAGCTTCATTCATTGAAATACAGCATTACACTAATTAGTACTTCATACCTGCTCTGTGATGTCATCTAATAGCATGAAACCAGCTCTACAAAGAAATAGCCACCAATTCAACCAGCAAAATGTTGCTGAGGAAAAACTTTAGATATAAAAGATAGAATGAAAACATGAATGAAAACTCCCCAACAGCAGTCAATGAGGTCCGCAGATTGAGTGTAGCTGAGGTAATATAAATAGCAGGAAAACACATGGATTGCATTAGGATTCAATGTGGAACAGGCACTGATACTTATAATTAATAGAAATAAATTTTATAGGCTATTACCCTTTGTTTTATCTTAAAATCTATTATGCAGGGGAATAAGATTTAAAGTATATAGGATTTTAGTGCTTGTAAAACAAGCAGAGAAAGGTTATAGTAGTCAATGTAAAAAAAAAGTCAGTGCAATCCATGTTCATTTAAACTTAAAAAAGCAAAGACATTTAGCATTAAGATTCTCAAAAGAACATGAAATTCCCCACGTCACAATCATGAAACACTGCACAGTGCACCATACTATTAAGCAAATTTTATGTATTTAATAAATATACTTAAATTATGGGAACTTCTCATATCTCAATTAAATCAGAGCTTGAATCTGTTAGGTCTCTGAATATTAATTCTCACAATACCTTTGTGAGGGAAGTAATATTAACAATTACATATGAACAAAAGAAACTGAGCCACAGCAGAGAAGTTAAAGTGATTTGCCCAAGGTCACATAGTGAGTCATCAGCATAGTTGGTCCCCAGACTCTTAAACCTGTGCTCTGACCTCTAAATTACATTTGTTTTCTAAGTAGAACTTGCCAAGCCTTGTGATTTCTGGTTCATAAGAAATTTCAGTTTTTTATATTTTGGGTTCATTTTGACTCAGACAGAAACCAATTTTTTTTTTTTTAATTTTCACAAACTGGCAATTCTGAAATTTTGGTTTCAGAAGCACTAACACATGATGTTTCTGAAACAAAATATGCTTCCCAGGACAAGGATGCTGCGTGAAACTTAGAAGTCTTGCAGCAATCTGGGCTGCATGGTTGCCTGCAGCAGACTCAGGAGCTGAATCCCAGCTCAAACTGGAGTTCTCAGTACTACCCGTGGGGGGCATGGATCCGTGTTCACATCGCACTCCCCATCAGCACCCGGCCCAGGACAGGGAAGCTAAGGATCCGACCAGCGGAACAAATTCGGTGATGAATCCTGGTCACATGCCACCTGAGGCACGTTGCACATACACTAGGAAGAAGTACTACCAGTTTCCTTGATGTGGATGTGGGAGCGTAGACCTAAAAGCACCAGCTGCAGCTCAGTCTTTGATAACTTCCAGACTCCTTGTGATAAGCTGGTGGAAACTAAGCTTCTATTAGAACTGAAGCTCCCAATCCACATGGTGTGGCTGCGAAGGAGCTGCAGACCATGGAAACGCTATGTGGACTGCCCAGGACCAAGAACCTCAGGTTTTCAGGGTCTGTGGCTCCATAGCTGTCCTGCCATGCCAGGGCTTCCTGCTGTGAAACCAAGAGTCTGCAAACTCTGAGAGCTTCCAGGCTCCTGGCCACAGAGTGGAAAGCCAGGAAACCCTGCCTCAGGCCAGGGGTCTTAGAGACTAGGCTAGGCTAGTGGCTCTATGGAAGCCTGGGGTCCATAGCAGCACACCAGATGAGCTGACCAGAAACTACGCAGGTTTCTGACAGAACAATGGATTTGCTTGCAGTCATGGACCTTTCAATTTTATTACCAGTTTTGCAACTGACTTACTGTGAAATCTTAGTGCAGTCACAGTCTCAGTTTCCCTACTTGTAAAATTAGTATAATAGTAAATCCTCCTCAACTGGATAATGTTACATAAGTCTAAAGTACTACCATTAATTCATTTCCATTACCTAGAATTATTTTCTGAGAGTTACAATAGGTTGTGCAAATCAAGGTTCCACCCATGGAGAGCAGGCATCATCTTCTAAATTCATCAAAATTGTTTTAATAATAAACTAAGCAGTGTTAGATGCTTACGCCTAGACCACTACAGAGCAAATTTGCTTCCTCATTCCAGAAATTAGAATTTGGCAGAGTTCTAGAAAGTTGAACCTATCTCCAACATTTGCAGTCATGATACTCTAAATGGGTTAGTGCTCTGTAGAAGAAATACCTTCAGTTTCTCCCCTTTCCCACAAGACAGTAATATAACAAGTGACCACAACTGTATTAGAGGATTTTATAAATGTTGCTAACATAAACCTCTGTGTCCAATTAATGATATTCTGTTGCAGGAGTTGATGACCTTTTAATATTAACATATTGATTCGAATGTTTCTGATCTAATTGTAACTCTAAATCTCTCCTCCATATTTCTCTAAGGCTATCCTAATTCTAGCCTATACATGAGGTTAAAATCCTATCTACTATATACCATAATTTCCAAGCCATATATATACTATACATTTTAATAGTGACAATGCCTTAGTTATACTTGTCATTAAAGCATCTTTTTCTATTTGAAGCACCACACATTCACCATTATTGCCTAAACTGATTTTTTCCTCAGACTGATAATGATGTGACTCTTCAAAGGAATGAAAATATTGCTTAAACCTATATTTATTTTTTCAAATCCAACCAGGCCAAAATGCCATCATCAATTATTTCTAATGATGGAGGATTTCAGATTGGTCTCTTTTTAAGTGTATAAGGTTTTAGCATAAATATTTTAAACACTGAGAACCATATATCATGGGCATGAGTTACCGTGGATAGAATGGAAAAATTATTATTCTAGCAGTCCTAAAACCTAAAGGCATGGTGAGAGGTAGCAGCAGAAGCAGCCTCTTCCCTAAATGCATCCAGACAGGTTCAACACCAGAAATTTCATCAAACCAAAATAGGACTTGTCTAATCATAAAGGCTTTATGACAGAAAAGTAAATTGGGGAATCTAAATTCTCTTTTGTAACTAAAAGATACAAATTTTTAATGAGAATTTGAATAATTTATCTCCCCCATAAAAATGTTTTGAATAGTTGGTTAATTCTATTAGTAGTATGATTGAATATCCAGGGAAGAGAATTAAAGTGGTAGAATAATGTGGATATGATGTTCATTTTAATTAAATTAATCCTTCCCTACAGTGAACAATTTAAATGACTCCATTTGTTAAAAGCTAGAGTTATGGTATTATTGGGTTTAGGATAAGTTTAATATCTTGTGGGCATAGTGAAATTATATTATATATAAATAAATGTTTTGGTGAATATTTAGGCCCTGATTCACTGAAGCAATTAAGTACATTCTTAACTTTAAGCATGTGATTAATCCCATTCCTATTCAGCAGAGCACTGAAAGCATATATGTAATCTACATCATAAGATCCCAGCACAGTCACTCTGAAGCCTAGAATGTCTGTTGAGTCAATGTGAAGCAGTGGAAACATCTACAACAGTGGTTCTCAACCTGCAGTCCATGGGCCACTTGCAGCCCAATCAGCTAATTTGCATCCAACAATTACATTGGTTGTCTGAAGGAGACTGAACAGATAATGGATTATTTGGCCCATCTGTCACAGTTCTTTAAAATTACCCATACAACACTATGACCAGCACCAACAATAACCCCAAACACACACAGCCCCTCACTGTAGCATACTTCCTCATTTGCACCTGCACCAATCAGCATTAATCTTCCAGGATTGCCATTCTGTGTGTGACTCTGAAGTCTACAATGTCTCTGACTCAGTGTCAAGCAATGGAAACAGCTACAAGTACAGCTGAGAGCTCTTTTTGTTTAAAATAGCACCAGGTTCAATCACTGGGCCCTATGAGAACCGGATGGACTATTAGAGGCCAAAGGTTCTGTGGCGGTTGGATGTGACAGTTGATCAGAGGAGGTGGGAGTAACAGCTATGTGGGGGCGACAGAGCTGGTTGTGCCTCCAGCCAAGGGGCAGCTCTGTGCACAGGCTTTGGGGACCATGTACAAACAGCAACATGGCTCACTACAAGTATGCAAACAACAGCCCACATACAGAGGCGATGCTAGGGAGGGGCAGGAATGGTCATATGCCCCTCCCCAGACACCTGGGGGGGCACATTCCAGAGGGGGTAGGGAGATAGAGCTGTGCTTAGGTACCTGCCTCAGGTCAGAAGGAGAGTATCTTGCCTGTGCTCTGTGGCTGCTTGCCCTGCCCTGCTTCAGGGCAAGAGGCTCAGGGGAGGGAAGGAGGAAGGGGGAGCTGCTGGGGATAATTGTGGGGATCGTGGGGGGAAACGGGGACAGCATAGGCCAAGGCTGGGAGTCAGGTGGGGCGGGGTGGCTGCAGCAAGGCAACAGCCATGTGGCCTGAATGGATGGGCATCTGGGAGGGTAGCAGGGCCGGGGCTAGCAGTGTGTGTGTGTGGGGGGGGTGTTTGGGGGAGAAATAAATCCATGGGGGATAGGAGGGAGGAACGGGGCGGGGCGCCGTGGACACTGGGAATGATCGTGGGGGGAGGACGGGGGACAGCATAGACCATAGCTGGGAGTCTGGTGGGTGGAGGGTGGCTGTAGTAAGGAAACAGCCATGTGGCCTGGATGGATGGGAATCTGTTTTTTGTTTTTGTTTTTAAAGATTGAAACAAAGAGAAGCACTGAGCACCTCCCTGGCTTGTAAGAAAAGAGTGGGGTAGAGTCTGTGTATGTAGTGGTAGCCCAGGGGTGAATGCTTGCTCACTCCATTACCCTCTCAGAACCCCAGGTCAGAATTAAAATACCCTGGATTTCCTCCCTCGCATGATGAATTCCTTAGGATTAATTATGATAGGACCACAATTCCCACAGATTTTCTGTTCATGCCATCGTGTCTGCAGACAAGTGAACTTCACCTTGCTAAGGCCACTATTGGGGTTGAAAAGAGCAGCTCAAGGCCATGGGCCAGCTGAATCTTTAGGCTGGAATATAACTGCTTGAGCACTCTGGTTGGATGCTCAAATGGTTTGAACTGGGACTGTCTAACATGCCCAGTGCCCCTTCCTTGTTTCCTTGCCCCTCTTCTGAATGGGCAGGTCTAAACTGGGACAATAGGCAGTGTTTAAAAACATGTTTGCTAACATGCTTAAACTATCACGTTTTTCAATACAATCTATTTCCTAGTCTAGACAGGGTGGGTCAATGCCATATCCCCACACTCCATACTTCCCTCAGGTACAGGCTTTAAAGAGGGGAATTGCTCTATCGTGTAGTAAGCAGGGCTGTGGGTGTGTTTTCAGTGTTTTTTAATGGTTTTCATTATTCACCCTCTCTTGTAGTCTTGTGACAGAAGCAGTTGCTGACTGTAGGCTCCTCTGAGAGCCACAAACCTCTCTCCTGTTTTTGCTGGGAGTGTGATTTGTATCTAATGCTGGAAAAGCTGTAAAGCATGTTTAGCTGATCGACTCCTTTCACGCTATTCCCTTAGCAGCACATTCTGAGGTGGCACCTCATTTCATATGTAAAGTCTTTTGACTGAAGAAGTTTGGACAGGTCAGGTGGTTTGTTTGCATTAGCACTCTGGTTTCTGTAGGTCTACAGCATGTGCCCTATTCGCATAGTAGCTATAGGTCTTGCTATGTAACAAGAGAGCCACTTCCAGCTCACATTGGAAATACAGAAAGTAGCATTCATGGCAATGTTTTTTCTGCAAAGAGTTTACCAAGAAAGGATAAGGACGAAGTGTTGTCAGCTGCTCTCTCCCACAAGGTGCAAAGTACACAACAGGTGTGCACCAATCCTGAGTATCACCTTACTGCACCCATCCCTGCAGTTGCTGAGTGTTACACGGATACATACTTCAATATTATTTCTATTACAATACATCAATACCTAATAGGGGCTTACAAATTACAAGCTCTGAAAATACTGTATACAGATTTCAGAGTAGCAGCCGTGTTAGTCTGTATTCGCAAAAAGAAAAGGAGTATTTGTGGCACTTAGAGACTAACCAATTTATTTGAGCATAAGCTTTCGTGAGCTACAGCTCACTTCATCCACTGTATACATAATGGGTATTAGAAGGTATGCTGTATTGTACACAGTGGTGGGTTGGAAGGTATGGCATATTGTGTACAGTGGGATATTGGAAGGTACACTACTGTACTGTATACTTTGATGTACTGAAAAATATCGCATACTGTTGCACTTTGAAAGCTAGGGGTATAATTAATCTGTTGTTGTCATAAATATAAAGGGAAGGGTAATCACCTTTAAAATCCCTCCTGGCCAGAGGAAAAATCCTTTCACCTGTAAAGGGTTAAGAAGCTAAAGGTAACCTCGCTGGCACCTGAAGAAAATGACCAATGAGGAGACAAGATACTTTCAAAAGCTGGGAAGAGGGAGAAAAACAAAGGGTCTGGGTCTGTCTGTGTGATGCTTTTGCTGGGGACAGAACAGGAATGGAGTCTTAGAACTTAGTAAGTAATCTAGCTAGGTATGTGTTAGATTATGATTTCTTTAAATGGCTGAGAAAATATTCAGCTGTGCTGAATAGAATGAATATTCCTGTCTGTGTTTCTTTTTTGTAACTTAAGGTTTTGCCTAAAGGGATTCTCTATGATTTGAATCTAATTACCCTGTAAGGTATTTACCATCATGATTCTACAGAGGTGATTCTTTTCTACTTCTATTAAAAGTCTTCTTGTAAGGAAACTGAATGCTTTTTCATTGCCCTAAGATCCAAGGGTTTGGGTCTGTGGTCACCTATGCAAATTGGTGAGGATTTTTACCAAACCTTCAACAGGAAGTGGGGTGCAAGGGTTGGGAGGATTTTGGGGGGAAAGACGTTTCCAAACAATGTTTTCTCAGGAACCGAGATAAAGTTTGGTGGTGGCAGTGGAAGTCTAAGGGCAAAGGGTAAAATAGTTTGTACCTTGGGGAAGTTTTAACCTAAGCTGGTAAAAGTAAGCTTAGGAGGTTTTCATGCAGGTCCCCACATCTGTACCCGAGAGTTCAGAGTGGGGAAGGAACCTTGACAGTTGTAATTTCACTGGTGTCAGTGAAATTACATCAGGGTCAAACTGGCCTAGTAGATTGAATTCTTTTTCTGTACTGCTGCAAAAATACCTTATGGCTTACATTGTTCCAGAAATCCTCAGCAAACATACAGTTAGTTATTGTTTGTTCCCTGCACTTTAGTGTAACAGAAACTAAAATGAAAAGAGGAATTTAAGGCTTAAGCCATAAAGCAAGCAGGTCAAATATATAATTGAAGTGACTGAGCAACGCAATAGGTGTCCAAAAGCTGGGATGCTAAGGAAAACCTGGTGTCTTGGTGGAGAGATGCAATAGATCTCCTCTGCTCCCAAAGCCAAACAGAAAGTAGCAGGTCAGTGGTAATAGAGGAGGTAAACCTGGCCTAAGATGATCACACCATTATCCGTCCCTAGTATTACCGACCTAAGGGACAGCTCTCTGCTTATGCAGCACGGAGTGAACTTGAAACAGCCAAAGGACTCTCCCCAGTGGCAGTGATGGTTCTGCTGCCTTCTGCATCTGCCACCTACTGTGCCGGAACCCACTGTGTGGCATAAGGGAAAGCAAAGGCTTCTCAGAGGCAAGGAGGAGACAGAGCATGTGAGGGAAGGGGAGGAGGCAGAGCTAGGCTCTGATATACCCAGTTCTCAACTAGCTTAAGGTCCTTGGGGGATCTTTCCACTTGGGCACAGTGGAGAATGAAGCCCAAATCTATGAAACAGACCAGAGTTCTGGATCACTGAAATAAGCGTCTTGGACTGGTATCCCCATTTATATAGCTGTTGTTACAGGAAAACAGTCTCGTACATTTTTAGCCCCTGGCTGGTCTTTTTAAATAAGTAATATATAAGTAAAGATGGATCAGCTGTCTCATTGGTTTGATGGAGATATAGCAGCTCAAGGGCATAAAATTATCATTCACTTTAGCAGGGTTCAAAGCCAGCTAGATAGCAAATAAATGACACATTTTTGTGCACTGTCTGAGCAAGACCTTGCTAATTTGCTTCTAAGTCCCCATTCTATTGTCCAATTTGCTGGGCACTCTCCCCACACAAATTCTACCTAGCAGTGTACTTCACTGCCTGCTTGCATGCTGCGAGACAGTGTATTTCTCTTGGCAGCTATCTTCCATTGAATTTCTCTAAACCACAAAGTGCAGGTAGAACGATTGTCTCTCTGAACAGCTGCAGAAACTTTTCTGGGAAATGCAAGCTTGTTGGAGGGCTAAGCTGCTACTATTATTCAGAGCTTTCACCCCAGTGGCAACGCTTGCATTCTGTGCTGTTTACCGGTTTAACGTGCTTGCATCTTTGCCACTAGAATCAGGATAATTCCTTGACACTGCCTATGAGATTAATATGCACCTAGTGTGCTAATATAAATAATTTGTTATCTTAGTGCTTGGGAATGTGAACAAGGGATAGGACTTCACTCCAAACAGTATTTTTTATTAAAATAAAGATGGATTATTTTTCTATCAAAACCTCACTTGGTTTGGCTGTAATTATAAAGCTGTATGCAGTTGTGCTGGCGTTGTGTTGGTGTTATATTTATTCATAAGATTGATTCTTGCCGTTTATTCTAAGGTAACAGTGAGCATACCAAAGAAGCAAATGACAGAATGCATAAGCAGTTCTGTAAGTGCTCTTTTTTTAAGAATCTGAAGTGTCAGAGCCAGCAATGTACAAATCGGCCTAAATGCTAGGCCTATGTTAGGACACCTTTCTTAAGATTTTTAATCCACGTAGGAAACATACAATCACAGTTTTCTTCATGTGTAGCGCTTTTTTAGAACAGTCTCCATCTGCTATTAAATAGTATCGTAAAACATGACATCAAAAGTAGCGCTAGAAAACAAAACTCCTTTGTCTCATGAGTTCCTGCCTTGAACCCTGCTGCATACCACCAAAACCTTTAAATTGTGCCCCCTTAATATCCGTAGTTACTAGTCGCCTATGCCCATATGTGCATGTTTAAAAAAAACAAAAACAAAATGGGGGAGGAGACAGCATGGTGTCTGTCCCAGCAGGTAAGGGAAGCTTTTATTTATCAAAGCGTTTACTTTCCACAGAATATGTTGCAAAAGTTTACTGGTCTATAAAGACAAGAAGGGCTGATCCTCAAGTGATAAACAATTGAATCAACTGACTGTATGTCAATATTACTGTATTACAAAAGTGTATAGAGTGAAGTCTTTTCAGAAAGCTAATGCCACGCTGATGATTAACACCATTGTGAAGTTTATGTATTAACACAATATGAGGAAATATGGATACTTCATGATACTATGCTTTAAAGTCTGGCCAATCAGGGAGAAACAGGTTTCCTCCTAGACAGGAGAAAAGGCAGGTATTTATTTACCTGTCTCATATGTAAGTTAAGCATTATGGAATCAAAAGGATGGAAGCCCCATTTATATACAGAGGGAAGGGAAGGCCACAGGAAGAGAAAAACAGGTTGAGGTCATCCTGCCTCTTGAAACAAAATAGTTGAACTTCTGGACATAAGCAGAGACAGAAGCCATCTGTGGCATCCATCACTAGACTGACACAAGGGAACAGAGCTTTTACAAGCTGAGAAAGATGGGTCCTTCTACCAAGGGGGAAGTTGAAGTCTCTGGAAAATGAATATAGGTGAGAAACCCACTTACACAAAGATTTTTCACCCAAGCAGATAAGAAAAGCCAGGATCTTGTACTTCTGTGGAAGATCCTGACCAAGGGAAAATCGCTGGGAAGAAAAATGACTGGTGAAAGAAACCAACTTGAACAAAACCTATACCTTACTAGATTTATTTTAGACCTTTTACATATGTGTTTTCACTTTTATTTGTTGTAACCATTTCTAACTTTTTTTTTCTTTTACTTGGCATCACTTCAAATGTGGCCTCAATATTTTTTTTATTTTTACTATAAACCAAATCAGAGCTCTGTTTGCAGGGAAGGGTAGATTTACCCAGTTAAATTAATAAGCACTAATGTACTTTTGTCTCTTTACAGGAACAAACGGATCTTATTATTTCTCTGAACTGTCCAGAAGAGGGCTAGACATTGCAGAACACATGGTATTGGGAAAATCTGGGACTTGGAATGTGTCAGGGTCACCTTGCTGGTTGTTACCGAGGCTGGTGGAAACCAGAGTGGGGCTGTGAACAGGCTGCTGGGCCAGAGGTGCTGAACCAGGGCTGTCTAGCACACAGACACTTAGGGTGTGACCTGCATGCTGTAATACTGACTATGAGCATCCCAGGCAGAGAGCTCCAGTAGCAAAGCATTGTAAGGCCACCAGGGTTACAGAGTAAGAGGTGACAACACCTCTCTGGTCTGGCTTTCACCCCAGAGCCTGTGACAAATCACTTCAAGCTACTTGTGTACCCTTCCTATCCTGGGCTGCTCCAAGGGCAGTAGAGGCCCCAAGCATATATTTAGCCTTGGGGGCCTGTCTAATTTACAGCAGCCTCATGGGCTGCGCTGAGGCCATGGCACTGCCCAGAATCTCCTTAGCACGGTATGCTCCAGCTCTGCTCCGTCATGTCAAGGCTTGTCAAAGCTCAGAGGATAGTCGTATGGTTGTCCCCTGCAATGCCTGCGCTAGGGGAATCCTCTCCGAGCTGGGATAAGGGCTTTTAGGGCTCTTTTATACCACTCAGGCCCTTTTACCCAGCGTAAAAGGTCTGGATCAGGGGAGAAGACCTCACCCTTCACTAAAAAAAAAAATCAAAGCTTAAATTCTGGAACACAAAGTGGCAGCATGAGTGGACGTCAGAGTATGCTGTATTCTTGTATACCATTTAGGGCTCAAAGTGATATGATTAGGAGACCTTCTGGGGGCCCATTTAAGACAAACCTTCAAGTTTTTCTAGTTTAATTTAATATTTGAGCCACTCTATTGTACAAAAATGTTTGTTCTGGACAAGAATCTTTAAATTAGTTACTGTACACCTACCGTATAGAGATTTGACCTTTGCTTAACTTTTGTGCTTGTATTTGCTACAGCATTCTTAATCTCATTGTAATAGATTACACTTTCTTTGCTTATTAAATAAAAGTCAATACAATGTTTTATGTAAAAAAGCTTCAGAACAACTCAATGCAAAAAAATTGAACATTAATTCAAAACAATAGTTGAGAAATCAAGCCGTCAGAAGTCATTTAGTGCAACGTTAAAGTAGAAAGCTCAGTTTCAATACTGCCTCTGGTGCCTGTGCCTTAAGATATGGTATGTGTGTGTGTCTCTCTCTCCCCTCCCCCATTAGCAATATAATCACATAATTTAATCTTATAACAGCTACTGCTCAGCTAAAACCAGAAAATAAACCAGAGATTAAATAAAAATCTAATATATAGCCACACTTAAAACAAGTGCTGGATCTTATTGTGGCCCTCTGTCTCCAAAGTCTTGGAAAGAAGTTCCATCTTCTTTTTTATTTTTGTAGTGCTAGGGTAATTTTCAAATATAGCTAAGTGACTTTGGTGTTTAAGTACCATATTCAAAAGGGAAAATTGACTTTCAGTAAGATTTAGCAGCCTAGGTACATAAGTCATATTTGAAAATGGGATCTTGGTTTCAAAGTTATTGGGGTGCTTTTGAAAATTGTACCTTTGGACTCCGTAAATAAAGTTTGTCTTTGTATTTCTTTCCCCCTAAATCATGGGGATTGTTATTTTAAACAGCTATAGTAAAATATTAAAGTAGATGGAAGTGTCCAATATCGCTTCCTACAAACTGTTCTACTCAAAACTCAATGAGGGATCCAGACAGAAAACTTTTAAGCCTGGAGGATTTAAAATACATAAAATGAGGCTCCATGAAAGAAATGCAACAATGTAGATACAGCTTTGGAGAATGCATGTAAATTCTGTGCCAATTGTCCTTCCACCTAAAAATATTTTATAAAAATTTGATTTTTTTTATATTGGGGATAGTTTCTGAATTTTTTGGCTATATCCAAAAATGAGTGTGCAGATAATTTGCCATGGCTAATTTAGGTCTAGATATAGAGCTTTGATTCATTATAGGGCAAAAGCACCCTATTTCAACTGAGTTTTGGTTATTAAAATATCACTAAATAAGGAACAGGGTATTTCTACCTATGCAAGGACATGCTCTGAGTCAGTCTATCCACCCACAGCAGTTAATACATGGATCACCATCAGCAGGTTATTCTAATTTATGATTAATGGTCTTTTCAGTTTCTATCCCTATTGAAATCAGGAAATCTAATTTTTTATCAAGAGCCAAAACATACTGAAATAACTGAATACTTGGTTTCTCTGTGTTAGAAACTAGAGAAAGGAGACTAAGTTATATGAAATAATAGCCTCCCCTGAGGAGGATTTGTATAGTTTAATTGCTCTGAAGTACTGTACCTGGGGTGGTTAGTTAGAAATCATGAGACAGTGATGAAACCTACTGCATGGCCTAACTTCAATCTGTGAGGCAATTATATCTTGAATATCTGTTTCCCATGATAAATTCACATGAGAAGTTTTATATGGCTTTGCATGGGACTGCAAGAAGGGTGACTTTTCTGATGTCAAGCCAGTCCATATCTGGTACAGAAGTATATGACAGAGACCTCCAAGCAGAGGAAAATAAATAAAATAAGAGAACAGCAGCTTGCAACCTCCTTCCCAATAGCTGTTAGCTAGAAGGGGAAGCAAAATGCATGTCAAGAAATACCCAAACTGTGACAAAATTTGGAGGAAACTGAGTGGTTAATCTCACATTTCCTTTTTCCATAGGACCCACTATGGCTATTTCCAGGAGAAGCTGATACAGGCTTTAGTTTGTATTTCTCCAAAGGCTAAATTATTTGGTTTAATTCCATATAGAGCAGGGGAGGGCAAACTACGGCCTGTGGGCTGGATCTGGCCAATCAGGGCTTTCAATGTGGCCTGCAGGATTGCCAGCCCCATGGTGCAGTGGGGGCTAAGGCAGGCTCCCTGCCTCCCCTGGCTCCGCGCCACTCCCGGAAGCAGCCAGCATTACATCCCTGCAACCCCTGGAGGGGAGGGGAGGGCAGAAGGCTCCATGCACTGCCCTAGCCTGCAGGTATCACCCCCCCCACCACAGCTCCCATTGGCCGTGAATGGGGAACTGCAGCCAATAGGAGCTTCGGGGGTGGTACCCACAGGCGAGGGCCACACGCAGCGGAGCCACCTGCCCTATCCCACACCCAGAAGCCACTGCCGGACATGCTGGCCTCCTCCGGGAGCGGCGTGGGGCCAGGGCAGGCAGCGAGCTTGCCTTAGCCCCGCTGAGTGCCACTGCCACCCCGGACCTGCTCGAGGTAAGCAGCATCAGGCCGGAGCCCGCACCCTGAATGCCTCCTGCACCCCAACTCCCTGCCCTGGAGCCCCCTAACCCCCTGCCCTGGGCCCCCTCCTACACCCCAACCCCTTGTCCCAGCCCTACATTCATGGCCCTGCATACAATTTCCCCACCCAGATGTGTCCTTGGGCCAAAAGGTTTGGCCACCCCTGATATAGAGCATTTATGTGAATGTGTATGGTTACATAATGATAGAGATAGACACACACACATATACAACTGTATGAAACACGAGTCAGAGAAAAAAGTTTAAGGTTCATAATCTAATAAAATGCCTTGTACAATTTGAAATTGAAAAGCATAATTTACAACGTGACCTACACAAAGACCCTGTTTTGAAAAAGCATTTAAATGGCTTGAATAAATACAGAAATCTTTCCATCATTTCTGGGATGTGGGATAGACCATTGTTTTTATATTAACATTAAAGCAAAAGATGACACTATCACATTATGAAAGACCTGCAATTATTACTGAAATCCCTTAAATTATGAATTCATCCTGAACTAACCACAAGATTGCTCCATATTGCAGAATAACTTCAGGAAACAAGTTGCTATTAATGTACAACTCGTATATAAATGTTTGTAAAATTTACAAAAGTAAAGGTAATAAATTACTTTCAGATCCTATGTCAGTTAGAAGGCATAAGTATAAATTAAAACATTGCACATAAAGACTTAAAAGTAAATATTTCAGTTATTTCCTGGCAAGTCTAAGTTCTAGTTTCCAGATTTCTCTGAAATAGTTGAAAATATCAAACAGTGTAGGAAAATACAGAAAATAATAGCTTTCAATGGACAAAGTGCCTTGGGAAAAAAGAAGGGATGAAGGAATATACATGCTTAAATACCGCTGAGTGATTCTAAAGGCTATTTCTTGCTTTCTTTAGTGTTATATGAACTAATATAAGGGGAACTTTCAATTGTTAAATTATTTTACTTCAGGAAATTCTTTTCTCCTGCTTTCTCCTTAACTGATCCCTTTAAATGGATAATTTATCAAAAACAGAGCCAGTCTTACGGGAAAATGGCACCCTGGGCAAACTTGTATTTTGGCACCCCAGCCCCCATGGGTGCCCCCCATTGCCCTGTGAGCTCCCCACCTCTCCTTTGCCCCAACCCCTACACTGTGCCTCCTTCAGCTCAACCCCTGCACCCCACCTCCTGCACCCATGTGGGTTAAACTGACCTTGATGCAGAGCAGCTGGCATTGCTGCTCTCTCCCTCCCTTGAACACTTCTCCTCTGTGCACCCCTAGGGGGCTGTGAGGGGTGGGGGGAGCAAGGAGTCATGTCAGGGCTGCCTGAATCCAGGTCACTTTCCCCACCTGGCTGCATAAGGGGAAGACAGGTGAGCATCAGCCCTGGTGTGGAAAGTCACCTGGATGAACAGAGCTCTTATTATTTCTCCTCACTTCCACCCTCACAGCTCCTAGGGAGGCGCGGAGGAACATCAGTGGGGGGGGCAGCAGTATCTGTGAGTCACTGTTCCCACTCCCCTTTTTCCTCCGCCAGGAGGAAGCAGGGAGAAATCTGGGTACCCCGCAACGTGGCGCTCCCCTGCCAGCCAGGAGAAGCTTCTGACTATACCAGCAGTGTGCACCTCTGCACTGCCACATGGTGCCCACTTGATCATGGCACCCTTGGGCAGTCGCCTGGGTAGCCCACCGCTAATGCTGGCCCTGTCTAAAAAGTGCCTTTTTTCATTGAAATGTCTTCTTCTTCTCCATTACGCTGTGTTAGGGAAACCATGTGTTGTTGCAAGAGAAATACATTAAACTAATAACTTTTCATGCACATGAAGAGTGCTTTTCAGATATACAGATCTGTATTTATTCCACACACATATTATGTTACTAATTTGGGAATCTAAACAGGTTGTTTGGGTTCAGTTTTTTTTGTTTTTGTTGTTTTTTTTATACCTTCAGTTTACATTTCAATAGGAGATCTACCAGCTAGATGCTTTTTCCACCTACTAGGTCACGTATCTTTGTATAATGCTATTACTAATCTTCACAGACTTAAAATGTAACCTTGCCCATTTGGCTCAAACATAGGATAGCTTGGTTTACCTTAAATGAATTTATCCTCCTCCATTAAAAGCACTTGCTTCATGTAAACAATATGACACTATTTTTCAAGGGGGTCTTACACTCATTTTTTTGGTTAGTTAGCCACATTCTAGAAAAAAATGCAGTGACCTCTTGTTTCTTTTACATATCAACAACAACATTTGTAGCCTTCCTTCCTAAAATGGGATAATCAAATGTCATGCTTCATGGTGTAATATGATTATTACAGGGTAAGGAAGGAATGTCTGTTTCTGCCACATACAGCACTGCACAACTGGCAAGCCACAGTTTCAGGGATAGGTGTAATTCTTTCCTATAATATATAAGGTGTTGGCCACTGGCTCACTGATTTAGGATGAATTCCTAGTCCCAGTGAAGTCCAACTCAATATATCGTAGTGCAAACTTCTCAAACTTTTAAAATTTTGTTTATATACACAACGTAACTTCCTATATATTTCAAGGTCTGTAAAAGATGACACCTTGTAGAACCACAATAGCATATAAACAGGAAGCCACATACCTTGTGTCTGCTTCAATGGAAGATAGAAAGCAAACTCCTTACTGCTGGAGCGATGCAGGACAGATTCACGGAGAGGACGTATGGTTTGTTCCTGATCTAATGGGGAAAAAAGGGAGAAAAAAATTCTTACACTTCAATGTCACATTCAAGGAGTGAAATTCACTGGAATTGAAATGTGATCAAATGAGTTCTCTAATGAAAGAGCTTCACAAATGAATGTTCTTCAAAGTGTACTTTGAAACAGGAGGTGACATTTTTGAAGGGTATCCCAGTGTTTTAATCACTTTCCTTAATATGCTGAATGTAATTGTAGATTTAAACATGGAAAGCCTGTTAAATATCTTTACAATAAGAGAGACAAGATGGATGATGGTAATATTTTTTATTGGGCCAACTACAGAAGTTGGTCCAATAGAAGATAAGATATTACCTCAACCATCTTGTGTCTCCAATATCCTGTGACCAATATGGCTACAACAACGCTGCATTTACAATAAGATACATATTTCCATTTTTTTAAAATCAAAGGTTAAAAGTGAAAATCTTCTCAGTTAGAAAGGTACTCAATGCACAAAAGAAATTGCCTATGATCCAAACATTAATCTACTATTCATATGACTCACAATATCACACTCCTTATTGCATGCTACCATATCCTGGATATAAATATTTGAAGACCAAGGCAAGTAGGTGGATAAAGAAACAAAACAGGTAATAGTGTAAAACATGTAAGCCCTGACAACAGCAAGTGAGTTGGAGCTAGCAAAACTGCAACATGAGGAAGAGATGCTGTAGAGGTTAGACAATGAGAAGATGCTGTTGCTGTAACAAGTAGTAACTGGATCAATTGTACAGGCTCTCATCAGTTACTAGTTCATAAAGATCCTGCATATTTAAATCAGTGTTACTATTTTCAGATGCAGTGACAGATTTCTATTTACATTTAATCCTGAAAACATTTATACCCAGGCAGGGTAGCTGGACAATTTACGGGCATGTAACCAGTAGAATCAACCTACCTGACCAGGAAGGCCTGTGGTGCATTTACAGGCCTGGACATGGTGCAGAGTCATGATCTGATTTAGGTAGCTAAATTACTGAGAGAGAGGGTATTTTGGATAAATGAACAATCATATTGTGGGCAGTGCAGTCTAGTGGCTAGAGCACTGGACTGCGACTCAGGGGACCTGTGTTCTCATCCCAGCTCTGCTACCGGCCTGCTGAGTGGCTTCAGGCAAATCACTTCCCCACTCTGTACCTTAGTTTCCTAACGTGGATAATGATGCTTACCTCCTTTGTAATGTACTTTGGGAGCTACAGATGAAGAGTGCTATATAAGAGCTAGGTATTATTATTGTTAAAACTATTTCTGAGGCATGCACTGAAGACTTGTAAGTCTAATCATGTGCCTGGGATCTGAGTCTCTGCAAGAAGACACAGCATCAGCAGATTGGTACCTAGTTAACAGAGGTGATACTTAAAAGGAAGTAGCAGGAAAACCTGGGGGTAGGGAGGTAATTCTAAGAACCTGAGCCAAATGGATTATTGTGCTAAGTGAATGTGACGTGTGTGGACACTCACATTGAGAAGGATGAAATGACTTGCCAAGGACAAGACAATGTTATACAGCCACTGTCTTAAGTTACCTTGAAGGTTACTCTGGAGTGTGATGTGGTCACTGTGGAATCAGAAGCCAAGCCTGAGCACTATTACTTAATAAAAAACTGAAAAGCTATGTGACTTACTCTACATTCTGAATTAATTTTATTTATTGTTTATATTACCGTAAGACCCAAAATGTCCTAGGCACTGTGCAAACACAGAGGAAGAAGCACCTCAAAGACCTAAGTTTGCAGACACAAAATAGACAAAGGGTGGGGGGAAACATGATACAAACAAAGAGATGTGGGGGAGAACAGGAATACATTTTATTAGCTACTGAATTTTTCTTGTTTTTTTTAAGTGTAAATATACTATTTTTGTGGACAATACTATATTACTGAGTTTTCAAAACTAATTCTAAGTACTCAGATTAAGAGAGGGAGAGAGAAACTGACAGCCATTCAGGAAGACATCTAGGAAAAACTGACATGAAGGAAGGTCACTGCAGTGTGTCGCAATGAGGGCTGTGCAAAGATGTCCAATTTCGCTAATTTAAATAAGACTGACTGACTGTAGTGAGGATTACTTGAGGGAAGGAAACCTAGCTTTTGAGAGTGTGTCCATGCATTTGCATGTGGATGGATTGATTTTCCAAACTTGTAGGAAGGAAACAGAGTTTAAATCAGGCAAATACATTTTACAGTACCTCTATTGTACTGAGAAGTGAGACTATTAACTACAGATATATGGATGAATGCTCTCTCTAAACAACAAAATTAACAGGAATGTGCCTTCATTATCCAGTCATTAAAGGACACTGATTTCACCTCAGAACTGGAGAAAACAAAACATGCATACAACAAAAAGTTAGTTAGTATATCTACAACTCTCCTGTGAAACAGGGTATTTTAAAACATCCCACTGAGCTTCAGCCTGTTTTACCTGATAGGGGGCCATACAGGTAAAAACTTTCTGACTGCACATAGAATGGGTGACTGTGAGGCTATTTTACGGAAACCCAAAGCAGGATGGATGGGAAAAATTTACATGCTTTTCTTAAATACAATGTCAAGTTAATGGTATGACAAGCCATTTTTATTATATCCATATACTGCAGCGGAAGGAGCTAAATGTTTTGTAAACTTACTCTGTAAAACTGAAGGAACCTCCTAATTATTTCCCCAAGTCTGTAATGCGCTAAATTCATTACAGCAAGTTTCCCTCATTTGAAGCCTTCTTGCTGTGATCAGGATTTTGCAATGATCACAATAACTTTCACATAAATATTTATTCAACACTGAAGTTATTTTTCACAAAACTGTTCAACTAACCTCCGGGGATATGGTTATTGTAAACTAATTACACCATGTGAAATTAAAAGCACTGGGTGATACCTCGTGATGTCCTAGAAATGTGCATATGTTATCATAACCATACTTATTAGTGGTTAACATGATGGTCGCAATTATGCCGAAAACAACACAACTAATCTCAGAACTTTCATTTTAAATTAATTAATCACTCTCTAAGTTGACCTGAAAAAAAAAGTGAATTTCTTTATATCTGTGTTAATTTAGGCCAACGCTGGTATACAAATATGCTGTGATATTTATTTCCAATATATTTTTACTGTGAGAAATATAATAGTGATAAGTTGGAATGTGCACATTTGAGGTAGGCTGGACACGTGATAAAAATCGGAGAAAACAACCAGTAAAGAAAGCCTGGGAAGAAGAGGACGTCAAGAAAAGATGTGCAAAACCACAGTTTCAATGGACAGACTCTGTCAAGAGAAGTTTTAAGAGAAAAGGACTGGACCTCAAAGACCTGTCCGATGAACCAGAAAAGAGACGCAAAGAATCATAGTCACCTCCACCCCTATGTAAACAGGAAAAGGAGTGAAGAGGTGAAGTGAAGTGATATTTTTACCATAAACAAACAATTCTTTAGGTCAGATTTCCTCTTTGAGTTCAGCATTTCATTCAGTTAAATGAATTAATAAAGGGGGCACGTAAGTAATAAGCGAGCAGTCTGAAAACATGTCTAAAACAAGTGGCAATTTCTGCATGGAAATGAATTGATTGAGCTAGTGTGTGTACAATTCTATCTTGAAAATACTATTAGCTTTAGTAATGCACAGCATGAGCCAACTATTTTAATGTCACCCTGAACAAGCCCTAGCTAAATGCCATCTCAAATATTGGTACAGGAGATCAGTTTTGCTTAAGATAAATATACAAGTAGATAATGCTAGATCCCAAAGATGAACCAATTACCATCCTCTGATGATTATTAACTAGCACAGAGACTTGAATCTTATTTGAGCACAGATCTTTAGTCATTTGGGTAGATTGCTTGAAAACACTACAGTAGAACCTCAGAGTTACAAACACTTTGAGAATAGAGGTTGTTTGTAACTCTGAAGTGTTCGTAACTCCGAACAAAATGTTATGATTGTTTTTCCAAAAGTTTACAACTTAATACAGCTTTAAAACTTTACTATGCAGAAGAAAAATACTGCTTTCCCTTTATTTTTTAGTAGTTTACATTTAACACTTTACTGTACTGTATTTGTTTTTTTTTTTTTTCCCCTCTGCTGCTGCCTGATTGTGTACTTCCAGTTCCAAATGAGTTGTGTGGTTGGCTGGTCAGTTCATAACTCTGCTGTTCATAACTCTGAAGTTCTACTGTAGTTCATTTTTTCCTGAAACTTGGAAATATTTTACCCATGAAGCTGCATTCATTCATATTATCTGTTTTGGTTACAATAAAAATATTGGTGTCAATTGCCCATATTTGGGGGTAGATTATACAACCCTTACACTGGTGAGCACTTAGGCCTTGTCTACACTGGAGATTTCAGTCACTGGTGGTCTGGTACTGGTATTACTATTTGCACTGGTGCAGTTTACCCAGCGTGAAACAGCTGAATCAGTGCAAATGGCAGATAAGTCTGTTTATGCTAGTGGTTTTCCACTGATCTGTAGCTACAACAGCGACCAGCCACCAATGACTCATATCACCTGGTACATTAATGGGAGCATTTATGTGATTAAAAATTGTACAATCAGGCCCTTGTTACGTATAAACAATTGAGGTGGAATGTTGGGCCCACTGAATTCAACACAAAATTCCCATTAACTTCAGTGGAGCCAGGATTTCATCCCTGGTACATATAGAAGTTTTATGGTTTCACTTTCTGTACAGATATAAAAAATAGAGAAGTGCTAGAGTGGTGGTGTCATTTAAAATTCACAAGTACATGAATAGTGCTTACGTGTATTCTTGGTTTGGTGAAACTTGAGAATGAAAATGATCAGTCTTCTATCCCTTGTCAATCTGATCTATATAAACTAGGGCTATAGATTGAACCAGAAGAAATGCAGCACTGAATCATCTATGATGTTTGTCAACCAATGCATATTGTAATTTGCCATTTACAGACTTTTTAGACAGTTTTTTCATACATCTAGGGCAGAACTCCTCATACAATAATTATTGCTTCAGTTTTTTTCATGTTTTGAAAATCATGATAAAGCCACCTTATTATGAAAACAAATTCCTCTAACACGCTATCTAAAATAGTTACACAAATAAATTCTGTAAGTTTTGATGTTTAAGGCTCATACGTCTCTAACTTAGATCCTCTATTTCCTCTGTTGCCATGTTTAATTCTCTTAAGAAGTGTTACATGGTCTGAAACACAATTTGTAAAGATCACAATCAAACAATTCATTCTGCCGGCCGACTTGCTACTTTCTGTCAGTTTCCCATGTAGTTCAGTTCTGCCCCCATATTGCTCTCATAATAACCTTGACAAAGAGTATGGTGAGGCCAATGCAGGAGTATATCCACTAAATAAAGGTATGAATTCCAATAATATACTTTAAAGCTAACATATTACCTGAAAGACTTCAGGGTGTTAAAAATGTGTGCTCCTACATGACTAAGCCTGCTACTGTAAACTGTAGGATTCATACAGGGTTCATGCACTTGGCAGCATTCAGGGCACACCCGGAGTGTTGTGTAGGAGCAGTGCACACACAGCTCCTCTCAAGGGCATGAACCTTGGAATCTCGCCCAGATGACATGAACCGTGGGAAGCCTCCCAGGACTGGGCTCAAGGCCTGAGAGCAAGGAATGCGGTAGATAGAAATTGGTAAATAAGAATGTTAAACAAAGCCAGTGTATTCCTTTTATCTGTTGGAGAATGTAATGCGCGGGGGGAGAGAAAGAATAAAGGAGAGGGTGGAAAGCTGACAGGCAGAAGTCCGTTGGCAGACCAGCCTGTTTGCTTGCTAAAAGCTTTGTGCTGTCTTGTCATTGAACCGCCACAACTGGCACCCAAACGTGGGGCCCTCAGCACTCACCTCGCCCGGCAAGGGTTTCAGACGCATCACTCATCCGCTTCGCGGATCCCGGTGAGTATTTTTCATTGTGGTAAGTATGGGAAGCTCCCTCTCTGCTTTGCAAGTGCAACACCGCAATGAGCTACAGTATTTGCTGCATAAGGCTCAGCATGACTGCCCCACTCGAGAACTCACTCTCCTGCTACAGGAGGTGAGTGCCCAATGCCCGTGGTACCCTGAAGCCGGAACCCTTAAGCTAGCGGACTGGGAGCGGTTGGGCCAGACATTGCATAAAGAGCCTCGGGCGCCCGTGCAGGCTTTACATGCCTGGCACCTCTGCCGCGACGTGATACAGCGTGTCACCTCGGACAGGCCCTCCCTCGCGAGGCTGGTGATCTCGCCACTCCCGTCCGCTCCTGCAGCCATCTCCCGGCGATGCGACACAGCGTGTCGCCTCGGAAAGGCCTTCTCCCGCGCCAACAGAGGGGCTGCCGATCCCGCCACCCCCGTCCGTCCTGCAACCATCCCTCCCCCTGCTTCGCCCCCCAGCGCCTCAATTACCACTGCCTCCCCTCTTACCTCCTCTTCCCCACCGGAGCCGGTGTGTGATCACCATCCCCCCGTGGGGCCCCATGCTTCGGGGCCCCCTGGGGGGTCGTCCGCGTCTGCTCAGGGGCTTTCACTGGTGCAACAAATGGTTCACGCAGCGAAGACTCGCTCAGATATTACAGCAGAGGAGCTGGCTGATCTGGTCTCAGTTTGTCTGGTGACCTGGCAGGATGATGGCCAGGGCAACCAGGTTGCAAACGGGGTCAGTTTGCCTTACTCGGTGATCAGAGAGGTAAAGAAAGCGATTCGCGAGTTCAGCCTCACTAGCACGTATGTACGTGGTCTCATTGAAGGCCTACGTACTGGGTACACCCTGATCCCTGAAGATTGGAAGGCGCTGTTGCGCATGATGCTGACGCCCAGTCAGTATGTTATTTGGCTTAGTGAGTATCGGCAGATGGTGGAACGCCAAGCCCAGGTACATAGAGAGCAAGGTGTCATTTATGAGCACTTGGCAGGGGAGGGCCAGTTTGCTACTGTTCAGATGCAGTCTCAACTCCCTCAGGCCGTCTTCCCCATTATTTCCACTTGCGCCCAGCATGCCTTCCGGAAGGTCCCGGATTCAGGCAAGCCTACTAAAAGTTTTGCCAGTATCCGTCAGGGTGCATCAGAGTCCTTTATGGATTTTACCAACGGACTGCAGGAGGCTATCCTCCGACATGTGGATAGCCCTGCAGCAGCTCAGGAGATCCTGTTAAAAATGGCAGTTGAAAATGCGAACGAGGATTGCCGCCGTGCTCTCCAGGCGGCACAAGCCACTGGCGTTCTAGAGCTGTCGGACATGCTGCGGACGTGCCAAAACATCGGCACACAAGCACATAAAGCTGGGGTTCTGGCCGCCGCCCTGCGGAAAAGCGGGAAGGAGGGGAAGCGTTGTTATCGCTGTGGTAAGGAGGGTCACTTTCAGCGGGAGTGCCACTCATCGACGGCGCCCGCCCGCCCCTCAAAGAAGTGCACCAAGTGTCGGAAGGGCTATCACTGGGCTAATCAGAGTCGTAGCGGGTCAGGAAACCGCACGACGGGTCCCCCCTGAACCCAGGGCCAAACGGGGGTGTTTCCCACTCAGACAACTGTTCCTCTGCCTTAAAATCCATTGATTCCATGAGGGCGGCGACTGCCGGAAGTGCAGGGCTTGATTTGATTATGCAGGAGGATGCTGATTTTCAGTTGCCGGGGGAGGTTTGCGCCATACCTACACAGGTGATGGGACCTCTCCCTGCCGGATTTGTGGGTCTGGTTCTCCCTCGCTCACACGCTGGGAAACAGGGTTTTTTTTTGTCATCCCAGGGGTCATTGACGCCGATTACAACGGCGTTATTAAGGTTCAGGTATGGACCCATCTTCCGCAGTCGCTCCTGCGTGGACGGTCAATTGCGCAATTGATTTTAGTCCCCTATCAGGTGCCAGCCGCAGAGGATCGAGCCCGGGGTGGGAACGGCTTTGGATCGATGCTGTCTCAGTTGCCGTCTCACAACACGTCCTCTCCACTTGTTGCTCTAACAATGTCGGTCCGACCCTCGAAACCTCAGTTAACACTTCTCTTAAATAATGTTCCTTTTACAGGACTGGTGGACACTGGAGCTGACGTTACGGTGATTCGTGATCCGGAGTGGCCGGTCGGTTGGCCAACAGTTCCTTCTAAAGAGTTGTGCGGGATCGGGGGTAGCAAACCCGGGTGCCAAAGTTTGTCTTGGGTCACGGTCTCTAAATCAGGAGGCCGTGCCCTTGCTACAATCCGCCCTTTTGTACTCCCTGTCCACCTCAATATTTGGGGCCGTGACTTACTTGTAAAGCTGGACACCACCCTCGATATTAATATATAATGGCCCAAAATCCTCCCTCACCCACCTTGCCATCCGCATTACCATTGGTATGGCAATCCTTAGAGCCCGTATGGATTGACCAGTGGCCCCTCCCCCTAGAAAAGCTGAAAGCGCTTCATTCACTTGTACAACAATATTTGCATGCACAGCGCTTGGAGAGCTTCACTAGTCCTTGGAACGAGCTGCTGTTATTTTGGCCTTTCAACTTTTTGCTGATTGTCCCTTTAATTTGATCGTGGACACGCATTATGTTTATCAGGTAATTGATTATTTACCCCTTGCCCTCATCACCCCTCAGGTCGATGCGGACCTTCTTCGCCTGTTTTTGTCCTTACAGTATCTCATCACCACTCGTAATTTCCCTTATTTTGTCGCTCATATTCGCAGTCATACCCCTCTGCCTGGGCTACTCACTGAAGGCAATGCGCGCGCTGATCGCGCGTTACGTGGTCAGGTAAATTCCCTTTTTTCTGACCCCATTGAAAGCCATTCCTTTTTTCATCAGTCTGCCTCTGTTTTGGCCCGACAGTTTCACATTCCTGCTGATCATGCACGTTCTATTGTTCGTTCCTGCCCCCACTGTGCCGCTGCTGCCCCTACCTTTTCTTATGCCGTTAACCCCAGAGGTACCGCAGCGAATCAGCTATGGCAAATGGATGTCACTCACGTGCCACAATTCCGCCCCTATTCGTTTTTACATGTTTCCATTGATACCTATTCGGGATTCCTCTGGGCGACCCCACAGCGTGGGGAAGCCACGCCCAAAGTTATTCACCACTTGCTAGTCTGTTTTGCTGTTATGGGTCGCTCGAGCCAGATAAAAACAGATAATGCCCCAGCCTATTGCTCCACGGCCCTCTCCACCTTTTGTGCCCAATGGGACGTCCGTCTCAAACACGGGATCCCTTATAATTCCACGGGCCAAGCCATTGTTGAACGTGCAAATCGCATGCTAAAAACCTTGCTCGACAAACAATTAAAACAAGGGGAGCTGCGTCTCCGAACCTTAGGAGACATTCAGCAACAATTGCATATCCTTTTGTTTACTTTAAATAATTTAACGCTGAACGCAGATCAGCAGACCCCCGCGGATCGGCAATTTCACAAATCCGAGGTACTGGAAAGACCGCGTGTCTATTACTGTCAGCTGCCCGATCCGCAATGGTTGGGCCCGGTACCTTTAATCACTTTGGGTCGGGGATATGCTGCTGTGTCTCTCCCTGCAGGACCGTTGTGTGTTCCGGCTCGGTGTATGCAACCGGCACTGAAACAGCATGGCGTGGCACCAGGGGCTGTCGAACCCCATACCGGAGTTTCAGCTGACCTTGGAGGAGAACGCGGTGCCTCCTGGGTCGACAACGGCGGGATGGAAACGGAGGAGGTGTAGCGTCCCAAGCCAGCCCGTGACATGGGGAGCAGTAAAAGCATCGGTCGCCGCGGCTCAACGAAGACTGGCAGCAAACCAACAGCCAGAGACTCCTGAGACGCTGTTTGTGGCAATTCTCACCCAAATTACTGCTAATTCTGTATTGATTGTATGCCTTTTGTGCCTGCTATTTCCTGTAGGGGTTGGCTCGGGGGCGCTTCCTCTGTTATGGGCCCGAATGACATATAACCTATGGGAAAGATTGGCTTCAATAGCAAATGTTACCCACTTTTGTTTATCTGATTTTGTAGCAGCTGAAGAATTGTTAGGTACATGCCTTATTCCAGTATGTCATCACCCTGAGGAAACCAGGAATAAGATGATGCTCGCTGCTTACGTGAACCTCTCTTCCCAGTACTCTAGCATGGCTAATTAGGGCCCGGCCAATTACACTTTACCTTCTTAAGCTTATTTTTTGCTGTTGCCGTGTGCAATGTATTTCCTTTTTGTTAAGGCTTTGTCAAGACCTACGCTGGCAGGCTCCATGAGTTATGACCTCGTCTGTCCGGGAGTTAATTGGCTTGCAAAAGCAAATTGATGGCTACCATGAGATGGCCGAGCACAAATAAACAAAAAAGGAGGGGATGTAGGATTCATACAGGGTTCATGAGCTTCGCAACATTCAGGGCATACCCGGAGTGTTGTATAGGAGCTGTGCACACACAGCTCCTCTCAAGGGCATGTACCTTGGAATCTCGCCCAGATGACATGAACCGTGGGAAGTCTCCCAGGACTGGGCTCAAGGCCCGAGAGCAAGGAATGCGGTAGATAGAAATTGGTAAATAAGAATGTTAAACAAAGCCGGTGTATTCCTTTTATCTGTTGGAGAATGTAATACGCAGGGGGAGAGAAAGAATAAAGGAGAGGGTGGAAAGCTGACAGGCAGAAGCCCGTTAGCAGACCAGCCTGTTTGCTTGCTAAAAGCTTTGTGCTGTCTTGTCATTGAACCGCCACAGTAAACTACAATTTACTCCTGTTCAATAAGACAGATTTATTTACAGACCTGGGTAGATCTATTTGTTTTTGGTTGTCAGATAGCACAGTCATTTCTTAGGATTAATATTTTTCAAGAAAATAAAAGGTTTCAAGAATCACTTGGAATTAGTGGCCATCACTCTCAGGGCTACAATAATAAGGGCTTAAATCTCAGTGATCATTCAGGTGGTTTTATTACTTGATATGATACTAAAAGCCAATGAGACCATTCATTTTAATGCATAAATTTGTTTATGTACCAAAAAAACTCCAACCCCAAACAATGCTCCCTCTCAAACCCAGACTTTGTAGCTAAAATATTTGTATTTAACTAACCCCAGAGGCAGGATTATTATTAATGGTGAATACTATGGCAGTTTTGTATGGACATTTCTGATTCATTTCTATTTTTCTAATTGTATATAGTCATTGTTGTAGGAGCTCCAACAGCCAGGACAGGCACTTCAGTTTAAATCCAATTAAAATAAAATGTAGACCCATCACATCATGGGATAGGGAAGTCAGTGACTATATCGGAATAGTGCTCAGTTCTGGGCACCTTATCAGAACAATACAGACAAGATGGCATTCATACAAGAGCAATAAAAATGGTTGGGGGGACTACCTGACTTGAACTGCAATGAAAAATTAATTGTATGGGGTAGTTTTGCTACATGTTGATTATGGGCACATGCATGCAAACACTAATTAGGGTGTGTGCACATATCCTTACTCACACACTAAGTTCCAGTAAATCCTACCCTTGAATGAGAGAACACCACTATATCAGCTCATGTGTCACCTATCCTCCCTCCAGCTAGTGTAGGGGACATAGCCAAGGGAGAGAGGTTTGGCTACACTATCTCTATGGCGTGGCAACACCCATTAGCACTTGGGTGTTGGGGTCATAGGCAGCCAGCACAACGTAAGCACTTAAATTGCACCACGAGATTAGATGGGCACAGAATTATGTGCTTCCTCTTTTCCTTAGCTGTGAAGAGAACTGCTCCGCTACTGCTCAGAAACTGGACCTTTGTGTGCAGGAACTCACCTATGATGGCTACATCTACTTTTTTAAGGTTAGTATGCCTGCAGTTAGTGGAGCGGTACTGGCATGCCATTCCTTGACCAGTTGACTGCCTAAAAGGATGTCTCAATACACTCAGAGCTCAGAAGAGATTTCAGGGGCCTCCAAAACCAGAAGACAGTACAGGCTCTGATTAGTGACTTATTATTTTATTCTTGCCTGGGCCCATCAAAGCTTTTGTGACAAGTAAAGGAGCAGCTTATTCACCGTGAAGCACTGTATTCTGTGTTAGTAAAAATATTGAGTGTGAATTTGCATTTTTGTATTATGTCTGTGGTCAATTTTCTTTTATAGTTCTAAGACTGCTGTATGTATCACCACAATCAATGACATGATCATCATCAACAACCTAGTTACAGCACTGCACAGTCTCTAAATCTTTTATGAGAGGTTTGAAGAAATATATTTGAGAATAAAAACTATTTAAAGAGAAATTTAGAAAATCTGTTATGAGACTAAAGCCTCTACTTTCTGTTTAAGGACAATGCTTTCGTTACAAGTGCACACACTACCTGAAATTAGCAACTCAAAGATACCTGATTCTGCATTAAGATTTGGATCTCAGAGCCTATGATCATACTTCAAATAGTTTTGAAGTACAATTCTCTCTGCACTTACATATATTGCATCTGCACCAAGTGACCCTAATGTTCAGTATATCATTGACTGAGTTCTATCTTCAGTTATGCATGAACAGCTCCCACTGAAATCAAAAGTTAGTTGCACGTGCATTTCTGAGTGCTGAACTTGGTACCACACTGCACATTCAGTATATAACAATATTGGTCTCAGTCTTGAAAACACTTACATGTGTGTAAATATACTCACATAAGTAGACACAATGAGGTCAATGGGACTACTCCCCTGAGTAAAATTAAACATACTTAAGTGTTTGCAGGTTCAGGGCCATTATGAGTAAAGAAATATTTTGAATTAGAAGATAAATATCTTTCTATTTTAATGCTTTAATTTTCATTATCCTAAAGTAATTCTGAATAATAAAACAAAACAATTCAGCCTCATAAGGAGTATAATACTTAAATGAAGGGAAAAGGTTAACATTACAGTATTTGGGGGATTCAGGGGGTAGGGGGAATTGTGACAAGGTGATCTATCTCTATAAATGAGATAGATTAACAGACTCCATGCACAGGTGCAGCAAATCACTAAATGTCACCTGAGACTCAAGAAGACAGATAAAAAACAGGAATCTCAGAAGAGTCAAGCTAGCCAGGGAACAAAAAGCTGACTAGCAAGCCTAATGTCATTTCAGAATAAGATCTTTATGGGAACTTTTGTTGCTATGGCAATGGTATTTATACTAAATAGTAAGATAGATGAACTAGAGTGCCTAGCATTAAATGAGGATATTGATATAATAGGCATCACAGAAACTTGATGGAATGAGGATAATCAATGGGACACAGTAATACCTGGGTATAAAATATATAGTAATGAAAGTAGGTTATGCTGGCAGGGGAGTGGCATTATATGTTAAAGGAAGCATAGAGTCAAATAAGGTAAAAAACTCAAATGAAACAAACTGCACCATAGAATCTTTATGGACATGATTTCCATGCTTGAATACAAAGAGTAGAGCAGTAGGAATATCCTACTGACCACTTGAACCAGGATGGTGACAGTGATTGTGAAACACTAAGGGAGGTTGGAGAGGCTACAAAAGCAGAAAGTGCAATAAAAATGGGTGATTTCAACTATCCTCATATTAACTGGGTAAATGTCAGCTTAGGGCATGATGCAGAGATAAAATTTCTAGACACCATAAGATGGCTGCTTCCTGGAACAGCAAGGATAACATTTAACTTCTAAAAGGGGAACTACACAAAAATGAGGATGCTCATTAGATGGAAATTAAAAGGCGCTGTCACAAATTAAAATTAAAAGGAGCAAGCAGCACTGGGACTATTTAAAAACACCTTGTAGCGAGGCGGTCTGGTTCCCCGCCACCCTGGAGCCTCTCTGGATGCCAAAGTAGGCGGAGCCAGCGAACCCTGAGCCCGCCCCTCAGAGGTCAAGGCGCAGGACAGGAAGTATAAAAGCCCAATCCTGGAGCTCAGTTGAAAGACAGCCACCAGAGAGGCCAGACACATGTGGCAGAACTCCCAGCTGTGAGACCACAGCGATCGGCGGCCGATCCAAGGACTGGCCAGGCCAGCCAATGCCTGATGCTAGCCCGAGCCCAGAGACGCTGCCAAGCTTGCCGTTCGCCAGTTACCCTGAGGAGCTGCCAAGCCAACTGTGCACCAGTTACCCTGAGGAGCTCATGGTGTGTGATCCCTTGGAGGATGTCGGCTGGATCCTGGTACCTCTAGAGAGGAAGGTAGGAAGTAGCCCGGGGGCAGCCGACCCTAGTCTGGCTGTAGCGCTGCCAGAGCCAATGTCAGCGTATTGCGGCCAGGATCCCCAGTGACATAGCAGCGGGTCTTCTGCCACTGCTAGGGCACCAGGCTGAGACGCAGTTGAGTGGGTGGGCCTGAGTCCCCCATGCCACCCATCTCGCAGGTGGCAGTCTCCCCCTCTCCCAGGCCGCTCGGAGCCAGGAGCCTGGGTTTGCTAGTGAACTGTTTGCTCAGCCCCTGCCTGAGGGCCTGAGCTACTGACTGTTTGTTGCCCCGCCCTGACCCAAGGCCTGGGCCTTGTTATTGAACTCTTTGCTCGGGCAGGCTAATTCCCCGACACACCTGACAGAAGTAGCGAGGCGGTTTGGTTCCTCGCCGCTCCAGAGAGTGATAAGCCCTGGCCGAACTCGCTTACACACCCTAA
This sequence comes from Eretmochelys imbricata, assembly GCF_965152235.1. Lineage (NCBI taxonomy): Eukaryota > Metazoa > Chordata > Testudines > Cheloniidae > Eretmochelys > Eretmochelys imbricata. The sequence goes on from NC_135572.1 coordinate 151,865,385, forward strand.
TAGAGGCTCAGACTAAATGTATACCTCATATCAGAAAAGACAATAAGAGGACCAAGAGAACCACAAAAAGAAAAGGAGGACTTGTGGCACCTTAGAGACTAACCAATTTATTTGAGCATAAGCTTTCATGAGCTACAGCTCACTTCATCGGATGCAAGAGAACCACAGTGGCTAAACAGCAGAATAACGGAGGCTGGTAGAAGCAAAAAGGCATCCGTTAAAACTTGGAAGTCAAATCATAGTAAGAATAATAGGAAAGAGCACAAGCTCTAGGATGTTAAGTGTAAAAGTATAATAAGGCAGGTCAAGAAAGAATTTGAGGAACAACTTGCTAAAGACACAAAAACGAAAAGAACGAACATTTTTAAGTACATCAGATGCAGGAAGCCAGTCAAACAGGCAGTAGGGCCACTAGATGACAAAGGAGCACTCAAGGAAGACAAGGCCATTGCAGAGAAGCTAAATTTATTCTTTTGCATTGGTCTTCATTGCAGAGGATGTGGGGGTACTTTGCCCCTTCACCCCCCTCCCCCAACCTCGCTGCTCCTCCATATCCCCTCTGGTGAGGCGAGTCCCCCTCCTTACGCTGTGCGGAGAACCAGCCCCCAGTCGGAGTGCTCAGCTCACCAGCAGCCTGGCCAGCAGGCTCCTTCCTTCCCCCACTGTTCCGGCTATCATAGTACCCCAGAAAAGCCCAAGACCCTCCGGCCGAGGGCATTGGCCAGAAGGAGCCTAGCCCTGCATGTGCCAAAGCCCCGCACTGGCACAGGGAAGCCTGTCCACCCCTCAGCTAAGCTCTGGAGTGGTGTGTGTGGGGGGGAAAGCAATTTCCAGCCTGTACAAGCCCCGACCCCAGGGAGTGAGAGGATTTTTCCTTCCCCTGGGCACCCTCCCCTGCTGAGCCACCTCTCTGTCTGGGTGCACTGAAGCCCCTGTAGTCAGATTCCCTGGGCCCTGGTGCACAATGCATCCTTAGGGCTTAACCCCTTCCTGCACACGCTGTAACCAGGAGACAGGAGGCAGCTGGGTTATGTCAGTGGCCAGCTGCAGCCTGGAGGTGTTAGCTGCCTTTAGACACTGTGCAGGTAGGAAGGGACAAGCTGCTTCCAGCCACAGGGGTGTGGGGTGGGGGGGAAGGGGTGAAGAGATGAGCTCTGCAAAGACACGGGCCAGGTCATCCCCGCCCCGCCTCCTCTGCGACTGGAAGCAGCTCCTGTCCCTTCCCTCCCACACAGTACCAAAAGGCTGCTGCTGGCCACATTCTGGTGTGAACCCTGGCAGAAATCTGGAGAGGGGAGCATGTGACCCTGTGTGGCCCCTCCCACATGTTGCCTCAGGAAGACTTGGCACCAGCTACCAGGAGAGGCGGGTCTGTCCTGCGGGCCAGGTCAGGAATGGAGGGTGAGAGCACCGGGCAGGGAGGATCGGATCGGTCAATCATGCCCCTGTGTGAGAGAGGTGTGTGTGTGTGTGTGTGTGACCTCTCCTGTGTGAATCCTAAAGCCTTAAAGATAAGAAGGTAAATTAAAAGAAGTCAACTATGCAGTATTTCTTCTTAACAGGGGCTCAGTCAACTTGATGTTAATTTAAACATTTGTACTGCATAGTTCTGATTGATTGCTGTTGAACTCGCTTGAAGATGAATAATTTTACCAGGTGTCCCATATTCAGCATGGGGAAATATGTTCACCCAAATTCAAACAGCCTTCAAAGTCCCAAAATACAGTCCATCCACACAAACCATATTCACCTCTGGTCTCAGTCCTGGGGCCTTTCTTCTGTCCTAGCTTTCTTTTTCCCAAGTAGTCACTGCAGTCCTTTCTAGCTGGAGTGATTCCTGGTCTTTCAGCAGGAACTCCCCAGTCTTTCTACATGGAGTCCTTTTCTCCCTAGAAGAGGATCCCCAAAATTCTCCTGGGGCCATCTATTCTCTGGTCAGGATAGGTCAGAAGGCAAACCCCTCTTCTGCTCCCTGGTCCTTCAGCCTTCTCCAGCCCCGGTCTTTGGCTCTCTTTCTTGGACCTCAATTTAGAACTCTCCCAGATGCTGCCCTGCTCTACTAATCCGGTCTAGCTGTTCTGTCAGAGGAGAACTGGACCCACTATCCTTAAAGGGACCTGCCATCCTGTGACAAATACATTTTAGCAACATTACAGTTCATGAACATTTATACACCATACTGGAAATTATATTTTACTGAACATGTATGCCCAACTCCTCAAAGATCTTTAGGCACCTAGCTTCCATTGATTTCAATTGAAGGAGGCACCTAGTTACTTTTGAGGATCTGGGCCATAATTACTAAATTATTAAAAACTGAAGTTTTATAGTCATGACTCTGCTTATGCAGCTAGAAATTACTTCCTTTGAAAATATATTAGAAGTAGGCTTGCATACAGAAGAAAGAATGCCACTTTTTACCAAAAAGAACAAAAGGAATTGTTACTGTTTCTGCAAAAAGCAAGCCAAAGCCTGCACAATGCTGTTCTGAAGAAGGCTTGGATACATAGCTCAGTTATCCTACTGTGACTTTTTTAAAATTATTATTTATTATTATTATTTCCAGGTCATCAGTGGTAATACATTGAGGAAATTAACTAGGTCTTACAAATTCAAGACAGATTTTAGAGTTGTTTATATTGTTTTATTTTGTATGATGGGCTCTACAGTGTTAATCCCCTCAAAGAAAAGGCCTTACAGTTTTACTGTAAAATACTACAGGAATATTAGTTCATTATTTCAGGTCCACTAATGTGTAATTAATCCAAGGCAAAATGGAGAGTAAAAACTGAATCTAAGGTGCAAAAGTAAAGATTAGAGTTTTTCCTAGGACAGTTTACTTCTACACCAGTAAAAGAACCTCTTTGGAGAACCTCTTTGGAATAAGTTAATGCTCTATAATTGCATCCTATTTAAACAAGGAAGGTTTTTGTGAACTCAAGGCACAACTCAAGTATATCAGAATGTCGCAGTTCAGTAGTCTTTAGTATCCATTTTAAGCTATGTAAATGATTTCTGATGGGACTCTATTGTGGAGACGAATGATTGTTCTCATATTAGTTTTGTGAAGAGTGTAATAGATTAGCATTTTACAAATAATAGCTTGGTGCTCTAGTAGTATTAAATATGCCATTTGGCACTATATGCTTAACAAGACTTGCAGCTTGCTTCTTATAATTGTTCTGTTGCTGTGCAAATCAGAAGAAATAGTGACCTGCATTTTACAGTAGTGTAAAACATGCTCTATTCTATGAAGTGAAATAGAAACACATAGTATCATGGTTGCCACACACATCCTCTAACTCAAGAAGTAGGATTTGGCCAGCTTACTGCCTGTAATTCACAAATCATTGGTTGATCATGTACATTGGCTGTGCTCCTCTTTTACAGGTGCTTCTTCAGGCACCCTGGGGTCAATGAAGAGCCTGAATGCCTGAGGGAGACAGTTATAAAGGAGAAGGAGCAAGCCTTGGGCCATTGCAACTATAAGAGAAGGAAGAGTGTGTGGCACTGCACCCCATATTCTTCATAGTGATATTATTATCATATGATTAGGACATAATTATGATGTATTTTATGCAAGATAAGTCATGTGAGGGGTCATTGGAAAAGTTATTTGCTGAATATGATTATCCTATTTGTATGCATATCATTTTTGTATCTGAAGTTATGAATATTGACTGTGCATCTGTATTCCAAATGTAGTTAAACCTAGGTAATGCCCACAAGACAAGATGCTTTCAGTCTAGATGGTGGGTGGGGAAGAGCCTATCCAGGGCAATGGGCCATTAGGAAAAAACAATAGGCCTTAAGAGAAGCTTATCTCCTACTTGGTGATGAGACTTCCTAAGAACACGCCAAACATCCTGTGAGTAATGGCTGCTATGACTCTACAAGGACATGTGATCAGACCACATGATTCTAGACTCCATCTTGGGATGTCAGTATTTTTTCCACAAACAGGTCTGAAAACCAAAGCTTTGAAACAAAGGGTTTTCGCTATATAAGGCAGGTAGTGACATCATCTGGTGTTCTTCACTCCCCACACAAGACGACTCCTGGAAACACCTGAGGAACAAAGACTGAACTGGGGGAAGTGCTGGACCCAGGCTAAAGGGATTTCTAGCCTGTAAATGAAACACGTGGGGATTCCAAGCCATAAAGTGAGTGCAGCTTGCCCCTTAAGAATATGCAGCCTGCTTATATCATCTCTTAGTGTGAGAATCTGCTAATTCATATCCAATCTATTTCATGTATCAAGCTTAGTTGGCATTTTTTTTTATTTGCTAGGTAACCTGCTTTGATCTGTTCGCTATCACTTAATCACTTAAAATCTATCTTTTGTAGTTAATAAACTTGGTTTTGCTTTATCTAAACCAGTGAGTTGGAGTGAAGTATGTGGGAATCATAGCTCAGGGGCAAAGGCTGTTGCATATTCCTCTCCACAATGAGGGATGAGGGCAAACTTTATGAGCTTATGCTGCACAGTTCCCTGTGCAGCATAAAATGGTATAATTTTGGGTTTATACTCCAGAGGGGGTGTGCGCCTGGGGACCTGGGAGTTGCCTTAGCTGTAGCCTTCCTATGCAGGGGCTGGTCAGAGAGCCTGCATGTAACTGCAGTTGGGTGTGTCCCTACCTGTATGTATGCTGTTGAAAGTATAGGCTGGAGGGCTTTGCAGCTTGTCACAGCAGCACAGTGTGAGAGGCAGCCGGGGCTGGTGGGTCAGTGTACCCCAGTTCCAGGTGGCACCCCGGGGGGAACCTGTTACAAAGTGGATGCTTGTATCTCCAAGAGGAAAAGATTTGCAAGTGGTACCAAAACTTGGGGACAGAACTAGGTGCTTCCTCAATGAGATAGTGAAGAGGTGTTTGGGAGCAGGGCAGATAATGTAAAAGCAGGCGACCCAGAAGACAAGTGACACCAGGGTGGAAAAAGGGAGCTGGAGACTAGTAGGAAAAGAGGGATTGGACAGGTTAAGGAAGCATGAGACTAGGCACAGGATAGGTGTTGATGAGATTGAAACAAACATATGTAATGTGGCAAGGGAATGAAGAGAAAAAGGAGACAAAGGGATTGGTTAACTATTGGGAAAGGAATTTACAATAGAACCTCAGAGTTATGAACTGACCAGTCAAACAGACCTTGTTTGGAACCAGAAGTATGTAATCAGACAGCAGCAAAGACAAAAAAAAAAAAAAGCAAATACAGTACAATGCTGTGTTAAATGTAAGCTACTAAATAAAAGGAAAGTTTAAAAAAATTGTCAAGGTAAGGAAAGTGTTTCTGTGCTTGTTTAATTTAAATTGAGATGGCTAAAAGCATCATTTTTCTTCTTCTTAGTACAGTTTCAAAGTTGTATTAAATTAATGTTCAGTCGTAAACTTCTGAAAGAACAACCATAACATTTTGTTCAGAGTTAACATGTCAGAGTTACGAACTACCTACATTCCCGAGGTGTTCATAACTCTGAGGTTCTACGGTAATTTGATTTAATGTTAAATGTATACACAGAGTTCACCAAGTACTACAGTTACACCAAAGATGGTAGGTTCATGAATGAGACTGATTGGAAAGGGAGATGTTCCACAAAAAACTTTAAGAAAACACCATGATAAAGTTTTAAAACCCTTTCTCTAGGAAATGGGGTCAATGTACATAATGCTTCTAAGCAATTTGGAGCATACAAGTGAAATGAAGCCCCATGGTTTCATCTGGTTTCATCATAAGTTGATGACCTAGTCCTCAGGGTTTCACTTCCAGGTTAAAAGTGGGGGTGGTGGGGGAAGCAAAGAAAGGAAGTAGTCAGATGGTGTGCTGTCCTAAATTCCCTGTAAGCCACATGGCCACGCAGCAGCCTATTTAGTGCCACTCAGGCACTTAGGGAACCTACCCAGGGACCGGCCGGGGGAGGGGCTCCCCTCTCCCAGCCCCCAACCTGCCATGGCTGGAGAGCTCATCCTACGGCTCGGTCCTGCCCGCTGACAGGGCGCCCCTACGCGGCCTGAACCCAGCCACAGCTGGGGCAGCGCGGCCCAAACCCAAGCAGCCTGGCTGGAACCCAGCTGAAGTCGGCATGGCCCAGACCCGACCCAAGTGGTCCGGCCTGGTCCCAGCCACAGCTGGCGTGGCCCTGACCCAGCCGGGGTGACCCAGCCCAAACCTTCTACAGCGCCCCTCCCCAGCTCAAACCCAGTCCTGGCTGGATCTGCCAGGGCTGGAGAAGGGGTGCCTATCCTGCAGCCCCAGCCCCGGAGGTGCTGCAGTGGGGACAGGCGCCTTTCCCCCCAGCCAAGGTGCTCCTGAGGTGCGGGTGAGGGTGGGGGGAAAGAGTCCTCTCTCCCCACCGGAGCACCCTACTGCACCTCAAACCCCTCATTCCTGGCTCTACCTCAGAGCCCCCACCTCCAGCCTCCCCTTGCAAATTACTATTACAACATTATTGCTGGGGTGGGGTACCTACACCCTGTCACACATGTATTGTTTGCATATACCTCAACTGTTATTTAATCCAATGGAGTTCTGAGTTCGTTGTTCAGCACCAGAAGACTTAGTTTTGTATACCATTTTTCAGCTTCTTAAATTAACACAGAAGAATTCAGCTTTAGCCAAAATAAAGATTTCAAATCTAGCAGTGGTATGCAAATTATGGGTTTTTCCAAGGTCTCTATTTGTCCCATCCCAATTTGCTTTTCAGTGCTGATATGTTGAGACATTCCACTGTGGGATGTATTAAAAAACGGCTATCTTGTTTTCTCTGATAGCTAAATGATTTATTTGTAGCTGATTGAGCTGAATTTCACATCTGAAACTGAAAGGGTCAGATGTCTGCTATCATTATGACAAGAAACCAGCCATTACAGAGATTTAGTTTGGATTACTCCCCTATTTATTGAGTTAGCTACAACCTGTCTTTAAAATTTCCATTTGCTAAATGACTTAAGCCATCAAATATGTTAAAATGTCATTTATGTGAACAATAAATTTCAAGATGAGATAGTTAATGACTAATCTCAATAAATCTCCACCAACGTTCTTGCCTGGACAGTATTATGGCTGAATTCATAGATTCCAAGGCCAAAAGGGGCCATCGTGATCATCTAGTCTGACCTCCAGTATAACACAGGCCATAAACATGCCCAAAATAATTCCTAGAGCATGTCTTTTAGAAAAACATCCGATCTTGATCTAAAAATTGTGATTGATGGAGAATCTTCAAAAAAGAACTAGATAAGTTCATGAAGGATAGGTCCATCAGTGGCGATTAGTCAAGATGAGCAGGGATGGTGTCCCTAAGCTCTGTTTGTCAGAAGTTGGGAATGGGCAACTGGGCATGGATCATTTGATGATTACCTATTCTGTCCATTCCCTATGGGGCACCTGGCATTGGTTACTGTTGGAAGACAGGATACTGGGCTAGATAGACCTTTGATCTGACTCAGTATGGCTGTTCTTATGTTCTTAATCCACCACGACCCTCGGTAAACTTTTTCAATGGTTTATTACCCTCACTGTTAAAAATGTACATCTTATTTACAGTCTGAATTGTCTAGCTTCATCTTCCAGCCATTGGATCATGTTATACCTTTCTCTGTGAGACTGAAGAGTCCCTGATTAAATATTTGTTCCGCATGTATATACTTCCAGTCTGTGGAAGTCATCCCTTAACCTTCTATTTGCTAATCTAAACAAACTGAGCTGTTTGAGTCTATTGCTCTAATCCTTTAATCATTCTCTTGGCTCCTCTCTGAGCCCGCTCCAATTTATCAACATCCTTCTTGAATTGTGGGCACCAGAACTGGACACAGTATTTCAGCAGTGGTCACACCACTGTCAAATAGAGAAATAAAATAACCTTTCTACACCTACTCAAGATTCCCCTGTTTATGCATTCCAGAATCATATTAGCCACAACTTCACACTGGGAGCTAACGTTCAGCTGATTATCCATCACAACCCCCAAATCTTTTTCAGTGTCACTGTTTCCCAGGATACAGGTCCCCATTCTGTAAGTATGGCCTACATTCTTTGTTCCTACATCTATACATTTACATTTAGCCATATTAAAATGAAATTCAGGCTGCATAGACATCTTGCTTGGAGCCTTCAGTATTACAAAATCTGTACACACCTGATTTACCCTGAGATAAAGATTTGTGTGTGTGAACACGTGCATGCACGCACACCCTGGGCCTGTATCTATATCTGATGAGAAAACCTTTAAGAAGAATATTAAGACAGACTATAACCAAGCCATATTACCAAAGCACAGGCATGGAGGTACCAAGGAACTGTTCCTCACCATGTATATCTCTATTGTATCATATGCAATTTCCAGACTAGTAACCATTTCTCTATACCACAGATATTTTTAATGCAATCAAACAGAAATTATTAAAGCAAGAATCTGTACCTGCTAACAGCACATCTACCAGTATATCTTCAGTGGTAGGATTTTTGAAGGATATGATGATGGAAGAATGACGACCAATACAAGTACTTATGCTAGCTGGTTCCATTGGCTGAGGGATAAGGCCAACCCCAGACAGATGAAATATCCACTCATTAAGCTGTAGGGGAAAGAAAAACATTGATATTAGAAAAAAGCAGCCTCCACATTGCACATCTTACTGAAGCTCACTGAAGATCATTTTCTGTTGTTCTGGTTGTATACTTGTGGAAGAAATGTTGTCCAACTTTTTCTTTATTTTTATTTTATTATTTTATTATTATTATTTATTATTTTATTTTTTCTCCCTTTATGCTTAGATTTTATCTATTCTAATCATTGATCTCTTGGAAGAAATAGATCCAATGGTCTAAAAGCTTAATATAAAGGAGAACACATTGTGAATATAGTCGCAAGAAGTCCAGAGGAAGAATACAGATCACTGATATATAAGGGATAACAGAAGAACCACATAAAAAAACTAACACCGTGACAGTAAACGCCAGAAAGGATTTTAAAGAACAAAGAGATACATGTATTTAATACATTTTATATTTCTGTTTATACACATCAACAGCATGGAGACTAAGAGAACAGGGAGTCAAAGGAGCAATTAAGGAGGATAAAGACATTGCAGATAAATGATTTATTTGCATCAGTCTTCATTACATAGGATGTTATGGGAGATACCTGTCCCAGACCTATTCTTTGCAAGTAATAAGATTGAGCACTGATAATGATCAAGGTGTACAAAAAGAAGACCCTCAGACAAAATGAGAAATGAAATAGAAAAAGGACTGGATAGTCCAAGAGTTCTGAAGGAACTTAAGAATGAAGTGGCTGAGTTAACAAAATTATACACTATTTCATGTAAATGGGACTTGAGGGCAATAGTTGTACTTAACTTTTCTTCTTCTTCTTCTTTTTTTTTTTTTTTTTAAAGGTACTGGGTGAAAATGGGAGTTACAGACCACAATACTTCAGCAACGTGTAAATGGTTAAAAATAATTTAAAACAGAATTATAAAATGCCTAGATTAATATGAGATGAGAGAGAGAAACAAACCACCATTGCTTCTGTAAAGGAAAATTCTTTAAGTATGTGAACAAAATAAGCGGATAAAAAAAAAGAAGCAGATGAAATAATGTATCTGTATTTTTTAAAAGCCTTTGCAAAGTCCCTCACCTGAGCCTATTAATGCAACTCAGTAGTTATGAGATTAAAAAAAGAAAGAGTAGGAGTAAATGATCAACTTTCCACAGGAAAAAATGCTAACATCAGGATGCTTTCTATTTTTGTATTAGAAACTGTACTGTTTCATATATTTATTAGTGAGCTAGAAAAGGGGATGAATAACAAGATGGCAACATTTGCAGCTGACAAAAAAATTATTTACATTAGTCAAGACTGTAGAAGACATTCATGAACTTCTTAAGTACCTAACCAAGCTAGATGAATGGGTAAGCATGATGACAGATGAAATTCACTGTTGACAAATGCAATAATTCTCATAATTATTGCAAAGAATTGTTTGAGTTATTTGTACATATACCTTATGGGGTTTAAAATACACAATAACCACTCAGGAAAAACACATGGACAGCTCAATGAGAACTGCTTAATGTGAAGTGGTGGACAAAAACAACATATTGTAAAGGATGTACAAGATATGGAATAGAAAATAAAGAATGAAAATATCACACTAATATAAACCACTGGTACACCATGATCTGGAGTACTGTGGTTAGTTCTGGACACTATCAGAATAAAGATATAACAGAAAGAGTGGGGAATAGGGTAACAAATACATGGAAATATTTTATATAAAGTGGAATTGAAAAGATTGGGTCTGTTTAGAGAGAAGATGAATAAAAGGGGACATGGGAGTTACACACAATATAGAGAGAAGGTACATTGGGTGCCCTTACTTATGTTTTATAAGCAATGGGATACTCAATTAAATTGAAAAGAAAAAGAAAATTAAAGCTTATTAAAGGGCAGGTTTTTTTGTACAAGACATAATTAACCTGTGGAACCCAATGTCACAGATAATCATTGGGGCCAAGAATTTAGTAGGATTCAAAAAAGGATTAGATCTTTATATAGATGTGAAGAACATCCATAGTTACATAAATCAGAATATAAAAAATTGATTTTTGTTTTCACTTTAGTAAGGGATATAAATCCCTTTTCCAGTCTAAGGCATAATTTCCATTATTCTAACAAAAGTTAGGGAGAAAATCCCCTATATGGTCAGGTTATTTCACAATTGTGCACCTCATACAGATGGCTCTCAGAGACAGCATAATGGATTAGATGGACCACTGGTCTAATCCAGTACAGAAGTTCCTGTATTCCTACTTCTAAAAGATAAATACACATCGGGTCAAGTTCACCCCTGGTGTAATTCCACTACCAAGAATGAATATAGTTTATTTCCTTTGAATTTAGTAAACTACTTCCCTTTATCCCCACATCATAAGCCAAAATATCCACATGAGGGTGGAGGAAATGGCAAATAAAAATATTCCTTCCTGCCAAGTTTAGAATAAATTATAAGGTAGAAAAACTTTTAATATCTTGGGTAACTCAGGTGTGGAATCAGATTGGACTGTCTGGAAGTGATGATTATGAAATCAAAATTTATTTAGATATTGCTGACTTAAATATAATGTAGCTGTGTTTCAGTTATACACCTGTGGACACCATTCTCAGCCTCTGACAAGAAGGCAGGGGTTATCATTAAAAATATTTTGTTGCAATTTGGGAGAGTACCCAGAGCAGCTCTTTGGGAAGCTTCTTTGCAATCACAGAAGAAACTGACTGGAAGGTTCCAAAGGCAGCAGTTATAATGAACATGTGACATGCAACATCCTTTAGGGGGTCATGCTCCATCACTGCCTCAAGGAGCCAAAAATCTTCAATAGCTTGAAGGAGTATTGCCAGTCGCACACTAAGGAGCTGAGACACAACAGCCTGAATTTTGGCAGATGACATATTTAGAGAAGCATATGTGCTATACATTGTTAAGATGGTTCTGTAACTACTTGTTATGATTGGTACAAATGCATGACCCTTACTGGAGTCTTGTGCCAGTCCACAACTAACAGTAAAACAAAACATAAAACCCAGAATTTGAGTCCAATTAAACCTTAAGTTTGCTCATCTCATTTATATGGCAAGAACATAAGAACAGCCATACTGGGTCAGACCAAAGGTCCATCTAGCCCAGTATCCTGTCTTCCGACAGTGGCCAATGCCAGGTGCCCCAGAGGAAATGAACACAACAGGTAATCATCAAGTGATCCATCCCCTGTTGCCCATTCCCAGCTTCCAGCAAACAGAGAGTAGGGACACCATCCCTGCTCAAGGCAAGAAGAAATCTTAAACTAAACTTCTTCCATACCTCTGTTTAGGCAGACTGTCTTTGCTAGGAGCAATGCAGTGAAGGAAGGGAACTGCTCAGCATGGTCATAACCCTGATGAGAAGGAAGTGAGACACAGGGGTCTTCACCCAAGAGAAGCAACAGCCGGGGAGCTGGAAGCTTGAGGGTGGGTGCCCTTGCCAGATCACTGAGGAGAAATACAGGTGCAGTTACCCTGAACTGTGACTAAAAGTACCTTTCCAGGGAGGAAAAACCAAGCAAAGTACTAAAGGGCACTTTAATCTAGTGGAGAAGGGCATAACAAAAACCAATGGCTAGAAGTTAGAAGCACATGAATTCAAACTAAAAATAAGGCACAGATCTTTAACAGTGAGGATGATTAACCACTGGAACAAACTACTAAGGGAAAGAGTGGATTCTTCATAAACCTGACATCTTCAGATCAGGACCGGATGCCTTTCTAGAAGGTATGCTTTAGTCAAACAACTTACTGGGCTCAATACTGGGGTAACTGGAAGAAATTCTGTGGCCTATATTCTGGAGGAGGTCAGACTATCTAATGGTACCTTTTGGCCTTAAAATCTATTAATTTAACTGTTTCAGTCCAGCTCTAATGTGAACCCATGCCTGGTAACCTAGATATTGTAATTGATGCCCTGATCTACTGTGAATACAGACCTGGTAAACTAGCTATCATGTGTGTGTGTGTTTGTGTGTGTTTGTGTGTGTGAGTGATATACATATACACACACACAAGTTTACTTAAACTATCAGTAAAGGAGAAGGTAAACTTTTCATTCAGCTGCATAGAGGGTGTAGCCTATAAAGTTAGCTGTTAATAAAGATTTATCTGATAGAAAATAAATCAGTTTCTTGTGTTAGTCCTATTTCTGCTCACTGAAATTGAAATGTTTAAAGATAAACCATGCTGTCTTAGAAGGAAAGGGGCTAAATTTTCCCAGATTTTTGATTGCCTCTATTTTTGTGTTTCCAGCTGGGGACACTTTGGATGTTCTGAACCTGGTGCTCTGAAGTGCTGAGCACTCTCGGAAAAAAACATCCTCAAGGTGTCTCAAGTTGGGCAGCCAAAAAAAATGAGGCATCCAAAATTAAAGGCCAAATTTTGTAAAAAAAAAATAAAAAAAATTTAGACACCCCCCGCCCCCAATCTACAGTTAAAAGAAAAGGTTTAGCTTGCATCTGAAATGGAAACCTAACAGGATGCAGAGGAAGAATATGCACTGCCCACTGCAACATATCAGGAGGAAAGAACTCAAAAAAATAACCCTAAGCAAAGAATATTTGACAAGATCTATTGCAAAGCTCCACTTCTCTCCTATGCTGCTTAGTACTATTAGCCTCGCTCCATTACATATGGATGTTGCTGGTGTGCTAGGAGAACAAGATGATAGAAATATATTAACACTCTGGGCATGCATTATATTCAAGCAGGCAGTTCAGTTGTGCTATCCCAACAAAGCTAATTTTAGGTTTCAAAAACCTATAGTAAAGTGATTAGAACCTAAACTTGGATTTTTATTCTGAAGAGCTCTTCACACAGCTCTAAACGAGAAACAAATGAAGAAGATAACATCCCTTAGCAGCTTCTCTCAATTCAGCAAAGAGGCAGAATCAAAAAAGTTAAGGTTTATCCTATAAGTACTGTCATTAGCTGATTTTAGATTAGTCAGTTACACAGCTATGACATGGTTTACAGGGTCAGTTCAGATGCATTTAATCAGTGAAATCAAGAAAGGAAAATCAATGCACATTTTTTTAGGTTAAAAAGTTGTTCTAGGATTCAGATATTAGAAAACAACCACCTTAGATTTGTGCAAATACATTATATCTTTTAAAATGTAATAAATAATTAGCACCCTGGAATCATCTGGCATCAATTTGGTAAGGACTTAGGCAGTGAAAGTGAACAGAATAAAAAAAGAAAGATCCATATGGTTCACAGATGAAAAGGACATTGAAAAAAATTACAAAGGTAAGAGCAACAGATTGAAAAGGTTGAGAGGGCATGGACAAAGCAACTGAAAGGATGAGATATTGATTAAAGTTCAGCCGCAGATCAAAACTTGGAGATTTGCCATTATTTGAAAGGAGATGCACTGGATGAGAAAAATCAAGTGTCAGGGCTCAATTTGTTCCTGAAAGGTTTAAGTGAATTATTTACTTGCTTTATTGCTTCTGTATCTGATGAAGAATTAAACTTTTAATGTATAGACCAGAGTTCTGAGAGCTATTAGGATTCAGAAAAGATAATGGCATTTTGTCCTCTTGAACTGCCCTTGCTTATATACCACTTATACCAGAAATGCTGGCTCCTTGCTTTTATTCTTAATAAATATTAAAGAGGAGATGGACTCTAAAAATGCATGCTTTGCAACCACCACCTACAGATAATCCGTCTGTTAGGCATTCTGATATCGGAGGGGGTGGGGTTGGGGGGAAGGGCTATATCACTTTCTTACTCCTTTTTTTCTTGTAGAAGAGACAAGTTCTGCTTTTGCAGTATTACCGAGAATCTTACTAGAGACATTTCCCTAACATTCAACTGAGGTAATTTTCAAGTCAACAGCCCATTAGGATATTTGACAGCCCAACAAGAACAAAGAGGAAATTACATACATTTGGAAAGCAAACATTTCACTCAAGCACAACTCCTGTGCTGACATTATGGCACTCGTGTCATAATATCAGTTCTGCTCTTTGTCTCCAGCTGCAATTTTTAGTAAGCTAGTAGGTCAAGGAGATGACTCATGTTTCTCCATTTAGTTGCTTCTCTTTAAAGATTCAGGAAACACACAGGAAAAATGCTAAAAAAATTAACACATTAAATGTAAAGAAGATTAGTTTCAAGTTAAATCAAAGGATGATAATTCTTTCAAGTCCAAGAGTATTTCTAAAGAAGATAAACATTAATAAGTGGGGCTTATTTATGATAATACTTTACAAAAGGAACTATTAAATTAATTTCAGAGCAGGAAGACTATTTCAGTAATGAATAATTTGGGATAACCTTGTAATTACTAAGCAAATTAGAAATACTAATGCATATTCTAGTTCTCTGCACATCAACCAACAGCATTAATTCTATCTAAGATTGTAGATATGCTGAAAGCTGAGCAAAGTTAAGGCTAAGGCTAAAGCAAATTGTTCATCATGTGCATCTAAGTCAATTATTTTTGCACTGGCTGTATGATTAAGGATCAAAAAATCTGATTTTAAATTGTCCTTTTGACTGAAACTTTTATTTATAACTATATTTGAAAATATTGTATTATCTGATTTCATAGTGCTTTGGACACTAAACATAGCATCATACCTGTGGGCATGTGAAGGTGATTGATGCCGTGTGATTGGCTCTTCCCAGGGCAGAAGGACAGAACTGAACAGGTACTTCAGTAGTGGAATGAGGAGCCACCATCAGCTGTGCAAACACACAAAGCAAGCAAAAGAGAGAGGAAAAAAATCAATACTTTTTTTGAGTTAGTTCCTTTGTTGTGCTTTTTATCGACACTGTTGATGTTTATTTGATTAATGTGTTCCACTGTACACATTCTCGACTCAGCACACATGGTCTGGTAAGACTGATAAAATGTACTGCAGTAAACAGTATTTAGTGGCAGTCACAGCACGTTTATTCCACAAATACTAACAATGTGGTATTACTGACTGCTCAAAAGGAAACTAAGTTTGGTTTCTTAAAATACCAATGGAAGGAAAATGATTTTTATTTCTGATCACTTTGCTACTCTTTATTTTATTTTTTTCACATCAGTGTGATACTAAAAATGCTAGTACACTGAAACCAAAAGAAACAAACAGACTTTAAGAGGAATATATAGTATGCTTATATGTGCCTCTCCTCTTCTGCTCACATACACTCACACAGTAAATGAGGTTGCTATGGTTCATCTGCTTCTGAACTACATTAGTGTGATTCACAATTGCACAGGGAAAAGCCAGGTGCCCAGCTACATTGTGATCATACAAGTGTTCTGAAGCTCAAGGCAAATCAGTGCTTTTGCCAATATAAATCAGTTGGGCAAAATCACTGATTTCACAAATGCTACATTTTATTTCATTTTAAAAAAATGAT
This sequence comes from Eretmochelys imbricata, assembly GCF_965152235.1. Taxonomy (NCBI): domain Eukaryota; kingdom Metazoa; phylum Chordata; order Testudines; family Cheloniidae; genus Eretmochelys; species Eretmochelys imbricata. The sequence continues at coordinate 151,881,331 of NC_135572.1, forward strand.
GATATTTGTAGTTTGTTCATATCTAAACAGTTTTAATGCATTTTACTCTGTGGTCATACAGAACAAAATTGATAGATCCCATGCAAGTTAGTATTACATTTTATTCAATGATGCTATTTAAAACTAACAGAGATCAAAACATTACATTACAACATCTGGCACCGACAAACCCCTGTGCCAAAGTAGCTGTCAACCCTGCAAGATTAGTAATAGGGAGTAAACAAGAATTACTACACCATCAGTTTTTGTGCACTATAGTTAATGGTCTTGTCACCGTGTCCATGGCAGACCCCAATTTTTGGAAGTTTATAACCAAATAGGGCTTGGGGTTCTGTATTCCTTGCACGTCCAAATCTCCAAATGATGTCAGTGGGAGCTTGATTTAAGTGAGCAATGAAGGATTGGGCCCAGATGTAATTGACAAAGGGTTGAAACTTGACATGCTGTGTTTGATAACTTTTTTTTCTTTTTACAAGTAACAAAAGAAGTTTATTGTTCTGGATACATTAATTCTAATTCTATATTTTAGAGGAAATATTTTATTTTTTAAGTGTTATTTTGCCATCTCTATTATATTAAAAAAAATTGTTGAAAACTAAGTTGGTGTATAGACCAGAATGTGCAATGGAGTCAGTAACATGTAAATAGATACTTACAGAATTGGATTAACAAAAGGGAAGGTTCTGCAATTACAGTTGTCTAAGGCAGTGCTACTCAAAGTGGTGGTCCGCGGACTGGTGCCGGTCCGCCAGCCACTGGCTGCCGGTCTGCGCGCACATTGGAAAAAAAAATTGCCGGTCCCGCACATCAGAAGCTTGAGAAGCACTGCTCTAAACTATTACAGAGATCCACAGTTCTGGGTCTTCTGACTTCAAGAATTAACTGGCAAACATTTGCATTATATTTCCAAAACTAGAAACTGCAAAGGTCACACTAGAATACAATCCCGTTTTCAGTCACTAAAAGCATTCTGAAATTTTCACATATTAGGTTGAAATTTTCCAGGACTAGTCTCTACTCAAAGACAAAATTATCTGGACAATTTGAGTAAAAATGCTTCAGCCATTTCTGAATGAGAGGAGAGTGAAAAACACCTTCTTCCATTATGAAAAAAAAAATCTTGGAACCATTTCTGAAAAGAACAAACAACAAAATGGCTGGTGGTAAAAAAGTGGAACCTGGCCTGGAAAGAGTTGTTAGTGATGGTGTCAAACAGTTTTTTAAAACAAATTAGGACAGTCCATTTAAAAAGAAAAAATCTACCTTAACAGACCACTGAAGTTGAAGAATTAATCATTTAAAAAAACCAGTCAAGTCCCAAACTAATGAGAACTTGTATGTACAACTTTTCCTTTTGTATGTATTATGCAGTGTTGTCTGGTGGACAGAGCACTGGACTGGGACTCAGGAGACTATGATTCTATTTCCAGCTCAACTGCTGGTTGCCATTGGGCAAATCGCTTTATCTCTGCACCTCAGTTTCCCCCTTTGTAAAAGAGGGATAATGATACTGACCTCCTTTGCAAAGCACTTTGAGATTTACTGATGAAAAGTGCTATATAAAAGCTTGGTATTATTATTAATTATGTGGTCATAATATTTCCCAAAAATATAGCACACTATTTTTTTCTACAGCCCTTTAAGATGCAGCAAGATGTAAGTTACTCAGTGAGAAAGCCAGGGCCTCGAGGCCAAAAGAGAGGGTTGCAGAAGAGAAAAATAAATAACAGGAGGGCATAAGGTGTAGACATGAAGGCTAGAACTTCAGCCTGAAGAGCCTGAGACAGGTGGTATTCCCCACAGTGCAACCAGGAGGCCGTGCAGAGACACAGCAAGGGACTACTATGGAGAGTAGTTGCCACAGGAAGTGCTTTAAAAAGGACTAAATTTTGCTCACTTCAGATAGTAAGATGTGCTGAAGATACGCTTTCATTTCATTCACATACAAGCTACAGCGATAACAAGTGGCTTCTGGAGGTCTTCACAAGAGAAACTAGTGGGAAAGAGCCTCAAAAAATCTGAAGACTGCTTCTATGAAAACACAAAACTTTATTATGAAGCAGTTAGAATTGCTACATACACTGCATATGAGATATATCCAGAAAAAAGAAAAGGAGTACTTGTGGCACCTTAGAGACTAACAAATGTATTTGAGCATAAGCTTTCGTGAGCTACAGCTCACTTCATTGGAAGCATTCAATAGAAAATACAGTGGGGAGATTTATATACATAGAGAACATGAAACAATGGGTGTTACCATACACACTGTAACCAGAGTGATCACTTAAGGTGAGCTATTACCAGCAGGAGAGCCGGGGGGGTGGGAACCTTTTGTAGCGATAATCAAGGTGGGCCATTTCCAGCAGTTGACAAGAACGCGTGAGGAACAGTGGCGGGGAGGGGGGGATAAACATGGGGAAATAAGTTTTACTTTGTGTAATGACCCATCCACTCCCAGTCTCTATTCAAGCCTAGGTTAATTGTATCCAGTTTGCAAATTAATTCCAATTCAGCAGTCTCTCGTTGGAGTCTGTTCTTGAAGTTTTTTTGTTGAAGAATTGCCACTTTTAGGTCTGTAATCGAGTGACCAGAGAGATTGAAGTGTTCTCCGACTGGTTTTTGAATGTTATAATTCTTGACGTCTGATTTGTGTCCATTTATTCTTTTACGTAGAGACTGTCCAGTTTGACCAATGTACATGGCAGAGGGGCCATCACCTTCAGCTCCCAACTAAAACCTCTCCAATGCACCATCAAGGATCTACAATCTATCCTGAAGGACGACCCATCACTCTCACAGATCTTGGGAGACAGGCCAGTCCTTGCTTACAGACAGCCCCCCAACCTGAAGCAAATACTCACTAGCAACCACACACCACACAACAGAACCACTAACCCAGGATCCTATCCTTGCAACAAAGCCCATTGCCAACTGTGTCCACATATCTATTCAGGGGACACCATCATAGGACCTAATCACATCAGCCACACTATCAGAGGCTGGTTCACCTGCACATCTACCAATGTGATATATGTCATTATGTGCCAGCAATGCCCCTCTGCCATGTAGCTCACGAAAGCTTATGCTCAAATAAATCTGTTAGTCTCTAAGGTGCCACAAGTACTCCTTTTCTTTTTGCGAATACAGACTAACACGGCTGTTACTCTGAAACATATCCAGTAAAGCAAAGGAATTAAAAGTTAAGCCACCTAGCAGTATTTACTCACTACTCCTCTACCCACAAGCACACACCATACCATTACCATAACTACAGTACACCATAGTCTACACCATGGGCCTCAAACACGTGGCCAGCAGGGTTATTTTCTGTGGCCCGCCAGGTCCCTGCGGCCCCCCCAGCATTTACCTAGAGCGGCTCCGGTCCGGCACACACCATGGGCAGGGCAGGCTCCCTCCCTCCCTGCCTGCCTGCCTGCCCACCCACCTGCCCTGTCCTGCCCCTGTGCTGCTTCAGGAAGCGTCTGGGACCTGGGTGGGGGAAACCACGGCCAATGGGAGCTTCGGGGAAGGTATCTGGAGGAGCAGCCAGGGTAACACACAGACCCCTGTGCCCCCCACCCAGGTCCCGGCCCCCTCCAGGAGCGACATGGGGGGCAGGGGGCGGGGCGGGGAGGGAGCCTGCCCTGCCCCCGGTGTGCACCGGGCCAGACCCACCCTCTGAACCCCTCCTGCAGCCAAACCCCCTGCCCTGAGCCCCCTGCTGCATCCTGCATCCCTCCTGCACCCCGACCCCCTGCCCTAAGCCCCCCGCCACACCCCTCCTGCGCCCTGAGCCCCCTGCTGTACCCTGCACCCCAACTCCCTGCCCTGAGCCCCCTGCTGCACCCCGCACCCTGACCCCCTGCCCTGAGCCCCCTGATGCACCCCGTGCCCCTCCTGCACCCCCTGGGGGCAGGGAGGGGGCGGAGTTGGGGTGGAGATTTCAGGGAAGGGGTGAGAAGAGGCGGGGAGGTAAGGGCAGGGCCTCACGGAAGGGCTGAAGTGGGGGCAGGGCCGGGGCAGCAGGGGGCAAAGGGGCAGTGGTGCGGCCCTCGGGCCAATGTACTGGTCCTCATGTGGCCCTTGTCGTCATTTGAGTTTGAGACCCCGGTCTACACCTTTAACTCTACCTCCCTTTTCTGAACACACCACTTATCCAATAATTTTTTTCTCTTTACTAGCAAATGAGAATGTTTGAGGTAGTAATTGGTTGTAACTGGGCGGCTGCGCAGCCGGCCGGAGAGAAGCGCCGCTTTGAAGGGGAAACCGCCGCTTCTCTCCAGCTGCATAGCTGCCCCTGCCTCCTCCTGAGTCCTCCGCCCATATTCACATTCTGAAAGTGGCTTTAGGGGGGTTGGATGGGGGTGGGGTCCTGGGGTGCCTGTCAGGGGGCGGGGGTGTGAATAGGGGTCAGGGCAGTCAGGGAGCAGGGGGAGTTGGATGGGGGTGGGATCCCGGGGGGGTGGTGGTCAGGGGACAAGGAGTAGGTGGGGTCAGAGGTTCTGAGGGGGCCAGTCAGGGGGCGGGAAGTGGGATGGGGATGATAGGGTTTGGGGAGGCACAACCTTCCCTACCTGGCCCTCCATAGAGTTTTGGAAACCGAATGTGGCCCTCAGGCCAAAAAGTTTGCCCACTCCTGATCTAGTCTGACCCCCTGTATAACACAGGCCATCAAACATCCCAACATAATTTCTAGAGCAGATCTTTTAGAAAAACATCCAATCTTGATTTTAAAATGATCAGTGATGGGGAATCCACCACGACCTTTGGTGAATTGTTTTAACAGTTAATTACCCTCATTGTTAAAAATGCACACCTTATTTCCAGCCTAAATTTGTCTAACTTCAACTTCCAGCCACTGGATCGTGTTATACTTTTGTCTGCCAGAATAAAGGGCCCATTATTAAACATTCCTTCCCCATGTCTATACTTAGAGGCTGTAATCAAGTTACCCCAAAACTATATGGAGGGCTGGGGAGGGAGGGCTGTGCCTCCTCAAACCCTAACCCTATCGGCCCCGTCCCACTTCCCACCCCGACTGCCCCCCTCAGAACACCCGACCCATCCAACCCCCCACGCCCAACTCCTTGTCCCCGACCACTCCTTCCTGGGACTTCCTGCCTCCCGGGACTCCATCCCCATCCAACTCCCCCTGCTCCCTGACTGCCCTGACCCCTATCCACACCCCCGCCCCCTCACAGGCACCCCGGGACCCCACCCCTATCCAATCCCCCCCCCCCCCCCCCCAAAGCTCCTTTCCAAATACGGCCCTGCGAATATGGTCGGAGGACTCAGGAGGAGGCGGGGCAGCTGTGCAGCCGGAGAGAAGCGGCGGTTTCCCCTTCAAAGCACCGCTTCTCTCTGGCCAGCTGTGCGTCCGCCCAGCGCTCCTCCTGAGTCCTCCGCCCATGTTCGCCACACTCCCGCCACACGCACCTCCCGCCTGCTCCCCTGAGGCTACAGATGAGCCTCCCTCCCTGCTCTCCCCTGCCCCTGCAGTGCAGCCCCCTCCCGCGCTGGCGGCACAGCGAGCTGGGGCTGTGGGGGAGAGGGGACAGTAGGGGAGGGGCCGGGGGTAGCCTCCCCGGCCAGGAGCTCAAGGGCCGGGCAGGAGGGTCCCTCGGGCCGGATGTGGCCTGTAGTTTGCCCAACTCTGTTCTAGCGCAAGGGTTTAAAAGAAGCATGATGCACCACTGCCTTGATTCTTTCCCCCATGATCCAAGCCCTTTGGTAGATAGGACTCCATGGTAGACAGGAAAGATGGATAGGGAGTAGGAATATGCAGAATACATCTCAAAGAACCTCAGTTACAAGCAAGAAACTCATTTCTTCCTTCAGGTGTCCTCTACATATACACACACATGGGGTAGATTAATAGGCAGTCTCTGACCCAGGATGGTGGGACCTGGTGTTCTAGTTAAACAAGGAATGCAGGACTCTCCTGCCAATCTATGCATCTGGTCTAGATGCCAAGTCTAAAGAATAATGTTTAGTAAAAGTGTGAACAGAATACCAGGTTGCTGCTCTACATATCTCTATCAGAGGAATATGACTACAGAAAGCCATGCAAGCTGACTTGGATCTAGCTGCATAAGTTTTGATGCCTCAAGGAATGGATTTATGAGCTTCAAAAATATATAGCCTTGAAGACTGTCTAAATTGGTTAGTTATGTCTAAATAAAAAGATAAATGTTCTCCTCAGATCTAATGGGTATAATTTAGCTTCCCCATCATGAGTACAGGGTTTGGAGAAAAAAACATGGTAAAATTACAGATTGATTTATGGGAAAATCAGAGACTATTTTTGGTAACAACTTGGGATGAGTGCAAAAAACCTCTTTATCCTTATGAAACACAGTCAGTGATGAATCAGTCATTAATGCAGGCAATTCACTTTTGTGTCTGATGGAAGTGATTGCCACCAAAATCAATGTTTTTACAGATAGATGAAATAAAGAACCGCTCCCCATTGCTGTTAAAAGGAAAGTCTCATTATTTGTGCTAGTACTACATTCAGATCACAGGAGGGCATAGGAGTTCTTATTGGAGGATACAAATTAAGGCCTTTTAAAAACCTCTTAATTGTACCATCAGTAAAAATTGATTTTCCTTCTGCAGGTACATGATATGCTGATATAGCTGAGAGATGAACCTTAACTGAAGATAATGAAAGGAGGTGTCTTCTTAAGGTACAATAAATACTCTAATATATAATTAATTGGTGTCATATAAGGATCCACATTATATATGGAAATCCACAATAAATTTTTTTTCCATTTAAGACTATAGCACACTTTCATGTGTATTATTTTCTAGAATTGGACAGTACATTTTGTACTTCTAATGAAAGACTTTATTCTAGCCCATCTAAAGGTTTAATCCCCGTGCAATCAAGTGAAGGGACTGAAGGTTCAGATGGTAGACTTTCCCTGTTTGTTGTGTCAACAAGTCCAGTGTCAGCAGTAAAGGTTCCACTAATGCTTGACAGATGTATCAAATCCAGATACCACTGGTGTCTGGGCCAGCTGGTGCTATTAAAATCATCCTGACTTTGTCCTGTCTTATCTTATCATTCTCTGAATAAGTGGAAATGCGGAGGAAGCATATATTAAACACTGACCCAAGTGTATTAGAAAAGCATCAGATATTGATTCTTTGTCTCTACCTGCCCTGGAACAATCTCTCACATTTCCTGTTTTTGCTGGATGCAAGCACGTCTATTATTGGGTTCCACTATAAACTGAAGAAGTGATTCACTACTTCATCCTTCAAGGACTATTAGTGCATCTGACCTGATGACCTACTTATATGACCTGCAAGGGTGTTCTATTCCCCTGCTATGCGAATGGTTACTGATTTAATATTGTGTACTACCCAGTACTCCTAAAAACTCTTGGCCTCCCTACATAATTTCACAGAGTGAGTCCTCCTTTGCTTGTTTAGATAATATAACCTGGCCTTATTGTCTGTTACTACCTGAACTAGTTTGTTTTTGAATTGAGGTAGAAAAGACCTTAGAGCTAGTCTGATTTCTCTCAGTACTAAAATATTGATGTGTATATTCCTTTCCTTTGATAAGCAATGATCTCTGACCAACAATTCATTGTTCATATGGGCTCCCCATCCTAGGGTTCATGTATCCATGGTCAGCATTACTGATGTTCTAGGAGGACTGAAAAAAAAAAGCGTACCCGCTAACCGGTCCCCAAATAAACAACGTCTAAGTGAACTAGCTTAAACTCCGTGTCCTCATGTCCAATCTAATGTCTTGGAGGAACTGTAGAGAACGAAGAAGATAAAACTTTCCATTTATTATTGTGAGTTTTAAATTTCTTCTCTATTATAGCTGGCGTTGTGAGTTATAATTATGCTGAGGCTGGAAATGATATGCCCGTCTGGTAATCATAATGAAGTAAAAGAGATGAAGGAGGGTAATGCCTCTGATACTTGTGTAATGGAACTGAATATGGCCTCTTCCTTGTATTAAAGAAACCTAAAATCTAGCACTAGATCTTACGTTTTTCATCTTCTCTAGTACTTCATAAGTCTGAATACTAAAACAGAGACTTTCTCCTTCATATGGAAGGTCCTCAAGCCTCATGTTTGTCTCATGACAGAGTCACATTGATCTTAACCATGCATGTCTCCTTACTGAGACAACCAAAGTGATTTGCTGAAGTATCCGAGAAGTTAAAAGACATTAGCAACTGTTTCTCGGCAACATTCAATCCTTCAGTCAAAATAGCACTTGATAATTTTGTGTTCCTCTGAAAGTGCATTAAGGAGAAAGGACATTTTGCTCTAAAGATGGTATTGGTACCTAGCCATGATAGCTTCATGGTTGGATTTGCACATGTTTAAAAATGTAGCTTAAGAAAATAATTTTTCTTCCTAACACATCTAGCCTCTCTCCTTCCTTAGATGATGGAGTAGAGTGAGTTTGGGCACTTTTTGAGCTGTGAAGTGCTGCTTTGACCACCAATGACTTAGGAGGCAGATGGGTATGAAACACAGCAAGTCCTCATATATTTTATATAATTTGTCTTCCTTCTTACATAGAGGCTGACTGGTTGAGGGAGTTTTTCAGGCTGACTTTGCTGGCTGAAACCATCCCTCTAACCAGGGAAGAATGACTTGTTGACTAGCTGCTGCCATGAAAATATCAAAGCTAGGCTGTGATGATTTCTCCACAAAAACAGAAGGAATATCTAACACCTTCCACATTTGAGATAGTAACTAATGAAAGGCTAATGCCTCTTCGGATGATGATGATACAGAGACGTTCCCCTCATTTTCATCTGGAGAAGGCACATGTCTTAATTCTCAATTGGACTCTGCCACCTTTAGTTCTTCCTTGTTGGATAATATTTCATTTATTTCCATAGGTGACTTGTTCTGAGTAAGTGTCATTGGCTGGTCCTTATCCATTGGATGTGACAATTGAATGTCCTCCTGATACTGTCTTGCTGAAGGTCTGTCCCCACAGATTGATCCTTCTTGGTAAGGTGCCAGAAATGGCCACTTGGACCTCCTTACCCCAGGAGCGACATGCTACTCAGGCAAAAACCCCACTGATGGATCTGGCTGGAAATATCTCTGTGCCTGCGGATCCAGCAGGGCTTCTTTGAACTGATTATAATACATTTTCCCTGGTTCTCATCTGTAATCCACATCCCTCTTCTAGTCCCAATTCATTTGCAGCTCAGATGGGACTAGAGACAATAACCTTCTTGAAAAGGAGAAAGGAGAGAAGCTTTTCTCTGGGGACCCCAAAGGGGTCTTTGGAAGAGGCAGCAGCAGAGAGCCCCTGACCCTTTCCTGTTCTTTGCTGACTCTTGGAGAAGCAGTCAGCCTGACTGGTTGTAATAACACACCTGACATGTTCCGAGATGTAGTACCTGGCTCAGCTGTCTACAGAGCCATGGACGGATTCACGGACGGATCCACCTGATGAACTACTGCTTTAACAGTAACACTATTTGAAGCCATATTAGTGGTTGAACCCTCATCTTTTCTCTTAATTGGGTGCTTAGATCTCACCCTCAGGACAGGCACCTCCAGATCTGATATTGTTGAATCCACAGAGGAATGACTCCTACCTATGCTGAGAATCAGAGACTGACTCTATAATGAGATTCTGTCCCTGTAGGTCCTTCTCTCTCGGACTGGCTCTAGGTAATGAGGCCAACACTGAGGATGGCTGCAAATTTTTCCTTGGTACTGCAACTAAGTTTTTCTGAAATGAGACAGCTCTGGAAACAGAGTCTGTCACTTACTGATCCTGACCTTTTCTTCTTTTTCAGATCCTTCGCTCTCTTGTATCCTGCACCTGACATAGGAGCTGAATCTCACTTCTTGCCTGATGAAGAGTCTGGAGATGGGGGCATTGACAAAGCTGGTCTCTGAGAATGGACCGCTGCTGTCAGGGCATCCTGAAATAAAATTGCCTGGAGCCTGTTTTGTCTCACTGTTTTTCCCCTTGTGGCAAACACTGAGCAGATCGGTTAGTTAGAGGGAGAATGCCCTTCCCTCAAACATGCCAAGCATCTAGCATGTGCATCTGATGCTGGGAATATCACTGGACATGAGAATTCAGGCTCTTAGTCTTCTGATCCATCATGTTATCCCTTTAACTGTCTCTAAATAAAGCTATGTAACCCTATGTATCTATGTAACTGATACAAGCTATCTACTGCTGATCCAAAAGGCTCATACAGCAACAGTGTAACTGTCCAGCAGGTCCTGACTGAAGTAACTAAGGCAGTGGAGCACCAAGCTACTTTTAAACCCTAGCCCTATGTCTGGAGTTTGGCAGGGTGGAGTGGGTAAGGGAGGCACACGGATGCTCCAACAGCCACTAGTATATTTTACCATTCAGGCTGTAATCATAGAATCATAGAATATTAGGGTTGGAAGGGACCTCAGGAGGTCATCTAGTCCAACCCCCTGCTCAAAGCAGGACCAATCCCCAATTTTTGCCCCAGATCCCAAAATGGCCCCCTCAAGGTTTGAACTCACAACCCTGGGTTTAGCAGGCCAATGCTCAAACCACTGAGCTATCCCTCGCCCCCTTCCTAATGGTCAGAGCATCCCATGCATGGGAATATACAGAGAACACTCAAAGGAAGAATACTGGGAGTATTTTAAAAGAGGCCTGTCTCTACCTCTATGATGTTTATCTTCTCTGTCCATAATACAACTATGCAGATCTGTTTCTCTAAACTATCAGCACTAGCAAATAAGGCCGATTAGTCCAAAATATACTAAAACATTCAGTATGAGTGCTAAATTCTGTCGACAGAGGAAATTGTCCTCTAACACACCAGTTGTCTATGTGGGGAACTACACGAGTTCCTACAGCTGTACTGCAGGGGACATTAAGGCTGTAAAAAGCTGTGAGGAACAGATGTTTCTTCCAATTTTGTTCATATGAGATGATCCAATGACTGGAGAGATCCAAATTAAGGTGGTCCAAAGGTTGAGACAGCCCAATATTCTCAGCCAGACCAGATGTGAACTGATATAACAAAGCTATAGAGAATATCTAAACTTCCTGACTGTAAATATTTATAATTTTAAAATTACTAGTAGTTTTGTTCAAACTTTGCTCATCCTTAACTGGACAACACCATCTCTGAGTTGTTGTTTAAATAAAAATAATATTTTATATTTAACAGTGCCTTTCATCTGAGACTATCTCAAAATACTTTACAAAATCATGTAGCCTCAGAACTGCCATGTTGGCTGGTAAGCACTATTATCCCTTTTTTAAAGGTAGAGAAACACAGGAACATTTACGTTAATTAATTAGCTGAAGATTTCACAGAAAGTCTAAGGCTGGGCCAGAAACAGACCGTACTGACCACTGTCATGCCATGATGCATAATTCTAAACTGTTGCCTGAAGTATCAGGTTATAGTTCACAAAACCAGGCAAAGGGGTCATAACAGTGGTCTACTGCCAGTACAATGTGCTCCCTTGTACAATGTGTAGAACTTGAAATTCTAAGGGAGCAATGTCCCCATAATCTAAGGAGAAGAGGAAATCTAACACTGCTTTCCAACAACCACCCTTTGCCATTAAAAAATTATATTATTTATAAACTCTAGAGGGGGGGGTCTCAGCTATCTGTGCTAAAGAGAGGGCTGCTGTGAGGAAGGTTGAGTACAAAAGGGGAAAATGGGACAAAGTGGAATATTCATGGCTCTGAAGATTCCCCAGGTGAAAAAATAGCAGCAAGATGATTATAGCAAATGCTCTAAAACTGTACTTGAAAGAAAGAAAGAAAAAAAAAAGGTAGATATTGTAACTCAAAATCCACTTCAAAGTTCAGCGCTTATACTATATTTGGGACTGAATGCTCTTAAAGTTATATAACTTAATTTTGAATGGATCTTTCCTAAACAATGTACTAGGGCTACTGGTGACCCTTAAGCAGAGGTGAAAGTAAGCCGGTAAGCCCTGGTATGGCGTACCGGCAAGAGCCTGTGAGCCGTGCCAGGGCGGATCAGCTTCCCCAGGTGGCAAAACTGCTGCCAGAGCCCTGGGGAAGTAGTGGGGGGGCGGGGCTCAGATGGTGATTTAAAGGGCCCAGGGCTCCTGTCACAACTACCAACCTGGGCCCTTTAAATAGCTGCCGGAGCGGCAGCAGGGCTCCGGGGACGATTTAGGGTCCAGGGCTCCGGTAGCCGCTACCGCCTCGGGTCCTTTAAATCATCCCCGGAGCCTGCCGGAGCCCTGGGGTAGCAGTGGTGGGGCTCTGACGGCTACTGAAAGGGTCTGGGGCTCCGGCCACCATTACCGCCCCTGGCCCTTTATATCGCTGCTGGAGCCCCACCGTCGCCTCCCCAGGGCTCTGGCAGCAGGGCTCTGGGGATGATTTAAAGGACCCGGGTCGGTAGCGGCAAACGGAGCCCCGGACTCTTTAAATCACTGCCTGAGCCCTGCTGCTGGAGCCCCGGGGCTCGTGTGGCGATTTAAAGGACCCGGGGCTCCAGCAGCAGGGCTCAGGGTGTGATTTAAAGAGTTCCTACCCTCCAGAGCCCTTTAAATCGCCATGCAAGCCTGCTGCTGGAGCCCTGCGGTAGCGGGGCTCCGGTGGTGATTTAAAGGGCCAGGGCTGGCTCCCGGCTGCTGCTACTGCAGCGGAGCCCCGGGCCCTTTAAAGCTGCGCCACAGCCTGGGGCAGCAGTGGGAGCCGGGAGCCCCCGGGGTCCGATGGTTATTTAAAGGGCCCGGGGCTCTGCTGCGGTAGCGGCAGTTGGAGCTCTGGGCCCTTTAAATCACCCCCGAGCCCCAGGACTCCCAGCTGACTCTGCAGCTGGTAGCTCCGGGGTGATTTAAAGAGTCCGGGGCTCCCAGCTGCTGCTACCACAGTCCCAGCCTGGGGACCTTTAAATCTTGATTTAAAGGGCCCGTGGATGTAAAGGTCCTGGCTCTTCCAGTAGAGGCCACACCTCTTCCAGTTGAGGCCCCTCGCCCTCCCAAGGACTATGGAGTACTGGTAAATCCTTTAAATTACTTTCACCCCTGCCCTTAAGCCTCAGGTAATGAATTAGGCTGCAAGCACAAAGGATATTTTTAAACTGCCTGGACTGATCACATGCAATCTGGAATCAGAAGTCAAGATAATTAATTCTAATCCATTTCTGTGCTAATGATCTGAACATAATACATATGAAACTTCCAGAGTTCTTCCAAAATCTACCTATATAGCAAGCTAATAATATAATGAATCAAGATTATGCTACTTGACTACAAGTTCAAATACTGATTTGTGAAATGATTAACCAGAAGCTGGTTGTCTTCTGCTATTATTTTATGATGAAGTGTTAATACACTCCAGATAATAAAGTGACTAAACTACAATACCCACCTGGTGAAGTTAAGAAACAGATTGACAGAGCCAGAAGGGTACCCAGAAGTCACCTACTACAAGACAGGCCCAACAAAGAAAGTAACAGAATGCCACTAACCGTCACCTACAGCCCCCAACTAAAACCTCTCCAGTGCATCAGGGATCTACAACCTATCCTGAAGGACGATCCCTTACTCTCACAGACCTTGGGAGACAGGCCAGTCCTCGCTTACAGGCAGCCTCCCAACCTGGGGCAAATACTCACCAGCAACTACACACATCACAACAAAAACACTAACCCAGGAATCAAACCCTGCAACAAACCCTGGTGCCAACTCTGTCTGTGTATCTGTTCAAGGGACACCATCATAGGACCTAACCACATCAGCCACACCATCAGGGGCTTGTTCGCCTGCACATCTATCAATGTGATATATGCCATCATGTGCCAGCAATGCCCCTGTGCCATGTACATTGGCCAAACTGAACAGTCTCTACACAAAAGAATAAATGGACATAAATCTGACATCAGGAATTACAGCATTCAAAACCCAGTAGGAGAACACTTCAACCTCCCTGGCCACTCAATATCAGACTTAAAAGTGGCAATTCTTCAATAAAAAAATTCTTCAAAAAACAGGCTCCAACATGAAACTGCAGAACCGGAATTAATTTGCAGACTGGACACCATCAAATTAGGCCTGAAGAAAAACTGGAAGTGGATGAATCACTACAAAACCTAATTTTACCATACTAATTTCCCCCTACTATTTCTCACACCTTCTTGTCAACTGTCTGAAATGAGCCACCCTCATTACCACTACAGAAGTGATTTTTCCTCCCTTGGTATTCTACTGTTAATTGAATGGTCTTGTTAGCACTGACCCCCAATTTGGGAAGGCAACACCCATCTTTTCACATACTATGTATAAATATACCCGCTACTGTATTTTCCACTCCATGCATCTGATGAAGTGGGTTTAGCCCACAAAAGTTTATGCCCAAATAAATTTATGCCCAAATAAATAAATAAATAAAGTCTCTAAGGTGCCACAAGGATTCCTCATTGTTTTTGCTGATACAGAGTGGTAGCCGTGTTAGTCTGTAACTCTTCATCTTATTTGCTCAGCTTGAAGTAATATGATACCTAAAATACGGAGCAAGTCAAGAAGTAATGCTGATTTTTTTTAAACTTGATTTTACAGTGTTTTAATCCTAAGTGGGTTTTTTACTGTAATACATTAATAAAACAAAACCCACATTAAAATAATGTTAAAGGTTTTTTTGGCAGTAGGCAGCAACATTAAGAAAAGTCACAGTTATGTTTGAATTTTTACTCTCAGCCTAATTTCTCAAGTCTGGTTTTCCTGTAAAACAGGGTAGCTTAGTGCTACTCTGATGATGCACGCAGCCCCAAAAGCCACTTTAAATGGTCACCTGTTGATTCCCTGATGAATGGGAAATTCTAGGGTGGCACAGAAATGCCACAGCAGCTCTCACACCCTCCTCTGAGTGGGAGGATGGGTGGTGTGGCCCAGGCTCTACTGCCAAATTGATCCTCAACTACTGGAAGATAGTATAAAATTAAGATAGCTATCAGGCTGCTCCAATTTACTTTGGAGATCAGAATGGCATCAGAATCAGAGAAGTGCAAAACTGTCTTTAAACGATTTTGAAGGCCCATTCCTGAGTTGCACAAAGAGTTTCTTGGCCACAGCACTATTTCAGGGTCTTTAAATCATTTAACACTGTTTGTAGCAATGTTGAATGATAAGGGGAATCATGTTTATATTAGAATTTTAGTCTTAACTGTGAATTTCATTGTTTTATGTATTCTTTATGTAATGCTTCTACCATAAGCACTCCACCCATTGTCCCTGGGCATGTACATTATCTTCTGGGAAGCAGTGCTCAGACTATAGGCAAGAGATAATAGACTACTGAAATCCTGTAGGATTGTCCCAGAGGAAAAGTTTCCTACTAGATTTAAGAACACAGTGTGCCTTCACTTGGCGGAAGAGAATTCACACTTTGAATGCAAGGTTTTAGCTCTTTCATGACACTTAACAGGGAAACCAGGAATTATCCAATTACAGTAATGGAAACTATGCTTGCAGTCTAAAGTATGAGAAAATACACAAAATTGGATGGTGAAAACAAAGCAGATGCATAGTAACTCTGAATGGTTTAAATGAGGGATAAGAAAACTAAAAACAAAAAGCTGGATAAACAAATTTAATGCAAGGTATGCTATAAAACTCACAATCTCACCTTTCTCAGAATACCCACTCATTCTTAGCCCCCTTACACAAACACTAACTCCCAATACACAATAAACACTATGGGCTAGCTACAATGTTTATTTGGAGTCATAAATTTCTAAAAATAATGCCTTAATTTTCATGAAGGATGACTACCTGTAGCGCCAAATCATTTCAGTGGGAGCAGAAGGTGCTCAGCAGATCCATAAATCAATCAATCAGTTCTTAAAAGTACACAAAAGTTGGCCAGTTTATAGATTGTGGGGCCGCAGGTAAATGACTCCAGTGATGGGGAAGGAAAGAGGATGTATATAATAGTAACAGGCTAAAGACTTTTTGGGGAAGAAAACGTTCTCCAGGTGAACATCAATTTGTGGAATTAACTGATCCACGGTTTCTCTCTTGCTGACTGGGGTAAGAGGAATTCTGTTCCTTCTGAGGACTGACTGATTTCCCAGTTTCCCCAAAATCCCTTGACTGAATGACTGTTCTAAAATTTCAGTGCAACCCCAGTCATCATTTCAACCAACCTCTTTACCCCAGGGAAAATGTAGCAGGCATCCAAACCAGATTTCAGGCAGATGGTGGTTTTGGAGGCACTGTATTTACATGATCTCTTTATGTTCACACTGGAAATCTGTCTGTTCTGATGAATCTGTGCATGTATACTGTGTACATATGTGCTACTGTTCAGAGAGAAACACTGAATACTATCATGTATGGATTTACCAGACTTTTAAATTTTCCAATGAATCCTGAGCTCATCACTAACTGCCTGATGGAGCAAGACTTTAAAGCTCTCAGAACTCATTAGGTTTTCAATTAGGTCTCCAGTTCTCCACTGTATTTTTTTTCTATTTGTATTGCTACCTTTTATTTTTGAGACTAGACACTTTCAATTTAGCTATAGAAAATTCCCTCTCCCCTTCCCCATATCCAAACTCTTACCAGCTCTTGTCACTACTTTCTCTAAAGTATCTCTAACAGTGCATCCTTTTTTCTCCATCCCTGCTGTTAGCATCTTGGTTGATGCTTTGGTAATCTTTTATCTCCACTACAGTAACTCCCTGCTCTCTGGCTTCCCTGCGCCTCACCTCTCTCTCTACTCTATTCAATACAATACACTGCTACCAAGATAGTCTCACATCTCTGCTCTTCTCAGATCCCCTCCACTAACTTCTTTCTTTCCACATTGAGTTCACTCCCAGGTCTCAACTCCCTGCACAAATCTGCCCTAACCTACATCTCTTCTCATCATTTTCTTTCCCCATTCTCACTCCTATGATCTTCTCAAGCTTCTGTCTTGATTGCATAGGTGCTGCAACTAGGGGTGCTGGAGGTGCAGCAGCACCCCCTGACTTGAAGTGGTTTCCATCATATACAGGGTTTATAGTTTGGTTCAATGGCTCTCAGTACCCCCACTATACAAACTGTTCCAGCACCACTGCTTGACTGTTCCATTTGCCTCCCACACCACCTGACTTCATGCCTTCCCAAATCAATGTTTGCCAAGCACACTCTCTCTGCTCCTTCACAAAACTACTCCACAAAGTGCTCCAGAAATGTCCACACTGTGCTCATTTTCTGATCATATTGCATTGTTTTATGTCTCCTCTTGCCTTTAGGCTGTAAACCTCTGTAGGACAGACGCATGTATTTATATGGCACATTTAACCCTTTGTACAATGCTGTATATTCTTAATCCACTACATAATTAACTCGTTTCATCAATAAAATTTGAAGGGACAGCTCTACTATATCCCTATTGCATGAAGGCAAAAGAATCTTTTCAGGTGTTTTTTTAAGTACTTACAGGTTTCCTTGGGTCAGTCTCTATTGAAAAATTTTCAGGATTGCTGTTGACAATTTCCAGGTCTAGGGTTTCATACGTAGGATTAAGCAGAGGGATATACATACGGACCCATCTTAAAGAAAAATAAAATCTGAGTAAGGTATTATAAATTACTAAACTTGTTCCATTATTGCCTAATGTTAAACTTTTATGGCTTTTGCTGACTTGAAAAACAAGAATTAAGTTTCAATGTGTTCAATAGCAGTAACAAGTACTTAATAGTATTAAGAATAGTGATAAAATATATTAACTTTATGCCCTACAATACCTGCTTGTGATTACATTAAGTGACCACCACTTCAGTTTTACTTCTGCACTCTATTCTCTTTGATTTATGAACTCACTCTCTAGGACTAGGACTAATTTTAGTGTCACTCATTTTAGCTATGTGGCTATTTCACAACTTTCAAAGCCACCAGAAGGATTTGATAACAGAAAGTAAAATGATTACATTTATACCATACCACACATTTGTAGTCCATAACTAGACTGCAGTGTCTGCCCTCAGAGAAAATAACTGCATAGAAATTAATGATAATCAGATGACAAATGAAGATACCTACATTTCCTTTTCCTCTCAGTAATGGTCAAAATAAGCTAGTAATTAAATGATATATCCAATAGCTTTAGATTTACTGCCACTAAGCAGTAATTCTTCTTGATCATTTTGTATCTTTCAACATTCGAACAAGACTTCTGTACTATGTCTGCCCATTTAAAAGCAGGTTCTCCCACTCCCTCCTATTCACTCCCCTCACTGCTCCCACATGAACTGAAAGACCATTTTAACTATTCATGGTAAATAGGCCCAATGGCCTCTGATGGGATGTTAGATGGGGTGAGATCTGAGTTACTACAGAGAATTCTTTCCTGGGTATCTGGCTGGTGAATCTTGCCTACATGCTCAGGGTTCAGCTGATTGCCATATTTGGGGTCGGGAAGGAATTTTCCTCCAAAGCAGACTGGAAAAGACCCTGGGGTTTTTTCGCCTTCCTCTGTAGCACAGGGTATGGGTCACTGGCTGGAGGATTCTCTGCACCTTGAAGTCTTTAAACATGATTTAAGGACTTCAATAGCTCAGACATAGCTAGAGGTTTATTGAAGGAGTGGGTGGGCGAGATTCTGTAGCCTGCATTATGCAGGAGGTCAGACTAGATGATCATAATGGTCCCTTCTGACCTTAATATCTATGAATCTATGAAACCATTTCACTTTACACAACAGTGACATTGCTCATTACAATATAATGACTAATTATATTTAAAATGTAGAGTATGGATTTTAATGAGTACAGTGACAGTCAGAGCAAAACTTGCATTACAGGGGTTGTGGAAGATGTGTGCTTTAAATCAGCCAGCACTATACCTTGCAATCTGCATTTTTTTCTTATCCTCTTATAAGCAAATACATGGAGATAGGATGTGTTCTGTAGGATATGTTATTTTCAAAGGAAGAGATCACTAGCTATTCTAAGATTCCTTTTATTTTGCCCATACTACTATAATACAATAATCCCCATTTATGGGGATGTTGACCATAAATCACATGCTGGTTATAACAACAAGGGACATATAAAATAGATTCAAGGTGGATCAGTGGAAATGGTAATTAAGGAAAAGTGAAAAATGTGATGCACACTTCGGTTTTGCATTCATTCAGGTATCTCCAATACAGAGATACCCATCTATCCAAAGCTATGACAGGTCAACTGCCTGATTGCTCCATATATTTTTCCCTTGGTAGAGCAAGTTAACCACATCCAAACTACACAACTTTTTTGTAAAAAGCAATAGTCCATAAAAGGAAAGACATTTCAATCAAATTTTAGGATTGCGACCTGAGGTCCCAATCCTGCATCTTTCTCAGTGCTGTAGATGCCCCCCCGCCCTTGTATGTTAATAATATGTTGATTTCGGTGGGTTTCCACACAGGTCTAGCACTCTACCTGGGTACAGCAGGTTACTTTGTTAGGGCCTAAACCCCCAACAGTCAAGAAGCAATTCTCTCATGCCTAACACTTACCAAGAACTCTACTAGTGGATTTCTCAGTCTCAGGGATAATCAAGAATACATGGGAGACTTAGATATTCCCTCAGACTACTGCTTTTCAATAGAGTAGTGTTACCATGAGACAGAAGACCCACATTCTTTGATTTCCTCAAAATGAAAATGGAGATATATCATACAATTTAATTATATTGATAAGGAACAGACTCATAAGGGGAACAAAATTTTATGAGAGACAACTAAAAACATTCCAAAGAAGCCAATTTGAAGAAGAAAACAAAACAAAAAACCCAAACAACCAATAGTTTTACGAAAGAAAAAAAAAGTGTTATTTTCCAAACTATCCGCAGAATTTCAAAAAGGATGTAACACTGATTTCTACTTTTTGCTTTTTGTAACAAAGAAACTATTTGGGGGACAGACAAAGGGAGCACTCCTATTATACAGTACAGTGTACCAAAATACCCTTTGCAAATATTACAAAGCAGGTGTATATTTAAAATAGCATGGTACATCAATTCATAATAAATCAGCTTCATTTACAACTTCATAGTGTTGAGTTTAAAATATAAGGGCAACTGCTATTTGAAATATTTCAACAACATTTATTAGAATGTATTTTATTTTATAAATAAAACTACTTCAAATTTCAGTGGCAAAACAAAATATGCATGATTTTCATTTAAACAATACAATAGTTCATTAAATGAAGGGTGTCTGGAATATTGTTTCACATTAATGGCTGTAACTTGCACAGGTGCTCTGACAGTTTTATAAACAGCTTCAAGATGTGTGTGTATGCAGTTGTAAAGGGGCTCAATGTAAAAAGGTATTTTATAATTGCTATTTAAAATAAAAAAAATATTATGTCCATTTAACTAATGGAGATAATTAAATTTTAACAGTTAATTGCTTTAGCTTTTGATCTATTTTTAATGACCAATATTATTTTAAATTTATATCATTTTTCTTCTATAGCCATTATAAAATAATTTATTATGCATGCTGGATCTTTTAAAATATTATAGTATCTTTTTTCCTGCATAAAAAAGAATTCCTTCCTAGTAGATCAATGAGAAAAATTATGCATTTTAATTAGGCCTGCCAAATGATTTTAAAAAGTAATCACAATTAATCGGGGGACTTAAAAATATAGTCATGATTAATCGCAGTTTTATTTGCACTGTTAAATAATAATAGAAAAACAATTTAAATTTATTGTAAATATTTTGGATGTTTTTCTACATTTTCAAATAGCTTGATTTCAATTATAGCACAGAATACCAAGTGTACAGTGCTCACTTTATATTATTTTTATTACAAATATTTGCACTGTAAAAAAGATAAAAATCTACAAGTTGAAGCATGAAGGGGCATACAAATACTTTGCATATCTGGCACGTATATACCTACAACAGTGCTATGCAAATGCCTGTTCTCACTTTCAGGTGACACTGTAAATAAGAAGCAGGCAGCATTTTCTCCTGTTAAGGTAAACAAACTTATTTGTCTTAGCAATTGGCTGAACAAGAACTAGGACTGAATGGACTTGTGGGCTCTAAAATTTTAGAGTGCTTTGTTTTTGAGGGCAGTTATGAGAAAAAAATATCCACAGTTGTAAGTTGCTCTTTCTCTAAAGAGATTGCACTACAGCAGGGGTTCTCAAACTTCATTGCACTGTGATCCCCTTCTGACAACAAAAATTACTAGATGACCCCAGAAGGGGAGAGCCCATCCAAGCCCCGCTGCCCTGTGCGGGGGGTGGGGGGGCAGAAGCTGAAGCCCAAGCCTCCATGCACCAGGCGGGGGGGCCCTGAGGGTTCAGCTCCAGGTAGGGGGCCTGTAACCTGAACCCCACTGCCCAGGGCTGAACTTGAGCCCCGCTGCTCACAGCTGAAACTGAAGCCTGAGCCCTGTCGCCTAGGGCCAAAGCCCTTGGACTTCTACCCCAGGCAGTGGGGCTTGGCCTTGGACCCTGGGCCCCAGCAAGTCTAATGCCAGTCTTGGCGACCCCATTAAAATGGGGTCCCAACCCATTTTGGGGTCCCAACTCACAGTTTGAGAACCGCTGCACTACAGTACTTGTATGAGGTAAATTGAAAAATATTATTTTTTTATCTTTTTATAGTGCAAATATTTGTAATAAAAATAATATAAAGTGGACACTGTACACTTTGTATTATGTGTTGTCATTGAAATCAATATATTTGAAAATGTAGAAAAACTTCCCAAAATATTTATAAGAAATTTAAATTGGTATTCTATTACTGTTTAACAGTGTGATTAAATCTGCAATTAATCACTTTAATCTAATTAATTTGCTTTGCATTAATTGCTTGAGTTAACTGCAGTTGACAGCACTAATTTTAATGTACCATTTGTGAACTGTAGTTAATACATCTCACAGTAATTGTTAGAAATGTTTAGAGTTCATTTGAACGTCCTTCTTTATTTAAGTATTTCCTTTTAAAGCATCTCCATGTTCTGCTCCTCTGTCACAGAGTTCTTGCTACTTTTAAGAATATCATATTAAAACAAGTTATAACATTAATATTCCCTTAAAGTGAATGTTAGGCATATTAAATTGTATTAACTGCATGTATATAGAATATCAGGGTTGGAAGGGACCTCAGGAGATCATCTTGTCCAACCCCCTGCTCAAAGCAGGACCAATCCCCAATTTTTGCCCCAGATCCCTAAATGGCCCCCTCAAGGATTGAGCTCACAACCCTAGGTTTAGCAGGCCAATGCTCAAACCACTGAGCTAACCCTCCCCCCATTTATGTATGCATAAATCATGTTCAAGTTGCTCATTTTGTTCGTAAGGCCCTAAATTATCTCAAAGATTAATACAAGGTTGTACAAAATGTCACCCAAACTCTGAGGATGTGGTTTAACACTTTCTCCAAAAAGTGGCAATGACAAATAAACTTTTTAAAAATGTAATTACTGTTGAAGATCATTTATCATATGCAGATCCATAAAAAACTAAATATGTTCTTTTATTATTAAATTTACATGGAACTTTACAAACAGATATGCTGCCTAATTTAAAGGCCTTGATT
Source organism: Eretmochelys imbricata (assembly GCF_965152235.1). Lineage (NCBI taxonomy): Eukaryota > Metazoa > Chordata > Testudines > Cheloniidae > Eretmochelys > Eretmochelys imbricata. Next base: position 151,903,873 of record NC_135572.1, read on the forward strand.
CAGCTAAGCGTTTAAGCTACTCATCTGGCTCCTTACTAATATAAGGAATTCTATTACGGTTAAAGTGGCTATTCCCATGAATATAGCTTTGCAGGGTATGGGACAAAACATGGGATAGCAGTTTAGGAAGTGGAGAGTATGGACAGATATTCATGAAGAGAAGATAGGACAGGATTTCTGGAATAAGTAAATTTGAGGAGAGAACTGAGGAGGGCCTTTGCTGGACAGAAAGTAGGGGTCAGCATGAAGCCACGAGTATGAAAAAGAGAAAAAGGTTAAAGCAAGGAAAGAGGGTTAAGAAGTGTACTGCAAGCTATTTTAATCCATTTTGTAAGAGTTTCTCTCACATATAATGTCTACTACTGTTTGTTAGTTTGCTTTTACTTTATTTAAAAAAAAATCTGCTCCTTCACCATTCCTCTTATGTTTTTCTTCTATGATGCATGGGTGTCCTGTGCAGATGTGTTCATCTATCAGTGTGAAGGGACTAGAATCACATACACTCACTTGTAAAGTAACACAAAATTTCGTTTGAAAGTAGAATCTTGAAAGTCAATGAATGTCAAATAATATTTCTGACGGGCAAGTGTTGTATTTAACAGCGCTAATCCTCTCCAATGCATACTTTCATTATGCATACTAAAGTAGGAATTGCCATAGTGGAGCAGACCAATTGTCCATGTAGGCTTGTGTGAAACAGTTGTCAATGCCAGATGCTTCATGTGAAAGAGCATAAACTCCTTATCATATACCTAATCGTGCAAGTCTATACCAAGAGAGAAGATTTATATTTGATCACAACTGGTGGTAAGCTTTAGATCTGAAACCCAAGGATACACAGCATTTGCAATTTTATCCTATCAAAGCATAACTGCAAAGGCTATTCTCAGTCATATTAATCCCACCTGTCGCAGGTCATACACAGTTTGTTACCTGAAAGGTTTTTAAAGCTACTGTTTTAAACATTATGCAAAAACATTAAAAACATTTATGTATTAAAAAATACGGAAAGGAGCAGCTATGGTATTTTACACATATTTCCTTTCAGTTCATCTATCCATTTACCAATAATTTAGACAGACAAAATGTCACTTTATCCTTAAGTTATTATAAAAACTCTTTCAACACACACATCACTAATCATATACACAGGTGTGGAAACTAGGAGTGCGGGGGCGCTGCAGCACCCCCAGGTTTCACTGTGAGAAGTTGCCCGGTGCTGCCAGAAGCATATACTTGCTTTATAGCAGAGGTCCCCAATCTGTGCAGCATGCCCCCCTCCAAGGGATTGCTGAGGAACATTTCGGGGGGCGTGGCTGAGGTTTGGGTCAGCCCCCGGGGGGAGCACCACCCAGCTCTGCTACTGGCTCCAGCCTGGCTACTGGCCCCAGGTGCCAGTCCAGGGCCTCTGCTCCTGGCCCCGCTACTGAGTATCGGCTGCATGACCCACACCCGGGGCTCCGATCCAAGCCCCACACCTGGAGTCCCAGCTGCCACTGGCCCCACGCTCAGGGATCCAGTCCTGGTCCCGGCACCCAGGGTCCTGGCTGCAGACAGCCCCGCGCCCAGGGCTCCGCACCTACCCCAGCTATGGTCTAAGCCAGTCCCCCCTTACTCCTGTCCATGCTCTCCGCCCCTCCCGGAGCCACAGCCCCACTCCTGGCCCCAACTCGGGGGCAGGGGGGGCACGAGGTAATTGGGGAATACTGGCTTTCACCACCCCCACCGTAAAAAAAGTGTCTCAGTGCCACTGATCACATAGCTGACATAGCTAAAGATAACACCAAAACATGAGTCCAGGTTTTCAAAAAAGTGTACAACATCTAGCAGCTCCCATTGTTGGAGAGCTTCTAGTTGCTGAGCACTTTTGAAAACTTGGCCCCAGTTGTGGATGCTGAAAGCTTTTGAAAACCTGACCCTAAAAGCTGCAAGTATGTTTTGAGAGTCAAATTATGTTGTGGGAATGTACGGTGAAATTTTATAGGAGGAAAAAGACAAGAGGATCACTACTACATACAGCCTCTGGAGATGCACCTCCTGAACAGAAGCAGAGTTCATGTACACCTGTAAGGTCTGCAGGAAAGAAACTTCAGTACTTCACATCTCTGGAGGGTGAGAAGGTGGTAAGCAGTGTTCACAATTTATAAAATAGGCCACTGGGGAAGGTCCATGATTAGGAAAGGAAAGTCCTATACAATTTAATAGAGAATGGTACCTTTTCATATAGAGTGTTTAAGACAACCTGCAGAATTCTATAGTATTGTAGCCAATTAGTTCATTTTATTATCCATTTATCATTGCATTATTCAGTGTTATGGTCAGCTCATATGCTAGGTCATACGCTAGGTCAATGTATGCTAAATAGATTTAAATTGTAGGATTATAGGAGTATAAGATTGACAAGTGTTTAGGAGTGATGTGTGTATTAGGTTTGTAAGTAAAGCATGGCTGGAATGCAAGGCCTACAGGCTGAGGCTTCAAAGATTTTAACTTAACCATACTAGGCTGTAGCTTAATAATGCTTGACATGAGAGGGTGACCTAGAAATAACCCTAGGACAGTAAGGCTGCAAGATTACTGTAAAAGATGATTTTGGGGGAAGAAAAGACTGCAGCATACCACAAAGTAATGTGCAAGACCACAAGACACCTAACTGTAACATTATGGAATGCCCTGCTTTGACCGCAGGTTACCATGGATGCATGTTGTGAGTAGATGCTAATGAGGATAAAGGGAACTAAGAAACAAGCTATGAAAAAATAGGGCAATATTTATGGGATGTGGAAGTACACATAAGGAAAAGAGTTGAAACACTCATGCATATGCATAAGGTGTGTGGCATGGTCAGAATAACAATGTAAAAGAAGTACCCTGGTTGGGCAAAAGTGGGAAGACCCCAAGGGAAACCCGAGGGGGAACCGTCCCTCTATCGATCATCTGTTGAGATATCCATCAGACCCTAGAATCTCTTTGAGGATGCGAGTATGACTAATCTTAGGCATTGCATGGGTTTTTGTATGATTTATATATGCATGGGTAATTTTAACTTTACTTGTTGCTTCAATAAAACTTGTAGTACAGATAAGACTTTTTACTTGTGGTTGTGTCTGCGGTCACTATCCTTGGTCTTTGTGTGTTCCTGGAGTCTGCAAAATTGAGAAAATTCACGAGAGGTGATATTCACTCTCTTGAGCTTGAAACTGCAGCAACAGGAGCTGAACACAAAGTAATTTAATTCAAAATTACTAAATTCAAATTAAGTAAGAAAAAGGCTACCATATGGATAATTTGCTACTAAATTCTGCAGCTGTTTAAGAGAAATTTATATAGAGTCATATAATTAGTTTAATTCCAATTAAATTACCCTTCCACAAGCAGAATTCAATACGTATCATAATATATTAAAGACACAATCTGTGAAGATCCTGACTGTACAAGTTTGACCCTTATTACTAGGGAAGCTAGGTGCTATGGTAACACAAATAATAATATGGTACATCTAGATGTAATCTGCTATAGTTCCAGAATGCGTACTTGTTTGTATGTTTTATATTAGATATTGATACCAAGGAACAAATTAAATTGAAGTATGATGCTGTACTTACTTTCCAAGCTCACATTCTATTTCAGGTAACGTAGTTGGCAGTGGTTTCTCTGAAGTCAGCTTCAGTGCATACCAAAACTCCCCAACCATCTCCGACAGGAATATGACACTGAAGACAGAGATATAAACAAAGTTCTGTCTGGGATGTCTTTTTGTATAACGTCCAGATAGATAAAAGCACAAATTAGAATTTCATAAAAAATAATGGAGTTCAACACAATGACCCCTTTGTTAGCTTGTAGAATTTTCTACTAAGAGTTCTATACGGCTCCACAGAATATCTGCATACACCCATCACGAATGAACAGTGATCTTTATGGAGATCCATGGGCAATCAACAGGCTTCATCTTTCTTAACTTTTCAGTTGAAAATGACAGTTTTTATATTAAAAGCAGAAAAACTAGAATACATCTCCAACTTTAACTTATAGGAGCAAATTTTAATTTAATTCAAATATCACAGCAGTTTGCTACTTGACGTTTGGAGACCTGCTACATTATCTAAAAATAAAATAGGGAGACATCATTAGTCCATTCTAAAAGGAAAATACTTTTAAAAACCTAAGAGATCAAAACTGAAATATATATAAGAACATGACAAAAGGATATGTTTCAATAGCATATTCATTATTCTACAATCAAATCTTGTCAGGATTGAAAGTTTTCTGTTGCTATGTGATTACTCAGAGTAGTGTATTTTTGTGGCAGGCATTTTAACACATTCCATTCTTGTTACAGTTTTGTTTTTCTCGCTCTCTCATTTTGTGGCCAGGAGAATCACAAAAATAAGTGAAATAAAATTACAGTGAACACGTTAAATCATTCTAACAGCTAAAAATACAATGTGCAAACCTGAGCTGCATGACGGATCAGCTCCTGTTTTAAACCAAGAGACATGAGTTCTGAAGACTATTCACTGTGACCACTTTACACTGCACCCCTAGCATAAACTGGCTTTGAAGTCAGCATTATGCTACCCAGGGAAGATCGCTCAAGTGTAAAGATGATAGCAGAGCAACCATAAGGGATTTTTCAGCACTCTTCCTCCCAGTTGCTGGCATAAACACGGTAAAGAGGTAGTAGCCTGGCTGCACTTGCCATGCCAATTCCTGACTGCATTTTCAGACCCTCAGAATTGTTTGTCCATGATTTAATTTCGAGCAGACCTCAGGTTGCTCTAGCATGACACAGGGAGACCAGCTTTGCACAGAACTATAACAGGATCAGGGTAGTGCAAAATTTACACCACCTTTGCACATGCCCCCTTGACCTGCATGCTTCAGATCAGCTGAAACCAAGAACTGCCCCATAGATCTATCAAGTTAAAAGCACATATTTTGTTATCTGAAAATTATGAACTTGAAAAAAATACTCCACCAGAGTATTCTGACACAGCAAAATAAAATATATTTTCATTCTCAGCTTTCAGAAATGATCAGTTCTGTATCTTGTCTCTGAAAATTTTACTAGAATGTTAACAGTGGTCATTTCTATAAAACTATAGCCTCTGAAAGCTGTAGTGCAATAATACTTGGCAGTATTCTTTTTCTTGAGAAAATCAATAAGAACAATTTGAACAATTGCTTTCGGGACTGCTTATTTTGGTGAACTTCAGCCAACTAATGTTTAATTAACAATGCCCTCAGAAAAACTCTTACAATTCTGCAGTGTTCAGCAGCCTGCCGTTACTAGTTCAGCTGAGAACTATGATCAGTGGCAGCAACTCTGAAACCAAGACCAAAAGGTCATCAGTCTCATCACTGGTAATTATCATACTGCACAGACTGAGTTTCCAATGTGGTGAAACATCTTTAATTTAAATCTTCTCCATATTCATTAAGAAGATCATTTCTAATTAATGGGGAATTCTCAAGCTAAATAGATTTCCATGAAGACTGATAAAGGGTTCTTCACCTGTTTTTAGTGAAGTCATTTTAGTTTAGTTCCCTTTCTGCAGAAAGATGGCTCCAGGTCACTCCCTTTATGGCAAGTGACAAAATTAACAATTAATTTGAAGTCCATAATTTGGAATAGATATTACTTTAATATCAGAAAATCTAAGAAAATGTACACATAGCTCAAGTGATATCCATCAAAGAATTGTCATCTGCCTATCAGGCATCAGATTTATTCAAAAAAAGTGGCAGGTTTGTGTTGATATATCTAATGTTAAAAAAGTAATACAGAGAACACAATATATTTCTAAGTAACATTCTTGGGTCAAGGAGTTATCGTAGGGTCTAGAGACAATATTTTTACTTAATATCATAAAGCACATACAACGTGTTTACACTCTGAATCTTACCTTCCTTCTGAAGTGCCAGTACCAGCTGGGGAATACTTTACTTCATATGAAAGAGTTTCTTTTGGCTGAAGAACAAGAATTGTTTCTCCACTAAGTGCAGCACCCATTAACAATACATCGAACCGTAGAGTTTCATGTGTAGGATTAGTGACGGGAATTTCAATGCCAATGGTATCCTAGGAACACAAAATGAATGAATTATAGGACTTTCACTGTCAAAGAAGTTCGTCAAAGATGATGTAAGGAAGATGCTTCTACATTAATTGAATTTAATAGCACATAGGCCATATTTAATTTGATAACAAATTAACATAAAGTAAATGCACCAAGAGGCAGCAGCAGCCAATCGCCCAATCATAAGTCACTTCTTGTTCCAACTGGTAATCAGGGGTTATCAAGCTCTCCAGCCAACCCTCCCCACCAATATGCCATGCAGACTACCAAAGCCCCGGCTTACATCATAAAGCTAGCCAGCATCCTATCATTGCAGAGAGAGCTAGTGCAGCCCCAAGTGACCTCTCAAGGTCACTGGCAAGTTTTCTGAAAGGCTCCCCCCTCTTCATTTTTAAATCCCATCATAATGCTTTACATGGTAAAAAACTAGAAGTCCAACCCCATTTTGCTATCTCTCTTTTTTAACCCCTATTTTCTTGTCTGTTTTTCAACTGTGAACTCTTTGGGCAAAAAGCATCCTTTCTCAAATGTCCAGAAAGCACATAGCATATCATGGGAACTACCAAAACTAAATAATACATAATGGTATCAAAAACAAGATGGAGACAAAACTGTGGCCTGGATAGATACACATTTACACCCCTTTATTGGATACCTACAACATGTCTAGAAGTCCGGGAGAGGAAGCAGATTCCACAGAACTGTTATGTTTCCCTCTTGGGCTACTTTTGGAGTACTGCAACAATGCACTTTGTCTTATTTCAGGGGTCATGGTTAAGCCACAAATGAGCGTATAGTAAGTTTGGCCCTATGTACTTTATACCCAAGCTTTATTCCACGTCAGAGATGAAATATTTCATCCAGGTAGGGATGGAGTATTTTACTGAAGGAGGCCCACCCTTTGCTGGTTTTTACATGTACCGCACACACTTTCTCCAAACCATGTTCCTTTTTCTAGTACTGCACTCACTCATGAAAAACATGTTAACGTGCATTCCTATTTTCTGCCATTCTCCAACCAAAGGCTGTCAATGTGCAGCACATTCTCTTTTTTGTGCTTAAGACAATGTGATTCTCAGAACTAGGGTGACCAGATATCCCATTTTTATAGTGACAGTCCTGTTTTTGGGACTTTTTCTTATATAAGTACCTATTACCCCTGTCCCATTTTTTCCACAGTTGCTATCTGGTCAGCCTACTCAGAACCGAATATGGCCCACAGCTTGAAGTACAAAAATTGGAATCCTACCTTAATATGAAATAAGACAAAAACAGAACAAAATATCTGAGAAAATGAAAAGATAGTAAAATTTTAGCATGAAATATTTTACATCCCACTCTCAGCTGCTTAGCCCTACATTGCACTTGCCTACAATTTAATGCATTCCTTTACATTTACAGAAAATGGCTGCTGGAGTTGAACACACATAAAATGAATTTAATGTTCTACAGATGGTAGTATTACACCAACAGTTTAAATCATTCAAGTGCCTTCCATCAGGAAGATGCAAATTAAATTTGCAATAAAATATTTTAAAGCTCAGATTAATAGTTTTTACTGGTTTAAACAAATTTCTAAATGTATTTACTATTTTATTGCTAAGGGCTTCAAAATGAAGAACTATAAAGGCATGTGTATGATTGTGTTTAAGAAATATCTTTATAGCAAAAGGGAAATACTTGAATGTCTGTCTAAAAAGAAACTGTCAATTTTTTAAAAATCATTTTATTCAAAATAAAGGACAGTTAACTGTTCCATAACTGGCATTCTTCGAGATGTGTTGCTCAGGTGTATTCCACAGTAGGTGTGCGTGCTCGCCAGGTGCACCGGTACTGGAAGTTTTTCCCTTAGCAGTACCCATACGAGGGGAGCACCGCTGCGACCTCTGGAGTGGCGCTTCTATATCGCGCTATAAGGAGAGCTGCACACTCCCCCCAACCTCAGTTCCTTTTTGCCGGACAACTCCGACAGAGGGGAACGAGGGCGGGATGTGGAATACACCTGAGCAACACATCTTGAAGAATGCCAGTTACGGAACAGGTAACTGTCCTTTCTTCTTTGAGTGATTGCTTGTGTATTCCACAGTAGGTGACTCCAAGCTATATCTGTTGGAGGTGGGTATGAGTTTATGAGTTTCCGGGACGCAATACCGCCCTGCCCAACCCAGCATCATCTCCAGTTTGGGAGATGATTGCATAATGCGAAGTAAACGTGCGGACTGAGGACCAAGTGGCAGCCCTACATAGGTCTTGGACAGGGACATGAGCTACATAGGCCGCCGATGAGGCCTGAGCCCTCATAGAGTGCGCCCTGATGATCGGTGGCGGGGGAACCCCTGCCAGATCGTAACACGTGCGTATGCACGAGGTGATCCAGCGAGAAAGGCACTGGGTGGAAGTGGGTTGCCCCTTCATATGCTTGGCCAAGGCAATGAACAGTTGTGAGGATTTGCGGAAGGGCTTGCTCCGATACAGATAAAAGGCCAGCGCCCTATGCACATCGAGCGCGTGATGGCAGCGCTCCTCGTTGGAGGAATGGGGCTTAGGACAGAGCACTGGAAGAAAAGCGTCCTGCTCCATATGGAAGGCGGAGACCACCTTTGGGAGGAATGTGGGCGAAGCTGGACTTTATCCCTGTGGAAGACCATATATTGGGGTTTCAAGGTCAAGGCCCTGAGCTCCGAGACACGTTGGGCTGACGTGATTGCTACAAGCAATGCGACTTTCCATGAGAGGTAAGACCAGGAACATGTGGCCAGGGGTTCAAAGAGGGGCCCTGTGAGACGGGACAACACCAGTTTTAGGTCCCATTGCGGTACGGGGGATCTAGCATACTGGAATGAACGGTCTAGGCCTCTCAGAAAACGAGAGGTCATAGAGTGGGAAAAGACCAAGTGGCCTTGCACCGGTGGGTGGAAGGCCGATATAGCCGCCAAGTGTACCCTGACAGAGGCGGGTGCCAGCCCTTGGGTCCTAAGGGACAGGAGGTACTCAAGAATAAGCTGGAGTGATGAGGATGATGGGAAGGCTCCCCACTCTCCTGCCCATCTGGAAAATCTGGACCACTTCACCAGGTATGCCCGGCGTGCGGATGGCTTCCTGCTTTCTAGGAGGACTAGCCTGACTTCCTCTGAGCACCTCCTCTCCTCTTCACCTAGCCACTGAGCAGCCACCCTTTCAAGTGGAGCGTGGCTAGATTGGGATGGAGGAGACGGCCTTTGTCCTGTGAGAGGAGGTCCGGGCAAAGTGGCAACTTCCTCGCAGGGGGGAGGCTGCTAGGAGGTGTAGGAGGGTCCCGTACCTGTGCTGGTCTCACGCTGGTGGTTATGAGGTTGACACGCGTCCTGTCTGTTTTTACCTTTTGCAGGACTTTGCCGACGAGGGGAAATGGTAGGAAGGCATACAACAGCTGGCCTGACCACTGTAGGAGGAAGGCGTCCGAGATCGCCCCCCTCCCCACTCCTCCCCTGGAGCAATGCCGCTTCTGGCGGGTCCCAAAGGAACTCCCCACTCTCGGAAGAGCAGGTGAGTGACCTCCGAGTGGAGCGACCACTCGTACTGATGGGAGAAAATCTTGCTGAGGCGATCAGCTCGTGCATTGCGGACGCTGGGCAGGTGAAAAGCTCGCAGGGAGATATCGTGGCCTATACAGAACTCCCATAAGCTCAGGGCTTCCAGACAGAGGGCCAAGGAACGAGTCCCGCCCTGTTGATGTAGTACACTGCAGCAGTGTTGTCCGTAAGGACCCTGACCATCTTGCCACGACGGTGAGTGCTGAAAGCTACACATGCCAAATGAATTGCCCTGAGTTCCTTGACATTTATGTGGAGGGACAATTCCAAGGCCGACCACCTCCCTTGGGTTTGTATACTCCCTGTGTGAGCTCCCCAGCACAAGTCCGATATATTGGACACCAGGTCTAATGATGGGGTCACCTCCCGAAAGGGAACCCCTTGCAGCATATTGTTTGGGTAAGACCACCATTGCAGGGAGGTAAGTATCGGGGACGGAACCATGAGAACCTTGTACAGCCCATCCCGGGCCTGGCAGAACTGAGAGGCTAGCCACAGCTGGAGGGGCCTCATAAGTAGCCTGGCGTGGCAGACCACATACGTGCATGCCGCCATGTGTTCAGGATCTGGAGGCACACTCTTGCCGTTGTCACCGGAAACCCCGTGACCGAGGCAATGAGATCTCGTAGGGCCTCAAACCTGCCCAGTGGGAGCAATGCTGCGGCCCTGGAGGAGTCCAGCAGTGCCCCGATGAACTCTATGTGCTGTACCAGAACTAACGTTGATTTGCTCTCGTTTACCACTGGACCAAGAGCTTCACATGTGGACCTGAGCAGCTCCACATGGACCTTTACCTGGGCCCGAGAGTTGCCCTTGAGAAGCCAATCATCCAGGTATGGGAAGATCTGTACCCCTTGCCGTCTGAGGCAGGCCACCACCACGGATATGCACTTTGTGAAAACCCTAGGTGCTGTGGATAGGCCAAACAGAAGGACTGTAAACTGGTAGTGGTCTAACCCAACTAGGAAGCGGAGGAAGTACCTGTTCCCCTCAAAAATGTGAATGTGAAAATACGCGTCCTGAAAGTCCAGGGCCACGTACCAGTCCCCCAGGTCCAGGGAGGGGATAATAGAGGTCAGGGACACAATGCGGAACTTGGAATGGACCAGGAAGAGGTTGAGATCCTGCAGGTTCAGGATGGGCCTGAGACCCCCTTTTGCCTTGGGGATCAGGAAATACCAGGAGTAAAAACCCTTTCCCTGGGCCTCCGCCAACAGCCCGGACAGGAGCAGCCATGATGCCCTGAGCATGGATATGGCGGAAGCCATCGAACGGGCTGCCGTATCAGCCGCTGCTTGGAGGGATGCTTTGGCCACCGCCACCCCTTTCTCCACCAGACCCTTGAAGTCCTTCCTCTGCTGCTCTGGGAGGAGTGGTTCAAACTTTGGCAGAGACCCTCATAAGTTAAAGTCATATCAGCTCAGTAGGGCCTGATGATTGGCCACCCTGAGCTGGAAACTTGCAGAGGAATAAACCTTTCTACCAAAGGAGTCCAGTCTCCTGGAGTCTTTGTTTTTGGGGGTGGGCGCGGGCTGGCTCTATCGTTCCAGGTGGTTAACCGATTCCAATACCAGAGAATTAGGTGCTGGGTGGGAATGGAGGTACTCGTGATCCTTAGCCAGCACAAAGTACTTCCTCTCAGCCTTCTTGGAAATGGGGGCCAAGGAAGAGGGAGTTTGACACAAGGTGTTGGAAATGTTTGCTATTCCCTGGTGGAGGGGTAGGGCCACACGGCCCAGTGCCGAGGACAACAGCACATTAAAGAGTGTGTCAGATGGGCCCTCTGTCTCCTCAGCCTGCAGCAGGAGGTTGGACGCCACCCCCTTTAACAGGTCTTGATGCACCTTGAAATCCTCCTGTGGCATAATGGGCAGCGGTGCTGCTATGGCGTCATCCAGTGCCAGAGAGAGGGCTGGCCTGGAAACATGGGCCTCTGGCAGTACTGAGGAATCAACCCCCAGGTCGGAGTCCGGGCGAGGGGCCGCCGACTTGTGACTTGTTGACTTGTCCCTCGGCCGAGATGGAGAGGCCAATGGGGCCTGGGATGCCCCAGCCACCTAACAGGTTCCCATCTGGGTGAGCATCTGTGGCCACAGTGCCCATTGGCACCACTGCCCCTGCCACGGGGCCCCTTGCCACTGTCCAAGTTGGGGCCCTGGCGGTGCTAGCTGGTCCGACTGAGCCCCACGACCCCGTGATGGGCGGTTGGGTGCTGAGGCTGAGGTCACCGTCGAACACACGGTCCCATAGGAGTGGCGGGAGTGATGGTGCCTGCGATGTTATCTTCCGCGGAACTGGGACCTCGACGTCCAGGATTGGTACCCGTTGAAAGTGCTGCTCCGGTACTCGCCCCGGAGCCTGGGGCTGCGATGCTCTGGTGCCGGTGAATCGCAAGGAGAGTCCCGACTGTGATGTCTGGCAGAGCAGGAACTTAAAAGGAAGCGTTGACGTCGGTGGTGTCGGGACTGGATGCGATAGCTGCGACGCGAGGAGAAGCGTCTACAGCGCCTGAGTCCACTACTGCGCAGCGTGGAGGGACCTCGAGACTCCTGTCCAGGCGGTGAACCGGTTAGCCTGACTGGCATCAAGGGCGGGCGTGGGCTGTGAGATGACTGGCCACTGCGCGTCGAACAAGGCAAGGAGCGGTCCTCAGAGTGGGAGCTGTGCCGCACCGGGGAGGTCTGGTGAGCACCCAGCGGCGGCTTGCTGAGGGACCGAGGGCCCATCATCAGTGGTGCCCCTGGTACCAGCAAACTCAAAATGTCTCGCGCAGCCTGGAAAACCTCTGGTGTCGATGGCATCCTGACTGCTGGAGACGCATGCGCAAACGGTGCTGGGCTGCTCCACTCATCACAAGTTGGAGGCTTCGGGCCCGGGGGGCGGGGTGGGGAAATCAAGGGCTGCCCGACATGGGAGCAGCCTCTTCCCTTTCCTTCCCTCAGTGCCACTGCAAGGCGGAGCTCTTCCCCTGCTTCTTGGCGGGGGAGCGGTGCCGGCTGGAGGAGGGGACTTCACTGCACACCTAAAACGCGATGCCGGGCGCCAAGTCCACTCGGCGTGCCGGAGTTAGGGCCAGTGCCAATTCCATAAGGAGAGTGCGGAGCCTGATGTCCCACTCCTTCTTAGTCCGCGGCTTGAATGACCTGCAGATCTTGCAGCGTTCTCTCAAGTGAGTTTCACCCAAGCAGCGAAGACACTCAGCATGCGGATCGCTCCTTGGCATGGAACGGTGACAGGAGCCACCCGATTTGAAGCCAGGGGCACGGGACTTACCCTGAGCCCACTCTAACAACTAAAACTACTAACTACTAACTGCTAACACTAACTAGAGGTACTACTAAGAACATTGGAAAAGGCTGCAGCAGAACTGGAGCAAGAAGTTCCGACTACCTTCATTGGTGGCCAGAAGGACCTGAGGGTGGGGGGAGTGCACAGCTCCCCTTTTAGTGCATTATAGAGGTGCCACTCCAGGGGTCACAGCGGTGCTCTCCCCCGCCCCCCCCTTACGGGTACTGCTAAGGGAAAAACTTCCGGCACCGGTGCACGTGGCGAGCACGCACACCTACTGTGGAATACACCTGAGCAATCACTAGAAGAAGAATTTATAGTATCTCCTTAGAAACTTACAAAAGAAACCTGTTCCATACCAAACACCTTTCCCTCCATTGTGTTCGTGGACAACTCACACACTCACAGGCTTGTTATTGCAGCGATGATCATGAGAGCAGTTCCACTGGCATCTTTAGTTGGTGTGTATGTTATAAATGTCTAGAGTGATTCTTGAAATGCATTACTTTTGCACCTAGCCCTTTATGTGGAGGCACAGTACCAGGAAGAACTACAAGATTTCCATCTACACTTTGAAACAGGTGTTTCTCAAACAGGCCCAGGGCAATACCTACTGGAGCAGAAACAAAAGAGCTAAAGCAGCAGCAGTTCCCAGCCAGATTTACAATACTTTAGTTAGACTTACAGGTGGTTGTTCAATTTGTTTTTATGTTTTGAGGGAACATTTTTATCAGCGACCTAGAAGAAAACAAAATCATCACTGATGAAGTCTACAGCTCAACATAAGCTGCCACATTATTAGCCAAAAAGGCTAATATGATCCTGGAATGCATAAACAGGGGAATCTTGAGTCAGAGTAGAGAGGTTAATTTATCTCTGTATTTGGCACTCATGTGACCGCTGCTGGAATACTGTGTCCACTTCTAGTGCCCACAATTCAAGAAGAATGTTGATATATTGGGGAAGGTTCAGAGAACATCCATAAGAATGAATAGAGCATTAGGAAATATACCTTGTAGTGATAGACTCAAAGAGCTAAATCTAGTCAGCTTAGCAAAGAGAAGGATGAGGGGCAACTCAGTTGCAGTCTATAAGTGTCTACATGGGGAACAAATATTTAATAATGGGCTCTTCAATCTGGCAGAGAAAGATATAACACAATCCAAAGGCTGGAAGTTGAAGCTAGACTAACTCATATTGGCAGTAAGGTGTACATAAGCCATTGGAACAATTTACCAATAAACATGTTGGATTCTCCTTCACTGACAATTTTAAAATCAAGATTGGATATTTTTTCTAAAAGATATATATGCTTTAGGAATTATTTTGGGGAAGTTCTATGGCCTTTCTTACACAGGAGGTCAGTCTAGATGATCACAATGGTCCCTTCTGGCCTTGGAATCTATCAACATGAATCTATGAGAAAGAGAATGGCTGTTACTTTGCCCATTGTGATTACTCCCAAGACAAGTTAGCTTTAGCAGACCACTTGGCCAAAAATCAAATGATAATGTGCATACTTAGTGCATACCTTCCCATACATGCAAAGGCCTCTTGTTTTTACTCTGTTATAAACTCCTACTTCTCTTCCAGGTAGCTATGGGTGAACTGAAAATGTTCCTTTACCTTTGAAAATGATCTTCCAATTCTAATAAAAAATTCAATTTTTGCTTTGTTTTTATAAACTTATTGATGAAATACTTACATGGATATTAATCTTAGTGGTAGTCCACCCAGCACTGAGGTACTCAAAACAGTGGAGCTTAAATATTAATTAATTTGGTTGAGTGTGATCTTGTAGCTAACTCAGATTCCACAACTTTGTAGCTCCATAAATAAAACTTAAAATTATTATGCTAGCATGCCTCTTTGCAACTATCACAGGTTAGAAGAACCACTATACAGTCATTACTGGCATTGATATGTATAGATATACAATCAGAAATCATCTAGGACTAAAACTAAAATTGTGGGATTTTTTAATTTATAAAACTCACCACAAATTACACCTCAAGACTATTGCATTCCTTTGACTTTATCCAAACCTCTTTGCCCATCCCTAATATTAAAGAACTTCCTCTTCCAAATTTTGGAATCAACTAAACTCAAATGTTTTGTGAATTTCAAAATTTTCCATTTTTGCCCACTGATGCAGTTCTCGGATTCAGGAAGTATAAAATGCAAAAGCAGTTCTTGAGATCTTTGTATCCTAACTGGAAGCAGGAAAAGTAAGAAATATCAAGAAACAAATTCTGCTTTTAAATTTTTTCAGCCTATTTCTACAAGCCCAACAATGTTGAAAAGTTTAGGTAAGATTTTTTAAAAAAAACATGTTACCTGATAACTTTGGGTTGGACAACAGCTAACTGCTGAACTTTTGAGGTTTGCTTCTCACTTCTTAAAGTTTCATATACAGAAAAATAAATTGTATCATTAACTTTAGGTTTCAGCCATAGTATACTAGAGATTCACAGAAACAAACTTAACAAACTTGTCCCGTGTGTTCATCCACCAAAAAAACTTCTTTAGAATAACTGTCAAGAACATCCATGCAATTCACTGATTCAGAAGTCATAAATAATAAATTAATACTAACACTATTATCAATGCCTTTGGTTCTGAAAGATCTCTGATTAAAGATAGGAGTAATCTCAGGGTGCAGACCCAGAGGAAAGTTATTTCTCTGGGTCTCTCCATGCACCCAGCTAGTTCTGCTCTCTCGTCTTCCCTCTCCCTGTTAGGGTTGACGCATGAATCCTTCCTCTCTATAGAGCTACTCCCATCTCTTGTATATCTAGGTTAATAAAACCTCTGATCACTTAAGCTTTTCCCCATGAAATAATGAAACACTGCTTCAGGAAGCCGCATACATACTCCTACATATAGGCAGAGTGTGCAAGTAAAGCAGCTTCTCCAGTCCATATGGTAGAGACTGGAGTGTAAAGGTATTTTAATTTTATTCTCATGTCGTTAAATTGTATTTTGGGACTGGACAGCCCTGTAATATCATTTTAGGAGACATGGGGGTGTACCCATCCCATTTGGCAGAGTAGGTGCCCTTTCTGCAATGACATTATTTGGGGAAAAGATATGTCCTCTCTTGAACTATTGCTTTGAGAAGTGGGACCTCCACTCCTAAAGACTATTTTGGCAGATGAAGCCTCTCCCCAACAGCTTTAATAATAATCAAAACAGCTTTTCTTTCTCTTCTTCCCCAGCCCCACCCCACAAAAGAGGTGGCTCTTGGTTCCCCTACTTTCCCTTCCCGCAGCAGGAGATGCTTTAGGCCTGAAGATCTCATTGTTCATGCCTTCCCCAGGAGCAGCTCCCCTTTTGTTTCTGGGAACCCACGCAGCTGGCATCAGCCAAGGCTTCAAGACTACACTCCATGTGCATGTTCTCAGGCTGTCCCCTACTCTGCTCACTCCAGCATTGCTAAAAATAGCAGTGTAGCTGCAACAGCACGGACTGTACGTACTATGACAAAGCTACCAAGCCTGTATTGGTGGATCCCACACTTCCAGGTGGATTCAGTGGCCTCAGAAGCTTGCTAAGGCCCTCAATATGACCTCCCTTTTTCAGTATAGCAGCAAAGGTCACAGCTTATTGAGCTTCTTTCATCACAGGCCAGTATGGGAGGTGGGAAGGTGGAATACTCAGTCTCTGTTGCTCCTTAGAGCTCAGTAGGTGCAGTTTGGCGGAAAGTCTGCTTCCCCTCTCAAGGGGATCTCTGTAAAGCATGGCAGGGAGGGGGGAACCTGGGCCCACCCCCTATGCTGGGTTCCAGCCCAGGGATCCTAATGGTAGCAGCTGTTGGCGGTTTTCCCCTCACCACTGACGCTGCTTTGATTCCCTGGGCCACTTCCCTGTGGTCCCCTTTTCCTAGCTTCACCCTTCCCTCAGGGTTCAGCAATGCTTCCTCTCCTCCAGCTCCTTTCACCTGGGCTTCCCATCAAGGGGGCTGGAAAGGAAAGCTTTTAAGCAGTATGAGTGAGACCTTGATTGGTTCCAGCTGTCTCCATTAGCCTAACAGCCTTAACTCACCCTTTGCCAGTTAATTGTGGCCAGGTGCCGGCATTAGCCAAACGATCTTAACTGGTTAATTGGCATCAGGTGTCTTGATTAGCCTGGAGTAGCCTTTGTTTGGCTATCCAGGGAACAGGGACCTGCTCATTCTGAAGCTGATATACCTGCCTTTTACTACTGTCTTATATCCTTCTGGTCTGAGTCTGTCACAATACTTAGCCGGGGACCCTGGGTATGTACTCAAGTTATGAGTCTATGCTGAATGTATGCTGGCGCATCTTATCTACTATTTTTAGCAAAGCTAGTGTGGGTAAAACTAGCGTGAGTATGTCTACCCAAGCTACAATAACACCTTAGATTTCAGGGTATATAAACCCATACTAGGGTCTTCAGAACACCAGTCTGAGATACTTACTTGTCATAACCACATATTTTGGAACAAAATTCTATGAGAAATTAATAATATAGACAGACTGCTCATGGCACAGGAATTTTTAACACATTATTTTAAAAAGTAAATATAAATTGACAGTCCCTTTAAAATTGTGGTCACTGATGCATCCCTAGAATATAGGGCATCCCCTCAGCTGCATGAACTTCTGGAACGGTGCCTGATCTTACTCGCCAGTGTAACCTGTCACTCTGCATAGTGGACACCATTCTGCTGAGTGCCCTGTCCCACCCCTGCCGGCAACCTCACCTGCATGGTATGTGTGGGTCACTCCCGTGAGGGCAGAGCAACACACTGAAAAATGGCATCCTCCAGGCAACCACGAGGATACCAGACAAAACCCTCTCTGTGGTTTTATACCAGTACTGGAGAGGTACAAACCTTACAAAAACAGAACTGTCTGGCTAAAAACCAGATGAATAACCTGCTTTAAAATGATCCATTGTCGAGTTTTTAAACTTAGCCAGCAGAGATAGTTGGAGAATTTTGATGAAAAACAGACACATTTTTGGTGCCAATATTTGCAGATTTTGGTGTGGTTTATGACTAACTCTGTTATTCAATTCTTTCCCTATTGCCACTGTCTTGCCCATCCAAATACCCAGTCATCGCCCACATTCTTCCCCCTCAGTGAAAACTGGAAATGCACTACATGTGAATGGTTTGCAATTAATATCAGATATATTTTAATTTTCACACTTCATTCTACTGGACAAAGTATGAAATAAAGTAAGAGCTCTTGGTGCCTAAACTGGACTACATTCTATACATTATACACATGCATTTGATTTCCATGTCAAAGTCTGAGACCACAAGTCCACTGCATTCCTCATGTAATTTAGTTTACAGAATTACATTCGTGTCGGCCTTGAAAAATATTGCTGTAATTGTAAAAAATTAGTAAAACAAAATAAAGCATTTTGACCTGGACAATTATACTGAGTCACTACACTTAAATTTTACTTCATTTACATGTGCTGTAGAGACTTGATCCTGCAAGCTACTGAGCATTGTGGCCCAGAGCACAAGAGTAGTCCACTGACTTTGAAAATGTGCTTACATACATAACTGGGTGAGACCACAGAGCACACCAATTTGCAGGATCAAGTCCTGTGCTACAGTCTTAAAGGGTAAGTACTTCAGTGTAACTCCCGCCCCCGCAAAAAACCCCACCCTAACCAGAACTATCACAACATACCACTGTACATATATTCTGAGTAACTTATATAGTATAGTAATTTATTTTACACTTACTGTGAAGTATAGAAAAATAAAATAAAACAAAACACAAGTGACTTTTTGTAAGACAGTATATAAAATCTGGCTCTCTATCCACAATTTTGCTGAATATCAAATTTTCAAAACTGCTTGCTCAGCATAGTTATTAAGATGAAGAGAAATAGTAACAGGGAGACTATGAAGAAAAAATAAATTAACCTCATTCTCATTATATTAAATATAATAATGTATACTACATCCAAATTTGCTCTCAAACAGACAGACATATCCAGAGTAACTCTACTAATTAAAATTGAATTACTCTGGATTTACATCAGTGTAATTGATATGAGAATTTAGCCCTTCATTTCAACAGTTGTTGTTTTTACACTTAATTCTAAATTCCATATAACTAATTAGCAGATGTGAGAAAACCTTATAAAATTTTCATTCTCTTCCTCCTCACATTTAAATTTTTGGTTTGGACTCAAATGTAGAGGCTTAGCAATAATACTGTTGCTCTGATGCTTTGAACTTACTAAAAGCAGAGATCTAGGAATAACAGCTACAGATTAAGTGACAAACTAGTATAGTAATATATTTGCTCTCTTTCTCCACACATCTGACAACCATTTTCACAAATATGACCACTCATGTAGCAAAATATGAAACCACCTTCTGATTATTGTTTAACAGTCTGTTGCCAAATTCAGCTGTCGTCTCACTGGCATAACATGATCTACATTAGCCCCCTTTGTGTTGAACCACATAATTGATTAATATGGGTTGTTGGGGTTTTTTGTTTTTTTGCAGCTTGTATGTATTTAACAACAAATTTAATTCAAACTCTATTCATTTATCCTCCTTTTTGATAACTACCATTTTATGAGATCTGTAAAGATGTTCTGGTCTGATTTATTTGCCAAACTGCTTTTAGTTCAAGTGATTAATAATTATAGTCTTCCCAAATTTTATTTTCTTTCAGGAAGAATGCCGCCATAGTTCTTTCACAGAACATTACTTTTTATGCTACCAATTGTTATGAAAGCATACTTTTAAAAATCAAACTTAGGATATGGTTCATAACTTCAAGTTACTCAGTTTTCAAGAACAGCTTTCACTTTCTCATTTACTTTAGGATTTATGGGAAAATAATATGACACAGGTATGAAGTTATGTTTCTGATTTACAAAGTATATAATTATAAGCATTAGTATAAAATACATCCATAATTATATGCATTATACCTATAATCAGAGAACAACAATAATATAATTATCTGAAGGAAAGTTATTCAAAAACAATGTCAAGAGTTCAAACTGATGTTTGATCTGCTTTAAAATTGCTATGATTATAGAAAGCCTCCAAATTCTCCATATCTAGTGGTATAGTTCAGTTCCAGGTTATGCAAGCTTTTCCTGAAGCAAAGAGGCTAACCGTCCTCTTGGGCTGTGATTGTGATGGCACATGGTGCCACAAATGGTCCACAGCCAGAGCACACACCCAGCAGTGAGCCGTGTTGGTGAGAAAAGGGGAGCATTGTCTGAGTACCTCAATGAGCCAATTAAGTGCATCTCTTCGGCAACCTCTGCTGGTGAAGCTGTTATAGAAACCTGGCTTGTAAATTAAAGCCTCTTTCCATTACAAGTATCCCCAGTGGAGGATTGTGATGAAAACAACAGAGCTGCCCTTCTGGGAGGATGACTCCCACCCCCTACATGCTCTCTAAGGCCAACAGTGTCAGCTGTTTGTTCCCAAGCCAGATTGTGATGGATCCAGATGACTGACAAAAGACTCCTGGAACTTGAATCTACTGCCTTCATGATGATCATGGCCAAAAATGAAGCTGCAGACAGATAAATAAATTTACAGCTACAGGCTGCAACTTTACTAATTTTAAGATTAGTGAGGCAGAGGAGGAGGTGAGTTGACTTACCCTCTTACAAACCACCAGACACTAACTGGGTCCTTAGTTAGCTAAAATGGCCTCATGCTATACAACCAAGGAATGAGAGCTGGCTTCCTTAGCCAACATCCCCAATACTCAATTCATGATTCAACACACTACTGAATCCCACCACCCTTCCCTGATGAGGAGGAATGAGGGTACAGACAAGGAAAAGCTCTATCTGCAAAGACTTGAGACCTCTAATACCACAGAGACTAATGGGGTTTACCACTCTTTCCTAGATCCCACACTAAGGTCAAGCAGCTGGCCCCCTGAAGCCTCTTACCAATGCTGGACATTGGCTGCAAGCTGCAACAGTATTTACTGACATTTATTACCTTCTTCATCCCCATTTTTGAGGGGTGAATACTATCTTCACCCACTCTGATTCCAGCCTGGTGTGAAGAAAGTGAAAAGACTCAGACACGCTGCCTATCTTGGAAAAAGAAATAAATTCCTTTCTGGCCCCACATAGTGATCAGGTTAGAGGAAACCCAGCTCTTTATAACTACACCAGGGCTGGGCTGGCAAGGCAGCAGTCACTAGCAAGAGAGGCTGCTGTGTACCCAGAAATGCTTATGCACGTGAGGAGGGAAATAACTGGAGCCTACCAGTTCCCTCACACTCCCTGAATTGGCCAGTGGTTGACACACACAGGTAGAGATTCAAATCTGCTCTCCCCAGCACCAGCCCCTGCCTGTACATAATCCCCATGCACGTTCCAAGATGGAGAAGAGGAAAGGTAGTGGGCAGCCCTGGTGCCAGAATACACAACCTCATCTTCAACCAGGACCCAAGGAGTAGCCATTCCTCTGCCAGACTGATCAAACACCCCATGCCTTCCCTGATAAAATGGAAAGGGGCAATCTCCTCTCTTAACCGTAGCTTTTACAATCACAAATTACACATTGTCTAGCAATTCAATATACATTTCCACAATTTGTAATAGGAATTATAGTATTTCATGGTATGAATGAGAAATCTTGTTTCATTTCTGAAAGGGGAACAATGAAGGTTCCTTAATGCACTTCCTAGATTGGGTCAGTGAAATGGGTTGGTCTGGCCAGGCATTAGCCTCAAGGAGACATGCTATATCATAGTTTTTGATAAAGGAGTCTGTTGTGCTGTGAATCACTTTGAAAAGTTAATGGGATTTACCAACTCTTGTTAATAGTCACCTAACATTTTTAAATGTCAGACAGAAAACTAATTTTTTGAATGTCATATGGGAATTTTTAATTAAATTAAATTTCTAATCGTCCGAAGACTGCTCAATTATTTCATCGCCATTTTGACTTTTTTATGACATCTGTTAAGGAACAGGAAAAGTAGAACAATGCTTTTGATACCTATATTTCAAAGCTCAATCTTGAGAAAAATAGATTCAGAATAAGAAGTGCGTAATGCCTGGTGGCCAACGTGAGCTAAAAGGTAAGTTAGAGCAGTAGTCAAGTGTGAACAGATGGTCAGGTACCTGGGATGTCAATCAGTATAAGAAGCAGGCTGGAGCAATAGTTGGAGTTCTTTCAGGGATCAGTAACTGGAAGATCCAAACCCAGGGACTAGGTCAGCAGGATAGGAGGCTAGGTTGGGTAAGATGGCAAGGCAGGGCTGGGCGAGGCATCAGGGCGGCAAAGTAGGGTTGGGCGAGGCGGCATGGCAAGGCAATGGTCTGTTGCTCAGACAGTTTCGTCTTCCTGTTGGGGTCTTTATATAGTGCTGGTACTCAATGAGAATGTTGTCTACCCAGCCAATAAGGGGCCTGGGGCATGGCTGCTGTGGGTCTGTAGACTGTAGCACTAAATCTGTTGGTCGGGGTGGTGGTTTAGTGCACTGTGATGGCAAAGCAGCTAAGGATTTGACTGATCTGCTACAGCGTTAAAAAACCCAAACATCAAAAGCTACTCAATCTATCCATGGTTACTTGATCAACATCTCCCAAACACTTTTGGATAAATATAGAGGTATGAATGCTTTGAGAGATGGTGATAGATAAGATTTACTATACTATTACGATCAAAGTATCTTAACCAGGTTGAACTCCACATATACTTACTATGATTGGGATTTTCAAAGAAGCCTACAGGAGTTAGGTCTCTAAATCACACTGAAATTTAATGGGACTGGGTGCCTAATTCCCCAAGGCTACTATGAAAATCCTAGCTTATGTGCTGTAAATCCTGAAGGAAAACAAATGTCTCTGATTCTTTTGTGCTCACAGGAACCAAAAGATGAGGCAGAGCCCATGCAAAATTTTAAACCCTTTGAGGTATTAGCTGATGATGAGAGCTCAGAAGAGTAGTTGTCATGTGAACGGTTGTCAGTCCTTTGAATGAAGTATTATCCTCTATAGGAAGACTATGGTGTGGCTTTTGTACCAAATCCTGCATCATGATATCCCCCATCCAACTTAGAATCTCACCAGGACAATTCTGAAACCACCTGCCACACATATTCTAGGTTAACTGAGGAATACCTGAACAAAATAAAACCTACATTGAAGAAGACAAAATAAATATTGATGAAAGATACTCTGATCCAACCCCTCATAAAGAATACCTACTTGGAAACTTCAGAGATGTAGAGCTACTGAGAAAACATTTAAAATCAACCTTAAATGCTATTACCTACAAAACAGTGGCACTATACTTCAACATACCTGAGACTTCACCAAGTGATGGAAATATGATGCTACTAGATTTCTACATATTATACGTGTGGCTAAGTCATTCATTGAAAGTTCATCCACCACTATACATTATCTGTCATGTTCTTTGTCTGTTCTTGTGATGTCTGACAATACAAGTCACTGGGGAGACAAGGTGAGTGAGGTAGCATCTTTTATTGGACCAACTTAGTGAGAGAGACACACTTTTGAAGCCACACAGAGCTCTTCTTCAGGTCTGGGAAAAGTACTTGCAGCACCCCAGCAAAATGCCAGGTCCTTGCATTATGACCTGACCTAGCATTTTGCTGTGGTGCTCGAAATACCTGTCCCAGACCTGAAGAACTCTGTGTGGCTCAAAAGCTTGTCTCTCTCACCAACAGGAGTCAGTTCAATAAAAGATATTACCTCACCGGCCTTGCTTCTCTAATGTCATGGGACCAACATGGCTACAACTAGACTGCATAATACATGTCACTGGCTACTGAAGATGTTAGGTTTCTGTTTCTGTAACATATGTTCTCAGTTGATTTCAGATACTACCAATGGTTTTATTTTCTAGTACTTATTTTCAACTGGTAAAACAATTTCTAAAGTAGCTTTAAATAAACCTTTAAGAAATGCATATACATATGTGTATTTAGTAGTGAAAAATATCTATTAAGCAATTACCATACATACTAATTTGGATTTTGTAATTTTTGCAAATTTTCATTATATTAAATATACTGCACTAGTCTAAAATTATTACTAGGGAAAATTATGAGAATAATTTCTTGAAATAGGTAATTAACTTTTTCCATATAAAATGTGTCTTAACAACACATATATCATATCTAGTATTTAAAAAATTGTTCCTAACTATTTATTGTCAGACAGTTCCCTCTGTGGTGGGGCAGATTCTAACCCCAGTCTGGAAGAGGTTAAAGAGATCCTCTGGGCACAATAAGCCTCAACCTGGTGCACCTGTGAGGCTTGTCAAGCCTGGAGATGGGCAGATCTTTAAAAGGGAGGGTCTCTCTCAGTGCAGGGCAGCACTCTGAAGGACTCCCCAGCCTCTGGCTGTCATCCAGGGTGTCAAGGTTCCTCCCCCACTCTGAACTCTAGGGTACAGATGTGGGGACCTGCATGAAAACCTCTTAAGCTTACTTTTACCATCTTAGGTTAAAACTTCCCCAAGGTACAAATTAATTTAATCCTTTGTCCTTGGAATATCCACTGCCACCACCAAACTCTAACTGGGTTTACTGGGAAACATAGTTTGGACACGTCTTTCCCCCCAAAATCCTCCCAACCCTTGCACCCCACTTCCTGGGGAAGGTTTGGTAAAAATCCTCACCAATTTGCATAGGTGACCACTGACCCAAACTCTTGGATCTGAGAACAATGAAAAAGCATTCAGTTTTCTTACAAGAAGACTTTTAATAGAAATAGAAGTAAATAGAAGGAAAGGAATCACCTCTGTAAAATCAGGATGGTAGATACCTTACAGGGTAATTAGATTCAAAACATAGAGAATCCCTCTAGGCAAAACCTTAAGTTACAAAAAAGACACACAGACAGAAATAGTCATTCTATTCAGCACAGTTCTTTTCTCAGCCATTTAAAGAAATCATAATCTAACACATACCTAGCTAGATTACTTACTAAAAGTTCTAAGACTCCATTCCTGGTCTATCCCCGGCAAAAGCAGCATATAGACAGACACAGACCCTTTGTTTCTCTCCCTCCTCCCAGCTTTTGAAAGTATCTTGTCTCCTCATTGGTCATTTTGGTCAGGTGCCAGCGAGGTTACCTTTAGCTTCTTAACCCTTTACAGGTGAGAGAATTTTTCCTCTGGCCAGGAGGGATTTTAAAGGGGTTTACCCTTCTCTTTATATTTATGACACAGGGAAAAGACTTGAGAGTTTTGGCTGCCCAGGCCCTCTCAGAATGGAGAAAGATCAGTACATTTCCATTTTCTTTTTCCTCTCTTTGGGTTCCTGAAGGCTGAAGGAGCATACTGACTTTGTTTGGACTGCTTTAATTCTCTGCCTGCCCACCTGCCCTAACAGGCGACACCTTGAGCAGCACTAAGGGCTGTGCTCTGCACTCAAACAGGAAGCATTGCCCACCCTTCTCCCTAAAGGGATGCTAGAGAGGAGTAGCATACTACACCTCCCACAAAAATTGGACTTGATTTTTTGTTGGTAATAATGAAAGATGATTACAGGTAAATGTTGTATTAATCAGACAGTTATTTACCTTGTAAGTAATTCCGTATACTATGTAAGCTGAGGTCTTATGGTTGTCATATAGATAACATCAGCCACTTATTTCTAGAGTGACCAGACATCCCATTTTTAAAGGGACAGTCCCCTATTTAAGCCCTCCTGTTGGTCCCGACTTTTTCTTTAAAAATAGCAAATTGTTCCATATTTTCTGTCTCCCCCACATCAGTACAGGCGGCTGCACACCCACCAGCGGTGAGTCGGGGATTATCCAGGTCCGAAGACGGAGGTGGGTGTGCAAGTCTGGTGGCGGAGCAAAGCTATGGTGTGTGGGGCCAGCCGCTCCCCCTGCTGGTTCATTAGCGCAGTCCCTGCTGTGTGCTGGCTCCCGGCTAACAGGGCCCCATTCCCCCTACTGTTTCCAGCTGGCACTGGCTGTGAGCTAGCACTGGCGGTGGCTGGTGAGTGCGGGCAGGTGCCAGATTGTGTCGCCTCTGCTGCCCACCCATTGGCCCTTTACATGCGTCCCTTCTAGCTGTCCTTTCCCTGTTTTGCCCCTTCTTTTTAATATGCTGCTCCTTCATAGCCCCTCCAGTGGGGCGAGTCCACACAGCGCAAGGAGGGGGAGAACCAGTCCTCAGTCAGAGTGCTCAGCTCGCCAGCAGGCTCCTTCCTTCCCAGCTGGGCTGGCATCCCAGAAAAGTCCAAGACCCTCCGGGCCCAGGGCACTGGCCAGGACGAGCTGAGCCCTGCATGCGCCAAAGCCCCGCATAGCACTGGCATGGGAAAGCCTCTTCACCCCTCAGCTAAGCTCTGGAGTGGCATGGGGGTGGGAGGAAAGTGGGCTCCAGAGCAGCCCCCTGGGGTGGAGACTTAGCACCCTCTTCAGACACACCCCTGCCCCCAGGGAGCGAGGGGGTTCTTCCTTCCTCTGCTGAGCCACCTCTCTGGCTCAGTGTGCTGAAGCCCCTGAAGTCAGGTTCCCTGGGATCTGGTGCACAACACATCCTTAGGGCTTAACCCCTTCCTGCTTGTGCTGTAACTGGGAGACAGGAGGCGCCTGGGTTATGGAGGTGTTAGCTGCCTTTCAACACTGTGCAGGCAGGAAGGAACAAGCTGCTCCCAGCCACAGGGGAGCAGGGATTGGGGGAGGAAGGGGTGAAGAGATGAGCTCTGCAAAGACATGGATCAGGTCATCCCTGCTCCCCCTCCTCTGCGACCGGAAGCAGCTCCTGTCCCTTCCCTCCCGCACAGTACCAAAAGGCTGCTGCTGGCCGCATTCTGGTGTGAACCCTGGCAGAAATCTGGGGAGGGAGAACATGTGACCTGCATACTCCCGCCGCTCACATGTTGAATCAGGAAGACATTGCGCCAGGTACCAGGAGAGGCAGGTCTGTCCCAGGGGCCCAGCCAGGAATAGAGGGTGGAGAGCGCCAGGGAGGAAGGGTTGGGTCAGTCAGTCACCCCCCATGTGTAAGAGAGGTATATGGGGGTTTGTGTGTGTGTGTGACCTCTCCCCTTTAAAGCCTTAAAGATAAGAAAGTAAATAAAAAAGAATCGAACTATGCAGTGTTTCTTTTTAACAGGGGCTCAGTCAACTTGATGTTAGTTTGAACATTTGTACTGCATAGTTCTAATTGATTGCTGTTGAACCCTCTTGAATACGAGTAATTTTACCAGGTGTCCCATATTCAGCATAGGGAAATATGGTCACCCTACTTATTTCTACTTAAGTAGTGGGGATGGACTAGGATGAATTAAGGGGAGGGCACTGTATGTAAATGTTAGGATACAAAGAGAGCAAGCTTTCACTTCACAATTTCTTTCATTGACTTTGAGCCAAATTCTGAGGTGTTTATTTAGGTTTTACTGAATCCTTATTCAGGAAAACTCCCACTTAAGTAAAGGAGAATTTTACTGAAAAAATACTAAGTAGCAACCTCAGGATTTGGCAGCAGGGTGTTTTTTTTTTTTTTTAAAATAAAAACTACATTTAGTACAGAGTGGAAGCCAGATTTATTTTCTGCAGTTGGACAACTTCGGCTGAAAGACAGCTCTCCTCTTATTCTATAGTGAAGCTGCTGGTTGCAAGTTTGTATTGTTTTTACAAAATAATGAAGAATTAAGAGAAAGGCAGCTTCTTTTATTTAGAACTATTATCCTGCTGCTGCATTGTTAAATGTATCGTGTAGCTTTTAAACTCCCTCAACATAGTCAAAGTTTTCTTTTTTCCCTTATAGCAGCTCACTGGCTTTTAATATTTTAACAGAACATTTTCAAAACTTCATAAGAAATGCACATGGAAATCACATCAAAAGAAAATGGATTTTTTGCCCACTTCTCCCTAAACAGTTTTTTTTCCTAGCTGCCAACGGAGTGCAAAGTTTTGCATATTAAAACAATAACTTTTTCTCCCAGCTGCAGAATATCTGTTAAGCATCCGATTTAAATAAAGAATGACTAAACCCATTGAAGTGGGATTATGGTTGGAAAAATAACTGTAAAAATGGCAGGTTGTTATTGAGTTTGTCTGCTTCCATTAAGTTAACCAAGTTACCCCTGGTTTATTGACAAAACCAGGATTTTACTATTGTCAGCAGTGACAAGCCAATAGAACTGAAAAAGAACAACACTTTAGAACTGTATGAAACTCACTGGCTTCACTTTGCAGGGATTCACTGGTTTTGATCCATATGGCTACACAAACCTTGAGTTACACTTGGAATTTTGGGTTCAGATGAATCTTAAATCTGAAAGTGACATTCAGCCAAAAGATGTCCGTTTTACTGTATCAACGGTGTGAAACTGCAAATCTCACATGATTTGATCCAAAATCTTAAATCCGCCTGAAAGGTCTGTAAACATTTTAAATAAACAGGTCTGAATTTAAAAGGTGAGAGGCTCAGACGTCACAACTCAGTCACTAGCAACCCTTAGTACAACCCTCCTCCCTCTTCTCCAAGATTTTGTGAAAATCATTTTCTGCCACTGAACAATATACAAGTTCACATTGATAATGGAGTGTTTCAGAGGGAGAATGACAAACACTAAAAGTGATAAATGATTAAAGCCATTTTAAATATTTTACAAAATATACATAGGCAAGACACATGTAGTCCTATTTTTCAACTCTTTCATTAAAGCAAATGGTTGACTTCATTGTCACTATAAAACTCTTGTTTTAAATTGCAACCTGCACAGACCTACACAGTCTATATCGCTAAGTCCACCCAGCAATAGTACAGTTTCTAGTCTCATCCAATATTCATTTCATTTTTCAGGCTATTTTGTGTATCTCTGCATTGCCTATAATCACGATGCATTCAAGACTGTCTTAGGCAATGATATGAAACTGTTCTTTTTGCTTATTTTTAAAGTGCTGAACTCATGATGCAAGTCACCATATACCCAGAAATGAAATTACTAAATACTAATTATTTAACAAACAAGTCAGGAGAAGGGAGTATGGCTGGGAGGGAGGGGGGACCTGAATTCTAATTGTATGAAGCCAAACCACAGTATCAGTTCTATATTTTTCTAGGGAAAGCTTCCTGCAGCAAAGCAGTGCAACTGTTATTCTATTCATAGAACTCATCAGCATCCATTACAAAAGCCAGTTTTCCTCATTTGCTTACAAACCATACAGAAAGTAGCTCTTCTAGATGATAAAATGAATATTCTTCTAAAGAACTTGAGAAAAACATTAGCCACGGAAAAACAAAAGCACATCACTAAAATATTTAATTCAAAGGCAAAAAATGCAGACAAAAATAAATCTATGCAGGCTAATCTCAGTATCATTATTTCAGAAATGCTAAATAATGAACTATTCAAGCTTTACATATTTAAATGGTTTATAAAATACAAGCCATTTTATTCAATGAAACAGTGTAATAATTATTCCAAGCTGATTAATAACATATTATGTTTTTGATGGTTAAAGGAAATATTTACCTAATAATCCAAAAATTGATTAATCAATTTAAAAAAAATTCATGAAAGCCTAAGCTTACTAATAATGTGCATTCTGCAAGGGTGGAAGGCACTGCAAATAGATTTGTCCTGTTCTGCATAGCTCTAGTACAAAAGCTGGTTGAAGTTTTGCATTGAATCCAACTCTATCTGAGTGCCAGTGTGGGAAACAGATTACAGCAGAATAAAAACCACATGAGAGAGAGTGTGAAAGATGGTAGTTAATGAATGGTTATAAATAAATGTTTAAAGTTAGCAAACGAGGGCTTATTTTTAGTTTACATTACTGAATTTAAATGAAGCCCCAGAATATTGGGTATTTTTAGCCCAAAAGGTGAACTTGTGTGGTCTCTTTATAAATTTGTACAATATTCCATACAGTGGAAGTTATATATATTGTTAATGCAATGCCACAAAACTAAACCTTGAAAACTATCTTACCAGAGCTGCACACTTCACATCCAGGGTTCTTTCAGGTGCACAAGGTACACTATTAATCTCCAAGGAAAACCACACTTTGCAACATGAAGCATTTCCTCCTGCGTCAAACAAAATAGAAAAGAGTGTTTTTTAGACATCTGTTCTGGAGACAATGTGTGAAATCTTAGCTCCATTCAACTCAATGGAAGTTTTGAATTAAGTGTGGCCAGGATTTCACATATTAATATTTGTAATTAAACTGAGGCATCATTCCAAGAAAATCACAAACCAGTATAAGTATTGCCAATCCATTGCATTCCTTGTTACTGTATCTTGATTCAATTTGGTAATATGATTAACAGATGTAATCTGAACTGAAATATCACTTTTAAAAATTAACTTATGCAGAAAAAGGCTAAAAAGTGTCAGACTATGTGCATTGCTTAAACACAATCCAATAATAATTAGAATAATCTTTGCATTAAAAGGCTGTTCTACTGTATTAAACAAAAGTATTAAAGAACAAAAACCACCTAGAATAAAATTTTTACCTTAGCAGGGACAGTCCTCCCTTGCAAAGTCTACACAGCATATTTTGTTAAACAGTTGCATCAGATTTTGCCTCAAGTTTTCAAACAAGGTGACCTTAGTTTTAAGTGTTGTGACAATGTTTAAATCAGAGACATTAGCACCTGTCAAATGTATGCATCAAAACATTCCACTATAGGAATTGCCATATTGGGTCAGACCAATCATCTAGACAGTTTTCTTTCTCTGACATTGGCCAGTACCACGTTTTGCAGAGAAAGATGCACGGAACTTTGCAGTAGGCAGTTATGGAATAAAATGGCCATAGGAAAATATTTTTCCAAAACCCCGTTAAATAGAGTTTGGCCTATTTTCTGAAATATGATGGTTTATATCACATCTAAATCTTTTGTATCTCTCCACCTACATGGTCCAGAAGGGAGCAAAGAGAGAGAATTAGGCATTCTGCTGCTATCTAGAAGAGAAACAAACAGTACCAGAGTCTTGGAAGCTGTCTTCCTGCACAATCAGGAGCGGGAAAAAAACTATTGATTATCTCTTGGTTCACATATTAGAGATCACTTAGCAACTATAAATATTAGAAACTTGATTTAAAAATAGGAACAAATTCTGCAGAAATTGATGGGTTAAAAGGATAACACATTTACAAGGAAAGCTTGATGCTCACCACTGTTAAGTGAACAAGTGATTTGTTAAATCCTGCTTGGAGTGTACTATGCTGCTAGGGCCAGCAACAGGAGAGTGGATCCTTCCATTAACTATTGCAAGCAAGGTCAAGCACTGCCCCAACTCTGCATCTGAAGTGACTGGCAGCAGAAAGGCCCACACTCCCCACTGAAGATGTTTTTTTATAAATGCATGGAGTTTAAGGCCAGAAGTGACCCATAGATAAGCTAACCTGATCTGTATATCTCAGGCCATTAAATTTCACCTAATCATCCCTATATTGAGCTCATTAACTTGTGTTTGTCTATAGGATATCTTCTAGAAAGGCATCCAGTCTCAATCTGAAGCCATCAAGAGATGGAAAATCCACCACTTATCTTGGTAATTTGTCCCAATGGTTAATCACATTGACTGTTAACAATTTGTGCCTCATTTCTAAATAGAAATGTCTCTTCCTTCAGATTCCAGACATTGGATCTTGTTATGCCTTTCTCTGCGAGCTTAAAGTGCTCTCTAATAACTGGTATTTTCATCCTGTGAAGGTACTTATACACTGTAATTAAGTCATCACCCAATCTTCTTTTTTATAAATGAAACATATTGAGCTCTTTAAATCTCTCACTATCATGCATTTTCTTCAGCACTTGCATCATTTTCATGGCCTTTTCCTGCACTCTCCAAGTTTTTGATAGCCTTTTTAAAATGCTGATACCAGAACAGTATGCAGCAATCCAGTATCAGTCTCACCAATGCTATATGCGTAGGCAAAATTAATGTCCTAATCCTACTCACTACTCCTCTGTATATACATCAGACGATCACATTAGCCTTTTTTGCCAGAGCATTGCAGTAGGAGCTCATGTTGAGTTGCCTGTCCACTCCAACCCCTAGATCCTTTTCAGAGTCATTGCTTTCTACAATACTGTTCCCCATTCTGTAGGTATGTCTTGTTCCTTGATATATAAGTTTGCATTTGGATGTACTAATACATGTTTTGTTTGAAGGGACCCAGCTTCCAAGCAATCCAGATAGCTCTGTATGTCTCCTTGTTCTCATGATGTTGTAGCAACCAGGCAAGGTACTAACAAACTTCAACAGGACTTTATTTTTAAAGTGGAAACCTCTTTACCAAGCTGCTGCTGCACCCTCGGTACCTCTCACTCTGCCTTCTCAACTCCCCCCCACCTTCCTGTTTCCTGTCCTTTCAGACTCCCAACCCAGCCAGTGCTCCCAGTTCTAATAATTACAAGCAGCATCTAAACACCACACATGATTAATTTGGGATAGGGACTCCATCTATCTTCATGTCAATCACAAATTTAATCAGCAGTGACTTTATATTTATGCTGAGATTACTGAGAAAATGTGGAATGATGCTGGGTCTAGAACTGATCCCTGTGGAACTCCACTAGAAACGTCCCTATTCTATTATGATTCCCCTCTGACTACTTTTTGAGATATTTCAGTTAGCAAGTTCTTCATACATTTAACATGTGCTCTATTAATACTGCATAGGGATATTTTTTAAAAATCAGAATAACAGTCAAACGCCTCCTAAAAGTGTAAATATATTAAATGTATGTAGTTACTTTTACCAACCAAACTTGTCATCTCAACGAATAAAATAAGGTTTGACAAGACCTATTTTTTCATAAACTCTTGCTGTCATTAATTATTTTTCTATCCTTTACAGTTGAATCCTGTTTAGCTTTTCCATTATTTTGCCTGGGATTGGCTAACTGGCCTATATTTACCCAGGTCATCCCACCTGCCTTTCTGAATATTTGTATAACATTAACACTTTTCCAGTCTTCTGGAATTTCCCTGGTATTCCAATATATATTACAAATTAACATCAGTGGGACAGAAATCTTCTCAGCCAAATGCTTTAGGACTCTTTGGTGCAAGTTACCTTAGCCTGCTGATTTAAAAATGTTGCCTAGTAGATTAGATTTAATACTCTCTTTGGTTACTAATGTACTGCAAAGTATTTAAGCATCCTTCTTCTTTCCAAATGCATAACAAAAACATTGAGTGAACAATTGTGGCTTTTCTGCTTTACTATTAACAATTTTATCACCTCCATGTAGGAATGGTCTCATACCATTGCTAGGAATTCTTTAGGTCCTAATATATTTAAGATCCTTCTTATTTTTCTTAGGCCTGAAGTCACAGATTTTTTCCATGCTGTCTTTAGCTTCCCTTATCAATTATCTGCATTTCACAACACTGGTGACCCTGACATGATTGTGGTGTGATTACTGCTGTCTGTTGCTAGTGCTTCTGTTCTTGGAGCTCTGGTGTTATGCGCATTAGAAGAGAGTGTAGTGTGTTGATTCCCCAGACCTCGATGCTGTTCACAAAGAAAACCATAGGCTTGGTTCAGTGGTGAAGGTTTATTGTTGATGAAGCGTGGTACTAGCACCACAGCTCAATCATTACAGGTACACTAATACATGTATGCTCACAACAATGGTACCAGCTCAATCAGCAAAACATTAAATGGTCCCCTAGGCTAGCATAAAGATGCCCCTCCTATGACTTCTCCTTTTATACATTGATAGAAACAAGTTACATATTACATTCCATATGTTGCTAGTTACTACCCTTGTACCTACTAGTTTTAACAAAACATCCTCATCCATTATCCGGTCATCCCATTCCTATCTTACAAGTGGTCAGTGTGCTCTTGTACCATCTCTTGGGAATTTGTTGACGTAGTTACTTGATAACTCTGGGTGTTCTAGAACCATCCTCTCAGGTCATGAATGTGCTTACTTGGTTAGCTAATACCTAGTATTTGGTTATTTTGCCAAGGCCAGGCCTACTATGGTTCACAGCCTTTGGTTCATACTGTTTATGCCAAGGGCTTAACACTAAACTTCTTCTCATCAGTGAGAATATCCACTTCCTCTTGCTTGTTACCCAGATTCCCAGCACTGATATTTAAGCAACTGAAAATTTTCTTCTCTTCACTTTATTTGTCCCATCTGTCCAATTTGTCGGTGACACAATGAATTTGAGTTTGTAATGCAATTACCTCCTTATCACCCCACCTTTACATTATTAGTTTAATGCCATCCTGGCTGCTCCAACAAGTCTCCAACAAAGATTAGTCTCCCTGTCTATGAAATGTGGGACATCCCATTCATACAGCTCTGTCCCCCATTGGAAAGTGGACAATGCACCAAAAAATTCAGACCTTTAGCTTTACACCATTCACAAAGCCAAAAGTTCATCTCCACTATTTTCTGCCTTCTCCATTCTCTCACCCGTGTGTTGCAAACCATCTACATTAGTGCCCCAACCCATCTTTCCCACTGAATGGAGTCTATAAAATGTAGATATAACAGCCCTATGAATGTACTAACTCCCAGTGCCTACACTGGCACTACACACTCCAGCTGGGTGGGTGTGAAAGCACAAGACCCAGCATGGGGAATTACACTGTGTGGGAAGTGGAGAGTTTTAACTATATTTCACATGAGCAATTCAGTAACTTCCTGTTAAAAAGGTATTTTCTGTTGTGTTTTTTGCAGGCTGGCCTGTACTCAGGGAGAACAAAGTTGAGTAGCCTTTTCCTGCAAGAATAACTTCTTAAGATTTTCTGTGTCTTCTGCACAGCCATTTGTAAAATTTTAAACATAATTGTAAATACATAATTACATAGTCACATAATTACAAAGTAATGATATTATAGATATATAACTGCATCCTAAGAAAAATGAATTGCAGGAGTTACTAAACTGTCACTTACAATTAAAGGAGCAGCAACTGGATGCTGAAAAGATGATTTTCGTGTCACTAGACCTCATCTTTTCTAATTTTCTACAGAACACAGGTTTAGCCTTGGTTAGCACTTGCCTTGAATTCTAAGTTTTTCTTTCTTTGTTTTTGTTTTGTTTTTTGTTTGTTTTTTGTTTTAGTTTTTTTTATTGGTAACAGAAATATCTACACTTAATGATTTCATTCTATAGAAAAAATACATTAATTGAACATTAAATTTCATGGTTAAGTACTCAAAAGTCAGGAAATTCCAAAATTAAGGTTGGGTGTGCAACTATCATTTGAATTCAATGGTTGGAGGACACGAAAAATGAAGCGTGAATCAAACAACTTCTATCCTTACCCCTCCATAAGCAGTAAAATTGAGTGAAGATTAAATTCACCGCCTCTTTCCGTTCATCTAATACCACCTATGACTAGGATGAAATCAATAAAACAATATGTTGTAACTTTTATGTTCATGACTTTTTTGAAGAAAAGTGTTTATTAAAATGTAACTCAAATTCTATATTCTGTCTATCACGAAACTGTGTCACATACCAATCCTAACTGAGAACAACCAACTATGTGATTTGTATGACACATCAGACACTTTTCCTTTCCTGTCAAGCAGATTCCCTGTCCTGGGATAACCATGTTCTTTTGAACAATATGGGCAATATATTCAGCCTCAGAAAGAATAAGGTGCAGTGGCCAGGTAGAAAGCAATAGAATGGGAAGAAGAGAGTTTTTAGAAGTGCTCAATTCTAAATCTCTGCAGTCCATCTTTCTAGAACTATACACTCTAAGAAGTAGTGATTTTTTTTAACTGTGAATTTGTACATGTTCATACCCTTTTTGACTTCTATAATTTTTAAATACACTTTGCAAATACTATGACAACTCAGCAAGAACTACTTACGCACTAAGTTTTACAGTTTGTCTGGTTTTGTGATTTAGGTGTTTTTACATATATTTCTTTCATAATTATATATATAGATATATATAGCGTTAGCAGTTCCCCCCACTGCTAAAGACATTTTTTTATTCACCATCCTTAGTACAAAAAACTTATCAAAACATTCACCTTTCCCCAGACATGGAAAGTTTCAGTCGAAAAGGTGACATTTTCAGACATCTATGAGCAAATCAAAACAGGGGTTCATAATAGAAAGCATTCTGCAATAATACAGACATACATCTGTGTGTGTGTGCTCATTTATAAACTTTTGACATTTTAAATATATTTGATATCTTTCCTCATGACTTAGTGATAGTACTTTGAAGTATTATGAGATAAACCTGTGTTTGATTTTAGTCTCATTCTCTGTTGTCTCACTCTCTGGGGCTTCAAAAAATCCCTAACTTGCCTGCATACAACCACAGGGCTATGATCTTGTCAGATCTCATAACATAAGCAAGATTAAGCTTGGTCAATACTTGGATGGGAGACTGCAAAGGGTAAGAAAACGAATGCACATCTTTTGAGCATAGGTGTGCATCAGTGCTAGTATTTAATCTCCTACATACCTTCTTTCTGTCCCGGTTACAACTTTTCATTCTTCATAATCAATAGGGTTTGGCACTTGTTCATGGAGTCAGGGATTTGACATTAATATTAGGTGTTCAAGGCAACTGGTGCACATGCCAGCTCAGCTTCATTTATTCACCAACAGTGGCAATGTAACTCCATCACTTCAAGAGATCTTACTTTCTGTAAAGCTAAGGGTTATTTTCAGAATACAAAAAGCTGTATGCTTTTCTACAACAAACTCACATCCCATGTGTGGCAGAAATCACCTGGCTAGTTTCATATTATATTTCCACAAGAGGTCTGTAATACTAACTGTGACATACCCCCCGCATGCCAGGAAAGGGTTAATCCCACACTATGGGTGAAGAAAGTTCTGCCCCTCAGACTGTGCTGGGCATGCTCCAACTGCTGAGCTAGTATAAAGGATAGCAGCCCAGCTCAGTCTGGGCTGACCACCCAGGAGGAAGGACGTTTGGTGGAGGCTCCAGCCCAGGAGCGGTTACAGCCCTTGCCTGTGAGAGCCGGAGATCCCGAGACCCAGACTGGAGACCTGTTGCCATCGGAGTCACCTGCGCTAAGGAGTCTGGAGACCCAGATGTCCTGTGGACTGCAGCATCAGGAAGCCTTAGAATCATAGAATCATAGAATATCAGGGTTGGAAGGGACCCCAGAAGGTCATCTAGTCCAACCCCCTGCTCGAAGCAGGACCAATTCCCAGTTAAATCATCCCAGCCAGGGCTTTGTCAAGCCTGACCTTAAAAACCTCTAAGGAAGGAGATTCTACCACCTCCCTAGGTAACGCATTCCAGTGTGTCACCACCCTCCTAGTGAAAAAGTTTTTTCCTAATATCCAATCTAAACCTCCCCCACTGCAACTTGAGACCATTACTCCTCGTTCTGTCATCTGCTACCATTGAGAACAGTCTAGAGCCATCCTCTTTGGAACCCCCTTTCAGGTAGTTGAAAGCAGCTATCAAATCCCCCCTCATTCTTCTCTTCTGCAGACTAAACAATCCCAGCTCCCTCAGCCTCTCCTCATAAGTCATGTGTTCTAGACCCCTAATCAACAAAATGACCCCAAATCATTTTGTTGCCCTTCGCTGGACTTGCCTTGTAGCAAGTAACCCAGGGAGGGAGGGAGTAGTTTCTCCCACTTGTGTAAGGTCAGCGTGTTGCAGTTGGATTCCCCGCTGACTCAGTGGAGGACCACTCTGCCACTGTTAGGGCCCTGCCACTGTTAGGGTCGGGACCCGGTGGACACCCTACTCCAGCCACTACCCCCTCTGGTGGCAACCCCCAGATCTGTCCACTAGGCCACACAGCCCTGCACACAAGGACCACTGTATTGACTCTTGACTACTAGGCCACGCTGCCCTGTACCTGCAGGCTGCTATATTGATTCTGGCTGCTAGGCCACGCTGCCCTGTATCTAAGGGCTGCTGTATTGACTCTGGCCATTAGGCAATGCAGCCCAGAACCCAGGGGCTGCTGCTTTTACTCTGACCCTTGGACCTCATCATGGTGAGGCCCAAGACAGTTGGGTAGACTGTAACTGTGGTGTCAGCAACCCCAAAGGGAGATGGGGTGTGCACACACTGCCACACTAACAAGCACTCTTCTTTGATTCTGAACTTGTCTGCTATAACTCAGAAAAAGAAATGGAAGTTGCATGAAATCCTAAGAACGTATATTTGTGTTGTCCTTCAAATTGAAGGAATTTATCTCAACCTTTAAAATCAAGGCCATTATAGGAAGTAAAAAATGTGTTTAGTTTCTAAAGATTAATTTGAAAAAAATGTTTAGAACACCTCCATTATAAGGTGTCATAAATATAAAAATTTCAACTATATTTAAACACCATTCCAGTTAAATTTACACATGGATATCAGGGTCTCATTAAAGAAGCCACTACAACACTCACTACCTATTAAAAAGTCTCAAGAGATACACTCAAGGGGCCAGATCCTCAGCTACCGTAATCTGTCATAGCTCCACAGACTTCAGTAAAGTTATGGCGATTTACAGAAGCTGATGATCTAGACCAAGGGATTTTGATCACCCAAAAACAATGACCAAGATTTCCAAAAGTGATTGGTAATTTTGAGTGCCCATCTTGAGACACCATACATAGTTTTGTAGAGGGTAGGTACTCTCTCTGCTATTCAGTACAAAATGAATATTTATGGTGTAACTCTACTTATACAAGTGTTATTTCAGTTATTAAGATAACATATTTTAGTTATTCTTATTTAATGTTATATTTATTCATTTTCTGAGTTTTTATAAATTTATCAACTAAAACAAAGCATAATATAAAATTCAGTGGGTAAACCCAAGGTAGCCTTACAAACAGTACACCAGAATCAAATTACCCTCAGGGAGAACAAAGTAACATCATGGGCTAAACAACTTTTTGTTCAGATGCTGTAGTGCTGGGCACCAGTATAAGAACCTACATCGGTAGATGTGACTGGTCCAGAATAAAATAAGCTATTTCCAGGAATGCATAAAAAGAATGCAAATTTCCTGAGCAAGACAAACTTAACTCAGAAAATGTGGATGATGGAAATGTATGTATAAAAATAAATGCATTCCAATCGATGAGGGGCAGGTGATTTCACTTAGTGATGTAATTTACAGTAAGAAAGAACCATTCTGCAGTCATTTCCATGCATTTTGGAAGTGTCTGAAAGCAGTTTGTTGATCATAGGGAAAGCATGTCAGTGTATTCTCACGGATCCACTCCTGCAGCTAGTGGGAGATTGGGGCTTGGTCTACACTAGGACCTGTCTGTATAACTAGGTCACTCAGGAATGTGGAAAATCCATGTCCCTGAGCAATGTAGTTATACCGACCTAACCCCTTGTGTAGACAGTGCTATGTCGAAGGGAGGGATTCTCCTGTCAACATAGCCACCACCTCTCAGGGACATGGAGTACCCTACGCCAATGGGAGAAGCTCTCCTGTCAGCATAGGTAGCATCTTCACTAAGTGCTACAATGATGCAGTTATGCTGCTGCAGCACGGTCAGTATAGATGAGGCCTGGGTCCCCAGAAGATTCCTTCCTCTCTCCTCACCACATTTTCTCAACAGAAGTAGCCATATACGTTTGGGTGCACTCAAAAATATCTCCTCGTTCATGTTCTTCAAAATGCTTAAGCAGCTCCCACATATAGTGGTGCAATCACAGAAGCCAGGACTTTGTTGAGGGGGATGAAAGTCTCAGGAAAGGAGAACTTCAAATTGGAGCAGAGGGAAATGATTTCATACTTGGAACCCTCATTCCAGATGAGGTCATAGTATCCTCTCATACTGAGGATACTTCTGTTATTAGGAAGTACTGG
Organism: Eretmochelys imbricata; assembly: GCF_965152235.1. Lineage (NCBI taxonomy): Eukaryota > Metazoa > Chordata > Testudines > Cheloniidae > Eretmochelys > Eretmochelys imbricata. The sequence goes on from NC_135572.1 coordinate 151,943,585, forward strand.
GGGATTCAATCATTAGAAATATAGATAGCAGGGTTTTGATGACCAGGAGAACTGCACAGTCAAATGCCTGCCAGGTGCACAGGTTACAAACCTCTCTCGAGACATCAAGACAGATGTATGTGCAATGCTGGGTAAGAGCCGGTGATTGTGGTACAAGTAGTTACCAATCACACAGGGAATGGTAGGAGAGAGGTCCCAGCAGCCAAATTTAGGCTGCTAAGAGATTAAAGTCCAGGATTTCTATGATAGCATTCTCTGAAATGCTGCCAGTTCCATGAGCAGGATCAGTTAGACAAGCAGAACTGCAGGGTCTCAATGCATGGATTAAATGATGGTGTTCGGAGGAGGGATTTAGGTTTATTAGGAACTGGGGAGCCATTAGGGAAAGGAGGAGCCTACACAGGAAGGATGGACTCCCACATCAACCACGGGTGGCCAACCTGTGGCTCCAGAGCCGCATGTGGCTCTTCATAAGTTAATATTCGGCTCCTTGCACAGGCACTGACTCCGGGGCTGGATCTACAGGTGCCAACTTTCCAATATGCCGGGGAATGCTCAGTGCTCAAACCCCTGCTCTGCCCCAGGCCCTGCCCCCACTCCACCCCTTCCCCCGACCCTGCCATGCCCTCACTCTTCCCCCACCCCACCAGAGCCTCCAACGCATTACGTAACAGCTGATTGCAGCAGGCGGGACGCGTGGGGAGGGAGTGGGAGGCACTGATTGGCGGGGCTGCCGGCAGGCAGGAGGCGCTGCAGGTTGGAGTGGGGGGAGCTGATTGGGGGCTGCTGACATATTAGTGTGGCTGTTTGGCAATGTACATTGGTAAATTCTGGCTCCTTCTCAGGCTCAGGTTGGCTGACCCTGACATAAACCAAAATGGGACACATCCCTTAGAGGAGGATTTGTTAAAGGGAATACTAAACAACTAATTGACAAATTTTGTAAGTGCTTGCATTTAAATGCTAGAAGTCTAAGCACTAAGAAGTGTGCATAGGATCTTGTCCAAAAGGTGAATATAGCTGAACTGCTCAGTAATAGTGATCATAATGTAATTATCTTTAACATCCTTGCAGGGGAAAGTATCAAAGAAACCCACCACCACACCATTTCATTTCAAAAAGAGGAACTACACAGAAATGAGACAACTAGTTAGGTGGAAATTACAACGAACGGTTACAAGAGTGAAAAGCTTGCAAGCTGCATAGAAGCTTTTTAAAAACACCTTAATAGTCTCCAAATATATGTATACCCCAAATTAAAAAAACAAACAAACATAAGAGGACCAAAAAATGCCACCATGGCTAAACAACATAGCAAAAGAGGTGGTCAGAGACAAAAAAAAAGACATCTTTTAAAAATTTGGAAGTCAAATTCTACTGAGGAAAATAGAAAGGAACAAACTCTGGCAAGTCAAGTGGAAAAGTATAAGTAGGCAGGCCAAAAGAATTTGAAGATCAGCTAGCAAAAGGCATAAAAAGCAAAGCAGTTTTTTTAAGGACATCAGAAACAGGAAGCATGCCACACAATCAGTGGGACCACTGGATGATAGAGATTCTAAAGGAGTACACTAGGAAGACAAGGCTGTTGCAGACAAGCTAAATGAATTCTTTGCATTGGTCTTCACTGCAGAGGATAGGACGAGATTCCAACACCTGAGCCATTCTTTTAATGTCAAATCTGAGGAACTGTCCCAGATTGAAGTATCAATAGAGGAGGTTTGGGAACAAATTGATAAATTAAACAGTAACAAGAAGTCACCAGGACCAGATGATATTCACCCAAGGGTTCTGCAGGAACTCAAATATGAAATTGCAGAATCACTAACCATGGTATTTAACCTGTCACTTAAATCAGCCTCTGTACCGCATGACTGGAGGATAGCTAATGTAACACCAATTTATAAAAAAGGCACCAGAGGCTATCCTGGCAATTACAGGCTGCTGAAGACTAACCTCGGTACCAGGCAAACTGGTTGAAACTATAATAAGGAACAGAACTAACAGACACATATGTGGACATCATATGTTGGGGAAGAGACAACACAGCTTCTGTAAAGGGAAATCATGTCTCACCAATTTATTAGAATTGAGAGGTCCAACAAACATGTGGACAAGGGTGATTCAGTGGATATAGTGTACTTGGACCTTCAGAAAGCCTTTGACAAGGTCCCTCATCAAAGGCTCTTAAGCAAACTCAGCTGTTTTGGGATAAGAGGATAAGAGGTTTCCTATCTTGTAACCAGATAAGAGGTCCTCTCTTAACTGGTTAAAAGATAGGAAATGAAGGATAGGAATAAATATTCAGTTTTCACTGTGGAGAAAGGTAAATAGCAGGGTCCCCCAAGGATCTATACTGGGACCAGTGCTGTTCAACATATTCATAAATTATCTGAAAGAAGGAGAAAACAGTGAGGTGCCAAAGTTTGCAGACCAAAGTCCAAAGCTGACTGAACAGTTACAAAGGGATCTCATGAACCTGGGTGACTAAGCGACAAAATGGCAGATGAAATTCAACGTTAGTATATACTAAGTAATGTACATTGGAAAACGTAATGCCAACTATAAATACAAAGTGATGGGCTCAAAATTTGCTGTTACCACTCAAGAAAGAGATTTTGATGTCATTGGGGACAGGTCTCTGAAAATATCTGTTCAGTGTGCAGTGGCAATCAAAAAAAAGCCTAACTGAATGTTAGGGAACCATTAGAAAAGGGATAGATAATAAGAAAGAAAATAATAATGCCTCTATTTAAATCCATGCTATGCCCACACCTTGAATACTGCATGCAGTTTCAGTTGCTCCATCTCAAAAAAGATATATTAGATATACTGCTTTGCCAAAAGTACAGAGAAGGGCAACAAAAATGGTTAGGGGTATGGAACAGCTTCCATATCAGATTTAAAAGACTGGGGGTGTTCAACTTCTAAAGAAGACAACTAAGGAGGGATATGATAGAGGTCTATAAAATCATGACTGGTATGGAGAAAGTAAATAAGGAAGTGTTATTTATCTGTTCACATAACACAAGAACCAGGGGTCACCCAATGAAATTAATAGGCAGCAGATTTAAAAATAAACAAAAGGAAGTATTTCTTCGCATGATGCACAGTCTTCCCGTGAAACTCATTGCTAGGTGATGGTTATACTTTTGGCCTTCACAACACGTTAAAAAATTAGTAAGCTCATGGAGGATAGGTCCAACGGTGATTAGCTAAGATGGTCAGGGACGCAACCCCCTATTCTAGGTGTCCCTAAACTTCTAACTGCCAGAAGATGGGACTGGACCAAAGGAGAGGGACCACTCGATAAATTGCCCAGTCCTGTACATTCCCTCTGAAACATCTGGCACTGGCCACTGTTGGAATACAAATACTAGGGTAGAAAGACCAGTGGTCTGACCCAGTACCGCCCTTTTTGTGTTCTTAGGAAGATAAATTTTAATTAGAAATGAGACACACATTTTTAACAGTGATGGTGATTACCCATGGGAAACAAACTATGAAGGGAAGTAGTGGATTCTCCCTCTCTTGATGTCATGAAACCAAGACTGGATGCCTGTCTAGAAGATATAGTTTAGTCAAACATAAGTTAGTGAGCTCAATACAGGGGTAACTGGATGAAATTTAATTGCCTGTGATATACAGGAGATCAGATTACATGATCTAATGATTCCTTCTGGCCTTACAATCTATGAAACACACAGAACTCTGAACAGAATTATTAAAATAGATGCCCATTTGTAACAGGTCATAAGTCTCTAAAGATATATGCACAGCACATGCAAAGTCCTAATACAATTTTGGAGTCTCAAAACTCCTTATGTCAAAAACCAGACTATAAATGGTGTATTTTTGAGCACTGAAAGTTCTTACGAGTCTGAATATCTCCCTCACAAACTTGATAATTGACTTCCCTCTCACAAATGTTTTTCAGTGCTTTTTAATTTTAAAGCCCTACCAAAACTAAACCTGTATAGAAATAAATTAAAAATCTCAACTGCTATGTGTTTAAATACAATAGACAACTGTAAAACTACAAAAGGTCATAAACCATATAATGCATTTTCCAATGAAATTCTGGGTCAGATTCAATTCAATGACACCAGAATTTTGAAGAAGAAGAAGAAAAAAAAAAGGGAAGTCTACTGAAGACAATGAAGTACTCTCACAATTCATGCTACTGTAAATGAGAACACAGGCTCTTTAGGTGTATTCTATTTCCTTCAAATTTTAAATAAAATGTAAACGTTTTATATGTAACCTAGAAGAATCAAATAGCATGGCCCAACAGAAAACATTATACTGTACTAGATTTTCCCAGAAGTCTTTTCTCCAAAGGCTGTATTTTCCATCTTTCAAAGTTCAAAGGCTTTTCAAAAATAACGAACAGGTATAATGTAGGCACCACTTCATTTAATGCACTACTGTATCAATTCAGAGGCTTCACTCTGTCCAACTACCAGTTTTTATAGCATTCCCTGATGTACTCCTGAACTTCTAATCAGGCCTTTAGCCACCAGCCTTCTCTTATAATCCCATTCTCTAGGCTGCAGGAGGCAAGAGTAGGGAGTTGACACCTTAAGTGTGCTCTAGTACAGACTGTAAACCTTGTAACAAAGCTCTAGCAATGCAATACTATCCAGTTTCTTTTAGAGAGGCTTGAATCCATATATATTACCTTCTTTATTAATTGCAAACAAGCCAGAACTATAAATATCAAACTGGCACATTCCACAGGGAAAAAAAAAAACTTTGCCATCTATTGACCAGCTACAGTTTAAGAGAAAAATGCCTAAACTCTGCTTACAAAAACAGACCACAATATGGGTCGATCATTCAGCAACACAACAGAAGTTACAGAAAATGTAAAATTAACATTACCAAGCAGGATTAGAAGCATCCATATTATTAACCTGTATATTCTTACTATAATATTTCACAGAAAAATAACAAAACAAATGAAAATCTGTTTTTGAATAATCACTTTTCCTTCAAAGGGAACCTTTCTTTTGATTTCAGTGGGATTTGGATCAGGACATTCAAGTTCTACTATTCTCAATTCTACCACTGACCAGCCGTGTGACCCTGCACAATTTGCTAAAGCTCTACCTGAATTTTCCCCTTTGTGAAACTCTGATAATACTATTTATCACACAGCAATGTTAAGGCTTAATTATTATTTTAATTATTTTCAGAGCCTCAGATGAAATGTGCTACAGTATGTAATAGTGAAATATTACTACTGTACATTTCTTTTTCTGCCCTAATCTCTATTCTATAGCACTAAAAATGGCAAAAATGTGATTAACTGAATCCTGTATCCAAGACATTACAGAAGGATTGCTGAGGATCATCCAGCTCTCTGATTACTACCCCATGCTGCTCCATTGATATGGGCACTAATGATACTGCAAGGTCTGACCCTGAGCCAATCAGAAGTGATTAAAGGGCTCTGGGAGCGAGGGTGAAGGAGTTGGGGGCGCAAGTGGTTGTTCTCATTGATCCCTCTACTCAAGAGTTGGGATCTGGGAAGAGCTAGACAAATCCTGGAGGAAAATACATGGCTGCACAGATGGTGTCACCCAGAGGGCTTCAGCTTCTTTGACCATGGGATCCTGTTCCGAGAAGAAGGGTTGATGGGCAGAGATGAGATCCACCTGTCAAAGAAGGGGAAGAGTATCTTTGGACACAGATTAGCTAACCTAGTGAAATGGACTTTAAACTAGGTTTATTGCAGGGGGTGGGGGTGGGAGGAGGAGACAAAAGACCATAGGTAAATCCAAAATATGGAGATATGGGCAAGGGATTGGAATCTTGGGGGGACATAGTTGTGACACTGAGCCAGAAAAGGTTAAGCAACTTGCAGGCTAAATTACCCAAATTCTACATTTAAAGACATATTAGGGCTATTCCTTGTAAATGGTTAATGAAGCCATGTTAGATAAACTAGAAAAATGTAGACTTGTATTGCTAAAGTATTAGAAGAAGATAGGGATTGTAATTGCTAATAAGACTGGACTTTTCATCTTGGAAAAGAGATGACTAAGGGGGGATATGATTGAGGTCTATAAAATCATGACAGGTGTGGAGAAAGTAAATAAGGAAGTGCTATTTGCTCCTTCTCATAACAGAAGAACTAGGGGTCACCAAATGAAATTAAAAGGCAACAGGTTTAAAACAAACAAAAGGAAGTATTTCTTCACACAACACACTGTCAGCCTGTGGAACTCTTTGCCAGAGGATGTTGTGAAGGCCAAGACTATAACAGGGTTCAAAAAAGAACTAGACAAGTTCATGGAGGATAGGTCCATCAATGGCTATTAGCCAGGATGGGCGGGGATGGTATCCCTAGCCTCTGTTTGCCAGAAGCTGGGAATGAGTGACAGGGAATGGATCACTTGTTGATTACCTGTTCATTCCCTCTCGGGTACTTGGCATTGGCCACTGTCGGAAGACAGGATACTGGGCTAGATGGACCTTTGGTCTGACCCAGTATGGCCGTTCTTATGTTGTATTTATCTGTGGAACCTTTTGGGGAAGGGGGAACCTGTACAGGAAGGATGGTCTCCACTTAAACCAAAATGGAACCAGATTGCTGGTACTTAACATTAAAAAGGTCCTAGAGCAGTTTTTAAACTAAGGGCTGGGGGAAAGCTGATAGGTGTGGAGGAGCAGATAGTTCAGACAGAGACATCCCTTAAGGGGGATCTATTAATGGAGATTCTCCATGTCATAGTAAGGAGGAGAGGATGGAAGACAAAATATGGGTAAGAGCTGATGAGAGAGAGTCAAATGAAAAACAGTCCCATTCAATTACATTATGCAATGGCAGACAGCTAAAAAGCGACAATTGTTTTAAAGTGCTTATATACAAATCCTAGAAGTCTAAATAATAAGATGGGTGAAATAAAGTGCTTCGTATTAAATGAGGATACTGATATAATAGGCATCACAGAAATGTGGTGGAATGAGGATAATCAATGGGACACAGTAATATCAGGGTACAAAATATATCGGAAGGACAGAACAGGTCGTGCTGGTAGGGGAGTGGCACTATATGTGAAAGACAATGTAGAGTAAAATGAAGTAAAAATCTTAAATGAACCAAACTGTACCATAGAATCTCTATGGATAGTAATTCTATGCTCGAATAATAAGAATATAGCAGTAGGGATATACTACAGATCACTTGACCAGGATGGTGATAGTCACGGTGAAATACTCAGGGAGATTAGAGAATATAAAATAAAAAACACTATAATAATGGGGGATTTCACCCCCTGTTGGATCATATTAAAGAAGTTCTGTATTAAAATCACAAATGAGTTTGATTCCCCATAGTTTAAATTCCAGGGTATTACTAATTAAGAGGTCTCTTGGTTTTTGGTACTGTTTCTCTCCCTCTATGTGTGAAACTTGCAAGCTGCTAATTGTGTTAGTACATTCTAAGACAGAGTCTTAGACAGAATTACAAAGCAATTCTTTGTAACAACAACTACTCACACAGAGAGAGACTCAAAGCAATACTCTAACAACAGAAACAGCACCCGGAGACTCCCCGCCCTTTTGTTGTATTCATCTCGCTTTGTTAACAATTGTGATTAAAATAGAGATAGAGGATGTATGTGGATGAATGCTTGGTGTGGATACTAACTGAATGATCAGGGAGGTGCCAGCCTAAGAATCCAGTGTCCATCGACTGAAGAAGGCGTCAAGTGGAAATAACCAGAGGACTCCCGGAGGGCAGACTGGAATCCACCAAACAGCCTCAAGAATGGGAGAGCCAAAGAACAAGATAACATCTGGCAGCACGGAGCCATCAGAAATGTTCTATCTGCTGATTGATTCAGCAACAGCATGATGAAGCAATTCCCATAGACTGGTATAGGAAGAAATTCCTATAAAAATGGACTCTAGAAAGTGAGAACTTTGGGGGGTCTGATTCTGCAAACCAACTTCCAGGAGCATCAGATGAGCATCTGACACGGCCCTGCTCCCTCCTCATGTCCAGGCCACCTGGCCAGTGGCTTGGCATGAGCAACTCTAAGGCTGGTAACTATGATAACAACCTTGCAGAACCTGTGTGTGTGTGTGTGTGTGTATGAATGAATGTATGAATAAATATGAGATTGAATGGAATGTTATAGCTATAACTAACTGCTTACTATGATTCTTGCTGTATTCACAGTAAATGTGGTATTCTGCCTTTTCCCCTTTAATAAGATCCTGCTGGTTTTGATTTTATTAGTATAACACCCCCACCCCAATCCTCATATTGACTGGGTACATGGCACTTCAGGACAGGATGCAGAGATAAAGTTCTTTGACATCTTATATGACTGCTTCTTGGAGCAGCTAGTCCTAGAACCCACAGGAGGAGAGGCAAAGGGGATGGATCATGTAACCAGAATGTTCCTATTACTATATTCTATTGATTCAGAGATCAAAAGGGAATATTAACATTTAGATTAAACTTGGTTGTAATAACATCATTGTCTATATTTCTCTTTGAAGTTTAGTAAACTCTGTGAACTGATTAATGGATAGCACTTTATGCTGATGAATGCAACCAAGTACCTGTGTATACATATAAAATAGATTTTACTTCAAAGCCACTATTCTTCACCCAGGGTATACCTGCTGTCAAGACGTTATCGATAGTCTGCCAGAGATCTATAAAAGAACTCTAGGGCCACAATTCTGTATCTCAGATCTGCTTAAGCTTGGTCAGGGGAAGCTTGAGTCGCAAGACTGAGGTCTCCAGCTCCAGTCCGGATTATCCTGCTACTTCTCATGGAAGAATTAGAAGAAACTCTATACATGGACGGCATATTTGGAATAGAACCTCATGAACTGATTCTGGAAAGAACTATTGCAACTCAGAAGCTCACCATCTCTACTATGAAACTCACCTAAGAGCTTATTCATATCTATATGTATAATGATCTTTTATCCACAATCCTTTCTCTTTTCTTTTTAAATAACTCTTAGTTTAATTAATAAGAATTAGCTGGAAGTTTGTATTTGGATAAGCTCTGAAATACTCATTGACCTGGTGGGTAATGTGTCCGATCTCTTGGGGTTGGTAGAACTTTATATATGATGAACAAGATTTTCCGTCATCTGCATCATACTTGACTTAGCTGTCTGGGTGGGAGCCCAAGGCTCGGTTGCTTTAAGGGAGCTTTGGGGTAATCAGTAAGGAATTGTAGAAGCTGTTTTGTTGCTGGCTTGGTGAATCTAATTATTAGAATAACCACCAGTTTTGGGGATCATCTGCCCCATTCTTTGTGGTTTGCCCTGACTGAGGCAACAACGGTCACAATGGGAAATTACAGCATGGACAAAGGAGAGACAAGAGGGAATATAGAAAGGAAATCTAACAAACATCTTAGATGTCTGTATACTAATGCAAGAAACATGCGGAATAAACAGGAAGAACTAAAAATACTATTGAATAATCACATATATGACGGCTGACGTCACAGAAACTTGGTGGGATAATTCATATGACAGGAATATTGGTACAGAAGGGTACAGCTTGTACAGGAAGGACAGACAGGGAAAAAAGGGAAGAAGGATTGCCTTATATATCAGAAGGACAGAACAGTAAAAGGACCCCGTTCATGCTGGGCTGTTTGTGCTTGGCTAAAAGGGATCATCCCGGAGAATAGCTGCACGGTGGGGGGAGGTGTATGCTACACATCCACCTGAAAACTGCAGCCCCTCCTTTTAAATGTGAAACCCAACCCATTGCTTGCTATGGAAAAGGATGGCGCTGCAGTTTGAAACCATTCCCACATGTTATGCGTAAGAAGCCAGCCCCGCATACCCTTTGCCTTACCATGGCTGCATGGAAACCGAATTCTGTTGCCCAGCCTTGTGTGATGTGTCCCCCATACCAGCAGGTGCTCAATACAAAAGGCAAAATGCGACCTTGTACCTAAAGCACATGTGCTGTCTGCTGTGAATTGCTTGATTCACTGTGAAAGAGTCTCCCTTTTGTTCTCAGAAATGTATCATCTTAAATTTTACTCTTCCTTTTTATCTCCCCCCAGGTGCAAATGTTTCTAGGCTCCCCCTATCATCTCCATCCCTGAGGTTCTCGCAGATTAGAAGGTGAAAAAAAACCACTTGCGATGACATGTTTTTTGAGCTCATGCAGTCCTCCTGCACTGATAGGGCACAGCTGAATGCATGAAGGCATTCAGTGTTAGAAGCTAGAAAAACATTAAGTGAGCGCAAAGAGCAGAGGCAAGAGTGTGAAGAGTGGAGGCAGGAGGCGATACTAAGGCTAATGGAGGATCAAACGGACATGATGAAGCATCTGGTACAGCTGCAGGAAAGCCAACAAGAGCACAGACCCCCGCTGCATCCATTGTACAACCGCCTGACCTCCTCTCCAAGTTCCATATCCTCCTCACCCAGATACCCAAGAACACAGGGGGGGGTGGCTCCGGGCACCCAGCCACTCCCCTCCAGAGGATGGCCCAAGCAACAGAAAGCTGTCATTGAAACTGTTTGATTTGTAGTGTGGCTACAACAAGCAATGTGGCCTTGTCCTTCCCTCCTCCCCCACCACACCTCATCCCACCCGGGCTACCTTAACAGTTATCTCCCTCTTTTTTTTTAATTAATAAAGAAATAATGCATGGTTTCAAAACAACACTTACTTAATTTCAAAATAGGGAGGGTGGTTGGCTTACAGAGAATTAAAATCAACAAAGGGGGCAGGTTTGCATCAAGGAGAAATACACACAGCTGTCACACCGAAGCCTGGCCAGTCATGAAACTGGTTTTCAAAGCTCTCTGATGTGTTGCACGTCTTGCTGTGCTCTTCTAATCGCCCTGGTGTCTGGCTGCTCAAAATCAGATGCCAGGTAATTTGCCTCACCTCCCACCCCGCCATAAACATCTCCCCCTTACTCTCACAGATATTATGGAGCACACAGCAAGCAGCAATAACAATAACAATGGGAATGATGGTTGTGCTGAGGTCTGACCTAGTCAGCAAACAGCGCCAGCAAGCTTTTAAACATCCAAAGGCACATTCTACCACCATTCTGCACTTGCTCAGCCTATAGTTGAACTGCTCCTTACTACTGTCCAGGCTGCCTGGGTATGGCTTCATGAGCCCTGGGAACAAGGGGTAGGCTGGGTCCCCAAGGATAATTATTGGCATTTCAACATCCCCAATGGTAATTTTATGGTCTGGGAATTTAGTCTCTTCTTTCAGCTGCTCGAACAGCCCGGAGTTCCTAAAGATGCGAGTGTCATGCACCTTTCCTGATCATCACACACTGATGTCGGTGAAACGTCCCTTGTGATCCACCAGTGCTTGCAGCACCATTGAGAAGTACCCCTTGCGGTTTACATACTGGTTGGCAAGGTGGTCCAGTGCCAAGATAGGGATATGTGTTCCGTCTATCGCCCCACCACAGTTAGGGAAACCCATTGCAGCAAAGCCATCCACTATGACCTGCACATTTCCCAGAGTCACTACCCTTGATAACAAAATGTCAATGACTGCATTGGCTACTTGGATCACAGCAACCCCCACAGTAGATTTGCCCACTCCAAGTTGTTTCCCGACTGACCGGTAGCAGTCAGGCGTAGCAAGCTTCCACAGGGCTATCGCCTCTCGCTTCTCAACTGTTAGGGTGGCTCTCATCTTGGTATTCCTGCGCTTCAGCGTTGGGGAAGCAACTCACAGAGTTCCAGGAATGTGGGCTTACGCATGCGAAAGTTTTACAGCCACTGTGAATCATCCCATACCTGCAACACTATGCAGTCCCACCAGTCTGTGCTTGTTTGCAGGGCCCAGAATCGGCGTTCCACTGTATCAACCAGCCCCACTGCCACCATGATGTCCCAATTGCCACAGTCCGTGCTTTCAGGAAGGTCTGTGTCTATGTCCTCGTGCTGTCGTCTCTTAGCTCGGTTCTGCATATACTCCAGGATAATGCGTGAGGTGTTTACAATGCTCACAACAGCAGCAGTGAGCTGAGCGGGCTCCATGCTTGCCATGGTATTGTGTCTGCAGGAGAGCAGAGTTGCAGCGAAAGCGGTGGATGAGGACGGATGCCGTGAGAATAGATATTTATAAAAAATGACAAGAGGACCTGTGAGGTCGATTCATGGCACCAGGAAAGCAGGAGAGCAGAGTTGCAGCGGAAGCGGTGGATGATGACAACATGGAGAAATTTGCTATTGAGACTGAGCTCATTTACAAGAGCAGAGAGCAGAGTTGCAGTGGAAGCGGTGGCTGATGACTGTTAACAGTCGTACTGCACCGTCTGCTGACTGCAGCACCCAGGACACAACAGCAGCGGTGACAGTGAGCTGAGCGGGCTCCATGCTTGCTGTGGTATGGTGTCTGCACAGAAAAAAGGTACAAAACGATTGTCTGTCATTGCCTTTCACAGAGGGAGGGGCGACTGACAACATGTACCCAAAACCACCCGCAACAATGTTTTTGCCCCATCAGGCATTCGGAGCTTAACCCAGAATTCCAATGGGCAGCGAAGACTGTAAGAACTGTGGGATAGCTACCCACAGTGCACCACTCCGTAACTCGATGCTAGCCACGGTAGTGAGGACACACTCAGCCAACTTAAAGCGCTTAGTGTGGACATACGCAATCAACTGTATAAAATCGATTTCTAAACATCGACTTCTATAAAATCGACCTAATGTCGTAGTGTAGACATACCCTAAAAGTGCATAACCAAGAGATCTTCAATGACCTGAAACTCAAAAAAGATTCCTACAAGTGGAAACAATATTTCTAGGGATATAAAGGGTAACAAGAAAGAATTTTACAAATGCATGGGAAGCAAGGGACAGGGTAGGCCCACTAAACGAGGAGAGATAGAGAAGAACAGAAAACACAGCAATGGCTAAAGCGTTAAATGCCCTTTTTGTTCCAGTTTTCACCAAAAATTTAGCAGTGATTGGATGACTAACAGAGAACATCAGTGTAAACGGGGTAGGATCTAAGACTAAAATACAAAAAGAACAAGTTAAGAATTACTTAGAAAAGTTAGATGTCTTCAAGTCATCAAGGTTTGGTGAAATATATTCTAGAATACTTAAGGAACTGGGTGAAGAGATCTCTGAGCCATTAGAAATTATCTTTGAGAACTCATGAACGAGAGATACCTGAGGACTAGAAAAGTGCAAATATCTGTATCTATAAAATATCTATATCTATCTCTAAAGAGAGTAAGGACAACCCAGAGCCTTATAGACCAGTCATCTTAACTTCGGTACCCAGAAAGATAACAGAGCAAATAATCAAACAATTTGTAAGTATGTAGAAGAAAATTAGGTAATAAGTAACAGTCAACATGGTTTTGTCAAGAACAAATCACGTGAAACCAACCAAATAGCCTTCTTTGACAGGGTAACAAGCCTTGTGGATGTGGGAAGCAGTAGATGTGATATTTCTCAACTTTAGTAAGGCTTTTGATACTGGCTTACATAAACAAACTAGAGAAACATAGCCTAGATGAACCCACTGTAAGGTGCTGCACAAATGGCTGGAAAACCATACTCAGAGAGTAGTTTCCAATGGCTCACACTTATACCAGAAGGGCATATTGAATGGGTTCCCACAGGGATCTGTCCTGGGTTTGGTTCTATTCAATATCTTCATAAATGATTTATATAATGGAATAGAGAATACACTTATAAGTTTGCGGATGATACTCAGCTGAGAGGGGGTTGTAAGTGCTTTGGAGGACAATATTAAAATTCAAAATGATCTTGACAAACTGGAGAAACAATCTGAAGCAAATAGGATGAAATTCAGTAAGGACATATGCAAAGGACTTCACTTAGGAAGAAACAATCAATTGCACAAATACAAAATGGGAAATGACCGCCTAGGAAAGAGTACTGCTGAAAAGGATCTGGGGGTTATAGCGGATCACAAACTAAATATAGGTCAACAATGTAATACTGTTGCAACAAAAGTGAACTTCATTCTGGGATGTATTAGCAGGAGTGTTGTAAGTAACATACAAGTAGTAATTTTTCCACTCTTCTCAGAACTGATAAAGCCTCAGTTGGAATATTGTGTTCAGTTCTGGGCACCTCACTTCAAAAAAGTTGTGGACAAACTGGAGAAATTCTGGAGGAGAGCAACAAAAATGATTAAAGCTCTAGAAAACATGACCCATCAGGAAAGATTGAAAAAACTGTGTTTGTTTAGTCTGGAGAAGAAAAGACTGAGGGGGGAGATAACAGTTTTCAAGTACATAAAAGATAGTTCTAAAGAGGAGGGTGATATATTGTTCTGTTTAGCCATGGAGGACAGGCCAAAAAGTAATGAGATTTAATTACAGAAAGGGAGATTTAGATTAGACATTAGGAAAATCTTCCTAACTATCAGGGTAGTTAAGCACTGGAACAAATTACCTAGGGAGGTTGTGGAATCTCTGCCCTTGAAGGTTTTTAAGAACAGTTTAGACAAACACCTGTGACAGTTGATCTAGATCAGTGGTTCTCAACCAGGGATCTGGGGGGCCGTGAGCAGGTTTCGGGGGGGTCAGACAAGCAGGGCCAGTGTTAGATGCGCTGGGGCCCAAGGAAGAAAGCCAAAGGCCCACCACATGGGGCTGGACTCTGAGGTCCTGAGCCCTGCCACCCAGGGCTGAAGCTGAACTTAGCTTCGCGGGGGCTTCTGTGGCATGTGGCCCCAGGGAACTGCTCTGCTTGCTATCCCCTAACATGTACCTGGCTTTTATATGCAGAAAACTAGTTGTGATGGCACAGGTAGGCTGTGGAGTTTATATAGCATGCTGAGAGGGCCTCAGAAAGAAAAAGGTTGAGAACCCCTGGTCTAGATAATATTTAGTCCTGCCTCAGTGTTGGGGACTGGACTAGATGACCTATATCAATGTCCCTTCCAGTCCTCCATTTCTATGATTCCATGTGGGAGTTAGAGTTGAGAAATGGTGAGGCGCTCCACTGTACACAATTTCTGGAAATGTCCAAATTTAGGAAACTACTAGGGAAAGATGATAGACGATTACAAGAAAAAAATTATTGCTACGGAGCTAGTGCAATAATGGCAATAAATACATTTCCAGCCCAAGAGAAACAGCTAATCACAGCTGTCATAGAAGAGAAAAAGATAAAGTTACAAAAAACTGAACATCAAAACATGGTATCAATTTATTATAGGATGGCCAAGATCCTCTGAAGTGACTTGTGATTTTCATTGTCTAATTGGAGGCAGTCTGAAGGGGCCCATTTTCAGAGGATAAGTGCGCTCAACATTTTCTGACATTCAGACCCCTTTATGATATTCCCAGTCTGGCACACAAAATCACTAGCCACTTTTGAAAAACTATTCCCATTCCTATATATCTGGGAATGGGAATAGTTTTATATATATTCACACAAATAGAAAACACTGAAAAGGAATCCTGAATCAAAGAAATAAAGTATTTAGAAATTTTTACTAGATTTTAGTAACAACTATTACAGAACTGTTGAAGAATCTGTTTTTGAAATCATGCAAATAATTTATTTTACGCCGCATGAATCTGGAATTTTTCCTTCGTTATTGAGCTGCAGCAAGTATGTGCGAGAAGTTTTTTCAGCCATGTTAATGAAATATAAAACCTGCACTGCCTGTCACACAGTTTACGAAGATTGCACTTGCTGTGTGAGGAACAAGAACACAGTATCATAAATCTTTAAATGTGCAAACAAAACTTCAAATCAAGGGAATACTGGTAATTGCTGTATCAGAGAACAAATAATACCAATTTGATTGCAATGTCATGACCACCTTCAATGAGCGGTTCAGTATATACATGTTTTCCAGGAAAGATACTGTAAATAACCTTTTCCTAAAGGGAGAGATATCTTTCTGTTGAAAACCCGAAGTATCTCTTCCTGAAAAAGAAAATAAATCCTATGCAGAATCCCCAGAGGATACAAAATGAAAACCACAAGGCATTTTTTAAATTATAAAGAATATGGATACACTAGCTCTCCATAGTTTAGTTTCAAGCTAGTTTCCCATTATAAACTGAATGCTGACACCATCTTTCCTTTAACATTGCCAAAATTACACTATCCATATTAACATTTCACATCCAAAAGCTCACACTAGGATAGAATTTTAATTTTCAAAGTCTGAGGGAATTCATGTATAGTGTTTCCGACATATATAGAAAAGAGAGGGAAAATAACTCTTTTAAAAAATGAAAAACAAAATGTAAGGAAAAAAATACCATCTCAGAAAATGTAACCTTCTAAACCTAGGGCAAGATGAGGTGAGCTGGATGGGTGGAGTGACGCCTCTGTAAGAATTATAAAGTAAATAATTTTCCCTTCCCTACAGATAATCATCAGGATCTTCCCTTGCAGACAGTAAAAAGCATAAATGACATCCACCCCTCCCCTGCCAAAAAAATGGTTCACAGGAAATAAGGGATTTCCTCATATAAATAAAAACATATTTGGAGAGGGGAAGGATGTGATACCAACCTTTGAAACCAGCTCTACACCATGGAAAGTCCCTATTCAAAAATAGCACCTCCGTATAATATATAGGTCTGGCTTCAGCTCTGGCTTCCCTTGTTCTGGAACAGCCTTCCAAGGAAAGCAGTGGGGGCAAAAGACCTATCTGACTTCAAGATTAAACTCTATAAGTTTATGGATGAGATAGTATGATGGGATAACATGATTGTGGCAATTAACTGATCTTTAACTATTCATGGTAAATAGGCCCGATGGGATGTTAGATGGGGTGGGATCTGAGTTACTACAGAGAATTGTTTCCTGGGTGTCTGGCTGGTGAATCTTGCCCACATGCTCAGGGTTCAGCTGATTGCCATATTTGGGGTCGGGAAGGAATTTTCCTGCAGGGCAGATTGGAAGAGGCTCTGCGGGTTTTTCGTCTTCCTCTGTAGCACAGGGCACGGGTCACTTGCTGGAGGATTCTCTGCACCTTGAAGTCTTTAAACCATGATTTGAGGACTTCAATAGCTCAGACATAGGTAGAGGTTTATTGCAGGAGTGGGTGGGTGAGATTGTGTGGCCTGCATTGTGGAGGAGGTCAGACTAGATGATCATAATGGTCCCTTCTGACCTTAATATCTATGAGCCTTGCACAAAGGGCTCTGGTCCAGACAGTGTCGGGGCTTCCTGGAAAACTTAGAACTTTCTATCCTTTCAGCTGGTGTTCCTGGAGAGACCAAGTTACCTGGGTGTGGAGCTGTTCTGTATGGGCTCTCTATCCCAGGAGTGCATAATTGTCATCACTAAAATTTGGACAGAAGGTATTTTTGAAGTCCATTTCTAATTGTAGATTGTCCCTAGACTACCACCAGCCTAGAGAGGCAGGAAGTTGTCTGTTACATTGATATGATGCAAGAATCCCTTTAATATTTGCTTCCCATTTGCCTGAGCCCCTCCTCTTCAGTCTGATTAGAGAAAGCTGGGACTTCTTTCCTATCCAGTTGGAAGGTCCTTGTGATCACACCTACAGTGTGGGACCAAAACAATCAGGCATTAAAGAAAACCCCTTTGTGCTGTACCAATAGATGATGGGCAGTGGCAAATGGCAGGCCAGTTAAAACTTTTGTAGGAGATCCAGATCCCTTATAGTCTTTTTGGAGGTAGATTATGGGGCAAAATGTAGGCAAAAAGTTCAAAGGAGCATAATAAATAGTTTATTCCAAAGCTGAGAAATAGACCTTTATGTATAAACAAATACATATAGAACCTTGTCCAAAGATGCTTAAAGTCAAAGGACATATTCAGACACCAAAATGCAACTCCGGAAATTATGTTTAAGTCAAAAACACTTCCCTGGGAAAAACCAGTAGTCATGTGTATAGGTTTCGCTAGACACTTGTGTCCCGGAGGGCCATGCATGTTGAGCAGGGCTGCCCCTGTTGGCCCAGTGTAGGATTGGTACACCCCATCATACAAGTGTTGGGTCTCCCTGTGAGATCAGACAATTGCAATAAGGAAGGCTCAGGACCCCTGGCAAGGCCGAGCAAACAATCATTCCGCAGCCCCTGGGCAGGGCAGAGCAAAACAAACTGTCTATTGCCCCTGAGCCTCCTGGCTGGGGCAGGCAATAGCAGTTGGGGTTCTGACCCCCTGGGTAGGGCAGAACAAACAATCAGTCTGTAGCCCCTGGGTGGGGCAGAGCAAGCAAACAGTAGCTACCTCTAGTGGCAAGTGGGGGTGGGAGTGGTAGGGGAACCCAGGCCCACCCTACTCCACCAGGTTCTAGCCCAGGGCCCTATGAAGCTGGGAAATTCCCAGTTAAGGGTTTAAGTATCGGCTTCTAATACATTCCCTGCATCATTTCCTCCACAAGGTGCATCTTGAGCATCTCCTCAGCTGGCAGCAGCTTGGCATCCCAGTCAGTCTCCGTGGTCGGCTGGTCATCTGCAGCGTAGTCCAGGTCCAGAGTTCCTACTGCTTGGAAAGTCACAGGCACCTCTGCAGGAGCCTGTAGCACATGTCCTTCCTCCTCCACAGCCAGCCCAGACTGAGCTGGGCTGCTTCCTTTTACTTGTCCCTTCCACCTGGTGCATGAGTAGCAGGGATGAGGGGGCATGGTCTTCTGGGCCCACAGTGATTGATCAAGCCCCATTGACCAAGTGTGGGGTTGGTACACCCCATCACAACTAATGTTTTGCAAACATTATATGAAGCCTGACAGATACTTCAAGGTAGAGAAAAAAAAGATCTGCCAGAACTTTCACTGTAAATCAGTACAAATTTTGGATGTGAACTGAAGTGTGATATTTAACAGACAGATAATGTCACTGCAGTATAATATCCAAAGCATGTACCCAGCTAACATGAAGGCAAACTGACTGCTAGCTGAGTACACTCGAGGAGCCAACATTTCATTAATCGATTGACTGCTCTGGTGCATAATCTGCACACAGTCTACATAAAGGTTACATATCTTCCTAAATCTGTAATTTAATCCTTTTTCTGATACATGTAGTCTATGATTCTGTCATTTAGTTAACACTGTTTGCACTCATGATAGGTAATGGGTTAACAGAGTTCTAAACTGGAATCATTTATTCATCCACAGTAAAGGTACAGTCCTGGATAGAGGCAGTGCAAAATTCCCACTTCGTCACATGCTAAGACTGCTAACAAGATTGTCAATTGTGGTTATGGTTCTGTGATTTCATTAATGTATATTAAACTAATATCAGCACATTTCACATTGCAACAATTTTTCATATGACATGCACATTTTGAATTACATTATGAGACCATCCTTCTTTGACTGTTATTTATTATTTGTATTCCAGCAGAAGGCATTGTTCCAAAAAGACTAAAAAGGAACAGTTCTTGCAAGTGTAGTTTAAAAATCTAAGATGACAAGCAACATACAAATTTTGGAAGAGAGTGATAAAAACTGTACACAAGTTGATTCTTTCTATCTACATCAGCACCACCTCTACTGAAAGTTGCCCTGCCCTTTCCACTGTAAGACTGTGCTGTTAGTTGCTTATAATTTAGGTAAACAAACTGTATGGACTGAAACTCTCCATGCCCGGGGTCTGCCTCAAGTGTTTTTTTGTTTTGTTTTTATTAATTATTTCCTTTTTGAAAGTTTCAACAAAACAGTGAGTCATTTCCAAAAATGAAGCTAGGAAAAATTACATGGTTTTGCCCATGTTAAAAATTTCTTACAATCATTTTGTTAAGAAGCTCTTGCACCTTCATATTTTGGTACAGAGCTTTGAAAGTTGGCATCTATAACTACTAGAGCACAGTCAGCTCCAGAGCTTGGAATTAAAACCAGAATTCCTGAGTGTCAGCAAATAGCTGGGGCAAAATATGTCTCTTCTGCAGTCAACCTTAATTATGGCATTTCCTAACTTTTGAGTGCTTTGACTTTCCAACTTCAATATACTTGTAATTTTTTATCTAATAAACTATATATATATATTTACAAAGATTAAATTAAGATGAATCAACTATATCTGACAGCTGCTCGACCTATTCATTATTACCTGGGCAATTTCTTGTAGGCATAAAAAAAAGTAGGCTTTGGAAAGGAATTTGAATGAATAGCATAGGGACCATATGGATCAGGTCAGGAAGAATATCCTATGCATAGGGACAGCGTTGCAGAGGTACAGAGACAGTTGTGGGGGAAGCACTGCAAACGAGAATGACATGAACAAGAAACAAGAGCAAATATTCAGGGAGTGGAAATGCTTTGAAGGGTGTCATAAAAAGAAAGGGAAGGGTAACCACCTTTCTGTATACAGTGCTATAAAATCCCTCCTGACCAGAGGCAAAACCCTGTCACCTGTAAAGGGTTAAGAAGCTAAGGTAACCTCACTGGCACCTGACCAAAATGACCAATGAGGAGACAAGATACTTTCAAATCGGGAGGGCGGGGAACAAAGGGTCTGTCTGTCTGTGTGATGCTTTTGCCGGGAACAGATCAGGAATGCAGGTCAGAACTCCTGTAAAAAGTTAGTAAGCAATCTAGCTAGAAATGCGTTAGATTCTCTTTTGTTTAAATGACTGATAAAATAAGTTGTGCTGAATGGAATGTATATGCCTGTTTTTGTGTCTTTTTGTAACTTAAGGTTTTGCCTAGAGGGATTCTCTAGGTTTTGTATCTGATTACCCTGTAAGGTATTTACCATCCTGATGTTATAGAGGTGATTCTTTTACCTTTTCTTTAATTAATTTTTTTCTTTTAAGAACCTGATTGATTTTTCATTGTTCTTAAGATCCAAGGGTTTGGGTCTGTGTTCACCTGTACAAATTGGTGAGGATTTTTATCAAGCGTTCCCCAAGAAAGGGGGTGTAGAGATTGGGGAAAGACATCTCCAAGTGGGCTCTTTCCCTGTTTTGTTTAACAAGCTTGGTTGGTGGTGGCAGCATAGGGTTCAAGGACAAGGCAAAGTTTGTACCTTGGGGAAGATTTTAACCTAAGCTAGTAAGAATAAGCTTAGGGGGTCTTTCATGCAGGTCCCCACATCTGTACTCTAGAGTTCAGAGTGGGGAAGGAACCTTGACAAAGGTCTAGGAGGTAAGGAGAGTAAGCTTAAACTTGATTCAGTAAAGAATGAAAAGCTAGGGGCAGGCTTAAAAGAGGGCATATCATGGTCAGGATGACAGACAAAGAAGATAATCTCAACCTCTGCATTTTAAATTACATGAAGTAGGGAGAGGGGGTGGAAGTGTGGGTGTTGGGCAGCCTAGAAAGAAGTAAGATAGGAAATGAGAAGGGCATGGATTAAGAATTTTGCCTTCTGTGGCTAGAAAGGAAATTAGAAAGGCAACCAGAGTACGACTGACTGTATAACAGAATATTCTTAGAGCAGTTCAGATGCTTCAGCTCAAACCACCAAAGTTTTTATTCTTGGCTTTGCTTCATACTTGAACTATGTAGGTGAACCAGCAGTGGTTTGTGTGTGTGTGTCTGTAGAAACATTTTGTGAATTATTTTACCACTTCTGGTTTGTAATATTAATAAATCTTTCCAATGTTTAGAGTTATAAGAAAGCCTTTAGAGCTCAAGCCTGGTTTGTACTTTACAGGTCACCTGGGGCTAGTCACATGGTATTCTCTTGTTTCCATGATGGTCTGCACCTACTTCACATGATCAGAAAGATCATTCAACTTTGGGATATCCTCAATGCACCTATTATTGCAGGTAGCAGCTGTGGCCCTTAGTGGCTTTTATGATCTAGAACTTGCCTGGAGGGCATGACCATTCCCCACTAATTTGGACCTTGGTTGGTCATGCATGCCTCTGTCTCCTCCAGTGTAGGATATTATGCTTTACTCACCTTTAAAGTTCAATAGTTCATTTACTACCACTAGAGGGTAGCGCACATTAGGCCAAGATGTACACACAGTGAGAGAGGGGCATATGAAGCTGCTGCCCGCTATACTGTGATATATCTAGGCAGCAATGGGGAATGCCAGACATTTCTTTGCCTACAGCACCAGATAGACATGCTGTGGCTTGATTTTCATGTGAAACATGACATACACCACTAAAAGATATTGCTGAATCACCAGTTGCAACCTTTAGGACCAACTTAGACACTCTTGAGTACATATTGTGTTATGTGAATGTATCTTGCTTATCCAAAATACAGAAGCATTGTGACAGTGTACTTTCAACTGGTAAGTGATTTTCAACTGCTGTTTCAAAAGAAAGAAGGAAATAAAGGAAGAAAAACCCTGAAGTTTTTCATAACTAAAAGTGAGATATACAATACAAACAGAAATCAAATTTTATATTAGTGGTTTTGCACTGGTGTTAGTATATTACAATAAACTCAATCACACCAAAGCAATGCAAAGAACTGTACTTTTGATCAGATCACAAGAAATTTTCCAATATTCCATGCCAATGGTAGCTGCTCATATAGTCACACTGGTCTCCTATTTTGAAGTGAGAGATTGCTTTTCAGTTTAATGAGACTCTGTGAGCTTAAAAAAAAAATCAAAACTTCTGGCTGAAAATATTTACCTAATGTTGTTACAAACACCTAAATGTAGGATAACTAAAAGGTTAGAAAAGTATATTATTCTCAGTTTATTTACTTTGCATATTTGGTAGTCCTTTGTCTATAGTAAGTTTCAGTGTTTTCCTAAAATAATTGGTCAATTTGAATGCATCTTTCTGTTGTTTGAATGAGTCTTTCACGTGGCAACAGGGAAAAAAAAATATAAAACAGAAAAATGTGATAGCAAAGCCATACAAATTGCAAAGAATTCAGAAGCAGGTATAGATCCAAAAACTGAGTAAGTTTTACTGACAAAATTTCATGCTGATCCCATTTAATGCTGTCATTTAAGAATTTGAGTTTCGAGAAATGTTCATATTGACTGAATAGAATATATTTTAGAAAAACTACTGGTTATTTTTACCTACGTCTAGCCAGATGTATATTACTGTGACAAACTGGGAAATATCTGTATTATGGGGGTGGGGGCGGGGGGGGTTGACTGCTGTGCATACCTGTATATGTTTATGATGGCTTACTTGCTAGGCGTGGGATCAAAGAGGAGCTGTTAGAAGAACCAAGCAGGAATGAGAAAATTTTTACCTGATCATTTTCTGTTAACAGCTTCTGACCAAATTCATTATTAACGGGCTGATGCCCTTTACCTGTGGAATTCAGAGGCAATGCAGTGTTTTTGCTGGAGGCTCCAGGACTAAGGTCCATCCTTAAACTCAGGCCACCAGAACAGTTCTTCCACAGCTGTAGAAACACTCCAGCAACCAATTATTAGCATTAAGACATCTGATATAATGTATTAAATTATCCTGAAGACAATATATTAGGCCTCCCTTTAGAGAAAAAAATTCAATGTATGTTCTGGTCATTTACCAGATCATCAAGGTGGGTTCAACTGGGAGAGGAGGTGCTAACAGACAGAAAATTATCAGGAAAGAAATTTTTCATTCTGTTGCACAGCTTCTCTTCTCATGTATTACTCATGGGAAGTAGGAAGCAGTGTATCCCAGCAGTAGGGAGAGAAGATGATGAACAGAGTTTAATTATTATAGAAGAATAATAGGCAGGAATGGAAGTTCCTCCCATAGAAAGCAAGAGTTGTCTAAACTAAAGAGTTATGTGGGAGCCAACCCAGTAGGACTTTCCTACCAAAGGATGCTTCTGAAAAAGAATGGAAACATACTTTGCAACACTTCCCCAGATGAGGTTCACACTTTTCCACCGTACCTCTAGAGGCTTCTGTGAATAGTTTCTCAGATGCCTAGCAGGCCACAATTTGCAGGACTTTTACATCTTGCCTGCAACAACTTTGAGGCCTTAAGGCTTTGGCATTTGGGATACAATGAGATGAACAGGGTAAAAATGGCATATGTACTTTGTGACTGGTTGGACCCCCTTTTGGGATGCCACCTGATGTACTGGGATTTCACTGAGCCTCTCCTGCACAACCAAGCTGGGTTCCCTCTCCCTGTTTTGCTGAATTAGGCTCTCCGGCCTCTTGCAGCATGGACAAATAGGTAGGGCCACACCCCGCTACAGACACAGACTGAAGTCAGCTCTGTGTGAGAGGACTCCCCCAGTACTCACGTGCACACCCCTTTTGGGAGATAAACCCAAAATAATTCTGTCTTGCGCTGTATAGAAAAATCTGCACAGTGCAAGATCATAACAATCCGCTCTCTTCCTCAGTGTGAAGAGAGATGTGCACAACTTCTCCACCCCCAGTTAGAAATTACATAAACTGGGTTATATTATAAATAAATAAGTTTATTAACTACAAAAGGTGGATTTTAAGTGGTTAAAGAGATAGCAAACAGAACAAAGCGGAGTACTAAGAAAATAAAATCAAACATGCAAACTAAGCTTGTTTCACTAAAGAAATTGGTTACAAATAGTAATGTTTCACCCTAGATATTCTTGCAGGAAGATTACAGAAAGTCTTGAAAAGGCAGTTGCACTAGTCTCCAGCTTGAGACCTCAAGGTATTATTACTCACAAGCTAGATGCCCTTCCAGCTTGGGCTCAACCCTTCTCCACCCAGTTCAGTTCTTGCTTCCAGGTATTTCTCAGTGTCTCTTTGGGTGTGGAGGCAGAGGAGAGAACCCTGATGATGCCATTCCCCTGCATTATAAAGCTCTCGTGTAAGGCAGGAACCCTTTGTCTCACAGTGGAAGAACACTAGCATTCCAAGGGGTGGGTCCAGGATCAGGTGACTCAGAGTCATGTCTCTGCAGGGCTGTGGCAGCCACTACTCAGAGTCTGTCTGGAGCATCCACTGGAAGACTAAGCTATTTCACAGTCCATTGTCTCTGCTAATGGCCCATTAGCCCTGTCTGGCTTTTCCATTGTTGTAACTGAAGGGCTGGTTGGGGGTGATACCCAAAGTAACACATTTGAAATACAGATACATAGTTAATATTCCTAACTTCAGATACATACATGATTCAGGTATACAAATCACATTCAGTATATCATAACCTTTCCAATGGTATCTGACATGAGCCATCTTGCATAAAGTATATCTCAGTTATGTTAGATCCATATTATGGACATATTTTCATAAAGGATATGGAGTGAAATGTCACATACTCCATGTTCTTGAGATATCTCTTTAGAGATCAAGGAATGCCCACTTATGTCACAACCCTCCAAGGATTACAATTAAATGATGAGAAAACTATTTTTCAGGACCTGTGGAAAGAGGAACTTTCCTTGAACAGAAAGTTTTCTGGAGCTATAAGCATAACCTTTCCCCAAAAGGCAGTTGGTCCTTGTATGGATATGAGAACTAATTCCAAAAGTCAACTTTTGGAGGCAATGGCAACTAAAAGGCTAGCCACAGGCTTTTCTAATTTGTCATTGTGGTTCAGCTTGGCCCCTGGAACTCAAATGGAGGATCCAATGTGCTTAACTACAAAATGTTGCTATGGCTGGTACCCATTTTTCTATGGTGCTTGATTGTAGGTCTCCATCCAAACCTCCTGGAGGAGCTGTGTAAATGAATCTCTGAGATTACCAGAATTTTGGGATTATAACAATATTTGTACCACAGTAGGGCCCTTTACAAGTCAGGGCCCCTTTGTCCTGGGCACTGCATAAACAAAGAGGCAACCTCTGCCACAAAGAGATTTCTTTTTCCCTTTGCACCAGAAATGCAAATTTGGTAAGATCAGGGAATGAAATACCCTGGTTGAGTTCTGTTTGGATACCAAACTGTATCAGAAGCTGTTAGGATATAGATATTCAGGCCTGTCTATAAAGGCCTATACTCTAAGAATTTAGGTGTATTATCATCACTTGGCTAGTTAGGGGTATAAAAGAATCAAAATCACTGTCTGCCAGTGTAAGGTCCTCCTCTTACTGTGACAGTCTGAGGCCCTGTTCTTAGGCTAAGATCTTTGGCTAAGCAACAGAGGCAGCCATAAACTGGGAAGCGACCGGTCACATCCTCACATTCCAAACTAGTCACATTGAAAGAAGGTGCTATTGGGCTGCTAGGAATACACTCTTGTCCTGATAGTGCCTATCACCTCCAGAGAAAGGGAAGTGCCTAGAAGATGTAAAAGGAAACTTAGTTTGATAGCATCCTGCCTGGCAAGAACTCACTTATCAATAGCTGGGATGTGAAATCCTCACTTCTGTACTGTTTTGTCATTATAGTTCCCACTTTGCTATTGTTTGTTTGTATAATCTCTGTCTGGTTCTGTGATTGTTTCTGTCTGCTGTATAATTAATTTTGCTGGGTGTAAATTAATTAAGATGGTGGGATATAATTGGTTACATAATCATGTTACAATATGTTAGGATTGGTTAGTTAAATTTCGGGAAAATGATTGGGTAAGGTATAGCTAAGCAGAACTCAAGTTTTACTATATAGTTTGCAGTCAATCAGGAAGTGGGTGGGTGTGGGAAATGGGAACAGGGACACAGGTGTAAGGCTCTGTGGTGTCAGAGCTGGGAAGGGGGACGCTAAGGAAGGAAACTGGAATCATGCTTGCTGGAAGTTCACCCCAATAAACATGGAATTGTTTGCACCTTTGGACTTCGGGTATTGTTGCTCTCTGTTCATGCGAGAAGGACCAGGGAAGTAAGTGGGTGAAGGAATAAGCCCCCTAACAGAAGCTAATGGAGAATCCATGCTGAATCACACTTCTCTTCCAATGCCCGGGCTGTTAACTGTAGTTGTTGCTGGTCTGAATGAAGGAGTCCCTAATTCAAGCTGTTTGGTGTCTTCTGGTGGTACAATATAGAGTCCTTGTCCTTCTAGCAAGTCCCAAGCGTCTCCTGGGCCAGTGAAGCACTAGGAGGAAAACCACAACTCTCCCTTTTCCTCTTTTATGTATCCTTTATGTGAACTGTCTTGAAAGGTAGCAGATTCTTCTTTACTTAGGACATTATTTCCATTGCCACAGATAAATTTTGACCTCTTATTAGTCCCTGGTTTTGGAAGGGAAATACTTATGTCTCAATCATAAGCCAATCTTCAGTGGGAGTTAGGAGGAGACTTCCTATGAAAGTACCAAAGTTCTCCCTGTGCAGTTTCTTGCACTTTCTACTGATACAGCTGGTACTGGTCATTCTCATAGTTGGGATGCACAAGTTATTGATTAACAATGAGCATAGGCTATTCATGGGTGTAACATGGCTTCCTTGTAGCCACCAAGTTAGAATCCATTGCTTGTCACAAATCACATCAAGGGTTTGACCAAGACAGGACCCAAGAGGTCTCATTCCAAGCAAAGATGATACCTAAAGATGATGAGCCACTTGTTTGCCATGAAGCAACCTTTCCTTTCTAAACAACATATGAAAAACCTCTGGTCTGAGTGGCTATAGCTCAGAGACTGAAATTGCTGTGCAGTGTCTCATCGCTGTTAGGGTCTTGGGGGTCTTTTGGAAGGAATCCCCTTTTTGAAAGTGTGACTACGCCTTTCACTGATGGAGTTAGGTTGCCAAAGATCATTAAATCTCTTTGTTTATATATAAACATATATTTTAGTTTAACATTTGGTCTAATCAGACATCCTCATTTAGATCTAATGATGCCCTCAAAGAAAACACTGACAGGAAAACATACATCTAATAATGCTTGAAAGGGAAGTTATGTTTATTAATATTTATGAGTTTCTTGCAGGCCACTGACAAAACATCTTATCCTAGAAAGGTCCTGTAAGCTTGTTAAGGGAGGGGTTAAAGATTTTTTTAAATTATTCTTTTATTTATGCATGTGAGGTACTTCTTTCTCTGACTGTTTACAGCAGGGAGCTAGCACAATATTCATCCTGTCATGGGGACCACACAACAAAGGATGGATACTGGCGCATGCAGTTTAATTGTGGAAGTAGCTTGCTAGATGTCCCTGGGAGCCTGAAAGGCTGCCTGACTGCTCCTCCAGACTGTCTAGCTCCCAAATAAGTACTGTACCATTCTTACTTAGTACTTAGTAAATCAGGATCATTTTGAACATGGGAAGGGATTTCTCACTTATCCTTCTGTCATCTCAGGAAGGTGCAGTTTCCTGGGGAGTGGAAACCACATGGGCCTCTGCTTTGGGCACAGACTACCTAATGCTCCTAAGACTTTAATCTGGAGCCAGCCTGTGGAACAAGAGATGGGGAGAAGGGGAAAGAGAGAGAGATCCTTTCCCACCTTTCAGAGTCTGAGGCCCGTTCCCTGGCAGAGCAAGGGCTGATGATCAGAAGGCACAATTCCCATTCCACTGCTGCCTGAAATCTGAGCTCCTTTCCCTGGCACAGTGAAGGTCCTTGGGCTGAAAGCCAGATAGACTCAATTTTCATTAGGGTGCAGCCTGAGGCAGGGCTGCACAGGAGGCACAGGCTTTTCTGTATGCCCAGACTGCTACAAGGTGGGTGAGGGGCAGTAAGCATGGTATAGACTAGAGCACTGTGAGAGAGACTCTGTGAAGGAGAACAACTCAGCAGCAAACACTCCCTCAAAGGGAGAAAGGAGAGGAGTTTTTTTTAACCCCTGATTTTCACCCTACTTGCTCATTAACAATCCTAATTGCTGCCTGACAAAGGACACACTTGATTTTGCCTTTTTGGGACCCCGAGTCCCTGGGGTTTGCAGAACTTGCCCTTCAGTATCGTGAGAATCCCCCAATTCAGATCAGGAAGAAAGGGAGCTGTGTAGGAGCCTTGCTTCTTTCCCGAGACAGCTGAGGGCCCACTTCAGTATCTGGCAGAAGATGCTGCCTTTCAGGAGTTTTTCTCCACTCCAGCTCAGTTCTGTTGCAGGACTTACGCCCTGAGCTAGTGGATAGCTTCCTCCTTGTCCTTAGATGGTCTCCCTGAAAACACAGATGCTCCTAATTGGGCTTTTCTGGGTTGGAGTCATAGCTACTCAGGGCAGGGTGGGGAGCCAAAATACCAATCCAAATTTGAGCCCTGTACAAGGTTTTCTAGCTGGCAACAGGCAGGGCATAATTCACCCTCTATAAATGCTGCCTTATTTAGGGAACACTGCTTAGTTAGACTGGAGCTGGGTATTTGCAGGACAGTTCTGCCATGCCTGAGTGGGGGCAAAGGAGTCTGCATGGAGGCACTGCAGCAGCAAATACAGAAATCAGCATGCTGCTGTTTATCCAGACCAGGAGAGGAGGAGGAGGAGGAGGAACGTTAAAAGCCACAACTGCACAAAAACAAATAAAAAAAAAGGTTTTGAAACAAAATGGTCAGGAGAAACCAAACCATCAACTTGTCCCACTGCTGGAAGCAGAAAATCTAGTGGCTTCAGCTGAAGGGCGGAACTTAGTCCTGAAGCCTCCAGCAACAGCATTGGACTATTCAGAATTCCAGGTGGGGAGATTAGCCCATTGGTAATGAATGAACAGAGAAGCTGTTTAAGAGAAAGGAAAAAAATTGACATAGATAAGGAACATCCCAGCAAACAACTCAAACACAAGAGCCAGGTTTTTTATCTGCGAAGAAGCTATCTGCTTGGTGCCAGCAAAGTCACACAGCTGTTTTGCCAAGGATGAGGAGAGAGAGATCAAAAGACACTGAACAGTTAAAGGATTTGCCCTGCAGAAATGGAGGGGAAGAAAAGGACATACACTGCCTGAGGCTGACACACAGCTTGACAGAGATACAGAGAGACGGTCTGAAGATGCAAACTAACCCTTAGAGTCAAAAGAAGGGGTCTGGAATAAGTTGGACCTACCTATGCTATGGATAGAGGGGTTAAGCTTATGTAAGACAAATGGAATACAGGATTCTATGGTTTTAACTCACTTTCCTCAATGCAGTGTTCCCCATTGGCAAATAAATACTACTTTGTTTTGAAAAAGCTGTTTCTGTGTCACAGCAAATTCAATCCATTACAGGTTCCTAGAGGAAAAGGGCTTATAGGTGCCCAACCCAGTTGGGTCTGTCATATTAACACGGTAGGTAACCAGAGGAGCTGCAGCCCAGAAATGCAGTCCAAGAGTGGAAGGTGCACACAACAAGGCCTGTCACCTGAAAGTGCAGCTCACCCCCTAACAACTACAAATTAAGGTTGCTTGAAAAAAGAAAAAAAGGGTTTGCATATTCCCTTGTTAAACTGGCTACGAATCAGCTCAGTGTCAAATACAAAGAATCTTCACACACACGCAAATATTTGAGATCTATGGGACTTGATAGGACGACTGTGTTTCACAAGAGTTTGGCTTATATAGTTTATTTGTTGTTTCAGCTACAGGCCACCTGAGCAAGCAAAATGCATATCCCAGGCATTTTAATCAGATAAGAAAATTCCCTAATGTATTTATATGCAAATGAAATCCTATATGGTATGACTGCCAAAAGCATGCAGATATACAGGTTTACAAATGGAGTGACTGATTTATGGTTATGGCAGACATAACATTACCAATTTCAAGAGCATACCAATACATAAACACCTGCTGCAGAAAAGATTCAACATAGAGCTTAGAAGCAGCACATGGGAGGTTTACATTGCTAACAGTTACAGTCTTTTTAATTAATAATTTAACATGGACAATTACACTCAGTTTGCATAGATTCTCACTGCACACAGTCTATGCCCAACAAAATTCTACATGGATTGCAGGCCCATAAAACATCACTGGGTCTGAATTGCTTCTGTACATTATGTTGGTTTAATACCAGAATAAAACTGTTCAAATGAATTATATAATGAATCACAAAGGGCACAAGAAAATTCAAAACACTTTAAAAAGAATTTGAATGCTGTACTGAAGCACACAGTAATTGAACACTATTTTCAACACAAAGGAATCATTTTCAATCATTTATGTTATACATCTGAACCACCCCAAAACCATATCTGCACTGAGTATCTTGTATTAGAAGCCATAAACATAGTTACAAAATGCTAACAAATGGAAACCAGTTGGCTGGTTACGTTATTCAAAAATGTATGCAGAGTTTACACAAAGATTACTTGTAATTGCTTACCCAGGCTACATCTTCCTCTAAACAATCTGGCGGGTGTGGGAGGGAAGAGAGACAGTGAAAACAAATTAAATTAATTGTGCTTATGGACTTAGAACACAATATTTCTGAAAATTCGGTGTGTAGGTTAGACTCACATACATGTAATCTTGACTACACAATCTAAATTTATGATGCAGATAAATCAAGATGATGATCTTGACAGTATCAGTGGTTAATGTATTTGCTTATATCAATTAGTTTTAAAGACTGACAACTAAACTCATGAATGCTTTCTTTCAATATTAGAAGGCAAGTTAATAATCATACATCTGCAGCCAATGCGTACATTTTAGTCTCCACTTGTGTCTAAGTTCCTGTATGATTCATTTAGAATATAATGAATTCTAGAATTTCAGTGTAGAATTTCATTCTAAATCATCTCTGTGCTTAAAAATTGTCATTGTATCCTCATCACAGTCACACCCTAAAGATGAGGAAAAATTAAAGGTATTTTACCTGAAATTAGAATTCTTAGAAATTTTCCACCCCAAATATACGGTGTTTAGATATAAGAACCTGGAAGCCTCTAGTCTAAGGTCTGAAAAGAAGGGGTGTGTTGATACATAAATTCTGGCAGGAAACCATCTTTAAATATGGAACATTTCCAAACAACACCTCAATTCCTTAATCCACCAATCCAGAAACCTGCTTTTTCTAAAGACAGTGCGGAAAAGGGTGTATGAATCTGTGAAGAACATAAATTGCAAGAATTCCAATTTCAGATAATAAACGTACTTTTATCCTACTGAGTAGTACCTGCCATTGAAGGAGAGCTGGCTGAGAGAAACATTAAATTTTAAAAAAGAGTGAAGAAAAGCTTTGTTAAAGTGTATGTCTGGCCTAATTGCTCAGTCAAGACAATATTGTTTATAATAAGTGTAGGCAAGCTCCAATGGGGTCTGTCTTTTTGAGGGTACACCTTACAAGCTCTCAGAAGTTAAACACTTGGCAAAATGATAAGAGAATATAATGCATTCTAAATAATGACTGTAGCTGGACAGAAGATATTTTGAAACAGACTACTCCTTGATGTAAGTCAAAATGAGCCAAGAATATGTGCAAAATTATTCTGTCCTATCAAAATAAACATTTTGAATCAGATTCCTTCCAAGATGTCAAATTCTACTTTGGGCATGAACATTAGGCCCTCTTTTAACATACCAGCTCTTCAGATTCTGTGCTATGGCTGGCTTGTGGAGAGAGGGGCTCCAAGGAGAGAGGCAGGCTTGCAATAGCACACAACTTTTGCTCAGTATGGCAGGAACAGCTTGACCCCATCTTCTCTCCTCTCCCCCTCTGATGCCAGATAGCTTCAAAAGGTCAAGGTGGGTTGCAAGGACTAAACTAGGCATTTCCTCCATCTACACCTAGAGGTATTGGATGCAAGATGGGAGTCCCCCTTGAAACAGCTGCTGAGGTTGCCGTGGTAATGGCCACATTTAAAGAGGCCTGGAAGTACTAGCAATTTTTGGCCAGGTTATGAAGCAAATGTTTACTGCCTAGAGCAAGTCATCTCCCTTCACTGTGCCTCAGTATCTCCATTGATAAAATGGGATAATGATATTTACCTACTTTGCAAAGCACTTCTGAGATCTACTGATGAAAAGCACTATGTAAGAGTTATGTATTAGGTATTATTATGATACCACAAGTGTACAGGGTCAGACTCAAAGCCTTAAAGATTCTTGGGCAGACTAGTGAAATGGTTCTTTGGGTTACTCCCAAAGAGTCACTGATTCACTTTATATTGAAAAAGTGTCTGTGTATGTTTGCAAGTGACATCTTGAAGTCCTCCCAGTCTCCTGTTAAAGAAGGGAAGCCCAACTGCATGTTGCTTTCAGTCTTAGTAATCATTCTGCATTGGTTCACATTTTCCAGGCTCTCACACAGAGAAAAGAGCTAGAGACTAATTTTTAAAAATAACGAAAGTTGAGATTTTTTTTTTTTTTAAAACAGATCAAAAGCTGGCTCTCTTAACAAGGAGCCTGCACCAACCCACACCTGCACATCAGTGGTGCAGAAATAGATCCATCTTGCTTTGGTCTAAATCAGAGAAGAGAGGATCTGGCTTAAGGGTTCTAGTAACTGGCTTTTTCTGCAGAGGTGACAGTTGTTAAAACTGCTTTTTGAACAAATGGATGAAGGAGAAAAATAATGAAAAGGTTAAAGAGAAAGTTCAATCAGCTTGTTCTAGACTAGAATGGATGCTGAATGGTAGTTGGTAGGGTTGACCCAGCATAAATATGAAGCAAATCTTTATTTCTGAAACTGTTTCTCTTTGTCCTGTCGTGATAGCTATGATGTAATTTATAGAATGTGACCAGGTAGATACATATATAAAGTATCCCTTCTGTCAGGATAAATGTAAGCAGTTAAACACATTTTTAGAGTGAGACAGCAGACTTCAATCACCCTGACATCTGCTGGGAGAACGATACAGCAGTGCACAGACAATCTACGAAGTTTTTGGAGAGTGTTGGGGATAACTTCCTGGTGCAAGTGCTGGAGGAACCAACTAGGGGCCTTGCTCCTCTTGACCTGCTGCTCACAAACAGGGCAGAATTGGTAGGGGAAGTAGAAATGGGTGGCAACCTGGGCAGCAGTGACCATGAGATGGTCGAGTTCAGAATCCTGACAAATGGAAGAAAGGAGAGCAACGCAATATGGACTTTGGACTTCAGAAAAGCAGACTGACTCCCGCAGGGAACTGATAGGCAGGATCCCCTGGGAGGCTAATATGAGGGGGAAAGGAGTCCAGGAGAGCTTGCTGTATTTTAAAGAAGAGTTATTGAGGGTGCAGGAACAAACCATCCTGATGTCCACAAACAATAGTAAATATGGCAGGTGACCAGCTTGGTTTAACAGAGAAATCTTCGGTGAGCTTAAACTCAAAAAGGAAGCTTACAAGAAGGGGAAACCTGGACAGATGACTAGGTAGGAGTACAAAAATATCGCTCAAGCATGCAGAGGTGTAATCAGGAAGGGCAAAGCACAATTGGAGTTGCAGGTAGCAAGGGATGTGAAGGGTAACAAGAAGGGTTTCTACAGGTAAAGAAGGTGGTCAGGGAAAGTGTGGGACCCTTACTGAATGGGGGAGGCAACCTAGTGATAGATGATGTGAAAAAAGCTGAAGTACTCACTGCTTTTTTTGCCTCGTCTTCACAGACAAGGTCAGCTCCCAGACTGCTGCACTGGGCAACACAGTATGGGGAGGAGGTAAGCAACCCTCAGTGGTGAAAGAACAGGTTAAGAACAGGTTAAGAAGTTTAGAACTGCTCATGCGCAAGTACATGTGGCCAGATCTAATACATCCGAGGGTGCTGACGGAGTTGGCTGATGTGATTGCAGAGCCACTGGCCATTATCTTTGAAAACTCGTGGTGATTGGGGGAGGTCCCAGACGATTGGAAAAAGGCAAATATAGTGCCCATATTTTAAAAAGGAAAGAAGGAGAATCTGGGGAACTACAGCTGGTCAGCCTCACCTCAGTCCCTGGGAAAATCATGGAGCAGGTCTTCAAGGAATCCATTTTGAAGCACTTGGAGGAGAGGAAGGTGATCAGGAACAGTCAACATGGATTCTCCAAGGGCAAGTCATGCCTGGCCAACCTGATTGCCTTCTAAGATGAGATAACTGGCTCCATGGATATGGGGAAAGTGGTGGACATGATATATTTTGACTTTAGCAAAGCTTTTGATATGGTCTCCCTCAGTATGATTGCCAGCAAGATAAAAAGTATGTATTGGATGAATAGACTATAAGGTGGATAGAATGCTGGCTGGATCATCGGACTCAATGGGTAGTGATCAACAGCTCGATATCTAGTTGGCAGCCAGTATCAAGTGGAGTGCCCCAGGGGTCAGTCCTGCGGCTGGTTTTGTTCAACATCTTCATTAATGATCTGGAGGATGGTGTGGATTGCACCCTCAGCAAGTTGGCGAATGACACTAAGCTGGGGGGAGAGGTAGATACGCTGGAGGGTAGGGATAGGGTTCAGAGTGACCTAGACAAATTGGAGGATTGGGCCAAAAGAAATCTGATGAGGTTCAACAAGGACAAGTGCAGAGTCCTGCACTTAGGATGGAAGAATCCCATGCACTGCTACAGCCTGGGGACCGATTGGCTAAGCGGCAGTTCTGCAGAAAAGGACCTGGGGATTACAGTGGATGAGAAGCTGAATATGAGTCAGTGTGCCCTTGTTGCCAAGAAGGCTAACGGCATATTGGGCTGCATTAGTAGAAGCATTGCAGCAGATCGAGGGAAGTGATTACCACCCTCTATTCAGCACTGGTGAGGCCACATCTGAAGTACTGCATCCAATTTTGGGCCCCCCACTACAGAAAGCATGTGGACAAATTGGAGAGAGTCCAGCGGAGGGCAATGAAAATGATTAGGGGGCTGGGGCACATGGCTTACGAGAAAAGGCTGAGGGAACTGGTCTTATTTAGTCTGCGGAAGAGAAGCGTGAGTGGGGATTTGATAGCAGCCTTCAACTACCTGAAGTGGGGTTCCAAAGAGAATGGAGATAAGCTGTTGTCAGTGGTGGCAGATGACAGAACGAGGAGTAATGGTCTCAAGTTGCAGTGGAGGAGGTCTAGGTTGGATATTAGGAAACACTTTTAGTAGGAGGGTGGTGAAACACTGGAATGGGTTACCTAGGGAGGTGGTGGAATCTCCATCCTTAGAGGGTTTCAAGGCCCGAGTTTGACAAAGCCCTGGCTTGGATGATTTAATTGGGGTTGGTCCTGCTTTGAGCAGGGGGTTGGACTAGATGACCTCCTGAGGTCTCTTCCAACCCTAATCTTCTATGATTCTAATCATTACAAGCCTCCTCCATCCAAAACATGAACCACATACAAGATCAGCTGGAAACTGAGCTATGTGGGTGGAGGGTTTTTTCTGCAGACTAAATGCAAACGCAAGAGGCTGGATACTGCTTCCCATGGGAAGTGTGTCTGTCAGCAGAAGTACCCAGAGGCAGACAGAAGAAAGCCAAGCAGACAGCAAACATGGCCATGACAGAAAGCAAACAGATGGACTTTTTTGGGAAGCATGCTGAATGGAAAGAGGTTTGGAACTGTGAGATATGAAACTGTTGGACTCCTATTGATTCAAGGAAGCAGGATTTTGCCTATTGTCTTTGTAAATAAAACACAATTGCAGCTAAGAAATACCTGGCTCCATCATCAATTTCTCTTCCTAAAGGAAACAACCCACAAGACCCTGACTATTGACTCACCAATCACATCAAAAGGAGTAACAATAGATTTGGACTCTGGCTATCAGCAAGTGCACCCCTCTTCCTACGTGAAATCGCAGCAGATCAGTGCAGCAGAGGTGCTTTAACCATGAGGGAACAACTGGCAAGGAGTCCTTAGTGAAACACCTTCAACTCTGGAACTTGATTCCAGTCTTGTCCAACAAAAAACAAGTCTAGTCATCTTCAGCATGTTGCAAAGTCCATATGTTTTCTCAGGCTTTTTAAGAAGAGAGTTAGAAAGAGATATGTGGGTCGATAAGGGATTGTCACAGGCTGGTCCTGCCTGCAGCACTCCTGAGGCATGCTGCAACAGAACAGGCACACCTGCATCAGTTTCCCTCCTTCAGGACCCATAGTAAATCCTTTTCAGATCCTCTTGCTTCAGGAATGCCCTCCTTGGGGCTATTTTGTTACAGAAATATAGTGTAAATATCCCGTTGCAAAACATAGTCCATTTTTCATGCCCAGTGTATATAGTCCATAAAAAAAAACAAACCACCAAATCCTCCTGTCCATCTACATAGCATATACCACATTCCAGTATTGCCACAACCTAGGCTCTTCTTTGGTCCTGTCCTGTCTTTTTACCAGGGCAGGCAGCCCAGCCCTTCCTGCTGGAGTGCAACTCGCTTCTTCCCATTGGAATCCCTGCCCCCATCCCTGCACTGGGAGTTCATCATCACCAGGGGATCATCCCTTAGCCCCTCAGCCCTCTGGCTCCAACTCTCCAGAATGAAGATGTCAGTGGGTAAACACTCCATTGCCTTCAGACTTCTCTGGCCCTCAGGTTCGGCCCTCCAGCTTAGATGTCAGAAGGCAACTCTCTCTGCAGGGCTCTGGACTTTAGCTCTCTCTAGCCCTCTGGATTTGGCTCTTTGGCTTAGTAGGCCAACCAACTAACTCCTCTTGCTTCTCTGCTCCTTTAGCCTTTCTCTAGGAACCACCAACAGTTTCCTTCAGGGACATCCTGCCCTCTCCTGGTCTCTGGCAGCTCTCACCTGCCATTCTCTCACTCCCAGGCTACTCTTATCTTATCTTGAGGACTCTCCACTGTCTCTATCTCTCCCCATTTATATGGCCCAGATGTCTTCTTTTAACCCCACTTGGAAGCCAACTGATGAGTCACCAGTGCACTGGATCCTGCGCTGTCCTAAAGGGATCAGTCAACCTGTGACAGGGTTGCTGATAATTCTTATGAGTCCTTCCCTGCCCCATATAAAAGTCCCTTAGGCAAAAAAGAGAAGACATTTCAGAGAAACAGGAGAAGCTAAAATAACAGGAAAACAGCTAAGGTAACTAGATAGAGCAGAAATCCCAGAACAAGTTGTACTGTAAAAGGCAATTAATTAAATTAACATTATTACTGGAAAATCAAATGAAAAACAGACTTTTAATTATTAGCTAATAAAGGACAAAAAAGAGGAGAAACAAAGTGTGTGATAAGGGTGCGGTAAACAGAGTACATTCTTCCTGACCCCAACGAGTGATCAAGGGAGCATGGCATTAAACATTGATCTCTTATGGATCTTCTTAAGTAAGTGTTATAAGATGTCCAGAATCATGGTGACCACATCACATAAATGTTTAAAATAAATCAAAATAATAAAAAAGTCATTACAAAATGGTTAGAGTTGCTACACACAGAACTTTTCAGAGCCAAAGTCATAAAAGCAAGGAAATGAAAAGTTAAGCCACTTAATAGTATGTACCATACCCTCTACTCCTCCATCTACCTTACCATTATCGCAAACACTATACACCTGAGACCAGGCACCACAATCTTCACTCTGCAGATATCTCTTTAACAAATATTTTCCCAAGTACTAGAAGTTGTAGATGTGTAGCGCAGTAGCTGGTTGTGTTGGAAGAGGGCATTTGGTAAAGGGTTCTGTGCAGAAGGGTAGTTAAACGATGTAATGGAAAGCTAGGATAGGTTTAAGATTGTGGTTGTGGAACCCTTAGTGAAATTTCACAATAATTGGCCACCTCCTTTTACAGAAAAAAAATAAAATAAAAAGAATCTGTGCCCTATTTTTGGCCCATGTTAGAAAGCAGTCCTAACTATAAAGTCCCTATTAAGCGTCACCATAATAATAATTAAAGACATGAAGATTTTATTTTGAACTGTATCTACAACATCAATTTTTTTATGGTCTTTCTGAACTTTTTGTCACAGGCACAGACAGGAAAGGGATAGTCATCTAACTAACATTTCCCTCTTAAAAAGAAAAGGAGTACTTGTGGCACCTTAGAGACTAACCAATTTATTTGACCATAAGCTTTCGTGAACTACAGCTCACTTCATCGGATGCCTATGCTCAAATAAATTGGTTAGTCTCTAAGGTGCCACAAGTACTCCTTCTCTTTTTGCGAATACAGACTAACACAGCTGCTACTCTGAACCTGATTTCCCTCTTAAGTTACCTTTTATGTTAGCTACCATTGTCATGGTAATGACTTTCAACTGCAGTTTACAACACCTGTGAGGACTTCTCCCTGTCAACTTTGAACAAGTAAATCTATGATCATTCCTTCAATTTCTCTTTTCAGCAGCAACTTTGAATTTGTATCCATTATTCTCCAAAAATTTGGATTCAACCCAGAAGGGTTTTTTACCATCCCATTCCAATGTTGACAAATTTGCCTGTTGTCACCAACACAACATTGCCTCTGTATACAACTAACTTAACTCTCCCTCTGCTAAAATTCTCCATCTATTCCTTCTGTTACCTCATTGTGTGAAAGCACTTCACTTTGTGTTTCTGCTTCTCCATCTGAAAAATAGGGTTAATATTTACTGTCCTCACAGGAGTTTTGTGAGGATAAATGATGTTTTTAAAAGTCTTTGAACATGCAAAACTGCTTTTAAAATCCTAAATATAATTACAATCTTCTCTTGGAACCCCCTTATTTTGCGCTTTCCCAAGTTCCAGTTCTCCAGAGACCAGCATGTGAACTACACTACTGCTTGCTCCCTCACTTGTACAAAGATATGGGACCACATCTTCACTATCCTCAAACAGATCATTCATTTTTGGATCCAGTTCAAAACCATTCTCTTTGCCTTTGTCCATGGATCTGTTCTAGCCTACCTCTCTATTCATTTAATCTATCTACTCCTCTGCCTCTTCTTATCAAGCAATGACTTCCTCTCAGTTCCTTCATATAATCTCATCATTAATCCTGAGTCTTATCTACATCACTTGCATTCTTGAACAACTTTCTTTTATCAGTTTTACAGTCTCTCCATATATTTTCAAATCCCATCTGAACATAACTCTTATTTTTGCTTTTCCTCCACTATTATTTTTTTCATTTTAACTTTGTAATTGTATTATTTAATTCTACAACATGCATTTTCCATTCATTTGCATGAACTACACCATTATAAAAGTTAATTTTGTAGTACTGTGTACAGTCCATGTAAATGTAGACTGTGTTTTAATTTATACTTAGCTCACTTTTTCTTACTTTAAATAATACCATTAACAAAGAAAAGTATTACAATAGGCAAAGTTAAGTAAAGTAGCAGACCGAGTTGTATAAACAAAGGTTTTTAAAAGTGTATTTAAAACAACCACTTGACCTCTAGTTTTTCCTTGCTCCGAAGCCCGCTGTTAGAGAGGCACTGTGGTCTGGTCAATAGGGTACTGGACTGGGAGAAAGGAAACCTGGGTTTTGTTCCCAGCTCTGACTTACTGTATGAAGACTTGGGCACGTCACTTCACTTCTCTGAGTCTGTTTCCCTTCCCATCCTTTGTCTGTCCTGTTAGTTCAGTTTGTAAACTCTTTGGGATAGGGACTGTCTCTCACTTATGTGTATGTATAGAGCCTAGCCTACCAGAATGGGCCCTGATCTCTGCTGAGGCATGTAGGTGCTACAGAAGTATAAATAATAGTAATAGGCTGCCAACATACACTTTCAGTGATTTATCTGAGGTCAATCCAGACCTTTAGTTTACTTATTTTTAATAGCTGAAGAGATCTAAAATGAAAAAAGTATAAAAAAAGCAAATAAATCTTCTCAGACTGCAGAATCTCCCAATCATCCTGTAAACTAAACTTTATTCTAGCTAACCTTAACTAAAAACATAACTGCTACCAGTGATAAAGTATGTCACTTTCCAAGTAATTTCCCCCCAGAAACAGACTAAAATTATCTAAGATCAATTATTTTATTTTAAGCAAATCTTAATTTATGTTTATTAAAATCTAAAACACCATAAGAAACAAAATCTTAAGTACAAAGCTATCCTTGCAATTATAGAGAACAAAGAACTTCAATTAGAAGTAAAAACTTATCTTAATTTTTACACCTACTGTTGGCATTTGTAATGGTAACTGATTTTCAATAGACTATTCTTCTAGGATTTCACAATCTCAAAAGATTTTCCAGAAACTACTGATAATGAACTACGGTAGCAGGTAAAATCACCTGAAAGTACCCTAATATTGTAAACAAATTTATGTGGATTATTATCGTAATGTTTCTTGTTATATGACCACCAGCAGCAACAGAAAAAACCTGCAGTTTGACAGCAATAGGAGACATTAGTGGAAAGTTTAATGCATACAATTTTCTTTAAACTCTTTGCAACAAAGCTTGAAATCAACACTTCAAAGACTCACATCTACAAAACCAACTAGATAAGAGCATTAGTAGAATTTCCTGAAAAAGCTATTTTCATTTCTTCTTTAAACTAGAGAGGCTTGCAGCATGGATATATGATAAATGAAGATAAAAATGAACCATACTTTTATATCAGTAACAAATGCTGGCATCTCTTTTCAAATTATTTTTAAAAATGTTTACTTTAAGAGCTCATTCCTGTGCCTTATGCACCAGGGACCCAATCCTGCAAATGCTTGTGCCCTAACTTAACTTTAAGCATGTGAGTAGTCTCATTCACTTTAGTGGTACTACTCAAGTGCTCAAGTTATACAAGTGCTTAAGTGTTTGCAGGATCAAGGCCTAAGTCCTATATTTGGTGCTGAGTAGTAAGATGTTTGGAGAGGATTCTGTAGAATTGCTACTACTCCACTGATGAATGCCTGTAGTCCTTACAAGTCAATCTCCGCTTACTGGCAAACCAATCTGCAGCTTGTCCACACCCAGACACTTTCATTGTTCAGTCCATATGTAACACACTTCTGGGGATACACAGAGCTGTGGCCCACTGTGTTACCTCTCTGCCTCAGCGAAAGTGAGTTTTGCTGGAGATTAGACTGCCACACCAGTCTGCCTTCCTCATCTGCAAACTCCTCAAGGCTCTCACAGTCTCACCGAGAAGGCATCAGTGAACTCCAGCTCCTAAGCTCCTCAGAGATGTTTCTCTGCAATAAGCAGCCTTTACCACTGTGCATTCACAAAAGATATTAACTTTTCTGCTCTCTTCAAGACATCACAACTTATTAACTTAATGGGGGTAAATACACCCTTCCCTTCAAGCACAACACTGAATTGGTTTACAGTAAAAGTAAAACAATTTTATTAACAAAAGAGTATGGATTAAGTGATACCAAGTCAAAGAAATAAAGGTAGAGACAGTTACAAGCAAATAAAATGTATAAACCTCTCTAAAAGTCCACAACCCGATCTATCAAGATAGTCTTTGTTCAAGATGACTTCTCTCGCCTAGTCTCCTTTCCAGCTTTACACAGGCCAGTCTGGCCAGGACCAATCACAGATCAAATTGCTTGGTTTCTTTGTCTCCTTAAGGATAAAAATGGAGTCTTCCTCTGTTCCTTATATCCCCAAAAGGATTTCTTTGTCTTACAAGTCAGGAAGACCTTCTGGAGACTCAGTATCCTGGGTCTCTGGTGTGCAGGAGCCATGTTAATTTTCTTTCTCTTGAATTCAGGAACAGAATAACCCTCACTGGTTTAGCTTGATAGCTTTGTTTACTGCTAATATGTAAGCTGGGGTAAACTAATATTCCTTTGTCTAGGACAAACCTGTTTATCACCTTTACCAAGGCTAGGCTGTCTGGTCTTAAACATGTTCTAGTAACATCATACAGAAGGAATTTGTAACTTCACATATCATGTTAATACATGCATTTTACAATAATATTAATAAACAGTGTCTTATTAGCTTTCATATGATACCTCACAAGGCACATTCTGTACACATATTATTGCACTAATACATAGGGTGTGGATTAGGGCTAGTAATTACTATTCTGAGCTATGATTATTTTCCCCCACTAAGAAGAAGAAAAGCCAACCATGTTTTTAAAATGCAAAATCAAACCCTAAATGCTTAGCAGCAGAAAAATGAGGGGGGGAATATTTGCAATATATCAAGAGACGATAGGACCGCTTCTCTATTTTTAACTGATATTTGAAGAGTCTTCTAGTCAAGAAGTCTAAGAAGAGTGCATTTTACATCCAAAGCTCTACAAAGGCAGGGGTTATCGGACTGCACGACTGCTTCTCATCGTGTTTGAAGTTTGGGTCTGCAAGTATATGAGGGACTGCAGCTCTGTCTCTCAACTTCTTTCTGCTTATGCACAATTTCCAAAAAAAAGCCTCTAAAAAGTGATGGGTATGAAAGGCAGGGAGCACGGATCTGTATTTCTGATGTATTCAAAGAACTACATTAACTGCTAAGCAACCTTTTTTAGAGAAAGACACCACTTTTGAGGCAAAATGATATTATTAACAGAAATATAACAGTTCATTATTATAAGTTAGGTTAATACAAAGTTGCCTTTTTCTTTTCTGAATGTAAGGAGATATTTACAACAGTGTTCATGTATATGACGCTTAGAGAGTATGGTAGCTTACATGCTTCTATTTTTGCATGCAGACATTAAATAAGCATATAAACTAGACAAAGAAATTCATAGGAAAACTCTGCTTTCTGTCCACAGTTGACAGTCCCCAAGATTCTCAGAGAAGATGACACCTACTTAACTATAAAATCATATTTATTTCCTACATTGTCTGTTTGCACAGATCCTGGAATGCAGCTTTATAAACTTTTATTTTGCTTCTAAAAATTTCATATTATTTCCCTTTATATACTGTTGGAAATATTTAAATAAATGCTATAGTGATTTCTGCCTTGCATAGTGTATTTGGTAGGACTCTTTCATAGCAAGTCGTAAACATGATTACTGTAGTGGGTTGTAAACGAAAGAACTATTTTGTCAGAAGACAAACAACAGTAGCCGTCTCCAAGTATACGAGGTACATCTTCTTTGTTTCAAGGCACCCAGTGTGGCATTAATATAGTCCTTATCTTATTACATTTGGGAAATGTTTTATGGAAGTTTTCTTAAATCACAGTTCCACTTAAAGTAAAGTTATTTATGTATTCCTCAACTGCTTAACATTGTTTTAGCCTTGTATGAGTTGTTTATTTGCACTGTTTTGTATCTAAATGCAAGCATTTCATACAATGACTCTGACAACATTGCTATAAGAATATATGAATATTTTATGTATAAATATAGAATCAAAAAACTTTACCTTAACTGGTAACTAAAATAAGAATCCGTTTGAATATAGTTATATTTATATTAATTGGGGAATAAATTTGTTGTCTTGCATGCTTGAGCAAACCATCTGACAAACTTCAAGACAAGGAGAAGCTCTCCAAAGACTGTTAAAACAAAATAATAACTCTGACTAAGTTTCAATTATTGTTTTAGAGGCTAAGAGATTTTTATATAGAAAATGGGAGTGTTTAGATAAAATTCTATTTCAGATTAAAGTCCTATTAAACAAATATGGAACTAAAGGGATATCTCAGAAATGAACTGAATAAAAGAAAGTTAGAATTTTAATTGTAGAGATCTTTTGAGAATTTCCTGCTACACAGGCAAAACAATAAAGTTATGAAATATTTACAACCTTGTTACATTTCAATTAGCAGATTGAATGTAAACTAAACTAAAGAGATTACCAAGGCCATCTCATGAAGATGTTGAGTCAATAAAAGATGACAGTGGCTGATACTGATATGGAAAATCCTGAAAGTGATGTGTCTTCCACAGTCATTGAAGCTATGTAAATAGAAGAAATAAAAGCTTTGGAACCTGGTGATCTTCTCAGTTCCCATCTCTAAACTTCCACATACTCAGGTTGCCTCATTTCACACCTTCAAATCAGCACACACAAGCAACCAAATGCAGCAGCAATAAAACAGACAACAAAGGAAGCTACAACATCAAGATGAAGCAGCCTTCCAGCCCAACACTTCTTCTGCCATATGTCTTTACCAAAATGTCAACGTGAGATCATGTTTCCCAAAATATTGTCAAGGAGTTAGATAAAAATTGTTCTTGAAATGGCATTCTAGATTTAAGATATCAACAACTTTTGTTAAATACCAGAAAGGTTAGACCGAACATGCACTCCTGAGGTGAAATGGCCAGGGCCCCACTGAAGTCAATAGCAGTTGTGAGGAGACATACTCTAACATTGGTACAAGAGAGAGGAATAGTGGAATTAGGTTTGAAAATTAAGCATCTTCATTAAATTGATTGTCTCAAGGCCACTCTTTAAAAAATGAGCCGATGGGCCTATAAGAAACATTGCTATTTTAAATGAATAATTTATTGATTGGCTTCTATTAAGAAACTGAATTAAATAGTTTTTGTTCAGATTCTTTGGACTTAGTTTATAAAT
Organism: Eretmochelys imbricata; assembly: GCF_965152235.1. NCBI lineage: Eukaryota > Metazoa > Chordata > Testudines > Cheloniidae > Eretmochelys > Eretmochelys imbricata. Next base: position 151,988,466 of record NC_135572.1, read on the forward strand.
GGGAATGAAATAAGTGATCTTAACAGTTTAGATTACTTTGAAATAGCCAACACAATTCACTGACTTTTCCTTTGTCCATTATAAAATATTTTTGTTGTCTGGTATACTAAGGCGGGATTCGCTACTGATTTGGGGTAATAGTTTATTTCAGCCTTAATTTACTTGGGAAATGTGTTCTCCTAACCCCCCATAGCACAGCAGACACTTAAAATTGTAATCTTTGCTGGAAGCTCTCCAAAAGAGAGACATAAAAAAGAGACTAACTGAAATAACCATTGGTAATTGCTTGTTTATGTTTCTTTTACTTTTTCTCTTTCATTTTCCCCTTTATTAGGCATAATTTGCTTGACTTTAGCTCTGGTGTCCCTAACACATAAAAAGGCCACATTCAAATAATGGAGTTCATATCCTTGACGCAGTATTGAGAGAACTCATTTCTACGATATGGCCTACCATTACTTGTTTCTCTACATTATAACATTTTAGTAATTTGCAGAATATAATTAGTTGGTGCTTAACACCTTAAAACACTCCTTTTTTTGCAACACGATTTCCCGTTTGTCAATACAGACCCTCAGTTTTGGGAGGTTAACTAGCAGTAACGGAGAGGTGGGTCTGCTCTCCCAAATTAGGCGTTAGATCTGACTGCCAAGTCAAGAGAAAAATGCTGCATAAACATATTAATTTAATTATAGTTTGTAGAAATGCTTATCTTGTTGACAGACATTTCTGAAATACGCAAAAGAGGCTGCTTTAGATGTGGCAAAATATATTTTTAAAACATCAGGTACTGCTACGTGTTCTGATATTGATTCTCCTTTTAACTTATCTCCATATGATTTACCTGAAATATAAGATCTGAAAATTCCACTGCTAGAACCAGGAAATCTGAGAACCAAGAGGAGCTAGTAAACACTGGGTCAGTTGGGGCTGGAGAAGGGGTCTGTAACAGAGCGCCAACTCACCAGCACGGCATCTCCTGCTGGTTGTCCAGGATTTAGCTTGATTCCAGTCTTGGAGCGCCCCCTGCTGGCCGGTGTCTCCCTACCGGTACCTGCTTCCTGTGAATCCCCACTACCTGTAGCACTTCAGGCGCCACGTTCCATCCCGACCCCAGTGCCCCTTATCTTGGGGTGCTGCCCCACAGCAGTGCCCCCACTTCCTTGTTCTCCCCTCCCATGGGAACCCCAACCCCATATACCCACCTTGCCTCAGTGGCTACTGCCATTCGTCTCTAGCCCCTTCTCTCAGGGGTAAACTGCAGTCTGTAATGAACACTCATCACTGGCAAGGGGGTCAGACATGCTGCCTTTCTAACCCCAGCTGCTTCCCTGAAGCCCTAATACCGCCCCTGGCCTTGGGAGGACCTCAGCCTGGGGACTCACCAGGCCAGAGTTCCCCTCCCCTCCCCAGCCCAGCCCAGCCCAGCCAGGCAGCCTGCTCCTCTCTGCTTCCCAGCTGGAGCAAGAGTCCCTTCTCCTACTCTCTTAGCCTGTCCTTTTATCAGGGCCAGCTGTGCCCTAACTGGGCACAACCTCACCTGTGGCTAACTACCCAAGCAGCCTCCCTTGGCTGCTTTTAACCCCTTTCTAACCGAAGCAGGTGACCACCCCGCTACAGGGTCCCATAAATAATATCAGCCCCAAATATATGGTACCAGAAGCGAGTGTGCTCACAACTCCTACAAAATCTGTTTTCTCTGATTTGATACCAACGGCACTTACAGATCCCAAAAATGGGATTTATACTGACAACATTCAAAGAATAGTCTGTGATTTCCTATGAAACAGGTTGGTTTGATATTCTGAGACAGTATTCTCAGCAACTTTCAGGGATCCCCTTCTTTCCTGTTCTGAAACAATGTAATCACATCAATACTATTTGGTCTGCCATCAAAGAAGAATAACTTTAAAAGTAAGGCAAAATGTGTTAAATATTTTTTTCTATGTTTAAGCTATCAATGTTATTTTTGGTTTTGAAAAATAGGAGACACTTGACTGCTAACAGTGTTGCAAAAAGAGAGAAAAACAACAATCAAACAAAGCTTGAAGCTACATAAAAATCTTTTGAGAATCAACCAAAGGACAAGCTCTTGTACACGTATACAATAAACATTTGGCTATGCATTATTCACAGGCACGTGGCTTGGCACATCAAATATGCATTTCATTTAAAAATGAATGATGATAGAGGTTTATACAGATTGATAATGAAATTATCCATAATAATAAACATACCGGTGTTTGCTGCATCAACAGTTTGTGATGTCTCTGTTGACAATTTCTGAAGGGCCTGTTCACCATCTGTCTCCTCCGGTGAGCTGTTATGTTGAGACTGCTGTTGTTCTTCAACTTCGACAATAAATGAAATTATACCTAAAACAAATAGGTACCAGATGTTATATTAACCAGGACATTAGTTTTATAAGATTGTCTGCCAGACTTATATTAATGTTGCTGCAGCACTGAACTAATAAAATACGAGGCAAAACCTAAATTCCAGGAGTCAGCTATCCAATTATAATTGATTGTGATAAAGAATACATCTTTGACTAGTTCAAGTAAATGAACTCTGCTTCCAAATTCTTTTTTTTTCTTTCTTCAAAAGGATAATTATTTTAGCAGCTTACACAAAATAATTAAAGGCCATTTGTGGAGGTTCAATACAAGACAGGACACGGCTTTAGGCAAGCAAGCAGGCTGGTCTGCTGACGGGATTGCCCCTGTCAGCTTTTCCACCTCTCTTTTATTTCTCTCCCCCCTGCGCATTACATACTCCGACCGCAAAAGGCATCAACAAAGGAAATAATATGACTTTGATTAATATTCTTATTTACCAGCCTCTATCTACTACAATCTTTGTTCTCAGGCCTTGAGCCTAGGCCAAGGAAGCTTCCCACGGTTGATGTCCTTATTTTGACTTCCCAATGGTCCATGTTCCCATGGTCCATGTCCTTGGACAGAGCAATGTGTGCATCGCTCCTATACAACAGTCAGGGTGTGCCCTGACTGTTTCCAGGTGCATGAACGTTACATGAACTCTTCAGCCAGTAATAAGGAATGTAGGTAAGTTATCAAATATGGATAAGAGCTTTTAATAACTTTCTTTCCAATTTCATTTTTATGTATAGCTTAGAGCAGTGGTGGGCAACCTGCAGCCTACTGGGAACGGCCCGCAGGAACGGCGAACCATGGCCACTAGGAGCTCTAGGCAGCCGTGCCTGCAGACAGTCAGAGTGAACAAACTGTCTTGCGGCCTGCCAGTGGATTACCCTGACAGGCCGCATGCAGCCCATGGGCCGCAGGTTGCCCACCACTAGCTTAGATGGACTCTGATTTTTTTTTAAATCACTGATCACAGTAATCTGGTTTTGCTGTTGCCATCCAATACACATAATTGCTTTGATTTTCCTGAGCAATTTTGTATGACTATCATACATTTTGGGGATTTAACTTGTTTTGTAATAGACTATTTAGTGACCATTAAATATCCAGAGACTGCAAAATTAGGCTTTGTTTTCTGCATTGGCAAATGACCCATTCAGTTAAAAATAAAGAATTTTATTTAATCTTAAAGAAAGTACAAGCTCCAATACGTACATGGTTGCCTAAACATTTGAAAGAGCAGCTTGGAAAGACATAGGCTTTGTCACTTGCATTATGTGCCTCTAAATATGCACTTTAATCAACACATCTTCTTGAAAGGACTATATATTCCTTACTAATTGACTTTTGTCACACGCAGTATTTTATTAGATTCTAGAGACACTTAAAGCTGAAACAGGTCTACCAGTTGCACTTTTAGGTTCTGCACCAATTTTTCAACTTTTAACTTGGTATATCAATCAGCATATGGCATAAGGTTTTAAAATAGATTTAATGTTTGCCTCTTGTACTTTCCATAAAAACTTTTTATTTTGTTGCATTTAGGCTTATTTTACCATACTCTATAATGAGACATTATACTCTTTAATATTCTTAGTGTTCATTTGAAATATGTTCCACAGGGAGCTTTTTTAATTGTATCTTATTAAGTGTCTGGTGCATTACATAGCTGGGCAAAATATTCATAGTAAAATTTATTTTTATTGAGTTCTTTTAGAGTTCATGAAACATTTGGAAAATTGGGGCAGCTTTATAAAATTTCCAAAGAAATTTCATGAAAAAGATTGTTGACTATTCTGATGCCTAACACTATTCTGTGGCACAATTCTGCATTTTACACTTTTCTTTTTTTCCCCTCAAATTTTGAGCTGAGTTGGTTGGTTATAATGGATCACATCAGCCGGGTGATATTGGTCTGGTTCCCTGATTGAGTGAGCTAAACACTGGAGTGTGAATCTGATATTAGGTCTCCAGAGGTCAAAATGCCAGTGTAGGTTAAATCTGAGGAGGCATCATGTTACAGAGCACAAACAGTGAAAGACAGACCATCCTACTGTAAGTACAAATGTGGAAGTCTCTATTCCTGAAAGATGTCAAGAACTCTGAGCAAAATTCAGTGGGAGAAAAACGTAAACATAATGTAAATGATAACTGGGTGTTGTTTAGGATTCTTTATTGTAATTTATTTATGATTTATTAGATGCCAAATACAGTGACAGTTCCTAAGTCACCAAAGCAATTCTTCATAAACAATCATCCTGGTTAACAAGGGATGTGCAAGTAGCTATTACATAATAAAATAAATAAATAACTATCTATAACAAATGGAAAAATGGGAGATTGACAGCAATGAGTACAAACTAGCAGCTAGTTAAAAAGCTATAGCCAGTAAGATTAATGACAAGAAGAAGAAGATCTTGAAATATAATAAGGAACAAATGAAATCTTAACAATGGGATAGGTCCAATACTAGATAAAGATGGTACAATTGACAATCATGATGTAGAAAAGGCAGAAGTATTCAATAAATATTTCTGTTCTGTATTTGGAAAGTAGCAGGATCATTTTCCATGTGTTGCAAAGATAGTAAAATACTTTCTATTCCATCAGCAACTAGATAGGATGTTAAACAGCAACTATTAAACATTTTAAAATGAGCAGGAATGGATAACTTGCACCTAAAAGTATTAAAATAATTGGCAGAGGAGCTCTCTGAATCATTAGTGTTAATTTTTAACAAATCTTGGAACACTTAGAAAGTTCCTGAGCATTGAAATGACGCTAATGTGCAATATTTAAAAAGTAAATGGGATTAGCACAGTAACTACAGGCCCATTAGACTTGACTCTGACACCAGGCAAAATCATGGAAAGATTGATATAGTTACTCTATCAGTAAGGAATTAAACAATGGAGGCATAACTAATGTCACAACACTATTTTATGGAAAATAAGTCTTAGAATCAAAGAATATTAGGGTTGGAAAAGACCTTAGGAGGTCATTTAGTCCAATCCCCTGCTCAAAGCAGGACCAACACCAACTAAATCATCCCATCCAAGGCTTTGTCAACCCAGTCCTTAAAAACCTCCAACAATGGAGATTCCACCACCTTCCTAGGTAACCCATTCCAGTGCTCCACCACACTCCTAGTGAAATATAATGTTTCCTAATATCCAACCTAGACCTCCCCTGCTGCAACTTGAGACCATTGCTTCTTATTCTGTTATCTGCCACCACTGAGAACAGCCTGGCTCCATCCTCTTCGAAACCCCTCTTCAGGTAGTTGAAAGCTGCTATCAAATCCCCCCTCACTCTTCTCTTCTGCAGACTAAATAACCCCAATTCCCTCAGCATTTCCTCGTAAGCCATGTGCCCCAGCCCCCTAAACATTTTTGTTGCCCTCCGCTGGACTCCCTCCAATTTGCCAACATCCCTTCTGCAGTGGGGGAATAAAACTGGATGGAATACTACAGGTGTGGCCTCACCAGTGCCGAATAGAGGGGAAGAATCACTTCCCTCGATATGCTGGCAATGCTCCTACTAATACAGCCCAATATGCCGTTGGCCTTCTTGGCAATGAGGACACACTGCTGACTCATATTCAGCTTCTTGTCCACTGTAATCCCGAGGTCCCTTTCTGCAGAACTGCCGATTAAGAACATAAGAACATAAGAATGGCCACGTTGGGTCAGACCAAAGGTCCAACCGGCCCAGTATCCTGTCTACCGACAGTGGCCAATGCCAGGTGCCCCAGAGGGAGTGAACCTAACCGGTAATGATCAAGTGATCTCTCTCCTACCATCCATCTCCACCCTCTGAAAAACAGAAGCTAGGGACACCATTTCTCACCTATCCTGGCTAGTAGCCATTAATGGACTTAACCTCCATGAATTTATCCAGTTCTTAGCCAGTAGGTCTCCAACCTGTTGTGGTGCATGGGATTCTTCCTTCCTAAGTGCAGGACTCTGTACTTGTTCTTGTTTATTTCTTTTGGCCCAATCCTCCAATTTGTCTAGGTCACTCTGAACCCCATCCCTACCCTTCAGTGTATCGACCTCTCCCCCCAGTTTAGTGTCATCTGCAAACTTGCTGAGGGTGCAATTAATCCCCTCATCCAGATCATTGATAAAGATGTTGAACCAAACCAGCCCCAGGACTGACCCTTGAAGCACTCCGCTTGATACTGGCTGCCAACTATATATCGAGCCATTGATCACTACCCACTGAGCCCGACGATCTAGCCAGCTTTCTATCCACCATATAGTCCATTCATCCAGCCCATACTTCTTTAACTTGCTGGCAAGAATACTGTAGGAGACCATATCAAAAGCTTTGCTAAAGTCAAGATATATCACATCCAGATCCACTGAGCCAGTTATCTCCTCATAGAAGGCAATCAGGTTGGCCAGAAATGACTTGCCCTTGGTGAATCCATATTGACTGTTCCTGGTCACCTTCCTCTCCTCCAAGTGTTTCAAAATGGATTCCTTGAGGACCTGCTCCATGATTTTGCCGAGGACTGAAGTGAAGCTGACCAGTCTATAGTTCCCTGGGTTCTCTTTCTTCCCTTTTTAAAATATGGGTAATATATTTGCCTTTCTCCAATTGTCCGGGACCTCCCCCGATCGCCATGAGTTTTGAAAGATAATGGCCAGTGGCTCTGCAATCACATCAGCCAACTCCTGCAGCACCCTTGAATGCATTAGATCTGGACCCATGGACTTGTGCACGTCCAGCTTTTCTAAATAGTCTTTAATCTGTTCTTTCACCACTGAGGGTTGCTCACCTCCTCCCCATACTGTGTTGCCCAGTGCAGCAGTCTGGGAGCTGACCTTGTCTGTGAAGACGAGGCAAAAAAAGCAGTGAGTACTTCAGCTTTTTCCATATCATCTGTCACTAGGTTGCCTCGCCCATTCAGTAAGGGTCCCACACTTTCCCTGATCTTCTTCTTGTGCTAACATACCTGTGGAAACCCTTCTTATTACCTTCACATCCCTTGCTAGCTGCAACTCCAATTGTGCCTTGGCCTTCTTGATTACACCTTTGCATGCTTGAGCAATATTTTTATACTCCTTCCTAGTCATCTGTCCAAATTTCCACTTCTTGTAAGCTTCCATTTTGAGTTTAAGCTCATTGAAGATTTCACTGTTAAGCCAAGCTGGTCGCCTGCTTGTCATCTTGTCAAACAAGCTTGATATTTTCTTTGATGAGACTAATAGTTTGGTTGATAAAGGTAACTATGTTGATACAATATATTTAACCTCCTCTCAAACATTTGCTTCAGTCCCATGTGACATTTTGACAAAAAATAGCACTAAACAAATCAATGCATCCCATATTAAATTAGTTAAAACTGGTTATCTGATCAATCTAATAATAATTTTACATGGGAAAAATCACCATCCTGTGAAGGTGTTTCTAGTTGGGTCCCACAGAGATCTAATGCCGTTCAGTATCTTTATCAGTGATCTGGAAGTAAACATAAAATCATTGCTGTAAAATTGCAGATGATACTATAATTGGTGGAGTGTTAAATAATGATCAGAACAGGTCAATTACACAAACTGATCTAGATTGCCTGTTAAGGTGGAGTGATTTGAAAAACATGTGTTTAATACAGCCAAATGCAAGCTCATACATCTAAGGACAAAGATTTTAGGTCAGGCTTACAGGATGGGGACAGGGTCCTGGAATGGGTGACACTGAAAAGGCAATTAGGGGCAAGGTAGATAACCAAGTTAATGGGAGCTATCAGCAAGATGCTGTAGCTAAGATGGTCAATGCAAACCTTGGAGGCACAATCAGAGCAATATGGAGCAGGAACAGACAGGTAGTATCACTTCTATATACCGCATTAATAGAACCATTACTGGAATACAGCATAAAGTTCTGGTGAACATAAATCAAAAAGAATGTTGACAAACTGAAAGGGTTCAGAAAAGAGCTACAAGAATGATTCAAGGACTCGAAAACATGCCTTATAATGAAAGACTTAAAAAGATCAGTCTATTTAGCTTATTGAAGAAAAGGTTGAGTTGATCATGATCTAAAAGTACCTATATGTGGAAGAGATTTCTGAGAATAGACGCTCTTTAATCTAGCAGACAAAGACACAATGAGATCCAGTGGTTGGAAGCTGAAGCTAGAGAAATACAGACTGGAGTGGAGATAAAATGTGCTTTTTTAAACAGTGAGCGTAATTAACTATTGGACAACTTTCACAGGCATGTGGTTGATTCTCCAGCACGCGCAGTATTTAAATCAAGACTGGATGTCTTTCTAAAAAAAAGATATCTCTATTTCAAAAAAGAAGTTACATGTTTGATTCAGAAATTATTGGGTGAGCTTCTATGCTCTGTGTTATGCAGGAGGTCAGACTAACTGATCATAATGGTCCTTTCTGGCCTTAAAATCTATGAATCTATGAAAGCTGCTGGGAATTAAGAGAAATATAACAAAATATTAAAGGACAGGAGGAACAGTGTCATTGTATGAAAACATATTTTAAAACACTACATAATATCTGTATAGTTAGAACATAAGACCATACGAATGGCCATATTGGGCCAGACCAAAGGTCCATTTAGCCCAGTATCCTGTCTTCCGACAGCGGCCAATGCCAGGTACCCCAGAGGGAATGAACAGAACAGGCAATCATCAAGTGATCCATCCCCTGTCGCCCATTCCCAGCTTCTTGCAGAAGCTTACTTACTTTCTCCACACCAGTCATAATTTTATAGACCTCTATCATATTCCCCCTTAGTCATCTCTTTTCTAAGCTGAAAAGTTCCAGTTTTATTAATCTGTCCTCATATCGAAGTCATTCCATACCCCTAATCATTTTTGTTGCCCTTGTCTGAACCTTTTACAATTCCAATATATCTTTTTCGATATGGGGCGCCCTGATCTGCACACAGTATTCAAGATGTGAGCGTACCATGGATTTATATAGAGGCAGAATGATATTTTCTGTCTTATTATCTATCCCTTTCTTAATGATTCCCAACATTCTGTTTGCTTTTTTGACTGCTGCTGCACACTGAGTGGATGTTTTCAAAGAACTATCCACAATGACTCCGAACAAAATAACAACAAAAAAGAGTAGGAAAAGCTATAGAAAAAGTGTACAAATGCTATACTGAAAAAGCTCAGTGTCTCAGTTTTTATTTATTATCCAAACTCACCTTCAGGTGTAACCATCTTTTCATTTTACTCATAAGGATTTGTTAACCTTGGATCCTTTATCCCTGTTTTCTAAGTATTTTTCTTGACTTTTATGCCATATATCTATTAAGATATGAACTGGGTTTTCAAAATATAATGGCTGGGATTTTCAAGAGCTTTCATTGTTGGATTAACTCTGCACCCATGAAAGTCAACAGTAAGACTCCTATTGAGTAGGTGCAGAGTTAGGCCAATACTGAGTGTTTTTGAAAATACCACTATTTCTCAGCTGTCCTTCAGCGTATGTGCATTTCAAAACAAAAATACTAAATACTGCACTACGAGTAGCAACTGGAAAAAACAGTTCTTAAATACACATTAAAATGGAAGGAAAGAGCATAATGAGATGGTTCTTTTCCTTGTCAGATCATTCTTTAAGATGGTCTCTGGGTAAAAATATCATTGCTATTTTTTTAGTTTTAGGATGCAATATAAACCTTTTGTTCAACCGCAGCCCACATACTGATGCAGCAATTTAGTTTTATATTATTGCAAAAGAAGCAATCTCTCTTTAAACAGACAAAGACGGTTTTATTTCCCATTAAAACCGCATTGGCAGCATCATATCTCACAATATGAGATTCATTGGCCATATACAGTAATACCGTACACTTTAGTGAAGTGGAAAATATTCAACTTTTTTCCTTTTCTATAAAATGGACTACACTAACTGAAGGATTTATGGGCAAAAAAGAAATTCTCTGAGCATGATTATTTTCTAGTTTTAAACAGATAGTAAAATCCATTACTCTGCTCACAATGTTCCAAGATATTGTCTGAAGACAACGAAAGAAAGCTATTTTGTGCTGGAATTTATCACATTAATCTGAAAATATGTGGAATGTTTAGCTAGTGGTTTAAATACTACAGACATGTTCTTAATGAGTGTGACTGTCTTCTTAAAGATATAGTACAATAGCCTTGAAACAAATATTTAATGTGCATTAGAGCACTCTTTCAGTAAATTAGCTGTTACCACTCAAGAAAGAGATCTTGGAGTCACTGTGGATAGTTCTTTGAGAACATCTGCTCAATGTGCAGCAGCAGTCAAAAAAGCGAACAGACTGTTAGGAACCATTCGTAAAGGGATAGATAAGAAGACAGAAAATATCATAATGCCACTATATAAATCCATGATATGCCCACACCTTAAATACTGTGTGCAGTTCCGGTCATCCCATCTCAAAAAAGATATATTAGAATTAGAAAATGTACAGAGAAGGGCAACAAAGTGATCAGGGGTATGGAAGAGCTTCCATAGCAGGAAATAATAAAAAGACAGACTTTTCAGATCGGAAAAGAGATCACTAAGGGGGGATGGAGGGGGGGATATAATAGAGGTCTATAAAATCATGTGGAGAAAGTGAATAGGAAGGTGTTATTCACAGAAGCTCTCAGTCTTCCAACACAGGCAAACAAGGAAATTGAGAGTGTGTTGATACCTGTTATCAAGGTTCCTCTCCCACTCTGAACTCTAGGGTACAGATGTGGGGACGTGCATGAAAAACCTCCTAAGTTTATCTTTACCAGCTTAGGTCAAAAACTTCTCCAAGGTACAAAATATTCCACCCATTGTCCTTGGACTGGCCGCTACCACCACCAAACTAATACTGGCTACTGGGGAAGAGCTGTTTGGACGCGTCCTTCCCCCCAAAATACTTCCCAAAACCTTGCACCCCACTTCCTGGACAAGGTTTGGTAAAAAGCCTCACCAATTTGTCTAGGTGACTACAGACCAAGACCCTTGGATCTTAAGAACAATGGACAATCCTCCCAACACTTGCACCCCCCCTTTCCTGGGAAATGTTGGATAAAAAGCCTCACCAATTTGCATAGGTGACCACAGACCCAAACCCTTGGATCTGAGAACAATGAAAAAGCATTCAGTTTCTTACAAGAAGACTTTTAATAAAAATAGAAGTAAATAGAAATGAAGAAATCCCCCCTGTAAAATCAGGATGGTAGATATCTTACAGGGTAATTAGATTCAAAAACATAGAGAATCCCTCTAGGCAAAACCTTAAGTTACAAAAAAGATACACAGACAGAAATAGTTATTCTATTCAGCACAATTCTTTTCTCAGCCATTTAAAGAAATCATAATCTAACACATACCTAGCTAGATTACTTACTAAAAGTTCTAAGACTCCATTTCTGGTCTATCCCCGACAAAGACCAGCATATAGACAGACACAGACCCTTTGTTTCTCTCCCTCCTCCCAGCTTTTGAAAGTATCTTGTCTCCTCATTGGTCATTTTGGTCAGGTGCCAGCGAGGTTACCTTTAGCTTCTTAACCCTTTACAGGTGAGAGGAGCTTTCCCCTGGCCAGGAGGGATTTCAAAGGGGTTTACCCTTCCCTTTATATTTATGACACCTGTTGCCAGGCTAATGTGTACAGCCCTACCAAATTCATGGTCCATTCTGGTCAATTTCTTGGCCAGAGGATTTTAAAATTGATCAATTTCATGATTTCAGATGTTTACCTCTGAAATTTCATTGTGTTGTAAACATGGGGATCCCAACCCAAAATAGGATTGATGGTGGAAGGGTTTGCAAAGTTGTTGTGCGGGGGTGGGGGTGGGGGTCCCAAGATTGCCACCCTTACTTCTGTGCTGCCTTCAGAGCTGGGCTCTGAAGGCAGCAGCCTCTGAGCTTCCTGCAGTTACAGGAGGTTTCTGGAGGTGAATAAGATCTCCTCTATGCTGCTGGGAGCACCCAAACCGGGGGCTCCTAGTTACTAGTCCAGACCAGTGGCAGATTAAGGCAGGAGCCCCAGCAAATTTACCTTCCCTCCCCCGCAAAAAATGGATGCCCCAGCCCTGGAAGAAGCCCCAGGGGTGAAAGCCCTAACCTGGTCTCCCAAAGCCCCACCAGAAGCTGTGCAGGAAGAAGCCCCAAGCCTGGGTGTATTAAGCCTGTCTGCAGCCACAGAAGCTGAAGCCCTGAACCTCAATCTCTGGCTGCAGCTGTGGAGTAGAAGCCCTGAGCCCAGGCTGAGGGTTTCGGGCAGAAGCTCGAAGGGTGGAGCTGAGGGGGGTGGAAGCCCTGAGCTCAGCACCCAGAGCTACGGCAGGAGCCACAGCGGCCTGCACCACTTCCTGCTCCCATTGGCCCGCACCGGTGAACCGCGGCCAGTGGGAGCTGCGATCAGCCGAACCTGCGGACGCGGCAGGTAAACAAACCAGCCCAACCCGCTAGGGGCTTTCCCTGAACAAGCAGCGGAACAAGTCTGGGAATCACTACTTTAGGGTGTGATGAACTACAATCTATACTGCTTGGCACAGCCATTCCAGTGAGGAAAAAATGTTAGTCCGCAGCCACTCTGGAGTAGCAATAGCCGCTCTCTGTTTCTGGAAGGCCTAATCCTGAGAAAAGATGAGCAGATCAAATGCCAGCATCTTTGTACAAGGAATCTTCAAACATTAGGGCTGGGTGTGTTCCTAATAGTATTCTTGGCTCTTCTGGGCCCTTTTTTTTTGGACACACTTTAAAGGGGAACTTCAACAAAAACACCATTACTCATTCTGTGCAACCCAAGTATAACTATTTAATACTTTAGAAAAGAATATTTGGAAATCACTTTATAAAATCTAAATGAAATTAATCTATTACTTAGGAATGGATCACAGGGGACTTCTCTCTGGAGCCAGAACATTGTACGAACTGGTTATTAAGTCTTATTTCTACATTAAGGCAAGTCTATGACTACAATTAATTAGAGTATATAATCTTAGCTCAATCTTAGAATATTTCCAAAGAGATCTTTTAAGAATGAGCAAAGCCTGAAAGGACTGACTTTAAAACTGTGTCCCTTTTCAGCACAATAATATTAAAATAGGAACCTGGAAAACACAAGAAATGTAATTTTACCATTGCAATTTCATGTGTAACACAATACACCCAGAAAAAAGGATGTTTAAATGTAAAAAAAAACTGAACTGCTTTTGCTCAGAACAGCAGTTTATATCATAAGCAGCACTTCATATCAAGTATAAACTGCAAAATGTATTTTAAAAGTACATAAAAAAACTACACTAAAAGAATACTGAGGTTGCAAAGTCAGGCACCTTTAGGTTATAAAATACTAGAATTAAGGTTGCTTGTGCAGCTGCATTATGATACAACTTTTAATTACACAGTATTTTTTTCCAGAGGATCAACAGTGCCACTCAATGAGTAGCTGTTCAATATTTATTTTTTTCCTCATCATTCAATGTGTGGCCCCACGCATTATTTTCAACACATTATCCAAACGCTGCACTGCACCCAGAATTATTAATTTCCTGGTAGACTTTTTAATGGTGCTTTCATTATAGTATCTTAGTTCTTTACAGAAGTTAATGAATTTATCTTCATAACACCCCTGTGAGTAGTATTATGTCCATTTTACACATAAAGAACTGAGACACAGAGATTAAAGCCAAAATTGTCATAAGTGTCAAATAATTCTGGGTGCCCAATTTGAGGTGCCTAGTTCCTGATTTTTGGAGTACTTAGTATTTTATAGCACTTTATATGTTCAGAGCAGATCTCCCATTGACCTTGGTTGCAGTTACCAGCAGTCAGCCCCTCTGCAAAGTGTTTCAAGTTCGGTACTCAGAAAATAAGGAGCATACTGTGGCTACCTGTGAAAATTTTCGTTTGCATGACTTGCCACCATCACATAGGAACTCTGCGCTGAGGCAGGGATAGAATCCAGTTCTCCAGGGAAGTATTCTACTGCCTTAACCAAAATAGGCAGACTTTTAAAATAAAATTAAATAAATTTTAAAAAATAAACACTACTAAACACCTCTTTCTCCTCTACACAAAGCAGAGAGAAAGAACTCATAGCTCTGTACTCACTGCTGAGATAGTCATAAAAGAACTTAGGTGGAGTTGGGTCCACAGCTCATTAAGTAACTCATATCAAACATTCAGATCTGCTAGGATCATGCATAAAGCTACAAAAGTCATTACTTCACAATGGGTTGTGAAATGGCACCATAGGGGTACGCACAGCCTGAGGGAGGAGTGACTCTGTGTTGCCAATACTGGAAAGAGAAATTTCTATTTACAGTCTCACTTCTGTTACTACGCATTTCAGATTGTATTCAGTAGAGAACTGATCATTACTATGGCATTCTAATATTATCTACAATTGCTGCTACGAAGGTGGTTAACACTGAAGTCAGATCCACGTTTTTTTAAAATTGTCATGTATTCTTCTAAAGAAAAATTCCCCACCCAAAGGAAAAAATGGGAATTTTCCCTTCTGTTCTCCTGCAGTTAAAGTAAACAATAGTCGGTATTGATGTCTTATAATAAAATACTAGTATTCAGTACATACTGATGCTAAATCATTTGACAGTCAAATTAATTATAATATTAATAATATTAAAATGACCAATCCCAAAAAATCAATTGTAGCTGAAGAACTAGCAACAATTACAGTTAAAGTTGCACAAAAGCAATTCCATTGCAATCCCTTGATTTCAGTCACCATTTGCTTTCTGAAAATGCCAAATATTGGACTTAAATTTTCTAGATATGGTTCCTGCCTGAAGTGAGTATTTCTGGAAAATGAGAGCAAAAAAAGGTTCAGCCATTTTCCAACTTTTATTGAACAGTACTCGCATTGACACAGATGGGAGCAATGAGTTTAAATTTAGCAGGCAAATAGTTCTCTTAAAAATTACAAGAAACTTAACCACATATTAACATATTTGATTAAAAAAACATGCTAACTAGGAGCCTGACTAGCCAGACAAGCAGCTGAAGTTCCTTCACTTGTAACTGTAGAGAAGAAGAAATAGAGGTGGTCAAGCCCCTCTTCCCTTATGTAACTTGCGGTGCTGAACATTTAGCGCCACAAGATGGCTCTTGTACAATCCTCAATGGAAAATGTTTTAACAGAAGTTGGCAAAGGTAGGGCCCTTCTCAATGGCAGGAATATCTCCACACCTCCTTAAAGGTTTCTTTAATGTGGCCAAGTAATAGGCCTTTCAAACCACACATTACATATGCACAAGAGTTGAATAACATCATTATTTTTAATAATTACAGCTGAACATTCAGAAGGACTATGCCACTGGAACGCAAGTGACTAGTTTAGCCCCAAAATGCAATACTAAGGAATGAATTAGCTTTATATTGTGAAATATCAGGCTCCTGAGGCAAAAACTTTTCTATTACATTGAAAACCTGCACATAAAATATTCAGTGGCATATGTACAATGAGACAGGGCTCTGTAGAAATCCTTGTCTCATTCAGCAAGGTACACAAGCTGAGGAAAGTGTATTCTCTTGCTCAGAACACAATAAAGCAGGAAAGACACAGGATATAGACGTGTTTAGAGTCTACTATTCAAACTAACCTAAGTGGGGTTTATGAAGAGACGAATGGTTTATAGATTTGTACTTGTTTATTATTATTATTAATAAAAACGACAGTATAAAAACTGAACTTTTTTTTACCTTTAAATATTCCTCGTTTCCATGCATATACATTCAGAGTGTAAGCGGCTGTGTCATCAGCTTCTACAGCGAGGTTTGGAGTACCAGCCACCATTGGAAGATCTGAAGTAACCTAGGAAGACAGATTGCACACACACAAAAATCAAATACATCCTTTCAAACAGCTTTGAAAAGTAACATGAGGTACAAACAATACTGTAAGTAATAATAATTATAATAATATCTGTTCTTATATAGCACTTTTAATTATTAGATCTCAAAGTGCTTTACAAAGGAGGTATAAATCCTAGTCCTTCCACACAGTCTTTGGTTGACTGTAAAGTGGAAGGAATATGCACAATACAAGAACTAGCATCACATACAGAAAGCATCAGGTATAAATTCTGGAGCCACCACTCAAGTTATATAGCATGAAATCATTAAGTCAGTCAATGGGACTACTTAAGTGTAAGGAAGGAATCAGACTTTCAGTCAAAACAAAAATAGGTGTAAATAACATCAAATACTAAATTTACTAAGGAATATTTAAAATAGTGTTTGTTAATATTCATTCTGGAAACTTATGCATTATGTAAAAAATAACCAGTAGTATGTTTTTGATGTTATATGTCTATAACTTAGGTGGAAAGGCAATTAATTGAATAAGAACTGAAATAGCAAAAGATTACTTTAGATAGATATTAACTTTGCAGACCATAATTATTTTTACAAAAGTACCAGTTCACAGAGACCATACTGCAGTCTGCTCACAGCCAAGAGTCACTGAAAAATTAAGTCTAGTGTTCATAGTGGATTTGGAAATACAAACTTTTATTTGAATTTTCCAAAACTCCTTGATCTTCCCTCTAACTTTTCTAAAATCTGCCCCTTGCTTTCCATGGCATGTTTGCTGGAAGCCAGATTGCCAATGTAATCATAGGCACCGAGACACCTTGGTGGTTAGAATGTTAGAAATACCTAGATATGGTAGACAGACTGCATAAAGTGTGGTGCCACATGCCATGGTTTCTCTTACCTTAACTTTTGTAAATTTTCTCTCTAGGCTCCCTGACTCTTCCCTCTCCAATCCAATCACCATTTCATAAGTAAGGATCCAATTCTGTCATGGAGGTCACAGACTCCGTGACGCCAACGGACATCCATGACTTTGGCTTCAGCCTGTGGCAGCAGTGGAGCTGAAGTAGCTGTCAGCCCCTGCCCAGGAGCAGCAGCTCCAGGCCAGAGCAGCAGCCAGCGGTCAGCCCTCAGGACTGGAACAGTGGCCCGGGGTCACTGGAGGAGCAGCTGCCACTGCTGGCGCAATGGCCAGGGCCAGGTCAGCTCCCGGGCTGCCGGAGCAGCCCCGGGGGCTGCTGGAGCAGTGACTAGCGCCACCAGACCAGCAGACTGGGGCCAAATCAGCCCCCAGAACCAGAACAATGAGGTGGGCACACCATGTATTTATATGGTGGCATTATGATATTTTCTATCTTCTTATCTATCCATTTCCTAATGGTGCCTAACATTGTTAGCTTTTTTTTGACTGCTGCTGTGCATTGACCGGATGTTTTCACAGAACTATCCACAATGACTTCAAGATCTCTTTCTTGAGTGGTAACTGCTAATTTAGACCTCATCACTTATATGTATATTTGGTATTATGTTTTCCAATGTACTCTACCTTAGGTTGATCAACATTGAATTTCAGCTGCCATTTTGTTGCAGTCTCCCAGCTTTGTGTGATATTTTGTAACTCCTCACAGTCAGCTTTGGACTTAACTATCTTGAGTGATTTTGTACCATCTGCAAATTTTGACACTATTAACTCCTTTTTCCAGATTATTTATTGCATATATTTAACAGCACCGGTACCAGTACAGGTCCTTGGGGGACCCCGCTATTTACCTCTCTGCACCATAAAAACTGACCATTTATTTCTGCCCCTTGTTTCCTATCTTTTAACCAGTTACTGATCCACGGGAGGACCTTCCCTCTTATCCCATGACTGCCTACTTTGCTTAAAGCCTTTGGCGAGGGACCTTGTCAAAGGCTTTCTGAAAGCCCAAATGCACTATATCAACTGAATAGTCCTTGTCCATCTGTCTGTTGACCAGTGGTGCAAGTAGATTTTAACTCTTACTGGTATGGTACCAACCCCTCGACCCCACCCCCGCTCACAAAAAATGTTCGCTCTGCGACTAGAACCCTGTGCAGATACAAATTTATACCCACGGATGCGGATATCCATGGATAGAAATTGGTATCCGCTCTCACGGGAACCTCAGCGGCAAAAGGAGCAGAACGTAGGGTACCACTCCCATGGGCCAATGCCCTGCCCCGGCAGCTCCTCTGGCGCAGCTGTACTGCCTCCAGCCCCACCCCCAGCCCTTCCACGCAGCTGCGTCTCCTGTCTGGGTTCTGTATAGCCCCGCTGGAGGACAGCAGTAGGGTGGAGCTGGGGGCAGTACAGTCATGGTGGAAGAGCTGCCGGTGCGGGGCACTGGCCCCTAGAAGTGGCGGCCCCACATTCTGCTCCTTTCGCCACTGCGGTTCCCGGGGGAACCCTCCGGTTCAGCGCACAGGGCCAGTTCTAGGTTTTTTGCCACCCCAAGCGGAATGCCACCGAAGCAAAAAAAGGGCCAGAGTGCCACTGAAGCAAAAAAGGAGGGGGGGGTGCGGAATGCCGCCCCTTGAAAAGTGCCTCCCCAAGCATGTGCTTGGTTTGCTGGTGCCTAGAGCCGGCCCTGTCAGCAGATACCGATATATGGTATGGCATACCTGCCCATACAGTCTTACTTGCACCACTGCTGTTGACCCACTCAAAGAATACTAATTGATTTGCAAATTGATTTCTTAATTATTTGCTCCATTATCTTTCTGGGTACTGAAGTTAAGCTGTCTGGTCTGTAATTCTCTGGGTTGTCCTTATTTAACCTTTTATAGATGGGCACTATATTTGCCCTTTTCTAGACCTCTGGAATCTCTCCCATCTTCCATGACTTTTCAAAGATAATCGCTAATGAATCAAATATCTCCTCAGTCAGCTTCTTGAGTATTGTAGGATGTATTTCATCAGGCTCTGGTAACTTGAAGGCATCTAACTTGTCTATGTAATTTTTAACTTGTTCTTTCCCTATTTTAGCATCTGATCCAACCTCATTTTCACTGGCATTCACTATGTTAGACGTCCAATCATTACTAACCTTTTCAGTGAAAACTGAAACAACAATTATGTCAGAATCTGAGGTTCCACGTTAAAAAAACAAAATTTTTTTGCCCTCAAAGCTGAAGATAAAAAGCTTGACAATGTGAACTCAAAGGCAAATAAAAAAGATCTCCAATTTATTATTTTAACATGTTATGATTTTAAGCCAATCTCATTATTTTTTGGAGGCCTGACTCATAATTCTGAATGCTTCGATACTGTAGCACCTCATTCTCGACTTTAAAAATATCAAAAAATATTAAGACTTATAAGAGGAATATAAGTAGCTCACATTGGGTCAAATCATGGCTGCATTTAAATCAATGGGAGTTTTGATGTTGACTTCAATGGAGCCACGATTTTTACCCTTGAGCTTCAATTATTTTTACCCCTCATCCTTTCCTCTATCTGTTTTTTTATGTTTGTTTGATGTAGACTAAGATTTTGAAGGGGGCGGCAGAGCCTATTTTAAAATCTCTGTAAAAGGTCCTGCAGAATTATGACACTGTATAAATACTTAATACATTAAATAGTAAAATGATAATATAATTGAGTTTTGAGCTAAATCATTATTCCAGTCAGAAAGGCTCGACGGTACTTTTTCCAGCTCTGTTAATTATTTCAGTGCTGACTGTACCCAGCTTGTCAAGCACTCAGGTGGAAGACTTTCCAAATTCAGCAAAGATTATTGTTTCAATAGTAAAAGCATTAGCTGCTTGGATCCATTTTTTCTTCCCAATTGTTAGCATCTTCTTTCTAGTCAATAAGCTTTATTTATATTTTCTGAAGAAAACAACAAGCCTAGGGTTATCTTGCTTTTGGCACTAGAGCCATTGATTGGTCTTACCATTATTCTTCTGTATATCATTTGTGTTAATATAATCCTGGTCAGATCACTGTAAGAATGTGATACTATTGACAATAAGGACAGATAGAAAAGCAAGCGACATAATTCAGGTGATCAGTAGTTATTAAAATTTGAAAAGCCACTGAGAATAAAAGTTTGAAAGCCATGAAAATATGAATTATGTGTTTTTCCTCTGAGATGTTTTACCTTTTTACTCTATCAACATACACATTATTTAAATAATGTTTAGGTTGTGCGACAAAGTGACAAATGCAAAGAAACTGAAGGCTAACTTTTCCTCTTGTATTGTGCAAATATTGAATTGGACATTGCAAACATTATTTATGTATTCAGCGTACCTGGCGCTGTCCCACTGAAGCCATAGGACAAGCAGATATTCAGCACCTTGAAAAGTAAGGCTACTTTATTTAGATTTCTAAACAATGGATTTAGGAGCCTAACTTTAGACACCAGATTTTGAAAACTGAGGCTTATACATTTAAATATTTTTTTTGTTAAGGAACTATGTATGATTTCCAATACTCTATTATTGATTATTTTCAATAATATACTTCAATAGACACAATTCCTTCCCAAGTCCCACAGGGCACAAGGCAAGTATGCACACTGCACTATCATTTAGGATGGTGCAGCCTGCTCCTCTGGCATTCTTGGCCAATGAAGAGGGGTTTATGGGTAGCCCTACATTCTTTTCCTGCCCCATTACTTTCAGAGTAACTTTTACTCCCAAGGGGCACTAGAACTGTGCAACCCTTGTGCAGGACTGTCAGGGTTCCCTCCCCACTCTAAACTTTAGGGTACAGATGTGGGGACCCACATGAAAGACCCCCTAAGCTTATTTCTAACAGCTTAGGTTAAAACTTCCCCAAGGCACAAATTCTCCCTTGTACCTTGGATTAGATAAATGCTGCCACCATCAAGTGATTTAACAAATAATCAGGGAAAGGACCACTTGGAGTCCTATTCCCCCAAAATATCCCCCCAAGCCCTACACCCACCTTTCCTGGGGAAGCTTGAGAATAAACAAGATGAGCACAGACAAGCCTTGATTTTTTTAGGACACTAAAAAACCAATCAGATTCTTAAAAAAAACAGGTTTCAGAGTAGCAACCGTGTTAGTCTGTATTCGCAAAAAGAAAAGGAGTACGAGTGGCACCTTAGAGACTAACCAATTTATTTGAGCATAAGCTTTCATGAGCTACAGTTCACTTCATCGGATGCATTCTTTTAGAGATTAACCAATTTATTTGAGCATAAGCTTTCGTGAGCCACTAGTACTCCTTTTTTTAAAAAAAAAAAAAACAGAACTTTATTAGAAAGAAAAATGGTAAAAGAAGCACCTCTGTGAAATTAGAATGGGAGATAATCTCAGAGGGCAATTAGGTTCAAAACACAGAGAATTTCCCTGTAGGCAAAACCTTAAAGTTACAAAAAGAAAAACCAGGAATATACCTTCCTCTCAGCACAGAGAAAATCACAAGCCAAAAGAAAAAATAATCTAACACATTTCCTTGCTACATACTTACTAAGGAGTTGGAGTGCTTGCTTTCTTGTTCTGTCTCTGGCAAAAGCCACACAGAACAGACAAAGGCTTTCTCCCCCCACCCCAGATTTGAAAGTACCTTGTCCCCTTATTGGTCCTTTGAGTCAGGTGCCAGCCAAGTTACTTGAGCTTCTTAACTCTTTACAGGTAAGAGGTTTTTGTGCCTCTGGCCAGGAGGGATTTTATAGTACTGTATACAGACAGGTGGTTACCCTTCCTTTTATTTTTATGACAAGGACAATTAGCATCCTCTCCTTACACAAGGAAAAAGGAACCACTTTGGTTCCTTCCCACTGTTACCTGTGCTAGGTCCATGGACAACATGGCTCTTGATGATTTAGAAATTTAGGCAGGGGTTTGTTTCTTTATAAATATGTAGATAGTAATATACAATAAAATGTGCATATATATATAAAATACATGTGTATATACATACATATACACTTTTAAAAACACATCAGTTTACCTTTAAAGTCTTCCCTGCTTGAATCTGTGCTTAATTGAATTATCCTTTTTCAGGGACTTGTAGGTCATATCAATTAAGACAGGTTCAATAACTTTCCCCACAATTTATATTAAAATAATTTATCTATAGTTTTCTGATTTTTCTTCTGACTCTCTTAAAATAATTGAAATATATTTTCTCCTGTTCAAAGTTTATGAATTTCTCCTGAATCTAACGAGTCATTTAAAACATCAGTGAAAAGCTCATTCATTTTCATTAAAATTTACAGAAGTACTGGCACCTGGGCCGTTACTTTCTTTAAGGGCATCTTATAAATAATTGTGCATCTTATGAACAATTCTTATAAACAACTGTGTTATTTGTACATTACATAATGTTGCTCCTTTACTACTGGTAAACTGAGTAATCTTCAACTTGGAGATTACCATGTGATGTCTCTGTAGAAAGGGTGGCAAAATAAGAATCACCCTGAAATTTCATTATCTCTAAATAGAAGCTCTTCACAGGCATTTCGAAGTAGTCATTGGTTTATTTTATCTATTGAATCCTGTAGCTTCCTTATCTTTGTAAATCCCTTTATTGTTATGCAAGATATTCTACAATTTGTCATTTCTATTTATGCTCATCTAATTGTTCTTTATGTTGCATTTTCTGTTTCTTCTGTATGTTCTTACCAGTTGCTTGACTTACAAAACAAAAACAAACCACCACACTCATGTCTCTGATATTCTTCTTTATTCTCCCTCCCTCTACAATGTAATTGTCCCTTTAATGCTCTGGTTTAACCAACTTCCTGCTAACTCAATTATAATCACACTTCTCCTTGGACATACATACATCTAATTTGTTAAATATACTCCTGAAATGTTAAAATCCACATAACATTTCATTTTCAATTTTCTTCTTTGTCTGCCTTTTCTTGATCCTCTTTCCCACATTTTCCCCAAAGGTCTCTTGTTGTCTCTTACTTCTTCTAGATGTGAATCAAGTAACTTACAAGGTGACTGTTTTTTTTTTTTTTTTAAGTTCTGCAAGTCAAATAATTTGAGCTTTTTCTATCCATTAAAACAAAACAAAATAGGAAATTAAATACAAAAGAATTGCACAGTTAAAATGGAAAACAAACTGTAAAACATGCAAAAGTAAAGGTTCTAAAAGGAGTGTAGTAGTTTCTATTCTTGTTTTCTGATTAAAGGTGTAGTTTCATTTAGTACTATTTATGTTGTAAAATACATACTATAAAACCCAATGGATGTGAAGCATGGGCAGGCTCTAAGGGGCCACAAGGACTCCTCGTTGTTTTTGCTGATACAGACTAACATGTCTACCACTCTGATTACTAACTGAATCTTTTTAGATTTCCTTATTGATTTGTGGTTTCAACTGTATAACCTCAAAATTGAATAAATTCTTTTTTTTTTTGTATTTTACATAAATATTGGTTCATCTTCTATATCTTTGCACCAGGTAATAAACCTTCTTCATCTTAGTATCCAAATCTTTTGTACCACAGAGGTAAAAATAAAAAAAACTCTACTGGCTTCATATTCTTGCCAAAATGGACTGTTCATAAACCCATTCAGTGAATCATGTACTCCCTTTCGTTTTTCTCATATCACATGCTCCCTTTTTGCCTTTAGCCTATTGCAACCCTTTTTAATACTACATAGTTACATCAGAGTCCTTCACAAATGTGCCTCCCTGTCTTGAGGGGTAAGGATGGGAATCTGGTTGGACCCGAAGAAAAATGGCCAGCTCCTGGGAGGAGAGATGAACAGGAAAAGCTCACACTCAGACATGCTAGAACTGTGCCCCAATTTGTGCTTCAGAGTGCACAGAGGAGCGTAGCTTGGATAGCTGGAGAGGACCTGATTGGCTCTCACAATACCCCTCAAATTAAAGTCTTTGCTGATGTCTGGGGGCCAATCTTGCCATTACTGATGTCCTGCTCTCCCTCTCTGTATTTGAGGTATATTGACCTGTTTTTTCAGGATGCCAGGGGTCTGACCAATTGCCTGTTTTGGTATTAGGAAGGAATTTTTTCCCATTGAGCCAAATTGGCAGGGATCCAGAGGATTTTTTACATACTGTGCAGCATCGTGTATGCACAATTTAGGTTAAAACTGTGAAAATAGGAATTTTACAGTTAGGAGGCAGTATAGGAATGTTTAATGGCCGGTGTCCAGTATGAATAAAGGCTAAAGGGCCAGCTCCCAGAGATAAATGAGACCTAGGGTGTGGCTGGTAGACTGATTAACTGTAAGGAGAAAGGGAAAACTTAAGTCTTGCAGTCTGAGGTCCACTATGGTACACTCCACACCTCTCAGAGAGGATAAGGGAAGAAGTTCAGAAGTATGCTGAGTCCTAGGGGCCTGGCTGAAGAGGGCTCACCTCGAGTTATTGGTTACATGGTGTAAGTCCTGTATCTTTGCACAGAACCCAATTAAATGCTAGTATGTGAGAGAGGGTGAGCAGATAAAATGGAGTGGCAGCACTAAATTAATACAGTTGTGTCCTACTGCTTAACTCCATTCCTGTGTCTGTCTTTCATTCACCTGAGTATCCAGATAAACCACTTAGTATTTGCCACTGGCTTCAGAGGCCAAATGCCATCTGAAATTGGTATTTCCTCAATCTTCCATCAGCCTCATCTATAACACCCTGTAACAGTGTAGCTGACCCCTTAAATAAAACTGAGCTCAGCTGTCCCATTCCAGTTCAGGTGCACCCCAGTTTGGTGTAATGAGGAAGCTGGGGCTGCCCATGAGATATAAAGGAGAATTCAGAAGCCTGAGAGGGGAGTTCAGAACCCAGAGTCCAGCATCCTGAGAGAGGGCTTAGAGTGAGAGGTTAGGGCCCAGAGTTTAGAAAGGAAGAGAACCCACACACCTGAGAGTAAAGAGAGCTCAGAGGAAGAGCAGAGCTCAGCTGAGAGCTTCAGGGATGGGGTACCCCAGAAGACAGGAGTAGTGAAAATTCCTTGTTTGAACAGTGGGAGCCAGGTCAGACTGGTGAAAGCAGAAGGCAGTCTCTAGGCAAGAGCTGGAACCATTCCTGTGAATGAAACAGGGCAGAGTAACACCCCAGCTAGACGGGCTGAACTGAAGCATGGTGAGAGACACCAGAGCCGTACCTGAGAGCTGAGCAGACACATAGCGAGAGACACCAGTGCCGTACTTGGTGTTGGACTGTTGAGACAAATGTACTGTTTGGATTGTGCTGGGGGGATTCTGGTTTATGGTAGTGAGGCCTTTGATAATAAATTAACCCTGCAAAAAGGGCAATGTATATGCTTGAAAGGCTGTTCTGAGTTTATGTGATGAATCAAAAGGGAAACTGAGGCAAGGGGCCACTTTCAGGGCTGCCCAGAAGCCACACGTTTACATGTCCCAATACAATTATGACTGAACTCACTAATATGCTCATCAACTTCTGCTATATCTCCTACAGATTCAAATACCAGCCATCTATCATCAATGAACCACTCCTGCTCATTTATCGTTGTAAGCACGTCTATCTCTTTCAGCTATTCACTCCTTCAGAGGCCTAATTTCCAAACAATGCTCACAACCAAATTATCTCCTTTATCAGAAACCTTGACAACCATAAACATACTGCAGCCATCACTTACACAATTATTTTTTTTTGCTCTATTCAGTAAATTGTTTGTGCTGCTCAGATGCCCCACTGACTCAGCTACTACAATCATGACACACATTCAGAATAAAGTTTTTAAAGCACTTGATTCATTTAGTATCTTACTCTCTGCTGGACTTTCACAGCTTCAGTTAGCATTTAAAAAAAATTCTTGTTTTCTTGTATCCAAGAGCAATCAGGATGTGAACAGAATTGTAGTGTTAGTCTAGAACAAAATTCAGTTATATAAGATTTTGATAAGAATAATTTCTTGCTATTACTTTGGACAGTAACTTGATGAGAAAGTTAAAATTTGTAACTGTACATGTTAGGTACACCAGCTGGGAATGCTTTGGGCCAGTTGCTTTCATCACTGTCAGGTAGAAACATCAGTTGTCTTGTACCCAAAGTTTCAGCCTAATAATATTTTTTCCCTATATGAGGATTTTTATCCAAAGATGTCTTAAATTATTGATATTGAAGTAGTACCTAGAAGCCATCAAAGGATCAGGGCCTCATTCTGCTAGGCACTCGTATACACACACACACAAGAATGGTCCCTGTGCCCCCAAAGAGTTTACAAAGATGCCAGTGTTTTAGAAAGGTAGATATTATTACACCCATTTTACATATAAGGAAAATAAGGATTGTACACATTAAGATGTTTGTTCAGGCTCACAAAGCAAGCATGTAGCAGAAATGAGTATAAAACCCAAGCGTCCCAACTCCTAGTTCCATCTATTGCTACACCACAAAGCCTCTTTTAGTTTGGTGTCCCATCCTGTCTCTATCAAATTCCTCAGCTGAAGCTTGCATATTGTTCAAAACCAGAAAGGACTGAGTGCAATAAAAACAAACATATCCAAAATACTATTAATATCAGGAAGGGTCATTATAATGGCCTGAAATTTCTGAAATATTTGGTCTATCAATCTGAAATGCTTGGTACCTATGTAGCAACATTTCATACAGGGAGAATAAGTTAGGAAATTACTCAAAAACAATGACTCTGCATCTTGTGGGAAAAAGATGCATCATCTGATACGTCAGTCCAGGGTTGTCTTAACCATTAATGGAAGGAGAACTAAACTGCAGATTTTCAAGTCTCTCTCACATTCCAGGCCATAACCTTGAGAGAGGATAATAGATAGCCTAGTAGGTAAGGCCCTTTTTGAACTATGCAGTCATTTGGGGATTAGAAGCAGAAAATTGTCACTTTCATTTTAGTCACTCTCTGTTAGTCAGTTGACCCACATTTAAATAATACCACATTCACTTTTCCTAGATTCTTTTTATATATGAATTTTATTTTAGGAGATTGTCAAGAGCACCCAGAGCATTTAATAGGTGCTTTTATTTAATTAATTATCAGGGGGTAGCCGTGTTAGTCTGTATCCACAAAAACAACAAGGAGTCTGCTGGTACTTTAAAGACTAACAGATTTATTTAAGCATAAGCTTTCATAGAAAAAAACCTCACTTCTTCAGATACATGGAGTGAAAGTTACAGATGCAGACAAATACACTGACACATGAAGAGAAGGGAGTTACCTCACAAGTGGAGAATCAGTGTTGACAGGGCCAATTTGATCAGGGTGGATGTAGTCCACTACCAACAATAGATGAGGAAGTGTCAATTCCAGAAGAGGCAAAGTTGCTTCTGTAATGAGCCAGCCACTCCCAGTCCCTATTCAAGCCCAAATTAATGGTGTTAAATTTGACAATGAATTTTAGTTTTGCTGTTTCTCTTTGAAGTCTGTTTCTGAAGTTTTTTTGTCAAGTATAACTACTTTGAAATCTGTTACAGAATATCCAGGAAGATTGAAGTGTTCTCCCACTGGCTTTTGTGTGTTACCATTCCTGATGTCCGATTTGTGTCCATTTATTCTTTTACGTAGGGAACTGTCCGGTTTGGCCAATGTACATGGCAGAGGGACATTGCTGGCACATGATGGCATATATAACATTAGTAGACAAAAATCAGTAAAATGGGAGTTGATGGTACTTCGGGCTAATCATAGAATATCAGGGTTGGAAGGGACCTCAGGAGGTCATCTAGTCCACCCCCTGCTCAAAGCAGGACCAATCCCCAACTAAATCATGGAGTTGCCTTTTACTTTTCAGTATTAGTGTTCAAATTCTAACTTATGTTTTAAATGAAAATAAGATGAATTCTTATTTTGTTGCATGAAGCATACATGGTCATTGCACAAAATACAATCTGAAGTAGTTTAGTAAGATTGGGGTTTTTTCCTCAAGAAAGGCCCACAAATGAACAGGGTGTGGGACTATGGTGCAATGGTAGAGCTGTGTAGAAAAGCTTCAAGAACGCTTCTTTTATTATAGCCTGACTACATACAGTGTTACTAGCTCTTCACGTTCATTAACATAACTACATGCTTTACTTACATAAGTTGTTTTAGAAAGACCGTCTATCCTATAATTAAGAAACAGCAAGGCTGTTCATGTTGCCCTAATATTTAGCGTGTAATCATTACAATTAGATCAATGAAACAGTGCTGTCTTACAGTATCTGCAAAAATACTGTATCCCTGTTTTTTTCCTTGCCCACAAAATTTATGTTCAATATCCTCATGATTGTTCATAAAATAAGAACTATGAAATACCAGAGTTAACAAAAATTGAAAGACTATTCTAACACAGTTATCATGATATCCCTGTGGAAGACTTTTGACAGTCCAGAGTAATATATAATTAAGGATTTTTTTAAATGAGAGGAAAAAGGGGCCTGATTTTCCAAGTGCCTGGCACCTTGATTCATCATTTTACCTACTTGTACAAACTGAGTACAAAGTAGATATAAAATACTACAATATCCAAATTTTCCATTCACTTTTAGCAGTAGCAACATTTTACACTCCCTTTCCAAAGGTGCAGATGACCACTCAGGGTGAAAAGCAGTAGAGAGCCAGGCCCCAAAATAGTACGAAGAAATTAAATTATTTACAGAGCTGAGTCACCCTCAAATAAGTGACTTATTTAAAATGTGATATCTGAAAGTTATTAAAGCCAGACAGGTAAATGAATGCATAGAATGGCATTTATATGAACACTGTTAAATCAAATATCCTAACCCCAATTGTCCAAAATGCTATTTTATTTAATTTCAGGTATATCTAAACCATTCAAGTAATAGTAGGTACTTGCAGTTATCTTTATTGTAAAATTGTTATTTACAAATATTCAATCCTAATTTTTGTGAAATATTACCACATAACAGCTGTCATTCTCTTAGCAAGTTTTTCCTTAAACATCAGAGATAGATTACAGCCACTTATCTCACTCAGTATTTAATAAAATAAGAGAACACATTAACTGTTCTTTTCCAAAAGAACACAATTCCAATTTATAGTGAATAAGGGCTAAATATCTAACTAATTTATTGGTTAAAGCTAAGGTATATTTTAATAAAAAGAACATGAAATAAATCAATCATTTCAATTGTTCATCAGCAATTTTAAAAAAAGTCTACAATTTATATGATCATTCATCAAAGCTCCATTTACTCAAAACTGCAGTCCTTTTTCTCACATTAAAAGTGGATTCCAGTGTATAGTTTAATGCCCACATAGGGATACTAAATTAAATATAAATGCATCCATAAATTGGCTGTTCCAAATGGCTTTTGGGATTATTTATGTTCATTTCACCAGAATTCAAGATAGCTGAAGGTAAAATGTCTGTTTATATTTGTATTATAAACTGTGTTTTTCTGTTTTAGAAAAAGTATCAGTTTTGTGTGACACCTTCTTTTGAAAAGGTCCTTTTATTGCAACTTAGTTTGAGATTCTGAAGCAACAAGTAAAATAGCACATTTTATGTGGTTTATACATGCCATTTTATTGTTCAATTTTATGCAGATAATATTCAAGATTTATTAATATTCCAGATCTTCCCTTCCCTCACCATTTAGATTTTTAATATTTGGAGTATTCAGTACTAATGGCTACATATAACACTTCCAAATCAACACTTGCTGCAGATTCCAACTCATTTTTTGATGTCGGCATGCCTAGCTGAGGAGAGAATGATGCATGAACTAGCTGAATATGGGGAGGAGAAAGGAGAAGGAAACAGGATAGTCACACTGATAAACTCAGGCAAGGCCACTGTTAACAGAGCTGATTTTGGGTCTCATGAAGGTGACTTAACTTTTGTTAAAAAAGGCCTCCCGCCCTTTCCCTTGCAGAGATAGCCTTAAAAAACCAAACTAGTGCAAATCAATTGGAACAAGCAGCTGGATTCCACTTGTGCAGCTGGAGGGGACCCTGACTCCATCCCACACAGACACTTATCTATGCACTAGTAGCTGCAAGGTAATTCGTAAAGTCATGTCTGTAAAAAAGCTGAAAATGGAGTTTCTTCTTTCCGTGCAGTGCACTGTAGTGAGCAATGCTGCTGTTTGTACATGGTCCCCAAAGCCTGGGCACAGAGCTGCCCCTTGGCTGGAGGAACAACCAGCTCTGTCGCCCCCACATAGCTGTTACTCCCACCTCCTCTGATCAACTGTCGCATTCCAACCGCCACAGAACCTTTGGCCTCTAACATTCCATCCGGCTCTCACAGGGCCCAGTGATTGAACCTGGTGTTATTCTCAGTCATACTCACAGGTAGTTCCATCACCTCACACTGACTCACAGACATTCTAGGCTTCAGAGCCACACGTGGACAAGTGACAATCATAGGTGCTGACTTCTGGTTTTGCCGGTGGGTGCCTTCCCGAGGCCCCACCCCTGCTCCGCCCCCTCCCTAGGCCACCCCCCACTCTGCCCCTTCTCCTGCCTGCCCGCTGCTCGCTCCTCTCCACCCTCTCCTCCGAGCACCTCTGCCAGTTTTGGAGGGAGGCTATTCACATTAGAGAAAAAGGGTGGGTGAGATAATATCTTTTATTGGACCAGCTTCTGTTGGTGAGAGAGACAAGCTTTTGAGCTTTCATAGACCTCTTCTTCAGGAAAAAGAACTCTGAAAGTTCCAAAGCTTGTCTCTCTCTCACCAACAAAAGTTGCTCCAATAAAAGATATTACCTGACTCACCTTCTCTCTCTAATTTCCTGGGAACAACAGAGCTACAACAACATACAGCATACAAAAATGCAGAATTCACTTGAACAGAACAGAGTGACCATCACACCAGGGCACTATTTTCAGGATTCATCTTAGCATAATGTCATCATTACACCAAGGAAGTAGCACTGCCAGCACAATGAGATAAATATAGACAAGTGTGCATGCCAAAAATTTACCATACAAGCACAATGGGATCCACACAGCAGGATAGCAGTGTCAGTCTAGCTCTCAGTTTAGTGGGGATACACTCAGGGACTGAGTCCAAGGGTTCAGCTAAACACAAGGGCACCTGCAAATAGCTGTACTAACAGCAGGATCTACACTGGCCCAATAGGAGGAGTTGCATGTCAGGGCACTAATTCCCAATCCCAGTGCAAGGCAATATGGGATCCGGGCACCAGGTCTTTAGTACCAGAATTTGTACTCCCAGGAGAGTTGGACAGAATTATAGAAGTTACAGGGGAAAAAGCTCTCTGTGATCATCCCGGCTCAGTCCATCTCCCTGCCAATGCAGGGCTGATCCTTACAGCAAGTTTTGTCCAGTCTCCTTTCAAAAGTCCCAAGCCTTGGGGTTTCTAGCTGTGACATTCTATACTAGGGGTTCTCAAACTTGGGGTCGGGACCCCTCAGGGAGTCACGAGGTTATTACATGGGGGGTTGCGATCTGTCAACCTCCACCCCAAGCCCCGCTTTGCCTCCAGGATTTATAATGGTGTTAAATATATAAAAAGTGTTTTTAATTTATAGGGGGGAGTGTCGCAGTCAGAGGCTTGCTATGTGAAAAGGGTCACCAGTAAAAAAGTTTGAGAGCCACTGCTCTACACCTCGGGGGAGTGACGTGCTGTGCTCTTTAAGCCCCGTATTCATCATTTGTATATATTCTTTATATTTCATCTAAAGCATGCCATGTAACGTATCATGGGAAAGGTTATGATTTGCTGAAACCCACTGTTCTGTTAAAATATGTACATCAATAAAGTGTATAAAATTATGAGATTGTGCTGTATGGTGTTAATGAAATATACTGCAAATTTGGGAGTAGCCCAGAAGGCAACTCCCCAGAAACAACAAGGCACTTGACCAAATGGCTGAGTGCATGTTATACAACCATCACCAGCCATTGTGCAGCAAGTGAATGACAATTAGCAATTCAATAACCATCACCAGAGAATTACTCAACCCTGGACACAGCAATGTCCCCCTCCCTCCAACATGATGCTTGGACTTGCGTTTGCCAGAGCACATGGACTAAACAGGAGATAGTTCCAGTCCAGGTTGTACCCCAGGGGTCACACTCTAGCCCTTCCCTTGGGAGACTATTCCATCCACACCCCAAGGTAGAGATTGCACTGCTAGGAAGGTTTCCCCTGATAGCCTGAGTTTCCCTCTCCCCTGCCCCATCCCTTCCCCCTTCCCCACTGCTTCTTCCCTTCCGCCTCCCTACCCCCATAAGATGCAGTCACCCAGATGCCAGGGAGGGGGACCAAGCGCACTGCATGGACATGGCCACTGTCCCCGAGAGGCAGGCATCTCTGCCTGGGCAGGGAGGGCAAGCAGGGGGCACCGCACCCTGCAGCAGCCCAGGAGACTTCCTCCCCCCTCTCCCATGCCCATCCTGGTCCAGCTGCCCAGCGGGGGCTGGTACTCTCAGTCTCTCTGTGCTGCAGGGGTCCAGGGGATGTTTTTGGAGATGCCTCTAACTGAGTCCCCTGCCAGATGCAGAGAGCTGGGCAGCAGCCAGTGCCCGCACATGCAGATGGCCACCCCGCCAGCAGCCAGGTGCTGGCTCTCAGCACAGCCACCTGGGAAGGGGTTTCAGTTCTCCCCCCAGCCACCCTCACCCCAAGAACCCCTTTGAAATACACTTAGCAGCAGCTGCTAAGAGTTGGCTAAGAGGTTGAAGGGAGGCTGGGAGCTGCTCAGCTGCAGAGCCACAGAAAGAAGCCTGCTGCCCACAAGAAGCAGGTAGGAGAAGGAGGCAGGGCGGTGGGATCACTCAGCCACTGCCCCAGGAGCAGAGTCCCCATCACTGATTGGCTGGTGGCCAAAAAAAAGCTAAACAGCCCTGCTGGGAAGAGCTGTTTTGGCCACACTGATCAGTGCAGCAGCTTAGAGCCGGAAACAGCTGATCGGCGGGGGCTCCCGGCTCTGCAAAACACTGCTGATTGGCCCCCTGACAGCCCCGCTGAACAGCTGATGGGGCCCGCAGGCCCCGTAAACAGTTGACTGATGCCCCGGAGCACCCATGGAGTCGGCGCCTATGGTGACAATACTAGATTGTGTTGATTTATGCGGGCGGTGAATGGGGGGCTGGGTGTTTGGGGTTATTGTGGGCACTGATTGTGCTATGTGGGTAGTTCTGAAGAACTGTGGCAGTTGAGACAAGTTATCCACCATCTGTGCAACCTCCCACATACAACCAATAAAAAAAAATTGGATGGTAACAGACAGCAAATCCCTGTGATGGAGAACTTAAACTCTGCTTGTAGCAGTCTCAATCACTTCACAATGACTCAACAGACATTCTAGGCTTCAGAGTGACAATCCTGGAATTTTCTTATAAAGACAGAAATGTGATCAAAGCTGAGGATCACCTCTTTCCCGGCTGATGCCCACCTGTCCAGCTGCAGCCCAGAGTTTAAAGATCTAGATATGGGAGGAGAGTTTGGAGCAATATCCCTCTGTCCTTCCATACTTCCCCCTCTTGGGGAGACCTGATTACCTACCCCTACCTCAGCTAGGAGAAACCAGCATCCAGACAGACTAATGCACCTCAGGAATCAAATCGGACCCTCATTGCCCGAACAATCCATGCAGTTCATGCACAAAACTGATTCACTCCCCACTTTGCCAACCACTCCACAGCCAGGAGGACACAGGAGAAACTACCTGCCACAACAGCTGCCAGCAGAGACTGCAAAAGACCCATCTTCCACCATCACTACTGTTGTGAAGAACAGCTGTGTGATAAAGAGCCTACTAGAGAAGTTCCATTAAGTGATGGGGAAGCTGAGGGTACTGCGGCTTGAATGAGTTAGGAAGGACTAATGGATGGGGAAGAATACAAGGGGAGAGTATTGAGCAGATGGATTTTTGGGCACAATGTTTGAAGAACATGAAATTGATAGGGTTTGGGATTTCAGGGGTTGGGGAAAGGGCATGGAATTTATACCCAAGGAATGTCTCACATACTTTCTGCTAAAACAAATTGTTTAAGGGAGTCCCTTGTTAAACTTCTGATTGCACATAATCGGATTACCATGACACATCTGTTAGGGTACCCAACAGCAGTGCCATTCTTTCACTGGTACTGGAAGGTCCATTGTGATAAAACAGACAGACAGGAAGAAGGGTCTATATAGTTTGGATGGCCTCCACCTCAGTAGAAGGGGAACCCATTTCCTTGGGGACAGGCTGAATAGAGTAGTCAGGAGAGGGTTAAATTAATAGTGAAAGGGGAGGGTAAAAAGAAAAAGATGAGCACTCAGCACAAAATCAAGATGCTGAGAACAAAATTAATGAAGAAACCAAAGGACATGAAAAGAAGAAATTCCTTAATTGCCATTACACTAATGCTAGGAGCCTGGGTAACAAACAAGAGGAACTGGAATTGCTAATTTATGAGCATAAATTAAATCTAGCTAATATTATTGAAATCTGGTGGGAT
Source organism: Eretmochelys imbricata (assembly GCF_965152235.1). Classification (NCBI taxonomy): domain Eukaryota; kingdom Metazoa; phylum Chordata; order Testudines; family Cheloniidae; genus Eretmochelys; species Eretmochelys imbricata. The sequence goes on from NC_135572.1 coordinate 152,022,981, forward strand.
GATTTGCATGATTGAAATATTAAAAATTAATGGTTATAAACTATTTAGGAAGGATCAAGTGGGCAAAAGGGGAGGAGGAGTGGCACTCTATGTAAAAAAAAAAATGGCATTACCTGTTCCCAAGTCACTGATAACTCAAAAGAATATGATCTTGAGTGTTTATGGATAAATGTTGTAACAGATAAAGCTTAAAGTGGTACTAGCTGGTGTCTGCTACAGAACAACAAATCACACTAGGGAACAGGATGACTGCCTCCTTACACACCTATTTACATAAAATTTAGGGAAAAACCTGTGAGATCATGGGGGGCTTCAATTTGAGTGACACATATTGGCGGTCTCATGCTACCAGCAGTAAAAGAGACTTGAAATTTTTAAACATTACAGATGACAATTTCCTAACTCAAAAAATGTTGCATTCAACACAGGGGAATTCTGTATTAGACCTTGTCTTAATAGATAAAGAGGAACTGATCAGAGAACAAATGTGAATGATAATTGGGAATCATTTAAGAACACCTTATTTGATGCCCAAAAAGTCATGATACCACCATTGAGGAAGAAGGCCATGCTGGTTAAAAAAAACAACCTGGCTTAGAAGGGAACTGAAGGTAGTTGTAAAAAACAAAATACAAGAAATGGAAGAAAGGGGAAGTTGACAGTAATGAGTTAAGTATTGTAGAAAATTGATAAGGGAATCCAAGGGACACACGACCCACTCTATGGCCAGCAGAGTTATGGACAATACGTAGTTTAAAATATATATATATTAGAAACAAAAAGAATCCTTACAATGGTATTGATCCACTATGAGATGGAAATTATGAAATTATCAATAACTATTCAGATAAAGCAAAAGTTAGCCATGAATATTTCTCTTCTATATTTGGGGGAAAACAGATGATATAATCGCATCATATGGTGATGATGATACTCTTTCCATTCCAGTAGTATCTTTGGAGGATGTTGTGACAGGTTAGGTCACAGAAACCCCGTTGGGACTGCCACCTGATATGCCTAGACTACCTCTGAGCCCGTTTTCCCTGCCAGCTTGGGACTTCAGTACCTTGCCTTGTTTGAGCCAGACACACTTGCCTGCTGCAAACACAGATGCAAGTCTGAACCACGTCCCCCACAAACTGCAGGCTTAACTGAAAACACCTTAAGAAGTGCTCCTGTCTACAGCACTCAGATACCCAGCTCCCAATGAGGTCCAAACCCCAAATTAATCCGTTTTACCCTGTATAAAACGTATACAGGGTATACATTTTCAGCCCTCTATAACACTGATAGAGAGATATGCATAGCTGTTTGCCCCTCACAGGTATTAATACATACTCTGGGTTAATAATTAAGTGATTTTATTAAATATAAAAAGTAGGATTTAAGTGGTTCCAAGTAATAACAGACAGAACAAAGTAAATTACCAAACAAAATAAAATAAAACACGCAAGTCTAAGCCTAATATAGTAGAAAACTAAATGCAGGCAGATCTCACCCTCAGAGATGTTCCAATAAGCTTCTTTGACAGACTAGCCTCCTTCCAGTCTGGGTCCAGCAAACATTCACACCCCTGTAGTTACTAGTCTTTGTTCCAGTTTCTTTCAGGCATCTCCTGGGGTGGAGAAGTTATCTCTTGAGCCAGCTGAAGACAAAATGGAGGGGTTTCCCAGGGGCTTATATAGTCTCTCTTTTGTGGGTGGAAACCCCTCTCTCCCCCTGTGTAGAATTACAGCTACAAGAGGGAGTTTTGGAGTCACATGGGCAAGTCAATGTCCATGCATGACTCAGTTCTTTACAGGCCGACGCCATTGTCCACATGATAGTTTGAATGTTCCCAGGAAAGCTCAGATGTAATGGCGTCTATCAAGGTCCATTGTTAGCCAATTACTTCCAATTACTTGAATAACCCCTTCACACTGTGTTGACCAGATTTGCCTTAGGTACTTCCTACAGCAAACACTTTAAATACAAGCATAGAGCCAACGCTTATAACTTCAGATATAAAAATGATACATGCATTCGAATAGGATGAATACATTCAGTAGAACAGAACCTTTGCAAAGATAGGTTACATGGCATATGTAGCATAAAACATATTCCATGTATGTCATATTTACATTCATAAGCATATTTCTATAAAGCATTATGGGGTGCAACGTCACAGATGTTAAATAGAATCTACTATAGTTAGACATTTTTAAATCAGCAGGTCCAGATAGCTTGCATCCAAGAATTTTAAAAGAGCTGGCAGAGGAACTCATTAGACCATTAAATTGATTTTCCAGTAAGTCTTGAAACAGTGGGGAAGTTCCAGAAGACTGTAAGAAAGCTCATATTGTGCCAATTTTTTAAAAGAGTAAGTGGGATGACCTGGGGAATTATATGCCTGACATTGATTCTGAGCAAGATAATAGAGTGGCTGATAATGAACTAAAGAAAGGTAATATAATTAATGCAAATCAAAATTGATTTATGGAAAATAGATCCTGTCAAGTTACCTTGATATTTTTTAATGAAATTACAAGGTTGGCTTATAAATGTAATAGGGTTTATGTAATATACTTAGAATTCTATAAGGCATTTGACTTGATATCATATGACAATTTGACTAAAAAACTAGACTATCCAATTAACCAATATTTAATCTATTTAATGTAGGCCTTGTTAACTAATAGGTCTCAAAATGTAACTGTAAGCAACAAATCATCACATGGATATTTCCAGTGGGGTCCTGCACAGAGAAGTTCTTGGGTCTACTCTATTTAAAATGTTTATCAATTACCTGTAAGAAAACATAAAATCATCACTGATAAAGTTTGCAGATGAGAAAAAAATCGGGACAGTGGTAAATAATGGAGATGACAGGTCACTGACTTAAGAGTGATCTAGATCCTTTGGTAAACTGGGTGAAAGCAAACAGTACGAGTTTTAATATGGGTAAATGTAAATGTATAAATCTAGGAACAAAGAACGCAGGCCATACTTATAGAATGGGGGACTCTATTCTGGGAAGCAGTGACTCTGAAAAATATTTTGGGGTCAGCTGATATTCAGCTGAATATGAGCTCCCAATGTGATGTTGTGGCCAAAAAAAGACACTGTAATCCTGGGATGAATAAACAGGGGACTCTCATGTAGGAATAGAGAAGTTATCTGTATTTGGCACTGGTGTGACTGCTGCTGGAATACTGGGTCCAGTTCTGGTGCCCACAATTTAAGAAGGATATTGATAAATTGGAGGGGGTTCATAGAAGAGCATGAGATTGATTAAAGGATTTGAAAACATGCCTTATAGTGAGACTCCAGAAGCTCAATCTAACTTAACAAAGAGAAGGTTAAGGTGTGACTTGATTACAGTCTCTAAGTACCTACATGGGGAACAAATATTTAATAATGGGCTCTTCAAACTAGTAGAGAAAAGAGTAACACGATCTAAAGGCTGAAAGTTGAAGCTAGACAAATTCAGACTGAAAATAAAGCATACATGAGAGTGAGAGTAATTGACCATTGGCGCATTTACCATGGGTTGTGGTGGATTCTCCATCACTAACAATTTTTAAATCAAGATTGGATGTTTTTCTAAAAGATATGTTCCAAGAATTATTTTCAGAGTAGCAGCCATGTTAGTCTGTATTCGCAAAAAGAAAAGGAGTACTTGTGGCACCTTAGTGACTAACCAATTTATTTGAGCATAAGCTTTCGTGAGCTACAGCTCACTTCATCCGATGCATAGAGTGGAAAATGCAGTGAGGATGTTTTATACACACAGACCATGAAAAAATGGGTGTTTATCACTATAAAAGGTTTTCTCTCCCCCCATCCCACTCTCCTGCTGGGTAATAGCTTATCTAAGGTGATCACTCTCCTTACAATGTGTATGATAATCAAGATGGGCCATTTCCAGCACAAATCCAGGGTTTAACAAGAACGCCTGAGGAACAGTGAGGGGAGGGGGGGTAGGAAAAAAACAAGGGGAAATAGGTTACCTTGCACAATGACTTAGCCACTTCCAGTCTCTATTCAAGCCTAAGTTAATTGTATCCAATTTGCAAATGAATTCCAATTCAGCAGTCTCTCTCTGGAGTCTGATTTTGAAGTTTTTCTGTTGTAATATCGCAACTTTCATGTCTGTAATCGCGTGACCAGAGAGATTGAAGTGTTCTCCGACTGGTTTATGAATGTTATAATTCTTGACATTTGATTTGTGTCCATTTATTCTTTTGTGTGGAGACTGTCCAGTTTGACCAATGTACATGGCAGAGGGGCATTGCTTGCACATGATGGCATATATCACATTGGTAGATGTGCAGGTGAACGAGCCTCTGATAGTGTGGCTGATGTTATTAGGCCCTGTGATGGTGTCCCCTGAATAGATATGTGTGCACAGTTGGCAACGGGCGTTGTTGCAAGGATAGGTTCCTGGGTTAGTGGTTCTGTTGTGTGATATGTAGTTGCTGGTGAGTATTTGCTTCAGGTTGGGGGGCTGTCTGTAGGCAAGGACTGGCCTGTCTCCCAAGATTTGTGAGAGTGATGGGTCGTCCTGCAGGATAGGTTGTAGATCCTTGATAATGTGTTGGAGGGGTTTTAGTTGGGGGCTGAAGGTGACGGTTAGTGGCGTTCTATTATTTTCTGTTAGGCCTGTCCTGTAGTAGGTGACTTCTGGGTACTCTTCTGGCTCTGTCAATCTGTTTCTTCACTTCAGCAGGTGGTTGTTGTAGTTGTAAGAATGCTTGATAGAGATCTTGCATGTGTGATCTGATAACTGACTACTTATCTGTACTAATTTACATGTTCCTTTATCTTCCTTCTGAGTGTTTATTTTAATGACATCTGATCTGAATGGTACTGAAAAATTAGTTTAGCATCTTATTTTTACTACAAGAGCAAGCCAGAAAATTGAAGCTAAATTTACTATTAAAGGTGCCTTTCGAAACAACTATTCGCACATTAGTGTATTTTTACCATACAGACATGGTTTTATGTAAACATTTAAAAAATGGTAGAGATTGTTGTCATGAGACAATGAGAAAAATTATTTAATACTACTTTACACTTCTATTACCATCTGATTATATGAATCTAATTTTACAGCCACTACAATCTACTTATGTTGAAGTCTCTAACCTTGTATTAATTCAGTATCAGATAAGAAACTGCTCTGTGCCCAGCACTACACGTGCACACAATGCTTTATGAATTTTGTTGTGGAGAAGTGTTATATATGGGGTGATAACAGGAAATCCTTTTATTACAGTATTTCCTAGTAAAGGCTTCAGAGAGATTCCCTTAGCAGAATTTCCCTGCAGAGGTTCACTTTCAGACACACACTCTCTCTCCACCCCTTGTCATCCCCACCCCCCAAACCAGAAAACTTTATGAGTTTTTGATGAAGTGACAAATCTCATCTTGCTGTTATTAATTCAGGTTCAGCAAAGAACCAGCTAGTTCTCCTCAAGTCTTGTCTAAACTACAGTTGTCTGGACAAAAGTAGTTTTTGTTGACAAAAAAGTGGAGGTATACACGTTGAAATGCTCCTGCCAATGTAACACCCCTGCTACGCCGACATAATAAAACTATATCAACAAGAGGAGCAGGGCTTATCCTGGTGTTGCTAGGGTAACGTAGTGTCTGTGTAGACAAATTAGTGTCTGTCGGAAGACAGCATACTGGGCTAGATGAACCTTTGGTCTGACCCAGTATGGCCATTCTTATGTTAAGGCTGTACGGTTCCCAGCAGGGAGTGGGCGGGACCAAAAAGCTAGGGCAGCTGAACCCTGCTCCCTGGGGTGAGAAACCCGGGCAGCTTCCCCCTTTTCCCAGCAGGGAATGAGGAGACAAGAAGCCCCGGGCACCTTCCACCCTACTCCCAGTGAGGAATGGGGAGGTGAAAAGCCCCAGGTGGCTTCGTCCCTGCTCCTGATGGGCAACAGGGAGCCGGTGGCAGCCCAGCAGGAGCCTGGGAGCCTGTGGGGCAGGTGGGCTCCTGGTAGGGAACTGTCAGCAAAGCTCAGAGACCAGGCTCTCAGCTCTCCACGCTGCCCCTCTTAGTCGGTGGAAGCACTACTGATGAGAACATACGCCATCAACCCAAGCAGGGTAGTGTGGACACCAGCCACCACAGTAATTAATGCAGCGTCTGGAAGTCGATCTAACATAGGTTGGTTTATCTTATAGATTCATAGATACTAAGATCAGAAGGGACCATTATGATCATCCAGTCTGACCTTCTGCACAACGCAGGCCACAGAATTTCACCCACCCACTCCTATGTCTGAGCTACTGAAGTCCTCAAATCATGGTTTAAAGACTTCAAGGAGCAGAGAATCCTCCAGCAAGTGACCCGTGCCCCATGCTACAGAGGAAGGCGAAAAACCTCCAGGGCCTCTTCCAATCTGCCCTGGAGGAAAATTCCTTCCTGACCCCAAATATGGCGATCAGCTAAACCCTGAGCATATGGGCAAGATTCACCTGCCAGATACGACACAAAATTCTTTCCTGGGTAACTCAGATCCCACCCCATCTAACATCCCATCACAGGCCATTAGGCCTATTTACCATGAATATTTAATTACCAAAATCATGTTATCCCATCATACCATCTCCTCCATAAACTTATCGAGTTTAATCTTAAAGCCAGATAGATCTTTTGCCCCCACTTTGTAGTGTAGACATAGTCTCAGCTTTACATAGATGAAGGGGTGACTCCTGTTCACGCACACTTTAGGAGCTTTCCTCCCTGAGACTAGTCAAATCCAACAAGGTGGACAGGGCTTATCTCTAGTGATAAAACTGGGATAGGAACTACTACCTTCACAGAAGGATACCCTGGAATCTCAAAGGACCTGCACATTCTATTACAGAGTAATACATTCAATCTTCGGTTTGGACTGAGGTAAGAAACTGAGGTCTGTGAAGCCTACACCTTTGAAGAGGAGACCACTTCTCACTGTAAACTATTTTCTTGTTCAGCCATCCAGCAGTCCAGTCTAGGAGTGGCTGAATTGTGGGTTCCGCCTTTAAGCAGGATAATCCTGGCAGGTGACCTGCACACACAACGCTGCAAAGGAAGGCAACTTCTGCCCTCCCAATCCCAAAGGTCACTGCCATTCTGACCTGGGGGAAATTTCCATTTCAACCCCACATATGGTGATCAGTTAGACCCTGATCATGTGAGCAAGAACCAGACAACCAAGCACCTCAGAGAGAGACTGCTTGGTGCCAACTCAAGAGCCCTGGCTCTTCTCATCTAATGCCTCATCTCTAGCCATGGCCATCCCTGATGCTTCAGAGGAATGGGATAAAAAAAAAACAGTCTCAGAATACACTGGGGGGAAAAATCCCTGCCTGACCCCTGCAGGTGGCCAGCTGAAACCCTGATCCATGAGCTTTGGGAGCATAAGACAAACTGGAAGTGAGCCCCACAGCTGTTCAGCCCTACCCCCTACCATCATAAATTATTCCATGACACACTTGCACTCATAATTTTGTCTCTCTTCAAATTAATTAAGTTTTTTGCCCTTGTGACAGGTATCAGTTGGTCCACCGAGCCGCTGGGGGGCAGTGGGGAGCTACTGCCTCACTGGCAGGCCTTGGTCACACCTTTCTGTCACTTGGGAATTAGCAGAGGGAGGTATGCTGGCCAGAGTCAGTGGCGCGCCCCTCAGGCAGGGGGAGCGCTGGCAAGAGTCTGCAGTGTTGTTGGGATTCTGCTACCCGAGGCGGGTTGGCTGGGGTAGGGTAACGCAGGCCCACCCAACTCCACTGCGTTCCAGCCCAGGGCCCTGACAGTGACAGGAGGAGCTGCTCCCGCCACTGGGTCAGCGGGGAGCCATCCACAACATGCTGACCAAATAGACCCACTGCACTGTGCAGTTCTGCCCCTGGGCTACTTCCTACCCGGTCTCTCGAGCGGGTCCCTCTGGTCCCTCCAGCTCGTCAGGGTATTCCGCTGCTGGCAGCTCCAGATCCCACTCCGTGTCAGGCTCACGTTGGCCCGGGTTACTACCTGGTTCCTCCAGTTCCTCCGGGTACTCGGCATCTGGCAGTCCTAGTAGCCCTAGTCCTTCCTCCAGGTCAGGTTTCTCCTGGCCCAGGGGCTCCCCGGCTCAGCAGCAGGATCTGGAGGGAACAGCCAGCAGCCTGTGTCTGTCTCCCTCCCTGGTGCTGCCCACACTGGGCAAAGGGCCCTGCCCTTTGTACTTCCTGTTCCACCCCTCCCCTTCCGGGGGTTGGAGTAAGCTTGGTCTGGCCCCACCCATTCAGGCTGAGAGAGTGGCTCTTTACCCTCTGGTTCAGAGGAAAACCACCCTGGCTCCCTACATACGCCACCCCTCAAATCCAGCTCCTGACCATCGGAGCTGGCGTCCTCACCCTCCCTGAGGCAGGAGAGAAAGTCCGCATTAGTGTTGTCCCTTCCCGTCTGATGGTGAATCGAGAAGGCGTAGGGCTGCAGAGCTAGATACCACCGCATAAGCCTGGCATTAGTGTTCTTCATCTTATTCAGACACTTCAGGGGTGCATGGTCCGTAACCAGTATAAAGGGGGCCCCGAGGAGGTAGTAGTGCAGGGTGTCAACCGCCCATTTAACTGGTAGGGCCTCTTTCTCCATGACAGAGTAGTTCTGTTCTCTGGGGAACAGCTTCCGACTGAGGTAAACAATAGGGTGTTCCTCCCTGTCCACCTCCTGTGAGAGGACTGCCACAAGCCCTACCCCTGAGGCATCGGTCTGAACAATGAAGTCACGACGAAAGTCAGGGCTGAAGAGTACTGGTTCACTACACAGCCGTTTTTTGATAGTTCAAAAGGCCTTCTCGCATTTGTCGGACCAACACACTCGGCGGGGGCTGTCTTTGGCCAAGAGCTGCGTCAGAGAGGCAGTAATGCTTGCAAAGTACAGTACAAATCACTGGTAATAACCAGCTAAGCCCAAGAATCGATGCATCTGCCTCTTCGTGGTCGGTGCCTGATATTCCTGAAGTGCTTGGACTTTCCCGATGAGGGGGCGCACCGGTCCCCGGCCCAAGGTGTACCCCAGGTAAGTGGTTTCCTCCCGCCCGATTCGGCATTTTTTTGGATTGGCCGTAAGCCCGGCTGCGTGGAGGTCCCAGAGGACAGCTGCTACTTGGTTGAGATGTTCTTCCCAGTTGCTGCCATAGATGACCACATTGTCCAAGTAGGCCGCAGTGTACTTGGTGTGTGGTTGCAAAATCCGATCCAGTACCCCTTTGTGAGATCTAACGTGGTGATATAACAGGCCTCTCCGAGCTGGTCGAGGAGCTCATCAACGCAGGGCATCAGATAGGCGTCAAATTTTGAAATGGCGTTTACCCTCTGGAAGTCAATGCAAAACCGCCAGCTCCCATCCAGCCTTGGTACGAGGACGACGGTGCTTCGCCATTCGCTCTGGGAGCGCTCAATAACACCCAGCTCCAACATGGTCTGGAATTCCTCCTCTACGGCCTCCCGCATTCGCCTAGGCAATGGCTGGGTTGCCTCTCGGACCACCACCCCTGGTTCAGCCTGGATCACATGGTAGGCGAGCGTAGTCCACCGGGTTTCATGGTTAAGGTCTTGGGGAATGCCTTCGCTAAGCAGACAGCCTGTTTTTGCTGCTCGACTGTGAGCATCTCTGCTAGCTGGGGCTCACCATTATCTGACTTCTCTGGAGGTTGTGGCCCTAGGTCAGGTTCAGGAGGGTAGGGGGCAACTAGTAGTCCTTCCCATTCCCGCCAGGGTTTTAAGAGGTTTACATGATAAATCTGTTTTTCCTTACGGCGCCCAGGTTGCTGGATTTCATAGGCGACAGGCTCCACTTTGCGGAGGACCTCATACAGACCCTGCCAGCGGGCAAAAAGTTTTGATTCCTCCGAGGGGAGCAGGAGGAGTACTCGGTCCCCTGGCACAAATGATTGGGCCTGGGCGCCCCGATTATAGTGCTGCTCCTGGGCTCTTTGGGCTGTGTTTAAATTCTCCTTCGCGAGCTCACCCGCCTGTGCCAGCCTTCCCTGCAGCTGTAAGATGTATTGTAAGAGATTTTGCGTTGCGGACAGGTTGTGTTTCCAAGTCTCTCTCAAGAGGTCCAACACCCCGAGGGGCTGCCGCCCATAGAGGAGCTCAAATGGGGAGAACTTCGTGGATGCCTGTGGGACTTCTCAAATTGCCAGTAGTAAAGGAGGGAGCAGTTGGTCCCACTGGTGGAGGTCCTGGGTGGGGAAACTTCGCAACATTCCCTTCAGGGTCCAGTTAAAACGTTTGACCAACCCATCAGTTTGGGGATGGTAGACCGAGGTCTGCAGTTTCTTAATCCCTAACAAAGCACATACCTGACAGAACAGCTTAGAGGTGAAGTTGGTCCCTTGATCAGTGAGTATCCCCCATGGGAGGCCCACCCTGGCGAAGATCTTCATGAGTTCCGTAGCAATAGTGCGGGCAGTGATACTTCTTAAGGGGACGGCCTCGGGGAAGTGGGTGGCGTAGTCCATCAGGACAAGGATGTATTGATGGCCCGCCTTACTTTTTGGAAAAGGCCCCACCAGGTCCATCGCTACCCGCACAAATGGTACACCTACGACTGGTGAAGGGACCAGGGGAGCCTTCCGTACCCCCACCAGTGCTACGTGTTGGCAGTCTGGGCATGACACACAGTAATCCTTCACCTCCTGGTGGACACCAGGGCAGAAGAACCTGTCCAGGACCCTAGCTGCAGTTTTTTCCTGCCCTAAATGGCCTGCAGCCAGGATGTCATGTGCAAGCTTCAGGACAGCCCGACGATGAATGCGGGGAACCACGAGTTGGGTCCGGAGCTCTTGGGTCTGGGTGTCTCGATCAAAGTGGTAGAGCCGCTCATGATTGAATTCAAACCTAGGCCATTGGGTGGTGTGCTGGGCCTCCACGACCTCAGCATCCACCCGGACCAACTGCTCATAGGCAAACCAGAGCATAGGGTCCTTCCCCTGATCTTGGCTAAAGTCCACAAGGTCAAGAGAGGGGAAGCTGTGTGGGAACTGGGGCAACTCCGGGGTCGGACCTCGCGTCGGGGCCTGACTCTGTCTCAGGTGGATCGCCCTCGAATGCCTCTTTGGTGGGTAGGGATCAAAGCACCTCAACCAAGTCTGGCCAGTTGCAGCCCAGAATAACCGGGTAGGCAAGGATGATGCCACTGCTACGTTCATTAACTGAGTTGCTCCATTCACCGTGATAGGGACCTGAACCGTGGGGTACGATTTCACATCTCCATGTATGCACTGAATCCATATATCCCCAATGGCCCGCCCAGTGTCCGGGAGGAGCGCCTGGCAGACAAAGGTCTGCCCACAGCCCGAATCAACTAGACCAATAATGTGGGTCCCTGCGACTTCCATGGGGGCTGTCAATTTGGCTGCAGAGGGCGGATGGGCCCGTCGCTCCCCGGTGTACACCAGGCCAAAGTCGCAGTCCATTACAGTACAGTCCCATTGCAGATGACTGTACTCGCCACACCAAAAGCAAGGTCCTATCTCTGCGCGCCCCGGCCGCATGGGTGCACTGGTGGGACTGCGGGGTTGGCTGGGGCCCGGTGGTCGGAGTAGGCATCTGGAGGCAGTGCCTGGTGTGGACTCTGGGCATCGGGGAAAATCAGTCCTGCCGCCATCTGGTCGTTGGGTACCGGGTGGTGCGTCAGCTTTGGAGGTGGGCCCCCTTTCAACCTTCTGTGTGCTGGGTCCAGAGTTTGGGGGGGCGGGCTCCTGGTCGTATTGGGGCCTCTGCCTCCAGAAAGTCCTCCATAAGCATGACGGCCGCACTCAGAGTTTGTGGCCGGTGCCGCAACACCCACGCCCTCCCCTGGGTCGGGAGGATGAGCATGAATTGTTCGAGGGTAACCTGTTCAGTCACCTCAGCCGCTGTTCGACGTTCGGGTTGTAGCCACTGGCCACCTGCGTCCTTTAATTCCTGGGCCACGGCCTGGGGTTGGGTGCCTGGTGGGTAGACCTTTCCCTGAAACTGTTGCCGAAATGTCTTCGGGGTGATGTCAAAGGCATCCGAGGTAGCTGTTTTTACTCGAGCATAAACATGGGCCTCATCATCTGGGAGTCCCCGGTAAGCCTTCTGAGCAGGCCCCGTCAGATAGAGGGCGAGGAGGGTCGCCCATTGGTCAGGTGCCCAACCAGCCACTGAGGCAACCCGCTCAAAGGTCACCAAATAGGCCTCCGGGTCATCCTCAGGCCTCATCTTGGCCAGATGGGGTCGGGGTGGCTGCCCCCTCCGGTTGAGCTCCGCCTAGGCCCGGCCACAGGGTTGCAAGTTGCTGGAAGCATTGGGTTTGTTGTTCGTGGTGCTGGACCCCCAAGGTTTGAAGCAACTGCTGCTGGTGGGCACCCAGCTACTGTATGAGTTGCTGCTGCTGCTGTTGCTGGCTCTCGGCCAGGAACTTGATAAGCCTCTCCATCTCCATATTTCAATTAGGGGAGCTTCAGAGGCCTCCTCGCTCTAATCCCTTCCTGCGGGGATAGGGATCAGTGCCCGCATTCTCCACCACTTGTGACCGGTTTCAGTTGCTCCACTGAGCCGCTGGGGGGCGGTGGGGAGCTACTGCCTCACCGTCAGGCCTTGGTCACACCTTTCTGTCACTAGGGAATTAGCAGAGGGAGGTGTACTGGCCAGAGTCAGTGGCGCACCCCTCAGGCAGGGGGAGCGCAAGCAAGAGTCTGCAGCGTGCCCCTCCGGCAGCGGAGCCAAGGCAAGAGTCTGTAGCATTGTTGGGATTCTGCTACCCGAGGTGTGTTGGCTGGGGTAGGGTAACGCAGGCCCACCCAACTCCATTGCGTTCCAGCCCAGGGCCCTGACAGTGACGGGAGGAGTGGCTCCCGCCACTGGGTCAGCAGGGAGCCATCCACAACACGCTGACCAAATAGACCCACTGCACTGTGCAGTTCTGCCCCTGGGCTACTTCCTACCCGGTCTCTCGAGCGGGTCCCTCCAGCTCGTCAGGGTATTCCGCTGCTGGCAGCTCCAGATCCCACTCCGTGTCAGGCTCATGCTGGCCCGGGTTACTGCCTGGCTCCTCCAGTTCCTCCGGGTACTCAGCAGCTGGCAGTCCTGGTAGCCCCAGTCCTTCCTCCAGGTCAGGTTTTTCTGGCCCAAGGGCTCCCCCGCTTGGCAGCAGGGTCTGGAGGGAACAGCCAGCATCCTGTGTCTGTCTCCCTCCCTGGTGCTGCCCTGACTGGGCTAAGGGCCCTGCCCTTTGTACTTCCAGTTCCACCCCTCCCCTTCCGGGGGTTGGCGTAAGCTTGGTCTGGTCCCACCCACTCAGGCTGAGAGAGTGGCTCTTTACCCTCTGGTTCGGAGGGAAACCACCCTGGCTCCCTACAGCCCTCTTCACTGTGGTCTTTTAAAGCTACAATCTAGTGCTTAGTGTCCTTCAAAGTCAATATAAATACGTTAATTGGATGTTAAACCCTATGGTCTGGGCTCTGTGCAGAATTATTAAATATATATAATACAGTAGCACCAGGGGCCATGAACAGGATAAAGGTATTAACTTTGCAAATCAGTTAAGGGAGGGCATTCTATTCATAAGGGGTAATGAAGAAGATGGGGATCAATAGGAAAATTGAAAGGTGGATAAGGAATTGGTTAAAGGGGAGACTACAACGGGTCCTACTGAAAGGTGAACTGTCAGGCTGGAGGGAGGTTATCAGTGGAGTTCCTCAAGGATCAGTTTTGGGACCAATCTTATTTAATCTTTTTATTACTGACCTTGGCACAAAAAGTGGGAGTGTGCTAATAAAGTTTGCGGATGATACAAAGCTGGGAGGTATTGCCAATTTAGAGAAGGACAGGGATATCCTACAGGAGGATCTGGATGACCTTGTAAACTGGAGTAATAGTAATAGGATGAAATTTAATAGTGAGAAGTGTAAGGTCATGCATTTAGGGATTAATAACAAGAATTTTAGTTATAAGCTGCAGATGCATCAATTAGAAGTAACGGAGGAGGAGAAGGACCTTGGAGTATTGGTTGATCATAGGATGACTATGAGCCGCCAATGTGATAGGGCCGTGAAAAAAGCTAATGCGGTCTTGGGATGCATCAGGAGAGGTATTTCCAGTAGGGATAAGGAGGTTTTAGTACCGTTATATAAGGCACTGGTGAGACCTCACCTGGAATACTGTGTGCAGTTCTGGTTTCCCATGTTTAAGAAGCATGAATTCATACTGGAACAGGTACAGAGAAGGGCTACTAGGATGATTTGAGGAATGGAAAACCTGTCTTATAAAAGGAGACTCAAGGAGCTTGGCTTGTTTAACCTAACTAAAAGAAGGTTGAGGGGAGATATGATTGCTCTCTATAAATATATCAGAGGGATAAATACCGGAGAGGGAGAGGAATTATTTAAGCTCAGTACCAATGTGGACACAAGAACAAATGGATATAAACTGGCCACCAGGAAGTTTAGACTTGAAATTAGACGAAGGTTTCTAACCATCAGAGGAGTGAAGTTTTGGAATAGCCTTCCAAGGGAAGCAGTGGGGGCAAAAGATCTATCTGGCTTTAAGATTAAGTTTATGGAGGAGATGGTATGATGGGATAACATGGTTTTGGTAATTAAATATTCATGGTAAATAAGCCCAATGGCCTGTGATGGGATATTAGATGGGGTGGGATCTGAGTTACCCAGGAAAGAATTTTGTGTAGTATCTGGCTGGTGAATCTTGCCCATATGCTCAGGGTTTAGCTGATCGCCATATTTGGGGTCGGGAAGGAATTTCCCTCCAGGGCAGATTGTAAGAGGCTCTGGAGGTTTTTCGCCTTCCTCTGTAGCATGGTCACTTGCTGGAGGATTCTCTGCTCCTTGAAATCTTTAAACCACGATTTGAGGACTTCAATAGCTCAGACATAGGTGTCCAGCGGAGGGCAACAAAAATGATTAGGGGACTGGAACACATGACTTGCGAGGAGAGGCTGAGGGAACTGGGATTGTTTAGTCCGCGGAAGAGAAGAATGAGGGGGGATTTGATAGCTGCTTTCAACTACCTGAAAGGGGGTTCCAAAGAGGATGGCTCTAGGCTGTTCTCAGTGGTAGCAGATGACAGAACAAGGAGTAATCGTCTCAAGTTGCAGTGGTGGAGATTTAGGTTAGATATTAGGAAAAACTTTTTCACTAGGAGGGTGGTGAAACACTGGAATGCGTTACCTAGGGAGGTGGTGGAATCTCCTTCCTTAGAAGTTTTTAAGGTCAGGCTTGACAAAGCCCGGACTGGGATGATTTAATTGGGGATCGGTCCTGCGTTGAGCAGGGGGTTGGACTAGATGACCTCCTGAGGTCCCTTTGAACCCTGATATTCTAAGAGAGGTTTTTTGCAGGAGTGGTGGGTGAAATTCTGTGGCCTGTGTTGTGCAGGAGGTCAGACTAGATGATCATAATGATCCCTTCTGACCTAAATATCTATGAATCTATGAAAAACATAAAAAGAGATCTGTAGGAGGGGCAAGCAAGAAGTAGTAGTAGTAGATTGTCAACCCTGACAGAGTAGAAGGGATAAAAGAGAATAGTTTGGATAAATACAAAAGAACAGAATTGTGAAGGTCCTTGATGGGCTGTGAAGAGCTAGTGGGTAGGGAATGAGGAATTCAAACTTCCCTTCTCCAAATCTGAAGTGACTTCTGCCCCTGCCCAAGTTAGCAAAAGGTTAAATAGGAGCTCAGAACCAAAAGCCTTAATCTCCTTCAAGATACTAAATACCAGGCCTTCTTGAATGCCTAAAGCCCCAAATGACTCCTACCCAGATGCCAAAATCATTGTCCTGGCAACTTCTACAATGTAGTTACTCACCAATACAAAAATCCACGTCATGCTGAAAGTATAAAATATGGAGCAGGATCAAGCAAACTGAATATCAAAGTAAATAAATGATGGAAAGACCACTATACTGATTAGAGTGGCAGATAGAAGTTTGTGTGGAAGCGAGGGGGGCGGGGGGTCATCACATACTTCTGGACTCCCTGCTGCATAATTTTGATCTAATGTGCTGCATAAGACAAAGCCCTGCCTAAGATACAGCAGTACTTTTGGCAGTGGAAAATACTTCACACACTGTATTCAAGCTTAAAATAACTTTAAATAAGAGTTTTTGCATTGTCTCCTTTGTCATTGAAAGCTTTGTAGGTAGGTATTGTGACAAAGTTCCTCCTCTGCCTTGGTGGGTCCTGCACTTATTGGTGGATTTGCTTGCCTCAGAGGTTCACGGCAGCACTCAGTTTGGCCACTTTCGTGGCTCAAATCTACCGTTCACTCATTTAGCCTCACAACTGGCCAGAATGGGGAAAAGGAAGAAGAACAATCCCTGCAGTCTCTGCTGATCCACCTAGTGGATCGGGGAACAGGCCAGAGACCTTTCCCTTTGGTGGAACCCACAGTCCAGATCAACTCCTCCGGTATCAAGTAGTGAGTTGGGGGGATGGAGGGAACCCGGGCCCGCCCTCTACTCTGGGTTCCAGCCCAGGGCCCTGTGGATTGCAGCTGTCTACAGTGGCTCCTGTAACAGGAGACAGTGGGTGCTCCACTCCAGCTGTGTGACACCTACAACTCCCTGGGCTACTTCCCCATGGCCTCCTCCCAATACCTTCTTTATTCTCACCACAGGACCTTCCTCCTGATGTCTGATAATGCTTGCACTTCTCAGTCTTCCAGTAGTACGCCTTCTCACTCTCAGGTTCTTGCGCCTCTTGCTCCCAGCTCCTTGCACACTCTCACTAACTGGAGTGAGAGCCTTTTTAAACCAGGTGTCCTGATTAGCCTTAATTAATTCTAGCAGCTTCCCAATTGGCTACAGATGTCCTAATTAGCCTGCTTGCCTTAATTAGTTCTAGGAAGTTCCTGAGTGTTCTGGAATACTCCCTGTTATTTTACCCAGGCAAAAGGGACCTTCTTAACCTGGAACTAATATATCTACCTTCAACCACTCTTTTGTAGCCATCTGGCCTGACCCTGTCAGAGTATGCAGTTAAAATACACACCTTTACTTAAGGTGGGATTTTCAAAGGTGCTTGAGTGAGTCAGGCACGCAACTCTCAATGAATTTCAATAGGATCTGGGCACCTAATTCAGTTAGGTGGCTTTGAAAATCACAGCCTTGATTTGGAATGGTGCGTACATAGGCATTTATATCATAGATGTAGACTAAAACATGTATTCCTACTCCAGATATGAATAATATTCTCACCTGTCAAGTGAAGGAAAAGCACTCTGTCATTCAAGTTTCAGAAGGAAGAGGATTTGTTTGCTTGACTTAGGGGGGAAAAGGAACTTTTATTGATCTCATTCTCTTTAACCCTTATTCTATCACCTATGTTTGGGCTGCACAACTCAGAGATACACAGTGATTATTCAGAAGCTGCGGAACATATGAACAATGTAATTAACTTTTTAATTAAATTACATTTTTATTAAATTAATGATTTAATATATCTAATTATGAAAAATGGAACACTGATGCTGATTTACACTCCACAAGATAAAATTATCTAACTTCTAAGTGCTAATTGGGCAGTAAAACCTTTATGAACATAGCTGTAAATTATTATGGCTTCCCAATTACTGGTACATTTCAGTATTAAGAACCTCACACCTAACCTGCACTTCATAATTTTGGAGAATTAACTATATATTTTTTTACAAATATCATGTGCACCTCAGTTTCCCTATGTGATATTATCTTGCCTAGCTACACAGAGTTAAATCAAAGGTGGAAACCAACAGGAAATGAAACCATGGCAAAGATAAAGTACTATCAGAGAATATCCAGGTTCTTTGGGGAAAATGGGGAAGCCATTAACTGGGTAATACCCCTGGCCTGGCTCCAACTAGACTTGCAAAGTTTACCCTTCCCCATCCTGGGCCTAGGAATAAAGGGGATATTACAGTCTTAAAGATGCTGGTCTATGTAAGAAGGGGTGGGATGTGGATGAGGGCTGAATGGGCTGTCAGCAGCTGCCCAAGAGGGGACACACACAGAGTCACAGATAACATGCTACAGACCAGGGCAGGCTGCTTCTCCAAACACAGAGACGGAGGAAATTGGGCCAAGGGGTGTCCCAGTTCAGAGCAACTGCACCAGTATTCCTTCTACAGTAGAACCTCACTGTTACAAATACTTCGGGAATGGCGGTTGTTCGTAACTCTGAACAAAACTTTATGGTTGTTCTTTCAAAAGCTTACAAGAGAAAGTTACTCACCTTGTGCAGTAGCTGAGGCTCTTCGAGATGAGTGTCCTCCATTGATGCCCTCTCCAGATCTAGACGCACCACTGTGCCTCCGCTTAGAGAATCCTACATCAGTGCTCGTATGGCTCACGCACGCATGATGCCTGCCTCATGCACCATTGCCTGTTGAAGTGTCGCGTGAGTGACTCGGACTCCTCAGTTCCTTCGTTACCTCAGAGCCTGTATCTAGCTCCGAAGTAGAGGGGAGGAGGGTGGGTAGTGGAGCACCCACAGGGACATTCATCTCGAAGAACCTCAGTTACTGCACAAGGTGAGTAACCTTCTCTTCTTCTTTGAGAGGTGTCCCTGTGGGTGCTCCACTCCAGGTGACTGTAAAGGATGGTTGGGGTTTGGAGTAGGAAATAAAGCAGCAGAAAGTACCGCTCAGCCAAGCTGAGTATCTGGTTTTAGGACCTTGCATGATAGCGTAATGTTTGGCAAAAGTATGTTCGGATGCCCAGGTGGCAGCCTTGCAAACGTCTAATGGGATATTGTTTAGAAATGCCATGGAAGTCAAGATGGACCTCGTGGAATGTGCCCTGATGGTTGTTGGAGGCTGAATGCCCTTTAGCTGGTAGCATAGTCAAATACAGTCAGATATCCATTTAGAGAGCCTCTGTGTGGATATGGGTGGTCTCTTGGACCATTATGCTATGGATACAAAGAATTTAGGAGTAGCCCAAAATGATTTCGTTCTGTCCAGATAAAAAGCCAAAGCCATTCTAATGTTCAGCGTGTGCCTGGTCGCCTTGAACCATGTGGCTTGGGGAAGAAAGTGGGGAGATGCAGTGGTTCGTTAATGTGGAAGGACGAGTGCACCTTGGGCAAGAATTTGGGATGGGTGCGTAATGTAACTTTCTCCTTAAGAAAGATAGCATAAGGGGGAGTCAGCCATAAGTGCCCCATCTACCCCACATCTCATGGACGTGATGGCACCCAGAAAGGATACTTTCATGGACAGGTGTAACAAGGAGCAAGATGCCAAGAGTTCAAACAGTTGACGAGTTAGGACTGTTAGCAGGAGATTTTAAATTTGATTTTGGGGACCTAGGTGGCGAAGAAGCCGGTGACCCAGGGGGCTGCTGTCCTGAGTCAGAGACTGGTCTCAGGGACTTCTCCATGAGTTTGAGTTTCAGCCTCAAGTCCCTCAAATCCTCTTTCATGTATGCAGTATAGCAAGATCCACCTACACAATGGTAACACTACCGTATACTTAGGGTCCAATTCCAGCTACCTTACACCACAACAGTGGAAGAGAGTTCAAGGAGCTTTTTCTCCCTCTTGCACATATGCACATAGGGCAGACAGAATCTCAGTGCTTCAGCAACTCTTGACCACAACAGCAATGACAACACAGCCCATGATGATATGTACATCAAGGCAGAGGGAAAGGGTTAATGAGGCAGGAGACTATTTGGGGTCTCACTCAACTGTATACGAGCAGTTGCCTGAGGCCAGCACTAGTGAAGCACATGCTAGATTTCCAAAAAACTGTAATAGAAGCTCCCAGGTGAAGTATCCTATTCATTCTGAGAGTCCATTTTCCTGCCTCAACATTCCACATGGCGAGTGTTGAACAGGTGCTGCGCTACAATACCCTCCCTGCATCTCTGCTCCCTCCGTCCCCAGTTCCACAACCCTTTCTGCTCAGCTTTAAAAGTCACAAAAGATCTCTTGGTGGTTTTTATTCACTAAGTCCAAATCTTCCCTGAATAGTATTAGAAAACCTTCTCTGTGACTGGAAAGGAAAGAGGTGGTCCTCTGGTCCTGCCCCAATCCTCAGCCATCTCCTGCCTATTGGCATGCAGGAAGCCACTGGTTCTGCTACCTGGGAGTCCTATGTATCCACAAAGGGTACAGGACTTGCCTCTAATAGAGTACAGACAATTTACCATTCTAGACACATTATATGGGGAGAGATACCTATGCCTATGTACATTGCTTAACATTTTGCATTATGAAAAATTCTTGTGACTTTCTAAAGGAGATCTTAGACCTCCATTGTTTAGAGCATGAGGGCAGAATCAGGGTTCCACAGGCAACTGTAAATCTGGCATTTCCTTACTTACAAGCACTTGATGATGCAACCTAAATAGCTTTCTTTTAACAAATACAATATTTGTATATTAATAGAAAATTTATATTAAATAATACATATACGCCTAATTAAAGCCAGGGTTAAAATGTCATTTTGGCTAAAACCTAACTTTCTTCGAGTATTCACATGTTTGGAATACTGAGATTTCTAAGCTCCAGACACAGAACTCCTTTACAAGATACTCATGTTAGCAAGATTTACAAAAATTGCAATAATTAATTTTACATACGGAAACAGGCTTATCTCAATCCACTTGTAAAATATACTGAGTGAAAAGAGTGAAAAACAAAAGTATTAAATTATTTAATAGTAAGAAATAATTAAATCTTTCTTCATGAAATGTATAATAAATCATGCACTAAAGTAAAAAGAATTCCTTCCTATGGAAACGTCAACTATAGTAATAACAAGCTAAATCCTATTAGATATAGAAGCAATTTCTTATTGCCAAATGAAAGTTAATAAGTAGGAACTATGACAATATTCTTACTATGTTATTTTCACACCATCATTTGCATCCTCTTTGACAAAGATACATGTATCCTAACATTCCACAACTTTACCTTGTATGTCAACTTGTTCTTGGTATAATTGGGCACCATTAGGACCTTCTGAGTAATTTGTCTCACTTGACAGTCTATCACGATATGATCCAGTGCAAGAGGTTTCCTCCCTATTCCCTTAAGGCCAAAGATGTGTTCAGTGCCATCTGTTTCATTTTGCAGAATAAGCTTGCCCTGTGACAAAGAAAAAAATGAGGACATTTCAGCACTGCGTGAGTCTTGCATGGCTGCCAGACAAACTCCCTTAACCTAATTAATCATGAGTCCAGGTAGTGAAACAAGCTTTCAGGGAGGTGTTGTCTGTTTACTCTCCAGCATATATGTAAACACTTCTGCTGAATTAATGAAGACAAACTTCAGGAAGAATGACTTTTATTTCTAATTTTCCTATATTACAGAGTTAGCAATACAGTGCATCGCATATATTGATTATACACTTGTTTACTTCTACTCATCAAACAAATATACCTTCCAAGAAAATATTTTCTGAACCATTACTATTCCTAAATAACATGAAAAACTGGAAGAGAAAGGTACTTCTTTGTTCCAGCAGTACCCATCCAACAGAATCCTGTGCAGGAGGTAGCTCTTGGTACTAAACTTTTCTGAATCAATTTTATTTACTATACACAAGAAAGAGACAACAGTAACTCTTTCTTTTTTCTGCTATATGAATCCTCATACACAATAAATTACAAATAAAATTTGCCTATGTCATTTTTGTATCTTGGACTTCAACATTATTGCTGTTTTTCACAGAATAACTTTGCCTAGTAGCTTTGCCCACTGCATTGATCAGAATAATAGAATTCTATTAACATTTTGGGAAACTACAAAATGAGAATTCAGATCATTAATATCCACCCTCAAAACCTATGAATTTTATTCCGTCTTTGAATGATAACTGCAGCAACACATTTATGGATGAAACTAAAACAGTGAAATCTTAAAACCATTAAGTAACAAGGCTGAAGCTGACCTGTTTGCAACTCATTATTGTTTGGCTATTTAAATTCTGATCAGATTTAAATCAATGGCCTAGGAGGAAGAAACTTTGCATCTTGCTAAAATTGACTGTTGGTGGAATTTGGCCCCAAAGGGAATGATTTTGTCAGACTGTTTAAAAAAAAATGAAGATTCTTCTGAAAACCATCAACTTATTTAATGATACAGTCTGGAAGGTTTGGGAAGAATTCCTGTGGATTATAATTTTAAAAGAAAGACGAAGAAAATGCAATCAGCATCTGAACTATCTACTGAACTCCAGCATCCACAGCTTTCTTTCATAAACTAACTCCATTTTGGGGATCCTCATTCTGATAGGAAAGATAAAGAGAAGATGCATCTACTACACTAACAGAGAATGAGAATTTTAAGAGTATTGAGAGAATAGGGACCTGCTGGGGAAGTCTCCATAATAATGAGGACCTGGGGGGAAATCCTGGCCCCATTCAAATCAATGACAAAGTTCCCATTGACTTCAGTGGAGCCAGGATTTCACCACTAGAGTACAGACAAGGCTATTAAACTAGTCCAGGATGGAGAGAAAGGACCACGCTAAAAACTGACAAAATCTGCCCTCTGGGTGGGAGTACATAGGTTTTGTGTGGGTGACCTACCTCTTGATATTTTGCTGTGAGACTGAGATTCCAAAGAACTGGTGTTTCATGCCTGACCAGTTGTGTGTAGGGATCTACATGTGATACACATCTGCTGAGTATGTGCAAACACACTAAATGCTTTATACCTACATAAATAGAATTTGGATATGTGATGATATTATATATGTATATATATGTGATGCAATATCACATATCCAAATTCTATTCTTATGTACACTGAAGTAACTCCTCTGAAGCTAGTGAAGTTGCAACAGTGTAACAGAGTGAGCTATGGCTATCCACACACATAGATTATATACTCCAAACAAAAATATTGTGCAGTATCTGTGCCTAACAAATAAATAATAAATGATTAATAATATTAGTGTAACATTAAGAATGAGAAACCAAACACTCAGAAGTTAGAAAATATAGAGTTAAACACGAATACTCAACCCTTAAATCTAACCCTTCATGCATATCCTTTAAAATGTGGCTTCTCCTTACATCCTATATTATTTTTCAAATATAATATATAATTCAAACATACAAAAAGCTTATTGAAAATAATTAATAATTGCTAAGAATAAAATATGTCCAACTCCAACTCTCATGAAGCAGGAAATATAGAGTACAACCACACAATGATCTTAACTCTGTTGTCTGTGTAATGACAAAAAGAAAAGGAGTACTTGTGGCACCTTAGAGACTAACAAATTTATTTGAGCATAAGCTTTCGTGAGCTGTAGCCACAAGTACTCCTTTTCTTTTTGCGAATACAGACTAACACGCCTGCAACTCTGAAACCTGTGTAATGACAGTGTTCCCAAGGAATAATTCCATATTCCCTAGCTTGGGTTGTTTTAGTTTAGATGAGGTTTGTCTTTAGGACTCTTAACTCTTTTAGGAGGGTTTGTATTTTTGTTACTGGATTTGTGAACTACATTATACTGATGTTAGTAAGGAATCTGAATAGGTTATTGTAGTTTGTAGAAAGTAATTATTTTGTGTTAGGCAAAAGAGTGGTACTGTAAATTTGTGTTTTTGTATGGCATGCCAAACACCAGAGTAGCTCAGTACAAACTACTTCCTGTTAAAAGCTGAAACAGCCCTTGCCCTGGTATGTACCTCATAATATCCAGAATGGCAACTACCATTGGCACAGAGTGCCTGGGAATCCACCCCAATGTGAGCAATGACATACCTATCAATGGAAATTAATGAATGAACTAATATAACATCCATTCCTATAGAATCCCCATGACATATATGTGCAATAAGGGATACTCAGTGTTATTAAAGAACCTTAAAATTGGCATTTCCTGAATTTACTGATTAAATAAAGGCTGGAATGCACTGTACATATTTGTAATTAGAGTGTTTGCAATTTGTATAGAATACCTAATAATTTTAATAAAATTGGGTGGGCAGAGAGAGAGGGTAGGACCACGAGAAAAGAAAAATTGACCATACAAATATTAGCCTAAGCTCCCCTGAAGGCAGCTTATTTCATGTACATCCTCAGGAAAAAGTCTTGCCCTGAATAACCCTGATTCAGGAAACCTTGTAAGCAGATGCTTAATATTAAACACCTGCTTTAGGGGTTTCCTAGAGTGTAGGCACAGTTTTATGCGTAGCAGCACTTTGTATAAAGGCTGAAAGTCTCTTTTCTCTTACCAGAGTTACACACTCAGCAATGGGCTTAAACATGAGAGGATACTGTGTTGTTTCACCTGGACCCACATATATGAGAGGAGGGCCATAAAAACAATGTCCCTCTAGGATTGCTTGAAGTTTCCAGTCCTGATTAGACATATTACTCTGGGGGGAAAAAAACAGATGTCATCTAAATGGTACTTTTAAAGTTACAACATACATTTACCTGCAATTGCAGCTACATTTAACTTTCTTGCCATTAATTCTTAGAATGGACACCAAATCAGATCACAATCTTTATTTTTTCAAAAGTGCCAACTCAGAGCAGATTTTAGGAAAATAAAGATTATATTTTTAAAATTTTAAATGTATTCAACCATAAGTTCAATAATGCTGGCACTATAGGTACTAGTAGGAATGCTCTAAAAATTCATGTATTATGTACTCGTACTATAAAATAAGTTTGATTGTACTTATAATTATGGGCTCAATCTAACCATATGCACTCAGATACTGACTCTGCTAAACACTAAACTGTTTAGCAGACAGACTGTCCTGTGGCAGAACCCAAAGCATGAAAGAAAAACCAGCAGTTATGTGTTGACAAGTTGGAGGCTTAATGGGAGATGAAGAGTTCATGCAAATACGTTTTTCTCTCATGCTCCACAACATCAGAATCTCATCCTCTTTAAAACCAGCACACCCTTTATCCAACAACACACAAAAGAAACTCCAGTTCTAGGGGCAGGCCGCATAGACAGGCTGAGCAGATCAATATCCATTATTTTACTTATTATTTAAAAAGGAAAATAAAATTAGGAGAAATAAATATCCCATCATTTTGATTGGTTATTGGCATGGTAAAAAGGAGCAAAGTTGAAATTTTGATGCAGAATATGGCTCCTTTGTTATTTTTTTCCCTATGGCTGACAGATCTACTCATGATGTCAGCCAGGAAATATGGCTTAAAATAGCCATAGGCCTTTGATTCCCCTATCAGTACAGAGACAGAGACCAATACATGATGTAAACTGCTCTCTCTGGCCTCAAACAGGAAAAGATCTGTCAGCCAGAGAAAAGCAACTGTATCACCTTCGAAATTCTTCCATAGCTGAATGCTGTTCATTAGTTGAAGAAGGACCTGCCCACACATGGAAGTACAGAGTCACAATATTAATCTGTAGTAATCACACTATTATGCCCGAGATACTGCAGAATTTCCTTATACATAGAACAGAAAAAACTGTATCAGTACATAGCTTCAAATAATAGAGTTTAATTTTACTTTTAAAAAACAACTTGAAAATTGCATAAAACAACAACACTATCAAAGTCAAACACTAAAATGTTAGGAAATGCCAAAATTTAGGTTGCCTGGGCAACCTTAATTCTAATCCCTTGGACATATGCATTGTCATACATTTTTTAATTTTCTGACCCCTGCTTTGTTCAGGGCTTGATCCAAAGCCCACAGAAGTAATTGGGAGTCTTTCCATTGATTTCCTTTGGCTTTGGATCAGCTTGTGAGTATACAGGATGATCAGTGCCCAGGAAATCATGCAAGATTATGGAACAGATGAGGCTGTTGACTGTAGAACCTCTACCTCATTCCTTCAAGAAACTGCAAGATGGTGGTGAATGAGAAAAGGAAGTTCAGGAAGTGAAAGGAGTGTGATGTGATTAAAGAAGTTGAATATCACACAGGAGAGGTGGGTTCTAGCCCTACATCTGCCATGGAGTTCTGACGTGATGCTAGGCAAGCCAGGTAAACCAAAGTTTTCAGAGGTGGCCACTAACTGTGGATGCCTCATTTTCTGGTTGTCCAACAGAAAACACCTGGGGTCTGATTTGTAGGAGTTCTGAGCATTCACAACAGCAGCTGAAGTCAGTGTGTGCTGTAGAAGCTGAGCTCCGCACCCATTAAGGCAGTGTGCTCTGAAGAAATGAGCACAAGATTGGGATTCAAAAGACTCTGACATCTTATCCTCACTCTGCCACTAGCTCACTGTGTAGCCTGGGCGAGTCACCTTGCCTTTCAGTTTCCATTCCCCCACTTGTAAAACTGGGAATAATAATTTGCCCACCTGCCACACCAGAGTGTTGTGAGGATTAATTTGTTAATGTCTCTACAGTACTTTGAACAGAAAGTGCTATAAAATGCTAAACACAATCCAAAATCATCAGGCCTCAAGTGTCAAGTTGGGGAAATTTCATCCTTAATACACCAATTTCATCATCTGTTAAAACACTCCCTTCCATATAGGGGTGTTGCAAAGATAAACTCATTAATGTCAAGCATGACTCCTGTGATGAGTGCCACAGAAAAGCCCATGAAGAAATTATTCCTTCTCTATTCAGAGCAGGGTATAGTGGCCTGCAGTAAATAAGACCTGCGGCACACATAAAATGAGGACAAAAATATTGAACCACCACTTCATTCCTTGCACACCATCTATCCTGCGCACTGAAGGTAACGGGGTTCTGTGGAAAATGTAAATAAAGTATGCAGTCCTTCAATTAAAGACTGTGTCATTATGCATATACACAAGAGAGTAGAAACTAATGTTGCCCAGATAACCTTAATTCGGACATTTCCCAACTTTTTAGTGCTTTACTTGCAAATTTAATAACATTTTAAAATAGGCTGGGATCTCTGTGTATGTGTGTTTTCTAAATGTACATTTAATACAACCCCATGATTTTTCCCTACTTTTCTTTTGTCTTAATAATAAAAAGATATTGCAAGGAAAAGAGAGTGAAAAGATTGCATTAGGAAATGTTTCACTTTCACTGTTTCTTTGTTAACTACTTTCAGAACAATCTGCTTGGTTATTTTCAGTGTTTCACTGTGCTTTCACAATACTGTCCTTCTCCAGACAAGCTACTGATCTCATGTCTGATCATGGATCCCTCCCCTCTTCTTGTCCCATCAGATCTCAGTGTGACTTTCTCAGTGTGACTATCACTCTCTATTCTTCCTGACCACCTCACTCAAAATATTGTATGTGCAGCACTCTCAACTCCTGGTGCAAACCTTAGGTAACATTTTCATTTCTAACAGAAACTTTAAGTCTTCCTCTTGTTGTTTTATGCCACATCGTTTTCTCTCTTTATCTTTTAATTTGAGACAGTCTGCTGATGGCCTCAAAAGTTTGAAAATGTCTTCTCTGAAGAAGACACCCAACCCTACAGCTCAAAATTCACACTTTGACTCTTTCTCTCTCTAATCTATCTTTTTGGTCTGTTGGCTTACACCATAATTGTGCACTATGGGATTTCTTGCATCAGTTTCTGGAGCATCACGTCCTGGTCATTGCCGGAGATAAATTATTAGAGTAGATCAGAATAGTCATTAATCTAATATGTTCATTACTGAACCCCTCTCTTAAACCATAGCTTCTTAGTATTAAATGCTTCAAATATTTAACTTTTGAATACACTTTTCTAATGTATCTATATTACATATTATTAGGGCTCTGTGTCTGTCGCGGAGGTTGCGGAAGTCACGGATTCTGTGACTTTCTGCGATCTCCATGATTTCTGCAGTGGCAAGTGGGGCTAACACTGGAGTCACCCAAGCAGATGGCTCTGAGGCCAGCTGTCCAGTGGCCCAAGGGCCAGCCACAATGGCCACTGCTGGAGCAGCTCTGCAGCCAGCCACTCAGGCAGCCTCGCAGCCAGCCTCACTGGCCGATGCTCAGGTGGCCCCGGGCAGCTGGCCCCGGGAAGCGCCTGAGCAGCAGCCGGTGTGTCTGGCCCCAGGGACTTCCTGAGCAGCAGTCCCTGGGGTGGCAGAGCAGCTGCTGCTCGGCAGCCCAGGCAGCAGTCCCAGGGCAGCAGAAGCAGCCGCTGCTCTGGCAGCTCCCTGCAGCTGGTGCCACTGGCCATGGCCGCCCTCCCAGCAGTGGCCCCCCGGGATGCCCACACCAGTAGCGCCACCCCCTACCCCCCAAAATTTAGTCAGGGGTATTTATAGTATAAGTCATGGACAGGTCATGGGCTGTGAATTTTTGTTTATTTCCCATGACCTGTCCATAACTTTTACTAAAAATACCCATGACTAAATCGTAGCCTTACATATTATTTATAACCTCACATTTCTCTTAAATAATTATTTTTAAAAACAATTTCTTTTTTGTGGGGAAAAATACATTAATATGATCTGTACAATATTTAATTCTGCTATCATGCTCCTTAATTCAGATTTCTGCTTTCCTTCCATTGCCAGAAATCTTACATGTAGTATTCATACTACTCATACCAATCTTTTCCCCACTACTTGCAATATTCTATATATTAATAAGTGTCAGTCACAGAAGAAAAATCATTAGGAATAACAGACTCAGTAGTTATTTAGGTGGATCGAAAACAATCAGTAACTCTTTTCCCTAAACAAGTTTTATGTTTACATACCATTTAGACTTTGGGCAACAAGATAAAGTCAGTATTTCAGTACTTTTGTGGGTTCTATGATACATAGATGTTCATTTTAATTTAAAAGGCTGAATCCAATAATCCTGAATCTTGATTTAACCTTCTAATTATAAAATGGACTTACTATCGGTAGGTCCTGAATCACGGCCTGATAGGCTGGTGTTACAAATTCAAGCTCAGCCTCAGTACTGTCTGTATTCACCACACACTCAATCAAGTAGACCCGGATATCATGGGAAGATTGCAGCAGAATCTGGCAGGGATAGCGACCAGGATATTGTGGAGTAAATTTTATAGGAAGTTCGACTGCTGTATCTTAAAAAAATAAAAAAAGTATAATTATGTAAAGCGTTCCAAAAGTATTTCACACACAAACATCTGGAGAGACATATGCAGTTTGTATAAGGAGATTCTTTCTACAGTACACACATCACACAAGTAACTCTGGAATCACAGAAGTCTTTTCACTTATACATAGTCAAAATTAATTTTTCTAGAGAGAAACTTTTGAATATATTTAAGCTTCCAAATAACATTGTTTTGTATAATTTCTTGTTCTGCGTAGAGAAAATATATTAAAAGATCTATTTACTTATTATATTTAGAAAAGTTTATTGCGTATGCATCTTTTTCCAGATACCATATACATAGTGACTACCACTTAAAAACATTTGTCAACAATTATTATGCAGTGGTATCTGACACAGACTCAGACTTTAAACCCATAAGTGACCATCATGATAATCTAATCTGACACTGCAGGCCATAGAACCTCACCCACCCACTCCTGTAATAGACCCATCACCTCTGTCTAAGTTACTGAAGTCCTCAAATCATGTTTAAAGACTTTGAGTTACAGAGAATCCACCATTTACACTAGTTTAAACCTTCAAGTGACCCGTGCCCCATGCTGCAGAGGAAGGCAAAAAAATCCTACAGTCTCTACCAATCTGAACCAGGGGAAAATTCCTTCCCGATCCCAAATATGGTGATCAGTTAGACCGTGAGCATGTGGGCAAGACCCTCCAGCCAGACACCTGGGAAAGAATTCTCTGGAGTAACTCAGAGCTCTCCCCATCTAGTGTCCCATCAGCGGCTCTTGGAGATATTTACTACCAGCAGTCGCAGGTGGCTACATGCCATTGTAAGCAGTTTCATCATATCATTCCCTCCATAAACTTATTAAGACCATTTTTAAAGCCAGTCAGGACATAACTCAGTATAGAAAATAACTATAATATTGCAGATACCATTGACCATAACACTCCCCCTGTGATCTACACATCTCTCTTTCTGTGATCCAGGGCAAAGGGTCAGCCTCCCCGTGAACTCTGCAGAGGGCCCAGTGCAGAAGAGGAGGGGAAGACATGTGAGGCAAGACAGTGGCTGTGAGCAGAAAGAGGTACTGTTATTCCCAAGAGCATCCCCCCACAAGCCCTTCAGGGAATTCGCAAAAAGTGAATGCAGCTTGCAGCGACAATAGCTTCTCTGTGGTTCCCTTTATGCTGAAGAGCCCACCTTCATGAGGACTTCCAAGTAGCTACCAATGCAGAAAGACCTATATGGAATATAGAGCAGTGCAGAGGCACAGAACTTTAATACAGCTGGAACTGAGATCCACAGGGTTTGAAGACACCATCATCCAGTTTGTTCCACAAGGGAGGACATATCCCACCTACCTCAGCTAAGAGCTTGGAAAAGAACTCATACAATGTTTTCCTCCTCCACTCTCCCCTCCACTGGGTTATTTTGTAGAAAGGAGGCAATCAGGCTTAATGTGTGACGTTATTTTCAAATGATATTTTAATGGCAACTATTGTGTTTTAAAAATGCAATCAATCTTCATTTACAATGCTGCTCTATTTCACAAATGATATTGCCCACTTATTCAATTCTCACCTCTCTGAAAATTGTACAGCAAACCAATACTTCCCTGTTGCTTTACTGTGTTCCAAAACGTTGATACTTCTCTTGTCTGTTCCCTCCATTATTTCATAAAAATAGCTCAAGTTCAGAGGATGAATAATATAGCATTACATTATGAGCCTTTCAACATTACTAGGCTATCAAAAAGATTATAAATTGTACCTCAGGTTCAATCTTCTCTGAAATAAATTAGCTTGTTCTCTCATAAAGACAAGATTAATGACCTACTAATTTATGAATTATTACCCTTTTTCTGTTTTGTCACTAAGTTATTATTCCCAACGGCTATCTTCCACAAAAATGTCCCAGGTTTATCAGTCATGCAAGTAATAAAACTCCCTTTCTTATACCTGATTCATAAATATATTTCCTGCAAATTTTACTGTAACCCTATCTGATCAGTCAATTTGTAGGAGTACATAGAGGATATCCAAACCAATATACATATCTAAATCATTAGTGATATATTTTAAGTACTTGCAGTACTTCAAGGTAAGATGGAATTGTGACATTGCACTCCAAATGTTTTATGAAAATATGCTTTGGATGTGAATATAATGTAACTGAAATATGCTTTATGCAAAAGGTCTCTTGTAAGGTATCATCACAAAGCTTATAATCTACTGAGTGTGTTCATCCTATTTGTATGCATACAACATTCTTGTAACTGAAGCTAGAAATATAAAGTATAACTCTGAAGTCCTATTGTAATTATGCAAAGTGTGGGCCATTAATGGTGGTTTAGAATCTTGATGGCTCCCATTAACCAGAACAATTAACTGTAGATGGCTTTGTTTACTTGCAAGCCTTCCTGTGAGTCAGGCCCAGAAGAATGGAGGCTGGGGTCTCACAGGACATGTGACTATATCACATGATACTGGAATCCATCTTAAATCTGGTACTTTCCCATCCATTTAGAAGGAGGAGTGGGGACCCAGAGAGATAAAAGATTCCCACCTGGTGCCAAAGCTATAAAAGGGGGTGGAATAGAACAAAGAGGGGTGCCAGTCATGAGAAAACCCCCAGTTTCCACCTAAGATGTCTGCTGGAACTAACAAGGACTGTACCAGAGGAAAGGATTTGGAGTCTAGTCTGTGAAAGAAGCTTATTGGAACATCTCTGAGGGTAAGATTTTACCTGTAATTAGTTTCTTAATGTATTAGGCTTAGACTTGCGTGTTTTTGCTTTATTTTGCTTGATGACTTACTTTTTTCTGTCTGTTATTACTTGAAACCACTTATATCCTACTTTTTATACTTAATAAAATCATTTTGGTTTATTAATTAACCCAGAGTAAGTGATTAATACCTGGGGGAGCAAACAGCTGTGCATATCTCTCTATCAGTGTTACAGAGGGTGGACAATGCATGAGTTTACCCTGTATAAGCTTTATATAGAGTAAAGCGGATTTATTTGGGGTTTGGATCCCATTGGGAACTGGGTGTCTGGGTGCTGGGGATAGGTGACCTGCTGAGTAGGTTTGGTTAAAATCTGCAGCTTTGGGGGCACGGACCAGACCTGGGTCTGTGTTGTATCAGGCTTGCATGTCTGGCTCAAAAAGGCAGGGCTCTGGAGTCCCAAGCTTTGGCAGGGAAAACAGGCTCAGAGGTAATCTCAGCACGACAGGTGACAGTCCCAAGCAGGTCTCTGTGACCGAACTCGTCACAGGAATGTCTGTCCTCACATAGTCCAGTTATTGTCAATATACTGTAGTATATTTTGCATGATGTGGAAGCTCCAAAATGTTTTGTAGTAATAAGAGGAATTTTAAAATGTTATGTACTATAGAAGCTTATTATTGGGGTAAATACTGCTCCCCCTATTGTACCCCTATGATCATTTAGAGTCCACTCCTGACTAACCAGAACAAATTCAGTTCTATTACAGTGGGGAGGACAGTTTATCACATCCTCCATAAGGTTCTATAGCCCCCATGTGCCACTTATATGTGCTGCAACTGGGGATAAATTCCTCCCTTCATAAGCCCTATGGAAATGCATTCTGCTAACACAGGCTGTGAGCTGGGAAGATTATTTCCTATATTATTTTTAGTCAGGACATTCAAGTGTTTCACAAGACACTCAAGCTCAATAATATTAGGATAAAATCTAGTAAATTAACAACTAAAATTCTTCATTTTAAATGTTAATTTAATATAGAGGTGCATGAGTAGCCAATCACTAAACCAATCGTCCCCCAAAATTTTTATCCACATCCCTCCCTTACCTGGTCTGCTCCCCTCCAGGAGCCACAGTTGGGAGCCGGGGCTGGGAGCAGGGCCAGCGCTGCCACTGGGGCCTCAGCCAGGAGCGAGGCTGCGGTCAGGGCCAGGGGCTGTGGCAAGGTGTGGGCCTACAATCAGGGCCAGGAGCCACGTTTGGGAGCAGAGCTGTGTCCGGGAGTGGGGATGGGAGCCGGTGGCCGAGGCTAGGGCCAGGGCTAGGGCTGAGGTCAGAGTGGAGATTGGGGCAGAGCAGGGTTGGGTGGTGTTCCCTCTGTCCCCCATGGGGGCTGGCCTGCCCCCCCTCGAATGTTCTTCCGCACCCTCCTGGGGGGGGCGTGCCCCATAGTTTGGGGACCACTGCACTAGACCCATCTATGGTTGTTGCATTTTGTATACCCTAAAGGTGAAATGCATGCCTTATGGATATTACATTTATTTTTTATAAAAAAGAATCTCTTCCCAATATTTACAATATTTGGTTTGGGCAGTGCTTTTATAAAATATTCATTTCACATGCATAAAGCAAATATTTAAGTTCAGGAATAGGTAATCTGAATAACTATGATCAATGAAATGAAAGCAAGGAAATGTGTAACGTTTATTTCATATCGTCAAGTACTTTACTCCCTAGAAAATGATTTAAGTGAGACTGAATCGTCAAGTTAAATCAATTACAACAAATACTTTCTAAAAATCTTCCAAGATAAATGAAGGTTGTTCCCTTCTTCAGAATGCCACTTTTAATGCATGCAGTAAGGTAATCAGGATTTAAGATTTTCTCAAACCAAAATGTTTTTCTTCTTTTTCTGTCTCTCGCACTACAGTAAGCATAAAGGCTTTTGCAAAGATTAGATTAGGAATGAATTCACCGACTTGCTGAAAATCATCGACAGGGTTGCAACAGTGGCAACCAGGGCAGCAGTTGAGAGCACATGTAGGAAAGTGGGGATGGTGGACAACAGCCAGGCCAACTCCTCACATCAGGACCTGCACCATGATTCCCTGGCGGTGAATGATGGCCCCAAGCTTCTCCCTGGACCCAATGAGAAGCAGAAAATACCAGCAATAGTGGGTGTGATTTCTCCAGAGGAGGATTTTTCCTTTGCAGGGATTGTGTGCATGGGTTGTGGAGGACAGGATAGCAGGATGCTCTGAGGGCTCCCCAATCCCTGATGGCTGTGAGAAGACAGAAGAGAACAGGGTAGAGGAGATGGGAATTTTCCCCTGTAGTTTGGGGGCCCAAATGGAAAACCCTGACTAAATTTGAAATTTGTGGCACTCCCACCACACAGAAAAGGTTTAACATATTTTTATGAAGGGACTGACTGCCCAGAGTGATTTTATGGTGGAGGAGGGTGTGTGGTATTCTGCACTAGTAACTTCGAGAATTATAGATGCTTTTGTAAATCAAGTCAAATTGCCTTCACCAATTTCTTGAAAAAGTCAAAGTAAGGACTCTCCTTTAACATGTGTATAATTACACATGGATTTCATCATATATTGATTTCATTATGGCAAATTTACTTTAAATATGTTCTCTGCTTGCCATTCTGTGTGTGTGCGTGTATATAGTAATTTCTAAAAAAAATAAAATAGCTTATTTCAACATCATATTTTATAGTCATAAAACATGGACAAAGGGCATTTTCATTTTATCTAGATATAATTTTACAAGATGCATAATGGATAGTTCTCTGAAAACATCCACTCAATGTTCAGCACTAATCAAAAAAGCTAACAGAACGTTGGGAATCGTTTGGAAAGGGATAGGATATTTTCTGTCTTATTAGCTATTGCCTCTATATAAATCCATGGTATACCCACATCTTGAAAATGGCAGATCTGGTCGCTCCATTTCAAATAAAAGATATAATGGAATTGGAAAAGTTACAGAAAAGGGTAACAAAAATTATTAGGGGTATGGAACAGTTTCCATATGAGGAGAGGTTAATAAGACTGGGACTTTTCAGCTTGGAAAAGAGACGACTAAGTGGGGATATGATTGAAGTCTGTAAAATCATGACTGGTGTAGAGAAAGTAAATAAGGAAGTGTTATTTACTCCTTCTCATAACACAAGAACTAGGGGTCATCCAATGAAATGAATAGGCAGCAGGTTTAAAACAAACAAAAGGAAGTATTTCGTCACACAATGCACAGTCAACCTGTGGAACTCTTTGCCAGAGGATGTTGTGAAGGCCAAGACTATAACAGGGTTCAAAAAAGAACTAGACAAGTTCATGGAGGATAGGTCCATCAATGGCTATTAGCCAGGATGGGCGGGGATGGTATCCCTAGCCTCTGTTTGCCAGAAGCTGGGAATGGGTGAGAGGGAATGGACCACTTGATAATTACTTGTTCTGTTTATTCCCTCTGATGCAGCTGGCATTTGCCTCTGTTGGAAGACCCCTGTGGTCTGACCCAGTATGGTCATTCTGATGTTTTTAAAAGTGTTTAAATTTAGTACTTATGAAACGTTGCTGGAATAATCTCTGCTTAGTCCCATGACAAGGATAGACAAACAGGAGCAATAACAGCTTCTCTTCGCTGCTGCACTTATGCCACACTGTGATCTAGTGGGATCACCTCTAAAGGTAGCAGTCTCCAGGTTCAGTCAATCCCTTCTGTACTACGAACAACTATATCAATGTGATGTGGTTCTCTTTCCACCAGGAATTAGAAGACCATCAATTCATTTAATAAAAGAGACCAAATAGAAATCAGATTGGGGGTTGAGGGGAGAGAGAAGAATGGGAGAGGTTTCAGTCCTGGATTCTGCAAGCTCTTACATAGTGCAAACTGTGGTGCAAATGGTTGTTGTGCTCGAGTATAGTAATGGACTTCCTCGTGTGGGCTTAAATAAGCTTAAGAACATTAGTGCCCATAGTTTCAAGAGCTCAACACCCAACAGCTTACACTTATAAACCTACAAAAGCAGTCAGATTTTCAGAAGTTCTCATTTCAATTGGAGCTGCTGAGCGCTGAGAGCTTTTGAAAAGCTGGCCACTTCATTTAGGTGCTTAAATGGGAGCTAAGTCCTTTTGAAACTCTGGCCACAACTGTACTCAGCTCTGTTGAAAATCTGATGCTAGGTATAGTCCTTTTGGCACTAAGCAGAATTAAGTCTCAAGTCTCTTGCACTTTTGATCTCTTATTTTCAAGTAAGAAGGGTAAAAATGAGATGGGGCAGTGGGTCAAGATGAGTATTTCAAAGGAGATGAGCTTAAGAGCAATCCTTATCACATACATGAGGATTTTAGCCATGCTTTTTCTTACACCTGCTACTGGTCAGAGACCAACAGTAACCAATGAGTAGCCTTCTGTCTTTCATGGCATTACCTCTGCCAAACCCTATGGCAGAAGACTAGCAAGCATGGCTTCATCACGCAGAAACTTCTTTTTGGAACAATCTCTCAAAAACCAGGGGGAAGTGGGTATGAGCTTTAGCATGGTTTCAATCTGTAAGACAACTTCCGTTCTACAATTTCTAGGACAAGAGAAAGAAAAAGAGAAGGCAGCATATAAAACTGCTTTTTACTTCAAAGGTTATGGGAAGCAGAGTCTTTTACAATTATTTCCAGAATGTTGGGACTAAAGAAAATCAACTCTCATCCCTAATAGCTATATATTGCTTTAATTGGTTCTGAGGTCTGTGCAGCAAGTCAGGCATCAAGCCCAGATGTCTACATTGGCATTTTATAGGTTCAAAACCCAAGCCTCACAAGCCTCAGCTCTCTCCCGTTAGCATACAATGGCTACACAGGAGCCTTACAATGCTGCAGTTACGGTACAGTAAGTGTAGACATAGCTTTAGTTGTAAGCTCCAGACTGTCCATTAGAGGGGCAATACACCCCATTATACTGGTACTACAATAAAAATATTACATTATATATCAAAAATATTCTGAGAATTTTGCAAATTTTCCACCCAGCATGAGTTTTACCCAATCTAATTACACTAGTAGCAGGGTACACTCTTTGTTTCTCAAACTGAATATTGACAGAACCTTAATAATAAAGATTAATTAGTGAGCAACACAATCCATTAGTTCTATATCCTTCTTAATCCTTTGAAACTAACAGTATAAAAGAACATTCTGAACACTTCTTTATATGTACAGCCAGTATCATGATATGCTGAATCTGGTGCACCATAGAACTAATTGCATGGAAATCAGCATTATTATCTAAGTAAACTGTCAGCTTTGTTAATATCAGAGCAAAAAAAACCAAAACTTTCCTTAGTGGCCAGCTTTAAAAATCACTGTTCAGTAATTTAGGTCCAAAGTTTGATTTATTTTTCTTCAAATTACAATTCAAAATGATCTTACATTGTTTTATGACTGACCGTATAAATGTTTGCCCTAATGCAGCAGAATTAACCATCAGGTATGAATTAATTAACAAACCATTTTCAAAGTTCCACTGACAGCACTGATGCTGGTGGTATACAAATAAAGAATTGAACAAAGTAGAATTATGATGATTAGAGCTCACGTAGTTAAAAAAATTGCTAAATGAAAAAGGGCAAACAGCATGAATAATGCTTTAAGCTTTTCTGAGGTTATACCCAATGGAAAGTATCTCTTTAAAAAAACCCAACCTTTTAAAAAAAGCACTTATGCACACAGAAACCAGGGACTAAATTAAACAGTTTAGCATTAAAACACTCAAGATCTGCATGGACTCTTACAGAAATCCTGCTGAGCTGGGTTGAGAACAGCAATTATATATCCATCTAATCAAAATATTATCTTTATCTTGCTCAAGTGCAAATCTAATTTTAGAACAAAGTAGTGGGAAAGTCTTCAGAAAACCTATGCTGTTTGCAAATGATTTTCCTTTCTTAAATAAAATGTATTTGTTACTGTATTTATCTTATAAAATCCATTGATAAAATGTAATTGTTTAATCAGAACCAAGAGATCACTTGACAAAAGTTTTGGAAAGAAAGTACTTTTTTTTTCTAAACTGATTTAAAATTCTAAGTGGTACTGAAACTGTTCAGATGATAACTATGTTACTAACTTGTAATCGGAGCTTTTCAAATTAGCCTTTTCTACAATGTCCCTATTTGTGGTGTGTGAGCACCATACCTCAGAAACTCTGGAGCCGCTGAGGTATTATAAATTCAAATGGAAGCCAGGAGCTACAGCACTAAGATAGTACAGCACAATGGTTCTCCCTAAAATTACATTTCTATTCAGTATTTGTAATTCTGCCTACAAAGAAATTTGAAAATAAGAGGGTAACATTCTCAATATATCCAAGACACTAACTGGGATTTCTCCACTTACATGTGAATAAATTGATTTTCTCCTTCATAAGTCATCCAACACAGATTTCCACTTTTAGGAAATGGGAAAAACATTAATCTGCAAAGGAAAGAGCTGTGGACTGGAGAAAGTGATATTGGAGTGGCAATCTCACAAACTATGTGATGTAACTATTTTACATCGGTGGGTAGAAGTTAATAATACTTCGAAAATATGTGCACAAAATTAGAACGTCACAACAAAGTGAAAAAGTGGGTTCTTGAGTTATTGGTCCTAATAGAGTGACAAGAGGAACCAGGGAGTTGACACAAGGCCCCTGAAATATAAGAAGGAAGAGTAGAGAATTAATACAGAAAATACAGTCCTCCAAATGTGTCACTGATGTTCTTAATAGAGGCTCTTCGAGTAATCAGGTCAAGGAAAAGAGTTCAGAACCAATACTAAAGAATGCAGTAAACACTTGAGTAGATATCAGTACTGACGGAACCAAATAAGAGTGTTCAGTCTATCATTTTTTTGCATTGAAACAAATGAATGTAAAGTTACTGATGATAGCTTAAAAGCAGACAGTGCCAAAAGACTAGACAAATGCCAGCTAGTAATTTCGGTAGTAAACAAGGTCACAGCTTTCTTCAGCTTCCACAGCTTTGGAACTTATGACTGAGGGACTGAAGTGCTCTCTCAACACACACACACAAAAAACCCCCGAACACCGTTTTAGCATCAGTTTGAGATTTTTACACAAAGTCAGAGAAAACTGAGTATATTAACTGTGAAAAAACATTTATCAGAAGAGAGGTGATAACTTCAAATACTTTTCAAAGTATTTCTACAGAAAACTTTTTAATCCATTCACTAGAAAAATAAAATCAAACCTCTTTTATTGGACATTCTTTAAAAATATAACAGCAGGCATCCTATATTGTCAAATCTTGTCAGGAGAAGCTATAGAACTCTTTTATTAGTTTTTGATACAGAACCTAAATTAGGTATCAAGATGTAATACAATGCCTTTCATTTTAAGAACACTTTTTCAGTGCACTATATTTCAGTGCACAGATGCACTTCCATCTCCTTCTGGACAATTTTAATGCTGAAATATTTCACACAAACATTTTTTTTTATAACTCTGTAGTTCAAAATGTAAAATGCTTTTTCTTCCATTTGCCTAGTTGGGTTTTTATTTCCAATTTTACAAAAGACTCTAGACAAAGATACAAAACATTCAATCAGACGCATGAGCAGAAGTGCAGAGGACTTGGAGTACATCTGACTTAGGTAAGCAAGTCCACCACAGTGTAGGCGGCGAATGAGAGGTGTGTGCTGTGGTGTGAGGCTATTGTGTTTTGGGGGTTATTCTGCATGCCGATTGTGTTGTGTGTGGTGGTTGTGTTGATTTGGATGTAGGGGTTGTAGGCGGATGGATCTAATCACCAGCCTGGGACAAAAATCCATGTCTGGTTCCATTTGTATTCTTTTCCCCAGAGCTCAGTTTATTCTTTAAAACACACACAAAGGGAAATATGAAACAACCACCACCAAAGCTCAGTTCTTAACTGAAACTGTGGGGCCCTCTGGCAGATATTGGGGCTGGACCTTCCCCAGCCTAGTGGCGTCTGTGGGGCCTGCTTGCCCTCTCACAGCCTTCTGCTGCAGCCACAGGAGAGTGTATTCCTCATGGAACTG
Organism: Eretmochelys imbricata; assembly: GCF_965152235.1. NCBI lineage: Eukaryota > Metazoa > Chordata > Testudines > Cheloniidae > Eretmochelys > Eretmochelys imbricata. Next base: position 152,062,687 of record NC_135572.1, read on the forward strand.
GTGTGCTCATTTATATACTCCAGCTGAGAGTCAGACCCAGTCAATATCAGCTGTTGAGCAGGGTCAGCTGATTCCCAGTACCTGCCTGCTGGGCTTCCCTCCAGCACAGGACCAGCGGCTCTCTGGCCCACCTAGCTCTTAAAGAGACAGACTGCCCTATTACATGGAGTTGCAGTCGGAGATTTGCGTTGATTTATGCAGGTAATGAACAAGGGCAGCTATGAGGGTGAGGGGCTATGGGTGTTTGCAGTTACTGTGTGTGCTGGTCACAGGCCACAGAGCCAAGAGGGACACCTGGACCATAGCCTCACCGCTTTTTGGCCAGGCCAAACTTAAGTGGCACTGCAAACCCATGTGTCAGGTTTCAATGTCACACACTCAGATTTGGCCTGGCTGCATGGAGAGGTGACAGGGCCACATCTGAGTGAGTGACATGAAACCCTAGTGCACCAGATCCCAACGCCACTCAGGTTCCCGGCCAAAAGGTTATCCAGCCATAGCCTGGGTGCCCCTCCAGTTCTACAGACTATGTGACCAATGCACACGATAACCCCAAACACTCAAATTTGGAGGGAGGGGGTTTAGGGAATCATGGGCCAGGGGTCAGGCTGCTCGGGGCATGGGGGGGCCCTAGAGGAAAAGTCGAAGGTCAGGCAGAAAAAGGAGAGCAAATCTATGATCCATCCACTTTAAGTGGCACTCCCCACTCCTGGCTGGTTATGTTGTGGGGATAGTTGTATAGATTAGCGTCAGAGGGGTTGTGCTGGGAGAATTGTGCTGATTTGTGTAGGTGGCAACTGGGCCAAGTAATCCACCATCTGTCCTGTCTCTCCAGGGCCAGCTCCAGGCATCAGCGTTCCAAGCAGGTGCTTGGGGCGGCAGTTAGAAAGGGGCGGCAGCATTTCCGCAGCGGTGGCAATTCAGCAGCAGCTCCTCTGTCCCGTGGGCCATGGTGGCAGTTTCTCCCTTTTGCTGTCCGCAGCAGCAGTTTTTTTTAACTGCTTGAGGCGGCAAAAACTGTAGAGCTGGCCCTATGTCTCTCCCATACACTCAGTGAAATGGTTGCATCCCCGTTATCTGTAGTGTAAGGGTGATCATTGGCTGAGTTACCTCTGATGTCACAATGGTCTTGGACTCTTGGCGTGACACAGACAGACATGTAACTGTAGTTGTATACCGCAAGCTGTAATTGCTAAAGTCAAAATGGTTGAGAACTTAAAAACTGGATGGTAACAGACTACAAATCCCGATGATGACTCAACCTGGTGATATTCTGAACAAAAAGAGCTCTCAACCATGCTTGCAGCTGTTTCCATCACTTCATACTGACTCATACTGACACTCATACTGACTTAGGCTTCAGCGTGACATACTAAATGATATTCTCTGAGTTTTATATAGATACTACCAAACAGTATCTAACCTTACCCCGTTGCTATCCTTTGCTTATTTCATGTGACCCTGTACTTTAAATGTGGCACCTATTCCATGGAATGCAAAAGGATCTTGTCTGTGCTAGGATTGCACCTTCAAGTTCTTTGAAGGTAAGTGACTGTGTTCAAGAAAGTTTGGACCAAAATGGAACAAAAACATGCTCTGTGCAGCATTTGTTTAGTATGCTAAAGTACCTGTGATCCATTAAATATCAAAATATATCCATCTCTACCTATCAAGCTTTTGTGCACATTTCTACTTCAATTGCTTGAAGCCACTGCCAGTATTATGTTCCAGTACCTACGGACCCTGTCCCTTCCACTTGAAGGAGTACCTTGGTGAATTGCCCAGATGCTATTAGTTCCGCATTCTGAGGACTCATTTAGTATTCAGGTTTCAGACAGCACTAGCATAGGTTCTGTAGCATCTATGCTACCGCACAAATTAGTCTCTGGACTAACAATGCTCCTCTCGGAAACACGCAGATTTTATTTTATTTGGGGAAAAGTGGGTGTCAGATTTCCCTAGTGAACTGGAATAGCAGCTTTGAGTTTTTGGTAATCCTGGGCAAGATCATGAGCTGTATAGGCTGCCCCATCAGATGTAGGGACACCAATTTCCATCGAACAGACGAGCTATGTTCCTTTTTCTACCCATGCACATTATTCATTCTAGTGTTTCTTTGTAAATTCTGCATTGACTTCACCTCAACTGCACTGTATTTTTTTTTTAATTCTCTTATAATAAATCTCTGCACAGGATTACAGAGTTTCTGCTTATTTCCATGTTCTCTCCTTCTTTAGTCTCTCACTGTAAGGCAGGTTTGTCAGACGTCAAATCATTCTTATAACTCTTTTCATCAACCTTTTTGAAGTGTGGACAACAGAGCTGAACACAGTGTTCTAGTAATGATTTCAGTAATGACATAAACAGTGGTAATATCACCTTCCTATTTCTACTCAATATTCCCATTTATACATCCAAGGATTTCATTTTCTTTCTTAGCTACCACATCGTACTTCAAGCTATAGCAGTTGATTATCCACCATGACCATTAAGTTCCTTTCAGAGATATTGCTTTACAAAATACAGACCCCTCCAGGAAGTATGATCTATATTCTTTGTTCCTAGAGACATGACCTTGCACTAGCTATATTAAAATGCATATTGTTCAAGGGATCCCAACTGACCAATCAATTCAAGTTACTCTGTCGAACTGACCCACCCTTATTACTTCATTAATTTTTGTCAACTTCAAAATTCACCAGCAATGTTTTTATATTTTCTTTTAGACCACTGGTGAAGATATTGAATAACACTGGGCCAAAAATAGATTACTGGGGGATGCCACTAGAAACATCTTCATTGGATGAAGATACCTCATGATTGTGGGTGCCCATCTTTTGCTTTGCAGAGGTGCTGAGCAAAAATAGTTCCCACTAACTTACACTGAAGTTGTTGGTGTGCTACACCTCTGAAAATTATGCCCAAACTGAGTCTAAAGCTAGGCATCCAAAAAAGAAGGTACCTCAAAATCAGATTATTTCAGCCACTATTTATTCTCTGACCCACCCCCACTTGAGTCTCATTTACATAGTGTAGGAGTTTGGGGAAAGAAGTGAGATAAGGTCACACAATAAATCTTGGGCTCTTCAGACTTGGTCCTAAACCGCTGACTGCAGGAAACCCAGATTCTCAGAGATGTCCCTACCTAGATTCTCCTTACCTCCTCCTATTCCTCTTAGTTGAAGTTCTGTTATGTGACTTTTACTTAGAAATGCCTCAATAATTTGTTGGGGTTGTTGGTTTTTTTTGCCTAATAGATAGATCTGCAAGACCTAATCTGGTATTTGGATCTAACTAGTTTTCAAAAGAAATTCTAAAAAATAGAGCAGAGAGGATGAAGAGGAAGGCTTTGGTTAAATATTTTTGGTTAACTGTAGGGTGTTGCTCACTGTAAGGGGTTGCACTCACCTCTGGCGAGCACCCCCAGCCGAGTGTGTGTGCCTGCACTCTCTATCTGTTTGTGGTGGTCTTCGCTGACTCAGCCCTCCGGCCAAGTCACACACCATCCGTCTCTGTGTTAAAAGCAAAGCAAACCCCTTCTGGGGTGCAAGTCCAACAGGGGCCTCTTTCAGTTTGTTCCTGCTCCAGAATAGGGCAGTGCTCCTTCCCTAGAGTCAGTGTCTTCGCCCTCTCAGGGCCTTTCTGGTCCCAGCTCTTCACCTGGGCCCCTACAGTTCAGCCCCCTTCTGGGATGCCTCAAAGTCCAGGCCACTTCCCCCAGCAACTAATGTGGGGGTTGGAGGGGACCCTGGCCAGCCCACTACTCCAGATCCCAGCCCAGGGACCCAGTAGATAGCAGCTGTCGCTGTGTCCCTTTATCTAAGTTGTGCTGCTGCTCTAATTCCCTGGGCCACTTCCCCGTGGTTCCCGCACATTCTTCACCCTTAGCTCAGGGCCTTGTCCTTGTGGAGTACCAGCAGCCAGCCTGGAGCACCGTCCACTCCCCCCAGCTCTAGCAAGGAACTAAACTCGCTCTGGCCCTGCAGCTCTTCTTATATTGACCTGCTGGGCCCTGATTGACTACTTCCCACACAACTGCTCTAGGCAGCTTGGAGGACCTCTCTACTGTCCTTTTCTGGGCCAGGGTGTGGCAGGGCCATAAGGCCTCGAGCAGGGGACTCAGAGCCTAGTCCACCCATCAGACTTACCCATACCAGAGTTTAGTTTGGCACAATTTTCTTTAAAGCACAGTTTTAAGTAAAAGCTTAAAAATTGCAAAATATGTTCTGTAATCTCACGAAAATATAAAAATTAAAGTTTTAACAAATATGTGAACCCTAAAACCTTGTAGCTCTTCTGCAACAATTCTGCTTTGCATAATTGATCTAGAAATCCTCCATTTGATATTTATTGATCGTATCTATAATACCCAGTGAGCCCTTCATTGCCTCAAAGATAGATAACAGATTTTAAATTGTTTTAAAATGCCAGATAGTAATTCTATCCGCCCCGCTCCATAATTAACATTGTATTGCTAGAGATGAACAGCAAGTATACTGAAGTTAAACTATAGCTTACAGGCCCACTATTAAAATCGGCTAAAATCATTAATTCAGTCTTGGCCCTTTAAAAATCCTACTGACCTGTACAAAAAGAATGTCCTTTTTATAGGAACTCTGTGCTAGAGAATAGAATTTATCCCGCAGAGCAGGAAATCTTCTTCTGGATAAGAGATATTTGAAAGAATCAGGACTGCACACATAAAAATGTATCACAAATATGCTCTGAAAAATTATATTTCCAATTAAAAGCAATATTCTGATAATTATATTAAAAGATACAAAAATATTATGTCTATACAATGTGACTAATAGTTCAAGTTTTAAATGGTGATACTACCCTGAAAAGTAACTATAAAAATACTAACTTTGCACTCCGTGGATCTATTTATGACATGTGGAGTCGCATCTATTTATGATAGCAGCCAAGATAAGTTTTTACTGCTTTTTGCATCTGCCCTGCAAGACCAACACTGCTGGGAATATATGTCAAACTCAATTCCTTCTTGTGTGTATCATCAACAGAATTGTTTACTAAATTCCAGTTAGTTACATCTGTCTACCTTATTGCCCAGGTGACACTGTCAGCTTCAAGACAAGGCAGTGGGGATACACTGGTGTCAACAATGCCATATTTGGTTTAAAAAAAAAAAAAAAAAAAAAAACCCTAAAGGTTCCTTAATGGTAACTGCTGGCCATTGAGAGTTGGCCTCTGTGCATTCACCCATGAAGGACTAACATTCCCTGGAACTGAAGTCACAAAACAGTGGGATAAGAACACCGAGGTAGAGGGAAGGGTGGGCAGGAAGTGTGACTGCACAAAGGTGACTTTCAAATTAGAACAGTCACCAGTAATTGTCCTTTTGTTCTTCTTCAAGGATCTCTGTGCTTTGCTATTTGTGAGAGAGAAGTGAGTAGTACCACCTTGATTATACAGTGTCCATTGAGACCACAGAATGCAAAATGTCCTTGACAGCATTCCAAGCCTGAACCAAAGGAAGCTGAAGGCTCAGAGCACATGGTGCCAAAGATGATCTATAACAAGGAGTGGACATCACCAGTACCAACTGAGTCACCAGCATCAAAGTCCTGGTGTCTGAGTCTCTCCCACAGGATGGTGCCAATGGCAGGGCCAAAGCAAAAGACAGTGTTAAAGGTTTCACTCATTTAGTGGCTGATAATTTTAGTGCCAAAGTAGGTCAACAATCTGAGCCACCTATGCTAAGGCCCGTGCCTTGAAGTCCTTACTGGTGAAGCAGGCCTGAAACCTTAACTGTCTATCCTGATGTGTTCTGGTGTGAATGCCTAAAAGGCAGCATACCGTCAAGGTGTGTGAGCTTCTCCTAGATACACTGAGCTGCAGACCTGTACACTGGTTTCTGAATAAAGGGCCGAACAAGTGTTGTTTTCTTGATAAGAACATAAAAACAGCCATATTGGGTCAGACCAGAGGTCCAACTAGCCCATTATCCTGTCTACTGACAGTGGACAATGCCAGGTGCTTCAGAGGGAATGAACAAGTAATCATCAAGTGATCCATCCCCTGTCAGCCATTCCCAGATTCTGGCAAACAAAGGCTAGGGATGGCATCCTTGCCCATCTTGGCTAATAGCCATTGATGGACCTATCATCCTTGAACTTATCTAGTTCTTTTCTGAACCCTGTTATACTCTTGGTTTTCACAACGTCCTCTGGCAAAGAGTTCCACAGGTTGACTATGTGTTGTGTGAAGAAATACTTCCTTTTGTTTGTTTTAAACCTGCTGCCTTTTAATTTCATTGGGTGACCCCTCGTTCTTGTGTCATGAGGAGTAAATGACACTGATGCCATTCTTATTGATGTTAATACACAAGAAGCAAAGAACCAACCTTGAATTTAACATTCTGTTGACTTTGCAAGGCTGGCAGTTAATATCTTTTTACTTATTAACCGAATACATTTGACGTACAAATTAAGACCTAAAGACAGAGACCTAAAATACTTCCATACAGTCACTTTTCAAAGTAGACTCACGCTTTCAATAAAGCTTTATTCGACAGGAGAAATGTGAAAGAGCCCTAACCAAGTACTTCTTAATTACCTCTGTTGTCCAATATTCTGGATAAGTAAGGCAGTAAAATGTAGCTCAATTACGAGTATAGTAATGGAAATTAAGTAATCATAAAGCTCACTTGTGATGGGTTCCTAATATAAGGAGACATGAGAATTAATTTGCAATTTAAGAATGTATATAGTAAGTGGAGCTCTTAAGAGTAAGTAAAAGGTGATAAACATGGGGAGGTTGCTGGTTAATCTTACACAAGGAAGTTTCTTTCTTTTTTTAATGTAAAACAACAAAATGCTAGAGCACATATACAGCCCATAGACCATGGAACATTACCAGGAAACCAACAGGATCACTGATAACAGTGTACTGAAAAATAGATTTAAAGCCCCAGGAAATTACTTTGAAATAAAAGATTGCTCTGATTAAACCCAACAGCGAGCAACAATCTGAGACAACATTTAGAAGGCATACCGAGAAAAAGATAAGGCTGAGCCCAGTTCTTGAAAAAGTATGAATGCATATTTTAAAACATATACATATTTATTCAGTCAAAATATAATTACTTGAAAGTGTTACTAAAATATGTAAAACCTGTGTAACAGAATGCTGTAGATAAAAATAGTTTCTCCTTAGCATAACTGATTGATGTGGTGACGGTAAAAGAATTTTTAAAAATTATGAAGTATTTTCTACCCTCAGTGATAAATGTATGGCATGATGTAGCATCCTTTTTAATACTGCCAAATAATGATTTAAAATGCAATTCTCGTTTGGCTGGTTGTTCTGCACTTTATTGCAAACTATGGCAATGAAACAATAAAAATATCTTGTATTTCTAACTAAAATTTTAGTCTATTACAGTACATGAAAATATTCTGACATGACTGATATTTTAGACTTGGCAATTCAGTAGGTAACTGTGACAGGGTGGACAAGACCCAAAGACCCACTACTGGAGGCCTCAGGGTCCAGCCACACCCACTCCAGAAAAGGAGCAGTAGACAGCTCCTCCAAGCTGCCTAGAACTGGCTGCAGGGAGCAGCCAAACAGAGCCCAGCAGGCTCATATAACAGGAGCTGCAGGTCCAACTTGAGTTCAGTCTGCTTGCAGGGACCAGAGGAGCAAGCGGTGCTCCTGGCTGGCTACAAGAGCTAAGGCAGGTAGTTGCTGGCAGGGACCAGAGAAGTGAGGGAATAGCTTCTGGCTGGCTGCCAGGACTCAATTAAGACAGGCTACGGGGAAATGGCTCAGGGAAATGCAGTTAGTTAAGGGACATGGCACGTGGCTGCTACTTAAAGGGTGTCCCTGGGTTGGGACCCAGAGTAGCGGGTGGGCCCGGGTCCTCTCCCCAACAGCCACTGGGGAAGTGAGTGTGCCCTGAGAGAAGGGAGTGTAGACAGGCCATGGGAAGAGACTGTACACAGAACTGTTACCCCTGAGACTGACCCAGCTGGACAGCCAGGCTCAGAGGTCTAAAGGACAGGCGAAGAGCCTCCAGGGAGGAACCCCTGGGGATGCTGCTCCACACCAGAGCAAGAACCTCTGCATGTAAGCTAGCCAACTAGGGTATTGAGATACACCCTGTTGGTCAGACTGAGGACTGGAGCCCAGGGAGGGTTAGAGAGATGTTGCCAATGGAGGAATGCTGTGGTAGACACTGTTGGACTGAGAAGGGACTGAGCCCGGGGAGGGCTACAGGACATTACTGAGGGCTTTGAGATAGGTCTAGTTGAACAGCATACCTCAGAAGGGGTTTATTTTGTTTAGTTTCCACACATGGACAGAGTGTGACTCAGCCGGAGAGCTGAGTCACTAAAGACTTGCCAGACAAGCGCAGCAGCTGATGGGGGGCAACAAGAGCCAAGAAATCAAGGAAAAATTGCAGGCATGCACACACTTGACCCAAGGGGGTACTCACAAGAGGTAAGTGCCACCCCATTACAGTAACACGTTTCTTTACGTTAACACAGAACCAGCATCCCAGTATGATGTCGAGGGCATTTTGTTGCTGTTGAAGATATTACTTTTTGGATCACTTGTAAAACTGAGTCCTGCTTTTTGGATTCAATGTAAAACTGTGATCCCATGTACTTTTGGGGTATTAAAGATACCACCATATTTTTTGAAACAATGGGGGGTGTAAACTTGGTGCTTTTGACAAATTTCAGTGTGAATACATTTGGGGGCCTCTGGAAGCTACCATAATACAAACATTCAGTGACCACATGGCCAGTTTAGATTACAAAGAAGCCCAAAGACAATGTCCTCCTCTATCTATTACCTTATTTATTATTAGGGGCAGCATTAGGGTACCTCCCAAGTCAGGATCAGGATCTTATTAGGCTAGGTGCTGTACAAACACAGTAAGAGACTGTCCCTTCCAGAAGACCTTAAAATACAAAAGGGCAAAAACCAGTGAAGAGTAGGGAAATGATATAAACACACAAGCATTGTGATTACAATGGAAATATGAACACATTTTGTTATTTCCATGTTTACTTCTCCCCCTCCCCTTTCCTTCCCTCCCCACCGTCCTTAAAGACAGGCAACACACAATAGGTGAGGGAGAAGGATATAGACAAATATCACAACAGTTGCTAAAATAACCTTTTGCTGTCTCTGCTGGGACAAAAAGATGATTTCATATCAGGCAAGAGCTCTATTTATGATGACAATTATTCTACTAACTGTGACAGTGGTACGCCGAGTGACAGCTCTGGCCAAGGTCGAAGGCATTAGCTAGAACTGACAAACTCATAGCTGGAAACCAAGCCAGCTCACCAATATGTTAGATTTATTCAAAACAGGTATTAGTCTTATAAGAATGTATTTAGTGTTTAGACTCTGTGAAATACTTGTTAAATTGCAGCATTGATTAATCTCACTTATAATGTCTGTATTCCATGCTATAAGGAATATGTAAGTTTTGCTTTGTAACTTTAAAAATGTTTGCTCTGAACTTGTGAACACAGGCATGGGAATCACTGGTAGGAGAATCATCTTCCCACTCCCCCCCCCCACCTCAACCTGACATTAAAGAGGTCTATCAAGATTAAACAGGCCATTGGGGAACTCACAATACAAAGGATTAGTGAATGGCCTTATCACATCTTGGAAATGCTATGTGTAAAGGAGCCCCTCTCATAGACGGGAAAGCCAAATGTAGAAGATAAAACAGGTCACAAGAAAATTTTTCATCTCTTTGCTGTTTGAATTCTCACAGGGCCAGAGACACTAAACTAAGGCAGCGATCCCGAGGGGCTATCCAGGGATCCGCCCTGAAAGACATTTTAGATTGACAGATTACTACATCTCTGTCTTTAGGAATCGTCGGTGGTAACTCATTTGTGTGTATATGCTTGTTTGCTTGAACCTGTAAATAACCTGTATTTCTTTTTCCTAGGGATGGTGCCTCTAGCCTCTGTTTGCCAGAAGCTGGGAATGGTACTTGTGTTGTCAGAGAACTACTTCCTCTCTTTCTCTTTCTTCAAGTACATACTTAAACCCACTTTTCCAGATGTCCAAAAGATGGTCTTCTCTACAAATACTTTTTGGGGTTTTTGGAGTACTAACTGATCCTTTTGGGAACTCCTTGCCCCATACATCTCCCCAAGGCAGGTTCTTGTCCCTCCCTTTTCTCAGCAACAAATAAAAAACAGAAAAATAACATATTTCTTGACTTGCTATAGTTTCTCCAAAGCAGTTTAACACAGGTTAGTAATTTCACATAATTAACATTTTAAAACTTTGATGTATGTGTATCCACAGGTGGTTAAACTGTAGAAGTCATGTCTGAGATGTTGCTAAGCAACAGTGACCTGCACTCAGGATCACTGGCCAGATAATGACATTTTGTTATGTGGATAAAATGCTGGTAATATTGTGTCTTTGTCAGAGTTGTGGAGATGGATTTCTGAAGTCATCTCTCCTAGACTATTTCTTTGCATATCACCTACATTAATCTCTCTGAACAGTCATTTGTAACTTTTCTAATTCACCTCCAGACGTTTCTCATTACTGCAAACACAAACACTTATTTTTAACTTGACAACAAATAGTATGTAAACACAGAGAGATCTTATGCTTAAATAGAAGCTTCTGTCAGGAAATCTTTCAACCTTTATACCTCCTGGTTGCGTGAGCCATCTGGCTGCTCACCATGCTGGTTTCTCTTCTCCTAGGTGACAGATGAATGCAGTAACTTCTCCCAGCTTCCTGAAAGTGGGATCTGATCTGATGTACCCTGAAATACCTTCCGTGTGGCTAATCACAACAATACATATTTCATATTTATTTATTTCAGATGCTTCGTCTTCACATTTTCTTTTCTTTCTACTTGAAGCTGGACCAAATGATCCATGTTAGTGCAGTTCCCAGACCTCTTTCAACTTCCAGTCTCTCCTGCCACTGAACTGTCTCCAGACTCTTTGCCTTTGGAACTGTGCATTTGTACAACTATTTTTCTTTTTAGCTCTTTCCTGGCAGTAGTCTCAGAATCAGGAGGGTCCATCATTCTCTGGCTATTCTTCAAATGGATGTATAAGGACATATGACAGCCAATTTCCAAAGTAGGCTTCTGGCAGGTAAATTACATTGACGCTATTGCTCCAGCTGAAATGCTCGACACCCCTGCTCTATCTGGACCAGACTTGTATGTAAGAACCTGCAGGGCTAGAACTGGGATCATCAGAGTTCTGGGCCACCGACGCCTCCATATTATCATAGGAAGCTTAGGCTGGGCTCCCGCGGGGGGACCCTGTGAGGCTGGGACCGGCAGGAAGTACTGCCCAGCAGGAGCAGCTCCTCACAGCTCACTGATTGACTAGCACTGGTATGTAATCCAGGAAGCCATGACAGGAAGTGGGCTGAGCAACAATACAGACTGCTTGCCTGTCTTGCTTCAGATGCTGTGTGCATGAGAGATCCCAGACTCTGGCTTCTGACCCTGTTTGTCTCCTGACACCTGGTCCCTGGTTTACTCTCTGGCCTGTCTCGGACTCTGACTCTCTGGTACCTGACGAGGCCTGACACCTGACTCCCACTCTGACTACTAGGTTTGACTGCCCACGACCTAGTAATGACATTGTATCTATTTGGCAAAATAGTTTCAACGGTGGAATTCATATTTTCTAAGCTCTCTACCTTCTTCACACACATTGTGAATTTACCTGAAATCCTCTCCATACATAGGAAGACTGCTGCAAGCAGAAGGCCAGATGGAAGCTTTGGGTCACTGTCATAATTTTTTTTTTTTTGGTCCAAAGTTTCAGCTACCACCTCAAGTGTCTGCTTCACAAAGGCCTCTCCTCCAGACCCTCCCTCACTCTCAGCCTAACTAATCTGGGTGGGTGGGCAACACAATGGCTAATGAAATTATATGTTGATAATTGACAAGTAGTGCACATTGGAAGGCATTATTTGAACTATCCATAAACCTTACTGGGTTCTAAATTAACTGCATCAATTTAGGAAAAATAAAACAACAAAAACAATAGGCGCAGCCCAGTGTAGATATCGGCTCAATGTGAGGTAGCGATCAAAACAAATAACTAAATATTAAAATGCATATGGAATGGGACGGAAAATGTAGAAAATATTATAATGCTATTATGTGACTCTAGGGTACAGCTTCATATGGAATACTGTGTGCAGTTCTGGTCACCCTGTCTCAAAATTAGTATTACAGAACTAGAAGGTTGTCAGAGGCAGTGATGAGAATGATTAGCGGGATGGAAAACTTCTCAAAGTAAAATTGAAAGGATTGGGATTATTTACCGGAGAGAGGACATTAATAAATGGAGATATGACATAAGTATAGAAAATAACGAATGGCAGAGACAAGGCCCATTGGTAAATTCTATTCACCTGTCTTGATACAAGTGCAAGGGAACATTCAATGAAATTGAAAGGTGGCAAGCTCAAAACTGACTAAAAGGAATACTTGTTCCTTTGTTATGACACCAGTGTCATTCCTCTGCCACACGGTAGCAGATGTCTGGCTGCTTGCAGGTGGGTTTCCAATGGATATACTCTAAGCCAAGGGTGGGCAAACTACGGCCCACGAGCTCCTGCTGGGGAGTGGGGTCTGGGGCTTGCCCCGCTCTGGCGTTCCAGCCAGGGCACTGCATTGGGGGCCGCACCACACGGCTCCTGGAAGCTGTGGCATGGCCCACTCTGGCTCCTACGCACTCCACTGGCCCCCTCCGGTGCTCCAATGGGAGCTGCAGGGGCAGTGCCTGTGGATAGGGCAGCGTGCAGAGCTGCCTGACCATGCCTCTGCGTAGGAGCCAGAGAACAGACATGCCACTGCTTCTGGGAGCCACTTGAGGTAAGCGCCGCTTGGAGTCTGCACCCCTGAGCCTCTCTCCACGCCCCAGCCCTGATCCCCATCCCGCTCTCCAAACCCCTTGATCCCAGCCCGAAGCACCCTCCTGCACCCCAAACCTCCTAGCTCCACTCCAGAGCCCGCACCCCCAGCCTGAATCTGTACCCCTTCCCGCACCCCAATCCTCTGCCCCAGCCCTGATCCCCCTTCTACCCTCCAAATCCCTTGGTCCCAGCACAGAGCACCCTCCTACACCCCAAACTCCTCATCCCCAACCCCACCCCACAGCCCGCACTCCCAACCAGAGACCTCACCCCCTCCCGCACCCCAATCCCAATTTTGTGAGCGTTCATGGCCTGCCATACAATTTCTATTCCAAGATGTGGCCCTCAGGCCAAAAAGTTTGCCCACCCCTACTCTAAGCGTAACTTACTTTTATTTAATTGTACATGCATACACCACTTCTGAATCATGATAGTCAAAGAGCACATGCAGGACAACCCCTTCTTCCAGCAGTCTCAGCCCCAAACCAATGCTCAGATCCCAGGAAGCAACTGCCTCTTGACTACTTCTCTCTAATCAGAGACCAAAAGCAGAAAGCAAATTCTCCTCTGCTTGCACAGCTCCCTCTCCTCTGAAACTTCCATATCAAAAACTACCTACAAAGAACGCCTGCCCAAGACCAAGCATCATGAACTTGGGGAATTATATGTTACAGTGCCAACTGGTGACGTGCCATAATATACTTTTCACACAATGCACAATTAGGCTGCGTAACTCATAGCCACAAGACATAATTGAGATGAAGAGTTTAGCAGGATTGAAAAAATGAATGAGCATTTATACAGATAAGAATGTCCAAATTTATAATAGTAAACATTAAAAAATAATCATTTTTGAAGGATTATTATCAGGGCACGAATCAATGTCTAATGACTGGAAGTTAAGAGGAACCTTTCTCTGGGCGCAGTTTATCCCACAAAGATCTATTATAAGACTGGTTCTGGCCTCTCAGAGATAGGATGCTGCACTTGATGAACCACTGGCCTGATCAAATACTGGAAATTATTATGTTCTCCACTAAGATAAGCACACTGGCCCTTCAGCACATAGGAAGCATGAACCCAAATCCTGCACTTCCTCCACAATGCAGCAGAAACACACTGATTCCGCTGCATCTGGGTTCTGCTATGAACGGCACAGGAGGAAGCCAGATTTACCTCCTGCTGATAACTTGAGCACCACTAATGAAAGCCTGTACATAAAAAAAATTGCAATGTGTTTCAATTGCTTTGTACAGTTCATTAGTCTTTCTCCTTTAAAAAAAAACCCTACATTTCATGGTCAGTAGCTAACGCTGTAGTGGGCAGGACTCCAGACCAAGAAGCAGAAAACATAGAAGCCTTAGCATTGTACTTTGCAGCCTTGACTCACCATCTCCATCCCCACCTTTCCGACATCCTGCCCCCTACTTAATGCAAAGGTCACATACTTCCAAACAGGAAGACATTCTTCACTCTCAGTAGGGGAAATTAATTGCTGCTATAGCACTGAACTGCTATCTCTCCTGGGCTCCCAGGATACTTCCTAAGTGATAGGGCAGCATGGTTCTGAACAGGTTTTCTGGAAAAACATTCTGCTTTGTGCTTTAAAAATGGAGACAGTATTTTGTGTTTCTTTTGTCTTTTTGTCTTTTTGAATGTGACAATGGATTCCTTCACACAAGGAGCTGAGTGTATTGGATTGGCTTCTCACAAAAATATAATGGGCAGTGGCCATGTTGCTGGAATGTGACACTCTCTGGACTCAGTCTGGATTTACATCACTGTGGACTGAGAGCTGAATCTGGCCCACTGTATCCACTATTTTTAAGTATTTCTAAGGCTATATCTACACTACAAGCCAGGGGTGTTATTCCCGTGCTGAAGTACACATACTCACAATAGCTCAATGAGAGCTCCAAAAAGTATACATAATAGGATAGCTATGGTAGCATGGGGAGCAGCGAGTACATACTCACTGGTTTCAGGTAGATTTGTATGCGGCACGGCTAAGCCATGCTGCTGCTGCCCGCATTATTGCAGCTGTATACACTCATGCTTGCTCTCATCAGACTACTGCAAGTATGTGAACACAAGCTGGGGAATCACACCCTTAGCTTGGAGTGTAGATGTAGCCTGACACTTATCACAGTATGTACCTCTCAGTGGGTTTATGCCATCTAATTAATTCAGACTACAGCTGAGTGTATTTCCCAGAAATTGAGTCCTGGACAAGAATAAGTTGCCTACATTTTACTATTAGGAAGACTGACTGGGGAAAAAGCTGAGGTTGTCTGACGCCCTCTGACTGAGGGTTTATATCTGACATTTGTGACTGAGATCTGCAACTCAGGGGTCCCTGGAGACTCCAAGCTACTTTTGGATCATCAAATAGTGGCAGTGTCGGAGGGAGGGACCAAGACATAGCATGCAAGATCTGCAACTGTGGCCAGCCCCAGTACAATGGAGGAGGCTTCCTGCGACTTTATGAACATTTACAGGCATCGGCCACAACTGGCCATTAAGATGAAAAAATGAACATTTCAACTCAAGCTCTGGCTCCTGTTGACACATGCAGTACGTACAACAAAGAGTAACAGTGGCCAGCATGGGAATTCCAGAGCACAACTGTTGCAAGCTGACTTTAGCTTCCATAAAACCCACACCGTTCTTACTCTGCAGGATCTCTGAACAGCTGGCTGTGTAAGGAGCATTCACAGATGGAGCTCAGGTGTCACGGTAAGCGTTTTTTAGTGGATACTTCCCTGATTTGCACATAGCCCTTACACATCTTCCTCTGCTCAGATTACTCCTGCTCTTTGAACAGGTCAGTTATGGCCTCTAGGAGTTACTGTAATACAAATAATTAATAATAAATCAGAATATGGGTGCAAAATAATGCTGATTTTGTAGCATTATATTTTGCATATTTACAAGGCAAAAGCAAAGAGGGCAATAATTTGGCACCTAGATATTATGGAAATTGGTGCCTTACAAATATATATTATCATTATATTATACAAAATAATGTTGAGCTTTTCTTTTAATTGCTCCATAGCATGCTGTACTTTCCTGGAAATATTCTGTAATTCTGTGTGTGTGTGTGTATATATATATGGTCTCTCAAGGGCTTCATTATAATAACTATATATAAATACACATACATACACAAACCTACACCTTATATCCTAATTACAGAATATTTCCGAGAAATATATATCCCTGACTTATTCCAGAGTGAGCTGTAGCTCACGAAAGCTTATGCTCAAATAAATTGGTTAGTCTCTAAGGTGCCACAAGTACTCCTTTTCTTTTTGCGAATACAGACTAACACGGCTGTTACTCTGAAACCTGTCAGCAAGGCCACAGTTCTCCCTAGTTTGTGGAGACTTTGAAATGTAAAGGAGATTTTCCAGCTTTCATTTGAATAAAGAAAGTATGTGTCTAGCCACTTTTTTTTGTGAAGACAGTCTAGAAAACAGGAACACATGTGAACTGATTGCTAGCATTAAAAGGAACAAACAGATCTTCTGAACTGCTCCATAAGGAGTTTGCAGCAAAGAGGGGATGGGCTAAAGATTTCTCCCCTCTCCCTCCTGTTACATTTGGGATGTGTACTAATCTTGTCCTAAGTCCTCAGGCTAGCTCTGGGCATAGTGGTTGGAAAGACTGTATCAATTCAGTTTGCAGTAGGGATGACAAAAATAAATGTTTTGTAGGCCCACTCAAGACCAATGAGCCCATTTGTGGGCTTTAGTCATTTATAAAACTGACTGACTACTTCATACTGATAACAGCTCATGAATGCCCAATCCTGCTATGTTTCAGAGTGGTAGCCATGTTAGTCTGTATCAGCAAAAAAAAAAATGAGGAGTACTTGTGGCACCTTAGAGACTAACAAATTTACTTGGGCATAAGCTTTCGTGGGCTAAAACCCACTTCATCGGATGCATACAGTGGAAAATACAGTAGGGAGATATATATTGTGGTAAACCCAGGACAAACAGCTATAAAAGGGGGGTAGTAATTAGTCCCAGGGGATTAAAAGGCCCCTCCCTATCCACTGAGGAGAGAGAACCACCTGGCAATGAGGTTCAGCTGGAAAATGGGTTGCTAGGGAACCAATTAGGTTCAGCTGACTCCAACTACTTGGGACCTTTTTATACCCTCCCATGTGTGGTAGGAGGGGAAGAGTGAGGGAGGGAGAGGAGCAGGGAAGTTGCCAGTAGGCTGTTTGCAGCAAGACACCAGACCTTCCCAGTAAGGAGGCTGCATTCGCTCCCCAGAAGGGAAGGAAAACCAGCACAAGGGACTGACTGAGGAGAGGAGTAACAGGACCCTGTGCCACCTATAAGGATTCGCCTTGCCCCAAACCTGAGTCTCCAAGGCCTACTTCCGGGCGAGGTGGATTGAGCCTACTGTGGCGAACAAGGTATTTTGCCACACGTGGTGTGAGAAGTGGGATGTGGTGAGTGAGTAAGGCTCTGTGGCAAGCCATCTCATGGCAGGGTGAATCACCAAAAAATAAATAAATAAATAAAAATAAAAGGATGTAGTGAAGGCATTGGTACAGGCCACTGTGGCCCAACAAGAGGCTACCAGAGTGCAGATGGCTGCCCAGCAAGAGTCAGTACGCATCCAACAGGAGACGAACCAATTACTGATGAACCAGACAGCCCAAGATCGAGCCACTCTGAATGAAGTAGTGAACCAGTTAAAAGCCCTGACCACGCTGACGCACAGGCCCCAGGGGATCCAGCCGCTGTGGGCAAGCAACTATTTACAGAAGATGACTACGGATGACGATATAGAGGCATATTTCCTCGCCTTCGAGAGGACGGCACTGCGGGAGGCCTGGCCCCAAGACCAGTGGGCAGGTATCCTGGCTCCATTTCTGTGTGGGGAGCCCCAGAAGGCTTATTTCAATATGACCACAGAGACAGCTATGGATTACCCCCAGCTGAAGGCTGAAATCCTGGCAAGGTCAGGTGTGATGTCAGCCATACGAGCCCAGCGCTTCCATGAGTGGAAATACCGGGACAGCAAACCGCTGAGGCCCCAGCTATTTGATTTAATCCACCTTGCCCGGAAGTGGCTCCGCCCCGAGACCCATGGGCTGGAGAAGATAGTGGAAATCCTCATGTTGGACAGGTACATGAAGGGGTTGCTGCCAGACATACGGGGGTGGGTCCGCCAAAATGATCCCTCCTCCTATGATGAACTAGTTGCCCTCATAGAGAGACACCTAGCAGCCCAAGAACTTTTGCAGAACACAGGGAAGGAAGGCGCCAGAATCGGAGACAAGTCTCTGCGCCGAGGCCCTGGTTTGACCTAGCACCAGGCCGGACTATGGAGGGGAGGAAGGAGACTGAAGAGCAGCCAGAGGCCCTGGAGAGACTTGAGGACTGGGGGAGAAAGGCTCAGGGGATAAAGCCCAGTAGCCAAAAAATGGGGGGCTGCCCCGAGCAGGGTACTGATGTTACGCATGTGGCGAATTGGGGCATATCACTGCTCAATTCCCAAATCTAGAAAAGCCCATGCAATGCGAACTGGGAGATATAGGGGGACCATGTAATCTAATAAGTCTAGCAGGGGTTGCGATGGTCCCTCATAGATACACTAGACCCGTTGAATGGTATAGAGACCACGGCGTTAGTAGACTCGGGAAGTGCAATCACGCTGGTCTCGGGAAAGCTGGTCGGGCAGGACCAACTATCCCGGGCCAAATGCTCAGGAATATACTATGTGCATGGGGATGTCAGTTACTACCCGACCATCCCTGTAAAAACAGAGTTCTCAGAAACCCCACTAAGGTGACCGTGGGAGTAGTTCCGAAACTCCCTTACCCAGTCCTTACCGGACGAGACTTCCTGGGGTTTGATATCCTACTCCCTGGGGAGAAGGTGGAAGAAAATAATGAACCCGGGACCCAGGGGGTGGCCCAGATAGATAACGCCCCCCAGCCTTCCACGAATTTGGCCAGGATTTGTTCTCCCCACCGGGAAAGCCCCGGAAGACTCAGAGGGCGGATAAAAGGAGGGGAACGAGGATCTTGACCCAGTACCAGAAATCTATGCTTGTAGGGGAAAGAGGTGGCTCAACAGACAGCGGAGCGGGGCAGGAGCTCAACAACCCAATAGCCGGACCTTGTTCCCCGAGGGAGAGACAGAGGTAGATCCCCCTGAGTTTGGACAAATGGGGACCTCACTTGGGAATTTTGGTCAGGATTAGGCCAGTGATTCAATATACAGCAATATTCGTAAAGTAGTAGTCAAGGTAAATGGGGTCCCCATGAAGGGGAGAGTCAAGGACCCAGGGCCATAGGTAGAAACATCCTTGCCCATTCCCTCCCAGTGGAATGACCCCCCCCAAACGGTCTTTGGTCCTGTTCACCCCAGCATGGCCACTAGGGTGATCGTGGGCTAAGCTCAAGAGCTTGGCCCAGTATTTAGTTGGAACTACCAACTGTCTCTGAGGATGCCAGTCTTCCTGGTGTCCACCAGAAAGAGTTTTCTTGCATAAAAGTCCTCTTTCTACAACAAACCTGGATCGATTAGAAGAGCTGAGAGGCAGTGGATTGCTCCGTGCTGCCGTCCAAGCTCTCTGGAGCCTTTCATCTGCTTCCTGTTCGGTCTGGAACTGTTCCCTTGATGCTGGAGAAATCAGTTCCTCATTGGATTGTGGACCTATGCTTGGTCCCTCTGGAAGTGATGTAGGGGATGGGGCTGTTTCCGTTGACTGTGAACCGCTCTCCGCTGGGACACTATGTTGGGGTTCAGGCTCCGGCTCAGCCTCTTGTGTAGGGTTATGGGCTACTGCCGGTTCAGATTCAGTGGGGCCCTCTGGTGTTGAGGTTGCAAGTACTGGATTCAGTGCTGGCAATGGGTCTGCTGTTGGTTGTTCCGCTGGTTCCGGTTCTGGGACTGGTTCCATCTGGGTCTCTGGGACGGGATCCACTACTGCTGTTGCAGACATTGGCCTGGGGTCCGGGTCCATCACCTCTGACCGGGTCCTGATAGAAGTTTCCGGAACAGAGCTAGGCCTCACGGCTTGTTTAGCCTGACTGCGGGTGACCATTCCCACCCTCTTGGCCTGCTTCACATGATTGCCCAAGTCTTCCCCCAACAGCATGGGGATGGGATAATCATCATAGACTGCAAAAGTCCACGTTCCTGACCAGCCCTGATACTGGACAGGCAACTTGGCTGTAGGCAAATTGAAAGAGTTGGACTTGAAGGGTTGAATCATCACTTGGATCTCTGGGTTGATTAAATTGGGGTCCACTAAGGAAGCATGGATAGCTGACACTTGTGCTCCCGTGTCCGTCCACGCAGTGACCTTCTTCCCACCCACACTCACAGTTTCCCTCCGCTCCAAGGATATCTGGGAGGCATCTGGGCCTGCGGACCTCTGTGTGATTCCGGTGCAATGAACTGTAATCTGTTGGGGTTCTTGGGGCAGTTGGCCTTTACATGCCCCAGCTTGTTACATTTAAAACATCGTCCAGCTGACGGGTCACTGGGGCGAGGTGGGTTGCTGGAGAACGGGGTAGTGGGACGATAAGGGGTCTGGAGGGTTCTTTGGGAGGTAGGTGAGGCTTTGGGCGGCCCCGGTAATAGGGTGTGGTCCGGGGTTGTCCCTTCTGGTCTCCGCTCCAACTGCGACCAGTTTTCTTCTTCTCTGCCACCTCTACCCATCTGGTTCCAATCTCTCCTGCCTCGATTACAGTTTTGGGCTTCCATCTAGGATGTATCTTTCTATTTCCTCAGGAACACCCTCTAAGAATTGTTCCATTTGCATTAAGAAGGGCAAATTTACTGGAGATTCAACACTTGCTCCTGATATCCAGGCATCCCAATGTTTCACAATGTGGTAGGTATGTCGGATAAATGACACGTCTGGTTTCCACCTTAGGGCTCTGAACCTGCGACGAGAATGCTCGGCTGTAATCCCCATTCTGACTCTCGCCTTGGATTTAAACAGTTCATACTTGTTCATGTGTTCTTTAGGCATTTCAGCTGCCACCTCAGCTAAGGGTCCACTGAGCTGCGGCCTCAGCTCTACCATGTATTGGTCGGTAGAGATGCTGTACCCAAGGCAGGCCCTTTCGAAGTTTTCTAAGAAGGCCTCAGTATCATCACCTGCTTTGTAGGTGGGGAACTTTCTGGGATGGGGAGTGGTATCTGGAGAAGGATTGCTAGGGTTTGTTGGTATATTCTGCTGAGCCTTTACCTTCTCCATCTCCAGTGCATGCTTCCTCTCTTTTTCCTTCTCCTCCTCCACATGCTTCCTCTCTTTTTCCTTCTCCTCCTCTGCATGCTTCCTTGCCTCCATTTCCCTCCTGTGGGCAGCCTCCTGTACCACCTCCTTCAGCCGCATGAGTTCTATCTGTCTTTCATGTTCCTTTTGTTTTTCCTCAGCCTGAAATCTGGCTAATTCCATCTTTTGTTGTGCCACGGATTCTGTCATCCTAACCTCTCTGTTTTTTAACTAACTTTACACCTGAGGTTTAGAAATAAACAAACAAAACTTGGCTGTAAAATTTTGCTGTGCTGGAATAGGATACCTATTCTCTGATAGTGATTGTCAGCCTACAGAAAAAGACAATTCCCTTTGTCTTTGCTCTGGCCCCAAATCAAAGCAAAAAACCTCCAACTACTTGGAAATCTGCTTACCAGCAGCCCAAAGGAAAAAAGTTCCTTTTCAAACCTGTGCTCCTTGTAAAACAACAAAAAAAAAATCAAAATCCTAAAAAAAAAAAAACCCTCTTGCCACTTTTGTCTCCAGGCAAATGGGTAGAACCCCCCCTCCCCCCCTGTTTCCTTTTAGGGGAAAAAAAACTCTGGTTTGGAAGACTGTCAATTTCCCTCCAGGAGTTAAGTACCCTGCCTCCAGGCAAAGAAAAACTGCAATTCACAAAGATAATCCCCTTTTGTCTCTGCTCTGGCCCCAAAGCAGAGAAAAAACTAGCTGCTTTCAGTTGGACTTCCTTTCCAGCAGCCCCAAAAGGAAAAAAAAATTTCCTTTTTAAAATCTGTATTTCTAGTTCAAAAAATCTCAAATTGATCTCAAAAGGATTTCAGGTTAATCCCACCACTCTGCCACCATGTCAAGGTTCCTCCCCCACTCTGAATTCTAGGGTACAGATGTGGGGACTTGCATGAAAACCTCCTAAGCTTACTTTCACCAGCTTAGGTTAAAACTTCCCCAAGGTGCAAATTAATTTTATCCTTTGTCCCTGGATCTCCACTGCCACCACCAAACTCTAACTGGGTTTACTGGGAAACGTAGTTTGGACACGTCTTTCCCCCCAAAATCCTCCCAACCCTTGCACCCCACTTCCTGGGGAAGGTTTTGTAAAAATCCTCACCAATTTGCATAGCTGACCACAGACCCAAACCCTTGGATCTGAGAACAATGAAAAAGCATGCAGTTTTCTTACAAGAAGACTTTTAATAGAAGTAAAGAAATCACCTCTGTAAAATCCAGATGGTAGATACCTCACAGGGTAATTAGATTCAAAACACAGAGAATCCCTCTAGGCAAAACCTTAAGTTACAAAAAAGACACACAGACAGGAACAGTCATTCTATTCAGCGCAGTTCTTTTCTCAGCCATTTAAAGAAATCATAATTAACACATACCTAGCTAGATTACCTACTAAAGTTCTAAGACTCCATTCCTGTTCTATCCCCGGCAAAAGCAGCATACAGACAGACACAGACCCTTTGTTTCTCTCCCTCCTCCCAGCTTTTGAAAGTATCTTGTCTCCTCGTTGGTCATTTTGGTCATGTGCCAGTGAGGTTACCTTTAGCTTCTTAACCCTTTACAGGTGAGAGGATTTTTCCTCTGGCCAGGAGGGATTTTCAAGGGGTTTACCCTTCCCTTTATATTTATGACACAAACAGTTGACAAGAAGTTGTGAGTTACAGTAGGGGAAAAATTAGCATGGGGAAATAGTTTTTACTTTGTGTAATGACACATCCACTCCCAGTCTTTATTCAAGCCTAATGTAATGGTGTCCAGTTTGCAAATTAATTCCAATTCTGCAGTTTCTCATTGGAGTCTGTTTTTGAAGTTTTTTTGTTGGAGAATTGTGACTTTTAGGTCAGAAATCGAGTGACCAAAGAGACTGAAATGTTCTCCAACTGGTTTTTGAGTGTTATAATTCTTGACATCTGATTTGTGTCCCTTTATTCTTTTGCATAAATACTGTCCGGTTTGGCCAATGTACATGGCAGAGGGGCATTACTGACACATGATGGCATACATCATATTGGTAGATGTGCTGGTGAACAAGCCTCTGATGGTGTGGCTGATGTGATTAGGTCCTATGATGGTGTCCCTTGAATATATATGTGGACAGAGTTGGCAACGGGCTTTGTTGCAAGGATAGGTTCCTGGATTAGTGTTTTTGTTGTGGTGTGTGGTTGCTGGTGAGTATTTGCTTCAGGCTGGGGGGCTGTCTGAAAGCAAGGACTGACCTGTCTCCAAAGATCTGTGAGAATGAGGAATCATCTTTCAGGATAGGTTGTAGATCCTTGATGATGCGTTGGAGAGCTTTTAGTTGGGGGCTGAAGGTGCCAGCTAGTGGCGTTTTGTTACTTTCTTTGTTGGGTCTGTCCTGGAGTAGGTAGGTGACTTCTGGGTATTCTTCTGCTATCTATCTGTACTCAGAACTTCTGTTGACTTGGAGTTCTTTGTGCAAAACAGCAGGATCAAGCCCTAGCTAGTTTATTATGTATTTATTTATTTATGATAGATTCAAAGTGTGTCTAGGAAGACAGATTTTTAAAAAGCAAACTACTGTCTTCACATTTTTTCTAAAATCCAGAACTATCGAAACAATCTTCCAACTAAAAAACTGACACTACAAATTAACAAAAATAGCAAAAACCTAAAAAGAAATAAAGAACACAATTTAACCTGCAGTTAAAACCTGACCTTGTTCTCATTCCACAGTACTGAACTACTATTGATTTAATATCAAACACAAAGAAAAAATAATTATAAAGATTCATGAAGTTATTCATGAACAAGCTTTGAAAAATGGAGCATATTAAAAAATAAAATCTTTAACACCACAAAAGAGCAAAAGCATTCATAAGCACTAACTAAAAACAAACTGACAGGTTTCAGAGTAGCAGCCGTGTTAGTCTGTATCCGCAAAAAGAAAAGGAGGACTTGTGGCACCTTAGAGACTAACAAATTTATTTGAGCATAAGCTTTCATGAGCTACAGCTCACTTCATCAGATGCATTCAGTGGAACTCTGAAGTACAGATGTGGGGACCTGTATGAAAAACCCCGAAGCTTATTTTTACCAGCTTAGGTTAAAACTTCCCCAAGGTACAAACTATTTTACCTTTTGTCCCTGGACTTTATTGCTGCCACCACCAAGTGTCTAACAAAATATAACCGGGAAAAAGCCTGCTTGGAAACGTCTTTCCCTCCAAAATCCCCCCTATCCCTACACCCCCTTTCCTGGGGAAGGCTTCATAAAAATCCTCACCAATTTGCATAGGTGAACACAGACCCAAACCCTTGAATCTTAAGAACAAGGAAAAAGCAATGAGGTTCTTAAAAGAAGAATTTTAATTGACGAAAAAGTAAAAGAATTACCTCTGTAAAACCAGGATGGTAAATACCTTACAGGGTAATCAGATTCAAAACATAGAGAATTCCTCTAGGCAAAATCTTAAGTTACAAAAAGACCCAAAAAAACAGAATATACATTCCATTCAGCACAACTTATTTTATCAGCCATTTAAACAAAACAGAATCTTACGCATATCTAACTAGATTGCTTATTAACCCTTTACAGGAGTTCTGACCTGCATTCCTGCTCTGGTCCCGGCAAAAGCAACACAAAGACAGAGAGAACCCTTTGTTTCCCACCCCCCACCTCCAGCTTTGAAAGTATCTTGTCTCCTCCTTGGTCATTTTGGTCAGGTGCCTGCGAGGTTATCTTTAGCTTCTTAACCCTTTACAGGTGAAAGGGTTTTTTTCGTCTGGACAGGAGGGATTTAAAGGTGATTAGCCTTCCCTTTATATTTATGACACGCCCCCCAAATCACAGATAGGGTGAAATGCTGGCTGTGATTTCTTCCTGGAGCTCTAGGAGAAAACAGAGTTAATAAGACACATGCACCTCTAAATATACTACCAAGTATATAAAGACTAACAATATTTTCCACATCTCAAGGACGATTTTAACCAGTTGATTCTGGGAAACTTTTATGGGAGAGTGCACCAGCCACTTTTCCACTGAATGCATCCGATGAAGTCCGCTGTAGCTCATGAAAGCTTATGCTCAGATAAATTTGTTAGTCTTTAAGGTGCCACAAGTCCTTCTTTTTTAAAAATGAACTGTTTATCTGTTATTGGAATATTTTTAAGGCGTACACCATACATACATAATTGTAGCTTTTCGGTCCACAAGCACACAGCTTTAGAAATGAGTTAGCTAAGTCTAGAAGTTTTACACACTCACTTCATGAACAGAATACGTCCATACCCAGCTAAGGTTGAAGGTGGTTTATAAACTTAATTTCTGCCCTGCTTCTCTTCCTCAGAAAAAGTAACAAATCCACCTGAAGTTTCACACATTATATCTCATCCCAGGATAGAATTTCCTTGAAAATCTACAGAAATTCACATTTTCAGAGAAAAGGGGTCTTAAATAGTCATTTTTCAGAAATCTGCCTAATGCTTTTGGCGGTCACCATACCCCTGAAACAGATTCATATAAAAACTTCAAACTTTTCCAAAAGTACTCATCAAAAGTGAATTTCATAGAGTGGAGGGGGGAGGGGTATGCAGAAATTATGGAGATATCGTAAGGTGTTTGAAGAACATTTAACAGATACTTAAAACTGTTATTAAGAGAATACATAAATATTGGTATAAATTCACTTAACATTTGTAATATATAAAGTATATCATATATAAAGTTTCTTTTTAGGTGTGTACAAATATATTTAAGTATATACACATTTTACATGCATTTAACATTAAATATTTATATTTCTAAAACACCCAGATGCCCCAATCAGAATTTTGGTCCTATTGTGGCAGGTACTATAAAGTCACACAAAGATATGGTACATCCCTAATGAGCATACAAATTTAAGGTCATTATCCTACAATCATTTATGCATAGGAGATGTTCCACTGAATTAAATTAAAGTTACTCATGAGCATAAGGGTCTACATGATTCGGCCTAATATACATGTACAAGACTGATCATACATGCATCAGCTGGATGACTGCATTATCAAAACTTGTTGACGTGAGCATTGTCTTATAGGCAGTAATGTGCATGGTTGTCAGATGCTGACAATCACAATGGGAGGGACTGTGTGAGAAGAAATACTTGGGATGTACGTGCAGTAGTCTGGAAAACAGAATACTGGACTAGATGGCAGGGGAAAGGAAGAAGCCATATTTGGAAGCCAGGAAGATGGCTGAAAAAGAAGTCTAGGAGTCTGCTCCTGTTCTCTTGGAGACCATGAATGTCCTGCATTTTTGTGGTCATTAATAAGAAGAACATGTGTAATGGAGAGACACTGTTTTCTCAATTTCTGGTTTCTCTCAAGATCCCATAAATGGGGTAGAGTTAAGGTTGTTTGGGTGACTTTTTATACATTGGAGTTGTCAAGGTTCCTTCCCCACTTTGAACTCTAGGGTACAGATGTGGGGACCTGCATGAAACACCACCTAAGCTTATTCTTACCAGTTTAGGTTAAAAACTTACCCAAGGTATAAAATTCTTTCTTCCCTTGGGTTAAAAACCCGATACGCTGCCACTACCAAGCGTGTTAAACAAAGAACAGGGAAAGAGACCATTTGGAGATGTCTTCCCTCCAAATTCCCCCAAGCCCTACACCCCCTTTCCTGGGGAAGGCTTGATAACAATATCCTCACCAATTGATACAGGTGATCACAGACCCAAACCCTTGGATCTTAAGAACAATGAAAAATCAATCAGGTTCTTAAAAGAAGAATTTTATTTAAAGAAAAGTAAAAGAATCACCTCTGTAAAATCAGGATGGTAAATACTTTACAGGGTAATCAGATTCAAAACATAGAGAATCCCTCTAGGCAAAACCTTAAGTTACAAAAAGACACAAAAACAGGAATACACATTCCCTCCAGCACAGCAAATTTACATACCAAAAGAAAGAAAACCTAATGCATTTTCTAGCTAGATTACTTACTAACTTTACAGGAGTTGGAGGGCTTGCATCCTTGATCGTTCCCGGCAAAGGTATCAGACAGACAGACAAACAAAAGCCCTTTTTTTCCCCCCGTCCAGATTTGAAAGTATCTTGTCCCCTCATTGGTCATTTTGGGTCAGGTGCCAGTGAGGCTACATTAGCTTCTTAATCCTTTACAGGTAAAAGGATTTTGCCTCTGGCCAGGAGGGATTTTATAGCACTGTATACAGAAAGGTGGTTACCCTTCCCTTTATATTTATGACAAGAGTATTTTTGGTATTTTTGCAAATACCAAACTTAACTTAGAATTTTCAGATTAACATTTGTGTTTTCTAAGAAAAGTATAACCTCCTCTTCAGTGTTTTTCTCGGTGAAGTAAATCTAGATTATTTCAGTGTTACTCAATATTAACTATTTTTTCCTGGAAATTTTTTGGTATTTTTATTGCATGATAGTCCCTCACTTTAGTGTATTTTAACTAAAAATTTAGAAAATGACTCCAGAAGAGTTGTAATATGTGTTTATAATAAATACTTACACAAACTATTTTTTAATATTCTGTAAGTAATTGCATTTGTCATTCAGCAAAGTTGACCATTTTCTATAGACACTTCTATATAGACAGATACTTCTACCAGACAAAACAACCAGATAATTTAGGATACCTCAAAATATGTCATCAAATAAATTATCAATTGTCACAATCAGGTAGCAGCTTAATTACAAAAAATCAAATAAATAATTAAACAACTTTTCTTTTTTAAGAATAAATACCAGTAGCACAGATACAAAAATGTAAGCAGTTAATACTACTTATTAAATTAACTAATATATACTTACACATAAAAACACATTTAACACAAAGGAGATAGAAAATTCTCAGAAAAGATAAAAGAAAGAAGGGTTTTCATGCCATGTAGTAAAGTCAGTTTTGTATTCCCTACATGCCACAGTGCTGGAACAGCAATATTCTATAATACAATGCAATGAATTCCAAGTGGGTGCTTTGAAAATTCAAGAGGCTGAATGGACTTGGAGTTTACTCTTGTCATTGCCACAGCTCTGGTTCAATGATTTTTCATTTCACCCTCAAGTAACAATGATACCAATGAATGAATAACAATGTGAAATACATGAAGAAAAGTATGTAAAAATATTTACACATAAAAGTATGTAAAAAACATGGAGAGTCAAACTGATGTCAAGATGAATTGGTTTATATAAAAGGTGTTGTCTGCTTCACATAAAAGCTACGGGCTCTTTTCAGATGCAGTGAATATTATATAATATTTTGTCAAGAGGCTTGCAAGGGATTCCCTGAGACATTTGATTTCCATTTTGTTATCTTTCAAGATTTCCTGCACCCATCACAAAGATTTTCAGTAATCATATTGACAATTCATAACTTTTTGGGTAAAGAAATTGGCCATGTGTCCCATGTAAGACATTCCGCCATATATACCGTATCCATAAGTTTAAACAAAATAAGACTAAACCCAGTACATTTTCATTAATCTCTATTCAAGGTAAAATTCTAAGAAATAACTTTGAGTATTCAACACTATCTTAACTTTATGCAGTCAGTTGTCCCTCCACCCCGGCTTAGCTTAGTGCCAGTACTGGAAACCAACATTTTAAATATCTGAATAGATTCCAACCTCTTAATAATGACTGTCAAAAGCATAATATATACAGTACCAAGTTTCTAGCCTACAATACAAGTGGCTTTTAATTTATGGTTATTTTTGAACTGCCAAAGATCAATCAGAATCTGTTTTCATTTTTGGAGTAACAGCCGTGTTAGTCTGTATTCGCAAAAAGAAAAGGAGTACTTGTGGCACCTTCTCTAAGGTGCCACAAGTACTCCTTTTTCTTTTTTCAGTTTTGCTAATTCAGGAAAAAATAACCTTCACCAGTACTGAAAAAAATGGAAGTCAACCAAGTAAATGCAGAGGTATTTAAATAGCAGTTGTATGAGAAATAAACATAGACTACCTATTTACTTTCACTTTAGTCAGGTATTTGTTGTGACATTTAGGCCATTTTCCTTGTCTGATAGCTTGATGGTGTACTCTTGCAGGTACTATGGATCATGTTACTACCTCATTTCTTAGGGCTTGTCTATATGAGGAAATTGACTGGAACAGCTATTTTGGAATGGCTACCCACGTAGACACTCTATTCCAGAATAAAATCACATTTATTTTGGAATAATTAGTGAACTTCCAAAGCACAATAATTATTCTGGAATGAAGTGACTTTTATTTTGGCATAGAATGTCCACACAGGCAAATATTCTGGAATAGCTGTTGTGTAATAACTTATTCATCAGTAGCTATTCCATTCAGTTTCCTCATATAGACAAACAATTGTTGATTACTTCCCATTTAAAACATAACACAAGCAGCTGACAAAAGAGACAGAACACATAAAGATCATACCAATTATATGACAATTGTTCACCCTTTGCACTTATCTTCATAAATTACAAAGTTATGTGAACTTCCATAAGAATTATTATGCCTGGATAATTATTTCACATCACATTTATACAGGGTGAATTTAGGCCCTGGTCTACACTGGGGGGGTCAATCTAAGTTATGCAACTTCAGCTACGTGAGTAACATAGCTGAAGTTGACATACTTAGATCGACTTACCGTGGTGTCTTCACCGCGGTGAGCCGACTGCTGCCACTCCCTCGTAGACTCTGCCCGTGCCTCTCGCAGTGCTGGAGTACAGGAGTGAACGGGAGAACACTCGGGGGTCCATTTATCGCATCTAGACTAGACATGATAAATCGATCCCCGCTGGATCTATCGCTGCCCGCCAATCCGGTGGGTAGTGAAGACATACCCTAGGTTTCAGATTAACGCTTATGAAAGGAAAAACAATAACAATGAGATTGACCAGTTCAAAAACAGCTGTAAAATCACTATAGGTAAATACATATGACCTGGACAAAAGGCTACTTTGTTTTTATAAAAATTCAAGAAGAGAAGATAGGACATACTCTTGCTTACTGTTCCAGAAACCAAAAGAAATAACAAAAAGGCCACCTTGGCACAGGAAATATAAAGTTCCCCATTCCAGAGGATACAAGAGAAGTATAAACCAGTCTATTCAGTACAAGATCATAACTGCAGTGGCAGAATGGAAGTTTTATTATTATTATTATTATTATTGTTATTATTATTTGTATTATTGTAGCTTGAGATACAGATGAAGATTGTTGATAGTATTTGTGTTTTAGCACTACCCTCAAGGAACTCTAAAAAGAATGAAATTTTAAAGGCCAAGTTCAACATTTCAAAGCTACTGAAGAATGAAAGGTTTGGCAGGGGGAACGACTATGCATATACTTTGGATGGGATATGAACTCCCCTGCTTCAGGACATAAGCCAACTTCTAAGCAAAGGGTTAGGAGGAAACTTTCCCTATAGGAAGGTTGCTCTTAAATTAATCACCCTGGAGTTTCTTGCACCTTCTTGTGAATCATCTGGTAATGGACACTCTCAGAGACATGACCCTGGACTTGGTGGACCACTGGCCTGATCCAGAATGGCAATTACTATGTTCCTAATATAACATCTGAAGACTTTCTTTGCTGATCAATAATTTGAAAATGGCTGAGCAAATAAGTCTTCAAATTTTGCATGTAAACAGTCTTTATTGAGTGCTAAGGCCCTTCACTAGGTTTGGTGTAAAAATTAAAAATAGAAGAAATAAGCTATCAGAAATAATTTATCAGCATATTTATCAGGTGACTAGGTGTTCATCATGCCTAAGGGTTTTTCCTGTAAACAGACCAACATTCACCACTCATTACTCATGCATAGAGTCTCAATGATTTCAAGGGTCTGTTCACCAGATCAGGCCCTTAGATTTTAGCAGAGCCTTGCAAGGACCCTCCTCTTTTGTAACCTCACAATACACAGCCTGGCCTGTCTCTGGCTGGCCTGTCTGGTCCAGGAATTACTGCTGGGATAAATCTGGGTAGGAGTGGGTATAAATCTCTCATTGAAACACACAGAACACAGTCATACAGGAGATTAAAAATGAACTTTCCATGGGTTTTTTTCCCCTGTTCCTGCTATCCTCAGCTGTTATTTTTTGTATGCGTCGCAATCCAGGTAACACAGCCTTGGAGAAAAATGACAGTAGCAATAATGCCACTCACTCCTTTCCCATCCTTTTCACTTCGTCAGTGAGTGAACTATACTTGCAAAACTCGCTAAATCTCAATGAAGCATGAAATTCAAACCCTAGTTGGGACCATATTGTAAATATTAATGTGAATGGGTAGTTGTTGTTTTATGCTTTTTGTTTTCTTAAGAAAAGAAAGACAAAAGGGAAATTTAATTGTCAGACCTATGCTGCACATATGTAATATCTTAATGACTAGTCAGGCCAGCAGTTCTCAATCAATGGTCTGTGGACAATATTCACTTCTCACAGGACAGAGAGAGTTTTAAGGTTCCAGGACAATGCGAACGTAACCCTTCGAAGGCTCCCAACTGCCTTTCACTAGCACAAGCTGATGACAAGAAATATACTGAAACTTGAATCAAAAAGCTACATCAGCACTGGTTTCCTGTTATTATTACACATGACTATACCTACGCCTAGATAGCATGACACATAAATTACAGCAAACTGAAAAATAAGATTTCTATACCAACTGCTCAAAATGTTTTATAAAAGTAATTAACACATTTTCAAAGTTGTAAAAAATTAATAGCAGAGGGAGACTGAAATTCAAAAGGTTCTGTGCAATAGAGAAAATATTTAAAATCTCAGTGGAAAAGGTAAGAGTTAGAAAGCAATAAGGCTGAGACTGTGAGGCTGGCAGGCCAGATGCCAGTTCTTGTCCAGGCTGCAGGCATTAGCTAAGAACTAACAAACTCAAAGCTGGAGACCAAACCTGTTCACCTATATGTTAGTTTTGCTCAAAATAGGTATTAGTCTTCTGAGAAAATATTTAGTGTTTAGACTTTCTGAAATATTTGTAAGTTGCTGAATATGCGCTAATCTCACTTGAAAATGTCCATATTCCACGCTATAAGAAAATAAGTAAGCTTTGCTTTATGACTTTGAAATGTTTGTTCTGAACTTATGAACCCCCACCCATCCAAAAAAACTATTAAAATCAGATGAGCCATTGTGGAACACCTGGGTTGAGAGGCTTGCTGCTACTCGCTCCAAAATGCTGTGTAGATATAACTTTTGTGGATATAGTGGGAAAGAATTGGGAGAGGGAGACAATTTAAGGATGCAAAGTTATCAGTTGCAGTTCAAATAATAAATTGCTTATTACCTGTTGCTTTCACAGCCTGATGGTCTTCCTCTGAAAAGGCTTTAAAATTAACGCTTGTTGCTGACATGGGAATAGAGAGTTTCTCAGGGATTTCAAAATATTCTGGCATGCTCACTTCAATACTGTAGTCCACAGATTTTAACTTTGGGGGGTATTTAGTGGGCCTATACAGTGCATCTCTCTGCAAATAAAGGAACAATATGTAAGTCTGAATAAGTGCAACCATAATAAAGACTTTAAAAGTAAATAAATTCTGTTTTAGAGACTCAGACTGAAACAAAATAAGGGTGTATAATTAAACAGGTAGAATAGCTGATTATTAACTTTTGCAAATATTACTACAGATGGGTTCCCCATACAATTAATTCTAAGTTGCAAAATAGTGAATCAAATGGATAAAAATGAATCTGGAAACTCTTTCTCTTACAGATGTGAACAAATTTTGTGATCTACAAGCCTCCTTACATGTGCCTGAAAGTGTTCTCACATTGCTCAGAAACAAACTGTAACTCTCTAAAGCTTTTCAAGGAAGGTAAGAAAGGAAAAAGAAAATATACTAAAACAATAATGAATTTTTTTAACTTGTTACTCTGAACTGGAAACTTATGGAATTTTTTCACCAAGTCTTCAGAATTGCTGAACAACGATAAGAACAAGGGAAGTCCAATAAAGTGACAAACATTTCTTGTGGGGAGTGGAGGAGTTTGCATACTGCTTTATAAGTAATCAATTAAAACTGAGATAAAGTGATATTTCCAAGATACTTTACTGAGGTTTATGAATCAGAGGGAGTACAAGGAATTTTCAGGACAAAAACATTCTTACTTTTGGTAAAAGGCATTTTTGGATTTCTGATCAACACAATATTAATGGGTGACTAGCTTGAATTCAGTGTATGCATTCAACCATCATACCAAAAAACTAAACTTGACTTAAACTATGGCGGCATCACAGTATTACTTTAATGATTTAATACATTAAATTACTCAAAAGTAGCATGGCCTATCAAATATTACGGTATCTCTACCATACTGCCATGGTCAGCAGTTACCAGCTAGTTCAGCAAATAACGTCAGAAAGTAACCATACTTCAAAAATAGTCCTTGTTATGTACCTAAGCTTAAAAATTTGTTCATCATCATTGGTCATTTTTGCCAGTTTTCTCAATACAGCTTTTACAGCTCCCTCTCCCTCTCTAAATTATACAAGTTTATGGTATAGGGAAACCGTTGTTAAGCTATATGTGGTGAGAGGCATCCAACCTGTTTTTTCTACTGCTTCAAATACTCAGCTGGGTGGGAAGGGCATGTGTCTATCCGCAGTTGCTACTACTTTTAAATAATGCTATGTCCCATTGTGCCAAGGCACATCCTTCCCAACAGTGGGACATTGTAGAGGGAATTCATAAAAGTGAATCTGAATTTAAAATTGATCCTTTTATTAGTGAAGTCAGACACAATATTATTCATACTTTAAGATCTATCTTCTCCCTGTGCTAATGCTACAACTCTTACTAAATATAGTAGAAAATGTGCACAATTGTTGACGGAAGAAATGCATTGCATTGCATTTTTTAATTATGGAATTGATTTGTGAAGGAGAAAAATCCAAAAAGTTAGATGCTAAATAGGATTATCATTATTAAAAGGGATACTGTCAAGTACTGTTTGAATCAATAATTCAAGCAGGACAAGGCAGAACACAGCCTATATGCTTTATTCTGCATTTTTTCGAGGGAGAGATTAAACTTCTATGAAACCTTAAAGCAGATGTGGGGCCCTTTGTTAAACTTCAATTGCTAATATACGATTACTCAAACAACAATATATAAAAATGTATGAGTATGTTCAAAATCCCTTCTCCATGAAACATATCTGGATAGTCATGTATGACTAAGGCATTACTTACTTAAACAGAAAATTCAATTTTTTTTGGTACTATGTATTTTTTCAGGACATATTTACAAATGGGACAAGCAGAGTTGCTTCTTGAGGTAACAAATTGGATGACTTCATTATCTACTTTCTTTTATTTGAGGCTGGAAATACACTGACAATACCCGCAAAATTCAACAGTTGAAACAAATCATTTATCTGACAGTAGCAATAACCTATTCCAACTAGCCTGTCCCAGGGCAGAAGTGGTATTATTTTTAAATCAGTGAGGCAGCTTGGAATAAGAGTGCTCATCTTTATTGTTTACGACAGGAGTCACAGAACTGAACAAATAAATCCCTCTGTTTATTCAGTCTCCAAATCTATGGGGTATTTGGATAACAAATTGGCAGCCATAGCTTGGATGCTAGTGGTATCAGATGATTGTCCAACATTTTACTGAAGTCAGAAATTCAATATAATGGGAGAAACCCAGATAAATTTAGTAATAATGTAATTATTTGGTAGCAATTTTTTCAGTGGAAACACTGAACATATAGAGATAAATTGTGCTGATCTTGAAGAAATTATGATTTTCATATGCATTTAAGTATTTTGGGGGGGTCCATGCTCACATTTCTCCCCTATTTTTAAAATATGAGAAAAACATCTCTGACATGAGATATGAAATTATCAAACTTTATTAAAGGTGGTAAACATTTTGACTGTCATACCTAGATCAATATCATCATTTTTTTTAAGGCTAAAATTTTTTTAAGCACAGATGGACTGCAAGCCTAAGCCCCCAGTCTCGAGAAACAGACTGATGCAAATCTCTGCCCAAGAGAGGTGACAGCTAGGAAGCCTGAAACTTTTATGTAAGGAGGAGTGGGGGGGGGGGGGAATAAGGAGTAGTTAACACTGAAAGGGTAACAAAATGTACCTTGTTATTCAACGGATCTGTTCCCTTTGTATGTATTCCAAATCATATCTGCTTATTTAGCAATAAACACAAATGTTTACTAATTTTTACTCCAGTTATCACTGTACAGCCAATACAACTGTAAGAGAGCACGGCACATTTTATTCTGGCACATGCATCAAAGTAACTGCTAATGATGTTCCAAAATGTGAAATTTTTATTACTGGTGAAGAACATAATTGACTTTCAGTTCCCGGGTGAGTTTGCAGTATGAGCAGATAGAAAAATAGGCTTTGTTACAAGCATCAGACTTCATTAACTTATTAATATTCTCTGAAGAGTAGCCACCCTTGTCTTTCTGACTTTTTCTGTTTTGCAGCCCATCCTGTTTGCTCCCCAAGTATCCCATCCCCCTTTTCTGTGCATTGTAGATTCTTCTGCTACAGGTGACTGAGGCAGTGTGGGAGCTTCCCTAGACCTAATGGTCTCTCTGACGATTTTCAAATCTCATTTTAACTCTCTTTGTTCCTTCTGGCCTATGACTTCTAACCCCTCTCTAATAAAATGACTTTATACCCTGACTCTCAGTTTTTTTGTGCTCAAAGGTTCTCCGAAATGAGGACATTGTACCCTCTTTCACTGTACATCAACAGATGCTGCCTGAATGATGGAGTAAAATCTATATAGTTTATTTGTGGTTTTGTGTATAGCCTGCAATTAACTATGAAAAATTCTAGGATCCTTTTCTGTAAAAGACTGTGTGTGTGTGTGTATATATGTGTGTATACATACACACACACACACACACCCCCATCCTTTCACTTTGATAGAAGACAAACACTGAGCAGTGGGACAAAAAAGATTATGGGCCCAATTATGATCTCATTTCTAAAAAGGCAACTGAGACCAGAATTTGAGAACCAAGATCTCTTTTGTTATTGTTGTTTAAAATGTACTGTTTAAAATGCCCTCTTAGAGTCACATGACTGAGGGGGAAGGTGAGAGAAGAGCCATGGTCAGAGCCAAGCATCTGTAACAGAGGACTCCTACAATGGTCTGAGTCAGGGTAGCAGAGCAGTGGTGAGGCTGGATAAAGACCAAGATAGAACCCCTTGTTCACCTCCCCTAGACCAGAACTCCAGCAGAGTGTAAATGCTTACTCGCACCATCCCAAGGCACCAGGTCATAAAAACCCAGCATCCCCAAGAGAAAGAGCTGAAAGCCCCCAGGAACAGAGACTCCAGCACAAAAGCTGGAGGATGGGAGAGCCTCAGCTGGATCCCTAACATTACTTCACTCAGCTAGGACTTAATTAGGCATTGGGTCCCAAGAACCCTTTCCACACAGTTATATGGGGTAAGAGGAGGACAAGCAGGTGCTTCTTAAGGCTGAGCCAATCACTGGGGACAGAGGGCAGCAATGCAGATCCAAAACAGGGAAGGGACCGTGTTGGGGACCCACCTGCATTTCCAGACCTACACAGCTCTCAGAACTAGTGATGACAGCAGAGTACATTTTACACTATGGATTCTGGACATTTCTTAGTGTTTGTTGATTTTCTGACCCTCCCCCGCCCTCTTGCTTCCTCCACTCATCGCACTCCCTTCTCTAGCAGCCCTCCCAGCCTGCCCTGCTCCATTCTATTCTTTCCTCTCTTCAGTGTTCACCTTCCCTTTCCTCCTATTATCTTTGTTTATATAAACTCCCCCCTACCATTTTCCATCACTCGCCATTAATAAAAACATTCACATAATGATCATCACCTCGATCATTTATCTGTATGTTATAGCCCTTTCCTCTCACCCATTTTTTGTTTCTGTGTTCATTAGATCCCAAGCTCTCAGGGGTTAGGGACTGTCTCTCCCTATACTTTGTTTGTGCACTGCCTGTACAATGTTGTGCCAATCCTGATTTAGAGCTTTTGGCCAAGAGCACAATAGCATAAGAAAATAATCAGGGTTTCACTGGAGAGAGGAAAAGATGCATTATTCATCTAATAAACACAATTGCCAGGGACTCAGCATAAACTGCTCTTTGTATGATAAGAAGAAATAATTACAAGGAAAATTTTTAGCAAAGTGGTCCAAAAATAGAGAGGACATTCAGCCATCTATGTGTAAGGGTGAAGGTCACATACTGTACAGACATGAACCTGCATTTTTACTTTGACTTCCAAGAACAAGTTCTTCAGTTACAACTGTGCTCCTTAACAGAATTACAAAATAAAAGGCAAACACAACCATTACTAAGAATAAAGATCTACATCATTTCAGTTTTAGAGGTACCAAAGTAGGGATGGCAAGCAATAATAATGTAGATAGCACTCGCCTTCTGTTCATACATGTAATTGGATCTGTAGCAAAAGCTTCTTTACTTATGTACTAATCTATAAAATCCTTTCTAAATGACTTCACAAATCTATATAAATTTTGCCAAACTACAGATTTTTTAGGCAATTCAGACATCAAACCAGAATGTAGCCCTTGAGCTTCAGACTAAATTGTAAAACATAACTCTACTCACAAGCTTCTTCAATAAACTCTTTCATAATTTCTACACTATAAACTGTTTTTATGTGACCAATAAATGTGAATTTATGACAGACTTTATTATGATCGCTTTTCGGAGTTTAAACCTTACAGTGGTTTACCAAATAGATTAAAACCAATATATTTCTCCATTAAATAAATCTCTTCTGCATCAAAACTAAGCTCCATGATATTTCTCTTGGAGTAATATTTGCCAAAAGAATATTTCCGGCGCAAGGAAAAGGGCTCTCTCTGCATATTATATTCACCTCATACTTTTTTATTATTGATTCTCAAATGTGACATTTCAAATATTTTGACATCTTACCTAATCTTGATTCTCATCAACCACCCTAAGCTTCAAATCATATTAGGACTCTCATTAGGTTTTAGCATGACTACTGGTACAAGACACTAAACTTACTCCCACTATCTTCCCAGGCCTGACTAAATCCAGAGTTAATGCTCCAGTACAGCAGATTCTTTGTGCAGTATGAATTAAAAGGTACAGAAGCATTATGTGTGAAACACTCAAAAAACGAGTGAAACAGCAAGTGATTAGCTAGCATCCTAGAGGAAGAAATTTAAGGCTAGATACCATGGATATATATCATGCCCCCCTAACATAAATCTGAGTCCTATGGAGTCAGGATTTCACCCCATGGTGAGGAACACACTGTAAATGGATAGATAAAGTGTAGATTATTCTTATTTTATACATATTAATTTGCAATATTAGTGTTTAAAAGAAAACTTCATAAAGTGAGACACACAGAGATTGGGTAATTTCCTTGGGGACCTAGGAGTGGGAGTTGTCTTTGTACCCCACTCCTCACCACAATCCGTACATTCACACACACATAACAGCTTAACAGCTTCATTTGCTTTACTATTATATGGTATTTTTCTCACTTCTTTTTCTTTCAGTAACCACAGTTACTATTCATAAGACTATTTGCACTAATGTATACTGTACCTTAATGCTCTCGAACACAGGGGAGAAGACCACAATTCCCATACCAATGTTTAACCGATTGAATTAGATATTATGTAAAAGGCAGGCTCTTCGGCCCATTAAGACTGCCTTGTATAGCTCTGGCAGCACAAAGGAATGTTACAGCCAATTTAACTGCTAAGTAAAGGATTTCCCTTGTATAGGGGAATCCTCTAGTGGCAGAAGGCTGCTTTAGCAACGTCTGTGCTACCCTCTACCGCAGAGCACTGGGGATACATCCAGGGAAAACAGGGTATGGCTACAAGACTGGCATAACAGAGAGCTGTCCAGGGATCTACCTGATGGTCAGATGGCTCCAAGATCCAGAGGGAGCTTAATTATACAGCCCAGGACCTGGATCATCATTGATATACAGTTACATTTTATTTTCATAATGGAACTGTGCTTGTATGTTCAGTGGCATTGCAGATATTCTGGATTTACTCAGATACTAAAATTTGACTTTTAAAAAAATTAACATATCATTCTCTAGGTCTTTACAAGTTCAGTAACACTACTACAAGAGAAATGATCCAATTCCTGATGGAATGTCTCTAAACAATAGATTGATAGATTCCAAGGCCAGAAGGGACCATTGTGATCATCTAGTTTAACCTCCTGTATAACACACGCCACGGAGCTTCCCTGAAATAATTCCTAGAGCAAACCTTTTAGAAAAACATCTAGTCTTGACAGCCCTTGGTAAATTGTTCCAACGATTAATTGTTCTCACTGTTACAAATTTATGACCGGTTTCAGAGTAACAGCCATATTAGTCTGTATTCGCAAAAAAGAAAAGGAGTACTTGTGGCACCTTAGAGACTAACCAATTTATTTGAGCATAAGCTTTCGTGAGCTACAGCTCACTTCATCGGATGCATACTGTGGAAAATACAGAAGATGTTTTAATACACACAAATCATGGAAAAATGGGTGTTTATCACTACAAAAGGTTTACTCTCCCCCCACCCCACTCTCCTGCTGGTAATAGCTTATGTAAAGTGATCACTCTCCTTACAATGTGTATGATAATCAAGGTGGGCCATTTCCAGCACAAATCCAGGTTTTCTTCCCCCCCTCACCCCCAGCAAACCCACTCTCCTATTGGTAATAGCTTATCTAAAGTGATCACTGTCCTTACAATGTGTATGATAATCAAAGTGGGCCATTTCCAGCACAAATCCAGGGTTTAACAAGAACGCCTGAGGAAC
The DNA here is from genome assembly GCF_965152235.1 of Eretmochelys imbricata. Classification (NCBI taxonomy): domain Eukaryota; kingdom Metazoa; phylum Chordata; order Testudines; family Cheloniidae; genus Eretmochelys; species Eretmochelys imbricata. Next base: position 152,102,662 of record NC_135572.1, read on the forward strand.
AGTGCGGGGGGCGTAGGAAAAAACAAGGGGAAATAGGTTACCTTGCATAATGACTTAGCCACTCCCAGTCTCTATTCAAGCCTAAGTTAATTGTATCCAATTTGCAAATGAATTCCAATTCAGCAGTCTCTCGCTAGAGTTTGGATTTGAAGTTTTTCTGTTGTAATATCGCAACTTTCATGTCTGTAATCGTGTGACCAGAGAGATTGAAGTGTTCTCCAACTGGTTTATGAATGTTATAATTCTTGACATCTGATTTGTGTCCATTTATTCTTTTACGTGGAGACTGTCCAGTTTGACCAATGTACATGGCAGAGGGGCATTGCTGGCACATGATGGCATATATCACATTGGTAGATGTGCAGGTGAACGAGCCTCTGATAGTGTGGCTGATGTTATTAGGCCCTGTGATGGTGTCCCCTGAATAGATATGTGGGCACAGTTGGCAACGGGCTTTGTTGCAAGGATAGGTTCCTGGGTTAGTGGTTCTGTTGTGTGGTATGTGGTTGCTGGTGAGTATTCGCTTCAGGTTGGGGGGCTGTCTGTAGGCAAGGACTGGCCTGTCTCCCAAGATTTGTGAGAGTGTTGGGTCATCCTTTAGGATAGGTTGTAGATCCTTGATAATGCGTTGGAGGGGTTTTAGTTGGGGGCTGAAGGCGACGGCTAGTGGCGTTCTGTTATTTTCTTTGTTAGGCCTGTCCTGTAGTAGGTGACTTCTGGAAACTCTTCTGGCTCTGTCAATCTGTTTCTTCACTTCCGCAGGTGGGTATTGTAGTTGTAAGAATGCTTGATAGAGATCTTGTGCCAGCAATGCCCCTCTGCCATGTACATTGGTCAAACTGGACAGTCTCTACGTAAAAGAATAAATGGACACAAATCAGATGTCAAGAATTATAACATTCATAAACCAGTCGGAGAACACTTCAATCTCTCTGGTCACACGATTACAGACATGAAAGTTGCGATATTACAACAGAAAAACTTCAAAACCAGACTCCAGAGAGAGACTGCTGAATTGTATCCAATTTGCAAATGAATTCCAATTAACTTAGGCTTGAATAGAGACTGGGAGTGGCTAAGTCATTATGCAAGGTAACCTATTTCCCCTTGTTTTCCTACCCGCCCTCCCACCCAACCCCGGTTCCTCAGACGTTCTTGTTAAACCCTGGATTTGTGCTGGAAATGGCCCACCTTGATTATCATACACATTGTAAGGAGAGTGATCACTTTACATAAGCTATTACCAGCAGGAGAGTGGGGTGGGGGGAGAGAAAACCTTTGTACTGATAACACCCATTTTTTCATGATTTGTGTGTATAAAAACATCTTCTGTATTTTCCACAGTATGCATCCGATGAAGTGAGCTGTAGCTCACGAAAGCTTATGCTCAAATAAATTGGTTAGTCTCTAAGGTGCCACAAGTACTCCTTTTCTTTTTGCGAAATTTATGACCGAGTTCCAGTATTAATTTGTTTAGCTTCAGCTTCCAGCCATTGGATCCTGTTATACCTTTTTCTGCTAAAATTAAGAGCCCATTATAAATATTAGTTCCCTGTGTAGGTACTTACAGACTGTAATCAAGTCATCAAGTCATCCAGCCTTCTCTTTGTTAAGCTAAGTAGGGTTGAAGTCCTTAAGTCTACCACAATAAAGCTAGAAGATCTAAACTACACTTCACTGCTTATAAGATTTTACTTTTTCAAAAATGCTATGATGTTCTTGCTAAGATATCAGTTCACAAATGTGACAAACACACTGTGCATGTCTAAGTTATCAATGGATAAATGCAATTTAGTAACATTTAGGGTACAAGGAGGTCACAGAGTCTCTTGACAGCATATCTGTACTACCTGCTTAGCATATGTTTCTTGTTTCTTATGAATCCTGTTTGAATACGCTTATGGTTAAACAGTAGCTCATGGTAACGGAATAAAGAAAAGGAAACCATTACAAATTCACAGAAAAGAGGATACCAATAATTAGATCTGTTACATGGAGTATGGAAACTTTTACAGTCACGTTTTCAGAGAAGAATCACACAGCACAGACTAACTGAACTGATGTCACTTGTTTTTGAGGAGTTTGGGTTTTTGTTTTTTCAAAAAAATTCAAAACCAGTACTGTGATGTCCTTGAGAACAAACAAAATAATATCTGTGTGTGCGCGCGCGTGTGTGTGTGTGAGAGAGAGAGAGCCATAACTTCTTTACGTATTTGATGGTACTTTCTGAAATTTAACAAACCCAGTCTCACAAATAAAGAGAAGCTATGTAATATTCTGCTAGATTTACTGTGTTTTTTACCTCAATTTTGGACAGCCCTAAGGCTGCAACTGCAACTCGAACACTGCTGCTCTCCAGTGTTCCTGTGACCTTTCTTCGCTCGTGTTCGAGAGCTGACATCTGCTGCTGTGCTGCAATGGCCAGAGCCTTCTCCCTAGCTTCATTAATCAATGGGATCTTCAGCTTTTCTTCAAGAATATCAGTGAGACTGCATTTCAAGCACAGAACTGGCTGTACTGCATTGCGACCTGCAATAAAAAAAGCCATTTGTCAGCTGCTATTACAACTGTATGCCTTTTTTATTCAGTAGCCCAGAACACAAGCAAAAATATTAAATTCAATTCCTTTATAGTTTTATGTAACAATGTAAGCTTTGCTATATTATTTTGAGTTTTAGACTAATTATAACTTTCAACCAGGAAAAAGGACTGAAAACACAGATTGAAATCAAAATGGAAAGGTCCTATTCATAGTCAACAAAAAGGTATATTTTTACTAATTTTCTTTTCATCTAATGAAATTTATGGGAGGAATAATTATCAACAATCTACTGAAGCTTTCATACTGCCTCATCACTGGGGTGTCAGAGGTCCTTACAAATTATAAAGTAAAGCACAGTGAATATATATATCTTTCTAACTATCCTCCCCAATCAATATTGTTCCTACCACCCTCCTCCCATTTGTTCGTAAGTGTTGTTCGGTTGGTAAGGCTAGGTCAAAGTGATAGGATTCTGATAAGAAGGGAGTAAAATTTGTGGTGGTTTCAGTATCTTCTGAAGGTGAATTCCACAGCTGTCTGTTAGTTATTGAGAGATCTCTCTCTCTCTCTCACACACACACACTCACACACACACCTACCTCCCTCACTACCTACTGTGGAACATATCTCCAAAATGTCTTCCCATTATAGAGTGAGGCAATACATCTATTTATACTACCCTGGAACCTAAAGCCCCCAGCTAAAATTGGGGCCTTTCTGTGGTAGCACAGTACAAACACATAATCAGGGACAATCCCCTTACCCCAAAGGGTTTACAATCTAAATAGGTAAGACAACCGGAAAGGGAGTTTTATCCTCATACGACAGAGGAAGTGAGACACAGCAAGATTAAATAACTTGTCCAAGGTCACAGAGGAAATCTGTGCTAGAGATGGGAATGGAACCCAGATTTCTAGCAACCCATTCCAGGTTTTAAACACACGATCACTCATGGGCTGTGCTGGTTGGCTCCAGGCCCCATAGTAAAGTGGGTTTTATGGTTGACATGTGCCTCTTCACTGCTGTTCCAGGCTTCACCTAAGTTCCATCACCACAATGAACAGCAGAGGCAGGAACAGGTCCTGATGGAATACTTAACCCAGACAGCAGGGTTTCGATAATGCATGTTCAATAACCGTATTGAGAGGAATGAGAGACAAGCTACTGGGAAGAAGAATGAAGGAAAGTCTTGTAGTCTCACAAAAAAGCATATCAGAGAGTCATGCATTAGAGTGTGCAGATTAAAGTGTTTTAGCATTTACATGCCACCTGTGAATCTGTACCTCAAGTTTCAGCCTGATGTGGTTTAAAATGGCTGAGGCATGAACTATTCAATTCAGAATGATGCATCTGAAGAACTCACAGGTTATTAACATGGCAGGAACTGGCACTGGGCAGAAAATACCAGTAAAAGCCTAGAGCTCACTATAAATGTTGTACTTTACTGCTATCATAATGACAACATTATTCTGAAACTCAGCACTCCCTGGCTACAGATGGCTCAGTCTGAGGGGCTACAATGTGCTAAATCTTTTAAAAGGTACCTAATAGGAACACAGTCATTGGTACTGTAACACATGACATGACTTTCCCCTTATTTTTCCCCTTTGGTTTCAATTTTTATATATTATAGTAATGAATCTAACTGGCATTTATTTAGAGACAGTGAGTTAAAGAGCAAATTCTTTAGATAACTTGCCCAGAGGAAAGAAGGTCTCTGTATAGCTCATGTAAGCCATCAAGTTCATATAGTGTAAAGAGGTCTTGAATTACCTACGGCCGTATGTGTTGTAGAACAAGAAGTGGGCGATGATTAACACACTTCCAAAAGCAGCAGATAAATATACTCCTTGCTATAATTAGAGGGCATCATCTCAGGAGTTTACAGTCCAAGCTGCTGATTTTTCCTCACAAAAAATTGAGTATGTTTAAAAAATTATGTATTTTAAAGAGAGATGGGCCCAAAGCAATCGTTTAGAGATGGTTAAATACAGATGGTTACATTTCATCTTTCTTAAACTGGTGTAATAAATGCTATATTTCTCTTTGATTGTATTGCATTTAAAGGTGTCCCTGTCTCCCAGAGTCTCTTGGAGGCACATTATCCACATGAGAAATAGTCCCATACTGACAGAGCTGGTCAGACCTCATTAAATGGCCATGCAAGAGTGTGTCTGAATCACAACCCATGAAAGAAAGGTCACTTCCCAAGTAACTGTCACTTTTCAGATAATTTGCTGTGTGGATCTATATTCAGTGAACAAAGAGCTAGAGAGACAATTACTCAAAGAATTACAGATTCTAAGTAAATAACCTTTCCCTCTGACTTTTGCCTCCATAGATTCCCAGCCCATTAACAAACAGAAACAACTCCTGAAGGAGGTGGATTTGGACAATACTAATTGAACAAAGTTTCAGGATTGTTCTCCAGAACTCACCTTGAGATCCAGAAGCTAAATTAAGGGTGTAATGAAATATCAAGGATGTAATGCTGTATAAATGTAAGTAAAGACTTGTCTAGACGGTGCACAAGTGCGCAACAGCTGGAGTGTAAATTCCAATGTACACCAGCATGTCATTAAACTAACTGTCCACGAAGACCCTGCTGGTGCTCACTAAAGTTCCTTAGTGCTAGATGACATAGTATTGTTTGAAACAGGACGATGTTAACATGCACTAGGGAACTTTTAGTGCACACCAACAGGGTCCTCAGAGGTCAGTTAGTGAGTAACTCACTGGTGCACAATAGAATTTGGATTGCAGCTGATACACAACACCACACCATGTAGACAAGCCATAAGGAACTCAAAGTAGGAGCCTTACATATTTCTTTGATTGAGATACTTCTGAGACATGCTGAGACATTTGGGCTCTAGTTCATTGTGCTCCAAGAAATACAGGTGTCAGATTACATATCAGGACATAACAAATGTGTATACAGAGTGTCAGTATTTCATATCTAGGAAAGTTCTAAGACAAGCAAGAGATGCTTGTACTGGTTCAAGTAGTGTCAAATTACTGCTGCAGTACTACAAGATTGAAGCATCTTGGAAAGTAGCTATAGAAAAATATTGATATGGCCAAGCTGAAAACTTACTCTAGTTTACTTGCAGAGACATACCAGGTCAGCAGGCTCGCAAGCAGCCTCTAATTTGAAAAAGGTCAGGCAGCAAAAAAAAAAAAAAAAAAATCTAAACCATCTGACTAAAGGAACAATTTTAGATCATGTTTGTTTTGCAATGTCTTTCTAAGGTTCCTTCCATTGTAAAATGGCTCATCTTTCCTACTGTATTTATTTTCCTTCCCCTACGTGCCAGAGAGCTCAACGCATTATAAAGGATGATGTTTTCCCTGTTTCATTTTTCCCCCTTTCATTTACTTTACCTTTTAAAGTACTGCTAATGCGCAGAACATTTGGACTATCCATAGGAAGCAAGCCTGAAGGCAAAGGTATGCCACATGTTCCTTCCACCACGTAAACAAATTCTCCAACCTGAAACACAGGAGCATATGCATTTCAATTCAGGGAGCAATTCATGCAGAACAAATTATAAACCATTAAAACAAACAAAAGAAACAAACTATTCTAGTAATACAGAAGATCTGACTTATAAGAGTGGTTCATGTATTTTGAAGAGCCTTTATTTTAAGATTGCTTTTAAATAAAGAAGAAAATGACCATATTACAAAAAAAACCCTATGATAAGTAAGTGTAATGGTGAAAATTAAAATTGCGAAATCAAATAATTTTAGAATTAAAGTTTTTATAGTGCTAGGGGACTGGAGAGCCCCCATACGGGCCACACCCTTAGAAGCTCCTGTGTTCCCAGGCGAGGCACCTTTACGCTTCTTGTTTTTAATGTTTATCTTTTTAGTACATGTTTTGCGTTTTCCAGCAAAGGGAGCCATGGTTGGGCATGTCTGGACATTCTGTACAAGTCCATGTCACAGGGTGCATGTGCAGCCTAGAGCAGAAGTATCAATTATTTTTTGTCAAGGTCCAAATTTCTTAGTCAAGGACTAGTCAAGGTCCAGACTCAGGAGAAAATAATAAAAAACAACAACAACAATGATAATAATATGTAAATAAAAAGGTTTCAGTGTCCGTTCAAAGTGTCTGGTGATCTGGATTTGGCCTGCGGTCTGCCTATTAACTACTGCTAGCCTAGAGTATATATGTGTGTGTTAACAGCTTCTCTGTGTGGTGGAGTGGTGACAGACTCTAGACAGGAAAAGGTTCAATCTCTCTGCAGCCAGTATACCTTACGGGACCATCCAGCAAGGAGTGAGATTTTACTTACTTGCTGTAATTCTAGCCTAGGATCACATATTTAGATGCTGTTGTAGCTTTCAATAAATTGTTAAAACCACCTGGTTTCTCTCAAATTTGACTGCATTGCTCTGGGAGATGGGCAATTCATAACAATAGTTCAGTTCTTTTTAACTCATCCCACTACAGTTAAACGCCTGAGCTAGGATATCATGAGCCACAAATGAGATAATAGACAAAAAAGGATATACTACTGATCATATGCAGTAGCCATTTTTAAAACCTCTCTAATCAGTTGTTTTAAACAAATAGAATAACAGCCTGCATAGTTCACATTTAAGGATGAAACAGTTTAAATTATTTCAAACTACATAATTTTTAATATTTTGAAGTTTTGTAAAGTTTAAAGCAGCTCAGCTATTTGGTAAAAAAAAAATTTGAACCAGTAATATTTTGTTAACCAATTCATAAGTCTCTAGTGAAAAATGAGTGGGGATGAGAGTGAGCTAGTTACATGTTCTGACTGTCCTTTAATGTTACTGAACCTTTTCCACTTACTGTCTTTTAAATTCAAACTGTCACTAATTGAGGGAGTTATGTTAACGAACTAATCTGATTTCTAGAGTTATGCCAAAATCACTGATGACAACACTGCACAACCAAGAAAATAAACAGAAGTGTTACCTAGGGGAAAACAAAGGGACAATACAAGTTTTACCAAAATGGAAAGGACAAATCCACTGATGAACAAATGGCATTTCAAACTGTTGAGAAGGCATAATACACAAAGAACAAATATAATAAAAATGCATGTTAAACAACTTGTGTGCAGTATCCTAGTCTACAGGAACTAGATACCAAAAAAAAAAAAAAAAAAAAAAAAAAAGGTTCAAGGTGGTGTAAATTATACCTCCAAGCAACAATAAGTTCCATGTTGCTGAGGGGAATTCACATCAGCAGAGAGCAGGCAATGTTATCCTCAGGGTTTCTGCTTTGGGGGTAGCTTGGTTCCCCCAAAGTTCCATACAGCAGGAATCTATAAACCCATTCCCACTGCTTTAGTGACCTCCCCTTACTCCTACCCCACCCCTTAAGCTAACACCACCCACTTTTTTGGACTGCCCCTGACCTTTAGTGGCCCTGCATGCCAGCAAAAGAAATATGTAATCATCTCATATGGCTGCAGCTTTAACCGCTAACAAACTATTTGCCACTACAGGCCTCCACCAAGGTTTATACAAGCAAAATCTGTGTGAACCTTCTTAGGAATGGTATGGTTCAGGCAGCAATGAAAAAAAGACTTATTTAGGTCATTTAGTCCATCCCTCTGCCGCCAGTGCTCCCTGTAGAATGGGCTAAGTGACCTAAAATAAGTCTGTTTTTCATTTTACCTTTACTCACCACTTTGTAAAGATTTTTTCCACACTAGAGCTAAAAACACAGTGTTTATAAGTTTTCTAACTTAGTAAAAAGATAATTATTCAAATTCCATGGCATTTATCTCCCTTTCCTTGGTTTAAGAGCTCAAACACATCTTTCTTGAGGGGACTAAGACCCATGACAAAACTTGTGTACCACCCACAAACTAATTACCACCCTGGGGAACCAATTTAAATGGAAATTATTCCCTTTTGAGACAATGTTATGGCTCCATAAGGCCCCTGTAAAAGCTCTTGGCATATACAACTACTTTTATAAAAGTACCAGTTGCTAACACTCCATTCTACTAGCATTATTTTTTCTCTGTCATTAATTATACCAACATACTTATGTGTAAAAAGAAGCTCTCTCAATTCAAAACTTGGTTTGACAAGATCTGAATGTGTTGATTTCCAAGGGCCGTAAGGCCAATTTTCTTTTTGCTCAGACTCTTCCTGACATTGCAGAATGGGAAGGAGGAATCGTGTTTATGGTGTTTCGGGAGGTTTAGTGAATATTCTTAATGTTTGAGTGCTTAATTTTGCAGCCTTAATATCTTTTAAAAGTGTGGAACAATATTGACAGCTGGAAATCAAGAATACTGATGTCTTTTCCTGATTCTGGACAGGAATGTGATCTAGCGATCACAGTCAGCCTTGCCCTGCATATAGATTTGGCATATTTAATCCTCTCATCAAATCTCAAGTCCTTGCTCCGAAGCACAGAGATGCTAAAGTTCTTTAAAAAAATGGTTGGGAAAAAATAATTCTCAAAAAACTGTTTTTCTCTAGCTTCATACTCAGAAATGGTTGCATGTATTTTGCTCAAACTTTACCAGAAAATAGCACAAGGTAGAGAGAAAGCATGAAAACTTAAACCCAAATGGTTAAAATGTGGCAGTTATAAAGCAACTGGGAACATGGGTTTATAATGGTACATTTGGTAGCACAACCCGCTGTGTCTTTAAGTGCTACAGCTTCTCAAAGAAAAATAGTAGATGGAAGGTGACTGATGGAGGAAACAATGGATATCACTGAGTTCCTATTCATTTCCTGTGGCAGCTAGAAGGAAATGAGTGGCAGTTGGGACTGAGATTCATATATACTTGGCCCTGAGACGCAAGATGTAGGCAGGTTATACACACAACCCCAATGAACATTACTATTCCTAAATTCTGAGCCTGCATACCTGAAGTGAGCACATCACCTACAGTGGGGACCCCTGAAAGAACTCTAAAGGGAGTACAGTTAAAGAAAATTTTCTGTGTTTCATCAAGACAATCTAATTCCATTCACAACCTTTTGGAAATACCATTTGATGATTTCCAAGAAAATTTAAAGCTCCACATAAAAGAAGTCTTTAAATTGCACAGGAAGGGGAAAAGATAGTGAACCTTCTCCCTCCACAAGATATTTAGGTGGAGAAGGCCTGGACTTTCTAAATCACTACACTTTTAAAACTATAACTTTATAATGCTTATTAGTCACTTAAATAAAGAGTTGGCATGTGAACCAACCCCCAGAAATGAAGATCTAGTACTAAAGGCCGCCTCATTAATTCACTGTGTCAGGCAATACATATTTTTTCCACAACGCCTCATGTGAAAAAAAATCTACATTAATATCTGAAGGACATGTCAGAGCCTCAATTTTTCTTCTAAATAGCAAGAGGATTATTAAAAATTAATCACTTAAGTTTTTAAAAAGTGTTGTTATAAGTAAGTTAAACTTCCATTGTCATTTCACAAGACCACTACAGTGCCAATAGAGAGGTAAACAAGGAGGTAGTTTCACAGTTTAAAAAGCAGCATGCCTGGCTGTGGTTGTGCTAGCATATGAGAGGAAAGAATGATTCTGAAACAAGACAGACGCTTGCTACTGGGTCTTGTTCAACATGAAAGCATCAAAGATGTGATGATAGACAGCAACTGCAGGCAGAATTTGGTGAGAATGGGGTCCTCGCACCATTCTGCAATCTAACTGATGTTAACTGACTGTCATTCTTGCTCTAGAGCAGGGACCGGCAACCTTTGGCACATCCCTCAGCCCGCGCCACTTCCCGCAGCCCCCATTGGCATAGAGCGGCAAACCGCAGCCAGTGGGAGCTGTGATCGGTCGAACCTGTGGATGAGGCAGGTAAACAAACCAGCCCAGCCCACCCGGGGGCTTACCCTGGCAGGCCGCATGCCAAAGGTTGCCGATCCCTGCTCTAGAGAATAGTCACCACTGTAATAGCTGATGCCTGTTATGGAGATGAGTATAAGGTAAGTAATAGAATGGCCGTGAATGAGGTGACTGAGTAAGACTAGGTGCAGCAGAGTTCATATTGTATACCTAGATATACATCACCTAAATGAAGAGACTTGAGCTTTACATGACTTCTCTTTAAATTATGGTTTATTAATGATGAAATGACAATTATAATATTGCAAGCCTGTGTCAATAAGCACCCCTGTGTTCACACCCTACAAGCTGCTGTAATAATCTTTGTACAAAATATGCCTTTTAAAGTATCATTTGAAAACTAATAATTCATTGATCATTAATATTCTAGTGTCATGTATGTACGTAGTGTGTATTAAGAGTTATGAATATATGCTGGAATTATGATCGTCTATGTAAACCAGGTATGTTGGGGGAGTTGTTAAACAAGTCTACCTTAGACAAAGGAAAGTGTATTTGATTCTCTGACCAGCCCAATATTCAGGCAAAGACAATAAAGGTGCATATTTACATATAAGTAGAAACAGGACTAACAAGACAGTAGAGGGATGCAATGGCAAACACAAGTGGGGGAAGAAAGAGCATGCAGCTTCCTTCACCAACAGACTCCATGTTGAGTCTCCTCGCAGCTTGAATAAACTTTGCTTTGAGGCGTAAAGCATTTTATTGGTCTATAAAGACAGAGGATCTGAACCTGGAGTGATAAGCAATTGAATCAACTGATTGTATACAATATTACTGTATTATAAGAGTATACACAGTGAGGTCTTTTCTGAAAGCTAGTGACACACTGGATATTAATAGCATTGTGAAATGTATGTATTAACAGTAAGTGAGGAATTATGGATACTCATTGATATTAGGTAGATATTAGAGGGAGGATGGAGACAATTTTAGCAGCTGCATTTTGGATGGATTGAAGGAAAATAAAGAGGTGGGTACCCGGAAGGGCAGAGAAAAGGAAAAGTAATAAAACTGAGAAATGACCACGTGGTGGACAAGACCGTTAGCTATTAGAACAGAAATGTTTGGATTTTACAAATGTAGAGAAAAAAAAGTGACAAGGGTTGTAAACAGTCTGGGTATGTGGGGAGAAGGGACAGACACTGAAAACAATCTTCACGGTACAGTTCGAGCAATGGGAAAGACTGTGGTGTTATTTACAGCAATGGAGTAGGGGGAAGTGGAGAAGATATGGGATGAAAAGTACCTTGGTTTCAGCAATGTTGCGTTTGAGCTAGTCATAGTTCAAAAGCATGTGCTGGAGAAACTATTAGGTATGCATGACTGGACTGAGTGAGCCAGGTCAAATGTGGAGAGATTTGTGAGTGTCATGAGCACAGAGCTGGATGCTGAATCTATGTGAGCAACTGAAGTCATCCAGGGACATAGGGTGTGAAGGGAGAAGATGGGAGAAACAAAGACGGAGTGCGGATGGACACTGACAGACAGGGAGCGAAATTCGGCAAAGAAGATGCTGAAAAAGTGGTTGGAAGGTAGGAGAAAAAACAGAGGACAAGACCACAAATCCCAAGGGAGGACATGGTATCAAGGCGAAGGAAGTGACCAATGACATAAAAAGCTGCAGGGAGATCAAGGAAGATGGAACACAGAGGAAAAGCCATGAAAGTTGTCTGTTAAGAATTGGTTGGGTATTTTGGTTAAAGCAGATTCAGTAAAGTGCTGAAGGCAAAAACCAGATTAGGCAAATCAAGAGAAAGCAACAGCAAAGGAAGTAAAAGCAGCTTTTATAAACCACCCATTCAATGATCTTAGATATGTATGTTAGAAGGATGACTGAGCAAAAGTTGGACAGAAACATAAGGTCAAGAATCTGTTATCTGATGATGGGGGTTGTGACGCTTGTAGAACAGGTGCTAGCTCATGCCAAAGGCCCAGGGCCTCACTGAACACCGACAGATGCATAGCTGGAAACCAGTCTGGCTTCCCTATGGGTTAGCATAGTTAAAATAGATATTAGTGCCATAAGAGTATGTTTAGTATTTAGACTTAAAGGAATGCTTGTAGGATGCTGCATGTATTAATCTACTTCTAATACCTCCATGTCATGGTATAAACTTATACTGAGTGTTGCATTGTAAACCTTTGTAATTGTAAAAAGAAAAGGAGTACTTGTGGCATCTTAGAGACTAACAAATTTATTTGAGCATAAGGTTTTGTGAGCTACAGCTCACTTCATCGGATGTAGCTCACAAAAGCTTATGCTCAAATAAATGTGTTAGTCTCTAAGGTGCCACAAGTCCTCCTTTTCTTTTTGCAGATACAGACTAACATGGCTGCTACTCTGAAACCTTTGTAATTGTGTAACTCACCAAACAGGAAAAGAAGCAATAATTAAGGTAAAGTGCTCATCCTTCAATACAAGACAGCCCATTGAAGGCAACTGAGGCGTTGTGTAGCACCGAAGTACAGAGACCTTGTTGACTGCATTCCTTGCTGCCTCCAGGAAGGAGAGGCCTACTTATGAACTCATCCCATCATCTTTTATTCTGGGGTGAAGGGGGATAAAAATCCCTGACAAGGAGGAACTTGGTCTCTTTATTCTGTCTGGACTCTGAGGGGCAAAGATTCCTAAACATAAGCAAGAGATCCTCATTCTGCTTGGCATGGGTCAGCCCTAAAGGACATATAGAGCTGCTTATTATAGAAGTGTACATTACCTTTTTAAATCTAAGACTGCCATTCATTTTTGTGTGTATGTTTCTGGTTTTAACCTTGTAAATGTCTCTCTCATTTCATTTCTTAGTTAATAAATGTTTAGTTACTTTATTTCAGGACTGGCTATTAGGTCTTGTCTTTGGTTTGAGATCTGAGTACAACTGACGAGGGGTAAGTGATAGATCCTTTGAGACTGAGAAGAACCTGAACATTGTTGTGATTTTTGATGTAAAGTGACCATCTATCTCATAGTTCAGCCTGCCTGGGTGGCAAGATACACTGGAATGCCCAAAGGGACTATCTGTGACTCCACGGTAAGACTGTTGTAGTGCTTTAGGAGTTCACACCTGTTACTGGGTTGGTGAAATATAATTACAGAACATACAACCAGTTTAGAGTTCCTGCCCCGCTTTTCGACAATCTGCAGTCCGCCCTGAAGTTGGCACTCTGGGTCGTGAGCCACTCCAGACAGCGTGACGGGGTAACAGTACATGTTCAACATAGAATTTCAGGACAGTTAAGCTTCCATCTACTACCCCACCAATGTCTCACACGCTTAATGTAAAGGAATGCCCCCCATAGGGGAAGAGACTAGTTTAGTTTCCATGGTCATTCAAAATTTGACTGATCTGATAAGGCTGCCAAGCAGTGTCAGCTGTGGTACTGATTGTTAATGGTTTAAATAATAAGAAGGGCTATCAATTAATTGCAGTTAACTCACGCAATTAACGCAAAAAAATTAATCACGATTTAAAAAATCAATAGTGATTAATCACAGTTTTAATCGCACTGTTAAGCAATAGAATAGCAATTGAAATTTATTAACTGTTTTTGGATTTTTTCTACATTTTCAAATATATTGATATAAACTACAACACAGAATACAAAGTGTACAGTGCTCACTTTATATTATTATTTTATTACAAATATTTGCACTGTAAAAATAAGAGTATTTTTCAATTCACCTCATACAAGTACTGTAGTGCAATCTCTTTATCATGAAAGTGCAACTTACAAATGTAGATTTTTTTTGTTACATAACTGCATTCAAAAACAAAACAATGTAAAACTTTAGAGCCTACAAGTCCACTCAGTCCTACTTCTTATTCAGCCAATCGCTAAGACAAACAAGTTTGTTTATATTTATGGGAGATAATGCTGCCGGCTTCTTATTTACAATGTCAACTGAAAGTGAGAACAGGTGTTCGCATGGCACTTACGTGCCAAACATCCGTATGCCCTTTCATGCTTTGGCTACCATTCCAGAGAACATGCTTCCATGCTGATGAAGCTCGTTAAAAAAATAATGTGTCAATTAAATTTTTACTGAACTCCTTGCGGGAGAACAGTATGTCTCCTTCTCTGTTTTACCTGCATTCTGCCATGTATTTCATGTTATAGCAGTCTCGAATGATGACTCAGCAAACATGTTGTTCATTTTAAGAACACTCTCACTGCAGATTTGACAGAACACAAAGAAGGTACCAATGTGAGATTTCTAAAACACTCAATCCAAGGTTTAAGAATCTGAAATGACTTCCAAAATCTGAGAGGGCCAAGGTGTGGAGCACGCTTTCAGAAGTTTTAAAAAAGCAACACTCCGATGCGGAAACTACAGAATCTGAACCATCAAAAAATAAAATCAGCCTTCTGTATGGTGACCATATTTCCCCACGCTGAATACAGGACACATGATAAAATTACTCGTATTCAAGCGAGTTCAATGGCAATCAGTGAGAACTATGCAGTACAAATATTCAAATTAATATCAAGTTGACTGAGCCCCTGTTAAAAAGAAATACTGCATAGTTGGTTTCTTTTTATTTTTCTTCTTATCTTTTAGGCTTTAGGGTTCACCTAGAGAGAGATCTCACACACACACACACTCCCGCACACCTCTCTCACACAAAGGGGGTGGCCAACTGACCCAACTGGCGCACACTGTTCCTGGCTGGGCCCCGATGACAGACCCACCTCTCCTGCAACCTGGCACTGCGTCTTCCTGAGGCAACATGTGGCAGGGCCGCACAGGGTATGGGGCACAGGCACGAAGGGGTTAAGCCCTAAGGATGACATTGTGCACCAGGAATCAGGAAACCTGACTGCAGGGGCTTCAGCTGCCTCAGACCCTGGCCAGAGAGGTGGTTCAGCAGGGGAGGGTGCCTAGGAACAGAGCAGCCCGCGCTCCTGGAGGTAGGACCCAGGACAGTGAGGGAGGGAGGCAAAGAGGGTGCTAAGCCCCTGTCCTGGGGGCTGCTGTGCAGTCTGCAGGTTTGGGGCAGGAACATGATGGAAATTGTCCCTCCCCCCACCACCCTGCTCTGAGTTTAGCTGAGGGGCGGAGAGGCTCCCTCGTGCCAGCACGATGTGGGGCTTTGGCACATGCAGGGCTCGGCTCCTGGCCAGTGCCCTGGGCCAGAGGGTCTTGGGCTTTCCCGGGGAACCAGCCCAGCCACAGGCAGTGGGGGAAGGAAGGAGCCTGCTGGCCAGGCTGTTCTCTGCACAGCACCCTGCCAGTGGGGAGGATATGGAAGGGCAGCGGGGCTGGAGGGGGTGAAGGAGCAAAGCAGGGAGAGGAGAGCGAGAGAAGGAGCATGTAAAGGGCCAGTGGGTGGGCAGCACAGGCGACGCGTAACCGGCCGCCGCCTGGCACCTTCCCGCACTCACCAGCCACCGCAGCTCACAGCATGCAGCCAGTGCCGTCTGGAAACGGAACGGGGGGCCGGGGCCGGGGCCCTGCTGGCCAAGAGCCGGCATGCAGCGAGGGCTGCAATGACGGAGCAGCAGGGGAAACGGCTGTGCTGCAGCTTTGGCCCGCCACCAGCCTTGAACACCCATCCCCATCATCGGTCACTGGACCCCCCTACTCACCATTGGTGGGTGGGCGGCTGGCGAGCAGGGATCTGACCACCAGTACTGATGAGGGGGGGGGGGGCGTGTAGACAGATAATATGGGACAATTTGCCTGTTTTTCAAGAAAAAGTCAGGACACCTGCATGAGGGCTTAAAAAAGGGACGTCTGGTCACCCTACTTATCATAAGCCAAACAGACATCAGCTGGTAATAAACTTTGTGTTGCTACTCATCTAACAAACTTAAACCAATGACCTACAGGTGACATGAGGCATATCCTGTCAATGTCCAACTCCCATAGCTATCCACTCCACTCAGAAATAAAATGTTAATATATTGAAAAAAATGCTACCATTAATGTCAAAATAAATAGCTAAATATTCAAATCTCAATGCCTAAACTGCAGCAGCAAAGTATTATGTACACAAGCAAACTCATATTCATGGATATAACTTGTAATTATTACCCACAACAGCATATGTACAATTCCCAATTTTGTACATGTAGTTACCCATTTTGCACAAACAAACTGAGGCATGCACTTGGCAGGCACAGCTTAGCGGCAAAGTTTTACAAATGTTGTCATACCTGTTGTATATATCATTAACAACAGGAACATGCTCCAGACACTGACCGCGCACACTTCCTGTTCTTACCAGGTCACTGACCAGAATGATGGTGCAGTAGCGCTTTCCCAGATTAAAAGGAAGGAAGTAAAGATCCAGGTTTGCAGAATTTCTCTCTTCCAAGTACAGTGTGCACACTGGACTGAAGAACTCTCGTAGGTGATTGAATCGATTAACTGCCAAAATATGATTTAAGGGTTGTTTATACCTAGTAACAAAGCTGGTCAAGGCTAAAGTAGCTGTTCCAATATAAAAACCTAGCAAGCTACAATAGCATGCCCTAGGAACTAGTATTTAAGGCGCTCTCAAATCACAAAAACAGTAAAACTGCATGCTATACAAAAGGCATAAACAAATTATGCTAATTCATTCCTTTCATACTTGCCAAGCCAATGCATACAAATGCATACACAGCTTTTAGCTGCACAGCTCAGAAAGAGCAAGACTATGTTGGATAAACTACCAGTCTATAGTCACAAAAAATAAAATCTTCAGAGATGTACAGTAGATATGTAAATTACTCCTGCTAGAGGCAAGAGTACTGCTTTATACTTTTTTAAACTAATAAGATTGCTCCCTCACCGAGATTAGCTGCATGAGAATATTAAACTGGGAAATCCTCAAGCACGCACAAAAATTAAAATTTGCATGTTTGCTTTTGATGGACAGCATTTTAAGTACGTTGAAGACTATGATGACAACATATTACACATTACATTGTGTATTGTAATTTTTGCATTTTCAAAAATAACACAAATGATTAGATGGTCTTTCAATACTTGACACAAATGAAGTTTTTTACCCAGCTAGCAGTGATTTCATTAATCAGGTCTATAACACTCAATTAATGCTCCATTCTGAGTGTTTTCCTTATTCCTGTTTCATAATGGCAATATTTATCGTATATTCAGTGCTCTTCAGGTGGTTAAAGTGTTTTAAAAGACTACCTGAAAAGAATGTTGAACAATTCAGGCAAGGATGTCAACAAGACTGCTTTGGATACCTGTCATATTTCAGACTCGGTGGCATCTCAGCCTCAACAACTACAAAAGACTGAACTTAATCATCTCCTCCATGAGACACTCCCTTATATGTTGGATGTGAGGGGTGAATCGGACCCAGCCAAGTACCCTTAAAGTCTCTTTAGCCCAGAAAATTTAAACATTTAACATGCTGATCTGATGCACACATTCTGGACATAAAGAATGCTGTAAAGTCCAATTTTCATTCAAGCTTAGCCACCTCAACCCTCCAGGGCAATGAACTGATTAGAGGCCAGATGTGCAAATGGAGCTAAAACAAATGGCTCAGAGATAGCATTGATACACATGGTGACAGCTCATTTAGAAACAAATCAGTATTGAAAGCTGACCTCTAGAAAAAAGTGGCTGATACAAGAAACCAAAATCAAAACAGAAACCACACATGCATCACTTTTTTCCCATAATAACAATGCAAATAAAACAATCTCACTATCCTAAAGTTAGGCCCAACAACCAATGTAGTGCTGCAAATGAAGACCTGTCACTTCCAAAGTCCTTTTTTGCACTTATACCAAACACTCCAATAGTTGAGTGGGCACTTTACAGTCCTAATAGCTACCGCTTTTTAGATGACTCTGAGATAGCAGTGCATCTTGAAAGGAGAATGCTCAGTGATGTGCTGGAGGGAGCTCTCAAGGATTATAATGAGAGGAAGGTTAGGCTGATTTCCCAGATTCTGATAGCGCCCTCTTTCTGTCAGGATACTGCAAAATTATCCTTGATATAAATTACTTAATCTTGGGGGCTCATAGAAATATTTCTGAAGAGCAATTACACACATGCACGCACAAAACATATTTTGCATCAATTAGCAGGTATTTTCAGAAAATTCTGCAGAGGATACACCTAGCTACTCAATACAAGGTCTTTACCCTTTAACCCATGAGTTTTCAATCTGGAGGTTGCAATCAGGCATAAGGAGATTGCAACTCCCTCTTCCTTACCATATTCCTAAATGGATAGGGAGTCTGAGATGAGAGAGACAATATCAAATCGTAAGGGGCAGAAAAATGTTAAGAACCATTGCTGTAATCCCTTCCTTCCAATTATACGAACTGACCACAGTGCTATATTATCAATATACTCAGTATAGCTTTCAAAGACCAAATATAAACATTTCCGTATAATACAGAGAACATTACTATACAGAAGCCATATCCCAAAATGTAGTGTAACATACAGTGGCTATAAAGACAACCTAGGTATTTCAGAATTATTCTGGTACTAGTAGTACTGATATAGCAAGTCTCAGTTTTCCATAGGGCCACGTGTAAATGCAATAATATTTTGCTCAAGTATGCAGCAAACTTCAAGGAACTGCCCTGCAGATTTTGTGCAACTGAACTTTCTTGAAGGCATCTACCTATGCCAGCGCCATAACTCCCAATGAATAAATCTTGACATAACTCTTGACTGAAAACTATTAGGGAATGAAAGTGAAAAATCTATGGACAATCATTCTTAAATAATTCTTTCACATCCAACACTGATAAACTGGAGGGGTCTCAAAGGAGCCCCTGGTTAGAAGAGCCAGTCTTTGAGCCCTGTAAAGGAGAATCCCAGCTTTCTTTCTTTTTTTAATAAATTCTTTAGTCGTAAAATGTATTAATAAACCTGCACTATCTAAATGTAAAACATCTGCAGACAATAAATCTGTAATATGAATATCTATTATTGTATATATTTTAACATTTAAAGATTCTGTTAATTCACATTTGTTCCCCATGTACTCCAAAAGTCATTAGTTAAAACAAACTGTTGCAGAAAAATGAAAGGCGTCCATTTTAGAAGTACTTACAGCCATTTGAGTTGTTCTCTTTGTGATACAGTACATCTTCACTTAGCACATCAGTTGTACTATTCAGTACATTACTTTCAGAACTAGTGAAAGAAAGAAAAAGCAATATGCTAACTGAGCTGTAATTTATAATATTAAATAAAATGGTCTCTTCACATTCCAGACATATAGGAATGCAAATGACTGCCAAAATCCGACAAATATGGTTTTAAAAAAAAGTTATTTGGCATAATCTACCCGTAGAAGATACTGAATTTTATTTTGTTCTAAATTTATTGTTACTTCTACCTCCAAAAACAGTTACATTCCTTCTTCAATTCATCTGCATGTTCTTTTTCAAACTAAGCAGATAAGCAAACTCCACATATAAAAGAAGCAGGTTACAAGTGATTGGCAAATCAGCCCCGAGAGTGTATGCCCGGTAACAATTTTGAGATCATATGAATAAATGTAGTCCCAGTTCTCTTTTCCCCCCAATCTTCATATTAGTACAAACCTATACGAATTCATTTAATTATAAATTCACCATGGACTTTCTTCCGGGGGGATTAAACAACATTTAATCCAAAAGTACCTTAATGTAACATTAAGACTGATATTTTGAAACTACAAAAGACCAGGACATTCAGGGTTACAGTTTCCACTTTCACAATAATTTTATATTTTGTGCATATACATTATGGCATGATAGTATGCGTAATGAAAATAATTTATTAGGCAAACATTTCACAAATATTGGGTTAACTATAGTATATAAAGGGATCAGACACATATGGGAGAGATATTTCAGGCACTAGCCTCAGACTCAGGAGAGGTGGGTTCAGTTTCCTGTTCTGACAGATTTCAGAGTAGCAGCCGTGTCAGTCTGTATTCGCAAAAAGAAAAGGAGGACTTGTGGCACCTTAGAGACTAACCAATTTATTTGAGCATGAGCTTTTGTGAGCTACAGCTCACTTCATCAGCATCCAATGAAGTGAGCTGTAGCTCACGAAAGCGTATGCTCAAATAAATTGGTTAGTCTCTAAGGTGCCACAAGTACTCCTTTCCTTTTTTGTTCTGACAGACTTACTGCTGTGTGACCTTTGGTAAGCTAGTTACCTTCCCTACCTCACAGCAGTAATCAGAGGATAAATACATTAAATGAAAGTGAAGCTCTCAAATACTACAGATATGGAAATCATATAACTACCAAAGATAGAACATTCCCTGAAAAGTTTACTTCCACGCATCTAGGGTGACCAGACAGCAAGTGTGAATAATCTGGACAGGGGGTGGGGGATTATAAGCGCCTATATAAGACAAAGCCCCAAATATCTGGACTGTCCCTATGAAATCGGGACATCTGGTCACTGTGCATGCATCTGCAAGCATACCAACAGAAGCATGACTTGTAACAATGCAGACTGCACAATTTGAGATTATGATCTGGATCTTTCTTTAATCAAATGGACTTTTCAGTTTGTTTACCAACCAATGTAAGTGCTTCACTAGTCAAATGGAGGTGTATTGACATGAACCATGTTTTGGGGAATTTTATGTTTGAGGGAGAAGGAAGAAAATTGAAAAATCTTTTAAGGCATTTTTGAGATTCTTCATCAAATTGTTTTTATTTTCACTAGAGAACTTAAAAATGTTATTAATGTTGAGCATTGCTGAAACCCTTACCCAATCATAATAAATCCTGCTTTTTTGTGTTTTTACTTGAGCACTTGGGTTGAAGACGGTAAAGGTAATAAACTACACCAAATTATACAGTAGATGTATAAGATTTTTTATGTTTATGATCATTGGTAAGGATTTGGTTTCGATAGTTGTCAGGATGCTTATAACCTGGGATTGGTACTATTTAGAGTGTTAAATCGAAGTGAATAGAAATGAGTAAATTTGAGGCCAAATCCTGCCATTCTTGGGCACCCAAATCTCCCCTGAGTAAGGACTGAAGGATTTGACCTGAAATCCACTTTTTTTCAAATTTACTTTAACATACAGTACTAAGCAATACCAATCCCGGGTTTTGGGTGACTTGACTTCAGTCAATGGGAGATATGTCTGAATAACGACTCCCGGAATGACCCTATGGGATAAATAATTTCCAATAGCAGGGCTTGTGGTAATTCACAACTGAAGGATAAAATTGACTCTCCTTTATAACGTCCAAAACTGTAAGAGATGTTGGGATTATATGACTGGAGAGTCTCCTTTAGTTCAACATGTGGAACTAAAGTTTTAAATTTCAAAGGTTCCTGGTATCAGAGACAGCACTCATAGAATATCATAGAATATCAGGGTTGGAAGGGACCTCAGGAGGTCATCTAGTCCAACCCCCTGCTCAAAGCAGGACCAATCCCCAATTAAATCATCTCAGCCAGGGCTTTGTCAAGCCTGACCTTAAAAACTTCTAAGGAAGGAGATTCCACCACCTCCCTAGGTAACGCATTCCAGTGTTTCATCACCCTCCTAGTGAAAAAGTTTTTCCTAATATCCAACCTAAACCTCCCCCACTGCAACTTGAGACCATTACTCCTTCTCCTGTCCTCTTCTACCACTGAGAATAGTCTAGAACCATCCTCTATGGAACCACCTCTCAGGTAGCTGAAAGCAGCTATCAAATCCCCCCTCATTCTTCTCTTCTGCAGACTAAACAATCCCAGTTCCCTCAGCCTCTCCTCATAAGTCATGTGTTCCAGACCCCTAATCATTTTTGTTGCCCTTCGCTGGACTCTTTCCAATTTATCCACATCCTTCTTGTAGTGTGGGGCCCAAAACTGGACACAGTACTCCAGATGAGGCCTCACCAATGTCGAATAGAGGGGGACGATCACGTCCCTCGATCTGCTCGCTATGCCCCTACTTATACATCCCAAAATGCCACTGGCCTTCTTGGCAACAAGGGCACACTGCTGACTCATATCCAGCTTCTCGTCCACTGTCACCCCTAGGTCCTTTTCCGCAGAACTGCTGCCTAGCCATTCGGTCCCTAGTCTGTAGCTGTGCATTGGGTTCTTCCGTCCTAAGCGCAGGACCCTGCACTTATCCTTATTGAACCTCATCAGATTTCTTTTGGCCCAATCCTCCAATTTGTCCTTGCAGTTGAAGAAATTTCAAATACAATTAATGCGTCATTTGGATTTTTACTTATTTAGGCCCAGATTCTGCACGGTATCTTCTACCGTAGAATGTACCACCTGTGCAAAGTTCCATTGATTTCAGTGGGAGTCTGCATATGTGCAGGAGTCTATGCTAGTGGATACCAATGATTGGGGCCTTAGTTACTTCTCACATTTTAAACTTCAATACACCTGAAATTTTATCTTGTCTCATTTATTCTTGTTAGGCTCCCTCCTCTCCACAGTGTCTATTGTTTTTAATGCTTGTTATTTAATTATAGAATTAGACATCACAAGTTGAACTGCACGCATTTTGTCATTTTCTCATGGATTTTTCTAATCCATGTTGAACAATAAATATATCACAATTCATAGGAAGTATGGAGGTAAAATATGTTTCTTGCCAATTTTGTTGTTTCAAGAAGAAAAAGAGGTTACTTACGAGTAACTGTAGTTTTTTTAGTAGATTGTAGATACA
Source organism: Eretmochelys imbricata (assembly GCF_965152235.1). Taxonomy (NCBI): domain Eukaryota; kingdom Metazoa; phylum Chordata; order Testudines; family Cheloniidae; genus Eretmochelys; species Eretmochelys imbricata. Next base: position 152,125,699 of record NC_135572.1, read on the forward strand.
GATTCACACCCTTGGGTGTGCCTGTGCCCAGTGCACCAGACAGGGCCCTCTGTATTGCAGTGCCACCACTCACTATGCAAGCTCCTTCAAAGGAATGAGCGTTTAGACCCAAGTTTTTATAAGATGTCATACCCCAGAGTCCCTTCAGTGCCTTTCAACCAGCAAAACAATACACATTATTCATCTAAATGAAAACCAACCCAAAACCAGTTTATTGGCAACTTTATGTTCCAGGGAAAAGATGTGACCTTTTTCTAAACCCAATACATCATGGATTCAGTCTTGGCATCATTGATGTCAATGGCATTTTTGTCACTGAATTCAATGGAGCCAGGATTTCACACCCTGGTTTTCACCCTTTGTCTCTAACTTGCTTTGGAATGTACAGATGACAAGTGCTACATAGTATTATTAATAACCTTTTCTTCTACATCCTAGAGAACTAGGAAATTTTACCAATGGGAAACATTATTCTACAATGACAACAAAATCCGTTCTTCATCTTTTCCGTGTGCAACATTTATAAAATTGTATTACTAATGTTAAGCCAAATTAAACATTAGAGGCCATTACAGTGGATGCACAAGTAGCTAAGGAGCACATATTCAGCAGTTTGTCCTCTTATTTGCTGCACTGTTTGTTATGGAAAGATCAGCATCCAATAATAATGCTTTATGTTTTAAACTTCATAGTCAGTCAGTCAACAGGGTGTGACCCAGGCAGAATTTGACCATGATATTTAAGTGTCAATTGTATAACGCCATTATTGAATAAGGAGTTTTTGGTCGCTGCATCACACATTATGAAAATTGCAATCTGCATGATGCGTAATGTGCTATTCAATCATTTGAATAATTGCTATTTAATCTGACATACTAGTACCTTAGAAATTATCTCAGAATCTCTCACTTGAACATAAACTAGTCAAAAACCATGTTTCCTGTCAATATTAATTAATGTGAACAATAAAAGACTTGCGCTGCTCTACACACAAATTAGATAAATTCATCAATACAGAATAAATGGCATCTTCTAATCTGAAGTATTTGAAGCACATTCATGCATACTTCAAGATTTTTTTTTTACATCAAACATGCATGCATTGTAATACATTTTCAATATGCTTAGATATGCTCACTGTGTCTGGGCTTAAAATCTGTCCCTAAAACTGGTGATGCATAAAATAGAACATACAATGGACTGGCTTTGCACATTTTTTCTCATTCATTATCGATGAACCGTCATCACTCATAAGTGGCAGATAAAATGTTTTCATCAATTATTTGCGTCAAACAATGAATGCAAAGATAACTTACTGCATATCCTTTCTTTCTCTCTTTCTCTAGTTACACAATTCTCAGTTTCCAAATTTGAATTTAAAAGATATTATATGCTTATATACCCCTTATATGCACCTGTATTATAAAGTAATGTTGTAGGGTATTACATTCAGTTATATATATTATATATTACATAGGAAATACAGAAATTACTGTTGTAAAATGGATCTAACTTTATACAATTCCACTAACCAAGCCACAAGAGAAATGGGAAGGCTGCAATGCATGTATTGCTTAACAATATTAAGACTGACATTTTGAAACTACAAAAGACAGGACGTTCCTTGGTCTGGGTTGTAATTTAGCCAGCTAACTCCTTACCTAGCTTTTCCTTCAGCTAGCCCCTTATTTTCTCAATTAATCCTCAAGCTAGGAGGATACAGCAAACAGTTTTCTCCAGCTAGTGTCTGCCTTGTTATGAGGGAGGAGGCAGCATTTATGCTGGTCCCTCTCTCAGTTAATCCCAAATTGGTCTGGAAAGAGGGGAGTAATACCCTGCCCTTTCTTTAATGCTCCTGGCCCCAACCCTTAAAGATACAGGATCTTCTCTCAAGCATGTATGTGTGTGTATATACATAACCTTAAAGGGCTAAGCCACGATAGGATGGGCTGAACACTAGGCATCACAACCCTTAAGAGGGCAGACCATCCCATCACACTGGCCCCATGAGTTCTTGCCACTGAAGGAGCTCTTCCAACTACAACATCTGAATTCTCAGGTCTCTTTTACACTAAACCATTATTCAGTGGTTCAGGATTAGATTGTCTGAATATATCTCCTCTCCATTTATTCTCTGCCATCCTGTCCCACTCTGGCTGTTATCTGCCATAACTACTCTGGTACTCCTTATTACAATTACAGTGTTTTCTTTGTGGGACGCATTTCCCTTACAATCTTAGGGTCACAAAATGAGTCAGCACTCTTGTGCTAGTTTTTGTTCCCAGTTCTGATTTCTGTCCATTTTTTCCCCCACATGAAAACTGTCCATGCAGATAGAGACAATGGTTTCCATGGAAAACTAATAATAATTTGTTTTTTGCACCAGAATATTTTCGCCTTTAATATACATTGGATAGGGATTCCCTTAGCACTCTAGGTTCTGCCTACTTAGTTTCTTCTTCTGACAACTACCATCTAGAATATTCCCATTAGGAATCAACTTTACGATGCATGATTGTGAGTATGAGCCATAAGCCCCAACACACACACACACGCACACACACACACACACGCGTTTTCAAATTTAAAAGGATTACTTTAGGTCCCTTACAAGGGTAGTTGGAAAATATGACTAGAATGGATCTTATATATGTTTTTGATTTCTGTACCTGACCTACTACAAAAGTGTACACAAATGTACTATACCAATTAACTGAAAAAAGCTGACCTGTGCACTTGTAGTCTGCAATTAAATGGGCAAAAAGATACATTTCTGAATGTTCACACTTTACTAGACAAGCATCTGCAATTCCATATAACCACTAATGTTATACCCGGTTCTATAGTGCTCTCAACATAGGTGTTCTTAACAGTGCAAATTCTATCTATAATAGAGGCACAGGTGACTATAAGGAAGTATTCTGCATGTTACTCAGCCAAAACATCTGTTAGGAGAATGCTTTTTAATTGGATGGTTGCAACTTTAATAATGTTTAATGGGGGCAGCAGTGTTAATCCACCCTGACCTCTCTCCCCCCACAAACACACCAAAAAAACCCCTAGATATTTACTTAGATCCAGTATAGTATTAAATGGCTTCCTTAACATATAATCAATAATCAGGAGACCTAGCAGTTTCTCAAGAAGACAATATTAAAGTCACAACTATAAACTAACCCAAGGCAAAGTAAAGATAGAACAGTAAGAGGCTAATATGACATCAGGAGCTCTTTAATGACCTGAAAATGAAAAATGAATCCCACAAAAGGTAGAAATATGGACAAATTCCTAGGGAGATGTACAAAACAACAGCATAAGCATGTAAGGACAAAATCAGAAAGGCTAAGGCACAAAATAAGTTACTCCTAACAAGATAATAAGACGAGGTTCTTTAAATATATTAGGCACAAGACAAAAATGAAGGAAAAGATGTAGGTCTTCAACCTAGTGAAGAAGGAGAGCTAATCACGCAATCATAGAAATGCAAGGCTGGAAAGGACCTCAAGAAGTCATCAAGTCCAGTTCCCTGCACCAAAGCAAAACCAAATAAACTTAGACTATCCCTGACAGTTGTTTGTCTAACCTGTTCTTAAAACCTCCAATTCCACAATCTCCCTTGGAAGCATATTCCAGAGTTTAACTATGCTTATAGTTGGACAGCTTTTCCAAATATCTAACCTAAATCTCCCTTGCTGCAGATTAAGCCCATTAATTCTTTTCCGACCTTCAGTGGACATGGAGAATAATTGATCTTGGTCCTCTTTATAACAGCCCTTAGCATATCTGAAGACTTATCAGGTCCCCTCTCAGTCTTCTTTTCTCAAGACTAAATATGCCCAGGTTTTTTTTTTAACGTTTCCTCATAGGTCAGGTTTTCTAAACCTTTGATCATTTTTGTTGCTCTCCTCTGGACTCTCCCCAATTTGTCTACATCTTTCTTAAAGTGTGGTGCCCAGAACTGGACACAGTATTCCAGTTTAGACCTCACCAGTGCCTAGTACAGAAGGACAATCACCTCCCATGTCTTACACGCAACACCCCTGTTAATATACCCCATAATGATATTGGCCTTTTTTGCAACTGCATCACACTGTTGACTCATATTCAATTTTTGATCCACTATAACTTCCAGATCCTTCTCAGCAGTACTGCCATCTAGCAAATTATTCCCCATCTTGGAGTTGTGCATTTGATTTTTTCCTTCCTTAGTGAAGTACTTTGTACTTGTCTTTATTGAATTTCATCTTGTTGATTTCAGACCAAGTCTCTAATTTGTCAACGTTATTTTGAATTCTAATCCTGTCCTCCAAAGTCTGTGCTCCTAACAATGATGTCATCTGTAAACTTTGTAAGCATACTCTCCACTCCATTATACAAGTCATTAATGAAAATATTGCTTAGTACCAGATCAAGGACTAACCCCTGAGCAAACCCCACTAAATACATACTCCCAGTTTGACAGCGAACCATTGATAACTACTCTTTTAGTATGGTCTTTCAACGAGTTGTGCACCCACCTTATGGTAATTTCATCTAAGCCACATTTCTCCAGTTTGCTTATGAGAATATTATGTAGAACTGTGTCAAAAGCCTTACTAAAAACCAAGATATATCACATCTATGGCACCCCCCCCCCATCCACTAGGCAAGTAACTCTGTCAAAGAAGGAAATTAAGTTGTTTTGACATTTGTTCTTGACAAATCCACGCTGGCTATTCCTTACAGCCCTATCATACTCCAGGTGCCTACAAACTGATTGTTTAATAATCTGTTCCAATATCCTCCCAGGTATCAAAGTTAGACTGATTGGTCTATAATTCCCAGGGTCCTCTTTGTTTTCCTTTTTAAAGATAGGTACTATGCTTGCCCTTCTCCAGTTCTCTGGGATAGCAACCATCCTCCATTAGTTCTTGAAGATAATCGCTAATGGTTCTGAGATTGCTTAAGCTAGTTCCTTAAGTCTCACAGGATGAATTTCATCAGGCCCCGCCAACTTGATTACATATAATTTATCTAAGTATTCTTTAATCTGTTCTTTCCCTATTTTGGCTTGCATTCCTTCCTTCTTGTTGTTAATATTAATTATATTGAGTATCTGGGCACCAGTAACTTTTCTAGTGAAGACTGAAGCAGAATAGGCATTTTTGATGTCATCACTTATTAGCTCTCCTTCCCCACAAGGTAAAGGACCTACACTTTTCTTCATCTTTCTCTTGCTCCTAAAGTATTTATAGAACTTCTTCTTGTTGTCTTATAAATCCCTTGTAAGGTACAACTCATTTTGTGGTTTAACCTTTCTGATTCCACTTCCATATGCTCATGCTATTCTTTTGCAGTCCTTCTTAGCAATCTGTGTTTCCACTTTCTGTAGGATTCCTTTTTGGTTTAAGTCCTATTTTGATCTTAGGTACAGGAGAGGAAATTTGGCCCCAGTGATGTCAATGCCAAAACTCCCACTGACTTTAACAGAACCAAGATTTCACCCACAGTCATTAATCACAGCTTATTTGGTAAAATCAGATGTTGTGCACACATGTCTACATTTACTGACATATTTTATAAAGACAACCTTTCTAGCAAATTCTATATATTCTTCCTGTAACCCCGAGAAACAATTACATTTCTTGTCATTTTATCTGCTTTGTACTACTTTATCCTCTCCTTCTGTTGTTCACAAATAATACCCATTGTTGTTAAGGGGAGTTAAACTTGCACAGTTAAGTTTATTGAATGGACTTTCTTTTATTTTATAGCAAGCCCAAGTAAGAGTGTATTGATACTGGAAAAGGATGTGGTAATGTATCTCAAGGAATTACTGTGAATACATTTTTAGCTCTAGTCTCAAATTTAATAGTATCCAAATACAAAATCTTTCTCTCCTAGCAATAAATTTTGAAGAGCGAGCTCATACCATACAATTATTACATACTGAATTTGGTAGTTATAGGCTCTGGCTTAAAATAAGTTGTTAGTCTTGCTTGGTTAAAAAAGCATCCCAAACTTGTATCAAAATAGGCATGTAAAATCCTCTCAGTGTATTGCCCTTGAGATCCATTTTAACAGCTGTACTTGCAAGCCATTAAAAAATAAAAGGAAACTACCCTGTGGACTACCTGAAAATAAAATACTTTTTATTCTATACTTATGAATACAGATTTCCTTTTATATAAAAATACAGAAACCTATGTTTTTGATATACAGAATTTCACATCTTTCAGCATCACATCTTTGATACAGAAAGCAGAACTTATAATTTCCTAAACCATGGCAAAACTGCAGCAGAATCACTGTAAAGACAATAAGCTGCCTAAATGTTATGTGAGGAAATGACTGTTAAAATGGGGATATTAAAAGGAAACACTGTGAAAACTTAAACCATACAATGTCTTTTTTCACTAGTAAGAGCAAATTACAAATTGTTACTCAATAGGATTTATTCAACTTTCCTAAGATACAAATACCACAGATATTCATTGCACTGATTTGAAGGGCTACAAAATTCTTTCTTTACGAGTATGATGTGACATAGTTGAGCAAAGGAGTTGCCAAAAAGTGATAGGTTCTTGACCCTTCTTGCCTGCAAATGCAAGGATGGGGCAAGTAAGATGTGTGCACAGTGCCTTACTGCTGCTCCAAAACAAAGAATTGTACACTCCCACCTACTGCCCACTGTTAACAACATGTGTATGTGTGGGAGGAGGTTAAGGGCCTAACTATACAACCATGCTAGCTGACCATATTCCTTTAGGGCCACAGAGAACCAACAGACATGATAGCTAGTTTCCAAGATCATGTCTGAACCCTGTTTTAATTGGACAGAGGTGTGTTGGCAGGAGGAAGAAAAGTTGAAAGAAACATTCTGACTCCACTTTCTTTCACGTACACCTACACACGAAGCCAGAATTATTTTGCTCTTTATATGCATCACTGTGGTATACTGTAAAGTTGAAGAGTGGCCGGTAACATAGGCATATCTAAATCTGCATAGCAGCTACTTCATCAGTAAATTTAGGAAGACAGAAGCAAGGGAATGTATTATTAATCAGAGAGATAGGGAATCCAAGGGAACAGTTTACTAACATACTTAGAAATACTGAACCATGTACTGGCAAAGAGCTCAGTACAAAATATTCACTAAAATCCCATGTCCTTGCAGGATATAGTCTATGATGCTCCCACAAAACTCAGAATAGTAACTGATGTTTTAGAAACAGCTAAAATCAGGTGGAATGTCTTAAGTTAGCATAAACCAATTTACATTATATCAATTATTGAGCAGAATTGTAATGTCTCCTAGTAGTATCTTTCTAAAATGCACTTGTGGAAGCTAATAGAATAAGATATTAATGTTGGACTGACAACTCTCACAATCTTCTACATTTATACACTGGAATAACGCATGACATTTATATCTATTGTTTGTCTTATGACAATAAGAAATACTGGTTGTTCCTTTTTGTTTAGCACGACCCCTTCCTTCACTCATCAGTCTGCCTGGAGATATAACCTGCATGAGAACCAAACTGAGAAATGTAAGAATATTTCTTGGTATTCTGAATTTTTTTTTAAATTTTGCCAATGAGGAAGTAAAACTAACAATAATTTGGCATATACTATATGCTGACAGGACTAGCTTTGAGAAAAACTGACAATTTTTCGTTTCTTTTTTAAATGAGCAGTTCTGAAAATATTTCACCAAGTAAAGGATTTTTTTTATTCTCCAATCAGTTTGCAAAGTCATAAAACCCTTCTAATGACCTACCTGTACAGCGACACCCATGATAAACTGCCTAATGATAATGGTAAGGCAAAAGGATGGTTAGCAACTCTCTAATATATACTGTCCAATTACCTATTTTAAATCAAACTATGAAGTCTAAGCTTAGCTAATAAATGTAACTTTGTTCCTATTAGTGTAACCCATCATTCCCCTCCCCCATTCTCTCCCTTCCCCCTTCCATTGTTTTTTTATAGCTACCTGTTAAATTCTAAATAGGGACAAGAGGTAAGTCGTTTGAGAGGGGAAAGGATTGTCTTATAGTTTGTTTATACAGTGCTCAGCACAATGGGCCCCCATCTTGATTGGCATCTCTGGGCACAAATACAGTACAAATAACTTATTATTTCTGGTCTGATCAAAATAAAACTATTGAACACAGAGTATTTTTTATTATACAGGAGTGTATATTGCACATGCAGTTTTTTCGTTACTGTTTCAAACTCTGCGAGTTATTTATTTTCAGTTCCAGAAATGTTCATTGTTAAGAACATACACAGAGGATTCATCAGTGTAAAAACATTGGGAAAGTTGTGGCATTTCCTACAATTAGTTAGTGATCTCTGATGTGTTACAGGTTCCTCAATCCCATTTCAATCATGTTTAGGCCTCGGCATGGGAAAGAAATTGCATTTGTTAAATTGGTTGATTATCTCCTGACGATGGATTAGCTAAAGTGCCCGTGCTGATTTTTTGCATCTGTCTTAGCAGTTTCTGATATTTCTGACCACACATTTTTGTTGGCATCTGCAAATGTCAATGAAATTGCTTCAGTGGCTCCGTTCCTTTTTCTATAGAAGGTTTCAGAGGGTAGTCTGGAGCAATCCATCTTCTGCTCTCAACTGGGCGTGTGCTGTCTCCTATTTCATTACTTTATCCTGTTTAAAGCTGGGATGGAGTGGGCCAATGAGGGGATATCCACTGTGGTGTAAGCTGAAGACACTCAGCCTTATAGTTCCACCATACCTGGCCCAACTAGAAAAAGGGATTGATTCTCCACACCAATTACATGCCAGTGTAAGAGAACGGAGAATCTGATGCACAGCATCTACATAAAATCCTTTGAATTTCTAAACTTTGTATATGACAATTTCCTCGTTCAAAAAGTGTTGCAGCAAAAGGGAAATTCTATATTAGGCTTTGCCCTAACACATAAAGAGGAACTGATCACAGAACTAAAAAAGTTAATAGTAGCTTAGGTACAAGTGATCGTGACATGATCAGATTTATAAAGTGCAAACAGAATAAAGTCCAGACCAGTAATCTATATATTTGGTGCTTTAATAGGGTCAATTTCACAAAGCTGAAAATAATGATGAACTGTGCCAGCTAGGAAGAATTTAATCATAAAAATTTGAATGATAATTAGGAATCATTTAAGGCCACTTTATTAGATGCCCAAAAGCCACAATCCCACAACTGAGAAAGAAAGTCATGATGGTTAAAAAAACCCAACCTGGTTTAGAAGAAGAAGAGGAGGCAGTTGTAAAAAAAAAAATTAAAAATATACAAATAGAAGAAAGGAGAAGTTGATAGTACGAAATATAAATCAGTATTTAGGAATTGTAAAAAACTGATAAGGGAAGCCAAAGGACACAAGGAGAAATCTATGGCCAGCAAAATTAGGGGCAATAAGAAGTTTCTTAAATATATTAGGAACAAAAAGAATTTTGACAATGGTATTAGACTATTACTAGATGGAAATGGTAGAATTATCATTAATAGTGCAGAAAAGAGCGAGGCGTTCAATAAATATTTCTGTTCTATATTTGGAGAAAAACAGATGATGAAGATAACAGACTTGTCATTCCTTTGGTATCTTTGGAGGATGTTAAATAAAAGCTAGTACAGTCAGATATTTTTAAATCAGCAGGTCCAGATAACTTGTATCCAAGAATTTTAAAAGAGCTAGCTGAGGAACTCACTGGACCATTAATATTGATTAAGTCTTGGAACAGTGGGGAAGTTCCAGAAGACTGGAAGAAAGCTGAAGTTGTGCCAATTTTTAAAAAGGGTAAATTGAATGACCCAGGTAATTACAGACCTGTCAGTCTGATACTGATCCCAGGCAACATAATGGAGTGGCAAATACAGGACTCGATTAATAATGCACTAAAGGAGGGTAGTATAATTACTGCAAATTAGCATGGGTTTATTGAAAATAGATCCTGTCATATTAACTTCATATCTTTTTTAATGAGACTACAGATTTGACTGACAACGGTAATAGTATTGACTTAATATACTTTGACGTGATACTACATGACATTTTGATTAAAAAACTAGACTGTAACAAAGTTAACATTAAAGGGATTGAAAACTGGCTAACTGATAGATTTCAAAATGTAAGTGTAATCAGGAAATCATCATCAACTAGATGGGTTTCCACTGGGGTCTTGCAGGAATCAATTTTTGGCATTATGATATTTAACTATTTTATCGATGTTCTAGAAACAAACAGTTATCACTGATGAAGTTTGCAGATGACACAAAAAGTAGGGCAGTGGTAAATAATGAAAAGCACAGGTCACTGATTCAGAATGATCCGGATCACTTTGTAAACTTGGTGTTTTAATGTGGTTATATGTAAATGTATACATTTAGGAACAAAAATGTAGGCCATAGTTATAGAATAGGGGCATGTAACCTGGGAAGCAGTGACCCTGAAAGAGATTTGTGGGAGGTGGATAATCAGGTGAACATATGCTGCCAGTGTGACGCTGTGGTCAAAAGAGCTAATGCGATCCTTGGATGTATAAACAAAGGAATCTCAAATAGGAGTGGAGAGGTTATTTCACCTCTGTATATAAGTGGTTTTCAAACTTTTTTTCTGGGGACCCAGTTGAAGAAAACTGTTGATGACCGCAAGCCAACGGAGCTCAGGATGAGAGGTTTGGGGTGTGGGAGGGGCTCAGGGCTAGGGCATAGTGTTGGGGTGCCAGGTGAGGACTGCGGGGTGGGAGTGGGAATGAAGGTTTCAGGGTGTGGGAGGGGGCTCTGGACTGGGGCAGGGGATTGGGTGTGGGTCAGGGCTCCGGGCTGGGGGTGCAGGCTCCGGGCTGGGGCCTGGGATGAGGAGCTGGGGTACAGGAGGGGCTCAGCGCTGGGGCAGAAGGTTGGGGTGCAGAAGGGGCTCAGGGCTCTGGGCTGGGGGTGCAGGAAGGGGTTCTGGGTTTAAGGGGCTCAGGGCTGGGGCAGGGGATTGGGGCGCAGACCTACCTCTGGCGGCTCCCGGTCAGCAACACAGCCAGGGTGCAGAGGCAGGCTTCCCACCTGTCCTGGCATCGTGGATTGTGCTGCGCCCCGGAAGCGGCCAGCAGCAGGTCCGGCTCCTAGGCAGAGGCGCGCAAGTGGCTCTGCATGACTCTCACCCACAGGCACTGCCTCCCCTCCCCCCCGCTCCCATTGGCCAGGAACTGGCCAATGGGAGTGCAGAGCCAATGTCCGGGGCAGGGGCAGCACGCGGAGCCCCGTGGCCCCCCCTGCCTAGAAGCCAGAACTGCTGCTGGCTGCTTCCGAGGCGCAGCACGGTGTCGGACAGGTAGGCACTAGCCTTCCTTACCTGGGTAGAACTGCTGATGGGACTTTTAACGTCCTGGTAGGTGGTGCTGACCAGAGCCGCTAGGGTCTCTGGGTGCTGAGCAAGGCGACCCAGTGCCTTACGTGCCGCGACCCGAACTTTAAAGAACACTGGACTAGATGATCACAACTGTCCCTTCTGGCCTTAGAATCTATAAAACTTTGAATCTAAGACTGGTTCAAAGACAATTGAGAGATGGATTAAGATAATTCAGACAAGATTGAGCTAATGTTAGTAAAATGGAGTAATCATCCCAAAGTACAGGTGATCCAACTAGTCCAGCATTTGTCCCACAGGCTCACAGTTTGGAGGCCTTACCAGACCCAAGTAGTTAAAGTAGTAATTATGATCAAGAATATTCTTCTAATCTACAGTTGGTGAAACTACTATGATCTGATTGCTTTCCCTGGATGTTGACCTTGCTACACTTTATACATACTTTTGTTATCAACACCAGACTGCTGCAATTGGCTTTACACAGGGCTGAACCTTGGAATCATTTAGAAGCTGAAGTTAGTACCAATTTCTGCACCTCGCTTATTAAGGAAACATTAGACAGTACACTGGCAACAAGTGCAGATCACAAAGTACCAGTTAGTATCAGGGCATTATTCTAAGTGTTTACCTAGAAAGCTTAAACTGTTTGGGATCTGGCTACCTATGAGGTTACCCTTCTCATGCAATACTGCTGCAGTTGTGATCAGCAGAGGCACTTGAGCTGGATCCTCTTACACACCCATTTTAAGTGGGACACAGCTGCTGGTACGGCACTTTTCTTGAAATGTTTTCAACTGTGGAACTTGTTATTGCCTTGGTTCACCAAAGCCCATTGTTTGTAGTTTACATTTTATTATCATAGAGAAACCTAGAATCATGTACTGACAGGAAGTTAAACAATGATAGGCCTTCTGTATAGCTAGCTTCCATTATGTGTGAATGGGACATCTTATTGCCACGAATACTTAGAAAGCAAACTGAATAATTCAAAATATATTTCATTCTATGATTTTAAAAGTAATGTTCTTCAATTCAAGTGATTATTAAACCATAAATAATTCTAAATCTCTTGGCAAGCTAAGGGTATTCCTTCATAGGTCTGTGGTAGCTCCTCTGTTGGGCTAAGACAGTTATTTGTACAGAGTCCAAAAGTTTCAGTTCTCAAACCTCTTTTCTATCTTCTCCTTACTTGTATTCGTAATTATCAATCTTGGTGATACTCATCAGTCTCCCTCACACATACAATAACTTCTTCCTGTTCCACCTCTTTTGTCTTAACAAATAAACTTGTGGATATTTGTTTCACCTCCTGTCAGCTACAGATGGTGAAGACAGAAGTACTTCTTTTGGGCATGATGAGTATCCTTAAACATAGCACTTTCTTTCTTCAACATTCCTCCTTCACTCAGATTGTAACTTGTCTCTACCATCTACTCTAGGCCATTTTTACCACCATTGTCAACGTGACCTTGAACTCTGCTCCTCCTTCCATACCTTGTACATCAGAAAATCTGTCTACAGTCACCTAAGTAACAATGGCTGTGCACATAACTGCCTCACCTTAGATCTCTGCATTTGCATTCATCTTTTTTCATCTTCATTTTTGAAAATCCATAGACTATGGCCTCCTAAAGCTATAGGATTTAGAACTCTAGCATGTGCAAAATTTTGTCACCTGCCTCCCCACATGCTAAAAAAAATGTGAAGATCTCACCACCTCCTGAAACATCTCCAGCCTATTCGGTTCAGAACACAGTTCAATCCAAAAGAACTTTTCCTTGTTTTTAAGCCTCCAAATGAACTTAAAGAGTCACTAAGGCAGACTGGTTCCTCTCTCCACTTCCTCCACTCATTGAGCACCATTGTGCTCTCTGTCTTTTCACACGTCACCACATTAGCTCTAATATTTACCTGTTCTGCTGTTTCTTCCTACCACTGAAGTCCACCTTTTCCCTCATCTCCCATACTCAACAAATTTTTATCTCTTCAGATCTTAACTTAATATATATAATCTTTTTCCAATGCTTATGATGATATTCTTTCATTTATAAAATATCTTTTCATAAATGTTATGTAATTTCTATCTTATGCCAAAATCACATTTTGCAATTCTTGAAAGTTTAGGGATACAGATTTATACAAGATGTTATGCCAATAAAGTTGTATTACACCACAATACACAATCAGTAACTGAATTTTAAAACCTACCTGTGTTTTTTACCCTGCTTTACCTGGCTGGCTTGATGCAATTGCTCAGGCATAGTTAAGTAAGTTGTAGATTCCACTAAAATGACTCTGAAAAAAAGCAAACATGCATTCTTACTGTACATATTATTTACAAAATGGAAGTTTATTACTTTATCTAAAAATCTGAAACAAAGTCCTGGTAAAGAAAATTATTACAGTCCCCACATTGGAAAACTTAAAACGTACACTAAAATGTGCAAAAATATAAGGGATAAGAAGTTTAGTTTTTTTCAAAATTATGACTCAAGTTTCAAATTCACAAAAATTCCAAGACACTTCTCAAAACATAAGCCACAATTAACTTCTTTGTAATTTAATAATAGGAAAACAATGGTTACTAACCTTTCTGTAACTGTTATTCTTGAAGAGGTGTTGTGCATTTCCATTCCACTGTAGGTGCGTGCACTGGACACACACACACTCACCTAGAGTGGAATGGACAAGTGCAGTCACTCAGACAAGAACCTACTTGGAGCCACCTATTCAAGGAGCAAGTATATTATGAAAAACCAAAACTATTACTTTAGCTAGATCATAGGTCAATTTGGAGTCCTTACTGCAAATCGAAGAAGAAATACTTTTCAAATGACATATGGCATAACCTTCAACACATCCTTAGCCATAGTAAAGAACATAAAAATCTGAACATTCAACAACGTCCCACAGCTTAATAGAACTCGGGTATTAACATTAAAATAGGAACTATTTTTTCCAAAAAATGTACATATCCAGAGACTAATTCCATACTGAACGAAATGAAACATCCAACTGTCTCTGCTCATCCATGTAACTTTCCAGTAACTATGAGTAAGGCGGTAAGTTGGTCACGGATTCCATGACTTTCTGTGATTTCTGCAGCGGCTGGTGCTGGCTCAGGGGCTGTCCAAACCGGGCAGCCCCTGGGCCAGCAGCAGCAGTTTGGTGTGTGGGAGGGGGTTCATGCCTAGAGGCAGGAGGGCTCTTACCTCGGGGTGTGGGGGCTCCCACTGGCATAGTCCTACAGATCCTAGGCTGCGGAAGGGCCTAAGTAGGTTCTTGTTTGAGTGACTGCACATGTCCCACTGGCTGTGGTCCACCCCCAGTCTCTCCAGTACCTTAAGTAAACCCTTTCCCAGAGATCCAACCTTGTGGGTACTCTTTACTTTAGCGAGACAAGAATCATGCAGACCTAGACAAAACTAAAAATACCTATTCGCATTTCCCTGCTTCAATTTCCTCACTACTCAGATGTTATTTGGGCTTTCTGGGGTGTTCAGGATCCCCCTTACTGAACACGACTTCTCTGAATCATGAATCTGTCTCTTTCCTCTGCAGCCAGTTTCCTATCTGCTCTCCCTATAAAGTGGCCAGCAAAAGAACCTCTCTTTTACAACTTCCTCTTTGGTGAGGTGACCCTCTGATCAGTTTAGTTAAGAGACTGAAGTCCCTTACCAGGTAATCGGTTGCTTAGTTACTTTTTCCGTGGAGTTCAAATTGAAAAATTGGTATGCCCTGGGTAGAGAAGCTCTTTGTTCAAAGGTGCACCATTTGAATGGATGATTATCAAAGTTTAATGACCCTCTATTGTTAGCCCTGTGCCAGGTACAAGAATTTCTCTTGTCACTTCCAGTGGGTTTTAGCTCTCAATATGGAGGCAACAGACAGCAGAGGAGGCAAACAAGCTCCACATTCAAACTAGGATTTGGAATCTGACACAGATACACAGAGCCTCCAATACCAACCAGAATTCCCCTAAGTAGTCACACTGACCATGACACATAATACTCCAAGTGAGTAAGGGTAGCAGAACCTGGACTAAATATATTGATGCAGCTCCAGCTCTCCCTAAGGCTATGTCTACAGAGCCCTGCGGTTCAGTCTAGGGGGATGTGAATTGCAGCACACACTTAACTCCCCCATGTGGGTGTGAACTAAAAGGTACATAGTTTACATTTATGTAGTTCTCTTTAAACAGAAATTCACACCATCACAGTCCAAACTGTGGGGCGATGTAGATAAGTCCTCAGCATAGGCACTTATATAACTTGAGCCAATTTAAACAATACTCCACGTTGTGGTCTCAAATCATCATTTCACTGGCCTTCGGGAGTTTTGTCCTGATCAAACTTTCACTGTTTGTCTTTGATAGCTAATATGACCCCTATCCATGCAAAGCATGTTTGACAATGTTTTAAACTTGGATGTGTAAAATTAGAGAAGGAGTTAGGTACCTAAGTAAAAGAGGCCTGATGTGTTCATGGCTCTCAGTGAAGCCAAAGACAGTGGTGAACGATCAGCCCCTCTGAAAATCAGGCCATGTTTATCTCCATGCCTAAGAAGGATTTAGGCACCTAATTTTAGGCACCCTACCTTTGGGTGAGGTGCTTAAACTGTTCTTGCTTGTTTAAGAAGCTAATGCACCCTGCATTTGCTAATGATGCAAAGTTCAAATGCCCTTGTTGGAAAAACAACGAGGAGTCCTTGTGGCACCTTAGAGACTAAGATTTATTTGGGCATAAGCTTTCATGGGCTAAAACCCACTTCATCAGATGCATGGAGTGGAAAATACAGTAGGGGGTATAAATAAAAAGCATATGAAAAGATGGGCGTTGCCTTACCAAGTGGGGGGTCAGTGCTAATGAGCCAATTCAATTAAGGTAGAAGTGGACTATTCTCAACAGTTCACAAGAAGGGGTGGAAATCACTTTTGTAGTGCTAATGAGGCCAATGTAAACAAAGTGGCCCATTTCAAACAGTTGACAAGAAGGTGTGAGTATCAGCAGGGGAATATTAGTTTTTGTAGTGACCCATCCTCTCCCAGTCTTTATTCAGGCCTAATTTGATGGTATCCAGTTTGCAAATTAATTCCAGTTCTGCAATTTCTCATTGGAGTCTATGTTTGAAGTTTTTTTGTTGGAGAATTGCGACTTTTAAGTCTGTTATTGAGTGTCTAGGGAGATTGAAGTGTTCTCCTACTGGTTTTTGAATGTTATAATTCTTGATGTCAGATTTGTGCCCATTTATTCTTTTGCGTAGAGATTGCCCAGTTTGGCCAAAGTACATGGCAGAGGGGCACTGCTGGCACATGATGGCATATATCACATTGGTAGATGTGCAGGTGAACGAGCCCCCTGATGGTGTGGCTGATGTGGTTAGGCCCTATGATAGTGTCCCTTGAATAGATATGCGGACAGAGTTGGCACCGGGGTTTGTTGCAAGGTTTGGCCACAAAACTCCTCATTGTTTTTGCTGATACAGACTAACACGGCTACCACTCTGAAACCTGTTGGAAAAAGACAGTCTGACCAAATCTCTGGGAGTAGGTACGGATATTCTGTCTTCTTGAGGCATCACAGCACACTCTCAAGACAATGTCACGAAAGAAGGAGGATTGACATGACAGTCAACTCAGGTTTCCCCTCACCAAGTATATGGCCATCTCCAGGGTAGAAGAGAGATCTACAGCTCTCCTGGATGGTCAACTCAATTGGGAAGGTACTGGGTACACTGCTATTTGAACTTTAATGCCTCCCTGAGAGAAGGCAGAGAGACAACAGGTTGTCAGGCATTTGCTCACTAAATCATCTATGGACATTGATGATTTGCACTAACTGTTGCCTTTTTTGGGCCAAGTTATTCAATGGGGGTGGGAAAGCAACTAGAATACCAGCTGTTGTCCTCACCTTTCCTTGTTTTCTGTTGCTCAGATTTCTAACATGGGAATGGTACAGAGATTACGCATGGATCTTGCAATCTGATGATCTCCTCCCAGCAATGGATAGAAGTCAGGTGCCTCTGGTGACTTTTTAAAGTAGTGTTTTTAAATGAAGTCATACCCATATATTTGATACCAAGTAGGGATGTTGATTAATCGCAGTTAACTCATGCAATTAACTAAAAAAATTAATCACAATTAAAAAAATTAATTGCAATTAATCGTAGTTTTAGTCACACTGTTAAATAATAGAATATCAATTGAAATTTATTACATATTTTGGATGTTTTCTACATTTTCGAATATATTCATTTCAATTACAACACAGAATACAAAGTGTACAGTGCTCACTTTATATTATTTTTATTACAAATATTTGCACTGTAAAAATGATAAAAGAAATAATTTTCAGAGTAGCAGCTATGTTAGTCTGTATTCGCAAAAAGAAAAGGAGTACTTGTGGCACCTTAGAGACTAACCAATTTATTTGAGCATAAGCTTCCGTGAGCTACAGCTCACTTCATTGGATGCATAAAATAGTATTGAAAATAGGTATGCAAGTACTGTAGTGCAATTTCTTTATCATGACAGTTGAACTTACAAATGTAGAATTAGGTACAAAAAAACCTGCATTCAAAAATAAAACAAAGTAAAACTTTAGAGCCTACAAGTCTAATCAGTCCTACTTCTTGTTCCGCCAATCACTCAGACAAACAAGCTTGTTTATATTTGCAGAAGATAATGTTGCCCACTTCTTGTTTACAACGTCACCTGAAAGTGAGAACAGGTGTACACATGGTACTGTTGTAGCCGGTGTCGCAAGATATTTACATGCCAGATGCGCTAAAGATTCATATGCCTCTTCATGCTTCAACCAGCATTCCAGAGGACATGTGTCCATGCTGATGACAGGTTCTGCTCGATAATGATCCAAAGCAGTGCGTACCGACGCATGTTCATTCTCATCATCTGAGTCAGATGCCACCAGCAGAAGGTTGATTTTCTTTTTTTGGTGGTTCAGGTTCTGTCGTTTCCACGTAAGAGTGTTGCTTTTATAAGACTTCTGAAAGCATGCTCCACACCTTGTCCCTCTCAGATTTTGGAAGGCATGTCAGATTTTTAAACTTTTGGTTGGGTGCTGTAATTATCTTTAGAAATCTCACATTGGTACCTTCTTTGCGTTTTGTCAAATCTGCAGTGACAGTGTTCTTAAAACGAACAACATGTGCTGGGTCATCATCTGAGACTGCTAGAATGTGAAATATATGGCAGAATGTGGGTAAAACAGAGCAGGAGACACACAATTCTCCCTCAAGGAGTTCAGTCACAAATTTAATTAACACATTTTTTTAACAAGCATCTTCAGCATGAAAGCATGTCCTCTGGAACGGTGGCTGAAGCACAAAGAGGCATATGAATCTTTAGCGCATCTGGCACGTAAATATCTTGCGACGCCGGCTTCAACAGTGGCACATGAATGCCTGTTCTCTGTTTCAAATGACATTGTAATTAAGAAGTGGGTAGCATTATCTCCCGTAAATGTAAACAAACTTGTTTGTCTTAGAGATTGGCTGAGCGAGAAGCAGGACTGAGTGGACTTGTAGTCTCTAAAGTTTTACATTGTTTTATTTTTGAGTGCAGTTATGTAACCAAAAAGAAGTCTACATCTGTAAGTTTCATTTTCATGATAAAGAGATTGCATGACAGTACTTGCATGCGGTGAATTGAAAAATACTATTTCTTTCGGTTTTTACAGTGCAAATATTTGTAATCAAAAATAAATATAACGTGAGCACTGTACACTTTGTGTTCTGTTTTGTAATTTAAATCAGTATATTTGAAAATGTAGAAAACATCAAAAAATATTTAAATAAATGGTATTCTACTATTCTTTAACTGGGCAATTAAATCGCGATCAATTTTTTAATTGCCCGATTAATCGTGATGAATTTTTTTAAATGCTTGACAGCCCTAGTACAAATCAGATTAAACAATATCCATTTCCACAATATATTCATCTGGTGCATTAAACTTCCGGTTTTCCTGTTGTGATAAATCCCTTTCCCATTTTTGTCAAATGAAAAATAAAAATACCAGAATAAGCTCAGATAGCCAAATGGGGCGATGATTTTAGTGTATCACTCAATTTTTATGCTTTTATACCCTTTTTCTCCCTTATTTGTTTCGTTTTTCTCTGAAATATTGGAGCGTCTCTCTAATTTACTAATTAATTAATTCATGTATGAATCTATGAAAATATAGGAAAATATCTGTGACTTCACCCCGAAAAAACCTTTAGCAGCTTCTCTTCTTTTTTTCCCCAGAAGACTCTTGTCTACTCATTCTGACACTGAGTGGTTTTCCACATTTGTATCCTATCTACTTCCGTTTTGATTTGTGCAACATTAAGAATAATTTAGCTAATCAAAAACAGAAAGCGGGGAGGGAGAGAAAACAGTAAGTCATTGGCCAAGCACTACAATTTTGATAATGCTGTTGTAGAATTTCTATTTTACCATACTTGCTACAGAACAATCAAGTATAAACTGATCTCAACAACCAGTAGACAGAACTCACTCAGCCTGGTCAAACCAAAATGTCTATATTTTTTCTGAACCATACTAAGAAAGCAGTAGCAGAAGGAAGATAATATCTGTACAGTATAAAAATAGAGCGTCCTGATTCTCAGCTGATGTAAACTGGCATAGCTCCAGCTGAGGATCTGTGCTCTTAGCTTTCAATGGTGCTATGCCAATTTACATCATCTGAGGTTCTGGCTCACAGTTTTCACAATTAAAAAGTCAAAACTAACCAGCAGTTACCATTCTATGATATTTAATATATGGAAATATTTCCCCATATTAGAAGATGAAACAGTTACAGTACTTTAGAGAGAAACGTTTTGAAACTGTTAAGAGCATTTACTTTTTAAAAATTAAATACAAATATTCAATAAGAGTTTAAGTACAGAAAGTATTTGTTTTTTTAAAAAAAAGGAAAAAGAAACAATGCTACATCTAATAAAACAGAGAACTACCAGTGGAGTTATTTAGCAAGAAAATTTTTCTGCTACGTAAATATCAGGTGTTTTCCCTATATTTAACAAAGAGTTGAAATACCTCCGCTTTTCAATAAAAAGAAAAGGAGAACTTATGGCACCTTAGAGACTAACAAATTTATTTGAGCATAAGCTTTCGTGAGCTACAGCTCACTTCATTGGATGCATGTAGTGGAAAGTACAGTGGGGAGATTTTATATACACAGACAACATGAAACAATGGGTGTTACCATATACACTATAATGAGAGTGACCAGGTAAGGTGAGCTATTACCCGCAGGAGAGAAAAAAAACCTTTCGTAGTGATAATCAAGGTGGGCCATTTCCAGCAGTTGACAAGAACATGTGAGGAACAGCATGGGGGGAAACAAACATGGGGAAATAGTTTTACTTTGTGTAATGACATATCCATTCCCAGTCTTTATTCAAGACTACTGTAATGGTGTCCAGTTTGCAAATTAATTCCAATTCAGCAGTCTCTCATTGGAGTCTGTTTTTGAAGTTTTGAAGTGACCAGAGAGATTGAAATGTTCTCCGACTGGTTCTGAATGTTATAATTCTTGACGTCTGATTTGTGTCCATTTATTCTTTTACGTAGAGTCCTTGCTTACAGACAGCCCCCCAACCTGAAGCAAATACTCACCAGCAACCACACACCACACAACAGAACCACTAACCCAGGAACTTATCCTTGCAACAAAGCCCGTTGCCAACTGTGTCCACATACCTATTCAGGGGACACCATCATAGGGCCTAATCACATCAGCCACACTATCAGAGGCTCGTTCACCTGCACATCTACCAATGTGATATATGCCATCATGTGCCAGCAATTCCCCTCTGCCATGTACACTGGCCAAACCGGACAGTCTCTACGTAAAAGAATAAATGAACACAAATCAGACGTCAAGAATTATAACATTTAAAAACCATTCAGATAACACTTCAATCTCTCTGGTCACTTGATTTCAGACCTAAAAGTCCCAATTCTTCAACAAAAAAAACTTCAAAAACAGACTTCAACAAGAGACTTCTGAATTGGAATTAATTTGCAAACTGGACACCATTACATTAGGCTTGAATAAAGACTGGGAGTGGATGTGTCATTACAAAAAGTAAAACTATTTCCCCATGTTTATTTCCCCCCACACACAGCGTCCCTCACACCTTCTTGTCAACTGCTGGAAATGGTCCACCTTGATTATCACTACAAAAAGTTTTTTTTCCTCTCCTGCTGGTAATAGCTCACCTTACCTGATCACTCTTGTTACAGTGTATATGGTAACACCCATTGTTTCATGTTCTCTGTGTATATAAAATCCCCCACTGTATTTTCCACTGCATGCATCCGATGAAATGAGCTGTAGTTCACGAAAGCTTATGCTCAAATAAATTGGTTAGTCTCTAAGGTGCCACAAGTACTCCTTTTCTTTTTGCGGATTCAGACTAACATGGCTGCTACTCTGAAACCTGTCACTCCACTTTTCAATGTATCCTTTTCAAGTATCTACTCTGTACAGTGTATTTAAAATGTTTCAAAATGTATTATTGGAGTCCTTCAGACTTCTTTCCAGTACTGTACATAGGGCCCTACCAAATTCACACTCCATTTTGATCAATTTCATGGCTGGGGGGGGACAGGGTTTAAAATTAGTCAATTTCACGTTTTCATATGTTTACAACTGAAATTTCAGTGTCCTGACAGTGAGGGTCTCAACCCACAAGGCACCCGGAGGTGGGTCTGATCCCACACATTCCTCTGCCAGCAGCCCTGCAGGGGAAAGAGAAATCCTGTCCCTCCCCATCCTGGTGTGGACTCATAGCTAGGAGCCCCCTGGCTGGGGCGCTCCCAGCAGCAGGGGAGATTGAACCCACCTCCACAAGCCTCCAGCTGCAGGAACTTCCAGGGCTGTTGTCCAGCATGGGAGCTTCCTCCAGCAGGGGGAGGCCCTCGGAGGGGAGTCTGATCTCCCCCTGAGGGCAGCCGTGCAGGGACTTTCAGCTAGGGGTTCCTGGCTGGGGTGCTCCCAGCAGCAAAGGGGAGCTCAGATTTCATGGGGAAAGGCTAATTTTATGGCCTGTGACATGTTTTTTATTGCTGTGAAATTGGTAGGGCCCTATACATAGTTAAGCAAATGAATTCCCAGGGAAGGCCTGAATGGTTCAGAAGACTGGCAATGTCATATGGAACCTTTCACCTGTAGCTTGCAGTTATTCAAAATAGTTGTGATCCAATAGCTGCAGAGTCATCCAGATGAAATTAGTTTACTTGGTGGCCCTAATCTACTTTCTGGTGGACAGGTATCCACATCATAAAAACCACAAGAGGTACCCATGCTGATTGTCTTAAGGAATGAACAAACATGGAAACTAAACGAATTCATCTGACCCCCACCCCTTAGGTAGTTCAGGTCAAAGCACAATGGTGGGGCAGTGAAAGCAACTTCACTAGCTGCTGCCCATGCTGAACCTATTTTTCAAGTATGTAGAAGTTTGTTACAAGGAGGAGGAAGAAAAATTATTTTTCTTAACCTCTGAGGATAAGACAAGAAGCAACGGGCTTAATTTGCAGCAAGGGAGGTTTAGGCTGGACATTAGGAAAAACTTCGTAACTGTCAGGGTGGTTAAGCGCTGGAATAAATTGCCTAGGGTGGTTGTGGAATCTCCGTCATTGGAGATTTTTAAGAGCAGGTTAGACAAACACCTGTCAGAAATGGTCTAGATAATACTTAGTCCTGTCATGAGTGCTGGGTACTGGACTAGATGACTTCTCCAGGTCCCTTCCAGTCCTATGATTCTATTTGGTAGATAAACAGAGGACTTCCATCCTCAGGACTGTCAAAGTAGCAAACATTGAACAAACATTAACAAATATTAAATTCACTTCACAAAAAAACGGAAATAAAACTGTGATGAATTAACATGAATGAGTACCAGTCACGTAACAAAAAAGCACACTGACAAATTTCCATCAATCTTTCACGTTTCATCATGAGAGTACTTTGTAATTCCTGAGATTTTTTTTGGCATATCCCATTTTATCCTATCATATATGAAACTACAAGGAGGCAATGTGCGTATTAAACAGGGTATCATTAAGAGAAGCTAGAAATAATACAGAAAACTGTTTTGTGTTCAGTGCTCTTAAATACAAATTAATTTTATGGTCCTGTATTTGGGTCTGCAGATTAAAGACAAAATCTGGAGCCAGATCACACAGCACTGAGATATTACAGGAACAATACTTTCTATTTCTTACATAGTAGAAAAAAAATGTTTGCATCTCTGGCGACGTTCCATATATTGTGAATACAAAAGAAAAAATAGATTAATTGATGGTGATGTGAGTCCCTTGGCAAATGCGTATATTCTCTTTTGCATGAATATTTCAGTTTAGTAATTTAACCATCAGGACAAAGCAGATTGGGGCGGGGGGGAACCCTATTAATTAACATGGTTTGTTTCTCTTTGGAATTCTGCTGGATCTCAGCCATACACAAAAATACAAGCAAGGTTCATGAACTCCATTTGATAAAAGCTGTAGTTTCATTGCTTACACCAAGATGGATTCCAATTAAGGTTTATTTATCTACTTTATTCATTATCATAGTGCTTGTAACAATTTTGGAAATGCAAATTCCTATAATTTAACTTCAATTTTTCCTACATTTTTAAAGAGGAGAAAATTATGAAAAAGACTAGATATACATATTATTATAGTTATGATTTTTGTCTTTACAACATTGCCTACCTGAAAGTTCCATCAGTTCTGAAGGGACTAGTAACATTCAGACTAACTTTCTTCAGTTCATAACATGGGGATTTGCATTTTAATACATCCTAAAAGAGAATAAAAAGTTATATCAGTGTGGGAAAATAAAAAAAACACTCCATACTTAATCAAAAATAAACTAGTAACTAGGCAAATATTCCAAATACATGGTATAGTTAATTCCCTGTACACTGATATTAATATCACTAGTATAATTAACATGTAAGGTTTTGTTGCCAACATATAAAAGATTATTTAGGGCCCAATTCCTTTTAAACATACATGCTCAACCCCCACCCTCCTCCAACCCCGCTTTTCAGAATTCTCATATACAATACGACTAAAGATTGAGGGGAGGAAAAGCTATTTTTCTTCTTTTTTTCATATCACGTCTATCCTTCTCCCTATCACAACCCTCTCCTCCACCAAATTCTTCTTACCCACTAGCTCTTGTGTATAAATGCTCTCCCCAAACCTCTCCACATTGCTCCTCCTCAAGGCTTACTGCTTCCCTGATGCCTACAAAAAAGTCAGCCAATTCATGAAGGTAAGTTTGAGGAGTAGCTGGAGATATATATATATATTTGTATATTTTATTTAAAATTAAGCAAGTGGATGTCATCATCATCATCATCATGATGTTCCTATTACGCCTCTGGCATTCAAGGCCATGGTGAAGCTCCTCCACTCCTGTCTGTTTCTGGCAAGTCTTTCAACGGCTCCCCAGCTGTGCCCCAGGTTTTTCAGCTCAGCTTCCACAGCTCTTCGCCATGTTGTTTTTGGGCAGCCTCGTTTTTGCTTGCCTTTGGGTGTCCATCTTATTGCTACTCTGGTGATGGAATCAGTTTCTATCTGAAGCACATGACCGATCCACCTCCAATGATGGCAATGATGGTGCTCAGATACTCTTGGCTGAACTGCGTCAATAGATCTTGGTTTGAGATTGTTCTGGGCCAAAAGATACGGAGAATTTTTCTGAGGCAGGCTGTATGGAATGAAGACAGTTTGGACATGTCATACTTTCTCATTCCCCAGCATTCTGCACTATAAAGTAGTGTTGAAAATACGCAGCTCTGATAAATCTTGAGTTTAGTTTTGGTGTTGTATTTTGATGATTTCCAGACTGTATTTAAGCTCCTGAAGGTGTTCCTGGCTTTATTGATTCTGTTCCGGATATCCTGGCTTGTTCCACCATCCTGGCTGCCCAAGTATGTGAATGGTGTTACCCAAGTATGTGAATGTTTCTATACTGGTGAGAACATAATCCTCTATCCATACCGGTGATGGTGAGGCAACATTAAAGCTCATGATATCTGTCTTATTGCGGTTGATTTTCAGTCCAATTTGCTGGCTGAATGCATTGAGTTGAGTTGTTTTTTCTTGTATATGGTGTTGAGTATGAGATAGGAGAGCAAGATTATTTGCAAAATCCAGGTCTTCAGGGGATGAGAAGAGTGTCTATTTAATGCCTCTTGGCATGTCTTCTGTTGTATGCTGCATTACCCAGTCAATGGCAATGCTGAAGAGGATTGCAGACATGACACACCCTTGATATACTCCTGTTTTGACTTCAGAACAGCTCACTGTGATCAACACTACTTGTAAACTTGAAATAGAAGCTTTTGATGACACTGATTATATGGAAAGGAATTCCATATGCCTGCGGAATGCGCCACAGGCTGGACCTGTGAATGTTATCAAAAGCCTTCTCAAAGCTTTTGAAATTTATGTAGAGTTGCCATTCCCATTCTAAGCACTGTTCTATTATGTTTCGTAGAGCGAAGATCTAGTCTGTGCATCCACGCCCTTTCCGAAAACCATCTTGCTCTTTTCTGAGAACGCTATCAACTGCCTCTGATATACACTGGACTATGGTCTTACACAATACTTTGCTTGGCACAGATAAAAGTGTGATACCATGTCAGTTATTACAATCACAGAGTTCCTTTCTTTGGTATCTTCACTATAACCCCATTGGTCCACTCATCTGGCACTTTTTCCCTTTCCTGAACTGATGTAAATAGAGGGGCCAGGATAGATGTTGCTGATTTAGGATTTACCTTGAACAATTCTGCTCAAGTTATCCTTGCCAGGAGCTTTTCCCATTTTTTAAAGATTTGATGGCTTGAACAATCTTTTCCTTAGTTGGGGTGTCTGTGCTGATACCAAGATCTTCTTCTGCTGCCTGGATGTTTGCTTCCCCTTTAGGTGGCTCCCTGTTCAGCAATTCTTTGAAATGCACCGTCCAGCGCATTTCTTGTTCTTTTTAGGTTAGTAGGTGTCCTTGTTTGTTCCTGATGAGAGTGTTGGTTAAAGAACAGGTTTCAAGCACTTGCAGACCTTGATGAAGAGGAGAGGAATGCAGATGAGGAGATCAACAAGAGATGGAATAAAGTAACAGCAATTTATAAACAGAGCAGTGAAGCCTGTCTAGGCTACAGGCAGAAGAGAAGGAAGGAGTGGATTACACCCAGCACATGGAACGCCATAGAAACCAGACGAGCCCCGAAGAAAAGAGTTTTAGACACAAAATCCCAGAAGCTAAAGATAAATACCAAGAGCAGTACAGAACGGCATACTGGGAGGTCAAACGCCTTGTGAGATTGGACAAATGGCATTATATTGATAATCTGGCAACACAAGCAGAGGATGCAGCTGCTCGTGGTGAACAAGGAACCATCTACAAAATTATAGATGCCAGCTAGTGTGCAAGAGGACAAGGTTGTAACCAGTCCCTGCCATGCCATCTTAAGGACAGTAAGTGCTCCCAGTAGTATTAGCTGCCTCTGTATCCTTGTGCTCTTGACAGCTTGAAGTCTTTATGGCTACTCCATGCCCACTAGCACTGAGGATGGGAAGCTTCCTTATCCTTCTGTTATTGGTACAGCTGTAATTTGTAATTTCCATATGATGATATAGCCTGAATTACATCTCTTAAGGAAACAAATGGGTCCAACGAAGTCAGCGTGCATCCTTTGCAGTGATTGGTGGAATGTGTTTTAGTGTGTTTTACACTAGTACAGAATGACTTTTGGCCAATAAAACTGTTAAGTTCCTGAAAAGTCCAATCATTCCTCTGTGAAGTAATCCATTTCATGTGACAGCAATAATGGTGGATTAACCTATCACTAGTGGTGATAAATGGGAAATTATTTCACTTTTTTCAGATGAATATTTCTAAGGTCTGGACGGCCATTAGCATATAGTAAAAAATGAATAACCATGTTAAACACACTGACAACATGTACAAACAACTGGACTTGTAATTCAGAAGCATGATGTTACTCCAGTGAATAAGGAGACTCTGAGGATGCTTATGTTGAAATGAAAGCTGTTCTGTGGTATGTAAAAGGAAAGCTGCAAAGATGTAAATAGAAAAAAGAATGTAGACCATACTTACAGGCTAGGGGACTCAACCCTGGGAAGCAGTTATTCTGAAAAAAGATTTGTGGGTGGTGGTATATAATCAGCTACCAGTGTGACACTGTGGCCAAAACAGCTAATGTGATCCTGGGATGCATAAACAGGGGAATCTCAAGTAAAAGTAGAGAGGTTACTGTACCTCTGTATTTGGCACTGGTGTGACTGCTGCTGAAATACAACATCCAGTTCTGGTGGCCACAAATCAAGAAGGATGTTGATACATTGGAGAGGGGTCAGAAAAGAGCCATAAGAATGATTAAAGGATTAAAAAAGCATGCCTTATAGTGATAGACTCAAGGAGCTCAAATTACTTAGCTTTACGAAGAGAAAGTTAAGGGGTGACTTGATTATAATCTTTAAAGCATCTATACATGGAACAAATACTTTATAATTGCAGGTTTCAGAGCTACAGCCGTGTTAGTCTGTATTCGCAAAAAGAAAAGGAGTACTTGTGGCACCTTAGAGACTAACCAATTTATTTGACCATAAGCTTTCGTGAGCTACAGCTCACTTCATCGGATGCATACTGTGAACGTTTAGAAGATCTTATTATATACACACAAAGCATGAAAAAAATACCTCCTCCCACCGCACTCTCCTGCTGGTAATAGCATATCTAAAGTGATCACTCTCCTTACAATGTGTATGATAATCAAGTTGGGCCATTTCCAGCACAAATCCAGGTTTTCTCACCCCCCCCCCCCACACACACACAAATTCACTCTCCTGCTGGTAATAGCTTATCTAAAGTGACCACTCTCCTTACAATGTGTATGATAATCAAGGTTGGCCATTGTGGGGGTTGGGGTGTGTGAGAAAACCTGGATTTGTGTTGGAAATGGCCCAACTTGATTATCATACACATTGTAAGGAGAGTGATCACTTTAGATAAGCTATTACCAGCAGGAGAGTGTGGTGGGAGGAGGTATTTTTTTCATGCTTTGTGCGTATATAATAAGATCTTCTAAACTTTCCACAATATGCATCCGATGAAGTGATCTGTAGCTCACGAAAGCTTATGCTCAAATAAATTGGTTAGTCTCTAAGGTGCCAGAAGTACTCCTTTTCATTTTATAATTGGTTCTTCAATCTAGCAGAGAAAGGTATAAAATGATCCAATGGCTGGAAGCAAGACAAATTAAGACTGGAAACAAGGCATACATTTTTAATGATGAGAGTAATTAACCACTGGAACAATTTACCAAGGGTCCTGGGGGATTCTCCATCACTGACAATTTTTAAATTAACATTGAATGTCTTTCTAAAAGATCTACTGAAAGAATTTGGGGGGGGAAGTTCTATGGCCTGCGTTACACAGGAGCTTAGAGTAGGTGATCACAATGATCCCTTCAGGCCTTGGAATCTATGTATCTATGAGATATTTTCAAAAGGAGCTGTTCTCTCAGCACATAGAGGAAGAGTTGCTGTGGCACATTTAAATATATATTTAAAGCTGCTTTACAATGAAGATCTGTGTATTAAATTCAAAACATAAAACGATTCTATCCATGGTGCAGTGGGACATTGCATGGTCCCTTGCAGCACTCGAGCCCCAAGTAGGGATTGTGCAGTGTCTGCAGGCGCAGTGTCCACACAACATGCCTGCACAAATCCTTCACACCTAGGCTACAAATGGGGTGATCTGAGGGTAGGCTAAAAGAAGAGCTATAGATCAGCTGCACACCAGGCCTGCCCCTTGCTCCTGGGTTGCGGAAAGTGGATGTCACCTGCCACGCCTCCTTTATCCTCCGCTCCCCACACAGAGTCCTAATACCGAAATTCCATGCAAGTAGCCAGCAAACATTAAGGGTCCGCAGCTGAGCATTCAGTCAGAAAAAGCCAAATTAAGGCTTCGACAACCTAACTCTGACCTGCTTACATGCCTTTAATTACATGATCATTACTATTTCTCATACAATTTTACCATAACCATTAGATACATGTGTTCTGTCTTGGAGTGGGTCTCATTTTTTCTTAATTACAATACTTTTCATTTCACTGTGCTAATGGGCCAAGTTTTCTTTACTGTTTGACTTTAGATATAATTTATTCTCTCTCTAAGGTATATATTACAATAATCTTGTCAACAGCCATATACAACATATCTCCTTATCAACCAGCAGCACAACCTTCCTTAGGCCCAAGGCAGGGAACGAGGCAGTAAACTAAGGAGCTAATTTCATGTGCACATTTGTGGAGCAAACATCCTGTGGCGCAAGTCAGTGGGAAAAGTTGTGAGAATCTATGCAAACTGTTAGCGCATGGCAAGCTGTGGTGTAAATCTACCTTGCACTAGCCAGTTGTGCATAAATAGTTTGTATGGACCCTGCTGCTGTGCACTAAAACTTTCGCAGTGTTCTTTGAGCTACTCCCATTTCCAAGCAGGATAGATCAAAGCGCACTAGGCAACTTTTAATGCACATTAGTAGGGTCCATATGGACTTAGTGCATGCCAGGCTAGAGCAAGGTAGATTTATACCCCCGTTTGCTGCACACTAACTTTTCACAGAGACAAGATCTAAGTACAATCTATATCATAATGCATACAAACAAGGCAGCAACATTAACTCTGGCATTTCCTGGCCTTTGAATACATATCTTAACATAGTCTATTGTCTGGAATTTCCTAATTTCCCCTCCCCCAGCAAAAAAAAAAAAAAAAAAAAAAAAAGTGATGCTTGTTTTCCTAAAAACAGACAATAGCCCATCTATATTTTATAATCTGGATCTATTCGCAGGAGGAAGTCTCTTTCCTGTGATCCTGGAATCCCTTATTCTCAGCCGATGGGCACCTTCAGTACATTTTTCTCTGGGCAACCAAGCCATGCAGGGACATGCAGTGCACACATCTTTAAGTTCAACTGTCTCCATACTCCAGGGTGGAATATGGTGCAGGGGAGAGAAAAAGGCAAACAGAAAGACTCCCCAGAATAGCCGTTAGCCCAGTGGTCACTCACCTGAAATGTGGGTGACCTGGGTTCAAGTCCCCTATCAGCCTGATTTGGCATGGGAACTTCATTCTGAGTCTCCTACATCCCAAGTGAGTGCCCTAACCATTGAGTTTTTGGCTATTCTGCAGTGGGGATATGGTGGTATCTATTGGTTTGTCTCTCATTCTTATTTCAAAAGGTCTAGTTTTCATTTTGATAAGGAACTAAAATAAATGCTGAAACAATGAAATTTTTCACAAAATTAGATTTTGGTTTTACTGCCAACCCTACATATCATTTAAGTCCAAGAATTTTTGAGAGTGACTTACAAGACCATTCACATTTTTTCAAATGACATACACAGTACTTACAGCAGGGTAAATATGGTTGACTTTAGATTTCAGAGAGAAAGTCATTGTTGTACCTCTTACTTCACTTACAGTCTTCGAAACCAACAATAACATTGCTTCAGCAGGATGTAGAAAGCGACTAGTGAATTCCACATTTATATTTATTTGGCTCCTAGTTAAAAAAAAAAGGAATCACTTTCTTTCGAATTAACCAAATTAAACTCACAAATTAATACCAAAGAAACCTGGAGGGTCATTTCAGTACCAGAACATTTTAAAAATATTTCTGAAGAGAGGGTGGAGAAAAGGAGAATTACTTTTGAATTTGCCAATATGCAATGCTGTGTCCAAAAGCTGTTTTTTGTTTGTTAAAAAGGGGGGGGGGAAGAGAGCGAGAAATAATAATAATATAGAAAAATGTGTTTGTTTACTTGTACTATCAGTGTAAAGTTTAAAAACAATAACATTTAATATTTATACTCTTGTGGTGAAAAAAGTGCCACCCTTTCCTTGTATTTTTTGTTCTAGGATAACAATTAAGTTTATTTTGTGTTCCCTTTCATCCAAGAGAAGTTTAGAAGTTAAACAATAAGATACTTTACTACAAATATTGTGGGTCAAATCCAGAAGTCCCTACGCAAACTCTCAGCAAGTCCTATTGCGTGAGGGCTGAGTAAAAACAAATAAGGGTTTCAGGATTTAGCGTATAATTAGAGATGAAGGAAAAAGTGCTTTTGTGTAAATGAAGACTGTGTAGCTGATAAAGCCACAAAACCAGAAAGCAAATTTTAAAAAGGGGGCCCTAAAAACAAGGGGACCTTAATGAGATTCTAAAGAGGTGGGAAAGAAGTATGATTTGCCCTAGCCCTGGGACAATGAGAGATTAATTATTGTTATATAATTATAGAAGAATAAGCTTGGGTTCTTAGGACTGTGTGCCAACAAACATCTTAAAATGGTACTGAGGTCAGAAAAATAACAGTGCATGGGTGAAAAACAGAAGGCTGTTTTAAAGCAAGGGAATTACAGAAACTAAAAAGACACAGTATTTCAGAAAAAAAAGACATTCTCTATAAGGTCTGAAATATGGTAATAATATAGCTACTCAGAAAGGAGAGGCTCCCAGATTTTGTGGGCTGTTTGAATTGGAATCACTTACAATGTAAGTAGAAGGAAGTGAAAACTTAAACTATGAGGTCATCTGTTTAATACTTTTGGTTAATCCGGTTAATACTAATACCATGCAGATTCATAGAAGAAGCCCTTGAAAACAGCAGACTGAATGCAACAGATGGTAGAAGACTACTGTACAACAGTGTTCTTGAAGTTTATCTTAGATCAAGATTACTAGAAAGTTATTAATTATGGAAGACAATTTTAAAGTTACACATGTGATAATGTTATTTCTGGAGCAGAAATATATCTGGTATTAAAATCAAGAAAAAACAACAGAGGAATGCAATGACGGCCAAAGAAAGAGATGGGATGCATGTTAAAACAATTACCAATGAAAAACCAACCAGTTAGCTACTTTTAATAATTGTGATTTTACACCTTCAAATAATGTATTGTATCTAAATTAAGTGAATACAGAGGACAACTAATCTTTAGAGAATCAAAACCACAAAGTATCATTCTGGCAAATTCTCATTCCTCGATCTGGAGCTCTCTAGTAAACAACAAGCGGAATTCCACATGCTTTAAAGTTTTTGGCCATTGGTGGCGGCAGTTGTGGGTTGGCGCACAAAATTTCCCCCCTTTCCCACTGATAGTTGTACGTCATCTGCGATTTGAACTGTCACCATTGGAACATTCTGGTCAGTTCCTAATTAAGCAGAAAATGAAGGCTCCCCAACATGGTAAATCATTCATAAAATAGTGATTGAAGGAGTGCCTTAAAAACATAGAGCAATAGAAATACGAGAAAAAACAGCATCTCAAAAACAATTTCCCCTTCACACTCTCAGAGGTGAGTGAGAATCCTGCTAGAATGATATTTTTCACTGAAGTAGAATTACAGGATAAGTAATTCCCTTTTCTTCTTAAACAGCCGTCTAGCTAGTAAAATGCATTGAGTCCCAGCCTACCCAGTACCTACAAATACTGCTAAGCATTTTGTTAAAACATGTAGCAGCCACTCTCTCCCAAAAGGCAAAAGACTACAAATCTGAGATGCTTTTGGTATTTGAGAACTATATGTATTATAAATGTCCACAAAGTCAAGAGCACAGTAAAGCTGATCAAAATAGAAGATATACATTTAGGTCATCCTGATGTAAGGTTGCTCAAAGTCAGAAAAGATTCAGAGGCAATTGATGTAAGGTTGTCCTAATCACAGCAGTTTAGAGGCAATATGTGGAATGCTGTGGTCAGTCCAAAATGTAGGGGAAGCTTGTACTGGTAGCTCTGAACCAGGGTGACATACATATACAAATTTTAACTTATTAAGTGGAGGATTGAGGAATATATGAAGCTAATGAACTATTAATATTAACTACTACTAAAGTGTAAAATAAACATTAATCATTCAATATTTGTATATGATAATCAGTTTGCATAATGCTTTACAGAGACTGAAGGGAGGCATGGCCCTTGTCCCAGACAGCCTGCAATCTAAATGTGACATACAGAGAGAGCAAAGAAAACGGACAGATGAAAGTGGTAGGTAAAGGAGAGTTAAAACAAAATGGAAACAATGGATCAGGAATGGAAACAATGTAAAGGAAGAGTTAATAGTACAGGTGTGTAAGTCAGTGGCAGCATGGAAAGCAAAAATTGTGGTTTTTAAAGGGGGAGAGAAAGCATGTTAGGTGCAGGAAGAGGGATGTTGTGTCAGGCCTGGAGAGCACCACAAAAAAAAAGATACAGAATTGAGAATAGGAGAAAACGAAGGGAGCAACAAGAGAAGAGTGGTCAGAACACAAGATATGATTAAGTGAGTGATGGCAGATCTATATGGGGCAGAGCTGTGCAGAACCATAAGAGCAAGGCTGAGAAATATGAAAAACAGAAAAGCAAATCTAGGAGTTATCAGAAATTCTCTAGCCTTCATCAATTGAAAACTCCACTCCAGTGGTGCTCAGAAAAATTGAGTTTATGAGAAACGTGCTTAATTGCTGTCAGGTTTTTAGCTGGTATAGATCAGCGTAGCTTGACTTCAGTGGAGCTATGCTCCAATTTATGCTGTGATCTGTTTCATCACCAGACCAACACAGGATCAAGGGAGCACAAAGGAGGTTTAAAGTCACATCTTCTCCCATGCTCAGTGTCAAATGTAAACTCAGACAAAACTAGCCTTTTGTCTTCTCATTGAACAACTTCAGATAACCCTATTTATTCTCTCACTACTGAAGTAATGAACTCCATTCCAAACTCACTGCTGTGGGCATGTTTGTTATAAAGTGTTCATAGAGGTCTGAAAATCATTATTAGCTTAATCTTGTACAGTCCACCATCATAAACCAATCAAACAACCCAGCTTTAAACCTCTGTATTTTTAATTTAATTAAGCAGATTTAGTTTTCTGCATAGGAAAAGTCAGAAAAAGTTGTTTTTATTGGGAGTGACATAGGTTCATAGAATTTCAAATCTGAAAGGACCCTTAAATGATCTAGTCTGACTTCCTGGATATCATGCCATTACATTTAACTCATATCCCTGTACTGAGCCCAGTAACTTGGTTTAGCTAAAGCATATCTTCCAGAAAGACATCTAATCTTGATTTGAAGACATGTGTTCCAGTGGTTAATCACCCTCACTGTTAAAAATTTGTGCCTAATTTCTAGTTTGAATTAATCTAGCTTCAGCTTCTAGCCATGGGTTCTAGGTCAGGCCTTTTTCTGTTAAAGACCCCTTTAGTACTCACTATTTTCTCGCCTGAGTATTTGTACATTGTAAACAAGCCACCTGTTCTTTCTGATAAACTAAACCGATTGAGCTCCAAGTCAAGTTCCAAGTAAAAGACATTTTCTTCAGCCTTTACATCATTTTTGTGGCTTTTTTCTTCATTCTTCTCACTTATTAAACATCCCTTTTTAAAACGTGGACACCAAAACTGTATGCAGTATTCCAGCATTGGTCTTATCAGTGCTTTACACAAAAGAAATAAATCACCTTCCTATTCCTACTCACTACTCCATCATTCATAACTTTTAGAAATTCTAATGATTTTTTACTATTGGCTGCATGTCTCTCTCAAACTGAAGTCCCCCATAACAACACAATTCTTCTTTCCACACATTACAGACAGGTAACTAAGGAGTAACAGATGCTGAGGTCTGTAGCAGAGTCCTGCCAGTACCCTTTCCTG
The DNA here is from genome assembly GCF_965152235.1 of Eretmochelys imbricata. Lineage (NCBI taxonomy): Eukaryota > Metazoa > Chordata > Testudines > Cheloniidae > Eretmochelys > Eretmochelys imbricata. The sequence continues at coordinate 152,160,836 of NC_135572.1, forward strand.
GGCTTTAATAGTTAGCACACTGATTCATATATAGTCAAGATCCTGTGGTTTTGAGTTACCAATAACCCTGAAGCAGGTAATGGTGTCTTTAATATAGAATGCCATTCCCCACCTCTTTTATGCCCTCTATCCTTCCTGAATAGGTTATTACCAGTGATTTTAACATTCCAGTCATGGAAATAATCCCACCAGGTTTCAGTAATGCAAATTATATCATTTTTGTTCTCATCAGAGGCATTGGAAATTCTCATTTGCTTCTAACCCAGACACTTTGCATTGGTCTTCCTATGTAGAACTCAGTTAGAAGCCACTCTCTCTCCTTCACTTCCTTACAGACCCTAAGTCTTTCTACAGTAGACATCAGAAAGTTATCTTTGAGTAACACTCCTGCAGTGATACCTTGAAGAAAAGCACAGAGCCCAGACATAATCAATTAAATAGAGATCGTAGCTTATTCATCACTTTACTAATATTTCTCTAGAAATTAAAAACCAAGCTAAGAGTTTGTATTCTAATATAAAGAATCTACCTCATCTGTATTTCCCTGCTTTAGGTTATTACAATTTATATCCCACCCCATATTAACAAAGTTATTAATTATATCTTACAAAATGTTTAGCTTCGGGGCCCGTGAGTATAAACAAGGTTATGTTACCATAAACTATGTTCAGGGCTGTACATAGGAGTCACCAATGGATGATTAACTTTTGAGTCAGCTTTCATTTCCATGCATTTATCCAAGATGTCTGCTACAGTATTTAATGCCAATCTTCAAGAAAAACTTGTATATATTTAGTTGTGTCTTTTTATGTACTTCAAAAGGTGAAGTGAAAAACAACCACAGTATTGAATTTTAGTAAAAAATACATTCTATTTTCAAAGACTGCCTTTTTAATTTTTATCTAAAGCAATTGTAAGGAAAACAATCAAATTAGCCACAAAGATCAATGATAACGTAGCATTACCCATTTATACTTTCTGTATATATTTATAATAGGGGTGTTATTTAATACACTTTTTGATCATCTTAATAGAACACTGTATTTATGCTGACCCTTCTTTGAATTTTTAAAAGGAAACTGTCTTCATTGACAATACTTTTTATATTTACTCCTTCTACCAGCTTGAATAGTTTATTTTCCTACAAACTGTGACCTTTGCTTTCCATACATGGATTCATTTCATTTGCACTTCAATTGTCCAGAGGATCCAGCATCACTTACTTCTAGTGGGACTACTCATCACATCTGGTATTTTGCAGTTAAACTACATATACTGAAAGACCTGTACCCAGACATATGACCAATCACAAACAAAGTGCAGAATAGTCAACAATCAAACACAGAGGAAGCAGGATACATACTAGATATAGAAATTGGGTCTTCAGCTAGTAAATATCCATTGCAACAACAGTTTCTAAACATTTTACATCCCTTTGTAATCCTTACGTCAGTTAAGTTTCAGAAATTTAAGGTATAAAAAGAATGACATATTGTAGCTTTACAATTCTCATCTTGTGGAACTGGGAAGAGGTTAGTTAACAACACTATTAAAGCCTTGACATGCCCTCTTAACCTTTCAATCCTGCTAGAGTATAACAGTGAGAAATCAAAACAAAACAGCCTATGAGAAATTATTCTTAGCTGCACAATCTCACTTAATGTGTTAATGTCAAAAAGTTGGATGGACTTGCTAAGGGACATGGTTAGCTCTAATTGGAAAAAAAAAAGCTTTAGAACAGTAGATCCAGCTCAAGCTTAAAGCTTTCATCATGATGGGCACAAAAACATTTACCAGGAGAGAGGACCTCCCTGCTATGACTGAAGATATGTACTCTGAGTTCTGTAAAGCTAATCTGCAAATGTGCCATTGATGAGTTACTCTGGATTCACACCAATTTCACAAGGAACAGAATTTGATCCTTATACTGTTTATTCTTTGTCTGTGTTTATAAGTGAACACATTCTATTGCTCCTCTACAAACCAAGCTTACAGATTTCTTTTATACTTACACGTTGCTAAATCTATCAGGACGTCACATTCAATAAAACTAGACAGATGGCTACTTACTTTGGGGCAATGATGACAGTGTTTCCTTTAGGCAATAAGAAATCAGCAGACTCCCTTCCTACAATTGTAGCATTGTACACCAAAGGTTTAAGGCTTGGGTTTTTCAGACGCACCTATCACAACAATTGATAAAAAAGTTATTCTATTTTTACTTATGTACTTTTAGAATTGAAACATGCATCCATTGCTCAGTCTTTGGGGGCACACATGTTAAGTATAACAGAATATACCATTTAGCTACAAATAAAGTAATCAGACTCTCACCATGGAATAAAACCTTTAAACATATATCAATATAGTGCAGTGTTTTGTGCCATTCTTGTGGATTTGCTAGGAAATCCATATAGAACTATGCAGATCACATATTTCCACCGGGAGAGCAGACTCTCTTCCCTCAGATCTTTCAACCGCTTTTTCTCCTCGCAGTATCACTCCCATTGGATCCTGCAAGCATTGTAACCCCACTTCAGCAGTTACTCTCTAGTTCCTCTCTCTCTGATCCCAGAAAGCCACAACTAGAATTGTGGAGAAGCTCCTGCACTGATTGAAAGCATTGGTGGAAACAGCTGTGGAAGTCAGGACCTCAAATCTGAAGAAAAGAAAAGAGGGGCCATTCTTCCTCATTCTGTAATCTCTGTATTGAGTAGCACAGCAGAACATGTGATCCATTAATACAAAAATGTGTGCTTTATGTATGTGTAATATATATTCCCCATAAATGGTAAATTTTAGTGCTGGGAGTGATTCAGACCGAAATCCAGATATATCAATACCTGTCTAACAACAGTAGCATGGAGAGCTCCAGTAAACTCAACAGTCTTCGTGGGTAAATATTGAGGGAGTCTTTCATATAAATAGACGCAGAGCATAAGCATCATGACTGGGTTTGGATCACAGATGTCGGTGGCCTAATTTTAAAAAGGAAAAAAAGAACAATGACCACCGGATATTTAGTCTAATCTCATGTGTATAATTGATAGTGATTTATTAAGATACAGAATTCAAAATGTAAAATACCTCATTAATATGCACACTTGTTTTCAAATTGTTCTTTTTTTAAAAAAAAAAGTTTTGAGTTCATTGCATAACTGATATGAACAATTGTATTACCATCTTGACTATGAATCTTTTCTCAGCATATGAAAATGTCAAGAGGATCAATGACATAGTCTAGTAAGAAAACTCATGAACTATACAATGAAATGAAGAAAGTTACTGTGCACCTTTCTTCCATAGTTTGGGGGGAAACAAGCATTATTTGACTAGAAAGGGAATATAACAGAAAAAGTAAATAAAACTCAGTGATTGGAGAAATACATTTCTTAATCAGTTTTCTAATAAATCAACTTTTATTTAACATTTACCTTTTAAAATTTCCTAACCAAACTCACTTATTATTTCTACATAAACATTTTAAAAGTTACGATTTTCTGTAAAATTAAAGTTACTACATGACAATACAATAACACCTATCTCTTACAGAGCCCTTTACAAATGGAAGTTGGTATCATTACCCCCTCAATATATTTGTTTTGAGAAAAATATCAATTCAGATGACAAGAAATGCATATCAGGTTAAGTCTTTATTGCTCAAAGACTTTAAATAGGTCATTCTTTACAGAAAGCTAAAACTCTTACGCCAAGTGTCTGCATGGACTTTTCACACCCTTCATCACCTAATGAAGAAATTAAAATTCTTAGTTTATAAGACCAGAAGGGATCACTGTGATCATCTAGTCTGACCTTCTGCATAGCACAGGCCACAGAACTTCTCTGAATTAATTCCTGTTTTAAAGAGACCCAATGTAAATATACTATCCTTTCCTGATTTAAAAGTTGCCAGTGACTAAGCATCCAACACCACCACTGGCAATTTGTTCTAAATGTTAATTAACCTCAATGTCAAAAATTTGCACCTTGTTTCTAATCTGAATTTGTTTAGCTTCAACTTCCAACCATTGAACTATTTTATACCTTTCTCTGCCAGACTGAAGAGCCTACCATTTAACTTTTGTTCCCCCATGTAGGTACTCACAAACTGTGATGAAGTCATCCCTTAATGTTCTCTTTGTTAGGATAAACATACTCGGCTCCTAGAGTCTATCACTACAAGGCACATTTTCCAATCATTTAATCATTCTTGTGTCTCTTCTCTGAACTCTCTTCCATTTATCAAAATCTTTCTTGAATTGTGGACACCAGAACTGACACAGTATTCTAGCAGGGGTCACACAAGTGTCAAATACAGAGGTAATAATATAGCCTTCCTATTCCTACTTTGTATTCCCATTTATACATTCAATATTCCTGTTTATGCATCCAAGGATTGCATTAGCCCTTTTGGCCACATCACTACACTGGGAACTCATTTTCAGCTGATTACCCACCATGACCCTAGCTCTTTTTCAGAGTCACTGCTTCCCATGATAGATTCCTCCAATATTATGGAAGTGCATTCCCATACACATCATGTGTTCATGAAAGGTCTGACTACAGGGTGGGGAAAATAACATTAAAAGCAAAATAATCTTTGCTGAGGGAAAAGGCTTCCTCCTTCGTACTTCCCATGGGTCAGCTGGGGGGCGGGGGTGTCATAGAGAGCACAGGAGAGAGAAGCTCCCTCCTCTCTGCTCTGGTGCCCGGACACACCACAGCCCCAAGCAGCTGGGTGCAGCCATTACAAGAAAAATCCATCTAAGCCTCTGCAGTCCTTTCCTGAGCTTTACTGTTCTGTAGGGATGGTGCACGCACAGTCCTGTCACATGTCAGACCTGTGAAGTGATAGAGCATGCTCAGTTACTCTAGGAGGATGGCCCATATCCATATGTGAAGGGATGGCTCATGCTCAGTTGCTTTGTGGGGATGGTGCATGTGCAGTATGGTTGGCACTAGGATATCTGAAAAGCTTGAGCATGCTCAGGACAAAATCCTTGGAGAATTCCGCTGCTACTCTACATCGTCTCTACTGTGCATGCGCAAACTGCAATTTTTAAAGGCTTATAACTTGGCCACATTTGGCACATTTTCATGGTTATGGCAAAAGGCATATCCCTGACACAAAGGCCACCCTCTATCAATTCCAAGTCCCTGCTCCAAAGCATGAGAGCATTAGAGCTTTCCAAAGAAAAGGTTGCCAAAATATTTTTAACATTCAAAACCAAAATGTTTTCTTAGCCTCATTCTCAGAAACAGCTGAATAGTTTGGGCTGAAATTTTTTTTTTTTTTAAAAAAAAGCAAGGTGGGAATGGAAAATTTCAGCCCAAATGGTCTGGCAAAGTTATAAGCAACTGTTTAAAAGGGTCTTATGGGAAGCACTGGGCAATCTTAATAATAAACCATGCTACTAGCACTATCTATAATTCAAAGTAGACCCTCCTCAGACTAACTGCAAGGACTCAGCTCACTTCTGAATCCTCTTGTCCTCCCCGCTATGTGTGAAGACTTCAGGTCTCCCCTGCTCCTGACAGGCGAAAGATCCACCAGCCAAATCCAGGGTGCATCTCCTTTGAGAACTGGCCCTTTTAGTCTTTTAACCTTAACTCTGCCTCCACAATGCTGCAAGGAAGGTAAAAACCCCTCCTTGCCAATTTGTCTTGATGGGAAGTAATTCCTTCCTGCTCCCAAAAGCTGGCAATTGGTCAGACCCACAGCATGCTGAAAATGTAACTCAATATAATTCTATGGCAGGGCAAGAGAAGCAGGGCAACAACAGTAGCAACTGGGAAGGCCTTAAATTGAGAGGGAGGGCTGTGAGAAACAATCAGCTCTCCTCCTCCCACAATTGGCCAATGGGAAACAGATAAGACCCTCCCCTAGGCACACTCCCATATGCACTCCGAGGTGCAAGGGGGAGAAATTAGGCTACAGAATAGGCTCTCCCCCTCTGCCTCCAACCAGGAGCTGGTCATCCTCCTGCTGGTCTGATCAAATCTCTCCCACCCTCTGCCCCCACCCCAGAGATGGGGAAGGCACAGGCGTATTCCTATGGCAAGTAAAAAATCAAAGTCTGGATCTTACAAGAACTGCTCTCTCACAGAAATACAAATACAGTACTACAGAAATACTATTATTTTCCTGCATAAACCTTTAAGGCCATTTATTAAAAGAATACACCAAAACGTGGAGTCATTAGCCCAGCAATTGCTTTTCCAAGTGCACAGTATGAACACTGATTAAACACTGATGCCCTTCGGTGTTGAGATATTTGAGTATATCTACCCCCCCTTGTACCATGTCCCTCTACATTTACACTACTAGGATTTAATCTTGCAAATATTTGCTCAGAAGACTAGTCCATTAAAATCAGTGCCATTATTTATGCGAGTAACAGTGTTTAGGATCAGGCCCTTAACCATTCCACTTTGTCTGTGCAAGAAGAAACACAGATGTCAATGGCCTTATTTTATTTAAGTAACTCAGAAACTAGCAGATCCCCAAACAGATTTATAGGGGACCTTGAACACCCTGCATGAAGATCAAGAGTTTTACCCTCCGGTGAAATTGGAAACTGGCCTGTTTACATACACTGAACTGACAATGATTGTACTGTTGTATTGCCACCTCAATTTAAGTAAGCATTTACCTTTAATTAATTGTTGTAAGGTCATAACAAGTTAGTTTTCTAGGGAAATAAATTAACGTTTACACTGTGGGATGGATTATATATAATCCCATATAAGCAATTGTTATGGGAATAATTGCATAAAGAAAGAATGGAAAGTGGTCTACTAGACAATCTCTCTATTAAGATGAGGTCCAAACGAAGATAATGTTTAAGATCGCTTGTTTGATATGATCACTAAACATAATGTGGGCCTAATATACCATTGGTTTCACTGTAACACTAATCTAAGACAAAATGCAGTTAGAGTCATTTATGCTGGGCGTTTATAAAAAGGAAAATATTTATCTACACGTGACATGTTCCACCACCTTCATACTACGTCTGATCTCCTTGAAAGATTCAAAACATGTGCCTGATTTTCCAAAGGATTGAATTCTCAAATATACTCTTTTCAGATCTGCAAGACAGTTAATCTGTCATTTTTCAGATAAAAAACCTTAAAGGGCCCATTTCCAATATTATCACAAAATTCTTCTGAAAGTTACTTACAACCTTGAGGCAAAGAGTCTGATATTAACAGACAATATGCTTAGCGAACCTTAAAAAAAGTTAATAACGATGGATGGCCACTTGGTTACAGGAATTACCTGGCTTCAGCCAAGTTCCAAGAAAGACATTAATTCAGTCAGTCCTAACTGCTTGAAGGAAAGGGGTATTTAAGTGATTCTACAGTAAAAGGAATCATTTTCCTAACAAAACTTAACTTTTTAGCTATTTAAGCAAGTTCTGAATTACTCTGTTCCCAACAGATATACTAACGCTTCAGCTCAAGGCCCATCCTGAGTGGCTTGATTAGGTACTGAGAAGAGTCTTAGTGGTATTAAAAGGTCATTCTCTCACCAAGACCCAGAAGCAGCGCTCTTCCATGGCAGAAAAAGCCCTGTATGCCTCTAATGTCTACCCCACTAGGGATGGAAGAACAGAGGAATGACACAGCAGCAGATCCTCTGACCCTGCCACTTCAACTGTCACAAAGGGAATCCCTGCTCCAAGCTACTCAAAGGATGCACACACTTTGTCTAGCCTGCCCCCAGACACCGTACCTCCCGCATCCAGCCTCCTCCTCTGAGTGATGTAATTGTATCTGTTTTGCTGGTGAATTTGGAACTGTAAGCCAGAATAGAATGGATGAGCAACAGGAGACATTATTATAATCCTGATCTGTACATTATTCAGACAATATTTTAACTGAATGTAGCATATGTCATTGTAGTTTCATTAAGGGCAGATTGTAGAGCTTAAAGATGGTTATGAATGACCTGCAGGTTCCATGTTCTCTATATTATGATGAAACTGCTGTCGGAAGACTTTGGTAGAAGACTGCTCACTTGCCAGAGGTATTACAAGTGGTATTTAAGTGCATTTGTTTACAAAAAGAAAAAAATTTCTATGCACCAAAGCAAGTGTTCATCAAACTGTGCAGCTCACCTTTTCCAGGGAATATGCAAACAAGTATTTAATACAACAACTTTTCCTTGGTAGGATATTTTTACTGAGAACACAGAAGAGTATTATAAAACAGCTTTGTTTTGTTTTTTTGCTGAGTCCTAAATGTGTAAATGACTCAACAAGAAGAAAAAGTAAGCTTGTCCTGGCAATATATTTTTAAAAAATTAATTATTTTTTATTAATTTAAACGAAAACAAACTTTACCTGGGGAAAAGGGTGAAAGGTGGGCCGATAACACTCCACTACATCCTTATTTAAAAATACATACATCAAGGGAGACTCGAATGTGTCTACTCAGCTTTAAGAGAAAAATGTTAAATTAATGAAATAAAATTCAGTTTAAAATAATGAAAAAATTCTCCTTGCTTTGTGTGTTGAAGGGGAAACAATCAATCTCTGTTATTCTTAATCATACTCTAAGTATTTTGATACCGAAATATGTACGAAGAAGATGCCTCCGTCACACTGTAGGCATTTTTGCCATGTCTTTAATGGCAACAAATCATATGGCAACATAAACAATGATATATGCCAGCAGCTAATCCACTGGCAAACCCAAGTCAACATAGCCCCCGTCCTCCAAAAGACAACTTCTCCCCATGATAAAATAATCACTCCCACAAATGCCTACTTCCGCCAAATCTAAATTAATAGATAAGCCTTTCAACATACCCTGAATGTCACTAACTTGGTATATTTCAGAGTAAGAACAGGGGACAGATTCCTAAACTGAAGGTCCCTCACAGAAAAGTTCCTCGTAGATTAAGGGGACCCTAACTCTAGTCCCCTTGCTGATCCTACTTGCGGTAATATTAGGTGGGTGAGGTAATATCTTTTACTGGATCAACTTCAGTTGGTGACTGAGACAAGCTTTTGAGTTTGTACAGAGCTCTTCCTCAGGTCTGGGAAAGGCTAAATACAAGATGGACCAGATTGTTTAGCAAAACTAGTTAGCACATATTCTAAAGGACCATTCAAGGTAGAGTGGCCTATTACACCTCTGCAGTCATAAAACAAAAAGAGAGGGTTAGTGAGTTACAGATTGTTGCAATAAACCATAAGTCCACTGTATCTGTTCAGTCCATGATTTCTGATGTCTAGTTGAGTAATGAATTTAACCTCCCAGGCACTTTTGAATGTGTTGTGCAGATTTCCTTTAAGGATCAGGATTGATAGGTCACCCCTAAAGGTTGTGAGAAGTGTTCACCCACGAGTGATACAGGGTTTTTGTCTTTTATCGGTTTCCTGTGTGAGTTCATTCGAAAGCGTAGTAATTGTCTGGTTTCACCCAGAATAATGCATACAATTATGGTATTAGAGCATGGAGATAGTCATTCACAAAGTGAGATTTAGTTATCTTTTCTGAATACAACAAGAACACAATAAGCAGTGGCCATATTTATTTTGGGGAAGACTGCATTTTAAAAATGCATCTAGTTACTCTAGCTAGATGCTAACTTGGCTCCCAAGTATTTAAAAATAGAAATAATCAACACTCCACATAGGTCTTAAAAATGAATATGAAATAGGAGACTCCTTTCATTTGTTTATCAGAAGGGCTTATTTTGTTTTGTTTTTTGTCACCATGATGCTCATATATTTTACTAGTTAGCTACAAGAGTACAAAGATCCTTAAGTTGGATCTAGTTTTTGCAATGGAACTAAATTTTCATCACTTAGGAACACCCCTGGGCCTTGGTCAGTACAGTGAAATTTGTAATCAGGAGGACCCATATAGTGTGGTTGCTTAATATACAGTCACAAGTATTTGAATTGATCCTTAAAAGAGCCAAGTATATTTCAGGAGACTGAAAATGAACACTGTTGAACAGCTGTACTCCAGAAAATGAAAAAGCAGAGAAGAATGGAGCACAGATGGATATATTTTGAGAAACATTTGGGCAAACCACCACGTTATAGTGCAAAGATACGTTTTTCTTGTCAATAGCCAAACTGATTGCTTCAAGTTAGCAATGTGTTTGGTTCATACTAAACTGTCTTCTGATTCACATCCACCATATGATTGATTTTCATTTCCAGTAGTACTCAAACTCCATTAAAATAAATATCAAAATGCATTACTCTGTACCCGCATTGATTTTGACAGCTTGTGCACAGTTTTATACACTGAGTTTTATTCCACATTGCTTTATAAATAAAGCATTGATGTTGAATTTCATCCAAAGTGCCAGCCCAACTCTAAAATAAAATTTGGGACTCATTACAATCAAATCACAAGCTGAACAGGGAAACCAAGGTTTTTAGCAGTGCTTAGTAGTAACTTTTCATATCTGTGAAAATATTTACAAGTTTTGATCCTTTTTCACCACAGACTGATATCAGTGAGGTGATTCACACCATCTTGATGGGTAGGCTTGAGGACCTCATGATGTAGCAATGCCTATCAAGGAAAATAAGTTTTCTCAACCACTTTTGTACCATGATTGGAGTTGGTGTAAAGACACAATAAAGAAATCTAAAAACATGCCAGACATTGTGTTTACCAGACATCATCCCATCTCTAACATGAGCTCTCACAGGAGCAGTCCTTCAACACCTAACCTAAGACTTTCCCTTGTGGTCACAAGTTCATCACAGTTTCAACTCAGAACTAGCACGCAGTCTTATGGGGCCGTAGTTGACCCATTCCTTCCAACCCTACCCTAAGGCCTGGTGCCCTCCATCCATCAAAGGTCCTGTCCCATTTGCTGAGACAGAAAGAAGGCCCTCAGCCAGTTTAAAACCAAGCTATTTATACAATGTCTGTTGGTCCCTGGAGAATCCAGTCAGAACTAGTACATAGGTATCTCTTTGGCATGAGGGGGGCTCAAAGGGCTGATAACACAGAAAGTATATTAGCACATCTCTCCCACAAGAGAAGGTATCTCTAATTCCACAACAACACATATACTCGTACATTTTTAACACAATGGGCTCCTAAGGTATTAACCCTAATTTAATAGGATTTAGCCTAATACAATAAGGTTTCTTCAGGATATTGTCAGTCTGTTACAGGTTCTTTTACTCAAGTTCATACATCATCAGCATATATGAGAAGTTGGGATCATTTTCTCCAGTGTTCAACAAGCCAAGTTGAGAAGGGACATACCTTACACAAAACACACTTCTGAATGATAGTTTTTAGCTATGAACGTTCCAAGTAACAACTAGGATTACTATAACTAGAAAAAGTTAGGGGAACAATATTTCTATTTTTCTCTACTTGATTCATTAGCACAGCATGTACAGTCACGGTTTCATGGCCTCCACTGCATACTCAGTTTTCCCTTTGGTTTGTGTGGCTCTTTCGTACAGCAACAGGGCAGAGAAAAATATTAAAATATAGGAAAATGCGATTGCAAATCCTCCAAAGTTTGCAGGGGGATTCAGAAACCAGAAGGTATTTTCATCTCCTATTTTAAATTGTCTAGTTTCTAAGTTAACAATTTTCTTTTAATTTGCTTAGATGCATCTGCAGAGTCTTTCAGAGCTCTGGTTTACTAACCTAAACAGTTTCGTGTCATCAGAAAATTGAAATAACTCAATGTATAAAGGCCAGAAGGAACCATTAGGTATACCTACATTGCAAAAATAAATAAATAAATAAAAAAGTGGGGAGGGGGCGCGCCAGGCAGCGAGTCTCAGATCTCAGGGCAACTGACTTGGGCTCATGCTGCAGTGCAGTTGTAAACACTGTAATCATCTAGTCGAACTCCTCTGTAACACACACCATAGAGCTTCCCCGAAATAATTCCTAGAGCATATCTTTTAGAAAAACATTCAATCTTGACTTTAAAATTGTCAGTGATGGAGAATCCATCACAACCCATAGTAAATTGTTCCAATGGTTAATTATTCTCACTGTTTAAAATGTGCACCTTATTTCCAGTCTGAATTTGTCTAGCTTCAACTTCTAGCCAATGGATCTGTTATAACTTTCTCTGCTACACTGAAGAGGCTACTATTACATATTTGCTCCCCATTTAAATATGTACAGACTGTAATCGAGTCACCCTTTAACCTTTTCTTTGTTAAGCTAAACGGATTGACCTGCTTGAGTCTATATAAGGCCTGTTGTATAATCCTTTAATCATTTTTGTGGCTCTTTTCCCAACCCAATTTATCAACATCCTTCTTGAATTGTGGGCACCAGACCTTGAATTGTGGGCACAGTAGTCCAATAGTGGTTACATCTATGCCAAATACAGAGGTGAAACAACCTCTTTAATCTTGCTGCAGATTCCCCTGTTTATGCATACAGAGATTGCTTTAGCTATTTTGGCCAAAATGTTGCACTGGCAGATCATGTTTACCTGATTATCCACCATGACCCCAAAATCTTTTTCAGAGGCACTGCTTCCCAGGATAGAGTCTGCCATTCTGTTAAGTATGGCCTACATTCTTTGTTGCTAGATACATAAATTTACATTGAACCTTACTAAAATACATACTGTCTGCTAATGTCTAGCTTACCAGGCAATCCAGACTCCTCTGAATCAGTGGCCTGTCCTCTTATTTACCACCCCCTTCATTTTCCTGTCATCTACATACTTTATCAGTGATGATTTTATGTTTCCTTCCAGGTCATTAATAAAAAATGTTAGACAACATAGGGTCAAAAACCAATCACTGCAGAAACCCACTATAAGCACACCTGTTCAATGATGATTCCTCTTTTACAACTACATTTTGAGACCTATCAGTTAGTCACTTTTAATCCATTTAATATGTACTCTGTTAATTTTAAATCTTTCTAGGTTTTTTTATCAAAATGTCATGTGTACCAAATCAAAGACCTTGTAGAAGTTTAACACTATAGTACATTTATCAACCAAACTTGTAATCTCAGCTAACTTAATATATATATTTTTAACAGTATCTATTTTTCATAAACCCATGCTTGATAGATGTGGCAATTTTCTGCAATATCCTGGATTAACTTTATTAAATTAAGTATCAGCGGGTAGCCGTGTTAGTCTGTATCCACAAAGTGGGTTTTTTAACCCATGAAAGCTTATGCCCAAATAAATCTGTTAGTCTTTAAGGTGCCACCGGACTCCTTGTTGTTTTTATTAAATTAAGTGTATGTATCTTAGGAGTTCATTGCATTAAAAATGCTTATGTTTATATATTATTGAGAGATTGTGTGTAATGTCCCTAGGAGGGAGACCTGACTAAAGTAAACCCTGGGAAGTGTTATGAGCGTCTAAGGACTATTCGAAATAATGTGAACTTTTAAAGTAGGTTTCCTAGGAAATCTCTAGGGCAGGGTATATCCCAGTGTAGCTCCTCCATTTATGCAAAAACCCAGCCTTTTTTGAAGCTATAGCCTGAGAAGAAACCCGTTGTCTCTGAATTACCTATTCCCAGATCAAAGACTCTGGCTATATAAAGGAGGGACCAAAACTTTTCATGAGTGTGCTTGTTCTGAGCCAAGGAGGTTATGAATTGGTAACCACAGAACAAACCCTTGCTAGGGTCTGAAGGACTGTTCACCTGCCAGAGCACTTCTTAGAGTTGGGATGATCTCTGGTAAGCTTATTAGCATGCATATAGGTTCTTTTCTTTTTAATATGTTTTCTCTGTAATCCTTTTACCTTAAGAATAAATGTGCTTGCTTAGAAGGAGCAGTGTGGTAACTTAACTGTGGGCAATTATGTGGTTGATAGCTTCTGAGAATGCAGAGCAGACCCGCTTAGGCAATACGTCTTGCTTGGGAATTCATATGGAAAGAGTGCTGTCATACGACATGACTACATAATCTGTTTTTTCCACAACACAGAACAGAAATATTTACTGAACACGTCTGCCTTTCCTGTATTATTATTCCTAGTATCATTTTTAAACACCTTATTGTTCTTAACACTTCTGGCTACAGATTTTTTCTTGTGTTCTTTTGCTTCCCTTATCAATTTTCTAACTTCTGATTTATAGTCATTACTATCAACTTTGCCTTTCTTCCATTTGTTGTATATTTTTATAGCTGCCTCCACTTCCCCACTAACCCAGGTCTTTTTTTAACCCATGTGGCCTACTTTCTCGATTGTAGTTTCTGGGCATCTAGTAAAGTGGTCAAACAATTCTCAATTATCACTTTTTTCTTATTAAATTCTTTCTCACAGTTGATCTGGCTCATCATAGTTTTCAGCTTTCCCTGAAACTAGCCCGTTTAAACATCAAGTATATATATATATATATATATCATCCCTCTGGGCTTTAGTTTGTTAGCACACTATAAATGTGATCAAGTCATGATCACCAGTGCCAAAGTTACCATTAATTTTCAGTTCTGTGATCAATTCTTCTTTATGTGTTAGAACAATATCTAATATGGAATTCCCCATGTTGATGCAACACTTTTTGAGTTAGGAAATTGTTATCTGTTACATTTAGAAATGCCAATTAATATTCACTTTTTGCCCAGGATAGGTTTCTCACATGTATATATTTATTACAGTTCCAAATAAACAAAGATCAACAGTGGAATCTGTCACCATCTGAATGACTCACTACCCCAAAGGAACAATTGCTGCTCTCACTCTAAGTTATATATTACATTATCTCATCAGCATATCTGCTATTTCAGTTAATTTCCTCCAAAACTATTGAATGAATAGCTTCAGCCATTTTATATCCTATATCTTTTAAACATATTTTTAAAAAACCAGCCAAGTAATCATTAAAAAATTCTGAATCCAAGCAGGTAAAAAATGATAATGAAGACTTCTTGAAGCTGATTCCTCGTCTACACAAGTAATAGTAGGTAAAAAGAGACTTGTAGCCTACATACTACATGCCTCCACTTCAAACTCTGAGTGAGGTTCTTTGCAAGAACAATTAAAAGCTAACTCTGAGCAAAAAATTCCAGTTCCTGTTTGACATGTGGGCTGTTTCTGCTGTGAATCAACATGTTCCCAAAAGGGAAATGACAAATTTTCACAGTAGCTACCCACCAAAAACTAATACATGGAAATACTTTGAAGTAGCATGACACCAAAATATGATTTTCAGTAGACAGACTATTGGTGTTTATCATGTGCCCTTCAGAGCAACTTCACTCAGGTACTGAAAATTATTTCATATTCTAATTATTAATGATTCTGTACATTCTCCAATTTAACACAGCATGGGATTTCCTTGGGGTATGGAAAAAAACTAAGGCAACAGTAAAAAAAAAAAATTTAGAACCTACATTATTTTAAGCCTACTTTTAAAAATATATGTTGCCCAACTTCAACTTAAAGGTTTAGATATTTTTCCTAGTAAGAAATTACTCATTCAAAGAAAGTACTCACTTGGTGATGGGTACTAACCAAATCTATTTTACAATAAATCTCATCTTTGCTTCGAGGTTACTAGTTAACCAGTATTCTTATAGGTTTCAGAGTAGCAGCCGTGTTAGTCTGTATCCGCAAAAAGAAAAGGAGTACTTGTGGCACCTTAGAGACTAACACATTTATTTGAGCATAAGCTTTCGTGAGCTACATCCGATGAAGTGAGCTGTAGCTCACAAAAGCTTATGCTCAAATAAATTTGTTAGTCTCTAAGGTGCCACAAATACTCCTTTTCTTTTTGCAGTATTTTTATGTTACAAATGCTACTTAATATCCTCAAAGCCCCTCACCCAACAGCTTCAGGGGTGGGGAGACTTTGTCCGGGGCAACAGGGGAAGAGAACTCTTGGGCCCCTATGAGGATTGCCCCTCCTTTCCCCCCATCACCACTTTTTCTCTTTTCCCTCCTTGTGGGCTTGAGGAAGGGAGTGGGAATGGCTCTGCGGATGATTGGCTGAACAGAAGAGCACAGTGGAAGCCTACTGGCTCCCACACACTGAACGGGAGGGCTAATACACATTCCCTCTGCCTGGGGCACCATTTGGCACCTTATAGGGCCTTGGGAAGGAACGGTTTCCTCGAAGATTTTTTGCCTTCACCTCAGCAGCCCAGGAACCCAGTGAGTAGATTAGGATAGGTTGTGAAACTCATATTGTCCCAACTTGACAGGTGCCCAATGTATGTAACTGATTAACAGAGGCTCTGGCTTCCTAATAAATTGGAAGCAGATTAGGAGACAGCAACTCCTGAGAAGGTGAGCATGGGGCTCCTAATGTTTGGTACACCAGAGAGATAACCTCTTCTTCCAAATACTCTCAACCCTTGTATGGGTGGTGGGGTGCTGGGACCAGTTTAAAGGTATGGAGTGGTGGTGTGCTGTCAGCGCCCTTCCCTAGGTGGTACAAATTGCAGAAGGAAGACCAGCACTGGATAACTTATTTCCTAAATATTTCTTCTCTCTCTTACTGTGGTGTCTGGGTGAAAACATTAACATAATTCTGTTTAGTGTGTTCCTCAGAACCATATAAGTTAAAATGGCAGATCAACTGCACACACAGAGATGAAGAGAAGAAGGTGGAAATGTAAAAGACTTCCTAAAAAGGACTCAGAGCAATTTTTGTCTGTACACACACTAGGCTATGTAAATTATTCTACTACATCACACTGAGTGAGCTTCAATTTTTATCTATTTCTTCCAGGTTGGGCACATGTGTGATAGACTCCTTAGTGAAGATACAATTGGCATACACTGAGCAAGAAATCTATAGGATCAACTGGTGACAATACCACAAAGAGCAGCTGTTGACCTACCCTGAGATGCCTCAAAAAAAATCATGGTTTCCTACCATTCTGCAGCTCTGGCATAGAATCTTCTATGGAGACCCAAGACAGAAGACGTGGTTCATAGTCACTGGTTTGAAGCTTCTCTGTTATTCTCAATCATTTCCTATCATTTCAGTATTTTAATTGTACTTCTAGTTCTTATTGATAATTGTACACATTCCCCGTATTTGTGTACAGACATTTTAGCGTATTTGTAATCTTTTGTTTCAGGCCAATTCCATTATCTGCCTTACTTATACGCTGGAAGTTCACACTGCAATATTTAAGCAAGTTGAAAGGTTTCTTTTCCCTCCCCTTTAATAGCCATTTTGAAGTCTGACGGCACTCTATTTGCTGGCCTCCACTCAAACAGATAGAGTGGCAACTGTCAAACAGGTTTGCATCACTGAAGTCATTCCAATGTCCCATGATTCCACACATCTATCCTTCCTTCATTTGCATTTAATACAGGAAAGATCTCTGAGGAGATTACTTGTGGCAACCTTATTGTCTTTTGTCTTCCCAAGTGATCAAGATGGGCTACAAGCTAATTCTAGTTCTTTTACTTGGATACAAACTTGTTCCTTTGGAGATTAACTTTTTCTTTGTTTCTTGCATTAAAATGAGACACTTACGTTTGTAATATCAATAAGTGTTGCTATGGGAATTAATATAAATCAAATTTATCATTATGACTTCACTACAGCATCCAGCAGAAAAATAAGATCAACTGTACATGAGCAAACCCTTACTTAAAAAAAAATCTCTTCAGTAATTAGCAAATGTCACAATAATTATTATGAAAGTCAAATGGATTTATATTTTAAATTGTATACTTTGCAAAGTTTCTTTAAATATGAGGAAAATCTCCTTTAGAGGTTTTTGATTTATTCTGACAGAGCTCCTGGTAAAAGCAAGAGGACTTGACATAAATTGACAAATTAATATCCTCCTAATTTTAAACAGTTTTAGTGAAGAATATATCAAAACTAGATAGGAAAGCAAGCAGCACTAACTACTTGGTGATCTAAGAAAAACAAATTGAGAAGTCACCTATATATTAATTTCCCAGATGGTCTAATGACTGCTTTCTTCAGCACCCTCTCATTTTCATCAGCCTTTTCCTCATTTTCTCCTCTGTTCTAATCTAATCACAACTCTGCCCATTTTACATCTCCTGAATATTACTAAAATAGGCCAACTAGCACAATACTTCATCACACCATAGTTATCCAGCATGGATTTTGTGAATATCGGATTAGAAATTAAATAACATGAGGAGTTAAATAGCATTAACTTCCACTGGGTAATTTTGGGATACTTCAGAAAAAAATGGCAACTATGATTAATTAGGCATATCAGAAAGTTGGAACAATTTTCATTCCTAATGTTGATATACATAATCATTAATCTATATAGGTGAGCTAGAAAGGGAAAATGTGGAGGGGGAAGATAAGTGATTACCAATGCCCAAGAACTACAATGAAAAATGAGGTGGAGAAAAATTTTAGGAAAGGATCTAAGGAATCAAAAACAGAGCAGAGATAGCAGGTTGGTAACCTTTACAAACTACAGGCCTGAAAGTCAATTGAGAATGGGAAGTTCTAGTACCATTTCTGATGGTATTTGAAACCACAGTAATCCATACTTATTGGAATGTTTAGTTACGAGTTAAATAACAAAATTAAGTCAAGCGTGCACCAAATTGCTTCATAAATTACACAGGAGACAACTATGATTCTCCCCAAAAATAGACACACCAAGTAGAATAGCCATCTTGGAACTACAACATTCTAAAAAGAGGAAAACTATTAGAGAGTAAGCAGGAAACTTGGAACCAGGAGCTGGAAATTAGCTTAATTAGGGCCAACTAAAGAGGTACTCAAGCATTGGATAAAAGCATATGTAATATCAATTTTCAGAAAAAAAGGAAGAACAGTTAAGATAGCATTTTCAAAGCTTACTAAGAATTTCCTTACTTTTGGGTGCTTAAGCACGCAGCCTTCAGGGAAAATAAAATGTGACTGACCAAGTACACTTTTGTAAAATATAAATGATCAAGATTTAAAAATACGGCACTCAAAAATAGGCTCCTAAATTCATATTTATGTGCAAAAATAAATGGCCTTATTTTAATAAGTCATAAGTCATTGGAACAGTTGCTGGGTGCTCAGTACTCTCAAAAATCAGGCAGGCCACTTAATATTTTTTTGCTGGAGAATGCCATTTTGTCAGAATCTAAACTTTTCATGGAAATGTATCAGTTTGTACAAAACTTTTGTAAGAACATCTCTCAAGTCCAGGATAGAATCTCACATCCCAGGCAAGGGCCCTAGCCAGCAGACTGTGGGGTCAGTGTCTCTCTGGCCCAATGGATATTTAATTATTTATACAAAGTGATACAGTTACAACAGGAGAGATTGAGAGAAAGACTGACTGTCATAAACTGAGCCTCACCTTGTGCACCTTCATGCAGCAGGCCATGGCATAACAAGTGTCTCTGCCTCAGTTTCCCCTTTTTATGGGCCACACAAAGTGACATGTGGCTTGTCTACACAAACATTTAATTCACGGGATGCTGGGATGTGAGTCGACCCCCACACTGCTGCAGACTGTCTATGTGGACCCTGCTCACGTGCATTAACAGCTAGTTAACCTAGTCCTTAAATGGGACTAGATCAAAGCACTTTAAGAAACTGTTAATGCAAGTCAGCAGGGTCCACATGGACAGTGAGTCTGTGGCAGGCTAGTGAGGGAGGGGTAGATTCAAACCTCAGTCTCCTGCCAACTAAATGTTTGTTGAGACAAGCCTATAGCGTCTCAGTGACTGATACAAAACCCGCATCTGGCCATATTTTATTCACATATAGCAGTGTTATAGTTAGTGATATGTGCAGAAGATTGAGAGACCCTGTAAACCAACTCTGTACAGTTGCAACATAGTTTTGTGTAGGCGGGGCTTAGCACAACATTGATCAGACTGAGGCTATAATAACTGAGGGAGGAGCATCCAGACTAAAAAAATATCACAACAGAGAGCTTAGAAGAGCGAAAGAATTTATATACCTAGGAACAATGGTGCCCTTCTGCATGGTGAAAATGGTCAGAGATTACCCTAGTTCTCCGTGACAAAAAGATGCCCATCAAGTTAAACAGTAGAGTTTAACTGTAATTGGACCCATCTTAATGGTCAGAACTGAGACTTGGCCAGCCACACGAAAGAAAATCAGTATGCCCTCCACCACAGGAATGAAGACATTGAGATGGTCAAACGGTTGAACAAGCCATGATAGGAAACAAAATGAGGTGGTAAAGGGCCTCTGGAGTATGATCATGAGGTTTGGAAGATGGCCATAAAAGATGCCAACCCTGAACAGGGAAGTGGCAAGAACAAAGACTACGATGCTGACCACCAGTACACAGCCTTGTAATAAAATCATTTTCTAATATCCATAATAAACAAACATACAGTTAGTTTTTCCGATTCCCCTCTCCTGGGACACCACCACCAAGTCACACTCCCCAGGGTCAACATCAACACTGTGTTCTCAGTTCCTTTGGCCCCTAATCCAGGGCCCCACTCTCCAGGCCTCTCTGCCTGACCGTAACAATTCTTCCCACAGCCCTTCACTCATGACTTTGTCCCGAAGGTTTCCCCTTCTTTCAGTATCTACTCCTCCACGTTTCCCTGCCTGAGAGTCCTACCCCTGCTCAAAGGATCCACCCTTGTGCCACAACCCTCTTGCTTTGGGGCTCAGCTGCCCCTGACCAAGATGGATCTTTTCCTTTTCCTAGGGGGCCACTGCCAAAGCCTTCCACTCATCAGGGGTCCCCAGCTTTGGTCAGCATCACCAACAGCTTTCCTCCAAGCTCCTCAGCAGATCGTAGTTGCTGCTCTTCTTCCAAACTCAGCTCTCTGCCAAGCAACTCCTGCTTGAATTTAGGTATCTCGCATCCAAGGTAAGTGCCCTAATCGGTGGGTATCCGTTATGCGGGGATGGATGTCTTTTTGCAAAATATTTTTGAAAGGTGTTAGTGGAATGAAAACAAATGACAAAACCTTTTTTTGCAAAATACAATTCTTGTTTTCCAGCCAACCTAATCTTTAGGTATCCCATATTTTAGACTCTTGACCATTTTTTCCCAGTCTCCTTATTTATGAAAATCCCCATTGAACAGACCTACATATTTTACTTGCAAATATTGTCTCTCTCTTTAGTTCTTTAGAAACCTTTCTGGAGAAAGTATTATCTGTCTTTGGCAAAAAAAAAAAAATATTTGGTTGCTTTTCTGTTCCCATGGGAGTAAAAAGTACCAGTTTTTTCTTAGAGATATGAAGTTCCTTTGTTATATTCAAAGTCAGTCACTCTCTTTCACAATATTCCGTAGGCCACCAAAGGATAATTCTAGTTGAGTTTAAAACTAAAGATGACTAGATAGAGGAAGGGGCTGTGGGGAACATTGTGTTTCAATAGGCCTCAGCATTTCAGTGAACATCACTGAAGACAAACTCCTGGCTAATGTCCTTTTATCTGAGGTTCTGATTTATCAAGATCATAGATCAAAGGGAATAGTTGTTGCATCCACTTTGAGAAGGATGCCTTGGAACACTGAACTTTTTAAACCCAAGCACAAAGAAGTTACTTGAAAATGCTCCAGTTTAGTATGGACAGTAGTATACAGAAAGACATCTTCCGGTCTAGCAAAAAGAAAGCAAGGTGCTCTTTTGTACTCTTCTATATTTTGCTTATATATATCAGACATGTCATGAATGCAAACTATGTTAGATATCTGTTTCAGCCAAAACTGAAAAGGATTTTAATTTGAATTTCTTTTAATTGGCAGACGAAATTTTCAATTTGCATATTTAGAATATTCCTTAGATATTAATAATCTATCCAAGGATTTTGAAAGAACTCCTTAAAGTTGGTTTTGTCAAGAAGTGCAGTTAAGAGTGCTTTCCCAGAGGGAAATATTGGGAAAATGAAGACCAAGCAGCATAGATAATCAGCAGAGATGACTAGGATAAAAGAATAGATGGCATATTAAATGAGGTCCCAGGAAAAGAATCAGATATCCTATAATTACTTAGAAGTTCATATGAGTACTTTCAGTTATTCCTCTGGTGACCAATAAATTAAGCTGTAGACTGTTTCGATAAACCCTCAGATATTCTGAAGAGTTAAACAATTTGACTGCACCATGGTCCATTTCTGCCTTTCTCCATTGTTACTGACATGATCTTCAACCTTCCCTAATTCAGGCTCATCTTTGTCTCCTCCCTTTTTTTCTTCTTTCCTTATGCAGCCAGGTAATCACCAAGTCATATTGCATCTTACTCCACAACAAAAGAAAACTCTATTCCTTCCTTCCTTTAAGGATGGGCAAAGTCCTTGTCCATAGTTATCACTGGCATTGCTTACTAGAATATCTTCTATGGTTTCTCTGATACCCACGTCACTCCAGTCTACTTGGTTTAAAGCAGAAGTGGCAACACTATTATCCTCATGCAGTCAGACAGACCAGAGCACTTCGGAGTTCCTCGAGTGGATTCCTCTTGCCCACTGTTCCTTCTACCCTAGCTATTTGAAAGGGGGAAACTAAATCTGACAAGCCCAAGCCCTTACCATCCTCCCCCATTTTAATATCATCCTCTGGGTCTCCAATCTTGTGCTATCCATGTTTGTTTTTATAGTAATAAAATACAGGAAAACAAAACAAATCTAAAAAAAACCAAGTCTTCCACTAACACTCCAGGGTGTTACTGTCACTTATGATTAGGCAAGTGAAACACAGAAGGATTTTCTTTCTCCACAAATAATCCATCTTGAATGAACAAGTCTCAATCACAGCCAAAAAGGGGATTTTTTAAAGGCCTTGAACTCTCCAACAAATGAATCATTTAAACTTACAGTTGGAGGCTGTATGCCTTCAGTCAGTTGAACTTCTTAGTAATTACAGAATCTTAGATACTCTCCCCGGAAACTGATTGAAAATGTCATCCATTCCAGATCTAATAAATGTTACAGCTTGCATTGTCACCACCATCCTCATCAAATAATACAAGACTGCCATTAAAGTTCAGAAGAGGTAATAGCTTGATATAGTGAAGCAGCCTGTTGATACTGCTGGAATGCCTTAACCTATAGAATTTATGAGACAAGAGTATTCCAGTAATAGTCCAAGTTAGGATAGTTCAGCAAGATCATTCATGTATTTCACTGTAAACTCCTATTACCAAAGGACAAGGATCCATGGAAAATATTTACAGTATTATTAGAGAAAAACATATGATGAATCCCAATCAATCACTTTAAAATATGTACTCCCTAAATCCTGTCAATTTTCCTAAGTGTATTTATTTTTAGGAGCCTAGGTTAGTGGTTAAAGCACAGGACTTGGAGACCTGGGTTCTGTTCTCAGCTCTGCCACTGTCTGGTCGTGTAACCTTGAACAAGTTATTTAACCTCGGTGCATTAGTTTTTCTATCTGTACTATGAAACTAACGCTAAACACCTCCCATGGTGTTGTAAACTTTAATTTCACTCTGGCACTAGAACCTTTGGGGTTTCTGAAGAATTTGATGTAGTTTTCACATCAAGGAAGAATTTGATTTTTAGCGACAAACAAAATTTCCAATTTCATCACCAAAACATGTGACATATCTGCCTTGCTCCTGCCCGACTTGACCTAGTAAAATAGCCTCTGTGTCAGGCTCTGAATTCTCAACTACAGCTGTGTTTCTTACCTCCAATTTAATCACATCTGCTCTTGGAATCTCACTTTGTTATACACACTGTTTACAGACTCCAGGAATCCACACGTCAATACATATTTACAACAGAAAAACACATTTCTCAGAATATGTCTTCAAATATACTAAAAATATACAAATACTCAAATTTTTGACCTTGACATTTTAGGGGGGGTTGTGCAATAAAAATTATGCCTGTTGCTGTTAGTCTGGGACTCATATACAACTGTTTAGGACCATACTTGAAACACTACCTTCCTCTCCCGTTCTTCAATTTCAGCTCATAGTGATCTGACTAAAAGCAATTCAGTACTGCTCCAGAGTGAGGAACTTTATCTGCTCAGTCACTACTACTCACCCATATCCCAAACAAAAATACAAACTGACTCTTAACTCCCATTCCTTGGAAAGTTAAGTAAATTGAATTGCCTTCAGCAGCTCCACAACCACATCATACTAAGTGGTGCTGTAGAAGTGCTTAGTATCATTATTACATTTTACCGAAAAGGAATTATCACAACTAATACCAGGCACAATGCAAGGATGCAATGCAACTCATCACCCAAAAATACAGACACATTCCTTTTTGGGAAAGTTGGCAAGAGCACTCGTGCGCAACCAGTGGGGGCTCCATATTGGGGAACTAGCAGTAGCCAAATGGATGCTGATCTCTATAGTGAGGTAGAGGTTACAAATCAGGGAGTTGTAAGCATGAGGTGCTGAATCTTTCTCAGGCTTGGAATATATGGGTGGGAGCCACAGAGAAGAATGTGTTGGGGGTCAGATGGAATGGATAGTGCCATTAATGCTGGCAGTTAGTCTCCTTCAGGTGGAGAAGGACAGGCTCATACAATGGCATCTTCCCTACTGGGGTGCATCTTCTCAAAGCCACTAAAGGGAAAATATTGGTAGAATATATAGAAAAATTCTCAAAATTGCAGAGGGAGGCTCTGATGGAAAATAGGGCAAAGAGAAAAGAGATGGACACTGCGAATTCCAAGGGTCCTAGGATTACTTGGACCTGGGAAAACTGGCAAGCTGATTTTTTGACAGATGCATGTGTGCTGTCTGCCAAATACCCAGAGAGAAGTTCAGCCTTGCTCCAGTGCAAGGACATAATTTGGCAGGCATAGAACATTTGGTGCATGGCATGGACCTATTATGATAAGGAATTTAGATTACAGGTGGCAGCATGTCCAGGAATGAGGTGGCATCAGGCAAATGACTTCTGGTGAGTGGCAAAGGACCTCCAGATTGGGTATTGCCATGCTTACAGAAGGATAGCAGTGTATTGGTTCTGTGGCAACTTGACCAGAGGCCCAATGCTTGCAGTAAGGTATGCTTGGCCTTCAATGGAGAGAGACATTTCTGAAACTTCTACAAATATAAATATGCACATGAGAAGTGCATTGGCATCCACAGGGCACACAATTATCTTGCCCCATCAGGGAAAGTCCCAATCCAGTGTGAAAAAAGGTTATTCACTGTGCTCCCCCATCATTAGACAGTGGACCAACTAGCATGGGCATGGGACAGATTTATCCCTCGCTAAATTCAAGATGCTTCAGATACTCCTTTAGGGTTACCCTAATCAGATAGAGGGGGCATATTTAGGGGAAGTGTTTATATTAGGATTCAGGCTACCATATGAAGGAATTAGAATTCTCATTAAGTCTCTTAATAAAAGTCTATTGAAGGTTTGAGTCGCACAGCAAGGAGACAAATTGCACAACAAATAAATCATTAACAAAATTACAGGACCATTCACATGCTTGACTAGGTCTGACCTGTGAGTCTCTCTTTTGCGGTTGGTCCCTCAAAAGACACGTAGGGAATATTGTTCAATCCACCAACTGTTTACGATAGAGAAGCTCAGCAAGTGACGTGACAGGCCCAGAACTTTGTTTGGTACACTACTCTCCTTTTGACACTGCTGTGAACATTGTGAGGGCTTGTGGCTCCAGAGCAACATTAGTGAAATGACTCTAAGTAGGAATTTTGGCTGCTACCACTATATCCTCAGGGATTTTTTCCTTCTTAAAGTCAATTTCATTTTGACAAGGCCATGCCAATGGGACACTCAATGTCATGCTCAGCATTTAAAAAGTTCAGCATGGTGATGGACTGGGCTTTGGTACAGGAGTCAGGCTTGCAATAGGTGGTACACATTACCTTGACCTGGGATTACTCCCGACAGAAGAAAAACAGAGGGTCCTACACCAAGCTGACCTGTTTAGGAATAGAGTTAGACACAGAGAGTGGTATCTCCAGACTCCATGTGAATAAACTTGGTTATCTTAATTTTGCACACTGAGTCATGGCAAAATTAAGATGAACAATAATAGCCTGCAGTTTGTGCAAAGTAACCTTCTTGGCTATGCTGGCCCTCTCGATCAATCACATAAGTTCTGCATGCTTAGAGATAACAAGGCCGAATCATTTTATAAGAGTGACCAAAGAAATACAGGAGGATTCCTGGGCATGGCATCGTTTTCTAACTCACTTTAATGGAGCTTATTTTTGAAAACAGGATTCATTGCTAAAGGCAGTCCTCAAAGTTCAGTCAGATGCAACAGGGGCACTGGATTTGAGGATTTCCACCATCACAGGTGGTGTGCTCAGGGATATGGTCCACTGACTGGATACAAAGTGGGATAGTTAATGAAATCACATTCTTGGATTTTTTTCCCCCTATTTTCATAGCAGTGACAATTTGGGGGATGGAGTTTATGAACTGAAAAAAAGAGTGAGATCTAGAGTGACAACCTGGCAATGATACATGTTAATAGCCAGCCCTGCAAATCACTCAGGGTTATGAGGTTGGTTAGGACATTTTCACTGCAGTGTTTTAATTTATATATCTATATTGTTGCTAAAAGTGTCCCTGGGATTAATAACGACATAGTGGATGCTTTGTTTCTATTACACGTGGAGAGATTTCAAAACTTGGCACCAGGTGCCAACAAGGAACCCAAACAAATACTGCAGGCTCTTTGGAACTTTGCCTCATGACTTCTCTTGGATTAGTGCAGTGATTTAGTAGCACCATGAACATTTAGGGCTAATGCTGCATGTTTTATAGAATTTACTTAAATTCAGGCTAGAGTGGGCCTGTGTAAGATTTAGCCAATTCCTGAAGACCACATCAGCGTGTCGTGTCACTGGTACACTACCGGTTGGCATCATCAGGCACCACATTTTGTAGCAAACTGTCATGTTATCCAGATCTTTGTGGTGGGTTTTTAATTAGGAGGCTATTAAATGAGTGGTCATATTCCACAAACCCCAGGGAAGATCCCCAATGATGCATCACTATTGAGATTCTTCAGAAACTGGAGGGAGTTCTTCACTGCGTACGTTGATGCGGCCAGGAGACATCTTTGTTCAAGGCAGTTTTCCCACTTGCATTTTCGGAGCATTCAAAGTCAGCAATTTGGTGCCTGGGTCAGCAATGGGTACCTCAAACAGATATTTGGAGTTTAGGGATTTACAGCTTGGGTGAGCAAACAGTCATCTTGACCCTGAGAATGCCAAAGACAGACCAGGGATGGCATGGTGAGTCCATAGTACTGCATGAGGGTGGGGAGGCAGGGACATGCTCATTTGTACCTTTAAGAACTTATATAGGGCTGAGGTTGGCTGGTGATGGCCACTCTTTCTTCATGTTGACAGGAACTACCTCAAAAATTCAAGTTTGTGGCAGTCTTTTAAAAGGGCTTATACTGCCAGGCTTACCTTCTAGCAAAATTGGATCCCATTCTTTCAAAACATTCCTTTCAGGATTTAGGTGGTGACATCTGCAGCACAACTAGGAATGGGGGCTCAAGGGACACAGACAATTGTTCGATGGCATTTGAATGAATACAGGACATATGTGAGACCCCCTGGTTGAAACTAGAGACCAACGGTGTGAATGTGCCAATTTTTTTTTTGTTTTTGACATTTTTCAGGAGCAAGGCAACAGGGCATAAGAGAAGTATTTGGATGAATGGGCAAAGTATTATGTATTGGCCCCATAGGCAGGCAACCAGTTCCGCTGGTAGTTCACAGCAAGGCTTCAGTGGTGAGGTGATTCTGAGTTGACAAGGAAAGGGGCATGCTAGGGGAACAGCTGATGTCCCTCTTACACTCTTTGGCAGCCAGGAAGCAGCCATCTGAAATTATTAATATACACCTGGGTGAGAATAATTTGAAATTTTGTAAAATGATTGATTTAATCATGACAGCATGGAGATTTAAAGCAGATCCCAGGGGTAATGGAAATTGGTCTGAAATGTTGCAGTGAGGAGCCACTGGGCCTCCAAGGGTTGACAAGGTCAGAAGGTGCATGATTCAGGAGGTGGTTAAATTTGCGTGCTAGCAGGGTGGATTGGTGATTACCCACATGAGGGAGCATATATATTTTTGTCTGATGTGAGGAAGGGAAATGTTAACCATCTGGGAACCCAGCTGGGCAGCCAAGACAGCCAAGTTAATGGCTGGCACCTCTTGCTGGCAGGTGTCCAGTGCAGGTATTCATTTGATAGAGTTCTGGTTTCCTGATAAATTGTAACTGGTAGTGGATTTAGGGAAAGGCATCCCCTAAGAACCTGGGAATGGGGTTGGGGCTCCTGATATCAGGTACAGCTCGAAGACAACCCCCTTTCTGCAACCCCTTAACCTTGATATGAGAAGAGGGCAGTGGGGTCCCAGCAATGGGGTGTGACCAGCTGTGCAAAGGTGGGGGCTGACAGCAGCCCTCCACAAGGTTGACCAGATTACAGAAGGAAAGATGATCTGCACTATACCAATTATTGCCAGATAGTTTCCGGATGAGTTAATAAAGTTGTAACCTAGTTAAAACACATCCCTGGTATCTTGTCTTTCTTCCCATGTGTTCAGGACAATGAACTTGAATGCTTAGTAGGGAGGAGAAAGGAAATGCAAACTTCACTCAGTAAAGCAAGAATTAAGAACTTTTTCAAAAATGAAATCAGAACAGGTCCACCTCCCCACTGTCCCCAAATCCAAAATATCTTTTAAATTGTACATGGGGTGGCAATATTTGAAATATGAAAAGAGCAAATGTTACTGTGATGAATTTCACATTTCACACCAGAGATATGCTGTATGAGATCAGTTATAAAAATACCCCACCACCAAAAGGTACAAGTACAGTATTTTCCCCAAATTTTAGCTAGCTGCAGCCCATGATTATGGACATCTTCAGGCTGGTTTTTTTTTAAAAAAGCTGATGATGGGAAGTTAATGGTGGTAAAGTCGCTTGTTTTACAAGATGTATGCAGTCTCAAACC
Organism: Eretmochelys imbricata; assembly: GCF_965152235.1. Taxonomy (NCBI): domain Eukaryota; kingdom Metazoa; phylum Chordata; order Testudines; family Cheloniidae; genus Eretmochelys; species Eretmochelys imbricata. The sequence goes on from NC_135572.1 coordinate 152,189,684, forward strand.
ATAGGACGGTGAAGTCTTAGGAATAATTCCTGAATCCAAAAGTATAGTCCAAAGTTGTACGTGTGGATGCAAACGTGCGTACACACACACGTCACACTTCAATTTTTTCCAGATTGAAAATTTTACCACTCCCAGCAGCAACAAGAAATGGCCCTAAAAACCCCTAAAATCTTTCAAACTGAAAGAAGTTTGCACACACAATATCCCAACCCAAGTCCAGAATAGATTCCCAGATTTTGAAGCTGGAAGGGACCATTACAATCATAGTTTGCCCTCCTGTTTAATGTCAACCTTAGAATTTCATCCCATAAATCCTACCCCTACTTGATATGCCTTTATTTATACACCTAATAACCACAGTACCCCTTTCAACTAGAGAAGCGTTACATACACTTTTCAGGTCAATGGCCTCTTATACAAAGTCAATAATTTTCATTATCCTTTTCTATTTACTGTAAAAGTAAAAATGTATCCAGGATAACAATGATAAATCTGTGTGTTATTCATGCATGGTTTTTGAAAGACTAACAAAGAATAAGGACGTGTGGGGAGTAAGGGAGCAAGATTTTAATTGCTTTAGATTTTAAAAAAATGTCCAGTGCCACGGACGCCCCCCTGCTTGCCTTGTGTGACCCCCAAAGGGCTGTGTATCCCACCAGATGAGAAACAAGCAGCTAGAGAATTGAAATGGGAGCTCATATTCAGCTAGCTATTTATAATGACTTCTAAATCCATTTCAGAGTCATTGCTTTACAGGATACAGTCCCCCAACCTGTAAATATGGTCTACATGCAACGTTTTCAAAAGTTCCTAAGTGATTTAGAAGTCAAAGCCCCATTGAAAAAGTAAATTTCAGCATGTCTGAAAATTTTACAGTATAAAAAGTAGGAATGTGCTAATAAAGTTTTCAGATGACACAAAGCTGGGAGGTATTGCCAATACAGAGAAGGACCGGAATATCACACAGGAAGATGTGTATGACCTTGTAAACTGGAGTAATAGTAATAGGATGAAATTTAATAGTGAAAAGTGCAAGGTCATGCATTTAGGGATTAATAACAAGAATCTCTGTTATAAACTGGGGACACCTTACTTGGAAGTAACAGAGGAGGAGAAGGACCTCGGAGTATTGGTTGATCACAGGATGACTATGAGCCGCCAACGTGATATGGCTGTGAAAAAAATTAATGCAGTCTTGGGATGCATCAGGAGAGGTATTTCAAGTAGAGATAAGAAGGTGTTAGTACCATTATACAAGGCACTGGTGAGACCTCATCTGGAATATTGTGTGCAGTTCTGGTCTCCCACATTTAAGAAGGATGAATCCAAACTGGAACAGATACAGAGAAGGGCTACTAGGATGATCCGAGGAATGGAAAACCTGTCTTATGAAAGGAGACTCAATGAGCTTGGCTTGTTTAGCCTAACTAAAAGAAGGCTGAGAGGAGATATGATTGCTCTCTATAAATATATTAGAGGGATAAATACCACGGAAGGAGAAGAATTATTTAAGCTCAGTACCAATGTGGACACAAGAACAAATGGATATAAACTGGCCATCGGGAAGTTTAGACTTGAAATTAGACGAAGGTTTCTAAACCATCAGAGAAGTGAAGTTCTGGAACAGTCTTCCACGGGAAGCAGTGGGGGCAAAAGACATATCTGGCTTCAAGACAAAGCTTGATAAGTTTATGGAGGAGATGATATGATGGGATAGCCTAATTTTAGCAATTAATTGATCTTTGACTACTAGCGGTAGATATGCCCAATGGCCTGTGATGGGATGTTAGATGGGGTGGGATCTGAGTTACTACAGAGAATTCTTTCCTGGGTGTCTGACTGATGAATCTTGCCCACATGCTCAGGATTTGGCTGACCGCCATATTTGGGGTTGGGAAGGAATTTTTCCCCAGGGCAGATTGGTAGAGGCCCTGGGGGGTTTTCGCCTTCCTCTGCAGTGTGGGGCACGGGTCACTTTCTGGAGGATTCTCTGCACCTTGAAGTCTTTAAACCACGATTTGAGGACTTCATAGCTCAGACATAAGTAGGGGTTTTACAGGAGCTGGTGGCCTGTGCTGTGCAGGAGGTCAGACTAGACGATCATAATGGTCCCTTCTGACCTTAAAGTCTATGATTCTGTGACCAATGTTCCTGGATGCAAACAATTTTTTCTATAATTTATTCTTGGAACTTCAATAATATTAATAAACCACTCAAGCTTCAAAATTTTGTGGTTTATGAGGTCAGCTCCCTCAGCGGAATTATAGTCTAAGTGTGTGTGTGTGTGTGTGTAAAATGCAGTAGTTTTATATGAAGCAATATTTCAGTTTCTACATTTTAACAGTGCATCACAAAAAGTTCACTTCATCTCATTCTCACCCAAATGATATGCAAGATATTATTAATAGTAAAATAACAAAAAGTATTCAAAATGTGAATGGGATAGAAAAACATTTACCTGTACACCTATATCAAGGCTGACAGCATGAAAAGCATTCACGAGTATCAAGCAATTGTGCAAACATTGTTCAGGAGTTCCCGGATTAGTATACATATTCACAAAGTGAGTTGAAATCTGTATGGACGATAAAATCAAACTCATTGTATTGTACTGGAGAAAACTAAGTATATATATATTTTTTCATCTTCTCATTATTACATGAATGTTCATATACACCCTGAACTAAATATTCCATCTTAAGTGCATACTCAAGAAAAGAGTATCACTGAAATAATAATTCAAGACTTGCTATATATATATGGCTTCATCTTTTAAAGTTCCTGAAATCTGAAAGTTCCAAAGTGAAAGTGGATAACCACAGTAGTAATAAATACTTAGATTAAGTACTGCTCGTCCAGTTATAAACTGACAACGTTTTTTTAAAATAAAAAGATATGAAAAAAGTTCTTACCAAATATGGGCAATAAGCTGCCACCTGTGCTGCCAATACCAGACCATCTAGAAGATCTCTGTCAAAATTTACTATCCATCTCATAGGTGGTACTTCACCTGTTTGAAACAATATAGCACAGGTTAGAATTATCTTCTCCCTTGACAGGTTTCAGAGTAGCAGGCGTGTTAGTCTGTATCTGCAAAAAGAAAAGGAGTAAGCAAGTGCCACAAGTACTTCTTTTTTTCTCCCTTGAGAGGTTTACCTTAACTTTTCACAGAAAGGATGACTTATGAAATAACTACTAAAGATAAGTTACTCATCTGTACTAAAGTGCTCCAAGTATATTCTCTTCTGTAAATTAATGTTGTTGGGAACATATTGGGTGTGTGCCAGAACCATCCAGGGTACAGAAATGACGACTTGCATACTATGATGCAGCTGAATATTCACCACAAAGGGATTTCCAGTGTAACTATCCCCAGTTCTTTTCAGCCACTTGAAATACAATTAAAAGGACTCAAAAAACAGGAAGAAAGGCAGGTGGGTTGGCATCTTGTTCATTATGTGGGATGTTTAAGATTCATGAAGTCCTTAACTCTATTTGTTTAAGTGCTTGGGTTATAGATGTTTGCGTGCGCGCACACACACACACAGTTTCCTTCCATTCACAGGGGCACTGATATTTATACAAAGCCCCTGAAATGCAAGAAAACACTTGAATACTTTAAAGATAAACCATGTAGGCCATGCCAGTGCAACTTGTTTTGGTTTTTTGTTATTTTGTTTAAACCATTAAATTATTTGGCACTAATTAGTCAACAAGTGTTATGTAAATGAAACTGAACAGTTTCCATTTACGGATGCACAATTAAGCAGACAACTAGTTCTACCTTTGCTTCACATATGCACTCTGATTCCTCAGATAATTGAATCATCTTTGTTTTCCTGGTACTTTTGTGAAAAGTAATCACTCAGTTAAGTTGCCAGTATTTCATAATTGGCAATTATGTTTTCCAGCTTTAATATTTAACACATCAGCGCTTAAAATATTTATCCCCCACTCTTAAAAAGCAAAACTTTAACAAACTAAGGGAACAGTTTAATGATGTAAAATCTTAACCTGACATACTCTTTAAAACCTTTAAAGTAATTATTAACTTATACTTAAACAAAAGGATTTTGGTCAGTGTCTATATATCATTAATTTAAAACAGAGAGCCTTTCAAGTGTTTAGAAAACCACTTGTATTTTGTTAAATTACTGCTACTTTGCTATCCAATTTTCATAATTTATGAAGTACAGTACATGTGCCGGCTTACATTCATTTTAATTGTGTCATTTTTTCATCAGTTACAGTGGGCTCAGAATCCTGCCTCCTCATCACGAAAGCCTTTGTTTTGCTTGCCTAACACAAATCCTTTGAACAAGTCTGGTTCTAGGTTCCTAAATCTAAAGAGCACTGTGGGTATGGCCCCTGGCTTGGCTATCACAGATTGGGCTCATCCCATCTTCCACTGAGCACAATGTCTCTGGCTGTCACTTCACTCCCACCTACTGAGGCCTGTCAGGTTATAACAGCCTGGAAAAGGCATGTTACATGACCAAATATTCAGAAACAACATATAATAAACAGATCCTGTTCAAATGTTTTAGAAATAAGAGGCAATAGAGAGATTACAGTGACTTTTTGAAGAAAGGCATGCTATGAAATAAATAAGAAGTTTATAAAAGCAAATTGCTGAGAACAGCAGAGTGATCTCTAGGGAGCTCCACTACCACCAGCAGGAAGAGAAGAACTCGTAGGTACAGGCAGTAGCGATGGAAATGGTTTCACAAAAGGGAAGCGCACTATCCTTCCTGCTGAAGTCAAATACTTTAGAACTTTTGCTATAGGACTGCCCTTCCAAGAAGCTTCCTACTAGAAGCACAGACCCAAGAGAGGAGGATATCTGTTATAAATGGTACATGCTCCAAAAAGTAAGCATCAGAGCAGGAAAAAAAATACTTTGTGCATCTCAGGAATTCAGGCTACATAAGAGGCTTAATATTGCCTGTCTGAAACATCTAGTTATCCAGTGACTCAGAAGGAGGAATATATCATGAAAGAATTCCTATATGTCCTTACTCACTAAAATAGTCAGACTGCAACCTTCAGCAGAAGATGACTGAAATTCATCATCATGTTCCTATTACGCCTCTGGTGGTCAGGGCAGTGACGGAGTTCCTCTACTCCTGTCTGTTTCTGGCAAATCTTTCAATGGTTTCTCAGGGTGCCCCAGATTTTTTAGCTCAGCTTCCACAACTCTTCGCTATGTTGTTTTCAGGTGGCCTCGTTTTCACTTGCTTTCGAGTGTTCATCTTATTGCTACTCTGGTGATGGAATCAGTTTCCATCCGAAGCACATGACCGATCCATCTCCAACGCCTCCTGGGCAATGATGGTGCTCATATCCTCTTGGCTGCACTGTGTCAATAGATCTTGGTTTGAGATTGTTCTGGGCCAAAAGATACGGAGGATTTTTCTCAGGCAGGTTGTATGGAATGAACACAGTTTGGACATGTCATACTTTCTTTTTGAAATTACAGTACTAAAAAAAAAAAAATGAGCAGTGAATGTTAGGATTTCTACCTTCTTATCTATCAGGCCCTGCCGATCTCAAATCCAAGTCCGTGGGGGGCCTGGGAGCCACCAATACTCCACCTGGAAGCTCATAAACAGCAGCTGGGACAAGGGTCAATGAAGCCCAACTGAGGCACAAGCCCCGCCCGATTGGGAGAGCTCCAAGGCTCCTGACTGGCCCGCAGACGCTAGAGGAGGAAGCCAGAGGAGGGAATAAGAAGTTGTCCATACAGCTAGGCTTCACCCTGCCCTGGACTGCTGGTATGGTGTTTTCCTGCCTGCTAATCCTGACCTCCTGATATCCTCCCTCAGCCTCACCTGCTGCTTCCCAGTTCTGTTGCCTAATCCTGCTGTCTGGTTTTGTTGCCTGAATCTGACCTCCTAGTATCCTGACTCAGCCAGACTCTTGGTAATTGACTCAATCTCTGCCTTCCATTTTTTTCTCTCAATTCTGATCTCCTGGTGTTCCAACCCAGCCCGATTCATGGTAAGTGGCTCCTGGCCTCTGGACCCATAGTCCATACCCAACACTAAGCCCTATGCCAGGTTGCCCACGCCCCAGCCCTGACAGCTTGTATAGACCACTGTAACCCAAAGGAGTGGGCTGAGCATGAGGGGAACGGATCCAGCAGTCCAGCCACTACCTCTGGAAGCACCAGACTCACCCGCCTGGGCCACCCACTTTCAGGCAGCTAATCAAGCCTTGTAGGATCAGATTGTGCAACCGCCCACGGTGAACCACCTACTCCAGAAAAAAGTAGATGAGCTGTGGACAGAAAACACCAAACTTTGGGCATGACTTGAAGCATCCTGCCCTGAACAAGAGCATAAGGTTCCCCTGCCAGAATGTTTTGATGGGCCCCACCAGTGGTTCCAGGATTTCATTTACCAATGTCAATTCCTGTTCCCAATATAACCCCAGGCCTATGCCTTTGATCAGTCCATAAGCCTGGTAGTTAGCCTGCTAAATCACTATACTGGGCCTCCTCACTTCTGGAAAATGACAGTCCAGTACTGTTGAATTGGAATGCTTTCTTCCAATCCATGTCGGTAATATTTAATGATCTGCACTGAGCTCGAACAGCCAAGGCTGCTCTGAGAAAACTCCAGCAGGGGCAGGATATAGTGGCTATCTACATGGTACCCTTCTGCCGTATAACAGCAGAAACTGAATGGAATGAGGTGGCACAACTGTATAGTTTCAGTGGAATCTGTGGGAAGAAATAAAAGAAAAGATGGCCCATGTAGAGATGCCACAACAGCTTGGGCTCTGTGAATCCCTTTGCAACACAGGGTTGCTCCAGACTTGAGACACACTGTTGATGGGTCCCCTCTTTCTTCAGGCCCCCTGACTGAAGAAACCACCCCTCCGGAAGCAGTCATCCCAGGGCACTGTAAGACAATATAATTCAGTGTGATTAATTCCCAGCACTTCCCTCTGATCATTTGAATTCCCTGGCTGACCCATCATGATCCTTTCATCACTAGAAAGTATAAGAAATCAGCTTCCCTTCTGTATTTTATCTACAGCACTGTCAGAGGCTCTGGCACAGGATGGGCACTCCCTGAAGCTACATCGGAACTTCTCCCAAAATACCAGAATTGTGCCGATGTGTTTGAAAAAAAGAATGCAGAAAGTCTCCTAACACATTAGGTCTACGACTGTCCCACAGAACTACAGCTGGGGGCAAAAGTGCCATTTGGGCAGATTTACACCATGTCCAAACCTGAACTGGCTGTGCTCTGTCAATACCTTCAGGAGAATCTGGTCCAAGGATTTATCCACAAATCAACATCACTGGCCAGTGCTCCATTCCTCTTTGTTAGGAAAGGAGACAGTCATCTCCGACTCTGTTAACTACCGTGCCCTGAATCAAGGGTAAGGAATCAGTACTCTCTGCCCCAGATTCCTTAGTTACTGGATCACATGGGGACTCCCCATATATTTACTAAAGTGGCCCTCCCAGGAGACTATAACCTCATGTGCATTAGGGAAGATGATGAATGGAAGACCACCTTCTGAATGCACTGTGGTCATTTTGAACACTTGGTGTTGCAGTTCCGTCTGACCAAAGCCCCCACTACCTTCCAGCAGTTTATAAACAAAGTGTTCCAGGACATTCTGGACCAATATATAGTATTTTATCTAGACAACATCCTGGTCTTCTCAGACAATCCTACAAACTACAAACACTTGTCGTGCTTGAGCGGTTCTTGAGAGTTTACGGCCGCATGGACTCTATGCTAAGCTTGAGAAGTGTGCATTTGATCCTTTATGCTCTGCTCTGGAAAAATGGCCTGTGCCAGTGGTCCCCCACACCTAACATGGATTTGATCAGCTGAATCTCGCCTTTACCACTGCACCCATACTGGCCATCCTGATGCCTCGTGAACCTTTCTGGAAGAAGCTGATGCCTCTAGTCTGAATCAGGGTCAGACTCTCCCAACAATACGGATCCGAACAAAACACTACACCCACATGCCTATTATTCGTGGAAGCTTACTCCCAAACAGAACTAGGAGATCATGGATAAGGAGCTCCAAGCAACTAGGATGGCCTTTGAGGAATGGCAACATTATTTTGAAGTGACTCACCATCCAGTCCAAATATACACTGACACAAACAATGGGAGTATCTGCACAATGCAAAGGTATTAAACCAATGGCACCTCTAGTGGGATCAATTTTTTTTTATGGTTCAACTTCACCATCACATATCACTCTAGAACCAATAACAGCACGGCCAACGCCTTGTCCTGGAGCTTTGCAACTGAACCACATGGACCTAGCCAGGAACTGGCTCACATCCTCAAGCTCCTCAACTTCCTGAATAGTGCTCTGTGCCAGGACCTAGTCACACTGATTCGTTCTGCCTCTGCCTCAGAAATGCTGCCAGACAAAAAAGCTGCCATTGACAGGGAAGCAGACAACACTTGGAAGGGGGTTACATTAGAGAATAACCGCATTAACGTTCCCTCAAGTCAGGCAAGAGTGGTGGCCTTACAGCTATGACATAACTTACCTCTGGGCCATTTTGGTGAAGAGCTCTACCGCCATCAAGACTGTTGTGAGTCCACAGGACTCTGACAGCTTCACAATAAAATTCAATGCTTTAATGACCCAGGATCAGGTTGGAGTGTCTTCAGAATGGAGTATATCACAGGGTTTGTGGTATAGCATCTTAGCTTGAGCACACACATTGCAGGATTGCATGAAGGCCTGTATTATGTGACACGTTCAGGGCCATGAGAAAAGACATCACTGCTGATTGTGGATGATATTTTATAACCTAATTCTGGTGTGAGGCCCTTCTGAGGTTCTAGCCGCACCTCTCCACCTTCTACTACCCTCTGTCCAATGGCCAGATGGAAAGGATCCATCAAATTTTAGAGCAATACCTATAACGTTATATTAACATTCATCAAGATGATTGTTCCTCACTATTACCCAATGTGGCGTTTGCATACAACAATGCACATCACACAAAGAAGGGGAAATCCCCTTCTTTGACAACTATGGGTATCACCCCGGATTCCACTCACATCTATCTATGACCTCTCCTAACCCAAACACCTCAGACTTGGTGCAGAGGATTCATCATATTCAGGAGGAAACAAAGGGCCACTTGGAAAAAGCAAAAAAGTCAACTACAAACGACATGCAGACCCAACATCTTCATTCAGACTCCCCCTATCCAGTGGGACAAACAGTGTGGCTCTCAAAAGAGCACCTCTACACAAAAAGACTGTCACGTAACTTGGACTTCCAGTTCCTTGGACCTTTTCAAATTTGTCGCCAAGTTATTCTGGTCATTGTTGAACTACACCTACCCCGATCTTTCAAGATCCACCTGATATTCCACAAATCCCTCCTGAAACCCTATGCCAAGGATTAATTTCCACACAGGACCCAACCACCTCCCCCATCAGCGTGCATACAAGGCCACAAGAAACGTGTCATGCGTGAGATCTTGGATTCTAAACACCAGCAGGATAAACTTTTATATTTGGTCGACTGGGAAGGCTATGGCCCTGAGGAATGTACATGGGAGCCAGTGGAAAACATTCACACACTCGCTCTAATACAAGCTTTCCATGAGAACCAACCTCAGAAGCCTGGACCCACAGAGCCTGGAAGGCACCCGGAAGAGTGAGGTCAGGTCCCATGAGTCTTGAACCCAGGTCAGAGGGGGTTTTGGGAGTCATCACACTCCAATCCTCCATCTATAAGCTCATAGACAGCAGCAGGGACCAGGCTCCATGAAGCCCAACTGGGGCACAAGTCCCACCCTAATGCTCTGATTGGGCTGCAGCCCTTATTTAAGACAGAAGAGGAAACAGGAAGCTGTCCATACAACTGGGCTTCACCCTGCCACAGACTGCTGGTCTGGTGATTACTTGTTCCTGCCTTCTAGTGCTGACCTCCCGGTATCCTCAACTCAGCCTGATCCTTGCTAACTGCCTCCTGATTCCTGCCCTCCTGTTCCATCACCTGATCCTGACTTCCCAGGAAGTTTATGGGTATCTATAGACTGAGCCTGACTCTTGGTACTGCCTCCTGGTTCCTGTCCTCTGGTTCTGTCACCCGAACGTGATCTCCTGACCATATGGTATCATGACTTGACCTAACTCTTGGTAACTGCCTTCTGGTCCTGCCACCTGAACCTGACCTCCTGGTATCCTGACTCAGCATGACTCTCGATCCCTGCCCTCTGGTTTGTCTCTCAAGCCTGATTTCCTGGCATTCCAACCCGGCCTGATTCCTAGTAATTGACTCCTAGCCCCTAGACCCTCAGCCTGTTCCCAACGCTCACCCCCAGACCAGGCTGCCCATGCCCCAGCTCTCACATTATCGAGCACATATATTGCCATGGTCTTCAGCCAGTAGTCAAGAAAGGTCGGTCTTCTGCTCTCACAAGTTTGATGTTACTGTGGAACACAACTATCAAGGGAATTCAGTCTTCTGCAGAAAAATGCATTCCATTTGGTAGCTTGGCTCAGTGACACTAAGCGTTTTAAAGATGAAAAACAGTATCTTGAAATATATCTGATAATCTATGAACAGCCAGCGTAATGAGCAGAGCACCAGAGTGAGATGAAAGTCGCTGTGTTTTGAATATGCTGTGTTTATGCACTCATTTCCCAGTACAGCCAGTTTCAGTAATATAGCGTGGAAGTCAGCAGGCACAGATCATTTTAGTCAAGTCATTGCCCAAAAGCAAAGGGCATAAGAGTCTAGAAGCAATAGAACTGAGAAGAACACTTCACTGTAATATTACTATTTAAGGGTGGAACACTTCCCCGGTACCATGAGAAGCTCTGAATCTTCAAAATGTTTTCCTTTCATCAACATCTGCCTTGCTTGACTTTAGATTCAATCAGATGCTTCATCCACTCGCTTATCTCAGGCAGCCACAGGGACAGTCAGTTACAGAACCATCAGCACTGAGGATGAGCACATTATGGAGCTGATAATATGTGAACCATGATATGTCATGATTTTCCCCAGTGGCTTCACTAGGAGAAGATCTGGGGATTATTTTTCCAGGAAGGATAGCATACATCATTATCACATTTGCAAAGAAACCCCTTCCAAAAAATTCAGACAAAATTTAATTGAGAATCATCACATTTACACTGAATGGATGTACTGACTCCCAATCAAAAGCTCAGATGGAACAGTAATTCTGCAGATATTACAATTACTGTATTATGTTTCAGATTCAAGAAACAAAGAAGATTTCACCAAGAGCTAATTATTTAGATGTTAAAAGTCCACATCAAGTCTTGTAGTAACACAAAGTAAATATATTAACAAGCCATCTCAAATAAAAAGCAATGACCTGGGGACAGTTATTTAAAATACTTTGCTCTCATAAAGCAATCTACAAAACACAATTATCTCTAACTAAATGTGTGTGTGTCAAGGAAGAATTTTGCAGTTACTTCAAACATTATTAATACACACCCAGAATTAGACTCTTCATGTTAAATTATAATAGCCTGCATGCATTTATAATATTTGGAAATTGCTTCCATCAAAACAGTTAAGTAACTTGATTGTAAACTATACAGTTTTATTTCTGGAGAACAGGTGCCCTTTCAGACAGATTTACGTAAAAACATTTTACCTATACATTTTCACCACAGTGAAAGAAATACTTCATTCATTACAGAAATGTCAGTTAGAATTTCAAGATTATGTTTTGCTAACTTCAGAAGTACAAGATTACCAGGGAACAATCTAGCCTTCCATTAATGATCCAAAACTGCTTTTGAAGCACAGATCAAAAATAATTATTTAGAAGACAATTTTGTACAGACATTCTTATCTGTTGGATAAGTGTCATGTCTTAAGAGGTTGTCATTGTGTAGAGAAAAAGTGCTCTGTAGAAAAAAGTACTTACTTAATGTTCATGCAGCAAGAAAAAGCCTAAGGATATGATTCAGGGTGCTATAAAGGACAGAAATACTGTACATGTAAGATCAAACTTATGACCTGCCACTTTGGTATGCTTCTCAGCGACAGTCAGTTCAAAAGCTTCCCTTTTAATTTTATGATCATGTTCAGCAATGTGAGAATAAAGATGCAGTTTAGTCTAATTTATTTGATACTAAAGTCGTTGCACTACTCTGCGCAGCATAAGACACAGATTGTCCTGTGATTTTTTTTTAAATCGCTACAACAGTCTGCTGTATAGAAAAACAAAAACCCAAAATCCATGGAAAAGGGAAAAAAGGACAGTAGGAAAGTAATTAGCCTATTAATAATTAACCACATTATAAAAAAATTCAAAATACGACAAACGACCCTACTACACACTAGAACAAAAAATGTTTACATTTCATATATCTTTTGTACATATATAGAACAGGAACACTTCAGTGGCTGGAATATTTATTTTGTTTATCACTGTATACAAGTTATTTACATATATTTCAGTATATATGCACAGAGAATGCGAGTGGATGCTGTGCAAGCTTACCCATAGCGCTATGAAAATGTACCTAAGTCCTAATCTGTAACACCAACAGCTACTCTAGCACGGGCCTTCTCCAGTATTATGGTTTTGTTTCAGTGTGGACATCTAGCAAGTTGAGGTTAACAGAAGATCAAAAAATATTTTTTAGGTGATTTAAGCTATAACTAAGACCCAGGTTTCAAGAACTGAAAGGCCATTGGAGTAAGCTGTAAAACCTACTGCCATCACCACCGACTACTGTATTTGATCAGAGCATGCTGTCTCTGTCCTTCATATATTTTAATTGTTTATGTCTGCAACTGAATTAATTTACATGTCCAGCTTCCCAACATTCAGATCTAATCAGATAGTTAGGGATCGAAATAAGTGCAACTGTGGGCACAAACAGTATCCACAACATTGAATTTGAGATCAAAGCCTGGCTAAAAGTCAGGACCAAAAGTTAAATCTTACTCTTGCATCCCATGCTTCTATTTTTTCCCCTCAAAGAATGACTATAGTTCAAGAATGGGATGAAACTTTTGTTGTTTTGGTTTTGTCTCACTTCCATGTTTGAACAGTCAACTCCCAACAGTTTACAGTTAGAACTAGAGCTGGTCAAAAAACAAAAATTTCTCCCACAAGAACTTGCAAATGAAAAATCTTTGCTTGAAATTTTTATTCAAAATTATCTTTTTCTTAAGAAAAAATCAAACCCATTCAAAATTAAAAAATTAGTTTCATTTTGACTTAAAAGGAAATTTTGAGTTTTTTCCTTAATTTAAAAAACAATGAAAATAATATTAAGTTGTAACTAAATGAAAATTGTCATTCTGAGTAGACATGAAGTGTAGTTTCAGCTTTTATTCATTTTGAATGGTTGATTCCAAATTAAAGCTTTCTTTTAGACCCTTTTTATTGGAAAAAATTAAATTTTATCAGGGTTAACTTTTTCCTACCAAAAAGAGAAAAGATTGATTAGACTGTATTTTTCAGCAGGAAAACCTTCCACTCAAAAAAATTGAACCAGTTCTACTCACAACATTTAAGAAGTCTGTCCAATCTGGTCATGAGAAGGCACCAACTGTCAGGTTGTTTACAGCAACTGCATCACATGGTTTTTAATAAATGTAATGTTTCCATGATCAAGTAATTTTGATATAGTGTTCCCGTCAATCCACTTTATTCCAGATTATCTCTCTGACTTCTACAATTAATTTTTTCTCTTTTTGTCAAATTTTATATCACTAACAGGCCTAGAAGACAGCTAACAATTCTGCTTCTACTTGTAGCCCAGCCTGTGCTTCCTCCCCTGCATCCATGTTTTTTAATCAATTCTGCAAGTTATACCTTCTAGTGTTTTTAGTTATCCCCACATGTGTATTACCCCTTGGCTTTCTTATACCTACAACATCTTCACATATATGGCTAGGCTAAGGAAATCCATGAACATGAATGCTTTGGTTAAAAGTTACATTATATGTTAATCTTATTTAAATTTTATAAATATATTTTAAGATTAACAGTATGTCTCACTTAGTTTCATGGAATCCACTCTAAAATTAGAATATTATAAAGTAAGATAAAACATTTGATCATGTTTTCCCATTTAAAAACGTTTACAAGTACACTTTTTGTATTGGAAACAGTTAATAGTTCTAATATCAAGCAATTTACTTACTCTAAAATACTTGGGAATAAACGAATTAGCCACAGAACAAAACGTAAAAGTAGTTATCTTTTCTAATTGTAATTACAGCTCTGGCATTAAAGCCTCATGCTAGCTGCTCTGATATAATTAAACTTTCTAAACATAATTACTCAGTTTCAGTGCTGATAAACAATGGAAATCAGAAGTCACGAACAGGACATTTATTTTTTTGATCAAGCATACATTTTAGCTTTTCAAACATTGATTACATCGAGGGGGGTCTTTCAATTAAAATACTAATGAGTATTTAAGCAGAGATTCTCAACCTTTCAAGTACCAGAGGTCATTCTGGAAACTCCACAAAAGCCCAGTAACTACACCCACTTTTCACACAAATATGTATCAGATCTGATCATAGATAAGGCTAAGCTTTTGTCATGAATATTTTTAGTTAAAGTAATGGACCAGTCATGGGCAATAAACAGGGCTGGCTTTACCATGAGGCAAACTGAGGCGTCCGCCTCAGGTGTCAGACTGTAGGGGAGCGCCACTAGGACCCAGTGTGGTAGAAAAATTGTGTCTGCTGCTGTTGCATATGCATGCACAGAGATGGTGGAGTGCTGTGCTGGAGGAAGGAGAGCACAAAAGACATGACATAGGCAGGCAGGAGAAAAGGTGAGAGGGAATAAGAGAAAGCAGCAGGAGCTGCAGGGAGAGAGAGGAGGAGGAGCCTCTTATGTACCTCTCTAGCACCCCCAGGAGCCTGGACTGATTAATACCAGCTTCTCAGGGAGCTTCCTATTTCCTGCTGCTTCCCTGAACCCACTTGAGGAGAACAGGCGGCCAACTGACATAGTAGTAGGAGCCGTCTTACCCGGCCCCTGAGCTCCGGCAAGGGATGCTAGCCCCCGACCCCTCCCGTGCTGTCTCCCTCCTGCACAGCGGCCTGCCACTCCTGCCGGACAGCATGGCAGCATCGCTGGCTCCGGCATGGTAAGGGGGCGGGGGGCAGGGAGCGTCAGGGGGCAGTCAAGGGACAGTCAAGGGACAGGGGTGGTTGGATGGGGCTGAGATTCTGGGGGGGCGGTCAGGGAATGGGGAGCAGGGGAGGTTGGATAGGGGTGAGGTCCCAGGGCGCGGTTAGGGGGCAGGGGTGTGGATAGGGGTTGGGACAGTCAGGGGACAGGGAGAAGCGGCAGTTGGATACGGGGTAGGGTCCCGGGAGGGGGTGGTCAGGGGACGGGAAGTGGAAGGGGGCGGAAGGGGGTAAGGGCCAAGCTTTTTGGGAAGACACAGCCTTCCCTACCCGGCCCTCCATACCATTTCACAACCCCGATGTGGCCCTCGGGCCAAAAAATTTGCCCACCCCTGCAATAGAACATGAGCTGGCCCAGACTGTGGACCTTCAGGAAGCAGTTCAAATCTTTGCAACCAAGAAGGCACAGAAAGCACCACTTTGATTATTCAAATAGATAAAAATGCCAGTGTTTAATATGCAGACAAGAAAAGTTACATTTGCTGTTCAGATGTCTGAAAGTTAAGTGTTACTTAACATTTTTGAACAAGGCATTTTAAGTGGTTAGTTCTCCTTTATTGGGGTCGGTAGCAGAGCAGTACCATGAGAGGAGCAGAACAGAAAGATGGCAGAATTGACACCTTTCAAAGTTTTGGGCCAAATGAGGGGACATGGGGGTGTCATTTGAGCTCCCCGCCTCAGGTGCCAAAATGCTATGGGCCGGCCCTGGCAATAAACAAAAAATTCATGTAATCCCGTGACCTGTCCTTGACTTGCACTAAAATACCCTTGACAAATGGGGAGGTGGGCTCAGCAGCCACTCCTACAGGTCCCTCACCACTGCAGTCAATGGGAGCTCCAGGGTCGCCCGCTGCAGTGGGGAGTGGGAGCTACAGAGTCCTCCTGCCCATAGGGTTGGGCAGATGTGGGGTGGTCCCCACCCTGGCTAGGCAGCTGCAGGGTCCACCGGCCACCCGCCACGGCTGGCTGCGAGCTCCAACCCGGGGCAGAAAATGTCACAGAGGTCAATGGAAGTCACGGATTTGTAGCCTTAATCATAGATAAGCACACAGTCACAATTCTTTACCATAAACATGGAATATCAAAATATATTCAGAGTTGTGTGGAAGGAATATTAAGAGAAACACTGCTATTACTTGTGTCAATACGAACATTCGTGCTACTTCTCTTAAAGCAGAGTGACTTTATCTTTGAAGTTATCATGTTATATGGAAATCAGATTTGAGTCTGTTCAGATTCATAATTAAAAATTCCACTCACAAATAATTACGTCCAAAATGGCTTGCAAAAATAGTACCCCTCTTATGCAATTCTGGGTCTTTGTCATTTGGCAAGCATCACTCAGCCAAAATCACTAGTATGCTATGGCTGCTTTGCCCCTTTATCCAGTTAAGCTAGATTTACAGCTATTTTGCAACACAAAGCAGTAAAGTCCTTTCCTCCTGATTCCTCCTGCCTTTTGCACCTCACTAAATTCCCCCTCTTTCCTGTCCTCTACATTCCCATGCACCCACAGCCCTTTCTCCCTCCTGCATCCCCCAGCATGCATACAAATGCATACACACCAGTTTTCTCTTCCCTCCTGCCCCCATCAAGAGAAGACCCAGTGTAACAGATTTTGAGAAGAAATATTTAGATTTATTGTCTTTGCCATTTTTTTTACAAAGAGAGTTTATCTATTGCATAATAATATCATCTCCTTCAGAGAAACTTACAAGCAAATTTTCCTCTTCCAAACTGGACACCATCTCCCACTGACCTCAGTGGCACTGAGGTCATAATTTGATGCCCTCTTTCAAAAAAGCCTGTACTTCCAATTGTTCCCAATAAAAATGAAGTCCAGGAAGACGTTGGCCCCCTATTCTGTCAGAAAACAGAGAGGACACTCAATCCCAGTGAGAACTAGGCGGGATGGATTCCCTGTTCAGAATGGCCTATGGTTTCAGTCCCAGTGAGAACAGTATGCGCTATTTTGAAAGAGAGCAGGCCTGCAAGAAATTCTCTGTGGAATAATATTATTCTTTAGTCTCTGCTGGAGAAACTTTCATTCATGAAAAACAATTGGGAACATGACCATTAATCTTACATTTTAAAATAGTTCAAATTTAGGCTAGGTACATATTTCAGTGATTAAACTATATGACAAGTTTGACACCTCAATGTTATCCTGTTAAAACCAGAGAAAAGAAAAGAAAGTCTGGCAGCAGGCACTAAATTTCTTATAAGACTCATTTTTATTTAATTTGAAATCCTAAACTAGTTAATGAATGTACTTGTAAATTCTCAGAAAAAAACGTTCTGCACTCAAAGAGTAGTGCTGTAATTTTGGGGCGGATATACTATACAGGTTTGAATCCTTGCTTTCAATGCAAAACAACTCAACTTTAACTATGGAGCCACAACCAGATACTTCATATACTAGTCTTTTACTACATAATCACGTACTGTTTTTCCCACAGTTCAAGAGCAATAGGTTTACTACTCATTTTTCTTTCATTAATAAAACCAAAACTTAATCTGCATTGGCAAGCATTTGGACCACAGAGCACGCATCATTTATATCTGTTTCTCAAGCTTAATAACTTAAAAAAAACCAATTAAAAGCTTATTTTGGATTAGACCAATATTATACAGGACCTTTAAATAAATATATGCCAATACATAAAGACCTTGAAGTTATTTAAATACCATGTACCATTTCAGCATTCAAATAAGACAAGACAGTTGATTTCTAGAGATTATTACATACCTCTCACTTTTCACTATGCTGTTTTATACCACCACAGAGTATGAAATAATGAAAATGCACTGCTTCTCCCATATCATTACTGAAAATAGCAATGGTTATATGAACTGCTTTGGACACACATAGCCAACAGTGCTCCCCCTTATCCCCCACGTTAAATGTCTAAACAGCTAATTCACGAACATAACTAGAACAAGCTAAACCTATTTGCCTACCAATGTGCCTTTTGGATTCCACATCTAAAAGATCTTTCAGAAGCAGCTGGAGCATGCAAGAGTCAAAAGGTTTACCAAATGCAACTAGGTTTACATAATACAAGCACCTTGTTTGATGTGAATACAGAACCAGTGTAAACATCTGAAAATGTGTCATTTAAGCCAGAAAACCAGATTGGTCTCTGAATATCTCTCAGTGATCTGTGTTTAGGTAGCCTTCACAAAATACATACATGAAATAAAATTAAACTGTAAATTAAAAGAAAATTGGTCTGAATAGTTCATTTCTTTCCTTAAACTCCTTTTGCCAATCCTCCAGATTTTCCATATTTTGGATGACATGTGGACAGCTGGAATCTTTTCATGTACGCGGGTCTCCTCAAATACCACCCTTTTCATACCAACTCTTTCTTTAAAGCTATATAACACCAACTTGCACAAACTACTAAAGACTAGAAGAAAAAGGATTTTTAAAAAAATGTTTCTCCAAATGTACTAAAAAGCTGTATTTAAAGTAGAATTCTGCTTAATTATCAATGCCACAATATGCCCCTTAAACTCAATAAAATGTAGGCTTTTTCACTTTTCTATTAAGGACTAAGTGCTCAGAACTTATTATTACATGTGAACTCCCTGTCTGTTGAGAATCAAGTGTGCTGGAACTCTCTCCAATTTGGACAGATTATCTGGATTCCTAAAAAAATTAAAAAAAATTTTAAAAAAGCATCCCTTTCTTGCATCTAATCCTTCTTTGCATTGCTCTGTTTTGTACACGAGTAAATATTCTAATTTAATGAAGTTTGTTGATGTGATGACTCAGAGTGCAATTAAAATCCAAGTAAAAACAGTTCAATAAATTTCTTTATTGTACTCAAAGGACTCTAGTCTCTTCTCAGTACTCGGAGGCTCATTACAACATATCTTGAAACATCAATTACTGGCTTTGCATGCAAAAACAAGTAGACAGTTTCTACAATACATAAGGAAAGGCATATCTGTTTGTGAGGACAATGAAACCCTAAACAGAGTAACACCAGCCTATTTGCATGTTTAAGCACCAACATATTTCTTCTTAGGTATTAAAATACATAACATTTTTCAATCCTGGAAAAATTAGGTATACAGACATAGTAAATAGTGAGGGTTCATTCTCTTCATAACCTCATTTCAGTGCCCACTGTGTGATTTTTACTTTGGTTGGAGAACCATCAGAATAATCCAAGCTATGGTTTGCCACACCAGTCTGCTGCCCATCAATGTCATATAACCATAAAATCTTTACATGGGACAAAAATTCTAGCCATTGTGTCTGGCACAACTAGACTCTCAGAACTGTGGCACAGTCAGAAGCATTGCTCAACTTAATAACTGTATTCCAATATATGGATGCAATCACATTTGCAAAGCTGGATGCTTTGGTGGTTGAGGCCTGCTCCTAGGGGCCAGTCCTCATAACACTGAACCAGTAACAGCAATACAGTTGTTCATATGAAAGTGAAGGGCAGCATATGAAAAAAAATCAATGTCATTCAAGCTTCATCTGTTCCAATACACAGTATTCTTCAAAGGGGTGACTGTAATCACATTAAATATGAATATACTTGATGGCCAAAGTATATTTACTAAGTGCCACAGAGAAATACCAAGAGACACTGCTGTAGACTTATGCTGAGTCTTATAGAATGAACATGTGACAGAAACATCTGAATGATCACATTCTTTTAATCTTTTTGTAGGTTTGGTATGGGCTAGATGAATTTTTACTCTAATCTCTAATGCAATTTTCTGCCTTACACTTCCCCAAAGTGTTCCTAGGATGATTCTATGTAAACTTTTCATTCTAAAGATGGTGTTTCATTGTAAAGGTGGTGTTACTGGAAATACTGAGCCATCTTCCCGTAATGATTCCATTTGTTCATTATTATTAACCTTTGTAAGGCCAAAGAACCAACATTCAGCATAATTGTGGCTTTTACATTGCTAAGATTATTTTGTTGAGTTCGTCATCTGGTATATGTTCAAAGGAAGAACTTGTTATATGATTGAAGAGGGTTTAGTTAACCAAGTTTTTGAGAAGGATTAGACCCCACCCCACTATGGTAAGACTCCATTCTCTAGAGGTTGCTTTGGTAAATAATTTACCACATATATTTTGTGCCAAATACAGTCTTCTAAGGGTAGAAATGTCATCAAAAGTTTATAAACTAATTAAGCAGCTAAAGGGACTCTTATCTTTAAATGACGCTGAGGATGGTTTGTGGCCAAGGCTACTGTTCCCTGCTTGGACTAAGAAAAGCAGCCAAGACTGGGACAAGGGATGAAGAGAACACAAAGGAGAAAGGACTGGGAGAATTGTAAGGGAAATAGTGATATGTAGGGGGAAGGTTATGTAGGGGCTTGAAGGTGAGGACAAGGAAGCTAAATATCTGCTGCAAAGATTCAATATCAAAGAGGTTAATAAAAAATGACATTTCAAAAAATTATTTTACTGGCAGCCATTATATTGCAGAAAATTCATACATTTATAACACCAGCAATAGGGGAACATAATGTCTGAGATAAGAAAGCTATTTCTGTCCTACTTCTAATACTAGCTGGATATGGAGAAGAACATTTACATGTCTTGCTTAAATGTTAATGTTCTTCTAACACAGGTTACTGTAATCTTATTGCTAAGAAACAAAGATTCAACATCACAGTTACAATGAAGCCCTTATGAAGTTCTGTGCCAGTATTCCAAGATTTTATCATTTCATTGGTGTACTTGGTAACTTCTAAAATGTGGAAGAATGCAAACCTAACACTGGGGTAAAAAAGTCATACAATGAGTTACTTCAAAAACTTCCCATTTCAGTGGTTGTCTAGATTCTAAAAGTATTAAGAAAAATCTATTTTGGCAAAGACTAAGCCTGCTTTTGGAAGAAAAAGATCAAAATCCAATGGTATGCATATGGCCTTAACTATACTCTTGTGAGGGGAGCTATGGCAGTTTGAGAAAATTGAAGTTTGATAAATTGATTCATATTTTGATACTTAAGCAAACTAAAACTCATTTAATGGTGTTCTGAACTGGCCTTAAGATATAAGAAATATTACAGTAGAAAATTGAAGTCCAAACGGCAATTTCCTGCTCATGGAAAGTAATTCTGGTTTGGAAATTTCTGTGATAAGATCTTACTAGATTTGATCTGTGTGAAACATGACTTGAAACTTCATTTAGAGGACTACAATATAGAGCAATTGATTTGATATCCCAGTGCTCCTTCTAGCAGCTGAAGAGTTTTTCTTTCAGAATGTGAAAAACTACACTTGAACAATTATCCTTCTAAATTTACAAGATTTTCACAAAATTTGTTAACCTAATTTGTTCTGGTGATAGCACATCACCATAAACTTAGGGAAAAGATAGGACAAATAGCTCTCGGGACATAGACAGTTTTGCTATATTTCTAACAGAAGCAAATCCTGGAGGCAATGGCCTGCTACTAAGTAAATCATGGAATGCCTTAAACGTTGCACAAGAGTGGAGGTTTAGCACCAAAAAAGAGAAAGAAAAATTAACTTAGAGGTAGCTGAGCTGTAAGCCATTAGGGCTTCGTAGACCCCCAAGATTTTTACCTGAATCTGAATATATTTCAAGATTTTGCTGAAGCCAATGCTGGGCACAAGATGTTCCTGATGACTTGCTTAACACATCAGCTAGTGAAAAATGTTGCTTCTCAGCTTAAGTTTCTGGATGGTCTACGTCAGGGTTCCCTCCCCACTCTGAACTCTGGGGTACAGATGTGGGGACCCGCATTAAAGATCCCCAAAGCTTATTTCTACCAGCTTAGGTTAAAACTTCCCCAAGACACAAATCCTTTCTTTGTCCTTGGATGGTATTGCTGCCACCACCAAGTGATTTAGACAAACATCCAGGGAAAAGGGCCACTTGGAGTCCCTGTTTCCCCAAAATATTCCCCCAAAACCCTTCACCCCCTTTCCTGGGGAGGCTTGAAAATAATATATTAACCAATTGCCTTTAATAAAAGTACAGACCAGACCCTTTATTTTTAGGACACTAAAAACAATCAGGTTCTTAAAAGAAGAACTTTATTATAGAGAACAAGGTAAAAGAAGCACCTCTGTAAAATCAGGATGGAAGGTAATTTTACAGGGTAATAAAAAGATTTAAAAACACAGAGGATTCCCCTCTAGGCTCAACTTCAAAGTTCCAAAAACAGGAATAAACCTCCCTGTTGTCATAGTGAAAATTCACAAGCTAAAACAAAAGATAATCTAACGCATTTCCTTGCTTTACTTACAATTTTTGTAATCTTAGATGCTTATTTCAGGTAGGGTTTTAGGAGAGGTTTTCTTCCTGCCTGGTCCCTCTCTCTGTCTCGAGAGAGCACAACAAAGAGAGCCAAACAAAACCTCCCCCCGGCACAGATTTGAAAGTATCTTCTTTTTTTTAATTGGTCCTTTTGGTCAGGTGCCAACTGGGTTATTTGAGCTTCTTAATCCCTTACAGGCAAAGGAGGGATTTTATGCTACCCTTAGCTGTATGTTTATAACAGCCTACATAGCTACTTCTAAGAAGAAAGTCCAGTGCAGTGCAGTAGTTTAAACTAGAGGGAACAGATGTGGATGAACAAGGTGAAGTCTTGTGAGAAGGGCTGGCCAAAATATGCCACCTAAGAGTTTTCAAAGATTACATGTATATTTCTTTAAACTAAACAACAAGTAATGCCCATTCAAGGGCTCTAGGTATCCCAACACATAGAACAATAAGACTACCTACCAGTATAATAATAATCATATGTTAAAAAGAAATAACTCAGTCAAAGCATCAGAAAAGCCCTGCCTGGAACACAACCCCACCTACTTTGAAATGCCTGTCAAAGAAATGGACTGCCAGCATGACTGAAAGATATCAAGTTCAGATTTAGGAGCAAGGATCTGTTTTTCTTTAGATTTGGTATATCTGTTCTAACAGTCCACCCAAACATTCCTGAGGTTTTTAACTGTAGATAATTTTACATAATTGCTAACATATTTTTATAATAGGTGTTTCCATACATTAATGTGTGTCTTCACTTTTACTGATCTAGCTAGCTTACATAAAAGCAAGTGTTTGACCCTTACTACATTAAAGACAATGCATCAGAACATAAACTGGTATGAGTAAAATATTAGGATTTTCACGCAATGGTTCCTCAGATGATCACTTTTTCCTCTATTATATATTTCAAGTTCCCCCTACAGATAGGGCACACTTATTTTTTACAGTATAAAACATCTGACATTTCAGGTTTCCCTCTACAATAAGGCCATGGGAACAAAGGTGAGTAAGCACTCCTTCTTTATAGGACAGAACATTATCTGCATGACTTCTCCAGTAGTCACAGACAACAGAAGCGAGCAATCAGCTTTTGTCTGCTGCTTGATAATGTGTAGAACTGTTTCCAGAACAATCAGAATGAAGATAAGGAGTATTTTACACTAAGATACAGAAACTAACATTTCTGCTTCATCAGAATTAAAACAAAAACTAACAAATTACATATAAACACGGATTTCAAGTCAAGTACAGGTCTCCAAATATTTAAATACTGTAAGTTTAGCATAAGTACAAGCAAGGCTAACTTAAACCTTACCCTGATTCCAGACTTTGTGATTATATAATCATTCTCTCTGAACAATGACTGCCAAAATATCAAAAATCTCTCACATAACTGGAGAGTGAATCTACCAGTTTTACTGAATAAACTCAGATTTTTGAAGAAAATAAGCACATAATTATTCAAACAGAAAAACTGAGCCAACATCTTAGTACAGTATAAATTACAGTTATCCAAATTCCCTTTATCTGAAAATCCTGGTTATCCGAATCCACAGCGAGTCCCCTGGTACATCAATGTTAGTTAATAGCACTTCCATTTATCGGAACAACCAGTTATCCAAAACATTGGGATGTCCCCCAGGCCATTCAGATAAATGGGAGTATACTGTATACCAAATAGATTCTTAGGTCTGATCATCTTGAACACTTAATCAAAACTTTAATTACAGATAGGGATAATAGCACTGCCTATTATTAAGAGTGTCTATCACTTCCCATTATACAAGTCTTTTTTTCCAGTTGCTTATAAACTTCACAAAACTTTATCAGTTTGAGCTGACATTTTCCATGCCCAGTATCTGCCACAAACTGTACTTTTTGGAAAAAAGATTTTTGTTTGTTTTTTTGAAACAGGGCGGAAACAGTTACTTAATTACCTACAGTAACTGTTGTTCTTTGAGATGTGTTGTGCACATATATAGTCCACTGTAGGTGTATATGCACCCAATGCACTCAGGTGTCAGAGACTTATGCTCATGCTCTGTATGCGTTGAGCCAAAGCCATAAAAGTGGTTGTTATCACATCCTTCTCGCCACTTGTAAAATTACTGACTCAAGCAGAGGGGAAGGTGAGAGGACAATGGAATGTATATGTGCACAACACATCTCAAAGAACAAGTTACTGTAGGTAAGTAACCATTTTTTGCTCCTTTAAGACACTGTACACACATACATTCCACCACTGGTGATTCTGTAGCAGTTCCCTCTCAGGTGGTGGGACGTTAGATTTTCTGAACAGAGACTGCAATACCAACTTCCCCAAGTTGGCATTGTCCCAAGAGGCCTAAATGATGGTACAATGCCTGGAGAAGCATGTACAGATGGCCACATTGCTGCTTTGCAGGCATCTGTTATGGGAACATTGCTCAGAAAGGCTGAGGAAGTGGACAGAGCCCTGGTGGAGTGAGCCTTTATTTTCAGTGGAGGAGAGACTTCTACAAGATCATAATAAATGTTAATACAATCAGAGAACCAGTGTGAGAGATGCTGAACCGTCACTGGGTGAGAATCATTTGACTCTCTCAGATTAGGCTACAAAGAGCCTGGGAGAGTCTCTGAACAACTTAAGGTGAACAGGATAGAATGCCAATGTTCTGCAGACATCCAACGTGAGAAGGCTTTCTTCAGCTTTGGAGAATGAGATTTCGGAAAAAATACTAGAAGCTAAATAGACTGATTCAGGTGAAAAGCTGGTAAAATCATAGATTCATGGGAATGGAAGGGAGTATGGACAAGCTAACATTGTTTCTGCAAGTTTCTTACTGCCTGTCTATGTAAGTTACTTGTTAGAAGTGGCTTTTGCTGATAAATAGAAATTACGATATTTTGCTGTTGCTAGGGAAATTGTTTTAGCCCATTAGGGATTATTTTGAGAAATTAGTTAGTGTGTACTTTGGAAGAGCAGGGAGTCATGTTCTACTGCTGATTAAGCATTTCTACCCTGAGAGTATATCCCACCAACAAGTCATAAAGATAAGCAGACTTTGAGATGTTTTAACAAACTTTGAAAAACACAATCACAGTAGCGGAGTACCATGCTGGAACTCGCCACTCCCCATGGATGGTCAGGGAGTCCCATGATAGCCTAAGGCAGAGAGCAAGGACTGCCCCCCACCACTTTCTAGATAGATGTTTGGGGTGGGGAAGGCATTCCGGTACCTTGAGACTTATGACTAAACCACTGGGTGTTGTCTGGAAGGACCACTGGCTCCTAATGGTAGATATAAATGACTCACAGGCCCAATGAATAACACAGAGCTCCCGCACATTTACATGCAGAGAGACCTCCTGGGGTGACCACAGTGCTTGCACACAAAGTTGAGCAAGGTAGGCCCCGAAGCCTTTGGTAGATGCATCCGTAACCAGAGAGTCATAGTTGGTTCTGGAAGGGCTAAGTCCAGGGACTGAAGCATTCTTGCAGGTATGCAAACCAGCATGTCCAGAAGATGCCTGGATGGACGATATACTGAATGGAGCCAGGCCTGAAGGCAGCAAAGGTGACGTCTGGTATGTGGAGTTACGTATGTGCATGAGGCCAGGTGGCCCAGTTGTTGTAGGCAGGAAGGCACTGTTATCAAGCTTTCGGACAGATTAACTAAGGACTGAAACCTGTCCAAAGGATGACAGGACATCACAATTACAGTGTCGAGGTCTGCTCCTGTGAATATTATATGTTGCATCAACTGTAACTTTGTTTTGCCTAACTTCAGTTTCAGGGCCAGATGAAAGAACAGCTGTCTGATTACGAGGATGATGATGTGGATTTGGATGCTTGAGGCTCTGCACAATACCAATCATCAAGGCAAGGGAAAATTTGGACACCTAGGTGGCACAGGTGGTCCACTACCACTCCTGCTATGAAGTGAAGGTACTTCCTGTGGCATGGAAGTACGGCCACACGGATCTATGAGTTCTACAAATCAAGGGTAGCATACCAATCTCCAGGAAAGAGATAATGGAAGCAATGGTAACTATTTTGAACTTGATTTTCTTGATAAAGCGGTACAACTTGGTCAAAAATGGGACAAACTATCTGACTTATGGGGGATTAGGAAGTAACAGGAATAGAATCCTTTCCCTCTGTGATGACAAGCCACTTCTTCTATTGCTCCCAATTTCAGAAGAGACTACTTACGGTTCCCTGAAAAAAGATGCGGAAGGTGGGCTGGAGAAAGGGAGGGAGGTGAACTTGATAACATATCCCTCCTTCATAGTGCTGAGCATCCCTTATTCAATGTTGTCATTCCAAGCGCTATAAAAGAGCAATAGGTGTCTTCCAAAAGGTGGGACAGGTACAGTGTCCTCAAAGAGGCAGTCAAAATACCTGTTTAGAAGTTGTTGAGACCTGGTGACAATCAAGATTGTAGTTTGTGTCAGAACAGTCTTGTTCAAAAAATGGAGCTATCGCCTCATCTTCTTCAGACAGAGTATCAGGTATCACAGTCTGAGATACAGATCTATCTGGTGAAACCCAATCAGAGGATTCTGCCGTCAGATCATAAAATCATAAAAATGTAGGACTGGAAGGGACCTCAATAGGTCATCTAGTTCAGTCCCTTGCACTAAG
Source organism: Eretmochelys imbricata (assembly GCF_965152235.1). Classification (NCBI taxonomy): domain Eukaryota; kingdom Metazoa; phylum Chordata; order Testudines; family Cheloniidae; genus Eretmochelys; species Eretmochelys imbricata. The sequence continues at coordinate 152,216,757 of NC_135572.1, forward strand.
TGTTATCTCGACTATCCCTGACAGCTGTTTGTCTAACTAAGCTATTACCAGCAGGAGAGTGAGTTTGTGTGTGTGGTTTTTGGAAAAAAGGGGGGAGGTGAGAAAACCTGGATTTGTGCTGGAAATGGCCCACCTTGATTATCATACACATTGTAAAGAGAGTGGTCACTTTGGATGGGCTATTACCAGCAGGAGAGTGAGTTTGTGGGGGGTGGGGGAGGGTGAGAAAACCTGGATTTGTGCTGGAAATGGCCCAACTTGATTATCATACACATTGTAAGGAGAGTGATCACTTTAGATAAGCTATTACCAGCAGGACAGTGGGGTGGGAGGAGGTATTGTTTCATGGTCTCTGTGTATATAATGTCTTCTGCACTTTCCACAGTATGCATCCGATGAAGTGAGCTGTAGCTCACGAAAGCTTATGCTCAAATAAATTGGTTAGTCTCTAAGGTGCCAGAAGTACTGCTTTTCTTTCTGTTCTTTAAAACCTCCAATGATGGAGAGTCCACAACCTCCTTAGATAATTCATTCCAGTGCTTAACTACCCCCACAGTCAGGATAGTTTTCCTAATGTCTAACCTAAATTTCCCTTACTTCATTTGAAGCCCATTATTTCTTATCTTGTCCTCACTGGTTAAGGAGAACAATTTATCACCCTACTCTTTATAAACCTTTTGAGGAAGAGTATCTTTGGATACAGACTGGCTAGCCTGGTGAGGTGGGCTTTAAACTAGGTTTAAGGGGGGCAGGAAACAAAAGCCCCTAGGTAAGACCAAAACATGAACACCCAGGTGAATGGCTGGAATCTTGGGGGTACATGGGATATTGCAACATGGACAAAGGAGAGACAAGAGGGAATACAGAGGGGAAATCTGATAAACATCTTAGATGTCTGTGTACTAATGCAGGAAGTATGGGGAATAAACAAGAAGAACAAGAAATACTAGTGAATAAATCACAGATATGACATATGGCATCACAGAAACTTAGTGGGATAATTCACGACTGGAATATTGGTAGAGAAGGGTACAGCTTGTACCGGAAGGACAGGCAGGGAAAAAAGGAGGTGTTGCCATGGATATCAAAGATGTATACCATTGCACTCAGGTTGAGATAGAAGTGGGAGACAGACCTGTTGAAAGTCTCTGGTAAGGATAATAGCGGTAAAAAAAACAAAGGTGATATCGTGGTAAGGATCTAATATAGACCACCGGCTCACAAAAGAGAGGTGGCTGAGACTTCTTTTTTTTAAACACAATTAACACAATCATCCAAAACGCAGGACTTGGTAGAGCTACTGTAATACTGATTACTCTGAAAAATCAGGCCCAAGGCATCTCAAACTGGGCACCCAAAATTAGTGGATACTTTTGAGCTTAATCTCTCTGTGTCAGTTCCCCATATGTAAAATTAGAATACCACTGCCACTTCATCTTAGAGGTGTTGTGGAAATTAATTAATTAATATTTGTGAAGCACTCCGATACTGCAATGATGAGCACTACAGAAAAGCCCACTTCTGTCTTCAGAGTAGGGTGTGAATAATAATGCAGTAAGTAAGGCCTAGAGCCACACACTGAATAAAATAAGCTGAAAACAAAATATTTTAAAAGCGCCTCATGAAATGAGCACCTTCCATCCCATGCACTGAATAATGCAGCTGTCCTGTGTAAAGAACAGTATGTGATCATATAATTAAAGATTGTATCATATTGCATACAAATAAGGGGCCAAATTAAGGTTGCACAGGTAACACATTATATTAACCAATTTTATGATATTGTTGAGAGGATGCATAAAAACCATGAACTGAAAAAACTGGCTAGAAGCAGGTATAGTCCAAGCAGTCACTGTGTAAACTTCCACACAGAGAATACACACACACACAAATCACTCCTGCTATTCCAGTCTGAGACTTCTCTGAAAGCAGAAAAATACTAATTATGTTAAATTGTGAGGGGATTTTGTGATATACAAGTGTCTATAAGGAACCAGACAGTGACCATGAAACTCATTGTCACTTGTTATCTCTGGCCAAATCTGAAACCAAATCTTCACAAATGAGCACATTAACCTACTGAGCCATCTGCCCCATTTTGATGATTTAATACAAACATTTTATTTCTGAGTATCCAATTACATAATTAAACTTGCCATCATTTTTAGTGCCAACTCCAAACCTATTGTAGAAAGCTTTTAAAACTAAATAATTGTTTAACCCTGCTTTAGAATTGAAGATAAACTGTACTAATTCATTTTTACAACAATTTATTATACTAAGCTACAAAGTATTGCCAGGAGGCAAAAAGAAGAGTTACTTACCCTACTGCAACTGTGGTTCTTCGATATATGCTGTTCACAAGGATTCCGCTTCGGGTTTGCATGCACCCCAGGCGCTGGAGATCAGAATCTTTTGGCCAGCAGTGTCCACCATGGCGGATTCTGTGCCCTCACACCCCCCACAACTGAGGGCATAAAGAGCAAAATAGGGACCAACTGCCCCTCAGTTCCTTCACCAATAAGAAATCTAGGTGTTAATTAGATTCTGTAGAAGCAAGAAAGGAGGGTTGATTGAGGATTATATACGGAGACCACATCTCAAAGAACTACAGTTACTGTAGGGTAAGTAACTGTTCTCTCGTCTTCAAGTGCTTGTCCACATGTATTTTACTTCTAGTGACTCTCAAGCAGTCCTGGAGGTGGATGCTCAGGCAAGGATGCCAGAACCTTTGTAGAAGTGTGGGGGAGGGGGAGGGCAAAGTGCCCCCTCCCTCTTCAAGGCTAGCTGCTCCAGCAGTGAGTCAGCTGCCCTCTCCTGGTGCCACAGCAGCCTCTGGTGGGTGAAAGGTGTAATTGCAGATCTCCCCAGCAGAATCTATTATTTGGAGGGAGGACAGGGTGGAACCTGCAGGGGATATGAATTCTGCACTTACATTTCTTTTGTTAAAAAGTGAGGGCGTCCCGGATTCCAGCACCAGGGCTCAGAGTTTACTTTAAGACAGCTCTGCCAAAGTGGGCATCTGACTTAGATGCCTCGACAAGGGAATAATGCCTTTCAAATGTATATAATGAATCCCAAGTAGCGGCCCTACAAATTCCAGAGATCAGTACATTTGAATAAGCCACAGAGGCTCAAATAGGGGTTCCATGAGCCACAGAAGGATGATGTTGAGATCCCAAGAAGAAGCTGGGTCTCTGACATTGAGTCATGAGTGCAAAAGTCCTTGAAAAATTTTGTCACTGTGGAGTATGAGAAGACTGATTGTGAAAATCAGAGCATGATATGCAGTGATTGCAGCTAAATGGACTTTCAGGAAACTAAATGCTAGGCCTTTTTCCTTCAGAGATAATATATAGTCTAGAACCTTTGGTACTGGACCCTTGACTGGGTCTACATTGTCCTGGGTGGCCCACACGGAAAATTATTTCAGTTTTGCAGCACACGTTTTTACGGTGGAGGCCTTCCTAAACACTGTTGTTATTGATCATCCAGACTGCATTCAGGCCATCAGAGGTAGCGAGTGGGGTTCTAGAGGCAGTATCTGGCCTTGGTTCTGAAACACTATGACCATACAGACAGGGAGATAGATGGGAGGTTCACGGGACAATTGGAGAAGGTCCAAGAGACAGAACGGTCTCAGCTAATATGGGGTTATCAAGATCACTGTGTCTGTGTCCCATCTGATCTTTATTATCCTGGGGATCAGCAGAACCAGAGGGAATGCACAGAGGAAGCTTTTAGACCACAGGAGGAGGAATGCATCATTCAGGATTTCATGTTCATGCCTCCTCTGGAACAGAACATCTTGAATTTGGCAGTCTCTGCTAATGCAAATTGTCTATAGCCAGGATCCCCCACATCTGGAAGATAGGGTGCAACATGGTGTCTCATAATGACCATGTAAGGTTAGATACCAGGTTCTTGCTTAGTAAGTCTGACATACTCTTTTTTATTCCTGGGAGGTGAAGGGCCAGCAGGGTTACCGAATACAGTTGGCACCATTCGCAGAGTTTGATGGCTGCCTGACATAACTGGGATGAGCATAAGCCACCCTGTTTGTTCATGTAATGCATTTCTGACATGTTGTCTGTCATGATCTGCAGTACTGAATTCCACCATGGTGTACAAGGGGATCTGTATTGGAGGGGAAGGGTGGGCACATGGGTACAGGGGGTCTTTTGATGTATTTCAGTCCAGTTTGAGGTTTTGGGGTGCAAGTTAAGCATGGAAAGAAATTTTAAAGACTTTCAGAGGGGCTTTTTTTTGAGAAAAAAAGCTTGCTAGGGTTCTAGCCACTGGTAGTACTCGGCTAGATTATGACTTGCTGCCATTGGCAGTAAGAAGACACAAAAGGAGGGTCACTCCACCCTTTATGCCCTTATATAGGAGCACAAGGAGACACAGAGTGCAAGCAACGTTCCACAGACACTGCTAACTTTAAAAAAACAAACAAAAGAAAACCTGGCCTCATATGCATTGAATGCATGCACACCTAGAGTGGAATCCACATTGACAGAAATTATGTCTGGAAACAGAGGTAATGTTACCAGTGGTTGAACTGACAATTTCATCCAGGGCTTTGGAGTGGAGCCCGGAGCTGGAGCGCGGAGCAGCTCCAAAACAGTGGAGCTGCAGGTTTTTGCCTGGAGCTGGAGCGGAGCCAGAGCACAGCTCCAAAACCCTGATTTCATCAGATCAGAGGAATAGAATTGCCTAGGCCAAACTGGTGCTACCATGATCACCACTTCCACATCTTGTCTGAGCTTCTTTAACACCCACGGTATAAGAAGTATTGGCAGGTAGGTACATGTCCCCAGAGTCCACAAGATGAGGCAAGTTTCTCATTGAGAACTGGGACTTACGCCCCTCAGGAGCAGAAACTGTGACATCTTGTGTTTGTCTCTCTGGCAAATAGATTTATGATTTTGTGATCACACTTGGGAAAGTAGGTCTGAATGATGGAATCTTTATCGATCATTCCTGATCGCATAAGAACTGTCTGCTCTGGTGATCTGCTAGGCAATCCATGCAGGTGCAGAACTGCTAGGGTGATCTGAATACAGATACACCAGTTCCAAAGGCAAACGGTTTCCCCACTCTGCCCTTTTTTGCCCTAGGTTGAGGAGCACGACGGCACAAATGGCACAGGAGTGGTTCCAATGAGTACTGCTGGCCAAAGATTCCATTCAAGCAAATGGAATGTATGTGCATAATAAGTGAAATATTTATGAACACATATTCAAAGTACGGTACTTTCAGTGACAAACTGTCACAATATCCTTAAGGTATACAGAAACTGGGGCAAAAGTACTAAGGGGGTAAGGGGGGAAAGAATAGTCAAAGCATTGCTTCACCTTTTTGACAGTCTTTCCACACAATTTTTCTGGTTTTCTCATAATGTGTATTCAGCCAGGTAAGGAGGAGTCTTTCAGATGGAGAATATATATTACTGGATAAAGGCTCAGCATTTATTCTCGGCATGCTTTGCACGCTTTCTGAGCTCAACAGATTACTGGTAGTAAGTGACAATACACGTGCAAGGACCAACACCTGAAATCAGAAAAAATATTTCATCTTGTTATTAAAAAGTATAATTACAATTCCGAGTAGAAAGAACAAAACACAAAAATACAATTATTTTTCAAACACAGAAAAACTTTCAGATTTGAAGCTATTTGGTAGATTCTAAACTATCATAAAGGCACGTTGCATTAATGGGGCAGGGCTTCCAGTCTCCACCTTTTCAAAAAAATATTTCTTTATTTTTTTTCCTTTCAAGATTATTATTTACAAACAGTGAACAGCATGAAATTTAACCATCTCTTCAAACACCAACAAAAAAATCATGTTGTATAAAAGCCTGCATATGAATTCAACCCTATGTGCTCCTAAAATTATGCAAATATAAGATTAAATCTTCCCTTCCATCCTCAAATGCACAGCAAATACATGACATATTCACATGCATTTTCTTTGTACATTTGCAATTTACATTCAGCAGTGAAAAAACTATTTTTCCTAAAATCTACAGTATTTTCCTTATGACACTTAGAAATGGATTCAGAATCTTGTCAACATTATCCAATTTATCCTCTATCCAAAAAACATTATTTTATGAGATCAGTGTTTATATAAATAAACCTTCTCTACTCTTTCTGTTCTGTACAGTTATCCTATGTTATTAACATAGCAGAGATTGGTTTGGATTATGATTTAGGGACTCCTTTAATTCCTGAATCAAATAAAATGCAAATGGGAGGTTCTAAACGTATTTTGTTTCCAATTATTTTTTAATTATTTTTGATGACTTCATCAAAAATAATTTGACCTTTTTGCATTCCCAGAATGAGTCTGTAGACTCTAACGGAATCCAACAGCAGCTAAATTACCAATAAATATTGGAATTATTTTTTAATCCAAGTTTATAAATGCAAAGCCAATTTAATCTAGTGTTTGCAACATCTCCTTCATAGATCATTTCATTTTTTTGGAGCCAAATTCACCTCCCAGTTTTTCTTTATAATTCTCCTATTGATATTATTAAATATTTATATTATGGTAGTACCCGAAAGTCCTTGTTAGGGCCCATATGCACACAGAGATTGACGAGTTTGTAATCTAAAGCAAGCATCCTATAGACAACAGAGGAAGAGGCAATCAATTTTTTTCATAAACACACACTATTTTTTGTTTTGTGTTAATTATCTGCTTTTCCCAACTGTCTCTCAGCCTTGCAATCAGACACTGGTTACAGAGCATCTGGGGAGAGAGGGTGCTTTCCAAGCATAAGTGGCAACTTTGAGAGGAGCACAGAAGTTGGTTGCTGAGGTTGGTACCATTGACAGAGTGAACAGGATGAGGGAGAATGTAGAAAGAGACCAGAATAAATAAGTAGCAAGTGTCAGAGCCGGGAAGAACACTGAAGGTTAAGAGAAGAAGTTTGAATCTGATATGATGGAAGAGGAGTAGCAATGGGTTAAAATAGAGGACTCATGTGTTCAGATCCATGGGCAAAGAAGATGCTCTTGGGTGAGTTATGTATGAATGAGACTGGGACAATACAGATGCCCTGAAGTCCAATAAGGAGGAAGTTACAGCGTTGAAGAAGGGAGATGAGGACCTGGAAGGGACAGCTTTAGCTGTCTAGATGGAAAGAAAAAGCTCAGATTTTAGAAATGTCATAGATGAAGAAGTGGCAAGGTTTGGACAGAGATAAAATGTTGACAGAGAGACTATATATGTGGGGAAAGAAAGAGGGATGACTCCCAGGTTATGAGCCTGACTGAAAAGACAAACAATAGTACAATCAATACCGAAAGCAAATGTAGGGGAGGGAAAATGGTGCAAAGGAAAAGATCAGGAATTCAGTTTTGGCCCTGTTAAGTTTGAGGTAATTGTAAAAGGCATCCAGAGGGAAATGCTAGCAAAACAGGTAGAGATGTGAGACTGCAGAGTTTGCAGAGATTGCATTGCAGGGTTTGCACATTCCCACAAAATACACAAGAGACCAGGACTTCAACCCCCTAAATTCTGAACCACCTCCACATTCCCATCAGCCTTCAGACTGCACATGGAGGAGCTATGCTGCAACAGATTCCTTCAACTATGTCTTCCTCTGATATCCCTGTTCAGGGCATGTTTGATAGTGAGGAAAGGTCAGTAGCATACATTTCTTCACAGAAAAGGTTTAATTCGCCCTCATGGTCCATCAACCCAAGCCAGAGGAAATCAGGTTACATGCCCTTGGTGGTAGCAAATTCATCTTTATATTCTACTATGGAAAGCAAATCCACTCTCAAACAATGATTGGGTTATATAAAAATAGAAGTAGGAAATTATAAGGACTAAAAGTAGTTCCTGGGATTGTGTAATATTGCTTGCAGCGTAAGTACTAATGAGCAATCAAAGGAATTATTCTGACCTTCAAGCAATCATTTCCATAAATTGCTATTTCACTTCAGCACTCAAGATCTGTTTTATTAATCCTCTTGTATGTCAAAAAGATCCAGGTTGTTTGAGGTGGTGTCTTATGCATCTATGTGAAATACATGTTGTACAGTAACTGAAAAAGCAGAATGGGTGGTGCCTCATTGTGGGAATTTAACTGGCTTTTTTCCTATATATTAGTTAGGTCTTACCCAGTCAGTCTGGCTTTCAAACTATAATGTAATTGAAGGTGCTTGAGATGAGAAATATATCTCTAGAATCTAAAGACTTTCTTTGAATGCAAAGATCTTCTTTTGCTATGGAATAATCAAAAATATTTATGGGCCTGTGATGGGGCCAATTAACTCCCCAGGCTGCACCTGGAGGAGGAGCCAGGGAACATGGATTAATTAGACAAAGCTCAGCTGGATGGGAACAGGAAAGGACTGTATAAAGCTCAGAAGCTGAGAGCAGCAGGGGCTGCAGAGTAGTTGTCTGTAGTTATACACCCTGGGAGAAGGGAGGTGTGTTTGGAGCTACAGAGGTAGGTAGCCTACAGCTACTCTCTGAGACGAGGAAACTTGGGCTGGCAAACCAGAGAAGGGGGAGAGCCAGAGAGGTAGGAAAGGCTTAGGCGAAGAGCAGCAAGGCATGGGATAGTGCAGACCTTGCCTGCTGAAGAGAGGGCCGCTGAGCTAGAACCCCGAGTAGAGGGTGGGCCTGGGTTCCCCTACCAGCCACTGGAGAAGTGACACAGACCATGCAGTAGAGAGCAGAGTGCCTGGGACAGTTTTCCCCAATAGACTTTGATATCCGAGAAGGGGGAAACATGCATAGTTTTATATAAATAGGGGGCCAAGTCATGAAGAGGAAGCTGTAACTCATGGTGCAAGAGGGGCTGCAGGGTGAGAGAAGACGACAGAAGAGGGCACAAGCACCTGGAAGGAGTAAATCCCCAGAGCAGCCAGGAGGTGGTGCCTATCAGCAAGTAGACCCTGTGACAGGCCCTTTCCCTGCACTTAGTTATAAGGTACTTACATGGCACCCACATCACAGTATCTCAGAGCCCCACAATCTTTAAAGTATTATTTCAAAACACCCCTGTATGGTAGAAAAGCACTGGTGTTCCCCTTTTACAGTTGGGGAACAGAGAGACAAAGATGTCTACATGGGATGGAAAGCCAGGGTCTGAATCTACAGTGCACTAGCTTGCCACGCGGTAACAACATCCTGTGTGGACATGCTACAGTGCATTAAAAGTTCCGTAGGGATCTTTTACATTGGCAGACAGTCAGGATCTTCACAGTCTGTAGGAGGGGTCTTGTCATATAACTTATAAAAAGATCTGTGGTTTAAATTTTATATCCCTGGTCTCATGCCAGGTTCCTGAAGTATAGAGGCTGCAGCATACGCACAAGAAAGACACTCTTGGCTGCCTAACCGTGATAGAAAGCATGACAAGCATAGGGACAGCCATGATGGGCTGGACCTAAGTGAAACAAACATCACAGAAGCAACCAAAGGCCACAGAAGGTCTTGAAAGAGAAAACAGGGTATATAACTGTTTTAGCTGCCAATTTTGATGAGAGGAACCCATAATGGGAATAAGAATGGGGATGATGCTGGGCGGAGCATACTTGCTCAGATGAGGAAAAATTTAGTCAGCAATGAACCTGGAGCTGAGAGAAGAGTTGGCAATAATCATGACACATAAGAGCGTTAAATAAATGTGAAGAGATATCCATGTCAAAGCACATGTTAATTTTATCACTGATTATCCTAAGGATGTGAGTACAGCTCAGATAAATTTGTTAGTCTCTAAGGTGCCACAAGGACTCCTCATTGTTGTTTTTTTGAGTACTTGATGTTTCAGAGTAGTGTTTACATGGCATCACACACTCAGAACCCTTCAAGACTGAAAACTGAAGTGCTTCTGGATATGCAGTGTGTTTTCTTCTTTCTTTAGGCTCCTTGATAGAGAGTAAATGGGCTGACAGGAACACAATCCATTCATTTGTAGATGTAGCATTGAGGGAGGAATGCTTGACCCCAAAGCGCTCTCCAGGAAAAGCAGCTTCATTTGATCAGAATGGAAATAACTCTGCCTTTCAGGGGCTGTTTATGCCCCAGATATAGTAGGCACAAGTGTTTGCTGGTTTTTGACAGACATTTCAGATAAACATTTCTTCAAAAACCTGAATCATAATCCAAGATGAAGAATTTTCTAGAGTAGTAAGTCAACCCACCCCAACCACTCTACCTTTTTTTAAAATCAACAAAGCATTTTACAATTACTAATGTATAGGGCTCTACCAAATTCACAGTCCATTTTGGACAATTTCACGTCCAGGGTTTTTAAGATTAGTAAATTTCACGTTTTCAGATGTTTACATCTGAAATTTCATAGTGTTGTAACGGTGGGGATCCCAACCCAAAAGGCCATCAGGGTTGGAAGGTCACAAGACTATTGTAGGGAGATTGGGGAATTGCCACACTTACTTCTGCCCTGCTGCTGGCAGGGGTGCTGCCTTCAGAGCTGGGCAGCTAGAGAGGAAGGCTGCTGGCCCAGGGCCTAGCTCTAAAGCCAGCACCACCATCAGACACAGTACAAAAGTGAGGGTTGCAGGCTTGGGGTGCGGTTACATTATCTCCGGTTTTCCTGTGAGTCTCCCACCTGAATTGCGGGCTCACAGCCACAGCCTCCCCACGGGGTGGAGGGGGAGGGAGGAGGGTTAACAGCTCCAGCTACCAAGCTTCCTGAAGCCTGGGGAAATCCTGGAGGTGGGTCTGACCCATGCCAGAAGCAGCCCCTGCAGGGGAAGAGGAAGTCTTGTCCTTCCTCATCCCCAGACAGGACCAGCAGCTGGATCCCTACACAGGGTAGGAACTCCTGGCTGCATGCCAGATTTCACAGGGGAGATCACATTTCACGATCCATGACGCATTTTTCACAGCTGTGAATTTGGTAGGGCCCTACTAATGTGCAAAAAAATTAACTATATAATCTGTTGACGCATACACTACTTTTAATTAAAGCCCACATTATAAACAGACTCCTATTTTGCAAGCAGAGAGGGTAACATTTACATGTTTAAGTTCCCCCACTGTACTGAAGTCTGTTATCACCCCCATTTAATTCCATTAACAATTAGCTGTACTCCAAAACTTGAAGCAACTAAGGGTCCTTTAAACCACTGACCCTAAGGGTATGTCAATACAGCGCAAAAAAAAAAGTGTGTTTTTAGCTAAGTAGATTAATTCTTTTGCCATTTGTTAAAACATTTGGGGTATCTGAAGTAAAGAATTATTCTATTCAATCTCACCTTGTTTGAAATCTTCCTGTAATATTTGCAAAGATCATTTAAAAGCTTAGTACTATAAGATATTACATGTCTGCAATGTACCTTGTATACCTGGAGTAGCACATCAGTCCATACACGTTTGCTCATGGTCTCGAATACATTGTCATCCAAAACAAATAGACTCTTATTGTTAAAAATGTCAGAGTTCTTCATGTTAGCTTTTTGCAGCTCAGTCATCTGAACCTTAAGATAAAGGACAATGAGATTTATATTTTATCTGAAACTATGACATCTATAGGGTACGATAATCATAAGCAACAGCCACTACTGGCTTTTAAAAGTTTGTCAGGTAAACAACTGCTTTTTCTAATATAATTACATACTTAGTGGATAAAGAAAAAGCAGCCCATATAGTATATTAGAAATTTGCCAAAGTATATAATGCTGTTTGTCACAGAATCTTAGTCACAAAATTAATTTTAGCTGCCTGGGATGAGAACACTATGGAGTGAAAACTCACTGGAGAACTATAAGCAAAGCGTAATGATAAATGGCAACACACATCTAGTGTGCTTCCACAGTGATAAGTGTTAGGACCATTAAACATCTTTATTAAAGTTCTTAAAGGGGGAGTAAACAGCACAGATCATACTAAATTGATAGGAGTGGCAAATACCAGTGAGTAAAGGGAAGTAATACAAAGGTACCTGAAGGGATTAAAAACATGGATAGAAATGAACGTATGATTTAACCTGAAAAAAATAAAAACTAACAGATTTTGGAAAAATAATCACACATACAGATATAAAATGGGAAGGAGAAACCTGAAAAGCAGCAATGCTGACAGAGACTTAGAAGTATAGTTATTGCCTGTTTAATTTTGAATATAGCAGCAAAAAAAGTGACTACAAGTTTGGACTGAAAATGCCCAGGCATTACACCATAAATTGGGATGGATGGGTGTGTAAATGGGCTCTGCTTGCATGTTTTTTGTGTGGCTCTCCTTGGAATACCAAATTCATTCCTAGGCATCAGAAAGAGAATGAGTGATAACACTGGACCTAGTCTGGAAAAAAATTACAAAACTATTGGGGAATGAGAGAGTGATTTATGGGGAAAGAACAGAAACATGTAATATGTATATTATTTGGCTAAGATACAGAGATGCTAGTCTACTACAACATATTTGAAGCAAGGGTCACATTGGGGAAAAAAAACATGATGGTTCTCTTCCAAACTCTGCCTACAAAATAGGCTCCATCAATATATGGATCGCCAAAACAAGATACTGCTCCCAGTAGATTGTGCAGATGTTCAAAAATATTGTATTGTCACTTGGCTCCCTAGCCTACTTAAGCTTGACACCCCCTCAATGGGATTTAAATATGGCCATGAGCTCTGCTGGGTTCCTTGGATTTATTTCCTTTTGGACTGGGGTCGGGTGGGAGGAAGGAGACAGCTATATCCCATAATCTGGTATTTGAGGTGCTAAAATGAAACATCACTCTCAATAAATTGTGCAGATCTGTGATCTTTTTTCTCCTTTCTACATAATGGATCAAATAGCTAACAATGCTGACATTTAAGTCATCGTAATTGGATATCTGAGTAATCACCTCACTGAGATGAATGGGGTATGTCACACCTCTCAGGGCCATTGTTCCAAGCTCTCAGCAGATTCATCACTGCATCATTAAACTTTGTTCATATTTTTGAAATTTCCTTTGTAACAATAATATCTAGAGACTTATTGTTTTTAAATTAATGCTAAGATTGGGAGAGCAAGACAACGGTTTCAGAGAGGTGCCTGAATTGCATATGGTTATGTAGTGACTGTTTCTAAACCCTGCTTAGAAAGGTGTAAAGATGAAGTCAGGAAGCAAATTAGCTAGGGTGACACATGTAAATTTAACTAGGAGCAATGGAATAAAATTGAGAAAAAGAAAATTTAGACTAAATACTAGAAAACACTTCCTAACACAGATTTTTTTCGGCTGTTGAGGTTCTCAAAGGAAGTGGAAGAAGCATTGCTAGGGACATTTAAATCTTTCTTCTGCTCAGTAAATTTTCCTCACTTTGTTCTACTGCTCTTCCCTACCACACACAACTCAACTTTTGACTGTCAACCTCTACTGAAGTCTCCAGTTTTAAGGGTTTTCATGGCTATGTTCTTTACAAAAATATTAGGATGATGGCATCATGAGGTTGGCACAATTTTCCAGATCAATCAGGTCTTCCAACCCATGGATTGGCACGGGTTATATATGAAACTAAGGTGGCAAATTAAAACTTAATAAAAGGAAATACTTTTTCACACAATTGCAACAATTAGCCTGTGGAACTCATTGGAACACAGAGGTGAAGAGCTTAGGAGGATCCAAAAGGAGGTTAGATTAATTAACAAGAATATCCAGAATTATAACTGTAAATTTTGAAAAACATAAGTTTTGGAAGAGATATAAACCATTGTGTTTCATGTCTTAAGTTCACCTTTAATTATTGGGAACTAGAAGGAAACTTTTCCTAAGGGAAGATCATCATCCTATAACTGTCTTTGCATGGTTTCTTGCAAATTCCTCTCAAACACTGGGAACTGGTCACTATGAGTAACAGGATATTAGACTAGAAGGACCACTGGTCTGATCCAATATGAGAATTACTGTGTTCCTATTTTTTACGAAGGAGATGTTTAAAAAAATCTACTGTTAAATAGTTTTTAGAAAAACACATAGCTCCACTTCCTGTGTGTGTGGGGGGGACTGATTGCACCAAATACCAAACTACAGCTCTGATCCTACTAAGGCTTATGCACATGCTTAATTTTACACACTGCAAATAAACTCACTCATTTCAGTGGGACTGCTCACAGTGCAAAAAGTTAAGCACGTACATAAGTCTTTGCAGGATAAAGGAACACGTATGTAGGCTATTTTAGAACAATTACCTTCAATGCGATTTGCAATCCAATCCATTTCTTATACTCATCAGGTTCAAGCAGAAATTCAGGCATAACGTGTGGAAGGCATGCTCCTTGGCTTCTTAAATAATACAAAAATAAGTAGACAGGAAACATTTTTAAATACAGCCCCTAATTTCATATCCACCGTTTTGTACAGGCTATCTAACTGTAGGTGAAAACCAATAGCTACAATCAACTTAGGGCACAAACAACAGAATGCAGACAACTGACCAAGTATGCGACTGAACACACAAATCAGAGATTCAGATTTTGAACTATCATTTGCTACTACAATTGAGTGAGAGTACTAAATCAGAGGTGGGGTTGAGACCCAAAAAGCATTGCTAGATTTGAAAAAGCCTGTTTCTGGAAAAACAGCAAACAAGCCTTAGAAGTCTTTCTGTCAATAGGCTTTGCATAACAGTTTTTTAGTTCCTATGAAAGGAGGTTACATTTACAGATGTTCTTCAAAATGTGTAGTCCATATACATATTCCACAGTTGGCGAGTGCACACCCAGTGTGCACACGTCAGACAACTTTCTGGTCAGCAATATCCACTAGGGCAGTGTATGTGCATTCCGGTGAGAATATAAACAGTGGAGCATCCTTGTCACACCTTCACCACTATGGGAGCCTGTGATGTCAAGACTCAAAAAGTAGTGGGGATGAAGGGTGGGTTGTGGAATATGTATAAGGCCTACACATCTCAAAGACCATCAGTTACTGTAAAGGTAAGTAACCTCTATTTCTTCTCCCAGTACTACTCTGCACACATATTCCAAAAAGTTGCAAAAAGAAAAGGAGTACTTGTGGCACCTTAGAGACTAACCAATTTATTTGAGCATGAGCTTTCATGAGCTACAGCTCACTTCTTCGGATGCATACTGTGGAAACTGCAGCAGACTTTAAGGTGCCACAAGTATTCCTTTTCTTTTTGCGAATACAGACTAACATGGCTGTTACTCTGAAACATTCCAAAGTTGGTGACTCCCGAGCCCTAACTGGAGGTGGATATGAGGAGTGTCTGAGTACAGACTGCAGCATAGACCTTCCAAATCTAGCATCATCCCTGGTTGCTTACACCAATGCATAGTGCTTCATAAACATCTGTATGAACGACCAAATTCCTGCGCTGCAAATGTCCTGGATAAGCAGTTTTGCTAGCAAGGCTACTGGTGTAAATTGAGCCCTGGTGGAGTGGGTCATCAGCCTGCATGACACCTGCCTCCCCTAGCCAATAGCAAGTCTTGACCTATTGGACAATCCAGTTCTATAGCATTTGTGTAGACACAGCCTACCCTACGATTGTCTCTGTGTAAGATAGGAACAGCCCGGTAGACTTCCTTAAGGATTTCATCCTGTCAAAGCAGAACAATCTAGCTCTGCACATCTCCAACATGTTCAACTTTTGCTTCACTCTCCCAGCATGAGACATTAAGAAGAATACAGGTATGTAGATGACCTCAATGACATGGAATTCGGACACCATCTTAGAAAGAAATCTGGCAGGTGTCCTCATGGATACACTGTCCTTATAGATGACTGTATAGGGTGGCTCTGCCTTTAATACTTACAGCTCCCCAATTCTCCTGGTCAATGTGAATGACAAGAGACAGGACAGGGAGCATATAGCCACATGCTCAAAGGGAGTCTCCATCAGTTTTGAGAGGACCAAGTTAAGGTCTCATGATAGGGCTGGATCCCTGACTGGCAGACAGAGTCTCAAGAGGACTTGCAGGAACCTCTTTGCCATAGGTGTGAGAAAATTGAAGATGGTCTAGTTGGTGGATGGACAGCTGAAAAAGCCACCATATGAACCCATAATGAGCCCAACGAAAGAGCGGAGTGCTTCAGTTGCAACAAGTAATCAAAAATCTCTTGGTCCCCAGAATTCATGGGGGACAGGTGGTGTTGTCATGCTCAATTTGCAAACCTTGTCCATTCAGAGAGAGAGTTATATCTACTGGAATCTTCCCTACTACTAAAGGGCACCTTCTGGAGGTCTCACAAACAGAATCTCTCCACCAGTGTTAACAAGGGAGCATCCACACCATCCGGTGGACTGAACTCATGCTCAGATGCAAGGTCAAGCCCCTGGTTCCAAGCCAGGCGTTCAGTAACAAGGGATAAAGTGATCAGCTGCACTATAGAGAGGGCATGCAGGTTCCTGAACCACATCTGTCTTGACCAGAGTGGGGCTACGAAGATTACTCTGGCCTTCTCCCACCAAACTTCCAAAATACCTCAGGGAAGAGCAGGACGGGAGGGAATACATACAATAGTTCCTCTGTCCGTGGGAGGAGAAAGGCAGCAGAAAGAGATGCTAGACTGCACCACCTTCCCTGAGCAGAAGTGGTGACCTTTGTTGTTCTCCACTGTCATGAAAAGGTCCATGTGCTGGGCTCTCCCGTTGTTGGAAGATATCACTGAAGGCCCTCTGGTACATCAACCACTCGTGATTGTTACAGAAGTACCTGCTGAAGCCAGCTGCTGTCATGTCATCCATCCTGAGGAGATGGACCATTGACAGTGCAATTCCATGACCTATGGCGAAGTCCCATATTAGGATGGTCTCCTGACATAGTGCCAGCACCTGTCCCTCACCACCTCGCCTATATAGACAGAAGACTGCCACCATATTACCCATGATCAAGATTGTCTGGTAGGAAGGCCACACATATCTTGTATACAGCTCTGAACTCTAGAACACTAACATGCAAGATACTCTCTGTAAGAGACTATATGCCTTGTGCTATGAGATTGCCCATGTGAGTCCCCCACCTGAATGTGGTCCTTCAGGGCAAACTGGGACTGTACAGAACCCATTTGTGTATGTTGCCTGGGTCCTTCTACCAGTCCAGCAACTGGAGGACTGCTGGAGGGAGACATACCACCTTGCACAGGTAGTGTCTTCTTGGACGGTATAACCAAGCCTGAAGCCACTGGAACTGGAGCCTCATATGTGGAGTGATGAACGTATAATCTGACACAAGACCCAGTAGCATGAGGCAGGATCCTACTTGTGTTTCAGGGTAGGACTGCAGGTGGGAGCAGAGATTGTGCAACTAGAACTTGTCAAGTGGTAGGTAGGCTTTCGTTGCCTCTACTTTGAACATGACCCTGGCAACTCTATCTTCTACATGGGGGCTAACATGGATTTCTTCTCATTTGCTAGCAGGCCCAGGCATGCAAACAGCTTGGGAAAGATCCTAATGTTGGTTTGGACCTGAGGTTCCAAACAACTCATAACCAGTCAAGTTCAGGAACACCTGGATGCCCATCCTCCTGATTAAAGCAGACCACTGCGTGGAACCCAAAGGGAAAACCCAGTATAGGTAGTGATTGTTGCCCAACACGAACCTTAGGGAGTGCTTGTACACCAGGTGTATCCCAATGTGAAAGTATGCATCTTGGAAGTCGAGGGAAGCACACCAATCTTTCTGATCTAGGGAGGGAATAACTGAAGTCCAATATCAGCTGATGCCCCTGTCTTCTTGGGGATGAGAAAGTACTTTGAAAAGAATCCCCTTCCACTCTGCGGATGGAGAACCTCCTCTATCGCACCCAGAAAAGGATTAATTGAATCCCCTGTCGAAATAGCTCTCATGGGAGGGGTCCCTGAAGATGGACTGAAAAGGAAGGTGTATGGGAGGGAGGGGAAGGAAGAGGGACTCTGGACTACCTCCAATACTTAGCAGTCTGAGATAATGCTGGATTAGCGTGTTAGAGAAGAGACAGATAATTGCCAAAGGGAGGGGAAGGCAAAGATTGTGGAACACATTGTTCTTGGGCTCCAAGTAAAATTTGCTGCCTGCCCAATTCCTAAACAGTATGGTACAACTGAGAATTTCTACAGCCCCAGCACTCAGGCAGCTTATGTTGGTAGGGCACCTGTAGCTAATAAGGTTAGGACCTAAAGTGCCTCCTCCTAGATGCTGGATATAGACACCCAGAGATCTGAGGGTAGACCTAGCTACATTGAGGGATCTCATTGCCTCATCCTTCTTGTCATGGAACAGTGAGCAGACCATGAACAGCAGATCCTCTATAGTTGTGTAATTCCTTAGATACACATGCCAAGGCCAGCTACAAGAAACAGCACATCCTGATCTCTGCCGCCATTACCTTGTGTTTGCTGCATCCAAGGCCACCTGCAACACAGTTCTGGCCACCAAACATCCCTCAGCCAGGACAGTCTGGAAATCAACCCTCTATTCTTACAGCAACTTGTCAATAAGCCATTGTAAGGCTCACCAGTTGATGTGGCCATATTTTGCCAGGACAGCCTGGTAGTTCAAGATCCTCTTTTAGAGGCTCAAGATGGAGTAAGATTTCTGACCCGTCAGGGAGAGGATCTTCACTTCCTTATCCTTGGACATTGAATTCTGGTGTCTTTGGACGGTTCTTTCATTGGCCACTATTACTATGAGGGACCTTGGTATCAGGTATTAATAGAACTTTTCATATCCAGTAACCAGGACCTAATACCATCCCTCCGCTCACTTTGATGCTGGCATTTGCCATAAGGCTTTTGCAGGCTCGAACAGTCCTTTATTGATTGTGTTGATAATTAAGAATTAATTACCAATAATTTCTTAATAATCAATAGCCAATAATCAACAAGAATTTTAATTGCTATTATATATTTAATGAGTTATGGCCTCTTGATTTGCTCTTTTGTTTAATACCACCAGACCCCCAACAACTCAGGGTTGATTGCATATATTAAATCAAACAAACAGCACATACACAGAGGCCTAAAAATACCAACAGCTGTGAAAGACCTTCCCTGTAGTTTCTGACAGCCTGTGTGCATTCTGCTAATGGTCTCACTTCCCCTATGATTTAGGGGCAACTATACCCTTGGTGCCCTTATGGTGTCTCATTCTGGCCCTTATCTATTTCCTCTCCCTGGTATATATTTCTCCTCATCTTAAGTTATTTCCAAGGCTCCTTGTTCCATTGCAACTTTCCAACTCTCTAAATACCTGGTTAGTCAGTAATTTATGCCCTTTTGGGAATAATTTCATCAGTTATACATTTTGCAGTTAGTGCACTGTAAAAATATATCTTACAAACAGCCTTCCAAATAGTTTAATGGCACCGTAAAATTGCATTCTTCATTAGATCTATTTAAGCTTAAATGCTCCCAGGCCAAACTTGAAATCTTTCTTGGCTTATCTTAAGTGTCAATAATTTGGAATGCTATACATTCCAGGACTGACAAATGTAAGAGGAGGAGTTTGTGTGACACATCCTGGGCCTACTCAGTGTGTATTTTCAAGACTGCCATCTCCTGTCTCATGAGATCTTGGAGTATCTTGTAGTCCTTGGAAGTAGTGGCCGACTGACCTGTTGCCAGGGCACCATCAAGGGATGGTGAGGTTGTGGTGGCTGGTACCCTCCTGCCTTTCACCATGAATCTGCTGCACTGGCCCTGGTTCTGGGGGCACAGCAAGGACAGATCCAATCTCAGGTGCAACAGTGACAGTCTGTGCCTTAAGCGTGCTGAGGAGGCCACCTCAGGTTAATACTGAAGTCCCCAAGAGGCCCACATGCCATAGTCTTAAGGTGCAGGGGCCCAAACTCTCTGAAACCACTGATACATGTGCTGGGCCAGGTTGATACCCCACTCTACCCTCAGCCACATGTATACACCTCATCCCCCTCGTCAAGATCAAAACTGCCAAGTCACGGGACCAAGGTAGGGGTGGCTGTTGGCTTTCCCAGGAGTTGGAAGACGAAAAAAAAAGTTATCTGGGAACGGTGGTGCCCACCCCTTGGGTGAAAGGGGAACCTGACAGGGTGGCAGCAACATTGATGTCACCAGGTCCAGGAATCTGGACAGCTCAGGGCAAATGCAGCTCCAATAGCTAGGGGGCATCCACCATAGAGATACAGACCATGATCTGGGGTGACAGAGCCTGTGTGAGTAGGTGTGACAGTAAACGTGCAAGTATTGGCGCTGAAGATCCCAGGATGGTGAGTACCAGAGTCAGTCTTCTACCAGGTCCTGTAGCAGCTGGTGATCATTCCAACTGCCTTGGTACCAAAGAGGTGAACACAGACATGACAACTTCAGGTAAGGCCTCTATCACAGCTGGGTCCACTCAGTTGGTACCAGCTCCAGTGCTCAAGGAACATTTCCTAAGTTTTGAAGCACCCTTAATGTCCAGCAGCCTGGTAGTCTTATTCAGCCTCAGAGTGAGGACAGGAGAGGGCAGTCACCACCTCTTCTTCTTGGAAGACTTCCACTCTGAGTCCAACCTATCCCTATGCTTTCCTTGACAGAGACGCCACGGGCTTGAGCAATTCCTCAGCCAGTTTCAAAGTCAATGCAGGGGCAGATTTTGACAACCGCTGGGCACCTGGAACCCAGGGTCAGACTCTGGCTCCAGTCGACTGCTCCATTAGGAAAGCCCACAGGCAAGTCTCCCTCCTGGGTTCACTTCAAAGAGGACCTGCAGATTTCACAGCACTCTGGGGCTTTCCCCTCATCAAGGCAGAACAGATGGCTCATGTGTCCATTGTTCACAGTCAGATGTGCCATGCTTAGCCATGGCAGCCCGCACCACTAGTGACCACTGGGGAAGAGAGCCACTTCTCCCCACAATGTCCCCTAAAGCTGCCCTACTTTAACTAAACCAACCCTGCTAACTAATTACAAATGCTTAAGTGGAGGTTAATCCAAAGAGAGTTGCTCTGACACATACCACAGGTGGTAAAGAAGGAACTGGGGTATGACAATGCAGCTCCACCCTTTAAACCCTCATTAGTATGCACAAGGATTCAGTGGATGTAATCCTAGTGTATACTGCTGACTACAAAATTCTCTGATGTGTGGATATGCACTTACATGTTCCACAGTTGGCATACAGATTAGCACTCAAAGAACTAAACTTGCTGCAACTTGTTGACTAGTACAAAAATTTCCTATTTAATTTCAATACAAAAGATGCAAATTGAAATGAGAGAAAGAAAGAGTCGTGAACATAAAAAATATGCTTTTAAATCAGATAGTTACAATTTCAACAGATACAGAACCACCATATTAGCAGAAAAATGCACCTTATCCCATTGTTTGACATGAGATTTAAGGGAGGGGAAAAAGGAAAAGAAAGTGGAGGGGGACTGAAAGCATAATCACAGATGTTGAAGTATATAGTGGAGGGGACAAGGACAGCAGTAATTATCATCAAAAAGTTGTAGCTATGTTTAAGTAGTGATCTTTAATTGGGCTTCCTGAAGTAAGAATGCCTTGCAGCATCTCCCAACATTTGGAGGTCTAGATTGTTTCAACTTGATAGTAGTCAGTTTGCAAGTTTACAAAACTCGCTGTTTAGCCTGCATGAAAACATTTTGGTTAAAGAAGAACTTCCAAAACAAACCAGAAATCCCAAAAGGGAGGCAGGTGGCTTGTGCAGAACCGAGCTTCCTATGCACCTCCTCTCCAGCTACTCAAGCTCTAGCCTTGCCACAGGATGATTCTCCTATATAAGGCAAAGGCTGTGAACACATTTTGAGACGCATTATGTGATTTTGCTTGGTAAGCAAAAAACTGTAAAAAGGGTGATAATGTGTTTTTGTGCTTCTGCAACATGAGATATTCCATTCAGCTAGGTGATATTTTCTTGCCAAGACTAAATAGATAATAGTAGTGAGGGAGGCAACCAGCTGCATCTTCTTCTCTCAAACCAATGTTATCTGGGCTCTGGCAATCACCCGTATTGTCTGTTTCCTAGTGAAGACAAGTTTCCAGCAACAAAATGCCAAACAGATGAAACACTTTGTTTTGTAAACCCAAATGGGAGAAATGGGTGGTGGGCCTATCCAAGTGGCAGACTGAGTTCTCTGGGTGGTATGATTACCTAACAATAGGTAGATTAAGAATTAAAGGAAGGTAATGTAATTAATGCAAATCAACATAGGTTTATGGAAAATAGATCCTGTCTAACTTTATTTTTGTTTAAATAAGATTACAACTTTGGTTGATAAAGGGAATAGCAATAATATACTTAGGCTTTTCTAAAGCGCTTGACCTAGTACAACACAACATTTTGATTAAAAAACTAAAACTATATAAAATCAACATGCAACATACTAAATGCATTAGAAACTGGCTAACTAATAAGTCTCAAAACGTAATTTTAAATGGGGAATGGTAATCAAGAGGATGTGTTTCCAGTGGGTTCCCACAGGGATTGGTTCCTAGCCCTACACTAGTTAAAATTTTTATCAATAACCGGGAAGAAAACATAAAATCATCACTGATAAAGTTTGCAGATGACAAAAAACTGAGCAAGTGGTAAATAATGAAGACAACAGGTCACTGATTTAGAATGCTCTAAATTGCTTGGTTAACTGAGCCCAAGTAAACAGAATGTGTTTTAATATGGCTAAATATAAATGTATACATCTAGGAATAAAAACACAGGCCATACTTACAGGATGGAGGATTCTATCCTACAAAGTAGTGACTGAAAAAGAGTTGAGGGTCATGGGGGATAATTAGCTGAACATGAGCTCCGCGTGTGATACTATGGTCAAAAGGACTAGTGGGATCCCTGGATGCATAAACAAGACAATTTCAAATAGGAGGAGGGAGGTTATTTTACCTCTCTCTATTCGGCACTGGCATGACACATGCTGGAATACTGTGTCCAGTTCTAGTGTCCACAATTCAAGAAGGATGTTGATAAACTGAAAAAAGTTCAGAGAAGAGCCAGGAGAATAATTAAAGGATTTTAAAATATGCTGTACAGTGATAGATTAAGCTCATCTAGTCTATTTAGCTTAACAAAGAGAAGGTTAAGGGGTGACTTGAATGCAATCCATAAGAACCTACATAGAGAACAAATATTAAATAATGGGCTCTTCAATCTAGCAGAGAAGAGTATAACACAATCCAATGGCTGGAAGTTGAAGCTAGACAAATTCAGACCGGAAACAAGGTGTAAATGTTTAATGGTGAGAGTAATTAACCATTGCAATAATTTACCAAGGATCATGGAGGATTCTCCAGCACTGGCAATTTTAAAATCAAGATTGGATGGTTTTCTAAAAGATATGCTCTAGGAATTAGTTTGGGAATTCTATGGCCTGTGTTATACCGGGGGTCAGACTAGAGGATCACAATGGTCCCTTTAGGCCTTTGAATCTATCACACTAGTGACTGCAGGGTAACTATTTCTCTGTTTTTCCCTCCCCTCTCTGTGTTAGCTTTCTGGCAGCTTTGCACTTGCATTGTAAAACTGGATTCTTCTAAACAAGCTGAGGCCAAATCCTAACAATACTGACATTATACCAGTTGAGAATGGGAAGAAGTATAAAGAGAAGAACATTGGCTTAGTTCTCCTGAACTTAGTTGAGGAGTCACTTCAGAGTACTACTGTACAGTTCAGAATCTTGGTATAACATTAGAAGACTAAATATCAGCAGGATCAGAGACGGTTTTTACGGCCTGTGATGAAATTTTCCAGCAGGGGAAAAAAAACCCAATTAGAGACATGATCACACCTGTGCTATAACTCATGGATTACCTCCTGGCCAGAGAGGTCTGAGCTACATGATGGTCCATTAGATACCCCGGCCTTACAAGCAGGCTGAGGGAGCAACTGCAGAGAAGGCAAGACTCTCCTGCAGGGGAAAGCCCAGAAGTTTAGGGCTTTCTGTGGCTTGAGAGCAGAGTCACAGGAGTACATCTAACTCCTGTGGTGGACTCCTGGAACAAGAGTCCAGTATTCCAGAAGAGGAACAGGGAAAAGAAGGGACCCATAGGGAACAAGGTGTGTCCTATACCAGATTGGAATTTTTTACAATTCAGTATAACAGTGAGATAAATGTTACTGTAGAAGCAGATTTTTTTCCATGCTACTGATCCCAAGAATATTGACACTTTTACAAGGAAGCCACATCTCACCTCAGAAATTCCAGTTTTACATTATCAGCCTAGTGCTCAAGGATACTTCAGTTTGTCCACAGTGAAGCGTTTCTCATTTTGGTTTCCAAACTGCTTTGCTTAAAAACAAAACCCCACACTTTTCCTTTTAAAAGGAAGAATTGTTTAAAGTCCTTTCCTTCCATCTAAAACAGAAGGCTATCACATTTGGAATTGAACAGCTTTATCAAAACTTCTAATCAGGGTAACTTTATAATCTAGTTTTATGGCTGATTCAAGGTTTTTATATATATATATATATATATATATATATACACACACACACACACACACACACACACACACACACACACACAGAGTGGCCAATTGCCAGCACTACTATGATGGGTCTCGTGCTTTCTCTTCTTGGTGGGGGGGAGTTCAGGGCACCGTTTCTTGCCCCTGAACTGGGGTATTAACTGCCCCATTAGTGTCCTAGAGGAGGGGAGTGTAGTGGGAGGGACCGAGGCCCGCCCTCTACTCCAGGTCCCAGCCCAGGGGCCCTAGGGATAACAGTAAACCACTAGAACTAGCGGTTCCTTCCCCTGGGCTACTTCCCTCTCCTGCCCTTCAGCTTGTGAGGCTTCCTGCACAAATCAGGTGCCCCCTTACCTAGCGTCTTGGTCTTCTTAGCCCACCACAGCACTTCTCCAAATTCTCCTCCGCTTCCCTCCAAACTGCTCTCTGCTCCAACACCAATCCACTCAGCTTCAACTCCTCCTCTTGTCTGATTGAAGCAGGGAGTTTTTATCATGTGACTGGCTTCAGGTGCTTTAATTAATGTATAGCAAACTTTCTTCCCTCTACAGGGAATAAGGCTCCCTTCTAACACTCTCCTGCTGCCCTCTGGCCATGCTGTATCACAAAATATTATATATATATATTTTGTGATATATAGAGGGAAGAAAGTTTGCTATAAATTAATTAAAGCACCTGAAGCTACACACACACACACCCACCCCTTGGGGCAATGAGCCAATTCTATTAATTTATATTGGGCAATTTCTATGTGAGAGGAACTTCCATTTCAACCAATATGGCCTAAAAATCCTATGTTTGATCCTAAGAGTAGTATGTATAAATCTGGGCAGGTTGCCTTCAGTGCAAGAATTGTTCTTTAACTTGAAGCATCGAAACACAAACCATCCATGTCAGTGTCAGAGCCAGAAGAATCCAAGCCCAAAATAATGCTGTAATTATCACAAGAATCGATAGTATTAAAATTTAATGATGTTACTGTCTGCCAACAGTTACAGTACTGGAAATCTCACTTACGGGTGCAGGCCTGGATACTTTGCAACCACTTAGACAACTGTGCAGCTTAGCTCTCATCAGCTCTCATGAGCCAAGAGATTAAGAAGACAGGAAAGGTAAGTAAATATAGTAGCTCTATGCTAACAAACAGCTGATTGCTGGTTTTAAAAAAAATCTGTGCTTTAGCTCAAAGGCTAGAATATAAAGAAGCATTACTGGGAAGAGGATGAAAAACTCTAAGTCTAGTTTACTAAAGCTTCCTGACTCCTTGTTCAGAGAGATTTTCACAGGGTTTTTCATTTTAAATTCCTTTCAGTGTGTTTCAACATCTCTAATATTGTGAATAGTAATCAGCTGAGGTTATCTTATTATGTAACCTGCTTCTCATTGCAAAGTAAAGCACTATACATTTTCATTAATGTGCTGTATAACTTTAATTCACTTTATAGGAGTAAATTGATAGGTCTTAGTTTAGGATCAGGGATGAACTTGCCTATTTTTCTTGCAGCAGAGTTATTTTCTGTTAACAATCAAGAGGAAACACAAAGCATTCATAGAATGTTTTGCATTCATTGTGTCCAAACTCTACATAGTGGTATATGCGTCTCAGATCATCCTGACGTCAAAATTTGATACGACCTCAAATTCTCTTAACAAAAATGTTTTAATCTAAGGCATCAAACAACAACATAATGAAGTAGTAGCACTGGTTCTGCGATTCATGAGATTGAGAGTCAAGTTATCCATAAAGTCGCAGGATCTGTGCTCTCTCGAATATAAGAAGAAAGCTTCATAAAGTTCCTCTCTTCAAGTTCTCAGTCCTCTTTCCATTGATTTTTCAATTGGGTGATATGATGTGGCCTGCATCCTAGGAGAAATAACCTGACAATGTTCTAAAGATGGATCAGGTTTTTTAAAAATGACAGATATCACCGTCATGTCAGAAACAAAATTAGTTCCTCATCTTTAGAGTGGTTATTTAACATTTCATAACATGCCATCACCAAGCTTCAGAGATTACATCACTACCAAGTTCATTGTAATTTATCATAAATATCACACTTTTAATCACATGAACCAAAAAACAGTGTAAAAATACAACTAAGAAAAAGCATATTATTCCTTGGGAAAGGTATTTAAACTACTTAAACACAACCAGGGAAACATAAGCAAAAAAACAAAACAAAAACCCTTATCTTACTTGAGGAAAGTAAGCATTGTAGAATGCTGCCAGTGGAGCTGGACTACTCGTTCAATAGGATCAGAGGGCAACGACTGGCTCGAAGTAATTCCAGGTAGCAACTGTCCGCTCAGATGGAGTAGCATGTCATAAACAGTCTTCGTATCTTTGCCAAGGTTTTGTTTAAAAACTTTATCAGATGAAGTCATCTGGATTTTACACACATCACTAAATGCGGGGGGGAGAGGGGGGAGAGAAAAACTTCTCTTTATTGTTTTAAATGTATTAAAACAGACGAGTTAAAAATAACTATTGTACCATTAACTGTGGTGAATTAATTAATAAACTATTATGGAAAGGTCTGAGGAATGGATTGTGAAAAATACAGTACTTCTTGATTTCTGTACAGATGTTATGACAACGTAAGATTTTTGATTTGGTTAGACTATTTAATAAAACTGAGTCTGTGCTAGTCACCATTACCATTCAAGTACAATTCAAATACAATTTCATTTTCACCCTGTATAAAAACCTACACATTTGGGAACCAACCAAATGAGAGAATGCCTTTTTCTTTCAGTACTATCAAACAGCTAGGACTAACTCAGGTAATTCATATAACTGCTGATAGACATCAGGTTCAAGGGACTGGTGACAAGACACTACATACTGGAATTTGCTTCCCCTGTTGCTCATCAATCGATTTGTTGACCTTGTGGGCAGGAGGAAAGGCACAAAACTATTCATTTACATGGCTTTGCCTTGAGATAGTGGTGACTGTCAGAAACTGGGTTCATTTTGGGATCAGACTCAATTTCAGCTGTAATAAGCACTGTATATGGTTTTAATGTTGTACTTGCTCTCAGAGCCTCTTGTTTGGGAACATTTTATAAATGGAAAAAACAAAAAACAGACCTTTATGTTTTACAATGTATAAAAAGTTTGACTAATTAAAAATATCTTTGGATTTCTCCATTTAATTAGTCAGTTGCATATTAAAAGTAACTTGGTCATAAACATGGGTCATCCAAGAATGTTTCTAGTGATGGAACACACATTGGTATGATGCAGCATTTTCCTAGGAAACATCTAAGAAAAAAATTACAATTACCGTCTTAGTGAGTGGGGAATAGAAATAGGATTAGGTCCCTTAGACCAACCAAAGAGAGTGAACCAGTTCTGAACCGCAGTTATCACTTTCTGAAAGAAGATGTATTCCTCTCGGTCTTCGTCAGGAAAAAGCGATAGTTGAAATTTATTCTCTCTCTCCTGACTTTGGCTGTCAGCTTCATCCTTCACCCTTTCATTTTCAAGCATATTTTCCAACTCTGAATAATACAAAAAGTATTCCAAATTTCCTTATCCATTTTCCAGTAAAAAAACAGCACTTTTTAAAACACTAATCTTATTGAGACAGCAAAGAAATAAAATACAGGGATCATATGAACGGTTACTTATATTAATTATTCCTGACAAGTGACAAGATATAAATTTTGGAAACAGCAAACCTTGCATTTCTGGGTCCTATTTTTATTTAGAAAAGGAGAAATAGTTATTACACAATCAGAAAAAGATAAATACAGATCATTCAAACTTGGCATATGAAATCCTGGGCAGTAATCCTGCCAAGATATTATTAGAAGTGGTTCCAATAAGGATTGATTACAAACCTTGTTCAGGCAAGTTCCATACCCCAGTGATATAGAAATGCACAACTGGCTAAGTTACCTTTGTCCAAATTATCAGGTACTGTATAAGCCTCTGATATTGGAAGAGGCTTGTTGGTACTATCAGTTTATTGTGTATTATCATTGCCCCCACCTCCCAAAAAAACCTGATATGGTTGAATACTATATTGCATATTATCACTATATGCCTAAACTATAACAAATTAGGAAATACAAAGTTAAGGATTAGAAGTTTGTCAAATCAAGCACTCTGATGTTAGAAAATGCATTGCTCATGCAACCTTAATTTGGCCCCCTTGTGCATATGTATTGCGATACAGCCTTCAACTTACATGCAGAAGTGATTACCTGTGAAACATCTGGAGCAAGTGACTTGCTCAGCATCACATAGGAACTCTGATTCTACCACTGACTGTACCACAAAGTCTCCAATACCTTAACCATGAGACCATTCTTTCTTTTCCTGCAAACCCCCACCTCATTCACTACATAGCTTCCAACTTCTGCAACAATGAGGCAGAGGTCCTACTTAACAACAGATTCCTTCACTACTGTGACTGAGGAACCTCTTTGTGCCCACTGGCAGAGGGCACAGAGTTTTACAGCAATCCTCTTGGTCAATTATATGCACAATAATTCACCAAAGGGGGGCATGTAAGTTCTCCACTGAGAGCCAATAGCCCACTGGTCATCATAATCATTGTGTAATGTATGTACAGATAATATTTAAGAAGTTATGTACCTAAAATGAAAATTAAGTTCTTGACATTAAAGCAGGTTATCAGGAGGTGACATACCTTGTACAGATTCTGTTCAGGGAGAGGGTGTTAGACACTAACCTCTCTGTCTGCTCATTGTGCATCTCATGGTATATCAGGGCTTGCAAAGAATCACACAGTATCCTTTAAGTAGGGGATAAGCTGGCAGCATGTTTTGTCTCATGAAAAATGGATTTCAGCCAGGTCTGGCTGAAAAACGCTAGTAGGACTTTGGGGAGAGCTTTAGTTAAAAACATCTAGGTTTTAAAATGAGTGTATGATTTTATTGTATATGTAAATATTTGTTTCCAATATATAGATCCATAGATATTTAGGTCATAACTGACCATTATGATCATCTAGTCTGACCTCCTGCACAACGCAGGCCACAGAATTTCACTCACCCACTCCTGCGAAAAACCTCTCACCTATGTCTGAGCTATTGAAGTCCTCAAATTGTGGTTTAAAGACTTCAAGGAGCAGAGAATCCTCCAGCAAGTGACCCGTGCCCCATGCTACAGAGGAAGGCGAAAAACCTCCAGGGCCTCTTCCAATCTGCCCCGGAGGGAAATTCCTTCCCGACCCCAAATATGGCAATCAGCTAAACCCTGAGCATATGGGCAAGATTCACCAGCCAGATACTACAGAAAATTCTTTCCTGGGTAACTCAGATCCCACCCTATCTAACATCCCATCGCAGGCCATTGGGCCTATTTACCATGAATATTTAATTACCAAAACCGTGTTATCCCATCATACCATCTCCTCCATAAACTTATCAAGTTTAATCTTAAAGCCAGATAGATCTTTTGCCCAATATTCTCTCTCTCTACCTACTTGCTATGATTTGAATCTCTTCTCTTTGTTAAATAGAGTTTTGTTTGTTTTCACTATAAACACATCTAATTGCTGTGTGTTAAATAGAGCAGTGGCCTGAGGTGAAGCTAGTAAGCTGAAGTGCACTGCTTCTTTGAAAGCAGCAAATCTGTAAATACTGTGCGTGTACAGCAGAACAGAGGCAGGACACTCCAGGGAGATGCTCATAGTGCTCAAGTGTTGAAGCATATCTAGCACTAATCTGCACAGTGGAGTGCTTGTGTTGCCTGTAGGACCAGGGAGCTGTCCCCCAGCAGGCACAGACAAGGCTTCCCCACGTTAAGGGTAGGTGGTAACAAAGTGTCTCACAACCGTAGGCACCCGCAGAAAGCATCACGACTACACAGCCTAATTCATCCCCAGAGTACCACCCATCCTGTGCTCTGTGTAAAAAATAGTATGGGATCACATAATTAAAGACCATATCTTAATGCATACATATGAAGGGACCAAAGTAAGATTGCATGGACAATGTTCATTCTGGCATTTCCTAACTTGAGAGTGCTTGATTTGTCTACATTTTAATCCTTAACATTGTATTTCCTACTCTTTTATGGTTTAGTTTATGGATGAAAGCAATCTTAACTAACATTAAATGAAGTTGTTTATGTATTTCCTCTGCTTTTTTAATAGAAAGAATA
This sequence comes from Eretmochelys imbricata, assembly GCF_965152235.1. NCBI lineage: Eukaryota > Metazoa > Chordata > Testudines > Cheloniidae > Eretmochelys > Eretmochelys imbricata. Next base: position 152,247,282 of record NC_135572.1, read on the forward strand.
TTTTATATATGTACTTTTAAATAATAAAGCCTTTACACATTTATGTATATTTTGTTGTCATTGTAGTCTTTGTGAAACTCCATACTACACCACTCCCTGTTAACTGAAAAGTAATTAAACTATTCAAACAAAACATTTTACTGGAACTTCAGTGTCTTTTTTTTTTAAATTGTGTAACACAAGACTATGACTCAGAGATCTAGAATTTCCTATTTCTTTTAAAAGGTGAATATTCAGAAAGTACCAGACCCAAATTTGGAAGGATCAGATAAACAAACAAACAATCTAAAGGAATAGAGCTGGAATTTTGTAGCTTATTTTCATGTTATCCTTTTTGAGGAAAGTAAACAATAACCTTCTGAAAAGAACCAGTGTGCCCTTTACAGTACAAACCCAAAGGAGCACAGGAGAAGCTGAACCAAACCCTGTCTGCTTTCATTACAGCTCCTCCTGGGACCCTTCTTTGTAACAATGTGATGGGAGTCTAAGAGAAATCAATTATTAAAGGCAGGTGTTGCCATGACAACCAGGACAACAGTGACCCTTCCCAAGTACATAAATGAACTGGAGGGAGTGATGAGTGGCTAAATATCTCTGATGTTTCAATGTTTCAGGCAGCAGCAGGGGAAGGAACTATGCATTGTGGGGGTGAAGGGAAGGGGAAACCAGGCTTTTCCCATGTTTTAAGTCTTTCCAAATTTCCTAAGAAACCAACAGCATACCAACCCAAAATACATACTGGAGATCATTCCACACACATTTATTTGTGTCTGACACCTGGTTCAAATTTCCCATGGCGTGTTTACAAAAAAGAGTTCCAAAAAAAGGTGAGACCCTGAGGTACAGGCCTTGCAAAAAAGAAAATTTTGATGCAACTTTAATTGCTGTGAGACTACAATAGATACTGTCTTTGCTACACTAATTACTACAGTGTTTACATTTCTTAAAAGGCATTTTATCATCATCATAATTTTGGTCTTCACATTTTTACGAATAACCCATTTAGACTTTTACTGTGCAGGATATTAATAGTCATTGTGTGTGGTTTTTGTTTTGATTTTTCAATCTAAACTGGTTTTATAATTGCTTACAGTTTAAAAAGGGAAATAGTCATGTCAGCTGATTCCTCTTTTTAAAACCTTGTGTTAGCTATGTGATGAGGATCTACTGTATTGCAAATTCCCTTTCCATTGGGGAGTTCCATCAGAATTTCTCTTCCTTAGACAATGGTAGCATGGTCACCTTAAAAAGGACCAGATTCCACCACTCTTATGCATACTGAGTATTAATTTGTTCCTGGAATAGTCTCACTCATTTTAGTGGGATGGGTCCAGTCATATGATATTACCCTACATGAGTAAGAATAGCATAATCTTGCCCAGAGTTTGTGACCAGTTATTGGCACAGTAGAATCCAACCACAGGTTGGGTCCACCCACCACAAGGTTAAAACTCAGTGACTATGGTAGCTAATTTTTGCCCCCCTCAGCAATCTAGTCGGGCACAAGGCTGTTATCCTGTAATCAGTTCAGTACAGGAGGAAAGGGGGTTTGCTGCATGAATGAGACTCCTAGACACACTGTGTAACCAGTTTGGTTAATTCCAGTTCCAATATGTATTTCCCCTCTGTGTTCATGTCCTCCAGACATTCATGTGTTCATTCCCCTCTGTGTTCATGTCCTCCAGCATAGCAGATAAGACATTTTTCTTTAAAAATTTAAACACGGCAGTAATAAGCAGAAATACTGTTACAGAAATCTATATTTTTAAATATTAATTGCTGTTTTACCTGAAGAAGAGCCTTCATAGGCTGAGTTAGTGACTGCACAGAGGGAACTGGAAGAAGTACTATGGGACAGTGATCCTGGAGTGTAACAGGGATGCAAAACAGCTTCTCCATTGTTGCAGATTATCCCATTATGGTCTATAAAATACAGATTTTGAGCTGAAGTTTGATTAAAATGCACAATAAAAGACATTATCTTACTGGCTGTGTATTAATGGTTCACATACACAGTTATCTGCTATTAAATCTTGGTTTCTTTTGCAGCTCAGTTTATCGGGTAACACTTACAGTTTGGCTGATAACATGGCACTTCTCTAAACAGTAACTGAAGAAAGAAATATGTGCAATTTTCCCCCCAGCTATAATCTGTACTTCTCAGGTCTGGGCACCTGCTGAAGAAACCCCAGAGGAGCATTCCCAACTCTAAAGCTCTTAGCCAGGAACCAAGTCCCCTTTTAAGGCATGTCTGACTCCAGCTCCTCATTCAGTAAGTCTCAGTGTTTCATAGTCAGCCTTTTCAAAGCACTACCAATCCCACACATTTCACAAAACAAATTAAAAAGCAGCATCTACAGACCCCTCAAATCTGTTGAGATGAGCACAGGAGTAACAACACTGAAATGTAATCCATGTTCTCTGAAAATACTCAGTATTTTTTTAAAATCCAAAGATACCATTTCTCAGTACAGTCTTACTCTCCACTGCTGCAGGGGGAAAAGAGGCTACTAGCAGGGATACAGGCAATTGGGAAGTAGTGAAAGATTACCAGCAGGTGAGGTTGAGATAACGTATGAAGTGTTAGGATATAGATATTCAGGCCTGTCTGTAAAGGCCTATACTCTAAGAATTTAGGTGTATTCTTATCACTTGGCTAGTTAGAGGTAGAAAAGAAAGAATCAAAATCACTGTCTGCCAGTGTAAGGGCCTTCTCTTACTGTGACAGTCTGAGGCCCTGTTCTTAGGCTAAGGCCTTTGGCTAAGCAACAGAGGCAGCCATAAGCTAGGAAGCGACCGGTCACCTCCTCACATTCCAAAGTAGTCACATTGAAATAAGGTGCCATTGGGCTGTTAGGAATACAATCCTGTCCTGATAGTGCCTATCACCTCCAGAGAAAGGGAAGTGCCTAAAAGATGTAAAAGGAAACTTAGTTTGATAGCATCCTGTCTGGCAAGAACTCACCTATCAATAGCTGGGATGTGAAATCCTCACTTCTGTACTGTTTTGTCATTATAGTTCCCACTTTGCTATTGTTTGTCTGTATAATCTCTGTCTGGTTCTGTGATTGTTCCTGTCTGCTGTATAATTAATTTTGCTGGGTGTAAACTAATTAAGGTGGTGGGATATAATTGGTTACGTAATCATGTTACAATATGTTAGGATTGGTTAGTTAAATTTCAGGAAAATGATTGGGTAAGGTATAGCTAAGCGGAACTCAAGTTTTACTATATAGTTTGCAGTCAATCAGGAAGTGGGTGGGTGTGGGAAATGGGAACAAGGAATGGGGGTGAGGAAATTGGAATCATGTTTGGCTAAGGGCAGGAATGGGAACAGGGACACAGGTGTAAGGCTCTGTGGTGTCAGAGCTAGAAAGGGGGACACAAAGGAAGGAAACTGGAATCATGCTTGCTGGAAGTTTACCCCAATAAACATCAAATTGTTTGCACCTTTGGACTTCGGGTATTGTTGCTCTCTGTTCATGAGAGAAGGACCAGGGAAGTAAGTGGGTGAAGGAATAAGCCCTCTAACATCTTGGTACTGGTGACTTGGATGCATTGCATCGGATAGGTGAGTGGCAGCCTGTAAGTCCCCCGCCCCAACTGTCCACGCAGCTACTTGGAGGGGGTATAGCGAACTCTCATGATGGTAGTTGCGGGTTCTGGCAAGCCAGGGTAAAGGATTTTTTGGATAAATGGATAAGGAAGAACCAGGGCCCATACCAGGTGCAGGGGTCACCCTGGGATGAGATTAAGAAGGAAATGGAGGAAGTCTTAGGGGACCCAGAGGGATGGGGGGTGCCCTTGGTATATGGGTCGTGGAAGAAGGTCCCTGCCCATGGGGACTGAATGCCTTCCAGGGAAAGGAGGCACTTCAGTCTGCTTGTGAGAGGTTTGAAGTAAGGGCAGCATTATGGGAAGCTGCCAGTAATCTTTCAAGTTTGGTGCTGCTTCAGCAAGGGCTGCTGAAGGGTTGTAAATTAGTTAGGGATAGTGAAAGATGATTTAGCACAACAGGGTTTCAAGTCAAAAGCAGAGTTAACAGACTACCTTTAGAGACTGGAGCTGGGACTTGGTCCTGAGGGAGTGGAGAGAAAGAAGGGGAAGAAAAAAAAGTTTCAGAGTGCAAAATGGCAGGCTTTGCAGGAGCAGGTAACAACCCCCACTCTTCTCCCAGAGCCAGAATGAGAACCTGGGGTAAGGGTTCCCAACTGTTTCAACCCAGGGAGCCTACTCTTGGCTCAGAACGAACTATATCCTTTTCTTCTTTTCCGTCTTCTTTTCCTCGGTTTACTTCATTTGCTGCTGGTAGCCTATACTTTAAACTGACCTGACAGGCTTAATTGGTTTCTTTCCACCTCTCCCCCTGCCTTTCCACACTTTTGTTTTTCTGAAGTTTAAATGGAGGGTACTTTGGATACTTATGTGAGATGTTTTTGGTTATTTTGGACAAAGTATGATGGAGGTCTGCTGTATTCCACTGGAATTTTTGGAGTAAAAGATCCATGGGCATCCATGGAGACAAATGTTTTACTGCCTCTTTGAACAGTCTCAAGGTAAAGACTTTACTAAAGCTTTTGATGCTGTCTCACATGACCTTCTCATAAACAAACTAGGGAAATGCAACCTAGATACAGCTACTATAAGGTGGGTGCAGAACTGGTTGGAAAACCATTCCCAGAGGGTAGTTATCAGTGGTTCACAGTCATGCTGGAAGGGCATAACAAGTGGGGTCCTGCAGGGATCGTTCTGGGTCTGGTTCTGGTCAATATCTTCATCAATGATTTTGATAATGGCATAGAGAGCACACTTACAAAGTTTGCGGACGATACCAAGCTGGGAGGGGTTGCAAGTGCTTTGGAGGATAGGATTAAAATTCAAAATGATCTGGACAAACTGGAGGAACAGTTTGAAGTAAATAGGATAAAATTCAATAAGGACAAATGCAAAGTATTCCATTTAGGAAAGAACAATCAGTTGCACACATACAAAATGGGAAATGATTGCCTAGGAAGGAGTACCGCAGAAAGGAATCTGGGGGTCATAGTGGATCACAAGCTAAATATGAGTCAACAGTGTAAGGCTGTTGCAAAAAAAGCAAACATCCTTCTGGGATGTATTAGTAGGAGTGTTGTAAGCAAGACACGATAAGTAATTCTTCCGTTCTACTCTGCGCTGATTAGGTCTCAACTGGGGTATTGTGTCCAGTTCAGGGCGCCACATTTCAGGATGGATGGGGACAAATTCGAGAGAGTCCAGAGAAGAGTGATAAAAATTATTAAAGGTCTGGAAAACATGACCTATGAGGGGAGATTGAAAAAAATGGGTTTGTTTAGTCTGGAAAAGAGAAGACTGAGAGGGGACATGACAACAGTTTTCAAGTATGTAAAAGGCCGTTACAAGGAGGAGGAAGAAAAAAAATTCTTAACCTCTGAGGATAGGACAAGAAGCAAGGGCTTAAACTGTGGCCCTTGGGCCAAAAAAAATCCCCGCCCCGATCTAGACCATCCCTGACAAGTTTTTGTCTAACCTGCTCTTAAGAATCTCCAATGATGGAGATTCACAACCTCCCTAAGCAATTTATTCCTAACTTCCAGTTAGGAAGTTTTTTCTAATGTCCAATCTGAACCTCCTTTGCTGCAGTTTAAGCCCTTGCTTCTTAACAGACTGAAGTATTGGACTGAAATCCACAAGATGAAATTCAACAAAGGCAAGTGAAAAGTACTTTACTTCAGAAGATAAAATCAAATGCAGAACTATAAAATGGGAAATAGCTGGTTAGCTGGTAGTGCTGCTGCTAAGAGTCTGGGGTTATAGTGGATCACTGACTGAGTATGAGTCATCTATGTGATGCAGATGGATGCATCATTCTGGGGTGCACTAACAGCAGTGGTATGTGTAAAACATGGGAGGTAATTGTCCTGCTCTATTTGGCATTAGTGAGGCCTCAGCTGGAGTACTGTGTCCACTTCTGGGTTCCACATTTTAAGAAAGATGTAGGCAAACTGGAGAGAGCCCAGATAACAGCAATAAAAATGATGAAATGTTTAGAAAACCTGACATATGAGGAAAGGTTGAAAAATGGGTATGTTATTCTTGAGAAAAGAAGATTGAAGTGGGGGACCCGAGAACAGTCTTCTGATATGGCAAGGGCTGTTATAAACAGGACCACGATCATCAGTGGTCTCATATCCACTAAAGGTAGGACAAGAAGTAATGGGCTTCATCTACAGCAAGGGAGATTTAGGTTAGATAATAGGAAAAACTTTTTAACAATAAGGGTAGTTAAGCACTGGAATAGGCTTCCAAGGGAGGCTGTGAAATTCCCATCATTGAAATTTTTTAAGAACGGGTTGGACAAACATCTGTCAAGGATGGTCTAGGTTTACTCAATCCTGCCTCAGAACCATGGACTGGACTTGATGACCTCCCAAGGACCCTTCTAGCCCTCCATTTCTCTGATTCTATGAAAAGAAAATGAAGAATTAATCTGTCATCTGTTAGTAACTGCTTGGCTATTGATAGCCTTTCATTGGAAAAAGAAAATATAGTCCAACTGTAGAAGAATGGCTAAAAAAACCATGGGTAGTTATGGTAAAATGCACACCCCATTTACATGCCCAGAAAAATAAACAGAGGCCAAAAAGATACTTAGATATTTGGCTAACCTTTACTCAGTACTCAAACAAAGCACATTCACCTGCAAAAACACGAGCACACGTGTCCAATTTTTTTTTTAATAGTAACATTTGATAGACATGCCAGATCTGTTAAATATGTGTAATAAGAAATTTCATTCCATTTAACAAAAATCAAAAGAAGATAAATGCCATACAAGTATGCTCACTGTGTAATATGCTAATACCTTGTCAAATAGAGAGATCTGATGACCATATTTATGTATAATGTCTCTTTAAACACAAGCTCACTGCTGTAATTATTGTTTAGTTTCTTGTATTTACATGACAAGGCTTTGTAAACCTGTTAAAAAACCTGTTCATAAATAAATAGTTTTAAAATGCTACTGAATGCATTCATTTTAATATATTGTATAATTTCATTGTAATGACATCTTTATCGCATATAATTTGTTTATAAGCAATATTTTGTGCATTTTTTTTACTCCAAGTGTGAATAAGTATGAAAGAAGAGTTTCGTACTAATTATGTAAAAACTTTATATTGAAGAGCTATTATAAAGTGGTTGTCACATGGGACCTCCGGGATATAACATTGCCAGTTGTGAAATTCTGCAGCATTAGAACACAGCTCTTCGAAATCCTGCACCTTGTTTCCTCTTATCAAAGAAAAATGCTGAGGACTCCTGTGCAATGATTGTTTAACAGACAGGATAACTGTATGGAAACCAGTGTACAATGTCCAGTGAAAAGGCATTCAGTACTGTCTGTCCAGGGGATCAACTGGCAGAGTAACACATGGCAATTATCACTGTGGATTAAAAATGTCACTAGCCTGTGGTTGCAGGTGTTTATTAGGCCTTCAAATAATGTCATTTTACACATTCTCACAGGGACACATTTTGCTGTGTCCCTGACCGGATGGCCCGATCATGTGGGACCAGATTTAGGCACACACAATTTGCCTGGTTGAAATAGGCAGCTTTGAAGGATGGCTGTTGTGGAGTGTTAAGGAAAAGTTAGCACATGTGACTCCATTTTGGTTTGGGGCCCACCATTGTTTAAATGCCAGCACATCATACATCAGGAGGAGTAATCCTTAGATATTGAATCCCTGTGAAAATCCTCCTCCTTGTCTCCAGCCTGCCTTGTCTCCCAGTATCTGTTTTTTGTCAGTCTCTAACTCCCTGTCTCTTGGCCTTGATGTGAGGCCTCCCATCCTGATAATAAAAGTTACTGATGCATGGCTTTAGGACCATGCTGTGTAATTAACATACTGGTATAGCACGAGGAATGCACCAAGCAGGGATAGGTGGTAGATAAGACAAGGGTTTGTTTATTGGCTAAGGTTTCCGATGCACGAGGGCAACATGCTTTGCTAAAAGGTATATAACCTTTGTATAATCTGCATTCAGGGTCCCCTCCTGGCTAGCAGGGGGGCACCACGCTCGAGCGTAATAAACTTAGTGTCTTTTGGGAACTCTGCAGTTGTGGACTTTGTTTCTGTGCCTCAGCCTAGATTCGAACTGTGCGTGACCTATCAGGTATAATTCGCAGCACTGGTGTGCGTGTCCTATCAGGTATAATTCGCAGCATTTGTGTGCGTGTCCTATCAGGTGTAATTCGTAGCACTTGTGTGCGTGTCCTACCAGGTGTAATTCATAGCACTTGTGTGCGTGTCCTACCAGGTGTAATTCGTAGCACTTGTGTGCGTGTCCTACCAGGTGTAATTCGTAGCACTTGTGTGCGTGTCCTACCAGGTGTAATTCGTAACAGGAGTGATAGTGCTGGGCTCTGGTGAGCCGCTGCAAGTGATCTCTTTTGACAGAGCTATGCCTTGGGGCTTACGCATTAGCAGTCATCACTGGGAAAGACAAGCAGCAGCCCATAAATGGGTTTAAGGACCTGGCAAAGGGCCTCATCTCTCTTCCCATTAAGCTAGTCACCTTTCTAAAGGTTCTACAGGCCACCGATACTTAGGTGGGAACAAAGTGGCTACAAGGAATGAATACAGCAGCCCGAGTTCAACCCCCCTCAAGCCCAGGGGAAAACAGCTTTTCAGATCTAACAGAGCTCCCTTCTAGTCTCATAAAGGAAAACAAAATCTGCAGTCACTGAAGACTCTGTAGGGTCCATGCAGCTACTTATTCCAGATTCTTGCAGGATTCCAAGGCATGTGAATAAATTCTGATCATCAGTTGAGTCCTATGGGCAACTGAGTATCCTCCTTACTGGGATCATTTTTGAGGTTTTACTCAATTCTATCTGATTCAGCTTCAAACTTCCATCAGGATAAGAAAAACTACAGATACAAATTAGGGTTGTCAATTAATCGCAGTTAACGCACGCAATTAACTCAAAAAAATTAATCGTGATTAATCGCAGTTTTAATTGCACTGTTAAACAATGGAATACCAATTGAAATGTATTAAATATTTTTGAATGTTTTCTACATTTTCAAATATATTGATTTTAATTACAACACAGAATACAAAGTGTACAGTGCTCACTTTATACTATGATTTTGATTACAAATATTTACACTGTAAAATTGATAAAAGAAATAGTATTTTTCAGTTCATCTCATACAAGTACTGTAGTGCAATCTCTACCATTAAAGTGCAATTTACAAATGTTGATTTTATTTATCTTTTTGTAAAATAACTGCACTCAAAAACAAAATAATGTAAAACTTCAGAGCAGTGGTGGGTGACCTGCAGCCTGTCAGGATAATCCACTGGCCTCCAGACCATTTATTTATATTTGCACGGCCGCACACAGCTCCCACTGGCCACGGTTCACCATTCCCAGCCAATATATTCTGTGTTGTAATTGAAAATCAACATATTTGAAAATGTAGAAAACATCCAAAAATATTTAAATAAATGGTATTCTATTGTTGTTTAACAGCACAACTAATTGTGCAAATCCCAATTAATTTTTTTAATTGCACAACTAATCATGATTAATTTTTTTAATCACTTGACAGCCCTAACACAAATGAATAGCGCTGAATGGTCCCAAAAAAAATCACAGACACAGATCATGTTATTTTGTTTTTCCTAGAATTAGCAACCTGCTCTTGTTAATCTGAGGAATGTAAGGACCCCAATCCTGCAAATTACAACATGCGGCCCTGGCCTCTGTACATTCACAGACAGTCCCACTGATATCCAATGGGGTTCTCACAGGTAGAGCACTCTGCTTCCCCATTGTTATTTACAGGATTGGACCCAAGTAATAAACTGAACAATAGAGTCACACTGTGGTCACAGTAGAATTTATCTTAGCTTAATTTTTATCATGTTACAAACATAAACCTGCTGATGAATTGTTTGGAGCAGGTTCCGAAGGTAATTTTGCCACTGCACACATTCTAGTTGCCTGCCTTATCTTGACCCTTCTGCAAAGATAATTTCAATGGTTGTAACCGGATTCTAAAGCATAGACATCCCCTTTAAGTAAGAAAGGTCCATCCATGTAAGTTTGACTTATTTTACACTAATCAATCTGATGTCTTCCAGTATTTTCACAGTATTCCAGATACATTTGAACAAAACGCTACAAAAAAAATCTCATGCTTTTTCCAGAATCTCAAAAATAAAAAAATCTCATTATCTCAGTAAAAATCTCATTATGAGTTATGTTACTTCTAAGTACCAAGTAAAAATACTTCCTTAATTAAATAAGTAGCTCTGATCATGATAAAAAATATAGACAGACTATTGTAGTTAATATAATTACAATGTAATAACATAATTAAAAAAATTAAGTGAGGAAATGTTCACTACCCTTACCACTTCTCAAGATAATTTGCTGGTCTGTGCAGTGGAATGCCAGGTATGGATATACAGTAAGAAGGCAGTTCTCTGCTGTGGCAGCAACCTGAAGCGAGAACCTGGGGAGATCAGAAGGGAGGAGAGAAGTATGTCTTTTAATATATAAAAAATAATCTTTCAATATTTTCTATTAATATGGCTATTCTTCTGTTAAATTTCTCAAATATTTCACAGTCAAGCTTTTTTTATGGTCACCTGATTTTTTAAGATTGCCTCCGATTTAGCTGTTGTATGGTGAACAATAAAGTAAACGCAGATATTAAGGTAACAGTAACCAACACTAAAAATAAGATATGCAGCCAATTTCTGCTCTCTTGTACAGTGGTGCAGTCAGTAGGGTTGCACTGCTGTGAGAGCACAATTTGGAAAGTTTGTGTATATCAATAACCCACAAACAGTGAAGACTGATACAATAGTGGTTCTCTCTTATCTGGCACATTCCACTCTGAATATGAATGTGTCATGAAAGTCTAAGGGGTAGAAAGGATTTATTGAAATAAGTGAACTGCGTCCATCTGAAAACAAAAATAATTAAAATTAGAGTTGATATTTATGAGCATACTAAAGGAGGTTGCTGTCTTGCAAAATAGATTATGCAATTTTTGACACTGGAGAGAGTTTATCACACCTCAAAGAACTCAGTAAAAACAAAATAAATAAACAAAAGAAAAAAAATGGGAGAGCAGTGTCAAATACTCAGCTGTCATCTACTCGACTGTCTTGAATCCATGAAGCCAGAGGGCTAGAGAAAGTTGCATATGAAGGCCTATAGTTTCACTTCCCTTTTCCTGCACTATTACATGCACTTTTTCTACTTTATGTAAAATTGATAATAATTTCATCCGATAACACTTTTACAGTATGTTAACACACAGGGAACATATACTACACAAACAGATCTTATACTGTCAAAAAGTAAAAGTTTCTAAAAAGTGATCAAGTTATAGGTCTGAAGCTATAAACACTTGGTACCACTGATCATGTAAATTTGTGACTTTTTTCCCATGAAGGTACGTTATAAATAGTAGGTGAACATAACTAATTTATTGTTTGTGTTTGTAATGGAGCATAATCAAATCATATTAAAAAGTCTATGTGTTTTATTTGAAAATAAGGTAAACATCCTCCTAGCAAGTGTGGAATTACTATATATGGTATATCACTCACTCAATGGAATCAGTTTTTAAACGCTTAATAAAACAAAATCAAAACGTATGTGTTATCTGAATGAACCATTAGTGGTTCACTCATTTTCATTAAACCAATCCTGAGATTCTGTAATACTTTATTTAGGGAAACAGAACACCAACTGAAAAAATATCTATGCTTTTTTATTTTGTCCTAAAGACTTTCAGGCAATTTGTTTCAGTGAATACAAATACATGAGTGACATATTTTGCATTAAAGTAGCTGAATTGTGACTGACAGGGACATTGGAGATGTCATAGTAGATCATCAATCAAGCATCCTGTCTCCAACAGCATTCAGTGGCAGATGCAGACTGTCTGTCAGCCATGAAAGGTTTCTAAAAGGACAGATAGCCCAAAGACATCAGGATCTTCCTGACGGAAAGCTTTTTATCATCATCGTCTGGGGTGGATTTTACAGAATACAGGAAGAAATGGCATCACCTGTTCAGGGCAATGAGAACAAGACTGTTTCAAAATCAGTAAGGGCAAGGAACATAAAGGTTCAGACGCTTTAAAAGATCCTGAAGGGCCAAAGGGATCCTAGAGTGCAGCAAACAGAACAACTCTGATTAGATGCAGACCCTGTGTAATTGGCGTGGAGAGGGGGGGAAATAAGATGTTCCATGTAAGCTCTGTGGAATAACAATTGTCCTTTCAATTCATTTGCACACAGTGCCAAGTAAAGTGAGGCCCTTATTGGACTTGGTCATTTTACTACTACTGCAACACAATAATAATGTCCAATGACAGACATCATGTTTTCACATGATGTGCAAGATTTAATGCTTGTGCTGTATGTGCACTTAAAAGTCAATGGATATTGACCAGGGATATATCTACACAGCCCATGGCGGCAAGTCACAGAGCCCGGGTCAAACATCTCAGGCTCCACCTGCGGTTCTAAGAACTGTCGTGTAGATGTTGTGGCTCTGGCTAAAGCTCAGGCTCTGATGCCCACCCCCTTCCCTAGGCTATAGGGTTCTAGCCTCTTGACCCAGGCTCTGAGACTCATTGCTCCCTGCTGTGGATATGTAGCCTAGAAGGTTCCAGGGCTCATTCATACTTCCCAAGAGTAAGGATCCATACAGGCAAAATGTCAAAGAGGATTGGTCCATAACCCACAGAGACTCCAAAGGCCCTGCTGTGGAAACAGGTAGGACATGACAGATGGAAGGAGAAAGAATTGGAAGTTGAGGACATGAAGGCAGGGACCTAACTACTGTGATCTTCCTTCTCATTAAACTTATTCAGCTACCCATCATGCAGGCTTTTGTTAGATACTTTTGCTATCCTAGAGCAGACCACTCACTCATTCACCTGATCTAGCATGTAAGATATTATGCAGTACACACAGCTGGAAAGCCATAGATAATGTGGGATAAACAGCATTCTGTAAAATAAACAGAGTAGAAAATATGTACCCTTAGATAATAAAACAAGAACAAGGGAATCACAGTGGCTGATAATTCCATCATTAAAATGCAAGTTTTAAAGCTAGACAATATAGGTCAAATCCTATTAACTACACCAAGCCGAACACTATGGGTTTGGTACAAGAAAGGACTACTCACACCAACCTCTGTAATCTGCTCCCCAGAGACTAGCCGTGGAGTCAATCTGCAACCACTACTGCAACACAAGGTCTACAGTAAACCCTGGCAGCTCCTGTGTTCCACCTCTGTAAAAGTAAGGCAGGTGGATCTGTCAGGTGCCTGCACCCAGAGCAGTGAATGAACACCTGCAGAGCACAGCAGCACTGCACCTACAGATGTCAGGCTACAGCTGGGCAAATAACTGATATTTTCTGTTTGGTGGCCAAACTGAAAAAGTCTGGAAGAAAGAATTATTTTGGTTCGACCTGAAATGAAAATTTGTTGGTATCTCACCAAACAGAATAACTGGAAAAAAGTTGTTTAGGCTCAAATGAAATATTTTATTTGACCAAAAACGAAATGTTGCATTTCACTTTGGGGTGTTTTGGGGCCTCCTCCTCTTTTATGGGGTGTGTAGTTAAATCTAACTACATTTCAAAATGAAACACTGTAAAATGAAAAGTCAAGAAGTGTTTCATATCAAAAATGTGAAAACAAAATAAACTTTTTTCTGAATTTCACACACACACACACACACACACACACAATTTTTATTCAATCAAAACTATTTGCCAAATTTGACCAAATTCACAAACAGTTTCAGCTAACCCAAAACTGCACTTTTTGATGAACGAACTACTGGCTGAAGAAATTTTGCCCAGCTCTACTTCAGACCCTTTATGTGAGATCCTGGCATTTATTTCTCCCCTCCCACTATATATAGCAGAACTGCATTGGGTTCTATCTTCTGGCTCTTCCATGGTGAGGGAGGCCAAATTTACTGTTACGTAAGTCCTACTAAAGCATTTGTGTAGTCAAATAAATAAAATTTTAAAAAAGTGTAATGTGTATTAAAATTGGAGAGCCAAACCATCAACATGCAACATTCTTATTGATTTGTTTTTCAAGTATTGTAGTGATTTTTCCACAGTGAAGGATCTAGATTTGCAGCTAAGTGTGACACCCCTTCTATTTTCTAAACGCTTGGGCAAGATATTCTCATCTTTTCTACCTGCTTTTACTTGCATCAGCCCTGCAGAATAAGAAGTCTGTCAATCTGGTTAAGGGCAGTTAAAGAAGCAAAAATTCAGATTATCAGTAAAAAAGAAAACTACAAATTAACTGGAAAGATGGGTTGTAAATTAAGGTAATCTTAGATAAATAATATTAGTGTAACTTCTCATGGTTCATTTAATTTAATCTACACAAATAGCAAATTGCCTTCTTAAAATACAACCATATTCCTTTACTTTAGAATTCAGGTTTATAGTCAGGGATAGTCTGATTTTACTACAAAACCTGCTTGCCATTGTGTGCCAAATCCACGCTGTGAAGTAGCTAGGTCCAAGAATGCCCAGCCACCATGACCTACTCTTATTTATGGCACAATTATTTATTAAATCAGATTTCAGTCTTATACAAACTCAATACCAAAAGACACCGATCCAAACCTTAACATGAGTGTCCTTGACATGCACTTAGAAACACAACTACATAGGAGATGCAAAGTAAAAATTAACCAAAGCAGCAGCACTTCATCTCACCTTTCCACACGCCATTTCATCCACAGTCATGTAACCCTTATAGCCTAAAACTTCCCATTGTACTTTCACCACTAGACAAAAATCCCATCCTCAACTGCCTCAGCATTTCACCAATGGTCACCCCAATAGACTAGCTTTGCCGTGTACCCAGAAGATACAATTAACCTAACACTGACAAACCATCAAAACAGGTCCCTTGCCCCAACAGGGAAATGCACAAAAAGAATCGAATTTCCAGCTGCTTATCTTCTAATCACATTCCAAACACTAGATCAAGAGCTGGAGTTCAAAATCTTCGTGATTCAAACCTTTACAACAAACACTGTCTCTTTGGAGGTGGAAAAACAGAGAGGCTTTTTAATTCTGGTGGTACAATTCAAACAAATTAACACCTTTACAACAGCAATCATTACAAATATTCACAATACACAATATTCCTTATGTGGTGTATAAGAGGTTACATACCAAATAATTATTCTCCAAATGTATTGCCTCCATTGACCCAAGCTGTGGGAATGCAATGGAACCCATTTCACAGCAGTGAGCTGCTGGGGGAGCAGGTCCCTCTGTTTCAGCATTCTAGACCTAAACACTCAAGAGACAACCCAACACCTCACATGTACCTCAGTTCCTTTCTAAGATCACATTCCAGCAAAGCAATTTAGAGTTCACAAGTAGTCCCACCACTTCAGTGGAACTGTTCACATGCTTCACTACTTTGCTGGATCAAGGTTGAACCTCTGGGCACATCCTCTAAATCTCCCAAGCAGAGGCTGGATCAGAGTGAATGTGCAGAAGAGATACATTCGAACAGAAAGAGGTTATTTAACAAAACTCTTCATGACATTGCTTCTATTCATCCTCACTGTGAGAATCTAACTAGCAATGACTGTGCTAAGTAGGTTAAGAGGTGACTTGATTATAGTCTATAAGTACCTACATGGGGAATACATATTTATTCTTCGATCTAGCAGAGAAACGTATAACACAATCCAATGGCTGCAAGGTGAAGCTACACAAATTCAGACTGGAAATAAGGAGCACATTTTTAACCATAAGACAAATTAACTGTTGGACTTGCTGGACAGCCACCAAACATTGCTCTTCCTCCTCATTCAGGCATTCAGCAGTCATGCTATGAGATACAGGGAGCTGAGTGCAGGTGCAAAGTGAGACCTTGGTTCTGACTGAGTAAGTTGGGAATGGGGAGAAAGGGGTATGGGAGGCTGAATAGACAGTGTGAGAACATCGGAGAACCAGCACTGCCTTGGCCATGCTGGGGAAATGAGAATGAGCTTAGCCTGATCCGCCTTGAGCTGGAGGATGACCTGAGGGATGATCAGGATCTGGGAAAAGGCGTTGAAGACAGCTGACTGTCAGCTGAGGTGGAAACTGTCGGACAGGGAGCCTGGACTGAGGCCCTCCTCGAGAGCAGAACAGATGACATTGCCTGTTGTCCCTTGTAGCAAATAGGTCAATCATCGGGATGACCCAAGCTGTGAAGATGACCGGTAGGACATTTGTCTTCAGAGACCACTCGTGACTCATGGAAATGCCTGCTGATGATTCTGAACCCTGGGTAAGTGAACAGCTATCAGAGTAATGCTCTCCTTGATGCAGAACTGCCACAGCCTGATCACCTCTAGGCAGAGCAACCTGGAGTGTGTGCCCCCTAGTTTGGTCATACAATGCACCACAGTTGTATTGTCAGTAAATACGTGAACCAATGGAGTCTTTGATACGGTACCGAAAAGTGCGACATGCATTGTAGATGGCCCAAAGCTCCAGCATGTTGATATGGAGCAAGACCTCATGCGCCAACCACAGTCCCTGCACTTTCAGTGACCCCAGATATGCCCCTCTACCCATCACGGAGGGTAACAACTGATCTGGTTGGCAAAGGCTGCCAAAGGCAATGCCTTATTAAACAATCTCTGGATGCTTCCATCACAGCAAGGAATCCAGGACCAGTGGAAGAAAATGAACCAGTCTGTCTAGAGATTGAAGGGTAGGATGGTAAATCATCTAGAGCCACATTCTAGAGGGGACGTAGGCGCAACCTTTCTAACTGGACCATCTGCATGCAAGAGTTTCAGACAACTCCAAACAGTTGTGGAAGGCTCAGTCTGCAGACTGAGGTGGCAAATTATCTTAAAATGGTTGGTCGGCAAAAATAGTTTTAACATCACAGAATCTAATGAGGCCCCAATGAACTCTATTTTTCAGTGGGAGCCAAAGTTGACTTCCTAGTGTTTAGAATGAGAGCTAGACAGTCAAGCAAGTGCAGCATGTTTGCTGATGTGGGCAAGAACTTGCTCTCTAGCGCTGCCCCTCAGAAACCAATCATCCAGATACGGAAAGATGTGAATTTCCTTCTTCCTAACATACACCATAACAATGACCACACATCTGGTAAAAACCCAGGGGGCAGAAGAGGGGCTGAATGGAAGCACTACATACTAAAAGTGGCACTCTGACATGATGAATTGAAGGAACTTTCTGTGGCTTGACAAAACCACCACATTAAAATAGGCATCCTTAAGATCCAGAGCAGCAAACCAGTTGTTCCAAGAAAACATAGGGAGAATAGTCAACAGTGACCGTTCAGAACCTCATATATCTGATATGTTTGTTGAGACTGCAAAGATTGAGATGCTTCTTACCCCTCCCTTGGATTTGGGTACCAAGAAGTACCAGGAATAGAAGCTGTGACCCCGATGTTACAGTGGAACCTCTTCCATCACTCCCAAAGCCAAGAGAAAGTGGACCTGCTTGAGCAGTATCTCATGACGGGGTCCCTGAAGAGGCGTGGGGAGGATGTGTGGAGAGGAACTGCATGGCATAACCCAGTCTGATGGTGCCTAGGTCCCAGCTGTCAGTCGCGATAGCCCTGAGCATTATGAAAGCGGGACAGTCTGTCCCAAAAGGGGAGACATGAGGATAAAGGAGCAATGACAAGAACAGTGCTCTGGTCCAAGGAGTCAAAATGGGCTCTTGGATGATGCAGGGGAGCATGTGTGGACTGGTCAAACCCCGAGCTTTCTCCTATGGTATCTATCCCTCTTTCTGGGGTAGCCCTGTTGCATCGAAAGAGGGAAAGGCTGGCTAGAGATGCACTATGGACAATACTACTGCTGCTGTTAAATGCTGGAGTGGCGCCTCTGCACCACCAGCGTGTACAGCCCCAAGGACTGCAGGGTAGCCCTAGAGTCCTTGAAGGAGCACAGCATTTCATCAGTTTTGTCCAAAAACAGCATTTGGCCATTAAAGGACAAATCTTCAATGGTTTGCTGGACATAGGAAGCAATGCCCAATATCTGCGGCCAGGAAGTCCGCCTCATGGTGACCGGAGAGGCCATCACTCTGGCCGAGGTGTCTGTGCCATCAAGTGCGGACTGCAAGGACATCTTAGCCACCAAGCAGCCCTCAGTGACAAATGCCCAAAATTCCTTTCATGAGGCCTCAGGCAGCTGCTCTGCAAACTCTGAGATAGTGGTAGAATTAATTAAATTGTATTTGGACAGGAAGGCTTGCTGATTAGTAATTCACATGTGTAAGGTAGAAGAGGTGTAAATCTTCCTGCCCATGAGCTCCAATTATTTAAAGTCCCTATTCTTGGGTGTGGACTTAAACCTGCCCTGCCAGGCTCTGTCATTCATCGCAGTTACAACTACAGAATTTAGGCCTGGATGGGAGTAAAACCCCTCAAATCTCTGCACAGGAACAAAAGAACATTTTTCCATGCGCTTAGCTGCAGGCAGTAACAAGACGACTGTGCTCCAGAGAGCCTTAACTGATTCAAGGAGCACACCGCTAGTAGGGAGGGCGACTCTCCCGGGGAAGATGGCTGCAGGATATCCACTAATTTGTAGGTGTTCTCTTGCAAGAACTTCGCTTGGATACCAAGAGATTCAGTACACACTGCAAAAGGTCTCGTTATGCCTAGTTGGCAGCCAGTATCAAGTGGAGTGCCCCTAGGGTCAGTTCTTGGGCCGGTTTTGTTCAATATCTTCATTCATGATCTGGAGGATGGTGTGGATTGCACTCTCAGCAAGTTCCCAGATGACACTCAACTGGGAGGAGAGGTAGATACGCTGGAGGGTAGGGACAGGATACAGAGGGACCTAGACAAATTAGAGGATTGGGCCAAAAGAAATCTGATGAGGTTCAACAAGGACAAGTGCAGAGCCCTGCACTTAGGAAGGAAGAATCCCATGCGCTGCTACAGACTAGGGACTGAATGGCTAGGCAGCAGTTCTGCAGAAAAGGACCTAGGGGTTACAGTGGATGAGAAGCTGGATATAAGTCAACAGTGTGCCCTTGTTGCCAAGAAGGCCAATGGCATTTTGGGATGTATAAGTAGGGGCATTGCCAGCAGGTCGAGGGACGTGACCGTTCCCCTCTATTCGACATTGGTGAGGCCTCATCTGGAGTACTGTGTCCAGTTTTGGGCCCCACACTACAAGAAGGATGTGGAAAAATTGGAAAACGTCCAGCGGAGGGCAACAAAAATGACTAGGGGACTGGAACATATGACTTATGAGGAGAGGCTGAGGGAACTGGGATTGTTTAGCCTGCAGAAGAGAAGAATGAGGGGGGATTTAATAGCTGCTTTCAACTACCTGAAAGGGGGTTCCAAAGAGGATGGATTTAGACTGTTCTCAGTGGTAGCAGATGACAGAACGAGGAGTAATGGTCTCAAGTTGCAGTGGGGGAGGTTTAGGTTGGATATTAGGAAAAACTTTTTCACTAGGAGGGTGGTGAAACACTGGAATGGGTTACCTAGGGAGGTGGTGGAATCTCCTTCCTTAGAAGTTTTTAAGGTCAGGCTTGACAAAGCCCTGGCTGAGATGATTTAGTTGGGGATTGGTCCTGCTTTGAGCAGGGGGTTGGACTAGACGACCTCCTGAGGTCCCTTCCAACCCTGATACTCTATGATTCTATGCCTTAAAATCCTCTGGTATCGAAGGGATGATCCAAGCATCACAGAATTATCCAGAGAGGACGATGAGGACCTTAACTAAGCTGAAGCCAGATCCAGTTGCAGGGCTGATGGACCCAGATGGGACTCTGAAGACTCTGCCTGGAGGCTCGGGGAGGATCGACAGTCACCACTGCAGACCTGGCCAGTGATCTCGCCTTGAAGCAAGACGAAGAGGAGGACCTCCACAACTGAGGAGCATCCCACAGATTCCCTGGAGGCCAATGACCTGGATAAGGCATTGGTGGCCAGTAGGCACTGGGTCCAGAGCCTCCATCCCAACCAGAAGACGAGTATCAATCCAGGTATCCGTAATGGTCCATCAGCAACCCTCGATCCAGGTTGGGCGATGAAGAGTGGAAGGATGATGACCCCAGTTACTTCATTTTATCATTCATTTATTGTGTGATGTTATGATTAACATGCTATCTCATATATAATCATTGTATGCTAAATAGATTTAAGTTGTAGAATTTTAAAAGTATCAGAGGGGATAAGTATACATTAGATATCTAAGTAAGTAGGGCTGAAACACAAGACCTACAGGCTGAGGCCTCTAAAATGTCAGCTTAGCCATACCAGGCCATAGATGTAAGAAATGCTTGACATAAGTAGGTAACCAAAGAATGTCCCTATCCCACAGGATCATAGGAAAAAATGTGCCAATGGGTGGTTTTGCTAAAAAATAACTGTAAGAGTTATTTTTTGCTTACAAGATACCCAGTAGTCACATGTTTCTAACACATGCCATAACCGCAGAGTGCACCATGTGCATAAATGCTAATGAGGTATAGTCAGAATCACATTATAAAAAGAGGGTGCCCAGATTGGGAAAGTTTAGCTCCCTATTGGAAGCTCCAGCAGGAACCACCCCTCTACTGATGATCAATTGGCAAGGCAGCCATCAGACCTTAAGAATATCATTAAGGATGTGAGTATAACTACATTTGTAACTTGTGCATTAGTCTTTATAAAAATTCTATAGGCATGGGAAATCTTAACTTTAATTGTAACTTTAATAAAACTTGTAAAACACATTAGACATTGTATTTGTAAATGTATGAGTCATCACTATCCTTGGTCTTTATGTGTTCCCAAAAACAAGTAGCAGGGGTGATTTTCACTCTGTTGAGCTTGAAACTGTAGTCACCAGAGCTGAACCCATGATGGCATAACACCACATTACAAAATTCACGTTAAATAAAATAAAAGGCTGTACCAAGGAGCCTCAGGATCCCAGAGATAAGGGTGGAATGAGACCAGAGAGAGAAAGTAACCAGTCTGGCTCGTCCATCAACCAGAATGAGGCAGGAGGCAGCATTGCCAATGGAAGTGGTACCATCAGTACTGAGCACGCCCATTCCGGTGTCGGATGGTGTTGGCCGTGAAGTCAGCAGCAGTACCAGAGTGTCGGAGGGCACTGATATCAAGGGCAGCGAAAGTTGCCACAGAAGCATTTGTGGTGCCTACTGTAGCAGTGCCAAGGAGATTCCCGGTGCCGGGGTTCCCCATATGGATCCCAGTACCAGCCCTGCTTTCACAACCTGTGGAAGGGCAATATTGGGGTGCGGTGCCAAGAGACCCGAGGATTCAGCATCTTGTTCAATTGATAGAGCTATAGATGATGCAGCCCTGGCAAAGTCCTGAACCAAAGGAGAAGTTGGGACCAAGAGGCAAAGGAGATCTGTACCTGCCTGATACGCTGCTGAGGTGGAAACAATCGGTACTGGCATCTCCCTCATTGGTGCCACACTCAACAGATGCCCAGAGGCTGCAACTAGAGTCAACGGTACAGGATTTTGAACCTCCCTACTCAGTACCAAGGAAGGGTTAGAGGTACCCATGCCATCCTGCGCACCGCTACCAACTCCATGCCAGTTCATGCTTTTCCTCAAGGAAGCATAAGAGTCACCCCAAGACCAAGAGCAGTCTCAATTGAGCCTATGCAGCACAGTTTGACAGGGAATGGCTCCTCCATTTCTTCAGAGAGGCACCTGCTCTGATATGTGCAGCAGCAGCACTCCCGGAACCCGAAGCACTGTGTGTGGGGTCACCGTGGGGGATTGCTCTGCCACACGAAGGACAACGTTTAAATCCCCGTGAGGGCATCACTGAGAAAACAAACTACTACAACTAACACCAATGGTACTACTAACTATATACAACAAGGGGAAAAACTAAACTAGTTGAGAGGTTATGAGATTAAGACCACGCAGAGCTCCGACTCAGCCATAGACAGTACGAAGGAACTGAAGGAAGGCCGGGGTTGTGCCGCCACGTACAGCTAGGAGAGGGGCTATGGCCACGAGGTGCGAGCGTCATCCCCTACAAGTACTGCTAGGCAAATTTCTCCAGCTCCAGTGCACTGGGTGTGCAAATACCTAAGTGCAATATGCGTCTGCACCTACTCAAAGAAGATTACTTTAATGCCAGCTTTTTATTGAATTTGTTTTTTTAATTAAATTCCTCTTCAAGTGAATGGTGGTATTCCCTCTTTCATTTTAATGGCAGTACAGATAAAAGTTTATTGCGCACTAAAATGGTTTATCCCTCCATAACAAGGTTTGATAAGCTGCTACTGTATCATATAAAGAGAGTTATTGAAACTAACTACTGCGCCTGCCGAGCGGCTATTTTTCAAGCCTCAAAATTCTATTGTTTTGTATTACCCTTTCCTACTAATTACTGAAAGGTTTACAAAGAAACCACATCCCAAATCACAGTTTATCTTAGAAGTAAATAAAATGGGTCTACAAAAAAAAGGGAAGAGACATAGTGGAGTTACACTGATATAGTTCAAGAAACAGAATTTAAAAATTCCAACCACTACCTCTCTAATTACTTAAGTATTCATACAATTCTTGCATAAAAATATTATAAATATTTAGTTTTATATTTAGGGCAACCTAATACCATGTTGTAGCCTCATAAGATTTGAAAAGACAAAATGTTTAACCCTGAAAATTGAGATCACAGTAGAAATAGTGACAGGCAAAGAATTAAGGTAGTGCTTATCTGCTTTTTGCACCATTCTAATTCTAAGATATATTCAGTCTTTTGTGCAACATATTATACTGCAATACAAAGTATCAGACACTTCTGGCAGAAGTGATGGCTGTTAGAAAAACCACCTTCCAGGAGCACATTGCTAAAGGCTCAAATGGTAGTCCCATAAATGTAGACAAGATCAGGTTCAAGTCCCAAGGGCAGACAGGTTCTCTTAATTGAGAGTACAACATTTCCAAGTCTTTAAGTAATCTGATTGTCATGTCACTTGAAAAAACAGACTGTTATCCATGAGGGTGTCAAGCTAGTATTGCTGCCAGGTGAACCTTGATAGAGGAAACTGCTATGCTTTGCTGTTTCAGGTACAGCAAATAGTCGCGCATATATCGGATGGATGGATGAATGAATGCATAGGAGAAACCCCTGTTTGCCAAGCCCAGACCGAAAACCATTTACATCTTGACAGGTAGGCAGCCCTGGTGGAGGGCTTTCTACTGTTGAGTAAGACCTGGAAAACTTGCTCCAAACAAGCCTCTTTTCTGGGATTTAGCCATTAAGCTTCTGGGCTGTTAAATGAAGGGCACGCTGGTTTGGATGGAGCAGCTGACTATGGTCTTGAGTGATCAAATTCAGATGCAACCGAAGTGAGACGGAGTCACCACTGAGAGGTCCAGTAGAGTAGAGAACCAGTGTTGGTGGGGCCATGCTGGGCTATTATAGGCCAGGCGTGATCCCACTTGATCTTTAGAAACACTCTGTGTAGGAGTGGGATTGGGGGAAAAACATAATAAAGCTTCCTGTCCAGGGGAGCAGGAAGGTGTCTGTGATGGAACCTGGATGTAGGGAGTATTTAACAAAAATTGGCAAGTTATACTGCAAGAAATTTAAAACAAAAAGCAATGCTAACATTTGGGGGTGGGGGAGAAGGGCAAGGGAAAGGGAAGAATTATCACATTGGCTTCCTGATCCTGAACCTTAACTGTGATCTGACTGATTTCACATCCTACACTGTAAAGTTAGCATAGGACTACTAGGAACCCTAGTGAACTAGCTTTATGCAACAGATGTGAATAGAAACTTCAGACAGATTCTGTCTCCTACTTCCTTTTCTGTGTGCATGGAGGAGGGGTAGGAGCAGCATCTAGAAACTCAGCAGGATTGGTGAATGTGGTAGTCCTTTCCTGAAAGCCTCCTAAAGAACTGCAGAGCAGAAAGAAGGACCACCAGCTCTCTCTGATGCCATGAGGAGCCATGGAATGGGAGGAGGGACTTCCTAGCACCAGGACAGAAAGACAGGTCCTGCCCCACACCCAGGAACATTATATAGTAGAGATGGGGTTCAAAAGAAAGATGATTTCATAGAGGTTTAGGTTCAAGACAAACTCAAGCCACCTTAAAATCCAACCAGGATTGGGTTGTTGCCAACTGCTGCAGACCATTAGCCACACAAAACAAGCACTACAAGGTTCATGCAGCTCTACAGTCAGAAACATTTCGTTCTTTAAATAGACCTCTAAAGGTTTATTCCATTGTATTGTATGAATTATGCATTAAAATGATGATATACTAGGTTAATAAGGAACTTTCATTCTGGAAGACTGCAGAGCAGTTTACAAACCTGAATTGATAGGAGCACCATATTTCATGCTGATACTTCCTCCTATTCAACTGCACTATCATTTAAAATACAACACCAAAAAAATCTAATGGAGATGTTTTTAAAACAACAAAACAATTCGGACCAAAAACAGTAGGATTTGTTTACTCATTAGAACATGTCTCAAAGTGAATATGAGGGAGTAGAACAGAGAAAAACTGAGCAAAGTACAAGATTTTGAAATGATTTAAATCTTAAGGGCAAAGCTGAATAGCATGGTTTGGAACTGGAATCCAGCTCAAAACAGAATGTATGTCTTCAGTTTACTTTCAGATGTGTTGGTTTATATTAGGGATTCCTTGTAATTTTTTTCCAGCTAGTTTATGTCATGAGGTTTGTGTCTTACACACTTCTCCCCAACATGGAGCGTACCCTTCCTTCCCCAAAATGAACTTAATTTAAATGCATTACCTGTTTTTTTCATCATCGATGAAGAATATGTTCCTTAAAAATGACACTGGCCTAGATGACCTGAAGCTGATATGACAAGCAAGTCCTACATTTGTCCCCTCTGGTGAGACTGCAATAACTTGGCCACTTGGAAACTGCACAGAAAGGGGATTAATCCTGTCACCATCTTCAAGTTCAAGCTCTGGAATTTCAACTTGTAGTGCTGACGGCCTGTGTTAAAAATCAATAATAATGATGTTTGTTCCCAAAGGGCAACAGTAACAAACTTGATTCACACATCTATCAAACTGCTTTTCGCAGCGCGATATATGAACCATGATCATAACAGATTTGTTTTTTAAATTACTGGTCAACTGAAACTAAATGAAAAATTATAAGTCCTTTAACATTTAACATGCCATTTTGTCTTTTACAAATGTACTGCAATTAGTTTTCTGTAGTGACCCATTGTAACTCAGCATTCTATGGAAGAACAGTTTTTACAGACCATTGTTATAACTAAGGCCTAAGTATTACTTTTATTTGTTTCCTTAAAAATCACCTATTGTTAAAGCTTTCCTCGATATTGATTAAATTGTATTAGTGCTTACCAAATTGTTCTACTGTTCAAAACAGCTTTTACTTTATATCTATTTACACAAAATGGAATCTCCTGGATAGAGACATTTTGAAATACTTTCCCTGGTCACACTAATTTAGGCCCCATCCTGCAATCACATCTATGTGAGTGGATCCGCAGACCCATATGGAGTCCTGCTGGATCCAGTTGTGGTATTATTGACAACAGTCATCCAATAAATTACTATTTCTCAACAGAAATCCTAGGAAATTCACCCCACCTACATCGGCTGTAGGAAAATGGATGCAAGGTGTTCATTCAGGTCTCTGATACTGCAATACTTAGTCTTATAAATGTGCCACTAACTGCACTAGAAAATGAAATTTACCATTTAACTACAGAAAAAAATGTATTACAGGCAGAGGAAGTACAAGCTTCCTAACACTTCTCATACCGGTGCGCCTTGCCTGCAGAGCCTACTACTAGGGAAGGGAGCAATTCAAGTTGTGCCTAACATGCTAACAATGTCACCAACTCGTATTAGTTTTTGATATGTTAGCATCTATCCACTGGAAACTATGGTGAGACATACAATCATTTAACACAGGTAACAAAAACCTATCAGATGGTAACTTTAACCACGATTGCTTTGAGCTGTATTTGAACTAGTGCCTAAAATTTAAAAGCTCTGGATCATAGAATCATAGAATATCAGGGTTGGAAGGGACCTCAGGAGGTCATCTAGTCCAACCCCCATTACCAACCCCCAGGATACCATTACCAAGCCCTATTATCCAAAAATACTAAGCTGTACAACGCTATATGGTACAAAACCCATGATAAAGGACTCAGGGGGGCGTCTGTTAACCAAATATTGCACCAACTCTGGACTAATACATTTTGCCATAAAGTATAGAGATTAAAGGAAAGATTTTGTTTGTTTTCAAATCTTCAATTTAACAGAGTGATATTTGGAGATCTAAAAAAAATGAATAAAAAGGCACAATTATTAATAAATCTAACTTATAGACACTTTTAGATTAATGAATTATCAAGTTTCTTTTGTTGAAATATAATACAGCTATGCATAGATATTTAAATCATAGTACATCCAGTGTAACTCAACGATGTGTATAACAAAATCGTAACCGTTTATGAGGATTTCTAATTAATTTGCCAGAGAAAAACAACAGCGACAATGTTTTCATCTAATCATGACACCAAAAAAAATAACAAGCTTATGATCTGAATCTCAGGCTGAAGTCACTGAGAAGCTCTCATAGCTGCTGCTTTTTTCGTAGTTCTGCTGTGCTTTTCAAAACAGTACAAAGAAAGTGTGACAATCTGACCTGCAATGAGGATGGACACATTTCTGGAGCAAAGAGCTAGTAGAGAAATGATACATCATGAGGATAAAATGCTGTTAACTATCACTATTTCCTGCTAAGTATGGCATTTTCCTCCATTGAGCAGACAGTGATATGAACACCAACCCACCCAGCAATTATCAAGTACCTCCTGCCGCGGAAAACAGAGGAAGCATGATAATTATGGTGTTTATGGAAAATTAATCTAGAATTTAAGTGAAGATTTACCTTGAGTAGTCTTTTGGAATAATATTGACATACGTCTCAGTTTTCATATCCAGAGGAACAGGCATCAATATCAAAAATGGGGGATCAAAGTTTATCTTAGGTGACTTGACAGTACCAGACAGAGTTAATAGTTTGCACTGAGATGGCTTATCATTCAGAAACACTGGCACTTCAGCTCCATATGTCCCAGGATAAGCTAATGAAAAATGGAACAATCAAACAAATATACGAACATAATTAAAATAAATCATTTGAAGTAACAAACCTGATAAGAACTTTCTAATCAAGCATATTGCTTTTGTTTTCAAAATACAGTCTAACATGAAAACAAGCTGCTGTACCACATATACTGTCTACTAGATAAGTTAGGAAGAAAAAAATAGTTACAAGTGACTTGTCCTGGAAACTTGGAACCCATTTTTAATATTGTTTATTAGCAGGAAACTTTTTGAAATTCTGACAGGTTTCAGAGTAACAGCCGTGTTAGTCTGTATTTGCAAAAAGAAAAGGAATACTTGTGGCACCTTAGAGACTAACCAATTTATTTGAGCATGAGCTTTCGTGAGCCACAGCTCACTTCATCAGATGCATACCGTGCATCTGATGAAGTGAGCTGTGGCTCACGAAAGCTCATGCTCAAATAAATTGGTTAGTCTCTAAGGTGCCACAAGTATTCCTTTTCTTTTTGAAATTCTGGCATTTCTTCAAAATTATTGAAAAATGAAATACTTGTTGCAGTTGATGAAACACCACAAAATGTGAAACCACGCATCTCTACCTGTACTGTCATGCAGTCAAAGTCCTATGTGACCTCTACGTCAACATAATAATGGGCTCCAATATCTTAAAATATAAATTCAACCTACCAGATTCCAAAGCCCTGTACTGTTTCCAACATAAAAATGCCTCTCACATCTCATCTTCAAATACACAAAAAATACTTCGAGGGTGAAATTCCAAACCCAACAGAAATAAATGCCAAAACTTACATTAACGTCAATGAGGCCAGGATTTCATCCTATATATCTATTACATCCAAAATAATTAAATTTAAAAACCCCATTAAGTTCACAAAGTCAAACACTCATTTAGGAAATGTTAGATTTATGGTTGCCTTAACTTGGCCTCATTACCTGATCAGATACAAGTTTTCCACGACCCCTGCGTCAATCAGTGCACAGGTTGGACAGCGCTCACTGAATAAACGCTATTCAGTGTTTTTCTTTATCTTAATTACCCAGTGTGTGTCCCCATGCATTATTCACGTCATCCAAACCTTGTACTCAACACAGTTATTAATTTCCTCATAGCCTTTTCTATGATGCTCTCATTATAGTATCTTAGTTCTTTAATGAATTTATTTTACAACACCCCAGAGAGGTAAGGAAAATGAAGACCAAAATTGTCAAGTCTCCATTAATTTTGGGTGACAATTTGAGAAGCTTAGGGTTTAATTTTTCAGAGCACTCAGCATTATATAGCACTTTATATGTTCCAAGCACAGCTTCCGTTGCCTTCAGCTACAGCTATGAGTGCTCAGTATTAGAGCTGGGTGAAATTTTGTTGGCAAATACTAAATTTACCAAAACATGCATTTTTCAGGGCACCAAAACTATTTGCAAATTCAAGTCTAATTTGGCAACTAGTTTTGACCAAACAAAATGAAAACAAGATTTTTGAAAATGTGGATTTGATCAACATTGAAAACAATTTGACCCGAACAAAATTTTTCCATTTTTGTTTGGTTTTTTGTTTGTTTCATCAAGAAGAACTTGGGGGCGGGGGAAAATCAGTTTCTGTTTGAAACTAAGCAATTTGGAAGGGGATTTTTCCATCTGGCTTCCAACCCAATAAATCAATTATTTACTCAATCCTACTCAGCACTTCTGCAAATCAGACCCCAGGTGACTCCAGTTGGGTACCCCGAAAATGAGGAACACATAATGGCCAGCTGTGAAACTTATGGCTTATATGACATGCTCAGCAACATATAGCAACTCTGTGGCAAAGACAGTGATAGAAGACAGTTCTCTAGGGCAGCATTCAACTGCCTTTTCACTGCACAGCCCTGATTCATTCCCAGAGAAGCTCCATCCTGTGTACTAAATGAGGCAGGAGTCCTGTGGGAAAAAATAGCAATAGTTTGCCAAGTGCACTTGATTTCCATTCTGTTTAAAGATATCTTAATTACATGATCACATACTAACAATAACTTAAACTTTCCTGTCCAGCATTGTCATCTCAATCATTCAAACCAACATTTTAGAGTTTGCACAGATTTTGTATTCTCACAATTTTTCCTCCTTTAAATAGGACATTGCTTTCTCAAAAACTGAACAAAACTGGCCACGCCCATTGACCCTCATCCGGGCACAATCATCTCATCCAGATTCTGCTTCTTTCTTAAAAGCACAACTGACCAGGATTCCAAAAAATGCTACCACTGCACAACAGCACTAACCCACGCAAACTGGATAAGGGGAGGGATAAGACAATCATACTAAGCCAGAATGCCAGTCTGATTCCAGACAATTCTTCAAATCAGTTAGCCAGAGAAAACTACATATCTAACATACTATGGGAAATATCTGTTTTGTTAACTATACCTCTAGTGACCACAGCCAAAGCTTGTGCTACACTACCACCTAATACTCCACTAGCATTTGCTATACGATAGTCAAGTTGCCAGCTGATGTGGGAGTTTTCCTTGGGGATGTTTCATAGTGTTTACAAATTTGTCCACTTAATTTTGGCCAGAGCTGTTGGAATCCATGGAACTAACTAATTCCTCCTCTTTTTAATTCTGGACATATTTGGGTGATGGCGGGGGGGAGAGTAATTATCCTAATTTATAAGAAAAGACCCAAGAGGCAGCACCACAGAAACACTGAAATTTTAAAGAGAAAGAGTTTCCTTTCTGATCCTGCAGAACCAAAAACAGGAAACAAACTATCCAAGAAAAATACTCCAAATGCATACTACCACTGCAAACAAAGATAAATCCTTTTGTTAAGATGTAGTCACACACTTATTTCAGTCATCGGTTTCAGGAAAAACCCATTTATAAAGTTCCCTCCTTAAGCAGGTGTCTGAGTTTCTGATGGTTCTCCATATGGGCATCATGGTGTCAAACTTAAGGTTGTTTGGGAGAATTTAGCTGCCTACTGGCATTGATCTCCTTACTTTCCTGAAGAGGATGTTTACCTAAACCAGAGCCTTATTCCTTAAATAGTTCCATTGATTTTTATACGTCTGCTTAACACAAGGATGGGAAAAAAGTGGCCCCAAGTGGCTTTCCCTCATCTACATTTCTGAGATCAAACCGTTGTGGTTTCTTGCCAGCCATTCTATCCCAGCCACCACTTGTGGGGCCATGCATACTTTGCAAAGCACGCAAACTAGTGTTTTTACATAAACCACACAAACAGATGTATTATGAACCCAAGGTGGATATTATATACACTTAACAAAACATGTTTATATAATAGGAGTTATTTTTAAATATATCTGTGTTTACACATACACCTGGGTGTTTTGTATTCTTAGGCTTACCCGTTGAAGTATTTTCTCCAATCCTACTCACAACCCCCTGAAAACTTAAAGCAAGGCACTTTTAAATGAACATTTCAGGAGAGGTTTAAAAAAAAAAAAAAGCACTAGTACATTCTTTGAAAAGTGAACAACAAATCTGGAAAATTCATTTCAATGCAGCAGTTGGTCTTAATTGCCCCAAACTTCCCATAAACTCGAAAATGTGAAGTATGTGAAGTTTCAGTTGCACTGAATCTTATGTAGTTTAAATTCAAAGATAAATTCTCACAAGAAGTCAGCTTTAACTATAACAAGGCACAATCAGTGCCCACTGATAGTATTTATAACACTACCTTAACTGCAATAGAACATCATATGCTGGGATTTTCAAAGGGGCCTAAGGAACTTCAGATCACAAATCCCATTGAAATTAACTCCCTTGTGCCACTTTGAAAATGCCAGCCAAAGTCTAATGGCTTTAAATAAAACATCTGTCTACACTGAACCAGCTTTAACTGCACTGTAAGTGTCTTTTTAACTGCCTGGCTGAAAAAGTGTCCTTTGGATTTGAAAAAGACATACCTTCAACAGAAACAAAAATTTTCATAGAACTATTAGGAACAAAAAGACGACTTCAACTTCTCAAAGTAACAACTCCAACAAGAAAAAAAATGAGTCCCAGAGGCATAAAGTTAAACACAGCTCCACTTGTTTTTGCTGAAGTCGTATCAACCTCAAGCCCAGCAGGCAGCTTTCCAGTTACAAAGGCTCTGCTAGTACAGTCAGAAGCACTTCAGTGCAAGCTGCTGCTTTCCGCAAAGCAGCTACAGACTTGAGGATGAAAGTCTGTAGGGTTTCAGTACCAAAATAAAAAGCAAAGTTATGATTTAAACAGAGTGCAAACGATAACACTGTTAAGCAAGTTGTCACAGTCCAGTCACTCCCTCACCAACAACAGCAGTAGGTTGCAGTACAGACCATCCCTGAACCTATTTATAGCCGGAAAATACAAAGTCTTCGCTTTGCTGGGTCCCCATCAAAAGCCTTTCCATTTCTGGGAAGGTTTTAGCAGAATACCACAATTTTTTATCAGCTTGAGTACATGCTTCCCTCCTCTCCCCCTTCCCCCCCCCCCAGTTATTCCTTTCTGCTTCTTCCTTTTATATCTGTTAGCTGGGCCATGTTTTTTTCCCCCCACAAGATCCAGCTGTGTCCACTCATGCAGATACTTAACCTCTAGCTATCTGGTTCTTAAACATTGCAAATCCAATAGGTGAAGTAAGAATTTTGACCTTGGCTCTAGCTGGATTTCCCCAGTCCAACTACCCAGAGCGTCCAAATACCCAGATGGGTGGTTAAGTATTATACCACCTACGAAGAAAAAAATAAAGTTCTATTAATGTTGCAACAGTTTCTAAGGTGAAGTTATGCAGAAATACCTGCATTTGATGTGTTTGGGGGCCTCACAAAGCACCTCAAGTGTGTGCATACAACAGTGCAACTGTAGCGGGCCATCTTTCAGATTTTATGGGTCTACAGTAAGACTTGACTTGGGCGAGGGGGGAATACTCAAAAACCTGTATCATGTTATAATGTTGGGACAGAATGTTTCAATACCTGCATCTTCAATACCATATCATTGCATCAATTTATAGTACTTTAACATCACATAAAAATGCAAAAACTTCACATATATCATCATGACACAGGATCAAACAGTTGAAAGAAAATTTCAGGATGTGTGGCAAACCTGCCTAAATTATTATTCCTATCTTCTATTTTTAGCCCCCAAAGAATGGTGGGAAGAAAGCAAGACCACTTTAAGCCATAACTATCAATGCAAAATAGGCCATATTAGAAGCTTTTTACTCCCAATCCCCTCTCTTCTTACACAATCAAATCACCATGTCTTCTGAATCTCTGCTGACCTAAAGCCAGGCTATCCCAATGCCCTACAACTCTTCCCTTCTAGTTTAAACCAGCCTATCAACCTCCTTCATTTCTACAATAGGCAGCCAACCTTTCCTCTATCCACACTCTTACCCTATTCAAAGCACAGCCATACAGTCATTCACCTTCTCCCACAATATACCATCAGATTTTTCCTCCCAAACCAACACCTCCAGCCTATCAGGCATGGACTTCCAATAATCCATTCCATAGTATAGCCAAAATTTTCAATCTTTGAGCCTAAAAATTAGGCTCCTACTATGTGCTTTTCAAAAGGGACGTGTGCCCCCAAGTAATTTAGGCCCATTTGAAAATTGCACTCCTAAATCTGTATTTAGGACCCAAAGTAGATGTGGCCTCGTTTTCAAAGCAGCTGAGCTAATCTGCACCAGAGGACCAGCCCAGCACGAAGCACGCTCCTGGCTAGCACTGAGCACTGCACAGCTGCAGCAAATGACTGGATGTTTAAGTGAAGGACATGTGCCTTAGCTAGAGCAGGTTTTTGTTTTAGGGGCAGGGGGTTGTTTTTTGTTATTGACATTCCGTTTCTATTTTAAATAGAAATGAAGTAATTGAACAATTATATTCCATCACAATACTCAGAAAACATGAAGGTTTCACGAATAAGCAATCAAAATCTGAAAATGACAAACATTGCATAACAATATTCTGCAATAATGAGATCAGTTATGTGCAACCTTAATTCTGCCTTTTGTGTGTATATATTACAATACAATATTGAGTTACATGATTACATAGTATTTGTTTTTTCATTTCTATTATTATTTGTTATTTATATTACCTTAGCATCTAGGAGTCCTAGTCATGGATCAGGACCCCTATGCTAGGTGCTGTACACACTGAATGAAAAGATGGTCATATACTGTGTATTCTAATGGAGGGAGAATTAAAGTTTCATGTGCAACACTAAAAGTAGTTTCATCATGTCTGAGCGCTTAGCTTTGTAACTTTAAATGTTTTATGAATGTAGATTTTTGATGAAATGTTGTATAATTGCAGCATATGGATCTTGAACAGAAATGAATGTCAACAGAAAAAGAATATGCTCCATTAAATAGACAGATTCCTGAGGCAAGGAGGGGAGGTATCAAGTTGTTTTATCTCAAGGCTATGCCCTAGAAAAAGAAAAATCAATACTAAACCAATCATTTTCCCCATAAAAACTGTTATAGAGTACAAGTATTCAACTTCCTGCTGTAGCAGAAAAAAGGAACTAGAAGTTAGAGGCTGTGACATCCATCTGCACCCTTCAGTCATATAATCAGCAAACCTCTCTAGTGTTCTTAACTCTTTTAAAAGTTGCTAATCCAACTGTGAATTTTATGACTCAGTAATGAAAACCAAGACATGGATCTATTAAAACTTACTTTTCTTTAAAGAATTACAATTATTATACAGGATGACATGATACAGTAACATATTCTATCCCTTTCATGCATTAGTTAATGCATTATAGATTATACGGTAATATAGGATCATTTCAGGTAAATGTATATTCAGTTCTTAAGCATCTCGGTTGAACTTAGCCACTTCCATCACAATAAGGAAACCTGTTACATTACCACACCTTGTGTGAGCCATTTATCTGTTAGCTTTAAGTTAAATTTAGTGCCATAAAAATACTTTAGCACCACATCCTGTCACAGGCAGAAACTCTTCATTTTGTATTACCTTGAGATCTACTAATGAAAAGTGCTCTACGAGCTAGGTATTATTACTACTGCTACAAACACAGTGGTGTGTTGAAACAAACCAGTGCAATGTATACTTTAACAATAAATACTAGGGCTTGTTAATCAAGTTTGTCCACTCAAACATGCTGCAATTCTACAGAATAAACCTCTGTAGGTAAAAGGCAAAGCATGCTCCTTAATAGGCTATTAAGTTAAAGTCTTTCATGTGGGTTTTGCTGTATTTATTATTCTGTTTTAAGAAAGATTAAATATTGTTTCACAGAATGCACAATACACAGGCAGACTACAAACAGTGGAATAATATTTAAAATATGGAATTATGAAGTCAATTGATTTTTAGAATGCTCTTATTGCTCATGTAAACATAAGACTTGCACATAGTAAAATGTAAACAACTTTAAATAAAAAAAAGTGTTGATCGATAATCCTTGCTGACTATGCATGAATATATACAGATACAGTATATTTTACACACACACACTTTACTCACTAACTCACAATATTGTTTTGTATTTGTATTTTATTAGTTGGTTTAGTAGTCTTCATAACAATGCTATTTTATACAAGTGGCTTTTTCATTGCATAGATCATATATTAATGGAGAGATTAATCGTGTGAATGACCACTCCTTGCATTCACAGTCATGATACCCTTGAAGCTTCTACAACAATTGCTTATGTGATCTAAATGCTTTCCTAATATTACATAACAGTCCTGAATGAAATGTGGCAGCTGGAAACCAACAGGAGAGAAAGAAATGTATGTCCACCCACCCCACTGCAGTCCACCAATCATTCAAAGGTCACAGCTTGGGAAGAACGGCCTTATAAATATCATTAAAAATATTCTTCTCTTCAATTTATTTTGGCTTATCTTAGCAAGAATAATACTGCCTTGATCATCCCTAAAATCAAACCTTGCTGATCCATTCACATGCCAGTTCAGTCATTCAAATTCTCTTCCTCTGTTAATCTATTTTCCCCGCTCAGTCTAGAAATACAAGACCGTGGAATAAGACCATAAAATAACATTTTTCTCAGAATAAAAAACAAATGAAAAATTTTAATGTTTCGTATTGTAATCTTGGGCTGATTATTTTATCATCATCATTCATTAGTGTAGACATAGATAATCTCTCAATGTGTGTGTATTAAAACTGCCTCTCTAGGAAGCAAAGATACAGCCCTCTATTTTGTGATTTTTCTGTTATTTGAATGACAACAGGGAACAGGGTACATAACGTAAAGTAGATGGCTCAGAAAGGAGAAAATCTGTAAAATAAATACAGTTACAGGGCACCGCTTCCCGCAGCTCCCATTGGCCGGGAACGGCAAACCGCGGCTACTGGGAGCTGCGAGCGGCCGTACCTGCGGACGCTCAGGTAAACAAAGCGTCTTGCGGCCCACCAGGGGCTTACCCTGAACAAGCCACGAACCAAGTTTGGGAACCCCTGACTTAATACAATATGATCCCCAAAAGTATTAGATGTGATTGCAATTTCTGTCACAGTGATTACTTCCTGTTCTAGAGTTTCCAGGTGACTATAAACTTCAGAGTCTCCTCCTGAATTTTGGTAGGGATATGTTTTACCTTTTATACACAAAATCTACTTTATTAAATCAATTAGGACTGTTCACAAATATATGAATGTCCCAACTTTAAGTCTTCTGAAGAGAGAAACTGCATTTTATTTCTATATTCTGGCTAGTTAGAAAAAAAAAAACAAATTTCCCTTAGTCCACATAGAGAGTTTTAAGTTTTTACTCCACTTAAAATAAGCTCTCATTAAAGATGCAGGACTGATAACACAGAAGAGTGTAGGAATTATTTTACCCACAGAACAAGTGCAATACAGGCAGCAACTGTGCAAGTGTCTTCTACATCCACCTAATGAGCCTCATTCACAACCTGGAAGGACTGCCTCTGCTCCTGGATGGGTAGTTTTCATGTCCATTCAGCCCTCGGCCTCTAATCCACACTACCAACAAGATTTCCAATTTGCACCAATAGTGGAGGTTATTGTGATGTGGACATCTGTTCATTGGGAACTGGACAGAGACCAGAAACTTATTTCACATAACCCAAAGATATGTGGATAGCAGAAGTTTCTAATGACCGAGGATTAAGGATACTGAATGCCTTACAGAAAAGCTCGTTGACTTCTCTGAGAAATATATGATTTCCAGGGTCATTTGCCTAGAAATGTTTCAAGTGTTAATGGAAAGGAGCAGCTACATATTTTGCTCGGCCAATGTTCAGACAGTGCCCTAGAGTGAGATGAATGCCTGAAACCAGAGTCCCTCAAATTCACAGAGGAACCCATTAATTTGAATCTTTTCATATCCCCTTAAGCTTTCTCCAAGAAAAGGTCTCAGGTATCCTATCCTATACAGACAGAAGAAACGCTTCAAACAATTCCCCTTTCCTGAGCTGTCCAGACTGCAGCACTCTTCATTCTTTGAGCTTCAACAGGGTTGTTTTTTTTTTCCATTGGCACAATCACAGATCCTGTCGCACTCAGTAGTTTAAAGATAGGAAATGCTACTTTTATCTTCTTGGCTTCAACCTATGTAACTTAGGAGTTCAAAAAAGGGCTGTTTATAGTTTTATTTCAGTTTTTACCAAAGTTGGCTATCTGAACACATTAGCTCCTCAAATGTATTTCAGCAAAGAAAATGTGCTGATTCACAGTGAAAGGGGATTTAAATACACCTCTGGAAATGGAGTCTTGAACAAACAAACATTTATATAAAAGTTGACACATTCAGAAAAATACTTACATGGGCAGAAGCCTACGGTGATACTAGTTTTTTGTCCTGGATCAAGAACTCCAGCACACAGACTAAATTTAAAAATGCCATCTTCTATGGCTTTTCCTGCACCATCAAGATCTAATTGCCATGTCACCTGTTGCCTTGAGGTATTCTTCAGGTCAAACTTCTGTAAATTGTGGTAGGTAAACAAGGATGTAAGATGACAGAACACAATAAGCATTATGTTATTTTTCACTTCACTAAATATTAAGCGTTTCCTGTTGAAAACAAGTTACTGTTGTATGCTGTACTTTTTATCTACAAAGAACAATTGACACAAAGTTCAACAGAGCGCTCTAGAGAGCAATAGAGTATGCAGTTTATATCTGTAAGGTAAGAAAATAGGCATGCCTTATGGTTCACAGATAGCACACTTACCAGCCACTCACCATTCACAAAGAACAATGTTTCCTACCCAGGAAGGAAAACCATTTTCTCAAATATGACACTGATTTCTTCAATGTAATAAGAATAACCGGGAGTAATAGCAAGTTGGCTATCTATCTTGGGTTATTGTGCTGATAAGTAGATTAACTGCATTTATGATGGCAGTGGTGGCAAGGCAAATGCAAATGGGAGAACTTCTACTGGTACCGGTGAAATGTTGCAAGAACTGAATACACTATCAGAGAGACCTGACATTGCAGTTCTCAAAGATACTACATATATTGACTCTTCTGTTGAAAAACTTGTTGAGATTGCAAAAGTTTAGAGCCAGTTTTAAAAACCCAACAACTTCTTTTGCTGGAATGACAAAATAGCAAGAATAAAAAACTTTGCCCTGGTAAAGTGAATCATTCATCTGCTATACTGTCCCCAGGTGCAGGGTTGTGACTTCACCCCTCAAAAATTTCTCATGAGAATATATGGAAAGAGCTGGGGTATAAGGCACGCCATTGAACTGAAAATTGTAGCTCTTTTATACACATTTCAGCACACACCCAGGTCCCTAGCCAAAACCTTATAGGAAGAAACTGGGATAAGTTATCTCCAGAAGGAGATGGATGCAAAAAGGCAATAGTGTTGAAACATACTGGCATCTGGCTGCCCACTGAGATCCCAACATCATTGCATCAGAGTATAGAGTAGCCTCTGTGATAAAGGAACAGAAGATAAGCCCTCTCCCTTAGCCGACTCTCTTTAAAATGAAAGGCACTTGGAAACTACCTTTGCTTCCTGAGATTGGATATCTAATTTAGTCACCTGAGTGCTGCTGGTACTACCCATACCTGAAGGAGCATGTCTACTCTAAAGACAGACTAAAACCCTGAAAAGACTGTGCCAAAAAATTAGTCTCTGAGTCTGCTCAAGTGATCACTGGTTTTAACAGTGGAAAGGCTGCATGCCTTCAAAAAGGCAATTCCAGCACTTTTGTCTGAAGTCCTGAGCCAGTAATATCTCTGAATGGTCACAGCAGACCGCAGAGAATGAGACAAAACTTCAGATGCATTATAGGTAGCTCATAATGCATGTCTGGCTAAGTCTTAACCCTCATGAATGTTCGTCCTCTTAGCCTGCCTGTCAGGGTACCTCTACACTGCAGCTGGGAGCATGCTTCCAGCTTGGGTAGACAGACGCATTCTTCCTCCACCTAAGCCATCCGAGTATAAACCTGCTCAGACCCACTGGGTATGATTTGGGTGGCTAGCCCACGAACTGCCCAATCTACCTCCAGCTATGATGCTATTTTTAGTGTGCTTGCTCGAGCAGAGCTAGTGCTCAACTGTCTACACAAGCTCGGAAGCACACTGCCAGCTGCAGGGTAAATGTGACCTTGCAGGCAAGCTATAAGAACTAACATTCATGAGGGTCAAGATTTAGCCAGACATGCATTATAAGCTGCATAAGCCTACTCCATATATTAAAACTATCCCACACTATTATCTCCTGGAAGGCCGTGCTGTCACCAGTAGGAGAGAGAGGCGATCAAGGAGACAGCTGGTGAAAAGGACAGAGCTCCTCTAACTTATTCATTCAAGAAATATCACCCTTCACATAGATGACAGGTTTCAGAGTAGCAGACG
This sequence comes from Eretmochelys imbricata, assembly GCF_965152235.1. Taxonomy (NCBI): domain Eukaryota; kingdom Metazoa; phylum Chordata; order Testudines; family Cheloniidae; genus Eretmochelys; species Eretmochelys imbricata. The sequence goes on from NC_135572.1 coordinate 152,286,326, forward strand.
TGTTAGTGAGCTGTAGCTCATGAGAGCTTATGCTCTAATACATTTGTTAGTCGCTAAGGTGCCACAAATACTCCTTTCCTTCACATAGAGAAGTTCATGGTCTTCTAGCGGATCTCCTGACTTCCCAAGTATCTTAAATAGATCATTAAAGAGAATGTAGCTCATCTCTTTCATGATTCCAGAAGGACACTTTCAAGAGGCTTCTTGAGGAAACTTTAACTTAGGCTATATAGTATATATCCTCCAATACCTATGCAGATTAAAGTGACTATATGGGCTCTGATCTAGCATCCTTGTTTCCTCCCCCCTCCCCCCCCCCCCATGGCAGGGAAAATTTAAAGGTGAAGAATTGATCTTGAACAAGTAGAAAAGATTATCTCTTCTCCTATACATTTTAAGCACCTGGTGTGAAAGTCATGTCAGACATTTTATTATGGAATGAAGGACAACTTTTAAACTATGAATGCGTCTCTGGATCCAAAAATAACAGGGTCCTAACCATACTATTACAAAAAACTAACAAATTGTTACATAAAAACAAGAACTAAAATAACTATTGATTTAACTAAAAAATGTCAAGGAAAATAGTAACTATGCAATGAAGGATAAGGGAAATAATTCCAACACCACTCTCACCAGCAGAAAGAGAGGAACTGAAGAAAATAAAGGGGGAAAGGTTAACCTTTCTAAACCACTGTTGGTACTTTGGATCTGTAGCTTCAGAGATTCCAAGGTCAGAAGGGGCCGTTGTGATCATCTAGTCTGATCTCCCGTGTATCACAAGTCATAGAACTTCCATAAAATAATCAATGTGAGCATGCTACCCAAATGCTAAGCTGTGCTAGCATACTCCTACAATCATGAAGCACAACATATGATTGCCAGATGGGGGATCTGCAAAGGCTTTTTCAAGAAGAAAAAACTCATGCTTGTAAAATTAAGAGTATGTCATGAATTAACAACTGTATGCATAAAATATACTGCACAAAATCTTCAAGTACAAGCTCAGACATGATAACACTACGCACCATCACTGGACATCTTTGGAAATCACCTAATGCTCATGCATTGTGGTAGACAGTGTCCCATGGTGTGCAGAATTTAGTTCATGAATCAGAGGGTAAAATCAAGTATAACCCAGAAACTGAGCAAAAGTCATAATTTTTAGAGACCAAATGAAACTCACAGTAGTACAGAACAATGATAAAAACACTTTGGAATCCATCAGCACACACACTAGAAAAATGTTATGTAGTTGTTTAAATAACACTGTGTGTTCTTACACACACACACACACACACACACACACACACCCCTACCTTTTACAGTCACAGTAAAGTAAAAGATTAGGCTGAGAATAGTCAAAAACATGTGTGTTTATTTACCTGAGTGCTCAGACTTTCATCAGCAATATCTAAATGTATGCTTCTTGACTGAAATACCAGCTCTGAAGTGGAGAACTCAAGTGGTGGCTGCAGTACTGTAGGAGAAAATCGAAAAATTTAGAGAGCATCTTAAAATATTTCTGAAACTTTTCATTAAAACTTTATTTCCACTTTACACATTCTTAACACCTGAAGAAGGGCCCTGTGTAAGCCTAAAAGCTTGTCTCTTTCACCAACAGAAGCTGGTCCAATAAAAGATATTACCTCACCCACCTTGTCTCTCTCTCCAATATCCTGGGACCGACACAGCTATAAATAACGTTCTTAAACTGACAGATTCTCCCTTTCATTTAAAACCTGTCCTCCCTTTCAGTGTCTACAAATTGCAACCACAATTAATATAATGTAAATGTCTACTTGATTATGACTTCCCCCCATAGAGGGATACAAATTTATGTGACATTAATTTTGCACCCATCAACACGTCAGTTGACAAAAGGGAAGTCAAGTTTAGGTCAGGCTAAAAATCAGACTCATGTCTTTACTTTATAACACTAATGCTATAAAAAGAGAGAACAATACGCTCTTCCTATTTCAGATTAACACAAAAGGGAGTCAGACTTGGTCCTGTGTGGACAAGGAGAAGTACTTTAGAAGTCCAATCAATGACTAAAAAAATTTTTTTAAATAGTGAACTGGCATTTCTTTGAGCCCCATCTATTATTTTTAAATCACTAAATATTAATTTTCTGTAATGATGGAGAATTCAAGTAGTATTTGCTTCATTGTTTGGCTACTAAAAGTTTGATACACCTATTATTAGCTTCTTTATTTTTTTAGTAGTTCTTACTTTATGCAGATTTTGCTAGTCACCAAAGAAGATGTATATATTTATCACTATGGCATTACTTTTCATTTAATACAGTAATTTCTCTTCTCCAATGTCACAGTAAAGAAAGCAAAAGATGTATGATTTACGACAAAGCATTAACTGCAGTCCCTGGATGGGGGAGCTGGGTGCATGAGGAACAGTCCCTGGCTGGGGGAATGGGTGCATGTGTGGCTCAGTGCAGGGGGGACAGTCCCCGGCTGGTGGGCTGGATGCATGGGGGGGCTCAGTGTATGAGGGACAGTCCCTGGCTGGGGGGGGCACCCCCACCGGGCAGGGCTCCCCATCTCTGCAGGCAGGCTCCACAGCCAGGCTCTCTGGGTGCTCAGCCCAGCCACAACCCCATGGAGCAGCGTGGAAGTGAGGGTGGCAATACACAATGCCATGCCACCCTTAAAATAAAAATTAATTAATTTTTGACAGGTAAGCATGTCAATTTAAAATGCTCCATGGCAGACATTTGCCAGTGTTCAAATGAAAGGTACTACATTGATTTGAATCATATCACTGTCGTGTAAACAAACACAAAACCTTTTAAAAAAAAAAAAGACGCATGGGTACTATACATACATTGTTCGGATGCGGCCCACATAAACAGAGAGAGCTGTGTATGTGGCCCACAATGGTAAACAGGTGGGAGAACTACTGGTCCAGAGGGTGGCTAGTACATAACATGGTGTGACAAGGTAAAGTAGCTGCCCTGAAAGGGTTAAGGGATCGCTGACTATCCCTGCTGGGCCCACAAGGATCACAGAGAAAGGGTACAGTATTGCCAAATCCAAGCATTGAGAAGTCAACTCTTAAATGTCAAAAATAAGATTTTTTTTTAAGACATAATAAATACTGGGTTCTTTTTATTTGGTTTCTGAGCCTTTAGGGTGCACTCACTTCACTTTTCTTTCAAGCTTTTCTCCACACTTATGAGAGCTAGAAACTTGCTAAAAGGAACCCCAAAAAACAGAAATCACTGAGTGCGTCCTCTCTTTCCTCACGGGTAGTTGAGGCACGGAAAAGCCTCTGGGGATTGTGACCACTATTTTTCAGTTGAGTCATTTTATTTTGTGTTGATTATGTCTTTTGATATAAACAACTAACTGTACACTGAAGAAAGGGCCTTGAAGTCCTTGGCTGTGCAGTTTGCTTTCCTTCCCGATGAAACAGCTCACCAGCCTACATATGATTTCTGGTAACAAAACATCCACAGGACACTGAAACTGTGCTTGCTACCCTCAAGTTCAGAAAACTGCATGACTGCAGATTAGGGCTGCCAACTTTCTAATCGCACAAAACCAAACACCTTTGCCCCACCCTCTGCCCTGCCCCTTCCCTGAGGCCCCACCCCCACTCACTCCACCCCCCTTCCTCAGTCGCTTGCTCTCCCCCACTCTCACTCACTTTCAGTGGTCTGGGGGTTGAGATGCAGGAGGGGGTGAGGGCTCTGGCTGGGTGGGCAGGCTTTGGGGTGGGGCCAGAAATGAGGGGTTCACAGTCCAGAAGGGGGATCTGGGTGAGGCAGGGGGTTGAGGTGTGGGAGGGCGTGCGGGTTCCAGGAGGGAGTTTGGCTGTGGGAAGGGGTTGGGGTGAGGGCTCCGGAAGGGAGTTTGGATGCGGGAGTGGGGGGCATGCAGGAGGGGGTGCTGGCTCCAGGAAGGAGTTTGGATGAAGGAGGGGGCTCAGTGTGCGACAGGGGTTGGGGTGAAGGAGAGGGTGCAGGCTCTGGGAAGGAGTTTGGGTGCAGGAGGGGGTTCTGACCTGGGGCCGGGAGGGAGTTCAGGGTACAGGCTCCAGCCAGGTGGCACTTACCTCAAGCGGTTCCCAGTTGGCGGCGCAGCAGAGCTAAGGCAGGGTCCCTGCCTGCCCTGCTCCCCACAGCTCTGAAAAGCGGCCAGCATGTCTGGCCCATCTCCTAGGCGCAGGGGTGGCACCACACCCACAAGCACCGCCCCCCACAGCTCTCATTGGCCACGGTTCCCAGCCAATGGGTGCTGCAGAGCCGGTCCTCAGGGTAGGGGAAGCATGCGGAGCTTCCCCGATCGCCCCTGCACCTAGGGGCTGCAGGAACACATCGGCAGCTTCCGGGAGCCACGCAGAGCCAGGGCAGACAGGGAGCCTGCCTTAGCCCCGCTGAACTGCCAAATGAACTTTTAACAGCCCGGTCAGCAGTGCTGACGGGAGCCTCCAGGATCTCTTTTCGATTGGGCATTCTGGTCAAAACCCAGACACCTGGCAACCTTACTGCTGATAGAATGGTTCTGCTCTCAGTATGAGCAGTTCTGAGAACACACACATACACAGTAGGATGCCATCAACTTCTGATGTATCTGCCAACTGTAGTAATTCTGCTTCCAGGACTGTCTCAGGTTCTCAAACCCTGTCCTAGGTACTTTTAATCCCAGGCAATGGCCCAGGTAAGAGACACCGATTTTTTTTTTTAATAAAGATTACATATGTGTGGAAAATACACAGCGTCCCACCAAAAGAAATGCATGACTCGTGACTAAGCATGGGAGACAGTATTTGTAGAACCAGGCCCTTAGATCTCAAAAAGCATGTGTGTTATCACATTCTGTTTTTCAATGTGACATCCAAAAATATCTCATCAATAACAAATGTCATTTCTAAGGTGGTGTAATGGAGTAAAACTATTAAGTCCTTCTCTCATAGCACAAAAACATGTTTTTCTATTGCCCACAGTATCTGAGCATGGTTTAGTAATATACTGAGTGTACAGAACACTTATTTAGTATTTGTCCCCCAGAAAGGATTTCTGTAAGGATATAATTAAATAGCCACAGAATAGAAGAAACTATAACCTAATTTATCAGCTACTTTTAGAGAAGGTTCCTTTGGCTTTTAAAATATTTGGATTGTGGCAACCCACAATTATTTCAGACTACTTTTTAGTGGCATTTATTATGCAATGGGATACCAATTTAAGATATATTCTGTACACATCCACTGCCATTTTTTAAATCAGTCTAGTCAGAGTTTTTGTTTATATCTAGTAATACTGAATAGAGTAGTAGTTTATTGTGTGTGATAGCTATTATATTTTACAGTCAAATATACGTTATCTGTATTTGTAGGTGTGTAAGAGATAAGAAGTCTTCCAAATATAAAATTACTTGGTTGAAAGTAAATTTTAACTCTTTGATGTGTTTTTAATTGATTGTATTGATTACTGAAATGCATAATATATGAGGTACCTAAAGTATCTTTTATTCATTAGAATATTACAAATGCTCATTGACAGTGGATCTTAACTTTGAATTAAAAAATAAAACTTTGTTCCAAGGGTTACATTCTACACTTCACTTCTTCTGCATATAAAAAGGGGGCATATCGATCTTTAAGGTTTTATAAGAAAGATTGCCATTCATTATCAAGATTTAATGATTGCATATAATTTCACTGTTCCACAGAAAAACAAAAAAGCAGAAGCAAAAGATAAACATTTCCTTTAATTTTGGGCCTTACATAAAATCACTTCTGCACTATCCATTTGTCACTTTGTTACACTGTATTTATTCTTTTTACAGAGACATGTTTGGTTTTTTTTAATAATTTCACATTCATATCTGTACTGGGATTTAGTTTCAATTTTGTTCAAGAGAATATATGTGGATATATTCAACAGAAATTGTTTTTATCCATAAGGACTGCACTGCTGCAGAGAAGAACTGTTGAGGGCAAACACTATGTCAAAGGTCAGGTCTTAGGTTTGGGCCCTGTAGTGTTAGAAAACTCCAACATTATTTCATTTCCTAGAAATCTACCCTGTTCCCAGTGTTCTTACATATTGGAGTTCAGGGCTCAGCCTTCTCTGCTACTCAAAATATTACAGCAGTATGTGAACACCATCCAAGGGGAGAAGGGTAAGAGGATGATAAATGCACTAAAGCCTCATTTTCTGATAGTCAATGCATAAATTGAACACTGAGGACAGCTATACTAGAGGTCTCAAGTAGTAGGTGTATGCAGACCAGCATGAAAGAGAGGGTCAGTAAAGAAAGTGGAAGGTACAAAAAAAATCCCACAAGATGCCAGTTTGCTGCTAGCGGCAACATACCTGGGAATCTGGGCACTCACCTGCCTTTTAAGGGCCAGAAGAGAGAAATTTCCCTGTTCTTCCTTAAAGAAGCATATGAACAGAATACCCAGCAGTTCTCTCCAGGCTGGATTACAGTCACTGCATCAGAGCCATGTTTTAATTGTACTAATTTTTACAGAGTCCCAGAGAAAAGATACGGAGTGAAAGATGTGCTATTTCTCCACACTGCCTGCTACTACAGTTGTGGTGGGGCTAGTACTATCAGTCAGTAAGAAGAAAACAAATTGTGTTGTGGGTTAACTAAAAATAAAATAAAATAAATGAAAACAGACTTCTGACTGGCAGAAGTATATTTTCCCCCCAGTGCTTAGATACTGAATATACCAACAATAAACAAAGCAACAAGGTGACATTTAATATAGACAAGGGCAAACTACTACACTTAGAAAGGAAAAAAACCAAATTCACAACTACAAGATGGGGGAGAACTGGCAAGGTGGTAGTATTGCTGAAAAGGACCTGGGAGTTACAGTGGATCACAAATTGAATGTGAGTCAACAATCTGATGCAGTTGCAAAAAAAGGCTAATATCATTCTGGGGTCTATTAACAGGAGTGTTGTATGTAAGACAATGGAGGTAATTGCTCTGCTCTGCTTAGCACTGGTGAGGCCTCACCTGGAATACTGTGCCCAATTCTGGGGACCACACTTCAGAAAATATATAGACAAATTGGAGAGAGTCCAGAGGAGAGCAACAAAAATTATAAAAATCCTGATAACAGTCTTCAGCTATGTTAAGCACTGTTATGAAGAGGACTGTGATATCAGGAAAAACTTTGTAACTATAAGGATACCTAAGCACAGGAATAAGCTTCCAAGAGAGGTTGTGGAATCGCCATCACTGGAGGTTCTTAAGAACAGGCTGGACAGACACCTGTCAGGGATGCTCTAGGTTTACTTGGTCCTGCCTCAGTGTGTGGGACTGTACTTGATGACCTCCCAAGGTCCCTTCCAGCAGTACATTTCTGTGATTCTCTGATACTTAATTTTTATAAATGATAGCAATATAATTCCAGCTTCAAAGATATAAAAAAATACACATTTAAAATTGAGTGAATAGATGCAAAGATACATTTGTTACATTTTCTAATTATTTGGTATAATAAATGCTAAATTAACCTAGTAAGTTCTACCCTCAGTTCTTTAGCTTCTAATTTTTCCTTTGCTAATGCTAGCAATAAACCCCTGAAAGGGCAATACAGAGCACACCACACGCACATGCGCTTAATATTCCTAGTTTACGTACCAGTTGCTTGAACGGTACATAATGGAGCAGCCACAGACACCGTTTGAGGACGAGGAACAATTATGTGCTTTTCTGACCCAGAAGGTGTTGTAGCTGTAGAGCTTTGCTGAGAAGATGGAACCTCACTGAAATTAACGTTTACTGGAAGACTGAAGTCATATGCTGCCACCTAAAGGACAAAAATACAGTTGTGATCATTTTCTCAAGGAAGGAAACAGCAAGTTTATGCAATACTATAGTCGTGATATTACTATTTTAGCAGAATTATTAAAACAATTTTTGAGCAAATTAACATGATGGCCTGATCATCTACCAGGGAAGTTAATGGGAGCTTCGTCTATTGCCACATGGTGTCAGCCATTTTAAGTACCCAAAAGCTCAGCTCTGCATGAGGCTTTTGGCACATCCTTATTTTGTTCTGTTTAACGTATTATCGCAGACAAAAAAAAAAAGAGTTGGATTTCAAGCTATAATCAGTAGCATACAGCAAGGGGGTAGGGGAGATTGAGTTTCAGAAAATTCTCCTCAATTGCCCAAGAGAAAAGTCAGGCTTTAGCATGCCCTGAACATTAACAAAGAAGTGGAGAGCCTTGGTGACTGTAAAGCCCTATGAGAAGTTGGAATAGCATGAAATCCATGTATCAGAACCCCTTTCCTTGTCTGATCATCATTCTAGCAAGCCTTTGCCACAAAGCACTAACATTGTTTTACTTTTTGTAAAATGTTTAGGGTGATATTTAACAAGTAAGCCAAATGACTGTGTTTTGACTCTCATACTATCATATGTACTAAGTTCTGCAAATGGTTATGTGATTTGTTGAGACAAATGCTGGGTTTTGTTTTGTTTTTTGCTTTGTTTGTTGGTTAGTGGCTGTTTATTAGTTAGGGCAACCACCTAAATGCATTCAAGGTTTTTAAAAGCTGCATTCACATAGTAAAAGAACTGAAATGCGGGATAAATGGATTATGCGTTACTGTGACCCTGCTTGTAACCTTAGTCAACTCAACTAGAAAAAAACTAGTGAATTATTCACAGCTTTTTGGTTGAAAGTGTGGTACTTCTAGTGTCTAGTTTCTGAGGAGCAATGTGAATATTAAACTACAAGGCGTGTTCAATATATTCAGAAGTCATTGCTGTAGGAAATGATTGCTACCACAAGAGCAGGAAGGGTTTCGTGCAGTTCTGGCAGAAGCAGACAAATATGGAAGGATGCATCTCCAATGGGAAGGAACATTTCTGGCAACTGGGAGGCAAGTTGGGTGGGAGGAGACATCCGCAAGTGACCATGAGTCAGGGGAACAGATATTCAGGTAGAGAGGTAGGGGAAGGAACTGGCAGCTGGGAAGCAGGTCAAAGTTGGTTCTATCTCAGGGAGGTAGTTGGAAGGAGAGAGCAGATTAGAGCTCTTTGAGAGTGGAAGATTTGCAGAAGAGCCAGATGGGGCGAAAATGGGAGGAGAAAAACAGTGTGTGGGCGAGGGGGAATGCTGGGGGTGCGTGAGAGAGAGGTAATAGGGTTCTAAAAAAGTAAAGAACAGAGCCAAGAATGAATATATTCATCGTGAATGTTTAAAGGGTCAATGTGGATCTGGAGCCTGAAAAAAATCAGTTTGGAAAGAGATGCTGGATTTTGATCCCTTTTCTTCTTCATCAAAGTACTTTTTTATTAGTATTTTACTTTAAATGAGTTAAATTAAAGAAAAGCTAATGCTAGGGGGTACATACACTTCCAGATGCTGCCTTCAGTTCTGTCATACTGGGCAACACACATAGTTTTCAAAATTGTCTCCATTTAACATTAGTCAGTGCTACTGCTGCCAGCTACCAGCTACTGCTTTAACTGTCAGCCTGCAACCACCAGAGGGTTATATATTTTAAGCATATCCTAGTATGCCTTGCCTTGTAATGAGTGATCTGCCCCCTGCCAGGTAGACAATAATATACTCACTGCAAAATAGCTGCTCTGATGGTATAGCACAATTACACAGAATGACTGAAAGGGGGGCGAGGGGGAGAGAAATAAAATGAAGATAAAATGAAAAAGAATACATTAAAATAAAAACTCAACTCATGAAAGCAGCACCTGGTAATTGTTTATAAACCTAAGGTTCCCTTGGGCTAGTTTCCCTATAAAATCATTAAAAATTACACGCTCATTATGTTCAACATTCTATGTTTTTGTTTCTGTAAAAATCATTGCAACACCCTTATTAATTCCAGTCCTGAGCATCATTTTGCAAACATTTAGCTCTATAGTTTAAAAGGTGACAAGGCTGGAAGCACTTTTAAACATACATAATTTGTGAAACCTAAAGTTGTATCTACTGCTGGTATTTCTGATCCTCACTCAACACTTGATTTCGTAAATCTTTACTTATTAGAGCTGATCAAGAATTTTCCATGTAAGTGGTTTTTTGACAGAAAATTGGGCTTTTCAACTAAATAAAAACTTTTGCAAAAAGTGTCTGCCTTCCATACAGATGCCCTGACTTCCCATGGATCCCTGAGGATCCACCCACTTTAAAAAAAGATCTCATGGTTCATTCTGCTGAGGGAAAATCTCATCCTCCGAAAGGAACAATATGGGAGGAAATCTCCAAGGGGATCCTCACTGAGATTCCCTCTCACAGCCCTGTCTACCACATGAAGGATTGGTCCAGGCCTGTATTTCTTGCATACCAGTGTCATATCTTTCTCTGAGAAGAATTCCTCCGTTTGTTTGACTTCAGTTACTAAGCTCTGTTTCTTTCTTCGTATCAATGCTGATTAAATACAACTCAATTTTGTAGCAACGTATTTTAGTAATGTGATGCATGAGAATCAGGATCAGACCAAGAAACACAGAACTGCTAATTCCCATTGTTAGTAGTGAGAAAGAAAGGACTTCAGACAACTCATAACGCTTTTAACAGCAGCATATCATTGTACTGGCAACAGTCTGAGGGGATAAAGTAATTAAAAGAACCATGAGACAAGGTTGCTGGGGAAAAAAGTTGTATTGTCTCACATTAAAATCCCAATAAAAAAATTAGAGGAGATTAGGTACGTTTGCCTTAAATCTATGTAAATTATGTTGTATACTATTTTATTTGATCTTAAGTGATAAAAATTAAAATGGCATTTAAGACTGAGAATGTAAATAACAAGCTTTCAATTATTGATATTATTAAATATATTTAATTGGGAAGCATTTAAATTATATGAAAACACACAATTTTTATGCACTTTTGGGAAACCTATAAGTAATACATGTATACTAGTTAATATGTTTTTCACCCATAACATTGTGTGGAACACACCACACTTAAAAAATTAGAGTCCATTTGATGTGTTATACATTCTCCACCTCTAAAATGTGGATAAGGATGCTTACCTCCTTTATGAAGCACTATATAAGAGTTAAGTGTTTATTATGTACACTAATTCAGACTGTAAAATGAGGCCAAATAAAAAGGATGGATTTATTTCAGATTATGTAAAAGGAACTCAGAATTTTATTATATAATCACATCACACTTTTAGCAAAGTGTTTATTTACTCTGTTTTTTATTATTACATCCATAGTCCATTATAATTAAGGTTGCGACTCTGTCACAGAGGGTACGGATTCCGTGAGTTTCCGGGACCTCTGTGACTTCTGCAGCTGGCAGGTGTGACTTTGCCCGGGTGGCCCTGGGGTCTCAGGCGGCTCCAGGGCCAGCCGCACTGCCCCACCACAACAGTGGCAGTCCTGGGCTGCCCCCCGCCCCCCACCAGCAGCAGCTGCTGCAGTCCCGGGCGAGCAGGGCCATCACCCACACACCCCTCTGCCAGCAGCAGCTGCCGCGGTCCCAGGCTTTCCCTCTCCCACCAAGCACCAGCAGGCACCCCAGAGTGCCCCCACACAGCACCAGCAGGCACCCCAGAAACCCCCCTCCAGAACAGCAGCTGCGCCCCCCCGGAGCTCCCCAGAACACCAAAGATTTAGTCAGGGGTATTTATAGTACAAGTCATGGACAGGTCATGGGGCCGTGAATTTTTGTTTACTGCCCGTGACCTGTCCATGACTTTTACTAAAAATGCCCATGTCTAAATCTTAGACTTAATTATAATAAAATCTAAATTAACAATTATGGGACACTACTTTGTTGCTTCTTATTAATGCTGACAGCTTTTTATGTAGGAGGAAGAATGCATATAGAAAGGTTTTTGACCATTAATGGTGATTTTTAAACTGAAAAATGTTTCCAAGAGAATGCAGTTACAAAAGGATGCCCTTGTAAATTAAATGGTATGTCAAGGGATCTTACTGGTAAAATAAAAAAGAGCATATCTTCAACCTTGCCTATGACAAAATTAAAAATATACCCCTACTCACTGAAAGTTCAGTCAGTCTCTTTTCCTGATTTGTTTTACACAGCCTATACTATTTTATCCTTTCCCAAGTTTTCAGAAATTGAGCTTTACCCCTTCTACAAACAACGAGTTTTAAAAATTGACCCTAAATCTGCGCTCACTTATGCGGGATGCAATTTCATTGATTTGCATCTGGCACATTTAAAAATAGATAAATAAATAAATAAATCAGTTAGAAGATACTGAGTGAAATCCTGGCAGCACTGAAGTCAACAGGAGTTTTGCCACTGATTTCAGTGGGGCCAGGATTTCACTCACAGGGTATGTCTACACTGCAAATAAAAACCTGCAGCTGGCCCATGCCAGCTGACTCACGCTCCCCGGGCTCAGGCTGCAGGGCTATTTAATTGCAACATAGACTTCAGCTCAAGCTCTGGGACCCTCCCACCTTACAGGGTCCTAGATCCTGGCCTCCAACCCAGAAATCTACACTGCAATTAAACAGCCCCACAATCCAAGACCCGAAAACCCGAGTCAGCTGACACACGCAAGCCAGGGATGTCTCTTTGCAGTGTAGACATACCCACAGAGTATAGACATACTGAAGCATGCTAGTCCCTTTGGGATTTTTGCAAAAATAAGTGAACAAAACTTTAAATAGATATACAGAAATGAAAATCTCACACTGACTTGATGTAGGATATAGCTCTGAGGCATACCAGGTCTGTAATTGAAAAGGTAGTCTTGAGGGGGGTTGACTGATGTCAGACTAAACCTCAGGGGATAAATTGAATGTGACCAATTGCACAAAATAGCAAAAAATCAAATTAGCTCCACAACGGGAGGTTTGGTAACTTCAGAAAGGTCCTTGGCAAAAGCAGACAGATTTTCCAAGATATTGGCATCTTGGGATATCGACACTGTACCGCCATAGTACAGACGGTTCCTACATTGACAGAAAGGTTTTTTTCATCTATGTAGTTAATCCATATAAGCAGGAGGCAGTAGCTAGGTCGACGGAAGAATTCTAAGGAAGGATCTCATTATTAAGTGTAGACCAGGCCTTATTCACCCCATCAATAGAAAACACACGTTATATGTATAAAGAATCTACCACTGTTTTACTTATAAAGGCTAGAACAAACTCATGCAGTAGAGAGTGCCAAATTCCATTTTCAATTATGGTTAGTAGGCTAGTTTATAAAACATAGATTATATACTACTTCCTCAATGCACAGCAAACATCCACCAATATCAACAGGAGGCTTGCACAAAAATCCAGAGTAGAATATGGCCTTTATAATTTGTGGCTATTCTATATCATGTGTTCAGTACCTAATTTTGGCATTCGGTATCAGTATGCTCACCTGTAAGACTAACTACTTCTGCCCTTTGTTTCTCTTCCTTCTCCATCTTCTCTCTTTTCTTTTTCCTTGTCTTATCACCCCCTCTGTTCTTCCCTGCAACAAATTCTCAACTCTATGGGCTCTACTTCCACCCCTCCTTCATTCTATCCGCTAACATCATTACTAATTAAATAATCAGTGTTGACATTAACATATCGTCATTGGGCTTTAAAGTTGATACCTCTTTGAGATTAATAGGGGTTTATAACCTATATAATAGGGTTATAATATAATAATATATTAATAGGGATTAATAACCAAGCAGCCAAGTCTGAGGAAGCGCAGGTGGTCATTTATGTAAATGTTATTTTCTAATGACCCTTTTGGAAACAATGGATGACCTTTACTTAAAGCCTTAGGAGGAGTGATATTTTGGCTCCTCCCCAAAATCATTGCACCTCCAAGCTTATTTGACTTATTTCAAATAAAAATGGGAGGGGGCGATTCAGCCAATGCACAAGGCTTCTCTGCTACAGCACTGAATCCAAACGAGGTGTGCTTGTTTGTAATTGCCAACATGTACATGTCTTTCAGCTCACTATTCTCCAAAACATGTGGGGTTGGTTAATTCCTAGTGTCTTAGGTAGGGTGACCAGGTGTCCGGTTTTTGACCGGAACACCCAGTCGAAAAGGGACCCTCGCAACTGCGGTCAGAACTGCCAACCGGGCCGTTAAAAGTCCGGTCAGTGGTGCTGCCCGACTAAGGCAGGCTAGTCCCTACCTGTTCTGACACCACGCTGTGCCCCGGAAGCGGCCAGCAGCTCTGGCTCCTAGGCGTGGGAGTCACGGGGCTCCATGCGCTGCCCCCACCCCGAGCACCAGCTCTGCACTCCCATTGGCTGGTTCACAGCCAGTGGGAGCTGGGGAGGCAGTGCCTGCGGACAAAAGCAGCACGCAGAGCTGCCTGCGTGCCTCCGCCTAGGAGCCAGACCTGCTGCTGGCTGCTTCTGGGGCACAGCCTCGTCCATGGTGCCAGGACAGGCAAGAAGCCTGCCTTAGCCCCCTTGCGCCCCGCCCCGCCCCGCCCCCCCCCGGCTGTGCCACTGACCAGGAGCGACTGGAGGTAAGCCCACGCCCCAACCCCCTGCCCCAACCCTGAGCGCCCCCCCCCCCAACCTGGAGCCCCCTCCTGTACCCCAAACCCCTCATCCCTGGCCCCACCCCAGAGCCTGCACCCCCATCCAGGAGCCCTCACCGCCCCCAACTTCCTGCCCCAGCCCAGAACTCCCTCCCACACCCTGATCCCCTCAACGAAAGCCCCACCACAGAGACAACCCTCACCCCCTCCCACATCCCAACCCCCTGCCTCAACCCACAGCACTCTCCCACACACTGAATCCCTTGGCCTCACCCCCAGGCTTGGAGCCCCCTCCTGAACTCCAAACCCCTCATCCCTGGCCCCAGCACAAAGCCCACACCCCCAGTCCAGAGCCTGTACCCCCTCCCAAGTCCCAGCCCTCTCCCACATTCCAAATCCCTTAGCCCCACCCCAGAGCCACCTCCTGTATCCCAAACCCCTCATCCCCAGCCCCACCCCAGAGCTCGCACCCCCAGCCAGAACCCTTACCCCCTCCAGCACCCCAACTCACCTCCCCAGCCCAGAGCCCCCTCCCGCACCCCAACCCCCTGTCCCAGCCCAATGAAAGTGAGTGAGGGTGGGGGAGAGCGAGCCACCAGGAGAGGGAGAATGTAGTGAGTGGGGGCGGGGGGCATGGGGAAGTGGCAGGTCTAGGGTGTTCAGTTTTGTGTAATTAGAAGTTGGCAACCCTACCCTTAGGGTATGTCTAGACAGCGAAGAAAAACCTGTGGCTAGCCTGTGCCAGCCAGCTCAGGCTCCCAGAGCATGGGTTACAGGGCTGTTTCGCTGCTGTGTAAACTTCTGGACTCGGGCTGAAGCCCAAGTTTGGGACTCTCCTACCTCACAAGGTCCTAGAGCCCAGGCTCTAGTCCAAGCCCGGAATTCTATGCAGCAACGAAACAGTCCCGCAGCCAGAGCCCTGCAAGCCCAAATCGGCCTGGCACGGGCCAGCCTCGGATGTCTAGATGCTATGTAGAAATGTCCTCAGTTTCTAAAACAGTGGTGAACGTGGGTTATATTACTTTATCATCCACACCTAATGGGTCATTTTTCTAATGCAGCATAGGCCCATGAGGGCTACTCAAATCTGCAATTCATTTTCCTCAAACGAGCCCATCAGAGGCCAAATTTCTCAACTATTAGGGCATGTTGCAAAAATCCTGTATTTTCATAGACATTTAGGGAGGTAAGAGTTGTGATGATAGCAAATTTGTTGGGCAATTTCTTGGAGGAGGCTGATGTTTTGAGACATGTTTCTCTCTTTCCCCCCCCCCACCTTTGACTGTGCATAGTTTACATTTTTTTAAAAAGTGCTTGGAGCAATATATTTAAATTTTTCATATAACTATGCAGAACAAAGTAAAAAGTGTGTAACAGTTACATAGACGTGACTTCAGAATTCATTTTCTTAATGACATTTTCTCAAAACTATTCCAAGGCCACTACGGTTTAAATATTTGCTGGTTTTAACTACTCAGTACTTTTGTTACACAAAATATGTAGGATGTCTATTTTCACTAATCATAGAAAATGTATTAAATGCATCCTTTAAAGTTATTGTCATTACTTCTGCCTTATAAACTTACTTCTTTTGGTGTGAAGTACAATGAACATTGCAAAGTCGATTTCCCCTCTAACTCCACAGAATACAAATATGGCCTCGGAGGATAATAATCAACCACTGTCAAACAAAATACAGAGATAGTTACGTGTTACAATAGTATATTCAAACCTTTGCAAAAGCTACCATACTACAAACTGATTCCCAATAGAGGGTGGACATAATTTCCTTTGTAATTAGGGCTGTCGATTAATCACAGTTAACTCACGCAATTAACTAAAAAAATTAATCGCGATTAATCACACTTTTAATCGCACTGTTAAACAATAATTGAAATTTATTAAAAATTTTGGATGATGTTCTTCTACATTTTCAAATATATTGATTTCAATTACAGCACAGAATACAAAGTGTACAGTGCTCACTTTATATTATTTTTATTACAAATATTTGCACCATAAAAATGATAAAGAAATAGCATGTGAACTCCTGTTCTCACTTTCAGGTGACATTGTAAACAAGAAGCGGGCAGCATTATCTCCTGCAAATGTAAACAAACTTGTTTATCTGAGCGAGTGGCTGAAAAAGAAGTAGGATTGAGTAGACCTGTAAGCTCTAAAGTTTTACATTGTTTTATTTTTGAATGCAGTTATTTTTGGTACATAACTACATTTGTAAGTTCAACTCTCAACATAAAGAGACTGCACTACAGTACTTGTACTAAGTGAATTGAAAAAACACTATTTCTTTTATTTTTACAGTGAAATATTTATAATAAAAAATATAAAGTGTGCACTGCACACTTTGTATTCTGTGTTGTAACTGAAATCAATACATTTGAAAATGTGAAAAATCCTAAAATATTTATATAAATGTTATTTTATTATTGTTTAGTCGTGTGATTAATCTCACAATTAATTTTTTTAATCACACAATTAATTACAATTATTTTTTTAATCACGCAACAGCCTTATTTATGATGTATTATGGCTGAATTCACTATTTTTTACTTGTAAGATACAGTCTAATCCTGAGAAGTGCAGATCACCAATAGCTTCCATTAAAGTCAATGGGATTTGGGGTTGCCAGTACCTCTGAGGATCAAGCCTTTCATCATTGTTTTTTCTTTTTAAAATAAATGCTTCCAACAAAAATACTTAAGTAACAATAATGAAAACTAATACCACAGAAGAAGACTATTTAGCGTAATTCTGTGTTGCTGAAGATACCACCACATAGCTGTACCTTAGCTCAAAGGGTTTCCTGCCTACCCTCTAAAGCAGTGGTACTGGAGTCAATGCATGACCTACCCCATGCACATACCAGCTGTTTATGCCTGAATCTCTAGAACTTCCACCATTTAGTTCCTGGATTACATAAGCAGGAAGAGCTCCCCAAAAAGCGTATTAAAATTTATATTTAAAAAAGAAAAGAAAAAATAAATATCCCACTGCTGTTACGTTATTGGGCTATTACGGCTCATTGGTGTTTCTAAACTCTTTTTTCATTGTCATAACATTAAATCACTTGGTTTTTTTCCAGAAGGATTTTGAGGCCAGGACCACACTAAAAAGTTATATCGACCCAGCTATATCACTCAACCCTGGAGCAATGTAGTTAAGCCAATCTAATCCCCAGTGTAGACAGCACTAGGTCGACAGAAGTATTCAGTCAACCTAGCTACCGCCTTTCCAGGAGGTAGACTAATTACAGCAACGTGAGAACCCCTCCCATTGCTGTAGCAAGTGTCTACACTGAGGATATTTCTACACGGCAACATAAGCCTGTGTGAGAGCCCAGGCTCAAGCCTAATCCCCCTTGCATCTACATTGCAATTGCACTAACCCAGGGCTTGGACCCAGGGTCCCAGGACACTGCAGGGCTGGAGGGTCCAAGCTTGATTCAAGCTGGGATCCCGAGTCCAAGACCTATTGCTTTGCCGCTTAGATGTGGCCCCGCTTGACACAGGTCCTCGGAGTCATCCAGAAGTATCCCACAATTTCATGGGACAACTTCCTTAGTCCTCTGTAACCCCAACAATCTGCAATCCACTCTACTGAAAATGGAAGACACACACCCCTTTGCGAATGGCAGCCCTGCAAATCTGTGGATATCTGCATTCGCGGACCATTGTTGTAGATCATGGATAGGATGGAGATACAAATTTTGTATCCATGCAGGGCTCTAAATATAGGGTCTCAAAGTCAGGGAAGCAGCTATCTGCAGTTCATAGCCTATGAGGCTGCTTCCCCACCTTCGAGATCCTACATTCCCTCTCCCGCCCCTATATATAGAGAAAGGGCGGGGGAGTGGGGAGGTGAAAGATCAAGACAAGCAGCAAAATCTCCCATGCTGACTTACTTTGCAGAAACAGCTGTCTCCCTCTCCAACAGACCTGATACAGCAGTGAACTCAGGAGAGGTTTCCTAAATTGCTTGGCTGCTTAAAACATGGTAATAGGAACATGGGGAATTTTGCTCCCTGTCCTGATCTATCACCTCCCCTTACTCTGTATACAAAGGGAGAGGAAATGTTGGATCTTGAAAGTGGGGAAGCAGCCTCTTAAGTTATGAGCTGCAGACAGCTTCTTCCGTCTTCTCTGGAAGTAGGATCTCAAAGGCAGGGAAGTCCAAACCTCTCACTATGCCATGGTCACTGTACCTCGACAGAGCACTGCAACTCAGAACATACAACCTAGAAACCCATTTAAATTCAGCAACAATGCCACAACTTCTGCCTAAGGGAAATGAAATCCACTGGAGAGGGATCTCCATAGTACAGGAGAGATTCAGGGACAAATTTAGCCCTCACGCTTATGTGTCTTGCCCTGTATTTGTGAAGGCACAATTTGGGCAAGAGCTGATCCTTGGCCCTTAGGTTAACAGGATAGGCTCCTTTAATGATGCTTACTGGGTGCAACAGCAGAATTAGAAGTATCAAGAGCCACGAGTTTATATGACTGCATAAGGCAGCCTTGTACCATATATTACCACCTTACCCACATGATATCATGCATTTTATACAATTCATCTTGCATGTTGCACTCTGTACCATGCACCCTATGGCTTGTACCATGAAATTTGCACCCGAACTACCGTGCACCCCATTTATTCAGATTCAGCTAATACCAGTGAAAAATTCATTTTTTTAATTGCACTGTCAGTTCATCAGCACGAATTGAAATTGTCACTGTGTCACCCCTCTGCACTTCCTTGCCAACTGCCACCAGAAAAGTTTCCGAACTTTGTATTTGAAAAGTCAATGGAGAAAGAAATTAAATGCTGGTGCATACAGTTTGAAGGGAAATGAGAAAGGCAAATTACCAATTTGGAATGCATTCAGATTTCTTACTGATGAAAAGGGAGATACTGTGGCTGAGTATGTTGCATGTGTGACATGCAAAAAAGTCTGTACTTTTATTAGCCCTAAAACTGGTACTTCAAACTTACTTAAACATAAATGTAGACCAGAATCAGGATCCAGTTTGCTGAAGGATATTCACTAAGAAATGTAAAAAGAAAAGGAGTACTTGTGGCACCTTAGAGACTAACCAATTTATTTGAGCATGAGCTTTCGTGAGCTACAGCTCACTTCATCGGATGCATACCGTGGAAACTGCAGAAGACATTATATACACACAGAGACCATGAAACAATACCTCCTCCCACCCCACTCTCCTGCTGGTAATAGCTTATCTAAAGTGATCATCAAGTTGAGCCATTTCCAGCACAAATCCAGGTTTTCTCACCCCCCCACCCCCATACACACACAAACTCACTCTCCTGCTGGTAATAGCTCATCCAAAGTGACCACTCTCCCTACAATGTGCATGGTAATCAAGGTGGGCCATTTCCAGCACAAATCCAGGCTCTCTCACCCCCCCACCCGCCCCCCGGGAACACACACACAAACACACACACACACACACACTCACTCTCCTGCTGGCAACAGCTCATCCAAACTGACCACTCTCCAAGTTTAAATCCAAGTTTAACCAGAACGTCTGGGGGGGGGGGGGGAGGATAAAACAAGGGGAAATAGGCTACCTTGCATAATGACTTAGCCACTCCCAGTCTCTATTTAAGCCTAAATTAATAGTATCCAATTTGCAAATGAATTCCAATTCAGCAGTTTCTCACTGGAGTCTGGATTTGAAGTTTTTTTGTTGTAAGATAGCGACCTTCATGCCTGTGATTGCGTGACCAGAGAGATTGAAGTGTTCTCCGACTGGTTTATGAATGTTATAATTCTTGACATCTGATTTGTGTCCATTTATCCTTTTACGTAGAGATTAGGCTTAAATAGAGACTGGGAGTGGCTAAGTCATTATGCCAGGTAGCCTATTTCCCCTTGTTTTATCCTCCCCCCCCCAACGTTCTGGTTAAACTTGGATTTAAACTTGGAGAGTGGTCAGTTTGGATGAGCTATTGCCAGCAGGAGAGTGAGTTTGTGTGTGTGTGTGTGTGTGTGTGTTCCCGGGGGGCAGTGGGGGGGGGGTGAGAAAGCCTGGATTTGTGCTGGAAAATGGCCCACCTTGATTATCATGCACATTGTAGGGAGAGTGGTCACTTTGGATAAGCTATTACCAGCAGGAGAGTGAGTTTGTGTGTGTGGTTTTTGGAGGGGGGTGGGGGGTGAGAGAACCTGGATTTGTGCAGGAAATGGCCCACCTTGATTATCATACACATTGTGAAGAGAGCGGTCACTTTGGATGGGCTATTACCAGCAGGAGAGTGAGTTTGTTTGTGGCGGGGGCGGAGGGTGAGAAAACCTGGATTTGTGCTGGAAATGGCCCAACTTGATGATCACTTTAGATAAGCTATTACCAGCAGGAGAGTGGGGTGGGAGGAGGTATTGTTTCATGGTCTCTGTGTGTATATAATGTCTTCTGCAGTTTCCACAGTATGCATCCAATGAAGTGAGCTGTAGCTCACGAAAGCTCATGCTCAAATAAATTGGTTAGTCTCTAAGGTGCCACAAGTACTCCTTTTCTTTTTGCGAATACAGACTAACACGGCTGTTACTCTGAAAACTAAGAAATGTGTCACTATCACACAGGACACGAAGACAAATGAGACTCAGGAACTATTGAAGTTTGTAGCAACAGACATAAGACCCTTTGAGGTGGTCAGTGGCCAGGGATTCCTTGCATGTTCTCAATGTTTGATTAACACAGGTGCCAAATATGGTCAAATGGATGCACATGCACTAATATCACATTCCACAACATTAGCCTGGCATGCTGCACTTGTGGCAGAAGAAAAAAGAAAAATCTCCATGGTGCTGAAAAACATTCTTGGCACAGTGGGTGGAGGGGTTACCCTCAATCTGTGGACGGAGATTACAGAAAGGGTGCCTATTGGGGAATAACTGTTCATTACATAGAGCCACAACAGTTCGGAATGGTGGATCAGGTGCTTTGTGTGACTCAGCATGACAGTGGGAAATCGAAAACTGCAGAGAACTTTCTTTCGGCTGCTATTCAGGCACTCAGAATATTTGATATAAATAGTATTATCAACCAGATGATTTTCATTATGGACCGGGGATGGAAAGTGGTTGCATCCCTCAAGTCCTATGTGCGAATAAGCTGCTCAGCGCATATTATAAATACTACACTTGATCATACTACCAACCTGGGAAACCAGGAAGAGGAAGCAGTAAGCTAACTGATCCACGCATGCCGAAATCTCATTACTTACTTTAGGAGATCTGGACTTCAAAACAGACTGAAAACGTCTCTGAAAGGAGATGTAGAAACACGACGGAACAGCAAACTACTCATGTTTCAGACAGCTCATGTTTCAGCAGTCGGACAGAATATATGGAATTCTGACAGAAAAGGGGAATACTCAACTCACTGATGCAATGCTCCAGGTCTAGTGGTCAATGCTAATAGAGTTACTGCAGCACTTCAAGGAAGCATCAGATGCACAAGAGCAGTCACAGCCCACTCTCCTCTTGGTGCCCATTTGGTACAAGAGGCTGAAAAAGCATCTCCATCCTTCTACCACTGATGTATATAGTCTAAGTCAACTCAAATCCCAAGCTTCACAAGGTCTCATTGAAAATGTTGAAATCAAGCCTCTGCACAGAGTAGCAGTTTTCCTGCACCCACAAATGAAGGGGATGAAAGTTTTCAGTGAACAGGAGGGACAGGAATTTTATCAAGAGACCAAGAAGCTTGTCCTATTGCAGGAGAAAAATATTCCTGCAGTGAATCTTATGCTTCTTTCGTCAGTTACACAGACTCCATCACCAAAGGATGACAATGGTCACATACAGAGTTTGAGGATTCAAATAGCAAATGTGGAAGTGACAATGATGAAACTGACAAAGAATGAAGATGTGTTGTCTCCACCACTTCAGCAGTTGTACAAGCAACTTTCGCCTTCTCAGTCGAGTTGCATGATTTGTGCATTCCATCCTTGCATCTAGTGTGTGACAGGTCACCCTCAGGGTGCCACCTGGAACTGAGGTATAGCCGAGCCCTCTGTCTCATCAATCTGGGGTCCCTCTTGCACTGTGACAAGCTGCAAAGCCCTTCAAGCTTGCACCAACATCCACATGCAGGGACCACACCCAGCTGTGTTCATGAATGCTCTGGCCAGCCACTCATGAACCCATAATAGAAAGGCTAATGCCAAAATACACCCAGCTCCCCAGCCTAGGACCCCTGTACTGTCCTGCACTGGTCAAAAACCTGACCAGAATGAAATTTATTACCCAGTCTGCCACTTCTACAAAGGAAAGTGGACATGCACTAACACTTGCTCCTGAGCCGAGACTTTTCCCTTTGCACTTCAACCACCACACAGTGTTTTAGGTAAAATACAAAATAAATTAACTACAGAAAAATAGATTTTAAGTGGTAAGTGATAGTAAACAAACAGATCAAAGTAGATTACCATAAGAAATAAAACAAAACCACAATCTAAGCCTAATATACTCGTCAGGATTTGAATCTCGCAGTGTCTCACCCAGTTAGACAGTACAAGCAGGTTAGCATACACACAGGCAGGCTTCCTTCTTTTCTGCCTGGGACCAGAACTTCCCCTGCCCCCAGTTCAGTCTTTTTTCCTCCAGTACTTTTAGGTGTGTTGCTGGGGGGAGAGTGAGATCCAGTCTTGTCATCACTTCTCCTTTCATATCGTCTTCCCGCTTGATGGAAAGCTCTTTTGCTGTGACCTGGGTCAAACAGTTCCCATTGTGCAGTGCTTTCTCTGGGAGGTATCTATTGTACACAGTCCCTGGAGTAATCCTTGTGCTTGTGTGCATTTCCTCAATAAGCCATCAACATTGTTTGGCCTTTTTACTGTTGTACCTGAAAGGCTGCTTGTGGGTGTCCTTAACCTCGCAACATGTTTCAGTAGCACATAAATAGCCAAACTTCATAACTTCATTTAGAATGACAGCACATACAATCCAACAGGGTATTAATGTTTAACAGAACAAGACATGTAGAATGATACCTCACAAGGCATATTATCATAATTCTATGACAGTGATGAATATGGCATGTTGCTTTCGGGCACAGAGGGTCACACAGTGCACCCTCCGAGAGAGCTTCTCAGTCTCTGATCACGCAATTAATGAAAATTGTAGTTCACTTAAGCCAGAAACTGTGGATGATTTAATGTTTTTACATGGTAACATTTCAAAGAAAATCAGCTGTCCCAAGGAAGACTTCTAAGACGAAATCCCGCAATTCAGGGTGGGTAGATAGCCCCGCAGTGCTTAATTTGTATTGGACAAGGTGTCAGGGCTCAGCCCTGGCAAGCCCGGTACAAATTAAGCATTGGCTGGGCAGCCAGAGAGCACCTTCACTGCCCTCCTATGCCCCTCAAGGCTGCACTCCCCCCTCGTCCCTAACATTTGGACCCCTCTTCTATGCCCATTTGGGGAAACTGACCTGAAATCATGGAGCACCTGCTGCCGTTGCTCCTCTCCCGCCACACATACACTTACGGTGGCGCAGAGGGTGACCTGCCAAGCCATGCCAGGGCTCAGCCCAAGCAAAAATTAAGCACTGTAGCCTTGCGATAGTATTCCCCTTGCATGCTTCCACAGGGAGAACAGACACTTTGTCCCTGCACTATCTGGACTAGTGAGAGTACCATCAGCTTTAGTTACCTCTTTATCTGCAAGCCACACTGGGTGATGCAGATAATCCCACAACCTAGTTTTGCGGGGGGGAGGCTCTGTGATCAGTTAAAAAACCCAAGCATCCTACCAGAGGAACTAATGCTCATGGCTTTCTTTTCTTACCGGAAAAACATTGCACAACATGCAGCAAAGAGTTTTATTGATTGAGACTTCAGTGGGGCTTTAAATCAATGGAATATTGCAGACCACAGCAAGAAGAGTTGAGCAGGAAGCCTGGAGACTGACAGTTACAGGACAAGCAGGAAAATCTCCCTCCTCAGCCTGACATCCCAGCTGTTGGGAGAAGACTGCAAACCCCGAGTGATAAAGGCAGGAATCTGGATGGAAACACACTGCTAATTTCCTCAACACATGAGCCACTACAGGGGGACACTAACCTTAAGTCAAAGAGCTGGTGGTTGGTGCAAAAACTGGAATCTCTGAGCTCTGAGCGTGGTCACTTTATAAATCACAAGCTAAATAGGCAGCAGACTTTTTTATTTTATAGTTCAGTTTGTGATTTTGAGCATTATTGGCGTGAGACATTTATTATATTATTTTTAATATAAAAGGCTATTTGTTCTGACGCCTGTTGTAATAATAAGATTGATGTTTAAAACAACAACAACACTGTGCACATTTTTTAAACAATATAACTTTGTTATATAGTACACACACACACACACACACACACACACACACCCCCGAAAGGCACTGTGAGATAGCATGTTGCTGCAGGCTTGGTGAGGATACTGATAAAAGAAAGTGCGGATCGTGGGTCAGATACAAGTTGATTCTTCTGGATGTGGATCCACATTTTTGTATCCAGGCAGGGCTCCACAGCTCAGGTCATCATCAGGGATTCCCTCTAATTTTTCCACACATGTGCGGAATGTATTTTGTTATGTGCACCAATATGGAGGTGATAGTGGGGCCAGGGATGAGGGGCTCAGGGCTGGGGCAGAGAATTGGGGGCAGGCAGTGAGGGCACTGAGGTGGGGCCAAGGATGCGGGGTCTGGGGTGCAGGAGGGTGCTCTGGGGCTACAGTAGGGAGAGAGGACTCTCTCTGTGCCTGCAGCAACACCTGGGCTGGGGTTGTGGGGGGGAGAGGTGCCTCTGCCCGCTGCAGCGCCTCGGGGCTGAGGCCACGGGATAGGCAGCACTCCCCCAGCCGCGGCAGGTCCAGGCCGGAGTTGGGCTGGGGCTACGTTGGGGCTGCCCCTCCCCCAGCCACCGCGGCAGGTCCAGCCAGGGCTGCGTTCAGGCCGACCCTTCCCTGGCTGCCACGGCCAGGAAAGTTCCCTGAGTGCCTGCACAACTCTAAATAGGCTGCTGCTTGGCCAAGCAGCTTATAGGGAACTTAGGTCCCCATTAACCCATTCTCTTCTGATCACCAATATGCAAGCACACTATCCGAGAGCCTCCTGGGTTTGCAATAGGATTGGTGAGCTGTTCAAACTTCCTGCAACATGCAGGGTGGGCAGTAAAGTTTTCCCACAGTGCACCACAGTCCTAGAGCTAGAGTGGCCAAAATCTGGGGGGACATTAAGGACTCTGGAATATCGTTACTTTGACTTGGCTCTGTACACAAAGCCCTAGGTTTGAGCAGAGGAAAGGGGGAAGAAAAAAAGTCTTAACATTGTATTTAAATCCTATGTAGAAATCCAAGACCGGGGTTTTCTAACATGGGTCAGATGACTCAAGCCCTACTAACCCAGGCTTACACTGCAGTGTAGACATACCCTGAAACACTACAGTGGCTCAGCTGTAATGCTACATCTGTGCCACTGCAGCGTTTCTAGTGAAAACATAGCCTGACTTACCTCACCACAGCAACCACCCAATAGAAATCCTATTTAACATTTCCGCAACGCCCAAATGTAAAACAAACAAAATACAAATGGTTGAAATATTTGAAAACCAAAACTTAAGTGAGCATTCGTTTGGAGGGAGGAAATTCTTTTCTTGTATTCACAGAAAAGTCTTTTAAAGGAAAAAAATATCTTGTGCAAACGTTTCGTGCTCATGCTAAATGTCTTTCTTTGGAGAAAATGAAGGGAAACCAATCAAACAGATTTTGGCCCTTTTGTAATAATCATTTTTTAAAGAATAATCCTACTATCTAGACAAACACAACACACAATAAAGAGGGAAGGAGGAAAGATAGATAGGAACGAAACTGCTGTCTTTCTGTTACTTCATTCACATTCTGTGGATAAAATACATAAACAGGTTGGTCACAAACAGGTTGCATTAGTCTCTGAATCCTGGTGTA
The DNA here is from genome assembly GCF_965152235.1 of Eretmochelys imbricata. Lineage (NCBI taxonomy): Eukaryota > Metazoa > Chordata > Testudines > Cheloniidae > Eretmochelys > Eretmochelys imbricata. The sequence continues at coordinate 152,312,758 of NC_135572.1, forward strand.
CTTTTCCCCCATCTGAGGAAACATCTGGGATCTGACTTGCATGCTGTCATCTCCTCCCACTGGTGGTTCTTCATGCTGGAATAAACTTGCTTACTCTCCCTTAGCCTGCCATGCTCTTTATAGCAATAATACAATGAAGTTAAATCAATCCCCCAAAAAGGGCAAAGTTTTGAACCGATCAGACAGAAGATAGAAAGATAGGAGAATGAAAAGAAAGTAGAGCAGAGTTAAATTACACACTACGAAAGGGGTAGAAGGAATGCTAAACCTGGCATTATAGGAGACCCAGTAGTCCTCACAGCAGTGACATGACATCTTTGATGTTCTTAGAAAGGGTTTTCTGCTTTCCCAATGCTCCATTTGTGGCCTGGATGCACAGAAAAGTCACCACAAAGGTCAAAAGTCATGTTTACATTGTTGGTGACAAGATGTCCTGAAAAGCCCTGTGCTTCTCCCCCAACATGTCCAGAAGGGACAGACAATTAATCAATGTTTTCCCAAAGGTCCAACTAAAAACAGTTGCAGGTCTACTAACACTGGAAACTGCTAATCTATTTGTATGCCAACTTTTAACCTGAGATAGTATATTATATTACCACCTTCATAAAAAACCTACAAGATTCAATTTACATGTTTTTCTTTGGCTCCATTCTGTGCATTATTCAAACAATAGTTCTATGAAAACTATCTGTTTTGGGTTAAGATGACCCTTTTAAAGCCTTAAATAGCCCAGGTTTCAACATAACTTTTCAAAGAAAACTCATGAGAGTATGCCACCTCAAGAACAGAACTCTGCAACTCTAGGCCTGTGAAGGGTGGGTGACTGAGTGAGACTGCACTGTGATGAAATCTTCCAGAAGCAGAATTCAGGTAATTTCTCCCTTCTTTCATAGGTACCATCTGCCAGGATTCTCACTCTGAGACAGTGAGTTACCTCTAGACAGTGTTATGAGCTGGGTTAAACCTTGTTAATGGTTGAGTTAAAACTTCACTGAAAATTATGTGTCAGTGTGCCCTTCCTTTAAGAGAGTTGTAAGAGACAGTTTAGGGGGCCACATCTAAAATAAGGCATAATGGAGTCTGCTCAGAAACTAGCAATATGTGGGTGGAGTGTATTGTTCTGGGCATTGTTCTGATCAGGTGAGTGGAAAAAGTCTAGCTGGAGAAGGGAGGCAGACAAGACACAGACACAGATTGGTGACAGAACGAAAGCCAATCATCAACCTATAAGAACTGTGTGATCCTAGAGGAAGATTCTTCTGGGTCCGATGCCGGCTAAAGAGGCTTGGAGCCGTAAACAAAGATGCTATCCACTGTTTTTTTATTCATCCTAAATTCAGAGAAGCAGGTCTTTGTACATTCCTTAGAAATCAACAAGAACCCATCAAAGAAAATAACAGAAAATAGTCAATTTCTAGTCCCAGCTGGAATATCCCCAGGACCCGAAACTTGACTAGCACTCAGGGGCAACACTATGTCTCAAAAGAAAATGAGCCATGACAGTACACAACAGAGAACATACCAACAACAGGGTCAGAAACTGACAAGTAACTTGAATATTCCCTCCTAAACCCACCTATATAGTAGGGATAAGATACCACCTTAAGTTTTTGGAAGCACACCGAAAGACACATCATCAAAAGCTAAAACTTTCAAAATCTAGCAAACTTAAATAAAAGGCATCCAAAAGAGAAAATAAAAAATCTAGAAGAAAAATGAGTATGGACTCCCTTGCTTCAGAAATAGATTTTGCAGAACTCAAACAACAAAGCTGGATTTCTCCCTACAAGCCAAACCCAAACATTAATGCTTTGTAAACATCCATGTGAACAGCCATCCTGTGGCTGTCTTGAGCGGAAATTCCCCTGCCACTAACAACAGAAGTTGCTCAGCCCTAACTAGCATAAGCAAAGACAATGCACAACTGCAGACTTGCCAGCCATCTCATAGCCAAGACAGGTACAACAGACATCCGCTAAAAGTAAAACACAGTCTCTTGCATGACATTACTACTGTAGGAATTAGTATTTAAAAAACAGTTGTGTGATATTTCTAAGGTCTTTAATTTAAGCCACGTAGAAACTCAGACCATTAATTGTTCATTTTGTGAGGAAAAACCTCAACTGGATAGGTATAAGGTTGAAAAGTTAGCATAATGCTGGAAATCCACCTTCACATTAAGAGGGAATCAGGAACAGGACTACAACATAACCTTATTTTATGCTTGTTAAAAAAATAAACTTGGCTTATAACTTAGATTTTTGGCACTTCTCTAGCATTATCTCCAATACATTTGTATTATTTCTGTGGAACAGAGTCTTGTTTTGTATATAAAAAGTAGTCCAGGCAAGGTAAAACTAATGTCATTTCACAGGAATAGTATAATATCTTAATTTATATTAAAGGCTAAGAAATAGCAACTACTTTATACTATGCCTTTAAACTTTCTATACAACAGTGAATCATTAAGATTTTTATATGAGAAGAACTGCAGGTTGGATTTCTTTTACTGATATCATATTTTTCTGTTAATTACAATTCTGAAATAACAAAAGAAAGTACCTGACTGGTCTTTGAAGTTCAGTGTAAAGTCTTTATATTTGGATAAATCAAACTCCACCCTTGCACGTGCTACTCCTTTGTTTTGAAGCAAAAAGGGAATTCCTTGGGTGGAACCAGCATAAACACCATGGAAGTTGAAGGATTCCTGTTAAGTTTAAGAAAAAACAATGTAAGAGTGTTATAAGGTCATCTATATACCTGGAGAGTACTTTAAAAATACTGAAGTTTAGAGATCCATAAGTTATCCTATATTAACTGGAAGTCTCAGTTCATCAACTGCCTATCCAGCTCCCTTACTGGCCCTAGGTCTTTTGTGGGTGCCAAAGACCACATCTTAGGAACCACTGCTATAATCCCTTTGATTGTACCACTAGTGAAGTTTTTCAAATTGAGTACTATTTTTCAATTAATTAATTTCATTCTATTTCTCCTCTTTTCCTTCCTTCATCATTGTAACCTTTACAAACTTTGTGTTCAGACAGTTAAATCCCTCAACTGCCACAGGTATATTTAATTTTTAAATCTCTCTTCACATTCTCCTCAGTCCCTGAAAAAATGTCAATAACTAAGGAAGGAAAATTCTGACACCTGACTACAAAAGTAATAATCAAATAAAACTAAACACTACAAATCTTACCTAGAACTAATAATTAGTGTAATAAAAGATAGCTTATACTTACTACACTAATGCCTATTTCAGGGGCCTCTACAGATCCACCAATCCTAAATTCCAATACTTTTCCATGGCGGACTGCTACCTAGTTGAAAGAAAAGTAAAACTGTGAACATTATAATTACTACATTACTTTGCCATCACAACTGTTCCATTACATTATGTACTCTATAGTAAATGACAATTAAAAAAAAAGACAGCTTTAAATAATAGACAATAGAAAGACACAGCCATGGAATTCTACTGCATAGGTTCCCATGAAAAGAACTTCCCACATTCTAAAGTTATTTTGATATGAAAATATTATAATGAAGTCTAAAAGTGCTGTATTGGTTTCTATAATGTACACATGCAACGTTTCCAGTGGGTTATGGAGTCACTGGGTAAAAGTAGCAGCTCTGTTGGATAGCAAGCAAGACAATGATAGCCACTACCGAAGGAGGGAACTAAATTGAAGAAAAGAGCAGCTCTTTGCAGCCAGGAGAGAGAGCAATATGGGAGGGAGTACACAGTTGTTTTCTATGGCAGGCGGGAGCTGGGTGGAGGAAATCTGTTCAGTGTGAGAAGGAACTGGCAGGTACGTTTCTTGAGACAAGTCACAATGGAAAGAAACAGGTATTACAGCTAGGTCAGGAGAAGTGCTGCAACTGCCTCAGGTTTCCAAGAAGTAGCGGAAGTGGAAGGGAGTGGGTGGGTGTTGGGTTTAGATAGTATGGTGTAAGGGAACAACAGCAAGTGGAGAAAACAGCAGTGGGATCAGAAGATGTGGCCAGGTCTGGGCATATGACAGCATCTATTAAAAATTATCTGAAATCTGCCCCTTTTTTCTTGATGCAAGATGAATCCAGGAAACTTATCAGACTCATGTACAAATCAAATCCAGATCAGGTATTTGTTGCATCCCTAATCTCAAATCAACCTTTATAACGAAGCACTCTCAGAACTCAGTTTCCTTGCGATGCATACAAACAGGAGACAAATAATCTAAACACTTTTCAGTAGTCTAAGCCCTGTCACTCTAGAGAACGTGAGAGTAGATCTAAGAACTGAGGCCAGTGCTCCATTCTCCCACCACAGAATACAAATAACTTCCACGGTTTTCTGTGTGACTTACTTGTACCTTGGAGAACAAAGCCTTGAAATATAAAGTAGTATTTCCAGGCCACAGGCGTAGCCCAAGTGGCTATTTTTTTGCACTAAATGAAATGGAGCAAACTAATTTACTGACTGAAAGTTTCTATCCTACAATATACTCTTTATAAGTCTCTTTATTACAAAGTGTTTATTCACCTAAACCATTAAAAATAACTAATCAAAGTGACCACTGTAAGTGGCAGACCTCAATATTGATGCAAAACTGATTAATAAAATTATCGTAGTTTATTCTTATGATGTTGGTTCAATAAAAACTTGCCTGTGCCTTTACTGAATTTAAGAAATACTAACAATTTTTTTAAAAAAACAATTATTAGAGAAATAACATAAGTTTACGTTTTCAGTTGATTATTTAATTATATGAAATGTTAATGCTATAGAGATTCCTATGAAAAGTTCATTCAAATAGTGACAGGCTCCCAAAATGTCAAAGGAAGATAACCCCTGAGTTAATAAACCTCTATGTGTGTTTACACAGACTTTGAAATGCAACTTTTATAATGTTTATCTCCATTTTAACTTTCTAGACTAACATGCTGTATGCATTGTTTTTAAAGATTTAGATTAAGTATTGGTTATTATGCTTTTATATAAAATATATAATAGAAACTTTTAGGTGCAAGTTGTAAATGTACTGCAAATGGCAGATCTTAAACCTAAGAACCATTGGGTCAAAATGGCCAGAATATCAGCAAGATTGTTTCATTAAAGTGCAAAGCACCTCCCTCTAGTATGAAGCAGAATCTGACACAGAGATTAATTTTATCCCAAGCAACATATTTTACCAGAATATTTTGAGATGCATTGTGTTCTCAAAAGCCAAGAAAGTGAGTCTTTCCTCCTTCCCTTTTCAAGGACAATGCCTAAGTTTTAAAACCCTCAGAAAGAATTACAGAAATACTAAAAATATTTGCTTTTAGAGGTAATCTAAAGTCTTCATTCCTCAGATGTAAAGGAGAACATTTATGGTTGTGAAATGATTTGTACAAGGCCTTTCAAATTTCTAAATTCATGTTGCTGCTTAAAGATGAAACCCCTTAGTTCCTTAAATGCATCAATACGTTTATTTTGTGATGTTAATTTGCATCTAAATGAAAGCCTCATAATAACTTCCTAATGTCACTGTAATAAGAATAGGCAATATTTTATGTACAAATATAGCAAGGTCATTTGATGTTATATCTAGTTACTAATAGAATGTAACCCAAGTAAAAAATATTGATAAGAAAATTAGTTATCTGGCTATGCTTAAGCAATTTATTTACTAAACTCAGAAAGACATGAGGTACCTCTCCAAAGCCTGCTAAGAAGAGATAGTGCCTTCTCGGATGGCTATTTAAATTTAAAGTCACTGTCTTTAAGAATTAAGGTTAAAAAGACTACTTTGAGAGCTGAAAGACTATATAAAATATAAATCTTTTGAGATTCATTTAAAACAAAATTTCATCTCCTATGAAACCTGGACAGCACTGAAGGAAAATATCAGAAAATGGACTAAATAAAAAGAATTAAAACTCTAAGGGGTTTGTCTATTCGACGTACAGATACTGCAGTAATTACTGCAGGGACTGATGTCCATACTACCCTCCTACAGTTGGTGGTACGTGACCTCACCAGGAGCGCTTCCACCAACTGAACAGAGGCACTGTAGGGGGCTGAGAGCCGGGGCTCTCAGATTCATGGAGTTCTCTGCCAGAAAGCCAGCTGCCCCCACCCCCTGGGCTCTCGGATCCCTGCTCCCAGCTGGGAGCAGCCACCTGGGCTTCTTAGCTCCCTGACTGGGGAGCCTCCGGGCACCAGCCCAGCTGGGAGTGGGAAGCAGGGGGCAGATCAGCTCTAGCTTCCTGGCTTTCTTTTCAATTTCACGGCTCCAGACATGAAATTGACAAGATACCCAACAACTGATGTAAGGAAAGCAGTGTCTACACAGACACTGTCACCCTAATTACACTGACATAAACCCTATACCTCTCGTGGAGGAGGAGTTATTATGTCAGAGTAGTAGAGCACTTATATTGGCGTGACAAGGCTATAGTGCATGCACTGACAATTAGGTCAACGTAAGCTGCCTCACATCGACCTAACTGAGTAGAATAGACCAGGCCTAACTTTCAAGTTCTGAGAATTTCCTGCCACAAAGATAAAGGCAGTATAACCATCAAGTTGAGGAAAAATTACAACCCTATATTGCCTATGTAGTAGCACATTGCATATGTAGAGCTGAAACTGCTAACAAGGTAATCCCATTAAGTTGTTGAGCCAATGAAAGGCCCACAACAGTTGATATTATGAATCCTTCCTCCTCCAGTAAGGTTGTGGAAGAAAAGACTATAGACACTGTGCTGCTGGTTGCTCAGTTCAAAATTTTCTCCCATCCTTTAGCTTTGCAGCACTCACCACTGCTCATCCTGTTCATCTACACAAACAAACAACTAACAACAGTAACATTCAGAGAACAGAAAGGAACATGAAACAGCATCAAGAAGAAGAAACCTTCCAGTTCAGCATGGTTTCGTCAGCATTGTGGGTGACATGAAACTTGCCAAAGCACTGCCAAGGAATGATATTTAAATTGTTCTTGTAATGATTTTATGAAATATTGAAATACTATTGCAACTTAAGATACTAATAGATTGTATTAATATGACCTACTACTCGGATAATCAGATCTTGTTAAACATAAGATGGTGGACTGTGTATACCTGGAAAGGAAACAAACTCACCTGGATAAAGAGAGAGAAATAGTGGGATTTAATTCAGATTTAAGATTCTTGGTACTCATTAATTGCCTATCTCAAGACAACTCCTTGAATAGCTTCTTTTGTAACTGATATAAATGTAAAATGTATAAATGATGTAACTGATATAAACTCTTTGGTTTCATAGGACTTAAGATTACTCTTTTTTTCCTCATTTATAAACTGTCTGGGTTATCCATGAAAGAACAAACCTTCAGTTAAATTCTTCTGCCCGCCTATAAACTGTTTTAGTTATCTATGATACCAGTGACTCCTGTTTTAGTTTAATTTTTGTAGTGAGGTACCCGCCAAGAGTAGATCTGCTATCAAAAATGTAATCTCTGTTAAAAGCTCTCCACAAAGAGAAATACAGAAGAGATTGTAACTAACAAACCATAAACAATGGTTATTTGTTTCATTTTGTTCTTTTTCTTTAACAACATAATTATAATTAATAACGTATTATTTTGCTTGTCTTTAATCACAGCATCCTATACAGCAGGGATCAGCAAACTTTGGCATGCAGCCCGCCAGGGTAAGCCCCTGGCGGGCCGGGCTGGTTTGTTTATGTGTTGTGTCCGCAGGTTCAGCCGATTGCAGCTCCCACTGGTCGCAGTTTGCTGCTCCAGGCCAATGGGGGCTGCGGAAAGCAGCGGCCAGCATGTCCCTTGGCCTGCGCCGCTTCCCGCAGCCCCCATTGGCCTGGAGCGGCGAACCACAGCCAGTGGGAGCTGCAATCGGCCAAACCTGCGGACGCAGCAGGTAAACAAACTGGTCCAGCCCACCAGCGGGCTTACCCTGGCAGGCCGCATGCCAAAGTTTGCCGATCCCTGCTGTACAGAAGGCAGAGAACCCCATGTTATTAAAAGAGTGGAATTCACATCCTAGAATTGGGATTAAGAGAGGCAATTATTAAGATTTGGCCTACCATTTCTTGTTTTGCTAAACTATAAATTCTGATAGTTTTTCAGATAAAATGACTTGGCACACAATAACTTGAAACACCCCTTTGGAAAGACAAATTGATGATAAATAAATTCATGCTCAAAGGCAATCTTACACCCATGCCCTTAGACTAAATCAATCAGATTAGAAGCTTTTAAGTCTTTCCTCTAATTGTCATTATTTTGAATCCTTTCAAAAGACCCATTTATAGGGTGGATGGTTTGTCTTTGATTTGATTTGGTTCTATTTGGTTCTAGAATTTGATTCTATTCCAACAAAACTTTCAAAAAGGAACACTCTTCACATCCATATGTATTCATAACAAACTCATCACCTCAAGTACAGTATACTTTTTTGACCACAAAATAATACGATAATGTTTAAAAATTGCTTTAAGAAAAATATACAGATATTCATTTTGAAAAACCACAGTACCAATAATCAACATTTTTAGGAAAAAAATACATTATGTTGGACTGGATCAATGGATAGCAAGATTAATAGATTGGCATGCACATACACACATACTTTTAACAAGATATTACTCAAATTTTCAGATTTTTTTTTAATACCTCCACTCTGGTATCAAATTTCATTACTGCATTGGGGGTGAAGTAGATTTTGAGATCAGCATGGCCTCCAACAGGTACTACCCCCTCAGAAGGAGTGATAGTCATGCCAGGCAAGGGGTTCGAATCAAGAACCTTCAAATACAAATAGTAGTTATAAAACATTGATAGTGCTGTAAATGTACATTTTTACAGAATTTAGGAAAGACATTTTCTGTCCAGAAGAGTTTACAGTTTAGTTACTGTAACCATCATACTCTGTGACATTAATCTAGGACTAAAAGTTTAGGACAAAATTTTCAGTTAGGCACTAAATCCATACGTAGGCACCTAAATAAATGATCTGATTTTCAGAGGTGTGGAACATGTACCAGATCTTATTGTGCAGCTAACTTTTGCAAGCCAACTTTGAAAATTTGGACCTTGATTTTTTCCTTACAAGCACTCCTGAACATTAGAAAATTATGATTTCACACAACTCCAAAAAGATCCAATATAGCATCTTCTCCAATGACAGATACAAGCTGAGTGAAAATTATTTGCAAGTTATTCACAGCAGAAATGTGGACAAGACTCCTGCAAGGGGAAGTTTATCTATCCAGTGATTTCTGCTTAACTTCTCAGAGGCCATGTAAGCCTAAGAAGTTTCCTTATTTTTAATAAACACAGTGTTGCAATAACAAGCATATTATCCTACACTCAAATGTGGTCAGGAGGGCCTCGGCTAATACAGACATTACTATTAAAGGAAGAGAAACTAGGTCAAGTAGTCCCATGAAGCCCTAAAGAGTGTAGGATTCTAAAGAGGGTAACTATATTTTGTTCAATAAACATTAAAACTACCTAAAGGGAAAAAAATATCAATTAGTATACCACAGAGAACATGTCTAAGAACTGAGAACACAAACTCTAATAAGATATGAAAAGCTGTCCAAAACAAGAAAAAAAAACTGTACAGCAACATAATTCAGTTCACCTGGTAGTATGCATGATTTTGTCCTGTGTTTTGAAGAATGGCTGTCTTGCAAGTAGTTAATCCTAGAGGAGCATGATTGAAAGGTATCCTGTGTTCCATAAACTGAATACTGGTGGGTCCAAGCTAACAACAATGAAAGGAAGGAAGAAAGAAAGAAAGCAAACATAACATGTCACTGAATGTAAATAAATAATTCAACATAGCTTAAAATTTTCTTTTGATTTCACAATAAGCCAGACAGTCGTGGAGATGCATAAATTAAACAATGAAGTAGAATGTAAAGGGGAACTAACATTTATCTACTTTTTGCCAAACCACCTAGATCAAAAAGTAAACCTCTATCAAAATAATAAAATGTGTTTTATTTCCCTTTGAAAATTAATACTTTTGCTATATTACTGTACTTCAGTTTAAGTTTCGCATGGCTATCAAATTCAAGTATGAAGTTTTTGCAAAAGCTGATATTTTGAGCGATTTTTTAATGTAGTGCACAGATAATTATGTGAACAAAAATAAATTATGACCCCACTTACCCGCTAAATTGTTTATGGTGTCTTGATCAAAAACAGCACAGCTCATGCATTTCCTCTCCTCACTTTGTTTGACAGGCAAGATGACACGGTCCTGGATACCCTCCACCACACCTCTGTTTCTGTAGGTTGATCTCTGATCTGACAGAAATCTGTAAACCTATGGTACCGCCTCATCTGGAAAGTCTGAAGTGGTGGGTGTCTGTGCTATACTGACGAAGCATCTTAGAGTATGTCTACACAGCAAGGAAAAACCCACAGCTGGCCTGTGCCAGCTGACTCAGAATTGCAGGGTTCAGACTACTGAGCTATTTCATTGCTGTGTAGACTTCCGGACCCGGGCTGGAGCCTGAGCTCTAGGACTCTCTCACCTCGCAGGGTCCTGGAGCCCGGGCTCCAGCCTGAGCCCAGACACCTACACAGCAATGAAACACCCCCGCAGCCTGAACTCTGCAAGCCCGAGTTGGCTGGCACAGGCAACTGCAGGTATCAGTTGCTGTGTAGACATACCCTTAGAAGAAATCAGCAGCTGAGTGGGATAAGAATTGTTTTTCTAGGCCTCAGTATGCCACAGCACAGACCATGTTATAACAAGCTGTACCAATTCATCCACCCAAACAGTGGCAGGAATAAGACATTCCAAGCTGACTAAGAAAAAGGGAGCCTGTGGGAAATGTAATAGGAGGACGTGTCTTATTGGCCATCATTCTTAAAGAAAAAATTCCTCATTTGAGCATGAATCTAAGAGCTCTACTGGTGAAGGCAGCATCAAACCACCTCTAAAAATTCACTCAGCAGCGCAGATTTCATCTGAATTACAATTTTCATAGACCCTTTATTGACCCAGGAAGCAGAGACTGTCCTTCTGGAGCAGCCGCCAGTTCTAATTCAGCAAGGATTACTAGCAGTTCTGTAAACCTCCCAGATACACGATCTGATGTATTTAGCTACAATAGACATTTCCTTTCCTTTCCCAGAACTAGGTTTCGAGAAAATTGGAAATGTGATTAGGTTTCAGAACCAGGGAGGAGCAGGAACCCTGGTCTGTGTTGTGGAAGAATGAGTCACAGAATTTCTACTATTTTGATCAATGTATAAGATATAGAACATGTGAGGTTAAAATAAAATTTAAATCAAGAAAATGTTGATTAAAAACCAAAAATGTACAAAACCATTTGGGTTAAATATTACCTTTGCAAGGCATTTTAGCTTAATTGTGTTTCCCTGATGTACACACAGATTGAATTCTCCTGTTTCTGGAGAGCAGAAACCTGGATGCCAAACCACTTCACACTCCAGGTCTTTGTATGCTTCTACAATACCTAGATAAATGTGTATAAATATGTAAATATTCACAATTTTGGAAAATTTTTGAAGTTTACTTTATGTGACCAGTTCACATTACTAGAAATGTCTGGCCTGATTTACAAAGGTGCCGAGCAATATACTTAGTTTAAATTAAACCTTGCTTCAAAATTCTTATAACAACTGCATAACCCAGTTTATCAATATACTTCAACAGAATGTATCCACAATTTATCAGTCCTTGAGCATGTGAATCACATTCATGTACTAACTCAGTCTTAAATAATACAAAAATGAGTGCAAGTACAGGCAAACCTGGATTGGTGGATAATAACTGAGTATTAATTAAAAAGACAATAACATTTCAACACTCTCAGAACTCATTCACACCTTAAATTAAAAAAAAAAAATCTCTTTGCCTTACTTCCCAGATGCTGAGGCATTCCAAGTTCCCTGTCGAGCTAAGCAGTGTTTAAAACAGTTATCCTAAACCAGCTAATTTGGTTGGAGGCCAAAGGTATTTAGCACACCTAACTCTCCTTGATTTGATTGGGAAATCAATTGGAGTTAGTTAGGTGCCTAACTGGGCGTCAGTGGATCTGAATGTCTGAATGAGTGTAAACTGGGTCCTTTCATTACTGAACTCCAATACCGTTTTAAAGAAGACTCTGCTATTGGAGATTTCGTCTTTCAGATTAGATGTAAAATTAAGGTCCTAAAGACATGTAATAATTATTGATTCAATGGCACTTTATGCAAAAGTAAGAGTTGGCTAACCTTCATGTTTTGGCCAGATTTTAAATTTTGTGGTATTATATTCTGTCTACCTAAATTCCTTAGCAGTTTTGATATACATGATTTTCTTTATCACTTCCTATCCTAAATGGTTGCATAGTACTGCTGTGTACTATTAAATAGTTGCCTCATTCCACTCTTGCGGTCAGCAGTTTAAACTCTTGAGCTCAGAGCAGAGCTGCTGTGAAGAGCAGTTTACTGTGGCACAGAAACAGCAGGATGGGGCTGTGGTGCACTTCCAGACCTTATACAAGCAAATTAGTCTGGGCATCAAAATTCAGCATTTTACTTGCTTTTATGGTCTTTGTGGTCTAATCATAGTTCTGACTTCCAGTAGTATTAATTCAAACCTTAAACATAACATTTTACTGTGTCAAATAAACATTTACATTCGATGTTAGCCATCTTTAAGATAAATGCAGACACACCACATTTTATTGTTTGCATGTTGCTTAAAACAGCTTTAAAAACATACTGTACCTTTGGCTGGCCGTATAGAAAATGCTATTCCTTTATCTGTGACTATAGGTTTCCAGTTGAATTCAGCAAGATAGTTTCTGTGATTGCATAATCTGACTGTTGCTCTAAAGCTTGTTTCCGCAAGGAAACCAGGAGTTGGATTTAGAATCAGCTCCCTTGCAGACAGCTCAAGGGCAACGGAGACTGCTTTTGCAACTACCAGCACATGCCCAGTATGTTTGTTGTTTATTGTGTAAGTGAAAGATCTGTAATATAGAAAACATATGAGCCAATAAATTTTATATACAGTAAAATATTCAGCAATATAGTTACATTAAATATAGTCATTAGGAGCAAAATACCCAATGAAAATATTGTACACTTTAGGCATACTCAGTTAAAAGGATTATAAAAATTTGCTACTTGTAATTGTTTTCCTCTTTAGAGTATACTAGGGACCATAACATTAACAAAAATGCGCTTCTATAGCTTTGATTCATTACAATTTAATGGTCAAATATATGGTCACTTCTTTGCTGAGTGTTATCAGATACTAGGGCCTTGCAGGTCAACTTCATGTTAGAGAAGAAACCTGTGACCCAGACTCAGGTTATTTTCTTAGGGTACAGTAGAACCTCAGAGTGACAAACACCGCGGAAATGGAGGTTGTTCATAGCTCTGAACAAAACGTTACGGTTGTTCTTTCAAAAGTTTACAACTGAACCCGCACTTAATACAGTTTGAAACTTTACTATGCAGAAGAAAAACACTGCTTTTAACCACCTTAATTTAAATGAAACAAGCACAGAAACAGTTTCCTTTCCTCGTCAAATCTTTTTTTTTAAACTTTCCCTGTGTTTTTTAAGTAGTTTACATTTAGCACAGCACTGTCCTGTATTTGCTTTTCTTAGTGTTTCTGCTGCTGCCTAACTGCATATTTCCAGTTCCAATTGAGGTATGTGGTTGACTGGTCAGTTTGTAATTCTGGTGTTCGTACTCTAAGGTTCTACTGTAATTGGTTAATTTACAAAATGTACACAAGACTTGTTTCCCTAAACAGAGGTGGTTACTAACTGCACACAGACAGTGCCCTCTTGCAGAAACCTCAGCTAAAGCATCACTACTTTTTCACCAAGAAGCATTTGTCTTGAACCTCTGTATCTCTGACTCTCTTGGAATATCACAGCTCAACAAAACACACCGAGGAAAAATCTGGATCCACCGAAGTCAATGGAGCCAGTATTTCACCCACTATTCACTGTTCCTACCTTTGCCCTGGGTTTTTAACATTGGAAATCATTTACCCCAAAACTGCTCACCTACAACAAGACTGCCTCAAAGGATGGCCTGTGTTTCTATCTTCCTTCTGTACGTGCACATGTATATTTGACTCAACCTCCTCAGCAACTGTATGGGTATTGTTAGAGTTTCATTTTGTGATATCGCCTACCCTAGAAAAGGTTTTCAGTACAGCTATATCAGCAATCCCTCCTAGTGTAGACAGCTTATACTGGCAACATTCCCAAATGAAATAAGCTATAATGGCAAAAGCACTTTTTTGCCAGTATAACTGTGTCTACACTTTTGCCAGTAAAAAAAATCTCATCCCTAATTAACATAATTACAGTGGCAAAAGATTTAAGTGTAAAATTAGGCTTTGTGTTTACTTATCGACAACTCATAACATGCAAAACATCAGCACTTCCGTTATAATAATATTTAGTTTAAACTATCTATGTGAAAAATGTGTATATTTCCTTTGCCACCTAGGTTAATACCTAAATCAAGAGGCAAATAAATAACCTTACTTCTGAAATTTCCCCAAGGTATTAGTCTGAAATACTACTGGAATGCAAGTCTTCGAAAGAGGTGGCAACACATGGGACAATGGACTAGTCTGCTGTAGAGCTTCACTTTCAATTTCTACTTGTATCCAGATGTGCACAGGCAGATTATTGATGATATGCATTTTTCTCGTAGATGAAGAGTGCACACAAACTTCACCAAAGTCTATGGTGGACGGACCTAGAATATATATGAAGTTAACAAAAACACTAAGGAAGCATAATCAAAATTTGTAGTTTAGTTCTATTTAATCTATATCACTATCCTACATTTTGGTTCATCAAGTTACACAAGGGTGAAAAATAAATAAAACCACCATAGTAGAGACAGATTCAAACCAAAACCTAGGATTCAAATACCATCCACCCTGGATGCAGGCAGCGGTGTGGTTCAAAATTCTGTTCTACACTTGACATCTTAATTCCACCTCTCCACAACAGTAAGATAAATATTGCAAGAAGTAAAGGTAAATGTAAAATATGATTATTGTGCCTGAAGGCACCACTAATGATAATTTATTAAAATGTAATTGTGTGCATTAAACATGTATTATAACAGTCAATGAAAAATGTAATAATAGTTTCTACATATCAATGATCTTTTTAAGAAATGATACCTGAGGAACCACAGCTTTTTAGGCAAGATATTGATCCAGACTCCTTATTAAATGGATAATGTACACTTTTCAAATCACATTTCAAGAAGTCTCTTTGTTCATTTACTCATCTTAATTAATGATGACAGAACAAATGCATTAGCAAAAAGAGTTTATTTCTCCACTTATGCAACTTGTTACTTCTCAGTCCAAAACTACAGAAATGGAGGGTAATATTGGGCCATGGCTTTTAGGCACAACTCCCTAATGAAACCAATAATTTGATAGAGTGTAAGGTAGTGTTACTAATGATTTGGATTTCTTAGCATTCACATGCATGAGTGTGATCACATTTATGAACTATGCTCAAGGCAATGTGTGCTTTTTACTTTCCAGTACTTAAAACAGTTGAATGGTTTCATCACCTTATCTGTGAATATTTACAGAAAAGCTGTTAGGTAATAAATTAATTTAAAATATTGAGTGAAAAAAAATGATGCAAACAAAGTTTTCAGCTGTATTTTTCAGCTTTAATTTTACATGCACTCACTTTGTACTTCATATACTAACAATACTTTATACATCTGTGAGTAACTGCTTCCCTCTCAAACACCTGGGCTCTTGTCATATCCTTACAGATACAACAACCTGTTTAAACCAATTCCATCTCTCCCTAGGACCACCAACGGCCTAACTATTTTCAGTTCCATACCTTATACATATATGTAGTATCTCCAGATTACATCCCACTTCCCAGCCTTCCTATTAAGTCTCAAGTCATAGGTTTTTTTAAAAGGGGCCATAATAATCCCCTAATCCGACCTCTTGCATAACACAGGTCACAGAATGTCACCCAGTGATTACTAGGTCAAGCCCAATAACTTTGGATTGAACTAGAGCATATATTTTAGAAACACATCAATCTTGATTTAAAGACTTCAAGTGATGGAGAATCCATCATATCACTTGATAAGTTTTTCCAATGGTTAATTATCTTTGCTGTTAAAAATGCGTGCCAAATTTCAGCCACTAGACCTTATTTTGCCTTTATCTGCTAGGTTAAAGAGCCCTCTAGTACCAAATCTCTTCTCTCCATGTAGCTATTAATATACTGTGATCAACTCATCTCTTAACCATCTGTCATAAATATAAAGGGAAGGGTAACCACCTTTCTGCATACAGTGCTATAAAATCCCTCCTGGTCAGAGGCAAAGTCCTTTTACCTGTAAAGGGTTAAGAAGCTAAGATAACCTCACTGGCACCTGACCAAAATGACCAATGAGGAGACAAGATACTTTCAGAGCTGGGGCGGGGACGACAAAGGGTCTGTCTGTCTGTGTGATGCTTTTGCAGGGACCAGAGCAGGAATGCAGGTCAGAACTCCTGTAAAAAGAGTTAGTCAGCAATCTAGTTAGATATGCGTCAGATTCTGTTTTGTTTAAATGGCTGATAAAATAAGTTGTGTTGAATGGAATGTATATTCCTGTTTTTGTGTCTTTTTGTAACTTAAGGTTTTGCCTAGAGGGATTCTCTATGTTTTGAATCTGATTACCCTGTAAGGTATTTACCATCCTGATTTTACAGAGGTGATTTTTTTATTTTTTCTTCTAGTAAAATTCTTCTTCTAAGAATCTGAATGCTTTTTCATTGTTCTTAAGATCCAAGGGTCTGTGTTCACCTATGCAAATTGGTGAGGATTTTTAATCAAGCCTTCCCCAGGAAAGGGGGTGTAGGGCTTGGGGGGATTTGGGGGGAAAAGACGTTTCCAAGTGGGCTCTTTCCCTGTTCTTTGTGTAACACTTTGGTGCTGGCAGCTTTTAACCTAAGCTGGTAAGAATAAGCTTAGGGGGTCTTTCATGCAGGTCCCCACATCTGTACCCTAGAGTTCAGAGTGAGGAAGGAACCTTGACACCATCTCTTTGATAAACTAAATAGATTTAGCTTCTTAACTTGTTGCACCTTTCTGAACCTTACCCAATTTTTCAACATCCTTTTAAAAGTGTGGACACCGGTCCAGAAATGGAATGGACACAGTAAGTGTTTCACCAATGCTGAATGCTAAGGTGATACTATCTCCCGACTCCTACTTGATATTGTTGCCTATACATCCAAGAATCACATTAGCCCTTTTAGTCTCCACTTTTCACTGGGAGCTCTTGTTCAATTAGTTATCCACCATGACTCCTAAATCTTTTTCAGAGTCACTGCTTTTGAGGATACAATCCCCGACACCTACAAGTATGGCCTCTGTTCTTTGTACCCAGAGGTATGATCTTGCATTTGGTTGCATTAAGATGCAAGTGTGACAGCGTTCGTGGTTGCAATCCAGAAAAGTAAGGTGTTGTATCACTACTTGCCCTGTAACCTTGGGTGCTTCACAATACTTTGCTGTAGGAGCTTCCAACTTGGGATGTTCACAACCAGCCTACAAGCATGCAGGTCACATCCTGAGTGCCGGTGTGCTAGACAGACAGAGTTCAGCAGCTCTGACTCCAGCAGCCTATCTACAGCCCCACAGCACCACTCTGGCTTCCACCAGTCTGGGTTACTACTTGATAGGTAACCCCAACATACTCCCAGTCCTGAATTTTCCAAAAACCGTGTGTTCTGCCATGTTCAACAACAATAAAACCCAAGTGGCTGCAGGTGCGGAGAGTGAAAGTCAAGCAGTCACAAAGGAAGTTTGCATAACCAAAGACTACCTTCCCCTTTGCACATAAATATGCAGACACAGTTTGAGTTGTTCCAAGCTCAAACAATGTTTTTTTATTTTAAAAAAAAACAACAAAAAATATCTATGAGGCTGTATTATTAGTTTTGAGGAAAACTACATTTTATGTCCTGTACATATTTACAATGCAATCAGAGAAATATTTATGGTACCAAGTCTCATTAGTAGAGGTGTTCCATTCAGGTTTCCAAACACGGGTTCTTCCTTGTCACACCACACCATACTGAAATTTGGTCTAAAAATAGTTTTTAAGACACCACCCTTCTCCATTCTGATAGCACTATGTTGCCCTCCCAGAATCCTCTCCTTTGAAGACAATCATAGACAGGGTACTCCTATTGAAATTAATGCTTCTCCACATAGTATGCAACATCAGGGCTTTAGAGAATGAGCAGCCCTGATCCTGTGACCTATATCCATCACACCTGTGGTATACTTACTTTACCTAGTTTGCAAAGGGAGATATACACCAGTTCTTCTAAATCTAAGTGTTCTGCACCTCTATACTGTCTGCAGAGGTTCAGGACTGATGACCAAGCACTAGCATGCATATTAAAACCACCTTTTCATTAAGCACATACTACTTAAGGCAAATAATTAAGCTGTATAGATTACATTACTATTAATAAATACTTTTATGCCAGCCAAATGAAATGTTCTAACCTCGGTGATATCTTACCAATGAGTATCTGATAACGCTGTTTTGGTGTCAAAGTTATATTACAATCTTCCTTCTCTTGTGGAGAAGATGGTACAGCATTAAGCCCATCATAAACCTGCAGAAAACCACAACAAATGCTTTATCAATTATTCTTAGTGTTATGTTTTTCTTTTATTTAATGTAAATATGCCTAACTTACCTCTTTGGTTAAGGATTTAGATTCAATTGCTGCCAGCTTTCGACTACTTATCAGGCAGTCCTCATTTAAAGGAGTTGTTTCTACTTTCAGTTTCTCCTTGTGTAAATCTGTGATTGTAATCTTTGGTGACCTGAGCCCTGAAGCTGGTTTTAGGCCTATGTTCACAGGATTGTTAAGACTGTTATATTTCCTTTAGAAAAACAAAAAGGTTAAAGTCCAAGTTTCTGGAAACCTAACAAATGTTCCATGTTATGCATATGAAAAAATTAACTAAGATTTTAAAATATTTCAATTAGTTATTTTGATTAGCATATTTCTCTAGAGAAAAATTCCTCAATTGTGTCAAATACTTTGAGCAATCCTACCGTAGTGTCTTTGAGTCACAGACTGACATTTACTATATGTTTGTACAGTGCCTAGAACAATGGAGCCTAACTTGGATTGCGAACTTTTACATGCTATTGCAATATAAATGTTAAATTACATCCAAAATCTAAGAATGTTAAGGTTGCAAAGTCAAGCACTCAAAAGTTAGGAAATGCCAAACTGGTGAAGTGTTCACTAATTCTGCCACCTAGGGCCTAATTTTTCCAGAGTATTTAGCATTTTTACTGCACTTCATATGTTCAAAACACAGCTCTAATCAACTTCAGTTGCAGTCACAAGAACTAAGAACTTCTTCAAATCTGGCCACAGGTGTCTTATGTTAGACATCCAGAAAATGTTCAACGCAACTGATGACCGTGAACATTTTGGCTTAAGTGATTTTCCCAGCATCACATAGGAACCGTGGATAAGACAGCTCAGTGGTTTGAGCATTGGCCTGCCAAACCCAGGGTTGTGAGTTCAATCCTTGAGGGGGCCATTTAGGGATCTGGGGCAAAAATTGGGGATTTGTCCTGCTTTGAGCAGGGGGTTGGACTAGTTGACCTCCTGAGGTCCCTTCCAACCCTGATATTCTATTAATCCAGTTCTCCAGGGCAGCATTCAACTTTAACCAGCAGACTATCCTTTCTCTTTCTGCAATTCCCTACTCATTCACTAGACAACTTCCGCAACAAATGAGACAGGGGTTCTACATACAACAGCCTCATCCATTACACAATGCTGACTGAGGCAGAAATCCTGTACTAAGAATTGTAGGTGATCATGTAAATAAATACTGTATTACAGTGTCTACACATAAGAGGACTGAATTACAGTTGCAGAAGCAAACTTCTGCATTTCTTAACTTTTTGCTGATTGACTTTGTAACATTAATATCTTTTTAATAGATTTTTTGTTTGTTTTTTAACATTGTTTCCTAAAGAAAATTTAGGAAATTAACTGAAAAAACCCCAGAAATTCTATTATGTGGAAACATACTGCCCCCAAATTGGGTTTGAACCTTTAGATTCACAGCACAGATCTCTTTCACCGGTGTTAACCAAATACCTGGTACCAATAGCAAGCTGTTATCCCCTATGTGGACAAGCCATCACAGGGAATGGTCACATCACACTTTGCCAGTGAGTTTCATATCTATTTGCTGACAAAGAATGTAGAAACTCCTAGGTTAATTTCCAGGTTCTAGAAGGGAGTGTACCCTAGTAGTTCTAGACCCTTCCACCCAATCCCCCATAAGCCTGTGTCCCCCTCTACTCCTGTATGCTCACCACTCAGTTATAGCTCACTTCCCCTCTGCTCCTATTCACCTACTGGATCCTACCCTCCTCCCTCACTTTTTCTATGCACCCCACACAAACCCTGGCTCCTACCCTCTCTTCTCCTATGTACCCCATACCCCACCTCCTACCCCACCATCACATCTCCCCTACCCCTATCCAACATCACACCCTAGTTGACTCCTTCCTCCTCTGCTCATACGCAAACCCCTCACACGGCAGTTCCTGCCTCACTCTCCCCCTCTGCTCCTATTCCATCCCTCCTATACCTTCCCTGTTCCTCCACCCATCCCCACTTACCTGGCTCCTATCCCACTCTGTGCCTATCCTCCCCACACTATCTTCCATATCCTGCTCTCTGCTCCTAATCCACTTGTCCCCCAGCATCTCCTGTCCCTCCGTCCCTTGCAGCCCTCTCACCACTTCCTGTCTCCCTCTCCTCTTGCAACCTGCCCCACGGGTTTCTCACCATCCTCTGATTACTACACCCTCTCCTTATGTCCTATCCACCAACTCCTCACTGCTCTGTAGTCAAGTCAGGTCCTGGATGCCAGCAGAGGGAGCTCTGAGAGCAAAGGAAAAACAGTCTCCCTGCTCTTAGTTCAGTTGATAGATGCCACAGCAACCCCTGGTGGCTAGCATGAGCAACTACAGTTGCAATTGCAGGGAAAAATCCTGTTCATCCCATGCAGCCCAGAACTGGAGCATACCCAGTCCAGATGGAATATTCAGAGAATTTAACTGCAAGTCTCTACTGAACATGTGTGAACTGAGATTTTTTTCAGGGGCTTAAACCCTGGCCAAATTTGAAAGAATTTTCATGGGGAGGCAAAAGACTGACACAGGGCAATATTCCTGCCAAATTTCAAGCCCTTATTCCAAAGCACAAATGGAAAGAGTGTCTCAATGAAACAGTTAAGAATTTTTTAACGTGTGAAACAACCTATTTTTCCCTATCCTTGTTCTTCGGAGCACATGAACCATTTTAGCTGAAATTTTTAATAAAATAAAATAGCCTGAAGCAGACATGTTGCATGAAAATTTTCAATCCAAATGGGTAAAATCTGGCAAAGTTATAAGCTAGTGAAAACAGAGTCTTATAATGGAAAGTGTCAGGCAACCTTAATAAAAGGCATCACTACCTCCGCCACCCATAATAAATAAATAACTACAGTATTTCTTACAGAAAATAATCACTAGTACTTGGTGACTTATTTCACATTATAAACCTTATTTTCAACTTATAAAAAAGTGGGGTTAAAGATTTAACTAGAAGTTAAATCTGAGATTTTTTTTTTTTAAATAAATGGTCATTTTTAAATCATGACAGTACGTCTGATCAGGCTACTCTATAGAGATATATAAGACCTTCCCAACGCTATTCTAACAAATTTATAATATTCAGATACAAACAGACAGATGAAGCAATAAACCCATACTTGCAATTTTATCCACATACATTTTTGTGATTTCGTAAGCAAATCTAGAAGTCCAAAGAGGACTTTAAAAAGATAAATAATAAAATCTCCCTGCCCCCCCCTCTTTTTTTTTTTTTTTTTTTTTGCAGGGGAAGGGGTGGGAAAGCCTTAAAAATATCAGGAATGCCCACTCTGGTCTTCCCTCATTTCCCTGCAGGTAACTATAATTTAGGGATCAAATACAGCCAATTCTAGTGAGGTCATTTAATAGATTTGTAGATTTTAATGTTGGAAGGGCCGTTATGATCATCTAGGCATAAACACCTCTTGCATAAACACAGGTCATAGAATTTTACCATGCGATTCCTGCATCAAGCCCAGACCTTTCAGTTAGGCTAGTGCATATCTATTAGAAATCCATCCAATCTGGATTTAAAGACTTCAAGGTAAAAGAGAATCCGTTGTTCCAATGGTAAATTACCCTGACTGTTAAAAGTATGCACCTTATTTCTACTCTGGATTTGTCTAGCTTCAGCTTTCAGCCACTGGCTCTTGTTATGCCTCTGTCCGTGAGTTTTGTCCAGTGAAGCAGCCCTAAGCGTATAAATAATTACTAGGGGAAAAAATTTGAATACATTAAGAATTAAATCCCCAGCACTGCAAACACTTATGCATGGGCTTACATTTAAGTTCATGAGTAGAACCACTGAAGTTAATTTGAATATGAATACGTATTTATTGTGTCAATGCCTTAGGTATTTCTTCATTTTAGAAATAAAATTTTACCTAGAAGCTTCTTTTTGTAAGCGACGCTGTCTTAAACTTTGAATAAAATCTGCATAGTATTCCTTGTGTGCTTGCTTTTCCAGTTCTTCATAATCAGTATAAGCAAAATCTGGATCCACATAATGATATCGGTCAGCTTTTGTAAAAATAGTCCTAAATATTTAGAGAGAAATATAGCTTCATTATATATATTAATGATTTAGGATTTTATTAGACTTGAAAAATATTACTGATTTTGTTATAGAAATAATTTATTGCAAACCCCCATTATGTTACAGGTGATTATTAGTATTTGACTTTGCAAAGACAATAAAACGTACAAGAATTAGTAGTTACACCTGCAGTTTTCCCTGAGAAGCAACTCAGAAGAAATTTACTAGTACACACATTCTTCAGTCTAAACAGACTTCTATATATAAAAATATTCAGTCTGAAAATATACTCAAATATTATAAATGATTGATCTTGATCTACTTTTGAAATAAGTAATAAACTGTTAATACTACATCCTAGCTTCTCATTTAAATATTATAATATTTGTATACTATATTACCTGTATTTTTTGTGTCGTTCACTGGGCCTAATGCTGGCTGAGCGATCATTAGGAAAGGCTATAAGTGCATCACTCTTACAGTCCCTATTTATCTGATGAATATGCATCTGTGTTTGAGCTGATTGAAGCATTGCTACTGGTGCAAAATCAATAAATCGCCCAATCTCATCAGCTACCAACTGTCCAGTTGCATTGGTAATCATTGGTGTTATGCCTTAGGATTTAAATAAAACAAGTTACATGCAATTAAACTACCATTTTCAAATGGGAGTTACAAAGGAATATCTCAATTCAGAAAAAATATATATTTCATAAGGTATTACAATGAAATCACAATCTAAAAATGAGAGTTCTGACTTTTCTAACACCAGTTTTTTTTGTATTTTGTATTTGTAGTGTATTTACATTATCTTCATTCACAAGAAGAAATGATGGTGTTGTGGTAAAGACTCATCAGACATCTGTTCAATTCCTGCTCCTGGCACAAACTTTCTTGCGTGATCCTGAGCAAGTCATCTAGGCCTTGATTCAGCAAACCACTTAAACTTAAGCACTTGAATAGCCTCATTAAAATCGGTGGGACTACACATGTGCTTAAAATGTGTTGCTGAATTGGGGCCTGAATCTCTTTGTATCAATTCCTCATAGTACTTAATTCCTAATACTTCCTCTTTCTCATGTATTATCACTCTTGTATGATTGTCTCTTACTATGTATGAGCAACAAAAAGCAAAATGTAGCTCTGATGTCAGATGGGACCTCTAGGTGCTTCCATAATACAAACAACAAAGTATATTTTGAGCTGGTGTAAGAGAAGAGAATCAGACTCTACAATTGATATATTCCAGTTTCTCTCTATTTTACTAGTATATAGTTTGAAATGTATGTATTACTAATACATATGGTCTGCTTTCCTATATTTTTTAAATTAGAGAAACAGAGCCAGGCAGTTAAATCCAAAACGGATAAATATTTTTTTAAAGTTCTATTAATGTAGGTTATGCAGAAGTTTATCATGTATAATATTAATCCAGTTAAAATAGTTTATCCGAATATAACCATTTCCTAACAGCATTCATAGGCACAAACAGGGAGTGAAGACAGGAACATGTTTTCCCCCATCCCAACTTTGTCACCCTACTGGAGATTCCCCTGCCCAAAGAAAGGTCTCTGTTGAGAAGGTAGGCTTCTTATTAGGCGGCCTCCCATTCTAACTTGTCAGATGACTCTCAAACTGACCCAGTCTCATATTGCGGTACTTCCTGGGCGACCAAATGGAAATGTTTTTCCACAAGTCCTGTCCTTATGCTATATGACTGACCAGAAACCTGAGGGTTTGGGAAGGTAGTAAGAAACAGGAGCTAAAAGGAGCAGCAAAGCAAGTTCCCTGGACATGAAAGAAATGGATGTCTTTACACATACATAAAATACATTTCAACCATCAAATCACGTCTAAAATGAATAACTATTTAAACAGACATCTGTAGCCCATGTGTTTTCTTTCATTATCTGTCACCTTTCAATTTACGTAAATTTAGAACATAATAATCAATAAAGTGTATTGGCTTTAAAATAATTATTGGAATGTCCCACAGAACAAAACAATTCCTCCAAACCACAAGCACGCTGGATTTACCTTTCTAACCATTAACCCACTCCTGCCTAAAATGCCTTTAAAAAAGTTACTCTGGGCTCTGGCCAGCTGACAGACCCTTTTAAGCCATCAGCACTTCCATCTACCTAACCAGCTTCATACTCTCACTGTGGACAGTGCTTCATTTGGCCAGGTGAAGAAGCAGCTCACAGAGGGAGTTACAGTTATCTCACACACATCCCTCCTCTTCTCTGCTCTGAGACATTGTGGAACCACCAAGACATATCTCATTAATATCCTAATCCACCCTGCATTCAGAAACTGCATAGAAGTCAGTAAGTTGGGAGCAAGAAGACAGCATTTAGAATGGTGGATGGTCATCAAGGGAAAGGGAGAGACAGGGAGAAGCCGTTAGGTTAAATAGGAGGTGCTTGAAAATTAGCCTATAGAGTTCAGAAGAGATGTATTGGAAACGGTTGTCAACATCTGAAAAACTTCTCCAATGACTCTCCTATATAAAAACTACAATCTAGGGCAATCAGGTTGCCTGCCGCCAGAGGACTGATCATCAGGGTGAGGTTTTGGATATCTTGAATACCAATTCTAATTATCAGTAAATCAAATCTAATATTCCACATTATTCCACCTATTGAAATATTGTTTAAAAAAAAAATACCTAAAAGTTAGAGATGGGAGAACTGCAACAGGTTTGGGCTTCAGATAAATATCTAAAGTTCTGATGCCTATCTGAACTAAAAGAGGCCCCATGAGATCCTGACAGGGGTAGTCAATAGGCAGACTGTGGGCCAAATTCAAACTGCCAGGTGCTTTTGAACAGACTGCAAAAAAAATTTATTTATTTATCGTCATTATTGTTAATATTTTTGTATTTGTCTGGCGTCTGGACCTTGATTGTATCTTGACCAAAAATTTTGGACCTTGCCAAAAAATAATTAATTGATTACCTCTGCCCTATGACCTCTCCTCATCTCCAGACTGCCCTGCACTTCCTTGTGGGCTGAAGGGGAGGATCAGAGCCTCTTCCCCCATGCTGATGTGTCCAGAAAGTACAGCATGCCTGGGGGCAGCACTTCATTTTACCCCTGAGATACAACTCTTAATCGCCCATCAATTGATTCTCTGTCTTCACCTTCCCACCATGTCTTGGAAGGTTTGGGGAGAAGGGAGGTTGCCTTCCTCTCTTACATCAGTGAGCTGTTTCTTCAAATGGGCAGGAGGCAGCTACTGAGCACTCAGTTCCCTTCCTCTCCTTGACCATTCATACACAGAGACCAGCAGCAACACCAAGAAAAAGATGTGAAGTAGAGGAATACTTGGTAGACAAAACTCAAAATTCTGAATAGAAACTGGAAGTCAACATTGTGGTTTTGTCAACACTAACATTGTAAATCGATCTAAGTTACGCAAGCCAAGTTATGTAAATTACATTACTTAAATCGATGTAACTTACATCAACTTAAAGCTGAGTCTACACTGCGCTATGTCAACGGGAGATGCGCTCTCGTCAACATAGCTTCTGCCTCTCGTTGAGGTGGAGTACTGAAGTCGACAGGAGAGCACTCTCCCATCAACTGAGCGCGTCTTCACCAAACCCACTAAACTGATGCCGCTGCATCTATGGCAGCGGCACCGATTCAGCCACATACCGAAGACATGCCCTGTAGCAAAACTTCAGGATTTAGGTGTCACAGCATCTTGGATACTAGCCAAGAACTGGGTTTCTGAAACCAAAAGTCTTGGCCAAATCAACACTGTTGCATAGGATCTCTTGTAAGATATCAGAAACAAGGACAAATAACCTAACTGGGAATATGAGGGAGTTGCTTTATGCTCTGGAATATCATTTATGCTATGGATATCATAGATTCATGGGACTGTGGTAGCTGGAGGACAGTGATATGGGAAAAGATCAAAGAGCCAGGTGTGATGGTGAAATCATGGAGTTATAGTAGCCTCAAAAAACATTAACACCTGTGGTATATATTGTCCCTCCTAACTTATTCTACATGGTCCATGTCACTGTTTGGAATCCAAACACAGCAGCACTGTGCAAGTGCACAACCACCAGAAAATGACAATGATTATGTTTGATGTGAGTGAAATGCAAAGAGTGAACAAGACAGTATAAATGATAAACCCTTTAATTTTTTTAATTTTTCATTTTCAATAATCCAAGGTATTATCAGTTCACCACAGATAAGTGTATTTTATATATAAATATAAAACTTTCAAACCTGACAGTGTTCCTTCTAGTAAATGACCATCTCCATGTATTTATTCTGGTAAAACGGGGACTTTGGTCCAGATCCTCAAAGGTTTTTAAGGCACCTAAATCAGTGGGAGTTAGGCTCCTAAATATTTTCTCAAGCCTTAGGTGCAGGGTATTAACAGATACATTACAATGAAAAATAAATTACCAGGATTGTTCAAGACAGTTAAATACAAAAGTACAGTACAATAATTCTTAATGTAAAACATAAGACTGCAAATCCTCAGGATCATACAAAGCAGCACAAAGTTAAACCCTGATTTATCTAATCATGTAAAAATTAGAAAAACACTACCATGGATATATTTTAATAAAGAGAGTATTCTTTAAGCTTTCAAAGAAAAATGTTTTTTAAAACAATGGCTAAAATATGAACTGACTCCATTTCTAAGACCTGTTAAGAAGTATATTTCTAAAAATGAAAACACTCAGAATTTTTTGTTTAGTAACATACCAGGGTTGATTTTAAACATAATTTTCTTGGTTTTAGGTTTGCATACACCAGTAAAACTTAAATGTATTTGATGGAAGGGTTTGATCTTCAAAGACTGTAAGTTATCTTCCTCTGCCACTGAACCAAAAATCTCTACAACTTGCTTCACTTTAAACGTTCCTGCTTGACGTGGAGCAAATGAAAACATCACATCCTAAAAAAATGAACATTGCTATGAAACATTTTATTAAAAATAAAGCTAACAGAGAGATATTTTGTAGACTTCTTTATTAAATATTAGTTATATCATACTGATTCAAATTTATTTTAAGGGTACTACTTGATTTTTCATAATACTAATTATTACATGTAATTGAGCAAATTAAGATGTATAGAACTGCTAGGCATTAACAGAATTTTATAAGCTCAATTCTGTAGAATAATATAGTTACACATCTTCCCCGGTGCCCTGAATTTATCTGTTCATAAAAGTTATACTTATATATTTGTTCTAACTTTAAATATCTTTATGCTACATAAAAGGAAAAGTAGCTAAAATATGTGATTTAATGGAACAATTAAACCTAAGGCCTTATCCTGCAAATATTTAGGTACATGAGTAATTTTACTTAAGTATCTATGTCTTTGCACAATCAACGCCATAGTCACTACAAAATGTACTTTCTCTTCCCTCCCCATTTGAAAATTGATAGTATTTGGTGCTTGATAGAGTAACAGAGTCCACTGTATGGTTCTATATTGACAATAAATTATGAGCTTGGCTCATGTAAAAGGAAATGTGGAACCTCTTCTTAAGTGAATCTAGTATTCACCACTGAAAATATGCAAACAAAACAATTTACAGTTCTAACATGAACAATTGTAGACGATAATGTTGTCCTCATCTTTCCAACCAAGTATCTATTTACTGGGAAAAGATGAGCATTTACATTACCTTTGTACATTTTTCTTTTACTTTCCCTTTTTCAGGACAAATATTAAAATGCGCTATCTTGTGGAAGCTGTATGTTACTGGAAGTGACTCAGATTCATTTTTGAGAGTGCACATAATCTCTGTGTGTTCACCCATGAAACAGTCCATAAAATTAACAACTGGTCCTGGACTGAAAGTTAACATGACAGGAAGCCCTGAACCTGTCAAAGCTAACTCCACATGATGAGGATGAGTCTCTGCACAAGAGAGTAAGAAACAAGTATAAAATACGATATTGAATTAAAAAGACATGAAACAGTTTTAGACTCTTACAGCCACAGAGTATGTAAAATTATGAAGTAACATGGCTTCTTTTCTAATACTGTGTTTCAGAATTTTAATATAATTGGCCACAATTAATGCAAGATGTACGTGCTTATTTATATAGGCTAACACATCATTTAAAACCCTCTTCGTTTATTAAAATTGGAAAAACACAATCATTTTGACCTAACCATAAACCTTCAGTGATTTACAAATCTATTTTTTTAAAATTAGTTAAACCTACAATTAAATACTAAATGCTTGTAACCAAAAGGTGCATTTGTGACATAAATGATTCTAAATTTATTTTCCCCTTCCCCTCTACCCCCAAATTAGAGTCTGAAATTCAATGCTGCCCTTTTCCTCGCTATTTGAGGCATTCAGCACCAGTTCTCTTAATGTACATGTGCAGGTCCCCACAACACATATACAAGTCCCTTTTAAAATTACTAATCCGAAGACGTGGAAAAATTTAAAAACTTCAAAGTCTTCCATACGTAAGCTATATATTTCTAATAACATACCTTTGATTGGTATGTTGTCACCATTCAGAGCTTGCAGAAAGCCATCTTTACTTCCTACGGCCTCAAACCTCAAAAACAGTGCATAATCTTGTCTTGGTGGAAATTCAGTAAGTCCAATGTCTCTTTTAAATTGCCTGTAAAATTCACTATCTTTAAATACCATACATACATACACTTATTAATCAATGGTAATGATCAGTTCCTCTGGAGAATTTAATACCCTTTTTGTTGGCCAGAAACATGAAAAAAAATGTTATCCAACTTTCTGGTTCCTGAAGTAAATCTTAGTGAATTATTATTATAATAATAATTATTATTATTATTTACAGCTAGGTAGATTTTTTTCTATTCTTGTCACTAGTGTCAGGATGAGAAGTTACTATGGAATATGTACATACATGCTGGCATGCACAGACCAAGTATGTAAAAACACCAGATCATCAACTGCTGTAGTGCACTGCATTTGTGATGGGGAACGTAGCAGGAACTGCCAACTTGAAGGTGACAAACTACCCTAATTCAAGAGATTTCCTGGATGAAAAATTGGGGAGGGGTAGGGGGGAGGAAATGTTCTTATAACTTATGTAACTCATCTGTCAAAGCCTCTCAACAAAATTTCTAGCCAGCAAGAAGAATTTATAAATTATTTTTGAACAGTAAATCAAACCTCCTTGCCTGGATTGATCTGTGATTACTTTGGAGGATGAACTAAAAGGAAATTTGTAGATTTAATCTGGGGGAAAATGTATACATCTTTATTTATCAAACAAAAATGTATTATTTTAATTAATTTATTTTTAACTCTGTATATACAAAATTAGGTTTATAATGTATTTTAAACTGTCCATCAGCAGTAAACTAGCATTGATCTGTGCACATTGAGAGGAAAGAATTTGAGACATAAGGGTTAATTTAATACATCTAACACAACTGCAAATAGATTTGCCTGCATGTATTAATTACATCTTTTATTGTGTCAGCCTCTTAAGGTTGCACTGTGTACTTACTTTGGACTAAAGCACAGTGTAACCACAGTTTTCTGATAAGGTAGCAAGGTTCCTTGGTTGGGAATGCAGGAGATCAAAGTTGAAACATCTAGTTCTTTGGTTCTATTTATGAAGCTCAATTCTTGTAAAACAGCATCAGTACTCTTCTGAAGATGTGTGCCCTGTAAAACAACACCAAAACATGAAATATAGTTATGTCAGTCAATTTTCCCTTTTTGTGTGGAAAATTCCACAGCAGCAAGAGACAGAAGCAAAAAAGATTTAAGAAGTAGGAAAATATAACACTACCACCTAGCTCTCAATTTATACTGTAAAACCCACAAACATTAGCCGGGGGATATGAAATGAATTGACTCTCTTTTTAAAAAAAGTTTACTTGATTTCTTGCTGGTATGAACATTTTACTCTCAATGAAAACCTGTAATGATAGACCTGCTGTTGGACAGATCTTTCAGCAACTGACCGAAAGAAGATTGAGGTAAGGGACATTAACAGAGGGTGAATGTAAATTTTAAAAAACCATTGAGAATCAAAAGCAGCCATCAAAACATCTTTGCACTGAAATTTTTAAAAATTCAACATTGTTTCCTTACCATCTCTCCCCCAACAGCATCGTCCTCCAGCACTGCCACCCAGTTGATGGTCTCTGGGCTTTTATTGTACAGAACCACTTGTTCAGTATTTGAAGTTCCAAAATAGACAGATCCAAAATGAATACATTTTAGTGTGTTTTCATGAGACACACCTAATAATTCAAGAACTTGTTCAACTACATGAGCTTCTATCCTTAAGTTTGTGACACCACAACCTTGCAATTGCACTCTGTTGGAAAGAGTAACAGAGAAAAAATGAGATGTACACATCTAAAATTCATACAAGAATAATCCATGAATTTTATTGGAACTTTACTTTAAATTCTCTGATATAGTTGACTAAATCAAAGGCTTATAGTAAACAAACTAACCATAGTGGCACAAAAATAAACACATTCTACAGTATGAAGAGATTATGTACCCATTATAAGTTGTGTTCTCTGAGTGTGTTGTCACTGCAGAGTCATGGTGGAAGAATCACACATGGGGCATTGGGGGGTTTTTGAGCAGTACCAGCAGTTAGGAGGTGAGTGGCAACCATACCCTTGGAGCCTTACATTCTACTCACTGAGCATATAAAAACCTAGCTCAGTCCAAAAATCTCTCAGTCCCCCTGTAACTAGAAAAGCCAGACTCCCCTGTTGCTGGATCTGAAGATTTTAAACCCTTCAATAATTGAACTATCTTAGATGGATCATCTCTAGGAGTCCTCTGCTTGTGATGTTCTTTAACAGGATAGGACTTGTCAGATGATCCTGGCGTCAGTGCCAAGGAATGTGACAACCTGATTTACTTGGGCCAGAAAACTGCCTCCTCAGGAGAGCTTTTCCTGGATTCTTGAACTAACAGAAGAATTTATAATTAATTGCTGCTGTCCTTCAAGTTCTTGAAAAGAAAAGGTTTTTTGTGTGTTGTACAACCCTTCAAAGCACTGGAGAAGTGTCATGCCTATTAACAATAACATTTGTCTGAATAAATGCAGCACTATTTGCCTCAGGTCCACCCTGGTAGGTAAGACCCACAACTTGAAGTCAGAAACAAGAAAAACAACTTTCTTTGTACTAATCAAGTCCTGACTTTAAATAACTTTTTAAAACTCTTTACAAAGGAAAGAGCTATTATGGTTGCATTTAAAAATATTTATATTTTGAAAGATTCTACTGATCCGAGAGAGACTCAGTGTACTTGAAGTGGCAATACCAGTGGAACCTGTAATGGCTCTCAAATCTGTAAAGGTCTTTTTAAAATACACCCTCTGTAACTATTCCTCCAAAAGAGAAAGGATAAAGTTCCCCAAATCACATCAACTGGTAGAGAGCCAGGAACCAACAGTGCAAGAGTATGTACACCCTTGGTCAGAAGAATGTTGAGCTCAAGAGACATGCATCCACTGCCTGTCAATACTGTTTTAGTGTTGCCAGGCACACATTGCTCTATGGAGCTAATATCATCAGCAAAACTATTTAATGAATCAAAGCTCTGGACAACTGGGGGCAGCAACAGATGCCTGGGAACTTAACTTCTTGTCACGTTGTGGTTCCAGTTATTCAGCATTTGGATAAATATAGCTGAACTGAAGAGAGTTTAGAAATAAGACAGGACATTAAAAAAATCATCCAAAACAAGCAGACTATACAGTCACATTCTGCACTTACTTTGCCATTTCCCTAATGACTCTCGGTATATCTGTACAGATATCCACTTTAACCAACTGTAATGTTTTGGGTTCTACCATTCCACTGGAAGGTACTATGTTAACAGGGACACTTCCGTTGTAGTTTATTTTAAATGCACCTAAGACAAATATAGTATTGTATGTTACATATAACATTTAAATGGAAGATTATCTAGCATTCAACACATAGAATAAACTAAAAACATAGTAAAGTTTCATAAATAGTACATAAAATAAAGTAACTTATAAAAATAAAATTATGGTATTGTAACACATATATTGCAAAAAAAATCCTAATCTAACATTTTTCTGGCTTTCCTCAAATATCAGATGCCCACATACAATGCCATTGTGCAAAGTTATTGTTGTAATAGACAATGTAATGACATTCAGAACCCAACTGATTGTATCATAAAACAAAAGGAGTACTTGTGGCACCTTAGAGACTAACAAATTTATTTGAGGATAAGCTTTCGTGAGCTACAGCTCATTTCATCGGATGCATGAATGTGGTAGCTCACGAAAGCTTATGCTCAAATAAATGTGTTAGACTCTAAGGTGCCACAAGTCCTCCTTTTCTTTTTGCGAATACAGACTAACATGGCTGCTACTCTGAAACCTAACATAAAACAGTTGCTAGTAACACTTTGTATGTCAGGCAAATTTGAGACATAGCTTTATGTAGCTGTAGTAGCCAAATGTTTAAGAGCTTAACCAAGGAGAAGTCTATTGTCTCCTTCCGTGCAATTGACAACTGCGTATGTATGCAGTGTAGTATACCACAAATGAGAAAAATCTAAGCACAAGCGTAGGATACATTTTTTAAAAATTAACAAACTATGTGAACAAGAGAATCGATAAGTGGATGTATTCCACATGTGGCAGCATATTATCTGCTGACAACCAAGAGGTATCAATAAACTATTAAAACTGCTGTTATATAAAGCCATGTTCCATAATAACCACAGGAGTTTCCACGTCAAATGGTCTAGATAATACATATTCCTGCCATGAGTGCAGGGGACTCGACAAGATGACCTCTCGAGATCCCTTCCAGTCCTGCGATTCTATGATTTTTAACAAGATGCAGAATCAAAATAAAGCTTGAGTACTCAAGTTTTATGTTGATTAACAACATGGAGTCAGGACACATGTAACCTACTCCCTCAGCCAGAGGCCAGGATGTAGCCCCTCCCCTGCTGACATTACTCATGTGTCTGGATACTGCCCCTCAACATTACTTGCAGGGAGTATTAGGTCCACTGGGCCCACATAATCATAGATTCAGCGGTCCATCACTTGTCTGCCCTCGATACTATCCTTTGCACCAGCCTATACAAAGCCACCTCCATATGCCCAATCCTGCATCAGCAGCCCATCCTGCATCACAGGGCTTAAATGGTGAAGAAGGCTATATATGATTCTTCTGCACCAGGATCAACTTCACTCCAGGTGAATTATACATATGCTTAAAACAGGTAAACGACCAGTACTTCTCACACAACTATTTCTGTTCTAGGAGATAAATGATCATTTATTAGTAATGGCGGATTTCAAAAAAATCAGACATTACACATCAAGTTCCAACCTCGTAGGAGAAAAATATATATATATATGAAATCTGTGTACACTCAAAGTGTCCAGTGAACAGCTGCTAGCACTAAACATTCTACTTAGTAATGATGCTAACAGGAAAGGAAGACACTAACATCAATATTTCTTCCCCTAAAGAGCATTTGTCAAAGTTGTAGTGAGAAGTATAACGGAAAGGCTATTTACCCCTAAGTGGAAGTTACCTCAGCCAAAAATAAATGATATGTAAAACAGATAAGCAATTTACAGCAGTGGTAGATTTCCCACTTTAGAAGACTGAACTGCTGCAGAGACATCTCTACAAAAACACAGAACCAAATACAAATTTCAGTAGACACTTAGAACAAGTTGAAGATGCCTGTCACAAGCATTTTTGTTATATAACAAATTGCTTTGTATAATAGAAAATTTATACTGTTCCATGGGTCACCACTCACTTTTCTCCCCATAGAGTTGAGCATTAGATTCTAGGGAAAACAGAAGATTATAACTGAAACTTTTCACAAAGCAAACAGTATATACAAATATTTTTGTTCTTTTTGTTAATACCTTTCCTTGTATACTTTATATAGATAATACTAACTAAGATCTGGAATAAAAAGTTAAGACAAAAAATTCTAAAATTGCTGAAGTGTGCAACAGTTTTGATACCTTTTAGCAAAAGAGATTTTTTTTATAACACAAACAAAATCTGAGCACTAGTGCTTAGTAGATGTTTGCATTTATGTGAACATGGCTGCCTCACAAATCTCCTGTAGATGTATCAGAAGTTTTCAGCCACAGCAAGCTTCCCTCATCCCAAACAGGCTGTTGATGTGATCCTTGAGTTGTAGGCCTGCCAGATTTTAAACAGTGAGACTTCCAATCAAAGAGCCATTCTCATATGGCTCTCTTGGCAACAATATTCCCTGTTATTTTTGTGTAAAACAGGTGGATTTTAATCCATATCAAAGAAACTTTGACACTGGTACGAAGAACAGCTTCACCAGGATGGGCTTACATGCATGGGATAAAATGATGGTAGGATGATTAACTAAAAGTTGAATTTTGAAGGAATTTAGTATATGTACTCATATCATCACCTTATTCTTAAAAAAAGGGAATATAAAAGTGGATCGTTCCCTGGAGACTAAAAGTTATTAATTTTATGAGCTAAAGTCACTGCCATAAGAAAATGACCTTCTACATAAGAAACTTGAGCTCACAGGTATCAAATGGCTCAAAAGGAGATTCCATCAGCTTAGTCAGGGCCACCTTAATATGATACAAAGCAGGGAGTTTTTAGTGAGCATTTCTAAATGTATTAAGTCGCACATGACCAAAGGCCAGAGAAAAATTATATGCTTTAAGTTTGTTCCCTGAAACCCAGAATAGATGCCAAACGATTTCTGGAAGAAAATGCTCATAACCCTGACAAGTGAAAAATGTCGTCAAATAATTTATATGTAGGCTTGGAAGGAGTAGATTTGTATTGGTAAACGTTGGTGTATGTCAATCTCACTGTGCACACAAAAACTAACAAAAAAATATTTCCATCAATAATAATAAAAATGTACAGATAGTCAAAGTAAGAAAAATGTTGCTTATTAGAGTTTGATATAAGGACATATATTTTGTATATTTTAACGTGATGTTGACAAATTTGTTTTGACAGTTATAAAGCTTTAACTTTTTGAATCTCAACTACTACTGTCATTAAATAATTATCTGACACACACCCCGAGACTTAGCCCCAGGCACTTTCCCTTAACTGTGAAAATTTAAACGGATAAAAATTGGAAAAAAAAAAAAGCTTAAAAATAAATATCTATATTATGTGTCCAAATTATAAAAAAATAAATAAATAAAAATTCAATTCTGCCAAGCCTATTTATATGGGATTGCTTAAAAGATTCCAAATGAGCCTTTTCATACCACATCATCAGAATTTTCTCCTGAAGGGTATATACACTTAAGAAGGTTCCTTCCAAGAAGCTGAGGGACTTGAGACACCTGCTTAGAAACACCAATTTGTGTGATCTCAAAAGCTATGCTGACCAGGTGAAAGCTCTCTAGTTGGACAGACAGTTGCCCTACTTATTCTGTGGTAACAGGCATGGCCCGTCCCTCATCCTGATGGATTTGCCACTGCCATTCCTACCAAGTTTTAGAGCAATATGTCTTGCCAGTGGGAAGATATTGGGATCGCAGACTTCAGTAAAGGTAATAAAAGCATTTATATGTGAGCTATTCTGCCTAAGGAAAGAAGACGACATCTAGTGATTTCTAATGCACAGTGGTGCACATTCTCACCAGGAGTGCTTCCACTGACTGAAGAGGGGCAGTGTGGAGGGTTGAGAGCCACGACTCTCAGCTCTGCACAGATCCCCGCAGGGAGCCCAACTGCCCCCAGGCTACTTGCCTCCCTGCTCCCAGCTGGCAGGCAGCCATCTGAGACTTCTTACCATGCCCGGATTCTGATCAGCTGCCGTGCTCCCAGCAGGAAGCATTGAGCCGAGAGCCTGTGCGGGCAGCCAGCCTCCCAGCCAGGAGATGGGAGCCTTGGTGCAGCCAGGCTTCCAGCGGGGAGTGGGGAGCCCAGGGGGCAGCCCAGCATGGAGCAGAGACCCAGCAGGGGAATTGGGGCTTTCTTGTCAATTTTGCAGCTCCATGAAATTGACAAGACAGCCAACAGCAAATGTAAGTAACACAAAAAGAAAAGGAGTACTTGTGGCACCTTAGAGACTAACAAATGTACGTGAGCTGTAGCATAAGGTTTCGTGAGCTACGGCTCAAATACATTTGTTAGTCTCTAAGGTGCCACAAGTACTCCTTTTCTTTTTGCAGATACAGACTAACACGGCTGCTACTCTGAAACCTGTAAGTAACACAGTGTCCTCGCAGACAGTGTGTTGCCCTAACTACAATGACATAAACCCTACACCTCTCATGGAGGTGGAGTTATTATGTCAGTGTGGTAGGGCACATGCATCGGTGGGACAAGGCTGTAGTAACTACACTGACATAATTAGGTCAATGTAAGCTGCCTTACATCAACCTAACTGTATAAAATAGACCAGGCCTCAGCCTAGATTCAAGAATAGAGCACTACTACAAATGCATTTTTGGATACTCAGAAGTCTTACAGCTGCCAGAAGTTTTACATGAGCTCTCCTTCTCTGAGCAGTTCCACAACACCTCACAACTGAGCTTAAGACACTGGGGGGACTTTTACAGAACCAGCAATTGTGCACTCACAGTCCTGTTCAAATCAAAGCCTTATTTTCTCCTGTATAAGATCCTAAATTCCTTTATTGCTGACGTGTTAACTTGAACAAAAACTACATTTTTTCAAAGAAAAATAAAACCTTTTGGTAATTTACTGAATAGTGACATTTACCTGGAGATGATCCATGGTTAGTAATACTAATCTCTTTACTAATTACTTTACTGTTTGCAATCACTGTGCCAAAATTAATCTCTGGCTCAATTTCCAGACAACAGCACGGAATTAATCTGCAGAGAAAAGATATTTTAATTATTTTTTCCCAGAACTTCAAGCTATTTTGTGGTTTTTAAAAGAAATATATTTGAACAATGCAATAGAAAAAAAATTTGCTTTCCTCCTAATTCCATTAACACAATTATTTACGCAACTCACTTCAGCAGTATTATGAACACATGAAAGACATAAAAATGCTTACTTATTAAACTGCTAATCTGTTTATTTTTAATTACTGTAACTTTAAAACAATTTAATTCCAGTCAATGAGCTGAAATGGAATGCAACTATATATTATGTTTCAATTCCTGTGTTATGGCACAAAGACCCTAATATGAATTCTCAGAAAAGCTTTCACTCATTTTGGGTTAATTCCTGCATAAAAAAATGACTAAAATGACTAAGATAAACATACACATAAACATTTCAATAGTGGCTGACCAAACTAATATTTATCCAGATGTTCACACCCTAGTGCAACAAAACTTATGGCACTCAGTGTTCTTTATTTATGAGCATGCATCATGTAGTTTCAGTGACATTAGTTGTAATAAAAGACGCTGGTGAAATCAAGTTTAAGCTATTTGTTTTGTCAAGAGGCCTCAATCAAAATCAGGGTTCCATTGTACTTGGCATTGCACCAACCCTGACCCAAAGAGCTTGCAGTTTAAGGTTCCAAATCCTCGAATGGATTCCATGCAGGCAGACTGCTGCATTCAACAACAAACTAAGGAACAAAATAACAAAATAAGGAACAAAATAAGAAAGGCTAAGGCACAAAATTAGTTACACCTAACAAGGGACATAAAAGGCAATAAGAAAAAGTTCTTTAAATATATTAGGAACAAGAGAAAGACAAAGGAAAACTTAGGTCCTCTACTTAATGAAGGAAAGCTGGGGTGAAAGTAAGATAAAATACTTACCAGTGTGGAGGCCTGGCCTCAGTCTGAAGGGGTGGGGCTGGAGGGGTCAGCCTCCCGCAGCCAGCCCTTCCACACTGCCCGGACCACACCATCCAGGGCTCTGGCTGCTGCCATGGTAGCAACGGCTGGGAGCCCAGGGTCCTTTTAAATTGCCGGGCCCCAGGGCAACTGACCCTTTTGCCCCCACTGTTGGCAGCCCTGGCGAGGGGGGGGCAAAAGGGGTAGCAACGTTAAAGTGCTGCCGTGGCAGTGCTTTAACGTGGGCTGTGTATGGGCCAGTACCGGCAGCCACTTCTTACCAGTACACTGTCCCGGCCCACTTTCACCTCTGAGAAGAGTTAATAACTTATGACATCAAGAAAGCTGAGGTGTTTAAAGGTCTATTTTGCTTCAGTCTTCACTAAAAAAGTTAATGGCAACCAGATACTTAACACAATTAATATTAACAACAAGGGAGAAGAAATGCAAGACAAAATAGGAAAATAACAGTTTAAAAAATATTTAGATAAATTAGATGTATTCAAGTTGGCAGGGCTCAATGAAATTTATCCTACGGTACTTAAAGAACTAGCTGAAGCAATCTCAGAACTCTTAGCAATGATCTTTGAGAACTCTTGGAGAACAGGTGAGGTCCCAGAAGAATGGAAAAGGGCAAACACAGTACCTTTCTTTAAAAAGGACAACAAAGAGGACCTGGGGAATTATAGACCAGTCAGCCTAACTTAACTACCTGGAAAGATGCTGGAACAATTTATTAAGCAATCCATTTGTAAGCATCTGGAGGATAACACGTTAAGAAGGAAGAGCCAGCGTGGATTTGTCAAAAACAAATCATGCCAAACCAACCTAATATCCTTCTTTGACAAGGTTACAGCCTAGTGGGGAATTAATAGACTTGATATGTCTTCATTTTAGGAAGTCTTTTCACACAGTCACACATGACATTCTCATAAACAAACTAGGGAAATGTGGTCTAGATGAAATTACTATAAGGTGGGATCACAACTGACTGAGTACTTTCTTTCAAAGAGTAGTTTTAAATGGTTTGCTGTCAAACTGGGTGGGAATACCTAATGAAGTCCCACAGGGGTCAGTCCTAGGTCCTGTGCTGTTCAGTATCTTCATTAATGACTTGGATAACTGAGTGGACAGAGTACTTATAAAATTTGCAGATGACACCATGCTGGGAGCTGGTATGAGCACTTTGGAGGACATGATCAGAATTCAAAATCATCTTGACAAATTGGAGAATTGGTCTTAATTCAGCAAGATGAAATTCAATAAAGACAAGTGCAAAGTACTTCACTGAGGAAGGAAAAATGAAATGCACAACCACAAAATGGGAAATGACGGTGCAGGTGGTAGTACTGCTGTGTGTTTTAGTGGCTATCAAATTGAATACGAGCCAGCAACATGATGCAGCTGCAAAAAAGGCTAGTGTCATTCTGGGTTGTGTGAACAGGAATGCTGTAAGACATGGGAGTAACTGTCCCACTCTACTTGGCAGTGGTGAGGCCTCAGTTGGAATACTGTGTCCAATTTTAGCTGCCACATTTTGGGAAAGATGTGGACAAATTGGAAAGAGGCCGAAGGAGAGCAACAAAAATGATAAAAGATTTAGAAAACCCTGACCTACGAAAGGTTAAAAAAAACTGGTCATGTTTAGTCTGAGAAAAGAAGGGCAGGAGGAGACAGATAGCCTCCAAATACATTAAGTGCGGTTATAAAGAGGGCTGTGAAAAATTGTTTTCCCACATTCACTGAAGGTAGGTTAAGAAATAATGGGCTTAATCTGCAGCCATGGAAATGAAGGTTACATATTAGGAACAACTTTCTAACTATAAGCATAGTTAAACCCTGGAATAGACTTCCAAGGGAGGTTTTTTTTTAAGAACATGGAATCTCCACCACTGGAGGTTTTTTAAGAATATGTTGGACAGACACCTCTCAGGGATGGTGCTGGTTTACTTTGTCCTGCAACAGTGCAGGGGGCTAGATGACTTCCTGAAGTCCCTTCCACTCTACTTTTCTATGATTCTGTGACTCCCCAACCAAAGTGAATGGGGCTTCACATGAGCAGAGCAGTCTGCCAATGCACAGTCCATTACCAGATCAGAGCTTAACTTTACTACAAGAGACAACAAGTGGATCCAATGAACAGACAGGAGAGAGCACAGAGGTATCAGTGAGACTATTATGATTAGTATAATAAGCAGTGGTCACAGTTATTTGAAGAATGGAAGGGGAATTTTCTGAAATGGACACATTCTGTAAATGCCAATATTTTAAAATCAATTAACTATTATGGTTTTTATATCCCCACCTCCAAAAAAGGTAACTTACCAGTGATATAGTTCTGTGTTGGGAGCAGTGTTGACCTTCCTGTGTTTAGAATGAGGCCTAGACAGTTGTGTAAGTGCAGTGTGATATGTATGTGAGAAAAGACTTCTTCCCTTGGACCCGCGCCTGAGGAGCAAGGCATCCAGATAGAGGAAGACATGAATTCCCTTCTTCCTGAAGTATGCTGTCAACTCTGACCATACATTTGGTAAAGCTCCTGGGGGCAGAAGATAGCCCAAAGGGAAGA
Organism: Eretmochelys imbricata; assembly: GCF_965152235.1. NCBI lineage: Eukaryota > Metazoa > Chordata > Testudines > Cheloniidae > Eretmochelys > Eretmochelys imbricata. The sequence goes on from NC_135572.1 coordinate 152,353,875, forward strand.
ACTGTGTACTGAAAACAGTGGTTTGCTGTGATGAACCAGAGAAATCTTCCATGGCTTGGGAAAAATCGCCACATGGAAGTAAGCATCCTGAAGGTTCTGAGCAGTCATTCCGAGTCAACACAGGGAGAATAGTTGACAAGATGACCATACGCAACCTCATGTATCTGATTTATTTGAGGAGGCTGTGGACGTCGAGAACAAGTCTTACTTCCTGGTTCCCAAACCAAAGAGAGAGTACTGGGAATAGAAGCCCTGACACTGGTGTTCCAGAAGAACTTGCTCCACCACTCCCAAGGACAGCAAGGAGCAGTCCTGCTCAAGGAGCAATATCTCATGAGAGGAGTCCCTGAAGAGGGATAGGGGGAGAAGAGTGGAGAGGAACTAGATAGTATAGCCTGATGTGATGGTGCTTAGGACCCAGCTGTCGTCGAGTCCCAGATATTGTAGAAGTGAGCTAACCTGTCCCCAAATGGAGGCAGGGTAAGGGGAGTGATGACCAGACCACTACTCTGGACCAAGGAGTCAAAGTTGTCACTTGGAGGCGCCAGGGGAGGCTGTGTCAATTGGCAGAACTCCAGACCTGACTGCCTCCTCTGGGACCTATGGCCCTTTGTGGGGCTATCCCTGTGTCACCAGGGAGGAAAAGGCTGCCCAAAGGTGCACTGTGGACAGTATTATTGTTGCTGTTGGTCACCTAAGTAGCACAGCTGCACTGACGGTGTATGCACCCCCAAGGAACGTAGAATGGCCCTAGAATCCTCAAAGATATGCAAGATCTCATCCGTCTTACCTAAAAAGAACACCTGGTCATCAAAGGGCAAATCCTGTATGGTCTGCTGCACACTGGGAGCAATGCCCAAATTCTGCAACCAGGGTGTCCTTCTCCTGGTCACTACAGAAGACATAACTCTGGTTGAAGTGTCCAAATGTCTGTTTCTTGAATGATCTACAGATCAATCACAGCTCCTTGATGTGGACTTCGCCCAAACACAACAAGAACTGGGCATGCAGATTGTTGCTAGGGATTGTTCCCCCACAAGATGGATAATATTTAAACTCAGTGAAGGCAACATGCAGAAACACTTAACTAAATACAACTAACACTAATCTAACTACACTATGGGTACTGTTAACTATATATAACTAGTAAAAAAAAACACCTGAACTAATGAGAGAATGTGAGGTTAAGACTACACAGAGCTCCAACTCCAGCCACAAGCAGTACAAAGGAACTGAAGGAGATTGGGGCCGTGTTGACTCTTATAGCCAGGAGAGCGGCTATGGCCACAAGGTGTGAATCTCACCCCTCCTCATGGACTGCTCTGCAAAATTCTCTGGTCCCAGCACACATATACCTAAGTGGAATACAGGGATGCCTCTACTCTAAAAACTATATATCTGTAAAATTTCTCATAATTCCACTACTCAAACAAAATCCTAGCAGCGATGTCACTTGTTTTACAGATACCAGTTCTGCACCAACACGATTTCTTAGCTGCTCTAACCAGTGGTACGGAGCGGTACCAGCTTTATTACTGTTTGGAGAATAATTATGTTTACTGACATGAATCTGGAGGTCTGATGTTATGAGAATGATGATTCATCCCCAAGTAGCTTCTTAATTGGTAAGGTATTCAACACAACTGAAAGAGATTAGTCCTTTTTCATGTCCCAATACTACCTTTCATAGTTTCTGTTACCACACTGTTTCTCTCCACCTATTGGCAGGTGAGAGAGCCATTTTTAGGAATAACTCTGTTTTTATTCTCAGCATAGCATAGAGAGAATTTCATGCCAATATCAAGAAATAAGGACTTTGCTTTGCTATGTCTCATGCTACATCAAGTCGCAAATTTAGTGTGGTCTGCACCTTATACTTTTTGAATTAAAGGAAACAGACAAAAATATAGGCTAGTATAGATTGGAGAAAGACAGGAAATCCATCCTGAGAAAATGCTCTCACGGATGTTGCAAAAACAATTTTTTTTTTTTAAATACCTTGCTCCCTTGCAACATGATAAACTGTCAAAGTAGTAAATTCTAGGAAGCAATAAACTGGACTATTAGGACATGAAATAAGTACAGGGAGACAGTTAACTTGTTTACAACTTTAAAGTACATCTATAATACATTTTAAGTATTCTACAGTTCTTCCAAGAAGTTCCTTCAGAAATATGAAAGACATTAGAATCTTGTCTAATTCCACTCAGGAACCAGCTACACTTCTTCTGGAATGCATATGAATCAGAAGATATTTTGTGACACTGAAGAGATTCTTTAAGGGAAAAGACTATCTATTAATTCCTGTGTGTTTTATGATGGAAAGGTCAAGTTGTTGAAAAGATAGGAATAGTTTTTTTGATTTCCTAAAGGATTCTGTACCATTCAAATAACTGCTTAATGTTTTACAACAAATCAAATTTCTGTTCATTTGCTTCATTTTTCTCTGATTTAGGGCATAAAGTTTCTAGTCCAATTGCATATTTTACACAGAGTACTATCATTTAAATTTGATTAAAACCTATTAGACCGAATTCACTCCTGCTTTAACTCTATTAGAAAAAAAAATGGAGTTACACCAGGGATAAATTCGGACCACCATCAAATAAATTGTTTCTGTTTTATCATTGTAAAAACTGAGTGCACTATATCACCAACAGTTAAGGCTGATGACTGGGGTAACAGCAAAAGGGCAATGTAATTAATTCCAATTTAGGAAAGTTTCTTTCTATGCCTGTGACACTACCTGAGAATTATGTACTCTCTCATAGCTGAAGCCCTCAACCCTGTAATGCATTTAAGCACATGTATTGTCCCATAATACAGTGGTATAAAGACAACAAATGAGTTGGGGGAAATGGTAGTGTTGGACACAGTTCAATAAGAGAAGGTTAATGGTCTAGGGAGATCAAGTAAATTTCAATCTCATGTTTATTTATCTTTACACATATATTGTATTAGATAAAAGTTCTCATGCAAGGTTAACATCTAAGTTTATTTAAATAAAATTTAAGTCATCTGCATGGAACTGGCAAGGAGGAAATGCCAAAAGCTAAAATAATAATATATATGGTATAGAAAGAGAAATATTTAGGCCTTGATTCTACAAAGCAGTTAAGAACATGTCTATAACTTTGTTCATATGAAGCTTCAGATTATGCTTCCAGTGCCGCCTGAGCAAACTCATTTAAAGGTAATTTGTAGATCTGGTCAAAATATTTCATTCAAAACATTTTTTTCCCCAAAAAAAATTGTTTTGTCAAATTGGGCATTTCCATAGGAACTATCCTATTTCCAATAATTTTTTTCAGGTTTTCATTAAAAAAAAGATTTCATTTTTGGTCAAAAACTTGGGGGAGGGGGAGGGGATTGTTTTCTTCCAAAAAAATTTGGGGAAAGGGGGAAATGGTTTGTTTTTAAGAAAACCTGAAAACGTAATAAAAAAATTGCAACAAAATCCAAAAATATTTTCACATAAATCTTTTGAAAGAACAAAAACAACCCCACTCCCCGACAAGTGCTTGCAATATTATACATGTGTCGTGGAGGGCATAATCTGGAGATTATGGTGCTGCACAGATGTAGCCAAGCACATAGTTTGGCCTGCAAAACCCCTATGACAGTATGTGAGATGGACATTACCCAGTTTGATTGGCACAGCTCAGGTCACATTTGCAGGACTGGTATTTAGAAAATACAACTTTAAGGTCCTTATCAAAGGGCCAGTAAAATCTCTGAATTAGATGTTTCTTGGAGACAACCACACACTCCATTCCTTCTAAATTCACTCTTCATACCTATTTAACTTCAGTTGTAAGAAAAAATATTTTAAGATTTAGTCATCTGTATATCTTCCTTACTAAATGTTTGCCTGAAATAAATGTATATTAAAAAAGCTTTCAGGAGTGATATTTCAGAAGATTCTAGTCTTTACTAAAACTGTTTTATTAAGAAATTTAGCCAGCCATAATGGGTAGTGCTCCAGAGAGATGATCTGAACCTGCCCATATTTTTCCCATTTTATTATATAAAATCCTCTCTTCATAAATTAATTTTTAAAAGATTGTTCCAGACTGGAACTTTTCTCCAAAACCCTCAGATTAGATTTGGTGCTTGTATCAATCTTCTTCAAACCACACCATAAGTAGCAAAAATTGAATTCATATATCTGTACAGAGAATTGCTTCAGATATAGCAGATCAGGGATAGACCAATGGGGAAGGTGTTTCTCACTCAACAACCACAAAAGGAAATAAAATATTAAAGGCAGATAATAGCCATTTAACTCTGACAGATCAAGTACTCCAACAAGTGCCAGGTCCTTTTCATGGTCTTATGCAAAATATATAAATTCTAGTTACCTGAGATTCCATTAGAATGTTTCTTTTAATGCTCTGAAATGCTGAAAAATCTCAGGGCCACATTCATATTTACAATTTTAGCTCCGCTAAGCAGACAATGAAAATAAACTCTCTATATAGTATTCTCTCACATTCTGATTTATGACGAACTACAGACTAGAATTGCATCAATAAGTTTACAAAGAATACAGCAGTGCTGAATGGAACAATTTAAAAAAAATTACTTGTCAACAAAAAAACCTGACACCAGCGCAACCAACATTATTACCCTTGAAAAGAAACAGACTTTTTCAAAAATAAAGACCACAAAGTTTATTCCTTCTTCAGGGACACATTCACTGAGTAATATTCATTATTCTGTAGATCTTTTCTGCAGACAGTCAGTTAAATTTTGAACTTCACAATGAAAAAAAATTACAAAAATTCTCTGGGTTTTATGTATGATACTCAGATTCCTTTCCAGAAGTTACTACAGTAAAAGCTTTGTTATCTGGCATGTTGGAGGTGGAGTGGGTGCCAGAGACAAAAATTCCGATTAACTAAGAATTATACTTACCAATGGTGGGAGGAAGTTTGGGTGTGGGAGGGTTCTCGGGGCTGGGGCACAGGAGGGGGTGCAGGCTCTGGGAGTTTGGGTGAAGGAGGGAGCTTGGGGTAGAAACTTGGGATGTGGGAGGGGTTTCGGGTGCTGGATCCAGGCAGCTCCCCGGAAGCGGCGACATGTCCCTGCTGCTCCTAGGAGAAGGTGTGGCCAGGCAGCTCTGCACACTGCCTCTGTCCATAGGCGCCACCCCTGCAGCTCCCATTGGTCGCTGTTCCCAGTCAATGAGAGCTGTGGAGCCAGCACTCAGGGCAAGGTGGGGGCAGCGCACAGAGCTCCCATGGCCATTCTTCGACCTAGGAGCAGCAGAGACATGTCACCGCTTCCGGGGAGCCACACAGAGCCAGGTAGAGATCCTTCTGTGCATTCTGGTCAAAAACTGGTCATGTGGCAACCCTACTGAAGATTTGTATTGGGAGATATCAGAAATGCTGGTTTCTAGAGCTTTCCAGTTGGTAAAGTGCTTTTACTGTAGTAGCATTGCCTTCCAAAAGGCTATCTAGAACCTCAAGCAGGAGGAGGTTTTACCTGCAAGAAAAACAGACAGGTGACAAAATCCAATTTGTTTCCTAGACACCCAATTTGCCATTTCCTACTTTAGAAGAAAGTGTATAGAGACCATTCTGCAACCACTACAGTGAATGGTTCACACAGACTTAAAAGATATCCAGATGTTCCTTCATTTTATGTGGGACAAATAGAAATAGTAGCTTCAGCATCTACCACATAATGTCTTAGTCACTCCTTGACGTGTAACTCAAAGTTCAGACTGCTACAGTTTAAAAACAGGATTTAAAATACAGGACTCAACCAGAAATTATCATCTCTTTGAAACGTTTATGTTTTATATCCAGTCAAGAAACATTAGCCAAAGAATGGCATTTTTGGCGTTCACATTTAATTTGGTCAACATTGAACAGTTCTTGATTACAGAACAAGTAGTCGACTTCCTGAGTCTGGGAACAGATAATAGAACAAGAATTTAGCTCTTAGTCTGTTCTGTAACAGCAAAGCAATTTTTGGCTCAGACGAAGATGTGGAACTAAAATTACATGCTTAGTCTGAATAAATGAACTGTAAGATTTGGAGACCATTCTGGGAGATGGGCTATACTCAAAAATTTTGCCCTCATTTAGTGTATGGATGTTTTAGCTGAAGCTTTTCCTATTCACAAACAAAAACATGGCCGGACTTTCATATGTTTAAAGACAGAATGCATGAGTAAGTTCAGAAAAAACTGTGGCCATTTCTTTAATGCACTGTTTTAAATTTTGGGACCGTTGCTCATAAAGTACTTACAACTACAAATGAAAATATAATTCCTAACTTAAATTGCCATTTCTGAGTCTCCTCTTGGTGGCTACCATCTTGATAAAAAGTGACAACTTTATTTACACTGAATTTGGAAGCCTGAAGGAAGACAATCAGTTTCTATCATGCTTTAATACTCGTGTAACATCAAATTGAAAACATTTTTAAATGGGAAAGAAGCAGATCAGAGAAGAGTAGAAAGAAGTGACAGATGGGCAAAGATGAAGAAGTGATGGGATAAGCATAGCCTGGATGAAGCATCCAAATATCCTGCCTACTTCTTGACAGAACTCTCAAAGAGTGAGGTTTTTATCTAATGGTTTGAATACCACTTATTCTGAAAGGGAATCCATTACTGCCTGTTCAGGTCATTTTTTAGGTTAGTAATCATTTTACAACGACTATTGTTTTCAGTTGTTTATGACTGTGGGTGCTATTTTTTTCAAAAGCATAGGTTCCAATTTGGTATAGATTATCCTATAATCTGAGACCCCATTATAAATTTTTAAAATATTTACAAAAATTGAGGAAGAAATGCTTCACTATAATCCAGTCATAACTATATGCACAAAATCACTGACTGAAATAGTGAGTATATTCAGGGAAGAAAAAGGCCATCCCGTTCAATTCCAATTATACAATTGGAAAGTATCTGAGAAAGCCATTTATCATGAAAACCATCATAGCCTAAAAATATAGAGCACAGATGTGAGCCCAAACCACTCCAGTTTCTTAACTATGAAGACTGAGTACACTTGATCAAAATTTAAGTCCTTTGTCAACATCAAGAGACATCACCAAAATGAACATCCTACCTATGTGACATTCTTAAAAATCAGAAACTTACCTTTCCAAAGAAATTCACCATTTGTTTTCAAAATTCAGATAACAAATTAGTTACATCAGTATACATGGTGATATGTATTAGCATACTTCCCTTTCGAGTAAAATGAAAATATAATCAGCAGTTTATGTACTTTTAAATACCATACCCTATCAGCGGGATCTCAATTACATCTTTTTCTACCAAAAGAAGTAGTCTATCTTGAAGGTCGTCCTCACTGTCAGGATGATATTCCACAGTAGCTGTAACTTGAAGACCAGATGGAACAGGTTTATCTGGATTTTCCACAATCAATTTAAACTACAATGAAAAAAAACCAGCAATATTTAAATCAATTTTTAAATATTTCTAGAGAAACCTCTGTATATCAGTATATTTCAGCATAATATGTTGGAGTTCACCTATTTAATTAACATTATGATCAACAGCTTTAAAATTCTACTCACTATTCACCACTGGCAAGTAGAAGACGTTTCCTGATAATATAGTAAGCTAGAATACTGACATTTTGATTTCTGCAAAAATTAAATTTCTTTTAACACTGTATTATTTCTAGTCTTGATGGCTGAGAGGATAAGCTACCAAATGTGAACCAATGCACTGCTATCTTCCTGACTCTGCAGACAGAGAGCTCCATTGCCTCTGCTGCTGCTATTAGCTTTCCCAAACAACAAAGGCAAAATTATGAAGACTTTGATCAGTTTCCTCGTTATTATTCAAAACCTTATGAGTAGCAGTTAAAGTGCTAAGAATCAGAGCAGTTTCATTCTAGTTTTCCTTGGGAAACACATGCACAACTGTAAAGGCACACAGTACAGTTAGTTATTCAATGAGGAGATGACTCAGCTCAGTGGAAAGTCTCCCACTGACTTCAATGAGAGTCGGATTAGACCCTGAGAAGGAAGAGGGACCCAAAAAAATCAATATTGAGGGAGTACATCTTTTTTCTCTTTTGCACATCTCTCTTGGGTTGCAAACTTGTCACATGTGTATTGACCAGAAGCCAATATAAAAAGTTTGAGACACCTCCACCTGCCTCCCCTCTCCCTACACATACTCCCCTGAGTAGGGGACATGTTGAGCAACCTAGTAGAAATCCCAGCAGGAATTCTCAGGCAGTAGGGATGGGACCTAGGATTTTGACCAAGGTATTAGCCTCCAAGTCAAGCCAATATTTCCTACTGAAAGTATGAACTGAGCTCCAATAGTAACTTTGCCAATTTTAGGGAATAGTATATTACATATGTAAACAAGGGTGGCCACTCTTCTTCTCATAGAATGGAGTCTTGGCTTTTCTGGTCAGCTAGATCATCATAAATCTTAAGATGAATGCAGTGATGGATTAGCCACTGGGCTGAGGGGGCCCATGCCCAGGGACCCTGGCCAACTGACAGGCGTCCCATAAAAAATCCACAACCAGGAGTTCAGAAGCCCAGATACTTGGCCACCGTGTGGGGGAAGCCCCCACAGGCCAACTCCACTCCCCGTCAGCAGCGCGGGAAGCCCCAGCACCCCATGACCACATCCCTGGTAGAAGCCATGGGGCGGCAGGGGAAGCCCCCAACACCCGACCCTGCTCTCCGGCAGAAGCATCAGGCAAGTAGGGCAGGAGAAGCCACAGCACCCCAACCCCGGTCCCCTGCAGACGCGTAGGGGGTGGCGGGGGAAACCACAGCACCAGGACCTCTGCAGCACCAGGACTGGAGGAGCTCTCACTACCTGCTGCAGCTTCAGGGCCTGGGGAGCTCTCACTCCCCAATGAGGCCCAGGGCTGTAGTGGGGGACAGAGCTCCTCCAGTCACAGGGCCATGGAGGGAGGGAACAGAAAGGAGCGAACGGGTTGCAAGGGCCGCAATGGGAGACGGAAGGGGTGGGGAAGGAACCCTGGATGGAATGTGGCGGGGCCCCAGGGAAGGGGCGAAGAGAGCCCCCCACTTGCTCTGGCCCAGGAAATCTTAATCTGCCTGTGGTTGAATGTGAAAAATGATGCACAGGCTGCATCTGGGACAAAGTAAAGCTGCCTGCCTTCTTCATGGCTCAGATCACTGTAAGCAGATCAGGCTTGGGCTCAAGTCCCTTCACTCCTAGTCAATTTCTGATGCCCATTTAACGCCTTGTCAAAGGAATGAATGGATCATGCTGTGACACTGCACCCCATATTCTTCATAGTGATACTATTATATGATTATGATGAATTTTATGAAAGATAAGTCATGTGAGGTGTCTTTGGAAAAAGTTATGATTTGCTGAATATGATTACCCTATTTGTATGGTTATATCTTTTTGTATCTGAAGTGATGAATATTGACTATGTGTATGTATTTCAAATGTAGTTACACCTGGATAACGCCCACCAGATAAGATGCGTTCAGTCTAGATAAGTGGTTCTCAAACTGTGGGTCGTGACCCCATTTTAATGGGGTCGCCAGGGCTGGCTTTGAGTTGCTGGGGCCTGGATGGAGCCAAAGCCAAAGCCTGAGCCCCTGGATGACAGAGTAGGTTACAGGCCCCTTGCCTGGGGCTGAATCCCTTGTGCTTTGGAGTGGTGGGGCTTAGGCTTCAGTCCCCGCTTCTGGGGTCCTGTAGTAATTTTTGTTGTCCGAAGGCGGTTGTGGTACAATGAAGTTTGAGAACCCTTGGTCTAGATAGTGAGTGGGGAAGGGCCTATTCAGAGCAATGGGCCATTAGGAAAAACAATAGGCCTGAGGAGAAGCTTATCTCCCGCCGGTGATGAGCCTTCCTGAGAACACTCCAAACAGCCTGTGAGTAATGGCTGCTATGACTCTAAGGACACGTGATCAGACCACATGATGCTGGACTCCATCTTGGGATGTCAGTATTTTTCCACAGACTGGTCTGTGAACCAAGCTTTGAAAAAAAGGGTTCCCGCCATATGCAAAACCTGTATAAGGCAGGGAGTAACATCATCTGGTGTTCTTCACTCCCCACACAAGACGACTCCTGGAAACACCTGAGGAACAAAGACTGAACTGGGGGAAGTGCTGGACCCAGGCTAAAGGAATGTCTAGCCTGTAAATGAAACACATGGGGATTCCAAGCTGAAAAGCAAGTGCAGCTTGCCCCTTAAGAACCTGCAGCCTGCTTGCATCATCTCTTAGGGTGAGAATCTGCTAACTCATATCCAATTTATTTAGTATATTAAGCTTCGTTTGTGTTTTTGTTTATTTGCTAGCTAATCTGCTTTGATCTGTTTGCTATCACTTATAATCTATCTTCTGTAGTTAATAAACTGGTTTTTGCTTTATCTAAACCAGTGAGCTGGAGCAAAGCGTATGGGAATCTTAGCCCAAGGGGTAAAAGCTGTTGAATATTCCTCTCCACATTGAGAGAGGGGGCAAACTTTATGAGCTTATGCTGTACAGTTCCCTGTATAGCACAAGACTGTATAATTTTGGGCTTATATTCCAGAAGGGGTGTGTGCCTGGGGAGCTGGGAGTTGCCTTAGCTGTAGCCTTCCTATGCAGGGGCTGGTCAGACAGCTTGCATGTAACTGCAGCTGGGTGTGTCCCTACCTGTATGTATGCTAGTGAAAGTGCAGGCTGGAGGTTTTTGCAGCTTGTCACAGCAGTACAGTGTGAAAGGGAGCCCAGGCTGGTGGGTCAGGGGCTCAGTGGTACCCCAATTCCAGGTGGCACCCCAAGGGGAACCCATCACACAAGCCTTGACTACATCATAGGTCACGCTTTGATATATGAACCACTGCAACAGCTGTGCTCCTCTAGGACAATGCCGATCACTAAGCACAGTACAAGGCATATGAGAACGAAGGACAAACCATTTTCTGTTGAAGGGAATTGGCTATGGAACAATTTTCTAGAAGAGATCAGGCAAATCCAGAGTCTGAACATCTTTGAGAAACATTAAAAAGCTTTCCTCTGTAGGTGATACTCACAGTTTGAACATCACTTTTATTCCCAACCCCATCTCCCAAAAAACTACCGATACCTCAAGCAGAGTTTCTGATCCTGTAAAGTGAGAAGTGCCAAAGTTTCCATGAAATCCAGTAGAGGCTTCACTATTCTATAGATTTATGTGGAAGGCGCTCAGATACTATAGTTATGAGAGGCAATATAATACTTTATGAAAGCTAAATTGTAATATACTTTATCCATTTTAGCAGTCTTTGAACAGAATGGTCTTGGGCTTTGCTCTCCAAAAAAACATAAAATCAATTAAATTTATTTATGGAACAGCTTTGATTCCAGTCAGGTAATAACTGAGTGCCCATGTAATCTGGCCTCATCAGTAAATCAAGAGGTCAGAGCGGTGAAGACGTGGAGCAAAATAAAATTGGTGAAAGTGGAATAGTATGAATACTGTATAGAAAAACTTAGACTACGGTTGGAAAACAAATTTACTGTTGTGAAAGATGATATAAGGAAATCCAGCATTATGGATGTCACCAATTCTCCTAGCTCAAGTGATGGTAATAATTTTAAATGGAGGGGTAGGTGCTCAGAATCTCAGAAAAAATAAGACCACTTATTGAAGTGCTTTAGATGCCTAAGTATGGAGTTAGATGCTTAATTTAGGCATCCACTATAGACAAGGTTAACTGTAACCTCACAGAATGATGATGAAAAGATCAATTACTCAAGAACTGAATAGAGACACCCTCCACCCCCACTCCAACAAACAACACTTGTGATGGGGCAAGGCCAGATGGCTATAGAAAAGTAGTGGGAGATAGACATATTAGCTCCAGGCTAAACAAATCCCTGGTAACAGGATAAGTGAAATGGCAGCTGCTCCAGGTCAATTAAGATACCTGGGGCCAATTAAGAACTTTCCAGAAGGCAGGGAGAAGGCTAGGTTGATTAGGACACCTGAAGCCAATCAGGGGCTGACTGAAACTAGTTAAAAGCCTCCCAGCCAGTCAGGTGGGTGTGCATGTCAGGAGCTGTGGGAGGAAGTTGTGCTGTTGGAGAGACTGAGTAGTACATGCCAGATCAGCCACAAGGAGAGGAGGCCCTGAGGTAAGGGTGAAGTGGAGCTTGAGGAAGTGAGGGCTGCTGTGGGGGAGGTAGCCCAGGGAATTGTACATGTCATGTTTCTAAAAGGTCAGCTACCATAGCTGATACTATTAGGGTCCCTGGCTGGAGCCTGGAGTAGAGGGTGGGCCTGGTTTCCCCCTCTCCTTTGCCCCCTGATTAATCACGGAGACTGGGAGACAACAGAGACTGTGCAAGGAAGGATAACTTCTCCTCACCTCCCTTGCTGGCTTATGATGAAAATGGCTCAGTAGACTGACCCTTGTCTCTAGAGAGAGAAGGGTTATGTGGAGGGCCACAGTGAGCCTCTGAGACTACTGAAATCTGCCAGGAAATGCAGGACACATGGAGGCAAGGACAGAGCTTTGTCACACACTAGAGAAACCATGTTAGCAGTTGGAGGGGAGGCTTGTAGTTCAGGTTATGAAACAGGACACTGGATAACTAACTCAATCACTGTTCTGATTCAAACATACTGTGTGATCTTGACCAAGTCACTGAATCTGTGACTCAGTTTCCCATCTGCAAAATGGCGATAACAGCATTTCCCTGACTCACTGTGGTGTTGTGAGGATAAATACCTTAGTAACTGAGGTGTTTGGATACAATGGTGATGAGGAAGGGTAAACAACTGATATACTGATGCAGTACCTATCCTCTCTCCAAAGAAAAGAGATCCAGGACATAAAGAAGAAAGAATGGGAGCTTCTTTGCAAGAAGCAACAGATCTCTCAAGTCCATACTGAAGCAAGTATGACTATTCAAGCTGAGTCCTGCCAATTTTTTTTCAAGGACCTTGAGAAGCAAAGGAAAAAGTTTGAAAACTGAGGAAAGAGCAGTATACATAAGCCCCACCACCCATTAAAAAAGGAAAGCATTCTAACAGAACTTGAGTCCCTGCCTGCTCTGGAACACTACCTCACTTACATGATGTTCATACCTGTGGCAAAGGGATTCACATCTGGATGACACCATTTGGCAAAGAAAGAGGATTCACAGAGTTCTTGAAAGGAAACAATTTGGGGGGGAATCAAACTCCCTACTTGAGTTATTTCACCCAGGAGAGGATAAGCAGGATTCACCATCAAAGATTAGTTTGATATGCAACTCCCATATGGGTCTCAAACACATAGAGGCTTCTTTTCCGCAAAAGCACTTCTAATGCTAATTGTGACTCTGTCACTTAAAATCAAATGAAAACAGTCCCTTTTCCCAATGTCCCATAGACTCCACCTGCACTTTCTCAAGAGCAGCATATAAAGACCCCAAGAACTCACTATATTTTCAGAATTAGTTCATCTTCCCACAATCATCCACTGAGGACTCATGGATTTTCACTAAGAGTCTCCCTTCTCCATGGACAACTTTATTCAGTTCCACAAGTTTCGAATGCTCCCCCAAGTTGGGAGGCCTCCTCCTTTATGCCTGCAGCATTCAACCACGCAGGCTTCATGTATGTGAAGTGTATCCTACTGTTGACCTCCCCGGGCAGCAGCACCCATCCAGCTAGGAACAGCTTTGGCCAAGAGTTCCCATTCATTCGACAGTTTGGAAAAACAAAAGGCTGCTTTCGGGTATTTTTTCCCCCATGTATCTCCTCAGAGGGCTGCAGTGGGCACTGTGCCTGTGTATCTGGGGTCTAGTCCTGCCTACTGGCAGGAAGGGTGTAACACTGAGCAGCACCTACAGAAATCGGAGACAGCAGCATCCATCTGCAGAACACCAACTCCTGGGGTGAGAGGCCCCACTTGTTACTATCACTAGTTATTTGTATTGCAGTAGCACCAGACCCACCCCCATCTCCCCCATCAGAATTTGACACTTTGCTGATACTATGCATGTTCAGTAACATCTGCTGAAGCTGCTGCCCTGACTCTGCCCTTACTTCAGATTATAGTCTACTCCTTGCTGTTCACTGGTGTTAAAGGGGACAAATCAGATGAATATTCCTGGTGCCCAGGCACCACGGGCCAATAAAACTTGCCGCCCATGCCACTCCGGCAGAATGGGATAAAGGATTTGAACAAGGGTCCTCCTCATCCTAGGTGAGTACTCTAATCATGGTATTACAAAGTGGGTACCTCCTTGCCTTTTGGCTGTTGTGTGTCTCTCAAGAAACAGTTTAGGCACTTAAGCCACCTGACCCCAGGAGAGGTGTTCTCATTCGTGGATTGCCAGGCAGAGCTAGGTGCCTGCATGCAGTGGGGATTTAGGCACTGAACTCTGTGAGGGGATGGGATTTAGCACACATCCCTCTGATTGGCATCTCCCAGAAGCTGTCTTTGGCAGCTGCCTGTCTAGTGAGCTGGTTTTTGTAGATGCGACTGTGGTGCCTCTCACCTCCCCTCCCCCCCATTCATTATATGGGGAACTTAATCACCTAACTCAGGATTTGTGAATTGCAGCGGTATTCCTCTGAGAGTATCCTGGTGCCTAAAGTCTAGGCAGGAGCACTGCAATGCTTAAGTCCCTTTTTGAATGTGGGACTTAGGTCTTTTGCTTACTGATAAAAAAGGTGACTTTTGTTTCATTTTGTTTTATTTGGTAGCTCAGGTGCGGGAGCTATTCTGACCAAAAAAAACCACAGTGAGAGGCCACTTTGGCTTTAGCAGTGAGGAAAGCCTGAAAACACAACTCTTCAAGATCAGAGGGCAATATATGCATACGTTTGTGCCAAAGTTCAAAGCTCAGGAGGAGCATTTGGTTTGGACATCCATTAGGGGAGGACCTATAAATGGAGATTCCCTATGTCCTAATAAGGAGGAGAGGATGGAAAATGATAAAATACAAGGAGGATCTCATGAGAAACAGTCAAATGAAAAAAAGTCCCATTCCATTACATCATTCAATGGGGAGAGCCTAAAAACAACAAGTATATAATGCTTGTATATCAATGCTAGAAGTCTAAATAATAAGATGGGTAAACTAGAGTGCCTAGTATTAAATGAGGATATTGATATAATAGGCATCACAGAAACTTGATGGAATGAGGATAATCAATGGGACACAGTAATACCAGGGTACAAAATATATCGGAAGGACGGAACAGGTTGTGCTGGTGGGGGAGTGGCACTATATGTGAAAGAAAGCGTAGAATCAAATGAAGTAAAACTCTTAAATGAACTAAATTGTACCATAGAGAATCTCTATGGATAGTAATTCCATGCTTGAAAAAATAATATAGCAGTAGGACTATATTACCGACCACCTGACCAGGATGGTGTTAGTAACTTTGAAATTCTTAGGGACATTAAAGAGGCTATTAAAATAAAAAACTCAATAATAATAATAATGGGGGAGTTCAACTATCCCCATATTGACTGCGTACATATCACCTCAGGATGGGATGCTGAGAGAAAGTTTCTTGACACCTTAAATGACTGCTTCTTGGAGCAGCTGGTCCTGGAACCCACAAGAGGAGAGGCAATTCTTTATTTAGTCCTCAGTGGAGCCCAGGATCATGTCCAAAAAGTGAATATAGTTGGACCATAATATAATTAAATTTAACATCCCTGTGGCGGGGAAAACTCGGCAGCGGCCCAACACTGTAGCATTTCATTTCAGAAAGGGGAACTACATGAAAATGAGGAGGTTAGTGAAACAGAAATTAAAAGGTACAGTACCAAAAGTAAAATCTCCGCAAGCTGCGTGGAAACTTTTTAAAGACCCCAGAATAGAGGCTCAACTTAAATGTATACCCCAATTTAAAAATCATGAGAACCAAAAAACAGCCACCGGGGTTAAACAACAAAGTAAAAGAAGCAGTGAGAGGCAAAAAAGCATCCTTTAAAAAGTGGAAGATAAATCCTAATGAGGAAATAGAAAAGAGCATAAACTCTGGCAAATGAAATATAAAAATATAATTAGAAAGACCAAAAAAGAATCTGAAGAACAGCCAGCCAAAGACTCCAAAAGTAATAGCAAAAAAAAAAATTTAAATACATCAGAAGCAGAAAGCCTGCTAAACAACCAGTGGGGCCACTGGATGATCGAGATGCTAAAGGAGCACTCAAAGACTATATAAGGCCATTGAGGAGAAACTAAATGAATTCTTTGCATCAGTCTTCACTGTTGAGGATGTGAGTGAGATTCCCAAACCTGAACCATTCTTTTCAGGAGTCAGATCTGAGGAATTGTCCCCAGTTGAGGTGTCATTAGAGGAGCTTTTGGAACAAACTGATAAACTAAACAGTAATAAGTCTCCAGGACCTGATGGTATTCACCCAAGAGTTCTGAAGGAACTCAAATGTGAAATTGCAGGACTACTAACTGTCATCTGTAACCTATCATTTAAATCCGCATCTGTACCAAATGACTGGAAGATAGCTAATGTGACACCAATTTTTAAAAAGAGCTCCAGAGGTGACCCTGGCAACTACAGGCCAGTAAACCTCACTTTAGTACTGGGCAAATTGGTTGAAACTGTCAGACACATAGTGTTGGGAAATAGTCAGCATGGTTTTTGTAAAGGGAAATCATGCCTCGCCAATCTACTAGAATTCTTTGAGGGGGTCAACAATCATGCGAAAAAAGGAGATCCAGTGGATGTAGCAGGAGTCGGCAACCTTTCAGAAGTGGTGTGCCGAGTCTTCATTTATTCACTCTAATTTAAGGTTTCACGTGCCAGTAATACATTAACGTTTTTAGGTCTTCTTCTAAAAGTCTATAACTAAACTATTGTATGTAAAGTAAATAAGGTTTTTAATGTTTAAGAAGCTTCATTTAAAATTAAATTTAAAATGCAGAGCCCCCCCAGATCAGGGGCCAGGACCCAGGTAGCGTGAGTGCCACTGAAAAATCAGCTTGCGTGCCACCTTCGGCACCCGTGCCATAGGTTGCCTACCCCGGGATATAGTGTACTTAGATTTTCAGAAAGCCCTTGATAAGGTCCCCCACCAAAGGCTCTTAAGCAAAATAAGCAGTCATGGGATAAGAGGGAAGGTGCTCTCATGAATTGGTAACTGGTTAAAAGATAGGCAACAAAGGGTAAGAATAATCAGTTTTCAGAATGGAGAGAGATCAATAGTGGTGTCTCCCCAGGGATCTGTACTGAGCCCAGTCCTATTTAACATATTCGTAAATGATCCGGAAAAAGGGGTAAACAGTGAGGTGGCAAAATTTGCAGATGATACAAAACTACTCGAGATAATTAAGTCCCAGGAAGACTGCAAAGAGCTACAAAAGGATCTGTCAAAACTGAGTGACTGGGCAACACAATGGCAAATTAAATTTAATGTTGATAAATGCAAAGTTATGCACATTGGAAAACAATCCTAACTATACATATACAATGATGGGGTATAAATTAGCTGTTACCACTCAAGAAAGAGATCTTGGAGTAATTGGATAGTTCTCTGAAATCATCCACTCAATGTGCAGCAGCAGTCAAAAAAGCAAACAATGTTGGGAATCATCAAGAAAGGGATAGATAATAAGACAGAAAATATCCTATTGCCTCTATATAAATCCATGGTACATCCACACCTTGAATACTGCATGCAGATGTGGTCGCCCCATCTCAAAAAAGATATATTGGAAAAGGTTCAGAAAAGGGCCACAAAAATAATTAGGTGTATAGAATGGCTTCCGTATGAGGAGAGATTAATAAGACTGGGACTTTTCAGCTTGGAAAAGCGTCAACTAAGGGGGGAGATGATAGAGGTCTATCAAATCATGAGTGGTACAGAGAAAGTAAATAAGGAAGTGTTATTTACTCCTCCTCATAATACACGAACAAGGGGCCACCAAATGAAATTAATAGGTAGCAGGTTTAAAACAAAACACAAAGTATTTTTTCATGCAAGGCACGGTCAACCTCTGGAACTCCTTGCCTGTGGGTGTTGTGAAGGCCAATACTATAACGGGGTTCAAAAGGGAGCTAAATAGATTCATGAAGGATAGGTCCATCAATGGCTATTAGCCAGGATGGGCAGGAATGGTGTCCCTAGCCTCTGTTTGCCAGAAGCTGGGATTGGATGACAGGGCATGGATCACTTGATGATAACCTGTCTGTTCATTCCCTTTGGGGCATCTGCCATTGGCCACTGTCAAAGGACAGGATACTGGGCTAGATGGACCTTTGGTCTGACCCAGTACGGTCGTTCTTATGTAAGTACAAATTTAGTTTTGAAAACTTGATCAATTTGCGTAACAGTGACAATGGATTTGGAGGGCGGGAGGGGTTCTAATGAAGGTGTTTATAAGACAGATTTTCTGCCTAATAGCTTGCGTTTAAAATGTATTAATAATAAACATATTTCAAAGACTGTTTACAATGCTTTACACTAGTTTCAGTGTTTTGGGAACATTAAATGTTTATTATAGCCCCTATATTTTCTCATCTACAAGGGAAAGAAACAAAGGAAAATCCAAAACCTTCAGAGTTTAATATACAATAGCCCTGCAGTTTAACCCTGTAAAATGTTTTTTTTTTTCTTTCAAATTACAAAAATATAATGTATGTGTCCACATTTAAAACAGAGTCCCCACAACCATGACAACTTGCTACCTCCGCCCACCCCACCCCTCCCCCAGGTGCAGGAGATGGGAGAAGGCGAGAGCCAGCAAATTGTGACCTATGTAACACCCCCTTCCCCCCACCACCACCCTTTGCTACCCTTGGGCCAGAGGATGGGGACAGGCCAAGGGAGCACGTTGCATCAGGGGAGCAGTTTGCAACATGACACCGGGCCCCCGGCCCGGAGCCCGCCCCTGCCCGTCCCGGCGGCCTGCCAGAAGCGAATGCGGGGACCCGCCGCGGGCAGCCCCGGCCCCGGCTCTCCCATGTCCCAGGGGCTCCCGAGCGGGGGCAGCCCAGCGCCGCGGGGCACCTCGGGGGACGGCCCCCCCCGGCCCCGCCTCTCACCTGGGCGCGGCGCGGCGGCAGCAGCTGGAGGCGGCGGCTCCCCGGCTGCAGGTTCTGGACGCTGAGCAGCGCCCGGTACCGGCCCCCGGGCACCGCGTCCACGAAGCGCAGCTCGGCCGGGCAGAGGCGCAGCCCGGCCACATCCCGCGGCCCCGCCATGGCCCCGCGCAGCGCCGGGCGCCTGGAAACGCAGCCCGCCGCCGGCACGACTGAAGGAGCCGGCTCCGCTTGGAAACGGTCGCCGGGCAACGAAAACAGAACCCTGATTGGACGAGATGATGAGCGGAACTTCCAATCCAACCAATAGGACGAGATGCTCCGGGGCTGAGGGCGGAGCCGCAGTTGCCCCCACCTCAGAGAGTCCTAGGGGCTCAGAGAAAAGTGCCTTAAAACGCCAGCCCCCCGTGCCCAGGCCGGGGGCGTGTGGCCCATACACCCCCATGTGACCCCCCGCCTCTCAGTGCTCTGGGAACTGGGGAGGATTCCCTCCCCCCGAGTTATATCATTTCTCCCTCTCAGGGGTGATGGATCCTGTGGGGAGTTTTATATGAGATTTGATTCCTAGTTCGCCTCCTTGGGGGCAGCAGATGGGGTTTGAAATGTGACTCCAGTCAGAATGATACCTCTACAACACAGCATTAAGGGGTCCTGTGTTCATTGTCTCTCACGGATATATCCCTATCAAATGTGCCTCCTTTACAAGAAAAAAATATTTTGTTTTTCTAACATCTAGACCTGCAGATCCAGCCTGGGATCTTAAAATGAAGCTGGGCTGGGTTATTTACATCTCCAATATCAGCCTCAGTCAGAGAGAGTCTGCAGGTGGAATTCAGTGAAGATCTCTGTTGACATGCACACCAGAGGAGAAGCCAGCTCACACAATTAGTGTGATTGTCTCTGCAAAATTGACAAAGTTAAAAAGCTTGTCTGAATTACAAAGGGTATGTCTACACTTCGAAATTAGGTCGAATTTATAGAAGTCGGTTTTGTAGAAAGCGGTTTTATACAGTTGATTGTGTGTGTCCCCACACAAGTGCTCTAAGTGCATGTAGTCGGCGGAGTGTGTCCACAGTACCAAGGCAACCGTCGACTTCCGTAGCGTTGCACTGTGGGTGGCTATCCCACAGTTCCCGCAGTCTCTGCCGCCCATTTGAATTCTGGGTAGAAATCCCAGTGCCTGATGGGGCTAAAACATTGTTGCGGGTGGTTCTGGGTACATATCGTCAGGCCCCCATTCCCTCCCTCCCTCCGTGAGAGCAAGGGCAGACAATCATTTTGCGCCTTTTTTCTTGAGTTACCTGTGCAGACGCCATACCACGGCAAGCATGGAGCCCGCTCAGCTAACCATCACCGTATGTCTCCTGGGTGCTGGCAAACGTGTACTGCATTGCTACACAGCAGCAGTTAATTGCCTTTTGGCAGCAGACAGTGCATTATGACTGGTAGCTGTCATCGACGTAGTCCTGGGTGCTCTTTTAATCGGGCGCCTGGGCAAACATGGGTGTGACTCAGCCAGGTAATTTCTCTTTTAAGTTTCATCTCGTGGTGATTCAGTCTTACCGGCAGTGCGCTGTCTTTTAACGTCCAGCCAGCAGAAGATGATGGCTTGTCGTCATACTGCACCGTCTTCTGCTGAGCACTCAGGCGATGATGACGGCTAGCGGTCATACTGCACAGTCTGCTGCCAGCAAGATGTATAAGGATAGATGAAGTGGCTCAAAACAAGAAATAGACCAGATTTGTTTTGTATTCATTTTCTCCTCCCTCCCTCCTTCCCTCTGTGAAATCAACGGCCTGCTAAACCCAGTTTTGAGTTCTATCCTTGAGGTTCTGAGTTCTATCCTTGAGGGGGCCATTCAGTTTCTCGCAAAGCCACCCCCTTTGTTGATTTTAATTCCCTGTAAGCCAACCCTGTAAGCCATGTCGTCAGTCGCCACTCCCTCCATCAGGGCAATGGCAGACAATCGTTCCACGCCCTTTTTCTGTGCAGACACCATACCACGGCAAGCAATGAGCCCGCTCAGATCACTTTGGCAATTAGGAGCACATTAAACACCACACGCATTATCCAGCAGTATATGCAGCACCGGAACCTGGCAAAGCGATACCGGGCAAGTAGGCGACGTCAGTGCGGTAACGTAAGTGATGAGGACATGGACACAGACTTCTTTCAAAGCAGGGGCCCTGGCAATGTGGGCATCATGGTGCTAATGAGGCAGGTTCATGCGGTGGAATGCCGATTATGGGCTCGGGAAACAAGCACAGACTGGTGGGACCGCATAGTGTTGCAGGTCTGAGACGATTCCCAGTGGTTGCGAAACTTTCGCATGCGTAAGGGCACTTTCATGGAACTTTGTGACTTGCTTTCCCCTGCCCTGAGGCACAAGAATACCAAGATGAGAGCAGCCCTCACAGTTGAGAAGTGAGTGGCAATAGCCCTGTGGAAGCTTGCAACGTCAGACAGCTACCAGTCAGTCGGGAATCAATTTGGAGTGGGCAAATCTACTGTGCGGGCTGCTGTGATCCAAGTAGCCAATGCAATCATTGACGTTCTGTTATCAAGGGTAGTGACCCTGGGAAATGTGCAGGTCATAGTGGATGGCTTTGCTGCAATGGGATTCCCTAACTGTGGTGGGGCCATAGATGGAACCCATATCCTTATCTTGGCACCGGAGCACCAAGCCGGCGAGTACATAAACCGCAAGGGGTACTTTTCAATAGTGCTGCAAGCACTGGTGGATCACAAGGGACATTTCACCAACATCAACGTGGGATGGCCAGGAAAGGTGCATGACGCTCGCATCTTCAGGAACTCTGGTCTGTTTCAAAAGCTGCAGGAAGGGACTTTATTCCCAGACCAGAAAATAACTGTTGGGGATGTTGAAATGCCTATAGTTATCCTTGGGGACCCAGCCTACCCCTTAATGCCAGGGCTCATGAAGCCATACACAAGCAGCTTGGACAGTAGTCAGGAGCTGTTCAGCTACAGGCTGAGCAAGTGCAGAATGGTGGTAGAATGTGCATTTGGACGTTTAAAAACGCGCTGGCGCACTTTACTGACTCAGTTAGACCTCAGCGAAACCAATATTCCCACTGTTGTTACTGCTTGCTGTGCGCTCCATAATATCTGTGAGAGTAAGGGGGAGACGTTTATGGTGGGGTGGGAGGTTGAGGCAAATCGCCTGGCTGCTGGTTTCGCACAGCCAGACACCAGGGCGGTTAGAAGAGCACAGGAGGGCGCGGTGCGCATCAGAGAAGCTTTGAAAACCAGTTTCATGACTGGACAGGCTACGGTGTGAAAGTTCTGTTTGTTTCTCCTTGATGAAACCCCCCACCCCTTGGTTCACTCTACATCCCTGTAAGCTAACCACCCTCCCCTCCTCCCTTCAATCATCGCTGTCAGAGGCAATAAAGTCATTGTTGCTTCACATTCATGCATTCTTTATTCATTCATCACACAAATAGGGGGATAACTACCAAGGTAGCCCAGGAGGGGTGGTGGAGGAGAGAAGCACCGGAGGGGTGGTGGAGGAGGGAAGGACAAGGCCACACAGCACTTTAAAAGTTTAAAACTTATTGAATGCCAGCCTTCTGTTGCTTGGGCAATCCTCTGGCGTGGAGTGGCTGGGTGGCCGGAGGCCCCCCCACCGCGTTCTTGGGCGTCTGGGTGAGGAGGCTTTGGAACTTGGGGAGGAGGGTGGTTGGTTACACAGGGGCTGTAGTGGCAGTCTGTGCTCCTGCTGCCTTTCCTGCAGCTTAACCATACGCTGGAGCATATTGGTTTGATCCTCCAGCAGCCTCAGCATTGAATAGTGCCTCCTCTCATCATGCTGCCGCCACATTTGAGCTTCAGCCCTCTCTTCAGCCCGCCACTTACTCTCTTCAGCCTGCCACCTTTCCTCCCGGTCATATTGTGCTTTCCTGCACTCTGACATTGTCTGCCTCCACGCATTCGTCTGTGCTATGTCAGTGTGGGAGGACACCATGAGCTCAGAGAACATTTCATCACGAGTGCGTTTTTTTTCGCCTTCTAATCTTCACTAGCCTCTGAGAAGGAGAAGATCCTGTGATCATTGAAACACATGCAGCTGGTGGAGAAAAAAAAAGGGACAGCGGTATTTAAAAAGACACATTTTCTAGAACAATGGCTACACTCTTTCACGGTAAACCTTGCTGTTAACATTACATACACAGCACATGTGCTTTCATTCCAAGGTCGCATTTTGCCTCCCCCCAACACGTGGCTAGCCCCTCACCCCCCCCCCCACCTCCCCTCCCTCCGGCTAACAGCGGGAAATATTTCTGTTCAGCCACAGGCAAACAGCCCAGCAGGAATGGGCGCCTCTGCATGTCCCCTTAAGAAAAGCACCCTATTTCAACCAGGTGACCATAAATGATATCACTCTCCTGAGGATAACACAGAGAGATAAAGAACGGATGTTGTTTGAACGCCAGCAAACATACACTGCAATGCTGTGTTCTACAATGACTCCCGAGTACGTGCTACTGGCCTGGTGTGGTAAAGTGTCCTACCATGGTGGGTGGAATAAGGCTGCCCTCCCCAGAAACCTTTTGCAAAGGCTTTGGGAGTACATCCAGGAGAGCCACAAATGCCAGGGCAAATTAATCATTAAACATGCTTGCTTTTAAACCATGTATAGTATTTTAAAAGGTACACTCACCAGAGGTCCCTTCTCCGCCTGGTGGGTCCGGGGGGGACTGCCTCCAGGTCCAGGGTGAGAAACAATTCCTGGCTGTCGGGAAAACTGGTTTCTCCGCTTGCTTCCTGTGAGCTATCTACAACTTCATCATCATCATCTTCCTCGTCCCCAAAACCTGCTTCTGTGTTGCCTCCATCTCCATTGAAGGAGTCAAACAACACAGCTGGGGTAGTGGTGGCTGAACCCCCTAAAATGGCATGCAGCTCATCATAGAAGCGGCATGTTTGGGGCTCTGACCCGGAGCGGCCGTTTGCCTCTCTGGTTTTCTGGTAGACTTGCCTCAGCTCCTTAAGTTTCATGTGGCATTGCTTCGGGTCCCTGTTGTGGCCTCTGTCCTTCATACCCTGGGAGATTTTGACAAATGTTTTGGCATTTCGAAAACTGGAACGGAGTTCTGATAGCACGGATTCTTCTCCCCATACAGCGATCAGATCCCGTACCTCCTGTTCGGTCCATGCTGGAGCTCCTTTGCAATTTTGGGACTCCATCATGGTCACCTCTGCTGATGAGCTCTGGCCAGCGTGGCAAGCTGCAGGTGACCATGCAAACAGGAAATTGAAATTCAAAAGTTTGCTGGCCTTTTCCTGTCTACCTGGCCAGTGCATCTGAGTTGGGAGTGCTGTCCAGAGCGGTCACAATAGAGCACTCTGGGATAGCTCCCAGAGGCCAATACCGTCTAATTGCGTCCACAGTACCCCAAATTTGAGCCGGCAAGGCCGATTTAAGCGCTAATCCACTTGTCAGAGGTGGATTAAGGAAATCGATTTTAAGAGCCCTTTAAGTTGAAAAAAAGGGCTTCATCGTGTGGACAGGTACAGGTTTTCATCGATTTAACGCTGCTAAATTCGACCTAAACTCCAAGTGTAGACCAGGGCATAGAGGGAGCACGTCCTGTTATGAAATGAAGTGGCATTTTTGCATCCTTTTTTCAGACTAAAACCATAGTTTAAAGTTGGAATGGAACAGTCTCTTCCTCTCTTTGGCCTCCCCTAGACTAAGACTGAAGGATGTGATATTAGCATGTGTTAATATCATACTCTTCAATACAAGTCTAGAAAAAATGTTTGGAGATGGATTTGTTGCACAGGCGCTGACTTTCTAATGTGTCGGGGGATGCTCAATCTCCGTCTCTGCCCCACCCTGCCTCTTCCCACCACTGCTCCACTCCCGTCCCTCCTCTTCCTAACCCTTTTCGCCTGCTCCCCCCAGCACGCCGAGTCCTCGCTCCTTCCCCTCCCTCCGAAAGCCTCCAGCATGCCATGAAACAGCTGATCACGACGGGCAGGAGGTGCAGGGAGGGAGAGGAAGGTGCTGATCAGCAGGGCCTGCTGGCAGGTGGCGAACACTGGAGGGCAGGAGGGGAGCCGATAGAAGGACTGATAGCTCAGCACCCACCATTTTTTCCCATGGGTGCTCCAGCCCCAGAGCACCCACGGAGTTGGCGCCTATGATTTGTTGCATTTATTCCCAAGAGATTTACATTGTCATTAAGTGACACAGTTGTGACGCAGCAGCTCTGTGCTAGAGGACTGTCTAGTTAGGTACCCAAATGTGACATTTCTTAAAGGGACTTGCAAAGGAAAATAACATTGGGCTTGTGCGCTGTTTTGATTCTTTGTAATATACAAAAAGGCCTGAAACTTTTTTCCTGATTGGTTTTTTTTCACACTGAAAATCCAGGTCTTGGATATTACAACCGGAGAACCAGTGAAATGATACTTATTTGGCTTTTTCTTCCTGTCTTTTTTATTTTTAGCCAATTAGTTCATTTTATCATCCATTTATGAATGTGTTATTTGGTGTTATGGTCAATTTATATGCCATTTCATATATAATAAATGTATGCTAAATAGATTTAAGTTGTAGGATTATAGAAGTATAAGACTGACGTACTCAGGAGTGATACGTCGGTATTAGGTATATAAGTAAAGCAGGGCTGGAATGCAAGGCCTACAGGAGGAGGCCTGTTAGATTTTAACTTAGCCATACTACATCATAGGTTTAAGAATTCTTGACAAGAGTGGCTGACCTAGGAATAACTCTGTGCCAGTAAGGTCACAAGATTACTATGAAAGATGTGTCAACAGGTGATATTATGGAAAACCGCAATGTATTGTCCAAGACCATGAGATACCTAATTGCAACATCATGGAATGTCCTGACTGCATGTTACATGTTGTATGTAGACGCTAATAACAGTAAGAGAAACTAAGAAACTCCCTATGAAAAATGGGGCATCCCAATATTCACTGGGTGTGGAAGTACGGATAAGGAAAAGAGCATAAATGTTATACCAATAAAATAAAAACTAGCAGGATCTTATTAAAGGGAAAAAGGCAAAATATCACATTTATTGTAAATACAGAAAGAATCATAATAAGCAGTTAGTTATAGCTATAACATTCCATTCAATCTCATATTTATTCATACATTCATTCACACACACACACACACACACACACACACACACACACACACACAGGTTCTGCAAGGTTGTTATCAGAGTTACCAGCTTTAGAGTTGCTCATGCCAAACCACTGGCCAGGTGGCCTGGACATGAGGAGGGAGCAGGGCCTTGTCAGATGCTCATCTGATGCTCCTGGAAATTGGTTTGCAGAATCAGACCCCCCAAAGTTCTCACTTTCTAGAGTCCATTTTTATAGGAATTTCTTCCTATGCCAGTCCATGGGAATTGCTTCATCATGCTGTTGCTGAATCAATCAGCAGATGGCACATTCCTGATGGCTCCGTGCTGCTAGATGTTATCTTGTTCTTTGGTTCTCCCATTCTTGAGGCTGTTCGGTGGATTCCAGTCTGCCCTCCGGGGGTCCTCTGGTTATTTCCACTTGACGCCTTCTTCAGCCGATGGACACTGGATTCTTAGGCTGGCACCTCCCTGATCATTCAGTTATTATCCACACCAAGCATCCATCCACATACATCCTCTATCTCTATTTTAATCACAATAGTTAATACAACAAAAGGGCGGGGAGTCTCTGGGTGCTGTTTCTGTTGTTACAGAGTATTGCTTTGAGTCTCTCTCTGTGTAAATTGCTTTGAGAACAGACTCTGTCTTAGAATGTACTAACGCAATTAGCAGCTTGCAAGTTTCACACATAGAGGGAGAGAAACAGTACCAAAACCCAAGAGACCTCTTAATTAGTAATACCCTGAAATTTAAACTATGGGGAATCAAACTCATTTGTGATTTTAATACAGAACTTCTTTAATATGATCCAACATTGAAACCCTCATGTATATGCATAAGGTGTTTGGCGTGGTCAGAACAACAATATAAAGGAGGTTGCCTGATTGGGTAAAAGTGGGAAGACCCCAAGGGACAACCCCATGGGAAACCCCAGCAGGAATCATCCCTCTGTTGATAATTGTTGCGAGGCCCATTGGACAGGGAACGGGTGGAGAGGTTGCAGGGGGCCATGGCCCCACCACTTTTTACTGGCCGTAAGGGTGAGCGATGATTGAGGGGAGTTGGAAAGTAGAGAGCTGGGGGTGGGGTCTTGGGGGGAAGAGGAGGCATGTGAGCGGGGCCTCTGGGGAAGGGGTGGTGCAAGGGTGAGGGCTCAGGGAGAATGGATGGTGCAAGGGCGGGGCTTCGGGAGAACGGGCAGTGTGGGGGAGGGGCCTCAGAGGAAATTGGCAGCACAGGAGCAGGGTTTCGCGGGGAATGGGTGGTGCGAGGGTGGAGCCTTGGGGAGAAGGGATGGCATGGGGGCGGGGCCATGGTTCGGGTGCCAGTGGCCCCTCCACTTTTAGGAAGTTTCCACCACTTCTGCCTTCAGACCCTAGAATATCTTTGAGTATGTGTGTATGACTACAGTCTTAGTCATTGCACGTTTTTTTTTGTAGGATTTTTGGATAATTGTAACTTTACTTATTGCTTTAATAAAACTTGTAGTACAGATAAGACTTTGTACCTGGGAATGTATCTGTGGCCACTATCCTTGGCCTTTGTGTGTTCCTCCAAATTTGAGAAAAGCACCAGACGTGATATTCACTCTGTTGAGCTTGAAACTGTAGCAACAGGAGCTGAACCCATGGTCGTGTAATGCAAAATTACTAAATTCAATTTAAATTAAAAAAGGCTACAGATTCATTAAGAACAATGTATTAACCTTGTTTCTTTCTGCCTACAGTGGTCAGACTAATTCCCTTGGCTATAGCTCACAGTCACCCTTACCTTTAAATAAAGAGGTGCTGTATCCCACACCAGTGTCTGGTTGCCACACCATACAAGACTTCATCTTCATATTAAAGGTGAGGGATGTTCTGATATGCTCCTTTTTATGCAAATTAAGTGCATTCTTACCACAGCTGGAAAAATTGTGCCCTCATTTCATGAATGTGGGCACAATGCTACCTTGTTGGGACCATAATAAAACTGAACATTATGGAATTGTTTGATCATATTTTTGTATTCTTAATGTGTATTATTCATGTACATATTTAATACAAATAATGGGAAAACCAAACCAGGACTCCGATGACTGCATTTATTGTTGAAAAGCCCAATGGCCACAAGGTCTACAACTCTACAGTAATGTGTTGTATGTATTTACTCAGTGGTGAAAGCCAGGTGTGTTCCTAAGACAAGGTGCTCCTACTAGCTTTGCCTTCCTACTCTGTATGTAAAATGAAGTTGACAAGATTCCTGTTCCTAGCCAGATTTCTAACAAGATTCTGGTCAATTTCACTTTACTGCTTCAACATAGACCGGGGAATGGGAGAAAGTACCTTACATTACATGCATAAAAAACTTTAAGGCTAAACACAATTGCAATTAACCAAAAATGTGGAGCCTCAGACTTATTCACCTTCTGGAAACATGTGAAATCACAAAATTGGAGGCCTCACGTTTTTATGGGGAATGTGAGGAGTTGCACATTTGACAGCCGAGATTGACAGATCTTCTTTAAAGATAAATTCATAAAACAAAAAGGGCAAGACTATTTTTTGAAGTGTGGGGCAGACGTTCATTTTGTTTTTTACTTTATTTTTAAGTGGGAAAAGAGGAGAAAGCCTTTGGTTTTTTTTGGAAGGAGGGGTATTTGTTTGTTTTATTTTATTAACATTCAAAATTCAAGTCTTATCTATCCATCTGCAGACGATGGAACAATGAGTGGGAGTAATGACATCACAAATGCCAAGAATGAAACCTGACCAATTGAAAGGGGAAATGTTCTTTGGAGAACCTGCTCAAAACTCTTTGTTTTTGGTAACTTACTGTATTTAATTTAAACGCATACAAATATCACTTTGTTAAAGATTTGCTACCTTTTCACTTTAGAACTGACAAAACTCCCATTCAAGCATCTAATCCTCAAATAAATTCTCCAGCAAAATCAGGGAACTGAAGACTGGATATTTCTAAGGTAAAAATCAAGCAAAGGGTGGGGAAAAAACCCCTTTGCAACTTGGCATGGGCGCGTACACACACACACACGATAATAGTATCCTTTGCTGTAGCTCACAAAAGCTTATACACAAATAAATTTGTTAGTCTCTAAGGTGCCACAAGTACTCCTGTTCTTTTTATTCCACATTCTCCTTAAATAACATACTGATGGGTACAACTACTGCTGCTGGTGGTGTAAACCAAACAACAGAAATGGGAAATGAAAAGACTCTTTAAGTTAAGAAAAGCTTCCCATTTTTCACTCTCTGTAACATCAAGTCAAATTTTTGTGTGTGAAATTTTGTTTAAAAATGTTTGTCCGTTTTGCTTCATGTTCTTCCGGAATGTCTATAATTTCAACAAAAATATCAATAAATTAAAATGTTTCAAATTTTTTCATTCACTTTTTCAGGGGAGATTTTCTCCCCCCCACCCCCATTTAAAAAAAAATTTTAAACTCCATCCCAGCCTTTTTTCTCCACTCATAACTTTTTTCTAGAAGTTAAACTTTATCTCATTTCCGCACCTCCCCGCCACGCCACGCCCATTTTTCCAAGTATTCTCAAGTGAGCAGATTTTCATTGCTTTCTCCCCACCCTCTATTTCCCACTTTGAACCAAGCTTGCCCATTGGGGAAAATTCTCATATGAGCTAGTTTTAACAGCTATAATTAGCTGTTTACTAAACGAGCCAATATGATCCATATCTAAAGCAAAGATCAACAGTGACTATTGTCAAGAGACAAACAAGCCAACAAAATAAAAGGCAGATGAGTACATCCTCAGTTGGTGTAAACTGACAATATACACCAGCAGGAGATTTGTCCCAACACTCAGAGGCTCCAACCAAGTAACTTGTGTTTGAAATGCTTGCCTTCAATACTGTGTCCGACAGTAGACTGGAGAAGGGAGTAGAAATGCATGTATCAGGAAGGGCAACAAAGTGCCAGTCTGGGTGTGGTGGACAAATAGATATGAATGGCCTTTGTTTGCTCTTTTGCTTGCCAGCATATCTTTTCATTTTGGTGTATTTACATGTTACCCTGACAGGGTAAATATTGGGTAAAAGAGCTGCTTAAGAGATGTATTTAGCTCTAAAAGGACTTTGTACTTAGAAGTGATTTGTTCTTTTGGGGGCACAGTAAATAAGTAAGATATTGATTATAAAAGTCAGAACTCAAAGAAAGATGGGGGTTATCCTGCAAAGACTTAATCACAGTGAATATTCCCATTTACTTCAATGGAACCACTCAAGAGTCGTTACCTACTTGCATTAGTCTTTGCATGGTTGGGCCCTCAGAGTGCAAAGTATTCTTAAAGTTGCCTTATTGTGCTTATGGTTATTTTCAAACAGTGGCCATTAGACAGGAAGCTGCCAGTTAACCACGACTGTCTTTCTTACAGCCCAGAGCTCCTGTAATATAGGCATGGCCACAAGTTGGGGCATCTCATACCTGGAAAGATAGTATGAATTTAGGCATTTGGCCTTTTGGGAAACGTAGTTTATCTGTTGGGTGTCCTTGGTTAAATCAGAAAATGTGGTTTTACTGTGGGAATTTTTGTATAAAGGTGGTAATGAGTTATCCTGTCTATTTACAGCATATGAGAACTAAATGGGGTTATTTTGAATGAGGAGGACGATTTTGTTTATTGTGGGTGGGAAATTTTATCAGGAAATTTCTGCTATAAAGGATGAGTTCGACAGCCTCTGTCAGGAACTGGGACATAGGCAGTCAGGCCTAGGAGGCAGAACAGGAGTCAGGAAACCCAGGGTCAGAACCAGAGTTAAAAGCCAGATGCTAGAAGCAAGTGTCATACCAGAGTCAGGAATCAGAGTGGAGGGTCAGAACTGGAGTCAGAGGCCAAATGCCTGAGCCTAGGTTCAAACCAGAGTCAGTTCCAGGAATCAGAGCCAAGAGTCAGAACCAGGTTATCTGGAGTCAGGGAAGTCAGAAGCCAGATTGGGACAGGGCTGAGGCCTGGAGCAAGTCAAGGATCTACCTTGTTATAGAGACAACCTCCAGGTGTTTCCCCTAGGCCTTAAATAGCAATCACGGAACACGATAGGCCCCACGAGTCAGGGCCTCTGTGGGTAGGACATCCAGTGGTACTTGGCCCCACAAGTCTCACAGCCCATTAATCATGATCTTGACAGAGTTGTTGGATGTCAGTGTAGATACAGTAGTTGCTCAGGGACCCACAGACCCAGGTTTTAGTTCATGAATCCTCATGCTCATCTTGTAGAGTTTTGACCCTGCTAGAGGTAACAGAGGATGACAGGAGTACGTCAAAGCGCGCTATAGAATTTTTAGTCCATGGTAGCAGGGTCCACATGGCCCGTTAGTGCATGGCAAGTTAGTGCATCCTGGCTTGCTCCATGCTAACTGGCAGGGTGGACAAGCCCTGAGTCATCCATTAGAATAGCAGTTAGAACTCTGCTGCAAGGTTCTAACTATTCTTGGCTCCCCATCTATGGCAGCTTCACAGTGAGAGATGATGCAAATGGCGGATTTCACTGCAAGGAATTGTGCAGAGGACTCTGCAGTGAGAGATTCTGCTGCAAGAGCCATCACAAAAGGCTTTGCAGTGAAACAGGAGGTGGGGAATGTTGGCAGGGCTGAGTAGACGCTGGTGAGACCCTGCCTATCCAGCAACCTTAATAAAACCAAATCACAAAGCTAGAGTACGTGATGGCACCTTGAGACAGGAGTTGGCAAGCACCTCCCTTGGGACTAGAGACACTTATGCAAAGCAGCACCTGGGCTACTTGTGATCCCAACTGTGAGTGAGGTTTGGTGGATGAGTGAGGTGGAGCAGTGAAGGGACTACCACCGGTGGAACATTCTCACCAGCAGGTGGGAAGGGAGTTAGACAGACTACTGCCAAGGTTACCGGAATGGGGGTCTGTATTTCACTCTTTATTTGCATATATAGTCTGTTGCTTTGTTTTCCCAAGATTATGACCGTGTTCCCTTTCCTCTAATAAAGATGTCCTTGTTTGCACAGTCCCAGAATGCTTGAGCAGGGGGAAGTTCTGCTTATTTAGAGCACCTAGAGAGGGTGTATTTAGTTTCTCTAGGTTTCTGGGTGTTAGTTATTTGTCAAGAGGGATCCCAGATACATGGAATCCAGTCCTTATTGCTGCCATTAATCACCTTGCAGAAGAGCTGCTATACTTTTAATCTTATCAACAAATGTTATCAAATTAGTTTGACAAGATCTGTTTTCCTTAAACCCATGCTGATTGGCATTAATTATATTACTCTCCTTTAATTCTTTATTAATTGAGTCTTATTTCAGCTGCTCCATTATCTTTCCCAAGCTCCATGTCAGACCGACAGGCCTATAATTACTTGTATCATCCAGTTTTCCCTTTCTAAATACTACCACAACATTTGCTTTCTTCCATTCTTCTGTAACGTCCCCAGTGTTCCAAGACTTATTGAAAATCAATATTAACAGTCTAGGATGCTCCTCAGACAGCTTTTTAAAAAACTCTTGGGTGCAAGTTATCCAGAGCTGCTGATTTTAAAATGTCTGACTTTAGTAACTGCTGTTTAACATCCTCCTGACATACTGTTGGAAATGGGAAGTCATCATCTGACTTTTTCCCAAATACAGAACAATTGAACTCTTTTGCCTTTTCTGTATTATTACTGACAATTCTACCATTTCCATCTATTAAGGGACCAATGCCATTGTTAGGTCTCCTACTTTTCCTCATATACTTTAAAAACTTCTTATTGTCCTGAACCCTGCTAGCCATAGATTACTCCTGATGTCCTTTTGCTTCCCTTCTTAGTAGATGTAGGAAAACCCTTCCACAACTCCCCATCACTCTGTACAACTTGATGAGTGACAGCCTGTAGACAACAGATAGAATAAATACATTTTCAGTCAGTCTGCATGTATGCTCAAGCCCCAAGTCAAGTTTGCTGTGTAGTGACCATGTGAGTGTTTCCACCATCTTTTGTGTGTAACATTGGTTCCCTTGGAAGTGAAATATTTTCCTATATTCTACATTGTCAAGGTTCCTTCCCCACTCTGAACTCTAG
Organism: Eretmochelys imbricata; assembly: GCF_965152235.1. Lineage (NCBI taxonomy): Eukaryota > Metazoa > Chordata > Testudines > Cheloniidae > Eretmochelys > Eretmochelys imbricata. The sequence continues at coordinate 152,387,057 of NC_135572.1, forward strand.
GGTACAGATGTGGGGACCTGCATGAAAACCTCCTAAGCTTACTTTTACCAGCTTAGGTTAAAACTTCCCCAAGGTACAAACTATTTTACCCTTTGCCCTTGGACTTTCGCTGCCACCACCAAACGTCTAACCGGGTTTCTGGGAAAGAGGTGTTTGGAAACGTCTTTCCCCCCAAAATCCTCCCAATCCTTGCACCTCACTTCATGGCAAAGGTTTGGTAAAAATCCTCACCAATTTGCATAGGTGACCACAGTCCCAAACCCTTGGATCTTAAGAACAATGAAGAAGCATTCAGTTTCTGAAAAGAAGAATTTTAATAGAAGTAAAAAGAATCACCTCTGTAAAATCGGGATGGTAAATACCTTACAGGGTAATTAGATTCAAAACATAGAGAATCCCTCTAGGCAAAACCTTAAGTTACAAAAAGACACAAAGACAGGAATATCCATTCCTTTCAGCACAGCTTAATTCCTCAGCCATTTAAAGAAATCATAATCTAACGCATATCTAGCTAGATTACTTATTAAGTTCTAAGACTCCATTCCTGTTCTGTCCCTGGCAAAAGCATCACACACACAGACACAGACCCTTTGTTTCCCCCCCCCCCCAGCTTTGAAAGTATCTTGTCTCCTCATTGGTCATTGTGGTCAGGTGCCAGTGAGGTTATCCTAGCTTCTTAACCCTTTACAGGTGAAAGGGTTTTTCCTCTAGCCAGGAGGGATTTTAAAGGTGTTTACCTTTCCCTTTCTATTTATGACATACATAGACTACCTTTGATCTGTATCCTCATTGTTACTTTTTCAATTTTCAAACATTCGTTAAAATTTTTGTCAGCAATGCTGCAATTATTTTTGTACCAAACTAAGAAATAGAAACAGAGTCAAAGGTGGCTAACCTATTTATAAAACCACAGCTAAAAAAAAATACCTACAGGATTTAAACAAATATTTCTGGTTGAGGGTGGTTTCGAGCACACAATATTTCCATGTCCTCTAGCACAGTGGTTCTCAAACTAGGGCCGCCGCATGTTCAGGGAAAGCCCCTGGCAGGCCGGGTCAGTTTGTTTACCTGCTGCATCCGCAGGTTCAGCCAATTGCAGCTCCCACTGACCACGGTTCGCCGCTCCAGGCCAATGGGGGCTGCAGGAAGGGCGGCCAGCACATTCCTCAGCCCGCGCCACTTCCAGTGGGAGCTGCGATTGGCCAAACCTGCGGATGTGGCCGGTAAACAAACTGGACCGGCCTGCCAGGGGCTTTCCCTGAACGAGCGGCAGACCAGCTTTGAGAACCACTGCTCTAGCAAATACCAACACCTTATGGTATCTCTTAATGCCCAAGAAGTGTTTTACAAGAAGATAGCAGATGTTAGAAAGAATATGTTGTGTTGACGCTTATACTTATGATGTACACTCTCTGAGGTAAAATCAGACAGCCTAATGTTAATTTTTATATCATTATTCTTTGGGAGCAATAAAACTGATGAAAACAGTAATACAAAATGATTATCTAAATTTTCTTCTATAGTCTGTTAAGATTGAAAGGTGTTAGTATCTGGAACTACCCCTCCTGTTCTGTCAGTGAATTCTGAATAGGTCATCCTTTAATTCAATATGATTAAAATGGATGACTAAAGCCTGCTTAATGAGTAGTATGTGAGCTATAGGCTAAAGAAAATTAATGCAGGAGCTGGGATTTGTCTGGCTTAACTTGCTTCAACTTTTGACAAGTAGCTCGTGGTAAAGGTTTACCAATCATTTCATAGAGTTAGGGCTGAAATCAAGAAGTGTTTTAAACTGTGAAAACTTCAATTCTGTTTTCTACGAATCATTGGAAAATCAGCAAAATAAGACTAAAAACTGTTGTCATTAGACAAGGTCTCTGTTCACAAAGAGACATACACATATCTCTCTGGCTTGGGATTTACTCACAGGAAGTTTCCACCATTGTCCTCCTTCACCCTTCCATTGGTGTGCCTCTGTACTGTCCAAGGTTCTGGTCCAGGCAGAAGCAGAACCTCTTTGACATCCCTGGGGTCCATCTGTATAATGTCAGTGGCAGGAATGAGGTGTAAATTATCCATGGCTGTGAAGATAGTCCATAGAAATGGGTGGTGGACTAGATCTAGGAAGTCTTGTAACAGAAGTTTTCCTACTCTCTTTAGGAAACCAAGAGGAACTTTATCTCCACACCAGCGGGTAAAAATCAATGTGTTTAGCATTTCAAGCAGATTTTTTCAGCTCTTCCGTAGGTAAAACTATAAAAAATATCACGATTTACTTAATAAAAATCTTTCACCAACTTCATTTGATATTTGCTTGTGAATTCATTGTGTTAATTTTTTATTTACATTTCAAAGAAAACCTAAGGGTCACACATAAAAAACCCATATTAACATGAAGTTAAAATTGCTAATGCCCATTCCTAAATGCCACAAACACTAAAGAGAAAAAGAATCCTGAGTTAAGGTTGTTTCACAAACAATGAAATATGTATGAAAGAATAAGTGATTTCTAATCAATGAGGCGAATAATTGTGGATTAGATCATCAGTGGTTTTTCATGGTAAACAATCGGTGCTCTTCTTCTCTATCCCTCACAATTAGAGCACTGCATTCAGTCCTGAGCATCATAAATTAAGTATACCTGTAAGTTTCTATTTAGGCACAAGGATAAATATTTTTTTACCTATCTGTGAAGCACCTTGCACACTGCTGGCACAAATAATAAATCAACAACAACAAAAACACATTAAAAAAGACTGGCAAGTTTAATAGCATTGGAGTGGTGTGGGGGGAAGTAATAAAGGGTTTAGAAGATATAGTCTAGGAGGAGGTGAAAGGAACTGCACACATACAAACTAGAGAAAAATAAGGCTGAATGAGAAATTGTTGACTAGACATATAGCAGGATATGACAGAGAGAAGGGGACACAATAATCCTCATTAATCATTAAGATCAGAACAAGTAATAATACTTAAGCCACAGCAGGGAATAATTAGATTAAATATTGGTTGGTCAGGGAACATAAAGCTGTGAAAATAAACATTGGAACATGTTGTCATAAGAGACTGTGGAATCACAAATGCATAATGATATTTTAGGGAACTTTTCTGTTGTGATTCAGAGGCACAGGTTCAATGACTCAGTGGAGGTTTCTTCCAACACAAGTGATTCTGTGATTCATTTAGTGACTCCTGGATGTTGAGTAACTCTTCCCTGGGTGATCAGGCATTTTTGTTTTATTGCCAAACATTTTGGTGTGCGGGGGGGGAGGGGGTAGGGCAGCTTGGGCGTTATACACATAATTTGAAAGTTAACTTGAGAACAGTTCAAGGGAGTCTTGCATTGCTTCTAGAAACCACAGCAGATGTGGGCTGCATCCTTTTAAGGACAATGTAACCCAGGGCCATGAGATAGTCACAATGTGAGTTTCCAGAAATGAAAAGGGAAGAAGAGCAACTTTCCCTTTTATACAATGAAAGGAATTTTCTCTGGCTGACATTAAATACTAACTACACTTAATATTAGATCCATTATAAATCTGCAGAAAATTTTGCCAAGTCCATGGATATTTTTTGCAAACTCTGCATAACAGTATGAGCAACTGCAGCACATATTTCCAATACCTTATCTATAACTTACCAAAAGGAGAAAATTGAGGGGGGAAGCAGAGCCCCACCTTCCTGTTCAAAGGGGGGGAAATGCCCTTTTTAAATGCCTAGATTTCCACAAGGGAAAACCAACAACAAAGTTTGCCTTTAATTTTCATAGCATTCTATCCTCTCTTCCGCATCTTAACTTTCACCTTTGCTATCCTCCTGACAAAAGTGACTCTTCCTGCCTTTGGCCTGGCCTACATTAGGAAACTAGATCAGTATAACTACATTGCTCAGGGTTGTGAATAATCCACACCCCTAAGGGACACAATTAAACTGACCTAACCCCGCTGTAGACAGTGCTAGGTCAATAGAAAAATTCTCCCGTCAACCTAGCTACTGCCTCTCAGGAAAGTGGATTACCTATACCAACTGGAGAACCCCTCCCACTGGAGTACATAGCATGTTCACTGAAGCACCAAAGCAGCACCGCTGTATCAGTGCACATGTGCTGCTGGGGTGTTTTAAGTGTAGACAAGCCCTTAGTATGAATCTTTGAAAATTGTCTCAGTTATGATTTTCCTATCTGTGACTGATAAATTCACTGTCTTTAGATCTCTCCCTCCATGAATCACTCTTTTTGATTTACCTTTTCTGCCAAGTTCATTTTCTTTTTCCATCTGCCTTAGTTACTCTGCATCTTTTTTCTTCTTTTTGATTCACTTCCATTTTTATGATTTAGTATTGTCTGATTTACTACTCCAAGTTCTCTTATTTTCCTTTCCTTTCCTTTCCTTTTACTTTATTTCCCAGCCTACCCATGACAGCATCTTTCTGATTCACTTTCTTTTCCATTTATTTTTTTTTCATGGTCATTTTGGACTGAAGCTGAGTGAAAACAGCTTTTTGAGAAGTCCATCTCAGAATAATTCTGCCCCAGATTTCTAAGACAAGATCTCAAAGCCTCGTCTTGTACTATGATTTGTACGAAAGATGATTTATTGGGATTGTTCCTTTGTCAGTTACCATTTCCTTTCTCTCCTGCTATCTTTACCGTAGCTTAGTCATAGGTTTAATATATTTTAAGACCAAAAGGGACGATGAGAAGATCTAGTCTGACCTCCTGTATATCACAGGCCATTAAATTTCACTCAGTCACCCTGTGGTTGCACCTGGTGGGGTATTAGTGTCTAATTAGTGATAAAATCCAGTGAGGGAGGAGCCAGATCTCCAAAAAGGAAGGAGCAAAGGGCTGCTGGTGACTGGAAGCCTGACTGGAGACCAGGGTCCATCAGGAATAGCAGCCTGCCTGGAACCTTGCAAAGAGGGAGAGTGTGACAGTCCCTGAGCAGTGGGAATGAAACTCAGGAACCTGGGCCAGTGTCGGGATGCTTCTAACCTGGGACTAGCCTGCAAGGAAGAAGGCTAGTAACTGAGTCCAACTGGGCTGAAGATTCAGTTATTTTCTGTTGGAATGTGACAGAGGCCCTACAAAGGGTTGAACTCTTTTACCTGGCTTGGATGAAGGGCTAAGTCATGCAGAGGCCAAAATAGGCAAAGAAGGTCTGGGGAAAACTGAGGCACAGCTGTTGCAATGCCACATACAGCCACTGGGGATGTTGTGCAGGGGTAACATTGCCCAATAATTTGTGTCTGACTAAAGCAAATCTTCCAGAAAAGCATTCAGTCTTGATCCAAAGCCATCAAAGATGGAGAATCCACCACTTCCCTTGGTGATTTGTTCCAATGGTTAGTGACTCTCACTGTTACAAAATTGTGCCTTATTTCTAATGTGAATTTTCTGGCTTTAAATTCAAGACATTGGTTCCTGTTATGCCTTTCTCTGCTAGACTGAAGATCCCTTTAGTACCTGGGATTTTATCCCAGTGAAGGTGACCAAGTCACTTCTCTGTTTTCTTTTTGATAACCTAAACAGATCGAGCTCTTTAGGCCTCCCAGGATACATCTTCACTACAGAGTCAGCTCAGGTGATCAGTGCCAGGGTGTGTACAGTCACACAGCAAAGACCTACCTGAGCCAGTGTGTCCTCACTGGTGCCACACTCACCCATGTGAGGTGCTAGGACTTCTGGGATTGTATTCTCTGGTTCTTTGTGCTGCAATAAACGGAGCCACTCTCTGACTTGGCTGTCCTTCTGGGCATGTGCGGGGGATTGTGGAAAGGTGTTGGAAGACTATCACTACTCAAGTGGTTTATCCAGCATCTTCATTACAAAGTGGATGTGTTACCAGCCTGAGCGTAAGCATCACTTTATCTGATATCCCCGGAAAACCAGTGAGCTCAGATAAAATCACCTCCCTACTCACTGCTTTACGCTTTTTCAACATCCAAGAGTCACTTTAGGCCTTTTTGCCACAGCATTGCACTGGGAGCTCACGTTGAGTTATCTGTCCATTGTGAATATTAACTTCTTTTCACTGCTTTCCAGGACACAGTCCCTCATTCTGTAGGTATGGTCTGTATTCTTTGCTCCTACATGTATAAACTGGCATTTGGCTTTTTGTTCCAATGGGCCCTGTTTACCAAGCCATTCATATCACTCAGTCTGACTGCCCTGTCCTCATCAGCATTTACCATGCTGCCAATCTTTGTGTTATCGGCAAATTTTATCAGTAGTGATTTTATATTTACTTTCAGATCATTGATGAAAATGTTGAATAGTGTTGGGCCTAGTACTGATCCCTGTGGAACCACTATAGAACGCCCCCATTTGACGATAATTCTCCATTGACAACTACTTTTTGAGATCAGTCAGGTTTCAGAGTAACAGCCGTGTTAGTCTGTATTCGCAAAAAGAAAAGGAGTACTTGTGGCACCTTAGAGACTAACCAATTTATTTGAGCATGAGCTTTCGTGAGCTACAGCTCACTTGTAGCTCACGAAAGCTCATGCTCAAATAAATTGGTTAGTCTCTAAGGTGTCACAAGTACTCCTTTTCTTTTTGAGATCAGTCAGTTAGCCAGTTCTTAACCTATTTAATGTGTGCTTTGTTGATATTGTATAGTGCTAGTTTTTAAATCAGAATGTTGTGCAGTACTAAATCAAATCGCTTACAAAAGTCTAAGTATCTTGCATCTACTTAGTTGCCTTTATCAACCAAACTTGTAATCTCAAAGAATGATAACAGGTTTATTTGGCAAGACCTATTTTCCATAAAATCATGTTGACTGCCATTAATTACATTCCCATCATTTAACGTTCTATCATTTGAACCCCATAGCAGCTTTTCCATTATTTTGCCCAGGATTGATGTGAGGCTAACCAGCCTATAATTACCTGGCTCATAGCACTTGCCCTTTTTGAATATTGACACAACATTAGCTTCCTGGGTATTCCAAGATTTATTTAAAAATTAATATCGGGAGGTCAGAAATCTCCTTAAACAATTATTTTAAGATTCTTGGGTGCAAGTTATCTGGGTGTGATTATTTAAAAATGTTTATCAGTAGTACATGATGATTAAAATTCTCCTTAGTTACTAATGGGCTGAAAAGTACTTCATCATCCTCAGGTGATAAGAGTACATCATCCTGCTCCATTCCAAATACAGAACAAATATTTATTGAACACTTCTACATCATTATTAATAGTTTTACCATCTACATCTAGTAATGGGCTTGTAGCATTTCTAGGACTCGTGTTGTTCCTAATATACATAAACTCCTCCTTCTTGTCTTTAGCCTTACCAGTCCTGGATTTTTCCCTGACTTCTTTAGAGTCTGCTTTCTTCACTTCAGAACTTCTAATGTATATTGATTGCTATACATTTCCCCTTTTTAAATTGTTTTTATTTCTATTTCTAATTGCTACCTTTATTTCCATTTAACCAAGATGGGCTTTTAGCTAAAGTAGTCCTCTTTCTTTATTGTGGAATTTTGGGTTTTGGCCATCTATTAACAAATTCCCAATTTTTGTTTTCATTTTTCTGTCTACATTTTTCCTTCCAAACAATTTTCCTAATAATTTTCCTGAGTTTAGAGAAATATAACCCTTTTGAAGTGCTAGCTGAGGACTGTTCTGTTTGTCCATATTAAATGCAATCAGGTTATGTTCACCAACTTCCAGTTCAGTGATTATTTCATCTTTATTCCTCATAATGAAGTCCAAAATAGAGTTACCTCACACTGGGTAATACCTTTTGTGTTAGACAATTATCATCTATACTTTTTAGAAACTCTAATGATGTTTTACTATTGCTGCAGGAGTTCTCCAGCATAGGTCTCCCAAATATACTTGGTGGGTAGATAGGGCTAGAAGGGTCTCAGCCCCCACATTCTAAGCCACTGCCCATGTGCACAGTCCAGCTCGGCAGGTGAACCTCTTCTTTTGGTGGTGCCAAGGCCAGTCTGGCGCTGAGGTGCCCGGCTGTTCAGCAGTAGATGAGCAGGGAGAGCCCTTGGAGCTAGGGGGCGATGGGGTGGGGGAGTCAAGTTCACGCAGCCCAGGCATGGTGTTGCAGGCAGTGTTCCTCCTTAGTACAGCCAGCACCTAGCAAACTAGCTCTTTCTCTGGGGTGGTGGTGATGAGTAAGTCCTCCCCACCCATCCCTTGCCCCTGCCGTGCTTGTGCCAGTGAGGGAGGGGCAAAGGGAGGAGAGGAGAGGGGGAGGGGGCTGTAGATGAAGGAACCAGATACAGCCATCTGCAGCCACTGCAGCACCACACAACTCTCTATGTTCCCAGCCCACCCCCCAACCCACCTCAGAACCCCCACTCAACACTCCTGCCACAGACACAAAATAACCCCCTCCCACAGCTCCCCAACCCATCTTAGCCCCCCAACCTGTCACTCCCACCAACCCGAGTTCTCTTAAATCCCTCCCGAAGCCCCCGCTTAAACCCATCCAACTCCCTGCTACCCATCCCCAAATAAACACATCCCAACTCCCTTCTGTTCTCCCAAATAAACCCAACCCCAACAAAACCTCCTCCTGCAACAGCCACCCATCCCACCTCCCCACCGCACCAACCCCCATGTCCTCACATAAACCCATCTCCATCATCCCCAAAACACTGCCCTCCCTCTTCACCCCGACCCAACAGCAGGACGAGCAGAGAAAGCCCCCCGTACTCCACAGCCCCTTTCTCCCTTCCCCAGCACCCATGTCAATGTGACCTACAGACAGAGGTGAAAGTAAGCCAGTACGCCCCGGTACGACATACCGGCAAGAGCCGGTGTGCCATACCGGGTGGATCAGCTTCCCCAGGTGCAATTTAAAGGGCCTGCGGCTCCCAGCTGCCAGAGCCCCGCTGCCAGAGCCCTGGGGAAGTGGTGGCGGAGCTCCGGGGATGATTTAAAGGGCCCAGGGCTCCGGCCGCCGCTACCGCCCAGGGCCCTTTAAACGGCTGCCAGAGGCCCCGGCTGCTGCTGTTACCCCAGGGAGGGGGAAGGAGGCACTTGCCGGTATAGGGTGGGTCGGGGCTGGCTCTGACCTCCCCCAGCCCCCCCCTTCCGCCTGAGGCCCCGCTCCTTCCGGGGGCCAGAGCCGGCCCCAGTCCAGCCCTGTACCGGTAAGTCCCTAGACTGAGTTTCACCCCTGCCTACAGATCAACCCAAATGTTCCCAACTCCTGGCTGCACCACCCCCTCTCCCTTCTTCAATTTCTCCAGTGCCCTATGGCTCACCCTCACCTGTCTAGTCTCCCCCCGCCCCCCTTCATTTGCTGTAGTAGGCTCCTCCATATATGCAAACAGTGAGAGCCAACAGGCCAGAGCGTGGAGCCAGGCCCAGCTTCTCAGTACAGGAGCTGCTGCTTTGGGGTGAGTGCAGCAGAGGCTCACTCTCCAGTGCCCTCTCTTCTGGCCTTCCCTCTGCACTGGGCCAGTATAGAGACAGCAACCCCCAGAGAGCACCAGGAAGCAGGGCCTGACAGCTTTATGCAACCCCTCCGCCCAACAAAGATAATACAATTTTTCTGTTCACACATTACAGACAGGAGCTTAAGGAATTGCTTCTAACTAGATTAGACCAGTTTCTGGGTTTTATGTGCATTAATGAGATACTGTACTTGTACTAGGTGGGAGATCTAGGGCCCTTTCCTATTCCAATATAAGACAATCACTTTTTATCATCTTCTTTGATGGCAATAATGTCAGGCCTGCAGTGAAAGTTCCAGTGCAGTGTGGGAAATCCTGTTGAAGAGAAACAATGACTTTGCTGGAGGAGAAAGGGCCGCCCAGAATGAATTATTGGAAGTGAAACAATATTCTACACTTCTGAATAGCCCCCCCTCTTGCTCCTTTTGTGTGTGAAGTTAGTAAGAAGGAGAAGGAGGAACTGATCTGGGAGCACTTTGATCTCTCTGAGCTTTCGCTCTCCCATGAAATTCAAGGAAATAGGTCTGAAATGAACAAGTGTCTTTTTCTTTTTAAAAGGGTGTTTTTCAAAGACCTGTAAAATTAAACCCTGAAAGGCGGGACTGAACTGTAAAAAAGTCACATCCACTCCAATGAGACAGAATTGACTGGCTAAATTATTAAACAGCATGAATAGCGTTTCAACTTTGCGCTTGAGTTGTCCAATGGCATCTAAATCAATTTATTTCTCTAAATAGATCCTAAATTTTTACTTCAGTAACTGAGAATTACTTTAACCTCTGCAGCTTTATCTGTAAAAAATAAAATTAGCATTGTCACTTTGTTATAAATTTTACTAAATTATGAAATTAAGGAAGCATAATTTATTTGAAACTATCACAGTTATGCTTATGTCTCTAAGGCATTACACAGCTATTTGAAACTCCACCACTTTAACACTATGCGAAGTTATTATTTTTCCCCTTTATTTTAAATACTGCTTTCATTTTTCACAGAAGCAATAGTCACTTGTTTCTTTCTTTGCTAATATGTCATCTCCACTTTTATTATTATTATTTATTTATTTATTTATTTATTTTATTTTATTTAAACCAGTATAACTATTTTGGTTAGGGATGTGATTTTTATAACCAATATAATTATACCATTACAACCCTTAGGACATGGCTACACTTGCAGATGTAGACAGACAGCTGCAGCGGCACAGGAACTAGCAAACAGAGCTGTAAACAGGGGAGTTTGAGTGGGAGTTCTGAAGGGGAGTTTGTCTTGTGGTGCTTGTTTGGTGGGGGTTTTTTTTTCCTGTGGGTGGTGGTGTTTTGGGTGTGGTTTGTTTTTCCCAGATTAACAGGATTTAGGTGGGAAGGCTATGACAGATACAGAGGCAGCAGTGGGAGTGACCCATGTAGCGGAAGACACAATGAGGATGACTGGATGTGGAAGCTGCGGTATGTACATGATCCTGGAGGGGGCACCTGGTAAGAGTTTTGTCTGTATGAAATGCCGTCTGATAGAGCTGATGGAGGAAAAGATCCGAGGTTTGGAGATGCAGGTGGAAAGTCTGGTAGAGTTTAGGAAGGGGTTTGAGCAGATTATGGAGCAAAGACATGAGGTATCTGAAGGGAAAAGCTCAGACTTGCAGGTAGAATCAGGGCTGGGGAATTCTGAGGGGAGACTGGGTGAGGAAAGTGGTCAGTGGAAGCATGTGACTAAAAGAACCAGGCAGAGGAAAAGCCGGGCTAGTGAAGGAGAAATAGAGCTCAAGAATAGGTTTGCAGAGTTGGAAAATGAAGAGGGTGCTCAGCAGGTAGTCACTGAAGGTGGAAGGGCAAGGAAGAAGAGAAGAGTGGCCAGTCCTATAGGAAAAGGGGAAGAGTTAATGGAGATTACACCAAATATGAGCCCCAGAAGGATACAGGATGGGTTAAAGAGGATTACAAGGGAGAATAGGAATGGAAAGAACTTGCAGCCAGAGGGAACAGGGGATAGACTGGAGAATAGCACCATCACCAGGAAAAGGCAGGTCTATGTGATTGGGGACTCTTTACTGAGAAGAATAGATAGGCCTGTAACCAGAGCTGATCCAGAGAATAGGAGGGTGTGCTGTCTTCCAGGTGCTAAGATACGGGATGTAGACCTGAGGTTGAAAAGGATTCTAAAGGGAGCAGGAAAGAATCCCCTAATTATCCTTCATGTGGGAACAAATGATACAGCTAGATTCTCGCTGGAAAGTATTAAGGGAGACTATGCTAGGCTGGGGAAGACGCTTAAGGAAATCGAGGCTCAGGTGATCTTTAGTGGGATTCTGCCTGTTCCGAGAGAAGGGCAACAAAGGTGTGACAAGATTATGACTATCAACAGATGGCTTAGGCAGTGCTGCTATGAGGAGGGCTTTGGGATGTATGGCCACTGGGAGGCATTCATGGATAGAGGACAGTTCTCTCAGGATGGACTTCATCTGAGTAGGGAACGAAATAGACTTCTAGGATGGAGGCTGGCACAACTGATTAAGAGAGCTTTAAACTAGGAATTTGGGAGAGATGGTTGGGAGATGTCCAGGTAATCTCCACGCCAAATTTTAGCATTGAGAGGAAAGAAAACGAAGTAAGAAAGGATACAGCCGTGGGTAGGAGGTAGGGCAGTGTAGATACCAGTCTAATAGGTTATACTGGCTGTAGAATGACCGTGCCTAATAGGGTACAGAATGTGAGTGAGGCCAAACAGCAAAAATTAAGATGTTTGTACACCAATGCGAGGAGCCTAGGTAACAAAATGGAGGAACTAGAGCTACTGGTGCAGGAAGTGAAACCAGATATTATAGGGATAACAGAAACATGGTGGAATAGTAGTCATGACTGGACTACAGGTATTGAGGGGTATGTGCTGTTTAGGAAAGACCGAAATAAAGGTAAAGGTGGTGGAGTAGCATTGTATATTAATGATGAGGTAGAATGTAAAGAAATAAGAAGCAATGAAATGGATACGACTGAGTCTGTCTGGGCAAAAATTACATTGGGGAAGAAAACTATTAGAGCCTCCCCTGGGATAGTGCTCGGGGTGTGCTATAGACCGCCCGGATCTAATCTGGATATGGATAGAGCCCTTTTTAATGTTTTTAATAAAGTAAATACTAATGGAAACTGTGTGATCATGGGAGACTTTAACTTCCCAGATATAGACTGGAGGACGAGTGCTAGTAATAATAATAGGGCTCAGATTTTCCTAGATGCGATAGCTAATGGATTCCTTCAGCAAGTAGTTGCTGAACCGACTAGAGGGGGTGCCATTTTAGATTTGGTTTTGGTGAGTAGTGAGGACCTCATAGAAGAAATGGTTGTAGGGGATAGTCTTGGCTCAAGTGATCATGAACTAATTCAGCTCAAACTGAATGGAAGGATTAACAAAAATAAATCTGCAACTAGGGTTTTTGATTTCAAAAGGGCTGACTTTCAAAAATTAAAGAAATTAGTGAGGGAAGTGGATTGGACTGAAGAATTTATAGATCTAAAGGCAGAGGAGGCCTGGGATTATTTTAAATCAAAGCTGCAGAAGCTATCGGAAGCCTGCATCCCAAGAAAGGGGAAAAATTCATAGGCAGGAGTTGTAGACCAAGCTGGATGAGCAAGCATCTCAGAGAGGTGATTAAGAAAAAGCAGAAAGCATACAGGGAGTGGAAGAAGGGAGGGATCAGCAAGGAAAGTTACCTTATTGAGGTCAGAACATGTAGAGATAAAGTGAGACAGGCTAAAAGTCAAGTAGAGTTGGACCTTGCAAAGGGAATTAAAACTAATAATAAAAGGTTCTATAGTCATATAAATAAGAAGAAAACAAAGAAAGAAGAAGTGGGACCGCTAAACACTGAGGATGGAGTGGAGGTTAAGGATAATCTAGGCATGGCCCAATATCTAAACAAATACTTTGCCTCAGTCTTTAATAAGGCTAAAGAGGATCTTAGGGATAATGGTAGCATGACAAATGGGAATGAGGATATGGAGGTAGACATTACCATATTTGAGGTAGAAGCAAAACTCAAACAGCTTAATGGGGCTAAATCGGGGGGCCCAGATAATCTTCATCCAAAAATATTAAAGGAATTGGCACATGAAATTGCAAGCCATTAGCAAGAATTTTTAATGAATCTGTAAACTCAGGGGTTGTACCGTATGATTGGAGAATTGCTAACATAGTTCCTATTTTTAAGAAAGGGAAAAAAAGTGATCCGGGTAATTATAGGCCTGTTAGTTTGACATCTGTAGTATGCAAGGTCTTGGAAAAAATTTTGAAGGAGAAAGTAGTTAAGGACATTGAAGTCAATGGTAAATGGGACAAAATACAACATGGTTTTACAAAAGGTAGATCGTGCCAAACCAACCGGATCTCCTTCTTTGAGAAAGTAACAGATTTTTTAGACAAAGGAAATGCAGTGGATCTAATTTACCTAGATTTTAGTAAGGCATTTGATACCGTGCCACATGGGGAATTATTAGTTAAATTGGATAAGATGGGGATCAATAGGAAAATTGAAAGGTGGATAAGAAATTGGTTAAAGGGGAGACTACAACGGGTCCTACTGAAAGGTGAACTGTCAGGCTGGAGGGAGGTTACCAGTGGAGTTCCTCAAGGATCGGTTTTGGGACCAATCTTATTTAATCTTTTTATTACTGACCTTGGCACAAAAAGTGGGAGTGTGCTAATAAAGTTTGCGGATGATACAAAGCTGGGAGGTATTGCCAATTTAGAGAGGGACAGGGATATCCTACAGGAGGATCTGGATGACCTTGTAAACTGGAGTAATAGTAATAGGATGAAATTTAATAGTGAGAAGCGTAAGGTCATGCATTTAGGGATTAATAACAAGAATTTTAGTTATAAGCTAGGGACGCATCAATTAGAAGTAACGGAGGAGGAGAAGGACCTTGGAGTATTGGTTGATCATAGGATGACTATGAGCCGCCAATGTGATATGGCCGTGAAAAAAGCTAATGCGGTCTTGGGATGCATCAGGAGAGGTATTTCCAGTAGGGATAAGGAGGTTATAGTACCGTTATACAAGGCACTGGTGAGACCTCACCTGGAATACTGTGTGCAGTTCTGGTCTCCCATGTTTAAGAAGGATGAATTCATACTGGAACAGGTACAGAGAAGGGCTACCAGGATGATCCGAGGAATGGAAAACTTGTCTTATGAAAGGAGCCTCAAGGAGTTTGGCTTGTTTAGCCTAACTAAAAGAAGGTTGAGGGGAGATATGATTGCCCTCTATAAATATATCAGAGGGATAAATACCGGAGAGGGAGAGAAATTATTTAAGCTCAGTACCAATGTGGACACAAGAACAAATGGATATAAACTGGCCACCAGGAAATTTAGACGAGAAATTAAACGAAGGTTTCTAACCATCAGAGGAGTGAAGTTTTGGAATAGCTTTCCAAGGGAAGCAGTAGGGGCAAAAGATCTATCTGGCTTTAAGATAAAACTCAATAAGTTTATGGAGGAGATGGTATGATGAGATAACATGGTTTTGGTAATTAAATATTCATGGTAAATAGGCCTAATGGCCTGTGATGGGATATTAGATGGGGTGGGATCCGAGTTACCCAGGAAAGAATTTTCTGTACTATCTGGCTGATGAATCTTGCCCATATGCTCAGGGTTTAGCTGATCGCCATATTTGGGGACGGGAAGGAATTTTCCTCCAGGGCAGAGTGGAAGAGGCCCTGGAGGTTTTTCACCTTCCTCTGTAGCATGGGGCACGGGTCACTTGCTGGAGGATTCTCTGCTCCTTGAAGTCTTTAAACTACGATTTGAGGACTTCAATAGCACAGATATAGGTGTGAAGTTTTTTGCAAGAGTGGTGGGTGAAATTCTGTGGCCTGCGTTGTGCAGGAGGTCAGACTAGATGATCATAATGGTCCCTTCTGACCTAAATATCTATGAATCTATGAATCTATGTAGAGCGCTTTGAGTTAAACCAGCCTACGGAGAGTGCAGTAGGGAAAGTGCTGCAGTCTGTCCACACTGATAGCTCCAAGCGCACTGGCATGGCCACATTTGCGGCACTTGAAGCAGCATTGGGAGTGGTGCATTATGGGCAGCTATCCCACAGAGCACCTCTTCCCATTCTGGTGCTGTGGCTTGTGGGAATGGGGTGGGGGCGTGCGGGGCATTCTGGGTCCTGTCTCAACACCCCGTGATGCATCACTTCTCATTCCAGCAATCCCTGTGCTTCCATCCACATTTGGCGCCATCTTTCAACGTTTTTTGTACTGCGCACTCTGTCTTCCCTTTTGGTCTGCGGGAATGCAGCCTGAACTGCTGAGGAATATGCTGACGAGTCTCGCCAGCATGTCACAGTTACTCCTTAAGATCCAAACTGACAGTGAGGATCTTAAGGACGATATTGACTGAAGTAACGCATATGACACGAGATTGCTTGTGGCATTCACGGACATGCTCACCACTGTGTAACGCCACTTTTGGGCTCGGGAAACAAGCACTGAGTGGTAGGATCACATCTTCATGCAAGTCTGGGATGACGAGCAATGGCTGCAGAACTTTCAGATGAGAAAAGCCACCTTCAAGGGACTATGTGATGAGCTCGTCCCCACCCTCAATCACCCCACAAGATGAGCTCAATCACCCCACGAGATTGAGAGCTGCCCTGCTGGTGGAGAAGCAGGTGGCTATTGCAATCTGGAAGCTGGCAACTCCAGACAGCTACCGATTGGTCACTAACCAGTTTGGAGTGGGAAAATTGACGGTTGGAATCATGTTGATGAAGTTTGCAGGGCCATTAATCACATCCTGCTCAGAAGAACTGTGACTCTGGGTAATATGCATGACATTGTGGCTGGCTTTGCACAAATGGGTTTCCCTAACTGCGGAGGGGTGATAGGTGGGATGCATATTCCAATTCTGGCAATAGTCCACCTAACCTCCGAGTACGTTAATCGGAAGGGGTATTTCTCTGTGGTTCTCCAGGCACTTGTGGATCACCAGGCATTTCATTGACATTAACGCAGACTGGCCCGGAAAGGTGCATGACACACACATCCTTCGGAACACTGGCCTGTTCATGAACCTGCAAGCCGGGACTTTTTTCCCAGACCAGAATATCACCATAGGAGAAGTCGAAATGCCCATTGTGATCCTTGGAGACCCCGCTTACCCTTTAATGCCATGGCTCATGAAACCCTACACAGGGAGCCTTGACAGTAGCAAGGAGCAGTTCAACAACAGGCTGAGCCAGTGCATAATGACTGTGAAGTGTGCTTTTGGCCGTTTAAAAGGCCACTGGCGGTCTCTGATGACAACATCCCCGCGGTTATATCCGCGTGCTGTACCCTCCATAACATTTGTGAAGGGAAGGGTGAAAGATTCACTCAGGCATGGAACTTGGAAGTTCAACACCTGGAGGCTGAATTTGAACTGCCAGAGAGCACGGCTATTAGACGGGCCCAGCGTGGGGCTGCAAGGATTAGGGATGCCTTGAGGGAGCAATTTGAGGCTGAAAGCCACCAGTAATGTTTGGTGCCCTGCATGGGAGTGAAGTGCAGTGGTTCCTGTGTTAGTAGGAATCTGTGTTTGCTACACTGACTTGCAGTGCCTGTTTCTTTCCTGGGCTAAGGTAACTTTTACTTTATGCAATAATAAAGAATGTTTTCAAAAAATCCAAAGCCAAAAAATCAATTTATTGAAAAGAAAATTCATTTATTGAAAAGAAACACAAATGCTTGGGAAACAGAAAGGGCAAGGGAGTGGGGTGGGGAACGGTACAATCACAGATTTGCATATGTCCTGTTATCATACTCAGCCTTCCCATCTGGAGTGCTGTGCAATGAGTGCTGCACTTCAGGCTGGCTAAAATGCATGGTGATGGGGGTTGAGTGCAGTCGGTAAGGGTCATAGTTTGCAGGGCTGGGTGGTGAAGCTATAGGTGTTGGAGGCATCTGGTGGCGATAAGAACCTGGATGCTGGGGAAAGTGGGTTGGAGGTGACATGGGTGCACAAGGGAAAGAGTTTAGGGACAAGGGCTGGAGGGGGGGGCGGATGCAGTAGTGCTCTGCATGCATGGCTACGAGCGCCTGGATTGAGTCCGCTTGGCGCTCCATAACGCTTATCATCTGCTCCATCCTTTCCTGCCGGAGCTCCCCACTTTTGTGCTGGTGCTCCTCGTTCTGCTGGCAGATCCTCCTTTCACTCTCCCTCCACTCCTGCGCTTTTTGATTTTCATTAAGGGATTGCTGCATGACTTCATGCAGCATGTCTTCTTTGTTTTTATATGGCCTCTTCCTAATTCGTTGGATAATTGGCCGGTGATAACACGGACAGCTGAGATCTCAAGGTTGCATCTGTAAAGGCAAAATGCAACACTTAACAGAGGCAGCATTGTTCACACCAGACAGAGCAATGATTCCCCCATACTTAAGAGTAAGCACAGTCTACACAATAGCATAATTTGCCCGTCCCAAAGCGAGCTCACATAACCCACAGGAGCCCCAAAATGGTGAGTAAGCACAAGGTCAAGGGGGACTGATTGTTTCATGGCCGTACTGTCCTCTGGGTTTCTGTGCCTTGGGGAAAGCCAACAGCTGCAGGGGGCCGCTATACTGAACACTCTCCCCACATTTTCCACAGGAGTTTGTCCTTGAAGATATCTCGCTGCTGAGGGTGACCTGGGAAGCAAGGGAGGGTCTTCTACTACAATGTGGCTTCTGGCCTGGCCCATATGCACCTTGCCTGTGTGCAGCAATGGTCCCCCCGCCCCACACGGCACAGTGGCATTGACATGTTAGCCTGACTGGGACAAGGACCACAGTGGCTCTCCCAAGAAACCTGCGCAAGCGCATTGCCCAGCTTCTGGATGAGACCTTTGAAGAGATGACTGCGGCCGATTACCATGATGTGAGATAGCACATCAATGCCCTATTCCGCATCTAGGTATGCATGCAGCCCTAACTGTCCTCGCCCCAAGAGCCCGCACCAAAGAACTTCTTTCCCAAAAGTCCTCTTGTGTTTGTCCTTCCCCAAGCACCGGCCGCTGCGACTGGCTACCGTCCTCCTGGCTTGAGAATAGCTCCTGGCTGCATGCATCTAGGGATGCTGGGGTGTCTTCCTCCTCCTCAGCATCCTCGCTCCTGCTTTCCTCCTCCTCCTCCTCCTGCCTTGTTGCACTGGGCTCTGAAGTGTCCATGGTGGTACTCAGAATGGAGGTGGGGTCGCCCTCCAGTATTGTGTCCAGCTCTTTGTAGAAATGGGTGGTTGCGGGGGCAGCACCAGAGTGGCGGTTTGCCTTGCGGGCTTTGCGGTAGGCATTCCTCAGCTCCTTCACTTTAACCCTGCACTGCAGAGTGCCCGGTCATGGCCCCTTTCCATCACGTCCCTTGATATCTGCCCAAAGGTATCGTAATTCCTATGGGTGGAGCGCAGCTGGGACAGGACAGCTTCCTCCCCGCAAACACTGATGAAGTCCAGCACCTCACCATTGCTCCATACTAGGGATTGCCTAGCGCGTGGAGACATGGTCACCTGGAAAGATTCGCTGAGAGCACTCCATGCCTGGCTGAGCAAACAGGAAGGGGATTTTCAAAATTCCCAGAGAATTTAAAGGGCGGGTCTGATGGTTGGTCTCCTAAGGGCAGGGCAGTAGAGTTCAAAGTGATGAGTGCTTTTAGTTTATGGTGCTTTGGAGGTAGCTTAAGCTAAAAACAGAAAAAGACCTTCAGGAAGCGCTGCCAGCAACAAACCCAGTCTCCAGGCAACTTACCAAATGCAGCTGGCCTGTAGTAGCCTGCCTGACTGGCTACACCACCTGGCCGGTCAGAAGAGTCTGGAGACTGGCTCTTACGACCAGCAGCAGTAGCACTTCAGGAGCTGCTCAAAGCATTTCTCCCTGGGTGCGACAGCTCCTGTGTCTGCCTTGTTCCAGCTTTGAAAGCCTTACTTCACTCCAGATCACCAGCCTTACTTCACTCCAGATCACCAGCCTTACTTCACTCCAGATCACCAGGTCCTGACCCTCAGCTCCAATTTCTGACTCCGGCTGTGACCCTCTGGCTCTGACCCTGACCTCCTCTTGCTGTGACCACGATGCAAGACCACCTGCGTTCTGGTCACTTTTTCTCCAGAATAAAAGCAGCCCTATGAGGAGTTATACTGGTATAACGATATCAGTTCAATTATACCACTATAACTTGCTGTGCAGACAAAGCCTTACAATAGGAAATAATTGTGGTTGTGTTGTACCTGTACACTTAAGATAATCATTTTCATAGTGACCACAGTATGTGTATATGAGTTGACATGAGTCCATTCATGGACTGGATTTAACTATCAGTGTTTGTGGCAGGCTTGCTGCTCTGGCAACTCTTCGGGCAGGTCTACACTACGGGGTTAAGTCGACCTAAGTTACGCAACTCCAGCTACGCGAATAACGTAGCTGGAGTCGATGTACCTTAGGTTGACTTATTGCAGTGTCTACACTGCATGGGGTCGATGGGAGAAACTCTACTGTCAACTTACCTTATGCTTCTCATTCTGGTGGAGTACCGGAGTTGGTGGGAGAGTGCTCGCCGGTCGATTTAGCGGGTCTTTGCTAGACCGCTATATTGACCCAACCCCCTCGGTGGATCGCCTCAGCGTCAATCACCAGTAACTGGAGACAAGCCCTTAGCTAAAATACAAAGAATATAACTTATTAGGTCAGAGTGTAGGGCTCAGGGCCAACTTGAACATCTCCAGAAAGAAACTAATAGGACTTGTCACTTGTCTGACTAATATCTTTTAGAAGATCTATTGTGGAAATATTGCAGGGTTTTTTTTTTTTCCTTGTCAGTGGTCCACAATGAATGGATATACAAAACTTCAAGATTGTAGCTCAAAAGGGTACTTGAACAGCTGAATTCCAATAAGATTGCAAAAATCACTGAAGTTCAAAATGAATTTTTTCCTATACTCAGTCTCCCCATAATGACTTAAGTATCCTAGTTCAACAGACACATGAAAATTGAATGGGTCATTGTCATCCTGTTATTTGAGTCTGTTTTATTTCAGATGTATTGTTACACGCAACACTAATAACCAACTAAAATAAAAAAATATTAATATAGTCTCATTCTTATTTCATATAACTACAATAAAAGTCACAAACTCATCCGGAATTAGTCAGCATACATAGTATACTGCTGCCGATTGTGTTAGTATTTGAAAATCAATTAGTAATAGCAACATTTTTAGTGGGCTTCATTTTCCACCAGGTCTCTTCCCTTTTCAGGATTTAAAAACTTTGCTTAGGATAGTGTTATTTTTGTTTGATTGGTTGATCTGATTTGAGATAAGTTGGAGGTGATGTTACTACCATAAATATCATTCTTGTTATGGTGGAAAGGCTTCCTCGGAGTTTTTGCAATGTTTCCTAAAGATGGTCTGACTCCTGATTCAGCTAATCTCCTCTGCAAGTTTTGCTCCCACAGGCTTCAGCCTGATCAGTATTTGTCCCAGAGGAGAGCAGGAACCTCAGTGGTATGTAGATCAAAATTCAGCCTTTAATATAGCTGGGGTTTGATTCATTCAAAGCTTTAAAGATTATGGGCCTAAGGCCTTAAAGTGACATTGGAAGTAGACTGGGAATCAGCTGAGGGATTTGAACATTGGCTTGACATGTTCATGGAAGCCCAAACATGGAGGAAGTGAGCAGCACCATTTTGTACCAGCTGGAGGCTATGCACTGTTTCCACATATCAGGGAAGCAATTTTTATGTGGAATGCATACCATTTCCAGTACAAGGATCCGTTGGATACAATTTTCTGCACAACCTATGCTGCTCCTCTGCTCCATTCAAGCTATCTCATCTCAGTTCACAGCTCAGAGTAATGCTGTCCCTGAATTATGTTACACTTCTGACTTCATCTGGCCCTCAATCAATCCCTAGCACATTTACCCTAAGAGATCTCCTTCCATTCAAAATAACTCCCAAGGGAAAAATGAGATGATTAATCCCTGTGAGTCCACAGTCCAGAGTAGAACACTGATGTTTTCCTTGCGATAACGATTTCCACTGTCCAGAGGGCACATTGTCACAGTGTACTAATTACACTATTATTAGGCAACAATAAGGAGAGAGGGAGCATACTGACATTACAATAAGCAGAAACAAAACACACATTAGAGGGTAGTAAACAATCTAGATAATAGGATTTTGTGGGGCGAAAAGTTGTAATGTGAGCAGAGATGAACAATTTTGTTCAGGAAAAGGAAGAAATAGGATACCCATGCCAGAGTAGGGAAGGAAGTGAGGGCATGGTACTGCAGAGAGCTCTGTGAACGTGCAGTAGGATTTTTGCCATTTGCATTTCACTTTAGCTTTAGCCCTTTCTATGGTGTTTAAGAAGTGAAATTTTATCATGTACTAGCTCCATGGTGGCTGGTTTTTAAGAAGAAATCCATTGCTTGTCCAATAAATGACTGAGAGAGAGTGTTTGAGTTATTTGCTCAGTCATTGCAAGCTATTTAATTTGCCAGATCTAACTGGATATGGCTTTGTCTCGTGACAGGTTTTTGCTATTCCTGCTAATCCAATTACTGTTGTGCAATGTACATTGCAGTGCCTGGTGATGACAGCATGGAACACATTACGGTAAGTTAACACAGTACCCTATGCTGTCCCATTGCCTGTTACACAACCTCCTCATTTTTGGATTTCTGTATCTCTGGCCTGGGTACGTGGGATGGTCTTGGCATTTTGAAACTTTCTCAAAATAGCTTGAATGTTGAAAATATGAGGCCTGCCAGGCAGCTCTGTACAGATTTTTAGCATCATTCTGAAGGTTAGGAGCTGGAAAGGTTCTATGATAGGCAGGACTGGTAGCACCACCTATTATTAAGTTTTGCCCAACACTTTCCATTATAAAAATCCTCTTTTCACTTGCTTATAACTTTTTAAAACTCCAACTGTTTGTGCTGAAATTTTTCATGCTGTCTGCTACAGGCTGAAATCTTAAGGGAAATGTTAGTCAAAACAGTTCAATCATTTCTGAAAATGAGGCTAGGGAAGAATACATTGTTTTGTCCCGGTTTTAAAAATTCCAGTGACAGCCTCTTTGAAATGCTCTAGTGCCCCTATAGTTTAGCACAGGGTCTTGAGATTTGGCAGGAAGTTGGCCTTTGTGTCAGGGATGTGCCTTTTGCTATCACCAGGAAAATCCACCTAAATTTAACCAAATTATTACCCATTGAAAAAAATCTTCATTTGCACATGCTCAGTAGAGACTTCCTAGTCTGTCCTCACTAAACATGTTTGAGCCTCGTACAGTTCCTAATGCTGCCCAGACTGTGCATGCTCCATCTGAGGACCGTTAGGGCTCAGAAGGACTTTCCTGGGGCACCAGAACTGAAGAAGGGACCCTGTCTCTCTTGTGCTCTCAGTGCCCATTCCGCTGGCACCTGGGTGTGAAGCACCGAATTGCTTAAATTTATTTTTCTTACTACAAAATTCAAATGTAAAGTGGACTTTCAAAAGTTCTTACAGAAAATAAAAGGCTCAATCATCTTAAACAAACCTCATTCTTATACAAGAGTACTGATTAGATATAGCAACATTCCCACTTCCTTCTGTGCAGGAAGCAGGATGAATTTTAGAGCCAGATTAATTCTCTACTAGTTCATCCTGCTAGTTGCATAGGAGGAAGTGGAAATGTGGCTGGATCTAATCAGTACTCCTAATTAAAGGAGAGGGAGCTTTTTTACTTAGTTAAATGATTTTATAAACTGATTCTCTCTTGGGTAAACAGTGAAGGAAAAAAAATTAGGTGGAAAGCTAATTGAGAAACTAAGGGCCTGATCTAAAGCCCTCTGAAGTCAAATTTATTTCAATGGGCTTTGGAGCAGCCCCCCAAAACTGAAAATCAGCCTTTTTGTTTTCTGCAACTAGGTGCAAAATAGCAAATTGAAGTTTTTAGCAGTTTTACTCAATAGATTTGAAAGAGCCAGATCCAAAAACGAATGCTGGAGAGCAGGTGAGAGAATATTTATGAGGACAACTTTTTGTCAGGTCTGCTAGCACATGACTGCAGTTGAAGATTGCCTGGAGATGTAGTGGTGGTGTTTATGGGGGCTAGTTAATATCTGTGCTTTATAAACTGTACTAGTTTCCACTTTGTTTTTCTGGGTGCATTTTGAGTTGTTGGTTTTGACCTATAAACCTCTATTTGTTTTGGCCATGACCACGCTTGAGACCACCTTTCTTCTCATAGAATATTACAGAATTGAGGTCAGATAGCTGTTCAAACTACCTCCTGGTTTTGAACAGGGATGAGCTATCCTATCACTCTGGAATTTGATTCAGTCCCATTAGTCTGATACAGTGACATTCAGAGAATGCTGCAAGGCTTTAGTTACATGTGGGCTGCTTTTCAGGGGTGTTGATTCCCCGCAAATCCCAGTGACTGGGGAGCTGCAGATGTTCAGCATTTTTTAAATTAGGCCAATAGTCTTTTGGCTGAGGGAGTATGGCTGGTTGTTCATTTGGCTAGATTGCCAGTTAGTATGAACTGCAATGACTGACACTCTCTGAGAATCTGGCCTATTGTTTTTTGGTGGAAGAGTTTTGTCTTTTAGTTGGCCCTGTAAATAAATAAATAAATAATGTTGTGCTGGGTGAGGCTACTGGTCAGATCATTATGTATTAAAAGAGGGGGAGAAATTAGTATTTTACTATTTATTAGTATCCTCCCAAAAGGTTTGCTGTTGTTATGTATGCACAGTCACTATGATACTATCTCTAATCACTCGCTCTAAGGCTCATCATAGGCAGCAACATGATGGAAAGAGCATTCTGGCAAAGTCATTAGGAGTGTGTTGTTTCAATCAAATCTGTCCTGTCTCAAATTGCAGAGTGTTTGTGTTGCAGTGAAGAGGGGGAAAAAAATCTTGTCTTATCTCGACTTGTTACATTTTCTACAAAATATAGTGTTTTTTGTTTTTTGCAACAAGTCAGCCATAAAGGCCAAAGGAGTATAACAATAACACTTGCTGCAGAAAAGAATTTCATCGCCGTTAGTGGATATGTACAGTAGCTTTATTATCTTCTTTCTTTGAATCTATCATGCTGTAACTGTCAGTGAAAAAGCAGAACTGCAGCCTAAATATTCATTTTCTGAATATATTATAATATTCAGGAAGCCACATTTCACTCCTTGGAACCACAGAAAAATACTCAGGGACTGTCTGTCTCTAGAAACCACAGCAGTCTGATTTAAAAACTATTCACTATAATCACTAGGGTTGAATAGTAGTGACAAAACATCGATAAAACAGTTTGTTCCCTGCCTGTCTCTTAAACACTCTGGGCAACATTTTCAAAACTGGGTACCTAAATAAAAGTAGCCTGATTTCTAAGAGGTGCTGAGCATCTACATCCCCCTGTATCTCTAATGGGAGCTACAGATACTCAGCACCATTGGAAAATCAGGCCACCATTGTTTAGGTGTCTACATACAGATTTAAGTTCCTAACTTTAAGCCCCCAATTTTGGAAACTTTTATCTGTATGTGTCAAGGTTCCTTCCCCACTCTGAACTCTAGAGTACAGATGTGGGGACCTCCATGAAAAGCCCCCTAAGCTTATTCTTACCAGCTTAGGTTAAAAACTTCCCCAAGGCACAAACTTTGCTTTGTCCTTGAACCCTATGCTGCCACCACCAAGCGTGTCGAACAAAGAATGGAGAAACAGCCCACTTGGAGAGGTCTTCCCCAAAAATATCCCCCCAAGCCCTACACCCCCTTTCCTGGAGAAGGCTTGATAAAAATCCTCACCAATTTGTACAGGTGAACACAGACCCAAACCCTTGGATCTTAAGAACAATGAAAAAGCAATCAGGTTCTTAAAAGAAGAATTTTAATTAAAGAAAAGGTAAATGAATCTCCTCTGTAAAATCAGGATGGTAAATACCTTACAGGGTAATCAGATTCAAAACATAGAGAATCCCTCTAGGCAAAACCTTAAGTTACAAAAAGACACAGAAACAGGAATATACATTCCATTCAGCACAGCTTATTTTACTAGCCATTAAACAAAAGGAAATCTAATGCATTTCTAGCTAGATTACTTACTAACTTAACAGGGTTTCTGAGACTGCATTCCTGATCTGTTCCCGGCAAAAGCATCACACAGACAGAGACCCTTTATCCCCGCCCCAGCTTTGAAAGTATCTTGTCTCCTCATTGGTCATTTTGGTCAGGTGCCAGCGAGGTTATCTTAGCTTCTTAACCCTTTACAGGTAACAGGATGTTGCCTCTGGCCAGGAGGGATTTTATAGCACTGTGTACAGAAAGGTGAGTACCCTTCCCTTTATTTTTATGACAGTATGTATTGCTAGATGTGCTTTTCAAGGTATATTTAACCTGTTTCCTAGAGGATCAGACAAATACTCAACTCACTTTTGACCCAAATTTTAAGTTTTGTGAGAACAAACCTTTACAATACCTATAACCAACAAGACAGTTTCTTTTTTTTTTTAAATTCCTATACAAATGTGATTTTAAAAACTTTCCCATCAGTATTTACAATCTAATGATATCAGTGTTATAAAAAGCTGAAAGAAAAATTCACGAGTCTATTTTCTTTCTCCAGACTGAGACATGAAGTAAAAGAAGCATTAATAAATCACATTTTAAAAGTCTTCAGTTTTTAATAAGTTCAGAAGCCTTCTACAATATACGAAAGGATTTTTTAAATCAGAACAGTGCCTTTTAATTTGTTCTCAGAATGTATTAATATGGCTTGAACTGGAATCCATGGGCCAAATTCAGCTGTGGTGTAAATCCTCTGACATCAGTTTCTGAAATTAGAAGACAATTTATATGGATTTTAATGTTTGCTTTCCATCAGAGCTGAATTTGTCCCTATGTGTCTGCATAATTTCTATTGTCTACAAAAGCCAGGGAACAGTCTATCAATGTAACACTGATTAAATTACTCCAGTATATAACTGTCTGTTCAGTTAGTAATCAGTTAGATTTGAGTGAGAGCTGCTGCAGAAGACATCTGTATTGCACTCTGTATTGATCTCTCAACACTGTTGAGTCTTCTTTCTAGGATAGGCTTAGAGGTGACATGGTGGTGAAAGGACCACACTGGTGAAAGGTTGTAACCTTCACTTTGAGATGATGGAGAAATGAGTTTTAGCAATGTTGGTTAACAGCCAACATTTTGTCCAAAGAAGAAAGTGCCAAAGGCCTGCTGTTACAAGCACAAGGAGAAAAAGTCAGACCATGTGGACTTGGAGGTATGAACCCAGCTGATGCTATCTTTCATGGAAGACTTCACTGTGCAGACCACTGTTTCTGGACCAGGACCACAAGCATAGAGCAGTGGGCAGGGGTGATAGTAACTTAAGGGACTTACCACTATGCAAGGCTGCCAGCATCCTGGGCAAGGTGTGGGGGGGTGACTCTGGGTCCTGGAAGGGGCGGGGCAGTTAGGATATAGATATTCAGGCCTGTCTGTAAAGGCCTATACTCTAAGAATTTAGGTGTATTCTTATCACTTGGCTAATTATAGAGGCATAAAAGAAAGAATCAAAATCACTGTCTGCTGGTGTAAGGGCCTTCTCTTACTGTGACAGTCTGAGGCCCTGTGCTTAGGCTAAGGCCTTTGGCTAAGCAGCAGAGGCAGCCATAAGCTGGGAAGCGACCGGTCACATCCTCACATTCCAAACTAGTCACATTGAAGTAAGGTGCTATTGGGCTGTTAGGCACTATCAGGACAGGATTGTATTCCTATCACCTCCAGAGAAAGGGAAGTGCCTAGAAAATGTAAAAGGAAACTTAGTTTGATAGCATCCTGCCTGGCAAGAACTCACTTATCAATAGCTGGGATGTGAAATCCTCACTTCTGTATTGTCTTGTCATTATAGTTCCCACTTTGCTATTGTTTGTCTGTATAATCTCTGTCTGGTTCTGTGATTGTTCTTGTCTGCTGTATAATTAATTTTGCTGGGTGTAAACTAATTAAGGTGGTGGGATATAATTGGTTACATAATCATGTTACAATATGTTAGGATTGGTTAGTTAAATTTCAGGAAAATGATTGGTTAAGGTATAGCTAAGCAGAACTCAAGTTTTACTATATAATCTGTAGTCAATGAGGAAGTGGGTGTGTGTGGGAGGGGGTGGGTGTGTGGGAGATGGGAACAGGGGTAAGAAAATTGGAATCATGTTTTGCTAAAGGAGGAAATGGGAACAGGGAATGGGAGTAAGGAAGTTGGAATCATGTTTGGCTAAGGGTAGGAATGGGAACAGGGACACAGGTGTAAGGCTCTGTGGTGTCAGAGCTGGGAAGGAGGATACTAAGGAAGGAAACTGGAATCATGCTTGCTGGAAGTTCACCCCAATAAACATCGAATTGTTTGCACCTTTGGACTTCGGGTATTGTTGCTCTCTGTTCATGCGAGAAGGACCAGGGAAGTAAGTGGGTGAAGGAATAAGCCCCCTAACAGGGGCCTCGGGCAGAAGGGGTGGGGCTGGGGCCAGACTCCCACAGCCAGCCCTTCAGCACTGCTCAGCCTGTGCTGCCCGGGGCTCCAGAGGCTATTTAAAGGGCCTGGGGCTCTGGCCGCTGGCATGGTAGCAGTAGCAGCAGCCAGGAGCCCTGGGCCTATAAATCGCTGCTGGAGCCCCAGGCCCTTTTAAATTGCTTGGCCCTGGGACAGCTGCCCCTTTTGCCCCGCCCCCATCAGCGGTCCTGCCAGTACGGTTGGCTGTGTACCGGCTTTCTTATCGGTACGCCATACTGTACCGTCTTTCTTTCACCTCCAGCTGTGGGACTACACTACACCACGATGGAAAAATGGGATGACCAGAAGAGGGCCCCGAACTTTGGTATGGGGAAAGCCACACTCCTGGAGCTGTGGGAAGAGCTCACCCGGATCCTTGAGCACCAGAACACCCAGTTGAGAGAGATAATAATTGTCCACAAATCTGTTGCTATTGTTCTGCGGAAGCTGGTAACCCCAGATTACTAATAGATCTGTAACAGTCACTTTGGAGTTGGCAAATCCTTGACTGACACAGTGGTTATGGAGGGTGGCAAGGCAATTATTGCTCTACTACAACCTAGACCATTTAAATTGGGAAATACCCCTAAATAATTCTGCATAAGCTTTCGTGAGCTACAGCTCACTTCATCGGATGCATTCAGTGGAAAATAGAGTGAGGAGGTTTATATACACACAGAATATGGAAAATACAGTGAGGAGTATTTTCCTCACTGTATTTTCCACTGAATGCATCCGATGAAGTGAGTTGTAGCTCATGAAAGCTTATGCTCAAATAAATTGGTTAGTCTCTAAGGTGCCACAAGTACTCCTTTTCTTTTTGCGAATACAGACTAACATGGCTGCTACTCTGAAACCCTAAATAATTGTGGGGTCCCATAAGAGCAGAAGCATGGAACTTGATTGTTGTTCTGCAGTGTGGTTACTCTCTGTCGAGTTAGGCTAATGTGAGATGACAGAGGCCTTGTCTTCACTGCATAGTTAACTCAAGTTATAATTTGAGTGTTGCCCCTAACTTGAGTCCTCTCCACACCCAAAAACCATGAATTTAAGTGTGGGCATACTTCTAACTTCGCCTCCA
Organism: Eretmochelys imbricata; assembly: GCF_965152235.1. Classification (NCBI taxonomy): domain Eukaryota; kingdom Metazoa; phylum Chordata; order Testudines; family Cheloniidae; genus Eretmochelys; species Eretmochelys imbricata. The sequence continues at coordinate 152,416,117 of NC_135572.1, forward strand.
CCCTAAATGATCTTCAGGGGGCCCCAAATTATTGTCAGAAAGGCCCAAATTATAAATCACAGCAAAATAGTGATTCAGGAACCAAATTTTACTTTTTTAAAAACTTAAAATCCAAGATTTTCCAGGAGTCCAGTTAGCCCCGGAAGTCCTGAAAGATTCGTTGTTTTTACATATCGACATCCGCTGGCCACAAAATACCTACTTCCCATCCCCCTCCCCCAATAATGGAACCCTAGAACTGGCCCTGCATATAACACACTACACAAGGATTAAAGGAGCAGCTCAGTTTACTGCAGTGTTAAGAACCATGGGATATTGTGATGGTGCCCCCCATAAGGCTTTAGGGAAATATGCTTATGATATATATATATATATGACATAACTGGAATATGTTTTATGCTACATTTGCCATGTAACATATCTATGTAAAGATTATGATCTACTGAATATATTAATCCTATTTGTATGCATGTATCATTTTTGTATTTGAAGTTATGAATATTGGCTATGTACTGGATTGATTTTCAAGTAACCTTTGTAAAGCATTTGGTCAGTTTCTGAGAGAGGAATGTGCAAATTAGGTGCTCAGTCAAGAAGCACTTAGCGAACAATGGATCTTGGAATGCTCCAATCCACATAACAAGTCTACCTGAGGACATTCAAGGAAGCATAAAGAAAAGGAGTACTTGTGGCACCTTAGAGACTAACCAATTTATTTGAGCATGAGCTTTCGTGAGCTACAGCTCACTTCATCGGATGCATACTGTGGAAACTGCAGAAGACATTATATACACAGAGACCATGAAACAATACCTCCTCCCACCCCACCCTCCTGCTGGTAATAGCTTATCTAAAGTGATCATCAAGTTGGGCCATTTCCAGCACAAATCCAGGTTTTCTCACCCTCCGCCCCTCCCCACACAAACTCACTCTCCTGCTGGTAACAGCCCATCCAAAGTGACCACTCTCTTTAAAATGTGTATGATAATCAAGGTGGGCCATTTCCAGCACAAAGCCAGGTTTTCTCACCCCCCCACCCCTCTCCAAAAACCACACACACAAACTCACTCTCCTGCTGGTAATAGCTTATCCAAAGTGACCACTGTCCTCACAATGTGTATGAAAATCAAGGTGGGCCATTTCCAGCACAAATACAGGTTTTCTCACCCCCCCACCCCCTTGTTTTTTTCAAAAAAACACACACACAAAAACTCACTCTCCTGCTGGTAATAGTTTATCCAAAGCGACCACTCTCCCTACAATGTGCATGATAATCAAGGTGGGCCATTTCCAGCATAAATCCAAGTTTAACCAGAACGTTGGGGAGGGGGGGTGTGTAGAAAAAAACAAGGGGAAATAGGCTACCTTGCATAATGACTTAGCCTCTCCCAGTCTCTATTTAAGCCTAAATTAATAGTATCCAATTTGCAAATGAATTCCAATTCAGCAGTTTCTCGCTGGAGTCTGGATTTGAAGTTTTTTTGTTGTAAGATAGTGACCTTCATGTCGGTGATTGCGTGACCAGAGAGATTGAAGTGTTCTCCGACTGGTTTATGAATGTTATAATTCTTGACATCTGATTTGTGTCCATTTATTCTTTTACGTAGAGACTGTCCAGTTTGACCAATGTACATGGCAGAGGGCATATATCACATGATGGCATATATCACATGATGGCATATATCACATTGGTGGATGTGCAGGTGAACGAGCCTCTGATAGTGTGGCTGATGTTATTAGGCCTTTGATGGTGTCCCCTGAATAGATATGTGGGCACAGTTGGCAACGGCCTTTGTTGCAAGGATAGGTTCCTGGGTTAGTGGTTCTGTTGTGTGGTATGTGGTTGTTGGTGAGTATTTGCTTCAGGTTGGGGGGCTGTCTGTAGGCAAGGACTGGCCTGTCTCCCAAGATTTGTGAGAGTGTTGGGTCATCCTTCAGGATAGGTTGTAGATCCTTAATAATGCGTTGGAGGGGTTTTAGTTGGGGGCTGAAGGTGACGGCTAGTGGCTTTCTGTTATTTTCTTTGTTAGGCCTGTCCTGTAGTAGGTGACTTCTGGGAACTCTTCTGGCTCTATCAATCCTGCTTTTTCAGGAAGTTTCTTGAGCAAATGCTGTAGTTGCTTTTGGTAACTCTCAGTGGGATCATAGGGTAATGGCTTGTAGAAAGTGGTGTTGGAGAGCTGCTGAACAGCCTCTTGTTCATATTCCGACCTATTCATGATGACAACAGCACCTCCTTTGTCAGCCTTTTTGATTATGTCAGAGTTGTTTCTGAGGCTGTGGATGGCATTGTGTTCTGCACGGCTGAGGTTATGGGGCAAGTGATGCTGCTTTTCCACAATTTCAGCCCGTGCACGTCGGCAGAAGCAGTCTATGTAGAAGTCCAGTCTGCTGTTTCGACCTTCAGGAGGAGTCCACCTAGAATCCTTCTTTTTGTAATGTTGGTAGGGAGGCCTCTGTGCTTTAGTATGTTGTTCAGAGGTATTGTGGAAATATTGTGGAGACAGGCCAGTCCTTGCCTACAGACAGCCCCCCAACCTGAAGCAAATACTCACCAACAACCACATACCACACAACAGAACCACTAACCCAGGAACCTATCCTTGCAACAAAGGCCGTTGCCAACTGTGCCCACATATCTATTCAGGGGACACCATCAAAGGGCCTAATAACATCAGCCACACTATCAGAGGCTCGTTCACCTGCACATCCACCAATGTGATTTATGCCATCATGTGCCAGCAATGCCCCTCTGCCATGTACATTGGTCAAACTGGACAGTCTCTACGTAAAAGAATAAATGGACACAAATCAGATGTCAAGAATTATAACATTCATAAACCAGTCGGAGAACACTTCAATCTCTCTGGTCACGCAATCACAGACATGAAGGTCACTATCTTACAACAAAAAAACTTCAAATCCAGACTCCAGTGAGAAACTGCTGAATTGGAATTCATTTGCAAATTGGATACTATTAATTTAGGCTTAAATAGAGACTGGGAGTGGCTAAGTCATTATGCAAGGTAGCCTATTTCCCCTTGTTTTTTTCTACACCTCCCCCCCCCCCCCCCGACGTTCTGGTTAAACTTGGATTTATGCTGGAAATGGCCCACCTTGATTATCATGCACATTGTAAGGAGAGTGGTCAGTTTGGATCAGCTATTGCCAGCAGGAGAGTGAGTTTGTGTGTGTATGGGGGTGGGGGGGTGAGAAAACCTGGATTTGTGCTGGAAATGACCCACCTTGATTATCATGCACATTGTAGGGAGAGTGGTCGCTTTGGATAAGCTATTACCAGCAGGAGAGTGAGTTTTTGTGTGTGTGTTTTTTTGAAAAAAACAAGGGGGTGGGGGGGTGAGAAAACCTGTATTTGTGCTGGAAATGGCCCACCTTGATTTTCATACACATTGTGAGGACAGTGGTCACTTTGGATAAGCTATTACCAGCAGGAGAGTGAGTTTGTGTGTGTGGTTTTTGGAGGGGGGTGGGGGGGTGAGAAAACCTGGATTTGTGCTGGAAATGGCCCACCTTGATTATCATACACATTTTAAAGAGAGTGGTCACTTTGGATGGGCTATTACCAGCAGGAGAGTGAGTTTGTGTGGGGAGGGGCGGAGGGTGAGAAAACCTGGATTTGTGCTGGAAATGGCCCAACTTGATGATCACTTTAGATAAGCTATTACCAGCAGGAGGGTGGGGTGGGAGGAGGTATTGTTTCATGGTCTCTGTGTATATAATGTCTTCTGCAGTTTCCACAGTATGCATCCGATGAAGTGAGCTGTAGCTCACGAAAGCTCATGCTCAAATAAATTGGTTAGTCTCTAAGGTGCCACAAGTACTCCTTTTCTTTTTGTGAATACAGACTAACACGGCTGTTACTCTGAAACCTGTCAAGGAAGCATGTGAACCATGGCTGCTACCTGTAAGTTCTGAGTCCTGCATGGACATGTGACTTGCCCATGTGACTCCAAAACTGCATCTTGGAGTTGGACTTTGCATAGGAGAGAGAAGGGGATCTCCACACACAAGAGAAAGTCTATTTAAGCCTGTGGGAGACCCCTCCATTTTGTCTTCAGCTGGCTAAGGAGATAGCCTCTCCACCCCCAAGGGTACTTGAAAGAAACTGGAACAAAGGACAGTAACTACAGGGGGTGTGAAAAGAAAAGGAGTACTTGTGGCACCTTAGAGACTAACCAATTTATTTGAGCATGAGCTTTCGTGAGCTACAGCTCACTTCATCAGATACATACCGTGGAAACTGCAGCAGACTTTATATATACACAGAGAATATGAGCGATTGCTGGTCCCAGACTAGAAGGAGTCTAGTCTGTAAAAGGAAGCTTACTGGAATTCCTCTAAGGGTGAGGTTTTTATCTGTATTCAGAGTTCTTACTGTATTAGACATAGACTTGCGTGTTCTATTTTATTTTGCCTGGTAATTCACTTTGTTCTGTCTATTATTACTTGGAACCACTTAAATCCTATTTTCTGTATTTAATAAAATCACTTTTTACTCATTAATTAACCCAGAGTATGTATTAATACCTGGGGGGGGGGGCAAACAGCTGTGCATATCTTTCTGTCAATGTTATAGAGGGCGACCAATTTATGAGTTTACCCTGTATAAGCTTTATACAGGGTAAAATGGATTTATTTGGGGTTTGGACCCCATTGGGAGTAGGGCATCTGAGTGTTAAAAACGGGAACACTTATTAAATTGCTTTCAGTTAAGTCTGCAGCTTTGGGGCACGTGGTTCAGACCCAGCATCTGTGTGGGAGCAGACTGGTGTGTCTGGCTCAGCAATACAGGGTGCTGGAGTTCCAAGCTGGCAGGGAAAGCAGGGGTAGAAGTAGTCTTGGCACATCAGGTGGCAGCCCCAAGGGGGTTTCTGTGATCCTACCCATCACAGATATGACCTTAGAAATCTTAGTGCCCCACACCAGTGTAACTAACTTGAGTTGATTCTTCAGTGAAGACATACTCAAAGGATTTGTCTATTTCACTAGCATAATTATACCAGTATAGTTTTACCTGTGGAGTTATACCAGAATAACTATATGAGTGGAAACTCTGATTCTGGAATAAAAGTCTCCACGCAGGGAGTTACACCAATATAACTATACCAGTATAATTATACGACTAAACTTCCCCACGTAGACAAGTCCTAACTCACAACTGCCCAAGGAGACGCTAGACTACTGTGAAGTTAAAACTTGTCTCTGTGTCTATCACATTCATTAAGCACATGTATCATTCCACCAGGGTGATGTCTATCTACTGGGATGACCAGAGGCACAGTCATGTGTTAGGCTTACCAAACTCCTTTGTACTGCTCAGCCTACTAACTGATGCCGTTCTTGAATGGCTGCAAAACAATGGCTAGTTCACACTGGGAAATTGGTCCTGGGTGGCCTCTGCTGTGTGGGCACAGTATGTTACTCAAGCTACCCACTAGTGAACACATCAGTACTACACCTAGATTATGTTGCACCAGTGGATTCCATCCACACTCCACTCCCCACAGGTGTCTCTTTTAAACATGCAAGGGCACTTTGGTTGGAGCTCATATACCAGGAGTTGAATCAAGCCTTATATGCTCCCTTTGGACCCAATCCTATATTCCCTACCCACAAAAACCCTACATAAGGTGAAGAGTCCACCAACATGGCCCCTCATGCAGTGGAACCATGGAAGGTCACCTTCATTGCTGACTTCCTGCGGTCCCTGTGTTGATGGGTAAATTCTAGTCTTTATGAACTGGAAGACAATGGAGAACGTTGTCCAAGAGCAAAAGTTAGGAATTTCACACTGAGTCTAGAACGATCAATTTAAAACTAATACAATGTTTATGCTTTCTTATGCTGACAATTTTCAGTAGAATTTTTGATAATAGAAACTTTTGAGAAATGAGTATTTTAGGCCAGATGTTATGTAGAACAGCACTTGTCAGTATAAAATGTTGCTTTGATGTAATTCGGATGGGTATATGATAAGAAAATGCCAAATAAGTCAATTTCCAGTAATTTAAACTTATATTGGGCTTTTTACTTGGGGTATTTTGCCTTTTTGTATAGCAACAACGTGCGGCATGATCAGTTTCACTATCTGTATCAAATATGTGTTATAAGCAGAATAAAAAGACTAAAAAATGTTGTCTAACAAGGATGTTTATTCATTGTAAACCACAGGAAAGAACTCTTAAGTTGCTTGTGATGTCTCAAGGATAATGAGATGACTAGCACAGCCTTGTTATACATAGTTGTATATTTATTTTTTGTAACATATGTATTTTAAAAAGGTTTATATAATATTAGAAAATAAAATAATTACTTCTCCTTTTCTATTATCCTTCTGCTCTGCCCACAACTTTGGGAAGCATATCTTAAACTCACAGTGCTACATTCTCTTCTTCATTACAGCAGTTGTGAATCCAAAGCAATTTCCTGGAAGTCACTGATCTTCACAAATATTACTGAAACCAGAGTTTTGTCCATGTCTGGCAGATTACATTTTAAGAGCAGGATTACTTTGTTGGCTATGTATCTTTCATTTAAGTGAGAGATGAAGCTACACAGCAGCAGGTCACTTAGGGTATGCCTACACAGCAAAGAAAAAACCCACAGTTGGCCTGTGCCGGCTGACTTCAGCTCACCTGGCTCAGGCTGCGGGCCGTTTCATTGCTGTGTAAACTTCCAGGCTTGGGCTAGAGCCCAAGCTCTGGGACCCTCCCACCTCACAGGATCCTAGCGACCGAACTCCAGCCTGAGCCCAGAAATCTGTACTGCAATGGAACAGCCCCACAGCCTGAGCCCCGTGAGCCTCGGTCAGCTGGCATGGGCCAGCCACAGGGTTTTCTTTTCTGTGTAAGCATACCCTTAGGTGCCTCAGTCTGTATGTAGGTGCCCATTCTTAGGTTATGAGGTTTGAAAATTTTGATCTAAGCATGTTACAGTGTCAGACCCTACAGTGTTGGATTTGCGGTATGAAGAGGAACTGTAGTGCTAAACTAGTCAGCCTGTCTTAAAAATGTTTCTTTAATCACTCCCCATCAACGTCCCAGAAGCCATTAAGAAAGTCAAACACTGCACCAGATTAGAAAGATAGGGAGAGCACTTTTGTGGGACATGTAGAGGGATCCAATCCATTTGAGGTATATGCTAAACAAACAACAGTATATGTCCTGAAGTACAAGTTATTTGAAAGTATCACTGATCAACAGCACTGAGATGTGATTTATATTGATACAAGTGAATATCTTCTTAGATATAAAGCACAATGCTCTACACATAACTGGATGACAATTCATTATGTTATTTGTCTGAAGAGATAGAAGAAAAAGCCTGACAGAGTAAGTGTTTGGAAAGGGAACACAGGAACTCAAATTAATTTTTCAAAGTGCAGAAACCATGTAGACCTGACTGTTCAGCCATTCAGAACACTAGACATTCCATTGACCCTGTGCTGGAATAATAATGGATGATTTTAAAAAATGAATATGTTTGAGTTTATCTAAAGTACTATACAGACAGTAATGTTTAAACACACTTCAACCCGTGTAAATAATCCAGCAATTTATAATTCATGAATATGATATAAATCCACCTAATGTAGTAAGCAGCTGTCTAGTTAGACTTGACTTCTGATGTGGAGTCTTTGATAGACATTGCTCCAGTGCAATAGCAGCTGTGAATAGTGGCATCCATCAGGGTTTGGGGGTCACTGCAAAGGCAATAAACTCAGCCCCTAGGAATGCTTTTCATCATTGCCATCAGTCTACAGCAGGGGAGGGCAAACTACGGCCCACAGGCCAGATTTGGCCCATCAGGGCTTTCAATCCAGCCTGCGGGATTGCCAGCCCTGTGGCGCAGCAGGGCTAAGGCAGGCTCCCTGACTGCCCTGGCCTGCACCGCTCCTGGAAGCAGCCAGCACCATGTCCCTGCAGTCTCTGTGGGAGAAGGGGGAAGAGGGCTCCGTGCGCTGCCCTTGCCTGCATGTCCCTGCAGCTCCCATTGGCTGGGAACGGGGAACGGCAGCCAATGGGCACTTCGGGGGTGGTATCCACAGGCCAGGGCAGTGTGTGGCGGAGCCGCCTTGTCCGCCCCACCCCCAGGACCCACTGCCGGACATGCTGACCACTTCTGGGAGCGGCGCGGGGCCAGAGCAGGCAGAGAGCCTGCCTTAGCACCGCTGCCACCCTGGAGCCGCTCGAGGTAAGCGATGCCGGGCCGGAGCCCACACCCTGAACCCCTCCTGCACCCTGCACCCCAACCCCCTGCCCTGAGCCCCCTGTCATACCCCTCCTGCCCTGCAATCCCTCCCTTCAGCCCCCTCCCACACTCCACACCCCCTCCTGCATCCCAACCCCCTGCCCTCACCCCACACCCCTCCTGCCCTCCAACCTCTTGCCCTGAGTCCCTTCCTGCACACCGCAACCCCCTCCCACACTCTGCACTCCCTCCCGCACCCCAACCCCCTGCCCCAGCCCTACATTCATGGCCCTACATACAATTTCCCCACTCAGATGTGGCCCTCGAGCCAAAAATTTTGCCCACCCCTGGTCTATAGCAACCCTTCTGGCTGATTAAGGAGCAGCTTTTATGGGCTCCAAAGAGTGGCTAATCTGTCCTAGCCCTCCTTGGCTCTGAGGAAGGCTGCAGTAGCACAAGATCTTGAAGCAGAAGAACTGGAGGGGAGAAATGAGAGAATCCTCTGGAAAATACTGTAGAATTCTATGTAGTGATTACTGCTTCTCCTTTGTCCTAGGTAAAACTCCTCAAGTAATTTCAAAATTAAGTGACTTAATTGAAAAACAGCCATTGTGCTTTGCCAACGTAAATTTCAGATACAGCGCTTTCAATGCAAAGAGCTAAAATGTATGATACTGGTTGGTAGTCATAGAGATGAAAGAAATTAATGGAGCAGGAAATGTTGAATATTGTGAACACTGGACATGTGCCAGATGTCTGATACAACATTTTAGGAACTTCTGTCCTATACAATAGTTTTGTTTTGTTTACTGACAAAGAGATGATCAATTTGTTACATTTATATGGAATGGTGACAGCCAGGGGAATGTTTTCAGTGCAATGCACAGGGAATTTAGCAGCTCAAATTTCTTTTACATTATTGTAGGATGCACAGCAAAAATGACATGTGATGCTAAAAAATAACCTCCTCCTTACCATTGTATACATGTACAGCAATTCACCACAGAAGCTTTATAGTTTATTTTTAATAAAAGTTTTATTCCTGTCTCATTCACTGGTTTGTTGTTAATAAACCCCAAGATTATTACATACAGTAAGTTATAATTCACCTCTCTTTTGGGGGTTTAGCCCAGCTGTTTCGAGCAAGTTCTACTGCTGTGCTAAAGGCATCTAGATAAAAGATCACATTACTCTTTCCTACTTCCATAAGAAAAAGAAAATTCATATGGGCAAATGTTTTCATATTTTCTTTATATGCATATTTGAATTCCTAAGGTATACAGTGTATTTTGCAGTAATGATTTCATTTCTAGAAAGATACATATTATCACAGTTGCAAGGCTGGCTGCACCACTGACCCCTCTCGAGTCTCCGAGTGCACCCCAACAGGCGTAGGCCTCCTGCCTCATATCTTTTCCTCTCCTAGGGAGGATTTCCCCCAATTGGTGTACTTTTAGAGTAGGATTTTGACTGCAGTGCCTGAATATTGACCATGCATACCCCAACAGGTCCAACTGGGTTCAGGTACCTGTGGGTCTTCCATTGGGGAGCTTGTGATCAGTGGTAAATACATTTAACCAGACAGCCTTGCTGAGCCGAAGTATTGTTTAATTTTAACAGTAGGAGCAAGGATAACATAAAACAAAAAAATATTTTAAAACAATTAGACATCTACACATCTTTCCCTGACCTAAGATTCATTACCCTCACTGGAAGCTTAGGAAGGCCTACTTTCTTCAGACCCCTAAATGGGCATCTGTGTCAGTCTAGTCCCTGTAAATAGCTCCCTGACAGCTGCCTGACCTCAGGTCAGAGAGGGCCCTTTGCATTTTTAATGTGCTTTTGAACTTTTGGCTCCCAGCCTGGACAAACAAGCTGTGTAACTGGGCTGGAACCAAGGAAGCAGGTTCTTCATTGTTACTAGCTCAGGCATTGTCTCTTAACCCTTGACGTGTTTACCAGGAGGTGATTTATATGGAGCCATTGTCTGGCCTTCCTGCTTATTTCCCCAACTGCCTGCTAATAAAATAAACCAAACATATGTATACAGTACACATTCCAATTATCAGGTCACATACAATTAGGGTGACCAAATGTCCCGATTTTATAGGGACAGTCCCAATATTTGGGGCTTTTTCTTATATAGAGGGCTATTACCTCCCACCCTCCCATCCTGATTTTTCACACTTGCTATCTGGTCACCCTACATACAATCTTCATAATTATTGAAAGTCAGCTCCCTCTCCTTCACACCTATAACTTGGACTTGGAAGCTAGATGCAAGCTAATGAGTCACGACTCATGTGCCACTTAAGCTTCCTTGCCAGACTCAATGGAAACTACTAAATTCCTGGAATCCAGACTTTGTCTGTGGGAATGCTTTACTAACAGCTATGTAAAGGTGAATTTAGCCCTTTCCTATTCACCTGTCTCCTGGAGAAGAACTGCCAATCTGAGTTGCTACATAGTCTGATGAGCATTCTGGTCCCTCCGCCTGTGTAGCAGGCACAGTTTCTCCACCGGCCTTCCAGATGTGTAAATAGGACTGAGCCTAAATTCTTTGACCTCAAGCCAGCTGGCTCTGCAGCTCCCCATGTGCTCTGTACCTCCTTCTCATGTGCCTCTCACCCCTGACCCTCCAACACTGTATCCCCAGGCCCTAGTTGCCATTCTTACTTTAAGTGTCTTTTTGGAGTGTCCTCAATGGCTTCGGTTTCCGCTCCTGTCTTCAAGGGGTGCCCTCTCATCTCCAGTCTTCAGGGGCTGCTAAGAGGCATAAAGGGGAGAGGTCAGAGGCACATGGGGGTGTCTCCCACAGCAGCACTTCAGGGGGCACTGAGGACTTTGGAGCTCTGACCCCTTACACAGGCCTCACTGGCAAAGTCCAGAGCCTTCCTGTCAGAGTGGAGAAGGGAGCCATCAGGTAAGGAGCAGCCAGATTGAAGTGACCCCTTGGTTGTGGGGAATAGTGGGGATGATTTTCTGCCGATGGAAAGAAGGGCTAGACATCTCAATTGGGAGACCAGATATTGGGGAGAACCTTATGCCTGTGTAGTTTTGTTACTTTTATCCCTGGCATAGAAGTTTTTATTTGTTCTGCTCTACTACAAACATGGAGCCAACTTGTCTTCTGCAGGGTAGTTTGGCCAGAGATGCAGTTAGTTTCCAGGGGCTATGCGCTATACATATATCTGTAACTATCAGAAATAGACCCCGGAGTAGTAAAATGTACTCTTCTTTCTTATTTTATAGTTGTTTGTGGATCCTTTGGGTTTCTCTACATGCCACTGCACTACATTGTTTCATTTTGGGAAGAAAAAATAGTGAATTATGGGGCTATAATTCTAAAAAAGTTTCTGATGATGTCAAACCGTAAGAGCGAAGTCCAAGTGGCTTGTATAGTCATCTGAATTGCAAAATGGAATTCTAATCCCATCATTTAAAATGTGACTGTTTTATATGGATCTGATTCTCCTATCTTCTCCTGATCTCACTGAGGCCAAATTTCTTAGTTCCCAAGCTTCCTGATGGATTCAGGTACACACAGTTGCTGAGAATCAGCTTCTTGTTGCATTGGATGGATTTATGCTACATCTATACAATAGAAGATATTTTTACATATATTACTATGTGTTTACCACTTCTATCAGTCTATTACAATGTCTTAGTAGCTATTCACTAATATTTTCAATAAAAATATTATGTAGTTTCACATCAACTTTTACAATCATTCATTCATTCATGATCCTTCTGTAGTTAGAGAAGCACTAGAATCAAAAAAGTACTGGAATGTTTAATAGTATTACTGGGTAGACCTTTTTAGATGCTTTATAATGTGATTTATAGTCCTTTGGGCATGAGACAAGCAGTAAGATATGACAGTATTCTTTCAGTAGTTTTAAGAACCACAAAACTCATCAGGCGTAATGTTATAAAAAGTATAATCAATATAAGCAGCAGTAGCATTTCTTTCTTTCTCTGATGTAAGTGTTACCATATGGAAAAGGGAAACTTTACTTGATAGAGGACAAACTGAAACAAGGTATAGTCAAAATTGCAAACAAAAATCCTTCTTCAATTCTGAAGTGACATTGGCAAGGAAAAATCCCAGGTAACAAATTAAGGCCCCTTGAAACATCAGACTGAATGGTTTATTTTACCTCCTTTTAGTATAATGGAAGTCATAGTGCCAGTGTCCTGTTGTTCATGTGTTCCTGAATTTGCCACTAGGACCAGGAGTCATATGCTTTCCTAAAGATCTTAGCTCAGATCCTCAGATCCTTAGATACAGATGAGGAGTACTTAGAACAGCTGAAGGGGGCCCAAAGATGACTTTAAGCCACCTTTACATTCACTCAATCCTGATGATGGATTCCATAAATTAGAACAGCCTGAAGTTGGCTGTAACCTACACCAGTTGCTGACAGCCCCCAGAAGCATAGGTGCTGGAACTAGGGGTCCTGCCGCACCCCCTGGCTTGAAGTGATTTCCATCATATACAGGGTTTACAGTTTGGTTCGATGGCTCTCAGCACCCCTGCTATAAAAACTGTTCCAGCACCTCTGCCCAGAAGCTATTTCGGCTAGGGTGACCAGACAGCAAGTGTGAAAAATCAGGACGGGGGTGTGGGGTAATAGGAGCCTATATAAGAAAAAGACCCCAAAATTGGGACTGTCCCTATAAAATCAGGACATCTGGTCACCCTAATTTTGGCAGCGGGGGAGGGAGGGATTGTTGGTGTTTAATAATGGGGTTTAGTAACCAACCACTCCCTCCTTGCCCTCTGCCAGGAGCTAGAAGCTTTGTCACCTGAGGATCCCCCTGCAGAAGTAGTGATTCTCAAGAGGCTGGATCTGCTGTGTTTAAAGTTGCTTTGCCAGAGGAGAATGGTGCAGAGCTGTCATAAGCATATCAGAATCTATATTAATAAAACACACTCATTTTCAAGTCAAGAAATCATGATATTCTAGGACACATGGAAATATGCAAAAGCTAAGATTTTAGAAAGTTCTATTAGTCTAGCCCCAGACATTGATATATAAAGCAGATGTTTAGCATTTGATAATATTCAGTTCAATTTTCAAACTCCCTGTCATGCTTTTCTTGAGCCAAACATACCCTTTTCAGAACAGTGTGGTGTATAACTCTCTAATATGATACATCTATTCATAATCTAGGATTGTGCCACACGGGCTAAATTACTGTGACATGGAAAAAAGGTGAATGTGCCAAAAATAGTATAGAATGACATTTCATATTGATTTATGTTATTCTTTTTCTTTGGTATCAATGCCCTTTGCCTGTTTAGTGTATCTATATCTACATCCTCAGCATTTTAGCTAGCTTTCATAAGGGGATTTTATTACAGTGTCAATAAGATTCTAATTATACAAATTGAGATTGAAAATTTCAAAGTCTCCCTCCCTACTCCCCAAGCCCAACCAGTGATTTTGGACCTGCAGTTTGTGTGTATAAACATTTGTGCTTGCAAAAATCTGCTTATATAAATTATTTTAAATTTCCTGTTTGGGTAAGTGGTTACTGTTTGCAGTACTAATCCTGTCATTCACATGCTTAAATTACTGTTTTTTTTTTTAAAGTAGGTGCTTATTTAGAAGCTGTTAATATGTGACCTTTTAAAATTAATTTGGCAGGAAATCATTCTTGACTAGTATTTCGTTTACTTGCTGAAAATGATTGCTTTCTGTGAAATGAGACCCATTTATTAAGAAGCATTACAGCTAGAAGGCCCATAGATGAAGCTGAAGATTTAGAAGCTGTGGAAAGTGGTTAACTAGGAAGAGCATATTACATATGTTTAAATCTAAAATAACCCCATTTGAACCTAAATCACTGTCCACACAATAAATCATCTTCATTTCTCTCCTTAAATTAATGTGACCCTGATGAAGCAAAGAGCACTAAATAGGTTATGTTGGCTATATAGGCCTTAGTAGTTCACTTTATTGCCATGGGCATTTATTTAGTTTACAAAGTAATTTATTGCTTCTTCCAATGGCTCAAGGGATTTTGAACATATATAGAATTTCTTGTTTACTGATTAAGGCTGTCAAAACGTCTTTCAGATATTTTCATTCAGTCTTCCTATATTTGGTAATAACTGTGCTAAAACATGGTAATATCCATGTTTATTAGCTGTGAAATATATTTGAAAATATCTCATCTGCCTTTTAATTCTAAATCTAGTTCCAATAAAGAGATTGAGGAAGATTTATATAATAGCTAATTCTATATTTAATCTTCCGTTACCATAAATGTAAGTGTACTTCTACTATTGTACCGTTAGCAAATTCCTTTTTGTGCTAATTGTCATTCATTTGTTAGTTTACAATAGTAAAGGCGAAAGGTGCTGGATAAGCAGCTCTGGAAACCGAAATCATAATCCACTGAACAACTGAAACTGTAGCACAAGCAGTAGCAATGTAAACTTCCAGCACACTGCACTCTGTCAGGGTGCTTCACCCCTGTTTAAGAGTGTTTATTAAGTCTGGGGGGGAGATAAGTTAAAATTATGTCTACACAACATACCTTACAGTGGCACAGCTGTACTGCTGCAGCTGTGCAGCTATAAGGTCTCCCACGTAGCTGCTCTGTGCCTGCTGATGGGAGAGAGCTCTCCTGTCGGCATAATTAAACCACCCCAAATAAACAGCAGTAGCTATGTTGGAGGGCAAGCATCTCCCGCTGACACAGCACTGTCCACACTGGCGCTTTTGTCAGTGAAATGTATGTCAGTCGGGGTGTGTTTTTTCACACCCTTGGCCGACAAAAGTTTCACCGACAAAAGTACTAGTGTAGACACAGTCTTAGTTCAGTCTCCCTACCATTCAGGCCTCAACCTGTCTGATGGCAAAGTTGCCAGCTGAGGTTATATATTTTTTAAAAAACATATTCACTAGGACAGTGGTTTTCAAACTTTTTTCACCTAAAAAATTTCGAATGGAGGTGTGGGCCCCTTTGGAAATCTTAGACATAGTCTGTGGACCCCAAGGCATCAGCAGATCACAGGTTGAAAACCACTGCACTAGAAGATGGACAAAGACCCTCAATCCATTTCAAATAGACCACTGAACAACACACATCAGTGCATTTGGATCAGAAGTATCTAACAGTGAAAGACTTTCTATCCACAACCAACTCTTTGAGCTGGCCTGTTCTTCTGTTGCAAACCCTTACGAAATTATAGCATCAAAAATGAAGACTGATAGAAGTGCTCAGCAAAACTGACCTAATGTACATTTGCAAGTTTCAAGGACTAAAAATTATAGTTACATACAATTTTAGACTGCAGATCTTTTTGGACCCCCTCTTGCATGAACTCATACAGAAAAATGGTAAAATACAAAACCACCTTATTATGCCAGGATGAACCTTTTTCTACAAGCCATTACCCTCTGTTCCCACTGAGGGTTACCAAAAGAAACTACACCATTTGCTCAAGAAACTCCCTGAAAAAGCACAAGAACAAATCCGCACAGACACACCACTGGAACCCCGACCTGGGGTATTCTATCTGCTACGCAAGATCCATAAACCTGGAAATCCTGGTCGCCCCATCATCTCAGGCATTGGCACCCAGACAGCAGGATTGTCTGGCTATGTAGACTCCCTCCTCAGGCCCTACGCTACCAGCACTCCCAGCTATCTTCGAGACACCCCTGACTTTCTGAGGAAACTACAATCCATCGGTGATCTTCCCGAAAACACCATCCTGGCCACTATGGATGTAGAAGCCCTCTACACCAACATTCCACACAAAGATGGACTACAAGCCATCAGGAATAGTATCCCCGATAATGTCACGGCAAACCTGGTGGCTGAACTTTGTGACTTTGTCCTCACCCATAACTATTTCACATTTGGGGACAATGTATACCTTCAAATCAGCGGCACTGCTATCAGCGGTACCCGCATGGCCCCACAGTATGCCAACATTTTTATGGCTGACTTAGAACAACGCTTCCTCAGCTCTCGTCCCCTAATGCCCCTACTCTACTTGCTCTACATTGATGACATCTTCATCATCTGGACCCATGGAAAAGAAGCCCTTGAGGAATTCTACCATGATTTCAACAATTTCCATCCTACCATCAACCTCAGCCTGGACCAGTCTACACAAGAGATCCACTTCCTGGATACTACGGTGCTAATAAGCAATGGTCACATAAACACTACCCTATACCGGAAACCTACTGACCGCTATTCCTACCTACAAGCCTCCAGCTTTCACCCAGATCACACCACACGATCCATTTTCTACAGACAAGCTCTACCATACAACTGCATTTGCTCCAACCCCTCAGACAGGGACAAATACCTACAAGATCTCTATCAAGCATTCTTACAACTACAACACCCACCTGCTGAAGTGAAGAAACAGATTGACAGAGCCCGAAGAGTACCCAGAAGTCACCTACTACAGGACAAGTCCAAAAAAGAAAATAACAGAATGCCACTAGCCATCCCCTTCAGCCCCCAACTAAAACCTCTCCAACGCATCATCAACGATCTACAACCTATCCTGAAGGACGACCCATCACTCTCACAGATCTTGGGAGACAGGCTAGTCCTTGCTTACAGACAGCCCCCCAACCTGAAGCAAATACTCACCAGCAACCACACACCACACAACAGACCCACTAATCCAGGAACCTATCCTTGCAACAAAGCCCGTTGCCAATTGTGTCCACATATCTATTCAGGGGACACCATCATAGGGCCTAATCACATCAGCCACACTATCAGAGGCTCGTTCACCTACACATCTACCAATGTGATATATGCCATCATGTGCCAGCAATGCCCCTCTGCCATGTACATTGGTCAAACTGGACAGTCTCTACGTAAAAGAATAAAAAGGAAAAACTTTTTCACTAGGAGGGTGGTGAAACACTGGAATGCGTTACCTAGGGAGGTAGTGGAATCTCCTTCCTTAGAAGTTTTTAAGGTCAGGCTTGACAAAGCCCTGGCAGGGATGATTTAGTTGGGGATTGGTCCTGCTTGGAGCAGGGGGTTGGACTAGATGACTTCCTGAGGTCCCTTCCAACCCTGATATTCTATGATTCTATGAAATGGACACAAATCAGATGTCAAGAATTATAACATTCAAAAACGAGTCGGAGAACACTTTAATCTCTTTGTCACTCCATTACAGACCTAAAAGTGGCAATTCTTCAACAAAAAAACTTCAAAAACAGACTCCAAGGAGAGACTGCTGAATTGGAATTAATTTGCAAACTGGATACAATTAATTTAGGCTTGAATTAAGACTGGGAGTGGATGGGTCATTACACAAAGTAAAACTATTTCCCCATGTTTATTCCCCCCACTGTTCCTCAGACATTCTTGTCAATTGCTGGAAATGGCCCACCTTGATTATCACCACAAAAGGTTCCCCCCTCCCCCGCTCTCCTGCTGGTAATAGCTCACCTTACCTGATCACTCTCGTTACAGTGTGTATGGTAACACCCATTGTTTCTTGTTCTCTATGTATATAAATCTCCGCACTATATTTTCCTCTGAATGCATCGGATGAAGTGAGCTGTAGCTCACGAAAGCTTATGCTCAAAAAAATTTGTTAATCTCTAAGGTGCCACCAGTACTCCTTTTCTTTTTCACAAAGCGAACACTCCTTCTCCGAAATGGCGGATGGGGGCTGGCTCTAGTCTGAGGGAAAAACTGCCCTGAGAAGAGACGGGGAGGTCCTAGAGCAGTGGTTCCCAAACTGGGGTTCATGAACCCCAGGGGGTTCGCAAAATGTTACGGGGGGTTCTCGGGAAAAAATTCCCTAATGGTGGACAGAGCTGTCCCTAGGGACCCCG
Source organism: Eretmochelys imbricata (assembly GCF_965152235.1). Classification (NCBI taxonomy): domain Eukaryota; kingdom Metazoa; phylum Chordata; order Testudines; family Cheloniidae; genus Eretmochelys; species Eretmochelys imbricata. The sequence continues at coordinate 152,434,170 of NC_135572.1, forward strand.
GGCAGCACGGGGCCAGCAGCCCGGAGCCCCTGGATTTCCAAGAGCTAAGCAGATCAAAGCAAGCATATCAATCACACTGAGGAGATTTAAACTTCAAGATTTCTTATAAGAAATGGAAAGGGAGGTGGATATTTTCCCCTGTTTTTAAAATTAAATAGACAGCTAGTATTGTTTCTAAAATTATTAGAAAGAACAAGTTTAAGCTTTGTTGGAACGTGCGTTGTGTGCCCGGACTGCTCAAGACCTGAATGCTTGTGTAGGAGGAACTCTTTGAGTTGGCTTCTTAAATACCTTCACGCTGTTTCACATCTGATACTCCTTGATGAAACATAGGAGCCTTGTCTTGTAACAGGCTTTTTCAAAGTGATACAAGCTAGGACAGTGAGATCTTTGGAATAGTGTTGCCCTTTTGATGATGTAATAAAAATACTATAATGATAAACACTAATTAATAATAAATAATGTGTAATAAGCATGATATAAAAATAAATTTTATATTTCCAAGCTCATTGCTTTTCTCATTTATACTCAGGTAAAGGAGAAAATCCCTGGAAATATTCCTTTTTAGGAGGGGGTTCGAGAGACGTGACATTTTACTGAAAAGGGTTCACAGGTTGTTAAAGTTTGGGAACCACTGCCCCAGAGGGGTGAGATGGGGGCTGAGGCCCAGAATAAGAGGGTTTAGTGTGGGCAGGGGGCGGAGCAGCGCTCCAGTTGGCGCGGGGGGCGGGCAGGCTAGTCAGTCAGCCCAGCCCAGCCCAGTCCAACCTCTCAGTGCGCAGGGCGCCCCTTCCCAGTGAAGCTCCCGCCCACAGCGCCCTGGCCGCCTCATCCCCTGCCGGCTGGAGCTGGGGAGCCGCGGCGCTTGCGCAGAGGCAGCGCCAGCGCCAGCGCCAGCGGGGGCCGTCCCGGGAGTCTCGAGAGCCGCGAGCTGGGTTGCGGCTGACGGGGGGAGCGGAGTGGATCGTGCGCCGCTCCCGGACCGGAGAGAGGAGCGCGGCGCGCCGAGGTCTGTGCCCGGGGCTGCCCCTCTGCCGGGGCGGAATGGGATGCGCCGCCGGGGCGGGGCGGGAGGCTGGCGGGTGCACTTGGGGGGTGTGCGGGGGGTGAGCTGGGCTGATGGGGGCTTAGGCACGTGGTGTGTGGGTGGGGGTGGGGTAGGGTACGGGGACTGGTGCGGGGGTGCAGGGTACGGGGTGTGGCAGGCGGCGCCGGGGGGTGCAGGGTAGGGGGAGTGGCAGGCAGTGTCCAGGGGTGGGTGGGGGCAGGGTACGGGGACTGGCAGGCGGTGCCCAGGGGTGGTTTCTTGCTTAGAGCAACTCTTCCAAGTCCTTCCTCTGCCTCCCCGAAAGTTGGGAGTTGGCGCTGCCCGTGTGTCTTCTCTTTTGGGGGGTGAGGTGGTTGGAAAAGTTTGCTGTGGGACTGCGTTTAGTTGAGAGAGCCTTGTGTATGGTGTGTTGGGGGAGGCAGCTTGCGGTGCTGGCTGTCCGGGGGAGTGATAACGGGAGTTTCTTGTCTGATTTCTGTTCTGGCCCATTGTGCTGCTGAAAATCAACAAAGGGGGTGTCTGTTTTGCAGGCAGCAGCAGGGTCTGACAGATGTGGGGGAGGGAGCTGCTCTTGCTCGCATTCTGTGTTCAGCAATTGTCTCTTTTGGGAGGTGAGAAAAAAGATCCTTTCAGCTCCCCCCCCCCCGCCCCACCCTCATAGTCATCTGATGTTGGGTGTTTGTAACTGTGAGCTGTTTTGTGGATGGTGGCCCTGCCATTGATTGACAGAACTATGGATTGGTGGTTGTTGTTGTTTTTTTTTTTAAAAGGGAGATCCCAGTGTTTGGGTCTGTCACTGTAGTTTCGGTACTACATTCAGTTTTAGGTAGCTGGGTATCAGGAAGATAGAGGGAATTTAAGGGAAGAGTGAAACCCAATGACTGTGGCTGGAGATTGATGAGGAAAGTTCAAAGTGTATATGTAATGTGTGTGTAGATATACATATGGTGGGTGGATCCTGCTGTAGAGGTTGCCTGGCACTTTCCATTATAAGACCCAGTTTTCAGTTGCTTATAACCTTGCTGAACTTTAACTGTTTGGGTGGAAATTTTCCATCCTGGGTTCCAGCCTCCGATTGTATTTTTTTAAAAAAATTTTTTGTTTTGTTTTTAATTTAACAAGTCTAGGAAAGAATATCTTCTGCCCATGTTAAAAAAAATTCTATGGTTTTGTTTGGAAAGCTCAGCTACTCTAATGCTTTGGATCAGGGACTTGACATTTGGCTTGTAATTGGCCTTTATGTTAGAAATGGGCCTCTAGCCATCCCTGTTAACCAAACAAATTTGGCCAAGTTATAAGCCTTTGAAAAATTGCAGTTAACATATGCTTGGTAGGTTTCAGAGTAACAGCCGTGTTAGTCTGTATTCGCAAAAAGAAAAGGAGTACTTGTGGCTCCGTAGAGACTAACCAATTTATTTGAGCATGAGCTTTCGTGAGCTACCGATGAAGGGAGCTGTAGCTCATGAAAGCTCATGCTCAAATAAATTGGTTAGTCTCTAAGGTGCCACAAGTACTCCTTTTCTTTTTGCAAATACAGACTAACACGGTTGTTACTCTGAAACCTTTCTTGTAATTGCAGCTCAGGGCTGTTGCTGGCCATGCCAGGTCTAGGTCTTGGCATCTGAACGCTCTATTTGGAGGATTGAGACTGGCTGAGCGAAAGGATTGAGACAAGCAGCTGAGAGAGAGGAACTACATGAGCGCAACATTACGAATTTGTTCTATCCATAAGGATGGAGTTTGCGTTTGAAGCAAGAAAATTAGGCAACAGTTGAAAATGGTGCTTTTGATTAATTGAGATGTACAAAGGTCTCGGGGGGTGGTAATGAATGTTTTGACCCCCTGCAATCTGGCTTCTGCTTCCTTCACTCTGTTGATATGACTTGTCAAGGATTTGACTTTTTCTTTGCTAAATCTCAGATTCTCTACTCTGTTCTTTTTGGCTTCTCTACTGCTTTTCGTGCTCGTAATCACATCCTCCTTAATGAAATACTATCCAACCAAGGCTTCCAGGATGCTGTCTGCTCCTAGCTTAGTGTTTCTGCAGTCTCTTTCTTTGGCCTCCCACAGCCATCTCTGCGCGTTCTTCAGTGTTGCTCCTTAAATTCCAAATAAACTACTTGAAAAAATGGTGTGGAGAACAATAAAGCACTGGCCAAAGAGTGGATTGAATGACCTAATGTCTAACTTTGCTGTCCCTGCCAGCTATTTTTGTTCAAGTTCAAACGTTGGTAACTATTTAACCTTTTCAAAACTAATCTAACAATACCCAGCCATTTCCTTGTTTACCCTTTACTATGTGCTAATGGGTCTTGTTAAACAAAACTCTCTTTTCAGTGTCTGAGGTGTGCTTGGTCCTTCCCCCTTTGTAGTTGATTGTTGATGCTGCTGATAATCAAATTCTCTGTAGTGCTGTAGCAGTCAGCAATATTGAGTTACTAATCAAAATTGTAAATTCCTCCCATAAAATCAAAATGTGTCATATTTTCAAATTGGAATTTAGAAAACTGCATGCTAACTGCCTAAAATCCTACTGAATTTTTAGTTTATTTAAAGCATTTATGTCCTGCCTTAAGCTATTGTAGTGTTGAGTTGTGGTATTTCATGGTAGGGATGACTGTTTCTAGGGTAGAGAATGATTTTTGTTGTGCAGCTTGTAAAGTATTTATAATTCTAGATGGAGCTATAAATACGATTGGATATACACTTGTAATATCAGGCAGAGACTGACTTTGTTCTGTGTTTGTACATCCACTAACCAGTGGGGACCTGGTCTGTGACTCGGGTTTCCAGGTACTATGGTTATACAAATAATAATAATGCTGCCTCTTTCTAAACTATGGAAAAATACTTTTGGCATAAAATGAGACTTCTCTAGTGTACTTGGGTGGGAAAAGAGGTCTTGTTAATCTGTTACTTGCTTTTGAATGATGCAGTTTTGCGGTAGTTTTTTGGCTTGGCTACACTTACATTTGATAGCGCTCTAACTTGCTGGCTCAGGGGGGTTAAAAATCACCCCCCTGAGCGCAGCAAGTCAGAGCGCTTTAAAGCGCTAGTGTAAACGGGCTCCCAGTGCTCAGAGCTAATCCCCTCATGGAGGTGGATTACCAGGAGCACTGGGAGAGCTTTCTCCCAGTGCTCGTGCGTGACCACACTCGCACTTCGAAGTGCTGCCGCGGGAGAGCTCCAGTGTAGCCATGCCCTTAGACAGATTTGTGTGAAGTGTTGTACATTTGTTTGGTGAATTGTTCTAAAAGATCCGAATCAACAAATTAAGCTTTCTGTATTAATTGCTAGTTAAAGTGACAGTATTTTAATAGTGATCAATACATTATTTAGTCAGAAATCCTGTAACATTTTTAGGCTAGTGATCAGTCTATTTCAGTATAGCTTCTCCAGCAGTGGTCAGAATCAAGTGCACCTTTCTCATGTCAGTAAAATCATGCTGCATGCAGTCCGGGAATAAACTGTCATGGGGGAAGTTTCTTAACCCCAGCCATTAGAGTTTGGCTTTGTGCCCTATAGCATGAGAATCTATATCCCTTCCAAACTCTTGGTTTGTTAGGATTTTTTATGCGTTTGGAGGGTGTGGGATGTTATTTCCTATTGTTGTAACTCTGTATACCTGTTTTCTATATAGAAATGCCTAATCCTTTTTTAAACCCTGCTAAGGTCTTGGACTCTGTGTTGTGGCAATGAGTTCCATAGTCTAATTTCAGGTTTCAGCTTATGTTTACTTTATTCTATCTCTAAATCCATAACAGGTAAAATTTCAACTGCCTCTTTTGTAACCTTCATAGTCTTCGCCATATCTCAGTAAAACAGCTTAACACCTGAAGAAGGGATCCTCTTTGGCTGAAAAACTTTAGTACTGTTATCACTGCTCAAAAATATATGTCTACCCACTAGCTGCTAGGCATATGATGGGGCTTGTGGGGGGAAGTACCAGTATGATCTAGAGGGAAAGCCCTGCTGAGAAGTTCAGCCTCCTTGCATCTCCCCAAGTGCTTGCTGGTAAAGGGGTGGTGCTGGGATTTTTACCAGGGTGCTGTTCACGGACTCTGCTTAGAGTCTCTAGCTTTCATATCAACCTTTGGATTCTAGATGTCTCTGCTTCTAGTTACTTGCCGAAGGGGAGAGGGAGCTTTTGGTTTCTCCTTTCCCTATTCCTCACCCTCAAGACTCTGGGCTGTTGCGAGGAGTGATAGAGAAAAGAGGTCGCTGCTATTGCCCCAGTCCTTTTTTCTTTTTTTTTTTTTTTTGTCCTTGTGGATAATTCTTGTGCCTGTCTTCTGTCTCTTCCGTAGCTACAGCTGACATTGACATAATTCTTGAGGTTCTTACTATTGTTCATTCCTTACTGAATAACAGCCATGAAACTGACTAGTCTTCCTAATTTCAAGGTGCTGTTGCTTGGCAAAACTGTGAGCAGCAACAACAGAGGAGGTGGACAGGTGGTAACCCTGTTAGTCTGTTTGGAGATTTAGTAAGGCAACGCTACATGAGTCTACTTTTGGTTTCCAGTTGGGAGACTTTCTTTGCAAATCATAGGGCTAGAGAGGTAACTTTTTAAACTGAAAGCTTAAATTTTGCAGAAACTGAAGTTAGGTGACAAAGACACTGAACAGCTTTTCACTTTTCAGAGTAGCAGCCGTGTTAGTATGTATCTGCAAAAAGAACAGGAGTACTTGTGGCACCTTAGAGAAAGCTTATGCTCTAATAAATTTGTTAGTCTCTAAGGTGCCACAGCTTTTCACTTGTGATTTAATTTTCTCAAACCATGACTATAATTTTAGTAGTATCCACAAATGTGTGTTCCCCATGTGCTTGAGACAGACTTTCCAATTTAATGACTTATTAAATTAATTTCACTGCAGGGTTAAATTTATCAAGTGACTTCAGTGAGTGTAAAACACTTTACTGACTCAGATCTTTTAAAGCTAATTTTAAGTAGTACATTAGATTTTTTTTTTTTTAAAGTTCCATGACACACTAGCAGCCTGGATTGTTGTCTGTAAATGGTTTGTCTTACATTGAATATAAAACATGCAAAGAAACAGCCAGGGAGAAAACGTGTATTGTACTAAACTTCAACAATTATTTCAGACAAAAGGAAGTGAAATGTAAATGGAGACTCTTCTTCTGTTAAGAGGATACTGTTTTTTCTTGGTAGCTGCAGTGGTTTATCCACTAGTGCTGGAGGTGTATGGAAAAATCATTTAAACTATACCTTAATGCAAAAATGGGAAGAATTGCCTTGGCACTCTATAATAATTTAAAAACCTTGCCACATGATTCCATTGCTGCAATTCTAGTGATTTTTTTTGTAGCATTGTACTTGACTGTCTAAAATTGGAAACAAACACAAATTACATATCTTCATGCAACTAGGCACTTTATTTTCAAGTTAAGCTTCAGCCAAAATGGGTCATTTCTCTTTATTGACTAAGGGCTAAGAGAAGATGGCAGGGTCCACTGCGTGTGTGGGAGGGTACCTAACGTACAGTCTTCCTCCATGCTATGGCAGGTAAATATTTTTAAGATGTTATTTAAATAGTGTGCCCTTCCTCTTCCCCACCCCCCCCTTTGTACTTTCAGAGCCCTGCTAGAACTGTTGACCCCTTTGGACACAATGGTAATGACTAAGGTGTGCTGTCAGTTATTTTCCATCCATAATGACTGTGGCTATGGAAGTGGCTCATTGGCACAGCCACCCAAGCTATTACACATGTTGGAAGAAAGGGATCAAGTCTTATCAGGTTGAGACATGAGTTCAAAATTCAAAATGCTAGAAGACTTTGGATAATGGGTGATTAGTCTAAATAGAGATGATGCTCTTAGCATTTCAACCTTCACACATCATACCAGTAACCCATAGTAAGCTTCCTTCTCTTTTTAAATGAATGAGCTTCTCTATATTAGAGGACAGAAGTCTGTAATTGAACTGCTTGTATTTCAGCAGTTCAAACACAAGTGTTTTAGAGTCCACTCTTGCAGATTTGCCCCTCTTTTGGGGTATCTCTTTTCTAAACAATGGCAGTTGTCGATTGTATTGTGGTAGTGCCTACAGGCCCCACTGTGTTAAGTACATAAGAATGGCCATACTGGGTCAATCCAAAGGTCCATCTAGCCTAGTATGTCTTCCAACAGTGGCCAATGCCAGATGCCCCAGAGGGAATGAACAGAGCAGGTAATCATCGAGTGATCCATCTCCTGTCACCCATTCCCAGCTTTTGGCAAACAGACGCTAAGGACGCCATCCCTGCCCATCCTAGCTAATAGCCGTTGATGGACCTATCCTCCGTGAATTTATCTAGTTCTTTTTTGAACCCTGTTATAGTCTTGGCCTTCACAACATCCTCTGGCAAAGAGTTCCAAGGTTGACTCTGTGCTGTGTGAAGAAATACTTCCTTTTATTTGTTTTAAACCTGCTGCCTATTAATTTCATTTGATGACCCCTAATTCTTGTGTTTATAAAGGAGTAAATGACACTTCCTTATTCATTTTCTCCACGCCAGTCATGATTTTATAGACCTCAATCATATCCCCCTTTAGTCATCTCTTTTCCAAGCTGAAAAGTCCCAGTCTTATTATCTCATACGGAAGCTGTTCCATACCCCTAATCCTTTTTGTTGCCCTTTTCTGAACTTTTTCCAATTCCAGTATATCTTTTTTGAGATGGAGCGACGACATCTGCATGCAGTATTCAAGATATGGGCGTACCATGGATTCACTTTTTGTAACATATTTGTACAGTGAGTCCAAACTCAATTTATAAGGTAAGTAGCTGGTGCTTAGCCCACAGTTAAATGCAGAACTACTAGATGCAGTGCCTTCTGGGAGACTTCAGAAGGCTACTGTGGAATAACAAATCGGTCACTGTATGATGGAAGGAACACTTTGGAGATCTACTGAATTGTGACTTCGATGTTGATGAAAGCATCTTTGACTTAATCCCTCAATATACCATCCAGGACGATCCTAAAACCACCAACACTTCTTGAGGTAAGAAAAACCATCAAACAGATGAAGAACAATAAGGCATCTGGACCTGATGGAATTTCCACTGAAATCTTCAAAGAAGGAGGAGAAGAACTGGCTCACCAGCTTCACGCCCTAATCCTCAAGAACTGGAATTCAGAAGAAATCACAGCCGACCTTAGTCACAATCATGGCATTCCTACCTTCAAGAAAGGAGACAAATCAGATTGTGGAAACTATCAAGGAATCTCTCTGCTGTCCACATATGGAAAGATCCTCACCAGAATTCTCCTCAACAGGCTGCTCCGTCTTGCTGAGGAAATCCTCAAAGAATCACAGTGCAGATTTAGACCAACTCAGGGTATCACCAACATGATCTTCACTGCTCACTAACTTCAGGAAAAGTACCATAACACCAACCTCTCTATATTGACCTCATTGACTTCATGAAAACATTTGATTCCATCAACCATGAGGCTCTGCGGAGAACTCTCATCAAATTTGGCTGCCCACCAAAATATGTTGCTGTCCTCCGACCCCTCCACAAGAACATATCCATGACGGTTGTCAGCCGTGAATCTGAAACAGACTCCTTTATAGTCAAGACAGAAGTCAAGCAAGGTTGTGTCATCCCTCCAGACCTCTTCTCCATCTTTCTTGCTGTCATTCTCCTCATCACTGAGTTCCGCTCCAGACTTGATATCCAATACAGAATGGAGGGCAAGCTGTTCAACCTCAATTGCCTCCTATCCAAGACACAGACTATTATTAAATCAGTCATGGAACTTCAGTATGCAGACAACTATGCCTTGTGCACCCACTCAGAAGAAGATTTTCAAAAAACAGTTGACATCCTCTCTGAGGCCTACAATCAACTGAGTCTCTCACACCACACCAAGAAAACGAAAGCGCTTCACCAACAGGCTCTGAACTTCCAGGATCCTGCTCCCACAATCAAGATAAACAAAGGGACCCTGGTGAACATTGAGCACTTCCCCTGCCTCTGTAGCTGTCTGTCATAGAAAGCTGACTTTAAGAAGGACATTCAGCACTGCCTCCAATGTGGCAGTACAGCTTTCGGACGTTTGAGAAAATGTCTTTGATTATAACATCAAGAGCAAAACCAAACTTCTTGTGTACCAGGCCATTGTCATCCCTGCTCTTCTGTACATACCAAAACCTGGGTCACACGTAGTAGGCATCTCAAGGCTCTTGAAAGATATCATCAATGGTGCCTCCGCAAGATCTCCCAAGTGAAGGGGGTTAACTCACGCACCAACATCTGCATTATGTACCAAGCCAAAGCTTTCAGCATTGAAGGGATGATCATCAGCCATCAACTCTGTTGGGCTGGTCATGTTCTTTGGATGCCAGACAATTGACTCCCAAAGCAGTCACGTTCTCACAACTGAGCCATGGCCAACAGATGAAGGGAGGGCAGAAAAAGCACTTCAGAGACACCCTCAAAGCCAACATGTAGTACAACGTTGACATGAACTTATGAACTAAGCCCTTGACTGATTAAAATGGAGAAGTACCTTGTGGCAAGGGTCCCAGCACTTGGAGACCCAACGAAGACCGAGAAATGGAGGAGGTAAGAACATGACACAGCCCAACTCAACAATCCTGATCCACCCCTTCCACCAGGAAACATCTGCCCTGGCTGATGAGATGAATGGATCCCAAATTGGTCTCATTAGCCACCTGCAGATGCACCAGCAATAGCCAACTATCATTTCTTGGAAGACAATTCTCCTCGAACTTCGAGGGATCGCTGATGATGGAACAATAGTGGGAGGATTAGTTGAATTATATTATCTAAACGGCATCCACATTGGCACTAGAATACTTCAGTCTGCAGCATAATCTATTCAAAACAGTATTCAGCACATGTGTAAATCAACTGGAGTGCTTTTGTGTGTGTATGTTAAAATTCTACCTGGAACAAACAATACCTGGCACAGTAAAAGTCTCTAGTAGGGACAGGGAAAATATGTATTTTTAAAATACATATGCATGGAAACTCCCACATCACTTAGATCTGGGGGGAAAAAATAGCTGTTTAGAAAGCTTCGGATTTTTTTCTCTTCATATGGCTGATCCCTCTTTTTCATGTTTTATTTTAGAATTTAAAGCGCTTTGAACATCTGTTGTGACTATTTTTTGTTTGACTATTAGAAGTTTTGCGTATCCTTTCATTTTTTTAAATTCAGTTTTCAAACATGACAAAACATAAAAGAAAATGTTTAGGCTTTCTGTACTTATTATATGATGAGCAAACGAAATGCCCATGTCTAACTTTTGCATGACTGCTATTCCATGCACTTAAATATTTACAGTTGCTAATTTCAGTGGACTGGAAAAATCCCGTAAGTACTTTGCTTAGTAATCTTATCCTATGTGCCTTGTTTCTGGGAGAAAATAGGCAAGGCAGGAAAATAGGCAAGTCTAAACTTGCTGACAGTGCAGAACACTTAAGACAGTATTCATTTTCAAATTTCTCTTGTTCAGTGTGGTACTTAAAACAAGAGATAAATTTCTTTCCTACCCTTTCCTGGGTAATTTCCCTAAACTGAACGAGCTGTAAGTCATTCTGTGTGTACCAAGGAAACACTAAATATACTCAAAAAGAGAAGGAGGACTTGTGGAACCTTAGAGACTAACAAATTTATTTGAGCATAAGCTTTCATGTAATTCTGATTGAGATCAAATCATCTTTTTTTCTTGTTCCTAAATAGAGTAGTTTCTTCACAAAGGTTTTTTTTTCACATCGTTACCACAAACACATTCTGCATATTTATAATTTTCATGAAAAGTCATACTGGCAAGTGAGAGATTATCCAGGATGTTTCCAGCCACAGTGTAGCTGATACCTAGCCTGACATGAGTAAGAGCTTGGCTGTACTTGCAGATGGAGACCGCAGCAGGGAAAACGCCGCCGTGTGTTTACACTTTCCACTGCAAGCGCACTAGTGTGTCCACATTAGCAGCTCTTGCAACGCCACAGAGAGCAGTGCATTGTGGTAGCTATCCCAATGTGCAAGTGGCTGCAGCATGCTTTTTAAATGGTGTGTGTGGGGGGGAGTGGAGTGTGTTGTGTGTATGTCCGGGGAGAGACTGTGTTTTGGGGGCAGAGTGTGTCAGCATGTTGTCTTGTAAATTCAGACAGCAGCAGACCTCTCCCTCCCTCCCTGTCCCCCTCCCCCCCCACACACACTGCAACAGGAGCATTCCACAGTAATGGTTTGCTTTGTCCCGGAGCAGATAAGCATGCCGGCTGTCAGTCACGGAGCTTTGAAAGGGGATCTCCGCATGCCTGCAGCCGAGTTCAAAACAGTGACGAGTGGCTTGACTTTAGGGGATTATGGGATGTATCCAGAGGCCAATCACAGTGCAGTAATGCAACATGTCGTCCACACTGACACCCAGGCGTTTCAGCCGGGGCGCAGCAAGCTTTATGCTTCTCATGGAGGTGGATTACCAGGGGCTCTGCAGCTGCAGATTCCGGGTGCTCTAAGTGCCTTGTCAGTGTGGATACCTCAGGAGTTAGAGTGCCCGGGGCTGATTTAATGCGCTCTAACTTGCAAGTGTAGCCAAGCCCTAATTAATGCATGGAGGAAGACCTTATTTCTTGGAAGATAATATTATGGAGGTAAATGAATTATCAGGCTGAAAACAGAAAGTTTGTGGTAAATGAGATCAGCAAATAGGTTAGCAGGCTAAGAAGACAGAATGTCTGAGCCAGCTGAGATAAGAACAACACCCAGGCAACTGTCTGTTATGAACTAGGAAACGAGGGACAAAATAATCTAGGGTTGTAGAGATGAGGTAAAGAGGAAGTCGAAACATGGGCAGCGCATGGACGGAGCATGCAGTACGGGGATTGGTTCTTGCTAAGAAACCAAGCCAAAGCTGCTACAGTGTCACAATTTAAAAAAAAACAAAAAAAAAACACAATCCTAATAAACTACTTTAGATTAGCTTTAAAAGATCTGAGTCAGTAAAATATTTTACACCCATTGGAGTCGCTTGATAAACTTAACACTACAGTTAAATTAATTTACAAAAGCCATTAAACTTGGAAGTCTGGCTCAAGCACATGTGGAAGAGAACCTATTTGTAGCTGATACTACAAACCACCATCTGGAGCGAAACAAAGCTGATTTATCTTTCTAAAAAAATTGTCTTGTAGTATTGGTAGCGATGGGAGAACTGGGGAAGGGGCTGTGTGATTTAAAAGTTTGAGTCGACATTATAGAATGGGTTTACATTTTAAAGGTGATGGCATATAAATGAGTCTGGGGTTTTTAAATGAGACTGGAACGTTGTGGAATATAATCAAGCCTGGGGTTTTTCTAAGTCAAAACAATTGTACTTTAGTAGGCCCAGAATGTATGGTGGGCATGCATGCAAATAGAACCCAGCTGTTTTGGTGGCGAAAAATACATAACACCCAACACCACAGCCCAAAGTAAGTGTATCTACCCTAGAATCATTTGAAAAAGGTGCTCTACAGAAACCGTAGAGCCAGAAGAGAGACTGTGGCAACCATAATGGGTGGCACAGAAGTTGGGGTGTCCCTGTGGAATTCTGAAGACACGAGGAATTAAACCTTAAAATTAACTTGAATTTGGTTTAGCCATTTAAAAAAAAGGAGGAGGGATTCTTTAACCTTGCAGCAGGAAGTGTTAATTATTAGTAATATGAGCAAACTCCACTGTGCAAACTTTGAAATTAATTCATATATTTGTAAATACTGTAATTAATTGAATAATAGCCTTTCTCAGGCAATTGCGTGCAGCATATATGGTACCAAACTTCTTATGCATGTAATGCAGGGAATAGAAAAGAGAAAGGAGGGGGAGTGATCAAAGTTGTTAAAACAACACAGTTATCTAGACCATACCAGTGGAAAAAGGAATTGATAATATTGGGGAAGAAAATTTGCAAAGCTACAAGATCCTGGACTCTGGGCATCACACAAAATTAATAACTCTGTGGTTCTGATTAGGATTCCCTGTCCATTTCAGAATAGCAAAGAACTGATAATGTGAACAGTATGGTACAATAGTGAATGGGACCTACAAACAGCATTATCCCATTGTGAAGATAGCTACACAAGGACAAGGTGAAATAAACACAGTCTGCTGTAAACGAATCAAGCACAGATGGTTCTGAGACTGTTTGGCACAGATGAACCTGACCACAAGTTGTGAAGGTTGGACCAGTCTAGTCATTAGAGAGAGAAGGAGGTGGTACGGCTCGGGGACACAGTATGTTTGGTGGGGACAACATCGTGCGAGGGGAGCCTGGATGGATTTTGACTGAACCTCCCCTCTCTGGCTCAGATTGGGAGAATGCAACAGTCCACGACAGCCAACACCAAACGGGAATCACTGGTGACCAATCTCTTTGCACACATACCTCCCTTGTCCATTAACACTGCTTTTTTGGTACAAAGGAAAATAGAGCAATGGGCATCAATTGCTTTAATAGCAGAGGAACAAGCAATTGGAGATAATAGTGTATAGGCAGTGGAAACACCCTGGTGCGCTGTGCCAAAGGAGGTGAGCTTGCACCTCCTGGTTTGTACTTGGAGCCTACTTTTAATGGTGGTTCAAATGATTAAAACCATTGTGGTTTTGGGAGTATGCTGCTGGGTAATAAACTTAACAAAAAAGAGCACAAAAACAGGAATATAATGCAAATGAAATGAATGCTAATATAAAAAGAATTGGGAGAAAATAGCTGAGTCCTGGCATGACATGATTAATTAACATTTGGAGGGAGGCCTTATTTCTTGGATGATAGAGTTAGGGAGTTTAAATTATCGGGCTGAAAACAGAAAGTTTGTGCTAAATGAGATAAGCAAATAGGTCAATAGGCTAAGGAGAAAAAATGTCACCCAACTGAGATAAGAGGAAGAACACCCAGGGAACTATTTGAATTAGATAACAAGGGACAAAATAAATTAGGAATGTAGAGATGAGGTAAAGAGGAAGTCAAAACCTGCACAGTTCGTGGACGGAGCATGTGGTACAGGGATTGGTTCCTGCTAAGAAATCAAGCCAGTCCTAAAATATATGATGCGATGCTTAGTAAATGCAATGTGATATGTAATGTATATAGAAGGAGAAGTTTGTGTAACTTCGGAGCTGTGGTGTATCCTGCATTCACCACCCCGCATCTGAGTCTGATCAACTCAGTGTAGCATGTCAAATAAAGATAACTGAGTGATGAAGGCTGGAGTTGAGCTGAGTTCTTGGGAAGCCGAGTGGAAAGAGGTCTTGGAGGGAATCCTAACACACAGACATACCTGTTCTGAACTCTAAAACATAACTACATAAATATCTGCATTGGTAATTTATGGAGAGAGAATGCACTATTGAGGGAATGTGATAAAATCTATATTTGAATAGTTGAAAAACATACAAAAAATTAGTTACTATACCTATTATGTGATTAAAATCTATGTGCAAGTAATATAGATCATTTTGTACCTTGGATAATCTTTTGCCTTTCAAATAGTCAGATCTCGGTTTCCTAACAATGAAATGAAAGTTGTACATTTATCCTTAATCCAAATGACTTAATGGCTAATATCAGATACAGACTGGCATATTTGGAGACTGAAAGCTTGTATACAGATGCCTTCACCTAAACTGGAAAATCCCTAAGTGGCTTTGTTTTTTATGTTGGGACTGGGAAGGAGAGAGAACATGAAAAGAGCTACAAGAGGGAAAGAACAATGCAGAAATAATGGATATTCTTTATGCTGTGTGTAGCTTTTTTAACTTTAAGATAGGACAGGTCTTGGGTCTTGATCCTATGATTTCTTATGTGTGGACAGACTTCTTCCCTTGCAGTGGAATTGCTTTTTGTGGACTGTGCTCAAGTGCTGTCGTCCACCTAGACAGAAGAAACTGCAGGATCAGAGCCTTGGACTGTACGCTAGGAAAAATCATCCAGTGGTAAGTAGGGAGACTTGCAGGATATAGTGCCCTTTCTGTTGATTGGATGCAAGATAGAAAGTATATTGATACACAACAGAGCCCTCAAACTCTCATCTTAAGGTATTTATCTGTCGTAGATTCAGATTCTGTAGAATGCAAGGCTTCTTTCTTATGGTTTTGAAGGTAACCTACCTAATAAGCAATGATGTAATGTTGTCTTAGACTGAAAAGAGCTCTGAGTGGGTAACGATATCCATTATCTCAGTATAGCATTAACTTCAAACAGTGTTCTTCTTCAAATGGCAGATGTGTGTTCCAGGTTAGTGAACACCCCTGAGAGGGCGTGTATTCTAAGTCAGGTGTGTTTGGACCTAGCACACTAGAGCTAGAGACTATTTTTTCCTGCAGCGGTACCTATCAGGATGGCGCATGTACCCACAGACTCCCTGTGGCCTCTCCCAAGACTATATAGAGTAGTGCCATGCTGATCCTCCCCTCGTTTCCTTCTTTCTGCTAGTTGCCTGAGTTGGAGCTCCCCATCCAGGCTTTTCTCCTCTTGTTTTTTTTCCTGTGCATCACAGTTAATTATTGAGACTCTATTAGCGTAAATAGCAGTTAGAACTTATAGTTTAGTGTGTGTGGTTTTTTTTTTTTTTGTCAGTTTAGGTAGTTCTGTAGTTAGTGTCTGGTACTGAGCACACATGTTATGCAGTGTTCCTCTGGTTTCAGACACTGCCCTCTGTATGAGATCTGTCTTCAGTAGTGACCCCCACATGTGCTGCTTATTGTGTCTTGGTAAAAGACATATTAAAAGTGTAGTGTCCCTTTAAATATAAAGAATATGCCTGAAGCAGCATAGTGGATCAGTCTGAGGCCTACTTCACACTGGGACCTTCTTTGGACTACTCGGTCTGTCACCCACAGGCATCCTCTACCTGTATGGGAGTTTCAGACAGACCCCCTAGACTCTGATTCTTCCTCAAGAAAGGGAAGGTTTCATTCATCATCTCCTGGGAGCCCTCGAAAGAGGAAGCACAAAACAGATCAGGGCCATCTGAAACTGAAGAGAGAACCATCCTCCTCTTTGTTGAGGACAGGATCTCAGTGTTGTCAGACCTAAGTACTCAGGGTAGAGCCAAGCTGTCAAACCATGTCTCCCCAGTACAGAGACAGGAGGATTCTGTTACCATACTACTGACTCCAGAACTGCCTGGGGGTTGGCTGTCTAGTCTGGTACCTGTGCATGCTGCTGTGATGATGCCACTTTTGGTACCAACAATCCCACTAGCATGTGTGGCAGCAACAGACTTGCTCTGTCTGTATCAAACTCTCCAATGACACAAGATAGGTATAGCATTGGTACCTCCTGTGTTTCCGGGCCCCCGGATCTCTTCTGCTTTGGGACAGAGATCACTAGTGCTGACAGCTTCAGTACTGATGAAAAGCCAGCTGCCATCCTCAGTATATATGCCTGCTGGCCTAGCACTGGTACCCCACTCAGTCCTTTGACCTCTGTACTGAGGGGTTCATTGAGTGGGGACCTACTAGGTCTTATTCATTGGCACTAGTAGTGGACCTTTTCTCAGTACCAAACACTTCTATCAGGACTTCAACCTCTTGGGACGCATTTATGGTATCGACTGTGGTTCTGATGCTTGTACTGACCTTGCCCTGGTTTCACTGGATTGGGCACCATCAATGCCCACTGGTTATTGAGAGGCTTCCTTCTACTCCAATTCTGAGTCCTGCAACTCATCTCTGTCACTGCATTGAAAGATTGCGCAAGCCATCCAAATGTGCAATTGAAGGACAACATTGGTACTGAAAGCGGAGCTGCTCTTATGGCAAGGATAGGTCATCCTGGCTGATTCTGTCTTGGCTTTCTACACATACTGTACTCTTACAGTGGCCTCTGTGGGGTGTTCCTTGCTCCCACAGATCTAGCTCTCTGCCCCCAGTTGAAGGGAAGATTGGTCCACCTTACAAAAAGTGGCAACCTTCAGGAAGACCTCTGCAGATTTAGGATGCTGCTTGTCTTCCTGAACCACCTCTGTTGGATGAGCCCTTGCTGGCAGATTAACTTTTCCCTCTGGGGATACCATCAGTTCCAGGAATTCTGTCCTTGTCCTCTTTGGATGACTCAGTGGTCTCAGGTTCAGGTGGGTCTCCACTCCCAGAGAATTTTAAATCCTACCAAGACCTACTTAGGAGACAACTACAGCTTTGGGTATCCAAGCTGAGTTGGTATAGGAAAATATCTACAAGTTATTTGACATCCTTCGGCCAACGACTCCAGGAAGGGTAAACTACCTGAGTAATTGTATTTTGGTGTACACCAAAGTTACTGTCCTCCATAGCTAAATATATGGACTAACCATACCATGTTCCATTGCAGGGATCTGAGTGTTTTTCTTTTCACCCAGTGTCAAACTTCCTAATCGTTGTGGCCCCTAATGAGAGACCACAGGAAGGAAGATTTAAGTTGACTCCAAGGGAAAAAGAACCTAAAAGACTGGACTCTTTAGGAAGAAAGATTTATTCTATTGCCTCATTCCAGATGAGAATAGTGAACTAACAAGCTCTGTTAGCAGAACATGATTTTTCTCAAGTGGGAGGTAATATCTAGATCGCTAAATGACACAAAAGAGGAGTTCCTGGCTTTCCTAGCAGAAGGTTGGCTGGTTGCAAAAACCTCACTCCAATCCACTCTTGACATTGCAGATGCTTGCTCCAGGGCAGTGGCCTCTGCAGTTATGAGATGGGCATCCTGGTCATGTATTTCCAGTTTAACGCCAGATATTCAACCATCTATTGAAGACCTATCTTTTGATGGTCAGTCTTTTGTTTTCAGTTAAGGCCGATGAGATGTTGCACTGCTTTAAAGATTCACTTGCTACCCTCCGTTCACTGGGAGTCTGTCCAGCCACCAAGCAATGTGACTTAAGTCTCTACTGCAGTAGTCAACGAAGAGACAGCTCTTCTATCCTCCGAGGCAACATGACATCTCAACAAGGAGATATAAGCCTCAGAAGAGGAGGTCATCTAACTCCAGTTTTAACAAGTCATCTCACCCTCCCTCTGCTGTAGGGAAACACACCTTTTGACTTCTTCTTTGAGGACAGTGATACGATCAGCAGTGGTCTTTCTGTCCCTTTATCCCCTTTGGGGACAGAGTCACATCCCTCAGAAGTTGGGAGGCAACAACCTCAGAGAAGTGGGTCCTAAGTACAGTGGTTCTGGTATATTAATTCCAGTTCTTCTCCATTCTTCCTGCCCACCATCCTTCCCGCGCCCCTTTCAGGGACCCATCTCTTGAGTCTAACTGTAATGCTTCCGGGGGAACTCAAGATTCTGAGATACCTCCCTGCCACCTACCCTTCACCTGCAGGACAAGCACTTAACTCAAGGGAACTTCCCTCATTCTAGAGCCTAGACTTAATTAACTAGATACTTTCATGTCCTAGAGTAATAGTCACCCAAAGTCCTTGCAGTGTTTTACAGCCCGGCTTGACAGTAATCTCCCTTCACGAGACTGACACTGTGTCAGCTTGTCTCCTCGGTGAGGGAGGAGTGTATTTCCTCCTGTGTGTTTCCTTGTACCCCCGGATATTCCCTAGCAATCCTTTGTCTTTAGTCATAGACAGGATGTTCTGTGCTGTTTGTTTTTATTCTGTGAATTTCCTCTCTCAGACTTTGCAATTGTGTGTGTATGGGGTGGGGGCTAACTATGCAAATAGGCCTACAATGTGAGTCCACACATGACTAGATAGTGTCTATTACGTCCTGTCTGAAAGGAACATGTGCAAGGCAGATCACTTCCTAGTGTACCTGCCTTAAATCCAAGACCCTGAGAATATACTTTTCAGTATAGATACATAACATCTTAAATATTATATGTACACATATTTCACAGTGATTATGACTACCAGTGGGTTAGAGACCTAAAATGTCACTCTTTGAATTATTCTGCATATATCTGACCCAGGGGATCTCTGTAAAACCCTATCCAGCCCTTGTGCCCTCTGCTGGTTAGCAGTAAGAGGTCAAAGTACTACTTCAAGAAGTTTGGACTCTGCTTTCCCTGAGGACTGTAAAGGAAATTCCCCTGCAGTTTCAAGGGCAGGTTTTTCTACTCCTGCTATTTTCTGATCCTCTAGTCTTAGAGAGGACTGATGCCCCTATTGGATCTTCAGGCTCTCAACAAGTTCAGCAAACAAGATTTCACATTGATTTTTCTGTCCCTAGATTGCAACTGTTGGTATGCTGCCCTCGATCTTTGAGATGCATACTTTCACATGGCAGTGTTAAGTCACGGGAGATTTCTCAGATTTGTGATCGGAAGCTGCCATTATCAGTATATGGTACTTCCCCTGGCCTGTGATCAGTGCCTCATCCGTGTCTTCCCTTAATTTGTTTGGCTGGTTCAGGAGTCATCCCAGGACAAGGTTCATTGCCATGTCAGGTTCATCATCTGCTATTCAGTCATCTGGGACTCATTTTGAACAGGAAAATGTCAACACTCTCTTTCTTAGAGACTTGAGTTCATTGGGCTTTATTTGATTCTGAGTTTGACTACTGTTCCCCAATAGTAATTTCAAATGATTTACAATTTATGCATGTTGCTCAGGTTTCATCCCTCTGGCATTTCTTGGACTTGTCTTAAGTTGGTAGGCCACGTGGCTTCTTGTACTTATGTAACAGAGTATACATGGCCATCTCCTCTAGAGAGAACAGGAGTTGAATCTTCATGTCAATGTCCTTGAGTTGCGGGCAGTTCGCACAGCTTTGCCCCGATCCTTTCTCTCTTACATCAAGGGCTTGCCAGTCCAAATGTTGACTACTAATGCCATATCTGATCAGCTTTGCCAAGTGGTAATGAGGTTTTGGGAATTTTGCATCACAGAGGACGTCACTCCTATCGCTGCACCCTTACCTGGTGTACAGAATCAGCTAGCTGACTTCTTCTGGAGGGGATTCTCCAACAACCACGGGTGGTCTCTCAAAACCAGCCTCCTGAGGTGTATTATTCGGGTGAGTGGCATTCCTGAAGTCAATTTGTATTTTTACAAAAGACAGCAAGAAGCATCACCAATTTTATTCTCAAGTGGACCACAGTCTGGGTTCGTTCACTGTTGCCTTCATGTTGGAGTGGGGACTGGGGTGAATATATGAGTTTCCCCAATCCCTCTGGTTCCACAGGTCATTCACAGACAAACTAGGCCACATCAGGTTAATCTTAACAGCCCTGGCCTGGCCAAGACAGTGCTGTTTTTTTGGACCTTCACAATCTTTCAGTTTAACCATCTCATACTCTGCTTCTCCTTCAAGACCTACTGACACAGAAGAAGGTTGAATACTACATCCAGACCCAAATAGCCTCTATGCTATGGCCTGGCTTGTGAGGGTATGTCTACACAGCAAAGAAACACCCGCGGCTGGCCTATGCCAGCCGACTCTGGCTTTCGGGGCTCGAGCTGTGAGGCTCTTTCATTGCTGTGTAGACTTCCGGGCTCAAGCCCAGCCTCTGAGACCCTCCCACCTGCATCCGGGACGGATGTGAATGTTGGCAAATTGGTATTGCGTTCATTATTTAAATAGCCTCAGAAACCTACACTGTACATTACTGCTTGTGAGTCATGGAATACACATCTAGAACCACCCAAAGAAGAAAACATGGTTACTTATCTGTTCTGCAACTGTTGATCTTTGAGATGTGGGTGCAGATGTGTATTCTGTGACCCATTCTCCGATCCCCCTCTACTGGAACATTGGGCCATCTCCTGCGGTGTGAAGGAACTGAGGGGAGGTCATGTACAGCTCTATTTAGCCTCGGAGGTGGCCACGCGGGTGTGTAGGCCATACGTGCCGCCCCAACAGGTATTGCTGGGGAGGGAAAAGTCTCCGGCTCCAGTGCACTAAGCACAAACACACCTGAGCAAAATACATTTCTATGCAGATGTGTTTACTTCAGTGGAATATGTATCTGTACCCACATCTCAAAGAAAGAGAGTTAAGGAACAGGTAAGTAATTGTTGTATAACACTTATAGGACATTTAAAAAAGATGGTGGTTGATTACATGTGTTAAATGTGTGCAATTTGGTATAAATGGACAGACTGTGGTAGGCCTAAAATTACCCTGCATAATTTGTTTTCAAAGTGCTGAATGCAACAGTAATCTGTATTAATTCAAAGTTTAGCTGTTTGTTATTTATGGTCTGTTAGCTGGTGGGCTGATACACCAACCATAAAAGGTGAAATCCTGGTCTAAGCAACTGCACCCTCCCAGTTCTTTCACTCAAGCTTTTTCTTCACAAACATGGAAACAAAGATTCAAAATGACAACAAGAAACCCAAAACAGTCTCACTGTCCCTTTGCCCTTGTATCCAGGGCTTCGCAGCCCTCCCTTCACAGCTGAAGCTTTCCCCCAGCTGGCTTCTGTTCCCAGCAGGTGTTTCTCAGGTCTTCTGCCTGACAAGTGCAGAGAGCCCTTTCCCTGGTACTTCCCTGACCCTGGGTCTGTCCTGTCTGCTTCTCTGCCTGGGAGGTATGACACATTACATGCAAGTTTGGTAGATCACATGCTTACTCCTACTCATGTGCCCTACACAACTACATCTCTCATTTTAAAGGGCCCAAGGACCATAACCGGCACATTAGGTTGCTTACATCTGCTCCAAGGTCCAATGTTTGTTACATGTCTTATTCTACTTTTGATTTTTGTTTGTCTACAAATTGTCATCTTTGGAAGATCCTCACTGGATCAGGCATTGTATATTCCCCTAACTTTGTAGCCCCTATCCATGGGCCAGAAATAATAATTTAATTCACCATGCTGAATGTAACATACTGAATATATGGGATAAATAAGTTCATCAGAGAGCATAACAAATGCCAAGTTAAGCTACATAGAGAATGGTTATGCAGAATAGATGGAATTCATAAGCAGATTCTATTTTATGTCAATATCTTTGAGTAGTAATAAAACTGCTTCTAAATATGTTTTTGGTTTTTTAAGTTTTTTCACAAGGCATTCACCATTTAACAAGAATTGTGTAATAGTGGGATAGTTTCTTCTTGAAATACTAAAAGTAGGCTTTATTTGGTGACACTAAAATATCAAAGCAGAGGTTAGACTTGGTCACCAGGCTTTGGATGTGTCCAACTCCGGTAGGAGAGAATGTTTATAGTATTCTTTTCTGCTAGGAAGAGTGTTTCCCAGTTAATCATTCTTTACAAAATTGACAGCAGTTTTTTCCCCCCTTTTGTTACAGACTCTCCATTTGCCAGTTCCCTGCCTGGGCAGTGATAAACATGGGCAGTGGTAAGTGTTTGCTTAAGCAATGCTGAGTATGCATATTTCTATAGTTATTCCATTTAAAGGAGGACTTTTCCACACTCCAAAACAAAAAGTACAGAAACCTAGTCTTCAGCTAGTAGCTTTTTGGAATGTTGATTTTTGTCTTAATAAAATTTGTCTTTGTTCCAAGCAGAAGGGAAGCTTCCTTTGTCCTGAAGAGAAATAATAAACATATTCTCTTTCTGCCAGAGATTGATATGAGGCACCCATCATCCTACATTAAACTTCATCCTGACAGATAGAGGAACTGGTCACAGAACTAAAAATTTGTGGTAGCTGAGGTATAGTGATGTTGACTTGATCACATTTAAAAAGTGCAAATTGAATAAAGTCCACACCTGGTGCTTTAAAAGGCCCAGTTTCACAAAAATGAAAACAATTATGAGCCAAATCAGCTGGGAGGAAGAATTAAACAGGAAAAAAGGGAATAACAGGGAATAGTTTAAGAACACTTTACTTGATGCCCAAAAAAATCACAATCGAAAGAAGGCTATACTGGTTAATAAGCCAGATAAAAGATAAACAACTATATATAAGAAAGGGAAAGTGAATAGTAATGAATATAAATCAGAAGCTAGGATTTGTAGAAAATGGATAAAAGAAGCAAAGGGAAACAAGGAGAAATCTGTGGCCAGAACAGTTAAGACAATAAGGAGGTGTATTTTATTTTTTTTAAAAGAATACTAGGATCCAAAAGAATCCCAACAATGGATTTAGTCTATTGCTAGATGGGAAATCATACAATTATCAACAGTAATGCAGAAAACGCAGAAGTGTTCAATAAATATTTCAGTCCTGTATTTGGGGGGAAAACAGATGTAGTCATTACAGTATGACACTCTGTGTTCCAATATTATCTCAGAAGAATGTTAAACAGCAGCTGCTAAGTTCAACATTTTAAAATCAGTAGGTCCAGATAACTTGCATCCAAGAGTTTTTTAAAGTGCTCGCTTAGAACTTGCTGGACTGTTAATTTTGGTTTTCAATAAGTCTTGGAATATCAGGGAAGTTCTGGAAGACTGGAAAAAAGCTAATGTGCCAGTATTTAAAAAGGGTGACTAGGAAGACCCGGATAGTTACAGGCCTGTCAGTCTGACATTGAGTCTGGGCAGGATAATGGAGTGGCTCGTATGGGACTCAAGACGGTAATATAATTAATGCCAGTCACCGTGGGTTTGTGGAAAATAGATAATGTCAAACCAGCTTGAGATCTTTTTTTACGAGATTACAAATTTGGTGGATAAAGGTAATAGTTTTGATGTCATGTTATACTTAATACTTCTGTAAGACACTTGACTTGACTTCTTTAAAAAAAACAAACCTCGATACAAAATTAGCATGACACATAACTGTAAACGGGGAGTCATAATCGAGTGGATGTGTTTCTAGTGGGGCTCTGCAGGGATTGATTCTTGGCCCTACATTATTTATCATTTTTTAAGAATGACTTGGAGGAAAACATAAAATCTTCACTGATAAAGTTTGCAGATGACAGAAACGTTGGGGGTGTGGTTGACCTAGATTGGTAACCTGGGTGCAAGCAAACAATATGCATTTTAATATAGTTAACGTGTATATCTAGAATTAAGGTCATATTTACAGGATTGGAGGGACTTGATCTGGGGAGCCAGTGACTCTGATTTAAGGGGAAAAAAATGTGCGTGCGGTAGATAATCAGCGGAACGTAAGTTCTCAGTGTGACACTGTGGCCAAAAGGGCTAATACGATCCCCTTGGATGCATAAATGGAGGAATGTCAAGTAAAAATAGAGAGGCTATTTTACCTCTGTATGTGGCACTGGTGCGACTGCTGCAGGAATACCATGTCCAGTTCTGGTGTTCACAATTCAATGATGTTGATGAATTGGAGAGGGTTCAGACAGCCACAAGAATGATATAAGGAGAAGAAAACATGCCTTATAGTGATGGACTCAAAAAACACAGACTGTTTAGCTGAAAAAAACAAAGGTTAAGGGGTGATTTGATTACCTACTTGGGGAACAAATATTTGCTAAAAGACTCTTCAACCTATCAGGGGAAGGTATAACTCGACTCAGTGTCTGGAAATTGTAGCTAGACAAATTCAGCCTGGAAATAAATTGTAAATTTACAACAATGAGGGTAATTGACCATTGGAACAATTTACCAAGGGTTGTAGTGACTTCTCTATCACTGGCAATTTTAAAAACAAAGTTGGATGTTTTTCTAAAAGATATGTGCCAGGAGTTACTTTGGAGAAGTTCTGTAGCCTGTGCTAGACAGGAAGTCAGACTAGGTGACTAGTGGTCCATTATAACATTGCAGTGTATGAATACATGTATCAGAGTCTGTATTCGCAAAAAGAAAAGGAGGACTTGTGGCACCTTAGAGACTAACCAATTTATTTGAGCATAAGCTTTCGTGAGCTACAGCTCACTTCATCGGATGCATACTGTGGAAAATACAGAAGATGTTTGTTTTTATACACACAAATCATGAAAAAATGGGTGTTTATCATTACAAAAGGTTTTCTCTCCCCCCATCCCAATGTCCTGCTGGTAGGACAGTGATCACTTTAGATAAGCTATTACCAACAGGAGAGTGGGTTTGTGGGGGGGGGAGAAGGCCCACCTTGATTATCATACACATTGTAAGGAGAGTGATCACTTTAGATAAGCTATTACCAGCAGGAGAGTGGGATGGGGGGAGAGAAAACCTTTTGTAGTGATAAATACCCATTTTTTCATGATTTGTGTGTATTAAAAAAAACATCTTTTGTATTTTCCACAGTATGCATCCGATGAAGTGAGCTGTAGCTCATGAAAGCTTATGCTCAAATAAATTGGTTAGTCTCTAAGGTGCCACAAGTCCTCCTTTTCTTTTTGCGGATACATGCAATAGTTGTTATAAATACTGAATATACAAGTTCAGTTTTGGAGGTTTGAAATATGGGCTCCATAGCTAAGATTACACTGCGACTTCCACTGAAAGCAGGGCTAAATTTCCTCTGTGGCATACTTTAGCTGAGTTTAATTTCAAAACTTGGCATAATAACTCTTCTAGGGACAATTACATTTTCACTAAACTTTGTTTTTCCTAAAGAAATGAATTTGCAGGAGAAACATCTTATCCTCCCTTTTTGAAATCTTGCCCTGCCTTTTCTCTTCCTTGAATTCATCTAGCTAAACAAGCATATTCCCCCCACAAGCTTCAGACTTTACATACATATGTATTCTGGTAAGATCTCAGAACACAGCCACTTTTTGAAATTTTAAAACTAAACATATAGGGGGTTATTTCCTCTTATTTCCCCTTCTCGTGTTCACAATTCAAGAAGGATGTTGATGAGTCGGAGTGGGGTTAGATAAAAGTCATGAGAAGGACCTAAATGAGTTTCACCAAGCTTAGCATACTGAATGGCTCAAATCTGTAAACTGCTGCAGTTTCAAATTTAAAAATGCAATGCTTTTATTTTTGATTTTTCACAGGCAGTTTTCAGTCTGATTCGTCAGTGGGAGGGAAGGATTGACCTGGTTTTTGGGATATGTGGGGTTCAGCAGGGGTGTGTTCTGGCGAAGGGAAGAAAATAGGTGATTGCTCAGAGAGGAGGTGAGGGGGAGTTCAGTTCCTCTGTGCTAAGGGACCTTGTCTTGAAGAATTCCAGTGTTACTGCTGCTTTGGCTTCTTGAGTGCAGTGGGCTAGAGGAAGAGAAGTGTAGGGGATAGGGTCTGTATTCTGATGAACTTCTTATGGCTAGAGGAGTTTTTTCCCTCAACTCTGAAACCCTCTAGCTCAGGCCCCACTTTGTTCCCCTCCTCCCACACACACAACCCTACATCCTCCAGCTCATTATCCCTGATCATCCCCATGCCTTCACTCAAAACTCCCTCTCTTACAGCTCCACTCCTGTGGCACCCTACTTCCCTATCATAGTCCACATGTAAAACATGTGTATAAAAGTTTAAAGGCTGGGAGTGTGGGGGTCTGTCCGGGGATATGAATGCAGCTCTCCAGATGACCATAAAAAAAAACTGCAAAGCAAGAAAAAAAGCAGTTACTCTCTGCCCACATCTATATTACACTCATCGATTCTGCTTTTGAATCACAGGTTCTGCCTTTCCACTATTCGCAGATGTGGGGGTATGTGGGTATTAGGCCTTAAGAAATTTTAAGAAGCAGGTATTAAAGAAATGGACTTGTTTTTGTTTATAAACATAGCTTTGTGAGGATCTAGAAAAATTCCATCTGCCTGACAGATTTTTGTTAGTGTCCATTTCAGTGGAGATTATTAGATGTATACAACCTTGTAATTTACAACAGGGTCTTCCATAATGAGCAGAACCCAGAAACCATACAGTAGTGAAAGTTGATACAATTAAAAGTAAAAAATATGCATTATTTAAAAATGTTCCAACATATGGCAAATAATGAAAACATCTCAAGTCCACTAGGAACTCAACTGGATGCCTGCTCGTTTCTGCCTTTCACTGGGATCAGTATTTCCAGTTACTATTTCCTAGCATGCTGTGCAGAGAGTGCTACTGCTGTTAACAAGTCTGCACAGACATACAGAGTGGTGAGGAGGTGAAAGTAATGCCATCTGTCTGGGCTGAAATTGGACTGATATAATTTGGGCTATGTGACTCATGGAATGTTGATGCTGGTTATGGTGCAACTTCATTCTTTTAGCATGTGTAGTGACCTTTTAGAGCTTGCTCTATGGTCTTAACGTGCAGGGAAGCTTTCAAATAGGGCATAAAGCAAATCCTGCTTACTGTCCAGGTTTTCATAATGCATGAATGTCACATTTGCCAGTTTCTTGATATTTGTTTCCCAGCCCACTTTCACTTAAGACTATAGGAGTAAAATTCATAATGCCAAATTTATGGCATTACACTAATTTCCATGGCAGTCAAAAAACCACAAATAAAACTGACAATAAAGTCAGTAGTATTATAGAGTGAGCTCTTATTACAAATATATATATTTAATAATAGCAGTGGGAATTAATAACTGACTTCAAAATGTTTTTGTAGCTTCTTACATGAACCCCGCTAATGTTTTAATAATAACACTTTTTTTCAAACAAAATAGATGTATTTATTTAATAACACTTATTCATTTTTGTGGATATTCTGAGTAACACCAGGAATGTAACTTTAATTTTCCTTGTCCTCTGTCTACAAGTAAAATACATACAGATACACTGTTTCCTACATTACTACCAACCGTTTCAATTTAGTTTAATTTCCCTTTTCCTCTCTATTTGTTCTTGATGAGACCCTGATGCTAGAGAGAGTTCGCTGCTTTTTTTTTTTCTTGGAGGGATAATTCTAACTATTTAGAAAAGAGAGATACTTCTAGATGACTAGTGTTCACAGGCTTCATGGCAAGGATATGGTTGTTTACAAGACTGCAATTACCTGTTGATGCTGGAATAGCAAACAAGTTGCCTTCATACTGCATCTCTCCCAGGACTTCTGGTGGTAGAGATATTAGTGCCATATTTTTGTGTAAACCAGAGAACAGCTTATGGTAATTATTTTGATTGAATGGTAGCTACAGACTGCCAAATTCAGTTAACTTGATGCCAAAAGAGCAGTGACTGACACTCATGTTAAAAATATTTGGTTTTATGCATCCATGCTGCTACAAACATAATTATCTCCCCTTTTTTCATGTTGGAGATCCTGGACTTAGAATCATAGAATATCAGGGTTGGAAGGGACCCCTGAAGGTCATCTAGTCCAACCGCCTGCTCGAAGCAGGACCAATTCCCAGTTAAATCATCCCAGCCAGGGCTTTGTCAAGCCTGACCTTAAAAACTTCCAAGGAAGGAGATTCCACCACCTCCCTAGGCAACGCATTCCAGTGTTTCACCACCCTCTTAGTGAAAAAGTTTTTCCTAATATCCAATCTAAACCTCCCCCACTGCAACTTGAGACCATTACTCCTCGTTCTGTCATCTGCTACCATTGAGAACAGTCTAGAGCCATCCTCTTTGGAACCCCCTTTCAGGTAGTTGAAAGCAGCTATCAAATCCCCCCTCATTCTTCTCTTCTGCAGGCTAAACAATCCCAGCTCCCTCAGCCTCTCCTCATAAGTCATGTGTTCTAGACCCCTAATCATTTTTGTTGCCCTTCGCTGGACTCTCTCCAATTTATCCACATCCTTCTTGTAGTGTGGGGCCCAAAACTGGACACAGTACTCCAGATGAGGCCTCACCAATGTCGAATAGAGGGGGACGATCACGTCCCTCGATCTGCTCGCTATGCCCCTACTTATACATCCCAAAATGCCATTGGCCTTCTTGGCAACAAGGGCACACTGCTGACTCATATCCAGCTTCTCGTCCACTGTCACCCCTAGGTCCTTTTCCGCAGAACTGCTGCCTAGCCATTCGGTCCCTAGTCTGTAGCGGTGCATTGGATTCTTCCGTCCTAAGTGCAGGACCCTGCACTTATCCTTATTGAACCTCATCAGATTTCTTTTGGCCCAATCCTCCAATTTGTCTAGGTCCTTCTATATCCTATCCCTCCCCTCCAGCGTATCTACCACTCCTCCCAGTTTAGTATCGTCCGCGAATTTGCTGAGAGTGCAATCCACACCATCCTCCAGATCATTTATGAAGATATTGAACAAAACCGGCCCCAGGACCGACCCCTGGGGCACTCCACTTGACACCGGCTGCCAACTAGACATGGAGCCATTGATCACTACCCGTTGAGCCCGACAATCTAGCCAGCTTTCTACCCACCTTATAGTGCATTCATCCAGCCCATACTTCCTTAACTTGCTGACAAGAATACTGTGGGAGACCGTGTCAAAAGCTTTGCTAAAGTCAAGAAACAATACATCCACTGCTTTCCCTTCATCCACAGAACCAGTAATCTCATGATAAAAGGCGATTAGATTAGTCAGGCATGACCTTCCCTTGGTGAATCCATGCTGGCTGTTCCTGATCACTTTCCTCTCATGCAAGTATTTCAGAACTGATTCTTTGAGGACCTGCTCCATGATTTTTCCAGGGACTGAGGTGAGGCTGACTGGCCTGTAGTTCCCAGGATCCTCCTCCTTCCCTTTTTTAAAGATTGGCACTACATTAGCCTTTTTCCAGTCATCCGGGACTTCCCCGGTTCGCCACGAGTTTTCAAAGATAATGGCCAATGGCTCTGCAATCACAGCCGCCAGTTCCTTCAGCACTCTCGGATGCAACTCATCCGGCCCCATGGACTTGTGCACGTCCAGTTTTTCTAAATAGTCCCTAACCACCTCTATCTCCACAGAGGGCTGGCCATCTCTTCCCCATTTTGTGATGCCCAGCACAGCAGTCTGGGAGCTGACCTTGTTCGTGAAAACAGAGGCAAAAAAAGCATTGAGTACATTAGCTTTTTCCACATCCTCTGTCACTAAGTTGCCTCCCTCATTCAGTAAGGGGCCCACACTTTCCTTGGCTTTCTTCTTGTTGCCAACATACCTGAAGAAACCCTTCTTGTTACTCTTGACATCTCTCGCTAGCTGCAGCTCCAGGTGCGATTTGGCCCTCCTGATTTCATTCCTACATGCCCGAGCTATATTTTTATACTCTTCCCTGGTCATATGTCCAACCTTCCACTTCTTGTAAGCTTCTTTTTTATGTTTAAGATCCGCTAGGATTTCACCGTTAAGCCAAGCTGGTCGCCTGCCATATTTACTATTCTTTCGACTCATTGGGATGGTTTGTCCCTGTAACCTCAACAGGGATTCCTTGAAATACAGCCAGCTCTCCTGGACTCCTTTCCCCTTCAAGTTAGTCCCCCAGGGGATCCTGGCCATCCGTTCCCTGAGGGAGTCGAAGTCTGCTTTCCTGAAGTCCAGGGTCCGTATCCTGCTGCTTACCTTTCTTCCCTGCGTCAGGATCCTGAACTCAACCAACTCATGGTCACTGCCTCCCAGATTCCCATCCACTTTTGCTTCCCCCACTAATTCTACCCGGTTTGTGAGCAGCAGGTCAAGAAAAGCGCCCCCCCTAGTTGGCTCCTCTAGCACTTGCGCCAGGAAATTGTCCCCTACGCTTTCCAAAAACTTCCTGGATTGTCTATGCACCGCAGTATTGCTCTCCCAGCAGATATCAGGAAAATTAAAGTCACCCATGAGAATCAGGGCATGTGATCTAGTAGCTTCCGTGAGCTGCCGGAAGAAAGCCTCATCTACCTCATCCCCCTGGTCCGGTGGTCTATAGCAGACTCCCACCACTACATCACTCTTGTTGCACACACTTCTAAACTTAATCCAGAGACACTCAGGTTTTTCTACAGTTTCGTACCGGAGCTCTGAGCAGTCATACTGCTCCCTTACATACAGTGCTACTCCCCCACCTTTTCTGCCCTGCCTGTCCTTCCTGAACAGTTTATAACCATCCATGACAGTACTCCAGTCATGTGAGTTATCCCACCAAGTCTCTGTTATTCCAATCACGTCATAGTTCCTTGACATCACCAGGACCTCCAGTTCTCCCTGCTTGTTTCCAAGGCTTTGTGCATTCGTATATAAGCACTTGAGATAACCTGTTGATCGCCCCTCATTCCTAGTATGACTTGCTGGACAGTGATGCTTAGAGTGTACAGTTCTTTCTTTATCTTGAGCTCTGCAATAATAATAGTAATGAATTCAGCGGCATTGTCACTTAAGATATCTGGGGCATCTCACAAAAGATTATCTGCAAACTAGTATGAAATCACAGCTGTATGTTTATATGACAGTGGCCACAGACTACTAATATGGCAAGTTGGTCCCAGAATACAGTGCCATTATCTCTTTGTACAAGCCTTGGGGTGGTGACTGATTCTCAGTTATCACTATCTCCAGGAGAAAAATAAACTTTCATCGAGATTGGTTTGACAAGAACACTTTTTTTTGTGGTGTTTTCTATGTTTATATTGATCTCTAAGTAGGGATTTGAAGTA
Organism: Eretmochelys imbricata; assembly: GCF_965152235.1. Lineage (NCBI taxonomy): Eukaryota > Metazoa > Chordata > Testudines > Cheloniidae > Eretmochelys > Eretmochelys imbricata. The sequence goes on from NC_135572.1 coordinate 152,465,436, forward strand.
TCACAGAACCGTGTGACTTTAATAAACACATGAGTGTCTGTATTGCATCAGACTAGTTCTGCTTCATTCTATCACACCTGCCATGGTCTGTGACAATATGTGAGCCGGACTGATCATTACATATCTACCATGCCAACAAAGCATCTGGTTTATGCTTCTTAATGGGCTTTTCTACATCACTAAAATACAGGTTCTTGTGATATGGGAGGGAAGAGAAACCAAAATATTTTAATTAAGCTACATGTTACAAGTAGACATAAATCCAACATTTTTGAATATTGAATTATTTTAATATCTCTGTTCTTGTTGGTGCACTTGAAACAGAAGTGATACATTTTATGCTACACGTTAAGTGAAAGTTGCTCATTCTGAAATATTTAAACCACTACTTAAAAACCTAGGCCTAATCAATAGATTAGTATTTCATGGAAAATACCTGCACCCCCAGAGCCTAGCTGCAGGCCCCCCGGCCCAGATACACACACCCTCTCCCACCAACCCCCAGCCCAGCCGTGGGGTCCCCCCTTGCCCAGATACCCGCAGCCCCTCTCCCCTCCAGAGCCCAGGGATCCAGAGGGGAAAAAACAACCTGATGCTGGGTCCCAGGCTTGTGTGGTTTCATGTGCACCACTGTCCCTTTTCTCAGGGCATGTAGGGAACTGCAGCTGCCAGGAACCTTCTAGCTCCCTCTCCTTCCCCCGGCAGTGTCTTCTGTGTGCAAGCTGGACTCTGCTGGGTCCAGCATCCCCTAGTGGCAGCCAGCAGCGCTGTAGCCCATTTCTGTGGGGGAAAGGAAATTCTTCAGGCATAACATTAATTTCTGCAAAATTCTCCATTGCGCAGTGGTTCACAGTTCCCACAGGAGTAAATGAACGATTTGAGACATCTAGCATGTATGTCAGTGAACAGAATCCGAGAATTCTGTAACTGATACACAGGATTACAGGCACTAAAATGTGTTGTATAATCAACAACCAGAATTTACCTCCTCTTCAGATGTTTGCATAATCACCACTTGCTCAGGCCATCAGCGGGGTTTTTATTGGGAACCTATAACTGTATGAGCATAAGCTTCTACCACTGGATCGAAAATAGTGTCATTAGCAGATAGAAGTAGTGTGCTATTAAACTCTTACGTGGACTAGCCACTTAGCAGATGAGACAGATTCACGCTCACGTAGTGTAGGTTATATTTACTCCACCTGTATTCTGTGAAATTTTTTTTTAAATGGTTAAATATAGCACCGCCTCAGGGAGATGAGGGAGGACGGGAACAGGAATCTGTCCCTTCAAATAAATTGTCTTCATGCTTCATCTCCCTTTAGAGTAGTTACCTTTCCTGTGTCTTGCTTAGCACCCACTCAGCAGCTTCACTTCCAGTCCTTTCTCTCTTCTGTCCTGTCTTCCTTTATAAATAGGGGACAGCTGGCTCCTGTTCCTTCCTTACTGACTTACGTAGCCCCTGATTTCTTTCTCACTCTTTCTCCAACAACACTCCAGCTTTACTAGGGTCTGGATTTCCGTTTTGGAGGAGCAGGCAAGGGATGGCAGATTCGCTCTAGCTGGTGCTGATCGCCTTCAGAGCTGGCAGTACCCATTTTCTGACAGACCGGATCAAGCTTCCACATCATGGGACTTCAGCCAGGAACTGGGCTACATAAGTGAGAGATAGCGGGGGGTATGGGACACCTATTTTGTCCCCTTCCTTCTCCAAAGTTGAATACGCAAGTTGTTCTTCTACCTAGGAATCTGGATTTGGAAAGTTTCATTAAAGTTAAATATGTGCTCACTATACTAAGTGTAGTTGACCTATTGGATGGTAATACACACTTTTGATATAATACATTCCAGACTGAGTTTGTTTACTTAAATATTTGTTTTAGTGATTTCTAGCATTAACTTCTCTCTTCCCAACCCCTAGACTCTTGTTCTATTATGAACCCAAAAACAAGTTGAAAACTAGTTGGCTGTGTCCATTTACCTCTTGTTTGTTTTTCTTCATTATCTTCTACAGCTAACATTTTTTTATGGAATACCAAAATGGGGAGCAAACAATACAAATGAAGAAAACAGTTTGTTTTTTCCATAGTCTTGGTTTAATACTGTAACCATTCTGATGGACGCAAAATTTTCAAGAGACTGATTTTTAAGTGCATCAGTTTGGGGTGTTAAAGTTGGACTTCTGTAAATGGACTTGATACGCAGAGCACTCAGACTCTACAAAATGGTCTTTTAAGATATCTTGAATTGGGCACCCAAAAGAATGGCTAAGATAGGTAAACTATTTAAACACAGTGCCTTTCAAGGCTGTCAAGTGATTAAAATAATTAATTGCAATTAACGTGCATATGTATCGCAACTAATTGCACTATTAAACAATAATAGAATACCATTTATTTAAATATTTTTGGATGTTTTCTACATTTTCAAATATATTGATTTCAATTACAACACAATACAAAGGGTACAGTGTTCAGTTTATATTTTTTATTACAAATATTTGCACTGTAAAAAACAAAATAAATAGTATTTTTCAATTCACCTAATACAAGTACTGTAGTGCGATCTCTTTATCATGAAAATTAAACTTACAAATGTTGAATTATGTTAAAAAAAAACCTGCACTCAAAAATAAAATAATGTAAAACTTTAGAAAGCCAACAAGTCCATTCAGTCCTACTTCTTGTTCAGCCAATCACTCAAACAAACAACTTTGTTTACATTTGCAGGAGATAATGCTGCCTGCTTCTGTTTACAATGTCACCTGAAAGTGATAACAGGCATTCACATGGCACTGTTGTAGTCGGCATTGCAAGATATTTCCGTGCCAGCTGCAGTAAAGATTCATATGTCTCTTCATGCTTCGCCCACCGTTCCAGAGGACCTGCGTCCATCCTAGGGTGACCAGATGTCCCTATTTTTGGACCTTTTTCTTATAAAGGCTCCTATTACCTCCCACCCCTGTCCCAATTTTTCACACTTGCTGTCTGGTCACCCTAGTCCATGCTGATGGTGATTTTTCTGCTTGATAACAATCCAAAGCAGTGCGGACTGATGCACCTTCATTTTCATCATCTGAGTCATATGCCACCAACAGAAGGTTGATTTTCTTTTTTGGTGGTTCGGGTTCTGTAGTTTCCACATCAGTGTTGCTCTTTTAAGACTTCTGAAAGAATGCTCCATACCTCATCCCTCTGATTTTGGAAGGCATTTCAGAATCTTAAATCTTGTGTCGAGTGCTGTAGCTATCTTTTGAAATCTCACATTGGTACCTTCTTTGCATTTTGTCAAATCTGCAGTGAAAGTGTTCTTAAAATGAACATGTGCTGCGTCGTCATCCGAGAGAGCCATAACATAAAATATATGGCAGAATGCTAATAAAACACAGAGCAGGAGACATACAATTCTCTCCCAAGGAGTTCAGTCACAAATTTAATTAATGCTTTTTTTTAATGAGTGTCATCAGCATAGACATGAGTGGACTTGTTCTAAAGTTTTACATTATTTTGTTGTTGAGTGCAGTTATATACCAAAAAAACCAACAACCCTACATTTTTAAGTTGCATTTTCACAATAAAGAGATTGCACTACAGTACTTGTATAAGTGAATTGAAAGATACTATTTCTTTTCATTTTTACAGTGCACATATTGGTAATAAAAAATAATTAAAGTGAACACTGTACCCTTTGTATTGTGTTGTAATTGAAATCAATATATTTGAAAATGTAGAAAAACATCCAAAAATACTCAATACATTTCAATTGGTATTCTGTTGTTTAACAGTGTGATTAAAACTGCAATTAATCGTGATTAATTTTTTTAATCACAGAGTTAATTGTGATTAATCAACAGCTCTAGCTGAAAGATAAAAAATCATGATAGAAATGTTTAAGGATTTGGAACTCCAATAAAGACCCTGTAAACTTTTTCCAATGACTGTAAGTTGAACTTTTAAGAAATCTTGATCCTTCTGGAATTTAGGAAGCAACATTTATTTTCATTTGGCAAATTCCTAATGAATGACTGTCTTTTCTTTCCTGTTCTCTGGTTTTCCACACTATTGTTTTTTGGAGTGATAGAAAAGTGAATCTTGCAGTGTCACACACTTCAGCAGGATAATTGTTTTTGTAAACTCTGTTTTGCTGTTAGCATGTGGTGTAAAACAGTAGGGAATGTCAGCAGAAAAAGCTGGATCTTGTATTTGTGCTTAAAATCGCCTTGAGGACTTGATTCTCAGTCAGGATCTCATGTCCAATTTATTTTAACTTGTGCACATGGTTACTGAGATTACATATGCAAATGCACAGTTAGCAAGCAAATTCCTATCTTGCATCTAACTGGTTTATTTTTGTGTGTAAATATATGGTTCACGTGCGATTTCATTCTGTCTTTTTGGTATCCTGGGATTTAATATTCACATATTGAATTATTTTAAAAGGAAATTACACACATTTTTGCTACCCCAGAACCTAAAGATTTACTAGGAAAGAAGTACAGTGCTCAAGTTGAACAAACTAAAATGTAACTTAAATGTTATAGGTATGGTTGGAGTTTCTTTAATGCCATGGTAGCTTGCGAAGTTCAATGTTGCATAAGAGAATGTATAGACCTTCAATCTGATCAGCCATTCTGGAGTGTGATTCTCACTAGGTATTATGCAGAAACGTATTATTTATAATGCCTGTGAGAATTTCAGATATGATGCCCCCACGTAGTCATAAGTACTTTTTGGAGGGGGAGTTCACAGCCATGTACCATTTTCTCCCTGTAGCCCTGAAAGGAAGCATTTAAGTGGGTTCTTAAGTTCATCTTTAATCAGGATGGTGCTTATACATCTGCTTAAGTCCCATTGACTTCAGAGTTTAAGTTAAACAGGAGCTTAAGTGTTCTGAATAGGGATGCTGTGCTGAGTGAGGGCCTGTGGTTGCACTTAAACAATCTTTGGCATAATACCTATAATGCTCAGAAGTCTATGCAAAAGTATTTTTAATAGCCAGTGACACTTGGAGAAGCATATATATATATATATATATATATATATATATATATATATATATATATATATATATATATATAAAAATACAATTTTTTAAGTAAAGAGAATGCTTTGAAAAATCTCTCTCCAGACAACAAATTATTTTCTTTTGGGCAGTTTTATTCTGAACTTTTGGGAATGTATCTATACAATATTTTTAGAGGTGATCTTTGTGTTCTCTTCATCTTTTCAGTGTTCCTTACAGAAAACAAAGCCAACTCTGTGTTAAAAAGATACCCAAGAGCCAATGGATTTTTGGAAGAGATAAAGCAAGGGAACATAGAGCGTGAGTGCAGCGAAGAAATCTGTACCTATGAGGAAGCAAGAGAAGCTTTTGAAAACGATGAGAAGACAGTAAGTTGGGTTTTTTGTTGTTGTTTTTTTTTTAATAATTGAATTACTTAATGCAAGCTTAAGTGTGTGCTTAGTGGCCTCCAGCTTTCCTACATTGCACTAAATTTCTTAGCTTATTCATTTTTACTAAATGCATTGTGACAAAACTAGTAAGCTGCTCCACACTCTTTAGGATATTGAACATCCCCCTATGGAGGGGAAGAGAATGAGTGTGCATGCCACAAACATCTTATTTAAATCATGCATTTAAAGCCATGAGAGAGAGCAGCTGAAATGCAGAGTACCCAGTAAAGACAAACTTATTCTAAAAACAAGCAGAATTGAAGCAGCTTTCCTGAAACTAGCAGCTGCACACCAACAGAGTACTTGTTAAGCACCACCTATGTAAAACCTTGAAAGAGTAAGGCCCTGATCCTGCAGTGCCTTGCACATGGGCAGAACCCCATTAATTTGAATGAGGTTCTGTGCCGGAGCAGGAGCTGCTTATGCATAATTCTTTGCAGGATCAGGGTGAACGTCTGTAAATAGAGGTCTGGTATATGCCAGAATGACTGTTACTGTTCAGGGCATACAGACACCCACCTGGAGGTCCCTTCCAGCCTACATTTCTATGATTTAGATGACATCTTTGATTAAAACCTGTTAGAAGGGAGTATGACTTGCAGCTGTCACTTACAAAGCAGTTGGCCCAGAATCTTAATATAAGCTGCATGCAACAAATAAAAAGTGTGCACAGTCTCTGACCATGGTATGTTGGCTACTATAATGTTTGAAGTACAGTATTTTCGGAATACATCAAGGTAGGAAAGATACATCCCTTGAGTTCCCTATAGAAGTGGATGAAAGTGGGAAGAATTTTTTGGGATAGAATATAAGGTTAACGAAGAAGTTGACATTTTATAGTGGAGTGGATAACAACCACTATTTAGTTTTCTGGCCCATATTTTAAAAAGTTATCCTTCTGTCGTGTGCATTTGCAGGAAATCATACAGCCCGGTATTAGAGGCCTTAATTCCTCATCACCTTTTCTCATCACCTTTTCTCTGTGCAGTTTATAAAGGAATCCTAACTGTGTTTTAGCTTTTTCTGCACATTTTTCTAGCTACTTATTTTATCTTAAACATACCATTCCTGGTGGTCTCCTTGGAAAAATGTAGGACTAGAATGGGAATTTTCTTATTTAGCCACTAAATGAAGAGGCAGGAGGTTGCGTCTTTAACAAAAATAATTCTTTCTAACTCTCGTGTGTGTGTGTGTGTGTGTGTGTGTGTGTGTGTGTGTTAAAAACACCTTTATAATTCAGTTTTATACAGTCTGATTAAAAGCACTTCAACTCCTAGTTGCTCTGGTTTCATTTTAGTGGTATTTTCAATCTCCCATAGAATCTTTTTGGCAAAACAGGTAGGGATTTCCTTCAGTGCTTCCGGGACCTCTTGTGTCTGGGCCAGATTTTGAGAGGGAGGAATGTCAGGTTATCTTCTCAGTATTGACCAAACTGATCCCGAGTCCCATAATGCTTTATGGCTATACCAAAGATGAAGTGGAAAACTAATGCTTGTGAAGCTCTAGTTGTATATAATGCTGATGCTGCAGTTTTCCCGTAAAAGGGATGAAATTGTAATAAGGATTGTGAAATTGGCTCTTGCAAACAGATTTATTAACCAGAAATGTAAATTACTTTTTCCTCTAACAATGTGTTTGACTGGATAAGGTCTGGTGTGCAACTAAGGGCTAGTCTACACTACCACACTTCATTGGCGCTGCTGTAGCACATCTGATGAAGATGTGCTATGCTGACGAGAGAGCGCTCTCCATCAGCATAATTACTCCACTTCAACGAGAGGCAGAAGCTATGTCAGCAGGAGAGCATCTCCTGCCAACTTACTGCTGGTGTAGACAGTGCTTAGGTCAATGTAACCTGCATCACTCAGGCTTTTTCTTACCCTTGAGTGATGTAAGTTACATCAACTTAAGCAGTAGTGTGGACAAGTAGTTAGTAGTAAACAAGTAGGGTATATCCTATATTCTCAAATGCTTTGTCTTCAGAGGTTGAAAAACTATGAACTGTATTCCCCAAAATGGTTTGTACTCATGCTAAGCTTTATTGTGGAAATTCATTTGTAGTTAAACCGTTGCAATCCCTATTCTCTGTATGTCAGGAAAAACAAGGTGTATGTCCTGCTGAGACTTGCAAAATCTGCAGTCTACTAGGTATGGATTATCTGTGCTGAGTCTGGTTTGTACAGACTCCTTATGTCTTGTAAAACTTATGGAGCTAGATAAGAGAAGAGAAGAAGTGTAAGGTCTGTGGTGATAAAGTGGAATTTGTGGAGTTTTTCTATCAATCATAAACAAGTCTGGCATAAATATAAGTGGGCTTGAAAGCATATATTGAAGCAGCTCTATGGTGTAATGTGTAACGCTGTGAGACTGCTTCCTAGAGAGAGTAATGTATGATTTCTTTTCGTGTTCTGTCTTGCCTTTTGACTTAAAAAGCTGATTGAGCCTGTCTTATTGAACTGAAGAAAGCCTGTTCCATGCAGCGAATGGTTACTTTGTCCTGGAGTTGAGTGGTGGCAATCTATACTGATAAAGCAATTTACAGTTCCTACTTTGATGGGAAGAAGTAGGATCTCTTGGCTACTATAGTTGCAGCATAGGCTTGTTAGAGTTCCTTCTGCTGTGGTCTTGTGTGCACAGTGGAGTTCTCTAATGCAAGTGTTGTGGTGCTTTGATCTACTTCTGGTGCATTTAAAAGGCTGATCTGCACTATCTTACAATAGCACCTTTATCGTTTATCTTAAACGTGTATAGCCGGAGAGGGCTTTAACATTGATGTACCTCAGTCTTTTAATGGGGTTATAAATGAACAGAAGAGACTGTTTACATTATGATATGCTGAAAATGTTTTCTGGTAATTAGGAGGAAAAAGCAAGTACAGACAAAACTTAAAGTTGATCTATGAATGAGACTGCTCAGGCCATTTTAGGCATAATCGATTATCAACACCTCTGGCCTGTAGAAACATCAAAGCTTTGTGTGGCTTAAAAATTCTTAGGCTCAAGGACATTTTGAGACATAATTACAGAATAATGCACAATGTCATGGCATGATTGCAGCATTGTAATTCATTTTATTTCCATTAATTTCAGGTATTTTGATTGAAATTTTGTCACATGCAGCTGAATTGCTATGTTCCCGAGAATTTAAAATCTTTAATTGTGGAAAACTTTGAACATTTAAATTCTTTAAGTTTTGCAGAAAACAATGTTAGCTGCATGGCTGAGTTCTATATAATCAGTGATTGAAAGCATCTACCCAAAATAGTATTTCTCAGTATCAAATGTGGCCTTTCATATTAGCTTTCAGACTAATCATTAACACTGTGTAAATATCTAAGAGACAACAGAGATCTATGTATAATACAGTATGTTGAACTTCAATATATAGTTCTTCTATAGTCGCAGATTGAGGAAAATTTTTAAAAAAACCAAATGACTGAAGTGCTTACTCACACTATCATTTTGTTCACGTACTCCAGGTATTGAATACAGAATGCTTTTCTGATTGGGATCTTATGATTTTGCCTTTATAAAAGTCAAAGCATTGACTGGCAGTGATTTGTAGCTGGTATGCTGCCAAAATACAGTAGTGCCTTAAGATGGAAGTTCTCAGCACTACTTTATTAATGGTTTTAACATTGACATGGAGAGTCAACAGCTCATTGTGTCAGCATCAATTTAATGTACAGGGGGCCTGCTCTGTGAGTGACAGTTTTATTGATAGTGAAGTATTAGAACCTCATTCTTTCAGATACTTTTAATTTAAATCTACCAATTGGTCACAAGTAGGCTGGACAAGCCAGTTGGTTGACCAGTCAAATAATGTCAGTTGATTGCCTGTTTGACCCCAGCCCACCTTTTTGATGCATTATGGTGCCATCTGTTAGCAAGCCTACTTAAATGTCTTGATCGCTCATTTTACTGCATGCTAATGCAACCTGTTGGGGAAAAAATTGAACTAATTGAAAGCTGAGCATCTTGATTGGCTGGAATCTTCTAGAATAAACTGTCTGTCTTTGTATACCAGGCCATCAATATACTTGGCAGTTTTCATAAGACACTAAACAAGTTTAAGACATGGTCCCTGTCCTGAAGAGTTTACAGTCTACACTGACTAGACAAACATTCAGAAATTAACTCAGAGGGGAGTTGGGGAGGGGGAGGAAGCTTCACAGTCATTGAACCTCCTCCCCCAAAACAAAGAGAAAAGATGCACAGCCATTAAGCTGGTTGATGAGTTGGCTTGCTGCCTGCCTAGCATAAGTACATTCAGAAATGACTTTTTTTTTTCTTTTATAATTGCTATGGGCTTGTTTTATTTCTGTTTAATTTTATTTTTTTCTTTTGTAACTTTAACATTCACATTTCAGTGCTAACCTAACATTACTAAAAAAGATAATTCTTTCATTTTTAGAACTTCATTTCATTGGTGTTTCCATTTTTCTGAGTTAAAATAATTGCTAAGTAACCTGATTTTTGTAATTAGGCATAAGTGTCTGTTTAAGACTAAGCCTATTGGAGACCATGACGTCTTACTCTTTTATGTTAGCATTGTTATTGTGCGAATAAATTAGTGCTTTAAAATATTTGACTATATTTGACTAGTGAATTGACCAATTATTTTTGGACTAGTCAAACATCCAATCTGAGACACAACTTTATCTATGAATTATGCAGTTCCCATCCCTTGAGACACTTAAAATTATCCTTTTCTAGGCAATAGGAATTGCACAGAACAAGCTTGCATTGGCAGAAGTATCTTAAATTGGTCTTTTCCATCACAGTTATCTGATTCTGTGGCCTAACTAGCATAACATTTGCTATCCTTTTAGGAGTATGAAAGTAATCCTAGTGTTTCAGAGCCATGAATGCTGCAGTGATTGAGAACAAATGGTTGCTGAATGTATCCTTTCTAAATCACCAATTAAATTATTTCGTGTATTAAAAGAAAATTTCTTAAGATGGGCTTGTGTTGCAAGTAGCAATTACTAATGTTTTCCGGCTTTTAAACTATTCTTTTAACTTTTTTCTTAGCTGTACCAAGTCTACAAATATTTTGTTTTTATTTCTCCTGCTTTTCTAGCAATTCATGAGAACGCTTGGGCTCTAAAAATATCACTTAGATGCAAAAAGCCAAAAACAGGGAGGCATTTTCTTCCAATTGAAGTGATCTTCTGACTTGAGCAAGTCATTCCACCTCTCTGTGCCACCATTTCCCTATCAGTAAAATGGGGACAATAATACTTACTTTCTTTTGCTTTGAGATCTAGAGATGAAAAGTGCTGCATGAGAACTAGTTTGTGGTATTTTTAATTTTGTTCTTTCTTGATTAGTGATCCTTGTCTCCACTTGGATATTAAAGCATTGCTGTCTTGTGAAACAAAAGCAGATCTAAAGACTTTTCAATTTCTGCAACGTACAATCCTTCTGTATCACTATTCTAGAGGTGAATAGCAAGAAACTCATCAGCAACGGGGTCAGATGTTTCTAAAATTTTTGGTAAAATCCTCCCTATAACAAACCTCAATTAATAGATTTAAGGCCAGAAAGGACTGTTATGATGATCTAGTCAGACCTCTTACCTAACAAGCCCAAATAACTTCACCCTGTGTGAAGCCCATAATCTTAAACTTGTATCTTGTTGAGATGAAATCTTCTTGGAGCTTAGCACTAAGGATGTTCAAGCCTGCTCACTATGGTTTTTGGAAAGGAAACCTCCAAGGAAAAACATGGACGTTTCCCTCTGAGACGTAGGCTACCTAAAAAAAAACTTTGCTGCCTTACAACTTCTGTAAAGTTAGTAAGTAATCTATAAGTAATCTAGCTAGAAAATGCATTAGATTTTCTTTTGTTTAATGGCTGGTAAAATAAGCTGTGCTGGAGAGAATGTATATTCCTGTTTTTGTGTCTTTTGTAACTTAAGGTTTTGCCTAGAGGGATTCTCTGTTTTGAATCTGATTACCCTGTAAGGTATTTACCATCCTGATTTTACAGAGGTGATTCTTTTACCTTTTCTTTAATTAAAATTCTTCTTTTTAAGAACCGGATTGATTTTTTCATTGTTCTTAAGATCCAAGGGTTTGGATCTGTGTTCACCTGTACAAATTGGTGAAGATTCTTATCAAGCCTTCCCCAGGAAAGGGGGTGTTGGGCTTGGGGGGATATTTTGGGGGAAGACGTCTCCAAGTTGGCTCTTTCCCTGTTCTTTGTTTAAAACACTTGGTGGTGGCAGCATAGGGTTCAAGGACAAGGCAAAGTTTGTACCTTGGGGAAGTTTTTAACCTAAACTGGTAAGAATAAGCTTAGGGGGCCTTTCATGCAGGTCCCCACATCTGTACCCTAGAGTTCAGAGTGGGGAAGGAACCTTGACAGACTCTTTTTAAGCTTTAAGATAATTTAGTGTCCATAGTCTAAAACAGATAATAAATCACCATATGTCCTTAAAGCAGCTTAAACTCTTAAATTAGCTGAAGCTCTCCACACACCTCTCCAGTTGGACGGAAACCCCATAGATATCCTCATCCTCCTGCACTCCAAGCCAACTGCCTGCCTCTCTGGGGAGGATGAAGAGGAACTAGCTTTGCTGCTGCTTCTCCATTTGAGGGAATAAACAGGAGATACACTGGCTTCCCAGCATTCTGGAGCGCCACAAAAACAGCTCCTGTGGCAGGCACATCTTAGAGATGAAAAAATACTTGAAAACTATTAACATGCTTATAAGTGGCAATAAGATCTATTAACTCTATATCCTTATACTGGAAAGCATATATGACTTTGTAATCTGTTTCTACAGCATCTAACATTTTAAAATAAATAACTCCAAAAAACCTAACTTATATTCACCTAAAGTGCTGCTGTGTTCTGCAAAGTGGTTACCTAAAAATGGCGGCAGCTTACTCAACACATCTGCTCTGTGGTTTCAGAGTCAGACTTCCTGTCTCTAGTGCCAAAATAAGCTTTTACCACTTTACTGCTTAGGCAGCAGAATGATCAGAGACAAAGCTGGGTTCTAATACAAATAAATAATAACAACGATGGTCTTCCTAGTGAATGATTGACTTAGTTCCAGCTAAAGTTCTAGTCAGTTGTATCTGAACCAGATTCTTCTTAGCATATGCATAACGTGCTGGTTGGATCATTAGCTTCCTTGGCCTGCGCCAGGTACTGACTGGGAATGTGATGTGAATACTGATCCATGCCCCCCTGAAACAGATTGAGGGCACGGGGGAAGTACACAAGTCTCCCTAAAGGCGTTATTTGGCCAGCAGAAATTTTATTCCTAGTGGTGCTGTGTAAGAAAGGAAAGAACCCAGCTTGACTTTCAGAGCCCAGGTTGGTTTCGGTAGTGAAGTTAAGAAGAAGAATTTTGTTAACTGAGCATGCATGAAGTGGGAGTCACTGGATTGCAGTAAACATGGAGCTCTACCTTGCCATTTTCATAATCTGCTTTCAGCATAGTACTTTAAGTATTCATGCTTATTAACTTGCTTTTTAAAGATAATAGCTTTCTGACTAAGGAACATAAAACAAAGAGAAGGAGTTGGGGGAGGGGAAACCTTTTCTGAAACCAGCACTTTTGTCAGAAAAGGTATTGTGTGCCAAGAATGAGGCTCTTTGTTCAGCTGTCCCTTTGCAGTCCCTGTCTACTTCCTCATCAGCTTTGTTCCAGATATGATCCCACCCAGCTAACCTATCCCTGTCCTACAGTAATGCTCTTCCGCTTTCCCAAGTGTCCCACTGACAATGCCTTCCAGAATCTCCAGAGATTTCAACAGAATTGTTTTGTATAGGGTCTGCATTTTACTGTGGTATAGATGTGATTTTTTTTCAAGTAACTTTAATTTTAAAAAATGCATTTGGTATGTTAAGATTTATTCCCCTCATTTGAAATCCATGCTATATGGCTTTACTTAGATGACATTGGACCACATCTTATGAAATACAGGTGCTTTACAGACCTAATTAAGATGTTGAAATCTTGGAATTGTGGGAATGTGTCAAATTTTGCAGTGTTGAAAAGGCAAAGGAATGAACATGATTTAAAAAAAAAACACTTCTGGATTATATTAAATATTGGGGGAAGGGGTGTGTATAACCCTATTGCCTAAAAATGTGGACTAAGCTAGTAGTTGCCTCTTTGATACATCTGTGGTTTTTTTAACACCCTCCCCCCCAGCTGTCCAAGAATCTCCTTATTTTGTAAGCTAGTCTTAACTAGATTTTCAGAGATTATATTTAGAGGGAACCCTAGCTTGTTGTATGTATGTGAATGATAGACTTTTTCCTAAGGACAGAAATGATTGTTGTATTGTTAGTTACTGATGCATGTGGTCATAAAACTATTCCCTTGTGAGAATGGTGGAATTCTATTGTGCTAATAAGATAATTGTCCAAGTGTAGAGTTTACCTTTGAAAAGATCAGTTAAGATGGCTTTTTTTGCACTTTTAATACATTGCCTAAATAAAACCCTAAGTCTCTTGCTTGTGTGTTTGGTTTTTTTAGTGCTAGGTTTAAGAATGTGTAGAGTGATGTAATTTATGTGAAGTGTTATGTATATTAAAAATATCACTTCATATTTTATACTGAGCCCAGGACTTTTTTATGTAACATGTAGATACCATTATTATTATTATTATTATTTTATTAGAGGATTTTGTTTTCTCCCAGCACAGAATATAATTGATGTTCGCTAACCTTATTTGTCTGAAACAAAGAGATGAGGTTTACATAACTTTATCTGTATTTTACATTTGGTCTATATTAACTATGCATAATACCTGTGCTACTTCATAAGATAGAGGGAGTGGAAAAGCTCTCTAGGACAGGAGGCATATTTTCCTATATTATCCTTGTTTAGTACCTAAAACAATGAGACCCTGATCCCGACTGGGGCTTCTTGATGCTTTTGCAATAGCTATTGTAATTTTAAAATATTAATAACATAACAGATTATCTTAAAGTACTGATGCCATTTCATTTTTTAATTTCCCCCCCTCATTTATATTTCCACGACTGTGTTGATACATCTTTACCTGAGAACAAGTTTTCTGGACTATTTTGAGTATGTCGTATGGTTATCCATATATTGCAAAAGCTATGTTTAGCTATAAATAGCTGACAGCTATTATTTTATAATCCAGAGGGTGGAGAAGTCTGAGTTTTAGGATGATCGTACAGCATAGTTATACTGGGTCAAAATAGTCAATCATTCTGACAATGTATCTCTGTCAAAGTAATTTAATAATCTTATAATAATCTTTAATTCCAGAAATAGATCTGACTTTGAGTTTTTGCATTCACAAATTATCTAAAATCAATTCAGATTATTTTTCTAATCCATTCCTATCTCTAATGTAGGTTTGTGACTATTAAGTGCTGATACAGAAATGTTGTGAGGAGTTAGGTGGCTTAAAAAAACTCAAACTCAGTGATGACTCCAGAAAGAAGTCAGGAAACTTTTTATACAATATCTGCACCAATGAAAGATCTAGGTGGTCATTTATTGAAAGCCAAAACACTTCGCTTCAATTTTGTTGTTGAAAATAGACCAGTTAAAATAATTTATTTTTAATAGCTTCTGATTTATTCTGTCTTGCTGTTTTAGAAGGAGTTCTGGAAAGGCTACCCAAATGGACTCCAGGGAGAAAGTAACACAGGACATAATTGGTATTCATTTTACCTCGCATTTCCATTAATCATTGGCCTTTTTGTTATCCTCCTTGTCATATTTCTCACATGGAGATGCCTGTTTAAAAAGAAAATCCGTAGACAGTCTGTATACATGCATAGGGGAGCCCGCGAAGCCATTGGTGATAATGCTGTGGCTGATGGTAGAAGTCCTCTTCCCCAGCCGCTCAGCATTGTTCATTCCCCACAGGAAGAAATGTATGAAGGCAGTGGGCTGTCTCCAGGATATTTGGGCTCTCCAGATGGACGTTCAGACTCAATATCAACAAGGCTGTCAAACGGTGACCCTCCTCCTTCATATGAGGAAGCCACTGCCGAAACCAGCATAAGAAATGAAATGGAGCCTCACATAGATCCACCCCCACAGTATGAAGACATTGTAAACTCCAGCTCAGCAAATGCTTTTGCAATACCTCCTGTTGTCACCAGTATTAAGTAAAGCAGGAAAAATATGAGCAACTTTTAAAAATTACTAATAGAATTTTGTAGCACTTTATTGCAGCTTACTACCGTTTATATAATTTAATGGACTCACACTGTGTACCTCTGCCCTGTTTTCTTCCCTCTGCGTGTGTTCCCATGCCAGTTTTAAAGATGGGGAATTCATACTGAGAGCATGAAGCAGGTACAAATGTGGTCTTCTGTGCATACCTCTCAAATGTCCCTCCGTTTTGGGGGTTGTCATTTATTTTAGTCTGAATGTTGCCTACGTTCCACACAAATTTGATGTCACCTAGCTTTTAGTGTTGAAAATTATTTACATCAGAAACTAACACTAGTGAGAGAAAGTTATTTAAACCAAAGGGCTGTGTCCTACAGCATTTTAAGTTTCTTGCATGAACATTTTCTCTTTCATTTTGGGTCTTTGTCACACATTGTATCCTACACTTGGGCCTTGGAAGGCTGTGAAAAGTATTTATATGTGTGAACAAACAACATAGCATATTCACCCAGTTTAAATACGATACTTAAGGGATTGCAGTAAGTGAGACTAAGATATTTTGGAACACATCAGCTGTACTTATACAGAGAGCAGTAATTAAGTGAATTTTGCAGTTGGAAAAAACGATAGCCTAATGTTCTTATCCCCTCTGTTCTCCATCCTTCCCTCCAGCTAGTCATAGAATCATAGAATATCAGGGATGGAAGGGACCTCAGGAGGTGGTCATCTAGTCCAACCCCCTGCTCAAAGCAGGACCAATCCCCAACTAAATCATCCCAGCCAGGGCTTTGTCAAGCCTGACCTTAAAAACGTCTAAGGAAGGAGATTCCACCACCTCCCTGGGTAACGCATTCCAGTGTTTCACCACCCTCCTCCTAGTGAAAAAGTTTTTCCTAATATCCAACCTAAACCTCCCCCACTGCAGCTTGAGACCATTACTCCTTGTTCTGTCATCTGCTACCACTGAGAATAGTCTAGATCCATCCTCTTTGGAACCCCCTTTCAGGTAGTTGAAAGCAGCTATCAAATCCCCCCTCATTCTTCTCTTCCGCAGACTAAACAATCCCAGTTCCCTCAGCCTCTCCTCATAAGTCATGTGTTCCAGACCCCTAATCATTTTTGTTGCCCTCCGCTTGACGTTTTCCAATTTTTCCACATCCTTCTTGTAGTGTGGGGCCCAAAACTGGACACAGAACTCCAGATGAGGCCACACCAATGTCGAATAGAGGGGAACAGCTAGTCCTGTTTATGATAACTTGTTTCTGGAACATCCATTTTTTTTCTCCTTTAAGTGAATTTAGTTCTTGTGAAAAGTACTAGATTGTCAGCTCCAGAAATTAAAGTTCCCTCTGCCCTGCAGAACAGTTAATGCACTGCTTCTGGGCACACAGTACCAAACCAATGTGCCTCATCACTGACATGCAGAAACCGCCTAGAAGGGGATGATCATAGTTTACTCTTCATGCCAACACAAATAACAGTCTCTTCTGAGCCTGCCAACAGGCTGCCAGTTGCAATAGTGTCTTTTATTTATGTGGCTTTCTTTCCCCCATGAAATGCATGGTGATCACTCATTTCACATAGGCCATTAAGCAGTTGTCAGATAACCTCTGGTCATTTCCAGTCTGCTCTGGATTTATGCAAATGACTGAAAGTTGTAATGTTCAGTATTCCACTACCAGTCTCTTGAGCCAGCCAAACCCCTATTTTAACTATCTAATGTTCCTGAACTAAAATGTATTGCAACATCATGCAGATATTATTTGCAATAAAGAAATAATGCTTGTCCTTTGAAATAGAGAGATCAAATGTTCGCAGTGATCCATGATGACAACTTTGAGAATTATGCTGTTGATTGAAGACTCCACACAAGCACAATTTTAAATTCACTGGCCAAAAATCTCAGTGAATGCAATTTACATGGCTAAACAAAAAAAACTTTGCATAAAGCAGTCATTTAAAATGTTCTTTCCTCTACTAAGAAAATAAGTGCTTTTTCTCGTTTACTGGAATGATTCCAAATTACAAAAAATATTTTTTTAGCTTTAAAAGTTAAGGGTTCGATTAAATGTAACAAGTTATATAACTTTTATTTTATGCTTGGCCTTTCTGATCTGATTAAAATGACAATTTGTCTTGTAGTGGTTCTTATAAAGCTTTATTTTTTCAAAATGTCGCTTCTACTTTTTTCTTCCATTGTAATTACATTGTCCCGCAATAAATGTGATGGTAAGATTTACAGCCTTACCTCTCTGAATGTTTTACAAGTAAGAACATGCAGTACTGTCTTGATTGACTGCCAGAAAATTCAGGGTATTGCACTCCCTGCTTTGACTGTAACACTGAGAGGTGAATCTTGTACAGAACTAAAATGATTTGTTTACTAATGACCAACATGGAGATGGGTGACTTGTTTAAGAAATTATGGAAATCAGATGATTTAGAGATTGTTTAATTTTGGACACCTGTGGGGAGTAGTTCCATCTTCACTGCGTGTAAATAACCTATTTGATTACAGTATTAAATATTTTTTAAAGATCTGGTTTACATTAAATTATGGTATTTAAACATTTTGCTCATGTTTATAGAAGATTTTTTCTTAATGGTTTTTGGCATGCTAAATAAAGGTATTCTTAAATTCTTTTAATGCCTCTATCAATTCTGTGCAGTTGGAATAAAATAACATTGATTTCTATAACAAAGGTGCTGTATTAACTTCCATCGTCTCTCGTCTTGATGAAAATTGGTTTATATCAAATTTTAAGCTAATTAATTTTAAAACAGAAGAACTAGAATTTTTAAATTAATATATACGTATATATATGAAATATAAAAACATACAGTATCTTATAACAGTGGCCAGCTGGAGCAATATTCAGAGAGAGAATGGAGACTTTTCTCTCTGGCATATTTTACAAGCAAGGAAACTATTTGGAGGCCCGAGCAGATCTATCAAAATTTGAGAACTACATCAAAACTCAATACAGACCTGCAATAAATGGTCATGACAAAAGTGAAAACCAGTAAATCATGAAACTATAAAGAATGTGTAAGTGACTGCATGGATGTGGGCCAGTTACTTATTTTAACACCATCCCCCCCCCCCCCCCACGAACATTGCTTTGAGCTGTGTCAAATAATCTTTGAAACAGGAGAGGAAAGGATGGAAAAGTTTGGATATGATGGAATTGTTGGGGGTATGCATGTCAAAATTCCACCCCTGAGTGTTTGGTGACTCGTTCCAGATGGGAGCAGAATTTTTCTGTCATGTTTCTGTACCCATTTGAGGGGAGGAAATGTTACTGTGTTCTCCAGTCCTTCCTATATTTAAAGCAAATAATATCTAATTAGTCTTGATCCTATGGACATTCAGTGGGTTTTGTTTTTGTTTTTTTTTTTTGGGGGGGGGGGAGGGAAGTGTTTTGGTTTTTTTAATAGGCCTACAATTTGAACAGTTTTATAACTAATGTACACAAATCAGCTTCAGCTATGGTGCATGCACATGGCCAGTTAAACATTTGGCTATGTTTGCACAACTGACTTGTAGGAATTGAGACCCTAAGACTGTACGTTATCTGATTTAATTAGTATGAACTCAATGGCTATAAAAAAATCAACTAGTCATACTGAGTTACTTATACTGATGCATTCTCGTTCAAACATTGTTCTCTGCAGTTCTAAGTCAAGGTGGATGATTTTTTTTTATTACTCTTATGTGTAATGTGAACCTTATACATATTCAAGTGCTGCTCTCTGATTTTTTTAAAAAAATCAGATTTATCCAGAAGCATCTATCCTATTTCACTACTTGCTTATCACTGCTGCATGCCCACTTGATTGACTTGCCTTAGTGTAGCTGAGCACTGAGCTTTGCCAAAAGATGTAAATCTGTTTCCTCCTGTGCTGAAATCAAATGCTCTGACCTTCAGTGATCCTGGGTTTTTTTTTTTTTTTTTTTTTTTTTTTTTTTTTTTTTGGAGATAAGTTGCTGACAGAGTGGTGAGTAACAATTAACGAAACAATTTTGAGCTTAAGATAGTCCCTCCAAAAACATCTTGTCTTCCTACTTTAAGTAATCTATAGAGTCTCAACTCTGCTTAAGAAACTTTCAACTAGCTGGAAAAGTCTGTTTTAATGTCAGAACACTTTTGATATTTTCCCTCCCTATACTGTCTTGGATAACTTAATTTTAATACATAATGTACCTTTATATAACCTGCTGTCCATCCGTCCCCCAAAATCCCTTTTAAAAATGGCCTTTGCTTGATCACAGACATTTTGGAAGCTTCATAAGTTTTTGTTAGTTTATCTGAGTTGGGTGTGAGAAAAATCTCTTATAGCCAGATGGAAACAAAACTCTAAACTCACCTTGGGCTGGATTATCCTTTCCCACTGTGGGAGGGGGAATCTGTGGCAGTGAGCTAAGTACGATGAAACCTCCATGACTATTTCTGTGAACTGCGATGTGCCCCCTGCAGGATAAGCAGATTCCTGGGCCATTTGCATGGAGGCCTTTTGCCTCTGCACCAGCTCTGATCCATGGTACCCCTCCGGGGTCAAAGTAACTGAGACCACTTACCGGGGCGGGACGGCTCTGGCCCCTGGAAGGGGCAGGGCCTTGGGTGGAAGGGGAGGGGCTGGGGGGGGGTCAGCATCCCCCAGCCAGCCCTTCCAGTCTGGCTGGCCCGCGCTGTTCAGGGCTCTTGTGTTGATTTAAAGGGCTGGGGGCTCCGGATGCCATTGCTGCTGCAGCGGTGTCCAGAGCCCAAGGCCCTTTCAAATCGCCGGCCCTAGGGCAGCTGCTCCCTTTGCGCCCCTGCCGCCCGTCGGCAGCCGGGGGGGGCCAAAAGGGGCAGGAACGTTAAAGCGCTGCAGGGTCCTTTGCCGCGGCAGCGCTTTAACGTTGCTGCCCCCTCCCCCGTTGGTGGCCCAGCCGGTACGACCCGTACCAGCGCGGTCACCGCCAGGGCAGGCAAAAGGGGCAGGGACATTAAAGCGCTATCACGGCAATGCTTTAATGTGGGCTGGGTATGGGCCGGTGCGGGTTCTTACCAGTACCCAGTACTGGCCTGTACCGGCTCACTTTCCCCCCTGGTGCCCCTGTTCCTGGTATCATTTCTTCAGGGTTAGTCTGCTACTACAGCCTTCCACTCGTTACAGCTGCTCTAGGGTCAAGGGGAACTACAGGTGCTATTAAAAAGATAATATAGCATTAGGCTAAATGAGGCATTGTGTGGTCACCTATTCCCTATATCCCCTTGCCTTGCCTGCTTGGTCACCACCACCTCCCCTCTCTGCACACATGTTGTATCCAGAAAGTGCCCTTCTTATTTCCTGGGTTTGGAGGCACAATGGATCATGCCCTGGAAGTGTCCCTTCCTATGGGAGGGCAGTGGGGGAAGAGGCGGGTGGTTGACTGATGATTGTCTGTTAGATTGCAATCCTTAATGCAAAAATCTGTCTGTGGCTTTCACTTGTAATGCTGAAGTAGACACCTCCCACCCTGATCCTTGCCAATTTTTAAGGACAGCAGTGTTCCCTGACAGAATTCTCTACGACTCCCTCCCCACTCCACCCCACGCTTTTGGCCAACAGCAAAAAGATATGGGCTCTTACACAAAAGCTGCCATCAGCCAGCACCCTTTAACAATTTTATCAAAGCTGTTTTCCTCCCCCCTACTATTAAACTTTTTTATGAATTCCTTCCACTTTGTCAACATCTAACTTGTAGACGATATTTAAACACTCATTCTGCCATCTTTTCCCCCTGTGGAATGCTTTCTCTAGTGTTTGTTGTGGCTATGAGTCCTTTTGCGTGGGTTTTAAAAAACAAAATAATCCCCTCCTCTCCTCCCCCCATTCTCCCCAAAACACATCTTGGTTATCCTAACCTTGAGCTCTGTCCTGAGCAGTATTTCAATTAGCCTCATGGGAAGATTAAACAAACCAAAGAACAACTGCTCTTCCATCCATAGCCTCTTCCAGAATGTATCCTCAGATATATCGCCTCTTCAACCACAGTCTTCCTGGCATAGACTAGGTCTTTTCATGTGAACGTTAAGGCACTGTACATAAATGCCTACTTTCACTGAATGTTCCTGTGATTTCAGAATTCAGTTGCTCCAAATGAAATAAAATGTAAATGTGATGGTGATCCTACGGTGGGTCTCTAAAGCTAGCCAAGTACTGACAAAAATAAAATGAAGGTTGGACAAGGTATATGTTCAAATACTGGTGGATTAGACAAGAAGTAGTAACCTAATTCCTCTTTGGAAGCCAGTTGACAAGTGGGGAAGATTAAAGTTGTTCACATTTACTTACAAAGTAAAAACAGCTGCGATCTGTGCAAGAAAACACTTCTTATTGATTAGCTGAGCTTGCTGTTTGTTGAATCAACAAGTTATGTGATGAAATGAAATGCCTCTTCATGGCTTGTTTTATGAGAGGGTTAGAGTTGATCAAAGAACTCCTGTTTCCAGCAAGCAAAGACATTTAAACTTGGAAACTCAACTTTGGCCCCAAACCTTTGACTGGATCTGCTACTGTAGGCCCCTGTCTCTGTGCAAAGCCCCAATGAAATCAATAGGTTTGTGCACAGGTGCAGAAATTCCTGAGAGCAAATCTGTTTGCATGACTGGAACTTCAGTGAATGAGTTTATCAAGGAAGGAGAGAGGCAGCAAACAGGTTAGCCCCTGGCAAACAATGCTACCTGGCCAATTTAAAAACAAAAACAAATGTATATTAGTGCTTCAGTGGGTTTTATGCAATATGAAGGAGTTAGTGTTTATGGTTCAGTCCTCAGTTGTGGCCTCCATGACGTGTGTGTGTGTGTGTGGAGCAGGAGGTGAAGGTGGGGTGAGCCTGGGGCCAGCTGGGGAATGAATTGACTGTTCTAGCCAATGCACCTTTTTAATATCCCTGATGGGCCATTACCCCAGGGAAGACCAGATTCATTGCAGTATGCTGTGGCCTCATTCCCCAATTCTCTCACCCACCCTGATGCACTAGCTATGCTGTTGAAAGGAGTATAAAGCCAGCTCTACCAAGAGCCGCCAGGGGCCCCTTTGGGGAAGCTTTCTGGTTGCTTTGTACTCCCTGAGCAGCATGAAACAGCTGGTGGTAGTGCTGGGAGTCTGGCCCTGATGACATGGCGGTGGGAATTTTTGTGTTTCAGTGACATCCCAAGCTCCATTTACTTTCCAACAATTTTTAAATAATTTTCCTAAACAAAATGAAAAGATCTCTAACATACTTAACGAACAACCCATACTCAATAGCAAAAAGCCTATTGACTTCATTGCTCTACTGTGTGTTCCTTTTACGCCTTTCTCCTAACTTCTCCAATGCTTTTTGAAAATAAAAATATAACTGAAAAATTATCCATTTTTGTTCAATTGCTCCCTAAAATCTTGTGGAGGCTTTTAGAGAAATGTGCATAATAGCTGCTATCTGTTGCTTGGATACAACACCCTGCACCCCCCCAAAAAAGCACTTAGAAATACAATTTTAGCTCTCAGTTACTTCCACCTCCTCCCTTCTCTTCTTTTCAACATTTTGAAGGTGTCTTGATTTATTTTTTGTTTTCTTGCTTAAAAGTGGTTTTGTAGGGGTCCATTCTCCCCCCCCCCACACACACACATTCATGCTTTAACCATTGAGTTAAAAATCCTGCCAGAGCAAACAACATGCTGCAGTGTTGCCTAAATCTGGCTGTAGGTGTGTGATTGACTAGGGCACCTACTGACAACCATTCACACATTGCTCCCGTCTACATAGATTTCCATCTCTTTGTACAAAGATACATGAATGTTGATGAGAATAATTAAACCACTTGCGTTCAGTTTTACTTCACCGGGGTTCTCCCCTTGGCTAGGGTATAACTCACAGGAAGTCAGTATCACACAATCAAAACTAAAGAGGAAAAATGTTTCTCCAAAGGCATCAAGTGTCATAATCCCACGCCTAGGCAGTGCAGTTCTAGTACAAGACAGGCCAGGATACTCCCAACACTAAAGAGTTTTGATGGCTGTTGGCTCGCCCCAGGCTCATGCGTAGTACCTTTCATCCTGTTAAGTGAGCAAGATGGTAGAAAAGGCTGTAGCAAGACAACTTTTACAGGAACTTAGATGCCTTTGATCTACTTCACCTGTATCAATCTGGGAATGGACCTGCCTTTGCACAGAAACTGCACTGATCTCCTTCTGGTGAGGAGTGGATACCAGAGGTAGGATTTTGTGCTGCACCGGCACAGAACTCTCGGACCCCCAGGCTGTTTAAGGTGGGTTGAAGCTACTTTTGCACTCTTGCTGCTGGGTTGATTCAGCCCGTGGAGTACCCCCCTTCTGTAGGCAGCCTTGGGGGCCTATCTAAGCTCTGACAGCCTCCTCAGGCTGCTCTTGGGGCTGCAGTGCTGCACAGAAACTCCGCAGTGCTGTGGCCCCAGCTCTGAGAAGCCCCTTCTGCCATGAGCCCTGCTCCCCACATGCTACCTACCCTAGGGCTTGCAAGGGGGGATCCTTCCACAGCTGGACCTAGGGTTGTATGGCCCTTTTATGCCACTGTTGCTTGGCCTATAGGGGCCACAGCAATAGGTGTAGCTCTAAGAACAGGAGTCCTTGTGGCACCTTAGAGACTAACAAATTTATTTGAGCATACAGTTCATTTGAACTACAGCTCACTTCATCGGATGCATTCAGTGGAAAATACAGTGGGGAGATTTAAATACATAGAGAACATGAAACAATGGGTGTTACCATACACACTGTAATGAGAGTGATCAGGTAAGATGAGCTATTACCAGCCGGAGAGAAAAAATACACCTTTTGTAGTGATAATCAAGATGGGCCATTTCCAGCAGTTGACAAGAATATGTGAGGAACAGTGTGTGTGTGTGGGGGGGGGGGGGGAATAGTAGTGGATGTGTCATTACACAAAGTAAAACTAATTCCCCATGTTTATTTTTCCCCCCTACTGTTCCTCACAACTTCTTGTCAACTGCTGGAAACAACCCATCTTGATTATCACTAGAAAAGGTGTTTTTTTTTCTCTCCTGCTGGTAATAGCTCACCTTACCTCATCACTGTTATTACAGTGTGTATGGTAACACCCATTTTTTCATATTCTCTTGTGTATATAAAATCTCCCTACTGTATTTTCCACTGAATGCATCCGATGAAGTGAGCTGTAGCCCACGAACGCTTATGCTCAAATAAATTTGTTAGTCTCTTAGGTGCCACAAGTACTCCTGTTCTTTTGGCGGATACAGACTAATGCGGCTGCTACTCTGAAAGGTGTAGCTCTGATGCCCGTTGTCCATGCTGTCATGAGTAGATCTTTCATCCGCGTTCAGTACAGTGGATCATGAGGTGGTGTTGACTCACTTGATGGTACTGGATGGGGCTGCCTTTCAATGGCTTCACTATTTTCTCTTAGAGTGCAATTGCTCCTCTTCCCAAAGAGCCTCCAAGTGTGAGATGCTGCAGGGTGCCCTCCTGTCATCCTTCCTCTTCAGTACATATATGGGCCAGCTAGGGAGGCTTTGGAAGGTAGCATGGGGTGCAGTGTTTCCAATATACTGATGACACCCAACAGTGTGGCTCTATCTCATCCACCTGTAACAATACTGTGGGTCAGTGCCTCAAGAAGTGTCTAATTCAGCTTGGGGCATGGATGAGAGTGAGCTGGCTAAAGCTCAGCACAAACAAGACTGACCTAACGATGGTTTGGGAGAACCAGCTGGCAGAGATGATGTCAGTGCCTCTGCCTGAGGGAGTGCATCTGCCGTTGGAGTTTGCTGCTTGGGTATGATTCTAGATGCCTAGCTGTGGTTGTATTCGCGTATTACAGCAGTAACACTGTCAGCTTTTTACCGTGGCCAGGAGGCCGTGCCCTTTCCTTTCAGATGTGGATTTTGCCACTGTTATCCAGGCCTTTTTCACCTCAAGATTACACTATTACAACGCACTCTACACGGGGCTACACTTTAAAACCACTCAGAGACTAGGACTGGCGCAGAATGCAGTGGCGCATTTATTGAGAAAGGGCATCTCTTTAGGAGCACATGACCCTCATGCTCCAAGTTCTGTACGGGCTGCCCCTTTAGTCTCCAAGTAGAGTTTAAGGTTATGATCTTTAAAGGGCCAGCCAACCTGAGGGTTATCCTGTCTCTCCCTGTGCCATACTGTCACAGCTGCAGTCAGGGGCATTCAAACTGGATTATAAAAGAGAGAGCTGTTGGCAAGTCATTCTCTGTGTTGACTCCAGAACCCGATCCCCCTCCCAAATCTGATGACCTCCTGGACATGCGGCAAAAGCCACATGTTTGACAAGGTTTTGAGGGAAGGGGTAGAGTAGGTTCCTGGGTATGATTTGAAGGTGAGTGGCTTTTCTGGTACATTTCTATTTTTGTCTGCTGCCTGAGGTAAGTTGTTATCTTCATTTAATTATTTAAGGCTTTTGGCAAGTGCAGTTAATTTATTTATATATAATGCTACAGGGTTGTTATTCTAAATCTAAGTATTGGAAGGGCTCTCAGGTGTTTCCCCTGCCCTTCTCCCCCTCTTCCTCTTCCCCCCCCCCCCCATAATTTTAAATGTGACTTCTGAAGGAAGAAAAAAAGTAATCCTTTTTGAGCAAAAGGCCAAAGCAACTGGCTATTGGAGGTCTGCTAAGATAACTGAACAGACCTTCCTTACTGTGCTGGCCAATGAAACCAGAAGCCCCCAAAACGTTTTAGCTTTGGGAGTTCCCAATTCACTTCATATTGGAATCACAGGGACTAAGCTTCTATCACGGCTATTATCCTCAGAAGAATTTGGCAGGTACGTAATGTTCTTTTGGCATGAAGTTTGGTACTCAGGCAATTGAAACTGTGCAGTGCAGCTTAATTGATTACCCCCATAATGTTAATGATCTTATGTTTATGTAGATGTGTCCAATTAAAAAGACACTATCAACTTGAGTTTTTAAAATTGATTATTTTTTTAAAAATTCCATATTCAGATAGTACACCCTTGAAATATTGTATCCTGATTAATTTTGATATTCCTTCATTTTTAATAAATGATTTTCTGCTCCTTTGCTAATGTGTATAAGGATCTTTTCAGTAAGAAAGAAGCTAACTGACAGGAGAAATAACTAAACTGATTACACACCAATTACTGTCAAATGCACAGAGCAAATAGAACTAGAAAATATACATGTTTTTCATGCTAACTCTCAGGTTTAACAAATCTTAGCAATTTGTTGCTACAGTAAAGTACACAGTTTTCAGACAAATGTGATTTTCAAGTTGATAGCTTTTTAAACTGGTCAATACTAGGGCTGTCGATTAAGTGCAGTTAACTCGCACGATTAACTCAAAAAAATCAATCACGATTAAAAAAATTAATCGTAATTAATCACGCTGTTAAACAATAGAATACCAATTGAAATTTATTAAATATTTTTGGATTTTTTTCTACATTTTCAAATATATTGATTTCAATTACAATACAGAATACAAAGTGTACTGTGCTTACTTTATTTTATTATTTTTATTACAAATATTTGCACTCTAAAATGATAAACAAAAGAAATAGTATTTTTCAGTTCACTTCATACAAGTACTGTAGTGCAATCTCTTTATCATGAAAGTGCAATTTACAAATATAGATCATTTTTTGTTACATAACTGCACTCAAAAACAAAACAGTGTAAAACTTTAGAGCTTACAAGTCCACTCAGTCCTACTTCTTGTTCAGCCAATCACTGAGGCCTGGTCTACACTACAGGGTTAGGTCGAATTTAGACGCGTTAGGTCGATTTAAAAATGACTGCATCCAAACAACCAAGCCCTTTCCGTTGACCTAAAGGGCTCTTTAAATCGACTTCTGTACTCCTCCCCGACAAGGGGAGTAGCGCTAAAATCGACCTTGCTGGGTTGAATTTGAGGTAGTGCAGATGCAAATCAACGGTATTGGCCTCCAGGAGCTATCCCAGAGTGCTCCATTGTGACCGCTCTGGACAGCACTTTGAAATCCGAAGCACTAGCCAGGTACCCAGGAAAAGCCCTGGGAACTTTTGAATTTCATTTCCTGTTTGGTCAGTGGGGCGAACTCAGCAGCACAGGTGACCATGCAGTCCCCCCAGAATCATACAGCGAAGAATGTTTCTACACTCCCCCATCATCTCTATCCCTGAGGTTATTGCAGATTAGAAAGCAAAAAAAGTGCACTTGTGATGACATGTTTTCTGAGCTCATGCAGTCCTCCTGCACTGATAGGGCACAGCTTAATGCATGGAGGCATTCAGTGGCAGAGGCCAGGAAAGAATTGAGTGAGCGCGAAGAGCAGAGGTAGGACGCGATGCTGAGGCTAATGGGGGAGCAAACAAACATGATGAAGCGTCTGTTGGGGGAGCAAATGGACATGATGAAGCATCTGTTGGAGCTGCAGGAAAGCCAACAAGAGCACAGATCCCCGCTGCATCCACTGTATAACCGCCTAGCCTCCTCCCCGTGTTCCATATCCTAGAACGCAGGCGCGGGGGGGGGGAGGTTCCAGGCACCCAGCCACTCCACTTCAAAGGATGGCCCAAGCAACAGAAAGCTATCATTCAAACAGTTTGCTTTTCAGTGTGGCTACAATAAGCAATGTGGCCTTGTCCTTCCCTCCTCCCCCACCCCACCTGGGCTACCTTGTCTGTTATCTCATTTTTTTTTAATTAATAAAGAAAGAATGCATGTTTTCAAAACAATAGTTACTTTATTTCAAAGGGGGGAGGGTGGTTGGCTTACAGGGAATTAAAATCAGCAAAGGGGGCGGGTTTGCATCAAGGAGAAACACACACAATTGTCACACCAAAGCCTGGCCAGTCATGAAACTGGTTTTCAAAGCCTCTCTGATGCGCAGCACGCCTTGCTGTGCTCTTCTAATCTCCCTGGTGTCCGGCTGCTCAAAATCAGACACCAGGCGATTTGCCTCAACCTCCCACTCCGCCATAAACATCTCCCCCTTACTCTCACAGATATTATAGAGCACACAGCAAGCAGCAATAGCAGTGGGAATGTTGGTTGCACTGCGGTCTGACCTAGTCAGCAAACAGCACCAGCGAGCTTTTAAATGTCCAAAGACACATTTTACCACGATTCTCCACTTGCTCAGCCTATAGTTGAACTTCTTACTACTGTCCAGGCTTCATGAGCCATGGGAACGAGGGGTAGGCTGCGGTAGGTGCGACCACGCAGTGCTGCCAGCTGGGGGAGCAGCCTGAGGCAGAAGCCTCCAGCTCACATGATATTCCAGGCAGGACTGAATCTCCCTGAGACGAAACTTTGAAGAAGAGAATGACCTGGAGTCTCTGGCTCCCATTCGGTGCTCTGAAAGGAGAATAGCCATGTCTGTCCAGGCGCCCCTGATTGATCTCACCAAGGTCTGCCAGGAGCACACAGGAGACGTATGACGGCTATCAGTCCTACTGCACCGTCTGCCGCGAAGGCAAGGAGCTGCTGCTGTGTAGCAATGCAGTACTGCACCTGCCAGCAGCACCCAGGAGACATATGGTGACGGTGAGCTGAGCGGGCTCCATGCTTGCCATGTTATGGTGTCTGCACAGGTAACCCAGGAAAAAAGGCGCAAAATGATTGTCTGCCATTGCTTTCACAGAGGGGGGGGCCTGACGACATGTACCCAAAACCACCCACGACAATGTTTTTGCCTCATCAGGCATTGGGAGCTTAACCCAGAATTCCAATGGGCAGCAGAGACTGCAGGAACTGTGGGATAGCTACCCACAGTGCACCTCTCTGTAAGTTGATGCTAGCCACAGTAGTGAGGATGCACTCCGCCGACTTAATGCGCTTAGTGTGGACATATGCAATCGACTGTATAAAATCGATTTCTAAAAATCAACTCCTATAAAATCGACCTAATTTTGTAGTGTACACCAGGCCTAAGACAAACAAGTTTACGAGAGATAATGCTGCCCACTTCTTATTTACAATGTCACCTGAAACAGAACAAGCTTTCGCATGGCACTTTTGTAGCGGGCATTGCAAGGTATTTGTGTGCCAGATATGCTAAACATTCACATGTTCCTTCATGCTTCAGCCACCATTTCAGAGGACATGCTTCCATGCTGATGACACTCATTAAAAAAATAATGCATTAATTAAATTTGTGACTGAAATCGTTGGGGGAGAATTGTATGTCTCCTGCTCCGTTTTACCCACATTTTGCCATATATTTCATATTATAGCATGCCATATATAGCATGTTATAGATGATGACCCAGCACATGTTGTTTGTTTTAAGAACAGTTTCACTGCAGATTTGACAAAACGCAAAGAAGGTACCAATTTGAGATTTCTAAAGATAGGTACAGCACTGAACCTCTCAAAGTTTTAAGAATCTGAATTGCCTTCCAAAATCTGAGAGGGCTCAGGCATGGCGCCTGCTTTCAGAATTCTTAAAAGAGCAACATTCCGATGAGGAAACTACAGAATCCGAACCACCAAAAAAGAATATCAGCCTTCTGATGGTGGAGTCTGACTCAGATGATGAATATGAACATGTGACGGTCTGCACTGCTTTGGATGGTTATCGAGCCGAACCCATCATCAGCATGGACACATGTCCTCTGGAATGGTGTTTGAAGCATGAAGGGATATATGAATCTTTAGCACATCTGGCATGTAAATATCTTGCAACGCTGGCTACAATAGTGTCATGTGAACGCCTGTTCTCACTTTCAGGTTCCATTATAAATACGAAGCAGGCAGCATTATTTCCTACAAATGTAAACAAACTTGTTTCTCTGAGCGATTGGCTGAACAAGAAGTAGGACTGAGTGGACTTGTAGGCTCTAAAGTTTCACATTGTTTTATTTTTTAATGCAGTTTTTTTTACATAATTCTACATTTGTAAGTTCAACTTTCATGATAAAGAAATTGCATTACAGTACTTGTATGAGTGATTTGAAAAATACTATTTATTTTGTTTTTACAGTGCAAATATTTGTAATAAAAATAAATATAAAGTGAAAACTGTACACTTTGTATTGTGTTGTAATTGAAATCAATGTATTTAAAAATATAGAAGACACCCAAAAATATTTAAATAAATGGTATTCTATTGTTTAATAGTACGATTAATCGAGATTCTTCTTCTTCTTTTGTATGGCTTGGGTAGGTAGCAACAACTACAAATTTATATCTAAGTTTGATAGCCAGCACATTGCCGCAGCAGTGAGCTGGCGAATGTCCTTCAGACTCCCGCCAAAAGAATGAAGGGGACATTCAGATATGATGTGCTCTATCATTTGTGCCTGGTGACCACGGTTGCATACAGGTGTTTGCCTCATTTTCCATTTAAAGAGGGTTTGTCCACATCTCCCATGAGATGTCCTGATGTGATTCAATCTGCACCAGTCTTTCTAAAATAAATCAGAACCTGGTGGTTCCTCAACAGGATCAATGACGAGCTGTTTTTTTTGAGTGGTTGAAGTGCTCCATGTGACTCTCCATTGAGCCTCAGCATCAAAGTTGGGTGTAAGGATCTTGATACGGTTCCATAGAGGGTTGCAGGATTTTAATCTCATTTTTGGTGGGTTCTGTAGGCCAGGGTGCAGTGGGATCTAAATTAATTTTTTAATCGCAATTAATTTTTTTAATCTCTTGACAGCCCTAGTCAATACATATTCAGTTCTGGTTGATTCATTTTAATATTAATAATGTTCCTGGATACCTTAGCCTAAAACCAGGGGATTTACAATATCCTTTGTAGAAGAGGGAACTCCTGTTATTAATATCCCCTCTTGTTGCTTCCTTTTCAAAGACTAGGGTTGTGACATTGAAAGAGTTTGGCTTAATCGATCACACGCTTTCAACCTGTGAAATCAAGTGGGACTGAACTTATGTTTGTACAGACATTTGAATGTTCAAGAATCAGCTGTAATCAGCACTGGGTCTGTAAATACCTCTGAGTGTAGAGTAGTGAAGTCCTCCCCCTGTGTCTGCTTCTGGCCTTGAGAAATTGAAGGTGTTGAACGCCATGACTTTTGCTCTGGTTAAAAAGCATTGGCATGAATCTAAACTGGCAGACGACTGATAAAGAAAGATACAATTTATTCATTTCTTTATTTCAAGTTTTTTCCCTGTAGTTCAATTCACTTACCTCTTGAACTAAAATACCAGGAATAGTTGTTCACAGAAATAGTACTTTTTCATTCTAGCCTATGTCAAGGTGAATTTAGAATTGAAGTATTCTTTTATTCATGCTTAACCTTGAAAAAGATCCTTTCAGCTGACAGTTGACTAATCCCACAAAGAACAGAGTTGAACAACTTTGTCCAATCATATTTGAAGAAATGTATTATATTTCTATTAAGAAACATAGTGAAATATTAAAAACATAGTGGTTACATACAATGAATTCATTCTCATTATATCCTTTTGAGTAACTCATATAAGCTTTTATCTTTCCTGAGCTTCACTTTTATGACTGCTAAAACTAATAAGAGACAAATAATGGAATATTGATTTAGCAACTTTTACCTTCTTAATTTGTTATATTCAGTTCATCCATTGCAAACTCTGCCGAATGGAGGGTTTTATTGTGGTGTAAATAAGCCCATCAGTTTGAGCAAGGGATGTTGAAATTTTACCACATCTCTATGGCTATAAATTTGCAGTGCACATTTATGCCATCTGTCTTATAATGCAAAGGCAAAGAACTTGCCAATGATAGTTCTAAACAATAAATCTAGGGTTTTTTTTTTAAATTGTAGTGGAATTATTAATGTTAGAAAAGGGAAAGTTGCTTGCCTTTCTTTCCCCCCACCTTTCCCTGTCCTCCAAGTTCTCCCCAATATCTGTTTGGTTTAGGCATCCCTAGCTGTTAAAATCTACTGAGTCAGGGATATAGAGCTGTGTCTCTCAATATTTCCAGAGTACTGTACCCCTTTCAGGAGGCTGATTTGTCTTGTGTACCCCCAAGTTTCACCTCACTTAAAACTTACAAAATCAGACATAAAAACACAAAAGTGGCACAGCGCACTGCTACGGACAAATTGCTCATGTTCTCATCTTTACCATATAATTATAAAATACATCAATTGAAATATAAATATTGTACTTATGTCAGTATATGGTATATAGAACAGTATAAACAAGTCATTTTCTGTATGAAATTTTAGTTTGTACTGACTTTGCTAATGCTTTTTATGTAGCCTGTTATAAAACTAGGCAAATATCTAGATGAGTTGCTGTACTCCTTAAAAGACCTCTGTGTATCCCCAAGGGTACGTATACCCCTGGTTGAGAACCACTGCGATAGAGAATATCTTTTAAGTTGTGGATCAGTGACTCACTAGATGACTATGGCTCCATTTTATCTTGTCTATTTTTGGAGGGGGCTACATGCAGCCACCAGGGGTTGTCCTGCAGCCATAATAGCATCCTGGGCAGAGATGGGGGAGGGGGCAAGGCAGCCCCTTTTCCTGGCTTGAGCTGTGGGGCTCTGGCAGCGGGCTCTGTGCTTCAGCCCCCACTCTCCCAGCTTCATCTGTGGGGTTTGGGCTTCAAAAATCACCCCCCCTCCATTCCAGCCATGGGGCTCTGGACTTCAGCCCAGGGTGGTGGGGCTTCAGCAGGACTGGCCTTACTGGGCACCATGGTCAAGAGGCAAGGAGCGGGGTGAGCCTGGGGTGTGAGACCATGGAAGGGAGCTCAGGGCAGTGGGGAGGGAGCAGCGGGGCCTGGAGGGGCGATGGGGAAGCTGGCAAGATGGTGGAGGCCGTGGGAGGCAGCGAAGACTAGAGGCGATGGAGGTGGGGGACGGACTGGGGGAGGCAGCAGGGACAGGTGCATCAAAATACAACTGAACATTGTTTTTATTATTGAGTCCGCAAAAAAATCCCAAACCCTTACATAAATGAATTACAATGATCTGGACATGTATATGTGCATATTTACTTATTTTTCCTAGAGTTAATTAGGTATTTTAGGAATATTTGTCAGAGCAGTCACCCTCAAGAGTTGGTGGCTGCACTCTGAGGCCACCAAAAATTTTGTTCTGAGAACCCCTGATGGTTTGACCGCATGCACATTGCAGGCCACAGAAACTCACCCACCCACTGCTGTAACAGACCCCTAACCCCTGGCTGAGTTACTGAAGTCCTCAAATCATGATTTAAAGACTTCAAGTTACAGAGGAATCCACCATTTACACTAGTTTAAACCTGCAAGTGACCTGGGCCCCCATGCTGCAGAGGAAGGCGAAAACTCCCAAGAGTCTCTGCCAGTCTGACCAGGGGAAAAATTCCTTCCTCATTCCAAATATGGCAATCACTGAGCATGTTGGCAAGACCCTCCAGCCAGACACCTGGGAAAGAACTGTCTGTAGCAACTCAGAGCCCTCCCCATCTAGTGCCCCGTCACCAGCCATTGGAGATATTTGCTTCTCTCAGTTGCAGATCAGGAATAAAGGACTTTTTAAAAAAATTGCAACATAATGGCAATGCCTGAGCATTAGGGGCATAAACTTTCTTTTGATGAGACCTCTCTCAAAATATGTACAATAGAGTAGACCTGATTTTGCAAAAATGAAGCAATCACATTGATACAAAACAGGCAGTGTGTGCCGGGGCAAGTTTGGTGTTTTTCATAGTAAAGTTGTGCTGCAAACTAATCCAGGAAAGATTGTCTTCTCATATGTACTAATGTACTAAATTTTAGGCCTAGTTGTTCTAAAACTCCCGTGTCCTTCCTTAATGAGACCCATAGACTTCTGTCTTTGTAGATATAGGCATGTAACCCAGTGAGGGCATCTCCCTTTTTCATCAAATCCTATTCTTTTTCTTAGGAAGCTTATAAGAAAAGAGTGGCCTACCCCTAGGACAGAAACTTAAGAGAAAACCTTCCAGTAAAGAAAAACAGAAGCAAGGGGAGAAGCCATAGAATCTGTGTCAGGAAGGAGATTTTGATATCGGACAATAAGATGTTGATAAGATGGAACCATTTTGTGATATGTCTTAAAAAAATAAAGCAGAAGATTCTCTTTGTGGGGAGGAGGCAAAGAGGAGGTCTTTGTGGGGGTGGGGTGGGGGGAGGGTGTTTCTCTGAGACTCCGTTACTATTTCCTGCTTGTTCTCTTTCTGCCACTACCATCCTCTGGCCTGCACCTAACTGACCCAGAAAAGGCTGCACGGGCTCCTTCTGAACCCTATCAATGCTGCTTCACGCATTTGGATACCTTGGCAAACTTCCTTGTAGAAATCATGGGTGAAGTCTTGACCTTATTGAAATGAATCAGAGTTTTGCCGTTGACTTCCATGGGGGCAGGATTTCACCCTGTGTGGGCCCTAACTACAGCAACCGCCAGCTGGGCAGCAATTGATGCCAGTGGCACTTAAAAAGAAAAGGATGAAAGCAACTTGTTCTGCTTTTGTTTGTGTGTAAGCAATGGAAATCCATGGTTATCATTTATATAATGCTTATTAAAGTTAAGATGAGAAGCTTGAGAAATGAGTGACTTTACCAGTAATCCGTACTTCCGTGCTGTAACCCATGGGAATAGAAATCCACTCAATTAACATGAAGAATGTTTCTTTGTTACCTTGTGTTAAAAGACTGAAGCTAACTAACCCAGTAATGACTGCAGTGGTTCAGACTGCAAAAGCAGTTGGAAATCTGATGAACACTGACCCTATAAGAAGGTCAATCTGTCTGTTAATGCGTAATTTCCTCATTCTTTCTGAAAAGAAATAAATTTCCATTATCTAATCTATTGGGTTATGGGACCTGACATCAGGCTCCCATTGAGATTAATTGTTGATCTGTTGTCATAACTTCAGTTCCTAGAAATTACCAATCTTTTCAATGTGATAGGTAAACATTCTATGCAAAATATTGTGACTGAATGGCTGATAGAAACCATATAAAGAAACTTGGGAACCAGTCAGCTGGGAATGGGGAGAACAAAAATAAGAAAATGACAAATAATTTTAAAGCTGCTGTAGTGGTATGCAAACTCCACTAATATTAAAGTAATGAAGTGGTTTTAATAGGACCAAATGTAAAAAATTGAGTTACTTTCACTTAGTACAGACAGAGGCCCCAATTCTGCATGCAGACCCCTATTGAATATTTACAAATATCAGAGTTGGGGACAGAAAAGACACAGGTACCAGAATGTATATTTGGCTAATAAGAATATTATTCCAGGTACCCAAACTATAGGACAGACACTGATATTTAAAGAGACACCATCTTGAAATCAAGTCACTTTATGAAAGAGTAAAAAATACTTTGAGGTACTAGAGCCCTACCCCTTTCCTATTTATTAAAATGTGGTTTTTATTTCTGTTGTAATGACAGAGCACAGGGAAAACGGACTGACCATACACAAAGAGTCAAAGTAAACAAACTGAAAAATAGATTAGATATTTCCTCTAATATCTGTTATAGTAATGTTAGTTGTAAAAAAAAATTAAACAGAAATTTTATTTAAGTTCACAATGTCCTTTTCTAACTGATTGCAACAAAAGCGCATCTCTGCTAATCTGTTTTCTTACTATTCCTGTGTTTATCACTTCAAGTATACGTTAAACTCTTGAGTTTTCATAGCCAGTCTGCAATGTTATTTGTTTCTAGATCAAGTGTGTTTACAATAATTATTTTTAAAGTGCAAGTCTAAAGGGACAGGTATGCTAAAGTTCATGTATTTAAAAAAAACACCCTTAATTGTTTTGTTGATGATACCTTCGTATTAAAAAAAACAAACTGATGGAGTTTTTAAAAACCTAATGGAGAGCTGGAGACAAGTTCCTGGGCAGTAGCCCTCCCTCGGGGTGACTGCAGTGATGCTGGAAGAATTTGTATAGTGGGGGTGCTGAGAGCCATTGAACTAACCTGTAGACCTTTATATAATGGAAACCACTTCAAGTCACGGGGTGCAGCAGCACCCCCAGCACTCCTACTTCCAACACTTATGGGTGACTATGTACTCAGAGCTTAGAAGCAGTCTACGGATTTTAAGCAGGGTAAGTACCAATATCATTTAGTGTCTCCCCCACCCCACCAGATGTTCTGAAACTGCAGGAGCACAGATAAACATCCAGGCAAAGTGGGGAAGTTTAAGGGGCTTTTTTCAGCTGGGCTTATATCCAAGTGTCCTTATAGGCGTGAGAAAAATTGCCCAAATAAATAGATGCCCAAGCACCTGTGTGCACACTGTAACCATTTTAATACTTGCCTCATGTTAGAGTTAACTCCCACAACATCCCTTTCTCTCATTTATTCAGGCACTTGTGCAGTTTGTACCTATCAAGTGCAGGCAAAAATTTGCAGAAGTGGGGGCTATGGGCTGAAAATTTAACAATTTGGTATGATGAATATCCTCCTGAATTGGGAGTGGGTGTTTCACCTTTCTTGTCAGCATTACTCCCCACTTCCCCCCAACCATTCTATTTTTTTTTTTTTTGAGAGCTGTGTGGTAGCAGTTTTCTATACCTCACCAGCTCTAAGAGTCAAGATGGCAGATAAACCACACAGATTAAAGGTAAAGCTAAGTTCCTATAAGAACAGGGTGACCTCTGTGCTAGTTGTTCTGAGGCTGGAAGCTGTACTAGGCCCTCAGATACTTTTGTGATGATCACAGTATGACGTAGCTGAGGCCTGGCCTGAAATGAGTAACTAACCCGTGGAGGGAGGCCTAATTACTCGGAGGATAGATTTAGTGAGGTAAGCAGATCATTAGGCTGAAAACAGAATGTGCTAAATGAGGTAAGTAAATAGGTTAATAGGCTAAAAAACCATGTTTGAGCCAGCTAAAATAAGAGGGAGAACAGCCAGGGAACCATTTACTAACAATGGACAAGAAAAACCAGAAATGTAGAAATGAGATAGAGTAGGGTGAGTGTGCCAATACATGGACAGAGCATGCTGCACAGGGATTCGTTCCTGAAATATAACCAAGCCAATCCCAAAACCTGTGATGCAATGTACTGTGTAAATGCATATAAAGGAAGAGGTTTTCTATGTAACTGTGGGTGTATGCCAAATAAAGGATCTTGAGTGATTAACTCTGGAGTTGAACTGAGTATTTTTTGGATCCCAAAGAACAGGATGGAGCATTCTCACAGAACTGAACAAGGTGTTCTGGATAAGCCAAGTCAAAAAAGTCTTGAAGGGTATCCCAACATATAAATACTGTACCTAGCTAGATAGGCCTCTTTCTAGAACAAAGAAACTATAAAGACTCAGGGTGAAACTATGAAAAACTCTAGTCCGCGAGTTCTGGTTATAGGTGTCTATGGTGTGGCACATCCTACCAGATGAGATCTGAGTGAGCCCTACTCTGTGTTCAGGTCGAAATACAAGTTCTATCTTTTTACCAAGTGCTTGCCTCAAAGACAAAATCAAGAGCTCCTGTTAGAGTGTAGAACTCCTTCCTTGATGGTCTTTGATATTTTCTTGTCTTTTTAATTTTCTGTACCAGCACCTAGATAATGATTAGCATCACCTTGTAAGTGCCTAGATAAATAGATTCAGTTAGTGAAATTCAAATCATTCAAAGCAGACCTTTGACTCTTCCACCTCAGATGCACAGAGGAGGGACAGATGGTATAGACATCCGTTTCCTTGCCTTACTGGCTTCAGGACCTTCGTCTCAGAATTTTTCGCAGCAGTATACCTAATATCTTCAGCCAGTTCTGCCATTGGAAGGATTTGGGCTATCCTAACCATATACAAAGCTTTCTCCAGTCTCCTTGTCATCCTTCCCTTTCCCTTCTGCTCCTTGAAGCGCCTCCAGAAAAAGAGAAGCACAGGTGAAACAGTACAAAGTTGAAATGAACATTTCAATGGAGTCTTCTATTTTGACTTTTTGTCATGGGAAGCATTAGAGTTGAAGGAATCAGATGAGGGAACCTCCAGAACATTTTTCCTCCTGAGTTCTATGAGCCATGATTAAAGATTTAGCTTCTATTCTGGGGCTTTAGCTCAAGCAAACAGAATGCAAAAAACAAAAGCTTGAGAGAATACCTACCAACAAACTCCAGCAAGGAGCCATTGATTCCACTAACACAATGGTTCCCAAACTGGGGTTTGTTAACCCCTGGGAGGTTTGCAAAATGTTACTGAGGGTTCTCGGGGGAAAAAATTCCCTAATGGCGGACAGAGCTGTCCCTAGGGACCCCGGGCAGCACGGGGCCAGCAGCCCAGAGCTCCTGGACTTCCAAGATCTAAGCAGATCAAAGCAAGATATCTATTACACTGAGGAGATTTAAACTTCAAGACTCCTTATAAGAAATGGAAAGGGAGGTGGATTTTTTTGCTGTTTTAAAAATTAAATAGGCAGCTAGTATTGTTTCTAAAATTATTAGGAAGAACAAGTTTAAGCTTTGTTGGAACGGGCGTTGTGTGCCTGGACTGCTCAAGACCTGAATGCTTGTGTAGGAGGAACTCTTTGAGTTGGCTTCTTAAATACCTTCACGCTGTTTCACATCTGATACTCCTTGATGAAACATAGGAGCCTTGTCTTATAACAGGCTTTTTCAAAGTGATACAAGCTACGAAAGTGAGATCTTGGAACATTGTTGCTGTTTTAATAATGTAATAAAAATACTATAATAATAAATAATAATTAATAATAAATAGTATGTAGTAAGCATGATATAAAACAAATTTTGTATTTCCAAGATCACTGCTTTTCTAATTTATACTCAGGTAAAGGAGAAAATATTCCTTTTTTAGGAGGGGGTTCGAGAGACTTGACATTTTAGTGAAAGGGGTTCACAGGTTGTTAAAGTTTAGGAACCACTGCCCTAACAGGATGACAGGTGTGGGCCAGAAACAAGCACATGACACAGGCAAGATTATCAGTTATGGACCTGTATCAAATCTCTGATTCTTAAGGAAGTCATGTCTGGTCTCAGCAGTAGCTTTCTTTTACACAGAGCAAGCAGCCTTGTCTAATAACCATGCTGGGTTCATGTGCTCTTAATGTTCCCTTGTTCCCAGGAGGCTGCAGCACTGTCTTTTCCCTTGGCCTCTCTGGCACATTTCTGAGGCATGGATTCTGTTATCCCTTCATGGAAATGGGGCCCTACCACACAGCTGTCCTAGGCTCTGGTGCTGACTCCCCAGTAACTGAAGCGCACCCTTGCCCAGAGTTCCAACCTCGCAGGGTGTCTTGGTTCACAGTTTAAATCCTCAGGGCCATATGACCAGTGAAGCAAACGGACACAGTTAGGCTTTGCAAAGGTTTCTAAACACAGTTATTCTTTACTTAGACTGTACAAGAGATATACAGATCCAGAACCTGTGTTTCCTCACCACTATGGAGCATTCTTTGGGGTTTTGGTCAGAATCCTCTGGGGTGTCCAGGATCCTTCTCCTGCACCTCATGCTTCACCTCCAAATCATGGAATCCCGCCTCTCCCCACCACAACGCTCAGCTTCCTTTGACTTTAGCTGATACCACAGTTAAATAGGATCCCTCTGCTACAAAAGCATGCTCCTCTCTCCTGCGTAAGCTTCCTGTGTGTTCCCCCTCAACGTCTCAGGCTCTATGGCTTTAAGATCCAGTGTTAGGTTCTTTGTTCTCATGTTTGGGGGATTTTTCCTCTCATCAAACCCTAGCTTGGCAAACAAACTTGGGGGAGCTGGTTTCCCTGCTCAGGCAACCCTCTTTGGCATACTCCTTGTTCAGTCAGACCAGTCATGAAGGTTAATGCCTCTCCGTTGTCCCAGGTCTGGGTGACACGTGACACAGCCCTGACAGAACATGGCTGACTCCACATCCACTGAGGCATTCCATGATATAGCAGTTTCTAACATCAACTAGAATTAGTAAGTCATCCATAGACAGATGCCCCAAATAACCACATGAGCTACTCATGGTAACTGATCTGACAAAGTTATTACGACCAACTATTCTCCTTTGTTTAAATAAAGAGAATTGCCCAGACATAAACCATTATACATGCATCCGTGACAGTTTGCAGAGTTAAAAATTGATTTGGTAATGTACTGAATCTTGTACCAAATTTGTATTGTCTTGTTTGTTGTGCTTTAAAAAACCACAAAAGTTTTTTGGTTGTTTACAGGTCTTATAAATAAAACCTTTCTTCAAGCCTCCCCTGAAGTTTATTTTTGTTTAAAAGTTTATGATTTAATGTTAAATACATAATAAATTAACTTCACTTTAAGACATCATAGACTTTCCTATCTATTCAATTTGTTTGTGGGTTGCTTGCTGACACTACCCTCTGAGTTGGAAAAATAGCTTTCCCAAATGATGATAAGCATTAAGCAACATACTGAGATAAAGCAAAATCTTCAGGATAGGAGTTTTCAGTTGCTAGAATAAAGTGAAAAGTTGGTAAAGTAGGCCGAGCAAGGACACTAGTCCAAGGGAACAAACCAATCTGAACAGGATTTAATTTGTCTACAGGCCTTGATTTCATTGTATTGCTCAGTGGGAGTCCCTTTGTAGTGTCACTTATCTTCTTCCTCTTCCTCCTTCCTGGTGGCCTGTAAATATGTTTCAGAGTAGCAGCCGTGTTAGTCTGTATCCGCAAAAAGAAAAGGAGTACTTGTGGCACCTTAGAGACTAACAAATTTATTTGAGCATAAGCTTTCGTGAGCTACCGCTCACTTCAGCATCTGATGAAGTGAACTGTAGCTCACGAAAGCTTACGCTCAAATAAATTTGTTAGTCTCTAAGGTGCCACAAGTCCTCCTTTTTTTTTGTAAATATGTTGTCATTGTTGTGTTTTAGTCTGTTTCTGCTTGCAGACTCTTTTACAGGCAGAGTGACACTATTTCTGCTCAAACCTTCATATGCATTTATTTCAGAGTAGCAGCCATGTTAGTCTGTATTCACAAAAAGAAAAGGAGGACTTGTGGCACTTTAGAGACTAAATTTGTTAGTCTCTAAGGTGCCACAAGTACTCCTTTTCTATATGCATTTATGGTGCTTTATGAATAACAGTGTTAGGGGCAGGGTGTTTTCTAACCATCCTGTTGTACTTCTGCTACATAGGTTAAATATTCAGTAATGTAGAATCTAAGAGAATTTGCTGATGCATGCACTGGAGTAAAACTGAATTAGGCTTTGAAAGGCTATAATTACCAATGGTCTCCAAATAAACAACATTCTCATCTGGAGGATACAGAAAGGAGCTGTTTGCCAGATAATTAACAATCCTGCTGAGCTTTCATATACACTTTGTGACCAAATAAACAAAAAACAGTTTTCTCCATCAATGTTCTGAACAGCCAGGGTGTCAGGGGGAAAATCTGGAAGCAGTGGAAACTCTGCTTGGGCACAGGGCAGTGGGTTAATTCTTCATTATTGTAATGCAACTACAAACTCAGAGCAGAGCAAAATGAATTAGGTTTTTTTTTGGGGGGGGGATAGGGGGAGACACATGGGCTGCACAGTCACTATCTCATGAGGCTCTGGGCTTCATCAGAGCTAAGGTGTTTGCTTCTCACTTGCTGACAATTTCCATAGCGTAAGATTGCTTTCTTCGCTAGAGTGTCTGCCATTATTGGCACCCTTTGTGATGTAATACACCATTTGGTTTTTGGTTTCAGAGTGGTAGCCATGTTAATCTGTATCAGAAAAAAGAACGAGGAGGACTTGTGGCACCTTAGAGACGAACAAAGTTATTTGAGCACAAGCTTTTGTGGGCTAAAACCCACTTCATGGGGTGCATGCAGTGGAAAATACAATAGGAAGATAGATAGATATACATAGAGAACATGAAAAAATAGGTGCTACCATGCACACTATAATGAGAGTGATTAGTTAAGGTGAGCCATTATCAGCAAGAGAAAAAAAACCTTTTTGCACAGTTTGCAAATTAATTCCAATTCAGCAGTTTCTTGGTGGAGTCTGTTTTTGAAGTTTTTTGTTGTAGTATTGCCACTTTTAGGTCTGTAATCGAGTGACCAGGGAAATTGACGTGTTCTCCGACTGGTTTTTGAATGTTATAATTCTTGATGTCTGATTTGTGTCCATTTATTCTTTTACGTAGAGACTGTCCAGTTTGGCCAATGTATGTGGCAGAGGGGCATTGCTGACACATGATGGCATGTATCACATTGGTGGATGTGCAGGTGAACGAGCCTCTGATAGTGTGGCTGATGTGATTAGGTCCTATGATGGTGTCCCCTGAATAGATATGTGGACAGAGTTGGCAATGGGCTTTGTTGCAAGGATAGGTTCCTGTTGTATGGTTGCTGGTGAGTATTTGCTTCAGGGTGGGGGGCTGTCTGTAAGCGAGGACTGGCCTGTCTCCCAAGATCTGTGAGAGTGATGGGTCGTCCTTCAGGATAGTTTGTAGATCCTTGATGATGCATTGGAGAGGTTTTAGCTGGGGGCTGAAGGTGATGGCTAGTGGCGTTCTAGTTATTTTCTTTTTTGGGCCTGTCCTGTAGTAGGTGACTTCCAGGTACCCTTCTGGCTCTGTCAATCTGTTCCTTCACTTCCGCAGGTGGGTATTGTAGTTGTAAGAACGCTGAATAGAGATCTTGTAGGTGTTTGTGTCTGTCTGAGGGGTCGGAGCAATACTACAACAAAAGAACTTCAAAAACAGACTAACGAGAAACTACTGAATGGAATTAATTTGCAAACTGGACACCATTACATTAGGCTTAAATAAGGACTGGGAGTGGATGGGTCATTACACAAAATAAAACTATTTCCCCTTGCTTATTTTCCTCCCCTACTGTTACTCACACCTTCTTGTCTACTGTTGGAAATGGGTCATCCTGATTATCACTACAAATTTTTTTTTTCTCCTGCTGCTAATAACTCACCTTAACTGATCACTCATTATAGTGTGTATGGCAACACCCATTTTTTCATGTTCTTTGTATCTATATCTTCCTATTGTATTTTCCACTCCATGCATCCCCTGAAGTGAGTTTTAGCCCACAAAAGCTTATGCTCAAATAAATGTGCTAGTCTAAGGTGCCACACGTACTCCTTGTTCTTTTCATTTGGTTTTTGTCACTTATCTTAGACCTCACTGTAGCATGTAAATAGGGGCAAGTGCTCGCTTGGCCCTTGTGTGTTATGGACTGAGGGCAGTACACCTGACCCATTATTCTGTATTAAGGGCTGTGCTGAGTGATAGTAGCAGCACCCCATTTCCACTCCACCCCCACCACTAGTTATTGAAACTCTAAGAATATGCCGACAGGTAATTCCCCTCCTCCCCTCCCCCCAGATTTAAATCTAATCAAGAGTGATGACTGACATGGGGGGGTTGGTATGTTAAAAAACATAATTGCCAACCTACAATTAAAGTTGTCTGTGCAACTTATTTAGCCCTGTTGGGTATATTATATGACTGTTAGACTGGATACATTTTCTTCCCAGCCTCCCCCCTGGCCCAGGCTCACCTATTTGTCTTGTCACCATCTTCCCCCAAGTCAACTATGATCCAGTGACAAATGAGAAATGTGTTGGGGATAAGTTAGTTTCCTCACCAGGCAGGAGGTTTCTGCCTAGTTTCTTCCTGCATTTAACCTTCATAGTGTCCTCATACCAGGGGAGGTGTCTGCTAGTAGAATGTTTGGCAGAACAGGCCAAGCAAAGGGCAAAACCAGACTGAGGAATAAGCTTGATGACTTGTACTAGGACAAGATGGTCTGACTGGCCCTGTTCAAGCCCTCTCAGAAGAGGGGGCTGAATGAGCATGACCAGAATGACCTCACTACTGCATTGGAGTTCACTGTAAGAGATGGAAATATGTTTCATGCTCCAAGAGCCAAAACTCAGACATTAAGTTCCACAATGTTGTTACTAGTTGGGTAGTCATAGCAGAGTGACCTTTCATACCATTTTTTGCACCACAGTGGTCAGGATTGTGTCCCCCTAGCCCAAGGCAGGTAGGACAGGTAATGAGTTCCTTCCCAGGAGAGAGAGTGTTCAATGCTCTCTTCTGCTATTATGCCATCCCCACCAATGCACATGCTAAGTGCTTTCAGCAAGCCAGAAGCATTATAGGCACATGCTTTTGACATCAAGAGCCATAAGGCATCAGTTCAAACAGAAGCTGAGCTGCATTAGTTGA
Source organism: Eretmochelys imbricata (assembly GCF_965152235.1). Lineage (NCBI taxonomy): Eukaryota > Metazoa > Chordata > Testudines > Cheloniidae > Eretmochelys > Eretmochelys imbricata. Next base: position 152,510,089 of record NC_135572.1, read on the forward strand.
TTGCCACTACAAGATACCAGCTATGATCAAACCAAGGCAGTCTGTTAGTAGAAAATAGGGGGAGTGGGTGAAAGTTTCCATTAAAAAAACTGCTTATCCTTTCCACCACTTATCAAGTTTGCTTTCTACACCTTAGGAGGTGCTGGGGTGGTCAATGACGAACAAGAGCATAGGTCTCGAATGATTTTTTTATTGATATATACTAGTTTTACTAGCTGAATTTCTCCTCCATCTCCATGCAGCAGCCAGGAGTGACATGAACAGAGTCCCCAGAAGAAGTGCTCCACTGGCCCAGGCTAAAGTCCAGGATGCTTTAGTGTTCAGAGGCAAGCCTGCCAGAAGAGAAACTTGTTACTAGATATGCTCCCAGCCTGCTCTGGGCAGGACTCATGTGATCAGACATGGCCTCTTGCCCCCAGCCTCTTACTGCTCAGGACAGACCACCACCCTCAGCTATGAGAATAAATGTTGCCTCTGAGTCAGATGCCATTTCAGATCTGGCCAGAACACCCATAGGATACAGCCAATAAGGGCAAGTCAGTGCCAGAGTTTCTGCCATGGCTCAGTGCCCATGTTCAGGGCCACCAGTTGTGGAGACGGTCTCCTTGAATTGACCTTTGTACTACTGGACAGCTCATCTTATGGAGCACCTACCCTTAAGTCCAGAGGTTTTAGACCTAGACCTATACTGTGACTCAGACAGACACTTACCCAATTTGTTCATGGCAGCTTCTCTCTTTGGCCTGTCCTGGAGGAGAATCACAGGTCCCCTACTGGTGATGTGGGAAAGGCCATCCTGAAGATGCTGCTCAGAGCTCCTTCTGCCCCCTGTAAGGCAAGCAAGAGGTTAGCTGTGAAACCCACCATACTCCCACACCAGAATTATCCTGTGTCTGGAGGGAATCCAGAGTTGCCTACTCTGGTCTTCATATCATAGTTACCCTCAAGGGTAATTCATTGCTCAGGGATTGAGTACAACATCCTTTCCCATTTGGGAGCCAAATTTTCATTGATCAGCTCCTGTCATCTACTGCCATGGGAAGTGAAAATGTAATTACTCCTCTGTATCACAGGGGGTTTGTACCCAGAAGGGAGAGTTCATGACAGGAGCAGGTGAAGAGGAGGACATGCCTAGTTCCTCAGAACAGGTTTAGAGAAACCTGTGCCTGCCAGGCACTGTTATCCCATCCTACAGGGAGAAAGGAGGCAGAAAAGCTAGGATACTCACGGGCTGCAGCTGGGCAGGAGGTGGTGCAGGATGCTAGCAGGGAGGGCTGGCACACTGAGGCACTGCAGTGCAGGTACACCTAGGAGAGAAGTGAGGTGGTTAGGGCCCTGCTGCTCTTGCAGTTCAGAAGGGGTACTGGGGCAGCAAGCTCCATACAGGTTTAGTGGCTGCCTTTGCATGCTTTGTCATGATGCCCTGCTTTTAAGGGTGTGAGGACATGTTTAAATTGCGGGAGCCCTCTTCACAACTGAGTGCCTTGGTGATAGTCAATGCATTTCAGGGTCACCCCTCCCATTCAGGGGAAGATGGCAACATCCTGAAGCTCTGGAGTTGCTCCCCCACCTTTGCAAGACTTGCTCAAGCACACCTTGAAGAGTCTTATCCTGCATGGATATGTTCTACTAAACCCATTCAATGGAAGGGAGAGAGTCTGGATGAGACCAACACTGGGAGTTTAAGCTATAGAACAGCAGGTTAGACAAGGAATGTCACAAGTAGACCTGGTTAGGAGGCCCTCCTTCCCCTCAGGAGGTTTTACCCAATACTTCAGGTTAGCCTTAATCTGTAGTCATGCATCAGTTCAACAATAAACTCCATTTTCCTATGGGAATGGATTGCCTCATGGGAGTTGTAGTTCAGATGCCTGATGCCCTCCCCCTGGACTGAGCTCAGCTCCATGTTTATATAGCACCTACCCTCTGAGGACATAGCTTAGTATAACATGGGACTCACTTGGAACACTGTGCCTGAGCTCTTAGAGCAGAGATACAGCCCTGTGCATTGAGAGTGGTTTTCCCTCTTTCCTAGAAAGGTCAGATAGCCTAGTTTAACTGTCAGCAACTAGAGAAGAACCAGTCTCCCATACATGTAGAAATGGTTTTAGAGCCCTTGCCCCTCCCTGATGCAAGAGCCAGGAGGGGAAGCCAACACCATGATATGGAAGGGTCACTTATTGATTAGAAGTCATACTGGGCCTGTAACTGTCTGCTGGGAAGCAGAGTCCATGAAGGTGAAGGTGCTGATGATGAAGCGCTGGTAGTGAGATGGGAACTGCAGCCCTGTGGCAGCACCCACAGGCACCAGCTGGGTTTGGTAGTTGTCTCCTGTATATGGGCACCTAGGAATGAGGAAAGCAGTACTTAGAAGGGGTCCTACACTCCCCAGCCCTGTGTGAGCCTACACTCCAAGGGAGTCACTCACCCATCCACCAAGATTGGCCACTGTGGCTGCTGCTGAGGATTGGCACTGGGAGTGGCCCAGCACTGGTGGAGAACTAGAACCAGGTTTGGGTCAGTTCTCTGCAGCATCCGGACCTCCACATAGATGGGGTCACGCAGGACCTTCACCACAGGGTAGTCTCTGTCTGCATAGTAGGATCCATAACCCTGCTCTAGAATAAGCCAGATGGACAGGAGTCACTCCATGGAATTAGAGACACTTAGTCCAACATGTATGGCCTGCATCCACACAGAAGAGGCCCAACTTCTCAGTGGCAGGGGTAGAAGGGAGAAAAGTGTTTCCACTACTTTAATTATAACCCAGAAGGAGAGAGGACAACCCTCTAGGGTGGTCCTGTAGTCTCCAGGAATTAAAGATTTCTGGATGTTTCATCACATAACAGCCAACCAAAATTGGCAACCCTACCCAAAGTACATTAGCAGAGCTGCCTTTTCTTACTAGGCAGAGACAAGAGAACAACTTCTCCTATAGACAGCAGGAAGTTCATTTAACCCTAAATAAATCAGTGTGATGCCATAACCCCATTCCAAGGGTACTCAGTCTTTTCTCCCACCCTCACCTCCCCAGACCCACTCCATACTACATTTAGCCTCCCCTCCCATTAAGGCAAGAGCTCAGGCATAGACCACAATCCTGCACCAAGTAGTAAGAATGAGACCTGCGCAGGGGCTGAAGAGAGTTAACTACCTGTGGCAATGCGCAGCTCCAGTGTGAAGGGGCCAGGCTGGGACACAGCAGGGGGTGGTGGCAGGGTGAAGACTTGGATGCTCACAGGGAGGAAGTTACCACTGGTAGAGTAACTACAGCGGACATGCAACCTGGGAGAGTGAGAGAAGCCATCACGTGTGACAGCTAGTCGGACTAGCCAGCCACTGGGTACATTTAGTTTGGGGGTGTAGATGGGCACCAGCCAGGAGGGAGGTCATGAAAGCTGTCAGGAACCCCTCCCACCCAGAAGAGGAAGGCTGCAGCCCAATGGCCCCAATCCTCCCACATCCTTGAGCCTTGGAGGAGACAGGCCATGAAGTGAGTTAAGAGAATCCAGGATAGTGAGGGAGTCACTCTGCAGCTCCTGGTAACTGCCATGTAAGGGTTGGCTGGAAGAATATCTGGTCCTAAACTTTTGCCACTAGTAAAATGATCTGAACAGGGCTCACTTGAGAAGCAGCTCTACAAATGCAGAGGGGATTAGGAGTGAGCCTCATGTGGTTACCTGAAGGTGCTGTCCCGGGTGATGGATCCCAGACTCCAGGTTATCACATCCTGATCTGCCACCAGTTCATTTTCATACACACCCATGGCCCCATCCATCTGGGATAGAAGATCAGTCAGAATATCAGGGTTGGAAAGGACCTCAGGAGGTCATCTAGTCCAACCCCCTGCTCAAAGCAGGGCCAATCCCCAACTAAATCATCCCAGCCAGGGCTTTGTCAAGCCTTCCTTAGAAGTTTAAGGTCATGAGATTCCACCACCTCCCTAGGTAACGCATTCCAGTGTTTCACCACCCTCCTAGTGAAAGTTTTTCCTAATATCCAACCTAAACCTCCCCCACTGCAACTTAAGACCATTACTCCTTGTTCTATCAGCTACCACTGAGAACAGTCTAGATCCATCCTCTTTGGAACCCCCTTTCAGGTAGGGGAAAGCAGCTATCAAATTCCCCCTCATTCTTCTCTTCTGCAGACGAAACAATCCCGTTCCCCTAGCCTCTCCTCATAAGTCATGTGTTATAGTCCCCTAATCATTTTTGTTGCCCTCCACTGGATGCTTTCCAGTTTTTCCACATCCTTCTTTAGTGTGGGGCCCAAAACTGGATACAGTACTCCAGATGAGGCCTCAATGTCAAATAGAGGGGGGACAATCACATCCCTTGATCTGCTGGCAATGTCCCTACTTATACATCCCAAAATGCCATTGGCCTGCTTGGCAACAATGGCCCACTGTTGACTCATCCAGCTTCTCATCCACTGTAAACCCTAGGTTCTTTTCTGCCGAACTGCTGCCTAGCCATTTGGCACCTAGTCTGTAGCGGTGCATTGGATTCTTCCTTCCTAAGTGCAGGACTCTGCACTTGTCCTTGTTGAACCCCATCAGATTTCTTTTGGCCCAATCCTCTAATTTGGTCTAGGTCCCTCTGTATCCTATCCCTACCCTCCAGTGTTATCTACCTCTCCTCCCAGTTCGGGGTCATCTGGGAATTTGCTGAGGGTGCAATCCACGCCATCCTCCAGATCATGAATGAAGATATTGAACAAAACTGGCCTGAGGACCAACCCTTGGGGCACTCCACTTGTTACCAGCTGCCAACTAGACATGGAGCCATTGATCACTACCCGTTGAGCCCAAAAATCTAGCCAACTTTCTATCCACCTTATCGTCCATTCATCCAGCTCATACTACTTTAACTTACTAGCAAGAATACTGAGGGAGACTGTCAAAAGCTTTGCTAAAGTCAACACCACGTCCACTGCTTTCCCCTTATCCACAGAGGGGGTTCTCGTCATAGAAGGCAATTAGATTAGTCAGGCATGACTTGCCCTTGGTGAATCCATGCTGACTGTTCTGATTGCTTTCCTCTCCTTTAAGTGCTTCAGAATTGATTCCTTGAAGACCTGCTCCATGATTTTTCCAGGGACTGAGGTGAGGCTGACTGGCCTGTGGTTCCCAGGACCCTTCTTTAAAGATTGGCACTACATTAGCCTTTTTCCAGTTGTCCGGGAAATCAGTCCCTGACCCCTCAGCTCTGCCCCTTTCATGTAGCCAGGTTGGGGACAGATTAGAAGCCAGATACTTTCCCAGTAGGGTTTGGCATGGGATCAGTTTTAGGAAGGGACCTGCCAGTGCACCTGGTTCTTGACCCACGCAACCCTGCTGTTCCAGTCTAGTTACCCCATCTTGGCCTCCCAAACCTTTACCTGGAAAGTTGTGCCACAGGCAGAGAGTGGAAATTGGAACAGGACAAAAGCATTGTTCTTCACCACAGGGACACAGCCAGCACTGCTCCCACTGGCCAGATGCACAGAGTCCAGGATCAGGGGTGGCAGAGTCACATCCCGAGAAACCACAATGGAGAACTGGCCATCTGGAGTGCACTGTGCTGTCACTGGAAGTGAGCAAGTGACAGATAAGACAAGGCTGGGGAAGTCTCCCCCATCTCAGGGAGAGTCTTAAACAGTGGATTGGAAGGCAATAGCTTGGCCTAGATCTAGGCCAGAACCCCACCAAGGTCCACTATACCCCTTTGGGTCCCCTGGAGGGGTAAGTACTAGGTGCTCAAAGGTACATTGACAATGGACTCCATATTGGCCACTGCAGCTCCAACAGGGAATGTGGGGTGGATTCTGGGCCATGAGCCTGGGTTTATTACTATACATGGCAAAAAACACTGAGACAGTCTTCTTATGATGGGTGGAATGTTAGTCTAATATCAGGGTTAAAAGTAACTAGCACAGCACAAGGTATGTTGCAAGCCCTATTTAGCCTTCCATGCTAGGCTGGCCAGCCATTCCATGCCCCCTTCTCACAATGATTACAGTCAGCTGTATTGGCTATTCATATGCCTAAAAACCTCACCTGTATTGCCATAGTAACAAGGCTTCAACCTATCAGTGGGATTGTAGCAACAGCCTCGTTCTTCGCAGTCTCCCTGTGTGATAGGTGGAGGTGTGCAGGACAGTCTATCCTGGCTCTGGATGGCAGCACAGACACTGGGGCTTGGAGCATCCAGGGCTGAAAGAGACAGCTGGAAATTCATAAGGAGATCAGAGCAAGAGGGAAAGAAAAAACCAAAAAACAGGTGGGGCAAGATATGAGCCCCTGAGCATATGCCCTCCTGCTGGGGCCTTGAGGGTTGCACTCTGGACCCATGCAAGTTTACAGAGGCTCAGTTGAGTTGCTCTGAGGAGCATGGTCCAGGGTCTTGAGTACCAGGCGAGGGGCTGCCTGCCTCCTATCTCCCTGCCACAGTCTTCATCTGTGACGTGGCAATGCTTAAAATGGTCTACCTCAGAGGGATGTTTGAGGATTCAGTTTACACAGCACTTCAGACCAGTTAAAATGCAGTGGTGTGGGTAGCTATTATGCAAGACAGATGCATCCAGCTCAAAAATACTCTGAGAGGCTTGAGTCCAAGATCCAGTCTGCATAATTCTAGACTCAGACTACATTCATGCATGTTAACAAAAGGTTGAGTTCTTTATAACTAGGACAGCCTGATAAATCTGAGAGTTTGGGGGAGAGGGGGAAAATGAGACAGGTGCTGTAGGCTCTACTACAGCCTAGAACAGTGACACTTAGATTGATGCTCAAGAGCTGCAAATGGCTCTTTAAATCAGCCTTTTAATATCATGCACTGCAAAGTCACATGAGACTCAATTATCAGGGTGCTGGTACTATGTTATTGAACAATTGTAGTTAGTAAAATATTTGGATGGACATACACACACCCTTAAATTCATCTAGGGCAGAGCTCTGGTAAATACTTTCAACCCCCTGGAGTTTATACCATGGGGGTGGCGGAGAAGAAAAGCAGCTCCAGGAAATACTAAGACTTTAAGGTAGGTAAGTAAATGAATTTACTCTACTAGGGATCTTTTGGGTAATGTGGATTGCTAATTTGGCTTCTGAACCACTGAGGAGTGAGTATAACTGGCCTAGAACTCCCCAGTCCATGACTTGGGTCTCCAGGTGCCAATGCAATACAAATACAATTAAATCCAGGCTCTGAGAAGTGCAGCCAACCAGAGGCATGGTGGGGATGCACACTGGCAAAGGAGGATGAGCAGGAACTATGATGATTGTGTGCGTCACTGGTCCCATAATGGTTACCTTGCCACAAGGAAAACAGATGGACCTTCTCTGTGTAGGCCTCCCTTAGTGTAACTGGCGCAAAACAGCCATCTTTAGAGAAAGCATTCACTCACCGGTAGTCAAACAGCCAAGTGTGTTTCACAGAAGACACTAGGCTCTTACCTGGCTGGGCAGTGGGGCATCTGAGCACCTTCTCTTCAGAGAGAGCCCTGTACCCACCTGCATCTGTCCCTTCAATCCTAACCACCATCAGGTAATTTCCATTCTGTAGAAGAGAAACCCACAGGAGTCAGGACTGTTAGAGCAGCATTACAAGAACCCTATGCAGGCACCACAAGTTCACTCACCCATTCATAGATGTAACAACCATCATAGGAAGCATCAACTTTCCTGGAGCCATCTGGAGTCTGAGACACCCAAACCCCACAGGTGGAGTCATTCTGCAGAGTGTGAGACTGACCAACAGTATCTAGGGAACCCCAAGAGGCAAGAACAAGGAGGTCAGTGTACAGTACAGAGGAAAGTGGGTGAAGGAGTTATTTAACTAGCTATTAATAGCTCTGCATCCCCTCCCCTCTAACTTCCTATAAGGGATAGAGTTTGGGGCTAGTCTTAGGGGCTACAAAAAGACAAGTAGAAGAGTAGCATACAGGCACCTAACCCTCAGAGGCTATACCTCTGAATAGCACTGTTATAAGCAGAAACTCTTGACTCATGTAAGCAGTTACTCAGTTGCATTAAAGGATGAGCTAGCTATTAGACAAGACTTGGATATCAGGCCACAGAGGAGCCAAAGAGCTTCTGTTCCTTCTCAGTATAACCACATGCTAGTATGGGAAGACACTACCAGGTTCTTACAGCCTTACTTTTGCTTACCCCAAGCAGTCAGTTCATAGGACATCCTTCCCTCCTTGCTTGGAGGTAGAGCGAGCTGTAGGCTCTTCCTGCCACAGACTAAGAAGCTAGAGCTCTCTAAAAAAACATCCCAAGTTCCCAATACCAAGGAACAATACAACACACACAAGAGCAGAGCTCCCAAAGGGCAGCTATTCTGCCCTACACCAGCCATGTTGATTTCCTAACAGCAACCCATAAAGCACTTACTCTTAGCCTGGCACATTTATATCCCAGAGGCAGCTATGATTGGGCAGAGCCCAAGTGATTATTCCTGCAGTAACAGGTGAAACTAGCCTACCCCCTCCCCAAGTTCTATTAACACCCTCCCAGAGCCAACACCTGGGGGTGTTCAGACTTTTCACAATCCTTTCCTTCTAGAGCTGTAACTTTGGTGGTGGGACTGAGCTGACTAGCACCTCTCAGAAGAAAGCAGGTATTGTAGCTGTGTTCATGTCCCTTTACTTATGAGCTTATTTTATTATTTGCTATTAGAGCCCCAGGGAGGCTCTGAACCATTCTCCCTTCTTGGAGTTTGTTTCTTCCTGCTCCAAACTGTATTGCTGAGCCTTGCCTTGCTGTGGAATCAGCCTACCCCTGCTCTGTGATTGGAGCATCCCACGCTGCTAGGCCATCTGCTAGGCTGACACTAGACTTCATTCTCCAGGGCTGTCATGAGCACTAAGTTTGCCACAGAGCATGAAGTCTCTTCTGGGACAGATACAATTAGTCACTGCTTGGTTCACACAGTGGGCTAGCAGCTCCTAGAACATGACCAGGTTACCTGCATCACGTATGTGCAGCTGGAACAGTGAGGGTCTGATCTGTCATGCCCTAGTTACTAAATCATAACAGAAGTGTCTTACACCCACTAGGGTACATGACTACAGGACAATGGAGAATGAGGCCCAGAGAACCCAGTTCCAGTGGGAACTGGCTTTAGTTACTCTTTGCCCTATCACCTTCCACCCCAGGGGGAGCCCTCAGTCTACTAGAGTCTATTAGGTTTATGGTGACATTAAGCTCACTTCTATCTCCTTTAAGCAAACATGGAGCCCTTGAACTCCCTGTGGCCACGTGGTGGGAGGGAGGGGTCATATGGAATATGTGATGTGTCTAGGACTCTTGTGTTTCTAATGTTTATTTAAAAATATTTAAAAACAGAAATGTCATCATGTGAGACCATATTGACCCCTATCTTGGGTCACTAGCAGTATGGGACCTTTAGATCCACAGCACAGTCCTCTACCACTGGAGCAACTGAAATCTCTAAGTGGCATTTAGGTGCCTAAATCCCTTTGTGGATCTAGCCCAGATAGATTCAGGTCAAAAGTATCCGCTGATTATTAGTGCCCATGTTGAGATGATTTTTCAGAGTACTTAGCATTCTATAGCACTTAAGATATTCAAGCCCAGCTCCCATTGACTCCATTAGCAACTGTGAGTGCTCAACAGTGCAGCAAATCAGACCCTAGTGTCTCAAATCAGGCACCCAGTAAAATGAGAAACACACAGTTAGTGACCACCTGTGAAAAGTCTGGTTTCGGTGACTTGCCCAGGATCACACAGGAACTCTGTGGCAGAGGTGTTGATAGATGCTAATTCTCCAGCGGAGCATTCCACTCTCTGAACCTTTCTGTTTCTGCTGTCCCCTGCCTTTTTCTCTACACACCTTCTAACTTCTGCAATAAATGAAGCAGCCTTCCTACATACAACAGTCTCTTTCAGTACTCAGCCATGTTCATCCCTACAGCAGGTTCATCCGGTGCACTCAATGAGGCAGGAGTTCTGTGGAACAAAATAGTATGTGATTGTGTAATTAAGGACTACGTCATAATTCACATGTATAAGATGGGCAAATGAAGGTTGCACAGGCAACCTTAATTCAGGCATTTCCCAACTTGAGTGCTTGATTTTACAGCCTTAATAATGTTCTCTTAATGTAATTTGTGTGTGTGTGTGTGTGTGTGTAATACATTGTAAAATTAAATTTTCATTTCAATAGTCTCGGTTATTTTATTTTATTTCTTTAAAAAGGGTAATGTAATTGTGTGTTACCATATTGCCCTCTAGTGGTGAAAGCCCTTAGGAAACAGTTACAGATTCCTGATTGACAAGATCTTTCTTCAGCCAATATCTGACATTTTATACAGACATGAGCTGGGACACTAAGAGTCAAAATGTTTCCCTTTTGAAGAAGAAAGTGAGTAGGAGAAAATAATTGTAGTATATCAGACTTACCTACATTTGATTAATTAATACTAGATATTGCCCTTTAAGTAATCAACATTTCTCAGTTCAGATCTGGGTGTGGTAAGAGTTTACAGTTCTGCAGATTTGAAATACATGATGAATATTCAGGCAAATAAACTATCCAGATCTAGGCCCAGACCGCATCATTTTTTCTTGCAATCTTCTTACTTCTACCTTTCCAATACAGAACAGCTTTCAAGCCAGTTCATGGCGTGGAATCTCAGTGATCTGGCTAGCTAGAAATAGTGGTTTGAGGCATAACACTTTGTGTAATGGAATTGACAAACCAATGCTTAATCTGAAATATTATTCTTCAATAGATTAGACTACACAACATCCCCAAATCTCAAAATGACAAAGAGACCAAATATCATGTAACTCCTGTCCTGGACTCTCCATTCAGTTATGATTATACTCAGCAAAGAAGGTTCCAAAAGGAAGCAGTACGATTTACATTATATTGTGGCATGTAGCATGCAGGTGAAGTGCATGCCACAACCAAAGATGGCATGCCATGAATGAGAAGACTGTGTCACTCATGCCTTCCACTGTACTGCGAATGATGTCACCTATCACAGGGTGCTGCAATTGCCTCTCCTTCTGCTGTTTGTCATCTCCATTCTGCACTGTTCTCACACATACTGTTCTGAAACATTTCAATACAATAGCCAGCTTTCTAAAATTTTCTGTTAACATCCAGTAATTAGTATTAGTTCCTAAGTGTGTTTAAATTACACAGGGATTAAATAGTTACATGGTGAATACTATGAACTATTAAAGGGACACTGTCAACTTGACATTTAAGAACCAGTACTTTCAGGCATTACATCTGTTTTTGAGAACCCCCTGCCAAATCTGGGGGGTTTACAATTGCATTTTCTTATCTACCTATGATATTTATTTGGCCCATGTAACCAAAGTTTCTGAGCACTTCACCATCTCTTATGCAGTTAGCTTCACAGCTCCCCTGTGAGATAGGAAAGTACTATTATCCCCCTTTCTCAGATGGGGAATTGAAGCACAGAGAGACTAAGTAATTTGCCCAAAGTCACTCAGGAAGTCTCTGGCAGAGCAGGGAATTGAAACTGGTATTCTGCGTTCCAGGCTAGTATCATTACAACTAAGCCATATTTTATAAAAGGCTTTTCTCTCCTCCTTTCTGTGTGAAAGACCCATCCAACAGGGGGGAAGTGCCTATCTAGGGAAAACAGTAAAATTGACTATATACAAAGTGCTGTTAGTTTCACAAATGGAATAAAGAGAATTTTTGTTCTTAATGATTTCAGTTGCAGAAGTTTTCAGCTTTACAGCTTGTCCATCCACTTTAGATGTTCTTTTTTTCTGAAAGATTTTACATGTAATGAAAAAACATAATGGGGAATACCACTAGTATTTGCCTAATTATACTTCCTTATGTAGCTGTCATTCCACTTTAGAGTTGAAAGAGGATTTCACAATCAGTTACAGATTCATCTTGTTCACAGGGTAATGTGCAGAGAGCTTCTTTGGGACCCTGATTCAGCAAAGCATTTAGGACCTGATCCACAATGCATTGAAGCCAGTAGAAAGACTCTCCCTGACTTCAGTGGGATCAGGCACTTAGCACATGCTTATCTTTAAACACATGTTTAAATCTAATCCCATCTAGCAAGGCACTTAAGCATGTTCTTAAATCCTCTTAAAGTCAGATTTCAAAGTTAACTGTTTTGTTGAATTGGGCTTGTGATGTACACCACCACCTTTGAGTGAAGCCATGACCCATTGTTTCCGATATGAAAACTATGTGGACCTAATGATGCATACTTTGTCTAGGAGATTGGCAGTATTAAGGCAGATTGAGTTTTCTGTGTAGAGTCCCTGCAGCAGAGTCCCTTTGCATGGATTTTAGGGATGCTCAGCGCTTTTGAATGTTTCTCTTAGGGTACGTCTACATGTCGAGCTGGAAGTGTCATTTTTAGCTCCAGGAGACGTACCCGTGCTAGCTCTGATAGAACTAATGCACTAAAAACAGAAGTGTAGCTGCAGCAGTGCAAGCGTTGGGAGGGGCTAGCCACCTGAGTAGGTCTGTAGAGTCTCAGTGCACTAAAATTAAATGTAGCTGTGGCAGCATGAGTGGAAGAAGTACATAGCTGTCTAAGTTGATCAGATCTAATGCAGGAATGTCTCCTTGAGCTGGGAATAACACCTCCAACTTGAAGTGTAGACACACCCACAGTCAAAGTAGAGATGGATAAGCAGGTAGTGTGCAGGTGAGATGGCCCAAGTGTAAACTAAATGCAATAAATTAGCACACGGGTATCACCATCGTGTAGAACCTCACTAATTTGCCCTAGTGAATAGGAGACCCATTACAAACAACCTAATTTTTCACATTAGTTTGTGAACAAAGACAATAAAAAAAAAGATAATGCAGCAAAACATTTACATTGTTCATTCCTTTTGCAAACTGAAACATAGTTCTGATAAGATCACAGAGGAGCACAATTTTGTAACCCTTGCCCACATAATGGAACTGGGGCCAGGAAATAATTCCTACCAAGTCTCCTATGTGTCACATCCTTATTACAGTGTGGTTTAAGGATTATATTGATACTAGGTTGGGATGGCCTGCATTATTATAATATGCCCCCCCCCCCATTCTTGTCCATAAACCACTATACAGTATCACACCATTATGTATTCTGTATATCACATATTTTACTGAAAAACTATTTCACAAAAGTTTTAGAGTGTTTATTAAAATGTGCTTGGAGACTATCTTTTTTTTTTTTTTTTAAATCTTTCCACTTGTAAGCCTGGTACCTTATTTATTGCAAGTCCAACTATATAAGGCTCAGAGCGGGAGGAAAATGAAAGCTAATACATATCAAATACTTCTAAAGTGTCCTAAAATACCTTTTCTATCCATCAGAACACACACATTAAGATTTCTTATGTTTAAAGTCCAATATCTCAGCACCTACCAGGGCTAGAAGCAAGTACAGTTTATCTTATCCTTTACCCCTGCAGTGTACTGTATTGAACCTCACACCAGGCACTGTTCCAGGACTGCATACTATATTTTAGGACTGGGTAATGTTATGAAATAGAAATTCCACATTTGAGGAGGGTTGAGGTAGACAGAAAAAAATTTATGGCAGGTTGATTTTTTTATATGGCAGCTGTTTAAGTCGATCATAGGTTTGGAATGTTAGAAGTAGTCCAGCAGAGATGGATTACTGGGCAGAATGCAGGTGAGGTAGTCGAAATGTGTACACTAAATGCAATTTATAACACGGCTATCAGCACCATCTCTGTGTAAGTGTATAGATAGATTGATAAACCTAGAGTAGATATATGCATATATATATAGTACATCCCTTGTATTACATTATATATATATATATATGTAATACAAGGGATGTACTATCAACATTTTAAACAAACATCTACATTTTAAATTCCTCAGAGTGGCCATAGTTTCCCAATGAGTTTCTAACTAAGAGAAAACAGAAATACAGTATAGTCAAGATTCAGCTTTGCATTTTATGTTTTGCATCTTATAAAGCTGTTTGATTTGATCATTTTGACAGTTTTCCCCATATGATGCAGAATTCTCCGTCTGGAAGAAATATTAACTTGTCTCCCTTCTACAGAATAAAAAAACAGTGATGACTGGTTTTATGCCTACAAGCAGAAAAACTCCTGTGTTCTCCCCAGATGTGATGAGCACACTGTCTAGAGGAATTACACTGGAGTGGTCTAAATAGCAATAGAAAATATGACAATTTTTATTGGCCTCATTTCTCATGTTTATCTTTTGCTAAGGTCCCAAACTGCTATTTGTTGTTTATTACTGTTCAGAATACCAGAAACTGAAAAGATCTCTCTCTCCAAAATTACATCTATATGTAATATACATATAAAATTACACCCATATGTATTATACATACATGTATATAACAGCCATAAATATAATTTTATTTATTTATAGTGTTACCTAGGCATCTTTTAAAATAAACATTTTTTTTTTGATGTCCATATAAGTATAGTACATCACTGACCATAGTGTTTATTTCATTACTCACTCAAGGATAGGGGAAGGTTCAAAGGGAAAATTCAGTGACTCTCGAACAAGTCTTTATCTTAGATTGTCTGATATGTAATAGTAATATTTCACTCTTATAAAACACTTTTCATGTCTAGATCACAAAGCTCTTTACTATAGCTGGTTGAAAAATGATAAGATCTTTTGCAAACATTTTCAAAAATTTTCACAGCATGATTCTGACCAGCTCTTCTCTTTACTGAGGAAGATAAATACTCTCATCCCCATTTAATAGGTGGGAAACTGTTTCAAAGAGAGGTAAAGCGACTTACCTGAAGCACACAGTGAATCACTGGCTGAGCTGAGAACAGAATCTCATTCTTCTGATTCCTAGTTTAGTGCCCTTGTCATAAACATACAGCTAAGGGTAGCCTAGAATTGCTCCTTACCTGTAAGGGGTTAAGAAGTTCAAATAGCCTGGTTGGCACCTGACCAACAGGACCAATGGGGAAAGAAGATATTTTCAAATCTTGGGAGGGGGAAAGGTTTTGTTTGTGCTCTTTGTTTTGTATGGGGGTTCTCTCGGGACTGAGAGGGGCCAGACAGAAATCCATCTTCTCCAACCCATCCCAAATCCAAGTCTCCAATATTGCAACCAGTATAGGTAAGCCAGGCAAGGCGGATTAGTTTATCTTTTGGGGTTTTTTTGTGAATTTTCCCTGTGCTAAGAGGGAGGTTTATTCCTGTTTTCTGTAACTTTAAGGTTTTGTCCAGAGGGGAATCCTCTGTGTTTTGAATCTGAATACCCTGTAAAGTATTTTCCATCCTGATTTTGCAGAGGTGATTTTTACTTCTTTCTTTCTTTCACTTGACTAATTTTTCCATTGTTCCAAGACCCAGGGGTCTGGGTCTTTGATCATTTTGTAACCAATTGGTTAGGATATTATTCTCAAGCCTCTCCAGGAAAGGGGGTGTAAGGGCTTGGGGGGATTGCTGGGGGAAGAGGAACTCCAAGTGGTCCTTTTACCTGGTTCTTTGTTAAATCACTTAGTGGTGGCAGTGTTACTTAAACCCAAGGTACAAGGGAGAATTTGTGCCTGGGGAGTTTTTAACCTAAGCTGGTAAGAATAATCTTAGGGGGTCTTTCATGCGAGTCTCCACATCTGTACCCTAGAGTTCAGAGTGGGGAGGGAACTCTGACAGCCCTATTCACTGAACCGTGTAACTTCCTGTTCCAGAAGCAGATACTTATTATTATTTGTATTGTGGTAGTACCTAGGAGCCTAGACACGGACCAGGCATTGTGCTAGGTGCCATACAAACATAGAACAAAAAGATGACAGGTTTCAGAGTAACAGCCATGTTAGTCTGGTATTCGCAAAAAGAAAAGGAGTACTTGTGGCACCTTAGAGACTAACCAATTTATTTGAGCATGAGCTTTCGTGAGCTACAGCTCACTTCATCGGATGCATACTGTGGAAACTGCAGCAGATATTATATACACACAGAGATCATGAAACAATACCTCCTCCCACCCCACTGTCCTGCTGGTAGCCTATTTCCCCTTGTTTTTTCCTACCCCCCCCCCCCCCAGACGTTCTGGTTAAACTTGGATTTAAACTTGGAGAGTGGTCAGTTTGGATGAGCTACTGCCAGCAGGAGAGTGACTTTGTGTGTGTGTGTCCCCGGCGGGGGGGGAAAGGGGGGGTGAGAGAGCCTGGATTTGTGCTGGACATGGCCCACCTTGATTACCATGCACATTGTAGGGAGAGTGGTCATTTTGGATGAGCTATTACCAGCAGGAGAGTAAGTTTGTGTGTGTATGGGGGTGGGAGGGTGAGAAAACCTGGATTTGTGCAGGAAATGGCCCACCTTGATTATCATACACATTGTGAAGAGAGTGGTCACTTTGGATGGGCTGTTACCAGCAGGAGAGTGAGTTTGTGTGTAGGAGGGTGGAGGGTGAGAAAACCTGGATTTGTGCTGGATATGGCCCAACTTGATGATCACTTTAGATAAGCTATTACCAGCAGGACAGTGGGGTGGGGGGAGGTATTGTTTCATGATCTCTGTGTGTGTATATAATATCTGCTGCAGTTTCCACGGTATGCATCCGATGAAGTGAGCTGTAGCTCATGAAAGCTCATGCTCAAATAAATTGGTTAGTCTCTAAGGTGCCACAAGTACTCCTTTTCTTAGAACAAAAAGATGGTCCTTGTCTCTAATGAGCTTACAATCTACGTTTAAGACAAGAGACAACAAGTTATTAGTTAGATCCATGCCTGTGTTTTAAGGCTGGTCTCTTAAGTGCAACAATTTAAAATACAAATACAATTCTTAGTTAAACGAATAAAACAAAGACACATATTTCACAGACTTGGATAGTTAATATATACATGTAAAATGTGGCATAGAGCAAAGATACAATAATCATGAACAAGCAGTTGAATTTCTTAAACTTTCTATGTTCCTTTATTCAGAATGTACTGAAAGCTCTATTATCATTATCAAAACTTTTTAACAGAAACCTTATTGTGCACAGATGCCGCCCATCAGGAATTGTAGCATGGGCAATTTTGGAAGAAGTTGCAATGGTAACAATGTGACTCTGTTATTGGTAACAGAAGCTGAGCACCTTTATGATTAAAATGACTTATCTTTATTTCAAACCACTTATCATAACTGTTTCAGGATCTTGTTTTAGGTGCGGGGGGGTCCTAAGGTTATGACATTAAAGCTTACAGCTGAAAGATATCACTTATTACACCAATTCAAGGAACTGCCCCTATTTATGATTAGTGGAATAGCCTAAATAGAGGCTTTTCTTTTCAGCCAAGGGAAGGATTGCATTATTTTTGCATTCTGTGCTGATAGCATCAGGAATAAATGCCTGTGAAAACCATAGAAGGAATCATCTTTACATAAATTTTCTTCCTACAAAGTAGGAGAAAGACGAAAAAACGTAACCTGTATTGCACTTTACTAGAGTCTTATTGTGCCCTGACAATGGTTCATGGATTTTGGAAATTACTTGAGACCCTTCTATCCTTTTAAAATGCCAGTTATTATGACATGACTAAGGGAACACTGCAGCAAAGGTTAAAGAGCAGATACAGACGTTGAGTCCAGGGTCCGGGGCTGGAACCCAGAGTACAGGGTGGGACTGGATTCCCTTGTGGCCCCAGGGTAGGGGGCATATAAGCTCATTGTAAGGGTTGTTGAACCATGCAAGGGGGCAGCAAGCTAAGCTTAAGATAGAAGTATTAACTGTTACCACTCAAGAAAGAGATCTTGGAATCATTGTGGATAGTTCTCTGATAACATCCACTCAGTATGCAGCGGCAGTCAAAAAAGCGAACAGAATGTTGGGAATCATTAGGAAAGGGATAGATAAGACAGAAAATATCCTATTTCCTCTATATAAATCCATTGTACGCCCATATCTTGAATATTGCATGCAGATCTGGGCACCCCATCTCAAAAAATATATATTGGAATTGGAAAAGGTTCAGAAAAGGTGTCAAGGTTCCTTCCCCACTCTGAACTCTAGGGTACAGACGTGGGGACCTGCATGAAAAACCCCCTAAGCTTATTTTTACCAGCTTAGGTTAAAACTTCCCCAAGGTACAAACTATTTTACCTTTTGTCCCTGGACCTTATTGCTGCCACCACCAAGTGTCTAACAAAAATAACAGGGAAAGGACCCACTTGGAAAAGTCTTTCCCTTCCAAAATCCCCCCAAGCCCTACACCCCCTTTCCTGGGGAAGGCTTGATAAAAATCCTCACCAATTTGCATAGATGAACACAGACCCAAACCCTTGAATCTTAAGAACAATGAAAAAGCAATCAGGTCCTTAAAAGAAGAATTTTAATTAAAGTAAAAGAATCACCTCTGTAAAATCAGGATGGTAAATACCTTACAGGGTAATCAGATTCAAAACATAGAGAATCCCTCTAGGCAAAACCTTAAGTTACAAAAAGACACAAAAACAGGAATATACATTCCATTCAGCACAGTGTATTTTATCAGCCATTTAAACAAAACAGAATTTAACACATATCTAACTAGATTGCTTATTAACTCTTTACAGGAGTTCTGACTGACAAAAGCAACACACAGACAGCAAGAACCCTTTGTTCCCGCCCCCCCCAGCTTTGAAAGTATCTAGTCTCCTCATTGGTCATTTTGGTCAGGTGCCAGCGAGGTTATCTTAGCTTCTTGACCCTTTACAGGTGAAAGGGTTTTTCCTCTGGCCAGGAGGGATTTAGAGGTGTTTACCTTTCCCTTTATATTTATGACAAAAGGGCAACAAAAAGTATTAGGGATATGGAACGGCTTCCATATGAGAAGAGATTAATAAGACTGGGACTTTTCAGCTTGGAAAAGAGATGACTAAGGGGGGATATGATAGAAGTCTACAAAATCATGACTGTGTGGAGAAGGTAAATAATAGTGTTATATACTCCTTCTCAGAACACAAGTCCTAGGGGGTCACCAAATGAAATTAATGAACAGCAGGTTTAAAACAAACAAAAGGAAGTATTTCTTCACCTAATGCACCATCAACCTGTGGAACTCTGTGCCAGAAGATGTCGTGAAGGCCAAGATTATAACATGGTTCAAAAAAGAGCTAGATAAATTCATGGAGGATAGGTCCATCAATGGCTATTAACTAGGATGGGCAGAAGCTGTGAATGGATGACAGGGGATGGATCACTTGATGATTACTTGTTCTGTTCATTCCCTCTGGGGCACCTGGCATTGGCTACTGTTGGAAGACAGGATACTGGGCTAGATGCACCATTGATTTGAGCCAGTATGGCTGTTCTTATGTTCTTATGATTTTTGTTTCTGTTAAAGACATTTTTGGGCTCTTAGGTACAATTGGGCCCCTGGAAGGGAGAGCCAAGTTACCATGCTGAGAAATCTCCACAACACCGGCGTGACTATCAGCAGGGGGTGCTAGCCATGAGAAAGAGCTGTAATGCCACGCCTGGCCATGTGGGGGAGCCTAGCAGGGAGTGAGCTCTGTTACACACAGGCCATAAAAATACGGCTTCCTATTCCAGATGAATGCTTATTCAAAACAAACAGCGCCATGTATACTCAAGCATTAGTTCTTCCTCTCTTTATTCATATTTTTGTATTTGCATATACTGCCTTTTCTCAGTGCACCTCAAAATCGTTTAGAAACATCAATGAATGTCACCCCTGACAAGTAGGTAATTACCATCATCCCCATTTTACAGATGGGGAAACTGTGGCCCAGAGAAATGAAGTGACTTGCCCAAGTGAGAAGAAGGGCTAGGAACAGAACCAAGATCTCCTGAATTCCAGTTTTAACCAGCAGAATCACCTTTCCCAGAAGCAGTACACAGTATGCTTCCAATTGCCCATATCGCATGGGGGACACAGATTTAGTCGGGATATTCGAGAGGGCAGCAGCCATTCAGCAGCAGAATGGCCTGCCCCATGGCTGGGTCTCATACTCCTCCTTGCAGTCTTGGCCAGGGGTCTGCTCTGACCTGCTCACTCCTCCCATGACAGTTCGGCTGCAGAGGGCTCCCTGCACTGCTGCCGGGCCAGTGACACCTGATTCCTGCAGGTGCAAGGTGTGAGGCAGAGCAGAGACCCCCAGCCAGCACTGTCCCACCAGGCCAGGACTGCAGCCTTCTCCATGCCTTGCGCCTGCGGGGATTGGGTGTCACCTGCAGGCACCAACTCTCCAATGTGCCGGCTCGACCCCCGGCTCTGCCCAGGCCCCACACTCACTCCACCCCTTCCCCCAAGGCAGCACCCCCGCCCTGCCTCTTCCCACCCTCCTCACCCAAGCGTGCCATGTCTTTGCTCCTCCCCCCGCCCCCTCGAGCCTCCTGCATGAGGTGAAACAGCTGATCGCGGCGGGAGGGAGGAGGAGGCTCTGATCCGCAGGGCCTGCCAGCGGGTGGAAGGTACTTAGGGGGCAGGGGGAGGAAGCTGATCGGGGGCTGCCAGTGGGTGCTCAGCATCCAGCCCTGGAGCACCCACGGAGTCAGCACCTATGGAGTTACCTGTGCTGTAGCAGGGGAGGTTGCCCTCTGCAGCTCTGCTGTCATGACTGTACCCATTTGGTCTCCTGACAGTGGGGATACCGGGGCTCCCTGCACTGCCACAGGAACCATACAGTAGCAGGGAGGCCTCCCCCATGGCCAGGGTCAGCTCCTCCTCCTGGGGGGAGTCTCTGCTCTATTATCTGAACTTCTGCATTATCCTACTCCCTTCCTCCTCCCTCAGCATGAGATAGGCGGGGGACAAGGAAGGGATTCAGATAATAAGGTTTGGGATAACCGGGAGCATATTGTATCCCAAAGGCACCCTCGCCTCCCCCCTGGATGGCTTCAGCTGAGCAGAGACTCTGGGGGTTGGTTAATTCTGTCCATTCTGAATCACAGAATTCGCCACAATTGTCACACTTCTCAGTGCCTGGAAGTGTGAGATTGCCTCCAAGCAAGGAAAACCTACCTATGACTCATCTGGAGAAGGGTGCAGGGTATGAATAGGCTCCAACCTGAACCCTCGCTCCATAAACTGAGACTGTCATTTCCACACTGTATGCATTGCACAGTAACATGTGATAAACACCAGTGCACAATCATTGTATCACTCCCCACAAGGCACAGCAAATGATAAGCTAATCTGAGTAAGTACATAGGTTTTAGAGCACTTAGAAGAGTTGACTTTTAAACAGAAAGCAATGTTCAACCTTGACTATAGGAGAGCTAATGCATCACTATAATAAGTTTTGTTGTTTTAATTAAAATATCTCAAAGGAGGGAATGGAAGAGACCACATAAAAATTCCCCAGAGTTGTTGTTTCCCCCTCTTTTTGGTGCAGGATTTACAATGTGATGTTTTTGTACTTGTATTGCAATTTCATCTTCATTACCTCAAAGCTAACTGCACATCTACTGTATCATCTGCTATGAGAAGTAGCATACTGCTGTATCATAACTCCCCAGTGACTATCTGATGCAATAGAAGTTTCATGGAAATTTTAGAATAACGACATAAATCAAGCCGTGGTGGGAGAGGGGGGGTGCCAGGGTTCAGATTTGTGTGTTCATGTGCCTAATATGTGTGTCAGGAAACCTTTACTTAAAACAAACTAGCTAAACTCCAGCTTCAAGCGGTGTAAATTTGATTGATTGTGCAGATGGGTAGCAATACCATAGCTTGTCACCAGAGGTCTCCCTTGTATTTCTTAGGGAAATATCACATCCTTAAATGAAAAGTTTATTTCACTAAATGAGCAAAAACAGTAAGTCATTCTTCCTCAGGGCTTCCATTTTAAAGATTTTGTACGTGATTCTTTAAATGTTGCTGCGCAGTCATTCAATGACTGGAGAAGCTGCTCTTAAAGCAACCTTTCCATTTCAAATTATAATATATTCCTTAGGAGAAATATTATTTTCTATAACTAGATATATCAGTTTGTTTAGCTGCAAAACATGGGTTGCCTTCATTTTAATCATATTCCTGATCTCATTTTCAGTAATATGGTATTTTCTCCAAATGCATTTATGAATTCTTATGGAATCTCAGTTAAGGGATACTACTCTTCCTAATTCCTAATGCTACAAACCTTCAACCTACAAGAGGAAGGGAAGCATCTTCAGAATTACAGCCAAGTCTTCCGCCTACCTAATGCAGTGGCAAGGGCTGCACTGGCCCCAGACACACCCACATTCTTCATGTACCAGGGCTAAATGAAACTGTGGAAGGGTGTGGAATAGAAACAGGGTAGAGGGGAAAGGCATCTAGTCCATAGGAGGGTGATGTGGCACTGTTTTGGGGAAGGGGATAGAATCCCTAACCCAACAAGGAGCTCTCTGTGGATCTTGTTGCTCTGCCTGTGCCACCTGCTGGAGATAAGGAGGTTACTGCAGCCCTGCAAAAATCCTTGCTCTAATCCTTTTCAGAGAACAAGAGTGGGATCCAGAACCAGCTGGGATTTGGAGGGAAAGTGGGGGAGAGAAGAGGGTGGAATTAATACATTTGAGTGAGGTTAGGAAGGGTGGTTAATAACTGTTGGCAGAAAATGTGATTTAAGGGCCACATCACCCCCTTTGATGTTTCCACTTGCTCTCTATCAGTCAGATGAGGGTACCCACCCTCACACAGAACCTTGTGGGGAGTTTGGGCAGGGCAGAGCATTCTTTGTGCCAGCTGTCAAGGGTCCCAAGAGGGCTGTTTTGGGAGCAGGTGATCACTGGACCATAGAGATGTCCTGCACATACCCCATTTCTCTCAGCCATTCCCTTTATGCCAGCAGCTGGGAGAGTGGTGGTGGAGGGGTCTCTATAGCTTTCCACCACTGTGGAATTTTCAGTGGAATGAGTGTATGAGGTTTCCAGCTTTTTGGAGTTCTCAGAGCAGTGCAAAGCATATGGAGCAGGGGACAAGACTGCAACATATTGTGTGTGAGGAAACGGGCTCTAGGTTGAGAGGGGATATTATTAATTATTATTAGTATTTAGATAGAGCTGGGTGTGTGTGTATGTTTATTTTGTTGTTGAAGGTAATTTCGGAATAAACCAAACTCTACAACAGTAGAAACTGAAACCATAACAACTGCAGTGCAAACTTGAGGAGACAGAGAATCTGCATTCAGTGATCCATATAGGGGAGGGCAAGCTGGGGCCTGCAGTGAAGAGTTACAGAAGATAGAAGCATTACGGTGCTTTGTATGTAGCCATTAATGAAAATGAGAGCAGATAACACTCTGGGAACCAGGGAAGTTGATAGCCTGCTGATGATTACCTGAGAGCTCATCAGCCCTAATGACACGAGCAATTTGCCGATCTGAATTTCTGAATTGGTAAAAAGTTTGATATTTTAAAATATTCTGGGATCCAAGTATTGTAACAAATTTAAATGGGCAGCAGTGACTATAATGGGGTATTCGTCCCATACCAGACTTGAATGGGTTAATGAGGTGGGGGGCGGGGGCATTATCTTGACAGGCTACACCTGAGGGGAATTAGGCTGGATAAGCAACCCCTGACTGGGAATAGAGCCCAGCTGAGAAGGAACAGGTGGTGCTATGATAAAGCCAGGAAGTTGGAAGCAGAAAGGGGTTGCAGTGTAGAGGCCTGTAGTTACGCTCTAGTTGTAGAGAAGGAAAAGAGGAGGAAAATAGAAGCTCTCAAGTCCTGGCCCTGAGGGGAGGGTGGAGGAAGAGCCTGATAGAGGCAAGTAGGAGGCATTCAGGAAAACGGTAACAAGGTTGGGTCAGAGCAGACCTTGGCTGCTGGTTGTAGGGTCTCTGGGCTGGAGTCTGGAGTAGAGGGTGGGCTTGGGTTCCCCTACCAGCCACTGGGGAAGTTGTACAGTACAGACCAGGCAGTGGAGCAGAAGACTGCCTAGGATGATTGTCCAGTGGGACTTTAGGACCCCCAGAAGGGGAAAATTACAGTGACATGGCTGGAGGGCCAAGCCACAAAAAGGGAGCCACCAAGTCATGAAGAGAGAGCACCTGAGTTGCAGAGAGAAAGAGGCAGCAGGGTGCATGGATAAGCTGTAGGAAGAGGTGTTAGGCCTGGTTGACATTATGGGGTTCAGTCGAATTTAGCCACGTTAGGTCAATTTTAAAATGAATGCATCCACACAATGAACCCTGTTCTGCTGACTTAAAGGGCTCTTAAAATTGACCTCTGTATTCCTCCCTGGCGAGGGGAGTAGTGCTAAAATTGACCTTGCTAGGTCGAATTTGGGGTAGTACGGATGTAAATCGACAGTATTAGGCTCCGGGAGCTATCCCAGGGTGCTCCATTGTGACTGCTCTGGACAGCACTTTGAACTCCGATGCACTAGCCAGGTACATAGGAAAAGCCCCGGGAACTTTTGAATTTAATTTCCTGTTTGGTCAGCATGGCAAACTCAGCAGCACAGGTGACCATGCAGTCCCCCCAAAATCGCAAACAAGCTCCAGCATGGGCCAAAAGGGAGACACTGAATCTGATTGCTGCATGGGGAGAGGCATCTGTGCAGGCAGAACTCCGATCAAAAAGAATAAATGCAAATATATTTGCCAAAATCTCACAGGGCATGTTGGAGAGAGGCTACAACAGGGACACACAGCAGTGCCACGTCAAAGTTAAGGAGCTGAGGTGTTACGAATTACACCTTGTAGGACACGCACACAAGTGCTACGAATTACACCTGGTAGGACACGCACACAAGTGCTACGAATTACACCTGGTAGGACACGCACACAAGTGCTACGAATTACACCTGGTAGGACACGCACACAATTGCTGCGAATTATACCTGATAGGACACGCACACCAGTGCTGCGAATTATACCTGATAGGTCACGCACAGTTCGAATCTAGGCTGAGGCACAGAAACAAAGTCCACAACTGCAGAGTTCCCAAAAGACACTAAGTTTATTACGCTCGAGCGTGGTGCCCCCCTGCTAGCCAGGAGGGGACCCTGAATGCAGATTATACAAAGGTTATATACCTTTTAGCAAAGCATGTTGCCCTCGTGCATCGGAAACCTTAGCCAATAAACAAACCCTTGTCTTATCTACCACCTATCCCTGCTTGGTGCATTCCTCGTGCTATACCAGTATGTTAATTACACAGCATGGTCCTAAAGCCATGCATCAGTAACTTTTATTATCAGGATGGGAGGCCTCACATCAAGGCCAAGAGACAGGGAGTTAGAGACTGACAAAAACCAGATACTGGGAGTCAAGGCAGGCTGGAGACAAGGAGGAGGATTTTCACAGGGATTCAATATTTAAGGATTACTCCTCCTGGTGTATGATGTGCTGGCATTTAAACAATGGTGGGCCCCAAACCAAAATGGAGTCACATGTGCTAACTTTTCCTTAACAGTCCTCCTTTTTTTTTTTTTTTTGTACGTTAGTAAGCTATATTGGGGCTGAGTAACCGCGCTGCAGGGTTAGCAACTACCGACAGCACATACTGCAGCATTGTAGGCATATAAAAAATAACGCAAAAACAATAAGTCAAAAAAAGTAAATACAAAATACGCCGTCCCCAGGTTCCCACATCCGGTAGCCATGAGGTGAGCCAGTCCCAGACCTTCTGGAATCTGGCGTTGGTAGTGTCGAGGCTGATGTGGTGGAATAGGGCTGCCTGTTGCTTGAGGATGTGGATGTCAGTTTCCATCCTATGGTGCTGATTTACAAATACACAACAGCTTGAATTGACCAGAGCACAAACCCCGCCCTGATTTGCAAGGAGATAATCCAGGGCTAGGCAGTTTTGCAATGTAGTTTGGGATAGCTGGGTGACTTCAATTTAAAGGGCAGAGAGAGCATCTGCAGTAGCATTTGCCATTAGTTACAAAGCAGCTGAAATGTTAACTATAGCTTTTTCCAGCTCGCTTACTCCCAACCATGGTAGAAACCAACGCACAAAGGAGTGAAAGCCTTTGGGCCGATAAGAAAGGGGGTTTAAAGGAATACTTTGTCGGTCCCTCCATACTAGATTGCGGATCTCTCCCCGGGTCAGGTTCTGGTGTACTGTCACGGCGGGTACTATAGCCCCTAAGGTACATGTACCACACCATCCTGCTGGGAGAACCTTATAGGCTGTGTGATTGCATAACCAATACCAGCCAGACCCCTCGGGGACCGCCACGGGGTCCTGGAGTAGGTAGAGGGGCCTCCCGCACCAGAGCTGATTTGGATGGTGTCCTTGCACCCTACAAAATTCCCTACAAAAACTGTATTTTTTATGCCCTTACGTTGTGACACACATAAAGCATAATTACTTTGGGCCACCATATCAATAGACCATATTTGGATTGTAACATTTCAGTTAAATGTAGTGTTTGCCCATAGCTTAGCTTGGAGTGTTCGATTAAGGGGGATAGGTACCCCTACCAACGGGACGCCCTGACCTAAATATGTGGGGGTACGAATACAAATTCAACACTGCGTTCGATTTACACCCTGTTTGATAGCACGGGTTAAATTCAAGAAGCTATTGCCCTCCCATCCTTGTACTGGACTTGGGAATAGGGAGAGAACCCCTCCCAGGCAAACCATACCAATGTCGACATCCCCCCCTGTACTATACAAAAAACACTACCCCCAATGTAAGTCCAATAAACAGGAACACAAAAAGTCCTGGTGGGCTGTGAAGGTCCCAGTAGCTGGAAAGCTTAGTCCATGGGTTGGTCGTGGTGTTCATTCGTGAAGTGGCTCATTCAATGGCTTGTCAGGGTCAGGTGGGGGTCCCAACGCCAACTTAACATAGCTATGATGGATTCAGGAACCTTTACCTGCAAAGGAGTGGTGGCAGATGGTTGGAGTAATGTTCATGGCTGTAAGGCGTTTTTGGTATTTATACTTGCCTACAAGCACAGTTCCAGCCTCTGGAATAAACCCACCCCACCACTTTACTTCACATTCCCAAGAATACATTCCGCAACTTTTTCCCTGCCAATGTACAATGCTCCGTCTTTGCCATCAAGGCCAATTCTCAGTGTCTTTTGCAGTCAGGAATTTTTGGATTTTGGTGGTTTTAGCAGAGCAGGCGTTCCTTCTCTCTTGGAACAGTCATGGTTTTGCATTATACAGGGGAGAGGTTACTAGCACGTCACCCTGTAGTGCTTTGGTTTCTTTAGCAAATACTGAATGCAGGTTAGCTTTGTCAGTGGACAAGGGAGAGGTTACTAGCACTTCACCTTGTTGTTTTTTTTTGTTTGTTTGTTTGGTTTTTTTTGCTGTTTAAAAGGAGGAAAGAAAAAAAAAAAAAACCCAGAAGGAGGGACAGGCTGATCAGTAGTCGAAGTGAAGTCACCTCGAGGTGGAGGGGTCTTTTTGCAGTAAGAAGCATGGGTCTAGGCAGTCAGTCCTTGGCACTTCACAGCGGTGTTGGTAGTTAGCAGGACTTAATAAGGGCCTTTTCAACATGGGGCCAGAGTAGTATTTTGTCGAGGGACCTTTATGTAGACCCAGTCACCTGGTTTTAACAAATGGCAGGTTTGCTCAGGATTCGTGAAGCAGGACTTCTTTTACCTGTAAATACAGAGACCTAGCACATTTCATTAATGTCTGGCACTGTGTTGCAGATTTCACAGCTGTTTGGGCACATTTAAGCCCCCCTCTTTCTTGGCTGTTAGCCAAATCCTAGCTGTGAGTAGTGTCCTTGGGCAGGCCAGTGTCTTATCTTTGGACCGAGCCTGCCAAGCCTGCCAGCTACAGCGTTGAATTAGCTCGTCCTCCGTTTTATTTTATTTTTTTTTCCCCTTCTTGGCTTTTATTAACCTGCAAAGGAAACTTTCACTTTTTACTTATACATTTTTGTTTAAAAAGGAACACATGTACATTGCCCATTATACAGCACTTTAGTCTTATTGTATAATGTATGCCACATATACCCTTTTAGGAAAATGACTTTATTACAGAGCTTTGGAGCAACAAGCCAGGACAAGCACACCCACTTCTGAGGAGTCCACTTGGTACAATTTCTGGTGCCCAATAGCCTTTTTTCCCTCCCCAGCCCTCTGGCTAGAAATGTGAGGTAGCCAGAAGGATCTCATGTATAATATGGGGAGTGGGTTAACCTTTGATGTCCTTGCTTCCAAAGACTGTTGGTGTGCAAATTTTAACAACAATTTTTTAATTAAAAGATCTGGCCAATGAATTTTTTTTTATTATTTTTTTTTTTTTACTTAAGCAAATGTATTAAACTTTAGTATATCACATTTTTTTTATATTATTCAAACACTTTGTATTGCAAGTTGAATAAAACAAGTATCTGCATTTTGATTTAACCCTTCTATTTAGTTTTAAACTAAACTGTCCTATGAAAAATTAAACACAGCAATTCTGGCCACAAGACAAACACCACAAGACAGGACATAGAACACAGAACAGAATTTCTATTGTGCCAGTAAATTCATGAGATGTTGAATTGCTTTTCAGCTGGCATCAGTTTTCTCTGATTTTCTGAAAGACAAAAATAAAACACAGATTTACCCCTTTTGGGCAGTCAGTCATTGCTTAAAATATTTTCTTTTTATACAAATACCCTTGTTAATTGCAGGCAAAACAGAGGAATTACCCATATTTTCTTGTATTTGTTTTATAGGCAGCCCAGGTTTCAGTGGCCTCTACCTTATTAGTTAGGTAATTTACATTAAAATAAATGCTTTCCGGCTTGCTTTTGGATCCACAGGTTAAAGATTCTTACTTTAAAAAGGGCACAATAAACTTTACCAGACTTTTGATTGCCTTTTACTTTTAACTCCTGCTGTCAAACACACAGCGACCTGAAAAGGAAGACACCACCTATTGTAGCCTCTTGGAACCTAATACGATATTAATTAAGTAGCACTGTATAATTGCATTTCTTTGGAAAAGGGCCCATTTTTTTTCCAAAATGTCTGCAAAGAAACCAAGCATTTTTTTTTTCTTTTCAGTATTTTACAAAGTTTAACTGTTTAATTCTTTCCAGCAACTAAAGAGTTAACTTTTTACTTTTTTTTTTTTTTTAAATTACTTGCTTATTTTTCAAAACGACACCCAATTACTTAGATTTTACCATTTTAAGTATTATTCCGGGATTTACGTTTTTTATTCCTGTAATTATTTACTTTTCTTTTTCACTATGACCTTTAAGTTTTCAACCTGTTTTCCAATCTCTCTATCTGTTGCCTGCCCGCTTGGGCCCGATCCTTTTTTTTTCTCTGAACTGTCCCTTCCATGAGCACCAGCTTTGTTTCACTACCAAATTAACAAGGAGGGTGGGCTTCTTAACTAGCCCCCAGCCCTCCTGGTCTCTTTTTTAAAATATTTTTACTTACAAGGGCTACCCGAGTCCTCCCCACATAAGGCTTGTCACCTGGACAGAAAGCACAGCTAATTGGCAAGCAAGGAGGTGACGGGCATAAGTCAGAAAGCCGAGGGTAAGCTGGAGGAGGGGCAGAAGCAGGCATAGCACAGAGCGGGGCTGGAGACCCCTGAGATGAATAAGAAAAGGAGGAGAAAAGAGGATGTCCTTTTGCATGCGCATAAGCCCAGTTGTCCCATACATACCAATAATCCATCTGGGCTGCAGCTTTGTCCTCCAGCCTCCTTTTAAGCACTGTTAATGTATCCCCAGCAAAGAACCCATCCGGTGGCCATTCAACAGATGTTTGAGTTGTTAGTGCTGGCCACTCAACCTTACATAAAATAACAGCTTTTTTTCTGCCTAACCCATGGGTGCCAGAAATATTCCCCCAATTCTTGAGAATTTCAGCCAAAGGGGTCCCCTTACTTACACTCTGCCCAGAACCTATAACGGGCTACCAAAAGAACACAAAATGTGCCACCTTATCGCCTAAGCGACGGCTCACACCCCCCCCTCCTCGGAGTTCTCAAAGGTGAACTCACCCTGTGCCGGCTGGAGCTGTCCGAGAGGAGGAGTGTAGTCTCGCTTATTGGGGCGAGCCTAGAGTCCCTTCGTGGTCGCCAAAACTGTTACGAATTACACCTTGTAGGACACGCACACAAGTGCTACGAATTACACCTGGTAGGACACGCACACAAGTGCTACGAATTACACCTGGTAGGACACGCACACAAGTGCTACGAATTACACCTTGTAGGACACGCACACAAGTGCTACGAATTACACCTTGTAGGACACGCACACAAGTGCTACGAATTACACCTTGTAGGACACGCACACAATTGCTGCGAATTATACCTGATAGGACACGCACACCAGTGCTGCGAATTATACCTGATAGGTCACGCACAGTTCGAATCTAGGCTGAGGCACAGAAACAAAGTCCACAACTGCAGAGTTCCCAAAAGACACTAAGTTTATTACGCTCGAGCGTGGTGCCCCCCTGCTAGCCAGGAGGGGACCCTGAATGCAGATTATACAAAGGTTATATACCTTTTAGCAAAGCATGTTGCCCTCGTGCATCGGAAACCTTAGCCAATAAACAAACCCTTGTCTTATCTACCACCTATCCCTGCTTGGTGCATTCCTCGTGCTATACCAGTATGTTAATTACACAGCATGGTCCTAAAGCCATGCATCAGTAACTTTTATTATCAGGATGGGAGGCCTCACATCAAGGCCAAGAGACAGGGAGTTAGAGACTGACAAAAACCAGATACTGGGAGTCAAGGCAGGCTGGAGACAAGGAGGAGGATTTTCACAGGGATTCAATATTTAAGGATTACTCCTCCTGGTGTATGATGTGCTGGCATTTAAACAATGGTGGGCCCCAAACCAAAATAGAGTCACATGTGCTAACTTTTCCTTAACAGAGGCAAGCCCACCAAAAGACAAAGGAGGCAAACGGTCGCTCCGGGTCAGAGCCCCATACATGCTGCTTCTATGATCAGCTGCATGGCATTCTAGGGGGGGACCCTACCACTACCCCACCACTGTCCATGGACACCTGCAAGGGGGGAGTCTCATGCAACACAGAGGAGGATTTCATGGATGAGGAGGAGGAGGAGAAGGAGAATGCGCAGAAGACAAGTGGTGAATCTGTTCTCCCTGGTAGCCAGGACCTTTTCATCACCCTGGAGCCAATACCCTCCCAAGGCGGGATCCTCGACCCTGAAGCTGGAGAAGGCACCTCTGGTGAGTGCACATTTGTAACTACACTACAGGGTTTAAAAGCAATAGTGTTTAATGTTTGATTTGCCTTGAAGAATTGGGATGCATTCGTGGCCAGTACAGCTACTGGAAAAGTCTGTTCACAAGTCTGGGAATGGAGCGGGAATCCTCCAGGGACATCTCCATGAAGCTCTCCTGGAGAGACTCTGAAAGTATTCTGGAATCATTGCAGCACAAAGCATGGCAGCGAATGGTCCTGGGTTTTGGTCGCATTCAAGCAACATTCGGTCTACATTTTTCTGTGTTAGCCTCAGAACAGTGATATCATTCATAGTCACCTGGTTGAAATAGGGGAATTTTTGGAAGGGAACAGTAAAAGGACCCCATTCATGCTGGGCTGTTTGTGCTCGGCCAAAAGGGATCATCCCAGAGAATAGCCATGCAGTGGGGTGCAGGGAGATGTGTGCTGCACATCCACCTGAAAATCATAGCCCCTCCTTTTAAATGTGAAACCCAACCCATTGCTTGCTATGGGAAAGGATGGCGCTGCAGTTTGAAACCATTCCCACATGTTATGCATAAGAAGCCAACCCCGCATACACTTTGCCTTACCATGGCTGCATGGAAACTGAATTCTGTTGCCCAGCCTTGTGTGATGTGTCACCCATACCAGCAGGCGCTCAATATAAAAGGCAAAATGTGACCTTGTACCTAAAGCACATGTGCTGTCTGCTGTGAATTGCTTGATTCACTGTGAAAGAGTCTCCCTTTTGTTCTCAGAAATGTATCATCTTAAATTTTACTCTCCCTTTTTATCTTCCCCCAGGTGCAAATGTTTCTAGCATCCCCCTATCATCTCTGTCCCTGAGGTTATTGCAGATTAGAAGGCAAAAAAACCGCACTCACAATTACATGTTTTCCGAGCTCATGCAGTACTCCTGCACTGATAGGGCACAGTTGAATGCATGGAGGCATTCAATGTTAAAGGCTAGGAAAGCATTAAGTGAGCACGAAGAGCAGAGGCAGGAGCATGAACAGCAGAGGCAGGAGGCGATGCTAAGGCTAATGGGGGAGCAAATGGACATGATGAAGCGTCTGGTGCAGCTGCAGAAAAGCCAACAAGAGCACAGACCCCCGTTGCATCCATTGTGCAACTGCCTGACCTCCTCTCCAAGTTCCATATCCTCCTCACCCAGACAGCCAAGAACGTGGTGGGGGAGGAGGCTCTGGGCACCCAGACACTCCACTCCAGAGGATGGCCCAAACAACAGAAATCCATCATTCAAACAGTTTGATTTTTAGTGTGGCTACAATAAGCAATGTGGCCTTGTCCTTCTCCCCTCCCGCACCCCACCCGGCTACCTTGTCAGTTATCTCCCTTTTTAAAAAAAATTAATAAAGAAAGAATGCATGTTTTCAAAACAATAGTTACTTTATTTCAAAGGGGGAAGGGTGGTTGGCTTACAGGGAATTAAAATCAACAAAGGGGGAGGGTTTGCATCAAGGAGAAATACACACAACTGTCACACTGAAGCCTGGCCAGTCATGAAACTGGTTTTCAAAGCCTCTCTGAGGCGCAGCACGCCTTGCTGTGCTGTTCTAATCGCCCTGGTGTCTGGCTACTCAAAATCGGATGCCAGGCAATTTGCCTCAACCTCCCACCCTGCATAAACATCTCCCCCTTACTCTCACAGATATTATGGAGCACACAGCAAGCAGTAATAACAATGGGAATGTTGGTTGCGATGAGGTCTGACCTAGTCAGCAAACTGCGCCAGCAAGCTTTTAAATGTCCAAAGGCACATTCTACCACCATTCTGCACTTGCTCAGATTATAGTTGAACTGCTCCTTACTACTGTCCAGGGTGCCTGTGTATGGCTTCATGAGCCATGGGAGCAAGGGGTAGGCTGGGTCCCCAAGGATAACTACTGGCATTTCAACATCCCCAATGGTAGTTTTCTGGTCTGGGGAGTAATTTCCTTCTTGCAGCTGCTCGAACAGCCCAGAGTTGCTAAATATGCGAGCATCATGCACCTTTCCCAGTCATCCCACGTTGATGTCGGTGAAACGTCCCTTGTGATCCACCATTGCTTGCAGCACCATTGAGAAGTACCCCTTGCAGTTTATGTACTGGTTGGCAAGGTGGTCCAGTGCCAAGATAGGGATATACGTTCCGTATATCACCTCACCACAGTTAGGGAAATCCCATTGCAGCAAAGCCATCCACTATGACCTGCACATTTCCCAGAGTCACTACCCTTGATAACAGAACGCCAATGATTGCATTGGCTACTTGGATCACAGCAGCCCCCACAGTAGATTTGCACATTCTAATTTGATTCCCAACTGACCGCTAGCAGTCAGGCATAGCAAACTTCCACAGGGCTATTGCCACTCGCTTCTCAAATGTCAGGGCAGCTCTCACCTTGGTATTCCTGCACTTCAGGGCAGGGGAAAGCAACTCACAGAGTTCCAGGAAAGTGGCATAATGCATGTTAAAGTTTTTCAGCCACTGTGAATCATCCCATACCTGCAACACTGTGCAGTCCCACCAGTCTGTGCTTGTTTGCAGGGCCCAGAATCGGCATTCCACTGTATCAACCAGCCCCACTGCCACCATGATGTCCCAATTGCCCAAGATTTCCTACAGCACTCAGATCACACGAGCAGAGCATGAGTGCTTGATACGCCAAGGTTGAATTACTTTCTTAACATCACTGTGACAGGGGTGCTGTACTCACTCCTGGAGTATCTCCTGGTGGCCATGACTGGGGATTAGCTCTGCCAGTCTAAGGGTATGTCTACACTATGAAATTAAGTAGATTTTATAGAAGTCAATTTTTAGAAATCGATTTTATAGAGTCGATTGCGTATGTCCACACTAAGCGCATTAAGTCAGTGAGGAGTGCGTCCTCACTACCGTGGCTAGCATCAACAAGCCCCAATCAAGCTAAGGTTTCTATTTTTATAAGTATAGTCTTGCTGTAAGTTTTTTCTTACTTGAGAAAATATACACCTGAAAGAGGGCCTGATTTTTGGATAATACCCTATTTCTATATGTGTGTGTTTTATAGTGCACTCTGCCTGTTCACAGCCATATCACCTGGTGCTGTGATCTTGTCAAATGTTGCAAGCTAACCAAGGTTTGGCCTGGTCCCTAGGTGTTCTCCAAGAAAAGCCCAAGTACTGTTCTGGTTCTGGTGATTCAGTACTTGGCATTCTTTCCTCCAAATCAGTACAGATTGTTTCCTAGTACATCATTAAAGGACGCTCTGTGCTGCTGGAGGTGCCATCTTTCAGCTGAGATGTAAACCCAAGCTGGCGATTAGTTGTAGTTCTTAAAGTACCATGGGAGCTTAAGAGTAGACTGCTCTCAGTATTATGACCAAATCCCACTTTGGGTAATTATATCTTCTGTATCTAAAGCCTCTGTACTTCAACAGCATATTCTTCAATACCTATTTCAACCTTCTGTTGTATGGATGGCACATTTTACAGCAGAAGTGGTTGCATTTCAGGGGTAAGTGCACTGTTTTTAAAAGAGTTACAGGACAAATGTTGCTCTATGAATAGTCCTAGGTGCAGCGCTACCTTCTGCAAAAACAGGTTCTTCCTCCTGTTGCTGCCTATTCCCTTCTTTCCATCAACTCACCAAGTGCTCCATGTATTTCTATTTACACATCTTCTTTGGGCATCTATAGTTCGCAGATATACTCCAGAGCCCTTTGCACTGGCTGTAGTGGTGCTTCAAATGGGGTGTTGAAGCAGACAGAATTTAAGATCATGGGGTGCATCTGATATAAAAAAATCACTCACTGCAGCAGACTAAGAAGAAACAAGAACATCCTTTAAGGAAGGAAAAGCAATGGGCCAGAAAAGATTTTCCTACATGCAGATCAGGTTTCTGGGATTCTATACGAACATGCGACTGGCCATACTGGATCAGACCAATGGTCCAGCTACCCCAGAATCCTGTCCTCTGACAATGGCTAGTGCCAGATACTTCAGAGGGAATGAAGAGAACAGGGCAGTTATTGAGTGATCCATCCTCTGTTGTCCAGTCCATCTTCTAGCAGTCAGAAGTTTAGGGTCATTCAGAGCATGGGGTTGCATCCCTGACCATCTTGGCTAATAGCCATTGATGGACCTATCCTCCATGAACTTATCTAATTCTTTTTTGAAGACAGTTATACATTTGACCTGCAACATCCCCTGGCCATGAGTTCCACAGGTTGACTATGTGGTGTGTGAAGAAGTACTTCCTTATCTTTGTCTTAAACCTGCTGCCTATTAATTTCATTGGGTGACCCCTGGTTCTTATGTTATGTGTAGGGGTAAATAACACTTCCTTAGTTTCTTTCTCCACACCAGTCCATGATTTTATAGACCTCTGTCATATCCCCCTGTAGTCATTTCTTTTCTAAGAAGAACACTCCCAGTCTTTTTAATCTCTCCTCATAGGGAAGCTGTTCCATACCCCTCATCACTGTTGTTGTCCTTCTCTGTACTTTTTCCAATTCTAATATATCTTTTTCTGATGGGGAGACCAGAACTACACATAGTATTCAAGGTGTGGGTGTACCATGGATTATACAGTGGCATTATGGTATTTTCTGTCTTCTTATCTATCGTTTCCTAATGGTTCCTAACATTCTGTTAGGTTTTTTGTTTTTTTTTGCGTGCTGCTGCACATTCAGGTGTTTTTAGAGAACTATTCACGATGACACCAAGATCTTTCTTGAGTGGTAACAGCTAATTTAGACCCCATCATTTTGTATGAATAGTTGGGAATATGCTTCCAATGTGCATTTCCTTGCATTTATCAACATTGAATTTGATCTGCCATTTTGTTGCCCCGTCATCCAGTTTAGTAAAATCTATTTATAACTTGTTGCAGTCACCTTTGGATTTAACTATCTTGAATCACCTGCAATCATTGCCACCTCACTGCTCACCCCTTTTTCCAAATCGTTTATGAATATGTTGAACAGCACTGGTTCCAGTACAGATTTTTGGGGGACCCTCCTATTAACGCTCTCCTCTGTGAAAACTGACCACTTATTCCCTCACACCAAATTTAATTACATTATGGTCACTATTACCGAGCGGTTCAGTTCTAGTCACCTATTGGACAAGATCCTGTGGGCTACCTAGGACTAAATCAAGAATTGCCTCTCACTTTGTGGGTTTCCATTTATTCCCTTACACCAATATGGACAGCCAGCTAGATCAATTTCAGAGCATTTGATCATAAATCAGTTTTGCACATAGGTGTATTCTCTCATAATTACACTCTGATAGTGAGTGCCTCTCCATGAGGTACAGTCAGATCCAATATTTTAGGGACCTGTTCAATACTCAGGATTAAAGTGCACCTCTTACTGTACTCTGTCCTCTGAGACAGATGCTAGACCTTCCTCAGATGAAGAACTATAGACAGATTTCATCTTGGCTTAACCAGATGTCTTGTGCCTACTGGAGGAACATCTGGGAAAATGTAACCTCCATGAGTTGGCTGCCCTTGTCTTTGCTGCCCTCCTGGCAAGGGCTGGAATCTATCAGCATACTCAATTTGAGAATGAAACCACCTTTTTTTCCCCCATACTGACACACAGAGGAGCATTTTTGAGGAAAATCCTCCATGAGAGGTTCTGAGTGAGAGACTTACCCAGCTGTGACCTTTTAACGAGGTTTTATGCAACAGTTTGACCAGCCTTAGGTCAGCCCTCAGTGAGAGGCATCAAGCCCAGGGAGGTTAGGCTTCCACAGATTCATCTTTGATGCAGCTGCCACCCCGGACCTCTACTCAAGGAACTGAGCAGTGAAACTTGCATTTTGAGCATCTCTGATTTTCAATTTGAAAAAATATGGTTTGATACTGGGCAGAAAGAGTCTTTCATAGGATGAGGATGGGGATCCCAGGGGACACTTCAGAAGTTTGTTCTTAGAACATCAAGCATCTCTGGACCCTAACAAGACAGAACAGTGCCTGGCTCTGACGTGTGACCAATGGGGAGCCACTCTGCAGTTAAACTCTGTCAAATTAGGCCATCTGTCTGCAAATCAAGTGGAAGAGATGGGAAACCATAAATCGATACTGATGTAGGAAGAACAGTCTAGGATTAGCCCACTGGGGAATGACCACAGCAGGTCCAGTAGTATTCTGATGCTCACTTAGGAATGTGGCACTGTAGGTTGCCATATACTTAGACAATGCATAAGGATTTCCTGTATAAACAAGCTCTTAATAATAATAACAACAAAAAAGACATTTCCTACACTAGTGACTGCTGGCTAAGCTATCACAAAGGAAAAAAAGAAGAGGGGAAAACTCAAGTGAAACATAAGAGATAAAAACAGTAATTACTTCAGATATCGATTCTAGATGCTGTATTTTGAAATGCCTCTAAAATATAATACCAAAGAAAATGTTACAATTTAAATTCTGATGCCAGGCTGACATCAAAAGTCTCATTTAAAAATAGATGCACTTAAGCAAATTTAGAATTGACAGCCTATGTTCCTTTTGAAATAATCAGTAAAAAGAGAGATGTCTCTAAAACAAGAATGGATTTTCATGCTTAACCATTAGCAATAGGCAGTGAATCAGAGCAACAGGATATACTTTTTGTTCCATCTTGTTAGCCTGTGTTGGAGCTCAGCAGAGAGCTGCAGGTTAATTACAGCCATCTCACTGGGCTATATGTGGCTCATTGGGCTTCAACTTGAATATAAGAACCATGGAAAGAGAGAGGGGAAGCTATAGTCTAGGACAGACAGGTCCTCAGAGAAAGAGCCAGAGGAGCAGCTGAGTTTGGGGAGAAGGCTTAATTTAGGGGAAGGACCAGCCTACGGAGGAGGCTTATGCTGGGGTTTCATGTAGCGTCATTTTGAAACAACTTCTTTGCTAGTGAAGCCAGACCCCAGGATGGGGAACTTCTAGACTTACAATGAGTATGCAGCTTCTGTTTTTTTTAAAAAAAAAAACTTATGAGCAAATAAATCCATATACTACATTTTTGTTCAACTAAAAATCTCCAGAGATTAAAAGCAGCTTTACTTTTAAACACGCTTACCACAATCAGCTTTTATTTTCAAATTTAAAGTATGGAATTCCAAGTAAATATCAGAGGACATGAACTCTCATTTTCGCTATGATTCATGTTATGTGAGCATTTAAATTATTCAGTTTATGTCCTCACCAAAAAAATCTTTTAAAAATGAGAATGAGTATGAATAATACACAAGAGCAACAGTGGGGTAGAGGAGAGAATTATGTTAGGGCTGTCAATTAATCACAGTTAACTCATGCGATTAACTCAAAAAAACTAATCGTGATTATCACAGTTTTAACTGCACTGTTAAACTATAGAATACCAATTGAAATTTATTAAATATTTTGCATGTTTATCTACATTTTCATATATATTTTATTCTGTGTTGTAATTGAAATCAAAGTGTATATTATTTTTATTATAAATATTTGCACTGTAAAAATGATAAACAAAAGAAATAGTATTTTTCAATTCACCTCATACAAGTACTATAGTGCAATCTCTTTGTCGTGAAGGTGCAACTTACTAATGTAGATTTTTTTTGTTGCATAACTGCACTCAAAAACAAAACAATGTAAAAACTTTAGAGCCTACAAGTCCACTCAGTCCTACTTCTTGTTTAGCCAATCGCTAAGACAAACAAGTTTGTTTACATTTACAGGACATAATGCTGCCCTCTTCCTATTTACAATGTCACCAGAAAGTGAGAACAGGCAGTTGCATGGCACTTTTGTAGCCGGCATTGCAAGGTATTCACATGCCAGATATGCTAAACATTCGTATGTCCCTTCATGCTTCAGCCACCATTCTAGAGGACATGCTTCCATGCTGATGAATCTCATTAAAAAAAAAATGCGTTAATTAAATTTGTGACTGAAATCCTTGAAGGAGAATTGTATGTCTCCTGCTCTGTTTTACCTGCATTCTGCCATATATTTCATGTTATAGCAGTCTTGGATGATGACTCAGCACATGTTGTTCATTTTAAGAATACTTTCACTGCAAAACGCAAAGAAGGTACCAATGTGAGATTTCTAAAGATAGCTACAGCACTCGACCCAAGGTTTAAGAATCTGAAGTGCCTTCCAAAATCTCAGAGTGTTGTGCATGCTTTCAGAAGTTTTAAAAGAGCAATACTCTAATGTGGAAACTACAGAACTCGAACCACCAAAAAAGAAAATCAACCTTCTGCTGGTGGCATCTGACTGAGATAATGAAAATGAACTGCACTGCTTTGGATTGTTATCGAGCAGAACCCGTTATCAGCATTGACACGTCCTCTGGAATGGTGGTTGAAACATGAAAAGACATATGAATCTTTAGCGCATCTGGCAGGTAAATATCTTGCGATGCTGGCTACAACAGTACCATGTGAATGTATCTTTTAGAAAAATATCCAATCTTGATTTAAAAATCATGAGTGAAAGAGAATCCACCACAACTAATGGTAAATTGTTCCTGTGGCTAATTATCCTCACTGTGAAAAATTTACACCTTATTTCCAGTTTGAATTTGTCTAGCTTCAACTTCCAGCCACTGGATCGTATTATGCCTTTCTCTGCTGGATTGAAGAGCTGATTATTAAACATTTGTTCTGGATGTAGTTACTTACAGACTGTAATCAAGTCACCCCTCAACCTTCTCTTTGTTAAGCTTAAATAAATTGAGCACCTTGAGTCTGTCATATTAAGGCATGTTTTCAAATCCTTTAATCATTCTTGTGGCTCTTGTCTGAACCCTCTCCAATTTATCAACAACTTTCTCAAACTAGGGACACCAGAACTGGACACGGTATTCCAGCAGGCCTGGCTCAGTGCTAAACGCAGAGATAAAATAACTTGCTATCAAGATTCTCCTGTTTATACATCCAAGGTTGCATTAGACTTTTTTGCCACAACATTGCACTGGGAGTTCAATGTTCACCTGATTATTCACCAGGACCCCCTCCCAGACTAGACAGCTCCATCCTGCAAGTATGGCCTATGTTCTTTGTTCCCAGACGTACACAATTTCATTTAGCTGTATTAAAACACCTTGCTTGTTTGC
Organism: Eretmochelys imbricata; assembly: GCF_965152235.1. NCBI lineage: Eukaryota > Metazoa > Chordata > Testudines > Cheloniidae > Eretmochelys > Eretmochelys imbricata. The sequence goes on from NC_135572.1 coordinate 152,550,232, forward strand.
TTGCACCCAGTTTATCAAGTGTTCTAGATAGCTCTGTTTCAGTGACCTAGACTTTTTATTATTTGTCACTCCCCCAATTTTGTGTCATCTGCAAACTTTCAGTGATGCATTCATATTTTCTTCCTCATCATTGATAAAAATGTTAAATAGCATAGGGCCAAGAACCAAATCCTGTGGGATGCCGTTAGCAACACACCCACTCGGTGATGATTCCCCATTTACAACTGTATTTTGAGACCTGTCAGTGAGCTAGCTTTTAATCCATTTAATGTGCCCCATGTTAATTTTACCATTCTAGTGTTTTAATCAAAATGTCATGCTGTACTAAGTCGAACGCCTTACAAAAGTCTAAGAATATTACAGCAATATTACTTTTATCAATCAAACTTGTAATCTCTTCAAAAAATCATATAGAGTTAGTTTGACAGGATCTAGTTTCCACAAACCCATGGTGATTGGCATTAATTACATTACCTTTTAATTCATGATTAATTAAGTTCTGTATCATCCATTCCATTATCTTGCCTGGGATCAGTGGCAGACTGACAGGCCTATAATTAGCCGGCTCACCTCATTTATCCTTTTAAAATATTGGTGCAACATAACTTTCTTCCAGACTTCTGGAGCTTCCCCAGTGTTCCATGACTTACAGTAACTCCTCGCTTTTAACGTTACAGTTATGTTCCTGAAAAATGCTACTTTAAGCGAAACGATGTTAACTGAATCCAATTTCCCCATAAAAATTAATGGAAATGGGGGAAGGGGTTAGGTTCCAGGGAAATTCTTTTTGCCAGAGAAATTACATTTTATATATATATATATATATATATATGTGTGTGTGTGTTTGTATTGTTTTAAACAAACAATTTAATACTGCACATAGTAATGATAATTGTGAAGCTTGGTTGAGCTGGTGGAGTCAGAGGGTGGGATATTTCCCAGGGAATGCCTTGCTGCTAAATGATGAACTACCACTTGGCTGAGCCCTCAAGGGTTAACACGTTGTTAATGTAGCCTCACACTCTACAAGGCAGCACAAATGGAGAGAGGGGACACAATAGACGCAGGGCAGTGGCTGCAAACATTCCCTGCAGAAACTGAACGTGATGATGAACCCATGCTATCCCACTGGAGCGCACCATTCCCTCCACTTTCCAAAGTACTTGGGGGTGCATGTGTGTGTGAGACAGAGACACACACTGTGTGTGTGTGTGTGTGCGCGCATGTGGGTGAGTAAGAGAGAGACACACACAGACCCCGTGTGTGTATGAGAGAGATGCGCATTGCCCCTTTAAGTATGCTGACCCCACTCTAAGTACACTGCCTTTTTAAGTATATCAGCAAGTTGAGACGGCAGCTGCTGCCAGGGTCCTGAGCCCTGTTGTGTCCCCCACACTCTGTGGAGATGGGGTACAGGAGAGGGGGGAAGGAGCAGAGAGAGGGGGGCACCCTGACATCAGCACCCCTCTTTGCCCCCACTCCCTGCACAGCAAGCAGGAGGCTCCCGGGAGCAGCTCAAAGGCAGAGGGCAGTGTTAGGATATAGATATTCAGGCCTATCGGTAAAGGCCTGTACTCTAAGAATTTAGGTGTATTCTTATCACTTGGCTAGTTATAGAGGTATAAAAGAAAGAATCAAAATCACTGTCTGCCAGTGTAAGGGCCTTCTCTTACTGTGACAGTCTGAGGCCCTGTTCTTAGGCTAAGGCCTTTGGCTAAGCGACAGAGGCAGCCATAAGCTGGGAAGCGAACAGTCACATCCTCACATTCCAAACTAGTCACATTGAAAGAAGGTGCTATTGGGCTGTCAGGAATACAATCCTCTCCTGATAGTGCCTATCACCTCCAGAGAAAAGGAAATGCCTAGAAGATGTAAAAGGAAATTCAGGTTGATAGTTTTCTGTCTGGTAAGAACTCACTCAATAGACACAGCTGGGAAACTCTTTATAGATGTAGTTGTGAAATCCTCACTTCTGTATTGTTTTATCATTATAGTTCCCACTTTGCTATTGCTTATTGGCATGGTCTCTGTCTGGTTCTGTGATTGTTTCTGTCTGCTGTATAATTAATTTTGCTGGGTGTAAACTAATTAAGGTGGTGGATATAATTGGTTAGCTAATCATGTTACAATATGTTAGGATTGATTAGTTAAATTTCAGTAGAATGATTGGTTAAGGTATAGCTAAGAATATTACTATATAAATTAGGGGCAAACAGGAAGTAAGTTGGGATTCGAAAATAAGGAAAAAGGAACTTGTATTTAAGCTTGCTGGAAGTTCACCCCAATAAACATCGAATTGTTTGCACCTTCGGACTTCGGGTATTGTTGCTCTCTGTTCATGCGAGAAGGACCAGGGAAGTGGGAGAGTGAAGGAATAAGCTCTCTAACAGGCAGGAGCAGCACATGGCAGTGGCGGGAGGGACAGCTGAACTGCCCAGCAATTGACAGCCTTCTGGGTGGCTGCTGCACAGGGAACTTAGGGCAGCTGATAATGGGGCTGCCAGCCCACCCTGGTTCCATGCCCCCCCCAGCTAGCTCCAATGGGCTGCCCTTCCTGCAAGCAGTGGACAAAGCAGGTGGCTGCCAAACAACATTATAAGGGAGCATTACCCAACTTTAAACAAGCATGTTCCCTAATAGATCAGCCACGTAACATCGTTAACCGGGACAATGTTAAGTGAGGAGTTACTGTACTCTGTTAGGACAGTGATCCATAAGCATTCAAGATAATTTTATTTTGAGTTACCAGTGTCTCAAACAGGTAATGCCAGTTTTGACAGAGTGCCACACCCCTTTTGCCCTCTTAATCCTTCCTAAATAGGTTATAACCACTGATTTTTTTTCCCAATCAAGCAAATAATCTGTCAGGGTTCCTTCCCCACTCTGAATTCTAGAGTACAGATGTGTGGACCTGCATGAAAGACCCCCTAAGCTTATTCTTACCAGCTTAGGTTAAAAACTTCCCCAAGGTACAAACTTTGCCTTGTCCTTGAACAGTATGCTGCCACCACCAAGCGTGTTAAACAAAGAACAGAGAAAGAGCCCACTTGGAGACATCTTTCCCCAAAATATCCCCCCAAGCCGTACACCTCCTTTCCTGGGGAAGGCTTGAGAATAATCCTCACCAATTTGTACAGGTGAACACAGACCCAAACCCTTGGATCTTAAGAACAATGAAAAATCAATCAGGTTATTGAAAGAAGAATTTTAATTAAAGAAAAGGTAAAAGAATCACCTCTGTAAAATCAGGATGGAAAATACTTTACAGGGTATTCAGATTCAAAACACAGAGGATCCCTCTCTGGGAAAAACCTTAAAGTTACAGAAAACAGGAATGAACCTCCCTCTCAACACAGGGAAAATTCACATAAAACAAAAGATAAACTAATCCGCCTTGCTTGGCTTATCTATACGGGTTGCAATATTGGAGACTTGGATTAGGATGGGTTGGAGAAGATGGATTTCTGTCTGGCCTCTCTCAGTCCCAAGAGAGAACAACACGTAAACAAAGAGCACAAACAAAAGCCTTCCCCTCCCCACCCCCAAGATTTGAAAGTATCTTGTTCCCTTATTGGTCATTTGGGTCAGGTGCCAGCCAGGTTAGCTGAGCTTCTTAACCCTTTACAGGTAACAGGATGTTGCCTCTGGCCAGGAGGGATTTTATAGCACTGTATACAGAAAGGTGGTTACCCTTCCCTTTATTTATGACATCATCCCATCAGGTTTCACTAATATCAACTAGATCATATTTATGCTCATAAATGAGCAGTTCCAATTAATCTTGTTTGTTACTCAGATTTAGAGTGTAGACAATTACAGATTTTATTCTCTTCATGTCCTTTGGTTCCTTAATTTTTTTTCCCCTCAACATTTTGATTTTGTGTAAAATGAATGCTCATATCTTCCCTCTTCTTACCCTCCCCTCTGTTTATTAGTTTAATTCCCCCCGTCTACTCCAGCCTGTCCCCCAAGGCGACTGTTTGCCCTTCGACACTGATGGAGGCCATTCAAACCCTACAGCCTCCTCTCCCCATAGAAGGTAAACCAATGCTCCACAAAGCCAAAATGCTACACCAACACCACTTACTAACCAGCTCAATCACTTCCAGAATCTTCTGTCTTCCTTTGTTCGTGGGACAGGAAGGATCTCAGACAATTGCTTCGATTCTTCTTCAGCATGCTTCTGAGTTTCCTGAGGTAATCCATCTGTGAACTATCCCGTGATGCAGTGTCATTAGTGCCAATATGAACCATCATCAATGGATCCTGGCCCATCAGCTTCAGAAAACTATCCCAATCTTAGAAAGACCTCTTGTATTTGTGCTCTGAGAAGACAGCACGCTGTCCTGTTGTCTGCCTGCCCCTTGCAGAATGTTCTTTTAAACATTAACATCTTTGAAACTGTATTATCTGCATTAATAACTATGCACAAGTAACAAAGAATGTGTTAACATGGAAACAAAGAGATTCCAGTATGAAGTGTTGACCGAGACAACCCGGCTGGACAGCAGGCCCTTGCATCATTGTCAACTGACTGGCATAAAAAAAGTCTCCAACGTAAAACCCAGTTTGTAAATCAAGTCCATATAATACAGGGCATTCCAATGAGAGAGAACTGAAAAATCACCAGTAGCGAGAAACCAGCATGCACCAACCAACCAGAGGTGAATGCATGGTCTGGGAAGGGGAGGATGCAGATATAGTCTGTCCAGACTCTAGGAAATCCTTGGGGCCAGTGGACCTTCTGCTGCAAATAGGTGAGGGGAGGGTTGTATCTTCCCTTGGGAGCTCTCGTGGTTGTACAATTTCTGGCCAGACCTTTTGTACAGCTCTGCCTCATGGCTGCCAGCCACATCATTTGACTTTCAAAGCTCAGAATGTTAATTGTTTTTATTTCTTCAGGAACGCACATACAGTGGATTTGGCAGAATACTGGTAGCTGCATTGCAGCTATGGAACAGTTTGTGATTAGTCTTTCTCCTGTGCCTAACCTGATGCCCACAAGGCAGTTCACACCACTAACTGCTCACCTGCTACTGCAGCTCAGCCTATATGTGTAAGCCTGATTCTCCATCCACATCTCTGGAGACATTTGGATTCTCAATGAACACGGAGCAATACTGGCAGTCCTGCATGAATCCGCAAAGCTGGAAGACATGCTAAACTATCAGGTTAGTGAGATTGTGCAAGAATAAACATGGGGGGAATATATGCGGTTAATAGTTTTTCCAGTCCTCCAGTACCACAACTGAGGAAGAATGGAAGTGCTCCAGTACACAATATCTGAATGAAGTTTCCCAAATAAGTCTGAAAATGAAATGAAGAAACACATATTCTCCTCAATATACAGTCTAAACATTTCTCCAGTATAGATGTTAGAGTGAGAATAAAGAAAATATATTTAAAAGTATTAAAGTGTTTAAAATTAATATATACATATAGCTTTAGATTTGATTTAGTTTTTAAATTATACCATTCCAAAGCATGTTTTTAAAGTTCTCCTCTTTTTTGTAATGCCCTTGCAGAAATGACAAAAGAAAAATTGTTGTTGCTGCAAGGTTTCTCAATTCAAGAGATCTTCGTTACTATTTCCCATCTATTAACTAGAAGTCTTATGCTTAAGCCCTCCTTACATTATGAATAGAAGACCCTTCAAAAGCATTACATTAAACAAGCTCCTCTTCTGTGCATAATAACTGTTTCTTTAGACCAGTGGTTCCCAAACTTGTTCCGCCGCTTGAGCAGGGAAAGCCCCGGGTGGGCCGGGCCGGTTTGTTTACTGAGACAACATGGCTGGACAGCAGGCCCCTGCACTGGAGCAGCAAACAGCGGCCACTGGGAGCCGCGATCGGCCGAACCTGCGGATGTGGCAGATAAACAAACTGGCACGGCCCGCCAGGGGCTTTCCCTGCACAAGTGGCGGAACAAGTTTGGAAACCACTGCTTCAGACCATTGGTTCCCAAACTTTAACAACCCGCAAATCCCTTTCATGAAAATATCAAATCTCGTGAACCCCCTTCTAAAAATGAATATTTCCAGGGATTTTCTCCCTTACTTGAGCATAAATGATAGAAGCAGTGATCTTGGAAATAATCTGTTTTTTTTAATGACACGCTTATTACACATTATTCATTATTACATTATTATTTATCATTACATTATTAATTTTATTACATTATGAAAATGGCAACACTCTTCCAAGATTTCACTTCTGTAGCTCATATCACTTCGATTAAGCCTCCTACATGTTTCATCAAGAAGTACCAGACGTGAAACAGCATGAAGGTATTTAAGACGCCAACTCAAATGAAGGGTTCCTCCTACAAGCATTCGGGTCTTGAGCAGTCCAGGTAAAAAATGCATGACTACAACAAAGCTTAAACTTGTTCTGCCAGGAAGTCATGGTCACTGGGCTCAGGCTGCCAGCCCCCACGGGGGTTGGGGTCCCTACGGACAGCTCTGTCCGCCATTACAGAATATTTTTCTGAGAACCCCCTCATACATTTCACGAACCCCAGTTTGGGAACCACTGCTTTAGACTGATAATAAAAATGTCACAGTAATTAAATAAGTACTTTAAACTACAGTGTTGCAACTCTTGTGATTTTTCTCATAATATTTAATGTTTTTCTTAAAGCCCCAGCTGCTGGAATTGCATGAGAATCTCAGCTTCCTGTTGAAAAAGTTTATAGCTCTCATAATTGTGGGGACAAAGCTTGAAAACCTGAAGCAAGTACACCCAAAAGTCTCAGAAACCAGAAGACAAATTTAAAAAAAAAATCCTACACATTTTATTTTTAAAAAAGAACTCATGATATTTAAGCCACTCATGATTTTTTAATACTTGAGGTTGGTAATACTGAGACTATTTAATATTTATACTTATGAATTGCAGTAAGTACATATAAACAAAAGTCTAGTAAAGCTAAAAGCAGCATGAACCATGTACTATCAGAACAATATAAGGAGTTCTGTTTTCAGAAATGACATTCAGAACAAGTGTCTTTATTAGCTTATATTAGTATGTGATTGATGTCACCTTTTGTTGTCATCATACTTACCAAAAATGAATCTAAAAGAGATGACCCACTACAAAATGTACTCTGATTTTATGTTATTGGTTGATATCTAAATTATGAAAAAGTCCATGAACTTTGGAGAATGAAAAAATCTTAAAAAGCTTAGTGAGATTTAAAAGAAAATCTTGTTGATAAATGTTTGAAGTAAAATAACCTTGGCATTGTCCTTTCCTGATAGGATATTTTAAAAAAAGGAAAAAAAGACACTGGTTCTGATTCTGCTTCACCATACCTTGTACGTTCCCTTCTTCAGCCAGCGGAAATTATGCTAGAAAAATCTGCATTGGTTAACATAGCTTTGATCACTAATAACTTAGGTTACATACTATAAACCCCTGTCAAGGTTCCTTCCCTACCCTGAACTCTAGGGTACAGATGTGGGGACCTGCATGAAAGACCCCCTAAGCTTATTCTTACCAGCTTAGGTTAAAAACTTCCTCAAGGTACAAACTTTGCCGTGTCCTTGAACCCTATGCTGCCACCACCAAGCGTGTTAAACAAAGAACAGGGAAAGAGCCAACTTGGAGACGTCTTCCCTCAAAATACGCCCCCCCCCAGCCCTACACCCCCTTTCCTGGGGAAGGCTTGATAAAAATCCTCACCAATTTGTCCAGGTGAACACAGACCCAAACCCTTGGATCTTAAGAACAATGAAAAAGCAATCAGGTTCTTAAAAGAAGAATTTTAATGAAAGAAAAGAAAAGAATCACCTCTGTAACATCAGGATGGTAAATACCTTACAGGGTAATCAGATTCAAAACATAGAGAATCCCTCTAGGCAAAACCTTAAGTTACAAAAAGACACAAAAACAGGAATATACATTCCATTCAGCACAGCGTATTTTACCAGCCATTAAACAAAAGGAAATCGAATGCATTTCTAGCTAGATTACTTACTAACTTAACAGAGTTTCTGAGACTGCATTCCTGATCTGTTCCCGGCAAAAGCATCACAGACAGACAGACCCTTTGTTTCCCCCTCTCCAGCTTTGAAAGTATCTTGTCTCCTCATTGGTCATTTTGGTCAGGTGCCAGCGAGGTTATCTTAGCTTCTTAACCCTTTACAGGTGAAAGGGTTTTGCCTCTGGCCAGGAGGGATTTTATAGCACTGTATACAGAAAGGTGGTTACCCTTCCCTTTATTTTTATGACAACTCCATAAAAGGACTTTGCAGAACTCAGCAAATGACAACCTGATAGCATCTGAGGCAGCCATGCTACCAGTGCCAGGAATGAAACCCTTAGAACAGTGGCGCCAATTCACTTAATCAACCACTTAATCTTAATCAACCCCACTTTCTTGGCAGGGGGAGGAAATTCTCCCCCAGGGCAGAGACCCTGTTCTGGTCCCCACTCATCCAACCCACTCCTCCCCCAGGAACCCCAGATCTTCCTCAGCTGGGGAATCTCCTGTCTCTCTCTTACCCACAAAATGAAGGAGTTGAATTCTCAGCAGACTCCGCTGCTTTGTACCTGGGATGCCAAATCACAACACTGATTTCGTATAGGGCCACTATTTAAAAGTAGTCAGACCATGGTCTCTCCCAACCCCCTAGCCTCACTGGCTTATGGAGCTTTGAGCAAGTGCAAAAACCTAGGTGGGGAGGGGGGCAAATGTCCCACCCCAGCCAGCCCTTCACCCTAACTGGCACCACTGCAACAATGTGATGGCAACAAACAACATGTTAATTCCACGATTTGGGGTGGCGGTGGTTGTTTTAGCTAGTAGGAGATCAGCTAAATGGAAATAAAAGGGAAAGAAAGGGGGGCATGTAAGAGGAGAAGGGTAAAAGGGACAGGGCAGGGGAGAAGAGGGGCAGATGTGGAGTGAAACTCAGATGAGGAGACTGTGGGGGAGGGTTGTAGGAAATGGCCAATCAGCATAGGGTACAGAAATTCCCATAAAAACGGTAGGACGTTCTCTGAATGTGCAAAAGTCCCTGCTTCAGCAGGCTCCATGGTAGAAGGGAAGGGAGATGCCATCCAGGCTGTAGTTTCCTCTGCACAGTTCTGGGTCCAAGAGTAGGGAGGGCTGGGGTGGCCCCAGCTAGGTCCCATTTTATACTGTCTTCCTAATGCAACAGTCTTTCCTTTGGCTGCTTCTACAGCTGCTCTTATCTCAGGCCTGGCCTACACATAAAAGTTCAGTCAATATAGCTACAGCACTCAGGGGTGTGAAAAATCCATACCCCCCCCCCCCCCGAGAGTGCCACAGCTATGTCTAGCTACCATTGCTTGGGTAGGTGGAGTTCCTACAGCAATGGAAAAACCCCTTCTGCAGCTGTAGTCCGTGTCTATGCTACAGGGTTATAGCAACATAACTACGCTGCTGTAGTAGCACCCATACTGTAGACAAAGGCTCAGCTTTCTGTGCGGAACAGAGACCATGAACTACGTCCATTCCATGCCATCACTCGCCCCACCTTCTGCATGGGAGATCAACAGGAGGACAGAAGTCACACATTATTGAAGGTAAGTGCATTCATGTTGTGTACCTTCACATAGGAAGGGAAAGATATGGCCCTGACCATATATAGTATTTGGTACTACAGCTGTTGAGAGCTATATTTTTAAAACTCGGAATCTCTACAGTATTGGTGTAAATCAGGATGAGTTACTCCATTGAAAATAGGCCAACATCTCTGTTCCCCCCAAACTCTGCATGGCACAGGAATGAGGAAATGAGAGTCAATGGGGACTTTTGCCACCTTTGCATCTCCTCTCTACCTTCTGTTCTGCTGGATGCCTGTTTGGCTTCCAATATGCTCTAATTTATGTTTGGCTGCAATGGCCCCTTAAGGGGTATTCCACAGCCAAGAACAGCTGCAGCTCAGTTGCACTCTGACCACTCACCTCTTCCTTGGCACACACCCCAAGGCTAGAGGTTATAAGGAGGGGTAAGGGAGAGCGCAGGGAACCCCCTTAGGGGAATTTCCTGGGAGCTGTTTCTGCTGGTTTACAGCCCCTTTAGGCAGCTGCAGTGGACAAAGAACAGAGCCTGGCACAGGAACCTGCTTGCCCTTGCAGTACCACCATGAGGGAGATCCACCATGCCTCTGCTAGGGTTGCCAACCCTCCAGGATTGTCCTAGAGTCTCCAGGAATTAAAGATTAACCTTTAATTAAAGATTATGTCATCTAATGAAACCTCCAAGAATAGGTCCAAACCAGAGTTGGCAACCCTAGTCTCTGCGGACAGAGACACAAGGGAAAACCGCCAGGATTATCCAAACGCCTGTCGGGGTCGCCATCCTCCTGGATTTGTGTTAGCCAGGCTGTCGGGCTGGATCAATCCAAGCCACGCTCCCCTTTCTCTGCCTGTCGTGAGGAAGCGCCGATCGGGGCCAGCTAGGGGCTGCAGCGGTCCACTGGCTTCCCTCCTGTCTCCTCGCCCGCCCCCCGCTAAGGGTGCGGGGGGGCCGGGGAGCGGCTCGGGCAGGTGATGCGCCCCCCCGCTTGACAGCCGCATCTGCAGCCGAGGACGACCGCGGGTTGGCGGGGCCGGGGCGAGGCGGCCTCCTGCTGGCGCAGAGTCTCTGCGGCGGCGGCGGAGGGGGGGGGGTTTCTCCGAGCCATTGAAACCAAGGCTGGAGCCAGTCCTGGCAATCGGCTCGCGAAGGGAGCAACGCTGCGGGGACGGATTTTTAATCTGAATCAACCCCCTCCCCTCGGGGCCCCACCGCTCCGATTTCGGTGCAGCCGCCGCGGGCTGCTCGCCCAGCTCCTCCGCTACAGCAGGGACCCCTCCCCCGGGTGTCAGGCTTTGCAGCCCGGCTCGGCGGGGGGCATGGAGAGCAAGCGCTGCTTCGCCAACCGCTTCGGTGACTACGCGGGCAGCCTGCCGGCCGGGCAGCCCCACGAGGCGGTGGTGCCCTGGGTCGCCTCCACCATCGAGCGCATCCTGCAGCAGGTGCCCCCGCTGGAGGGCGGCAGGGCGGCGGGGGGCGGCGGGCTGTACGGCGGGCTGGCCGGGGTGGCCTACATGCTGCACCACGCCGCGCGCTGCCCGCTCCTGGCCCCGGCCCGGGACACCTACCTGCGGGCGGCCCGGCGCCTGGTCGACGCCTGCGTGCGCTACGAGGAGGAGCGGGGCGAGCCGGACGCCGACACGCGGGCCGCCTTCCTGCTCGGCGGGGCCGGGGTCTACGCGGTGGCCGCGCTCGTCTACCAAGCCCTGGGGCTGCCCGACTTCGGCCGGCTGCTGGGCCGGTTCCGGGAGCTGAGCCAGGTCTGCGCCCCCGTCACCTTCCTGGAGCGCGGCTCCGACGAGCTCTTCGTGGGCCGGGCCGGCTACCTGTGCGCCGCCCTGGTGCTCAAGCAGAAGCTGGGCATGGAGGTAAAGGCAGCCGGGCCGCGCGTCGCTGTCGCCTTCCCCGGCGGGCTGGGCTTAGCCCGAGCCGGGCGGGGGCCGGGGCCTCCTAGTCAGGGACCCCCCAGCGTCAGGCTTGGTCCCTCCTTGGGAGAAGGTGCCTGTCAGCCTGCTCCGCAGCCACGTCAATCAGCGTCCCTTGCAGGCAGGGTCTGTAGCTACCGACAGGTCCCTCTCCCACCAGGGCTGGGGCTGTAGCTGGAAGTCCCGCCTTGTGGCTTGTCGAGGGTGCCGGAGTCAATTGGTTTTTACTGAATGGCTGTTGGACTGTCACCCAAGAATCCCAATCTTTTCCCAAGTGGGGCGGGGGGGAGGGCTTGGGCTGTATCTCCGCAGCCTTTGCCCTTTGTGTCCCTGGTTGAAAGGCAGCCTAGAATAAGGATGCAGCGTTCTGGAAAACTGAATGGAAAGAGAGGCCGCTGAGGACCAAAAGTAGATAGAATATGGTCTTTCTCCTTATAAGGCAGTCTGATACAAATAAAGCTCACAGCCTTCACAGTAAAAAGAGAAGGAGGACTTGTGGCACCTTAGAGACTAACCAATTTATTTGAGCATAAGTTTTTGTGAGCTACAGCTCACTTCATCGGATGCATATTTTTTCCACAGTATGCATCCGATGAAGTGAGCTGTAGCTCACGAAAGCTTATGCTCAAATAAATTGGTTAGTCTCTAAGGTGCCACAAGTACTCCTTTTCTTTTTGCGAATACAGACTAACACGGCTGTTACTCTGAAACCAGCCTTCACAGTGCAGGTCCTGGTCATTTGGTGGGGAGGGCAATTCCTGGGTGTTGAATGAACTGCAGGGCTTACTTTGGGCTTCTCAGGGAAGGTATTAGGAAGCAGTTATTAAAACAGTATGTTGATTGATATGGAATAATAATAGTTATGATAATTAGCAATGATATACTTGGGATTGGCTGGGCCAGATTTTCAAAAACACGCAGAATTTGAAATGCTCAGTCGCTCCAATTGTGAGAATTTTCCAAAGAGCCCAGAATCCAATTTGCAGAGCTGTTTTGAAAATGCTGGCAACTTATTTTTGTGCCAAAATGGGAGGTGAGTTTTTTTTTAAAATCTAGGGTTAAATTGTGGTTGTTTTTGCAATTGACTTGAATAGAAATAGCATTTTACCATGGGGCAGATCCTCTGCTGGTGTAAAATGTCATGACAATTTGGTGGGCCTTGGACCACTCACAGCAGCCACTGAATAAATAATAATAATTCTCATTTGCAGTCAAGTTTGTCAGAGAGTAGTCAGTGTTGTATCTAAACAGATATTTGTTAAATTCTTTTTCCGGTCCTCTTGTGAGGTCCGATTTTTGTTTTTTTGTTTTTTGTTTTTTTCTATGAAGCACTCATTTGCAAGTTCTTATGCTTCTGGCTTTTTCTCCTGGGAGATGAAACAACTACTGCGAAATAAAATGTAAACAGGAGCAATTCTGCCTTATCCTATACCAATCACTGCAGTGGCAGTCCAAGGAAATTCATACAATGGAGGATTTAGGGGACATCAGCATAATTAAGCAGCCATTAAAGACAACAAGAATGTTAAGCCAATTAAATAAGAGACACTTACTGTACATGTTTAAATGTTATTTTTTGTCCTTGTTCAGCTTATTAACCAGAGATATTTAACAACAATAATATTGTGCACTTCTATAGCACCCAATGTTCCCTCTAATTTTTGACAGGCCGTGTGCACAAAAATTTCTTCTGTGCAAATTTTTGACAGGCCGTGCGCAAAAAATTTCTTCTGTGCAAATTTTTGTGCGTGTGGTGTTTCGCTGTGTGCATGGGGTTTAGGATCTGTGTGCGTGCACACACGCGCACAGCTTAGAGGGAACAGTGATAGCACCTTCCATCTGAGGATGCCATATACAGAGCCAAAAGGTGGTTTGTAGGCACAGCACAATATTGGGTGCAGCACAGGGCAGTACCACTCTGGGGGAACCCAGGAGGGATTGTGCCTCAGAAAGGTACAAGCCATTCTGGAGCTTCAAGGTCCTCAGTGGGAATGTGCACGCTGCTCATACACATGCTTATGATGGTATAGGGTTGCTTCTATCTTTGTGATGGGTCAGCTGTTCTGTACGGTGTGGAGCAATGATTGGGGCTCCTGCAGTTATTGTTCCCTTTGATCGGACTTGTGCTCTTAGAGTGCAAGCATGGAGCAGTCTCTACCCTCTCTTGAGTTTGCAGACTGCAGTTGTGCTGGGCTCTTGTATGGGGCAATGCAAGGAGACGAAAGGTCCTTGCACTGCCTACTCAACAGCACTTGCTGAAAGTCCAAGCTCAGTCTGCCTGGCCCTAAGGAGTGAAGCCTCCCAAGAGCCCAGTGAAGTATGTATATGTTGTGGTCTCCATTTAACAGATTGGTTTAACGGTGACGCAGAGAAGGTCACACGCCAAAGGTCATGGAGCAAGTGTGTGACAGAACTGGCAATAGAATCCAAATCTCATGACTCCTTGTCTGTGTTTTTACCACTAAACTATGCTTCCTCCCACATTTAATTTTACTTATCCCTTTCACTAATGTTGAAAGGGGGAAAAAAAGAAGTAAAATAACTAAAGCCACCCTTCAAAATAAGAAAAGTAACCTTAGCCCGCAGTGTATATACCTATGCTGATATAATTTGTCTGCTAATCAAAGTTCCCATCCTGCTATGGAATATTTTAGCAAGCACATCCTAGGGCCACATCCTATATTCTTTTACAAATGAGGAAACTGAGGCACAGAGCGGTTACGTGTCACTTGTTACCCAAGGTCACACAGTGTCAGTAGAGTTCAGAAATAGAAACAATATGTCCTTGCTCTAAACACTACAAAACACTACCTCCCATAATTTGATTATGCACAATCTCACTGTTGACTTGTTGCAGAAGGTTTTTTATTTCCCAAGTTTATTTTCCTGAGGCTGCCAAGTAAACATTGATAGCACAAAGAGAAATTTGTCCCTTACATTGAATCAGGGCCATTGCTCTTGATGCTATGCTGTTGCTCTTCCCCCGATTAAATTAAACTATCACCTAGGTTCTGAGAAATTGATCACCCTTGAAGAAATGCTTTATGGTTACATTTTTCAATGTATCAAGTTTTTTCCCCTTTATTTTAGTGGATACAAATTTAGCTTAGATATTGAGCCCTAATTCTGCTCAGCCTCACTAACTGTCCTGGAGCCTTAAAATTCCAATTGGCCTGCAGAGTGCTTACTGCCTGCTCAATGAGGTGAATTCACTTGACTACCTTTGAGCTCATGAAAAGAAGAGACACTTCCTTGCTGCTGGTTAGGAGGGATATACGACTGTACACAAGTTGTCCCAGTGACTTCAGTGGAACTACTTGCACAAGTAGAGATAGCTTACGTTAGTGAGATTTTGCAGGATCTGGCCCTTTGTGTGATGATACTGTTCATTAGGAATAATAAGATACATATTCTGTTGGATCTTTATTAGCTTCCATTAAATTGCAACTGAAGCTTCACACATAGAGGAAGGTGAAATATTGTCCTGATAGAGAATGTGTCATTTGTGCTGATTACATTTTTATAAAATATAGATGCTACATGGTCCTTTATCCAAGTATTTTCAGTGTACCTAGGGAGTTTTTTTCAGTTATATCTTCTTTTGAATACATCTTTTTGTAACGCTTTCTGTCACAGTTCCTAAGGTAACAGCCCCTCTGACCCCTTCACAGCACTTAATTTGTAATGAAAGAGTTGCCAGGGATCAAGCAATTTTTTTACATTCATAACTGATGCAGCGAGCCCAGAGGTGCTGGGGCTATGAACTGCCAAGCCTAGACGTGCTGAGGCTCAGCCCTGGCAAGCCCTGGCACAAATTAAGCATTGCCCCTTCAAGGCTTGCCTGAGGACACTCCACTTAGGTCTCAGGCCTTTAGCCATCACTGTTCTCGGTATGGAAACTAGCGGTCCCCTCCCTCCAGATAGAATATAGGCTGCAATTGCTCCTGCCATTCACTGTGTTTAGTTCAGCACTCGCTGTCCTGTTCTTTCCCAGGGGCTACGCCAGGGTTAGCCAACTAGCCTTCATAAAGCAAAGTATTTATTTAGAACAAAAGCACTCCAAAGAAAACCTATCTTGAAAACAATAAACAGCTTATATGTAAGTGCCTTTCCAGGTGTCATTTTCCACATGAAAACCCTGGTAGGTTTCAAAGTCCTTCAAACCCCCTTTGCAGGGTCAGTTTTTCTTGGTTCCAGAGTCAAATCAGTACTTGCGTAGAGTGAGAATGACCCCATATCCGTAGCAGGCTGCCCATTTTATACAAGTCTTAGTTCTGTGTTTGTTGGGCCTTTTGAACCTGGTGAAAACCAGGATATGCAATTTCCCCCTTGGGGTGGTACTTTTACAGACTTGTTTGCCTGTCTAGGGATTTACTTTAATTTCCCATTAGTGATGTTAGTTCTAGATAGTTTATCCTTAGTGACTTCCCCTCAGTCATTGCATTGCTTGTCTTGTTTCAAGAAAAAAATAATCCCTTCCCATCTGGCAGGTAACATACCAGGTGAGAAGGGGTAATGAGTCACATGTTTTCTCCTAAAAATACATCAGTTTTCCCAAGTCTGCACATTTTTTATGCTTCTTCAGTAGTTAGATATCCCACAGAATGCATATGTCCCCACCGATGCCCATGGATGGATATGCATATGTCCCACAATGATAAAAGGTCAATTAAACTGTTTGTATTCCTTCTATTAATGACATAACGTTTTCCCCCTTCCCTTTCCTTTTATTGTGGTGGTGCTTCTGTCCATTTCCCTATTTAGGAAGCGTGCCATTAGCTGATCTGGCTTATTCCCCTATACCTTCTTTTAGTGGTGTCATTGTCACTATCTGAAGATGGAGGAAAGGATAAAAAAATTAAGGGGTTGGTAACACAACAATTTTAAGATTTTTGCAGCCTTTTAAAACAGGGTTGAGGTTTTCTCTCAATAACCTGTACACTTGTAACATCTACTGGCTTGATTAACCTACATTGGTGGTGGGGGGTACCGAAAGTGACCGTAGTGACCCATACCAGTATGTTATGAGAGAGAACAAGCAGGGTTTGTGCTGCTGCCCTCCCCTGAGGTTTCCACAAGAGGATGGTGGCTTTAAATTGCTTTTAAGGCACCATGGGAATCCCGTGGGAAGGGACTTAATCAGCATTTTCTCTGGGCATCACGGCCACACCACTTCCCTGGTCTGAACCATCCATTTCTGGGGCTGGTTTGGTTGGCCAGTGGTACAGAGGTTGCAGAAGTTTTTTGCTTCCTCAAACCCATATCGGGGTGAACTTTCTGCTGCTGGGGCAGAGGCCAGTGTACTCCATGGATGAATCAAACTGCATGTTATATGATCTGAAATAATAATACTTCACTCCTCTATAGGACTTTTCATCAGTGGACCTTGAAGTGGTTTACAAAGGAGGTCAGTGTAGTGAAAAAGCTGTTTTTGCTGCTCTTCTCCAATTCCCCAGACATCTCTTGCTGGTCTATCTCCTTCCACGTACTCTTTCTGTACCCAGAATTTAAGAGAATCTGTTTGCACTCTTCTGTTCACATCTTTCATTCTTTCCCTCCCACTCCCCCCGCCACCCACTCTTTTTGCTCTGCTCTTAAACATTCCTGGCTGGTCTATGACTGTTAAACATTAAATACAAATGTGTTTATAGTGAATGTAAGGATTTTGAAAGATCTTGGATGGATCACTCTGGAGTCTGTCGTCATCCATTTGTCTTCATAAGAGATACAGAATGGGCCCCTGTTGTTTAGACTTCCCCACACTGCTCTTCTAATGTAACTCAATTCTGATCCAACTAATTTTGAAGTCAGGATTGATTCAGTTTCCATGCTCATTCAATATTTACTCTTTGCTTAGACTGCCAAGTACTGTAAAATATTGTGGTGGTTTTCTGGACACCTGTTGGAACAATATTTCAATCATCGTTTATTTCGGACAGGCTACTACACACCTTTGATGTAGATTTTTGATCACATGGACTAGGACTGGTTTTAAAGCAGGAACCAACAGAGGAGAAGGGCTTTCCCTCCCACACTAGTCCCCTAAAACATAGGTTCCCCCCCCCATTTTCCAGTGCACCTATTTAGACTAAATTTTAAATTTAAATGTTTTTTATTAGTGAAGTTAAATTGAGAGTTTAAAGTGGGAGGTCTAACCTACAAATAGCCCTAAACAAATCAATATTGTGGGTGTTCAGACTCAGAATGCAGTTCAGATCTGAATGTCAGAACTGATCCCTATCTCTATAATGGACCAAAACAAAGCCACGTTTCTTCAAAATCAGGATGCAAATTCTGAAGTTGGGATACATGTCTAATATTAGATAAACTTCAAAAATCTCAGTGGTATCACAGGTGCAACTCAGCATGTGTGAAAGCTTCATTATCTGCTTTAAATATAAAAGGCAGAATTTTGTTTTGATAATGTTGATCTTCAAATCTATTGCTACCAGTGAAATGCTTTTGTCATACACAGATCTCACAGCAGAGTCATTCAGGATTGGATATTTGATTGACACACAAGGTTGTAAGGCACACAGACAATCTCACATCACATCACATCACATCACATACACGGCTACCACTCTGAAACTTGTCACATCCAGTAGTAATAAGGATTTTGATAGCTGATATCTGAAGAATGATAGTAATCTGACATTTGTTTATTACAGAGACAAGGTGGGTGAGGTAGTGTTTTTTATTGGACCAACTTCTGTTGGTCCAATATTACCTTATCCACCTTGTCTGTCTGATATCCTGGGGCATACATTCTTGTATTATAAAAGGAGAATCTCACACAAAAGTGATGTCAGGTGTCTATACATTTCTTTATGCTGTTGAAAAAAATGTGTCTGTACTTCACTATCTTAGCTGAGGAACCAACTGAGTTTATGAATAATCCAAATTACAAAGTTATATTTAACAGATATTTACCGTTTTTCCCCAAAAGACGTCTCCTGTGTCCAGAGTGGAGCCCTACATTTCCATCCCTCTTCTTTTGACTCCACATCTTGGAGGCCTATGCTATGGATACTATTCCTCTGAGTCTAGCACACTGTCACTCAACAAATACATCATCACGGAGAACTGTTCAGTCTCTCTTTAAAATCAGCCAGTGTCACTCCTTAAACTGCTAGAGGGGCGGCTGTTGTATGTGAAGTATTCCTCTCCTCTGCATAGTTGGGTGTTATGTTCCCAGTCTAGGCGATGGAGTGGAACAACAATGACTGTCAGTTTTCCTGCCTCCCTCCCCCTCACATGGGAAACAGTGCAGACGGATCAGAGCTCCATCTGACAGAATGCATCCGAAAGTGTTGGAGGAAGATGTGCTGTATTGTTACATGTGATACAAAGGCAAACCTTAGTCCTGGAATAATCAGTGGACAAGGCTAAAAAGTCCATTTAAAATGAGCTTTACCTGTGGTATTGCCATCAAAGATGACATGTAAGCCACTGTGCAAACACTTAGAGGCATTGCAGGCATGTGGGGTCAGGGCACAGGTGTGTTTGTCAAGATGGGTCTGAACCCACGCACTGGAGACTGTTACATGTGTGCCTGAGTGGTAAGTGGTCCCTGTATGCATCCAGAGCCAGCAAAACATTTGAATCCAAGGAACTTTGATTCAGGTTAGCCTGAGGTGCGCATACTACTGTTGTTCAGATTATTAGAAACTTATGATCTGTTTGCTGGAATTTAAGCAGTTTCTCAGGGAGCAACATACAAAGTAATTGTCTCCAATTTCCCAAATTCTTATGACAAATTTTTGTAAGAATGTAAGAAAGTCCTTTGCCATTATAATACTTTTTTATATAGCTATATTTGTTACCCCTATGTACCCTCCTTTTGAAACACTAATGTAAATGCAGTGTTTTGGCCTGATTTTCCTCACTACATGAAGTTTCATCCTGTCTTGCAGGGGACAGAATCGGGTCCAAGGTTAGGAAATTAAACAGTGTTAATGAGTATGGCAAAGTGTGTGTGTGTGTGTGTGAGTGAGAGAGTGTGAGAGAGATGGGAGGGAGAACTGGGAGGTGAGAAGAAGGGGAGGATTGATGGAAGGATAGAGCGGGGAGAAGAAAAGAGCAGAGAAAAAGTGAGAAAGAAAGACAGAGCTCAAAACAGGATAAATATTTAAGAACCAACATCCCACAAGGAGTAGAATTCAGAGAGAGAGAGAATAAGAGCAAGAAATAAAATAGAACTTGGAGCAGGGTACAGTCTAAAAAAATGAAAGCAGGTCCTCTTGCAAGATTCTTACCTGGTGTGAGTTGGCATTGGTGGTAGTGAGGGACTATGCTAATTCACACCAGTTAGAAATCTAGCCCAGAGGCTAGAAAAATAGTATAAGGCCTGGGACTGTGAGACCCCCTCCCACCCCAGAGGTACAGTTAGAGAGGTAAATCCTAGAGCTGCTTGAAAAATATTTTTTTTGACAAAAACAGGGTCACATTTTAAGAGAAAATGTTAATAAAAAATGTCCCAATTTTCAGTCAGCTCTAGCAAACACTGTTTTCTCCAACTCTACCCTTTGTTTTAACTTTATCTGTCCAGGATTTTATTGTCAAAGAGGAGATGGTTGGGTAGGAAGGAGGGTTGCTTGTTTGAAGAAGAGGAGAAGGAGTAGACATCTTTCTCTCTTTTTCCCCACCCCAACCCCCCAGCTCCAAAACCCTTCTATCCCTCCACTGAACCCACCTGCACCAAAGCTCTCTCTTTTTTTTTCTGCCCCCCACAGCAATAGGTGTCCTGTTTTCTCACTTTGCAAATCTGATCACCCTAGGTCATTGTTGCTGAACTTCATCTTTTGGTCTAATTACTAGCTCACCAGTCCAAAACCTCAATGGTTGCCTTACACACAATGTTTGTGTGGATCCCCAGGGCAATTTACGGTCTATGTTTTACTGCCTCTTCAATTGTCTCCAATGGTTCTTTTTTTCTCTTCCCTTGTTTTCCCTCTTATCACCATTTTCTCTTCACACAAGTACACAGATACACATGGAGAAGTCACTATTATTGTCAGCAGTTATACACAGCGGTATCTGAGCAGCCAAAGATCCTGCTTACAGGAAATAACTGTGATAACCATGGTGTCAGTTGGCAAATACTGACTTTTTAATGGTGATCACTATACTCCTTCTAACATTGACATTTTTCACTTTATGTATCTGCTACACTATATATAATATACTAACGTCTCTCGAGGCACTCAAGGTGTTGCATGAATAATTTAAAGTACAATGCAGTTAAAACCCATCACAAACCAAACCATATAAAAGAGGATTAAAAAGTTAAAAAGCCAAAGGATGTGCTGCCAGTAAAAAAGGGAGCAGGAAAGGACTGGTCTACCATAGGGGCCTACAGTGAATACAAATGAAAAAAATTTCTTAAAGTAACACTTTCAGATGTTTTAAAAGTAAGAGATGAGTTGAGGCAGGTATTGAGTGCTATACACTAAGAGTTGTTATAGGAATCTAAGATTCAACATTAGAACCCTTGAACTGTGGGTAGATCTGAGCACAGCTATTCACCATGACTAGGGTTCCGTA
Organism: Eretmochelys imbricata; assembly: GCF_965152235.1. NCBI lineage: Eukaryota > Metazoa > Chordata > Testudines > Cheloniidae > Eretmochelys > Eretmochelys imbricata. The sequence goes on from NC_135572.1 coordinate 152,571,249, forward strand.
TCTGTCTTGGAGGTCACAGAAGTCACTTTCATGACTTCTGCAGGAGCCAGGGTGGCTGATTCCACAGCTGCCCAAGCAGCTGGCTCCAGGGCCAGCTGCTCAGGTGGTTCCCAGGACATCCACCCTCCCCCCCTCCCCCGCCCAAGATAATAATCACAGGTATTTTTAGTACAAGTCATGGACAGGTCACGGGCAATAAACAAAAATTCATGGCCTGTGACCTTTTTGTTTATTGCCCGTGACCTGTCCATGACTTGTACTAACAATACCCATGACTAAATCGTAGCCTTAACCATGACTAAGAGGTTCAGATATAGAGATTCCTCCCTATTAAACCAACAGGGCCAGCCTCCTCTCTGTTAATTCAACAGGGCCGGCTTAAAATCAATCCACCACTGTATAGGCAGCTAGTATAAAGAATGCATATTTACTTCTGGGAGAATTCTGTGCCACTGCACATGTGCATAATTCATGTTCCCAGCAGATTTTTTTTCTCTGTAGAAAATACATTCTACCAGAAAGGCACTGCAGTTATGCCTTTTGGCCACCAGGGGATGCTGTGGCACCCAAACAGAGGGCAGCCATCTCACAGGCTGGAACTGCCAGCCGCTGATAGGGAGGAGGAGAGGCTGTGTTCCTCACAACACCCTGCCCTCAGGGCACGGTGAGGAGGCACAGGATATGGGGGAGACAGACAGAGCGGGGCATGTGGGGCTGCTGGAGGGTCGCATAGACTGGGGGTCAAAAGGGCTAGTATGGGGTTAGACAGGGGCAGGAACTGAATGGGAATTGGGGTGCGGGGCCGTATGGGGGGTGGGGAGGTGCAAGGCCACAGGTGGTAGGAGAGGTGGCTGAGTGGGAGTACAGGGACACATGGGGATGAGGAGAGGGGGTGAAGGGACATATGGGGACAGGGTCTACCTGGGCTAGGCTCCCCAACTCCCTAACAATCCCTTCCCCTCATCTTTCCCCAAAAAGCCCTGTTCCATACTTCTCCCACTCACATCCAACAACCCTCCAGGTTCACTCCCAGGCTCCTTCCCAGCAATTACTTCCCTGTCCCTCAGCTCCTCCATTAACCCTGATTCTACCAAGCCTTTGTGGGAAATACGGGGTTCTGTATTGTAGTTTAAATAAATTATTACTCAAAGTTCTATATTAATACACCTAGTAAGGAGTCTATTTGTTAAAAAACATTTCCCAAATCTTTTTTGTTGTCTGTATTGTTAGACGTACTTGCTGACAGGTATTTTGAAATAAATTACCAAAATAATTGAAACGGGTGTGATTATATTGTGTTATTCTGACAAAATATGCAGAATTTTAAAATACTGTGTGTAGAATTTTTAATTTTTTGGCCAGAATTCCCCCAGAAGTAAAAGCAGGTGCAATGTGCTCACGGCTCCTCAATCCAGTGAATAGGGGTGCTGCTGCGTTTAGCACTATCTGCAAGTTGGGGAGGAGGTGTGCTGGAAGCAACTGGGAGGGATTTAAAATAGTTAAGTCTCCTGATTCCATAGGCCTACATTGCTGTTGTGGGATTATTGCAACAGATGAGGGATGTAGACACACTGTTTAAGGCATTCGCCAAAAACTGGGAGCTTGTTTTCCGGTTGATTTGCATATAACTTTTTGTATCAGAATAATGGTGTATTCAATCAGGTGACAATTTCTGATGAGGCTGTATGTCAAATTACCTTTTCATCTGCATCTGTCACGACATACTTTGAATGTTGATGGGAATGGGATGTAACATTATGTGGTGTGACATAACTTCAAGTCCAGTCCAGCAAGATGGAATACAATTAAAATATTCTCCCAAAGGCTGTTATTTCATATCTGTAGTGTAAAATTATTTTCAGGTAGTAATTACTGAACTGATTATTTTTTGTCTGAGTAGCAGTGGCAAAAGAATTGGAATAGCTGTTTCAGTGTAGACAAATATAAAGTATCTTAATAGCAATACAAGCTGTTGCTGGGTCATTTGCTGTTTCTCAGTTCAGAATACTCTGGTGTTTGAGAGAAGAATTATAAATTCATTCTTCTTGCAGTTACTCAGCATCCCTGATATTAATGGCTTAGTAGCTCTTGCTGAAGAGCCATGCATTTTGAACAAGATTAACTGACTGTCAGATAGCATTGCTGACCAACAAAAATAACATTATTTTAATCATGACAGTGAATTTTAAATACGCCCTCTAGCTGTTCAAGGCATTTAGCCATCTGGTGTGGCTGATTTATCTCTTCACTTCTTCCCTTGCTAACTCAGTGGCTTTACATGTCAGGGGGTTAATTGTAACTAGTACACTTGAGGGTAGTGATTCAGTCCCTGGTGCACGGCAGTCATGAAATGTAAGCATGGTCATGCTTAGATTTTGATGCACAGGAGGTAGAAGCCATTCTTAAGAATATTTGGGCCTAGGGATAGAAAAAGAATAGGGAGTTTATTTGAGCAGACTTCCACTATTTAGTCAGTGCATCATTTAGTGGCAACTTGTGGGTGTTCTGCACTGGTGGTATTCTGCAGTTTAGTTACCTAATACTAGTAGTTAAAATTGTGCCATCTAAGTACCTTGCTTACAAGTAAGTGATGCTGGGCAAATATATGAAGTATAACAAGGGAATCATAACCATAAGATTTATGGACTGGTATGTAAAATTACAATTACAAACTTCTACAACTCAAGAAGCTTCTTTTCAAATAGGCCAAATAATCAATCTCCTTACTTTTGTTTCCTGAATGCTCATGTAAGCGTCTTTATTTCTTGACTTGGTAAAACTGATTGATTAAGAGCCTGTCTATGGTACAGCGCTAACTGTGCCAATCCAAGTTTGTCTGGCGCAATTCAGGGCATCTGTGCTGTAACACATTTTACTTTCTTTGTAGCAAGATGGGACAACATATTTTATCAAACTTGTTTGGAGTACTGTATCACAAGAGTTTAAGTCATGTCATCCTGTCCCCACTATAAACTAAAAAGGGAGGTAAACAAGTGGAGTTCCTCCCAGGTTCTAACCAAAGTATATATACTCTGCTTATGGGCCAAACTCACTGTTTTTCTGTGGTTTTCCTTTATTGTTTACTTAAAATACAATACCACCACCATGTAAACCTCAATGTAAGCACTCCCCAACCTGTTGTTCATATGGTTTGTTCTGGAGGACCCTTCTGTTCCTGCCTCTAGGTCCTTCTCCCTCAAAGAGGGATGCCCTGTATATCCTGGGTAAACTAGTAGGACCCACCTGCCAGCATGAGTCAGCAGAAATAATTCTGTATCTTTTTGAAAGTTTCTAGCAGCATAGTCCAGCAGAATCAGAGGTAGCATTAGGGTCATTAAAACTGTGGTCTCATAGAAGCAAGGATGATCTTGTAGTAAAGGCACTGGACTGGGACTCAGGAGGTGTGGGTTTAATTATTGACTTTGCTACAGGCTCATGTGACCTTGAGCAAGTCCTCTGTGCTTCAGTTTTAATTAATGGGAGCATCAGTGCCCAGCACCTTTGAGAGGCTAGTCCTTAATCTTTGTATGCTTATGCTTCCTATCTATAAAATGGGGATTATACTGTTTTTTTGTCTCAGGAGCTAATCACTGCTATAGTTGCATTTGTAGTGTTGATGGGGGCCTAATATGCATATGGCAAATTCAAATCAGATGCAAAATTTTCAAGTACAAAAGCTTCTGAAAAATTCTTAACTGATAAAACAGCAAAAAAAAAAAAGACTTTCCTCTGCCTCGTGAAGTAGGTATTGATTTTGTTTTTCCTGTTCTTAGAGAGCTGAATCAATAGCAATTTTGATTGCTGTTTGTACAGCAGTGATGGTGATGATGTCATCAAAGATCTCTGTGAATAATATTTGTTTAACTGCTACAGAACCAGAAGACACAACCTAAATGGAGTTATAATAGGGATGACTTTGTAGTATTTTTGATCTATAAATGTTACAAAAGTGGTCATTTATTTTTTTAAATTTACTATTTAGTGGTAGAGTTAAAAAAAATAAAAACACACAGCCAAATAGTTAGGTTCAAATTCAGATTTAAATCTAAGGGAATCTAAAATACTGAAACTTGCACCTTTTGGCTGATCAATTTATACTCTTGACATACACCCAGTACATGTGACCTCTGAATTTCTTCCCCAGAATCTAAGAGATTCTAAGTTAGTGTGACTTGAACTCCAAGGTGGGCCAAAAGAAGGGGTAGATTACACTAAATTAGACTCTGTAAGACCCACTCACACCCTTCCCCATGTCTACGAACCCTTTCTCCAAACCCATCTCACTCTTTCCTTCTTACCTCCGAGCTCTTCATTCTCTCCTCACTTTCCCTGGTGCCCCGTCCAAAATTACTCCAATCTCTTCTCCTTTTTCAAACATACAGTACTTTGCTTTTTTCTTTTCTCCCTCTCCCCAAACCCTGTCTCTCATATCTCCTTCCAGAATCCTTTCCTGTCACTAGTGTTCGTTTTCTCTCTCCTCAAATTTCCCCTCCTCCAGCTTCCCAAACACATCTTATTCTCTTAGGCCTGGTCTACACTAGGGACTTACATCTGTATAGCTACGTCTCTTAGGCTATGTCTACACTACCGTGGTAAGTCGACCTACGCTGCGCAACTCCAGCTATGTGAATAACATTGCTGGAGTCAACGTACCTTAGGTCGAGTTACCACGGGGTCTACACCGTGGGGGGTCAACGGGAGAAACTCTCCCGTTGACTTACTTTACTCTTCTCGTTGGGGGTAGAGTACAGGGATCGACTGGAGAGCGATCTACTGTCCGATTTGGCAGGTCTTCACTAGACTTGCTAAATCAATCGCTGGTGGATCACTCTCAGAGCATTGATCCAAGCTGTAGTGTAGACCTGCCCCTAGGGGTGTGAAAAATCCACTCCCCTGAGAGATGTAGCTGTACTGACCTAACTCCCAGTGTAGACAGCGCTAGGTCAATGGAAGAATTCTTTTGTCGACCTCCTAACTACCGCCTCTCGAGGAGGTGGATTAACTACGCCAATGGGAGAACCCTCCCGTTGACATAGGTGCTGTCTACACTGAAGCACTACAGCATCGCAGCCTTATCCTCCTTTCTCCAAATCTCCCAATCTATTCCCTCCCTCCCTCAAATCTTCTCCTCTATGTTTATTAGTTGTTGTGCATAAGAAATGAGCACATGAATTATTTGCAATAAAAAGGGCATTGTCACAGGATGAGATGGGCCTTTAAGAGGAGTGCAGGTGCAGGGTCCCACCTGCAAAGAGTTTTGTCCTTTGGGATTTGACTGGGAAGGACCATGTGACTGACCATGTGAACCACTTTCAAGCCGGGGGCCAGGGGATATATATTGAAGAGGTAGGCTGTTGCTCACTTTTGGAGAGATGAGACCTGAGTGGTAGCTTGCCACAGTAGCTTAGGTAGCAGCCTGGTGGGAATGGAGTCTGTGAAGGGCTTTACCTGAGAAACTAAGAAGAGAAAACTACAAGGAAAACAGACCCAGGCCCTGCTTCAGGGCTGAAGCCTCTGATATAAGAGAGGAGAGGAAAATCCCAGGGTTTCCCCCTCCGTGCACTTGGAAGGGCCAAAGGGCTAGAACTGTGGAGTCTTGGGGGTGGAGGGGCTGCAAGACTTGTGTTTGGGTTGGACTGTAAGTTGTAAATAAACAAGGTGAAGAGACTCTTCTTTTTTCTTTCTTTTCTTTCTGAGCTCTAAGTCTTGCATATGATTGATAGAAAGGGACAACTAGGATTATGGAGACTGTATGACTATCTAACATTCTAACTGCATAGGACAAATGCAGGGAAGGGGGAAACAGTGACAGTAACTGGAGATCAGGTGCTGCCAAGACACACTAACATATATTTACACACACATACTCTTCTTTCTATTTTATTTATAAATTGCTTGTTCTTCCTCTCCTTTGTGGTCCTGTGGAAAAAAGAACACATTTTTCTTTGTCTCTGTGTGATTTGTTAGTCTTTCTATCTTTCTTGTCTGGCTGGAGCAGCATTTCCATCCTGGTTCTGATTGATCCATTTTCCTCTTGTCTGCACTTCCTCACCATGCCTGGCCTGGTGCCTCATGCATTTTTCATTTGTTTTTTTCTGTATCTCTGTTTTTCCCCTTCATCAATCTCTAGCCTCTGCTTCCTTCCCATTTGTGATAATCTTTCTCATTCCCTGGTCAAGGTTTTCCTTTGCATTGCTCCAGTCCACTGTGCTGACCTGCAAATTGAAATTGACCAGACTTTTCGGTAAGTTTCACTTGGCAAAGGGCAGTGTGCAAAAAACAATGTTGCTGAGCAGCCCCGCTAGTGCTTGCGATGGTTTGCTTCTTTCCCTTTGTGCTGTGTGTGCACCATGTGCTGCAAAGTGAAAACCTAAGAGCTTTATACATTTCACATGGCAGGCCAGGGGTACAGAAATGGGACTGCTCACAAATTCAACTATAAAAAGAAAAGGAGGACTTGTGGTACCTTAGAGGCTAACAAATTTATTAGAGCATAAGCTTTCGTGAACTACAGCTCACTTCATCGGACGCATACAGTGGAAAATATAGTGGGGAGATTTAGAAGAGTACCCAGAAGTTACCTACTACAGGACAGGCCCAACAAAGAAAATAACAGAATGCCACTAGCCATCACCTTCAGTCCCCAACTAAAACCTCTCCAACGCATCATCAAGGATCTACAACCTATCCTGAAGGATGACCCATCACTCTCACAGATCTTGGGGGACAGGCCAGTCCTTGCTTACAGACAGCCCCCCAACCTGAAGCAAATACTCACCAGCAACCACACACCACACAACAGAACCACTAACCCAGGAACCTATCCTTGCAACAAAGCCCGTTGCCAACTGTGTCCACATATCTATTCAGGGGACACCATCATAGGGCCTAATCACATCACACTAGCCACACTATCAGAGCCACACTATCAGAGGCTCGTTCATATGCACATCTACCAATGTGATATATGCCATCATGTGCCAGCAATGCCCCTCTGCCATGTACATTGGCCAGACTGGACAGTCTCTACATAAAAGAATAAATGGATGCAAATCAGACATCAAGAATTATAACATTCAAAATCCAGTCGGAGAACACTTCAATCTCCCTGGTCACTCGATTACAGACCTAAAGGTGGCAATTCTTCAACAAAAAAACTTCAAAAACAGACTCCAACAAGAGACTGCTGAATAGGAATTAGTTTGCAAACTGGATACAATTAACTTAGGCTTGAGTAAAGACTGGGAGTGGATGTGTCATTACACAAAGGAATGCATCCGATGAAGTGAGCTGTAGCTCACTAAAGCTTATGCTCAAATAAATTGGTTAGTCTATAAGGTGCCACAAGTACTCCTTTTCTTTTTACACAAACTAAAACTATTTCCCCTTGTTTATTTCCCCTCCTACTGTCCTTGTAAACTGCTGGAAATGGCCCACCTTGATTATCACTACAATAGGTCCCGCCCCCGCCCCCCCCCGCTCTCCTGCTGGTAATAGCTCACCTCTCCTGATCATTCTTGTTACACTCTGTATGGTAACACCCATTGTTTCATGTTCTCTGTATATATAAAATCTCCCCACTATATTTTCCACTGTATGCATCTGATGAAGTGAGCTGTAGCTCACGAAAGCTTATGCTCTAATAAATTTGTTAGTCTCTAAGGTGCCACAAGTACTCCTTTTCTTTTTACGGATATAGACTGACACGGCTGCTACTCTGAAGAAAGTTCAGCTGTGCTCAAATGCTTTTCTGGACTGGGGCCACATTGCTGAGCATCACAACTGATCAGAAAATGGTAAATATTCTCTCTGAGAAACTCTGAAAGAAATAATTTAATGTGGTTTGCAACTTTGTGGAAAATGTTCTCGGGTATGTGTGTGGGATTTTTTTAGTTCTTTACCAAAATTTTTCAATTGACAGTTTTTGTTTTGTCAACAAGAGAAGAATTTTACCAAAAACAGATCATTTAGCATTATATGGCAATTTTCCATGTGGAAAAAGGGATAAAATAAGATTCAGTTTTGAAAAGTGCATGCTGATTATATCTGGGGAAAATACACAATATCTATGTTCAGATTAAGGGCAAAACCTATGTCCAAGTAATGCTGGAAAAGCCCTTCTGAATACATATTGGAACCGCATTTGCCAGTGCCTTATACCTTGTGTAGTCACTTGCACCTGTGCAAGGTAGGTATAAAAATGTGTCTACAGAAATCTACGGTCTCTTATGCCAGTGCTGATGTTTCACAGGTGCTTTGCACTCAGTCGGGGTAGGAGTGAATAATTATAGTAGGTGCAGAGTTGTGGAGAATCAGGCCAATAGGCATGGGCTTGCAGTGCAATATGGCATCAAGAAGGCCAGTGCTACTTTGGGCTACATATATAGATATGTCATGCAGTACAGAGATAATGATCACACTGTATATGATGCATAGGAACAATGACATTGCCATAATAGATTAGACCACTGGTTCATCTAGTCCAGTATCCTGTCTCTGGTAGTGTGGCCAGATGCTTCAGAGGAAGGTGCAAGAAACTGCAGAAGGCTGTCCTGGAATGCATTGCCCGTAGGGAAAGCTTCTTCCTAACGCCCATTACTTAGACTGTTCTGTGCCCTGAGGCACAAGAGTTTACATTCATTCCAAAACCTCGGGTTGAGATCTTTCAGAGCTGATTGGGAGATTTAACTCCACAACTTCCATTGAGATTAAGGACAGTTGTTTGGCTAAATTCCCAATGGCAAGACATAGAACTGCAGAGATTTAGAAGGATCAAATGATTGAATTGAATAGTAACTCTAGCTTGTTAATTTGGTAAAAGAAGTTTCACTTTGGAGATCACCAAGCAAATTATTTAAATCAACTCATAGGAGCCAGTGGAGTTAGTCCAGATTTACATCCATGTTTGCGAGGTCAGAATCTGGCCTATGGAGTTGAAATATTTTTGCAGCAGGTGTTCCTCTGAAGAGTTGCAATGTGAATGTTTTAACATAAATGCTGAAGTAGGTTACATAGTTTTTGCCAGCACTAAGGGACCAAATTCTGATCCCATTAAAGTCACTGAGAGTTTTGACATTGACTCTAATGAAACCAGGTGTTGGCTCCAAATCCCTAATTTTGGTCAGTATTATCAGTCTAAATTGACCTATGAATAGAGATTGTATGAGGTGCAATATCTTCCCCCAAATAATGCTATTAGTTAAGCCATGAGTGTATTAAGCAGATATTCCCAAAGAAGTAGGAACAAAATCTTTAGCACTCCTCACCCCGGCGTATCGTATTCATTATGTCACTTTATTTTCTTCCAATTTAATACTTTCTAAAATTGTGCCTCTGTTTGTCCCCTTTTTAACTACCATAGCTGTTATGAGGAAAAATGATGGGCAAAGCTTAATGACATACACAATTGCTGTATAAAGTTGATATGTACAATAAGTTGGAACTATATTCAGTAAATTGGATTACGGTACAATTTTTATATAGTATTTCACCAGGCACTTAGATACCACAGTGATTCATGCAGTATTGCACAAAAACACATTCATATATACATATATGCTCTGAGAAATATAGATGATTGAATTATTATTGTCTGTGTATAAATTAAACTTTTTGTTGGGTAAATAGTGAAACCCCTAGGACTTTAATAGCTCTTCCCTGTATTTCTCTGCAGATGGAGTAAATCAGATTCCATCAATTACATTTGAAAAAGCAAGTATTTAATCTGTTAACAACATATAATCCTAAAAGTTACATTGATTTAAAAATTATCCATACTGGGAATTTTATCTTTATAGAGTGTTATTACTGCTCTTTATTTCTGAGCTTTATCTTCAGACACTATCTTTTTCTTTGGTTTTGTTTAGTAGTTATAACACAACCCTACTGTTGTCTGTATAAAGCGTTCTCTTTAGTTCACAAGCTGACAAACGCTGAAGGTGAAGTCCTGCCAAATATGTGGCAATTTTTAAAATTTCCTGCTTAAGTGTAACTCCTTGGAGCACAAAAGACTACCACATTGTATAACATCATAAAACAACCCCGCCATCCTCCCCTATTCTGCATTAAGTTGGACATTTACTATACCATAGTAATTTACCATCTGCTAGCATCTGGTCTGTTGCTGTTTTATTTACATTTGCAGTTAACAATAGCATCCTGTTTGTTATTGGAAAATGTAGGTGTACTTTAGCAGAGGTGCTGGAACAATTTTTATAGTGGGGGTGCTGAAAGCCATTGAAGCACACTGTAAACCCTGTATATAATAGAAACCGCTTCAAGCCAGGGGGTGCAGTAGCACCCCCAGCATCCCTAGTTCCAGCACCTATGTATTTGAGTGTGACAAAAAAATTAAAGAGCTGCTTATCTTATAGGTTTAATACAGGGGTGGCCAACCTGAACCTGAGAAGGAGTCAGAATTTACCAGTAAACATTGTCAAAGAGCCACAGTAATACGTCAGCAGCCCTCCATCAGCTCCCCTACCCCGCTCCGAGCACGTCCCACTCACCGGCAACCCCACCAATCAGCACCTCCCGCGCCCTCCCCGCACCTCCCAGTCAGCTGTTTCATGACCTGCAGGAGGCTCTGGGGGAATAGGGGGAGGAGCGAGGGCACAGTAGGCTTAGGGGAGGGGGCAGGAAGGGGTGGAGTGGGGGCAGGGCCTGTGGCAGTGCCAGGGTTGAGCAGTGAGCACCTCCGGCACATTGGAAAGTTGGAGCCTGTAGCTCCAGCCCCGGAGTCGGTGCCTGTACAAGGAGCCGCATATTAACTTCCGAAGAGCCGCATGTGGCTCCGGAGCCACGGGTTGGTCACCCCTGGTCTAATATGTTCACTCATTTTCTTCTCGTCGTGTCTCCAGGGAAATAAAAGACAGAGTCCAAAAAAGATTAAAAGTATGCTACAAATCAGGCATGTGAAAAGATGCACAATATTTTGCCCCATTGCTTTTCCCAGCCAAATGTCTTTTTGGAAGAATGTTCAGAGCATTATCATTTGTCTAATAGATGGCTAGAATTCCATGTTAAATCCCTTAGAGATCAAATATATGTACACATGATAAAATATATCCTACTTCCTCTTTTCCTTGACAAGAGAATTTTCCAGTGACTAATTTTACTTTTATACTTTATTTAGTGGTACCTTTTGAATTTAAGTGTGTGTTTGTGAAATAGTCAGCAGTCTAGGGCAGTTCCTTTACAGAAGCTTATACTCTTCTTCATATGAACATTTCTCTGAAAACATTTATACTCTACAGAACCAAACATATATTTATATCTCACTGGACCTTGTCTTGTGAGATGCTGAGTACCCTTAACTCCAGCAGAAGTAAATTAAAGGAGAACTGTGGGAGCGCAGTGCTTTCCAGGAGACAGCTTTTCTCAAGGTAAAGTGTCTTTCGCTGGTTTCAAGGTATTATTCAAAATTTTATTTATAATGTTATGAGTTTATACACCCCCATGTGTGTGTATATAAAGTGTCACTTCACTGAGGACCAGTTTCTCTTGACTTTCTTCTGTGACATGCAAATGAATACAAGTGCTGGAAATCTAACCTCTTCTGAGGTAGTGAAAAGAGGTTTGTCTAGGTTGCTATAGCAACCAATAGTGTTTTAATGATTTTGGCTCATGGTCATGTTGAGGTAGAAATGAAAAGCAGTGTCACCGCTACTGCACTTTTTGGGCAGGTTCTATAATCTGCTACACATTTTAATTTTGTGCAAAGATGGGACTCAGCAGTGAGGTGCCTTATGCTCCCCTTGAGAGGGGTGAGGAAGTAAGACATCTCCTTACTTCTGTGCATGCTACTTGCATTACCAGTCCATATGCAGAGAAGGGAATGAGCAGGAGCCAACACAGGGCAGCTATTCCCTCTCCTCTGCAGGTGGGTAGGGAGTGGCTGAAGACTTGATTGCAACCCCCAAATGTACCAGAAAATGCACCCAATCTGCTTGTGAGGAGGAAGTAAGCAGCAAAAGAGCTTACATTCCCCTCCCTTTTCTGGTGTAATGGGGGAAACAAGGATAGGGTTTTGGTCCTGGCTGTGCTCCTGGGGCAGCATAACTATGGCCCATTACTCAAAGAAAATTGCACGTTGCCACCCTTAAAAATATTTATATTTGTGATCCAGCCTTGCCAAACTGTCCTGGAAAATTTACAAGTCCAAACACAGAAGGCCAGATCCTCTTGCGTGTTATGGCCATTTTGTGCTGCAGTGCTGGCAACACTGAGGTACCCTGAAGGATCACCCCAGTACAGAGGTAAAGAGGCTCCTGCACCGGTAAAGAGGCTCCTGCACCTTTTCCCTCCCTGCTCTTGTGCAGGGGACATAAGTGCAGCCAAAGCAGGATTGCCAGGACACCACTAAATAGCATCAATTGCTGGACCATTTGCAGATGTCATGAATTGTTCCAATTTATGTGGAGGGCTTGTGCTACACAAAGCCACTCCAAGAGTGGGAGAGCACAAAGCTGACTCTTGCTATGTGCATTTTGACCAGATCCCATGATCCGTCCCCAAATCAGCCACCATCCTTTGTTAGGGTAATAATGAAAGAACTAAAGATATTTAACTCACCAGGCAAAATTGGCTTTGCCATGTGATGGGTAGAATTTTGGAAGACGATTGATCAGGCTAAGCAAGGCTATAGCTGTGTTTCTGTTAATTTGAAAATTTTACATGCTTTTTTTAGAGATGCTCTTTCATTCATCCCAAAATATTTTAATTTGGGAGCATTCTCAACCATATGTAGTTAAAATTAAGCTTTGGATTATATTGCTGATCAGTGCTCTGTGATAGCAGAGATAGTGCGGGAAAAACACTAAGTGGGATGGTATTTGGAGATGGTTAGTCTGAGACTACACAGCTCCATTAATTAAAACCTATAGCATGGGGAGTGACAGAGGGTTAGAAGCCAACTCCACAGCCCAGAGGCACCTCATACCTCCTCCGGGCTGCTCCATTTGCAACATTGTTTCCCAGGCCCAGTGGAAGAACTAGGAGCTATGGTTTGCCACTTCCCTTGGTTAGGAAGGGAAGCTGGTGCTGCTGGGACCTTCCGTTCCCTTCTTTAGGTCTAGGGAGTGCACAGTGTAGGGGGTGGCTACAGGCAGCCATAGGAAGAAGTTGCGGGGCAGTAGAACAAGAGTACTCTGGGTCTGGCCTTTGTCTAAGTGGAGGACTGTGTGAGGAACAGGAAATGGCCTAGAAGAGGGGAGGCTGGAGGAGCCACTGATGTTTGTTCTCTCTCCCTTAGGATGACCCAGGATAAGGGGAATTTGGAGCAAGATAATTGTAATTTTCCTTTACTTGCTCAAGTGTTGGACTCTGAGGCAGACTGAATGGATGGAGGCCATCCCTATTGTCCCAACTCACTCCTCTCACACTGCCTGGTAGCCATGGCATTAGTTATGCTCCTTTTGTGTTTTTAAGGCTTTGTTTGCAGCCCTAGGTCCTAGAAATTTTCTTTTTGTTTTTCTTTAAAAGGAAAGTTTGAGTGCGGAAGTTGATGACTTTGGTGCTCTTTGCCCCAGGCAAGTGAGATGTGCTATTATAGCAAGCTAGCAGTTAGAAGAGTGTTGCACTGTCTTCCTCACCAATTATCTGGTTCCCTCGCCAGGGATAAAGTGCAGCCTGTGGTTTCAGGTTGGAATCAGGATTAGTGTCTCACAAAAGAGTGTGGCCCGCTTGTTACTGTATTGTTGCCAAGACAAGGGACATGACTCAGAAGAAAAGAAAAAAGGGATCTAACTTTTTTTTTAAAAAAAAATGTTGCCTCTTTTCAACCTAAGCAGCTAGTCAAACAGTGGGGCTCTGGGGATTTTCCAGCTGGAAATAGAAATTGATAGTCTGTTACTCTCTTTGATGCAGTCTTGTTTATTTACAAGAAATGCACACAGTTCTGCTTCTCTGAATACAGGAGAAATCAAGAACAAAAGGAGCAGTATCTTAGCGTTCAGCCTCTGTAACCAGCAGACCCAGAAACTCTCTCTCTAGCTTTTTCCAGGATCTTACTGTACTCACAGGTATTACTTGGCTTTCTTGTTTTTTTCCTCTCCCTCTCTCTATCTTTGTCTGTTATCAGTTTGTGTGTTCTGCCTTTCTCTTCTTAGTGATGTTACAGTGTCAGCCAATCTGCGTTAGCAACCATGCAGTGCCATTCTCGACGGTATCACTTGAGAATCAGTACTTTTTGGAATGGTGTCAAAAATGTGATGTGCCCGCCACTTTTTGGAAGGGATGCAGATAGCAAAATACTTCTCCTGCACTACAACAGTTGTATACCAATCAACCAGAAGTAACATTGTGGAGAATTAGGCCCTTGCCATCTTTGTAACTGTGAAGCCTTCCAATCCAGACAGGAGGCATCTGATTTCCTTGGAGAGCCCACATCTCACACCCATTCAGTTATGGCTCCTGTTTTGGGATCACCTGCGAGACAAAAGAGTGAGCAGTACATTCCATGAAAAGGTTCATGAAACATTCACAGCTCCTGCTGGCCTGGCAGTAAGAGGCAGGGCTTACAAGGGTGGAGAACTGAATTTTGGTGTTCTGCAATGCAGCACACTGTCATTCGACTACTGCCAGCCCATCTTTATGCTGGAGTCTGCTGTCCTCCTTAACACAAAAATGTTCTTCATTTTACAGGTATTGTGCATACAATAGCTGCTTCAAAAGCTCCCTCTGCTGGGTGTTCAGAATACTTCATTATGAGATTTCAAATCAAAGCCTTTTGATAGTACGGCACAAATTTCAATTGCTATTTTTGAGATTGTTATAAAATATTTCAAGAAATATATGGTTGAAGTCATTTAGATTCCTTTATTAGAGTAACATCAGTGAGAGATTTAATCTGTTAAGTCTGTAACCAGTAACTTTTATATGCATAAAACAAGGCTTCCGGTATAATGCGATAAATGCAAATGTTACATTCTAGAACAGTGGTTTTTAACTTTTTTTCATTTGCAGACCCCTAAAAAATTTTGAATGAGGTGCAAACCCCTATGGAAATCTTAGATATAGTCTGCAAACACCTAGTGACCTGCAAACCACAGGTTGAAAATCACTGTTCTAGAACGATGATCACACAAATTATTAAATAATAATACTTGGCACTTACTTTTTGCTTTGTGTCATAGATGTACACAATACAGTACAACAATAGAGTTGTAACAAAACAAATAAGGTTCTCATTCCTAGGTACTTACAACGTAAAGGCAGCAGGTATGGTACACAATACTATATAGTAATGTTTCTCAAGCGGGGAGGCATAACCCCCAAATGCAATCAGAAAGGTCATGAGTTGTTGAAAAGTTTATTACAATCTTAAGCAAAGCAAATCTCTCTCCCCCACACACCCATACCCTTCAAGGGAAGTATTCACCGTCAACCTCTATGCGCATGCTTGCGTGCACACACCCCCACAGATGAGATAGTGTTAACATTATCCTCACTGATACATTTATTTTTTATTTTTATTTTTTTACTCTTATGGTAAATTTATAAGGGAATCATGAAAATGTTTGACTTTGAATAAAGAGTGTCCAACCTGAAAAGGGTGAGAAAGTCTACTATATGGTAACAAACAGACAGAAGGTTTGAATGGTCATTATAGACCAAAAACTTCCTGGTGAGTTTTTTTAGTAGGGTTTTATTTATTTACTGAATGAGGTGCTTGGCTTAAATTAGTTGGGAACCTGTTGCTAAACACAGGGGGTGTCTTCCTGGAAAAATCATGGAGCAGGTCCTCAAGGAATCAATTCTGAAGCACTTAGAGGAGAGGAAAGTGATCAGGAATGGTCAGCATGGATTCACCAAGGCCAAGTCATGCCTGACTAATCTAATTGCCTTCTATGATGAGATAACTGGCTCTGTGGATGAGGGGAAAGCGGTGGACGTGTTGTTCCTTGACTTTAGCAAAGCTTTTGACACGGTCTCCCACAGTATTCTTGCCAGCAAGTTAAAGACGTATGGGCTGGATGAATGGACTATAAGGTGGATAGAAAGTTGGCTAGATTGTCAGGATCAGCGGGTAGTGATCAATGGCTCCATGTCTAGTTGGCAGCAGGTATCAAGTGGAGTGCTCCCAAGGTCGGTCCTCGGGCCGGTTTTGTTCAATATCTTCATAAATGATCTGGAGGATGGTGTGGATTGCACCCTCAGCAAGTTTGCAGATGACACTAAACTGGGAGGAGAGGTAAATACGCTGGAGGGTAGGGATAGGATACAGAGGGCCCTAGACAAGTTAGAGGATTGGGCCAAAAGAAATCTGATGAGGTTCAACAAGGACAAAGTGCAGAGTCCTGCACTTAGGACGGAAGAATCCCATGCACCCGCTACAGACTAGGAACCGAATGGCTCGGCAGCAGTTCTGCAGAAAAGGACCTAGGGGTTACAGTGGACGAGAAGCTGGATATGAGTCAACAGTGTGCCCTTGTTGCCAAGAAGGCCAATGGCATTTTGGGATGTATATGTAGAGGCATTGCCAAAAGATCGAGGGACGTGATCGTTCCCCTCTATTCGACATTGGTGAGGCCTCATCTGGAGTACTGTGTCCAGTTTTGGGCCCCACACTACAAGAAGGATGTGGAAAAATTGGAAAGAGTCCAGCGGAGGGCAACAAAAATGATTAGGGGACTGGAACACATGACTTATGAGGAGAGGCTGAGGGAACTGGGATTGTTTAGTCTGCGGAAGAGAAGAACGAGGGGGGATTTGATAGCTGCTTTCAACTACCTGAAAGGGGGTTCCAAAGAGGATGGATCTAGACTGTTCAGTGGTAGCTGATGACAGGACAAGGAGTAATGGTCTCAAGTTGCAGTGGGGAAGGTTTAGGTTGGATATTAGGAAAAACTTTTTCACTAGGAAGAGGGTGGTGAAATACTGGAATGCCTTACCTAGGGAGGTGGTGGAATCTCCTTCCTTAGAAGTTTTTAAGGTCAGGCTTGACAAAGCCCTGGCTGGGATGATTTAGTTGGGGATTGGTCCTGCTTTGAGCAGGGGGTTGGACTAGATGACTTCCTGAGGTCCCTTCCAACCCTGATATTCTATGATTCTATGAGACAGGTACTCTGGACTGACAAAATAGACAAATGGAGAGACTGTGGACAGAGCCCATTTAAGTCCTTAAATGATGTATTTAAGGGTGATTGAGAAAGTAAGAACTATAGGAGATCACTTCATCCTTCACCAAAAAACAGTTTAACAGCTGTGTTTTACAGCACACAGCAACATTACTCAACATTTCAGAAGAGGAAAAAAAGCCTTTCCTATTCAACTGTAATTGCAGGGAAAACTTAGGCAGGCAGCTTGTAATGATCTGCGTTGAAATGTAGTGAGGATATTAAGATTTACACTTCTACTGTTATTAAAGGGCCAGTAGAACTTTTTATATCCACATAAGTTTAATCTGAAAAATAATACGTGGAGAAGTGCAATGCCTCTTACTGCCATTCAGCTATTGCCTTAAAGGGAATAATGCCACCTACTGAATGACCAACTGATATTAAATGTGACAACCTTTGAAGTGGCCTTGGAAAAACAGTTTACCAGAATTACAACTACCTCAAAGATAAGGATTTGTATGGATTATGAGAGCGTTTCCCTACTGGCCTTATTTTTTTCACCATCAAAGCATCTCACAGATGGTTTGGAGTTGGTACACAGTTCATCCTTCCTAACAATTTGCAGTTGGTGCTTCTGGCTATTTTTTTGCTGGCTCAAAGGAAAATCATAAATAAAATGCAATACTATAATAATTCCCAGAAAAAAATTATATTAAGATGGAGTTAAGGTTGAGAGCATATATCAATGATTTAGGATAAAAACATTACAGAGATGTTGTCATTTCCCCCAGGCAATTGTGAGCTGAGATTAAATTTAAACAAAATCCAAGTGTGTTAAGGTATGGTAATGCACATTAAGTAACCCAAGCATGCTTAATTTTGTCCTGTAATAACACCATGCAATGATCATATGGTTGCTTATGAAATTTGCAGAGGATGCTGTGCCCACAAGGGCTGGGGGGAGATACCAGCGAAAGGAGGACACTCAGGCCTAAGAATAGTAAACTATGCTTTATTGAAGGAAGGAAGAACTTACGCTCCAATCTGCACGGGGAGCCCCTAGGACGCGCAGAGGGGCTGCAGGGGACTCTGGCCGTTCGGGACAGCTGACCAGGCAGGACTCCGCCGAGGGGTGGGGGAGTCCTCTGCGGCACTATATTCTCCCCGCTTATCTCGGGGTTACATAGGGTCACAGCTGGCTACATATTTATATGTACGATTTATGCTTATTACATAAACTGACTCGTTTACAGGCAAAAATATGCTGAGCTATGCTACAATGTCTTTTGGCAGGGTCTGTTGGACTAAGTTCATTGAAACTGCCTGCATCCTCCGCTTACATCCAGTCACATACTCAGTCCACCACTTAGCTCCTTGCCAGTCTTCCGCAACCTTACCCCTACAGATGCCAAGCTGGGAGGGGTTGTAAACACTTCGGAGGACAGGATTAGAATTCAAAACAACGTTGACAAATTGGAGAATTGGTCTGAAATAAACAAGATGAAATTCAGTAAAGCCAAGTGCAAAGTACTTCACTTAGGAAGAAAAAAAATCAAATGAGCAGCTGCAAAATGGGGAATACGTGGGTAGGCAGTAATACTGCTGAAAAGGATCTGGGGCAGGAGTAATCAATTAGTTTTTGTCAAAGTCCAAATTTCTTGGTGAAGGCCCAGAATCTAGAGAAAATAATTAAAAAAACAATGCAACAATAATAGTAAGTAAATTGAAAGATTTTGGGGTCCATTCAAAAGAGTCTGGGAGTCCAGATTTGGCCTGCGGTCCGCCTATTGACTACTCATCTGGGGCTTATAGTGGATTACAAATTGAACATGAGTCAAGAATGTGATGCAGTTATGGAAAAGACTCATATACTTTTGGGGTGTTTTAACCAGGGTGTCATATATTAGACCAGGGAGGTAATTATCTTGCTCTGCCCAGCACTGGTAAGGCTTCAGCTGGAATACTGTGTACAGTTCTGGGCATGACAGTTTAAGAAAGATGTGGACAAATTGGAGAGAGTCCCGAGGACAGCAACAAAAATGATAAGAGGTTTAGAAAACCTGACCTCTGAGGAAAAGTTTAAAAGAACTGGGCATATTTAGTCTTGAGAAAAGACTGAGAGGGGGACCTGATAATCTTCAAATATGTTAATGGCTGTTACAAAGAGTACTCTGTGTCTACTGAAGGTAGGACAAGAGGAAATCTGCTTAATCTATAGTAAGAGTGATTTAGGTTAGAGATATTAGAAAAAGCTTTCTAACTATAAGCATAGTTAAGCTCTGGAATGGTCTTCCAAGGGAGTTTGTGGAATCCCTGTCATTGAAGGTTTTTAACAACAGGTTAGACAAACACTTGTGAGGGATAGTCTATGTATATCTGGTACTGCCTCATTTCAGGGGGCTGGACTAGATGACCTCTTGAGGTCTCTTCCAGCTCTACATTTCTATGATTGTATGATAATCACAAAACTGAAAAGAATTCAGAGCCATTGGTGCAAATGCAGCGAACCTAAGGTGACTAGTTCTAAACACTAACAAAAAATGAGTGAAGTCTATGATTATTAATAACCTTATTCATTTGTATTGCAGTAACACTCAAAAACTCTGATCAGGGTTCTGTTATGCAAGGGGGTATATAAATATCACAGTCACTTTGAGCAGTTTGTAGCAGAGAATACTTTATTTCAGTACAAGTGAGGTAACAGAAAAAGATTTTTTCCAACCGTTTTCTTCCTGTCAAGGCCTAAATAACACCAACTACATTCACCTCATTTTGCTCATCCGATAAGGGTGCATGGCTTTTCAAGAACATTGCCTGCGTACTTGACAGTTCAAAAAGCATTCTTTAAAATGAAGAGCTCATTAGAAACCCTATAGCACAAGTAGTTTATCTGAGACTGTTTGAAAGGAGCAGTGGTAAGGTTATTATTAGTTTTTTATTTCTGTTACTAGTCCTCTCAGGATTCATTGTATTCCTTTTTTATTGGTGTCACTTTTCTCTTCTATTTCTTTCTTCACAAAAGGGAAAAAGGATTATCTGTGAAATGCTTTTTTCCTACAGACTGTGCCTGAATTAATGATTCAGGCAATTAAAATGCCTAGAAATGAACCTCTCTCATCTTCCTTTGTGAAGGTCAGCCAGTAAGAGATGTGAGTGGCAGAGAGGAAATTGCTAATGAACACAGGAAAGTGCATATCATTAGAGTTCTAATTAAGAAAATGTAAAACAGATTCCTAATTGACTACTGAGATACAAAGTCTGTTACTTGAAAAAGTACATCCTATGAAACAAATTAATAGGTAGCCACCTTTTCCTTCTAATCCTGTAAGGTTGGCCATCATCCAATTATTACTAATCAATGAACACAAAGGCAGCTTTGACCTGTTTGTGGTGATAAAGCATTGCAAACAGCTACCCTCTAACCAGCTGTACAAGGCTGTTTTTCACTTTATTTTCAGTAATGTTTCCTTGAGATAAGAGGTATGCATTCAGACACATAGTGTGATAGGATGTTCCTTAACCCAAGTGTCTCCTATATCAATACTTAATCCTCAGCTACAAATGAAACAAACAAGAAAATTTAATGTTCCTTCTTCCAATTTAATACCTTCTCCCTTGCCTCTTGTGTTATGTTGCTTAAAAAGCTTCTTACATGTTGTTCCTTATGTCCGGAACAGCCTGTCAGTGTTCATCCACCAAACTCCCTTGCTCCTCCTTACAATCCACTTCTAAGAATCTCTCCTTTCTCCTTGTCATTAGTAACTGCAAACTCTCCATTCCCTGAGCTGTTGTCTTGTGTCTCATCTTCTGCTTGTTTATCACATCTCACTTAGACTGTAAAATCTTTGGAAGAGAGAGCATGTCTCTTAAATTGGCCTTACTCTGATCCCATTGAAATCAATGGGAATTTTGTCACTGACTTAGTTGAAGCAGGATTTAGGCCACTATGTGAGACTGTGTGTAATCCTACCATACTATATAAATTATTATTATTGTCAGTAACATTACAATATACATTATAACATGCCCACAGAGGCAATGCTCTAATATATGTGCCAGGATGAAAAAGAGGGAGCTGTATAACTTTTAAAAGGGAAAATTGTTATAATAGTCTGTCTCTCTTGTGTTTTCTGCTTAGATGTTGACCCCAGTGCAGATCAGATCAATTTGCCAAGCTATATTAGAATCTGGGAAGCAGTATGCCATGAAGAAGAGGAAACCATGCCCACTCATGTACTCTTATTATGGAACAGAATACCTTGGTGAGTAGAACACACCAACCACTTAGAAACCAAGGCATTGCTTTGACACCAAGGTAATAGAACACTTAGAAATAAGACATTGGCAGGCAAACAATATGTGCAGTCTGCTTTTCCTAATTAACAAATGGTCATACAGGTAAATGGACAAATATTGTATGTGGACCACCTAAAATGAATGCAGTGATTAATGCTAGTTATACATTATATATTCTCATTAGGCTCCAATATTTCCCTTCTGCAGAAAAACTTGTAATAAGGGAAAAATCCATAAACTTTGTGAGACTCCTCACTGAGTTGGGGCCTTTGCCTCTCTGAAGCGAGGCGTTTGCAGCTATTATGTATTTGTGAAATGCAGTAGAGAAATCTTTTATCTGCACTTTAATTTTCATTATTCTCAAATGTTGCCACTCTATAGTGAGAATGGGTGAATTCATACTGAGTTTTTCTTTAAATTTAGGAATCTGAAAGATGTAAGTGGTAACAAATCTTTGAGTTGCATGTTTAAGACCTTTGCTCAACACAGTATTATAACAGTCAAAACAAGACAGAACACCCATCTGCACCACACAGAAATTATTTCCAGTAGAAAGATGCAGTGTGGTGGATCTGTGAGCAAAAATAATTCTTCTTTTAACTATTTCTATTCTTTACAGGTGCAGCCCATGGCCTTTCATCCATCCTTCAGATGCTGCTGTCCTATTATGAATACCTTCAGCCTGCAGATCAGGAGCTTGTATGGCAGAGCATTGACTTTCTTATGGACCAAGAACAAAACAGCAACTGGCCGCCTGAACTGGGAGAGACAATTGAGCGGGAGAATGAGCTTGTGCACTGGTGTCATGGAGCTCCAGGTCCTTTTCAAATTGATGCTGTGAAGTAGCCAGATGTTACCAATTACAATGCTTTTCACACTAAATGATTCCATTGAGAAAATAACGTCAGGTCAAATTTTACTGATTTTACCGTTTATGTCAAGCAGGAAAATTGTTCATGCTTTCTTCAGTTAAGTTTTGTTTATTACTGTCGTGGGTGGAAGATCAGGCAATGAAGGAAAACTCTGAGATACTTTCAAATATGTTGTTATAAAAGCCATTAAAATCCAATAGTACAATATGTCACCTAATGACCTAGCTGTAATGCCCTGTACTCTAAGAAGCCCATGTATGATCTCTGTATTCCAAGCTCTTGCTCCCATGAGTGGAGGGACTTCAGTGCATGATATATATGAGTTACAAGGCAAGTCCTGGTTGACTAGAGAGTGAAGATGGCCTTAGTGTACTGAAAGGGACATAGCCAATGCCAGACTTACTATTTATGGGTGGGTCTGGAAAAGTTTTTGCCTCTTCCCCTCAAACATAGCCAATTTCTGTGTATTGCTATTGTACACTTATGCACAGATCTGACCTAAGGATTTTTTTATGGGGAGGAAAGTAGCAAATATGTCCAATGGCTGGAGATGGAACACCTACATGGGGAGGGCTCTGAGTTGCTCTAGAGAATTCTTTCCCAGGTATCTGCCTAGTGGGTCTTGCCCACATGCTCAGGGTCTAACTGATCACCGTATTTGGGGTTGGGAAAGAATTGGCAGAGACCGGGGGGGCGAGGGGCGGAAAAGGTGGGGTTTTGCCTTCCTCTGGGGCATGGGTCACTTGCCAGTTTAAACTAGTGGAAATGGTGGATTCGCTGTAACTTGAAGTCTTTGAACCATGATTTTAGGACTTCATTAACTCAGCCAGAGGTTA
Organism: Eretmochelys imbricata; assembly: GCF_965152235.1. Classification (NCBI taxonomy): domain Eukaryota; kingdom Metazoa; phylum Chordata; order Testudines; family Cheloniidae; genus Eretmochelys; species Eretmochelys imbricata. Next base: position 152,594,313 of record NC_135572.1, read on the forward strand.
GGGGTCTATTACCGGAGTAGGTGGGTGAGATTCTGTGGCCTGCAATGGGTAGGAGAAAGATTAGATGATCATGATGGTCCCTTCTGGCCTTAAAGTCTATGATCTATGAGTATGCACTAGCAAAATGTTAATTGTGGAATTTCCCCAAATTTAAGAGCTCTGGGGAAGAGGAGAAGCTTCTGTCTGAGTTCCATGCTGACCCCAGCTGAGGCTCTCACTCTTGCTTTAGCAGTGTTTGCTTGTGCTATTGTATATTGAAATTACTTCCCACCAGGATATAGCAGCTAACTGTTCTTACTGGCTTTGTAACCTAAACCTAGGAGATAACAGCAAAAATTGACACCGTGCTCCAGGACCATTCACTTTGTTAAACAAAGTTCAGGAGCAGAGACCCATGTATTTTAAATGTGTTCTTTCTAAATTGTAAACAGTGCAACATAATTAGAGCCCTTAACTGTACATTCTGCTGGAACTTTATGTTTTCCTGACGTGTAGGGAGTGAAGGTCCCTCTTTCCTGATCCTTCCCTGTGGGTGAAGAGAAGTTAATTTCAGCTTTGTTCAGTTAATTTCTCTCTTGGAAAGAAAGAAATTTAGACTCCAATTGGAGTTTGGTCCACTGTGTGAGTGCTGGTGATATCCGTGTGGCAGAGGCCCCTTTGGCAGTCTCATCTGCCCTCTGCTCACTAATCCATCTCCTGGCCAGTACTTCTAACACTACAAATCTTGAAGAAATTTCAAACGGCCACAATCTCTCATTATGGAACAGCCGACTGGATGAAAGTTTCTTGCCTCCTCCTCAAAGGCGAATATTCCCCACAATATTATATGAGTTTGTGGTGCAGGATGGGCAGTATTTAGTCCTGTCCCAGGGACTGACTGATAGTCTGCTACCTCACAACACAGCAGGGCTAGAGCTGGATGATTTATACCATTAGAAAACGGGCTTTCCAGTGGGATACAGCACTTACTCTTAGCTCTTGGAGCACCAAGATATCAAGTGGTTAAAATTGGGATGTTTAATGGAAAATTATTTGAGGTAATTTTTAGAGCCTTCTAAATGTTCTGATTTTCCTTTCCCTGGGAGTCCTCTATATTGTGCCCTTCATCAATCATGAGTAATGCAGCCATTTCAATGCCACACCACTATATATTTTGTATACGTCACTGAGAGCTATTTTAAACAGTTTTTTTGAGAACCTGAATTTTTAAAATTCAGGCTGCATTTGTATCCCTTCTCATGTAGCATCTGTCTTTTAGTTACTGTGAATCCAACTGCACAGTGATCACATGGAGATTATAACTAATAAAACCAAATCACCTCTAAAAATTACTTTAAATGGCTTTTTCATACATAAAAAGGACATGACTGACAGCCAGCATCTCAGGATCTGCCAGGGCTAGAATAAAGTGCAATGAGTCCCATTGGAAAGAGGGTTAGTTCCTATTTCTAGCTCTGTTGAAATGAGAACTACTGGGTCTTAAACCTGTCACTGTTGCAAGACTAATTATTGTCCATCCTCAATCTTGGGTCAATGTGATATGGTGCAAGAACTCCACATTTTTGGGAGAGAAGGAAATGTCTTGTCTTGTGGCTGGCTGATTTAAACACAAACATGTGGCTGCTGTTTTAAGCTGCCCAGGGGTTTGGAATGTTAGTCCTGGAATGAGGTGAGCTAGTGGGGTGACTGCATGTGAGGCTTTTAAAGGTGCATGATAAATGCAATGTATCACATGGCTCTCAATTTATCAGACTGCTACCACCCTCACCTATGTGGCGTGTACACTCGGGTGAATATATGTCATAGATGAGAATTTCCATATTCTTATGTATTGATCATATAACATTTTACCAGCTTGACTGTACTTATAAAAAGAAAACTGATTTCTCTGCTGTTTCCCTAGGTATTGCATACCTGTTTGCTAAAGCTTATCTGATTTCCAAGAAGCCCCAGTATCTTGACACTTGTATCCGCTGTGGGGAACTGACATGGCAGAAAGGCCTGCTGAAGAAGGGACCTGGAATTTGCCATGGAGTGGCTGGTAGTGCCTATGTGTTCCTACTCCTATATAGGCTTACTGGAAACTCTAAATACATCTATAGAGCACAAAGGTTAGTATTCTCACCATTCAGCAACACCTCACTTAGCTTTGGGGTTTATTATTATAGAGTTTGGTGAAATACAAAGAACACTCTCTCAGAACCTTGCATAGTCTATGGCACGGATCTCAAACTCAAATCACCACGAGGGCCACATGAGGACTAGTACACTGAGTACTAGTACGCATCACTGACACCTCACCCCCCGCCGCCCCCGGCCCCGCCCCCACTCCACCCCTTCCATGAGGCCCTGCTCCACCTCTTCCCACCCCTTCCCCACCCCCATTTTAACCCCTTCCCCAAATCCCCGCCCTGCCTCTTCTCCGCCTCCTCCCCTGAGCGCGTGGCTCCCCGCTCCTCCCCCTTCCCTACTGGAAAGCACTAAGTTCCACCAAACAGCTGTTTGGCGGCAGGAAGTGCCTGGAGGTAGGCAGAGGAGCGGGGATGCAGCACGCTGGAGGGAAGGGGGGCGCGGCGGGTGAGGGGAGCTTGGTGGCCAAAGGAAATAACTCGGGGTGAGGAGCACGGGGAGCTTGGCGGGCCACAGCAAATAACTCTGCGGGCCGCGTGTTTGAGACCCCTGGTCTATGGCCACAATTCCTTCAAGTAGCTTAAATCTTTAAATATTCAAAAAAGAACTAAAAATGCCCAGAGCCAGCAAATTTAGACGTGGAAATTCTGTCTCTAGAGCAGAACATGGTAACAGATTTTACATTCTAACAACCTATTTCTCCCTCAGACTAGTCCAGCCTCTTTTTAGGGTCTGCATCCAAATAGGGTCATGAGCAACTGATTACATTAACTGATGAGGTGCTTCTAGTGGGACTCTGTGATCCTTTACTGGGATTAAACTCAAAACGGTCCATGCTACTTATTGACTTTTTGTACCTCCCCCTATGGTTGCCATGGTGGTGAGGGCTAGAGGAATGGCTCTAGATGGCACTGAAGTTCTGAATACTCAGAGTGCCCAAATATGGTTTGGATACATACCCGCTAAGTATGGGACTGAGATCATAAGTCATCTAACATAGACTATTGAGTAGGTGTCATGTTATTGACTTTTAGCCATTACCAGCATGGGTTGGGCCTGTCCAGAAATACAGCAGTGAAGACCTCCATAGCCTATGAACAAATACCAGAGAATTTTAGCTCTTGCTCCACAGCTGAGTGAAATGAACCGCTGGTTTCATTATATTGATTCTCTGTCTGGTTTTCACAATAAGTGACACTGTCTCTAAGTACGTAGAAGTGCAACTAAGCCAGGATCTTGCTTCTCCACATATTTTACACACACACAGGCCTCATTCCGCTCTCTCTTACACGTTTTACATCAGTGTAACTCCATCGACTTCCTGTTTACACTGGTTTAAATGGGATGAGGCCTATGTAGAATTATAGCAGGGAGCAGTTATTTTTAGTTCAGATTTTTTTCTGACATATTGTAGCTCTTTTAAATGATAATATGTTTGTTTCCATTTTCCTTAGCAAGCAGGAAATGGTTCTGGAATCACGATAACTTATTTTCAGTGCTGCTCATTTTACAGTATTTTGAGAGTATTTCACCTGCTTAATCACGTCTGTAATACAGGGCTTTTCACATCCATCCAGAAAACATTGCTGTTCCGTGTCCTGCTGGGTCCTGATGCAACAAAGACCAATCTAAAAACATTTTTTAAAAAAACCCTTCCATTTATACACTTATAAATGTTATCCAAAGACACAAAAAAGCTTGTAGATCTCAGACGGGCACCAAGCATGTCAAATATATAAATACAGATTGGAACATTTCTGTCCTTCTTGATCAAATGGAGCTCAGTTTGGTGAGGGGGGAAAAAGGTGTAAACAGATTTGCAGATAACGTCCGATAACTAGCAGGCGTGAAACTATTAATATTGTTCCTATTGAATGTGTTGACGTGAAGCTTTCTAATGACAAATGAACAGATACACAGGGATGGCACCAAAACCAGTTGCATAAAGAGAGAGGTAATAAAGACTTCATTTTTTGTCTTTACTGTTTCTTAGGTTTGCAGAGTTCTTATTTACAGAAGAATTTAAGGCTGGTTCCCGGGCATTAGAAAACATATATAGTCTGTACGAAGGCTTCTCGGGGACTGTGTGTTTCCTGATTGACTTGCTGCAGCCCAACCAAGCCGAGTTCCCTCTCTTCAGTGTCTTTGTCTAGAGAAGGATGTTCTCCAGTGCCACATTGGAACAGCCATGTACAGGGCACCTGCTGTTTCACTTATCTGTAAAGGGAGGCTATTTACAAAATAAGCCACATTCAGTGATACCACTAATGCTAGCCTTAATTCTGCTGGGGGGTCAGGAAGAAGTCTAAATATATTGGGGTTTGGGGAGGGAAGTATGTGGTTTAAAAAAAAATAAGTTTAAAAATAAAAGGGGAGAATGAAGTGGTTTTTCACAATTGAAGGGATAGAAATTCAGCTGTACTAAGGGAAGTAACGTCTTCTGATTATTCAAATGAGAATGAAAGAGGCATTAACAATCTTTAACGTGATGGTTATGCAGAAAAACAAAACGGAAATCTGAACAGTAGGGACATGCAAGGGAAATAAAATGATTAATCCAATGGGTTTAAAAAGAGACCCATAAAATAGGAAATTACACAGCTATGCTCTTGTAGGTGAATCAGACAGGTCACTAAAGAGTGAAAAGGCAAAATCTGGGATTTCTTAATAAAGATTTCCTAGTACTAATACCACCTTTCCTAGAAGTACCTATATGTTGGAATCCTTTCATTGTCATGTGCATATAATAGCAGTTGTACAGCTACGTTCTGTCTTTAATTGCACATGTACCACATTACTGTTGTAATCAGTGGGGTTTCATATATGTAAATGACAGCTGAATCTGACCATGCATTTCAAAACGGTGTGTGGTAATCCCTATCACCACCTTGCGGTGGTAGTAGTACTCCATCTTTTTATCAATATCGTCTCTTCCTTGAAGTAGATCAACGGAAGCCATGTAGAAGACTTGGATCACTAAATTCTGTAGCAAAGGTCTTAGATAGACAAGGTGGGTGAGGTAATGTTTTTTTATTGGACCAACTTCAAGTCAGACCTTAAGAAGAGCTCTGTGTAAGCTCAAAAGCGTGTCTCTCTCACCAACAGAAGTTGGTCCAATAAAAGATATTACCTCAACCACCTCATCGCTCTAATATCCTGGGGCCAACATGGCTACAACAAAACTGCAGTTCGGCAGGGTATAGAAGTCAAGTGCTAGTCTCATAGTATCAGATACTAGGTAATATTGCTTATTGCCAACCATAGAAGAAACTGCCTTTAGTCCATTATTTGAACTGTAGCATATATATATATATATATGGAGATTGAAAAAGTGACTGACAAAATAATTTCCTGATGAAATGGGGTGATACACTTTAGAGATACAAATTGTATGCAGACCTTTGATGGAACCCTGAGTACTGGGCTTAGGAGAAGGCTGATAAAAAGTTTAAAACTAAAACCACTTATTTCTCTGGTTCACCAAGTAATGTTGCTAATGTACCACGCAAGGTATTGTACATGCCCAAGTGATTTGTGGCTGTTGAGATCGATGGTCAGTCCAGTAACACCGCACTAGCATAGGTAAGTAGGGAGATTTGAAACCTAAACAAAATGCAGATGTAGATTTGTTAAAATACTGTAGCAGCAAATTCCTGTATTTACAATATATCAAACTAATATATTTCTTTATACTGGAATACAGTAATACGATTGAATTTAAGGGGAGAGTGGGCAGGCTGATAGGTCAAAAATTACACCCAATGGCTTCACGTGAACAAGCTGACACATGCATAACCCTATCCCAGTACTCTGCTGGTCTGCCATTCCCCTTGTGTTTTTCGCTGGAAAAGATTCAGCTTTTCTTAGGGCCTGATCCTTTAAGGATTTCCATTGACTTCTTTGGCTTTGGATCAGGCTATAGAATGGAGTCAGACCCTGCAGCCCTTATATATGTTGTTAATCCTTACTCACTGCCACAAGCCCTTTCACATGAATTGATTTAATGGGATGACTTGGATGAGTAAGGGCTGAAGAATCAGATCCCTGCTGTATGGTGGTTTGGTACAGTGTTACGTAGTTATTTCACCCCAGAAGTAGCTGCATTTTGAGTAATACATTTCAGTGGTGGATAAAGCAATCTAATTTTTTTTATCAGTTTGTCAAGCGCGTTGGGATCCTTGGAGGAAAGGGAATGTCAAGGCACAGCAATGTCAAAACGCAAAGTGTATCATTAGTTGCTCCATTCTTGTGTGCAGAGGCAATATATCTCACATGTATGTGTACCTATCGTGCTGAAACCTGAAGTCAGTCGGAGAATAAGGATAAGTAATATGAGTGGGATTGGTCCCTGGGTGTTCAGATGTGTGCCCAAGATTAGAGGTCACCCCAGCATCTCAGATCTGTTGCTGGTCAATCGCCCATCTGAGAAGTTGGGATCTTTTCCTAGGTTGCACCCTGTGTTTTGGATGGCTAACAGATTTTTCAGAATTTGGACCTTTTTAAACGTGTTTAGGACAGGTGACATTTTTGACCTGTCAGTTTTATCCTTGTAACCTGATATTTAGGTTACCTACCAAATTCATGGTCCATTTTGGTCAATGTCATGGTCATAGGATTTTAAAAATCCTAAGTTTCATGATTTCAGCCATTTAAATCTGAAATTCCACTGTGTTGTAATTGTAGGGTCCTGACCCCAAAAGGAGTTGTGGGGGGGTCATAAGGTTATTGTAGGGGGTTGCTGTGCTGCTGCCCTTACTTCTGCTCCGCAGCTGGTGGCGGTGCTGCCTTCGGGGCTGGGCAGCTGGAGAGCCTCGGTGGCTGCTGGCCGGGAGCCCAGCTCTGAAGGCAGCGCCGCCACCAGCAGCAGCACAGAAGTGAGGATGGCATGGCATGGTACTGCCCCCCTTACTGCTGCGCGGCTGCCTGCAGAGCTGGGCCCTCAATCAGCAGCCAGCACTCTCCAGCCGCCCAGCTCTGAAGGAGGCATAGAAGTAAGGGTGGCAATACCACGGCCCCACTAAAATAAACTTGCAACCCTTCCCCCCCACCCCCCATTGACTCCCTTTTGGTCAGTACCCCCAGTTTGAGAAACGCTGGTCTCCCCTTCCCCAACCCCTCCCCCCAAAGGAAATCTGTATAATACAGGGTAAAAGCACACAAAAGACCAGATTTCATTGCAGGAGACCAGATTTCATGTTCCATGATGCGTTTTTCATGACCTTGAATTTGGTAGGGCCCTACTGATGATATTTAATTCTAAACTTATATTGTACATAGTATTCACGCAGTTAAAATGTAAAAGTAACAATATCCATGTTGCAGTATTTAGAAAGCTGCTCTAATTACTTTTTATTCTATTGTGAAAAACAATCTTGGAAATATTTGTTTCTTAAATTAAAACAGAGAACTGGATTCTGCCATCTGGGCTCAGGGCTGTTTTAATCCTGCAGTTATTACCTGCAACCTTATTTACAGATGCAGACTGAAAAAGCAATGTTTTTGGTATATACAACCTAAGAAGCACAATGCACCCAATTCAGTCAAAAGCAAAAGACCTAGAACTTAAAATCTATTTATACAGCAGCACAGTAATCATCACATTTTACTTTTTTCTTCATTATCTCTGGCACCACAAAACCTAATTATAACCAACTAGCTATGTCTCAGTAGTTTTCACTGCAGATGGAGTTCTGTGTCAAAACCCCAAACAAATCTAGAATATGGGAATAAATGCAAAAATTCAGATCCTAAACAAAAAGTATGTTGATATTGTTACATACAAGACTCTAAGTTTTCAAATAGGAACACAGTGACAGTTTCAAATATTTGGAAAAAAGTAAAAATATTCTATAAAGGCAATGGATTAGATAACTCTTATTATGCTATTCTATTATGTTTAATTTCCAATAGGTATAGTTTTATTGATCTTTTTAACTTGTTCCTTATAAATGGCAGGAATAGGAAGTGTTAAGTATTCATCATCTGTTCTCTGATGACTTTCTGTCTCTATCCTTTTGCAGAGTTCCTTCTTTCTTATTTACATTCAGTAAGGAATCTCTTGTAATTTACCATATATTCTAAAAGCAACCGAAAACAAGTTTATAGTCTTTTCTTGTAACCCTTGCTAGTGAAGGTAATCTTTAGCCATCTGGGACTAATTGTGAGAGTAGCAATTACTTGTGTAAGGGTTGCACTGTGTTTAATATCCATTCTGCTATAAGAAAACAGATTTAACCACTCTCTGTTTTCAAAAGCCTCAGGCTCAACCTGTTCTCTTGAAGTCCAAAGGAGTTTTGCTGTTGACTTCAGTATGAGCAGGGTGAGAACTCTCGTTTATTGCAACATTTATAAAGTACGAATAAAAAATATATTGAAGTCTCTTGGACCTTAATTGTTTATCATTTTAATCCTGCAATACCTTTTAAGAAAACCGCTTTATGCTGCCTTAACAGTGAAGTCCTCATGCTGCTGCTTCAAAAAAAAAAAAAATACTGGAAAACAATTCAATTTTGTTCTTAATAAAATGCCTGTGGTGCAGTTGCATTAATTTAGACTTGACTCTGCCTCAAGGATTGAAAAAACTCAGCACATATTTTCAATGTTTCTTTAGTAGAAAAACAATTCATGAATTGATAGTAATAATGTACAGTTAGATATGTAGGGTGGAATTTCAAAACTGTATAAAGGAGTTAGACGCCTCGTTTCCTCTGGGAGTTGGGTGCCTAACTCACTTAGGCACTTCTGAAAATGCCAGCCATAATGTAAATCTGGATTTTCAGCTCTTTCTTCTTCTTAACTCACATCCACTTGTAAATTCCCCTCATACTTACCCTGTTGCAAACTTTATTGTAGCTTTTAAAAGGTAGGCAAGTAAACAACTTGTCTGCAGATGTCAGTGCTTCTGTGAATGAGATACAATAAAGTTATAAGCTTTTTTATGTTCCATCCTTACTGCCTTCAGAGACTGATTGTGTTACCCCCAGGCTGAGACAAAAGGTCTAGCAGAAGTTACCTTTTCCGGCTCCAGAACCAGGATCTCACAATTTGAAACCTCATAATCCTGTACAGATTCTGCCATCCTGCTGTGATAATAGTATATGTTAGGAGAACCTCACCCACTTACCAAAAGTAGAACACGAAATGGCAGAATATCTTTTACACATTAAAGTAAAATCTCTTCATGTGTTTGGTTGCTGAAGTATAAGCCATAGGAATTTAAGAGGTATAAAAGTGTTTCTGGTTATGCTTTTTTAAAGCAAAGGGATTACGCTTTGCCATACGTTGTGTGTATTGTTGCTTATTTATGGTGTGTGTGTGTGTGTGTGTGTATCCTGTTGTTGTGTAAAGTGGTAAAATAGATATCAGCCTACGGCGCTATATACTATTTATGATTGTTGGCAAATCATCTGCAAATCGTTACTGTTGAATAATTTATTTTATTTGGTGATAGAACTAGATCTGAAATATTGAGGTTTAGTGGTTTTTAGGATTCATAGAGCCAGGTACAATGTGTAATTTTCAGCAACAGAAATGTGAGTTCTAACAGATACTTACTGTTTTTTTTCTAGCACTCAAGCTTTCAGCATCAGGAATATACTTATTTTATGCCATTGTTTTAAATCTCAGCTTTGTCTACGTGGTTTTTTTTTCTTTTCTTTTTCCCCCTCCACCCATGTTATGAATCACTTCAGAAGGCTGGATTAGCAGCCCAACTCCTTTGTTTTTGAAAACAAAGCACACTTCTGTAGGACTGTCTATTTTTTAATGTGAAAGGAGGTTGTCCACATATTAGTATTACGTTACTTTCTCACTCCCTGCTGGCCTCTGCTCATTGGCTCTGCCACTTCCCTGATGCTAAATATAATCATTGGACTGTCTATTGATTGTCACTGACTTTTCAAATCCGTGAATATAACAAAAAATAAATTTGTAGATAATATTTCCAGTTCTACCGTAACTCATTTCTACTAAGACAGTCACAAGAAGGTGGGTAAAATGAACTAATGTTCTGAAATATACACCTAAATTATCCTTGGAAATATGAACAAAGACACTGGTTACCCTTAAAGACTTTTCAGTTACCTTTGTAAATAAGTAATGTCACTTTTGTATTACTGATACTAAATATATAGAAATGCCATGGATAACATGAGAACATTGATTATTTTTAAAGGTCACATTGTCAAGTTTTAAGTGTGACCACTGTAGGTGTGTGCAAAATATAGAGTTGCAGGTGCAAATGGGATAATTCTTCAGGCAAAGACCCATTTGCAGATGTAGATACAGGGTTTGCAAACAACATTGCATGTTTCATGCATGTAGTTATCTGTTTTGACCCATGCGTGCATCACTGAGAGTACATCTTAGTTGCCCATTTTTTAAAATTAGATCAGAAACGTTTATGGACAAAACGTCTCTCTGAGATCTATAGAGCAGATCTCAACTCTGATGGTCAACTCCACCTACCTGTCCTGAACATCTGTTGACATAATATCAATGGGTGTTCTCTGATATTGTGATCTTCGTATAGGAGGAGATGAGAATTGCTATACAGATTTAAGAGATGAATCTTGCTGTCAAGAACCACATGGATGAACAACCATTGGCTAACACCACTGGTTTACATTGCTGTGAGAAGAAATTTGAGTTTGTATTTAAATGTTCTGGATTGAGTAGTAAGTAGCATTAAGGCTAAACTGAAAAGAAATGAGCAAATGTCCAAAAAAACACATTACGAGAGAACAACCTATTGCAAAGCCATAAGCCAGAAAAACTCAGGGCCCACAAAACAATACTGCATTTTTGGGATGTGAATAGGCGTTTTCCAAGAAAATAGCACAGAGTTTGCTTCATTGCACAAATATTGTACAGTATGTGCTGTACTTAACAGATTTCTGCTGCCTTGAATCAATGCCAATTATAGCAAAGTCATCATAGGCATACTCACTGAAAAAATTCTGTCCATCTAGGAATTGTCTGTAATTGTATCTACTGCTATCCATTCATATAGATTAATTTAATAAATGGAATTGTGAAGAAATGCTCAATATGTGTGAGTATTCCAAAAAAAGGGTTGAAGTACACAAACTTTTGGAACTAATAAAATTCCTGCCTAATTTATATCCAATGGTTATAGTCATTACTGGTTCTTTGTAACATTGCCAGTCATGATCTGAGAAATCAATACATCAGTAAGAGACGGATTTGTCATAAGGGATGAAAGGCTCTAGTCTCTTACTAACAAATATATAGAGCCCACTGATGTTTTTCATGTGATGATTCAAAGAGAAAGCTAAGGCAATTAGGTTCAAATACAGCAATACAAATAATATGGCAGAAAACTACTTTTAATTAAAACATATTTTGCATAGCAATGTGTTGATAGTTGTATAAAAGATATTTTATAGTACAATGATATTCCTAAACAACATTGCATAACATGTACCAAAAAACGTTTTATACAGAAATCCTGGGGTCAATTGTATACTATATATAGGGAGATGGGAAATCTTAAATATTTCTTTTTCATATCAGGCAAGAGTACTATATGAACTAAAATTAAGTTGTGCTGTAGTCTTCATTACCATTTAAATATGTCTGCTAGAGGGAGGGAAAGGTTTGCACTAACAATGGGCCTGATTCTTCTACAGTGTTCAACTTTGTGTAGCCATTTAGGGCCTCATCCAACTCACTGAAATCAATGATAAAACTCCTGTTGACGTCAGTGGTGCAGGATAAGGTCATTACATCTATGTGAAGTAGGTGTGACACTACCATTCTGGGCCCCAAGCCTGCAAACCCTTATGCATGCATTTTAAGTTTATTCACATGAGTTGAACATTCACATCAAGACTCACCGAAGTCAAGAACATTCATGTAAGAACAATTAAGCACATGCATATTTGCATGATCAAGGCCCAGTTTGATAGCATTTTACACCTGCTTGGCCCAATTTATCTAAAAACATATGTACGTGAGTACCAGCAAGTGTACCAGGTAAAGTAGATTGCATTGCTAACACAGATATTATTTCATATTGAGTGATCGTTTGCTATATTCCATACACTGTATTCCATACGCTGATCATTTGCTATATTCCAGCATATGATACACGGTATTCATTTCTTGTATAATAAGTGCTGTATCCTAGCTTCATTTTTTGTCTGTGACACCCGCACACAGCCATAGTGTGGTGTAGTTCCTTTAGAACTCAGATTGATTTTACCCTTGTAGACGTGCACCTTATTGGTTTAAAACGCCCAGATGTTATAATGTTGGAAACACTGTGATCTTTCAAGATGTGTTTATTGTATTAGTTTTGCATTATAATTGATACATACACTAATAGAAGCTAGAGTTATAGCATTTTAAAGCAGTGTTAATAATATTGGCTTAGCAGTGATAGAGAAAATCTGTGTATACCCACATTGTTAATATAAAAGCTACGATTATCTTTTGCCTTACAATAAAAGCCTCATCTTAAATGTTATGGATATTTGTATTAATTGATTATTCTTGAGAACACTTGCTTTAGGTACCACTTTTCCCTCTGAATCAGTACTGACTCAACGTCCCAGTACTATTCTTGGTGGCACTGTCCTGCTGGAGGAGAGGTCTTTTGGGTGAGAAGTAAAACTAAGGTCTGGACCACTTGTGATCATTAAAGATCCCATGGCAGTTTTCATAATAGTAGAGATATGTTACCCTTGGTGTGTTGGTCAGTTTCCAATTCAGGCAAGTATCTTCAGCCTACCTAAATTTCACACACACACATCCTCCCTTCCCCATTTGAAGGGCCCAATCTCCAGAGCACCTTCAGTTCGTCTCTGAAGAACATTTAGATAGCACAGTAGTAAAATACACCTGAGCCCTCTCTTCACTATATATCTCTTCCATCTGTGCTACCACCCATGGAGTAATAGATTATGGAGCTGTGGTGAATTGTGGGCTCACGATTTGCCATTGCAGATGCAGATCTAGAAAGGTCCCAAACAAAAGGCAGCTAGCACTTTTTTCACCTAATACTTGCTGCAGATCTGGAGCTGATACATAATAATGTTATGAATACTGCTATATAATAATTTTAAGAACACTCAGGTTTCAGAGTAACAGCCGTGTTAGTCTGTATTCGCAAAAAGAAAAGGAGTACTTGTGGCACCTTAGAGACTAACCAATTTATTTGAGCATGAGCTTTCGTGAGCTACAGCTCACTTCAAAGTGAGCTGTAGCTCACGAAAGCTCATGCTCAAATAAATTGGTTAGTCTCTAAGGTGCCACAAGTACTCCTTTTCTTTTTAAGAACACTGTGACCGGTCAGGAAATGTAAGTTATTGGACATTGGGGTTACTGGAATGTTTATTATACACTAAATAAGGTTCAAGTTCAGTGGCTCTGTACAGGCAGGTGAGACAACAGCTTTTCCTATAAGAGCACCCAAGCACCCACTTGAAAGAGTGGTATCCTACGAGAGTGTAAACTGAAGTGACACCACTGTTTTGTGGCAGGAGATGAGAGATCAAAGGGTGTTAAATAATGAAAAAGTGTCTTGATCCCTGTGAAGGGTGATGAGTCTTTGGGGCTGTCCGGAGCATATTGTGAGCTTTGAGAGAGAGGCTCTGTGGAAGAGTCTATAGGGAGCTAGTCCTTCCAAGATCCCCGTATAGAGGACAGTTAAACACCTGGTAAGCTAGACATGTGTAGTGTGTTTTACTGCTTTTAAGATATGTTTTCTCTGAAGTGCTTGGGTTCTAAATAAATGAAACTTTGCTTTAAGAAGGTCGTTTTGTCACTGATTTCTATCATCATCACCCTGGAGAGGAAAGAATTGCAGGGTTTGGACATAAGTCAGACCTGCTGAGGTAAATCACGGTTGCAGCCCAGGGCCTGAGAGTACAACAATCACATGATGCCACCCTGAAAGATTGGTGATGCCTCGAGGTCTGAGAGCTAGAGGGGGTGAGCGTGGACAGACCAAGAAGAGTCAGAGGTGCAGTTTGCCCAGTAACTGAGACAATTCCAATTGCTCTTGCTGTTTGTTAGCTAATATTCTTTAAAGCTGCCATATTGATAAGGAGGTGTCCACATTGCCTTTATAAACTTCAAACTTCATTCATCTGTTAGAAAGTGTGTGCCACCATCCAATAGCAGTGGGTGTCGCCGCCACGTAGGAGGCCAACTAAGAATTAATGGTCTTAACTTTTAAAGCAGCATTTCACTTTGGGCATTTGAAATACCTGAATTACTAGATGGGTTCATTAAACTGTTACGTTATTAGGTTGGCAGCGAGCACAATGAAAGCCACAAAACACCCTTTTTCCTTCTCAGCATGAACTTTGTTAATGATTGTCTATGCTAGCATAGACAAAACTTTATAATTGCTATGGACTAATTTAAATGACATCAGCTCCCTTGATGGTGGAGACATCTGTGGAGTCTTCTCAGCATGAGGGGTTTTTTAACCATATGAAAGCAAACAAAGTGTCAGGCCTACTGGGGCTTTTGCAAAGGAGGATTGTGGTGAGACATATATCTAATAATCTATGAAAGGTGGCATTTGGTTTGAGAAAATGGATGAGGTCTTTTCTGAAGCAGTTTGCCCATCCCTGCTGAGAACATGATCAGTGATGACCGCTATTATGTTAATTTCCAGTAGTGCTCCAGTCAGGATCAGAGACCCATTATGCGAGGTGCTGTACAAACACATCAGACATAGTCCCTACAGTTGGAAAAATAGTCATTTGAGGAGGCATAGGCTCTGACACTGGGAAGCTACACTTCTCTACCCATCTGCTGGTGTTTCTTGTTCTGAAAACTCAGAACTGTAATCCACCATCTTAGGGTTTGGCAGCAAGGTCCTGAGCCTAGTCCACCCTACAGCTTTCACCATTTCTACCACTAGTATTGCTGAACTATAAATTATTGGTCTGTTTATTTTTCCAAAAGGAGATGATGCCTAGGTTGCAGCCCACAAAGGCGTCAAAAGCAGGACAAAAGGTCAGAAATCTACTCCCAGTCCATCTTAATCTTTTTCTAAAATAGATTTCCTCAGCAACTGGTCTCCAGGTTCCCAAGTACTCATAAACCATAGCTAAGATTTCTGCAGTGTTTTTTTGAAGCCCTATGGACACGCCGTAAGGGATTCAGAAATTCAGTGCTTAATTTGTAATGAAAGAGGTGCCAGGGCTCAAACAATTTTTTGACATAACTGATGCAGCAAACGAGGTACCAGGGCTATGAACTGCCAAGCCTAGAGATGCCAGGGCTCAGCCCTGCCACAAATTAAGCACTGCAGGAACTTGTATGCACATGGCAAGCTAGTGAAAAGTGGCTGAATGGGGAGATCAGTGTTACATTATGAGAGAGGTTAAACTAGGGAAACCTTGTTTAAAACTTTCAAAAGTGGCTACAGCTTTCAAGTGTCAATTTAAAATACCTTGAGCCTGATTTTTCAGAAGAGCAGAATGCCCACACCACCTACTGAATTCAAGTGTCTCAAATTGGGCACCTGAAAATTGTCATACAGAATCAGAGGCTGCTTTTGCTCTTGCACTTAGGCTATCAAACTGATTTCCTGGTGTTTGCTAGCAGTTCAGCCCAGGTCAGCATAAAGGAACCTGCCACCTCTGATTTATCTCACCCAGGCAATCCTTGCAGGTTGACTCTTGGAACTGGCTCCAATCCCCTTCCCTCTGAAGGCCAGTGAGGACTGAAGTGGGTGGTCAAAGCTAACACATTTCCCCCAGGGTAATGCGCTACCATTATGTTAAGTTCACAGAGAGACACCAGCTGAAGCCTGTCCTTGTCCCTGCCTACTTACACTCTGACAAACCACATGGGAAATGGTGCAGTGGGAAATGCAGAATGAGGATCAGCTATGAACTTCAGAAACTCTCACCCAGTTAGGGTTCCCAACCCTCCAGGATTGTCCTGGAGTCTCTAGGGGCTTGTCTACATTAGGCGCAAGATCGGCGGGCAGCAATCGATCCAGCGGGGGTCGTAGTATAGATGTGATAAATCAACCGCTGAGCGCTCTCCTCTCGACTCTGGTACTCCACCAGAACGAGAGTGCAAGCGGAGTTGACAGGAGAGCGCCAGCTGTCGATCTACCGCAGTAAAGACGCCACGGTAAGTAGATCTAAGTACGTCGACTTCAGTTACGCTATTCACGTAGCTGAAGCTGCGTATCTTAGATTGACCCCGTGCAGTAGTGTAAACAAGCCCTAGAAATTAAAGACTGATCTTTCATTAAAGATTGTCGTGATGAAACCTCCAAGAAAAGTCCAACCAAAATTGACAACCCTATCACCCAATGATCTTTAACCAACTCTATAAGGGCATTGGTGCTGGAACTAGCGGTGTGGGGGATGCTGCTGCACCCCCTGGCTTGAAGTGGTTTCCATCATATACAGCAGCAGTTCTCAAACTGTGGGTCAGGACCCCAAAGTGGGTCACAACCCCATTTTACTGGGGTTGCCAGGGCTGGCATTAGATTTGCTAGGGCCCCAGGCCCTAAGCCTGAGTCCCAGGGCCAGGGGACAAAGCTCAAGGGTTCAGCCCTGAGTGGCGGGGCTCAGGTTACAGGCCCCCTGCCTGGGGCTGAAACCCTTGGGCTTCGGCTTTGACCCCCGCTGCCTGGGGCAGGCGCAGGCTTCGGTCCCCCCTCCCGTTGTTGTCAGAAGGGGGTGGCGCTGCAATGAAGTTGAGAACCCCGGAGCGGGTTTACAGTGGGGTTCAGTGGCTCTCAGCACCCCCCACGACACAGGTTGTCCCAGCACCCGGTGTAGGGGGCTGTGGAGGGACCTACACTAAAGCTCCTACGGGGCGGGGGGCTGCCCCTGCCCCTCATTCCCCAGTGCCCCCCCCCCCCAAGCAGCGCCGCAGAGGAAGAGGTGGTTTCCTCTCCGCTGGGGCTGACCCAAGCCCCTTTGCCAGCGCTGCAGCTGTCTCCGCTCTGCGCCCCTGCCCCTACCGGGCGGCGGCGGCGGCTGCTGCCCACGCGGGTGCCTGCGCCAGGGCCCCGAGCCCGCTCTCGCGTCCGGCCGCGGCGGCGGCGCTCCCCGGGCAGGCCCCGGCGTGCGGAGGGCCTGGGGGCAGGTGGCCGGGCCGCCGCAGCAAGCGGGACTCCCCCTAGCGGGCAGCGCTCCCCCGCGGCGAACCGGGCCCGAGCCCCGCGGGAGAGGGCGCTGGGCGGAGCGGGGGGCCCTGCCCAGCCGGCTGCCGCAGACAGATGAGGCGCCCGGCGCGCCGGCTGCCGGCACGGGCGGAGATGAAATTCCCGGGCTCCGTCCTCGTCTCCCTGCTCCTCTTCGTGGCCGAGACGGGCACCGCCCTGTACCTGAGCAGCACCTACCGCGCGGCGGGGGACCGCATCTGGCAGGCGCTGACCCTGCTCTTCGCCCTCCTGCCCTGCGTGCTGGTGCAGTTCAACCTGGTCTTCATCCACCGGGAGCTGAGCCGGGACAGACCCCTGGTGCTGCTGCTGCACATCCTGCAGCTGGGACCCCTTGTCAGGTGGGTGGCGGGCTGCTGGCCCGCGTGGGCAGCGTCCTGCCCTCCCGCTTTACTTCATTAAAAAGCATCGCCGCTCCCTTCCAGCCACCTCCCCTGCTGCGCGCCAGCGGCTCCCCCGGGGGGCTCGCAGAGCGGACGAGCGCGCGGGTCGGGGGAGCGGAGCTGTCCCTCTGGCGCTCTGGAGGGCGCATCTTGTTTGCGGCAGCTTTTTCTTTTCTTAGCGAGCCCTCGGCGTTTGTGCATAATACAGCCGTGTACAGCTGTGTGAACGTTTGCAATGTATAGCACACATTGGCATGTGTTACATTTGCGTAGTCTTCAGCTTTGTGGTTGAGATACAGCTGAGGTTCCCGAGATGGAAGCACAGTTGCCTTTGTGTATAAGAGACACCAATTTAGAAACATTCGCTCTCTTTACACGTCTCTGTTGTGTGGATATAGAGATGCGTGTGTGTGTGTATATAGGATTTTTGTGTTCTGCGTGTGTGTGGTACAGCCATGTTTATCCATATGAACTAGATCTGTGCTGTTGTATGTTTCTTTGCACAATGTCCCCCTGCCCAAAACACCCAAAACGTTAGTCTGTTGTATTTCTATAGCTATTCTATCATAGGTGCTAGAACTGGAGTTGCAGGAGGTTTCCATTATATACAGGGTTTACAGTTTGGTTCAATGGTTCTGGGCACCCCCACTATAAAAATTATTCCATCCCCCCTATATTCTATTGGTATGAAGCTGACTGAGTCTCCTTTGTGCTTATGCACCTGCATTAATCAAAGTAACACTAATGCTGTAGAATATGCTTTAATAGTTATTTTGTCAGTCTCTCAGGAACAGTCATGTTGCTGTCCTGAAAGCAAACACAGGAAAAGAAAGGGTGTGGTATTTGCTAACCTGCAGAATCCATAAATCTTAAGACTTAGCACTGAAGAAAATAGGTTATGAGTTCCCCCCCACAGAGGCTGGAAATAAAAAAGGAAGGCCAGGTGGCAAGCAAACAGTTTTCTCTCCTATACAGTGAGATCCTTACTGAGGCTATTTGTTTAGATGGAATCTAGAAGCTGTTTTCTCTTTGTACAGACAAGGCCCATTTCTCTAAAGTTGCTTGATTCTTTGTGAAGATAAGCAGTTTGATAGTTATAGTTACTGGGTAAGTTATATCTTACTGCAAATTTCTGCAACATAGTAACATAGATCAGATTGACTTCACAGGAAGAAAGGGAAACTCCTAGTGTGGCTTAATTTAAATGTTTTATGGTAATGATTCCATTCATATTGTAGTATTTATAATTCTCAAGGGTTTCACTTCTTCCAGAAGGTGTTCTGTTTGACAAGAGAGCCCAAAATTCCACTTGAGATATTGAGTTGAAAGTGCCCTTTGAAACAATATTAGAAAGAAGAATATTTAGATTTGAGTTTCTGCCATCGACCCAGTGCGGTTTAGACACTGCAATAAGTTGACCTAAAGTATTTTGACGCCAGCTACATTATTCACGAAGCTGGAGTTGCATAACTTAGGTCGACTTAACCCTGCCCCAAGTTCTGCTACAGTTCCACGCTCTGTCCATTTGAGAAGTCAGAATGAGACGCCACTCTGACTAGTTCACGGTGATATACAGCATATGATGCGTGCTCTGCTGGGCACTTTCAGTTTGGCTCACTGGCTGATGCCCAGTTCACATTTTGAAGGTTTTCTTTGTAATCATAAAGGCTAGAGATTTACTTTCCTCCTTTTATTTATTTATTTATTTCCAAATGAAAGCTCAGATGCTGGAGCACAAGATGGCAGCCACCTGGAAAAAATACTGCCTTGCCTAGCTACAATGATCTAGCCTTGTTTGGTTCCTGAACATGACAGAATAAGTATACTTTATAAACCTGCTTATTGTCTCATCCTCAGTACCACCTATATTAGCTGGACATTTGCTGTCACAAAAGTAATTACAACAGGGACATCATACAGCTAGTAGCCTTCCCGTTCATGGAGAGAATGTTTGTGTTATGAAAGAGCATATACTTGCCTTTTGCCAATTTTATTTTCCCCCTCTATAATAGGAACAGTTTCTCTATAAGTACTCAAAGTGATTTGTAGAGTAATATTGCCAATATCACACAGTGACCTGACTCTAGTCTTTGAGATATAGGCAAGTCTGAGAAAGGATACATTTCAATGTAATTGGCTGGGACGAAGTGACGGCAGGACACTATCTGGGATTTCTGTGGCACTTCAGGTTGATGCCATGCTTTGTGAATGCAGTTATTCCTTTGAATGCTTGGAAAAGGTAGTTACACTTATTTAGAATTTTCTTTTTTGAAATGGAGACACTTTAACACCTAAACTGAAGGAGACTATAAAAGCAAAGTGACTTAAAAGCATTTCAGTGGAAGGTTTAATGTTCTTTTCTGGAGAAAACCTCAAATTACACTTTGGCCAAGTACAATCTCATCCCATTATCCAATTGTCTCTTTGTTCTGTGTTTGTACAGACCACAGCATAATGGTACATGACTAGGGCTCCTATGTACTATTGCAATACAGATAATTAGTAATCGGAGCATCACTCTGGGATTCATGAAATTCTCCCGTTATTATTTGTACCATAGTGATCAGCTCTCCCAAACATTGCCATAGGTGGCACCCAAGAAAAAAGGGACTAGATCCACAAAGGGGTCTTAAGCATTGCAATGTCTAAATGTTAGGCAGCACACTGCCTACTGGAATCAACAGCCCCAAGTAAGGAGCTCAGGCTCTCTATATAAGACAATCAGAAGAGTGTTAAGCACCTAAGAATGAGATCTACAAAAGCTAGCAAGCTGAGCAGGAAGCTGCCTAAGCTAGCCAATAGGAAATGCAGAGGAGAGGGGTGTGTGATAAGGCCACACCCCTTAAGGGATTTAGACACATAAGTCTGGGCTGGAGGGAGGTGTCTCCGTCTGCTAGGGATTCACAGCCAATTTTCATAAAGTTAGGTGCCTAAGCCTTTTCTCCTGGAGGGTGGGAAGGAGTTCCTCCCCTCCCTTATAACTTTTAGCCCAGTGGTTAGAATATTTACTCAGGCTGTGGGAGATATAGGTTCAAGTCTCCCATCTACCTGATAGGGAACAGAGACTTGAGCCTGGGTTTACCACATGTTAGGTGACAGCCTGAACCACTGGGTTATGGAGCTTTCTCAGGGTTGCCTCTTAAAGCTGTTCCACTTTGTATAAATAATTCAATATTCATTGGCTCAGAGACTGGAACTTAGGTCTCCCATCTGAGTGTCTGTGTGTGTCATTGTCCTGTGACAGTTGGCTCCTTTCTGTCTGATATGAACTGTATCTGTTACAGCAAGTACAATATGTAGGATGGGATTTTCAAAAGCACTCAGCATGGCTTAACTGTGTTCCCATTGAAATCAATTGGAGTACTACAGGCTTCAGTGGAAGTAAAATTTAGCCAATATAGTGTACACTCCACCCCTACTGTTCATTAAGTTCTAACATGGGCCTAGAAGGGGGTCAGAGTTCTTACAAGTCACTGGCTCATCAGGTTGGCATGGTCAAGGCACATCAGTTCCCTAGCCAACAGTTCACAATGGTGTGATAGGGCCAGCATCACATCCAACCACCTTTGGCTTCTCTAACCCCATGGAGCAGCGAGGTGAATGGAAGGTGGCCTGTCAGCATGAGATCAAGCAAGTAGCAAACCCACAACTTTCAGGAGTGTACCTGAGCATCTTAACCAGTCAGCTACCACACCTCTTCTAAAGTGGGTGCTTGGTTACAAATTGTCTGCAGTAGGGACTGCCTCTACTTACACAGTAATAAACTATGCTCTTGCAAGAGGCAAAAAAGGATAATACAAAGGGCTTTCATGCAAAACACTGGTGATCAAATCCTGGTCCATTGAAGTCAGGGGTACAAAGTTTTTGGTACTGAACACAATAGAAAGAAATTAAACATTTTGTTATGTGCAAAACTGTATCTACATCAACACTGACAGAAAAGAAACAAGGAATTCACTACAGTTGGGTGGTTTTCCCATTCCATGAAAATTTTCGAGATATTGAAAATATTTCTGCTCCTGAGTTGAGATGAAAAGTCAAAATGTCTAATTTTCATTATTGAAAATCCAAAAATTTTTTGGATCAGGTCAGTCAGAATGTTTTGTTTCAATAATTTTGAAACATTTCATTTCAATTTTGACATTTTAGTTTATATATATATATATATTTACCTTAATTTAACTTTCATTTGAAAACGAAAAGTCATTTTGAACCGAAAATGAAACCTTTTTAATCCCATTTCAACAATTTAGAAACTTAGAAAAACAAACAAAGAGGAAATTGTTCAAAACCTACCCTTTTCTGCAAATAGTCTTGGTATCAACAAATCAGCATTTTCCAAAAAAAAATTTTTTTGCTGAAAAATTCCCCTTTGGCTGTAAAATTCACATACTACAACCAGAGAAATGCCTGCTATACCCAAACTTAAATGTGGTGAACTGCAGGAACAAAAGATAGGCTGAAATTTCCAAAGGCTCCTGACAATTTGGAAGCCCAATACCCACTAAAATTCATGGGAACTGAGTGTCCATATCCTGCAGACGATTTTGAAAATATAAGCCTGAATCGTTTATTAAGTGTTGGAATCTAGGCTCCTAAGTTACAAATGGGTGCTTTTAAAAATTTTACCCAAAGCTAAGCTTAGTGCAGAGTTAGCTGTGCTTTTTGTAGTGATTAGTCTAACTGTGCTTATAGTGTACTTAGCATTCGTGTGTGACTTTTCTCTGCATTTGCTGCCCCCTGCTACTAACACTGGGATCGGTAGACGAGAAGTTGTGCAAGGGGAATGAAGAAATGCTGCTTACTTTCTGCCTCATGCGTTGCTTGTGATTGGGACAGGAGCTAGTTCTGTGTGGAGGAAGAAAGAAACTCAGGCCCAGATCCTCAAAGGTATTGAGACACCTATCTCCCATTGAAATCAATGGGAGTTAAGCACGTTG
The DNA here is from genome assembly GCF_965152235.1 of Eretmochelys imbricata. Taxonomy (NCBI): domain Eukaryota; kingdom Metazoa; phylum Chordata; order Testudines; family Cheloniidae; genus Eretmochelys; species Eretmochelys imbricata. Next base: position 152,616,935 of record NC_135572.1, read on the forward strand.
TCATAAATATAAAGGGAAGGGTAAACCCCTTTAAAATCCCTCCTGGCCAGAGGAAAAATCCTCTCACCTGTAAAGGGTTAAGAAGCTAAAGGTAACCTCGCTGGCACCTGACCAAAATGACCAATGAGGAGACAAGATACTTTCAAAAGCTGGGAGGAGGGAGAAAAACAAAGGGTCTGTGGCTGTCTGTATGCTGCTTTTGCCGGGGATAGAACAGGAATGGAGTCTTAGAACTTTTAGTAAGTAATCTAGTTAGGTATGTGTTAGATTATGATTTCTTTAAATAGCTGAGAAAGGAACTGTGCTGAACAGAATGACTATTCCTATCTGTGTGCCTTTTTTGTAACTTAAGGTTTTGCCTAGAGGGATTCTCTATGTTTTGAATCTAATTACCCTGTAAGGTATCTACCATCCTGATTTTACAGAGGGGATTTCTTTACTTCTATTAAAAGTCTTCTTGTAAGAAAACTGAATGCTTTTTCATTGTTCTCAGATCCAAGGGTTTAGGTCTGTGGTCGCCTATGCAAATTGGTGAGGATTTTTACCAAAGCTTTCCCAGGAAGTGGGGTGCAAGGGTTGGGAGGATTTTGGGGGGAAAGACGTGTCCAAACTACGTTTCTCAGTAAACCCAGTTAGAGTTTGGTGGTGGCAGTGGAGATCCAGGGACAAAGGATAAAATTAATTTGTACCTTGGGGAAGTTTTAACCTAAGCTGGTGAAAGTAAGTTTAGGAGGTTTTCATGCAGGTCCCCACATCTGTACCCTAGAGTTCAGAGTGGGGGAGGAACCTTGACACACGTAAATATGTCTGAGGATCTGGGACTCAGTCTCCAAGTGGAAGGATTGCAATGATGTTCTCTCAGGTGTGAGGGCTAGAGGTTAATTGCATTTTACTAGAGAAAAGGTACAATTAATGCTTTAGTGGTGGTACACAGAAGCACACCCTTCCACAGGTATGGACAGTCGGGTTCAGAGCATTTGCTGTCATGTGTTGCCTTAGTTGTGGTTCTGATAGGGAAACAGCATATCAGGTTATTTAAAAACAAGACTCCTAACCCCACCCCTGTCCCTGCAAATTAGAGAGAATTCCAACACAACCCAGATAGCAGCAGTTTTAGTTTGCTTCTTTGAATATTCCTGGTCTACCTGACCAGCAGGCACTCTTCAAAAGCCTAAGCTTTTCTACAGTTTATTGTTAAAATGTTTTATTTGGGACAATGGTGCGTTCTCAGTCATGGGTTGCTTTTTTAAAACATACAGACTTTCCAGTCAGCTTCTAGGTCTAACAGACATTACTCTCTGGAGTAGTCCACTGGAATAATAATATTAATATAGTCATAGTTTGCTTACCAATAGAAGCCCCTTCCTATCTTTCTGCTGACAGGGCTCAAGGGAGGAGAGGCCTCATCACTGGGATAATTTGAGCTCTTCAGTGTATTTTCTAATTGGTCATTTAAAATCATTTGTCTAAAAATGGCTGAGAACTTAAAAACTGGATGGTAACAACCCACAAATTCAGTGATGATTCAACCTGTTGATGACCCATGGCTACAGTTCTATGGGAAGTATAAGTGAGGGTGGGCAAATGAGTGTGTGGTGCTGGGAAAGTAGTGTTACATTGTGTGCTTGGCAAATGTGGGGTATATGCTGCAGTGAGGGGCTATATGTGTTTGGGGGTTTTTGTGGGTCCTGGTTGTGTTGTTGTGTGGGTGATTTTGAAGAATGGTGGCAGTTGAGCCAGGTAATCCACCATCTATGCAGTCTCCCTCACACAACCAATGAAATTGTTGCATGCAAATTAACTATAGAGTAAGGGTGGTGATTGGTTGAGTTACCTGAGATTGCACAATGGTCTAGGATTCTTGGAATGGTATAGATACAGGCCTTATTGTAGCTGAAAAGCCATGCTGTTGCATAGGTATAATTTATTAAGTCAAAATGGCTGAGACCTTTAAAAATTAGATGTTAACAGACCACAAACCCTAGTGATGATTCAGGCTGGTGATATTCTTAACAAAAAGAGGTCTCCACTATGCATGTAGCTGTTCCTATTGCTTCACAGTGACTCTCAGATATTCTAGGCCTGAGTGACAAGCAGAGAGAGTGACAACCCTGGAATTTTATTATAGATAAGGCTACGTTTACGTCATGGAGGTCATGGAAGTCACAGAATCCATGATTTCCAGAGATCTCCGTAACATTCTCTGCTTCAGCCCCAGGGGCTGCGGGACTCTGGAGCTGGCAGCCAGTGAGGCCCTGGCAGGATTCCAGCGACAGGCAACCGCAGCAACAAGTGACCCCCTGCAAAGTTCCAGCAATAGGTGACAGACTCCTGAGGGGGCCCTGCTCAGGGTTCCAGCAACAGCCTCACGCAGGAAGAGGGGGACCGGTCGGGCGAGTGGCTGGAGTGTCCCATTTTCTCTTTGGGAAATATGGTCACCCTGCAGCTCCCAGCCACCGTGGGCAGAGGGGGAATCCTGCAGCTCCCAGCCACCATGGTTGTGGGGGAAACCATAGAGCCGCAGCAGCAAAAGTCACAGACAGTTCATGGCTTCTGTGAATTTTTGTTTATTGCCCTTGACCTGCCCATGACTTTTACTAAAAATAACCATGACAAAATCTTAACCTTAATTATAGATACTGAATTGTAATAGTAGTAATCTCCATTGGCTGTGGGATGTACTGGTCAGATAATGCACCTGGCTGGCTGTTATGACTCCTTGCTTTCAGGTTGGGATATATAATTCCCCATCACAAATCTAGAACTCAGATGACAGCTACTTATAATTTGGGTCATTAATATAAATCAAAGGCTCAATCCTGAAAATGCTTACTCCAGTGAGTAGACTCATGGATATTAATGTCACATCAAGAGGACAACTCACCATTATGAGTGGGGCCCTACCAAATTCACGGTCCATTTTGGTCAATTTCATGGTCCCAGGACTTTAAAAATCATCAATTTCATGATTTCAGCTATTTAAATCTGAAATTTCAGAGTTGTAATTGTAGGGTCCTGATCCAAAAAGGAGTTGTGGAGCGGGGTGTTGCAAGGTTATTGTATGGGTGGGTTTCAGTATTGCTACTTTTATTGCCTTCAGAGCTGGGCAGCTGGAGAGCAGCGGCTGCTGGCCAGGAGCCCAGCTCTGAAGGCAGAGCCACTGCCAGCAGCAGGGCACAAGTAAGCATGGGATGGGATGGTATTGCCACCCTTCTGACCTGCTGCTGGCAGGGTGCTGCCTTCAGGGCTGGGCAGCTGGAGAGCGGTGGCTGCTGGCCAGGTGCCCAACTCTGAAGGTGGAGCTGCTGTCAGCAACAGTACAGAAGTAAGGGTGGCAGAGTATGGTATTGCCACCCTTACTTCTGCGCTGCTGGTGGTGGGGCGCTGCCTTCAGAGCTGGACGCCCGGCCAACAGCAGCCATTTTCTGGCAACCCAGTTCTGAAGGTAGCACAGAAGTAAGGGTGGCAATACTGTGGCCCCCTAAAATAACCTTGCGACCCCCTGCAACTCCCTTTTGGGTCAGGACCTCCAATTGGAGAAATGCTTGTCTCCCCGTGAAGAGGGATAGCTCAGTGGTTTGAGCATTGGCCTGCTAAACCCAGGGTTGTGAGTTCAATCCTTGAGGGGGCCATTTAGGGGATCTGGGGCAAAAATTGGGGATTGGTCCTGCTTTGAGCAGGGGGTTGGACTAGATGACCTCCTGAGGTTCCTTCTAGCCCTGATATTCTATGATTCTAAATCTGTATAGTATAGGGTAAAAGCACACAAAAGACCAGATTTCACGATTTGTGATGCATTTTTCATGGCTGTGAATTTGGTAGAGCCCTAATCATAGCACAGTAAAGTTGGGAAATAAATTGATTATCAGAGAGCAGGGCACAGTATTAGTAATTGTGAAAATGGGCTTAGAATGTTAATAAGGCTATTGGAAAACCCTTGATTTTTTTTCTATCACTCTTTATCTGTTGATTTACTTCCAGGTGTGTGGAAGTTTTTTACATTTACTTTCATGCGGGGAGATTTGAAGAGCCTTATGTCAGCATCACCAAGAAGAGGCAGATGCCTAAAGACGGACATTCAGAAGAAGTTGAGAAGGAAGTGGGCCAGGCTGAAGGCAAACTGTTTACACATAGATCTGCATTCAGCAGGGCATCTGTGATCCAGGCTTTCCTTGGCTCTGCGCCTCAGCTGACGCTTCAGTTGTATATATGTGTCCTGCAGCAGGAGATCATGGCAGCTAGAAGTATGTACAGTTTGTGTTCTATCCATATATTGGTGGGAGTGAGAGTTGGAGGGTCAGAGGTTATTCTCTGCTGAACTGCCTGCAGTTGCCTCAGCTGGAGGAACGGGCTTGAAACAACTTCATTTGTTGGGCACATTCCAGTGGGTTTCAGCGAGCTGTTACTTTGTACTGCATCCAGGTTCTCCTCTACACCATCAAATTTTGGATTAAAGCACTTATTGTGGCGTCTTCTGGGTGCTGCATAAAAAGCAATATTGTAGATCACATTCATGGCATGATAAGGAGACAAATTATTTGGAGACAGAGGAACTGAGCTATATTTAAGGAGAAAAAAATTGCCCGGTGTTCCCCATTAAACACTTGGCCTGGGTATATGGTAGAGCATATTTTCCCCATGCTGGAACAAAGAACTACTACTTTAAGAAATAAAATAAAATACATACAGAGACACCTGAAAGGATTTCTTCTTCCTTAGCTGTTGCCAAAGTAGATTCTGCTTCTGCTATGGCACCAGAAGGACATGGGCCTGTGCTTCCCCAGCTAACATTCTCTAAGGCCCAATTACCAATCAGGTAAGAAGAGGAAGGATTTGGGCAGCTGTGTGAGCTTTAGGTGGCTGCCTCAGCAAAGGTGCTTCCCTGCCAGATTACTGAATGGCTCCTTTGGCTGGGAAGCCAGCAGGCTATGCACCTTTGTTGGTTTCACAGCTGGGGAAGCCTCGAGAGGGGCCCCATGTAACAACTTATCTAAATATTGTACTTTAGCTGCAAGTTGGGGATAGGACAGGTAGGCACATGCAGGTTCTAGCTCACTAGTGAGGACCGTGCGATGGTGGCAGTTTTCATCTCTCTGACTCATGAAGTGTGAATGTAGGTCTAAGATGATGGTCACAGAGGCAGGTGATTTTGCCCCACTGGCCATCAACTGACCCCTTGTCGTTTTTATTACACTTCTCAGCTGTGCTGCATGACAGCATGCAACAAATGTTGACAGAGGTGAAGTGTTCATTTTGGATGTAATGGGCACTTCCCCCATCACACTGTATGCTCTTTGTATCACCTTGCACAGAAAACAAGTATGCAGAGCTGACTGTAGACCAGGTCCTCCCATGTGGCAGGTGTGCTGCTGCTGCTGACAAAAGATGCTTTAAAAAAAATCAAGTCATGGTCTCAGGTTTCAAACTAAAAGCTATTTCCCCATGCTAATTTCCCCCTACTGTTACTCACACCTTCTTGTCAACTGTTTGAAATGGGCCATCCTGATTATCACTACAAAAGTTTTTCTCCTGCTAATAATAGCCCATCTTAATTGATTTGTCTCATTAGAGTTGGTATGGCAACCCCCATCTTTTCATGTTCTCTTTCTACTGTATTTTCCACTGCATGCATCCAATGAAGTGGGTTTTAGCCCATGAAAGCTTATGCCCAAATAAACGTATTAGTCTCTAAGGTGCCACAATTCATGGTCTGTGTATCCAGCAAAGCTGTGTTTCTACCACCCCATGGACATACCTTTGCATTCTATAACAATACAACAGTGCTGATTTAGAGGTGATACACCCTAGTTACAAGGTGCAGCTCAGCATGCAAAGAGTAACGGAGGAGGAGAAGGATCTTGGAGTATTGGATGATCATAGGATGACTATGAGCTGCCAATGTGATGTGGCCGTGAAAAAAGTTAATGCAGTCTTGGGATGCATCAGGTGAGGTATTTCCAGTAGAGATAAGGAGGTTTTAGTACCATTATACAAGGCACTGGTGAGACCTCACCTGGAATACTGTGTGCAGTTCTGGTCTCCCATGTTTAAGAAGGATGAATTCAAACTGGAACAGGTACAGAGAAGGGCTACTAGGATGATCCGAGGAATGGAAAACCAGTCTTATGAAAGGAGACTCAAGGAGCTTGGCTTGTTTAGCCTAATCAAAAGAAGGTTGAGGGGAGATATGATTGCTCTCTATAAAATATATCAGAGGGATAAATACCAGAGAGGGAGAGGAAATATTTAAGCTCAGTACCACTGTGGACACCAGAACAAATGGATATAAACTGGTCTTTGGGAAGTTTAGACTTGAAATTAGATGAAGGTTTCTAACCGTCAGAGGAGTGAAGTTTTGGAATAGCCTTCCAAGGGAAGGAGTGGGGGCAAAAGACCTATCTGGCTTTAAGATTAAACTCGATAAGTTTATGGAGGAGATGGTATGATGGGATAACATGATTTTGGTAATTAATTGATCTTTAAATATTCATGGTAAATAGACCCAGTGGCCTGTGATGGGATGTTAGATGGGGTGGGATTTGAGTTACTACAGAACATTCTTTCCTGGGTATCTGGCTAGTGAATCTTGACCATATGTTCAGGGCTTAGCTGATTGCCATATTTGGGGTCGGGAAGGAATTTTCCTCCAGGGCAGATTGGAAGAGGCCCTGGAGGTTTTTCGCCTTCCTCTGTAGCATGGGGCACAGGTCACTTGCTGGAGGATTCTCTGCACCTTGAAGTCTTTAAAACACGATTTGAGGACTTCAATAGCTCAGACATAGGTGAGAGGTTTTTTGCAGGAGTGGGTGGGTGAGATTCTGTGGCCTGCGTTGTGCAGGAGGTCCGACTAGATGATCATAATGGTCCCTTCTGACCTTAGTATCTATAAGATTGAAAGAGTGAAATTTAGACTGATCAATTTATGCCCAGGTGTAGTGCAAGCACGCACATACAGGCTTTCCACACACATCTGTCAAAGTACCTCACTGCTGACTGGCAGCAGCCTTCTTTTCCATGTTGGGAGTACACACTGAATTTTTTTGACATTATGACATAGTGAAATGGTCGCAAGAGACTGGACTAAGATCACTGAACAAATTACTTATTCAGAGCTAGTCAATTAGCCTTTGGCAATGGTACTTTTTAAACAGCCAAAACGAAGTTTCCTTTTCCAGACCTCTCAAAAGCAATGGATCTACTTGTACAGGGAACTGGATTTTCACAGTGCAATGTCCATTACCAGAATGAATGCATCTAAAGCAGCTGGCACCAAGGAATTAATCAGCATATAGTGATATTATGTCAGCTTAAGCAGCTGCCAGCTTTATTTTTTAAAGGCACCCAAAGTGCTTATTTAGGCACATAGCTGTAGATTATTGAAAAACAAAGCATTGCTCTGGCTACTTTATTGTGCCTGACAGCTAAGATGAATTAGTCATGCTCAGGGTGAACCATGGCATGGGGATGAGAACAGAATAGAAGTATCCTGCATTGAGCAACGTAATTAGCACTTGGTCTCCAAGTGCTGATCTGCAGATGGCATTTGCTTCAGAAAGGTCATCTGGGTTGTTTTTCCCCCACTAGTACTGTTGGCTGCTAGTTGCTGTCACCAAGAAGAAAGGCTCTGTCTCGGGTCATTAGGATTGATACAGAATAACAAATACAATGGCAATTGGTACATTCACCAAAACCAGAATGGTCAAAAAACTTCACAGTTCTGAATCACAAATTCATAAGCAAATTCCTCCACTCGGACAAAGACAGCAACTACCATGCATGCTGCATTCTCCCCCACGCTCCTGGCTTTGGAGCAGCTTAGAGCAGATAAGTGTCACTATGTAATACTGAATGAAAGGGATCGACTGATTATTTGGAAAGCATTGCACCTGCGTCTTCAGACTGTGATCCTTCCTTCAGACATTTGGGTCTTATTAAAATTTCTTTGTAACTTTCAAAACTGGACTTAAGCCTGTTTTAAACAGGAGGCTGAAAGTTGGCAAGAGTGCATTTGTTTAGTTTGTGAATTAATGCATGTTGCCATGGGTGCCTCTTCTCATAAGCTGTAATACTGAGGAGGACCTAAATCAAGGACCAGAAGGACTTTCTTATACCTAGAGTTAAACATGGTGCTATTTACCTGCTCACAGCTAATTTGTGTTGAGATTGTTTGGATGAATGTAGTACTTGTGAAAGGTATCGCAGTGACTTGGGCCATGGTGTGAACATGGGGGTAGCATGGTCTGGTGGTTAGAATACAGCGTTAGGAATCCGGAGGCTTCAGTTCTGTGCTTCACTCTGCTGCTGATTTGCTGTGTGTCCTTGGGCAAATCATAGAACATCTCGCATCTCAGTTTCTTCCTCACTTGTACAATACTTATCCAAATGTATAAAGTGCTTTGGGAACTCAAAGCTTCATGAATTAGTCACAGAAAAGCTCATTGCTCAGGCTGTAGCACATCAAGGTTCTCCACACCACATCACTCCACTAATTCTTCATGCCCCAATCCTTCGTCTCCTTGCTTAGACTGTCATCAGCGGAGTTAAAATAACCTTCAATTACTGTTTATTTTGACAGGATCATCTCCTAACTCGCTTACCCTAGGAAATGGACGGATTTCCTACCGGTATAGCAGCTTCTTTTGAAAAAGATTGTGTTAAAGAAGGTGGTAGTAGTGACTATAACTCTTATGAAAAGATGCAGTATCTGATTACGTGGCCTTTGAAACACATTTGTTTCTGCAACATGACAATCCTAGTGAATATAAACTGGGATTTTTAGCAAGGACGGAGAAGCATTATGTGATTTCTAGGCATCCTTGCCAATGCCAGATATATTAAGATGCTGCTGCAGATTCTGCTATCCCAGCAAGCTGTCAGCCACAGAACTCTTCCTTGTCAGTATTTAGGACAACGTTTTTAAGAGGTGTGGGATACATTTCAGTATTATTAAGTGTTTTTAAAGAGGGAAATTATGGATTTAGACCATATTTTCACATCTCGGTCCCAAACCTTAGGTACCAAAATAAGTGACCTTAATTGTAGAGTGGCCTGAGCACAGGTTTAGGTAACTAATTGTAGAGACCAAAGATGGAAAATTCTGGATTTAGTGGCTAGATTCTGCTAGGTGTCAGTATTATTAGCATACCATGGTACGATTCACGTAAGGCAGCAGTCACCCTCATGTTACTAAGAGGTGGGGAAGGACAGGTTTTGTCAGCCATAAGTCACTAAAAAACCAAAAACTTAGGAGTGCTAGAAGTAGAGTGTCACTCAAACTACTGGTTCTTAAAAAGAATATTGCCCCAATCTTCCAAGGAGAGTGGAATCCTTTATCACACAGCACTGCAGTTGAGGGACTTAAGACAGCTTCAGGGGAAAAATCTTTGACTCCATCATCCCCTCACTTCCTCACTGATCTTCATAGTGGGTGCTGAGCCAGGCACATGTCCACTGCAGGCAATGTTACTCCTTTACATTTTCCTCCCTGGCTGCCCCACGGTATCATTCCCACTGGTTTGATTGTGGCATTTGAATTGATGACCGGTAGGCTGTTACAAGCATGGGACTTTGGGTATAGAGCAAGCTTGGGCTACAACCTGATGCTGTACATGATTGCTACCAATGGGAAAATACCCATACAGAATAGGAAGTAGCTTCCAGGAGCTGTGAAGGCAAATGGGCTAAAGAGATTTTTTTTTTTTTGACTCACTAAAGGGGGACCAGGTAGTGTTCTGAACACTTGCCAGCTTATCAAACAGGTGGCAGGCAACTTTCTGAACCAGGAAAAAGTTTTAGTGAGAGCATTCACTCACTTTTAAGAGCTAATTAAGCAAAAAATCATTTTTGCAATTTTTTTTAAAATAAAGAGCCAATTCTGAACTTGAGAAGATTTCTAAGAGTGCTGAAAGGACAGGCTCTCATTGGTATTCATAACTGTGTTCACTTGCTGTTCTGCTTTTGGCCAGTACTGTATTCTGTAGGAGATAATGTTTTAAAAAATCCTCATACCATGTACAAAACATAAGAATTTGTTTTTAAGGAAAAACTGCAGAAAAATCAAGTGAGAAACAAGCAAATACAAAATGCATTTTCCTGGAGAAATCCTTCCCCATAATGGAACATGCATATTGCCATTGTAATTGCTATTCAGCCTTACAAACTGATATTGAGTGTCTAGATTCATGGGTAATTCATTGTTGGATGTTCTATTCCAAATGAATTGAGAGATGTTTCAGGACACACTGGTAGTTAAAAATGTACAAGGAAAATCCCACTAGTTACTCCAAGATCCTAAAATAGCTCCATTTCTTACAGAGTCATGTTCAGAGATTAATTCCTTTAAATAGAAGAACCTCATGAGCATGGTTAAATAGCTGTAATAAAGAAGTGAATCTGGTCCTTTTGTAGGATAATGAAGCATAAACTAATTGAAGGTTGCAGACAGCATTGGTTGCTAAGTACTAAATTAAAATAATTGGCATAGCAATTGAGATCTACCTGATCTGTTTATCTTATTTTATCTAATAAAATAGAATATGCTGTAGCATCACCAATTAGTTTAATATTCAGCAAATATTTTCCCCTAAACCCTAAAAGAAATGACTGTATAATTTATTGGTTTTACTTTAATTGTTTGCATTTAAAACACTCCCTTGTATGAAAATGCAAAGGTTAAGGCTAAAAATTTCAAACATGGATGCCTGAAACTTGTGTCCTAAATCTATAATTCAACACCTAAAATAAAAGTGGCCTGATTTTCATGGGGGCCGAACGTATGTAGCACCCAATAGCTTTGTGGCTGCTCAGCATTTCTGAAAAATCAAGCCACCTATTTTTAGATGTCTAATTATAGATTAAGGAGCCTTAACTTTAGGCATCAGGTCTGAGAACTCTGTTCTCATTTGAGTTTGCTGATGCATTTTTCCAGTATCTTAATTCACAGCTCAAATCCCAGTAGTCAGCTAAAAAAGCACTTTAGCAACTGATATTATGGAGTATCAAAATGCTGCTGTCACGGTTTCACATGACACTGAGTTCAGATGCTGCGTGACAGTTCTGAACTCCCGTCTCCATTTCTTGTCATGGCGAGAGGCCGCACTTTGTTGCTTTAAGTGCCTGGGAGATGCCCATCCTGGCAGCACAAAGCCTTGCTGTAGTGCCGGCTGCTGTCACTCTAGGTGCCAGACACCAAACACTCTTTGCTGCGTTTAAATAACAATGAAGCCCCTTCACTTGGGGAACCATAAGTAGGTGTGGGGGAAATACAGAAGGGTGGATTTCCATAGCTACAAGTCAGCATCTCCAAATTCAGTCTGGAAGGTTCTATAATTTTGGGGGAGCTGGAGAAATAAAGAACATAAAATGTAGTCAGGTGAATAAATGTTCAGTTGATGCCACGTGTATCTTTTCCACAAGGAGACGAAGAAGGTTCTTTGGCTAGGGTGCTGGCCTGGAACACGTGGGTTCAATTCTCAGCTCCACCACACACTTCCTCTGTGACCTTCAGCAAGTCTCTGTGCCTCAGTTCCCCTTCGGTAAAACTTCCCTACCTCACAGGGGTGTTATGAGGGATAAATACATTAGACATTGTGAGGCACTCAGATACTGCAGTGTGGGTGGGGGGAGAAAGGGAAGGATATCAGTACCTCAGACAGATATTGCACAGACAACAGAGTTTGGAAAAAACACTTTAAATCTTTTGGTTTCCTCAGCATTCCCTATCTAGAAAATAGGGATAATAATACCTTTGTAAATTGTTTTGAAATCCTAGGTTAAAAAGCACTATGCTATTGCAAAGTATTATTTTATTAAAGCATTTACATTGTGTTTGTGGGGTGTTTTTTTTTGTTTGTTTTTTACAAATGTCTCAAGGTGTTTCCTAATTTACAGACAGATAAAAGTAGCATCAGACATAAAGCACTGTGAGCTGTGATTTTAAAAAACTAACTCGGCCTACCACTAGCCACTAATGGATGGGTGGTTGATTCCATAGCTGTAGAGCATCATTGCCAAAATCCCATGCCCAAAGGTAACTCCCCCAAGTAACCTTTATGATCACACTGGATAGGGTGCCAGTGACAGCCTCTGATCTGTGTCTGATCAACTGACCACACAGTAAAAACAACGAGGAGTCCTTGTGGCACCTTAGAGACTAACAGATTTATTTGGGCATAAGCTTTCATGGGCTAGAACCCACTTCATCAGATGCATGGAGTGGAAAATACAGGAGCAGGTATAAATACATGAAAAGATGGGAGTTGCCTCACCAAGTGTGAGGTCAGTCTAACGAGGCAATTCAATTGACGGCAGGATACCAAGGGAGGAAAAATAACTTTTGAAGTGGTAATGAGAGTGGCCCATTTCACACAGTTGACAAGAAGGTGTGAGTAATAATAGGGGGAAATTAGTATTGGGGGAAATTAGGTTTAGGTTTTGTAATGACCCATCCACTCCCAGTCTTTATTCAGGCCTAATCTGATGGTATCCAATTTACAAATTAATTCCAGTTCTGCAGTTTCACGCTGGAGTCTGTTTTTTAAAGTTTTTTTTATTGAAGAATTGCAACTTTTAGGTCTGTTATTTAGTGACCAGGGAGACTGAAGTGTTCTCCTACTGGTTTTTGAATGTTATGATTCCTGATGTCATATTTGTGTCCATTTATTCTTTTGTGTGGAGACTGTCCAGTTTGGCCAATGAACTTGGCAGAGGGACTTTGCCGGCACATGATGGCATATATCACATTGGTAGATGTGCAGGTGAACGAGCCCCTGATGGTGTGGCTGATGTGATTAGGTCCTACGATGGTGTCCCTTGAATAGATATGTGGACAGAGTTGGCACCAGGGTTTGTTGCAGGGTTTGGTTCCTGGGTTAGTGGTTCTGTTGTGTGGTGTGTAGTTGCTGGTGAGTATTTGCTTCAGGTTGGGGGGCTGTCTGTAGGCAAGGACTGTCCTGTCTCCCAAGGTCTGTGAGAGTGAGGGATTGTCCTTCAGGATAGGTTGTAGATCTTTGATGTGCTGGAGAGGTTTTAGTTGGGGGCTGAAGGTGACAGCTAGTGGCGTTCTGTTACTTTCTTTGTTGGGCCTGTCTTGTAGTAGGTGACTTGCGGGTACCCTTCTGGCTCTGTCAATCTGTTTCTTCACTTCCGCAGGTGGGTATTGTGGTTTTAAGAACACTTGATAGAGATTCTGTAGGTGTTTGTCTCTGTCTGAGGGATCGGAGCAAATGCGGTTGTATCTTAGAGCTTGGCTGTAGACAATGGATCATGTGGTGTGGTCTGGATGAAAGCTGGAGGCATGTAGGTAAGTATAGCAGTCAGTAGGTTTCTGGTATAGGGTGATGTTTATGTAACCATCGCTTATTTGCACTGTAGTGTCTAGGAAGTGGACCTCTTGTGTGGACTGGTCCAGGCTGAGGCTGATAGTGGGGTGAAAATTGTTGAAATCTTGGTGGAATTCCTCAAGGGCCTCCTTCCCATGAGTCCAGATGATGAAGATGTCATCAATGTAGCACAAATAGAGTAGGGGCATAAGGGGACGAGAGCTGAGGAAGCATTGTTCTAAGTCAGCCATAAAAATGTTGGCATACTGTGGGGCCAGGCAGGGGAGGGATAGCTCAGTGGTTTGAGCATTGGCCTGCTAAACCCAGGGTTGTGAGTTCAATCCTTGAGGGGGCCATTTAGGGATCTGGGGCAAATATTGGGGATTGGTCCTGCTTTGAGTAGGGGGTTGGACTAGATGACCTCCTGAGGTCCCTCCAACCCTGTGATATTCTATGATTGTACCCATAGCAGTCCCGCTGACTTGAAGGTATAAATTGTCTCCAAATCTGAAATAGTTGTGAGTGAGGACAAAGTTCAGCCACCAGGTTTGCCGTGATGGTATCGGGCATGCTATTCCTGATGGCTTGTAGTCCATCTTTGTGTGGAATGTTGGTGTAGAGGGCTTCTACATCCATAGTGGCTAAAATGTTTTTTTTCTGGAAGATCACCAAAGGATTGTCGTTTCCTCAGGAAGTCAGTGGTGTCTTGAAGATAGCTGGGAGTGCTGGTAGCGTAGGGCCTGAGGAGAGAGTCTACATAGCCAAATAATCCTGCTGTCAGGGTGCCAATGCCTGAGATGATGGGGCATCCAGGATTCCCAGGTTTATGGATTTTGGGTAGCGTATAGAATACCCCTGGTTGGGGCTCTAGGGGTGTGTCAGTGTAGATTTGTTCCTGTGCTGCATTAGGGAGCTTCTTGAGCAGATGGTGTAGTTTCTTTTGGTAATCCTCAGTGGGGTCAGAGGGTGATGGCCTGTAGAATGTGGTGTCAGAGTTGTCTAGCAGATTCTTGTTCCTATTCACACAGTGTAGTTAATTAGATCTTTTCCATTCATGGAAAAATGAACTAGGTATTAGCTGCCACCAAATTCACCCTTGTTTTTAGTGTGCAGGTTTGGTAGGGAGAAGGGCTCCCTCTCTAAGAGTGAGGTAGTATGTTTTGATCACAATTGCTAGACTCTGTTTCCTTTCCCAGAGAATGGGACAGACATTGCTTTCTCCTACTTTTCTGCTCCCCTTATCCCCCAATCCTGGGGCCATCCAGGAGCTGGTTTAGCCCTTGGCAGAAGCTAAAATAACCTCAGAGGCTCTGACTTGTGCTGGCTATGAACAACTCCATAGGGGCCATTTTGTCAGCCCTGGATTGCCGAAGCACAGTGCACTTTGGTGATGCTCTCACCCACTGTGACCACACCTCCTAAATCAGTGAAAGGACGTGGGTGGTGTAGAATGGCTGCATACTACCTACGGATTCCCCTAGAACAGTGGTGCCCAAACTTTTCTTGTTGCCCCCCCTCCCCCCCCCTTACCAGTCATGGCATCTGTCCACACCCCCTAGTTGGCTCAGCAGAGGAGCTTAGGCTGAAGGTGGAGCCGGGGGCAGAACTGAGGAGGGGGGAGGAGCTGTGGCTAGAGGCAGAGCTGGGCTGGGGGTGAAGAGGGAGTGAGGGCAGAGCTGGGCTGGGGGCAGAGCTAGGGTTGCCAGGTGTCTGGTTTTTGACTGGAATGCCCAGTCGAAGAGGGACCCTGGAGGCTCTGCTGAGCACAGCTGACCAGGCCACTAAAAGCCCGGTTGGCCGCGGCCATCGCTGGCTCCATGAGGCTCCCAGAAGCAGCCAGCATGTGCTCCGGCTCCTAGGTGCAGGGACGGCCAGGGGGCTCCGCGTGTTGCCCCCACCCCGAGCGCTGGCTCCGCAGATCTCATTGGCTGGGAACTGTGGCCAGTGGAAGCTGTGGGGGTGTCGCCTGCAGATGGGGGCAGCGCATAGAATTCCCTGGCTGCCCCTGTGCCTAGAAGCCAGAGGGACATGCCAGCTGCTTCCGGGAGCCGCCTGAGGTAAGCAAGACCCCAAACACCTTCCCGCACCCTAACCCCCTGTCCCAGCCCTGATCCCCCTCCCACATTCCAAACCCCTCAGCTCTACCTCCCAGCCCAGAGCCCTCTCCCACACCCCAACCCCCTGCTCCAGCCGGGTGAAAATGGCAGGGGCAGGGCAAGGGTGTTCGGTTTTATACAGCCAGAAAGTTGGCAGCCCTAGACAGAGTGAAGGCAGAGTGGAGCTGCGGCTGGGGGGGTAGCTGGGCTGAGGGCAGAGCGGGGCTGGGTGGTGCTCCCCACGCCTCGGGCCTGGGCCCCACTGAACGCCCCCTCCCCAAACATTCCTCCACGCCCTATAAGGGGTATGCCCCACAGTTTGGGGACCACTGCACTAGAGAAGGGAAGTCCCCGGCTGGCCTGTTAAAGTAGCTTTCCAGTTGCTTTGTACTACCTGAATGTGTTGCATTTAACGTTTGCTAAAACAGAAAGTTCTCATAATCTTTTCTTTTCGCAGGCATCTTCATGGTCCTTTCTCTGCTGTCGATTGTATATGGTGCATTACGCTGCAATATCCTGGCTATTAAGATTAAGTATGATGATTATGACATCAGCGTGAAAGCTGCAGCCTACCTCTGCATATTCCTCTGGAGAAGCTTTGAGATTGCCACCCGGGTTGTAGTCTTGGTCCTTTTCAGTTCTGTGCTTCAAATCTGGGTCCTGCCTGTGGTGCTCCTGAATTTCTTTGGCTTTTTCTTTTACCCCTGGATTCTCTTTTGGCAAAGCAAGTCGCCTTTCCCTGAAAATATAGAGAAGGCTTTGACCAGGGTGGGCACAACCATTGTACTGTGCCTCCTCACCTTCTTGTATGCTGGCATTAACATGTTCTGCTGGTCAGCAGTGCAGCTGAAGCTAAATGATCCTGACTTAATTAACAAATCCCAAAATTGGTACCGACTGGCTGTATATTATATGCTACGGTTCACCGAGAATGCCTTCCTCCTCTTGCTGTGGTATGTCTATAAAACAGATGTCTACCTGTACGTGTGTGCCCCTTTATTAGTCTTGCAGCTGCTGATTGGCTATTGCATGGCCATCCTGTTCATGCTGGTGTTCTACCAGTTCTGCCACCCTTGCAAAAAGCTCTTCTCATCCAGTATTTCAGAAGGTTTGCTGTCATGTTTCAAGTACCTCTGCTTTGCTTGCAAACTGCCTAAGGCCACCGTGCCTGTGGATAAGGTGGACTTGAAATCACCAGATGGTACTGGTGATGATTCACAGGCCAGTTACAAGACAAATGAGTCTCAGAATGGGAATCCGCATCAGAGTGTTTCTTCCAATGCGTAAAGTGGCTAGTGGCAAGCAGGCAGAACCGGAAAGCTACTGCAGTTACCCAAAGAATTGTGTACCTTGGACTCTGAGCCTTGTTAATTTTTCTGCCAGTCCAGCTGTACTGCATGGGTACTCTGACATGCACACGCATATGGCACACTTGACATGTGTACACATACAGCAACCACTGTCTGTGGATTTATATTACATGGTGATTCCACACAGAGGTTTATCATCTGCTTAGTCTGAAATCCCTACAGGAGATGTCTTTAAATCGTAGCAAAATGGACCTGACCCTGGTCTGGTTCCTTCAGGAGGTCTGAGGAGAATGAGAAGACCTAGGAAATGCAATTTGTAGAGAGTATCATGAGAGCAGGCCCCTTCAGCATGGAAGCTGAGCATAGTCCTGGACTACCTAGTAATTGTAGATGATTAGCTGTGGTCTAGCTGGTTTTCTGCTTTTAAGATAATCAGCTCTTACGTCACATGCATCCGACGAAGTGGGTATTCACCCACGAAAGCTCATGCTCCAATACGTCTGTTAGTCTATAAGGTGCCATAGGACTCTTTTTGCCAGCTTTTACATCCTGACTGGTGCAATACCATACCACAGTCCTTTGTGACATCAGGATTGGACTGCTTCAAGGCATCTGCTTCAAGGCATTCTATACTAGGCTGCCTAAGACGCAGGCCAGTTCCCTACTGCTAGCATTAGAGTGTGATTATTTCTGAGAATGGCCAGAGGGCATTAGGCTGATGCACTCTCTCACTGTCTGCATTTGCCACTTCTTAGTTTGCAGATGGAGTTTAAAGTATACATTGTAATGTTTAAAGCCTTGAATGGACGGGGTGTCATGTACATTACCAAACGCCTGACACAGTGTGTCTGGAACCATCTCTAACTAGAGGCAGAGTGGGGCTTCCATATCAATGGGTCGTATAGCAGCAAAAGAAATTCAGCTCATCTTTTTCATTTAATGTTTTTTGGTTATCACAGCATCAGTATTCTGGACTACCTTGCCCTGTTGACGTCAGAAGTGCCACAGATTTGAGTCCTTTTAAAAGAGGAGCTTAAAGACTTTTTGGCATAACATCATCTTGATTAATCAAAATGATTTGTGTGCTTCATAAGGTGCTGAGAACGCTTTGGCAGCTGGGCACCCCAGAAAGACAATTTATTAGAAGCGTTTTAAAAAGGTTTGTTTTGTTTTAAAATGCAATCTATTGACTGCAAGTCTGAAGAATGTATTCACTTATTCAGCCTTTTACGTTTGATTCAGCGCCTTGTGTTTGTCCTGAGCCTAACACACTGTGGGTGCTACTGGAAATAAATGATAGGAATTCATTAGCTGGAATCCCCTTTACCATTCATTGGCTAAGTCTCTATTCTGCTTTAAAGTAGAATGTGACATCCTTGAAAGAAACCATGATATCAATGCACCTGTATCAGAATTGGCATGAGATGGGAGTAGGAACAGAGACATGGAAAGTTGCACTCGCTCCTAGAATGCTGCAAGAGTCTGAGCTCTTTTTATTACTGGAGTCTAAATGAATGTTTTCATGCTGCGCTTGTACAGTGTAGCTATTATTTTTTTACTTTGGTCTGTGTGTGTGCATGTGGCATATATATAATTATAAATACCTCATTACTTTATGAGGTGGGATAGTGTAAAGGCTTTCTTGGCATGAGTTTGGCATGGGCACATGACTCACATGTGGGGTTGACACCTACTCTGTCAATTAGTCCACTTCCCCAGGTAGGTTTGGAATAAGTTCTCGGGGAGACTGCAATATTTCCGTGTAAAGAAAAAACATTCTAGATCATTTGCAGAAGTTTAAGTTTCTTAAACAATGAGTTAGAGGAACAGATGGTGGAAGCTGTAATTGTCTTCAGTGGAGCTACAGTGATTTACACCAGCTAAGAATATAGTGCAGAATTTTTTTTTCTCGGTTCAAGCCTGTACAGTTGGACACACAGGGGTGTATTTTCCAACTTACAGTAGAACCTCAGAGTTGCAAACACCAGAAGTGATCAGTTAAACATACTCCTCCTTTGGAACTGTAAGTAAGCAATCAGGCAGCAGCAGAGACCAAAAAAAAAAAGTAAATACAGTACAGTACTGGGTTAAACGTAAACTACTAAAAAATTAAGGGAAAGCAGCATTTTTCTTCTCATAGTAAAGTTTCAAAACTGTATTAAGTCAATGTTCAGTTGTAAACTTTTGAAAGAACAACTGTAACGTTTTGTTCAGAGTTACGAACATTTCAGAATTACAAACCACCTCCATTCCCAAGGTGTTTGTAACTCTGAGGTTCTACTGTACTTTGCTGAAGTTGGGTGTCTAACTTCATATTTAGACACCCAACTGATGACTATGAAAATCATCAGTAGGTTCCTGAATACCTAATTAATTGCTAATTTAGCACCTAGGTCTGACATTTCGCCCCTTGTCAATTAAGGCAGTTTAGCTTACCCTGAAGAAAGGATATTACTCCTGGGGAAATTCTGTGCCAAAAAAGTTAAAATTCTGTGCACAATATTTTAAAATTCTGAAAATTCTGTATATTTTATTTGTCAAAATAACACTATACAATCACACCAATTTCAATTATTTAGGTATTTTGAAATGAAATACCATCAGCAACTATACAATGTAGACCAGCCTAATGTCTGTAACAATACAGACACACAAAAATTGCTGCAGGAGTAGAGTTAAGGAAGCCCCTACAACAACCCAGTTCCTCTGCCCCTTCCTGCTAGAGCCCAGCAGGGGGGCCAGACAGCCACACCCCCTCCCTCTCCAGAGCCCAGTTGCAGCCCCCGCCCCCCCCCCAGCCCAGACACTCACACGCACCCCCTCCCCACCAGAGCCAAGCTGCGGGCCTGCCCCCAGCCCAGACACCCACATCCCCTACCCACCCCCCGAGCCCAGCTGCACCTCCAGCCCGGAAACTTGCACCCCTCCGCCACAGAGAGTAGGGATCCAGAGGGAGAAACAGCCTGATGCTGGCTCCAGGGCTTGTATAGAGTTTCATGCACGGTGCCTCCTTCCTTCAGGGCGTCCGGGGAACTGCAGCTGTCTGGCACCCTCTAGCTTCCTCCCCCTGGTTCTGCTGGGTCCAGTGCTCCCTAGTAGCAGCTAGCAACTCTACAGCCCATTTCTGGGGTGGGGGAAAGGAAATTGTGCAAAAATTTGAATTTCTGTGCAAATTCTGCATTGTGCAGTGGTGCAGAATTCCCCCACAAATAGGATATTAAGAATAATACCAATGCAGTTCTCTGAGATTTCTAAAGCATTTTCCCCTGTAATTCATATGGTTTATGTGGGATAAATAATGGTGGTGTGATTTTGCCATTTGGGAATAATGTGATCTTCCCAAATTCAGGCCAATAAGATACTTATACCACACTAAAATAAATAGCAGAAGCTGACATCTGAGAGTCTAGTATACACATAGCCATAGTCAGTAGTGTTTTCTTTTACATACAAATAATGAAGTTCTATGTATATACATATTTTCAGAGAATGTTCTGTGTTGTTTACTATTTTTATACTGGTCTATTGAAATGCATGTAGAGACTACTGAATATATTAAATAATTATAATGATGACTATATATGGGTTTTGTTGCAGTTCTGATGCCTTTGCCTTAGCTATGCAGAGGTAGCCAATTATATCTGAGACAATAGGTCAAATACTTCTTCCATGTAAGTGTTATTGTTTAGGGCTGCCATGCTCCAAATATTCAGTCACTACATCTAAGAGAGGAGGTTAAATAAACCCATCAGATAACACGGCTGCCATATAAATTTTTGATCAAGCTGTCTTACTGCTGGTGGGAAGAGTATATGAAGGAAGGACGGAGGCAAAAGCCCTGTGCGGTGTTGGACTCTGTATTTTAAAGGATAGCTGTTGAGTCACATTTTCCCCGTCATCCTAATTGTACTATGGGTCAGGCTCTGATGCATGACTGTCCTGGGGTACTAATGGTTACATTGATCCTATGCATGTAGTGACTAGGAGTCCACACAAAAAACCTTTTTCAACATTGACAGTCACTGATCAGAAACACTGGTGTCAGATCTGTACGCTAGTGGGTTAGTGTGGAGCATGAATTAAAGCTTTTACCTAGCTATTCATATTGAGAAAGGGACAGTGGTAGCAATGAGTGTGTGTGTGTGATTTTTCAGATGAATAAAGGTTTGCAGGACCTGGTTCTTGTCTATTCTCACATATTTGTAAAACAAAGAAATGTTGATTAAAATGATGAAACATATTTGTGTCAGTCCCAGTTCTTAGAACTTCACTTTTTAGAAACCCAAGTTTAAGGTTACACCACATTGGCATGTTTCATGTCACACCAGGTCCATGTGGACAGAATGTAACATGGGTTTGTGTTATCTAGATAGTATATTTGGGAAGGAAAAAGGAATCAGTGTTCTTAGTGGACAGCATGTACCACTAAAGATATTAATGAATCAGAAAAGTTGCTTTGTAAGTGAGCTACCAGTATAAAGAGACTTGAGTCAAATAAGGAAAGGAAACCCTAACTTTATATTGCAAATGACTGTAGGGTTGCCAGTTCTTATGATTTTTATCACGAATCTCATGATGTTTTCCTTCAAGCCCCAGATCATGGAGTTACGTGATTGGGTAAGAATCTCAGCTTTTCATTTTTTTTAAAGTAAGACCCTAGCCCTCATCGTTGCAGAGAAAAGATTGAAAATGAGATCCTCTAAAATCTCAAGAACCAGAAGGCAAATGAAAATAACTTTCTCTCACTCACATTTTAAATCTCATAGTTTTTAGCCAATCTCATGATTTTGGGGACCTGACTCATAAAAAGTCAGTGCAGGGAGCTGAACTTGATAGCTTCTCAAGCACTACATATCTATGACTTCTGGATGCTTGGGGTTGGAAAGACTGATATATATTTTAAAACAAAATAGCTGAAAACCAGTTTTTTATGAACATACCAGCTCCTAGCTTTTCTCTGCAAGAGTTGCTAACATCCAAACACATAAAGCAGAAATTTTATTTCACTCCCTGTGCTATTCTAAGTTAGGGTGACCACATTTTCAAAAGGCAAAAGCTCCTCCTCTTCCCACAAGGCCCTGCCCCCTGGCCAGGCCAGAAGCCGGAGCTGTGCTGTGGTAAGAGCTGCCCAGGGATCTCGGGCCACTATGGGAAGCGGGACCCACCAGTTTGTTCAGCCAGACAACCTACTATATTGCTGGGGGTGGAGGTGGGGGAGAGAGATCCAATCTTATAAAAATTAGCAAAATTTTACTAGAGAAAAAATTGTCAATTCTATTCTTTGCTAAAATTTTACCCAGGCCATAGTGGGAACCCATTATTGCTGACAGAAATGGCAATCATTTCCCCTTAACTGAGTAGCAAGGTCTTGAGAAATTTTCAATTTATAAATGAATGCAATGCATACCTGCAGAGCTCTAACTACAGGCCAGGATTAAGTACATTTAGAAGTGGGAGCCAATTGCAGGATGCCAGTTGTTGCCTGGTGAGATTTTAAAAAGGACACATGGTTGCATGAACAAGCTAAGCAATACAGCAACAGTTACGATTGCAGTTTTGTGCCTTTCTGGTTAAAGTGAACTCAGAAAAAACGGGGACAGGCATAGCATGTATTTGAGATATAAATAGAAAATAATGTCTAAACATATTAATGTATGGGTGTGCGCTAGGTGTCTGCACAGATTCCCGATTCTCAAGATAGCCTGTATTTAGTATCCCAAGATTTTCAAAAGTAACAAGTAAATCCACTCTTTGGATGTCCAACTTGAAACCCTTCAGACAGGCCTGAATTTCATAAAGTGCTGAGCAGCTACCCTCTGAAAAACAGGCTCCTCTAAGGTGTCCCGAGTTGGGCATCCAAAAATTGAGGCAATTAAAATCACTAGTGACTTTTGAAAATCTTGGCCAAGAGCAACATGCCTTTACTTTCTCCAAATAGGACATTCAGGACAAAAATAGGACATTTGACCTGAGACCAGGTACAGAGCTGATTAGCTCACTGAAGAATAGAATCTGCCTTAGGGGCATTCAGACCTCTGTGGGGAAACAGTGCACAGTGCATGCTCACACTACATCTACCTTAAACCTCTGCTATTAGGTCCTCACTTTCATGAGAATTAATATCCACATACACATTTTAGCAGAAAATAGCCATACATAATATATGTTTCATCGATTAGCTTTTGAAAATTTTCTTCAAATATTCTTTTCATCTGGCTAACCTCTCCTGGCAGTCTACAACTTTAATCATCCATAAATGATGTGTCCAACAAAATGATGCATGGTATATTTTGATAAGCAGAAAACAGAGTCAGAGTTAGTCAGGTTACAGATTAATTCACTTTGACTTCTGCAGCCTTCTGAGCTTCTAAGCATTAAATGAGGACTATAGCATCTCACTGAAAGACACTTGAACTATATTTATGTCGTGGTTATGTATGCATTGCTGTGCTTGTAAACAGACTGTCCGTTTTGTATCCTGAGTTGTGCCAAATACAGTAACTGTAAAAAATACAAAGCTATATGCTTGCATCTGCTGCTCTGCAGTCAGTGACCCTAATAAATTTTATGTTCTTTAGGCTGTATTTCTTCCTGTTTTTTTCCCCTTGTTGTCTATTGCGTTATGAAGGCAATATTGGAATATAGGTGTTGTTATAGAAAGGAACAACAAAACATTCACATCATTTTTTCTAGGGTTGCTTTTTTTAATCAAAGGGTCACTGTTGTGAAAATGGGAGTGTACAGATGCTTCCATGTCCTTGAAAATGGTTGATACTATATGCAGACTGCTAGCAAGATTCTGCTCAAATGCATTCAGAACCTGCTGAAAAAAGGCATTACAAAGGGACTGGAAAAGAGATTTTCCTGGAAAAGAAAAGTAGACACCAGAACTACATTTAGAGAATACAATTATTAGAACTACAAATGGATACAGCCTTGCTTTCATCTGTAGTAATGCTATTTCCTCTAATTTTGATCTAACAAACCAATGCTAGCACCAAAGAGCTATTTAGAACAATCTGACTTTACATTACGTTAACCCCATTGGAGACCTAGACCTACAGTGTGCTTCAGTGTTCAAACAAAGCATTTTTGTTTGGCTAAAGCCCTGGCTGGGATGATTTAGTTGGTGTTCGTCCTTCTTTGAGCAGGGGATTGGACTAGATGACCTCCTGAGGTCTCTTCCAACCCTAATCTTCTATGATTCTATGTTTATAATGGTGCTCTGTTAAAACCAAACCAGCCCTAAACTGTGTAGCTACATAATGCTATTCCAGGGGTTAAAAAAAAGTATATACATTACATCTTTATGCTAAGCTATATGGCTGAGTCATTTCAACTCTAACGCTTGGGTATTTCAAGACACCTTTTGATCACATTTGACGGTGTTTTGAAAGCAGATACACAGTATTGCCAGCTAAAGCGCCAGTCCTGCAAATCCTTACTACCAAATACAGGCAAGATTTTCCAAAGCGACTAGTGATTTGGAGTGCCTGAGCACCCATCCTGAGACTCCTCAGAGGGACCTGATTTTCAGAGGGGCTGATTTCAGATAGGCTCCTTTAAGGAGTCTCCAGATAAGCACTCCAGAACTAAAAAACTTAGAAGGGCTAGTCACTTTAAAATGTTTTAGCTGTAGTACTCACTACTGTGAGTAGTCCCAGTGACTTCAGTAAACACCATAGTCTGGGATAATGTTTGCAGGACCAGCCCTGAAGATCATTTTATATCTCACTATGAATGATGATCCAGTGGGCAGGGTGCTAGCCTGGGAGACCTGCAGTCAATTCCCTACTCTGCCACAGACTTCCAGTATGAGTCACCTCATCTCTCTGTAACTCCGTTCCCCATCTGTAAAATGGGCATAACAGCACTTCCCTACCTCACGGGGTGTAGTGAAGCTAAATACACTAAAGGTGGTGAGGTGCTCAGATACTGTGGTAATGGGGGGAGGCCTTACCAAGTACCAAGACAGGTAAGTCCCTCTACAGAGAGACAATAAGCACTGTCAGATAATACTAATCACACATATACTATAATGTGTGTACACATTATTTTGCTCTCTGCCTCACTACCCCAGGCTGTATTAATAACAAAAGCAAAGGATTGATTTAAAGGGTTAATGTCAAGTGAAGAATCACTCTTCTAGCTGAAATGTTTTTTCCTATTATTCTAATTTGTCACGGAAAATTATTAGAGGGTCTAATGAGGTGGTATGGCCTCCCTCTGAGCCTGACGGGGAGGTACCACTCTCCACCCCTTGGTGGGTGGAGCCAGGCAAGCCACACATCCCCATGCCAGAAGCAAAGGGGCAGGACAGGAAGTTTAAAAGGTGGGCCCTACAGCTCAGTTTTGCAAGAGCCAGGGAAGGGAGCAGATGTCCCTTGCCCATGACTGAGCCCTGCATCAGAGACTGTGCTCTACAGCACCACAGACCTCGAGAAGGTGCTGGGACTGCCGACTGACCAGTACCTAGAGGAGCTACTGGGACTGCTGCTGGCCATGTACCCCAGGAGACAGAGGTACGCTCAGAAGGAGTAGTAGGAAGTAGCCCAGGGACAACCGACATTAGTCCAGTTGTGTTGCCAGAGTCTAGGCCAGCATGTTTGGGTGGGATCCCCGCTTACCCAGTAGCAGAATTCTCCAGCACTGGCAGGGTCCTGGGGCTGGGACCTGGTGGAGTTGGGTGGGCCTGGGTCCCTCTACCCCCTGCTGCCAGCCCCACCCCTGGGATGGCAGCCTACCCACTTTAGGCCAGATGGCCTGCGTTTGCTTGTTGCTCTGCACTGGCCAGAGCCTGTAAACTGCTAATTCCTCTATTGAGCATTGCGTTTATAGGCACAACATAGTGAGGAGCATGGCTTCCCTCCAAGCCTGACGGGAAGGGATGGCCACGGGCCACTACAGAGGGGAAAAAGTGATTTTTTTTTTCAGTTTATTTTATATAGTCAATTTCACTATTTTCTCCTAAATAGCCAATCAGTTTCCCCCCTACAGCAATAGAGAAGAGAGAAACACCTTAGAAAATGGAAACTGATTGTAAAACCACAATAATGAGGAGGGTGACATAGTGGCAGATGTAGTATGCATAGCTATTGTTAATAACTCTTCTCTTAGTTTTTATTTTAATAGTAGACTAGATTTCAAGATTAGTTTTCTTTAATTATGTTTTGTTGCAGTACACACAGGAACTTAATTCTACCACTCCCTCTACCCAGGGTAGTGTTCAGGCATATGCTAATGGTATAAAGAGGCAATGAGCAGAAAGAAAACTAACCACAAAGCAAAGATAGGTCATAGGGATTGTTGCCTCCATTGTCTGTGGAAAGAAGACTAACTTTGTCAGTATCTTGGGCCCCTCTGGACAATGTGATCAGGGATCAGTGTCACTGTCTTGCTGGAATCTTTTACCAAACTAACAAAGTGATTCCCCAAAAGGTCAGTATTTGAGTCCTCTATTAGGAAATGTGTTCAACATGTACAAATGAGAGATGCTAGAGTGGGAATGGCCAGGGCATTGCAAATGACAAGCCCTGCTTCATAGTTACATGCTTGTGTAAAACCAGAAATGGACCAAAGCCATCTGGAATCAGAGGAAGGCAAAAACATTCTGAAAGGGGATAGAGAAGCAGATTATTGGGGATGTTGGAGTGGGGGGGGAAAAGTATAATAAGTGAAAAATTACTGCTGTATTGTAGTGAACTAAGGACCAGAGTAATAATATTGACTGTGTCTTAATGACTTATTGTGCATATAAGGCAAATCCTGTGAAGGTTGGAAGCCGTTCCGTAGGGTTAACTAACCAAATGACCCACCTGCCAGGTATGTTTAACTGTTCAGCTTGACTTGCCATTTGGTACAAAGTGAAATGGAAAATCCCAGAGACCTGAGCAAGAATCCATTAGCAAACACCTATAAATCACTCTTCCTATAATCATCCCAAAATGAAGCCATGGTCTGTGTTTTGAGCTGTTGTCTTAACTAAGCAAAGCAGAAATAACCTTTCTTTTCTCAGTACTCTGAAACAACAAAGAAAGGAGAAACTTCAAGTCCAAAAGGTTCATTGCAAGGAAAGGGAAAAAAATCTGGCTAAGGGGACATCTAAATCAAAACATAACTTTGCTGTGGACTTAGACACATCACTTATTCATCAGAACTTCTCCTGTGCTAATTCTCTGGCTAAATTCTTTGTGCAGACCTTCCATGTGTGATATATGCTGTTACACATACATGGGGGACTTCTGCAGATTTCTGGAGTGTGATTTAGTAGGACTGGTTTGAAATTTTGCTCCCAAGTATCTCAAGCAGCCTGGAAATAGGTTTGCAAAATCAATCTGCTTTTATTTAAAAACAAATAAAGAGTAATCTTTCTTTTTTTTTTTTTTTCCTTTGATGTAACCTCTTTAGAATACCTATGTGACCTTCACATCCTGCTCCTTTTAATATCATTTTTAGACAAGAGTTCCGCTGAAAAAGGTAGATCTGTTTTTCAAGGCTTTGGATATAAACTTCGGTAAACAATGGTGCAAGCTTCTGTAAGTGTTCAGTATTAAAAGCCCAATAGAAATTCTATTTGGATTAAATTAACCTCTGTGCAGACGGCGAGTGCGAGGCCTATTGAGCACAGAAGACATACTCAAGCAAATAGGGAGAGCAATCTCAGAGCTTTTCCTGGAACCTTTATTATGCCCTGTCAAGGCTGAACCCCAACTCTGTCACTCCAAGTGCAGAAGTGGGGCCCGCAAGGATTTTAAAAGTTAATACTTTTTACTCCAGGCTTGTATTAAACTCCCAAGGTTAAAGCTTTTCTCTGACCTTAGCTTGGTAAATGCTGCCACCACCCAAATGCAAAAAAACCCCTTTGAACCCAGGAAGGAGCACTTGGGAATTATTGCCTATGGGGTACCCTCAAACCCTTTCACACACACACCCCCTCCGCGGGAAGATCTGAGAAAGAAAACAAAGGAAATTAGCTGTGGCTACCAGCGAATCAAACAACATGCACAAACCAATTAGGACACCAAAAATCCAATCCTGTTCTTAAAAATGGTAAATTTTATTAAAAACAAAAAGAAAGAAAATACAACTGGAACTTAGGCTTTTGCTAGACTTTTAAAAGAGCAATTCCAAAAATCAAGCACCCAAAATAGCTTTCTTGGGGGTTCATCTTAAAGGTTACAAGCAAACAAAAGCATCTGGGGTTAGCACAGAGGAGTTCACAAGACAATAAGAAATAATCCTAATCGCGTCTAGCTAAACATTGGAGTTCAGATAAGTAGTTCTAGGCATAATCTGATGATTTAGGATCATACGTAGCTTAAGTTGCTTATAGTATTGCTGCTCTGTCTCTGCAGCCCAGAGAACAAGGGACAAAGGGAAAGTTTCTTTCCCAATTTTAAAAAGTTCTACCTTCCCATTGGCTCTTTTGGTCAGATGTCCACTCCTTTTCTTTTACCTGTGGGACTTTTTAACCCTTTTCAGGTAAAGCAAGTAAAGAACCACTACCAAGAGGGATTTTACAGCTAACTGGCTGGGTGGGTGCCCATCAAGGGGAGCTATTCCCCCACTTGCCCACTGTAGCCAGCTGAAATTCACCCCGTGTCTCATTTAAGCCATTGAGGGCTTTGCATGCTAATTCAGACAAGTCTCTTGACTTGTTGGGGGGGGGGGGGGGAAATCCCAGAGGAAGAGAAGTTGTAGCTAGTGTCTTTCTAATGAAACTGATCAAAGAGAAAAACGTAAAACTACCAAATTTGGTGGCAAGAGATGTAAAATACGACATCAGGAGAGGGCTTAAGTGGGACTTAAATGGCACATAGGCCTTGGGCTGTTCCTTGGTACGTGGGTAAATTTCACCAGCCATGTATTGGCATTCTAGCTAGATTATGATTTTCAGTTGAAAGCTACGTAGCCTACTCCCTGGCAGCAGGGTTCATTATATTACAGTATCTTGCTTGGACATCTCCATTAAATGGGACATTATCCCACAGTGGTTCCCCTATTGATATTATTCAAACTAAATTACTGTCTTCCAAATAGGAATGAGTCAGAAGTCATATCTACAAGACGTGGAACTGGCAGTGCCTTTCCACAGGTACATGATGGGTAAGTTATGTCTTCTGGTCACTGCCCCACAGAGGTATTGTCAAAGGGATAATAAGTGAGATGCCATCGAGCAGTTACTTCATAAGGATAGGTGACATTATACTGATATAGTTAAAGCAGTACAACCCCTCCAGCATGGACGCATTTAGGCCAATATAGCTACTCCCATACGAGAAGGGGAATAAGGCCATATGTACGCTAGAAGGCTTTGCCAGGATAGTTAGATTGGTATGGCTTTACTGGCAAAGCACTCCTTGTGTCGATATAGCTATATTGGCAAAACTGCCATCTCCAT
This sequence comes from Eretmochelys imbricata, assembly GCF_965152235.1. NCBI lineage: Eukaryota > Metazoa > Chordata > Testudines > Cheloniidae > Eretmochelys > Eretmochelys imbricata. The sequence continues at coordinate 152,646,060 of NC_135572.1, forward strand.
TGTGCGACACAAACTATATGGTTAAGAGTGCAGTTTTGCTGGCATAGCTTTTTGCTTTTGCTAGTCCAGCTATGTTGGTAAAAAAAAATCGCAGTGCTTCACGCTGCCAACCAACAAAGCTATGCCGACAACCGCCTTCTAGTGTAGATATAGCTTTATGCTACAGTATAAGGCACCTTTTGTATCAGTATAACTGCATCCATGCTAGGGCTTTTATCAATATAACTGTATCGGTTAAAAAGACAACCCCACCCCCCCCCACACACACACATCCCCCAACGTAGTTTTACCAATGCAACCTTTAAGTGTAGACCAGGCCTTGGATTCAGGAGACTACTGCCTGGATGCACACATGCTTGCCTGACCCTTTCTATTTGTGCGGAAGAGCTCCGGTGTCAGTGGATCATCACCAGATCGTCCACGCCAGTGTTTGTGACTCCAGTCTGGCTGGAATCTCGGAGGCAGCGCTGCAAGCATGGACCCTCCCCATTGGAGCCGCTGTGGCATTCCGCTGCATCCTGACCTTCCTCTGACACAGCAGTGGAGCTGTGCTGCTGAGTTTCCTTCTACGGCCATTGCCCCTTTGCCTCCTCGGCTCTAATCACAAAGAGAAAGTGCCTGAGTTAATGCTGACTAGGCTCTAACGCCCTCCAAGGGGCTTAGGGGTGTAATTGTTGCGGAGGAGGGGGGAATGAGGGATACCTGGTTTCCCATTACCCAGGCACACGTTACTGCCCCGTTTAGGTACCTGTCTGAGTGCCAGGAGCACCAATGCTTTCTCGCTCCTGGCCCTGTTTCTGCAACTCTTCTAACAGAGAGTTACACCGCTGTTTAATGGAAGAGGAAGAATAAGGTTACAGAGGCAGAGGACGACTCTCTTCTTCCATACCCTCCCCTTGCATAGCTCTGATAGGTTTTCATCCATATCTGCCTGTAGAGGAAGACAGGAGAACTTGGGCCACTGATAGTAAATTATTTAGTACACTATCATTCTTTATTCCCATAAATGGTATTGTAATGACAGGCTATTGGCTGCCTTGCCTTGCTATGCACCCTCACATGGACAATGTCCAACCCCCCATCCCAGAAATCCTCCTTCCACCATTCGCCAGCTTTGGAGAACTCCAGAACCCCATCTGTTAGGGCTGGGGCACCTTGAAATTCCTGCTGTGTTGAAAGACCAGAGTCAATATGGTAACCTCCTGATATGGCTTGGTTTTGCTGCACAGATGGGACTAAATCACATTTCAAATATTCCCGAACAGCACAACAGCCCCACTGAAGTCCATGGTCTGTTCCTGTTTACACAACAAGAGAAACTCTATTTGGACCATGCTGTATTGTATTGTAACATGGAATTGTAACATGGTAGGAATTACTAGGTAGATAAAAGCAAATCTCCTCCAGCATCCCTAAGCCACATTTGAAAGACTAAGGGTATGTCTACACTACGGAATAAGGTCGAATTTATAGAAGTCGGTTTTTTAGAAATCGGTTTTATATATTCGAGTGTGTGTCCCCCCACAGAAAATGCTCTAAGTGCATTAACTCGGCGGAGTGCTTCCACAGTACTGAGGCTAGAGTCGACTTCCGGAGCGTTGCACTGTGGGTGGCTATCCCACAGTTCCCGCAGTCTCCGCTGCCCATTGGAATTCTGGGTTGAGATCCCAATGCCTGATGGGGCTAAAACATTGTCGCGGGTGGTTCTGGGTACATATCGTCAGGCTCCCATTCCCTCCCTCCCTCCGTGAAACCAAGGGCAGACAATCGTTTCGCGCCTTTTTTCCTGAGTTACCTGTGCAGACGCCATACCACAGCAAGCATGGAGCCCGCTCAGGTAACCATCACCGTATGTCTCCTGGGTGCTGGCAGACGCGGTACGGCATTGCTACACAGAAGCAGCAACCCCTTGCCTTGTGGCAGCAGACGGTGCAATATGACTGGTAGCCGGCATCGTCATCTCTGAGGTGCTCCTGGCCACGTCGGCTGGGAGCGCCTGGGAAGACATGGGCGCAGGGACTAAATTTGGAGTGACTTGACCAGGTCATTCTCTTTAGTCCTGCAGTCAGTCCTATTGAACCGTCTTATGGTGAGCAGGCAGGCGATACGGATTGCTAGCAGTCGTACTGTACCATCCTCTGCCGGGCAGGCAAGAGATGAGGATGGCTAGCAGTCGTACTGTACCATCTTCTGCCGAGCAGCCATGAGATGTGGATGGCATGCAGTCCTTCTGCACCGTCTGCTGCCAGCCAAAGATCTAAAAGATAGATGGAGTGGATCAAAACAAGAAATAGACCAGATTTGTTTTGTACTCATTTGCTTCTCCCCCTCCCCTGTCTAGGGGACTCATTCCTCTAGGTCACACTGCAGTCACTCACAGAGAAGGTGCAGCGAGGTAAATCTAGCCATGTATCAATCAGAGGCCAGACTAACCTCCTTGTTCCAATAAGAACAATAACTTAGGTGCACCATTTCTTATTGGAACCCTCCGTGAAGTCCTGCCTGAAATACTCCTTGATGTAAAGCCACCCCCTTTGTTGATTTTAGCTCCCTGAAGCCAACCCTGTAAGCCATATCGTCAGTCGCCCCTCCCTCCGTCCGAGCAACGGCAGACAATCGTTCCGCGCCTTTTTTCTGTGCGGACACCATACCAAGGCAAGCATGGAGGCCGCTCAGCTCACTTTGGCAATTAGGAGCACATTCAACACCACACGCATTATCCAGCAATATATGCAGCACCAGAACCTGGCAAAGCGATACCGGGCGAGGAGACGACGTCAGCGCGGTCACGTGAGCGATCAGGACATGGACGCAGATTTCTCTGAAAGCATAGGCCCTGCCAATGCATGCATCATGGTGCTAATTGGGCAGGTTCATGCTGTGGAATGCCGATTCTGGGCTCGGGAAACAAGCACAGACTGGTGGGACCGCATAGTGTTGCAGGTCTGGGACGATTCCCAGTGGCTGCGAAACTTTCGCATGCGTAAGGGCACGTTCATGGAACTTTGTGACTTGCTTTCCCCTGCCCTGAAGCGCACGAATACCAAGATGAGAGCAGCCCTCACCGTTGAGAAGCGAGTGGCGATAGCCCTGTGGAAGCTTGCAACGCCAGACAGCTACCGGTCAGTTGGGAATCAATTTGGAGTGGGCAAATCTACTGTTGGGGCTGCTGTGATGCAAGTAGCCCACGCAATCAAAGATCTGCTGATATCAATGGTAGTGACCCTGGGAAATGTGCAGGTCATAGTGGATGGCTTTGCTGCAATGGGATTCCCTAACTGTGGTGGGGCCAGAGACGGAACCCATATCCCTATCTTGGCACCGGTGCACCAAGCCGCCGAGTACATAAACCGCAAGGGGTATTTTTCAATAGTGCTGCAAGCTCTGGTGGATCACAAGGGACGTTTCACCAACATCAACATGGGATGGCCAGGGAAAGGTACATGACGCTCGCATCTTCAGGAACTCTGGTCTGTTTCAAAAGCTGCAGGAAGGGACTTTCTTCCCAGACCAGAAAATAACTGTTGGGGATGTTGAAATGCCTATATGTATCCTTGGGGACCCAGCCTACCCCTTAATGCCATGGCTCATGAAGCTGTACACAGGCAGCCTGGACAGTAGTCAGGAGCTGTTCAACTACAGGCTGAGCAAGTGCAGAATGGTGGAAGAATGTGCATTTGGACATTTAAAGGCGCGCTGGCGCAGTTTACTGACTTGCTTAGACCTCAGCAAAACCAATATTCCCACTGTTATTACTGCTTGCTGTGTGCTCCACAATATCTGTGAGAGTAAGGGGGAGAAGTTTATGGCGGGGTGGGAGGTTGAGGCAAATCGCCTGGCTGCTGGTTACGCGCAGCCAGACACCAGGGTGGTTAGAAGAGCACAGGAGGTACGCATCAGAGAAGCTTTGAAAACCAGTTTCATGACTGTCCAGGCTACGGTGTGAACTTCTGTTTGTTTCTCCTTGATGAAACCCCCTGCCCCTTGGTTCACTCTACTTCCCTGTAAGCTAACCACCCTCCCCTCCTCCCTTCGATCACTGCTTGCAGAGGCAATAAAGTCATTGTTGCTTCACATTCATGCATTCTTTATTCATTCATCACACAAATAGGGGGATGACTACCAAGGTAGCCCAGGAGGGGTGGTGGAGGAGGGAAGGAAAATGCCACACAGCACTTTAAAAGTTTACAACTTTAAAATTTATTGAATGCCAGCCTTCTTTTTGGGGGGCAATCCTCTGTGGCGGAGTGGCTGGTTGGCCGGTGGCCTCCCCACCGCGTTCTTGGGCATCTGAGTGTGGAGGCTATGGAACTTGGGGAGGAGGGCAGTTGGTTACACAGGGGCTGTAGTGGCAGTCTGTGCTCCAGCTGCCTTTGCTGCAGCTCAGCCATACAGTGGAGCATACTGGTTTGGTCCTCCAGCAGCCTCAGCATTGAATCCTGCCTCCTCTCATCACGATCCACCACATTTGAGCTTCAGCCCTGTTTTCAGCCCGCCACTTACTCTCTTCAGCACGCCACCTTTCCTCCCGGTCATTTTGTGCTTTCCTGCACTCTGACATTATTTGCCTCCACGCATTTGTCTGTGCTCTGTCAGTGCGGGAGGACAGCATGAGCTCAGAGAACATTTCATCTCGAGTGCATTTTTTTTTCTTTCTAATCTTCACTAGCCTCTGGGAAGGAGAAGATCCTGTGCTCCTTGAAACACATGCAGCTGGTGGAGGAAAAAAAAAGGGACAGCGGTATTTAAAAAGACACATTTTATAAAACAGTGGCTACAGGGGAACCACTTTCAGGGTATACCTTGCTGTTAACATTACATATATAGCACATGTGCTTTCGTTACAAGGTCTCATTTTGCCTCCCCCCCCATCGCGTGGCTACCCCCTCAACCTTCCTCCCTCCCCATGGCTAACAGCGGGGAACATTTCTGTTCAGCCACAGGTAAACAGTCCAGCAGGAACGGGCTCCTCTGAGTGTCCCCTGAAGAAAAGCACCCTATTTCAACCAGGTGACCATGAATGATATCTCACTCTCCTGAGGATAACACAGAGAGATAAAGAACGGATGTTGTTTGAACGCCAGCAAACATATACTGCAATGCTTTGTTGTACAATGATTCCCGAGTACGTGTTACTGGCCTGGAGTGGTAAAGTGTCCTACCATGAAGGATGCAATAAGGCTGCCCTCCCCAGAAACCTTTTGCAAAGGCTTTGGGAGTACATCCAGGAGAGCCGCGAATGCCAGGGCAAAGTAATCCTTTCACATGCTTGCTTTTAAACCATAGTATTTTAAAAGGTACACTCACCGGAGGTCCCTTCTCTGCCTGCCGGGTCCAGGAAGCAGCCTTGGGTGGGTTCAGGGGGTACTGGCTCCAGGTCCAGGGTGAGAAACAGTTCCTGGCTGTCAGGAAAACTGGTTTCTCCGCTTGCTTCCTGTGAGCTATGTACAACCTCATCATCATCATCATCTTCTTTGTCCCCAAAACCTGCTTCCGTGTTGCCTCCATCTCCATTGAAGGAGTCAAATAACACGGCTGGGGTAGTGGTGGCTGAACCCCCTAAAATGGCATGCAGCTCATCATAGAAGTGGCATGTTTGGGGCTCTGACCCGGAGCGGCCGTTCGCCTCTCTGGTTTTCTGGTAGACTTGCCTCAGCTCCTTCAGTTTCATGCGGCACTGCTTCGGGTCCCTATTATGGCCTCTGTCCTTCATGCCCTGGGAGATTTTGACAAAGGTTTTGGCATTTTGAAAACTGGAACGGAGTTCTGATAGCACGGATTCCTCTCCCCATACAGCGATCAGATCCCGTACCTCCCGTTCAGTCCGTGCTGGAGCTCTTTTGCGATTCTGGGACTTCATCATGGTCACCTCTGCTGATGAGCTCTGCATGGTCACCTGCAGCTTGCCACTCTGGCCAAACAGGAAATGAGATTCAAAAGTTCGTGGTTCTTTTCCTGTCTACCTGGCCAGTGCATCTGAGTTGAGAGTGCTGTCCAGAGCGGTCACAATGGAGCACTCTGGGATAGCTCCCGGAGGCCAATACCATCGAATTGTGTCCACAGTACCCCAAATTCGAGCCGGCAAGGCCGATTTAAGCGCTAATCCACTTGTCAGAGGTGGAGTAAGGAAATCGATTTTAAGAGCCCTTTAAGTCGAAATAAAGGGCTTCATCGTGTGGACGGGTGCAGGTTTACATCGATTTCACATTGCTAAATTCGACCTAAAGTCCTAGTGTAGACCAGGGCTAAGATAGCTGACTGCATAGCACGCAAATGTGCTATCTGTGTAAGTGCCTGGTGTCCACCAGATGGCACTGTCTAATCATTCAGTATATTAGCTACCTGCTTCCTCATGCTTGGCCCTGGCTGCAGCCTGCAGGCAACCTTCTGTTGCTCTTGCTTTCTCTCCTGTACACTTTTAAATCTCTCTCTTGAAATAGAACTTCCCTCACAGCTTTTTGTTCTGACCTTCTTTTCCTCTTGGCCAGGTTAAAAATGAAGGCCTCAATAGTGCAGTGTTTACTTGGCTCATCTATAGAGGCAGCAAGGTACCGTGGAAATTGAAGAAACAAAGTAAGGACAGTAATTGGAGAAGGAAAGTGAATGAGCTAGTGTCTTGGTGGGTGGAGGGAAGGAGGGGTAGAGGTAACTGACTAAACTATGTATGTCTAATTTGCCTTGTATGAATACATTGGTAGGATCTTAGAGAGGAGGTGATATCATTTATTGGACCAACTTGTGCTGGCGAGACAGACATGCTTTCAAACCACACAGAGTTCTTTTCAGGGAAAAATACTCCCAGCATCACAGATAAGTGCAAGGTGGAACAGATTGTTTAGCACATACTGTAAAGGGACCATCCACTCACATTGGTTTTTCTAATATGTTTGGACTGACATGGCAACAATGACACTGCATATTGGTGACTCTGACATTTTTTCCAGATTGTGTTGTCCTTCCTAACTTTTAACTCCTGTAACCTCTAATTTGGCAACCTATTCTGTTTTTTCTACCCTGGGCTGGGTAGTAAAATGAAAGGATTCCATGCTTGCAAAATTTTAAACTGGCTCTTGTATTAAGAGAACCATTTACAGAGATGCTGCAACTGCAGCTAGCGTTCTAGCCATGTGCACACAGATATGCTTCCTCCAAACTCTTCCCTCCTTCAACATCTGCTCCTCCTTCCAAGTTCTAGGGAGGTTGCTACACTACCTACTCTCACGCTACTAAAATCCTGCCTCTCCTGCCCTTCTTAATCCATTCAAATGTTGCTTCACCTTCCATGTGTGACCATTGATTTCACTCCATTTAGTGAAATTTCAGTGTGTTGACTTTTTGTTGATGAAACTTTCCTAGGTAACCTGCTCTAAAGCAGATATTCCTCTCGGCAGTTCCAACTGCATGGGAAGTGGATCACGTTAGCTGGAATCCTACTTTATAAACATATTTAATAATATACCTAGGGCCAATTTAGCAGACCTTCCATTCAAAAGTGAGTAGATTGGCCTGAGATTGAAGGGGAAGGACACCTTGCCTTTCACCTTTGGATATTTTTTTGGCGAGAAATGTGTCCATCATAGCAGGTTTGGCTGACATTCCCCCTCACCAGGGCAGAGTGGCTGAATAGGGATGCAAGGTGACCTTACACCAGCTCTGTAAAGCCTAACACAGGGGTAAGGGCAAACCAATGAGTCTGAGATTAACTGGATCCAGTGACCACAATTTCTCCCATGAGGAGAAACGGGTGAGTTGTGGCTTCTGCTCTAGCCCAAGAGCCAGCATACCAGCTGCAGAGGGGCTGTGAAGCTGCCTTGTGTCCTGCTTGCTGATGGAGGTGGATTCTCCAGTCCTACCCAAACCCAGTTTACTTTGGCCTCTGACTTTCTGCGGAGGAGGAGGTGTGCGTGAATGTATCCTTTAAGGCGTTATCTACAGCTCTACATTTATTATGGGAATAATGTCTGAATGAACATCTGCCTGGAAACCAGTCCACTTTACATGAGAATATATGCAGGACTGTATTTCCAAGAGTACTTATGCAGGATACACCACTTGAGGGTGCTATTTCTCTGTATAGCATAGACCTGCTGTACCATTTAAACCGCTGTGAGATGCTGAAATCACCAACGGATATTTTCCGATAAACGTCAGTGATACTGAGCCTGCAGCTTGTTGGAGCCCTGCACATGGCTCTCCTGCCTGCTTGGAATAAGATGTTGTGAAATGTCATGATTAAGAAGATGATCAGGAGCCACCTGCCCTGAGAATTGAAAAAGGACAATTTAAAGTCCAAGAGACCTAGACAGACCTGCTAAGCCCACTGGAATCTCTCTCTAACAAGGCTGTAGTGCTGAAGGGATAATGGTGGGGGTCTGTTGCAGTTTTGGCCTGTCATAAGCAGTCTCAGGTGGAATCCATTGTGTCCGCTCTATTCTTCTGCCATTCATGTCCACTCAGCATGATGAGGCTTTGGAGAGCTGTTTTTATTATTATTTCATTATGAAATGCAATTGTGCCCTTTTTCACTCGCTGGCACTGTCATGAGGTTGTTTAGTAATTTTGCTAACAGGATCCAAGGAGTCTCGGAATATGTTATTTCTGTGGGATCAGGGATCACCGAGTAACCCAGTGACCATTTCCACCAGTGCATAAGCACAGACCTTTTCTCTGCAAGGCACAGCAGGCACCATACAACTGTTGCACTCCAGTGCAAGTGTGAGCAGATGCTACCTGTGAATGCTAGTATGATGAAACATGAAGCTTTAGTCATCTGTACTGAGCAAAAATAATTCTCAAGCCCTTTGCCTGCCCACTTTCTTCCCTTCAGTGTGCAAGGTAACAAAGGGGCAGGGAGTTAGCAGAAAGGAGTATATCAGCAGAGACATGTAGTTCAGGGTAACCTCAGCTTGGAAAAGAGGTGCATAGTGATGGGCTCCTGACTTGACTTCTACTACTAAGTAGGGGCAACATAACAGCTGCTCAGCAATGTGTTCAGTCAGGCAGGGTCAGGTTCCTTTGTGCTTGCTCTCCTTGGTTTGATACCTGCAACACTTCACAGCTGTGCACTGTTTAGGATCAACTCTTTAATGCAGGCAGGTGCTAAACACATGGGTCTCGTGCAACTGCATGGCTTTCACATGGGGACAGAACAGGGAATAACACTGCTGGCAGGGAGATGGACTTGTTGAATTTGTGTTAGGTGTGTGTGTGTGTGTGTGTGCAATAGTCACAAGATATTCCAAATCCTTGAGCCTTGAACATTTTTTGCAAAACATTTGTGCTAAAATAGGACCTTTTTCTAGTGAAAATTGCACATCTTTGCAGTGAAAACTTTCACATGTACAGAAATCTTTCCCTATCCCAACTGGCCATTTTGCAACATTTTATACAAACAGGAAATTTTGAAGCATGAAAACAAGGGGAATGTCTTTGTTCTACAATCTCACACTCTTATAGAATAACTATTTTTATCAATGCAGTCTGCTGGCAATATTTCCTTGTCTTGTGCTTCATGGAGTTCGGTAAATATAAAGCTTTCAAAGACTTACAAACACCAGATGAAGGGAAGTTTCACTTGTTCATCAACTATAATAGAACATGGAAGTGCCATGAAGAGAATCAAGGGCCACATAGAGCACAGGTGCCTTCTATGAGTTAGTCACCCATGGTGAAATCCTAGTCCCATTGAAGCCAATGGCAAAACTGTCATTGACTTCAATGTGGCCAGGATTTCTCCCATAGATCACATCAGCTGTGAGAGTAGCTGACATCCATCTTTTGTTTCGACTTACTGAGTGTAATGCTCCAGTCTGTTTCCAAGCAGCTATCCCAGTTCAAGGGAGGTATTGTACATCAGGTGGCCAGTTAAAGCATATTCTGCTGGGTAATCACTGGTGTGGCGGTTACAGGTTGTTGGAGAGAAGTATGTTTCACTGGCTTATCGAAGTGAATAATATTTTCAGTGGTTACATTTCTCTTCCTATGAGACATTTGATATTATTCTTCTAAGGGAGCTTCTGGTTAGAGAAGAGAAAAAACATCAGATAGTCTAAGTGGCATTTTTTTCTTGCCCTCAGTATCACCCTTTTTTTATTCTGAAGCTAATTACACAGCACCATTTCCTGGGGCAGAGGAGAAATTTCTCTTCAGTCCATATGCATTTGATAACGGGACATTTCAAAACCACAACAAAATGTCTGATTTATTATTGGAAATGCCATGGATCAGACATCCCCTCCCCCCCAGTGCAGTCGTCAGTTCTGGGCCGTGACTGTGCTGAGCTCAGTGCTTCTTGGATTCCTGGGGGGCCAGGAACTATTCCTGATCCATACCACTGCAGCCAAGGCATAAGTTATATTTAAGGGAATGTCTGGCAGCCCAGAACAGCTGGAATTTAGGGCAGTCTGGCCACACACCTTCCCTTCTCCCTTGGGGCCATTCTATGGCACCAGCAAATCCCCCTTTAAACTGGGGGACTGGTTTTCCCTGGTGGGGAGATTTGATTGGTTCTTGTTGTGTACAGGGGCTGGAGAGCAGACCAAAGTCAGCACCTAAGTACTGCAAATTTTTTGCCTTCAGAATGTTCTTTTCACAGACACAAGAGCCAGAAATGCAAGGCCAGATCCTCAGCTGGTATCAGTTGGTGTAGTTCTGTCAAAGTCAATTGACAGACACTTGGGCACTCTCTGTTTTTAAGGGCATGGGAGGTGGATCACACAGGAAATGCTAGTCGAGAGGTGGGGGCATTTTTGGAAGTGGGAAGTTACCACAGGCAAGAGTCATGACCTTGCCCCAATCTACCTTTTTGCTACTATGTACTGCCAGCCTTGGACAGCATCTGGGAGTCACATCATTGTCAAGTCCAGGGGTTTGGCTTAAAAAACCACAAGCCTTCCAAAAGGGAACACATGTGGGGGTTGTCTGGTGTCTGAGCCTTTAGGATATATTTGGATCACATTTCTACACTTCGCTCTGCAAGCACAAAGGCTAGAGTCTTCCACCAACACACACACACACCCTGCTTTATTTTTTTTTAACAAAAACTCAAGTTGAGATTCTTTCATAAACACATGCTTCCAGGAGCTGGGAGTTTATAAAAAGCACCAAATCTCATGAGAGTTGGAAACGCTTCTGGGCTAGCTGGGAAGGCATGTCCACACCACAGCACTGATCTGAAGAGCCAAGCAGAAAGCAGCTGAGAGGCAAAGAGGCCCAGATCTTCAGACATATGTAGGTTCCCTAACCTCCATTGAAATCAAGAGAAGCTAGGAGCATAGATACCTCTGACTATCTGGGCCAGAGTTGCTAGTGCATGTCTATCAGGAAGGGGGATGGTAAATCAACTTTGGAGGCTTTTGTGGGATTCTGAGCTGCAGGAGAGTAATACATTGTGGAGGAGAGGAAGGTGAGGGAGCAGGTGTGGGAGGGACAGGGTGTAGTGCTGGGGGGGGGGAGGACGAACTGAGGAGGAGTCTGATCATGTGTAGTTTCTCATTACTTTACAACACTGAAACCTTTTAGTGCAAAGTGACACCATGATTTCGGGCAGAAACACCCTCCAGTGACATTTGTTTAACCCAAAGTAATTCATACACAAGAGAAAAATGTCAATTTCAAGCTCTCCTTATTTAAGGCTGGGGTTTTAAGATGTTGTGTTTGTAGAGATGTCAGGAAAGATACAGCAAATTTAAACCATTGCATGGGCTGATGGTTAGCTAATTTCTAGATGAATGACAAAGGAAACAGGTTGCATCAAGGCAGCTGCTCTCACTTCCTTCCGTGGGGAGATACTCACATTGCCTGAAAAAGAACAAAGCCAGGGTGCACTCTGTCCCAGCAAAGATGGGCAACTGGGTGGTGAACGAGGGACTCTCCATCCTTGTTATTGTAAGTACAACACCTTATTGTGATTCACATTTGGCCACACGTGTTGTGAGAGTTGAAATATGCTGATCACTTTGAGTCAGTTTTAATGTATCTGATATTGTGGCTATGGGTAAGCAATGGAACCTGAAGAGAATTACTGGGTGAAATCCCAGAGGTCCTTAGTAGTAAAGTGCCATTGACTTCAATGGGGCCAGGTTTTCATTTTGTATTTTAAGTCTCATTTGATTAGTTATATGTATGTAAGTGTTTGGATGGGAGAGTGATCATGGCATGAGAGAGAGCTAATAGCATTACATTACAATGTAAATTCTGAATGAAAGTAAAGAAATACTTTATCAGACTAGCTAGAAATAAGTGCTAATGAAACTGAATTTATATAATGTACAGTGCTCAGTGTAGGCTATTTATATCAGAGTGGCAGATTCTGGGATTCTGCATGTGGGGATCCTTTAAGATTTGCTGTGCTTGACTCTTGCATGAATATGCAGTGAAAACAATGCTATATCATTCTAGCCAGTGGGTTCAATTAGCTCCAGCCAGGATATAAAAGTGGTTGGAATCCCTCTCATGTGTAGGGGACCTAGGGTCTGGGACAGAGAGATCATCCTGGAAAAGCCAAACTTGGAGAGGAAAACTTAGATGGGGGTTTAATAAGTGAATGTTTTATTTGATTTATTAATAAAGCCAAATGCCCCCAAAAGACTAGATTCAGACTACAGAGCCTGTATGTTCGCATGTGTGTATATATAAGCAGCAACACACGTACTAGAAGCAGGATGTGAATTCAACCTTGATTCCTGTTATGTTCCTGTATTTTTCTTTTAAACAGTTGATTGCTAGCCAGATATCTTAAAATCTGACTTGATATACAGTGCAATTATGAGAAATAGCTAATTGATTCTATTTCTTCAAAAGAGTTACTAGAACTGATTTTTAGATTTGCTTTCCAAATGTCTAAAAATAACGTAATAATGCTGATGATCATAGAATATCAGGGTTGGAAGGGACCTCAGGATGTGTAATAGGTTTATTAAATGAATAGCGATAAACTAGTCTGGAAAATCATAGGTCCTGATCTTGCAAATACTTTTGAATATGCTTAATTTTATAGACCTGAACAGTCCCACTGAAATCAATGCTCAGGTGCCTAAAATTAAGAATGTGAGCAAGTGTTTGCAGGATCAGGGCTTTAATCTACCTGTGGCAAAAGAAATGATACTTTCATATTTAAAAGCTCAGCTGCTCTTTTTTTTTTTTCACAGTAAAGAGCTTGTCTTAAGAAAATATTAATGATACAAAAGATATAGATATTCAATTCTGTAATAAGTTACAAATAACTAGTCACGGAATTTGTTGCCAGATGCTATTAAAGCTAATATCCTATATACCAATAGGAAAAAAGTAGACTTAAAAATGTAACTTTTGTGCTTGCTGAAACGTGAACCTGTGTAGTCAGAAATGGATTGTGCCTGCCATTTACTGTTAATTACTGTCCGTAAAGATATCAGTAGCTAGGACACATTTAAAAATGCAGTTTGAACATCCCGATGGCTTGACAAATCAATGTATTGTGCTGTCATGGTCAATGCTTCAAGTAAGCAAAAGCTCACAGGAGCTGAGCTCTGGCATCTCTCCCTCACAAGAGCTGAATATTAGCTGAATTAAAACAAAAGTGTATTTTCACTAGAGTAAGAAAAACGAGGAGTTATTTGAAATAGATTGAAATAAAAATAAGGGAAGTTGTAGAGACAAAAACAAGCCAAAGGAAAGCTTCTTTAGAGGGTCTGATTGGAACAGTGTTCAGCACTGTTCACTGTTACAGTATTATATGCTACTTGGGTGTTGTTCCCCTGGCTAGACTTGTAATGCAGCCTTAGGAGTTCTTCTGAACTTTTCTTCCTGCTTTGCACTTCCTCTATAATCGAGATCTGGGGTCGGATTCTCCTCTCCCACATTCCAGTTTTACACTAGTGGAACTTCATTCCCTTCAGTGGTGTCACTCCTGATTTACCCTAATGTAAGCGGGAGGAGAAACAGGCCTTCAGGGTCTAGGTTGGCCCCAGGCTTTATCACAATGCTAGTGAGGGCCAGGGCCCATTGCAGAAGCAACACCTGAATCCTTAGGGTGGGAGTGTGGCACTATAATTTCTACCACCCCTAACCCCCAACAGAAGGTTTGATTCACCCCCAACTCTCTGTTCCCTCCTCTCCATCCCTCCCATGTGTTTCTTTCCCACCTGGTAAATCCACCTGGGGCAGGGCACAGGGGTGCAAGCTGCCCACAGCCCCCAGCTATTGCTCTGTGGGACTTGAAGCCAAACAACTATCTCTAAAACTGGGTAGGGCAGGCCTGATGCAGCTTCAACCCCTGGCTCCTACAAGGGGAAATCTGACTGAAGACCTGCCATTAATAATAGTCATCAGCTCAACCATGCACACATGGCCTCAGGGTCACATGTACCTCACAAAACCATCTGAGCTAAAGGGGACACTAGTAAGCTGCTGTAGTACTGTGGCTTATTTCCTCCATAGGCTACAACCTTTGAGAGGGTGGTCTAATCACATACACTTAAGAAGATCTGATGTTGCATTCAATTCAGGGCAATGGTATAAATATATGTTAGTCAGTACGTGTAGTCTTAGGGAAGATACTTGTAGCACAGTAAGCTCTAGGGATATTTCACTAGTGTATATGCCTGGAGAGGAAACGGGATTTAATGGGGATGGGAGACTAGTGTGGGGAAATTATAATATAGAATGAAGGGGTAGTTAAGAAGAACTCCTGCCTGGACTTAGCACAAAATAATCATAATAAAAAAACACCTTAATCACTACCCCTGAGGAAATGGCAGCCTCCATTCTATCAAAGAGGTAAATAGGGGTGAAGATTTTAAGACCAGAAAGAGTTACTAGATCATCTAGTGTGACCTCCTGAATACCATAAGCCATAGAATTCCATCCAGTAACTCCTGTATTGAGCCCAATTTGTGTCTGACCAAAACGTATCTTTTGATTGCATCCAATCATGTATTTTTCTCATTCAGCTTGTGTGGCTGGGGTTAAATGCCTTCCTCTTTTGGTGGTACTACAGAGTATATGATGTTCCAGTCAAATACCACTATAGCAGAGTGCTTCTTGGGGTAAGTACAGCACGTGCGTTACCACGGCATATAGTGAACAGATACAATTGTAACTAAGCCTTCCTATTTTGTCCTCAATTCTATTTGGCAGAGAGAGTAGCAGTTCAAAACTCATACAAACAGATAATTGAACACACATGGTGCTTTCAAACAGAAAAATGGAATGCAGAGCAGACAAATCCCATTCTAGAGATGTCTTCCAGGAAGATTCACACTCCTTTTAATTAAAAAATAGAACACCTATTGTAACTGCTTTATTAAGCAGAAGCAGTGCAAAGTATTGCCCTGGAATATTAAAAAAAAAGTTATCTTAATAATTTTTTTCATAATCATTTTTCTATCTTGAAATGAATAGTTTACACAGCTGTTTGCCCACAAGACTAGTTGTCATTTATGATTATATCAAAATATAGCTGTATATAAGACCCTGGAGTACCAAATGTAATCAATTGGCTGAGATAGGTCATGTGACCTATTAAACTAATTTCCAAAGGTTTCCGATCACATTACCGCATTAGGCACAATAAAACAGGCTGTTGCTAAAGCCAATTTGTGAGATGCTGCAAGAGATTCAAACCAAGCTGATTTCTATTAGTATTTTTATATTCTACAGAGAAGTCAGTGATGGGGATTGCTCATATTTTTAAAAAAGTGATCACGGTAGAACCTCATTATTGCAAAAATTTCTGTTGGCTCTGAGTCATAAAACAATATGATATTTTCCACACAGTTACTGATTTGGTTCAACAAATCTGGGAATCTTGCTCAAACGTATTGGTCAAATTCTGCTCCTATTTATAAGGGTGCAATGCCCTTTGAGGGTGCTTCTGTAACTGAAAAGAGAATTTTTCCAAAATTGCTCATTTGTTAGTCTCTAAGGTGCCACAAGTACTCCTTTTCAGTCTGAATGGAGATTTACAAATTGTTCCTCCATCCTTAATAAAAAAAAAAGAAGCAAGCTTCTTCATTTTTTTTTTTAATGCTCTTTGCTGAAGTTGTAAATCTGAAACCATGAGGAATATGATGATCAATACAAAGTTTTCTTTTAAAATGGCACTGGTCATAAAAAGAAAGAAACCTGTATTTACAGAAAATCATTGGATTAAATCTAGTCCTGGTTTCTTTCTTGAATATACATATTATAAGATACAGTTTCCTAGTATGCTGTACCCGTCTTCATCTAACTCCCTACCAGTCTTCAATAAGACCAGATTCTAATAGCCATCAGGTGGGGGACTGCTAACTGGTTACATCTGCTCTGTGTTTGGCCTTAGTTGTCAGACCTAACAATGAACCTTTAAAATAATGAGATAATTTAAACACTGAAAAGAGAAGCAAGGCATCTCTGTGCTGCTATATGTGTGTTCAACTGATCTGTAGAGACCAGTACTCGGGTGAAATTTAAAAGACATCCTTAATTCTCATTTGTACTCGGGCTAAGTGTAAAGAAGTTCTAGGGTGGGTGAGCATCAGGACTAAGGGTACATCTACAGTGCCGCTGGGAGTGAGCCTCCCATCCTAGGTATACAGACGCGCTAGCTCTGCTTGAAGTAGTGTGCTAAAAATAGCAGTGTGGCTGTTGCAGCATTGGCTAGGTTGGACTTTGGGCAGGGGCAGTCAGGCAGGTTTGTACTTGGCAGCTAGCCTGTGCTTCCATCCATGCCATGATGGCTGTACTGCTATTTTTAGCATGCTAACTCAAGCAGAGCTAGCATGTGTCCCTCTGCCCAGGCTGGGAGGTACCCTCCTTCCCAGCTGCTGTGTAGACATACCCTTAGTTTTTTACTCCATGTGCTGTACTGATTTTGCCCTATGTTACATTGCATTACAGTCTGCTTTGGCTTGGGCACGAGCACCTGCAGCCTGTTTGAATTTCAACTGCTTGCTGATTCTGCTGCCAGTCTGTCGAAACCTGCTCTCCTTCCTCAGAGGATCCAGTGCGGTAAGATGAAGAAAGATTTTCAGAATACTTGAGAGCGAAAAGCCCACATTACTGAGCTTGAGTTTCCCAAAAGTATTTCCTTTTTATGTGCCCCTTTTCAGAAGTAATGAAGTCTAGAGTTTTGCCGTGGAAGAGAAGTGAGGGTTATACACTGAGAACAACTAAACCACAAAGGCCTTACTTTCAAATGTCATCCCTGGAGTTTCACCCATTTATGCCAGAGATGAATTTGGCCCCTGGCTTCTAACTTTGTGCCTGCAATTTTGAAAGAAAGACAGATATTTTCAAAAGCTGTTAGAGCTGGATTTTCACACTTGATCCTTCTATTATATTCTCCTTTCTCTGCTCTGCATGGTTTATGCCAGACTCAGCCTAAAATTGCTTAACAGCCTTCTGACCTTCTCCGGCCTATGGAGCACAGGTGCAATAGGCTGCACATGAGAAGCACCACTAAGTGGTGTTCCGTGCTAACTGAAATTGTGAGTGGTCTTCCATGGTAGCCCTAACCAGTGCACACTGCAGCAATCTAGCAATCAAGACATGGATAACTGAACTGAGAGGAAAATATTCTATCCAAGCACAAACCTATCCTTGGCTACTACAGTCAGGGCTTGCAAACCTTACTAACACAAAATGTTCAAATGAGAAAGGAGTTACCATCTCATCTAGTTACTTCCCCTCCCAACCCTATCCTATCACCTCCGATTTATCTGAATTGCATTTGGTCACCTTGTTCTCATCCAAAGCTACCAGCAGACACTGGGAAACTAAAGATGCTACTCTATCATGGGCCAATGAAAGAGAATCACAGCACTGTTTCACGCAAAACATCTTATCATCCCTCTTCTTTCTTCCTGTACTCCTCAGCACAAACACGTACATACCTAGTGGCTCCAGTTCAAGGATTTGATTTAGCTCTGTAAAAGCCTTCTAAGATTTCATGTCTTAGAGATGCCTTCCCTGCTTACAGGTCATCCCAAGGGTTGAGATCAGTTGGGACTTTCTTACCAGGTTTCTCCAGGTCTCCTACATGGATTTTTCTCAGTAGGCAGCCCTCAGACCAAGGCTGTTAGCCTAAAGACTGCGCTGCAAGGTTTATCCAGGCCTTTGCATGAGGCTGGTGGGCTGAGTGTTTGTAGGCTAGAAGGGGTTCTTTTATAGTTGAAGGATTTGTTTGTTTTAGTGATATTTATAATAAATGCAGCTACAACAGGTCTTGTGAATAAAACGAAAAATAAATGAGGAGTTTGGCCTCATCCTGCCCTGGAACATGGAACATTTTCCCACGTCACCAAGTCACTACAAAAGGTCAGACACTTCGGCACAGCTTTTAGTTTTCATGTTGAGAGAGACCCAGGACTCAAATAGCAGAGGTGCTGCTTGCTGGTCATTCTTCCGTTGACTTGGCAGAGCTGTGTGGGCAAATACTTCCTCGGCATCTGTTACATTACGCTTGGCTCAGGCTATTACTGTTAGTCCCATCAGTTTATGGGCAAATCTAGAAACTACAAGACGGGGTCTTCCAGGCTAAAAATCTAACTTTAATACAAAAAATGCTTTTAACTTATAAGAGTTAAAATTGGAGTAAATGTCCAGCCTCCATGTCTCTGCCATTGCTTCATAAGCAATGTGCTATGAGTTTCACTTCTCATTTTTCAGATAACTTGTTCTTTCCTAATGGCGAGTAACACTTATTTACTGAGAAAAGGGGAAAAGAGCTCAGAGTTGAGAAAATTAAAAAGATTGTACAATCTCTTTCCTATAGTTATGCCAAAAACTGAACAGCACAGTTGTTATGGGTTATCAGATGAAGTGTCATTTAACAGCATCTAAGGTTATCCGGTCTTATGTCAGATACTATTTTATTCCAGCATTATATAGACTTTTACAACTACATAGCACCTGATGCATTATTTACATATTCCAAAATTCCACTGATTTCATTAGGAACATGTGGAAAAATACTATGCAATCATGTAATTTAAAACTGTATCATAAAGCATGTGCACCAGGAGGTGACTTAAGGTTTCACAGGAAACCTTAAGACTGCTTGACTTTGCAACCTGAATGTTCTTTTTTTTATTATTATTACATTTCCTAGACTTTTAAAAAAAGAGAAATGGGAAAAAAAAATCTACCCACAGAAACTTAGTTATACTCCACGTGTTGTCAGCAGGGTATGAACCCAAGACTTTCACATTCACAGTACAGACTTCTACCACTTGTGCTCACAGAGTAACTGGTAGAGGTGGAAGCAGGTTATCCTTTATGTGGAATAACCCCTAGAGAAGGCCATAATACACACCTTGGCAATGGGTTGTTAGACAGCAGTAAAATATTACTCCTGAGAGAATTCAACACCAAAAAATTAAAAATACCATGCACAATATTTTAAAATTCTCAAAATTCTGCACATTTTATTTGTCAAAATAACACAATATAATCATACCTTTCATTTTCAATTATTTGCTGACCAGCATTGTGAAATAAATTACCAAAAGAATTGAAAATGGTGTGATTTTTATATTGTTGTGTTATTTTGGCAAATAAAATATGCAGAACTTAAAAATATTTAAGTTTTTGGTGCAGAATATTTTATTTTTGGTGTAGAATTCCCTCAAGAGTACCAGGGTGGTGCTGTGTGGTGCAATCTGGGTGTGGCATCTTGGTGTGGGGGGGCCGGGTGCGGGGTGGATCTGGATGCACAGGGGTTCATTGTGGGGTTCTGGGTGCAGGGGGGGATGGGACTCTACAGGAGAGTCTAGGTGAAGGTGGTTAGGGCTCAGTGGGGATGGGGTTCTGAGTGTGAGGGCCTCAGTGGGGGTCTGGGTGCTGGGGGAGTGGGACTTGGTGGTGTGGAGGTTAGGGTGTAGCTGGTTGGAGCTCAGTGGGGTGGGGTTCTGGGTATAGGCAGCTCCCGATGCAGGGGGTGAGGCTTGGTGGGATGGGGGTTGGCTGCAGGGGGCTCAGTGGGGAGGTTCTGGGTGCAGGGACGTCTGGGTGCAGGGGTTTCCTGATGCAGGGGATGAAGCTCAGTGAGGTGGAGGTTCTTAGGGGGATTGATGGGGGGGCATTCAGGGTGTGGGGTGGGGCATGTGGATTGGCAGGGGGTTCAGATGCATAGGGTTCAGGCAGACAGGGGAAGCAGATCCCCAGACAATGACCCCTCCCCCCATGGCTGAGAAGCAAAGGGGTCAGGAAGGGGGGGGGGACAGGTCACTGTGCAAGGAGCTGTTCCCCTGTCTGCCCAATCCCTGTGCATCTGGACCCCCCCCCCATCAGTTGAGCCTCACCCCTCCCACTCCCAGAACCTACACCTCAGTGAGCCTCACTCCCTGCACCCAGACTCCCCGGCTAACAGCCTCCCCACAATGCAGAGCTTCCTGCAGCTGGGGGAGGTTTCTGAGGGGGTTGATCTGACCCAGCCCTGGCTGCTCCATGCAGGGGAGGGGGAACGCCATCTCTGTCATTCTCCTCCCCCTGTCCCCTCCAGCCCAGCTGGGACTAATGTCTCTGGGTGGCTGGGGCATCCCCAGACCTTCCCACCCCACCCACAACAATGACTTACCTCTCTCCTGGCTCCTCCAGGTGCCCAAACAGATGTGCCCATGCTGCCAGGAAGGGGAGAGTGAGCATTGGTGCAGCTTCTCTTTTCTTCCCCGCAGAAACCATTTTTCTATGGGGAAGCAAAGAGAATCTGCAGGGGGGACATGTTTCTGCATGGGTGCAGTGGTGCAGAATTCCCCCAGGAGTAAAATTTTGAACTTCAGGATTCCTGGGTACTCTTCCAGGCTCTCAGAGAAGAGTGTAGTCTAGTGGCTAGAAAAGTGGTTAAAGGTACCATAGCCACACTTTCTTTCAGGTAGAAATACTTGGTTAAGTGGCTGGGCTTTAGTTTGCTATTTTAGAGCTCTAGGTTCTATTTCCAATTCTCCCAGAGGTGCCCTTCTGTTTAATAGTTGTTGCAAAGCACATAGAAATATTAAAATCAGCCTGTGAAAGAGGTGGAATTTGAATTCATGGGGCCAGATTCTCTGGTTTGCTCTATTCCCCTTCCATCACTGGAATGGTGTAAATGGAGTGGAGACTGGTTACATCCCCATCACTTATGTAAAAACTGAACAGTAAGTATTATTGTCCTAATGTAAAATTATTTTCCTGTGGTAGTTCTTTCCCTGAACTGTGACAGATTAGCTAGTATCAATCAAGATTAAAAGCCAACTCCTGGTGTTAAAGAAATCATGAAATTAATTCCAATAAGACAAGGGTTTAGTTGTAAATTGGACCTTCTGCTTTGAGCACTAAACTGCTTACTCCTTGAGATGTGCAGCTCATCTTGTCTTGTGTCCCTGTAAAGCTGTCTCTCCTCTGTTGTTCAATGGTTGGGGCAAATCCTGCTGGTCTGCTGGCTATCTGTAGCCAGGTGGTGGGAGTTTCTTGCTGCTACACCCAGTTAACAAGTGTTGGGACCCTGCAGATTCATTTCTCAGTGAGGCATGTGGGACTTGTGAATTGTCCCCATGATTGGGTTGGATTAGATGCCTTGAGGAGGGAGCTAGGGCCCTACAGAGGGAGATTGTACAGTAGGACTCCTAGGGCAGTTGGAATTTATTTAATTTGAGATACTTAGTCATAAGAAAGTTATGACAGGAAGAAGGGTTTTTTTTATCTTATGCAAATTTTGTGCAGTCCTAGATTGGAGCAGGCTGGGGAATCCCGCAGCTTACCTGCTGTCAGTCTTTTTTTAAATTAATTGCATTCAGGAGATGTCAGCGGCATAACGATTACTACAGAAAGCATGACTATATCCTATTTTGTGACTGAAAAATTTCCTAAAGAGTGGGTTTCTTGCCACCCAAAGCTTCACAGGGGTTTGGGGTGGAGGAGTGGTTTTATTTGTTTGTTTTTTTAAAAGGTGATAGTTCAATAACACTGCGACGGAAACCTTTCCCTAAACCCACAAAAGAAATGTTAATGTATAATTGAAAGAATAATTGAGTTCTCTATGTACATCAAGTGGCAGGAATTCTGCTTCTTTTATTGAATCAACATGTATTCCATCAAACAGGGAAACACTGTACAGCCATCGCTGTGCTTCACAGATTGGTCTTTTAAAACAGGAAGCTAAAGAGTTCAAAGTTCCTCTTTGTACAGTCTAGAGACAGGCATCCAGGAGCAACAATTTTCTATTACACTGTTTTTTTTTTAACAGCGTTTCCAATTACGTATTTAAAATAAAGTATTGGAAGGCCAGTCTCTCCCACCAGTTTATCACCGTGTGACTGGTGAAGTCAGCAGGGTAGCAATAGTGTGTGAGGAGGATTCGTCCCCTAATGTAGGTTACTGTAACAGCTAGAAAATAGTCAGACAAGAGAAGTGTGGTTAAATCATTTTCCAAATGCTAGTCTGAAACTACCTTTATTAGTATAGTGGATGTCCATGATAGATCGAGAAATGGACTGGTGTGGAGGACCAAATTCATTGCTGGTGTAATTCCACTGAAGTCAATGATGTTGCATCAGAAATTAACCTACCCTGATATTGTTTTTTCCTCTCCCTTTCCCACATCCCTTCTGTCCCCAACCCCTCTTTGTTTTATTCCTGGAAGGTATATGAGATCAGCCCTGCTTTATTGGTACAGAATTGTAAGGTGTCCTCCCAATTAGCTGTAACGTACTTCGTCCACGTCTTCAGTTTTATTTGTTTAAAAAAAAAATCCAAGAATTTTTCAGTGTTTATTTTCCAAACATTGAAACTGAAATGAAATCGGGTTAAAAATAAAAAAAATTAAAAATCAGGGGAAAAAAGAAGAGAATTTTTTGATTATACCGTAGCAAAATGTTACAATTTTTTGGTTTGTTTTTATGTACAAAGGTTTATTTTGTCTCTCTCAGAGCTAGTAGTTTTTCCAGAAATCCTTGTTTGCATATGCTTGTATAATTTTCTTCAAAGTATCCTCACTCATGTTGAACCTCTTGCTGTCTTGGAGGTAGTCCAACTTTCAAAATAAGCTCTCTGCATCAACAGATCCAGTGGGTACACTCAAAGCTTACAGTTCCCAACTTTAGCAAAGTGACACGGCATCTTGATGACTGTTCCAAAACACCAGCACATGGAGTTTCACATTGTCAGGGTTAGGCAAGTACATGAAAGTAGTAAATTACCCTTTCAACTTTGAAATTTCATGTTTAATGGCAAATGGTTGAAACACTCTGGCAAAATGGTCATAGTCTGCTGCAAAATTTACCTTGAGGAAGGGGTGCAACAACAGGATGACATTCCAAAAAGAATCTTCAGCACCAAACACTTCGGGATTCAGATTATGAGACACAGTCATCTCCCATTTCCGGCTGAGCATTGTGTGGAAGGTTTTGAATGCTTGTTTGGTTCTCATATTCTGGGGGCAAAGGATTTCTAGAAACAGCTGGGTTTTTGTCATCGTATATTTCTCCTGCAGCTTTTGTGCTCGCTCCAGCTGAGATTTTAGTTGTCAGGATCCAGTAAATGTCTGTACTGGCAAACACGTTGGCAGTAATCCGAGGAAAATTCCAGTGTTTTCTGTGTGTCGCACAGTGATTCCAAGTTTTCAACCATGAACATTAACTTGGTGCGCAGAATCTGGTGATCATTTTGGTTATTTGCCAGTCACTTCAGAGTTTCTGCTTTAGAACCAACAAAACTCCAAGCTGATCTAGGAGAGGCAGTAGCACAGTGCACATGTTATTTACATGACCGGCAGTGAAATACAAGCTCATCTACTGATGTGGCACAACAGGCGTAGTAATCAGCACCCGACACTGCACTCGTCTTGCACTGGTGTCAAACAAAGCCTTCAACGTGTTTGCATGCTTGAAAATGGCCCCGAATCCAATGATGCAAGATGTCACATCTTCCATTTCTCCTGTAGCAGTAGCTACTGACAGTTCAACGTTAATCAGATGAACAGGAGAGGTAATACGAAGCAGCTCCACTTTCTGATTGAGTTTAATCTCCTGTGCAAACTTAGTCATGTAGGAAGCAGACTCTGTGTTAGTTGTGGCCACATTTTCCCAAATTAGTTGGTACATCTGAAATAAGAAAAGGAGTACTTGTGGCACCTTAGAGACTATCCAATTTATTTGAGCATAAGCTTTCGTGAGCTACAGCTCACTTCATCGGATGCATGCTGTGGAAAGTACAACTTTATAGCTTATCTAAAGTGATCACTCTCCTTACAATGTATATGATAATCAAGGTGGGCCATTTCCAGCACAAATCCAGGGTTTAACAAGAACGTCGGGGGGGGGGGGTAGGAAAAAACAAGGGGAAATAGGTTACCTTGCATAATGACTTAGCCACTCCCAGTCTCTATTCAAGCCTAAGTTAATTGTATCCAATTTGCAAATGAATTCCAATTCAACAGTCTCTCGCTGGAGTCTGGTTTTGAAGTTTTTCTGTTGTAATATCGCAACTTTCATGTCTGTAATCGCGTGACCAGAGAGATTGAAGTGTTCTCAGACTGGTTTATGAATGTTATAATTCTTGACATCTGAGTTGTGTCCATTTATTCTTTTACGTGGAGTCTGTCCAGTTTGACCAATGACATAGCAGAGGGGCATTGCTGGCACATGATGGCATATATCACATTGGTGGATGTGCAGGTGAACGAGCCTCTGATAGTGTGGCTGATGTGATTAGGCCCTATGATGGTGTCCCCTGAATAGATATGTGGGCACAGTTGGCAACGGGCTTTGTTGCAAGGATAGGTTCCTGGGTTAGTGGTTCTGTTGTGTGGTATGTGGTTGCTGGTGAGTATTCGCTTCAGGTTGGGGGGCTGTCTGTAGGCAAGGACTGGCCTGTCTCCCAAGATTTGTGAGAGAGCGTTGGGTCATCCTTCAGGATAGGTTGTAGATCCTTAATAATGCGTTGGAGGGGTTTTAGTTGGGGGCTGAAGGTGACGGTTAGTGGCGTTCTGTTATTTTCTTTGTTAGGCCTGTCCTGTAGTAGGTGACTTCTGTCAGCTGTTTTGCCGATGCACCAATAACTATCAGCAGAGGGGATGAATGTCACAGCAACACAAAACAGTGTGGGCTTATTTTGTGTAACCCTTCTGCCTGTCAGAGTTGGCAGCAACAAGGGCCGGGTTCAGTATCTAGGGGTACCATTTCAATAACACAATGCAAAACCGGCTTGAGCCCCCACCTAATGATCTGGGACAATTACATACCCACCCCCCTGGCCGCCTCTAAGAGGTAATACTTCCCCTCTCGCAAGCACAGAGTCTGAGTGTAGCAAAAGCCTTTTAACAAAGGAGGGAAACAATGCACCATTATGTTGGGGAAACACCACAAACAGGATTCATAACACCAACCATAAGCAAAAGACCCACCCCCAAGTAAGTTTGGCAGTGTCCTTTTCCCCTCAGGATCTTAAGTCCAGCAACCCAATAGTCACCCCCCTCCCCCAGCTTCTGTCCTTGGTCAGTGCAGCCCCCCCCCCCCCCCCCCCCCGAGTTCAGAAGTTCATCTGCAGAGTTTACCTCCCAGCCTGGGTGGAAGTGAAGGGAGGTATGGGGGGCATCTTATATGCTCCGTTGCTTGGGTCGACAGCCGAGTGCCATGCCTCTCCATGGGGTTCTGCTGCAGTCTTCACCGCCAGCCACACCTCTCCACCAACCACCCTGCTATCTGCTCCACTCCGCTCCAGCTGTCCGCTCCACTTTGCCAGCCGCCCACCAACTTGTCTTCAGCCCCCCCCCACTTAACACAGCTCTCAGCAACTTCAGCTCTTTAGTGATTTCAGCACTCAGTGATTTTTAGCTGGTAGTAGAGGAGCCTCAGTGCTGATGCACCACTAGCCCAAAGTAGGTTTAATGCTTATTAGACCTAGGTATCAGTGATTGTAGCTCTGCACATGTAACAAGACTCCCAATGGAGCCAAAATTAGCTCTGTTATTACACCGTGAAAAGAAGAGGGATCAAAGCAGTGTTTAGGGCCCTCAGAAGGGATCCACGCTACTAGGTACACATTACTGTATGCAGCCTCTCTCAATTCACTGGGTTTTGGAACCCACGTCCCTTGCCTAGCGAGTGCTACTTAGTTGAGGGCGAGTCCCTCCATCATAAAATGCCAAGTACAGTTCTACTGTCCTTGATTCACATAAGCAGGATAACAACGCTTTATTACTCCTGCCCCAACAACAGAGAGACTGGGGATCCCACAGCAGCCAAAGTGACCATTTGGGCAAGCAGTCCATATGATAGGCAGGGTGGGTGTGCCCATGCAAACGAGAATGCCCATGCAAACGAGATCAGCCCCTGAAGTCCTTTTCCACAGCTCACCACCAGATGTCGGGTAGAGCTCATTCTGACTCTGCTTACATCTGCTTTGAAATAAAAAAATGAAAACAAAAGGCCAAGAATTGGATGGTCCAAAGCATTGGGAGACTTGTCAAAAATCAGACTAGATTCCACATTTCCATCAATTCGTTCCATCAGTTTAGATACTAAAGCATCATCATTTTTCTTTCCGATACTTACTCATTAGGAAGAGTTTTTGCTACTGGACTGTATTGTTGCACAAAGTCACCAATAGGCCCCTCTGCTATTAACAGTGTTGTCCGGCAAAACAAAGAGCACGCACAAATTCGTTGACACAATCGTGCTGTGTCCTCTCTTTCATTAAAGCCCTGGTGAAAGCTCCTGATATTGACTGTTTATCCTGAAGCTCGCTTTCTTCTTTAAACGTCTCGTGTTGCTTGCTGTCAACATGCTTCTTTGCTCTGTCAGCACGTGCACTGACCTCAGCACTGCAGTACTTGCAACACAATGTGTCCTCTTCGCTCCCATCTTTACTTGTCTTGAAAATTTCTAAGCACTGATTTTCTTGTTGGTAATTCAGGCATAGATTTGAGTTTTTGCCCCATGTTTACCTTTTTATCTTAACTATCTGTAACCCCAAGGAGCTTACCTAGGTTCCTGGGGTTCTGTGTACTGGTAGTTCAGGGAGAGGCACGCTGTCCCTGGTAGGAAGGGGGAGCCAAGGGCAGACTCAAAGTCTGCTAGGCACCAAGAAGGGGAGAGGCTATTTAGAGCAACAGGGAGCCCTGTTGGTTTGGGGAAGGATTGCAGGCATGTCTGCTCAGAGGAAGGGGCAGAGTGAAATGGCTGACAAGGGAAAGCCTGGGAGGAAGAGCTAGCCTGACCAATAAGGAGTGACATGCCCTCCTCTGGGAGCCCTGGAGGGGGAGAAGCCATATTGGGAGTAGTCTGGAGCCAATCACAAAAAGGGCAGGATTGGTTGTGTGGGGATCCAGGTCCATCCATCCAAACCCATAAGGAGACTGGCACTAAAGGAGGTATCTGGGTGGATAGAGGGCATTACATATCTTTATCTGTGGAGGATTGATTGTTTCAATTGAGCACCACACTAAAGGGATGCAAAGAAATAGGCAGGCAGCGGCTCCTTGTAAGCCAATCATAGCGCAATATTAACGATTGTTTTTTCCGACGTCCACCGTGTGTGCTCTGTGTTTTACATTGGGGAACTGCTTCAATCTCATAGTTGCAGGACACAACAATTGTGTAAAGCTTTAGTGTTTAACAAAAATAAGTACCCCAAAAATACTGAGTGGATTGATAAATGGGTATAAATCAGTAAAAACTGAACTCCTCCTTCTATGCTAAATGCTAAAAGTACTTGACACATGAACACTCAGGACTTCAGTGCTTTCTTGCAAAAATATGCTTGTATTTTCTCCAGACGTCTTAAAAATAATTTGGTGTGTCCTGTTTCCATGTCTAACTGTTAATCTTAGACTGTTTGTATTATGTTTCCTGGTGATTGCTTTTCATGGCTGGCAAAGAGAGGACAATGTAATGAATGTTTAAGAATACAAGGAAGAGAAGGAGAACACATAAGTATAGTCTCCAGTTGATCCAAAGACTTCCACTGATTTCAGTATGCTCTGGATCAGTCCTCAAGTATGCAAACCAGTGTCACAACTGTTACCAAACTATATCCTTCACACCACAAATAATCTGCAAAGACTTTTCATTTTTTTTAACCCAAAGTGCTGCTCAACCCGTATCAGGAGACAGTTAGACAGGAACCTCACGTTTCACAAAATGGTGGCTTGGATGATTGCCCTTCATACTGGTAGGTATTTAAGAATTTTCTTGATCATTGCTTTATCATTTCACCTTGCACAGAATCCAAATGGAAGCAGTGTCTCTGGAGTTTATGACCAGGTACCTCATTTCACTAAACTAAGAGAATGACACATGGCATGGGTTAAATCCATTTCCAAATGCTAGTCTGAAACTAGCAGAAAGCGAAGTGGCAAAAGACAACTCTCTGTTATTCCAGTGCAGGCTACTCTTTAATAAAGGGTATTCAGCCATGCCCTCAGAAAAACTGATACCCAGCATTTAATGCTTTCTGTGGCTTGTTTCCAAACTGTAGTAAATTGTAGTAAATAAGGAGACTGAAGAAAGACAAGCTGCATATGAAGGATTGGGTAAATGGGCTTTCTCCCCTTCTTGTTATGTAGACTCGCCATAGACTTTTCTATGGTGCTGATCATCACAGTATCTGAGCAGCTCACAAACAAGAATACGTTGACCTTCTCACTACCGCTGTCGTCCCTTCCTGAGGTACGGCTGTTGTATTAGTATTGGCATTTTACAGAAAGGGAACTGAGGCACAAACCGATTAAGTGACTTGCTCAAGGTCAAGCAGGAAGTCTGTGCCAGAGCTGGGAACACAGCTCAGACCACCTGAGTTTTGTACAATTACAGGATCAGACCCCTCAGCCCAAATTTTCGAATGTGACTAAAGACATCTCAAAGGGACCTGAATTTCAGAAAGTGCTGAGCGTGCACCCCCACTTGACTTTCTGTGTTGCTCAAATCACTTAGTCTGTCTTGTGCCTCAGTTCCCCATCTGTAAAATGGGCATAACACTCCTTCCTAACAGGGTAGTTGTGGGGATAAAATCCACTGATGATTGCGAGTCTCCCAGATACATGGTGATAGAGAGCAAAGGTTCTCTTCTGTAGTTTGGACAATGCCCTAGTGGTCAAAAGCCAGAAACTTTTTCTGAGGTACCTGTACAGGAAATGGTATAACACTTACCTAACACAAGCCATGTTGTTTTCTCTGTCACTCACAGCCATACACACCATTGCACACTTATTTAATGTAGAGAGGTGTGTGGATGCACGTGTTGAAGCGAAAGGAACTATTCAAGCTGCTCTCTCTGATCTTGGTGACGAGCAAGAAGAAACCTATCTGAATTTTGTCCGAAAAAAAATTCCGGTAAGTGACCCTGTGCCATGGGGAATATTCACCTATGCAACTGTGTCAAGGACATTTTGTTATTCAGTATGGTTAGTAGGCTGAATCTGTGTTTCAACCACATTACAGGAACAAACCCTGCACAATGTATTCCTCTATATTTGGCAATAATTAATAATAGTGATGCTGAACTTCAGTAATAGCTCACATTTGTCCTCTAACAGTCTGAGTCCTTTAGAAACATTAATTCATTAAACTGCGCCTGTGCAAGGTAGCTAGATAAGCATCACTATTACCCCTATTTTTCAGATGGGCTAAGAAAGTCACAGAGATGTGAAGATTAAAATCTTCAAACTTGAATTCCTACAATTAAGGTCTGTTTGTTGTTGCCCCCTCCCGCCCCCTCTCTCACACACACACAAACACACACATCTGCTGAGCACCCACAATTCCTATTGATTTTATTGATAGCTGCAGGTGCTCAGCACCACTGAAAAGCAGAACGTTCATATTGGTACCTACATATGGATGTAGGCTCCTAACTTTGGACACACAGCTGTGAAAATGGACTTCAGTGACATTTTTTCCCCACACAACTAGCCAGTGGCAGAGCTAGAAACAGAACCCAGAATTTCTGACTCCCACTTCCATGTGCCAATGAGTAGAAAATACTTTCTTTCCCTCTTCCATTTAGTTTACTCAGATTCAGTACAAGTGCAGTGTAGCAGACATAGGGTGTGCATAAACACTGGAGTGACTTAGGACCACAAGTCCTTTGAAAATCAATTGGACTTGTGCTCCTGAATTACTTAGGTGCATTTGAAAATCCCACCTGCGAGGTGAAGTCCTGACTCCACTGAAGTCAATGGCAAAATTCCCATTGATTCAGTTGGACCAGGATTTCACCCCAGTGTGGATGAATGGTGGGTTCAGGTTGAAGCTTCTGAGACTCAAAAGGCTTCTTCCAATTGTCAGTCAACTCTACTATTTTGACTGTTTTTTAACATGCTGTAACCACGGTGTCCTAGAACATCATCTTGTAACCCAGGACAATTCTAGTAGCCTTCTAGACATGCCTACAGCTCTGGTGACATGGATGGGGTTTGGATGTATCCCTAACCAAAAACTTCAAATATAGTATAAATAAGTGTGATTGCATTACTCTCGTCCTCAAAGACCCCAGATGACTTCCTCTATCCCCCTCCCTTTTTCCTATCAACTTCTGATCACTGCTGACACTTTAACTATTCCCATGCTGTTTCTTACAGAATGCCATCTCCTTAAAGATTCTGAAATGAAAAAGACTGATGGTGCCCAATTCAATTTTGATAAATTGTCTTCATTGAAACCCCTATGTGTGTTTATTTCACAGAACCCCGAAGGTGGCCTATATGTAGCTTTCACGTATTTGGCAGGTCTCAGTGGTGTCATCATTACATTGGCCCTTATATTAATCATCACATCATCCACTAAAACCATTCGAAGGTCCTATTTTGAAGTATTTTGGTACACCCACCATCTCTTTGTCATCTTCTTTATTGGACTTGTCATTCATGGAGCTGGGTAAGTATTTGTAAACATTCACTGCATACACTACAAGATACATAGAATCATAGAATATGAGGGTTGGAAGGGACCTCCGGAGGTCATCTAGTCCAACCCCCTGCTCAAAGCAGGACCAATCCCTAACTAAATCATCCCAGCCAGGGCTTTGTCAAGCCTGACCTTAAAAACCTCTAAGGAACGAGATTCCACCACCTCCCTAGGTAACCCATTCCTGTGCTCCAACACCCTCCTAGTGAAATAGTGTTTCCTAATATCCAACCTAGACCTCCCCCACTGCAACTTGAGACCATTACTCCTTATTCTGTCAATGGTAGTTCATGTACTATAAACTGAAGCCCAACAAACAGAGACATGTAATGTATCTGATTAGTGATTTAGGATGCTGTTATCTTGATAGTGATTATTGGCCCAATCCTACAAACACTTACGCATATCAGAGACAAGTTGTCACATGCATAAATCTTTACAAAAGCTGGTCATATTTAGATTCATCGATACTCACTTTTTGATTTTCTAATTAGAAAGTTCTTTCCTGTGTAGGGTTTCTCTTCCTATAACTTAGCTCAGTCTTATTTCCTAGAAGGAATTACATAATACACCACGTGAAATTGTCCAAAGGAA
Source organism: Eretmochelys imbricata (assembly GCF_965152235.1). NCBI lineage: Eukaryota > Metazoa > Chordata > Testudines > Cheloniidae > Eretmochelys > Eretmochelys imbricata. Next base: position 152,677,490 of record NC_135572.1, read on the forward strand.
ATAACACAACAACAAACACATTTTTGTTGCCTTAGTGCTAAATTTAACAAGGAATTATCTTTCCAAACATTGTTAATATTAGCAGTCCATTAATGTTTCAAAATTGGATTTCAGTGATTGCAGGTTTATTTATAGACAAACATTAATTGTTGTGACTTAGAGACAGCTCCTAAATTCCAAACAGGCATATTCTTTCCCTGTGAATCGTTCATTTCGTTCCTCTTTTTTTCCCTTTGCAAAATAGCTTTAGAAGTTATAAAGCGAAAGTGAGGCAACTTTAGTACTAGGAAAAATGAACTCCAGTTACTGTTTAAAATTATAGAACAGATGTATGAAGCAGGACAGAAAGCTAAATAGCATATAGTCACAAGCAGCATTTCTTAATTCATGCTCTTAAACTACAGTTAAGAGGAAGTTCTTGATGTGATCTTTTAAAAGAGAAATTGAGTGGTCCAGAAGATGGGAAAGAGTTCTTTTAAAAAGGTCAGTAATGATGACTGTGCAAAAACACTTCCTCCCTCAACTGTGAATGGCCCCAGGGAGAAGTCAGAAAAGGGATTGTTACAGGGGCTCTGTGCATCCATCGGAGGGAGGGGTGCTTCCGCTTGCCCAGTGCACGGTTGATACACCCTGTCAAAGTCATCACAACTCTCAACTGGGCCAGACAAACACAGTCAGGGACTCCGGCCCTTTGGGCAGGGCAGAGCAAATGAACAGTCTGTAGCTTTTCAGCCTCCTAGCTGGGATTAATAACCACAAAGAGGTTTTGGCCCCCTAGGCAGGGCAGAAAAAATGAACGGTGTGTAGGCTCTGGGCCTCCTGCCGGGGGCAAACAAGCGCAATCAGGGCTTCATCCACCTGGCTGAGGCAGAACAAATGAACAGTCTGTGGCTGGGGTCTCCAGCAATAATGCCCACCTGCCAGCATGGCAGGGGAACCCGGGCCCACCCTATTCCACCGGGTTCTGACCCAGGGCCCTGTGAAGCCGGTAACCTTCCTATTTAGGACTCCAATATGTTCCCTCGGTCACTTCATACCCTTAAGTCCATTTGTGGGCCTGTCTTCCACGTTCAGCATCCAAGTTGGTCTCCACAGCCAGTGTGCTCTCCGTAGCGTAGTCCGGGATACCCGCCTCAGGAGTCTGGAGGGCTTACTGGAACAAGCAGCACACGTCATCCTCCTCCTCAGTCAGCCCTGACTGAGCTGGCCAGCTTCCTTTTATCTGCTCCCGCCACCTGAGACATGCACAGCAGAGACACAGGGGCATGGCCTCTTGGGCCCAAAGTGACTGGTTAACCTCTGCTTGCCCAGTGTGGGTTGGTACACTCTGTCACAGAGATTACAACTGGAGGAGTAGAAATAGCAAACAGATGAGAAGGTGACTATGAAGTTAACATGTTAGATGTAAGTCCAGGATGTGTTTTGAAAACTAGGATGGAAATTTTTGCTTTTTTAATATCTGGGATGAATAGAAAGCTAATGAAGCAAGAGAGGATAAGAATGGTTCATGTTTCCTGGAGCAAAAGTAACACCTCTCATTAAAAAGTCAACACTTGTCAGTAGTTACAACGCAGTGGTATCTTTTTGTCTCTATTTACAATAGGAGGTAAATGAGCAATAACTATCAGTCAAAGTTGTCTTTTTACTTACAACCTTGATAGATTAAACTTGCAATAATGAAAACCTTGAAGTTTTGAGAGCAATGATTAGAAACATTGCCAAGAGAGAACTTCAGTAGTCTAAATGGGAGGAGATGAAGGCAGGAATAAGATTTCTGTAGAGGAAAGGATAAGTTCTAGCTATGATCTCAAGGTAGTAGGCAGTTGTACAGAGAGGAGAGATGTTAGAAGAAAGGATCAGCTTGAGACTAAAATAATTCCAGTGTATTTGGCCTTAGGAGCAAAGTTGAAGTTTTTGAGTATAAGGAGAATGAAAAGGTAATCAGAAATATTGGACAGAAGACTTTTCACCTAGAAGGAAGATTAGTGTTTAATGTGTGATGGATATATGTCACAAGTAACCAGGTACTGGCAGACTCAGTATAGTTTGAGTGATGGAAAATATACAACTCATAGCTGCATGTCATCTGTGTATGGAAAAGCAATAACCAAAGTGATGCTAGAAGTCAGGGGGAGATCCTCAGCTGGTGTCAGTCATTATAGTGATTGACTTTTTTGCACCAGCTAGGATGTGAGAGACTGACTAGCTGAAGATCTAGTCCACAGCTTCCAAGAGACAGGAGAAGTCAAACATGACTTGTACAGCTGAAGTTTGTTTGCAGTAATTCTAGTTATGGTCACTGATAAACTGAGGATCCTGATCATTCCATCCCTTTTATTTCAAAGGGATAGAAATAGAACAGGCAGAAGGAAAATTCAGGCTTTCTTTTAAACAAATGAAATATTCCCTTTGTAACCACATTATTACAAATTGTAACTGTAGTATTTCTCAATTCTTCACTTGATGTTTTATGTGAGGAGGTTTCCCCTAGGAAATCAATACAGATTTGCCTCCCCTTTCTCCTTATTTTAGTAGCAAATCTGCAGATTGAGCAGTGTAGTAGACTCTTACCAGAAAAAAAGGATATTAACAGTGCAGAAATAAATTGTTGAATATAATAACTGTAAGTATTAGATATCATTTAATTTACATTAACATTTTGTATTCTCTTCAAGCCGTATTGTACGCGGACAGACAGCTGAGAGCTTGAAAAAGCATGATCCAAAAATATGTGAAAAGAACTTCACTCAGTGGGGAAAAATACCATCATGTCCTATCCCCCAGTTTGCTGGAAATCCTCCTATGGTATGTTCTATTGTCTTAAGTATAAATACAGTAGTGAAAGTCTTCAAAATCTTTCACTTTTTGTGTGAAACTACATGTTTAGATACTATAGAAAGATTCATCTGAATCTAAATATGCAGTAAACCACGAGCTTCAAGTGGGAAATCACTTGTTTTTTAACATTTTGAAATGGCAGATTGTAATCAAAGATAGACTAAAGAAGGACTCCCCAACTCCACTGCATGTGGAGGGTATCACCTAAATGTCTCGCTTTTGAGCTGATACTTGGAGGCCCAGGTATCGGAGATCACCAAGTTGTATATCATTGTTGGGTGGGCTACCCAGGGAAAGAAGAACTTCTGGGGAAAACATCTGACGTAAGAACACTGGCCAGTCAGCACTGAGTGACCACATCCAAGATGATAGCACCAACCCAGCCTCCCGAGCTGGTTGAACTACCATCTGCAGTAATTCCGATATTGGTCCCATCTGTGGATCTCCAAATACCTCTTCTTCAGAGACAATTTAAGTTTCCTGTATTGGTCCTGACCATCTCTAAACTAAAATGTTCATATTTAACAGGATGGGCAAAAGGAAAGGGAAAAATATTGAACAAGATTGACATACCAAAAAAATATGAGAACCATTCACTAGAATATAATCATGACCTTGCAAGGTTTATTCAAAATTATATATTAGCATGCTCAGGAAAGGGGAAATTGCAAACTCCTCAGGGCAAGGATAGTCTTTTTGTTATGTTTGTACAATGTGTAGCACAATGGGGTTCCTGGCCTATGATTGGAGTCTCTAGGTGCTACTGAAATACAAATAAGAAATAATATTGAGAGGGAATATTTCGTATCATTAAGGTAGGTACCATGCATTAATGTAAAACAATGGCTTAAGGAACGTTGAGAATAATATGTTCATTTTAAGGGAGTTTTCAACTGAGACCTCATCATGATGGCAAACCCCAGAGAGACCCAGCATCATCTGGACTGATCACTAGCTAGATCCTTAAAGTAGTCTGTCTGTTCATGTCTGTTCAATTGGGTATTCAGTTCATGTCTGTCACTGGCGATCTTATTGTGCTACCAAAGCTTCTGGCACTCACGTGATCGCCAACCGTGCAGCTGCATTCCTTGACTAGATCTCAGGTTCCATCCAAATCTATCAGTAGGAACCACTGTCTTGTGAAGATGAAGGAAGACTACCACAGATTTAGATCCAGATGTGAAGAGAAGGCACTGTTCAGCATAATCAACTGAGAGTATAATCACCAGGAGAGGGTCAGCATTATAGTTCTAATGTGCTGAGTGACTCTTATTTCCTAGTGTTTTGGGTCACTATTAAAAGTACTTCTGTGACAAAAGCAGACTCATTTTCTGAGTAAAAGCTATGGAGTTGCATGTGTGTAAATGAGAGCAGAATTTGCTCCATTATGTTCATGAGGGGCAAGTCTAAACTCAGCTGGTTCTTGATTGCTTTTCAAACTTGTTAGATCATAATGGATTTTTTTAAAATGTCATAATATTCCAGGGCTTGCTACTCAACCTGACAGTCCCATTTCTTTGAAAATATTTTTGAAATGAACTCATCACCCAGATCCCATCAGAGGGGTCACATAACCACCAGTTTACAAACCCACATAGTTTAAATGTGCCAAACTGATTGCATGTGTAGCTCCATTTCAATCAGTGTGGTTATGGTATTAATTTATTCTTATGATTTTTTTACTAACCTTTTTAATGTATAATGTACTCTTAGTTTTACATACTGTATGTGCATGAAGAGTCAAAAGTCAAGAGAAAATAAATGCTGAACTAAGAAAGTGATTGAGTCCTGAGACTATTTATACTTATTCCTTTATATAAAGCCTGAAAAATCCAAGCCCTCTGCTTTGAAACTAGAATTGACCAATTCAAATTAACCTCAGAAGTTTCCAGAGAAAGTACACCTGATGACTCTAAACTCTTCACTTCAGAAAATCCTGTCCACCAAATGTAGGTCTCTTGTTCATCCAGTCTTCTGATCCTCACGTTGGGATTTAAGAATCTCTATCCTGCACCCTGACTCTACTTCGAAAGAAAAAAATATATACCTATTAACCATATTGTGCTCAAAGTCACTCTGAACTTTAGCCAAAGGGGAAGGACCACCCACAGGAGAATCCTGTTCTATAACTAGCCAGCTGTATGGTAGCAGATTGTAAATCCATCTGCAACACTTGCTAGAGGGAAAATCCACTCTCAAAGGAGGAAGTTGTTTTGAAGGTTTGATGTGATGTATCAGGTTCCCCAGACTGAGTGATGAAGAGCATCAATTCACTGAAATGAATGTCTGTGTGTATAAAGCCGCCAGTATTTTATGTAAAATATCTTATCAACATATATGTTGCTTCCCCTTCTCATTTTCTTCTTATCTTTGTTCTGCTAACAGACATGGAAGTGGGTAGTGGTTCCTATGATTTTGTACTTCTTTGAGAGGTTGGTGCGATTTTGGCGATCACAGCAGAAGGTGGTAATCACAAAGGTGTGTATCAATGTTATGTGTTTATCTTGGGCAAAATGTTCCTCGGTCTTCCCATTACTTGCTATCAGTAGTCGAGAATACAGTATTGTGAGTGTCTGCAGGAAAAGGCATGGACTTCCCCACACCAGGATGCGTTTATTAGAGAAAGTACCCTTGGGAAGTGTTCTGGATGCTGTTAACCAAAATGGGTCCCTTCAGCAGCACAGCTGCACTTCTATTTATTTAAGTGCTTTTAGAAATGTTACTGTGAATCTCTGTGTGCCTCAGTTGCCCACCTGCAAAATGGGAATAATGATACTTCCTTTCTCCAACCCTTTATCTGTCTTGTCTGCTTATACTGTGGGTTCTCCTGGGCAAGAAATGTCTTTCGCTATGTGTCTGTACAGTGCCAAGCACAATGAGGTCCTCTCTCAGTTGGGCCTCTAGATGTTACAGTAATACAAATAATTACCAAGCTAGCCAGTTCTGAAGTTAGCCAATAGACTAGATCTCCTTCTCCAAACCTCTCCTGAAAATTGCTGGCAGACTCAGCAGAGAGGTCAATGTTAAATAGTCATAGAGACTGAATTACTGTCTTGCGCCTCAAGATGGTCGTTTCCAGCTAGGCTTAAAAAACCATAGGGGCAAGGCAAATGCCCATGCCATAACTCCCATGTGGGTATACACGGAAGGCTTCAGTTTCCAGTGCTGTCAATCCAATGTCCTGCCAGTGTGCTAACCTCCACCCCTCAACTTCATGAACATGTGATCCATTCTGTGGCACTGACAAACTGCACCTGGAATTAGTCACACACATACACAACCCCGACAATATACTAGATGTATCTGGCTGCCCTATAACACTTTGTGTTAAATGATAAATAATAGCCACAAGAATGGTATGAAAATGTTTCTATCAGCAATTTAGACCGTTCTACAGCCTCCTGTCCAGCTGTCAGATGCTGTTCCTCAGACTGTCCTGTGTTCTTTGAAAGACAGTTTGACCAGTTTAATTTGCTCTCACAGTGAAATATGATGTGTGATGGTGATGGATGTGGTGATAATGGATGGGGCTAACAGTGCAGCTGTTGACAGCCTTTTGTATTTTGTGCCCTTAGGTGGTCAATCATCCCTTCAAAACATTTGAGCTCCAGATGATGAAAAAGGGCTTCAAGATGGAAGTTGGGCAGTACATTTTTGTCCAGTGTCCCACAGTGTCTCATCTGGAGTGGCACCCTTTCACACTGACTTCTGCCCCTGAAGAGGATTACTTCAGCATTCACATCCGTATTGTAGGAGACTGGACAGAGGGCTTGTCCAGTGCCTGTGGATGTGACAAAAAAGAATTTCAAGAAGCATGGAAATTGCCAAAGTATGTGCAATCTCCATGATAATCTCTGAAAAGGGACAATGTTATATCAAGTTTGCTAGGCCTAAAATTAGACCTACTCTCTTTGGCGGCATGCGTCACACATTCCTTGACTCCCTCCATCCTGGCTGATGGCTACCCTCTAAATTTTCATTCCATGCCTGCTCATAAAAATCAGTTTTCTTAAAATGCACATTTTGCTGAACTGGGACAAGTGTTTTTGAGGAGGTGAATCTGGTGATTGACTCCAAAATCTAGGTATTCTGTCAATGGAAAATGCACTTGAGCAACCTTAACCTTAAATTTATGGGCCAGATTCTCAGGCTTTGGTTCTGGCTATAAGTGATCAGTGCAGAATTCCACTAGTGGAGGAAAACTCCACACTGACATAAAATCAGTAGAAACAGCTTCTGTGCCACTGGTCTTTCCCACCACTAGCAAGGGGGTTTAATTGGGAAGAGCTCCATTATACCAACCCTTCACTGGTGTAAATTAGAGCAGCCCCTAGACTGCTCTATGTCAGACTGGGGCTGAGTGTCACAGAATCAGGGAGCTGTAACTAGTTTTACAGTGCCCCACCCTACCCTTTACCAAGTGGTACTTGGATATAGGGAAGACTCGAGCCCACACTTTTTTTGTGTGGTGATAGATATATAGATGATATTTTTATATTATTAATTGTACTCTTTCTTTTAGGATACTTGTGGATGGCCCCTTTGGCACAGCTAGTGAAGATGTATTCAGTTATGAAACTGTGATGCTTGTTGGAGCTGGAATAGGGGTCACTCCATTTGCATCTGTACTCAAGTCTGTCTGGTACAAATACTGCAATGATGCAACCAATCTAAGACTCAAAAAGGTATGTCCCCTGGGTGTACAAAACCTTCCCAATGAATGATTGCCCTGCTTTCTCGGTATGAATCAGGAGGCCTCCCCGTTGCACCCTCCTCCTTGTGTTTTCTCCTGGTATCCCACTTCCTCACTTATCTCAGGGCTTAGGTCTCCATCCCACGGCGAACTTAGTTTAAAGGCCTCCTCACTAGGTTAGAAAGCCTGCCTGTGAAGATGCTTTTCCCTCTCTTTGATAGGTAGATCCCATCTCTTCCTAGCAATCCTTCTTCCTGGAACAACATCCCATGGTCGAAGAATCCGAAGCCCTCTCTCCGACACCACCTGCGTAACCACACATTTACCTTCACAATTCGATGTTCCCTACCTGGGCCTTTTCCTTCAACAGGGAGGACGGACGAGAACATGACTTGTGCCTCAAACTCCTTTATCCTTCTTCCCAGAGCCACATAGTCTGCAGTGACCTGCTCAAGGTCCTTCCTGGCAATATCATTGGTGTCCATGTGGGGAAGTAGGAAGGGGTAGCGATCCGAGGACTTGATCAGTCTCGGCAGACACTCCGTCACATCCCAAATTCTAGCTCCAGGCAAGCAGCACACTTCTTGAGTTTCCCGGTCTGGATGGCAAATAGATGACTCCATTCGTGTGAGGAGGGAGTCCCCGACCACCGCAACCCTCCTCTTGGGAGTGGTAGTCATGGAAACCCCTTCCCTAGGACAATGCATTCCATGCCTTCCGGCCGATGGGGTCTCCCTCTGCTCCCTTCCCTCAGATGACTCTTCGAAACCATTCTCCACCATAGTACCTGTGCAGAGAGCCTGAAAATGGATTCTTACCTCTATCTGCATTCCGGGTACATGAGTTCTCTTCTTTCTTCTTCTGGAGGTCACATGCTGCCAATTTTCTTCCCCATTCTGCACTGCCCTCTCTGATTCTTCAGCATGCTCATGCGCTGACTTCTATCCAGAAAGTCTTCATTTTCTCTGATGCAATGTAGGGTTGATACTTGGGTCTCTAGTCCTTTACCCTTCTCTTCCAATACAGAGACTAGCTTGCACTTCGTACAGACAAAGTCACTTCTATCCTCTGGGAGAAAGACAAACATGGCATATCCTGTGCAGGTCACAACAGCTGATCGCTCACTATCCATATTGTCTTCCTTCTAAGAGCCTCTTCAGATGTTGTATTTCTTGCTCCCAGAAGCCTGAAGGGCAAAAAATTCTCTGGGAACTCCCCCCACAGCCGAACTTCCTCTGTTTGCTTCTCCTCTGTTCGCAGCTCAAGAGATGACAGAAGAAGCAGTGACAAGCCTATGGGCCAAATTCAGCACGGGGAAGGTGGGCTACACCCAGTAGCTTTCCACTGAACTGAGGAAGGCAGCAATAAAGGCACTTCACCACCTCTATTACACTGTTGCCAGCTTCGGGTTGCAATAGCGTTGGCATGTGCTGCACTCTTCTCTCAGGGCAGGGTGGGATTTTAGGTCAATGGAACTAAGTAGTCGCTGGTCCACCAGCCATGCCTTTGGTCTTGAAATTGCCCTATGTGTTGGGGCAGAGGGAGCCCCCACAGTTCCTCTGTGCACCTGAGGTCACATCCCCTCTGCCCCCTCCCCTTGGGTAGAGGAACTGGACCAGTTCTGCTGCCTACTGCCTCATTGGCTGCACAGTTGGAGACAGGTTTTCTTCCAAGTAATTTTTGAATGGCTTAACAAATTGCTACTCTGAGGGAGCAGGGATGGAGAGGCAGCATGATACTGTAAATAGGTCACTGGTGGAGGGAAAAGGGGGAACTGTTTCCCTTCTCACATAATCATTAACTCTGCCCCACAGCTCTTCCAGCCTCCAAACAGTTATGATGCCAGATGAACTTCCTATCAACTCTAGTCACAAGGGGAATTTCTAAACCACCAGGAAACCGTGCCTCTAAAAATCCCCATTTGAATCAGCAAACATGATGGATGTGGAAATGCGTAAGTGCATACAGAAGATAAGAGTTTAATTCTGTCTCTTTCAGATCTATTTTTACTGGCTGTGCAGAGACACTCATGCCTTTGAATGGTTTGCTGACCTCTTGCAGTCTCTGGAGAATCAAATGCAGGAGAGGGACAATGCAGGATTTCTCAGTTACAACATCTACCTAACAGGCTGGGATGAATCTCAGGTAACCACTCTGGGGAAATGTCAGTCCCTTAAGTGTCATGGATTTTTTTTATTATTTTAACATCATTTGGGGGTGGTTGGTTTGTTTCTGTGAAGGTAAAAACATTCAAAAAGGAGCTGTACCATTCTCCTGGCCCTTGTATGGCTGTCAGGGATTTTATTTTTAGAAGGATATTGTCAGAAAGAAAAGTTGCACAAACCTATGGCCAACTGAGAAGTTTCCATATGCTAAAAATAGAATTTCTATTGGTTATAGTTAAAGCTGTGAGTCTCTCATTGAAGTCACAGATTCTGTGACTTTCCGGGACCTCCATGACTTCTGCAGCAGCTGATGTGACTGACTGCAGGGACATGGGCTGTGCCCCCTTCCCCCCCAGCGCCAGTGGCGGTCCCGGGCTGCATGCCACCGCCCTTCCCCCCCCCCCCGCCCCGGAATACCAGTGGTAGTCCCGGGCCACCCTCTGCCCCAGAGCACCCGCGGAGTCCCCTGCCCCAGAGTACACAATGTCCCCCTGGATCTCCCCCATCCAGGGCACCCAAGATTTAGACCGGGATATATAGTACAAGTCATGGACACGTCACGAGGCATGAATTTTTGTTTATTGCCTGTGACCTGTCCATGACTTTAACTAAAAATACTCATGACTAAAGTCTTAGCCTTGGTAATAGTGCTTAAAACCCAACATTGCCCTGTCATAGGGCCTGCCCGCCCTCTGGCACCCCGCCCCCCCTTGACCTAGTGTAGTGCTGCAGGCTCTCCCTGTCTCAGGTTCTCTTCTCTCAGGGTTGCTTAAGAACTCCACCCAGTCTAAAAGAATGTGAGATAAAATTCCCCTCCTCAGGTTCTAATTTATTCAATACAAATACACTGGAAATAAAGTCTCTCTCCTTGGGCTCGGGGATTGTTTAGCCCTCCTCCTTGGGACCTGTGGTCTCCCTTAAGAGAGCTTCTCTCTCTGCAACTGAGCAGTAACTCCAGCTAATGCACAGTAATGGGACTCAGCCAGTGGCAACACATTTCCTTCAGAAGTTTCCTGGCTCTTTTACATCTCCCTATGGGATAGGACAATATAGACTGGTTTTGGGAGACCCAGGTCCCAAACCTTCCATTGGATACTTGAGAAATGGGTGAGTCAATCAGGAAAGAGGCTTATTTTAATTCTTTTGATTATATTTCACTCTACTTATATTCCACCCACACAAAATTCTGTGAGTGGAGGGGGCGGGAAGTTGTCACGCTTTTAGATGTGGGGAAGAGAAGAAGTAAGGTTGTATACCTCTTGGTTCCGAATAAGTCACTTCTCTAATTCTTTCCCCGAATATAACTAGTAATTCTGTTAGGGCCTAATCCATATCCTACTGAAGTAAACATAAGTCTTTCCATTGACATTTGTGAACTTTGAATCATGCACTTAACTCTGTTGATGTAGATGGAAATTACATAGGGAGAAGAGAAAAGATTTCACAGGGACACACGTTCCCTTCAGGCATACCAGTGCAACCTGAATGGGACCCCACCAGTATAAATGGGGGGGGAGAATCTTGTCCTTACAATACCATCAAAGAACCTAAATCAGGCAGTTCACTACAACAGAAAGCTTATTACTTGCTTTAAGGATTAATATTTTCAAGCCCTGAGATCAAACATAAATTCCACATCCAAGAGGAGCTCTTCTGGCCTGCAGATAATTCCACTGCATGCTAATAAGGCTAACTTTCTAAACTTGTGCTAAAGTATCCATCTCTAAATTTCTCTTTACACTGTTCCCTAAAGTCTTTGTCTCTTTTCCCATAGGCCACTCATTTTACAGTACACCATGATGAAGAGAAAGATGTGATTACGGGTCTGAAACAGAAAACCTTGTATGGCAGACCCAACTGGGAAAATGAGTTCAAAACCATTGCAAGTCAGCACCCAAGGTAAACCAGAGTTCAGATCTATAGTTTCTGTGGACTACCTCAAACTAGCTGCCATAAAAAAAATTGTCTTACTCCTTATGTTGGTAATATTTGAGAGGCAAAGTGATCCAAGAGACTGAATATGGACTTCAGAGCCAGGAACTCCCAAATTCTAATCTCAGCTCTGCCACTGAAATGTTGGATAGCCTTGGCCAAACCACTTTAGACCTACATTTTGAAAAATGTCCGTTAATTTTGGGAGTTAAACTGCATGCATGGAAGGCCTGATTTTAGAAACATCTGTAAGTCCAATTGAAGTCAATGATTAATGCTTCTGAAAACCAGGCCTTAAGATGGATGGGCTGCATTTGGGAACCCAAAACTGGAAGCAGCAAAATTAGAGGCTGCTTATGAGAATCTGAGCCTTAACCTCTCTGTCTCAATTTCCCTAGACCAAATTCTGACTCCATTGAAATCAGTGGAAATTTTGCCATTGACTTCTGGAGGACCAGGATTTAGCCCGTCATCTGTTTTAAAAGCAGTTATAAATCTTGCCTGTCTACCTCATGGGTTTTAGGAGGATAAATTAGTTCCTGTTTCAAGAGCACTGTGAAGATTTAAAGAGATGTTAAATGTATTAATATTAAGTAGCTCATATTGTAATACAAGGTTCTATTTTAGTGCCTTTAATGGCTGTCAGCTGCAGATCAAATGATCCATTTGCTCACCCACCCTACTCATGTTGTTGTGGATTGAATACCTGCTTGGTTACTTACCACACTGTGATGTTCTTTCTTAACAGTTCCAGAGTAGGCGTCTTCCTCTGTGGTCCGGAAGCCCTGGCTGAAACACTCAATAAGCAGTGTATCAACAACTCAGATGCTGATCCACGAGGAGTACACTTCATTTTTAACAAGGAAAACTTTTAACTCACTAAAAGAAAAGGAGGACTTGTGGCACCTTAGAGACTAACAAATGTATTTGAGCATAAGCTTTCATGAGCTACAGCTCACTTCATCAGAGGCATCATATTCATCATGTAGCTCACGAAAGCTTATGCTCAAATACATTTGTTAGTCTCTAAGGTGCCACAAGTCCTCCTGTTCTTTTTGCGAATACAGGCTAACGCGGCTGCTACTCTGAAACCTTTTAATTCACTGGCTCTGACAGAATACAGGAATAGCTAAATCCAAAAACTAAAGAACTTGTTTCTTTTTCTGTTGGAATTTGGAGATTATGGACTGGATTCTGATCTCAGTTACACTAATGTTAAGCCCTTTGCGTCAGTGGAATTGCCCTGGATTTACACTGGTGTAACTATGGATATGTCTACACTGCACCGTTGTCGCCAAAACTTTTGTCTTTCTTGGGTCCTATAAAAAGCCCACCCCCAAAGAAAGACAAAAGTTTTGCTGACTCAAGTGACTGTGTGAACATGGCTTTGTTGGCAGGAGCGCTCTCCTGCCTACAAAGCTTATGCCGCTTGCGGGCTGGAATTATTTTGTCGGCAAAAGTGCGGACAAAATACGGCAAAAGAGCGTTCACACACGCTGACTTTTAGCGACAAGGCTGTGTCAACACAGCCTTGTGGCTAAAAGCTGCATAGTGTAGACAAGCCCTAAGAATCTGTTTGACCTTGGGTCTATTTGCATGGGCCTCCACATTCTGAGCAATTTAGCAGAAATCTGTTCTTTGTGGGGTTTGTCTCAATTACTATCTTTAGCTTCCTGTCATTTGTAATGACTTCCTCAGGGTATCGATAGAGATTGAATCCTGGGGAGCCAGTTTACACTGATGATAGCTTAATCCTATGAAACAAAAAAGAGATTTAGCATAATGCTTGCTACTTAACATGCAGTTTGTTTTGGCTACAGGAATTTTCTGGAAGAAAGTCAAATTTGGGGAGGGATGAATGGGACTTAGGCTATGTCTACACTACAAATTACTTTGGTATAACTTACATCGCTCATGGTGGATTATTCACACCCCTAAACCAGTGGTTTCCAAACTTTTTTTTCTGGGGACCCAGTTGAAGAAAATTGTTGATGCCCACAACCCAACAGAGCTGGGAATGAAGGGTTTGGGGTGTGGGAGGGGACTCAGGGCTGGGGCAGGGGGTTGGGATGCAGGAGGGGGTCAGGGCTCTGGCCTGAGGGTGCAGGCTCTGGGGTGGGGCTGGGGATGAGGGGTTTGGGGTGCAGGAACAGGTTCCAGGTTGGGGGGGGGGCTCAGGGCTGGGGCAGGGAATTGGAGGGCAGGGTTGGTGTGTGAACTTACCTCCTGCAGCTCCTGGTCAGCAGTGCAGCTAGGGTGCAGAGACAGGCTTCCTGGCATCATGGACTGCGCTGCACCCCGGAAGCGGCCAGCAGCAGGTCTGGTTCCTAGGCGGAAGCATACAAGCGGTTTCGCACGACTCTCGCCTGCGGTCACTGTCCTCCCCCCCCCGCCATTCCCATTGGCCAGTTCCCAGCCAATGGGAGTGTGGAGCCAGTGCTTGGGGTGAGGGCAGCACATGGAGCCCCATGGTCTTCCTGCCTAGAAGCCAGACCCACTGCTGGCGACTTCTGGGGCACAGTGCAGTGTCAGAAAAGGTAGGCACTAACTTGCCTTAGCTGGGCAGCACTGACAACGGGACTTTTAACATCCCAGTCGGCGGTGCTGACCAGAGCAAGGCAACCCAGCATCTTACATGTCACAACCCAGTAATGGGTCGCAACCCACAGTTTGAAGAACATTGCCGAAGCGACATAAGTTACACTGACGTAAGTGCAAGTGTGGACAGCGCTATGTCAGTGGGAGAGCTTCTCCCTCCTGCCAACAAAGCTACTGCCTCTCATGGAGGTCGGAGTTACTAAGCCAACGGGAAAGCTCTCTCCCATCAGCTAAGAGCATCTTCACCAGAAGCTCTACAGTGGCATAGCTGCATCAGAGCTGTAGTGTAGACATAGCCTTACCCAAAAGAGAGATTCTCGGAAAAACAACTCTCTGTTGCTCAAGTAGGCAAAAGGAATGTACAGATGATTATGCTGTCGCTACATATTTCTTGTGTTTTAAAGGAACTGAATTAAATTGTAAGCTCATTGAAGCAGAGACCTTGTCTACCTGTTTATTCATGCAGTTCCCAGCATAATGGGATCCTTATTTTTAATGGGTTCTATCGGCACTACTGAAATATTACTAAAAACAAGTAGGAATAAAACACATCTAGGGCAGAAATTAGGTGGTTTAGTCTGCTCCCTTCATTCCTCAGATTTGTTGATATCCAGTTTATTCCAAGGGATTCCTTGATAAAGAGCTACATTATTCTGGGTGTTTCTCTGGTTCAACTCAGGTCACAATTTGCCTGAAGCTAACAGCTTTCAAACTTCAGACAAAACACCCCTTCCCAACTCACAGGTCTTTGAAAGCTTGATGCTTTTATATTCATGGCACAGAAATATAAACAAAAATAGAGTTCATGTTTTCAGTCTCCTCTTTCAAGGATAGCTCTGAAATGGCGAAAGTGCTCACCAAATGATTAAATGGGTCCATTCTTAGGAATTTTTAAATACATATAATGCTTTTTTGATCCTACTGCTGAACTATTTCTCTTTGACAACAGAGAGACAGGTATTGGAAAGAGGAGGTCCTGGGGGCTGTGTTTGTGATTTGTATGCATAAAGTTCTCTCTATACACTCACACATGGTACAGTACTTTAAAGTAACTGTTATGGGCCACCTGCAGAGGCAAAACAAGAAAAAGGACCCTACACAAATGGATTTTCAGTGCAGGCATGGTAGAGAGACACACACATTCACTAAGCAACCACACAAGGAAAAAGGCTTCCAGCACCCAAATGTAGTGTCCTATGGATTCCCTCAGTGCAAACTGGATACAATTAACTTAGGCTTGAATAAAGACTGGGAGTGGATGTGTCATTACACAAAGTAAAACTATTTCCCCTTGTTTATTTCCCCTCCTACTGTTCTTGTAAAGTGCTGGAAAGGGCCCACCTTGATTATTACTACAAAAGGGTTCCCCTCCCCCCCCCACTCTCCTGCTGGTAATAGCTCACCTTAAGTGATCACTCTCATTACAGTGTGTATGGTAACACCCATTGTTTCATGTTCTCTGTGTATATAAAATCTCCCCACTGTATTTTCCACTGCATGCATCCGATGAAGTGAGCCGTAACTCACGAAAGCTTATGCTCAATAAATTTGTTAGCTCTAAGGTGCCACAAGTCCTCCTGTTCTTTTTCCTGGCTCTTGTTTGTACTCCCCCAGTGCCCTGCCTGCTTGCTGCCTTTTCAGCTCATTAGCAGTCCTCTGGAGCTCCTTTACACTAATTAGACCTTTCTGCCAGATTCTTGTAGTGATGTTATCAAGTGACCACCTACTTCTTCAATTCCAGCCACGTTTGTAGAGACATCGGATTGTACAAAGTGCGTTTTTCAAACCCCTCCTTGCCAGATGCAGGATGGTGTACCAGTTGCCCCATCGCACAGCTTTATTTCATGCAGCCAGCCCTATAAGTCAGTACTTCAGAAACAAAGCTTCCCAGTTTTTTATTTATTAATGTCACCTCCCCAGCGCTGTTAATGTCATTTTAAATTATATCAACGCTGCGGGGGGGGAAATCCCATTTTGCATGGAGCTTGTTAATCCCAGCTTTTGTGGGAAATTTTTCAAGCTCCTTCTCTGCAAGGACATTTTTAAGTCTGAGAGACAAGGTGAGTGAGATATCTTTCACTGGACAAACTTCTGATGGTGGGAGAGACAAGCTTTCCAGCTACACAGAGCTCTTCTTCAGGTCTCTGTGTAGCTTGAAAGCGTGTCTCTTTTACCAACAAAATTTGGTCCAAAAAGAGATATTACCTCTCCCACCTTGTCTCTCCAATATCCTAGAAGCAAACACAGCTACAACAACACTTCAAAGAACAAATTTTAAGTCTGCACAGTTCTGATTGGAGGTCAGAATAAAGTTTAGCTAGACTGAAAGAAGAGTTTTCTTTTACTGGAATGTAAA
The DNA here is from genome assembly GCF_965152235.1 of Eretmochelys imbricata. Lineage (NCBI taxonomy): Eukaryota > Metazoa > Chordata > Testudines > Cheloniidae > Eretmochelys > Eretmochelys imbricata. The sequence continues at coordinate 152,694,072 of NC_135572.1, forward strand.
TATTGTGACAGGGTCGGGCCAGATGGCTATAGGAGAGTAATAGAAGGCAGATATATTAGCCCCAGGTTAAGTAGGTCCCTTTTCCCTGGATAAGGTAACAGGGAAGGTTCCAGAACAATCAGGAACCTTCTGGAGACAATTAAGACAGGCTGATTAGAACACCTGCAGCCAATCAAGAAGCTGCTAGAATCAATTAAGGCAGGCTAATCAGGGCACCTGGGTTTTTAAAAGGAGCTCACTTCAGTTTGTGATGTGCATGTGAGGAGCTGGGAGCAAGAGGCACTAGGAGCTAAGAGTGTGAGAACGCAAACTGTTGGAGGACTGAGGTGTACAAACATTATCAGACACCAGGAGGAAGGTCCTATGGTGAGGATAAAGAAGGTGTTGGGAGGAGGCCATGGGGAAGTAGCCCAGGGAGTTGTAGCTGTCACACAGCTGTTCCAGGAGGTACTCTAGACAGCTGCATTCCACAGGGCCCTGGGCTGGAATCCAGAATAGAGGGCGGGCCCGGGTTCCCTCCAAATCCTCCCAACTCCTGGTCAGACACAGGAGGAGTCGACGTGGACTGTGGGTTCAGAAAAATGGCCAAGCTGAGGGCTGCCTTGAAGCTCCAAGGCAAGCAAATCCACCAATAAGCGCAAGACCCACCAAGGTAGAGCGGGAACTTTGTCACAATATCTTACTGAAACAGAGTAAGGGTGGAGTTTTGTCTTTGATTTCAGTGGGAGCAAGATCAGACTTTAAGTGTATGAGAAGGGTAGCGAAAGGAAAGACAATTCATGGATGCAGGTTGTTTTTAGTACATTAAGAATCTTGCCTTTTCATGATTTTTTTAATTCAGTAGTTTTGATTTCTTGTGTTAGTTTTCTAAAGGTTGCCATTATATTTGTTCTTTATCCAGGCTTCAACAATCTTTTCTGTTTCCTCCTGTTTTAGTAAGTTTCCCTGTTGTTGTTTTTCATACCTGTAGCATGAGAAGGTCTTTGTCATCTTTAATTCAGAAGAAAACCTCCCAAACTGCTTGCTAAACCTCACCTTCCAAAATCATATAGAAGAATTAGCAAATCTTAACCAAAGGGAGGTGGGGGATTTATAGTACACATAATGATATGGTTCCTTCAGTTTCTTTCAAAGGTTTGATGCATCAAACATGGATAAAATAACTAGACATCATTTATCAATCATGGTCTGAGTATAAAGATTTATGTATGGGATACTGAAATGGGCAACCTTGAAACACAGCCAGAAGAAACAAACCCACTCTTCTCCTCCCATTCTTCAGTCAAGCTCAGAGCAGGGAAGCCTGATGTACTGTTTAAAGTGAAAAGAAAAGGAGGACTTGTGGCACCTGAGAGACTAACAAATTTATCTGAGCATAAGCTTTCATGAGCTACAGCATCGGATGCATTCAGTAGAAAATACAGTGGGGAGATTTATATACACAGAGAACATGAAACAATGGGTGTTACCATACACACTGTAATGAGAGTGATGACTGAAGGTGAGCTATTACCAGCAGGAGATACGCTATGCCTACCTACATGCCTCCAGCTTTCATCCACACCACAGACAGACACCTACAAGATCTCTATCAAGCCTTCTTACACATACAATACCCACCTGCTGAAGTGAAGAAACAGATTGACAGAACCAGAAGAGTACCCAGACGTCACCTACTGCAGGACAGGCCTAACAAAGAAAATAACAGAATGCCACTAGCCATCACCTTCAGCCCCCAACTAAAACCTCCCCAACGCTTCATCAAGGATCTACAACCTATCATGAAGGATGACCCGTCACTCTCACAGATCTTGGGAGACAGGCCAGTCCTTACCTACAGACAGCCCCCCAACCTGAAGCAAATACTCACCAGCAACCACACACCACACAACAGACCCTTTAACCCAGGAACCTATCCTTGCAACAAAGCCCGTTGCCAATTGTGTCCACATATCTATTCAGGGGACATCATCATAGGGCCTAATCACATCAGCAACACTATCAGAGGCTCGTTCATCTGCACATCTACCAATGTGATATATGCCAGCAATGCCCCTCTGCCATGTACATTGGCCAGACTGGACAGTCTCTACGTAAAAGAATAAATGGACACAAATCAGACATCAAGAATTATAACATTCAAAAACCAGTCGGAGAACACTTCAATCTCTTTGGTCACTCGATTACAGACCTAAAAGTAGCAATTCTTCAACAAAAAAAACTTCAAAAACAGACTCCAATGAGAGACTGCTGAATTGGAATTAATTTGCAACCTGGATACAATTAACTTAGGCTTGAATAAAGACTGGGAGTGGATGGGTCATTACACAAAACTAAAACTATTAGTAAATAGAAATAGTAAAACTATTTCCCCATGTTTGTCCTCCCCCTCCCCCCCGCTGTTCCTCAGACGTTCTTGTCAACTGCTGGAAATGGCCCACCTTGATTACCACTACAAAAGGTGTCCCCCCCCCCCCCCACCTCACTCTCCTGCTGGTAATAGCTCACCTTAAGTGATCACTCTCATTACAGTGTGTATGGTAACACCCATTGTTTCATGTTCTCTATGTATATAAATCTCCCCACTGTATTTTCCACTGAATGCAGCCGATGAAGTGAGCTGTAGCTCACGAAAGCTTATGCTCAAATAAATTGGTTAGTCTCTAAGGTGCCACAAGGACTTCTTTTCTTTTTGCGGATACAGATTAACGCGGCTGCTACTCTGAAACCTGTTTATTGTGAGTTGGCCTGTCTTATGGGACAGGGAGGAAGCAAGGCACCCTCTCCTCACTTGCCTGGCCCATGTAAGGGATCCTAATCACAGCCTCTGCACGCTGGCTTGTCTCAAGGTGCTCCTCACAAGACTATCTCATGAGAAATGATGGAAAAAGACAAAGCCATGGCTCCACATTCTCCACACACAATCTGGACAGCAGAGCAGACAGGCCATGCAGCAGGGATATCCTGAACCCTTTAAGGGGGTGTCACAAGTTATGTCCTACACTCTGGGAAATCTGGGCAGCATTGTGCCTCTCTGAGGCAGACTGCCACTCGATGTTCCCCCAATGGTGGTGTGACTCTGCACCCCTACTTACTACAGTCTGTGCCTACCAGGGATAATTTACCCCTAAATGTTTTTTAAATTTTCATGATAAAAAAAGAACTTTTCACTTGCAAATTGCTGATTCCAAAAATCTTCTGCAGCATCCTGCCACGGTTACAAAACACCCCTTCTTTAAGAAAAGTCATAAATTGCGTTCAGTAGATATGCACAGTGCAATGCTTTGCAGGCTACTGTTAAGCACCGTAAACTTGCTGTGTGCTAAATGGATAGTAATGCAGGGTTCCACACTTCAGCCTGATCCTACTGACTTCTGAATGCCCTCAATGCTTTATGGTATGCAGCATCTGGCAGGTTCTTGCCCTTAAGCAAGTTGATTTTAAGGCTCTCATGACCCCAGTAAAGAAAGCCTTTTACATTAACATACAATATTGGTTCTAGGTCTCATCCTTATGGAGGAGATAGCTGAAAGCTTTAGTAATGCTTTCAGTACCTTTAATAATGTCAATAGAAATAGGGGATGTTTTTGTTACATGCAATGTTAAAATCAAACCTGTGCCATCCCTGTTTGGAGGCTATAGAAGACGGCTTCAGACGTCAAGGGTGTTACTCATATATGTTCCACAGAGCTAAACAATTCACTTGAAAATGCTTTGCAAAAGATTACAGGGAATCAAATCAATTAATGCTATGTTAACAAGATAAACACTTTAATTAATAGGAGCATTGTCCCACTATTTTAAAGACTTCTTTATCCTGCCAGCAGCTTAATCTGAATGTAGCTACTGAACTCAACTTCCCTCCCCTCGTATATAATATCCCCGCTTTCTGGGAATCTGAGCATGCATCTAGTAAGTCTGGGCTGAGCAGCTGCCAGGCTATTTTTAACCATTGGCGTTCAGAGTTCTCATTGATTTAAGAAGTGTAAGATGAAAATAGCCACAACTTTCTTAGCCATAACCACCAAAGAAAGCACAGAACTGGCTCTGCAACAGGAGGAAGAATAAGCCTTTCCTGGAACCCCAAACAATGCTAACCGGCTCTTTGGGTGAGAGTTACCGGACTGCCTGGAAGCTAGCGAGCTCCCCGCTGCCCACCCTGCAGTACTTCTGAGCTCCAAGGCATGAGGCTGAGGAGCAGTCCCTGGGCTGCAGTCACTCTTCTAGGCACCAAGGGCATGGAAGGGTAGGCTCAGCAGCTGCACAGCTGCCAAAAGAAATCTAACCGGAACCCTGATGTTCACTTTCATGGCCCAGACTACAGTGAAAGCCCCAGATGGCACAACATGGGCAGGACCTTGTGACAACGGTTTATAATGACGCTGAACTAGTTGGTGCAAATTCAATCCATATCGTTATAGTTAGTCTTACCGTTGGAGAGCATGATCCTGAGACGTACTGAGCGATTACAACTCATCATTGAACTCAATGGGAGTTAAGGGCATTCAGCACATCTCAGAGGAAAGCACATCCCTTTAGTCTCTGGGATCCTTTATGGCCTGGAGAACCTATTTATAGAAATCCTTGTACTGCTTCTGTAATTCATGCAGCTGTCAAATATCTACAGGATCAGCATGTGAGGCAAAGCAAGAGATTATGGTGTTAACATTTGAAGCAGGTTTTTACATTTGTTGGTATATTTTAGTGCTAATGAAAGTAAGGGCCTAGATTTGGAATCTTCCCCACACAACTCCAGAAACTTCTGCTATTTTAGTGCCTGGCTTAATAGTTCCAAATAATGGTGGCATACACACATGCACCGAAAGAGAACTAAAAGACCACGTACCTATATTATCATACAAGACCAAAGAGCCAGCAAGGTTTTTATAAACTCTGAAACAGGCTTAGCCATGCAATGTTTGCCATTGCACAGAGGAAACCACACTTGTTGCAGAATATCTGTTCCTCTTTTCAGTCATGGTACTCTTTCCCAACCGGGTAGGGACTTACTGCATGTGACTGCCCACTGCCACATGGTTAAACTAAATTACTTTACTAAGAGCACAAAGGTTCTCTTCTATAACACGAAGAGTCTTTTTGATCACATAACAAAGAGTGTCATGGCCTCATCTTGACACTGCCTCAGAGGATTCTTCTTCTGTAATGAATATTCTTAAATATTAATTCCCAGTATTTTCAGAAGATGTGATTTTTTTTTTTTTAAAAATCGGTTTCAACTGTTATTTCCTTGTAAGTCTGAGTGACAGATGCGAGCCCTGATCCCTCAAACACTTACACACATATGTTCAAAAGGACTACTCATGTGCATAGAGTTGCTCATGGACCTAAGTGTTTGCAGCACTAGGCCTTAATGAGATATGTTGGACTGTTCATAATGGACTCAATTCCACTGGTAAAAGCTAGCAATGATCTCAAACTGTGGGTCCGGACCCCAAAGTGGGTCACAACCTCATTTTAATGGGGTTGCCGGGGCTGGTCTTAGACTTGCTGGGGCCAGGAGCTGAAGCCAACACTCGAGCTCCATTTTCCGGGACTGAAGTCAACATCTTCCCACACCCAGGGTGGAGGAGCCTGGGCTTTGGCCCCCCCGCCAAGGGCAATAGGGCTTGGGCGGGTTCAGGCCTCAGTCCCCCCCTTCTGGGGTCATGTAATAATTTTTGTTGTCAGAAGGGGGGTTTGCGGTGCAATGAAGTTTGAGAACCCCTGAGCTGCTAGTGTATTTAGTTTTTATGAATAGAGTCAATCCAATGCCATATTTGAAGAAGTTGTTAGCTATGTGTCTGAGAGCAGAAATTGCTCTAAAGCTTGCAAAGATTTTATGACAGGTTTCAGATTAGCAGCCGTGTTAGTCTGTATTCGCAAAAACAAAAGGAGTCCTTGTGGCACCTTAGAGACTAACAAATTTATTTGAGCATAAGCTTTCGTGAGCTACAGCTCACTTCATCGGCTGCATTCAGTGGAAAATACAGTGGGGAGATTTATATACATAGAGAACATGAAACAATGAGTGTTACCATACACACTGTAATGAGAGTGATCACTGAAGGTGAGCTATTACCAGCAGTAGAGCGGAGCGGGGGGACCTTTCGTAGTGATAATCAAGGTGGGCCATTTCCAGCAGTTGACAAGAACATCTGAGGAACAGTGGGTGGTGGGTGGGGGGAATAAACAAGGGGAAATAGTTTTACTTTGTGTAATGATCCATCTACTCCCAGTCTCTATTGAAGCCTAAGTTAATTGTATCCAGGTTGCAAATTAATTCCAATTCAGCAGTCTCTCGTTGGAGTCTGTCTTTGAAGTTTTTTTGTTGAAGAATTGCCACTTTTAGGTCTGTAATCGAGTGACCAAAGAGATTGAAGTGTTCTCCGACTGGTTTTTGAATGTTATAATTCTTGACGTCTGATTTGTGTCCATTTATTCTTTTACGTAGAGACGGTCCAGTTTGGCCAAGGTACATGGCAGAGGGGCATTGCTTATTTTTGCCTTTTGTTTCATATAGTCCTTTCACAATGGCTACCCAATTGGCCCCTTTTGTATTTGTTGAAATTTGCATAAGGTACCATTCATCTAAGGGCTGGTCTACACTAGAAAATTATATCAACCCATCTGCATCGCTCAGGGGTGTGACAAAATCCATCTCCCTGAACGATGTAGTTAAGCCAACCTAAGTCCCCATAGAAACAGTGCTAGGTTGATGAAAGGATTCTTCTGTCAGCCTAGCTACTGCCTCTTGGGAAAGCGGATTTATTACAGAGACAGGAGATCCCTCCCATCACTGTAGCAAGAGTCTGCCCTGACGGTGCTACAGCAGCACCGCTGCTGCTCTGCAGCTAGAGCATTTTAGACATAGCCTAGGTCTGCTGGTGCAATAACAGGCAGACATTTGGCCCTAAATATAGTGAGTGTAAATTGGGACTAACTCCATTGATATTCGCAAAAAGAAAAGGAGTCCTTGTGGCACCTTAGAGACTAACCAATCGATTTGAGCATGAGCTTTCGTGAGCTACAGCTCACTTCATCGGATGCATTCCTTTTTTTTTTTTTTTTTTTTTTATATTGACAGAGTTACCCCAGCTTTACACTAGTGTTACTTAGGCTGTAGGGCCTGACTGACCACTGTGTTTCTCCAGATTTAGGTTGATGTCACACCACTGAATTCAGTGGAATTACATCAGTCTAAACCTGTTACAATGCAGTGGTGAATGGTCAGGCTCATAGTCTGGTCCACAGTGTCAAAAGACTGGTGGTGTGATAATCCCATCCCTGTAGGTAAGAGGCAAGAGGTTTTGTTATGGCTAATTTAGGCTGTAGAAGCCCTAAAAAGAATCAAGTGATCACTGAGTTAATTTTCATGAAAATTTTTTTGATAAACTCCAGAAGATTTAGATGGGTAAAATGTTCAGTTCTCTTAGTTCTTGCTGTGTTGTAAAACAAGTTCTGTGCTTATTTACACTTTGTACAATCCCATTGATTTCAATGAGCTTGGATAGGGAAAGGCAGAATATAGGTCATCTATAGGGGTATAGTTAAGGCTGCATCTACAGCGGTACGTTAAGGCTGCATAGCTCTTCAGTCCTGTGTGAAATGTTTACATCAACATAGTTAAGGCCCTGATTCAATTATGCATGTACTTAGATTTAAGAATGCTAATAATCCCATGTCTAGTCAACAAAACACATAAGCATGTGGATAGTCCCACTGAAATGCATAACCTGATATTATGAATATTCAAATTTCTACTAGTTGCTAGGGTAGAGTGCGGTTTGCTAACATTCAAGAGGCAGTTGTCTGTATAAATAGAAACTTTGTTTTGCTTTCCATTCGTCATTACGCAATGGCAGCAATCTCTGTTCTTATTGTATAACAGTGGAAATATTCACAGCAACCAGATAGAAAGTAGGTGTGAACCAAATGCAGCAAGACTATTGTTTGTTCTATTTGATTGCTATAGGACCCATAAAAAGAATAATATTTAAAGGAACAACTCACTTTCATTTCTAGAAAATACCATCTCTTTTTCTTTCAACCTCTTCCCTGGTATCTGACCCACATGCATCTGGGCTAGCTAATACAGGGATGTTTAGAAGGTAGTTTTATTTTCCCCATACTTTAAAAAAAAAAAAAAAGATGGTGGGGACTGAAGTAGAATAAAGAGACTGAAAAAAAAATTAAAACATAATCTAGTGCAAGCAGGCCCGCCAATGTGGGTGAGGGTTTTGCAATTGCCAAAGGAGGCAATTGCCCATGGGCCCAGGCGATTTAAAAGGGCCCCAATCCCTTTTAAATCGCCCAGGTGGGCTGCAGGACTCCTAGGTGCGCATGGGGTAATACCGCCGGCAGCAAAGGCAGCCGAGCGGGCATGTGGAAATCCTAGCCGTGCCGGAAGAGCTCCCATTGACTGTTCTGCTCTGGGGCTCAGGATTGCTGTTGGCGGGCCTGAGTGCAAGAAAGAGAAGTTAAAAATTCCCCTTTGTGATTCCCCTCTCTCTCTCAAAGCATAAATAATTCCTGGCATTGAGGAAAGTAGGAGCTTAGATATTTGATTAATATCCACATGACAAAGCCACCATGAGATTTGTCACAAATAGTCCAGGCCTGGACTAGCAGGAGTTGTACAGAACAGGGGTGAAGGTGCTCTGGCTCAGCTCTAGTGCAGATTGGACTGCATCTTTCTTTAGCAAGCACTTTCAGGTCCTGTTCCCCTCATCCCCACCTCCCACTTTACTGTGGCTCCTGCTTGTATTCTTCTGCCTCTCCCTCTCAAGCTCTGATCTCTTCCCACCTGGCTGTTGCCCATATCTCCTTGTCAGCCCCATGCATCTTCCTCCAGTGACTGCCCTTTTCTCGCCCACTGCTTCCCTGCTCCACCATCCCTGCTAGTCTTCTGAAAATTCCTTGGTACAGAAGTGGGGCAGGGACATTACCATGCCCCCTTTTGATTGCCTAGTGGAGTGGGTGATGCTAAGACTTGCCCCTGGTGTGTGGGGAGAGAGCGTGACCTCCCTGTGCCCACAACTCCATGGAGTGAGCCAGAGGCCCTCGCCAGCAGGTGTGAAAGTTCTAATGGGCAGATAATGACAATTATTACTCTTGTCCCACTGCTGTCACCCTTATCCTTCTACCTATTTATCCCCCTTCCACTCCTGGTAACCAGTGATAGACCGGACCTGAAAAGACCAACCTGTCTTTACTTGATTAGTCCAAATGAACCTTCTAAGGTCTGAATCCTGCCTAGCCAGTGGCAAGGAAATAATTAAGATGCCTAGTCCAAGCCAGCCTTGAGAAATGGAATTTCTATAGCCAATCCCCCAAGGAAAACAAGAGCCCTTTGGGCCACAAGTAACTCTCATTGTGCTTTTGTTGGCTGTCTTTGTGTCCCAAAATTATGATTATTACTGTTATGTGTTAATAATAAATAAGATACTATGCAGATTGCACGGTACTTGTACTGCAAATGATTAAGTAAATATGTAGATGATTTTCCACAGTTGTTCCCTGTGCTATGTCTGGGAAGCTGAATTCCTCCAATAGTAAAGAACTGAACCACAAGGCAAATGATAGAGCTAATCTATAAATTACAACAGTGTGGAGTCTTTTTGTTGTAGGACCAATATTCACCAGACTACCAGTTGACCCATATTTTCTTTGCCAAACCTAGAAACCCATTAAACATATAATTGCTGACACCATTCTTACTCTGTGGGTTCTCCCACCCCGTCTATTTCCAATTTCACACTCTTTGAGGCATACAGCAAAATTTGAATTGAACGTGCAAGTGTAGTGATCACTCATGAAAATAAAGCCACTGCTGTGGTTATTTTAATTATTTGAATGTGTGACCACTGTTGTGTCTACCAACAGCTGGGTAGGGACTAGAATAAGAGCAATCTTAACCAGCTAGTGAGGGCTTTCACTAAGGACTATGGATATGTGCGTGCTACATATTGTCACTGTACTTGCTGATTACTGCTGATAGCGAGCAGGGAAGCAATACTGAAACACCCCAATGATCCATATGCTTCGCGCTGAAGCCTATGGAAAAAATGAGAACACTAAAAAGGAGATGTCTGAGCTACCAATGGGAGCACTGAAGTATGCAGGTGTGACCCCGTTAGTAGTGCCTGCAATGACTGAGAGAGACGTGCTTGTCATGAGTCCCTGCCTAAAATGCAGTAAAGGAGAATTAGCAATGGCAGAGCAGCTGGCTGAAGGAGAGCTCCCTGAGTGCTGGTCCCCAGTAGAGTCATAACTTTACCTGCCTAAGCCCAGGAAAAGATAATTATATTGATTGGAAATGAAACAAGCCATGATGTTGTTGTGAAACATGGGCAGAAGATAGCAGACTGCTTTGAGCCCAAAACCATTGTGAGCCCCCCAGTGTGAAGCTGTTGACTTTGGAGATTCACCATTGCCCGAGGAGTGGAAGGATTGTCCGAGGAAGACTGTAGCGGGGTGGTCACCTGCTCCGGGCCTGATAGGGTTACAGCCAGCCCTGGGAGAGGGCTGGGGCAGTGAGTAAAAGGCTAGGCTGATGGGGAAGGCAGCCTCAGCTGGGGCCACACCCCAATTGGGCCACAGCTGGCCCTATAAAAGGCTATGGGCCAGGAGCTCAGGCAGTCTCTCTCTAGCTGTGGAGAGAGACGGGTCTGGCTGTTTGGGAGCTGAGTAAGGTACCCAGAGTGGAGCGGAGCTGGGGGAGCTCCAGCCTGGAAACCCCCCAGGCTGCAGGCCTTGTTAAAGGCTGGGAAGGGTACTGGGGTTGCAGAGGTGAAGCCCAGGGTAGGCAAAGGCAGCAGGTCCAAACCCCCACTTTGCCAATGATGAATGGCTTGCACACTACAGTCTGCCCCAGTGAGTGGGGGCTAGATAGTGACTGGCAGTAGCCATAGACTGAGGCAAGGTGGGGATAGAGGGTTGGGGGATCCCCTGGGTGGGGAGACCCAGAGAGAGGGTGTACTGCCAGGGGCCAGCACCAAGATAAAGGGGCATGGGGGTCCAGGAGGAACATGGGGACCAGTGATAGGTGAGACACCAGCCTGCAGAGGACACCCCAGAGGCTGGAGAGCTAATTCCCAGGATGACCAGCGGGAGGCACTATGCCGGTGAGTCCCGCCTCGCTACAAAGACACTTTATGGAAGATCCAAGGTATTCTCACTGCAAGAGTGGGATGAGTAAAAGGAGTGAAACACAGCATCAGACTAAAAAACTCACAACCCTTCAGGGAGCTATCTAGGAAGATTGTTCTCTCAGAAATGGAAGATGGGCAGCATCATCTTCAGAAGCTGATTGCAAATGGCATCATTACAGTGTCCCACAGCCTGTGTACCTGCCCCATTGTGGTGGTCCATAAGAAGAATGGGAAAATCCAGATCTGTAACAACTACCACACCCTAAATAGGCGCCCTGTAATTAATCAGCACACCATGCCTCGAGTACAAGATGCCTTGCACTGTTTGCTGTTCTCAGTATTGGATCTTTGAAGTGAATACTATCAGATCGCTCTGGGAGCAGAAGATTGCCTTCATCTGTCTGCTAGGCTTTCATCAGTTTGAACGCATGCCCCAAGGAATTTTTGGAACACCTGACATGTTTCAATGTCTTCTGGAGAAAGCTGTCGGAGACATGAATTTACTGCAAGTCTTAGTTTATTTGGATGACCTGACTGTGTTTGGAAGAACATGAAGAAAGACTTCCTAAAGTTCTAGACCAGTTGCAAGCCTATGGACTTAATCTTTCAACTGATAAATACCAGCTCTACAGAACATTGATGAAGTGCAAGGGTCACATTTTGTGTCCCAAGAGGGTGTGAGTACCGATCTGGATAAAATAGATACAGGGAGTGCTGCACCAAATCACCACAGATCCTTTACAAAATCAACTAAGATAGCTACTGCTACCAAAAGAGTACAGAGTACGTACGTACGTACGTACGTACATGTCCTGGACATAAGGACCCTGCATGATGACTTTGGACACTGGGGAATGGAGAGAACCCTAGAACTTATTTGTAGTAGGTGCTATTGGCCCTGGGCGTCTGAGGACATTCACAGAAAATGTGATGCGTGCACTCAGTGTGTTCAAAGGGAAACTGCCCCCTAGAGTGGCGTATCTGAAGAATATCACCAGCAGCAAACCGTGGAGCTGGTATGTATTGACTTACGGTCTTTAGAAGTGGACAGAAACAATGTTGGGAACATCTGAGTAGTGTCTGGCCATTTTTACATGGTATATGTAGGCATACCCCACGTATGACCAGAAGGCCACCACCATCGCTCAACTGTTGTAGGAGAAATATTTTTCAGTGTATGGATTCCCAGCATGGATCCAGACCACTCAGGGAGTCACCTTCTGAGGGAGGTGGTGAGGATTGCAGGAATTAAGAAGTGCAGGACAACACCTTATCACCCACAAGGTGACCCACAGCCAGATCAGCTTAATCTAAATCTGTTGAATATACTGGGGACTTTATGTCTAGAGCAGAAGGCAACCTGAAGACAGCATGTTGCATTTTGGTGCCTGCCTACAATGCCACAAAGAATGATGCTACAGGAATCACCCCATATCTCTTGAGGTTTGGGCAAGAACCAAGATTACCCATAGACTTGTGCTTCGGCATACCAGAGGATGGGGATAACTATGAGACACACCAGCAGTATGTCTCCTGAGCAAGAGAAATGTTGCGGGATACTTATCGCATAGCTACAGCTCCAACCCACAAAAACTGACAGTAACAAGCACTGGTATGATGCAAGGGTGCATTTGCAGTAGCTCAAGCCAAGGAACAGAGTTCTGTTGTGAAATTTGGGTGTTGATGGCAAACACAGGCTAGCCAACAGATGGAAGGCAATAACTTACCTGGTGATGGAAAAACTGGGAGATCTACTGGTTTACAAGATTAAACTTCAAATGGGGCCATGGCAAATAAACACAGTACATAGAAACCTCTTACTACTTGTAGGAGAATTGGTAGGTGACTGGTATGAAATGTACCATGACATGGGACCTGGGTGGCAAAAGTGTGCTGGACCAAAGCCACTGCTCAACACATACAGTGGGTTTCCTGGGGCTAACCCACCCCTGCTCAGCACATCTGAAGGTGAGTCTGAAAAGGAGGACACTACCATGGTATATCCTAGAATGGAGACCAGATTCTGACCTTGATTGGCTGACTCCAGTGAGAGCTGCACTTCTTTGGCCCTAAACATAATGGTGGAAGCATTTAGGCCCATTGCTGGCACACCCATGACACCCATGAGACCAGCCTCAGATGATGAGTCTGCCCCCCCAAAATTTCTAGACCTCCTTGAAGAAAAACAGGCCTGTAATGACACTAGGTTGTTGAACAGTGAGCACATACAGGTGGAAGGTGTCTCTGGTGCCCTGAACCTTCCTGTGCCAGAACAAAAGGTTCAGGGGCCTATACCAGTAGCTGAGGGACCCTCAAGGGAACCCTGACCATCCCTAGCCCAAGAAGTCCGTCCCCCCACCCCCTGCAATGCCTAGTCTCCAATAGGCACAACAGGGTTATAAGACCAGTAAGCAGGTTAACTTATGATGCACCTGGGGTGATTAGTGAAGAACTGATACACTTAGCTCACAGACCTGTGGCAGCCATAGCAGGAATCCTGAGATCCTTTGGGGAGAACTAGTGGAGTTGGTATAATAAGGAGTGTGATTTGCCTGGATGACAAATTCTTGGCTGAGGGGAGATGAACTCATGTGAACACACCTCTGAACTCTGGGTCTTCGCTGACCAAGAACAGCAACTGTGAGTGGAGCGCAGTGGAGGGAGAGGGGAGTGGTGCGTTAAAGGAACATTTGTTTGTCGACCTTTCACACTGCAACATGAGAACTTGAGGCGAAGGACACTGCCCAGCATACTCTGATGTGGGTGTTTTGCTTATGGTCGCATGTTTTTTCAAATATCGTTATGTTTTCCCAAATTAATGCTTGATTCCCTTTCCCTTTTATTAAAAGTTCTTTATGTACACAGCATAAAGAAGAAGTACTGTGAAAGAGGAAGTATTGCCTCTTAGAGGAGCTCAGGGTGGTGTTACATTTTCCCAGATTACTTGGGGGTGGGGAGGGTGGCTTGAGCCAGTTCTGTTTCTTCATGTTAGAAGGAACTCCTAGATAGTGAAACCAGCCCTTGTTGCTGCTGACTTGACCTGGCAGAAGGGTTGTACACATCTTTCAACCGTGTAATCGAGTCCTGTTGCATGTTCCAAGCTTGTCGTCAAAGTTAATGGCCAAGTGGCAAGACTCTTACGAGGTGATAAAGAAAGTTGTGACTGTAGATTACTTGATCAGATAACCAGGGAAGAGAAAAGAACAGTAGGTTTACCACATAAATTTATTGAAGCCAGGGAAAGCCAAGAAAAACCTTTTCATCACTCCATATCCTGAGGAACCAGAATTAGGACTCCAAGGTAATGAGAGCCTAACAAAAGGCTCAGTAACCCTCAGAAAGAACTTAAATTATAAGCAAAAGAAACAGGTTCTCCAGCTAGTGGCCGCTTTCCCCTGGGTATTCTTGGCTGGGAAAACGTTCCTAGCACAACATTGCATTAACACAGAACCTGGTAAAATAATACAGGAAGGGCTCCAATCTATCCCCAACAAGTTAAGGGGGGTTGTCAAGAGAGAGATCAGGACAATATTGGAACTCAGGATGATAGAAAAGTCCCAGAGTGACTGGAGGAGCCCTATCGTGCTAGTCCCAAAGCCGGATGGCACACTATATTTTTGCATAGATTTCAGGAAAGTGAACACAATTTCTAAATTTGACGCCTACTCCTTGCTACGAGTGGATGAACTCTTAGACCAACTGGGAGTAGCACAATACATCACCACTTTGGATTTAACAAAGGGATATTGGCAGATCCCCTTCACACCAGATTCCCAGGAGAAGACAGCTTTTTCTATGCTGCTCAGCCTGTTTCATTTTAAGACCACACCCTTCAGGTTACACATGGCAGCGGCACTTTTCAACATCTGATGGACTGAGAACTCCAATAGCACAGTCAATATGCGGCAGCATACTTGGAATACATAGCTATCTGTAGTGAGGATTGGGGCTCCTATCTCGACAAAGTAACTGCTGTTCTCCTGTCACTAAGAGAAGCTGGATTAATAGTAAAACCCACAAAATGTGCAATAGAAAAGGAAGAAGCCTGTTATTGAGACATAGCGCTGGCGGAGGACAAGTCCGACACTTGCCGAACAAGGTTCATGCCTTGCAGGCCTACAAGACCTCCACGACCAAAAGGCAAGTGCATGCTTTCCTAGGCTCAGTTGGCTACTACCATTGGTCACCCTACCTCTGCAGCAACGAGGACCTAGAGGGAGTGCCAGAAAAGCCAGTTGATGAGAATACCTCATTTTGAAACCGTAGGGCCCCCACTAACTGACTTGACTAAGGATGCTGCCCCAAGATGGATGCTGCACTCCCAGCTACCAAAGGGCCTTCCAAAAATTCAAGACCATACTCTGAGGATACCCAGTGCAGTTTATCCTGAACTTTGAAAAGGAATTCCTATTACAAACAAATGCATTGGAGGTAGGACTAGACGGTCCTTTCTCAAGAAGTAGATGGAGAAGAACACCCGAGAGTATTGATCAGCCAGAAACTCTTGAGAAAGTATATTCAGTGATAGAAAAAGAGTGTTTGGCTGCCAAATGGGCAATAGAGAACCTGCAGGGCTATATGTGATGAAAGAGACAAACCCAAGGATCATGAGATGGTACCTGTCACTACAACCCTACGCCTTTTGGATACAACACCAAGCAGGAAGTTTTGCATTGTAATGCCAATTTTCTGTCCAGGGAAGCAGCCTACACCTGCCAAGGCTAGGCCTCAGCTTTGTGGGGGAGGATATGTAATGGGGTCTACAAACCCAATGCTGAGAGTAGACAGAGCAGGAGGAGACAGAGCTTCTCTTCTTTGCGGGCAAGCAGCTTGACCACACTAGCACACAGCTGCCAGAGCTGCCAGTCATGGAGGCAGGCTCCCACAGCTGCAGCCAATAATAAAAACAAGGCCTGCTATAAAGGGGAGAGTACAGAGAAGGAAAGAGAGTCAGAAAGGTCTGTGATAGCAAAGGGGCAACACCCCTGCACCAGGCAGGCTGCAGCAGGCTGCCTGAACATAGCCATGAGACTGAAACATGCTTCTAGTCTTAGAGGTGAGGGTTCAAGAAATGCCTGACCAGGGACTAACAGAGGCTCAGTCTGGGGTAGCAGAGACCCCTCATAAGACTACATCAGGGGCTGGTGACAGACCCACATAAGGCTTCTGCATGCTGACCCTCTCCACAAGAATGAATTTCATCCTGTATGCTTTAACCCTTTCCCTAGGTAATGTCTTAGGCTAAAGCAAGAGAGAAAAAAGAAGGGGACCATTTATAATGGCTGATCATCTAAAGAGCAGAAACTAACGCTGAAACCAAGAAAATGATTAAAGCTGTCCTGATTATATCAACATATGCAAAGAGTAAAATGTAATCCAATGAGATAACCGCTTCCCCTTCAGAAGTAACAGATGTTTCCATGTTTAGCTGCTCAGACTAAATCCACACTTATTTCATTAGTTTCAAGATACAATCCACCAGACTGGGCTTTCACTTCTCCCACTGCCAATGATATGGGCTGTGTGTTGTGCAACCCAACAGGAAAGCTACATAAGGATACTGGCTGCACAGAAAGCACATTTGGTTTGAACTCCCAGGCCTGACTGCCAACTGCCTTACAACCTGGGTGGGCATTTACTCCCATGCAAGGTGGGTGTCAAAGGCTACTGTGCTGAGGGGGCAGCATTTTACACTCACTTTGCACAGGTGTAAGTGACCGCACAAGATGCAAAGCACTGGAGAACTGGACCAGTGCTTTCCAGCTGCTGCAGTTGGTGCAGTGCTTGAGATGGGCTTCCAGAGTGACTGGTTTTTGGTAGTGGAGCCAACATTGTAGAATTTGCTTCTCCTTTAAATCATCTCCCCTATTGGCTAGCGTCAGTGGCTCCCCACTCAGCTTACTGGATTTTGTGGATATCATTCCGACACACCTAATTCTGTACTGCATTGTATATGGAGCCTGGGCACAAAATGGCGGGGGCCTGTGGATGCCACTAGGCAGCAGGCTACCTAAAGTTGGGCAGTGCAATGCTGAGCGTAAGTCCCCTTGGTGGCTCTAACCCCATGTGTTTTTCTTAACTATGTTCTAGACACACCCAGTTTGGCTGTCCTCCAAAAGTGGGCATGGGCAGGACGATCGGGAATCCAATTAGTGACTAAACATGGGCTGCGTTTAATTCCCTTCCAGCAATCACCAGGGCTCTGAGTAGGCCCTAAAAAAGACTCCAGCGTTCAGTGAAGTATCTTATGGGTTATATCAAGTGGTTAGTAGGCACAGTACAAGCTGTATGAAGAATGGTGAAGCCGTATTCTAGAAGCAGCACACAACAGTCAAGCTGCATTCTCAGGAAAGTCACTATGACTAGCTGAAAGAATGATCCCCTTCTTTCTGCTACTCATTAAAGTCCAGCAGTGCTCAAATGCAGGAAGAATGACACTGCAGAAATAAAGAAAAACCTGGGGCTCTTTTAAAGGGAAAGGCTGTATGATAAGCATAAACTCTGGGATGATATTTGTATGCTGGATCAATGTTTTCCTATGACAACAATATGCTCTTCATACATAATCCAGACTAGTCAGACTGCATCTCCTGGTTTACAGTGTGATTTTATGCCCCGTGTTTCCACTGTGTGTGAGATGCACTTGGCTGAGGGGAGAATGGTGGCTACCGGGAGCCACCTGCAGCTCCTTGGATCCTTGATCAGTTGGCCCTGGTGGAAATTAGAGCAGATGGGGGTGCTTTGTAATTTCCACCAGTGCGGCTCCAGTATAGTAGAGCTCTGCTCCACCACACTCTGTCCCATCAAGCTCCCAGCCCTACCCTGACATGCCCACTCCTCTCCCTTACACCACAGTTGACATGTAGTGACATAGGAAACAACGCAAAGTGAATTTGGTGGACTAGACACCCACTGTTTCTCACTATGGATCAAATCCGACACCCACGGTTGACTTCAGTTGGTGTTGCGCGAGGTCCTATTTGTGGAAAGTACATGCGAATAGTTATTATTGTTATTTGGTTCTCTCTACTCACTGCCATAAGAGCCAGATCCTGGACCCCCTGAAGACAATGGGAGTTTTTCTATTGACTTCAGTGCGGGCAGGATTGGGTCCTAAGAGAAGTGATCAAACAAAACAGTACAATTGGAGCAAACTAGGGAAATTTAGATATTTTTTTAGAGATTATTTTTTCATGTAGGGGCTCCATGCGTTCTCTTACCAGAAGAGAAACATAAATGTGATTTCAACCCGCAATTTCTCATTAAGCTTCAGGTGAACATTAATCTAGATACAGATACTAGCTAAAATCTTCTAGGGATTAGGTATACTGTAAAAGCATAATTTCTATTAGCCAAAGATATGACTCCATCTGCTGGTTGAGAAAAGAAATATCCCAGGAGGCTTTCTAGATTAGAATATGAGGACAAAATTTTCCCCGTGCAACCCACAGTATGGTTGTCTGGAAATCAGACAGGAGACTTTTACACCTAATTTCAAATAATGTCTTTCACAACAAATTCCCTAAAGAAAACTCAGAGAATGTAGGTAGTAGTACAACTCTATAGTGAGCAGTCCTATATGTGTATTATTTGCATTGCATTAATTGAAATTGAACATGTACACAAAATTATATGAGCTGAACTTTTTAAATGATCATATATTATATTATTCTAAGTATCTTTAGTTGCATGCTGCTGAGATGAGAGCAGGAAAATGACATAATATTATCACATAATAAGGCAGAATACAATTATGAAGGTTTGTCAGAAGACCGCTAAAGGAAAACATCCATAAATACGTTCACTTCATTGTCAAATTCAAAAAACATCTAAAAATGAAGTTAGAATATTCCTCTTTAGAAAGGGTCTATATTTAGCACACTAGTGGGCTACTAAGTGATATCTCTAGCAGCTGTATCCCAGAAAATACAATGGGCCGAGTGAATATATTGCAGTATGCACACCAAAATATGCAGTTGTTCATATTACCCGGAAGTCACACACCAAAGTACTTTGCAAAACCACAGACATTAGAGATTGAAAAGACCTATCAGGTGATTAGTGAGAGAAGGCCCAAACCCAGAATCTCAAAACTAAACTTCAGAGGGGTTTGGATTCAACTCAGGGGATCCAAATCGGGCCCTGTTGGGTGATCCAGAAATACCAGGATGGAGCCCAAACTGGATAGTTTGTATTTCCAGTTCCAATTCAGATGAACCCAAAATACTACACAAACAAGGCAAATTCATAAGAGTTTGCCAAAGATGGCACAACTATTGTGTGAAAAGATGGTCTTGGGAGATTTCAGCACCACTGAATCTGAGCTATCCCCAATCCCTAACTGCCCTAGATCAGAACAAATGATTTATCTCTAAATTAAAACTCTCCACTTTGTCTTCCTCCATTTCTATCTACTTCAAGACTGTTCTTAATGTTGTATTGATGTTTCTAAATCACAGTTTATTATAAGTAATCATGTAAACTATCGTTCAAATTAACCATTATTAACATTCATCAAATATTCTACTCTATTTTTGTTCATAGCATTAACAGACCATTCTAGAAACAACAGTTGTCATATAAATAAAACTCAAGCACGTTGCCTTAGATCCACACCTTTTAAAGAATATTGGTCAAACACATACCCTATGCAGATGCCACAACATTGATCTGCAGGGGCCTTAATATGGACATCAAATGCAAATTAACAAATGAAATCATAAAAAACCCTAGGGTGGATTTCTGTGTTTTGGCCAGTCTATTTTCTAAAGTTACGGAACAACAAAGAAGAAATAATAATAAAAAAAAATACATAAAACAAGCCCCGAAATTTACTGTCTGGCATTAGTTTGGTTAGGCTAGTGACTACTGAGACCATCATGACTATTGGCAAAGGTAATCAAACCTATCTCTGATGTTACCTTGTCCTTTCAGCCGTTTGTTGTATAGTGAATCTATATCCTACATTTTAAGACACCCCCCCTCCCACCCCCGGGACAGGGCATTTGTTTGCAGAACACCTTGTAAATGGGGCCCCTGGGGACCTGTTTGGGGTCTCTAGACACCACTACAAGAGAAATAAATATTGATAAATAGTAAGTGAAAACATATTATTTAAGTCTGACTTAAAACTATAGCATTGGGTAGGGAATATAAAGAGTGAAAAATGAAACCTGTCTGATTCCTATACCATTCATTTAAAATCTTTTGTGTGTGACAGGCTGCACAGAGCCTCCCTGATTTCCAGCAAAGAGTTAATTCCTGCCTGCCCCTCACACAGGTAGTCATGGGCAAATAATGAAGCACGGCTGGAGACACAAACTCCAATCAGGCCACTGGGGGAATTCAGCAAACTCCATAAGAACAGCTACTTGGGTGACAGTAGGTCCTTAGGAAGGGTGCATTTCACATGAAGTTATTCTAGGGGCTGACTTATACTATAGGTATTTTTAATGGGGTGCTTTTTAGTGATGTAAAGTCATTTAGAAATCATTCTTACTGTACCCGCTGTAAAACTTTGAAGAGGAAGACTTGCTGATTGGAAGACTGAGTTTCCTGTCATTGAACCATGTGCTCGCAAGGGCTGGGGTTGGCGGGGGTGGAGGGAAGATACCAGCGAAAGGAGGACACTCAGGCCTAAGAATAGTAAACTATGCTTTATTGAAGGAAGGAAGAACTTACGCTCCAATCTGCGCGGGGAGCCCCTACGTCACGCCGAGGGGCTGCAGGGGACTCTGGCCGTTCGGGACAGCTGACCAGGCAGGACTTCACTGGCAGGGTGGGGCAGTCCTCTGCGGCACTATATTCTCCACACTTATCTCGGGGTTACATGGGGTCAACAGCTGATTACATTCTTACACATATAATTTATGCTTATTACATAAACTGACTCGTTTATAGGCAAAAATATGCTGAGCTTTGCTACAATATCTTTTGGCAGGGTCTGTTGGACAAAGTTAATTGAAACTGCCTGCATCCTCTGCTTACATCCAGTCACATACTCAGTCCACCACTTAGCTCCTCGCCAATCTTCCGCAACCTTACCCCTAGACTCCACCCCTTGGTGGACTGAGGTGTATTAGTTACTGCCACCAGCGCACGGCGAGCGTGTGCACTGGTTTGGGGGTTGCACGTCGGGCCAGGAGGGCAGAGGAGCAATTCACGCAGCATTGAAGAATGACTAACACACATACAAAGCCCAGTAGTCCAATCAATAGCAGGAGCCTGATGCATCTCCCCCAGGCGCTGAAATCTGGAAGCCAGGAGGTTAGCCACTGCCAAGAGTCACCCCATACAGAAGCCTCAGAGCCCATGTCATGTAACACCTTCAAGTAGTCCATCATATTATGAACATCAGTCTCGATGCGCTTATCCTGATTTGAGTAAAAACAACAACTTTCATTAATCAAGGCACAAATGCCGCCTTGAGCAGCTAATAAGTAGTCCAACGCCATACAATTCTGTAATACAACTTGTGACAAAGAAGCTACTTCTAATTGCAGGGCCTGGATTGCATCCACGGTATTATTCTCTATAATCTCTAATGTGGCTGAAATATTTACAATAGCCCACTCCAGTTCAGCCACCCCTAGCCAGGGGAGGAAAGCTGATGGAAACAAACTGATGGAAGCCCGTGGGTCTCTGCACAGTGGGATTTGGGCTCCGTCGTGGACGTGCTACCAATATGTAATTATGTATTGCTTGAGCATACATGGTTTGCATTTCATACGTATAGGGAATGAGCTGTCCCAGTGTGCACAGCATCTCTTTAGCCTGCTGGAATTGGTTGGGTATGGTTTTATATGCCCAGTGGCCACATAGCCAGTACAGCCCCGGCAATCCTGCCGTGGGGAGCCATGTGCTATCTGAGGCATTGCGACACCAACTATCGGAGCTTTGGTCACACTGAGACCAGTAATGTGCACGCGGGGTTTGCCTGTGCCTAATTGTGCTGAGGGGCGTTCTCCATACGGGGGCACCGGCATTGTAGGAATACAGAAAACCACGGGTATGTAGTCCCCACTCGCCCCAACGCCACCACCGATGGCAGAGGGTGGTGCCATTGGTATAAGTCAAATTGGTTTTGGAGGAACCGGAGCAATTGTCACTCGAGACCCACGCCTCTCCGGCCATCCACTCGCTGTGCATACTGTGGTGGGCCAGCAGTAATGTTAAACTGCCCGGTGTCTGGCAGGTATTCTGCTATCACTGCGCACGAGGAACAGGGAAGTTTTCTGGCGGGACGAGCGGCGCCTGTCGCTGAAGGCCGCTGAACACGCCAGTACACGTCCCCCAGTATCACTACCGGTGTCCCTTGGCGCCGGTAAGGGGGCGTTTCATTATACTTAGTGAGAAAAGTGGTGTCATTAAGGGCCCAGGATTCATTGCACGGCACTGTGGCCCATGGAATGCCGGCGCTTGCCAATTGTGGGCTATGTGCGCAGTACCAACAGTCCGACTTGTTACCTGCTAGTGCCACCGATTGCATCCACTGGACGGCCGAGCTGTGGTGCCATGTGGCTTGGGCACCTGTGCAGCTAAAATCAGTTTGAGGATTATTCCGTAGTGAACATGCCGTAGGGCCGTCGCTGGTGTCGGCCTTCGGGTGGCGCAACCAGGATGCTCCACGGACCCGCCCAAACTGTCGTGCGGCGGTTATGGTTGCCTGGAAGAAAGACGCTTAGAGGTCACATAAGTTGGGGCGTCTTCCCTTTTAGCAGTACGAGGTGAGTGTCCCCAGGACCATCAGCTAGGATTTCCCCTTCGAGTGGGTTATGTTTGGGGGATTGTGGATCCAAATGGCACGTCCAGTCGAGCCGAACCCTCCCACTCAAGTGGTGGGTGCAAGCGCATCCACCTCCTGGACATCAGGCAACCCAATACGCTCGCAAATCAACTGTGCAATACGTTCACCTTGGGGGATGGTGAACCAGCAGCACCTTCACCTCCCTGGTATAGTAAGCTCCCTTGAAGAGGGACTCCCTTAAGGGCCAGACCGCTGTGTGGGGCAATGCGCCCATAATAGCCTTGCGGGAGCCCTATGGCTAAGCCAGTACTTACAAGGTTCCGGCTATTGGGCTGTAGAGTGAGGCCCTCTTGAGGGACCCGCAGATCGAGACCAGCACTTCTCGGGGTGGCCTGAATGGGGAGATGGGCTTGCGGGTGCAAGCGCTGTACTCGCAACACAGGGGGCTGCTCAATGACCTCCCCCTTGAATCTAGTGTACGGGGTTGAGCCGTACAGAGGGTGGTCATTGAGCGCAGCCATGGCCTGGCGGAGATTACAGCTCAACCCGGCCAGGCTGGGGGCAGCTACTACATATACTGTGACTATGTCATCTACCTCTCTGTTGAACTGGGACGCCTCTGATTCCCCTGTCAGGTGGGCCTCTACATGATGAACAGCAATGGGCCTCTGGCTACAGGCATCCCAAATGGCAGGCCACATGTCGTAACCTCAAAGGGGTTTGTCATGCACCTTCCAGCCAGCCGCATGCCAGACGGCCATCCACTGTGTCATGCCTTTGTAGACTGCCCAGATATCCGTATGCAGATAAAGGGGCCCTTTGTTCTCTGTGATGGTCATGAATGCTGCCCATAGCTCAGCCCACTGGCTAGACAGGCCAGGGCTGGTTTCGAACAGTATTTTCTCAAGGCAGGGATTATATGCGGCTGCTCACCACCATCATTCTGCCCCCCTGTACAAGGCCGATCTATCAGTAAACCACGCAACCTCTCATTGTTGTTTGGTTAAGGAGGCATGGGGAGGGGCCTCCGTACAGGGGGGTTGAGGCACTTCGACCAGGGGGGCATAAGTGTGCTGGCCCCCGGAGGGCAGTTCCTTGAAGGTGACAGCACCCAAAAGCTGCGCGTGCGCATCGGTAATGCTTGCCTGGGTCATCTGCATACGCAGCTGCAGGTAGTGTTTCCACTTCCATAGGGTCTGAGTCTGGGCTACCCCAGTCCGTGTGAGCAGGCTTTCGTCCCGGACCCAACCCATAATCGGAAGCGGGGTACACACTTTTACAGGCTCTGCCCCCGTTATGGGCTCAGTTTGCTGCAGGGCCCACATTACTGCAAGCAGCTGCTGTTCAAGGGGTGTATAACGCTCAGCCGAGCCTCGCAGGGATCGCGACCAATACCCTATGGGCTCCTTTCAAGATGAACCTTGCTGCCACAGCCCCCATGAGGCCACGTGGTCAACCATCGTTACCTCGAGTTCGAAGGGGATGCCTCATCTGCCTGGGCTCAGCACTGCGTGTTGGCTGAGCGCCTCTTTAGCCTGCTGGATGGCGGCATGCTGCTTGGCTCCCCAACTAAACGTGGCTTTCTTCCAGACTATTGCTTGTATGGGCTGCAAGATGTACCCTAGATGGGAAATAAATGTGCGCCAATACCCAAGGAGGCCCAGGAAAGTTTGGACTTGGCTTACGCTAGTGGGGTCTGGGAAGTGGGTAATTGTTTCGATGGCTTTTTGTGGGATCTTACGTTGAGGTCCTGACCAAAGTATTCCCAAGAAGATCACCTCCTGGCTGGGCCTCTGGATTTTACTAGGGTTGACAGCCCATCCCCTGGCTGCCAGAGCCTGCAACACATTGTTCTTGGCCTCGGAGAGTGCCGCCTCATGGGGCCCACTCAGCAGGACATCGTCAATGTAGTGCTCTAGTACCACTCCCTCTGGACGAGTCACCTGCTCCAGGTCTCGACTAACCAACTGGTAGCAGATGGTAGGGCTATGCTTGTAGCCCTGAGACAGCACAGTGAATGTGTACTGCTGATCCTTCCATGTAAAGGCAAATTGATTCTGGCTCTGTGGGGCAATGGCAATGGAGAGGAAGGCATTTGCCAAGTCCACCACGACATGCCACTGCCCTACCCGCGTCGCGAGGCGCTCCATGATGGAGACCATGTCGGGAACTGCCACTGTCAGGATTGGGGTGACCCTATTCAGGTTGCGATAGGCTACTGTCATGCGCCAGGTTCCGTCCTTTTTATGGATTGGCCAAATTGGGCTGTTAAATGTGCTCATGGCAGGGCGAATGATGTCTGCCTGGAGCAGACCTTTAACGGTAGCAGTTATTTCCTTGTGCCCACCAGGTATCCGATACTGTTTGGTATTGAGCACTGTGGTGGGGGTTGGAAGCACCATGGGGTCCCACCGCGGATACCCCCGCAGCATGGTTACAACCGCTCGGACATACAGCAGGCGCCCAAAGGAAAAGGATCCCCATTGGGTATCTATGGTCTGCCCTCGGAGGAGGTCTATACCCAATATATATTCATGAATGAGGGCGATTAAAACAGTGATTCGTATGGGGGGGGCCTTCCCGATGGCCAGCCATAACTGCATCAGCGTGGCCCGAAAGTCCACCCCTCCGAGGCCGCTCACCATTACCGACTGGCCCCGACGTTACCGACTGCCATGCAATATAGTCACCTCTGCTCCTGTGTCCACAAGGGCCATTACTCGTTGTCGCCCCCCGCTAGGCCAGTAGATCTCTACTGGGACATAAGGGCGGCGGTCCCCCACTACATAGCACCTTACCTCTAGGGCGGGGGGTGAGGGGGCCCACCACCCTGTCAATACTGGGCGGGCAGCTTCCATTCAATATAGTCTTCCGGCAGGGCAGATGGTTGGGGCTGCTGCAGGGTGCCATCTACCTTGTTTTGGGGGCCCCCCCCCTGTAGTCGGGGCCCCTACCCTCTCCTTGGTACACTGTTCTGGGTTAAGCTGCAACCACCATTTTAACAGCTCAGCATTGGTTTTCCCAGCCACTTCCCCCAGGGGAATCCCTGCTTTCAGTAGGTCTTTAAACATAGTATTACAGCTAACCCCCTCCTTTTGCTTCACATTCACCTGCTGCAGCTTTGTGGTTTTCGTCATATTGTCAATTTCCATTAATTGCATCATGAGCTGCGCCGCATCCCCCACCAACCCTACGGGCCCCCAACCATCGACAGGATCATCGCCTTGAGGTTGGGGGGGGCATTCCGCAGAAGCCAGGTGTGGATGGTACGGGTCAGCTCCACAACATCAGGCCCTTCGAAGTGCTCAGCAAAGATGCTGGTGAGCATGCCCAGCTGCAGAGCTGGCTACCCCACTCTGGGATGGAGGCCCACTGTTCCAACCCATCATCCATGTCTGCGGGCAAGCTCCAGATGGTTTTGACAGCCATGGTTAACCATGCCATGTGAGAGGGATACAGATAATTCGCCTCTGAGTTGGCCCCTATCTTGAGACTCCTATGAAGGAGGGGGTCTGTGGTGAGCGAGCCCATCCTGCCTAGCTCAGCGGGGGTAAGGGTAATCGCATCCGTTCCATCGTCCCTCAACCGTAGCAGCCAGGCCAGCAGCGATTGCTTGGGACGCTGCTTGAAATGCTGCACGAAATCCTGTATCTCGGAGGATTTATATTCCCGGATAAAATCCCTTCCTACCATTTGATTGTTCTCCCCATGCGGTTCCTTGTATCATGTCTCGACAACGGGTCGCAGTTGTGGGTACAGTCCCGCCTTCCCGGCATCCCCCTCCCCGGGGGACTCGTCCTTGCTTGTCTCCCAAATGTCCCCATCCCAGGTCTCTGGATCCCAGTCGCTTTTGCGTACCAGTACGCATGCGGCAAGGGGACGCACGTCTTGCCGTCCTCCCTTTCGCCGCCAGCGGTTCGCAATGCGAGCCGCCATAACCGCGCAGCGGTGCTCTAACCGATCAGCCCGTTTGGCCGTACTAGTAATGACTTCTTGGGTTAGTGAACAGGCCTCATTTGCTTGCTGCAAATCAGCCTCTAATCTTCCCATCCTCTGGCGCTGAATCAGCAGTGCCTTGTCCACTGCGTGGAGCGCGGTCAGGAAGACCCATCCCAGGTCTCCCGCCGCTTTTCGCTCTGCAGGTCCTACTTTGTCCAGCCGGAGCTTGGATATCAGTTCCTCCAGCCTGACTGGGGTAACCCCAGCTCCTGCTCTCGCTGCGGCCATGCGGCAGGGGCAACCAACCCCACCAGCTTGCATGCCACCAGCGCCCACCGTCCCGTGGAGGGCCACCAGGGGATGTAGCTCTCTACCTCCCCCTTATCCTTCCTTCCCCAAAGAGGCATCCCTCTGCTGGTATCCTGTTTGTGAAACCAATTGTGCCCGCCAGAGCTGGGGGGGAGATACCAGCGAAAGGAGGACACTCAGGCCTAAGAATAGTAAACTATGCTTTATTGAAGGAAGGAAGAACTTACGCTCCAATCTGCACGGGGAGCCCCTAGGTCACATGGAGGAGCTGCAGGGGACTCTGGCCGTTCGGGACAGCTGACCAGGCAGGACTCTGCCGGAGGGGAGTCCTCTGCAGCGCTATATTCTCCGCGCTTATCTCAGGGTTACATGGGGTCAACAGCTGGTTACATTCTTATATATATAATTTATGCTTAATACATAAACTGACTCGTTTACAGACAAAAATATGCTGAGCTATACTACAATGTCTTTTGGCAGGGTCTGTCAGACAAAGTTCATTGAAACTGCCTGCATCCTCCGTTTACATCCAGTCACATACTCAATCCACCACTTAGCTCCTCGCCAATCTTCCGCAACCTTGCTCCTACAAACCAGTTGATCTGTTTCACCAGCTTCCACTGAGGTTAGAGTTTTTTAATTGTTTTGACTCATTTGTTTGTCTGGGGGATAGGATGTTGCACCAAGAGGTCAAGTAGCTATGGATTCTAAGCTACCCTAATGCTCTATGGTTAAAAGATCATCTCAAATGGACTGCGCTGTCTGAATTCTTATTATTATTCCTGCCTCCTCACACGTGCATGCATCTTAATGGTCCTTTGCCAAGAGCAGCAGGTTTGTGGCTTGCTTCATAGCTTATGCTAATACCCTGCCTGTTGATCAGTTAGCTTTCAGGGTTCACTGTGAATTTTTAAACTATTTTATGTCACACTGAAGTAGCCATGAAACTTCCTAAATACAAGTTCAAAAGGCATTGGAAACTGAAATGCAGCTTTCAAGCAGATTCAAAAGTAGCAGCCATGGACAAGTACGGGAGACTTGCTACCAGGCTTTTGGGCTTGTGGATGATCCTAGGAAGAGATGACCAGAATCCAGAGGGCTGCTTTCCCCACTCCACTATGGAACCAATATGAGCCCTCCACCAGCCTCCAGTGCACCTCACCCCATAGAAGTCTAGGGAGTGATGACCCACAAGCCTAGTCTCCCAGAAGCATCACGGGTAAGTGATCTGTCTTGCTAGGCCACTTCTTCTCCTGGCTAGATGGAGGGATCCAGTGGTGATAGGCATGTTGGGGTACTACACGCTCACTGAATGGATGGAAGTGTCTTGTGCTCCCAGAATATAACATGAGTGTAAGCTCACTGTGACTGTGTGTGATGGTAGGAAGTGAAACTGACTACACAAAGCAATGTCAAATGCTAGCTGTAAATAAATGCCTGA
The DNA here is from genome assembly GCF_965152235.1 of Eretmochelys imbricata. Lineage (NCBI taxonomy): Eukaryota > Metazoa > Chordata > Testudines > Cheloniidae > Eretmochelys > Eretmochelys imbricata. The sequence goes on from NC_135572.1 coordinate 152,722,657, forward strand.
AGTTTTTTGTTTTTTTTTTGTCTAAACTTTCCTTTTGGGTTAGGCCTCTCAGGCAGTTAAAAATAAACGAACGAAACAAAAATCTTGGCCTCTTCCCCACAGAACTAATGTGATCTAAATATAAACCAGGGATGATATAGAGGGGAGTGGGCGGAAGGATAGGAGGAAACTGGTTACAGTAACAGGCTTATGGTGGTTGTGGTTAGTAACGCATCCTCTTATTATTTATAATGTAATGTAAGTAGAAGGAAATAAATGTAAGTAGAAGGAAATAAAAATTAAAACTGTGTGCATTACTAAGCACAGCAACTGTTTAAGCCTATTACTTCTCCCTCCTCCCCACTTTATCATTACTTTTTTACAGATAGTTCACGTAAGCTCTTTGGGACAGGAGATATAGGGATTTGGTTTTTTTAAATGTCTATTTAGCCTAGTTTTGTTGCCCTCTTACACTATATGTATAAACCTACAGCTAGGTTAAGATAAGATAAAGGTTAAGAGTCATGTAGGATTCAAAAAAGGACAAGACATGATTATGACCCAATTACTTTAAAACTTTGATTTTTTTTTTTTTTTAACAGTGTATATAAACCTTTGTGCTTCAGGGCATAAAGCTAAGGGCTTGTCTACACAGAACTGTAATGGGAACTATAGGCGAGTGATTTCTAAAGTGCATGAATATAATGCACATTAATTGGTCTTTGTAGACCCTGCTGGTGCATGCTAAAGGTTCCCTCATGTGGTTTATACAGTATGATTTCAAACAGTACTATGGTAAAGAGCCTGAGGGAACCTTTAGTGTGCACCAGCAGGGTCTACATGGACCAACTGATGTGCAATACACATCAGTATGTTTTACAAATCACACCCTGGTAATTTGCATTACTCCACTGTGCAGACAAGCCCTAACTGATCAAGAGTAATAAAAACTTTTTGTGGGCATGTTATTTCAGAATTTTCTATCACAGGATTTTTTTGCACCTGGCTCAGAAGCATCTGATATTGGCCACTGTGAAAAAAATGGATTTGAGAAATGTCTTCTAATAGGTCAAAAATTAAACAATGTAGAATAAAGTGCTCTGGTCCTGAAGTTTCTGTAATGAACGTAATTTTTTGATCCAATAAAGGTTATCTTGTAAAATAGTATGGAAGGCAGTAAGAGGATGAATGTAATGTTGGGGAGGGATATGAGAAATCGGCACTGCTCCCTGAATTTTGGGACACTTGCCAGGACAGATCCATAGTTTCCAAAATATCTCTGCACCTGTAATAACATGCTTTATTTATAAAACAATACAAGATGGAGGAAGAAGTATAGTAGTAAGCTGCTATCTATGATGATCTGATCCTACCAAAGGTAAATGCAGCCAAGGCAAACCATCTTTATTTTTGGTAGAAACAAAATGAAGTAACTTTACAACAATCAATATTTTAAAATTGTTTAGTGAGCTTTTCCATAGTGGAACTCCACCAAACCTAGTTACACCGAATAAGATAACACTTCGTATCTTCGCTGTATTTGAAGATCAAAAGACTAACAAAGTTAATGGCTATTAGGAATATTTATTCCAGTCATGGCAGCTACAGCTTATAATATTAATGGGATAGAAGCTATCCCAATGTTTTTACCCATCCACATCTTGCCCTAAACCAAATAATCTTTCTTAATTTACTTTATTATATATCTGAAATTCAGTGCACCATGCAAATGTTTTCACACTATACCTGCCTCCTAGACAAATGCAATATTCTAGCGCTTAACTCTATTTGTGCTCATATAAAGGCTGAATTCTATTTTATTTATGCCTGCCAAGCATTGGATTTTGAATTAGCATTGTGTTTTCTAGATGTATGTAGGTTCTAACTTTTGGAGCCTTGTAGCAATTTCCAATACAGTTTGAAGAACCAGGGTTGTTATAACTTTTTTTTTTTTTTTAAGGACGTATTTGCCATTTGACCAAATCAGAGTGACTGTGAAAAATAATTAAAAATAAATAAATCATAATTGCATAAAATTGAAGCAGTGCTTTCAAAGTCCATGTTAAAATGCAAAGCAGATTTACCGCAACTATTAGATAGTTACTGAATATCTTTAGAATAGGTAGTAAATAAGAAAAAAATCTTTAAGTGTTGTTTGAGATATGCCAGAACTTAAAATGGTTGCCACTCAGTGGCAGTAACAACTTAGATCTTTTTATAATCAGTACAAATACTTGAAAATTTACATAATTTATGCATTGACTAAAATATAGGCCCCAATCCTGCAATTGCTTACATGCACAAATAATTTTACGAATCCTGTGAATGTCTCATGTAAATCAATAGGATTGCTCAGATCAGTGAACTGAGCATGTGTGTGAATGTCTGCAAGATGGAGGCCTTAGCTATGTCACTAATTTTTAACTATTTTATACTTATTACTCCATAGTTATTACACAATTTTAGACTTGGAGTATAGGCAATACTTTATAAATATAATATAAGGATATGTTCTGTATCATGTATTTGTGCTTAGAGAGAATAAGTCTCTTTTAAAAACGTGGGCATCTCGTACCTACACAAACTCATTTATTTAGCTACAGGATTGACTGCTCAAAGTTATTTAAAGCAAGGCCCAACTCTAATTCTACTGAGGTCAACGGGTGTAGAATTGGGTCCTTTGTTAGGAAAGACACCTACTTAAACTGGATCAGGAATGTGCAAGGTGCTCACGTCATGAATTTTCCTACATTCTTCTAGTCACTGAACCAATCAGGTTAGGTCAGATTAAACTAGTTTTATAATTTGGTGAATTCTTCTTAAGCAATATGTATTCATATGCATTGAGTGCTAATATGAACAATGCACCCAATCATGTTTCCACTTAATTCAATGACAATGTTCCAAATGGTATTTGAAAAAAGATCATACCCTTTAAAAGAACAAGAGTCCACTGAAGAAATAAATGCTTTGGCATGATGAAGTCATTTTGTTCCCCAAGCAGAAAAGCATAAAATGTATAAGTTGTTTGGGCTTTTTACGCTTGATCAGGTAACTGTGGTGTTCATACGGCATCCATGCATAATATAGAAATCGCCTTGTTTAATCAGATATGAGGCACTCATACTTATCCTTCAACACAAGGAATGTTGTAAATGTAATAAATTCCTAGTCTGTTCCCAACTGCATTTTAATCTGGCTGTTTCTTAATACATGTATCCTTTCATCTTCCTTCTGCTGATTAGATTACTCCATCTCTCTGTGAGTAAAGTGTCAGTTTGCCTACGGCTACACTGCAGGTGAAGGCGTTATTGTAGTGTGGGAAGGCATGCTTGTGTTGTTCTTTTTAATCTAGCTAGTACGGATAACAATAGTGTAGACATGGTGGCACAGGTTTCTGTATTGGCTAGCAACCTGAGCACATACCCGGGCTCACTCATGGGTTTGTATTTAGGCAGCTAGCCAGTGCAGTCACATCTATACTATTGTGCTGCCTAGATTAAGGCAAGCATGGGTATGCCTACCTGTGCTAGTCACACCTTCACTTGAATTACAGATGTAATCTTTTGACCCAAATATCCATATTTTCATTTGATCTCTAATATCATGGCATCTCCAGTTTAACATATCATCAATCTGGAATATTTAAATTGCTAAAATTTGCTAAAGAAAAGCCAGCTGTCACAAGTTAAATTGAAAGAATTTGCTCAGAATGTACACTTTGTGTAGTGGACTTTACAGCATGTTCATACCTTTTTCTTTAGTGCACAAACAGTATTATATAATGGCAATATGCTTTGAGATTTTGATACTTTCTGATCTTAAAGGCTTTGGTGTAACTTAATATTTGTACTTCAGTCAGCTACAGGACAACAGCAATGGCAAAAACATTGACAATGCAGTTCATAGTCCGGTTTTCCCATCTCACTGTGCAGGTACCTAAAAGATAATTAAAAAAAGATCAGAAAATAAACTTGCTCCCCATACCGTATCTGTTAAATTCCATTACATTTCACTGCAAAAGACCAGAAATTTAGAATAAAAAAACCTCTCACTCATTTCTCAGAGGAAATGTAATAGGAATTTGTAATCCTCTCCATAAAGATGAATTTACTCTTACCTTTTTCTCTTTGGATTACAGAAACTAATACCATCAAAACTGCATCAAACTTACACACACTACTATTTACTAATAAACTTAGTTTTAAATAGGATAAAAACTCCAATATAATATAACAAATTAAGTTCTCTCTATAAACCTGGAGAAAAATAGCTTTTCCTTCAACTTTTGATTCTGCAGCTAAAGAGACGAGAAATGTAAATAGTTATGGGGTGTAAGAATGGAGTGATAAGCTCTGATTAATGACTTCCTCCTGAACTAATAATTTTCCTGATGTCAGAGAATCATTTCTTGTTCTTCCTTATCAGTCAACATATAGCGTTTGATAGTTACTTAAGCTCAAAGCTTACCTGGCACAGTCACAGGGAGAGAAGATTGGTTCAGAATGAGTTTTTAAAAACACTGATTTAAGAAAGTCCTTGGCACCCTGCCAACAAGGAATTCTCCCTACCTCCATGTTCAGCCAATGAATCAATACTTTCAAATCCTTTTAGGCTCTTTTGTATGTAAAAGAATCTTCCATGGCAAAATAAGAATAGACTCATACTACACTTATGACATTAAGAACATAGATAAGAATATGTGGTTTTATTTACATGGACATAATGGGAAATCAGCAAAAGAAGCTGCTGCTCTGACATTTCTAAAGCCACCAATATACACATACCCCAATACAAACTCTGACCTGAATGTACTTATTTATTAGAACCTATTTTCTAAATAATGACTCAACTCAGTCTTGTGTTTTAAATGCAGCCTTTTAACCTTTTTTTACAACAGAATCCTGGTGCCTCATTTTAAGTCCTTTCTACAGTACTTGAAGAAACTGTCTTGGCAGGCTTGAAAGCATTCTAATAATCTTACCACACCACATTGTGAACTGAAATGGGGGCACTTGGAAATAATGCAGAAGTTAATAAAATAAAGGAACATGCAACTGACTGCAAGAAAGAAATAAAAGCTATAATAACATTAGTCAAAGTATTTCTGCTTTAGCTTAAAAAAAAAAAAGCCAATTCTTTATTCGTGCCAGCTTCTCTTAGAGTAGGGCAGTCCACTTATAATAAGTAGGCAGACATTCAGGATTGCAAATTTACATTTAGAGCACACACTACTAATTAAATCAGTGTCCCTACAATTGAAGATCTTCTATGGGGACTAATTTGCACAATCTTTCTTTCATACTGAAGATAGCTCCACTGGTATTGCTAATTTTGTCATACCCCAGTGTTCTCCATCCATCTATTATTCATTCAATCTGGGGTGTATCTGTTGAAAATGCATACAAGGCTTCCAGTTCTGGATTTGGTGGCTTTTTGTAATCAACCCTTCAAACTGCTAAAAATACTATTTGTAACACAGCTGAGCAACAGGTAGCACATTCACTGTCTTATTTAACTTGAATCTGAATGAGGGAAACTTACCATCAGTTGTGGTGTCCCAAAAGCACGAGCTTGCTGTGTGGAGACCAGCTCCACTCTTCTGCATCACTGCACAGGTTACTGAAGGACAGAGTAATAAAATCAGTTTTTTTCATTAATAAAACAAGACTGATGAATCTGCAGACCACGTGAAACTACCATCATGAAACATATACTGTAATTGGAAGCCTCAAAACACAGCCAAGACACATTCATTTAGTAACAACACAAGAATGGCAGCCTGTTCCCTTTATGTATTTGTTATATCACACTGTTGTATACAAGCTCTCATTTTACTGTCCTGCAAGCCTTCAGTTACTTTCTAACTAGGTCTCAAAACCAGGAAAGCTATTATGCAACACTCCTTTAAAAATCTTAATTCTAAGATTTTTAATATGAAGTCTACTGCAAGTGTCTAAATACTGATCTCTCATTTTTGGAGTAATTGTTTAGATATCTTCTAGGCTAGGCAGTAGCACAGATAGTGGCAGTGAAGACATGGCTGAGTACATAGCCACTGATTTCAGGTTCAGCCATGCCGCTGCTACCGTGGCTACACTGCTATTTATACTCATGCTAGCTCTCAGAGAGCTAGCATGAGTATGTATACACAAGCAGAGGAATCACACCCCTAGCTCACAGTGTAGACATAACCCTAGTGGTATGTAAATAACTCCTTTCCCAGAAAGCTCATTCGTATGACTAAATTCCCTAATTATCTTTTAAAATATTTAGAATTAATTTGCACTTGAAGGCACAGCCATTCACCAAGTTGGTGTGAAGGCACAATGTCCCACTGCGAGCTGCAGGAGGAATTGTGCCTGACACAGATGGTGCTTTTTGGAACTCCTCTGAGCAGAAGCAGCATGTAGTCTTACACCATCTTTTAAGTGGGTGCAGCATCTAGCATGCTCCAGCTACCTTTGAAGAAGCAAGTGCCAGCACCAGCATGAGCTGGAAGGAGTCCTTGCACCCCCTCCAGACTCCAGCGAGAAACTGTTGAATTGGAATTCATTTGCAAATTGGATTCAATTAACTTAGGCTTGAATAGAGACTGGGAGTGGCTAAGTCATTATGCAAGGTAACCTATTTCCCCTTGTTTTTTCCTACTCCCCCCCAGACGTTCTTGTTAAACCCTGGATTTGTGCTGGAAATGGCCCACCTTGATTATCATACACATTGTTTGGAGAGTGATCACTTTAGATAAGCTATTACCAGCAGGAGAGTGGGGTGGGAGGAGGCATTTTTTCATGCTTTGTGTGTATATAAAAAGATCTTCTACACTTTCCACAGTATGCATCCAATGAAGTGAGCTGTAGCTCACAAAAGCTTATGCTCAAATAAATTGGTTAAGTCTTTAAGGTGCCAAAAGTCCTCCTTTTCTTTTTGTGAATACAGACTAACACAGCTGTTACTCTGAAACCTGTCATAAATGTCTAAGTGATTAAGCGCAAACACAATGAAATAATACGGACATTTTCTCAGTTCCTAATCACAAGGGGGAGGGGAAGGGGGGTTACAGTACAGGAGAAAACTAAGAGGGTATGTTTTTAAACTTCAAAGTACCCCCTAGCTTGAAAACAAATTCTTCCCAGCAATTACTCATCTGAATTGTATAAGGGAAAGTATGGATACTGGTACTTACCAATGTATTTGTATGTTTTTCCTAGTTTTACCAGATGCGTTAAAGATTGCTCCACTATAGTTGCAGTCCACTGATTGACTTTGTTGTGATTGTAATCTACCTTGCCCAAAATCCCTTCTATGCACTACAAATAGAGAAAAATCAATTGCACTAGTAATACATCAATATGAAATGTCTCAAAACAAACCATGTTTAATAGAGTAACTCCAAATATTTACTAAACAATCTCAGAACACTTGCAGGGCAACAGAGTATCTTAGAATAACCATTTGAAATCAGTTTAGCTCACTGCATATCAGTTGCTGAATTGGGAAATAAAATATAACTCAGAATCCATAGATGCTGGGAGATTTACTATATATTCGTCTGTCTAGCTCAAAGGTACAACTGATGTGGTAAAGTGAAGCTGTCAGCAGAAATGTATTGCAGAAAAAGACTTAAATAGTTAAGACTGCAACATGACTTCTGTTTAAAAGTCAAGCTTTCTTAAAAATCGACATGCTTAGTTCGATTCTTTTGAAAGCTGGTGTGCCTCAGGAGAGCACAGATCATAATTTGAAGTAATTTGAGGAAAAAATAGCCATTTTTGTTTCTAGCTTTTTTTTAAAAAAAAACAGAGCTAGGGACCAAACTATTGATGTGATGTGGGTCAAAATGGTTTCAATCTGTTTTATCAAGGTAGTGCATGGCACCCTTTAAGTGAGAAAGGGTGCATGGGAACCCAAATTGAGAAAGGTGGTATTTAAAAACATGTTCAAGACCCTTGCACAGATGTGTTGCCTGAAAGGATTACAGCTAACATGCGCCAATAAAGGGGGTAAAAGTGAGAGGGTTATTATGCAGCTACTTTATGCTTGCCCAGAGCATTTATGTCCGCACGTTCCTTTGAACCAGACGTTTCTCGTCTGAACCTTTGTACACCGACACAATAAAGATTTAATAACTCATGTTGCTAGCTACAAGATGTCTTTTATGTGTTTTTATTTTATGGAGAGGTTTTATTGTGCTTGCTGTTAGGTCAGCCGGCAACCTAACCAAAGTTTTGTTATATCAGGTGGGGAGGAGACAGAACTTTGGGGCAGGGGAGGGGTTGCAGCTCCGAGGGGGCAGCAAAGGAGCAAGAGGTAACTCCCTGATCTTGGGGGCAGGTTAATGTGGTTTCCAAAGACACAGCATGGACGTTTGGAACTAACAGTGCAGGTACCTTGACTGCTGAGAGAAAAGGAATGCGTGTTGCCAGAGTTGTCAACATGCGGATTCTGGACAATTCCTGGATCACAAGGTTGCAGAAGTTTCCCAGACAGCAAGGTGTACACCATGAGAAGGTTGATTTGGGTTGAGACAGGTGCCCTGCACTGGCATTGTGTTTTGCCCACTTTGTGGTGTGTAACCAGCGATCTGAGGCTGTGATTTACCTGACACTGTGGCAATTGACTTGGATGGAAATGATCTGGCTCTTATTCCTGGTGTTCATCTCATACAATGTATAAGAGCAGATTTGAACCACATCAGAGATGTGTGTCCAGGGACTGTGATAGTTTTCTGATTTGTCTGAGTGTCTGCATAATTGCTACAGCAATAAGATGAAAGCTATGAATAAGTGTTGGAAGAAGATTAATCAGGAAAATGGATGGTTCATGGCTGACCAAAAAATGTCTACTGTATTGCACAGAAATATTACGATCTCTGAAACCTCACTGTTTTGGAAGCTTGGGTACTTTTACTGGATGGGGTCAGAGGATCTTTCTCTCAAACATAAAACTGTCTGTATTTTGGAATAGAAAAACATTTCTCTTGCTGGCCCTGCTACAAACTCCTCCCTTCAACCATTCTGAAACCTGAACAGAAACACCATCCCACTGTAACACAGTTTGTTTTTAACTCCAGGCACTGCAAATGAGTTGGGTTATTGGGGGGTGGGGGGGGGAAGTAACAGCAATAGAAACTTTTGTATACCAGGGTGTGAAGACTTCAGGGAGACGTTCCCATCACCACAAGTAGGGCAGACTGGGTACAGTAGTGGGGAGGGGGCCTGGTTACAGGGGGGAAATGTAGTGAATAGGTCAGGGATATGGCTAGGGAGGCGTGCCACAGCAGGTCTAGTGGGGTCCAGCTGGGGTGTGCATGTGGGGGGATGGGAATGGTAGGATAGTGGTGGGCTGGCTGACTTGGTATGCAAATTGTGGGATATGTGTACAACTGCCTAAATGACTACTAACCCTACCACCAACATGTCTTTTCCTGTTAAAAAAGACTAGGAAATTCAATAGTAAAAAACTTTAACTCTGTATCAGTATTGTTTACTTTGTGGTAGATAGTCCCCTTCCAGAACACTCAGTGGAGCAAAACTCAAACATCTGAAAACTAGGAAATGCAATTAAGGTTGACCATGCAACCTTAACTGTGCCCTCTTTCAGAAATAATCCAATATGCCTCATTAACACATGTAACTTTTACTATGCCACCTTAAGAATTGTTGAAATGTACAAGCTTTTACAATCCACTGACTAATCCCCAGGAATCCAGCTAACATTATGAAAGGACAAAGTGGGGGAGGGAGACAAAGGTTGTCCAATACCACTTTCTATCTACCCTCTTCAAGCAATGCCCCAGTATGCATATATAACATACTCATTAGGAATGTAAAAGCGGTTAAAAAAGTAACCATGTGACTGATTAATATTGTATTGGTTACACGGTTAAATGTTTAACCGAGGAACTAGGGGTGCAGCCATGTGCTGGAATCCTGTGCGGGGGGGGGGGGGGGGGGGGGGGTTGGGGGTGAGTTTAATCATTAACCGAAACCAATAAAACAGATAATGCTTATCGGTTACCTGGTTAAACTTTTACATCCCTAATACTCACACTGGGCTTTGGCACTGTAAGATTCAGGAGGTTCCAGATCCTGGTCTAAACTCATACACTTAGCCAATTCCCCAGAAAGAATACCACATGTATATAAGAACCACTTCACAGGCTTTTACAACTCACAGGATACCATCTCAAACATACTTTCACTTAACCATCATTAAAGCATTAAAATCCTTTCATTCTACCATGTCATGTTCTGCTGACAATATCCTTTGTGATAAAAGTCCTTTACCAACATAATCTACACAATGATGCATACTGCATCCCGAAGGTGCGCACACACCTCTTCCCCTCCTCATTCATGAGACAGTGGAAAGCATAGATCTCTTCTTATCACAATCACAGCTCTGTCATACACCTCAAAGTAATCCACAGATCTCCCAAATACATCTCTGCCAAGCAGAGCTAATTACGGTCGCCAACATCCAGTACAGCTACACCTGACACTGACCACACTCACTTTTCCTAGAGTGCATGTTGATAATAAATGCTTAGACTGCTCTCCCAGCTCACTACTGACAATAATACCTTTTGTAATAAAACGCCTGTGCCCTGTAAAGCGTATAATGTGCAATTCTGCACTGAAATAATGCATACCGTATTCTGCAGGTATACATGCAGCTCATGCACAAAGGGTGAAAAACAAAGATCTCCTCAAATTACAATCAAAGCTTTACTACGCACTTCAAAATAATCCAATCATCATCATATCCCGAACACACCTTTACCAAACAGGCCCAATGAGTGCCTCCACCCTTTAGCACAGATACACAAAACACACTGACTGCACCTGAAGTGTATACAAATAACTCCCATTGGCTACTGCCAGCTCCAGGGGAACATAGGGAAGGTGGCGTGTGCAATCATTTTTTTTCTTTTTGTCCTTTAATAGTGTTAGATTGAGTTCTGTGGGTGAGAATGAATGAGTTGTGAAAGGAGGCAAAGAATGGGTATTTCAGCAACTGTGAGGTTGGCAGAGTAAAGGTAAATTATTTGGGTATATTGGGGCATTGCTGAAAGAGGGCAGTGTTAAGGTCTAATGCCTGGGCAACCTTAACTTTTCTGAAAACCAGGAAATACAGATGGAGTTTTGCTCAACTCAGCATTCTGCAAGAGGATCACATACCACCCAGCAACCTTAACGTGGTTTTTTGCCATTAAATATGTTCTAACAATTTTGTCAAGTGAACATCTGAGTTTATTTCACAGTGAGAGAACTAAAATTTCCCATTACTCCTACTGATAGACTGTGGCTGCCTGGAATGCTGAGGTGTCACTGCTTTTGTTTTGAAGTGCAGTATTGGTTCCTAAATGCTACTAGAACGTAAAAAAAAAAACTTTCAGTAAAGTAACATATCCAATGGAAACAATACACATTGGTTTAACCCAACAGGGTAAACTTAAAATTGTGAAAAACTGAAAGCATTCTCTGTAAATTTAATCCCTTCTAATTCTTATTAAATTGCAACCTCTGTCATAAAGGAATCAAGTCATGTGAATTCACATGTTGAGACTAAATATAATATTGACCAATCTTAAATTGGAAAGAAATTAACATCTGAAAAAGGTCTATATAATTAAATGAGACTGTGTACAATTTTTAGAGCCAGTGATGTAAACCCCATGCTCTCAACTCCCAATGAAGTTATTTAGGAGGCCTATGCCCGGAGAACAAGCAGGATCAAACCCCTTAGCTAGTTTTGATCAACCTTTATATACCGTGCAACTTACAGGAAGTAAGACAGGGCTGTTGACTTCCATTTATTACTTTATACTGTTTTATGAATGTTTATTCAAAATAAATCTTCTCAAGATTTCTAGTCTTTTTAGAGCTGCATTAATGCTAGACAACAGTATGGTAGCTTTAGATAACTTTTGAAATGGGGGATGGATACCTGGCTTAATTCCCTGTATTAGCTGCCCCCCCCAACAAAAAAGTGTACAGTATTTGTCCTTAACTTGAAAGGCTGTGTAAAGAGCTGAACGGTTTATCTGACATTGTTTTTGTGCTTGCTGTGCATACTGGAACAGTTTTTTGAAATGTGCAGTTTGACAGGACACGCAGAGGCTGCAAAGTCCTTCAGGGAATCTCATTTTAATACACTATCTCCTACAGAACTCCACAGGACCTGTAAGCAATAGGCTCTGCACTATTCAGTTGCTGGTTGCCATGGTGTTACATTTAACAAATTCTATTACAGACTATTCATCATAGCCTACTTTCCCTTGTATAAAAAGGCACTAAAATCTGTCTTCAAAACTAATTCCAAAATTATATTTAATAAATAAATATGCATGTATGCTAAAAGTGTGAAAGTATCACTGAAAGTGACCTGCAGCTTTTTCTAGATATTGTATTTCATTCAAGTCACTAAAATTGTTAAACATAGCTTACCTCCTTAACGATGTTGTGGGCTTCCTCAGCATTGAAGGTCATCTATAATTTAAAAAGTTAAAAGTATAATCAGTTACTTATAGCATTTCATATTATTCTGGGGATAAAAGTTTTCCTTACCCCAACTAGAAAAGGTATAGGACAAGCACCACACCCAGGTAAACTGTATTTTAAACCCAAATTAGATCAAAAGTAGTTTTAAAAATACCTCCACATTCTCCAACACAACACAGCTGCCATCTGGCATTAATCCCTGTCCTACAACCCCCTCAAAAAGAAGTTTTAAAAGATGAGGCCTGGATACCAGGGTCCAAGCTCATTTTTCCCTATCCTAAAAGATTCTTATACCATGCCTCTTGGCATGGCTTACATATCATGAATATCCACCAGAACAAAAGACTGAACTGAACTCCCTTCATAGGGATCCCAAGCCCGCTCCCACTGAAATGAGGATTCCTATTGACAAATTTTAACAGAAAACCATAAAACAGGGGATTGCAATCCTAGTACTAAAACTGCTGACTGTTTTATAGGCACTAGAATGCCAAGTCACTTATTCAGAATTTTTTTTTTTTCCATTTAAATCATCAGTCTTCTCTGCATTTGTCTCCTGGTTTTCCCTTCTCATCTTTGTTATTTTTCTTCTCTGTTGCCTTCCCTCCATTAGTTTATTCCACATGTTACTTTCTCCCTCCACTCCCCCACATGCTTTACCTAATATATATCACTTTGGTGTTGGGTGCTGTCTTTACAGACAGAAAGATGCATAGTAGTCTACCCAGTGAGAAAGTACTAATTCTCATAATTTTCACTTTGTTCTAGTGGTTCCTAGAAGTGGAGAGGTGCGGTTGAATAGACTAAATCTGGTTAGTTTAATTCTTCTACTCTGGCTGGAGAACAACATGGCAAAATGAAATAAATAAGGTCTTGTCATTCACTTTACTGTTCTTAGAGTGAGCCCAGAAGTTTTTTTGCATTTCTTGTCAAAGAACTCTGTGATTTGTGCTTTGGGGCACCCCCACGAACAGGATACAGTTCTGTGGTGACCTAGAATCCTCTTTTCGACGTCTCCGACTCAAGGGATATTTCCAACACACCTCTGAACAACATACTACTCCACAGAGACCTCCCTACCAGCACTACAAAAAGAAGGATTCTAGGTGGACTCCTCCTGAAGGTCAAGACAGCAGACTGGACTTCTACATAGAGTGCTTCCGCCGACGTGCATGGGCTGAAATTGTGGAAAAGCAACATCACTTGCCCCACAATCTCAGCCGTGCAGAACACAATGCCATCCACAGCCTCAGAAACAACTCTGACATCATAATCAAAAAGACTGACAAAGAAGGTTGTCATCATGAATAGGTCAGAATATGAACAAGAGGCTGCTCGGCAGCTCTCCAACACCACTTTCTACAAGCCATTACCCTCTGATCCCACTGAGAGTTACCAAAAGAAACTACAGCATTTGCTCAAGAAACTCCCTGAAAAAGCACAAGATCAAATCTGCACAGACACACCCCTGGAACCCTGACCTGGGATATTCTATCTACTACGCAAGATCCATAAACCTGGAAATCCTGGGCGCCCCATCATCTCAGGCATTGGCACCCTGACAGCAGGATTGTCTGGCTATGTAGACTCCCTCCTCAGGCCCTACGCTACCAGCACTCCCAGCTACCTCTGAGACACCACTGACTTCCTGAGGAAACTACAATCCATCGGTGATCTTCCTGATAACACCATCCTGGCCACTATGGATGTAGAAGCCCTTTACACCAACATTCCACACAAATATGGACTACAAGCCGTCAAGAACACTATCCCCGATAATGTCACGACTAACCTGGTGGCTGAACTTTGTGACTTTGTCCTTATCCATAACTATTCACATTTGGGGAGAATGTATACCTTCAAATGAGCGGCACTGCTATGGGTACCCACATGGCCCCACAGTATGCCAACATTTTTATGGCTGACTTAGAACAACGCTTCCTCAGCTCTCGTCCCCTAACGCCCCTACTCTACTTGCGCTATATTGATGACATCTTCATCATCTGGACCCATGGAAAAGGAGCCCTTGAGGAATTCCACCATGATTTCAACAATTTCCATCCCACCATCAACCTCAGCCTGGTCCAGTCCACACAAGAGATCCACTTCTTGGACACTACAGTGCTAATAAACGATGGTCACATAAACACCACCCTAAACCGGAAACCTACTGACTGCTATTCCTACCTATATGCCTCCAGCTTTCACCCTGACCACACCACACGATCCATTGTCTACAGCCAAGCTCTGCGATACGACCGCATTTGCTCCAACCCCTCAGACAGAGACAAACACCTACAAGATCTCTATCAAGCATTCTTACAACTACAATACCCACCTGCGGAAGTGAAGAAACAGATTGATAGAGCCAGAAGAGTTCCCAGAAGTCACCTACTACAGGACAGGCCTAACAAAGAAAATAACAGAACGCCACTAGCCGTCACCTTCAGCCCCCAACTAAAACCCCTCCAATGCATTATTAAGGATCTACAACCTATCCTGAAGAATGACCCAACACTCTCACAAATCTTGGGAGACAGGCCAGTCCTTGCCTACAGACAGCCCCCCCAACCTGAAGCAAATACTCAGCAGCAACCACACCCCACACAACAGAACCACTAACCCAGGAACCTATCCTTGCAACAAAGCCCGTTGCCAACGGTGCCCACATATCTATTCAGGGGACACCATCACAGGGCCTAATAACATCAGCCACACTATCAGAGGCTCGTTCACCTGCACATCCACCAACGTGCCAGCAATGCCCCTCTGCCATGTACATTGGTCAAACTGGACAGTCTCCACGTAAAAGAATAAATGGACACAAATCAGATGTCAAGAATTATAACATTCATAAACCAGTCAGAGAACACTTCAATCTCTCTGGTCACGCGATTACAGACATGAAAGTTGCGATATTACAACAAAAAAACTTCAAAACCAGACTCCAGCAAGAGACTGTTGAATTGGAATTCATTAGAAAATTGGATACAATAACTTAGGCTTGAATAGAGACTGGGAGTGGCTAAGTCATTATGCAAGGTAACCTATTTCCCCTTGTTTTTTCCTACCCCCCCCCCACCCTCCAGATGTTCTTGTTAAATCCTGGATTTGTGCTGGAAATGGCCCACCTTGATTATCATACACATTGTAAGGACAGTGATCACTTTAGATAAGCTTTTACCAGCAGGAGAGTGGGGTGGGGGGAGAGAAAACCTTTTGTAGTGGTAAACACCCATTTTTTCATGCTTTATGTGTATAAAAAGATCTTCTACACTTTCCACAGTATGCATCGGATGAAGCGAGCTGTAGCTCACAAAAGCTTATGCTCAAATAAATTGGTTAGTCTCTAAGGTGCCACAAGTACTCCTTTTCTTTTTGCGAATACAGACTAACACGGCTGTTACTCTGACACCTTGTCATAAATATCAATAGATAACTAAACCTGTAGGGTTTCCAAAGGTTATTTTTGAAATATAAACATTGTGCTCTAGGAAGATTGTCCCCTTAATCCTTAAAAGGCCACATCCTGAAACTGAAGTTGCGCAGGTGAACCCCTGCTAGTGATATCAATAGGGCTTTGTGCATGGTGCAGGAGGCTGTGCAAGCAGATCCACTTGCAGGAACCAGCCCTAAATGAAATCACTCCCTCTAAAGCCATTTTGCCATTCTCAATTTCTCTGCACTCTTTGAAAGCTCAAGAATTGTGCTAAGAATATATTCTCTTTTTACACAGGAAGACAGCGAGGAAAAAAAAACACACGTGTGTGGATTTATTCAGCGTGAACTTTATAAACAAACTTCTACACTTGTTTGCTCACCCCACCTCCACATCCCTTCCCCACAGCGATGCTGAAGCCTTCTTGCGGATGATTTTTTTCCTACCTTCTCCCCAGCAACTGAGCTTATGTCTTCTGGTGCAGTAGTGCATCTCGCTCTGCTTCAAACCACTGCCCACTCTGTGTCAAGGGAGCTGCAAGAAGCAGCTGCTGGTACAGCTCTGGCTACCTGCAACTCCCACCCCTGCTAGACCCCAGCCTTGTCCTAGGGTGACTCTCTTCCCAGCAGCAGCCGCCCGGAGTGGGGGGAAGCGGCTTTCTGGACCAGGGCCCTGCAGCAACGCGCAGCGCCAAGCGCAGGGGATTAAATGGCTCCCCGTGGGGATGGGCTGCTGAGGGTGCACACACTGGCTCCTTCCGTTTTCTACAGCCGCCGTTTCTTACCCGCCTTTTCGCGTCGGTCGCTGCTCCCAGCAGCGCGGGCCTAGGGGAGGGCGGCTTAATACACGACCCCGGCCTGCCCCGGGCACCGGGACCGCCCGCGAGGAGGCGGCAGGCCGCGGGGAATACAACACTCGCTGCCGCCCGGCCCCCAGCCCCGGACGGACTCCGGGCTGCTGGACACGGACACGAACAGGCCAGCGACCCGGGCCCGGCTCCCCTGCCCCGGGGGGGCTCCCGCCCGCGCTGGGAGCCCCCCGAGGCCGCTCGCTCAACGCCCGCCCCGCGTCCCCGGCCCCCACCTCGTCGCTGTGGTGGTGAAACTCCTCCATGGCCCGGCTCCGGCGGCGGCGACTCCTCAGCCCGGCGCGGCTCCGCCTCCCCGGCCCCGGCCCGCGGGCCTCCGGCGGCAGCGACCCCTGCCGGGCGCCGCGGGGAGAGCGCCCGCTCGGCCCCCAGCCCTCCTCTCCGGAGGCTCAGCCGGGGCGGGGGCGGGAGAAAGGAGGCTGCTGAAGGTCGGACAGGCCGGCGGCGGTAGGGCCCGCTCCTGCTCTGGAGTCAATGGGCAGGGGGCTGATGCCTGTAGCGAAAGCCCGTCGGCCACGGCCGCCCAGTGCTGCGAGCTCGGCGGGTGACCTGTCCAAAGGGGGGAGAAATGGGCTTGTGTGCTGCTCCTCCCCCGCCCCGGGCGTAATAAAGGCTGGATAGGTCTTGTGAAATTGGTGTGTGGGGAGGGGGGTTATTTCCTCTTCTGCTTTTACCACAAGAAATAACGAGTCCGGCTCCCCTGGGTTTGCTGGAGAACCCTTTGAGGTTTCCGGTGCCGCACTGCGGACCGGCGGTAGCCTCCTGGCTCAGGCACCAGGCTGGCACTCAGGAGGTCTGGCTTCTTCTTCTCCTGGCTCCGCCGTTGTCAGAGCTGTGTGGCTTGGGGCAAATTATTAAACTCTCCCTGCTTAAATCTTCCCCGCTGAAAACTGGAGCTAATGCTTAGGCACCTTTGTTAAATCACTTTGAGCTCTTGTGGACGAAAAATGCGGTATAAATTCTAAGTATGAGCGTTTGTGCCTCTTCATTAGGGGCTAGGGTGGTGGGATCTTTCCCTGTTAAACCTTGGCGTTAAATAGGAGTTAAAACAGCTTTAAAAACTGCAGGAAAAATCTTTCACCCTCAGTTGCTCAGTTTTCAGGGTTTTTTTTCCTTGTAACTTCATAATCCCCTCAATAGTCATAAACAGGGTTTCCAGGTGGACAAAACTAGAATTTTTAGCCTTTAAGAAAGTGGGAAAAAATCCTTTTTCATGTCTTTTTCATATGTCATAAAGCAGCATAAAAGTCTATAGAACCCTTCTCCCTTTGTAGTTCACCTTTAATAGCACCTTGAGTTCTGTGCAGTGACCCTGTTGTAAGGGCAGGAATCTCCCCTGCAACTGGAAAAGAGAATTTGCTTTTATTACTAGTAAATGTTGACAGTGTGCACAATACTGTACAAAACCCAAAGATAGTTTCCTGTGCTAAATAAAATGCCTTTTTATATTTATATTCCAGTAATAGAGCACCTTTAATCGTGAAGGGTCTCAGAGCATTTTACAGATTTCAGCTGATAACCGGAGGAATAATTTTTCCCAGTGGTGACTGTACTTTGAAGGTAGAAAAACTGATCAGTTGTTCAGCTGGGCATAGTAGTTCTCCACAACAATATAATAAATGAAGTGAAGAATACCATTTAGAAACTGCAGCTGTCTGTAGGTAGGCAGAATGTAAATGAGAAATTGTCCCTGAGATTTTCTTTTTTCCTGGAATTGGGTGGCATTTCCTTTTTACTCCATAACTGGCATATTTCAGTAATTCTGAAAGACTCTTCTGTGCTGCTGTATGATTGAATATGACCACTTACATCACTGATATTACCACTGTTCTACAATTGCAACAAATCTTTTACAAAGTATGTCATGTAAGTGTCAATCCAGGTATCCTCTTTATATCTGAAGTTATGAATATTGGCCATGGACTTGTATTTTATACATGTGTTATAGTCCTGGGTAACACCTACCAGACAGGATTTACACTGGTACCAGACAGCTATGTAGTGATGGTCCATCAAGGACACTTCACTCTCACAGTGCGCCATCAAAGAAACTCATCCTGCCCAGATAGCTCTTCTTGCCAATGTATCAGTTTCCAAGGGGCCAATGGCCACCTCCTGTGAGTCATCAAAGCATGACCCTGGACTCCATCTTGGACTAGTAATTTTCCATGCACCTGGGCTGTGAGTTTAGTTGGGACAGCAAAATTCCATGCACATGGCGGAGGATATAAAAGGACCCTGACATATCTCCATTTTTGTCTTCATTTTCTCTAGACTGGATTTCTAACAAGGAAGCTCTAAGCAACCCCCAACCTGTTTGGGTAATTCCAGGGAGAGAGTTTTGCAAACTAGCAGTTTATTCCATCATTTCTATGATCCTGATCTATGAACACTGAAAAATCACTTGTGTGTGTATATGATCTATTAATCATTTATAACTCTATTTTCTTTTATTATTAAACCTTTAGTTTTTAGTTAGTAAGGATTGGCATCAACATAATTATTGGATAAGATCTGAGTTATATATTGACCTGGCTAAGTGGCTGGTCCCTTGGGATTAGAAGGACCCTATATTTGATTAAATTGGTTTTCAGTAACCACTCATCATAAAGTTCAGTGTCTGTGTGGTGAGCCGAGGGCTGGAATGCCTAAGGAGACTGCATTTTTGGCTTCTTTGTTAACCAGTGTGGTGAGACAGAAGTTCACTTTTGTTACTGGCTGGGTATAATCTAATGATAGAATAACCACCAGTTTGGGGTGAGTCTGCTCTATTTCTCAGCAATCTGCCCTGAATGTAGTATTCTCAGCCATGACCCACTGAGGCATGGTGACATCTTCCAAGATGTTTCAGTGAGGCATTTACAATCTCGCTTTAAAAACAACAAAGCCCAATTATTTTTATATCTGCTAGGGAGCCCTGTAATTCTGTAAATGAGACACTTCCTCATGGGAGTAATAACTTTTTTTTTCTTCTGCTTCTAGATTAATTTCTCTGCATGACCTTGTCATGCATCTGATGCAAAGTCACCATTTTACAGACTGGTATTAAAAGTGAATGGCAAGGTAATGTTCTCTAATTGCTGTGTTTAATTGAAAAGGTTAATACTGACATTTACTTTTATTCTTGCACATAATAAAACAAGGAATAGCTAATAAATAGGAAGTCACCACTATCTGTTGTTGTTTGAGAGACCGGTTGGGCAACCAGCACAAAATACTGCAAGTTGGAGTACTGAAGTAGTGAGAGTTCTCAGTGTTGTAACTTTTGTGATTTATTTTGTTCACAACATAGAAAGACTTAGCCACTGTAACATCATTCTTCTCTTCCCCTAACTCACTCTAATTTGAAAAAGACATTTAGGTCTAAGCTCAAGACTGGGAGTCAGGAACTCCTGAGTTCTAATCCTAGTTTTGACTGTGTGATTCCTTAAGAGAGTTGATATATGCCTGCCTACCTCACAGGAGTATTTTGTGGATTAATTTTGCACAGCACTTTGAAAATATAAAAATCACATACCAAATTATTATTTTATTTTTGACTTCAGTCACTTGCCCTGGAACTAGCTTTCAGGTTTGGCATGTGCTGCAGAACAGAGTAGGAGAAGATTGATCAGGAGGAGAAATCCCTTGTTTAAAACAGATATCATTATGAGCAAGCACAAATGGAAACCGAATAATGAAAAAATACATGAAGGTTATATAGTTTTTCAGCATAACACATTTCATTTTTCTATTGTATCGCAGCACCTCCTTAATGTTTCATGCAATGCTTTCTCAAGACTCCATGCTTTGAAGCTATCTCCAGCAAATCAAAATTTTAGATTTTTTTTTGAATAAATTGTTACTATGGCAGCTAATGGTAACATTCCATCTTGCTGAATGTAAACTAATAGAAGTTTTCTGTCAGATATAGGTGTAGAATATACACTAGTGAGCCGCATTGCGAAGAAGAAATCAGCAGTGTGGAATGGGGATTTACCCCAAGGTTGGAAGAGTTCTTTCACTTTTGAGTCTTTTCAGGATGTAGGAAAATATAAAATTAAAATAGCTTCTAGTTCATCTGTGCTTATCTCTTCCCGACCTACTGAGCCATTGCTATTGGCTTTCCATTGTGTATTTTATTTATCTCAGAGAGATTCATCTTTAAACTAATTTCAACAATCAAAATTCTTCCTCTTGTCATGGAAAATGACTAAATCTGTTACTGATGTCACAAAAACACTTATAAATTGAAAAGAAATATTTTGACCCCCTGTTCCATGATGTATTGCTTGATCATGCTACTTTTGTTTATTACACTAGAGGGAACTATACGCTGGCAAGTGAAGATGGGTAGTTCAGTATAGTTCTGTCAACTGTAAAAGGAACTGTGCTGAAAGAGACGATGCAGAGGTAGATTCCTGAACTGTTTTTTCATGCACTGCAGACTTTCTTCATTTAAATGCAGAAAAGGAGCATATAAATGCAGAGAATGAACAGAGCAGCTTGAATCTATGATTCTATTAAATCATTCTGGTGATATCAAGTAAATACTTGTTGGGGAAGGATGATGATTTTACACATGGGAGCCGTAGTAATCTGTGAAGAGTCTATGCTGCTTGAGAGGATTCAATGTAATCTCAATGCTAATGCTGCTAAAGTATCAAGGGATAATTTTTATATCACTTTAAAAAAAAGTGTTTATTAAACTGCCAGAGACAAAAGCAATAAAATTCTGGCATTAGTCTGTCCGGGCTTTCTTCGCCATGTTTGGGCAGATCCTGTACTACTTACTCAGCCAGAAGTCTAATGAGAATTGTGCCTGCATAAGGAGTTCAGGATCTGGCCCATCATGTATATGTATTGTCAAGAGCTATTTTAATAATATTACAAGAAAACTAGTGGCTTGCTAATTACACCCTGGATAATTAAATACATATTAAATAAGAGAGTTCTTAGTTGAGTCATTCTAGGTATTGGTATCTCCATAGCTGTAAATGATCCCTTTAAAGAGTGTCCTGTATGTGTAGGGTCTTATCTAGACTGGAAAATTGCATCATGTTAGAACACCTGTTGAATGATATGGTGGACCAGTTTACATGAGGTATATGTAGGCATAGGTATTGCATTAGGTATATTCATGAGGTATTGTATGCCCATACAGGTAGTAAGGCTAATGCTCCCAGTTGAGGTATATATGCCCTGTAACAGCATTGCAAATAGGAATTCATATAGGAAAGAAGATTAGGTTGGGGATAGCATAGCTATAAGGATCTTAAGGCAGTTAGCCAAGGTACATCAAATACCATTTAACCATTACAGCAGTCAAGCAGACAAAGGTGGCATAATGATTTTTCACAGGCTTACACATTTCATAGAAAAAAGACTGGGAACTGTTAAGGTTTCTGACAATCAGTCCAGAACCTTATCTGTTTTTTTTTTCTGTGCTTTCTTCATGTCAGCAGGGGAGATAAAGCAGAATCTAAGACTGAGAAATTGCTAGATATTTGGTATAGACATTCAGTGGAACCGTAACATGATCGTTGCCCTTGGCATAGTTTGTGACACCCTTCCACTCCTGCAGCACTTCTGCGGGGACCATCTTGGTGAATTACATCACAGCAGCATATCTCATTGGTCTTGAATAAGCGCCTTCTCTGCCTCCGAATCCCCTGTCTCAGTATAATATCAAGAGTCAGGACTGCTTAAAGGGGATGCAGAGTGGATCGCTTTCCAGTTCACTTCCGCACCATATTAGTTCCTCCAAGACACAGCATAAACTGCAAATCCCAAACCGGGAACAGGTTTCAGAGTAACAGCCGTGTTAGTCTGTATTCGCAAAAAGAAAAGGAGTCCTTGTGGCACCTTAGAGACTAACCATTTGAGCTCATGCTCAAATAAATTGGTTAGTCTCTAAGGTGCCACAAGGACTCCTTTTCTTTAAACCGGGAACAGAAATCCCAACATCCTAATCTAGCCCTTGTGTACACAACACTTATCACCTCTGAGGCCTCCCAGGGCTGGGATGAATCTAAAGGAATGGAATTCAGAAATAGAGGCTAAAACAAAAAGAATGCTGTAATTGCTTCTATGGAAACAGCACTAATGTGGACAATAACTACTTGTTGTTTTCTGTACTCCCCTTTATCCAGAGCTGAGCAGTTGACTGATATGAAAAGGAAGAAACAGAGGTCTAAGGATGAGATGTCTGAAGCCCTCCTTACAGACTTTCCAAAAAGCCCTGGAAAACTACTGATAACTGGAAAGTGTTTTTGATGTCTGAAAGAGAAAAAGACAGGCAGCTATCCAGCGACGGCATTGAACTGGCTCGAGACAGTGTTGCCATGACGAAAGATGCTGCGGAGGAAGATAGGGACTCCTGGAGGCAATGATCAGGCAGAACGTTCTGTTGGGTTGCATAGTGAAATTAGGCCAGCAGACAGTCGAGCATCTTCAACCAGAACCAGCCATGTTCTGCAGCCCCTGTATGATCTAGGGTACTGGGAACACCAGCCTATGTTCCCCGCAGTAGACCTGCAGCCTTGCTCCCAGAGGCCATTCACTTCCCCAGCTTCAGCACTGGGTAGTAAGAACACCACATGGGAGCCCAGCACATCTGCACTATCCAATGCATGTGGCAACTGTGACCCCAATATGCTACCCTAGAAGGCAGAGGGTCTAGAAGAAGCAAAGACAAGATGTTCACCTGCGTGTGAACAGAAGTCCCCTCCCCTGACTTGTTGTGTGTTGCCCTCTTCACCCCACTGTATGTGAAAGACATTTTTTCACTTTAAACCTGTGTTTGATGTTGTTTTAATCACTATGATCAAAGATTGTAACATTTTCTAAGTTTTATTTTTGGTTTTTATTTATTGCAATAATTTGTGCAATAAAAAACATTAAGTACCAAAGTACCTGCAATGGATGGTACACACAACACACAAATTTTCAACTGAACAGCAGTGTCGTAAGTTTTTATAAAAGCACAGATGGTATAAAATAGAGTACCCAAATGTGCCACTTCCAACATCCATAAAATCAACTTCAATTCTCAAAATTCTCTCCCTTTCCCCCCAAAACCCCCACAGCTGGATGTACAGCTGCACTCTTTCAGGCACCAAACTCAAAGTAAGAACAAAAGCAGTCCCTGACAATGCCTTGGGGCTGCTCATGTCTCTGCATGACTGCACCACAGCCTTGCACACATTAAGACTTTCTCTCTTACTCTCACAGATATTGTGCAAAATACAACATGCAGCTATAATCCTAGGTAAATATCATTGTGCAGTTTCTAATCTAATGAAAAATAATGCCGTCTTGATTTCAAACGGCCGAATGCACACTCCACTGCCATTCTGCAACTGCTGAGACGATAGTTAAGCAGTTTATTCCTTCTGTCAAAGTGCACCATAAATGACTTCACTGTCCGGTGTCACAGAGGATAAACTGGGTCTTCCTCAGTACCCAGAGAAATCTGCATGTCCTTAATGTCCATAGTGCCTCTGGAGGCAAACTCTCCATTCATTAAGATAAACAGGCACGAATTCCAAAAGATCCCAGTATTGTGGACTTTTCCAGACTACCCTGCATGTATGTTTGTGAACCTGCCACAGTCGTCAGCCAGGCCTTAGAGCATCATAGGGAGCACTTTTCAGTTCAGCTCTGATGCCTGATGTTGAAGGCAAATGATAGGTATGTGGGTCCCATCAGTTGCTCCAATACAATTTTGAGAACCCCATGTGTGCAAAGCCATCAATAGAGTCCTAAGCATTAGCATTGTCAAGCTTTATAACCCAGTGTACCAGTACCTTCTGATAGCAGCACACGCTTACATGACTGTGTCCCCACAGTTGATCTTCCAACACTGAATTGTTTGTCTGCGGACCAGTAACAGTTGGGGGTGAACTGTTGATAGATGGTGACCTGTTTGTTAACGATGGTAAACAGCATGTTAGTATGCTGCCACTGCAGCTTTGAGGTGAGTTCGGCACAGATCTCTAAAAGAGCTGTCTTTGCCATTCAGAAATCCTGTCACCACTCCATATCCACCCAGGTCTGCAGAACCCATTGATGCTGGTTTCCAAGCCCAGAAATGGTGTTGTGCTGTGTGCAGCTACTCTAAGAACAGCCCAGGTAGTAGCAGTTGCTCAGTGACTTTCCTTCTCCCTCTGCTGCTGTTGTGGCTGCATCCATTGGTTGGTGGTTGAAATCCAAATCCAAAGCCCCCCAGCACTGAGAGCTCAAATAAAGCCCAAACAGCCTTTGCATGTTCGTCATTGCTGGCATGGAGCGTTGTTGTGTCCATGCTGGCCCACGGCAATTCAGAAATGGCTCTAGCCCACCTTGGAAGAGAGGAACCGCAGGATGGAGGGAACAGAATCATGGGATTTGGGGAGTTTGACCCCAAGTCCCAGAATTCCACTGTTTGTTCAGTAGTAATTTATTTTGTTTTCCTTCAGGAGCAGTTTCAACAGATATTAAACCTCCCATAAGAATTCAGTCTGCTTCCTACAGGACACTTCGCCAGGCAGCCTTGCTAATGTAAGTCATATGAAATTTAGTAACTGAAAGAATTTTTTCATTTAGTGACTTAAAGAAGCAACTCAGATTGTATTTGCTTAATTCTCAGCATATAGCAAAATCAAAAATTGTAATAAGATCTCTTGAGTCCAATTCCAGTTCCTTAACCGCAAGTTCCATCATTTCTCTTTATCCTCAAACTTCAGAAATGTAGCTTTCTAAGAGATCTTGCTAGAAAATGCAAGCACAAATAACAGGTGTGGTAGTTTCGCTTTTTCTTTGGGTCCAGTGCTGGCAGGCAGCCCAGTCCTCCCCACCCCCACATTACTCTAGAAAAAGCTTTTACTTGATAACTTTATTTAAATACAATTCTCTTTAAAATGAAGCCTTTTACCAAAGCTGCCTTGCTCTGTCCACATCATTAATAGTGTGTATATTCTGTGTCATTGATTACCCCCCCTTCTCCCCCCCTCCCACCCCCGGTAAACCTTTCAAAATTGCTTAAGGGCCAGATTTTTAAAAATACTTTTATGAGCTGGGTGCAACCTTGTAATGGGTTGGATTAAAACCCTGTTGAAGTTGATCTTGATTAACTCACCTTTCAATTAACAACTATAAACAAACTCCCACCTCAGAAAAAAGGTGTGTGAGAATCCACCCCAGAGCTTTTGGGCTAGGATAGGTGTGTGGGTGTAGGAGAGAACACATACACACACACAGGCACAAAGTCACAGACAAGAACAAGGAGAGTGAGAAGAAAAGAAGTAAAAGCCAAGCAGGGGCCTGCAAGTACAGTGTGACTCTGGAAATGCTAGAGAGAGAGAGACTTTGCATCTGGTGTTGGCTAAAGAGGCTTGGGAGCTGTATGCTAAAGGCTTGTCTGCATTGCTGCACCTGCAGCACTGTAACGCTTTAGTGAAGATGCTACCTATGCTGACAGGAAGGCTTCTCCGGTTGGCGTGGTGATCCACCTCCTTGAGAGGTGGAAGCTATGGCCATGTCTACGCTACCGGCTAAGTAGGCACTGCTGCGATTGATGCAGCAGTGTTGATTTAGCGGGTCGGGTGGATTCTCCATCACTGGCAATTTCTAAATCAAGATTTGATGTTTTTTTCTAAAATACTCTTTAGAAATTATTTTGGGGAAGTTCTGTGGCCTTTATTATACAAGAGGTTAGAGTAGATGATCACAGTGGTCCTTTCTGGTCTTGGAATCAATGAATCTTCCTCAGTTGTGGGATGTGGTTTTTTGGGGATCTAGTAAAATGCTCTTAGATAGTTCCTAATGATCATTCACATTTTTCTGTTTCCATTTGCTCCAAAATGACTTAACTTATAGTTGTTTTCAGTTTTGAGTGCCAGTTGTACAAAGTATGAAAGTATGTGTGTGTGTGTGTAATATAAAATAAAAAAATGTGTGCGGACTATATTCTGATTGCATATAACAAATGTGATGGAATCATGATTATTTGTTCTGAAGATACCACTAACTTTCAGTTCTGTAATCAGTTCCTCTTTTTGTGTCAAGATGAGGTCTGAAATAGAATTTTGCTATATTGAATACAGCAAATTTTGAATTAGGAAATTGTCATTTATTATAATTAGAAATTCTGAGGATGTTTCAGTACTGGCAGCATGAGACCTCCAGCCTGTCACTAAGCTTGAAATCCCACATTATAATGCAGCTCTCCCCCAGCCTTATCCCCCATTATGGATAGGGGCTTATGGAGCTGGTCATACTGTTCTAGTGTGATTTGGTGGTTTGTAACAGACACCAGCTAGTACCTCATCTTGTGTTTTATTTGTTAGGACATTGATCTATAAGCATTCAAGATGACTTTCTTCCCAGGTGCCAGTGACTCAGAAACAGGTAATGCCACTCTCTTCCCCTTTTGCCCACTTGATCCTTCCTAAATAGGTTTATAAATGTGGCTAAATGGCAACCAGTAGAAACTAAGTGGATCCCTGGCTATCAATTGTACAAAAGATGAGCACACACATGCTACTGCTGTTTCAGATTAATATCTACCTGTGTAAGATTTATCTTTCCCTTAAAAAAGAAAAGATACATTCTAATGATATTTAAAAGCTTTTTATAAATATCTGGTTATCTAAATCTATTCACTGACTGAAAAATGCTCTTGCCACAGACGGACAGAATTAATTACACATCAAACTTCCTTTTCATTTCTAGCTTTGACATATAATATCCCATTCACATTGTATACATAGGACCCTAGATATTTGACTTTCAAAAATACAAATCTGTTACAGAAAAGAGAGCAGGGCTGTATCTTCTTACTTTAGATTTCATCTGACTCATACCCAGGCTCAGAATAAAGAATTGCAGAGCCCCACACACTATGGAAATTGCGCCCCCCTTCCTTAAACTAGACAGCATTTGAAATGCAAGAATATTGCTGCCCTAGGCAAAACTTCAGTGTGCCACCACCAGAACAGAGGCTGTCAGCTGCAGTGTGAGATGTTGGACTTTCTGGGGCAAGTGCAGAAAACCTGGTGGTTCAGTGGTTATGGTAGAAATGGGAGGGCCAATCACCAGCCAGGTCATAGCACCACCCAATCAGGCCAAACCTGAGTTGCGACTGGGTGCACAGGTACACAGCACCACTCAAGGTTTTTTTTCCCCCCAGAGGTTGGGGGGGCCCTGACATAGGGCCCTGGGCAAGTACACTGAGTGCACATTGGTTAATCCATGCCTGCTTCCTCCAGGCTCCAGGGGTGCTCAATTGTCTCCCCACTCTGCCCCAGGCCCTGTCCCAACCCAACCCCTTCCCTCAAACCCCCCCGCCCCGCCTTTTCCCACCCCTGGCCCCCCCACACCTCTTCCCATCCAGTTCTGTGCCCTCCCCCAAGCACGCCCTGTCCCCGCTCTTCCCCACCTCCCTCCCAGCGCCTCCTGCTGACCACAATCCGCTGTTCCATAGCATGCAGGAGGCGCTGGGAGGGAGGGGGAGGAGTTGATCGGTGGGGCTCCCAGTGGACTCAAGGCACGGGGGGGCGGGGCAGGGAGAAGGTTTGGCTGCTGGTGGGTGCTAAAGCATCCACTTTTTTTCTGCGGGTGCCTATGCCTGCTTCTACTCTTCTTTGGGCATTCCTTTTTGAGGAAGCAGAGAGGGAAAGCAGGAGAGTGGTGCCTAAAGAGAGATTCATTTCTGAGAGAAAAATGAAAATAAAACGTGTTATAAAGTTTCCTGGACATCTCAATAGATCAATCCTGCTCCTCTCTTCATATTGCATAAGTAGAAAGGGGGCAAAGGAACACTGGAACAAGTGTAACTTTGGGGTAGTGTTCCTAGCATCAGTGATCTCCAGCCTGGAGTCAGTTTGTCAGTGGGAGGCGGCATATATTATAAAAACACAGGCCTGATCCACCCTGTGACGTCTGACTATGTTAATAGGTATCAAGATCAAATTACCATATTCTAGCAGGAACATCACTCTTACTCTTCATGAGTTGGTAGCAATTAGGTGTATAATAGAAACAGTTGTACCCAGCCATGTTAAACACTGGACAAATAGGAGTTGTCAATGGATAATGTCTCTATTGCATTTTTAAAATTATTTTTGCTTTTTATTAAAATTTAGTGGATACAGATTAACAAAATAATACTGAGCAAATAAACTAATTTGCTGTCACAAGGAACTGTAGGCAGTAATAAATGGATTAAAGAATGGGCTATCTCCAGTGCATGTTCTGTGAGTATTTCTGTATTCTTTCCTAGAGTGTGATTTTTGCCTTTTTCCTCAGTGCATCACAACAGGCATTGCTACACCTCTTCTAAAAACAGTAAATTAGTGTGGCTATTTTCTTTCACCAGCAGTGGAAAAGAACACTTGTTCTAAACTGTGATAAATTAGGGCAAGGACCCATTCTCCAGATATACCAATAAGTCCTACATTTAAAGTGTGGACCCAAACTGGTCTTGAACCGTTGGAAAAAATAGCCAATGCCACAACATATTTTTCAATTAAATGTTAGAAAAAGTTTCCCTAACTTTCTGATCCCTACAATAATTTTGAAATCTGTTAAATGTTTACTTTTATGTAGAACACCTCCTGGCAACAGCTCAAAACTCATAGTGATGTAAATGGCTAAGAAATGTAAGGCCCTGTACATGTTACTGATAGAACCGTGACTTTGTGTAACTGGTTAGGGGAATGGTCAGCTGAACCGGCTACAAATTGAATGTTGCAATTATCTCTTCACAGCCATCTTTTCTGCCCTTGCAACCATGTTTTGCATCCACACATAGAGTACTATGTGTGGATGCAAAACATGGTTGCAAGGGCAGAAAAGATGGCTGTGAAGAGATAACTGCAACATTCAATTTGTAGCCTGTCCAGCTGACCTTGTTTTTAGGAGCGAATTGTGGGACAGGAAAGTCCTCTCTGAGTCTCTTACCTTAGGTGCAGGCCACACTCACTCCAAGCTACCTTCACCCCCACGAGGCTTTATTGTACTATTCTCGCAGGTCATTGCATGTAGTACTATTTACAAGTCCCAGCCAGCTCCCCCTCTTTCTTCTGTGGGTATGTCTACACTACAGTTTAACACCCTCAGTGGGCCTACACTAGAGGCCTCTGGCTCATGGGGCTCAGACAAAGGGGCTTGTTTACCTGTAGTGGAGACATCAGGCTCAGGCTCTAGCTCTAGGACCCTCCTACCTGGCAGAGTCCTAGAGCCCAGGCTCCAGCCTGAGCGCAAATGTCTCCACCACAATTAAACAGACCATTAGACTGAGCCCAAGTGAGCTAGCATAGGCCAGCCATGGGTTTTTAACTGCCATCTAGACATACCTGGGAGGCACAGCACAATGCTAGCACCTTCCTCTATGATCTTCACGCCAGGATTGCTTCCTCTTTATTTATCGGCCCCCAGCAGCTGGGGTTGCTTCGCCTCTAATTAGCCCTTCAGCTGTGGCTACACTTGTCAATTGATCCTCTATTTAGGTGCCAATTAACCTATATTGGTGGTGATTTGAGTGACAGGGTAGTGAGTCAGCTTCTGGCTCTGAACCTGGGTCATGGAGCCATAGCAGCACCTACTGACAAGGACTGTGGATATTTTCTAGATAGGCCACCTTTTTGCCAAGGATTTCTTACTCATTGAGACCCTTTCTGGCATTGCAGGTTGCTGCATCCTCCAGCTTGCTGAAGCTTAGTGCTGGATATCCTGGAAGCAGGACAGGACAAGGAGAAAAAAGAGCACCCAGAGCACTTTGAGGTGGTAATTAAAAATAAAGCAAAGACAGGTGTTGAGGTTTGTGTCCATGTATGTTACTGGATGGAACTGTGAGAAGGGTGGATTGTGGATCAGACCACATTCCAACTGCTAGTAGGCTAATGTTGTGGCTGTCTGGACTGACCATGACTACAGTTGTAGATGCCCCTATCTACAGTTGATTTCTGGTGTGTAGAGCTGGCAGCTGCCTTTCAGTGGAAAACAACCCTGAAAAAAATCTGCTGACAAGAGCACTGCCCTCACCTCACACTTTGGAAAGTGGCCATGAGTGCAGACTGTTACTCCTCACAGAGCTCTCTGGTGTGAGAAAGATCACAGAAGCAGGAGATGCGCTACTGGAGGAATGCACAGCAATGAAGCAGGTGCTGCTGACCTAGGGAATCAAGGTTACTAATGTCTCTGAAATAATGGAAGGCTTGGAATAATTTTGAGGTTTCCTAAGACATGCTGGAACTAGTGATGAAACTCACATCTCAATTCTTTGCCCCTCCTCAATAGGTCATGGAGTTCTACCACCATAAGTCATACGGCCTGTCGTGGATCACAGAAGTCCCTTAATGGATGTAAGCCTGGCAAGATTCATGATGCTAAAATATTAGAGAATTCCAGAGTGTATAGGAAGAGACAGGTGGGGTCACTGTTCTCCAGCAACAGCGAAAGAATGGTGCATCTGCTAACTCTCTGGAACTCTGCCATCCTTTGTGGCACTGGTTGATGAAACTGTGCCTCAAATTATGAGGCTGTTGTTGATTTTCGCTATTGCCTCAGCTGCCCGGTTATAGTGGCTAATTGTGGTCTTTGGGAGATCAAGATGCCTACTGATGTAAATTACACACCTCTTGAGGTTTTTTTAGTGTTGTTTCAAAGAAGCAGCAGCAATTTCTTCTTGATCTTATCACTAAAATATATATCTAGTTCTTTTTTGAACCCTGTTATAGTCTTGGCCTTCACAACACCCTCTGGCAAAGAGTTCCGCAGGCTGACGGTGTGTTGTGTGAAGAAATACTTCCTTTTGTTTGTTTTAAACTTGCTGCCTATTAATTTCATTAGGTGACCCCCTGGTTCTTGAGTTATATGAGAGTAAAATAACACTTACTTATTCACTTTCTCCACACCAGTCAAGATTTTATAGCCCTCTATCATATCCCCTTTTGTATAGACCTTGATCATGTCACAGTGGCCCTACCCTCTTCACTCTCACTATCAGTGATGTGAATGAAAATTCTGTTCCCAGAGTTTTCCAGTCTTTGGGGAAATTTGGAGCTGAACTTTGTGGATTGGGCTCACTTCTAGTTCTCATGCTTGAGCTCTTGAACTGCACGCTGTTCATGTCATATATATTAAAATAAACAAGGAAAAAGGTTGCTGGGTAAAAGAGAACACAAGAAAAGTAAGAGGCACAAAGGGTGGCTTAGGAAAGAGGGACAGGGCTCTTCAACTCTTCTGTTGTCAGATTTGTTGTGCAATTTTTAAATGAGAGCATTATTAGGGGTGCCTTTTCAGATTTTGGTAAGGAGGGCAACTTTAACCGTGATTCCAGAGGCTGCTTAGGCAATTTAAAACAACAATTGAAATAATTGTAGAATAATCTAGATTACTTTCCATCATTTAGGCTACTTTCTTTTTGCAGTTCATCAAGCTTGGAATAGAACATTAAATTTTTGGAAACATCCTACTAAGGCAAGATCTCATGAGTTTATACTGCACCTGCCTGGGACTCTAGGGGTGTTACCATGCTACAAATAATAGACTAGAAAGTGACTTTAAACAGGAGTGAAACTGATACTTTCAAGTTAATTTCACAGTATTACCAACCCCAAATGTTCAGAAATAATGAGATTGGCTTAAAAATCATGAGATTATGTACAAGTAATAGATTTGGTATTCTTTTTATTTGCCACCTGCTTTTTGAGCCTTTAGGGTGCACTGGTATTACATTTTGAAGCTTTCTCCACAGCCACAAAGGTTAGACACTTACTTTTTCTTTGAGAATGAAGGCTGAAATCATCACATATCCACTTGACTCCAAGAGTTGTGGCTTTAAGGAAAGTAATAATTATCATTGGACTCATGACAAAATCATGAGAGTTGGCAACTCAGCTTTCCTTCTGTTTAAAGACTGTTTCTTTCCGGAAGGCTTTTAAGAAAAACATTAGAGTGATCGAGTTACAGTTCTCAAAGGACCAAACCAAACACCAAGAAAATTCCACATTTTAAAGCTGAGAAAAAATGGAGTCTTCTGAGGTAGATCAGGGCACTGCAAATAGGAAAGGAAAATAAACAGGCACAGGGGCTCTGGGCAGCTCTTTCTCTTGGAAAAAAAAGTTGGGTCAACTATTCCAGTCCTTAATCAGGTAAAACTTCTATTGCTGTCAGTGCCTCCACTCATAGATATTAACATGTTTTCAATAATTATACACTTAATACTTAAATATCTTGAGCCATCTTATCCAGGGCTACACATTTTGTAAGCACTGGCTCAGGGACTATATTATCTGGCACATTGTGAACAGTGCTGAGCACACCCATGGTGTCAGTGAATAAGAACATAAGAATGGCCTTATGGCGTCAGATCAATTGTCCATCCAGCCGAGAGTCCTGTCTTCCGACAGTGGCCAATGCCCAGTGCTTCAGAGGGAATGAACAGAACAAGTAATCATCAAGTGATCCAGCCCCTGTTGCCCATTCCCAGCTTCTGGCAAACAGGGGCTAGAGATACGATATCATGAATAATACAAATCATGACAATAATCATCGACTTTATGGACTCTGTGGATGCAATTTCAGTTCTTTGTTCTGGAATTGGCCTGAATACAGCTGAATATAGGTGCTGACTTCCTCTCTGCACTGTGGAAGTCACAGTGCCCTTCCCCCAAGGCTCCACCCCTGCCCCACTTCTTCCCGCTCCTGCTGTGCCTCTTCCTGACCCTTCTTCAGTCCTCTGCCTCCCACCCAGTGCCTCCTGCACACCATGGAACAGCTATTCTGTGGTGTGCAGAAGGCTTTGGAAGGGAGGGGGAGGAATTGATTAGCGGGGCCACCGCCAGGCAGGAGGCACTGGGGGAGGGGGTGAGATTGGCTGCCGGTGGGTGCTAAGTACCTGCTAGTTGTTTTTTTCTTCTGTGGGTGCTCCAGCCTGGAGTCAGTGCCAGCTGAAAGCCTAAGGATTTGATATATAATCATATGTGATACTTATACGACACTTTCTCATTCCTTCCTTTCCTCAACCTCAGAACAAAATAATGACAGAACAAAATGGTTTTCAGTTAAAATATAACATTTCACAGCAGCCGTTGCTCTACAGCCCACCATGGGGTAGAACCTGCCACCCTCTGGGGGTTAAGTGATCTCCTCTCATCTGACTCTCATTATCTCTCTTCATCCTTCCTGACCTGCTTTTCATGCTGTCAAGTGACATCCTTCCCAATCGCCTGGAACCATTTGCTGGAGTCTCAGAGAACTGGCCACCTTGGTTTTGCTCTCATCTATCAGAGTCTTTTTTTGCAGCATGCAGCAGAGAGAGGGGCTGGTGCATGGAATAGGGTCTGAGACCTGGGTTCTACTCCACGCATGGACTTCTTGTATGACTTCAGGCCCCTGCCTTAGGGACAGAGTTTCAAAGGTTTTAGGCACCCAAAGATGCAGTGAGGCAGCTAGTGGGGTTTACAAAGAACCTAAACTTCTGGGTGCTTTTGAAAATCCCGCTAGGTGCCTCAATACCTTGGAAAAGCTGGCCTTTAGTCTGTTCACCTCAGTGCCCTAGCTTTACAATGGGGATAACAGCAGTGCTCTACCTCACAGAGGGGGTGTGAGAAGAAATATTCAGACATTGTGAGGGATACAGATACTACAGTGATGGGGCCACATAAGTACCACAGGCAGAGGGGGAACTTCTCTATACCACTGCTATCCCTTCCCTGGGTTTTGGCCCTGTCTTTTCCCCCCTCCCCCTCACATCTCCCTCTTTTCTGATGGGACTTTGGCTCAGAGGGCTTGGCTGTATTTCTTCTAAATCCCCTGAGTTCTCTGTTCAACACCCCCCCCCCCCCAGAGGAATCCCTGTTTTACAGGCTCATCTAAGGATTTCCAGATCCTTAATTTAATTACCAGCCCTTTCTTATCTTAAAATCACCCTGCCTCTGTTAGTAAACAAAATACTGACTCCCTGCCCCTGGGCAGGAGCTGAGACCAGCCCCTCCTGATGAACTCACATTGCACTCTCAGGCTGCGGGGCAGCTAAGAAGAGCGGGGGGGCGGGCTGTTGCAGAAGGAAACCTGGTTCCCCTTTTGTGTAGCTGTATTACGAGTCGGCTCCCAGCCTCGTCCACGCCTGGAGCAGGGGGATGCGCTCGGACACCTTTCGCTCCCGGGGAGAAGCGCCCGCGTAGCCCGGCCCCACAAGGACCCCAGCCGTGCGAACTCTCTGGGCGCGGGCCTCCTCCCGCCAGTCCCGTGTGCGCTCCTGCACCGCCCCTTCCCCAGCCGCTGCTCCCGGGGCTGCGGACTCTCCCGCCCGTTCTTCCCGCCGCTTCTCGACACGGCGCTGCTGCTGGAGCGGGCGCCCTGGCAGCGGGGAGGCGCTCTGGGCTGGCGGCAGCCGCAGCTCCTCGGTGGATGCAGGAGACGGGAGCCGAGGGCTCCGGCGGGGCGGGCAGCGCCGAGCTGCTGCCGTTGCGTTGCCGGTGAGGGTTGGTCTCCAGCCCAGGCCCCAGCTGCGCTCCGCCGGCGATGCTCCCGCCGCAGGTGCACCGCAGCAGCTCGGGGCGTGCCCAGAGGCGGCGGGAAGGGACGAAGGTAGGGGGCAGAGACTTTCCGTGGTAGCAAGTTGGTGACCCAGGAGCGGCAGCTTGCGCGCATCGCGCTCGGGGAAAGGGGGTTTGACCCCCGCCCATTCCCTCCGCCATCTCTCCGGGCTCGCCCGCCTGCTGCCTGCAGAGGGAGCTCCCCGGGGGCAGGTGCCCGCCGGGACTCTGCACCGAGCCAGCCTCCCTTGCCTCCCCCAGCGGCAGCGCCGCCGCTACAGAGCGGGGCTGCCCCCACTGCCCCGGCCACGTGAGGAGCCGCTGTAGCTGGGGCTGGTGCCCGGGCTCGCGGTAGCACCCCTAGCCTTGCCCCTCTGTGTGTGTGTGTATGGGGGGAGTGTTAGGGGGCGAGGGCTAGGGCGTGAGGCAGGGCTAGAGCGAGCGCTCCGCCTCCCAGCTCAGCTGGATGAACAGAGTTGCCACCAGCAGCTCTTGGTTGCCTCGGCAGTGGAGGGGGCTGCTGCCAGAACAAGCCTCTTGGCCGAGATGATTTCCCGGTAAGTGCATTTCTTAATGGTAGTTCCGAGGCGGATGCGACGGGAGCGTCGCTTTCTGAGCGGCTGGGGAAGGAACACGAAGAGTAGGAATCGATATCGAAGCGGGGGAAAGGTAATCCGGTGGCAAAGCGAGGTTCTCGCTGAGATCTACCTTGACTTAAAGACACACGAGTAACCGAGACAAAAGGCTGTTCTGTCTTTTCTCTCTGTGTTTAGTGAGTGCTAATCAGAGTGATATTGGCACGTGTGGCTGATGAGACTGTCTTTTCAAATGATTGCGCTGAGCTCTGCTTGTCTGGTAAATTAGAGAGGTGTTTCTCTTCTACCCTGGGCTACAACAACGCTGCAGTCAATCGCTAGTAAATTGAAGATCCACGTCTCTGGATCGTTGCAAGTTTGGGTCATTACTGTGGAGAATTTAAACATACCCATTCCCCCTTTCAGTTGGTAAAAGGCTAGAGAATTTATTGTGGATTAAATTATTGTTCCTATGGGGGGGGGGGGAATCTAAGAATTCGTAGTAATACAGACCTATGGGACAACCTTTCCCCCTCTAATATAAAATTGCTCTATAAATTGGAAGTGGTTGGCTGTAACCATCCTATTTTTATTTATGCTATTTATCTCTTACAGTGTTCTGTAAAATGGGAGAGGAGGGAGAGAGTGAACTAATTGCTATTGTTTAGCATCATGGTGCGTTTCCAGTGGGTTCCCACGGGGTTTTGTGTTTGGCTCTATGCTTTTAAACATTTTTATCAATGACTTGGAAGAAAAACAATAAAATTGTTATTGATGAAGTTTGTTGATGACACATACATTGGAGGAGTGGTAAATATTGAATTGGGCAGGTCATTGATGCAGTGGGATCTGGCTTGCTTGGTAAACTCTGTGTAAGCAAACAATACACATTTCAAGACAGCCAAATGTTAAGACCTATATCTAAAAACAAAGAATGCAAGCCATGCTCATGGGATGGGGAACTGTATCCTAGGAAGCAGTGACTCAGAAAAGGACTTGGGGCAATGATGGTCAAGATTGCCCCCCATTCCTCCCAAACAAGTAGTTCGATTTGGACTAACTCTTTCAAAGTTTTGCTAGTCAGTTTCTAGCTTTTTATGTTTGAGCGGATATGACCCCAAATTGCAATTCAATCTGTGTGGGCAGACCTTTGTTCCTGTGGGGTGCACAACTGACTGCAATGGAGTTCTGTGGAGTGCAAGGGTCCATGTGCAAGGATCTGATTTCAGGATTGTGGAGTGTGTGTATGTGTGTGTGTGCGTAGCTATTATAGAATAATAGAATATCAGGGTTGGTAGAGACCTCAGGAGGTTATCTAGTCCAATCCCCTGCTCAAAGAAGGACCAACACCAACTAAATCATCCCAGCCAGGGCTTTGTCAAGCTGAGCCTTAAAAACCTCTAAGGAAGGAGATTCCACCACCTCCCTAGGTAACTCGGTCCAGTGCATCACCACCCTCCTTGTGAGATAGAGTTTCCTAATATCCAACCTAGACCTCCCGCACTGCAACTTGAGACCATTGCTCCTTGTTCGGGCATCTGCCACCACTGAGAACAGCCTAGCTCCATCCTCCTTGGAACCCCCCTTCAGGTAGTTGAAGGCTGCTATCAAATCCCCCCTCACTCTTCTCTTCTGCAGACTAAATAAGACCAGTCCCCTCAGCCTCTCCTCATAAGTCATGTGCCCCAGCCCCCTAATCATTTTTGTTGCCCTCTGCTGGACTCTCTCCAGTTTCTCCACATCCTTTCTGTAGTGGGGGGCCCAAAACTGGATGCAATACTCCAGGTGTCGCCCCACCAGTGCCAAATAGAGGGGAATAATCACTTCCCTCGATCTGCTGGCAATGCTCTTACTAACACAGCCCAATATGCCGCTGGCCTTTTTGGCAACAAGAGCACAGTGCTGACTCATATCCAGCTTCTCGTCCACTGTAATCCCCAGGTCCTTTTCTGCAGAACTGTTGCTTAGCCTGTTGGTCCCCAGGCTGTAGCAGTGTATGGGATTCTTCCTTCCTAAGTGCAGGACTCTGCACTTGTCCTTGTTGAACCTCATCAGATTTCTTTTGGTCCAATCCTCCAATTTGTCTAGGTCACTCTGGATCCTATCCTTACCCTCCAGGGTATTTACCTCTTCCCCCCCAGCTTAGTGTCATCTGTGAACTTGCTGAGGGTACAATTCATCCCATCATCCAGATCATTAATAAAGATGTTGAACAAAACCAGCTGCAGGACCGACCCCTGGGGCACTCCGCTTGATACTGGCTGCCAGCTAGACATTGAGCCATTGGTCACTACTCGTTGAACCCGACAATCTGGCCAGCTTTCTCTCCACCTTATCGTCCATTCATTCAATCCATACTTTTTTAACTTTCTGGCAAGAATACTGTGGGAGACTGTATCAAAAGCTTTGCTAAAGTCAAGATATATCACATCCACCAGATTCCCCATATCCCCATAATATTATACACAATATTAGTATTTATATGTATATTGCTCAAATAACTAAGAAAAAATCACTTTTTATGAATCTGGTTACAAAAACTGAGGAAGAGCTTTCTACATTTTGAATATTTGTGTCTTGTTCATTTATTGATGTACTTTAGTTTTTAAGGATTTCAACATGTTTACTGTGCCTTCTAAATCAATTATCAGTTTTCAAATATGCAGCTCTTTGAGGGGGATTATTCTTCACCAGTCTTGTTCTTGATGATAAAGCTTACTACAAAAGTTTCTTCTATTTTTTATTTTTTGGCTGACGATGCATTATTAGAGAGGAACGAAGAATGTAACCAGTTACAAATGATCTTATTTAATGAATTAAGGTCTGATCCTGCAAACAAGATGCACATGAGTAACTTGTGAGTAGTTCTATTGAGTTCAAGATGTTGGGTTCAGTTAGGCTATGTTTCTGAATAAAGTAACTCATTTGCGTGAGTATTTAAGGCTTGAGCTCTAATTAGATATAACTGGATTTACTTGATCTTCAAGTAAGCATGTTTTTAACTTTAAAGTGCTTGTCTCTTCTGCAGAATCTCATTTATGGATAACTTAATAAACAGAAAAAAAGGAGGCGGAGCTTTTCTATCTTTTTGGAGAAGAGATGGATGCAGGTGGGATAGAGAAGAGAGGGAAAGCAGAAAACTAGAAAGCATGCATTATGTTTTCCAACTAAAGTAGTAACAATTTCCATTCTTGTTTGAATTTCATCTTCTGAAGATAGGGAACCATGTGTGGAATTGGAGAACTATAGCTAAGTGTGTGATGGAAGCAACACAGTGTTTGTCATCACTGAGGTGGAAGAAGTTATTCTGTTAGCTAGTGATCTTTAGCCGAAGTCTGAGCTTTAGTCATCTGCTGTAACTCAAATGGAGTTTCACTTGTTTACACCAGTTAACTTCTGACTGTAGCCTGGTGTGATATGGCTTTTTTGTTTTAAGGATCATCAGTGAGTCACATTCTTGCTTAGGTTGGTGCATTCTGTGCAGCCAAGCAATTTAAAGGTTTGGTCTGTCAGGGAGGATAAGTGAAAGACAGAGTGGAAAGGAGAGTAGCATTGAGCAGTCACTTTTGAGAATGGCCTGTAGACCAAGGGAGGCAGTTGTTCTCTTTTCCAATAACCTTGTCAGATACTAGGAATTTTTTGGGGGGTGGGGTAGTGGGAAGGCGGAGTGGGGGAATGAAGTGGTAGCTAAACCTTGAAATTAGAATGAGTTTGAAAACTCTAAATGCAGGTATCTGATACAAAGGGAAATCCGATTTAAGAAGTTGAGAGAAATATGCCGAATATGAGAATTAATGTTTCTGCGTGACCAGCCAGTGCAGTGGTAGAGAAGAGGACAGAAAATGTCCTCTGGTAGGATCACAGAGGAGGTGGACCTGATTAGTGACAGTGGATGCTGTGCCTGCAGTTTTTTCCATCCAAATAATGCTCGAGTGATAGCAGGTGAGGTGGAAAAACCTGTCTTGATGTGCAGCCTAATATGTAGACATGTTCTCACTAGGTGATGTTTACTCCTCTTCTCCAGCTCACTTTAACAGGGGAGAGGCAGATTTTCCACCCACTAACTAATGTTTTTTTTCTTGCATTCATTGGTGAGACATGCTGTTTATACAGCTTTGAAAAAAAATTTCACTGCAGTGAAAGCTTTAAGGAAAACTGCAGCACAAGATTAGGTAGTGACTGAACACCTTGTTTTCTCTATCTGCTAAGGTTATTGCCTCACCTTAGCAAATGGAACTTGTAGCGTAGTGTGGAGGAGGGGAAAACTGATGACCTTTCCCAAAGCCAGAAAGGGAAAGAGCGGCAAAATAGATCAGGTATGGCTGAAGTGAGAGGAAGGCCCACCTGGAAGGTTTGAGTCCCAGCATGGTGGTTAAGTTGTAGATTAATGAGAAGCATTTAGAAGTCATTGGTGGAATATGTTCTTAGAAGCTAAAAAAGAGCAGTCTTTCAGGGCTGCTTCCCCATCTCCATCTCTCTCTGTCTTTGCTACAAAGTTTGCAAATGACGGTGTGAGTTGCCTGTTCTACAAGGTCAGATAGTCTTTTACTGGTTATCTGTTTGCTTTGTAACTTGTAAAGTTATTTCAGTATCTGTGGGTTACTACCTTGAGGTACATAATGCGTGTATTCGTTGTTGTTTTTTTAAATTGATAAGTGTTTGAAGTTTTAACTTCAGCCTAAAGCTCAGCCGTGAAGAAATTATCAAACTGAATAGCAACATATAAATATCTTTGAAAATAGCTAGGATTTCTGTATTTTGGAAAATATTTGATATAGCGTTATTCACAAATGCATTCAAACTGAAACAAACCTCTTGAGCAAAAACAGTGTCTTACAAATGTTCATAAAAATCTTCAATGCAGATGTAAAACTACAGTATTACAAATAAATTCCCATCTGGGTGCAAAAGAGCCTGGTCTGTTTGGTGGCAAGCCTCTTCTTTCCAAGTTTGTACCATTGGGCCATCTTCTGAGACAGAGGGGGGTGGGTGGCTGGATTCTGTTCAGTCTCCCATGTGTGAGGTGCTGAGGCTGTCTCAGATCCAGAGGAGAGCAGAGACAGGTAGCTGAAAAAGGTTAGTCCCTGCCTATGTGGTTTAACTTCTTAGTCCAATGCTCTGTCACTTTTCCATAATTTGCCTCAGTGCGCCCAATCTGTGCCTTTCAGTTCAGCTGTAATTTCTATCCTATCTTTTCCTAGATAGTGTTACCTTTTATATTGCTGACACTGTAGATTTTAGAGGAAAGATGAAAGGTCCTTCACAGTATTTACCACTCCCAGAACATGTGTTAACAGGAGCATGACTAAGAGAGCACCATGTTTTTGGAGGAGGGCAAGGGGAATGGCTTTTTATCTCCACTTAAATATGTCTCTAGAATCTTTAAGTTCTCTGTGAAAGTTCTATGTTCAGATATCTGTAGCTGTAGACCGAAAGGGATGATACTTAATGTTTTCAACTATTCCTTTAAGGAGACATATTGCTCTAGATCAGCGGTTCCCAAACTTGTTCCGCCGCTTGTGCAGGGAAAGCCCCTGGCGGCCGGGCTGGTTTGTTTATCTGCCGCGTCCGTAGATTCGGCCGATCGCAGC
The DNA here is from genome assembly GCF_965152235.1 of Eretmochelys imbricata. NCBI lineage: Eukaryota > Metazoa > Chordata > Testudines > Cheloniidae > Eretmochelys > Eretmochelys imbricata. Next base: position 152,764,118 of record NC_135572.1, read on the forward strand.
TTCCAGTGGCCACGGTTCACTGCTCCAGGCCAATGGGAGGTGCTGGAAGCAGCGGCCAGTACGTCCCTCAGCCCGTGCCGCTTTTTGGGACTAGTAGTAATACTTACAACGTGACACGACTGGTGGTTTTTGTGCTACAATGGGATTTGAGTTCAAGTTGGTCCCTTATTTCTGAAGCCATTGTACTATAGGAGCATAGTGAGATCAGCCTTAAAGGGAAGGGGAATAATTTGCATCACTCTCAGGAATGTATTCCTTTGCCTCTACTCCCTCTAGCTAACCCAGAGCCTGGAAGGCGGGGAGAGGTAAAGGGGGAAAGAGGGAATTGAACCTCCTTCTCCAGCATATTAATGTTTAACACATTTTAAAGTTCAAAAATGGGACAAAGATAACTATTTCTGAAAAGTCACGAACATCTGCCGAAGTACCAGAAGGTTGATGAAAAGCGAACATCATACAGATTTTCAAACAAAGAAAAGTGTGTCCTGGAAATTACCATCCCGTCGCTTTCCTAGTAAAGTAATGGAACAAATATTCTGAAAAAAATTAGAGGATCTAGTGAAAAATGGAAATATGAGTTATAAGTAGCATGGGTTTACAAAAGTAAAACTTACCAGAGAAACTTGGATTTTTTAATAGGATTACAAAATTAGTAGCCAGGGTAAAGTGGTGAGTACCTGGATTTTAATGGAGCATTTAATACTGTATCTTGTGAAATCTTATTCTTATTAATTCAAGTCAGTATGGTTAATGTTGTCATGTGGACTTAAAACTACTTGAAGCACCATAAGCAAAGTGTAATAAGAAAAACAACGTAATAAACTGGGGGAGGTCACCAGCAGGGTACTTCAGGGGTCAGTGACAAGTCTGGTTTTTATCAAGGTATAGTTAAGTGGTCTGATTTTTAGAAAATTTAAGCACCCCCTAGCTTCCAGTGACAATGGGAGCTACAGGTGGTAGGAACTCCTGAATGTCAGGCCACTTTTATTTAGGAGCCATAATAAGGATTAAGAAGCCTAGTTTTAGGCACCTCAGTTTGAAAATGTTGATTTAAACATCTTCATTTAATAATCTGCAAGAAGGAGTACAGGGAATTAGTGACATCTACAGATGTGAAATAGGGAGACATTGTAAATGTTAGCAAGGACAAGAAATAATACATTTTTCAAGTTATCAGTCTTATTTTCTGCCCTTTTTTCTCATTTCTCTGGATCACTATGTATCTAAGAGGAAGTAATCCAAAACATGCATACATGGTGAGAGGGAGAAACCTACAAACCAGTAATGTTTACAGTGGATAGCAGGTTTGTCATGAGATTGCATCATGGGCTGTTTACACTGAAGTGTTGCATAGTGTACTCCTGGTGAATTAAAAATTCTGCGCACGATATTTTTAAATTCTGCGTATTTTGTCAAAATAACACAGTATAATCTCACCAGTTTCAATTATTTTTGGTCATTTATTTCAAAATCCCTGTCAGCAAGTATGTCTGTAACAATACAGACAACAAAAAAGATTCAGGAAATGTTTTTTTGACAAATAGATTCCTTACTAGGCATATTAATACAAAACTCTGAGTAATAATTCATTTAAACTACAATACAGAACCATATTTCCCACACCCCTCAGAAGCAGAGTAAAGGCTTGGGAGAGTCAGGGGTAACGGAGGAGCTGACGGAGAGGGAAGTAAATTGCTAGAAAGGAGCCTGAGGGACAATCTCCACTCATTGATACACTTTGTTTTCCACAACCAAATCTCTGTACAACTTTTCATGAGTGATGTACCCGAGTATTCGGATTCTAATATCTAAACTGTATTAACTCCATTCAACTAAATTTGGGTTATTGCTGATTATGTACTCTATGTATCATATGACTTTTTAAAAACTAACTTTATATTTGTGGATAATCTAAGCACTATACCCACATGTACAGACACTCTTTCCCCAACCTATGTATTATATAGTTTTTTTTTAACATTACCTTTAATAAAGGCTATTTGCTGTTAGCACTGGTGTAGACCAAGGTGCCCCCACCATTGCTACCACCAGTAGGAAATCTTAGAGGAAAAATGGCTAGTGACATCACAACTATGGCTCTGGTGTGACCATAACATACACATACACAACATAAAATGTTGTTCAAGTTATTACTAGAAAGTTATTAACCCTTTGAAGGAATTAAGAGAAAAAAGCACTGATTAAGGTGTTGAAGGGTAATTATGAAGTGCAAGGAATGATTGAGTCAAATATGTAAAGCTTAAAAAGGAATGACTATGGGGTAGGGACATGAATCTCTAAAGATATGAAGTCAGTAAACACCAGAGAGGAAGCTTTGATGTTTAATGTGGAACAAGAGGTGGTAAGTAGGAGTCATGGTATGACATTAAATGGAAAATTTGAGTTGGATATGGGAAGAGTTTTCTGACAGAGTGCTACAGTAATTTAATAATCAATGATAGGTGCCTGAAAAATGACTAAAATAGATTGATTTTAGGTATAGGAGTAGTCTCCAAAGATGCGTAATGGGTGTCCTGTTGTCTAGGCCTTTTTAAAACTTGGTTGGACAAAGTACTGGTACTGTAAATGAAAAATTGTAAATCTCTAATGGTGTTCTCAAAATACTAGAGAATATACTGAACAAACAAATGGATCACCTAATATAATACCTCTTTCCTAATATTTTTCCTCATGTCTAACTTATATGATTCCATAAAGTCTGTAATTGCTATTAAGAAAAATGACTAAGCATGAAACTGATACTATGACAAACAATTTATTAAAGTAATAGAGAGATTTCAAATCTTGCAAGATTCTGAGCTCCCTCAAGTGCCACTCAACATTTCACACAATTGGGTACATAATGCCTAGCTAAAAACTCCATTAAAGAGGATTTAAGGCAATTTAGTCATAACATTAACATTTTACTGTAAATCACATGCAAGCTTACTTGAAAGACATTTTCCAAGAGTGTAGACTACAGAATTATATTGTCTTTTATTCATATCTATCTCTGAAACTGTGTAATAGTTCCTTTCTTTTACCCTGTAAATCCAATAGTCCTCACATGCATCTTGTGCTGTGAGAATGACTCCTGGGTGTGTTCTGTTTCTCTTCAGGAAGTGGTAAAATAAATCTCTTTTCGTGGATTGAATATGGGCATAAAGAAAGCAGAAGTATTATGCATAATCTGTGTGAACACAGGTGGAATTTAGTTTTGATGATACTGCAGTCTGTAATCAATTCACTGTAAGAATATGCATTAGCATGGGTGGTGGTGCTGACAAAATGAAGCTGGGTGATTTTCGCAGATAGTTTGGGCTTGCCTATGCTACTGCTTAAATTGATGTAATTTATGTCACTCAGTGGTGTGAAAAAGCCACTCCCCTGAGCGATGCAAGTTACATCGGCCTAAGCGGTGTCCATGCCAGCACTAAATCAGTGGGAGACATTCTCCCACCAACATAGTTTCCGCATTCTTGCTGAGGTGGAGTAATTATGCCAATGGGAGAATGCTCTCCCGTCGGCATAGCGTGTCTTCACCAGACATGCTACACTGGTGCAGCTTTATTGGTGCAGCTGCGCTGATGTAGCATGGTAGTATAGACTAGCGGCCCTTTGTTTATATTTTTGGTTGTTTTGAGTATGGGGTAATGCAGAAGCAGAATTAAGATTGTTTAGCGTGCAGTTTTCTAATTGGTTTTAAAGTGTAACCTTAACTTTGGATTTCTTGGCTTCCTGAAGATTTTTACCTATGGCTTGTGGTTTTTAACTTCAGTGTTGTTCTAAGGCATTATCCAAAGAGGTTATATCTGTTCAAATTTAACTCCATCATGAAGTTTTTTGCTTAGGAATTTTCTTATGATACTTTTTGTCTGAATTGCCCCAGACATTCAAGAAAAGCTGTACCCTGAGCTAAGACCTCACATGAAATTTCAGGTGGGTCAGGTTTTTTGTGGTGAAGTTGGGGGAGGGATATATCAAAATGAGGGTCATAATGGGGAAATGAGTTTAGCTAATTGCATAATCTCAGTTAAGTGTCTCGTAGTAAATAATTGTTCTATTGTTAATTAAAAGTATTGTAAACTGAAATTATGTAGGTTTCTGTTGGATATTTTATGACGCATATTGAGAGTTTTAATATTTAATCAGTTTGCCATAATATATCACACCCTCTAAAAGGGCTAGTATTTAGAAATAACAATAGTTCCGCCCTTGATTCAGGCCTGATTCAATAACCACTGGAGTCGGTGGAAGTTTTTCTATTGATTTCAGTGAGCAATGGATCAGGACAACAGAGCAGATGATTGCTGGAGCTATGTTGAATATTCTCAAAATGCAGATCTGCTCTGAAGAAGGAGAGAGGGAAAAGAGGCATTTTGACATTCTGTTTGTTCACTGTTTCCTTGTCAAACATGTTCAATTTACAGTGAGGTGTTACATAAGGATAATTTACAGCAGATTTTGTCTCTGCAGTTGGAATTTAGGGCTCGTCTACACTTGAAAATTAATCCGGAATAAGGTAGGTGTGAATTTAAAGCAGTTTCACTGTTCCTGATTAGCTTAATGTGTGGTGGTTCTTATTTTGGAATAAGAGTGCTTGAAGTGGATTAAGCTAAATTGGAATAAGGCACTCTGATTCCGGAATAGTAATTCCACGTGGACATTCATCAGGAATAGCTATTTTGGAGTAACTTTCCATTTAGACAAGCCCTTAGTTAACTGTTCTGTTGATGATATGCAAGGGAGAACTGAATCTTGCTCCTGCTTCAAGAGAATATTGGCATGGGAGTATATTTCCTGTGGTGATGAATAAAGGATCCTTAGTTAATATGATTTAAATCCCTGTGTTGTTAATAGCAAAGAATGCTAGTAGTGAAAAATTTATTTTGTCACTGAAATAAATAGTTCAACTTAACTTGCTTTCTGCTTTGCTCTTTGTAAATGAAATGCCTCTCTCTATACGCCTGTGTTTTGTGACTCTGGGCTGTGCTGTCCAGAGGTTGGCATCACCAATCTTAAAGGGTCAGTGCACCCTGCTACTTTACTGGCATTACCAAGCCAAAGCTGTTTATTGGAAAATTGTAAAACTTTCCCATTTCCCCATCAATGTGTCTCCTTCCACTTCTGAGGTGTCCTTCTAAGCAGCTGAGTCTCCAGGTTCATTCTGTCCCTGGACTCTGCTGGGAATGCTCACAGTGGTGCTATTTATATTGGTGGATCAAACTTATTTTCATCATATTATGGTTCAATGCTGGGGCACTCCTTGCATGTTTTGAGTAAGGCTTCTTCAGATCTATAATCTTCTCAGAGGCAGCATGTATCCCAATTACAGCCGTTTTTCCTTTACCTTCTTAAATAAAGTATTCATGTCAATAGAAGTACAACCGTTTCTCAAAATAAAAATGAAGCAAAAATCTTTCTTACCTTGATGCTGAAAAGAGGACCATCCAGTAATATGGCCCACTCATTTCTTGAATTACTAGCATAGTCTCAAATTTGAAATCCATTATTTCCAAACTTTTTTTTTTTAAATTGAGTCTATTGCTTGTGCAGCAAAATAATTTAAATCTAAAAAATAGCGTGCAGACATAAGGTTCATTACTCTGGTGTGCTCAAAGGCCATAAATAATGAAAGGATGATTTATTATCTTTGAATCTATGTTGTTCATCAGGCTGATGCATCCTATACAACACTTGCACGTGTTTTGATCCAACCTTTGCTTTTGGCATTTACAAAATCTCCTCTTTAGGCCTTCTCCATCCAGATACTGATGAAAGAACAAGCCACAACTCACAAGAGCAGGTTATTGAAAGTAGTATTCCAGGATCAAGAACAAAGGAATGGAAAGGGAAACATAATAATTTAAAGACTCTGCAAAGACATGGAAGACCCCAAGTAAAATTTGATGTGGTTTTACAGGAATCCAGTTGTATATTTTGTTCTATTTTTCAGCACTAAGATAAGGATAACTTAAGGCAATGAGTCTATTTTTCCTCTCATTTACATTCATTTTACACTGAAATCAGTGGAGCTATGTCTCATTTATATAGGTAAAAGCTAAAGGACAGAATCAATACCTCAAAACTGGTAGTAGTAAATTATGGTGTGTATTATTTTCTTTGCATTAGATTTTTTTTCTCTTCACACCAGTAATGAATACTGTTTTACTTCAGCATCACTATTCTCAAGTCTGTTGTCTTCTGATACCCTTAATTGCATGAAATCCAAGCTAAGTCTACACTACAATATTGAGTCACCCTAAGTTACGTCTTTGTATAGCCACCACAGTAATTGAATAGGTTTTACACATCCACACTATGCTACTGGTGTCAGTGGTGCACATCCTCACCAGGGTCACTTGCACTATTTTAACTGCCTGTGTGGAGCGTTGTGAGAAGGTTTCTGAAAGGCAGCAACATTCAATATAAGCAACTGACTCAACCTAGCATCAATTTAGGTGCTACGCCTATTGCAGAGGTGGAGTTAAGTTGGTGTAGTGGGTGAGTTACATTGGTGAGAGCTACATGTTAGTGTAGATGCTTACAGAGTTAGGTCGATGTAAGCTGGGTCACGTAGCACAGGGTTCGTACTCCCAGGTGAGCTGCATAGTTGTCAAGAGTGTACCGTAGAATCCTCAAGGTTCAGTATCAGAGTTTAATTGTGGTTTGTATCAAGGCTAGAGCTGGAGGCTTCATGAACAAAGAATATTAACAAAAAACTGCCTGAAGTTAATATGCAAGTTTAATTTGTTTTGTTAAAGTTAACTATGGAATTGTATATTGTAAGGCAGAGTTCCCTGCCTGAGGACAATAATGAGTTCACATTCCATTATTAGTTTTGTATAAAACACTATGAGAGAAAGCTAAGAGTTCTGTCTTCTCATTATTACTGATATTCTTTGGCCTTGATGTGTGAATGTAGGATCCTACCGTGCTTGTTATTTCCATGTAATTTTGTGTTCTTGTAACCATGGAAAATATAGCAAAGAACTATAAGTCAAAAGAATATCCAGTGTGCAGTAATAAAGTAGATATTTTAACACTGTGCTCAGACAAAGGATCTAAATGGAGAAAATAAGGATTATATGAGGCCTAGAAAGCAGTGTGTTATGTAACGTTTGTGGAGGAAAAATGACCTCAGTTTTCTTTTTATGGGAACTTAACAAAAACCATGAATATTTATATTCTCTTCTTTCTCTCTCATATATAATGTGTGTGGAGGGGGTATTTATTATTTCTCTTCTAATTCTGCTTTTTTCCTCATTGTATTGTATGATTTACAAACTATTATTTTTATATGGCTACTAAATGGTGATTTTGGGCAAATGAGTGGTGGCAGCAGAATTATGGGTTTCAGAGTAACAGCCGTGTTAGTCTGTATTCGCAAAAAGAAAAGGAGTACTTGTGGCACCTTAGAGACTAACCAATTTATTTGAGCATGAGCTTTCGTGAGCTACAGCTCACTTCATCGGAGAATTATGCAGCGTCATATCAAAGTGAGGAAAATGAAAGGAGGTCAGTGAGAGGTAAGAGCTTGTGCTCTGCAATCTAGAGAGAGTTTCTAGAATCTTTTTACTTCCTGATGCATAGCTCTTTTTCAGGCATACAGAAACTCGCACATCCAAACCTTGCTTCTGTATTTTTAAAGTGCTGTACGGAGAAGGAGGACTTGCTTTAAGATGGCCTGGCAACAGAGCATCAGTGGACTATACTTGTCATGAAAAGGATACTCTATACTCACTCGGATACCACAACCTCCACTCTCCATGTTTATTCTAATTGAATTTGACTAGTGCAAAGTACAGTGGGCCTACTCCTGAAGTCAACGGGAGTTGTTCCATTGACTTTGTTGGGCTTTGGGTCAGATCTTGTTAGCCTTTATGCAAACATGCTGAATGTGCCTGCTATCCAAATATTTCAGAAGGATTTCTGTCTGACTTAGTCACGTGAACATGCAGATACTCTGCATTGGTAACTGACAAGTTGAAGCTTGTATGTAGAGAATTCCGTGATGTCAAACCACCCTGTTTGTCAGATCTCCCTTTCCTGTAAATACCTGCTAGACTTCAGACATTGGTTCTTAATCATCCAGTATATAGAACGTTCTCACCTCAATGCTCCAGCATTCTGACTCTGGAAGTGGATTTTGCTGCAGCACATTAAGATGATTTTCAGTTACTAAGGTTGACAATTCTGGAAGATACTCTTTTCATCCCCCTCATGTGAAGAAAATTAAATGAGAGGCATCAAAATGAAAGCAGAACAAGTAGAAATATAGTTGGGGGGGGTAATGTTCAGTGAAAGTTTGTGATATTTCGGAAATTCCCTAGAAGAAATCTGAATTTTTAACTCACTTCTCCTCAGGAGGATTTTGCTTGAGCAGGGTCCCATGTGGCTTCTGCAAAAGAAAAGCACATTTTATTAATATGTGCTAAGATCCCTATGCAGCATGCTGATTCTTTGCAACTCCTGGGTACTCTGTATCTTTTCCCTGGCCATTGTAGCCTAATATTAAATAGAGGTGCTGGGTTTCACAGATGCTAGGAATTGAATTGAGCCCTCAAGGTTAGATCTTCAGGGGATGTAAATCAGCATAATTCTAACTTCCCCTCTCCTCGTTGACATCAGTAGAGCCATATCCACTTAGACCAGCTGAGAATCGGGCCCTCAATACTTAAAGCAATTGAGTGGAATTCACCTTCCCAAGACTGCCAGAAAGGACTCCAGTGCAGGATTTGGGGATCCTCGGAGGAAGTCCATGTTGGTACACGTGGGGGACTCCAATTAAAGGGTTATCCCACCCCCTTCACAGATAGAAGCTTCAACCACTACGATGGTAAAGCTACACTCTTAAAATCTGCTAATCAAAACTCAAACCATGTGAAACTGACCTGGGCAAATTTTAATGACAAGCTTAAAAGTCAGTGTAGGTTTGCTGTAACTCGCTGGGGTGACATGATTCAGTGCTGAAACTAGGTGGAGCATAGTAATTTTTCTGTGGGGTTTAGTTACTGGGTTTGTCAAAACCCAAAACTGTAGAGCGTGGGGCCTGAGCCTGTTGTGAAAACTGATGTGAAACAACACTGAAGAAAATGTTCATACAATTCCCTGCAAAGCAAATTGGCAGAACCGCTCACAGCTCTAATTATAGGTTTCAGAGTAGCAGCCGTGTTAGTCTGTATCCACAAGAAGAAGAGGACTTGGGGCACCTTAGAGACTAACAAATTTTATCCCACTGAGAATCACTTCTTCAATCTGGAGTGCAGTAGTTTTTCACTATACTATTTTACTCCAGTTGAGGTGGTACTATTATTTATATAGCATCATAAGTCTGAACAGCTAGGCACAGTGGGATGGCTGTACAAAATTGTATTACACATTCCCTGCCCTGAAGGACTGCCAGTGTGTGGGTACGTGATGAGAGAGTACAGAGAAATACTGTGACAAAAACTGAGGTGACAAGCTGCCGGCATCTGGGGAAGAGCAAGGAGTCCCAAACCAAAAAGAATAGAATAGCACGGAAGATTTACAGCTATCACCTGTAATCTTTGAAAGTAATTTTCATAACCCCTATTAGTGCAGCTTTTCAAAGTCTATACCTAGATAAAGGTGAGCTCAAGTGATTTTTTTTCTTATGTGTTGTTCCTTCTCTTTCGTAAAGGAACAATATTTTAACTGTGCCTATAACTTGAATTTGATTGTTCATGTGGGGACATGGGTGCTGATTGAACGTACCTCAGAAATCTTTTACCATATTGAAAGGAAGAGAATGGGAGGAGTTAATTGGGCTAGAGGTATTCTAGATGGCACAGGTAGCAACACTTATTGTTAAGCTTGCCTGACACTTCCCATTATAAGACCCTATTTTCTGTTGCTTATGACTTTACCAAGCTTAAAAGTTTGGATTGAACTTTCCCATTCCAAATGTCTGCCTCGGGCTGACTTTTATTTTGTGGAAGTTTCAGCTAAAATAGTTCAGCTGTTTCTGAGAATGAAGTTAGGGGGAAAATACCTGGTTTGCCCATGGTTAAAAAAATTATGCTGCTTCATGAGGAAACTCGAGCGCCTCTGTGCTTTGGAGCATGGACTTTAAATTTGCCAGGGGGCCTCCCTAGTATCAGGAATGTACCCTCCCATAAAAATTCATCCATGTTTTGCCGAGTTAAGAGCTCCTGAAATCTGTTTGCTTGTGCTCAGTAGAGACTTGTTAAGAGTTTGGCAGTTTAATTTTCTGAAGATTCCACCTTAACTGAGCATGCTTCATCCCCTCACAGCTCCTACTGCTGACCAGACTCTGCATGCGCCATCTCCCTAGAGCAGCTGAGCATGTCCCTGCAATTGCAGTCCCCACCTGCTGGTGCTACTGTGGTGCTCGACACTAACTGAGAGTAGGGAGACTCTCTCCTGTACTCTCAGTACCCCCACTGCTGGCACCCAGGCATCATAGAGGAGAAGGAAGCTGTCTCATTTGAATGCGGAGGAGGGGAGGAACATAAAAGTGCTATAAAATGCTAAGTCATCTGAAAACTCAAGCTAGGAATCTCAGATTGGGCACCTAAAGTTAGTTGGCATTTTTTACCTTAATCTTTGTTCCTCGGTGCCCCACGTGTGCAATGGGTGTAATGATAACACCCCTAAGGGGATATGGAGATACATTTATAAAGATCAAAGATACTACAATGAGAGCACCATAGAAAAGCACATGAGGAAATTAATTCTGTATTCAGTACTTGTTTGGGTGGTGTGCTGTAAATAACACACAGGGCCACAAACTGCCTGTTGAAAATGAAACAAAAGATTGAATAGCTAACCGTTTGGTGAGCACCGCACCATCCTGTGTGCCGACTAGGGCAAGGGTTCTGTAGCAGAAATACTATGTAATCATAGGTTTCAGAGTAACAGCCATGTTAGTCTGTATTCGCAAAAAGAAAAGGAGTACTTGTGGCACCTTAGAGACTAACCAATTTATTTGAGCATGAGCTTTTGTGAGCTACAGCTCACTTGAAGTGAGCTGTAGCTCACGAAAGCTCATGCTCAAATAAATTGGTTAGTCTCTAAGGTGCCACAAGTACTCCTTTTCTTTATGTAATCATGTAATTAAAGACTGCGTCATAATACATAGGGTTGCATGGACAACCTTAATTCAGGCATTTTTTTAATTCTGAGCACCTGATTTTGCAATTTTAATGTTCCTTACAAGTTATATGTATAGGCAGGTCATAGCACCGTCTTTTACAAGATTGCTTGGCACTTCCCATTATAAGCCCCTGTTTTCAGTTGCTTGTAACTTTGCCAAACTTTAACTGTTTGGAATGAAATTTTCCATGCAAAGTGTCTGCCTCAGGCTGAATGTTTCTGAGAAATTTCAGCCAAAACTATTCCACGATCTGCAAGGAAGAGGATAGGGAAAAATGAGTTGTTTTGCCCAAAGTTTTGGCAACCTTTTATTTGAAAAGCTCTAGTGTCCCCATACTTTGGATCAGGGACTTGAAATTTGGTGTGGGTGTGGCCTTTGTGTCTGGAACATGCGTATTGCCATCCTCATGAAATGTTGCACAAATTTGGCCAAGTTATAAGCCTTTGAAAAATTGCAGTTTTCTCATGTGCAGTAGAGACCTGCAGCTTAGGTCTCAGAAGATTCCATCATTACTGAGCATTCCCAAGTCACAGCTCCTGGTGCTATTTGGAGTGCATATGTGCCATCCTCACAGCATGACTGAGCATTCTCTCTCCTTCTGAATGTTACATGGGTGAAGCTGGATTTTTCTTGTAATAGCAGCTCTGTGCTAGGGTGGGGCCAGCCAGCGGAACATAGACCAGGGAGTCTCTCCTGTGCTCTCAGTGACCCCCTGGCTGGTGCCCAGGCAACATGGAATCTAACAGAAATCAGAGGGCACAAGAGCCAGTCCTGGGAGGAGGGAAAGGAATAGAGTAGGGCAAGAAACCTGGGAAGATTGGAACTTGGGGGAAGAGAGAGAAACTGTGACTGGAAGTTGGGGGAGGACCCTGGGACTTGCTGGACAAGGAGACTGGGAACCAGGTATAGGTGAAACTGGACTGGTTCAGTGGGGAGGGACACGGAGGCTGGAACTGGGAGCTGTGGGCGGTGGGAGACTGGGACTGGGAGCCACATGGCATGGGGATTGAGAAACACTTGAGATCAGATGAGGAGCCAGGAAAGTATGGAGACTGAGACAGGCTGGACAAACAGATTAGGCCTAGGAACTCATGTGGGGCAGAATGGGGCACTGGGGAAAGGGAGACACATCTGACAAGGAGCTGGAGGTTGAGGGAGAACTTGGGTTAAACAGGCAAAGAGCTGGGACAGGGAGCCAGGGAGTGGGTGAGGGGTGAGACTGAGTTTGTATGAGTTATACAGGCAACCTTATTTCTGGCATATTGCAACTTTTGTGTGCTTGACTTTGCAACCTTAATAATGTTCTTTTAATCATTTTTTGTGTCTGTAGTTTCCTTGCTTTTTAAAAAGCAAGTGAAAAAAACAGAAATTCTGCCGTGGCATCATATAAGTCCCACATTTGTCATCAGCAGGGTTGATCATACAGACCAATGTCACTTGAACTATTGAAGTTCAAGGCGGGGGAGAAAAGGTGGAGGAGTTGCACTGTATGTAAGAGGGCAGTATGATTTCTCAGAGCTCCAGTATGAAACTGGAGAAAAGCCTATTGAGAGTTTTTGGGTTAAGTTTAGAGGCGAGAGCAACAAGGGTGATGACGTGGACCAAAGCAGACTGTGAAGAACTTCAAAAAGATCTCACAAAACTAAGTGATTGGGCAACAAAATGGCAAATGAAATTTCATGTGGATAAATGTAAAGTAATGCACATTGGAAAAAATAACCCCAACTATACATACAATATGATGGGGGCTAATTTAGCTACAACTAATCAGGAGAAAGATCTTGGAGTCATTGTGAATAGTTCTCTGAAGACGTCCATGCAGTGTGCAGTGGCAGTCAAAAAAGCAAACGGGATGTTAGGAATCATTAAAAAAGGGATAGAGAATAAGACGGAGTATAGCTTATTGCTCTTATATAAATCCATGGTATGCCCACATCTTGAATACTGCGTACAGATGCGGTCCCCTCATCTCAAAAAAGATATACTGGCCTTAGAAAAGGTTCAGAAAGGGGCAACTAAAATGATTAGGGGTTTGGAACGGGTCCCATATGAGGAGAGATTAAAGAGGCTAGAACTTTTCAGCTTGGAAAAGAGGAGACTAAGGGGGGATATGATAGAGGTATATAAAATCATGAGTGGTGTGGAGAAAGTGAATAAGGAAAAGTTATTTACTTGTTCCCATAATATAAGAACTAGGGGCCACCAAATGAAATTAATGAGTAGAAGGTTTAAAACAAATAAAAAGAAGTTCTTCTTCACTCAGCACACAGTCATCCTGTGGAACTCCTTGCCTGAGGAGGTTGTGAAGGCTGGGACTATAACAGGGTTTAAAAGAGAACTGGATAAATTCATGGAGGTTAAGTCCATTAATGGCTATTAGCCAGGATGGGTAAGAAATGGTGTCCCTAGCCTCTGTTTGTCAGAGGGTGGAGATGGATGGCAGGAGAGAGATCATTAGATCATTACCTGTTAGGTTCACTCCCTCTGGGGCACCTGGAATTGGCCACTGTCGGTAGACAGGATACTGGGCTGGATGGACCTTTGGTCTGACCCAGTATGGCCTTTCTTATGTGGTGGGAGTCTACTATAGACCATCAGACCAGGAGAATGAGGTAGACGGGGCTTTCTTCAGACAACTAACAGAAGTTTCCAGATCACAGGCCCTGCTTCTCATGGGGGACTTCAGTCACCCTAACATCTGCTGGGAGAGTGATACAGCGGTGCACAGACAATCCAGGAAGTTTTTGGATAGTGTTGGGGACGACTCCTGGTGCAAGTGCTGGAGGAACCAACTACAGGCCGTGCTCCTCTTGACCTGCTGCTCACAAACCCGGCAGAATTGGGAGGGGAAGTAGAAGTGGGTGGCAACCTGGGCAGCAGTGACCATGAGATGGTGGAGTTCAGGATTGTGACAAAAGGAAGACAGGAGAGCAACACAATATGGATGCTGGACTTCAGAAAAGAAGACTTTGACTCCCTCAGGGAACTGATGGGCAAGATCCCCTGGGAGGCTAATATGAGGGGGAAAAGAGTCCAGGAGAGCTGGTTGTATTTTAAAGAAGCCTTATTGGGGGCACAGGAGCAAACCATCCCAATGTGCAGAAAGAATAGTAAATATGGCAGGCGACCAGCTTGGCTTAACAGAGAATCTTCAATGAGCTTAAACAGAAAAAAGAAGCTTACAAGAAGTGGAAACTTGGACAGATGACTAGGGAGGAGTATACAGATATTGCTCGAGCATGCAAGGGTGTAATCAGGAAGGCCAAAGCACAATTGGAGTTGCAGCTAGCAAGGAATGTGAAGGGTAACAAGAAGGGTTACTACAGGTATGTTAGCAACAAGAAGGTCAGGGAAAGTGTGGGACCCTTACTGAATGGGGGAGGCAACCTAGTGACAGATTATGTGGAAGAAGCTGAAGTACTCAATGGTTTTTTTGCCTCTGTCTTTACAGACAAGGTCAGCTCCCAGACTACTGCATTGGACAGCACAGTATGGGGAGGAGGTGAGCAGCCCTCAGTGGTGAAAGAACAGGTTAAGGACGGTTTAGAAAAGCTGGACATGCACAAGTCCATGGGGCCGGATCTAATGCATCCGAGGGTGCTGAAGGAGTTGGCTGATGTGCTTTCAGAGCCATTTTCCATTATCTTTGAAAACTCGTGGTGATCGGGGGAGGTGCCAGACGATTGGAAAAAGGCAAATATAGTGCCCATCTTTAAAAAAGGGAAGAAGGAGAATCTGGAGAACTCCAGACCGGTCAGCCTCACCTCAGTCCCTGGAAAAATCATGGAGCAGGTCCTCAAGGAATCCATTTTTAAGCACTTGGAGGAGAGACGGGTGATCAGGAACAGTCAACATGGATTCACCAAGGGCAAGTCATGCCTGACCAACCTGATTGCCTTCTATGATGAGATAACTGGCTCTGTGGATATAAAAAAAGTGGTGAACATGATAGACCTTGAATTTAGCAAAGCTTTTGATAGGGTCTCGCACAGTATTCTTGCCAGCAAGTTAAAAAAGTATGGATTGGATGAATGGACTAGAAGGTGGATAGAAAGCTGGCTAGATCATCAGGCTGAACGGATATTGATCAACGGCTCGATGTCTAGTTGGCAGCCGGTATCAAGCAGAGTGCCCAAGGGGCCAGTTTTGTTCAACATCTTCATTAAAGATCTGGGTGATGGGATGGATTGCACCCTCAGCAAGTTCACGGATGACACTAAGATGGGGGGAAGAGGTAAATACCCTGGAGGGTAGGGATAGGATCCAGAGTGACCTAGACAAATTGGAGGATTGGGCCAAAAGAAATCTGATGAGGTTCAACAAGAACAAGGGCAAAGTCCTGCACTTAGGACGGAAGAATCCCATACACTGCTACCGGCTGGGGACCAACTGGCTAAATGGCAGTTCTGCAGAAAAGGACCTGGGAATTTTAGTGGACAAGAAGGTGGATATGAGTCAGTGTGCCTTTGTTGCCAAGAAGGCTAACGGCATATTGGGCTGCATTAGTAGGAGCATTGCCAGCAGATTGAGGGAAGTGACTATTCCCCTCTATTTGACACTGGTGAGGCTGTATCTGGAGTATTGCATCCAGTTTTGGGCCCCCCCACTACAGAAAGGATGTGGAGAAACTGGAGAGAGTCCAGCAGAGGGCAGTGAAAATTATTAGGGGCTGTGGAACATGACTTATGAGGGGACTGATCTTATTTAGTCTGCGGAAGAGAAGAGCGAGGGGGGATTTGATAGCAGCCTTCAACTATCTGAAGGGGGGCTCCAAGGAGGATTGAGCTCGGCTGTTTTCAGTGTTGGTAGATGACAGAACAAGGAGCAATGGTCTCAAGTTGCAGTGGGGGCGGTCTAGGTTGGATATTAGGAAAAGCAAGTTCACTAGGAGGGTGATGAAGCACTGGAATGGGTTACCTAGGAAGTTGGTGGAATCTCCATCCTTAGAGGTTTTTAAGGCCCAGCTTGACAAAGCCCTGTCTGGGATGATTTAGTTGGTGTTGGTCCTGCTTTGAGCAGGGGGTCGGATTAGATGACCTCCTGCGGTCTCTACCA
This sequence comes from Eretmochelys imbricata, assembly GCF_965152235.1. Classification (NCBI taxonomy): domain Eukaryota; kingdom Metazoa; phylum Chordata; order Testudines; family Cheloniidae; genus Eretmochelys; species Eretmochelys imbricata. Next base: position 152,780,313 of record NC_135572.1, read on the forward strand.
ACCCTAATCTTCCATGATTCTAAGTGACAGATAGAAGAGGACAAACTATTATTGCTATGTGGAACAGCATTAGCAAGGGATGAGACACACTTTGCCAGCAATTTTACAGATATTTGCTGACAGCAGAGGACTGATGAGACTCTGGGCTCTTGGGTTCCACACCAGGCTCGGCTGGGGAGTGTGCTATAGTGGGCCCAGATTCTTCTACCTGTTCTACCTCTTCCCTCCCCAGGCTTGACTACTTCTGGCCTTTCTCCTCCAAATTGTCCCTGATCCTGTCTCTTTCCCACCCACCCTGGCTTCTCACCCCAGTCTCATTTCCTCCCCTAGTGAGCCCCAGCCTCCAATCCCCAGATTTATATTCACAGTCCCAGTCTCCTTTCCCCAGCCAGTCCTTGTCTTCCCTTATAGACATTCTGTCCCAGTCTCCTCCCCATTACCAGATTTTCTGTACTTTCACTCCCACTCTTTGTCCAGCCATCCCCAGTTCCTTGCCTCTGGCTCCTCATCAGATCTGTATCTCTTCCTTCCCCTCCAGTACACACTCCCTATCCCCAGTGGCTCCCATTCCCAGTTTCCTTCCTCAGGTTTCTTGTCAAATCTCAGTGTTCACTTCCTCCTCACGAGGCTCCAGTCCCCTTCCATATCCAGCTCTTTGCCTGATTTCCATCTCTTCCCCCCACCCCCGATTCCCAATCTCCCCCCACTCACTCCCAAAGCTCATTATCCTAATCTAGTCCCATCCCCCCTTCCAGGTCTGGCTCTTGTCCCCTTGGTGTTTGCATCAGGCAGCTTCATTCTTCAGGCCGCCTTGACCAAGCAGGGGGATGATTGAGAGCACCGGAGAGACTGGCTCCCTGCTCTTAATTCTGGTGCCTGGACCTGGCATGGCTCACGGTAGCCCAAAGCTGCAATTGTAGGGAAAGATCTGCTCAGCACTGGCCTGGAATATACACTGTGCAGATGCAATATTCGGGGGTCTTAGCTGCACAGCTATAGCAAGTCTTCACTGAGCATATGCAAACTAATTTTTCAAAGGTCATAACTTGGCCAATTTTGTGTATATTTTTACAGGGGCAGCAAAAGGCCAGTCCCTTGCCAAATTTCAAGTCCCTGTTCCAAAGTAGGGCTTGCTTCTCAAATAAAAGGTCACCAGAATATAAATTGGGAAAAACAACATATTCTTCCTTATCCTTATTCTCAGAAATGGCTGGATTGTTTTGGCTAAAGGCTTCCAAGGCAGTTCGGCATCAGGCAGGTACCTGGCATAGAAAACTTCAGCATAAACAGTTTCAGTTTGGCAAAGTTATAAGGAAGTGCAAACAGGGTTTTATAATGGGAAGTGTCTGGCAGCTTTAATAGGGGGTGTTTCCAGCCTCACTTATAACTAGGCTTGGAAGGATTAGATTTGTACTGGTAAGTGTTGTAAATGTTGGTTTCTGTGTACATACAGAAACATACGAAAAAATATTTCCATTGATAACAATCGAGATTTACAGACAGGCTAAGTAAGAAAAATGCTGCTTGAGAAGTTATTTGAGTTTGATTTAAGGATGTTTGCGTTGTATATTTTGATATGTGATGTTGGCAACTCGTGTTTAACATTTTGAATCTCAACATCTGTCGTTAAATAATTATCGTCTGACTCCACCCATTCTGTAACACCCCCCTTAATTTCCCACAACTGTGAAAGTTAAAATAGAAATAAATGTATGAAGCCCATGATTTTGAGTGTGAAAATTTAAATATTTTAAAACTTTTTAAATTTTATCTATCTATATGGTCCATCAGAATTATATTAAAATTGATTTCTGCCAAACCTATTTATAATCAAAGTGAAAAAGGGATTCTGGAAGGGGCTTTACTTTCTGATAACAGAAGGCAAACAGGGGTCTTTAACAGTTCAGTGTTAGACATTCATCTTACTTGTAGGGCTCCCCTGACTATAGCATCTGAACATCTGACAGTCTTGGCTATATGTATCCTCATAACACTCCTTTGAGGTAGGAAGTGCTATTATACCCATTTTATGGGTGGGGAACCGAGGTGCAAAGTGACTTGTACAGGGTGCCTGTGATGGAACTGGAACTGAACCAGCGTCTCCCAAGTTGCAGCTAGTGTGTCAGCTACTGGACCATTCTTCTTCTGATAACTTCCAATCGTGTAGTAACAGAGTGGTGAGTGGCCATTTATGATTGGAATGGATCAGAGAACAAGAGTGTGTTAAGGAGCTTTTCAAGAAGAATGGGAGACTTTAAATTCATATTATGTACATTCTATGAAATACATTTTTAAAAAGTTTCTGTAATTTACTGAGCAGCAACAAATTGTTTGTAGTTTTAAAATGACAGACAAAAAATATGTTAGACCTGTCTGCTCCTTAAATGCCTGTGAATGAATTGCAGTAAGCTTTGTGTGCTACCATGGGAGAGAATAGTCTGAATGGTTTGGAAAAATCATTAGAATTTCAAAGAGCTCAGAATAAACGAGATGCTAGCTTTCAGATGTGCTAATTTTGAGGAGGAAGTAAGACTGGAAGACATGAATATAATTCCCTGGGATATTGTATAGGTCTATATTAAAATGTTTAGGAAGCTTTTAAAACAGGTTTTGGAGGATTTGATAGACTGAGTCCTATGTGATGACCAGGTGTAGAACAGATTAGAATAGTAGTACTGAAGAATTTGGATGTCTATATCCAGTAACTAAGTGAGAACATAGTCCTGTCTCTCTGAGCTTGCTCTTTAGGTTAGATGATATTTTACAGTATCTGAAATTGTCCTGATGCTCCTATATTTCTGATGGGGGGGGGGAAGGGAAGGGATGGGTGGGTCATACACTTTGTAATTTCTGTAGAGTAAGGTTATTGTACTCAGCAGGGGCTTCTTGCATCACTCCATTCCTTCCCCCCCCACCACAAGCTCCCCATGTGCCACCCCATCTATCTCTCTCATTTTAGATACTCCCTACAACTGCCGGCAATCTTCCCCCTGCCAAGGGTTCTGTGTGCCCCATTTCTCCTTGCCCCATTCCCACCTCCCCCCCATGCTAGGAGTGGTATATGCTCTCTTCCCCCCTCCATGGCAGGGGCTCTTTGTGAACCCTCATTACTCCCTTCCCCCCATGATAGAGAGACTGTCTGCTCCCCATTCTTCCCTTTCCACCCTCACAGGGTCCTCCAATCTTCCCTCCCACCAGGGTTTCTGTGTGCCCCATTCTCCTCCCTTTCCATGGCAGGGACTCTGTGTGCACCTGTCTCTCTCCCCTGACCTCTGCACATACAGTATTCTTCTTCTTTCTGTTTGGGAGATAAATCATTCAGGGTGTCAACACTGGGAGGATGGGCAGAGATGAGAAGGGGTAACTGTTATGCTGGCAGGCATTAATGGGTGTTATCAACCAGTTGTTTGATCAATTGCAGAGGTGCTTGAGGCTGAGGCTGTGCTAATCAGATGGCAAGGGTTCCATTTGCCCCTTTCCATTTTCCAACTTGTCCCGAAATCAATAAGATTCTGGCCAATGATGCCTAGAATGCATCCGATCAATTCTAAAATTTCAGGAAGTGGTGTTTGTCATGCTGAATGGAGTGGCTGACAACTGTGAGTGCCTACCTCAGGGAAAATACCCCACACTGGCAATGTTCCCTCTAATTTTTGACAGGCTATGTGCGCAAAAAATTTCTTCTGTGCTTCTGTGCAAATTTTTGTGTGCGCGGTGTTTCGCTGTGTACACGGGGTTTAGGATCTGTGTGCGTGAGTGGATGCGCACAGCTTAGAGGGAACAGTGCACACTGGTGGTGTGTTCTATAATTAGATTTCACCAAGCTAGTAGCAAATGTGAACTCCAGGATCACTATAACAGTCTTACAGTGGAGTCACAGACACTCCCCTTAGACTCTCCAGCCTATCTTGCCACCCAGACAAACTGGACTTTGTGATTAAAGATCACTTAAACCAAAAATCACATCACATCAGGTTACTCCGAGTCCCAAGAGATCAGCCACTTACCCTGGATCAACTGGTACTCTAGATCTTACACCAAAGACAATGCTGGCAGCCAATTCTATAGTAAACTAAAAGTTTATTAGCTAAGAAAATGAAATGAGTTACTGAAAGGCTAAAGCAGCTAAAATATATACACAGGTGACACTGTTGGTAATGCCAAATAGAGGCAGTGATGTAATAAACTGCCAGTTTCCCAAAGGGCTTTTCAGGGTACCCAGATTGTCTCTGGGGATCTTCACTTTGCATCTGGTACACTTCCCTGTAAGAATCCAAACAGTCCAGAGACCTAGGATCTTTCCTTGAATTCATTCTTGTAGCTTATCTCAGAAAACAAGCTGGCAGCGTCACTACCCATGCGGGCTTTTCCTTTGATGACAGAGAGTGAGGAATTAATTTTGAGTCTTTGACTCCAGTCATGACACACAGTGTTCAAATGTTTTCACATTATGTACATACAAAGAAATGCCTTCTAGTTGAGTGTAAGGCTTTTGCAAACTTGGCCAATCATAAAATATAACCAAGGATGCTAGAAATTAACACATACAAAATAGAGTATCCTGTGACTTTTTTGGCTGTTTCTGAAATATCTGTAGACTATCTTTCTCTTCCAAAGTCAGTTTCCATTGTGAGAACTGATGCATTCTTGACCCATTCACTCAGCCTTGCAAAGTGTTATTATCAGCTAAATAGTGGCAACAAAAATTATTTGCACTCTCCTGAATGGAACATTTATTTAAAATTATGTTGGACCATTTATTTCCTAACAGTAAGCATGGAAAAAAAATCAAAGAAATACTCTATTGGAGACATGTAAAGTTAGTGGAACACTGTGCAAAAGTATACTCTCATGAGTAACAGTATACAGGATTGGAGCTATACATTGTAAATTCCTCAAGCTAGGAACTATCTTTAGGGCTCTGTAAGGCATTATGAACACCTATTACATTCTATCATTACTATTTACCATTTGAATAATCTGGAGTTTAGAAAGCTATAGGTTTTTATATGATAGATAGTATCAGTGTTGGCATAGGGAGCAATCACACTTTAGAACAGCCTAATCTGCAAAGCTAGTTATGTCCCTTTTAAAACTTAAACTCCTAATGTGGTGGTTAGGGGTGAGGGGGAAGTGTGACAAAATTAGAAGTAATATCTCTTCCCCCCCACTCCCTATGTGTGTAATCCTTCTGCCAGGTGGGTTGAGGGAGCAATAAGGACTGGGTTCTATATAGCTAGGATCCCTCCTGACGAATACCTAAATTGTCTCAAGACTCCACCCAGAAACTGGGAAAACTAAATGCACCTTGCCTAGGTGCCCTCAACAGCTGGAGCTTCCCCACTTGCCAGCACTTGGAATACTGTACAAACAAGGAAATCTGTGTTGGGGAAAGGGACCACACAGCAACGGAAGATATATGCAAATACAGAGGCAAGTATAGCCTGCTTCTCCCAGTGTCTCTGGCAGTAGTCAGGCTAACTCCCTTCCCGCCCCTCTGGTGGAAGTGGGAGACCCAGGTTCAAGTCCCTGATGAATCAGGCAATTCAGGGACGTGAACCTGAGTCATCCACATCCTAGGGGAGTGCCTTAACAACCAGGCCATTGACTGTTCTGGGTGGTGAGTCTCTTGAAAAGTTACTAAAGATGCCTGTTTTATCCCAATGAAGAATGGAAATGGGTGGTGTGGTATTTTTTTTTATATATATATATATATCTTGAAAATTTTCACAGATCAGAGAACCATTTCTGCCCAGGGCTAGTTGTGGTGAGTTCTCAATTGTGTCACTAAAGGAATTGCGGGTAGTCTCTCCCAATGAAACTCTCTATGGGAGCATTTTCCCCTTGTCATCAATAAGAGAATAGAAAACTTTTCCCCTCTGAAGCATCTGGCCATAGGGCTTCCATGTGTGGGGGATTTTTTTGGTCTTTCTGTATCATATATACCTCAAGCAGGAAGTGTTTTTTTATACAGCACTCAGCACCATGGAGCTTCCATAGTGTTTGAGGCATTTGAGTGCTCGTGTAATAGAAATAGTAACAATACACACACATTTAGAACACATCAAGATGAGCCTTGAATAAAAATAGATTGGTAGGCCAGAAGATAATTCTGAAGTTCAGTATCCTCCAGTCTGTCAAGCTGCCAGAAAAGGTTGATTACGAACTAGACTAAGACCACAAATTCATTTAACATTGGCTAGTGAAGAAACTACCATTTCTGTAGTACATTTGAAACTAGATATATCTGGTGGTTCTCTTAACAAAAAATGCTGCATGAATAATTTAGACAACATTCATTCATAGTTATCCCATGATTTATTGTCCTTATATTTCAATGGTAGAAAATAAATAGTGATTCATTTTGAGTGAGTGAATTTTACCTAAAATCCCCTAAGCTCTAAGTTAATGTTTTAAAAAGAATATTTAAACTTCAGCTGTTTTTCATTTCAGGGAATATTCTTCCCTGCTTGCTTACCACATGTTTTCCTTAGGACAGGAAGAACCTAGCACCTTACAGAGGATGTCGTAGGCAAACAACCTTGCGTCCTGTGGACTCTCTGCAAATGTTTGAATTCATACTGTGTTTGACCTATGGGATAGCATGATTCACCGCAGAGTTGCACGATCAATTAGGTTGCTAAACAATTCCGAATTAAATTAAAGGGAAAGCTTTTCCATCTGCTATCCTGTATTATTTTGTAACATACTGTGCTTGTATTTTGAAAGACTATCCAATGCTATATAAATGATCCTGTCTAAAAACAAATCTACGGGAGGTGGGAGAGGAAAATTTTACCGGAAATCAAAGTATAGCCAGTGGAAAGTAGTAAGAGGGAGTTCCTATGGCTCATCATTTAGGAATGGAAGGCAATGGCCTACAGGGTGAGACACTAACTCTATCTACCCACCTGCAGTTTTCAATATAATGCTAGAACTCCATTGCTACCGCTGCAGTGGAATTTGGAAGCTTTCTTTGCACCAGCCAGAGGCTGCCTGTGAGGAAGTGCTGAAAATACACTTTGCCTAATGTAGCAAGTTAAAATAAGTTTTAATGTCTGTTACCCTCCCTGTTGTAGTAATTCAGGGTGAAGTGTTGATCATAGGCAACAAACAGCCCTAAATTAATTGATTCTAAGGCCAGCAGGGACCATTATGATTATTTAGTCTGACCTCCTATACAGTCCGGGCTGTAGAACTTGCCCAAAATAATTCCTTTAGACCAAGAGCATGTCTTTGAAATAAATAAATAAATCCACCCTTGATTTAAAAATTGTCAGTGATGGAAAATTCACCACAACCCTTGGCAAGTTGTTTCGATGATTAGTTACTCTCACTGTTAACAATTTGTCTTATTTCGAGTCTGAATTTGTCTCGTTTCAACTTCCAGCTATTGGATCATGTTCCACCTTTTCTTTTAGAAGTTCACCAGTGTTCCAAGAGTTATTGAAGATCAACATTAATGGTTTAGTGAAAAGGCAAAACACGAAAATGTGCATCCAACAAATTGATTAAAGGACTGATTTTTGTCTATTTTGAAATCGTAATCAGTACATCAAAGTGTTTAGGAATGTATTTAACTTGACATTCAAGCTAGTTAACCATAATAACATTTCCCAGAATAAAATGAAACATATCTTTGCTTAGTACATGGAGACCAAATCTATAATTGCACTTGTAAGGAATTTCATTTTAGTTGAAATTTATTCCCAATATAGTAGTCACAGTTTAAACTAATGACAATGACTTATTTTTATGCACGCAACTAACGAGCCACTCATATATCCAGCAGTTAGAAATGGTAACATATGTTTGTAAATTACCTGACATAGTTTATAATACTCAGCCTTGCACATTTTGTGTATAAGCAGTCCTTACATTTTTTCTATAAAATAGCTCTAAATTTCTTTATACAAGTTTCATATTTTTCCCATCATTTAAAAGAATACTTTTAGCTTTCTTTTTTAATGTCTTTTAGAGAAAAGTAATGCAACAATTGGATAGCAAGTGACAGCAAATAAAAGCCAGTTAAGCAATGGAAATGAGTAGCTGTATCAACTGTATTATTATACAGCTTTTTAAACAAACATTTGAGGGAATGATGTCAGACTTCTGATTGGTCTGAGGTGCATTGTTGGAATTAAATGAATATGTATTATTATGCTGCATCCAACTTCTTTTTAACCTGGGTCTGCCTCGGGTCCTGAACTCTTTGTGCCAAATAGTTACATTAGAGATTAATTTGGTCATTGATTGCTTCACTTTCAGAGTAGTATTTATATTTGTGTGTATAAACATCTTTTAAATCTGCTTCTCCTGTAACAAAAACTTGTGGATTGTTTTTTTTTTTTTTTAGGACTCCCCCTATACGTTTTCTGTTACACACCTAACCCTAAAGAATTTTATAGCCCAGGGACCCAGTTTTCAGAGGTGCTGAGTGCTCGCAATTCTAAACTCAGTGGGAGCTGCAGATGCTTAGCCCTGCTGAAAAATCAGGCTCTCGGGGTTTCGCGTACCCAAGCAATGAGGTATACCAAATTACTGGAAACTTTTGCAAATTATGGCCTTAATCTAGAGAGAGCCACATCCCTGTGTGTGAACTGAGGATAATAATACTTTGAGCCTTGTGAAACTTTTTTATTTTTTGGGAATTCTGTGTTTTGTATTGATTTCACTTACCTGGGTTGTGTCATGAAGTGGGGTCAGGTTCTTCCCCTGAGGGAGCATGAGGCCTTGGGGATGGCTGTGTTGCAGAGTGAGCCCATCCCCCACTCACCTTGCAGCAGTGGCTCCTGTCCTACAGGGCTGGGCCTGCCTCCCTGCTCTGGGTGATACAACTTGGCACACAGGGTCACAGTGCCACTCAGGTTTGACCTGGCTGCCCCTCTGTCGTGATTTGAGTGAGAGGTGCTTTGACCTCATGTGCCAGGTCACAATGGCTGGAACAGGAAGTCAGGCCCAACCCCAACCCCATGGAACAGGAGCCACGGCTACGAGATGAGGTTTTTGTTTTATTTAGTTTTATAATTTATTTTTGTTTGTTTGTTATTTCTCATTTGCAAAAAACACTGGACTCTAATAATACTTTTCTACCTTGTAGGGTTATTGTGAAGACCACAGTTTGCAAAGTACTGGGATACTGCACTTTACAGTGTGATAGAAAAGCCCAGGAGGCACCTAATTGTGTATACAGGGTTTGCATGGTGTGCCATAAATAAGATATGGACCACATGCTGAATGATGAGAACAAAAGGAAATACTGAACAGCTGCCTCATTGCTTGGGCATGATGCATCCTGTGCACTGAATGAGGCAGGAGTTTTGGAACGATTAATTTGTGATCATGTAATTAAAGACTCTCGTAATGCAAACACACAAGGGGGCCAAATTAAGGTTGTACTCGCTACCTTAATTTTAGAATTGCCTAACTTCTGCATGTTTGACATTGCAATGTTGACAACATTCTTTTAGGGTTTTTTAAAAATGGAATAAGATATATACTATTACACACACCTGTTGATGTTTGTTTGGTGATATATAAGTTTTATTGGCTTGAATTTGGGATGGCTGTATCATTCATAAGTGGTGGAGCCAGAGTTACTCTGGTCATCCCAAACTATTATCTATACATCCTACATACCACAGCATTTCTATTTTGCTTGTTCTACATTTTTCAGAAACAGTTAGTTTAGAAACTTTGTTTTAAAAAAGGGTTGGTTTTATTTTTATATCCTTCCACCTATATGGCAAGACTGATTTTTTTTTTAAAGTACTAGGAGTCTAGGCCCCAGAAGAACAGAAAACATAGTTCTAATATATTTTTCTAAGATTTTCTAACAATCAAGGGCTTGGAATTTTAAGTGCTGATGTCTCACAACAGGTCAGGTCTAGAGATGAATGCTCTTGCCACTGGCAAGAGGAGAGAGATAGTAAGAGCAGTAATGGATTAGGGTCTGGATCCATCAAAAATATCGGGCTCCTCCCTCAAAAAACAACAAAACTTCTACCCCTCCCTCCTCCTCCAAACACCCCCAGAATCCATCAGACTCCCATACAGACTTATTCTCATTCCCTGCCTGCTTGGCTGCTGGGAGGACCCTAATTTCCAAGGGCAGCAGCCTACCTGTAGAAACCCTTTGAAGTACCTGCTGAGGAAAGCAGACTTTCAGCAATCCCTGAATACGAGAGAGGAAAGACCCACCTTCCCTAGGATCAGAGTGGTGGGTGAGCAAATCACTGCCAGTCCCCTTCCCTCCCAGTTATATTTAGCATGGGATTAGGAGGTGCACATCCTGGATCTTGTTGGGAGATAAGCATGGACGCACTGGGGAAAGGGATTGTAGGAATTCTTCTGGAAATCTTATCCCAAGTTAATGAAAATTAGCTTTTTGCAAAAAGAGACTGAGAAGCTAATGAATGCAATGGGTGTGTGTGGGGGGGAACAAAATAAAGCAGGCTCAGCTTGAGTGTGCTGATGCTGGTATTTCATACACTGCTTGAAGAAATAGCACAGATTTGCTTGGCTTTAGGCTAAAATTGTTCTTCACTGCTAGCATGTAATCTCTCAGGTATCTGACACTTTGACTAGTCACTGAATGATACATACAATTACTTCATCTGTAAAGAAATGCTATCTTTGGAATGTTGGTGTTTTAAACTAAGGAGTATGTGTCCAATTTCTGTGCAGTATTTGATCAATGAAAATGTGCACTTTGTGTGCCTGGATAAACTGATACACGTGCTTTTATAATTGTAACTATAACTACCAAAATGTGTTGCTGATTTAAGGGCCAGATTGTAATTGGGACTGAGATAGGCTCACAGGTGGAAGAAGAGGCAAAAAGCCCCTTCGCTGGTCTGTGCTGTTCTCTCAAGGGTCACTCAACTGCTACCAAAATGTACCTGCAAGCGCCCATTGTTCAGGTGGGCCATACTACCATGATCCCTGTCCCAATGGCATGCTCTGGGATGAGCAGCTATGCAGCCTGCCCTATGCACACTGGGGCATCTAGGGAGGGATTGTCCCCCTTAGAGCTCTCACTGCAGCACTTCATCCCCCCCGTGCCAAGTGCTGAGCTGTGGCTAAATGCCACACTTTGTCTCTTAGTAAATGTTGGTAGTTATGTTTTTTCTGGTGGTATAAACAGACTGGCCATCACAATGAAAAGGTTGGAGTGGAACATTTTGATATAATGCAAAATACCCGAGTGCCTGGCAGCGCTTGACAGGAGGATGAAAAAAGGCATTGGGAAAGAGTCAAGCTATATAGTATCACTATATGCTCTACAGTGTCTTTTTTCCTGGTTAGTGTCTTTTGCCACTTCATCTACATACTTATACCCTGACTGGATGACTTTGGCCTCTTTCTGCTCTTCCCAGTATTTGGAGAGTAACTAACATTGTGGATAGAAACAATGGAAATCCACTTTCCGGATCTTTTAGTTCTTTTAATGCCTCTTGGATTAGCTGAGCTGGCCGGAAAAACTGAGGGAAGTAAACCGAATGGTATCAACTGGGATCTGAAACTATAAATAATTTGATGTTTGAAATATAAATGGTGTCAAATGGTCAAGCTGCAGAACTGCCTGCAAAGCCATGTCCATTGGAGATGCATGAGAGATTTTCGTGTGAGGGTGATATTGCTTTACTCTATATAAGGGAGTGACCCCCATCACTGCCTCAGTTCCTTCATGGCTGCTGCAGAGAGTGAATGGTACTCATCTTTTGTGTCTTTGGGACTAGACTTACTTTTAGTCTATATTCTTCTTCTTCCATTTCTTGTAGTTAGTTTGTGAAGAGTTGTATAGGATAGTTCAGTATACGTAGCTGGCCCTTATCCTGGGAGTCTTTGGTCCCTAGCTAGCTCCATGTTGGGCCCCAAGCCCTATAAGAGCTTCAACAGGCAGAAGGTGCACTCTCTTGATCATGCAAGATACCAAGATAGATTTCCAGTGCCACCTATATCTGAGGGAGGCTCACTTGGTAACCCAATGTACAGGTTGCCACACGCTTGCTTCAGAATAGAAAGACATTTGAGGCTTCAGGATCATCTGGCATCTCAAAGCCTATAGCTTGCAACCCTGCTGGTCCTGATGAGTGTGCCAAGACCAGCCTCCATTCCAACTTCTTTTGACACAGGACCCAAGGTGTACTTTGTTGTTCTGGTCTCAGCACTGTCTTCTGTCATGAGGCTCCAGACCAGAATCTCCTCAGTCTTACACTGAGAACAAATCTTTTACCCAGCACTGCCCGTCACCACCATGACTGGCTAAATCAGAAGTGGCACCAAACTGGCATTACCTATGAAGGCCTCAGTAGCCTTGGGTGCTGATGAAAGAAGACCCCACCTCAGTACCTACTCTTCTTTTGGAAGTTAGCCTCAGCACCACCTTTCTCTCTGTCCTCTGATGCTTCTGTCTTGGCACCACAATTCACTGCAGATGCCTGTCAGTGTGAAAGGAAAGAGAAGAGGAAGCCCATCTCCTCACAAGAGTGACTCAGGATAGCCCAGTAGTCAGCTGAGGCTGGAGCTGGAGTAGAAGCAATGACAGGTGCAGGTGGAAGTGGGAGCAGGAATGGGCACAGGCTGGAGCAGTTTGTCAGAACTACCAGGCAACTGGGAATTCTCCCAACAGGTAGTGACTGAGCAGCCTGGAGGGGTTGCTTCCATTAGGAGCCTATATAGGTACCTTTGGGTCACTTGGTTAGGCCCCTGCTTGTGGATCGGCCTGGTTGATTGATTGGCATTGGTCTATTTTGTGACTCAGGTAATTACCTCAGATAACTCACCAGCTGAGGCTCGAGGGATAACTCATCAGGCTCAGACCCTACCAGCTGAGGCTTGAGGGATGACTCATCACAGAGGGACATAAGCAAAAGAGAGAGAGGAAGTACCAGTCCTCTCTCCTCCTTTGTGCTCTTTGACCTAAGGCCCTCAGGGACTCCTACCTGGCACTGTTGTCACTTCTTCTCCACACTCTTCTGGAGCTAGGCACTGACTAACTTGACCTCCTCATCAGTTTGGATCCTCGTAACCTCTTTTTGATTCTCCTTGCCTGAGTAGGGGTCCGCTGTTGAGAGTTCCTTTTGTAGCCTTACATACAGGAGACTATGAAAGGCCTTCTGGAGGCTATAAGGCCATCTCCAGCACCTGAGAATTACAGCTCTGGAGAGAGAAAACATTATGAACTGGACATGACTTAATAAATATATATGTAACTGAAAGGACATAAACATCCCCAGACAATACATTCTGATTAAGTTAAAATGTACAATGGTGCTGGGAAAAGGAAATTAAATTTTGATTTCATATATAAAGATCAGAAAGTTCTTTAGGGGATTGAACTCGGGGCGGGGAGGAGGGGAAGACTGAGTTTAGGAGGCAGACATAACATTCTGTGCCTTCTCGGAGCAGAGTTAGGGGGAACCACTTTATCCATTCTAAGGGTATGTCTACACTACGGAATAAGGTCGAATTTATAGAAGTCAGTTTTTTAGAAATCGGTTTTATATATTGGAGTGTGTGTGTCCCCACAGAAAATGCTCTAAGTGCATTAAGCGCGTTAACTCGGCGGAGTGCTTCCACAGTACCGAGGCTAGAGTCGACTTCCGGAGTGTTGCACTGTGGGTAGCTATCCCACAGTTCCCGCAGTCTCCGCTGCCCATTGGAATTTTGGGTTGAGATCCCAATGCCTGATGGGGCTAAAACATTGTCGCGCGTGGTTCTGGGTAAATATCGTCAGGCCCCCCTTCCCCCCCTCCCTCCCTCCCTCCGTGAAAGCAAGGGCAGACAATCGTTTTGCGCCTTTTTTCCTGAGTTACCTATGCAGACGCCATACCACGGCAAGCATGGAGCCCGCTCAGGTAACCGTCACCCTATGTCTTCTGGGTGCTGGCAGACACGGTACGGCATTGCTACACAGTAGCAGCAACCCATTGCCTTCTGGCAGCAGACGGTACAGTACGACTGGTAGCCGTCATCGTCGTGTCCGAGGTGCTCCTGGCCACGTCGGCTGGGAGCGCCTGGGCAGACATGGGCACAGAGACTAAATTTGGAGTGACTTGACCAGGTCATTCTCTTTAGTCCTGTAGTCAGTCCTATTGAACCGTCTTATGGTGAGCAGGCAGGCGATACGGATTGCTAGCAGTCCTATTGCACCATCTTCTGCCGAGCAGCCATGAGATGTGGATGGCATGCAGTCCTTCTGCACCGTCTGCTGCCAGCCAAAGATGTAAAAGGTAGATGGAGTGGATCAAAACAAGAAATAGACCAAATTTGTTTTTTACTCATTTGCCTCCTCCCCCGTCTAGGGGACTCATTCCTCTAGGTCACACTGCAGTCACTCACAGGGAAGGTGCAGCGAGGTAAATCTAGCCATGTATCAATCAGAGGCCAGACTAACCTCCTTGTTCCAATAAGAACAATAACTTAGGTGCACCATTTCTTATTGGAACCCTCTGAGAAGTCCTGCCTGAAATACTCCTTGATGTAAAGCCACCCCCTTCGTTGATTTTAGCTCCCTGAAGCCAACCCTGTAAGCCATGTCGTCAGTCGCCCCTCCCTCCGTCAGAGCAACAGCAGACAATCGTTCCGCGCCTTTTTTCTGTGCGGACGCCATACCAAGGCAAGTATGGAGGCCGCTCAGCTCACTTTGGCAATTAGGAGCACATTAAACACCACACGCATTATCCAGCAGTATATGCAGCACCGGAACCTGGGAAAGCGATACCGGGCGAGGAGGTGACGTCAGCGCGGTCACATGAGTGATCAGGACATGGACACAGATTTCTCTGAAAGCATGGGCCCTGCCAATGCATGCATCGTGGTGCTAATGGGGCAGGTTCATGCTGTGGAACGCCGACTCTGGGCTCGGGAAACAAGCACAGACTGGTGGGACCGCATAGTGTTGCAGGTCTGGGACGATTCCCAGTGGCTGCGAAACTTTCGCATGCGTAAGGGCACTTTCATGGAACTTTGTGACTTGCTTTCCCTGCCCTGAAGCGCATGAATACCAAGATGAGAGCAGCCCTCACAGTTGAGAAGCGAGTGGCGATAGCCCTGTGGAAGCTTGCAACGCCAGACAGCTACCGGTCAGTTGGGAATCAATTTGGAGTGGGCAAATCTACTGTTGGGGCTGCTGTGATGCAAGTAGCCCACTCAATCAAAGATCTGCTGATATCAATGGTAGTGACCCTGGGAAATGTGCAGGTCATAGTGGATGGCTTTGCTGCAATGGGATTCCCTAACTGTGGTGGGGCCATAGACGGAACCCATATCCCTATCTTGGCACTGAAGCACCAAGCCGGTGAGTACATAAACCGCAAGGGGTACTTTTCAATAGTGCTGCAAGCTCTGGTGGATCACAAGGGATGTTTCACCAACATCAACATGGGATGGCCGGGAAAGGTACATGACGCTCGCATCTTCAGGAACTCTGGTCTGTTTCAAAAGCTGCAGGAGGGGACTTTCTTCCCAGACCAGAAAATAACTGTTGGGGATGTTGAAATGCCTATATGTATCCTTGGGGACCCAGCCTACCCCTTAATGCCATGGCTCATGAAGCCGTACACAGGCAGCCTGGACAGTAGTCAGGAGCTGTTCAACTACAGGCTGAGCAAGTGCAGAATGGTGGTAGAATATGCATTTGGACGTTTAAAGGCGTGCTGGCGCAGTTTACTGACTCACTTAGACCTCAGCGAAACCAATATTCCCACTGTTATTACTGCTTGCTGTCTGCTCCACAATATCTGTGAGAGTAAGGGGGAGACATTTATGGCGGGGTGGGAGGTTGAGGCAAATCGCCTGGCTGCTGGTTACGCGCAGCCAGACACCAGGGCGGTTAGAAGAGCACAGGAGGGCGTGGTACGCATCAGAGAAGCTTTGAAAACCAGTTTCATGACTGGCCAGGCAACGGTGTGAAAGTTCTCTTTGTTTCTCCTTGATGAAACCCCCCGCCCCTTGGTTCATTCTACTTCCCTGTCAGTTAACCACCCTCCCCTCCTCCCTTCGATCACCGCTTGCAGAGGCAATAAAGTCATTGTTGCTTCACATTCATGCATTCTTTATTCATTCATCACACAAATAGCGGGATGACTACCAAGGTAGCCCAGGAGGGGTGGTGGAGGAGGGAAGGAAAATGCCACACAGCACTTTAAAAGTTTACAACTTTAAAATTTATTGAATGCCAGCCTTCTTTTTTTTGGGCAATCCTCTGTGGCGGAGTGGCTGGTTGGCCGGTGGCCCCCCCACCGCGTTCTTGGGCATCTGGGTGTGGAGGCTATGGAACTTGGGGAGGAGGGCAGTTGGTTACACAGGGGCTGTAGTGGCAGTCTGTGTTCCATCTGCCTTTGCTGCAGCTCAACCATACACTGGAGCATACTGGTTTGGTCCTTCAGCAGCGTCAGCACTGAATCCTGCCTCCTCTCATCATGCTGCCGCCACATTTGAGCTTCAGCCCTGTCTTCAGCCCGCCACTTACTCTCTTCAGCCCACCACCTGTCCTCACGGTCATTTTGTGCTTTCCTGCACTCTGACATTATTTGCCTCCACGCATTCGTCTGTGCTCTGTCAGTGTGGGAGGACAGCATGAGCTCGGAGAACATTTCATCTCGAGTGCGTTTTTTTTTCTTTCTAATCTTCACTAGCTTCTGGGAAGGAGAAGATCCTGTGATCATTGAAACACATGCAGCTGGTGGAGAAAAAAAAAGGGACAGCGGTATTTAAAAAGACACATTTTATAAAACAGTGGCTACACTCTTTCAGGGTAAACCTTGCTGTTAACATTACATACATAGCACATGTGCTTTCGTTACAAGGTCTCATTTTGCCTCCCCCCTCCCCGTGGCTACCCCCTCAACCCTCCCCCCTCCCCATGGCTAACAGCGGGGAACATTTCTGTTTAGCCACAGGCAAACAGCCCAGCAGGAACGGGCTCCTCTGAGTGTCCCCTGAAGAAAAGCACTCTATTTCAACCAGGTGACCATGAATGGTATCTCACTCTCCTGAGGATAACACAGAGAGATAAAGAACGGATGTTGTTTGAATGCCAGCAAACATACACTGCAATGCTTTGTTGTACAATGATTCCCGAGTACTTGTTACTGGCCTGGAGTGGTAAAGTGTCCTACCATGAAGGACGCAATAAGGCTGCCCTCCCCAGAAACCTTTTGCAAAGGCTTTGGGAGTACATCCAGGAGAGCCGCGAATGCCAGGGCAAAGTAATCCTTTCACATGCTTGCTTTTAAACCATGTATAGTATTTTAAAAGGTACACTCACCGGAGGTCCCTTCTCCGCCTGCCGGGTCCAGGAAGCAGCCTTGGGTGGGTTCAGGGGGTACTGGCTCCAGGTCCAGGGTGAGAAACAGTTCCTGGCTATCGGGAAAACCGGTTTCTCCGCTTGCTTGCTGTGAGCTATCATCTTCTTCTTCTTCTTCTTCGTCCCCAAAACCTGCTTCCTTGTTGCCTCCATCTCCATTGAAGGAGTCAAACACCACGGCTGGGGTAGTGGTGGCTGAACCCCCTAAAATGGCATGCAGCTCATCATAGAAGCGGCATGTTTGGGGCTCTGACCCGGAGCGGCCGTTCGCCTCTCTGGTTTTCTGGTAGGCTTGCCTCAGCTCCTTAAGTTTCACACGGCACTGCTTCGGGTCCCTGTTATGGCCTCTGTCCTTCATGCCCTGGGAGATTTTGACAAAGGTTTTGGCATTTCGAAAACCTGAACGGAGTTCTGATAGCACGGATTCCTCTCCCCAAACAGCGATCAGATCCCGTACCTCCCGTTCGGTCCATGCTGGAGCTCTTTTGCGATTCTGGGACTCCATCATGGTCGCCTCTGCTGATGAGCTCTGCATGGTCACCTGCAGCTTGCCACGCTGGCCAAACAGGAAATGAGATTCAAAAGTTTGTGGTTCTTTTCCTGTCTACCTGGCCAGTGCATCTGAGTTGAGAGCGCTGTCCAGAGCGGTCACAATGGAGCACTCTGGGATAGCTCCCGGAGGCCAATACCGTCGAATTGTGTCCACAGTACCCCAAATTCGAGCCGGCAAGGCCGATTTAAGCGCTAATCCACTTGTCAGGGGTGGAGTAAGGAAGTCGATTTTAAGAGCCCTTTAAGTCGAAATAAAGGGCTTCATCGTGTGGACGGGTGCAGGTTTACATCGATTTAACGCTGCTAAATTGGACCTAAAGTCCTAGTGTAGACCAGGGCTAGGTTATATAAGGTATAACCTTTTTATCTTTCCTATGTAACTGAAGTTTTTATAGAAAACTTTGCAGGATCTTTCTCTAGGTGTTCTGCTAGGTGGATAGTTTAATTTTTTTCTGTTATGTCTTTAAAATATAACACTTTGGCTTTGTCTGGGCTATTGTGGGTTGAAAGAGCACTGGCTGATGCCTTTAAGGCGAATGCTATCAATGTCCTCTTGTAAGGAGGCAGGTCAGTGGTAGCCTGTCACTGGCCACAAGCATGAAGAGGGTAGCAGTCTCTCCTTTGGACAGAAACCATTGTGTCACTGAAGGATACTCTGTGAGCAGAGAGGGCTCAGATCAAAGATGCCAGGCACCACTGTAACCCCTGCGATGTCCCAAATACTTCTTAACTGCTGCTTACCAAATTTCTCTTTGTTCCTTTCTTGTTTATACAGTGTATGCAAGGAGATGCCAAGTCTGTATGTGCTTCTACAGGACAGCTCACAACGTTATGTTGGAGACAATAGGGCCCCACAGAATGAGTCAGCAGTATATAACTTTCACTTTTTTTATTGGTCTATATATTTTGGTTCTATGTCAAGGACTGGATCTGTGGCTGCTTTATACAGAGCCGGTATTATTAACCTGGAGATAAATGTTCAGAATCACCTATTAAGCATAGGAGTACTCTCCTCTCCTGGCAACAAACTTCAGGAAACTGACTACTGGTGCACAATCCACTTTTCTGACTGAGCGCAGAATAACCTATGATAAGGAGATTACATTTACTGGCTAGTTCTTTCCATCTTTACTTCAAGAGTTCAGGGAACTGATATGATTGGGAGAATCTTTATTGTTAATCTAGTATGGGCACATCTACCCTCATAACTATGTGGTAGGTCTTATTAGGTAGCCTGTGTATTTTTACTGTATTCATAGGCAGGCTTTGGAGCATCATGTTTGATAGGAAAGTATTGCCTTATTTCTTCTTAGGCTGAAGCACTAGAGTGTGTCCACAAATATGTTATCAATCATTTTTGACTTTAACGGAAGCTAGAAAACAAAACTTTGAGGAAAATATTATTTTAAAAGGTTAGTTTGGTGAGTTTTCTAACAATGTCTGAGTAACAGCGTGTTCTTCTGCCAAAGGAAATTTACCTCCAGAATAATAGGGTTTGAAGGCTGAATGAGTCAACTGATTTAGAGTCAATTTAATGCCTCCCTCGTCAAGGGGGAGGAAAAACCTAGCAGGCAGGTCCAGTTAAATGCATTGTTGTCCTGGGTGAGGGGTGCTTTCCAAGGAGCTAGTCACCTGCTCCAGTTTCTGTAAAGATTGAAGTTCTGGGCAAGTTGAACAGCCCTTGTTAAAATGCCTGATATAATAAGTCAATGCACATTCAAAGAAATAAGGTGTCTTACCTATGTGAAAAATAAACAATGCAAGGTATAGTTATTTTCTGTACCTTTGACATACATGCAAGCTGGTTTATTTCTGGTTCTTGTGACTTTCATGATACTACTTAAAACGGTTCTGAATAAGACCTAATCCCTGTATCTACAAAACTGGAAGAGGTTTCTGAACCTGCATATTGCTTTCAAATCAAACCATTCCTCTTGAGGTGATTCTACTTTTATTAACTTTATAAGGGAACAAATTAACCTACTTTAGAAGAAGTACAGTCCTATGTATCCTGTAATTTTGTACCTCACAAGTTTCCTAAAGCCATTTTTTGCCCAGTTCTGCATACGTATATGCTAATTATGCAGGCAAATGCATGTTCAGGTAAAATAATTAGAAAGCAACTGACAGGTGTCTGGGAACTCCCATATAGCACAGCTACCTGTTAACACTGCAGGAAGAAAATGTGTGCATATGCAGAGGAGTTTGGCAATAGGTCTAGCATCCACAAGGATGCTCCATTTCATCATGAGGATGTCACCGGTGCTGCCATCATTTGTGTCCGCAGCACACCTCTTTTCTTGTGGCAGTGTCTTTCAGTACTTCTATTTTGGTGTCATTGTTGCTTCTCTGTGTTAGTGTTGCCAGACTGAGTACTGCCAGGGTAGTGGTCTTACGAGGTTAGTGCAAGCTTCAGAGAGAAGAATTGGGGGATTCTATTTTTCACTTCAGTCTAACATTAAAACCTTTTAATGGAAGTGATTGTGTGTCATGAATATACGGCTTTCCATAAATATTAAAAGGGATATCCTACTTCCAATGTTGTTTATTTGAAACATATTCTGAATTCGTAACTTGCAGTATATGTCCACACATGAATTTGGCTCAACTCTGAGCTGGAGCCTGAGCTGCAAAATCCTGATTTTGACTGCTGGTCTCTTACTCTCTTTTTCCTCTCTCTTCCCCCAAACCTCAAAATTTGGCAGTGTTGAGATTCAAGGTTTTGGTATTGCAGAGATCGGAGTGGCCACAACATTCAGATTTGGTTTCAGATTCTGTTAACAACATCCTTTCCCTAAAGTTTGGGTCTCTTATTTCAGGTTTATAATAGCGTGGACTTGAGAAACTATTGAAGGATAAGCAAAACATAAATCTAGCTTTAAAACTAGCCCTTACAGTTGCTGTCTGGAAGTAAGTCACTATTTCTGTAGCTTAAGTAACACAAGTGTTAAATGTAATGTTCAATTATCAAAAAAGTATACTTGATAACATTTACTATTATTTACACTTCCCAGGAAAAGTAGAATGTTAAATTTAAAATCTAAATTATTGGGAAAACAATGATTCTGTTAATTCCCCACCCCTCAGCAAATGGTGACTAACGTGGAGATCAGGAGCTAGTCTGTGAAAGCAATGCTTACTGCTGTCATTTGGTGATGGAAGTAGAGGCATTCTAAATTCCACATAGTAGCAATCAGGAGTGCTAATTCAGTAGCACTTTGAGATTATGTGCTACCAACTGCTTACCTACAAAATGTTCTTTTTTTAGATTTTTTTTTTCCACAATTTAATGTGTCTGGGTTTTAAACACTTTACTCAAGTGATGACTGCAGCTGTACATTTGTCACATGATTGTGGATGGAAGCTATGATATTCTGAGATTTAGACTAAATACGTCCAGACAGTTTTGATCCTCTCCCACTCTTTTGCCTTGAAGTTTGAAAAGTGACAAGACAGCACTGTACTTGGCTGTATTGACTGTCTCACTTCTGAAATGGAATAGTGATATTTCTTATCAGGTGCTCACCTCTACAGTCCCTAAACTTAAATCTGAGTGTTCAGTGTATACTAATATCCTGACCTTGCAACCCAATGTTCAGGGCACAGATCTATGTAGGGGTCCACCAAGTGTCAGCGTCAACCTTTCGGATATCCCTTGAGGGAGTAATTACAAGCTACACTCATTCAAAATCTTTGACATAATCATGGCCTTAATTATGTTGTAGCAAGTGTTCTGCTGATGCAAATGAGCTGACTTTTATTTATTATGATTTATTGTTGTTAGGGCCCAATCTAAAGCCCCTTGCATTCAATGAGTCTTTGCTTGACTTCAGTGGCTTTGGACCAGGTCCTTACTGCTTAGGACTTCAGCAAGATAAAAGCTGTTACTTTTTAATGAGAGAAGCAACAGGATAATAAACTTCCTAATAGTCTCTTATCTTACATATTTTATTGCTGATACACAAAACTGATTTGTGCCAATGTAGTAAATCTCTTCTGGAGAATTGATAAGACTCTTAAAAATACCATGTGTACAATGTTAAAGCCCATTAAAACCTGGATCCTGCCATTGTCTAGGAGTCAACATACTACACAATGGTATACTAATAGGTCCATTAAGGAAATGTTATGGTTGTATGGTTAGGCAGTCAAGTAAGGGAATGCCACAGTTAAGTTTGCAGGCATAGGCTTAACTTTAGAAACTTACACCTATGCGTTACAATAGTTCTATTGACATGATTACATGCAACTTCCAAAATATCATATTGCACAATTGTCTCTTCTAATAATTAATTGTCATAGTTCCATTGCATCAATATGAAAGAAACTAAATCAGACTAATTTTAGTTGCTATTTTCTAATGCCATGTGGAAATCCCTCTGCCCCCCTAGTTATAAAACAGTGCCTATATTACTTGCAGTCAAAGGGTAATAGAATTCCAAATTAATTAAATGATTGCAGTTCTAACTGGACATAACTTTGAATTCTATGATGGATAAATGCAGAACTGTACTTTCATTTAATTCTTTTGATTGGCTAATTTGTTTCTTCTCCTGTAGTCAGAATACATCTTTTTTATTTTCTAGTTGGTAATCTGTAGCCTTGGCATCTTTCTACAATTGTTACTTAATTTTATAACAACTTTCACTAAAAGAAATGTGCCACAAGTGGTACCTGCTGGTTATAACATGACAATTTGATAGGTTAAACAAGTGTGACAAAGTTCCTTCTCTGCCTTGGTGGGTCCTGCACTTATTGACGGATTTTCTCACCTCAGAGGTTCATGGCAGCCCTCAGTTTGGCCACTTTCGTGGCTCAAATCTGCTGTTCACTCAGTTAGCCTCATCACTGGCCAGCATGGGGAAAGGAAGAGGAACAATCCCCACAGTCTCGGCTGATCCAGTGGATCAGGGAACAGGCCAGAGCCTTCCCCTCTGGTGGAACCCACAGTCCAGGTCAACTCCTCCAGTATCAAGTAGGGAGTTGCGGGGGATGGAGCAAACCCGGGTCCGCCATCTACTCCGGGTTCCAGCCCAGGGCCCTGTGGATTGCAGCTGTCTACAGTGGCTCCTGTAACAGCTGCATGACAGCTACAACTCCCTGGGCTATTTCCCCATGGCATCCTCCCAACACCTTCTTTATTCTCACCACAGGACCTTCCTCCTGATGTCTGATAATGCTTGTACTTCTCAGTCTTCCAGTAGTACACCTTCTCACTGTCAGCTTCTTGCGCCTCTTGCTCCCAGCTCCTCACACGCACCACAAACTGAAGTGAGCTCCTTTTTAAACCCAGGTGCCCTGATTAGCCTGCCTTAATTGATTCTAGCAGCTTCTTGATTTGCTGCAGGTGTTGTAATCAGCCTGTCTGCCTTAATTGTTTCCAGAAAGTTTCTGATTGTTCTGGAACCTTCCCTGTTACCTTACCCAGGGAAAAGGGACCTACTTAACCTGGGGCTAATATATCTGCCTTCTATCACTCTCCTGTATGGGCGGGTTTTGCCTGCCCACTTCCTGGAAAAAAAATCACTCTCCTGTAGCCATCTGGCCCGACCCTCTCACAACAAGTAACAACCAAAAAATGACTTAAGATTGCAGAGTTAAATATTGTCTACTTGACCTCTCTAAGATGTTGAAGTCGCACTTAAATTTGTCAAAACAACGAGGAGTCTTTGTGGCACCTTAGAGACTAGCAAATATATTTGGGCATAAGCTTTCGTGGGCTGGAACCCACTTCATCAGATGCATGGAGTGGAAAATACAGGAGCAGGTGTAAATACATAAAAAGATGTGAGTTGCCTTACCAAGAGTGAGGTCAGTCTAACGAGACAATTCAATTGACTGCTGCCTTTGACTCTTATGTGTTTTGAAAGTTATCATAAACTAGTATTGTGTTCAAATTCAAAATGAGTATTAAAACTATTGTAGCTTATAGTCTTCGTAGCATTTCTACTCATCGACCTGAAGATTAAAATAACCTCTTTAGTTCTTCTATACAGTGTGCTGAGGCTTTGTAATGGGGTTGATGAATCATTTTTTATACTTGGTTCTCTGACATTAATTCTGAGTTGAGAAATATCAGAAACATGGAGAAAGGTTTCACCATTTACATCCTAGCTGAAAACAGATATTACTGTGTCTTCTGCAGGAACCTATTTATGGGAATCTTTCTTTAAGTTCTTAAATATTTGTAACTACAAGCTTCTGGTTTTGCAAGGGAGAATTAGAGCTGGCTGAAAAATGGAATTTCTATCCCAGGGAAAATTTCATGGTTTTGGGGGAAAAGTGTTGTCCTGACTGGGATTAAAAAAAAAAAAAAATGAAAACAATGACATTCGTTGTGGGACAAATTTGGAAAAATTCCATTGCAGGAGAACTGAAATGGAATTTTTTGGCTGGTTGCTTGCCCACCTGGAAAGTTCTTGTCAATTTCACTTTCTCCTTGAAGGCAGAAAGTGAAATTGATAAGTCTTCCAGGTGGAAGGTGGGTAGCCATCATTTCAATTTTCCCAATAGAAAATAACTTTACTTTTTTTTTTTGGCAAAATTGAAGTTTTCACATGAAAAATGTCAGCCTGAATTGGAACAAAAAGTTAAAATCTTGGCATTTTTTGTGAAATATTTTGATAAGATCAAAACTTCTTGTTTTGACTATATTAGTTGGAAAATTTTGACTTTTACATTATGACATAAAAATCAAAACGATAAGGTTGAAATTAACTGTCTTGATAATTTCCCATTGAAAATTTTGAGTAACTCAATATGTTCCCACTAAAAGTTTAATTTAACCTAATCAGCATTTTCTGACAGAACAGTTTTCCATGATCAACTCTACTTACTACTTTTAGAAACCGTTCTATTATGGTCAAAGATATCTTTATTTTGGCTGCTGCAGTAAGTGATTGGCTGACTGAATGAAACAGACGTCTTTCACAACAGAACAGATGGAAGCACCTTGTTAAATAAAGAATGTAATTCTTCTCTCTTGTTTTGCTGTACATCATGTCAAACACCTTCCTGTTGTTGGTATTATAGTGAAGCCTAGAGGCTCCAAATAGATTGGGATCCCATTGTGCTAGACACTGTACAAATACACATAGTAATTGATAATCCCTGCCGAGAACAGCCTGCAATCTAAATAGACAAGACAGATAAAGAGTGAGAGGGGAAACAGAGGTCAGGTGACTTTCTCATGGCCACACAGCAGGTCAGTGGCAGACCTGGTGGTGATCTCCAGCATCCCAGCACAGTGCCCTATCCATTGGACCAAACACCTCAGACTATAATATACAGTACACCCTCACTTTTTCTCTACATTTGGAGTATTATAATATAGGGATATAGTGGGGAAAACTCAACAAAATTTAGAAGGGAATCTGTCAGAAAGTTCCATATTATTGTACTTGTTGCTTATTTTCCAACCCAAGTGAAGTTATTATCCAATAGTAAATTCTAACTGCCAAAGGCCAAACTAAAACTCTGGTTTTCATGTGGGGAGGACCCTTACATGTACTTTGAGGTAAACTATCCAGTATCAGCAAACTCCATTTGCTGATTATAATTATAACCCCCACATCTGATTAGTATTTTTATTGGTATTTCAGATATATTGCAGGCTGTTGAACAGAATGTTTATATAAGCTGTGCATCATGGTGTTTTAAATCTACCCCCTTCCAGAGTGAAATTCATTGCATTTGCATTTCATCACAAAAAGTGACAAGAAACAGGACATAGTTTAAACATAACAAGGTAAGCTGGAGCTCTGTATAAACGCTGCTTTAACAAGTGCTGCAAGAAAAATGATAAAATTGAGGTGACTCATTTCCTAAGCTTTTTCTTTCTGGGTGATTTCACATCACACAGATGTTCTTTTGTTTTGCAATAGCAAATGAAAAACATTTATTCTTCCTTCATTTTATGGTGGTGATTTTTTTTTTGTTTAATTTTGCAAGCAGACTTTGAATTTGTTTTTATTTGCATTATGAGATATGCAGTCTCTTTTTGTTGAATACTCAGCCAGTAAAATGAACTCTATTTACTCAGTGGTGAGCAAAACAAAAGGAGAAAAATTGTCACTTTGTGGATTCCCTCTCTCCCCTCCCTCCTTCTATTTTACTTTTAAATGTAACAGTTAAAGCTGGGCAATACTTAGATAGTGAAACTAGAGTTTTGTTTGGTTTCAAGCTTGATTACAAAGGCAAAACTCGAGCCAGGCTTAGTGTATTTCAGTGTGAAATCTATGACCCTGGGTTCTGGTTTGGCTGAGCTGCACTCTGCTCAGAATCTGGTGGTGGGGACATGCTCACAAAGGTGGCTTGATATCACCAGTGTGTCTTCGCTTCTTCTGGGGCTGTTAGGATTTGGTTCAGTCCCTCAAGGCTGCTTTAATTCCCATCTACTACTAATGGCTCTGAAAGGATTGTTTCACCAGCCCTGGATCTTTGGAGCACTACAGCACTCCACACATGCCTTCTCTTCCTAGTCCTGTTCCTAACGTTCCCCATGCCAGAGGCCACGAGGGTGGGATATCACTGGCTCAGTACCACCCACGGATTCCTTTATGGGAGGGGAATTGCCAGCTGGCCAGTTAGTTACTTTCCAGTGCTTTTGAGCTGTTCAGGTGGCTCAATGGAACCAAGGCTCTTGGTACTGCTTGTCTAGGTTCTTAAAACACTGTGGTGTCTGGGCACCTCCCAGAATGTTGACGTGTGCACGCACAGGTATATCTACCTCCTTTTCCCTCCTGCGTGTGACTGGGTTTGTTTGTTTGTTTTGGCTGGGTTGAAGAAGCAAACACTGGATTTTGTTCTGAAAGAGCTGAAGGTTCATGGTCATCCTGCTGTCTCCAAGGATTGAGTTCCAGATTCGTGGCCAGTGACCTAGAAAGCTCTGTCCTCTGCAGAGCTGCCAGGTTTCACTCTAACATTGATGGTTCCATTGTTGCTGTGATGGGGGGTCATGAACACAGGGGTGAGGTCATTCCTCAGAGTGGAGGACACTGAAGGTGAGGGTTAAAACCTGGAATTTGACCAGCGTTAATTGGGGAGACTATGAAGAGAGCAGAGTGTCGCAGTGATGAGCTCTGAATGGCCTGTGTTAGCTGAGAAGATGGGCTGCTGTGGTGTGAACCAACTGTAGCTTTTGCCCTCCCCCAATACAGGTAGGTAGGCAGAGAGAACACAGTAATCCAGTCTGGAGGTCAGGAACACCTGGATCACTGAGTACATCTGCACAGCAGTTAAACACCTGGGTTAGCTAACTTGGGTTTGCAGATCTGGGGCTGCAGAACTCAAAACTGCCATTTGGGCTCAGGCTCCCCCATTGTGGGGTTCCAGAGCGTGGGCTCTGGCTGGAGCCTGGATGTCTACATTTCAGTTTTGCAGTCTGAGCCCTGAGAATCTGAGTCAGCTGACCAGGTCAGTCATGGGTATTTAATTGCTGTGTAGATGTTCCCTCAAGTTTCAGTCTGAAGTGCGTATGGTCTTTTTGCTGGCCATCGATGGAGAAGGGCATTTCCATCTGGGGGAAGCGGAATTACTTGTGTATCCAGAAGCTGAGGAGTCTGTGAATGGCAAGGCTATGAGAATTGTATTAATTTTCAGAGGCAGACGTGCTTAGAGGAGGAGGATGTTATAAAGTTGATGGCAATGTCAGCTCAGGTATTTCATCCCTCCCCGCCCCAGTTCTTTGGATATTGTAGCTAGTTTAATTGGTATTCACTGTGTGTGTGTAGTGTCCCATATCACAGTAGATTCTGTAAATAGTGTCCTTTGCTTCCAAAGCAACTAGGAATCCTCCTCCATAATATTCTGTCACATATGTAGTTACTCTGAACACAGTAATACAGAAATTCTCCAGTTTGCTACTGTTTATCTAAATTGTATTTTTTTTAAATTGCACTGTAAATAGATATACTCAATTCATACGCTGAACTGTACTGTGATGTTTTGTGGAGCTGGGCAGGGTTGAAGTCCTGCACTGGAACTGAACAGTTCATTGTGTCTGTAGTGGGTTTTGTGTGTTTTTCTAGTGAAACCTTTGGAAGCCGTAAAATAATAGCTCCAAATAAGCATATGGCAATACTATAGAGGCTGCAGAGTCTAGCTGAGTGAACAGGTGGCTAGAAGTCAGGAACTGTGCTCAATCTGAGCTCTGTCATAATATGGGCCTTGGGCAAGTCACTTAACCTTTCTGTTTACTTTTTCCAAGTGTAAAGTGTGATGCTTTAGAATTAATTACCACTAACAGAGCATTCTAAATCTTCAAACATTATTACTGTTGAAACTTTATTACATATATGTACATCCCTGTGGTGGAAATTAGACACCGCTGTGGGGTTTTGGCTCTGATCATGGAAAGAGTAGTAATCTTGTAGGTAAATGGGAAGAGCTTTGCCCAGACAGTGTGAGAGAGTTGGCATTATTCCTGATCTAAAAGAACAGCTTCCAAGTAATGCTTATGTTTGCATGATGAATGTGACGTAAGACTCTGATTATTTTGAACTCAAACATACTGATAGAATGTATAATCCTTAACTACAATAGGTGACACTGATTTAAGAAGTTGGAGGTTTCAGTACACCTGTATGGGCTTTTATTCGTACGAATGCAGTAATGTTAACATGAGTGAACTTTATTCTGTACTTTTAACCATTTCAAATAATGTTACTGCCAGTTACTGCCAGAAGAGTGCATGGTATTTTCATTAATTTAGTAAATATTTTGTCAGTTTGTATTTCTTCCCCATGCTGCATGTAAAGGACTCAAAGCCCATGTTCAGAGTCTCTTGAAAAGAAAGAAGTAATTGTTAGTTTTATTATTTATATTATGGTAATACCTGGAGGCCCCAGTCAGGGATCTGTGTCCCATTAACCCAGTTGCTGTTTAAATAAATTAATAATTCTCCTCTGACAGGTACTGTACCACTTTACTTCAGAGTTTGCCAAATAGGCTCTTAAAGGAAGAAGCCACTTCTAGTTCCTTTGCAAACTCAGTGGGTTAGTACAACAAGTATTTCCTGGTACTGTGGTAGCTGAATGACTGCTGCTGGCAAACATTACGTTGCACAGCTGGGTGTGTGCATTGTGCAAATAGATTGTTGGGGGAAGTGAGGCAGGTTTTTCTAGTTCCTGTATATAACATTCTGTACCTATAGCAGTATTCCACAGTTGGAACAGAAAAACAGGTGAGCCAACTGTTACACTTTGAAAAAAGGTAAGATTTACATGTGTTAAAGTTCTTATTATGGTATATAACTTTAATGCTTTTGCTGGCATTTATTAGAAATGACAGTGACAGTCCTTTCTTTCTCTTGTGTAGAATTGTATGTTGGCCTGGACTGTGAGAAAGAGGCAAAAGTCCTAAACTAATAGATAGTTGTAGACATGGTGTGCTTTTTGAGAGTTTAGCTAATGATGTTATCCTAGTTCTAGATGTCATTTTTTGACTTCCCAGTGAGTGTGTCTGGGGTGTATACAGACTTGCTGTGTTTTAACTGGAGTCTAGAAAGTTAATATATGTATCGGTGCCCTTGGTTCTGTAGTGTCAAAGCCAGCATATTAAGTTATTGCTGTTAGGAATGGAGAAAAGTTCAAGAATGGGCTCTAGTTCTTGATAGATTGAAGTGGAAAAAAAAAGCCTCTCGATCTCTGTCTGAATAGGTCTGGCTTAGTGTACCCTAGAAAAGGTTTGCCTGGTATAGTTATATCTGCAAACCCCTCCTAGTAGAGATGCAGCTTATACTGGCAAAAGCGTGACTTTACTTATATAGCTTATTCCATTTTCACAAATGCAGTAAGTTTGCCGTTAACTGCATCTACACACAAGGCCTTTTGCCAGTATAGAAATGTAAAAAATCACTCCCCTAACCAACATTACTGTCCAGGCAGACATTTGTAGTGTAGATCTGGCCCCAGTGAAAGTGAAGGTGTGCTGCCTTAGTTTTGACACCTGAGTTCCAGTACTGCCATGTTAGAGTACATACCAAAAACATAGTCTGTGATGCTGTACCACAAAGTCATTGACTACGCACAGACTTCTGACTAAACAATCAAAGTGGTTTAGAAGCAGGAGGGATATCTTATAACAAGAGCTGTTGGATAGTGGCAACAGTGAGACAGTTCATCAGGACTAAATTTTCATCCTGCTCTCTCTTCATATATTGCCCTAGAATCCAGAGGGACTTTACCCAAGAAACACAGGAGATTTTAGGTGCGGGAGTTCTGGAATGCAAATGAGATTCCTGATTTATTTTCAGAGTAGCAGCTGTGTTAGTCTGTATCCACAAAAAGAAAAGGAGTACTTGTGGCACCTTAGAGACTAATGAATTTATTTGAGCATAAGCTTTCGTGAGCTATATGCATCCGATGAAGTGAGCTGTAGCTCTCAAAAGCTTATGCTCAAATAAATTGGTTAGTCTCTAAGGTGCCACAAGTCCTCCTTTCCTTTTTGCTGATTTATTTTGTATATAAGCATATGTGCAGTTGTGTTTGTAAAGATTGGTGGCACCTCTGGTGGCTAAGAACTTGTCTGAGGCTGTATCTTTACTGCATGCAAATCATGGGGTAAATTAATCCATGGTAACCTAACCCGCGATAATGCAGCCACATCACTGTGCTGTCATACCCCACACATCCGCTGCATCTCGCCATGACAAGCAGTACAGCTCTCTGGGCAGGTATCCCAGGATTCATAGCCCTACAATTCACTGTGCTGCTCTGTACTCACATTTGCAGGGTGTTGTGGGACAACTTGTCTGTTCCCTCTGGGGATTGTGGGAGGAAAGGGTCTAGGCCCGCTGGTGTGGTGGTGTGCTATGTGCTGAAAGGTAGGTTTGGATCATGCTAATCCTAATAACAGGGACCAACAGCTGCTGCTTTTTATGGGGGTAATGTTTTGTTTTATGCAAGACCTGATGCCTCCCAATGCATTGCAGTCAACTTTCAGGTCTGAATCTGACATCCAATCATTTCTTCAAAAAAACAACCCTCCCCCGCCCCAAAAAACCAAAAAACCAAAAAAAACCCCAACCACCGTGTTGCACTAATTATGGAATTGTCCAGCACTCAATAAAACCTACATCTCTTAATTTGCCCTTAATAATAAATTGGGTCTGGCTGTGACTGAAGAGGCAGCTGACTTCCAAGTGCAAAATATGCATCCTGAGGTGACCATCCAGGGTGTGAAATTGAACAAGAATCATATACTATGCAGTACTGCCTTAATCTCCCCACTTTTGGCTGTGGTCTTAGCCACAGGAACACTTGGCTGTTCCTTAGCTTCCTCAGTAAGGGAAGGCAGTTGGCTCACCTCTGTGGGGATTTGGGTAGGCTTCATCCTGTTTCCCACCGCAGAATCTTCTGCATGAAGCAGCCACTCTTTCTTTAAACCTGCCTCTCTGAAGATGGAGGCTAACTATGGGGGTAATCACCACACCACATACCCTGTTCATGCAGGGGGCACTCTGAATGGCCCTTGGAGCGTCCCTGCCTCTTCTCTCTCTCTCTCTCTCTCTCTCTCTCTCTCTCTCTCTCTGAATTGGCTCAGAGATGATTGAGCTGTAACGTTCTGCCTGCTGGGGAGACCTAGGCTTTGTTGTCTGCTGCCCATACCCATTCGTAGCCTGCAAGGGGCCAATGGAGTTGCTTGCCTACCCCTAATTTTTTTGGACGCTGGGACCTGGGAAATCCCAGATCAGTGGGTATGTCTGCACCAGAGCAGCAGGGGCAATTTCTAGCTCCAATAGATGTACCTGCATTAGCTCTGAGCGAGCAAATGTGCTAAAAATAGAAGTGGAGCTGTGGCAGCACGTGGTGGGAGGGGCTAGCCACCTGAGTATGTACCATGGGTTTCAAACGGGATTGTACTTGAGCTGGGAAGCCCCTCCTGCTGCTCGCACTTTTGTGCTTACACTTCTATTTTTAGTGTGCTAGCTCAAGCAGAGTTAGTGTGGATATGTCTCCTTGAGCTGAAAACTACACCTCCAGCTCCAATGTCGATGTACCCTGGGAATGTCCCTGCTTCTCCCTCTTTCTCTTTCCTATCCCGCAAAACTCTGTCCTTGGGGGAGAACCTCAAAAGTCTCTGGTGGTGGTGGGTGTGGGTAATAGCACATCCAGCTACCCTTCCCCATTAGGAGCTACTCATCATCCGCTTCTGGTCAAGGGGCTTATGGGGAAGGGATTGGAAGACCATTGTGTCTTGATTATTGTGACATCCCATGGTTGCACACCTTCACTGCAGTAGCATATCTTTCTGTACTGAGTCCTGGCTTTTTAAATAAACTGTCATCTGCGTGGGTCAAGTTTCTCCTTTTGTGGGGAGTGGGCCACTACTCCCCTCCATGTGATCTCTGTGGACACACGCCCACATACAGAATGCAGCGTATGTTGTCGTGTATGCATGCAAATATTTATGTGGCTTTGCAAGACATTTCATTTACAAAACCTTACACTGAAACCTATTTTTCTAACTACAGCCTTACAGTGGAAGAGTCCATATTCCAGAAATTACCTTTCAGCACAGCAGTGGTGTGGCTAGCAGGGAGTACATATTCATAGCTAAAGTGAGCTGTTATTTTACTCCTCCCCTCAAAAAAAAAAAAAAGAAACAAAAAACCAACAACAACAACCAAAAACAAATGGAAAGGCCTGCCAATTTCTAGTTTGCCATTCTGCCACTCTGCTGGTTCCATCTTCTTTCCTCGTGCCTCAGAAATCCCCCAGCTCTTTGGCCCATGAAATGGAGGCTCTGGCCCAAAGAAAAGGTAGAATAAAACCAA
Source organism: Eretmochelys imbricata (assembly GCF_965152235.1). Taxonomy (NCBI): domain Eukaryota; kingdom Metazoa; phylum Chordata; order Testudines; family Cheloniidae; genus Eretmochelys; species Eretmochelys imbricata. Next base: position 152,812,955 of record NC_135572.1, read on the forward strand.
GCCAATTCTGTGGGGGACTTCACATCCCTCCTTGTATCCTAATTTGCCATCTGGAAAACCACCAAATCCTCTGGCTGGCTTAGTGTGAAATCTCTATTCCACTTGGGATGAAGATAACTGCAAGATAACCAGCCATGGGGCCGTCCAATAAAAGCTCAACAAACATTTTAAGAGACTCTCAGAGCTGCTTAGATAATGTAGCTTCCAAAAACTGCTGATTCACCCTGTGTGTGTTCATATATTGAGCTGAATGCAACTGATGTTAGATGTTTTCCTGACTACAGGAGAACCTCAGAGTTATGAACACCAATCAGCCCCACACCCCATTTGGAACTGGAAATACGCAATCAGGCAATATGTGTTAAATGTAAACTACTGAAAAAAAAAATGGGGTGGGGGTGGGGTTAAAAACATGTGACAAGGTAATAAAACTTTCTGTGCTTGTTTCATTTAAATTAAGATGGTTAAAAGCAGTATTTTTCTTCTGCAGAGTAAAGTTTCAAAGATGTTTTAAGTCAATGTTCACTTGTAAACTTGAAAGAACAACCATAACACTTAGTTCAGAGTTACGAACAACGTCCCTTCCCAAGGTGTTTGTAACTCTGAGGTTCTACTGTACTTAAAGAATTAGGTGGAAACAGGAGAGTGTGAAAGGAGACTAGAAATCCAATTTTGGAGGCTTATTTCCATTTCGGCCGATATGTGAAACCACAGGCCTAGTCCCTAATACTGTGGCGTAAATAGCTCTTTAAAATACAGAAGCATTGTGTTGTTTTCCTGTAAATAGTATCAAACCATTTTTTAGCAATTGTGGCTTTCTTTCTATTGAGCAAAGATTCCTGCTGTTATTGATATATGTCCAAGGCTATGTCTACATTGCAGCTTATGTCGGCCTAACGTATGTCACTGAGGGGTGTGAATCACCCCCTGCGTGATATAAGTTACACCAACAGAAGCGCCGGTGTGGACAGTGCTGTGTCAGCAGGAGAGCTTCTCTTGCAGACACAGCTACTGCCCCTCGCAGAGGTAGTTTTACTATGCTGATGGGAGAGATGCAGCTATACGTGTAGACAAGCCCCAAGTGTTTATTAAACAAAACACTTAGGTATAACAGAAATGTCCACTGTTTCTGACAAAATGTATGGGAGCCAAAACAAATATTGTCTTGTGAGATTATTCTACTTTACCTACTGTAAAGCAGGTGATGGTTTTGTGTGCACATCACAATATAACTCATACAAGCTTGAATGAAAGTGATGGAACCACAGAATCTGTTCAATGTCTTCATCAATGATTTAGATAGAGAGTACACTTATAAAGTTTGCGGACGATACCAAGCATGGGAGGGGTTGCAAGTACTTTGGAGGGCAGGATTAAAATTTAAAAGATCTGGACAAACTGGAGAAATGGTCTGAAGTAAATAGGATGAAATTCAATAAGGACAAATGCAAAGTACTCCACTTAGGAAGGAACAATCAGTTGCACACATGCAAAATGGGAAATGACTGCCTAGGAAGGAATGCTGCAGAAAGGGATCTGGGGGTCATAGTAGATCACAAGCTAAATGAGTCAACAGTGTAACACTGTTGTAAAAAAAGCAAACATCATTCTGGGATGTATTAACAGGAGTGTTGTAAGCAAGACACGAGAAGTAATTCTTCCACTTGAGGCCTAATCAGCGCAGAGTAATCTGGAGTATTGTGTCAAGTTCTGGGCACCACATTTCAGAAAAGATGTGGACAAATTGGAGAAAGTCCAGAGAAGAGCAACAAAATTGACTAAAGGTCTACAAAACATGACCTATGAGGGAAGATTGAAAAAAATGGGTTTGTTTAGTCTGGAGAAGAGAATACTGAGAGTTTCAAGTACATCAAAGGTTGTTACAAGGAGGAGGGAGAAAAATTGTTGTTCTTAACCTCTGAGCATAGGACAAGAAGCAATGGGCTTAAATTGCAGTAAGGGTAGTTTAGGTTTGACATTAGGAAAAAATTCCTAACTGTCAGGGTGGTTAAGCACTGGAATAAATTGCCTAGAGAGGTTGTGGAATCTCCATCATTGGGGATTTTTAAGAGCAGGTTGGACAAACACCTGTCAGGCATGGTCTAGATAATACTTAGTCCTGCCTTGAGTGCAGGGGACTGGACTATTTCACTAGGAGGGTGGTGAAGCACTGGAATGGGTTACCTAGGGAGGTGGTGGAACCTCCATCCTTAGAGATTTTTAAGGCTCGGCTTGACAAAGCCTTGGCTGGGATGATTTAGTTGGTGTTGGTCCTGCTTTGAGCAGGGGGTTGGACTAGATCAGTGGTTCTCAGAGCCGGTCCACCGCTTGTTCAGGGAAAGCACCTGGCGCACTGGACCAGTTTGTTTACCTGCTGCGTCCGCAGGTTTGGCCGATCGCAGCTCCCAGTGGCCACGGTTCGCCGCTCCAGGCCAATGGGGGCTGCAGGAAGGGCGGCCAGTCCATCCCTTGGCCCACGCTGCTTCCCGCAGCCCCCATTGGCCTGGAGCGGCGAACTGCGGCCAGTGGGAGCCGCGATCGGCCGAACTAGCGGATGCGGCAGGTAAACAAACCGGTCCAGCGCGCCCGGGACAAGCGGCGGACCGGCTTTGAGAACCACTGGACTAGATGACCTCCTGAGGTCTCTTCGAGTTCTGATTCTATGATCTGGCCATGGAAATTTCAGATCTTGTTTACCCTCTGTCAATAGCAGGCTCATTCACTAGGACATACTCAGACTCTTTGTCCCACTTCAGGGCACTGTCATCAGTAGCCACAGGAGTGTAAAGTGCTTCCTTAGTGGTTGCAGCACAGGAGGAGAGGCAGAGCTGCTACTTCCACCTTGTGCCTGCTGGAGGGTGGAGTGAAGGAGGGTGTGGACTGGGTGGTCTCTAGGTTCATTGCATCCCCTCTGCCCCCCATTTACCTCCACCCCTCAATGTGCTTGTCAGCATTGCTGCACCAGCAAGCTGGGTGACTGCACTCTGGCAGGCATAAGCCTGGTATGGTTTACTTCCCCCAACCCCCAGGAGAAGCAAAGGAGATCAAGAGGGCAGATTGTAACTGAGCTGCTCCAGGACAACACTACTTCGTGCTGCCCCATACTCAGGGTAGATCATTTAGCTGCTCTCTAACCCTAAGTTTGCCAACAGATATGTGTTTATCTAAAACGTTATTAGAGCACTGTAGTTGTAGCCAAACCCAAGCGTTTGTAAGTGAGCGGAGTCTGAGTTTAAAAACCAGGACATCAAAAGTTTGTGATTCAATAAACCTAAATATAAAAGTCAGAAAAGACTGTTAATGTTAATCACAGAATTTAACTGTGCTCACTTATTCTTCCCTTTGTGGGGGGAGAACTCACTAGCTTGAATCTGACTTCTTATTTTAAAATTTCATTTTATTTTAATTCTTGTTCGTTGGAATAATCCCTTGTTCCATTTGAACTCTGGCCCACTGGTACTTTCTCTCTTCTCCCAATCATTTGCTACTGCTTTGTATCTTGGCAAATGTGTGTTTTCCAGACCGCTGGTGAAAATACTAAATGAAACAGTCCTCAACCCTAGCCCTTGCAGGACTCATCAAACCCAGACTAGACTCACTCCTTACTTGGCCTCCAGTGTGGTACGGCCTTGAAGTACGCTTCTAACTTAAAGCACATGAGCAGTTGCAGTGAAGCTAATGGTAGTACTCATGTGCTTAAAGTTAGGTATGTGCTTACATACCTCGCTGAACTGAGACCTTGATGTCCATCAATAAATTGGTATGGTCATAGTTCCTACTGTTTAGAAAAATGATCTGGCTGCTGAATCCAATGGTTCCAATTATGGAACTGTCCAAGACTTTGTAAACCAAATTAAATACTGTCACTATCCCAGGAGCAACTCGGGAACCAGATTGTGACAGAGTCTCCCTGCTCCCGCTTGGGGTTCAGGGGGTAAGGCCTATATCTTGCCCAGATAACTCCTCCCTCTGATGCTGGTGGTAAGGGAACCAGGAAGCAGACTCTGACTCTGCGTAGCACAGAATATTTCTTCTGGCACAGCTGCACTGATATGTGTGTTGGGGGTTCTGCCCACACACCAGAGTGGTGGGGGGTGGAAGTTGTGGTCCTGTGGAGGTTGCTGTTCCCCGCCTCCTTCCCTTCCATTACAACCTGCAATGAGGGCAACTGGCACAGGTGGTATTTATTTTGTTTTGTTTGTTTTATTATTTGTATTTCTGTAGTGCCTGGTCCTGGTCCATGCCCATGACCAGGGCTTCTAGGTAGCCTTGCATCCCCTTATTCGTCTGTGCTGCAGGATTCATGAGCCGATAATCTTGGCCGTAGGCAAGAAGGAAAGAGAATAGTGTTTTACTAAAAGTAGTTTAACAGTTTTTATATAGGGCAGACTATTTTGTAAATATGAAACCAGAGCAAAACAGTAACTTTAGGTGACACCGACATCAACAGGAGCCAAATCTTGCCGTCATTACTCAGGTAAAGCCACTGTTGAAATCAGGGAGATTTTTTCCATGAGTAAGGACTGAAGGATTTGTCCCTAGACTACTTCTGTAAAAGATTCAAAAACAGTTTTCAAATCGAGTGAAACTTTTCCGGCTGTGTAATGGGAGAACTATGTGACACTGTAACAGTTAACCAGTGGTATCTTTTACACAGGAAAAGACTTTAACTACAAACACCTTTTAAATCTGGATAATGTACCTGTTAATTGTGCCCGACTGCCCACTTGGTAAATATTATAATATTCTAGAAGACGTTCTGTAACACAAGTCAAATCAGTTTCAATAGACTTCACAAACAAAGCTGTAATGAAAAGGAGGACTTGTGGCACCTTAGAGACTAACAGATTTATTTGAGCATGAGCTTTCGTGAGTTACAGCTCACTTCATCGGATGCATTCAGTGGAAAAAAGCTGTAATGGTTTCTGTGCAGGACACAGATGGCATTAAGCCACTATTTTACAGTGCAGACAGGCAGATACGAACACAAGAATTGTCATAACAGGTGTCCATCCAGTTTGCTCTCCTGTTTCTGAAGGTAACCATCAGTGGACACTTTTGAGAGAGGAGTAAGAAACTACAAAATGGATAACCTGCCCATGGGAGTAGAACCTGACCTGTCAGTTGGTAATGGGCTTCTACCTGAAGCATGAGTTACCCTATCCAATGTAACCATGTGCGTTCTCATTATCCACATTAATGCCTAATTCTTCTCTGAATCCTATCTTCGGTGATATCTAGTATGAGTATATTACAACTCCCCAGTTTGTAAACTGAATTGAATTAGATTTAGAATTGGGTCAGTTAGGCTTTCCAGAAAGAATTGTTTGTGGGATTAAAGCTTGGTAATGGGACATTCACTTCGCATGTAGATTTTTTCCATATTTTTTTCCAGTCTCTCAGCTTCACAAATACAGTAATATGGCTTTATGTTTGCCAGTAAGAACTCATACTTTAGAAGTAATTGCTCTTAATGGGAGTACTCGTGTGCTTAAAGTTAGGCATGTGCTTACATACCTCGCTGAACTGAGACCCTGATGTCCATCAATGAATTGGTATGGTCAGAGTTCCTACTGTTTAGAAGAATGATCTGGCTGGTCTTTTTGGCTACCAAGTATTGCTAAAAAGTATAAGGAACCAAAGAATGAGCAATCACCATTTGCTCAGCACCTGAATGTAGCAGGAGGAGATGTGCACGGTTCTTAGAAATGGATGCACATTTAGGCACTCCCAGAACACTGAAATGAGTCTGGCTGAGACAGAGGAAAAGTGAATGTGTTGGGGTGGAAATGGGGCATGGCCAGGACATAGATGCTGAAGTGGAATCCAGCAAATGCAAATTATGTACATAACTATCAGCATTACATTTTTCAGCTACTTCTTCTGCCAACCATGAATAGAGGCTTCTTCAAGTGCACTTTAGAGTGAAAATTAGAAGAAGCAATTCATTGTTGGTGCTTTTCTTTTAAAAGCAGCATATCAAACATGTTACTATCAATCATTGTAAAATTGCTTAGAAAGTATATTTAAATTATTTTATTTTTATGGTATATTTAAAATAAATCACAATCTGAACAAAGGACATACTCTGGTCCATAACTCAAATATTTGTTTCCCGTGTTCCAGGAGGGATAAGCACAGAGATGAGGGTGGGGCAGTCCTGAATTCTATTCCTGACTCTGCAGCTAAGTTGCTGTGTGCCTTGGGCATGTCACTTGACCTCTTTGTCTTACTTTCTTCACCCACAAAAGGGGGCATGATAATATATTTATTTGAATCACAGTAGTACTGCTAAGATCTGATGTTTGTTTTTTTACAGCATTTTCATCTCATAAAACACTGCTGTTGTAATATTGCAATTGAATTGCTTTCAGAGAAAAAGCAATATTCTGTAGAGGAGCTGTAAGCTTTTCATTGATCTGAGGTGGGGGGTTTTTAAGATCATTCTGAGAAGAGGTTATGAAATGTCAGACGTAATCCCTGTTGTAACAGAAGTCAATGCAAGGCAGAATCTCCTGAAAGTGTGACATTTAGTTGCTTTACTAATAAGCTCACCACCAAGCTGTGGTGGGGGTGGGGGGGTCTCACACTTGAGCACTAATTTTTCAGAATTTCTGTTCCTAGATTTAAGTAATTTAGTGGAAAGGACGTTTTCATTTTGTCAAGTTATACTGTATTTTGTGGCTGTGCTTTTGTTGGTGATGACTAGGTAGTGAAGCATAAGTTTATCTATCCCTATTATTGTTGAGACAAGGTGGGTGTGGTAATATCTTTTATTGGACGAACTTCTGTTGGTGAGAGAGACAAGCTTTCGAGCCACACACTGCTCTTCTTCAGGTCCATTGTTGTCCATTTTAGCTTTACTTCATTCTTATTGCTTCCACCTCGGTACCACTTGCCATTGGCCTTTTACTTACATGGAATATGTAAGAGAGGCAAGGAAAGCTTTCAAAAGTGACTGGAGAGTAGGCTTAATGAGGAAGGAGAGCTGCAGGAACTGTATACAAGCTCTGCCTGTTTCCATTGTACCCAGCCTCTCATCCCCTTCCCACATCAGACTTTCCCAACACACTCAGATTAGATCAACCTTTGAAAAGACTCACACAAATATAAAAATGTACTTCTATCTTAAATGAATAAGCTCGGTATCAGTTGTGCCTTCCTTCAGTTCCAGTTTGTGAGGCAGTGATGACTAGAACTTCCAGGTTAACAGCCCTAAAATTTTAGTTCTCTTGTCATGCACCACATGAAGCAGAGGCAAACTGTTTGAAATGGTGGTATGTTTAGTACTCAGATATAGACATTCAGGATTCTTGTTGTTCTGTTCCATTGGTGAGGGGGGCAGAGAAGGAGGAAGGGAAATGTGATATCCTTAGAGCACACAAAGACATCTCGTGCCCAATTCTGCCATCCCTCCTCTCATTAAGCAGTACCTTTCTATCCAAGTAGTCCGAGTGAAATTCGTGGAGTGTTTGTGTGGCATGGTGCTAATCATGATAAGAATAGCAAAATCAAGTCCAAAGTGAGTTTAGCCAATTCAGGACTTCCACAACCAGAGAGTAATTGCAAATGAATTTACAGAAGGAGGGGCGCCTGCATGATGACATTCATACACTTTAGAGTAAACAGTAGCAAAGAGAAAGCACTGGCCATAGATGACCCTGGGGGCAATCTGTTAGTCTGCAGGTGATTAGACATTGATTCCCAAACCACTGTTTCATTTAGCTTCTCTTAGATGAGACCGGGATAATGTCAAAATCACTTCCTTTTATTTCTTTTTGACTTTCAGATAGTTTGAATCTAAATATCCAGCTGTTGTGTGGCTTCAGACGACAGTTGATGTGTTGAAGATGAACTCAGACACCTTCTATGAATGTGGGTTGAAGGCTTGCAGCATGTCAAGGAAGACCAGAAAAGATGCAATGAACATTCTGTAACCAGGAAAATGAGAGAATTTCTTAAAGAACACAGCAGAAACCTTTCTCTCCTGCAGGTGGAAGACATGGTCACATGCTTTTAATATCTGGGTAATTTAATGAAGAGCTCTCTGTCAGGCTATCTTGTAAATCTTGTACCTGTGTGACAAATGTGCCTTTGAAACTTGCAGTAAACAGTTTATTCTCTGGAAACCCAACTGTTGGAAAAATCACTATTGGAGAATCATGTCAAAAAACCTGGAGATCATCAATTTGTCATTTTTGTTGGAACATGAGAGGGAAACAATACTAGGAGTATTGAAGAGAGATGAGTATTTGAAAAAAGTGGAAGATAAGAGGATAAGGTAATCTTTTAACGTTCTTCTTCTAAAAAATTGCTTTTTTTTCATTCTCTCTTGCTTGAGGAGTTGTTAGAATATTGCAGACTGGGTAGGGTGGCTAGGTGCCTGGTTTTTGACCAGCAAGTCCAATCAAAAAGGGGACCTGACAGTGTCCGGGCGGATCTACTGACTGGACACCCAAAGTCCGGTTGCTGAGGTTGGGGAAAGTGGGGAAGCACTGGCTCATTACCTGCTCCAGCCCCAACTCAACCAGGGCTGCCTCCTACCTGTGTCAGGTTGCTATAGCTCCCAGCCCCAGCTCTGCAGGCGAGATCCTCTCAACCTAGACTGAGGGAGAGGGGAAGCAGAGGGGGGAAGGGACAGGGCAGGGAAGGTTCTGGCAGTCCTGCTGGAGTGTCCAGTTTCTAAATATTATGAAGATGGCAGCCCTAAGACTGGGACCTGACTTGAGGGTCTCTTCACCCACGTGGGAGTCCTGAATTTCAGGAGTCACTTTAGCACAATTGCTCCTCTAGTCTCATGCAAAGAGAAGTATGGCGGAAGTGGGAGGAAAACGCTAGTTAATGCATCTTTTTGTAAATGTGTGTGACGCATGCATAGCTACAGGCAGTGATGAGCTGCCAAAATTTTAACAACTGGTTCCCTCCTCACCCTACAAGGGGGTCGGGGCCCACCCCGGGGCCCCGCCCCCCAGGACTTTTGCCTCATCCAACCCCCTGCGTTCTTTGACACCCCTCCCACCCCGGGATCCCAGCCCCATCCACCCCCCTCCTCTGTCCCCTGACTGCCCCCAGAACCGGGCAGGAGCGTCTCGTCGGCCACCGTAGTGGGTGCCCGCCCCGCCCCTAAGAGCCAGAGGGACCTGCTAGGGGGCGAGGTGGGGAGTCCCAGTGTTGCTTACCTGGGGCAGCTCCCAGGAAGCATCTGGCAGGTCCCTCTGGCTCCTAGGGGCGGGGTAGCGAAGCTGGGGGGGCAGCAGGGGGAGCGGCCGCTCCCCCCACTGATCACATCAAAAGTGGCGCCTTAGGCACCGACTCCATGGGTGCTCTGGGGCTGGAGCACCCATGGGGAAAATTTGGTGGGTGCAGAGCACCCACCAACAGCTCCCCCCCCCCCCCCCCGCCCAGCTCACCTCCGCTCCGCCTTCTCTCCTGAACGCGCCGCCCCGCTCTGCTTCTCCGCCACCTCCCCCGGCTTCCTGCAAATCACCTGTTCGCACGGGAAGCCTGGGAGGGCTGAGAAGCAGGAGGCGGCTTCGCGCTCAGGCCCAGGGAGGAGGTGGTGAGCTGGGGCAGGGAGCGGTTCCCCTGCGTGCCCTCCGCCCCTCCAGTTACCTGCTGCGGTGCGGGTGGCCCTCCTCATGCCCCCCTGCCCCAGCTTGTTTCCACCTCCCTGGGCCTGAGCACGAAGCCCCCGCCTGCTTCTCAGCCCTCCCAGGCTTCCCGCGCGAACAGCTGATTCGCGGGAAGCCGGGGGAGGGGACGGAGAAGCAGAGCGTTCAGGAGAGGAGGCGGAGCGGAGGTGAGCTGGGTGGGGAGCTGTTGGTGGGTGCTGTGCACCCACCAAATTTTCCCCGTGGGTGCTCCAGCCCCAGAGCACCCACAGAGTCGGCACCTAAGGCACCACCTAAGGCACCACTAACTGGTTCCAGTGAATCTGTGCGAACTGGCTCCAGCTCACCACTGGCTACAGGTTATAAGACTAGGGATAGTGATATCCTGGATAGCAGAGTCATTGGAAACTTGAATCCAGTACCTTTTTGTTAACACACACACATGAATTCTGCAGATTTGTTGTTTCTTTGTTTTGTTTCTTAAGCTGTAATATTACTTCATGCAAGGTTAACCTGCAACAGAATGCCAGTGCATGCTGAGAATTAATGATACCTAGATCTACCGCATACCTTGGAAATTTGCCATAAGATTGTCTTAATAAGTTTGTAGAACATTTTAAATGTGCTAAAATTATGGCATAATGAAATCTGATACTTTGCATTGAAAATATGTACAAATTCTCTTGACTGATGTTCATTCCAAATTTAAGATCCCAGCATTCCTGTTTGATTCCCACAGAAATGTTCAGAGTCCCAAAGTAACAAAATCTGTGAGGTGATATTGCCTCTGCCTGTGGGCACCTTGAATAGGAAGTCATCATTTAGGCACTAATGTTGAATTTTGGTAAAACAGGAAAAAGTGGTTCTCCTACAATAAAAATGAAAGTATTATTTTCTAGTATGTTACCAAGTTCATTTTTCTATTGATGGGCTGATTAACTCCTGCACCGAAGGTGACTGAAAACATTTGTGGCAAAAGTTTTTGTATTTCAAGTAGAGTTGGAAATATTGCCTGGTACTGATTCTGCTATTTTGTTTGAACTGATCCCATGCGCTCAAAAGGGTTAAACAAAGCTATTGTGACACTTTTTTCCTCAGAGAGAGTGGCTATGTTTTGTGTGCTCCTTCAGAGCCAGTGAGCGAGAGCGAGCATGGTGTCAGTAGTAGCAGCAAGGAATAGCTCTGTTCTGCTTTCCCCTACAGTGTTCAGGGAAAGGGGTTTTGTCATCCAAGATTTTAGGATAGCAGCCTTGCCTGCTAGCTCTCAAAAGGCCCGGGAGGAAGGTGTTTTCAACCACCCTACTCCTTCAGTTTCCTTTTCCCTTAGCTAATTCCCTGTCTTACTCCAAAACTTCCTTTGTATTTCACTATTCCTCTTGCCCACTTCAAACATGCATGCTTTCCAAAATAACCCATCAAACATCTTAAAACCAGGTTTTATAATATAAATCAAATAATTATATAAGGAAATAAAATAGCCCAAAATTTTCATACCTGGGTTCCTGAAAATTGAGCACCTGAAACCATATTTAGGCAGATAAATGGCCTGATTTTCAGTGTGGTGAGATGCCACTTGAAATCATTATTAGTTTATCAGTTCATACATTGGTTCTTAATAAAATTAATTTTACTCTTCATCATCCCATCCAACACAAGATAAAATGTAGAGATGCAAATCCTGTTCCAAGTAGCAGGTCTATGTGCTGGAAATCATTCTGGTGGAAGGCAGAGTCACTTTATAGCTGCTTCTGTCACTCTAGGGCTGAATTAGCTTCCTCAGCCTGTGTATGGCCTAGGTCCAGAATAGCTCAAAGATCACCAGCAGCTCCAAATGATGACTGTGGCTGGCAACTCAGCTCCTCAGGCATAATACATTTTTCTACCAATTCATCTGTACAGGAGACATAGTTTTCTTGGGGCTGATCCAAGGTTTTGGAATGAACTCACTCTTTTTTGTCCTTTCCATTCCCCTCCCCCCCTCACAGTTTTTCCCAGTGAATCTTTTTCTTAATTCAGTCTGCAATTTTTCATAACTTTGCAAACTTTGGAACAATTAGAGCGGAAAAAGGAAAACTGGAACACGGACTCTACTACTTTTTTCAGTGAGATAGTTCTGAAAAGTTAAGGTGTGGGGGGTAAGGAAGAAAAAGGAAAATTAAAACTGCATGCAGTGGTGGAAAAGGTGGTTATATAAGACGTCATGTTTTACAGCATTCCTTATCACATGGACGTTATCTGTTATCCTCACCCTTGCTCTTCTGAGTCATTTATCAAACCTGCTGTATACTAAGACTATTCTGCCTTCCACTTTGGTATTTTATGAGGGCATGTTCCTTGATTTTATGCTCCATTTAGAAAGGTTTAGTATGTCAGTGCTGCCTAGTTATTGGGTATAAGAAACAAAATGCATCTTCAGTGCACTTAGTACATTCCCTCTGAAGTGGTGGTGTTTTTTAATATACCCTTTGCATTTAAAAGAATAGCTGAGTGTTAGCAGAGACAGATGTTAATACTTATCTCTCCTATCAAACCCCTAGTATTATAGATAATTTAGCTTCCTTAGGGGTATTATAGGATATTTTTCCCAGGAGTTTGATAAATGGGATTCTGCTGGGTTTGCTTTCTCTTGGATTCTCTTTGTACTCCTAGAAAATGGTTTGGTCGTGTTTCATTTCTTGTATACCATGTGTGAGTACAAATGCGTCCGACTCCTAGCTTGAGAGTCCATTGCTTTAATATTTCGGAAGTCTTGCCTCCTGTGCTGCCTGTAGAAGAGATGGTGGTACATTTGCTATCCCTTTTCAGTCCTGTTTAATGGTCACAGCTATGCAGTGGTTGTTTAGAGGCTGCTGTGAAGATGGATTATTTTCAGATGACTCATCCACCTACTCCTACTCTTCCTCGCCTTTGGAACACTTAATTCTTCATATTCTGAAATGTGATCCCATTTGTTACAGTCTGTCTGTGGTTCAATCCAATAGACTCTGCAAGGAATCACAAAGCAAAGCTTCTGACCAACACATCTGCCTGAATGTTTTCTGATGAATAAGTCAGTAGGGAAGTTGAGGGACAATTTATTTTACCAGGATTTGAAGAAAGCTTTTAAGACAGCAGTACACTTTTTAAAAAAGTCAATCTGCAAGATGAGCAGCCTTAGCAGAATGAATGTCATCAATCAAGGATTCGTACTGGATAAAGAATAGGAATTACTGAGGAGATGGATTTCAGGGTAGCAGCCGTATTCGCAAAAAGAAAAGGAGTACTTGTGGCACCTTAGAGACTAACAAATTTATTTGAGCATAAGCTTTCATGAGCTACAGCTCACTTCATCGGATGCATTCAGTGGAAAATACAGTGGGGAGATTTATGTACATTGGTAACACCCATTGTTTCATGTTCTCTTACACACTGTAACGAGAGTGATCACGTAAGGTGAGGTATTACCAGCAGGAGAACAGGGGTGGGCGGGGCGGGGGGGAACCTTTTGTGGTGATCATCAAGGTGGGCCATTTCCAGCAGTTGACAAGAATATCTGAGGAACAGTGGGGAGGTGGGGGAAATAAACATGGGGAAATAGTTTTACTTTGTGTAATGACCCATCCACTCGCAGTCTTTATTCAAGCCTAAGTTAATTGTATCCAGTTTGCAAATTAATTCCAATTCAGCAGTCTCTCATTGGAGTCTGGTTCTGAAGTTTTTTTGTTGAAGAATTGCAACTTTTAGGTCTGTAATCAAGTGACCAAAGAGATTGAAGTGCTCTCCGACTGGTTTTTGAATGTTATAATTCTTGACGTCTGATTTGTGTCCATTTATTCTTTTACATAGAGACTGCGCAGTTTGACCAATGTACATGGCAGAGGGGCATTGCTGGCACATGATGGCATATATCACATTGGTAGATGTGCAGGTGAACGAGCCTCTGATCGTGTGGCTGATGTGATTAGGCCCTATGATGGTGTCCCCTGAATAGATATGTGGACACAGTTGGCAACGGGCTTTGTTGCAAGGATAGGTTCCTGGGTTAGTGAGTCTGTTGTGTGGTTTGTGGTTGCTGGTGAGTATTTGCTTCAGGTTGGGGGGCTGTCTGTAAGCAAGGACTGGCCTGTCTCCCAAGATCTGTGAGAGTGATGGGTTGTCCTTTAGGATAGGTTGTTGATCCTGGATGATGTATTGGAGAGGTTTTAGTTGGGGGCTGAAGGTGATGGCTTGTGGCATTGTGTTATTTTCTTTGTTGGGCCTGTCCTGTAGTAGGTGACTTCTGGGTACTCTTCTGGCTTCGTCAATCTGTTTCTTCACTTCAGCAGGTGGGTGTTGTAGTTGTAAGAATGCTTGATAGAGATCTTGTAGGTGTTTGTCTCTGTCTGAGGGGTTGGAGCAAATGCGGTTGTATCGTAGAGCTTGGCTGTAGACAATGGATCGTGTGGTGTGGTCTGGATGAAAGTTGGAGGCATGTAGGTAGGAATAGCGGTCAGTAGGTTTCCGGTATAGGGTGGTGTTTATGTGACCATCGCTTATTAGCACTGTAGTGTCCAGGAAGTGGATCTCTTGCGTGGACTGGTCCAGGCTGAGGTTGATGGTGGGATAGAAATTGTTGAAATCATGGTGGAATTCCTCAAGGGCTTCTTTTCCAGGGGTCCAGATGATGAAGATGTCATCAATGTAGCGCAAGTAGAGTAGGGGCATTAGGGGACAAGAGCTGAGGAAGCGTTGTTCTAAGTCAGCCATAAAAATGTTGGCATACTGTGGGGCCATGCGGGTACCCATAGCAGTGCCGCTGATTTGAAGGTATACATTGTCCCCAAATGTGAAATAGTTATGGGTGAGGACAAAGTCACAAAGTTCAGCCCCCAGGTTTGCCGTGACATTATCGGGGATACTGTTCCTGACAGCTTGTAGTCCATCTTTGTGTGGAATGTTGGTGTAGAGGGCTTCTACATCCATAGTGGCCAGGATGGTGTTTTCAGGAAGATCACCAAGAGACTGCTGAATTGGAATTAATTTGCAAACTGGATACAATTAACTTGGGCTTGAATAAAGACTGGGAGTGGATGGGTCATTACACAAATTAAAACTATTTCCGCATGTTTATTCCCCCCTTCCCCCCCCACTGTTCTTCAGACATTCTTGTCAACTGCTGGAAATGGCCCACCTTGATGATCACTACAAAAGGTTCCCCCCCCGCACCCCGCTCTCCTGCTGATAATAGCTCACCTTACGTGATACACTGTAACGAGAGTGGTTTGGTAACACGCATTGTTTCATGTTCTCTATGTATATAAATCTCCCCACTGTATTTTCCACTGAATGCATCTGATGAAGTGAGCTGTAGCTCATGAAAGTTTATGCTCAAATAAATTTGTTAGTCTCTAAGGTGCCACAAGTCCTCCTTTTCTTTTTGAGCAGATGGAATTACTGGAAAATAAGGATACTGCCTCTTTAAATGTAGTACCAAAGGAGAGACTGACACTTTAGCCATGATAGGAAATGTTAACCTCAAAGGAAACATTTCCACTTTGATTAAGGAGGAGAACTGCTTACTGATTTGAGCTGAGACCCAAAGGGATTTCTCCATTTTAAATGTGCTGTGCAGGACAGAAAAAGACTTTGTACCCAGTTTTGCTGCTTTATAATGCAAAAAGAAGGCATGAAAATGGTGAGGGGTTACTTTTGGGCTTATTTTTATATTAGAAACTCAGATCCTTTCCATCCTGTAAGACTCTATGGTGACTGGACAACCTTTGAAATAGTGACATCACAAGAGCCAAGACTGTAACCACTGAGGGGAGGGGATTTTTAGTCATTTTACATTTCTGGGTTTTCAACAAATATAATGACTGACTGACGTTGTTGGGAAATGAAGCTCTTGCTAGAGGTTCAACATTTGTAGCTCTTCAATTAAGATCTGAGAGCTAATGATAAACATCCGCAGAGAGCCCCCACAAGTCATCCAGTAGCTGGGCAACAATTGAGCTGACTTTCCTGCTAGCTCTTTCTAAAATCAGACAAACAAAGCAGATTATCCCCTCCTTCCTCCTCTCCCGCCCCCCGCAGCAGCTTTCAGGCCTTCTCCATATATTGTACCAGTATGAATAGAAAATCCCATGTGAGTCACCTTTAATGGACCTGTTCTCAGTGATAGAGTGAACCTCTTGTGCAGGGTACAGACAGGTGCTTAGTGGGAAGAATTCAGCAGGTCCCAGAAAAAACAGGCAGTGAATGGAATAGACTCCTGTAGAGTTACCACATAGAATTGAACAGGCCTATGCAATATTAAATAAAACGTGAACATACAAAGCGTTTGGAGGGTCAGAGATTATTATCCTGCTGCCCCCAAAGCTGCACCTGCACAAATATTGGGTGATTATGCTAATAATATCTAAAAGCTCCTAATTTGGATGGGAAGGTGTGATGGGTTGGACCCCCCCCTTCGGAGGTGCCGCCTGATGTATTGGGATCTCACCGCGCCCACCTGTTCCACCAGCCTGGGCTCCCACACGCTGTCTTGCTGCGCGCACGCACACGCGACACACACATGGAATCACCCAGCTGTGGAATCACACAGAGTCTGCAATCAGCTCTGTGTGGGAAGACTCAGCTCGGGGAATTACCCAGTGCTCTGGTGCATGTACCCTCTGGAGTGTAAACCCAAAGTTGCATTGTCTTGTGATGCAGAGAGATCTATACAGTGTAAACCCATGAAATTCGCTGCCTCCTTCAGTGTGGAGGAACATATGCACAGCTCCCCCGCCCCAGTTATGAATTGCACAAACTGGGTTTTAGAATAAACAAAATAAGTTTATTAACTACAAAAGGTAGTTTTTAAGTGATCATAAGGGACAACAAACAGAACAAAGCAGACCAATGAGCATATAAAACAAACATGCAAACTAGGCTTAATACATTAAACAAATTGGCTACAAATAGTAATTTCTCACCCTAAAAGTTGTTTTATGCAGGTTGCAGAGTTTCTTGAAGGTAACTGCACTGCTTGCAGCTTAAATCTGTAGTTATACCCTTCACAGGCTGACCTTTCTTGCCTGGGCTCAGCCTGTCCCCGTCCCCTACATCCTCTCCGCTTAGTTCCTTTGTTTCTTCAGGTGTTTTCAGCAGTCTTCCTTCTTGGGCAGGGAGGCAGTGGAGAAGAGCCAAGATTAACTCACTCCCCACCTTAAATAGGATTTACATATGGCGGGAATCCTTTGTTTCCTATTTTGACCCCCACCCCCTTCCAATGGAAAAATACCAAAAGTCAAAAATGATGTCCAGTACCAGGTGATATGATCACCTGACCCTGCAGTGTTAAAGCAGCATGCCAGGAAACTTCTCAGGAAGGAGAGAGATTAGCATCTTCAAAGTCCTATTGTCCTTCCTAATGGCCCATCCAGGCTGTTTGCATACTGTCCAGTGGGCGTTCCCCACGTAAAAACATAGTTGTAATTATTACATAGTCAATATTTCTGACTTCAAATACAGAAATGATACATGCATACAAATTGGATAATCACATTCAGTAAAACATAACCTTTCCAATGATATCTCACATGACCCATCTTGCATAAAACATATCTTAGTTATGCCATATTCATATTGTAAGCATATCTCTTATGAAGAATATGGGGCGTAGGGTCACAGGAAGCTAAGAAAAGTCACACCTTTCTATTCAAAGGGTCAACCAAGCACTGTTTGGGAATTCTGAGATACCAAGACAACTCCTTATTTCAGAGGAGCAGAAAGGCATGGCTAGAACTCACTAGTGCTTATTCAGGTTATTAAAGATAGCCTGTAGATAATGGATGAGCTGGAGAGAAAAGCAAGAATCCAGAAACTCAGGCTGGTGAGTATCTAGAAAAAATCAAGCCTGTGGACTCTAAGCAGTTTTCCCATGCACTGGCTTTATTAAACTCCATGAGTACAGCAGCTGCACAGAGTCTGATGTATATAGTTTCTGAAATAGGGCTGCCTGTTGCTAAAGCAACTTCAGCAAAAAAAAGTTTTCCATCACTTCAGATAGTGTACTTACGTCGAAGGACTTACTAAAGCAGGCTTGAAGTTGGGCTATTTCTTTCTATAAGTTTTATGAATAAGGATTTTTGTTCTGACTCTTTATGTTCACTGCATACACACAAAGAAGTTAGATTAAAAACAAATATTCTTGCTGGAAGGTTGTAGCATAACACTACGTTATTTCTTAGACTTCGGAGCAATGACACACAAGAACCCCAAATCAGCAAGAGAGCAAACAGGTTGCTCCCTTTGGCGGTGAGACACTACTTAACTCAAACTTGCTTGAAGCAGTCTCTTTCCATACTCATTCTGATAAATGCTTTCCTACAGAGCCCAGCCTGCAAGTGGGACCAAGAAACCCTTCTCTTGTAGTTCCCATGCAGTCCTCAATATTGACTATTCTCCTTTTCTGCTGGACAGGAGAAGAAAAAAAAAAGCTTTCATTAGCTGAAAGAATAGGGTTTTATGTATGTTCTGCTGTACTTTGTAAGACTCAAGATTAGAGCTGGGTGAAATTTTTCATGTGAAACCTTTTTTTCACCAAAATATGCAGATTCACGTCAACTGAAACAATTTATGAATTTGGGTCCATTTTGGCAACTTATTTTATTCAAAATAGAAAAAAAATGGGAAATGTTGAAATATTTCATTTGCCATTTCAGCAACTAAACATGTTGACTTTTTATTACAAATTAACTTCCAATTTTATTTAAAAAAACAATTTTAAAATGTTTTAAAAGCCTTGACATTGACACTAAATGTTTTGTTTCAAGTCAACCAAAATGTTTTGATTGACATGAAATGAAACATTTTTTGATGTTTCAGTTTGCTGAAAACTTCAAAACATTTTTGTTTTGGGTTGACCTGAAACAATTTTTTTTGTTTGGGCTTTTTTTTCTTTTTTTTTTTTTTTTCCTTTTCACCTGAACAGAATATTTGGTTATTTGGACAATCCTACTTGAGATATTCTTCAGATGTCAGGCTCGGACCTGCATGCCACATTCTATAAGTGAACTTTGTTTAGAGTTGTAAGAAATAATTACAACTCTAAACAAATCAGTAAATCTATTTATAATGCAAAAACCCCGGTTACAATTCTTAGAGTGAAAATATATAGCAAGTGGAAGACACTGTAATGACAGTGCACTTCGCAAATAATAATTGCATACATGGAGCAAATACATACTGAGAAACTTGGCAACACTGTACAACCATTTAAAGTGATATTGAAGATACCAGAAAACTAAAATATAAAAACCAACACAAAGCCAAATAAGGTGACCCATAAAAATCTCCATCCACCTTCTTAATGACCAGTGCTAGCAGTAATTGAAATGGAAAGCATCTGCACCTGGGGGGTAGGTAGTGTTTGCCAGGGACTACTGTGCTGTAATTCCTTTGCCGTTGCTGGAGTGCTTTCTGTGTCTGACTCTGTCACTTTTGCAAACTTTAATACCATGTGGCATTCAAGGGACATGGTATGTGAAGGATGGGATTCTTGGAGGAGATGTACCCGTGAATTATGCTGCAAGCAGTTTGGCAAGCATCGGCTGCTCTTTTAATTTATTTTTAAATTTAAAAAATTTCCTCATCAAATAGGGCTTCAATAGTAAACGCTAGTTTTTAACAGTGAAGAGTTTAATTTAAATGCATTTCATTCTAGAAGGGTTTCCAAAGGCTTGAATAGCAATGGACCCAGTATGTACTAGTCATCATTGGTATGGATGCCTTTCATCCCCTAAAGCTACCTTTTACAGCAGGACATAATTCGAGTTCATAATCATGCCTTTGTTAACAATTTAAACATATTCTTATTCAGAAAAAGTCCTTTCACCATCAAGAAAAGGAATATAGCTTTAAAAGTAGGAATAATATTTAGCCAGGGAATTAAGGGAATTCACTCTTACTTACTTTACTGTGTCTCTCTTCCTTTCTTAGGCCTTGTCTACATCGGGAAATTGACTGGCATAGCGATGGTGGAATAAGCTATTCCTTTATAACTATCTGGCAATAGCTCCCCATGTGGACACTTTATTCTGGAATAAAAGTGATTTTTATATTTATTACAGAAAATTCAGAGATGAGAAATTCTGGTCTAGATCAGACTTTCCTTAAAGCTGACAGGGTTTCAGATCTGGAATTCTGGTTCAGGCTTATCTGTCTCTTGAACACACACCCATTGTCCATATTAATCCTATTAGGAAAGGAATTAATCATTGATAGGGTCCTACCAAATTCACAGTCCATTTTGGTCCATTTCATGGTCACAGGATTTTTAAAATAGTAAATTTCATGATTTCAGCCATTTAAATCTGAAATGTCACGGTGATGTAATTGTAGAGGTCCTGACCCAAAAAGGAGTTGGGGGGAGGAGGGTTGCAAGATTATTGTAGGGCGGGGGGTTGCTGTGCTGCTACCCTTATTTATGTGCTGCTGCTGGTGGCAGTGCTGCCTTCAGAGCTGGGCAGCTGGAGGGCGGTGGCTGCTGGCTGGGTGCCCAACTCTGAAGGCAGAGCCATCCCCAGCAGCAGCACAGAAGTGAGGATGGCATGGCATGGTACTGCCCCCCTTACTGCTGTACTGCTGTCTGCAGAGCTGGGCCCTCAGTCAGTAGCGGCCACTATCAGCCACACCCAGCTCTGAAGGCAGCAGCGCAGAAGTAAGGGTGGCATTACTTCTGTGCTGCTACTGATGGGGTGCTGCATTCAGAGCTGGGCACCCAGCCAACAGCTGCTGCTCTCCAGCCGCCCAGCTTGGAAGGCAGCGCAGAAGTGAGGGTGGCGAGCCCCCTAAAATAACGTTATGACCCCCCTGCAACTCCCTTTTGGGTCAGAACCCCTAATTTAAGAAACGCTGGTCTCCTCTGTTAAATCTATATAGTATAGGGTAAAGGAACACAAAAGACCAGATTTCATGGGGGGAGACCAGATTTTTTATGTCCATGAATTTGGTAGGGCCCTAATCATAAATGTCAATATAATAAAAGTTGAAGGATACATCAAAATGTATTATATTTCTCTAAACACATGTACACACATTCTAAATACACCCGTTAAAGAATTAATGAGAAATTGGTCCAATGTCAGTAAGAGGACACAAGTCCAAGCCTGATTTCAATAGCTGCACTAAAAAACAAACAAACCTACCCTGCCAGTACCCCATCCAAAAGAGACCCAGTTTTTTCTAGCTCTCACCTCAGGCAAACGCCAAAGCAAAATGCTGGGCCTTAGAACATGTTGGAATATGAGCAATTTCAGACTTTTACTACCCTACATTGGTCTGATAGTTCCAAAGTCAAGTAGAATATTAGTTGTTACTTGTATTACTGTAGCACTTAGGAGCCCCAGTCATGGACCAGGCCCCCATTGTGTTAGATCCTGTACAGACTCAGAACAAAAGGAGGGAATAGATGATGTAATATGCAGGGTTTCTATCAATTAGTTATTCCAAAAAGATGCAAAATTTATTTTTTCAATAATATGTAAATAGAACTGCATTACATACTTAAGCTAAGTCAATACTTGTATAATGTTAAACATGCACTCCAAAGTTACTGTGCTAATTACTACTGAGATTACCTTCCTGAGCTCTCCCTGAAGTGCATTCCAAAAATGTACTGGCCCTAATTCTGAACTGCAGCCAAGCAGTTGACAGGGAGGGGGCAGAAAAAGTATTTTTATGCCACGGGGCTCTCCTGCGCTTCCAGAGCCAGCTGGGACCTGGCCTTTGGCATAAGGGATGGTCTAGATCAGGGGTCTCAAACACACAGCCCGTGGGGTTATTTCCTGCGGCCCGCCAAGCTCCCCATGCCCCCGCTCTCCCTCCCCACAGCGCGCTGTGTCCCTGCTCCTCTGCCTACCACCAGGTTCTTCCCGCCGCCAAACATTGTACACAATGTCTCTGGAACGTCAGGGCAGTTCACAGACTGTTCTTGTAGGTCCCAGGCTTTCTTCTCAGGCCCTGGCTGTGCCGCAGGGATGCTGCAGGTTGGACACTTGCTCTGATGGTGGCCACATACCTCTGGGTTTTGGGTGGTGGGACCCTTATTCCCAGCGTCAGCCCCCCGTCCGGTTAAGATCCCCTCCCAGTCTGGCCTGCAAGGACCCTTGGCTGGGGGTGTCTTTCTGCGCTGGGCCTTTTGCCCAGGATCCACCCTTGGCTGGCCCCAGTTGCTCACCACACCTGGCTCTGTGGTTGCAGCTCTGCTCCCAGCACAGGATCTGCTCTCTCCCTGGGCTGTGCCTCTGGCTCTGGTTGCTGCAGCTCTCCCCCCAGGACAGGTCTGCTCTGTGGGCTGCTTCTGTGACTCTGCTCTCAATTCTGACCTGCTTCCTGGGCTGCTTTTCTGGCCCCTCTGGATCTGGCACAGCTCTGCTCAGCTTGGGCCCCTGTTTTCTCCTTAGCTCAACCCCACTCTGTCTGACCCAGGCAATTCCAGCTCACACGGAGGAGGACGGGACCCACCCTGGCCTCCTGACTCCCTGCTTAGCCTGCCTGCCCTGTCAATCAGGCTGACGTGGAGCATTGGCCTCTCCCCATAGCCCCTGGGGACTGTCAGTCCCAGGGCCTTGATTTCCCATTGACCCTTCCTGTTTTACAACTGGGAGCTAACAACTAAAACACCCCCACTGAATGTTAGTAAGGGGACAACAGTCCCCTTACATAGAGCTGGGAGAGGAGTTGCTGCATGGAATGTGGCAATGTCCTTCAAGTAGCCCTGCTGCAAGTCCTAGAACGAAACAATTCCCAGTTGCTGCTGGCAGTCATGCAGCAGCTGACCATGGCGGAGCGCCGTTTCTGGTCCTGAGAAACAAGCACTCACTGGTGGGATCACATTGTTATGCAGCTATGGGACGACGATCAGTGGCTGCAGAACTTTTGTATGCACTAGGCTGCTTTCCAGGAGCTCTCCCCTGCCCTGCAGCACAGCAGTACTAAAATGAGACCTACTCTGACAGTGGAGAAGCGAGTGGCAATCGCTGTGTAGAAGCTTTCAACACCCGACTGCTACTGATCAGTGGGGAATCAATATGGAGTTGGTCAATCCACTGTGGGGGCTGTTGTGATCGAAGTATTCAGGGCCATTATTTGCCTTTTGCTCAGAAGGGAGTGACTCTGAGCAATGTGCAGCAGATACTGGATGGTTTTGCCGCAATGGGATTCCCTAACTGCGGTGGGGCGATAGATGGCATGCATATCCCTATCTTGGCACCAGACCACCTTGCCAAAGAGTACGTAAATAGAAAGGGATACTTATCTATGGTTTTGAAAGCGCTGGTGGATCACCAGGTGCGTTTTACCATCATAGACATGGGATGGTCCGGGAAGGGGCATGATACTCACATCTTTCAGGAGACAGATCTGTTCAGAAAGCTGCAAGCAGAGACTTTCTTTCCGGACCACAAAATAATCATTGGGGATGTTAAAATGCCAACAGTGATCCTGGGAGACCCAGCCTACCCCTTACTCCCATGGCTCATGAAGCCGGACACCTGGACAGCAGCAAGGAATAGGCTGAGCAGGTGCAGAATGGTGGTTGAATGTGCCATTGACCGTGTGAAGAATTGCTGGTACAGTTTGCTTACTAGGTTAAACCTCAGTGAAAGCAGTATCCCCATGGTGATTGCTGTCTGCTGTGTGCTCCATAATACCTGTGAGGCAAAGGGTGAGAAGTTTCCACAGGAGTGGAGCATGGAGGCGGATAGGCTGTCTGCTAATTTTGAGCAGCCAGACAGCGGGGCAGTAAGAAGAGCTCCGCATGGAGCAATGCATCTCAGGTATGCTTTGAAAACCTGATTTAATAATGTGTGCTGTAGTAATGTGTGCTGGTAATGTGTGCTGCTTTTTGAGTTGTGCCTTCCCATTCTGTGAACCTTGCTGTGCTTGCTGGGTTTCTGTCTCCAGCAAATCCGCTCCATTTCCTTTGTTTCCCTGGACCTCTTCTTCCCCTATGGTGTGAAGTAGTAAAGATAATTTCATTCTCGGGACCTGGACTTTTATTGCACAAATATATTGGAAGCAAAAGATCAGGAAAAGAATGTAACCTTGGACAGTCATTAAAATAAAATTAGGAGGGGAAAAACACCATGATCTTGTCTTTTAAATACAGTGACTTGGCCTGTCAAAGATCATCATATGTGCATCTTTTATTGCTAGTACCCTCCCCTGGCGTGGAGTGGGAGGGGTATAACTTTTGCCCCCCTCACCTCCTGGAACGTTTGGGAGAGGGGGAGGGGAAGTATGGCAATGCAGGAGTGCCATTCTGCAAGGGCTGCAGAGGGAGTCGAGCCTCAAGGTGCTTCTCCTGAAGGTCAACCAGATGCCTCAACATGTGTCTGCCTTCAGAATCCCCAGCATCTCCTGCTGTAGGCCACGCTCATTCTCCTGGGCTGCTCTCTTGCTTGCAATGTACATGTCCAGTTTTTCAGAGAGAGAAATCCTCCATGCTCTCTGCTCGGTGTCCACTGTCCCAGAGGCGGTCACTATCTCATTAAACAAGACATCTCTATTCTCTTTCGCCTTTGTCTTATCTGGGAGAGCTTCTCCACCAGTGTGGAGGATGAGGTGAAGATCACACTTTCAGCTGTAAGCCACAGAAAGCTTTGCACACTGAACAAACTGGAAATGGGAATTCAAAAGTTCCTGGGGCTTTAACAGGGGACGGGGGCTGTTTCCTGTGTACCTGGCTGCTGAACAGAGAAGTTGAAAAGATTCACCAGAGCGGTCACAGTGGAAGACTGGGACACCTGGAGGCCAGTAAAGTCGACATAAGCAATGCATGGTCTACACTGCCTCTTCGTCGACCTAACAACATCAATTTAAGCACTACATCTGTTGAAGTGGCAAAGAGTCCTGTGGCACCTTATAGACTAACAGCTGTATTGGAGCATAAGCTTTCGTGGGTGAATACCCACTTCATTGGATGCTCCAATATGTCTGTTAGTCTATAAGGTGCCACAGGACTCTTTGCCGCTTTTACAGATCCAGACTAACATGGCCACCCCTCTGATACACCTGTTGAGGAGATGGTGTAATTAAGTCAATATAGCAGGCGAGTTATGTTGGTGGAATGGACCTGTATACAGACATTATTAGGTTGATGTAAGCTGCCTTACGTCAACCTTACTGTGTAGTGTAGAGCAGGCCTAAATGTTGTTATGGTAGTGATAAAGATTTCCCATCAAAGTGTTAACAAATAGACATAAATTATAAAATATAATAGAGAATGTACTATTTAGATGAAGCATAATCCTGCTCACACCAAAAGTGCTTTTCTACCAATAAACTAAGTAGATTAGATCTTGAAGAATCAGAATTTGAATTACTGTGAAATACCATTTAGTTGGTTTATCAGTCACATCATGATTTTAAACAATGTATGCTGCATATCCGAGTGGAGAAAGTACTCCTGGTGGATCGTTTATGGTATTCACCTCTAGTCAGCTTCTTTTCATACAAGAACCACAGTCTATTTAATGAGTGAAGTAAAACCAAAGAGTAAAAAAGAACTATGGACCTCATATCCTTTCCTGATCCCAGCACCAGACACAATTGGTGCAGAGAGGCTGAGGCTGCTAATAGCAGCCTGTAGGCTAGAATAGCTATGCTGTGCTACAGTCCCAGACCCTGGAACTGGGTTGAGGGGGAGAATTTTGCTTTCTCATGGAGAGACCTTAAAAATGCACTTTGAATGTGAAGTTCATTTTGCTTAGTAATTAAAGTTAATGATTGCCTTTGCATCTATGGAAAGATCCATATACAGATTTCAATGGGAGGTTGTACATATTAAGAAATACTGTCACTCTTCAAAGATTAAATTTGTATCCTGCAGATTCTAATAATTTCTGTCTTGCCTCTAGTAACAAGTGTGATAGTATATCAGAACTAGATATTATTTTAGGTGAAATAAATAATTCCCCCCCTTTAATTACTTTTAAAATGTTGTATATGTGACCAGTGTACAAGCTCCATAAGTCTATACAAACTGGAATAGAAGATGTCTTCTAATTTTAGACACACATGCAATATTATTATATTACTCTTAGTTTTTTCTTTTCTATATCTCTTTACATTGGTATACTAGCTAGTTCTGTTGTATGACTTCAACGCCCTTAAAATGTTAGTGGTGACTAGCTCTGGCAAAGTAGGCTTAACTACGTGTTAGGTCATGTTTGTTATGGTAGAAGTTGTTTCTTCAGTAGCGATCTGTGATGTGCTTGCAGTGTTTGCTTGAGAAACTGCCTGCTAGTAGGTGTTGAACCTGCTGCGAAAGGACTAAGGAGATTCTGTTCAGAAGCAGGTGATGCATTGTCTGCCTTGTTTGAAAAGGGGAGGTTGGAGTTGTAGTCTGGGGGCGGGGCAGAGGTCGAGATTGTGGGTTGAGCGGTACTGAGGGAAGAACCCTAGGAGAAGTACGCCGAGGGAGAAGGTTCGATTTGATCATTTGTTACCTTGTTGCTTACTTTATTATTAAAGCTCAAGAAGAGGGTGAGTTTGTACTTCACAGAATGTGTGAACAGTTCGGGAAGGTGTCTGTGCAAGCGATCATTTTAATGTTTCAGACCCACTATTGGTCTCACTGATTCTAAGCTATTGCACATTAAATTCCTTTATATACCACTATGTTAGGTACACAATGCTAAGCTCCCCGGGATGAACACTGATAAAGGAACAGTGTATTTTGAGCCTATTATACTTGTTTCAAAAAAGAAAATAAAAATTGCAGTCCGCCCTGCTAGTTAAAAAGAAAAATAATTGAAGAAGCCAAAGCAGTGTTGCCTTAATTTTGTCTTAAGTTCACTGGTATCAGAACCTATAACACCATGTAGGTTATGCCATTCTCCAAATATTTATTGTGACATGATATATGTATCCTAATCAGATTCCATTATCAAATGAATTAATGGAAGTAAAAAAGAAATAGTTCTTCCTCTTAGTTTTCTTCTGATCTATAGAAATGATCAGTTCCTGCGCTGTTCAATCTGTCACTTAACCTTTAGGCTCATAATCGTCTGTGTGTTTGTATGGGTGTGGTGTTGGGAACTTAACTGGTTTTCTTCTTTGAATAAATACTGCTTAATCAATGTCTCAGCATAATGTTAAATGACACTGTGGATACTGGAGATTTTTCTTCCAGATAACCTTAGAGCAGTTGCCTTGACCACAGGATCTTTATTAACTGCCTAGTACTTTTTGCAAGGACAGTCATCTTAAGAACATAAGAATGGCCCGACTGGGTCAGACCAAAGGTCCATCTAGCCCAGTATCCTGTCTACCGACAGCGGCCAATGCCAGGTGCCCCAGAGGGAATGAACAGAACAGGCAATCATCAAGTGATGCATTCCGTCGCCCATTTCCAGCCTCTGGCAAACAGAGGCTGAGGACACCATCCCTGTCCATCCTGACTAACAGCCATTGATGGACCTATCCTCCATGAACTTATCCAGAAATGTTAACCCAAATGTCTTAGCCAAATTTATACTAAGGCTTTTACTTTTTGCCTCCTTATATATACCTTGCAGTTTCCAGTTGGCCACATTATACTTTTTCATAGCTGAAAGTATGGTGGTGTTGTGACCTGCTGAATAGCTGGTGCATTTTATCTTATGGAGGGCTGCATTTCAGTGTGGGGTGGTTGTGTAGTTAGTATGTCTGTCTGTCTGTAAAGGGATTTGGTGTGGAAAATATAACTTAAATTTGCATAGATGTTCTTTACTGTTGTCTTCTATAATGCTTAGCACTCTTATCCTGTTGTCATTTTATACACATTCCCTAGAGACTCTGTTACTTGAACCTAAGAGGATACAGAATATTACCATGAAATGCTATGAACCCAGTGGTATATCAATTTAAAGTGCCCTCTTTTTTTTTTATTTCCAGGAAATTGAAGAATGAGTTGTTGGAAGTGAGACGAAAAGGTGGAAACCGCCATTGCCGACAGGACCGTGGCAGGGTCTGTGTTCGCTGTCAGAAAAACCTGGGCTTAATCTTTGACAGGGGGGACCAGTGCCAAGAATGCAAACTCACAGTTTGCAACAAGTGTCGTGTTTTGGGAATTGATGGGAACTGGAAGTGCACTGTGTGCGCCAAGATTGCGTAAGTTCTGAAGCTTTTGTAAATATGGAGTTAGACGCCATCTGTGTTATAAATAAGTTTATGCTGCTGCTGCTTTCTCATCTTTAACACAAGGGCATAACATAGCAGGCGTAGAAGGGGAAAGGCTTATTTTAGGTGGCTTATATTTTCAGCAATATTTATTTCATCATCTTCTCTTCAGCACCTGCTTGTTGTTTTTGTTGTTGCTGGGGTTTTTTGTTTATTTGTGTTTTGGCTTTTTTAAAGAATGCTCCTAGCATCACAGATGCTAAACCACAGGTGTGAATGAGCTGAAAATAAGAGAAGATTATTGTTTTATAATACATCTGTTTTTATCATAAAGGAACAGATCTAATAATTGAATAATGGTAAAACTAAAACTATGTAAGGTCCATGGATGTCCAGTCTAATATGATCTATTTATTTTTCAAAAGAGAAGGGCTGCAAAAATACGAGTAAAAGTACTTTCAGCAACACTTTTATCCTTGTCTCATTAGCCTCTGTTATATTAACACCTCCACATCTGTTAAAAAGGCTTTAATGTAAAACATCTCCCCATGCTTATAGAATTAGATAGAATTGTGAAATGAATGGCATTCTGCCAAATGTACAGGGCAAGTCAACCTTTGCTTTTCTGCTGTTAGAATATAGAGTATGGTATCAAATGTTGCTAAGCAATCCTCAGTGCAGTCATCATTAAACAGAATTGCCTATGAGCACTTCAAAGTTACAGCATGTCTGTATGTATTTTACAGCACCACAGTATTTCTTGCTTAATCTGCTAGACTGATATATCAGCATTATGCATAATTTTACTTTTACTATACAATTCATAAAGTACCATTTTACTCCTAGATTTTTAAATGTAGTGAACAGGTTCTTATTGCAAGCAGGTGGTATCTATTTGTATATTCTGAACTGTGCAGAAGGCACTTTGCAGACAAGTAATGCTAGGTTCCTGCCCTAAAGAGATTACCATCTAAATAGACAGTGTTCTAATGAAGGATGGGAGATGGGATGCAACTAAGAACACTGTGATTGGACAGTGTAGATTTTCATACCTTTTGATACTGCCACAGTTCTAGTTTGGATTTGTTCAGTTTTATTTTCAGACATCTTATTTAATTTTTGTGCAGGGAAGGCTAGGGTTTTAAGCATTTTGAAAGAATTGCATTTGAGGAGAGGGTTATGTGATGGCAGAGGGAGAAGGTATGGAAATGAGTGGGACCATGACAGGACAGAGCAGTTAGTCATGCAGCTTGCATGGAGTGAAAGAGGTGTGAATAGAGGGGCAAAAACGTCAACGTTATTTTTCAGCTGTGTGGTGTGGATCTGTAAAAGGTGTCTATTTCCTTCATGGTGGTTTCATTGTGCTTGTATCTTGGCGAAAGTGTTCCCTGTAAACTACATTTAATTTAGTATTCATGGGAAATTCCAAATCTGACACCCCTGAGAAATGAAATCTTGTCTATCCACAAGACTGATACAGCATGAGCAACAGCTATTCAAGCTTCCCTATCCCGCTCCCACCAATATGACTTAGCATTTCTTTTGAAAGGGACCACCTGTAGGACTGAGGGGGCAGTTTATACACTCTACTCTTTCAGTGCTTGGCTCTTTGGTCATCTGATTCTTGATTTTTCTGCTGAAATCGTCACCTGTGTGCTCTTAACTTCTATTTCGGATGTGTAACTTCTATTTCTGTCCGCTATGAAATGAGATCACCCAACTCCTCTCACATAGGACCTTAAGCTGCTGTTGGACAAGAAAAACTATTCATCATTACCAGTGTAGTCCACCATTTTAATCCATGATCTGTAGGTGGATCTGTTACGCTTGAATCATCCATTTTTTCTTCAGTAAGCTTCAAAAGCATTTCTCTTCAAGTCATTGGAAAGCCTACTATGGTGCAGCAAAGTATTGTTGTTGGTGTGTTTACTGAAAATAATACCTGTGTGTTTCTATCATGGCTGGACATATGAGTGTATTGTCGAGTTTGCCTGATCTGAGTAGATATTCTAAAGTAGATGGTTGCCAAAACACATAGCCATGAAAGAAAATCTGAACATCACCTGTCTCTTTCTTTAATAAACTTCCATCTTTCACTCCTCTTGATTTCTCTATTTTAATTTCTCAGTCCCGCCTACCCATTATGTCAGAGGTATCCATGGCATTTTCTGTGCAGTAAGAAGGCATTTTGTCATGTAGTCCATGACAGATTTTCAGCACTATTCTAATATTTACAGTGGCTTTCCATTCAAATGTCAAGAAATCCAGAGAAAGATGTGGCAAATTATGAATATGCAGCCTTTATCTCCAAATTATTTAAAAATACTTATAGTTTTAAATAAAATGATGTAACTAATTATCAGATAAATGTAGGGAATAATATTGTAGCATGAGAGTATCTGAATGAAGGAGGAAAGACCATGTCGAAAAACGCCAACAAAACTTTAATACAGTCAAACCACCACAACAGCATCTACTTCCCCAGAGTCAGCAAAAGGCAGCTCCAGCTCCCCCAGAACACCACTTTGTTTTAATTGCCCCAGCCTCTCTCTCAAACCACACTTGCCTTCAGCCCTGCTAATGGCGGGGAGGGAGTTGGCCATTACAATACATTCACTACATTCTAGAACCCTCAGAAGAAAAATCACCTCATGAAGAACTTCATTAAACTCTGTGGGTGGAAATTTTAATATAAAAAATGAAATCCTCAAGCATTTTTAAATACAACATAAAGAAATCTAGCTTTATATGCAAACTGTATTCCAAAAGAACTATATGTCACTAGAAAACAGAAAATGAACACTATTATTCATGATCAGGAACAAGAGAATTAGTTATCTTGTCATCTGGAGCGTCCCCATTTTAACTGGCAGAGATCAAGGTTGTAAAAGTGCCCAGAAGTCATGAAATGCAAAACTAAGGTTTTCCCACATTCTTAATTCTGTCGCCATGTGTAATACAATATAGTTAAGCTTGGCAGAATTCAGTATTTTGTATATATAATTTTGACGGATAATATTGGTGTTCATTTTAAAGCATTTTTTCCCAAATTTTATCTATTTGAATTTTCACAGTTGAGGGAAATTGGGGGAGGGCAATAGACCTTGAGATTCAAAAAGTTAAAGCTTTATAACCATTAAAACACAAATGGTCAACATCACATGTCAAAATATTAGAGTTTGATTTAAGGATATTTAATTTATATAAGTTCTTAAGCAGCATTTTTCATACTTTGCCTATCTTTAATTTTTTTACTATTATTGATGGAAATGTTTTTTGCTGGTTTGTGTGTGTACAGTAAAATCAACATTTACTGGCATTTACTGATTAAAAAAAATAATCCTATCAAGCCTAAATATAGTCTCTAGTCACCTGTTCATAAACTTAGGGTCTTCTATAGTTTTAATCACTGTAGTATTTAAGTACTTCCCTGGATAAATTGAATCTGTATTGTGAGGTCCCTAATGGACTTCAAAGTTTTCCCTCCTTCTTCCCTTTCTGCATAAGGACCAATTGTCATCAATAGTTTTCTCAAATGAATGGTAACTGAGAAATGTTTAACCTTGGATTGAAACTTTCCATTTTAATAGGGCTTTTTTTGGTGTATTTACTAAAATCCTGTCAATAAAACCTTGGTCAGTTTGTGTTTTAAACACACCTGTTTAACAAGGTGCCTGTGATAGGTTGGGGAAAGCCCTGTTCTGCAGTCAGAATGCCAGGAAGCTTGGTTTGAAACTTCAGGCTATAAATATTCCTAATTATATATGTATGGTCTACATCTTTTACTCCTGTGGAATGAATAAATAAGTGAGATTAAATGCCTGGACAGCCAAGTTGCCATAGACGTACATAGCAGAAATGAGGAGCTTTATCTGCATCTTTGAAATAAGTATGCTGTCTCCAAGTAACAGGAAAAGTCATCAGTAATGTTAATTACTTTCCATAGCACACAGCGAGCCTAAAAACAGAGAAATTTCAAACAAGTTAACACAAAAATCTTCCTTGTGGTTCTTACTGTTTTTAATTTCAGTGACTCTTCAGTGACAATTTGCCTGGTTGTCTTTTTTTTTTTTTTAAATTAATAATTACACTTTTCTTTTCTTTCCTCAAGAGCATATTGCAAATATTTTGGGTGGAAGCAAACCCACAGAAAGGTGTGTGTATGTGTGCCTGCACGTAGGCGTGGGTGTATAAGATGGTGGCTTGATTGTATAGTAGTTATCAACAAGAGTTTTATCAGCAGGAGCTAATCTCAGTAACTATAAACTGTAGCAAGTTACCATAAGTAAAAGTTCTGATCAGCCCAGGCTTCATCATCCAGTTTACAGAGCCTGGGTGTGGAGCCCTGCCTCCCCTAGGTGTTCTCCTGCCTCTGGTTCCCCATCAGCCATTCTTATAGCTTTTTCCTTGAGCACCTGTGCAATGGGAGACGAAAGGGAAGCCAGAGTTAACTACTTCGCTTTACTGGGGGCCTGGTACAGCTCTTGTTCTCTGTCAAGGCACACAGTTCTGTGAGTAACCTGCTTGTCCAATGAGACTTTTCTGAAGTAAGTTGTAGAGATGGATGAATTTCTGTCCCACTGGAGATTCCACTGTTTAGACATTTGTTTTCATCCTGAGTGAAAAGCTAAGAAATATTTTGATGTGGAAATGTTTTGTTGCAGTTCATCTAACCAAATTGAAATGCTTCGTTTTGGCTTAATGTTAAACTGAGTCTGCCTGAGCTGCCACGATGTCTTACAGGGGTTGTAGTTCGGGTGCCCCATGTCCCCCATGTCCTCATTCTCCTATATGGGCTGGACTCCCTGACTGGACTATATTTTTTTTACTGTTCCTGTCCTGGGCCTCCCTGACCAGGGCCATCCCACAACATTTTGGCACCTGAGGCGGGGAGCTCAAATGACGCCCCCATGCCCCCTTGCTTGGGCCAAAACTTTGAAAGGTCTCAATTCTGCCTTCTTCCTGTTCTACTCCTCTCATGGTACTGCTCTGCTACCTACCCTAATAAAGGAGAACTAACAACTTAAAATGCCTTGTTCAAAAATTTTAAGTAACGCTTAACATTCAAACACCTGAACAGCAAATGTAACTTTTCTTGTCTGCATAGTAAACACTGGCATTTTTATCTGTTTGAATAATCAAAGTGGTGCTTTCCGTGCCTTCTTGATTGCAAAGATTTGAACTGCTTCCTGAAGGTCTGGGCCAGCTCATGCTCTAATGAGATGGTTGCAAGGCCGACCAGCCTCTCCTGTGTCATTGTGGAGCGTCTATGTGTTTTTATTAACTTCAGCTTGGAGAAGCTGCGTTCTCCACTGGCAACTGTTACAGGAAGTGTTGGAAGTATGTGCAGAGCAACAAAAGCCTTTGGAAAGAGGGTGGTCATCTTATTTGTGCACATATATTCCAGAACAACCTTTGGAGTTGATCCTGCTGAAATGTATCTTGAAAGGACTTTCAGTTCATCACCTAAATCACTCGCATCAATATCGCGCATGTCGTCATGTGTCAACACTGTCTCTAGTGCCCTGCATTGCTGGTCTTCTTCAGGTATAGTGAGGAGTTTTGGAATATCCTACAACATCCCAAATATACTGCTGTGTTCCTTGAGCTGCATGAAACGTTCTTCAGCTGACTGTATTGCACAATCTAGCACCTGGTTAAAGAATTCAACTTTGAATTGTTGTTTGGGGTCTCTTATGGGATTATCCCGTGCCTCGTAATCAAAATGTCTTCTTCTTTGGTGACTCTTGTGTTGTTGAATGGGTGGGAAAATAGGTTCAGTGTGAAGTTTCTCTGCCAACTTCTGTGCACTCTTTTCAGAACATTTTGAAATCCCTCATCTGACCAGTAAGGCTGTAGCTATGACTTTGCTTTGTCCAGTTGTTCCATTGCCTCAGATATATCAAGGTCAACACCTTGGAGTCTCTTGCTTACAACATTTATTTCAAACATTATGTCATGCCACAACACTAAGCCACACAGAAATTTGAAGTTATGTATGTTTCTGGTGATTCCATTTCCCTCTGCCATTGTTCTCCCATGAACAGTTCCTGTCATAGCATTATCCTCCATAAAGGCAACTATGGTATCAACTATCTTCCCAATTTGGTGTTCGATAGGCTTTATCGCCTCCTCTCGACTTTCCCATAATGTGTCACTCAGTGGTTTCAGTGTCAGAGAGGATGTTCCCAGATATTGCTTCAAAATTTGCCATTGATGAGTTGATGCAAAGAAAAATACATAGATGCTTTGAATTACATTTAAAAAATCCAGCAGCCTCACTAGAAGCTGATGCTGCATCACTGACCACCAAGTTCAATGAATGAGAACTGCATGGGACAAAAAAAGCTCCAGGGTTTAACTCTCAGATCCGTGTCTGCACTCCTCTGTTCTTTCCTCTCACGTTGGCACCATTATTGTAGCCCTGCCCTCTCATGTCAGCTGTTGCAATTCCTGTATCTTCCAGCTTTTTAAGAAGCACATTTGTTATACCAGCTCCTGTAGTATCATCAATGTCAATAAATTCTAGAAAATGCTCTCTGACAGTCACCCTTACAGGGACATTTTCACTAGGTTCCGTTGTTGTTACAAAACACACCATTAAAGTCATTTGTTCCATATGGCTGATGTCAGGTGTGCAGTCCAGAATAACGGAGTAATATCTTGCTGCCTTCAGATCTGCCACAATCTTCTGTTTGACTTTTGTTGCCAGTAACTGTGTGATCTCATTTTGAATTGTTTTTCCAAGGTAGTGGTGTGTGTACATTTCTTGGGTGGTGACTCTTCTTAGATGGCCTGGAGTACAGCATTAAACTCCGCCATCAGCTCCTCAATTTTAAGGAAGTTTCCATTGTTTGGCATATACAGCTGATCTGAAGTGCCACGCAGTGCTAGGTTTTGGGTAGCAAGCATTCTCACAATGGCAACGAGGCTTTTCAGAACATTTTGCCAGTAAAGAGACTCTGATACAATCTTCTCTTGTTGCTGATCATCTATGGTGGCCTTTAACCTTAGTCTCATCTCAAGCTCTTTCCACCTATGGAATGCTCTCTCGTGATTTGCTGCCTTCTCGTGGCATGCCAGATTTCTATCCAAATTTTTCCAGTCCTTTGTTCCTGTAGAACCCAATGTGTCGGGAACATTAGACTGGAAGAGTTTGCAACAAAAACAGTATGCAGCATTCTGGGTTTTTGAGTACATAGGCCATGGCCTCTCCACTTTGTCACCATTGGGGATTTCACGCCAGTAATGTGTTGGATGGAAATGTCTATTTTCACTGTCTTTGGGGAACATGAAGTTTTTCACTTGCTGTGGCCATGCAGTACAAGGAAGTCCCTCGGGCTACTGCTCAAGTGGGTCCACAGTCCTGGATCATCTAGACTTGAGGAACTAACCTCAGCAGCGGCTGTTTCTTGTGCCTCTACCACACTCTTCTCTGATCTACACTTTTTTCTTCAGGAATGTGCATGGTTACATCCATTTGAAATGAGATATGGATGCTGCAGTGGCTGCCAGGTCATCTGCACTCTGACTAACTGGAAGATCAGGCATCTCCTCACCACTCACATCCTCACTGGGGCCGGAAGGCTCACCGTGAACATTTGTGTCTATGTATCTCAGGAGAGCTCCTTCCTGCTTAGATAGAAAAGCTTCCTTTGCTTGCTTTCTTTTTCTGAATGCTGCCCCAAAGGGGCGTTTTCTTCTTTCACTCATGACTGCTGTTCTGTGCCAGCTATAGTGGCTCTCAACACTCAATTGAAGGGGACAAATAAGCAGGCTGGTAGCAGGGCCTGAGTGAGGGAAGATATCAGCGTCTTAAGGACCTAACTGGCTCCTACGTCAGTTGACTGCCTGTTCTCCTCAAGTGGGTTCAGGGAAGCAGCAGGAAACAGGAAGCTCCCTGAGAAGCTGATGTTAATCAGTCCAGGTTCCTGGGTGTGCTAGAGAGGTACAGAAGAGGCTCCTCCTCCTCCCTCTCCTTGCAGCTCCTGCTGCTTTCTGTTATTCCCTCTCACTTTTTCTCCTGCCTGTCTGTTATGTCTCTTGTGTCCTCCTTCCTCCAGCACAGCACTCCACCATCTCTGTGCATGTAGAGCAGAGAGAATACATATCCAACAGCAGCAGACACAATTTTCTAGCACACTGGTTCCTAGTGGCGCCCTCCCCACAGTCTGGCACCTGAGGCGGACGCCTCAGTTCGCCTCATGGTAAGGCCAGCCCTGTCCCTGACTAATGTGGCAGTTCCACAGAGGGGAGACTGCAGTACGTGAGGAACCCAAGCTACGACACTCATGAGGCACTGTGGTAGCTCAGGCAGACACAGCTTAATATGAAAGCGGTCCAAACCGAAATGTTTCAATTCAGATTGGCCCAACCCAAAAATGAATTTTTTAAGATTGTCCTGTTTGAAAATTCTCTGCAAAATGGAAATTTTTCCATGGAAAATTTCTGTTTTGTGGAAACCACATTTTCCATTGGAAAAAAATATTTCAATAGAAAATTCCTGACCTGTTCTAGTAAATGGGTAGCTCCAAGTGCATACTCACTCTTGTAAAGAAAAAGGCGAAAACCGCTGGGATTATCTGGCAGTTTAATAGTTAGGAAACACATCAGGAAGGGGAAGGAGAGGCTGAAAAATATAAAATTTAAATTAAATGGGCATGGGCACCCCACAGAGCTGCGCTGTGCTTTAGTGTAGAGGAGTCTGCTACCGGATGCAACCTCCCTTGGCAGGAGAGGGTAAGTGATAGAGTTGCAAGGGACTGTAGGATTTCAAATAATTGCTCACACTATTGAGCCATTTAGTTCAGGACACAGGACTATGTAGATTGATGAATAATATGTGATGAGTCAATTGAAACGCAAAATAAAATGTATAGCACCCAGCTGATTCAAGTACATCAATGTTGTTACAAGGCGGGGGGGGGAAATTGTTCTCTTTTTTATCCTCTGAGGATAGGACAAGAAGCAATGGGCTTAAATTGCAGCAAGGGAGGTTTAGGTTGGACATTAGGAAAAAGTTCAGGGTGGTTAAACACTGGAATAAATTGCCCAGGAAGGTTGTGGAATCTCCATCATTGGAGATTTTTTTAAGAGCAGGTTAGACAGACACCTGTCAGGGATGGTCTAGATAATACTTAGTCCTGCCATGAGTGCAGGGGACTGGACTAGATGACTTCTCGAGGTCCCTTCTAGTTCTACACTTCTATGATTCTATGATCGTGCATGATTTTCTTTAAAACAATCCCAAGCATTTAAGGTAGGGGTAAGAGGAAGCAGACAAAGTTATTGCTGTCATAATCCTCTTGCTTGCTCACTAAAGCTATTGGTCACAATACACTCTATCTGGCGCTATACTGGAGAACCCATCCAAACCTTACTTTGATAAAATGCATTGGAAAGGGTATTTTTTATCACTACACTTGCTATTGAGAATGCAAGAGGTTGGCTTTTGGAGGGGTGTAAGTAAAAGAATATCATGTTTTCATATGTGAATTTGGATCTCAGGTCAGTTTAAAAAAATACTCTAAAAGCTTTGGTTCGGTGTCCCATTAAATATACTAAAAAATTATCTAAGTCATACAATGCAGTTTGGTCCCACATCAGGATTTGGAGAAAGAAAAATAGATTGCTAGGAAAAACACTCCCATCTTGAAGGGTTCATGTAGCGTTCATGCACCTGGAAACAGTCAGGGCACACCCTGACTGTTGTGTAGGAGCAATGCACACATTGCTCTGTTCTATCCAAGGACATGGACCATGAAAACATGGACCATCTGGGAAGTCAAAATAAGGACATCAGCCGTGGGAAGCTTCCTTGGCCGAAGCTCAAGGCCTGAGAATAAAGATTGTAGTAGATAGAGGCTAGTAAATAGGAATATTAATCAAAGTCATATTATTTCCTTTGTTGATGCCTTTTGCGGTCGGTTGGGGTATGTGATGCGCAGGGGGGAGAGAAATAAAAGAGGTGGAAAAGCTGACAGGGGTGATCCCATCAGCAGACCAGCCTGCTTGCTTGCCTAAAGCCGTGTCCTGTCTTGTATTGAACCACCACACCATCTTGTTACAGTTATCAGTGTCTGAAAATAATAGAGTGCAAGAGACAGTTTCACTTCTAGTTCTTCAGTTTTAGTTTTGGAATGTGAGATGCAATTATTAAATTCAAACTTCAAGACAGATTTAGGAATTCATTTTATATTTTGAATGAAAAAGTATTTTTGTAGGTAAATGGATCTGATGCTCCTAAAGGAGCTGAAGGATTAAGCAACTGTAACCTGAAGCCCTTTCCGTAGATTGTTCACTATAAATTGAAAGTATGGGGTGTCTAACAGTTAACTCTTGGACTCCCTTGCCTTATTAGAAGATACGTATTTCTGTACATATGGTCTATGAGACATGAGCTTTTTAACAATGAAGGCTGCTGTGACTCAAGATCCTAAATTTTTTTTGCATTGATGATGAAAAAGACAAAGATATAAGGTGGTGACACTGAGGTTTCCAAGCCTGTTCAACCTGTCAGTTGCTATGACTCTCTACTTATGATTTTCTTTCACTATGGATGGCACTAGACTTGGCCAGAGAGGTCAAATGCTTGGTAAGAATCCATATGTCCTTATTCTCCACATTTCATGCAGCAGATGATAGGTTTTACTTTTATTGTTTATTTCAGGCATGTCTGTTCAAATCAATTTTAAGAGTAGAGCTATTCTGAACCCTCCATAAATTCTGTAGCTGTGTTGAAGGAGAAGAATGGGCTTAGTCTATCTCACAGGAAAGCAGTTCTAAAGTTACTGAGGTATAAACATTTATTACAGTGCTTTTCTTAAACATTACCAATCAGGTAATGCTACAATCTGAATTGGTCACCAGCTTCCCAATGTAAAATAGCATCTAAATTGTGTCTGTCAACCTTCTTCATGCCTTGCACCACTTTTGAAAAGAAAAAAAATATGACCCACCAACTATATGTAACCCTTCTGCCCGTCAGAGTTGGCAGCAACAAGAGCCGGGTTCAGTATCTAGGGGTTCCATTCTAATAACACAATGAAAAACTGGCTCGAGACCCCACCCAGTGACCTGGGACAAATATATACCACCCCCCGGGCGCCTTTAAGAGGCAATACTTCC
Source organism: Eretmochelys imbricata (assembly GCF_965152235.1). Lineage (NCBI taxonomy): Eukaryota > Metazoa > Chordata > Testudines > Cheloniidae > Eretmochelys > Eretmochelys imbricata. Next base: position 152,851,801 of record NC_135572.1, read on the forward strand.
CCTCTCGCAAGAGTCTGAGTGTAGCAAAAGCCTTTTAATAACAGAGAGAAACAATGTGGCATTATGCTGGGGAAACAGCACCAACAGGATTCATAATACAACCCATGAGCAAAAACACATTACAAGCAAATTGGGCCTTTGGTTCTTGAGTACAGCAACCCAAAAGTCACCCAAAGTCCCAAAAGTCACCCAAAGTCCCAAAAGTCTCTGTCCCTGGTCAGTGCAGCCCCAGAGTTCAGAAGTTTATCTGTAGAGTTTTACCTCCCAACCTGGGTGGAAATGGGTGGGGGGGAGTTAAGGGGCACCTTACGTGGTCCGAAGCCAATTGTCTCACCTTTCCGTGGGGCTCTGCTCTGCTCCGCTCCACCAGCCATCCCATGAATCGCTCTGCTCTGGCAGCTGCTCCACTCCACCAACAATCCCGTGAGCCACTCCAGCTGTCTCGCAAACTGCTCCGCTCCACTAGCCATCCCATGAGCTGCACCAGCTATCCTGCGAAGTGCTCCACAATATAGCTTCGGGGCCTGCCCCTACTTAACACAAGGCTCAGTGATTTCAGCTTGTAGTAGGGGAGCCTCAGTGCTGGTGCACCATTGGCCCAAAGTGATTTCAGCTTAGCAGCCTGTAACTAGATTCCTATTAGAATCAAAATATTAGCTCTGATATTCCACAGTGGAGAGAGGAGAAGGTGCAGTTGGCATGTAGGACCCTCACCAGGAAGCCCATGCCACCAGGCATTAATACCTGTCCCCAGCCTCTCTCTAGTCACTGGGTTTTGGAACCCATGACCCTTGCCTAGCGAGTGCTGCTTAGTTGATGGTGAGTCCCTCCATCATAACAAAAGGCCAAGTACTGTTCCACTGTCCTTGATTCACATAATCAGGATAATAACAGTTTATTCCTGCCCCAATAACTGAGAAACTGGGGCTCCTACAGCAGCCAAAGTGACCATTTAGGCGGGGTGGGTGTGCCTATGCAAATGAGATCAGCCCCTGAAGTTCTTTTCCACAACTTGCCACACCTCACCACCAGATGTCAGGGGAGAGCTCATCCTGACTATGCTTACATATATATATATATATATATATATATTAAATACATACTTGTCATGTTTATGTCAAATTTGTCAGTTTCATGAACAAATAAAGCTAATGTGATGGCAACGATGCATTTAGATTTTAAAATACAGTAGCTTCTGCTTAATATGATCGATTTGGTTAGAGTGGTGAATGAAAACACAATTTATAGTTTTTAGCTGTACTGCCACATAGTTCCAGAGTCCTTCATAATACTGCACAGTCACATGGTTTCTTGCCTGCTCAAACCAACACGAAATGGCTTCTTTAACATCTCCACTCCATCTCTGTTTAGCTTCCAATTTGCATTTTCAGGAACAGTGACCTAGCAAGTAGGAATTAAGTCCTTAATAGCTGCAGTGCTGCAAGCTTCCTTAGGAGCCAGGGCCTCTGCAGGTGGGCACCAGCTCCATAACAGTGTGAGCCATAGTGCTGCTAGTAGCTTCCGCTGTAGGAGTGTCCTAAGAGAGAAATCCTATGTGGAGGTGTTAGATGTGCCATGCAAAGGATCTGTTACAACAGTTAACTCTTCCATTCTGTCTCATATATGGAAATTAGGTTATTTTATTTAACAATGTAGCAGTCCTCATCATGCTTGAAATCACTGCATGGCTCATTTTCAGGCAACCAATTGGCAAACCGCCCAAAAGTCGTCTGCAGTCCACCAGTGGTCTGTGGGTCATGGATTGAGAACCAGTGAACAGACAGTATTTACTTATTACCAGGAATCTGTTAGTCATGTAAGCAGTCATGCAGATCTCACAATGAAGTTTCTTTCAGATGCGAAGGATGTACACGACTAAACAGGAGAGTTGTTAATCTCACCAAAGCACTGCCCAGCCCTATTAAATGCTTTAATTTAGATGAAACATCCCAAGAGCATTTGTTGCCAAAAATAAGTTGGAACTTCTGTCAGCAGCTTCTACTTGTTTTTCAGGCCGCACAAATTATACTAGACATTTGCCACATCCAATAAGATCCAAATGTACATTTTGCATTTATGTGCCACTTGGAGGGAGTATTGATGATTCAGTGAATTGCCTTTTCTGATTAAATGAACTTTTCTTAGCTATCCTGTAATCAACCTCTCACAGTAGCATTGTTGCAAGTTGGGATGGTGGTGGGGTTCTGGCATTACAATTTGTTATAAATGGAATAGCCAAAAATACTGTAAACTGTTTTTTCAGCCTTTTATTTGACAACCCACCATGCTCATATAGAATGCTTTCATGTTTAGCATCTTTCATGCATTATATAACATTCTTTATAATTATTTAAAAAGAAAACAGAAAAGATTCTCCTTTTCCCCTCCACCATTGCAATAAATTAAACAGATAAAGGGGGAAAAATTGTGGGCCAAATTCACTGCTGTTGTAACTCATTGATGTAACTGGAGTTACATTGACAGGTAATTTGGCTTAAAATATCTTCAAGGCTTAGCCTTAAGCAAAGAGCATCTGTTTCACAAACCAAATAAGGAAGAGTCCTAGTTTTGAAGAACATCACAGCGAAAGGTTCAGGATGATGTCAACCATTATTCTACTCTTGCATTTTGTATCACAGACAAAATCATCTTTTATGCCAGTCTGTCTCTAATTTACTGTATTTATTAATTTGCACCCTACAACAATAAAAAAGGGTATTCAGAACTCTAAGCGTCCCTGATGCAAACTACAAAAACAATCATTAAATTAGGTTTATATGATCCTCACCTCAACTGCCATTTACCTAGCATTGGTGACTTCAAGGAATTCTAACTAGCTAGCAAGTACTAAGCCTGTTGGCTTATCCAAGAGCTACTCATCCATTTTCATTTTCATTCCATACTTATCCAGATTCTGTTGTGTTAAGGGATTGCAACTAAAATAGGTATCTGTACTATTACCTGATGATCCCTGAAGGACCTATTCTCCAGGGTAATCTCTCCACTAATCCTCGTTGATCGGGCTTTGCCTGCTTCTGTATCATGACTAGGGACAGCCCCAGCACTTATAGGGCAGTGCAAGGGATGTTGGCTCTACCCACCTGGCAAACCACTGGAAGTTTTTAATGAAGCTAATGAAGATCTTCGGGTTAGTAGCAGGATGCCTAATGGAAATGAAGATATGGAGGTAGAATTACCACATCTGAAGTGGAAGTCCAACTCAAATGGCTTAATGGGATTAAATCAGGGGGCCCAGATAATCTCCATCCAAGAATATTAAAGGACCCGGCACATGAAATTGCAAGTCCAATAGCAAGAATTTTTAATGAATCTATAAACTTGGGGATCAGATTTTCCTGGATGTGATAGCTGAGAGATTTCTTCACCAAATAGTGGCTTCAAGACTGAGCTTGATAAGTTTATGGCGGGGATGCTGTGACAGGACTGCCTACAATGGCATTTGGCCCATTAGCAACTGCCTGTAGCAAAAATCCCTACTGGCTGGAGACAGGACACTAGAAGGGGAGGGCTCTGAGTTACTACAGATAATTCTTGCTCAGGTAACTGCCTGCTGGGTCTTGCCCACATGCTCTGGGTCTAACTGGTCACCATATATGGGGTTGGGAAGGAATTTTGCCCTAGGTCAGATTGGCAAAAACCGTGGGGGAGAGGGTGTTTCGCCTTCCTCTGTAGCATGGGGCCTGGGTCACTTGCAGGTTTAAACTAGTGTAAATGGTGGATTCTCTGTAACTTGAAGTCTTTAAATCATGATTTGAGGACTTGAGTTACTCAGCCAGAGGTTAGGGGTCTATTACATGAGTGGGTGGGTGAGGTTCTGTGGCTGCAATGTGCAGGAGGTCAGTTTGGATTATCACAGTCATCCCTTCTGACCTTAATGTCTGTGAATCTATGAGCGTGTGGTTGGAAGGCGTGCACCAGCTCTCTTGGATCAAGGGAAGTGTTGGTGGTACAAGACTTGGGAAATTAAGATGTGCAAGTAAGAGAGAAACAGCACTTTGGGGATTCATTGTCAAACTCAGGACTAACCTTGGAAAGAGTTAATGAACTTTGTAGTTCAAATTGCAATGGCAATTTAGTCAACGGTAAGACAGATGTAGAGTACTAAACTTATGTTAAGCCTTACTATGAAGAATTAGCACCCACAGAAGATCATGCTATTGGTGAGTAGTGACAATATATATTTTTATCACACATAGGGGAAAATTGTTCTTCCTGCTAACCAGAAGCTGTGTGTTCTCCAATGAATTTTTGGTTTGTTTTTAAGTTTTGTTTTTAAGCGAACATCCTTAGAAAGTAAACAAAAAAATGGAGTGGAAATGGTTTTCTGAATGCCTTTTGGGCAATAACTAATTGATTTCTATTAATTGTTTTTGCATTGTCCTCAACAGGCTGCAAACAAAAAGATAAGGCAATAATCTTTCATTATCATATTTGCAGGCATATGTCTGGATTTTGGGTTTTTTTTAAACTTATTCTGGTAGTGCTCACATAAACTTAATCTATAATTGGATGAGAGAGAATTGCATTTGTGTGAATTCTTCATTGACAGTAGAGCCCTATTCAGTACTCCTCAGACTTTAGCCAGGCAAAACTCTCTAAGTTGGAGTCTTGTCTGAGTAAGAAGTACGGATCAATGCCCTAAAATAATCTGTAATCGTATCCATTCTCACACAAACTAAATATGATTCTCTTTATCTGATGTGTTTGTAAATGAATGCAGGTAATGAAAAATCACACTCTGCTGGAGTCGTGTAAGATTTTGAAACAGTAACAGTTACTTAAACTTTCTTTAAATGTAGAGGCAAATTCTGTCATACAATGTCCATCCACTGCCATGGATTCACTGCTGGGAAATCCTGTCCTTTCTTTCCCAAGAAAAAGGACAAGCAGAAGAAACAATTAGCAAAGGAAATGAAAATATTTGCTGTTTCTATGAACAGGCGAATAAACCTGTTTGTTAGGAAGTTGTAGTATTCAAGCACAAATTGGTCATGAACACAAATGGAGCTAAATCAGTGTTTTGAGTGAATATTCATGGGAAATACTTGTAGTCACCAGCTCTATACAACGTGCAATTCTGTACTCAAAAGCTTTTAACTGTTACAAAAATTATAGCAAAAGGTGATGTGTCCATGCAGTATTTCCATGGGGAATAACATGAGAAAGGGCCTGGCTACACTTACATTTGATATTGCTCTAACTTGCTGGCTCAGGGGTGTGAAAAATCTAGAGCTTGGAGCTAATCCCCTCGTGGAGGTGGATTACCAGGAGCGTTGGGAGAGCTCTCTCCCAGCGCTCGCGCGCAACCACACTCGCACTTCAAAGCGCTGCTATGGGAGCGCTTCCATGACAGCGCTTTGAAGTTTCCAGTGTAGCCATGCCCAAGGTGTTTTTTGTCTAGTCTTGTATACTTTGAAATTGAGCATTGATTGCACATTGCAGCTAAACATGTCTTGATGGTATTCATTGAGATGTCAGTGGGAGTGGCAACACTTAAACATAATAAAACCATTTACTGTATTTATGTTTGCAAAGATAACAATTAGTATCAATAACATATTTTACAGAAAATAACAGCACAGAATAGGACTGCTTTGGTGCTGGACATCCTTCTAGGTGCTTCAGAGAAGCAGCATTCTGCGATCAGTAGTTATCAAAAAACTTCTTTATTATGAACTTGAGCCATGTAGCTAATTTACACAGGTACTATCAATTGAAAATATTTCAAAAAGAGGCTTATTAACAGACTGGAAGAGTGCTTTACAGACAAGAATGTTTTATGCATGAGTGGCATCAACTTTTATTCAAAATGTGAAAAGTTCATTGGGGTGGGTGTTCAAACAATTGAGAGTACTAAGGACTTTTGTCAACCAATGTTGACTGAATTTCCACATTTCTTGACTTTTCAAGGATGAATCCTTATAAGGGCCTGAGAACTATAAAGCTAAGTAATTCTGCCAGCCAAAGGATGTAGGATGTAATACTCTTAACAGGCTACAAGCTAAGAATGATGGAAATGTAGCCCATAGATCAGCTTGGGAACCGTTAAAGTCGGTAATCTTAAAATGTATTTTGTGTGTGTGTGTGTGTGTGTGTGTGAATAATTCTTGCCCAAGAGAGGGAAAATTGTGATTTTAGTGCATAGATGTTTCTTGGTACAGGTGGCGTTGCTAGTGGAGCCATACAAGTGTACAGTTGTTTTGTGGTTTTAAATCCGTGATGGAGTGCTGGGAGCTAGCTGGTGAGCCCAGCACGCTGACCACTTAGGCATCAATCAGCTCCCCCGGCGAAGGCTGATTGGGGATGTGTTAGCTAATTGGCTGATCAGGCTGGGAGGTTGGATGAGCCAGTAGTCCATCAGCAGAGGCGTATAAGGAGGACACAGGAGAAAAGTACTGAGGAAGAGGAGGAGTGACTACGGCTAGCTCATCCCAGTATGTGTGGAGATCTCAAGGAAGGGAGACCTCTGTTCATCCTCAGCCCTGCAGGAAAGGGCTAAAGGTAGAGAAGCACTGTATATACATGGGACAGTATTGGCATTGGTGAATATAAATCACAGAAAGTTGCCACTCAATAGGCAGAGTCTGAGAGGTTCCTGGGGCACCTGAGGGTGGAGATGGACCACTCCTCGTTACAATACCAGATTATGCACTACTGGAAATGCCTCCCAGTGTTAGGGTTGAGTTCAGTGAGTTTACAGGTGTTGAGAAAAACGATTGGAGTAGTTTTTAAATAGCTATGGAGGCCAGTGGACACTTGTCAAGGTTCCTCCCCCACTCTGAACTCTAGGGTACAGATGTGGGGACCTGCATGAAAAACCTCCTAAGCTTATCTTTACCAGCTTAGGTCAAAACTTCCCCAAGGTACAAAGTATTCCACCCGTGGTCCTTGGAATGGCCGCTACCACCACCAAACTAATACTGGTTACTGGGGAAGAGCTGTTTGGACGCGTCTTTCCCCCCAAATACTTCCCAAAACCCTGCACCCCACTTCCTGGACAAGGTTTGGTAAAAAGCCTCACCAATTTGCCTAGGTGACTACAGACCCAGACCCTTGGATCTTAAGAACAATGAACAATCCTCCCAACACTTGCACCCCCCCCTTTCCTGGGAAATGTTGGATAAAAAGCCTCACCAATTTGCATAGGTGACCACAGACCCAAACCCTTGGATCTGAGAACAATGAAAAAACATTCAGTTTTTTACAAGAAGACTTTTAATAGAAAATAGAAGTAAATAGAAATGAAGAAATCCCCCCTGTAAAATCAGGATGGTAGATATCTTACAGGGTAATTAGATTCAAAAACATAGAGAACCCCTCTAGGCAAAACCTTAAGTTACAAAAAAGATACACAGACAGAAATAGTTATTCTATTCAGCACAATTCTTTTCTCAGCCATTTAAAGAAATCATAATCTAACACATACCTAGCTAGATTACTTACTAAAAGTTCTAAGACTCCATTCCTGGTCTATCCCTGGCCAAGCACAGCATACAGACAGACACAGACCCTTTGTTTCTCTCCCTCCTCCCAGCTTTTGAAAGTATCTTGTCCCCTCATTGGTCATTTTGGTCAGGTGCCAGCGAGGTTACCTTTAGCTTCTTAACCCTTTACAGGTGAGAGGAGCTTTCCCCTGGCCAGGAGGGATTTCAAAGGGGTTTACCCTTCCCTTTATATTTATGACACGCCCCCCAAATCTCAGCTAGGGTGAAACACTGGCTGGGATTTCTTCCTGGAGCTCTAGGAAAAACAGAGTTAATAAGACACATGCATCTCTAAATATACTACCAAGTACATAAAGACTAACAATATTTTCCACATCTCAAGGACGATTTTAACCAGTTGACTCTGGGAAACTTTCACGGGAGAGTGCATCAGCCACTTTGTTAGAAGCTCCTGAGATGTGTTGGATGTCGAAATCAAAATCTTGGAGAGCTAAACTCCACCGAAGAAGTTTTTTGTTAGTTTCCTTGACGGTGTGAAGCCACTTCAGTGCAGCATGGTCGGTTTGCAGGTGGAAACGCCGTCCCCAAACATATGGGCGTAGCTTTTCCAGAGCGTAGACAATGGCATAACATTCTTTTTCAGTGACTGACCAGTTGCTTTCCCTCTCAGACAGTTTTTTGCTGAGAAACATTACAGGGTGGAATTCTTGATCAGATCCTTTCTGCATTAAAACTGCTCCCACACCACGCTCGGATGCATCTGTGGTTACTAGGAACGGTTTGTCAAAGTCTGGGGCCCTTAGTACAGGGTCAGACATGAGTGTCGCTTTAAGCTTGTTAAAGGCCTTCTGACACTTTCCGGTCCACTGAACAGCATTTGGCTGTTTCTTTTTGGTTAGGTCTGTCAGTGGGGCAGCGATTTGGCTGTAGTGCGGTACAAATCGTCTGTAATAACCGGCCAAGCCTAAGAAGGATTGAACCTGTTTCTTTGACTTTGGGACAGGCCACTTTTGGATAGCATCCACTTTGGCCTGTAGGGGGCTGATAGTTCCTTGACCCACCTGGTGTCCAAGGTAAGTCACTCTGTTTAGGCCTATTTGACACTTCTTAGCCTTAACAGTTAGTCCTGCCTCCCTTATGCGCTCAAGGACTTTTTGTAGATGTTCCAGGTGGTCTGCCCAGGAATCCGAAAATATGGCCACGTCGTCAAGGTAGGCGACTGCATATTCTCCTAATCCCGCTAGGAGACCATCTACAAGTCTTTGGAAAGTGGCGGGTGCATTTCGCAGCCCGAAAGGGAGTACATTAAATTCATACAGCCCGAGATGTGTGATGAAGGCTGACCTTTCCTTGGCAGATTCATCTAGCGGTACCTGCCAGTACCCCTTTGTTAAGTCCAAGGTAGAGATGAACTGGGCCCGTCCCAGTTTCTCTAATAGTTCATCTGTGCGGGGCATTGGATAGTTGTCTGGGCGAGTTACAGCATTTAGCTTACGGTAGTCCACGCAAAAACGTATTTCCCCATCTGGTTTGGGAACTAAAACCACTGGAGATGCCCATGCACTTTCAGAGGGGCGGATTACACCCATCTGTAACATATCCTGGATCTCCCGTTCTATAGCAGTTTTAGCTTGAGGAGACACCCGGTAAGGTTGGACCCTAATTGGGTGAGCATTACCTGTGTCAATGGAGTGGTATGCCCGTTCAGTCAGTCCTGGGGTGGCTGAGAACGTTGGCGCGTAGCTAGTGCACAGCTCCTGGATCTGCTGTCGCTGCATACGCCCAAGGGTCATGGAGAGGTTCACCTCTTCCACACCACCAGCACATTTCCCTTCGTAGTAGACACCTTCGGGCCACTCAGCATCATCTTCTCCCTGGGCTGTAAACTGACAAACCTTTAATTCTCTGGAATAAAAGGGCTTTAGAGAATTAATATGGTACACCTTAGGCTTTCGGTTGGAGGTGGGGAATGCTATGAGATAATTAACAGCTCCCAGGCGCTCCTGGACCATGAATGGCCCTTCCCACGATGCTTCCATTTTATGGGCCTGGAGCGCCCTTAAGACCATGACCTGGTCTCCTACTTTGAAGGAACGCTCTCTGGCATGTTTATCATACCAGGCTTTTTGCTCTTTTTGAGCATCCTGTAAGTTTTCTCTAGCAAGGGCTAAAGAGGTTCGGAGGGTGTTTTGTAGGTTGGTTACAAAGTCCAGAATGTTAGTTCCTGGAGAAGGTGTAAATCCCTCCCATTGCTGCTTCACCAACTGCAATGGCCCCTTAACCTCACGGCCATATACAAGTTCAAATGGGGAAAACCCTAAACTGGGGTGTGGTACAGCTCTGTAGGCAAAGAGCAACTGCTGCAACACTAGGTCCCAATCATTGGAGTGCTCATTTACGAATTTACGTATCATGGCCCCCAAAGTTCCATTAAACTTCTCCACCATGCCATTTGTTTGATGGTGGTAAGGAGTGGCAACCAAGTGATTTACCCCATGAGCTTCCCAAAGGTTTTCCATAGTCCCTGCCAGGAAATTAGTCCCTGCATCGGTGAGGATGTCGGAGGGCCAACCTACCCTGGCAAAAATGTCTGCTAGTGCCTGGCACACACTTTTAGCCCTGGTGTTGCTTAGAGCTACTGCTTCCGGCCATCGGGTGGCAAAATCCATGAAAGTTAGTATGTACTGCTTTCCTCTGGGTGTCTTTTTCGGAAAAGGACCCAGAATATCCACAGCTACTCGCTGAAATGGAACTTCAATGATGGGGAGTGGCTGGAGAGGGGCTTTGACCTGGTCTTGGGGTTTTCCCACTCTTTGGCACACCTCACAAGACTGGACATAGGTAGAAACATCCTTGCCCATTCCCTCCCAGTGGAATGACCCCCCCAAACGGTCTTTGGTCCTGTTCACCCAAGCATGGCCACTAGGGTGATCGTGGGCTAAGCTCAAGAGCTTGGCCCGGTATTTAGTTGGAACTACCAACTGTCTCTGAGGATGCCAGTCTTCCTGGTGTCCACCAGAAAGAGTTTCCTTGTATAAAAGTCCTCTTTCTACAACAAACCTGGATCGATTAGAAGAGCTGAGAGGCGGTGGGTTGCTCCGTGCCACCGTCCAAGCTCTCTGGAGGCTTTCATCTGCTTCCTGTTCGGTCTGGAACTGTTCCCTTGATGCGGGAGACATCAGTCCCTCATTGGATTGTGGACCTAGGCTTGGTCCCTCTGGAAGCGATATAGGGGATGGAGCTGTTTCTGTTGACTGTGAACCGCTCTCTGCTGGTGCACTATGTTGGGATTCAGGCTCCGGCTGAGCCTCTTGTGTAGGGTTATCGGCTGCTGCCAGTTCAGGTTCAGTGGGGCCCTCTGGTGTTGAGGTTGCAAGTACTGGATTCAGTGCTGACACGGGGTCTGGTGTTGGTTGTTCGGCTGGTTCCGGTTCTGGGACTGGTTCCACTACTGCTGTTGCAGACATTGGCCTGAGGTCTAGGTCCATCACCTCTGACCGGGTCCTGATAGCAGTTTCCGGAACAGAGCTAGGCCTCACGGCTTGTTTAGCCTGGCTGCGGGTGACCATTCCCACCCTCTTGGCCTGCTTCACATGATTGGCCAAGTCTTCCCCCAACAGCATGGGGATGGGATAATCATCATAGACTGCAAAAGTCCACATTCCTGACCAGCCCTTGTACTGGACAGGCAACTTGGCTATAGGCAAATTGAAAGAGTTGGACTTGAAGGGTTGAATCGTCACTTGGATCTCTGGGTTGATTAAATTGGGGTCCACTAAGGAAGCATGGATAGCTGACACTTGTGCTCCGGTGTCCCTCCACGCGGTGACCTTCTTCCCGCCCACACTCACAGTTTCCCTCCGCTCCAAGGGTATCTGGGAGGTATCTGGGCCTGTGGACCTCTGGTGTGATTCCGGTGCAATGAACTGTAATCTGTTGGGGTTCTTGGGGCAGTTGGCCTTTACATGCCCCAGCTCGTTACATTTAAAACATCGTCCAGCTGACGGGTCACTGGGGCGAGGAGGGTTGCTGGAGAACGGGGTGGCAGGACGATAAGGGGTCTGGAGGGTTCTTTGGGAGGTAGGTGGGGCCTTGGGCGGCCCCCGGTAATAGGGTGTGGTCTGGGGTGGTCCCTTCTGGTCTCCGCTCCAACTGCGACCAGTTTTCTTCTTCTCTGCCACCTCCACCCATCTGGCTCCAATCTCTCCTGCCTCGATTACAGTTTTGGGTTTCCCATCTAGGATGTATCTTTCTATTTCCTCAGGAACACCCTCTAAGAATTGTTCCATTTGCATTAGGAAGGGCAAATTTACTGGAGATTCAACACTTGCTCCTGATATCCAGGCATCCCAATGTTTCACAATGTGGTAGGCATGTCGGGTAAATGACATGTCTGGTTTCCACCTTAGGGCTCTGAACCTCCGACGAGACTGCTCGGGTGTTATCCCCATTCTGACTCTCGCCTTGGATTTAAACAGTTCATACTTGTTCATGTGTTCTTTAGGCATTTCAGCTGCCACCTCAGCTAAGGGTCCACTGAGCTGCGGCCTCAGCTCTACCATGTATTGGTCAGTAGAGATGTTGTACCCAAGGCAGGCCCTTTCGAAGTTTTCTAGGAAGGCCTCAGTATCATCGCCTGCCTTGTAGGTGGGGAACTTTCTGGGATGGGAAGTGGTACTTGGAGAAGGATTACTAGGGTTTGTTGGGATATTCTGCTGAGCCTTTATCTTCTCCATCTCCTCCACATACTTCCTCTCTTTTTCCTTCTCCTCCAGTTCTTTGTCCCTCGCTTCCATAGCTCTCCTGTGAGCAGCCGCTTGGTGTTGTTCTGCTTCTCTCGCTGCCTCCCTTTCTTGTTCCTTCTTCAGCCGCATGAGTTCTATCTGTCTTTCATGTTCCCTTTGTCTTTCCTCAGCCTGAAATTTGGCTAATTCGAGCTGTAGTCGAGCCGCGGATTTTGCCATTCTAACCTCTCTGTTTTTAACTAACTTTACACCCGAGGTTTAGAAATAAACAAACAAAACTTGGCTGTAAAATTTTGCTGTGCTGGAATAGAATACCTATTCTCTGATAGTGATTGTCAGCCTACAGAAAAAGACAATTCCCTTGTCTCTGCTCTGGGCCCAAATTAAAGCAAAAAACCTCCAACTACTTGGAAACCTGCTTACCCAGCCCAAAGAAAAAAAAATTCCCTTTCAAACCTGTGCTCCTTGTAAAACAAAAAAAATCAAAATCCTAAAAAAAACACCCTGCCACTTTTGTCTCCAGGCAAATGGGTAGAGCACACCCCCCCTATTTACTTTTTGGAAGAAAAGAAAAAAAAAACAAAACTCTGGGTTGGACGACTGTGAATTTCCCTGCAGGAGTTAAGTACCCTGCCTCCAGGCAAAGAAAACCTGCAATTCACAAAGATAATCCCCTTTTGTCTCTGCTTGGCCAGAAAGCAGGGAAAACCCAAGCTGCTTTCAGTTTCAAAGCTGCTTCAAAGCCACAGGAAAAAAAAATTCCTTTTTAAAATCTGTATTTCTAGTTCAAAAAATCTCAACTGGATCTCAAAATGATTTCAGGTTAATCCCACCGCTGCCACCATGTCAAGGTTCCTCCCCCACTCTGAACTCTAGGGTACAGATGTGGGGACCTGCATGAAAAACCTCCTAAGCTTATCTTTACCAGCTTAGGTCAAAACTTCCCCAAGGTACAAAGTATTCCACCCGTGGTCCTTGGAATGGCCGCTACCACCACCAAACTAATACTGGTTACTGGGGAAGAGCTGTTTGGACGCGTCTTTCCCCCCAAATACTTCCCAAAACCCTGCACCCCACTTCCTGGACAAGGTTTGGTAAAAAGCCTCACCAATTTGCCTAGGTGACTACAGACCCAGACCCTTGGATCTTAAGAACAATGAACAATCCTCCCAACACTTGCACCCCCCCCTTTCCTGGGAAATGTTGGATAAAAAGCCTCACCAATTTGCATAGGTGACCACAGACCCAAACCCTTGGATCTGAGAACAATGAAAAAACATTCAGTTTTTTACAAGAAGACTTTTAATAGAAAATAGAAGTAAATAGAAATGAAGAAATCCCCCCTGTAAAATCAGGATGGTAGATATCTTACAGGGTAATTAGATTCAAAAACATAGAGAACCCCTCTAGGCAAAACCTTAAGTTACAAAAAAGATACACAGACAGAAATAGTTATTCTATTCAGCACAATTCTTTTCTCAGCCATTTAAAGAAATCATAATCTAACACATACCTAGCTAGATTACTTACTAAAAGTTCTAAGACTCCATTCCTGGTCTATCCCAGACAAAGAAGACTACAGACAGACAGACCCTTTGTTTCTCTCCCTCCTCCCAGCTTTTGAAAGTATCTTGTCTCCTCATTGGTCATTTTGGTCAGGTGCCAGCGAGGTTACCTTTAGCTTCTTAACCCTTTACAGGTGAGAGGAGCTTTCCCCTGGCCAGGAGGGATTTCAAAGGGGTTTACCCTTCCCTTTATATTTATGACAACACTCAAGATTCGATGCAGCCTAGAGTAACTCCTTCTTCCCCTTCAACCAGTTTCCATAAATAAAAATAAAATACTTTTGTATGTAGTATGTAGTATTAGTATTAAGCAATTATGAGATAAAACAGCCTTTTAAATCAAGCTTATTTATTTTACTTTAAAAATGTTTTGATCTACTTTGTTCCTTGTAAAAATGAGGGCTGGTAGCAGTCAGTAACCAAGCATGTGGCAAGCAGGTGCTGGGTAAGCTTCATTGTACAGTTTTGCTAGCGCGCCTCAGTGTGGACCTGCCAAATGCTGCTCTTCCAGTCAGTGTTGGGCCTCTTCTAAGCAGAAACCGCATATCTGATTCAGTTTTGGTGGTTATGTGAGCTAGAATGGGACCACCAAACTGCTTTTCCCATATGACTAAACAGGGCCTCTGGGAACGAAGGGACACCCAGTATGGTGATGTCTATATTGCGGTTGGGGTTGTGATTTGCAGCTGGTGTAGACATCAGATTACCTTACACAATGCTCTGGTGAGATTAGATGATATTATTTTTTCAGTTTTACAATTGGGGAGCTGAAGCACATTGATGTTCAGGCCTCAATTTTCAGAAATCCAATTAATTTTGGATACCTGAGGGCTTGATTCTTCAGAGTACTTAACATTACACATGTTCGAATCACTGCTTCCATTTCTTTCAGTTGAATGCTCAGCACTGCTGCAAATCAGACCCCAGGGTCTCATATTGCTTACCCAGAAAATGAGGAACACCTGTGAAAAATTTGTTTTAAGTGACTTGCCCAGCATCACACAGGAACTCTGTGCAGAGGCTGCTATAGAATCCAGTTCCCCAGGGCAGCCTTCAGCTGCCTTAATCATGAGACCCTTCTTTCTCTTCCTGTAGTCCCTTGCCTCATTCAGTACAAACCTTCCCACAATTCTGCAGAAAACAAAGCAGAGCTTCTGCAGACAACAGGGTCCGGGGTGCGGGGGGTTGCCCTAGTAGAGACTTCTCTTCCTGTGCCTCCTGCTCCTCTCTGCCCCACCCTCACTTCTGACCCTGCTCTCCTCTCCTCCTATCTATCCCTCATCCCATCTCTTAAAAAACATTTGGGGCAGGGGAAGGCATTGTAAATTAAAAACTGAAAATGTTTATTGGACACTAAATACAAAATCAAGAACTTCTAACTTCTATTGATGATCAAAAATGTTTTGGTTCCAGTTTTTCCTGAAACCATGAAAATTTTGATGAAAATCAATTTTTATGCAAGCTTCCATTTAACCAAAAAGCCATTTTTCACTTAGGGAGGAGGGAGTTTTCACAATTTTTCTGCCAAATCTATTCTATTATATTACACTTTGCAAGCTAATTTTTGATTCTTTAGCTTGTACTGTGTGACTGTGATCCATAGCTGTATGTGTGCATGTTGGGTGGACAACGTCCTGAGGATTTAAGAAACAGTTTTGGCTGGTTGGAACAGTTCATGTGTGCATTTTGTTTGGTTTCTTTCTCATGTAGACAGCTAAGGATAGTGACAGGTGAATGGTTTTTTGAAGAGAGGGCAAAGCGCTTCAAGCAATCCAACCTCCTTGGAACTGATGTTGTCAGACAGTCCATCCTACGCAAAGCCTCAGGTAAAAATAAGAATGCACAAGAAAAGTTGTTCTCTGTTTAGGCTTATATTTTAACCTAGTTGTCAAAATGTTTTACCAATGTGGGTTTTATCCTTCATATTATAGAACTCCTAGCCTGTATCAATACTTTCAATAGAGTAATAGATTCTAAGGCCAGAAGGGACCATTGTGATAATCTAGTCCGACCTCCCGCGTAACACAGGCCATGGAGCTTCCCCAAAATAATTCCTAGAGCAGAACTGTTAGACATTTAATCTAGATTTAAAAGTTGCCAGTGATGGAGAAACCACCACAACCCTTGGTAAACTGTTCTAATGGTTAATTACTCTCACTGTTCAAATTTATACCTTATTTCCACTCTGAATTTGTCTAGCTTCAACTGCCAGCCACTGGATCATATTATACCTTTCTGTGCTAGATTGAAGAGCCCACTATTAAATATTTGTTCCCAATGTAGGTATGTGTAGACTGTAATTAAGTCACTTCTTTACCTTCTTTTTGTTAAACTAAACAGATTGAACTCCTTGAGTCTATCACTATAAAGTATGTTTTCTAAACCTTTCATCATTATCGTGGCTCTTCTCTGAACCCTCTCCAACTCATCAACATCCTTCTTGAATTCTGTGACCAATTCTGATGCCCACTATTCCAGCAGTGGTCGCACCAGTGCCAAATACAGAGGTAAAATAACCTCTGTACTTCTACACGAGATTCCCCTGTTTATGCATTCCATGATCACATTAGTTCTTTTGGCCACAGCATGATCAGCTGATTATCTATCGCAACCCCCCTCCCCATCTTTTTCAGATCTGTTGCTTCCCAGAATAGTCACTATCCTGTAAGTATGGCCTACTTCCAGTGTTCCTAGATGTATACATTTATATGTAGCCATATTAACACACACGTTGTTTGCTTGCACCCAGCTTACCAACAATCCAGATATCTCTGTATCAGTGACCTGCTCTCTTCATTTATTTACCACTCTCTCTGCAAACTTTATCAGTAATAATTGCATGTTTTTCTTCTAGGTCATTACTAGAAGTGTTAAATAGCATAAGGGCCAAGAACCAATCCTTGCAGGGCCCCGCTAGAGATATACTCGTTCGATGATGATTTCCCCGTTTACAGTTACATTCTGAAACCTATCCGTTTTTCATCCATTCAATGTGTGCCATCTTAATTTTGTATCACTCTAGCTTTTTAAACAAAATGTTGTGTGGTACCAAGTCAAATGCCTTACAGAAGTCTCTCTATTACATCAACTCTATTACCTTTATCAAGCAAACTTTTATTCTTAAAAAAAAAAATCCAGTTAGTTTGACAGGATCTATTTTTCATAAATCCATGTTGATTGGCATTAATTATATTACACTCCTTTAATTCTTCATTAATCAAGTCACATATCAGTTGCTTCATTATCTTGCCTGGGATAAACATCAAACTGTCAAGCCTGTAATTACCCGGGTCATCCTGTTTACCTTGTTAAAATATTGGCATGACATTAGCTTTCTTCTGGTCTTCTGGAACTTCCCTGATATTCCAAGAGCTATTGAAAATCAATACTAACAGTCCATCAAGTTCCTCAATCAGCTCTTTTAAAAGTTTTGGATGCAAATTATCTTGATAAATTGATTTAAACTCTCTAACTTTAGTTGCTCCTGTTTAACATTCTCGAGATACTAGTGGAATGGAGAGAGTGTTGTGTTATATGACATGATTACATAGTCTCCCCCCACACACACACAATACAGAACAAATATTTATTGAAGATTTTTTGCTTTTCTTTATTATTATTGATAATTCTACCATTTCCATTTAGTAATGGAATGATACTATTGTTAGGACTTTTTGTGTTTCTAATATACTTTAAAAACTCCTTATTGTTCTTAACTCTGCTGGCCATAGATTTCTCCTTGTGTCCCTTTGGTTCCCTCTTCGGTTTTCTACAGTTACATTCCTTACTATCAACTTCCCCTTTCTTCCATTTGTTATTTCTTAATCTTTTTTATTTTTTATAGTTGTCTTCTAAACCCGGTGATATTTTTAACCAACATGGCCTTCTTCCTTGATTGTGGCTTCTTTGGCATCTAGTAAAGTGTTCCTAAACAATTCCCAATTATCACTGAATTTGAATAATAATTATGTATTAGTCAGCTTTTTTATTTTGCAACTAAGGTCTGAAGAGTACTGGATACTTTACAGAACATTGAAAAGAACACCCTCTCTACTCTGAAGAGCTTACTATTTGTATGTGATCTTGACCAAAATAAACATAGACAAATTATTCAGTAGTGCAAGATCTCTCAAATTTCATTTTCTGGATCCTTACATACAGACATTCCAGCATGAATTACGCTGACCTCTAAACATTAACTATCATAGAATCATAGAATATCAGGGTTGGAAGGGACCTCAGGAGGTCATCTAGTCCAATCCCCAACTAAATCATCACAGACAGGGCTTTGTCAAGCCTGACCTTAAAAACTTCAAAGGAAGGCGATTCCACCACCTCCCTAGGTAATGCATTTCAGGGTTTCACCACCCTCCTAGTGAAAAAGTTTTTCCTAATATCCAACCTAAATCTCCCCCACTGCAACTTGAGACCATTACTCCTTGTTCTGTCATCTGCTATCACTGAGAACAGTCTAGATCCATCCTCTTTGGAACCCCCTTTCAGGTAGTTGAAAGCAGCTATCAAGTCCCCCCTCATTCTTCTCTTCCGCAGACTAAACAATCCCAGTTCCCTCAGCCTCTCCTCATAAGTCATGTGTTCCAGTCCTCTAATCATTTTTGTTGCCCTCTGCTGGACGTTTTCCAATTTTTCCACATCCTTCTTATAGTGTGGGGCCCAAAACTGGACACAGTACTCCAGATGAGGCCTCACCAATGTCGAATAGAGGGGAACGATCACGTCCCTCGATCTTCTGGCAATGCCTCTACTTATACATCCCAAAATGCCATTGGCCTTCTTGGCAACAAGGGCACACTGTTGACTCATATCCAGCTTCTTGTCCACTGTAGCCCCTAGGTCCTTTTCTGCAGAACTGCTGCCTAGCCATTCGGTCCCCAGTCTGTAGCGCTGCATGGGATTCTTCCGTCCTAACTGCACTTATCCTTGTTGAACCTCATCAGATTTTTTTTGGCCCAATCCTCTAATTTATCTAGGTCCCTCTGTATCCTATCCCTACCCTCCAGCGTATCTACCTCTCCTTCCAGTTTAGTGTCATCTGCAAACTTGCTGAGGGTGCAATCCACACCATCCTCCAGATCATTAATGACGATATTGAATAAAACCGGCCCAAGGACCGACCCTTGGGGCACTCCCTTTGATACCAGCTGCCAACTAGACATGGAGCCATTGATCACTACCCATTGAGCCTGAAGATCTAGCCAGCTTTCTATCCATCTTATAGTCCATTCATCCAGCCCATATTTCTTTAACTTACTGGCAAGAATACTGTGGGAGACCGTGTCAAAAGCTTTGCTAAAGTCAAGGAATAACACGTCCGCTGCTTTCCCCTCATTCACAGAGCCAGTTATCTCATCATAGAAGGCAATTAGATTAGGCAGGCATGACTTGCCCTTGGTGAATCCATGCTGACTGTTCCTGATCACTTTCCTCTCCTCTAAGTGCTTCAGGATTGATTCTGTGTGGACCTGCTCCATGATTTTTCCATCTTTGCCACTTCTTTTCCCCCCCATGGAACTCAAATTGTAATTCTCTACTGTACTAAACTTTTTTTTTTCTTATTCTGTGTGGGGGAAGACTCGCTAAGTGCTAGATCACAGGCTGTATACCAGCTTCTTTGTACCTCTTTATTCTGAGTCAACATCTTAACTTTCCCATCACCTAGATACCCATTGCACATGCACATACATGTTTACACGTGGATAATGTGGTCTGCTTCACTGATCCAACAGGGGATAGCACATATTACATTCCTCAGAGCTGCATGCATGTCTCACCTCCACTACAGCGTCACCAGTTTAAGGAGTAGGAGTTATTTCTGAATACAAAGGTCCCTCCTCTCAGATGAACTATTTTAACACTTCACCCACATGCCACCATCTAAGTACAGCCTGTGTTTTCCAGGTAGTGTTTATCATATTCAGCAGCTAACTTACAGTGACTAAGTGTATTTAGGAAGAAGGAGGGCTGGCTGCTATTAAAAGAAAATTACTATGAATTCTGATATTCTACTTGGCAAAATTTTGACCTTTCTGGTATGTGTGCCACCTCAAGAATTATCCATTGGCACATGACTAGCATTCTTGGTTTTCTGTCTTTATTTTATGCAAGATATCGAGATGTATATTTTGTTTATATTACTGTATTTGTGTATTTATATTTTTGTTAGATATATTATGAGAAGAAAAGGTAATGTCCAAAGCATTTTGTCCACATTTTCCTCCCAGTTGAAAACATTTTTAATGCAGAGAATGTGCTCTCTCACTTAACACAGGAAGAGCTATAAACTGCAAAGTGTATTTTTTCCATGTTCCTCCATCACTAAATTTATTTAATTTATTAATTAGCAACAAAGTTGGGGGCATAATTCAAAGGAAAATGTTGAAAAACAAACAAAGAAACCAACAACAACCCACCTGCATCAAAGTTCTAAAATAACTAAACTAAAACTGGTTACTTTTGTGATGCTTTCTTATTTAAAAAAGAAACTGAGCTATGCAAAAATGGCTTTGTGATAGTCTGAACAGGTTTTTTTATTAATTTAAAAACAATATTCTATCTATATCAGATGCACACTTGGCATATCTTGTCTTTATTTCCCTAAATATTTTTTTTCTCCTTCAGATACTGTTTCTGGTAAGAAAGAAGGAGGGCAAGCCAAAGATCACACCCAGGAGAATGCAGAGCAAATGCAAGATACCCCAGCTTCCTCCACAAGTGGGCAGAAATCAATATTCAGTGGACCCAGAAAGTTAGGGTAAAGTCTTGAACTTTGGAAACTGATCATTCAGAGTACAGCACCTCTGAGCAGATTTTCTTTTGAATCTCTCCAGTCTCCCTCTCTCTCTTTCTCTCTGTGTCTCCAGTATTGCAGATCACACCAAAATCTCCCAGGGTTAGAAACAATCTGCTTTGAAACAATTGCTATAATTAGACTGCAGTCTCCTAGGAAATGCAGCTATAATTACCTTTTGCTACAAGGTAGCAGCAAAAGGCAATGGCGACTATTGGATTTTTCCTCCTGGTAAGAGGTTAACACTTCGAATTTGAAGTGTTTCTAAGTGTGCTTCTACTCTGAAAAATGGCTGTAAAAATGGCACCTTGAAGCTCCATGTTTGTTTCCTCTGAGTGGCTTCCGCATAAAATTAGCTCAGTTCACAAGGAAAATGATGTTTTGCCCCTAACTTCCAGCTCTGTGACCCTCCCCCCCATGTGATCTGAAAGCTATGTTCTCTTTTCATGAAGCCTCTTCAGTAAATAAAAACGGTGCTTGGGTATATGATGGCCTCTGTGACACCTGTGCAACCTCGTTGTTTCCAGAACATTCCCTCATGTTTGTAAAGAACGAGCGATACACGTGCGGTGGGGTTGAATAGTTGTTATTGGGGCATAAATTGGCATTGATGCATGGGGAGGACAGAACTCAGCTTAACTTTCAGATCGTGGGCTGAGTTATCCAGGCTTGCAATTAGAAAAACAACTTTTTATTGGTAAATTGAGCAAATTTTGACAGGGAACATAGATCCTATAGGTTTCAGAGTAACAGCCGTGTTAGTCTGTATTTGCAAAAAGAAAAGGAGTACTTGTGGCACCTTAGCTACAGCTCACGAAAGCTCATGCTCAAATAAATTGGTTAGTCTCTAAGGTGCCACAAGTACTCCTTTCTTTTTATAGATCCTATAGTTACTCTTCATAGGAAAAGCTCTTGGTTAAGAGTTTGCTAATTACTACTGACTGAATTGCTATGCAGGTGCATCTACAGCATATAGAGTATGTAAATTATGAGGGCTGTGATGGTCAAGGGAATAGAGGAGTGAACTGGACCTCTGACAATCAATCCAAAACTTCACTTGATTTTTCCTCATTAACGTTGGATAAAAGAAGCAGCTGCGGCTTCTGAGTACTCCTATGCAGATGAAGGGGATACAGCCTAAGGAATCGGTGGCACTAAAAATTGCATTTAATTACAGTTCATGCAGATAATAGCCATGGTGAAGGTATCTTGAAAATCGGCCTCCTTAGTGGAGTGGAGCATTTACCATCTTTGTTGTGAACACTTAGTAGCACAGTAACTAAATGTTTAGAGAACTGATTTATGCCTGTTTCTTATCTTCCCTTTTTATTGCAATTCACCCCCAAATGGGAAAATCTGCTATGGTTAAAATGTCAATATTTCAAGTGACAAATCATCTCCAAAGGGGAAAGATTTATTGCAGAGAAAGCTAGGAAAACATGGGAATTGTCATATTGGGTCAGACCCAAGCTTTACAGAATCTGGTATCCTGTCACTGACTTTGGCCCAGTGCAGGAACTCAAGAGCAAAGTGTAAGAAACCTTCACTAGACAGCTTTTGGGTTATCTGTCCCTCACATTAGGCCTTATCGTGGTCTCTAATACTTAGAGTTTGGCTGATTCCTGGACACAAGGTGGTCTGCAATAATAATAATATATAAAATTATTAATAATTCCTCCAACATTTTATCATTAGTCTTCATAACTCTGGACATTCTTGTTATCCATGTAAATATCCAATTCATTTTTGAATCTTGCTGAATTCTTGGCTTCAACAGCTTCCTATGGCAATGAGTTCCACAGCCTAATTACAAAGAAGTATTTTCTTTGATCAGTTGTGAATTTGCTTACTTATTATTTAATTGAATGTCCCCTTGTTCTTGTGTTAGGAGACAAGGAGAATAGAAGCTCCCAGTCTACTTTCTCTAGGCCACGTTTTTGTTATTTTGTATACCTTTATAATACTCCCTCTTATTCATCTCCTTTCTAGGATAAACAATCCCAATCTTTTCAGTCTCCATATGAGAGTATTTCTATGTTGATTTCGCTAATCATTCTCCTCATCCTTCTCTGAACCCCTCTAGTTCTGTCATATCCTCTTTGAGATGGGGTGACCAGTATGGCACACAGTATTATTCTTTAAGTGCTGGTCCCTTTGTATATTCTCTGTGGGTGCGCATTCACTCCATGTGCTTAAGGCTGAAAGATTTTTCAATAGCAGTGTCTGTTAGTCCATGGCTGTGCCTTACACCTCCTTGTACTCTAAACCAAGAGGATAAGGGGTGGTGTGAACCAACCACCTCCCCATTTCATTTCTACCGCTCATGGTCTGAGACCGAGCCCTCCAGTGCCCACTGCTTTTGCTAGCGTTCCCACATGAACTGTTTTGTTTCTCTTGTACATAGTTTTATCTTAGCTAGTTAGTAGGACTGTTGATTAATTGCAGTTAACTCATGCAATTAACTCAACAAAATTAATCGTGATTTAAAACATTAATCCTGATTAATCACAGTTTTAATTGCACTGCTAAACAACTGAATACCAATTTAAATTTATTAAATATTTTGGGATATATTTCTACATTTTCAAATATATTGATTTCAATTACAATGCAGAATACAAAGTGTACAGTGCTTACTTTATATTATTATTTGTATTACATATATTTGGACTGTAAAAATTATAAACAAAAGAAATAGTATTTTTCAATTCACCTCATACAAGTACCGTAATGGAATCTTTATCGTGAAAGTGCAACTTACAAATGTAGATATTTTTTGTTACATAAATGCACTCAGAAACAAAACAATGCAAAACTTTAGATCCTGCAAGTCCACTCAATTCTACTTGTTCAGCCAATCACTAAGACAAACAAGTTTGTTTACATTTACAGGACATAATGCTGCCCGCTTCTTATTTACAATGGCACCTGAAAGTGAGAACAGACGTTTGCATGGCAATTTTGTAGCCGGCGTTGCAAGGTATTCACATGCCAGATATGCTAAACATTCGTTGGGCCACTTCGTGCTTCGGCCACCTTTCCGGAGGACATGTGTCCATGCTGATGCTGCTCGTTAAAAAAATAATGGGTTCGTTAAATTTGTGACTGAACTCCTTGGAGGGAGAATAGCACGTCTCCTGCTCTGTGTTTTACCCGCGTTCTGCCATGTATTTCATGTTCTAGCAGTTTCAGATGATGATCCAGCATGTTGTTCGTTTTAAGAACACTTTCACTGCAGATTTGACAAAACATAAAAAAGATATCAATGCGAACTTTCTAAAGATAGCTATAGCACCTGACCCAAGGTTTAAGAATCTGAAATGCCTTCCAAAATCTGAGAGGGACGAAGTGTGAAGCATGCTTTCAGAAGTCTTAAAAGAGCAACTCTCTGATGTGGAAACTACAGAACCCAAACCACCAAAAAGGAAAATCAACCTTCTGCTGGTGGCATCTGACTCAGATAATGAAAATGAACATGCGTCGGTCCACACTGCTTTGGATCGTTATCGAGCAGAACCTGTCATCAGCATGGACGCATGTCCTCTGGAATGGTGGTTGAAGCATGAAGGGACATATGAATCTTTAGCACATCTGGCATGTAAATATCTTGTGATGCCAGCTACAACAATGTCATGTGAACGCCTGTTCTCACTTTCAGGTGACATTGTAAACTAGAAGCAGGCAACGTTATTCCCCGCAAATGTAAACAAACTTGTTTGTGTGAGTGATTGGCTGAACAAGAAGTAGGACTCAGTGGACTTGTAGGCTCTAAAGTTTTACATTGTTTTATTTTTGAGTGCTGTTATTTTTTGTACATAATTCTACATCTGTAAATTCAACTTTCATGATAAAGAGATTGAATTACAGTACTTATATGAGGTGAATTTCCAGTACTTGTATGAGGTGAATTGAAAAATATTTTTACAGCACAAATATTTGTAATAAAAAATAAATATAAAGTGAGCACTGTACACTTTGTATTCTGTGTTGTAATTGAAATCGGTATATTTGAAAATGTAGAAAAGATCCAAAAATATTTAAGTAAATGATATTCTTTTATTAACAGTGTGATTAATTGTTTTAATCTTGCAATTATTAGTGATTAATTTTTTAATCGCTTGACAGCCCTACTAGTTAGCTGTTAGTGTTAGTAGATAGTTTGAAGCTTAGGGGTTTCCTACCATTTGGGGCTCTTAGTATGCCCATGGTTCCAGGCTTTTAGCTCTGTCTGGCCTGCTCCCAGGTCTTCCCAATCAGTGACCTTCACAAGAGCTGCTTGTACTGTCTCAGGAAACAGACATTCCTCCAAGTGTGCAATCTGCCATTTCTTTCCCCCTCGGACCAGACAGTTGCGGGAGTTCTGACTCTGCGAGTACTTAATGGAACAGGAACGAGGACCAGTAATCAGGCAAGGAGGCAGGAAATTGGTCTCAGGGGTCTGGGCACAAGCAGGCCTAGCATCTAATTGCTCAGACAAGAGGTGGGACAGGAACAGGCAGCTTTATGCCTGGTGGTGTGCAATCAGCAGTCTGTTGCTAGTCATCTGACCTTGCTGAGTCAGTGGATGTAGTCTCTGGTGGTGGGGCGTTAGTTGTGGTTCCCTCATCTCAGCTTGCAGTATGGTGGCACGGAGAGTAAGGCTTTTGTTTGGCAACCCCATGGGCCTGGGTTTGAGAACCGCAGTGCCTGACATTATCTAAGTGGAGGCAGGAGACGGGTAAGGATTAACACCCCCGTAAGAAGAGGGATAAATTGCCTCACAAGTCCTTTAAGAAGAGGACTGCTTCTCCCCTACCCTCGGTACCAAGTGAGACTCCACACCCAGGTGTGAGTGTGTCTATAGCCCACGGGAAGCATGTGGCACCGATGGTACTGAGAGCTGAGTGCTTTGAAACCATCAATACAAGGGGTGTGACTGATCCCTGCACCACCTAAAGAGAGAAGAGACCATTCACCTTCTGCACTACGCTGCAAGAAGACGCCTTGCACAAAACTGCATGGGGGGGATCCAGCCAGAAATCAGAGACCCTCACACTCTCCACCCGTTAGACCTGCATATCCCTTTCTTGACGACCTTCTGATCTACACCAATCCAGAGTGACTGATTCTTTCAGACCCCGTAGTGCCCAGGGACAACCGTACAAGGATGGCACGGCCTTTGCTGGTTCTGAATACCAGCCATGGTGTAGAGGCTCCAACACCTTCAGTACATCAGCTGCTGGTTCGTTCCACCAGCCACAACATCACAGGGCAAAATGGTACCATCAGCTCCATCAGGGGAACAGGAGTTGCCCAGCTCCACTGACGAACAAGAATTGGGGCCAGTGGTTCCACCCATGGTCCTGAGGCATGAGATGAGCCCTGACAGGGCTTTCAGAGCCCCCTGAATGCCTCCACATTCATACTGAGCACATTATTGGTATAGGGACAAGTGGTATCCCCCACGGGACTGTCCCCCATATCCGTATGATCCCCTGCCAGGAGCCATACTGAGGCTTCGGGCATCCTTACTTTAGAGTCCCAGACTGGGCAATGCTTTTAACAGAGGTTACCTTCAAGCCATGAGCCTGAGTCCCCCCAGGAGTGTTTTGAGGAAGAGGACCAGCTGGTACCGCTGCATCCACCGATAGCACTTTCTTCTTCCTCCTCTCCAGATGAGGGAGTGGCACCAGCCTAACTCTTGCCACTAGATGACTATAGACAGTAACAAGACCTCATAAGGAAGATTGCAGAAACCGGTGAGATCCCCCTGGAGGAGGTCCAAGATCCAACTCATAAGCTCCTGGACATCCTCCGGACAAGGTGGCATTTCCTGGTAATGACGCCATATTGGCAGCTGCTAAGGTAGTGTGGTACACTCCAGCCACCTGTGCCACTCTCCCAAAAAGGGCAGACAAAAATTTCTTTGTTCCATCAAAGAGGCAGAATATTTGTTCTCTCACCCAAATCCGAACTCTTTCATGGTCCAGACTGTCACGGAAGGCAGCATGCTGCACCAGCCTAGGTCCACCCCTTCAGTCAAGGATGCCAAGAGGCTGGATCTCTTTGGCAGAAAGAATTTTTCATCATCTAGCTTTTTATTTCATATAGTGAATTACCAAGTATTGATGTCCAAGTTGTTGGAGTTAGCTAATAAGCTGTTATAGGAGTGCGGTCTCTAATTCCAGGCAGGCCTTGAGAAGGGGAAATTGGTTGATAGATTGTCCCTGCAAGCGTTGCTTGATGCAGCAGATATGACAACATTGGTCATGATGAGGTAGGCCTCCTGGCTGCAATCCTCAGGATTCCCCAAGGAGGTCCAGACAACAGTAAAAGATCTCCTCTTCAAGGGTAACAACCTGTTCAGCGAGGGAAAGATTCATTCCCTTGAAGAGTCTTGTGCAGCTCTCCACTTCTTAGGGATATATATCCTGGTGCACAGGAGGAACTCATAGACACTGTCCTGGCTCTCAGCCCATCTATGATCAAAGGGCCTTTGAGCTCCCTAGGAAGTGACACATGTACAGCATGGCAGTCACAGTGCACCACTACTTTCCCCTCTTCAATCCCAGCCTCCCGTGGAAAAGGTATTTTGATGGGATGCCTGTCCCATTCCCTTCCAAAGTGGCACCATATCACATTGGACAGAGGGGTCCTAGAGAAAATCTTGATAGGCCTCACCATAGAACTCTTTTCTACTCCTTCTCCAAAATGCCCCTCCCCAGCCCTCTTCACAAGAGGTCTCTCAAACAGGAGGTGAACTCTTTAATTCCGCTGTGGGCAGTAGAGTTTATGCCTTCTCAACATAGGGACAAGGGTTGTTGTTCAAGATATTTCCTTGTACCCAAAAGGAAGAAGGTCTGGAGACCAATCCTGGACCTCAGACAAACTGATGTCTTTATACGCCATTCAAAATTCAGGATGAGCACCTTGGCCTCAATAATCCCATCCCTAAATGAAGGTGACTGACTTGTGGCCCTTGATTTGGAGGATGCATATTTTCATATAGACATTCATCCAGCTCACAAGCGAGGCCCGCGCTTTACGGTGCACCACGATCACTTTCACTACAGAGTTTTCCCCATCGGCTTCTTAGTGAAATCTAGAGCATACTTACATACCCAAAGCATACTTACCACTGGACGGAGTCCACATCATCACCCAGCTCTGACTCAGACATCAGGGACATCATCACCCAGCTCTGACTCAGCCCCCAGATGGCAGTCCTGTCCGACATGGTCCCTCTAGGTCACGTGGTTGCCTGCACCTAAGTGACATCCTTTGTGAGGCTCCACCTCTGTTGCCTCCTGGCATGGTTATGGACAATCGAGGCTGCCAAGCACAGCTGCCCTGGACAAAGGAGTTTCACTTCCTCCAAACATCCTCACATCTCTCACTTTGTGGGAAACGAAAGAGACTGTTTTCATAGGGGTTCCTATGTTCCCCCCATCACCACCCACAAAGACACTCATAACGGATGCTTCTCTTCTGGGCTGGGGAGTGCACCTGGAGGACTATATTGCTCAGGGATCCTGGACTCTGCAAGAATCCAAACTATGCATCAGACTTCTCAGGAGTGCATGAAGCATACAAGAGGTTCCTACCCTTCATCCAGTCCACACATGTCTAAATGATGTCAGACAACATGACTACTGTATTTTGTATAAACAAACAGGAAGAAACAAAGTCTGCCCCTCGGCATGGAAGCAGTCATGCTCTGGAACTGGTGGATCTGGCATTGGATAACCTCCTTAGCAGCACACCTCCTGGAAGGAATGGACACCTTAGCAGACAACCTAAGCAGGTATTTCCACCAGGATTACAAGTGGGAGCTCCATTCTTCTGTGATGCAGTACATTTTCTGGCAGTGGGGTTTCCCATTGCGGGACCTCT
The DNA here is from genome assembly GCF_965152235.1 of Eretmochelys imbricata. Taxonomy (NCBI): domain Eukaryota; kingdom Metazoa; phylum Chordata; order Testudines; family Cheloniidae; genus Eretmochelys; species Eretmochelys imbricata. Next base: position 152,880,257 of record NC_135572.1, read on the forward strand.
TTACAACCCAAGCAAACTAGAAATGCCTACAGCTCCTGAGTACCCATAGGCGTAACTCCAGGAGAATGCCTTTCTGGTACAGTGGTCAGGTCCGCTAATATATATCTATTATCCCATGTCTTCAAGAAGGTCAAAGGAAGACAAGGCAACAATAATCCTGGTGGCACCTTGGTGGCCAAGACAATTTGGTGGCCTTTTGCCCGTTCATATGTATGTACCTGTTCCTGAACTTACTGTCTCAGAACAGGGGGCAGAACCAACCATCCAAACCCACCCTCCCTCCATCTGGTGCTTAGAGAGAGGTTGTGCTCTGAACAGGTACAGTCCATCCGTAGCAGCAGGAAGCTCTCTACAAGGAAGTGCTATGCTGCCAAATGGAAGTGATTCTCCATCTGCTGTCAACAGTAGCTTACCTCCAGAAGCTCTGAGATCCCTTTTATCTTGGACAGTCTTCTCTCCTTGAAGACGCTCGGCCTGTCTGTCAGTTTGCTGAGTGTGCATCTAGCAGCTATCTAAGAGGGCCAGAAGAGGGGGAAAAAGGAGTATTAGCTTACCAAGAAGTCACCCTCTGTGATAAACAGTTCTGCAGTATATTTCTGTCACTGATTATGGGAGATTGATCTTATAACTGGAAGATCAGAGCAAAGCACTTCCTACAATTGCCAAGAGTCATTTTACACAGCTTTTTGAAAAGCCATGGAAACAATTACATCTGTTATTGCAACACAGGTAATATATAATGTATAGTCTCCGTCAGTAAATTTAACTAAGGTGCCTTAGCAGCCCACAGCGGGAGCCAGCTTCAGACCCTCAGATTCCTGACATCACCCAGACATCTTTACTTGGGCTCTTGGAGGGGGGAGGGAATGATAAAACTCTGCTCCAGTCACAACACAGGACTCTTCCACTTCCCCTTTTCATCATCTCCTCCTTTTCTGTCTGCTTTACTTTATGCCATCGTCCCATTCTTCTCTCATTCTCGCAAACTTATCCCTTCTTGCTTCTCTCCTTTCTTTTCTCATTACCCACCTATTACACCCCCAACAAATAAAAAGGAAACCAAACTAACTAACGTGCCATCAGAACTACTACTAGCTGAGGTTGTCACTCTGACCACATTGATTGAATGTCATACCTAAGGCCCTATTTAATTCACAATATTGCAAGAATTGAAGATCCCACAATATTAGGCATCCACTGCAATTTTATCAGCCGCCCGGGGATGACAGCAGGAGCCTGGCTGTGCTCCCGCTGTCAGCCCTGTACATTAAAGATTGTAATATAGTTGCAGCAAAATGTATGGTTATCAAAAAAAAATTAGAAGGCATAAAGTAATACTTGAGCGTTTATATAGTTCCAGCAATTTTTTCTTTAACAAATAGGTCTTCTCTGACTTTTCCAAATTACTGCAATTAATATAGGTCTATTATTACTTTTCCGGAATTTTCCATGTCTTGTCCGCAACTCAGCCGCAATTATTTGACAATCATCCTGCTGTTCGAGTAGGGCGTTAATCATGCCCCTTTCCGCCTCTGTTTTTTTTTCCTTTTTAGTTCTTAAGCTCTTTGGGGCTGGCTCTGTATCGTCTTATGTGTTGGTACAACTCCTGGCATGCTTTGAGTGTTACTGTAATATACATGGCACTATTATTATTTATGTGAGTGAGAGAGATAGGTGAGCCTTTTTCTAAACCTGTGACTGCCTCTTCCATTTTTGACCTCAGCAATACTCAAAACACATCCACTAGAAGCACAGCATGGTGCTATCAGAGCCATTGCCTTCTCTCTTTTCTAACAGGAAAGATCTCACAAAAGCAACATTGGTTTAACTGTTGTGTGCTTTACATTTTCACCCTGTTTTATTTTTTTTAAATTTATGCTCCTCAGGAAGGCCATCAGGGCAGTGACCAAAGGAGAAATTGCCAATGTGAAAGTCGAAGGTGGAAGAAGCAGCAGTTCGGACGCTGATGCCCAAAGTTTACGCAGTATCAGGTCAACTCCCTGTTCTGACAGGTAAGGGACAGCGAAGTCTGATGATAGCTCAGAGCTTGATCCAGAAAGGCGCTGAACAGTCCTGTGTAGCCCTTTGCACTCTTGAGTGCTCAGCACTACTAGAGCTGGTTGAAAAAGTCAACATTTTTCAGGAAAATTTTGTCCTTTTTGGTCAATTATTTTGGTGAGCTCTGCTCAGCACCTTGCAAAACAGAGCCTGTAGTCAGTCAAGCATAAAGCTGACAGCAATATCTAACTTTGGCAAAATGTCAGATGAGCTCTTAAAATGGTTCACTTCCATAGTCTTTCCATAATTATTCTGATTATATCTAACTGAATTCCTTGATCAGTTTTTCTGGTGTAAGAGGCCTCAGTTATTGCCCATTTACAAATAGTAATACTGTTGAGTATAAATAACGTGATGCCCATATTTTGAATGCAGATTTTGTAATGGGCAAAAATAAAGCCAGAATTTGGCCAGCTGATATCTACTACTTTTCTTACTTGATAAATTATGGTGGATGCAAATTGTTTTCACTCAGTGTTGATTGTTTCACCTGCCTAGAAATCTTATGATGTGGATTGAAAAATAGTGTAATTTCACTTAATGCTCAAATGGAAATTTCCAATATTGTTTAGCAACTCAAAACATATATACAGTAGCACTTGAACACTTGGATGGGTTTCGCAAAAAGAAAAGGAGTACTTGTGGCACCTTAGAGACTAACCAATTTATTTGAGCATGAGCATTCGTGAGCTACAGCTCACTTCATCGGATGCATACTGTGGAAACTGCAGAAGACATTATATACACAGAGACCATGAAATAATACCTCCTCCCGCCCCACTCTCCTGCTGGTAATAGCTTATCCAAAGTGATCACTCTCCTCACAATGTGTATGAAAATCAAGGTGGGCCATTTCCAGCACAAATACAGGTTTTCTCACCCCCCCCACCCCCTTTTTTCAAAAAAACACACACACAAAAACTCACTCTCCTGCTGGTAATAGCTTATCCAAAGCGACCACTCTCCCTACAATGTGCATGATAATCAAGGTGGGCCATTTCCAGCACAAATCCAGGTTTCCCCCCCCCCCACACACACACACAAACTCACTCTCCTGCTGGCAATAGCCCATCCAAACCGACCACTCTCCTTACAATGTGCATGATAATCAAGGTGGGCCATTTCCAGCATAAATCCAAGTTTAACCAGAACGTCGGGGGGGGGCAGAAAAAAACAAGGGGAAATAGGCTACCCTGCATAATGACTTAGCCATTCCCAGTCTCTATTTAAGCCTAAATTAATAGTATCCAATTTGCAAATGAATTCCAATTCAGCAGTTTCTCGCTGGAGTCTGGATTTGAAGTTTTTTTGTTGTAAGATAGCGACCTTCATGCCTGTGATTGCGTGACCAGAGAGACTGAAGTGCCCTCCGACTGGTCTATGAATGTTATAATTCTTGACATCCGACTTGTGTCCCCCCTTTCCCCCACGTAGAGACCGTCCAGCTCGACCAATGCAAATGGCAGAGGGGCACCGCCAGCACACGATGGCATACATCACATTGGTGGATGTGCAGGCGAACGAGCCTCCGATAGTGTGGCCGATGTCACTAGGCCCTTTGATGGTGTCCCCCGAATAGACACATGGGCACAGTTGGCAACGGGCTCTGCCGCAAGGATAGGTTCCTGGGTCAGTGGCTCTGTTGCGTGGTATGTGGTTGTTGGTGAGCATTTGCTTCAGACCGGGGGGCCGCCTGCAGGCAAGGACTGGCCTGTCTCCCAAGATTTGTGAGAGTGTTTGGTCATCCCTCAGGACAGGCCGCAGATCCCCAATAATGTGCCAGAGGGGATTTAGTTGGGGGCTGAAGGTGACGGCCAGCGGCGTTCCGCTATTCTCTTTGCTAGGCCTGTCCTGCAGTAGGCGACCTCTGGGAACTCCTATGGCTCTATCAATCTGTTTCTTCACTTCCGCAGGTGGGCACTGTAGTTGCAAGAATGCTTGATAGAGATCTTGTAGGTGTCTGTCTCCGTCCGAGGGGCCGGAGCAAACGCGGCCGCATAGCAGAGCTCGGCCGTAGACGATGGATCGTGTAGTGTGGTCAGGGCAAAAGCTGGAGGCATGTAGGTAGGAATAGCGGTCAGTAGGTTTCCGGTATAGGGTGGTGTTTATGTGACCATTGTTTATTAGCACTGTAGTGTCCAGGAAGTGGATCTCTTGTGTGGACTGGACCAGGCTGAAGTTGATGGTGGGATGGAAATTGTTGAAATCATGGTGGAATTCCTCACGACTTTGTCCTTACCCATAACTATTTTACATTTGGGGACAATGTATACCTTCAGATCAGCGGCACTGCTATGGGTACCCGCATGGCCCCACAGTATGCCAACATTTTTATGGCTGAATTTCATGGTGGAATTCCTCAAGGGCTTCTTTTCCGTGGGTCCAGATGATGAAGATGTCATCAATATAGCGCAAGTAGAGTAGGGGCGTTAGGGAACGAGAGCTGAGGAAGCGTTGTTCTAAGTCAGCCATAAAAATGTTGGCATACTGTGGGGCCATGTGGCCCACCTTGATTATCATGCACATTGTAAGGAGAGTGGTCGGTTTGGATGGGCTATTGCCAGCAGGAGAGTGAGTTTGTGTGTGTGTGGGGGGGAGGGGTGTGGGAAAACCTGGATTTGTGCTGGAAATGGCCCACCTTGATTATCATGCACATTGTAGGGAGAGTGGTCACTTTGGATGAGCTATTACCAGCAGGAGAGTGAGTTTGTGTGTGCATGGGGGTGGGGGGGTGAGAAAACCTGTATTTGTGCTGGAAATGGCCCACCTTGATTTTCATACACATTGTGAGGAGAGTGATCACTTTGGATAAGCTATTACCAGCAGGAGAGTGAGTTTGTGTGTGTGGTTTTTGGAGGGGGGTGGGGGGGTGACAAAACCTGGATTTGTGCTGGAAATGGCCCACCTTGATTATCATACACATTTTAAAGAGAGTGGTCACTTTGGATGGGCTATTACCAGCAGGAGAGTGAGTTTGTGGGGGTGGGGGGGTGGAGGGTGAGAAAACCTGGATTTGTGCTGGAAATGGCCCAACTTGATGATCACTTTAGATAAGCTATTACCAGCAGGAGAGTGGGGTGGGAGGAGGTATTGTTTCATGGTCTCTGTGTATATAATGCCTTCTGCAGTTTCCACAGTATGCATCCGATGAAGTGAGCTGTAGCTCACGAAAGCTCATGCTCAAATAAATTGGTTAGTCTCTAAGGTGCCACAAGTATTCCTTTTCTTTTTGCGAATACAGACTAACACGGCTGTTACTCTGAAACTTGGATGGGTTTGTTTTCCTTACTTCCCACAAGTGGAAATACACCGTGCTCACCAACATTAACTCTGGTGGGCAAAGGGTGGAACTAATTCCAGTGTCCAGGGCTTTCACTAAGAATGGTCTGCTGCCAACTCCTATGCTGGTATCCTTAAATCACGTGGGTTGGCCTAGTGGGGTCAAATCCATCCCTCATACCATGGAAAAAATAATTTAATTATCCCTGAGCCATCTGTAATAGATCAGTGTTATACATAGCTTTGAATATGTGAAGTGATGGGAATTCCATAGTCTCCCAGAGGAGTTTGTTCTATTAATAACAAGAACAGTTATGCAACTGTAAGTAAATTTTCTGTGCTGCTCCTTACTGCTTGTTCTGTCCTCATTAGCTAATGAGAGCAATTGATCCCACTGCTCTGTAACATGTTTTCTTAATATACCGCAAGACTCGTTCCATAAAAAGGCAACAGAATGAACAGAGTATGTGTGAAAGTACTTTTAAAAATTATTATTAATTTTTTGTTAAACAGTGAGTTTTTCTGGCTGTTTGATGGTGCTGGGCAGGGCCTACAGCCCCCTGGTGTACTGTGATGGTAATTCCAAACAAGCAGTGAGAAACCACTTGATTTTGTAGCGCTCAGCCCTCACAATAAGGGTAAGGGGGCACATAATCAACTGCTGTAAATTGTCGTATCTCAGGGGCCTATGACACATTGCTCCAATTGAGAACCTGCTGCCAGATTGCTAAAAGACTTCAGCATCTGATTGGGATGGGGGTCTCTCAGACCTTCTCTGAATCCTGCTGGAAGCATCAGCACCTTGACACTTGTTGCCCAAGGAAAATCCACTCAGACCAGGTGACCAACACAACAGTCTTCCAGAGGCCTAGAAGGGCCAAGAGAAATATTCACCAGTGAAGAACCAGAAGGCCAGTTAAAGAAGGAATGCCTGCTTTTGGTCAGGGGCAGAGCTGGGTGAGACTGGGACAGAGGAATAGCTCCTCAGGGCTAACCCAAGCCCAGGGCCTTGACCTAGGAACTATACGGTGGATAGAAAGCTGGCTAGATTGTCAGGCTCAGCAGGTAGTGATCAATGGCTCGACGTCTAGTTGGCAGTGGAGTACCCCAGGGGTCGGTCCTGAGGCCGGTTTTGTTCAACATCTTATTAATGATCTGGATGATGGGAGGGATTGCACCCTCAGCAAGTTCGCGGATGACACTAAGCTGGGTAGAGAGGTAGATATGCTGGAGGGTAGGGATAGGGTCCAGAGTGACCTAGACAAATTGGAGGATTGGGCCAAAAGAAATCTGATGAGATTCAACAAGGACAAGTGCAGAGTCCTGCACTTAGGACGGAAGAATCCCATGCACTGCTACAGGCTGGGGACTGACTGGTTAAGCAGCAGTTCTGCAGAAAAGGACCTGGAGATTACAGTGGACAAGAAGCTGGATATGAGTCAGCAGTCTGCCCTTGTTGCCAAGAAGGCTAATGACATATTGGACTGCATTAGTAGGAGCATTGCCAGCAGATCGAGGGAAGTGATTATTCCCCTCTATTCAGCGCTGGGGGGGACCACATCTGGAGTATTTTGTCCAGTTTTGGTCCCCCCACTACAGAAAGGATGGTGACAAATTGGAGAGAGTCGAGCGGAGGGCAACAAAAATGTCTGGGGGGCTGGGGCACATGACTTATGACGAGAGGCTGAGGGAACTGGGCCTGTTTAGTCTGCAGAAGAGAAGAGTGAGGGGGGATTTGATAGCAGCCTTCAACTACCTAAAGGGGGGTTCCAAAGAGGACGGAGCTCAGCTGTTCTCAGTGGTGGCAGATGACAGAACAAGGAGCAATGGTCTCAAGTTGCAGTGGGGGAGGTCTAGGTTGGATATTAGGAAACGCTATTTCACTCGGAGGGTGGTGAAGCACTGGAATGGGTTATGTAGGGAGGTGATGGAATCTCCACCCTTAGAGGTTTTTAAGGCCAGGTTTAACAAAGCCCTGGCTGGGATGATTTAGTTGGTGTTGGTCCTGCTTTGAGCAGGGGGTTGGACTAGATGACCTCCTGAGGTCCCTTCCAACCCTGATATTCTCTGATTCTGAGCACTGCAAATAAGTACTTGCATTTCAGATTCTTTTTTTCCTCCTCTCTGTCTTAAGGCACAGACAGCCAAATCCTGAGTTGCTGTTTTGTAACATGACTGTTTAGAGACTGATGCAGAGTTACAGCACAGGCTATAGGCCGCAGACCCTTGCAGACTCAGGTGGGAGGTCCTGCAGTACCAGAAGGGGCCCTGAAGATGGCACTGCAGAGCAGCACCACTTTTTACTCCATTGTAAACAGAAAAACGCATAATGAAATCCAGTGGTTGGGAGCTGAAATTAGACAAATTCAGAATAGAAAGAAGGTGCAAATTTTTACCAGCAAGGGTAATTAATCATTAGAACAACCTACCAGGGTACATAGTGGATTGTCCTTCACTTGAGGTCTTTAAGTCACGACTGGATGTCTTTCTAACAGATATGCTATAGCTGAATCAGAAATTATGGACTTCATGTAGAAATTATTGTGTGAGGTTCTTGGGCCTGTGTTATGCAAGAGTTCAAACTGAATGATCATAATGGTTTCTTCTGGCCTTCAGCGTTCATAGATTTTAAGATCTGGCCACTTAATTTGGTGTGTGAAATAAGACCTAAGTTCTATTGAAAATCTGGTCCCAGATGATGGGGAAAAAACCGCAACAATATTTATATTCTTCCAGGAATAAACATAAATGGTAGCTTTTTAAAATACAAAACTTCCAAGCCAATTAAATGAACAGCAGCTTGAATATTCATCTCCTTGGCAGCATTATGACAAGTTCATTGTGAATGGTATTAGGTGAAAAGAACATAATCATAATTGATGTATTACAGATGAGTCCTGTTATTTAAATAAGCAACTTATTTCCCTCCTGGCTTTTGATTTATTGACTATAATTATTAATTGTACTTCAGGAGGTGAAAGATTGATGTTTACAATCTCCCTGAACTCTCCCAATCTGCCTTTATCCACTCTGAACAGATCTCATTAGCCAGGCCAACCTTAAAGTCAACTCTTGTCTAGAATCCAAAAGTTTCCTTTAGGTAATTGGATCTTTTGTACACAGCCAAGATTTGTGCCTTGAAGTTTTATTAAAACAGATGTGGGCTCTTTGCTGTTTCTTTTTTGTTTTGTACCTGTATTTTTTTTCTGCTTAACTGGAAGGTTTGGGGTGACAGAGAGCTTTGCTTTCAAGAATCTGTCTTACTGCTTAGCATTGGTACGATGCAAAGATAGAACAGCAATTAGATCACCCAGTTCATTAAAATTCCCTTCTGTAGTATGTGTTTTGCAAAGCAGGCAGAATAGACTTTGCAGTGGGTATTCAGATACGCCGCAGTGAGCATGGTACAAAAGCTTCGGCTATGTCTAGGCCTACGAGCTAGGCGTGTAATTCCCCTGCTTGTAAGTACACATACTCGCACTAACTCCCATCGAGCTATTATGGGTATAAGTAGCAGGGTAGTTGTGGTCACAGGGATAGCGGCTGTAGAGGCATGGATTAGCCAGGCCAAGTACAAATCTGCCTGAAACTGATGGGTATGTGCTCAGCATGGCTAAACTGTCCCTGTTCTGCTGTAACCCGTGCTTCTGTGGCTACACTACCATTTATACTTGTACTAGCTCAGTCAGAGCTAATGTGGGAACGTGTACACTAGCAAGGGAATTACACCCTGAGCTCGTAGTGTAGATGTAGCCGTAGACTATGTCTACGGTGCAAGTTAAGGTGTGATTGTAGCATGAGTAGGCATACCTGTGCTATCTTTAATCATGGGTGGCAAAGGTAGTGTAGGTGTGGCAGCACAAGCTAGTAACCAGAGTACGTGTCCAGAACCTCGAGCAGACTTCTGGTCTGGTTTCTAGCCCATGATGGCATGTCTACACTGCTATAGCTAGCTGTTCTGGCCAGGTTAAAGCTAGCATGAGTATGCCTGCTGGGCTGCAATTTCACCTTCACCTGCAGGGTAGACATACCCTTAGAGAGAGAGAGAGAGAGGGAGAGGGCAAACTTACAGGTACTCATCAGAACCTTCAAAAGTACTTTCCCCTTTGGGCGTCATCTAAAATAACGGTGCCCAACCTTATTACACAGGAGGGCCACATGAACCTGAGCACAACTTTGTGTGGGCCAAACAAATTTTACATATTTTAATAAGATTTAAAGTCATCTGTATTGATTTATATTTTAAATTCAGCTTGTTTTATATGTATTTAGACAAGTTGTTTTTATGTACAGTATTGTCTATTTATACACTTATGTAAACTAAAATGATGTAAACATGACAACAAAATGCTAATGAATTGGCCATTCGTATATTGTGTTGAAGCAGGCCATGGGCATTAGGAATGCTCTGGTGGGTTGTAAGTGGGTCTAAACATCACGTAGTGGCCTCAGCCCTAGGCAAGATTCAGGATTTCTTCAATCAGTGTTGATTCAGCATGGCAATTTTCACCTCTTCCATCATCTCAGCCTCACCATCCAAATCAGTGACTTCTATCAACAGAGCTACTAAAGGCACATCTTTACATGTCTGTGTGTTCAGGAGGGACTCTGGATGACTGAATTACCTCGCTGCCTACAGGAAAGGTTGAATTAATTGAGATAGTGGTGTCTGGAATGACTAGGGAGCAGCTCATGTTGATGCTTACAGTATAGTATCTTCTTCATATCTCATCAGATTAAAAAAGTAACAATGCCACATACATAAGGTACATTTATTATGTATACTCTGTTAATTTAAAGAGATAAATACTAATTGTTAAAAATAGCATCAAAGTCTCTCTTAACCATCCTATACATCTGCTTGGAATTGCAAAGAGCAGTTTTTAAACTAAGAGACGGGGGAGGGTGATTGCTGCAGAGGCGCACATGGATCAGACAGAGACTTCTCTTAGAGGAGAGTCTATTGATAGAGATTCTCTAGGTTTTAGTCAGGAGGAGGGGATGGAAGAGGATAAAGTATGGGCCAGATCAGATGAGAAACATTCACATAAAGAGGCTGACACATCAGAAAAGGGCAGACAAATAAACAGTGACAAGTTTTTAAAGTGCTTGTACACAAAGTCTAAATAATAAGATGGGTGAACTAGAGTGCCTCGTGTTAAAGGAGGATATTGATATAATAGGCATCACAGAAACCTGGTGGAGTGAGGACACAATCATTGTGGGGTGGATTGGGACACAGTCATTCTGGGGTACAAAATATATCGGAAGGACAGAACAGGTCGTGCGGGGAAAGGGGGAATGGCACTATATGTGAAAGAAAATGTAGAATCAAATGAAATAAAAATCTTAAATGAATCCACATGTTCCATAGAATCTCTGTAGATAGTCAGATATACATCAGAAGCAGGAAGCCCGCTAAACAACCAGTGGGGCCCTTGGAGGATCGAGATACAAAAGGAGCACTTAAAGACGATAAAGTCATCGCAGAGAAACTACATGAATTATTTGGTTCAGTCTTCAGATGTTAGGGTGATTCCCAAATCTGAGCCGTCTTTTGTAGGTGACAAATCTGAGGAATTGTCACAGATTGAAGTGTCACTAGAGGAGGTTTTGGAATTAATTGAGAAACTTAACAGTAACAAGTCACCGGGACCAGATGGCATTCACCCAAGAGTTCTGAAAGAACTCAAATGTGAAATTGTGGAACTATTAACTATGGTTTGTAACCAGTCCTTTAAATCAACTTCTGTACCCAGTGATTGGAAGATAGCTAATGTAACTCCAATATTTAAGAAGTGCTCTAGAGGTGATCCTGGCAATTACAGACCGGTAAGTCTAACGACAGTACCGGGCAAATTAGTTGAAACAATAATAAAGAATAAAATTGTCAGACACATAGAAGAATATAAATTGTTGGGCAAAAGTCAACATGGTTTCTGTAAAGGGAGATCATGTCTTACTAATCTATTAGAGTTCTTTGAGGGGGTCAACAAACATGTGGACAAGGGGGATCCAGTGGACATAGTGTACTTAGATTTCCAGAAAGCCTTTGACAAGGTCCCTCACCAAAGGCTTTTACGTAAATTAAGTTGTCATGGGGTAAGAGGGAAGATCCTTTCATGGATTGAGAACTGCTTAAAAGACAGGGAACAAAGGGTAGGAATAAATGGTAAATTTTCAGAATGGAGAAGGGTAACTAGCTGTGTTCCCCAAGGGTCGGTCCTAGGACCAATCCTATTCAACTTGTTCATAAATGATCTGGAGAAAGGGGTAAACAGTGAGGTGGCAGAGTTTGCAGATGATACTAAACTGCTCAAGATAGTTAAGACCAAAGCAGACTGTGAAGAACTTCAAAAAGATCTCACAAAACTAAGTGATTGGGCAACAAAATGGCAAATGAAATTTAATGTGGATAAATGAAAAGTAATGCACATTGGAAAAAATAACCCCAACAATACATACAATATGATGGGGGCTAATTTAGCTACAACTAATCAGGAGAAAGATCTTGGAGTCATCGTGAATAGTTCTTTGAAGACGTCCATGCAGTGTGCAGCGGCACTCAAAAAAGCAAACAGGATGTTAGGAATCGTTAAAAAAGGGATAGAGAATAAGACGGAGAATATCTTATTGCCCTTATATAAATCTATGATATGCCCACATCTTGAATACTGTGTACAGATGCGGTCCCCTCATCTCAAAAAAGATATACTGGCATTAGAAAAGGTTCAGAAAAGGGCAACTGAAATGATTAGGGGTTTGGAACGGGTCCCATATGAGGAGGGATTAAAGAGGCTAGGACTTTTCAGCTTGGAAAAGAGGAGACTAAGGGGGGATATGATAGAGGTATATAAAATCATGAGTGGTGTGGAGAAAGTGAATAAGGAAAAGTTATTTACTTGTTCCCATAATATAAGAACTAGGGGCCACCAAATGAAATTAATGGGTAGCAGGTTTAAAACAAATAAAAGGAAGTTCTTCTTCACTCAGCTCACAGTCAACCTGTGGAACTCCTTGCCTGAGGAGGTTGTGAAGGCTAGAACTATAACAGGGTTTAAAAGAGAACTGGATAAATTCATGGAGGTTAATTCCATTAATGGCTATTAGCCAAGATGGGTAAGGAATGTGTCCCTAGCCTCTGTTTGTCAGAGGGTGGAGATGGATGGCAGGAGAGAGATCACTAGATCGTTACCTGTTAGGTTCACTCCCTGTGGGGCACCTGGCCTTGGCCACTGTCAGTAGACAGGATACTGGACTGGATGGACCTTTGGTCTGACCCAATATGGCCTTTCTTATGTTCAAATCATCATCATCATCATCATCATAAAAAAATCTTAAACAGCTTCTTCAAACATCAACGATGTCCTGGATTTTTCTCTGTTGCCGTTTTTGGATAAATTGGCCTCCTTTTTCAGCAACTTTGCCAAACCAAACAGTATTCAACAAAAGGGAAGGAAGAAAAGAATGTGAATATACTCTCACTCCACCCCCCTTCGGTTTAGGGAAAGGTGCACTGGTCTGAGAGCCAGAATGTCATGAGCTCCCTTCTTCCACTGGCTTACCCCACCCCAGCAAAGATACATGGGTATTTGACAATTCAGTACGAGGCTGCGGAAGGTCACTTCTAGCATAAATGGTAAAAGAACCAAGGTCTTAAAAATGGAGACCTAAATCTCATTTACTTAGCCACCCTGCCCTTTCAGACTGAATGAACAGCAATCTATGTGCTTGGCTAACACGTTGGTAATAACTGCAGGACTGCCTCCCTTCCCAGGGTATGTCTACACTGGTGCTGGTACGTGTAATTTCTGCCTTGAGTCGACATACTCCTGTGAGCTCTATTCGAGGTAGCATGCTAAAACAGAAGTGTAGCCATGGTTGTGTGAGCAGTGGGACAGTTTAGCCGCCTGAGCACGATCTTATCCAAGACCCTCGGTGCAGAGCTGTCCCTTGGGTAGGGTCAATCAGGGCGACTGCTCCAGGCCCTGCGCTTTGGGGGGCCCTGCAGGCCAGTGTGATTGGCCGGCGTGCTTGGTCCCGGAAGACATAGATGCAGGAACTAGGAGTGTAAGGGGTGCTGCAGTGCAGCTGGGCCCCCAACTGTCGCTGATGCAGAGCAAGGCTCCCAAGCCGGTGGAGGATGATTTGTCCAGGGCCTGCACCCCCCACACCAGAGATGGCCCTGTCTAGGTGCATGTTTGAGCCCTCTTGCTTGCCTGCACCACAGTGACTGTGCTTCTGTTTTTAGCACACTAGCTTGATTAGAGCTAGCATTGGTATGTCTTCTCAAGCTGGAAATTACACCTTCTGACTCCATGTAGACATATTCCCAGAGCCAGGAACAGAATCAGCAAATCCTGATTCTCAGTTTTTCATCACTGTCTAGCAAATAGTTTTGTAAACGAATTTTTTTGTTTTGTCACATTCCCCTCTAGCAGTTGACCCAAACAGAAGTAAAGGAGAAAATATGCTCAAGTAGCAGAGGTCTGTGTTGCGTGTCTGAAAGTCCTTGTTTCAAATCCGGTTGATGATGCACATAGGTGTTCTTATGGTTACACATTATGGAATTTGTTTCTCTAGCTTTTTTTTTTGAACAACTTTTATTTTTAATTCCTATAGTGAGAAAACATCCTAAAGAACAGGTTTTATAGTTTAAAATCCATTACAATCTTTCAGTTATGGTGCAACATTCAACAAAACCCAAGTGTTCCACATTCTGGTTATTTTGTATTGCAAGTTTGAAAGTTGGGAGGTCTGAGAATCCAAACCCAACAGTGACACTAGGACACAGAATAATTTTAGCTTTCTTTCCTAATAGTACTGAGTCAGGTCTTTATATAAGCAGTGGGGAGAGGGGAGGTGGTTGGGAGAGAACCCTAAAAATTATTCTTTGATCTGAGCTTTTCACAAACACGTCAAGATAATGGAGTCATCACTGAACTAAAATCCGGGGGTTTTCAGTACACACCGGTCACCTCCTTGCTGTTCCTAAAATATTTAATTTTCTTTGGGGTGGCAGAGTATTTTAGTCTTACATTCACAGATAAGTCATCAAAGTGTTTTTCTTATTAAGGGGTATTAAACTCTCCAAATAGGATATGTTCAGTCTGAATACAACACTGGTCTCATGAATCTGTATTCTAACTTAAGTTACTAGAGGGACATGAGCTGTCACAGTCAAGAATTTTGTTCCTCAGTTCAGCAGCAGCTCTTATAAAAGTCTCCAATGTGGCAAAAGGGGTTTTCAGTGCAGTTATTCAAAACACGATATGACGGGATGAACCAAGCAAAGGTGTCCCTCATGTGTCGTGTCTAGCATGAAGGGAACTCCAACAGACCCCTGAAGATTTATTAAGCAGGCTAGTGACATTTTGTTTATGTGGGTGAAAATGTCAATTCAGTTCAGTTTTCCTTCCGTCACCTTTTTGTTGTTATCCCAGGATCTCCTGTGATCAGGTTTTCCTCCTGGCAGGGACTTGGGTTACTGTATCGGTGCCCATTTAGAGATGATAACGTTGTTGAGTATTAATAGTCTGATTCCTGTATTCTGAACGCTGTTCCTTTCTGTCAGGTTTGTTGAATGGCTGCAAGCTTGCAAAAAAATGTGATGTGATTTCACTAGTGAGCCAAGTCATGTAGGAACTGCTAGCCCGGTCAGGCCAGGAACTCTTAGTACAAGGTAAATGGGACAGTGCGGCGCATTGTCCCTCTTGAGGAGCAGACAGATAGATGGAGAGGTTTGGAGCAGCTGAGCCAGCCGACTCACCGGAAGTGTCTGTTGGCACTGAAAGAATCTGCAGGTGCATCCAGAACCATCATGCTGCAGTAACTTCTATTGCGAAGCAAGGGGCAGTGTGATGGGGAATGCCATGTGCAGAACCAATGAATCAGCTGCTGGAAATAAGTGTACTTATGAAATAAACATGCAGGAAAACAAATCTTGTATAGTTCTTGGATTATATTAATGCTGTATGCCAGAGAGATGTTTAAAAATTTCCTAATTCTGAGAATAAATGCATCAAGCAATGTATACAGACAGTATCTCCAACCAACCATCACCTAATTCTTCCCTTCCATGCCACCAGATGCTTTCCATGTGGTGTTTGTAGCTGATCCATCCTTACAGTAGATCACATGTAGTTTATATGATATAAGATAGTTCTAGTAAACTTTGTTTCCTATTTTTCCCACTTGCTGTGTTGCCAATGTTTTGAAAGCAGGGATCTGTTTGTCCTGTCTCCTCAGGGGGAGCACTCTTTCGCTGAACAACAATGACCCGGAGACCCTTCCCGCTAACATGAAAGGCACAGTGAGTTCTGGGAACCGAAGCAATGCCTCCACTCCAGTCCATCCGAGGTCACCAGCACTGAGCACACGCAGCGTGACTTCAGATTATGGCAGGGTAAATGTGGCAATGCTACTAGCTGCACACATGTCCCCCTCAGACATCACTGACACCACAACCATGTACACCACAGTCAGCATCTGATGAGCTTGCAACCAAGAAAGGCTAAGCCTGCCAAAGATAATGCTATTTATTCCTTAATCCTGTTGTGACAAGTGACAGTCTCTCACCATAATGAAATCTGTTAAACTCATTGTCAATGACCTGGTTTTTGGATTGACAAACATTTTTTCTCATTCTAAAATGTCCTGTTATTGACCGTTATTACTTAAATGTTAAAAATTACTGCTTAAGATGTAATGGTGCATCCACACCCATCAGTTTCCACAAGGTTTTAACCCAAGGGAGGCTGTGAAGGGAAAGATTGAAGGAAAATAGTGGGAGGATAGCAGAAGGAATTGACAGGAGAGCCAGGTAGGCAACCAGCTGAGAAAAACTGAGTCACAGGAGTTCAAGTTTGAAGGCTTTGTTGACATCAGGAGGCTGGTACAGGTGTGAAGGAAAGCAGGGATCTGTTGTGTTGCTTCTGTTGTGGGTACTGTGCAGAGCTCCAGGCTCCCAAAGTTGGGACTTTAAAGCTGCTCCCAGAACTCCTCTGGCTGGTGCTGGGCATGAAAGGGAACATCCAAGTGGTTTCTGGGCCTAGCTTCTTAAATGTCTTTGTACCTTTGTCCAGGATTCGTGATCAAAGGGTCAGTTAAGGATTGGATGCTGTGCTAAGCTCTCTAAGGCCCTAGGAGGAAGCACCACTTCTTTCCCTCAGAGGTATTGCCACATTCTTGAATGCCATATCCGCCTTCCCTGGCAGGGCCTAAGCATGACAGCAAAGTGAATGAGAGGAAGGACCTTCTCCTTTCTTCGCATAAATGAACTTCTGTTCTGGGGAAGGAGTCCTCCTGTTATTGGTGTGTTGTTTCTTCTGGGATAGTGAGTCTTTCCAAAGATTTCTCTCCTTCATTCAGGACAAGTTTGATCTGTAGTACTAACGAATCCCAGTTGCACAAATGCTAGGTTGCCGAGCGGTTCCATCGCAGTCAGATCCCCTCCTCACAATTCCAAGTGTGTCCTGATTTTTGAACAACAGTGTGGTGAAGCAGAGAAACTGCCCATCAGCATGGAAGGGATTAAAGAGAGCCTTTGGGCCCAGCTAGCTTTGCCCCGTTCCACCTGCAGCCAGTGCCAGGCCTGGAGGGGAGAGACAAGGAGGGAGCTTTGCTCTGTTCGGGGCTGACTGTTGAAGAGGGAGGTGTTAGCTGCTTCCCTACCTGAGGGAAGGATCACTAGCTTGCTACCCGAAGTAGCCACCGGAACCAAGCACCGTCTTCCTGGCCAAAAGAGGCAGCGAAAGAGGTCTAGGAGCACCCAGCTTACAAGGAACCAGGGTCTCTGAAGCACTGAGATCTTGACGGGGGTTCCCACCCCACAAAGCATATGGCTGCCCTGCCAGAGGAAGCTGGGACCGCAGCAGGATGCTGCCCAGGGGGGCAATACTAGAGACAAGCATCACAGGAACTTGTACTATAGGGGCTACACACCAAACTGAAGGGGCAACAGTGGGAAGTAGCCCAGGGCAGTGGACATAGACTCCCCGCTGAGAGCTCCTTTACTCAGAGGTTGACTTACACAGGGGCTGGGCTGGGACCTAGTGGAGTTGGAGGGCCTGGGTCCCGCTACCCTCCCTCCTTAAAGGCTGAGGCCCATCGACCACAGAAGCAGGGAGCAGGAAGTCTTGCGCTCCAGCTGTCCTTCCAAGCCCCCCTGGTACAAACATTCTAATGTCAATCTCTATTTTGTTGCTTTTTTAAAAAAAATGGCAGGACCTAATAAAGAAGTGATAGCTGTTGCAAGACATCTGTTTATAAGCAGTGATGTACGTGTGCAGGTTTTGAAAGTGCCAGGCGGGAATACAGTCTTTTAGTACAATTCTATTTCATGTAGTTCTGTTGTGTTGGGTAAAAGATATAACCCCCCATCAGTCATTTAGCAGGGCAATGTGATCAAGGAAATTGTTCTTACTGCTGCTTAATTAGTACAAATCCCTAACATTTGTGGAGGTTTCTCATTCCAAAATTGCCTTACAATGTTTTATAGCAGCTAATCATCCTGATCTCAACATCGGTCCAATAGAGATGTCAGAAGCTGCAATCAAGACGCTGAAAAAAAACAAAGCCGAGGCTGATGATCCAATCACAGCAGAAATGCTAAGCGCACATGACGTTACCAGACTAACGAAACTGGCAGAACGGCTCAGCGAAGTCTCAGGAAAAAAAACTCCCCCTCGACCAGTGAAAACATGGATTAATTGTCAGACTGCCCCCAAAAAGGTGATCTGACTGACTGTAACAACTGGAGAGGAGTCACACTACTCTCTTTTGTAGGGAAAATCTTCTTTATTGCAAATACTACAACTACACAGAAAAAAGAGGCAGTGGATGCAATGCTTAGGGAAGAACAGATTGGATTTAGGCCCAAGTGATCATGTGTAAATCAGATATTCACACTAAGGACTGTAGTAGACAAACATATAAAATGCCAAGCTCCCCTTACCTTTTGAAAAAAAAATCAGTGAAATTGGTATTTGACAGCCTATATAGGCATACATTGCGGAATAGTCTTCAGTCTTATGAAATTCCAGCTAAAGTCATCATCATCATCACAGCGTTGTACAGTGAAGCAAAATGCGATGGAAGGGTGAAAAACCAAACAACAGAGTGGTTCATTGTTGTTACTGGCATGAGGCCTGGCTGCATTCTATCTCTGCTGCTGTTTTGCATCGCCATAGACTGAATAATGAAAATGTGCATGAGCAACACAAACACTGGCATGTCACGGATAATGGCAAATGCCTAGAAGGCCTAGACTTTGCTGATGTTATCATGCTATCAAGCAACACTCCTGAAAAGCTACGAAGGCAGATGCCTTTGCGAAGGCCAAGGAGGAGTCATCAAACATTCTTGAAACCCAGACATCAAGCAGTATCATCGTAATAGAAGGCAAAAACCTCAAAAAAATAGAACAGTTCATTTATCTGGGCAGTACTACACTAGTAGGGTTGCCAGTTTTGGTTGGATACATTCCTGGAAGTTTCATCACATGACATAATCTTCAATTAAAGATTAATCTTTAATTCCTGGACATTCCAGGACAATCCTAGAGGGTTGGCGACCCTCTATACTAGCCAAGAGAGACCACAGGAAAGAAGTGACATCAAGGCTAGGAAAGGCATCCACAGCATTCACTAAACTTGACAAACTATGGAAATCAAAGATATACATTACCAAAACAAAACTCAGAATTTTCAATTTAAATGTAATCTCAGTGCTAACATGCAGCTGCGAGAGCTGGTGAGCTCTTAAAACGTTAGAAACTAGATGACTTTGAAATTAAGTGCCTACAAAAGATTCTGGGCATTGGATGGAGAGACTTTAGCGCCAATTAAAAGATGAGACAAATCACCAACAAGCAGCTTATCTCCACTAGAATCAGAAGGAAGTGCTGGACATATTTGGGGCAAATACTCCAGCTGCCAACACCCAGACTCCCACATGAAGCTTTTAAGTGGAAACCAACTAGTGTGAGGAAACAAGGACACCGAAGAGAAGTTTTAAGAACAACCACTAGCAGCAAGGGCAGAACAGTTGATCCCAACAGTACAGAGCAGATCGAAACAGCAGCTAATGACAGAGGGATGGAAGAGACTAGTTTCTGCCCTGTGCACAAATGTTGATCTGAGAAGGATGTAATAATAATTATCCTTCATTTATTTTTTCAGGAAGGCAACTATCCTTGAGATTTGTCTGATTTTAGATTTTGCAATGACTGCAGCCTTTGTACTAACACTGACTGAGATTCCCTGTTTTAACTTAATCCCACCTGACACTTAAGTGTTTCCTGAAGAGAGGTGTGTGTGTGTGTGTGTGTGTGAGAGAGAGAGAGAGAGAGCAAGCTTTGTTCTATGACTACAGGGGCATTAATGAGCCACTTCAACTTGAATGGTCCCTTAGAATATCAGAAGGGTAGCCATGTTAGTCTGGATCTGTAAAAGCGGCAAAGAGTCCTGTGGCACCTTAGAGACTAACAGACGTATTGGAGCATAAGCTTTTGTGGGTGACCCACGAAAGCTTATGCTCCAATACGTCTGTTAGTCTCTAAGGTGCCATAGGACTCTTTGCCGCCCTTAGAACATGTGTTGACTACTTATGCTAAACAATCTGTTCCACCTTGCATTTAGCTGTGATGCTCAGAGTACCTTTCCCAGACCTGAAGAAGAGCTCTATGTAGCTCGAAATCTTGTCTCTCTCACCAAGAGAAGTTTGTCCAGTAAAAGGTATTACCTTCCCCACCTTGCTTCTGTGTGTATACAGTATATGCAGCGTAGTTGTAGCTGTGTTGGTCCTAGGATATTAAAGACACAGGGTGGCTGAGATAATATCTTTTATTGGATCAACTTCTGTTGGTGAGAGTGAGACAAGATATAGCCCAGTTGAAGAAGAGCACTGTGTAGCTCGAAAGCTTCTCTCTCTCACCAACATAGGATGGTCCAATAAAAGATATTACTTTCTCTGTACTTAGATAGATATAAATCCCCCATTACATCTTATGTGGTCTTTTTTTTTTACTGGACTAACTAAAATTTGGCAAGCTTTTGAGATTCACTCTGTCCATCAAGATAGTTTCTTGTTCTGTTTTTTATCCTCCTGCTTTAATATTGACTATGCATATATTTTAATTGATAATGTGGACAAAATTTGTAATGGAAAAAAGTGCCTGCAAATGCCTAGAAGGCAGTAGCCAGAATTACCTTCAGTTGGATCAATGACGCTTTTTCCACATGATTATAAAAATACCTCTTTAACTTCACTTTGAGCTCCAGGATGTTCATCTCAATTGTGCTGAGCATCAGTTAGTGAGTTAACATTGTGTTGTTGAGAGAGAACGACCTGCCTTTCCTGAATACAGAGCTGCCAAAGGCAGGCATAGAGAGGTTCAGCTGCAAGTGCTAACCATATCTGAGCTGCAGAAATGAGTCTGAATAGTCAGTCTGATTCCTAATAAGCAGTATTGCCATTAGCCTGATTCTGGCATGCAGGAGGGAAAGCTTTTAATTGTTAGTGACTTGCCACTTCATTTTATACAGGTGTGATGCTTAGTAAAGTCCGGGACATTGTAAAGGCAGGAACCTTTCTTAGGTATGCTTTCTTCCCAGTGGCTTCCATGATAGATTGCTAGAGGTGGAACATTGCAATCTGTCTACAGATACTGATATCATGACCAGCTTCCTTCATGTTGCCTATGGTTCTCTAGTAGTTCTTGTAGTTACTACATATGCACCAAAGGTTTCTTTTTTTTTAATTACGATGTAGTCTTCCCCCCCCCCCCCTCGCCCCACGTAACAGGATGTCTTTCTTGGCTAGAACAATTGCTAGTCTTTTTTGTTAGGGATATTTAACAATGAAAACCCACAAATTCATATGATCCAGCATATGCTATCAAACCTATGATGTTGTTTATATCCAGTAGCATCCACAATATGCTAGGTACTACCCAAATACAAAAGAAAGCACAGTCTGTGTTCTGAGGACTTTACACTCTAAAATTTCAAAACAGACAGATTGTGGGTAGGATAAGTTTGTTTACCTTTGTGTTAAAAACTTTACATTATTGGCAGGTAGCTAACCACTACATCACCAGCTGACTACCTTAATATTTTGTTGTTCCCCCTTTTCCTACCTACTGTCTATATTCTGAGAGTAAAAGCTATTCGGAGCAAGGATTCTGCCTTCTTTTGTGTCTCTGCCAGTGCCTTGCACAATAATTGGTAATAACATGTGTTTGATTATAATATTCTTATTTCTGTACATTAGATGCCTGTATGTTTTTCAGCTGCTCTCTGCACCTTCTTCCATGCTGTCCTTTATGCACAGAATGCCTTCCTTGAATTCATCATTAAGGGCTCTACCATTTCTTCTCCTTCAGATCTGGGGGGAGGGATAGCTCAGTGGTTTGAGCATTGGCCTGGTAAACCCAGGGTTGTGAGTTCAATCCTTGTAGGGGGCCATTTAGGAATCTGGGGCAAAAATTGGGGATTGGTCCTGCTTTGAGCAGGGGGTTGGACTAGATGACCTCCTGAGGTCCCTTCCAACTCTGATATTCTATGATTCTCCTTATGAACCACCTGTACCATGACAGTAAATTTATATTGGCTTGGCTCAGGGGCAAATAAGTAAATTGGCACTTACTTTGTCTATGGCCTTGTGTCAAGGTTCCTCCCCCACTCTGAACTCTAGGGTACAGATGTGGGGACCTGCATGAAAAACCTCCTAAGCTTATCTTTACCAGCTTAGGTCAAAACTTCCCCAAGGTACAAAATATTCCCCCCGTTGTCCTTGGACTGGCCGCTACCACCACCAAACTAATACTGGTTACTGGGGAAGAGCTGTGTGGAAGCGTCCTTCCCCCCAAAATACTTCCCAAAACCCTGCACCCCACTTCCTGGACAAGGTTTGGTAAAAAGCCTCACCAATTTGCCTAGGTGACTACAGACCCAGACCCTTGGATCTTAAGAATAATGAACAATCCTCCCAACACTTGCACCCCCCCTTTCCTGGGAAATGTTGGATAAAAAGCCTCACCAATTTGCATAGGTGACCACAGACCCAAACCCTTGGATCTGAGAACAACGAAAAAGCATTCAGTTTCTTACAAGAAGACTTTTAATAAAAATAGAAGTAAATAGAAATGAAGAAATCCCCCCTGTAAAATCAGGATGGTAGATATCTTACAGGGTAATTAGATTCAAAAACATAGAGAACCCCTCTAGGCAAAACCTTAAGTTACAAAAAAGATACACAGACAGAAATAGTTATTCTATTCAGCACAATTCTTTTCTCAGCCATTTAAAGAAATCATAATCTAACACATACCTAGCTAGATTACTTACTAAAAGTTCTAAGACTCCATTCCTGGTCTATCCCAGACAAAGAAGACTACAGACAGACAGACCCTTTGTTTCTCTCCCTCCCCCCAGCTTTTGAAAGTATCTTGTCTCCTCATTGGTCATTTTGGTCAGGTGCCAGCGAGGTTACCTTTAGCTTCTTAACCCTTTACAGGTGAGAGGAGCTTTCCCCTGGCCAGGAGGGATTTCAAAGGGGTTTACCTTTCCCTTTATATTTATGACACCTTGTCTATGCACAAAAGTTGTATAACTGCTCTAGTGTGGATGCAGTTATAGCTGTAGCTATTTACGTATAGGAACTGCACGGGTATTAAATACTTTTATACTAGTATGACTGTGCCGCTATAGTTATGTCAGATGAGTCACACTCCTGGCTAACAAAGCTGTATTTGTATAAAAACTGTGTAGATCGGGTATATTTATAATTTTGAAAAATGGCAAATGTATATATTTGATTGTATTCCTTGCCTCCCTCCACCCTTCCTGCCCCACTTGTCCCCTTAAAGTGAAAGCTGAGGTTGTATGCAGGGATTGCATTGTCATTTCCCTTTGTATTATGTCGAGCACAATGGGGCCCCAATGCTGATTAATTATAATACAAATATTTAATAAGTGATTGTGTACTCATAGTGTTCTTTTGGGTTATGGGAATTAGACTGTAATGGTGCTGCCTCAGACTGACCATAAATAAGCTTGCTCGTATATGACTCGATGCTTATGGAATATATATTATTCTTATTCAGCAGGACCCTGGTTTAAAAAATGGCCCTTTTGTGCCTGCAAGTGAAAGTGTACCTGAAGATTTAGTGAAGAAACACCGTAGGAATGCATCTGGAACACCTTCAATAGCAGTTTCTAGGGCATCTCTAGCATCAGGTAAGTGTTCATTAGTAGTCCTAATTCTTTCTAAAAAAGAAAAGGAGTACTTGTGGCACCTTAGAGACTAACCAATTTATTTGAGCATGAGCTTTCGTGAGCTACAGCTCACTTCATCAGATGCATACTATGGAAACTGCAGAAGACATTATATATACAGAGAGACCATGAAACAATACCTCCTCCCACCCCACTCTCCTGCTGGTAATAGCTTATCTAAAGTGATCATCAAGTTGGGCCATTTCCAGCACAAATCCAGGTTTTCTCACCCCCCCCCCACACACACACAAACTCACTCTCCTGCTGGCAATAGCTCATCCAAACTGACCACTGGTCACTTTGGATGAGCTATTACCAGCAGGAGAGTGAGTTTGTGTGTGTATGGGGGTGGGGGGGTGAAATGGCTTTTTGCTTGTCTTATATTGACCAACGCTCATTGTCTCTGTCTCAAGAGCCAGGAAGACTTCCTGGGCTGCAGATTCTGTCCTTCATTGTCATCGTTAAGTGGTCTTCTCTCCTGCTTTTTAGCTTGATGGCTTTGTTTACCTTATATGTAAACGTAGTTGCCTGTGATCAAGCAGGTCAGACAAATAAATACACATTCCTTTCTAAGTTCCCTGTAAGCTGCGCGGCCGTGCAAGAGCCTACTTAGTGCTGTGCAGGTGCTCAGGGAACCTGCCTGGGGACCTGCCGCAGCTGGGGCACCCCTCCCCTGGCCTGAACCCAGCCGCAGCCTGGACCTGCCATGGCTGGGGTGCCCTGATTTGCCGCAGCCCGGGTGCCCCTCCCCCAGCCCGGCCCCAGCCTGGACCTGCCCGGGCAGGGGCACCTATCCTGGAGCCTCAGCCCCAGAGCTGCCAGCCAGGGTGCTGCTGCAGGGAGACAGAGTTGGCGGGAGTCCTCTCTCCCTGATGTAGCCCCATAGCACCCTCCTGCACACCAAACCCCACATCCCTGGCCCCACCCCAGAGCCTGCACCCCAATCCTCTGTCCCAGCCCTGAGCTGCCTCCCACACTCCGAACCCCTCAGCCCCACCCCCCACTACATGAATTTGGTTATGTGCACCAATATTAAGGTGTCACACATCACCTCCAAAAAATTAGAGGAAACACTGATTCCTTTGTCTAGGAAAAAACCCGTTTTACCTCCTTTGTCTGTTTACAGACTCCAAAACACAATAACAGAGAGTATTCATACTTTCACATACAGTTGTGTTACCTACATTTCCCAGTGTCATTAATGACCAGCATGTTCTTAATTTTCAAATGATATATTACAAAACATGTCTTAAATGAATATCATGACAACAGTGTGTCAGGCCTGTAGTGAGTTACTGCAAAAGGTAATGCCAGGGTACCAGTTTATTACATCATGGGCAAAATTATGATAATGGCTATACTCCACGGGCCTGTTGGTATGAGGAGCGCCCAGGGTCACCGTATCATCATTCACTCAACATTGAAACTTTGGACTCTGGGTTTTTTTTTTCTTATTTGCTGAGGTGGAGGGTTGCAGGAGTCGTTGTGAACGTGTAGATTCATCCAGAGCTCCTGCTGCCTATGTCCCTGATATCATAATGACCCAAGCAGGTGGCCCTGCATGAGAAGGCCAAAGGCTGAATGGCGTGTGACCCATAGGGGACAGACCCATACAGCCCATAATAGTACTGAGGGAAGGGAGGTATCCAAAAAGTTGAATACTATGGTAAAAATTATTTTTCCATCATTCAGCTGAAGGTGCTCAGATACCACAATTGGGTGCCATGGCACAAATACCTTGATGGAGATTATTTTGATTTGATTTAAAAAAAAATCATTTTGGTGTTGTAGCAACAACTACTAAAAGGTGACAATATGAAAAGAACAGTGTTTGTTGTATAAATTGTATATTAATGAACACCTTCCTTTCCCCTTTGTTTTCCAGATCTCAGCAGATCTGAGATAGATTTGAGTGGGTCTTTCTCAGAAGAAAACAAGGATGCTGTAAGCTTAAGAAGTAAATCTGTACCTGATGCTTTAGACCAGGACCTGGTGAGTTAGAAGTGACACTAAAGCTCACAGGGTGGAAAAATTGTCACTCTAGCTTCTGAAGTCGGCATAATCTTTAAACTCCTAGTTCTGCACGAGAGTGAACTCAGACTTGTATAAATTCAAGCCTGCATCTAGCTTATGCTGCAATCATTGCAGAATGTAAAGCACCGCACACTACAATAGTATTAAAAATTGGAGTAGAAGACAATTGGGCTTATGGAGACAAATGTGTTTGGGAATCAGTTTGTCAAGAAGGTGCCTCAATTGTGTGGAATTTTGTGGACCGTTAACAAATGATATCCTTGGGCAACATTACCTTCCAAACACGATGTGTATGGATTGATTCCAAGTAATAGCTATACAGTAGTTAAGGCTCTTTGTAGTTATGGTAGATACAATAGCTATTCATCTGGGAATTTTTTAGTTTGTAAGTGGATGGAGTCTCATCTTAGAATACCATTCATGTAGTGCATTGAACACTTCAGATCTTCACCAACTCTTGCCTCATTGGATTTTTTATTTTTTTTATTCGGAGTTATACTCAGTATCAAAGCTCTTCAGCTTTGTCCCTCTCTGCTTGTCTGTTCTAGTCTTGCAACACGTCACCCTCCCGGTCTCTGCTCCCCAGTGATGCCAGTCACCTCCTACTATTTTGCAGTTTCTCACAAACATCTCCATGCCCACTTCCATGTTTTCCCCTTGCACACAGACTGATCCATAAACCATTTCCCTCTCCTCCTCAAAATATATCCAAGTCCCACCTGGGCCTCAGTGCCTATAAGAAATCAACTAGTTAATGATGTGTGATGCACAGATGGGGTTATTTGGCTCTTGTTTTATGTATTTATAACTATTTTTTAAGTTTTCAACTGGATATCTGTATATAAAAATTGTATGTATTTGACTTGTACTCCTCTCCCCCCCACACCCTTCGTATGTCACTTGTCTTCTTGGATTGTAAGCTCTGCAGAGCCAGGATCATGTCTGTGTGTGTATGTACAGCACCTAGTACAATGGGCCCCCCCATCCTGATTAGGCCTCACAGGCACTACTGTGTTATAAGTAATAACCCAGGCAGTCATGTTCTGTCACCTGTAGCTACACACAGACATACATGCTGGTATCAAGGGGTAGTTGGGCCTAACCTACCAGAGAGGAAGGATGGTCCAGTGGTTAGGGTGTTGGCTTGGGACTGTGGGCAAGTCACTTAGTCTCCCAGCTGTACAGTGGGGATGCCAGCACTTTCCTGCTTCACAGGCGTGGTGTGAGAATAAATTCATTCGAGTTTGGGAGGTGTTCAAATACCCTAGTGATAGGGGGTATATAAGTACCTAAGATAGACAAAAACACTCACCTTGGAAGCCCTTGTCCCAAAGAGACTGGGGATGCAGTAATGTTGTGCTCATGGGGTTAAGGTTGTGGCCTTCACAGTGTTTTAGGTTCCCTGAAAGTGGTGTGGGAGATGAGAGGCATCTCAGGGGTAGTGTGCAAAATGAAGAATCAAATCCTGGAGGCTGAAAAGGTTGTATCTCCCTTATGCCTGGCCAGCTGGTGGTGGTAGCTGGACTTTGAAGTATCTGTTCCTGGATAGTTGGAGCTGCTGTTGGTGTGGGGGATGTCCTGCATGGATGCAAGAAGCAGATTGCCTGGATGAACTGGGCTGAAAGAGTGAGGGAGGGCACTTGCCTCCCTTGCTCGCAGTCAGCTATTGGTGATTTTGGTAGGACACAGTCTTCCTTTTTCAGGGAGATGGACTGGATAACTGATAGGTCTTTTCTTTCTCTGAGTCTATGATACTTCTTGGTTGCAATTTCCAAATAGACTTCAGAAGCTGAATATTGTGAAATACATTTATCAAGGAGTACTTGGGGGGGAAGTTAATTGTGGTGTCTGCTTCCAAGTTGAGAGAACTCTCTAGTTGTGTGTGTTTGGGTTACTGAAAAAAATACTTCTGTCAGAACAGGGAAAAGCAGGGAATTAAAACAAGCAATTTCAAAAGTGTATCAGAGCAAACTAAATTAGTTTTTAAAGGTCTATTAAGAAACACCTATTCAGCCACTTTATAGTAATACAAAGTACTGCTCACCACTTCCTCAGCCATTTTAGTAGAAGGAATTGGATTGGGTGTATTTTTATAACCCTGATAGAGACAATGAAGATTACTTAGTCTCTTACCACTTCTAACTTTAATAAGCAACAGTAACCAATTATGTGGCTGTGCTTCTCTAGCACCCTTGAGAAACATCGCTGCTGTCATGTAAAATGAACTGTGGCTCTGCTGGCAAATGAGAGAGTCTGAGGCGAAATGTTAGCTTTCCAAGCAATCTCTTGGTTTCAAGAATGTGCTCACAGTCTGTACAAGTTGAATTACAGATTTTAATGGTTAGATTTTCATACTTCCTTTGGCAAGGAGGACGAGATGGCCAAAATGTATAGCGTGGCTGTCTGAAATTAGATATCCAAAGCCATATATAGGCACCCAAGTTTGAAAATGTTGATCCAAGTTTCATACACCACATTTATTTGCTGGGCAATCAAAAACTATTATTTTTTCATTAAACTATAAATGTATTCTGTATAACTTTGAGGGAGAAAATAGTCCTGACTGTGTCTCTATATTTGCTCCTTCAAAATATCAGGGTAGCTCCATTGAAGTCAGTGGGGAGAGGGAAAGTCAAGGGAGCTACCCTGATTTATACCTGTGAAGGACTTGACCCTCTATGGGTATGTCTACATCACCATTGGCAGTGAGCCTTGTAGACATACTCACACTAGCTTGGCTTGAGCTAGCATGCTAAAAATAGCAGTGTGAAATTAACAACATGGGTGGCAGGCTCAGGCTCTCAAGCCCACCCAATGCCATTGATCTGAGATTGGGTAGCTAGTTCAGGCCTCTGCCAGTGCTACCATATCTGCATGGCTAGTTTTAGCATGCTTGAGCCAAGCTAGCTTAATCTTGTCTATCTGGGAGGCTCACTACCAGCTGCAGTCAGACATACTCTTTCTCTGAAATTGAGTTGCCATGCAATAACTGGGAATCCATTGACAAATGTTAACAATTCTAACCCAAAACGTTACCCTACATGCCCAGTTGCCACTCTGTTCTCCTGGCCTGCATAAAAAGCTGTGAGACCGAGCTTGGAGGAGATAAGGGTCCGTTTGGTTTGGGAGAAGGACAACAGTATTTTAGATCGGCATGTAGGGTGGGATTCTCAAAGCCCTAAGGGGAATTTGGATGCTGTCTTCCAATTTTCAAAACCTCTGCCTAAGAGATGTGGGTGGTCAGTTCCCATTAAAGCTAATGGCAGCAGCTTTGAAAATGTCAGTGATAACCTTTATGTAACCCTTCTGCCAGGTGGAGCCAACAGCAGCCAGGGCTGGGTTCAATATCCAGGGGTTTGAGCCCCCACCCAGTAACCTGGGAAAATTACACACCACCCCTGGGTGTCTCTGAGAGGCAATACTTCCCCACTCACAAGCACAGAATCTGAGTATAGATAAGAAACTTTTCATGAAAGGAGGGAAGTCATCTGACATTGATTAGGGAAAATGCCACAATCAGGATTCATAAACCTAAAACTGTGAGCAGGACACCCACCCCAGAGTGCATGGGGCAGTGTCTTCTGCCTTATGTTCTTAGGTTCTACAACGAACAGTTCCTTTTCTGTGCCCCTCTCTGCTCCCTCGCCATACCCCACTCACAGTGATTGTCCTTGGTCAGTGAGGACCCAGAGTTCAGAGGTGCATCTGTGTGAATTCACCTCCCATCCAGGGAAGAAGGCACCTTGCTTGCTCCACCATCTGAGTACTTCTGCACTGCTGGCCGCCCAGCCAGCTGCTTGTTTTCGCTAGCCAGTCACCTTCTGTCACCTGCCTCTCTGCTATGACCTCTGCAGGTCAGTCTCTAAGAGCTGGGTGGAAGCTCAAGTGATTTTTCAGCTCTTAGGCTTGACAGAAACTGTCAAGCTGTCCCTACAAGTGATTGTAAGCTTTGAACACTTAAAATACCAAAGGCTCCTAATGGAGCCTATTTAGCTCTATCTTTGAACAGTGGGGAGGAACAGGTTAAACCAGACCGGGGGACGCTTCAGGAGAGTCCACACCTCCTAGAAGGGATACCTGTCCCCACCTCTCTTACTTTTACAGGGGTCTGGCATTTGAGCCCCTGGCTTAACGATGTCCTTTCAGTTGAGGGTGACCCCCTCATTTGGGACAGGTTAAGCATAGTTTTGCTCCCCTTTATTCATACAATCAAGACAACAAAATTGATAACATTTCATTACCTCTGCATTCAGTGCTAAAGTGATTTGTAACCTAACACCAGCCAAAGTTGATCACTTTGAGCAACACCACTCTATCTGCTGGATATTTAGGCAGAGTAGGTGTGTTCATGTAAACACAGTTTGCTCCTGAAGTCTCTCCCCATCCCAGCTGGCTGTCAGGGGAGAACTCATTCAGATTCTGCTTACATCTATAATGCTTGTTAAAACCCATGAAGTCTCCACATGACTCATAATAGAATGGTAACTTTCTGTTTGTTTGGGTTTTTTTCAAAAGCTAACATTCCTGTTAATCATCTGCTTTCAAGTTTCAGTTAATAGTTTTAGTTTATAATTACCTAAGGTGTAAGAATTAGGTAATTTACTAAAATGCAAATTCTATCTATCTATCTATCTATCTATCTATCTATCTATCTATCTATCTATCTATCTAGAAAATATCATTTCTTTGTTAAAATTTTATAATGCTGAAGAAAAAAGAACTATGAATATAATCTTCTTGAAAATTTCCAGAATGACTTTTCTGGAAACCACATATTTCTGTTTATTCAGCTGCTATGTTCAGCACAGACAGTGGTGGGACACGTTTCTTTCAATGTCCACAACCATGACTTGGAGCACTCAAAATACCAGTCAAAAAGTAGTTTTTATATATATTTTTTTATATTTAATCAGTCCTTTGTCTGTCTGCTACGATTGCCAACAAGGATGCAAATTAATATTACTAGTGGTGCGGATTAGTTGTTATGTAAACATGTCCATTAGAAACTGGACTGAGATCAGAAACTCAGCTCACTGAATAGCTAGTTAATGGTAGGAATAACTTGTGGTCACTATGGATTTGGGCTGAATTTAGTTGATGACTTAAAGGTTGAAGCCTCCGTAACCCATAACTGGTATCCAAAGCCATCCAGTTCACATATTTATTTTCTTAAGATTGAAAAACACCTACTCCGTCCCTCCCTTGTTTCCCACCCTAAATACGAGTGTGAAGATGCCTAGCAGTAATAGCAGAATAGGGTAATTCAGGTGTGCTACTGAGAATGTAGGGTGCTTGGAAATTGACTTCGTAATGCAGTGCCCCACCATGTAAGGTAAAAATCCATTTCCTACTCTGGGGACATAGAAGCCTGGAGGTTTTACAGTTTTCAAACAGCTGAAAGGTGAACCAGAAGCGCCCTTTGTTCCTGGTATACTGATTGTGACTGTGTAAAATTGTTGAAAGTGTGAATCAAAAGTCTCTCAAGACTTGAGTTTGGGAGATGTGTTGACACAATCTTTCTTAAACAGAAAAATATGGAATAGAACCCAAGGAAGGAGTCAGATATACAGTTGACAGTAATATACAGTAATTGAATGACTTTCTTTCTTTCTTTGCGGTTAGGATTACCTGGACGAGATAGAGGAAGACCCTGATGACATAGTGACCTCTCATTATCTAAAACATCGCAGACATTTGGCAAGTGGATTATCAACAGTAAGGTCTCCATTGGAAAACATCTAGAATTCCCTCATTCTTTCTCACTAAGCAGTTTCTTGCTGAAATAGATGTGGGCTAATGACACAGAACGCACACTGAGCATTCAATTTCATTCAGTAGATATTTTTTGTATTGATTCATATCCAGACCTCCTTTCCTACTGCTGTTTAGTAGCAACTTTGACTTCTTGGTGATTTTTCTGTTTGTTGTGGTTTTAGTATCCCTATCTGTAAAGCTAAAATGCCATTCTCTGCCATCAGTACTGAAGCAGAGATCCATTGTTGTTTATAGTGTAGCTGTCCTCCCTGCACACTGATGACTTGGGACCTGATCTCCGGAGATGCTGAGCACCTTGTCCAAAGTGCTGAGTGCCCTCACCTTGAAATGATCTCAAAAGAAGGTGTGGACGGGGCACTCAGTATCAGGCTCTTAATCGTCTTATTAACCGTCATTAATTGTAACTGTGATCTGTTTGGCAGATGCTGTATGTGAACAGTGAGAAATTTCAACAAGAAAAAAAATGAGAGTAGGAAACCTGAAACATCTGGCCAATCTAGATGCTCTGTCAAAATGAGCAAATCTAGAATAGCTGGTACTGATATGAGGAGATAATGTGGCTTTAAAATAAAATCCTCTGTCACTTGTAATGACCGTCCCATTATCAGAAGGATGTGTGATTTCCATCCACTATGCCTGACTTCTGGCCACAGTCAGAGAAGCCTATTCAGAAGTTAAAACATTTTTCACAAGACACCAAGGATAGCAAATGTCTGTATTTATTTAAATTGTGCCAAACAGCGGAAAGGAAAATGCTCAGTCTTGATTCTTTTTTAATAGTTTTGGTGAAGTGTAGCAATGGAAATTCCCTAAGTTCTGAGGAATTGGGAAGGGGATAGAGGCACAATTTATCCTTTTGATAGAAAAGATTTTTATTGATAGTTGAGGGATAGCGGGCTTGTCTGGGGGCGACGGGGGAAGAGAGTAAACAATAGCCATTGCTCACGGGCTCCTGGCTAGGGTTGCCAACCCTCCAGAATTTCCCTGGAATCTCCAGGAATTAAAGATTAATGTCATGTGATGAAACCTCCAGGAATACTTCCAACAAAAACTAGCAACCCTAGCTCCTGATAAATGATGATGTGAGATACAGGCCTGTACCTGGAGAGATTAAAAATAGGGATTTATAGTGTGCAACAAGCTCAGTTTTTCAGAGTTAGCCTAGAGAAATGATTGATCTGAAGCTTCTTCATTTCATTGAAAGAGGATCCCACCCTGTTCTGTCTTTCCTGCCTTCTCATTGCAGTCTTTGGTGGGGTTGTGAATGGTTGGGCTCACTCTGAAAAAACTGAACATTTTTTAAGCTCCCTGCAACATACAAGTGCTTTCATTTTATGCATTTGCATTGTGTGTCAGTAGCTTCATAACCCATATGGAGTTGGTACTAGTGGTGACCCCAACTCCCCACATATATTCCATTCTCTATGCAACACAATCCCAGTGTGGCTCATAGGTTTCAAGACATTTCATATGCATAGAGTAAGATATTTGGGGATCAGCTTTGCTGAAAGCATTTCTGCTTTCCATGAAAACTACTGTATATTTCTGCAACAGCTTTTCATTCCCAGGACGCTTCACAAAGTATAGACAGTGAACCAGATCCTTAGCCCTAAGAAGGCTGCTTTGTGCTATTCTAGGAGTGTAAAGCAGCCTTAGGTTTGTTTGAAGTGGCTAGCTGTGGATCCCTTTAAAGCAGAGGAATCCCAGATGGGATAGAGTTGGTGTAACCAGCACTACATAGTCAATTTATACTCCTTGAGATAGGAGTCATGCTGAGGGGAAGGGGCCTGAGTGGTGCACACTGCAGGAAACCATAAATTAGAGCCATCCTTAGGCTGTTTTAAGTCATTCCTGGGATTTGACTAACTGACTCCCCAGCTGTTCCAGGGATAGGGGGATTGCATACAGCCATCCTTGCCCACCCTCCCTTAGGTCCTGTGCCAGAATAGCTCTGTGGGACCCAAGATTGCAGCAAATATACACAGTGCCAATGGAATGCAGCAGTCTCTGGGTTGGAGGGTGGTAGCAAGGTGAACTAGTGATCAGGACATTTGATACAAAGGAAAGGGAAATTTTGGGCCATGACACTAGGAAATGAATTCTATTTTGTGGCATGTGGTATTGTATTTTTAATGCCTCACACAAAGCAGACAGAATTCCAGTAAAGGTCACCTCCAAAAGACTTGCGTTCAATTGTCAGCATGGAATTCAGCTTGTTGCTTTGGAAGGAGAAAGAGCTGGGTCAAACCCTTTATTCCAGGGTCTCAAGGAATTCAAGGAATCAGAGTTAAAAGAGACTTGGGCATGTCAGGCCAAATCAACCCTAGTAAGCAACTGTAACTCAATCAAAATCAGCTGAATTACACCCACTTAACCAAATTTGAATTTGACTCGTTGCCAACACATCTATAAAACCTATAGCTTGCCAGTCTATAGGTTTTATAGATGAATTTCTTTCCTTGGTCTGAACTCTGAGACTGGAGTTCTGGAGTTGCAGGTGCTCAATACTTCCCTTGGTAACGGCCCTTAGGTGGTAACTTTATTTAATGAGCATTTTCCATGGTACTTTCAGCAGTAGGTTTTGTCTTCCTATATAGATTCCTTTTGACCTTTCTCCTAATCTAAATGCAGCTTTCCTGCTGCAGTAGAACTGAGATGATCTCATGCCTCAGTGCTCCTTTCCTCTTCACATCCCCCCCAGCATGCTTATTGAAGTCACTGCATGCTATGTTAATGGAAAAGCTTCTATCAGCAAGCAGCTTTTCTTCCCCCCTAGAGTGGAACAGTTTTACTAGTCTATTTTGACCTACTCTGAATGTATGTTGTTGCTAATATTCCCCATCTCGAATACTCACATTTTTCTGATTTTATTTAGTTTATTCTGTGCATCTCATCCTTCAGCATTGTACAAATACTGCGAGTAATTTGCTTGTTGCTGAGTTTTAGCCTTTGATAGTGAAACTAATGACTTTGTACTGTGGCACAAAATAATTCTATAAATGTCAAATGAACCCTAATTTTATAGAAATCTGAGTAAGGAGATTACAGTGTAGATAATTAGAGTGCCCTGAAAATCAAAACCACAGTACTTGGGCTAAAATAAAAGAGAGGTTATTTTTCCTGGGTTCCACCACTGGACACAACAACTTGTCAGGATCATTGCATCGGTCTAATTCCTTGTTCCAGTGTCTTATATTTTACCAGTAAGATATAAAATGCTAGGATGATTAATACAGGCCTCAGATGTTGAGTAAAAGGAAGCTCTGCACTCTGATGCTCTTAGTGGTATTTGAGACATACAGTCATTACATAAGTAAGTTTTCATTAAACAGCCACATTTATCATATTTAACATGACTCCCAGTGTAAATCCCACAAAACAAAAGGCTTTTATTGTAAGAAGTGAAATATTTCAGTTGTTATAAAATGTTTTCTAAATTAGTCTTTGTTATTTTATTAAAGCAATTATTAGCAATGTAGGGATTTTCTGATGGAATTCCGGGCTCCACTGGAAAGAAACATTTCCTGGTGGTTTGGTTTTAAATTTGAGATATCAAGAATAAGCACACCAGTCCCTACTTTCCTTCCTTTGCTGCAGGACCTTAGCAAGAGGTTTGGAGGATACAATCAGTAATGTCAGAAGAGGTTATAGCTTAAGCTGTGGCTCATACATTCTCCCTTCGCTGGTTCGAAGAGGAGCTTGTGACCAAGTTATAAACTCCTGTGACCTCACTGGTGAGATCCTTCAGACATCTTGCCAAGGTCTTTCAGCAACAAGAGGAAAACGGGCCCCTGATGTTCTTAATACTTCAGTTTAAAAAAAAAAAAACCCAAAAGCATTTTTTTCACAAAATTTGGAGGCCAATTTTAAAGGAACAATAAAGGGTAAAACCAGAAAAAAGTTTTTTGTTTTACACGTACCCTTAAAAACTCCCCAGAATTAACCTCTCAACCTACAAGTGTTCAGACAAGCTTGCTTTAATCACAATTCTAGTTTCTTATGCAGGCCGCAGTGCTGCAAACACTTGTATGCATGCTTAATTTTTCACACAAGACGCTCATTTCAATTGGAATAGTCACATAGAGAGTTAACTAGTGTTTGCAGGATTTTTGGCCAAAATGAAAATCCCAGTCTGAGTCG
This sequence comes from Eretmochelys imbricata, assembly GCF_965152235.1. NCBI lineage: Eukaryota > Metazoa > Chordata > Testudines > Cheloniidae > Eretmochelys > Eretmochelys imbricata. The sequence goes on from NC_135572.1 coordinate 152,915,821, forward strand.
GTGTTCGCATTTAATTTGTTTGGTGCTACCTTAGTACAGCAGATTCTGTCTTCGTTTGTCACTAACCTGTATTCCTGCAGATAAGCAGGCGACACTTTTTCACTCATTATACAATTATACAATTCATTATTGGAGGGGGATTTAGGTATGGCTTGGTACCTCACTGCTGTAAGTACTGTATCACTGTGGTTTAACACCACACTACCCACCTAGTCTGTAGAACTTGTCATTTCTTTTCTGAATTCTTCCTGCAGCTATCTAATGCTATTTTCTTTTGACCTTTGCATTTGTCTTCCTGAAAGAACTTTCCTGAAGGCTCTGACAGGAAATGCTCCTACTTAAATGTACCTGAAGCAGATGGTGATACTGTGAGTTCTCTTGCTTCCTGTCAACTGCTTTTCTGATATTCTGCTTTTCTGATGTTCCTTCTTATTCCTTCTTTGTGCTGAGAACTCTTTCGGGGGTTTACCCAGGCTTTCTACATACAACAATTCTAAAACACCAAAAGTTAGATATGTTTTTGATTAATATTATTTAAAAGCCAGCAAAAAAATGTACACCAGAGTTTTAAAATGCCTTGGGTTTCTGCAATGTACAAACTGTCCTAATTTTTGTCTTACAAAGATTTAATTATTTTCCAGTAGTTATATTAGGGACAATTTTAAAAATTGTGAGACCTGCTTATGCTCTTAGAAATGCCCATGATGAGGTGACATTGCTTTATTAGGATACTGTATATGTTTTTGTGTCATTTCCATGATGGGGTTTCATATAATTTCCTCTGAAGCACCTGGTACTGACCACTGTCTGAGACAGCATGCTGACCTAGAGGGACCATTGGTTTGCCCCAGTATGGCAATTCTCTATTCCTGGGACTTGCTATGTGATCGTAGACAATTTACTTAACCCTCTGTGTTACTCAGTGGCCCCACTGGGAAATGGTGATCGTACTAACTTTACCCCCTTTATAAATCGTTTTGAGTTCAACATATGAAGAAACACTGTGTAGGCATTTGAGATATTGTGATACCTTTCTATATCAAGTAAGTGGTAATTCTGTACGTCCTTTGATATCCTAGTTTTAATAGCAGGTTCAGCAGAACAGTAATTGCAGGGCTCTCATTGTTTGAAAAAACTGGTTCTGGAAAGAGAATGATTGAGCTTCCAAGTTGTCTTCTTTCGGTCTTTATTTCAGACTAGCATTAACAGCATGATGAGTGTTTATAGTGAAACTGGGGACTATGGCAATGTGAAGGTCAGTGGGGAAATACTTCTCCACCTCAGCTACAGCTACAAAACGGGTGCCCTCAACATCCTGGTAAAAAACTGCAGAAACCTGGCCATAGCAGATGAAAAGAAGCAAAGAACAGATCCGTAAGCATAGAGAATTTCCTTCTTACCCTTTCCTAGAAGTGCTCTCAGTCTTACTGCACAGTTTGAATCTCTAGACTGCATGTGAGAACATATTGTAGCCCTACACTATGTGGACTGGTAACAGGATATGAAGCCTTTCACCTCTATGTCCCAAGTGATCAGAAGCCATAACACTCTGACTGCTTCGAGTCTCATGTGAAATGAGTTGGTGTTTTCAGTGTGTTTCCTAATGGGGGAGAGTTCATATGATTAACAGCCATTATTGCACTTGGAAATAATTGACATGCTTTTATTGGCAATTTGGACAGAAGGGCCAGGGATCTGAATGGATACAGAGACTGAACTAATTTCTTACTGCTAGAGTCAAGGTTGAATGGGAAGGTTTGCTCTGTCTTTGATAGAAGACTTTATCCACCAGAGGTGTTAGGGTGGTACCTTTATAGAACTCTAAATTCCCTTAATTTAAAATAGCCATTTCCTAGTAATAAAAACATAGCCAGAAAAAGCAACCTATAGAGTAGAAAGAAATTGCATTCTTCATCCTTCACTCCAAATATACCTCTTTCTAAAATCAAATATAAATCCTAAGTTCCACTTTATTCATTGCTCCTTTTTTTATAATTAAAAAAAATAGATACTGCACCACTACCGGAAAATAGTGTAATTGGGCCCGCTCTGCAAACACAGCCTTACTGGTCTCCACAGTAGGGGAAATTTCAGCCCCTATGCGATGACAACAGAAAATAATCACTCCTGGATTAATTGTAATTTGCCTTTTTGGCCAATAGCATCTTCTTAGTGTGACCAGGATTCATCACTGAATTTGGTCTGCTGGTTGTAACATTAGCTTCCCCGGCCCGGGGCAAGTACTGACGGGGGGTGTGGCATGAATGCTGATCCATGCCCCCAGGCCAATAGCATGACAGTGTACAAACTAACTAGTGTTAATTGTATGGTCCTGTGAAAAGTCCCTATTAATATCAGTCTTACCACAAAATAATGTTCCATAACTATCCTTAAATAGAACAAGAGCAAAGAGAATAATTGGCTATTATGTTGTTCATTTTTAATAGTTTCTGCAAATATTTGTCATAAATGAACTAGGTAATTTATTTGAATGACTTTGCTTCTTTTTTCTAAAAGAAAAGGAGTACTTGTGGCACCTTAGAGACTAACCAATTTATTTGAGCATGAGCTTTCGTGAGCTACAGCTCACTTCATCGGATGCATACCGTGGAAACTGCAGTAGACATTATATACACACAGAGACCATGAAACAATACCCCCTCCCACCCCACTGTCCTGCTGGTAATAGCTTATCTAAAGTGATCATCAAGTTGGGCCATTTCCAGCACAAATCCAGGTTTTCTCACCCTCTGCCCCCCCCACCCCCCCACAAACTCACTCTCCTGCTGGTAATAGCCCATCCAAAGTGACCACTCTCTTCACAATGTGTATGATAATCAAGGTGGGTCATTTCCAGCACAAATCCAGGTTCTCTCACTCCCTCACCCCCCTCCAAAAACCACACACACAAACTCACTGTCCTGCTGGTAATAGCTTATCCAAAGTGACCACTCTCCCTACAATGTGCATGATAATCAAGGTGGGCCATTTCCAGCATAAATCCAGGTTTTCTCACCCCCCCACCCCCATACACACACAAACTCACTCTCCTGCTGGTAATAGCTTATCTAAAGTGATCATTAAGTTGGGCCATTTCCAGCACAAATCCAGGTTTTCTCACCCTCCACCCCCCCCATACACAAACTCACTCTCCTGCTGGTAATAGCCCATCCAAAGTGACCACTCTCTTCACAATGTGTATGATAATCAAGGTGGGCCATTTCCTGCACAAATCCAGGTTCCCTCACCCCCTCCAAAAACCACACACACAAACTCAATCTTCTGCTGGTAATAGCTTCGAGACACCACTGACTTCTTGAGGAAACTTCAATCCATCGGCGATCTTCCTGATAACACCATCCTGGCCACTATGGATGTAGAAGCCCTCTACACCAACATTCCACACAAAGATGAACTACAAGCCGTCAAGAACACTATCCCCGATAATGTCACGGCTAACCTGGTGGCTGAACTTTATGACTTTGTCCTTACCCATAACTATTTTACATTTGGGGACAATGTATACCTTCAGATCAGCGGGACTGCTATGGGTACCCGCATGGCCCCACAGTATGCCAACATTTTTATGGCTGATTTAGAACAACGCTTCCTCAGCTCTCATCCCCTAAAGCCCCTACTCCACTTGCGCTATATTGATGACATCTTCATCATCTGGACCCATGGAAAAGAAGCCCTTGAGGAATTCCACCATGATTTCAACAATTTCCATCCCACCATCAACCTCAGCCCGGTCCAGTCCACACAAGAGATCCACTTCCTGGACACTACAGTGCTAATAAACAATGGTCACATAAACACCGCCCTATACCGGAAACCTACTGACCGCTATTCCTACCTACATGCCTCCAGCTTTCACCCTGACCACACCACACGATCCATCGTCTACAGCCAAGCTCTGCGGTACAACCGCATTTGCTCCAACCCCTCAGACAGAGACAAACACCTACAAGATCTCTATCAAGCTTTCTTACAACTACAATACCCACCTGCGGAAGTGAAGAAACAGATTGATAGAGCCAGAAGAGTTCCCAGAAGTCACCTACTACAGGCAGGCCTAACAAAGAAAATAACAGAATGCCACTAGCCGTCACCTTCAGCCCCCAACTAAAACCCCTCCAATGCATTATTAAGGATCTACAACCTATCCTGAAGGATGACCCAACACTCTCACAAATCTTGGGAGACAGGCCAGTCCTTGCCTATGGACAGCCCCGCAACCTGAAGCAAATACTCACCAACAACCACATACCACACAACAGAATCACTAGCCCAGGAACCTATCCTTGCAACAAAGCCCGTTGCCAATGGTGCCCACATATCTATTCAGGGGACACCATCACAAGGCCTAATAACATCAGCCACACTATCAGAGGCTCGTTCACCTGCACATCCACCAATGTGATATATGCCATCATGTGCCAGCAATGCCCCTCTGCCATTTACATTGGTCAAACTGGACAGTCTCTACGTAAAAGAATAAATGGACACAAATCAGATGTCAAGAATTATAACATTCATAAACCAGTCGGAGAACACTTCAGTCTCTCTGGTCACGCAATCACCGACATGAAGGTCACTATCTTACAACAAAAAAACTTCAAATCCAGACTTCAGCGAGAAACTGCTGAATTGGAATTCATTTGCAAATTGGATACTATTAATTTAGGCTTAAATGGAGACTGGGAGTGGCTAAGTCATTATGCAAGGTAGCCTATTTCCCCTTGCTTTTTCCTACCTCCCCCCCCCCCCCCCCCAGACGTTCTGGTTAAACTTGGATTTAAACTTGGAGAGTGGTCAGTTTGGATGAGCTATTGCCAGCAGGAGAGTGAGTTTATGTGTGTGTGTGTGTGTGTGTGTGTTCCGGGGGGGGGGGGGGGTGAGAAAGCCTGGATCTTTGCTGGAAATGGCCCACCTTGATTATCATGCACATTGTAGGGAGAGTGGTCACTTTGGATAAGCTATTACCAGCAGGAAAGTGAGTTTGTGTGTGTGGTTTTTGGAGGGGGGTGAGGGGATGAGAGAACCTGGATTTGTGCTGGAAATGGCCCACCTTGATTATCATACACATTGTGAAGAGAGTGGTCACTTTGGATGGGCTATTACCAGCAGGAGAGTGAGTTTGTGGGGGGTGGGGGGGGGGCGGAGGGTGAGAAAACCTGGATTTGTGCTGGAAATGGCCCAACTTGATGATCACTTTAGATAAGCTATTACCAGCAGGACAGTGGGGTAACTCATGAAAGCTCATGCTCAAATAAATTGGTTAGTCTCTAAGGTGCCACAAGTACTCCTTTTCTTTTTGCAGAGACAGACTAACACGGCTGTTACTCTGAAACCTTCTTTTTTCTGAATATCCATCGACAGATCATGACTTTCTCAAATCTGCTATTCAAAGTTACTTGACAAAACTTTACCTAAGTTTGTTTACTCTGATTTGCTATTTGAGTATGCTGCTTAGTTGTGATTGCTCACATAAACCACGCAGTATTGTTTATTTTACTTGACTGGAGGACTGTCACAATCGGTTTGCAGCTATCAATGCTCTATTAAAATTCAATCTTTGCCACCAATATTTGAGAATGCAAACTTAAAATGTAGGGCGTTTTCCCAAATATTCATGCTAGTAAAACTCATTTGCATGAAAGTTTGTAGAAAGTGAACACAAAAAGAGATGATCATGACCAAAGCAAATTCATTTTAGATTTCAACTGGAAATTACCAAATTTAATATCTGATTGCCTAAACAATGCAATGAGTGGTCAGTCTTTTTTGTTTCTCCCCCCCCGCCCCCACACGTGTCTTTTTATGTTTTATTTCTTTAGTAATTGTGTGTACATCTACCCAGGTTTGTGGTAAACTATATGATAGTATATAAATAAAAAGTCTAAAATATTTGAGAATTTTTTTATGTATTAATTGATCTCTATTAATAACAATTTCTAAAAATCTCTAACTCTATAAATATGTGAAGGTAGGCCAAAGGGTGAGTTTGTGTGTAATTTCAAGTTTTGCCTATTAGCAAATATGGTCAATCAAAAATGTAAAAACTGCAACACAGGAAATTGCTAATAAAGTTATACGTATTTCTCAGGACTGTCAAATTACTTAAACTTTGCTCTTGTGATTATCTTGATGCCGTCAGAATCCTCTGTGCATTTGTGTGTTTGTAGAAAAGTGTGTTTGTAGAAAAGTGTTTGCTCACTTTTGCCTATTGACTGTATTCTCGCTAATATTTATGCACAGATTATTCTGCAAAAATTGATTTCCTGACTAACACTCCTGGTGTAATTTTGCTAGGTGGCCCTCTCAGACTTGGTTGTTTTTATTCTCTGTTAATAATTTACTACTTAATCTGCAGCTATGTCAAAGCATACCTCCTGCCAGACAAATCTCGCCAAAGTAAACGCAAGACCAAAATCAAAAGCAACACCACCAATCCAGAGTTTAATGAAACACTAAAGGTGAGAACACTGCCATGCCTGTAATCCATGCTGATCTTTGCCATTAAATTAATTTGTTTTTTATTTAATTTATTTATACCATAAGCCAAACACTGGGAAATTGATTTTAAACCTGGGAAATGGTGCTAAAAATGGAAATATTTGAGTTAAAATATCTAGCTGTCATAGTGATTGTAGCTTTTGACTTCTCAGTATTGAGGGAGAGTTTTTATTTTGTTTTTCCTTTCCAGTTACAACATAACTTTTGATAATCAACTATTGTATTTTTACTTTCGGGGATCTGTTTCAGAATCATTGAAATCCTCTTTGTGACGGGTTGGACCCCCACTTTGGGGTGCCACCAGATGTGCTGGGTCCCACTTCCAAAGTCTTATTGTACTGGGAAGTACTTCCAAGTCTTATTGTTCTTCCTAATGGCCCACTGAGGCTGATTACCTACTGTCTGGTGGGTGTTCCCCCAAGTACACACAGTTGTAATTGTTACATAGTCAATATTCCTAACTTCAGATACAGAAATGATACATGCATGCAAATTGGATAAACACATTCAGTAGATCATAACTTTTTCAATGACACCTCACACGACTCATCTTCCATAAAACATCTTAGTTATGCCATATTCATATCATAACGATATTTCTATGCAGAGTATGGGGTGTAACATCACACCCTGTACAGTGAGTTTAGAACCAAATGGTGGGAGTTTCTAAAGTAGCTAAATTACCTCACAAGTCCCATTGAAAGTAAATGGGATTTATACTCTGAAGTCCTTCAGATACTTTTGAAAATCCCATCCCAAATACTTAAACAGGGTTTTTTTTTCCTATGGCGGCTAATAAAAATGTGCTCAAATAAGTTTCCTGTTATAGGGGCTAATTTAACTTCTGTGGCCAGTGTAGTTTGCGTAATCTGGCTATAAAATAATTTCACAAACTACAGTATATACACCTGGTCTGGCCAGATTGTTTACCAAGGGGGGACCTGTTTTATAGCATCATTTGCGAAATGGTTTATAGTATAGTTGGGTCTGGTCTGCAGTGGGGAAAAGTGAGTTAGTATCCATCTAGCAAAGATCACATTTAACGCTGTTCTCTAGGACAATCCTAACATGGCTTCCGAACTTTGTGTAGATGGGACCTAACACTCTTATGAAATATTATATATGTTCTGACAAAGGCTTGTGGGTAAGAGCTAAATAGTTAGATTCAATAGCAGAAGAACTGTTTGTCCTAACTGTTCCCATTACTATAATTTAAAAACTGTCTTAAATCGATTCTTTTGGCCTTTTCAGGCCTTCAAGGCAAAGTCTCATCATTCTAATTGGGTAACTGCTGGCCTCTTACAATCTGCTAGTTAATATATATTTTAATTGTTAGCACTGGTAACCATTTGGGCTTTTGAAAAACTGTGGCGATACTTTACTGAGAAGAGGGGACACTTTGGAAAGTTCATTACGCTGCTGCCAACTTTTTTTTTATAAAGGCTCTTTGTTGTAGAATAGACTTTTATTTTAATTGTTCTATTTAATTACCGTGGAAGCCACGGTGTAAGAATTAAATAAAGGTTATTTTAAGAAGTTCCTTTTGTAGTAAAAACTATCTGGTAAAGAAATAATACAGACAAGTGACAACAACAACAAAAATAATGTAAACAGATAAATGCAGACTGTACGGTGAACAGTTATCCTTTATAGATCTCTCTTGAATAATAGCCTTCTGCAATTGTATTGATTTTCACTTGTAAGGAAAACAAATGTCTCTTCTGTGCTTCATTTGTCAGCTACCATGTACTTTATGAAGATAAGGTTGTATGTTTTTTATATAATGTCATTATGGAACTGGACTTGACTCTCATTAAATAGATCCTCCACTCTGTTTGTCTTTCAATAGTATGTCATCAGCCATACACAGCTAGAGACTAGGACCCTCCAACTTTCTGTTTGGCACTATGACAGATTTGGGCACAACAGCTTTCTTGGGGAGGTGGAAATTCCTTTGGACTCCTGGAATTTTGAAAATCAGACAGATGAATGGTTTGTGCTCCAACCCAAGGTGAGGCTCTCCAGTTTTAGTGGAATAACAGTAAAGCAAGATCAATTAAGTTTTGCTTTTGTTTTTTCCAACTGAAGTGTGGCTGTAAAATGATATATTTCTAATAAACTACTTCTGGGATGGACCTGTGAAAGGAATAACACTTCTAACAAAGCAACACATACTGTCTGTGTCAGTATATATGAATGCCTATTCAAAACCAAACCTATTAAAAGAATAAACATACACATGCATCCAATAATAGACACAATCAAAAGGGACCTGTTAAAGAAATAGCACATGAAACAATGGATCTTTCTCAATCACCTGCTAAAGGAATAGACCTTTCTTCATGCATCAGTTTTAAGCATTTAACAATTTTCTGTGGTAGTGAGGTTCGGCATTGCTCTTTTATTCATATTGAATAAAAAGGTAGGTATAGCATCATGCTATTTGGTACACAAAACAGTAACTCTATGGAATATGGCATCTAGAGCATGCTTAACTAATGGGCTATGTCTTCTGGCACTTATGGGATCCCTCACTGGAGAGGGCTAAAGTGTTTGTTTTTGGAATTGGAGCAACTTTAAAGAGCTGTTTATAAACGTGAAGATTATATGCTTCTAAATTGCTTGCTGTTATACCAGCCAGAATCCTAGAGCCCTGTGCAGACACCTGCTTTATATCTACAGCTATAAAGCGGATCTCCAAGGAGCTGCAGGGCTCTGTCGGGAATGGTAGTGGCGAAAGTAGCCGCACGCCAGGCCACCACTCACAGGACCCAGCGCCCTGTGCGGGCAGCTTCTCTGGCATGGCTGTACCACTGGACCAGGCTCAGTGGCTTGCACACTCCTGGGCAAGCTGCTGCAGCATGAAACAGTCTCACTCAGATCTGTCAGATACATGATGTGATTTACAATTGTTACACTTGAGCAAGGGAGCTAAAGTAAGGGAGCATCTTAATCTTCTAGGCTCCCCTTCGCAACAAAGAAGGGAGCAAAAGCTCATTAAGCGTGCAGAGATCAGGCTGGGGGATGGTGGTTTTGAGTAGAGCTGTGTGAGTAACCAATTTTTTGGTTCAGCCACCAAATCAAATAAAAAAAAAAATAAAAATCGTTTCAGATTGGCCTGAAACAACTTTTTTTTCAGATTTTTTCAAGTTGAAAAATTTAGTATTGGGCTGAACAGAACATTTTGTTTGACCCAAAACAAAATCTTTTGTTTTGATTTTGGGAGGTTAAATGGTTTTTAATATTTTTTTAAATAAAATTGAGGGAAATTGTGAAACAAAACAAAAAGTCACAATGTTTCAACATTCCCCCCCCCCCCAAACCGGTTTTCCTTGACTGAAATAATTCACAGAAATCGACCCCAATTTGCAAATTGTTTTTGGTCAATCTGAATCTGCATTTTTTTACTGAAAAAAGTAGTTGCACAGAAAACTTTGCCCAGCTCTAGTTCTGAGCTGTTCCCCGCTCCATTTACATGCTAGCAGCCGCTGCGCTCCTGCCGAAACGTGAGCAATTGTTGGTGGAGGAAGGCTATTGGGCGTGCAGAGATAAGGAGAAGGGCCTCTGTGGAGAATGCTCCCTTCAGAAAATAAAGAACAAAATGCTACTAAATCAAGTGTGAGGTAATGCTGAGAGATCTAAAAGAAGCAGTTCTGGCAGCTCCAGGTGACTCGACTGCATAGATCTTGATACTGATAGGGCTGGTGCAGGAAGTGGCCATGCCACGTTGCCATCTCACATGTGAGAATCGGTCCCTTCTTTTTTCACACTTTCCACTTGCAAAAGCAGAGGGGAAGGACATTCCTTATCACTCAAGTTTGCAAATGGGATGACTGGGTTCTGTGTCTTGTCCTGCGTCATAACCCCCAAAGGGCATGGTCTGCCCAGATGGGGCACGCCTTGTTCCCCAGATGGCTAGTGCTCATTCTTCTTCGAGTAGTGTCACTCTAGGGGCTGCACTGTAGGTGTTCCTTGTGTTCCTGCGCCGCTGCTGGGAGAAATTCGGTAGCAGTGCCCATTAGGCCCGCACATGCGCTGTCTTTCCTCGTGCTTCGCCATGAGGCTAACCAGCGCACCCAGGCTAACTCTCCTCAGTTCCTTCTCAACCGCCCCTGGCTAGAGATGGAGCTATTTGCAGTCCATTTGCGATCATTATCTTCATTGACCTCTCTATAATTAGTCTCCCTAATCTTAGTTGTAGTTTTCTTCTTCTTCTTTTACTTTTCGTGAACAAACACAAAAACCAATAACAAAAAAAGACTTTATTTTTTCCCCTCCCTTTTTTCGTCAGGACCCCTTCCCCCAACAGGATATGCCCAGTTCACTGGGCTTCAAGAAGTGCCTCTCCTGCAAAGAGGCCACCCCCATGGCAGACAAGCACTCCCAGTGCATGCTCTGCCTCGGGGAAGGCCACGTTCCATAGAAGTGTGGTCTCTGCCAGCAACTCAGACTCAGGTCTTGAAAGGGCAAGGAATTAAGACAGAAGATTATCTTCATGGAGGCAGCCCTCCAACCCTCCCCAGTCCCGCGCTGAGAGTCATCTGGCAGACGTGAGTCTTCCCCACAGCTCTCAACATCCAAGGACTGTGGGTTGAAGAAATCAGCTGCAGACCCCTCTTGTAAGTCATCAAAAAAGAGAGTGTGAAGTCCCAGAGTGAGCCCTGAAATAGCCATAAGAGATCCTTGGCACACTCGGTACCCTTGGTACCATAGGCACCGAGACAATCCCAGCCTGGAACCCATGGCTCACAAAAATTTGTAGCGACAGGTGCCGTTGATGTACCTAATGACCCGATGTCAATGGCACTGAAGGCCAAAGATAGGAGCCAGCACTCCACTAAAAAGATGCTGATAGTATGCACTGTACCACCAGCACCATCATCATTATTAGTTAAATTGGAAAAGATGGGGATCAATATGAAAATTGAAAGGTGGATAAGGAATTGTTTAACAGGGAGACTACAGCGGGTCCTACTGAAAGGTGAACTGTCAGGCTGGAGGGAAGTTACCAGGAGAGTTCCTCAGGGATCAGTTTTGGGACCAATCTTATTTAATCTTTTTATTACTGACCTCGGCACAAAAAGTGGGAGTGTGCTAATAAAGTTTGCGGATGATACAAAGCTGGGAGGTATTGCCAATTTAGAGAGAGACCGGGATATCATACAGGAAGATTTAGATGACCTTGTAAACTGGAATAATACTAATAGGATGAAATTTAATAATGAGAAGTGTAAGGTTATGCATTTAGGGATTAATAACAAGAATTTTAGTTATAAGCTGGGGACGCATCAATTAGAAGTAACGGAGAAGAAGAAGGACCTTGGAGTATTGGTTGATCATAGGATGACTGTGAGCCGCCAATGTGATATGGCCGTGAAAAAAGCTAATGAGGTCTTGGGATGCATCAGACAAGGTATTTCCAGTAGAGATAAGGAGGTTTTAGTACCTTTATACAAGGCACTGGTGAGACCTCACCTGGAATGCTGTGTGCAGTTCTGATCTCCCATGTTTAAGAAGGATGAATTCAAACTGGAACAGGTACAGAGAAGGGCTACTATGATGATCCGAGGAATGGAAAACCTGTCTTATGAAAGGAGAATCAAGGAGCTTGGCTTGTTTAGCCTAACCAAAAGAAGGTTGAGGAGAGATATGATTGCTCTCTATAAATATATCAGAGGGATAAATACCAGAGAGGGAGAGGAATTATTTAAGCTCAGTACCAATGTGGACACCAGAACAAATGGATATAAACTGGTCATTGGGAAGTTTAGACTTGAAATTAGATGAAGGTTTCTAACCGTCAGAGGAGTGAAGTTTTGGAATAGCCTTCCAAGGGAAGGAGTGGGGGCAAAAGACCTATCTGGCTTTAAGATTAAACTCAATAAGTTTATGGAGGAGATGGTATGATGGGATAACATGATTTTGGTAATTAATTGATCTTTAAATATTCATGGTAAATAGACCCAATGGCCTGTGATGGGATGTTAGATGGGGTGGGATCTGAGTTACTACAGAGAATTCTTTCCTGGGTATCTGGCAGGTGAATCTTGCCCATATGCTCAGGGTTTAGCTGATCGCCATATTTGGGGTCAGGAAGGAATTTTCCTCCAGGGCAGATTGGAAGAGGCCCTGGAGGTTTTTCGCCTTCCTCTGTAGCATGGGGCACGGGTCACTTGCTGGAGGATTCTCTGCTCCTTGAAGTCTTTAAACCACGATTTGAGGACTTCAATAGCTCGGACATAGGTGAGAGGTTTTTCGCAGGAGTAGGTGGGTGAGATTCTGTGGCCTGCGTTGTGCAGGAGGTCGGACTAGATGATCATAATGGTCCCTTCTGACCTTAGTATCTATGAATCAAGGCCCCATCCAACACTGGAGGGATTGGTGCATGCAAGATCTCCAACCCCCTTGGTATCTCTGATGGCACCGAGTTGGCTGGCACCACCAGAATTCCGGCACTTGAGGGACCTCCAATGTATCCAGGTATTCAACATACAAGCGTCTCCTCTTCTCAGCACCAGTGCCTCAGCATCAAGTCTTTCAGCAAAGGAATCTTCTCTGCTGCCCTGCCACACACCTCTGCTCTCTAGTGCAAACTCTGACAGCGAGCCAGAGGAGACTGCTTACCATTACTCCTTTCATGATCCCTATGCTGCCCACTACCAAGAGGCCCCCCGGAGCATACCCTCAGACAGTCCCAGCACCGCCATGGTACAGCCAACCCTGGGCACCATAGCCACTCTCCATACCACCACCCCAGTGGCCATACTGGGATCCCTGGGCTGCATATTGCCCTCATGCCTCTCAGGTGTATAGCCTTCTCTGTGAATCGATGAGATGTTCTCACTCAGCCACAGCATTCAGAACCTCCAGAGGAGATTGTGGAGGAACAGGAGGGTGGCACTGAGGAAGAGAGAACTCCGAGGCCCAATATATCCTCTTACTCCCCAGATGAGGCTGTCATGCCTCCGTCATCGTCCTTGGCTGATGGCTTTTGGCTTTTCCGGGACGTGGCAAAGGGGGTGGCAGATACAATGCAGAGCCCCTTGGAGGAAGTCTAGGACATCCATAATCAGCTCCTTGATGTACTACATTCCTGCTCATCCTCTAAAATAGCCCTCACTGTTAACAAAGCTCTCCTGAAACCTGCTAAAACCATTTGCAGACACCAGCATCCGTGGCGCCCACTTGCAAGAGCCAAACAAAATATTATGTACAGGCAAAGGAGACAGAATGCCTCTTCTCCCACCCTCCCACCAATTCCATCATCATTGACATTGTGAACTCTCGGGGCTGTCAACACCAAATGAAGTCCACTCCCTATGACAGGGATTGGAAGCGTTTGGACGTCTTTGGGAGGAAAGCTTATTCTTTGACCATGCTATGGTTTCAAATCGGCAATTACCAAATCTGGATGGTGAAATATGACTACGGCAATTATTTGAAACTAAGCAACTTTATTGATCAGCTTCCTGAGTCACAACGTGACCAGTTCAAAGCTGTCATCCAGGAGGGTCAGCTAGACAGTGCTACAGTCTGCCCTCAATGCAGCTGACACACCATCCCGGTCCATCTCCAGTGGTAGATAGGCATCCTGCGTCATTGTTACACTTTTCAGGCTTCCCCAAAGAGGTGCAGTCAACCACTGAAGACTTTCCCTTGAAGGCACAAACCTCTCTGTGGACAAGATGGACACTTCTCTTCATATCCTGAAAGTGTCTAGGGCACTCATTGGGTATCCATATGCCTGGACAAATTAGGAAATTTAGTCTGCAGCCCCAACACAAACCACACACCTCCCAGTACCAAATTCAGTGCTATTACAAATCGCAGAGGAAAAAAATCTAAGTTCCCTAGTCATCCTCCATGTGGCCCATAGTCTTCCAAGCGCCAATTTTGTCGTGTTGGTCAAAGCGTTGACAGACCATTCCCCCCCAACCGCAACAGCTGACTGCTGCTTCCCACCCATTCAGCAACCATCTTGCAACATTCCTCAGCACCTGGGAATGCATAACTTTGGACCAATGGTTCTGGAAATTGTTTGCCATGGGTATTCTATCCATTTTACCTCCTTATCCCCTCCACAACCTCTTCATCATTCCTCTTCAGGGACCCTTCTCACAAGAGTTTTCTATGATGACAGAGATCGTCTCCTCCTGTTAGGAGCCATAGAACCAGTACCTCAACATCTATGAGGCAAAGGTTTTTACTCTTGTTATTTCCTAATACACAAAAGGAAGGGAGTTTGGAGACCCATATTAGACCTCGGAGCTCTCAACAGGTTTGTCAAAGCTCAAAAATTCAAGATGGTCACACTAGGAAGGATTATTCCAACGTTGGAACAAGGAGACTGGTTTTTGGTCACTGACCTTCAGGATGCCTACTTCCATATCTCAATCCTACCATCTCACAGACGGTTCCCCAGATTTACCCTGGGATAAAACCATTACCAGTACAAGGTACTCCCCTTTGGGCTATCATCCACCACGAGAGTATTCTTCAGGGTTCTCTCAGTAGTGGCAGTGCACTTATGCTCCCAAGGGATCATGATTTAACCTTACCTGGACGATTCCCTCCAAGAGACTTACCGAGTCACCAGATCTGCAATAAACTTGTTCATGGAGCTGGGCCTCCAGATCAACGTCCAGTAATCAACCCTTGTTCTGGTGCAGCACCTAGAATTTATAGGTGCTGACCTAGGCTTGCTACAGGTCAGAGCTCTCCTACCTCAACACAGATTCCTCTCCTTGGCCACATTTGTAGAGACCATTTGAAACAGATATGGCCTTCAACTCTTAGGGCATATGGCAGTGGGCACAGCTCTAATACCACATGCCAGGTTTCACATGTGATGCCTCCAGATGTGGTTCAACCCCTGTCACTACTCACTCAGGTCAAAAACTTTCTTACTACTTCCTGGTAAAAGGGCCCAGCCAATGTTTGCAGGGGGATCCCTTTTTCACAAACCCTCCCACCACTGCTTCTCACCACTGACACATGGCTAATAGGATGGGGTGCCCATTTAAATGATCTCACAACACTTGGCAGGTGCTCATCTACAATGATCGCTTAAGGAGGTTGATGTGAAGGGATGACCGTGGTCAGGAATGCCTGTGCCAATTTCCTGCCACCGATCAAGGGAACACTCCCGAGAGTCCTAACAGACAACATAGCCTGTATGTACTACATCAGTCAACAAGGGGGAGCCCAGGTCACCCTCCCTCTGTGCAGAGGCAATGAAACTATGGAGCTGGTGCATCTCCCATGATGTTACACTGTCTGCGGCCTACTTCCTGGGAACACAAAAATCGATAGTGGACAGTCTCAATCCCCAATTTCCCACACGACCATGAGCGGGAGATAGACCCGGCAGTACTTCGCCCAATCAGTCAGTGGGGGACGCCAACTACAGACCTGTTCGCCATTCACCTAAACAAGAAATGTCCACGCTACTGCTCCAGAGCAGGGATAGGCCAACATTCCCTGGGTGATGCTTTCCTCCTCCCTTGGGACAGAGACCTTCTCAATGCCTTTCCTCCCTTTCCCCTACTGTTGAAAGTCCTGTTCAAAATAAAATGAAGAGGCGCACATGTTGTACTGATCGTTCTCACTTGGCCAAGACAGACCTGGTACCTTTACCTGTCACAGCTCACAAAGTGCGTGCCAATCTCTCTCCAATCCACTCTGTACCTCCTCTCGCAGAACAAAGGGCACACTTTACATTCCAGCCTGGGAATTTTTCTTCTCAAGGCGTGACTCCTTCATGGTTCCAATATCTGGAGAACTCCTGCTCAAAGAAGGTACAAGAGGTATTACTACACAGTAGAAAGTTCTCAACATGCCATACTTCCCTGCGAAAATGGCCCAGGTTCTGGATTTGGTGTACCTTCCAACAAATGTCCCTGACATCCGCAGCTCTTCCGAAGATCCTTGACTGATTCTAAAAAAGATCAGGACTATTTCTCAGCTCCTTGAGTCTACCTCACAGCTGTAGCAACCTTCCATCAACAAGTAGAGGGCTACTCAGTGCTATTACACCCAACTACTAAAAGATTCCTCAGGGGTACAGTAAACTTTTTACCACACCCCCGACTTCCTAGCCCTGGTATTGAAAGGACTGACTAGGCCTCCCTTCAAACCTATGGCCAGCTGTTTTCTTACATACCTCTCAGTGAAAATGATCTTCCTGATAGCAGTCACCTTGGGTAGGAGAATAGGAGAAATAGTGGCTCTGATGGCAAATCCCTACATGGTATTCTTTCGGGACAAGGTTACACTCAGGACACATCCAAAATTAATCCCCAAGGTAACCACCCTGTTCCATCAATGAACCAATTGATTCACCTTCCAACCCTCATGAGACAACAGGGAGGCTATATTACACACTCTAGATGTCCGGAGAGCCCTAGCCTTCTACCTGGCTAGGACAAAGGGTTTCAGGAAGTCCACTAGACTTTTCGTCTCTGTTGCTGAAAGATCCAAGGGCTCAGCAATATCAGCCCAAAGACTCTCCAAATGAGTCTCGAACTGCATTAGACAATGTTACCAAGTTCGCAACATGACCCCTCCAGATACTATTTGTACACACTTCACGAGGCCCATCGCCTCATCCGTCACCTTCTTCAAGAAAGTCCCCATCTCAGAAATCTGTAGAGCGGTGACATTGGCATCAGTCAACACCTTCTTAGAGCATCATGCAATTGCTAGAGACTCTGCCTCCAATGCCATCTTCGGCTCCACAGTGCTGTCATATCTAACTGACCAGACTCCAAAGCCCCCCAGCCCTCTAGTTGGGATATTGCTTGGGAATCACCTAAAGTGGACCACCCACAAGGACACTAGTCACAGAAGAAGTTACTTGTCTTGTGCAGTAATGATGGTTCTTCGAGATGTGTCCCCCTCTTGGTGCTTCACAACCCACCCTCCTCCCCTCTACTTCAGAATTCTTGTCTATGACTTCAGTAGAGAAGGAACTGAGGGGGATTAGCCCACATGCGCTGGCTAGCCTTGTGGCGGGGCACAGGGAGAGACTGTGGACATGCAGGCTTAACAGATACTGCTACCGAAGTTCTACAATCAGCAGTGCAGGGAAACAAGCACACCTACAGTGGAGCACCAGTAGGGGGACACATTTCAAAGAACAATTCGTTATTGCACTTGGTGAATAACTTCTTCTGCAGTCAGCACCCTGAAGAGCTAGAGACAAATGCTTTTCCTTTTTACTAGTAATAAAATATCCTGAGCAACACTTTCCCTAGGCTGGTTCCATGACAGCCTGCCCTGGCTGGCTCAATTCATGGAGCAGAGAACATATTTGTCAGCATTCCTATTTCTCTGTAGCAGTACTGGCTAGTGTGGGATTTAGCTTTTATTTAGAATTGAGAATTTTACATGAGATACACTCACATTGTGTGTTCAGGTTGATCATAATGTTACATTGTGAAACTACTAGACTGTAAGACTTGTTGCTCAGTCTCTGTTCTGCTTCACATCATTTTAAGTGTTGGGTTTTTTTTTGTTTTTTTTTAAATCGTAACAAAGGCACTGATGGAGCACTTTCACTCAGACCAAAAAGTAGTCAAGTCTAAGCATTTCAGACATTCCAGCTAGGAAATGTGTCTGATTATTTCCAAACTCATTATAAGAGCTATTAATTCTGCTTCATTATTACCAAATAAAAGAGAACTAGAATATGTCTCATTTGCCCGCTAGGATGATCTGGATAATGTTTTCAAAGATAATGTTTCTCATGTTCAATGAAGGTAAGACAAGAAGTAATGGGCTTAATCTGCAGCAAGGGAGGTTTAGGTTAGACATTAGGAAAAATTTCTAACCACAAGGAGAGTTAAGCTCTGGGCTAGGCTTCCAAGGGAGTTTGTAGAATCTTCCTTATTGGAGGCTTCTCAGAACAGGTCTGACAAAAACCTGTCAGGGTTGGTCTAGGTTTACTTGGTCCTGCCTCACCTCAGGGGGCTGGACTAGTTGACCACTCAAGGGCCCTTCCAGCCCTACATTTCTATGATTCTCTGATTCTGTAAGTGTAGCTCAGTTTGTTGGTAAGCAAAGAAAAAATTTTTTCTGAATAACAAATTATTTCAAACAGAATTAAAGATCTGGTTTGTTTATACATATGCTAGGCAGAATACTGTCCTACAATATGAACTCCATGTTTCTGACAAGAATGCCAGTTAAACTTTGCTAAGGGTTGACATTTGTTGTAATCTGATGCTATTCAGCTGTTTTAAGAAAGAATTTGAGCATTTTAAGGTTCATTTGTCCTCTGAGAGTTGGATGTTCAGTCCTCTGAGGGGAGAGTGGTTAGATGAGAATGATCATGAGAATAGCTTTAGCGTTAAAGCACAGGGCTGGGAGTCAGGAGACATGTGTGTTAATTCCTGGGTAATTTGAGCAAGTCAGTTCTAAAAATTAGGGCCTTAACTTCTGTGCTTCATTTCCCCCATCTGTGAAATGGGGGAAATTATTCTAACCATCTTCACAGGGAAATTGTGAGACTAAACTCACATGCTTCAGGGCATAATAAAGCTTCCTGGCAGACAGGGATTATTAAAATGAAATTTTCCCCTATGAGCAGGTTGTTCTGCAATTGTCCACTATTGGGTTTGTTGCACCTTCCTCTGAATCCGCTCCCTGTGTATGAGCAGATGGCAGGATCTAGTCCTAAATATTTTTATTAATCAGGGGATAGTGTCTTAACCTGCAGTCTAACTTTAAAGGCAGGCTGAGCTTTTGTATGTCACCTTACATATTTCTGAGGTTATTTCTTTTCCTGAAAGTAAAATTCTTTACCTAGTAGTTGGGATGAGGAGGCAAGCTGAACAAGTTTTGGATGTAAGCTCTCACCAGCACAGTTATTTCATAAGCAGTGCAGTATCTTGATGCAGTGTTCAGAATGTAATTCCAGGCATAGCGTATTGCCCAGATACTCAGTGTTGTCACAGTGGGCAGCACTTCATGTATCATAGGCATAGAATTGTAGGGCTGAAAGGGATCTGGAAAGGTCAGAAAGTCCAGTTCCCTGTACTGAGGCAGGACCAAATAATCCTAGACCATACCTTGTACTTGTCTGTCCAACCTGTTCTTAAAAACCTCCAGTGATGAGGATTCCACAACCTCCCTTAGAAGCCTATTTCAGAGTTCTCCCTCCTTATAGTTAGAAAGCTTCTCTTAATATCTAACGTCAATCTCCCTTGCTGCAGATTAAGCCCCGCAGATCTAGGTATCTGGATCCAACACACCTTTAAGCTCCAAGTTTGTGAAGCACATTCATAAACTCTGATTGTATGCGTTGTCCCATTGACATCAATGGGGCTACCGGTGTGAGCAAAGTTAGGTACATACTTAAATGTTCCACAGGATTGGGAATTTAATGAAATTTCATGAACAATTTCTCTATTGTATTCCATTTCTCTAGGAGAAATCACTGTTTACTGATATATGATTGGTTTATTTTATGGGTAGGGGAGGCCTACAAAAGCAGCTAGTTTTTAAAAATGAGTTTATAATCCATTTTTTTATTTAAATTAAAAAATACATAAGTCTAATATTGCTTTTGAATAATGTTATAAAAAAACATAGAGCACGCTTCTTCTGGACTGGATTTAGAAATTTAATGGGGAAAAAGAGGTGCAGAATGTTGAGAAATGATGTTTGGGAAGAAGAGGAAAAGACATTTGGGAAATAATATTTGTATCCATAAATCTCTGTTCTGTTTCAGGGACAGATTATGCCCTCTTATTCCAACAATAATCCTATTGAAATCAATGGGGCTAATTATGGAGTAAGGTGCTAATCAACATGAATAAGGGTATTAGAATCTGGCCCTAGATTAGCTACAGTTTATATATCCAGCTTACTCGGACCTGTTTGTTTGCTGTAAATCAGTGCGTGACATGGGTTGGAATTTTTCTTCATTCTAACAAACCGAATTTCCCTCTCCTGTTTATGTTTACTGAACAGCATTTAGTGCAGGGCATGTGATGTCTGTTCTTCTGAGCTTTTTGCACTTCCTAGACTATTACATTTTCAAAAATGTGGCTGTCTATATTCAATCACTGAGGGCTAATTAGCTCTGAGCACTGTGCAGTGGCATGACCTATTTAAGCATATATCATGGCTTACATGTACAATGAAAAAAATTGAAAATGAATGGGTGAATTATTAAGCTTAGTTGGATTTCTGTTTTTCTTTCCTCTCCATCAGCTGGAGGTTGCAGCAGATATCGGGCTTCAGTATAAAGGAGAGCTGATAGTTGTTTTACACTACATTCCCCCTGAGAAAAACCTAATGCTTCCCCTTGGACAGTTTCAAGGTAAAATGAACATTGATGGCAGCATCCTCTAAGTACTGGAAATAACTTGTATGATGAAAGCTGAGTTATGAAGTAACAGAGTTGCAGAAGGTTGAAGTTCTGTGGAAATAAATTAGGCACCTATATCTGAGGGAATTTTCAAAGGAAAGATGATGCTCCCCTGCCCCCAGTAATGAGATGCCATTTATGCACCATTAGGAGTTGTTGCATGGCTGTGACACCATTAAAAAGACCCAGCTGGTCAATAGCCATGGTTTAGGACAGTTATTATCCAAAGCAATACTCTAATCCTGAGTTGTTGTGTTCGTTGTGCAGTCTGGTTTTAAACAGTACATGGATGATCAGAGTAATGGGGCTAGCACAGTTCCTCTCAGGAGATCATCCTTACTGATAGATACTTCACTGTTCAGAACCTTTTTACATGATTTAGTCTACAATTTCCTTTGCTCAGTTTCATCCCATTACTCCTACTGTAATTATATCCCTGAGGATCCTATTAGAATTGTCTAGGGTGGTCCATTATAGTCCTCTGAAATGGGCAGTGTTTCTGTGGAGGAAAATATTATTAGTTACTACATGTACTGCAGTAGTGTCCAGAGAAGTGATGGTCCAAAGAGGTAGCAATGACCAGATAGTAATTCTGTCCTTGGACACACAATATACATACAGACCATAGGCAGAGAGATTTGAGAACAATAGAAATTTATTGCCAAAAGAGACAATACTACTTTGCAAGCATTGGTAGCATAGGCTCTTTTCTCAGATGAATTACATTCAGTTTATTAGTAGTAAATTCCAAGGTCCTCTGCTATAATCTGGTAGTCTTTGGTCTGAGGAAACCAGTTGCTGCATATTATAATTTATATGCCCCAGATTTCTTGAATTCTTAAGTATTAATCTTACTCAGAAAGCACAGTGACAACAGAGCTGTGAACGAATGACCTTCCCAGCACGTGGATCTGAGCAATTTTTATATTCATTAATCTAGATCTTAACTAAATCATTAAAAAAACTCCATGCAGCAAGGTATCTCTTCTGGAGTGAACTTGTACCATATATGTCTGTATATCAGGCTTTGAGAGAGATGTTTCAGATTCTGCCTATGGGGGGAGGCTGTCTGATAAGAGCTCTTCTTTGCCACCACAACTCAGAATGTATTATTTGCCATCTGTAATAGCAGAGAAGAGGAGAGGATTTAAAGAAAACTTGACCTTTTCCCTTCAATGTATTAGTACTTCCATATTTGTACTTGGAGACTTAGGACAACCCAGCCCTGTAATGTCTGTCAAGGATTGACCACATCTGAGTCAATTTTTTTTTACCGGGTGTGGGGTGATCTCCTCCTTTTGCCCGACCATGTTTACAGATAAAGGACCAGATTGTAAACGCAAGCAGTGCTTCACTCCACGGATGGTCCTGTTGAAGTAAACAAGTGGCAGAGTCTGTCCAAAAAGGCTTACATTTCCAAACTGGTTTTGCAGTATTAAGTTCTTGATTTTGTTGTTGGTTTGTCTTATGTACAGGAAAGAAGAGTTTAAAAAAAGGAAAGAAAGGAAACACACAGCTACCTTCTGGGGGTATGTTGGAAGTCCTCATCAAGGAAGCCAAGAATTTAACAGCTGTGAAGTCAGGAGGCACTTCTGACACGTTTGTTAAAGGGTAATTTTTACTTTCCCATGTTCTGCATAGCATGCCAAGAGTAAAACTAGCTTTTGCATTGAATCCTAGTTTATCTGATCAATATCATTTTTGTCTGATAGCTACTCAACTTTACTCCTGAAAAAGAACTTGCACCTCAAAATGGAGTTTAACCTCTTTGTCCACTATATTTAAATTTAGGTCATAATATGTGATTTTAAATAAGAGCTTTAATTTTACTTCGTAGACTTCAAAATGTGGCTTTGAAATTTGACATTAAGGGTAAAACTTTTTTTTTTAAAAAAGATGAGCATGTGATATATGTATACATACTATATATACATTTCTGTAATACAATATGATTTCATATATATAATGTGTCAGGTTTTTGCTGTATACATATGCCTCATTATATTATTTATCTTTTAGCATTTAGAGTCCAAAGTTAATATCCCTGAATAAGCAGAAAATATTTGCTATAGGAACACACTTACGTTTGTATAAATAAATATAATCCTATGTGACTGATTATACTAGAGTCATCATAAATGTGAGCATGGCACTCAAGGTGTTAAATGAGTGAAATATGGACAGCTGACAAGAGTGCTTCTCCTTGCCATTTTCCCTGTCAATAAAAGCTTTCATGGTTGCTTGTTTTACATATAGTTGTGTGTTGGTTACAGTCTGCATGTTTTTGTTGAAGTGAACCCCTTGACAAAGTTTCACCACTAACCTGATGCCCCATATGGATTCACCTCCTCTCCGGACCAGCTAAACCATTCCTCTCAGAGTGGTCAATTGTTCCTGAGGTTATAAAAAATATTTCTGAAGGAAAAATATTTTGCTTTTGCTGTAGCTCAAATTGTCTCAAGTGACAAATGTATTTTTGCAAGTTTTCCTGGGGCAGATATACCCAGAATTCATTGTAAGGTTTTCACCCTGCACCTCCTATTCACACGATCCAAGTGCTCTACAATCAATGTACTGAGTACATTTTTTTAGGCACAAAGAGCAATCCATAGGCTTATTTTATGTTGGTTTGCTCAGTGCTGTTTTCTCTATGGTTGGCTATGACTATGAGAAAAGCGTTTTTGTTTAAACAGGAAAACAAAGAAACAGATTGTCTGGTCCCTCACTCTCCTCTCCGCAGCTCGTACACACTTGAGACATGGAGTTTACACCAGGCTAAGGGGAATTTTTGTTGTTGGAGCCCCTTGTTGACGAATTGGCAGCACATTGCTGTTGCTGACACTGTGGACTGTCTCTGGCTAGCTCATCACACACATCTGTTGTTGCTGGCATGGGTTGTTTTATGTAAGTGGAGCTTGAACCAATTTCCTTTGGACAAACAATTTTCCATCAGGTTACAAGGTTTTTAAAAATATATTTTCTATAGCTGAGATGAACCCATAAACTGTACTGGGGGAAGGGTAGGTACAGAGTAGGGAGGTTTGTCCACTACTCGACTTTGAAAATTATATATTGTGTTTACAAAGTTTCAAGAAAAGAGTACTCTGGTAAAAATATAAGGCTTATGGAGTTGAAAAAATTGTCAGATTTCATAGCATCAGGGGCTCTGTGTTTTTTCCAGGAATCAGGCCTCTGGTATAAATGTAAACATAAGCTTATTTCCATTCAAGGGGACAATCTGCTGCTGTTCCTTCTCTACCAACCACTTATTTTTGCCCAAGTTAGGTTAGATGTGTGTATCATCATGGAATAGTGTTGCTTCTCACCATGAATCTGAAACTCTTACTCACATGGAGAAGCATTGTTCTCCATGAGGAATCCCACTGAAATTGAGAGTTTTGTGGTTAAAAGCAGTGCCTTAACCTGGGGCAGAGGAGAGCTGGATTCAATTCCTGTCTCTGACCCAGACAACCTGGACAAGTCACTTGGGTCCCAATTCAACACAGCACTTCGGCATATGCTTAACTTGACTTCAATGGGATTTCAACATGTGCTTAAATGCTTTGCTGATTGGGGTGATCTCTCTCTGCCTTGGTTTTCCATCTGTAAAATGGAGATAATACTGCTTCCTTTCTCCCATCCTTTCTCTGTTTCGTCTATTTAGAAGGAAAGGTCATCAGGGAATGGACAGTTCTCACTATATGTTTGTACTGAACTCAGCACAATGGGGCCCTGATTTTGGCTGACTTCTAGGTGATACTGTAATACACTCGATTACAGACCTAAAAGTTGCAATTCTTCAAAAAAAACCCCTCAAAAACAGACTCCAACGAGAGACTGTTGAATTGGAATTAATTTGCAAACTGGATACGATTAACTTAGGCTTGAATAGAGACTGGGAGTGGATGGGTCATTACACAAAGTAAAACTATTTCCCCACGTTTATTCCCCAGCACTGTTCCTCAGACGTTCTTGTCAACTGCTGGAAATGGCCCACCTTGATTATCGCTACAAAAGGTTTTTTCGCCCCCGCTCTCCTGCTGGTAATAGCTCACCTTAAGTGATCACTCTCGTTACAGTGTATATGGTAACACCCATTGTTTCATGTTCTCTATGTATATAAATCTCCCCACTGTATTTTCCACTGAATGCATCCGAAGAAGTGAGCTGTAGCTCACAAAAGCTTACGCTCAGATAAATTTGTTAGTCTCTAAGGTGCCACAAGTACTCCTTTTCTTTTTGTAATACAAATGATAAATATGACTGACCTGAAGTCCCATCTACCTGGTTTTTTTCTTCTCTTTCTTTCTGTTTGTCTCCCTCAGATATCTGCTCCCAGATAATAACAAAGCAACAAAACATAAAACTCCTGTCATAAAGAAGAGTGTGAACCCTCACTGGAATCACAGCTTCACTTTCAGCAGCTTGAATCCTACAGATCTACACAATGTCTGCCTAGAACTGACAGTCTGGGACAAGGAGTCACTCTCCAGTAACATCTTTTTGGGAGGTGTCCGTTTGAGCACTGGAAGCGGTAAGGGCTCTGTTTGACTGGGAATCATCACTTTGTTCAGCACGTGTCTCATTGCCATGTAAAGGATGGAAATGTTGTGAATATGGGGCACAGAGGAACTATGAGAAATGAAAAAAGAGTGGCTTAGTAGCCTAGAGGCAACTTATGTCTTTATGCTATCCAGTGAGAGACATGAGTTTGTTACCCTCCTGTAACTAGGCTTCCAAAGCCAACTGGGACTGAGAGAATTATGGACACACTTCTTACCATCTGAGTGAGAAATGAGAGTTTCATGTTACTCAGCAGCAATGCTTCTGGCTGATGAAGGGGCAGCTATGAAGAAAGAGTCGTCCATTCCTCCTCAGCTAGGAAGCCAATGGTTGTGGGACAGAGCCATGTTAGGCCCATGGTGTACCTATTTTGTGGCTACCAAGAGGACTTTAGTCTCCAGCTAATTGATAAAAATCCAACGTCTTTCAGGATATATACATTATTTATTTGTTTTTTAAACTTGTAAAAATTTTTTTTTAAAATCACAATGGGGAGGTGCTGGATTTACAAGACCAGAAAAAACCCCAGCCAAACCCAGGCTGACAAATCACCTTTTACATTTTCTATTGCATGATTATTTTTGAGATATTTCTAAAAATCTTTGTTCGTTTACTTATGAAATACTTTTGGTTTCTTTGTTCTTTATTTTCCTTTTATGATCTGCCAGGTTTTTTTCCCTCAATAGATAAATGTAAACCCTCCTCCCCGGAAAAATCCATAATTTTTGTAAGGCACATGCCTGATAGTACTGCCTTGCACACAGCAGTGAAGTGAAGGAAAAGGCTGTCTTTCTGTACCCTCTTGTGAGAGAAGGCGGGTGAGGTAATGTCTTTTATTGGACCAACTTCTGTGGGTGAGCAAGACAAGCTTTGAAGCTACACAGAGCCCTTCTTCAGATCTGGGAAAGGTACTAAGAGTGTCATAGCTAACTACTTATGCTAAACTATCTGTTCAATTTTCTGTTTAGCTGTGACACTCTTAGTACCTTTCCCAGATCTGAAGAAGGGCTCTGTGTAAGCTCGAAAGCTTGTCTCGCTCACCCACAGAAGTTGGTTCAATAAAAGATATTACCTCACTTACCTTGTCACTCCAATATCCTGGGACTGACAGGGCTACAACAACACTGCATATACCTTCTTGAAACAGATAAGGAGCCACATCTCACTAGCATGCCAAAACTCTCCATGTTTTTTCAATTGCCAGGTATAAGTAATGGGAAGGAAGTTGATTGGATGGATTCTCACGGGGAAGAGCAGCACCTCTGGCAAACGATGATGGACCGTCCCGGAGCTTCTGTGGAAGGTATATTAATGCTGAGATCTAGCATGGGAAAACGCAGACTCTGAGAACAAATGGCTTGCACAAGGATAAACTCCAGCTGTTTCGCTGACGTGACTTTTAACTGTTGTGGGGTACCACAAGGATGCCTGGTGTTAGTGGAATTCAGTCTGTTGTAACTTTGCACATGCGAAAGTGAGGAAGAAAGACTCCTCTTTGCCTTGGATTTTAAGGCTCCAGAATTGGATTATAATGCATTCTGCACTTTTGTGCATCCGTATTCTTAAGACAATGCTCCTTACACTAGTGAAACTCCTACTGAAGTCAGTGAGAAAGATACCTGAATATAGAATTCAAAATCAGGCTTTCTTTGTCTCAGAGACAGAAATATGGTCTACTAGTGTCAACATCCATGAAGAATATGGAGCAAGCAAATGTTTTAGTCATTTGATGACTAATGATTATTTATGGTATAAGCCAACTTGAAGCAACTCAAAAGTTTGGTATTTGAAATGAGATTAGAAACCACCAGATTCCAAATAGTCTGAAAGAATAATTAGCAACATCCCTTCCCCCTGTTTACATGTTCAGTTATTTGAACTGTGCATGACAGCAAGCCTTGCAACAAGCATCACTGCAAGAAAAGCCAATACACTGCACACAGCAGCCATTATTTGGGTATTTAGAAATAGGCAGCAGATGTGCGGATATAAAATAACAGGAATGCTGTACTCTGCAGTGATGCGTGTGCGGTGTGTTTCAGTGCCCCATTGAGAATGCAAGCTATGGTTCCCCCGGGTCAAAGAGCCTCTTATGAAAACAGATTATTATACATCCCTACGCAGCTTCCAGAACTAGGCGCCGTTACTTATGGCTGCATTATAACTTTTGCTTATAACTCATTTAATAATTCAGACATCACAGTACAGAAGAGGAGAGAAGTTCAAACATCTGTTAAAATGGATGAGATGCTGATGTTTACCCACACGTGCTGTTTCAGGTTTAATAGTCCCCAATTCAGCAAAACATTTAAGGAAATTATCTAATTAAGCGTATGCCTAACTGCTTTGCTGAATGGGAGTTTAAATGGGGAAGTTTTTGGCGTGGGTTGGAATCCTATTCAAGCGTATCCTGCTGATTTATTAATTATTAACCATGAGATGATGTAGAATGGGATTTTGCTGCTGAATGTTACTAATATGAGTCGTTGCACTTATAGTACTAATGCATTTTAATATAAAAATGTTGTCTCACTATTTCAATTACTCCATGTTAAATGGCATAGTTGTTCTATATTAATTTGGTTTCCTAAAGACTGTTTTGTGTCTAATGAGATCTGTCCTGCTCTCAATACACGAAGGAATTATACACCCCACCAATCTTACATTTTCTGCCCACTAAGAACTAGACCACCATGTGTACAGAGCACAATGCTTTCTATTCCTGCTTACGGGCTGTAGCTGTGTTTATACAGCAACAGAACCATAGCAAGGAGAATAACTGACCCTTACCAAATACAACAGGTACAGTGTTTGCAGATTTATGTGATACACTAAGTTCAGCACTCATGTGCTATGGTGATAGGTACCTTATACAAACCTAAGAAACAGCAATACATTGGGTAAATTAAGTTTCATCTGAATGATCCATAATTAAAATCGTGCTCCCTGTCATCAACAGTAAATACATCTACTGCTATTCTCATCCTTAATTATTTTTCAAGCATTTTAAGACAGTATCACTGTGAAAAATATTTAGCAACCACAAACAAAATAAACCAATAAAAAAACTCTGTCACCTCCACCCCATATATAAGTACAGATTCTCTCTCTCTTCTTTTTCTCATATGGTCAGAATTCAGACCCTAAAGCTTTCCCTGAAGAAGAGTTACCACAATCATGCTTATTTGAGAAGTAAAAATCCTGCCATTCACAGTGCAAGAATAGCAGAAGCCCCAGGTTTTATGACATGAAGTACTAATGGCTAAACAACTACAGCTTGAGTTTTGTATCTGAAACTGAAGAAATGCTCTGTCCACTACAATTATGTCTCCCATTTACATGGCATGAAACTGCTGAACATGTCACAAGCTACTTGTTAAAATAATAATGTTGTAAAGTTAGGTTGAAAATATATATGTTTTTAAATATCCCTTTGTTTGCATTACAAAGAATACCATAGGTTACAAAAACAGATTTCCAAAAATCTAGGACAAGACTTTGAAAAGTGACGAGTGATTTTGGGTGCCCAATTTGAGACACTTTAAAGAGCTCTGATTTTCAGGAAGTGCTGACACCTCTCCTCTGATAATCAGGCCCCTTTAAAGCAGCTCACGTTGGACACCCAAAATCAGCAGCCGCTTTTAGAAGATCCTGGCTATAATTTTCTTTCTTCCATTTGGCTGTTTACATTTGTTTACTTTTGGAATTTCACTCAGGGCAGTGAAATGAGACTAGTCTGTTTCTAGTCAGTTTTACTTTCCTATTCTCATGCATTTTCATGGTAGTGGGGGTAGTTCTGTTCACAAAAGCCCAGAGGAATGTATAATTTAAAGTACAGAAACAAAACACACCCCGATGCACTCTTTTTTATTAAAAGTTTCACAATAATTATTTTAAAAATGGGTTTTCTTCAACAGTTGTCCCCTCAAAAAATAGCCTATATTTGGGCCTAAACTACCTCATCTCTTTAATGGACTCAGAATCTGGATTTCCTAAGGGGTTTACATCACAGACAGATGTTTGTTTTAGGAGTGGTTTTGTTTTAGGACCTGGAGGCTCAAACTCTGTTTTCATTTGCTATGTGTTTGGCCAAATTTTAAAAAGGTAACCGTTATTAAACTAAAGAAAATGATTGAGGGTATAATCCTGACCCTATTGAAGACCGTGGTAATTTTGCCATTGACTTCAGTAGGGCCAGGATTTCACCCTGAGTTTTAGCCTCAAAGGTTGAGTAGTATGGGCCAGATATTAAAGAGGCTCCATCCATTATCTGTAGTTTTATATTAGGTATTTGGAATAAGACAATAAATTCCAAGTGGGAAGTATTTCCGCTAGGAGGCTGCTGTTTGTTTGATGGATGGTTCTGGACTGTGCAGAGAGTGTCTCACAGCTTAGTTCAGACAGTTTAGTTTTTGTTTTATTTTAATGTAGGCCTATCACACATGGCTCTAAATCAGGGATGGGCAGATGTTTTGGCCCGAGGGCCCCACCGGGGAATAGAAATCGTATGGTGGGCCATGAATGCTCGTAAAATTGGGGTTGGGTTGCAGGAGGGGGTGCAGGCTCTGGGGTGGGGCTGGGTACGAGGAAATTGAGGTGTAGGAGGGTGCTCTGGGCTGGGACCAAGGGTTTTGGAGGGCGGGAGGGGGATCAGGGCTGGGGCACAGGAAGGGGTGCAGGTTCTGGGGTGGGGCTGGGGATAAGAGGTTTGGAGTGCAGGAGGGTGCTTGGGGCTGGGATCGAGGGATTTGAAGAGCGGGAGGGGGATCAGGGCTGGGGCAGGGGGTTGGGGAGAGGCTCAGGGGTGCAGGCTCCGAGCAGCGCTTACCTCAAGCGGCTCCTGGCTGCAGTGGCATGTCCCTTCTCCAGCTCCTACATGGAGGCGCGGCCAGGCAGCTCTGCACGCTGCCCTATCCACAGGCACTGCCCTTGCAGCTTCCACTGGAGTGCATAGGAGCCGGAGCAGGGCCATCTTGTGGCTTCCGGGAGCCGCATGGTGCGGCCCCAGCACCCCGGCTGGAGCGTCGGAGCAGGGCTAAGCCACATGGTGTGGCTCACGGGCCAGCTTAAAATGATCTGGCCCGTGGGCCGTAGTTTGCCCACCCCTGCTCTAAATGAATCAATGCTCAGTGAAAAACAATGCTGTAAACCCCAGCAACTATTTAGAAAGCTTTTGTCTTCAGTGGTGTGATCAGTACGTTTGCAGAAAGCATTTGGTGTGTGGAAAACATTGTCACATTAATAATACCCTTTAAGTATCTGTTCTCTTCTTTATATAAATGATGTATGGGATGGGAAAAGCACAAGATAACTGATTGCACATCTGACTTTTTGTTTTCCAGATATTTGATTAATTGCTTATAATTCTGTGCCATTATGTACTGGGTGTCACCAGACTGAGCACAAAGATGGCCAATAAGGGGCCAAGTTAAAACCTCCCTTGTGTATAGATTTGTGGCACTGAAAGTACATGAACAATTACTCAAGGCAGATTTCTACAGAAATCTCAATCTAATTACTCTTACATTTAACCCTGATTTATAAATTCTAGTCCTGAATAATAAGACTTGACACAGTAGATAATTCTAAACTATTCGTTAGCACAGTTTTATATAGCTACAATACTTGGGAACAAGAAGAATCTTTTTTAACTGTATTGATTTAAAAAAAAAAAAGTCAAGCACAATGCAGTATATTAAAATACGTATTTTTCTAACAATTTAACTCTAAAGCTTCATTCTCTGCCTTACTCTTCTTCTAATAATCAGTGGGTTTAACTTATTTAAAAAGCTTGAAATTACGAACGTTAAAAACTATAATAAAAGATACAAATATCACAGTAAAATCTTGAGCCAGAGCAATAAACATCTCCTTACACTGCCTTGTCACTGCCCATTGCTCAGGCATCTTGTCTCTAATGAGATCTGACATTTTATCAATGCACCCCTTTTCTTTGCATTAGCTAATGAGCTATGGGAGGGATGTCGCAAAGGCATAGAGGGTGCCCCTTCATCCTCCTTTGAGACTCACGCTGTCATTGCTTTTCTGTGGCCCTATTGCAAGAAGTTCCAACATCACTTTCTCAGTTGGCAGCTCAGCAAAGTGATTTTGTACCACCCTTCTCATGGGGCTTTTGCTGGCAAACCTGAGAGAAGGGTTCTTGGTGGTAAGTGCCGTTTATCATGGTGCATTGATTAAGTCAGAACCGTACCACATCGTGCCCCTTTCGATAAAGATTACACCAGGGAGACATAAAACTAGCCCTTGCTTTTCAGAGTAAAGACTTAATTGTATAGTCTCATGTTATATATGTCCCCGCTTGGTTAGCCTGTGTAATTTGCCATGCTTCTGAGTAATGTTCTGGAAGAAGTTTACAAAAGTACAACAGCAAAGCAAGTTTTGAATATCCTAAATCGTTGATTGAAAAGACTAAAATACAGGAGGATGACAGTTGAAACTGTGTCCCCTCCCCCAGTCCCATCTTGTGTTCCTTTTAATTCTGGATCACATCCACCATTAAAAAGGGGGTTCAAAGTCACAGTACCACAGTCACCTTGTTTATCAGCTCACATGCTACAATAAAGGTGGCACCTGAATCTTCCCATAGTTCTCCCTCTCACCCCTCCCTGTAGCCTTCAATAAATCCTCCACTAAGGATCACATCTGATATGTCAGATTCTTAAATTCATAGTTGCATCTAAATGCTGGCCTCAGATGGCAAGGACCCTGGGCAGTGCATAGTAGTCACAGGCCCACTTTGATACTGGATACTAATTTTTAGCTCTTTGCAAAAATAGCAAAACAACACACAACCCAACATCAGCAAACAAACAAAAGATTCTTCCTTAGAGCTGACCAGCATGCAGAATGGTAATAATGCATTGGGAACTTTATTCCCTAGGTTTTTAAAAAACAATATATATTCAGAGATGCTGACAGCAAGATTTAGGAGGCCTGAGATACAGGCTGTGGGAGGGGGTTGGATCTGAGCAATTCCCATAGGGGATGGCAAGTTCTAAGTAGTAATGGTGCATTCTTCCTTAATTGTCCATGAGATGCGCTAGACCATGTTAGCGGATTCCAAACACTGTGCCCAATGGGTTCCCTAGCTGGTGATTGATAGGTGAGGGGTGATGTCTGACATAGTGGTGATAATGCACATGTAGCTACAGAGTGTATATTAATGCTAGTGCGTGAGCCTGAACTTGTGAGCAAGTGGCTTTTGAGAATCTATCCTTCCCACATCCTGTGTCATGATTTAGATTAGCTATTACAATAGTTCTCATTTGTGACCATGAATTATACACAGCTACATGCTTCTAGTCCTCTTCTGGAGAACTTGATGCTTTTTAGCCTTAGGCTGCTTTGGACGGCATGTATGAGCGCTGTTTTTACTTACTTTTGGAGTTTGTTTAACAACAAAATGTGTCTTTGTTGCAACAGTTAGAGAATATCATGTGTCCTCTTATTCTGAATTCTTTCCTGTTCAAACTCTCTGTTGCAAGCTCTCCGTTTGGTACAGTTAGAGTGGAAATGAACACTATTAGTATTAAACAACATTGCATTATAAGAAGCTCTGCCAAAATTTAGCCAAAACTGTCCTGCCCAGCTTGCTCTTGTCCTTTCCTGTGTACTGTACGTTCAGACTTGTGGACTGAGGAAGAAGGTTGATGGTGAACCCATTTGTAGTTATTACAAAATACAATGTTCTTTCTCTTACAATAAAATTCATTAAACATGATGCTGTGTTCCCGTCTCTGCTCAAATGCTTTACATCAAACCTCTTGGACCCCTTACAGCGAACATGCTGTTGCCTTTTTCTAACAGTGATGAACAAGGGACTTCATCTACATGCAGCCAGTAATACTAAATGTATGCTATGATCTGAGACCTGATAGGTGTAATTTCACTGTACTTCTTGTGTGCTTTTCTCTTCTCCTTCCTGCTAGTTGCTTCATCTTGTCTCCTCCCTTAGCTGTTCTTTTTATGTTAATTTTTAGATTTTTTTTTTGTTATGAGTAGATTTAATGTTTGTGAATGAGAAGGTCTAAAAGGGCTGGTTTGAGCCAGGAATACATTATTCTCCGCTACCCATCAGAACAAATGTTGGCCTGTACCCTCTGTAAGGACCCTTGTTTCTCATTCTCAATATCTCATTCTGACAAGCACCCAGTCCCTCCCTCCCCAACCTCCTTAATACGTCTAATTTCAAGGTGCCATCCACCTCGAAATCCAATTGTGTCCAAAGGGTTAACCTTGCAGCTTAGTGTTATTACTGATCAGTACATGTCTTTTTAAGCAACACTATTCTGTTTCAGGTCAATTCACACTTTCAGGCACATCACATGACAAACAAGTAGGAATGAAATTGCACCGTCCTGAATTGTTCAGTATCACTCAGGCCTTGCCCAGGTGAATGTTCTTGTCTCATCTTCTAGAACGTTCTCTTATTTTGCCCAGCTAGTAGGATTTGTTCTTCTGATCTGATGGACTGAAAAACTAGACAAGGCAAAGAATTCCCAACTCCAACTTCATCTTCTGATGAGAGATTCTGGGCCTGCCTTGCTCACCTGGTTCTGAGCTATCACAGCAGTCTAGGCCTTTGACTGAGTCTGTCAGCTTCAAACACCTTGGCATGGCTCACATATGTCACTCCACAGCGAGCCTCTGCTTCTCAGTGGCAGATCTCTCTTTTCTCCTCACGGTTCCTTTCTAACTAGTGCTCACTGCTGGCTCAGGCTTGTTTGTGGAAGTGGGAGCCTGGCTTCCAAAACCTCTCCAGCGCATCATCAAGGATCTACAACCTATCCTGAAGGACGACCCATCACTCTCACAGATCTTGGGAGACATGCCAGTCCTCGCTTACAGACAGCCCCCCAACCTGAAGCAAATACGCACCAGCAACCACACCCCATCCTTGTAACAAAGCCTGTTGCCAACTGTGTCCACATATCTATTCAGGGGACACCATCATAGGACCTAATCACATCAGCCACACCATCAGAAGCTCGTTCACCTGCACATCTACCAATGTGATATATGCCATCATGTGCCAGCAATGCCCCTCTGCCATGTACATTGGTCAAACCAGACAGTCTCCACACAAAAGAATAAATGGACACATCAGACGTCAAGAATTACAACATTCAAAAACCAGTCGGAGAACACTTCAACCTCCCTGGTCACTCAATTTCAGACCTAAAAGTTGCAATTCTCCAACAAAAAAACTTCAAAAACAGACTCCAACGAGAAACTGCAGAATTGGAATTAATTTGCAAACTGGACACCATTAAATTAGGCTTGAATAGAGACTGGGAGTGGATGGGTCATTACACAAAGTAAAAACTATTTCCCCTTGCTCATTTTTTCCCCCTACTGTTACTCTCACCATCTTGTCAACTGTTGGAAATGGGCCATCCTGATTATCACTACAAAATTTTTTTTCTCCTGCTGGTAATAGCTCACCTTAATTAATTGGTCGCGTTACAGTTGGTATGGCAACACTCATTTTTTCTATGTTCTCTGTGTGTATATAGATCTTCCTACTGTGTTTTCCACTGTATGCATCCGATGAAGTGAGCTGTAGCCCACGAAAGGTTATACCCAAATACATCTGTTAGTCTCTAAGGTGCCATAAGTCCTCCTCGGTTTTTTTTGCTGATACAGACTAACACGGCTACCACTCTGAAACTTATAAAACAAGAGGATCTACTCCAGCACCAGAGATTACAGCACATTCCGTTAGCAGGCAAGACTGTGAAATGGCAATTAGCCCTCAGGCTGTAGGTTAAGATATTATAAAATGGACATTCAGGCATCAACAGCTGCCTCATTAGGACTAGAGGGCATGCACTAGTATTCCTGATGTGCCTCAGCTAACTTGTGTATCTGTACTTTCCTGTTGTACTCATTTGGCTTCCATGGGAAGGACTAGTCTTTGCATCCTGCTATCAGGCTTGTGGGGCACAAATTAAAAAGCAGAAACCTTATATTAACTTTGTCTAACACTCCCAAGCCTCCTAAGGAAGGAGCAATAGTGCTGAAAAAATAAAACTCCTGAATGGTTTAATTCCTAAATTGATAATTTGTAGTTTAGTGGTTTCATGGCTCTGGCAATGATAGCTTCTGTGTGAGGTTTTGCAATGTGGGCGGTCTGACATCCCTGTCACCAAATCAAAGGCTTGGTCTGGCTCCAAGCTGAAGGAATGAGAGGACTCTCCTAACAGGCTCATTGGACATGAACAAAGTCTATTGGGGAAAACACATTTTTCCATTCACTCATACAGCATGAAGTGCAAACACATCGCCCTCCCTTTCTCTCAAATCCCATGCCTTTCCTGTTCATTTCAAGATCCAGTTAAAATTGCCCTTGATTTATAAACCCTCCAGCTGGAGTTCTACTTTACCAGACTTCTTACTGCTCTCTCTCAACCCCTCAGGTGTCTCCCCAAACAATCAGGTGACAGCTAGTACAGGAGCCCTCTTCCGCAGCTCCTGCCATCTGCAACAGCCTTCCAGTAGCTTTCCATTTAATTTCAACTCTGTGGAAAAGACAACTGTTCACCTTTGCCTACACATCTGTCTGTCAACTACCATTTATGACTGTAATTGTATTAAACTCTGTAAAGTGAGATAAAGATTGTATGAAGGACACTACAATTCAGAGCTGCTTTGTACAACAGAAGCAGAGAATAACTAGTGATGTTGAGGGATTCTGAATTGAAAACCCACACTTCAAAGTCTGGATCAAAATTTTCAACATTGCACTGTCCACAAGAATTTGGATCTGGATTTTTGGCTTGGTCTGACCCCTAGTTTTGAGATCAGCTTTTATACACACAAGGACCTTTAAACAAAACTATCTGAGTTTGCAAAACAATATTTTATTAATAAAAGATTTATAAACAGTAAGAAAGAAACTTTACTGCATGAAATGTCCAAAATAATTCCTGGAGCCATGACTACATTCCTTAACAGCTGTACAAGGGTTTCCAAAGGGGAGTAGTACTAAGTACAAATTTCTCTAAAGATGGCTGAAAGTACAAAAAAGCATCATGCATATGTCATATGCAGAGAAGCTACACAATAAAATAGACTTAAAAATACACACACAAAATCTGTACATCAGTGATTTCAAAAAGCCATGCTTTGTGTAGCACCACGGGGGAGATTAGGGATGATCATATAATTCACTAACAGAGGAAACGCCATGCTTCTGAATCAGGTACATGACTGGCCAGTTTCTGCTTGCAATTTCATCTCTTCTTTTCTCAAGGGGAAGCTGTCAATGAGCGCAAAGAGCTGCGCCGGTGTAGCTGGGAAAGGGTAACGCTCTTTGTCCATGCCGTGCTTGTCCATCACCACCACATTGAAGTTATAATGGGGGATGCGCAACAACAACCTGAAAAATTAGGAAATCCGATTTTGAACAGCCTTATTACCATAAGGCTCTTGAATGTCTAACACAGTAGTGAAAAGCGGGACAGCAGGACAGAGTCGAAGTGGGACTTCAAAGGGAAACCACGCCTAGCCTGGCTGCGGTGTTCAGCAGCACTACACAGGCAGCGGGGCTGGTTCGGCTGGGCTGGGTGCTGATACAGGGCTTCCTCGTTCAGCCTTTAATAAAGGCTTCAGTGTCTCGGGTGACCAGACATCCCGTTTTGCCCAGGCCATGCCCCTTTTTAAGCCCTGTCCCAACTTTTTTTTTGGCAGAAGTGGACACTTGTCCCTTTTGCTCTCGCCAGCTTGATCTGTTGGCAAGAGCAAACGGGACAAGTGCCTGCTTTGGTCAAAAAAGTAGGGTACGGAGGAATGTGTGAAGGGGGGAGCGGCACTGCCAGCCCCATGCTGGGGGCGGTAGGGCTCAGACAAGGAGCAACAAGCGCATGCAGGGCTAAGGGAAGTGCGTCAGGCCAGCCCTGCGCAGGGAGGTGGGATGGGTGGGGGGTGGCCTCGAGCAAGCGGCTCTGCGCAGCCCCACAGGGGTGTTCTGTTTTCCCTTTGGGACGTACGTCACCCTACAATTGCCTGAAAGAGCAGCAGAGAGAACCAGGGCTGGGAGGGGGAGAGAGGGGCAGACTGTGACGGCTGCTTGAGTGCGACCCTCCCACCAAGTTAATTTTCAATGGGATTTGTGAACGAAAGGGGAAAGCAAACACTTCTATTCTGTAGACTAGGAAGTAGCACTGCAGGCCCCCAGCGCTGGGCCAGGCGCAGTACAAACATACGCGCTGCTTTGCTCTACGTTGTAGGCTGGTGCGGCTGAAAAGGACTAGTGGCGCACTGGCGACATAACTGCTTCTGGGAGGAGTCCGCTAGCAGGAGAACGTGAGGTGGGAAGAGTCTTCCTGGCTGCTCAAACCACCTAGTTACCACAAGTGGCAACAACCCTGAGAACGCGGAGAGAGTCCAATGCTCACAGCGTGTTTCAATAGGCAACAGGGTGAAGTGCTGGTTCATCTGTGCGTTTGGTAGACATTCCTTTTACACCGAGCAAAGACCAGCTCACCGTGACGGTGTGGCAGCTAGCGCACAATCAGGACCAAAGAAACTCTGAGGCTTAGCTGTGCAGCCAATAGTTTTAAAAACCAGATAGCAAACCCCCTTCCCCTCCCCGCCCCGATATCCTTCAGCATCACCCTGTCTCTATAAAATTCATTCTTGGAAATAAGTCACTGATGTGTATTGTTAGAGCCTCTTCACACAACTGCATTTCACTGCGGATGTTATACTGGGATCAACAAGGTTCTACTATAAAAAGGATCCAAGAAATGAAAAAAAGGACGACATCACGCCCCCCCGCGGCTGAGGTGCAACGGACTGGTGGCGAGACTTTCCCTTTTACCTGAGTTGCAAAGCAAGTGCTGGAGGCAGCATCTTTACTCCTATTCTTCCTAGCTGTGCTGGAAAGACACCAACCAATTCGATCACTGTCACGTGCCGGAGGTCCAAACCACACTGCTCTGGCTAAAGGGGTCAAGAGAAAAAACCAGGAACATGCATCGGGCTTGGATTTGATTATAACAGTTGTTTACATTAAATGCACAATAAGGTGATATTCTATACAGAGCTCAAAATCTTTGCTCTCTCTAAATACTTTCTTATTTTAAGTCAGCAGTGGGAACCTGAGAATGTTTTCTGGAGTCGTGAAGGCAGCAGTTCTGCTATAGTACTGGATTTTTAGCTGATTATTAAAAAAAAAAAAAAAAAAAACAGACCACCAAAGTACAATGTAGATGTCTTGGTAACGAACTGAAATGATGCCAGTCTATTAAAAATGGTGCCAGCACTTTAATCTGGCACCCAAACAAAGAATGTGAAATGTGAGCCTGCTATAGAAAAGTGTTCTCTGATGCCAAAGTGTCTGAGGATCACGGAGAGCAGGGGGGAAAAAAGGATTGCACCACTTAAATTTTACCTGGTAAAAAAGTCACCCAGGAATTGAGAGTTTGGTTGTATTAACCGGTCAAGCCACTCTTGTTTCAAAAATAAAACACACATTACAAAAAAAATTTTTTTTTTGACATTACACAACTGGCTTCTGGTATCTACGGGGGAAAATCAGAGTAAGATCAGGAGTCCAGATTTGCAAGCGACACATAATCATCACAGCTGAATTTTGTTCCAGTGGTGGCAGGCAGTAAATTTACAGTCCTCACGGCCACCAATCATGCGGTGCTGGCTCTATTCCCAGCTGGGCTGGCAAACAATCTCACTCTCTTCTGGGCACTTGTGCATCCCTCTTGCATGTCGCTAACTCTGACAACAGCCCGAGTAAAGTTTACAGTTAGATAAACTGATAAGCCCCGAGGGTGGGATTCACAAAGGTATTTAGGCTCCTAAGTCCCATTAATTTCAATTGGAATAACTAAGACTGTTGTCATCATTCCATGTTTTTGGAGCAAACACCATAGTCTCTTCTATAAAGACTGATCTTAGTTTACCTTGAGAAAAAATACTATTAGAGTTTATACTAAATAATTTGGAGCGCTTTCCACAAGTCCTAGAAACAGGACCACATTGAGGCTACATTCAGGACCAGCGAGAAAACAATTCTTTTGCTGATGATTAATTTGGATTCTGTGCTCCTTTGGTTACTGGTGTATTAGTTACTTGTGCAGACAGCCAACAC
Organism: Eretmochelys imbricata; assembly: GCF_965152235.1. Lineage (NCBI taxonomy): Eukaryota > Metazoa > Chordata > Testudines > Cheloniidae > Eretmochelys > Eretmochelys imbricata. The sequence goes on from NC_135572.1 coordinate 152,955,408, forward strand.
AAGCTTGACATGGATGAACAGTTTACCAGCAAGAATGACTGCAGGTTTCTTTAAAATCCTTCAGGGGTTCGCTAAGAATTGGATGGTGATGCTGGTATTAGCTGGTAATGAGCACAACATTAATTTCTCTTGGGAAGACAGAATAGGGTCAAACTAGAGCCATGTGAAGGCCAGTGTTTGGTTCATTTACCCCATTGAACTAGACTATACCCATGAGTAAAGTGAATTAGAGCGGTCCACTTTGGAGCAATGTTGAAACTGATGATATTTCAGAGCCTTGCAAACATGTTTACTACAAAACTAGCAGCTCTTGGGCCAGATCCTCAGTGCTGTAAATTGGCATAGCTCCACTGCAGGGAGAGGGCGAATCAATGAAGACTGACCGATTTACATCAATTGAGGATCTGGCTCTCGAGTTTAAAAAAAAATCCTGGAAAAAACGACCATGTCTTACCTGTAGCATTCCCAATTGCAACCTGTAGAAAAAATTGGCGGCAGTAGGAGCTGATATAATTAGTAGTCTCCGTTTCTCATAAAACTGATCCAAGAGGGCCGCTGCAGTTCTCACAGCAACGTTAATATTCATAGCTGGAATTAAAAAACAAAAGCCGTGGAGCTCCCAGAAACAGACCCTTTTCAGACTTCAGCAGCCAGCAGCTGGACATGCATGCCCCGAGAGGTATGCAGGAGCTGGGTATCCATGTTAAAGGGCCCAGATCAAAAGGTGCAATCCTGGTCCCACTGAATTCAATGGGAGTTTTGCCATAGGCTGCAGTAGGGCCAGGATTTCAAGCAGTCCCTCTCTCTCTCTCTCTAAGGCTTTGTCTAAGCTTGGAGCTGGGGGTGTGATTTGCAGCTCGAACAGACCTACTTGTACTCGCTCTCATTGAGCTGGTGCTCTCAAAATAGCAGCACGGGCAGCAGTGAATAGGGCCTAGCTGCCCCCAACTACAAACCCACCTGGACCCACTACCCCGTGCTGCTGCTCACCGCTGCCTGGGCTGCCATGGCTACGTGGCTATTTTTAGCTTCCTAGCTGGATGAGAGCTAGCACAAGTATGGCTCCAAGTGCAGACACAGCTTTAGTGACACCCAAACGTGGTGAAAGCTTTGTTTAGTTTTTACAGCAATGAGCAAGATCGGGTTCCTCAGTAAACTGAAGTAGCATATAGTGCTCCCTCTCTACACAAAAAGAACTGTAGGGAAGGAAGAGTGAACCTGACAATCACTGCACCTGAGGTCCAGCTTCTATCATGAGTACAATAATGGAGCCAAGGCTAAGAGAAAATACCTCCTAAACATCGGGACAGGAAATGGACCATGGATTTATTGGGGGGCAGGGGAAGTCTTGTAAGAGGAACTACGTTGGTAAGGGGGGGTTGTTTTAGAGTAAGAAAATGAGTGGAAAAGTGGTAGGTGTAATAAACTTTAGCTTTTAGTATTTAGCATTTGAAACAGTCAGAGAATATATGTGCCAAATTAGAGCCAATCAGCTTGGCTAACGAGCACTGAAAACCTGACCTGAAATGACTGAAATCACTGAAAAAATGACCTGAAAACTGTCAGAAGGACCATAAATAACGGTAATTATGGATGGAAAGGTATCTAATTGGCGGGTAAAGGTTTTTAATGCCCCTCAGCAGGGGATGGCTGCCGGAGTTGGCACAAGAGTCTATCATATTTAACAGCTTCCTCAGTAACAATCTGGAAGAGGACATGTAAGTAGCACATTAATGAATTTAGAGATGCCACTAACCCGTGCTAGCATGAACCAATGTAATGGGATCTAGAGAGATTCGAATTATGGACAGAAAATAAGAATCAGCTTGGAAAAATGTAAGGCAATACATCTAGATAAAAAAAGACATGAAACACAGACCTACAATAAGAATAGAAACCAGGAAACAGTCATGCTCACACAGAGTGAGGGGAGGTAAGGAACAGCAGACTAGATCTGCATTTGCAAAGTGATATGATAACAAAAATAACCAGTGCAGTTTTGAGTTGTATACAGAGGCACGACATCATGGAGGGAAACAATTTTGGATGAGCAGGAGGCATGTTTTTCCCGGCTGGCAAAGGTCTCTCAGAGCATAGACTAGTTTTGTTTGGAGAATAGTGGAATCCTGATTGCTTGAGGGATTCCAAATTAGGCCTGGACAAAACGTTGGAGAACATGATCTAATTTTGGGGATTCTCTGAAGATACTTCTCCCTTAGTTTTTAAAACACGAGTTAATACTGAGGATGGCACAATGCTGGGCACGTTTCTATAGCTTAAACAGAACTGATCGACATTGGTGAGGCCTCATCTGGAGTGCTGTGTCCAGTTTTGGGCCCCAAACTACAAGAAGGATGTGGATAAATTGGAGAGAGTCCAGCGAAGGGCAACAAAAATGATTAGAGGACTGGAACACATGACTTATGAGGAGAGGCTGAGGGAACTGGGATTGTTTAGTCTGCAGAAGAGAAGAATGAGGGGGGATTTGATAGCTGCTTTCAACTACCTGAGAGGTGGTTCCAGAGAGGATGGTTCTAGACTATTCTCAGTGGTAGAAGAGGACAGGACAAGGAGTAATGGTCTCAAGTTGCAGTGGGGGAGGTTTAGGTTGGATATTAGGAAAAACTTTTTCACTAGGAGGATGGTGAAACACTGGAATGCGTTACCTAGGAAGGTGGTAGAATCTCCTTCCTTAGAAGTTTTTAAGGTCAGGCTTGACAAAGCCCTGGCTGGGATGATTTAATTGGGGATTGGTCCTGCTTTGAGCAGGGGGTTGGACTAGATGACCTCCTGAGGTCCCTTCCAACCCTGATATTCTATGATTCTATGATCTGAAAGAGTCTTTTGGAATCTATTATTCATTATATTCCCTGAAGCAGTAATGGAGAAATTTTGCCCCTAAGCCAGGAAAGCACTATGCAGAATGCTTTTTAAAGCTCTCAGATTTCATGATTTTGGACGAAATTTTCACTCGTGCATGAGTAACTCTGGTGTCTAAGTTACGTGCCTAAGTCACTACCCTCTGTAGTTAACGTGGTTTCAACTGGTCACCAGTTTATTTTCTATTCCCTTTTTAAAAAACGGTTGCTGGGTGCAGTTAAAGAGTTGCTGCTATGTTCTGCTTTCGTGCTGTCTGTAACGATCCCAGAATGCGAAGTCTGTAAAGAGCTTTGAGGGTAAAGGTACTATATAATTGTAAGGCACTATTCTCATCCAAGGATAAAGTTGCAAAAAGAGGCAAAGGATGTGTGGGAAGAGGAACGGGGAAAATGTTGCACTTGTTATTTCTAATGGATAAAAAAAAATAAAATGTGGCTTTACCTTCCCACTCTCAATCCAGTAAAAATCACCACCTATTCCAGATGCCAAGTGGGATCCACTTTGTAAGATCTGCCTGGACTCAGCGTCAGTAGTAGAATGTAGGGCCTTCAGCAGTCAAATGTGCATGGATAATCAATTTTATCAGCAAAGAACTGGTATCTAAAGAGCACTAGGGAACGAGAACTAGAGGAGAAATAAAGAAAACTCAAAAGCCAGAGTAAGATAATCTGTACCCACTGATACCGGTGGAAGAAAAAGAAGAGCGAGTCAAACTTACAAAGAGATGTGAAAAGAGGTGATAGAACTGATGCGAGGGGAATAAGAAGCTTTCAGGTAATTAACAGCAGAGCTTGTCTCTGTCCTCTCCAATACACAATATGCTGCTTCAAAGAGACTTGTGAAAAATGCTACAGTTGTATTTTGTATATTCATTAGCAGAACTATCCAGGTTGATTCTATACACACCCAGGGCCAACCTTTGAACAACTGACAGCATCTGTGCCATAAACATAAATCATGAACCTTTGTGCAGTGCCATAGGGAAATCCTTTGTGCAAAAAGTACAAGCAATCCCCTTCACTGACCTTTCAAGAGGTAAGAAAGTACTCACGTACGTGTACAAGTTGGCTCTGTTCCTGACCAGCCTAAATTGTACTGGCACACTCTGGCTGGGCTTCCCTGCAGCTCATATCCACCAATGCAGGAAAACTCACAGGTGGCACCATAGTTATCTCCATCACCTGAACATTTTATGTAGCCATTTTCTGGGGCATTCAGTTTACCACAGCGCCTAACTTTAAATACAAAAAAGAGACAGAATAACAAATAATTCCCCATCTCTGGAGCAGGCTACTAATGAAATGATATTGTACTAATATTAAGGTGACATTCTGGCTCGCTGCTTATTATTAGCTTTCAAAGAGAACCCAGCACTTATTTCTTTTTTTAAATACGAACCCAGCACTTATGTTCAGCTATTGATTCCTGGATCATGTATGCATACAGGCTAGTTTATATATTAGTAACACAGGGTTGTGGAGGGGAGGGGCAGTTGAAGCCCAGGTTGTCAGAAACCCACAGCTTTCCCAACTCTGTGACAGAAGCAGCTGCTCTCCCTGACAAATGTCCTATAGTTTGTCAGATGGCAGCCCTGTACAGCTCTGAGGAAGTTCTGCTGAGCTACAACTCATCTGTTGGTCAGCAACTATGGGACTAGATATTAAGGGAGGCATGGACCCAGGAGGTCCTGGATAATGGGAGGAAATGGACAGGGGAAATATGGGCAGGGGAGGAAGCAAAGATTTGAGAAGCAGAGCTGGAGGACAGGGGCTGGTCAATAGAGCTACTATCTGTCTCCTAGACCCCCACTGCTCATCTGACCCCTAGATCCCTCCCCAGAGCTCAGTTCCCTGGCTCCCTAACTTCCCTCTGGTGATTCAGGCACTTTCAAGTTGTATGAGACAGAGAATATTCTTCCAGTGGGAACAGTTCTCTCTCTTTCTCTCTCTCTCTCTCACACACACACACACAGGCTGTCACCTGGATCCTTAAGTAAGTATTAACTGGTTTTGTTTACACTATTAGACACTGTTCTTACCTCTGACTTTAATAAGAAATTTGCAAGTGCCTTTGTTTTCTGCTCTGTCGTACACAATGTATTGGATCTTGTGGTCACCTTCTGAAAAATGTGAGCCAGGGGATGGGCCTTTCAAAATCACACTAAAAAATGAAATAAAATAGACTGGGTGTTCAGAAATTAAGTCAGGGTTTCTCCAGTAGGAAAATATTAACAACCTTTGGACAGAAAGCCCTTCTGTCACTGGGGAATGTTCAGATTGCCTGGCTGTGCTGAGAGTTTGTGGAGTGACAGAAAACAAGAGGAGGATGCGTGGCAGAGCCCACAATATTTAAGAGCTAAAATCGCAGTAGCCTGGCTACTCCTAGCAACGTTATCCACTACTGCCTACAGCTAAGTGTAGACAAAGGTAGTGTGACTCGCATTGCTGTAAGACAACTGTCAATGGCATTGTATTTATTTATTTAAATTTCATGTCACAGTTAAACAAACTCATGCCTTTTATCTTTCCATGAAAACAAAAAAACCTGGATGGAGAATCTAGATCAACCGAGCATCATTCTATATAGCAGGACAGTTGGCTGTACAGGATTTGAACATCAGTCAGGGTTAGAAGAGTACCTCTATTTGTTTGCTTGCACTGTTGTTGTTGCTTGTTGGCCCAGGATATTAGAGAGACAAGATGGGTGAGGAAATATCTTTTATTGGACCAACTGCTGTTGGTGAAAGGTATAAGTCTTCAACCTACACGGTGCTCTGTGTAGCTTGATAGCTTGTTTCTCTCACCCACAGAAGTTGGTCCACTAAAAGATATTACCTCACCCATCTTGTCTCTCTCATTGTTTGTTTGTTTTTGAAAAGCCATCTGTTAACACTGCAGTATGCCCTTTGAGTGCTGCTTATAAGGTTACCTCTCTGTGCCAGATTATACATAAAAAAGGGTAGGAGGAATCAGGATTTAATATCTTTCTTTTTGTGATAGGAAAGGCAGGCATCCCATTGCAGGCTTCAGCTCAGCTGCTCATTTCCAACCAAAGCATATGTCAAGAAAGTTCTAAACTCTCAAGGCAGAAACTTATAGACCAGGACCAGACTAAGCATGGTTCAAGAAGCTTCAATCCACTCAGGGCCACAATTTTACCTCAGTAGAGTCCCCCTCATCCCTCCATATGCAGAAATTGTGGATAATTGCTGTCTGGGGCTTAGAGGACAAGAAGTCTTGAGACTGAATAAACATTCCTTAATCACCTGTTAGGAAAGTGCTGCAGCCTGGTATATGTGGCAAGTCCATTGGTAATGAGCCTCTGAATGTTATGCTTCCAGCTGAACAAATGGGGCTTAAGGTGGTTCCTGAATCCAGGGTTCTTGGATGGTAGCTTAGTTTCATCAGACCTTGAACCATCTTACCAGCACAGTAAACAGTATTGCTAACCCCAACCAGTCAAAAACCGTGAGTCAGGCTTCAAAGTCAGGAGACTGGCTTAAAAATAATCTTACCATTTCTTTAGAAAATTTTGGAGGGTGGCATTATTAACTTTCTGGTTTTAAAGCCTTTAGGGTGTACTCAGGTCACATTTCTCTACAATAATTAGGGCTACAAACTTTCATTGAGAAAAAACTGAGATACTCACATACTCATCCGGCTCCAGGAACCGAGACTTTAAGAAAGGCAGCAAATATCACAAGATTTGCAGTAAAATCACAAGAGTTGGCAACAGAAATTCAGAAAATGCATATACCCTTCACAGAAAGTTTCCATAGAATAATAGCTATCTCACTGGATTTGGAACAGTTATTGGTCCCATTACATTGGATTACACAGCTCCTATTTTTATCATTTGACACCATTTCACTGGGATTGTGTAGGGGGCAGGGGGCATTATTAGTAATTTCCTCATTCTGACACCGAACAACAAATAAGTCAAAGTTCTTAATTTAGGATGATAAGAGCTTCTTTACTGTCTCTTAACATCACAGTTCTTCTTTTGCAGTCACAAGCACTAGCCTTTATTTATCTAATGAATTCCTCCAGCTTATACTCTGATATATAAAAATGACCTGTGCTTGTTTCTTTTCATGTGCTTTTTTAGTACTTTCAAATGTCCTCATTAAATAGTTCAAGCTCTGAGTGTCTTTACCTTTCAGTGAACTGGAAGTCAATATTCTCAACTATTCAATTCCTTTAACAGTTTCTGTGAGTTTATAGGTGGATTGATTAAGCTTATTGCAGTAAAATAAATGATTTTCCATATTCTCATCATTCAAGTATTTTGATCATGCCCATCTTGAATCAGTGGAAGTGGCAGACAATGCTTCCATTAAAAAGGACACCATCAGCATAGAAATTATTAAGTTTCCCCTATTGTTTGTATGGGTCTTTAACATCTTAACAGGCAAGAGCAAAACACTGGGGGTCAGGGAGGAGAGGGAAAATGTGATAGTAAAATTACAGGAATTGGCAGGGGTCCCCAAAGCAAACGTAGTACCTAAAACTACATTTAACTCCTTTTTTAATATTATAGATTTCAAGTTGATGGTGTCATTTGAAAAGTAACATACTGAAGAACTCAGTATCATAGTAACTATGCTATATTATGTGAAACCTTAGAGATGCATATAAGTTTGTTATTAGCACACAATGGCTTTGTTTATTTTAACATGGTCACAGTTCTCCTCATGTAGTACTGTTCTCTCACTTTTAGTATACCTAAGAGGTGCTGCCCCATATGCAAAGTGTTGCCCCTAGGAGAGCACAGAGCCATAAAAGGCCCTTTGGAAATCTATTTATTGCAACACAGATGTGGGCAAAAATGCTAATGTATCTCATCAGCTTTAAAACAGTCTGCTGGCTATTTATATGCCAACTCCTGAATGATCTACCTTGGTGTCTGAGATGTCAGATTTTTTTTTTCAGCTAAGCCTGCATTATAATTTGAAGGGTCACACAGATCCAACAGCAAGTGCTCACTCCTTCACAGAACTGGTGGGGAAGGATGTTGACCAAGCATATCACCTAGATCAGTGAAAGGGGGTCCAGGAAAGGGCAAAACAAGTGACCTTAGTACAATAATACAGTAGACACAGTTTCACCTACTCTGTCAAAATACCATCAGCAGTGTCTCTTCCTTCAGGGGTTTCCCAGAACACTCGGGCTGTCAGCTTGTTTGGCTCAGCTGTTTTCTCCTTCACACTTGGGCACTGGATTCTAGGAGGTTCCATATCTGTTAAAATAAGCACCAGAGAACCCATAGTTTAATTCTTTTCACTACTGTTCACTACTCAGTGTACATTGTGATACAGCTTCACACCACCCTGCCTACACGAGGTGCTACACTTAGAGAAGAAAAACCAAATGCACAAATACAAAATGGCAGATAACTGCACTGCTGAAAAGGATCTGGGAGTTGTGGTGGATCACAACCTAAACATGAGTCAGCAATGTGATGCTGTTGCAAAAATAGCAAATGCAATTTTAGGTTGCATTAACAGAGGCATAGCATGCAAGTCATGGGAGGTGATAGTACTGGTCTACTCAGCCCTGGTTAGGCCTCAGCTGGAGTGTTGTGTCCTATTTTGGCCATCGCTATATAGAAAAGCTGTAGAGATCATGGAAAGGATCCAGAGGCGAGCAACAAAGATGATCAAAGGGATGGAATGAAAGCCGTATGAGCAAAGGCTGGGTATGTTTAGTTTGGATAAGAGGAGGTTAAGGGGGGATATTATAGCAGGCTTCAGATACTTGAAAGGCCAGGAAAAAGATGGAGAAAAATTGTTCTCTCTTGCCACAGCTGGCAAGACAAGAGGCAGTGGGTTCAAACTACAGCACAGCAGATTTAGATTGAATCTCAGGAAAAACTTCCTAGCTGTAAGAACAGTAGGACAATGGCACAGATGCCTAGAGAAGTCATAGAATCTCCTTCGCTGGAGGTTTGCAAAAGGAGGCTGGGTGGGGATAGCCATCTGTCTTGGATGATTTAGGCACAACAAATCCTGCATCTTGGCAGGGGGCTAGATCTAGATGATCCCTGTGGTCCCTTCTAACCATATGGTTCTATGATTTCTAACATCAGAGCCCAGTGCACATAGAGCACATGTTAATGTCTCCCATTTTCAAAGGGGTAGGGATGGGGAGGAAGCGTGAGAGATAGGCATAATTAATTCTATTTTAATCTCCCAGGTAGACTAAATAACAAATAAATAAATTGATAAATTAATAATAAATGAAGTACCAACAGTCACCATGGTAATGAACTTTTTTTTATCCAATCACCAGCAAGGTTGAGGCAGCTGTGTCTAGTGAACTGAGCTTGAGGCTGAAAGCCAGGAACTTCTCTGATTCTCTCCAAAGCTCTGCCACTGACTATATGTCCTTGAGCAAGTCACTTACGCTATATCTACCCAGCCCATGGAAGAGAATCTCCCTGCCCAGGTTGACAGACTCAGGTCCTGTGCTAGCGCATGATAAATAACAGTATAGGCAGAGCTGTGCAGTTGTGGCTTGGGCTGGAGCTCGGGCTCTGAAGCCCACCCCTCTACGTAGGCTTCAGAGCTCCTGCTACTTCCAAGTGCTGTTAATACAGCTATTTTTAGAGCACTAGTGCCACTTCTGCCAGCCTGAGTCTGTCAAGCAGGCTGGGAGGCTCGCTTCCACGGGCTGTGTAGACACACACTTATGAGCCGTGCCTCAGTTTCCTTATCTGTACAACGGAAATTATACATACCCACCTCCCAGTGGTGTTATTTAAAATGTTAATCAAGTGCCTTGAAAATATAAAGCTCTCTCTAGGTGTTAGCGGAGACTCCTGTCTCTATCATATTCAAACGCAACACAGAGTAGCTGCCTATAAAGCTGCAGGAATGGTACAAACAGCCTTTTAACAAAACAACCAACCCCCAGCCCCTCGTGAACCACCTCCACCACCCACATCTCTCCCTGCAGTACTGCCAATCAAGTCACCCTACAATAGGTTACACAGAATATAGTCAGCAGGACAGCAGCTAACAGGAATAACAAGCTCACACTGTGTGAGCAATTCCCAGTGAACAAATTGTGTAGCACATTAAGCCATTTTTGCACGTGCATATCATCTGCCAAGAGACTGCATTTTTTAAAACAGATGTCTTTGCTGTGCAAAGCTGTTTGGCAAATGTTTTTTCAGCCCATAAATTAATTACATGTCTCCTACAAGTATACCTTTTGAAGTGACATGGTATTATTTCTTTTCCCCTTTTGGATGAGTCAACCTCTATAATGGGGTCCTGGTCTACAACTGGGGCTGACTCTATAGAAATACAATTAAATAAAATAATAAACTAATTATGCTTCAGCCCCAAATTCACTTTCTCCCAGCACTGGTGAGAGCAAAATCTTCCTTCTAGAAAATGAACAGGAAAGTGCTGCAAACACACTGAAAGTGAAGCTTTATTGAGAAAAGAAAAGGAGGACTTGTGGCACCTTAGAGACTAACCAATTTATTTGAGCATAAGCTTTCGTGAGCTACAGCTCCCTTCATCGGATGCATTCAGTGGAAAATACAGTGGGGAGATTGATATACACAGAGAACATGAAACAATGGGTGTTACCATACACACTGTAACCAGAGTGGTTACAGTGTGTATGGTAACACCCATTGTTTCATGTTCTCTGTGTATATAAAATCTCCCCACTGTATTTTCCACTGAATGCATCCGATGAAGGGAGCTGTAGCTCACGAAAGCTTATGCTCAAATAAATTTGTTAAAGGTGCCACAAGTCCTCCTTTTCTTTTTGCGAATACAGACTAACACGGCTGCTACTCTGAAACCTGTCTTTATTAAGAAGACACCAACACATTTGTGAACAACAGTTTTCATTATTTGCTCCAGCTCTAGTCACAAAACTTGCTAGAGCTTCCTTTGACTTTGAATAGTTATTTATGCCACTGAATTTGATACCAATCCACCTCTCTGCGCTCCAATCACACAGCGCACTTGCCTTTGTCCTGTTACTCACATTTTCTCTTTCCTTCAGCTCTCTTCATTGCCACTTTAAAATTCTTACCATTCCCTTCAACCTTGTCACCTGACTGCACCTCCTCTCTTGTCACCTCCCTAAGTGTTGATTTCATTCAGCTTCTCAAATTCTTCTCACTGCAATTCATTCATCTGCTGTAGTCTCTAAATAAGAAGTGTTTTCACACTTCCACTCCTCCTCTAGGGGATGCTTTAGGGAAATACTTTCCTGTTCATTCCCCCTCACTTTTCTTGTTCACTCCATCATTTTAAATCTGCCCTGCACGTTAAATATGAAATCCTAGCCACACAGAAGCAAATGGGAGTTTTGCTCTGTTACATCCTTAGGGCAATGACATTCCCTACCTACCTCCTTTAATGACGGCTAATGTTGCATTTGTACTGGGACTACTAATAGTGACGTTTTAGTTGTTTTTTTTGTCTTTCTGGGGCTGGTTACTGTGTTTCCTTTGCAGCCACCGCCCAGGATTAAAGGCACTATATAACTAAATAAAATACCATGTAAATGATGGGAGAAGGAGCAGGGCAGTGTTTAGGATACTCATGTTTTAAGTATCCAATTAATCAGGAAGAAGGTTCCATCACTAAGCAGCAGAGGACACTGGTTTGAATGAACAAGCATGAATTTTCACTTTATTAAGACAACAAAACTAAGTTACTCTAGGAACTGCATCACTAGGCACCCGTGGGTGAGTATGCACTTCTAGTTGGACCTGAAATCACCAGAAAGGATATTGTCTGTAGCTACTTTGACTGCCTTTAAACATTTACACACACACACACAAAACCACCATATCACACCAAACAAACCTCAAAATGATCTACCTGAATACAACAGAGCACTCCAACTTTGCCTACTGAGGCCACACTTACAGACTGCCAGGGCCTGAAGGCCACATATAGGACCTGCTCTAGCAGAGTTCTTAAGGGTGGGCTTGAAGTTATGCACACGCTCAAGTGCTTTGCTCTCTTGTTTTTAATTTGCACTAGGACCAGGTGGAGCAAATTGCCATCATCCTCTTATTTAACAGGAGAATGCCATGTGCAGAGATTACAGGGCCTAGTATCTAATGCTCTGTGTTGAATCAAGCAGCTCCAGGATTTACTCCACTCTCCCATTACCCTAGTATACCAGTTACATCCAACCTGCAATTACATATCATAGGATATTAAAGAGGCTCAATGGCATGGGATAAAATAGATTTTCAGTCATCCTCTGAATCTCTTTGCTGACATGGCATATGAACTGGTTTATTTAAACCATTTATTAGGTATTTCTGACATTAAGGTTATTTAGTAAGTGGACTGATCTTGTTTGGAAGGTTTATATCCCGGTGGGGAGGGAAGCAGGCATTTAATGAAAAATTTGAAGCTGCTCAACCATGATTTTCCTCAGCTACTTTCTCATACTTTATTAGTGCTTCTTTGGCTACTATATTGTAGTAGCAATGGTACTTGACTCCGCCTATGGAAATCATCTTGCTTTAATGACGGCTCCAGAACAAAAGGTCAGTAATATTCTACTGAATAAATGCGGCTTGTTGATCTCAGCAGAAAAGGGATGAGGATGAGTTTTCAAAGAGCCTGTGGCTTTCTGAACTCCCACACTTCTGACATGGGCCACCTCACACATTAAAAAGGTTTATTGACCACTTGTTTCTTTGGCTTGTTAAAGGTTTGAATTTATTTGTTTTTGAGAGAGTGGGGGAGGCGAGGCAAGGCAAGGCTAGGGAAGGAAGGGATGGTAGAGAATACAAAATCCTAATACTCATCTGAGTATCTGTATGTGATGGATAAAGATTTGATGCCAACACTATTACTGACTGTAGATGTGATTAAAGATTGCTGTAGTTAATTCAAAATACTTATTCCATATAAAAAGCATGTAAGAATGCAAGGCCAATTTCAGACTCTCTCAGTCAGAAGGGTTACTTAATTGTTGGTCTTAACATTTCTATAGGATGTAACATAAAGGATGTAGTAGAATGGTGAAGGCTATTTACCACAACATCTGTTATACAGCTGGCTGAAAAATAAGAATTTTCAAAGTTTTGAGGTATTTCCATTTCCCAGGGACTGAAGTGGACTAATTTCCCCACAATTTGATAATGTTTTCTATACAAAGTGGTTACCGCCGCTCCCTCCCTCACCTCCCCTCCCCCTGAAAAACCTGGTTTTGATTGAACAAAAGGTTTCAAGGAACTCAAGCATTGTGTGAAAAAATTCATTTAGAAAGAAGTCACATTTCATTTTTCAAAAAACCATTTTGGGGGCAGGATTTCAACCAGCTCTAGCCCAGAGCTGGCAAATGTGCCCAGCCCTAACCCTATCCTGTTACCTCTTCCCAGTCCTGACCCTCACCCTAGCTTGAGACCTAGTAACCAATCCTAACACTAGCACAGAGCTATCATCCAGACCTAATGGTAACTGGGCCCAAAAGCTGGTCCTAAACCTAGCCCCAAAACATCCAAGATTCCCAATCCTAAATTTGGCCCATGGCTACTCCCTGTCTGCAAGCCTACACCCAGCTTTACACCAGCCACCAACCCCAAACATGAGCCCTACTAGGAAGTACAACTGGTTGAGAAACTGGGGGGGAGGAAGAGTGTTTTGGGGAAAAAATGTTTTTCTCCCCACTTCTCAGGTCGGAAAAGGACACATATTTTGTCCCTTGGAATTCTTTCTGAAATTTTTTAATCAACATTATTTTCTAAACCAAACTTTTCTTAACATTGTTACCAAAATTTGCTGCATTTCGGTAACTATTTTGATAATGATTCCAATAAAACTTTTACTTATTCGTTTTGATAAAAATGTTGCAAACATAAATTTTGTGAAAAACAAAAACATTCCAAAAAAGTCAAGAGTTTTTCATGGAAGTTTCATTAGTGAGAGAGAACATTTTCAACTAAAAACTTTTCACTTATTAGACTTCCAACTGCTCCAACCCTTTGTTATTGGCACAAAGAGAGGAAGCTGTAGGGGCACAGAAGTTGGGTTTTTAAGGTTTATTTTCTAGTGCAAAATGAGCTGCTTCATCATCAAGAATCATCAGAACATATGTAACCCACACACCTCCCGGGTTTGGTGTTCTGTCCCATCTAGTGGCACCAAGACCACTTACAGAGAGAGAAGATAGATAAAATGAGTCTGCTCTACAGTCTTAGCTAATAGCCATTAGCTTTTAGCTCCTGCAGTAGAGGCTCATTACTAAGCTCCAGAGGTCCCAGCTTCGATCCCACCTGCTGACTCCTGGGGTCTGTCGGTGTTACACATACAATGGGCCAAACTCTATCCTCAGTTACACCTTTGCAATTTTGAGCCAGGGAGTAGAGTAAGGACCAGAACAAAATTTTAACAAAAGAACAAAAATCAATACATACTGACAAGTACGAGAAGGCCAACATTTTCAAACATGGGTGTCTATATTTAAGCTTCCCAATTCATAGTTAGTGGCCTGTTTTCAGAGTGGCCGTGCCCCAACACACCCCATTGAGTTCAGTGGGGTTTGTGGGTACTCAGTATCTCCGAAAATCAGAGCATTTCTATTTAGGTGCCTAAATACAGATTTAGAAGCCTAACTAGGTTCAAAAACATTGGCATGTGTGTTTAAAAAGAGTCAGAAAAATATAACCATCACCTGAGATTTAAAAGTCTTGTTTTGCTAATTGTTGATCTGTGTCTGGTGCTACTTTTAAATGTTAGTTATTTTATTTTAAATATGGTGGCAGGGTTACAGCTTGTTTGCTAGGGTGGAATAGACCAAACCAGACCTTTTGTTCTTTCTCAAGGTTACTGCTGACCATGCATGTGGCTTGGGATAAATGAACCCCTGGCAGTCTGCAGACTAATTCTCACCCAAATGTAAATCCTATTTTGCTTTTTAAATGTTGAATAAACAAATACATGGGCCAATCAGTGCAGCCCATCTCACTAAATATGAAATTAGCCTCATGACTTCTGTACGTAGCTGCATTTTTAATATTGCACCTACAAGCTCTATATGATTGCTGTTGCCAAGATTCCGTTACAGTTGTATTGAGCTGGATAAATTTAAACAGTGAAGCTACAGTAACAAAGGGTGGAGCTAAACTTGACATTTTGCAAAAACACCATTAATTCAGGTTTTTAAACATTTTTTGCATAGCATGGACCACATCTTAGTAGCAAGAGGTTCCCATGGACACCTCCCTTCCCATTCAAAGTAGGGTGGATCCTACCTCCTGTCCCATTTGTGATCGCTTAATGCCCCAAGGGTACCTATAGGAATTGCCTTCATGAAAAAATAACACATAAAATGTCTCCCTTTGGTCTTCATTTCCTCTCTCCCTCTCACTTGTTCTAATTCTCTCAGCTGGAAACAAACCATCCCGATGTGTCGAAAGAATAGTAAATATGGCAGGCGACCAGCTTGGCTTAACGGTGAAATCCTAGCGGATCTTAAACATAAAAAAGAAGCTTACAAGAAGTGGAAGGTTGGACATATGACCAGGGAAGAGTATAAAAATATTGCTTGGGCATGTAGGAATGAAATCAGGAGGGCCAAATCGCACCTGGAGCTGCAGCTAGCGAGAGATGTCAAGAGTAACAAGAAGGGTTTCTTCAGGTATGTTGGCAACAAGAAGAAAGACAAGGAAAGTGTTGGCCCCTTAATGAATGAGGAAGGCAACCTAGTGACAGAGGATGTGGAAAAAGCTAATGTACTCAATGCTTTTTTTGCCTCTGTCTTCACGAACAAGGTCAGCTCCCAGACTGCTGCACTGGGCATCACAACATGGGGAATAGATGGCCAGCCCTCTGTGGAGAAAGAGGTGGTTAGGGACTATTTAGAAAAGCTGGACGTGCACAAGTCCATGGGGCCGGATGAGTTGCATCCAAGAGTGCTAAAGGAATTGGCAGCTGTGATTGCAGAGCCATTGGCCATTATCTTTGAAAACTCGTGGCGAACGGGGGAAGTCCCGGATGACTGGAAAAAGGCTAATGTAGTGCCAATCTTTAAAAAAGGGAAGAAGGAGGATTCTGAGAACTACAGGCCAGTCAGCCTCACCTCAGTCCCCGGAAAAATCATGGAGCAGGTCCTCAAAGAATCAATCCTGAAGCACTTACATGAGAGGAAAGTGATCAGGAACAGTCAGCATGGATTCACCAAGGGAAGGTCATGCCTGACTAATCTAATCGCCTTCTATGATGAGATTACTGGTTCTGTGGATGAAGGGAAAGCAGTGGATGTATTGTTTCTTGACTTTAGCAAGCTTTTGACACGGTCTCCCACAGTATTCTTGTCAGCAAGTTAAAGAAGTATGGGCTGGATGAATGCACTATAAGGTGGGTAGAAAGTTGTCTAGATTGTCGGGCTCAACGGGTAGTGATCAATGGCTCCATGTCTAATTGGCAGCTGGTGTCAAGTGGAGTGCCCCAGGGGTCGGTCCTGGGGCCGGTTTTGTTCAATATCTTCATAAATGATCTGGAGGATAGTGTGGATTGCACTCTCAGCAAATTTGCGGATGATACTAAACTGGGAGGAGTGGTAGATACGCTGGAGGGCAGGGATAGGATACAGAGGGACCTAGACAAATTGGAGGATTGGGCCAAAAGAAATCTGATGAGGTTCAATAAGGATAAGTGCAGGGTCCTGCACTTAGGATGGAAGAACCCAATGCACAGCTACGGACTAGGGACCGAATGGCTAGGCAGCAGTTCTGCGGAAAAGGACCTAGGAGTGACAGTGGACGAGAAGCTGGATGAGAGTCAGCAGTGTGCCCTTGTTGCCAAGAAGGCCAATGGCATTTTGGGATGTATAAGTAGGGGCATAGCGAGCAGATCGAGGGACGTGATCGTCCCCCTCTATTCGACATTGGTGAGGCCTCATCTGGAGTACTGTGTCCAGTTTTGGGCCCCACACTACAAGAAGGATGTGGATAAATTGGAGAGAGTCCAGCGAAGGGCAACAAAAATGATTAGGGGTCTGGAACACATGACTTATGAGGAGAGGCTGAGGGAACTGGGATTGTTTAGTCTGCGGAAGAGAAGAATGAGGGGGGATTTGATAGCTGCTTTCAACTACCTGAGAGGTGGTTCCAGAGAGGATGGTTCTAGACTATTCTCAGTGGTAGAAGAGGACAGAACAAGGAGTAATGGTCTCAAGTTGCAGTGGGGGAGGTTTAGGTTGGATATTAGGAAAAACTTTTTCACTAGGAGGGTGGTGAAACCCTGGAATGCGCTACCTAGGGAGGTGGTAGAATCTCCTTCCTTAGAAGTTTTTAAGGTCAGGCTTGACAAAGCCCTGACTGGGATGGTTTAGTTGGGGATTGGTCCTGCTTTGAGCAGGGGGTTGGACTAGATGACCTCCTGAGGTCCCTTCCAACCCTGATATTCTATGATTCTATGAAGGAGGAGAGACAGAACCGTGGGACCAGCCAGCTTTCTGCAGGCCACCAGCAAGTTCTTCACAGACCACAGTTTGGGAACATCTTTTCTGCACCGCCCTTTCTCAGAGGCCCTGACCACTGCTCACTCCATCCCCCTTCTGTCTGTTGCTTGCTCTCCCAAACCCTCACTTACTTTCACCAGGCTGGGGCAGGGGGTTGGGGTGCAGGAGGGGGTGAGGGCTCTGGCTGGGAGTGCGGGCTCTGGGGTGAGGCCAGGGATGAGGGGCTTGGGGTGCAGGAGAGGGCTCTGGGCTGGGGTTGGATTGCAAGGGGGTATGGCCTCTGGGCTGGGGGTGCAGGCTCCAGGTGGGGCCAGAAATTAGGGGTTCAGGAGAGGGCTCTGGGCTAGAGTAGGAGTGCGGGGGGGGAGGACTCCAGGGTGGGGCCAGGGATGAGGGGTTTGGGGTACAGGAGGGGACTCTGGGCTGGGGCAGGGGATTGGGGTGCAGTGCTTGAGGACTCTGGCTGGGGGTGCGGGCTCTTGGCTGGGGCTGAGGGGTTCAGGGTGCAGGAGCACACTCAGGGCTGGGGGTACAGGAGAAGGTACGGGGTCCCAGTGGTGCTTACTGTAGCTCCCAGGAAGCGGCTACCGGGTCCCTGCAGCCCGTAGGCACAAGGGAAGCCAGGAAGGCTCCATGCGCTGCCCTCGCGCCCGTAGGCGCCGCCACCACAGCTCCCATTGGTCGTGGTTCCCAGCTAATGGAAGCTACTTAGCTGGCACTTGGGGCGCTTCCGGGAGCTGCTCAGAGCTAGGGCAGGCAGGGAGCCTGCCTTAGCCCGGGGCCCCTGTTGCAACCACTGACCGGACTTTTAATGGCCTGATTGGTAGTGTTGACCGGAGCTGCCAGGGTCCCTTTTTGACCGGGTGTTCCCATTGAAAACCGGATGCCTGGCAACCCTAACTTCATTAATGAAGTACTTCACTCACCGGCACACTCCACAATTTGCACCCAAATCATTGCGGTGGAGGGTCTCTCTCTCTACTCTACAGCAACGTGCTGTATTTTGGACTTAACTATGGCACTGTCTTACAGAATTACTATAGAATACATTCACATGCTGTGAAGTTATAAATATTGATTGTCTGCATTTGTTAAAGGAACATTTCCAGTACACTGCTACATTGTCATTTGCAATGAGATGCCCAGGTCAGCAGTGCAAACTGGTGAAGTCGTATAAAAGATGATGACATTTCACCCTTCCCCTACCAAAATCATAAAACCAACCCTGCAAAAGAGCCAGACTTGAATTTGCACATAAAACACAAGACAAACCACAAACTTAGTCTGAGTATAGACAGGCAGGAGCATGTATACAATTGCAAGACAGAAAGTAACTGAAAAATTGAATGAAACCCCGCGAATGTAAAAGCCACAGCAGGGAGACTCCCATGTTGCTTCACCCGCTAACCTAGACTGAGCCACAGGCATCCTGAGGAAAACCACAGTGTCACACACAGATCATTAAAAACACAAATATTGCTCCAGCCATGAAATCAAACTGTTGGTGGCCAATTCAAGTGGCTAAAGACCTGCACATCTGGGTGACTGAAAACTGAGCCCTTATCCAGAGATTCCCAAGAACAGCAGCAGCAGCTGAGACACGTTGGCTACATCTTCCGACGAAATCTTATTAGTACAAAGGAGAATTATGTGAACTGAGCTGAAAATGTTCCCTAGCCTAATGTAACTGTTCCCATCAGAAAAGCTCATCCTCATTTCCCCAGAATTCACTGGGAGTCCAGGACCCCAAGATGCAGAAGTAACAGAGGAAGTCCCAGCATACTGGTTAGTTCTGATTCTCTTCTAGGCTTAAGATGTCGTGTCTGTGACACAAAGCAGCAGGTACAAGATGCTGCTGAGGAAGCACAAATAATTACATCAGGCTTCGTAGATGTTAAGATCAGAAGGGACTATTATGAGCATAGCACAGGCTATAGAACCTCACCCCGTAATTTCTTCATCAAGCCCTTAACTTCTGTCAGAGCTACAACAAGTATTTTAGAAAGAGATCCTGTCCTGATTTAAAGTGATGGAGAATCCATTATACCCCTAGGCAAGTTGTTCCAATGCTTCTCTAAAAGACACTGTGTTTGTTTTCTCACTGACATGGATGCAGGAGCCATGTTTCCAATACATTTAAAATATTTTGGCATTAACAGGCTACAAAAGCTTTACATCTAGGCTCCTTAGGAAGTGCAAACCTCATCTTACTTACCAACACAGGAGGCTGGTCTGCCACTCCAAACTTTGTTGTCCATACATGTTACTGTCCGGTCTCCTTTTAGCTGGTATCCTGGGGAACAGTAATACTCACACCTGGAGTTAAAGTATGCACCATCTATGCACTTGAACCCTCCATTAGTTGGCATGGACAGCGTTGGGCACCGTATTTCTGTAAAAGAAAACAAATGTATCCAGGATCTTCTGTTTTCCATTCTAGAGGAGTGGGGGGTGAAACAGATGTGCAGTACTGCATGTGAACAAAACATGGTTAGGAATTTTTCAGTCAGAGCATGTGAAACTGCTCATATGATTTCCCCTCCTCAAACAGACTTCAAATTTTGCTATCATACAGCTAAGTTAGCCCAATGGAATGAAATCATTTTAAGGAAAGACCAACCGCCCACTCCCTTCTTCTGTCAAAATATTTTCTCTCACAAACCAATGGTGGGCCCATTCAACCTGGTGACATTCAAATTTTGCAAAATGACACACAATTAACAGTGCAGCTAGAATTAACTATCCGCAGTATTTTAATATGTTTGCAAAGGGGAACTCTTATAACCCCTCATTTTCAGAAAGATTTCTACAGACTCAAAGCCTACCTATTCCATGAAGCATTCCTGCCTTTAATGCCTCTCTCCACTCTGTGTTTTCTAGATTGCACCTGCCATGATTTGAACCTGCAAGCTCCTCTGCATTCAGCTAATTGACACAGTCCACCTATCATACAGCACCATGTACATCACAGGGGCTATGTAAATAATGTCTGAAATAGGTGCAACTAAGTTAGCTATGGCTTCACAAAGATATATTTATTTTTAAATTCAAAATATGAATGAAAGCCCAAAGATAAACAGAGTAAACTCTAAGAGCAGCTCCTGTCAGTTAAGTTTCTCCCCATCCCAGCACTGACATTAAATATAAAAGCTACTCACATAAACTCATCTCTGTTTTATATCTAATGTCTATCACACAAACAGTGACACGTGCACACATGCACACACAGTTATGATCTACTCACGTTTACACAAAACCTTCCCAGACCAGCGCTTGTTTGATTGACAAATAAGCTGTTGAGGACCATGCAGTTCATAGCCTTTCTGACAACGAATATCACATCTCGTCCCCAAGACATTTTTGTAATATTCTCCTTGAGGTGTTCTGCAATACGCATTACCATGTTTCACCTTCATGGGAGAACACCAAGGTGTTTCTGGCAAAGAGAATGGAAAAACAAACACAGAACACACATATTTTACAAAAGACTAATTGGCTTAAGTCACAATTGCAAAGTCATTTTGTTTCTTCAATGTTGTAGAGAGACTTTATTAAAAGGAAAATGTAAAGAAGCACACACAGAGATGTAATTTCCCGGCCTGATTCCACAAGGTGCTAAAGATATCACAGCATCAGGCCTTTAAAGGTGAGCTGTTCCTGCCTGTTACAAATTAATGAGCGTTTCTATTAAATTGGGTGTCTAAATGTCATGCTGGTGGAATAAGTGTGCCACCATGTGGACAGTTTGCTGATCATCATTGTATTTAGGTTTTAATACCCCACAGAGGATGCATTTACCTTCCCTTTGGTAACAGAAGCTGGCAATTTAAATGCAAAGTTCAATGCCAATGAAGCTTTATCTTTATCTGTGGCATAATTTTAATTTTCCTTATTCTTATCTTAACACCCTTTCATTCGAAACTTCCTTCAGGACCATCAGATACACGCATACCAGGGCACCATAGAAACAGACATGGCCATTGGTGAATTTCATGAAGGCTCAAGCTCCCTTTTATTAAGGGCATTATTATTTACGTCATATTACAGAAATGTCAAGTTTGGTTGCTTGGACACAAGAATGACAGAGACCCCAGGCATATGTGTGGGTGTTTCACTTATGCTGAATGAATTTCCAGTTTCCATCTCAGGTGTCAGACTGAGCCAAAACTCACCAGCATACCAGGATAGCACTTCTCTGATGGCCCCATTAGTTCCACAATATTTAAGATATCACTTTAAATATGCTTATTTTCTCATCCTGATTATGAAGAAAACCGTCTAAATGTGAATGGGTGCAGTGTTGTCTTTCTTACTAGATCTGTAGATCTGTCTGTCTAGGTCTGACAAACTGAAACAAAAGCTTTTAGAGAGTTAAGAACTAGCTTCATTCATCCTGATTGGGTGTTAACTCAGAGTCTCCAAGTAAATGTATGCACTCAGGCACCGGGTTTGAATGTCAGCCAGTATATGGATGTCCTATGAGTTTCAAGGTGTGCTTATATTAACTGATGAATGTATACTCAGTCTTGCGTTATTTCTTATGTCTAGCACAAGTGTACATACACACACACAAACGGGAAATGGACCCAAGCCACAAAGTTCATATCCAGATCTTAAACTATTCCAAAATCTGAAGAGTTTGGTTCTGGGGTTTTGGTTCAGGCTCATCTTTAAAATATGATAGCACAAACTGGTCCTAAAATGTGGCACTCATCCACCAGCAATTCTATACAATCATTCAGGAAAGAAAAAATACTTTGCCTAAATTCAATTTAGGAATGGAGGTGCAGAGATCCCATCAGAAAGGCACCAAGCTGATGAGGAACAGGGTTGAAGGCCCAAGCAGCCAATGATGCTGGGCCACTCTGAGTTGTGCTGGGGATTGGGGCCAGATCAGAGGAGACACAAAGATGTCTGAGAGTCACCTTTTCCCCAGCCCCAACCCATTCCAGCACTTTGCACACAAATGGAGGAACACAGAAAACTGGCCTGAAGTATGTGATTCATCTTCCTCTAAAGCATCCAGTATAGGTTAGACATGAAATTCAATGGATCACAGGAAGTGTCAAATCAGAGCAGAACTGGCATTTGGCCACAATACTGGGATTAATACCCATACTGAATTATTGCAAAAATAAAGGGGGGGGGGTCTTTAATGACTATAGGCGGTCAAGACTATAAAGATACATATTCAAGAGAAATCTTCTATCAGCAAAGCTTCCATTAATACCATGCTGGGGCACTGGTTCAGTATGCACACTGGGGTGTGTCAGCTACAAACCTTTCCTAGGAAGCCAAAACTACTTTTGGGGTGTGGGGGGTGGGGGTGGGGCAACAAGTGAGTTTTCTGAGGGGGGTCTTCTATCCAACTAATACCTAAGGTGACTCTGCTTAATTTTGGGATTTGACAAGGACACCACTTAAGGAGGTAAGAGTGTAGGCCAAAAGGAAGACAAGCACTGAAATGTCACACAGCATGCAACATTCAGAAGGTATATAATGAGCCTTTATGGGATCTGGGAGTGTTTTCAGAACCTCATGCCTAAACAGTGGCAAAACCACAAGAGTGATCTAAAAGTTGCCTTTCACAAATGGAATCAGTTTCACAGATATTTATTATTGGCTCTGTTGATTAATTTCATTTCCACATTTCAAATGTCTTTCCTCATATTTGGGATTAGTCCCATGAACATATTTAATGTGCTCTTATTTCATCTACCATACATGTTGTATTTTTTATTCAGTGTATAATTCCTCTACATAAAAATGGTGAGATATTTTAACATCTCCCCCAATGGAAATTTAAATTTCCACATAAATTCTACTGTGCTGTTACTAGAACCACAGAAACAGCATTGGACAGTGGAAGTGGAGAGACTGAGAATGGAAAAGCGTGTGACTGCCAGGGTTCTAGTTTATTTCACAAAAAGCATTTTAAAGGAGCACAGGCTGTTTCTGAAGCTGTTTAACTCAGTGACATACTTATGTTCTCTTACGGAACTGCAACATCCACATGGGTATTTTTAGTGCACTTGCTGGAGTTGTACTAACACGTCTGTCTACTCAGGCTGGGAGGCCCACTTCCAGCTGCAGTGTAGAGGTACGCTTAAGGGCCTGGATCAAAGTGGCTTTTGTGCTGTGGTGAACAAAGAAATAATGCACTCTGGGGCTTTTTTCTTCTCATGGGAACCCCAGGTAGAGCAGGCATCTTACATGTCAGTTAGGGAAGAAGCATTCTTCTTGACAGCTGCACTTTCCAAAGTATCTGTCAGCACTGTCCAAACGCTGGCTTTGGATCAGTGTTTCTATAAGCTCAGCATGCAAAATGCAGAGGGTTTTTTAATACAATGGGGCTTATTGGTTGATTAGGCATTTGAACAGAGGGGTCACCAGAGAGGAAGGGAACTCTTAGCTAAGTTGTTGGGAAGGAACTCCATAGAGATGTTTCCTTGTAAGTCTGAGTTGGTTGAAAGACATCCAGATGAGCACGGAAGGTTTGGCATGTGGCCAACCCCTGGCAAACAAACTATAGGGTTTAATTTGCAAATAGCATTGCTAACTGAAAATCTGCTGGGTTTACATAGCTCTGCTTAAGATGTACATACACACCATGCCATGCTAGGCATGTACTAATGTACATTTTTCAAAAGGCATGCATAATGGTTAGTATATTTGATACTCTGAAATTTTTACCAGGAGAGATGGTCCATAACCAAAACCCTGGATATGAACACCCTCACATTTTGGTGAACTTTTGATCCAATATTAGCAACTCAGGTCCATATCTGGTTTTTTTGTTGTTGTTGTTGTTTTTTGTTTTTTTTTTTTAAGTGACCTGCTTGTCAACTCAAATAAATGCAAGCAAGTTAATACAAATTAGGTCTTCTCAGCTTCATGCCTTTGATTTTTGGATGTGAGTTGTCTAATCTGTTACTAAAGCTCACATTAGAGCTTCCAAATTCAATACAGTTTTTAATATTTGTGTGAATAAAGCACTGTGTTTCACATACCACTGTTACATCCTTGCAGCCATTGAAAGAATTTGTTTTCGATCGCTTTTAAAAGACAGTTCCTAGACAGAGTCTACATTTTCACCACTAATCCACAGTCCAGCCGGCATTAATTTATCTTTAGTGAATCATTTGAATTCTTTGTTTAAGTATCCACAGAGGATTAAATGTTAAAGATAAAGAACAACACATTTACCATATAAAGCTATGGGCAAATACATTTTTTCTGATTATACTTTTAAAGCAGAATTTTCACACTGGGATACACTTTGGTGGGGGAGCAAAATAAATATTTATAAAAACGTAAGACAGACAGTATTTTGTACCTTCTCCTTTGGTACTCATGAGTAGCTGATAGATTTGCATGCATATCCTTGTGTAAAAATCCTGTTTTATTCTCTGTCTAGTACCAACATTAAGCAAAGCTACATTAATACCCAATATTTCTATGTTACCACAACAATGCAATACACTGTCTTGTATGTCCATAGACTAGTTTGCTGAAGCAAAACCTCAGTAAAATGACTTTTTTGGGGTGAGGGAAGGGCAGGGGGCTGTGTGTGGAACCAGATTCTTCAAGAAATAGGCACATATGTCACAGACTCACCAGTGATTTTGCTATCAGATCCCATTGGTCAGGAAACTTGTTTGGAATAGGGAAGAAAATCTGAATCTGATTTCTATACTTGCAGAATTCAATTATCTCATTAATGTGCCAGCATATTTTGTTTAATGTCTTGTATGTTCATTGGCAAACACATTTTACTCTTCATTCCAGGTTGCAAGATGAACCAGAAATGTCAAGGACTATATTAAGAAGCTTATAAAAATCAAGCTCTCTTTCATGAGCTTCCATACCTTACCATCAATAGGTCCAGATTCTGAACAGGATTATCATTGATGGCTTTGGCTATGAGGTATGAAAGAGGCAGAAGACAGCTTATTTTTAATATTCATGAGCTAGCAGCTTGACCTTTCAAGGGTGAAGGCAATAAAACCCAGCAATTTACTCATGTAAGCTAAACAACGCACAGTGCTTGTTCCATTTTCCATTGTTTAGAAAAATAAAAAAATGAAAAGCTTATCTTGTCTGAAAAATCTGAACACAAACAAGGAGCTGGATCGCTCTAAGACTTTATGATGCAGGAAGGAAAGAGAGAAGATCTCCCAGCAACCAGCTGATTTTCTTTAGCACAGAAGCAAAGCATTCACCTTTATATCTATTGCGTGCATACACATCTTCGTCATCTTCTACGGGTGAATATCCTGATCCTACAATACAAAATGACAAGAAAAACTGCAGCAAGAAAGGAAATATAATTTTAAAAGAACAAGAAAAGCTCTTGCAGAGACGTGCAAGTGAGATTAGGATGCAACAACCTAAGCAATGCTGACAGCGTAAGCTTCCATGATGATTAGATTTATAGTGGAACCAGTTTATAGTGAATTTGGATAGAGTGAATCTCTGTTTATAATTGAGTAGAATGAAAATCTCAGATTGTTATTATGCAACATGTATTGCAAAATGCAAATCACAATTTCTCTCAACAGGAACTTCAGCGAATGTGAAAGTTATTTGAGAGGGGGAGTCGGACGACGGAGTGATTTCACTGTAAGATGGTTCCATAGTATAAGTGGCTGTTAACAGCCATCATGCCAACCAGCTGTAGTAAAACTGCCAAACAGCTGCAGTAAATGTGTGTGACTGAAGAACAACCATGGTTTACAGCACAACTTATATAAGTGAAAGGCTGGTTACATTCCCTGCAAACATAGTTCTGCCCAATCAAAAGGTTGTTTTGTTTTGTTTTTGTTTTAAGTCTTCCATGGTCATTCAAGCTAAAGAAATGACAGGTCGGCTTTCTTTGAAGGATCTGGACAATTGCTGTAGGCTAGCAGGGTGGGTAAGAATTGCAGAGATACTTATCACCATAGACAGTGTGTCTGAACATCTCCCATGTATTTAAAAATAGAAACAACTACTCTCCTTCCATTCTCGCCTCCAGGAGAAACAGCTTTGTTACTGTGTAGTTTTTGTTTTCATGCCTGCACCGCCTGTGTCCCCCATGATCTGAGCCCAATTCGCTGCTCCTTTATGTCTGCAGTTTTGTCCTTCCCATTTATGCCATTGCTACTAGTAACTCCCCAGAAAGCACGCCTGCTCTGCTCTGCCAGCATGGCCTCCCATCTCCATCCTGCACAACTACATGAAACAGCTTAATCAGCATGTTGAAAGCCATCGATTTGAAATGCGTGGCAAACACAGAACCTAAAAGGAATTTGCACTAGGTTCTCTGCTCTGCTTTACTGATGTTCCATAGAAAACCTGCAACAGGCCACAAACTCCACATACGAGAAATCCAGCCCTCACTTCCACAGCTGAGCTGGAAGTGGACTTGGCAGCGGGTTCCATTGTTAAAGGGTTCATACCCTTCATGCAGCACAGAGTTCAGCTATGAGGGGGGCATATGGGAAGGCAGGCACTGTGCAGATCCTCTGATCTTACCCCTTAAAATAGAACTGTGATAGAGGTGCCTAGGGCTCTTCACCCACTGGAGTAGAGTAACATACAATAGAGTCATTTTGATAGCCCCTCCATGGGCTATGGGGGAGAGAAAAGGACGCCTGAACCCAATTCAACTACTCACTCCTGGCATTGGGGGGAGAATTGGCCCGATGTGAACCCTTTCAGCCTCTGTGCTTGAAAATCAAGACAGCCCTAAAATAAACCTATCCAAGGATTAAAAAAAAAACCCAGTCACAATTAATCGCAGTTTTAATCACACTGTTAAACAATAACAGAATACCAATTTAAATTTATTATATTTTTGGATGTTTTTCTACATTTTCAAATATATTGATTTCAATTACAACACAATGCAAAGTGCACAGTGCTCACTTTATATTGTTATTTTTATTACAAATATTTTCACTGTAAAAACGATTTTTAAAAGTGTAATCTATAAGTCAAAGCATGAAGGGGTATACGAATGTTTAGCATATCTGGCACGTAAATACCTTGCAACATTGGCTCCAACAGTGCCATGAGAACGCCTGTTCTCACTTTCACGTGACATCGTAAATAAGAAGCGGGCAGCATTATCTCCCATAAATGTAAACAAACTTGTTTGTCTGAGCGATTGGCTGAACAAGAAGTACGACTGAGTGGACTTGTAGACTCAAATTTTGATATTGTTTTGTTTTTGAGTGCAGTTATGTGAAAAAAAGTTCCACATTTGTAAATTGCACTTTCACGATAGAGATTGCACTACAGTACTTGTATGAGGTGAATGGAAAAATACTATTTTCTGTTTCTTTTTTACAATGCAAATATTAGTAATCAAAATAATATAAAGTGAGCACTGTACACTTTGTGTTCTGTGTTGCAACTGAAATCAATATATTTGAAAATGTAGAAAAACATCCACAAATATTTATAATAAATTTAAATTGGTATTCTATTATTGTTTAACAGTACAATTAAATCTGCAATTAATCGTGATTTTTTCTAATCTAGTTAATTTATTTAGCATTAATCACTTGGGTTAACTGCGATTAATTGACAACCCTCGTTTATTTTGATTTACAAGAACAGTAGCAAAAAGTGCAATTTAATTTTGGCCTGATCCAATGCCCACTGAAATCAATTCAATGGGAGTCCAGTGGGCTTTAGATCAGGCCCCTGAAGCAATTGTCAATCAAATGTCTTTTCTTACTCATATTTTTGTACAGCACAGACTTCCTAGCCCTTGCATTTGTTACTTAGTTTACATTTAATGAAAAACTGCTGAGGCCTGTATAAATATTGCATTGTAACAGCCTCCAGTATACAATATTGAATTTAGTAGCATTTCAAATCACATTGTGTAATATCAAGTGCAAGCTTCAGTCTCAAAGCACCACATGAAGATATTGATATTTTAATGATCATTGTCTATTCCAGCAAAATTAGGAGATTCTTGGTTGAATAATTTGAGACAGTTTTTAATCAAACATTATGGATAAAAGTTTTTAAAGTGTCTAGGTGACTTAGGAGCCTACATCCCATTTAAAGTCAATGGAATCTAGGTTCCTAAGTGCCTGATCATTTTGGAAATTGGGATATAAGCACTTCTGAACAAACTTTCCACATACTTTTAACACATTTTTGAAATCTTAGGTTAATCATGCTAAATCTGAACTACTCATCTGAGATTTTCTGCTTTGTGTGTTGGATGGAATAAAAAAAACCCCAAAACCAAATAAAAGTAAACAATTTTATTCAGCATCCCTCTATCGCATCCATCTGCTCATTTTCTTATTAAAAATGGAAGACAGCAATCACATCTCTGGTTTTCATTATGTGCTGATTGTGCTTGTAGTAGTAATACTGATCTTTGTCATCATTGTTTTAGTCAGGAAATGGATTACGGGAATCCCAAAGGTGAATGTAAAACTGTTGACCTTGCTTTACTTGTAGAGTGTGTCATTTATGCTTTTTTGTGACATCTATTTGCACAAAGAAAAATGGCAAACATTGGACTTCAACACAGATGTGTTATACCAGCAAAGGTATAGACTCCAAGTGAAGTCAATGGAAGTTTTGCCATTTACCTGTATAGGTGCAGGATCAAACTCTAAGGTGCAAATCCAGAGCCCACCCCAGCTAGCTAGGCTGGGTGTGTGCTGGCTAAAACGATGGCAAGGAACCCTTCAATGGCATGTACATGGAGGGAGAAGGATGGTACATCTGGGCAGTAGGAAATTTCCTTCAATTTCCCTATGTCCCATCTTCTCTCATGCCCTCTGTGCTGTTCTCTCTACTTCTAGCCT
Source organism: Eretmochelys imbricata (assembly GCF_965152235.1). NCBI lineage: Eukaryota > Metazoa > Chordata > Testudines > Cheloniidae > Eretmochelys > Eretmochelys imbricata. The sequence continues at coordinate 152,984,569 of NC_135572.1, forward strand.
TTCCTTTTTCCTTAGTGGAACCATAAGGAAGAGTGGGCTGGATTTACCCCTAAAATAAGTAGCCATATCATAACTGAACCAGGACTGTCCATTTGCTTTAGGAGATAGCATACTAGAAAAGCTAGCATGATTCAGTGGATGGCATATGGACTTGTGAGTCAGGAGTCCCGCGTTCCAATCCCAGCTGTGCCACTCACTGACTGTATGACACTGGAAAAGCCACTTCACTTCTGCCTTAGTTTCCCCATCTCTAAAATGAGAAATATGTTTCTATATCTCACACGAGTGCTGAGAAGGTTTATTCCTTAATGTTTGTTCATTGTTTGGCTATAAAGTGCTAAATAATGTTATCACAGCACTAATAAACATGGATATTTTAGAAGGAAGGGGGAGCACAATGCTACGTTAAAAATACATTGATGGCATGCTTTATATTTTGGTGGCGTCTTACAAAAACTGGCTGCAGCTCTCAAATTCCAGCTGATTACAGGCAAAAGCCACAACATGAAACTATACAATTTTAACAAGAAACCATCATCAAGATTAATCCACGGAATCTGATGATCATAGGATTAGCTTTAGGAAAAAATGACTTCTGTGTTCACAGAATAATCTCCATGTTTAATATTTGAGGAGGAGAGCCTACTGTTTTATATATTTTATTAGAGCATAACATTTAAATAGATTTAAATTCAGACCTACAGAAAATGATTGGTAATTACTGCCCCCCAACAATCCGTAATTGATAAAGAAACACAGAGAAGCATTTGGCAAAACATTTCAAAAGGAACTGAAACAATAAATTGGACCAATATTTTGATACAGTACAATCCTCAAACATACAAACCCCATTATTAAGGACAAGGAATAAATGATATAGGATCAGTTCATGAAACAATTATACCTTTGTGTGTAAGTTGTCAAGCCTAAGTAAACGAGGCACTTAAAAACTACAATATTTACCCACGTGTGGAAAAATGTCCTTAAAGCATTTTAAATACATTTTGTGAAACTTTTGCTATATAAACTGCCAAATACACTTAAAATGTTCTAACTGTGACCCTGTCCAGGGATCAGCAGTTAGGCCCTGACCCAGCACACTATGTTGGCTCCAGTTCATCAAAGCACTTAAGCAAGTGCTTCATTTTAAGTATGTGAGGTCTTCAGTGGGACTACTCACAGTTAAGTACTTTGCTGAACAGGGATGGAGTCACGCATCTGGTAAAATGTTCTGCTGAACAGGGGCCTATGCACATGATTAATCCTATTGACATCAGATGGAGCATATGAACAGTCTCACTGACTTCAGTGGCATTTCTCACATGCTTTGTTGGGTTGGGGCCTTACCGAAGTAACTGACAAAGTAAGGTAGAAATTAGGAGATTGTGACCACATTGCTGAACCAGTAGGCAATACAATAAAGGGCTCACATTCACAAACAGTGCACAATACATAAATTGGACAATTTATTTATAAACAAAGTACCATGCCAAAACATGCAGAGATGCAGGTAACACCACATTCTTTGTATTACTTCTCCAGAACCATTTAATTATCCCCACATGTGTGTCATACCCTTCATCTATTACCTGCTAGTGAGGTATGCAAGAATTTATGGTGTGTGCATGTGGAAAAGCCACAGCCAGTCCACAAATGTGAGTAGCCAGACAGGATCTTCCTAAGAGATTGTCTGGTTCTTGGCAGAAAGAAGAGGAAGGATGTCAGATTTCGGAGGACATTTCAAGAGGACTTTCCTGTTCCTCAGTTTGTTTAGAAATTCATCTTTTCTGCTATAAGATTCCCTTGCGCATGGCAGACCATCGAGCCAATACCGAGCTTCTTGCTGGGGGCCATCAGCCCCCTGCACAACGACAACCACATGTGGTGACCAGCAAACCTCTCTGTTGCATAGGTAGCACATAGCAGAAGTTTTCAAATATTATAGGGAACCAAGCTTCAAGGGGGAGGGGGGAGGAAGGAATGACACTGTGCCCTGTCTCTTGGAATTAGAGGAGAGATTCTTAACCATTTTGATCACAAATTGTAGGAGAGCACTCATTACCACTTGAAACACTCTTATTTTTGGCTAAGAGGAGAATTTCTCTCATTGGAGCTTTTCAATTCAGCCTGGCTGGCAAGCAGCAAGACAAGAATTAAAATAATTATTAATGTAACCCTTCTGCCCATCACAGTTGGCAGCAACAAGGCCTGGGTTCAGTATCTAGGGGTTCTGTTTCAACAACACAATGCAAAACCGGCTCAAGCCCCCACCCAGTGACCTGGGACAATTACATACCACCCCCCTGAGCGCCTCTAAGAGGCAATACTTCCCCTCTAGCAAGCACAGAGTCTGAGTGCAGCAAAAGCCTTTTAATAAAGGAGGGAAACAATGCGGCATTATGTTGCGGAAACACCAAAAACAAGATTCATAACACCAACCATGAGCAAAAGACCCACCCCAAGTAAGTTTGGCAGTGTCCTTTTCCCCTCAGGGTCTCAAGTCCAGCAACCCAATAGTCACCCCGCCACAGTTTCTGTCCTTGGTCAGTGCAGCCCCTCAGAGCTCAGAAGTTCATCTGCGGAGTATACCTCCCAGCCTGGGTGGAAGTGAAGGGAGGTATGGGGGGCATCTTACATGCTCCGCTGCTCGGGTCAACGGCCGAATGCCATGCCTCTCCATGGGGTTCTGCTGCAGTCTTCACCGCCAGCCGCGCCTCTCCACCAGCCGCCCTGCTGCCCACTCTACTCCACTCTCTGCTAGCTGCCCTGCTGTCTGCTCCTTTCCAACAGCCGCCCTGCTATTCACTCCGCTCTGCTCTCCACGCCTCTCCGGTAGCCGTCCTGCTGTCTGCTCCTCTCTACCAGCTGCCCGGCTAACCGCTCCGCTCTCCACGCTAGCCATCCTGCTGTCGGCTCACCAACTTGTCTTCAGGCCTCTCCCCACAGCTCTCAGTAACTTCAGCTCTTCAGTGATTTCAGCGCTCAGTGATTTTTAGCTGGTAGTAGGGGGAGCCTCAGTGTTGACGCAAAGCCCAAACTAGCTAGTGCACTAGCCCAAAGCAGGTCTAATGCTTAGAACTAGGTATCAGTGATTTCAGCTCTGCAGCATGTAACAAGACTCCTAATGGAGCCAAAATTAGCTCTGCTATTATGGGTGGGGTCAGTCAAAGTTTAAGGCCCCTGTTCCCAACCTCTCTCAATTCACTGGGTTTTGGAACCCATGTCCCTTGTCTAGTGAGTGCTACTTAGTTGAGGGTGAGTCCCTCTGTCATAAAATGCCACATACAGTTCTACTGTCCTTGATTCACATAACTAGGATAACAACCCTTTATTACTCCTGCCCCAACAACAGAGAGACTGGGGATCCCACAGCAGCCAAAGTGACCATTTGGGCAAGCAGTCCACCATGCTAGGCAGGGTGGGTGTGCTCATGCAAATGAGAGTGCCCATGCAAATGAGATCAGCCCCTGAAGTCCTTTTCCACAGCTTACCACCAGATGTCAGGGTAGAGCTCATTCTGACTCTGCTTACATTAACAATGGGCAAAGGCTCAACATAAACAATACAAGTTTTAAATGTTAAATAGGTAGCGTGGGTTAAATATCAAACATGGAACATTACGCTGGAAACACTTATGCATATGAGTAACTTTACATACAAGGGTTTCTGATAAAAATCCAATGGACTACTCACATGCATAATGGGAGTGCAAGCAGGCAGTGTTCAATCCCTTTACCGGATATGCTTTAGACATGCAAGTGGTTTCACATGGGTGAACTCCTGAGCTATGTGGAATCCCGGTAACGGAATGAGGGACTGCATGGTGCCAAGGTCCATCTGCGTAGATCTCTTTGGGGCAGGGACTGTGTCGTTCTCTGTATGTCAATAGCGTCTAGCACATTACAGTAGAACCTCAGAGTTACAAACACCAGAATTACGAACTGACCTGTCTACCACACCCCACATTTGGAACCAGAAGTACAGAATCAGGCAGCAGCAGAGACAAAAATAAAAAAATAAAAAGCAAATACAGTATAATACAGTGTTAACTGTAAACTAAAAAAACGGAAAGTTTAAAACAAAGATTTGACAAGGTAAGGAAACTCTCTGTGTTTATTTAAATTAAGATGGATAAAAGCAGCATTTTTCATCTGCACAGTAAAGTTTCAAAGCTGTATTAAGTCAATGTTCAGCTGTAAACTTTTTAAAGAACAACCATAACATTTTGTTCAGAGTTATGAACATTTCAGTGTTACGAATACCTTCAATTCCCAAGGTGTTCATAACTCAGAAGTTCTATTGTATATTGTGTTAACATTAGAATAAATAATAATGTATAGCCAGGAAAGGAGGTGGCGGGGGGAAGGGCCACAGAGCTATTTTCATTCTGACTGTCATGGGAGGGAATCTCCTAGCACCACTTCTGTGTTGTGTCAGATTAAGAGCCCACAACTAAAATAACCTACATATATTACTTGAAACAAACCACAAGTTTCTACGATTTGTTGCCATTAGACAATGTTAGCCTTGGCACCAAAACATCAAAACAGGACTACACCACTTAAAAGTATCCCCAAACATAGTTACAAGCTAAAATAGAATGTAAAGACTTTATTCTGAGAGGCAGTATTCCATTCACTAGCTTGGCACTAGGGAAAGTGACAAACTTCAACCGTTCAAATCTATTGTAACTATATAGCTACAGAATAATATTTTAAGGCTTGGGTGTGCTCCCAAGTGCTATTTTTGCCACATAACCTGGACATATGACTTCAAGGTTTTCTCTTCCCCTCATTCTTTTGTTTAGAGTTTGCCATGTTGTGTGAAGATTACATAAAATTACAGAACATACTGTAAAATCAACAGCCAAAACCAATATGCCAGTTGCAGCTTTATGTTCTACTGAAGTTTACAGTCTTAAATACAGTACCAATTTACTTAAATACATCCTTCTGAGAGGATCAGTTCATTTCACATTTTGAAACATTGTTGGGCTTGAAATTAAAAGGAAAAAAAAAGGCAGTTCGAAAGCCAGATTCTAATTTCAGATGTGTGTCATATCTCAGAGGAACTGAAACAACAACAAAGATCTGCTGATAACATCCTTGCACATACACACCCTAAGAATTAAGGGTTTGCAAAACAAGACCGAATGTCGCCTACTCTGGTCTCCTGACTCTAGCCTTGGCAATACCTGATCCTTCCAAAGAAAGGTGTGAATCATCCCATACCCCTTTATTTACCAATCCAATTGTGTAAAGCTGTACCATAGGGAAGAGTTTTGAAATACCTTCCCATCCCCAACAGATGATCAGTTTATACCCTTAAGCACAAGAAAAAGAAAGGACTGATCTGTTTTCTCATCAATTTTTAATACCTCTATCTAATCCCCTCTAACTCTTTTCTTTTCCCACGGTAGAATTTTTATGTTCTACAGTAACACAAACCATGCAAAGAGTATGAATGGAGAAGCTAACCTGTTGCGTCTAAGTCTACAGAACCTCTTCCAGGAAGGCAGAAAGAGCTAAAGCCTGAGACCCAGAAAATCGGACAGGGAGATATTAAGGAGGGAGGAAAGAAAGGCAGCAAGAAAGGTCACCATCTTTGCAGGAGAAGGCAGCACCTGTTGTGAATATAGGTTTTCATACATTTATATGACAGTATCAGAAATACACACACTTCTTTTTTATTCATAGAGCACTCTGGCCCCAATTCTGAAAAGCACTTAGTTGAAGTAAATGGAATTTAAGCATGTGCTTAATGTTACGCACTCCTCTAAGAGGACACAGCACTTCACAAAATATACTGAAAGGTAAAATACAATTTGGCAGTAGAGGAATGAGTAGCGAGGAAAGATTTAACTACGTTCTTCACATCTAGCTTAATCTTTGATGGAGTCACACAAATTAAGGAAAGCAGGTCTGAATCTGTTAGGTAATTGTGTTGTTTTGATTTACTCAGATTCATTCAGGGCTTGAATTGGGGAGGGGGAATAAAAGTTGTGATGGGGGCGGGGGGAAGATTCCTTTTAGGAAATATCTTTAACCCATGATTTGCAACATAACTGAAATTGCATGTTATATTGTGTACTCAGTTTGTATACAATAGCTCTGATGGGCCCAATTCATATTTGAAATTACAATACATTTTTTTGAAGTGTCAGCTGAGCCACAGAAATCAATTCACAGGACTTTTTTTTTTTAAACCAAAGTGTTGATTAAACATTTTCATTAATATAAATTGCAATTTTATAAACGGGATGAAAATAACTTAACATATCCTCATCCTGATTCACCTTCAAGCCCTACAGTAACTCTTGATGATAAACATTAAATCTGACCTCCGTATGAGGTGCAATAACTGGCTACACTGCAGGCTACTACTTGAGAAAGGTCAAGACAACAGTCCTGAGCATGTATGAAGAGGAATGGAGTGCAAAAAAGAACAGGGAAGCTGTGGAGTTTTTTATTAAACCAGAGTTCCATTGGACTGGGATGTGCTGCATATCAAGTTTATCATAGTGTGTTCAGAAATCAGAAATGTGACACTGTGCACCCCACATTCACCATAGTAATATGATTATGGTATGATTATAGGTTTCAGAGTAGCAGCCGTGTTAGTCTGTATCCGCAAAAAGAAAAGGAGTCCTTGTGGCACCTTAGAGACTAACAAATTTATCTGAGCATAAGCTTTCCTGAGCTACAGCTCACTTCATCGGATGCATTCAGTGGAAAATACAGTGGGGAGATTTATATACATAGAGAACAAGAAACAATGGGTGTTACCATACACACTGTAAGGAGAGTGATCAGGTAAGGTGAGCTATTACCAGCAGAAGAGCGGGGGCGGAGGGGAACCTTTTGTTGTGATAATCAAAGTGGGCCATTTCCAGCAGTTGACAAGAACGTGTGAGGAACAGTAGGGGAGGGGGAAACAAACATGGGGAAATAGTTTTACTTTATGTAATGACACATCCACTCGCAGTCTTTATTCAAGCCTAAGTTAATTGTATCCAGTTTGCAAATTAATTCCAATTCAGCAGTCTCTCATTGGAGTTTGGGTTTGAAGTTTTTTTGTTGAAGAATTGCCACTTTTAGGTCTGTAATCGAGTGACCAAAGAGATTGAAGTGTTCTCCAACTGGTTTTTGAATGTTATAATTCTGGACATCTGATTTGTGTCCATTTATTCTTTTATGTAGAGACTGTCCAGTTTGGCCAATGTACATAACAGAGGGGCACTGCTGGCACATGATGGCATATATCACATTGGTGGATGTGCAGGTGAATGAGCCTCTGATAGTGTGGCTGATGTGATTAGGTCCTATGATGGTGTCCCCTGAATAGATATGTGGACAGAGTTGGCAACGGGCTTTGTTGCAAGGATAGGTTCCTGGGTTAGTGTTTTTGTTATGTGGTGTGTGGTTGCTGGTGAGTATTTGCTTCAGGTTGGGGGGCTGTCTGTAAGCGAGGACTGGCCGGTCTCCCAAGATCTGTGAGAGTGATGGGTCGTCCTTCAGGATAGGTTGTAGATCCTTGATGATACATTGGAGAGGTTTTAGTTGGGGTGAAGGTGATGGCTAGTGGCGTTCTGTTATTTTCTTTGTTGGGCCTCTCCTGTAGGTAACTTCTGGGTACTCTTCTGGCTTTGTCAATCTGTTTCTTCACTTCAGTAGGTGGGTATTCTGATTGTAAGAACGCTTGATAGAGATCTTGTAGGTGTTTGTCTCTGTCTGAGGGGTTGGAGCAAATGCAGTTGTATCTTAGAGCTTTGGCTGTAGATAATGGATCGTGTGGTGTGGTCTGGATGAAAGCTGAAGGCATTTAGGTAGGCATAGCGGTCAGTAAGTTTCCGGTATAGGGTGGTGTTTATGTGACCATCGCTTATTAGCACCGTAGTGTCCAGGAAGTGAATCTCTTGTGTGGATTGGTCCAGGCTGAGGGTGATGGTGGGATGGAAATTGTTGAAATCATATTGGAATTCTTCAAGGGCTTCTTTTCCATGGGTCCAGATAATGAAGATGTCATCAATGTAGCACAAGTAGACTAGGGGCATTAGGGGACGAGAGCTGAGGAAGCGTTGTTCTAAGTCAGCCATAAAAACGTTGATATACTGTGGGGTCATGCAGGTACCCATAGCAGTTCCGCTGATTTGAAGGTATACATTGTCCCCAAATGTGAAATAGTTATGGGTAAGGACAAAGTCACAAAGTTCTGCCACCAGGTTAGCCGTGACATTATCGGGGATAGTGTTCCTGACAGCTTGTAGTCCATCTTTGTGTAGAATGTTGGTGTAGAGGGCTTCTACATCCATAGTGGCTAGGATGGTGTTTTCAGGGAGATCACCGATGGATTGTAGTTTCCTCAGGAAGTCAGGGGTGTCTCAAAGATAGCTGGGAGTGCTGGTAGCATAGGGCCCGAGGAGGGAGTCTACATAGCCAGACAATCCTGCTGTCAGGGTGCCAATGCCTGAGATGATGGGGTGTCCAGGATTTCCAGGTTTAAGGATCTTGGGTAGCAGATAGAATACCCCTGGTCGGGGTTCTAGGGGTGTGTCTGTGCAGATTTTTTCTTGTTCTTTTTCAGGGCATATTGTAAAAAGTATGCCTTGTAAAGTATCATTCTAAAAGTCTTGATCTGTTGAACATTAATATCCTGTTGGGTTGTGTTATTATTGTATGTGAACTTATGAAGTTTTGCTATGTATGTGTTACTGAAAGATGTTGTGAAGTTGGAAACACCCACAGCTAGCCTTTCAGGTACAACAGTGAAGAAGCTAGACAGTGCTAACGGCCCATCAGCAAAACAAAGAACCATGGAAAAGGTTTGTCCTCATCTTGGAACGCTTCAGCCAGCCTCGGAATAATGGCTACTATGACTCAGCAAGTCATGCAAGGGTGTGTGACCAGACCACATGATACTGAACTCCATTTTGTATTTTTTGTGACAAGCTAGGCTGGAAACTTAGCTTGGAACAAAGGGTTCCTGCCATATGGAGAAACTGTATAAGGTGGGGAGTGACATCATGTCTGGTCTTCACTCTTCCCCAACTCAACACCTCAAAGAAGCTCTGGAAGACAAAGGACTTGGAACAGGTGAGTGGAATCCAGGCTGCAGAGCAAACATAGCCTGTGCCTCAAGAATCTGTAAGCCTGCTTGTATCATCAATCAGGGCGAGATATTTCTGATTCAAATCTTATCTAGTACATTAGGCTTAGATTGCTTAATTGTTTAATTTCCTGGCTAACCTGCTTTGAGCTGTTTGCTATCACTTATAATCACTTAAAATCTAACTTTGTGTAGTTAATAAACTTGTTTTATCTTAACCAGCGCGTTTCTGAGTGAAATACTCAGCTAGCAAAGGCTTGGTGCATATCTTTCCCACATCGAGGGGGGAGCAAACCATATTAATGAGCTTGCACTGTACAGATCCCTATGCAGTACAAGATGGTATAATTCTGGGTTTATACTCTAGCAGGAGTGTAAGGCTGGGAGCTGGGAAATTGGCTGGTGCTCCATTGTGGGTCCATAAACGGCTCAGGTAAAGCACTCTAGTAACTCAGTTGGGTGTGTGGTGCCACGTGTTGTCATGTTGGGTGCTAACAGGGCCTGGAGAGGCTGGCTGTGTATCATCAGCAGAGCAGTGTGAGAAACCCCATCCCAGCTGAATGGTTAGGGGGAACAGTGGTTCCAATGGCTTCCAGACTGCACCCCGGAGGGTACAACCCATCACAAGAACCCAGTTCATACATATGGCATGGCTTAACGTTTTTCCAATTAGTGCATGCTCAGCTTGGAAGCTCAGACACCTAACTTTCAGAAACCTCTAGGGCTGTCCTTATCTTACATAAATACTCATGTGGAAAACAAAGATATCAATTCTTCTGTCCCCCTCCACCTCAAGCAATATGCCATACGTTTCCCTCTGCTGCTTGCAGGTGCAGGTTATTTCAGGCACAGAAGAGAATTCCTCATGAGGAAAATCCCTGAGGGCTGTATGTAAATTTGATTACCATCAGGGTATTCCTTAAGATGCACACACAACATTTTAAATCACAGGTTTTAACTTGCATTCAAGTTTGACAGATATCATGAGTCATAAAAATACATCTTTAGAATACCACGCAATTAATAACTTCAAAAGAGATCAGGGTTGATTGATAAATTTATGTTCCAGCAGTAGTATGCTTAGACACATTAGACTATCATTCTTATCACTTTACTCAGGAACTGTGAATTAGAGGAATAAAATTTGGGACTCAGAACTCAGGTTCTCTCCAGAAAGATATTGACACCTGCCCCCTGGGTAATCTAATGGGGTCATAAAGAAATTCTGCAACTGATTTCGGCCAGTGGAGATATGAATTGAGGGCAGAAATGATTACCACTTCACGAGCGCCCATGAAAGCTGGTTATGAAAATAACCATTTCATTTACTGATAAATAATTCAATCTCAGCTCCGGTTATTCAGACAGAATGTCTCTGGCCGTCCAACTACCCCTCCTGTGATTGCCTACTGGAGATTTAATACAACAACAACAAGAAGTTGTCTCTCACCCTGAAGAATAAAATCTTGCATGGGTAGCTTTATTTTCATGAACATGTATAGGTAAGACTTTTCAGAGTAATTTATTGTAAATTGACAAATCAAACAGTGTTGTACATTTCCCAGAAGAAGGTCACCTTGATACGACTGTACCTCAGAAGATTCAAAATAGACCAGTCTCCTTTCAGGTAAAAATTGGTTTTTAAGTCTTCTAAACAACTTGCCACTTTAACACAAAGAACATTTTCTCCCTCCCCCCAAAAATGAGTGGTAATGTCACTTTAATACTGCATGTAGGCTTTTAAGGAACAAATCATGTAATAAACTGTAGTGTATTTTGTATGCAAAATCCCCACAGCCCCCCAAAAAGATACATAATGTGATTAATTATTTTTAGTCTTATGAGACTTGAGTATCAGGAAGGAGAATTCCAAAATATTTCATAAGCATAACAAATACAAAGCTACAGCTATCAGGGGTAGCCATGTTAGTCTGTATGCACAAAAACAACGAGGAGTCCAATGGCACCTTAAAGACTAACAGATTTATTTGGGCATAGCTTTCGTGGGTAAAAAAACCCACTTCTTCAGATGCATGGAGTGAAAATTACAGATGCAAGCATTATTATATTGACACATGAAGAGAAGCGAGTTACCTAACAAGTGGAGAACCGGTGCTGACAGGGCCAGTTCAATCAGGGTGGATGTAGTTCACTCCTAATAATTGATGAGGAGGTGTCAATTCCAGGAGAGGGAAAGTTGCTTTTATAGTGAGCCAGCCACTCCCAGTCCCTATTCAAGCCCAAATTAATGGTGTTAAAGTTACAATGAATTTTTGTTCTTCAGTTTTTCTTTGAAGTCTGTTTTTGAATGTTTTTTTGTTCAAGCATGGCTACTTTTAAATCTGCTATAGAACCATAGAATATCAGGGTTGGAAGGGACCTCAGGAGGTCATCTAGTTCAACCCCCTGCTCAAAGCAGGACCAATCCCCAATTTTTGCCCCAGATCCCTAAATGGCCCCCTCAAGGATTGAACTCACAACCCTGGGTTTAGCAGGCCAATGCTCAAACCACTGAGCTATCCCTCCCCTCTAGGGAGATTGAAGTGTTCCCCTACTGGCTTTTGTATGTTACCATTCCTGATGTCCGATTTGTGTCAATTTATTCTTTTATGTAGAGACTGTCTGGTTTGGCCAATGTACATGGCAGAGGGGCATTGTTGGCACATGATGGCATATATGACATTAGTAGATATGCAGGTGAATGAGTCCCTGATGGTGTGGCTCATGTGATTGGGTCCTCTGATGGTGTCGCTAGAGTAGATATGGGGACAGAACAGGCAACGAGGTTTGTTACAGGGACTGGTTCCTAGGTCAGTGTTTCTGTGGTGTGGTGTGTAGTTGCTGGTGAGTATTTGCTTCAGGTTGGGGGGCTGTCTGTAGGCAAGGACTGGCCTGTCTCCCATGGTCTGATAGAGTGAGGGATTGTTTTCCAGGATAGGTTTTAGATCATTGATAATATGCTGGAGAGGTTTTAGCTGGGGGCTCTATGTGATGGCCAGTGGCGTTCTGTTATTTTCCTTGTTGGGCCTGTCCTGGAGTAGGTGACTTCTGGGTACCTGTCTCGCTCTGTCATTCTGTTTCCTCACATCCCCAGGTGGGTATTGTAGTTTTAAGAATGCTTGATAAAGATCTTGTACGTTTGTCTCTGTCTGAGGGATTGGAGCAAATTCGGTTGTATCTTAGGGCTTGGCTATAGACAATGGATCTTGTGATGCATCCTGGATGGAAGCTGGAGGCTTGTAGGTAAGTATAGTGGTCAGTAGGTTTCCGGTATAGGGTGGTGTTTATGTGACCATCGCTTATTAGTACCGTAGTGTCCAGGAAGTGGATCTCTTGTGTGGACTGGTCCAGACTGAGGTTGATAGTGAGGTGGAAATTGTTGAAATTCAGGTGGAATTCTTCAAGGGCCTCCTTCCCGTGGGTCCAGATGATGAAGATGTCATCAATATAGCGCAAGTAGAGGAGGGGCTCTAGGGGACGAGAGCTGAGGAAGCGTTGTTCTAAGTCAGCCATAAACATGTTGGCATACCATGGGCCACAGTATGTATTACTAGCTATATTACTACAACTAGTAATACAGATTATAATACCACCAAAGGGTGCCCCAGAGTGAATCTCCTTCTAATTCACTTTTAGCTGCATAATTGCTTGGGTTTGGGGGTTTTAAAAATAGGGTTAGAATATTTCTTTTTGAAATATCGCTTTTCTATATTCCATATAACACCTTGCACCTACGTTACACTGTTCAGTGCCTTGCATGGTCACTTGAGCTTCTATGAGGAGGGCAAACAGCTATGAAGGCTGATATTAGTGGAGCATGTTTTTTTTAATCTTTATTTTCTGGCTGGTAGGTTCTGGTTTTGTTGATCAGGAAAGAGTGCTGGCTCTACTGTGGTTTATACACACTGTTGTAAACACTAATCAAAAGCACTGATCTAGATAGGTATTGCTAAGGCCCCATCACTGTAGTGTCTGAGTTTTCCCAGCTAAATATTAACTTGCTGAGGGCTGAGATCATGTCTTCCTAAATGTTTGTACAGCACTTAGGCTCATATCCTGATTGGAAACTCCCAGCCCAATAGGATCACCAATTGGTGCTCTTCACTCAGGTACTAATTTTGGCCAGGCACTGCGGAAGCAATGGTGCTGTTCACATTTGATGTAAACTGATGTGGAGCTGAGCATTGCTGGCACTGCAGCCCATGTTGTCTCATCAGCTGTCCCAACAGTCTCACTTGTTTACTAATATGAAGAAGAGGACTAATCCTTGTGGGACTCCACACATGAATGCTGAGGTGAAAGGACAGTTGCCCATAACGATTTGAAGATGAGATCTAGTTCAGGTTGGCTTTGTTTACTCTTTCAGCCTACTAAAGGTGGAGCAGGGGCATTCAATCATCAATGGTATTAAATGCCATGGAGAGGTCCACCAGAGTAAGTAGAGATGGACTATCCTTTTCCATGGACAGAAGGAAGTCACGTTAGAGCAGCAAATGCTATTTCTACCCTATGTCCTGGCCTAAATCCTGATTTAGGGAGATCCAGATTATTGACAACTAACAGATTGCTAACTTCACAAATAACTGGCTTAGAAAAGGTAGGTCAGAGAATGGGCAGAAGTTTGCAAGGTCGCTAGCACTGACTGATGGTCTCTTTAGTATTGGTCAGTTTATTGCATATTTTTGGGTTCCCTTAATTGAAGGATATTCTGGCCACGGAGTTGAACCCACAGAGAAGAATGGGGGCCTGAGGTACTCACATTACCACTCCCATGAGACACCATGGTGGCACTTCTAAATTAAAACAACTCAAGTGAAAAACAAAGAAACCGAAACTGGTTCAAGTGAAACAACACTGCCACATATATTGGTATACGTACTTGTGTGGCAGGAGGTTGGGAAGCATGAACTACTACAGACACAAAGAAGGAAGGCACGATCAAGTAAGTTTGAGAACCACTGGTCTATAGGAATCTTTAATAAACACACTGGGCAAAGTCACTGAGGCTGTGCAAGGAGATGTAATATACAAGAGTCTGACACCTAGAGGTGATATGGCCACTACCTTCCCTTGGATTTATCACCAACAAAGCAACTTTAGATTATAGCCAGGACTATGAAGCAGCCCTAATGGCAGGGGCTCCAGAGGGGACCGGCCATGCCTTCTCCCACTCGCCCACACTCACATTTTGAGCTGCACTAGCCATTTGCAAACTACCTTGCAAAGAGCAGGCTGTGGAGGAGAAAAGCGACTACAATCTCCCCTTGGTAGATCTGCCACCACTAGGAGCTTTGGCCAGGAATCATACTGGCAAAAGTACAGCAGGAAGTTTTCTTTAAGAATAGATTGTTTGCCTCAAAATTCATAAAAGCAAATATATGCCAAATGAGCAGCATCTGATTAGTTTATTTAGAAGTGACCCACGGATAAATACTCTATTTATTACAGCACTGTGAACTATGCCATTAGGAATGGAGAATTTCTAATGAAGACTAATAACGCAAAGCCTGGATGATAAATATCAGAGCCTGCAGGGAACAATAACAAAAGCTCTTATTTTAGTTTTTCATTACCATTGAATATTGTTGGTGCATTAAAAATGTGTGCAGGGGGTTGTGAAAAAAAGTTTTTTTTGTTTAGTCTGTGAGAAAGACCATCGGAATTTGATTTTGGCTTAAGGTATTCTTCGGCAGACAATGCCAAAACAAAGGAAGAATCTTTGTTTATGGCCATGAATTGTCACAATCCCATAGATGGTTAGCAATAAGTCATTAACTAAAGAGAAAAAAATGTTACCAATTTGCTCAAATGTAAAACAATACAATTCAATAAAGTTATTTATTTGATTCCTTAATTTACAAAGTCAAATGAAAAGATAGTACATAAAGTTGTGTGTTTACCTATGTGAACCATTCCTATGGTAGCTTCATAGTGTATGTATGGCCAAATCAGTGTATTGCATAGTTTTGTGATTATCGGAGTGTATATATTGCTTATACACCATAAGTTACATATGCCAAAGAGGGAGAAGGACAAGGTGGGTGAGGTAATATCTTTTATTGGACCAACTTTGGTTGGAGAAAGAGACAAGATTTCAAGCCACACAGAGCTCGTCCTCAGGTCTGGGAAACATACTGAGTGTCACAGCTCAAATCAAGATGGAACAGAGTGTTTAGCATAAATAGTTAACACACATTTCAAGGGACCATTCAAAGTGAAGTGGCCTGCTAATAACCCTCTAGTCAGACAGGGAAAGGATGGGGCAAAAGCAGCTGGGTGGGTTGTTATAGGTGGGTGCCAATAAGCCATAAATCCAGTGTCTCTCTACGCATTCCATGATTTTTAGTGTCCAGCGGAGTTATGAATATAAGCTTCTAGGCTCATCTTTTTGAAATTGTTGTGCAGGTTTCCTCTAAGGATGAGGACTGATAAGTCAGATACAGAGTGATCGCTTTGTGAAAAGTGTTCACCCACAGGTGACAGGGTGTTTTTGTCTTTTATCATTTTCCTCTGTAAGTTCATTTGAGAGCATAGTGACTGTCTGATTTCTCCTACATAGTTGTTATTGGGGCAGTTATTGCACGGGTAGTGATAGGCATGTGTAGGACCCATAGATCTTGAAAGGGGAGTTGTGGAGGGTGTTGATCATTGTAGCAGTGGAGATGTGTCTGGCAGGGGCTGGTGTCCAGCACACACCAACTCAAAGTGGCAACAGACTCTGCCAGAGCAACAGATGCAAAACCTGCAGACATATCTCCACTGCTGCAGTGATCAACCCCCCCTCCCCCATGACATACCTTGCAAGATCTATGGCTCCTGCACATGCCTATCACAACACACTTGGAGCAGATCATCTACGATTTTACTCCCCTCTCTCAAGCAAGACGACCATAAAGTCTCCCTTTGGAACTGTGGTCATTGGTGCTGTTGTCAGGATGATGTCATTATACTATTATGAGGTAAATTGCTAAATGCATGTTACAAAAAGTCACCAGAGCACTGTACCTACAAAAATGTAAATTCAGTGTTTCCAACTCTCATGATTTTATTGCGCGACTCAGGACATTTGGTCAGCCATTGGAGTTGTGTGATTATGGGACAATCTCAGCTTTCATTAAAAATTTTAAAAAGTAAATTTTCTAGTCCTCAAGATAGCAGCAAAAGGCTCAAAATCTTGAACCCTAAAGGCTCAAAAACTAGAAGGCAAATTAAAAAAACCTGACATTTTTTAAAATCTAATATTTTTAAGCTGATCTGATCATTTTGGGGATACTATTTTTTAGAACTCTAGGGTGGCAATACTGATATGATAAATTAACAAAAACTAAGTCCAACAGCCTCCTCCCCTGTCAACACACACCGACCCCTTAGAAGAAGAAGGCGGCAGAAACAGGAGAAGTACAAGTGGCCATGACTAATCAGACAATTAGAAAGGACTTACTTAGGAGATTTTCACAGCAGCCACAGGGGGCAAGTTCCACAGGCAGAGCCATACCACTGAGACAACTGCCGGGGAAGCCAGGGGATACATGCATAGCAGGTTCGCAGGGCTTTTGGGAGGTGTAGGATTGGAAGAAGAGGAAACAGGAGAAAAAGGCAACTGCCCCATAAGCCTTCCAGACTCATTTCCATTCCCTGTCCCCAGCCAAACCAGGGTTTCACTAGAAACGACCAGGACAGCCAAACTGGGAAAATCCTAGAGAACTTGCTGCCCCAGACACTGGCATCACCGGCACCCTGACCACACCAGCAGCACAGTCAGGCCTGCTTACCTCTCTCCTCCTCCCCATTCCCTGCCCTCCAACTCCCTCTCCTTTCCTACTTACATCTTCATCCCATTCCTTCTTTCCCTCATGACTGCTCTTGCTCTCTTCCTCCCCTGATACCACACTACATGGCCACAGTTGGTTCAGGGGCCTTCTCCACTGCTTTGTCTGCCATCTGATACAGCCTTCCTGTCTCTTTCTCTCTTCCACTCACCAGCTCATTTCAAATCTCAACTAATCATGCTTCTCCCTCACCCCCGCCTATTGCTGATAACTTCTCTCTCCCTCACTTGACCCTAATTGTATCATTTAATTCTGTAATGTAGAATTTCTGAATAGTTTTTATGGAACAGATAAAGTTGCATTGTATACAACATAACACACATTACAGGTCTGAACATGTTACATAAAGATTACTGTTTTCAGGCAATCTGTGTTCAGAGAAAGCCATTCTTTAAAAAAAAAAGATTTCTCTTTATTATTTTTTAAGGAAGTTGGCAAGCATTACCAACACTCAGTCAGTCATCCAGAAGAGAACCTCATATATTAATCACAGCAATCTGAAGTTATTACTTGCCATAAAAGAATATGGTCCCTTGATTACTGAAATATGAGAGTCAGGTGTCAACACTTATTTAGTACAGAATGCAAGAAAGGTCCAAACATCATACACACTGCACACAAAGCATCCACAGATCCTAAGAAGGTTAGGATGGAGATCAGGGCAGGAAGGGTGGACAAATTCAGAGAAAAACAGCTGTTTTCTTTGGGAGTTTAAAAAAAGATTTACAGTTGTGCTTGTTCTTATAGTTTTTATTGACACCATTTTATAATCTTCATAAGCTATTGCCGAAATAATGTTTAAGCTATCCCATATCTAAGGAATTTTGGTGGGGGTGGGGATTAGGGTGAGAAAAAGCGACATATTGCCTGCCTCACAGAACAAAGAATCTGGACCACATTATATTTCTCACCACATAGTCCTCATGACACAGAGACATCAAAGTCTGAAAAATTCACTCTGGAACTTTTAGAGTTTGCACATTTAGAGAGACATGCTGACAAAATTCAAGCTTCTCTGCTAGACTTGATGGACCCGATAGACACATGAAGGGAGCGTATTACTCTCACTGGACAAAGGAACCACAGGAAAATTAAACTGCTGTACAAAGTAATATTAAAAGTCACTATTTGTAATGCAAGCTGGAGGTAGAGAGATTCATTTGGGGACAAAAAGATCTGAGACCTCTAGGATTGCCCCTGGGTATGGAAACATCAGAGTAGTGTGGAAAGGTACACCAAACTACATCCTAATATGATGGAAAAAAGGTCAAGACTCCCTTTTAGAAATCACCTGCACCTCACAGGAGGGACAAATGGAGGAGTGACCACATTCATAAAAGTTGTGGGGGACTTGAGCAATAGTGACGGGGTACAGAAGGCACCATGGTCTCACAAAAGGTAACAGTTTTAATTTCTGACCTGAAAAATCCTTTTGGGTAATGGAAGAACATGGACACTGCACTTCTGTACCTACTGAAGAAACAGCCTCTCTTGTCAGATGTGAAGGCAGCATAGCCCCTGGAAAAAGCTTAACAATGGCTAGGACTGCATAGATATTGTCAAGCCAGGGAACTGACTCTACTTGGATTTCTTGATTGAATGCATTTGCTTTCTGTTTACAATGCTGACTAAGGGCCTGATTCTGAACCACTGAATCAATGGGAGCCTTGGGACTGACTTCAACTGGAGCATGATGAGACCCTGAGTGAGAATGCCAGGTTGGTCAACGTATCCAAGTTCCTGTCTAGTTCTAAGTACTCCTTTTTGTTTTGTAAGTTGGGTAGGACATATACAAAATGTTTCCTGCCTGTCTGATAATACAAGTTAGAGAGAGGTGCAATCCTGGCCTGCTACCCTGAACATAGGATATAAGACCAATCCTGCATTTCCCATGCGTGCAAAACTCTGACTGAAATTGATGGGAATTCTGGGTGTACACTGAATGCAGGATTAGGCCCTATGCTGAGTAAGCAGGCTGCTCCGTAATTATTGTATTTTGCATGCTTTAGTCAGTGTTACCTAATTAGGTATGTACGGCATCACTTTAAACCATACCAATTTAAACTGGAAACCAAGTTAGCCTGAACGTCCTAGAGAAAGGGGATTCAATAGACCTTATTTTTAGCTCATTCACTCCTGTTACCATTTACCCCCAGCACTGTTTCCCTTCACCTCCCCCTGCAATGGATGGCTTTGTAGTATTCTCCAAGTAGCAGCAAAACCAGTCCTGTGGCAGTTTCAAACAACTCAACATCTATCAGCATAAGATCAAGCAAAGGGTCCCACACACGACTAAGGTAGATGAATCCCTGTCTACCCTCGATTTGTGGATCATACTAGGGCCTAGGTGGGAAATAGGAATCTGGATGCCTAGAGTGAGGCAGCACTGCACACGCCCAGAGGCAGAAACGTAAGTGCCTAGGGACATTTTACCCTGCAAATTTAGGTGCTGAGACAGTTTAGGCACCAACAGCATTTGGTAGGAGTTTTGTGGGCCTACGTCTGAGGTGGAGGTGCCTAAGTACTTTTGTGGATCTGGGACAAAGAGCCTATTTGAGAATAAAATAATACAGCTTTCAAAGCAGTTGTGGGGAAGATCTAATCCATACCAGGCTGTTGTGTGTCAGTTCTCATGGGAACTTGAAAAATCTGCAGTTGGTTGAACAGCCCAATGAACCAGGTTTTTTAGTTGATTTATTTAAATTGGATGATTTGAAACCACCAATTGTGCAATATCTAACAACATAACCACAAGTTTTTACCATTGCCCTCCCACCCACACTTCCCTGCTTTGTCTGTCACACTCACAAATTGTTGTGTCTTGCTTCATATAGGATTCCAAACTCTTTGGGGAAGAGACCATGATTTCCTGTGGGTCTGTCCAGCATAACAGGGCCCTGAGTTTGATTGAGATTTTCAGGAACTACTACAGCACACATAAATAATAACTACAGTAATAATAAATGTCATTCTACAGCATGTCACTTATTATGAACTGCAAGTTCTCTTTTCTTTCTTCCATTCCCTTCTATAATAATGGAAGAATGACTTTGTTAAGCATCCAGAGAAGAAGGAATATTCTAGGGCTGTCCTAAGATGACATATTACAATAAATTAAAAAATAATCTATTTCATTTTCATCATAGGGGCTTATTGTTGTGAGTCCATTGAGACTTGATGGGAGACTTACTTCCATTTCCCCAGCTTTGGCTCCAATTTAGGGCTATTCGGGTTCCCTCTGTGCTGTACTGTACATTCTAATTCCTTGTTATCTTTTAAAGGGTACCAGTTGAGTGTTTTTGTTCATTTAAAATACAGTTTGTATGTAATAAAACATACACTTGAATTATTAATGCTGAAATACACAATAAATTCTAAGAATACGACATTCTTGCCCACCTATTTCTTAAGAATATCTAATTTAACTGAGCATAATCAAATGGACTTTCAGGCACAAAATGAGTTTCTCTGATCAACACACTTTGCCATCATGCCCAAGAGGTCTGAAATGCCATCCTAAATCATCTAAAAGCATAGTAATTTGATTAATATAGTCTTGTATTGAGCATTCAGTCATAAACCCAGGCACACAACTGCCAATCAGAAAGATCTTTTTGTCAAAATAGTTCAAAATCATAACAAAAAAATGTGAACATTTTTATTTTCTGATAAAGCAGTGATAATCATCATTCAGATGAAATA
Source organism: Eretmochelys imbricata (assembly GCF_965152235.1). Lineage (NCBI taxonomy): Eukaryota > Metazoa > Chordata > Testudines > Cheloniidae > Eretmochelys > Eretmochelys imbricata. Next base: position 153,005,205 of record NC_135572.1, read on the forward strand.
TTATTTAGCACAGTTGCCTTCTGAGTCTTTGATTAAGGTGTCAAATGTGCTACTACCTCCTTTCCACCACCATCAAAAAGCCAGAGATAATTAACGTTGCTGATATTTCTGGAAATATCACTTCACTCTGTTCTACAGGCACTCAGGCCGTGTGTGCACTACGAACTATGGCTGACGCAAGTTACGTTGGCATAAAGCTGCTGCAGTTAGTATATCGCTCATGCAAGTGCATATTTGGCTCCTTGCATCGGGCTGCATATACTCACCAGGAGTGCTTGTGTTGATGACAGTGCAGTGCACCATGGGGTAAGGATCCCAGTGTGCAAACTGCCACCGTCCAGTGCCCTGTCTTTTGGGAAGTTTTGGCAATGCATGGGGCAGGGGGCAGAAACAAGTTGCACAGGGCTGACTGGGAGCAAAGGGTCAAGTTCCGAGCATGCAACTTTCTTCACCCTATAATGTCATCCATATCCCATAATTTTCATGCCTTCTAAAAAAATCCTATGAACCCACATGGCCCTCCTCACTGTCCACCATCTCTGACAGAAGCATGAAGCCTGCACTGCTCTGTACTATTGTCACAAGCGTTATAAGCACAGGATGTACAATCTTCCGGTATTTGCAGAGCCGCGAGAACCACATCAGCACAAAGATTTCATGGAGGACAGTTTGCTGTGGGACATAGTTAAAACCAGTTGAGGTTGCTGCTGGCATTCACAGAGCAGCTGCAAACAGCAAAGTGCTGCTTCTGGGCCCAAGAAAAGAGCACTGACTGATGGGATCACATCATAATGCAGGCTTAGGACAATGAGCAGTGGCTGCAGAACTTTCAGATGTGAAAGGCCACATTCCTGGATTTGTGTGCCGAGCTTGCCCCAGCCCTTCACCGCATGGACACCAGAATGAGAGCTGCATTTATGTTGGAAACATGAATAGCGATTGCACTGTGGAAATGTGCAACACTGGATTACTACTGGTCACTGGGAAATCAATTTTGAGTTGGAAAATCCATGGTGGGGGCTGTTGTTATGCAAGTGGGCAGTATCATTAATCACCTCCTGCTATGCAGGACTGTGACTCTCAGCAATGTGCAGAACATAGGGAATGGATTTGCAGCAAGGGGGCTCCCGAACTGCAGTGGAGCAATTGATGGCACGCATATCCCTATTTTGGCACCAGCCTACCTTGCCCCAAAGTATATCAACAGAAAGGGCTACTTTTGTATGGTTATGCAACATTGGTGGATCACCAGGGACATTTCACCAACATCAGCATGAGTTGATCAGGGAAGAGGCATAATGCTCTTATCTTCAAGAACACGGGACTCCTCAGAAAACTGCAAGCAGGGACTTTCTTTCCCAACCGGCAGATTACCATTGGTGATGTTGAAATGCCAATAGTGATCCTGGGGGACCCAGCCTATCTCTTGCTTCCGTGGTTCATGAAGCCATACACCAGCCACCTCAACAGTACCCAAAGGAAAGATTCAACTACTGGCTTAGCACATCCAAAATGACAGTTGAACGTGCTGTTGATAGGCTAAAGGTATGGTGGCATTCTTTACTCATAAGACTGGTTCTCTGTGAGAAAAATATCGCAATGGTTATAGCTGCCTGCTGTGTCCTGAATAATATCTGTGAGGCAAAAGGGGGAACATTGCCTCTGGGGTGGAGGGAGGAGGTGGAGTGGCTGTCTGCTGAATTTAAACAACCAGACACAAGGGATATTAGAAGAGCTTAACACGGAGCTGTACAGCTGAAGGAGGCCTTGAAAAAAAAACTCTAACAGTAACATGTTGGTATACTGTGCTTTACCTGGCCCCGCAGTTTGGGGGCCTCTTAGGAATTGTGTGGTGCACGGTGCACATCTACAAATATAACACTGTTAATGCACCTATCAATTTTGTGGTGCTTTCTGTACATTTATAATTATTAAACTGTGTTTGTCATTGATCCTATAAGTTCTGTCACACTGTACAAAAACAAGTGGGTGCTTTCTGTACCACTAGGGGCATTATGCAGAATATGTTATGAACTAATAAAGATGAATTATTTTCCAAAGAATAGAATTTTATTGAGTAGCACAACCAGTGCAAAGAAAAATCTGTGCAATTAATGGAACAGAACTTAACAAGGGAAAGAACGTTCATGTCCATTTTGGCTACACATACAACCACTGTGGCGTTCACAGGTCACTATATGTAATGCTGTGGTTGTCTTTACTCTCGCCCGGCGTGGATTAGTAGGGGTAGGGATGCAGCTGCTGATGCCACTTGGGAATGTTGAGGGGGGTGTAGGGAGGTGCTGTAACAGAGTTCTCCATGTACTGCAAAGTGAGGCGAGCCTGTGATTGTTGAACCTGTAGGTCCACAACAGTCTGCAGCATCTGTGTTTGCTGCCCAAAAATCCCCATTATGTCCTGGTGGATCTACATCTCCTTTTCCTCCTGGGACTCCTGGGCCTCTCTCTCCATACAGTCTGAAATATTCATCCTCCAGGCCTTCTGCTTGAGGTCCGAAGCAGCACTGGCTGGCAGGCTCTCATTGAACATGTCACCCCAAGTCCTCTTCCTTCTCCTCCTTATCTGGCTCATGCGTTCCGCAGGTGTGGAGATTGTGCATGGCACCACTCACAGCACCAGCCCTGGTGAGTATGGCCTACAGGGGTGAGGGAAATAAGGAGGGAACTATTTGGTCACATGAAACTTTTGAGGATATGGCAATGGCACTGAATACCGGTACCATTGTCCACAGGTGGTGGTGATTTTAGCAGATCTCTCACTCCTAAGGCACAGAGAGCACAGCTGCTACCGGCACCCCAAAGCCGTGCTGGCCTATATGCTGCTAGCCTGTGTACTGCAATGGTGCCTGCCAAAGTTATTGCAGGCTAGTATGGGAGAGCGTCCTATTGTGGAGAAAGACATATGGCTGCCATCCCTAGAAACCCTTTGGAGAGGATTGCAGAGTACTTCCATGAAAGTTGCATCGAGATCTCTCAGGAGATTCGAGGGACATCCCTGTATACAAACAAATTGCTCTGCATGGCCCCTCTGCCTAACTCCACAGGGGAGTGAAAAGCGGATAACAGCGCTACCTCATGTTGTTGTACTGGTACATCTTCTGGTACAAGCAGATTAATGAAAAGTCAATAGCTGTGTGCATCACTGTAATGGGAAATACATATACACACTTACCCATGGTTTCTTCCCCTCCACTGGGCTTGCCCAGGCTCGACTGCCAGGATTGACTGAACTACAGTGAAGATCCTGGCACAAGGCACAGCTGGACCCCCCACAGTTGCATGTCCCCCATCCACCACCTCCTCCTTCTCACTGTTCATGGCAGGGGTCTGTGTCCTGGGCTCCTCAGAGGTATCCAGAGTGGCCTGCAGGGTGGTGGTGGGCTCCCCACCAGGTATGGCATGTAGCTCTTTGTAAACGCAGCAGGTCTGTGGCTCAGCACCGGATCAATGGCTGGCCTCCCTGGCCTTCTGGTCTGCCTGCCGCAGCTCCTTCGCTTTCACACAGCCCTGTGCCTGGTCCCGTTCACACTCATTCTCCTGCATCCTGCTCGTAGATGGCCACAATTCTACGGCTGGTCTATAGCTGTGCCTGCACGGCCTCTTCTCCCCCACAGCTCCAGGAGATCCAATCTCGCCTGCCAACTACAGGCTGGTCAGCTGGGCAGTTACACACAACAATGGGGAACAGCTTGATGTGCTCGCCAAGCTGGGCTATCAGGAAAAGGCATTTAAAAAATTTTCAGGGTTTTAAGGAGGGAGGGGGGGCAGGCTTTCAGTCTCTGTGACCCCTGGCAATGAGTTCAATATTGTAACCAGAGTGGTCAGTGTCGGGCATTGTGGGACAGCTGCTGGAGGACTGTTAGGGTTGACATAGGTAATGCACTGAGCACACTCGCACTGCTTCGACCTCAGTACATTGACTATGGCGCTATGCCATTTCGGGAGGTAGGGCTACTGTGTCACCACGACAGAGCGCTTACGTCGTTGGGAGACAAATATAAGTGTAGACACATATGCAACTAGTTTGATGCAAGGCAGCTTACGCTGACCTTTGTAGTGTAGACCAGGCCTCAGAATATGGAGCAGCCAGATGAAAATTCCTTCACAGAAAACCTGTCTACTGTTATGGTTGTCATTGCTGTGTCTCCCCAAAAAGATTTTATACCAAATTACTTAAATATATTATCAAGTACTCATCACATTTAAACTCTAAACCAATATATTTTAAAGGGTGGTTTCTGATAATGATAAAAAAAATAATGGAATCTTTAATCAAAGAGCTGTAAACAAAACCATAAAAAGACAGAGGAAAAACTGCTTGAGAAGATGGTAGACATGACACTCCAAGGCATGATGCTAGTCATGAATCTCACACTTTCAGAGACAAGGAGATCTCAGATCTAAAAATAGCTCAAGAGCTCTTTGTGAAGGTTTTGTAACTAAACGGAGTGTAAATTCTGCATGTGTTTTCAATTATTATGATGCACTGCACATATAACAGTAACAAGAGTATTTGGCACTTACGCAGTGCTTCTCAGCCAAAGCTCTCAAAGTGTTTTATCATGGGGGACAAATATCACTATCTCCCCTTTACCGAGGGGAAAACAGACACAGAGGTCTAGATCCTCAAAGTTATTTATGCACCCAACACCCACTGAAATCAACAGGCATTAGGCACTGACATACCTTTGAAGATCTGGACCAGAGTGGTTAAACAAGTTTCCCAAGGCCACAAAATGAGTCAATACCAGAGATGTGAATGGAACCAGACTCCCAATCTAGTATCCTATCAGCTGTAACATGCTGCCTTCAATATATTGTCTCTTTTATTCTAATACAATGATGAAGAAAATATACTGGATACCAGGCAGTTTTCTACCAAGGACAAATGATTGTTCATACAAAAAAAGAGGGATTTAACCTTACTTAGACTATGTTTTTAAAACTAACCTGCAATTTTTTCTAAAAATGATATCAGTAAGTATAATTCCACTTCACATCATATCTGTAAGATCTGGAAAAGCATACAAACAGAGGGCTCACTTGAGACTCAGGGGACTGAGCTCAGGAAGGGATCTGAGTGAAGCAAGCAGTGGCAGAGTGAAATTAACAAGATGTTGGTCAGTTTCACAGTTGCCATTCAGAACCTTACAACAGCAACACAGGTAAGAGCCAAGTCAATTTAACCTTGTTGTAGCTGCTGCTCCTGGGGAACACTACATATCAGCAGCTGAGGTAGGCTACTGCATATGTAGCTTTCCCAAGCAGCAGCAGAGTTAAATTGACATGGCGCTTACCTACGTTGCTGTTGTGGAGTTCTCAATAGGTATTTATGGGAAGGAAAAGAACCCAAAAACAAATGGTAGTGAAGGGAGAGAGGAGCAGACTCCCCACAACTAACTGGAAGCTCTGGATATCTGGGGGTTGGCAAGAAAGCTCTTTCTTACTTCCAACAGCTAGAGGTAGAGTGCGGAGAGGAGAAGGGACTTCACATTTATCAAACATCTATTAACCAGAAACTGATATGAAAGATGGTGCCCCCAGTCAGGGTCCAGAGATGCACCCTGGTAGGACACCCAATATCCTAGCCACTGGGAGCGTGTGGAGGCTGGGGAGACTGGATTTCCCACCAGGGCATTGCCTCTGGAACTTGGAGGCGAACATTCAGTCTTTGGGATCTGCCTCTGGCTAGGACATTTAGTCTCCAGCATAGGGGATGTCTGGTACATAGACTGTTTTTAATCCTAATGTGTTTTTAATCTTGTAAAATAGCCAGATGAATGCATATTAATTGTGGCCTGTTTTACTTGTGAGTGACATAGAGAAGCCAGACAGCAAGAATGCATGTATTCAGATGATGAGATTCAAATTAAATATTCCTTATAAATATGCAGCAATTACTTTGCAACTTTTTTTTTTCCACTGACCCAAAGTTAAAAACTCCAGAGGAAACTGTAACTTATTTAGGCTTATAACTCAGCTCTGACACAAGTTGGAGACAATGTCTCATCCTAGGTGGCAAGACCATCACAACAAGTCTGACAAAGATCCTTTGAATGATGCCAGCATGGACCACAGTCCCTGGAAGGTTTAACATTGGCGGTACAGTCAGACATGGTTAACACTGACTCATATTTTGCCAGCCCATGCTGGTTAACTGTAGGCTTTTGGTAAACCATTCAGCATGACAAAGCAGTGCTGAAGAAACCTGACTGATAGAATGAATACACAACTACATTCAAACTATGATGCTATTCTTAGGGTCCATATGTCCCAAATGTCTACTTGTTGTTCCTTAAAAGGAAATGGCATTTCCTGAAAAGACAAAACAAGAGAATGAGGGGAGGGGGTGGAACATAATATATTTGTCTAGCTTTATCACAAACTGACAATCTACACACCAAACTCTTCATTACATCCCTTGAAATCTCAGATGTATTTATACTGTAGTTCTAAGGGCCAGCTGCTTTAACCAGTCTTCTCAAATGTATGATTTGAATAATGCTGTCCATGTAAAGTTGTGCAAGTAGTACAAATTGGCAAGATCATCAAGAAAACCTTCTACAGTGATAACGGTCTCCTCAGCCTAACTTGAGCAACTTCAGAGCAAGTTGTAGAAAATAATTTTCTAACTCATTCATGAAAGTTATTCATATTCACACATGGTGATAAACGTTAGCCACAACACTTCCTGAAACAAAAGATCATGCAATTTATGTCTAACTCATCTTCAGCCATGCTGTTGTAAAGCTGCAAAGCTCTCCTCTGTCTTCTTAAAGCATTTTTATACATTTATAATTCAAATCTGGAAGCTGTGATGGCTGAAACAATGCAGTAAATATTAATAACCCATTTCAACATATCTATATTATCTACAGAGGGCTAAGTAGAGGAACTACCAGACTATGCATTCTCCTCAAGAAAGCAACTGCAATTTCTCATATCAGAGAATACCATCACTGCGTCTCTGAAAGCTACCTGCAGCATCGGAGCTGTCAGGTTCCATTACTCTTGAAGAGGAGCGTAAGTAGCACACAAATGTTTAAGCTATCTCAGAAATGAAAAATGATGTGTGAACATTTCATGCATCCATACGCTCTCCCCATTTTCATTCATATGCCCAGCCTGATTTAGACAGAGCGGTTTGCCCTGGGTTCTAACAGGGCCTAATCAGAAGCCCACAGAATCCAACAGAAGTCTCTCCATTGACTTTAATGGGCTTTGGATCAGGCCCCTACTGACTGAATAGGATACAAAACGACATCACAAAAAATGTCCTATTTAACCCGCCTTGACTTGGAGTGGTTTGCAGTGTCTCAGCAACGTGGTATTTTTGCAGGGGCTGCCATGTTGTACTCCACAACTTACACTTTAATTTAATAAACTAGCCCTTATGATTATGAAGATAATGCTGAGGAGATTAAACGAGCATAACCCATGTGATGATGTCAGCCTAGCTCTGCAGAGGGCCAGCTGAAACAATACACCGGGGAGGTGTGAAAAGGCCATGTCCCTCTCTCAGCAAGGCGCCCAAAAATGATAAGTTATCTATTTCAGTGTGGATTAATGCATGTGTCTGGAAAGAGAAGGAAGGGTCTCCAAGCCCCACCCTGGGAAAGCCAGGCCTGCAGAGCCCTGCTAGCCCCACCAAAGCACATGCAAACCCAAGGAGCCCAGTAGAGCACATAGGATCATATTTTAAACAAGGGCCCTGTCTGCTATGAATGGTCCCTCATTTAGACATCTCAGATGGATGGCATTTGTCTTGGGGGTGGAGCTTGGAAGTGTACCCCCCCCATGTGACTGCTATATTAACCTATGAGGGGAAAAAGAGAGAGAGAGGGGAGTTGAAGATAGCGCCAAGACTGAGAAACGGGTGGTAGGATAGACAGTGTTTTCAGCAGTAACAAAAGGGATACAAGGAGAGGACTTGGCAGAAAAGTGTTTTGGAAATGATATTCTTTATCCTAGGAGCCAGCTCCGTGGGCGCCGCCAAAGAGCTGATCAGTGGCTTGGGGAGGAGCTTAGGGGAGGGGGGAGAGCAGTGAGCGGCAGGTGGGCAAAGGCCTTGGGGAGGGGGTGGAGCGGGGGCAGGGAGAGGGAGGAGCCTTGGGGGGAGGGACTGAGCAGGGCCAGGGCCTTAGGGCAGAGTGGGGGTGGAGCACCTGGGGAAAAAATAAAAAAGTCAATGCCTATGTTCTTTATTACTATTTGTTCTGCGGTAGTGCCATGAGGCCCCAGTCACAGATCAGGACCCCATTGTGCTATACACTGTACAAACACAGACCTAAACAATCGTCTGTGCCCCAGAGAGCGTACAATCTAGTATAAGCCAAGAGACAATAGGTAAACATAATAAAAACAAACAAGGGGAGCAGCACATACAAATGAGACAACACTGGCCAGCATGATAGGCTGTTGGTTTCAGCACACCAGCAGCCTAACCGTTGTCAAGTAGTTTGCAGACATCGCCGCAAAGGAGAGTTTTAAGAAGGGATTTGAAGGAGGACAAAGAGGTAGTTTTGCAGGTGTTTAAAGGGAGCTCATTCAGAGTGTGGGAAAAAGTGTGAAGGGGTGTGTTTCAAAATTTAACAAATGGACCACGAAGGCTGGCATGTTGAGTATTAGGTGGCAGCAACACATCCAGAAGTTGTTAGAAAGACAAGCTGAGATACAACAAAAAGAAAAGGAGGACTTGTGGCTCCTTAGAGACTAATACATTGGTTAGTCTCTCAGGTGCCACAAGTCCTCCTTTTCTTTTTGCGAATACAGACTAACACGGCTGCTACTCTGACACCTGAGATACAACAGAAGTGAACAGAAACACCAGCTCAGACCATAAAACCACTAGTGATTCTTTTCTCATGGAATAATCTTTTCAACAGAAACGTCCAATGTTAATATTAGCTAGTATCAAGTTGTTTGATATATTCAGCTATGCATGCTGGTCATCTTACTTTATCACTCCCATCCTAAAAGCCCTTTCTCTCTTCACTATGCAGGATTTATAACATGGACATCAACTTAAACATTTGTCTTTGAAAAAAAAAAAGCATTGCTACCAAGTAACCCCTAATATTATACAGTAACTCCTCACTTAAAGTAGTCCCAGTTAACGTTGTTATGCTGCTGATCAGTTAGAGAACATGCTTGTTTAAAGTTGTGCAATACTCCCTTATAACGTCGTTTGGCAGCTGCCTGATTTGTCCACTGCTTGCAGGAAGAGCAGCCCGGTGGAGCTAGCTGGTGGGGGCTTGGAACCAGGGTGGACCGGCAGACCCCCATCAGCTCCCCGCTCCCCTAAGTTCCCTGTGCAGCAGCTGCCCAGCAGGCTATCAATTGCCAGGCAGTTCAGCTGTCCCTCCCACCACTGCCATGTGTTGCTCCTGTCCTCTGCCTTGGAGCTGCTCCCGGGAGCCTCCTGCTTGCTGCGCAGGGGAGGGAAGAGAGGGAGGCTAATGTCAAGGTGTCCCCCTCCCCCCTGCTCCTGCATCCCACTTGCCCCATCTCCATTTGCGGGGGAGGGAGAGACACGACAGGCTCAGGACGGAGGGAGCTTCCTGGGAGCAGCTGCCATCTCAACTTGCTGATCTGCTTAACAAGGCAGTGTACTTAGAGTGGGGTCAGTGTACTTAAAGGGGCAATGCGCATCTCTCTCTCTCTCTCACACACAGGGTGTGTGTCTCTGTCTGCCAGGTTGTCTCCCCTCCCTCCATTCATGCTGCCTTGTAGAGTGTGAGGCTACATTAGCAACAATGGGTTAACCCTTGAGGGCTCAGCCAAAAGCTAGTTCATCATTTAGCAGCAAGACATTCCTTGGGAAATATCCCATCCTCTTCCACGCTCTGACTTCACCACCTCAACCAAGCTTCACAATCATCATCGCTGTGTACAGTATTAAATTGTTTGTTTAAAGTTTATACTGTGCATGTGTGTATATATCTATATCTATAGTTTTTTGTCTGGTGAAAAAAATTTCCCTGGAACCTAACCCCCACCCCATTTACAATAATTCTCATGGGGAAACTGGATTCGCTTAACATCGTTTCGCTTAAAGTCGCATTTTTCAGGAACATAACTACAACGTTAAGCAATGAGTTACTCTACTATGACTGAGAAAGAGAAATATTCTTCTCTTTTTAAATTTTATTTTCTGCATTTGACAGCACTTCGTGTCAAGTCAATATCTACTTTTCCCTGTATAGTCACTTCCGCTTGTTTACCTGTGTCTTTTGCATAGCAAAAGAAAGGAGAAAAACATTAAAACAAATGAACGAGCGAGCAAGCAAGCCCACCCACAACAAGAAACCTGGCCAAACGAGTTAAAACATATTACAGGGGAACTTAGGGGCAGGACAACTTCATCAGAATGATTCGTTCGTTTTGTAAAACTGAGCAGTTTCATGTTGACAGAATCCCCTTAAAAACATGAGAAATCACCCTGCCCATCTTCATATGAAGACAAAACAATACATCAGAAGTTTAGGTTATTTAAAGCTCCAGGAAATCTCAATTTATGAGCAGTTATTTCAAGTTACAGCAAAGATCAGAATCATGGAAGTTAAGAGATATAATTTGGAACCACTTTTAAGGTCCTGCAACATAATTTTTTACTCTGAACAACTTTTATGGTGCTCCTTTAAATATAATTAATAGCTAGAAACCGTGGAAGAGTGCTCACTGTCAGCCAGCAACACTGTATGCACTAACCTTTTAATTTACTGAACTAAAAAAAAAGTCCATGCCTTGATTAAAAGATGATTTCTCAAAATTTCCCAGCATTTCACTCCCGGAAAAATAAAGTAAGTCAGAGACTGCCAGGTCCCATTTGAAACCTGAAACAGCAAACATGTGTTTGAGGCTACCTAGTATTCTTTGCCCCAGATGCTGTCACAGCCCCTGTATAACACAGTCTTCATCACCTTTGTAGATGGCATCAGAGATAGCTGCCGATACCATGTTAAGGAATTATCAATGAGTCGTCTCTGCAGTAACCCAGTCTCAAGCAATGTTTGATTTTTAACTTGGATATATATAAGCAAGACATCCAGCTTCATTGGTTAGACTTGGAGCACATCCGTGTAAAAGAATGCATATGACCATTGCTTGAATGGCTTTTACACAGATATCCAAAGCCCGTAAAAGCTGTCAAGATGCGTGAAATGCTGCTGAAGTCCATGTGTAGCTCCAGTAATATGCTCTACTCTAGCATCTAAATGTGCCTGAAACATAAATTATACTTTTCAGCTATGTAGCACTTTTTATCCATTAATCTCAAAGCACTTTTACAGAGCTAGGTATTATTACTATTCCTATTCTACAGATGGGGCAATTGAAGCAGAGGGAGGCGAAGTGACTTGCCCAAGGTTGCACAATGAATAAATGACATGGCTGGAAATAGAAACCAGGTCTCCAGACTCCTAGCTCAGTGTCTTATTCAATGCACTAGTTTCATACGATAATAGAGCACTGGTACAACAGTGTTCCTGGTTTTGTACTCCATATCTTTTTCAGCCACAATGTGACCTGAACTGTACCCATTCCATTTGCCCTGACATTCCCGGAAGGAATTTGTTTTCTATCATTTGTTTGTAACAACTATTTTAGCCTACTGCTATCTATGGGAGATGACAAAACCTCAGTAAAATGCATCTTCTCATTATCAAATTGTTTGTGAATCCGCAGCTTTAATATTCCAAGTGGTAGTGTCATAAATATAAAGGGAAGGGTAAACCCTTTAAAATCCCTCCTGGCGAGAGGAAAAATCCTCTCACCTGTAAAGGGTTAAGAAGCTAAAGGTAACCTCACCTGACCAAAGTGACCAATGAGGAGACAAGATACTTTCAAAAGCTGGGAGGAGGGAGAAAAACAAAGGGTCTGTGTCTGTCTATATGTTGTTTCTGCCGGGGACAGAATAGGAATGGAGTCTTAGAACTTTTAGCAAGTAATCTAGCTAGGTATGTGTTAGATTATGATTTCTTTAAATGGCTGAGAAAAGAACTGTGCTGAATAGAATGACTATTCCTGTCTGTGTGTCTTTTTTGTAACTTAAGGTTTTGCCTAGAGGTATTCTCTATGTTTGAATCTAATTACCCTGTAAGGTATCTACCCTGCTGAATTTACAGAGGTGATTCCTTTACTTCTATTAAAAGTCTTCTTGTAAGAAAACTGAATGCTTTTTCATTGTTCTAAGATCCAAGGCTTTGGGTCTGTGGTCACTATGCAAATTGGTGAGGATTTTTACCAAACCTTCCCCAGGAAGTGGGGTACAAGGAAAGACGTGTCCAAACTACATTTCCCAGTAAACCCAGTTAAAGTTTGGTGGTAGCAGTGGAAATTCCAAGGGCAAAGGGTAAAATTAATTTGTACCTTAGGGAAGTTTTAACCTAAGCTGGTAAAAGTAAGCTTGGGAGGTTTGCATGCAGGTCCCCACATCTGTACCTTAGAGTTCAGAGTGGGGAAGGAACCTTGACAGGTAGTCATAGGCATCTTTGTTTATTGCAACAAAGATGAACTGTAACAACCAATAAAATGGATTCACTAATTTGTAGATGTGAGTAACTTGTCAGCAAGAGCTGTCTTGCATGTCTCCTTTGCCATCACCAGTGCTTGCATACATATGCCCATCCAAGCCATTATGTGGTTGTTCTATGTACACTACAGAATCTCGCTAGGGACGTCTATTTTAATGCAGGTAAAATAAGAGCTGGCCATCTCGTATACTCAGTGATTTTTTTGAAACCTCGCCCTTTTATTTATATGATCTCATGTTTGGTTTCTCATCAGTACAAAATTCCCAAGATGTTGCTGAATTGTTAGTAGGCTAAGTCTACCCATCAGAGGACTTAACGGCTCTACTGCGCAGGAACCTTTCAGTAAAGTGGGTTGGGCAGAAAAAGATTGGTCACGTATAGAGGTTGCTATGGTTTACTGTTTGGCATACTGTACTGTGTCATTTTCTGTAACACTTTCCTGTAGGTACACGAAATTAGGATCTGTAAATAGAAGGCATAGCTGGCCAAAAGTAAAACTCTTGTTCTGCATTAGGATTCATGGGTGCAGCTGCCACTGAACTCGACAGGAGTGGTTTATGCACATCCAAAAGCACTAAGAGATCCCACATACACACACTATTTTCTCCATGATTATTAATAAAAAGACAGCAGACTCTATCTGGAAACAATTCTCAGACACCCAGGACAGGAAGCTGAAAGCCATGTGTTTCACAGCACAAGTAGTGTAGGTATTTCCAGAATTCCTCTACAGCATGGACCAGCGGATAGGGCCCTAGACTGAGAATCAGGAGATGGGGCTGGGTTCTAATCCCAATTTTGCCAATAGCCTGCTGCATGACCTCAGCAAGTCACTTAACATCTCTTCTCAGTTTCCCCTCTCATTCTTTGTCTGTTTAGGTTGAAAACTCTTCAGGGCAGAGACTGTCTGGATGCATGTACAGCAGTTGTGGCTTCTAGACATTACTGTAATACAAATAATAATATTTGAAAACAGCTATTGTTTTTCAAAAACCAACCAAACTAGGAGGTTGAGAAATATCACGATGTGAGTATATACATATAGCCTTCCTCAAAATAATCAATTTAAAAAAGTTTTTGACTGCTTTGTTTTCAATATTTGAAAAACTTCTTAAATTGTTTTCATACCTTTCTCTTCAAGCCAGTCACTCAAAAGATTCATGGTCCATCCACTGGTCACTTACGTTCTGTTCCTGTCTGAGATCTCTTCTTTAAAACTGTGCCTACTTACTATGAACTTTATTTTAGATATGATTTTCCTCATTTCCATCCACTGAAACTGATGTGAAGAGAGAAGAGAGCACATTGAGTTCCTCTCATGAATATCATATACTCATTCAGTGTCTTATTATTTCATTCCCAGGATCCCAAAGAACTGGCTGAAATATATACATACAGGAATCATTTTACCGCTCAAGACACTGTTAACATCTGTCCCCTCCCCTGGTTACTGCACTACTGGAAGGTGCTCAGATACTATGGTGATGAGAGCAGTACAACCACCTTTTTTTCGAATGGTTACAATTCAGGACTTTAACCGTCTTGCTGAACTATCCTAAAGCCTACAACTGCCTAAGGAAAAAGATCAGAGGAGGGAACCTCCACAGGAAGAGACTGCAAAGAGGAGAAGTCTCCAAGGAAGAATTCCACAAATTATTTTCCCTCTCAAATCCCTGGAAAGAAGATTTGGGCCAAATACCAAAAGAATAAAATAAAATAAAGAGTAGAAAGGACTCCTGTATTTAAAACTTCATCAGAAAGACTTCGCCACAGTAAACTGCATGGAACTGAATTTAACCACTTCCAAAAGACAGAGCTGAGTTAACCTGCTGGGATTTGAACCTGTTACAAGGAATCTAGGTATTCCGAAGCTGACACTGTAATCGTTTTGATGATTAGCAAAAGTGATAGGAAAATGAAGGAATATGTGAATATCCCATAGAATTATCCAAACAAGGTTCAAGTAATCTTGACTTGAGTAGTTTTTACTGCACACCATCAGAACCATCAACCGCTATTCAAAGACTTCTTTTCACAATGCCTTGATTAAAGTAAGTATCTGAAGCGTGGTGTGTAGAATACTGTCAGAGCCAGCGCTAGACATAAGCAAACTAGGCAATTGCTTAGGGCCCTGAGCAGCTCAAGGGCCTCCCCATTCTCTTTTTTAGTATGTGTTGTGGGGAGGTCTCAGAATATTCCTGCTTAGGGCCCCCAAAGGGTGAGCACTGCTTTTGAATGCTGTATACTGTTGAATTCAGAATATGGAGCCCAGAAACACAGCATTGCTAATAAGTTGGCAAGCTGAACTGTCTCACTTCAAGAGCAGTAGCCAAAAGAAACTATTTTCCATGTTTAGGTAACAAATTATTATTGAAATAACAGAAGCTCTGCCTGGATCTAACACAGGGTGCTTTTCTTTATCAGCAGAAACGACCAATTACCAAATTCTTTGACTGCAACAGAGAGTTAAAATGGATGTACAGTATGATTTGTTTGTATTTAATATAGCATTGACACAATGAGATTTTTTAATTCATCATTTAAAAGTCTATCCATGTCTACTCAAAGGTGTTTCACATTTAACAGCTGACAATTCTAGATTAAAGTAACTCCAAGGGAGAAAAGAAAACACTTATTTACAATTACAGTAGATTTTATATTGACCGAAAAGAAATATTTGAGAAGAAAACAAACATTTTTATTATATTAAATGATAAGGCCAATGGAATGTGTAATCTTTTAACTATACAGTAGGTTTATCAATACAGTTGCTACTGATTTTCACTGCCTCGGAGTCTTCGCCACAAGTAAAAGGAAAATTGGAATTTCAAATGCAATGAAAGCTGAGACAAGCAGGCCATTGTGCAGTCAACTCAAAGATTATGAGCAAAGACTTGGATTTTTGAAGTCTGGGTAAGCAGAGACTGGACACAGAGCAGTAGCGACATGTTTGGACTCTTAAGAGGAATGCCAAACACTGGATATTAGCATTTTCATGCAGACCAGATAAAGAATAGCATCAACATGACCTGCAATGTAAGGCGCTCAACTGTCCTCCCAAGCAAAGAAACAGAATCTGGCAGCAGCAACTCTCAGAGAAATGGCAGTGCAGATATTTCTGTTGACTTCATTGAATTAGCAATTGATGTTTTTAATACCTTAGTGTTTATTACAGAAACAATGCAAATTTATGTTCCAGCATCTTTGTGTTGGAAGGAAATTAACTGAAACATGCCAACAAAAATAGACAAACTTCAGCTCATTATAATAGTCACATATCTAATTTTAAAAAGAAAAGGAATACTTGTGGCACCTTAGAGACTAACAAATTAAGTACTCCTTTTCTTTTTATGGATACAGACTAACACGGCTGCTACTTTGAAACATATCTAATTTTACTATCCCCAAAGATCAGGACTATTATTCAAGCAAAGAATGCTCCTGGACCCAAAAAACAACTTATATCAACAATGAGCAGAGGTTCTACAGTTGTAGATTCCTGGATTACATTATGAATCACACTTACTTGTTTACTGCTTCTATCTTCTGTGATCCTAGACAAATACATCCTTAGCTGAATTGACAAATACCCATTAGTTTTGAACAGCTTTGTTTTTGTGCATTAATTTCAGATGGGTAGATCTGTTACCATTTTGACATATCTTAATTTGGCAAGATAGCTGTTTTAAAGGAGCAGAGAGCTACAGACTCTGATTTCCTTTTGCCTTGGGAATGAACGCAAATTTCAGTTTCCAGCTTAAAACTTGATAAAATACATGTGATACTTTGAGAAAGAGACAGCATTAGAATAAGTGCAGTACAGTTTTTTAGGAGTATGATGGCTACAACTTACCTATTTATGGTCCAGTTGTGGCACTTCACAAGATTATTCTAAAATACTTTTAGTTAATTAACCTCTAATTAAATTAAAACAATTAACAAAAACAAACAAAAGCAACCTGCTGTAACTACTAAGAAGCAAAACTACATCACCATGCAAACTTTCTGTCACTGAAAATGTAAACTAAGATTAACCCTTTTTATGCCCAGTCACAGATGGGATATCAGGAAGGGAAGCTAGATGAAGAAATCCTCAGTAATCCTATATTAAGTACTGAGATCCTTAAATAACATTGGGAAGCTGAGAGGTCCCACATTTGCCCTTCTCCTCACCTAAAAATACTACAGACATTCCATGCTCCTTACATGGACTTCTATGTGCACCTTAACTATCTTCCACCAGCTTTACAGGAAAAAGGTGTGATGAGTCAAGGTACCATACCTTTAGGCCTGCATCAACAGAGCAGGAAATGCAGAGCAGTGGGTAGATATGCTGGCTTTGGTCCCTTAATTTAAGTGTTATTGTAGCCATTATTTTGGAAGGCTGATAACCTTTGACAACATGAATGTGCATTGTGGAACCAACATAGACACTGTCTCTTTAAGACACTGTCTTTTTGAAACCAAAAAATTGCATGTTTTAAAAACAAATAATCCAAAAAGCTCTGTCACAGAGAAATTTTATTTAATGTTTTTATCCCACTTTTTTTCAGAACCAGCAATTAAAAAAAAAAATAAAAATAGGTGTGCAGACCTCCTGCACATTCCCATATAGCAAGTAAGTAACAAACACTACTTCAAGAGCCCTCTTCTGATAGCTTTTATGATGCTGGTACAAATGCAGGGAGCTAAAAGAACAAGAAAGGCTTTGTTCATTTCAGTGCCACGAGAAACACAAAGTAAATCCATGTTTGCCAAATAAAATAGCACACATTTGTCAAACAGTAAGAGGGTGCCACAAAGAATGGAAAATCAATAAATATTAAAAAGACATTAAAAAGCAGATGACACTGGGCTTGTGTTTCTGTAAAAACATGTGTAGATCACTTAATATTTTACTAGTGCAAACTAAGAGATCCCATATGTTACCTCTCCCCCACACCCCCAGGATTGTACTTTCTTCAGAAAGGGCTGACTTCAACGGAAATACAGAAAGCCTTTCCAGGCTAGTAACTCTGCCTCTCAGTGTCTAGTTTGCGCAGGGCTTAGTCCTGGAAAGATGCGAGACTTCAATGTCAATAGAGGAGCTGGGAAGGAGTTGCAACACTGCCTGCCAGCCAGGGCAACAAGAAATGCCCAGCACGCCTCTACAGTCTACGGTGAAGTTAGATGTTTGCAAGAGGTTGTGCGAGAGATTTTTACAGCTACTCCCACGTCAACAGACCAGCGTTTGAATGAACGCGAGGAGCCCAGGCAGGGGACCGCTCCTGGGTCTATCTGTGCGCAGGGAAATCAAGGCACGTTGGTATCCCGCTCCCGTCCCAACCCAAGTCACACAGCAGGCCGGGGGAGGGGGCGCTGGGCTATGCAGGGGAGCAGCCAAGCTAACACCTGGAGAAGGGGGGCTCGGCGAGGGAGGACTCCACCCGAAGTCCAGCGGGGCACACCTAGGCTGGGCCAGGAGAGGCTAGAAACGGACGCGTCCCTCTCCCAGGAGCCTGGCCAGGGGCTGCTGCTGCAAAGGAAGGCGAGTGACTGCGGAGCCCCTGCCCCGCTGCAGCAGCGTCTCAGGGCTGGGAGCGCAGGCTCCCCTGGCCGGAGCCCCCGCCCCAGCAGAGGCGCCCTCGGCTGCAGCAGGGTAAGGCGCCCCGCTCCCCTACCTTCGTACGCGAGGCTCAGGCACACGCCCAAGGCCAGCAGCCAGGCTAAGCAGAGCGAGCGGCTCCCCATGTTGCGCGGCTGAGTCCCTTCCCCGCCGGAGGCTGAGCGACTAGGGGGCAGGCGGAGGAGCGGGACAGAGACATTCTCCGCGCGGGCTCGGGGGCTCCGCGGCAAACTCCTCCCTCCTCCTGCTGCTGCTGCCGCCGCAGCTCTGAGCTCCCCCAGCCCGCGCCCCCCAGCGGCCCGGGACGCCGCGCCGAGCTGCAGGGAGCCTGTGGCCCAGCTGCCTTCCCAGTCTCTCCCGCCAAGTCTCACCCCTTTCAGATGCATTTGAAGGCGGCTCTGGGTTCTCCCTCTGGCGGAGTTTGCAAGAGTTCCTGTAGGAGCCATGGACGCTCAGAGCCCTGATCGCTGGCTGGTCTCCAGCCTGGAAACGATCAAAGCCCCACACCCCAGTGCTACCATACCAGGTCCCGGGCAGACAATACCTACCTCTGACAGACAGCTCGGGGGGCTCTGTCTGTTACACCTTGCCAACGCTGGCATAGCTCGGCCTGCCTGCAAGGGACTAGGAGTGAACTGAAAGGATTTTGTTACAGCCCTCTTCCCTCCCGCCCTCCAGCAAAATCACAAGACAAAGGATCCCACCCTGATATACACGCAGCAGTTTACTGCTTGGGACCCCCACCACACGGCTTGCCTCTCAATCCCCATACTGAAATGAGGGACATTATTGTTTTCTTGAACACACAGTTTTGTTTTGTTTTTTAATTACATACAAGCGTGTAAATAGCCTGGACCTTATTACAATGGAACTAAATGATTTTGGGTACTAAAAGCACATTATGTGGAAAACCACTATTTAAAAGAAAAAGACCATTTGTTCTGATCATAGAATATTAGAAATGGAGAGATGCAAGAGACCCTTAAAGGAGATCAAGTCCAGCCCCCTGTGCTGAGGCAGGGCCACAGTTACCAGTCCCCTGTGTCAGTGACCCTCAGCACACCCTCCCCTCTGTCAGAGACTTTGGCCCCAAATGGGTCCTCCCTAAGCCATCCACACCCACAGCCCAACTTGGTCTATGGAAAACTTTCTCAGCTGCATGCTACTTTAGAAGGGAGTGGGGCAGACACAGCACCACATGTATCAGGCAAGGTGGATGTATCTACCACTGGGTGTGGTTGTGTCCAGGTGCCAATGTGGGACTTTCCAATAGCAATGTGGGACCAAAGGACAACTTTACAAATCAGGGCCAGATATGAGATGTCCTGCTCTATGCAGGACACTTGAGAGGGATGCCATCTGGCATTGACTCAGCCATTTGCAAGCTGGGATCACTACTCTCTTTAGTGTGGGAACAGTGGGAGGAAGCTTGCCATGAGATCTCCTTCCACCTCCACTAGTGATTACCAGTCCAGATCCCCTTTCAGGAGCTGTATGAGGGGAAGGCAATACGCTACTAGTTCCAATCCCTTCTCTCACAACAGTGGACCAGAGAAAGAAGCAAATGGGTGCCAGCTCAGAGCTCCTCCTGTAACAGCAGTAGGACAATAGGGATGGCACTCACTGCTAGTTTAGGCCTGGAAAATTCCATCCCCCACAGCCCCCATATCAGATGTCCTGCACTTGTGCTGCTTTGGTTGCTCAGAAGTTTCCAGTATTTCCAACCTCCAGTGCTCAAAAATCATGAATCAAGCACCGCAAATCATGAGATTTTTAAAAAAAGTATTTTGGGGGAGGGGAGGTATTTGTCCTTGGATTTTGAGGTACGAGACTACTCTTGTGTCACATTTTTAGGCTCTCCTCCATAAGCAGAAGGGACAGAAACTTTACCTTGTTTTTTTAAATGAAAGCTGAGATTCTTGTTAGGATATAGATATTCAGGCCTGCCTGTAAAGGCCTGTACTTTAAGAATTTAGGTGTATTCTTATCACTTGGCTAGTTAGAGGTATAAAAGAAAGAATCAAAATTACTGTCTGCCAATGTAAGGTCCTTCTCTTACTATGACGGTCTGAGGCCCTGTTCTTAGGCTAAGGCCTTTGGCTAAGCAGCAGAGGCAGCCATAAGCTGGGAAGCGAACGGTCACATCCTCACATTCCAAACTAGTCACATTGAAAAAAGGTGCTATTGGGCTGTTAGGCACTATCAGGACAGGATTGTATTCCTATCACCTCCAGAGAAAGGGAAGTGCCTAGAAAATGTAAAAGAAAACTTAGTTTGATAGCATCCTGTCTGGCAAGAACTCACTTATCAATAGCTGGGATGTGAAATCCTCACTTCTGTATTGTCTTGCCATTATAGTTCCCACTTTGCTATTGTTTGTCTGTATAATCTCTGTCTGGTTCTGTGATTGTTCCTGTCTGCTGTATAATTAATTTTGCTGGGTGTAAACTAATTAAGGTGGTGGATATAATTGGTTAGCTAATCATGTTACAATATGTTAGGATTGATTAGTTAAATTTCAGTAGAATGATTGGTTAAGGTATAGCTAAGAATATTACTATATAAATTAGGGGCAAACAGGAAGTAAGTTGGGATTCGAAAATAAGGAAAAAGGAACTTGTATTTAAGCTTGCTGGAAGTTCACCCCAATAAACATCGAATTGTTTGCACCTTCGGACTTCGGGTATTGTTGCTCTCTGTTCATGTGAGAAGGACCAGGGAAGTGGGAGAGTGAAGGAATAAGCTCTCTAACATCTTGGTGCCGGGACTTGGATACATCACATTGGATAGGTGAGTGGCAGCCTGTAAGTCCCCCTCCCCAACAGTCCGCGCAGCTGCTTGGAGGGGGTATGGCGAACTCTCATGATGGTAGTTGCGGGTTCTGGCAAGCTGGGGTAACGGATTTTTTGAACAAATGGATAAGGAAGAATCAGGGCCCATACCAGGTGCAGGGGCTCACCTGGGATGAGATTGAGAAGGAGATGGGAGAGGTTTTGGGAGACCCCAAGGGAAAGGAGTGTAGGAAAAAGGGAATGGTATTACAAGGTTTGTGTGCTGGGATGGCATACTGGGTAAAAAGGGAAGCTGATCTCCTCCAACACATTAAGGATTTGGAGGGGATTGTGGATCAGCAACGGATTTTAACAGAAAAATCTGTGTTAGCAGTAGAGGTAGCGGATTTGAAGGCAAGGGATGCTGCACGGACAGAGGAGTCTTGTGAGGCAATCCGGAGAGAGAGGGATGAACTGCTGGGGAGAGTAGGAGACTTAGAGGAGGAATTGTATCATTGTAAACATGGGGGCAATGGACTTAGGGACCCCAAACCATCCGCCCCACTAATGGAACTGAAGGAGACACCTCCACCACCCTACCCTGAAAAAACACTGTACCCACCACTGCCGGTGGATGTTGTAAGCCGGCGATCCACAGTTACCGCCCCTGCGAGAGAGGCTACCCGGGAGGAACTGCAGGAGGCAGGAATAGTGGCCCCGGTTGCAGGATGGGGGGACCATGCCCCACAAGTAGTAGAACAGGCAGAAATCTGCCCCTTGTCCCTGAAGGACCGGGAGGCAGTACTGGGCCGTTTGGGAAAGGTACCCCGGAATGATTGGGATCAGTTTGTGCTGTGGCTAGTGGGGGTGGGCAGGGAGATGGAGGGTCTAACTCGTGAGGACCAGGTGATCTTATGGCGTAGTCTTTTGGGACGAGGTACCTTGGGAATCGATGTGGCAGGAGTGGCACACCCATTTCTAATCCCCGGACAGGTGGCAAAACACTTGTTTGGGGTGTACTCTCGTACTGCAGGGATGAATAAGATGAAGCGAATCCCTGGGGAAACAGGGCGGGATACACTTAATCGCATACAGGCATGGGCACGGTGTTGGGTGGATCCCCTGGATGGTCCATGGGTGCTGCCACAGGCAGGGGCACCGGGACCTGGTGGGGGTATGGAGCAGGGTAGGGGTGTGGAATTGCTGGAGAAATGGTTGGAGCTGAGCAATCCGCAGTTCGTGGGGCATTGAAGGTTGCAGCACCCTGAACTTGCTCCCAATCAGCTACCCCAGTTTCTGGAACAGGCAGATGTGTGGAGGCAGATGCATCAGGGGGAAGAGCCAGTCCATGCTATTACTGCGGGGAATCAATACAAGGTGGAAAGGAGTGGGTCAGCCTGGAGAGGAGGAGGTAGAGGGAGAGTTCGTGGCTTTGGGGGGCTAGTCAGGGACAAGCGGGCAGCTATAGAGCAACAGATCCAGAGACTGCAGGCTAAACTGACTACCCACGATCTTACCAGATCAGGGGGAAAGTGGTCCCGGAGGCCAAGGGACTGGGACTGCCTGAAATGTCAGACACACAATTTTGCATGGAGACAGGAATGCGTTCGGTGCCAGGACCCCCGGTCCCCTCATGAACCAGTGGGAGGGACAGAGGTGGGTGCTGCAACTTAGGGGTGCCCTGGGAGGCGTCCTGTCCATGTTCTCAGTTTAGGACGGGATGCGTCTGGTCGCCCTACGCTCCAGGGGGCAATCGAAGGGAGTCCCATGAGGGATTTTTTGATAGACACTGGAGCAGCCATCAGTTTAACCACATGGGGGCAGGGGAGACCCTCAGAAGGGACTGTGACAATTGTAGGGGCAACGGGAGGGGAGACACAGTTAACCCTGAGGCGGGGACAAATCAAAGGAATCTGGGGGGAAGGGGAGATTATGTGGGGTTGTAATGATATGCTTAATCTGTTGGGGGCAGGAGATTTACACAAACTGGGACTCGTACTGGATTTAGCCAATTGGGTGTGTTTACTGGGGCAAACGCAGGACGGTCAGGGCTTTACCATTCCCATGGGGATAGCCACTATGACCATTAAGGCGGCACATGCCCTCCCACCACCCCCGGCTGGGTGGGAACACATCCCTGTGTGGGCGAAGGATAACCTGGATTGTGGGAGGGGCAGCATGGAGGTACTGATGGAGGGAGGGGACCCTCCCCCACAGAAACAGTACCCTATTCCTCGGGAGGCATTGGCAGAGGTGGGGGCAACTATTGGGGAGTTGGAACAGAGGGGACTGATTCGGGCAGTTGCATCCCCTTGTAATGCTGCTGTGTGGCCCGTGAGGAAGCCAAACGGTACCTGGCGTCTCACTGTGGATTACAGGGCACTAAATGCTCTGGCCAATTCACCAGCCTCAGTGGTGGCAGCGTACCCTGAAATGTTGGCCCGAATTGGACCCCAATTCCGAATTTTCACTGTTTTGGACATAGCTAATGGGTTTTGGTCTCTGCCACTAGCTACCTCATGTCAGTATAAAACTGCATTCACATGGGAGGGCAGACAGTTCTGCTGGACAGTCCTACCCCAGGGATATAGGGACTCCCCTGCAATTTTTCACAGATACATGAGACAGGCTCTGGAGGGGGTGGATTCAGCAAGGTGCATACAATATGTAGACGACCTGTTGCTAATGTCAGGGACAGAGGAAGAAGACAGGGAACTAACCGAGCAGGTCCTGCAAGCTTTGGCAAGAGCAGGATTGAAGGTCAATGGGAAAAAGGCTCAGATGGGACAGACAAGAGTGACCTACTTAGGAGTGGAAGTGTCTCAGATGGGAAGGGAAATCGATAAGGGAAGGGTGCAACTGATCCAGTCCCTGCCACTGCCTACGGATGTTAAAAGCTTGCAAAGTTTTCTGGGTCTAACTGGATTTTGCAGGGATTTTGTGGCCAATTATGCAGGAATAGCCCAGCCTCTATTTGACCTAACCCGAGCCTCAACTTGGGAGTGGTCAGAAGAGTGTACTGAGGCAGTGAGAGTGCTAAAGGAAAACCTGGCCAGTGCTCCAGTGCTGGCCTCCCCAGATGGGGAGAAATTCTTTTATCTGTATCCTTTGGTATCAGACACTACCATTGGTTGTGCATTAACACAGGAGTATGGAGCAAAGGACCGACCTGTGGCCTTTGCCTCTCGACTTTTGAGTGCTGTGGAATTGAAGTATGGGTGGTGTGAAAAGGTGCTGTTGTGCTCCTACTGGGGGGTAGGGAAATTTAAATACCTTACGGGAATGCAGAAAGTCATAGTCCGATCTCATCATGACCCCCTGCGGCTGTTAAACATGCACACTATCTTACAGGGACAAGTGAGTGGGCAGCGTATTGCTAAATGGTTGCTGGCTCTACAGGCAGAAAACATTAAAGCAGAGGTGTTAAAGGAACCCATAGTCTGGGTAGCTGGATTACATCTGGCTGGCACCCCACACCAATGTGAAGCCAGCCCAGGTAAAACCCAACATCAGGTGTTTCGGGCGGCTAACCCCAATCAGGTAAAGGAGGGGACACTGGTATGGTTTTTGGATGGAAGTTGTATGTATCAAGGGGGACGGAAAACTGCAGGCTTAGCTGTTGTGGGAATCAGAGGCAATGAGTCAGTCAGCACCATTGGTTTCTCACTAGAAGCAAAGTCAGCTCAGGAGGCAGAACTGGCAGCCTTGCTAACAGCTTTAAATGAAGTGGATCCCAAATTTGAGCCAGAATGTTGGGTGGTGGTAGATTCAGATTATGTATTTCGTGGTGCCACATTAATGCTGAGATGGTGGGCAGATAATCATTTCAGGGCAACAGACGGCTCCACAATCAAGCATGCTATCTGGTGGAAGCGAGTGGAGGAGCTGAGTCACTGTTTTACACGGATCAATGTGGTAAAGGTAAAGGCACACAAGAAAACAGGACCCCTAAGCAAAGGGAATAATCTGGCCAATGTAGAGGCCAAGCGGGCTGCAACAGAGGCACCCCCATGGCCCTGGGAGCCAGAAGAGAGTGTGCCTGTCACAGTGTTAACAAGAAGCGGGGTGGATACAGATCGGGGAGGGCGAATTCGAGAGTTACAGGAATCTGACCCAGGACTGGAAGGCATCATGAAACTTGGGGACAGGCATGTGCCAAAGGTGGAACTAATGGAAGGGATTTGGTGTGTCTTAACAATTGAGGGACCGGTAATGTTGTGCCCTCAGGGAAGTCGGACGGCTTTCTTAAGCTGGGTGCATGGGAGCTTGACAGGGGGACATCCCGGGTTTGAGGAGGCACTGGGAACTTTAAAAAGGTTGTGCTGGTGGCCAGGAATGGCAGCTGATTTAAAATCACATCTGGAACGTTGTTTGGACTGTGCCAGGCACAGCCCACCTCACAAGGTGCTAAGGGGAGAATTAATGAGACAAGCCCCAAGGGGACCATGGGAAAGAATACAAATTGATTACACAGGACCCCTACCACCAGATCACAGGAAAAACCGATTCATGTTGGTGGTAGTGGATGCTTTCAGCCGGTGGGTGGAAGCTTTCCCCACAAAGTATCAAACTGCCCGGGTAACTGCTGCAATACTGGTAAATGAGGTATTCACTCGCTGGGGGGTTCCGAAGGTGATTGACTCAGACCAAGGAGCTGCTTTTCGGTCAGATCTGTTAGGGGAGCTATCAGCCCTCACTGGAATCACACAGTTGTTCCATATTGCTTATCACCCCCAGGCTGCGGGGCAGGTGGAACGCATGAACCACACCATTAAAAGTGAGCTAAGAAAGGGAGTGGAAGTCGGAGGAAAAAACTGGTCACAGTTACTGCCCTTTGTCTTAATGAGAATAAGGGCCCGAGAATCAAAGGGCACAGGATTTTCTCCATATGAAGCTCTCATGGGAAGGCCTATGGAACGGTGGGAAAATCTACTTACCCCAGTACCTGGGGAAGTCACTACACATGGCTTAACACAAGAATGGATTTTAACTTTAATTGACCATGTAAAACAAGTACAGCAGGCGGTGGCCTGGCGAGACGAGCAAGGAGCAGCAAGAGTTAAAGCATGGTATGACCTGCCTGGGGAGCGTAATCTACCCATGGTGGGAGATCTAGTGATGTACAAGATTCCAGGTCAACACCATCCATTCCCAGCTCCTAAATGGAAGGGCCCCTATCTTGTCCTTGACCAATTAGGGCCCAGTCTGCTATTACTGGGTACAGAGAATGGAGGACGGGAGTGGGTCCACTGCACGCAAATAAAAAGGTACAAACAGGGGATTGGGAAAGGGGACGTGTAAATTTTGTTATGTGTGTATTACAGGTTAATTCAAAAAGGAGAAAAGGATGAAAATTCCCTGGCCCTGGATGGAACAATTACTAGTGCTAATCACAATTGTCACATTTACAAATTCTATTCAGATCCCACGATGTGAAGTGTCAAAAGGAGGAAACACATGGACGGCTACACATGCAACCTGTGGTAATAAAGCTAATGAAGACTATGAGAATCTCCCCATAGAAAGATGTTCCACTAATATTCCAACAGGAATTTGGCAGTGTCGGTATATGGTTTATGGATTAGATGGGGGAATCCCAACCAGGTGGAGAATATCAAATTTATCAGGAAATATCGCATGGTACTCCCTGGGTGCTGCCATGATTAACGATAGTGGAAAACACAGTTACCCAGCTATGTGGTTTGTTACAGAGTGTCCAAAGAATATAACCCTCTGGTCTCCTGGAGCAAATGAACCCTCTTGGGAAAATAGGGCCCCACATTTAGGGTGTGATGTTACCATATGTAACCACAATGGTACTTCCATGGAAGATAATCCCCGAAGGTGTGATTGTTATGTACATATTACATTAGGCGTAAAATCCCCTTTGGGACGCTGGGCGTATGATGAGTTAACCATTTTACAGAATGTAACCCTACAGGTGATATGGATGCCAAGTTGGAAGAATCCAAATTTAAAGTGGCCACAGCCTGGAGCCAAGAATATTCCCCGACGAGCAAATGTATGGGAGCCATTGTGGGAGCAGGTGCAGCCAGCACTTTTTAACGTGTCCTTTCACTCTATTACATGGGTGGTACGCCCCAAGGAATGGTGGGTGGACCAAATCCATCCTAATTGTAGTATGTACATAAAAGGATTGAAACAACAATTCAATGCATGGGTGAGGGGACACACCTGGAATCGTCGTCGGAAAAGGGGGTTGTGGGCAGCGGGGAACACTATGCTGGGTACATGGAATCTGGGGGACGAGTGGGTAACCAAACAATTAGTAAGACAAAATGTGAAATTTCAACAACAAATTAATGAATTAATGGCACAGCAACTATCAGCAGTTGCCACAGGGTGGAGGACAGCAGTAGAGGTAAACTTGCAGTTAACTCATTGGGCAGGGGACCTGTTGACATGGGTAGAGGATGGATTCAGAAGACTAACATGGGGAGAAGTGTGCGTAGGTATTCAAAATGCTCAGTTAATAATGTTAATGGATATTATGAGAGATGCTTGGTCAGAACAATGGCCTTCAGTATTAAATCGGGAGGCTAGCCCATATCTATCCACAATTGCAAAAACATACCCATCTACCTGGAAAATAACATCCCCGACCTGTGGGGACAGTTCTTGTGTAATTGTTACTATGATACCATGGGAAGGAAATGCAAATAAGGTGGTTCCCTTGAACCCTATGGGAGTTAGTAGGGAAGGGGGAGCACGTTGGGAGCCACTAGGGAATAGGTGGGGGGGCTGGAATGGTGTAAATTGGACTGTCATCACATTAAGCAGTTGTATATCCAGAGGAGGAATATGGATGTGCCCCTCTCCTATGACTATGGAGGAACAGGATCAATGGCCTATTGCAAAGGGGGGGGCATTTAG
The DNA here is from genome assembly GCF_965152235.1 of Eretmochelys imbricata. Taxonomy (NCBI): domain Eukaryota; kingdom Metazoa; phylum Chordata; order Testudines; family Cheloniidae; genus Eretmochelys; species Eretmochelys imbricata. The sequence goes on from NC_135572.1 coordinate 153,033,028, forward strand.
AGGTAATGTATATGGGGTACGGTGTATTCTGTTGGGAATGTATGCAATCCTGCAACATAACACTAGGAGGCAAAATCCTTCCAGTGTATGACCAAATTATAAACTTCTATACACTGCCACCTGGACTATGGTGTACCAATGGATCAGTGGACTTCATCGTTGTAAACAATCGAACCGGCACCTACTACCCCATGCCGTACCAAGTAGTTGAATTGGTTTGGACAATACCAAATTTCACTGTGGATATTCAATGGACACACAATATGGACCAAAGTACACAAAGATTACAAGAGCAACTTGCTGCAAGCGCCAACAGTTGGACACACTTACAATACACACTACAGGATGGCGCTGACAAAATTTTAACCTTATCAAAGGAGGAGAAGCAGTGTTTTTGGTGGTGGCCAGGATGTTGGACCATACTGTAGTGGTCAGGACTCTCGGTGTTGCTGTGGATTATCATAGCAGCTAGTGTATTGTTAACTATATGTGTGTTACATTGCATGTGGAAACGATCAAGGGGGGCACAACCCCCTAGAGAACAGCCACTAATTATAACCTATAAGTAATGTAGTAAGCCCCTCCCCCCCCACCTATGTGTACTAGACAACCCGGACCCAACCTTCTCGGGCCCACTATACTGGGAAGTCTGGAACACTAATTGGAATAGGTGTAGTATGCCCGTACGAGAGAAGGTGCAGGGCATGGTACTACACAAGGGGCAGTGGGACAGATGGAGCATCGACACCTTCCACCTTGATGCCTGGCCCTATCAGGAAATGTGTCGCCATATGTCCTATGCTTTTCCAGGGATACCTGGGCAGGAGGATCCCAAAAGAAAAAGAAAAAAAAAGGGGTGGAGTGTTAGGATATAGATATTCAGGCCTGCCTGTAAAGGCCTGTACTTTAAGAATTTAGGTGTATTCTTATCACTTGGCTAGTTAGAGGTATAAAAGAAAGAATCAAAATCACTGTCTGCCAATGTAAGGTCCTTCTCTTACTGTGACAGTCTGAGGCCCTGTTCTTAGGCTAAGGCCTTTGGTTAAGCAGCAGAGGCAGCCATAAGCTGGGAAGCGAACGGTCACATCCTCACATTCCAACCTAGTCACATTGAAAAAAGGTGCTATTGGGCTGTTAGGCACTATCAGGACAGGATTGTATTCCTATCACCTCCAGAGAAAGGGAAGTGCCTAGAAAATGTAAAAGAAAACTTAGTTTGATAGCATCCTGTCTGGCAAGAACTCACTTATCAATAGCTGGGATGTGAAATCCTCACTTCTGTATTGTCTTGCCATTATAGTTCCCACTTTGCTATTGTTTGTCTGTATAATCTCTGTCTGGTTCTGTGATTGTTCCTGTCTGCTGTATAATTAATTTTGCTGGGTGTAAACTAATTAAGATGGTGGGATATAATTGGTTACATAATCATGTTACAATATGTTAGGATTGGTTAGTTAAATTTTAGTAGAATGATTGGTTAAGGTATAGCTAAGAATATTACTATATAAATTAGGGGCAAACAGGAAGTAAGTTGGGATTCAGAAATAAGGAAAAGGAACTTGTATTTAAGCTTGCTGGAAGTTCACCCCAATAAACATCGAATTGTTTGCACCTTCGGACTTCGGGTATTGTTGCTCTCTGTTCATGTGAGAAGGACCAGGGAAGTGGGAGAGTGAAGGAATAAGCTCTCTAACAATTCTCATCTTCAGTAACTCCTTGCTTAACATTGTAGTTATATTCCTGAAAAATGCTACTTTAAGCAAAACGATGTTAAGGGAATTAATGTAAATAAGAATTAATGTAAATAGGGGGGTTAGGTTCCAGGGAAAATTTTTGCACCAGACAAAAGACTATACAGTAATCACTAATCTAAAAGAGTTGGGACTTTAAGAAAAATATCAAAGTTTGCAAAACTTATGATAAAAAACATGGGAACTGGCAACACTATGTTGGCAATAGCTAGAATAAGAACTCATCTTCCTCCACTCTAGAAAGGAAGCATCTGATGTGGGTAAAAGAATGTTGAAGGGATAGTGTAAGGGAGTGGAGTCCTGCTGGCATGTAGCCTTCAAAGACAGTGCAGGCCAACAGTGTAAAAGGAGAGAGATTCTAGCCAAGGCCTGGGAGCCCAGGTCAAGACAACAGCAGGATTTGGAGCAGGCCTCTGCAGAACAGGGAAAGGTGCCAAACTGGGAGAGGGAGTTTTCTTTTTCTGAATTATTTTTTTTAAAGGGCATCAGTTTTCTCATGGAGGATAGTCACCGCTCAGAGAGTGATGTTTGAAAACAAAGCAGAGAGACTAAAACCAGGACACTGCACATAAATCCTCCATAGTAGGACTCAGGGAGGGGTGTCAGAAGCTGGGCTAAAAGATCAGGGGTATCATGGTCCCTGTGTGTGTTTGTTTACCAACATGTTTTCTACGCACACGCAACTTATTCTTGCCGAGAATAGGATTAATCTGCACAGAGTAGTGTTGTATCAAGAACCATTGCCAGCAGAATCAAGGATGTAAAATTTCTTGCAGATAATTTCTGTTCTCCTAGCATTGTCCCCCCAGATTTCTGACATCTGGGCTGCTCTCCTCCCTTTGCAGCTCACAAAGGCAGATCAGAGTTTTGGAGTTGCATGGTCTGGCCATGCCCTCTCAGTTCCAGCTTCCTTCCAGCTGAGTTATTCCCAAACTGTAGAATTTGCATAACATCATTAATAACAAATAACAAAGTAACTATACACTTTAGACCAAAGGAGACAGTCATATCATAACAATCCCACTTAGTATCTGACCCTTGACTCATGAGCCATCCAGGACGGGTAGAATTGTGGGAGACGCTACTACCAGAAAGGAAATTATCAGTATGAAATTTTCCATTCAGCAGCTCAGTATCTCCCATAGTTCTTGATATCTGGGAAGTAGCGAGCAATGAACAGATGTAAGGAGGGTTATAGAAATGGTCAGAAAAAGGAAAACAATATCCCTCTCCATCCATATTTTCTCAAACTGCAAAATCATTTCTGGGCAAATCCGCAGCACCTTCCTGCCAAAGGAAGTCCACCTTGTAGTTATTGATAAAAATGATAGCATTTGACGAGGTGGTTGCCTTACAAATTTCCGCTGTGGATGAATTAGCTCTTTCCGCCCATGAGGTTGCCAGAGATCAAGGAGTGTGCCCTGAACCCTTTTGGAACCAGAATCTCCAATGCCTTGTACACTTCCACAATGCATAGTCTTATCTATCTAGCAACAAACGACTTTCAAGCGCCGAATCCTTGGCATTTCAGATGAAAGGATACAAACAGGGCACCTGATCTCCTCATGGCCTCTATGTTTGAAGTACATTTTCAGAGCCCTTCTGACAACTAGGGTGTGCCACCTATGCTCAGTGGATGCTGTGGCACTGGACAGAATGAAGATACAGTAGAACCTCAGAGTTATGAACACCAGAGTTACAAACTGACCAGTCAACTACACACATTTGGAACTGGAAATACACAATCTGGCAGCAACAGAGACCAAAGAAGAAGCAGCAGCAGCAAATACAGTACAGTACTGTGTTAAACATAAACTACTAAAATGGAAAGCAGCTGTCATAAATATAAAGGGAAGGGTAAACCCCTTTGAAATCCCTCCTGGCCAGGGGAAAGCTCCTCTCACCTGTAAAGGGTTAAGAAGCTAAAGGTAACCTCGCTGGCACCTGACCAAAATGACCAATGAGGAGACAAGATACTTTCAAAAGCTGGGAGGAGGGAGAGAAACAAAGGGTCTGGGTCTCTGTCTATATGCTGGTTTTCTGCCAGGGATAGACCAGGAATGGAGTCTTAGAACTTTTAGTAAGTAATCTAGCTAGGTATGTGTTAGATTATGATTTCTTTAAATGGCTGAGAAAAGAATTGTGCTGAATAGAATAACTATTTCTGTCTGTGTATCTTTTTTGTAACTTAAGGTTTTGCCTAGAGGGGTTCTCTATGTTTTTGAATCTAATTACCCTGTAAGATATCTACCATCCTGATTTTACAGGGGGGATTTCTTTATTTCTATTTACTTCTTTTTTTATTAAAAGTCTTCTTGTAAGAAACTGAATGCTTTTTCATTGTTCTCAGATCCAAGGGTTTGGGTCTGTGGTCACCTATGCAAATTGGTGAGGCTTTTTATTCAACCTTTCCCAGGAAAGGGGGGGTGCAAGTGTTGGGAGGATTGTTCATTGTTCTTAAGATCCAAGGGTCTGGGTCTGTAGTCACCTAGGCAAATTGATGAGGCTTTTTACCAAACCTTGTCCAGGAAGTGGGGTGCAAGGTTTTGGGAAGTATTTTGGGGGGAAAGACGCATCCAAACAGCTCTTCCCCAGTAACCAGTATTAGTTTGGTGGTGGTAGCGGCCAATCCAAGGACAACGGGTGGAATATTTTGTACCTTGGGGAAGTTTTGACCTAAGCTGGTAAAGATAAGCTTAGGAGGTTTTTCATGCAGGTCCCCACATCTGTACCCTAGAGTTCAGAGTGGGGGAGGAACCTTGACATGGTGGCATAGTGGTGGGATTAACCTGAAATCATTTTGAGATCCAGTTGAGATTTTTTGAACTAGAAATACAGATTTTAAAAAGGAAATTTTTTTTTCCCTTTGGAAAGGAAGTCCAGAAAGCAGCTGAAACTGAAAGCAGCTTGTTTTTTCTCTGCTTTGTGGCCAAGCAGAGACAAAAGGGGATTATCTTTGTGAGTTGCAGGTTTTCTTTGCCTGGAGGCAGGGTACTTAACTCCTGCAGGGAAATTCACAGTCTTCCAACCCAGAGTTTTTTCTTCTTTTCTTCCTAAAAGTAAATAGGGGGTGTGTGTTCTACCCATTTGCTTTTTCTTTGGCTGGGTAAGCAGGTTTCCAAGTAGTTGGAGGTTTTTTGCTTTAATTTGGGCCCAGAGCAGAGACAAGGGAATTGTCTTTTTCTGTAGGCTGACAATCACTATCAGAGAATAGGTATTCTATTCCAGCACAGCAAAATTTTACAGCCAAGTTTTGTTTGTTTATTTCTAAACCTCGGGTGTAAAGTTAGTTAAAAACAGAGAGGTTAGAATGACAAAATCCGCAGCTTGACTACAGCTGGAATTAGCCAAATTTCAGGCTGAGGAAAAACAAAGGGAACATGAAAGACAGATAGAACTCATGTGGCTGGAGAAGGAGGTACAGGAGGCTGCCCACAAGAGGGAAATGGAAGCAAGGAAGCATGTGGAGGAGGAGAAGGAAAAAGAGAGGAAGCATGTGGAGGAGGAGAAAGAAAAAGAGAGAAAGCATGTGGAGGAGGTGGAGAGGATAAAGGCCCAGCAGAATATACCAACAAGCCCTAGCAATCCTTCTCCAGGTACCACTTCCCATCCCAGAAAGTTCCCCACCTACAAGGCAGGTGACGATACTGAGGCCTTCTTAGAAAACTTCGAAAGGGCCTGCCTTGGGTACAACATCTCTACTGACCAATACGTGGTAGAGCTGAGGCCACAGCTCAGTGGACCCTTAGCTGAGGTGGCAGCTGAAATCCCTAAAGAACACATGAACAAGTATGAACTGTTTAAATCCAAGGCGAGAGTCAGAATGGGGATAACACACAAGCAGTCTCGTCGGAGGTTCAGAGCCCTAAGGTGAAAACCAGACATGTCATTTACCCGACATGCCTACCACATTGCGAAACATTGGGATGCCTGGATATCAGGAGCAAGTGTTGAATCTCCAGTAAATTTGCCCTTCCTAATGCAAATGGAACAATTCTTAGAGGGGGTTCCTGAGGAAATAGAAAGATACATCCTAGATGGGAAACCCAAAACTGTAATCGAGGCAGGAGAGATTGGAGCCAGATGGGTGGAGGTGGCAGAGAAGAAGAAAACTGGTCGCAGTTGGAGCGGAGACCAGAAGGGACAACCCCAGACCACACCCTATTACCAGGGGCCGCCCAAAGCCCCACCTACCTCCCAAAGAACCCTCCAGACCCCTTACCGTCCCACCACCCCATTCTCCAGCAACCCACCTCGCCCCAGTGACCCGTCAGCTGGACGATGTTTTAAATGTAACGAGCTAGGGCATGTAAAGGCCAACTGCCCCAAGAACCCCAACAGATTACAGTTCATTGCACCGGAATCACACCAGAGGTCCACAGGCCCAGATACCTCCCAGATACCCTTGGAGTGGAGGGAAACTGTGAGTGTGGGCGGGAAGAAGGTCACTGCGTGGAGGGACACCGGAGCACAAGTGTCAGCTATCCATGTTTCCTTAGTGGACCCCAATTTAATCAACCCAGAGATCCAAGTGACGATTCAACCCTTCAAGTCCAACTCTTTCAATTTGCCTACAGCCAAGTTGCCTGTCCAGTACAAGGGCTGGTCAGGAATGTGGACTTTTGCAGTCTATGATGATTATCCCATCCCCATGCTGTTGGGGGAAGACTTGGCCAATCATGTGAAGCAGGCCAAGAGGGTGGGAACGGTCACCCGCAGCCAGGCTAAACAAGCCGTGAGGCCTAGCTCTGTTCCGGAAACTTCTATCAGGACCCCAGGCCAATGTCTGCAACAGCAGTAGTGGATCCAGTCCCAGAGACCCAGACGGAACCAGTCCCAGAACCGGAACCAGCCGAACAACCAACACCAGACCCAGTGTTAGCACTGAATCCAGTACTTGCAACCTCAACACCAGAGGGCCCCACCGACCCTGAACTGGCAGCAGCTGATAACCTGACACAAGAGGCTCAGCCGGAGCCTGAATCCCAACATAGTGCACCAGCGGAGAGCGGTTCACAGTCAACAGAAACAGCTCCATCCCCTATATCGCTTCCAGAGGGACCAAGCCTAGGTCCACAATCCAATGAGGGACTGATGTCTCCAGCATCAAGGGAACAGTTCCAGACCGAACAGGAAGCAGATGAAAGCCTCCAGAGAGCTTGGACGGCGGCACGGAGCAACCCACCGCCTCTCAGCTCTTCTAATCGATCCAGGTTTGTTGTAGAAAGAGGACTTTTATACAAGGAAACTCTTTCTGGTGGACACCAGGAAGACTGGCATCCTCAGAGACAGTTGGTAGTTCCAACTAAATACCGGGCCAAGCTCTTGAGCTTAGCCCACGATCACCCTAGTGGCCATGCTGGGGTGAACAGGACCAAAGACCGTTTGGGGGGGTCATTCCACTGGGAGGGAATGGGCAAGGATGTTTCTACCTATGTCCAGTCTTGTGAGGTGTGCCAAAGAGTGGGAAAACCTCAAGACCAGGTCAAAGCCCTTCTCCAGCCACTCCCCATTTCAGCGAGTAGCTGTGGATATTCTGGGTCCTTTTCCGAAAAAGACACCCAGAGGAAAGCAGTACATACTAACTTTCATGGATTTTGCCACCCGATGGCCGGAAGCAGTAGCTCTAAGCAACACCAGGGCTAAAAGTGTGTGCCAGGCATTAGCAGACATTTTTGCCAGGGTAGGTTGGCCCTCCGACATCCTCACAGATGCAGGGACTAATTTCCTGGCAGGAACTATGGAAAACCTTTGGGAAGCTCATAGGGTAAATCATTTGGTTGCCACTCCTTACCACCATCAAACAAATGGCATGGTGGAGAAGTTTAATGGAACTTTGGGGGCCATGATACGTAAATTCGTAAATGAGCACTCCAATGATTGGGACCTAGTGTTGCAGCAGTTGTTCTTTGCCTACAGAGCTGTACCACATCCCAGTTTAGGGTTTTCCCCATTTGAACTTGTATATGGCCGTGAGGTTAAGGGGCCATTGCAGTTGGTGAAGCAGCAATGGGAGGGATTTACACCTTCTCCAGGAACTAACATTCTGGACTTTGTAACCAACCTACAAAACACCCTTCGAACCTCTTTAGCCCTTGCTAGAGAAAACTTACAGGATGCTCAAAAAGAGCAAAAAGCCTGGTATGATAAACATGCCAGAGAGCGTTCCTTCAAAGTAGGAGACCAGGTCATGGTCTTAAAGGCGCTCCAGGCCCATCAAATGGAAGCGTCGTGGGAAGGGCCATTCACGGTCCAGGAGCGCCTGGGAGCTGTTAATTATCTCATAGCATTCCCCACCTCCAACCGAAAGCCTAAGGTGTACCATATTAATTCTCTAAAGCCCTTTTATTCCAGAGAATTAAAGGTTTGTCAGTTTACAGCCCACGGAGGAGACGACGCTGAGTGGCCCGAAGGTGTCTACTACGAAGGGAAATGTGCTGGTGGTGTGGAAGAGGTGAACCTCTCCATGACCCTTGGGCGTATGCAGCGACAGCAGATCCAGGAGCTGTGCACTAGCTAGGCGCCAATGTTCTCAGCCACCCCAGGCCTGACTGAACGGGCATACCACTCCATTGACACAGGTAATGCTCACCCAATTAGGGTCCAACCTTACCGGGTGTCTCCTCAAGCTAAAACTGCTATAGAACGGGAGATCCAGGATATGTTACAGATGGGTGTAATCCGCCCCTCTGAAAGTGCATGGGCATCTCCAGTGGTTCTAGTTCCCAAACCAGATGGGGAAATACGTTTTTGCGTGGACTACCGTAAGCTAAATGCTGTAACTCGCCCAGACAACTATCCAATGCCACGCACAGATGAACTATTAGTGAAACTGGGACGGGCCCAGTTCATCTCTACCTTGGACTTAACCAAGGGGTACTGGCAGGTACCGCTAGATGAATCTGCCAAGGAAAGGTCAGCCTTCATCACACATCTTGGGCTGTATGAATTTAATGTACTCCCTTTCGGGCTGCGAAATGCACCCGCCACTTTCCAAAGACTTGTAGATGGTCTCCTAGCGGGATTAGGAGAATATGCAGTCGCCTACCTTGACGACGTGGCCATATTTTCGGATTCCTGGGCAGACCACCTGGAACATCTACAAAAAGTCCTTGAGCGCATAAGGGAGGCAGGACTAACTGTTAAGGCTAAGAAGTGTCAAATAGGCCTAAACAGAGTGACTTACCTTGGACACCAGGTGGGTCAAGGAACTATCAGGCCCCTACAGGCCAAAGTGGATGCTATCCAAAAGTCCCAAAGTCAAAGAAACAGGTTCAATCCTTCTTAGGCTTGGCCGGTTATTACAGACGATTTGTACCGCACTACAGCCAAATCGCTGCCCCACTGACAGACCTAACCAAAAAGAAACAGCCAAATGCTGTTCAGTGGACCGGAAAGTGTCAGAAGGCCTTTAACAAGCTTAAAGCGACACTCATGTCTGACCCTGTACTAAGGGCCCCAGACTTTGACAAACCGTTCCTAGTAACCACAGATGCATCCGAGCGTGGTGTGGGAGCAGTTTTAATGCAGAAAGGACCTGATCAAGACTTCCACCCTGTAGTGTTTCTCAGCAAAAAACTGTCTGAGAGGGAAAGCAACTGGTCAGTCACTGAAAAAGAATGTTACGCCATTGTCTACGCTCTGGAAAAGCTACGCCCATATGTTTGGGGACGGCGTTTCCACCTGCAAAGCGACCATGCTGCACTGAAGTGGCTTCACACCGTCAAGGAAACTAACAAAAAACTTCTTCGGTAGAGTTTAGCTCTCCAAGATTTTGATTTCGACATCCAGCACATCTCAGGAGCTTCTAACAAAGTGGCTGATGCACTCTCCCGTGAAAGTTTCCCAGAATCAACTGGTTAAAATCGTCCTTGAGATGTGGAAAATATTGTTAGTCTTTATGTACTTGGTAGTATATTTAGAGATGCATGTGTCTTATTAACTCTGTTTTTCCTAGAGCTCCAGGAAGAAATCCCAGCCAGTGTTTCACCCTAGCTGAGATTTGGGGGGCGTGTCATAAATATAAAGGGAAGGGTAAACCCCTTTGAAATCCCTCCTGGCCAGGGGAAAGCTCCTCTCACCTGTAAAGGGTTAAGAAGCTAAAGGTAACCTCGCTGGCACCTGACTAAAATGACCAATGAGGAGACAAAATACTTTCAAAAGCTGGGAGGAGGGAGAGAAACAAAGGGTTTGTCTGTCTGTAGTCTTCTTTGTCGGGGATAGACCAGGAATGGAGTCTTAGAACTTTTAGTAAGTAATCTAGCTAGGTATGTGTTAGATTATGATTTCTTTAAATGGCTGAGAAAAGAACTGTGCTGAATAGAATAACTATTTCTGTCTGTGTATCTTTTTTGTAACTTAAGGTTTTGCCTAGAGGGGTTCTCTATGTTTTTGAATCTAATTACCCTGTAAGATATCTACCATCCTGATTTTACAGGGGGGATTTCTTTATTTCTATTTACTTCTATTTTTTATTAAAAGTCTTCTTGTAAAAAACTGAATGCTTTTTCATTGTTCTCAGATCCAAGGGTTTGAGTCTGTGGTCACCTATGCAAATTGGTGAGGCTTTTTATCCAACATTTCCCAGGAAAAGGGGGGGTGCAAGTGTTGGGAGGATTGTTCATTGTTCTTAAGATCCAAGGGTCTGGGTCTGTAGTCACCTAGGCAAATTGATGAGGCTTTTTACCAAACCTTGTCCAGGAAGTGGGGTGCAGGGTTTTGGGAAGTATTTTTGGGGGAAAGACGCGTCCAAACAGCTCTTCCCCAGTAACCAGTATTAGTTTGGTGGTGGTAGCGGCCAGTCCAAGGACAACGGGGGGAATATTTTGTACCTTGGGGAAGTTTTGACCTAAGCTGGTAAAGATAAGCTTAGGAGGTTTTTCATGCAGGTCCCCACATCTGTACCCTAGAGTTCAGAGTGGGGGAGGAACCTTGACACCATTCCTCCAGGAAATGGGAAATCCCTGCCCCCAAGCTTCAGCTCCAAATCTGGGCAGAGACCTATGCAGTCTTTGTCATAAAGAGGCTTTGGGAGTGGCAGGGTTCTCTTGGGCCTTTTCTCCTAAACCACATTTCCATGGCTTTCCTCTGGAGAACCTGCTTATCTCTTTGCTGGTATTTCTGTAAGGATGAAGACCAAAGGAATGCCTGTGTCTGAAGGCTGGGCTGTACGCTCTCTTAAAGGCACGGTGTGGCATTGGAAAGAACTGTTTAAATTTTGCGGCATTGTCTGCCACTAGCTTGTCTCCAAAAACCCGGCCTTTGTGAATTTGGCAGAGCACATATCTGTTTTGAGAGGCTATCCACCTTCCAGGGACAGAGCTATCTGTGAAACCCTCTGGCAAAATGTATGCCTCAACCCCCTCTAAGGCTGGTTCACACAGACGATGACAACCTAACTACTACTGCTGTCAGTTACTCCATTAGCTCAAGTGGCAGAGGGCTGTGCAGTGGATGATGAACCATATGGGTGTCAATATGATACCATACAATGGAATTTTTTTTTCAGTTTCAACCTTAATTCGATTCTCTGGTGTGTCTGCATTATGATACAGAGGCTAATCATATGACCACATATTATTTCTTCCACAGGATCCATGCTTCTTCAGTGTATGTCTTGGGGAAAAATTTATCCCTATACTGTATATGCAGAAGAGAACTTACTCATTTTGTAGTTTTTCTGTCAGTGACATTCTAGTTTTAAAGTTCAGCAGCAGGGGGAGCAGCAGCCAGCTGTTTTTCATAAGCTACAACCGGACAGAACCACTAGAGGCCAGCATATCACCAGGTTTTTATCTCACTCACTGGATAAAATCGTCTGAAAGATACAGAACTAAGGAAGTTTCATTCTTCTTTAGACGGCAAATTACTAGTGCTACTTAACAGTCACTTCGCTGTTTGCAATAACCATCTTAGGAGAGATCCTAACCATTTTTATTAAAATGGGACCTACGCGGTTGACAGAGTAATGCATCAAATTGTTATACCATCTTCTGTTAAGAAGGTGGAGGACCAAAGTATTGTTGCTAAGTGTAGGAGTATTATTCTTGTACTTTGCATCACAGGATGGTTTTAAATTTTGTCAGCATTGATATTTGTTATTGGTAGGAAGTATGTAGCACGACTATTAATCTGAAAAACGGTGTCACATTACAGAGTATTGAAAAGGGCTAGGGTGACCAGAGGGCAAGTGTGAACAATCGGGACAGGGGGTAGGGGGTAATAGGTGTCTATATAAGAAAAAGCCCCCAAAATCGGGACTGTCCCTATAAAATCTGGACATCTGCTCACCCTAAAAAGGGCTCATAGAAGAGCTGCCAAATAAAGCCTTTAAATTTCACAGGGAAATATGCTTGGATGTAGCATATGAAATTTCAGGGGGAATAATTTGTTTCTGTGGGACTGAAAAAGGAGGCTCATAATGGGAAGCTGGTTTGTCATTTAAAATATAGAGGCAGATGCATCCCTCCATAACTGAGTTTCACTGGTTGTATCTGTGAAAGTTCTAACTCACATAAGTAAATTTTATAGGGATTTAAAAGATTATAAGCCTTAGTGTTCAATACATTTATGATAAAGCTTTCTAAATCTATTACCTTAGTAGCTTATCCATTTTTCCATCTGCAAACTGATTGAAAATATATTGTCTATTAAAACTTAACCTTAAAATCTGCCAATCAGTTTAAAGATATTTGCTAACTTCGTAACTTGATACTTATGGCAGGGTTGTGTTCAGGAGATTCCACAGCTAGAAAAGTAAGGGTGTTATAGGTCAGGACTACACTGCAATTACTCCATCAGTTGAAGAAGAAGCATATAGCTGCATTATGGTTTTGTCTAGGGCTATTAACACACTTCTTCAGAAGCATTAAAAACTGAAATAAGGAGGTTCTTTTTCCTTTAGTACATAAAAGGAGTCAGTGAGATATGCTGTGGGCAATATTATCAACAAATATCTTGAGAATGTAAGTCTGGATATATTGGTTCAATTTTGGGCAACTGAAGTGATGCAGAGGTGTTTTTAAAAGAAATATAATAGAACATGTCAAATTCCATGCATTTTTGTGAGTGTGTTCCTGATATCTACACTAAAACTATAACTACGTTATAAAGTTCTTTTGGTCATCATTTGTCAAAAACCAAATTGTGATTAGCTGGACCATTTTAATGTCATACTCACGCTTACATTCTACCTGAACTCACATTTATGTTACCCACAGCCTTAGAAGAAAATAGGCTCGTGTACACATGATAACATGCCAAAATGTGATCTGATTTACATCAACTCCATTGACTTCACCTGGGTAACTAGAGATAAGGGATGGACACAATATGTGTATATAAGCTATCTGGGGAAAAAGTAACAAAAATTACCACTCGGTATAGCACTATGTTCTTTGGGAGTATGAAAAACAATCAGAAATGTGTGTTCATGTCCCACTGCCCTGTTCCTGCACCAACAAAGTCAATGGGAGTTTTGCTATTATATCACCAACATTATTGTGTGTGCTGTATTGTCTCTTGAGCTCATGCAGGGTTTCTGAACACCCTTGAAGTTGGTAGATGTAGGGCCAGATCCTGTGCTTTTTGACATCAATGCTGATTTACTATATCTCTATCTATAAGCTAAGCCATCTTTTAAAAAAGCATTATATAAAAATAGAAATGCAGAAAACCTTAAAGCAAAGAGCAAAAGATAGCTGCACTCAGCCGTTTTCTTGAAAAGAAAAAAAGCTCTAAAAGATATATTTAAAGCAGCAAGTACAGTATGGATTAAGAGTAAGGTGACCAGACAGCAAGTGTGAAAAATCAGGACACGAGGTGGGGTAATAGGTGACTATATAAGAAAAAGCCCGAAATATCAGGACTGTCCCTATAAAATCGGGACATCTGGTCACCCTAATTAGAAGTGAGCAACTTAACTGCTGGGTCAGGGGCCAGAGGGAGGAAAAGAGTTGGCTGTAAAGATTGAGGTGCTATAGTTATACTTGCGGAGCACACAACCTCCACTGCGTGGTAATTTTGATGATGAGTTTTAGAAAAAAAATGAAGTTTAAAGAGCCATCCCACTGGCATGAGCCAGGACCATGTAATCCAGGAACAGTGATTTATGCTGAAATACTTAGCTTTGGAAAATAAGGGTAAATGGTAAAAAACAAAAGCAGTGCTCCAAATAATTTCTATGATGGAACCTTCTACTATTATTTAGCTCACAAAATACCTTTTAATGAACAATATCCTTTTTATCATGCAGTAAACTAAACAAAATGTGGTATGATTAAAGATGAAAAATCATTTATTTTTAATCAGTGCACACTGCCTGTTAGAGACTTGACTTTTGTGGCAGCAAACATTCCGTTTTCATGTTACTGTACTTGGAAGGGAACCAGGCAGAGGAAAAGACAGGCTGCTGAAGGAGAAACAGAGCTCAAGAATAGGTTTGCAGAGTTGGAAAATGAAGAAGGGGCTCAGCAGGTGGTCACTGAAGGTGGAAGAGCAAGGAAGAAGAGAAGAGCAGCTAGTCCTATAGGGAAAAGGGAAGAGTCAATGGAGACTACACCAAATATGAGTCCCAGGAGGTTACACAATGGGTTGAAGAGGATTACAAGGGAGAATAGGAATAGAAAGAACTTGCAGCCAGAGGGAACAGGGGATAGACTGGAGAATAGCACAGTCACTAGGAAAAGGCAGGTCTACGTGATCAGGGACTCTTTACTGAGAAGGATGGACAGGCCTGTAACCAGAGCTGATCCAGAGAATAGAAGGGTGTGATGTCTTCCAGGTGCTAAGATATGAGATGTAGACCTGAGGTTGAAAAGGATCCTAAAGGGAGTGGGAAAGAATCCCCTAATTATCCTTCATGTGGGAACAAATGATACCGGTAGATTCTCGCTGGAACGTATCAAGGGAGACTATGCTAGGCTGGGGAAGACGCTTAAGGAAATCGAGGCTCAGGTGATCTTTAGTGGGATTCTGCCTGTTCCTAGAGAAGGGCAACAAAGGTGTGACAAGATTATGACTATCAACAGATGGCTTAGGCAGTGGTGCTATAAGGAGGGCTTTGGGATGTATGGCCACTGGGAGGCATTCATGGACAGAGGTCATTTCTCTCAGGATGGACTTCATCTGAGTAGGGAAGGAAATAGACTTCTAGGATGGAGGCTGGCACAACTGATTAAGAGAGCTTTAAACTAGGAATTTGGGAGAGATGGTTGGGAGATGTCCAGGTAATCTCCACACCGGATTTTAGCATTGAGAGGGAAGAAAACAAAGTAAGAAAGATATAGCCGTGGGTGGGAGAATGGACATAAGGAGGAAGGGCAGTGTGAATACCAGTCTAATAGGTCATACTGGCTGTAGAATCACCGTGCCTAATCGGGTACAGAATGTGAGCGAGGCCAAACAGCAAAAATTAAGATGATTGTACACTAATGCAAGGCGCCTAGGTAACAAAATGGAGGAACTCGAGCTACTGGTGCAGGAAGTGAAACCAGATATTGTAGGGATAACAGAAACATGGTAGAATAGAAGTCATGACTGGACTACAGGTTTTGAAGGGTATGTGCTGTTTAGGAAAGACAGAAATAAAGGTAAAGGTGGTGGAGTAGCACTGTATACCAATGATGAGGTAGAATGTAAAGAAATAAGAAGCAATGGAATGGATAAGACAGAGTCCGTCTGGGCAAAAATCACATTGGGGAAGAAAACTACTAGAGCCTCCCCGGGATAGTGCTCGGGGTGTGCTATAGACAGCCGGGATCTGATCTGGATATGGATAGAGCCCTTTTTAATGTTTTTAATGAAGTAAATACTAATGGAAACTGCGTCATCATGGGAGACTTTAACTTCCCAGATATAGACTGGAGGACGAGTGCTAGTAATAATAATAGGGCTCAGATTTTCCTAGATGCGATAGCTGATGGATTCCTTCATCAAGTAGTTGCTGAACCGACTAGAGGGGATGCCATTTTAGATTTGGTTTTGGTGAGTAGTGAGGACCTCACAGAAGAAGTGGTTGTAGGGGACAATCTTGGTACAAGTGATCATGAGCTAATTCAGTTCAAACTGAATGGAAGGATAAACAAAAATAAATCTGCAACTAGGGTTTTTAATTTCAAAAGAGCTGACTTTCAAAAATTAAGGAAATTAGTTAGGGAAGTGGATTGGACTGAAGAATTTATGGATCTAAAGGCAGAGGAGGCCTGGGATTACTTTAAGTCAAAGCTGCAGAAGCTATCGGAAGCCTGGATCCCAAGAAAGGGGAAAAAATTCATAGGCAGGAGTTGTAGACCAACCTGGATGAGCAAGCATCTCAGAGAGGTGATTAAGAAAAAGTAGAAAGCATACAGGGAGTGGAAGATGGGAGGGATCAGCAAGGAAAGCTATCTTATTGAGGTCAGAACATGTAGGGATAAAGTGAGACAGGCTAAAAGTCAAGTAGAGTTGGACCTTGCAAATGGAATTAAAACCAACAGTAAAAGGTTCTATAGTCATATAAATAAGAAGAAAACAAAGAAAGAACAAGTTGGACCGCTAAACACTGAGGATGGAGTGCAGTTAAGGATAATCTAGGCATGGCCCAATATCTAAACAAATACTTTGCCTCAGTCTTTAATAAGGCTAATGAGGATCTTGGGGATAATGGTAGCATAACAAATGGGAATGAGGGTATGGAGGTAGATATTACCATATCTGAGGTAAAAGCGAAACTCAAACCGCTTAGTGGGACTAAATCGGGGGGCCCAGATAATCTTCATCCAAGAATATTAAAGGAATTGGCACATGAAATTGCAAGTCCATTAACAAGAATTTTTAATGGATCTGTAAACTCAGAGGTTGTACCGTATGATTGGAGAATTGCTAACATAGTTCCTATTTTTAAGAAAGGGAAAAAAAGTGATCCGGGTAACTACAGGCCTGTTAGTTTGACATCTGTATATGCAAGGTCTTGGAAAAAATTTTGAAGGAGAAAGTAGTTAAGGACATTGAGGCCAATGGTAAATGGAACAAAATACAACATGGTTTTACAAAAGGTAGATCGTGCCAAACCAACCTGATCTCCTTCTTTGAGAAAGTAACAGATTTTTTAGACAAAGGAAACGCAGTGGATCTAATTTACCTAGATTTCAGTAAGGCGTTTCATACCATGCCACATGGGGAATTATTAGTTAAATTGGAAAAGATGGGGATCAATATGAAAATTGAAAGGTGGATAAGGAATTGTTTAACAGGGAGACTACAGCGCGTCCTACTGAAAGGTGAACTGTCAGGCTAGAGGGAGGTTACCAGTGGAGTTCCTCAAGGATCAGTTTTGGGACCAATCTTATTTAATCTTTTTATTACTGACCTCGGCACAAAAAGTGGGACTGTGCTAATAAAGTTTGCAGATGATACAAAGCTGGGAGGTATTGCCAATTTAGAGAGAGACCAGGATATCATACAGGAAGATCTGGATGACCTTGTAAATTGGAGTAATAATAATAGGATGAAATTTAATAGTGAGAAGTGTAAGGTCATGCATTTAGGGATTAATAACAATAATTTTAGTTATAAGCTGGGGCTGCATCAATTAGAAGTAACAGAGGAGGAGAAGGACTTTGGAGTATTGGTTGATCACAGGATGACTATGAGCAGCCAATGTGATATGGCCATGAAAAAAGCTAATGTGGTCTTGGGGTGCATCAGGCGAGGTATTTCCAGTAGAGATAAGTTCTGGTCTCCCATGTTTAAGAAGGATGAATTCAAACTGGAACAGGTACAGAGAAGGGCTACTAGGATGATCCGAGAAATGGAAAACCTGTCTTATGAAAGGAGACTCAAGGAGCTTGGCTTGAGGGGCTTAGCCTAACCAAAAGAAGGTTGAGGGGAGATATGATTGCTCTCTATAAATATATCAGAGGGATAAATACCGGAGAGGGAGAGGAATTATTTAAGCTCAGTACCAATGTGGACACAAGAACAAATAGATATAAACTGGTCATCGGGAAGTTTAGAATTGAAATTAGATGAAGGTTTCTAGCCATCAGAGGAGTAAACTTTTGGAATAGCCTTCCAAGGGAAGCAGTGGGGGCAAATGACCTATCTGGTTTTAAGATTAAACTCGATAAGTTTATGGAGGAGATGGCATGATGGGATAACATGATTTTGGCAATTAATTGATCTTTAAATATTCATGGTAAATAGGCCCAATAGCCTGTGATGGGATGTTAGATGGGGTGGGATCTGAGTTACTACAGAGAATTCTTTCCTGGGTATCTGGCTGGTGAATCTTGCCCATATGCTCAGGGTTCAGCTGACTGCCATTTTTGGGGTCAGGAAGGAATTTTCCTCCAGGGCAGATTGGAAGAGGCCCTGGAGGTTTTTCGTCTTCCTCTCTAACATGGGGCACAGGTCACTTGCTGGAGGATTTTCTGCTCCCTGAAGTCTTTAAACCATGATTTGACGACTTCAATAGCTCAGACATAGGTGAGAGGTTTATCGCAGGAGTGGGTGGGTCAGATTCTGTGGCCTGCATTGTGCAGGAGGACAGACTAGATGATCATAATGGTCCCTTCTGACCTTAATATCTATGAATCTATGAATCTATAAGGGCAAAAGGGAATAGAAAAAATATGCTGTATAAACATAATTGGATCACAATAGAATGTGCTTCCAAGTGTGTTTTGCTGTGTCAATAGTTTTAAGGAAACCTCCCCTTCTAGACTCTAGAGTAACATCATATTTAAGAGAATTACTCTTCACTAACTGAACTCACACTTTAAAAAAAAGAAAAAGACCTTAGGGTACCTTCCTTTGGGATCAGTTCCAGCCCCCTTTAAAAATGTAAAACTAATTTCAACTCACTGAAGGAAACCATTTAGTTTATCACTCCTCTTCCAAGATTTTTTCCTATCCAGACTAGGATCCAAGCAGAACAGAAGTCAAATGTGCACTGAGGAAAAGAGGAAAACAGTAAATACCATGTATTTTTCTAGAAAGAAAATAACATATTTAACGTACATCTGTAGAACTCAAAGCTGCCGCTTGGAAAAATAGCAGAACAAAAAGATAGGATCTTAATTAATTCTGGAAAAGGATGACACAGAATGCAGGCTTTTAATATGATGCTACTTACTGCAGTCCAGAGGAGGCTCCATTAAAGTATTTGGGTATTTGCCATACTTATAGGGATGAAGCATTCAGCTGGACCAATTTCTAGGTTAAGAACAGCCCTAGTCACATGTGACAGGGTTATATAAAGACTAAGCAGCCCTGAAACTAGGAAAAATAGATAAATCAGAGGTGAAGTTGGGCCAAAGGCAGATTCAAAAGTGTGCACAAGTCAGTGAAATTAAATAACTTTTTCCTAGTTGTTTTTTAAAGATCAGCTCATCTCTTATGAAATATTTTGAAAAGGATTCAATTTGGCTACAATTCTGATTTTATATTATATGTTGTACTTTACATGTTTAGCTTTGTTTAATAACTAAGGACTTTTGAATACAAAAACACAATCCTGGGATCATATTAATCACAGGACAGGATGTGTTTTTAAGTTTATTAATAAACTACATGCTTATTTCTTATTTATTTGCAGCTGAATTTTAAGGAATCTTGTCTCTTTATGAATTTGGTAATTAGAACTATGTGTTAAATATAAGAAATGTAAACAACAAATAAAAATGACAAATTCTGAAAGAAAAAAACATTTGCATCCCACTGATGGGTCTGGAAATTGGCTGAAGCATTCACTTGCTCCTTCTGCATAATCCCTACCTGAGAGAGGGCCAAATCCCTTCTCCTCCCTTAGAGCAGAGCCACTGAAGCTACAGAAAGTACTTGCCTGAGAAAAACAAGAGGGATTTAGCCCATAATGATCTGTTTGCAACATCAATATTTCCCATAGTAATTCATTCAGATATCCCAGAGGATATTAACTCCAGGCGGAAAGCAGGCAGCTGCAACACATGAAATGTTAATGAAGAAAATGTTTTCCTGCAAATGTCCTTCATAAAATGAAAAGGAAAAAAATACAGAAAATTATACATAAACTCAAATGATTTCTTAATACGACAGAATGCTTTTCAAAGTTTTTCCACAAGGCATCAGCTGCTCTATAAGGATGAATATCTTAGTAGCCTTGTCGATGTGATCAATTTATTTCCTTTACTAAATATAAAGTTTTGCTTACTTTAAGATGTCCACCATGTGTAATCATAATTAAGGGTCTCAGATGCTGTAGCTTGTATGCTAACAAAACCTCCACTAAAATACAGTGAAAATTTGGGTGCTCAAGGATGCAGGAATAGGCTCCCAGTAAAATGGTAAAATGGCAATACTGACAATTGATTTCATTCTGCCCTGCTGTTGGCTTGATTCTATGTAGAGGTGAATTCCCTCAACAACTCTCACTGATTTCAGCTAGAGTTGAAAGCACTCAGCATCTCCCAAAAATGAGTGGAGTTTCTGCAAGGCCCTGATTTGTCCAGGTACATAAGCACATTACACATTACTTACAGTTAGGCATCTCATTGACTTCACTGAAACTACACATATTCATAAAGCTAGACACATGTTTACAGTACCTTGCTGAATCAGGGCCTATATTCTTAAATACTTTTGAGTTTTTATTGCTATTTTTCTATTTCAAAATGGAACAAGACAGATGATTCTAAGTGGCTCAATACCCTTAATGTTAATTTCTAAACATTCCTAGATATTTTGTTGAATTAAATAATACACTACAGTAGCTATTTACAGCTTTGCACCACATCAGACGGTAAGTGGTACCATGTAGATACAAGCTTAGGATACAATTATTTAGCAAAAATTATTAAAATGCCTGAATCCAACTTTTCACATACAAAAATATATTTTTATTACAACACTGAACAGTTAAGGCCACAACACTTCAGTAACACTCTGATAAGCTTATCAGTTTCAATTACTAAAATTATCAATAGAAATAAATACGAAAACCATGGTCTTCAAGTCCAAAACCAAGGCAAACAACTTAATTATTTTTTTTAAATCTGTCATCAGTAACAATAAGAAGTCATAATTGTTTTCAAGTATAAATTGCAACATGTGCTTGCAGCCTGTCAAATATATATTCTGACAGCATTACAGTATTATACAAGTAGAGGACTTGGTCTTTCTGCCCTGGTTAGTTGTGGTTTCCTTAGGATTCTTCCTCGTGTGATTTTGGTTTTCATCTTTCCTGTCATCGCCAGATAAATCTGCTTCCTTTTCTTTATCCTTTTCACTTTGGAGTGGCTTTTCAGATTTACCTTCATTGCTGTTATGTACATTTTTCTGACTTGTCAATGACTTTCGCTTAAACAAAGAAAACTAAAATAAAAGATGATATATTACCCCCTCGACAATTAATAGTGATTTTCAAGATGTACAAAAAAGCCTGCACACAAGTTAAAAGTTACACTCTCAAATGAACTTAGGCCACACAATTATGTTTGGTAAAACAAACAAAAACCCCACCTTTCCTAAACGTAAATGTTTCAACAATCTTTTAAAAATGTTAAATGGATAACATTTCTTTGCAGTATTTGTAACCCAAATATTGCAAGTTTTGCCCGTGTGTGTAAGAACGAGAAAGTGAAACTGAGCATACACTGATGAATAACACAAGTTTGTTTACACAGACCAAACTCAGCAAATTGCAAGAAGTAAACAAACAGTGTAAATGATGAAAAATAAGTTAAATTTGTAATATTTTTTTCAATTTTAGCATTAGGGCTCAAAAAATTAATTGCAATAAAAAAACTGCGATCAATCACAGTTTTAATCACACTGTTAAACAATTGAAATTTATTAAATATTTTTGGATGTTTTTCTACATTTTCAAATATATTGATTTCAATTACAACACAGACTACAAAGTGTACAGTGCTCACTTTATTTTTATTTTTTTATTATAAATATTAGCTCTGTAAAAATGATAAAAGAAATAGTATTTTTCAATTCACCTCATACAAGTACTCTTGTGCAATCTCTTAATCGTGAAAGTGCAACTTATAAATATAGATTTTTTTTGTTACATAACTGCACTCAAGAACAAAACAATGTAAAACTTTAGATCTTACAAGTCCACTCAGTCCTACTTCTTGTTCAGTCAATTGCTAAGAAAAACAAGTTTGTTTACCTTTACGGGTGATAATGCTGCCCGCTTATTTACAATGTCACCTGAAAGTGAGAACAGGCATTCGCATGGCACTTTTCTAGCCAGCATTGCAAGGTATTTATGTGCCAGTACGCTAAACATTTGTTTGCCCCTTCACACGTCGGTCACCATTCCAGAGGACATGCTACCATGCTGATGATGCTCGTTAAAAAATAATGCCTTAGTTAAATTGTGACTGAACTCCTTGGGGGAGAATTGTATGTCTCCTGCTCTGTTTTACCTGCATTCTGCCATATATTTCATGTTATAGCAGCCTCGGATGATGACCCAGCACATGCTGTTCATTTTAAGAACATTTTCACTGCAGATTTAACAACATGCAAAGAAGGTACCATTTGAGATTTCTAAAGATAGCTACAGCACTCGAACCAAGGTTTAAGAATCTGAAGTGCCTTCTAAAATATGAGAGGGATGAGGTGTGGAACATGCTTTCAGAAGTCTTAAAAGAGCAACACTCTGATACCAAAACTACAGAACCCAAAACATAATAAAGAAAAGCAACCTTCTGCTGGTGGCATCTGACTCAGATGATGAAAATGAACATGCGTTGGTCCACACTGCTTTGGATCATTATTGATCAGAACGTGTCATCAGCATGGATGCAAGTCCTCTGGAATGGTGGTTGAGGCATAAGGGGCGTATGAATCTTTTGTGCAACTGGCACGTAAATATTTTGCAACACCAGCTACAACAGCATGCGAATGCCTGTTTCTCACTTTCAGGTGACATTGTAAACAAGAAGCGGGCAGCATTATCTCCTGCAACTGTAAACAAACTTATTTGTCTGAGCGATTGGCTGAACAAGAAGTAGGAATGTGTTGACTTGTAGGATCTAAAGTTTTACACTGTTTTATTTTTGAATCCAGGTTTTTTGTACATAATTCTATATTTGTATGTTCACCTTTCATTATAAAGAGACTGCACTACAGTACTTGTATTAGGTGAACTGAAAAATACTATTTATTTTGTTTTCTACAGTGCAAATACTGGTAATAAAAATAAATATAAAGTGAGTACTACCTTTGCATTCTGTGTTGTAATTGAAATCAATATATTTGAAAATGTAGAAAACATCCAAAACTATTTAAATAAATGGTATTCTATTATTAACAGTGTGATTAATCGCACGATTAATCGTGATTAATTTTTTTAATCGCTTGATAGCCCTATTAAGAATTTAAAGCCAGATCCTGGAAACGTAGTTCATGAACAAAGGCAAACCATTTAGTTACATGCTTAATTTTAAGTATGTGTGTAGTTCTAATGAAGTCAATGACAACAGACTTTGACGTTAATGGGACTACTCATGTGCTTAAAATTAAGCGTGTGTTTAAATGCTTTGCTGGATTGGGGACAGAGTGCTCAGTACCTTGAATGACTGAGCATTTGAGTTCCAACCCTTCAAGGGGCTCCATGTAAGGTGGTCACCTGCAGCCCTGTAAAGAACTCCATGGACATCAACTCTGTATGTTTTCAGCTCAGTAAAACTCAAAATGGTGAATTATTTCCTTCTTTGAGGTACACTGTATAAGATCAAATAAGAATTATAGGCCTGATCCAACTTTCACTGAAGTTTTCAGAAAGACTTACAATGACTTTAACAGGAGTTGAATCAGATCCTAAATCTGTGGTAGACCCTGCAAACCCTGAAAAATATTAGCTCTTAATTATGCAAAGAACAGTCTCATTCAAGTCAATACGAGTATTCATGTAAGTAAGTTTGCAGGATCAGTCTCGTCATCTGGACTATAAAAAAATTTTTAATCTAAAAATCCCAGACAAGTTCTCTAATTTATTCATTGTCAGTTATACAAGAAAACAATTGTGTATCTGATTTAAACTAGCTGTTGAAATTGATGAAACAACACTACTTCCTTTTTGCTTTTTTGCCAGGATATGGAGAATTGTGTGTGTCAGAGGGTTCAGAGTTCATATGCATGTTCTTTAGGAACTGCCTAAAATACTTTGGAAAAGACAGATCGTTATTTAAAAATCTGGGGTTGGAGTAAAATGTTTACTTTTCAAGCAGGTGATACTCACCTTTTGACAGTGTTCTATTCTGTTGTTATTCATATTATCTGCATTCATTTTAGTTTAGAGAATAGCCTATTTTAAGCTTCAATCGGAGAGCAACATAGCCCTAGAAAACTTCTTTTAAAACGTACAGTACGTTGTATCTATAAGTATTTTTACACTAAGATGTCTGACAAAAAGATTCCAGTAATAAATTCACCACTTAACCTTCTTTTACTGGCACAGAATTGTTTTCAACTTCACAATACTTCTCCCCCACCGTATCTGACGTATACCCCAAAACTCAAACCTCCAGGGGTTGGGAAAGGAGGTGAGACTTTGTGGGTTTCTTGGAGCAAAGCAACATATATTCAAATAAAATTTTAATGGAATGCTTCTTTGTACCTGTTTTTTATTATGTGATTTCTGGGTTTTAATATTATCTTGTTTTCTACAGTCTTCTGCTTTGGAGGAGATTTTTGAACATGGGGGATAAAATCCTGGCTCCATTTAAGTCAATGGGAGTTTTGCCATCATTTGAGTTCAGTGGGGTCAGGATTTCACCTGGGTGTTTCCATAGCAATAGGTCCTGTATGTCAAATGCATTGGCTACTTCTTCTCAGAGTTCTTTACATTCCCAATACTGCAAATAGGACACAGGCCCTGGAAATGGGGTTCAGTAGTCTCTCTACATCTTCCAAACCAGGTTTGTCTTCCTTCTTTGGTCCCTTTCCCCTACAGAGTGTGTCTACACAGCCCGGGGCAGTCAGAGTCCTAGCCTGGGGTCCATACACTCCGGCTTATGCTACTGTGTAGACAGCCCTTTGAAATTGTGCCTTGGGCTGGAGCATGGGCCCCTCCGTAGGCTTCAGAGCTCAAGATCCAGCCTAAGCCGCAACCTCAAGCACAGTCCACACAGCTGTTTTTAGCACAGTAGCACGAGCCCTGTGAGTCCAAATCTATCGAACCTGGGCTGGGAGCCTCACTGCTGCAAGCTGTGTAGACATACCCAGAAGCTCTTCACCAGTCATACTGTGCTGAACCCCCACCTCCACCCTGAGTATTCCTAAGGCTGTTCACATGCCATCAGGTCCTCTCTTCCTCTGATTAGCCTCTGGTTCACTCCTTGCTCTACTAAAAATATGGGCACAGTAGGGAATAACCAGAGGAAGAAGAGAAACCTGGTGTAAAAGCAGCATAAACCACTGCTACACTGTGGGACATATAGAAACATGACAAGATGGTATGACACAAAAATGGAAATATCCGAACAAGTGAGATGTACAGCAAATGTAGGATACTTAAGAGATAAGCCTGCCATCAGTGGTCCAAGTCTGGATATTTCCCCTGACTATGTCTCAACTCTTCCATTATGGGGCTGTGGCTCATAATGCTTTCACATGATGTCTTATCCTCTCTATCTGCATATTGGAGTCAATGGAATCACTCGTGCAATAAGTTACTGTTGAATGTGAGTAAGGTTCTCAGGCCTTCTGAAATTCCAAGAATGATCCACAATAATGGATACTCTTCAACAGTAGCCGGCACATACAAAGGGATGTTCACTGGGGCTTTTCAGTCAGCTATGATGATGAGGCTCACTTGTGTGGACAAGGATCAAAAATTTCAGTAAGTGCTCACCATTATTATTATTATTTTATTATTAGTCAAATTACACAGAACTGAAAACTCAGGTGGTTTACCTTTTTAGTCCTTCCAAGTATTCCTCCAGATATTCTGTCAGTACTATTTTCCGAAATTGCCCCTAAAGAACTGTTCTCAGGATGAGTGTCGGTATTTTCTCTTTCTAAAACAACACAAGACATTACATTGAACTTTTTTTCACAACTGCAAAAAGAAACCTGTGCTTTTAATTATTTTTAACACTCAGACACACAAATTAGTGCTGCATCTAAAATGGAACAGACAGAATAAAATATTCAGTTCCACTTGATACCCAGCCAAACCTGGATTTGTGCTGGAAATGGCCTAACCTGAAGATTACTTTAGATAAGCTATTACCAGCAGGACAGTGGGGTGGGAGGAGGTATTGTTTCATATTCTCTGTGTATATATAAAGTCTGCTGCAGTTTCCACGGTATGCATCTGATGAAGTGAGCTGTAGCTCACGAAAGCTCATGCTCAAATAAATTGGTTAGTCTCTAAGGTGCCACAAGTACTCCTTTTCTTTTTGCGAATACAGACTAACACGGCTGTTACTCTGAAACCAGCCAAACCTGAACAATTCTGGTTTTATTTTTCTCATTTCTATTTATATCTGTTTACCATACCCCAGATGTTTGATTTTCAAAAGCAGAATTAATACTGAGGGCACTGGCAAATATGTAAACTATTTTGACTAATCCACCTACAACTGCATATGGTTAACAGAAGACAGAGTATATTGCACATGAATTTAGAAAACGTATCTTAACCAGCAGAGAGTGACTCCTAGTGCAAGAGTTGTATTTCAGCACAAGTCTTTGTTCTGTAGCAACAATACAGAAAGGGACAGAATTCATCTCAATTTTCATACGTCCAAGTTGCCCTCTAGTGTTAGCTTTAATGATATAAATCCCCCTCCTAGAATCAAAGAACCCCAGATTTATTGGGGGTTGGAAAAATATTTAAAGATCTGTTCTGGGTTACCTAATTGCAGCGCAATATTGGAGTGAGATGCCCTAGCTTCTTTGTAATTAGATGGAGTGATGTGTTACTTTATGATGCATCACTGATTTCCATAAAGGCAGTAATCATTTTTTATTCCAGAAGTTGAAGAAAAAAAAAAGGCTCGATTTTTTTCATTCCAACATGTACATTCCAGTATCTTTCCAAAGGACAGCATAATCTTCCCTGATGTTCTCAAACCTGTAAAAATGCTTTAGGCTTACTATATCAATGTTGCTGCATACTGTCCAACAATTCTATATTTCATCTAAGATGGTTATCCCTTTCAGTAGTGGTGGTAGGAAACAGATTCCTACTTACAGTGAGTTACATCCAAGTGGTGAAAAGGCTTATGAATTGGCCTTCGGGGAAAATGCCACACAGTGCTAGGGCATTAGCACTGGTGATGAAGGGGTGGGTGGTCTGGAACAATAAGGTGCAGGAAAAGTGCATGTGGAATGCTGCAGCATTGTCTGCCCCTTTCTTGAAGACTGAGGGTGAAATCCTGGTCCCGCCGAAGTCAGTGGGAGTTTTGCCATTGACTATAATGGGGCTAGGATTTCACCTGATTAGGTATACCAATTTAGTCAGTTTCTTGGTTCATTAATGTCAGCCAGGAAGGTGAGAACAGCTCACTCTCCAAGAACTTAAAGGAGTGTCCTGGAGCCTGAGAATCAGCTGGAAGGGGAGCCTGGTGATTCAAATATGAAGCTAAGCAATCAGGACAGAAGTATCCCTCCACACAAGGTATTGTGCTTTAGTTGATATTTTATTTTATCCTTGTCCACTGTGTATGAATAGGGAAGGATAGGGTTACTCTGAACCAGGGACATCTGTACCCCAAAGCAACACCCTGGCACCCCCACATCTACCATGGTGATATAATTATGATGTGTTTTGTACACAGTATGCCTTGTGGGGTACATTTTAAAAGTCTTGATCTGTTGAGCATTAATATCCTGTTGCATTGTATGTGCTCTCATTTTATGTGAAGCTTACTATGTATGTGTTTCTGAAATATGTTGTGAGGTTGGGAACACCCAAAAGCAGCCTTTCAGGTACAACAATGAAGAAGCCAGATAGTGTTGATGGCCCATTAAGGGGAATATACACACTACTAAGGATTACCCCAGGAACTATACAATGGAAACCTCTCTGAGATAGCATATACACAATGGAGGCTGTTTGACTCCCATCACAGCAAAGGATCTTTCCAGCAAGCTGAAAGAAGCTATAAAAGGGGGAAGTGACATCATCATTTGGCCTCATTCCCCCACAACTCAACACCTGGAAGCGGCTCAGGAGGAAAAAGACTTTGAATGGGGGAGGATTGTCCCAGGCTGGAAAGGCGTTCCAACCTGTGTATGGAAGATCTGTAAACTGCTTGTACTATCGGGGTGAGACAGTGCTTGATTCAAATCCTGTCTAGTTAACAGAACTCAGATTGCGAATTTGTTTTATTTCTTAGGTAACCAACTTTGATCTGTACGCTATTACTTATAATCACAAAAAATCTATCTTTCTGTGGTTAATAAATCTGTTTTATAGTTTTTTACCTAAACAGTGTGTTGTTTGAAGTGTAAGGGAAATCTGCTCGGGAATAGGTGTGTTGTCCTCTCCACATTGAGGGACTGGGTAATAAACTTACACTGGTCAGGCTTCTGACCAGGGCAAGATGGTACAATTCTGGCATCCTAGGCTGGGGAGCTGGGGGGAATTAGCTGGAGCCACTCTATTGTGAGTGGCCGGTGAAAGCATTAATGTAAGTCACCTGTGTGTGTCCCTACCTGTGAATGTTTGTGTGAGTGCAGGACCTGGAGGGGTTTGCAGCTTGTCACATAATCACAGTGTGAGAGGGAGCCCACGTTGGTAAGAGAGAGAGCTCAGCAGTACCCCACTTCCAGGTTGCACCTCGGGGAACCTGTCACATTATACTCATGGACTCTCTCTTCACCACTATTGTAAAGTGGAGGTGGGCACCACTGCAGGTGGAATTTCCCAGAATTCCCAGAGGAAAATGGGCAAAGTTGACTGGAACTGTGATTTCCCCCCTGTTCCTTTTTTCAAGCTGAACTATTACAACAATGCAGCAAACCCCCAGTCCTAACCCTGTTATCTCTGCAATCAGTTCCCTGTAGTTGGCCCAGGACACTGCACAACTAATAGATTTGGCTTCAATAATGTCTCTCTTGCAGATTTAAAATTGGCAGTGTTCAGTTACTATTTCAGCAGACAATAGGAGTGGAATAACTCTCCTCAGATACGGAAACTGATGGTATGCTAGACGTATGAGTGCAAAAGCATACAGAAACTTTTGAAAAATTTTACCCTGAGTATTTTAGGAGCCTAAGTCCAATCTTCAAAAGTAACTTAGACTCTTAGAAATCTAAATCTCAGACTTATGCTCCTAACTCACTCTTGAAAGTGGAACTTAGGTTCCTAGGTCATTCAGGTGCTTTTGAAAATGTTACCCATAATCTTTTCAAGAATTTTGAAATCACATTTTAATTAATCCACGACTGGCAGCCTGTCTTTCCCCCTAGTATGGTAATGAAGGCAGGCAGCTAATCAGACCCTACAGTTTTCATAACCATATAGATTTCATTTCATCCTTTGTTTCTGAGTATTCCCCATACAGTTTCATGCATAATAATTACTAGAAGGACATCTGAAAAAGGAAGGGGGCAAAGCTCTCTAGTGCTCCCTCCCCTCAAAAGTATATAGTCAACTAAGGGGGTGGGGAGAAGATATCTGTCTGTCTGACACAGGATCCCCACAAGGTGAGGCAAGGAAACACCTGGCAAAACGAGTTCCCTATGCCAAACAGTCAGCACAGATACCGGCCTTTACAATTAGTTTGTCATCTGTGAACTAGAACTTCGATGATTTCTCCTTTAATGGTTTGCCTGTGGCAACAAGCATGTAAAAAAATACAGAATATTCCTGCAAGGAGCATGCCACTATGATAAGCTTCCCCTACTACACCCCCGAAAATATCTTGTGAAGAAAAGATTTCTTTCTTGGAGGCAAATAAAATTGGTAACTTTGCTGTGTTGCTAGCTTTAGAACATTGCTTTGTGTGTCTTACAAAGTGTCTGCCTCATTTAACATTTATATAACCTAGATACATATATAAATGTTGCCAGGTAAAATATGTAGTTTGTATTTAGAAGTGCTGTAATGGTTAGATTCTGAATGGAAGGTTCCTGTACCTTGCTGAAGTATTTTCTCTTCTTGGGTGGTCTTCTCTTCCTATAAATAATAAATAAAATAATGAAATCTTTATACTATACTTTCAAACCCTTTAAAAAAACTATATTTAACTGCAGCATGTGAAATTCATTGTATTTTTTTAAAATATTGCATTATTAGTATAATTCCTGAAAAAATATAGTACAACTGTAGGTATTACTTTATTGGTAAAAGATGAAATAAGATAAAAAAATAACATACCTGTTCATCTAAGCAGCTAATCTTAAAAAAATAGGAAATATATTTATTTAGACAAAGCATTCCAGAATATTTCTTTTGGCTACAAAATAAAATAACTGAATTATAACTGCACTCCTATTGCTATTAAAACCACATACGAATGAAAAACTAATTTGGACTCAAACATAGGGGTAAGTTTTCAATGCTGAGCACAGGTATTTAACAGCATGCATGTTATAAGGAATTATACAGCTAATTCCTTCACAGTAAACAATTTAAAAGAAGTGCATGGTTTACCTCTGTAGTGGTGTTATTGCTTCTTTCTCCCTCAGGTGTTTTACTGTCACGTTCCTCCTTTTCATGCACTTTCCCATCATCACTGCTCCCTCCCTCCTCCTCCTCCTCTTCTTTGTCTGTTATTTCTTCTTCTTCTTCTTCTTCGTCAGTCTCTTCATCTTCAGAAGTTTTTTGATCCTGTGACAAAATGGAAAAAATAATTTTTTTAAAAACTGTGTTCTGCAGCAATAGTAACCAGTACTCTACAACAGCCCTATACCTCATATTGGAATGGATTCAGGTACCCTGGCCCATGTTCCCTTCACAGGCAG
Source organism: Eretmochelys imbricata (assembly GCF_965152235.1). Lineage (NCBI taxonomy): Eukaryota > Metazoa > Chordata > Testudines > Cheloniidae > Eretmochelys > Eretmochelys imbricata. Next base: position 153,063,678 of record NC_135572.1, read on the forward strand.
CTGAAAATAGGAAAAGACAAAAGCATTTTATTTCAGAGTATTATGAGTCCTTATTTAGGCTCTGACCTTGGAGTCTTATTTTAATGTCTGTTTTAAGTACAAAACTCAACTCAGCCTTAATTCTGGAGCTGTGGCCAGTAATAGCCTTTTTCTGACGAAGATGTCCCCTTACAACAGAAAAACAACGAATGCGAATGCTTTTTTGGAAATCCTGGATAATTCTTTTTATTTGATATCTGTGTGAATAATGAAATCGATAATGCTTCCAACACTTTAACAGAAGGAACCCGTTAAATATCAGGTCTATTTTTCAAAGAGTTGATTCAAATACTAAAGTCACAGCAAATGGAATGCTCTGATTCCCTTTAGACGCTATCATTCACAGCATGTTTGAGCTCAATCCAGTATAGCACCTCAATATATCTAGGCTTTTCTACAGATACTGTTTTGTTTTTATGATAACCATGGGGTATTATGAAAAACTAATTTACATCAAAGAACATGTCTCTGTGAAAACTGTTACTAAGAAAGCAACGAGTAATTTGTATGATTTACATGACATCACTTAGTCCAATCACCTTTGCTGTGCTAGTTATACAGTTTTGGTAACATGAAATGTAACTTTTTTTAAAAACAGAAACATTCTTTCTCCTATTGCAAATCTACGATGAACATATAACAGCCTAATCTAAAATTCTAGCTTGGATTTCTAATGACAAAGCAGTGGAGCTCTGCTCTCAGTTGATCATTTCACCAGAAAACATAGACGATATTACATCCTTGCACTGTGTGGTTGTTTAACTATCGTTGTTAAAATACATTTAGATGTTCCAACTAACATTTCACAGAAACATTCACTGAGCTATTGAACATAACACAACGATCCCAGTTGTAACTCAAATCAGTGGTTCCCAGCCTTTTTTTTTTTTTTTTTGATGCCCTGTTTTGATTTGTTGGTGGATGGGCACTCCTTACCTGGTAGCCTCTCACTTCATGCTCAGGCATAGTTGCTGTGTCTCTCCTATTTTCTGTCCATTCTCTCTGGTTTTTTCCTCCTCTCCTTTTTGGCTACACTCTCATAGTTGCTTACTGTGCCCATTCAGGATACTTGCTGCTCAGGGCAAAGGCCATTCATTGGTGGTTCTGTGGGGCCGGGGCACAGGATCTTGCAGCCATGCTGTATATCATGAATGTGGACACAAATGCCTAAGCTGATGAGCTCCTTCCTGGATGAGTTGCTCTTATGAACAGGTGTATTTGAGGCTGCTGCAGGAGCAGGAAGGGTAGGTAGATTTCAGGAAGCTGCCCACCACTTTTCCCACATCAGCATGTTTGCAGAGAGCAATCAGAGTGGATCCAACTTCATGCAGCTTTCCATACTTCCACTGCTTTCCTCTGCTCCACTTTTCATGGACTAGTCTAGTGCTCTCCCACCCGCAGAGACTTGTCCCCAGGCTGAAAACACTGCCTTCCGTACACACAGGCAGCTTGCACTTAAGTCAATGCATGCATATATATCTAAGGGCAGAATCAGGCCAGCTCCCTTTAAACAATGATAAAATCCTGAGCTTGAATATGCTAAGTTTATGTTATCTAACTGCGTGTTTCATTATTTCAAAGCAGAGAAAATGTACGGTTTCAGAGTAACAGCCGTGTTAGTCTGTATTCGCAAAAAGAAAAGAAGTACTTGTGGCACCTTAGAGACTAACCAATTTATTTGAGCATGAGCTTTTGTGAGCTCATGTAGCTCACAAAAGCTCATGCTCAAATAAATTGTTTAGTCTCTAAGGTGCCACAAGTACTCCTTTTTTTTTTTAGAGAAAATGTAAGTTTTCAGCAGCATAATTCCACCTTTTTTAGAGTGGTGGTGTTCATGACCTGACAGATTTTGTCAGCTTCATGTCTAAGGCCTAGACTGTACCCCTATGATCCATACTTGGATTTCCCCACTTTCACATCAAGGGGGTGGGAGATGCAGGAGTCACTTCTGTAGCAGCAACCCCCTCACTCTCTAGAACCTGCAGATGGCACTTTGCCTTCTGGGCAGGGAGTGAGTATAGGGTGGAGGCTGGACCATATGGACACACATCATCCCCACACTGACCCCACGGAGATTAGCTGGAAAGGGAAATGCAGCTTGGGAGTATATTAATTTTCCTACTGAGCCCCATCTCTGTTGGGGAATGAAATTTAAGCAGTGGTCATGGGCAGTCATGACTAGGAAGAATCCTTAGTAATACAGCAGTATTGTAAGCGTACTACGAGGAAGACAGGAAATGCAGGGGAGCTTCTGCTGATGTGGATGGCCCTGACCTTTGGGGATCTATGAAATTTGTAACGGGCACTGCAGCTCACTCTGCTGGGGGCAAGCCCCATTACCAACATAAAATCTGCAGTGTTGCCTTCACTGAGATTCCCTCCCCATTTGCTCCCTCCAACCGATTTCACTGAAGTTTCATTTAGTTCTATAAGAAGAGTCTTCATAGCAGGCAATGAAAAAACATCCTCATACACAACCTTGAAAAAAGAAAAAAGGAATCACAAGCAACCCAGATGCAATCACAGATGCAATATTTTGTTTTGCCTACTTTTCAATAGAATAATAGAATCACAGAAGATTAGGGTTGGAAAAGACCTCAAGAGGTCATCTAGTCCGACTCCCTGCTCAAAGCAGCACCAACCCCAAGTAATATTTTATATTACTATTGGGACTTGCAAACTCGCATATCATTGTCAGGATTCCTGGAAGCAGGCTGTGCAGATTGCAAATGGAGAGCCAACTGTGAATTCCACATAGTGGGCAGTCATCAGTTTGAGAATGTTGACAAGCTGCCAGCAAAGATCATGCCTGCTGGCTTTTGGAACAAATATGAGAAGACTGACAAGAGGTTTCAGAAGGGTATGATTTTGTTGCTGAATTTTTTGTTTTTACTGAGGAACACATTAATCATCAAGTTACAAATAACAGTCTCCTACACACCAGCTTAATTTCTATATCATTATTTATTCAAGCATCTATAAAGCAATGGAAAAAATACTAAGTGTTCAGCAAAAGCTGTCTTTTTCAGGCCAGCTCTGAGGGGGAAGAATTTACAGATAAAAAATTGGAAATGTTTTCATCTCACAGTTCTGTGAAATTGCTGTGTTATTTACCTTTAGTATGATACACATGCAGGCCTGGATCTGCAAGTGCTTGTACATTGCATAAGGTGACTGTACTCCAGTGCATATGTGAGAGGAGATTACACATATGCACAGGACTGGATGTCTTTCTAAAAGGTATGCTCCACCTCAGCCAGATGTTATAGACTTGATGTAGAACTTAATGGGTGAAATTCCATGCCTTGTGTGGAAGGTACGACTAGACGGTCATAATGGTCCCTTTTGGCCTTAAAAATCTATACATCAGTAAGGGTGAAATACACCACTGTGCAATGGGCCAGCAAATAGCCTATGCAGCACTTAAGTCCCACTTTAGTCCTATTTTGAGGAATTAAGTGGTTCATAGGTCTTGTGCTGGTCCATTTCACAAGGGTAAATTTCATCCCACAAACCCAGTCCTCTCCAAACTGCAAAGAAGATTAAAGCCCTGATAGGCCTACTCCCTTGGACTTCAGAGCACAAAGTTTAAACAAAAAGGAGTGTGGGTCATAGGCGGAAAATGGGCATGTCTCAGGAGATACTGCATTAAGTGTGTGTGACCCACCAATCTCTTAATGCCAACTAGCAAGAGGATGCACAAGGGTTACAGGGATCTCTTGGGTCTGGCATGTACATTCTAGTTTACCAAAGTGCGTCATGTGAAGTCTCAAATAAAAGTCAGTGTCACACTGATCACCAATATAACTGCAAAATGCATGTGCGGATGTTGTGTAAGGAAGCATCTACACACTCAGAAAATTATGTTCTTAAACTCTGCGTCTAGCGACTGGCCACCAGCAAAGGTGAAAAACAAGTTTGCTGCCAGACAAGCAAAGTTTATCTAGGTAGCTGTTTACATGTAAATTAAGTATTGTATAGTTCAGAATGGGTCCCCTCCCACCAGTCTGAACAGAATGCTAATGGAAGATTGTAAGAACTTCAAGAAAGACAAGTAACAAGAAGAAGCAAACAGCTGGGGGCAGAACCCTATCTTGAAGTGCACATTGAAGGTTTTGGGACTCTCTTTAAAGTACAAAAAAAGACACTCTATCATCCTTCATCTAGGAAATAAACTGACAGCATATTCTCTTAATGAAAGAGGGGCTTCAAATAAGCTTGGATGAAAACGTTGGATAGTAACTGCGGGTGAGATAGCTTCGTTAGACAGGAGGTAAACCTGTTAGTTAAGGTTAGTTTCCAGGAAGTATGTTATGATTTTGTTTTATATGTAACTGTTTGTTTCCAATATTCTTACTCGCTACCACTTGAATCTTTGTTCTTTGACAATAAACTTATCCTGGTTTTCATACTGAATATATCAAAGTGCTGTGGTGTTAACCAAAGTGGTTGAGTTGAATCTTATGAGCTACTGTATACTGTTCCTTTGGGAACAGTGGGCCAGGTAATACTGTGAGTGTCCAGTGGACAAGGGGCTGGACACTACCAGGAAGGCTCGGAGGGCTCGGGATTTGATGTGTGCCTTTCGCTAACCTGTCCAGAGAGAGAGAGAGAGAGAGCACTGCAGAGGCTACCACACGCTGGTGGGTCAGGGAGCTGAGCCACAGCAGGCACAGACAAGACACCCTCATGCTAAGGGCAGGTGGTGCTGAGGTGCCGCAAAACCCTAGGCACCCCTGGGGAGTGTCACAGTGTGATCCTCAGCACGCAAATGGGAAAATTCTGTCTTACCTCTGAATTTGTATTCTAGGACGCTCCATGTCAGACAGATTTCACACTGCGGTGTTCCCAGTCTCCATGGAAACCAGACCTTGCTCTGAGTCTAGGCTTAGGACCAGCCCTCAGGAAGAACTCTCCAGACTCATAACTTCCAAATACTAAATTATGTAAAAGTTTAAATTTATTATTTGGCTCAACATGTCAGCCTTGACATGAAATTGAGGGATTTCCTGGAGGAACTCCCTTTCCTTTCAAACTACTTAACAAGTGAGCAATAGCCAGAGAGGAGGAGGGTGCAACCCTGGACATAATCTGACCCACACTCAGAGGATTGTACTATCTCCCATGAAGGGTCCTAGGACAAAAATTCACAGGTAAGACAGAACTTTCCCTTTCTTGCTCCCCTCCATGTCAGACACTCTTCACAACAGGACACAAAAAGCAGTAAATCATCTGTAGTGAGGAAGGGAGGATTCAATTTACCCAGACAGAACTGAGAAGAAACTTAAAGATTGGTGGGGCATCCTGTTCAGTAACACCCTTCTACCAAACACTGCATCAGCATGGGTGAGGATGTCAAGCCTAGAGTGTAGGAGAAATTGTGAACAGATGACTCTGAAGTAGACTTATGAACTCTCCTTCTCAGAAGATGTGTAATCTCTTTGCCCACAAAATTGCTACTTTTTTCAGACTGCATAGTAATGAGAGGAGCAGTACCTGATGCTTTGAATGCCTCTACTATCTATATCTTTATTCCTCTGTAGGCTCTGTTCACTTCTAACTTATTAATTTCTACTTCCTCAAGATGTTTGTATTAAATCAGAAAGGCAACAATACCACTTCCTATTAAATGCGAAAGATTGGTGTAATCTTGGGGATGGATGCCTGGTTAGTTCACAGAACTGCTGCCTTTGGCAGAACATGTAATGGGTTTCATTGAGAGCATGCCAAGCTCCAAAACCCCTTGGACAAGAAGGTGGCAATGCAGTAGGCAAAATACTTTCATTGAGAAGAGGAAGAGACCTACCAACTGTGAAGCTGAAAAGTGGTTTTATTAGGACTTGTAGCTCTCAGAACAAGACCAGAATCTGCATATTGCCAGAGGACTGATAAGAGTAATGGCCCTCAGAGATCTGTTATATGACAGTGATGAGAGATTCTCACGGGTTTCTTACAGTGCAACGTCCCCACAGTCATTGACCTGTCTTTCCAAAATGTGTTGGCCTTGAACCCCATGATCAGACTATCTTGTAAAAACACCAGAACATTCTTTGCTTCAGCTGACTTTGCTCTGATGTATATCCCTTATAAGCCCAACATCTAAACCTCAAGTGAGACATAGACATCTTTTGAGAATTTCCTCCAAGTGGCTAGGAGGGTGTTTATTCACCTTCTTAGAATAAGTGACCGTAATTCTTTCTTCTCAGCTTCCCAGACAATGGGTTGATGGGTTAGGCAATGCTGGATATTGGTACAGGATAGGTCCCTGTTGCATTATGCTTTGTCTGTGTTAGGAATTGGAGCAGAGATTCCAGTTACATCTAAATCAGGTCTGTAAACCGAGAACTGAAGGTTAATGGGCAGGTGATTATGATCACCAAGGTCTGTTCCTTCACAAACTTCTTTAAAGTCATTACTCTCAGTAGCGGGGATGGGATGGGGTCGGGATGGCATAGACTCATAGATCATAGTCTTTAAGGTCAGAAGGGACCATCACGATCATTTATCTAGTCCAATCTCCTGCACATTGCTGGCCACTGAACCTCACCAATCCACTTCTGTAACAGACCCCTAACCTCTGGCTGAGTTACTGAAGTCCTCAAATCATGATTTAAAGACTTCAAGTTACAGAGAATCCACCATTTACACTAATTTAAACCTGCAAGTGACCCGTGCCCCATGCTGCAGAGGAAGGCAAAAACCCCAAAGGGTCTCTGCCAATCTAACTGGGGGAAAATTCCTTTCCAACCCCAAATATGGTGATCAGTTAGACCCGGAGCATGTGGGCAAGACCCTCCAGCCAGACACCTGGGAAAGAATTATCTGTAATAAGAGCCCTCCCCATCTAGTGTCCCATCACCAGCCACTGGAGATATTTGCTGCTAGCAGTCACAGATCAGCTACATGCTATTATAGACAGTCTCATCATACCATCCCCTCCATAAACTTATCAAGCTCAGTCATGAAACCTGTTCCAGAACTTCACTCCTCTGAGATAAAGGAACCATAGCCTCTGCTTTTGAGTGTCTCTTCTTCATTTAGTGCCTTTTTTGGTTTTAGGATGGAAATAGGTTCATCAATAGGCTTCCAACATGGCCTGTGATGCACCGAAAGGTTCTAAGCTTGTCTTGCTGAGCCAATCGACCATGACTTTCCTTTTTGGTGTAGAATCTTGAGTAGAGCAACAGCTTCTGCATAGGATATGAACTAGACTACTTTTCTCAGAAGTGCTGAAGGTTTTCTGCCTTCTTAGCAGGCAAATATACGCTATGTTTCTGAAGAATCATCAGCTGGAAATGGAGATGGTGCTTGATGCTCCATGTCACCTCCTTGAGCCACATCCCAACCCTCAAAGTCACATAAGTGTCCAGATATGTTCCCCCTACATGGAGTCTGGTATCTATACTTTGCTTCTATGTTTCTCTGGACCTAATACCACACAGCTGTTAAGTAATAGTAAGAATGAATTCACCAAGAGATGCTAGTACTGAACTGTACCAAGATCTCTATATACTGATTTGCTGCAGTTGCTCACTGGAATTGAAACAAGGATTGTGCTGGATATACATATGAGACCAACTAGCTCAGGAGCCAAGTCAGAGATTTTTTCTGAGGAGAGCGTGTGCTCACGTTTGAAAATCAGACACAATCTTCCTCCCTCTCCTCTTTTGAAATAACTACTGTTTTGGAAATGATTATTGTTTTGACAATAACTTAGATACTAGAGTTTTCTAAAGGCCATAATTGGTCCTTTCACTTGTTCGCGCAAATCAATGTTTCTGAAGGCTTTCAGTGATGGCTGCGGGGCTCTGTGTAATGATGAGAAGGCTGTCCAGACAAGGATATCCCTTTCACTTGCAGGGAGGGATGATATGGTATTTATGAATACCCATGTAGAAGTTACAAACCAAAGAGGGAGTACTCTATTGAAAATATTTCTTATAGCAGAAGCTGAAGTATCTCCAGTAGTTCTCCAGGAGGTTTATTTTCATATTCTGAAGTTTTGGGAAAATAATGTATAATTGATTTCAGTATTTCCACCTACAATATTACACTCCTTTATGAACTCATTGAGAGACCTGAGATCTAAAGTGGCCTACATGTCACTGTTTCTCTTTGTACCACAAAAAGAATAATTTGAAGAGTGTCTCACTGGAAGAAAGGAGCGACTTTTTCCCTTCTCTAAAGCCCCAGGGACTGCTTCGTCTCAGTGCTTCCCAAAGAGCTTCCCAACAAAATATTTGGAAGGATATTAGATGCTAGCACACAATTCCAATTTCATTAAGTGGAGCCACAGTTGTTCCTGAGACACATCTTTGGAAGTTCTGAATATACAGCAAGTCAGAATCAGGTGAGACATCATGCACTGAAAAAATTGCTAGGGAAGCCTAGTTTAAAGCACATTCTTTGTGGTGGGTTTTGGAAAGGTTGGGATGGGTGGGGCGGATGTTTATGCACGCTTACAACGGCCTTCCAGTTGAGCACAGACCTTCACAATAAGAGACTACAGCCAATATTCTCAGGCTACTGTATCCACATTTAGCCTGAGTGATGATCTTATTCTCCTGTCTGTGGATTTGACAGAAGTACTCCCTTGGCTGGTATGACTATGCCCTTTACTAAGAAGGCTGCAGCAGGCTTAACCTTAGGCAGATTAATGAAGACCTCTTAGTCCTTACCTACAAGTAGGTTTTAATCACACCCCCATAAACCAGGTGAAGAATTACACCATTCTTCAACTTTGCAACATGGGTTTTTTAATTTGTTTTGTGTTTCAATTGCTTAAAACACAAGCACCTACAAAGTTAGGCCTCCCATTCATGCTTACTTCTGCGAAGCTTAGTTAAGACAGTGAGGTATCTTGTTCATAACCACAGCTCTAGAGATGTGTCCATCTCTTTAGAGGATCTAGAGAGCAGACTCTCTCATGAGAGGTTTTAAGACGGTGAACAACATTCTTCACCAGTCCCTGAGCCAAAACAGAGAAGGGGAGGGGGCGCTGTGAGGACAGTTACTAAGGAGATTGAAAGGACAGTCTGAAGGCATATATCCTGCATGTCTTACTAAAGGAAAAGAGTAGCTACTTTATGACCTCATGTCACACCCCTGGAGGCAGGAAGGGGAATGATGGTAGGTCCATCTTCTAGGAAAGGTGATCTAAAATGCTTCACTCTATATTCCCTGCTGCTGGATCTAGGCTAAGTGGGGACTGACTTGGATCTCCTGGAGACAAATTACTCTTTGGCACCTTGCATAGCAGCTAAGGTCATGCAGGCAAAATAGCTCGTGGGAAGGGAAAATACCTTGCGGCCTTCTCAACCACCTCAGCATGGACCTTGCCAGGCTGGGAGGAGGAATTTCTTTACCCTGCTCACTACAGGAAGAACTTTTGCCTTCTGCCAAGATTCAGGAGGCTCCGGTGAAACTTTCCTGCTTGCTCTGCAAGCTGTGGGAATGGGGTCCCATGCCTAGGGAAGACGCAGGGGGACTTTGAAATAAAATTTAGCCCCAGTTCCATGCCACTGATTCTGGTTTTGTCTCAGTGAAGGGAGTTTTCACGTGGCTGTTTATCTCTCTTTGCATAGGCTTCAACCACACACTGACTAGAAGCCAAGTTTTAATGCAGCCTGCTGAACTATCTCCACATGGCCTTTCCCATACACCAGCTGAGAGTTCAGTTCCTGGGACCTGCTGTGTGTGCCTGCCATTTCTGAAGCTGGAGGAGAGGTGCTATCCTTCAAATCCTCCTCAGAAAGTCAAGATTTTTTTTTTTTTTAGTTTACAGTTTTGAGAAGACAAACTTTAAAACCAATGAGGAAACAGAGACATTTAGTTGAAAAATCTTTTTAAAATCCCGTGAAAGCTCTGCTACTAAGGGGCCCCTGAAGTCTGTTTTGTATGCCACCTAGAAGCAGAGAATTCTGGGGATTTCTTCCTGAGGGCTGGTCCTAAGCCTAGGCTCAGAGCAAAGATCTGGTGTCTCCACAGTTACCATGGAGAAGACTGACAGAGGAGACTGAGAATGAGGCACTTAGCTATGTGCTCTTTCCGTGGCCCAGCTCCTCCTAATAAGCAGGAATAAGTTGGCAGTGACTCAGCTGTCCTCTCAATAATGCAGGAACAGGTTCCCTCACAACTGTCCAGCTCATCACCTTAGGGTGTCCAACACTCTGCCAGTGTTGTACAGGCTCAATCCCAACAATCTCCAACATTACCTTCAAAGTCAGCAATTCAGAAAAGTTTACCAATTACTGTGCTATTTCACACCTAAGGACACAAGTGAATAGAAGGAAAAGCAAGTATATTTGTGGACACAGATTCCCAGCATTATATGAAGCAAAAGGCTATGCAGACAGAAAATCATCTGTGCCTGCAAAATTTCTAAAAGGCAGAAGTATACAGTGAATTCTGCTTTGTCATGCACACTATCCCTTGGTGAAATGTTTGAAAAGTAATCAAGTTAGTTCTAAATGTTTTGGCTACACTGCAGTTTTAAAGATTGTTCTTTAGAGATGTTTATGCAGCTGTATTTGTTTTACAATTTCACATAGCAGATAAATTAGTCATTTTTTGTTTACCTCCAGTTTATTAAGAACGATTTGCAAACTCAGATGTCGCCTTTTTCATATCAGGCTTTTAAATTTAAGGTTTCACCTTTTAAAGAAATCAGAAACTAGATCCAATGGGTCAGACCTTCCTTTGCAATAGACCCCCCCTGTGAGGTAACTCGGTGGTGCAAAAGGGCCAGAAAGTTTCCCTAAATAGGTGGTTGGGGATTACCCCACTGTGGGTGAATGTAGAGCTGGCAAAGCTCCTCCCTGTCTTCCAAGTGTGTGTGGTAGGAGGGGATACAGCCAGAACATCCCCAACAATCTGGCATTCACAGTCCAGTGTAACAGACCCAAATAGGCCTTTACAAGCAGCATATTTAAAGCTGGCTGCTCTAGATTACATCAAAGGGCCAAACCAACCCAGCAGCCCCTGGGACAGGGGAGGTGAGTGGTGGTATAAAGCTACCTTTGCTCTTTCCACCCCCTAACACACAAACCTTGTGTCCTGTGCAGAGTACCGCTCAAGCAAACTGAAGGATTGGAGTTTATGCTATAATCTAATTAGGATGTGGCCAGTAGGCTAATGGTTCTTGAGAGACTTTTGCAGGTCAGATTTTTTCCCCCCAGATTCTCAGGGGAATAAACTTCTTTTAAAGCTTCATAAATACTGAGAAGTCATGGCCCTTTGCATGGGTGCAATGTGGGTTGAGTGTGGACAGGTTGAGAGTTTTAGAGACACCCACTAATTCCCATGCAGCAGCTGAGCAGAATATATACTTAGCAAGACCCTGAGTACTAGGTGGGGCACCCAGACAGAGAAGCTGATAGGCCTCATGGGTACAAGGGATTGTGGTCAGCTGATGTGGGTGCACAGCCAGCGTGAAGGCTGCCTTCATAAGAAGGTCTGAGGGAAAATGAACACTAATTGTTTTATGAGCAGTGGTGAGGGGTGCTACAGAGTGCATTGCCCTAGACCATCCGACCCTGCTGAGGCAGGACTTCACAGGAATCCTCCACTTGGCAGATATTTTGTTGTTCTCCTCTCCACTGCACCTCAGAGATGGCAAGGACAGGATTTTACCCTCTGGGGGCTTGTCTCTATGGGAAAAATGCATCATGCTAATTAAAATGTGATAACACTTGTTCTAACAATATTAAATAAAGGTTTGGTAGAATTCATTTTTAATATAATTTTGATGGATAATATCCTTGTTTATTTTTATCAATTTAAATTTTCATAGTTGTGCAAGATTATAGGTTTTACCTTTTCTTTTTAACAATTGAAATTTTCACAGTTGTGGAAAATTATGGAGCTGTTGAGATTCAAAAAGTTAAAGCTTTATAACTGTCAAAACAAATATCACGTCAAAATATACAAAGTAAATATCCTTAGCTCAAACTCTGGTAAGTTCTCAAGCAGCATTTTTCTTACTTTGCCTATTTGTAGATTTCTATTATTATTGTTGATAGAAGTATTTTTTCATCAGTTTATGTAAGTATGGTGAAATTGATGTTTACTGACATTTACACACAAAAATCTAATCCTTCCAAGAGTAATTAAATATGACTTTGCCTTGAGTGTGGACAAGGACAGTCATTTAAAAAAAACGTATCTGACCACGGTTAACCCTTAGGGGATTAGATATATGTGGGTATCTTGATCTGTAGAACATTTCTTTAATACTGTTGTGCTTATTGCTCTGATCTTGGATTACTTAATGTGATGACTGGAGGTACTGCTTTCCTAAGCTCTTAGCAGTGCTAATAAATACATCTGGTTATCTCTTACTGAGCAACAGGGCAAGCTTAACATCTTAAAACCCAAATACTCTCAGCCATTTACCTTCAAAAATTGAGAGCCTTATTTAAATTTCTAACTATTAATATAGTAACTTTGTTAGCTTCAGCTATTCACCAGAAGTGGCAACAGTTTCAGCATCCACCACAGGAAAAGCTGTTCACAGAGTTTGATGACAAAACTACGTAAAAGCATGAGTTGAGCACTCTGATGGATTTAAGAGCTTATTCTTTCAGCTATAAATTATTAAGGTAGCTGTCAAGCTAGAACTTCCTTCTGTGTTTTCATGGACACAAAAGCCCCACTGCATACTTTAAAAAGAGTTCTGACAGTAAAATTTAGGGAACAATTACTAATTCTTGCTTAAGAGAGAAACTTTGAGTAAAATCAATCACTTTTATTCAAATGATTTGTTTTATTTTACTAAAAGATAATATAAAGCATTATCTGAAACCTGCTGATTGTGAGCACGTTTTATTAAAGGCTATATTTACACCGGCCTTCAGTTTGGACTATGGGGGCATGAAGAGCAATGTTGCACCAAAGTGCTATGCTGTAACTCCCTCACGTGAACACTGCGGGCATGAATGAAAATGGTTCCTAGTTCGCATTAACATTAAAGAGGACTACATTAATGTGAACTAGGATCCTTTTAATTCATGCCCAGAGCATCCACATAGGGCAATTACACAACAGCACTTTGGGTACACACTGCTATTCATGCCCCCATAGTCCAAACTGCAAGGTAGTGAAGACAAGCCCAAATTGCATGTTCCTATCTCTGTTATTCCTGTTATTCTTTCTCCATTCCCTCCAACTGTTTGCAATGCCCACTTATTGCAACCTGTCCAACATTATAGTATAAACTCTTCAAGTCATATTTCTCCTTTTGTGTTTCTACAGTGGGCAGCACAATGGAGCTTTGATTTGATTGGGGCAGCTAGGTGCTAATGCCATACAGTTTGGCAGACGTACAGTTGCAGAGCCTGGGACAACTGGGGTAAAGGAGACAGACAAGTTGTGTCAGACCACCAGTCAAGGCTGCCTGCTATAGATGGTATCTGTTATATACAAACATATACTAGATATAGGGTAAAATTCCAAAATTGCCAAAGAGACATAGGAACATAAGTCTCAATGTCAAAAGTCACTTTCAGTGGGATTTATGTTCCTATGTCATTTTTGAATATGGAACTTAGGCTCTTAAATCTTAGGCACTTTTGAAAATTTTAGCCATAACATTGGTACATGGAGAAACACACATCATGCAAGCTACAAAGTATATCAGCCTGTCTGCTGTTCCCTCACAGGTACAGCTAAGAATACAGTAGATTCTTAAGCACCATCTACTGTTCATCTCCCTTATTGGAAACTAACTCATTTAACACATATTATACTTAACACAAAATACTAATTTGATAGGTAATCCAGCACTATTCTATCTACATTTTAATTGCACTTTTGTGTTTTACAATACCTATCCATCTACTTCTTACTTCCTTCTCATATCAGTTTTTCTTAGTAACTGGAAACATTTGTCCTGCAGTATCTCTTCTTTTACACTCTGTCTCAGATTAAATTAACCTTTGGAATTGATTGACAAATCTGAAATGGGTAATTATTCCTTATATCAATGCTTTGTCTTGAGCTTTCACTTCATGCGGGGAGCAGGGACATATGTATTGGACCAAGTTGTTTCTATATGGTAATACAGTTCGTCCTATGATTTAAGTGGGTTGGTAGATTGCTGCTGTGAATCTCCCCAAGGAAGGCTAAGTCTTTGCCATGTTGTCCAAGCAAAGCATAAACAACTACTGTACTTTTATAATTGTTTAAAAATTATAGTTGTTTGTAACACGTTTGTTTTAAGTATCTGCTTAATCCCTTTTATTTTACAAGCAATCTAAGTGGACGTTAACATCTTTTCTGCCAACAGTGAATCCAGGGAATTACCATCAGGTCTGAAAGATTTTTATTTACATATTCCCAGGGCAAGTCAGCATTAGAAATAGCTCAGGTAGGCTATGTCCTTAATTTACAAAACTGCATCTTCTGAAAGGAAGCAGGCTGTGTGGAAAGAGCAAAAAGATACAACTTAGATGGCCTCAGGCTTAACTGATCTTCTCACTAAAATGGACAACTGTAGAATTTGAAGCCAGTTTTAAGTAGCTTTGCAAAGCATCAAACAACAAACTTAACACTCTCACTTCTTCCAGACCACCTTAAATAGTAAAGTAAATATCTTTTAATCTTCAGTCATTTGGGAAAAGTCATACCAAAAGCAGCCCCAGACACAAAAATAAAATAGTCAGTCAAACTCGGATAGACTATTAAATCACAGTACACTTATGATATCAACTACTTAATGAATCTCCAGGAAATTAATTATTAATGCTAATTGACACTGGAGAGACTAGCTTAGGAACATTAGCCTAGCTTTCTGGCTGTAATTTGTATACGTTTCCCAAATGCTTGAAGAAGGAAACTTTAAACATCATGCCATGCAGCTTCCACAAATTTCTCAACTGAGTAGTGGACAGATGCAATGTTTTCACTGGTATCGTGCCTTGGAAACAGTGAAATTATTATTCCTTTCACTTTTTTCTAAACATTAGATATTCTGGCCTAAATTTTCAAAGTGATTAGTGATTTTGGGTGCCTCTGTTTTTTTATATCTAAGATGAAACATCTTAAAAAGGTCTGATTTTCAATGGATGAGTGCTCAACACTTTATGAACATGAGGCTTATTTATGGTCTTTCAAGTGCTGAGTGGCCGAACCAAATAATCAATTATTCTTTCAGCTCTACTTGCTACTAGAGGGTCAGATGCTTTAAAAATGCACCTATCAACCCATTCAGTGAATTAAAAACCTTTAGGGTTTTAGTTTCTATATCTGCCTCAAGAGGTGAGATTAAAATCTTCTTCTGATCACCCCTGTAAGTGACCTGGCTATGTGGGAAAATCTGACTCTTCCAAGTTAGAAGTGCTTTTAATGTAAAGAAAAAACTTTTGTTTTTCTTTCTGGTTGAGTTCCTGGATCTGTATCCAAGCATTTCCCCTTCTTTTGATGGCAATTCAGAGCAAGATTTCAGAGCAGTCTTTACCTCCAACAATGCAACCGTTGCAATGTTTGCAGTAAATTATGAAGAGTCCTGTGAATTGCTCGAAAATGGTGATAATATTATTGTACATCCCTCATCTTCTATCCTATAGACAGAGACAGCCAGCATAGGACAAACTGCTTCATGATTTTGCCCACCAAGAAACTGAGCAAAAGATCCGTCAGCCAAGTTCTGTATGTAAACCCCAGTCCATGCATTTTCCACCAGTTTTCTCTCTCCCCCCCATTGGGTCTGGAAACAAACATTTTGCCTCATTGGTCATAACCAGCTCTTATTTTTCTTTGTCTTTCTTTTATTCCAACTCTCCAACAGCAGACAAGGGGGACAAGAAGGATCAAAGTGCCACACTGAAAGGAAAAGGAGAAGAGAACAGGCAGCAGAGATATAAGCTCTCCCAGTAAATCCTTGCTTCAAATACAGACCCCAACAACTAGTAGTCTAGTAGCACCCCCTCCAATCTGTCACGGAGATAAGGCTGGGACTCTTTTCCTTCCCTGCCTGGAATACTGCAAGCTCCTCAAGACTCTGTGCTTTCAACTTGGATTCCCCAAGCTGCTCCTGCCACAGTGAGCCCTACTCACAGTAAGCCTGTCCTCCTGCTGGACTGCTTCATTCCTATACCTTTTGTCGCACATGTACGCACACACAGTTCTTCTCTATTGGTGATTTCTCTCTACTGCTGGCATTTTTAAACAAACTTGAATTGTGTCTGCTCCTATGTTGTGCTCTGTGGGACCCCACTGAACAGCTCACATAGCACCTTCCAAATCCTTCCCCCCCCCCCCCACATTCCCAGACATCTGTCTTGATTGGCCTTTGTAGCAACGGCCCTCGTTTCCTCTTTCTAGTGTCATCCCTCCACCCCATAAGCTGTGCAGGTCCTAACCAGTCTGAGCCCGAAGATATGATCTGGGCAATTTTTGCCTCTATCCTTTAAGAGGGCCCTTCTTCCAAATGCAGATTCTTCAGACTCACAGACCTACACACACACCAGAAGGGATGCCGCAGTTCCTTCAGTTCACTCCTAAACGTCCTTCCCACCAGGTTGACTTTCTTGGAGATGATTTCTAGCTTGATATTACTGTGGTACAGAAAGAAGGATTTCTCCCAAACCACTGAAGGCTCAGGATCCCAAGGCTGAGTCCATTATCTTTTATATCCTTGCAACTGTTTAGAGTAAAGAACCCTGGAAAAATCATGGAGCAGGTCCTCAAGGGATCAATTTTGAAGCACTTCACGGACAGGAAAGTGATCAGGAACAGTCAGCATGGATTCACCAAGGGCAAGTCATGCCTGACTAACCTAATTGCCTTCTCTGATGAGATAACTAGCTCTGTGGATGAGGAGAAAGCAGTGGACGTGTTATTCCTTGACTTTAGCAAAGCTTTTGATATGGTCTCCCACAAAATTCTTGCCAGCAAGTTAAAGAAGTATGGGCTGGATGAATGGACTATAAGGCAGATAGAAAGCTGGCTAGATCGTCGGGCTCAACGGGTAGTGATCAATGGCTCCATGTCTAGTTGGCAGCCGGTATCAAGCAGAGTGCCCCAACGGTCGGTCTTGGGGCTGGTTTTGTTCAATATCTTCATTAATGATCTGGAGGATGGCGTGGATTGCACCCTCAGCAAGTTTGCACATGACACTAAACTGGGAGGAGTGGTAGATACACTGGAGGGTAGGGATAGGATACAGAGGGACCTAGACAAATTAGAGGCCAAGAGAAATCGGATGAGGTTCAACAAGGACAAGTGCAGAGTCCTGCACTTAGGAAGGAAGAATCCCATGTACTGCTACAGATTAGGGACTGAGTGGCTAGGCAGCAGGTTCTGCAGAAGAGGCTGGGATGATTTAGCTGGGGATTAGTCCTGCTTTGAGCAGGAGGTTGGACTAGATGACCTCTTGAGGTCCCTTCCAACCCTGATATTCTATGATTCTATAACCCTTAGGTAAAATCCAGGGATCTGGAGTGGAATTTTCAAACACACCTCAGATATATAGGAGCACAAGTCCTATTGACTTCCAACTAGATGCGAGTTCCTAAGTCACACAGGTACCTTTGAAAATTCTACCCTTGATGTTTAAATGGACTACTTTAAAATGTAGTTTGCCTTCCCCCTGCACTCTGCCATCTGGGATATACTCCAATTTTATTGCAGAGAGAACAATAAACGTACCCGATTTTAAATTCTATTGTTTTAAGATGTGTCAGATGAGTCGAGCCTGAGGCAGCTGCTTGATAAAACACAAATACATTCTTTAAACCTCTAATAATTTTGGTTTTAAATATATCCAACCTCTGCCAAGGTGGTTCACAATTCTGGGCTAATATGGGATCCATGCCTGCTCCTGGGTTGCCAGGTGATGCTATTACAAAGTGACTTTTATCATCTACAGTTGACCTGGAAGTGGTGAACATTCCTCTCCAATGTCATAGAGATCCACGCCCTTCTAGCCACAGGATTTTTTGATTAATACAATGTGTCCTATTTGAAGCTACCTTTGATAAGCACCTGGAAGCTAAAAGCATGGACCACAGAGAATCATCACTTTAGTAGGGTATCAGTTACATTCTGAGTATGTAACGAATGATTTATGCTCTGCATTTTCTACTTGTCCATTTCCAGGTGCAGTTCAGAATATTGGTTACAGTCTATAAAGCCTTACATAATCTGGGACACAGTATGGCAGTGGAGGGCTCATAGGCAGGAAAGCAATCACAACTGAGGGCAAACATGGCTGATCTTTCTCCAAGAGGGAATATGCCAATCTTCACGGTTCAATATAAAATTCTGGTTATTCAGAAGTCTGATATCTAGGTCTCCAACAACAAGGAATGGGTTCTTGAGATTCTGTTGTTGTTAAGTATCCGAGGTGTGTTTGAAAATTCTACTCCAGATCCCTGGATTTTATGTAAGTGTTCTTTACTCTAAACGATTGCAAGGATATAAAAGATAATGGACTCAGCCTTGGGATCCTGAGCATAAAATTCCTAATTAAGGATGCAATGGGAACGGTTACAAATCTCTAAATGAAACAGTGATCAAGCATACTTGTTTTGTCTTTTTGCTATAGACTAATAATAATCTATGAAGTTCTCAGCAGTACAAATTAGTTTTTCTGAAACAAAAATACCCATACCTCATCCAAATATTTTCACATACAAAAGCCTAGGTTTAAGTGTACAATCACATTCTGGGCTCGGTGAGCGTCTCCAAATCAAGAACATATTGCAAAATGTAACTCAGGATAACACTGGAGATTTCCAAATTGCACAATCAAAACATTTGGCTCAGTTGCTCACATACTGCCATGATCCCAAACATTCATATATTTGCACTGCACTGCTAGAAATGAATTTCAAAAGAGACAGTTTGTTAGTGTACATCAGCTTCTGTACATTCCATTAAAATGTACAGATCTCACAACTGACTAGATTGTTAGGTGTTCACGCAATTTGCTATATATGGGGTCGATCCTATACCAAATTTAGTCAATGGCAATGCTGTCACTGACTTCAGTGGATGCAGAATCAGACTCTAGGTGCATTTCCAATGTAGCAGCAGTATGTTAAACAGATGTCAGGATAGTTTTATTTGATATTTATTCTAAAATTAGAAATAATGTCACAAATTCTGTTGAAATCGTAACGAATAGTTCAAAACATATTTACAGCTTCAAAATGCATATTTCCATATTACCGCAGTCCCTTCTTATTTAGGTTTCCTATATATAAACATCAGGTATACAGCAAAAATCAAACTATACAAGATAAAACACCATTTTAGTGCAGACATCCTAAATCTTGGGGCAAAGCCAAAAGAAATGCTGAAATTATTTCTTGTTGCGTCACAAAAATAGAATACTTTGCATATAAAATTATATCATTTGAAGTTCTCATACTGTATCACAGAAGAAGATTGTGGGCCAGAGTATGGTCCTGCATAAGTTAGGAAGGGAAGAAGGTGACAGTAATCAGCCATAAAGACTGCTCCAAGCTAGTTCTGGCCCGTAGAGCTGACCTGGCACAAAGTCAGGGGGACCGTATACATGGAATGCTTGCAAAAGGTGATCAAGCTGCCTTTTCATCATGTACTCTTCCTGAAGCCCCGTGAAGAATTCTGGGGCAGTCCAGCCACCATAGCTCCAGAGGCTTTTGCAGCAGCGTTTTCTTCAAATTCCCCAAATGCAGGCTGTGATTTGAAGTTAAAATCTAACTCTATGTAAAGTGAAACTTATTCAGACTGGGATTTCAAAGGAGCTTCAATGAGAGTTAATGGGGTTTGGGCTTGCTGAGGCCCCTTTGGAAATCCCACCTTTAATCTAACTAAAGCACTATCTGTCACATTAACTTTTATACATATCAATGCTTGCATATGCCATTTTAGAGGTTTTTATTGTGGGTTTGTCTGTCATTGGTTAACCGTGTCATTTACTGTGGCAGTTACCCAGTCTTTGACTGATTTCTTTCTTTAAAAGAAAAAGCAACTTTATCTACAGACTTCTCATGAGTAAAGCAACCCAGAAAGAGGCTGGAGTAGACTATACAAGGCTAAGAAGTAGGATATCATGATAACTTTAAAACAAAAGCCCAGACAGATGTAAGGCCGTCATGTCTAAGACAATTATCTGGCTTGTTTATGAAAATTAAAGCAATGAAAAAAGTATGGCTGTCAATCGCAGTTAATGCGCACAATTAACCCAAAAATTAATCACGATTAAAAGAATTATTCATGATTAATCACAGTTTTAATCGCATTGTTAAACAATAGAATACCAATTGAAATTTATTAAATATTTTGGATGTTTTTCTACATTTTCAAATATATTGTTTTCAATTACAACACAGAATACAAAGTTAACAACTCATTTTATATTATTTTTTATTACAAATATTTGCACTGTAGAAATGATAAACAAAAGAAACAGTATTTTTCAATTCACCTCATACAACTACTGTAGTGCAATCTCTTTATCGTGTAAATGTAGATTTTTTTTGCTACATAACTGCACTCAAAATCAATGAAAAATTTTAGATCCTACAAGTCCACTCAGTCCTGCTTCTCGTTCAGCCAATTGCTAAGACAAACAAGTGTGTTTACATTTACGGGAGATAATGCTGCGCACTTCTTATTTACAATCTCACCTGAAAGCGAGAACAGGCGTTCTAATGGGATTTTTGTAGCCAGCATTGCAAGGTATTTACATGCCAGATATACTAAACATTCATATGCCCCTTCATGCTTCAGCCACCATTCCAGAGGACATGCGTCCATGTGGAGGACACTTGTTAAAAAAATAATGTATTAAATAAATTTGTGACTGAACTCCTTGGGGGAGAATTACAAGTCTCCTGCTCTGTTTTACCCGCATTCTGCCATATATTTCATGTTATAGCAGTTTAGGGTGATGACCCAGCATGTTGTTTGTTTTAAGAAAACTTTCACTGCAGATTTGACAAAACGCAAAGAAGGTACCAATGTGAGATTTCTAATGATAGCTACAGCACTTGACCCAAGGTTTAAGAATCTCAAGTGCCTTCCAAAATCTGAGAGGGATGAGATGTGGAGCATGCTTTCAGAAGTCTTAAAAGAGCAACACTCAGATGCAGAAACTACAGAACCCCAACTACCAAAAAAGAAAATCTGCTGGTGGCATCTGACTCAGATGATGAAAATGAACATGCGTTGGTCTGCACTGCTTTACATTGTTATCGAGCAGAACCTGTCATCAGCATGGATACAAGTCCTCTGGAATCATGGTTGAAGCATGAAGGGACATATGAATCTTTAGTGCATCTGGCATGTAAATATCTTGCGACGCTGGCTAAAACAGTGCCATGAGAACACTTATTCTCATTTTCACGTGACATTGTGAACAAGAAGCAGGCAGCATTCTTTCCCACAAATGTAAACAAACTTGTTTGTCTGAGCAATTGGCTGAACAAGAAATAGAACTGAGTGGACTTGTAGGCTTTAAAGTTTTACACTGTTTTATTTTTGAATGCAGGGTTTTTTTGTACATAATTCTACATTTGTAAGTTCAACTTTCATGATAAAGAAATTGCACTACAGTACTTTTATTAGGTGAATTGAAAAATATTTCTTTTGTTTTTACAGTGCAAATATTTGTAATAAAAAATAAATGTAAAGTGAGTACTGTACATTTTGTATTCTGTGTTATAATTCAAATCAATATATTTGAAAATGTAGAAAACATCCAAAATATTTAAATATTTGGTATTCTATTATTAACAGTGTGATTAATCGCATGATTGATTTTTTTAATCACGCAATTAATCGTGATTAATGTTTGTAATTACTCGACAGCCCGAGAAAAAAGGAAAAGTAAGATGCTCAACTTTTGTTCTCTCTCTTTTGTATTTAAACAATGGTCCACAAGATATTCATGCAGTAGGAAAAACAAGGTACAAAATGTACTTACTATTCTTATGTACTTATCCAAGAATAACTAAGTTTTATTCACATGTTGAACCAACAAAAATAAAGTTCTGTTTATCTTAAAGTTTATAAATGTATAAACTGCTGGCAATTCTGAGGGTGAGGAATGTTGTGTCATGTGGCCTGAAGAGCCCAAAGAGTTATTTTAAATTCCTGATTGAAACAGAAACTAAAGCTAGCTACAATTTTTCAGCCAAGAGTGATTTAAGAAAAGAAAAGAAAGAAAAGAAACTAAAAAAACCCAGAAAAACAATTTTCTTTTTTTTAAAAAGATCATTCTTAAAGGCTCACTCATGACCAAAAAATTGTTGCTAAATTAATAGAGAAAAGAGAAAACAAAGTTAAGCACCTTCTTGGGCCATTTATTAACAATTTTACCCACAAACCTGTTTATGCTCCTCAATAAACAATACCTTGGGCATACTCAGTGGAGTCTATCTTGTGTCAGTGACAGTTGTCCAAATGACACATTACAGAAGCACTGCTCGTCATTCCATAGTAAAGGGTGAGTTTTGCTCTTAAGAATGAGAATTCAACTACATTATTACTATGAAAAATACAGCACATCCTCTTCAAAATTAGAGCATTTTTGTCTGGAAAAAAGGGTGGACTTAAGGAGCTAGCAACTTGTCTTCTCCTCAGACCTGGTGGAGGGGTTGTAGTTGTCCACACTGGAGTTGGAAGCACGCCTCCCAGCCTAGTGCATGAGCTGAGCTAGTACATTAAAAATGGCAATGTGGCTGTTAAGGGTGGGGCTCAATCTCAGACTCAAGAGCCTGAATGGCAATGCCCACACTGCTACTTTTAGCATGCTAGCTAGAGCATCACTAGCACGAGTCTGTCTACCCGGGATGAGAGACTCACTCCCCGCTTAAGTGTAGACAAACCCAAGACAGCCCCACAACCTGGGGCAACACATAAACTGTCTATGTTGAAAAGGACAGCAGCACAGAAGGCCCCAATATGGCATTCTACAGCCACCAAAAAGGGGGAAGCTGACATTTTAAAATGCCTCCTATAGCAGGGGTTCTCAACCTTTTTCTTTCTGAGGCCCCTCCCCGCCCCCATGCTATAAAAACCTCCACGGCCCACCTGTGCCACAACAGCTGTTTTTCTGCATATCCAGCAGATTAAAAGCCAGGGCTGGCATAAGGGGTAGCAAGCAGGGCAACTGTCTGTGGCCCCACACCACAGGGGACCCTGCAAAGCTGAGCTGCTTGGGCTTTGGCTTCAGCCCCACATCTTGGGCTTCAGCTTTCTACCCTGAGCTCCAGGGAGTCTAACGTTGGCCCTGCTCTCTGGTTTATTTTGGGGGACCCCCGAAACCTGCTTGTGGCCCCTGTGGCCCCTGAGAACTGCTGTCCTAAGGTATAGCAATTTGCCTTCATAAATGAGAAAAGCTGAAAAGAGTAAAATACATAAACATCTTCTCTAGTCTGTATGACATATTTTCCATGGTTTTGGTAATCGGCATTGACTGTAAAGTTTACTAAAAGGTAGAACTTTCTGAATAAATGACTATGTTTAAGTATATTGGCATTTTCAGATAAAGTCATGCCAAAACTTACTTTTGTTGAATTTAAATAAGTTTGGAAGTATGAAGGGATGACAACTCTTTCAAAATTTTCAGTCTGCTAAAGAGGATTTCAGAAGTACTGCTACAGTGCTGCTTAAGTCCTGCACATAAATCTTTGTGCATCCGCTAAGGAATACTTAACCCAGACTGAACTATCATAGTATTGCCAGGGAAATACTATACAACTGAATGACAGTATGAAACTTTGAGCAGGGCTCAGCAGGTGTCAGTTCCAGTTATGTTAATGAAGTTAGAAGTCGCACAAGAGCCCAGTAACGTTGGTGTGTTGTTCAGTTTATGTAACAGTTCCTTGGAAGACCCTTAGAAGTGCTGCAGCTTTAATGTGCTTATTCCCCTTCAAAAGGAGAGATCCACATAGCAATATTAAATCAGTTTCTTCGCTCTAATGCATCCCTATCCAGTCAGGCCCAGATGATGGCTGGTCAAAAAGAAGCTTCCCCCTCCCACCGCATGGTTGTACAAAAGCCATTCACAATAGTAATCCCTGCACTCCAAGGAGAAGAGATTATTTGCTCTTGCAGCTCCCCAAACCAGGGAGGAGATGAGGCCCCATGACTTAGCTTCCCTTCTCCCCCTGGAAGCCTTGGGAAGGGGCGGGGCGGGGCCAAGCACTACTCCTTCCTAATGGATGTAGAAAACTGTGTTCCCCACTTCAACAAGGTGGGGGACTCCACTTACACAGGCTGTGGCTTGAAAGCAACGTTCTAGCGGTCAGTGAAGAATCAGTTCCTGCCTGGATTTGGACTAGAGATCATTGGCCTCAAAAGCAATAGCTCATCGCCTAAACTAAAGAAGACTCTCCAGTATCTATCACCAGACATAACACATATAGTTAGAGGCCTGAAAGGAAACGATTAGGGTTTGTTGTAACTATGCCAGGTGTTCAGTCTAAAGAAAACAGTTTCAGTCCTATACAAATCTCTTTTCAGCATTACCCTAAGTTAAATCACAGCAATATTCCAGGACTAATAATGCATCACCTGAGATCAGGTTAGCAATGTATCTAAATATTTTCAGAACAGTTCAGTGATGCTTTTGCAGCACTTAAGCAATATAAATGAAACTCCATCATTAGAGAAGTCTGTTTTCAGTTCCTCGACCAGTAATTTATTCTGTTGTGCAACATACATACTATTTACACAGGCCACTCTGCTTTGATGTCAGAATTCATATACGCACCCCTTTACCAAGATTTACACACACTGATACCAAACCAATAAGGTCTACAGATCAACATTATGTATGCACCTGAGCTAGAGACAGTTGAATTTGGAGTTCATTTCATTTTGAGGACTTTACCTTGAACAGCGCAATCTAGAAAATTCAGAAATTTACAACGGTTATGTTTTCAGAGGCAAAATTGAAAACCACAAAACTAATTAGGTTGTGAAAGTCATTGGACAAACTCACATTAGTGACAGTGAAAATATCTTCTGAAGCTTGTGAAAAGGAATGAGTGACTGACTGAAAAACAGGAGAACAAATAGTATAGCTGATCAAGATCTATTGGCGTTTGGTGATTTTCATGGAGGATAGGTCAATCAATGGCTATTAGCCAGAATGGCAGGGATGTGTCCCTAGCCTCTGTTTGCCAGAAGCTGGGAATGGGCAACAGGGAATGGATCAGTTGATGGTTACCTGTTCTGTTAATTCCCTCTGAAGCACCTGGCATTGGCCATTGTCGGAAGACAGGATACTGGGCTAGATGGACCTTTGGTCTGACCCAGTATGCCTGTTCTTATTACTAAATTACTACAGCCTTTTTTGGAAATAAATCTGGAGACAAAGAATTAAAATATTTTAATACCAAGATGTTACAAAACAAAAATTTAAAAAAAATGTTTCATAACCACAATACAAGAGCTAATTAACATTTTTACTGCTTGACATCTGTTAATCCCACGCCCCTCCCCCATGCATTTTGATTTCCTCTTCCTCCTCTTGTCCTCATTTTGAAAGAGAGATTGAAGGAACTCTCTTCAGAGACTGTCAAGACCACTCAGGTTGGTTAACAGAGATTTGTCTACTTTAGGGTTTCCTATAGTGGCCACCAATATGGTACGCAAGTACTAAGGAAAATGCTGGATGACAAAACCACCTATTTTTCCCTTCCCCTCACCAGACACATCATTACAAACATAGTGCAAATCCTTTAAAAATTATTTGCTAAGAGTTTCGAAAATTGAAAAAAGGGGAACTATGATTATTTAGAGTTTAGGGGAACACCAAATCTTTTAGAAATTCCAAAAATTGTCTTTTCAGCCATCTAGATCTTTTATGGCAATTTCCATTCTATTTCATCTAGATTCTTGATTTACTACATCTTCCTTTCATCACTTAGGCCCCGATCCTGCAAACAGTACCCACATGCTTTATTTTAGTACTGTGAGTAGTCCCACTTGGGATTACTCATGGCAGTAAAATTAAGCATTTGTGTGTTTGCAGGATCAAGACCTTTGTGATCCAAATTCCCAGTTCTTTGTTACCTAGGGGTATTGGGTGCCTATCTGATGCGCTCTATGAGGCAGGGACCATGTCTTCTCTGTAATGTATGGCACAGAGTACATTAACAGTGCTCAACAAGTAAATAAGAATGAAGAAACATTTCATGGCTCTGTATGGATCTGAGGTGAATTGCCTCTAATAATTAAATAGTTTTGTTATCACTAACTGGATATACTTTAACCACAATACATTTGGGTTCAGATTTTCAGAGGCCCCTGATTTTCTTCTCATATTTTTTAGTACACAATTGCATGTTGGCACTAGAATCAAAGACTAAGCTGAAGTCCTTTTGAAACATCAAGGCCTCAGTTTACAGAAACCAAGTACTGACCACATACTGGCACTGTCCTTTCTTGGACTTATCTGGAATTTTCTAACAAACTATTTGTCTATAAGAACAAATGAATACATTGGCCTACTAGAAATTAAAAGGAAAAGAACACTGTTGATATATTTCTCAAAATTGAATTTTTATGATTTATTGATATTCCATTCATATAAGGCACATCAACATGTTAGTTACCCCATAATCAAAATTAAATGTTTCAGCTCCAGAAATCTGATTAAAAAGGCAATTAAAATTACATTGTTACAAGACATAATACATGCCATCATCCTAAAATTATGACAAAATTTGTGTCAAGCAAATGCTTTGTCTCAGGGAATCACTTTCTGCATCTGTAATAGTGTTGTACACAGTAAAGATGAAAGTGATTTCACCAGAATTTATATCTGATAATTTGGTCTGATAAAGGTCACCAAACTCTTAAATGTTTTCTGTAGCCCTTTAGGAAACTGGCACTTGATGTTAGTATAATACATTTATTGTGATTAATTTTTTTTTAAAAAATCACTTTAAAAAAAAGTATTATAGCTAAATAAACTTGGTATGGCACAACAATATCCTTAATGAATCTGTTTAAAGTAAATCTCCAGCATCCTGTACTATTTTAGTGTCAAATAATGAGGTAGCACATTGTTCCAAAATTGTTCTGAATTGTGTAATCCATTCACTACATGTTGTTTAGTCCTTACTTTCTGTTTAGAGCTCTGTACAGCACTTTCTTTCTTCTCCTGCCTTCTGTTTTTATTATGCCTTTGCAGAGGCTTATTTTCTTTGATTTTTTCTCCAACATTCTCCTCATCCTCTCCCTCCCCCTCATCTTCCCCCTCCCCCTCCCCCTCCTCCTCCTCACCCTCCCCCTCCTCATCCTCCTCTTCCCCTTCCCCCTCCTCCTCTTCCCCCTCCCCCTCCCCCTCCACCTCCCCCTCCT
Organism: Eretmochelys imbricata; assembly: GCF_965152235.1. Classification (NCBI taxonomy): domain Eukaryota; kingdom Metazoa; phylum Chordata; order Testudines; family Cheloniidae; genus Eretmochelys; species Eretmochelys imbricata. The sequence goes on from NC_135572.1 coordinate 153,091,023, forward strand.
CATCCTCCTCCCCCTCCCCCTCCTCCTCCCCCTCCCCCTCCCCCTCCTCCTCCCCCTCCTCATCCTCCTCCCCCTCCCCCTCCTCCCCCTCCTCATCCTCCCCCTCCTCATCCTCCTCCTCTCCCTCCCCATCCTCCCCCTCTTCCTCTTTCTCCTCCTCTCCCTCCCCATCCTCCCCCTCTTCCTCTTCCTCCTCCTCTCCCTCCCCATCCTCCCCCTCTTCCTCTTCCTCCTCCTCTCCCTCCCCATCCTCCCCCTCTTCCTCTTCCTCCTCCTCTCCCTCCCCATCCTCCCCCTCTTCCTCTTCCTCCTCCTCTCCCTCGTCTTCACCTCCCTCTTCCTCCCTTTCACTGTCTTCATCCTCTTCATCCTCCTCTTCATCCTCCTCTCCACCCTCACTCTCAGCCTCCACTTCTGTGTCTTCACTCTGCTCCTCCTTACATTTACCCTCCTTTCCTCCTACTGACTCATCTCTCTTCTCCTCTTCTCTCTTGCCCACTGTTTCTTCCTCTTTAAAATTACACTCTTGACTTCTCTCCTCTGTGCCTCTTCTGTGATGATTCTCTTCAGCCTTTGCCTTTCTCTCATGATCACCTTCAGCTTCATACTGTGCTTCAGATTTTTCACTTTCTTCTCCATTACCTTTCTCCTCTTCATCTCCATCGCTTACTATTGAGGTATCATCATCATCTTTTCTAACCTCATTTTCATCTTCCTCCTCTCCAGATTCTACTTCACTATTAGGGTTTTCATCTTGGTTCTCCTTTTCACTTTCACCCTCTTTCATTCCCATTTCACTTTCTTCACTCTTCTCTGCCTGATTAAATTCTTCATTCTTAGCATCTTGCTGTGGGGCCTCATCAGGTTTATCATCAAACTTTTTCACTTTTGTTTCCTCTTCACTCACGCTTTTCATATTGGTCTCTTCTGCACTCTCTCTTTGTTTATTTGTATCTTGCTCTTCTTCTGTCTCAGTATCTCTTTCTTCTAAATCATTCACATTTTCTACTGCTTCTATTTTCTTCTGGGTTCCTGTGTCTTTATAACGATCCTTGCGCATTCTTCTCCTTTGAAGTACATATTTCGCAAAATCATTACTACTTTCCTCACTTGAAGATGATGACACAGTTACTGCTATTTGTTTAATGAATTTCTCCTTTTTCTTAAGTTCTCTCTGTTCTTCATTACTTTCTTCCCCTCTGACATATATTTCTCCATATTTGTCAGATGTCCTAACTTCATCCACTGCATCTTTACTTTCTCGTTTACCAGGTTTTGGTTTTTGTGCAGTTACTGAAATGGTCACTGGTTTGTTACTCGCTGCAGAAGTCAGTATATCTGTTTTAGGAGGGTGCTTAGATTTAATAGCTTTTTTTAACTTTTCAGTGGAAAAAAATAATTCTTTAGTCTTATCACTGGAGAGACCATAAGATGTGTCTTGTATTCTAGGTTTAAGATTTCCTGCATAGTCTTTCTTCCTTTTCACTAATTTGAGTTGATGTTTAACAGTTTGCTGAACATCAGACTTCAGTTTGCTAATAGTATATGCCTGTTCTAGTTTATCTTTTATATACTTGTTATTAGCCTTAATTTTCCCCACAAAGGCATCATAATCACGGCATTCTAGATCTGAACCATTTCCATGAGACACTGAATTTAAAGACTGCTTTTGCAAAGAACCATCAGTTGATTTTGAACCCTCCTGCATGAAATTAAGATTAGTCTTTTTCAACCCACCCTTACCATCACTTTTCAGTTTCACATTTTTATTGTTCTTCTATTCCATATGAAAAGCAGAAAATTAAAAAGAAAGAAGGAAAGCATTAAGAACAAATTAAATGAGAACAAATGGAAAAGACTATAGACACATCTGAAAAGATTTGTTTGATAGGACTAAAAAAAATGGCATAAAATACGGAATATTCCAAATAAAATTAATTTAAACAATACATAATGTTTAAAGAATGAAACACTTATTGAGTAGGTTAAATGCACTCTCCCTATTCCATGGTCAATGTATTTACTATTGACCTAAAGCTACTTTGTCTTTTTTGGCTTAAATTTAAATTTTTCTTTTTATATACTCCATTTATCAATCATATTTTGTGTAATCAATTTTGAAATATAAGATTATGAGCTGATATTGATGTACCCCTAATATCAAAATTCAGTTATCACTTTAAAATTAATACAGGATGGTAATACAGAAGTCTCAACTTTATAATGTGATAAAAGTATTATTGCCCAGTGAATCATTACATTTTACTGTAAAATTACATCCAGCATTTTGTAAACATGGTTACTTTACATATATTTTGACCTGGATTTTAATCCAAATATTCTAGTATCAGCAATCAAGTAAATGGCAAATTATCATTACTATATGTTACAAAATGTATAATGTAAGTTACAGTATACTGCCCCTTCAATTGCAGTAATATTATAATGTCTCATCTCAAACTGCTCCAAGCAGACAGATCCCTGCATCTGCACAGAGCCCCAGTGATTTCCTTGCAAGCTCAGGGTTCTACCAAGTGGAGCCGTTTACAGGATCCAGGCCTAAACATTTAATGTAGGAAGTAGTCTATGGAAATTGAGGTTTACTTTATGAGAGTTAGGAGCGAAAGAGAGAAAGGAAAAAAAGACGGCGCCCTATGAAGAGAGTTATACATTTTCTACATTTCAAACATGATTAATTACAGTACCTTTTGTTTTTGAACTGGTGTTAATTTTAAGGACTGGTCACTGGGATTCAGTCTCATCATATGTGTCTGAAAAGAATGAGGATACAAATTAAAGAATGAAATGTAAATTAATGAATAAGAATGATACCTTATTTACATTTAATACGTTTCTTCAGAGGATCTAAAACATTTCCCAAAACATTAACCCTGTCAATTAAACTGTAATTAAAACTGCTGTGAATAAATGTATTCTATTGTTCAATTATCAATATACTAAATCCATCACACCATTTAAAAATAATAAGCTACAAGATGACATTTAAGAGGTCTCCAGTATATTCACACTGGGCTCATTCAGGTGATCTTAGGATAGAGGGGACACTTTTTTGTATTTAAAAAAAAATGGGTGCCTAAAATTAGGCTTCCAAATCAGTGGTTTAATTTTAAATGTCTTGAGCACAACACAGCTCCCACTGTTTTTCACTATGAATTCCTGGATGCTAAGCATATTTGAAAATTCAGGCCACTGACTTATGTGCCTAGATATAGACTTAGGAGCCTAATTTCAGACATACACTTTTTAAAATCTTGGCCAGGAAACATTCAAGTCCCATACATCTAAGAAACTACAGAATAGGATATTAATTTTGCAAGCATTCAAAATTCTAATGCACGCTGAAAGAAGAATAAAGATTGATCTATGGGAGCTTATACCACCACACTGTCTCGCAGACAGTAGTAAGATAGCAATTTCTGAGATAATACCGTTTAATGGAACAGAAGCCCTAATAAGCCAAAGTTTCTTGTGTTCAAACAGTCACTAACATGAAGCTTAATGATTGCGTCTAACCTGATATGTATGGTATGTGTCACAGGGCAGCATGGACCTTTAGGGAAGATGAAGGCTTGGTGTTACCTGAGACTAATTAGCGGCCTCCCAAGAGAACAGTTTGAAGGCAGGGATCAGGTGATAGCCTCAGATAAAAGGCCAGCAAGCAGCTCAGTTGAGGGAGATCTTGCAGGGAGCAAAAAGGTCCTGCAGGAGATACAAGATCAAAGACTACCAGAGGAGGGTCTCTCCACACCAGCCACTAGGCTGGAGCTGGATGCAATAAGGGGAGGGGCAGAATCCTTAAGAGGAAAAGGCGTGAAGAAATGCCAGGCAGCAACACCTGGGTTTTGCAAAAGAACTGTTGAGCCCAACAAGGATCTGAAGAAATTGTCGAGTCAGGGAAAGACGTGTTTTCATTTAAGACGAAAGCTGCAATTTCAGCTGTGATGTTTTACAAATTAACCCCCACATTTATTTGATTTCCCAGAGTCACAATGCACTTTTGAGAACACCACACGGGGAAACTGAGGCAGTGTCAGGGTCCAAAACAGCCACAGCATGGTATCATGAAATATGTGAACATCTTAATACCACTATGCACACAGCTTGAGGAAAGAGACTGCAAAATTACCATTTTTAGCAAACAGTTCAATTCAGCTTTTAATGAACCAACAGTTCACCATTCTGTAACCAACTATAAGTATACTTTGAAGCCACCCTCCCTGCATCACAGATGTATGACCAATAGTGTAGTGCCTTTTTTACTTAAATATGAAAAGGGGGGGGATCCTCATTTTCTCCCATGGTCACAATCAATTTTCTTTTAGAAAGGAAATCTGTCACCGCTGCAACAAGATCAATCTCCAATTGAATGGTAGTAACTAACACCTAATCCCATGATCAGAACCATGTACAGAACTGCTGATTTTCCCCTGAACCAACAACATTTTAGTTTCTAAGAGAGCTTTTTAAAAATATAAATACCCACATATCCTTTCTACTAACGCCATCAAAAAAACACCACCAAGGCTTTTCACGCCTTTGGGGCCCACAAAAAACAGTCACTGCTGCCATTTAGAATTGGAGTAGCTGGTGCTGTAAACAGATAATTTAGCACCAGGAAGAATAATCGTTTCTATTTCCATCTGGATACATTTTCCTGAAACAGATATCTTTTCAAAACGCTATTTAAAAATATATTTCTACTACTTCTATATCAGTCTCTTAACAGAAAGGTATTTCTGAATTTGTTCACAACCCAGTATACAAAAAAAAAAAGTGAAAATATGCCTGGCATACAGACAGTGCATGATGAATGCAAGATAGTTTAAAGAGATTTCTTCATGTGTCAGTAAATTCTTCAAGACCTATTTTAATTTGGCAATTTTTACACCAAATATGTATGGAGTATTTTCACCATTCTTTTACAAATATGGTATATTTAAAAAAAAAGTAAACCTCTCTCTCTTATTCCCGTGCTACTATATCTAATTTGCTTTACAGAAGAAATTCCCAAAATATTATCTATGGAGCACTATTGGGGGAAAAATTATTTTATTTTTTAAATATTTTTTCTTTTTTTGTATGTAAATGACTAGACTTTTTTAAAAATTTTAAATGATTAAATTAGCAAGGAACTCTGGCCAAACTAATAATGGCTCCTGCAAAGCACTGCATCAACCAAAGCACATTTAGGAACATAGATACAGTATGTTCACTATGGCACCAATTCAGCCCAGCACTTAAACATATGCTTAAGTCCCCTGAAGTAAAAAAAACTACACTATTGCCTCTCCATAATGCTGATCTGGATTCACCAATTCCTAAACAATGGATGGGGCTGGGACATGTTCTAGCGTGCCTGGATAGGATAGGCAAAGATATGTAGGTGATACATTAAAAATTATTTTAAAACCCCCCCAAAACTATTATGGCAACATGTTTTAGGGTTGTGAAATACTCAAATGCTCCATATTTGGGATCCTTTCTTTAATCTCCTCCACCTGTATCAAAAAAGCTGTGCCAGGAGCATATTAAAAAAAAAAAGGTAGAATCCTCTGTCTTCCCTCTGCATAGTAATGTCGTCACATGACAAATTATAACAAGCTGCAGCCCTGAACAATGGCAGCATGAAACACTCACTGTGTGATGAGAATTAGTGGTACACAAAATATTTTATACCAATACCACTTGAACAAACTTTTTGTAATAAAAAAAATATCCAAATATTTTCAATGATGAAATGAGAGGTCAGCACATTTCAAGCATCTCTATAGTAGTCCTCAGGATTAAGGGACCTCATGTGAAAAACCAAGACTGTCCTGGGAAAACAGGGATGGCTAGGTGTCTTGATCAGGTGCGGGTGTTTGAACAAAAAGAATGACGGGCTGACTATAAAACAGTTTCTTCCTGTCATCAGGGACACAAAATTTTTCAGATATATGCAAAAGCAACAGCCTGATGAGTGCTGTAATGGGGTGCCTACCCCACACAGGCATAGAAGGGGTTAACCAGGCCCTGCCACAGATGAAATAATGGAGGTGTCTTCCAAGTGGCCCAGAGAGGCTGCATGAAGCACAGCCCATCAGGGAGGAGTTGCTGGGAGCAACCAATCCAGGCCTGGCAGGCTCAGATAAAAAAAGAGCTGCAGGACAGAATAGGGGCAGTGGCTGCTGGGAGCCCAGGGAATAAGGACTGCATCCCTGGAAGGCTGAGAGAACTGTAAGCACCTTGGACAGAGCAGTGGCTGGCTACTGGGACTGAGCAGTTGAGTGCCCTGAGGTGAGGGTGAAGGAAGTGCTGGAACCACGGGGAAGTTGACCAGGGAAATAGAGCAACATTGACAGAGGTTACAGTGGAGCAGCAGGAAGCTGCTATTTATCGGATTCCTGGATTGGGGCCTGGAGTAGTGAGCAGGCTCCTGTCCCCCTCACTTGCCACTGGGGAAGTGGCTGGACTGTTGGACAGATACCCAACCTGCAACACCTCCCCCACACCAGAAGGGGGAAACCCAGATGGTGACACGGATGGAGGGCTGAGTTGCAAAGAGGACGCTGCAGGTCTGGAAGCGAAGAGAGGAGCCATATGTGGGAGCAGAGACAGATTGCCAGTGTGCAGGCCTGGGTGGGGACGTGGGTGTTGGCCTTGAGCTAATCCCCAGCACGACTGGGAGGAGGTGGCAGTCTGGCTAGGAGGACCGCACCCCATGACAGGCTCCTATGATGAATCAATTAGGAAAAAGAAAAAGCAAGAGGTTCACATATAGACACCAGTGAGTATGATTATCACTACCAACCTTCAGCCTTTGCAACTAAGATGGCTAGTACATTTTAGCAGGGCTCTGTGCAGTTCTTGCTTAGATGAGAATAAAGTTCATGCTACCATTTTATTTTTTGTTTTTATCTATTTCTTCTCTCTCTTTCTTGAATGAATGGCATCTGGTTTAAACACAATTATAGTTTGGATGTAATTTTTAATATTCAAGGAACAAATGCCAATTGTCCATCCTGGGAGATATGAAAGGTCCTATTCTCTGAGGAGGAAAACAAAGAGGTGGAGTCCACTAACGCAAACATGCCAAGGACATAAAGGGATTGTGGTCCTTGTAGTAACAGATGCCCCAGACTGGGGTCTGTGCTGGCATAAAGGGAGCCCCAAGAACTTGGAGGTACCAAGGTGTGGTGACTACTTTTATTACAGCCATATCACAAACAACTTTACTGCTATGTTCTCCCTCAAAATGATTGCTAAGCCACAATTTTAGTAGTAGGTATTTTACCATATTTAGAACATCAGTTGTGTTTCCAAGGCTTCTGTCATCACTTTCCTTATCTGAATCTTCCTCTGTGGTACTTTCTTCAGGTTTATCTTTTTCCTGCTTCCGATCCTCTTAAAAATAAAACAAGAAAATAAAAAGTATGAACAATAAGTACAATAAATTGGAGCAGGTGATATATAGCAAGCCAAACATCACCCTTAAGTGGTAGGGAAGTATTATTATCCTTATACAGATGGTGCCTTAGCTCCCAGACATGCCCCAACCCCTAACCCCAGATGGCAGCTCCTCCACATGAGTTTAGGTTAAGACTAGGATGAAGTCTAGCAGACCAATGCATCCCAGGGCATTGCAGATCTCAGCTTATACTTGCAGATTTTCAATGCAAAAGAGGCATCTGGAGCAAAGTTCCTTTTGGGTGAGCCTTTTAGTAATATTGTACTTCCAAGGAAGAAAGAGTCTTGTGATTAAGGTACAGAATTGGGAAAGACCCAGGTTCTCTTCCTAGTTCTGCCACAGACACATGTAATGTCTTGGACAAGTCACTTAATCACTCCGTGCTGTGGTTTCATTATTTATAAAATGAGGGTAACAATTACCTACTTTACAGGGCTGTTGTGAGGCTAAACTCATGTATGTTTGAGGTCTTTAGCTAGCAGGAACTATACATAAACAATAGCAGTTGTTTTTTCTTTCAATTAGCCCCCCCATGAAATCCTTAAACATCTTTTCCACAAAAGGGCTGGGGAGGCTGGGGAGGAACAGATTCCCCAGCCTAGCATAGGCACTACTTCCCAGCCCTTGTTTTTGTGCTCTCTGAGTCTGACCAGCCAACACTGGGTTGAGACACAGGTGTAGTGCTCAGTCGCAAGTTGTGAAGATCCCTTCTTCAAATGAGTGCTTCTCTCACAAAAGTACAAACAGTATATATGTAGCGCTTGGAAGACAACAATGAACAGAAACATCATGTTTTACCTGTTTCGCAGTCCACAGTTGATTCAATGGCTTTATTTGTATTCGCTTCCGTTACATCAGGATGGTTTGTTGTGGGTAAACTGAGTGGGACAGTGTTGCTGGCAGCACGTAAAGAAGGTTTTAGGGAGCCTTCTCCCAATGGAGGTAACGTTCGCACCATTCGACAAAACTGTTCTGGAGATTTTTCCTTAAAAAAAAATATTTGAGAAAATGTTGAGAACATTCTGAGGCTGATAAGAGAATATCACCTTCTCATACTTTTAATTACAGTATTTGCCTAGCAAATACTGTAATTAAGTATGATAAAAGCTGTTTGTACATGTCAATTATTTACAGTCCTAAAAAAATGGACAGGTATATTAAGCTGATGCTTTCCACAAAATAGTCAAATAATTGTGCAATATCTTAAAATAAGCAACAATAAAAAAAGCTTCCATTATGATTTTAAAAGAATGAGAGTTTATTTAATCCACAATTTAAGTACATAGAATATTTCCCTTTATTTTGTATTTATCTACATTCTGTAGAATGGAAACTGGATTTCAAAATTCAAAGGTATCAAAAGGGCACAATCTCCTTCAAGGGATATATCTTTTTAATATTAAACTAAAGGTAATTTGAACAGGTCAAAATTCAAAGGTTCGCACATTTCTACACTCTTTTCAAATGTAAGAATCTGTAGAAATATTATAGAATGTTTCATTACATTATACATAATAAAAGCATCAGAGCTTAGCATAAACAAAGCTTGGAAGCTAGTTTCTGAAGAAAAATGGGCTTGTGTGATTTCCTGTTTCTTCATGATGTATAAAAAAGGCCGGAGAAGTTTCTCCTCCCCAATGCTAACCTCATCCCTGTTTTCTTTTCCTGTTTTTTATATTATAAATTCAAGTGTTCTCTATGCTGTTTTTTTTCCCCCTGTAAGACACTATGGACAACTGGAGAACTGGTGGTTTTATGACACCACAGATATCAAGGAAGCAAAACCTTATTACTTAAGAGGAAGTGATTTTTATTCAGGTTAAGAAAACAAAAACCAAACACCTATTTAACTCACACATTAGATAAACAGCCAAGAAATCGCCTAATTTACTTCTCAGGGGCCTCCAAAGGAAGCCTCTGGGAAAACAGGGAAGGTGAGATTCGACATTCCTGATATCTCTAAAGAGAGGAACAAAAAGCATCAGGCTCTTACACATTGTTAAATTTCAGGCCTCTACAGATCATAAAAAAGCAAAACAGGGCAATTACCCATTTTTCCCCCATCATCAAATAAGAGGAGGTTATTCACCTTGTGCAGTAACTGAAGTTCTTCCAGATGTGTGTCCCTGTGGGTGCTCTACGTCAGGTGTGCCTGTGCCCTGCACCTTTGACTGGAAATTTTGATGGCAATGCCCGTTCAGCCCGCACATGCGTCCTACACATCCTTCTGCCCCACACTCAAGTTATATGGGGCTGCACAAGTGAATCACCCTCAGTTACTTCTCCACCATAAAGTCCCACCAGGGAGACTCCAAAGCAGAAAGGAAGGAGGGCAGGTAGTGGAGCACTTACAGAAACACACATCTCAAAGAACTCCAGTTACTGCACAGGGTGAATAACCTCTCCTCCTTCAATTAGCGTCCCTCTGAGTGCTCCACTTCAGGTGACTCCCAAGCAGCACCCCCTAAGGAGCCAGGAGGTTAAGAGCAGAGGAAAGAACTGCATTGCCTACTGCAGCATCTGATCTTGCAGCAGGAATGAAGGCATAATGGTTAGAAAAAGTATGAACAGAGGACTATGTTCATGCTCTACAGATCTCTGCAACTGGTATGACTTTAAGTAAGGCTACGGATTTTATATGGTGCTCTTATGGAATGTGCTATCATTCCTGAAGGAGACTGAACCTGAGTTTGGTTGTAACAGACCTTAACACAGCTGGAGATCCATTCTGATAACCTTCTGTTTCAAAATTACCAATCCCCTGTTTCTGTCTGCAATGGATACAAGCAATCTAGATCTAAACAGCCTGGTCCTAGCTAGATAAAAGGCTAATACCCTCCTAACATTTAGGATATAGAATATAGCTTCCTGACATCAATGTGGTTTGGCAGGGGAGTGGAGGGAAAGAGGAGATAAATAGTTTAATATGAAATTCTGATGACACCTTAGGTAAAAATTTTGAAAGGGGCTGCAGCACACTTTGTCTCTGGTGAATACCATAAATGGGGAGTCTGCCATTAAAGCCCTCAGTTCTCCAACCCTGAAGGCAGACATGATGACCACCAGGAAAGTTGTCTTAACTGATAAATTTAATAAAGAACACACAGCTAGTGGCTCAAAAGGATGTTTCATGAGGCAATTAAGAACTAGGTTCAGGTCCCAGCTGGAAATAATATCTCTGATTTGAGGGGAGAGATCCAATAGACCTCTTAGGAATCTTGCCATGATTGGGTGAGTGAAGACTGGTAAAAAAACCCTATGGATAAAGTGAAAAGCTGTTATTGAAGCTAAGTGGACCCTAATGGAATTCACAGAAAATCCTGATGTTTTCAATTCCAATAGGTAATCAAAATACCATGGGAAGAGAAGAGTGAGTCCGTGAGATCTGAATGTTACACCAAAGATGATATTTTCATTTCAGGAGGTAAGTATTTCTTGTAGATTTTTTCTACTATCTAATACAGTGCTCTTCACTATTTTTGAAGTGGGGGCCATTTTAGCAAAAATCCTTCAATGTAAGAGCCAGATCAACTACTAAATTAACACACTGCTCACTAACCTTAATGATGTAATGTTACAGAGCCAATCGTAACTAAAACAAAGTCTACTTACACAATAAAACAATACTCCTTTTATAAAAATAATAACCAGAAAAATATATGGAATTAAAAAGGCACCTATGCAAGTAAACTTTTTGAGAGCAGAATAATGCAAAACTTACTTTAAAAACTGGATTAGCAAAAGTGTGCCTGTTCCTCCTTGACTTTGTTCATGCAGTATTTGTAATCTGTCATCGCAATCCTAGTAAGGCTGTCCAAATGTTCATTGGACCATATGTTCCTCTGTTTTCTTTTCACCCCACTGGCTGGGGGTGAGGGCTCCAGAATGGAGCTGTGGATGAGGGGTTTGAGATGTGGGAGGGGGCTGCAGCCAGGGATGAGGGATTTAGGGTGCAGGAGGGGGCTCAGGGCTGGGGCCTCTCTCTCCCTGCCAGCAGGCAGCATGGAGCTCCAGGGGAAGGGATCCTCTCTCCCCCCTGCCAGCAGGCAGCACGGAACTCCTGGGGAAGGGCCCCTCTCACCCCTGCAGCAGCATGGAGCTCTGGGGCTGGGGGGAGAGCCCCACAGCAGCCCTGCAAGCCACAACTTGCTCCCTCCGCAGTTCCGCCCACACCCTACCTCTCTCCTCTCAAGGTCCCTGCTGCATGGCCCTTTAGCGCTGCTGCATGGCTATTTATAGCCTGCTGTGCGGCCGCACAGCTTAGAGGGAACTTAGTGAGCCTCATTTAGGGTCGATGGGAGCCACCACTGGCTCGCGGGCCCTGAAATGAAGAAAACTGATCTAATAAAACATGTTGTACTTCTGATGAACAGGATATCTCTACTTCAGAGAACCTTTGAGGAACCATACTTGAAGCCTCAGAATCTGCAGGTTGGGCATCCTGAGTCAGCAGACGAGAAATGACTGGAAGATGCTATGGAGAACAACAGTTGTGTCTATTTAGACAGGGATCCCAAACTTGTCTCAGTCACACTGGTGCAAGCACTATCAACCTGGCCTGATCTTGTTGAGAACCTTCAACAATAACGGTGTCAATGGATAAGCATAGAGAAGACCCCTTGTCCATGAAATGAAAAAAGTGTCTCCTATGGGCTAGGGACTGAGACCCCTCTGGAGCAATACTTGATGCATTTTGCATTGGCTGCTGTTGCAAACAGATCAACCTCTGGGAACCCTCAAGCTATGAATACTGTGTCAAGGACTCAAGAGTCCAGTTACCAATGGTAATTTAGGAAGAAATCTTTGCTGAGGTCATCTGCCATGGTATTCTGATTATCAGGGAGGAAAGAAACTGCAATGACTATCTGGTTGGCGATGCACCAATGCCAGAGTTTTGATCACTTCAGCACAGAGATGGGGCATGTGATGCTCCCTGACGATTGATATAGTACGTGTATTCCACATTGCCTGTCATTATCTTTTTGACCACTCTCAATTCCAGACAATTGATGAGGAGGAGGAGCTGCTCTTGTAGTGACAATTTGTCCTGTATCTTCTGAGGTCCCAGATGTATCCCGCTACCCAACATTGAAGCATCTGGCATTATCATTATGGTAGGAGGATGCTAAAAGAACGCAACACCTGTACAGGTTTTGGTCAGGTCCTTCAATCAGTTGAGTGACCACAGAACCCACTGGGGACCAGACACTAACCTGCCTAGAATGTGCTTGCTTGATTTGTAAACCATTCAAAGCCATCCAGGGAGACCTCGGAAATGTAATCTGGCACGTTGCACTACAAAGACACAAGCTGACGTGTGCCCCAGCAGTCAATGACAATCTCTTACTGTTACTTGAGGACTGCCATGAATCCTTGAGATAAGACTCAGCACGAGATAGCTGCTGGAAGAGATGCATGTTCTGCCTGTCACTGCATCCAGGCAAGCTCCTATGATGTCTAGATACTGTACTGGAGTCAAAACAGACTTTGAGGCTGAGTTGAAGGCCCAGGCTGTGGAACAGAGAACACGTCATCTTTACAGCCACCAACACTTCCTGATAAGTTCTGCCCCAATCAACAAATCATTCAGATACGGGGAAATGACCCAGAAGACGTAGGTGGGTGGCAACTATCACCAGAATCTTTGAGAATAACCTGGAGCAGAAGATAGCCTGAAAGAGAGCATGTGATATTAGTAAGTGTTTGTTGTTGATCAGAAAATGAAGAAACCTCTTATGTGAAAGGTGAATAGCGACATGAAAATGTGTCTTGTAGGTCAAGAGTCACAAATCTTGGTTTCCCGGCCAGGGGCTCAGATGATCTATGGTAAGTTGAATTGAGGGCTGGGTGTGATCTTTGTGCGCTCTGAGACCTACTAAATCTCCTCTTATTTACAGACGTATAAATCAGGATCTCAGCATGGCTTTCAAGTCCTTTAAAATGTGGAAAGATGTACCCATTGAGTCTGCAAAGAGCTTGTGAATATCAAAGGGAAGGTCCTCAATGGTACTCTGGACCTCTCCTGGGAAGCCTTACAGCGCAGCCCAAGACATTTTTCTCAGACTGTGCTGAAGTATCTGAAGCATTCAAGGAGACCTGGAGCAATGTCTTTGCTAAGAGCTAACCCTCTTGAATAATTACCTTAAATTGGTCACAATGTTTCTCTGGCAGATGATCAATAAAGGGATTAAATTTGTTGCAATTCAAATAGGCATACTTCACGATGAGCACCTGATGGTTTACTATTCTAAAGTGAAGTGTGGCTGAAGATTTATGGCCAAAAAGATAGCACTTCTTGTGGTCCTTGCTGTACGGGGTGGACTTTGAGCTATATTGTTTACCCCATTCATTAACAGACTTCACTACGAGAGAATTTGGCACTAGGTGAGAAAATAGAAATTATGATTTCCTGGAAGAGACATAATACTTTTTATCCACCTTCTTGCGGATAAGCAGTGCAGTAGCTGGGGTTTGCCAAACAGTCTTAGCAGGTTCCATAAGAGCTTTGTTGACCGGAATGGCAATCCTCAAGAATTTTGACATAGGTAAAATATGTAGGAGTTTATGGTGTGACTCCTGAACTGTGTGTCATCAATTTCATCAGTTCCTGTAACTACCTGAAGTCATCTGCCAGAGAAGATAGTGGAGGCAACACAACTTCTTCAGACGAGGAGGAGGAAATATTTGTAAGAGGTGTTACCTCCTTGTCTGCCCTTGAGTCCAACTCCACAAAGGTTTCCTCCTCTGGCATTTATGGTGCCACAAGTAGTTGGGGAATGTACTCTTCTTTGCTCCCTTTGGTGGTGTGATAACTTCATCACATATTGTTGACAGAATGCCCACAGCTCCCAACAAGGCCACTGGAGGGGGGGCATATGGGATAGGTGGAGGCAACCATCTCTCTTCTTGCCACCTGGGTGTCCTTTGAGGTCTATCCTCCTCCAATACCTCAATGTAGGAGAGGCAGCAATGTGTTCTAGAGTAGACAGAGGAAGCCTGTACTGAGATTTGAGAGTCCTAGGACTCCTTTTCAACATATCCAAGTGGGGAGGAGGGAAAATAACTGTTCTGCTTGTGTTGTAAACGAGGGTGAGTATGATATTCTAGATGATGGGGGTCAGTGACCAAGTAAATCTTGAGGAGGGTAACCCCCAGTACCAGTTGGCAGAGGAGTGTCTGACTCTGAAGATACTAGATGATCCTTAGAGTATCCAAATTCTTGTGGTACTAATGGCATCAACGACAGGCCCAAGCAAGAACCTGTGGAGGACAGCTTCAGTACTGATGTAGCTGGCACCAAGTGCTTGGCATGGGAATGAGTAGACTCCAATTACACCAGTCAAGCAGTCTTCAGTACCACAGACTTCTAAGTGGCTGGCACCAACTGATGTTCAGGGATGAGACTAGAATTCTTCTTGGAAGAGTGTCTATAGCTCTGGGTATGATACCTGAGTTCGGTAAGGAGTTTGTCTTTGAGGACTGACTCCTTGAAGCTGTCTTCCCTGTCTTTGCAGTACCAGAATCACTTGGACCCTGCATAATACTCCTCTGGGGACCTGAGGTTTTCGTAGCCTTCTTGTGCACCAGTGACTAAGACTTTCTCAGAGATTTACTCTTTATTTCTTTCTGAATAGAGGCTGATGTCAAGGCTACCTTTGCTGAGGTCTTTGGTGCCATAGATGCAATCAGTGCCATGATATTGCCTCCATCTCTGTCGACCTCCAGTGACCAGGATATTGATGTGGATGGGGCACAAGCTGTTCTGGGAGATCTGTATACAGGGTGGTCTTCCGCCCCTGGATCTGAAGCCAGTTTTAAGGCTTGCTCCATCATCAGGAGTTTAAACTTGATCTCCCTATTTTTTCAGGATCTATCGTTGAAGGAAGTGCAGATTATGTACTTACTGGGAAGATGAGTATCTCACAAACAATGGAGGCACTGAGAATGCCTGACTGGGACAGCCTTGCAGCAATAGAGGCACCTTTTAAATCCCGGGGAACCTGGACTACCCAAGCATATACAAAAAATGACCCCTAAATAGGGAAATCTTTCCCATCAATATTTTTTTAAGAGAAAGGAAAAGAAAAAAGGGAACAACTGTTCCAACAACTACAAACACTATAAAATATCTAACTACATATTAATTAATTAGCTGCTAAATAATAAAGAGAACAGGCATACAGAAGCCACTGTCTCAGGCTGAAGGCAGTTGAGAAGGAACTGAGGGCAGTTTGTCTGCACAGCCCCATTCAGCCTTGCTGCAAGGCACAAGGATTTATGGAGCACATGCATGGGCTGAATGGGCACTGTTACTAAAATCTCCAATTAAAGGTGCAGGCATACCTGAAGTGGAGCCCTCACAGGAACATTACTCAAAGAAGAACCTTGAAATACAAACATTTATTTCAAAGAGGGATATTTATCTGGTGAGTGTAAGTTATAATTTAATTTTTTTTTTAAAAAAAGTCTTTTTTCCTGTAAAAAATCATGAAAACTTAATAAATGTCAGAAATAGTTAGCTCTGAATTTACCCTCTCTCTCCGCCGCATTCGAGCCGATAACGTTCTCTGCAAGGTGTTAGTTACTAATGAATCACCACCCAGTTTAGAGATAGTAGCAGCCAAACAGTTTTCACGTAAATCTTCGTGTATTTCTTCAGACCCTTTAGGCCTTGGAGTGGCAAAAACTAGCATATGACAGCCACCGCAAGCAACCTACAGTGTAAACACAAAAGGATCTCATCGACTTGCATTCATCTTCTGGACCAACGACTAAGAAACAGGTTAGAAGATCCAAATGTTTTGCTCCACACTAAGTTACAGATTTCAGTATGATAGAGTACAAACTGTAATCACTGATGTTTAAAATATATAACGGATTGAAACTTTTTAAATACAATATATTGTAAAGCCGAATAAAACTAGCCAACTCTCTAGAAGCAAGCAACAAATTCTGCATCAATTTTCAAAGGATTTTAGTAAGTCATTCTGAAGTTAGCCAATATGACATATACACAATGTTACCATCTCTTGAAAACTACCACAAGTCTCATAATATTTGATGTTTTATTTAGAGCCCTAGCCAATCTGGGAGACACAGTTATTACATGAGAATCTCAACTTTCTTTTTTTAAAAAAGTTTCTAGCCCTCATAGCTGTAGAGAAAAGCTTGAAAACATGACCCAAGTGGCATGTTGATGGCCCAAAAAACAGAAGCAAATAAAAAGAACTCAAAATGGTTTTGGTTTTGTTTGTTTGTTTAATTGATCTTTTGGGGCCTGACTCAATTTCTGAATGTTTGGAGCTAGCATTACAGCAATTTTCCTCAATACCAGCAGAAAGACTAAAACAATAACCTAAAAGAACAATATTGCCTCTCTTTTCTCATCATGTTTGGAGTAAAAAACTAATACATTTTCATTTGATTAAACTTTTGTAAATAACCTACATTATAAATAATCTGTAATATTAAAATGATATAAACCAGGTGGTTTAGGTCCACACACAGGGTAGAAGGCTATTCCTAAAACTAAAACTACCAAAATGTTTAAAAAAAAATTTGTCTGAAATTTATGGATTCCTTTGAAGTGTTTGCAACATTGCAGTGTTGTGAAAGCGCATAACAATCTGAAAGAAAAACTGACTAGTCTATTTTTATGGTCCAAACCGATCACAGAGCAAGAAGTGAAGCAGCAGAATGAGAAGTGGTAAATAAAACAAAACATTTTAACATTCTTTCATTATTAATCTACAGTATTAATAAAATACTATAAGGAAATAATATAAATATGATTTTAAACTGTCAGATTTCCTTTAATAAGATATGAAATGATTTTATAAAGTATAAGCATTTCAAAGCTTGAGAAAAAGAACAAAGCAAAGCCTTACCAAACAGACTGTAAACTTCAAGAAATTAGAACATAAGGTGGGTATGAATTGATTAGTAAAATTCTCTTCTCCAAGTCCTAATTTGCCGTGTCGTCCATCTCCAAAAGTAAACATAAGGCCATTGTCTACATGGAAAAAGAAACATGTTACTAATGTAGAAGGTGCATTAAAAGCACATGACAAAACTGTTATAAGAGTAGAATTCAATACATTTTGAAAGCAAGGTGTATTTCATTTTCAAAAATTGAATCTGAACAAAGATTTGTATGATTTTTAAACTGCTGAATATGTTTCCAGAAGATAAATACATTTTCAGACAAAAGTATTGTCTGGGACTGTTAGTCTAGATAACCAAAAAATAAAATACTAATAAAAAATACAATAAAACTGTATAGCAAAACTGAGACTCATGCATGAATGTTAGAGAGGACTTTGTGAGGCTACAGCTTCCTTAAGAGGCAGCATGGTCTACAGGAATAAGCATATACAGAAAGTCAAAAACAGAATTCCTAAATTCCAATCTGGCTCTTCCACTGACCACTGGATTGGGCAGTCACTTAACCTTAAATGAAATCTGCATGTTTTCCTCACTGTGCTCATTTTATAATAAACAAATTCCATATCATAAATGATAATACTTTATCATTTTAAGTACATTTCAGAAGTTTCAGCATACATACCTGCTATTACAGCTGTATGATTTTCCCCACATGCAATGTTACATATTTTATGCCTCTTCAGATGTTCCACAGCCTTTGGTGCTGACGTTTCAAAAATAAACGTACCATGTCCAAGTTGCCCATATTGTCCAAGGCCAAAGGTATATACATCTGTTTCTGAAAATTGTACATGGAAAGTAAACAAACAGTTAATATGTCCTAATTATGACCTCCCCGCTACTGGCAAAACAGAAATCAAATCACACTCCAACTTTATGAAAAAAAGTTTTACATTTTATCAATTCATAAAGTGTAATCACAATGAAAGAGAAAAATCAAAAGGAACATGACATGAAAAAACCACCCTCCGTCCGAAAGATTTAACTAAACATATAGAACAGTGGTTCCCAAACTTGTTCCGCCGCTTGTGCAGGGAAAGCCCCTGATGGGCCCGGCCTGGAGCAGTGAATCGTGGCCAGTGGGAGCCGCAATCGGCCGAACCTGCGGACACGGCAGGTAAACAAACCAGCCCGGTCCGCCAGAGGCTTTACCTGCACAAGTGGTGGAACAAGTTTGGGAACCACTGATATAGAAAATAAACTGGTACGAGCTGCTACATATTTTGCTTCATGGCGTATTTGCAAAATAAGCTATTGACTAAATGCACATGTGAAAGTCAGCCAATGAAAATTATACAATGTTATATATTACAGCTGAGGTCAACACAAGCCCACAATTATTTTAAAAAAATCATTATGTATATTTTCCTCTTCAACAGCTTACTCTTGAACTTCTTGCCATATGCAAAACTCTATTATGTACGATCCAGATCTTTGCAGGTCTGGTATTGCTTAAACATTAAAAAACACTGACAATGTTGTTATTGCAGTGTATCTGGAGACTCCAGGCTTAATTTTCCTCTTCATATACATTATCCATACAACCACCAGCAGGTGTCAGGAACATTTGCTTTTAGAAAGTTTGTCTCTGTTCAAGAATCAAGGTCATTCAGATGGCAAGGTTACATTCAGCAACTAAATAAAAGCATTTAAAAATAGTTTTAATGTTTGCATATGTTGAAAATAGCTGATGATTTTTTAAGTGGAAGTAAAGGAGCCACACATCTCGCTACCAAGAGAAAGAGAGAACTCAAGACTTCTGAATGGAAGTGAGTATGTCTGAATGTACATTGTACTCCCACAGGAAATCAAACTTAAGTAGAAGTCACACTGCACACCAGCAGCAGGGCGACTAGGTGCTCCTCCCACTTGTGGGGTAAAAGCCAGACTGCAGCACAGGGGCAGGAATTCCTCCTACCCACGGAGGTAGACACCACACCATAGCACCAGAAGCAGGGCAAGCACAAGCTCCTCCCACCCCTGTGGAGGATGCCAGGCCATCACACCAGCCATCTATGTACAGTAACTGAATGCTTTTTTGCTGCATTCTCAGAGGAGCAATAAACTGGTAGCACATTTAAACACAAATCACACATTACATTTACTCCAGCGCTATCTCCCAACCACTCTCTCACCTTCATCTTGTCTCTATTGTGGGAGAAGAGGAGGGATGGGAAGAAAATAGAAGTGGAACAGACCCGGCATTACTAGCCCAACATAGTCATTGACTTTAATTGCAACTTCAGGTCAACAAAGAATACAGGATCAGACCTTCTAACACAAAGCTGGAAAAAAAAGGTTTTCTGCTTACAGGATATCTTTTCCCCTCATCACTCTTTTAAAACAATTTTAAGGGTCACTTCTGCAAAATCAAAAGACCATGAAATATAAAGAGCAAGACTTTTTTTTTTTTAAGTATGCAGAATATTTTATAAAAAGTTATCTTCCTACTAAATTTAATATTACAGCTCCCTCTGCTGGAAGATTCAGTGCTAGGAAAAATATCCAGAAAGGGATTGCTAACAAGTAAAGTAAAATAAGAAATCAGAAAGAGATCCCTCAATTCCAATTAACAGAAGAATAACTGATAGATACCTAGGCTTTCCATACGAAGTCTATATGAATACAGATTGTTCTTGAAGCAGATACTTTCTTTAGCCAGAACTGAAGTCTCACCCTCAATTTGGCAAATGGATTTCCCAGGATGCATGATGCCATAAATTCTAATAGCCTTAGCAACATTCAAATAGGTCGTGAAATTTCTCTGGAGACAAATAGACCTTTGTCATCCTTGCTCTGATGAACATAATGAGTTTAAGTGAAGTTGGATGTTTTATCATATTTTTCACTAAGTCTAAACCGAGGTATGGAACATACTCTTCTCTAAGGCAATTTAAGCCTCTTTGAACATCTGTGCTTTCAATAGTCAGTTGCCATGGAAGGAGAAAAAAAGAAAGCACAGCTTTCTCAAGTGAGTTGCCACCACAGTAAGACATTTGCTGAAGAACATGGATGCAAAAGAAAAATCAAATACAGGTAATGATCCTCTCCAACACAGAAAATAAGGTATTTCCTGTGAGCAGTCTTTATGGAATACATAGAAACAAGAGGGTCAGGCAAACCATCCCTTAGATTTGTAATGCAATTATTGAGGCCAAGGCCACTAGTCTGAATTTTCAGAGTGCTTGAGCCTATAATAGAAGATACCCCCCCAAAAAACCCAACCAAACAAAAACCATTAGGGCTAAGGAAATATTGGGAACAGCATCTCTGTCTCTGATATGGCTGAGGAATCACTCCTGTTACTCTACTCGAGATAACCCTTCTCTATGACTAAATCCCTCAGCAGTTTCTCATGAACGGGATCCCTGTAAAGGGATAAGAAAAGGAGGAAGTTTTGGTCGAGTGCAAAGGCATAGCAAAACTGTTCCAAACTATCTTGAACACTTACTGTTAGGACATGATTCCATTCCATGCCACAGAATAAATATTCCATTTAAAACAGAATAAACATGGTCCCCTCCAAAACTTAGTAAAATGGGATAAGTTCAGGATCGTTTGAGTTAGGACTCAAGCATTGTGTTTGACAGCAGAAAAAGGCCCAAAGGTACAAGCAGCATAACTGTGCTTCTGACAATAGGGTTTTATATTTTTTCGAGCCAAAATAAGGTTTGAGATTTCTTCTCGTCAGTCTGGCTTTGGAGCAAGTTGAGAGGATTTGTGATATATGAAATATTTTTCTTAAAGAAGGGGGTGGTTTGGCAAATGACCAAAGACTTCAATCTTTTTTCTTCTCTATCACCTTATTTATGAAATCTCCACCTTTGTATACATGTCAATAGATACAGAAGAACACTTCCTCCAAATCTCACCTCAAAGTGGTAGCTGCGATTACAGATGAAGCAGTTGTAGCCAAAGAGACCATGTAGCTTTCACATTTTTGATTTGCTGTGATGGTGGCTAGAGGAAATGAAGGTGTAGGAGGACCATGATTCCTTATAGGAGTGCTTCATGACTCAAGATGAGATCCATGCAATCCCCGATGGCTAGAGATTTCTAGAAGGATCCAGGTTTGGTGTGAAACATGCCAGCACATTCCAAGAGTGTGTTTGCACAATGAGAGAGCTCAAAGGACAGCTATCCAAATATTACAAATATCCCTTCCCTATCCAGATTAGCTATAACTCCTATTTACCTCCTCAACTTTGAATTTTAGGAGACTTTTGAAAATGAGCTCTGCATGCTGCCTTAATTTTCTCCTCGGGAAAACTAATTTTTCCCAGATAATTTTGGGCAGCTGAACTTCAGTTAATTCAATTATATTGCCCAATTCCTTTTTTCCTTGCTTGCTTCTTGCACCATAGTATATTCTGGCTTCGCACAATGTTTGGTTTGCTTGATTGGGTATCATCCATAGGCAGTAGAAACACCATTAAGATCTTCAATAAAATCTGTTCTATTTGCTGAACTTCTAAAAAGAACAGCATCACAGCTGACAATAAGAGTAGGGAATAAGGAGTTTGGTCACTTCTGCTCTCCCCATCCTGAGCCTGAAGAGGGAGACCTCAGAAATAGGCGGTAGAAGGCAGTTATTTGCATTCATGGAGTATTAGGAGTGATATGGGCCTTACTCAGCCTGCCAGTGGGGTGAGGGAACAGGGTATACTCAGGATCTGTTCCTTCATGCCAAACAGTGCACCAATAGTATCTGCTCACACACAGCTTCGTAGCTGCTGTGCCTGTTATTCTTGCTTCATGTTCTTAAAGCTTTTTTATCATAATCCTTAGAGACAGATGAGTTATACAAGGAGATCTAGATGATCTTGTAAACTGAACTAATAGAAATGAGACGAAATTTAATAGTGCAAAGTGCAACATTTTGCTTTTGGAGACTAAGCAACATGAATTTTTGTTATAAACTGGGGGGGCATATCAATTGGAAGTGACAAAGGAGAAAGACCTGGGTGTATTGGTTGATCACAGGATGACGATGAGTCATCAATGTGATGCAACTGTGAAAAAGGCTAACGCAGTCCTAGGATGCATCAGGCGAGGTATTCCAGTAGAGATGGGGAAGTGTTAGTACCATTGTACAAGGCACTGGTGAGACTTCATCTGGAATACTGTGTGAAATTCTGGTTTCCCAGATCATGTAGGAAAGATGAATTCAAACTGGAAAAAGTACAGAGAAGGGCTACTAGGATGATTTGAGGAATGGAAAACCTACCTTATGAGAGGAGACTCAAAGAGCTTGGCTTGTTTAGCCTAACCAAAAGAAGGCTGAGGGGAGATATGATTGGTCTCTATAAATACATCAGAGGGATAAACAACAGGGAAGGAGAAGAGTTATTTAAGTTAAGCATCAATATGGACACAAGAACAAATGGATATAAACTGACTATCAACAAGTTTAGGCTCGAAATTAGGCAAAGGTTTCTAACCATCAGAGAAGTGAAGTTCTGAAACAGCCTTCCAAGCAGTGAGAGCAAAAATCCTAACTGGCTTGAAGACTGAGCTTGATAAATTTATGGAGGGGATGGTATGATGAGACTGCCTACAAGGGCATGTAGCCAGTGGTGACCTGGAGCTGTAAAATTTAGAAGCCCTTTTAGAACTGGCCAATAGTAGCGCCATAGGCGCCGACTCCATGAGTGCTCCTGCCATGGAGCACCCAAGGGGAAAATTTGATGGGTGCAGAGCTCCCCGCCCCACCCCCTGCCCCAGCTCACCTCCGCTCCACCTCCGGCTCCTCCCCTGAAAGTGCCGCCCCGGTCTGCTTCTCCGCCCCCCCAGGATTCTGCGAATCAGCTGTTTGCGCGGGAAGCCGGGGCAGGCTGAGAAGTAGGCCGCGGCTTCCCACTCAGGCCCAGGGAGGCGGAGGTGAGCTGGGGCGGGGGGGGCACGAGGAGGGCTGCCCATGCCCCAGCAGGTAACCCAGGGAGGGAGGGGGGCCGCGCATGGGAACTGCTCACCTCTGCCCCCCTCGGCCTGAGTGTGAAGCCGTGGCCTGCTTCTCAGCCCTCCCAGGCTTCCCGCCAAACAGCTGATTCGCGGGAAGCCGGGGGAGGAAGCGGAGAAGCAGAGTGGGGCAGACCATTCAGCGGAGGAGGCGGACCGGAGGCGAGGTGAGCTGGAGCCGGGTGCGGGGTGTGGGAGCTGCCGGTGGGTGCTGTGCACCCACCAAATTTTCCCCGTGGCTGCTCCAGCCCCGGAGCACCCAGGGAATCGGCGCCTAAGGCACCACTTTTGATGTGATCAGTGGGGGAGTGGCCGCTCCCCCCCAGCTACGCTCCCCCGCCCCTAGGAGCCAGAGGGACCTGCCAGATGCTTCCTGGGAGCTGCCCCAGGTAAGCACCTCCGGGACTCCCCACCTCGCCCCCCCCAGCAGGTCCCTCTGGCTCTTAGGGGTGGGGTGGACACCCACTACAGTGGCCCACGAGACCCTCCTGCCCGGTTCTGGGGACAGTCGGGGAAAGGAGAGTGGGGTGGATGGGGCACGGGTCCTGGGGGGGCATCAAGGAACGTGGGGGGTTGGATGGGGCAGGAGTCCCGGGGGGGTGGGGGTGGGCAACGACCCCCTCGTGGGGTGAGGAGGGAACCCGTTGTTAAGATTTTGGCAGCTCATCACTGCATGTAGCTGATCTGCAACTGCTAGAAGCAAATATCTCCAGTGGCTGGTAATGGGACACTGGATGGGGACAGCTCTGAGTTACTACAGATAATTCTTTCCCACTGGTATCTGTCTGGTGGGTTTTGCCCATGTGCTCAGTATCTAACTGACTGCCATATTTGGGGTTGGGAAGGAATTTCCCCCTGGGTCAGATTGGCAGAGGACCTGGGGGTTTTTAGCCTTCCTCTGCAGCATGGGGCACAGGTCAACTGCAGGTTTAAACTAGTGTAAATGGTGGATTCTCTGTAACCTGAAGTCAAATCATGATTTGAGGACTTCAGTAACTCAGCCAGAGGATAGAGATCTATTTCAGGAGTGGGTGGGTTAGACTAGATCACGATGGTCCCTTCTGACCTTAAAGTTGATGAGTCTGTGAGACAGAATCTTACTTTTCTTTTGTTTTAGCTAAAAGCTTAGATTCTGTGTAAACTGATGGCATTGGTCCTACTCACTCAAGAAGCTTCCTGCTCCTCGCAGGTGATGGATTTTCAGGATTGAGCTAAAGTATAAATAGAAGAATCATTAACCAATCTAATTTAAAAGATTGGTAATAAAGAGAGATAAACCCAGTAAAAAAAACCAAAAATAATAAAAATGCCCAAAGTTAGAAATATGAAAGCGAAGAGCTAGTAGTGTCATTTTTCACTTTGAAAAGCTAGTTTAGCAATAACCCATTCTAATAGTTTATTAGACTATGTAGCACGGTACAAACAACTAATACATTCTCACAAAATCCCTATGAGGTATTATATAATAGTATCATATATGGAGGCAGACACATTAAGTACTTTGCCTAAAGCCACAGTATTGGAGCTAGGATTGGTATTCCTAGGGGAATTCTGTGCCAAAAAATTTAAAATTTTGTGCACCATATTTTAAAATTCTGCACATTTTATTTGTCAAAATAACACAATATAATCATGCCAGTTTCAATTATTTTAGTAGTTTATTTCAAAATATATGTCAGCAAGTATGTCTGTAACAATACAGACCCTCCCCCAAAAAAAGATTCTGATCATTTTTTTTGACAAATAGATTCTACACTAAGCATATTAATACAGAACTTTGAATAATTAATTTAAATTACAATATAGAACTGTCAGAAGCAGTGCAAAGGCTTAGGGGAGTCAGGGGTAACAGAGGAGCTGAGGGAGAGGGAAGGAGTCTGGACTGAACCTGGAAGATTGTTGGGTATGGGTGTAAGAAGTATGGAACAGGTTTTTTGGGGGTAGGGGCGGGATTGTTAGGGAGTTGGGGAGCCTCTCCCATGAGACCGTAGCTGAACCCAAACCTCTCCCATTCAGGTCAGGCACATCTGCCCTTGCCCCCACAACCTCATCCGCATGGGTCTCTGCAGCCTCCTCCCCTATCCTCATGTGTCCCTGCAGTCCCCCCGCCTGTCGCCAGGTTCAATGCTGTCAGCCCACTAAGTCCTGAGCCTGTGCCCCAGTCTTTCCGCCCCTAGCTATTCTGAACCCCAGTCTGTGACCCCGCTTCCCTCCCCGCCCCAGCAGGCCTGTGTGCCTCACTCTGTTGTAACCTGGCTCTGCGAGCAGGATGCTGTGATGAACTTCTACTCCTGGGTGAATTCTGCAATACTGGGCATGCACTGAATTCCACCCCCACCCCCCAGTACATTCTGCCCCAGAAGTGCTGCAGTTGAAGTGAGCTGTAGCTCACGAAAGCCTATGCTCAAATAAATTTGTTAGTCTCTAAGGTGCCACAAGTACTCCTTTTCTTTTTGCGGATACAGACCAACACGGCTGCTACTCTGAAACAGTTCTGGGAAAAAGAAAAGGAGTTCTTGTGGCACCTTAGAGACTAACCAATTTATTTGAGCATGAGCTTTCGTGAGCTACAGCTCACTTCATCAGATACATACCGTGGAAACTGCAGCAGACTTTATATATACACAGAGAATATGAAACAATACCTCCTCCCACCCCACTGTCCTGCTGGTAATAGCTTATCTAAAGTAATCGTCAGGTTAGGCCATTTCCAGCACAAATCCAGGTTTCCACTGCTGCAGTTTCCACGGTATGTATCTGATGAAGTGAGCTGTAGCTCACGAAAGCTCATGCTCAAATAAATTGGTTAGTCTCTAAGGTGCCACAAGAACTCCTTTTCTTTTTGCGAGTACAGACTAACACGGCTGTTACTCTGAAACCTGTCATTATGCAAGGCACTGCATTTAGCCGTATGGAGTGGAAATCTATCAACTGCATGAAAAAACTTGCACAGATACAGACAGACATCATCTTCCTTTCCAAATGCAAACAGATGGACATCGTACCAAAAGGACTGAAGGTAAAAAATCCATTACAATCTACATACCACACAGACTATGCTGACAGCTTGTGCCACACGCTCTCAAAGAAACTGCGGAATCACCTGATCAACATCCTCTACAGCAAACAGGGAAAGATTAAGAATGAGCTCTCAGAACTGGATACTCTCATAAAAAACCAACCTTCCACACAAACTTCCTCGTGGCTGGATTTTACTAAAACTAGACAAGCCATTTACAACGCACACTTTGCTTCTCTACAAAAGAAAAAGGACACTAAACTTTCTAAACTACTACATGCTACAAGGGGCCACAGCAATGGTTCCCTCAACCCACCTAGCAATATTGTTAACCTATCCAACTATACTCTCAGCCCAGCAGAAGCAGCTGTTCTATCTCGGGGCCTCTCCTTCTGCCCCTCCACCCCCATGAACATGATACAGTTCTGTGGTGACCTAGAATCCTATTTTCGACGTCTCCGACTCAAGGAATATTTCCAAAATACCTCTGAACAACATACTAATCCACAGAGGTCTCCCTACCAACACTACAGAAAGAAGGATTCTAGGTGGACCCCTCCTGAAGGTCGAAACAGCAGACTGGACTTCTACATAGAGTGCTTCCGCCGACGTGCACGGGCTGAAATTGTGGAAAAGCAGCATCACTTGCCCCATAACCTCAGCCATGCGGAACGCAATGCCATCCACAGCCTCAGAAACAACTCTGACATCATAATCAAAAAGGCTGACAAAGGAGGTGCTGTTGTCATCATGAATAGGTCGGAATATGAACAAGAGGCTGCTCGGCAGCTCTCCAACACGAGTTTCTACAAGCCATTACCCTATGATCCCACTGAGAGTTACCAAAAGCAACTACAGCATATGCTCAAGAAACTTCCTGAAAAAGCACAAGATCAAATCCGCACAGACACACCCCTGGAACCCCGACCTGGGATATTCTATCTACTACCCAAGATCCATAAACCTGGAAATCCTGGGCGCCCCATCATCTCAGGCATTGGCACCCTGACAGCAGGATTGTCTGGCTATGTAGACTCCCTCCTCAGGCCCTACGCTACCAGCACTCCCAGCTACCTTCGAGACACCACTGACTTCCTGAGGAAACTTCAATCCATCGGTGATCTTCCTGATAACACCATCCTGGCCACTATGGATGTAGAAGCCCTCTACACCAACATTCCACACAAAGATGGACTACAAGCCGTCAGGAACACTATCCCCGATAATGTCACGGCTAACCTGGTGGCTGAACTTTGTGACTTTGTCCTTACCCATAACTATTTCACATTTGGGGACAATGTATACCTTCAGATCAGCGGCACTGCTATGGGTACCCGCATGGCCCCACAGTATGCCAACATTTTTATGGCTGATTTAGAACAACGCTTCCTCAGCTCTCGTCCCCTAAAGCCCCTACTCTACTTGCGCTATATTGATGACATCTTCATCATCTGGACCCATGGAAAAGAAGCCCTTGAGGAATTCCACCATGATTTCAACAATTTCCATCCCACCATCAACCTCAGCCTGGTCCAGTCCACACAAGAGATCCACTTCCTGGACACTACAGTGCTAATAAACAATGGTCACATAAACACCACCCTATACCGGAAACCTACTGACCGCTATTCCTACCTGCATGCCTCCAGCTTTCACCCTGACCACACCACACGATCCATCGTCTACAGCCAAGCTCTGCGATACAACCGCATTTGCTCCAACCCCTCAGACAGAGACAAACACCTACAAGATCTCTGTCAAGCTTTCTTACAACTACAATACCCACCTGCGGAAGTAAAGAAACAGATTGATAGAGCCAGAAGAGTTCCCAGAAGTTACCTACTACAGGACAGGCCTAACAAAGAAAATAAGAGAACGCCACTAGCCGTCACCTTCAGCCCCCAACTAAAACCCCTCCAAAGCATTATTAAGGATCTACAACCTATCCTAAAGGATGACCCAACACTCTCACAAATCTTGGGAGACAGGCCAGTCCTTGCCTACAGACAGCCCCGCAACCTGAAGCAAATACTCACCAACAACCACATACCACACAACAGAACCACTAACCCAGGAACTTATCCTTGCAACAAAGCCCGTTGCCAATTGTGCCCACATATCTATTCAGGGGACACCATCACAGGGCCTAATAACATCAGCCACACTATCAGAGGCTCGTTCACCTGCACATCCACCAATGTGATTTATGCCATCATGTGCCAGCAATGCCCCTCTGCCATGTACATTGGTCAAACTGGACAGTCTCTACGTAAAAGAATAAATGGACACAAATCAGATGTCAAGAATTATAACATTCATAAACCAGTCGGAGAACACTTCAATCTCTCTGGTCACGCAATCACAGACATGAAGGTCGCTATCTTAAAACAAAAAAACTTCAAATCCAGACTCCAGCGAGAAACTGCTGAATTGGAATTCATTTGCAAATTGGATACTATTAATTTAGGCTTAAATAGAGACTGGGAGTGGCTAAGTCATTATGCAAGGTAGCCTATTTCCTCTTGTTTTTTCCTCCCCCCCCCCCCCCCCCAGATGTTCTGGTTTAACTTGGATTTAAACTTGGAGAGTGGTCAGTTTGGACGAGCTATTACCAGCAGGAGAGTGAGTCTGTGTGTGTATGGGGGTGGGTTTCTGGAGGGGGGTGAGGGAGTGAGAGAACCTGGATTTGTGCAGGAAATGGCCTAACTTCATTATCATGCACATTGTGTAAAGAGTTGTCACCTTGGATGGGCTATCACCAGCAGGAGAGTGAATTTGTGTGGGGGGGTGGAGGGTGAGAAAACCTGGATTTGTGCTGGAAATGGCCTAACCTGACGATTACTTTAGATAAGCTATTACCAGCAGGACAGTGGGGTGGGAGGAGGTATTGTTTCATATTCTCTGTGTATATATAAAGTCTGCTGCAGTTTCCACGGTATGTATCTGATGAAGTGAGCTGTAGCTCACGAAAGCTCATGCTCAAATAAATTGGTTAGTCTCTAAGGTGCCACAAGAACTCCTTTTCTTTTTGCGAGTACAGACTAACACGGCTGTTACTCTGAGTTCTGGGAAAGTCACTTTTCTGACTATAACCACTCTTTAACGGCTATAAAGAAAAATGTATGATCTATTGGGAAAAATACAGGACTGGGATCCATGAACTGATTTTTTCTAATCTACTCCTGGCGGAATTCTGCACATCTGAAGATATTCAGAATTCATGTACCCTGCAGAATTTTTTTTCTGCAGAAAATACACGTCTGCCCAAGAAGTGCTGCAGTTCCACCTTTCACCCACCAGAGGCCACTGTGGTGCCAGAACAGCCAGCAGCACAGACACAGCCAGCTGTTGTGGCACCACAGTGGTCTCTGGTGAACAAAAGGTGGAACTGCAGCACTTCTTTGGCAGAAATATATTTTCTGCAGAAAAAAAATTCTGCAGGATACATGAATTCTGAATATCTTCAGATGTGCAGAATTCCTGCAGCAGTAGATTAGAAATAATCAGTTCATGGATCCCAGTTCTGTTTTTTTCCCAATAGATCATACATTTTTCTTTATAGCCATTAAAGAGTGGTTATAGTCAGAAAAATGACTCACTAATTAACACATATTCAAGATTATTTAAAATTTCACAAGGGGAGGCTTTCTTGTAGAACTCATGGAAAAAAAAACCACAGATTTCAGTTTCAATGTAATAAGATAGAAGAAAAGTTTCTCTAGGCATTGTCTGACATTTCATAAGAGTGTTTGCTCTATCAAGCAAAGTGATTCTTTTAATTACAGGATCAGAGAAAAGCCAATTAGTTTGCATACCTGTAAGTGCCACCGTATGTCCTCCACCACAAGCAACCTTATTAACCCTTTCCAAAATTCCAGGAACTAGCTGTGGAACCCGATTGTTTTTCAGTTGTTCAGGCGACAAACCTAGCTTCCCATTTTCAGGTTCTCCAAAAGTGTAGAGCTCACCATCTCCTGGGGAAATACAAAACAGAGCAGGATTCATAGTACTTCACTAAAAGGCAGAGCTGGGCCAAGTTATTTTCTCATGCTTTCATGGTTTGTAAAGTACCCATTGCTTTCTGGACTTTTGTTTTAAACTATAAATAAAACAAAATGAGAGTTGTAACGTTTCCCTATGCGAGGAGTCTGTCAAAAAGAAAACCAGAACAATACTTGATTCTGAGAGGTGTCAGTGAATCACAATTCCCATTCTAGTCACTATTTACATCAATTGGAGTTGCTTGCAGCAGTCTTAGCAAAGACTGGCCCTACTAATGGGATACATGAAAGTCCATGCTCGCCTCCGATGGAGAGTGAGGGGACAGAATAGGAAACCAGTGCAAATATTGTAAAAAGATTTGTTAATGAGCTACATAACAAGAAAAGAACCATTGTACTGAATACTAGAAATAAATGGCACTATATCAAGCGCTCCAAGGTTCACCATGGCATTATCTCCGTCAGAAGAGATTTCACCACCTCAGTATTACATAACAGCTTTCTGGTCAGCCCAGCAGTTAAGGAAAAAAAAATCCTTCCCAGGCACCCAGACTTAGTTTTACAAGCACAGGGTTCTCAGTCTGTTCAATCCTAAATACAGCAATCCATTCTTTTAATAAAAGAGTTTCTTTTGTTTTAACACTTTTCAGTTTCCACCTTTGTTTTTTTTTAAACAATCAGATAACAGTCTGAGTTATCTAATCTGGCCATCTGTTTACCCTTCTACTATATTGATAGAAGAGTTAAAAATTTCAAAGTTACTGTCTACTGCTGTGCCAGTCTTTAAGTTCCGATCTGATTTTCTGTTCCAAAAGCTCTGTTAGCATTCTGCTATCCTAGGTAAGAGCTAGGTCAAGTGGGAGAGATCTCTGGTTGCTGGGTGAAGCTCCAAGGACGTAGCTATGGGTCTCCACCAAGCCTGAAAGAGGCCTGTAGAAACATTTTTCATAGTACTTGAGTTGCTCCTAAGAACTGATGTTCACATTGAGACTCCCTCTGTACCTGAAGCAGCTGGATGCAGTAACTTTTTTTTTTTAAGTGAAAATTACAGTTACTCCATGATGGTGCTCTGCCAAACTGTAAAAGCAATAGGCATTAAGCCAGTTGTAAATAACAGAAATCAGGAGGCCTGGGTTCTATTCCCAGCTCTGCACCGACCAGCTGGGTTATTCAGCACTCTGTGACTGTTTCTGCAACCGTAAAGTGGGACAATGAAACTTACTTTCCCCTTTTTAAAGCATTTCTATGGACTTCTATGGATAAAAAAGCTATATAATAGCTAAGTATTATTAAAAGGTACTTACTGACTAAGGGTTTGACCCAAAATCTATTTAAGTCAAAAGGAAACTTTCCAATGATTTCAATGGGCTTTGGATCAGGCAAAAAGTTCTTAGTCAAAGTCTGTCCAAGACTTTGAAGACATAAAACACTACATTAAGTGCTATATATTATTACTATTATGGAGTTATCGAGCACAGTGTCTTTATACCAAGCAAACTTTATATAAAGTCATTTAATCTTTTCAGCGGACAAACAGGTTAATAATTTACACTTGGGCGACATTCTCCACTCCCATTCACATGCAACTCCCATCCACCAGAGTCAATGGAAGTTGCGAACAACTAAATGAGGTAGGAATTTGGCTCTTAATAGATTTGGCAGAAAGAATCATCATAAAAATTATTTACATCTCCATATATGCTCTAAGAACCAGAGCATTGATTTTGTTTTTTAACCTATAGCTGGATTTACCAAAGCAAAAGGATAAATAAATCTCTCATATGAAACAAATCGAAGACAAAGAAATGTTTAGACTAAGGGCTGGGTGCTCAGGGAAACGTGTTAATTATGTGCTGAAGCCATTACTTAAAACACTGGGCAACTGTCCCATTATTGAAGCATAATTATAGATATCTATCTAGAGTACATTTCTGAGATACACTAATTTTCCATAATTATAGCCCAATAAACTTAAGCATTAACAAACCACATTTATAGAATTAAGAGGCAGTCCTAATACACACAGCAAATGTCTAAAGGATCATATCCAAATGCTATGAATTCAAACACACTTTCATAAAACTACATTTTAAACGCTCTTGATACACACAAATCACAGACTCCAAAACATGAGCCCATAAGTAACTGCACTGTGTATAACACTATATTTCCTTGTATGGCACAAGCAATTTTACATTAGAATCCTTCCCTTGTGTTTATCCCTTTCCGCATCTCTGGCATTTGGATTTTGAGGTCCTAAGGGCAACAACCATGCCAAAACCAAATAAGTCTAGAGGACAGAAATTGAAAATAAGAAGAAATTAAAAATAATCACATAAACTCAAAATAGAAATACATACACACTTGTCCAAAGCAAATGGGTATGAATTATTAAAAAGCAAGGTTAATAAAATTAAGGACCAGTTTCC
Organism: Eretmochelys imbricata; assembly: GCF_965152235.1. Taxonomy (NCBI): domain Eukaryota; kingdom Metazoa; phylum Chordata; order Testudines; family Cheloniidae; genus Eretmochelys; species Eretmochelys imbricata. Next base: position 153,123,843 of record NC_135572.1, read on the forward strand.
AAAGCCTACTGAAGTCAATGAAACCTAAATGGGCAGAACAGACAAAAGCAAGGAATTAAAATGTTTTTTTATTTTGAAAAATGAAAAAGTAGCAATTCAGAGTTCAAAAGAAATGCACCATTTGTGTTGCATGCATTCCATTTCCCTCTTCCCTTTACCAAATCTTTATTCAGCTTTTACTCTGGTAAAACACACACTGAGTGTGCAAGACATTCTATATATAGAGCTGTGGCTCAAATTAATTGCTGAGGTAATTCTATTTAAATCATCTGAATTGCCCAGGGCTGAATTTGGCCCATTGTATTTTTCTGCTGAGCCACTGTTTAATTTTTGTGAAATTTTGGTTATTAGTTATTTGGGGCTAGATCGTGTCAACAGCAGTTAGTGGATGGCAAAGGGTAGCAAAGAGCCTTCTATCCCAGGAGAAGGACTGGATTAGTCAGAGAAGCAGAATGCACCAGAAGCACATACAATATGCAGCATTTCTTCCTGCCACCACCTTCTTGGAGGAAGTAATTAGGGAACAGTCCATGCACTTCTCCAACTGCAAATCTGCCTGGATCTTGAACAGGATACACAAATGATTTTTCAAGACAGATTTTTTTCTTCACTTCCCCCGCCCACACACACACACCCCTTTTAGTGCTGGTACAGGGCAAATTTAAGGTTGTTTGCATGCTTTAACTGGGAATTTCTTACTTTAACATAAGGGTACACACTAAAAAAAAATCCAGTTAACTCTGAAATTTCTGGTTTATATTGCTGATTTTGGGGATAATTACAACATCCCTGAAACATTGTTTACCCCTAAATTACTGATACTTCTTCTCAATCTTAGTTCCATTTTAAAGTAGTTTTTTGTCTGTGAATTTCCCTAAGGAGTGTCCACACGTGTACTAAAAAAGAAATCCCCAAACAGTACTAATATGCAATATTTCTAATGATCTGAAGATATGCAATATTAACCTTAAATCATTTACGTTTTAACTTAAGGACACATTCATTGGTACAGCAAAGTAGCCAGAGTGCACTGAGCAGTTAAGTTTGTCTCCCCAGAGCAGCACAAAGCAGCGGAAGTGTTCTGGTGAATCTGGCCCTTAATGTGCAACTGATTTAGGCATTTAGAAGGCTGTGTTAACAAAACCGGTGCTAGATCGATTCCCAGTGACACTCTGCTTTAATGGCTTCTTCTACCTTCTGCCTCCCGCTTCCTCAATGTGCAGTGCTATCAGGTCAACCAACTGACACATAAGCCAGCTGGCAGCTACAGAATCTTTAAAGAGCAATGATCACTGGACTAAATCTGCCAATTTTATACAACTCTCTCCGTCTCCTTTATACCACTGAGTAATTACCACCAGTAGAAATGCTGAATGTAAATTAGCTGTAGAGGAAGGGTGGCAACTGGTTGAGTTACCCTTGACGTCACAACAGCTCCACTTAAGAGTTACCTGGGCTGTTGACTTGAGGCTGTTGACTTGAGCCTGTCTGTAGCCTATCATTAATAACTTAATTACAATCTAATTTCTTCGAATACAGCCTATGCACAAGATATCAATTAATTTTAACTACATGAAAAGTTTGAAGTGTGTGTTATTCTGTTGCTAAGATCCTTTGGGACAAAAAAGACAGGCCCAGGTGCTAAATTTCATAAAGAACCCAGTTTAATTAATCTGAATGCAAAAAACGAATGGATTTATTGGTATATCCTCAGAAAATTAATTCTGTACTCAAAAAGTAAGTGTTGTAAGTTTGAGGAGAACACATGTGAAACAGAGTTGAATCCCTTCGTTAAGTGCAAAATGGATCACTACCTTAACTATGAAGTCACAATCAGTGCCTCCATAACAAAGATAATGTGAAAACTGTAACCTTGATAGCATACCATTCCTAAAGTTTCTGTAAATCCATTAGATAATTAACACTTTTTGCAACTTGGGGTCAGACTGATACAAAAGAGGCTGTAGCACCAGGCTCTTACTTTGGGATTCTGTTAAGGATTCTCAGAGAGGCCCCAGTGTTTCTGGGCGAAAGAAGAGAAAGAAAAGAGTAAATCAACGGCTGCAAATGTTGAAAAACAAGAGTCATCATTTTTACGCATATATATTTAAATGTATCTCATTTATTTCTAGAATCAAGTCAGTGAGCTACTGACTGTTAGAGCTGCACATGAGATTCTCTCTCAAAAGAAGCTAAAGCAGTCTTTTCAAAATTCAGCGTCAATTTTTCATAAATCTGGAAACACACTAATGCACCATATCTATTAACCTGCTCACAATCTTAATTAATGGGGTTATAGGTTCAAGAGGTCAGTCTTCCATTGACTTCCCAAACTAACCAAGCTTATTCAATTTCTTTTCTAAACTTCATAATCCAGCTAAGAAAGATAGCCCCAATTACTACAGTACGTTTTTTAATACATTAAGGAGACCCTCTTGGGCAAAAGCAGTTTAGGAAATGCTGAAGCATAACTTTCAAACAAACATAAGAAGTCCTACAAGGCTCCAAAGTCAGATGATTTGAGTACAGTTATACAAACATATTAAGTTTAGATATTTGGCAAGTCCGATCTATAACGCTTCCATCTAATATTATTGTTTACTCTGCTTTTCCACTATCAAATCTCTGAGTTTTTCCCCAAAAGGTAAAATTCTCCCTAATGTGAAGGGCCCTCTGTCCTACTAAACCCTGGCCCACAGGGGCCTAGCATGGAAATGCAAAAGGAAAACTTCTCTCTCTCTCTCACTGAGTGGCGTTAGGAGGGGGATCTTCATGCCAACCCACATAAGCAAGTAGAGAGTAGGCACCAGGGCAGGCTGGAGGTAGGCCAGGGAAGACAACATAGGAATTGTGTTTACAGATCCAGTAGCCCAAGGATTCCATACATGGTGACCCACAGGAGCTGAAGCAATTATTGCAGCCCAAGTCAGCTGAAATAGCTAGAAGGAAAGGAACAGAATATATGAAAGTGTATTTGGAAAGGATGGACCTTGAGGTATGTGCTAAGGCTCTTACTGACCACTGATGTGGCTAGAGAGGCCTCTTGCATTATGACAGAGGAACCAACAACATTTTCTGTGAGCATAAGCAAACCCTAAGTGCCCAAGAGCAACCAGAAAATTATTAGTGAAGTTTCAGAATTCTTTGGGAAGCTGAGCTTCCACACAGGGAATATTCTTATGCGAAGAGCCATTCCATGCATGGTCTGGAAGTAGAGGCAGAAGTCTACATCCTAATGAACTTTCTATATTTTTGTCCAAACAGAGCTGGTCAAAACTTCTCAAATTCCAACATTTGGATAATAACTGGGGAGAAACTGATGACATTTCTTGACTCTTCCCCCGCAACGAGCTCTACTCCAAAATGGCTTTTGGAAAGTTAGTGGCCCTAATGGAACAGAGAAAAATTTGGTACATGTTGCCACAGAAACGTTCATGGGGCAGGGACGGGGGAGAGAGCGATAACAACAGGCAGGCTTCCTACATTTCTGTAGCCAACATAGTGCTTATGGACCTAGCCAGGGATGAACCTGGGGATCCCCTCAGGAATTTATCTTCTGTATCATTTTCAGTTAAGACTATTCTTTTCCCTTTTGGAATCATTCGAGAAGAGAGAGCACAGTCTCCACCTCTACTTCCACTATTGGCACAACTTTAAGGGATATGTGACAGGCTTGAACATTCCTTTCCTCTGAACCTTCTAAGCGATTCTGAAGGCTGTACGTCTGGATCAAATAGCAGCACCTCTCACACAGCAGAGGTCTATGAAGGAGCTTGGTGAAGTGACGGCTTCCGAGCTGGGCTGAAAACAGTTCCATGAAAATAAGGAACACACATGAAAGGGACCCATGGGAACCTGCAAAGCACTCTTTAGAGGGGCTTCTCCAAAGGTTTCTATCTATGTCAATCGAAGTGTCATTTGTAGCAAGGATGCCATCGTGGGGGTTTTAGAGTCTGTCTTATCTGCTTCTGGCAAGGGAAAAGCACAAGGGGAGTTCTAATCCAAAACATCATTCAAATTTTCATTTAACTCAGAGGATCCATTTCTGTATGGGGGACCAGGGCAGTGGGCAGGCACACTGTTCCCCTCAGCCCATTCTTGTGCAGAGAGGGTATCTGCATTGCAGAGGTAGGCCATGTCTTCCATCTATTCCCAGAAGCACGTCCTTGACAAAGGGCCTGGTTATAGACTTGACAAGAGAACCCAATAGATATGACCCCGAACAGTGTCATCACAAAAATATATATGAAATTTTAGTCCTTCCGCTGAAAGGGCAGAAAGAAAGAAAGAAAAAAAAGCTGGCAAACACACTACAGAAAAAGTCCAAAAAGGACTAAAAGACAAAAGCCATCTTTGCTGCTTCTCCTCAGTGAAACAAGAGAAAAAATTGAGTGTGGGAGAAAAGGAGAGCAGCCAATGATCCAAAGACTACAAAGAAAGTAACTGGTCATCTTTCTGCCTGATCTGCACATGGAGAAGACCTATCAGTGCTGGTGGCTAGACCAAAGCTCAGAAGATTTATTATTATAGACTTTTGGTCATACTCTCCTCTCACAAATGTGCATAAAGCTCTTCTTGGCTTCAGTAGGGCCCACTTACCCACATGGTAGAATTTAGTCCATTAAGTTAATATGAACCTTCTTTGACACCAGATACACTATATCTCTCTTCAGATATCTGATTGCTAAAACACTCAAATAAAACAAAAAGTTAAATATTTTTCCAATGGCCCAACACCTTGATCTAGTACTTCCATGCTGAGAAAGTCTATCAAGCCTGACAGCTGGGACAATTAAGTATGTGCAAGTATCTCTCAAACCTCTCTCCTAGGTTAAATTGTCACAGGGCTAAATATTTTGGATTATAGTCTCTACTAAATTCTACTGTGGCCAAATTAGCAACTCAATTTTATAGTATCATAGTAAGCTATCAAAAAACATCTGTTGATCAAGTTTTTAGTATACCACCTTCTCGCTATGCCCTGGAAGAGCTGGGTTTTTTGACGTACACATCTACTTGTCGATTGTGGTGCTTGGAAGCTGAAGAATATTTAATGGCTGCTAAACTTCTGGTCAATCATAAGCATTTAACTTATTTATTTTAAGAAAGCATCATTAATACAAAGTTGCATACTATAGGCAAAACACCCTACTACATATACTTTATAGTCACTGAATGCTTTCATTCTGTTCACGGCATACTCTCAGGGACCCACACAGATGTTATCTGTAGAAATCTGTCATTTATCAAGCAGGTTGAATAAAGCACCAGATGTAGTTTCTGGATGCCTGTTAAAAGCTCTGTAATCCAAAATTATTGATCTGTTGAAGTCTTTAATACTTTATTGGGACTGAGATAAGATGAAAGACTTAGTATTATTTGGGGTCCACACATATGATGAGAATAAATAGTTGCCCATGCCTTTAATATCATCTTCACTGTAATTCACTCAAATCAGGAAACGTGATTTTGGGGATGGGGGGTGGGAATGAGCTATAGAAATGTCAAAGTGTCTCTTAGCCCAAATCCTGCACAGTAAAAACTATCTGTATATTATCTGTCATTATCTCCCTGAAGGAAACATAGATCTTAACAGTCTTTGCATTCCTCCCTTCTTTGCGTCCTTAGAGCTGCACATGTCTTCATAATTCTCTGCAAGGTTATAGGTTTTCATGGATGGATTATTGCGTTTAATACATTATACTTCCTGTTAAATCTTTTGATGGTGTTTTGACAAAATTCCAGATGTCTATTTTGAGCATGCTTTCTAAAAATATTTAACTTTTTTTATTGCACAGCTGTAAATAGCCATACATAGCATTCATTCCCTCAAGACATTTCTACTTCATACAGCATATGTTCAGTTTGCCCCAGAAACTGCCTTGACAATTAAGGCAGTGAATTAGCAGGAAAGATGCATTTTTCTGAAAAATATGTGATAGGTGCCTATTCAAGATTTGCATTTTTGGGGGAAGGGAGGGAAAGGTAGAAGAGAAGCGGGTCAGTACACATGAGCAAATATGAATAGTCTCAGAGATGCTGGATTATTGTACAAAATAGAAATCAAATTCACCTAAGGCATTTGTTGTATGTCTCACTAAAATCAAATCAGTGTGACAAGACATTCATTCAGCATTACACCCTTTTCCATAACACTGTCCACACACTAACGTTCATTGTAATTTGTTTTCACATGGTAGTATTAATTCAGTTACAACAAAGAATCATGGAACAGAATACATCAGTTTCCCAAATCATTTCACAGCATGGAGCAAATTTTAGAGATTGTCCCTGCGAGACTTACCTCTAATTCACAAGTGTACAGACCACTTTCCTTTGTATTTGTGATCATATAACATACCTATGGCATAGATCATTAGGGAAGTATTTAATGTGTCATTAGCTATTTTTAATGCAATTTAGCAGATGAAAATAAGGACCACAATTTGAGGCCCATTGGTATAGTTAGCTCTATTACACAGTATATCATTATCTTACTTGTTACCAAAGCAGAATGGTAATATCCACAGGAGACCCAGGAAACAGGCTTTCCAACATCCACTTGACAAGGTACACACACACTGGCTTCACCAGCCAGGCCAATCTGACCTTCAGAATTGTCACCCCACACGAAAAGCTGTCCATCCTCTAAAATAAAGTGGCAGAAAGTCAGATTTAAAACCAAATCTGGTCTAACAATAATATTTACATTTACTTGTGGCTTCCATCCAGAGGCAGTTCACACACTCTATATGACACTGCTAAAACATAGCCATTGCTGAAGTATGAGGACAGCTATCAACTGGCACTCAACACATAGCAAAGTATAGGGCCAGAGATACCAACGCATCCCATCCCCCACAATCTTCTGAAACGTGCCATGGAATATTTAGTGACCAGGTAGTATTAGACCAGAGATGGCAACATTTAACATTTATTTCCAGACATGTTTCTCCAGTAAGCAATAAGATTGGAGGCTGTCAGACTCCCAAGTTGCTGGTGGTCTGTGTACACACATTCTGGGGAATGTTGTGGATGTTAGGCTTATTCCTATCCTATTAGTAACTTCATGATGGCATGACTCCACTTGCATCATCAATAGGATTCCCATTTCTCTTTTCTCCAAATTGATTCTCTATCCCAGCTTTTCCATTCACCCCACTAATTCTCTTCTTTTTCCCCTGCTTTCTCCTATCCCTCTCACACTCACCCCAACCTCGTTCTGTCTCCCTCATGGTGATTAGAGTAGCTGTTCTCCTATTTGTCCCAGACCCAGTCTCATCTGCACAGAGACCCATGTCAGCAACAAGGAGTGGCTGAGGCAAAGGAACGATACAATAATCTTCAGCCACCATCCAGCCTTCTCTGTACAGCAATTCCAAGTTGTGGGAAGCTAGCTCTGCATAAAACCCTTCTAGCTGCAGCAGTTCCTGGGGCAGTATTTGGAACTAAAACTACACAGGGCTGCTTCGCAAATCCGAGGAGAGCTTTAGCCGTTGGTAGAGAGGAAAATAGCCTAGCACACATCTTACTGGCTGCCATAAGGTAGGATTTGTGAAAGAGGTATGAATGAGATTGCAAAGGGAGAAAAGGGGCCTAGCATCAGATAGCTGAAAGCCTTTCTACCAACACACGGACTTATCAAGTCTCCACTGCTAATTACTGCTTTTGGAAAACAAATGATCATGGTATAAGGCTTCCATCAGACTCAATGTGGCTGTCAAAGGATAAGCTATGTTGTTAACATATTTTTTACCTTTTCATGCTATAGGCATTTGTTATTAGCTGTTGCTCTCACCGGTTAGTGCTGCTGATGTGTAAGATCCAGCTGCCAGCTGTTTGATCTTGTACTGGTTGGTAAAAAAACTAATTAGATGAAACGTGTTTCTTTCCTCTGTGTCACCTAATCCCAACTGCCCTTCACTGTTACCTCCAGCAGCATATACATGTCCTCGTTCTGCACATAGAAAAGCACATGTAATACGTAGAATAAGTGACAGCAAATCAGAAAGTTTGAGCTCAATTTCTTCCTACAGAAAAAGTATTGCAGGAAAGCTGTGCTAAGCTGTCCTGAAATATTCTAACACTGATATTATGAATTGCTGCTGTAACTCCCGAGGAAGCTTTCCTGGGCACTTTTGGATGGGGAAGTTCTAACAGTCTTCCTCTCCATTTTAGAATACGCATGCATCTAGAGAAGGTTGGGTTTTCCCTCAGCTTGGAGAGAGATGTCAAAAGTGAAGGAACTCTACATACTCTGGAGTTCTTTTAGAGCTCAAGAGACAAGAAGACATCTTGGAAGAGCCTTAACTTAAAAATATCTGCAGACTGAGTAATTGCTGGAAAGTCCAGGTTACCAAAGGCAATTTACTGAGTAATTGCTGGAAAGTCCAGGTTACCAAAGGCAATTTAACAGAAGTTTGTCACTTCTGATTGTTTTCTTCAATTCTGGTACATCAGATTTTGTTTCTTTATCATTTATGTACATAAAAAGAGTTTTACATTTCCCAGTTGGACTGTTGCTTGTACATAAAAGGTTAAAAAAAGATATTTATAAATTTAGTTCTCCCTCAAGACACACTACATTAAAAATTTAAAACACAGGAAGGATATCAGGAGAATCTAATCTGCTCTGAAAAAAAACTGAAAAACTCAGACATTACAACGTATATGAAAGTAACACAGGTGTTACACAGGAATCACAAGGAATATTCCCCAACTGAGAAACACAAGATACATTTTTTTACCCTAATTTTGCAGCAGGCCAAGTTCCTCTGAAGACTACAAATCACTATAGGTAAAATTCAGCTTTATGCAGAGAGCTATTAAAGACCTTTGCAACCCTTAAATCCCAGATAAACTCTATTTCAAGGGCATAAATGGTGCACAGGCTTTATGTTGGACTCTACCTACAGCTAAACTTTACCTAAGCAATTTTATTGGATTTTAAAATATAATAAAATTATGTTTGTATATAGGAGCAGCATTACAAAGATGTTTAACATATTACTTGGTATACATCCATGGACTACTGGTCAGTCCATTTACAAATAACTGGGAAAATATATGCTATCCAAAAAAGGACATATTTAGTTAATGAATTAAGTTGTATGACTGGTTTCTTATTCATTTGCATTGTGATAACAATAAAACACCCCGGTGTTGGGGGCCCATTGTAGTAGATGCTATGCACACACACAGAAAGACACAGTCAATAGTTTACAATCTACTTTAAGACAAAACATAATAAGCAAGTGTGACAAAACTGGAGGCAAATGGGGAGGCATGGCCATGGTAACAATATTAAAATCACCTAATTAGTTATGTACATAGCTTGATGATTTTGAACAGGGTGGATAAAAATAATATCTTAATTTAAAAATTTTTATTTAAATCATTCTTACTTAATTTTTTTAGATTGACCTCCTTCTGAAGTGCTTTGACATCTACTGATGAAAAGTGCTATAAGACTGAGGTACTATTATTTCAATCAGATTTTTATTTATTTGTTGCTAGCTCTATATTTTTCTCAATATAGTTTTAAATTGGCAAAGCTGATGTTTTGTACTTGTTTCCTTAGCTTCCTAATAAAAATAATTTCAGAGTTTGTGTGTCTTCTACTAAAGAGTTTAATATTTAAAATACTCATCTGTGATAAAAGAGACTAGCCCAGGGCCTCGCTAACACTTTTAGCAGAAGAACACCACAAAAATCAAACACAAAATTGATAAGCTATATTTCCAGCCACCCTCTTCCAATATGTTGAGCCTCCACAAGACAAGTACAGCCTGAAATGCTTTACCAGGCTGTATTCATCCATCAAGGTTTGCTGTTTGAAGTCAACATGACTTGAGCTCCTAAGGCACTTAGGTGCTTTTGAAAATCCCACACCTGGGTGCCTACATGTAGGTTTAGGAAACTGGTATTAGGCTCCTACTTTTTATGAATTTTGATCTCTGCGGACATAACAGTTCACAATAACACCACTAATGTATTGAAAGACTAAATAACTTGCGCCAGGGTTAACAATGTAACAACTTTGTCTTGAAGTGTCAGAGATTTTATGCCACTAAGAAAAATTATTAAAAATACAGATTTAGCCCCTGATGTTGCAACATTTATGCCCGTGCTTAACTTTAAGCATATGAGTAGTCCACCTGAAGTCAGTAGAACCACGCATACAGCGAAGTAATATACCCACTTAAGGATTTGCATGATAAAAGCCTTAATTTTCAAATTTTTGTCAGGGTTTCTTTTGTGTGTGCCTATAGCAGTTTTGTAAAATTCAAACGAGAGCCCACTAGTAGTGGCATTTTGTTTAAAAAGCTTAAATTTAGTTAATTATAAATGTTAACATAAAGTTGCAATAGCACAGTTCTTCAAATTAGTTGTACAAATATTCAATCAAATTTAATAATTTTTAAAAAATTAAGTGTTTTCTTTAATTGCTTTACCCTGGATCTTAATCATTTAAAAGTATTAGGTGATGGGTTTTGTGGAGCTTTTTGTTTTGTTATTATGAATTGTTATGCATTCGGAGACCAAAATTCTTAAAAATCTGGACCCTAATGTTAGGTTCCTAAACCCATAATTAGGTACGCATACGTGGGATTTTCAAAAGCACCCAAGTGTTTTAGGAACGCATTGATTTTGTTTCTGACTTAGCCAATCTGGCTGATTTCTGGTAAGCATCACAGCAGAAGAGAATCTTGAAGGTGGATCTGAAGGAGGTGAGGGGTAACCCAGAGGTAAAAGATTCCATCTCTCATTATACCACTACCTTGGAAAAAATACTGTTCACATATATTCTTGCTTTAATAATACTTAGCTCACACACAGCAGTTTTTATCAATTACTATAGTTATTGTAGCTACATTATGTATTGTACTTCTAGTGTTGCAAATTTTTTCCGTATTGTAAAATTTCAAAAAAAACAAAATCTCATGTACACTATTACTGTACATGTTCTAACACTTTGTCAAATGATAATTGTAACAAAAAGGTTTTAGATTACAGTTCTCATTTCTTTCAGATACATCTCCGCAAAATAGTTACAGTATATTGGATCTGTCATACCAGTCTGAACTAATAGTCCATCTAGTTCAGGATCCTCCGACTGGAAGTAAACAGCACCTTATGCTTCAGAAGAAGGCAAAGAAACTCCATAAGAGGCAGGATGGTCCAGTGGTTAGGGCACTAGGCTAAGACTTGAGACGTGGGTTCAATTCCCTGCTCTGCTACAGACTTCCTGTGATACCTTGAGTGAGTCACTTAGCCTCTCAGTGTCTTATTTCCCCAGCTGTCAAACGGAGATAATAGTACTTCCCTATCTCACAGTGGTATTGTGATGGATAGATACATTAAAGTTTGTGAGATACTCAGATACTATGGTGATGGGGGCCATATAAGTACCTAAGATAGATAGATAGATAGATAGATGCTTCCAGGTATACAACACGATAAAAAGGGCAGGGGAAATAATTTCTTTCTTTACCCAGGGTTAATTAGCTTGTGCCCTGAAGCATGAGTTTTAATTACCCTTAATGTTATCTTAACATGCATAACTACAAATGTTAATGGTGGTCATAAAAATTATTCAGCCACAATACCTGTTTCAAGTTGTAAATCTGTACCTTGTTCAAGTTACTATAGTCAATCCTTATTAAAGTGTTCTGTTATATTGTAAGAATAATTTACTATATCCTGAGTTCAAACAGATATTAAACCCTTAGCAAATCAACCACTCTCTTCACATCACTGTAGGCTCCAAAGATTGGTGCCATATGGAGGATAGTTCCTTTCTACAAATTTTAAAAACATGTCAATCCTTGCATATTGTCTCTGTAAAATGAAAGTGCCAACTTCTAAAGCTTAGCAAACCAATTTCTCAAACCCAACAGTGGGAGACAGAGCATATTGCCTTTTAGGAAGACTAGAAGAGGGTTCTAAAAGATATTTGCTGCATATCCAGACCTTTTCTGAAGTTATATAAAATTGTTACCCTCAGATCAAAATAGGGCAGGAGGAAATTCTTCAAGCTGGCTATTGTTTGCAAACTCCTATATATAATTCCTTTACAAACACCATGGCATGGAAAAGTTATTTCAGGAATGCAGAGCACAGAATGCATGACAAGTGGTTTAAGTGGCTAGTCATGGGTAAGTGTTTTGGTAGAAAAGAGGGAAGAAAAAAGGGGCATTCACTCTCCTCTAAAAAGAACAGGTGTACTTGTGGCATCTTAGAGACTAACACATTTATTTGAGCATAAGCTTTCATGGGCTAAGCCCACAAGTACTCCTGTTCTTTTTGCGGATAAACCTGTCACTCTCCTCTAGTAACTCCTCCCCATTTCACTGCGATGTTTTTCCCCTAGATGCACATAGGGGGCTCCCATTACAGAATTAGAACTATGCATAAAAACCAGGGCAGAATTTTGCCTTAAATATTTACCTAGTATGCAAATAATGTAGATTACATACCTGTGTAAACTAAAGTGTGGTTTCTCCCGCAAGCAGCAAGTTTAACTTTTTCTGGTTTTAAAGCTATGAATTAAAGTCAGAGAATAAGTTTACAAACAGGTTGATAGTTACATTTGTTTAACAACATTTTGCAATCTGAATATAGCCATCTGCTCTTTTCATATTTTTACCAGCAGCAGGTAAACTTACAATATAAACTGAACACTCTAAGATAACTTTTCTCTTTATTTCATAAGAATGTGTCAATCAAAATCACCCCTTGGTAAACAAAAATAGAAAGATTCCCCAAATGCTTGTAGCGGTCATTCATATTAACTGCATGAGTGCTAATATTCCAGTCAACCAGAGACCACATCTTACCATGGTAAGGTAACCCTCAGCAGAATGCAGCAAGTTGAACTGGCGACTATATGGATGGCACTTGCTCCAATTTTCAGTACTTAAATGGTGTTACTAACCCACTATTTTCCTTCTCCCTCCATTTTGTGTCCTTATAATCACCCATTTCTGTTGCCTCCTACTCCCCTAACTTTTCACCCCCACATACCAATTCTCTATTGTTCTTCTCTCCCCCTGGCTGTCATGTTCTATATCACCCTCTCAACTGGTCACATTAACCAGCGTAATCACCAGCTGTTAGTGGCAAGCCTACTGTGGGCTAGTGCCCAGAATAAGCGGTGTGGCTGCAGATAGCAACCTCCCTTTACACCCACCACCGTGCACATGCACCCAGCAACACACTCATTCTTCCTCTATCCCTCCCTAGTGCTTTTGAAGTGAAAAACTGGACCCTGTGTGGGGGAAGGGGCTAGTCACGGGGAAGTGTTTTCGTAGAAAAGAGGGAAGAAAAACCGGCATCCACTCTCCTCTAGTAACTCCTTCCCATTTCAGAAATAGAGAAAAATATTTATCTGTGTGACCTCTCACCTTCTCTCTACTTCCCAATTTCTGCCCCTACAACCTATTTACCACTTATCCTACTATTCTTATTACTGTTTCTCTCTACCACGTCTACACACCCACTAGCAATACACCCATACTCATTCAAAACTGATTTGATTTCCCCCAGCACTCAATCCTGCCACCCTAGGGCATCTCCCTCCTTTTTCAGACCCTTCTCAAGCTCCTCACAAACCAACCTCCACCAGCTCTAAAACATCTCCATCCTGCCAGACTGACGGTCCTTCCACTTTCTACCCAGTCACTCCACAGCTCAGACTTACCCCCTCAACTCTGAACCCTCTCCCACCCCAGGCTTAGAACTTTCCCACACAAACACAAATCCTCCCTGCTCTGGACCCTTTTCCACCCAACACCCACCGACACCATACAGTAGAACCTCAGAGTTACAAACACCAGAGTTACGAACTGACCAGTCAACCAAATAACCTCATTTTGAACTGGGAGTGCACAATCAGGAAGCAGCAGAGACCAAAAAAAAATGCAAATACAGTACAGTACTGTGTTCAACGTAATCCACTAATAAAAAAGGGAAAGCACCATTTTTTGTCTGTCTAGTAAAGTTTCAAAGCTGTATTAGTCAATGTTCAGTTGTAAACTTTTGAAAGAACAACCATAATGTTTTGTTCAGAATTATGAGCATTTCAGAGTGCTCGTAACTCTGAGGTTCTACTGTACTCAGAAATCGCCATGCTCTTCCGAGCCCTTTTACTTGTTGCACCTGGAAAAAAAAATGGAAGTACTGTGGGATCACAGAGCATATGCAGAAAACCCTACATTCTGCCTCTTTTGGGTATGGAGATTATCTGAATTAGCTCTTCAGAAGCCTGCATTCTCCCCATATGTACCTCCTCCATCTGCTGTGTGCCATCTATAGCCTGTAAGGCCAGGAGTATCTCCACAGCAACCAGATGTATGGCACCTCAGTATATCAGCCCTGCTACACAATGCCTGTAACATGGCTGACAGTTTTGGCATTACTGATAGAGTTTACCCTCACTTCCCCACAACGATCATCTGCTCCTGGGCAAGCCAAAGAAGGCACTTTCTCAGGATTGCAACAGCAACATGCTACGACTGCTGCTTGGCCCCAAGCAGGACTTGAGCAGGGAATTGTTGCCATCCCATTCCATACCCAGCTGTCACCATCTTGGAGTCACCATGAGTCCTTTCCACAGCTGGCCACTGCCAAGGAGAGTGAAGAAACTATCTTGTCTAGCCCTTCTCCCAGCCCTCCCCCCGCTTCCTAAAAGAAGGAGCTCTGTTATGGGCTCTCCTCACTCTTTCCATTGCCTACCATAGACTGAGAGCAGAAGCAAAGGGAGAGCTCCCACGCTATCTTAGCCGAGGCAAGAACCAATCCCGTATCCTTACATGGCTGTTGACAGAGGAGGTGAAGATCCCAGTGATCCTGCTCTCCCCTCTGTCGTCAGCCTGAAAAAGGTAGAAGGAGAGGAACAGAAGCAGCAAAGGGCTCTGGAAAGATGTTTGGGGCAGAATTGACTGATTCCTGGATGAAAAGGGTTTGAACAGACTGAATAATTTGTATTTGATGATGGGCAACTGAACAAATCTGATGAGAGAGAGGAAGGGAGTTAATGGATTTGATGGTGGAGAATGATGTACTGATAATAATGGGGTGAATTGACAGAATAAATTTTTTGACGGGGAAGGAATTATTGATTTGTTAGAGAAGGTAGAGCTGGCTGGGAGAAACTGTAAGAGTTTGTGATGGAATGACAAATTCCATAATCTGTAAAAGTGCATGGGTATTTATTTCATTCCTTCTTTATTTAATTATGTGTATAGTGGGTGTGGGTGAATCCATTAATGGCTCTGCTTTTTTGGGATACCTTCAGGTATTTCTCATATTTGCTCAAAAAGTAGTAGGACAGATAATGAGACAGTCTCGATCAGGGGTTGCATTGGCAGAAGGTTACATATAATGATATTAGAGAGACAAAGTGGGTGAGGTAATATCTTTCATTGGACCAACTTCAGACCTGACGAAGAGCTCTGTGTAAGGTTGAAAGCTTGCATCTCTCACCAACAGAAGTTGGTCCAATGAAAAATATTACCTCATTCACCTTGTCCCTCTAATATCCTGGGACCAACATGGCTAAAACAACAATGCATACATATAACGATACTCTCTCTTGCTGTCTAAGCACCAAACAACACTTCAGAGATCAACCATCCAATAACTTCCCTGCACATGGAATGGAGTTGGACAGAAACAGAGATGACACTGAATGAGAATTCTTAACGGGCATCCAAAAAGATCAGATTCTGTGTATCTTGAGTAGTCCTCAAAATCCATAAGACCTAGAATCGTGAGGTGACGGAAGATCAAATAGGGACCTTGTATTTAATTTGGAAATTGATACTATAAATCACTTTTTCATCAAGCCATCTATCAAAAAGCCAAAGAAGAAAATAAGACAAACCTTTTATACAAGTTGGCTTGTTGATAGTATTCTTTGTTCCTAGTCCTAACTGGCCCCAGTTATTGCTGCCAAACATGTAAAGTTTACCATTTCCTGCAAAATAAAGACATCAGTCGGAACTCATAAAAGTGTTTGAATATGCAGCAACTTTACAGAAGACCATAATTAAGGATGGCCATCAACTCATGGCACACAATAAATTAATTATTATTAAAGCTTTTTGTAAGGGAAATTATGAATGAAGTTAAATATTCTTTATTTTACAATTAAATTGTTTAACACTATTTAATATTTAACTAACAGACTATTTTCAAAAATATAGTCAATTACAATACACATGGACGGAATTGAACTTTTTCTACAAATTAACATCACAGGCTTGCTGTGTAGTTGGTCAGCCACAGTTAGTAGTCAGAATGGCTTTAAAAAAAAAAAGGAAAAAAAAACACCCTTGTTTGTGTCATGGCTGCAACAGCCTTCTCCATAACAAAACAGTTTGCTTTGTTATCCATAACAATTTACTTTGTCTCAATTGTCCACATCCTAAAAAGTGTCTGAGACTGTTTTGTTATGGACAACAATTTGGCTGTGGTGAATGCATTCTTGAGGCCAAATTCTACACTTTGATGATTTTTTTTGGCAGATCTTTTCAGTAATATCAGCCAAATTTTAACAGGCCACTGTACATAGACATCTGCCAGAAAACCAGCACTCAGAAGAGGGCACATAAGGCAGAAGTTGTTTATTTCAGTTATAGTTTCCCCTACGTACACTATTGATAGGCTGTTCCACAGAACCTCCATGACACAAAATGGAGAAGTATTCTTGGACAGGACCTATGGATTAGGAAACACGGTCTCTGCATCTGTTTACACAGCAACAGTATGGACACGTGAACAAGCAAATAATTCTAGATAGGAAAAATGAGTAATCTGTGCAGGTGACTGATGAAAGTCAGAATAGGGTGCATATACTTCTTCCACATTTACATGCCTGCATTTTGTACAGTTTATACAATGTCCAGATTTTGGCCCTATGAAAGCACAGGAAGAGGTTGTTTGGGGGTGGAGGGTTGTTTGTTTTCTTTCGGTTTAGTTTTTTGTGCGTGTCAAAATTTTCCCTGTGATTTCTACAGATGTATATGCACAATTTGGCCTGTGGGAGAGATTTTCCAAATTTGAACTTCTGCAGAACATTGTCTGTATTTAACTTATATAAATATGGCCACATATTGTGTGGGTTCCTCCTTGAACATGTGTCTGCCGTATGCCTTGTTCCCAGAAGAGTGTGTTCTCCTGTGAATTAGATTTAGCATCTGGATGTAATATTTACCGAAAGGATATATTAAAAACCTCTTACATTCAGACAGTTCTGTAAGCCTACAATGTAAAAGCTATACTACAAAACTTAGCTAAGAAATAATGCCAGAATCACATTTTTCAAGAAATTAGTAGATGAGTTTTTCATTAACTTTACGGGCTCAATCAGTTTACAAATAGACAAGTGATTTCAAACAATAGATCCATAGATTGAAGATGGAAGAAGTAGCAGATCAACAATTTGAAAAACCTAACAGCATCCTTTTCAGACACATATGAAGATTAAACAGCTGCATTTGACCGTTTGCTTAGTGCTGAAAACATTTATTTTTTTAAATGGTGATCTTGTGTAATACCATGGACCAAATTTAGCAAAGTTGGCATAGCAAGGTGTAAATTACAATACCTGCTCTAGCAAAGTTCCTTGTATACAAGGGTATGTCTACACAGCATGTATGCCCTCTTAAGAGGACATACATGTTCAAGCTCTGCTGGAGCTAGCATGCTTAGAATAGCAGCGTGGCTCTGATGGCACCGACAGTGGCTCTTGCTAGCTGCATGAGTACATATCCGGGGCCAGGGAGGACTGTAATCAGGTGGCTAGACCAAGCTGTTACCCTTGCCACAGTGCTATTTGTAGCATGCTGGCTCAAGCAGAGCTAAGGCAGCTGAAAAGTCAGCCATTCTCTGATGAACCCCCATCTGTCAGAGCTTTATGGAGCTTCAGCAGGAGTGCACTCTGCTCCTCCTATTGGGAAGCACTGTGAATGAGTATGTCTACACAGCAGCTAGAAGGTGTGAACTTCTGCCTTAGCCGCCTTGACTGTTAAAACCAGCACTGCTCACATCCATGATCCCGCATGTACACTCACCTAACTTGCAGCTGTTTTGTGCTTCAACAATCTGGTTCCCCAGTGAAGGTTTTGAGTTTGGGTTACAGAAACTCTGACTATTTCGAAGTGTATAAGTCAATCATTTTTCATTTTTGAAGTACATAGCAAAAGCACTTATTCTACATTATAAACATATAGTTTTTAAAAGATTTTTAACATCATTGTACAGCTTTAAAACCTACATAATTCTTAACACACAAAGCCCAAAAACAACTGTTGGGAAGGGTTGTTTTTTTGGTAATGGTCACCCTTTCCCAATGTAATGTCTTGCCAATAAAGTTAGAGAAAAATAAAAATAAAAGTTTAGCTTATCAGAAATGTTAAGTGGTAAATACAAACTATTTAATAAAACTTCCACAACTTGAAAAAATACTTTGAAGTTTTAGTCAAGTATAATTAAATCGCAGTATCACTGTCTCTGAAGTTAGACTGGAAAAACCCTACTGTGCAGTAAATACTTTGAAAAATGTGTTGTAGTGAAAAAACAGTCTGTTATAAAGGCATAAAAGCATTTTCATTGTTAAAACACTTGTTTTTCACAAATCCCAATTTCCCCACATACAAACAAAAAGCAGCCTAGCATGGGGACAGACAGGATATTCTCAAACACCTATATAATGAAAAAACATTTAAGCAACACAGAAGTAACAAGGGGGAACACCTATTTCAAACGTCCTAGGGTGGTAGATGGGGAGAATTCTACCTCAGAATAAAAATCCACTCTGAAAATGCATCATGAATTTTTGGTTTCAAAATTCCATTTCCTATTTTTTTAATGCTGGCATTTACATGAGATGAACTGCCAATATATTTAACTGACATGATTGCCAATTAAACTGTAGTCTCTTTTGCATTAGTTCAGACAGGACTCTAATTCTTTGTTGGTTACTGCTACTAGCATTTCAAAGAAACAAAAATGAGATTTTTATTAAAAGTGTGTTTACTATGCTCCATCAAAACTTTTTCTGTGTTGTTGTTGTAATTTACCATAGTAGCAGTATCATTTATGAAAATGTTTAGGGTTATTTTCTGTTCACATATAATTTATAACTCCAAAAAGTTTTAATTTTAAACATGTAACATCTTGAATATTAAGTTTCAGATAAGGATTCATATTGACCTTTGCTAGTTACATTCAGCATTGCTTCTCAAACAAAAAAGAACCTCCAGGTTCATTTTCAGTTCACGTCCTGATTATCTCCACTACATAAACTTTCTCTATTTAAGAATAGTTATTAGACACTGTCAGTGTCACAAATATAAAGGGAAGGGTAAACCCCTTTGAAATCCCTCCTGGCCAGGGGAAAGCTCCTCTCACCTGTATAGTGTTAAGAAGCTAAAGGTAACCTCGCTGGCACCTGACCAAAATGACCAATGAGGAGACAAGATACTTTCAAAAGCTGGGAAGAGGGAGAGAAACAAAGGGTCTGTGTGTCTGTCTATATGCTGTTTCTGCCGGGGATAGACCAGGAATGGAGTCTTAGAACTTTTAGTAAGTAATCTAGCTAGGTATGTGTTAGATTATGATTTCTTTAAATGGCTGAGAAAAGAATTGTGCTGAATAGAATAACTATTTCTGTCTGTGTATCTTTTTTGTAACTTAAGGTTTTGCCTAGAGGGGTTCTCTATGTTTTGAATCTAATTACCCTGTAAGGTATCTACCATCTTGATTTTTACAGAGGTGATTTCTATTTACTTCTATTTCTATTAAAAGTCTTCTTGTACAAAAACTGAATGCTTTTTCATTGTTCTCAGATCCAAGGGTTTGGGTCTGTAGTCACCTAGGCAAATTGGTGAGGCTCTTTACCAAACCTTGTGCAGAAAGTGGGGTGCAAGGTTTTGGGAAGTATTTTGGGGGGAAAGACGTGTCCAAACAGCTCTTCCCCAGTACCCAGTATTTGTATGGTGGTGGTAGCGGCCAATCCAAGGACAAGGGTGGAATATTTTGTACCTTGGGGAAGTTTTGACCTAAGCTGGTAAAGAGAAGCTTCGGAGGTTTTTCATGCAGGTCCCCACATCTGTACCCTAGAGTTCAGAGTGGGGGAGGAACCTTGACATGGTGGCATAGTGGTGGGATTAACCTGAAATCATTCTGAGATCCAGCTGAGATTTTTTGAACTAGAAATACAGATTTTAAAAAGGAAATTTTTTTTCCCCTTTGGAAAGGAAGTCCTGAAAGCAGCTTCTTTTTTCTCTGCTTTGTGGCCAAGCAGAGACAAAAGGGGATTATCTTTGTGAATTGCAGGTTTTCTTTGCCTGGAGGCAGGGTACTTAACTCCTACAGGGAAATTCACAGTCTTCCAACCCAGAGGTTTTTTTTTTTCCCCCTAAAAGTAAATGGAGGGGAGGGATGTTCTACCCATTTGCCTGGAGACAAAAAAGGCAGGGGTTTTTTTTTTGGATTTTGATTTTTTTACAAGGAGCACAAGTTTAAAAAGGAATTTTTTTTTCCCTTTGGGCTGCTGGTAAGCAGGTTTCCAAGTAGTTGGAGGTTTTTTGCTTTGATTTGGGCCCAGAGTAGAGACAAGGGAATTGTCTTTTTCTGTAGGCTGACAATCACTATCAGAGAATAGGTATTCTATTCCAGCACAGCAAAATTTTACAGCCAAGTTTTGTTTGTTTATTTCTAAACCTCGGGTGTAAAGTTAGTTAAAAACAGAGAGGTAAAGATGTCAGGCACCAAGGCACTACACAAATTGGAGTTAGCCAAACTGGAGACAATGAAAGCAACCGAAAAAGCTCTAGAAGCTGCTCACAGGAAAGCAATGGAGGCAAAGGACAAAGAAATGGAGGCAAAGGAGAAAGAAAGGGAGGCAGCGAAAGAGGCAGAACAACACCAAGCGGCTGCTCGCAGGAGAGCTATGGAAGCAAGGGACAAAGAACTGGAGGAAAAGGAAAAAGAGAGGAAGCATGTGGAGGAGATGGAGAAGATAAAGGCTCAGCGGAATATACCAACAAACCCTAGCAATCCTTCTCCAGGTACCACTTCCCATCCCAGAAAGTTCCCTATCTACAAGGCAGGTGACGATACTGAGGCCTTCTTAGAAAACTTCGAAAGGGCCTGCCTTGGGTACAACATCTCTACTGACCAATACATGGTAGAGCTGAGGCCGCAGCTCAGTGGACCCTTAGCTGAGGTGGCAGCTGAAATGCCTAAAGAACACACGAACAAGTATGAACTGTTTAAATCCAAGGCGAGAGTCAGAATGGGGATAACACCCGAGCATTCTCGTCAGAGGTTCAGAGCCCTAAGGTGGAAACCAGACGTGTCATTTACCCGACATACCCACCACATTGTGAAACATTGGGATGCCTGGATATCAGGAGCAAGTGGTGAGTCTCCAGTAAATTTGCCCTTCCTAATGCAAATGGAACAATTCTTAGAGGGGGTTCCTGAGGAAATAGAAAGATACATCCTAGATGGGAAGCCCAAAACTGTAATCAAGGCAGGAGAGATTGGAGCCAGATGGGTGGAGGTGGCACAGAAGAAGAAAACTGGTCGCAGTTGGAGCGGATACCAGAAAGGACAACCCCAGACCACATCCTATTACCAGGGGCCACCCAAAGCCCCACCTACCTCCCAAAGAACCCTCCAGACCCCTTACCGTCCCACCACCCCGTTCTCCAGCAACCCGTCAGCTGGACGATGTTTTAAATGTAACGAGCTGGGGCATGTAAAGGCCAACTGCCCCAAGAACCCCAACAGATTACAGGTTTCAGAGTAACAGCCGTGTTAGTCTGTATTCGCAAAAAGAAAAGGAGTACTTGTGGCACCTTAGAGACTAACCAATTTATTTGAGCATGAGCTTTCGTGAGCTACAGCTGTAGCTCACGAAAGCTCATGCTCAAATAAACAGATTACAGTTCATTGCACCGGAATCACACCAGAGGTCCACAGGCCCAGATACCTCCCAGATATCCTTGGAGCGGAGGGAAACTGTGAGTGTGGGCGGGAAGAAGGTCACCGTGTGGAGGGACACCGGAGCACAAGTGTCAGCTATCCATGCTTCCTTAGTGGACCCCAATTTAATCAACCCAGAGATCCAAGTGACGATTCATCCCTTCAAGTCCAACTCTTTCAATTTGCCTACAGCCAAGTTGCCTGTCCAGTACAAGGGCTGGTCAGGAACGTGGACTTTTGCAGTCTATGATGATTATTCCATCCCCATGCTGTTGGGGGAAGACTTGGCCAATTACGTGAAGCAGGCCAAGAGGGTGGGAACGGTCATCCGCAGCCAGGCTAAACAAGCCGTGCCTAGCTCTGTTCCGGAAACTTCTATCAGGACCCGGTCAGAGGTGATGGACCCGGACCCCAGGCCTGTGTCTGCAACAGCAGTAGTGGATCCAGTCCCAGAGACCCAGACGGAACCAGTCCCAGAACCGGAACCAGCCAAACAACCAACAGCAGACCCATTGCCAGCACTGAATCCAGTACTTGCAACCTCAACACCAGAGGGCCCCACCGAACCTGAACTGGCAGCAGCCCATAACCCGACACAAGAGGCTCAGCTGGAGCCTGAATCCCAACATAGTGCACCAGCGGAAAGCGGTTCACAGTCAACGGAAACAGCCCCATCCCCTACATCGCTTCCAGAGGGACCAAGCCTAGGTCCACAATCCAATGAGGAACTGATGTCTCCAGCATCAAGGGAACAGTTCCAGACCGAACAGGAAGCAGATGAAAGCCTCCAGAGAGCTTGGACAGCGGCACGGAGCAACCCACCGCCTCTCAGCTCTTCTAATCGATCCAGATTTGTTGTAGAAAGAGGACTTTTATACAAGGAAACTCTTTCTGGTGGACACCAGGAAGACTGGCATCCTCAGAGACAGTTGGTAGTTCCAACTAAATACCGGGCCAAGTTCTTGAGCTTAGCCCATGATCACCCTAGTGGCCATGCTGGGGTGAACGGGACCAAAGACCGTTTGGGGGAGTCATTCCACTGGGAGGGAATGGGCAAGGAAGTTTCTACCTATGTCCGGTCTTGTGAGGTATGCTAAAGAGTGGGGAAACCCCAAGACCAGGTCAAAGCCCCTCTCCAGCCACTCCCCATCATTGAAGTTCCATTTCAGCGAGTAGCTGTGGATATTCTGGGTCCTTTTCCGAAAAAGACACCCAGAGGAAAGCAGTACATACTGACTTTCATGGATTTTGCCACCCGATGGCCAAAAGCAGTAGCTCTAAGCAACACCAGGGCTAAAAGTGTGTGCCAGGCACTAGCAGACATTTTTGCCAGGGTAGGTTGGCCCTCCGACATCCTCACAGATGCAGGG
Source organism: Eretmochelys imbricata (assembly GCF_965152235.1). Taxonomy (NCBI): domain Eukaryota; kingdom Metazoa; phylum Chordata; order Testudines; family Cheloniidae; genus Eretmochelys; species Eretmochelys imbricata. Next base: position 153,147,212 of record NC_135572.1, read on the forward strand.
ACTAATTTCCTGGCAGGAACTATGGAAAACCTTTGGGAAGCTCATGGGGTAAATCATTTGGTTGCCACTCCTTACCACCATCAAACAAATGGCATGGTGGAGAAGTTTAATGGAACTTTGGGGGCCATGATACGTAAATTCGTAAATGAGCACTCCAATGATTGGGACCTAGTGTTGCAGCAGTTGCTCTTTGCCTACAGAGCTGTACCACACCCCAGTTTAGGGTTTTCCCCATTTGAACTTGTATATGGCCTTGAGGTTAAGGGGCCATTGCAGTTGGTGAAGCAGCAATGGGAGGGATTTACACCTTCTCCAGGAACTAACATTCTGGACTTTGTAACCAACCTACAAAACACCCTCCGAACCTCTTTAGCCCTTGCTAGAGAAAACTTACAGGATGCTCAAAAAGAGCAAAAAGCCTGGTATGATAAACATGCCAGAGAGCGTTCCTTCAAAGTAGGAGACCAGGTCATCGTCTTAAAGGCACTCCAGGCCCATAAAATGGAAGCATCGTGGGAAGGGCCATTCATGGCCCAGGAGCGCCTGGGAGCTGTTACTTATCTCATAGCATTCCCCACCTCCAACCGAAAGCCTAAGGTGTACCATATTAATTCTCTAAAGCCCTTTTATTCCAGAGAATTAAAGGTTTGTCAGTTTACAGCCCACGGAGGAGACGACGCTGAGTGGCCCGAAGGTGTCTACTACGAAGGGAAATGTGCTGGTGGTGTGGAAGAGGTGAACCTCTCCATGACCCTTGGGCATATGCAGCGACAGCAGATCAAGGAGCTGTGCACTAGCTACGCGCCAATGTTCTCAGCCACCCCAGGACTGACTGAACGGGCATACCACTCCATTGACAGAGGTAATGCTCACCCAGTTAGGGTCCAACCTTACCGGGTGTCTCCTCAAGCTAAAACTGCTATAGAACGGGAGATCCAGGATATGTTACAGATGGGTGTAATCCGCCCCTCTGAAAGTGCATGGGCATCTCCAGTGGTTCTAGTTCCCAAACCAGATGGGGAAATACGTTTTTGCGTGGACTACCGTAAGCTAAATGCTGTAACTCGCCCAGACAACTATCCAATGCCACGCACAGATGAACTATTAGAGAAACTGGGATGGACCCAGTTCATCTCTACCTTGGACTTAACCAAGGGGTACTGGCAGGTACTGCTAGATGAATCTGCCAAGGAAAGGTCAGCCTTCACCACACATCTCGGGCTGTATGAATTTAATGTACTCCCTTTTGGGCTGCGAAATGCACCCGCCACTTTCCAAAGACTTGTAGATGGTCTCCTAGCGGGATTAGGAGAATATGCAGTCGCCTACCTTGACGACGTGGCCATATTTTCGGATTCCTGGGCAGACCACCTGGAACATCTACAAAACGTCCTTGAGCGCATAAGGGAGGCAGGACTAACTGTTAAGACTGAAAAGTGTCAAACAGGCCTAAACAGAGTGACTTACCTTGGACACCAGGTGGGTCAAGGAACTATCAGCCCCCTACAGGCCAAAGTGGATGCTATCCAAAAGTGGCCTGTCCCAAAGTCAAAGAAACAGGTTCAATCCTTCTTAGGCTTGGCCGGTTATTACAGACGATTTGTACCGCAATACAGCCAAATCGCCACCCCACTGACAGACCTAACCAAAAGAAACAGCCAAATGCTGTTCAGTGGACCGGAAAGTGTCAGAAGGCCTTTAACAAGCTTAAAGCGACACTCATGTCTGACCCTGTACTAAGGGCCCCAGACTTTGACAAACCGTTCCTAGTAACCACATATGCGTCCGAGCGTGGTGTGGGAGCAGTTTTAATGCAGAAAGGACCTGTTCAAGAATTCCACCCTGTAGTGTTTCTCAGCAAAAAACTGTCTGAGAGGGAAAGCAACTGATCAGTCACTGAAAAAGAACGTTACGGCATTGTCTACGCTCTGGAAAAGCTACGCCCATACGTTTGGGGACGGCGTTTCCACCTGCAAACCGACCATGCTGCACTGAAGTGGCTTCACACCGTCAAAGAAAATAGCAAAAAACTTCTTTGGTGGAGTTTAGCTCTCCAAGGTTTTGATTTCGACATCCAACACATCTCAGGAGCTTCTAACAAAGTGGCTGATGCACCCTCCCGTGAAAGTTTCCCAGAATCAACTGGTTAAAATCGTCCTTGAGATGTGGAAAATATTGTTAGTCTTTATGTACTTGGTAGTATATTTAGAGATACATGTGTCTTATTAACTCTGTTTTCCTAGAGCTCCAGGAAGAAATCCCAGGCAGTGTTTCACCCTAGCTGAGATTTGGGGGGCGTGTCATAAATATAAAGAGAAGGGTAAACCCCTTTAAAATCCCTCCTGGCCAGGGGAAAGCTCCTCTCACCTGTATAGTGTTAAGAAGCTAAAGGTAACCTCGCTGGCACCTGACCAAAATGACCAATGAGGAGACAAGATACTTTCAAAAGCTGGGAAGAGGGAGAGAAACAAAGGGTCTGTGTGTCTGTCTATATGCTGTTTCTGCCGGGGATAGACCAGGAATGGAGTCTTAGAACTTTTAGTAAGTAATCTAGCTAGGTATGTGTTAGATTATGATTTCTTTAAATGGCTGAGAAAAGAATTGTGCTGAATAGAATAACTATTTCTGTCTGTGTATCTTTTTTGTAACTTAAGGTTTTGCCTAGAGGGGTTCTCTATGTTTTGAATCTAATTACCCTGTAAGGTATCTACCATCTTGATTTTACAGAGGTGATTTCTATTTACTTCTATTTCTATTAAAAGTCTTCTTGTACGAAAACTGAATGCTTTTTCATTGTTCTCAGATCCAAGGGTTTGGGTCTGTAGTCACCTAGGCAAATTGGTGAGGCTTTTTACCAAACCTTGTGCAGAAAGTGGGGTGCAAGGTTCTGGGAAGTATTTTGGGGGGAAAGACATGTCCAAACAGCTCTTCCTCAGTAACCAGTATTTGTTTGGTGGTGTTAGCGGCCAATCCAAGGACAAAGGGTGGAATATTTTGTACCTTGGGGAAGTTTTGACCTAAGCTGGTAAAGAGAAGCTTCGGAGGTTTTTCATGCAGGTCCCCACATCTGTACCCTAGACTTCAGAGTGGGGGAGGAACCTTGACAGTCAGTCTCAGTGTTCTTTTTCAAGTTGATTTTAATTCATTTTGATAGCTGGGGGGGAAGGTCCTCTCATAGATCAGTAACTGGTTAAAAGTCAGGAAAAAATGGTCAATTTTCATGGTGGAGAGAGATAAACAGCAGGGTCCCCCAAGGATACATACTGGGATCTGTGCTGTACAACATATTCATAAATGATCTGAAAAAAGGGGTAAACAGTGAAATGGCAAAGTTTGCAGATGATAGTTAAGTCCAAAGTTGACTGAAGAGTTAAAAAGATCTCATTAAACAGGTGACTGGGAAACAAAATGGCGGATTAAATTCAATGTTGATAAATGCAAAATAATGCACATTGGAAAACATAATCCCAGCTATATCTACAAAATAAGGGGGTATAAATTAGTTGTTACTAGCCATGAAAGAGATCTTGGGGCCATTGTGGATAGTTCTCTGAAAACATCTGCTCAGGATACCAGGCTAGATGGACCATTGGTCTGACCCAATATGGCCGTTCTTATTTTGATCCAATACTGTCATTATGCACCAAAGACTCATTCATGTGGGGCATCAGGCATCTCCTATTTAGTATGCACTGGGAATTAAATTCTGAGACTTCAATGGGAATGAAGGCACTCCTTCAAAGAACGGGGGGAGGGGATTGTTTGTTAATAATACTACCACAGACGTGAAACTAAGCGATACATTTACAAGCCGTGTATTACAAAACGTGTTCCTTAAACTGTGTCGATACTAACCTGTAACAATAGCAGTATGTTCATCTCCACATGACATATACAAAGGCTTGTCATTTTTAAACCAGAACTTGCTAGGAATATTTTCGGCAAATTTGCTTTTTCCAAATGTGAAAACAGCACCGGATTCTAAAACATAAATAAGACAGTTTCAGTATTAGTGCAAATTAGTTATACCTCATTTATCCAAAATAGTAACTTCCCATTAATCCAAGCATCCTTTTTATTTTCCACCGTCTTTTCTTATTTCTTTAATTCTCTTCAAGATCTGGTGGTTTCTCTCAGTCAGCTTCCTCAAGGCTACCATTTTTAGGATCACATTTTCTTCCCTCCATTCCTTCCTATTCTCATGGGCTTTGCTAACAGATTAGATACAGATGTAGATATATTTTTCTTTAAGAATATAACTAAGTTCTTTTGTCCTTTACCACTGTCCTCTAAGAAATACAGCAATATTGCCATATGTAAGAGGGCTTAAAAAAAATGAAAAATTTGACCCAAAAAAGTAAAACACAAAAAGCTCAACCTGAAAGCAGGTTGAGACAAAAAATAATAATCTCACTTACGTTTACACTTGAATTCAAACAGGTTTTCCAAATTGGATTAGACAGAGACACTGAAAAGGTTGACAGGCTCCAAATCTGACCACTCTTCCTCACTCATCTGAAAAGATACATTTGCTCTAAAAACTGCCCCCTAAAAGCAAGACTCTCAGCCCTTGAAAACTAGGGCTGCCAAAACCAACTTCCATTTTAAAATTATGATCTTTAAAAAAAAAAAATCCAACCCTGGAGATCTTTATTTTTTACACTCATAATTCTTCCCACTTTGGAGAACAAAAGAATCTCAAGCTTATTGTGTTACAATGGACATATAAATTGAAGGATTTGCCCAATATCATGCAGGAAGACTGTGAAAAGCCAGAACCAGGACCAGAACTCAGATCTCCTAACTGTGAGTCCTGTGCTTTAACCACTACACCATTCTTCCGCAAAAAGAATTTTCATTGTTTTGAAAAGTGAAAGCCCTATACATACAAAAACACACACACACACCCCTCATGCCTATACACACACACAGTAATGGATGAAGTAATGTTCATGGCTGTTCCTGTAAAATACTGTCATATAGTTCTAGAGATATTGCTTACATTGAAAATTAATAAATGTAATGCTTTCTATTATGCTATTCTCCCCGACATTCCCAACTTTGTTTCTTAGCTTCAATTTCTAATGCGCAACATTTAAGTCTTCTTAAAGAAGTTTTCCCTGTACTTAGGAAGAATATGCTTACTTTACACATCATTTTGTTCAGGAGACCATCCAGAACTGCATCTGCTGCCCACAGAGCTTTGAGATTTTCATAGCTTTCTCTGCTGAAAGCTAGCATTAGTGCAGGAGAATGAAAAAATGGGGAAGGGGGTCCAGTACCCGCCTCCACTACAGCTGACAGCTCTACCATTGCTGGCAGCTCAGAGCTCCAGGGGCCCCACCACCTGTAGCAGATTGGAGCTCTGAGTCCCATCCCACTGGTGGGTGGGATCTGCAGGAGCCCCCCACCACCCACTGTGGCTCATAGCTCCAGGGCCCCTGCAAGCTGATATTTTCAGCCCCAAATGTCCCAAGCCAGAAGCAGAAAATGTTACAGAATACGTGACTTCCGTAACATAATCTTAGCCTTAATCATAGATGACAATTTCCTAATCCAAAAAGTGTTGCACCCAGTGTGGGGGAATTCATGATTAGACTTTGTCTAAACAGAATAAAGAGGAACTGATCACAGAACTAAAAATTAATGGTAGCTTAGATACAAGTGATTATGACTTGATCACAATTATAATGTTCAAACAGAATAAAGTCCAGACCAGTAATATATATACTTGGTGCTTTAATAGGGCCAGTTTCACAAAGCTGAAAACAATTATGAGCCAAATCAATTGGGAGGACAAATTTAAGGACATTTAAGAATCGTTTAAGAACACTTTATGAGAGGCCCAAAAAATCCACAAATTGAGGAAGAAGGCCATATTGATTTAAAAAATGACCGGGTTTAGACAGGAAGTGAAGGCAGCTATAAAAAAAAAAAAATGTAAGTATAAAACAAATGGAAGAACGGGGAAGCTGATGGCAATACATTTAAATCAGAAGTTAGGGATTGTATAAAACTGATAAGGGAAGCAAAGGTATGTAAGAAGAAATCAATGGCCTGCAGACCTAAGGCTAATAAGAAGGAGTTTTTTAAAATATATTAGAAACAAAAAGAATTCTGAGAATGGTACTGGTCCATTATAAGATGGAAACAGTAGAATTATCAATAATGCAAAAAAGGCACCAGTGTTCAATAAATATTTCTGTTCTGTATTTGAGGAAAAAACAGATGATATAGTTTCATCACACCATGATAACAATCTTTCCATTCCACTAGTATCTCTGGAGGATGTTAGACAGAACCTACTAAAGTCAGACGTGTTTAAAACTTCAGGTCTAGATAACTTGCATCCAAGAGTTTTAAAACAGATGGCTGAGGAGCTCTGGGGAAGTTCCAGAAGACTGGAAGAAAGCTAATATGTGTCAGTTTTTACAAACATAAACGGGATTACCTGAGTAATTATAGGCCTGTCAATATGACATTAATCCCAGCCAGGATAGTGAAATGGCTGATACAGGTCTCTAATAAAGAAATAAGGAGGGTAACATACTTAATGCAAATCAATATGGGATTAGGGAAAATAGACCCGGCCAGACTAATTTAAGATTTTCTTTATGAGATTACAAATTTGGTTGATTAAAATAGTTTTGGTGTAACAGACAGATTTCTGTAAGGCATTTGACTTGGTACCACATGAAATTTTGATTAAAAAACTAGAATGATATAAAATTAACAAGACACACATTAAATGGATTAAAAATGGCTAACTGATAGGTCTCAAAATGTGATTGTAAATGGGGAATCATCATAGAGCAGGTGTGTTTCTAGTGGGGTCCTGCAGGGATAGGTTCTTGGCCCTGTGCTATTTAACATTTGTATCAATGATCTGGAAGAAGCCATAAAATCATCACTGGTAAGTATACAGATGACACAAAAATTGGGTGGTAAATAATGAAGAAGACAGGTCCCTGGTTCTGAGCAATCTTGAGCGCTTGGTCAACTGGGGGCAAGCAAACAACATGCATTTTTATACAACTAATGTATATACCCAGGAACAAAGAAAGTAGGCTGTAGGTACAGGATGGGCAGCCCTCTTGTGGGAAGCAACGACTCTGAAAAAGATGTGGGGGTTCTGGTGGACAACCAGCAGAATGTGAGCTCCCAGGGTGATGTTGTGCCCAAAACTGCTAATGCAATTTTGGAATGTATAAATAAAGGAATTTTGAGTAGGAACAGAGAGGTTATTTAATCATCTATATTTGGCACTGGTGCGACTGCTGCTGGAATACTGTGTCCATTTCTGGTGCCCACAATTCAAGAAGGATGTTGATGAATTGGAGAGGGTTTTGAGAAGAACCATAAGAATGATTAAAGGATTTGAAATCATGCTTTATAGTGACAGACTCAAAGAGCTCAATCTATTTAACTTAACAAAGAAAAGGCTAAGGGTGATTTGATTACAGTCGATAAGTATCTACCTGGGGAATAAACATTTTATAATGGGCTCTTCAATCTAGCAGAGAAAGGGATAACATGATTAATGGTTGGAAATTGAAGCTGGAGAAATTCAGACTGGAATAAGTTTAACAGTGAGAGTAATTAACCACTGGAACAATTCACCAAGGGTCCTGGTGGACTCTCCATCTCTTGCCACTTTTAAATCAAGATTGAATGTTTTTCTAAAAGATATGCTTTAGGAACTATTGTGGGGAAGTGCTGTGGTTCGTGTTACACAGGAAGTCAGACTAGATGATCACAATGGTCCCTTCAGGCCTTGGAATCTATTACAAGTATCTTTTTTTACTATATCCACAATGCTACCCTTGAACTAATAAATATTAACCAAAAGTGTGGTCTTAATTTTTGCATTTGTCCCCCTACAGAGAGGTGTCCATTTTCCATGTCATTTGGATATGCTTAGAGTGATTCCCTTGACATTAATACCAGGGTAGAAGTGTCTGCCAAGCGCAATAGTAGCATATTTTGTTCAGTTAAGAGCCCTATGGCTGAATATATATATATATACACACACACACACACACGCAGTAAAAACTTTTTTTTCCCAGCATGTTGGGGGAATGGGGGTTGCCGGTAAGTGAAAAATGCCAGTTAACTAAGAGGTAGGCAGTTTGGGTGCAGCAGGAGTGTAGGGCGCAGGCTCTGAGAAGGAGTTTGGCTGCAGAAGGGGGCTCGGGGCAGCGGGTTGGGGCACGGGAGAGCGTGTGGGGTGCCGGATCTGTGGGGCACTCATCTCAGACGACTCCCCGCAAGTGGTGACCTGTTCTGGCTGCTCCTAGGAGGAGGCATGGCAGACTGCTCCACACACTGCCTCTGCCTGCAGGCTCCACCCCCGCAGCTGCCATTGGGCGTGGTTCCCAGTCAATGGGAGCTGTGGAGCTAGCACTCAGGGTGGGGGCAGCACGCAGAGCCACCTGCCATGCCTCCACCTAGGAACAGCCGGGACAGGTCGCCACTTGCAGGGAGCACCTGAGGTGAGCGCTCCCCGGATCTGGCACCACACACCCCCTCCCGTGCTCTGAGCCCCCTCCCCCACCCAAACTCCCTACCACACCCCGCATTCCACACCCACTCCCACACCCCAAACCCCTACCAGCCCCAAACCAACCAGACTATAAAACGGAATTTCAGTGAAGCTTTCTGGTTGGTGATGTGCCAGATAAAACAGCTTTTACTGTATTCTCAATACAATACATACAAAAAAGGCAGAGGGAGTCACAATTTGCACTGCATCGGGTAATTACATCATAAAACACACATACTTTTAAAATTTATTTGATACTAAATTTAGCAATTTAGTAAATATCTTCATATTTCCCAGGATAACAATACAGCTTGTAATACTATAAGAGGGTTCAAAAAAAGAACTAGGTAGGTTCATGGAGGATAGGTCCATCAATGTCTATTAGCTAGGATGGGCAGGGGTGCAAAACCATGCTCTGAAGTGTCCCTAGCCTCTGTTTGCTAGATGCTAGGAATGGGTGAGAGGGGATGGATCACTTGATGATTACCTGTTCTGTTCATTCCCTTTGGGGCACCTGGCATTGGCCACTGTCAGAAGACAGGATACTGGGCTACATGGACCATTGGTCTGACCCAGTATGGCTGTTCTTAATACATAGTAAGAATATGCAGATATTTTAGCTCCAATTGACATTATTATAAAATGTCGTAGACTAAGCCACATTCTTTACCAGCTGGAAAATAGTCATGATAAGATTTTAAATGTGTTTTTTTAGTTTCTGGGGGCAACATTTTCTTTGCCTAAAATCTTTTTTTCTTGACTGAACACATTCTGTACATGACAGCAGTTGCTCTGCAACAGACACTTTATTTTGTCATTTGCCTGAAAAAAACCAAACCCATAGAATAAACAGTTTTATATGGAATTACATAAGGAACACCATACCAGGAGGGTCCAATGGTCCACCTGGGCAGATACCTTTCTTCAGTAGAGGCGAGTGTGATGCTTCTTAGAAAAAAGCATTAGAAGACTAAATCCGTATGATTGTGTGCTACTATGATGGGGCTGGGGGTGGAGGGGGGGGCCACTTGCATGTAACCTCAGCCCGCAGTTCTCTTATGATCTGTAGCATGAAAACCGATAATACCTAGCACTAGTGAGGATAAAAATGAACTACCTGTACTAGGCGCTGCAACTCTTGCTAGCTCTCAAGAGGACAAAGTGTGGCCCAAATTGCCCAAGGTACAAGCCAGACAGACATTCAGCGGGGATGCGACACGCACTTCGAGCAACAGGCTGCGCAGGGGACCCAAAGAAACGTGCCAACCCCGGGCCCGCCCCGCCGCCGGCCCGGCCAACCCCGGGGCAGGAGAACTGGGGGGCCGCAGCCGGGCTCGCCCGGGCCCCGGCCCCGCCGGCAGCCCCGAGGGGAGGGCCACTGTTGGTCCCGCCCCGCAGCCCCCGGGCGGCCCGGACACGGGAGTCCGGATCCTTCCGCGGAAACACTCAGGCACCGCAGCGCCCGGGGGAAGCCGGCGGCGGCGGCGGCGGGGTTGAAGCCCGGGGGAAGCCGAGCACGGGACGGAGCCGCCCCCGCCCCGGGGGCACTTTGCTCACACAGGGAGTTTCGGGGCGGGGGGGGCGCCCGCGGCTGGGACACAGCGAACGAGCGACCCGCACCCCGCAGGGACCCGGGAGACTCACCGGGCACCGGCTCCTCCGCCTCCCCCATGGCGGCTGCGGGCTGCGGCTCCCGGAAGTAAACAAACCTCCTGCCACTGGCAACGGGAGGCGGGGCCCGGCCATAGAGAGCCCGCCCGCGCGCGCCCCCTGCCGGCCGGTGCGAGCCGCAAGCGCGGCCCGGCCCCTGGCTCGCGGGGAGGTGGGGCTGGCTGGCTGGCTGGTTGCAGGGTTTTCTGCCCTGCTGGGCTCTCAGGCCAGGTCTTGGCTGCCCCGTGAACCCCGGCTCCCAGCCACGTGCCTGCCCAAACCTGGCTCCTCTCCGCAGACAGCAGCCCCCCCAGCCCTGAGCTGTGGGGGTGCAGCCCTGGCTGGCGCAGTCACCCGGCAGGAGGGTTACGTCAGGGGACTGTTGCCCCCTTCCTAACAGTCAGCGTGGGCGTTTTGGTTGCTAGCTCCCAATACTAAAAAGGGGGAAGGGTCAATGGGGAATCAGGACCCTGAGCCTGACAGCCCCGAGGAACAATGGGGAGAGGCCAATGCTCCAGGTCACCCTGAATGACAGGGTGGGCAGGCTAATCAGAGAGTCAGGAGGCCAGGGAGGTCCCGTCCTCTGTGTGAGCTGGATTTGCCTGGGTCAGACAGAGTGGGGCCCAGCTGAGCTGGGGAGCAGAGCTGGGCCAGATGCAGCGAGAGCAGCCCCTGTCCTGGGAGCAGAGCTGCAGCAACCAGAGCCAGAGGGGCCAGAGAAGCAGCCCAGGGAGGTGGAGGCAGAGCAGCAGCAGAGTGGGGCTGGAGCTGGAGCAGTCTGGAGCCACGTGTCCTGAGCAGCTGGGGAGAGCGAGGAGGGACCTTGGGCAGTGGGTCCAGCACAGGGAGACGCCTCAGCCAGGAGGCTCTGCAGGCCAGATTCATGGAGGGGATTGGTAACCCTGGCAGGGCGGGGGCAATGCTGGGAAGAAGGGTCCTGCCACCTAGAGCGTGAGAGCATGTGGCCACCACCAGAGTGAGTGTCCAACCCACAGCATCCCTGCAGCACAGCCAGGGCCTGAGAAGGAGACCTGGGATTTACAAGGAACAAACTGTGAACTGCCCTGACGTTCCAGAGACACTGTTTGTGATGTTCCCTGCCACAGAGTGGGGTGATGTGTTTCCTTTAACTTTTCCCATTTTTCGTTACTCTTTTTAAAATTAATTGTTGATTAAATAACTTGCATTTGCTTTAAATTGTACGTAATGATCAGTGGGTCAGAGAAGTGCCCAGTGCAGAGAGAGTACCCTGGAATGGGGACACCCTAGCCGCTGTCCTAGGTGACCACAGCAGGGTTGGGGATCGAGCCCCACAGGAATCCTGGGTGCAGCCTTGTTGGGGTTACGAGGACTTTGCCAGACAGGGGAGTGGAAGGGGAGTCCTCAAGGGCAGGGAGGCCTCTGGGTAAAGGAAGTGGGAGCAAGGACTCAGATCCTTTCGCTAGCCCACTTCACCGGGGTAGTGCAGAAGCCAGGAAAGTTCCCCACAATAGCGGGACTATTCCCTCGCTTACAGTTAGGAGCCAGGCTTCACTTTTACTGGGACTGCGGCTGTATGCATGCAGGGGGGATAGCGCCAGGACTGATAGTTCTTCAGTGCCCCCCTCCCCCTGGCCAGACAAGCTCTCAGGCAATCAACCGGGAAAGAATCCCACTCAGAACATCTCTGTACAGAGAGCCCTGGCGCATGGCCCCAGCCACATGGCTGAGGAAGTGCAGAAACAGGGAGGGCACAGTAACACATATACACAGTGCTGTGGGCACTCCCATGGGCTAAAAGGCTAAACCAGGTGATCAGACCCAGGAACCAGTTGCCCATATTAACTGTGCAGATGCGGAGAAGACAAAACCTAAGGGTGTTAGGTTTCGGAGTGGTAGCCGTGTTAGCATGTATCAGCAAAAAGAATGAGGAGTACTTGTAGCACCTTAGAGACTAACAAATTTATTTGAAAATAAGCTTTCGTGGGCTAAAACCCACTTTATCTGGTGCATGCAGTGGAAAATACAGTAGGAAGATAGATATAGATATACACACAGAACATGAAAAAATGGGTGTTGCCATTCCCACTATAACAAGAGTGATCAGTTAAGGTGAGCTATTATCAGCAGGAGAAAAAAAACCTTTTCTAGTGATAATCAGGATGGCCCATTTACAACAGTTGACAAGACGGTGTGAGTAAAAGTAGTGGGGGGGAAATAAGCAAGGGGAAATAGTTTTACTTTGTGTAATGACTCATCCACTCCCAGTCTTTATTCAAGCCTAATTTAATGGTGTTCAGTTTGCAAATGAATTCCAATTCAGTAGTTTCTCGTTGGAGTCTGGTTTTGAAGTTTTGTTGTTGTAGTATTGCCACTTTTAGGTCTGTAATTTAGTGACCAGGGAGATTACTTACATGCCTCCAGCTTTCTTCCAGACCTTCTGTTGTCTACAGCCAGGCTCTAAGATACAACCACATTTGCTCCAACCCCTCAGACAGAGACAAACATCTACAAGATCTCTATCAAGCATTCTTACAACTACAGTACCCACCTGCTGAAGTGAAGAAACAGATTGACAGAGCCAGAAGAGTACCCAGAAGTCACCTACTACAGGACAGGCCCAACAAAGAAAGTAACAGAACTCCACTAGCCATCACCTTCAGCCCCCAACTAAAACCTCTCCGGCGCATCATCAAGGATCTACAACCTATCCTGAAGGACGATCCCTCACACTCTCAGATCCTGGGAGACAGGCCAGTCCTTGCTTACAGACAGTCCCCCAACCTGAAGCAAATACTCGCCAGCAACCACACACCACACAACAAAAACTCTAACCCAGGAACCTATCCTTGCAACAAAGCCCGTTGCCAACTGTGTCCACATATCTATTCAGGGGACACCATCATAGGACCTAATCACATCAGCCACACCATCAGAGGCTCGTTCACCTGCACATCTACCAATGTGATATATGCCATCATGTGCCAGCAATGCCTCTCTGCCATGTGCATTGGCCAAACTGGACAGTCTCTACATAAAAGAATAAATGGACACAAATCAGACGTCAAGAATTATAACATTCAAAAACCAGTCGGAGAACACGTCAGTCTCCCTGGTCACTGTAAGGTGCACAGTGTAGACTTAGCCTTAGTTTTTCCCATTTGTTCTGAGCTCATATTTTATTAAAAGGTGTTTCCAAACTAGCCAGGTTGCTCATTTGAAGCTTTATTTTCCTGTTATTCTCAAGTATTAAGCTTGTACATTAAGTGAGAAAGATTTGCTTTTCCAACTGTTAAGATGTCAATTTTCAAACTCAGCAACACTAAAAGTTGAGTGAAAACAAAACGGAAAGGTACTTTAGAGAATATTTGTGGCAGAATAGGCTATGAAAGTTTTTTTTCACACTTGCATTTTTAACAAATACTCTCTCCCACTTTTGATTTTAGTTAAATATCTCCATCACGTGTATCAGAAGAGTCTCTGAACACTTTAACAGAGTTGCCCACATTCTTCAATCATCAGCTTCCCCCTGACATATACGACAGCTGTAGAATTAGCAGTTTTCTTGGAACAAGATTACTTACAGCAAGTAGTCAACAAGTGAGGAGAATGGGGGAGCAGTTGATGAGGATATCAACTTTAGGGCTGCTTTGTCCCTTTAGAGGATGACAGACCAGGCTAGGGCATAGTAAAGAAATAAAATAACCAGAATTTCTCAATCTATGGCCAAATAACATTTGTGGATTTGAGTCCAGAAGATATGAAAGGGGATGTTTCCATAACCAGTGATGCAATGTAGCCTTTGGCAGAAGACATTTAGAGTAATATGATGGTAACTCTAGCTCTCTTATTGGTGATTGTAAAGACAGCAGTGTAATCTGTGAGTAATAAAATATTGCATTTCACAAACCTATAACAAGTGAGAAAATGTATAGGGTATGTAAAGCTTTCTTGAATCATTTGGCCTGATTCTCCTCCTCTAACACCAGCGTAAATCAAGAGTAACACCACTGAAGTCAATGCTGTGAGAGGAGAATTAGGCCTGCTAAATCCAGATATCTGCTTTAAGAAGTTGTGGATGTTTTCACAGTTGCAGGGCTAGCTGCACCTCTTTCCCCTCCCTGGTCTCTGAGTGCTCCCCCTCGGTTGTCAGGCCTTATACCTTTACCTATCCCAGATGGAATTCCATAATTTTCCCTCTCTTAGCCTCTGCCCTGGGCTACAGTACCTCATTTATCAATTGTGCTTGCTCAGCAGATCCAGTGGGGTTTGGCACACTTTGGGAGTGTGTGACCAGTGGTATACAATGATCAGGCAGTCTTCTGAAAACCAAAGTATTATTTATTTTATGTGTAGGAACAAAATACTGTATGCAGAGAAAAAGGATTTTTAGTGTACATGCATGTCTGCCTTACCTAAACCCCTGCTATACCCTGATGGTAGCCTAGGAAAGCCTAACTTCTTCAGACACTCCTGAGGTGCCTGCACCTTAGTCTGGTCTCCCAAACAACTCATTGAACAGCTACTCCCTTCTTGAGAGAGAGAGAGAGAGAGAGAGAGAGAGATCCTTTGTAAACTGCCAGAGTTTTTTTGTTCTTCTGAATTCCTGAGCTTTGGTCCATTAAGACAAACCTAGTTTTGCAGGTTGACTAGGGAGAAGTAAAATCTTTAAAGCTAAGAAACCAGGTGTTGTCTTTTACCTCTCAAGTGTTTGCTGAGGGGTGGCTTATCTTGAGTCATTCTTTTTCCTTTCTGCTTGTTTTCCTTACAGCCCCCAATAAACTGAACCTATCTATTCAAGTAGTAAACATGACAGTAACCAGGTCAACATACAGTATTTATAAATTATTACAGAACAGCTCCATGACCATCATAAATGTCATGCAACAATGGTACAGAATCAGAGAAGGCATCTTTCTCCACTTTCTCTGTGAACCAGAAGAATTATTAGAATAAGGAAAACAGTATTTTCTCTCTCTCAAGCTTCTGCGTAGAATCATCCCCACTCCCCCCACCTCACACACACTCCACCTTTTAAAGAAACAGTACAAATATCTTCAGAGACACCTGAACCATGCCACGCCTCATAACATTTTTAATATTTTTGGGTGGGGAATTTCTCGATTAAAAGAAGATATGGGATGCATTGGTGAAATGAGAAATAGCAATCAAGCATGGGCTATGGGTGGAGCCCCCCTTCAGGGAGGCTAGCCACAGCTCTGCCCCTTCGGCCCAAATGCCTCCTCCACGCGGCTGGAGCCCTTAGACCCCCTGCAAACCCCCACCCCACACGGTTGGGGCCCCCATGCCCAGAGGAGCCCCGGGCCAGCCGAAGCCCCGAGCCCACCCCTCCCCCCCTGCCTGGAGGAATCCTGGGTCAGCTGCAGCTGCATCTCCCCTCCTTGCCCTTCCCAGACCCCAAGCTGCCCGAAAGGGAAAAGTGTCTCTCAGGTCCAGAAGAAGCTTTTGATATGTCCCATGCAGGTTCCAGGGTGGCTACAGAGGTCACTCCTTGATCTGCACACGCTGGCAACTGACAAGAATGACCCTCATTTGTGTGACTTCTGTTCATCAGTAATCTCCCTGGAGTCCATGGGGCATAATAAATCAAAAACATCCCCCCAAAACCCTCCAACTGAGGGTCCGGAAGACACAGCAGTTCCAGGGGAGGCTGCCTATTATACCCGCTGCCCATGAATCAAAGGTTCAACTAAGCAAATAAATGAACACAAATTACTTTGCAACTTGACTTACTTAGCAAAGTAAAGAGGGTAGTCAGATGCCAAATATAGTTTATGAAAGGGATGAAATTTGGAACATTAAAAGGAAGTAGTTTTTGATTCCAAGGTCGAATGAATAAAAGAAAACATTTTTTAAAACAGTCTCAGGGCTAGCCCCTGTTTTCTGGGCAAACAGGCTGGAAAGGAGGACAATAGCAACTCTTTTTGATGATGTATGGGACTGTCATAAAAATAAAGGGAAGGGTAACCACCTTTCTGTATACAGTGCTGTAAAATCCCTCCTGGCCAGAGGCAGCATCCTGTTAACTGTAAAGGGTTAAGAAGCTCAACTAACCTGGCTGGCATCTGACGCTATAAGGGGACAAGATACTTTCAAATCTTGGGGGAGGAAGGCTTTTGTTTTGTGCTCTTTGTTTACGTGGTTGTTCTCTCTTGGGACTGAGAGAGGCCAGACAGAAATCCATCTTCTCCAACCCATCCTAATCCAAGTCTCCAATATTGCAACCAGTATAGGTAAGCCAGGCAAGGCAGATTAGTTTATCTTTTGTTTTATGTGAATTTTCCCTGTCCTAAGAGGGAGGTTTATTCCTGTTTTCTGTAACTTTAAGTTTTTGCCCAGAGGGGGATCCTCCATGTTTTGAATCTGAATACCCTGTAAAGTATTTTCCATCCTGATTTTACAGAGGTGATTTTTACCTTTTTTTTTTTAATAA
This sequence comes from Eretmochelys imbricata, assembly GCF_965152235.1. Lineage (NCBI taxonomy): Eukaryota > Metazoa > Chordata > Testudines > Cheloniidae > Eretmochelys > Eretmochelys imbricata. The sequence continues at coordinate 153,163,837 of NC_135572.1, forward strand.
AAGTCCTTCTTTTAAGAACCTGACTGATTTTTCCATTTTTCCAGGGGTTTGGGTCTTTGATGATTTTGTAATAAATTGGTTAGAATATTATTCTCAAGCCTCCCCAGCAAAGGGTATGTGTAGGGTTGGGGGGATATTTTGGGAGAAGACTTCTCCAAGTGGGCTCTTTCCCTGTTCTTTGTTTAAAACACTTGGTGGTGGCAGCATACTGTTCAAGGACAAGGCAAAGTTTGTACCTTGGGGAGGTTTTTAACCTAAGCTGGTAAAAATAAGCTTAGAGGGGTCTTTGATGCAGGTCTCCACATCTGTACCCTAGAGTTCAGAGTGGGGAAGGACCCGTGACAGGAGCAATATTAAAAGGCTCTAGAGGGAGCAGTGTCCAGTCTGCCTAAGCTGAAAAAAGGTTAGCATAGAGGAGGTCATTTGAGAATGGTCAGATCAGATATAAAAGAAGGAGGGAAACTGAAAAGATATGAGAGATCCTGAAGGTAAATTAGAAATCTTGTCCATTTCAGTTTTGACTGAAACCTGAAAATGCTGTTTTCTAGAAGTTAGGATGTTGTGGATGTTGGCCTTGGCTCTTGCAGTAATTTTGTTTGGAAAACAGTTTTTAATACCAATGTGTTTGTAAATAAAAATACAATTATGGTACTCAAAATATAGTTCCTAATTTAAAACCCCATTTCTAAGTCAGTTTTTAAAATTACACTTTATTTTATAATGTGAATGATTTTTTTATAAAACAAACACCATCCAGCTTGGGCCTCATGCCTCAGAATGTACTCTGGGTCATCAAGTAAAACTTCATACATTATCACATGTCCCTGTAGACCAGCGGTCAGCAACCTTTCAGAATTGCAAAAAGAAAAGGAGTACTTGTGGCACCTTAGAGACTAACCAATTTATTTGAGCATGAGCTTTCGTGAGCTACAGCTCACTTCATCGGATGCATACTGTGGAAACTGCAGAAGACATTATATACACAGAGACCATGAAACAATACCTCCTCCCACCCCACTCTCCTGCTGGTAATAGCTTATCTAAAGTGATCATCAACTTGGGCCATTTCCAGCATAAATCCAGGTTTTCTCACCCCCCCAACACACAAACTCACTCTCCTGCTGGTAATAGCCCATCCAAAGTGACCACTCTCTTTAAAATGTGTATGATAATCAAGGTGGGCCATTTCCAGCACAAATACAGGTTTTCTCACCCCCCCCCCACTCCCATACACACACAAACTCACTCTCCTGCTGGTAATAGCTCATCCAAAGTGACCACTCTCCCTACAATGTGCATGATAATCAAGGTGGGCCATTTCCAGATCACTTTAGATAAGCTATTACCAGCAGGAGAGTGGGGTGGGAGGAGGTATTGTTTCATGGTCTCTGTGTATATAATGTCTTCTGCAGTTTCCACAGTATGCATCCGATGAAGTGAGCTGTAGCTCACGAAAGCTCATGCTCAAATAAATTGGTTAGTCTCTAAGGTGCCACAAGTACTCCTTTTCTTTTTGCGAATACAGACTAACACGGCTGTTACTCTGAAACCTTTCAGAAGTGGTGTGCCAACTCTTCATTTATTCACTCTAATTTAAGGTTTCACGTGCCAGTAATACATTTTAAGGTTTTTAGAAGGTCTCTCTCTATAAGTCTATATTATGTAAATAAACTATTGTTGTATGTAAAGTAAACAAGGTTTTTAAAATGTTTAAAAAGCTTCATTTAAAATTAAATTAAAATGCAGTTCTTATCAGTTTAGTGAAGTGGTTCTTAACCTAGGGTGCGAGATGCCCTTTCTGGGGGTGTGAGATGCTCTTTCTGGGGGTGCGAAACATCTGAGATTTTTTTAGAAGGTAAATCATCGAAAACACAAATTAAGCACAGGCACATAAATACAACTACTTTGTTTGTTTCATCAGACCTATGTATTTTTTAACATACATTTTTTAACCATTACTATAACATACAAAATGCCTGAGCAGGGCAGTCAGGGGGCAGGGGGTGGTCAGGGGACAAGGAGCACGGGAGTGGGGGTTGGATGGGTCAGGGCTTGTGAGGGGGGCAATCAGGGGGCGGGAAGTGGGCCGGTTGTTTGGGGAGGCACAGCCTTCCCTACCCTGGTGTAGTGTATTACATTTCTCCCCGTAGGAATGTGTTACTTACAGTGTACTACTTACGGCTGCCAGTCCTGGTGCTCCACAAGTAGCACATTCCTACGGGGAGGAATTTAATACACTACAGCAGTGGACAGAACCCCAGGCCGGCAGCGGGCTGAGCAGGGGCAGTGGCCGGGACCCCAGCTGGCAGCAGCGTGCCAGTAAAAATCGGCTCGCATGCCGCAGGTTGCTGACCCCTGCTGTAGACAAAAAGAGATAGGGAACAAACACTCATGGTAACTAATGCAAGTCATAAGGTTGCCTGAACATCAGAGGTCAGATGACATGGTACAAAGAACTAAGTTTCAATGGTTTCTGGGGTGATCAGAATCCAGACTGGTTCTTGTTCATAGCTGGCTAGTGCATAATATGTATGCATATACTCAGCACTGCCAAACCCTAGCATTCACTAATCATGAGTCAGATATCCAAAAATCATGAGATTGCAATATATAGATATATATTTTCACGTTCTTTTTACTTGCCTTATAATTCCTGAACGTTCAGGGTGCACCTAGGGCACACTTTCAAGCTTTTCTCCATAGTTATGTGGGCTACAAACTTACTTTAAAAAAAATGAATCCTGAAATTCTCACATAATCTCCTGATTCCAGGAGCTGGGGCTTTAAGTAAAAGACCAAATATCATGAGACTTGCAATAAAGTGATAGGAGTTGGCAACAGTGCATATTGTATTGAGCTGTAACTATTACGTGTCTTGCTTGAAGAAAAATATAGCAATCTATACTCTAAAAGTGCATGTACAGTACCTAGCAAGAGCAGGTCCTGGCCCATGACTAAGGCTGCTAAATGCTGCTGCAATATAAATAATATAATAAAAAATGAGTTTGCTGATGATTCTGCTTTCATCTCAGTATTTTTAAACGAATACAGTAGTCAAAGAGGAAGCCCAGTGACAGAGGAGGAAACAAATATTTTTATACTTTATTATATTATTAATTATTATTATTACACATTACCTGATTGCATCTAAGGCTGCTACATTTGTATTCAAGGACAAGCTGAAATACTCTTGTCACTACTGAGCTTGTAACTGGTGAAGTTGTAGTCCTTCCATTGATTTCAGTGGACATTGGACTGGGCCCTTTTATTGCCAGTTCACATTATATTCTATAGTTTTAAAATACTGCTGCCAAATGTTGAGGGAACAAATGACTGTATGTCGACAAGCCTTAATTTTCCTTCTGTCTATGGTACTGAGACACCCTGCCCCCCAGCCTCCATCACTGTAGTATCTGAGTACTTCATAATCATTAATGTCTTTATTTAGCCTCACAACACCCCTATGAGGTAGGGAAGTATTATTATCCACATTTCCTAGATGAGGAACTGAGAAATTAATGGCCAGATTTCCAAAGGTATTTAGGTGCCTAATGACAGAGAGAAGTGTCTAACAGGATTTTTAAAAATCCTTAAGAAGGTTAGGTATCTAACTCTCATTTTATTTCAATGGAAGTTAAGCACCTAATCAGCGTAGGTACTTTGAACATCTGGCCCCAAATTGAGTTGTGAAGGTCACACAGGAGATCTGTAGCAGAGTAGGCAATTGAATCCAGTAGGTCTCTCAAATCCCAGCCTAACCCCCTAACCACTGGACCATTCTGCCTCTTTAATTAAATTATTTTCTCTGCTGTCAGCAATACTTCACTATGAGAGGGCAAAAAATAAAACAGATTTCCTTGCAAAAACACTTTAACAAAATATAGAGCATTGCCCCAACTAGGTTGGGCACATGGCATGTCCCCTTGCCTTCTCCATAGAGAATATCAAAGAAACAGTGAGAGACAAAGCGGGTGAGGTAATATCTTTTATTGGCCCAACTTCTGTTGGTGAAGAACGAGCTTTGGAGCTACACAGAGCTCTTCTTCAGCATTTTGCCCTCCAACAGAAGTTGATCCAATAAAAGATTTACTTCACTCACCTTGTTTCTCTAATATCCTGGGACCAACAAGGCTAGAACAACACTGTACACAAAGAAACATATCGGCCATTAAACAAAAAGACAACATTTTGCTTGTTGATTAATTAGGAAGCTTTGGAAAGGTTTGGACTAGTTTATGGGATCATCACAAAACATTAAACAAATGTAATCATGAAAAACAGAAAACTGGAACAAGATTAAAAAACAAAGAAATGAGGATCAATTCTTCTTCTCAATTCAGTGGGAAAACTCCCATTATTTTCAGTTGAGGTAGCATAAAACCAAAGTTACCAAGAATATATGAAGCTTCTAGATGAGATTCAGAATGTAGCGGATAAAAAAATGCGATCAAAGGAGCATATTTTTCAGTACCATAATTTACCAAGTATAGGGTAACCAAATGTCCTGTTTTTGGCCAGGACAGTCCATTTTTAAGTCCTGTCCCAGCCATCCCGACTTTTTTGGCAAAAGTGGGCATTTGTCCGATGTGCTTTTGCCAACTTGATCAGTTGGCAAGAGCAAACAGAACAAATGCCCACTTTTGCCAGAATAGTACGGTGCGGAGTAATGTGCGGGGTGGGGGATGCAGGGCTCAAGCAGGGTGCAGGAAGGGCTCAAGTGAGCAGTGATCACGCCCCAGCCTCGCGATGGGGAGGGAAGGTAGCAAGCGGCTTGGGCCAGCCCTGCAGGCAGGGAGGGGGGCGCTTTGGACTAGCCCATGCAGTGTCCCATTTTCCCTTTAGGAAATATGGTCACCCTAACCAAATATTGTAAAAAGAAAAGGAGTACTTGTGGCACCTTAGAGACTAACAAATTTATTTGAACATACTGAAATTTTCCACAGTATGCATCCAATGAAGTGAGCTATAGCTCACGAAAGCTTATGCTCAAATAAATTTCCACAGTATGCATCCGATGAAGTGAGCTGTAGCTCACGAAAGCTTATGCTCAAATAAATTTGTTAGTCTCTAAGGTGCCACAAGTACTCCTTTTCTTTTTGCAAATACAGACTAACACGGCTGTTACTCTGAAACCTGTCAAATATTGTAAGCAGCTTAAGATGAAGGGGTAAATTTCCAGAGGCAAACAAAATTATTAAGCTCTTTACCCTCATTGGGAATCTTACATGTAGAGCACCGTGGCACAATTTGAAAGTTTACTCCTAAAAGGCAAACTATTTTAGAACACTTAAAAATAAATTTTGCTGCTCCACATTCTTCTTAGTCTGTATCCACCATCTTACTCTCATGTACAAATACCTAACAGCATGGCATTGTTACGAAATAATATTGATACTGCCATAATGTAATGCTCCCTCATGCAAACGCACAATGAGTTGTGCAACTGACCTTGTGAGAAACATCTAGCTGTAAAATCTGAATAAGGGGAGATTCAACCTCAGCTCTCAGCTTGTTGAAATTTCACAACTAGGAAAATACAAGATAAGGTTGCCTCATCATGATACTACCTTTGCTCTCTCCCAGAAGCATAAGGCATTCTCTGCTTCATAGAACTTCAGATTAGTTGACTTTGCTCCCCGGACTAAGGCAACTTTCATTCTAAAAGAAAATGCTCTTTAATTTGCGGAACCTGCTCAGTGCTGCAACTTTAAGAAAGAGCAGCAAGCAACTGGTGCAACATTTTCGGTAAGTGTATCATTTAGATTTCTCCTTCAGGTAGCAACATTTTGAATCATAAACCTGGAAACTAAAGTAATGAGTTCTGTAGAGAGATCAGTGTCTCAGCTAAAGGCCTCCTTCAGCGTTCTTAGAGCTGTTTTGCTCTTTGTTTTCAGGCAGCAGACTGTAATTGCACATGAGACGGGAGGGTTTTTATCCTTTCACTTTTCAGTCCTTCTGGAATCATGTTCCATTCTTTGCAAATGGTTAGCAGCACACACTGAAATATTTGTTTTTTCTTAAATTCAATTAATCTTTGAGTGCTGGAGGTAGCATCATCACGTATCATAAACGCCCAATCACATATCTGAATATAATGTAAGGGACTGTAATTTCTACAGACAAGTATTTTGATCAAATATTGAAGGGGAAAATTCTCCTTTCACAGCTTCACGGTGAATTTCAGCTCTAGTGTTCTGCTCTCTCTCCATATAATCCATGCATGCAGGAAGAGCATAATACCAGGGTCAAGACTAAGCATGGAGATCTGAGAGCAGCACTTGGATGTAATTGTTTCAACAGTGTAGATTGCGCATCTCATGTGGGCCTCTGAAAAATACATCTATGACAATATTTAATTACACCATTTTCAATCCTTGTCACAACTTGAAGAACAAGTTAAAATTAGAGATTTAGGGCTTGAATCTGCATCACTGAGATCTGTAGGTGTTTTGACATTGACTCCAATGGGAACAGGATATAACAAGTTTTAAGTGTTCAAAAACTGTATGCAAGGGTTACATACGCACAGATCCTATTAAACTATAAAAGTCATTTTCACTTGTCTTCTTTCTCCTTTGGACCAGTTTGAAAATGTTTTCTGAACTCTCTGATTTATTCATCCCCGCATGTGAAGGATGCCCTATAATAGTCCAGCTTTGCATTTGCATTGTTGGTGACTAGCAAAATCTTGCTTTGGTTAGCAAACTTGATATGGAAGTCATTATGGGGAAATAACTACAGTGGCTCCGCTTTCTCAAATGTGGCCACATAACTTAATTGGGCTCTCTATGCTATTTTTACAGACTCACTTTTTTACCATAACTACCCTCTAAATCGGATTATAAGGGAGACTATGTTAACACAACCCTTACTAACTTAAGATATCACCATAAGCTCTGATCAATGCCAGCTAACCAAATGATGGTTTAGAGCTCCAGGAAGTCAACCAGTTATGATAATGATTTAAGGAAATTGCCTCTCTCATTCAAAAAGAAAAAACCTATTTGGCTTATGATTTTTCACATTGATTTTGCTTCCCTGTATACCAACTGCCACTAGTATTTATTTGGTCAGTTATGCCTCATTTGAAAAGACACTGGCAGCCCTGAAAGGAACACTACACATTGCTGAGGACCATAGCTAATAAATCTTGAAGATCAGTTTGGGTCATGCAGAATTTGGCTGAAATTTTTTTAGGGCTGGAAACAATAAAATGTTAGAGACAACTCAGTGAGGGAGAGTGGAGTGACTGAGGAGCAAGAGGTTGCAGAGCGATAGAAGTAGAACTCATGCATGGGCCCCAAATTCTGGTGACATTTAACATTAGGCTTCAGATTTATCTGCTAAAAACCTGGGAGTCAAATATTTGAATATTTCCATTGGCTCCCCAGAGCCATTCAGAAAAGAGCAAACAAACAAACAAAAACCCATGCCATCTCTTTATGTTCCAATCAATTCAGTGACCTGCTCACCCTGCCCTAATCTAAAAAAAGGGAAACAAGAAACAAAGTTTCCTTACAGTATATATCCATAAAAGTTAGAAGCAGAATCACATTTAAGCTGTTATTTAGTCTGCCTTGCTATTTTATTTTTCATGAGATTGTGAGAACTGCCCAATACATATGAAGGCTCAAAGTCAAATCTGCTCTTCAGTGTCCAAATATATGTCAGTGTGTATCTTGTAAAATCAGGTAGAGCACTTGAACATATATGCAAATAAAGGATTTTGCTGGTTATACCATACCTGTATTGATTGCAAGGTGCTTTGCAACTGAGTGCTTTGTGTGATTTTTAGTTGTTTTCTTAGTTATTCAATTTGCAATTTTATTTTATTGCTTTATTTTTATAGTATTTTATTTTTAAGTTTTGCTAGACAAAGGTATAAATAGATCTCAATAGCCCACAGGACCTATCCCTTCAGAAATATCTTGCCAAGAACAACAGAACACATAGATTTAAAAATTAGGATCTACTAGTTTGTTGGGTTAACAAACATTGTGAACTTCAAAGCCAGATTTCCAAAGGGATTTAGGGGTCTAGATATATGGCTAGGCATCTAGTGGGATTTACAAAATCTCCTAACCGTGAGAGTTAGGTGCTTTTGTATATTGCACTAGATGAGTAACTACTACTAGAGCTGGCAGGAAAATGGAATTTCCCTCCCAGTGGAAAATTTCCATGTTTTGAAGAAAAAAAATTGTTCCAAGTCAGGGCAAAGTCAAAAAAATCAAAAATATTCTGGAGAGGAAAATTCTGAAAAATTCCTTTCTGAGAAAACCAGAAATGGGAGCCTTCAGCTTGATCCTCGCTGCCTGACTCCAAGGGTAGCTGCCACTTTGTGTTGCCTGACTCCTCAGAGGGCTGTCTGCTTGCAGAGTTAGGAAGCTCCAGGTGGCAGCTGCCCAGCAGGCTGGGGATCCTGGGCTAGCAGGAAACTAAGCAGGCTGGTTTCTATGGAAAGTTTCAATGGACGTACCACCTTCCCACAGAATGTTTCCACAAAGCAGCATTTTCTGGAGGAAAAGTTCTGTCAGAAAATTTTCAACCAGCTCTACTACACGTCTTTAGGTGCCTGTCTTTGTAAACCTGGCTCAGAGCTACTAAAATACAACTAATAGATGTTTGTTACTAAGCAAATGTAAAATAATTATGGGTGAGGTTTCCAAAAGTGCTCCAGGTTGGCCTTACTCTGCTCCCATGGAAGTCAGTGGGTATTTTACCATGGCTTTCGCACAGTTATACCAATGCTTGTGAAAATTCCATCCTATAATAACCTATCAGTGCCAGATTTAAAAAACAACGTGGGCTACTCTAGGGTGCCCATACGTCCTGTTTTGGCTGGGACGGTCCCTTTTTTAAGCCCTGTAAGTTGGCAAGAGCAAATGGGACAAATGCCCCCTTTTGTCCAAAAAGCAGGGTGCAGATGAATATGTGAGGGGATGAGCAGCGATGCCGGCCCCATATAGGGGGAGGTAGGGCTCGAGCGAGCAGCCATGCCAGCCCCAGCCTTGCGCAGAGGGGGCAGACAGGGCTCGCAAGCAGTGACGCCAGCCCTGTGCGTGAATGGGTGCTTGAGCCATCCCCGTGTGCGGGGAGCAGGGCACTCGGGTGAATGCTCAGGCCAGACCCATGGAGGTTGGGGGGCGCTCGGGCTAGCCCCACATAGTGTCCCATTTTTCCCTTTGGTAAATACGGTCATAAGGCTACTCTTATTCCTTGTCTCTATGCTATACATATCCCCTGAAACAGATGTCACTTTGGGAGGGGGGCGGGGGGGGAAACAATCCAGTCTGATGCTGTAGTTATTTCATATGCAAAACTCCCTGATGTTGTATGTGAATGTGCAGAATGAATGCAGGATCAGGCCCAGATGCTAGTGCACAGTACTAACCACTTCTGACCAGGTAGAAATCTTTTTGAATCTTCTGAATCATTTTAAATAGGAAAGTTTTCAATTGACATTCCTGTGCCAACGTTGGCGGAATCTCTTTTTGTGCTAGATCTTCCACCCACTGACATCCATGGGTGTTCTGCAATTGACTTCAGTGGGAGCAAGGTTGCAGCATATATCTTTAATGGCTAGAATAGCCACTTTGGGGATAGTTTTCCTTGCCCCTGGGGATAGGAACCAGGTTAACTTAGCGGTGGATCCAGTGGTGACCCAGCACCTCCCTGCAGCCCACCACCCCTCTGCATGAGAGCATACAGTGAATCCTGATCGGCTGGGCTTTATGCCACGCAAGACAACTGCCCCACATCCTGCCCCTGCTTGTGCAGCTACTGCATCATTTCCATTGTAAAGAAGCCACCTGCACCAAAAGAGTTGAGGACAGAATTTACCTGGTGGAGCAAACATTTTTAAAGGGGTCAGTAATAAAACAGTGTTTAGAATGGATATTTTCAGTTATAGGGAGAACTACTGCTTCTTGGGTTGAACATGTGACGGACTGTGAGATCTGTCGTATTTGCACATGAAGGTTTAAGAACTGCCGTGACTGTGTGTGGTACCACAACTGTAAGGTCTGGAACCTTGTGTGTGCAGAGTTCCATGTCTTGCCTACGCCAGGAGGATCGTAGAAAAAGAGTCCCACTAGTTTGACATGATGGTAAAGACAGCAGAAGCCTCGAGAGCTTCATATGGCACTGGTGCTCCCATTCAGCTCAACTGCTAGTAGCACTCCTGGGGATTTTTTTGTCTGCAATTCCTGGCCTCAGAGACCTGTCAGCTGGAAGCAGTTTCAACTGAGCATTGGCTTGAGGCTGAACTCAGGAATGGACTGGAGTTGGAAGTATTTGCAAATAAAACCCCACTAACTCCATTCATTTATTATTTTATTCTTCTTGGTGTTTTGACTCTGATCTAATTAAAGTCACTGCAATTAATGAGAAAGACATACTTGGCTTAGGACCTTCTAAGCTTTAGTACTAGTGAAGTGCAAGTTGTGTTATAATAAAGAGGGTTGCAGATATAATCAGTCCCTGTTTAGCAGAGAAAGGGTTAAATTACCTATCAGTCTCCATTATTCGGTTTAAGGTTATAGAAATATTGGCTTTACTCTGCTGTTTGATCAAGTCATGTGCCATGTAAGATAATATGAACTTTGCAGTGTCACTTCTGTGGGAGACTACAAACATTCCATTTCATCTGGTTCTGGAATGAGCCCTCAAACCTACTCCCTTCATCAAATATTATTGAGCAATGAGCTGCTGGTTTCTCTTATTGGCAATATCAGTTTCTGGAAACGAATTTGAAAATTTGTGCATGTGGTTCACAAATCAAACATTATTTATATCCATATGAGCAGTCCTGGGCCAGCATCCCAAAGTTGGGATTGGGAAAAAGAGCACAAGGAGCCATCTTGCCCCAATTCTTTGCACCTCTGTTCAAAACAAGCTATAATGCAGCCTTAAGTGTTTAACCAGTCCCTGAGTGGTTTTCTACATTTGGATTTATTTGATTATATAACCCAGATACAAATATTAGAAGTTGTAAGAAACAAAATCAGTTTCATTGATGATAATGAGAGAGATGGTTACAATGGTGATTAATATAGCGAACAACGCAGTGTTTTGGCTGTGTGAGATGAAAAGTCGCAAACTAATTATCACATTCCATGAAGGTTATCCCACTGCATCAAATGATGGTAGTGAAAGAGATTTAGCTGGTTGTACATTAGCTTTAGCATGCGCAACAAATTAATACCCAATGACAAACAGCCTGTTTTTGGTGTAGGTCTGGGCAAGCAACTCAAACTAATGTTAATCTGAAAGGTCGTGACCTCCTAACTCTGCAAAATTACACAGCAGAAGAAATAAAGTATTTGCTATGGACGGCATCAGATTTGAAACAAAGAATAAAGGACAAGGGAGAGGTATGTAAAATTTCAATTAAAATCCACTTTGCTTGTTCAGTCACTCAGCTCACCAAATCAAGATTGTCATACGAGATCATGTGAATCAACAACTAAACTGGCTTGTCCTAAACAACCACTTCAACTCTTAATTAGTGTAAATTGTTTACATCAAATGAAGGGCCAGCCCGTAAAAGGCAAAGTGTTGTTCTTTGGATGAAGTAGGGGATTTATGCTGTTCAAAGGTGTGTACCCCTTATCTAATTCCCTGTTATTGGATATTCCCAGTGATTTTCAGTTGGGCTACATGCAGAAGTAAAGGTTTTCAGGAATAGGAGCATTATTCTGCATGTATTGTGGGAGCAAGATAAGAGTCAGAGATCTCTCTCATTTGTTTAAAATAACAAAACAAAAAAATGTAGATGCTTTTTGCCCCTAGAACTTTCTGTTTCTCCCAAACTCTTCCCAATGCTAGTGACTGCTTTGGCGGGGCAGGGGATTAGAACGGATACAATTACTGCTTTTATTATTAGTTTCCTGCAGCGATTAAACTGTGAAGAAAATATTAGATAATGGACAATGAGTGAACAATTTTCCAAATCCCCTTCCATTCTTGTTTTTCAGTATTTGCCTCTGTTGCAAGGAAAATCTTTAGCCATGATTTTTGAGAAAAGAAGTACCCGAACAAGATTATCCACAGAAACAGGTAAATCTAGACAAAACCATGTTATAATAAATACTTTCTCTGCAGAGTACATTTGTCCATATCATGAAACCATTACTTAATCATGTAGTTAGCAGTTTCTACTTAGAAGACATCTGAGGTTGGCGAGCAGCAAGGATGAAACTCAAGTCTGAGGAGAATGGTAGTTTACTGGACAGTGTGAGCAGTGTCGTGTTCCGTTATGCCTCATTAATACTACAGGAACATCTCTTTGGTCACTAAAATCTCCCAGGGTCAACTCTAAACAAGTCAGAACTGAAATAAAACAACAGGAAGCAGAAGGTTTTCATGATGTAAGCTTCATGCCATATTAGCTAGCTGTACGCTTTCCCTGCACTCATTTTAGAAATAAAACCAATTTAATCCTGCACAGGCTGTCATAACTAACATCTTTCTAATTTATTATGCATAACTGTTGTCAGTCTCAAGGCTTGTCTACATGGAAATTTAGTGTGCGGTAAGCCAGGATGTGAACACAAGCCTGTTATGTGTTAAGTCACCATGTAGACCCTGCTACTGTGCACTATAAGTTCCGTAGTGTGCTTTGACATACTGTTGTTTGACACAGTGGTATGCCAGAGCATGATATGGAATTTTTAGTGAGTGGCAGCAAGATCCCTACAACTAGAAAGCTAGTGCACTGTCCATTCACACACTGGTTTGCTGCACCCTCAGGCTTCATGTAGACAAGCCCTCAGAGTATGGGTTTAGACTGAGAATCATAGCAACATCTTGATTTAAATTAGAGAAAAAAGAAAAACCCCATGACTACCTCTAGAGAAATAAAACTTGATGGGATGGAGGAACAGGGATACTGGCCTAATAATACTAGGCACTGTAGACATGGATGCTAAAAGAATAAACACATACATAACTACTCATGTTCTTAGCAGATGCTTACGTGTTTGCAGGATTGGGCCCATAATGTTTTTGCACAGACCTAACTATTCTAACGTTGCATCCAAGAAATTATTTAGGTTTGGTGTTCTCTTTATGGAGACATTTATACCCACCAGGTGAGGAAATCTTTGCTTCCACATTTACCCTGAAGTAAACTGTACTGGGCCCAACCTCCCTCAAGGAGAATTGTCCCATGTAAGGGACAGGTAACTTTGTAAGGCCTCTCTCACTGAGGTTCATCCAGATTTCTCTGTAAGAAGGAAGAGAGAACATAGGAAGAAGGGGAGGAAGGAGCAGACTATTCTGCTCTCAAGTCTGAAGATTCCCCCAATATACATATGAATCTTAAGCAATTTGAGGCACCACAGGTGTCTGCATGGAGGTCCTGTGTCTTCCTGCTGACTCCATGCCCCTCTCTACTCCTTCTTCCAAATCACGATCAGCATAGCTTCAGAGGGGTTTCAACTAGGGTGACCAGACAGCAAGTATGAAAAATCGGGACAGGGGGTGAGGGGTAATAGGCGCCTATATAAGAAAAAGCCCCAAATATCGGGACTGTCCCTATTGGTCACCCTAATTTTAACCCCAGACCAATGTACCGACAACTCCCTTTAAGGTCAGCCTTCCCCCTTATACATCAGATCTCATAGAGCCACCTAGTGTCAGTTTCCTGCACTTGTGCACCAGGCATGTGTCAGACTGTTCCCTGCACCCCCTCCTCTGTCTAGGACAGATACAGACATCATGTTGCCCTTTGCTTCTAAGATCTGACTTCCACAGCAGATTCATGTATTCCCCCTCCCTCCACCTCCATGGTAATTCTGTACATCCCAGCTGCTATTTAAGATGAAATGGCAGCTTCCTCTGCAATCAGAACAAATGCCTCACACTGCTTTGTTGTGAAATAAATTCATTTCCTACCAATTTTCTAAAGCATAAGTGAGGCCTACACTGGTTATTTGCAAGACTTCAGAGGCACACATTATCTCTAATGGCATTTCTCAGGCACAAATCACCCTGAGGTCTTGAAAAAGGTCACGTGTGGGCCAAGGCTTTGATAATCTGTCCTCGTGAATTTGCGTAAGCAAACATTACAACACTCCATTAAGCTGGTGGACAATTGAGCTGGAAATGACTGTATTTCACTATTGCACAGTGCAATATCTAAGAGTGTGTTAACATTGTGGAAATGTTAAAAAAAAGAAAAAGAGAGAGAGAGAGATCCTGCCATTCTCATATCTGTAAAGAACTCAGTTCTTAAAAAAATAAATACATGTTAATTTGCAATGCTATATGAGAGCATATTTTACATTTATAGTTCTTCCAACGTGTATTATTTCTAATTCATTATTCTGATAGGATTTGAAATGTAATGGAGAAATGGTGTTCTTTTGAACAAATACAATCTTGATGTTAATTTGATACACTCAAGATTTCTAGTACATGTATTATTTTAGCATCTTATTAACATTAAAACTATTAGTGTAAATTAAGAATCGTCAATAACTTTCAGTGTTTGTAAAATAAACCCGTTTTTTCAGAACCTACCAAATTTATTACTATCACTTCCTATTACAGTGGGAAAGGTCATCTGTTTGCAGTTACAGTCCCATACTCATTCTATGTACACATACACATAGTCCCTGTATGTTGAAAAAAGTGCATTCCACATGGTTATATATTGGCTGTAAAATAAAGCTTCCTCTCTGTCATGGTATAAAGGTGAATGCCATTCTATGTTTCCATTATATCTGGCATAAATCATGCCGCCTCTCAGTCATGTCTTGCCTCTCCAATTGTAACTGCACTTAAATATCAGTGAACTGACTGGTAGTAAATCGGCCATTCTACAGACACTGAAATATGGACAATATGCTGCAAGTTTGAAATAGGGGAGGGACACACAACTAATACTCAACGTTGAGGGCAACTTCAGATATATTCTTTCTTGTCATGAGACCCAGGGCCTGATTCCTCTATAGTGGACTATCACTATCAACTACAAAGGAGTTACTCCCAATTCACACCAGTGTGAAAGAAAAGTGAGGTCCATAATGGTATAAACACACCATGTACTTATATTCACACAAAGTTACATCATTTTACATCATCTTAAAGAATGAGTGAAACATATCCGGGAATACACTACCTGGCATTTAGAGTGCCCAGTAGTGGATACGGTCTGAACTGGCTATACTACTAAGGCAGATTACTTTGGTACCTTGCTATCCTCTTCCAAAGCTATCCTTAAAAATATTCATTAGGTTTCAGACTTCAGCCTAATATTAGTGCTGAATGTTCCTCTAATTCAGTGGTTCTCAACTGTGGTCCACCGCTTGTTCAGGGAAAGCCCCTGGCACACCGGGCCGGTTTGTTTATCTGCCATTTCCGCAGGTTCGGCCGATGGTGGCTCCCACTGGCCATGGTTCACCGCTCCAGGCCAATGGGGGCTGCGGGAAGGGCAGCCACCACATCCCTCAGCCTGTGCCACTTCCCACAGCCCCCATTGGCCTGGAGTGGCGAACCGCGGCCAGTGGGAGCCACCATCGGCCGAATCTGTGGACGCGGCAGGTAAACAAACCAGCCTGGCGCACCAGAGCCTTTCCCTGAACAAGTGATGGACCACAGTTGAGAACCACTGCCCTAATTGCCGCTAAGTAGAGCTTTTAATTTTAAATCTTTAAAATGCATTTTCTACACTACATGCCAAATTCTGTCAGGCAGTGCCAGCCAACTTACAGCAGAAGTGGAAGAGCAATGAGGAAATTGGCCACTCAGAGAGATTATTCCTCAGGGCCTCCATGATAGAACCAAGCTGTTGAGGTGTGTGGGTGAGGATCTCAGCCCATGACTCCACAAAGATAGGCGTGCACAACTCTCTGCACCAATTATTCATAATCTTAGTAGAAATGGATTGCATAGGTGAATTCTATATATAAGGCAACAAAAACAACCACTGTTTTTGAAGTCTATTTGCACCAGGCTGAGGAGTATTCAAACCTCTTCCACCACACTTCATGGAATGTGCTCCATGGATGTCCAGCCTTGACATCTCATTTTGTAACAAGCCCCCAGATAACTTTTTATAGGAGACTGTAACCGGGTGGTCATTTTACTGAGTGCTCCCTCATAGGTAGGGGTCACTTTGCAGGCACGCTACTCTGTAAGCCCCCTTTCACAGGCCCCTTAAGAACACCACCTAATATCTCTTTTGGTTAACCACCCAGGGCTGGTTTAATCACAGAAATGGTTCAAGCAATCCTCAAAATCCCCCAGATAAAGTCCATAACCATAACACAAAAGTCAATACAGTATTCACCCTTGTTCTTTTGCTACACACAGTACTCTTCCTCTGTCCCAGTCTACTCCACCCAAAGCTGTCAATCCCCATCTTTCTGACTGGAGTTCAGCCCTCTGGCCATGGCTTCATTCTTCTGTCAGCTCTAGCCTGTACCTTCCAAACCCCCGGTATCAATCCAGTACTTTCCTACAAGGACCTTTCTCATTTCATGAACTTTCTCCCCTTCACTCCATCCACCTGCTGCCCTTTATAGGAAACTACCTGATTCCATAAAGGGCTGCATCTTTAGTAATCAGGGTTGGGTAGCCCATGGCCTTCCAGCCCTTTAAGGGGTAAGCCACACTGCTAGATGTTGAGTGATTTTAAGGAGAGGGATTTGTGGGACCTACAGGGACACGTTCTGCTCTGAGTTATGCGCCATGAAATCTCACTGAAGTGTATATTTTACAAAAGGCACACGTTGCTCTATGGACATATGCTTTGCCTCCTACACACACCTCTTTGTTTCCTTTTTAAAACTGGCCACAGTGAGAAGTATGTGCATGGCTTCATTACCTGTCTCTGCTTTCCAGCATGAGCTCGGGTCCTCACGATAGTTGTTTCATTTTAGCTACTAATATTCACCCCAAGATCAATCATTTGTAAAGAACAATAGTTGTGGTGTTATTCTTTTAATATTTAATATGCTTGCAAAAGCACATGTGAAAAGCTGTAGTAATGGAAATGCCTGCAGTGCTATCTGCTGGTGAGAACAAAGCCGATCTATTTTAAACTTCCTTGAGGTTTAACAAAGCTACAGTTGCCCAGCACCTTTTGGATCACAGCTTCCCAGACAAAAGATTCTAAACTCTCCTATAGTTTATGTGGTCCTCTCTTCGCCCCAAATGAAAAACAACGTCAGCTTATTTCCAGAAAATGCTGTGTTTAAACTACTCCTACTTAGCGTATGTGCAATGTGCCTCAGGTGGCACATGACCAGGATTCATCACCAAATTTGGTCCACTGGGTTGGATCCTTAGCTTCCCCTGCCCAGCCCAGGTACTGAGCGGGAGCGTGACATGAACACTGATTCATGCTCCCCTTTAAACTACTGAAGATGTGTTTTCTGCTCCAGAGGATAGCAAATTACCATGACAATGCTGACCTGCCTGTGGGATGCTATGATGATACTAGGGTTTGTTTGGTTACTTCCTATAATCAAAATGGGAGATGGGAAGACCTGCTAGATCACCCAGTCCATTCTCCTGCCAGGGAAAAACTGTTCTCTAG
The DNA here is from genome assembly GCF_965152235.1 of Eretmochelys imbricata. Lineage (NCBI taxonomy): Eukaryota > Metazoa > Chordata > Testudines > Cheloniidae > Eretmochelys > Eretmochelys imbricata. The sequence goes on from NC_135572.1 coordinate 153,181,382, forward strand.
TGCAGTGGTTCTCAAACTAGGGCCACCACTTATTCAGGGAAAGCCCCTGGAGGGCCGGGACGGTTTGTTTACTTGCCGCGTCCGCAGGTTCTGCTGATCGCGGCTCCCACTGGCCGCGGTTCACTGCCCCAGGCCAATGGGGGCTGTGGGAAGTGGCACAGGCCAAGGGACGTGCTGGCCGCCCTTTCTGCAGCCCCCATTGGCTTGGAGCAGCAAACCGCGGCCAGTGGGAGCCGCGATCGGCCGAACCTGTGAACGTGGCTGGTAAACAAACCATCCCAGCCCGCCAGGGGCTTTCCCTGAACAAGTGGCAGCCCTAGTTTGAGAACCACTGCTCTAGTGGATGAAATTTACCCCAGTGCAGAGGGAGCCTCACAAGGCCACTTAAGCCCAGTTTAAACCCATAGGCCCAGACCTTCAGTTGCACCAGAGCTAGTCACTGCATCTGAGCAGCTGGGGCACAAATATGGCTTTAAACCAGCCTTGTGCTCCCTCAAGCATATCATTTAGAACATTGTCAGAGTGGTGCTAAATTATACCCATGTGCAACAGCCCTCATGGCAACACTCCAGCCAGGCCTCCCCCACCCAGACTGTGCCCAACATGCCCTCTACGCTGAGGCTGGGAAGGCAGGTGGCATAGGGCTATTTCCCCTTATGTTGGGATAATTCTCAATCAACTCTTTAAGACAGCTGTTATCACACACTGGAGCAGTGAAAAGCAGGCAGAACAGAGGCCAGGATCTGGCCCGTAAGGTAAAATTCACATCAGTGCAGAGCCCCGGTACTTGGGAGAGCTCAGTGGTTTGAGCATTGGCCTGCTAAACCCAGGGTTGTGAGTTCAATCCTTGAGGCGGCCATTTAGGGATTTGGGACAAAAATTGGGGATTGGTCCTGCTTCAAGCAGGGGGTTGGACTAGATGACCTCCTGAGGTCCCTTCCAACCCTAACCTTCTATGATTCTACTTAAGTCCCACTTAAAATGGTGCATAGGCCTTGTGCCTGCACAGGAGTGAATTTCATCCATAGGGCCTGGTCCTAATCTCCCTTAAACTAGATTTACACAAATATGTACCTTCACTCAGATCAGTGGCTATAAATTAGTGTGAGAAAAGAATAACCCAGCCCTTAATGTGGGGATTCAGTGATATTACCATGCATGAACGTGCATGGATTTTGCCTTGAACATAGGTTTGAAGTGGTGTCTAAAGGCCTTTTGGAGGACTGTCTGAACTTGAATTGATTTCACCCAAGTGCGTATTTACCATTGTTTTGTGAAGTCTGGCATTAAATGTCCCAAACAAGGGGGTGCCTTCCTTACTGCTGTTGTTGTTGCAAATACCTGTTCTCTAGGATTTATTTTTAAATCTCAAATTGTAACCATTCAGATTGTGTTTTGTTTTTAATCTTTGCAGGGTTTGCTCTCCTTGGGGGACATCCTTGTTTCCTTACAACCCAGGATATACATTTGGGCATTAACGAGAGTCTCACAGATACAGCACGGTTGGTAAAATATCATGGGATTGTTTTACATATGTGAAAGTGCTAGATCTGGCTGAAATTGGTGAGAAAATGTTGTGAAATAAACACACCAGGTTGCCAATAACTTTTTGCATGATTTTAGACTCCCTAAGTATTATTTTCCATGAAATTTCAAAGGCACCCAAAATTCTCCACATTTTTGCAGTTTGCAAAAAATTCACTTGTCACCTTTTTGCATTTTTTTCCATCCAGTGGGGGTGAATTGAGCCCTTGGATTCCCCCCCACCCAGCCCATTCTACAGGAAGTTGACCAGAGCTTTTAAAACCACAGAAGTGGGAGGCTATTTCTTGCAGATGCTGTCACTTTGCTTCGCTCCCCATTAAGCCTTTATTAATGACTCATACAATCTGGAGTATTGTGCTGCTTTCTAAGAAGCGCCTCTGTAGTTTAAGATTAATGTGTCAGGGCTCAGATGCTCCAAGGTTAGTACCTTTCGAAAGGTCCTTTCTGCTCCATCGAAAGACACACAACCTCAGGCTTGTCAAGCTCAGTTCAAGAAACATAGTCAGCAAGTCGTAGTTTTCTCTCTCCTGCTGACTGTGTTCTTTGCAGTTGTTAGCTGGAGTGATGGTTTCTCAATACTGCATTGCTTTTCCCTCTGCAATGAAATCCAAGGAAAACATAGAAAAAGACCAAGCTTTTGGACATTTTAGAGTGTCCTTTTCCACCTTCATCAGTTGAAGGAGAGTGGATATGGAGCAGTGACGATAGAAAGTCAGGCTTGCAGTCTCTTCAGACTGGATATTGAAGACACCAGAATATGCATTAATTGTAATTCATGTTAACATGTTTTACTTAAAGCACCACCCAATGGCTTGCTTCGGTAGCTATACGTGTAGGTTTCTAACACCCATTGAATGATGGGAGCTGCAGAGAGAGGCAGCCTAAGCTGTCAGGGAGGCACAGTACAGTCTCAGGTTCCATCTCTGGGTTGTTCCTTTGTTCAGTCCTACTTCATCTCCCTTCTGTTTGAATTCAAATGCTACAATGGGATTCAACCTCATTTTCCCAAAGTGACTTTCTTTCTACACCTAAGAATGTTGCCTCAAATGAAGCTGCTAGAGCAGCTATTGTTATATCCAGGTACGCCGTCCAAACTCACCAGACCACATTCATCGCTGGTGTAACTCCAGGGACATTAGGGACAGGGAAGTATTACAACAGAAGGGGGACAGCTTCCCCTGCTCTATTAAAGGCAGAGGGAGAGCTCCTCCCCCAGCTCGAGAGAGCACTGTTCTCCCAGCCCCTTCCTGCCTGCTGGTTTCTCACTGGCTAGCAGTAAAGTGAGAACACACCATTTAAGAGGGTTTGAAAAGCAAGTAGCAGGAAATTGTTGACAGGCTTGAGAGAGGGAAAGGGGATCAAATGGACACAAAAATAACAGTGGCAGTTGGGAGATATTTGCCAAAGCTGGAACGTGAAGACCACATTTGATCAAGGCAAAGGTTAGGGGATTTAAAGAGCGACTGGATGTGGTCAGAGCAAAGGTATTTGCAGCTGCACTTTGGATGGAATGAGGTGAGGGTCCATGATGCCAGAGAAGAAAAGTTGCAGTAATTCAAGTGAGAATTGTTTAGAGCGGGGTTGTTTTTTTTTTTTTTTGCTTAAGGAATGGATGGGTTTTGGAGAAGGGCAGGATGTGGTGGCAGCATGAAGGTAGGGGGTCAAAGGAAAGAGGGAAGTGGAGGGTGGCCTCCAGCCTGCAAACCAAACTGACAGGGAGGGTAGGAAGTTGCCAAAGGTGACAGAGGGAGGAAGAGAGGATGGTTTAGCAGGGAAGATGAGGAGTTTAGACTTTGCTGTTAGCAACTGGTTCCAGGGACAGGGGAAAAAGGGTGAGACTTACCAGGGAGAGTACCCCCCACCACTTAAAAGAAAGCCATCCCCAGGCAACACCGCACAGAAAAAGCACAGACCCTGTATTTAGTTTGGAGGCTGTTGGTCATTTACTGATCTGGCAGGCAAGCTGCTCGACTTAACAAAGATGTTCTGATCGATACAGTGGGCCTGCTCCTGCTCTGAATAAAGTCAATAGCAAAATCCTTTTTGACTTCCCCAGGAGCAGGACTGATCCATTCACACAAAGAACAAATGAAGTATTGTGAGTGACCTCCCTAGCATTATTAGCATATAGGTAGATATCAATATAGAAGCCTGGTTCAAGGAGCATGAAAATAAACAGACAATAAAAAACAAGGAATACTGGAGTTTTAACAAGTCTGGAGAGTATTTCAAATAATTACAGCTTCATACCTAGGGCTCTAACGGCTTAGGAATAGTGGAGGCTGAAGCTTAATGTAAAGGGGGATAGAGGGCTGTAAAAGGCCCACAGGTTTTATTATAGTTGAAATACAGCCTCGTTGCAGGTCAGCGTTTGTCAACGTTTCCACTGAGAACACATTTTAGTGACTTATAATTTGGCCATAACAGAGCTCCTCTGTGCTACGTAATAGCTCTTAAAGACATACACTTACACAATAACAGAGTTCTAGCCTATGAAGAGTCTTTAACATTTTCACTGCTGCTTAGTATGTCCGGCCCACCAGGAAAATGGAAACGCTGCCAGCATTCCGTGTACCTGCCATGCCATATTGTTCTACCGTGACATCAGTACAGGTCACCACACATTACGACAGCACAGGTGCTGAGCTGCAGCACTGGCACTGAAGCAGTCAGTTGTTAACCTTGAGAGTCCACTGAGATGAGCAGGAGTCAATTCCTACATTTGTAAGGGATAGGCTTGCACCTTTCACCTGCCCACCACTATATGCCCCGAAGCCATTTTAACAACCCCACTAGTGGCTTGGTAGCGTTGAATTAGAAGATTAAACCATTTATTCAAGAACCGTTTTTAAACAATAGGGATATGCAGTTTGGATAGAAACACTTCCCTGTCTCCTTGAATCTTTGGGCGCTGTTCCATGAGTCTGCGCTATTGCCACACCCAGTGCTCCCAAATCTCGAAATTAGCTTTAAAATTACAAGACTTTCAAAAAAATAACCAGGGAGTTATTTTTCTTTGCCTTTTGGTTTTTGAGGCTTTAAGGTGCACTTGGGTCATATTTTCAAGCTTTCCTCCACACCCATCAGGGCTAGCAATTTTTTTTAAATTAAAGTTGAGAGTCACACATAATCACATGTCTGCAGGACCTGGGGGCCTTATGAAAAACACCAGACATCGCAAAACTCCCAAATATCATAAGCGTTACATTGAGTTAGTATCAACATAGAAATCTTGGTAACTTTCCCAGATACAGGGTAACCACTGGTAATCAGCCCCAGGGTGCAGGGCCTTGCCCCTCCGATTGTCTTCAGAAACTCACAGACACCTTCATGGGCTCCAGCTTCTCTCAAGATCACTCTGATTTAGTCCAGGTCTCCCTTTCTGGGCAAACCCAGCTATAGGCTATTTCTTTCAAATTAGCTTCAGCCCGATTCAGCCATGGGTGAGCCTGGTCTCCCCTCAGGCCAGCTCCAGCTTCCTAGTGACTTCAGTCTGGTCTAGATACTAACAGGACCTTCAGTTCTCAGTTGGACTTCCTAGTAGCATAACAAAGGTATGTGTGACACAGTAATGCTGGTAAGAGACTGGCCTTTATTTCCTGGCTCCAGTTTTGTGACATGAGTCAGGGTTACAAAAGGTGATACCTTAATCATAAGGCACATGGTCAGTATTCACTGATTCCAGTATTCACTGCAGTGGCTACCTTTTCAACAGGTTAGGCAAGAAATCTAGCATTAGGCCATGTTATGGCTGAGTTCCCTGTAGCTACCATACATTGAAAGGGATCTATCTTCTTGAAGCTCTTTATCAGTCATATGATGACGAGTTTGGATAAAACTACATTTTCCCCAAACACGCATCCAAGGTAGATTAAACAAAAGTCATACCTTTATAACGTGTTAGCTAGAAAAAAAATAATGGCACAAACAGCAACCTTACAGGTTATTCTGTTCAGTTCTTCCTCTTTACCTGTATAGGTGGCATCAACAATTTAATCTGCAAAGACACTTCAGTAAAAAGAATTAACTCCCTTAATGGGAATCTTATCTGAATAAAGAATGTTTGACTTCAGTTGTAACAACAATATAATTGACTTCAATGTGAGACTTGCCCGTGTAAGGACTCTGACACTGGGATCTATCTTTCCAGAGGAGATGTAAGAATCCATCATGGCAGGTCAGCAATCCACCAATTGTAAGAGCATTCCTGTGACATTTTAGGGTTCAATCAAGAGCAGTGAGGGATTGTGTCACCAGCGGCCCTGCAACTCTGGGTGCCTTAAATGCTATGCTGCTGGGGTGTCCAGCCCTAACGCCAGCAGGTAACACCCTGGCTCCCACTGCTCAGTTACTTTTTGCAGAGTGACCCCAACACCCTCCCAGTCCCAGATTTCCCCAGAAACATCTGCCCTGCAGTGTCCAGCCGTCTCACCAAACCCTTGCAGAAGTTATTAAGTTTGTTCCTCCTTTAAGGAGACATTACACTGCAGCCTCTTAATTTAACTTGGGTTAACACATCCTGCACTGAATTGGTTTATAGTAAAAGTAAAACAAGTTTATTTAAGAAAAGGACATAGGTTTAAGTGATACCAAGTATAAGGAATAAAGATAGAAAGGTTACATGCAAACGAAAATAAAAATATGCTTCTATGACTAAAACCTGATTTAACTAATTAGACTCTCTTGTTCAAAGAAGTGTTTCTCACGAAGTCTCTTTTCCAGTATAGCTGGCCAGAACCCTTCACGGATCTCAGAGTCCTCAGTTCCTTTGTCTCTTCAGGTGAAAGATGCCAGAATGGTTTTTTCTCTCTCCTTATATCCTCCCAAAGTTCATTGAGCCTACTTCAAGAGCCAGGAAGCCTTGCTGGGAACTCAGCTTGCTGTGTCCACCAGGGAGCTGAGACCATGTTCACTTTTGCAGTCTGCTGCCCCTGTTGTGATAGTTAAGAGGCTGTCTCCCCAGCTTGATGGCTTTGTTTACCTCTTATGTAAATATAGCATCATTGTCTCTGACAGACAACCAGGCTGGGCAGACAAGCAAATACACATTCCCTTTTTTAGGGCAGACTAGGCCTATGTACTGCTTGCCAAACACATTTAAAGAATCTAATTCTAGTGCATATTTATAACTGTTTGTACATATCCTGTACATACACCTCACAATGATTTTCCGGACCAGTGTGAAACCAGTTTGTGTATGATACCTTACACGACACTTTTTAGGTACAGATCATGACAACTGTGGAAGGTGCAGTAAGTGTGCCAGGCCTGACAAGAATTGCTGACAGAGTAATGAACCACCAATAGCCTTTGTGTCACAGTTCCATACGCTTCTGTTCACAGTTTTGCCTTTTTGGTTTTAAGATGCTACGAGAAAACATTAGAACATACAAAATACTTCAAAATCATTATACTTGAGTGCCTGATTACTTCCACAAAAGCACAGAATTGCAAAGCTAAGCCTCTGATTTCATGCTAGATTCACCTAAAAATATCCATATGATATAGAAAATGCAGTGCTCTCATTCCATACTCCTCTGTGAACCCCCACTTCCAAGGCACAACACCATGAGCTGTAGCTAGAGTGCCAGTGATGTATGCTAAATATCTTTATCCCTGTAGTTTAATTTAGAACTTTGATGCCACTTTAATAGTGTTACTGTGTGTGTCACAAAATAGATTTATATATGTTACACATTAGGATGGTACTGTTGTTCTTTACATCTTTCTGAGTTATTGAATCCCTGTCATTTTATATTGTCAAACAATCGCCTCTATTACCTGCACATTTATTAATGTTGCATCATTAGTTCTGCTTTAGTGACAATCAAAAATGAAATAGAAAATCATTGAATGGGATTGCGTGTGGAGCAATAATTTCCTTTTACTTCTTACAGCTTGTTAAATGTCTGCATTTTAGTGGATTATTCAGACATCGTATATTATTCAGGCAACTGCAAAAAAATTATTCATTACCACCACTTATTAATATTTATACATTGCACATTGAAGAATAAAGAAGCAGTATATTTATGATGTTTGACTTTGATATCTTTTGCTTTACCGTAGGGTGCTGTCTAGCATGACAAATGCAGTCTTGGCCCGAGTTTATAAACAATCTGATCTGGACCTGTTGGCGAAAGAAGCCACAATCCCAATAGTCAATGGTCTGTCTGATTCATACCATCCTATCCAGATTTTAGCTGATTACCTTACACTGCAGGTAATAATACCCTTCTCTTGATAAGAACACAGCTATTAGAAAACTAATCAGTCTTGCTAAATATTGGGAAAAGTCCTATTCCAAGCAGTTTATCCTTAGATATTTTGAGATGGAACTGATATGTCATTTGGAATATGTGTTGGTTATAGAGGCCCCAATCGGACAATATACTTTAAGCAATTGAATAATCCCATCAATTTATGTGGGAATGAAGTTAAGTTTATAATTAAATTACTTGCTGGACTGACCCCAGGATGTAAAAAAATGTGGAGGGTGCTTTACAGATTAAGATAACTGTGAGCTCCTGTCCCCATTGAAATCAGTGAGAGATTTACCATGGAGCCAGCATTTTATTCTGAAGTCCTTGCCGTAACCTGTTTATAGTTGAGACTGAGACCTTGTCTTCTGTTAGAAAGATGCACTGGGTCAACTAGATTGATTAAATCAATCTAGTTAAACTAGTGTAAGTCCCTAATGAGGATACATTAAACCTTGCTTACATTGAGAAGGAATGAATTAGGATCATATTTTGTTGTTCTGATTTTAATATAGTATTTTATGTGATAACTATGTAAAATTGTACACATACAGGGCCAGATCCTCAGCCAATGCAAATCATCATAGTTTTACTGAAGTTAATAGAGCTATGCCAATTTACAACCAGTTGAAGAACTGGCTTATAAAATTCATCAGTACATTGTAGGGATGGATGAAAATTTTGGCAAATGCTTCCTTACTTTCTGAATGAATAGAAACTACTTTGTATGGATGTGGTTAAAGGGGGATATGACAGAGGTCTATAAAATCATGACGGGTGTGGAGAAAGTAAATAAGGAAGTGTTAGTTACTCCTTCTCATAACACAAGAACTAGGGGTCACCAAATTAAATTAATAGGCAGCAGGTTTAAAACAAAGAAAAGGAAGTATTTCTTCACACAATGCACAGTCAACCTGTGGAACGCCTTGCCAAAGGATGTTGTGAAGGCCAAGACTATAACAATGTTCAAAAAAGAACTAGATAAGTTCAAAGAGGATAGGTCCATGAGTGGTTTTAGCCAGCATGGGCAGGGATGGTGTCCATAGCCTCTGTTTGCCAGAAGCTGGGAATGGGTGACAGGGGATGGATCACTTGATGAGTACCCGTTCTGTTCATTCCCTCTGGGGCACCTGGCATTGGCCACTGTTAGAAGACAGGATACTGGGCTAGATGGACCTTTGGTCTGACCCAATACGGCCGTTCTTATGTTCTTATCCATTTCCTAGATCATTCAGTCATGTCTCAGCCTGTGAAGGCCCAAATGTAGGAGAGTATATGGCTAAGAACCAGAATGAGGGGGAGAGAAAATTATTCATGCAGGAAACTTTACATGCTGTCGGGCTCGTTCCTTTAGTGCAGTGATACTCAGACCTCAGTGGTTCAGGAGCCAAATTAGCAATCAACATTACCCAAAGAGCCCCAGTAGTGTGAATTCATTGTTTCATTTACTATAGTACTATGTATTCATATTTAAACAGTATGATGGGAAATATTTCATTTTTATATAGATATATATTCTTCTCACAGCAAAATGACTGACCAAGTATTATTACTATTTTAGCAACTACAGCTGGTTAATAACATAGTTAAAGCATCCTGACTGGTTAATAATTAAATCACACAGCGTTTTAATATGTGCTGCAAAGAGCCGCAGGAGACATGTTATGCGCTGTTTATGACTCGGGAGCTTCAGTCTGCTTTAGCGTAAATGACTCCTTCTACATTTGATGACCCTGTTTTTGTTAGAAGTCATCTTCAGCTGTAAAAGTGAGGGGACACCAAGTCTTTATGGAACAGAGGTAACCTTGGAACTGAAATGAGTCATCCCTCAGAATGAGGTACACTTGAGAGAGATGCACTCAGCCAGCCTTTGTGTGCAGCTTAATTTATGTAAGGCAGTGAGTCATAACTAGAATTTTGGAAATGATAAAAAGTCATTTGTTTCATTTAAATGCTGAGTGTAATTGTAAAACAGTTTCATCTGGGCTTTTATTTTTTGTCTCATAAACACTCTACCTATTAGCACTTATTTTCCTACCAGAGATTAGCAAGTTTTCAATAGCCATATATGACTCATATGTTTTATATAACAGTATTATATTCCATACTTACCAGCTGCAGTGCTACTCACTAGTGCACTGTCACCTGTACTCTGGGATGCCTTTCTGCTGGAGCTTAAAAAGCACACACTATTAACTTCCATGTTTCTTTCTGACTTTACTTCTATGGTTTGGAGAGAAAAAACATGACGCATAGGTAGCAGGTTCCTGTTAGGGGGCTTATTCCTTCACCCATTTACTTCCCTGGTCCTTCTCACATGAACAGAGAGCAACAATACCTGAAGTCCAAAGGTGCAAACAATTCAATGTTTATTGGGGTGAACTTCCAGCAAGCATGATTCCAGTTTCCCTCCTTAGTGTCCTCCTTCCCAGCTCTGATACCACAGATCCTTACACCTGTGTCCTTGTTCCCATTCCTGCCCTTAGCCAAACATGATTCCAATTTCCTTACCCCTGTTCCCATCTCCCCCACCCTTCCTGATTGACTGCAGACTATATAGTAAAACTTGAGTTCAGCTTAGCTATACCTTAACCAATCATTTTCCTGAAATTTAACTAACCAATCCTAACATATTGTAACATGATTATGTAACCAATTATATCCCACCACCTTAATTAGTTTACACCCAGCAAAATTAATTATAAGCAGACAGAAACAATCACAGAACCAGACAGAGATTATACAGACAAACAATAGCAAAGTGGGAACTATAATGACAAAACGATACAGAAGTGAGGATTTCACATCCCAGCTATTGATAAGTGAGTTCTTGCCAGGCAGGATGCTATCAAACTAAGTTTCCTTTTACATTTTCTAGGCACTTCCCTTTCTCTGGAGGTGATAGGCACTATCGGGACAGGATTGTATTACTAACAGCCCAATAGCACCTCCTTTCAATGTGACTAGTTTGGAATGTGAGGATGTGACCGTTCATTTTCCAGCTTATGGCTGCCTCGGTTGCTTAGCCAAAGACCTTAGCCTAAGAACAGGGCCTCAGACTGTCACAGTAAGAGAAGGCCCTTACGCTGGCAGACAGTGATTTTGATTCTTTCTTTTATACCTCTATAACTAGCCAAGTGTTAGGAATACACCTAAATTCTTAGAGTACAGGCCTTTGCAGACAGGCCTGAATATCTATATCCTAACAGTTCCTGACTCCCAGCCCTGCCCTGTGTTTTTCTGGGAGAGGTTAGAGGTAGACAGATAGGATGAGATTTTGTGTTTTGTCTGTAAGAGGGCACCTTGGGGGAGTGGGAGCTAAGCCACTTTAGTACGCTCCTGATTCTGGACTGTTCTGCTTCCCTCCATATAATTTAGACAAGTCCAGGCTCCTGTTTATGTTACTTCACCCTTACTGGGCTGCCCAAAATGTAGACCCACCCTGACAGACCGCTGCCAACCCCCAACCTCTCCACCACATCCTTCATACCAAGGTTTGCAAGGGGGTCTTCAGAAGGCAGACTCACCGCTATCTCCCACACTCCCTGACTCTTCCCCCAGCCAGACCTGGCACTTTTGGCCTCTTCCCCTAATACTGCTCTGGCCTTTTTACCCAGAGTAAAAGAAGTGGAGCCTGGGTAAAAATCTCACCCATAGACTATTGGTGATGGCTACCCACATAGCCTCTTTTCCTCTCTGGCTTGCACTTCTGCAGTGGGATTTCCTTGGTTTTGTTCTCTCATGTATCAGACAGTAGCAGGGAACATATTGTCCTGTTGCATACTGTGTTGTAGTTGCAAAAACCAGTATTTTAATAACTCAGTGAATTTCACCAGTTCCAAGAACAGAGGTAGGATATTGCACCCAAACCGTTAGCTCCATAGAGTCCAGATGTTACTTCCTGTAACAGGACTACAGGGTTTTGCAAGATTTTCAGGGAGATGAAGGCATATATTATCTGAACATTGACTGTAGGAAGACTAATCTAGGGGAGCATCCTCCTAGTTATTTTTAAAATCAGCTAAAATGCCATTTTTGTGATATCTGAATTGATAGGCTGCGTACATATGAAATCTGTCGGACAGATGTACACACAAAATGCAATAGCAACAGAGAAACATTAAAGTAGGTGTGTATCTAAACAAGTCTAACCCCAGAAAGGTTTTTTCTTTAATAATAGCTATTACCTTAGCGTTATAAATATTTTTCTGCAATTTCTCTTTTGTCAGTATGCCCCCAGAATTCTTCCAGTAGAGGACTGATTTTTCTTTTTACTGTGCGTGCCAGTGGATCTCCATTTTCCCCGAATCTCTGCATGCTTTAACATCATTTTATTCTTCTCTGTTATAATTCCTATTAATTTGTTCTTCTTCTTTTTTACAGCATCACTTTTGCTATTTTAGTTTACACATGCATACTTCAGAAAGTGCTTCTGGTTTACTTTCAGAGCTTTCTCTATTCCTGTCCTGTGTTCAGAGCACTGCATTTCTGACAGGCTGTGAGTTGTGCTCCAGTCACAAAGACTGTGTTCATATGCCTCCGAATCAGTGTCTTATTCTGTAGCCATTGCCTGACTAACCTGGAGTTCTCACATGTTAACTCCATAAGACAGCTTTCCCTTTGCCAATGCTCAGCTTTAACTCCTATAACTCACCTAGAATAGGCATTGTGCAATGAAGTATTTTTTCTTGCCACAACTATGACCTTCTTTTTCCAACCAGTTGGTGAGCTGAGTATCCTCCTGGGTGTAGTTATGACCCACCAGATCTTCTGCAAGTGTTTTGAGACCCAATTTTGGTTGTTCTTGAGACCTGGCCTTCTAGGATTATAGGCTTGTATGCCTTTAGTGTACACACAGGTTTTCCATTCTCTTCCATGCTTAAGGCGCATGACTGCCACTTCCATAGTTCATCCAATGCTTAAACTCTGTTCGATATAAGCTCTGGCTTACTAAGAGGTGTTCTGTGAAGCTTGACTGATGAACAATTTTGCACTATTTAGATCTTGATCTCTCTGTCCATGTCAGCTGACTCACATGTGAGCGTGGATCAGTTTGTCAATGCCTCACCTGGTTCTTATCTCACTTGTCTGAAGTCATATGTTTCCTACACCACAATCCTTTTTGTAAAGAGGTGGTCAGGCACAATGCTCACTCTTTCTCAAGGCTATCCTCACCTCTGCTAACTGGTTAGTTGGCCAGTGATATATAAATATCATTGCCCTCTTTGTCCACAAAGTAGCAGAAGTGAAACTTGGAATTTCAATATCAAGTAGAGCTGACAGATTTCGGAGTCTGCTTGTCTATTTCTGCCATTGTTGAGTGACTGCTCCATCCTCATAGATAGTGAATGCTGGGCACGTCAGGAAATACAAATACCATGCTGCTTTTTAATTTTTGTTTGTTGCTCACTTTATTATCTTTGTTTTCTTTCAGAACCTTTCTTTCAGAACATGCTCCTTCACCCCCTTTAAGTTTTCTATACCTTCGTTGTTGTAGACTTTGAGAAGTTCCTCTTTAAGTATTTTCAATACCGTGAGTTGTTGCACTATTGCCCAAATCAAAGACAGCTGCCATATTGTCCCTGTTAGCTTCTTTTGCCATCAACTATGTGGCCCACAGAACCCAAACTAAGAGATTCTTGTCACTCACTTCATGAGAACGGCCATACTGGGTCAGACGAAAGGTCCATCTAGCCCAGTATCCTGTCTTCCGACAGTGGCGCATGCCAGGTGCCCCAGAGGGAATGAACAGAACAAGTAAGCATCAAGTGATCCACCCCTGTCACTCATTCCCAGCTTCTGGCAAACAGAGGCTAGGGACCCCATCCCTGTCCATCCTGGCTAATAGCCACTCATGGATCTATCAAATGATGAGTGCTCATATTATGGTAGCACCTAGAGATCCCAACCAAACCAGGTCTCTATTGTACTAGGTGTGGTATATACACGTAGTAAAAGACAGTCCCTGCCCTGGAGACTTTACAGTTTAAATAGATAAAATGGGAAACAGAGGTGAAGTGACTGGCCCAGGGTGTCACAGCAAGTCAGTGGCAGAGCCAGGAATAGAAGACAGGTCTCCTGACTCCCACTCTGAAGCACTATCCACTGAACCAAGCTGCCTCCTGTACACATATGTTTTCTGGCTACCCCACTAGATTTATGTTTTAAATTATGCCAAATTATTGACTCATTAGTCAAATGCATGCTATAATTGAATCCTGTATGATTAATATTGTCAATAATTTACAGTATCAACTCAAGCTGGTGTTACAGTTTGTGGCTGGCTAGAAAGAAAATCAGATGATGAGATAGACCTGAAACTTCCTAATTAACTAAATTAGCCTCTTCCACTTTCAGAAGGAGAGGCTTACGGCATGGCTTCCTTTAAAATAAGCAAGCAAACAAAAATAACAACAACTGATGTGTATTCAGTTTGTGTTTTTTCTGAAATTTTCTGATAAGCTGCAGCCCAGGGTAGGGACTGCATGAAACCTGGAAACTAAGTCTCGACATGAAAAGAAATAGATTGTATGGGCAACTTTAATCATATAGGTGGGTCTTTTCAGTAAAGAGCAGAAGCCAAGTTTTGTTGCATTTCAGAGCACTCCCAGACTGCCAAAGAGAGGCAATCATGTGGGGGAAAGGGCTCCAGACTTTAAGAACATTCAGTTTTGTGGTTTTACTTAAAACCAGAATACTTGGTTGTCATGCCTAAAATGAAAAGGGAAACTGTAGCGCAATCATGGCCAACTGGATAAAATACCTAAGGCCGCGTACTAGGGTTGAGGGTGGAATGACAGCAGAGAAAAGTCACATGTCACTCTCTGTGGCTTCATTGTCATGGTCCTGGTTTAACCTAGATTGTTACCATTACAGCAAAAGTCTCTTGCTGTATTCCTTCTGTGCAGTTTTACAAGCAGTGAACTCTAAAATAGAAAAAGGAGAAGTACAAACCATACAGGGTAGCTCCTAAGCTTCCTCAGAGCTCCTTCCTCTGGATTTGGGTCAGCACAACGCCCTTGTATCTCGCAACCATTTTTAAGGCTGCGTTTCTCAATGTTTTAGCATGGGCCGCATTTTAATATAAAGTTGGCTGTGTGGACCATCTCTGCTCCTATTTGCCATCCCATAGCATCTCTGTGGCCAAACTGGCTACATGAGAACATCACATAGGAAAGTATTTAATATATGTTTGCTTCTTTTAATGCAGTTTAGCATCTGGAAATAAAGAGGAGCTGGCACCATAGGAGTGGCCAGCTTTCCATGGCCCACCAGCAAGTGCCTCACACACTACAGTTTGTAACTTCAGTTTTAAAGTAATGAGCCCAAAGAGGCTCAGTTGCAACTAATTAGCTCCCAGCTGGGAGTTCCACCCTGCTACTACTGTACCCTAGATGGGAATTAACCCCTGAAACTAGAGGCTTGGCATGGCCTCCTCTGAGGACACCACTAGAACGGGATACAGTGGGGCTTTTGGGGATGCAGGGAAAATCTGTCCAGCTGTTACTCTCCAATACCCTGTATCCACCAAGTCCTATCCTGTTCTTTTGTAAACCCCTAATAGTATTCCAGAAACATCCTTTCAGCCAGTGATCTGCCTACGAGTCATTTGCATTATGATTCCAGCTGGTGAAATGTTTGTAGCTGTGCCGGGAGGAGATGCAATTGCCTGCCAGCTACAAGGACAAACCAAATTGGCAATGCTGGGCTTACTACTGGGGATTTGTGAAGCCTCCCAAAGGATGATATGGGCCTGGGGTGAAGTCAGGCACCAGAGATTGGCTCTCAAGTACTTTTCTATGAATTACATTAAATATCCCAAATGTTGCTATTTTTGACACAAAAAAGCTGTGGCCACTGTCAGAAATTACGATATTTTTGCCCTGGAACAAGTCCACAAAAGTTGCTTTGGAGAGGCCATCTCTGGGAGAGAAAGGGGAGTTCCCTCTCTATTCTTGTTCAGGCCCCCAGATCTCTGCTGAGACTGTCTACATGGATGCTTGTCCACTATGCCAAACCCCAAGTCTTTTAATTTAAATAATTGTTCAATGGCAATGGCTTTTGACTACTACAATACAACAGCAAACTGGGCGGGAACGGGTGACCTAGGGCTCTAGATCATGTTTCAAGTCCTCTCATCCTTACTGGGGGCACAGGGGAAAGAGTGAACATATTTGGTTTTATCTTTGTATAAAAAGCATATTGCCCTGGAGTTACTATGGTACATCCAGAGATGCTTATTTTAAATAAGCCCCTTTTTTGAAAAGGACCTTCAATTGGTCTGATCAGCAGAACTGTGGAGCTCATTTCCAGTTGCTCCTTCTTGGGTCTTGCATATACTGAGTATTTGCCCCCACTTCCAGCCATCAATGGCCAGCTCCGGGTATAGCTGCCCTGGTACAAACCCTAACTGTAAACTGACAAAGCCACTATTTGTACTGGTGGCATTTACCTCAGTTTGAAACCTCTACCACTACTAACTGTGGCTTTCCTTAACTATACAAATTTGTACTGCTGCAGCTACACCAATGGCCGTAACTGGGGCAAATCCTCAGTGCAGACACGGCCTGACCGTGAGTGCCCATAGCTGGTTTTAAAATGTTGACGATTGCTAAACCTTTTGATACATGTGCAAAGCTAAAAATAGAAATAGGAATTTCACTCCACTTGACTCCCAGTAGACTTGGAGTGGGATTTTCAAAGCATCTAAGTGTCATAGGAGTACAATTCTCCTTGGCTTTCAAGACAACTTCTCTTTGTAGATCACCTAAGAGCTTTTGAAAATCCTGCCCTTTACCTTTTGATAGCTATATATATTTCTGCTATGAAAACACTACAATCAAAGTTTAAGTCAAGGTGAAGCAATAACACTCTGCTATATATAAGACGGGGTTCTCAAACTTCATTGCACCGTGACCCACGTCTGATAACAAAAATTACTACACGACCCAGGGGGGCAAAGCTGAAGCCCAAGGGCTTCAGCCCCAGGTGGGAGGCCTGTAGTCTGAGGCCTGTAGTCTGAGCCCCGCTGCCCAGCGCTGAAATCAAAGCCTGAGCCCTGCTGCTCAGCCAGGCGGTGGGACTCAGGCTTTGGCTTTGGGCCCCTGGGCCCCAGAAAGTCTAATGCCAGACCTGGTGACCCCATTAAAATGGGGTCATGACCCACTTTGGGGGCCTAACCCACAGTTTGAGAACTGCTGGTATAAGACAAGGGGGTATACTCATTCAGTTGTCTTTTCTTGGATTTAAGGGGGTATACTCATTCAGTTGTCTTTTCTTGGATTTAAGTTCAGCTGTAGGATGCTTTTTTTCGCTCAGCTTTGTAAAGTCTTATTGCTGGTTTCTGGAGTGACCATCCTGTGACTGCTACAGGTTTGATCAAAGCAATGCTCCACACATGACAGCTACTCATAATTGAAGGTGGCAAAGTTACACTCACTAGTGTAACTAGTGTTGTCACCACTCCTGGCACCTTTTGCCACTTGTTTGCTGAATCTCCAAAATCATAATTGCGGTATTGTTATTTGCTTGTGAGGAACACTATGGATATCTGAAGGGGCTCACAATAAGCTGGATTGGTGATGGAAACAATGTCCTGAACTCCATCCTGATGAGTGCTGCTAAATTTGGAATGCATCTGCGTGTCGCTACTCCAAAGGTAAGAGAGTCCTGCACTTCGAGGAAGGGAAGTAAAACTTTCTAAGACTCAAGTTCTATTCTCAGACACTTGCATACCTCCCAGAAGCTGTGTATCTGGCTAGCCTGTGCATAGGCCACACAAGTGTGAAGAGGTTCCTCCCCCATCATTGTGCCACCACAATGTAGCCCACAGTGAAAACATGCTGAATTATTATTTATTTCTAGAGGGGCTAAAGTGCAGTTTCATGCAAAGAAAGAGATAAGCTCTCTACCCCACATTACTTACAGTCTAAAAAAGACCACCATTATGTGCTTCACTATGGGGTCTCAGTACCTTGATTTAAGGAGATCCCCAGGAAGACATAGTGTAACACCATCAGACCCCGGTTGTTGATAGGTGGGATTGAACCTGGGACCTCTGGAGCTTAGTGCATGAGCCAAAAGTCAACTGGCTCTTAACTAAGGCTGTAGAGCAGGCTCATTTAATTCTTTCTAACTGGTCTTGGTGCCACTAGATGGGACAGAACACCAGACGCAGACAGTGTGTGGTTTACAATAGCACATAGCCTATACCAGTGTTTCACAACCTTTTCAAGTTGGCAACCACTTATTCAGAGTAAACAAACACCAAACCACTTTATATTTACCATAGAAGTATTCCAGTGAGAACAATGCTAAGGCAATATAATTTATTTGTGTGTGTCCTGGAAGGTTGACAGAGAATACTTCCCTTAAAGGGTAAGGATGTGTGGGGAGTGGAGGAGTGAGATTTTCTTTGCTTTAGATTATAATAAAATTTTCAACATCTCATGATGCCCCTGATTTCCTTTCTGGTTCATCAATTCAGAAACACTGGCTTAGGCACAGCAGATGGAGAGGAACAGGGTGTCAAGCAGGAATATAAATCTCCTTATCTTTGCTATTTGGTATCATAGTTGCCTTAATCTCAATGGATATGCACGTTTTGTTTGGTAGATTTTTTACATAGATTTTCTTTTATATATAAATTAAAATGCAACATGACTCATTGGGGCAGGGACTGCCCTTCTACAGTGTGTTTGTGTTGTACTCTACCTAATGAGGTCCTGATCCTGACTGGGGCCTTTCAGCACCTACTTAAATATAAATAATAGAATTGTGCAGGGGATGGACACTGGGCTTCCCAAAATTTTGCTTTGTTCCAAATCGGAATGAAACTTGAAAGTTTCAGAAGTCTCTGGAAAGGAAAATTACAAAGAACTCCTTGCTTTACATTGACTGAAATTTTTCATTTAGACAAAATTGTTTTGTTTTAATTTTAACTTAAAAATCTGATAACATATAGTATAACACAGAATAAAAAATCAAGACAAAGTTATTTCAAAATGAAAAATTGAAATAATCTGTTTCAAAAGTGTCAAAATGGAATGTTTTAACATTGTTGGAACACCTTGTTGATGAGGCCTGGCCTGGCCTGGCCTGAATAACTAACACCTGGAGGGAGGCCTCAACAGTTTTTGGAGGATAGGATTAGGAAGATAAAGAGATCAGTAGGCTGAAAACAGAACATTTGTGCTAAATTAGCTAAATAAATATGTCAGCAGGCTAAAAAGACAGAATGTCTGAGCCAGCTAAGATAAGAGGGAGAACACCCAGAGAAACATTTACTAGTAACAAGAATAACAATATGTGGACAGAATATGCTTCACAGGGATTGGTTCCTGCAACATAATCAAACCAATCCCAAAACGTATAATGCAATGTTTAGTAAATGCAATGTGTAACTCTATATATATAAAAGAAGTGGTTTGCTGAGTAACTTTGAATGTGTGGTATGCCCTACCCACTCCCTGCGTTTGTGTCTGATCAACTCAGCTTTGCATTGCTGTATGCCAAGTAAAAATATCAGTGACGACGTCTGGAGTAGAACAGAGTTCTTGGGAGGCCACGTGGAAACAGTTCTCGAAGGGAATTCCAACACACCTTTCCCCAGTTTTTCTCCAAAATGTAATTTCAGTAAAATCGACGCAGTTTTGCAGAGCATTTTGATTTAGACAGAACAGCATTCTCCCATGGGAAATGGTTCCATCAAAGTTTTTCTGACCAGCTCAATAAAATAATAATGTAAATGTGCATTGTAACGTTATCATCTTTTTGACAGGGCTTTGAACCGGACCCCAACATAGTTAAAGTAGCTGAAGGGTACTCCAAAGAGGTATGAGCCAGTATGTTAAATATGGTTTACTTTATGTTTTAAATGAAGTTGTCTGACCTCCCCTGCCTTATTCACATTAGTATGGCACCAAATTGTTTTTCACAACTGACCCCTTGGAAGCTGCAAGTGGAGCCAACGTCCTAGTTACGGACACATGGATAAGTATGGGACAAGAAGAGGAGAAGGCAGAGCGAATGAAGGCTTTTCAAGGTTACCAGATCACAATTCAGGTAAAGGTCAAGTTGACAGTGTTTCCAGCTCTTGTGAATGTTTTGTGAGTGATGGTATTTCAGAGGGCTTTGGAGCTGGTCTTGCGATGATGCGAGAAGCTCCTGCCCCCTTGTAAAGTTCAGCCCTGCCAGAAACTGGCTGAGTCTCTCCCCTTCACTTGCTGTTCTCATGGCAGGAGGGAAGGGGAGATCAAAGTGCCCAGCAGCTCAGGGATGCTCCTCTCCCTTCTCCCATAAGAAACACAGACAGGACTGTGCCTCTGCTCCTCCCCCACCCCCCTGCAGTACCTGGCCTGGGAAGGGGCAGAGGGGGGTGAAGAGCCCCTAGAGCCGCCCCCTCCAGCCTGGTAAGGGAAGAAGCCCCTTCCCCACCCCCCGCAGGTCTATGAGAAAGGAATGAAGAACACCAGGAGAAGCAGAGCTGAGGCTGGGGTATGGGGTGGGCTGGATGGGGGGAGGGGAGGGTGGAGGCTGATGGGGTAGGGGAACTGAACTGAGGGTGGGGGCTGGGTGAGGGCAAAACTGAGGCGGGAAGGGGACAGGATTAATTGCTGGGCAGAGGGTGGGCAGATTAGGGGTGAGAATTCCTGCAGCAGAGGCCAGAATCACCTTACCCAATACATTTGGGAGAGTGGACAGCAGTAGCTGCCACACATAGACACACTGGGGATGGGCTCGGGTTGTTTAAAAATTAAAAAACAGACCAAAAAACCACAATATAATCTTTTAAAAAAATCTCCTGATTTTTTTGGGGAGGCAGGGGAAGTGTCAGACTCATGATTTTTGATCTCTTGAGGTTGGCAGTACAGAGTTTATTTGTTCTGGTCCACTTCTGTAGATTCCATTTTTAAAGATCAACACCATCAAAGCACTCATTTGGTAGTTCTTATGAGGAAATGTCATGGGTATTGGTGTATACTTCACACCAATGCAAAGCCCCCTAACCAACACAATTGCTGTCTGAGTTACCTGAGGCTTCCCCGCCAAGCTTTCTCTTTCAGTCTGGCCTTTCTGGATGGGCTCTTACTGAATGCATAAATCTGGGGCACAAACAGAAGGGAGAGTCAAGGCTCTGCTTCTCCCCTTTTCAAGGACTCTTTATTTAACCTTCTGGTCCTCCCAGCCAACTCTCCTTATTATATCCACACTGCAAGAGAAGATCCTTTGTTTCTCAGGCTAAGTCGCAATAATGCTCATATTGCAATTCATAGAGAACACGGCCAGGACACCATGATGGGCAGATTTGTATGTATCTGTAAATGGGCAAAGCTTTAAATAAATATTTTTAAAAACCCATTTAGCTGAAATATTTATCAGAGCAACAACTGCTAGAGATAATGGAAACAAAATATTAGCGATTGGAATATAAATAATGACATTTTAGTCTCTGTTAGAATCAGTGATCTAACTGATCATGTTTTAACTCTCGGTCCCCAGAATGCTAGTAGGAGGCATGGTTCAACTTGCTTAAAATGCTGTAATCCTTTGTTCATCTATTAGATTGATGTATTATGAGTTACTGATGTCAAAAGAATTGACCAAGGCCTTTTTAGGCCTGTCTTAATATGCAGTTATTGACATTATCCATATATTTTGTTCGCATGTGGTGTTACTGTCCAGGGTGTACTTATTGATTGACCTGCTGCTTCACCACAATTCTTACTCTCCTTTCAAAGACAAAAGTCTAGTGATGAAATCCTGGCCTCACTGAAATCAATGGTAAAATTCCCATTTTTGACTTGAATGGGCCCAGGATGTCACCATGGATTCTTATCTTATTTGCACTCGTATCAATCTGGACTAACTCTGCTGACATCAGTGGAATTACTTGGGGTTCGCACCAAGTGTAAATGAGATCAGAATCTGGCCCAAACCAGTTGCTCACCACTTAAAGATCTTGCTAATGTACCATCACATCACTCAACTCTTTCATGCTTTTTTATCTTTAGACTGGAAAATATGCAGCCTCTGACTGGACCTTTTTACACTGTTTACCAAGAAAGCCAGAAGAAGTTGATGATGAAGTATTTTATTCTCCACAATCACTGGTTTTCCAGGAGGCTGAAAACAGAAAATGGACAATTATGGTATGAAAACCAAATAACAGTTTGGGCATGGGTGGCCGGTGACCTGGCTGTTGGGGGCAGCTAGTCCCTCCCCTTGTGTCCAAAACCCCACCTCACCTCTCCCGTTCTGTCCCCCTCCCCTTCAGGAGCCCAGAGCACCCCCACCACAGACTCCGGCCCCAACTCCAGACAGCCACGGGGCGAGGCCCCAGCCCTGGTGCTCCGGGCAGCAGCACGGTCAGCCCTGGTGTGCCAGGCGGTGCAGCCGTAGTACCAGCCCCCTGAGTCCCTACAGGAGGCAGGCCAGCCAGTACCGGCCAGCCAGTACCAGCCAGCCCGGGCCAGCTAGGGAGCTGGGAACCACAGAGAGGGGGCCTGGCCTGGGGGTGGAGCATGGGCAGGGCCATGCTAGGCTGTTTGGGGAGGCACAGCCTACCTCTGCCTACGATACCTGCCACCCATGAGTTCGGGGTTAGGCAGTACTTGACTATCGTTCTACCCTTCAATCCAGATTTGAATTTAGCATGACTTCTCAGTAAAGCCCGTGCCTTAATATAAATGTTTCAAAACCCTACCCTAATATGTCATGGTTTTAAGTGCATCAAATGTCAACTCTTTCCTGCTTGTACCTAAATCTAATCTTGCTTGACCCAGATTATTTTAATTGAGTGAGATCTACTCTTTTAACTGCAATTTATTGTATGGAAGTCATTGAGTTACACTAGCAATTAGCTTGAGCCTTGTCTACACGTAAAACTTAGGTTGACCCACCTTTGGCACTCGGGTGTGAAAACTCCATACCCCTGAGTGCTGCAGCCACGCTGATCTAAACTCCCAGTGCAGATGCTGGTCAGTCAATGGAAGAATGCTTCCATTGCCCTAACTATCATCCCTTGAGGAGGTGAAGTTACTGCTGCAATGAAAGAACCCTTCTGTCTCTGTAGCGTGTGCCTACACTGTAGGGTTACGGCACCAGCACCATAGCTATGCTGCTGTAACCTCAATAGTGTTGACAATCTCTTAGCTCCACCTCTTTCAAACACTCCAAATACCGATCCCAAGAATGGTGCTATAAAGGCTACAGTTTTAAAAAATGGTTATAGCAGATGGCATCAGAGATGGCTCTCAGAGCTGCCATGGAAGGTAGTGGGAATTTTGCTTGAAGGATTGCGAAATGAAGCCTTTGAAGTAAAAGTATGTGCTCTCTACTTACATATTGGGCTATAGCCCTGGATAACGCTAAGTGTACCATGCGAGCTACAAGAATATATTCAGCATTAAACACAAATTGTAACTCCATCCTCAGTATTCCTACCAGTGTCATATTTTTCACAACTACTAGTTACTGTAGGTTTTAGAACAGTCATGCTGACAAACATCAACCTTCTCGAAGTGAGAAAACAGAAATGGGGTCACCAGCATTCGCAGAGGAACTTGCATTTGTTCTAAGCACACCTTTCCGATCAGATATTACTGTAAAACAGTGGCAATATAAACTAGAGAAAGAACAGAAGTGCAGGGTCTGTGTATACAACACATAGAGAAAAACAAATCTGATTAGATACAATCTTACTTCTCTCTGACTGCCACTTTCCAATACTCTCATTCTACAATTGATATATCTAAAGATTGTCAGAAAGTATGAAGCAAGCAAGAAAGTTGCATGACACACAATACAGCCAGGGTTTTCTATTTTATGGGGCAACAACAACTGTAGTTAAACTGGGCCAAATCTTGAGGTCCTTATTCAAGTAAAACTCCTATTGATGTCAATGGAAATTTTGCTCATGTCTGCATCGAGGGTCAAATTTTGCTCCCATATACACAAGTGCGGATCAGGAGTAACTGCAGACAGAATTCAGTTAAAAAGACTTTAGAATTTGGTCCAGTATTGATATTGGTTCTAGCATTGTTTCTCTGAACTCCACCCCTATTGTGCATTCATGTATGGTGTGCACAGAGGAAACCTATTGAATACTAACAGAACACACTAATTTTTAGACTCTTTGATGTTTTGCCATTGGAAATTCTAGAAAATAAATCTAAGCATGCA
The DNA here is from genome assembly GCF_965152235.1 of Eretmochelys imbricata. Classification (NCBI taxonomy): domain Eukaryota; kingdom Metazoa; phylum Chordata; order Testudines; family Cheloniidae; genus Eretmochelys; species Eretmochelys imbricata. The sequence goes on from NC_135572.1 coordinate 153,205,369, forward strand.
GTTTCTGCTGGGAAAAATCGTTTTCAGCACAAAGCCTTGGAACTCAAAAATATTTTTTCCCTGTTTATTTTGTTTGCAGTGTCTGTTTCCAATATGACTGGGGTTTTTTTTCCCTCCCCCTCTAGGCTGTCATGGTTTCCCTGCTGACAGATTACTCACCACAGCTGCAGAAACCTACATTTTGATGCTTGGGTTCCTGCCAAGAGAAAATATTCCTCACCAGCAGAATATTCTGGTCTGCAAATATATAGCTGTCTTTCATACAGGATCAAAGCAATGAATGATTCCTTCATAAAATTGCATAGGTTGGCTCCACTGAACTGTATGATATTGCTTTGCACTCATGAAAACCTTGGAGATGATGTGAATTAAACAGTGCAGCATTGCAAGAGTAGCGCTTTTTCTAGATGCTTTAAGTTCTGTAGCTTTTATATCGATTCATGTCTTTTAAGTTTTCCAAAGCTGTAGTTTAACAAATGGATCCAGCAGTATCATAAGCAGTGGTTTATGTATGGTGTGGTAGAACTAGTGTTGTAAAGCTCCAAATCTATTATATAACCACTATGCAGCTGCCCCTAAATCTACTGGGTTTTCTTGCTGATCTCGGAGCACATGTGCAGAGAACTAGCACCTCCTTACTATATTCTGGGACCTCAATATTCCCTTGTTAGTACAATTTCCCTAGCTGCACCCTGGCCACCTTGTAACCCCACCTCAATCTGGGTTTGAGACCGCAGAGGCTCTATCAAATTATCATAAACAGGAAAATTCCTGAGGGCTTGCTGGAGAATAGTGATGTGGTTCACACAGAGGGACTGCCACAGGGTTGGGTATGGGAGAAGAAAGATGGCAAGAAGTATGGGCTCACTATTCTTCCTCGCCCCGCTCCGTCATCCCCCCCCGGACAGAATTTTGGCTAACGAAGCAAGTCTTCCCTTCTTTTCGTACTCTTTGTGGCAAAAACCAGAGATGAGGTGGTCCTAAGTGAATGTTGCTGTACGGCAGGAGTTTGCTAGGTTTCATCTAGCAGTGACATGTGGTGTACATACAAGTTAATCCCTCTTGGTAGTAAACAGAAGTTTGTGACAACTGTAGGTTGGTTGTGAATTTTTGAAATTTCAGTGAAAACTTGGCATAAAATGTTTTCAAACCTTTCCCCAAATTTCTATCTTTTTTAAACCAGCTCTTAGACGAGTTGGAATTTTTCAAAAAGGTGAAATTCCAGAAAAAAATATTGATGAAAAAATCTCAAAACAATCTAGTGCATTTTTTTCTGCAGTTTTTGACTAGCTTCAAACACTATTTGATCCACTTCACAATTGGAATTCACTGCTGGGCCACACATTATTGAAACAGCATTTCACGGGGGATAAAAAAAATTCTTTTAAAACCCATTTGACTACACAGTGTGTGATTGATTCAGTTTTTCATTTGTGTATCTCTTGTCAAAATTACATTACAAAATCAGAAGAGCTTCAATAATGATGTGATTATTTTGATCTCAAAGAAGATGATCAAAGCAGTTAAGATAGATGAAGAGGGCATTTACAGGGAAATAATATCCAGCCCAGAAGAATGAATGTTTTACTTCCCCATTTTGTGTATGTGTATGGTGTTCGCATAGATGTGTGCACTCTGGCATATGTTTGGTTGTACTAGGTACTGCTTAGTGAATTTGGCCTCAGTGCAGCAAGGTACTTCAACATGCATTTAGTCCCAATGAAGTTAATGGGATTAGTCACATGCTTAAAATTACCCAGCTGCCTATGTACCTTGATGAATCAAAGCCTTAATGCTTGTTGAGAGTTAGCCAATTACGTTTTGCCAATCCTTTCCCAAAATTGTATTTTGTTGCAGTTCAATGACAAGACAGCACAGAGCTTTTAAGCAAGCAAACAGGCTGATCTGCCAACGGACTTCTGCCTGTCAGCTTTCCACCCTCTCCTTTATTCTTTCTCTCCCCCCGCGCATTACATTCTCCAACAGATAAAAGGAATACACTGGCTTTGTTTAACATTCTTATTTACCAATTTCTATCTACCGCATTCCTTGCTCTCAGGCCTTGAGCCCAGTCCTGGGAGGCTTCCCACGGTTCATGTCATCTGGGCGAGATTCCAAAGTTCATGCCCTTGAGAGGAGCTGTGTGTGCACAGCTCCTACACAACACTCAGGGTGTGCCCTGAATGTTGCCAAGCGCATGAACCTTGTATGAATCCTACAGTATTTAGGATAAAACTAATCTTATTATGATCTGGATTAATATATTGTCATAAAAGACAGATGGCTTTTTAATAACACTTAATTTTATTGTTGATATTTTCAAGGATAAATATTTTACAATAAACTCATTTAAAAATCACCTTCTGTCTTACCTACCTCTGTGCTTTGGTTTCCTGATCTGTAAAATGGGCCTAATAATACTTCCTTACCTCACAAAGGTGTTGCGAGATTTAATTAATTAGTGTATGTAAAGCATTCAAGATCTTTGGATGGAAGTTGCTGTAGATGTGCAAGGTACTATTATTCCTTCCAAATGTGTCATGAATTCATTACACCGATAAGCGAGAGATGAATGCAGATGAGGTAAGCAATGCAGAAGCAATAAAATGGAAAGATTTTATGGGAAAAATATTTTCCAGTTATTAGCAATCAAAGAACCTAAAACAAATGTATACTAGATGACAGCATGTAATGCCTTGCAGTGTCCTTCATTATGTTTATTATGCTTTAATCTGTAGAAGTGTTATTTTCATTGGTGAATGTACTTGAAGTTGTTGGTTTTTTTTAAAACATGGTTACTTGGAATGTCGTGATTGCTGCAGGGGTAGAACCCAGATCCTCCTTCTCCAGAAGCCCTGTGCCCTTCTTACTTCAGTTAAAGAAGAATCAGTTCTAGTAGTACAGGGCCTATGATACATAGAGTGACTTACATTTCCCTATGCTGAATACGGGACACCTGGTAAAATTACTTGTATTCAAGCGAATTCAATGGCAATCAATGAGAACTATACAGTACAAATGTTCAAATTAACATCAAGTTGACTGAGCCCCTGTTAAAAAGAAACACTGCATAGTTGGATTCTTTTTATTTACCTTTTTTTTTTTAAGGCTTTAGGGTTCACATGGGGAGCAGTGACACATGCACTCCCATACACCTCTCTCACACAGGGAGGTGGTGACTGACTGACCCTCCCCTCCCTGCCTGGTGCTTTCCACCCCTCATGCAGGGGCGGATTAGGGTTTTGTGGGGCCCCTGGTCCAGAGCAAGTCTCCACCCCTTCCACCTGCCCTCCCCCTGCTCTCCTCCTGCCAGGGCAATGGGGCTGAGGCGCGGGGCTTCCCCCGCCCACCTGGCGCTCCAGCCGGGGAGCGGGGTCGAGGCACGGAGGTTTCCTTTGCTCTGCCCGCCTGGTGCTCCAGCCGGAGAGCGGGGGGAGCCCCCATTTCCCGACCCTGCTCCCCACTGGAGTGCCGGGTGGGTGGAGCAGGTCAGGGCGGCACCCATTTTTCCAGGGCCTCCCAATTGGCCGGGGCCCCTGGGCATGAGCCCCATGGGCCCAGTGGCTAATCTGCCACTGCCTCCATACATGGCTGGGCCCCCAGGACGGACTAACTTCTTTTGGTACCTGGTGCCGCATCTTCCCAAGGCAAAATGTGGCAGGGGCATGAAGGGCCACATGCCCCCTGCCAGATTTCTCCCAGGGTTCACACCAGAATGTGGCCAGCAGCAGCCTTTCAGCACTGTGCAGGAGAGAAGGGACAGGAACTGCTTCCAGCTACAGGGGAGCACGGAGGGTGTGGGGGATGACTTGGCCAGTGTCTTTGAAGAGATCATCTCTATCCCCTCTTCCCCCTCTCTCCTCCCCAGTGGCTGAAAGCAGCTTGTCCATTCCTGCCCACACAGTGTCTAAAGGAAGCGAACGCCTCCAGGGTGCTGCTGGCCACCGACATAACCCAGCCGCCTCCTGTCCCCTGGCCACAGTGCGGGCACAGTGCACCAGGGCCCAGGGAACCTAACTGCAGGGGCTACAGTGAACCCAGCCAGAGAGGTGGCTCAGCAGGAGAGGGTGCCTGGGGGATACAGCAGCCCCACACGCCCTGTGGGCAAGACCCAGGGCGGGGGGAGGAGGGATAAAGAGGGTGCTAAGGGCTGTTGTGGAGCCCACAGGCTCAGGGCACGAACAGGCTGGAAATCGCTTCCCTCCCGCCACTCCAGAGCTTAGCTGAGGAGCAGAGAGGCTTTGGCACATGCAGGGTTCGGCTCCTTCTGGCTAGTGCTCCGGGCCAGAGGTTTTCGGGCTTTCCTGGGGTGCCAGCCCAGCCAGAGGCAGTGGGGGAAGGACGGAGCCATGGATGGTGGGTATTGTAGGCAGAGGGAGGCAGTGCCTCCTCAAACAGCCCTGTGTGGCCCTGCCCACGCTCCACCAGGCCCCCTCCTTCCTGCTGCTCCCTTCTGTGGCCAAGAGCTGGGACAGGCAGGCTGGGCACCATGGTGCGCAAGACCAGACCATGCCATGCCACCCGTCCTCCCGGAGCTGGGACCACATTGGTGCTAGGAGCACTCCAGTGGTGCTGCCCACTCACCCAGCACTAGGATCATGTTGGGGCCGGGGGCACTCCGGCAGCACTGCCCACCCACCCAGTACTGGGGCTGGGGGAGCATGGAGGAGGCAGTGGCCAAGGGGGGGTGGGGTGCTCTGGACTCCAGCAGGGGAGCAGAAGGGGCGGGGCCATGGTCAGAGGGGAGGGTCTGGGAGCTAGCCTCCCCCATGGGTGTGTTCACCTGCCGCCCACGGGCCAGTCTCTTGGAGAGCTGAGCACTCGAACCAGTGGCTGGATCTCTGCACAGCGATGGGAGTGGGACGTGCCCTCCCATGTGCAATATAGAGGAGCAGCGTGACTGTGGGGTGCATGTGAAGGGACAAAGCAGGGAGAGGACTGTGAGAGGGGAAGCATGTAAAGGGCCAATGAATGGGCAGCAGAGGCAACATGTCCGGCGCCTGCCTGCACTCACCAACCCCTGCAGCTCGCAGCGTGCAGCCAATGCCGGCCAGAAATGGAACGGGGCTCTGTTGTCCGAGAGCCAGCACACAGCAAGGACTGTGCTGATGGACCAGCAGGAGGAGTGGCCAGACCTGTGTGCTGCAGCTTTGACCCACCACCAGCCTTGCACACTCACCCCTATCTTCAGCCACTGGACCCTCCACTCACCGCTGGTGGGCAGGCGGCTGCTGAGCAGGGATCTGGCCAGGACTGATGCGTAGGAGACAGAAAATATAGGACAATTTGCCCATTTTTAAGAAAAAGTTGGGGCACCGGCAGGAGAGCATAAATACAGGAGTGTCCGAAAGCTCATGCTCAAATAAATTGGTTAGTCTCTAAGGTGCCACAAGTACTCCTTTTCTTTTTGCAAATACAGACTAACATGGCTGTTACTCTGAAACCTTTAAAAACAGGACATCTGGTCACCCTAATGATACATTGTAAGGGTTCCCTCCTCACTCTGAACTCTAGGGTACAGATGTGGGGACCTTCATGAAAGACCCCCTAAGCTTATTTCTACCAGCTTAGGTTAAAACTTTCCCAAGGCACAAATTCTTTGCCCTTGGAGGGTATGCTGCCACCACCAAGTGATTTAACAAAGAATCAGGGAGAGGACCACTTGGAGTTCCTATCCCCCCAAAATATTCCTCCAAGCCCTTACATCCTCTTTCCCAGGGAGGCTTGAGAATAATATCCTAACCAATTGGTTACAAAGTGATCACAGACCCAAACCCCTGCGTCTTAAGAAAATAGAGAAATCAATCAGGTTCTTAAAAGAAGGATTTTATTTTTTAAAAAGGTAAAAATCACCTCTGTAAAATCAGGGTGGAAAATAACTTTACAGGGTAACAAAAGATTCAAAAACACAGAGGATTTCCCTCTGGGCCAAACTTTAAAGTTACAAAAAGAAAACCAGGAATACACCTTCCTCTCAGCACAGAGAAAATCACAAGCCAAAACAAAAATAAGCTAATGCATTCCCTTGCTAGTACTTACTAATTCTAATGGAGTTGGATTGCTTGCTTTTTTGATCTGTGTCCAGCAAGCACACAGAACAGACAGACCAAAACCTTCCCCCCTCCCCCGATTTGAAAGTATCTTGTCCCTTTATTGGTCCTTTTGGTCAGGTGCCAGCCAGGTTACCTGAGCTTCTTAACCCTTTACAGATAAAAGGATTTTGTGCCTCTGGCCAGGAGGGATTTTATAGTACTGTATACAGGAAGGTTGTTACCCTTCCCTTTATATTTATGACATACATAGTCAGTGGTTCTGATTCTATTAGAGACCAAGGGGCATATACACACTAGCCAGTTCATTACAATTTACTGTAGGGATCAATTCAGCAGAGGGTGCAGTTTGCACGGTGCACACACACAGCTTAATTCCTGTCTGCACTGTCCTAGAGCTTAGACGGTGACGCCTGGTCGACACTCACAGGTGTAAATTATGTAGTCAATTAGCAGGGTTGCCGCAGTTTGTGCACTCTCCAAGCTCTTGCTCTTAACTCCACTACCAGCAGAGCGGGAATTCTTCAATTACAGTAATGTGGTGGCCTGACAGGGACACACCACGGAACTGCCTGGGATTCAGGAATGAATCAGAATCTAAAAGCCAAATAGTATGTGATCATTAGTGTACTATTGTCCTGGCAAAGTGTAGGAGACAAGGTAATGAAGTAGCAGGTTGTCTACGTTATATAACTATAGTGTGTCAGCTGATGTTGCAGTATGTGACTATCACAGGATGGCTGGCCCCTGTAAATGAAGTAGGTCCAGTGCCAATGTGCCAGACCTGGTGCTACCAATTTGGCCAATTAAGAGGATGGGGCAGCAGCTGGGAGAATCAGAGGACAGCAGGCTGCTGGGGAAATTCCAGTGAGTCAGAGTAGACTAGGCCAGTCAGGAAGGGCAGGTGAGAATTGCCAGAGACCAGGGGCCTGGAGGAGTCCTAGCAGAAAGTGATTCATGGAAGAAGGCTGCAAAGCAGCAAGTGGGGTTTGCTGGTTAGCATCCCCAAGCCAGGTCTTGAGAGGGTGGAAGACAGCAGAGGGAATTCCTTGCTGGCTCTGAGCTGAGGGCTGAAGACAAGGGAGTAATGGAGTAGCTTACCTGCTGACTTCTCAGAAACTGTGAGTGGGCCAGGGGAGTGAGAGATCTCCCCAGCAGAGAGACTGTGGGGATTGCTTCTGAGAGGTGCAGGGGTTGCATTACAGTTGGAAAGGTGGGAGTGGCTGTCCTGGTACGAGGACAGGAGAGGACTGACTGTGCCTCCATGTGGTAGATAATGCTGGTGTGTGGCATGTAGGGTGTCGACAGATGAGACATCTTGAGTTCTAATGACTGCTTGCACTGGAGTAAGAAATGTCCTACATGTTTGGGCCTTTTGTTGTGGACTCTTAGGGCTGGTTTATTAGAATAACCTAGTCCTAAGGAGGGTAGCATTGAGACAAGAACCCTGCAGTAAAGTTATTGGGTCACCTGAGAGGGGAAACGGAGGCAGGAGTGCCTGCCATGCTGTGGCCTGGCACAGAAAGGTGCTCCAGGCAGGGCTGCTTATGACTATGCCCATACTAGAATTTGTAAGTTAACATAGCCTCCAGCCAACTTTAACTAATACCTTCTTTCTACTCCCCAGCTTCTTTGCACATTGGCAGAGCAGATGTAAGTAGATGAGAGAAATCTAAGTAAGGCTAAGGAGACCTAACCTATAGCACCTTATAGATCGCTTCTGAATAGAACCCTGAAAGTCCTCACTGTTTTTGATCATTAATATGAATTTCTAGCCTGTGTGTGTTTATCTAGCCTTTTAAATACTTCTCCATATTGTGTAGCTTAGAGTTACAGATCACAAACATATTGGTGATTTAGCAGACATAGGACCTTTCTTTGTGACCGCCTGGTCCTTACTGACCCTTCCTAAGGGAGGTCTGGCCTCTTAAGGACTTTTACCAGCATGGCTGTCAGGGACAAGCCCATAAAATTTGGCTAAGACACATGGCTGCAAATCTATATTGGCCAATTTGCAACTGGTTGCTCTTTTTTGCCTCTCCCGATCTTCCAACATGTAAAACTGCCTAACTCCTGTTATGATTCCCCCTAGTTTTTCCTTATTCCTGAGGAGAGAGTACATTATTTTTCTGCCCAGCCATCTCCTATACAAAGGGCATATGTCAAGACAGCGAAAGCTGTTCTTAGGCTAACTTACTGAAGCTAGCTTGAATCCAACTAGGGCACATAACAGTAATACTCAGGATTTATATAGATCTCAAAACACAGTGCAGGATTCAGAGCAGACTAGCGAGCTGAGCACATAGCCAGGGTCAGCACTGGACTTGTATCACTTGTGTGGAAGCCTGTTGTGGTGGGGTGTACAAACCCCATGCTGGGGAACAAGGAATGAATGGATTGTTTTGGATTCAGCCAGCCCTGCCCCGCCACACCTGCAGCAAATGTTCCATCTGCTGGAGGAGGTAAGAGGCAGGGAAGTAACTCATTTGGGTGGTAGAGCTGGAGGGAAGCAGACCTGCAGCCCACAGCTCCAGCAGAGCAGAGGGAAGCCTAAAGGCCCTGAAACAGGGAGGGCTCCTTTGGCCAGTTGTGGGAAGAGAGGACCCACCCCAGGGACAACCAGACAGAGAAGTATCCCATGACCTTGGATGTTGGTAACTCCCTCTTTCTTCTTTTGGTTTGGCTTTCCCCACCAGGGGAAGGCCTTGGACTGAGCTGACCCTGGAGGACAGAGAGGAGGACAGCCTCAAGCAGCCTTGGTTGCCAGACTGCTGGTTGCCCAAAGGGCCCTGGGTTGGAGCCTGGTGGAGTGGGAGGGCCTGGGCTCCCTTCCCCATATCCCCCTTGGCAGTCAGGGGTTGCAGCCATGACCACTAGGCCATGCTCCCCAACCAGACCCCAGGTGAGGACCATTACACCAGTGTTGTGCTGCCTTTGCTGCTCTTGTTACTTGTGCTAGCTGCATTCAAGCTGATGCAGGTAGGCTAGGTGGCATACAGCTTTTTCTGTGTAGGCATAGCCACAAAAAGATGGGCCTGTAGCCCCAGTTGCTGATGCTGTGAGCATCACCACGACATATAAGCCTCCCCTAGGCACATCAAACATCCACTGTGTGTGCTGGACTGGGGCTATGTTGCTGGTCAAATGGTGCATCCCTTAACCCCCCTTTTGGGCTTGCTGCTGGTCAGTGCAGCTTGAGGAGGGCTTTCTGGAAATGAACTTGGCTAAATCAAACTGAAGTAAAATAAAAGTAACTTGAGTAAAATTAAGAGGCTTCAGCTGGCCTACTAAGCAAACCCCCTGTGGCAGTGCGTTCCTATGCTTTTCACTGAGAAGGAGGAGGAACACAGGCTCTGAGGCAGTTCCCTTCCTTAAATTGACTTAGACGTCAATGTCACTAGAGTGCAGCTCTGACAGACACCATTTTGATAAGTTTCCTGAGCTTGACACCCCCACGTGGCAATGAACAGAGGCCCTCAGAGAAGAACTTTCTGTTGGGGAAACTTAGACATTTTAAGACAAAGTCTGGAACATCCCTCCCCTTGGGGTGGCATGACAGGTTAGCTAGGGAAGGTGCAGATAGGTCCTTTAATTGTTCTCTAGTATCTCAGATTTCATTTAAAAGAAAAGTATGTCTCCAGCTGTTATGGTTGTGAAGAAAACCTACAAGACATGACTCAAATGGAACAGACGCAGCAATATCATCCTGAATTTGCACAGAGCCTGAAACAATAGCTCTGAGGTGTGAACGACCCCAATCATTTCAACAGGTGCTAACCCAGATGCCAGTGATTGACCCTTTAAATGTCAGTATGGTTAACTACAAACGTGAAAGAAAGGAGAGAAAGCATCCTATTATGAAGATCTACACAATGTGCTGTGAGTTGACTGCTCATTTTGGGTAGCTGGATGTGGTGAGATTGTGATTGGTTGCATTTTCCATAAGTGGGGTTCACCTTTCAAAAATCTGGGGGAGATGCCTCATAGTGCAAAGGAAAGGCTTCTTCCTACTGCTCTTTCCCATCATTCAATTAATCGGTGGATTAATGTATTACAATAAAACTTGTTTAATTATTTGGCCAGGGCTATTCAACCAGCTGCCTAATGTACACAGAACTCAGACTGTCTGTTTCTTTCCCAAAGTTACGGATAAACACTTCACGATCCAGAGTAAGCATTTCATTCAGTAAAGTACTTGCTGCGGTGCCTAATGGCATGCAGGTATTTGCATGGTTCTCAGTGAATCTCACATTGCAAGGGTTATGTAAATGAATGTTTTTGCAGGCTCCTGTAAATACTGGTGATCTTTCATGTGTATGTGAGAAAAATATTTCCTCGAGGCCTTGGGAGAAAGAGACCTGAAGTGACTTCATGCTGAACCCAGCTCCTTCCCATTATCATTCAGACCGCTGCTTGGCTCTGCCAAACTCATTGTGGTTTTTATTCCTTTTTATTTATTAGTAGGCCATTCAAGTGTGGACTCTACAGCTGTGACAAGCAGGCCCTCCCAATAATATCTGGATAGAGGTAAAAAATGACTGCCCTATATCTGACCTCTCAGTCCTCATTGTTGAAGGAAACATCCAAGACCCCTTCAAAAACCAAAGCTATGAGCTTAAATTCATGATGCTGCAAGACACTAAGGCTATGTCTACACTACAGCTTACGTTGGTATAACTTATGTTGCAACATGAGTTACACCGACATAAGTGTGGCTGTGGACAGTGTTATGTCAGCAGGAGAACTTCTCCTGCACATTGGTGCAGCTGTGCTGGTGTAAGCTCTCTAGCGTAGCTGTACCCTAGAAATCATGGATTTAATCAAGACACCGGTTCTATGGATCATTACAACAAACTGTAACCCACTAACCCTCTTCTGTGCTGCCACTATAGAGGTGTTAACTGTCCATTCTCTTGCAACATGTGTTAACTCCTGTCAAGGTTCCTTCTCTGAACTCTAGAGTACAGATATGGGGACCTGCATGAAAAACCCCCTAAGCTTATTTTTACCAGCTTAGGTTAAAACTTCCCCAAGGTACAAACTATTTTACCTTTTGCCCTTGGATTTTATTGCTACCACCACCAAGCGTCTAACAAATATATAACAGGGAAAGAGCCTGCTTGGAAACTTCTTTTCCCCCCAAATCCTCCCAAACCGTATGCCCCCTTTCCTGGGGAAGGCTTGATTAAAAATCCTCACCAATTTGCATCGGTGAACACGGACCCAAACCCTTGGATCTTAAGAACAATGAAAAATCAATCAGGTTCTTAAAAGAAGACTTTTAATTGAAGTAAAAGAATCACCTCTGTAAAATCAGGATGGTAAATACCCTACAGGATAATCAGATTCAAAACATAGAGAATCCCTCTAGGCAAAACCTTAAGTTACAAAAAGACACACAAACAGGAATATACATTCCATTCAGCACAGCTTATTTTCTCAGCCATTTAAACAAAACCGAATGTAATGCATATCTAGCTAGATTACTTACTAAGTTCTAAGACTCCATTCCTTTTCTGTTCCCAGCAAAAGCATCACATAGACAGAGAGAACCTTTGTTTCTCCCCCACCTCCAGCTTTGAAAGTATCTTGTCTCCTCATTGGTCATTTTGGTCAGATGCCAGCGAGGTTATCTTCGCTTCTTAACCCTTTACAGGTGAAAGGGTTTTTCCTCTGGCCAGGAGGGATTTAAAGGTGTTTACCCTTCCCTTTGTATTTATGACAACTTCTTATCAGTTCCATCCTTCTATTTAGCTGTCACACTTTCCCAGAGCTGAAGAAGAGCTCTGTGGAAGCTTGTGCCTCTCAGGATAAAGCATGTAACTCAATGACTGACGTAGACAAGGCAGATATAGAGAATAAAGTCCTCTATCTCATAACACAAGAGCAAGGGATCATTCAATTAAATTAAAAGGTGTTGTCACAGGGGAGCTGGCTCTCTAACGGGGTTGGGTTTCAGTTTCATTTGTACAAGGTTTAGGCTTCCTCCTCAGGTAAAGGAAATGACAGCAGCAATCATGTGATGAGGGTGATCCTGTGGGTAGAAAACAGTCCTTTGAGGGACTATAAAGACAGCCTGAGTTGACCCAGGGAGAGTTTGGGAAGGGAGCTTACTAGGTAGAGGGCAGGTAACAATTGTCCAGAGCTCCTAGGCAGAAGGATCTGGCAGGGCAGGAACTGTTGAGGACTAAGTCTCAGTTGAGGGGCATGCAGGAACCAGGAGCCTGATGGGTAAGAAGGCCCAGCTAAGAGGATTGTGAGCCTGGAGGGAAAGCTTTAAAAAGGGGAAACTGAGGCAACACTTGGGCCTGAAGCTGGACAAGGGAAGCCTTGCTGTAGATGTCAAATTCAAAACTGATAAGAGAAAAAGAAGTCCACACAATGCATCATTAGATTGTGGAACTCATTGCTACAAGAAGCCACTGAGGCCAAGAACTTAGCAAATTTCAAAAAGGGACTGGGTACTTTTATGGGTACCAAGTATACCCAGTTATGGTTGTCACTGCTAACAAAAATTGGTGAAGAGGTATTAAACCTTATCCTTCCGGATTGAAACCAATCTTGAACTATTAGCAATTAGGATGAAACCTAATGTAGGAGCCAGACTATCCTACTATGAGGTTCTTGCACCTTTTTCTGAAGCATCTGGTGCTGACTGCTGTTGGAGACAGGATAGGGTACTAGATAGACCTAAGGCTTGATCCAGTCTGCCAGTTCCTATCTAGAAGAATGTGAGGACTCATTAGGTTTTTATCTGCACCTTTTGACCACTGGGAGTTATGGCAGAGCTGTCATTGTAGGGAAATCCCTGGATTAGTGGCTTTCAGAATTTGTTGATGGTTCAATAACTAAATGACTTACCAAACAACTTTATCAGTTAAAGTGCAAACACACATGCAGGTCAAATTCATCCATGGCCTGGTTTATAAAGCTACATGAAAAGGGATTGCTTCACTTACATTGTGAATAGAATTTGATTTCTGGCAGCTGATTAAAAGTTCTGAATGTGCCATACCATGGGATACAAAAATGAGGCTATTTTAACATAATGGGGATCTTAAACTCCCTGGACAATGAGACTCTTGTAGTTAGAAATGGCTCTATTGTCACTGACTGCATATGGGGATTGTATGGTCATTTTGTGTGTATGGCAGCTTTGGGCTTTCAGTGGACCACCATGTATGAATAGCACCATACCCTGACTGGGGACAGGAGGGTATGCACTGCTACAAATTCCCCTGTGGCATGCTGCATTTCCGGGGACACACCCTGCTCCCTCCAACTATTTTCTGTTGTCAAAGGGAATCCTGCAGCACAGTGTCTGGGGTCCTGATCCATTTTACATTTTCACATTCCCCTGGCCCTTCTGTGTTAAGATCACTTTCTAAGTACAGCAGGAGTATTTGGTACACTTCACAGAAGGATTTGCAAGCAGGAGAATCAGCCGCCCAGCCAAACTGCTATTTTAATCTGAGTTTAGTCACTGTTCACTGCTATTTTAATCTGAGTTAACTAACCCAAATTAATAGTAAGTAATTTTTTTTTTTGCACTGTAGACATACCCATAGTTGAAAAACAAAATATGGGAAGGGCAGGGGCTCATAGTTCCATCAATTGACCAGCTATGTCACGGCAATGGGAATGTCCACTGATCCCAATTTTAAACCAGTGTCAGCTCTGATGAATAGTTTCTTGAATACTGGGTGGGGGGATGGGGAAAGAATCCTTGCTTTTATAGCATTTGCTTTCAATCCTCCAAATTCCTGTTCCAGAATTTACTTTAAACCTTTGGAAGCATTTTCAGAAATAAAGAAAACTCCCCTGGTTGACGATAGTCAGCTGAAAAAGTGATGAGTGCATTGGGCTAAGGGAGACTGTTGAGATTAGTAGCCAAAGGTAGTCGTGTTTAGAAAGAGACAGAGGACCTGCTAGTAAGTTTCCACTTCGTATATAAATTGCCACCACCACAACAATAAAAAAACCTTCTCCCTAGCACATCTTACCTCCCCTATTGCTACTAGGCTCTTCTTGCTGGCCATTGTGGATTATGCTGCCTGTACGGGGGCACAGTAAGGGTTACATGCTATATATGCACTAACAACAGGAACTACAGGGGTAGGGGGAGAGCGTGTGGGCATATATTAATTATTATTTGTGTACCTCAGAGGGTAGCTCTTCAGGGTAATGGAGGGAGGAAAAGTTGCTGCATTTGCTGGGGAATCAGAAGGAAACTGCACAGCCAATCTCACTGCTGGCTGTATCCACTGCTTTGAAGGGTGGGAGAGGCTGTGTTGTGCCTTAAGAAGGTCTTTGCATCTATAACATTTTATCACCATTTATAAGCTACAGAAAGGAAATACTGCAAGAGCAACCTGCCATATTTATCAGTTATAACATAGCCTAGCAACTGAAGGACCATGAAAGAGTCTGAACCACCATCCACTTCCCAAAGAACATTACAGCTGCTCCTGCACTTCTGGAAACTGGATATAGCCAGGAATGGTTTCAGCAGGAGTGCTTGCCTGCACTCTGCAAGCAGGTCCATCTCCGATGTTCCCTCTGCCGCTGGGTTCCCCTCTCCCAGGCAGTGTGTGGTATATGGCTCAACCTTCAAACCTGCTGCTGTGGGACATGTGCAAGCAAAATGTGTGACATGTGAAATACCTGCATTTTAGAGCATCATACCATAATTTACAGGCTATAATAAACTTTAACACCCCACCCCCCAACACCTATTTTAAAGGATATTTGCTCCCTGTGTGAATTAAACTAGGTTTTAAAAAATTCTATTACATGCACCTATAAAACCCCCAACATGAGTCAGCAGCAGGCTTTGAACCCTGGACCTATAGATGCCCCACTTGAAGCACTAGGCTTTCGGGGGAACCAGCCACTAGGTGAGTTGGGCCCTACTTTCGCAACAGGTTTTACAAGTTGTTGGTTTTTTTTTTTTTAGACCGGGACAGTGCAGTTAGCTGTTAGAGAGGGCAGAGTGACAGCCTCGGGGTGGGAGGAGTGAAAAAGAGATCAAATGTTTTTTAAAAATCAGTTTAATCTAAGCTAGGAGCTCACATCAAAATGCCTTTATCGTAATCTAGCAATTGGCTAATACTCCTCATATTGAGATGTATTACACATACACCCTACACACACGCTCACAATGTATTGGTGGTGTTGCTACAGAAAAGAGTTAAGGTTCCCTGGATCCCCTGCCTCTGCACTTGCATGCCTCAACATATTTGGATTCCTTTCATGGTTGGTCCGAACTCTGAATTTCCTGGGTTTATAATGCTTGGGCTTTGGATAATTACCTTCCCTGTAGTGTATTTTACCCTAAATTAGTCTTATATATTCTCAACCTTAAGTCATTTATTGCACTTTTGTCTGGGAATAAGTATGATATTTATTATTAGAGATGCATTAAGTATGCTCTGTTTGCTTTTTGCTTCACATCCCCTTAACCTTCCCCATTATCAGTTGCCCAAATTTTAGTAGGTGTGTGATGCTTTGGAGTTCACCTGGACCAGTAAGGGGTTCTGTCACTGCCTGCCTGTCACCTGGGGGACCTCTGTGCTGTGCAGCTGTGGCTCAGAACCCTGACACCAGCAGCCTGCTCCCTGTACAACAGTCTCACCCTGGCTTCCACCAGCCTGGTTACTCCTTGCAGGGAGACAACTTCCAGTCTCGAGTCTCCTTCCAGTCTCAAGTCTCCCCAAAACCATCTCCTCTGCAGTGTCCAGTCTCTCTGATTGGACGTTCACAGAGGTAACACCAGGTTTGCTGCCTCCAAAGAGCCAGTGTACACAACAGCTTGTTAGCTCAGCTGGGATTATACACGCCACCTTAATACACAGTACTGAGATGGTCTGCAGTAAAACTAAGAATAAGTTTATTAACAAAGAACAGAGTTAAGTGATGTCAAGGAAGAGTGAAAGAGAGATGAAAGGGTTACAAATAAAATAAAAAATAACATGCTTTCTAGTGTCTAAAACTTAATTTTAGCAAGCCCTAGCTTTGCCTAACGCAGCGTTTCCCAAACTGTGTTCCGCCCGATGTGAATAAGTGTTCCCTGAAAGAATCGTAATTAAAAAAAAGGGTCTTGCACTTGATTTTTGTACTACTATATACGCTCTTTCCATTTAGCAATTGTTAGTTCAAGTTATTTTAAATTTGTATTTTTGCTTTGTTTTATAAAATAAAATATATTTGAGCATAAATAATGCAATTTTTTAATTTGAAAACCAAAACGAGTACAAAATAATATGAGAAGTGTTCCGTAAATATATAGCAGGTGTTCCATGGCCAAAAGAGTTTGGGAAACGCTGGCCTAACAGTTTCTTACTCATACCAAGTTGTCAGCATTTGCCAGCCTGTTTTAGCAGGTCCCATCTTTCATAGATACAAAGTGCTGGCTGCTTTGTTCTCTCGGGTGATGGATACCCTAATGTCTTTCAGCAGGTCCTTATGGCCCCAAAGTTTCTTTGTCTTCAAAGCCAGGAAGCGCTCTTGGGGGCTCAGCTTTCTGTGTCCACTAGGGAGCTGACGCCATGTTAGTTTTGGAGTCCTCTGCATTGTAAATTATAATCTTCCTGCAATCTCCGATGCAAATGAATAGCCCATTGTCGTTGTGTCTGGTCACACCTGGCTTGATTTGCAATTGAGCCAAAGTGGTGGTTTCTTTTCTCCTCTGTCTGGGGGAAAAAAACCTGTTTTGCCTCCTTTTGTCTTTTTACTGACTTCAACAAACATATCATATAATTTTCACATACATTTACATACATACATACATAAATGATGTGTGCTATTAGTTTTCAAATAATATATTACAAGACACCTTTTAAATACATACATAAGTACTGAGCTGGTCAGGCCAGCTGAGATTTACTATTCCTCACCAGGGAACCCATTGGCATCTAGAAGTGGGGTGCCCTTAGGGTCACAAGGTGTAACAGAAGCATTTGGTCTTGAGAAGAGAGCTGAAGGAGGCAAGTGTAGCAGCATCATAATCTGCCTCCTACCAAGTATACGAGGCCCTCACTTTCATGAACACTAAAAATTCACTCCAAAAATTATTCCACTAGACATGAAATATCACAGTTGTGTGTGTCATTCTGGGTGTTTCAGAGGCTCACTGTGCTTCAGGAGAGCATCTGAACTCTGCTCTAGAGACAGCAGTTTAATTCTTACTGTAGCACCAGAGTGGTAAATGCAATTCACAATAGCTACAGGAAGTTGCAATACAACAGGCCTGTCTATTTGACTAGTTGCCTCCAAGGGAAAAGAAAACCATGAGAGATTATATTCATTCTTCCAGCACCACTGCTGATTTTGTCAGGGTAATAAACTCCATTAGCAGGACTGCAATCAAAGACTCAGCAAAATAATGAAATAAACGACAGCAAATGAATGTAGTAGCGTGACTCTGGGCTTTTTTGTTTCTAGTGTCAGTGTAATTGGACATTAAAGAGTGGGGTAATTTTTGTTGTTGCTAATTTAACAGTAGAGAGGTTGGTAGTATCTTCACTAAATTCAAAGCCCCACTAAAGAGAAACTCTGGGTTTGTTTATTTTTCAAAAGAAACAACTGCAAGAGTCATGAACATAAAAAGTGACTACACACCCTTCCTCACCCACACAACTCCAGCTGCCTATCAGAGGCACAGAAAGGCAGAAAATATTTTGCTCCCCGGACTCTTTAAGGTGCAGTTCATTATTTCTTGTCTAGTTTGCAGTTTTTAGTTCTAAACATATATATATAAAAGTCACCTGTTTGTCAATCCCTTTCCCACAGCTAACACACATAACTCCCCACACATAACAGAACATAAGAACATCCATACTGGGTCAGACCAATGGTCTTTCTAGCTCAGTATCCTGTCTTCCAACAGTGGTCGGTGCCCGGTATTTCAGAGGCAATGAACAGAATAGGCAATCATCAAGTGATCCTTCACCTGTAGTCCACTCCCAGCTTCTGGCCAACAGAGGCTAGGGACATTCAGAGCATGGTGATGTATTCTTGCCCTTCCTGGAAAATAATCATTGATGGACCTATCCTCCAGGAAATTAACGAGTTCTTTTTAGAACCCTGTTATACTTTGAGCTTTCACAACATGCCCTGACAAAGAGTTCCACAGATTGACTGTATGTTGTGTGAAGAAGTACTTCCTTTTGTTCGTTTTAAACCTGCTGCCTACTAATTTCATTGGCTTACCCCTAGTTTTTGTTTTATGTAAAGGAGTAAACATTTCCTGATTCACTTTCTTCACAGCGGTCAAGATTTTATAGAAAAATTTTATAGATTTTTATATTTCTATCATATCCACCTTTAGTCATCTCTTTTCCAAGCTGAAAAGTCTCATGTCTACACTATGAAATTAGATCGATTTTATAGAAGTAGATTTTATAGAAGTGATTTTATACAGTCAATTGTGTATGTCCCCACTAAGCACATTAAGTCGGTGGAGTGTGTCCTCACTACCATGGCTAGCATCGACTCACAGAGCAGTGCACTGTGGGAAGCTATCCCACGGTTCCCGCAGTCTCTGCTGCCCACTGGAATACTGGGTTAAGCTCCCAATGCCTGATGGGCAAAAACATTGCCGTGGGTGGTTTTGGGTACATGTTATCAGTCTCCCCTCCCGCCCTCCCTCCATGAAAGCAACTGCAGACAATCATTTTGAATCTTTTTTCCTGGATTACCTGTGCAGATACCATAGCATGGCAAGCATGGCGCCTGCTCAGTCACCGCTGCTGTTGCGAGCATTGTAAACACCTTGTGCATTATCCTGCAGTATGTGCAGAACCTGGCGAAGAGACCCCAGCACGAGGACGATTGTGAGGAGGACATGGACACAGACGTTCCTGAAAGCACGGGATGTGGCAATTGGGACATCATGGCAGCAGTGGGGCTGGTTGATACAGTGGAATGCCGATTCTGGGCCCGGCGAACAAGCACACACTGGTGGGACCTCATAGCGTTGCAGGTATGGGATTATTCCCAGTGGCTGCAAAACTTTCGCATGCGTAAGGCCACTTTCCTGGAACTCTGTGAGTTGCTTTCCCCTGCCCTGAAGGGCAGGAATACCAAGATGAGAGCCGCCCTGACAGTTGAGAAGTGAGTGGCAATAGCCCTGTTAGAGAGCTTATTCCTTCACCCACTTACTTCCCTGGTCCTTCTCGCATAAACAGAGAGCAACAATACCCGAAGTCCAAAGGTGCAAACAATTCAATGTTTATTGGGGTGAACTTCCAGCAAGCATGATTCCAGTTTCCTTCCTTAGTGTCCCCCTTCCCAGCTCTGACACCACAGAGCCTTACCTGTGTCCCTGTTCCCATTTTCCCCCTTAGCAAAACATGATTCCAATTTTCCCACCCCTATTTTCCCCCCTTATTTCCTGATTGACTGCAGATTCTACAGTAAAACTTGAGTTCTGCCTAGCTATATCTTACCCAATCATTTTCCTAAAATTTAACTAACCAATCCTAACATATTGTAACATAATTATTTAACCAATTATATCCCACCACCTTAATTAGTTTTCACTCAGCAAAAATGTTTATACAGCAGACAGAAACAATCACAGAACCAGACAGAGATTATACAGACAAACAATAGGGAAATGGGGATTACAGTGATAGAACAGGTTTCAGAGTAACAGCCGTGTTAGTCTGTATTCGCAAAAAGAAAAGGAGTACTTGTGGCACCTTAGAGACTAACCAATTTATTTGAGCATGAGCTTTCGTGAGCTACAGCTCACTTCATCAGATGCATACCGTGGAAACTGCAGCAGACTTTATATATACACAGAGAATATGAAACAATACCTCCTCCCACCCCACTGTCCTGCTGGTAATAGCTTATCTAAAGTAATCTTCAGGTTAGGCCATTTCCAGCACAAATCCAGGTTTTCTCACCCTCCACCCCCCCCACACAAATTCACTCTCCTGCTGGTGATAGCCCATCCAAAGTGACAACTCTTTACACAATGTGCATGATAATGAAGTTAGGCCATTTCCTGCACAAATCCAGGTTCTCTCACTCCCTCACCCCCCTCCAAAAACCCACCCCCATACACACACAAACTCACTCTCCTGCTGGTAATAGCTCATCCAAACTGACCACTCTCCAAGTTTAAATCCAAGTTAAACCAGAACATCTGGGGGGGGGGGTAGGAAAAAACAAGAGGAAATAGGCTACCTTGCATAATGACTTAGCCACTCCCAGTCTCTATTTAAGCCTAAATTAATAGTATCCAATTTGCAAATGAATTCCAATTCAGCAGTTTCTCGCTGGAGTCTGGATTTGAAGTTTTTTGTTTTAAGATAGCGACCTTCATGTCTGTGATTGCGTGACCAGAGAGATTGAAGTGTTCTCCGACTGGTTTGTGAATGTTATAATTCTTGACATCTGATTTGTGTCCATTTATTCTTTTACATAGAGACTGTCCAGTTTGACCAATGTACATGGCAGAGGGGCATTGCTGGCACATGATGGCATAAATCACATTGGTGGATGTGCAGGTGAACGAGCCTCTGATAGTGTGGCTGATGTTATTAGGCCCTGTGATGGTGTCCCCTGAATAGATATGTGGGCACAATTGGCAACAACCAATGAAGTGAGCTGTAGCTCACAAAAGCTTATGCTCAAATACATTTGTTAGTCTCTAAGGGGCCACAAGTACTCCTTTTGTTTTTGCAAATACAGACTAACACGGCTGCTACTCTGAAACAGAAATGAGGAGTTCACATCCCAGCTATTGATAGGTGAGTTCTTGCCAGACAGGATGCTATCAGACTAAGTTTCCTTTTACATTTGTTAGGCACTTCCCTTTCTCTGGAGGCGACAGGCACTATCAGGACAGGATTGTATTCCTAACAGCCCAATAGCACCTTCTTTCAATGTGACTAGTTTGGAATGTAAAGATGTGACCATTCGATTCTGCTGCTTAGCCAGAGGCCTTAGCCTAAGAACAGGGCCTCAGACTGTCACAGTAAGAGAAGGCCCTTACACCAGCAGACAGTGATTTTGGTTCTTTTATACCTCTATAACTAGCTAAGTAATAAGAATACACCTAAATTCTTAGAGTATAGGCCTTTACAGACAGGCCTGAATATCTATATCCTAACAAGCCCTGTGGAAGCTTGCAACGCCTGACTGCTACCGGTCAGTCGGGAATCAATTTGGAGTGGGCAAATCTACTGTGGGGGCTGCTGTGATCCAAGTAGCCAATGCAATCATTGACCAGCTGCTATCAAGGGTAGTGACTCTGGGAAACGTGCAGGTCATAGCGGATGGCTTTGCTGCAATGGGTTTCCCTAACTGTGGTGGGGTGATAGACGGAACGCATATCCCTATCTTGGCACTGGACCACCTTGCCAACCGGTACGTAAAATGCAAGGGGTACTTCTCAATGGTGCTGCAAGCACTGGTGAATCACAAGGGACATTTCACTGACATCAGCATGGGATGGCTGGGAAAGGTGCATGACACTCCCGTCTTTAGAAACTCTTTGAGCAGCTGCAAGAAGGGACTTACTTCCCAGACCAGAAAATTACTGTTGGGGATGTTGAAATGCCAGTCGTTATCCTTGGAAACCCAGCCTACCCCTTGCTCCCATCGGTCATGAAGCCATACACAGGCAGCCTGGACAGTAGTAAGGAGCAGTTCAGCTATAGGCTGAGCAAGTGCAGAATGGTGGTAGAATGTGCCTTTGGACATTTAAAAGCTCACTGGCACTGTTTGCTGACTAGATTAGATCTCAGCTCAACCAATATTCACATTGTTATCACTGCTTGCTGAGTGCTCCATAATATCTGTGAGAGTAAGGGGGAGACATTTATGGCGGGGTGGGAGGTTGAGGCAAATCACCTGGCTGCCAGTTTTGAACAGCCAGACACCAGGGTGATTAGAAGAGCACAGGTAGGCACGCTGCACATCAGAGAGGCTTTGAAAACCAGTTTCATGACTGGCCAGGCTATGGTGTGATAGTTGTGTGTGTTTCTCCTTGATGCAAACCCGCCCCCTTTGTTGATTTTAATTCTCTGTAAGCCAAAGACCCTCCCACTTCCGATCACAGCTAGCAAAGGAAATAAAGTAACTATTGTTTTGAAACCATGCATTCTTTCTTTATTAATTAAAAAAAGGGAGATAACTGATAAGGTAGCCTGGGTGGGATGGGGAGGAGGGACAAAGGCACATTGCTTACTGTAGCCACGCTGCAAATCAAAACTGTTTGAATGATAGCCTTCTGTTGCTTGGGCCATCCTCTGGAGCGGAGTGGCTGGGTTCCTGGAGCCTCCCCCCTCCGCGTTCTTGGGCATCTGGGTGAGGAGCATATAGACCTTGGGGAGGAGGGCAGGCGGTTGTACAGTGGATGCAGCAGTGGTCTGTGCTCTTGTTGGCTTTCCTGCAGCTCCACCAGACACCTGAGCCTGTCCGTTTGCTCCCCCATTAGCCTCAGCATTGCATCCTGCCTCTTCTCATCGTGCTCACTTAATGCTTTCCTGGACTCTTTATTATTCCAAAAATATTTCATTTTAACCTTATGAAAACAGTAAGAATAAAATGTTTTGTTCAGGTTGAAACATTTTGTTTCAACTCTATCATCTCAACTTTTATATTATATTACACTTATAATGTTAAAAAGTTGTAACGATAACGTCAAAATGAAATGTTTTGATAATTTCCTGTGAAAGTTTTGGCATTCAATACATTTCTGTGACTGAATGCACCCCTGTATTCACACCCTAAACATTATTGTAATAATATTTGTAAAAATATGCCTTGTGAGGTATCATTTGGATAATAATAATTTACTGGTCAATATCTTGATCAAATGTGTGTAGCAACAGTATATGTAAAGTTATGAATATAATCTGAAATCATGACTGAAGTGTGTTTATTAGACAAGTCTGGGGTGTGGGTAAATCTGTTTCTCAAAGACATAGGATAAGCTGATGTCTCCAGCCTGTTGTCATCAAAGTTGATGGGCAATCACCTATCAAGTGGCCATTCTTTCTCAAGGAAGAGGGTAAGGAACAAACAGATCTGCATCTTAGCAAACAACAGTATGAAACCTCTTTCACCATGAGACTCCATGACTCCAATCTCAAAATGGAATGAACTTTATCTAGGGGTAACCCTCAGGAAAATGTGTTTCAAAGGACTATAACAGGAGGGCAATAACACTTCAAGGTATCAGAGTAACAGCCGTGTTAGTCTGTATTCGCAAAAAGAAAAGGAGTACTTGTGGCACCTTAGAGACTAACCAATTTATTTGAGCATGAGCTTTCGAAAGCTCATGCTCAAATAAATTGGTTAGTCTCTAAGGTGCCACAAGTACTCCTTTTCTTTTCACTTCAAGGTATCTCTCTCTCTCTCTCTCCATCTCTTGCTCTTTCACCTAAGAAGACAAAAGAAACCGGTCCATTTGACTTTGGGAGAGATCCTGGCATGAAAATTGGTCAGCTCTGTTGCTGGGAGCACGTGGTAGGAATTTTATTTTGAACCAAGTCTAGTAGGTTAAGTTTAATAGTAGGAAGCATTTTATCTTTGTTTCTCTTGTAACCATTTCTGACTTTGATGTCTTGTACTTGTACTCACTTAAAACCTCTCTCTTTGTAGTTAAATAAAAATAAATAGTTTATTTTTTAATCAAAACAGAGGGCTGGACAATACAGGACACGCTTTTTTTAAAAAAAACCTGGGACTAGGAATGTGTTGGGGGCACCCAGCAGGTAATAACCAAGGCTGCTGGAAGCCAGAGTGTGGTTCATGTTCTGCTGACAGGCTGCTGGGGTCAGAGTTGCTGGACCAGAGCTGTAGTTATACGTAGACACTCAGGGTGTGACCTGCATGCTGTTTGCCTGTTTGTGGGAGACCCAAGCAGATCATTGTAAGGCAACCCAGGTTGCAGGGTAGGGGTGACATAGCCCCTCACTGGTCTGGATTGCACCACAGAATGTCATAGTTCCCCAAACATTTCTATTTCATGGAATCAGCAAAATTCCAATGGAAAACTGTTCTGTTAGAAAATCATTGACCAGCTACAAAAGACAGACTTTGTCAGGCTTTGGTCCTCTTTTCAAGGTGAAAATTTCAACAGGCAGATTATGAAGGTCTGTGGCAAACCAGTGGACTTTTCTTTAAGGGAAGTAGCCCTAAAGATCCCTCATCCTTTCCCATTTCTGGGGCTTAGGCTTCAGCAGTAAAGGGTAAAGCCAGTAGAGGTGTGAGCATACTAGGAAACATGGGAAGGGGGTGGCACCGAAAATACAGTGAAGGTTGAGTGCTGTAATTCAAAACAAAACCAAACTGAATTTTACTTATCTGTATTATATGTAGGCTTGGAATAAATTATCGGTAAATGTTGACCTCCCCATACTCTCATAACTGACAAAAAATATTTCTGTTGATAATAACTGAAATTTACAGATGGACAAAGGAAGAAAAATGCCACTTGAGAACTTCTTGGAGTCAAAATTCAGTGATTTAGGCTTTTGTATTAGGCTTGTTACAAATGGACAAGCAAATGAATAATTTTAAAAAAAGGTATTTGACTTAAGGATATTTACTTTGTATATTTTCACATGTGATGTTGACAGTTTGTGTGTTAATGGTTTATAAAGCTTTGACTTTTTGAATCTCAACTGCTATCTGACTCTCTTCCCCCTTAATTTCCTGCAACTATGAAAATTCAAATTGATAAAAATCTTTAAAAAAAATGCTTAAAAATAAGCATTGATATCATCTGTCAAAAGTATAACAAAAATTGAATTCTGCTAAGCCTAATTATATGGCAGTTTGTAACCACTCCCCTTTTAAGCACATTACTGTCCCTGCATTCTCAGCTAAGAGAAACAATAAAGATAAAAAAAGTGAAAAAGTAAGTTGAAATCCAAAGCACTCAGGAACATTCACATTCTGTTTTCCAGCTCTGCATTATCTCCCTCCCTCTACCCCCTTGGTCTCTCTCAATATTTTAATAAGGTAAAACAACAAATCAGAGTGTTTTATTAAACTCTAATAACTTGTCTAGTGCCTGCTAATCTAAAAATTAATTATCATTATTTCAGATGAGACTTCCCTTTCTTTTAGAAAGAAAAAACACACTACCTCTAACGCTTTCCAGTAGTTTCAAATGGCCTGTGAGATTTTCAGCCAGGATACTTAGAAAATGCTAGATCTATTTATGCAGGGAACAAAGAGGAAAATAGAAAAGCCAGTCATTATGCACAATGCATAAGCAAAACACTTTTACCAACTACATATTTGTAACTATTTCCCTGGGCAAAAGAATTCAAATCCAGGCTTTATTTAGGAACACCTCTTTGGATTTAAAAACAAAATCTTCACAGAACAGCTGGAGCCATTTGCTTTGACAAATCTGATGCTACTCTCAAATTTCATGGGTTGTTAAAGCCATGCAATAGATGGTGTATAATACACTTTTGTTGTCTACATTCTTGTGTTGTGAACACAGATATTGTAATTTGACAACAAGGAAGAAAGAAAAAATATGGCTCCAGTTTGCAATGGCAAAACCATACATTCCCTCAGCACCCACTGTAATTAGTGATAGGGGAGTTTAGGAAAGCCTGTTTGGTGAACATGCTTGAACTCTTTGGTTTTTCCTGCATTAAGGTATTGTTCTGGGCTGAAAACAATCTGGCTCTTCTATTGCTTCTTGAATGCTTGCTTCCTGGACCTCAGTCCCACACAGTTTCCCACAGTCTCTACACATTTCTACAGAGAACCTGATAAAAACAAATAGGAGCAGGGAAATGACGATTTATAAAATTAGCTACTTGGTGCAATAACTATGGAAATTCTGTAAAGTAAAATTGAGGTGAAATATCAGTGAGATTCTTAGGAAAGTGTGGAAGTTTCACTACTTGGGACAAAGCCCTAACGAGAATAATCTACTGAAGGGATATTATTGTGCTGTATTTAGCTATATCATTATCTTGTTTTCTATGTATTAAATTTCTTGGGGTCTGTTGTTGGCAGAGGTGGTCGTTACATTTTGAAGGAGAGTAGATATAGCATTACAGAAGAGATGTATGGTACTTTTTCAGTTTGTCCTTTTTTGTTGTTAATATTCATATTATAGTAATAGTTATGCTAATTAATAAAGTGCTTTGAAATCCTCCAAGTTAGCTGTTAGTCAAGATTGAAAAAGTCATTTTTGTTGGCAGGGAAATCACTAGCTAAAATTACAAGAAATAATTCTAGGTTTTTTGGCTTTTTTTTTTTTTTGTCTGGAAATCCAATAATATCATCTCCCTTGTTGGCTGCAGGAGACTTTCTGTTCCAACCTGTGATGGGGCATCTGCCCAACAAAAGGAGCAAAAAGCATTAACCTTAACAGGCAGCAGTCGAGGTGAGTCCTTCTGAGTGACCTAGAGAGGCTGCCTGGGGTGCAGCCAATAGGAGAGAGGCTGCAAGCAGCAGCCAGTCAGGGCCCAGCAAGCTTACATAAAAGGAGCTGCAGGTCAGAGTTGAGGTCAGTGGTTGCTGGGTGCTCAAGGAGTGGGCACTGTTCCTGAGAGGCTGCAAGAATAGGAAGCACCTTTGGTAGACCAGTTGCTGGCAGGGCCCAGGGGAGCTCCTGGTGAGCTGCAGGGGTTGAACAGCTGAGTGCCCTGAGGCAAGGGTGAAGAAGGAGCTGGGGCCATGGGGAAGTAGCCTAGGGGATTGTAGCAGCGTTGAGAGGATCTAGAGGTGCAGCAGGAGGCTGCTATCCCACAGGTTCCCTGGGCTGGAACCCGGAGTAGTGGGCAGGCCTGGTTCCCTGCCACTTGCCGCAGGGAAGTGGCATGATTATTTGACTGTGACGCTAATCCCCAGAAGGGGGAAACACAGATGATGACACAGCAGGAGGGCTGAGTTACAAAGAGGGCACTGCTGTTCCTGAAGCTGTGAGAGGGGCTTCAAGCAGATGCAGAGATGGAGGGATGGTGTGAAGACCATGGACGGGTGGATACCCTCAAGTTAATTCCCAGAGTGACCAGGAGGAGGTGCCAGTCTGGTAGTGAGTGATACGCCCCATGACACAGCCCATATTTTCAACTCCTAACTTTCTCAGTAATTCCTCCTAGGCAAAAATTCTTCTGCTTAGTCTGAGGAAAAAGAGAATTGTTTGGACATTTAAAAAAAAAAAACAGCCCAAAACATCTTGGGCATTTGCACTATTGTATACATTTAAAAAAATTTAAAAACACAACTATTTTTTCTGCTTTTTTTCCCCAGGTTGTATGTGGCGGAACACAAATTAACCAGATACTGAGTGAAGTGGAAGGCATGCTTTATTTTCATCAGATCAACCTATTTTTATCTGTTTAAAATATGTTTTTATGTTTAAATTGTAACCCACAATTCTAAGCATCAAACTCTTGCTATTTTGAAAGCTATTTTTAAATACAAGAAACCAGTATAACATATGATAATATTTAGACTAACAATACACCGTATCAATGAACAATTCTTTGCAATTAGAGAAAGTATTGAAAAATGAGTAGAGTAACCCACAGGAAACTGGCCAGTTCCTAACAGCCTGGCATTGGCTGTTTGCAAGAGGTTTTGTGGCTCAGGTAGAGGGAACTAAAGACAAGGGAGAGTTCCAGAAATTGTGAGGGAGCACTTGACTAAAGGAAGTCATGACCTGCCTGTTCCTACAGCTGCTGGGGAAAAACCCAAATATCCAGCCTGTGCTCTCCACATGATCTACCAGACACAGAAAATCACTTAACATCCACTCCCACACAATCTCCTCTATTTGCCCCCCGCCCCCCTCTCTCTTTCTCACACACACACACTCACTTCCTTAAACATATATCAAACATTTAATTGTTTTAAAAGAAAAAAAAATGCAAACAGTTCTAAATACCAAAGTAGCAGTATTTTTAAAATAACCACTGAAACAGGAGAACTTAGCAAGCAATATGACAACATTTAACTGTACTCAGTGAAGATCAGGGCAGGGGGGATATTTTGGAGCATGTTTGGGAGGGAAGGAGAATAGTATTTTATAAGCCAGAACTTTTCTATTTTGCAATTGTTGGGGAAAAGATATTCGTTAAAACCTACAAGAAATCCAGGAGGGAAGGGTTGCTCTTTCTGGCCTGTGAATAAAACAGCATTTGAATGGCTTCTGGTGGTGGGTCCTGTGCAGGTGTTCTCATCTGAATGTAGCTAACACAGAAAGGGTGCATCTACGCAGCAGCTGGGAGGTATGATTCTCAGTGTGGGTAGACATACACACACTAGCTCTGCTTGAGCTAGTGCCTAAAAATAACAGCGTGGGATGGTGACACAGGCAGCCGCTCGGGCCAGCTGTCCAAATACAATCCCTTCCGACCTCCTGGGTGTGTACACTGGTCGCTAGGCCGAGCTGCCACCTGTGCACGGTGACTATGTTGCTATTTTTAGTGTGCTAGCTCATGTATCTATACCTGAGCTGGGAAGTAAACTGTTATTTTAAACAGCTGTTGTGTAGAGATACCAACAATGAAGTGGAAGTCAGGGTGGGAAGTGGGGGAGTGGACTGTCAGGAGTCCAAGAGGAACAAAGGGAGACTCTCTGATAATGGATATTGGAAAGGTCACATGCACCCGTAGCAAACCCTTGCTGCATATGCCCATGGGATGTTTTACTTAACATTTTAGAAGAAGTATGCTTTAATGGGAGGAGTGTGGAGGATGCAAAACAGATCCCTACACCTCTGGGGTGGGTGCCCTGATCAGCAAAGCAACCATGAGGGTTGTTCTTTATATCAAATGCTTTATGAATAGGGCAGTATAAATAACTGATTTTTTGATTCAGCTGCCAAACTAAAAAATTGGCGGGGGAATTGCTTTGGGTCAACCAGAAACAAAATGTTTCTATGAACCAAAATGTCAAAGTTTCATTTTGATTTTTAGAGGTGTTAAGTGTTTTTAAGTACCATTGAGGGAAAACCTGAAATGAAACACCTTTCCAAAAAAGAAAAGTTGAAATGTTTCATTCCAGAAATGAACTGTTCTGACATTTCTGAAATTCTTTTTCCTGACTGAAACAATTCACTGAAACTGACCTGAATTTGCAAATTGTTTCAGTTGGGAAAAAAAAGTTATGCACAAATTTTTTTGGCCAGCTCTAATTATGAACCATCTAGTGCAACAGGGTCAGAAAGCAGTTTGTAGCGGATCAGGAAGTATGGGTAGGACTGGCTACTGTTAAAGATCACGTAGATGCTGGAAGCAGAATCAACACATGAATCAAAGGGTCGGCCACTAGATCTTATTCTTGGGGGTTGACAGTAATTAGCATTCCCTACAGCAGACTTTCCCACCAGGACTTTTGCCAGAAACATATAGCGCAGCCCAGCCTTGCATGCTGTACAAAATCCATTTGAGTACTGGGCATTCTTGGCAAAATAGCTGCCTTTGCCAAAGGCAGCAAGATTCTGTCCTGAGAGACGAGGGTCAAAGCCCATCTGACAGATGGAGTTCTTGCTGTCTGCTGAGGTGCCATGGAAGAGATGCCGTTCTAGCTGTTTTTTCTCTTCTGTTGAGAGTCCTCGGGACATTATTTCCTTCTGACTGAGTAGAGAAAAGAACACAGAAACAGGGAAGTTAGGCTTACTGCTGTGTGGGAACATTTGCTAAGGGACTGAGAGAGAACTGGAGACCTCGTCTTACTTTTATGTTCTCATTCCTCCCTGCTTACTCAATATCTAAAATATCCAATCCTGAATTCTAAGCACTAAGGGTTCAGTTACCTATCATTTGAGAGAGCACAAGATACCCCACACAACTAATCACACCCACACCTGTGTATGATCACTGTTGTGCAAAAGTTCTACTCCACCCAAACTCAAAGATCACCCATCAAAAAACCATTATACACTCACCCAGTGCATTAAGATTCACCCACTGACAAACATGTTCACTCTAGTACAGTGGGATTTGCATTCAGTTCATTAGTGATAAGATCTATGGTCTGCCACAAAGCACAGCAGGATCTTTATTCTAGTGTACTAGCATCTGAGATTCAGGTTCCAAGATTTTTGATTACACCAGGATTTGCAACACACTATTCCCAACGTAGATCCCATGGTACATTCTATAACCTCATGTATTCCTCCAGTGCCGGGGCTAGCCCACTAGGGGCCCTAAACAGGAATCCTGCCCTCCCACAAATCATACTAATAATTAATAGGGGGGCCCCTTGAGCTGCTCAGAGCCCTAAGCAATTGCTTAGTCTGCTTATGCCTACACAAGCTCTGTATTCCTCTTTCTTTTTACCTGCTGTATTTTTGCCAAAGATACTCCTGCCTGATCCTGTAAATCCCTAACACCAGAAATGTATCCTCTGAGAGAGATTTGTGGAAGAGAGTATAAACTGTGCGGTACACTGCTTCTGATGGTGCTATTTCACATTGCACATAAGTGGGTCCTTCTGAGGGGCATGAGATCCAGGATGCAGGATATGGGCCAGAGTACACATCAGTGGGATCCTCCCCAGGGATGTTGGCAGCATAAGGATTGAGATGTCCCCTATAACCATTTGGGAGTGTCCTAAAAAGAGAATAGGAGAAATATTTGTTTTGTCTTAATATGTTTTGGTTATCTTCATCGTTCCATCCTATCCCCACACACATATGTTCCACCTGTTTTAATTTAGACTATAAGATCTTTGAGGCAGAGACTGTGTCTTACTGTGTTTGTAGAGTGCCTAGCACAGGGACCCAAATCTTGATCTGGACACTACTGTGTTATAAATGATAATTACTTACAAAAAAACTAATTCAAAAAGATAGTTAAATTGCAAAATTGGGCACTTAAAAGTTAGGAAATACAGATTTACAGTTGCCATGACAACCTAATTCTGTCCCTTGGTGCATTCAACCTGTGCACTGAGTGACACAGGTTCCTGTGGAAAAAATCGTATGTGATCATGTAAAAACTGCCTTAATAAAAAGTTAAATAAATAACCCGATCATAATGTATAGGCACAAAGAGGATAAATTAAGGTTGCACAGGCTTTCATAACTCAAATTCTTGACTTTGCAACTAGAGCTGGGAAAAAAACTGATTTTTTTCAGTTTGCTGGCAGTCCCCCTCCCGCTACCTCCCAAAACAGTTGGTTTGGTTGAACCAAATCTTAAAATTGTTAAAAATTTTGGTGAATCAAAAAGATCTGTTTTGGGTCAAAGTAAGCATCTTGTTTGCCCCAAAGTGTTTTGTTTGTGGCCATTTCTAAAGGGTGAGATTCAACACAAGAATGCACTACAATACCTAATGACTTTTAGCTCAGATGTAGGAGACTGGGTTTGCCTGATGTGGGGAAGGGATTTGGAGCTGGGTTTCCCTCACTGGAGGTGAGCACCGTAACAACTGGGCTATAGGTATTCCAGTACAGGTCTCTCTCAAGCTCTTCTGTTGAAGCTGTTCTACTTTGTGTAATTGATTAGCCGTTGGAGCAGGGACTTTAACGTAGGCCTTCCATATCCAAGGTGAGTACCCTAGCCGCTAGGAGAATCATTGTCACCCTTGTTCCTTCACCCAGTGACCATTCATTGTCACGTACAGTCATTCACGCTGAATCCAGGGGGAGATATGGCTGTGGCAGGAAGCCTTGCCTTGCCTTCTTCCCTCCTCTTGCTACTCCAGTAGCTCCCAGAGGAGCTTGTGATGCTGCTGCTTTGTCAGTGGCATGGGCCTGTCCTTAGAATGTTTGTGGTGTTATCTTGGCATACTGCCAACATTTTCCTTAGGAAGGCAAGTGAGAGAAAGGAAACGGCAGACAGTCTGTAAATGAGCTAAACCCAAATGAAAATTTCAGGGAGAAAAGAGAGGAACTTCTCTAGCCCCAGGGCTTTCTCCCTGCTTTATATTAAAGGCCTGCTGAAAACAATGGATGTGTGAGACCTTCTCTCAAAACATCACAATAATCCTTTACAATAGAAAGTGTGAAGCAATTTAAATATATAGGTGCCCTCACCAGTTCCCTGTACAATAATTATCTGAATGCCACTTACATTTTTTTAGAGAGAGTAGTGCAGGTGGAGTTGCTTACCGCAGATGTGGTACCATGTCGATAGGTGTGCGGTAGGCAGGACGGCGCTGAATGGATGACTTTTGTTCTGTTGTTGAGTTAGTTTGAATAAGGTTCTTCAAATCTAGAGAATACTGTTGGCCTTCATGACTGAAGCTGTAGCTCTGTAAGCCGCTCTCAAAGGCATTAATGATTTCTTGGGAAATTGGCTATGCAGAGAGAGAAATTGGGGGGAGGGGGAGAAGAGATGGAATCAGAATATGATAAGGAAGAAGGCCAATTTTCCCTTCTGACACTTTGCCTATAATAATCCAGTTCTACTCTCATACACACTACTTCCCACATTGCAACTCCCAACTCTGCCCTGGAGGGCATCACCCTTGCCTCTTTCTCTCCTGACCTCCTCATATTCCTTCCAATCGGTTTCATCAAGCCAATACATGTGCCATTCTGTGTGGAGATGTGGGTTCTGCTGTGGATCATGGGTGTTGGAGAGTCGCCGTATTTTGCCATAAGGACCAAAGGAGAACAGTTCCATAGGATTTAGGTTGACTTTGCCTTTTGAACCATCCCTGTGGAAGAAACAGAACTTGCAAGAGGTTCTCCTGCTGAAAGAAGCTGGTGTTGAAACACAAGCGAACATCATCACTCTTGAACCATACCCCGCAGCACCTCCTGCTGAGAGATGCTGTGAACAGAGTAGCTTGGAGCTTCCCATACACCAGTGCTCCTGCATTGCTTCCTACAGCACGTCCAAAAAGAATGTGCTCTCATAGGACCACGTACAACCAGTAAAAGATCTCAAGCTGGGGTAGTGCGACAAGCTGCTCGCACACATCAATACAATCAGAATCTGCAGCATAGAAACTACTTTTTTTTTAAATTGTTTCTAGCCTTTATGGTTGAATATTACCAAAGCTGGACTATTTGAAACCACATCCATACTTGGGTTGCCAACTTTCTAATCGCACAAAACCGAACACCCCAGCCCTGCCTTTTCCCCAATGCCCCGCCTCTACTCACTACATTCCCCCTCCCTCGGTGGCTCGCTCTCCCCACCCTCACTTACTTTTTCTGGACTGGGGCAGGGGACTGGGGTGTGGGAGGGGGTGCAGGCTCTAACTGGGGGTGCAGGCTCTAACTGGGGGTGCAGGCTCTGGGGTTGGGCCAGGGATGAGGGGTTTGGGTGCAGGATGGGGCTCCAGGCTGGGGCTGAGGGATTCGGAGTGCAGAAGTGGGCTGCAGGTTGAGGCAGGGGGTTGGGGTGCAGGAGAGGGTGGGCTCCAGTTGGGGGTGTGGGCTCTGGGGTGGGGCTGTGGATGAGGGGCTCAGGGTGTAGGAGGGGGCTCTGGCCTAGGGCAGGCAGTTGGGGTGCAGAAAGGCTAAGAGCTCTGGCTGGGGGGTGCAGGCTCTGTGGTGGGGCTGGGGATAAGGGGTTTGGGGTGCAGGAGGGGGTTCCAGGCTGGGGGGTGGGGCCAAGGGATTTGGAGTTCAGGGGGGGCTGTGGGTTGAGGCAGGGGGTTGGGATGCAGGAGGGGGTAAGCGCTCCGGCTGGGGGTGTGGACGCTGGGGTGGGGCTGGGGATGAGGGGTTTGGGGTGCAGGAGAGGGCTTCAGGCTGAGGGATTCAAAGTATGGGAGGGGGTTGCGGGTTGGGGCTCGGGGTTCAGGAATGGGCTTACTTTGGTCAGCTCCCAGTCAGTGGCGCAGCAGGGTTAAGGCAGGCTCCCTGCGTGCCCTGGCCCCGTGCTGTGCCCTGGAAGCAGCCAGCAGGTCCGGCTCCTAGGCGGGGGAGTGGGGGGCAGGAGGATCATGTGCTACTCTTGCCTGCAGGCACCACCCCCACAGCTCCCATTGGCCATGGTTCCCGGCCAATCCGTGGTTCCCGGCCAATGGGAGTGCAGAGTCAGTGCTTGAGGTGGGGGCAGTGCGCGGAGCCCCCTGGTTCCCTTGCCTAGGAGCCAGACCTGCTGGCTGCTTCTGGAGCACAGTGCAGAGACAGGACAGGTAGGTACTAGCGTGCCTTAGCCCTGCACTACCATTGACTGGACTTCTAATGGCCCGATCAGCAGTGCTGACCAGAGCCTCCAGGGTCCCTTTTCAATGGGGCATTCCAGTCAAAAATGGGGTGCCTGGCAACCCTAATCCATTCAACAAATTTTACCCTTCTTTTAACCAGTTAGAGGGTATAGTTGCCTAAAAACAGGGTTCATGTTCAAACAGCATAAGGTTAATAATCAGTTAATAGTGTATTAATTTGAACTGGGTACTACCCTTGCTAACTGCCTGGTCTGGCAGATGGATCTGTTCCTGTTACTAGTTAGATTTATGTTACTTTTGCTGTATGGTCCAACCTGCTAATTACCTGATTACCTCTTCCATGACTATGTCAGCTGGAAACAGGCTGATTTTAAAATGTTTGTAATTTGTTTTACTGGACATAGAATTCACGCTATTCAGATTCATGAATTATGAAACTACTGCATCTATCTATCTTAGGGTTGTTCTCTGACTCCCGTCATTTAATATCTAAGAGCATCTACTACTTCCCTACTGTGGAAAAGTTGAGACATAGGTCTTGATCCCTACTTTGGACCAAGGCTTTCTAGGTATTGGAAAGAAGAGGAAGGCATCTTGCCCACTTTGAATTTAGCAAAACTCAGTCAGAAGATGTAACAATAGATCTTTGATCATCTTGCAGATAGAGGTAGATATCTGACAGATTGCCATGCACTGCTGGGAAAAAGTCTTTGAAGGCTCAATCCAGTTTCTGGCAACTATGTGTGAGTGCTCCTAATCAGACTGAACACAGAATTAGTGAATCTTATGGACAGCCATGAACCCAAAGCAGAGGAACTATTGGAGGATAGGGAACATGGAGTGAGGATGTGTATGATTCAGGTATTATTTTTACACCCTTACTATTGCATGTTTGTAAATGCAAATTGTGGTATGGATGGACTTGGGGTGGGAGCAGTAACATATCAATGGCTCCTGGTGCATCCTCACTGGTCTTATTACTGTGCTGGCAGAACTGTCCTCATGTGAGCATGGAAACTCCACCCTCCCACTCCCATGTGCCTGGCACAGAAAACACTTTTTCTCTCCATATCTGCAGCCTATATTTACCCAAAATACACATTAAAGATGGATGTGCCCTTTGATACTGCTGGCCCATTGCTCCCATCTCTCCATAATACTGCAAACAAGTCACACTTAAAGTTATATAGTTGATTGATGAGTTAGCTTACAGTTTATTTAGGTAATGGGGTCAGGGTGCCAACACTGCTGCTAACTGCTGCTGCTGCAGAGTCTCTTACTGGAGTCTCATGACTTGGCCAATGTACAAATGATGTCTTGGTATGTAACTTTTTAAAAATATTCATCTGGGATCATGGAGAACTTTCCTGACATTCATTGTTCTTAGTCCGAAACCACAAGCGAAGTATGTAGTTCATTTAGCTCTGCCTCCTCCTCAGGTACCACCTCAGAGTGTTTTGCATTCTGTTATCATTGCTGCTTGACAGTCTGGAAGAATAGAAATCTCCAGAAGCTGGAGGATAGATCTCACTGAAGTATCTGGTTGGTTTCCATGATGGAAAATGGACACTGCAACCCCTGAAGTAGGATTATGGATCATTTGCATATGAAATCTGATAATGCTACTCCGAAAGTATGTGCGGGTTGAAAAAATAGCCAGTGCTTTGGTGCCCCTATTACATTTTGGGCACTATGGTGTAGTTTCCTAGAATAGGCTCATAAAAACATGGCTAGGCAGAGCATTATTTATTGATGCAAAAATCACAAATGTGGTGGCAGAAAAGCTGTTGAATGGATACAACCCAAACTGTTTACATTGTAACAGATTAAATGCAGCATGCCTCTAACCAGTAACAAAATTGCAGTTGTAGCTGTTGTGTGGACATGGTCTGAGTCTACAGACAGTCGCCCTGTACCATATTGCGCCTGTAGCTGGGAAAGGCTGAGATTGGAGTAGCTATCATTAATGTCATGTCATTTCTGTAATGGAAGCCAAGGAATCTGTGACTTCCAGAGACCTTTGTGACATTTTCTGCTTCAGCCCCTGGGGCTGGGGGACAGGAGCTGGCAGCCAGCAGGGCCTTGGCAGGGTTCCAGAGATAGGTGACAGCCTCCTCAGGGGACCCTCCTCAGGGTTCCAGCGACTGGCAACAGCCTCAAGCGGGAGGAGGGAGGGGAGCCCTGCAGCTCCCACCCACCACAGTGGTGGGGGAACCATGGAGCTGCAGCGCCAAAAGTCACAGACAGGTCACAGGTTCCATAAATTTTTGTTTATTGCCCATGACCTGTCCGTGACTTTTACTAAAAATAACCATGACAAAATCTTAGCTTTAGCTATGATCTCCCTAGAATTAGTGCTCCTGCACTATTCCATAAGCTCCCACTGCTGGGAGAGGGAATGACTGGAGCAGTTATGAACTTTCTACTTCTAAAGCACCGCTATACACTTCCAGTTGGGGGTGGGGGGCGGGAGGGGGTGGGGGGGAATGGGGGCTTGTCTGGGACAAGAGCAGCTGAGAGTTGCCTTCTGGGAGAAGTTGGGTCTGGAGTCTTCCTGTCACTTACTTTTCCACCAGTGTAACTATTGAGTCATTTACATTACTATAAAGTTTCTCCAGGTGCTGCTGAGCCGATTCATTCACGCTCTGCCACACTCCTTTCTTCTTCCGCATCACCTGCCAGTGGTAAGGGTAGCATGTGTGGTGAAGCTGGCATCTCTCCCCTTCTTTGCAGAGACCAAGCAGGAAGCGGTCACAGATCCTGATGCCATTTGCCTGGTGGATATGAAACTGGATCCCATTCTCATCCTCAAGCTGCTCTGAAGCTACCAAATGGCTTTTGGAATCATCTCCGTACTGCATATTGTGGACATGGAGTGGAGTGAGTTCAGTGGAACTGGCTTCACTTTGGCTGAAGCAGTAGAGGTCTATGAACAATTGGAGCAGAACCTTTTGGAAGAACAATTCCTGTGAGAAACAAAGAAAGTGAAGCTGAATAAGTAGTGAGCTGTTCTGATGCAGTGCCCTGGGCTTCAAATTCCCCATCCTCTTTCCCCCTCCCCCATAACATACACAATTGTTTCCCAGACATCTCCTGGATTAACCACAGTTCACATCCAGCTTTCTCGCAGCTGGACTTCATTCACACACCTGCACACAATAATACACTGCAAAAGCCCAGTAAGACCTCACTTTCCTGCCTTTCCCTTCAGCTTACACACACTCTTCCCTAAGATAAATCATTATTTTCTGACCTTCAACCCCCAGCACTAGCATTTCTCTCCTCAAATTGATTTATTTTTATTTGTATTACCATAACACCTAGGAGCTTAGACATGGACGAGGACTCCATTTTGCTAGGTGCTGCACAAACACAGAGCAAAAAGCTTCTCTCCCAGTGGAAACCTGGACTTTACTCTCACAGCACCCTTCTTGCTCCTCCAAAATGATGCCCCCTCTCTGCAGCTTTCCCCTAATAGGACCTCCTCCCATTTCTGATTCATCCCTGCAGGCAGGCACGCGCACGCACATGCATGCTGCTTCCATCATTCTCTGTGGCCTTCGCACTAATCTCCCAATAGGTTCCCATTTTCCAGGGTTTCATCCTTCCAACATCCACCCTGCTCCCTCAACAGGACCTCACTCCTAGGATTCACTTCCAGGTCCATAATGCTATATCCAGAGTATTCCTCCCTCTCCTCCTGGGATTCTTACATACACACCGCCCACAGTGAATGTCTGTTTGACTACAATCTGCCCCTTTATGTTATGTATGTAGTACGGCAGCCGTCCCCACGATAGCTAGGATCTTATTGAGTCAGGTTACAAATCATCCCTTCAGACCCATCCAAATGGCTTCTGGAACAGGACCCCTTTGGGGCCGTATGGTGCAAACACAGGTTACTTGCTGGGGTTCCAAACACACACTAGTCTCTCAGGGTATGTCTACATTACAAGTGCTACAGCAACACAGCTCGGGTGCTGCAGCTACGCTGCCATAGCGCGGTGGTGCAGACACTTGTTACACCAATGGAAGGGATTTTTCCGTCATTGTGGTAAATCCACCCCCCCGAGAGGTGGTAGCTAGGTTGATGGAAGAATTCTTCCATCTGTCTAGACTACTGCGGGGCATAGGTTGGTTTAATCATGTTTCTCAGGGTGTGGATTTTTCACACCCCTAAGCAGCGTAGCTAGGTCATCCTATGTTTTAGGAGTAGACCAGGCCTCGGTGGAAGCCTCTCGCCTGAGCGTCATCCCACTCCCTCCTGGCCCCGCCCTACAAGGATGGGACCCCTCTGCAATGGGAGCAAAAAGGGGAGTTAATCTTAGGGTATCTCTGGTGGGCCAGTGAGTTGCACTGCTTTAGGCCAACGAAGGACGGGCCCCTCTGTAACATGTCAGGATGTTAACACCGGGTTGTGCTGGGTCGGGGAGTGATGCATGTATCAGCTCCAGTCATGCTCACCCCTCCTGCTCTCAGAAATATCCAGCAAGCTGGCTCCTCCTTAGTCTTAGCTGCCTTAAGGGCTTTTCCCTCACTGCTGCTCAGCCCTGGATCCTGTCTCCCCAAAGAGCCACTCCCACCTCCCTCCCTTGTCAGCAGGCTGGGTAATGCGACCCCTGCCTCAGCAAATCACAAGAACCCACTAAGGCTCCACACTGGCTAATGGGTTATTACAGGCAAATGCTGCCAGCCTGTTATAGTCACCTCCTCCCTTAAGCTTGTGGGAGGGGGGAGCGACGCGGGCGTCAGCTCCAGCCACGCTCACTCGGCCTGCTCTCTGTGCATGGGGTGCACAAGGCAATCCCATCTGTCAGTTAAACTGCCAGCCCCATCTGTCAGTTAAACTGCCAGCCCCAGCATTCCAGGCTGCCCAGCAACACTCTGAGCACCCCCCTGCAGGGGCGAGATACTGCCTCCGCCATAGAGGGCTGTAAGCTTCACCTTCCCCAGCACACTCACAGACACTGCCCCCAAAATGGATCTTGAGCCTGCCCTGCAGGGACCCCTCCTCCCTTGGGTTGAGAGCAAGAATCCAGTCTCAGTGTAGCTTGGCCTTATCCCGATTTCAATCCTTCTCCCCTGCCACATTTTTCAACCCCAATCATTTGCTTTTGGGGCTAGCTGGCTTTGAGGAGTCATGCATGGATCAGCGCAGGATCATGGTCTCTCTCTCACACACACACAGGATAAGCAAGGCAAACTGACCTGGCAGCTAAACATTCTGTGCTCCTCTCTCCCTGCCCCTGCCCCACAGAAAGGGATGCTGCCAGAGCCAACAGGGACTTTATGGGGTCCTGTATCATCTCTCTGTTCCATTCCTTTATGTAGCATGAAAGTCAGTCTGCGAAAGAGTCTAGAAAGTTTGCAGTCCTCTCCCTATTCCATCATAAACACACTGATCCACAACAGGAGATTCCTAGGTTCACTCACACACAGTGCTCCAACAGCAATAATTAATAATGGACTCCTAGGTTTCACTCCACTCTCTTTGGGCATAGGGATTGGCAATGTATGTCTGCTGGGGACCTGAGAGGTACATAAAATGGCAACCACTTGTCCCCAAAGTCCTGAATCAGTGGACACTGCCCCCAAACAGTCAGATGGAAACCCATTTCTCCACAGCCTCGCCAAAACTAAGCGAATTAAAATGTCTCAAGAAAAAGGAATAGGCACTGAAAACATTTAATAAGTTCTTTATATTTAACCTTCAGAACATCTGATCAAAAAAACCAGGAGCTTCTTCATTAGATGCCTAACTATGGATTTAGGAGCTTAAAATTAGGCACCCATCTTTTAAAATCTTGCCCAGGAGTTTTAAGGCTATATTGTGCCTCACTCCTGTGCATACGGGCAGGAGGGAGATTGCAAGAAGACTCCCCCTGCCTTTCACACCCTCCTCCTGGTAGAGAGTGAGGGAGCTCTTCAGAGCAGAGGCCATTCTTTCTGAGTGTTCGGAAAGCACCTTGCACATAGTGGGTTTTACCATACTTATTGATCAGAACAACCCACTCAGTCGTCAGGCACAGTTGCATTCTTTGTGCTTCCTTCAGGGTACAGGCTGCTTCCTCTTAGTGTTCTGAAGGTGCTAGCCAGCACAAAAAAGGCAGGGAGAAAATAGGGTCATGGCCCCATCGCTCCTTGTCACCAGCCAGTACAGATAACTGGATAAACAGAGTAGGAAAGAAAAGGAGTACTTGTGGCACCTTAGAGACTAACCAATTTATTTGAGCATGAGCTTTCGTGAGCTACAGCTCACTTCATCAGATGTATTAAGCCATGAGCATGGCCTCATTTTTCACTTGGAAGCGGGGTCAGATTTAGAGGCAGGCGACCCAGACAACTGCCTGGGATGCCAGGCTTAGGGGGCGCTGGTCTCGGGGTGTTATTTTTGTTAGCAACAAAAGGGAAAATAGAATGTTTGAAGTAAAATGTCTTAGGTATTCTGTATGTGGATTCATTTTTCACTAACTTCCTAGAATGCTCTGGGCCTTTGTAGAATCTCATGAACCCTTCCAGACTTTTTGAGAACTACTCTTTCCTTGAATACTGCTGTATTCTGTGGATTACGAGAACTGGTTGTATTTTCTGTCTA
The DNA here is from genome assembly GCF_965152235.1 of Eretmochelys imbricata. NCBI lineage: Eukaryota > Metazoa > Chordata > Testudines > Cheloniidae > Eretmochelys > Eretmochelys imbricata. The sequence goes on from NC_135572.1 coordinate 153,246,090, forward strand.
GACAAAAGAAAACTGAGAGCAGCCATCATGGTCTGCACATACAAACAGGGATTCAAATACTTTGCACTTATACAGCACTTTATATTTTCCAAGCATTAGGCAAACAGTAACTAATTAGTCCTTCAAACACCCCTGTGAAGTGTGTAACTAAGTATTATCCCCACTTTATAGATGAGGAAAATAAGGACAAGAGAATAAGTGAAAACAGATTACCTCACCTACCTCGTCTCTCCAATACCATCCAGCAAGTTAATGCCAGAACCAGGATTAGAAAATTACCCCTTGCCCTACACCAGGTGTAGATATTTACACCAGTGTAAAATGCTACCAAGCCAGAATGGTAGAGCTTTATACCCACCTCACACGGATTTAAATAGCTGCATGAGGTGCAGGACCATGGGAAATCGGGTCCCCTGTCTCCCAGTCCCAAGATCAGTTTACTGGATCACAGCTGCCACTCTGTGAAGGGGACAGGGATCAGTTACCATCGCCTGTTCTAGAGGACAGAACAAGAAGTACTTAGGTTTTCCCTGCTGCAGCTCAAGTCTACGTTAAATTTTATTTGGATTTACTTTAACTACAAGAACTATTAAGCAATGATGGGACAAACTACCAAGGCCTAGAGCCCATAAATATACACATGAGTAACTTTATGCATGAGGGGTAAAATTCTGACCCCATTGAAGTTAGTGGCAAAACTTCCCTTGGTTTCAATAGGGCCAAGATAATGCCTCTAAAGTCTCATTGAGTTCAACAGGAATGCTTACAAGAATAAGTGTTTGCTGGTCCAAGCCCTAAAGCTAGACTCCCATCTTCTATAGATAGTTTAGAAATAATAAAATGTACCCATCACCCTGCAAGATTATCTAGATGACATGGGGTACCTGCCAACCCAAATGTTTCTATTTCAAAACTATTTTTATCATTATTGCTACGACAAAATTTACACTTTCACTTTCTTAAAATTGAAAATGGTTTATACAGGCAGCGAGCCTGGCATTAAGGTGTAATTCTGAGCTCATTTCCTGCAAGTGATACTGATATTTTGATTTCGGTGTTAACAATCTGTATCATCTTTCCTGGCCAAATTCTGTTCTGACATTGAACTTGCAGGGGGTGGGGTTCCAATTAATTTAGATGGGAGCTATGCATGCAAAGCAGAGGGCAGAATTGGGCTTCCTAATTTTATAGTGACATTAAATTACTACTAGCAGCATTCTGTAGGATATTGGTGTTGATCTAAACAGTAAAACTGCATACATGGAATTTGTTTGTACAATCTAGTTCAACTCTGAACAGCTCAGAGGAGATAATATATTGTGAATTCTTGTATGAATTACTCCAGTTTGGCTTGGTAATGAAATGGCATAAACTGAAATAAGAAAAATTATTCTTCATGATCCATACCTGTCACTAAAGCCATAAGAAATAGTCAATGGAGATAACATAAGAACATAAGAATGGCCATACTGGGTCAGACCAAAGGTCCATCCAGCCCAGTATCCTGTCTGCTCACAGTGGCCAATGCCAGGTGCCCCAGAGGGAGTAAAACATAACAGGTAATGATCAAGTGATCTCTTGATATAATGCAAACTAATGTAGAGTGGTGTGTTTTTCTTTTGGGAGAATTTACCTTTGCTTTATCAATTCTTTGTTAAGCTCCTTGCCAAAGCTGAGGGCTGGCTGCTCCTCTGTCCCCTCTTCTGGTCTCTTCTGAATGTACTCCTCCAGGTCTTCAGTCTCTGGGGCAGAATGATGGGATTTTCCCACTCTCAGACCAGACCCCATACCTTAAATACTAACTGTGATTACTCAGCAGGTCCAACTGGACTCAGTACCTATCGTTCTTCCCTTTGGGAGCTGTGAGAAATGGTAACCCCAAACAGCCTTCTTAAAACAAAGTATAGTTTAATCTTAACAGTAGGAACACAGCACAACAAGAGAAAAGGATTTTAAAAATCATGAAACAGTGTGTATGCCTCTGTCTTACTTAAAGGATTTAGTAGGCATATCTAACTCCAGACCTCTTTCTCCCTGGAATCTAGGGCTCAGACTATTTCCCAGAAGTCTCTGGATCAGTCTCCTCTTTAATCATCTAACATCTTCAGGAGAATGTCTAAGACTATGTCTACACTTACAGCGCTACAAGGTCATAGCTGCAGCTGCACTACTATAGTGAGTGTCTACACCAAAGCACTACAGCAATGGAAGGGGTTCTCCCATCACTGTAGTTAATCCTCTTCCCCAAGAGGTGGTAGCTAGGTCAACAGATGAATTCTTCCATCGACCCAGCTGCTCTGTCTATAGCAGAGGTTAGATCGGCATAGTTACGTCTCTGAGGGGTATGGATTTTTCACACCCTTGAGAGACGTAGCTATCCCAATGTCTGTTTTCAGTGTAGACCAGCTCTCTGTCTTTAAACCCTTCTCAGACACTGATCTCTTCCCCCACAACGAGGGCTGAGACATTCCTGGAGAAACTTGTTTAGCAAGCCCAATCGGCGATCTAGCCAGTGCATTATGGCCAATGGTTCTGTATTGTCCTTCAAGTGTTTGAAGAGTGGCATATCTGGATTTCCCTTCCCTTTCCTAGGCAACTTTTCCTGACAATGTTGCTAATGACTTAACACAATATGTGTATGAAGTGCAAAACACAATAGCCCAATCAAGATACAGTATTAATAAATTATTATGGGCAGCTCCAAAGCCATCACACTCCTTTTTACCAGTTGTAGCCCTAGCTGCCTTTTTTGCAGTCATGTCAACAGCTGAGTAGCTGAGTCTTATTTGTGTCTCTTTTAAGAAGTCCTGACTGGCACCAGAATGCTCTAGACTTTTCCGTGGGGAGCACTTTTTTTCTTTCATTCTCAATCATTGTCTGCATATATAACTATCTGTACATAGAAGTGCACACACAGAGTCATATAAAGAAAGGATTCATAAAAGCAGGCAAGCTGTTGAATTTTTTTGTCTGTTAGCTTTGCTGCATAGTTGAATCAAAAGTAGGTGGTGCAGACTTTCCATTTGACTTCTGCTCCTTGAATGCTGAGCAGCTTTCAGTGCTTCTGGGATGCTCATTTCCAATCTCAGATGCTGAAAGAATCAGACTCCAATTCTAAGTTAATGTCTCCTGGGATATTTGGCCAGAAGACAGTTTCAAAACAGGCTATGCTGTGTAAGATATCGTTTTTATTGCCACTTGCTCAATTTAAATTGCTGCTTATTAATATTAATACTTTTTGAGCCTTGGGTCAGATTTTACTTATTTATTTTTAAATGAAACTTGAAATACTTTTGGTGAGCATTTACTAGTGTTACCGCTCTGTTATCTAAGTGTACTAGAAGCATATCCATCTCTCCTCTTCCTCATCCTGTTTGTAATGCCCATCCGCATGTCTCTGTATCTTTCCCACCATCTTGCTCACCCAGCAGGGCTAGACATGTTTCACTTGGAGCCTGTAAATATTCTTTGGTCACCCAGACTGACAGCTAGCCAATTATATCTGGAGTACAGCTGAGGAAATAGTGGGAAAATGTATTCACAAATATTTGTGCAAAATCTGACTGGTGATTTTTTTTTGGTCAGGTTTGTATCCTTTTTAATTTGTTTTTCTGCAAACATTGTGGTTACCACTATTTGTGCATAAAATTGCTGGGGGAGGGAAGCTTTTATTTATGAGGATACAAGTGTCAGTACCCAATGAAGCATATGCTGCAGGACTATAGGAATTAGTGCTAGAAGTGGTGGGATGCCCACCCCTCTGTACACGTGTGTGATGGGGTGATCTGCCACCTTAAAGGTAGTGGTGCCTGGTGGGGCAGCCCACCCCATCATGTACTGTGGCCCTTTAAGATTTTGTCAGGTCTAATATGCAAAGGCCAAGGATCTATTGGGAGAGAGGAAACGGTCCAAGGAATAAGTAGTGTGTGGGTGGAATCCCATTATTATCTCTTCAAGCGCCTGGACCAGGACCCTTGCAGAGTTGGCAGGGCAAGGCTCCCCTCTCCTCCAGCCATTTGGGATGAGCTTTAGGAATGGGACCAGCATATATGCTGCCTCTCTCTCCTAGCAATGCAGGCATCAACAGAAGAAGGCTAGACTGCCGAACCCTCGGGGCTTGGGAACTAATTGTGGAGTAAAGGTTCCCGCTGAAGGAGAAACAGACCAAGGCTCTACAACTGGCCTAAGTCACTAGTCTAGCTCCGAAAAAGAGACTTGGGTGACTCCTCCCTGAAGGAGGTAGACAGAGGGACTGTCTAAAATACAACCCTAGCCCTGGAAAGAGGGCTAGGGGAGACTCCTGCCTGAAGGAGGGAGATTCTGATGGTTTGAGCAGAGCTCCAGCTCCAGGAAGAGGGCTATGGGAACTCTGGCCTTAAGGAGGGAAACCATAAGAGTGGTTTGAAATATGGCTTAGTAAGAGTTAGAGAGGCTCAGGAGCCACCAAGAGCAGGAGCTTTCAGCAACAGACTAGTGTGATGAGAAGCCACCCGGGCAACCAGACCCTCTGGAGGAGAGGATCACAGGATGTGAACCTGAAAAATGGCCTAAAAGAGGAGCACAGTTGGAAGCAGGCCAAGGAAATAGTAAGGGGTTGGAAGAAATTGGCCCCAACAACCGTATACGGGGTTTCTAGCCTGAAACCAAGAGAATGAGTGAGTGAGCATGGTTTCCCCTACCAAACCCAACAAGAGGTTTTATTAAGGCCACGAACAAGCAGGCCACAATCAAAGAGGCCAGGGACTATACACCTTCACTTAGCATGACTGACCTGCCGAGGTACTGAACTCTTTACAACCCCCGAAAGGGGAAAGGACTACCAGCAACCCAGTTGGAGGGCAGAGGTTGTGACAAAAGACCAACAAGCAGGCTAGAAGCAAGAGATCCATCAGAGGAGGAAAACCGAAGCAGTCTTATTGTGTCTCCAGGTTTTGCCACAAGGGGGCACAGAAGACTGAAGGCAACCCTTAGCACACTGGCTTAGTGAAGTTGTTAGTGAAGTTGTTCTATTGCAGAAGAACAACATTTGTTTGTTTTTGAGTGGAGGGAGAAATTGATAACTACTCAGTGTGCTGTCCAAAATCTGACTGAACAAAATGGGTAACTACTGACTGTCTAAAATCTATCCTCCCAAATGTAATAAGAGTTCAACATCATACCAAGATCTAGGAATTAGTCCCAACTGAATTGTCCTAGTAGCATAATAATATATAATTGAGAAACTCTTAAATACCACTTTATAGCTCATTATCTGTGCCCAGTTGAGTACCTGCATGTGTCTGCTCTCTCTCTAGAGCAATTTAGATCCTGTTTTTCTGATTATTTTATTTAAAAATTAGATCTCTTTTTTAAAGACAAGCAAACTGCTTCATATAACGTAAGAACTGACATGAACTGTCACCCAAAACTTGAAACTGATCCATGTTGAATCTCATTTGTGACTCAAACAGTTTTGACAATGTTTTTAAAGTAACTTCCTCCCCCATTTCACTCATTCCATAACACTGATTTAGTGAACTAAGCAGCTGGATGGAAACAATTATGCTCCTTACAGGCACTAGATTAAAATCCAACAGGTTTCACTTGCCATTGTCTTAATACTATGGCAAAGGGTACTCTGCAAATACTTTGAACAGATACCCTCAGCCCTACATCCTTCCAATTAATTTTACATTTGCAATTTTCTTATTGTGTTTGTTTTCAGCTGAGCCAAGTAGATAATCAGTTCTCACATGAGATTTCTGGGTATAAGAACATAAGAATGGCCATACTGGATCAGACCAAAGGTCCATCTAGCCCAGTATCCTGTCTTCCAACAGTGGCCAATGCCAGATGCCCCAGAGGGAATGAACAGAACAGGTAATCATCAAGTGATTCATCCCCTGTCACCCATTCCCAACTTCTGGCAAACAGAGGTTAGGGACACCATCCCTGCCCATCCTGGCTAATAGCTATTGATGGACCTATATAACCATTGATGGACCTTTTTTCCTATTTTCCCTTCTGATACTGCTGTATTTTAAAAAAAGAGTTTTATCCCTTCTCATCAGAAGCCATGCCTTCTGGGAAGGGTGAGTACAGAAATTCACTGCCTGCTCCCTGAAACAAATGCATTACAGTCAAACCATTTAATATACCACTTGGCCTTGTAAAAACAGACTAAAACGTCTTCTCTACTCTCCAGCTGTGCTCACACATATGCACGCCACTGTAGAATTACACAAGCCATTCTAGATTCTTTTATGAGTTTGAAGGGGAAAAAAGGGTGCGCAAGACAAAAGATTGATCCTCTGCAGTTGTAGTTCTCTGAAAGTTCCCAGGGGTCCAGTGAGGACAGCCTTAAGAACATAAGAATGGCCATACTGGGTCAAACCAAAGGTCCATCCAGCCCAGTATCCTGTTTACTGACAGTGGCCAACGCCAGAGGTTCACTCCCTCTGGGGCACAACAGGTAATGATCTAGTGATCTCTCTCCTGCCATCCGTCTCCACCCTCTGACAAACAGAGGCTAGGGACACCATTCCTTACCCGTCCTGGCTAATAGCCATTAATGGACTTAACCTCCATGAATTTATCCAGTTCTCTTTTAAACCCTGTTATAGTCCTAGCCTTCACAAGCTCCTCAGGCAAGGAGTTCCACAGGATGACTGTGTGCTGAGTGAAGAAGAACTTCCTTTTATTTGTTTTAAACCTGCTACCCCATTAATTTCATTTGGTGGCCCCTAGTTCTTATATTATGGGAACAAGTAAATAACTTTTCCTTATTCACTTTCTCCACATGACTCATGATTTCATATACCTCTATCATATCCCCCCTTAGTCTCCTCTTTTCCAAGCTGAAAAGTCCTAGCCTCTTTAATCTCTCCTCATATGGGACCCGTTCCAAATCCCTAATCATTTTAGTTGCCCTTTTCTGAACCTTTTCTAATGCCAGTATATCTTTTTTGAGATGAGGGGATCACATCTGTACGCAGTATTCAAGATATGAGCTTACTATGGATTTATATAAGGACAATAAGATATTCTCCATCTTATTCTCTATCCCTTTTTAAATGATTCCTAACATCCCGTTTGCTTTTTTGACTGCCGCTGCATACTACATGGACGTCTTCAGAGAACTATCCACGATGACTCCAAGATCTTTCTCCTGATTAGTTGTAGCTAAATTAGCCCCCATTATATTGTATGCATAGTTGAGGTTATTTTTTCCAGTGTGCATTACTTTACATTTATCCACTTTAAATTTCATTTGCCATTTTGTTGCCCAATCACTTAGTTTTGTGAGATCTTTTTGAAGTTCTTCACAGTGTGCTTTGGTCTTAACTATCTTGAGCAGTTTAGTATCATCTGCAAACTCTGCCACCTCACTGTTTACCTCTTTCTCCAGATCATTTATGAATAAGTTGAATAGGATTGGTCCTAGGACTGACCCTTGGGGAACACCACTTGTTACCCCTCTCCATTCTGAAAATTTACCATTTATTCCTACCCTTTGTTCCCTGTCTTTTAAGCAGTTCTCAATCCATGAAAGGATCTTCCCTCTTATCCCATGACAACTTAATTTACGTAAGAGCCTTTGGTGAGGGACCTTGTCAAAGGCTTTCTGGAAATCTAAGTACACTATGTCCACTGGATCCCCCTTGTCCACATGTTTGTTGACCCCCTCAAAGAACTCTAATAGATTAGTAAGACATGATCTCCCATTACAGAAACCATGTTGACTTTTGCACAATTTATGTTCTTCTATGTGTCTGACAATTTTATTCTTTACTATTGTTTCAACTAATTTGCCCGGTACTGTCGTTAGGCTTACCAGTCTGTAATTGCCAGGATCACCTCTAGAGCCCTTCTTAAATATTTGCGTTATATTAGCTCTCTTCAGGTCACTGGGTACAGTAGCTGATTTAAAGGACAGGTTACAAACCATAGTTAATAGTTCCACAATTTCACATTTGAGTTCTTTTAGAACTTTTGGGTGAATGCCATCTGGTCCCGGTGACTTGTTACTGTTAAGTTTCTCAATTAATTCCAAAACTTCCTCTAGTGACACTTCAATCTGTGACAATTCCTCAGATTTGTCACCTACAAAAGATGGCTCAGGTTTGGGAATCTCCCTAACATCCTCGGCTGTGAAGACTGAAGCAAAGAATGACTTTATCATCTTTAAGTGCTCCTTTTGTATCTCGATCGTCCAGGGGCCCCACTGGTTGTTTAGAAGGCTTTCTGCTTCTGATGTACTTAAAAAAACAGTTTATTACCTTTTGAGTTTTTGGCTAGCTGTTCTTCAAACTCCTTTTTGGCTTTTCTTATTACATTTTTACATTTAATTTGGCAGTGTTTATGCTCCTTTCTATTTATCTCACTAGGTTTTGACTTCCACTTTTTAAAAAATGCCTTTTTATCTCTCACTGCTTCTTTTACATGGTTGTTAAGTCACAATGGCTCTTTTGTAGTTCTTTTACTCTGTTTTTTAATTTGGGGTATACATTTAAGTTGAGCCTCTCTTATGGTGTCTTTGAAAAGCGTCCATGCAGCTTGCAGGGATTTCACTCTCGTCATTGTAACTTTTAATTTCTATTTAACTAACCTCCTCATTTTTGCATAGTTCCCCTTTCTGAAATTAAATGCCCCAGTGTTGGGCTGTTGAGGTGTTCTTCCCACCATAGGAATGTTAAATGTTATTATATTATGGTCACTATTTCCAAGTGGACCTGTTATAGTTACCTCTTGGACCAGATGCTACACTCCACTCAGGACTAGATCGAGAGTTGCCTCTCCCATTTTGGGTTCCTGTACCAGCTGCTCCAAGAAGCAGTCATTTAAAGTATTGAGAAATTTTGTCTCTGCATTTCGTCCTGAGGTGACATGTACCCAATCAATATGGGGATAATTGAAATACCCCACTATTACTGAGTTTTTTATTTTGATGCCTCTCTATTCTCCCTTAGTATTTAATCGTCACTATCACTGTCCTGGTCAGGTGGTCGATAATAGATTCCCTACTGTTATATTCTTATTAGAGCATGGAATTACGATCCATAGAGATTCTATGGAACATGTGGATTCATTTAAGATTTTTATTTCATTTGAGTTTACATTTTCTTTCACATATAGTGCCACTCCCCCACCCACACGACCTGTTCTGTTCTTCCGATATATTTTGTACCCCAGAATGATTGTGTCCCATTGTTTGTCCTCACTCCACCAGGTTTCTGTGATGTCTATTATATCAATATCCTCCTTTTACACGAGGCACTGTAGTTCACCCATCTTATTATTTAGACTTCTAGCATTTTTGTACAAGCACTTTAAAAACTTGTCACTGTTTATTTGTCTGCTCTTTTCTGATGTGTCAGATTCTTTATGTGAATGTTTCTTGTCTGATCTGGCCCATACTTTATCCTCTTCCATCCCCTCCTCCTGACTAAAACCTAGAGAATCTCTATCAATAGACTCTCCTCTAAGAGAAGTCTCTGTTCGATCCACGTGCGCCTCTGCAGCAATCGGCTTTCCCCCATCGCTTAGTTTAAAAACTGCTCTGAAATCTTTTTAATGTGAAGCGCCAGCAGTCTGGATCCACTTTGGTTTAGGTGGAGCCCATCCTTTCTGTATAAGCAGGCTCCCCCTATCTGAAAAGTTTCCCCAGTTCCTAATAAATCTAAACCCCTCCTCTCTACACCATAGTCTCATCCACGCATGGAGACTCTGAAGCTCTGCCTGCCTACCTGGCCCTGTGCGTGGAACTGGAAGCATTTCTGAGAATGCCACCATAGAGGTCCTGGATTTCAGTCTCTTTCCTAGCAGCCTAAATTTGGCCTCCAGGACGTCTCTCCTACCCTTTCCTACGTCATGGTACCTACATGTACCACAACCACCGGCTCCTCCCCAGCACTTTGCATAAGTCTATCTAGATGCCTCGAGAGATCTGCAACCTTTGCACCAGGCAGGCAAGTCACCATACGGTTCTCCCGGTCATCACAAACCCAGCTATCTATGTTTCTAATGATCGAATCTCCCATTACTAACACCTGCCTTTTCCTAATGACTGGAGTTCTCTCCACCGGAGAGGTAACCTCAGTGCGAGAGGATACCCCAACATCATCTGGAAGGAGGGTCCCAATTATGGGAAGGTTTCCCTCTGTTCCTGTTGACTGCTCTCCTTCTCTGGGCCTATTGTCCTCATTAACAGCACAGGGGCTGTCTGACCGGAGATGGGACAAATCTACATGTAAGCAGTGTCAGGATGAGCTCCACCCTGACATCTGGTGGTGAGGTGTGGCAAGTTGTGGAAAAGAACTTCAGGAGCCGATCTCATTTGCATAGGCACACCCACCCCACCTAGAATGAGGCCATAGCTGCCCAGATGGTCACTTTGGCTGCTGTGGGATCCCCAGTGTCTCTTTTATTGGGGCAGGAAGAATAAATTATTGTTACGCTGATTATGGGAACTGTGCTTGGAACTGTACTTGGCCTTTTGTTATGATGGAGGGACTCACCATCAACTAAATAGCACTCGCTAGGCAAGGGTCATGGGTTTTAAAACTCTATGAAGGGAGAGAGGCTGGGGACAAGTATTAATACTTGGTGGCATGGGCCCCTTGGTGAGGGCCTTACATGCTAATTGCACTTCCTCCTCTCTCCACTGTGGACTATCAGAGCTAATTTTGATTCCATTAGGAGTCTAGTTACAGGCTGCTGAGCTCACTTTGAGCTAATAGTGCACCAGCACTGAGGCTCCCCTACTACAAGCTGAATTCACCAAAGAGCTGAACTGACTAAGAGCTGAAATCACTGAGCATTGTGTTAAGTAGTGAGGGAGCCTGAAGATATATTGTGGAGCAGTTTGCGGGACGGCTGGAGTGCCTTGTGGACAGGCTGGTGGAGCAGTTTGTAGGACAGTGGGAGCTGCTGGTGGGACGCGGAGCAGTTTATGGACCGGCTGGTGGAGCAGTTCGTGGGACGGCGGAAGCTGCTTGTGGGCTGCGGAGCTGAGTGAAGGAGTTCGTGGGGCTGCTGGCAGAGCGGAGCGGAGGCCTATGGAGCTGTGGGGCGGTCAGCTTCAGATCATGTAAGGTGCCTCTTACCCCTGTCCCATCTCCACCCAGGTTGGGAGGTAAAGCTCCACAGATAAACTTTCGAACTCTGGGGCTGCCCTGACCAGGGACAGAGACTTTTGGGTCATTGGACTTTTGGGACTTTGGGTGATTTGGGGTTGCTGGACTCAAGAACCAAAGGGAAAGGGGCATGCCCCAATTTGCTTGGGGTGGGTTTTTTGCTCATGGGTTGTGTTATGAATCCTGTTGGTGGTGTTTCCCCAACATAATGCCACATTGTTTCTCTCTGTTATTAAAAGGCTTTTTGCTACACTCAGACTATGTGCTTGCGAGAGGGGAAGTATTGCCTCTTGGAGGCGCCCAGCGGGGGTGGTATATATTTGTCCCAGGTCACTGGGTGGGGGCTCGAGCCGGTTTGCATTGTTTTATTGGAATGGATCCCCTAGATATTGAACCCGGCCCTTGTTGCTGCCAACTCTGACTGGCAGAAGGGTTACAACAGTGAAATCCTTGTGGATCTTAAACATAAAAAAGAAGCTTACAAAAAGTGGAAGATTGGACAAATGACCAGGGAAGAGTATAAAAATGTTGCTTGGGCATGTAGAAATGAAATCAGGAGGGCCAAATCCCACCTGGAGCTGCAGCTAGCAAGAGATGTCAAGAGTAACAAGAAGGGTTTCTTCAGGTATGTTGGCAACAAGAAGAAAGCCAAGGAAAGTGTGGGCCCCTTACTGAATGAGGGAGGCAACCTAGTGACAGAGGATGTGGAAAAAGCTAATGTACTCAATGCTTTTTTGCCTCTGTCTTCACGAACAAGGTCAGCTCCCAGACTGCTGCGCTAGGCAACACAGCATGGGGAGTAGGTGGCCAGCCCTCTGTGGAGAAAGAAGTGGTTAGGGACTATTTAGAAAAGCTGGATATGCACAAGTCCATGGGGCCGGATGCGTTGCATCCGAGAGTGCTAAAGGAGTTGGCGGCTGTGATTGCAGAGCCATTGGCCATTATCTTTGAAAACGCATGGCGATCGGGGGAAGTCCCGGATGACTGGAAAAAGGCTAATGTAGTGCCCATCTTTAAAAAAGGGAAGAAGGAGGATCCTGGGAACTACAGGCCAGTCAGCCTCACCTCAGTCCCCAGAAAAATCATGGAGCAGGTCGTCAAAGAATCAATCCTGAAGCACTTACCCGAGAGGAAAGTGATCAGGAACAGTCAGCATGGATTCACCAAGGGAAGGTCATGCCTGACTAATCTAATCGCCTTCTATGATGAGATTACTGGTTCTGTGCATGAAGGGAAAGCAGTGGACGTGTTGTTCCTTGACTTTAGCAAAGCTTTTGACACGGTCTCCCACAGTATTCTTGTCAGCAAGTTAAAGAAGTATGGGCTGGATGAATGCACTATAAGGTGGGTAGAAAGTTGGCTAGATTGTCGGGCTCAACGGGTAGTGATCAATGGCTCCATGTCTAGATGGCAGCCGGTATCAAGTGGAGTGCCCCAAGGGTCAGTCCTGGGGCCGGTTTTGTTCAATATCTTCATAAATGATCTGGAGGATGGTGTGGATTGCACTCTCAGCAAATTTGCAGATGATACTAAACTAGGAGGAGTGGTAGATACGGTGGTAGGTAGGGATAGGATACAGAGGGACCTAGACAAATTGGAGGATTGGGCCAAAAGAAATCTGATGAGGTTCAACAAGGATAAGTGCAGAGTCCTGCACTTAGGACGGAAGAATCCAATGCACCGCTACAGACTAGGGACCGAATGGCTAGGCAGCAGTTCTGCGGAAAAGGACCTAGGGGTGACAGTGGACGAGAAGCTCGATATGAGTCAACAGTGTGCCCTTGTTGCCAAGAAGGCCAATGGCATTTTGGGATATATAAGTAGGGGCAGAGCCAGCAGATCGAGGGACGTGATCATTCCCCTCTATTTGACATTGGTGAGGCCTCATCTGGAGTACTGTGTCCAGTTTTGGGCCCCACACTACAAGAAGGATGTGGATAAATTGGAGAGAGTCCAGCGAAGGGCAACAAAAATGATTAGGGGTTGGAACACATGACTTATGAGGAGAGGCTGAGGGAACTGGGATAGTTTAGTCTGCAGAAGAGAAGAATGAGGGGGGATTTGATAGCTGCTTTCAACTACCTGAGAGGTGGTTCCAAAGAGGATGGTTCTAGACTATTCTCAGTGGTAGAAGATGACAGGACAAGGAGTAATGGTCTCAAGTTGCAGTGGGGGAGGTTTAGGTTGGATATTAGGAAAAACTTTTTCACCAGGAGTGTGGTGAAACACTGGAATGCATTACCTAGGGAGGTGGTAGAATCTCCTTCCTTAGAAGTTTTTAAGGTCAGGCTTGACAAAGCCCTGGCTAGGATTGGTCCTGCTTTGAGCAGGGGGTTGGATTAGATGACCTCCTGAGGTCCCTTCCAACCCTGATATTCTATGATTCTATAATTCTATGAGTCATCTTGCACAATTGCAACCTGTATCTTGATACTGTCAGCTCCCATAGCATTTTAAATATTTAACCAGGGTCTTGATACCTCTCACATTCCAGGTGTTAAATCTAACATTCATTATAGCAGACTTTCAATACCCATTACAAAAGACTATATTAATTCAGACAAATTTGATTTTCCAATCAGTTACTGATGTAACCACCTGGAAATCAGTGTAGTTACTGGGGTAAAGCTGGTTTGATGGAGTGGGTAATCAGGCCCTGTGAACATAAGAACAGCCATACTGGGTCAGACCAAAGGTCCATCTAGCCCAGTATCCTGTCTTTTGACAGTGGCCAATGCCAGGTGCCCCAGAGGGAATGAACAGAACAGGTAATCATCAAGTGATCCATCCCCTGTCACCCATTCCCAGCTTCTGGCAAAACAATATCTGGAAACCAAGTAAGTAAAACTGAAACAGAGCAAAACAGTTTTGATGTATTAAGGTAATTTATATCCCGTTAGCCAGAGAAACAGGTACAAGAGACAACTGGAAGAGAAAATTTATTAAAAACGGACATAAATAAACCAGAGCAGTTAAAGAAATACAGGGCCTCAGCCTACACAGGAGGGCCTGGTGGATGTCACACAAGCTAGATTACTAGTTTTTTCAAACAATATAGCAAATCAGAAAGGAAATTCTCCATTTAAATCAATAACCACAAAATTCAGAAATTTGGAGGGAGATGTTAAAGCATAGAGTAAAAAAACATAAGCTGACAACAGCGCTGGACAAGGTGTCTTTGATGTGAGCTATGTTCATAGCTGATTGAATACCGAAAATAATTATTTGTGAATAATTAATTGATGTAAAAATTCACAACCAGTTTTATTCACAGGATATTGCTTGACAAAGTTCCCTCTAAGCTGCCTGGCTGCGTAGCAGGCTATCAAGGGTCAGGTAGGCTGGGGGAGATGCCTCTCCCCCAGCCCCATCCTTGGAGCTGCTGCGGATGAGGAGAGGCACCTCTCCCCTGGCCCCAGGCTGCTGTGGCGAGGGAGGGCTAGGTGGAGTCCCAAACCCCTCATCCCCAGACCACCCCAGAGCCCGCACCCCCAGCCAGAGCCCTTACCTTCCCATACCCCAACCCTCTGCCCTAGCCCCGAGCCCCCTCCTGCACCCCAAATCCTTTATCCCTGGCCCCACCCCAGAGCCCACACTCATAGCTACAGCCCTCACCCCCACACACACCCCAACCCTCTGCCCCAGCCCTGAGCCCCCTCCCACAATCCGAACCCCTCAGCCCCACTCCCACCACACATCACTTCCATATTGTTGCACATAACAAAATTCATTCCGCACAAGGACATAAAAAATTAGAGGGAACGCTATGCTTGACCATCTGCAGAGCTGACTGAATAATTCTTATCAATTCTTATTCTTATCATTGTGATAGTTATGCTTCGTCACAGACGTATTTCTGTTGGGTTACCTGCAAAGGGGATGCTTTCCATTAGCATGATAATGAAACACTTTGTAAAAGTGTCACAGGCAGTCAGAAGGGCTAATGAGACTTTATGCCAATCTTTTAAGAAAACACTATGGACATATCCCTTAAACCAAAAGAAATGAGGGGAAAACATACTATTAAATGCACATATTTTTCAGTGTAACTGATAGGCTGAATGCTGTGTGGGTGCTCTGAAGGGAAATAATTCAAAGAGATCTTCCCACCCTTGCGCCTCTTGTGTAGCAGCTGGCCGCAGCTATGGCTGCTGCACTTCCTTGAGCACAAGAGCTGCTTAGAGCTAGTGTCCATGAGGGCACTAACATCTGCAAAAGAAGCAGAGAAGGGTGAGGAAAAGACAGGGCCCTGTCTCCAGCTCTCTTCTGAACTGGCAAGCAGTGGGTGGGGTGGGTGGGGAGGGAGGAGCTCGTACTCGACCGTCCTATGAGTGGCATAGCAGTAGACCAGGTGTCCAGTTTTCGACCGGAACACCCGGTCAAAAAGGGACCATGGTAGCTCCGTTCAGCACTGACTAGGCTGTTAAAAGTCTGGTTGGCAGTGCAGGCAGGCTCCCTACCTGGCTCTGCACGGCTCCCAGAAGCTGCCTCATGTCCAGCTCCGCAGGTCCCATTGGCCGGGAACTGCAGCCGATGGGAGCTGTGGGGGTAGGACCTCCGGGCGGGGACAGTGTGCAGAGCCCCCTGGCCCCTCCGCTTAGGAGCCAGACATCAGGCAGCTTCCTGGGAGCCGTCTGAGGTCAGCGTCACCTGGAGTCCACATCCCAAACCCTCTCCTGCACCCCAACCTCCTGCCCTAGCCTTGAGTCCCCTCCTGCACCCAAACTCCCTCCTGGAGCCTGCACCCTCTCCTGCACCCCCATCCCCTGGCCCCCAGCTGGAGCTCCCTTCCGCACCCTGAATCCCTCATTTCTGGCCCCACCCAGGAGCTCGGACCCCCAGCCAGAGCCCTCAGCCCGTCCCGCACCCCAACCCCCTGCTCCAGCCTAGTGAAAATAGGCTAGTGAGCGATGGTGGGGGAGACTGAACAAGGGTGGATGGAGTGAGCGGGGGCGGGAGGGGGGGCCTGGGGAAGGAGCAGGGCAGGGCTGGGGCAAGGATTTTCTGCTCTTAGAAAGTTGGCAACCCTACATAGCGGCTATATACATCAGGAGCTGTAGGAGGAATTGCTCTCCCAGCAGTGCAATGCGTTCCAGAGCACTTCTCGGTGAGGCAGTGCAGAGTTGCCCCACCTCTTACTCAGGAGCAATGTTGTGCTCACCAAGGAAAAGAAACAGAAATGCACTGTAACTGAGTTTTAAGAAAGGAAAATTAATTGGCAGCTCTAGAAACAAAAGCTAACGTAACAGAAAGAAATGAACTGTGTCATCGTCTATTGATCCAAGAACAATGTCATCCCACAATAGTGCTGTGACCTGTGTAAATCTTGCAGGCCAAAGGCAGCCCTAGTGTAACTCCACTGAAGTCAACGAATTTGCACAAAGTCTAAATTTGCTTCCTCATCTCCCTGCTACAGGACACAGGATCATAGGTCAAATTCAACTCTTGCTGTATACGGGTGCAACTCCATTGGCTTCGCTAGGGCTGTTTGGCTATTTACGGGGTCGCTCTTGAGCCAAATAATTCTTTGAGATTTGCTGTGTAACCTTGGATTTCCTTAGGAACATATGAAACCTGACACTTCCTTGTAACACAGACTTTGGGGCTTGGAGCTGAGAGAGGGACCTGCATCAAGGCAGCTGTGAGTCACATAAAGGATTGGCTGTTCTGCAAGGTCTCTGCTTTGATAAATAATAAATTGTAGCTCATAGGTGTGTATGTAACTAAGATTTGGGGCTGGCTAGGCTTGTCCAGGGACAAATTACTGCAGCAAAACTGTTATCAACTTTTGTTCGTGATTTGCTCTTTGTTTTCTGTGTCTTGCCAATAAAAATGACTTTTGTTGGAGAGAGGCTGAACTAGGTCATAGATACTGTTAGTTGGGGACAATCACTGGCAGGCAACATGGAGAGAAAGTGAACCCTGATCTCAGGGGAGGCTGAGTCAGGAGTGGATTATAAACTTGAGTACCCTGTCAAGGACAGCAGAGGTTGCAATCTTTCACCATAAACAGTGCCACAGGGCAGCTAGAAAGGGCTTGCGTGGGCATGAGGAGAGCCAAGTGACCTGAAAGGTGCTAAGCTTTATTATGCCAGCTATAATTGATGTTTACATCCTTCTACCCCTTTTTTCCAGCAAACTTTTATTTAATCTCCCAAAAAATAGTGGTAGCCTCAAGCACAGAAGAAAGAGAAGGAAGCATCCCTCCTTTAAACCACTGGTCAGGGTTTTTAACTCAGGGATGAAAGTTCCTCTGGACTGAAACTTGGAGTACAAAATCTTTTTTTTTGTAAAAGTGACTGTTTTCTACACAATATGAACAAAAGTGAGCTCATGGGTAGTGGAGTTCTCAGCAGAACTCCCTGAAAATAGACATGATATGTTAAAGATGTGCTTTTCAGATAATATAACTAAAAATGTATTCATTTTGTAAAAATGCTCTTTTATTGACAATAGGTATATACCTAAGAGCAATTACTTTGCCTTACCCCAGGGGGCAGGGTGGGGAGAATAGATTATAACACTAAAGATTTATTTTGCTTGAACAAAATGCCTACTGTGACTTCATTCAGCAAATGTTTTGCATTCCTAACCCTGCCAAAATAAGATCAAATAATTGCAGATATTTAGCATGAATCCTCAATGCATGCATGCCGTGGCTCCAGGTTAGGACTCATACTCTTAATTCCCTTTAAGCCTGAAAATGTTTGCTGTATTAGTACACCTTCCACATTTTAATACATGATATAGGCAGATTCAGGTCTGCAGCCTTTGTCACAGTTTGGCACAGGGTTAAGTGCTTCTCTGCCCCCTCTGTGATCTAATCTTGGGAGCCCTGTTAGGTCTCAGGCCTCCAGCCGTCAGAGATGTTCTCCCGCCAGATGGGGGATGTAGGCTTGCTGTTTCCCTGCAAGTCACTGTGACTATGCCAGCAGGTCTGACCCTGCTTGCTGTTCTGTTTTCTCCTAGGGACTATGACAGCATGAGTACCAGTGACCAGCCAGCTTTCACAGAGCACAGTACATTTATTTTAGACAAAAGCATGACAGAAAACATAATAAAACAATAAACAGTCTACATGCATGCCAAAGCTTACCAGGTGTTACCCATCCTTCACATGGAGGTTTTGGTAAGTCACAGCCTTCCAGCAGGGTTTTGCCCTTGCAGTTACAATTTCATGTCAGTTTGAGGATCAAATGAGGTCTCAGTCACTTGAGGCTGACCCTTTGTATCACAAGCTCTTCCTTTCTCTGCTGCACCTCTTGAACCTGGTCTGAACCAATATGTTCATGTTTCTGTGAAGAGCAGCTGGAACCCTCAAAATTCTGCAGTGGGAAATCCTATACAGAATCCCAGGGAGCAGGAGAGGGTAGCACTCTCTCTGTACCAGTAACCACTTGACATAGTGTGGTTACTGAGCCCTGCCCTTTGACTGGGATTTGGGCTAAACTTTTCAAATGTGGCCACTGATTTGAGGTGTCTCAATTTTGGGTGCCCAGGTTGAGGCACCTAAGGAATCTCAAGTTGGGTCCCCCAAAACAGAGACACCCCAAATCAATGGCTACTTTTTAAAATTTTGGCCATAACCTTTTGTAAACCTGGCCTCCACAGGAAACATCTCTCTGTGTGTTTTATTAATTGGCTGGTTTTTTCATCTAGTTTTGGTTGATATTATCTTTACTTTGCATTTGATTAGAAAAAAGAAAGTGTGTGTTTGTGAGAGGTATAATAGTAGTCATTGGATTCAGTAGATACTTACCCCTGTCATGTGACAGGAATATAAACCTTTTGTAGCCCTGTTCCCTGTCTAGGACCAGGAAATAAAGATAAGTCTTTCAATTCCTTGTTTCTTTATTCTCTGACAAAGATCCTCTTTTTATAATTTTTGTACAGTGAATATTTATAACAATTGTTAGCATCAGTATATATTTTATTTGCAGAAACCACACTTATTTACATTTTAATGGTCCAGTTCAATAAAGATTTATGCACCTGTCATATCAGTTTTCCAGAAAAGTGATAAAAACATCAAAAAAAATCAGTAACTCATGCAGAACTCCCCCTCCAATCCTTGTTTAAATGCCCTCATTGTGTTCCGGGAGCAGTGTGCTATCCATTAAAATGAGCAGCTTCTAAAGTCATAAACTTAAACCCAGTAAAACTCTTGCTGCATCCTTCATTGCAAAATCTTTCTGTTTTACAAACACACACATATAGTGGCTGTTTTCTCTTTTTAACATTGTTCCCTGAACCATGAGGTCTGAATTAACACCTTCCCATTGCATCTATTGCTGAACTACACCTGGAAGGCCTGGAAACAGGATGCTGCTTAAAAACCTAACTATTTTATTTCTGTTGTAAGTTAGCCCATGGGTGGTGGGTATCAAAAGGCCAGGAGAGGCTAAGCCTCCACAAACAGCCTTGTGTGGCTCTGCCCACGCTCTGCCCCTAGGCCCCCTCCTGCTTTTCCCGGCACAGACTGCGGCTCTTCCCCCCTGTGGCTGGGTCCCTGGGCTGGGGCTTGCCGGCCTGCGGCCAGGGACTCTGGGTGGCTGGAGCCAGTGCTCACTCTGCCTGCTCACCCACCACTGCAGGGTTGAGTGCCAGGACGCTGAATCAGGGCAAAAGTTTGGATTTGGATGCAGCAACTCTCAAACTTCATGAGCTGCTTTTTTAAGATTTAATTCCAAAATGGGAAAAATCTTATATCAGCTGAACTGATGAGATATCTGCCATCTTGAATTACAGAATCTTGTGAGATCATCTGTTTTTGCAAAATATCTGCAATTTTAGGGCAAAATTGAGAGATTTTACTTGCATCCACACACCAGAACCGGAAAATAGGCCCCTTCTGGTTTTAGGGCCGAGTGGATGGAAAACACTAGGGACTAGGAATTTGAATAAATTTTCCTCCTCCCCCAAAACCAAAGCAAAGAAGTTTCAATTTCAGGTTCTAGTTTTGGTCTATATCCATATAGGCCCATATATTTGGATGTTTGGTAGAAAGGAAGGATATTTTTGCTTATAGAATCGGTGACATTCAGGGCTGGAAGGGACCTGGAGAAGTCATCAAGTCCAGCCCTCTGGGCTGAGGCAGGACCACATAAACCTAGACCATCCCTGACAGGTGTTTGTCCAACCAATTCTTAAAAACCTTCATTGATGGTGTCAAGGTTCCTTCCCCACTCTGAACTCTAGGGTACAGATGTGGGGACCTGCATGAAAGACCCCCTCAGCTTATTCGTACCAGCTTAGGTTAAAAACTTTCCCAGAGTACAAACTTTGCCTTGTTCTTGAACCATATGCTGCCACCACCAAGCATGTTAAAGAACAGGGAAAGAGACCACTTGGAGATGTCTTCCCCCAAAATATCCCCCCAAGCCTTACACCCCCTTTCCTGGGGAAGGCTTGATAAAAATCCTCACCAGTTTGTACAGGTGAACACAGATGCAAACCTTTGGATCTTAAGAACAATGAAAAAAATCAATCAGGTTCTTAAAAGAAGAATTTTAATTAAAGAAAAGGTAAAAGAATCACCTCTGTAAAATCAGGATGGTAAATACCTTACAGGATAATCAGGTTCAAAACATAGAGAATCCCTCTAGGCAAAACCTTAAGTTACAAAAAGACACAAAAACAGGAATATACATTCCATTCAGCACAGCTTATTTTACCAACCATTAAACAAAAGGAAATCTATCACATTTCTAGTTAGATTACTTACTAACTTAACAGAGTTTCTGAGACTGCATTCCTGATCTGTTCCTGGCAAAAGCATCACACAGACAGACAGACCCTTTGTCTCCTTCCTCCCTCCCCCTCCAGCTTTTAAAGTATCTTGTCTCCTCATTGGTCATTTTGGTCAGGTGCCAGCGAGGTTATCTTAGCGTCTTAACCCTTTACAGGTGAAAGGTTCTGCCTCTGGCCAGGAGGGATTTTATAGCACTGTATACAGAAAGGTGGTTACCCTTCCCTTTATTTTTATGACAGATGGGGATTCCATAACCTCCCTTGGAAGCCCATTGCAGAGCTTAACTGTCCTTATAGTTAGAAAGTTTCTCCTAATATCTAACCTAAATCTCCCTTGCTTCTGATTAAGCCCATTACTTCTTGTCCTACCTTCATTAAACATGGAGAACAATTGATCACAGTCCTCTTTATGAGAGCCTTTCACACATTTGAAGACTGTAATAAGGTCCCCCCTCAGTCTTCTTTTCTCAAGACTAACAATGCCCAGTTTTTCTAACCTTTACTCAAAGGTCAGGTTTTCTAAATCTTTATCATTTTTGTTGCTATCCTCGGGACTCTCCCCAATTTGTCCTCATCTTCCCTACAGTGTGGTGCCCAGAATTGGACACAGTTTTCCTGCTGAGGAGAGTGGGACAAATACCTCCCTTGTCTTACATACAACAACTCATGTTAACACACCCCAAAACATTAGCCTTTTGCAACTGCATCTCTTCATTGATTCATATTCAATTTGGGATCTGCTAGAACTCCCAGATCCTTTTCAGCAGCACTACTACCTAGCCAGTTATTCCCAATTTTGTAGTTGTGCATTTGATTTTTCCTGCCTAAGTGAAGTAGACTCATAGACTTTAAGACCAGAAGGGACCATTGTGATCATCTAGTCTGACCTCCTGAACATTGCAGACCACAAGAACCTCACCCTGCTCCTCTTGTAATAGGCCCATAATCTCTGGTTGAGTTACTGAAGTTCTTAAATCTTGATTTAAAGTAGGGCTGTCAAGCGATTAAAATTTAATTGCAGTTAATCACACGATTAAAAAAATTAATTAATCGTGCAATTAATCATGCTGTTATATAAATAGTATTCTATTATTGTTTAAATATGGATTTTTTTACTTTTTCAAATATATTGATATCAGTTACAACACAGAACTCAAAGTGTACAGTGCTCATATTATATTTATTTTTATTACAAATATTTGCACTGTAAAAATAAAAGAAATAGTATATTTCAATTCAGCTAATATAAGTACTGTAGTGCAATCTCTTTATCAGGAAAGTTGAACTTAGAAATGTGGAATTATGTACAAAAGTCATAAATTTTGCCCCTCCTCCAAGGCCCTGCCCATTCTCTGAGGCTCCACTGCCACTCACTACATATCCCCCCCCCGCCCCCGTCGCTCAAGCTTCCCACTCTCACTTGCTCATTTTTCCTGGGCTGGCTCAGACGGCTGGGGTGAAGGAGGGCTCCAGCTGCGGGTGCGGGGTCCGAGGTGGGGCCAGAAACTAGGAGTTCAGGGTGCGGGAGGGGGCTCCGAGCTGAGGCAGTGGGTTGGGACGTGGGAGGGGGTGAGGGCTTTGGGGTGGGGTCAGGGATAAGGGATTTGGGGTGCAGGAAGGGGATTCACGCTGGGGCTGAGGAGTTTGGAATGTGGGAGGGGACTCTGGGCTGGGGCAGGAGGTTGGGCTGTGGGAGGGGGGTGAGGGCTCCAGTTGGGGGTGCGGGCTCTGGGGTGGGGACAGGGATGCAGAGCCATTGGCCATTATCTTTGAAAACTCGTGGCGAACGGGGGAAGTCCCGGATGACTGGAAAAAGGCTAATGTAGTGCCAATCTTTAAAAAAGGGAAGAAGGAGGATCCTGGGAACTACAGGTCAGTCAGCCTCACCTCAGTCCCTGGAAAAATCATGGAGCAGGTCCTCAAAGAATCAATCCTGAAGCACTTGCATGAGAGGAAAGTGATCAGGAACAGCCAGCATGGATTCACCAAGGGAAGGTCATGCCTGACTAATCTAATCGCCTTTTATGATGAGATTACTGGTTCTGTGGATGAAGGGAAAGCAGTGGATGTATTGTTTCTTGACTTTAGCAAAGCTTTTGACACGGTCTCCCACAGTATTCTTGTCAGCAAGTTAAGGAAGTATGGGCTGGATGAATGCACTATAAGGTGGGTAGAAAGCTGGCTAGATTGTCGGGTTCAACGGGTAGTGATCAATGGCTCCATGTCTAGTTGGCAGCCGGTGTCAAGTGGAGTGCCCCAGGGGTCGGTCCTGGGGCCGGTTTTGTTCAATATCTTCATAAATGATCTGGAGGATGGTGTAGATTGCACTCTCAGCAAATTTGCGGATGATACTAAACTGGGAGGAGTGGTAGATAGGCTGGAGGGGAGGGATAGGATACAGAAGGACCTAGACAAATTGGAGGATTGGGCCAAAAGAAATCTGATGAGGTTCAATAAGGATAAGTGCAGGGTCCTGCACTTAGAACGGAAGAATCCAATGCACCGCTACAGACTAGGGGCCGAATGGCTAGGCAGCAGTTCTGCGGAAAAGGACCTAGGGGTGACAGTGGATGAGAAGCTGGATATGAGTCAGCAGTGTGCCCTTGTTGCCAAGAAGGCCAATGGCATTTTGGGATGTATAAGTAGGGGCATAGCGAGCAGATCGAGGGACGTGATCGTTCCCCTCTATTCGACATTGGTGAGGCCTCATCTGGAGTACTGTGTCCAGTTTTGGGCCCCACACTACAAGAAGGATGTGGATAAATTGGAGAGAGTCCAGCGAAGGGCAACAAAAATGATTAGGGGTCTAGAACACATGACTTATGAGGAGAGGCTGAGGGAGCTGGGATTGTTTAGTCTGCAGAAGAGAAGAATGAGGGGGGATTTGATAGCTGCTTTCAACTACCTGAGAGGTGGTTCCAAAGAGGATGGCTCTAGACTGTTCTCAATGGTAGCAGATGACAGAACGAGGAGTAATGGTCTCAAGTTGCAGTGGGGGAGGTTTACATTGGATATTAGGAAAAACTTTTTCACTATGAGGGTGGTGAAACACTGGAATGCGTTACCTAGGGAGGTGGTAGAATCTCCTTCCTTAGAGGTTTTTAAGGTCAGGCTTGACAAAGCCTTGGCTGGGATGATTTAACTGGGAATTGGTCCTGCTTCGAGCAGGGGGTTGGACTAGATGACCTTCTGGGGTCCCTTCCAACCCTGATATTCTATGATTCTATGAGGGATTTGGGGTACAGGAGGGGGCTCTGGGCTGGGGCTGAGGGGTTTGGAGTGTGGGAGGGGGCTCCGGGCTGGGGCAGGCTGTTGGAATGTGGGGGGTGTGAGGTCTCTGGCTGGTGGTGCAGACTTTGGAGTGGGGCTGGGGAAGAGGGGTTTGTGGTGTAGGAGAGTGCTCCAGGCTTGGGGGGTGGAGCCAAGGGGTTCAGAATATGGGAGGGGGCACTGGGCTGAGGCAGGGGTGGGGAAGGGGGTATGGGCTGGGGGTTCAGACTCTTGTGTGAGGCCGGGGATGAGGGATTTGGGGTGCAGGAGGATGCTCGTGTGAGGCTGGGACCAAGGGGTTTGAAGGGCATGAGGGGAATCAGGACTGAGGTAGGGGGTTGGGGCACGGGAGCGGGTGTAGGCTCCAGGTGGTATTTACCTCAAGCAGCTCCTGGTAGCAGCTGCATGTCCCTTCTCTGGCTCCTACATGGAGGTGCGGCCAGGTGGCTCTGCACGCTGCCCAGTCTGCAGGCGCTGCTCCTGCAGCTCCCATTGTCTGTGGTTCCCGGCCAATGGGAGCTGCAGAGCTGGCACTTGGTTCGGGGACAGCGTGTGGAGCCCCCAAGCTGCCCCTATGTGTAGGAGCTGGAGGGGGGACATGCTGCTGTTCCCAGGAGCCGCACCGAGCCACGGCAGGCACGGAGCCTGCCGTAGCCCTGCTGTGCAGCCGACTGGACTTTTAAGGGCCCGGTCAGTGGTGCTGACCAGAGCCGCTAGGGTCCCTTTTCCACGGGCCATTCTGGTCCAAAACGGGATACCTGTCAACTGTAGGTGGGGCCTTGGGGGTGGGGCCGGGGGGCTGAGTGGGGGGTTGAGCCCCCCTAGGGAAAGTTGGAAGCCGGCACCTGTGATTTCCTGAATCACTTTTTTCCCTTTCTTAAATATAGCTACTAGACTATAATATACAAATACAATGTACATATTTGCAATCCCTGCAGCCCGACGGTACGAACCCTGAGTATATGGATTCCTTAGAAATCCTTGCTCTCGGGCTTGCAATTTCATGTGCCAGTTCCGTGAAGAGCCTTGGCTGGAGCTCACCCCGGTGCCCGGCACTTGTCCGGGTGGGATTTCATCCGGCGGAATTCCGGCGCCGCTGCCCAGGTAGCGTCCCGCGGCCGGGGAGACCAGGCGCAGGCTTAACGGGCTGGGGCGGGGACCGCGCAGCGGCGCGTTCCCCGAGCCTGGCGGCAGGGGCCGGGCCCAGCAGCAGGGGGCGCGTGTGCGGCTCCCTCCCTCCCGCGCCGCGCCGGGCTGGGCTGGGCAGGCAGCGCGCCGCGCTCCCGGCGGCGGCTGTGACTCCACAATGCTGGGCTCGGGCAGGAGGCGGGGCGGGCGGCGGCGCCGTGACTGAGCGGCGAGCGGGGCAGGCGGCGCGGATAAGCCGCAGGCTGGAGCGAGCCGAGCGCTGAGCCCCCCCGTTCCCCGCCCCCTCCCCTTCCCCAGCAGCCGGGCCCTCAGTAGTATGGCATCGAGGAGAATGGAGACCAAACCCGTGATAACGTGTCTGAAAACCCTGCTCATCATCTACTCCTTCGTCTTCTGGGTGAGTGCGGGCTGGGGGCGCGGCGTGAGCCCCCCGCACCGGGGGCGTGCGGGGCCAGGGGGGTGATATTGGGTGCGTTGCGCGGGGATCCGCAGCCGCAGCTGCCGCTCGGGTTCGCTGCGCAAACGCCCGGGTTGGCTCTCCTCCTGCAAGGTGCCCGGCGCCTCCCTCGGCTCCGCGTCCTAGGGAGTCATTGACTTGCCCGTTGGGGGCATATTCGGATTGGTCCCAGATTTTTTGTTTTTGTTTGGGCTGAACCCCCCCCCCCGTCCTACCACCCCCCACAGGAGCAAACGCAGCGAGCGAGTTACTGGGGCGGCGTGGGTCTGTCGTTCCGTGCCTTGCTGGTTCCCTCTCTCGGTATCCTTGTGTCTCAGGGCAGCAGGCTGCGCTGGTGGGGTAGTTACATGCAATAAGCTGCATCTCGGATCTGAAGTTTGCTCCCACTGTGATTTCCCTGCTGTTAGAAATGTAGCCCTATGCCTTTCTGTAGCTTCTCCTAGGCTGCTGGCCACACGTTCATGACAGCCTCACCTCTCCCCCCTCCCCCCCCCCCGCCCGTCGCCTGCCAAACATACACAGGGAGGTGGGGACCCAGCTGCTGCCCCTGTGCAAAGGGAGCTGGGTATCCCTGCTTATTACCAAAGGGGCTTCTGAATGGCAGCCTGGGGCCAAAAACATGATATTGACTAGCGGGGCCCTTGTTGCAGACTAACCTGGTGTTTATACATGAGATGCTTGGTGCGTGCTGCACCGGTACAGGGGGAATGGGATGCTTTAACCATAGCGGTACAGCCCTGTTGGTTCTCCATCTCCCTTCTGAAGTATGCACAGCCCATTTGTGAAGGGGAATGTAATATGAAATATCATGGGAAGGAGCAGGTAGGAATTTTATAAGGTTGGGCTTCGTTTGCTATTTTAAAGTCAGTAGCACGTTATGGGTTTCTGTAAAAAAGCTGTCAGCCCCTTTTTGGCTGGTACCCAGTGTATTTTGGAGGCTGCTCACCAATCTTCCCTCTACTGCCCACCCCTCAAATCAGATTTTGGTAAGTGCCGTGTGCATTTAGCATGATCAACTTTATTGTTGCACTCATTCACAGGAGTTGTTATCTCTGTGTTACAGAAAGCTTATGCCATGTAGAGAATAAATCATATTTGTACATTTCAGTTTTTTAGCAGTGCATGTCAGGTGAAGCGACTGCACTTTCCCATGGTTTGTACCTTATCTGAAGCCAATCTCCTGCTGTTGAAGCAGGGCAGCTATGCACAGGTATAAGACATTTCAACAACCATGTTTTCTTTTTTATCACCCTTGCGAATCTCTTATGCTGATACTGCATAACTTGCAATGCTGATATTGGTGGTGAGGAACTGCAAACCTGTTGGGTGTTGCTGGCCACCATGCCTCCATTGTGGAGTGTGTATAAGGTGGGGGAGAGAAAAGCATTTCTCTGTGATTTTACTCTGTGGGTTTTCTCTGACCCTTTCCTTCAAGTTTGTGTTTCTGGCTTAGCTTGCAGCTACTCAGAAAAGCAAATGTCTTGTGTGAAAACAAACTGGTAATTTAAAAATATTTATTGAAATTAAAAACATAGTGGGTACTTGGTCAGGCTAGATTCCTAACAAAAGCCGGTGGCATGTTTTCTGACTTTATCTGTGTCATGGTGTCTGTCATGTGTTTATAACCAAATTCAGAATCGTGCAACTAATTCTTTTTGACCCAGATACATTAATGAGGTATAATGATTAAGTAATGCGGGCCCTGGATTTTTAAACATACCCATGGGGTTGATATTTTCATAGCAACCTGATCTTTTACTCAGCAGATCGCTGACATGAGCAGCATATCCTGGCAATGATCTGCAGATTAAAGACTCTCTTTAATGGTACATGGTGATGATATAGTATAATGGCCCCACTGAGTACTAGTAGAGATTTTAATCTGAACTTCATTGACACAATATGCTGAAACATGCTTGTCACTTCATATTAATACAAGCTTATTGTATATTACCATTTTAATAACTCTGTAATATGCAGTCTCTTTGAAATACAGTAACTAGATGTTACATCATTCCACTTGCTATATTCTAAATAGAAATTGCCGATTCACAGTAATAACCATGAGCACATAACTAATACTCTGCATTTTCAAAGTGCACATCATTTTTCTTATGTTAATTTATATGCTTCATTCAAAAGACTCCTCCCCGCTGAATTTAATCTGCTAACCCATTGTTATGGTAGCGTCCATGTTAAAACCCACCACCTTTGTTAACATTGTTTGGCAATTTTGGTGGCACCCACAACCGAAGGGACTGGTGATTTACATGGGCAGTAACACTGAATTATTCTCTCATGCCTACAAGTAGTTCCTTCTGCTCAGGGCTCAGGCAAATAGATGAAGTTTGTACTGTTGTCATAAATGAAAAAGTTGTTCTTCCCAGCAATTATCACACAGTAGAATCTAAGAGAATACCTTTCCCCCTATACAATTAGGGAATAACTGCAAAACCCCTGGTGAATACCTTTTCAAATGCTGCCTTTATAATGGTAACCACTAGGTCTCTGTTATCCGTGTGCTCTGGATAAACAAAAGACTTAAATCTGCAGGCCAGTCGAGCCAGCACATTTCATGAGCACTAATCCCATTTAAAAAAATCTGCAGGCCTGTGATAGAGACTAGGCAACTGGGTTGGCTTGTAAAGAAAAATAGTGATCCAGGCGAGTCAGATTTGAACAACAACAAAAAAGATTGTGTTAATCCCCAGAATAAAAAGAAACAAAACTAAACCCAGATCTAACTATATTGGTGCAAACCTCCAGAGTAGACTCATTACAAGGGTGTAACACCAGCCATGCAGCTATGTGATTTATCCCCAGTAAATATTTTTTTGGCGTATGTCCTGCTGGTAAGATCCTTTTTGCCCCATTTGTGTCTACACCAGGGGAGGAGGGGAGGTTATACCAATTTTCTCTTATCTAAACAAGTCCTTCGATTCCCATTTGCTAACCAGTAGCATCTCTGCCCCCAACAGGGTTTGGCTAATATGAGTCTTCCAGGCATTAGAAACTGGACAGTCTCCAACATTTAAACAAGAGTATGCATTTGTCTGTTTCCCTTCTTCCTTGTTTCTTGGGGAGGATAGAAAGAATAACGAAAGAGAGAATACTGCAACAATAAACAAAAATCTACTACTCTTCCAACTTCATTGGCATCACATTCACTTACACACACACACACACACACACGTCACACAAGAGTAGAAAACCTGGGTTGAGCAGAACTGAATCTCAAAGGGGAAAACAAACCCCAGACAGTCCACTAAAGAGACAGAGCACCCATCACAGAACCTGATTATTCATTGCTCTGCTCTTCACTTGGCCTAGGAACTCAGGGAGGGTAAAAACTAAGCTTGGTTTGGCTCCTGGTATAAATTAGAGCAGAATTGGCCTATTGTCAAAATATCAAGAAGATAGTGTGTTATGGCCACATCCCCTCCCTCTCAACAGCATGTTGGATGCTGCAGTATAGAGCCATTGGGACAACTTTGTGCATCCAGGGAACCATGTTATGTTGGGGTATTTCCTGGAGTGCCATTTTCATACCTTTATGCCAGTGGAGTAGCATAGAGGCCCAAGTAGATCAGAGAACTGGCCCCTGTTTCAATCCATGGGTCTGAAGACATAATAAATACGAAAACCAGCTACTTTTCTAAAGTGCATATCTGAGATTTTTATTTCACTGTCACAAGCAAATAGGCCAATGTTATGAATGAATGGCTTGCAAACTTTTATTTTAATAAAAGCCTCCCTCAGATGACTGTGAGGCAGGGTGCTGAACTCATGAGGAGGAAAGTCCTGTATCACCCAACTGCAGTCAGTCCATCTGGCTTTTGATGAGCTGCCTGGTCTATTGTAGCTATGAACATGGGGGTTGTAGTGTAAAACCTTGAGGAAGGGAGCAATGGAGAGAAGGGGAAATGTGTGGGGACCCCTTCAGATGATTGGCAGGGATGTTATTACCCATTGGGGGGCAGAAACCAGTTGGCTAAAACCAATACACTTTTTTGATACTCATATGAAGTACAACGTTCAAAAAGGTCTCTTAATAGAATTTCCTTTTTTAAAGACATCAAATATCCAAAATGTTCCCACTGTGAGTGACTATTTTCTAAATTTAATTCTAGAGCAAGCTTTATTGATGGGATAGGTGCCTGAAAATCAGGGTTTCTAGTAGAAACACTGAGTGAGACTGCTGCCTTAACAATAGCAGAGCTGCAGGGTGTTAATGAAGAGTTACTTTACTCTGATTTCATACTGTATCTAGCCCACTCATTTCCAAATCAGTTTTACTTAATAATGTTGACTTTTTGATAGCTTCCTCCCCCAACCCCCTTTTCTGTAAATATGTGAGCATGGCAGAAAACTTCCAAAGTGGAGATTAAAAAGCTTATGTACTTATATGTATTCTTATTCATAGTAATTTGAATGCCTAGGGTTACTGGTTTTAGTCTGTAAGGGAAGTTGTAATAAAAATTCAACAACCACATCTTTCCTAATCAGGATTCTACAGTGCAAGCACCAGTTTCAGAAAAAGCAGCAAAAAGCCATACTGTTCTATTATCTACCTTTATTTTTCTCCTTTCATGTTTCTGTACAAGTAGATTGCAAAGAAATTAAATATTTTCTGGTTTAAAAGGTTTTGCATTAGAATTCAAAATGGATTTTCTGTAGAGGAGAGAATTCTCTAGGTATCCATTTATTAACTTGTGTCTTAAATTGTTGTATGTTTAAATGTATGCTCCTAATATGATAGCATTCCAAAACCTTTGCAGTGCATTTGGGCATCACCCAAATAAAACAATTACCTGTCCAGTCTTTCTATGTCTTTGTCTTTTGGGAGGGAGTCTTAAGAAAATGGGGATTGGTTGTGTTCAGGTTACTTTGCTGTGAAAGACAAGGTTTTGTCTATTGCTCAAAGTTTATTACATTTTAAAGGTGCAAAATGTGTGACCCTTGAGTTAACACTTGAAACAAGTAAACTCATTTGATACCATTCTGAAAAGAACACTACAGAAAAGTGGAAACTCTTGGCATCCCAAGCTTGAAGGCAAGCCCTGTTTTGAAAAAAAAAAAAAAAATACGGAAGCAGAAAATAAATCCGTGCAAACCTGGTGCTCATAAAAGTATGTTTAAAATATGGACCATTGAATGGAAGAGCAACCAACTTCAATGGATGAGATATTTCAAATAGATTAACATTTACCATTCATAGAACTAAACCAGGTTTTAATACACTTTCTAAGGGTACGTCTACAATACGAAATTATTTCGAAATTATTCTATTCGAATTTTCGGAAGCTATTTTATACATTTGGTTTTCTCTGTCCCCACTAAAGTGTGTGAATTCGGCGGATTGCATCCACCGTACCAAGGCTAGCATCGAATGTTGGAGCGGTGCACTGTGGGTAGCTATTCCACAGTTCCTGCAATCCCCACCACCCATTGGAATTCTGGGTTAAGCTCCCAGTGCATCATGGGGCAAAAGCATTCTCGCGGGTGTTTCTGGGTGTGTGTCATCAGAAAGCTATGGCAGACAATCGTTTTGCGCCTTTTTGGTGTGCAGATGCCATACTGCTTTCAGCAGACAGTGCACCGCTGCTCTCCTGCTACTATGAATCCATCTCTCATTTCCTTTCATATTCCTATGTAATCTGTACTATCTACTCTTTCTGTTCCCCATCGAACGCTTCCGCTGTCAACTCTGCTTGGCTATCGTGAACCGAGCAGCACAGCTTCTGCCACCAAGTCTGCTCTCCCGCTATTGCCACGCTTCCGAGCTTCTCCATGTTGTCTGTCCTGGGCTCCCACCTCTGTGAAAGCCACAGAAGACAACCATTTTCAGCCTTTGTTTGGCTACTGTGAACCAAACAGCACAGCTTCCGCTGCCACTCTGCTCTCCTACGTTTCGCGCCCTTTTTCCAGGATTACCTGTGCAGGCGCCACAGCCATGGAGCCCGATCAGACCTCCGCTGCAGTTTTGACCATTGTAAATACCTCGCGCATTATCCAGCAGTATGTGCAGTACCTGCAAAACCGGGCGATGAAGTGACGACAGCGCGATTACTATACTGAGGAGGACATGGACACAGACAGTACGGCATGTGGCGATTGGGAGATCATAGTGCTGTTGGGCCAGGTTCGTGCAGTGGAACACCGATTCAGGGCCCAGGAAACAAGCACAGACTGGTGGGACCGCATAGTGTTGCAGGTATGGGATGATTCCCAGTGGCTGAGAAACTTTCATGGAACTTTGTGACTTGCTGTCCCCTGCCCTGAAGTGCAAAGACACCAAAATGAGAGGAGCCCTCACAGTTGAGAAGCAAGTGGCCATAGCCCTGTGGAGGCTTGCAGTGCCCGACAGCTACCTGTCAGTCGGGAATCAGTTTGGAGTGGGGAAATCTACTGTGGGGGCTGCTGTGCTGCAAGTAGCCAACACAATCATTGACCAGCTGCTATCAAGGGTAGTGACTTTGGGAAATGTGCAGACCATTGTGGATGGCTTCAATGTGCTGGGGTTCCCTAACTGCGGCGGGGCGATAGACGGAACGCATATCCCTATCTTGGCTCCGGAACACCGGGGCGGCCAGTACATAAACCGCAAAGGGTACTTTTCTGTGGTGCTGCAAAGACTGGTGGATCACAATGATGTCGGTGAAACGTCCCTTGTGGGATGGCCAGGAAAGGTGCATGACGCTCGCATCTTCAGGAACTCTGGTCTGTTCGAACAGCTGGAGGAAGGAACTTACTTCCCAGACCAGAAAGTTACTGTTGGGGATGTTGAAATGCCTATAGTTATCCTCGGGGACACAGCCTACCCCTTAATGCCATGGCTCATGAAGCCATACACAGGCACCCTGGACAGTAGTAAGGAGCAGTTCAATTATAGGCTGAGCAAAGTGCAGAATGGTGGTAGAATGTGTGTTTGGACATTTTGAAAGCACGCTGGCGCAGTTTACTGACTCGGTTAGATCTCAGTGCAACCAATATTCCAATTGTAATTGCTGCTTGTTGTGTGCTCCACAATATCTGTGAGAGTAAGGGGGAGACATTTATGGCAGGGTGGGAGGTTGAGGCAACTCATCTGGCTGCCAGTTTCGCACAGCGAGACAACAGGGCAATTAGAAGATTGCAGCAGGGTGCTCTGCACATCAGAGAAGCTTTGAAAGCTAGTTTCATGACTGGCCAGGGTACGAGAGAAATCAGAAGCTAGATGGGGGTATTGGGTTAGGGGGGTGGAGGAGGAGGGAAGGACAAGTCCAGAAACCAAATCAAAATTTAGGATATGCCAGCTTTCTGCTGCTTGTGCAGTCCTCTGGGTTTGACTGTGTGGGTCCCCGTAGACTCCCCGCCCCGTGTTTTTGGGCATCTGGGTGAGGAGGCTATGGAACTTGGGGAGGAGGGAGGGTGGTTATTCAGGGGCTGCAGCGGCAGTCTGTGGTCTTGCTGCCTTTCCCGCATTAGATCCACCATAAAGTGGAGCATGTCAGTTTGCTTCCCCATGAGCTTGACCATAGCATCCTGCCTGCTCTCAACGCACACGTCCCTCCTCTCTCCGTATTCATGTAACGCTTTACATGACTCCACAATTGTTTGCCTCCACGCATTCAATTGGGCCCTATCAGTGCAGGAGGACTGCATGAGTTCGGCAAACATGTCGTCCCGAGTTTGTTTTTTCTGCCTTTAATCTGGACCAGCCTCTAGGACGGAGTAGACAGGGGCTGCGTTGAAACATTTGCACCTGCTGCAGGAGGAGAAAAAGGGAGGGTAGTATTTTAAAAGATACATTTCAGAGAACAAAGGGGACACTGTTTCTCAGTGAAACACGCAGTTCACAGTACACAGCACATGTTCTTTCTGTACAAGGTCTCATTTTGCCTCTTATACTGAAGTGCCTGCCGCTTTGGTGTGAGTAAGCCATCACATGCGGCCAGGCAACAGAATTCAGCTTGCAGGCAGCGGCCAGGCAACAGAATTCAGCTTGCAGGCAGCCTGCAGGCTATCTGGGGGGATCGCTTCACACCACACCCTTCCCCGCTCCCCACCCACCGTGGGGCTCCGATGAGGCTCTGAGAAGGGATGAGCCCTTTAAACTAAACGCGAACAGCCCAGCGTGGCTGGGTTTCCCCCCACCGCATGGCTCCGATCAAGCTCTCACTCACCAGAAGTGCCTTCTCCAGGGTCATGGTCCACAAACATGCTTTGGCAGTAGGGGGAGGCTATTGGCTCCAGCGTTAAGAATAGTTCCTGGCTAGGGGGGAAAAACAGATTCCCCACTTGCCACCTGTGCACTGTCCTTCTCCTCCTCTTTGTCCTCCAAAAACTCTTCCTCCTCACTCCATGCTACTCCCCCATTGCAGGTGTCCACGGACAGTGGGGGAGTAATATTGTCATCACTCCCCATAATTGCATGCAGCTCACGGTAGAAGTGGCATGTATGGGGCTATGACCTAGAGCGCCTGTTCGCCTCCCTGGGTTTTTGGTACGCTTGCCTGAGCGCCTTGATTTTTGTACGACACTGGTCTGTGTCCCTGGAGTAGCCTCTTTCCGTCATGGCCCTGGAGACTTTTAGCATACGTATTTGTGTTCCTTTTTTTGGAACATAGTTCTGCCATAACAGATTTGTCTCCCCAACATGCAATGAGATCCAGTACCTTCCATTTGGACTATGCTGGAGCTCGTCTGCGAATCCGGGACTGCGTGGTCTCTTGAGATGGTGGACTCTGCATGGTCGCCTGTGATGGTGGACTGTGCTGATGGTGACCAAACAGGAAATTCAAAAGTTCCTGGGGCTTTTACTGCCTACCTGGCTAGTGCATCAGAGTTCAGAGTGTTGTCCAGAGCTGTCACAAGGGAGCATTCTGGCATAGCTCCTGGAGGCCAATAACATCGAATTGTGTCCACAGTACCTGTAACCCAGAAGTGCGATCTCGATTTGAGCGCTACTCCACTTGCCAAGGTGGAGTACAGAAATCAGAGTAAAGAGTCCTTTAAATTGAAAAAACTGGTTTGGTTTTGTGGACGGAACCAGTTTTATTTTGAGTATGCGGCTAATTCTGAAATAACCGCATACTGTAGAGCAGGCCTAAAATTGAGACAAAGATACTGCATTTGGAGTGGACCGATTTTTTAAATTTTGGTTACTTGAAAAATCAACCCTCTCCCCACCCCCAGCATTAATGGATCCCAGTACAACAGCATGTCTAAGGCCTGATGATTGAGCAGATAGCTGCTCTTGTGTTTAGGGCAGAAGTCCTCAAACTGGTCACATGGTGCTGGCTGGCTTCTCCTTACTCCCAGTTGCCTAAATTGCATTAAAAAACAGCTAAAAATACATTACTTTCCTCATGTTAGTTTTCGATGTAGGAAAATGCTCTAGTTGCCACAGGATCTTGTTACATGATCTTGAATGGGAGGGGTAGGTGCTTACCAAGCAGTCCTCTGTATTCAAATGTGGGCCATGCTATGAAAAGGTTTGAGCCTCTTTGGTGTAAGGGGAAGGAGGAGACAGACTTCTATAAGATGAAGCAGGAGCACATCCCCTAAGCTTCTTAGCAAAATAGGTCAGTGGATGGAGAAAGGGAGCGGCTTTCTAGCTCCATCTAGTATGGAAATTAGCAGAAGCAGTGAGCAGGGGTGGAGTCAAAGTCCCCTCCTTGTTCTGCATTCAGCTGCTGAGAAGGATTCTTCCGTCTACGGCAGGGGTGTGCAAACTTTTTGGCTCAAGGGCCACATCCGGGTTGCGAAACTTTATGGCGGGCCGGGTAGGGAAGGCTGTGCCTCCCCAAACAGCCTGGCCTCTGCCCCCTCCCACTTCTCACCCCCTGACTGCTCCCCTCAGAACCCCCAATGCTCCAACCCCCGCCGCTCCTTGTCCCCTAACCGCCCCCTATCCACACCCCCACCCCTGACCGTCCCCCGGGACTCCACCCCCTATCCAACCCCCCTGCTTCCCATCCCCTGACTGCTCCCTCCCCAGACCCTCCGCGTCATCCAACCTCCCCCTGTCCCCTGACTTCCCCCTGGGACCTCCTGCCCCTTACCACGGCACTGAGTGGCAAGAACTCACAGCCACGCCACCGCCCTGCCCGGCAGGAGCAGCGGGCCAGAGTGCCGGTGGCGCAGCGCAATGAGGCTGCGGGGGAGGAGGAACGGTGGGGGAGGGGCTGGGGACTAGCCTCCCCGTCCGGGAGCTCAGGGGCTGGGCAGGACAGTCCCACACGCCGAATGTGGCCCACGAGCCATAGTTTGCCCACCTCTGGTCTAGGGCAATCGTTCTCAAGCTTGTGTACTGGTGACCCCTTTCTTGCCAGCAAGTTAAAGAAGTATGGGCTGGATGAGTGGACTATAAGGTGGATAGAAAGCTGGCTAGATCGTTGGGCTCAACGTGTAGTGATCAATGGCTCCATGTCTAGTTGGCAGCCGGTGTCAAGTGGAGTGCCCCAAAGGTCGGTCCTGGGGCCAGTTTTGTTCAATATCTTCTTTAATGATCTGGAGGATAGCGTGGACTGCACCCTCAGCAAGTCTGCAGTTGACACTAAGCTGGGAGGAGTGGTAGATATGCTGGAGGGTAGGGATAGGATACAGAGGGCCCTAGACAAATTAGAGGATTGGGCCAAAAGAAATCTGATGAGGTTCAACAAGGACAAGTGCAGAATCCCATGCACTGCTACAGACTAGGGACTGAATGGTACAGACTAGGGACCGAATGGCTTGGCAGCAGTTCTACAGAAAAGGACCTAGGGATTACAGTGGATGAGAAGCTGGATATGAGTCAACAGTGCCCTTGTTGCCAAGAAGGCTAACGGCATTTTGAGCTATATAAGTAGGGCATTGCCAGCAGATCGAGGGATGTGATCATTCCCCTCCATTTGACATTGGTGAGGCCTCATCTGGAGTACTGTGTCCAGTTTTGGGCCCCACACTACAAGAAGGATGTGGAAAAATTGGAGAGCATCCAGTGGAGGGCAACAAAAATGATTAGGGGTCTGGAACACATGACTTATGAGGAGAGGTTGAGGGAACTGGGATTGTTTAGTATGCAAAAGAGAAGAATGAGGGGGGATTTGATAGCTGCTTTCAACTACCTGAAAGGGGGTTCTAAAGAGGATGGATTTATATACTACTGTTCTCAGTGGTAGCAGATGACAGAACAAGGAGTAATGGTCTCAAGTTGCAGTGCGGGAGGTTTAGGTTGGATATTAGGAAAAACTTTTTCACTAGGAGGGTGGTGAAGCACTGGAGTGAAACCTTCCTTTGAGGTTTTTAATGTCAGGCTTGACAAAGCCCTGGCTGGGATGATTTAGTTGGGGATTGGTCCTGTTTTGAGCAGGGGGTTGGACTAGATGACCTCCTGAGGTCCCTTCCAACCCTGTTATTCTATGATTCTATAAAATAGCAAGCCTTTGAGTGTGACCCTCGTTATAAGTTAAGAACACCTTTATATTTAACACCTTTATAAATGCTGGATGCAAAGTGGGGTTTGTGGTGGAGGCCGACAGCTCGTGACCCCCCATGACCTCTTGAAGGGTCCTGACCCCTAGTTTGAGAACCCATGATAGGGAGAGCTAAAATTGCAGGGACAGCTTTTAAGGCTGTGCGAACCAGGTTAGATAAAAATCAATCATTTAAAAATGGATTTTATTTAAAATTAAATACAGGTTTATTTTTTAAAAATGAACCTATTTTAAATTATGACAACAGTATATGTTTGCTGCTTATTGCCAAGTTTTAAAGAAAGTCAGATCATTGAACCTGGTGGTAGCCACTGGCTAAGCACCTGGAATCAGAATTTGCTGAAGTGCTAAACCAGATTTTGACAGCAATAGACTCTTCTGCAGTTGCAAAGAGAGTATTTTTTCATTTTATTTTATTTAACAAGGTCACTTCAGTGACTAGTTCATTCAAAGTTAAAAAGCTGATTGGAGTTAAAAAGCAGGAAAGCTTGTTTTCGTCTTCCAATCTATGAATAAAAACTAGGTGTGAGAGGTGAGACCTACTAGTTCTAAAATATCGAAGGACATGGTACTAAAACAGGGGTGGGCAAACTACGGCCCACCAGCCATTTTAATCCAGCCCTCGAACTCCCGCTGGGGAGCAGGGTATAGGGCTTGCCCCACTCCGGCGCTCCAGCTGGGGAGCTTCCGGAAGCAGCGGCATGGCTCTGCTCTGGCTCTTACGTGAAGGGGCAGCCAGGAGGTCTGCTCTGCATGCTGCCCCGGCCCCAAGCACCACCTCCGCAGCTCCCATTGGCTGGAGAACTGTGGCAGCACATGGAGCCGCATAGGAGACGGAGGAGGGGCATGCCGCTGCTTCTGGGAGCCGCTTGAGGTAAGCGCCGCCTGGAGCTTGCACCACTGAGCCTCCCCCTGCACACCAACCCCCTCCCCTCCCCTCCTCCTGCCCTCTGAACTCCTTGATCCCAGCTTGGAGCACCCTCCTGCACCCCAAACCCCTCATCCCCAGCCCTACCCCAGACCCTGCACCCAGCTGGAGCCCTCACCCCCCCATGCCCCAACCCCCTGCCCCAGCCCTGATCCCCCCTCTCACCCTCCAAACACCTTGGTCCCAGCCTGGAGCACCCTCCTACACCCAAAAATCCTCATCCCCAGCCCCACCCCTGAGCCCGCACCCCCAGCTGGAGCCCTCACCCCCAGCCCCGGAGCCCCCTTCTGCACCCTGAACTCCTCATTTCTGGCCCCACCTTGCAGCCCGCACCCCCAACCAGAGCCCTCACCCCCTCCCACACCGCACCCCAGTTTTGTGAGCATTCATGGCCCTACAGTTTCTATTCCCAGATGTTGCCCTCAGGCCAAAAAGTTTGCCCATCCCTGTACTAAAACAATCATTTCAATTCACTAACTACAGATAATACTTCCTTTGTTCAATAAATCAGTTAGTTTTAAATACAAAATATGTTTTGATAAACTTTTTTTTCTTGTGTCTGGCACATTTAAGGTAGTTTCTATTAACTTTTTTTTTAAAAAAAGGTGTTTTGGTGCATTTTAATTGAATTTTAGTTTCTATCAAAATACAGCTTGAGAGAAATCACAAGCGGGAAAAAAAATCTAGTAAATAAGTTGTCATTTACCCTTTTCTAACATAAATTAAAAAAGTGAAAAATGAAGAATCTGAATAAATGTAAATTAAGCTACAAAATTGCTTAAATAAATGTGTATAGATATAGTGTATCTTCCTGGTTAGCAAAAAGAAGAACCAAATTTAGTTCAAAAGCTGTATTTAGTCGCAAATCAACATCTTTTAATGGTTACCAACCAATGGGAATCAACCTTTTATTTAGGAAAATAGTTTAAAAGTACAAATGCAAAATAAGATTAACACCGATGATTTAAATCAAGATTGCCAATTTGCTGATTTAAATCATGATTAAAATTTGTGGTTTAAATCACTTTGATTTAATCAGTCCATCTTGGTGCAAACCATATGATCATACAGGCAATTTAAAGCCCTGTACTCTGTTACAAACTTGTATAATTTTCTCTTCAAAATGTAGTCATAGTAATGTCAGAGCAGTAGCAAATCTCTCTCTGAGGTACCAAAATTGTAAATGCATGAAACTTTCACTGAAACAAGTCTAAGGGCTTGTCTACACTGGCAACTTACAGTGCTGCAACTTTCTCGCTCAGGGTTGTGAAAAAACACCCCCTGAGCACAGCAAGTTTCGGAGCTGTAAAGTGCCAGAGTAGACAGCGCTGGTAGCTATGCCCCTCGTGGAGGTGGTTTTTTTAGAGCGCTGGGACAGCTCTCCCAGCGCTCTGCTGCGACCACACAAGCCACGTTGAAGTGCTGCCAGTGTAGACTAGCCCCTAAGACAAACAGTGGGAATAGAATTTATAATGCAATTACTGATCTATCCTCCAATACAGCAGCGCAAACTGTATTATAGTGAATTAACGTTGCTATTGTAATAGTGTGCGCCTTTGAATTATTAGTGCCATTACGTCTTTTTTTTTTTTTTTTTTTTTTGTGAATGTCTAATAGGGTTACTGGAATCAACAGTTTCTCCCAAAACCCGTTTTTTTCCCTCGTAGACTGCTTCTTATATTGCTTACTGCTGCAGTTTTAAAAATATCCTTCAGGTAGTTTTAAAGAAGAAAATAATCTAGAAAATGCGTTCACGTTCCCTATAATTAAGATTCTAGTACTTTATGGTGGCGGTGTGTTCGCTGCATTAACCACCTTTCTGGAAAGGAGTCATCCTGCAGATATTCAGGGTATGTCTACACTGGCAGAGTTACATCGCTGGCAGTCACATTGCTGCTCAGAGAGCGCTGAAGGGAAACTGCCGTTGTGTGTTCACACTGTCAGCTGCCTGCGCAATTGCCTGTTCACACTTGCAGCACTTGCAGCGGTATTCAGAGTGGTGCACTCTGGGCAGCTATCCCACAGAGCATCTCTTCCTCTTCCGCTGCTAAGAGTAGTAGGAAGCCGGAGGTGGTCGTGGGGCATCCTGGGTCCTGTCCCAAAGCCCTGTAATGCATTGCTTTGCATCCCAGCAATCCCTGTGCTTCCGTCCACATTTGGCACCGTCTTTCAAGGGTTTGTGTACTGCGCGCTCTGCCTCTTCGGTCTGCAGGAATGGATCCCGCACTGTTGACCAGTATGCCGCTTGCTCGAGCAGCAGTGGAGTTATTCCTTAAACTACAAAGGCAAGAGCCGTTCGACATTAATCTCGCCACGTGTAGTAGCTACGACACGACATTGCTTGTGGCATTCACGGAGGTGCTGACCACAGTGAAACGCCGCTTTTGGGCTCGGGAAACAAGCACTGAGTGGTGGGATCACATTGTCATGCACATCTGGGATGATGAGCAGTGGCTGCAGAATTTTTGGATAAGGAAAACCACATTCATGGGACTGTGTGATGAGCTCGACCCAGCCCTGCAGTGCAAGGACACGAGAATGAGAGCTACCTTGCCATTGGAGAAGCGTGTGGCAATTGCACTGTGGAAGCTGGCTATTTCAGACTGCTACCTATCAGTTGCTAACCAGTTCGGAGTGGGAAAGTCGACCGGTGGACTCGTATTGACGGAAGTGTGCAGGGCTATTAATCATATCCTGCTCCAAAAGACTGTGACCCTGGGTAACGTGCGTGACATTGTGGATCGCTTTGCACAAATTGGTTTCCCTAACTATAGAGGTGTGATAGATGGCATGCGTATTCCAATTCTGGCACCAGACCACCTAGCCACTGAGTACATTAATCGGAAGGGGTATTTCTCAATGGTTCTCAAGGCGCTTGTGGATCACGGTGGGCGTTTCACAGACGTTAACATAGGCTGGTCCGGAAAGGTGCATGACGTACGCATCTTTTGGAATATTGACCTGTTGTTCAGGAAGCTGCAGACAGGGACTTTCTTCCCAGACCAGAAGATCACTGTAAGGGAAGTTGAAATGTCCCTTAATGCCGTGGCTTATGAAGCCATACAGGGGGCACCTTGACAGCAGCAAGGAGTGGTTCAACAAAAGGCTGAGCAAGTGCAGAATGACTGTTGAGTGTGCTTTGGGCCATTTAAAGGCCTGCTGACGCTGCATATATGGGAGTCTGGACTTGGCCGATGACAATATTCCTATGCTTGTAGCTGCATGCTGTGCGCTCCATGCTATTTGTGAAGGGAAGAGTGAAAGCTTCACTCGGGGCTGGACTGCTGAGGTTCAGTGCCTGGAGGCTGAATTTGAACAGCCAGAGACTAGGGCTATTAGAGGGGTACAGTGCGGAGTCATAAGGATCAGGGATGCCCTGAGGCAGCAATTTGAAGCTGAAAGCCAGTAATATTTGTTGTTATGCTCAGGAGTGCAGTGCATGTAATGCTAGGAGATGATTGTGATTGGTATAGACGAAGGTTTAAGAAAATTGCCTGTTGCTTTGCAGGGCTCTGTTTGCTTTCAATTAATGGAATAAAGAGTGCTTTCAAACCAAAAAAATTCTTCTATTAAAAACAACCACCAGAGGGGAGAGAGAATCAAAAAAACACATCAAGACTGAGGGGGATTGGAGAAGGGAGGGTCCCAGGAGGAGGTGAAGTCCCGGGACAGTTAAAGATTTGTATATGTCCAGGTATCGTATGCAACCTTCTCCTTTGGAGTACAGTGTGGGTACTGTACTTCAGCAGGGCTAAACTGCAGAGGGACGGGTGTTGAGTGCAGTGGGTACTGGGAGTCGGCAGGGCTGGCCTGTGATGGGGGAGGAGTGGAATGCAGCAGGTACAGACTGGAACCAGGAGGTTGATAAGAGTGTGTTGGCGGGGTCTGGGGGGGCGCATGGGAAAGGGTTTTGTGACAGCGGCTGCAGGGGAGGGCGGGCGCAGAGCTGCTCGGTTTTCAGTGCTAGTAGCGCCTGGAGTGTGTCCATTTGGCGCTCCATAAACTTTAAAGAGTCGCTTCATTCTGGTGTGCTACGTTCTCCTTTCAATCCCTCTTCTCGCTGTCCTGCCACTCCTTCAATTCTTGTTTTTCGGCTGCGGCGTGCATCATGACATGCAGAAAGTCCTCTGTAGTTCTTCGTGGCCGCTTTTTAATTCTGTGCAGCCATTCAGCCGGCGATAACAAAAAGGGAGGCTGGGTTCCCAAGGTCATATCCGTGAAGCCAAAATGCAACATTTTACAGAAGCAGTATTGTTTGCAACACACAGACCACTGACTCAGTGATTTAACACACAGCCACTCTTCACATACCTGTCACTAACTGTCTGACCCCAGGCAAGCACACATGAGCCACAAGATCCCCAAAATGGTGAGTAACCGCAGGGGCAGGGGAAATCAGTTTCCAGGACCATACTGTACACTGGGCACATGGCTCTTGGGGAGAGCCAGCACTATAGGGGGGCCTTATAATCATTCCTGTCCCCACATTTTCCACAGGCTGTGTTCATTATGGAAGATATCTCGCTACTGAGGGTGAGCAGGGAATCAAGGGAGGGTCTTCTCCAAGACTGTGGCTTCTGCCCTGGCTCTTATGTGGCTTCCTGTATGCAGCAATGGCTCGGCCCCCCTCCCCCCCATTACAGCAGAGTGGCACGAGAAAGTTACCATTAATGGGACAAGAAACAAAGCAGCTCTGCCAAAGAACCTGCAGCAGCGGATTGCCCAGTATCTCCATGAAAGTTTCGTGGAGATCTCTGAGGCAGATTCCCATGAAGTGAGGGAGTCAATCAACACCCTGTTCTGCCGCTCAGACTAGGCATGTGGTGGTAGCACACCATACAGACACAAGCCTGCTTTCTGCAACCCTCCTGCCCCAAGCAACTCGCTTCAGCGATTCCCAAAATCAAAGCCACTTACCAGGGGCCTCCTCTCCTGTTTGCGTATTGCCAGGCTCCAACATTGTGACTGGCTAGCCTCCTCCGGGGTGGAGAAGAGCTACTGGCTGCATGCATCTCTGACCTCTGAGTCATCCTCTGCCTCTGGGTCTTTCTTCCTCTCCTGATCCAAGATTTCCTCCTCCTGGGTTGGTCCACTCTCGACTGGCACGTGAGCCACTGAAGTATCAACAGTGGCCTTCGCAGTGGAGGTGGGGTTGCCACTGAGTATCGTGTCCAGCTCTTTGCTGCATAGGCGCAGCACCAGAGCGGCCGTTTGCTTCCCGCGCCTTGTGGTAGATGTTCCACAGCTCCTTCACTTTGACCCTGCACTGCAGTGTGTCCCAGTCATGGCCCCTTTCTGTCATGCATTGTGAAATCTGTCCATAGGTATCAAAATTCCTGTGGCTGGAGTGCAGCTGGGACAGGACAGCCTCCTCTCCCCAAATACTGATGAGGTCTAGCAGCTCGGCATTGCTCCAAGTGGAGGATCGCCTGGTACGTGGAGCAGGCATAGCCACCTGGAAAGATGCGCTGAGACCACTGCACGTGTCACCGAACAAACAGGAAAGGGACTTTCAAAATTCCCAAGGAACTTAAGGGGTGGGGCTCACGGTTGGTCACTTGAGGGCAGGGTAGTAGAGTTCAAACCGATGACCAGGGAGGCGAGAACAGGCATTGTGGGATACCTCCCGGAGGCCAGTAATCGACCAGAGTGTCTACACTGGCACCACGGCACTGTAGCCTCAGCGCAGAAAGCTGTACGTCTCTCTTTGGGGTGGTTTTTTACAGCGCTGCAACTGTGCAGTTTCTGCGCACTGAGTGGCTTGGCAGCATGTACACCTCGGGAGTTACACCGCAGAAAGCTGCTTTACTGTGCAGAAATTTGCCAGTGTAGACAAGGCCTGAGTTGGTTATCTGAATTCTGAAGAAATTACAGCTAAAAATAAAACAAAACTCAAACAAACCTCCCCACCCCCATCAAACTCTGTTTTTGTCTTTGAACACTTTCACGGATGGTTTAAAGTGTATCATTGTTTAGACATGCACTCCATATAGTTGCTAACATATATGAAAGATTAAAGATAATGGTGTTTTCTTGTGAGTGCAGCCTAGGAGGAATTCTACTGATTAAATAAACATTTTTTTAAATGTTTAGTGGGTGAAAAACAACCCCAGAGCTTGCTTTTTAAATTCACTGCTATGTGGTATGCATCCAGCTTTGCTTGATACTGCTGTTATTAAATGTATGGTCTCAAAACCTTAATTATAGTTCAAGCAAAAGGGAAGTATCCCAGCATAACCTCTTTAATGGCATCCGTTAATAGAAAAAATAAAGGTGTTAGTTAAGATTAGCTATGTTGTGTAACAAACCCT
Organism: Eretmochelys imbricata; assembly: GCF_965152235.1. Classification (NCBI taxonomy): domain Eukaryota; kingdom Metazoa; phylum Chordata; order Testudines; family Cheloniidae; genus Eretmochelys; species Eretmochelys imbricata. The sequence continues at coordinate 153,290,528 of NC_135572.1, forward strand.
ATAGTTATTTCAAACAAATGTATTCTTAGTTAATTACTAAAAAACTGTTGAACTAAAACATGGAGACTGACTTAAACATACCGAAGATGTTTCAGGCATAAGCCAGGTGCTCACTCTCTCTTTCTACCCTGTTGTACCTTCTTACCTCATATGGGTCTCTTCCTTGGCAGGGAACTGGTCTCAGAAGATTGGTTAACTTACATAATATGGGGTAGATACAGATTTGCCTTTGAATAGCTTTCACGCTAGTGACATTCACTCAAATTCTGATAATGATTATAAAAGCGTTATAAAATATGAATATAATAACAGAAGTAAATCTTATTTGAAATGTTCCAAGGTGCTGATTGGCTGAGTTAATAGTCTAATACTTAGTCTCTGTTTATCATTTAACTATGGTTACTAATTGATTGGGTATTTACTGCACCTCTTGCCTGAGAGACCGAATGAAAACCTGTCCACTCACCCCCCCTCCCCACTTATTTTTTAAATGGCAAATTCCCCTCTTCCTGAAGTTGTACAACCCTACATGGACCTGTTTGATGGTGATAACTTTTCTTGGGTGATGCATGGATTTTATGTGGAGCAGAGGGGTGAATGAGTGATCGCTCAAGCCCATGCTTTTACAGGGTGTTGATTTGTATTTGGGAAGAGTTTGAGACATTTGGTTGTACAGGAGTTGGGATAGTTGAAAAAGAGACTGCTGGTTTGCTGAAGGATTGAACACAGCTGCTTTCTGGAGAACAGTTGTACGTTTAAGCTGGTGCTTTTACTGTTTAACATTCATTCCAGTCAAAGCAATAATGAGCTCTGTTTATACTGTAAATAATACAAAAAACAAGTCTAGGAAAGAATATGCTCAGTCTGTATCTACTTTGTTCTCTTCCAAGAAGAAAACAGTCCACTCCTTGAGTCCAGATTTTTCCTGACCACTTGGAAATGATAGGCATTGTTTCGCAAGCAAATAGGAGGCAAGTCAGGGTGAAATTTAAAAACAGGTTGTCAGACTTAATGCTGAGTATTCTTTTTTTATATAGGGCTTAAAGGTTATCAGTAAAACTTAAAGACAGACAAATGAACAATTTCAGGTACTAACTTCTAGTCAGCTCCCATTCCCACTCCAAAGAGCCAATTTTTTAAAATCTCTTGGGGAAAAAATTGGAATGAGGGAAAAACCGTTTTATTTGTATCCTCATACTCCAAGTGGTACAAAGAGAAGGTATCCTCATACTTCAGTGGTACAAGGAGAAGGTACAGGTAATTGCAAGAGTACAGCACTGCATTTACCTTCAGTAGCAGGGAATGGAGAGAGAAGTAACTTTAAAATGATGCATGTGTTGAAGCCTTTATTTTGTATATTTTATTCAGCAACTAAAACTGGAAACTGGTTCCCACTGGTTGCCTATAAAGTGTTTCCCAGTTGACTAACTCCTTTAATTATTTGTCTTAAGACTAGTATGTAAATCTATTGAAATTTTATGTATTTTAAAGCATTTTTCTGAGGAAGATAGTTAAATTTTGTGACTCTTCCCTTTATCCTGCAAAATGTTACAATACTTCATGAATAAATAATATAGAGGGAAGGGTGAAAAAACCCATCCGCTCTTGATCCCCTAGGCTAACTTCAGAAGCTTATACAAATGTACTCATAAGATATAATTACATTTCAGATGCACAAAATTCTTGGTTTTATTCCATAGTATCTTGTGTTAAACTATATTCAACAACAAAAAAATCTTCAACATTGTGTGCCAAGAAATCTTCTCTCTTGTTAATTATAAATTCTTGCAATGCCTGTGTGGCCCTAACCCTTCACTTATGCACATGAGTAGTCCTGTTGAACTCTGTGAGACTGCTCTCAACTAAACGTTTGCAGGACTGCAGTTATGTGACGGAATTACATAGTCTTTACATTGTTTACATAGTTAGTCTTTTCTTCTGCTGTAGGTAAGGATGAATGTCTGTCTGCTGCCATCATAGGTTCTGTGTCTCTTTAACTTTGAAAAATGCCCATGACTTCTAGTGTCTTTGGATTTTTGCGTTCAAATGAATGAGTGAGTGAGTAAGTAGAAGGGCTGGTTATGCAGGTACAGTTGTACAAACCATGCCCTCAATCATGCAGGGATGCTATTTGATTTCTTTGTGGTTCTTTGTTGGCATAGAGGTTTGCCCATGTGGAACTCATTGCAGGATTGGGGCCTGAGAACCCAGGTCCGCATCAATTGAAGTCAATGGCAAAACTCCCATTGACTTCAGCGGGTGGCAGGCCTGAATGCTGGAACCTTAAGAGAACATCCAAGTTGTAGGACCACACAGGAGGCTACAAGTGGTCAGGGATCAGTGACAATACTGCAGGAACATTCGTATTTAATTATAGGAATTGCCAAAGTGCTCATTACTACAGTATGTGGGAACCTCACAAGATTAAAGAGATCATCTTTACATCCTTCTACAGAATAGATTTTCCTTTTTAACCTTGCATTTTATGGTGATGGGTGGATGGCTGATTCTTGCACCAGTTAGTACGTGCTTTCATTAGAATTTTGGGGCTATGGGAAGAAAGCACTTACATTTTATCTTGTAGCAAAGGAATTCAGAGGCAAAGTAGGAAGCATAGCATGTTCATGATTTATCAGATTAGTTATTTCATAGCAGAGCTATTTTTTGAGTTCTGGGAATAGAAGCTATAATAAAAAAAATAGATGATGCCATTAATGTGAATTTTGCTGTAATCTCCTTTTAGTGTTCTGCAGGAGGTTTTTCAAATGCTCTGTCCTGTAGTTTTTTGGAACAAATTTTAAATCCTAAAAAAAACCCTGAATTGCTGGACTGAATTGTAATAATTGAAGAAATAATTAATTCATCTGTTTTAGTTTTTGTTAGCACTGGCTAACAAAAAAGGGAATTTTAAACTTCTGTCAATGAGAGAGTGGAACACACCCATTGCTGGAGAGTGAGCATCTGAATAGTGAGGTGGTGGGCTTAATCGGCAAATGGCTGTGAATCTTGGGAAGCTGTCCAAAGAAGCCATGATGGAACTAATGGAAAGGATAGGGTGTGTCAGCGTTCCTTCCCCACTCTGAACTCTAGGGTACAGATGTGGGGACCAGCATGAAAGACACCCTAAGCTTATTCTTAGCAGCTTAGGTTAAAAACTTCCCCAAGGTAAAAACTTTGCCTTGTCCTTGAACAGTATGCTGCCACCACCAAGCGTTTTAAACAAAGAAAAGGGAAAGAGCCCACTTGGAGACGTCTTCCCCCAAAATATCCCCCAAACCCTACACACACCCTTTCCTGGGGAGGCTTGAGAATAATATCCTAACCAGTTGGTTCCAAAACCATTAAAGACCCAAACCCCTGGATCTTGGAACAATGGAAAAATCAGTCAGGTTCTTAAAAGAAGGATTTTATTTAAAAAAAAAAAGAAAGGTAAAAATCACCTCTGTAAAATCAGGATGGAACATACTTTACAGGGTATTCGGATTCAAAACACAGAGGATCCCCCTCTGGGCAAAACCTTAAAGTTACAGAAAACAGGAATAAACCTCCTTAAGACAGGGAAAATTCACATAAAACAAAAGATAAACTAATCCGCCTTGTCTGGCTTATCTATCCTGGTTGCAGTATTGGAGACTTGGATTAGGATGGGTTGGAGAAGATGGATTTCTGTCTGGCCTCTCTCAATCCCAAGAGAGAACAACCACGTAAACAAAGAGCACAAAACAAAAGCCTTCCTCCCCCAAGATTTGAAAGTATCTTGTCCCCTTATTGGTCCTTTGGGTCAGGTGCCGGCCAGGTTAGCTGAGCTTCTTAACCCTTTACAGGTGAAAGGTTCTGCCTCTGGCCAGGAGGGATTTTATAGCACTGTATACAGAAAGGTGGTTACCCTTCCCTTTATATTTATGACAGGGTGCATGTATGCATTTGTACTGGAGCTGAGGGAGAAGGAGAGAGAGAGTGGAATGCTGTCAATATAAAAAAGAGGGAAATTACCTCTGCCTAAAGCTAGAAAGTGGTTGGTTCTGTGCTGACTTCACAGGCGCATAGTTCTTAAACACTTCTGTGCGTGTGAAAGGAGGACCTATGTAAGCCCAGGTCTTGGGACCATGTGTGGAAAAAAGTTCAGGCACCTGTTCCTGACTGGGGCTTCTGGGCACTACCACAGTACAAATAATCGTATGTGGGTAGAAAATTGTATACAACACCTCAAGGAGGGTATACATACAATTGCTCACCGAGAGAGATAGGTTGCTAGTGTATCCCTTTAGCACACTAGAAATCCTTCTTATAGCAAGTACCTGTCAGTACTCACTAGAGTTAGGGTTTCAGAAATTTCCATTTAATGCTTCAATTTCACGCACTGATAGTTTTCAAGAACGTTCAGGTTTGGGGCAGAGTTTTCCAAGCTTGTTCTCTGCCTGAAAACAGCTTGAAGCTTAGAGAAGCCCTTTTTGGGCTACAGGAGAGTGAGAGAGTACTTTTCCCTGTGTAGATATATAAATAAAGAGGGCAGGAGGGAATTGTAAATAAACTTTTGATTATAGGTCTACATTAAAAACTGATGAAGTCAGAAACTTGGTATGGACGTAGTCCTCTTTGGGGACTAGAACCTTTGTTTGGTTTGTTGGAATACAGTAAAAATGAAACTGATAAGCAATTGAAAATTTCTGGAGTAGATGGTCCTGTTTTTTTTAGCAATCCTGTTTACGCCCCTGCCCGCTTTGTAATATCCCAGTGCGCATTCTCCCTGTTCTATATGACCTGTCCTATATGGCCCTGTCCCAGGCCTTATGTAAACTAAGATGTATGGATGGATAATATGCATTAGCTAACACCTTGCAAATCTTAGTCTAGAAAAGGCCTTGGGTTTGCAATGTCAGGAAGGGAGAGTTTATGTGAAGGACATTATAAATACCTTATTGAAACACACACAGCCAATATCTGAAAAACTACTTTAACATTGAGGGTAAAAACAAATTTCAGATACAGAGAAAAAAATTCAGATGTTGCAATTTCAGAGGGATATTCCACACTTTCTGCATTTCATAATATTCTGTCAGGTCTGAATGTTTTCTAAACAACAACAAAAATCAAACAAAGCCAAAACAACAACAGAAAACAAAGCCAAAATGTCAAGTATTATCAGTGCAACGAAAAGATAAACAGTCAGGATGAAAAAGAATAGAGAACTTTTTCTGCTATTGTTTGGCTGGAAACAAAGTGGAACTTAACCTTCTTGTATGCAATTCACTTCAGTGGCACCTAACATTCAAAGCCTAATTAGGGCCATTTAGAAGCTAACATTATTAAGTGCAAGTAACTTTTTTCTTCCTCTAAAAATAAATAAGGGATTTAAATGCCATTGAAGAACCTGCAAAATTATATATTGAATGTGACAAACAATCCTAGATCCCTTGGAAGCTATTTAGCCAAGGAAATGAAGCTTCAGTTAGAATCATCTTCGCTGTAGATTTAAAATAAAAATAAAATATGTCCAGCTTTTGTTAGTCAATGGGCGAGCACAACAGACTTTATTTTGTGTGGTGAGAAGAAAGTGATGCAAAGGGGAAAAAGGGGTATTCTGTGGCATGCAGGACAAATGTACTCTTTGTTTGAATCAAATCTGAAGATCGCAAAAAAACAAACCCACATTGTATGAAGTTGGATATTTGAATTCACAATGTGCGAGGAAAAACACGGGGAAACTAGATTAGACTGTATTTTGGTATGTCTGCGTGACAACCAACAGGAGTAGTACAGGAAGAACAGAATGAATGTTTTCAGGTATTCAGCAGTTTCAGATGGAGAAGGATTGGTCTACCCGCATATCTTCATTATCAGTCTCAGATGGTTTATCCTTCTTAAGATGTAATTTCATATTATACTCTTTTTGTTCACCAATATTTTATAGACACGTAATACGGAGCCAATGTGCTTTCAGAAAGCAAATGTTATTGCTGCAGAGGCTCAAGTTTGGGTGCACAACTCATCAAATGTTGAAAAGATGATAAAACAGTGAGGAAAAACTGGTCAACAATGCCTAATTTCCATTGTTGACATAGCCAGTATTTTAATATTGTTAATGGTTTGAAAGTATGCATAAGAGTAAAGTTTTAATGCTGAATTTTAAAATTCTTCCCAATTATAGTGGTTTCTGGTAAATGCCCTTTAAATTTAGAGGTATTCCATTGTATAAGTTATACTCAGTAAAAAAAGAAAAGAAAATCACAGTGGATTGAAACCCTGGCATAAAAGTTGTGAGGCCTTTTTTAAGTTAAATGATTAAATTGACTGAGTAACTGTGTTAGCTACATTTTTAGATGTTTCTAGAATATATTATTCTATAAAACAACCCTGATCTTTATTTCAAGATATGATAGTCTCCAGGGTATACAGATGTATGCCAGTGCTCTGAATGAACTTTCTCCTGACATCTGTTGGTGAATTGGAGGAAAAGACTTCATGAGCAGACCTTATTTGCATAGACACACCTACTTTGCTAAAGTGATCAATTTTGGCTGGTTTGAGTTAAAAATGCAGTTAAGTTTTGAGTGCAGAGGTAAAGAAACTTTATCTTTAGTGTATGACTAAAGGACAGCAGAGCTTTACTTAATATGCCCCAATTGTTGACCAATATTTTATAGACACGTAATGCGGTTGCCATAACTTAAAGCTAACTTGCTATGTGGGGGCAGTAGTAGCTAGGGTGGGGGAAACAGATGATGAGGACTCTGTTTAAGGATCTTAAATGCTATTTGACTCTCCTCCTCCAGTGTTTAAAGATGCAATTAAATAAACTCAATTGAAATCCCTTGCTGCCACTTAGTGACTACTGCATCTGAAGTCATTGAAAAATGTTGCTAAAGGTGAGAGCTAGTCCCAGGAAAATATGCAGGTGATATCTCCAACAATCATTTGTTGCATACCCTACTTGTTTTAATTGGCTCAGGAACACAACATAAAAAGAAGCTATATTATATGTGAAAGTTTTATTAATGGGATGTAAAGGATGCAGAGGATTAAAAAAAGCCTTCCAAAGTTAGAAAATAACATATCTGTTGGAGTTCTTGTAACCAAACCACAATGCACAACCTGCATGTTTTACAGTGTAGATTTCATAAAATATATTTGACTATACATGTAATAAAAACAGAAAATACCATACCAAGTATAAAACAGGCTGACATTGCTGAAACTTTAACTTTTGCACTTCAGTACTTCTGATGACTTTTAATATAAATAAATCTGTAATTATAAATAATTGTCTGGTAAGAATTAATTGTCCTCTATGTTCAGAAGTCTAAATCATACACTTAGTGGCAACAAATTGCATTTTCATTTAGTCATCTTAGGGAATATTTGTAGAAAACGTGGGGAAAAGAGGGTCATGCTCTTAAAATATGGGAAGGGTGGGTGTTTCATTGCATTAGAAGAATTTAGTATTGGTTAAAGCAGTGACACTGAAGGGTAAGCTTCTTTTTATTTTTAACATTATTAGTGTTTCTTAATTTATGGAGGGTTTGTCTACACATTGGGCTACTGTGGTGTATCTGCGTGTGATTTCTAAAGTGCACTAAAGTCCTGCACGTTAGTTGGTCTGTGTTGACCCTGTAGGTTTGCACTAAACATTCCCAAATGTGCTTTAATGTAGTGCTCCTTCAGACAGCACTACATTAAATTGCACTAGGGAACCTTTGATGCACAGTAGCAGGACATGGACCAATTAATCTGCAGTTAGTGAGTTTTAGAAATCATGCCCCCTTAATGCACATTGCCCCACCACGTACCCTGAGTCTTGTTATATCAAGATTTTCTTCCACATGCTAAATGTTTAGTTACTTATATGCTTAACTCATGGTAAATTGAATCAGGAAGGTTGTGACTTGCAGATGGACTCACAATAATTAGTGGCAGTTAGAAATGGGATTGAGAGCCTTGATTCCCAGTTCACTGCTCTAGTCATCAGGCTATAGTACTTATGTTGAATGTTTCAGCATGGTTGAAATAGTTTATTCTTCCCCTATGGAAGCTGAGAAAAATATTAACGTCTGTCCCCTGCCTATATATTATTTTTGGCTGCACCTAAGTCTCCTGATTCACAGCATGGTGTCGTTCTGCAAGAAGATATGCAGTTTTCTAGAGTGGCAGTTCCGCCTCATCTTAAATGGACCCTGAAAAAAGTATAAACACTTTTTAAGATAATGTTACACTGTTAGAAAAGTTTCAGAGTAGCAGCCATGTTAGTCTGTATCCGCAAAAAGAAAAGGAGTCCTTGTGGCACTTTAGAGACTAACAAATTTATTTGAGCATAAGCTTTCGTGAGCTACAGCTCACTTCATCGGATGCATACAGTGGAAAATTCAGTGGGGAGATTTTATGTACATAGAGAACATGAAACAATGGGTGTTACCATACAGACTGTAACAAGAGTGATCAGGAAAGGTGAGCTATTACCAGCAGGAGAGTGGGGGGGGGGGGGGGACTTCTGTAGTGGTAATCAAGGTGGGCCCCACTCTCCTGCTGGTAATAGCTCACCTTTCCTGATCACTCTTGTTACAGTCTGTATGGCTTACACTCATGAAAGCTTACTCTCAAATAAATTTGTTAGTCTCTAAGGTGCCACAAGTCCTCCTTTTCTTTTTACTTTTAGAAAAGTGTCTGATTCAGACTAAATGAAACTTAAAATCAGAAACATCAGTGTGGAAAGGCTTACAGTCTATAGCTCTCTGATGAGGCAGTGTGATCACACCTGTGTGACTCAACAGGGGAGTGAATAAACGCTGAATATTATAATCAGCCAAGATTTTTAACGTGAGCACATGGTGGAGTGAACATTCTGAGATTAACTCAGCTGGGGAGGGCGAAGGTAGGACATTAAGCTTTACCAAATGACATTGAGTATCAAACAGAACTCTTTTTCTGTTTAATCATTTTGTTCTTTAAGTAGCATGGTGTATTGAAGGAGCAAAGTACTTAATCTTCATACTACTCATCATCATCATCATCATCATGTTCCTATCACGCCTCTGGAGTTTAGGGCCATGACGAAGCTCCTCCACTCCTGTCTATTTCTGGCAAGTCTTTCAATGGCTCCCCAGCTGTGTCCCAGGTTTTTCAGCTCAGCTTCCACAGCTCTTCGCCATGTTGTTTTTGGGCAGCCTCGTTTTCGCTTGCCTTCGGGTGTCCATCTTATTGCTACTCCGGTGATGGAATCAGTTTTCATCTGAAGCACATGACCGATCCATCTCCAGCGCCCTGCCCTGTGTCAATAGATCTTGGTTTGAGATTGTTCTGGGCCAAAAGATACGGAGGATTTTTCTGAGGCAGGTTGTATGGAATGAAGACAGTTTGGACATGTCATACTTTCTCATTCCCCAGTATTCTGCACTATAAAGTAGTGTTGAATTCATATTACTCAGCCAACATTAATCCCCAAATCAGCCTGGTGAGATAATCAAATAGTATCCTCATTTTACAGTGGAGGAAAACATGGCAGAGGGGTTAAATAAGGTGCCCAATGCCACAGAACAAGTCAATGGCAGAGCTTGGAACAGGAGTCAAGTTTGGCTTTCAGGTCCCCTGCTTTAACCATTATTAGCTTATGCCATCCGTCCTGGTGGAGTTTGATGGGGATCTTATGTAAATTGCTGAACTAGTTGAAATAAAGTTTCTATTTCAACTGTTGTATAATGTAATCCGAGCTTTGGAGGTAGGTTGGGGTGAGGCATGTGGGAGGTGTAATAAATGCTGCTTCTGGAAGGAGGCTTCCAGGCACAGAGTTTGGTTGCATCTCCTCTGTGCAAATTGGGGTCCGTAATTCTTCTTTGTGCTAAGGTCCACAGATTTGCTACAATGGTTACGTCAGCCTGCTTGCAGCCTGGGGACAGACCCAGGCTTGACAGTCACTGGTAGCAGGGAAATGCCCTGCCTCTTGAAGTTCAGACAGTTGAGACAGCTCCCATAGCAAGGAAAATTCCATTACGCTTTCCCAAATGGAGGATTGTGCTAACTATGCTTTGACTGGGGGGAAGAGGGGAAAGCACAATGATTTGTCCGACCACAGCGCATGAGGGATTTTCCCCCAGTGAAATAAACCTGGCTCTTTAGATGTCCGTTTCCATCTCTATTCTGGGTGATCTGTTTGTCTGCAGGAGGCCACATCCATGGACCTTATTACTCAAAGACAGGAAACTTTCAAATAAGCATTGGTAAACTTTTTCTGTTTTTCGTCATGCTAAAGTCCAGAGATTCATTACAAAAGGATTTTCATAGCAGTGTGCTTCTTGGGCAGGAAGCAGATCATCTTTAAATATGGACAACCAAAATTAGGTATGTTTTATATATCCTCCATTTTCCTCTGGGCACCAAGGTGTGGAGAAGACTTCTGCCAAAAAAAAAAAAGAGAGAGAGAGAGAAAGAAAATGGCATTGGCTAAAGACTGGGTAACCAGTCTATAGAATCTGGTGAATTAATATACTGATGACCATGCGGCTGCCTAGTTGACGTCATTACAAAATCTGTCCCCTGAATCCATCAGTGCTCCTAAGGACTGGACTCTCATGCTTGTCACAAGGAAGAATATTTCTTGAATTTACTTGGGGAATGAGTATTGTGACCATTGTGAAGACCATTTGTCTAAATTAAAAATACAATGGGGTCTCATCCAAGAAAGCTACCAACTTCAGGACCTCCTCTGACTGGAGAGAGTTGCTCGCAGGAAGTCTACTTTAATGGATAGGAAGTATAATGACCCTGCCTGTAGGGGTTCCATCTGGGTAGAGCTGTAAGGAGCAGAAGGAGATCCCAAGGTTGTGTTATATGATCTTGTGGCACTAGAATAAATGATTGGATAAGAGTTTAGATTAAATTAAGTGATTGCCCAGAGGAAGATGTGTACAAAACATGTTGAGATGTGTATAAAACTTTCTTTTGGTGTACACTCTGAGAATGTTAGACTCCAGAGCTTTGACCTTTTTGCTTGTACACTCTTATACACCTGCAAGAGAGCAGAACTCAAGACTATGGTTCGCTGACTTCACATAGTAGTTAAGCTATGAAGTTTGTAGCAGCCAGCAGGGTATGTTCTACTTGTTGACTCCTTTCTAGGATCTGTGAGACCAATAATTGCTTTATCCAAATATGTATTTTGGACCTGTCTGGTCCTGGATGGAATATTGTCTTTTTTGTAATAGCAGGCCACCTCTGTGAGGTAGAGATCTCAAAAGGTCCAGTGCTAGGTTAATCAGGCCTCAGTGCCATTGCTTTTTCATCCTCAAAGGCATAAACCTTTATCACTGGCATTCTCTCCTCCATGTCTTTGTATGGTCCTGGGGAACAATGGAAAAGGTGGGAAGGCAGAGATGTTGCCCAGTTTTGTGAGAGGCGATTCCCCACTTCACACTTGTGGACCTTATTACATGAAGAAAGGAAACTTTCAGGTAAGCACAAATAAATGTTCCTGTTTCCCATAGATGCAGCTCAATGGTATTGTGTTGTAGTGTAACCAATATAGGAATATTTTTTATCAGTGAGTCTGGTTTAAATTAGTCTTTGCCATTACTATTGGGAGAACTCTGGGTCCTGGTTTTCCTAGTGTAGATGAGACCTTTTAGTACCTTTTGCCAGCAGTCTTCCCCTCTTCCCAGAAGTGATATTAATCTTAGGAAGGGCTTCTCAGCCATCTATTACTACTTAGCAAGGACAGTGAGGATCACGAAAGCGGGAACCAGTGTTATCTAGGAAGTGTTTGGAGTCTTAGTGTTATCAAACAGAATATGGATGCTTGTTTCACAGCAGGAAACATGGCTGGCACTGAAGCCCTGGAACATTATTTAGAAATATGCTTTTTAGCATTCTGCATTCTGAGTCTCAGCATAACCCTTAAAATAAAATTATGCTGGTTTTATATGTGGTTTATGCTGAGCTGTATCCCTAGTATTAAAATTATACCCCTTCTTGTTCAAAACTGCTGTATTTGCTGTTTTTTCCCCTCCTTGCTTTATCCTGTAATCAAAGTACTGCTTTGAGAAACTAACTATATAGAACATTCAGTTCCATTATGTAATCTTGCTTTCATTTATGCTACACCACACGATAACCTTAAAATATTACAGCTAATGCAAAGCTGAAGAAGGAAAAATGGAAGTATTAGTCATAGAAATTTTCAGATCATTTTTTTTTTTCTCCCTACTAACCATGGTCATATACTAAGGTACTTATATGCTAGAGAAGAACACACGCTAAACAGGGTTACTGCATCAGGTAATTGATCTTCTCTAAAAATCCAATCTCTGTGGGATTCTTATTTCTGGGCCTTGCCTCTTTTAGCAGAAGGCAGACAGGACTCTCTAATCCCTTAGGGTATGTCTACACTGCAGTTAAAATCCTGTGGCTGGCCTGGGTCAGCTGATTTGGGCTTATGGAACTCAGACTAAGGGACTGTTTAATTGCGGTGTAGACATTTGTGCTCGGGTTAGAGCTTGAGCTCTGGGCCTTTCCCCCCTCATAGGGTCCTAGACCCTTGGCTCCAGCCTGAGCCTGAATGTCTATACTGCAATTAAACAACCTGTCTGAGCCCTGTGAGCATGAGTCAGCTGGCAAGGGCCAGCCATGGGTTTTTAATTGCAGTGTAGATAGACATACCCGTAAGGTTTCATGTTCCTAAATGGCAGCATTAGGCCAATGCCCACATTAGGGAAAATGTATCTTTAACATGTTAGCTAATAAGTGTTCATGTTCTAGTGTAGAAAAGGCAAGTTGTAGTTTTTAATTTGTTAGTCGGTCGAGTAAATGGTAGGCGGAGCCCAAGAATTTATCTCAAGCAACTAAAATGTGTTAAAACTACAACTTACTTTGTTTATGCTATGATATCACATTTACAAATACAAGATGTATTTGTTTCATAGTGGAGGTAAGATATTAATGGGCAGGCACTGACAGTGGTCCATGTAGCCCAGTATCCTGTCTTCTGACAGTGGCCAATGCCAAATGCTTCAGAGGGAAGGAACAGAACAAAGCAATTTATAGAGTGATCCATCGCCTGTCATCCAGTCCCAGCTTCTGTTCCAGAACATGGGGTTGTGTCCCTGACCATCTTGGGTAATAGCCATTAATGGACATATTCTCCACAAATGTATCTAATTCTTTTTTTAATTCAGTTATACTGTGGCCTTCACAACATTCCCTGGCAATGAGTTCCGCAGCCTGACTGTGTGTTGTGCAAAGAAGTACTTCCTTATGTTTGTTTTAAACCTGTATGATCTTCTGTTTGTCTTTCGGTTCTCAAAAGTCTTGGCAAAGCTCAGGGGAGACAAGGTTCATTGGTCCAAATGAGTCTGTAGAGGCCAAGAGAAGTACAATTTCTGGCTCTATTTCAGAGGGCCAAAGCTGGTCCAGCCAGGCTGAGAGCCTGGCCTTGGATGATCACTCAGAATAAAGGAACCTGCTCCATCCCAGTTCAGGACCTCCTCTCCCTGGAAGCTTGGCTCCTGACAGCATAGTGCGGCATAGTTATGATGTTACCAAGCATGTGATTAATTCTGTCGTGGGCTCTTCAAAGACAGAGGGACTTACAACTGTAAGCAAAAAAAGTTTGCAGTGTTGTGTGAACTGGCTGATGTGGACTCTGGCTTTAGGGGAGCTAAAGAAAAGCCACCAAAAAACTGCTTGACTACTTTTTCTATGTGTTTGAGTTAAGTTTAAAGCCAAACTCCATGTGGTTCATGTGGAAGCCATATTGGCCAATCAAGAACTAGCTGAATGCAAATCACTGCCTCTACAACCTCTTGTCAAATTAACTGGGGCTAGATGCTTTTGAAACCATCCTATCTGCATTAAAAAAGAAACCCTGCATCATAGGATTAATGTTGTCCTAAAGCTGATGAAAACTCTCTTTGAGCCACCTGTGAGTTCAGCTTTCTTACCTGGAAGGTCATTTTCCTTGTGGCAATAACTTCAGCTTGTAGAATAAGTGACTTTCAGACTCCAGTGACCTTCTAAAAAGTTTTACAAGGACAAAGTGGAGCTGAGAATTCCCAGTATTTCCTTTCCAGGGTGATTTCAGAATTGCACTGTAATGAGCCTGTTGTTCTGCCAACATTCTTCCCATGTTCACCTGTCGCACTCTGGTGAAGCTCTTTCCCACAGGTTTGACATAATAAGGGCCTTGGGGTTCTGCTTTGAGCGGACTAAAGCCCTTGTTCATATGACATCAATTCCCTGGGTAATGTTGTCACTAAGAGGGCCATGTCTAAATGGTTGATTGCACCTCTTGCTGCTGTGACTCAGTGGTTTTCAACCTTTTATCATTTGCGGAGCCCTTTGGAAATCTTAGACATAGTCTGCGTCTCTCGGGTTGAAGACCACTGCTCTAACCTAACTGGGCTGAAGCTGGAAGGCTACTTCAAGGCTCTTTTGATCTGAGGTGCCGTGGCTTCTTCTACTTGCCTCAGGGAGTTTGCCACTTCAGGCATCTGCAAGGTAGTTATTATATGGTTCTTGTTCCATATATTTGCAAAGCAATATTGCTTTGGATTCAGTCTTTAGGGAGGAATCCTACTCCTGTCTCTCAATTCTAAGGACACCATTTTTGAAACAGGAAGGCCAAATTTTGTATGTCTGTTATTTAAGATGTGCAAATGTTTGGGCTTCTTGTTTTTGTGGCTGCGTCTTACAGACTATTGAAGTGTGCTGTACTGTAGTGAAGTGAAATATTTACGTGTTGGAAGGTATCTTATTCATTTATTAATATTGATTGTTTAAATTATTGATATTACACTTGCTCTTACTGTGTGTTGCACCTGTGGTGGTTGCATTCTTTCTTCTGTGATTGCTCTCAATCGACTTGCTGTGTCCTGCACTGAAGGTACCTTTAGAGAACGGAGCTGCTTATTTAAAAATATCATGTCACAGGATCTGACTAATCTCCTCTGTTTGGAGGGGAACTTTTTTGACGTGGTGTTTAATTCATAGTTCGATGTTATTGTAACAGTCAGTTGCATCTGTACTCCCCAACTATGCTAGGCTTCAGGCTCTCCTGGCCATCCACTCTCTTGAATGGAGACACATCTGACTCCCTTCTGATCAGGGTATTTCTAGATTGCACAGTTCCCTGACTATATTTTGGTATCCCAGCAAGAGACTCTGCCTAAGCAGGCCAGCTTACTTTCTCTTCAGAGACCAATAGAAAGTACCACACAGAGCTGCCTAATCAAGCCTATTTTATTCTTAATGTAAAAGCACTACAGAGGAAATGTTTAAAGCAATAAAAGAACCTGCATGAGTGCTGCTAAGCTTTCCAGTGATCACCCCAACCTTAATGTGGGCTCTGTCAGGAGCAGTCCTTCAAAACTCCACCCAAGGAGTTTCCTTGTGGTTTCAAGTTCGTCAGAATTTCAGCCCAGAGCTAGCACAGTCTTAGGGGGCCTCAGTAGGCCAAGTCCCTCCGATCCTTCCCTAAGAGATGGGGCCATGTGTGAACCAGGGGTCCTGCCTGTTTGCTGCATCAGGAAGAAGGCCCTGAGCCTGTTAAAAACCAGGCTATTTTTCCAAAAATCCTTTCTTTGTTTGTTGGTCCCTGGAGAACCCAGTTTGAACTAGACAGCCGCTCCAGGGTTCGCTTCCAAGAGCTGATAACCAGAGGAATTTCATTAGCATCCCTGAAGTTACATACAGTTGCACATTAACACACAAACAATTGCATTTTTAATACAATGGACCCCTAAGGCATTGAACGTAATTCAATAATGCATATCTTAATTCCATAAGGTTTGTCTAGGTTATTGTTATATCTGTCACAGTTATTGCTCTGCCTTCTTGAGACATTAATTTCTTTCACTCATTTTGTGATTGGCTATCTTTTCCTTGGGAGCCCCTTGTTTCCTTCTCATCAGAGAATAAGAAGAAGGCTCTCAGGAGGGGCACATAGCCACAAATAGAGTAGGCTAGGTGTGGCTTGCATTCCTCCACTTCCCTTCTTGCCACAAGATATTATTCAGAACAACTCATCAGGATTCAGAAATGGGTGGACATTTATTTGGATAATAACACAGAGTTACAGAAATGAGAATTTACAAGTAAATTACAACAGCTGCAAGAACATGGTGTTGCATCCCTGTCCATCATGGTGAATAGCCATTGATGAATCTATCCTCCATAAACATATTTAATTTTTTTTAACCCATTTATAGTTTTGGCCTTCACAACATCCCCTGGTAATGAGTTCCACAGGTTGACTGTGCATTGTGTGAAGAAGTGCTTCCTTTTGTTTGTTTTAAGCCAGCTGCCTATTAATATCATAGGGTGACCCCTGGTTCTTGCATTATGTGAATGAGTGAGTAACATTTACTTATTCACTTTCTCCATGCCAGTCAAAATTTTATAGACCTCTATCATATCGCCCCTTAGTTGTCTCTTTTCCAAGCTGAAAAACCCACACACAAGTTTGGAAGGGAGTGGTTCTCACCAAGGAGTATGTGTACCCATGTGGATACACAGAGGTCTTCCAGGGGGCACATCAACTCCTCTAGATATTTGCCTAGTTTTACAAAAGGCTACATAAAAAGCACTAGTGAAGTCAGTACAAACTAATATTTCATACAGACAATGACTTGTTTATGCTGCTCTATATACCATACACATACAATATTTATATTCCAATTAATTTATTTTATGATTATATGGTAAAAATGAGAACATGAGCAATTTTTCAGTACTAGTGTGCTGTGACACTTTTGTGATTTTATGTCTGATTTTGTAAGCAAGTAGTTTTTAAGTGAGGTGAAACTTGTGGGTACACAAGACAATGGACTCCTGAAAGGGGTACAGTAGTTTGGAAAGTCTGAGAACTACCTTCTAAACCATCGCCCTTCAGGGCATAAACAAACATCTGAAGAGGTTAAGAAGGTTCAATGCTAGGTTAATCAGGCCTATTGAGCAATTTATTCCATAACTACCTATTTGAGGATATATTGCACCTTGCTCTGCAGCCCATGGTATTGGTCACTGTCAATGACAGGGTACATGAGCCACTGCTCTGCTTTGTTCTGGTATGGCAATTCCTATATTTCCTTAGGTACCACATCACTTTAATAGCTCAAGGGGATCTGTCTCCCTCTCACTCACTCGGGAGCTGACAACCAGGAATGAAATCCTTTAGGATGCCTTTTTCAGATAAGTAGTTGAATTACGTAACTATCCCTTTTCCCCACTCTCTGCCATCTCCTGGAATAGTCTAGCTTGTGAAGTTAGAGGTGAGACTAGAGTCATATTGTTGGGGTTTGAGTGGAGGAATGAGGCAGGGGTGTGTGGGTGGGGAGTGATCCAAGTTACCCTTGAATGTATATGAAGTTATAAATTGCTTCTATGCCAAGCAGCAAGAGCCTGTTCTCTGCCGGCTTTCTTACTCCCCTTGAGACACCTGAGGCCTGCTGGGCATGCTGCTGCTGGCCCCTCTGGGAGGTAGGCAGAGGAAGGAGCCATCTGCTGCTGGTGTTCCAGGCCTGGCTGCTCAAGGCATTGAAGGCTACTTTCAGCTTTTTGTTTTTTGATTCTGCAATCCTGTTTTCAGCTCTGTTCCTGAGAAGTAGCCACTTAACTTGTTAGGAGCCTTCTGCTCCTCTCCTTCAGTTTGAAACTCCTTTTTCCTAGGAGCCAGTGTGTTGGGTCCTCGCTTTTCCACCACATCCCCTCTCCAGTCAGCTGCAGGATTCTGGTCTCTTTCTCCTGTTACAAGATGGCTCTTCAGCATACAACGAGATCTCCCAGTCAAAGCAGTGTACTAGTTTATACTCTTCTGAGACACTCTGTATGATGCCTATTCTATATTACCTCACACATCAGTCAAGGAATGGAGGGAAGGGCTGTAAACCAAACATAAGTTCCTAAATTAAACTATTTTCTAGCTTTTCGTTAAAACATATGATTAAAAATCCACTCTGAGTATAATATTTTTTAACATTCACTTTCAAAGATCTGCCTGTGTATCATATGTTAAAGTGTGGCTGGAGTTAGACCAGAAGGGAGTCTCTCTATGACAATTTTCAACCATTCATAGGCTAGCCTTCTAGGCAAATATAAATTGCAGAGGTGATTCCTCTTAGAGTCCTAGACTTTAAGGCCAAAAGGGAGCATCCTGATAATGTAGTCTGACTGCCTTCACATTTCAGGCCACAGAACCTCACCCTCTCACTCCTGCAGTAGTCCCCTTTGGCTGAGATACTGAAGTCCTCAAGTCTTGATTTAAAGACTTCACGTTACAGAGAATCCACCACTTACTCTAATTCAAATCAGCAAGTGGCTCATGCCCCATGCTGAAAAGGAAGGTGAAAACTCCCTCAGGGTCTGTGTGAATCTGACTTGGGTAAAATTCCTTCCTGAATTTGGTGACCAGTTAGACCCTCAGCATTTGAGCAAACCCACCAGCCAGACATCTGAGAAAGGTGGGATCTGAACACTGAATAGATGATGGGCCTGTCTACCAAGAAGAAACGCATACTGGGGAGTTGTTGAGGAATTTCACTGCAGGTGGAAGTAGGGCTTTAATATTCCAGTTACTTCAACACCATAAGATTGATCTTTTGGCTAGGCTCATCACCACTCGTCCACGAACTTCTCACCTGACACCCTCTCACTAATTTTGAAGCTGGCAACGGAATCATGGGATTATTCTAGGAGAACATTGTAAACATCTGTACTTTTAAATAGTTTTATGTAGTGGATACTTAACCAACTCATAATTTAAGATATTCATTACTTGGATTTCACTGAAACTGTTAATGGACAATGGAACTTGAACACACTCTATTAAATTCTTCAGAACAGCTAGAGAGTTTAACATTATTAAACATTATTATTATTATTATTATTATTTAACATTATTAATATTATTTTTTTAATACAGTAGAACATTGGGGGAGAGAGAGAGCAAAATAAAAACAGCAAAATCAACTAAGCATTGCATTCTAGTAAACAATGCATGAAAGATTATTCATCTAGAAAAATGGAAAGAATTCCTCCCCCATATAACTTTGTTTGCTGATGCAGTAAGTCTTTTTGATAGAGGAAAAACCTGCAGCATTACTTGCTTCAGACGCTGTTACTGAGACACATTAAACTATGAAATAGCATATTACCTATGTCGGAGACATCCTTGTATTCTAGTGGTAACTGGCAGTGCTTCTATAGCAAAGTCTCTCTGCATTTCCACTGCACAGCTGAGAGCAGCCAGGCAGCACTCACAAGAGAAGAGGAGTTGATAAGTCACTGTCTGTCTCTTTTTGAGCACATTTTTGGATTGATTCTGGGGGAATCTGAAGTGCTTGTGCATTTGTGTGTGTCCTTGAACACAAGCAACAAGCGTTGGTTATTAGAATAAGGCGGCCGTGGCTCCTGGCTCAGCACTTTTGCTATTGCATTGAATGGAGGCATGTTGGAGCAGAATGTGTTTACCCCAATGCTTGAAGTCTCCTCTCTTGAGTCAAATTAGTTATCATGTGTAGAGAGTTGCCCACCATTTCCTATTTCAGCCCTGCAGGAGAGAAGGAGCTACTATTCATATACCCAGCCACATCTTTGGATGGCCCTTATGACTCTGTTGGCTAATGAGTCTCCTTTCATCCTGTTAGTGATCTCCTGTATGAACTATGAGTGCAACCCATCTGTAGAAGGGACGTTAAGCATGAAGTCCTATAGGTTGCTCTTCCGGGGCTGTCTTATTCTGTTTCAGTGCTTTGGATGCAGGTTCTCCCCATGATGTTACTCCATTTAACACCTAAGGGGAGTCACTAGCACATGTCTAGGAGAGAATCAGACTCCTGAAGTTACTAAAGCATTGTGTGTTCATATGTTGGCTTTGTCTGTTTCAGCACTGACAAGAAGTGGGAAGCTCTGAATGTTTGACAGAAGAGCAGTCTGCATCTACAGAAACCAGTAGGAATTGTGTTGAGGTCTGTGCTGTGGAGATTGATAAAAGTGCTCAATAAGGCAGCCATGCTAAATCCATCCTTTGCCAGCCATAGCATGGACTTGTAGTGCATTTATAACGAGGCCCTGGTTATTTACTTTGCCTTTTAAGTATGACAGGCTATCCCTCCTACACACCTATGATTGGATGGCAGCTGTGTGATGTACTTGGCATGCAGAGTCACAAAGGCTCTGCAGTCCGGAAAGTCCTGCAGATCATTTTTTGGATCTAATCTGTTTTCCATTGCCCTTGCAATGCATTTGTCCTAATTATATTCAGCAGTTAGCTGGAAAAAGAATTACTTAGCGTTAAAAAGAAAATTAAAGAGTGGAGTGGAAGTAGCCATTTCATGGAATGTGCTGCTGGCACTATGCAGGAATGTAAATGGTGGTGCAATGGATGCAGATCAAATCAGTATGACATTGGACAAACAGAGGAATAGCTGTTAGAGTAGAAATTTGGCTGTAATCCAAAGTATAAAAAGCTCCTCTGCCCTTTGATCATCAAACGACCTCCTGTAGACAGTATTATCTCTTTCTGGGTAGATGAGCTGTCTCTTAGCATGGGAATGTCCAGCAGTCTTGTGTGTGTGTATATATATATATATATTACATAGACATGGGCTGGTGAGTGGGAAATCTGCTTGTGGTAACACTGAATGAGTGGCTACTGGTATAACCAACAAGCCTAAACGCCATTTGAAAAACAAAACACCAACCCACGGAGTGGTACTATGTCATGCTCATGCGATATTACCCTCCAATCCCTTTTGGATCTGAATTTCATGTTTTTTCTGTCAAAACTTTAACATTCCTTTGTAGATTTTGTGTGTATTACCCATATTCGCACCATCTCTCTCTATAACGTAATAGTATAGAAACTGTGCACAAATCAGCACCCTGCCTTTCTGGAGGCAGAGAATGATGTGTTCTTACATTCTGTGTCCCCCAGGTTCTAGACAAGGGGCAACAACTCCTTTGGGGTCACTAGAGCTGGGAACAGCAGAGTAGGAGCACTTGTGATTGAGCCATTTTCCAGGAACAGCAAGTACTTCACCAGCATTGGCTGGGTGGGGAGAGGCCCCTCTGGGCTCCATGTCCCTCTTCCTTTCTCCCCCTCCCAGATTATCATCAGGGATGGAAATCCCTATCTGGAGGGCAAGGCGAAATGGCCCAGTGATCCCACTCATGTAGCCGTGTGGGCTAAGGAAAGCAAAGGACCTCCCAGAGGTAGAGCAGCTTCTGGAAGCATCAGCACCAGGTGGGTGTGACACCTTCACAGCCCCAATGTCATTGATGGCAGAAGACTTTTACAGTTTGAAACCTGGACGTTATTTTATTGTTTCCCTATTGCTTATTTCAATCCATCATACTCCCTCTGCCTCATCCTCTCTTCTGTCTCCTCCTCTCAATCATCCCTTTTCTCCTTCCTTCCTCCTCCCCCTCCCCACTTTCTTGCTTTGATTTATTCATCACTTCCTTCCATTACACCTTTACCACATCCCTTTGCCATAATAGAAAATAAAGGGGTAAATAAAAGAACTGGAAATTATAAGGATCTTATCCCCTCCCCCCCCGCCCCAATCACTTGGCTTCTATGTTATATCACTTTTCTCCACCTTTTGTGGTTGTCTTTTGGATTGTAAGCTTTTCTAGGCAGGGACCAAACTTGTTCATGTGAGACTGTGCCTGGCACAAAGGAGACCATGATTCTAATTAGGGCCTTTGGGCACTACCATAATATATTCCAAATATAAATAAATGATGATATTCTGACTGCAGAGGAGAAGGGAGAGTGTCAGGGAGACGTAGAAAACATCTTGGATTGGAAGTACTTATGTCACCTTCTGGATGACTTGTTACAAAGCCAATTATAGAACATCTTTGGTTGTCAGTCATTGGAAAAGCAGGTCATGTTACCATTTATATAAACACTTAAAACCAAAACACACCAAGCAGTTTACTAGCTGTAAGGCAGGCTGCTGTTTAATATGCTGCTTCTAAACGTGTGCGTGCTAAAGGGGTGGAGGGTTTATATAATCTGAAAGCTGAAGGACCCAAAATTTCCAATTAATGCTGCGGCTCACCAGGCTCCAGATGTTTTGGTTTTCACCTTGTCCCTGTTATCACCACATTTCTTCCCATTGTTTCCCTTTGATTTGTAAGCCAAAGACCACTATAATGATATTAAGTGCTAGTTTTCAGAATTTCATAAGTTGCCTGGGGGGACATCGATCCTTTTGTCTGCAGTAGTAAATAATTGTATTGTTGCCAGAGCATGCTTGTTGCAGGGTAGCTTGAAGAGGCTTTTCTGGAAACTGAAAGGGGAAGAGTATTTTTGGGATGTCCCAGAATTGTGTGAAGCACTGCTTCTTTAGGTTTCAGAGTAGCAGCCGTGTTAGTCTGTATTCGCAAAAAGAAAAGGAGTACTTGTGGCACCTTAGAGACTCTCAAATTGATTTGAGCATAAGCTTTCGTGAGCTGGCTCATGAAAGCTTATGCTCAAATAAATTTGTGAGTCTCTAAGGTGCCACAAGTACTGCTTCTTTACTTACTGATCGTGTGGTCTGTGTCTGAGAAGCAGAATACTGTCTTTCAGAAGGTGACTCTTTCTACTCATATACTTTCAGCTGTGTGCACTGTTTAGCACTGTACCATTGTTTTATTAATTGCCTTGTCCCCCAAATGATGATGCATCGGTGGATAATTCCAACCCACCAGAAACTTCTTCCCCTTCCAGTTTATAGTTGTGAATTTTTAAAATGGGGGCTATGTCTATCATTAAAAAAAAAAAGCCACTGATGATGTACTGTTGCTCGCAATGCATTATTTAAAGTCCTTTTTAGACTGTCACACATAAAGAGCTTAATTAATATTTCATCAGTCACTGTGATTCTTACCAAAGGGAACTCCTTTCATCACTTGACACCCCTATATTTCTGTATGTAGCAAAGATGCTTAGACTGTAATAGAACAAACTCATCACTTTCCAAATAAATTTATTCTTAAAAGAAGCCCTGACCTTGAGATTGGTTCCAAGCAGATATCTGGTATCTCTAGATTCTGACTGTGCTCTTTAAAAAGCAAGCAAAAAAAAGGGGGGCGGGAGGGTTGTTCGATTCATGTGTATTGAACTCGAATGATTGACTGACGGTGTTCCAATACAAAAGTAGATCTTTTCAGTTGGTTTTGAATAGAGTCTCTGCTGGCTTGTGGCGGGAGCTTGAAAAGGGGAATCAAAATAGGTTGTCTTTATTTATTTACTGTAAAAACTAGCTGTGTTTTCATGCTGGGTTCAATGTTGAAGGTTTCATTTCTTATATCGAAAGCAAGGCCTGTGATATGGCTGGGGGTTTTGAGAATTAACTAAGTGATTCCCCCTCCCCCCGACCTTCAGTGAAATTCAGGTAGAAAATTAAATTCCAAGCAGGGCTGGCCACATCTGTTTTGGTTTTTATAATGGGAGGTCAAGAGAGACACACTACAATTATTTTATATGCACTATGTAACAAAGAGAAACTAGTTTTCTTAAACCACAGAGGCCCAGTATTTCCCATCACATAGTGAGATAAAGAGCACCATGATGTGACCATGCATGATATGTTCTGGGATTGGGAGATGAGTCAAATGATAGGGCTGTGTAATAATTTTAAAATGTAATTTCTCAATACATCAGGTGGCTAGCATCTTAAGGGTAGACTGGTGTTCAAAGCTGTTACTTCCAAGTGAAACAAGAGAGAGGGTGTTAGTGTAGCTAAAAAGCACAGTGTCACAATCCCCTGGAGTCACTGAGAGCTATTGGCTAGATTCTGCTTTGCGAATGGAAGCAGTGATAAAACAGATGCTGAGGAGATGGATCTAAAAGGGGTGGATGGAATAATACATCAGCTGAGGAATAACCAGAGCAAGTGTTCCAGGAGGGGATAACATGCAGATTTGAAGTGCTAATGTAGTGCCGTGTAGCACTATTCAGGTAGAATATCCGATTCTTGCAGTATACTCTGTCCATACATTGGTCTTTTTTTTTTTTTTTGAATGCAAATGAAGGTTTCACTTTTTATTCTAAAATAGTAAAAAATGCGGTGGTGCGTGTCGTAATGATTGGCGTTTCAAGAGAATAAGTAACCTGTATTTCTGAGTCTTCACGGGAAGAATAATTCTGTACACGCTTAAGTAATAGTTTGTGTCTCTTAAAGGAATCATGAGATGAAATTACAGACAAATGTTTTTTTTCCTTTTGATGCTGTTGTGCTTTAAAGTATTCACATTTACTTTTCCCATTTGATTTAAATATTACTTAGTGACATCTTTAATCTCCCAGTGTTGATGGTTTTATTAAATCTTGGTCCATCTAATCTTACCATCCCAAATGTATTGAGGGCTTCCCCCCGCCCCACAAGAGGAAATGACTGAAGTTGCTGTCAGAAAACAGACATTTTTTCCCACTTCTGTGGAATCATTCATGACTTTCTCAGTGTAATTTGTTTAATATTAAAGGAAAGCTTGGCTCAGAAGCTGTTCAGAGGGGAGAGAAGAGCATATCGGAGGGTGGTGTGAAGAAAGAGGGAGTGCTGAAATAATGCTAAAATGTCTTGATAGAAGTATTTTTTGTCTTTAATGTGGTCTGGTGAGAGGGGACCTAGGTGGCCAGTCGGGCCTGAAGTCCATTGATGGCACATGCATACTGCAATACTGTGCTAGCAGCATTTAATGACGAGGATACTCTGCCAGGCAGAATTTTGCATTTTACTGCAAAACTCTCTAGGGTTTCGGTAACACAGCTTGACGTGACCTAGCAAGCCCCCTTGTTTCAGCACTTCTCAATAGTGGTTGAAAAATGGTGAAGCACCCCTGTCTCTCAAACCAGCTTTTCTGTAGAGTCCATTTGGTATCTACAGTATCAGTGTGTCACATGTTCCTTGGCTGATTCTTAATCTTCATAATGTGCGATCGTTGCCAGCGAGAAGGACAATGATGTTAAGCTCCTTGGGACAAAGACTCTCTTGTGGTTCTGTGTTTGTACATCGCCTAGCACACGGGGAGTTTTGGTCCATGACTGGGACTCCTAGGTGCTACAATAACACAAATAACAGCACATAGTTCTCAGAAATTTCTTGATAGTGGTATTGCTTTAAGCTAACTGTGAGAGGGTGGTCGTTCCTTGGGATAAAATATTATTTTTCTTCTCCAGGCCTATGTGATTCTGAGCATAGGAAGGATGCAGTAGGGTAAGATGTGGAGGTTCTTGTTGCTGTCCTTTCTGTGTATCTTTAAGGACCTTTGGGAATGGAGTTCCTGAAGGAGGAGGATGGGAACTTCATTCTTTCTCCTCCTCTCTCAGTGGGTTCTTCTACTCTGGGAATCTTTTCCAGTTATGACTGTGCATGGGAAGGTGATTGAGTAAACAGGATTTAGCTGTCCTTCCTCTTGTCCTCTAAATCCCTGCAACATTCTGCTCTCTGTCCCTTATCCCAGAGCAGAGTGGAAGCCATCCCTTTTGATGTTTTTGCTTTTACCCCTGCGGGCAAAAGTGCTAGTAACATGGATATTCTAAATTAATGACAAGTACTCAGTATGAAATTCCCCATTGAAAGAGTTAAACAGAGGGCTCCTGGCCCAAGGAACCTCCATGTGAACTGGCTACAGCACCTGCACCCAGCTACTTGTGGAGTGGATTGTGTAGCTTACACACACACTCTTGTCTGCCTGGGTTTGGCATATGGCTAAGGGCTCCTGACTACTTGCTAAATGGTTTCCAAGATAAAAAGTGCAGGGAGAAAGGAGGAACAGAGGAGTTGAAAGCAGAGAGACAGAGATCAGGTGTGAGAAAGAAGAGAATGTTTTATTGGCTATAGCGCATAACTCCATGTTTTAGCTGAGGTTTTTGCAAATGGAGTTGGCTATGTGCAGTTGTTGCCACATCTGTGCAAGGTAAGTAGGGTCTTGAGACCAAGGGCTACTGATATCTCTCCCAAGGGGAACTTGACTAATTGCAAACTCCCAAAATCTGTTACCAGGTGCAATCAGAAGAACTTATTCTGCTGAAGGAGAGGCAAGTGAACAGCCTCTTCTGTAAATCACAGCTGCTGAGTAGAGACAGGCACTGCTAGAAGTGACTGAAAGGGGAACAAACTCAGCAGCTACCAACAAGTATGTCACAGGATCCAGTTGCTAAAAAAAGACCTGAGCAGTGGAGTCAATAGAGCTCACTTCTGATGGAAACCTAGAGTAAAAGAGAGGAAAAGGCTCTCATGCTGTGACCTCAGATATTGGGGAAACTGTTAAGCCTACTTGAGAGATTGTAAAGTGTGGTTGTTAATTGTGACCCATCTGCTTGTTCTTCAGTGCCAGCTTGACCGAGTAACCACTTATCAGTTGAACATTGCCAATTGGTGAGGTGTCACAGCCTTCATTTTTTTAATTGTCTAAGTCCGTACACAACTGTGTATGTTAAAACTGAATTTAAATGTAGTCGGTAGACGAATTTTGGCATGGTTTCCCTGACCAGTGTCGAGAAGGTTATATTTGTGGGCAAGAGCCATGTTAGAACTGTATCAATTTCTCTTTCCCAGTCTTAGTTTATTGGCACAGGTCTCTTGGCTCACAGAGGCCATGTTTGCACTCGAGAATTGAACTGTTGCTATTTGAACAAGTTGGATAGTGTTATAACCACCAATAGTGCAGGGTCTATACTCGCCCTAAGGGTTTGGGTTTTGCACTGTGTCCACACTAGAGTTGTTGTATGTAGTTCCAGTCTCACTGCTCTCTGAACATGTATCCTGCAGTTCTTGACACAAGTCCCAGCAGTAGTGAGTCCTGGGAGGTTTCGAAAAACAACCAGGAAGACCAGGGGAATTGTTGGAGAAATGCCAATAACCACCTGGTAGGCTTCCGTAATTCCCTTGGAGAACTGCCTGTCCCTTAATGCTGGTGCCATTCCCAGTGTGTTCTCTCAAAATGAAGTCTAGCTTGAAGGCCCCACTTGGACTCCTTTCTCAGCAGAAAAGCATCTGCTGAAGCTTTTCATAGGCCATTAGGAAGGTGCTGCAGTAAGGTAATGGACTGTCTTCTGGAAGTACCTGTGGCACCACTGGATAAACCCTAATAGAACTATGGTAGGAATAACTGCATCTGAGTAAAGCCTTTTGTAGAAAGATGTTAATGGGTGAGTCTCTGCCTGCCAGTGATCTCAGCGGGGAAAGGGAGCACTCAGCATCCTGCAGGGTCTGAGCAGTGGTTCCAAAGGTCACTGTAGACAGGATCTTGCTCCACTGCCTGCCTCTGTGTGTGGCTTTCAGACTTTCTCAGGCACTCCGAAATGGAACCTTGCAAAGTCGCCTTTCCTACGTTGGGTGAGGTGTTTGACAAGTGTTTGCACACCCAATTCTTGCTCCCTATATGGTAGAATAAACAAAATATACTTGTGTAGAATTTTCTCTGAGTAACATGCAAGCAGCTCCCTCAGTACAGTCACCAACTATTAACGCTTTCTTTACTTAAAAAAAATAAAAAAAAGGGGGGGGGGGTTTCTGCTAGAATTTTTCTGGCCTCTATGAAAGGAGGATCTCACCAGTTTAAAAGGAAATGATCCAATTAATTGAATATATTGGTCATATTAATAACAGTAATTTACAGCGTGGGGCAGAAACTAAGGAAACTGGGATCATAGCACTGCTATTAAGCCTTTTGCTCCTCTCCCACCATGCGCACACTTCTACCCATTCCCCTCTCTTCCAGCTTTTAGGTATGAAGTGATTTTTAAAATTGCTGCAAATGAGTCTCTTGGTCAGACTTTCTGCATGATCCACCAATACTTTAGTCTAGACAACATGAAGGAAATTTTCAAGGCATTGCCCGTGGTGTCGCTTCATGACTTCCATTAGACTCTGTGGGAACTGTGAGATAAAACCGTCGGCAGAACTTTGAAAACACAAATCCCGCATGTCTGTATGCGGCACACATTAGTGGGTTTACCTTTCGCACGCACAATTTGTCTGCCAAGAGGCCGCTCACTGATTCTTCTGCACTGAATGCTACCATACTCACAGTGTAGGAGGGAAAACTAATTTGGCCAGCAGAGGCCCCACACAAAATACTCCTCGACTTGGCTGTTGAAATGCAAAGCACTCCTGAATGAGCCATATTGTACCTTCTCTCAGTAATGTCTTTCAACCCAAGATATCCAGAGAATGGTGTAAATTGGGATGTTCTGGCTGGAAGACTGGTGTTTCATAGCTGAATGAGAGGCTGTTTTTTCCTCCCCTTCTCCCATGGGGGAATGTTGCCAATCCTTCAATGAATGGAACGTCTTTTCCCTCCACTCCAGCCTGAATACTGTTCTGTACAGTTTTTAAAAAGTACAATGTCAACCTCAGGGGGGCTGGGGAGAATTTCTGTTGCTTTAATCTGTTACTAATTGTTTTCCTTTCCAAAAGGGTATATTGCTTCATAAATACAGTTGCTGACTTACAAGGTCTGAGACACTGATGGTGTAGCTGTTAGAGTTGCACCGTTTGAATGATTCTCTGTTGAGCCAGTTATATTGTAGCTCCATGTTATAAACTGTTACGAGGCATTGGACTCCTGCTAGCCAGATGCTGCTGCAGAATTTTTTTGCCCATGGCATGCAATGTCACATGCTTTTTGGCATGTTTGATGCCCCGATTAAAGAAGCTATCAGCCCTGGTAACACACGCATTTAGTTGGGGAACATAAGCTATCCTTAACTTAGTGCACTGTGGTGCAAAGCCTTACTCACTGGAGTAGTCCTTCCTCATGTGATTAGTCCCCTTGACTTCAATGACACTACTTTTAAGGTTTGCATAATCAAGCTCTTATACCTTTCTGTGACGAATGCACACCTGTATTCCTAGCCTACATACCATTGTAATCGGCATGCCTTGCTGAGGTATCATTTGAAAACTCATAACTTGCTGATCAGTAATATGGTAAAATGTATGTAGCAACATTATATGTAAAGTTATGAACATAAACTGAAATCATGACTGAAGTGTGCTTCCCAGATAAGTCTGGGTAGTGGCTAAACCAGTTTCTCAAAGACAAAGGGCAAGCTGAGGCCCCAGCCAGGTGTCAACAAAGGTGATGCCCCATCAGCTATCAAGTGCCATTTGTTGGCAAGAAAGGGGAGCTGGGACAAAGGTCTGCATCTTAGCAAAGAAACAGGGTGAAGTCTCCTTCCTCTACCAGACCCTGTGTCTCTTGGTTTTGAGCTGGAAATGCTTTCCCAAGAGGGACTGAAACTATAAGAAGGAGGGGCAAACACCCTGAGATACCCACACCTGCCTGGCCTATCTCATTTCTCTGAACCTGAGAGGACAAAAGAAACAGCTGTTGGACTCTGGGGGAGAGGTCCTGACCTGAAAGTTTGGTCAGTAATTAGGGTTGCCAATTTTGATTGCAGAAAACTGAACACCCCTGCCCCTCCCCTTCTCTGAGGCCCCGCCCCCACTCACTCCATCCCCCCTCCCTCTGTCACGCCTTTATTTTCACCAGACTGGGGCAGGGGGTTGGACTGTGGGCTCTGGGAGCGGAGGGGTGAGGGGTGGAGAGTTTTGGTGCAGGAGGTGGCTCAGGGCTGGGGGAGGGGGTGCAGGGTGAGGGCTCCAGGAGGGAGTTTGGGTGCAGGATAGGGCTCAGGGCTAGGGCAGGGGTGCGGGAGGGGTTGCGGGGTCCAGGGAGCACTGACCTCAGGTGGATCCTGGGAAGTGGCCAGCATGTCCCTCCGGCTCCTAGGTGCAGGAGCGGTCAGGGGGGCTCCACGCTATGCCCCTCCTGTAAGTGCCAGCTCCGCAGCTCCCATTGGCTAGGAACCTGTCAGTGTCTGATCAGATCTACTGATTGGACACCCAAATTCCAGTTACTGTGGGCAGGGGAGGTGGGCAGGTGCTGGGTCATCACCTGTGCCAGCCCCTACTCCACCGGCGCTGCCTCCTATCTGCATTGGGCGGCTGCATCTCCCAACCCTGGTTCTGTAGGTGAGTCCCTCCCGACCTGGGCGGGGAGGTGGGAGAGGGAAAAGCAGTGAGCAACAGGGAGAGGGGGCAAGAGGAGTGGATGGGGAGGCCTTGGGGGAAGAGGCGGGGCAGGAGAGGTTCCAGCACTCTTGCTGCAGTGTCTGTTTTTTAAATATTACCAAGCTGACAACCCTGCTTGTAACCATTTCTGATTTTTGTGTCTCAGTGCTTGTACTCACTTAAAATCTATTTCTTTGTAATTAATAAACTTACTTTTATGATTTTATCTAATCCAGTGTGTTTAAGTTAGTGTCTGGGTAACTCCATTTAAGGTGGTAAACTGTTGTATATTATTTCTTTAAAGGAATAATAGACTTAATATATTTGGACTGTCCAGGAGAAGGCTGGGCAGTGCAAGACTTACATTTCTGGGTGGGAAAGTCTGGGACTGGGAGTGTATTGGGGTCGCCCTTCAGTATAACCAAGGCTGGTGAGAGCCACAGTGTAATCCAAGTGTTGCTGGCACACTGCAGTTACACACAGACACTCAGGGTATGACTTGCATGCTGGAAGGCTGTTTGTGAGTGGCCCAGGTGA
Source organism: Eretmochelys imbricata (assembly GCF_965152235.1). Lineage (NCBI taxonomy): Eukaryota > Metazoa > Chordata > Testudines > Cheloniidae > Eretmochelys > Eretmochelys imbricata. Next base: position 153,321,058 of record NC_135572.1, read on the forward strand.
AAGCTACTACCAGCAAGGTATTGTAAGACACCCAAGGTTTCAGGGCAGGGGTGACACAGCCTGTCACTGGTGTGGATTGCACCCCGGTATGTCACACCTTTCCTGCGCTTTACCACTTTTCCCCTGCTTCCTCAGCCTTCTAGGTAAAAATGTGTGTTGTTTTGGCTTGTCGATGCTAGAGAGGAGGCTCTCCTTCCTTGCTCCTTTCAACCCTTCAAGAATCGAGGCTAGCACTGTTTCATTGTGTGCCCTAAGAAGTCTCTTCATGCATATTTTGTGCTAGATATTAAAAAATTTCACAGTTCATGTTTTAATTTTCAGGCACCACCACCACCAATCGTTGAAAAGAGAGGACTGAGACCAGTGAGAGGCTGGTAGTATGTGCATCCAGTATGGGCAAATAATGGGAATTCTGGCCTTGCTCCAGGAGAAATGTGACCCAGTAAACTTCATAAAATACTGTTCAGTTACTCACTTTATTATGCAGGAGCCGTGAACAGGATAAATAGTGTCTTCTTAACTACTGCCAAAGGAAACATTTCATGTGCTATATATAATCATTTTCTCCGTCTTGGCTTGCAGCAGGAAAGAACTGCCACACATCTTTTCACAGAGATAATTTCTAATGTAAAGTCTTGGACTAAGCTAAGATAGACAGTTGACCCTTTGTGTATGTTTTGCCCCATGCGAGTCCAATAAAAACTGTTCAGGATATCAAGTGTCAGAGGGGCAGCCGTGTTAGTCTGGATCTGTAAAAGCGGCAAAGAGTCCTGTGGCACCTTATAGACTAACAGACGTATTGGAGCATAAGCTTTCGTGGGCTGAATTCAATACATTATGCTTATGCTTATGCTCCAATACATCTGTTAGTCTCTAAGGTGCCACAGGACTCTTTGCCACTTGTTCAGGATATATTGTGGTGCAATTGAACTCTTTTTTTTTATTCGCTCTGCAGCTCTGGAGCAAAATATAATTTGTAAAAACGTGTGTGTGTGTGTGTGTGTGTATTTGTAAAGCAGTATAGAGAACTATAGTTGAATAGGGAGAAGTGATGAGAGAGAAGTTAGAATAATGCTTTTCTATCTCCCTCCTCACAATCCAAATAGATGATTATTATTTAACCTTTTATATTGTGATAGTGCCAAGATGCCTCAGTCAGGTTTGGGCCCCATTGTGCGCTGTACGGATATATAGACGATGGCAGCCTCTGCCCCCAATGAGTTTGCAGTCTGAGTTACGTGATTTGAAAGATGACTGAAGGATGTAGGGCTCTGTGTTTGTTTTAATGTTGAAGCTGATTAGTGCTTCTTGTTCTAGGAATTATAATTAGGCACTTAAATACATATTTCAATACCTAAATAGAATGGTGTATTGAGATCCTGCATCTCCAGTTGATTTCAGTGCAAGCTTGGTGCTAATATAAATCAGGCCTCCTGGTAGATCCTTAAATAAGGATTTAAGGGGCAGATCCTTAACTGTTATTAATTGTCATTACTTTAACATAGTGAGTGGCCCAATGATAATTTACATAAGCTGAGGATATGCTCTGAGATGCCTGATTTTAGGCACTCACGGGCACATAACTTTCCTTTCCCCAACTGTTGTTAGCAATGTTCCTAATATATTTGCCCTCGGGCCATCTGCTCCAATCATAACTCTTTGTGCAATTGTCCAAGAACTGTCTGCATTTGATAAATGCAATGGCAGCACAGCTAACCAAAAAAGGTGCATTTTTTCCCGTTGACATTTACTTACATATATTTATTGGTAAGTTTACAACTTTATTTCAGCAGCAGCTTTTACCAAAACAAATAGTGTTTTAAATGTAGAACAGTAAGCCACATTTTGATAGTGTACAAAAATATTTTTGTAAGGTTTTTTCCAGTGGCTTATAACTTTCTCAAAGTAACTGTCCTGGGAAGACTTTTTTCCAAGGATTGCTCTAAAGCCAGAGTTAGTGGTTATTTATTTTGCTTGGAAAGTCCAGCAAAACTGCTCCGCCTTTTAGTTTTAAGTAATTTCAACCCAGAAAAAAAGTGGTGCTTTTACCAGAGATTTTTTTCCACATGCCTTTTTTTATGCTCTATTGTTTTTATTTAAATATCAAACTTAGTAAGGAATACCTTCCTCATTAAAGACTATATAACTGCAGAGTCTGAAGAAAATTAGACCTAAGACAAGTGGATTGTGCATGTCCAGTCTATTTTCTTCATAGACAATAACTCCTGCCCACAGTTTGGTTATCCCAAGGTATTCATCTGCATGTGAGCCTTCTGGATTCTCCTTGAATCCTGACAAGCCATTCTTCTCCTGTAGATACTCCACGGACAGCTCTTTTTATTTTCTGCTTCCGAAATGGTGTCAGAAAGTGTTCTTCCATTTCTGCTCTTCTCTGGTGCCTCCAGTCTCAGATTTGTCACGCTTCACAGTGCACTCTTGGGCACACAGCCCTACTGCATGCAAAACAAGAATCACATATTTAGTGTTCAAACAGATACTTTGTATGAGCTGAAATGCTTTATTAAATTCAAAAGCAAAACTGGTAAATATTTGTGTTCACAGAATGAGATAGGTGGGAATTCATTTTTACAAACAATAAAAAATTCAGAGTTTGAGTTCTTGTGTCATGTCAGAGCCAGCTCCCATTGAAGTCTACGTACAAGGAATCAGAGCTATGGCTGATATGAGAGCTATGCCTTTTATATTTCTTAAGATGTTCTGCTGGTTTTTTGCATTAACAGTTTTGTGCTCATATGGTAGTTCTAGATCTACCTATTTGTTCAATTTATAACGTGTTTAAAAAGAAATTACAAATGCAAACATTTCGCAAAAACAATTACATTTCCTCACCCCGGAAATGAAACAATAAACAACAAAATCCATCCCCGCTTAACTCAATTTCTCCAGAATGTCTGGCATTGTAAATAGAGTAAAATTAGGGGTAATTTCCTAGTAGCAGGCCTACTCAATCAGTACTTGCGATAGATTTTTTTTTTTTTTTTTTTGAAGCAGGAAAAAATGAACTCGGCTCTGTTAGGGTCATTGCTTTGTAAAACTACTGAATATTTGTGAATACGTCATGACTATGGATGACTGTTGTGACTCTCTTACCAGTGGAGAAACTGAAGAGAAGGGAGGCAATCTTAGACAATTCTAGAATGACATTTTAGCAGAGAGTGGTGATTAAAGCATGAAGAAATGCTTTTTTGAACAGGAAGTCAGTGATACTCTATTTTATGGACATGCGCAATATCTGTATCTACTGCTCTAGGCAAGAAACTTCAGTCTCGAAGGTCTGCTGTTTTTCTGTGGGCCTCCCTCTCATTGGGTTTGTAATCAGTGTGTTCTGATATCTACGACAATGAATGCACTGTGTCTATGCTGTGAACCGACGAGATGACTACAAAGGGGATTGAACAGAGTGAGACATTGTTCTGGTTTGAGAATGATCATCTTCATTTGTATTCTGATCAGGTGGCTGAGTTACTGTGGAAAAGCTAGAGCCAGACTGCACTCCTTACAAGATCTTTTATCCCCTTTATCAGTGGTGTGGCTGGTTTGCTGCAGTGAACTCCCAGGCCCTTCTGTTTGTAATACAGCTGTTGCTGTAGCACGTATGTTTGGGTGTGAACAACTGCAGATGTGACTTAAAAACTAACAGCTTTATAGGATATGAAATACAACATTAGGAATGAGAAATCTGCATATTAAAAATTGACAGGATCCACACGATAATGCTTACTATTGTGATGGCTCTTACTGTGTAGTGATTTTAATGCAGGCACAGGGATCCTCCTGTGTGAAGTGTATTGTGGGGATAGGGCCTAATGTAGTACTTAAAGAAACAGCTGTTTCAGTTGTTTGGGAAAATATGGACCTTTTGGGCTGTTGGATGTGTTGTTTCTAGATACCGTTGCATTAAGCTGAAAGAGCAATTCCTAAGCCAGATCTTATCTGGAAGACTCTACATTTGGGACTTGGTGGTGTTGGTCCTTTAATGTCTTCCTGTAATAGCTTTGTCTACACTAGACTTTTTCCCTTAGCATTACCTACCAGACTGTATCTTGCCTGGTGGTGGCAACTATGGGGTCACTGGTGTAGATAATGTAAAGGCAGCCAACATCATTTGTACCTTCATGACCTCACTTACTCTGCACACAGGGGACAGTGGTGAACTTCCCAGAGAGAGAGAGAGAGAGAGAAATTTCCAGGATATTGATTAAGTTTGCCTTCAAATTGTTCAACACCTTCCTATTAGGCTCCTGCTTCTTTTGCATTTTGTATTGATCGTCAAACGCTGCAGAAATTGTAAAATGGTATTCCCCACATGTGCTTTAAATGCAGTTGTCCCCCATGTGTGTTTTGTGGTGGCTGATAGTTCCAGTTTCCTGAATGCTGACACAGCATTGCTTTTGCTGTAACATCACTCCTGGAACATATGTTCTTTTGAAATTGATACAGAACTTCCTGGAATGATATCCGAAAGCCCTGTGTATTGAGGCAGTACTGGCAGGTGCAGGAAGCCCAGATGATATCTTTTGAGCAAACTCCAAAATACTTAGCAATTTGCTGGTGGGGAGGAGAAAAGAATCCAGGCCTGATTCTGTTCCCCTCCACCTTATGCAGTCACTTACATCAATGGAAAATGGTTGTAAAGTGGTACCGATCTGACTTAGTAGCATTTTACCCTCACCACTTTGCATTGGTTTAATTGACTACGTAAAGTGCTGTGTATGGAAAGTCAGGCGCATATTTTCTTTGAAGTACGGGAGGAAGGGGAAGATGTGCAAAGTTATTCTCCGCCAGAGAAATCCTGTGCAAATACCAGCCCACTGGCACGTTCCAAAGGTGAAAAAAAAACCCTCTCTGAAGTATCTTCGTGAGCCAAGAACAAAAATGTTCACCTGCCTGGGGTAGCTTATAAGTATTTATAGATGGGATTGAACCCCATCAGGGACAAGGTAATTGCACTTTCAATTCACAACGATAAATGTATTTTTGTGTACATCGATATGTGTATATAACATTTGTCTGTTGTCCCTCATTCCTCCAGCTGACGGATCTCCTCTCCTGTGAAAATCCAAAGGCCCTCCCTAGTAGAGCTGTACGAATAACAGAATTTTTGGTTTGCTGGTAGTTCCAAAGAATCGGGGGATGGGGGCGGGAGTTCATAGAATCATAGAATATCAGGGTTGGAAAGGACCTCAGGAGGTCATCTAGTCCAACCCCCTGCTCAAAAGCAGGACCCATCCCAATTAAATCATCCCAGCCAGGGCTTTGTCAAGCCTGACCTTAAAAACTTCTAAGGAAGGAGATTCCACCACCTCCCTAGGCAACGCATTCCAGTGTTTCACCACCCTCCTAGTGAAAAAGTTTTTCCTAATATCCAACCTAAACCTCCCGCACTGCAACTTGAGACCATTACTCCTTGTCCTGTCCTCTTCCACCACTGAGAATAGTCTAGAACCATCCTCTCTGGAACCACCTCTCAGGTAGTTGAAAGCAGCTATCAAATCCCCCCTCATTCTTCTCTTCCACAGACTAAACAATCCCAGTTCCCTCAGCCTTTCCTCATAAGTCATGTGTTCCAGACCCCTAATCATTTTTGTTGCCCTTTGCTGGACTCTTTCCAATTTATCCACATCCTTCTTGTAGTGTGGGGCCCAAAACTGGACACAGTACTCCAGATGAGGCCTCACCAATGTCGAATAGAGGGGGACGATCATGTCCCTCGATCTGCTCGCTATGCCCCTACTTATACATCCCAAAATGTCATTGGCCTTCTTGGCAACAAGAGCACACTGCTGACTCATATCCAGCTTCTCGTCCACTGTCACCCCTAGGTCCTTTTCTGCCGAACTGCTGCCTAGCCATTCGGTCCCTAGTCTGTAGCTGTGCATTGAGTTCTTCCGTCCTAAGTGCAGGACCCTGCACTTATCCTTATTGAACCTCATCAGATTTCTTTTGGCCCAATCCTCCAATTTGTCTAGGTCCCTCTGTATCCTATCCCTGCCCTCCAGCGTATCTACCACTCCTCCCAGTTTAGTATCATCCGCAAATTTGCTGAGAGTGCAATCCACACCATCCTCCAGATCATTTATGAAGATATTGAACAAAACCGGCCCCAGGACCGACCCCTTTTTCTGTAAAAAGTGAACTACAAAGTGAATGTGAAAATGGAGATAAGCGTAGATTTCTGTGCTCAATATCTCCCCGTCTGTCAGTAAACCCAGGTTTAAAGTTGTTAAATTGCATCTACACTAAGACCTAAATGGTGATGGTTCAGATGGAGTTAGTTATCATGACTTATAAAAAACAACCTTGTTTTTCCTAGACTGGATGAGGTCCAAGAGTTCAAAATCAGACCAAAATAAATGCATTAGATGCAACTGCACATTGGAAATTCTGCAAAATCCATTCCCAAATGCATCCTTTTACCGCATGTGTGTGTTGTGGCACCTTTGCAAATATCCTGTAAGAAGAGCAGAAAAATACTCTAGTGACAGAGTTGGTCAATGCTGTTTTCACACCTTGGCGGAAAGAGCTACTTTAGACGTAGTCATGTTGCATATACAACCCCTTGATAGTGACTGAATCACCTCCTATTTCTCTCGTGTCTAACGGTATATTACAGAAGTCAAGACGCTAAGATATAAAATGAAACTCTATTTGAAATTGAATAAAAATGCCATTGTACCTAAATTTGTGTGTGGGTCTTTAACACCAGATATTTTTTTAAACAATGACTCAACATATGTTAACTAATGCACAAGTGCTGAACAGCAGTGTGTATAGGAGAATCCTGAACAACAGGATGGGATTAAGGGTACAGAGATGGAACAAGTGGGGATAAGCTACTTATAAAATGGGTTTGAAACATCCTCTTTTAATTTATTTGAAGCTCTGTGATTGTTTCAAATAGTTGGTTTATGGATGCATGGTGTAGACAGCATTTGTGGTGATTTGGGGGAATCTGTCTGTACAATTTATGAATTCCGTGTGAGATTATGAGCTGTGTTTGTATCTTTACCAAGATGTCAACTTCTTTTTGAATGTTGTCTTCTCCATTGTGCTTTTATCTTCACGTTGGACTGAAATTCTAAGGAGGGCTGATAATAGAGGGTCACTAGCTCAAAATGGTCCCCTTTTCTAATACAAACACCATAGACACCCTTCTGGCTCCCACCCAGGCGAACTGGTTTGTCAGGGGAAGGGGTTGCCTGGCAATGAAGTCACTTGATACAGGTCCCTGAGATCACAATGGGGAGGCGGATATAGAAGTCACCTGACGGAGGGGACTGGAAGATTATAAAAGGGCAGGATCTGTTCTGTTCAGGGTCTTTAACCATTGTCACCATCTCAAGATGAGGGAAGCTGCTGCAGAAGCTTGCCCCAGCTACCTGCACCCAGACAATCCCCCCCAGGGAAGGGTGAGCTAGAGAGAGAGCCATTGCATTCAGGGTGTCTGTTTTCTGTATGATCTGTATTCTCTGCATTTCTAGTGCTTAAGCGAAGTGCAATGGTGTGTTTAAAATCTTATGCAAAGTGTTGCTGTATTATATGCTGTACCACATGGCCCCTTGAATAGGTAAACCAGAAGGCTCACGGCTATGGGTAGAGTTCTGGGAGAGGGGGTGTTTAAGCTACAGAGGGAGTCAGAAGTGGTCCCAGGGACTGGGCAGAGGGACCATGTTGTCTGAGCTCTCAGGAAGGGGTGCTAGACAGACTCTGTGTACTCTGAGAATGGGCCTAGGACCCCCATCCAGGAACAGTGCCAGGACTCCATGCAGAGTAGGAGGCTTAAAACACCTGCAAATCCAGAGCTGGGCCCCCTCACAGCAGTCATGTGAGTGGCTAAGAGGGGGTGCTTGACTGGGCCTGTGACAGCATGGTCTAGTGTTAAGATAACATGGGGGACAAAGTGACTGAGCCCTGTCCACAATACATCTTCCACCGGTGGAGCTGCCCTAGTGGGTCCTGGCCGTAAATTATGAGTCCTGTTTTCTTGGCACTATAGCCACATCCTCTGTGGAGCGTTTCCTGTACTCCTGATCCCCTACTTGACTTGAGCTGCTTCATCTTCTGTAATTTTATGCACAGGGGTTAAAGTAGTCTAAAGTCTGCATGTAGTCTAAAGCCTTTTTCTGCAAAAATAAAAGAATACTTTTTATGTGATACTAGTACCATTTTAGTTTTACAAAATATGTGGGATTTTTATACAATAGAAAAATACTAATTCTTCATCATAGCAGATCCATTATAATAGGTATTTCAGCCTGCTTGCAGCCTGGGGACAGAACCAGATCTGTCAGTCACTGGAAGCAGGGGAATGTCCTCTCCCTTGAAGTTCCCTCCAGTTTTACATGCCTCTACAGTGGCCGGTGGTTTAGCCAGACCTGCCTGGTTGAAGAGCTTTTCTGGGGAAAGTTTTAAATTTTATGTCAAGTGCTATCCATCCGTTTGGCTCAAAATATGTCTAATTCCCTGCTGTGTCCCTAGGCTGCATTTGATTTTTGGGAAGTTTCTCCCCTCCGTTCCGTTTCCCTTCTGAAGCATTTAGAGAGCTGGGCTGTGAAAAGACAAAGGCAAAAGGAAAGGCCTGTGTCTGCTGCCCCTCTCCCCAGCAATCAAATGTCTTGTTGGGGAGCATGGTCGGCTCTGTGGGCAGCATGCACGAGGTCCCCCACCCAAAGCGAGGACCGGTGATGTTGCCCTCTCCCCAGCAGGAAAGGAGGCAGGCAGGATTGGAATAGCCAGCCTCAGGGGCAAGCAATTCCAATACCTCCATCTCCTTAGGAGGCCTGCAGCTGCCCTGGTCAAGCTATGTATCTGTACATCCCTGTGAAGATACAATAGGAGGATGAGGATTTCTTGCTACACCTAAAAGTTTGGGAGAGTATTGGGCTGTTGTTCCAGCTGCTGCTGTGGGGCATCAGGCCCTAACGTAGAGGCTGTTTCCAGTTTGTTGTAGGTTTCCATGGCTGGCCTCTATCACCACTTCCTTCCTTTCCCCCACAGCTGGCCACGGAGCGATGAGAGGGACAGCAGCTAAGATGTAAGAGGACAGTCAAACGATAAGGGGCCTCTGGGCCCCCCACTTACTTCTTTCTAGTTCCCCAGGTATCCATTTTGTAGGGCCAGAGGGTTCCTCAACGTGCATCAGTCAAAATTCAAACTGGTATCGCTACTGAAGGTCAGTGAGGTGCATCTTCCTTGATGGTAAGGGAGTCAATTCAAACTGTGTGGGGGGAAAGGAAAGAGATTTTTACTCCTCCCCTTCATAGCCAGCCCAGTCCAGGCAGACATCACCTTAGCTCTCCCTCTTTTAGGCATGAAAACTCAGGTGGCATCTGACCCACCAAAAATAAAATAAATACCCCCCCATCATCTGACCCCCTAAGTGCTTCTGCACACTATCACAAGGAGTGCTAACATGGGTGGCCAGTACTGCAAGTGTGGTCCCTCTCAACCTAAAATCCCATGGCCTAATGGCTTCTCCCTACAAACAAACAAACAAACAAACAAATAGAATAAGGTAGTGGGATACTAAGCTGGTTCATGCATGTATATAGGGCTTTGGTCCTTGACATCAGTCAGGCAGATCATTTCCCAGCTATCTTAATGATTCCATGTGAAACTTTGTGGAAAGCTGGGAGTCTTTGGAGTCATTGGGAAAGTAGGTTTACCATCCTGGCTCTTGCCTGACATTATAGAAAGGAATACAGGTCATATGGCAAGTTGGGACTGTCCCTGATGTACCACAGGAGAAAATACAACTTTGCACATGGTAGGTCGAACAAGTGCACGGTGCTGAGGCATGAGGTCAGCAGCTGTTCTTTGTGGCCTCAGAGCTATATGCAGGACTCCCAAATAGCCCTGTCTGGAGTTACATTGGTGACCGGTGCTAGGTTCTTTCAGTTTGGGAACAAATAGCTACCTACAGCTTTGGTCAAGATGAGATTACTGGGCATTGTCCAGTAGGGGTACCTTATGAGCTGTGCAGGCATCACAGGACGGCCTTGTCCCATTCCCCATCTCACGCAACCCGTGGAATGCCAGGCAGGGCAGGTTGTAGGGGTGGGCAAGCAGGATGGGTGCCCGGGGTTTCAAATTCCAGGGGACACCGTGCTGCTGTGGCACTTCTTTTTTCCTCTCTCCAGGCTCTGACTGGCCGGCCTTTTTTTTTCTTTCTTTCTTTCTTGGTTGCCCAGCTACTTGGTGCTGGGGGTTGGAACACTGAAAGTGCTTTGCACCCTGGCTGGCAAAACTGTTAATGCTGCTCCTGCTGACAGGACAGGAATGAAATTGTCCATCTTTTACTTCAGACTGGAGAAATACTACCTGCTCCCCATCCTATTTCTAGCCTCAGAAAATAGCGAACAGAGTATGACTCCACTTGAAGCATCTGCATAAATTCCTAAAGGAGGCATATCTTCACTTTCCCATTTTACAGTATTACAGATGACAATACGTCCATTATGCATATGGATGGCAATTTTATTTTTATTTTTATTTTTCACATCTTCAGCCATCACCATTTGAGATGGCTAGGCCTCCCAGTATTTCTTCCAGGGCTGTGGTAATATTAAATATTGGTTTTTAGGGAGAAAAAAATTCACTTTTTCTGTCTTCCTGGACAGTTTTTCTGATCAAGACTCTGTACGGAGAAAGTTGAAACAAGCACGCCTAGTGATATGGTTGAGGAGTATGGTAGGTTCATGATAAACACAGACACATGGTGTGAAGGAAGTCCACCATCAATCTGACCTGAGGATGAATACTATCAGATACAAGGTCTCATCTCAGAAGAATGTTAACAGAAGATGAAGAAGCTATTAAAAAAAAAATGTGATGTCACAGAAATAAAAATCAGGTTCTTGTTGAAGCTTTTTGGAAATAGTGATCTCAGGCGCAGACATGCTTCAATGAACCAGAGTACACACAAGTCCTATCCAGTAACTCCTGGAGTCCTCTCCCTATTTCACTCTCTCACATCTGTTGGCAGAGGTCCAAAGTCCCATTGTCTGTTCTTGGCCTCCTCAGTTAGTGGCAAAGAGATTTTTTTCAAAGAGGTCCACCCATTATTGAGCTAAGTAGAGTGGTCCTTATGTCAGATGCCAGCTGCGGATAATGGAGATGGCTCACAGGGGTCCCAATTCAATCCAGGGAATAGGTACCAGAAGGCGAGAGATCACAGCATCCATTGGTTAGAACCCAATGATCTTTTTGAAGTCTTGGAACACTGCTCCTTCCAGGGATAACAGGCTTGTATTGGTCATGATGGTCAATGTGTCTGATGGGATTTTCATAAATAAACTAGGAAAAACTTGATCAGTCCTTCCTGAGAGAGACAATCAACTTCTCCTGTCCTGGGGAGAACAGAGTTTCCTATCTCCATGCACAATGCCCAGTAAGGGGAAGATCAGTATCAAGGCTTACATGACAGAAGTTGGATTAGACAGAATGGACACATAAATATCCTCACTCATCGTAAGACAATTTGTTAGCCTGGTGATTTGACCACATTGCACCTGGAAATAGCAATAAAGTGCCTGGTGACCTGTCTGTATGTCAGGACCTGGAATACAAATTGATGGAGGATCTCTCTCAAAGCTGGGCAATCTCTTTGTATGCCTTCCCGCTGGTCCCCAGAACCATACAGATGATTTAAAGGATAGTATGGCAGTGATGCTATTTATGCCTTTCTAGCTGAAGAGGATAAGGTTCTCAGGCCTGATTAATCCAGCGTCAGAGCTTCTATTATCTCTCTCTTACAGATGAGGTTTGCTATTGCAAAGCCAATTCTCCAGCCAGAATCAGACAGATTCAAAATGGATACTTGAATGGAGTGATTACTGTTCTCCTGGACCCTAGAAAGAAGTCAACAAATAGTACTTATTCTGCTAACTGGGGCAAAGTCCATAGATTAACTACCATATTAAACAAGTGAAACATGGCTTGATAACATATGGAGGTGTCCAAGCTAAAGGTCAAGTCTCTAATGTTCTCATTGCGTTCAAGTAAAGAAAGTTTTGTGTAATGCCCAACATTAAGTATCTCCTTTGGGCAACAGTCCTGATTTGAGCTATATAAGGTCGTAGACCACAACCTTGGAACATCATTCTGGTCATTGCAGCACTATCCAGATTGAACCTCTGTGGTGGGTGTCGTCATTCTTCTGACCCGTTAAAGTAAACCTCGCTATATCTGCCAATCAGATGACTTTATGAATTTGGCAGCTTTCTCAGGTGATTTCTAGTATTTTACTTTTTAATTCAGACAAGCGGTCCTTACCTCTGTCATAGTTCTCATTCCCAAAGTAAATTGAAGAAATATCCTTCCTTCTGACTAGTATAAAAATCCAGTCCTTAGGAGCACTGACAGTCTCATGGCAGAGAAATCTTGTCTCCTGCAATGAGATCTGCTGGGTGGCCACATGTCCATACATAAATTCAGTAAAGCAACACATACATTCACCAAGTTTTACATACAGGACATCCAGACTTTAGCTAGTGCCATATTTCGTAGAAGCTTTCTCCATACCTCAGTGCCCAGGGGAAGATAGAGGATGTATAATTTAGCTAATTGTGTATGTCCATGTTGAAAGGATTGCCTGGAGTAGCACTGCTCTGAGAATCCCATTTTATTGGCTCTGTGGACCTTAACTTAATAAGGAGTAGGAAAATTCATCTGTGCTTACTTGAAAATTTTCTTTCCTCAAGTAATAAGGTCCACAGGTCTGGCCTATCCTGGAAACAAGTGGATCATCCAGAATAGAGATGGAAATTGAGGGAGAAATTATTCCCATGCCCTGTAGTAGGAGAAATTGTTGTGCTTTTTCTTCAAAGTATAGTTACTGTACTATGTAATTTAGGAAAGTAGAATGGAATTTTCCTGGCTGTGGGAGCTGCATTAATTAGAGAGAACTTCAGGGGGCAGGGCATTCCCCTGCTCCTAGTGGCTCTTGGACCTGGTTCTGCCCCCACGCTGATTGCAATAGATCTATGGATGTTGTTACTCACAAGAAAGTTTCAGGTAAGCACAGGTACATTTTCCTTTTATATAGTTCACATTTGAAACTGGTATTAGCACAGCATCTCTCTAGTTGCTTCTTCCACAAACATCTGCTTCCATTATCTTTGCTGCCAATTATGAGTCAGGCACCTGCTTTAAATTGGAGATAACACCACCATATTCACAAGGGCATTTCACTGGTAAATAAGTTAGTGTGATTCTTTGAGCACAGCATGTAAAGGACCCTCTAAATGCTAAGTAGAAGTGTTATTTATGATTGCGAGGAAGTAATTGATCTGATAAATTCTGAACTATGCAGAAAGCTAATTGACCATATTAATAAACCCAAACCACCAAGAAATCTGTTATCTACAGCCAGGTCCTCAGCACAGAATATGCCCTGAGGAGACACTTGGGGATACACACCTTAACACACTTAATACTGCCTTCACCAAACAAGGACAGTCTACCAGAGAAGTAAATTGCCTCATGGAACAGGTCATCCAAATACGTGGAGAGAACCTGTTTCAACACAGGAAAAAACCTGCTCCCACCGCACACTCTTAGTTATCACCCACCACCCCACACTGGAACGGGGTATTGTTAAACAATTACATCTTATACTCAATGGGGACCACATTCTGAAAGAAATCTTTCCCAAACCCCCTCTTCTAGCCTTCAAGCGCCACTCCCCACAATTTTGCCAAGCTCATCGTCAGAAGCAAACTCCCCACAGACCAGGACCCATCAACTCAAAGTAGCACCAGATCCTGCCAAAACAACAGATGCAAAACCTGCAGACATATCGCCACTGCTGCAATGGTCAGTGCCCCCCACACAACATCTTTCAGGATCCTTGGGTTCTACACCTGTCAAACACAACATTTAGTGCACTGGATGAAGTTCACCACATCAGTGGCTTTCAACTTCTTTTCTGGGGACCCAATTGAAGAAAATTATTGATGTCCGCAACCCAATGGAGCTGGGGCAGAGGGGTTTGGGGTGTGGGAGGGGCTCAGGGCTGGGACAGAGGGGTTTGGGATGTGGGGGGTGAGGGCTGTGGGGTAGGGCTGGGAATGAGGGGTTCAAGGTGTGGGAGGGGGCTCTGGGCTGGGGCAGGGGGTTGAGGTGCAGGAGGGAGTCAGGGCTCTGGGCTGAAGGTGCAGGGTCTGGGGTGGGGCTGGGGATGAGGGGTTTGGGGTGCAGGAGGGGCTCTAGGGGGGCTCAGGGCTGGGACAGGGGATTGGAGTGCAGGAGAGGGTCAGGGCTCTGGGCTGGGGATGCAGGCTCTAGGGTGGGGCTGGGAATGAGGGGTTTGGGGTGCAGGAAAGGGTTCCAGGTTTGGGGGGGATCAGGGCTGGGGCAGGGGGTTGGGGCGTGGACTTAACTCCAGCAGCTCCCAGTCAGCAGCACAGCCGGGGTGCAGAGGCAGGCTTCCCGCCTGTTCTGGCACCGCAGACCACGCTGCGCCCCGTAAGCAGCCAGCAGTAGGTCCGACTCTCGCCCACAGGCACCCCCGCCGCCCCGTTCCCATTGGCCGGTTGCTGGCCAATGGGAGTGTGGAGCAGGTGCTCGGGATGGGGGCAGTGCGCGGAGCCCCGTGGGCCCCCTGCCTAGAAGCCAGACCTGCTGCTGGCCGCTTTCAGGGCGCAGCGTGGTGTTGGAACAGGAAGGCACTAGCCTGCCTTAGCTAGGCAGCACCGCTAACGGGACTTTTAATGTCCTGGTCGGCGGTGCTGACCAGAGCAACCCAATGCCTGACATGCCGCGACCCAGTACTAGGTCTTGACCCGAAATTTGAAAAATGCTGCAATAAATGCTTCAGTAACAACATTACACTCTCAAATGAACTCTCAGAGAAAGATGATCAAATATAAAAACACCATATCACCTGTGAGTGAACACTTTTTACAAAACCATCATTCTATATCTGACCTTACAGTCCTCATCCTCAAAGGAAACCTGCACAACACCCTCAAAAGATGAGCCTGATCGCTTACATGCATAACTTCGCTAGACACTAAAAATTATGGTCTTAATAAAGACACTGGATTTAGGTTTTATTGCAACAATCTGTAAACAATTAACCTCCCCCCCTTTTTTTTTGTCCTATGCCTGCAGCGTGTTAATGGGCCACTTAACTGCTTTTGCTAAATATCTGTTCCACCTTGTATTTGGCTGTGACACTCTGGGGCTGTCTACACCGCAATAAAACACCAGCAGCTGGCCCATGTCAGCTGACTTGAGCTCGTGGGGCTTGTGACGCGGGGCAATAAAATTGCAGTGTAGATGTTCAGGTTTGAGCTGGAGCCTGGGCTCTGGGACCCACTCCCGATTGTGAGATCCCAGAGCCCGTGTTCCAGCCCGAGCCCGGACATCTACACTGCAGTTTTATAGCCTGAGCCCCATGAGCCTGAGTCAGCTGACACAGGCCATGGGTGTGTCATTGCAGTGTAGACATATGCTGGGAGTTTCAGCCTTAACTCCGCATTTTGAATCTATCTTTCTTTCACATTCTTTATGTACATACTTACTTCACATAGGTGAAGTGCTGAGCTCAAATTAAATAGATCCAGAAACATACACCACTCCTACTCATAATAAGCAAGGCAGATTTAATGTTTCAGTAAGAACATAACATGCCGTACTCCCCAGTGTCAGTCTCCTTCATTGTGTTAGGGAAACAGTTCCAGAGGTATGGGCTCCAGTTTGACCATAAAAAATGTGAGGATATCCCCTTTGAGTAAAGCTCAGTAAGGACCCTGGAGCATATTGGAAGGTTATGCCTCTCGGTCAGGTAGGGACACATCCGCCACCTCGTATTTTAAGAGAATTTTTAAATCCATCTGAAATCTCATGTGTGACTGATGTAAAGATTTCCCCCTGGTGACCTGAAGTATTGATGTGGAGTGAGTTAGTGCTGTAACTGCCCATTTCTGGATAGGTTGTATTTTAAGCAATTAAATGTTCCAATAAATTGCATGACTCCTGCCAATATGTAACAAAGGCACAAATTAAAGACGGCATATTCTTACAACTGCCTCGGTTGCAGCTCTGCTTCGTTCTGTGAGCGAGGTTTCTGTAAAGTAACAATCCAATTGAAAAGAGACTTAAGAATCAAAGTTTATCCCAAGGTTGTACATTTTAGTAGCTGCTATCTAATGTGCGCCTTTGAAATCTGTAAAGGATTCTGCACCTTTCAAAAAGCAATGGGGTCTGACCAAAATTGTGTGCAGCTTCTCAGAATTTAACTCTACAGCTGTCCATAATGGAATTTGCTTCCCTGGGCCTAACTGAAACAAAATTAAACTGATGCATTATTAGCACAGTAATGACAACTGAAATTTTGCACTGCATACTTCCATCTCTTAGACTTACCAGTAAAATGGTGCTTCCCACTCAGCGCATTGACTGACCAAAAGGCTAAATGGCAACAGAATCTGTTGAGTTAATTTACAGGCAAACAGTGGTTGGTGTTACAAAGGTATTAATTGTTGTATGCAATCTTATTGCCTGATGTTGAACCTATATCTTTAAAATTTAATTTGTTACAGTTGAGTGCTCTCAAACTTAATGCATGTAACAGAACTATAAGATTAGTTAATCTTTTTAAGTGTTTACCTGTTGAGAGGCCTGTTTCCTCCAAATGGTCTAATCTAGTCCTACTCAGTGTCTACAGTCTTGTCTACACTAGTATTTTTCAGTAATTCTCCCATGGTTGCATTATCATCTGTTCAGCTGTACTAGTAGTAGCCGTGGTAGGAGCACTTTTGTACACAGGGTACTAGAGGGCTTTTTTTTTTTTTCCAGCACTCTGTCCTCTCACCCTGCTTGGATCTGATCTATGGCACTGTGCCATGTTAATACTGGCTCTTCTACTGTTATTACTATGGTGGACATACAGCAGTGAGAGATTTCCCACAAAGTGCTCATGTAAACAGCCTATGTGTCTGGAAATCTTAATTCCAGGCAACCCTCATCCAGGGAAGTAAGTCATTCAGAAACCTAAATATGCCAATAACTGGTAGAAACTAAATCTAAATACGGCCCGTTGTCTTGGTTTGAGATTTTAAGTATTTTAGATATTGAGGGCCAGCTAACCCCCTCCCCTCCGAACTGTAAAGGGTAAGACAATGGAATTTGGAAATGTCGGATATCCAAAGGCCCTGTTAGAAATGGACCTGTGTTAAGGGGGGCGCTATCTACTTGAAAGCTAGTACATTTCCAAAGTGAGTTCAGAGTAGTTTTGGGTGCTTCACCTGCCTCTGTCCTTTGCCAATCTTTGTGCTTTTTAGAATAGAACATTCCCATTATTTTAAAATAAATCTTCCTTTGCTCTCTGTGCTATGGGTCTTCGATGCGGCAGAAGGGGAAAGAGGGAACCTGAGTGTATGCACGGTGCCATCCAATGCACAAAGTAAAAATAATCCCTGAAAAATAGATCATCTTTTCCACTAACCTCCCATTTATAGTAATCTTAGGTGTCACTTGTAACCATAGTAGATGTCTGCAGTGATACAATGATTAGACCCCTGCGGTGAGGACTCGAATGAGGAGTGTGGCATATGGGCTGGATGTGTTTTTACTCTTAATGACTGAGGTACTTATAGTACACAATCAGTTATAGCAACTTTGATCACATTTGCTTTAGGTGCCATTGCCATCCCTAATGCTAGGTAGAGATGTGGCTTGCATTAAATGGGAAGTCGATTGGAAAGTAGCTAAATCCATGATATGCCTGGGTACTTTATGCAGAGCTGTATTTTTTTCTCTTTTTTCCTCCCATTTCCCTCCCATATGGCCTTCTGAAATTGATTTAGCACTGCTTTTAATCATCTCCCTAGATTTGGTTTGAGTTTAGTCTCTACCTCCAGCCATCTAAGCTCTCTATCAGCCTGACGTAGTATTGATCACATAACCATTAGAAATATTGGTGGAGCAATCCTGCCCCCAGTATTAGTTTTGTGATATGGTCCTGATATACTTGGATTGGAAGACTGCCCTTCCATTTCCACACACCATGTGCGGTGTACCAAATAAGACTAAAACCTTGCTAAGACTATACCTGGGAAACATAAGGAACTCTTAATGGTTAGGAACTCGCTAGCTACACACCACACTTTGTAGTAAATCATTCCGTAGTACAGGCTAGTGGGCTGGAATATTTCCAATAAAACGTGAACCGTTATCAGAACATCTCCATAAATCACTGCTAATCATGAGAAGGAAAGTCTCTGGGAAGGATAAAATGCCAATAAACATATTTTAAGAGGTGGAAATCGGTATTACTGCTTCTTTCAATGATCTTGACTCACTGTAGACCAGTACTCTGTCTGTGGGAAGTCCTTACTTCCTTCAGATTAGAGATAACAGTTTGAGTAGGTAATAATTTCACTGTAGTCTCTTATGGAGATTTTAATCAATCCTGCATTTTGGTGGAGTATCAGCAATGGCAAATAGAGAGGAGTAATATATTTATAACCTGCTTTCCCCTCACCCCCAAAATAAGACATGTAAAGGGTTTAGGACCTTGAAATTCAACCACTAAACTAGATGCCAGCTATCTTATGTAAAATCATGTACAACTGCTGCTGTTTATAGCAAGGGCTTCACAAAAGTGCCCTGCCAACTTCAACAGCTGTGGATGTGCTTTCTCTGGCAAATACACTTCAAATAGGTTCATTTCAAGGATAGACAAGTATTGTTACAGCAAAATGTACTAACTCGGTACTTCACGGAAAACCCGCAGTCTTGTTTGTCAATATCCACTGACAGAGAAGCACTATTACTAAGACCTGGGACTAGAAGAAGTAGAAATCGGCTGCTGTTTTTGGATATGTGTGATGTATACCTGGGAAGAGAGAGGTTGTCTGTCTGATTTATTTCCTGCACAGCCTTCAGTAATTAAGTAGTGATTATGAAATTTAAGCAGATGAAAGCTTGTCGTTTTTAGAATCCTGTTGGTGAATTTGTAGTAGAACTGTCTCTCTTCACACAGGCCCCTCTGCAGGGTCATGATAATGAAACCAGTTCTATAATTAGCTGGGTGGCAGTGCATAACTGTTTACTTCTGTCTGGGAGATTGAATACTTAAAAGTAGCCACATGCAAGTAGAGGTGGAGTGTGTGAGGTTTTTTTTTAAAATTACTTTAATATTTTCGTTGTGACAGATATTGCAACTGCATGTTGTGTGTCTGTGGGAAACATATTGTATTACGTTTATGTATAGGCTTGGCAGAATTTTATTTTTTCTTTTATAGTTTCATTGGTAGTATCTATCTATTTTTAAGCATCCCTTTTTCCATTTTTTGTCAATTTAAAATTTTCCTGGTTGTGGGAAATTCTGAGGGGGTGTCAGACAATTATTTAATGACAGTAGACACTGAGATTCAAAAAATTAAAGCTTTATAACCATTCTTCTTCTTTTACCATTTGCAGTCCTTGCTGAGCCACCTGACAGCAGCTTCATCAGCAGAATGAAGGGCCCCAAGGCCACCATGAAATCTAGTCAGTTTAATGATTTATAACCATTAAAACATGAACTGTCAACATCAGATGTCAAAATAAACAAAGCAAATATCTTTAAATCGAACTCTGTTAAGTTCTCAGGCAGCATTTTTCTTTCTTTTCCCATCTGTAAATTTAGATTATTATTAATGGGAATATTTCTTCATTGGTTTCGGTGTATGATGAAATTGATATTTACAAATAAAAATCGAATTCTTCCAAGTCTATTTATGTATTACTGTGGACCAGGTATGTGTTCTGCTCCATCGGGGAGGGTTACCACAGTTCCTCCAGGAACTGAAACTAGTGGGGGGTTTTGAAGGTGAATCACTCACCTTTTAAACACCTACAGAGAGGTTACATCCCTGGGGAGGTTTAGGGTTCAAACTGGGTCTCCAAGGCACATTCTGGTTCAAACTGGGTCTCCAAAGTCTTGGAAAACAAAGAAAGGGCTTTTGGTTTATAAAAGCTGTGTTTTTAAACTGACTCAGTGCCACCTTCTGATCCAGCAAACTGACCAGACCTTTTGCCCAAAGGTGGGCCCCAATCCTTGTGGAAGGGTTGGAAAGCCAAGTATTTGGCCTACCAAGGCCCAATAAGATGGTGGATGACCTCTGGTAAGCTTTTTGCCTGTGTATAGGAACTTTTATTGTTTTTATGTTTACTCTGTAATGGTTTAACCTTAAGAATAAATGTGTTTGCTCAGAAGGAGCTGTGTGGTAACTTGTAGCTCCTGGCAGCACACTGTTCATAGCTCTCCCGGAGAGAGCACAGCACAGGCGCTGGCCTCAAGGCAGAGTGGCTAGCTGGGCATATTTCAGCATAAAGCAGGGAGCTGTGCAGTCATAAAACCCTGGTCAGGAGGGAGAGAGATATGGGACTCCAGTTCCACCCAAGAAGGTGACGGATGAGAGCTGGAAACCTTATGTGGGTGCCCTCCTGGGACCACGGGGGGCGGGATATAGGTGCAGTCATCCTGAAATTGTGACGTTCCTGTTACTGTTTACAAAAGCATTTGGAAAAAATGATCCAGTAGCATTTTAATTCAGAGATCCTTTAAAAAATGGATTTAGGTTGATTTTTGTATTTTTAATTTTGTAATCTTATAGTGAATTGATCTTAGAACTCCCTGGGTTCTGTAAGTGTGATAAAACAGTAAGCTGTCTTATTTTGTAGTTCATATGCGCTCCTGCTCATTTTACAATAATTCATGAATTTAATAATAAAACTTAAACTGATACAAAATCCTTTGGAGACTGTAGCCATATACTATATCACTGTGTCCCTTTAGCCACTTCTAGGGGATGCCAGAACTCAAAGGGCTAAAATGTTATCAAATAAACCTTAATTCTGAATGTTTCTAGGGGCTGCTGTTGAGGTTGGAAGGTCCATAATGAAAATGATTTTGACAATTCTTTGAGGTATGCGGTTAGATCCTGGGCTGCTCCTAGGTACCCAAATAACAGTTGTGGCCAAGAGCACTTTTCTTTCCCCCTCCCCCCAACCTGTGCCTGATTGGAAGAATGTGACCCTCTCTGTCCAACATGGACCTTGCCATGCTTATCTGTGCCTGTCACTTCAAAATTAAAATGGCTATAATACTTTGCTTAGTGCTACACCTACAGAAACTGATGCTGATGCCAAATATGACAGGTTTCAGAATAGCAGCCATGCTAGTCTGTATCCGCAAAAAGAACAGGAGTACTTGTGGCACCTTAGAGACTAATATGGTGTCCTTTTTACTACGCCTGTTTTATAGACAGATGAATATCAACATTGAGAGTCAGTGCCTAAATCAGATTATTGTGTTTAAGTACCTTGGAGTGCTGGTTAGCAGCAAATGGAGAAATCAACAGAGAACAACACACAAGGTTGCTGAGCATGGGGGAAGTCTGGAACAAAGTAGATGGGGGGATTTATGATAAAATGGATGCCCAGACTACTTAAGGGATAACCATACAAAACTGTGGTAAGACCAGCTATTCCATATGGATCAGAGACATGAGTCACCAAAAGGTGCACTTGAGAAGACTTAAAGCCATTGAAATTAGGTGTTTGAGGGGAATGAGAGGGGAGATATTAATGGACCATATGTGGAATAATGTCATTGGGGTTGAGACCAAGGTCTGCAGAATCAGAAGTTGTAAGAAAGGAGGCTGAGACGGTATGGGCAGGTACGAAGGATGGATGAAGGGAATCCTGTTAGGAAGGCATTTGAGACTGGAGTTCATAAGTGGAGAAAAAAAGGATGGCCAAGAAAATGGTGGATGGACTGTGTATGGGAGGATGGAATGGATAGAGATCCAGCCTTGGACCAGCAAGCCTGGAAAAGACTGATCCAGTGACCTGACCCCAGCTAGCTGGGAAAAGTGATAGAAGAATGACTTTATTAAGCATGTTTTATGCCACTATGTCCGCTATGCCAGTGGTCAAGGTTCTACACTGGCTTCCAGTAGACTTCTGGGAAGAAAACACAGGGTTGAAATTAATCTGTAAGGCACCTGGTTACCTGAGAGATCACTCTGACCTTGTTCCATACTGCAGCAGTATGGATCTGAAGAGATGCCCTCTTTAACAGGATTGAGTTGCTGGTTCCGCTAAGGCTCCTTGACTTTGAAACTCTTTGTCCTTGTTCTATTAGAGGCCAGATCAATTAACTTTCCTGGAATGTTGCAAAGCCTGATCAGCTGCGGGTGGAGATTGGGTTTATTTTATCATCTTTATTATGTGGACTGGTGAATATTTATCTGTCAAGGTCAAGTCAGATGTCCTCCATATTATGGTGGTGGTTTCTGTATTTTATGGTATCGGAGCCCAGAAGCATTTATATATCCAACAAAGATTCAGATGTTTGTAGTTTGCCTGTCTTAAAAATAGGTGACTAGGTTTTCTTTGGAAGTAGAAGGCAAATGTTCCTGTTTGGAATGGTGTATTACAAGTCCTCTGCCACTCCCTCTCATCTCCTCTCCATGTCACTCTTCCCTCCTCCCCAATTAGGTCTATCTCCTGTATAAGTTCTCTGGGGCAGGGAATGTCTCTGTTCTATGTTCTGTGTACAGTGCCTAGCACAATCAGGCTCTGATCTGCAACTTGGGTTTCTACATGCTATGATAATACAGATAATAAATACAGAAAGTCAGTAACACACTGTTTCCAATTTATGGAATGGAGAGGCCAAGAGCTGGCTAAATATTCCTTTCTCACCCTCCCAACAGAAAAGTCATTTACTTCACCTTAGGATTTGCGGCATAAAGGATTCCAGAAAACAAGCATTTTGCTGGAGATTTCTTATTTTTTAAATATGTATGGCATAACTCCTCGAAGGAGGAATGAAGGCTCCCATCTTCTTCCTTGCTGAACAGCACTCCAGGGCTATGGATCACAAAGAGGAGTCTGGGACTTGCCAGCCAGCAAGCCTGGGCTCCTAACCCAACTAATTTTGGCCTTGTTCCATAAATTGTAAGGTCTTTTGAGGGCAAGGACCATATTTTTGTTCTATATATGCACAGCGCTTAACACAGTGAGGTACTGATCCATGATAAGGGCTCCTAGGGGTACAGTAATGAAAGTATTTAATAATAATCAGTAGCAACTGTCTGGTAAAAGTTCCAAACCTGAGCTCCTTGTGTGTTTGCAATTGCATGTCACAATCAGCCTGCTGTGTATTGGATACAGGGCTGGACAGACAGCTGTTTCAAGCATAGTGGATATTGAGCACTTGGGGGGGATAATTGAAAATTCAGTCTTTGTGGTAAAAGCAGGTGTTTTTATTTCATTTTTTCTCCAAATAGCTTTAGGAATTGAGATTCACTGCCTCACATTTGGAACGGAAGGAGCTACTCCCTCTGCTTTCCAGAGTTTTGTTTAAACTCCACCTTTGAGAGAATCAGAGTAACTTAGGTGCTATCATCAGGACCAACTTTAAAGAGGGAATCAAATGAACGCTTCAGGCCTCATGGGTCTCACAGTGTTTAAGACAAGAGCTGTCTCTGCTTTAGCCACATACCTCTTCAAATCAGTCACTGTGCACATAGTCTGGATAAGAACACAGCGAATCTCTGGGAATTCACTGAAGAGTAGATTTGTGCTGCTCCTTCAAGATCTTAAACTCTTCCACAAAAAGCTGTTCATTGAAACCCCTTGGGAAGCATGCAATGACAAGATAAGGTTATAAAGACTACACAGTAAAATAATGTTGCTACACTAGCTCTGAACGCAAAACAGGTTTTTGGAAAGTACACCTATGTATTAATACAATGGGGTTTGGTTTTATTGGCCCTCAGGCAGTCACTGTCTTGTGCTCAAACAAGGAACTGGATAGAGTTCAGAGAGGATTTTGCAAACGTTATTCATAGAGGGGACAACCTGACTGGCACAAGACGATGACCATAGGAAGAAATGGGCATCAAGTAATGTAACCACAATACTAGCATCTGCTACATATCTGGAAGAGAGTATCCCAGAAGGGCCAAAGGCTAACTATGAAATTTGAGGACAAATGTTGATCAATATTGTATTGTAGTGAAAATGTACCTGGCATATTATTGTACTACTCTTCTCCAAATTTGTTGCCGCATTCATAACGCATAACAGCCAGGTGCATCACTTCATGGAGAATTTCATTTTGCAGGAATTACCTGTGGTTGGTTTGGTTTTTTTTTTTAGGGGAATATTAAAAAAGGACGCGACTGTCTCATTTATGGAAGCCTTCAATTCTCAGGTTTTCCAAAAGACTTCACTGTACTGTGCTGTGTACTTTATGTAACGTTCCATACATAGTGTCTTGCTCATCCAGTAGCGCTTCTGCAGCATTGGTTACCACACAGGATCCCTACTAACTAACTGGGGAGTGAGGAGTTGTTCAAAATAAAAAAGTTCATAACACTGAACATCTCAAAATTGGAGCAGATGTGATGCATAGATTGAAGTATGGGGCACTGCATGGTTTTCTTCTAATCCTTCAAACCATTCAAAGCAATTTCCAATGCACTGAAGGCATCCAAATGTGAAGGGATGTCAACTTGATCTTCAGCATCACTTTCGTTTTGTGGGTCCTCGTTGGGGGAAAAATGGTTTGACTAACTGGTCAGTCGCAAGATTGCTGTTTGTAAAATCAAGGTTCTTCTGTAAATGCTTTTGTGGTCTGTATTGCAGGCAACACCCCAAAGCATCACATCTCCTGTTGTCATTGCCTCAGAGAGGGGTTAGGAAGAAAACTGTAGCTTTACTTTAACTGAAGTCGGCACCCATGTCTGTTACTCACATAACTGCTAATCTCTTGTATTCAACACACATGCTCTGGGTAGAAAAGCTTTTCCATTCAGTTGCATTACTGATATCCATTGTTCCAACTTCTGACTTACACTTGCGCTTTCCAGGACATCAGCTATATTTTCAGCTGTAGTGAAGCGAAGACTCACTAGTGCAGCACTTCCTGCTGGTCATCTTGGAAATTAGCAGTCCAGCATATGGAGCGCCTCCTCCTGGCTGGTGTCTAGCCTGCCACTGGCCCCGTGTCCCTCCTGGACCCCGGTGCCATTTACCTCAGGGTTCTGCCCCAGCAGTACCCCCTTGCTCTAGGTCTCCCCTCCCAGGGGAATGAACCCCCAACCCTCTAAACCCACCTTGCCTCAGTGGCTACTGCCAGTCATCATCTAGCTCCCACTCACTGGGGCAGACTGCAGTGTAATGATCACTCATCATTGGCAAGGGGTTTTACCAGGCTGGAGCTCCCCAGATCCCTTGCTCTATTCCCCAGCACTACTCCTTCCTCTCAGGCAGCTAGCCTTTCTCCCTCCAGGGCTGGAGAGAGACTCCTCCAGCTTCTGGCCCCCAGCCCTCTTATAAGGGCCAGCTGGGCTCTAATTAAGCTGGCCACACCTGTGGTCAGCTACTCCATCAGCTTCCCCCAGCTGTTCTCACTCCATTTCTCAGCCACAACCCTCTCTGGGGCTGCTTTTAACCCTTGTTCTCCCGGATGGGGAAGCCACCCCACTACACCAACCCATATTTCTCTTCCATCAGACGCTGGTACAGTGGTATGAGGAATTTTGCACTGTCTGTGCTGAAGCATGCATACTGTCAGTTTCTAGTACAACTTGTAAATTCTAATAAACCCTAAAAAGTGTGTGCGCGTGTTTGTATGTGCACATAAAATTGCACACCATGTGTGGAACTTATATCTGTGATAATTAGTCACACATCACAGACCACATAACCTGCTCTTTGCCTGCTAATATACCTCTCCAGGACTCATTTCAACCTCCTGCAGAGCTTCAAACAGCAGCCATTTTTTGTATCAACCTCACAGATAAATGTTTCTTCTCCTTGACTTCCAAATACCAATACCCAAGGCCTATGATGGGCAAGATTCAGTCCTCAGCCTATGACAGGTTTTCTAGATACAGTTATGTAACACCTTGAAAGTATGTTATCAGGGTGCTTCCTATATGTTAGAAATATACTAAGTGACCATTATACTGTTGAAAAGGGGAGATTCCCAGCTTCCCAGTGCAACTTGATGAACTTACCTCTAACTTTGGTCAGGACCTAAGATATCTGACTTTAAGGTCATTACATTTTCATGTGAAGAAAAGCTATTTAGGTCATTCTGAGAGAGTTTTCTAGCATCCACTGCACTCTGTACAGTAGAAATTACGGGGAAGGATAAAAATAATTCCCAGTAACGCTTTTTTAAAAAGATCTCTAAAACATTCCTAAAATATTTGTTCTTCAATGTATGTGGCATGCATAAAACACATGGTGGCGTGTTGTTGCATAAAGAGTTTATTGGCATTTGTCTGAGATTGACCTACATAACTGAATCGTGGCCTCACCACTTGGGAGTAATGTTGCATTTCAAATTGTGAAAAACATACCTTTAATAGGCAGCCGGTTTAATTGTCAGGAACACAACCCCCATGCTTTGGGTGTCCCTAAACTTTTGACTGCCAGAAGCTGGGACTGGATGACAGGGGATGGATCATTCAATCCTTGCCCTGATCTGTTCATTCCCTCTGAAGCATGTGGCACTGGCCACTGTCAGAAAACAGGGTTTGGGGCTAGATGGACCACCAGTCTGACCCAGTATGGCCAGTCTTATATTCTTATATGTGCTGGGCTTCACCGTCATGTATTTCCTGTTTATATAATATAATCACAAACCATTCTGTAGGACTTTGTTATCTCTTAAACTCAACAGGAGAGAAATAGTTGGGTGGGTAAACAGTCATTTGTCCCATCACTTTGTCCATCATTAGCATAGGATTTGGAGAGAGAAAGATGTTGTGTTTGCTGTCAGCAAAAGCTATAATTAAGGGGTATAAGTTAATGGCACATGTAGTGATAGTCAGTGAGGGATCTGCACAAGGCAAGGTTGAACTTGGATCTTTCTGAGCTGTGTGCCTTTTAAGATGTTGTATTAACATTGGATTTTTCTTCTAAATATCCAACTTCAGAAAAACAAGGTGGGTGAGGTCATATCTTTTATTGGACCAACTTCTGTAGATGAGAGAGAGAGAGAGACAAGTTTTCGAGCCACACAGAGCTCTTCTTCACAGCTAAAGGCAAGATGGAACAGATTGTGTAACTGTTTGGCTCCTAAGCGTGTCTCTTTCACCAACAGAAGTTATCACCTCATCCACCTTGTCTTTCTAATATCCTGGGATGAGCACACCTATAGCTACACTGCATACAGCTTCAGAAAAACATGCTGTTTTTTTTCTGCATATTTTCATATGAATTTGAATAAAATCTGTTGCTCATTCTTTGAGGATGCATGCAACAAAGCATGTCAGATATTAGTGCTGTGATAAGTTGTGCAGTATGCAGCAGATAGGGTTAGGGTAGTTCAGGCTTCACCTCCATAGAGATGGTGTTCATTAATATTCATCTGCTATCAACCCCTAGTAATAGCATCTTTGGAGTTAAGACAATGGCAACAAAATTTTCTCAATTGCCATCTGACATCTGCTGGCAGAACAGGGTAACACGTTGCATGTGATTAAGGATTTTACCAAGGGAATTTACAGGCATCAGATTTTGAAGCTTGAGTGACTTTGTAGGATCAAAACCAACTTGGCTCATAGCACAATATCTTGGAATGGCCTTGCTCCTGAAACAAAGCCACCATTACACAGAGAGGGGGTCTAAACAGGCCACAGCTCTCCTACCACCCTGTGTTCATGAATTTAACTCTAGGAATTAAATGTTGGGCTTGGATTACACAGTTTGTGTGTATCTCACGTTAAACATGCTGTCAGTGAAATTTCATTAGGACTTTCTTGGCCTGTAGGAAAATGTGTCTGATATGTTTCAGAATGGGTGAGGGCAAGGTTATTTTACCTCAGAGATTTCCTATCCCCAACCAATTAAAGTCCCAGAGGTTTACTAGTCAGCTCTGACAGAATGGCTGTTGCAGTAAGTCTGGAAACAAGATTACACTATCACTGTTCTCCTGTAAAAGGAATTATTTGCTTTTGCTATGAAGAACTGACTCTTTTCCATTCCAATCCTCTGCCCTGTTGGCTGCCCCTCACTGAATAAAACCAGACTGGGAGCAATGCATATAAAATAGATATTAAAGGCACCTGTTTGTGTCACAGCTGCAGCAGCACAAGAGCATGTTGCAATTCTAGCTCAGAGGCTGGAGCGTTGTGTGTCTGCTGAACATGTAAACAAAGTCCCATTGATATTCAAGGCATCCCAGTGCAGGATCTCTAACAAATGAGGCTGTTCTTCAGTGAAGAACAACTCTTCACTGCCTGTGTAATAAAAAAAGCTAGCTAACAGGCATGCACAGCAGAGGAGAGTTTGCCTCTAAGTAATTTGTTTTCTATTGTCTGCTTCCCCCTGGAATTTATGATGAGAAGGTATCAACTGATGAAAATAATGAGGCATCAGTGGGAATGTTAAATTAGACAGTGCTTATTTTTGTATGAATGTACATTCCTATTTCAGTTGGTGTTTTTAAGCAATGTACTTGAAACTAAAAACTTACCTTTCCAAAGCTAAAGATACTAACCCAACATCCTATTTGGTGAAAATGAAGTAACCAGACCCTCTCAGGTGGTTTGCTGTGGTCAAGTGTTAAAGTAACTGAATTTTTTTTTTTAAAAAGGACTATTGGTAGATTACATCAGTATTATTTCCCTCCCTAATCTCCTGCAGTAGAATAAAGATCCTGCCATATGGCATCTACGACTCTGATTTTGCAGCTTGTTCATGGCATAGTTAAACTGACTGGTTTCAAGAAAGAGAGTTTGATTTGTGGCCTTGCAGGAGTATTTCTGCTATAGCAACCGTGTTCTTGTACCTGCCATACTGCCTAAACAGTTTTTGTGAGTGCATTGTGGGATGTTCTCAGCAGCTGTTTTCACCAAGGTCTATGGGTATCTTTATTTTATTTTTTCCCCAATCCCATTCCCTTTCTACCTAGGAGTGTAGGAGTTCTTACACAAATCCCATAGTTCTCAGACACAGTTGCCATTTATTCATCACTATGACTTCCCTGGCATGGCAGATTGCTGCATCCTCCAGCTTATGGAGTTTGCAGCTTGACAGCCTGGAAGCAGGGCAGGGCAGAAATGGTAACAGTTCCCAGAGAAATCTCAGATAGATCCTGAAAAAGAAGCAGAGGCAAATGCAGAGGTTTCTATCCATCTGCACTGCAGAACTGACCTGCAAATAGAGCAGAGTGTGGGCCACGCCAGGCTTAGCTGGTGGAACAACATTGTGGCTATCGTGACTGGCAGGGTCTGGCTGAGATGCTTGCAGAGGCCCAAGCCTACATTTTATTTTTGGTGTGTGGAGCTGGCAGCTGCCTTACAGCAGAAAAAAAGCCCTTGGAAAGCTGCTGTCTCTTTGGACGAGAGCATTGCCATAGCGCTCTGGAAAGTGGCCATGAATACAGACTGCTCATCCTGACAGCTCTCTTGTGTGGGGAAGATCACATGCCCTGCTTCACTGCTGTGCGCCGCTCCAGTAATTGCTGCAGACCCCTGGGATCAAACTCACCTGTGTCCCTGAAATAACGGAGAGCTCTGCATCCTACTAAGGTACCCCAAGAGTGCTGGGGCTATTAATAGGAGACATCTCAATTCTTTGCTCCCTCTAATTAGGCCAGAAAGTGCTACCACCATAAGTAGGGCCCTACTACATTCACAGCCATGAAAAACCTGTCACAGACCGTAAAATCTGGTCTCCCACTGTGAAATCTGGTCTTTTGTGTGCTTTTACCCTATACTATACACATTTCACAGGGGAGATCAGCGTTTTTCAAGTTGGAGGTCCTGACCCCAAAGGGAGTTGCAAGGGGGCTCACAAGGTTATTTTAGGGGGGCCATGGTATTGCCACCCTCACTTCTGCGCAGCCTTCAGAGCTGGGCGGCCGGAGAGCAGCGGCTGGCGGTCGGGAGCCCAGCTCTGAAAGCCGCGCCCCACCAGCAGCGGCACAGTCGGAAGGGGGG
This sequence comes from Eretmochelys imbricata, assembly GCF_965152235.1. NCBI lineage: Eukaryota > Metazoa > Chordata > Testudines > Cheloniidae > Eretmochelys > Eretmochelys imbricata. Next base: position 153,351,045 of record NC_135572.1, read on the forward strand.
CAATACCATACCCTGCCTCCCTTACTTCTGCGCTGCTGGTGGCGGTGCTGCCTTCAGAGCTGGGCTCCCGACCACCAGCCGCCGCTCTCCGGCCGCCCAGCTCTGAAGGCAGCGCCCCGCCAGCAGCAGGGCAGCAGTAAGGGTAGCAGCACAGCAACCCCCCCCTTACAATAAACTTGCGACCTCCCCACAACTCCTTTTGGGGTCAGGACCCTACAATTACAACACCCTGGAATTTCAGATTTCAATAGCTGAAATCATGAAACGTATGATTTTTAAAACCCTAGGACTGTGAAATTGTCCAAAATGGACTGTGAATTTTGGTACGGCCCTTAGTAGATGTGAACAGGGGCTGGCACCTGGCAAGGTTCATGATGCCAAAGTATTTTTTTAAAAAACTCCTGCTTGTTCAGGGACAGATGAGGATACTGTTCTCCAGCACTGCAGGAATAGCAGTAACATATCTCTGCCAGTTGTTTTATCTCAGAGGACAGTCCTTCCTCTTTGTGCTGCCCTGGCTGATGGAGCCATGCCCTAAATATGAGGGCAAGACTCTTCCAGTGGGGCTGTTGAGGCAGGCAGAGAAGGAAGCAGCAAGGTAGCTTGAGCTCATTAGAATGCCGTTTGCCTTGAAAGTGCTTGCTTTGGAAAGGTATAGAAAAGAAATTGTTTGCTGGAGACGTGCACAACCTTCCCATGCCGTAATCCACCAATATTCCTGTCCTAGCACTCGTGGCACCCTTAAAGGAAAAATTCTTTGACTCTAGATCTATATGAAATAATATATTTGAAGGGAAAATTTAAATCTTGAGCTTACCTAGACTGTCGCTCTTTGTGTATTTAACAAATAACAATTCCCCCTGGCATTTGCTGCCCAAACACTCCAGCCAACAGCATGCACTTTAGTGTGCTTTCCTGCATACCCGAAAGATGGTGCATGTGGATTGCCACCTCGGAAGCCTGACATACATGGATCTATCAGTCATCCAGGACCACCCATGCAAGGGGAGCCCACTAGGTCTGAGGACATTACAGCCTGAGGAAATAGAGCTTTCCCTTCTCCTGGCCTCCCCCAACCTCTGCTTATCTCCCCTTATTAGAAGTGGCAGATTTAGAAAGTTTAGGTTACGTGAATTTTTAGTCAGGACCAAAACACCTGGGTCAGCCAGTTTGAAACCATTCATTTTGCCAGTCTGCTAACTTCATTGTACCCACTAACATCCTCTCTTACTGTCCCTTGTGAACATCTGTGCTGATGGCGCCACAACCTCCTCTCTTGGCAGTCTTTTCCAGTGCCCATTGGTTTTACTATTTTAAGACCATTTTCTGGATTTAAGCAAAACTTTGCCTTCCTTTAGTTTGACTATCCCACCACATCCTGTCATATGACAAGACTGGGAAGTAATTCCCTTCCTTCTTATAATGTTATCTTGCAAATATTGGCAAACTCTTATTTCTGTCCTCCCCTGAGCTTACTCTTTTTAGACCACTGCCTTTCAATCTTTCCAGACAACTGTACCCCTTTCAGGAGTCTGATTTGTCTTGCGTGCCCCCAAGTTTCACCTCACTTAAGCTACTCGCTTACACAATAGGACATAAAAATGCAGAAGAAAAATTGCTTCCGTTCTTATTTTTACCATATCATTTTAAAATAAATCAATTGGAATATAAATAATGTACTTACATTTCAGGGTATGATATATGGAGCAGTATAAACAAGTCATTCTCTCTATGAAAGTTTAGTCTGTACTAACTTTGCTAGTGCTTTTTAAGTAGCCTGTTGTAAAAATTGGCAAATATCTAGTTGAGTTGATGGACCCCCTGGAAGATCTCTGTGTGCTCCCAGGGATATGCGTACTCCTGGTTGCAAACCACTGTTTTGGACAACTCTGTAGATGTTCCTCTCTAATTCTCTCCTATCTTATCCTCATCATTTTCTCACTCTTCAACAGGTTTTCTTTTTTTAACCAAATTTGAAAGAATTTGGAGTCTGTCTGTGGTGTGGAGGCAGGCAGCCTGGATTGCACATGAGGAGTCCATTGTAGCTTATTGTGTAAAGACAGATTGCCTGAACTATACATTTTCTTACTTGTTTTTTCCTTGTAAAAGGAAACTCTATCTGGTTTTTGGTTTTTTTTCTTTAACAGAAGCTTAGATTCTGAAGCACAAAATGGAACTCTCCGCAGGCAGAGGCGGTGTATGAGCTTGCTGAACTGCCACGGCCCTCTACCTTTCCTGGCCCTTATGTGAGAGGTGACCTGCTCCATTTAATCTCAGTGGAGTATTAACTCTAAAGCCCAATCAAGATGACTTAATCTCAACACAGATGCCTGTAGTTTACTGCTCATCACAGCACAGACAATCATATTGTCAAGCTCTGCACAGCCTGTGATGAGGGGCATTGTCAGTGAGAGGAGTTTGGGTCGTGGCCCGAGCTTGGGAAGGATCCCATCACTGATTTCCCCTCCCCCCCCCCGCACCTTAATTTAGCCCCTGTCCAGGCTAATAATGTCTCTTTCCATTTAGAGACTAGTCAGCTCTTTGACAACCATCAGTGGTGCACAGAACACTATTTGAGACTCACTAACAGAGCAAAAGTGTCCAAAGTGAGCCAGCATTGATTGCTTTTTGCGAAGCTCTGGTCTCTGGGGAAGTGAGTTTGGTGACTGCTGCTGCAGAGCCAGGATATGTTTTGTGGCTTATGCAAGCTGTGCTTTTTATTGTGTCTGTAAGGGAGAAGTAGGTTGTGCCTAAATCATTTATTTAGGACCCTATCAAATTCTAATTGCTAAAGAAGGTCAAGTGTGGGATCTAGGTCTTCACCATCCTTTTGAAGGCAGATATTTCACTGAGCACACAGTAGGAAAGCCTGAGTTCTAGTCGTCTTAGCTTTGCTGTTGACTTGCTATGTGAACTTTGTTTCTCTGTCAGTTTCCCCATCTGGAGAATGGGGCTGACAATACTTCACTCACAAAGGCGTTGTGAGGATTAATCAATGTTGTACAGAGCTTTCAATATGTAAACACTACACACTATCACCTAATTTAGGGTTTTGTACTGCCTCCCCTAACCATAGTCTCTGAGTGCCTTCTATGTAAAACAGGTTGGCATTGTGGACTTCTTAGTGGACCTCATAGAGTCTCTGGCTCTTCTCCCTTTTTGATTTATTGAAATTCTGTTTGGTAAAGGGTTTGTTAGAGGTCCTTGACCCACCACTGGAACACCTTATGCTCCCTCCAGTGGGTCTCCTTTTTCTGGGGGAAGGTGGCTGGTGCAGGGAGCTGGCTATGTTAGTATAGAGCTCCCCTGAAGAGGAGAAATTTGCTATTCACCATCTCTGGCTGCTTTAAGGCTATTTTGTGCAATATAGCAGACTGGAGAATCTAAACCTAAATGCAAGTGGTCTTATTATTATGTTAAGTCACCCTTTGTGCTTACACACCACAGTGGAGCTAGCTTTCAATCAGAGGATGTCAGACCAATGGGTGGCTCGTGTCCTACAATACATACAGAGAGTTCAGAAGACAAAATGGTGACATAGTGGTTTAAAGGTAGATTATCGATCTTATCGCTAATCTTCCAGGCTTTCATGGCCTGTAAACCAGACCCTTGTCTTTATAGGCAGCAGGTTTTTTATGCATGAATATAGGTGGGGTTTTTTTGGGGGAAGGGTGTTGTTTTTTGTTTTTTACAAAAGTCTGATCTTTGTTTTATTGTTTGAAAGGGAAAGGTTACCTTGTCCATTCATGCTCTTGCCTCCTTGAATTTTTTACGTTAAATAATTTAAAAGGTTGTAAACGTCCCTTAGGCTTCAGTTTGTATTATGACAGTAGTAATTGAGGACTACTTAATAATAGGTACATCAACTTATTTGTCAGAGTGTGTGTGTGTGTGTGAGAGAGAGAGAGAGAGCGCGCACAGGGGGTGGGAGTGCAGATATGGTTGAAATTTTGTAGTCCAGTGCCATAAAGTAAAGATTGTCTAGACATTTACACAGTAACTGCAGAAACAACTACAGGTCTTGAAAGAAAAAATAATTAATAGTATGTAACTCTTGATTGTATTTGTTATAAATTCGCAAGACCATTTCTCTCTGCTTTGAGATTTTAAGGAAGGGTAGAGGTAAATATAATCTCTGTGTCAATATTTTTCTTTCTATAACTCTCTCTATTAAAAAAAAGTAGAAGTAAATAACTAAATTTAGAGCTTTAGCGAGAGGCTATGAAAATTTGGCTAGAAAAATTGTAGGGTATTTTGTTAGGATTTTCAGCTGTTGTTTCCTATCCCTTCTGTCTTCCTATCTATCTTCGTTACTTTATCACTCTTCATTTTCTGTGCTCTTGTGCCTCTTTTTTCTCTCTCTGCCTTTTTCCCTTGCTAATGCAGAAGTTCTTCCCAAGTGGAACTGGCTGCAGACAGAATGGATGAGGACTGAGCAGTTGCACTTTCTCATTCTGTAGTTATTCTAACTTGTCTAGTTTTCTATGCTTCTTCCTCTTTGCTGCTGTCAACACTTCTTTTGGTTGGGTGGCAGTGGGGTAGCTGCAGGAGACTTGGCTGTAGAGAGGCCTATCTACAACATCTCTCAGTGGTGGATGAGGATTGGAGAACTGGCTGAAGAAATATAAGGCTTGTCTCCATGGGGAGTATTCAGAAATCACTCTTCCTGATTAACTCCTGGTGTGGACACTTAGGCCACGTCTACACTACCTGCCGGATCAGCGGGTAGTGATCGATCTATCGGGGATCGATTTATTGCGTCTAGTGTAGATGTGATAAATCGATCCCCGATCACTCTGCCATCGACTCCGGAACTCCACCACGGTACGAGGTGGAAGCGGAGTCGACGGGGAAGTGGCGACTGTCGATCCCGCGCCGCGAGGATGCGAAATAAGTGATTCTAAGTCGATCTAAGATATGTCGACTTCAGCTACGCTATTCTCATAGCTGAAGTTGTGTATCTTAGATCGATTCCCCCCCACTAGTGTAGACCAGATCTTAGGGCTTGCCTTCACTCCAGGGGTAAGTCGACCTCAGTTACGCTACTCCACCTACGTGAATAACGTAACTGGAGTCGACGTAGCCTAGGTTGGCTTACCGCAGTCTCGTCACAGGGTGTGTTCAAGGCAGTATAAGAAACTACAGAGAGGAAAGTGCTGCAGGAGTATTCAAGCCGGTGCTCCAGTGCCAAGGAACGAATCTAGGGTCACAGCTGAGACTATGCGCAATGGGGAGGTGGGTCCAGCAGCGGCACCCGGCTAGGAGCAGAATCGCAGCACGTTTTCTTGCCATGGGAAGAGCTCAGAAGTAAGGGAAGAGCTGGACTGACCTTGCTCCCAAAAGTAAACCCTTCGAAGCAGGAGTTTCAGGCTTGACTCATCATTTTCCAACTCTCTGACTCTGGCTCTGGGAGTAAGGGTACAAAATGTATTTGATCAGAAACTGAAGTGATTTTGGTCATGGAAGAAATGTAGCCTCTAAAAATACCAGTTCAGACAGCAGGAAGAGCTCAAGCCATAGGGGAGGGTTGAATTGCTTCACCTAGGTTAAGGGGGAAAAAATAGGACTGGATCTTAAAAAAAAAACAAAAAACTCCACAACCCTAAACAACAACAAAAACATAATTCTTTTTGTCATTGGTTAGACACTGTGTCCTGCTTGTACATGTTTCTGACATGAATCCCACCCTGGCAGCTGATCTTGCTACCCCAGCAGCTCTTTTGCCTGCAAAGATACATTCTGATCTCAAAGCCATTGGATTTCTGCATCAGGTTTTAGCTTGACAAGAGGTGTACTGTGTTAAGCACGCTTGTTAAACTACAGATTTGATTTAATTCAGGGCCCCAATACTGTGATCTTAGAACTGAACTTTTAGTGGAAAGGTAGAATTGAGATCTGACAAAGTCAGACAGAACCTGTTGTTTGGAATAACAACATGATGTGCTAGATGAATTGGTATATTGTTTTCTCCAAACACTTTGCCACAATGTAAAATGGCCCCTAGGCCATCTGATATAAAAGGATCAAGGAGACTGATTGATTAGTGATGCAAATGATTGTATGGTTACATGTCATTTTAACATGCACTGAGCTGCTCTCTTACCTGTACAGCTAGAGAGGAAACTTTCTTGCTCTACTCTGCCATCAGGTGCTGTTTCCCAGTAAGGCCTGCAGTCCGCAGTGGGGCAGGGCCTGAGCATTCTGGTTGCTTTCTGTCAGCCCAGAGCTATTTTATAACTGCTTGACTGTGCCCCCAAAGCTAGTTACTCTGATGCAGACTCCTCTTAAAAGATACAGTTGCCTTGGGTGATGTTCATTCGGCTAATGTGCTTTTCTGTGATAAGAGGAAAGACTGTCACTTAGGATGTCTGGAAAGGGAAATGAGGAATTTATTCAGTGGTATACAAATCATATTGCTCTCTTCTGTAAGGATCCAGCAAGTCCCAGCAGCTTGAGTGAGGCAGGGGGGTGGAATGGGGCCTGAGAAAGGATCCTGTTCCAGAGCCACTGTTCTAGCATTCCCTGCTAACCATGGACACTCCCCCCCCTCCCCCCCCAGGTGGTGAGAGGGTTTTGTCTTTCCTTCTTCCTTTGGCTGTTGGGAGAAGGAGGGAGCTTTTCCTTCCTGCACTCTCGCTCCTTTCAACCTTGTGAATTGCATCACCACTGCTACGGGACTGTGCGTGCGTGTTGGGGCGGGAGGAGGTAATTTCCTTTGTCCAGTTTTTCCACCCTTTCTGCTGACCTGACCTGGGTTGGTGGGGAGAGAAGGGTTGGAATCTCTTTCCCCTCCTCAGGGAGGGAAGATTCTGCGTGCGGGCTCCTCTCTCTCCTTTATGTAAACTGACTTTGAGACCTGATGGAAATGCAGATGATGCGGATTTACTCCCCATAATGTTCCAGTGTAGCTTGGGCAGAGGAGACATGTGGGGGAGTAGGGGGTGCAGGCAGGGTCACGCCTCCCCCCACCCCCCGATTTGCTGCTTGGCTTTTACTGAGCATGCTGACACAGACTGAGCATGCTAGGTAACACTGTTGAAGCTGGCTGCCCTCACTCTGCCCCCGCACTATCGGCAGGCATGGGTCGTCTCTGAGCTTGAGTAGCTGCGGGCCACCACCAAGTGCCCAACTAGCTCACAGAATATTGCTATAGGACCTCATTCCGCAGGACCCTATTCAGTTTTTAAGAGACGAGGCCCAAAACATTGACCTTTGTCAGTCCAGTAAGGATGAATAGGGATAGTACCATGTCCTTGAGGGGAAACTGAAGGCATCTGATGGCCTACTTGTGTTCTAACTCAACTCATAAGGCCAGAATTTACTGCTATTGTGAAATATTTTTTCACTTTAATGATGGGGAAAGTTGGGGTTTTCCATTTTTTTCTTCAGATTTTTGGGAGCCAGCATCCACAGCAAAAACATGGAGGTCACTGATGTGGCACCTGCACTTTGGGGCTCTCTGTTGTTCTCTAATTTCAGCGATTGGAAGCAGAGGTCAAGAGATCTGCTGGAACTGTAGGCAGGCCCCTCTTCTGCAACCATTGCTCTGTGTGGAACCGGTCCACACCCCTCTCCCACCACCCCATTCCTCCTCTGGCCCATTTATCAAAGTGAAGAACTCCAAAGAGGACTGGGCAGGATGCTAGACTTAGATGTTATAAAACTTGTTTGTTTGTTTTGTTTTTAGAATTGACGTGTTTTTAACAGGTGGTGGGAGAGAAGAAAGAGGAGGCAGAGAATGGAGAGAACAGACTCAGTGGCTCCTTAGTAATCTATTTTCAGAACTTGTACGTTGCTGTGCAAACCCTTTTGGCTGTTTCCTATTGCAACCCGAAGGTGCTTGTAGAACAAATCAATCTACTTGAAAGCTAAGGCAGGAGTGAAGGATGAAAATGTGCACATTTTCAAAGCAGGAGGCAGAGACCAGGCAGGAATTTAAGCCCTCTTAATACATTAAGACCTAGACTTGATTATCATTTGGTAAAAACAACTGGACAAAACGTTTAGATTTAGTGGGCTTTTTATTTTTGTTTTGGGTAAAACTGTTTCTCAGCTTTTAAATATATTAGGTGGGATGTTGTACTCCTGAGTTTTTGTGGAGCTGCTGTGGGTGTCTGATGCCAATAGAACTTTAGAAATGCTATATGGTCTGTCTTTTACTTTTGCACTGAAGTAATGGAGGAAAATTCTATCCCGATTACTTTTGCTCAAATATAAATTTTATTTGCTGTAGTATGTATGTTAAATAGTTAAACTTGGTTCAGACTTGCATGTAATAATTGCATTGTATTCAATTATTATTGACTTGAATTTAAGCCTAAAACCAACCAAGCAAAAGATATTTAATAATTGAGAAACTTCGAGGAACAGTACACTGAGCCCAATGAAATAAGCATTCATCAGCAAAAGAGATTAAATGTTACTGCCATCAGTTAAGCTTTTGGGGGAAGGGAGATGTCTGATCCAGTTAATGCAAAGTATGAATTGATGTAGTTTTAATTTTCTTCTTATAAGATTTACTGCTTTACATGTAAATACCAGCCAGTGATTTGGCTATTTTGGATTTTCCATTCTTATGGAGAATGTGTTCATGTACTGGAACTTAACTGATCACACTGAGTTAAGAGGAAGATAATGAAAAGCTATGGAGTGAATAATGGCTTTAAAAATGAGGCAAGGGGACTAGATAATAGAATACTATACAGTAGCAATGGTTTAGCCAGATTTAGAGATTAAATATACATTTCTGGACATCTGGCTGCTCTAATGTCTGTATAGACCTTATATATAGAATTAGATTTATAAAAATATATGTGTTAACTTACAACGACTCTCTTAGGGTATGCCTACACTGCAACAAAACACCCGCCACTGCCTTGGGCTTGTGGGCCTCGGGCTGCAGGGCTATACAATTGCAGTGTAGACATTTCGGGTGAGGGCTGGAGCCTGAGCTCTGGAGCCCTCCCCGCTTGCAGGGTCCCAGAGCCTGGGCTCCAGCCTGAACCCAAACATCTACACAGCAATTTTATAGCTCCACAGCTAGAAAAGACATGTTAATATTAGCTCTCATAGAAACACGCAACATGTATTTTTTTGATATTACATCATGGAAAACCATATGTCAAGCCTCTCGTTCACAGTAGTAATCTGGGGGGACAAAGGGGAATGTTGCATTGGCTCATGGGTGGTAATGGAACAATGACAAGACAAAACTGTGATACAGAATAACCTCTCATGACTGTAATGTCATCTTATTTTTATTTATGTATTTGAGTTTCCAGCAAGCATGGATTATAAGTCTGTAAAAATTTTAAAAACAACTGTTAGAAAACAATATGATGGCTCAGTGCCAAAAAGGATGCTCCCCAGCCATCTGGTCAAAATCTGCTCAACACCCACCCAGTGTTTTGTGAGCAGGAAGTACAGATTATTCCTGAAGGCCTGGGGGTCAAAATGTCGCTGATCTTATGTTCTTTGCAGTGTGTTTTTAATGGGTATATTTGGTCCAGTAAAAGTCCACTCTGGTGTTTCCCATAATACGTCTGTGCTAAAAATTCATCTTAAGTTAATTGTCTATATGTTACAAGAATGGAGGCTTGAAAGATTGACTATTTGGGCATAGTATCCTAAACTAATTAAATGAAATATGAGTACAGGCCGGTGGATGTGAGGAAAGGGATTGCTAATATTTTCCAAATGAAAGAAAACATACAAACTAATATAAGTTTGAGAATTTTCAGAAATGTGTAATGTTGCTGTGGGACCAGATTTTTAAAGATATTTAGACACCTAGGTACTTTTGAAAATCCCCTTAGATATATAATCACGTTTACATAACCACCGTGATAAGATTATTAAAGTGTCACCTGGTGGCTAATATTTGGTAAATGCATATTTGCAGTACGCATGGCATTCTGGGAGTTCTGAAGTGAGAAGCAGAAGTCTGTTTGAGGTAGGCCTGCTGAACTCAGTAGGAGTTTAAAGGGAGAATATGACCTTTATGCAGTAACTAAACATCTAGTTATTATTTGTTCAGTGCCTCAGTGTTGCATGGCCTACTCAAAGGAAGTGGATTTTCCCTCTGAGGCCCACCACTATTTCTGCCCTTTGTTTCTCTTCCTTCCCCATCCTCCTCGAGTGAGATTAATAGGGGACATAGGAATTCACATTTCTGAATCATTGTTTCAGTCTGTCTGCAAGCTCAGAGAGACATCATAACATAGGTTTACACTGATTAAATTTGGAAGATTATATCTGCAGCTAGGGGCTAGAAACTTACTTTAGAAAAAAAAAATAGATTCTGAAGAATCTGTTCATGTCATACACATTGGATTCAGTCCGTGGGCTGCATGCTTTTGGATCCCTGAGCCAGAAGTTGAAAATTTACCAGACATCTACTAGGTAGGATACTAAACTTATAAGCCAGAAGTAGGCTGAAAAGATGATGAAGTGGGGAGGGAAGGCAAGGCATTAGTTGAGGTCCAGTGCAAAATTGGATAGAAAACTCTGCTTCCTAGCATTCCCCAGGTGCTGAGCATGAAGGAGGGTGCTGGGATTCCTACCAAGGTGCCGTCTTTGAATCAAGATTGGGGGCTCCATCTTCCGTTTTTGATTATTGCTAATAAGTATATAATAAACAGGAAGTTGGTTTATATTTAATCCACATTTGGTGGGTTTTCTTTCCAGACAAAAGGGCTAGAAACTCAATTTTTTTTTAAGTATAAAAGTTTAAGTTTGGCAGAAATTCATGTCTTTCCACAAAGTGCTTTCCACTCACCATATACCTGAATGGTACTGTTATATGAAAATAAATTTTGTTTGCTAAACTGTAGTGAAAAAAACCTATAATGGAATACCTTGGTATTGTCCTTTAACATCAAATAGTTATTCTGTATTTTTAAAAAGTATTCAGCTTCACTTATTCTACAGATGCCTTAAGCAAAGTAAGCATGCAACTTAGATACCAGTGTAATAAGTTGCAACAATATTTTGAGAGTATTGTTTCATGATAGCATGTGAGCCTCTTGAACTCTGCCAGTAAAACTATAAATATATTTTAACTAGACCTGGACAACATTTTTTGATGATAAAGGTATTTTTTTGGTTGAAAAATGTGGTTGCATGAAAAAATGGGGGGTTTTGTGTTTTGTTTTTTCAAAAATATTTCAAAACAAATAATTCAGAGAAAAACTTTTGAGATATTTTTGTATTTTCAAAATGTTTAGTTTCAAAATTGTGGGAAAATGCCCTCCTTTTCTGATTTAAATTTTTTCTCCAAAAATGTGGGTGGGGAGAAAGGGGATGTAATACTTTCAGTTTTTAGCACTCTCTCTGTTTAGGTGAGTAAAAGTAACACTTTGACTTTTTCTGATGGAAACCCCCACTTTTTACACTTCCTTAATTTTTAAAATTTTCTTATAGGAAAACAATTATTTCCTGATGGCAAAATTTCATTTTCCTGCTAGCTCTAATTTGCATCCTGGTTATTCCTCAGAGCCACATAAGAACCCAAGATTAGGAAAGAGGAGTTGGAGCAGGACTGGTAAATAACTTTTGACCTTCCTTGCTCCGGTGTTTGTATGAACCATTTTGAGGCTAGGGGAGGCCTAGTATAGGCCACCATGACTCTAAACAAAAAAGTCTGTGATTTCAACTGAGGAGGTCATCAAAAGGATTTGTGCGGTGTCTCTTTGACCATGGCTGCAAGCAAAATAGAGTGGAGTTGCTCCTGACACGTTTGGCCTCAGGAGGTCCTTGGTCTAGTCTGAGGGTACTGTCTGGTGAGGGCCACAAGTCTAGGGTTGCCAACTTTCTGACTGCAGAAAACCAAACAACCTTGCCCCGCCCCTGAGCCCTGCCCCCACTCACTCCACACACACCCCTCCATCATTCGTTCTCCCCCACCCTCACTCACTCATTCATTTGGGGTGCAAGAGGAGCTGAAGGCTCAAGCTGGGTGCGAGCTCTGGGGTGAAGCCATGGATGAGGGTTTTGGGATGTGGGAGGGGGCTCCGGGCTGGGGCAGGGAGTTGGGCTGCGAGGCCGGGGTGAGGGCTCCAGCTGGAGGTGGAGGCTCTGAGGTGGGGCCAGAAATGAGGGGTTCAGGATGAGGGAGGGGGCTCTGGGCTAGGGATGCAGGCTCTGAGGTGGGGCCAAGGATGAGGGGGTTGTGGTGCAGGAGAGGGAGGTTCCATGTGCCACCCCCGTCCACAGGCACTGCCCCCACAGCTCCAAGGTTCTCAGCCAGTGGGAGCTGCGGAGCCAGCACTCAAGGTGGGGGCAACGTGTGAAGCCTCCCTGGCCTCGCCCTCTGCCTAGGGGCTGCAGGGACATACCGGCTGCCTCTGGGAGGCACGTGGAGCCAGGGAGCCTGACTTAGCCCCACTGTGCCGCCGACTAGACTTTTAACAGCCCGGTCATCAGGATCCCTTTTCGACTGGACGTTCCAGTTGAAAACCAGACACCTGGCAACTCTACACAGGTCTCCCAGGGACAAGACTGAAAAGGTTAGAACTTGCTGTCTTAATGCATATTCAATAGCATTTTTGACTGCAAGGATTCAGAGGACTAGAACGTGAGTTTGCAGGGCTCTAGGTGAATAATTTGTCCACGCTGCCACTTGGCAGAGCTGTGATCAATGCAATATAAACCATGGGGGGACTAAGCAACACAGGAAGTGAAAACCTGATTGGCATCAACTCCTGTGGCTTCTGATTGGTCTAGGCATGCTATTTGAGCATGGAGGGAGTTCCAGGAAGCTGTATGAGCAACTTGGCAGAATTTGGCCTGGTGCTACAACAGACACCGCTTTTGTTCCCTCCTTCAGACTCCATCTCTGATTCCTGATTGTGGTTCCAGTTTTAGGCTCAACTTTTGGTTTCTAGCTCTGGCTCTGGCTTGGACGCCTGGCCTGACTCTCAACTCTGACTCCTCCTCCAACCACCAGGTCCTATTCCTGCTCCTACCTGCAGGCCTGACTCCTGATCCTACCTGCTAGGTCAACGTGCCCATGTCCTGTTTGTGACAGCTAACTCTTGCACCATAGCATGGGAATCTTCTTCTACAACTTTGATGTCTAAAAGTTGTCATAGATACTCAAAGCTGTGTAATCTGAGCACAGTTTACAAGAGTACTAAACTTGGTGGCCAATAGTTAATAATGCCTGAATCTGTGTATATCAAATCCTTATTGCATGTTCCTTTTGTTGAACTCACATATGAAAATTGATAGTAATTTAAGCTAAACTGAAAAATCGCTTCTGTTTTAAAAAACCTACTTCTGTTTCAACTAATAAACACTGTTTTGTCACCATTGAAAGGTAATAGGTGATGTAGCTACAGATGCACACAGTTGACCATTCCCTGAAAGTTAATGCTCATCATCTTGAGTATTTGTTTTAAAATATTTGGCTTGTAATTTTGACGGGAAAATTTTTACTATTGATTATTTTTAATGGAACATCATCAGGTTAAAAATGACACATTAAAGATAGTTTCTTGCTAAGGGTCTGATTTTTGCCATTTGTGTTCTAAAGGATGATCCCTCACTCTCATAGATCTTGGGAGACAGGCCAGTCCGCGCTTACAGACATCCCCCAACCTAAGCAAATACTCACCAGCAACCACACACCACACAGCAAAAACACTAACCCAGGAACCTGTCCTTGCAACAAAGCCCGTTGCCAGCTGTGTCCACATATCTATTCAAGGGACATCATCATAGGACCTAATCACATCAGACACACCATCAGGGGCTCGTTCACCTGCACATCTACCAATGTGATATGTGCCAGCAATGCCCCTCTGCCATTTACATTGGCCAAACCAGACAGTCTCTATGCAAAAGAATAAATGGACACAAATCAGACATCAAGAATTATAACATTCAAAAACTAGTCAGAGAATACTTCAACCTCCCTGGACACTCAATTGGAGACCTAAAAGTTGCAATTTTTCAACAAAAAACCTTCAAAAACTGACTCCAACAAGAAACTGCAGAACTGGAATTAATTTGCAAACTGGACGCCATTAAATAAGGCTTGAGTAAAGACTGGGAGTGGATGGGTCACTACACAAAGTAAAAACTATTTCCCCATGCTAATTTTTCCCCTACTGTTACTCACACCTTCTTGTCAACTGTTTGAAATGGGCCATCCTGATTATCACTACGAAAGTTTTTTTTCTCCTGGTGATGATAGCCCACCTTAATTGATCAGTCTCGATAGAGTTGGTATGGCAACCCCCATTTTTTCATGTTTATCTATCTATCTATCTACTGTATTTTCCACTGCATGCATCTGATGAAGTGGGTTTAGCCCACAAAAGCTTATGCCCAAATAAATTTGTTAGTCTCTAAGGTGCCACAAGTACTCCTCGATTCTTTTCACATAGCTGGTGGCACTCTAGATTAAGACTGAACCAACTTTAAGAATCTAATTCACTTTGTCTGCATTTTGTCAGCATGGACAATGAAAATAGGCTTGTCAGTTTCTAATCAGTTACACCTTCAGCTTTGTTCTGCTAATAATGCAAAAACTGTAATATTTGGGTTGCTGACACTGCAGGGAAATGTGTTTTATTTAAATTTATTTGAATTAGAAAAAATTGATCTTGGCATCTGTCAGAATTTGTTTCTTAAAACCCTTAAAAACCTAAATTTTGGGGCAAAATTGACCAGGCAGTATTCTTTCAAACCATCAGCCACATTTTGTTCTGACTTAACACACTCTATAGTTCCATTGACTGCAGTGGATTTGCACAGGACAGAATGTATCCGGGTATAATTTGGCCCTACATGTGCAGTCCCTACAGCATATGAGAAAGAGCCTTAACAATATTCCTGTGAAGGGGACAATATTTCAGTGGAGGGCTAAGCTGGAGCATGGCTTCAGACCATTTTAATACCTCTAAAGTGGTATTTTAATACCACACCAGTGCATCCCTATGAAATCAATACGCTAAATACAGTGATTCTTCAATAAAGCACATGTAATGGCTCTTTTATTTTAAAGAAAATTAAACTGTCTTATAGAATCATAGAATATGAGGGTTGGACGGGACCTCAGGAGGTCATCTAGTCCAACCCCCTGCTCAAAGCAGGACCAATCCCCAACTAAATCATCCCAGCCAGGGCTTTGT
The DNA here is from genome assembly GCF_965152235.1 of Eretmochelys imbricata. Lineage (NCBI taxonomy): Eukaryota > Metazoa > Chordata > Testudines > Cheloniidae > Eretmochelys > Eretmochelys imbricata. The sequence continues at coordinate 153,366,182 of NC_135572.1, forward strand.
CAAGCCTGACATTAAAAACCTCAAAAGAAGGTTTCACTCCAGTGCTTCACCACCCTCCTAGTGAAAAAGTTTTTCCTAATATCCAACCTAAACCTCCCCCACTGCAACTTGAGACCATTACTCCTTGTTCTGTCATCTGCTACCACTGAGAACAGTAGTATATAAATCCATCCTCTTTAGAACCCCCTTTCAGGTAGTTGAAAGCAGCTATCAAATTCACCCTCATTCTTCTCTTCTGCATACTAAACAGTCCCAGTTCCCTCAGCCTCTCCTCATAAGTCATGTGTTCCAGTCCCCTAATCATTTTTGTTGTCCTATGCTGGATGCTTTCCAATTTTTCCACATCCTTCTTGTAGTGTGGGGCCCAAAACTGGACACAGTACCCCAGATGAGGCCTCACCAATGTCAAATAGAGGGGAATGATCACAGTCCCTTGATCTGCTGGCAATGCCCCTACTTATACAGTCCAAAATGCCATTGGCCTTCTTGGCAACAAGGGCACAATGTTCATTCATATCCAGCTTCTTATCCACTGTAACCTCTTTTTTTGCAGAATGCTGCCTAGCCACACGGTCACTAGTCTGTAGCAGTACATGGGATTCTTCCTTCCTAAGTGTAGGACTCTGCACTTGTCTTTGTTGAACCTCATCAGATTTCTTTTGGCCCAATCCTCTAATATGTCTAGGTCCCTCTGTATCCTATCCCTGCCCTCCAGTGTATCTACCACTCCTCACAGTTTAGTGTCATCTGCAGACTTGCTGAGAGTGCAGTCCACACCATCCTCCAGATCATTAATGAAGATATTGAACAAAACCGGCCCCAGGACCGACACTTGTTACCAGCTGCCAACTAGACATGGAGCCATTGATCACTATCTGTTGAGCCCGATGATCTAGCCAGCTTTCTATCCACCTTCTAGTCCATTCATCCAGCCCATGCTTCTTTAACTTGCTGGCAAGAATACTGTGGGAGACCGTATCAAAAGCTTTGCTAAAGTCAAGGAACAACATGTCCACTGCTTTCTCCTCATCCACAGAGCCAGTTATCTCATCATAGAAGGCAATTAGATTAGTCAGGCATGACTTGCCCTTGGTGAATCCATGCTGACTGTTCCTGATCACTTTCCTCTCCTTGAAGTGCTTCAGAATTGATTCCTTGAGGACCTGCTCCATGATTTTTCTAGGGACTGAGGTGAGGCTGACTGGCCTGTAGTTCCCTGGATCATCCTCCATCCCTTTTTTAAAGATGGGCACTACATTAGCCTTTTTCCAGTCGTCTGGGACCTCCCCTGATCGCCATGAGTTTTCAAAGATAATGGCCAATAGCTCTGCAATCGCATCCGCCAACTCCTTCAGCGCTCTTGGATGCAGCACATCTGGCCCCATAGACTTGTGCTCTTCCAGCTTTTCTAGATAGTCCTGAACCACTTCTTTCCCCACAGAGGGCTGGTCACCTCCTCCCCATACTGTGCTGCCCAGTCTGGGAGCTGACCTTGTTCATGAAGACAGAGGCAAAAAAAGCATTGAGTATATTAGCTTTTTCCACATCCTCTGTCACTAGGTTGCCTCCCTCATTCAGTAAGGGGCCCACACTTTCCTTGACTTTCTTCTTGTTGCTAACATACCTGAAGAAACCCTTCTTGTAAATCTTAACATCTCTTGCTAGCTGCAACTCCAAGTGTGATTTGGCCTTCCTGATTTCACTCCTGCATGCCTGAGCAATATTTTTATACTCCTCCCTGGTCATTTGTCCAATCTTCCACTTCTTGTAAGCTTCTCTTTTGTGTTTAAGATCAGCAAGGACTTTACTGTTAAGCCAAGCTGGTCACCTGCCATATTTACTATTCTTTTTACTTATCTGGATGATTTGTTTCTGTAACCTCAGTAAGGATTCTTTAAAATACAGCCAGCTCTCCTGGACTCCTTTTCCTCTCATGTTATTCTCCCAGGGGATCCTACCCATCAGTTCCCTAAGGGAGTCAGAATCTGTTTTTCTGAAGTTCAGGGTCCATATTCTGCTGCTCTCCTTTCTTCCTTGTGTCAGGATCCTGAACTCGACCATCTCATGCTCGCTGCCTCCCAGGTTCCCATCCACTTTTGCTTCCCCTACGAATTCTTCCCTGTTTGTGAGCAGCAGGTCAAGAAGAGCTCTGTCCCTAGTTGGTTCTCAATCAGTGTGTTTTAAATATGAACCCTTTTGGTGATGGTGAGGAAGACTGGAGGAAGGGCACGAAGAATATTTAGGAAAATATGTTTTAATAAGGAAAAATGTGAGCAATCTTTTCTATGAAATGAGGAAGGTATCCAAATCTCAGAGGCCTGAGGAAGCAATTACTTTGTAAGCAAATTCTAAAACAATGCAGTGCTGTGAGATGGCTTTCCAAATGATGCCAAATCATTTTCCAGTCATCTAAACTGCTAATTGAATTGGCTTCCTGCTGTTGGAACACCTTCTCCCTATTTCACGGAGTAATAATCGGTGGCGGAAGAGTGTAACAGCATATAATAACTGAGCAGAGAACTCTGGCATTAACGTGTCAGGCAGGGTTGAACTGTGGGGGACTGTACTGGGACCCCCAATTCCTAGGAGCTTCTTAGTGGAAGTAGGGCTAACAGAGGGGGTAGTTTTCCTCCTTGGAAGTCATGAGGGCCTCTCCATCAATATCCATAGACTGCCCCTGTATTATGGGCCAGCATTAGCAGCTGAACTTTTAGCCAAAGGTCCCAAATGTCCAGCAGACATGCCCTGAAGATTACATCCTAACGACCTGCAAAGAGGAGAATACGGGAATGGAGAGGCGCAGCAGCCCAGCCCGGAGATGAGAGACAGAAAGATGGCAGGGATTGTCTAAAATTCTTCCCTTTATCTCTCTGAGTGTTAAAAAAAAAAAACACCAAAAAGTTACTCCCAGAAAATGATACATTTTAGCCATTGGTCTTGGGTAAAACATTTTTTTCTGATTTTTTCTTGCCCCTTTTTCTCCAACCCCTTTTTTTGCTCGTTTAAAATTCTTTTCCATGTCCCTCCTTCATTCAGCCTTTCTGTCCTTCACATGCCTATTCTTTCAGTATTTGCATGTGCAAAAGCCCACGTTTCTGTAAAAGCCCATAGTGCACATTCAATTTTGGTCTGCATTTACCTGTAGCTAGTAGCCCAATGTATTCGTACAATGTGTGCAGTTTAAATTGACTATGGGAACTCTTAATTTTCTCATTTCCCAGTTTATGTGCATTTAAATTCTTCATGGGATGTTACGATTAACGTATAATAATTTTGGATCCCACTGCCTATTATATGTGTTGTATAATATAAACACATAACATTACATAACCACATGGGTCATTCAGCTTGGCTTTACTGAAGGCATACTGCTGAGTTTCTGCACTCGTCCCTTTTACAGAAAAGGAATGACTGTCCTAACTAGGACCAGTTCCCATTTTGTCACACTTAGGCTGTGCTAGAAGGTTTTAGTGATGACAAATCATTTTGGTTTCCTGGACCTCTTCTGAGTTTTCAAACCTGAATGTTTTTTGTGACCCTTTATGATTGGCTCTAACTGAGCCCAGAGAAACTATTCTGTGATGAAAGACGACACATCTTCTGTGGGAGAAGTTAACAAACCTGCTACATTAAACTCATCCTACTTTTGCTGGCCGCCTCAGAATTGAGGCTTGTGCCTCCTCTGAGACTGTTTTGAGCCCAAGCTTCTGAGTGTAGCAGGCCAAAAACTCAGTTACTGTGTTAGTAGCATTTTACAGTGTTGATTTTCGTGTGTGTGTTTATGCCACTTAGACGCCAGTTTTCACAGATGACATTTTTTAATGGCTCCATCTGTCCAAAATGGTGGAGCTGTGGGACAAATTTTCTTACCCTGGCATTTGGTTGTTCATCTGGATCTAGGTCCCATCCATAGTTTTTCTTTTTGTTAGTGGGAAGAGCAGGGCATTGAACAATCTCTTTACTCTAGTTTAAATTTGTCATGGATGCAATGAGAAGAATTGAGTACAAAACTTTAGAACTAATGTGATTGAATCAGACGTGTGTGGGAGAGGAAGCGGGAAGATGTATAGAGGGTAATATGGCTGAGAGTAGAAGGAAATCACACTTCCAAAAATAATTTCTTTTTTTGGGGGGGAAGGGGAGAAACTTTTTTAAAAATTATATATCATGAAATTAATCCTTGTGAAAGGTACTGTGCTGACAGATGTGAAGACTGAAGTCTTCTCCTTTGGCACAGAACAGGTTTAGCACAAGCATTGGCAATGTGGAAGGGTAGCCTAGAGGAATGAGCACTGAGCTGGGAATCAGGAGATCCTGAGTTGTGATCTCAGGTCTGTCGCTGGCTCACTCTGTGGCCTCAGGTGAGTCGTTGCACCTTTCTGTATCAGTTTATCTGTTTATTAAATGGGGATACCTCCCAGAGGTGATGCAGTGACTAATGTGTTAATGTCTGTAGAGTGCTATAAACATGAAATGTTATAAAAATGTAAAATCATTCTACTGCGATAAATGCACCATTGTTAAGGTCATGTTACAGAGTTCAATTTTAGCAGGTGCTTTAAACCTTCATTTTGTAATAATCTCATTGAAATGGAAAGAAACAAAATATATGTGATTTCAGGAATGTCACTCTGTGTGTCACTCTGAAGCGCTTAGAATATCTGAGTCCAAGTGAAGCGATGGAAACAACTATAAACATGGTTGAGGTCTCTCTTTGTTCAGAATATCACCAGGTTCAGTCACCACTGGGATTCACAGTCTGTTACTGTCCAATGTTTCAGCTCTCAGCCATTTTGATATTACAGATTACACCCGTGTGACACTAAGGCATGTATCTATGTCATGCCAAGAGTCCTGGATCATTGGGCTGTCAGGGGTAACTCAACCAATCACCACTCTTACTCTGCAGCTAATTTGCATCCAACAATTTCATTGGTTGTATGCAGGAGCCTGCACAGATGGTGGATTATTTGGCCCAACTGCCACAGTTCTTCAAACCACCCACATAACAACCCAACCAGCACCCAAAGTAACCCCAAACACATACAGCCCCTCACTGCAGCACAGCCTCTCATTCACCACCTGCACAAATCAACACAAAATCCCCCAGCACAACACAGTCATCCACACAACACCACAACCAGCATCCACAATAACCCCAAACACACACAGCCCCTCTCCGCAGCACACAACTCTCATCTGCCTCGTGCACAAACTGACAAAAATCTATCCGCACAACACACACATGCTCACCCACCCTCACTCAGACCTTGCATACAATCATAAACTTGAGTGGCAAAGCTGCAGGTCATCACTACTGGAAAATAAACCCTGAGCACTATTTGAATTTTTATGGTGGTTTGATGAAAAATGTGTTGATACAGAGAGAGGAACAAGAGTTCAAAAATCACCCCATTTCGGTAGTTTTTCACTGGATTGTCTGACTCTTCTTTGTAACCCTTTTGCAAGAAATCAGAAACATTCTGAGACCTGTTCTTTGGCCTCATTATTGCTCCCCATATCGGTTATACACCAGGAGTGTTCATCTAGAAAGTGTTTTATAACTTTTCAGACATAAGGGTAATTTTGCGTACCAAGGTGAAGCCACTGAATTTTAAGTTGAGAGCTGATGAGCTGTGGTGAGAATGTCTTCATTTACTCCTTAGGGGAAGGGGGGGAAGCATAGGTGCCGACTTCCTCTGTTCCCAGGGGGGTGCTCAACCTCCGCTCCACCCCAGTTGTGTAATACAATCCCTCCGTCAGTGGCTGGTATAGCAGGGAGTTAGTAATTGTTCCCGTAGCTCCAATAATAAAAACCTCAGCTAGGAAGCTGAAGATCAAGGGGTTCTCAAACCCTGCTCCTCATGCGTGTGGGGAGTGGTGTGGTAACATGTGATTCATAAATTAGAAATACTTCTTCAAACAGATTTTGTACTTTACTTTCAGTCATGTCACATTGTGCTTATGTAACCCACTGAGCAGTGAGTTATGCTTCCCCCTCTGTGCCTGATTCACAAAGGATCTGAGTCTGTGTGTTTGTGACAGCTGTAAGGTTGTGAGCCTGGCTCTTTAGCACAAGCCGTTAAAACTCATGCTCTTAGCTCATTAAGTCATTGGTTCAGTCCTTGGGGTTGGCCAAGGTGATAGCAGTCATGGTTGGAGGTTTCCCAAGTGGCATGTTTGTAGGTTGAAAGGTATGCTTCATATTGCCAGTGAAGGGAGAGAGCAATAGGCACATCTGCTGGCTGTGACACCCTGTACCCCATGTTCACCACTTTTATATGGTGAGCATATATTTTGTACAAAGTATGCCTTGTGAGATATCACTTGAAAACATATAATCTACTGAACCTCATTGCTGTTTGTTACTGAAATGTACTGTAGTACTAGGTAATGCGCTCAGACCATTTTCTCAAAGACAAAGACACTCTGGCATGCCAGCTAGGTGTTAAAAGGTCATTTCCTGTTTAATCGGAGATTCACCAACAGGGGAGCTGCAAACGAGAAATTTACAATTCACCTGAAGAATAGTTGGCAGGTCATGCACACCATGGAACTACCTGACTTCATGACCCAGCAAGGACTTTTCCAGTGAAAAGGGTCAGGATAAAAGAATTGGGGGGGAAGGCCCCTGGTCACCCCTTTTCTCCCCCATCTCTACTCATGGCAGCAAGTTCACTTGAAACTAAAAAGGAAGCTTTTGGAACTGCGGGGGGAGTGGTCCTGGCCTGGAGAATTTTTCAGCCTGTACAGACTGTTGAAAACTTTTGAGTGAGACAATGTTATACCAATAAAATAAAAACCAGCAGGATCTTATTAAAGGGGATAAAGCAAAATGCCACATTTATTGTGAATACAGAAAGAATCATAGTAAGCAGTTAGTTATAGCTATAACATTCCATTCAATTTCATATTTATTCACGCATTCATTCATACACACACAGGTTCTGCAAGGTTGTTATCATAGTTACCAGTCCTGAATGTAGCTTGAGTCTGTGGCTTGGGTTCGTAGCTTGTCGTGGCTACCTGGCCAGGAAAGCTGGGCACAGGGAAGAGCCGGGTCTCTGTTGGGCATGCACCGGTGCCCTTCCATGTTGGCAGCAGAATGTTACCCTCCAAAGTCTTCCGTCTCACCCATCCTTTTCGTAGGCTTTAGTTTGAATCCAGAGTCGATAGGTCTTGCTGTGTCACGCTGCCTCTGGGTTCGGTGTGATTGATCACCTGTTAATTGCAGACATGACTTTCAGCCTGGGACCTGGCTTTGATGTTTCTTCAGTTGTACTTTTGTTCTTTCTTTTTAGGGTGGACTCTTCTTGCTTTGTCAGGGCTGTTGTCTGCATCTTCAGCTGTTGGTGTTTACACTTTATTTCATCAGGACAGGTGGGGTGGAGGTTGATTCCATCATCCATTCATACCTCATTCATGCATCTAAACTAAATTAATAAGATTACAGCAGGGTTTTGCAAAAATGAAGGTTGCAGCAAGCTTTTAAAAAATGGAGTGAGCATTTTAAAATGGAGTTTGGGACAAGTTAAAATGGAGTTTGAGTTACAATATGGACAAGTGTACGGAATGGCAAACAGTGAACAGAAGTTACAATGTTGAAACAGTGTAAGTTTCAGTGAATTAAGCAGCAATTGAATTGAAAGTGAAACTCAATTAGCCAGTTATTGGGGTAACCAGTTTTATGAATGAATGTTGTTTCATTCATAAAACTTTGCTTATGAACTTATACAAAGTGAACAATTAAAAACAATTTCATTGATCAGTTCTACAACAACTTATTTTGCTTTTAGAACTATTAGCCTTGGTAAAACTTAGGAAATAGCTTCCATGTTTATCGTTTATTTCTTTTGTAACCAATTCTGATCTTTATGACTTATCACTTATAATCACTTGAAAATCTGTCTTTCTCTAGTTAATACACTTGTTTTACTGTTTTGGGTTGAAGTGTTTGGAGACTCTCTACTCAGATTAACAAAGACTGGTGCATAATCATTTCCTTTGACGAAATGACAAACCATTAATGAGCTTGCATTGACAGCACAATACGTACATTTCTTGCAGTGCAAGGCTGGGCTAAGAATTTGCTGGTATCGCCTTGTATGTAGTTCATGAGCAACTGGGCAAGCATTCATTTAACTTTGCTCAGAAGCACTTTACGTACTAATGGCTGTGTGTGAGCAGAGCCTGGAGTGGCTCCTTGTCATTAGCAAAGCTATGTAAAAGGCACCCTGGGCTGGAGAGTTAAAGGGACACTGCAGTTCAACAGTCCAGATTATACCTCGGGGGATGTCACACTGGTGTAATGCGTTATGTGCACTCTACTGCCGCAGCTTCTTCAGGTTGTATCCAGTATCTGAAAGTCCATGAGACTAAAGAGCAGTTTCAAGAAGGGCGTGATGACAGACTCCTTCACAGAAGCACCCTCCAGCTGACAGGTTATGTCATCTCTTCTACATGTAAAGGGTTGATCTCCTTTAGTAACTTTTAAATGGAGATAAAATGTTACTGGCCCAAGAATTTACTGAGGCATGTCAGGCCTCTCTTGCTCATTAGGTGCAGTTTCTCCCCATAATCCGCAGGAAGGTGCAGCGCCTCTTCTCCCTGACTGACCTCACCAGCGTTAACGCAGAATAACATGCCAAATGCATGGAAGATGAGAGTCAGATTTGTGGATCTATTGATATAGTTGATATAAAAGCATGAGGTCACTGTTGAGGTTTTGTATTAGCAATTTGATTCACTGAGGTATGTATCGCTTCTGAGTATCTACTGGAGATGGAAGTTTCAGAGTAGCAGCCGTGTTAGTCTGCATTCGCAAAAAGAAAAGGAGGACTTGTGGCACCTTAGAGACTAACCAATTTATTTGAGCATAAGCTTTCGTGAGCTACAGCTCACTTCATCGGATGCATTCAATAAATTTGTTAGTCGCTAAGGTGCCACAAGTACTCCTTTTCTTTTTGGAGATGGAAGTGAAAGTCATACAGAGCACGGCACTGTGTTAATGACTGTGTTGAAGGCAGTATGAAGGTGGAAAGAAATGCACAAGTCTGTTTCCTTAATTTTTTTCCCATGGCTGAAAGGTTTTAGGTGGATGGGATGTGTTGTGCTGCAGCTTTAACTGCCACTAAACATAGGTTTTGTTTGCAAATAATATTCTGTACATTCCCCAGGCTTCCATGCCATTGTACCGCAGTCTTGAATAGGTCATTCTCTGTTCCTGCTATTCAGTCTCTGGTGTGTCTTCCAAGACTAACAATGAGTATCAGCTAGTACCAGTTGTGATGGCAGCTTTGGGAGCCAGGCCTAAGTCCAACTTGAACTAGACTTAGCGCTCTTGCTCTTTGTGCAACCCATCACTGCCGTGTGATAAAAGCTGATGAGGTAACATAGTGTATTATAAGTGTGGTCTGAAAGTGACAATCCCCAGGAATGAATGTTGCTTATGCACAACTTTTAATACATTCATTTGATGCAGTCATACATTTCCTTGCATTGACCAAGAAAGATGGTGCACAAAACTAGTCTCTCTTAAGATCATAGATGGAGCTTTCAGCAAGAATAACAGGCAACAATACTAGAAACTTGAATTTCACGACATATATCAAACTGAGTAAAACTTTATTTGTATAATGCTTCCAATATTACATTGCCTTAAAGTGAACGTGAAGGGTAGTAAGGTAAATCTTTGAATGCCAGTAAATAGACTAATATTGGATTATCCACTGAGCAGTCTCCCCTTCAAAATTGAATCTTGTTTTTTGAGGGAGAGGTGATTTTTTTCTTTAATCTTTAAACAGGAGACATGGTTTAAAGCATTAGTATTCATTGCTGTTCTAAAATACATTACATGGCTTTTTAATGCCTACTTGTTATATTTATCTTTTGCTCTTCATTAATTGCAGCATTTCTGTGGAAGCTTGAAAACAAAATTGCTTCCTTGGCATATTTCTCTTCTGCAGTAGTGCAAATATGGGCTTTTTATTATTCCTGTTTCCAGTGAAGCAGAAAGTACTGTAACATAGTGCTTAGTTTACTTCCTTTGTGTACTAGCACTGCGTGCCGGGATTTTGCCTTAGTCATGTTAGTTATAGAGCTGCCATGTAGGCCATCCCTAATTGGATTTACCAAGTGTTGCAAGGTACAGCCTGTTCCCTGATCTCCTTTTTTCTAGTTGAGGAGAGCTGCATCAGATATTTGGGCCTTGATCCTGCAAAGACTCCATGCACGTGCAGTACTTATCTTTAAGCACATGGTAGTTCCCTTCGGTTGAATGGCATCTACTTGGGTGTTTAACTTCAAGTGTGTATGTAAGTCTTTGCAGGATTGGGGCTTTGAATGCGTCAGCCTCATACTGCTCTGTTTTTAACAGATTTCACAGCTGTAGGGTAAGGATGGTCAACGTAGCCAAGCACCAACATGGTGACTACCCAGTTGCGGATTTCCAGTTGCAGAAGAGCAGGGGTTTAGGTATGAAGTAGACCAGGATGGCCCTCTCGTACCTATTTGAAAAGTCGTTTATTGTGTGACACACACCCACACGTCAGGGCACTGTCATTTCTAATGATGATCTTGGAGAGGACTGTGAAGAATGTTTTAGATCCTATCAGGTTGACTACTAGTGTGGTTGTACTTGTCTTCAATCTCGTTGTGTAGAATAGGTGTAAATAAAGGCTGAATTTGTCTCAGTTCATTAAGGAGGGTCCTGTGAAAGCTATAGCTGATTTTTTGGGTGTATCTTTGTTTTTTTAATTCATTTTAGCACTGTTGCTGCAAAAGTAAGGGTACTCAGCATTGAGAGGGCATTCTCCAGCAGATGAATTCCAAAATATGTCCATCTTAATTGGTATAAACTGCATGACTTGACAGCTTGCTTTTAGTTGTGTAAATACCCTTCGGGTTTCAGCAGTGTACAGACTACCTATTCTGCATACATTCTAGCATACACGTACACATGTGGGAGCAATTACTAAAGTCTTCAGGTTATTTTGTAGGAGATGTGATATTATAAACATTGTCTTCCTTGTAGGAGCACTGGGTTTTTTTTGCCTACTTGTTCATCCTTTTAAAGTATTTTTTTTTTACATTTTTTTTTTTACATACTGTGCTATATTTGCTAAATAACTGAAAACCTTTTGGGAAAATGTGATCTACTTTAGAGATGTATTGTATTAGTTTGTATTAAAGAATTGTAAGAAGAAAAAATATTGGTGAATTTAAACTTGAAGAAAAATCTAAATTGGAACAAAAAGTGTAGTGTACCCTAGCAGAACTATAGTTCATTCTTAGTTCTAGTTTAAAAAAGAAGGAAATCCATCTGATGGTTTGTCTGCTTTTTTTGATAGAATCATAGGGTTAGAAGGGAGCACAAGGTTCATCTAGTCTAACCCCCTGCCAAGATGCAGGATTCGTTGTGCCTAAACCATCCAGGACCATGGGCAGTGGGTGAACCCCTGGCTTGGGGACGCTAGCCCCCAGCCCCCACTGTGGCTGCTGGTCCCTGCCCAGCGCCCCCAGCCCTGCCCCCCCCACACACATATTGTGGCTGCTGGCTAATGCCCCAGGCTAGCGCCCCCAGACCCCAGAGCACCAGAGAGCTGGGCAGTGTGGCCCCGGGTCACGCCGCCTGGCCTGACCCCTGGCTGGCATGCCCCAGCCTCCCCGGGCCACGCCACTGGGCCTGACCCCAATGTCCCAGCACTAGGCAGGTGGCGCGGCCCCGGCCCCAGCGCCAGGAGGATGGGTGGCCTGGTGCGGTGTGGCTCCAGGGCGCATCATGGCCCCCAGCCTGCCTGCCCAGGGAACAGCAGGCAGGATGGGGCCTGGGGATGGAGCATGGGTGGGGGGAAGAAGGAGCGTCAGGTTGTTTGGGAAGGCAACACCTTCCTGTGCCTATGATACCCGCCGCCCGTCCAGGACAGATGGTGATCGAGCCTCCTCTTGAAAACCAACAGTGAAGCAGATTCCACAACCTTCCTAGATAGTCTGTTCCAGTGTCCTACTGTTCTTACAATTAGGAAATTTTTCCTGTGATTCAATCTAAATCTGCTATGCTGTAGTTTGAACCTACTGCCTCTTGTCCTGCCCTCTGTGGCAAGAGAGAACTACTTTTCTCCATCTTTTTAATGGCAGCCTTTCAAGTATTTGAAGACCACTATACGTCCCCACTTAATCTCCTCTTTTCCAAACTAAACATACCCAAGTACTTCAGCCTTTGCTCATTTGGCTTTCATTCCATGCTTTTGATCATCTTTGTCGCTCGCCTCTGGATCCTTTCCATGTTCTCTACATTCTTTCTATACAGTGGTGACCAAATTGGACACGGTACTTCAGCTGAGGCCTAACCGACGCTGAGTAGAGCTGTACGATCACCTCCTGGGACTTGCATGCTATGCCTCTGTTAATGCAACCCAAAATTGCATTTGGTTGACCAGTTTATTACAAGACTGAAAAAACCTCAATCTGTGTTAAGAGCAGAGGGGATTTTTTTAAAAATGTCTACATTCTTTCTAATAAACTGTTGAAGACTCCATGGCTGTCCTTTTAACTGTCTGGTTGACTGTAACTTCATGTATTCTTACTATTTGCTGGAATGGATTTTTTTTTTTAAATTGGAATACTAGTGCGGGATTATTTCAGTTGTTCGAAGGAGGCAGGTTGTAATGTTCCCAGCAAACCTTCAAAAAAGAGGATCTGTAATTGAAAATTGTAGGTACACTTTGACAACAGTTTAAAAAAGAAAAGTGGTGTGATTTGACTAAAATAAAACACTGTTTTGTCCTCCTCCTAAAATAAATAAATAAAAATAAACAGCATTGTTTGTTTTGATTGAAAATGTATTTGGTTAACTCGTATGCCAATTTTATTTTAAGAACTGGTTGATTCTAATGAGGTAATAAAAAAAAATTAAATGAGTCATCGTCTGATATCATGACATGCCAGGCCTAGTACAAGTGCAATGATTCTCAAACCTTCAGTGCAAAGAGTGAATTACTCTTTTGGATTGATCACTCTTTCTGAGTCACCCTTTTCAGTCCCACGTCTTGCCTACAGCAATGTACAGTGCTTGGTTCCATGGAAGAGGACAATACTAAGGAGGCAAATTGAAAATAAGTTTGGTAAGGTTGTTTGAAGATGATCCTCATACCCACAATCCATTTTTAATGTGTCAGCTGTTAAAGAACTTATAGCAAATATACCTTGAATGAAAGTAGGACAATTCAGCCATGAGGACTGCACACGAGAGTTTGTAGAGGGCAGATCCTGGCCTGGGCTACAACTAGCAGGAAGTATTATTGCTTGAAAGGTGATAAATCCTTCAGTGCTGTGACAGAAGCAGCTTCCTGGACCTTTTGATGGTTCTTCGGGGAATATTAGTGGTCCACAGGTGATAGTGAAAACTGCTGCATCCATAGACTGGTGGAGCACTTTTCAGGTGGTGGAAAGCAGCTGGGCTGAGATTTTCAAAACTGACTAGGTGATTTAATTAATTTCAAGGGGAGCTGTGTGACTAAATCCTGGAGCAGGATTGCAAAATCTCAACCCTTGCTTTTTAGTCTAATACCTGACAACACACCCAAGTATACATCAGCAGACTGTTGATGCACAGCCTGTCTGAGATATTGCAGCATTCCCTTTGCTTAGAATAGGAAATACCTTGTGGAATATTGGAGACGATTATGTGGCAAGTGTTGTGAAATGTTGACTTTTTAATGCAGCCATATTCTGTGTGTATAGGATGAAACTTTCAAAAGAACCAAGTGATTTGGGCATCTAAGTCCCATAAAAGTTTAGGCACAAAAGTCGCTTGTGAACTTCAAAAATTTTTACCCATAATTCGTAAAGCCAAAACCAGTAGGCTGTGTAACAGTTAAAGCTGCTCAAGATAAGCAGCCAAGATCACAAACATAAAAATCCAGGAATCAACAGTTAAGTCCTGCTGAATATACAACTGACAGCCAACAATATATGGAATACACAATGTTTATTCAAACCTTTTAATAAGTGACATGATCAGATAGAAATGCAACACACAGACAACCTTAACTTTGCCCTTGTAATGCATACCATGTTTCCTGTTTTGTCTTTTAATGCTAAGCGAATGATCCTTCCTACCTTTTTCCCAACACCATTAAGGATTTCCATAATAATCCCCTTTACTTGGTAATGTAATGTTTTTATTCATGGACTTTTCCTAAGGGCTTTTCAAAATGACATAGAGTAATGGCTGTTGTCATAATTATTTCTGATAAATTAGTGTAATTTTACAGAGTCAGTATTACTTCTGTCCCCCATCTTTCCTTTGTCCTAAGAAATTTCTATTCTATTATTAGAAAAATCTTAAATACTGCAAAGACTATGTAACTGGACAGCTTTTTCTATACCTGCACATAACACTTACTTGATTGAACTATGTCTACAATTAAAGCAGAATATTTTGCATAGCTGTTAATTTGAAAGTGTGGGTTTTAAAGTTGGTATTGATTCTTAGAGGTCTAACCTGGGAACCTATGTAACTAGCATCCCAGATGAATTTGTTACAATGAGCTACACAGCTCTGACTTTCATTTTTCTGGGTGGATGCTCTACCCCTTCCTCCAAGGCCCCACCCTCGGTCCACCCCTGCTCTGCCCCTGCTCCACCCCTCCCCCCAGCACCTGCTGCTGAAAAGCTGGTGGGTGCTGAGCATCCACTATTTTCTTTCAGGGGGGCTCCAGCCCTGGAGCACCTATGGAGTTGGCGCCTCTGATGAGCTATAAGGTGTGAATTGGTCTCTCTGATAACCTGAGATAGATATAAAGCTTATAGGTGGCTGTTTACAGCTGTCCAAGCATACCTGACTCTTCTTTAAAGGGAGTTTGAGTTGTATATTTTGTGTATTATTAGTGGAGCTTGTAGGGCAGCCTGTTATGGTTGCCCAACACTTTCCATTATAACACCTCGTTTACAGTTGCTAATAACTTTGCCAAACTTTAACCATTTAGGCTGACATTTTCCATGCTAACTATCAGTCTACACACACACACACACACACACACACACACACACACACACACACACACACACACACACACACACACACACACACACACACACACACACACACACACACACACACACACGGCAACCTTTTCTTCAAGAAATTCTAGCAGCTCCATGCTTTGAAGCAGGGACTTGAAATTTTCCATCAGGTGGCCTTTGTGCCAGGGATTGAGAGAGAGCACGCACTTATTTTTTTCTGTGGCTGCAACAGAAAATTGCTCTTTTAAATACAGATTATAAACTGTCTGAAATAATATTTGTAGATGGGGAATGTCAGATGTTAAGATGGCTTGTCCTTTTGGAGAGGGATTTTAAAACAAAATGGGATGCTATTGGGCCATTATCACAATAGCACTGTGATACCATACCAAACTTTGCAGGGCTAGGAGCATGTTGAGAGAGAAGTTTTCCTCCTAATGTGATCCCTTGTTTGTAGCTGCCCCACCATTACCTACCCTTTCTACCCCTCTAACTTGGAGTGCAGTCACCTTTTCACCCTGAGAGTAACTGCCTGCTGATAGGGTTGCTTCATATCCAAATACAGCTATTGGTTTGCAGATGTGGACAGTTGCCAATGTTTTTCTCTTAGACTCGCAAGAAGAGGAAGGAGCGTTTCAGTGCTTCTGTATAGCATGGCTGACAGTGTGAAATACTTAACCGTGTATGGGTCTGAAATACTTAACCGTGTATGGGTCTGTTCTCTCACTGACATGTTTGCAAATCCCATTAACATTTCTGGGACTTTAATACATAGATAGCAATTCAGCTAAACTACTGAAAAGGAACTTCCCAGCTGGCAGGTCCTCCTAGGCCCAGTCTACACTAGCACTTATTGTGGTATAATTTGTCACTCGGGGGTATGAAAACGCCACGCCTCCCCAAGCGACTTAAGTTACACCAAGCTAAGCGCCAGTAGAGAGCTTTTCCCGCTAACATAGCTACTGCCGCTCACGGGGTGTCATAAATATAAAGGGAAGGGTAACCACCTTTCTGTATACAGTGCTATAAAATCCCTCCTGGCCAGAGGCAACATCCTGTTACCTGTAAAGCGTTAAGAAGCTCAGCTAACCTGGCCGGCACCTGACCCAAAGGACCAATAAGGGGACAAGATACTTTCAAATCTTGCGGGGGAAAGGCTTTTGTTTGTGCTCTTTGTTTATATGGTTGTTCTCTCTTGGGACTGAGAGAGGCCAGACAGAAATCCATCTTCTCCAACCCATCCTAATCCAAGTCTCCAATACTGCAACCAGGATAGGTAAGCCAGGCAAGGCGGATTAGTTTATCTTTTGTTTTATGTGAATTTTCCCTGTCCTAAGAGGGAGGTTTATTCCTGTTTTCTGTAACTTTAAGGTTTTGCTCAGAGGGGGATCCTCCATGTTTTGAATCGGAATACCCTGTAAAGTATTTTCCATCCTGATTTTACAGAGATGATTTTTACCTTTTTCTTTTTTTTTTTTTTTTTTTATAAAATCCTTTTAAGAACCTGACTGATTTTTCCATTGTTCCAAGATCCAGGGGTTTGGGTCTTTGATGATTTTGGAACCAATTGGTTAGAATATTATTCTCAAGCCTCCCCAGGAAAGGGTGTGTGTAGGGTTTGGGGGATATTTTGGGGGAAGACGTCTCCAAGTGGGCTCTTTCCCTTTTCTTTGTTTAAAACGCTTGGTGGAGGCAGCATACTGTTCAAGGACAAGGCAAAGTTTTTACCTTGGGGAAGTTTTTAACCTAAGCTGATAAGAATAAGCTTAGGGGGTCTTTCATGTAGGTCCCCACATCTGTATCCTAGAGTTCAGAGTGGGCAAGGAACCCTGACACTGGGGCTGGAGTAGTTAAGCTAGGGAATCTCAAACTGGGGGTCGTGACCCCCAAGGGGTCTCAAGGGTATTACATGGGGGGTCGTGAGCTGTCAATCTCCACCCCAAACCCTGCTTTGCCTCCAACATTTATAATAGTGTTGAATACATAAAAAAGTGTTTTTAATTTATAAGGGAGGTCGCACTCAGAGGCTTTGTATGTAAAAGGGGTCAGCAGTACAAAAGTTTGAGAGCTACGCCTCTACCCCAATATAATGCAGTTCTCGGGAGACAAAAAATCTCACCACGTTATAGGTGAGACCGTGTTATATCAAACTTGCTTTGCCCCCCCCCTTGTTCCCTGACTGCCCCCTTCAGAGACCCCATCCCTAATCACCCTCCAGGACCCCACCCCCTACCCAACTTCCCTGCTCCCTGTCCCCTGACTGCTCCGACCCCTATCCACACCCCCCGCCCCCTGACAGGCACTCACTGGCAGCGGCAGAAAGCAGAGCAACATAGCCCCAGCCCGCTCTGCTCCACCACCTCCCAGCCACGGCGCTCCACTTCCCGCCGCTGATGAGTGCGGGGAGGTTTGGGAAAGGACGCCCCCCGCTCTCACCGGCGGCGGGAAGCGAAGCGCCATGGCTGGGAGCTGGTGGAGTGGAGCGGGCTGGGGCTGGGCTGCTCCATTTCCGCCACTGCTGGTGAGTGCAGGGGGGATCCCTTCCCCCAAACCCCCTCCCCTAAGCAACACGGCTGGGACTGGGGCGAGGGCAGCGGAGCAGGCTGCTCCCAGCCCTCCGCTAATCCTCCAGGCCACTCTGGGACTGTGGGGCCCCCAAAAGTGCCCCCCCACAGCTCCTGCCTCCCAGACCCTGCAGGGGGAGCTCCTGACCGCCCCCAAGACCCTCTGCCCCTTATCCAACCCCTCGCCCCGGCCCGACACCCTTAACACGCTGCTCAGAGCAGCGTGTCGGAGCTTTACCGCGTTGTATGCGAACCCGCGCTATGTCGGGGTAGAGGTGTGCTGAGTTAAGCCGATGAGAGAACTCCCATTGGCTTAGAAGCGGCTGCATTAGAGAGCTTATAGAGGCACAGCTGCAGCTCTGCTGCTGTAAGCTCTCCAGTGTCGCCGTAGCCTTAGTCTCACTGCTCTCCTCACCTTTTCTCTAGTCCTACCCCTGCCTCCCCAGAACCAGTTCCTTACTTATTTGAGTTAACCCTCAATTCCTAGAATACTTACTTCGTAGGTGTGTGCATCTGTTTGAGTTGTGTTTAGTTGCAGTTTTTAAAGAACAATTAAAAAGGTATACGTATAATAGGAGTAATCAAATTCTTAAAATGTTAAATGGCTACATACAGGGCATGCTCTGGCGCCCTCCAGGAGCAAACTGGTGGAAGAGGTCATAAAACCAGAGAATCTGAGTTTGGACTGCTTTCTTCCCCCCTCCCTTTAATTCCTGGCGGTGCCTGCCTTTCTGAGATTCTGGGCAGGTGTTAGCTCTGTCGATATACAAGTGGGTATTAAAAAGAGCAGCGTCTGGCTGACCTCTGTAATCTCAAGGGCAGTAGGGATTGTCTGTGGAAAAAGAGCAACATGACAGGCAGCTATTTCTGCAAAGCCACAGTGACAGAATCTTTGTGGGACAGATATGGTTTCTTGTGAGGTGGGAACAAATAATGAGTCAGTCCAAACCTCCTCCTCAGCATTTGATTTGTGAATTCGGTTTTCTTCCTCAAACGCTTTGCTGCCAGTGTTTGGAAGTTGTAGTTGTGGAGGTGGTATATGTGTTTGCAGTGAGGGGAACACATTGTTCAACTGAAACGATTCATCAGAAGAAATCAGATATGCTGGACTTAATGTATAGAGTCCAATCCATAATGCAAAGCAGATGTAGCTCACTACAGCACGGTGTGCAAAATAAATGGGGAGGAAAAAAAAGACGAGGAGTTTAGGCAGGAAAGAAATGTGACCTTTCCAAAAGAAAAGCCCAGTATAATAGAACTTATTGTGCACAACCAATCCTCAAGGGGGCACACAGACATTTCAGATAAAATGGAGTTAATAAAATTGGGGCTCAAGTGTAATAAAATTAGCATGTGGTCTCACTCCATTTCCCGGTGGCGATCACAGAAATGCCCACTGCCATTGGCACAGCTTTGTTGTCAGTCTCAGCAGAAAAGGACAAATATGGAATGGATGGAGAATCTGAGCTGTCTTCTCTTTCCTAAAGATGATCCCAACCAATCAGGATGGAGCTAGTTCCCAAGGCCCTAACTGCCTTGCACTACTGCTGCTGCCCAGGCGGCTGTACCTGTTCTGTGGATTAATGGAAGGCTTCGTAGTCTCCAGGGCGGGCAATCTGTCACCTTTCATGAGCTGTGAATTCACACACCAAAAATAAAACACCAAAAATAAAAAAAATAAAATAAAACGAGCTGGACAGGAGCTCATGGACTTGCATCCTTTTGGAAGGACCCTATCTGGGGTCCTGGTGTAAAGTGATAGATTGTACTGTAGTAATGCTGTCACTGTTTTATTAAAGTCATAAAACAGAACTACATTTTCATTTTATAGCACCTGTCTGATAATGGCCTTAGCCACTTCAACAAAACACCGAGACGCACAAAGCAATAAAACAGACAGATTAAAAGACTGAACATTCTTAAAACCTAAATTAAAATAATTCTGAAAACCATAAAATAATGTCTTTGCACTGGGACTGATGGCCTTTTGCAATAAATGTGATGTAAAAAGTGGGTTCATTCTGTGGTTGCTCTATGGGCAAACATTGCCGTAGGAAAAGGAGGTTTGTTTAGCAAACATGTTAGCTAATGTGCTTACTAAGACATTTAAAAAACTCCTTTAGCACCTAATGGAGACAAAACAGTGGCATTTAAAAATGTGTTAGCGGGTCATTGCTAACCCTAGGTGAGACCATGCATTTTGAAACATCACTTTGTCTGCAGTAGGTGCTAAGAGGTGTTTTAAAATGTGT
Organism: Eretmochelys imbricata; assembly: GCF_965152235.1. NCBI lineage: Eukaryota > Metazoa > Chordata > Testudines > Cheloniidae > Eretmochelys > Eretmochelys imbricata. Next base: position 153,386,022 of record NC_135572.1, read on the forward strand.
TAGATGTTTTGAAAAACAACCTCTAGCCATGGGCATAATGGTGGAGAGAAAAATCAAACTAGGACAGGACGAATAAAATGAAATCCTTAAGAGGAAAGGAGAAAACGTAGATGAAACTGCATCAGCTGTAACTATTTAGGAATTTAGATTGCACCCATCACCATGGAGTTTAAGCACCTTACAGAATTACATAAATCTGCTGGAGTGGTCAAGTACCTTTTCTGCCACATGAGGTTTGAGCTAGTATTTGTACTCACTGTAGTTCCTTCATTTTGCTTTCTTAAAAGAGAGACATGTTGTGGGGGGAGGGAGGCGAGTATGAAGCTGCCATGTTGATATAACTTTTGGAGTGAAAAGGGTCCATGAAACTTCCCTAAAAAAGACTATAAGGGAATGTTGAAATATACATTTTTATTCTGTATTACGGTTAACGGCGCACACAGTGCCATCATGCTATAATTTGATTCTGGTGACACTGAAGGTGGAAGGCAATTTGGGTGAAAGTGATCATGAAATGATGGATTTCATGATTCAAAGGAAAGGAAGGAGTGAGAGCAGCAGAATAAGGACAATGGACTTCAAAAAAGCAGATTTTAACAAACTCTGAGAACTGATAGATAAGGTCTCATGGGAAGAAAATGTAAGGAAAAAAGGAGGAGTACAGGACAGCTGGCAGTGTCAGCTGGCAGAAGATAGTATTAAATGCACAACTGCAAACTGTTTCGATGTGAAGGAAAGAGAGCAAGAAGGTAGGGTTGCCAACATTGTATTTCAAAAATAAGGGACTGTTTTCTTAGAACCCCTGCCCACCCCTCCTCCCGACATCATTATCATTATTATTGTGATGGGTTGCCCCCCTTTAAGATGCCGCCTGATGTGCTGGGATACCACTGAGCCCGCCTGTTCTACCAGCCTGGGCACCCTTTTTACCTGTCTTGCTGAGCCAGGCTATCGAACCTCCTCCAGCACACACACAAGCAGGGCCACACGCAACTGCAGAACGACACAGACACTGAGATCCGCTCTGGGAAGACTCCGCTTAAAGGACTTGCCCCAGCACTGAGGTGTTCACCTCCCTTGGAGTGCAGATCAAAAGGTATATTATGAAATCAGCCTCCTCCCTCAGTGTGGAGGAAGAGGTGTTAGCACAGCCTCTTATCCCTCCCCCAATTATGAAATGTACAAACAGTGTTATATTGTAAACAAGAAATAAGTTTATTCACTAAAAAGGTGAATTTTAAGTGGTTAAAGGGATAGCAAACAGAACAAAGCACTGAGCAAATTTACTAAGCAAATAAAACAAATCACGCAAACTAAGCTTGATTCCCTGAAGAAGTAGGTTACAAAATGTGATTTCTCACCCTAAATATCATCACAGGTAGATTACAGAAAGTCTTGAAAGGCAGCTCACCTGGTCTGCAGCTTGAGACCTCAGTTAGTATTAATCACAAGCTAGATGCCCTTCCAGCTTGGGCTCAACCCTTCTGCCCCCAGTTCAGTTCTTGCTTCCGGGTGTTTCTCAGTGTCTCTTTGGGTGGGGAGGAAGAGGAGAACCACAATGATGTCACTCCCCTGCCTTATATAGCTCTTGTGTAAGGCGGGAACCCTTTGTCTTCTAGTGGAAAAACACTGGCATTCCAAAAGGGGAGGAGGGGTGTCCAGTACCAGGTGACTCGAACCCATGTCTCGGCAGGGCTGTGGCCGCCATTGTTCTTAGGCTGTCTCCAGCGTCCATAGGAAGCCTAAACTCTTTTATAGTCCATTGTCTTTGCTAATGGGCCATTAGCACTGTCCGGCTTTCTCACTGTTTAACCTGAAGGGCTAGTTGGGGGTGACACCCAAAGTAACGCATTTGAAATACAGATACATAGTCAGAAACAGACGTGATCCAGGCATACAAATTGTATAATCACATTCAGTAAATCATAATCTTTCTAATGATATCTTACCTGAGCCATCTTGCATAAAGTACATCTTACTTACGTCATATCCATATCATAAGCATATTTCCATAAAGAATATGGAGTGTAACGTCACACCTCCTCTCTGAGATTACTGACAGAAGATTGGTCACTGACCAATGCAGAGGTAGTATGCCCAATTTCCTCTTTTCTAGACAGGGCATCTGCTACCATTTTTTCCTTCCTTTTAATGTTCACAATCTCCAAGTGTTACCAAGCACTGTAATGTCATCCATAGGTGCTTTTGCAAAGTTCTGGGTTTCTATTCCCAGGTTATCTGAAAACATTTTGGTGTGTAGCATTGTGAACACAATGGAGATATCACTATCTTTTAAAGTGGAAGTGTCTTGGCATTTAGCCACCAATGCCATGAGGCGATGTGCCTCAGTTTCCCCTTCCACCCAGTAGTCTAGATTGGTCATGCATTTTCTGCTGTGCCAAGATCTAAGCCTGTTTACAAATACTAGCTGAGAAGCAGTATTCTTATAGGACTTTCTTGTTACCACTCCTAGTCTGTACCAAATATTTTTCCAAAAATCATGCATGTTACATATTTTTAAAGTATATACCACCAGTATCAAATTTTTTGCCTTAACCCACAGAGAGTATAGTAAGAAGACGTAAAATTACGAGCAAATTCATGACAGAGAGGTGCTTCCAAGTATAATTATCATACCACGTCTTCTGTCTAAACAGATCATTTATTGATTTATTTATTGTATTTCTTATCCCCTCAGTAAAGGTTCTTACTTCAGGAATGTCTTTGGGGTTCTGGCAAGGAAAGGGTGTGTGGGGACCTTGTATGTCACTGGCCTACCCCCTGTGGATTTGCATTTTCTTTCCAGAGTTAATCCCAGGTGAACCTCCCCCCCCCCCCCCCGGGATTCCTTTGAGTTGCCCACCCCCATCACCCGGTGTTTGATGCGTAGCTGTTGGGAGGGGTTACGTGCCCGGGAGGTGGTTGTCTCCGCCCTTTTGTCCGATGGTTCATTAGCATATTCACTGACACTGGAATGCTTGGAAGACACCCCCCACCCTCCCTTAAAGGGACAGAGTTAATTTTCACAAGTACAACAGGAAAACCATTTTGCAATAGTGGAACCTGGATTGGGGTACTCTCGGTCACACCCTCTTTGTTTCCCAGAGGTCATCTGTGTGGTTGCTCCCCTCTGGGAGGTCAGTTACACAGTTCCCTCTTAAAACCTGAGCCACAGGTATGGTGCCTGGGCGTGCAGATGCAGATCCAGCAAATTTCTCCTGTGCAAACCCTTCCCTGTAATAAGTGGGGAGACACTCCTGTACTCCCCCACATTCCTTCTTAACGTCTTTCTCCTGGACCCCCTCTAAGGCATATACCCCTGTGTTCTTTAGAGCAGAATCTGCCCCCTGTTCAGCCGTGGGCACACAGCTAACAGCCAGAACAGACCCTTAACTGGTTGGGGGGAAGCAACCAATGAGAGAGCCTGCAGGGAGAAGCCAATCAGGGCCCAGGAGGGCCCTTTAAAAGGAGCTGCAGAGCTAGAGACAATCAGTTGCCTGTAGCTGGAGAAGTGAGGACTGTGTTCCTGGCTGGCTGAAGGAGTAGCAGGACCATGGACATATCAGTTGCTGGCAGGGACCAGGAGAGCAAGAGGGAGCTCCTGGCTGGCTGCTGGCACTGAAAAGAAAAGCTGAAGCCAGAAAGGGTGAAGAGTCTCCAGAGAGGAAGCCCTGGGGGCACGGCCCCATTCTAGGTTTGAAGGACTATTTGAAGCCTAGCTCAAAAGGGGTTGCGGGACTGAATTAGGACTGAGCTCAGGGAGGGCTGCAGGAAGACAGTATCTCCAGAGAGTAAGACCTGGGAGTATGGCCCCATACCAGGGCCAGAACTATTTAAAGACTGAGCCTAGGGAGGGCTACAGATATGCCAACAGAGGGGTACTGGGTTAGGCCCATGGTGAACTGTATACCCCAGAAGGGGTCTGTTTGTTTCACATACAGTCTGTGTGAGAGACTCGGCCGGAGGGCTGAGTCATTGGAAACCTGCCTGAGAAACCACTGGAGGGGTCACCGCAAACTGAGAGAGTGCAGGCATACACACTCAGCCACAGGGTGCTCGCGAGAGGTGGGTGCCACCCTGTTACAGGGAGTTATTGAGAATATTTTTTTACACTGGAAGCCATCTTTTTTTTTTTATTTGTGTGGGGGCTTAGCCTAAATATTAGGTGGAGAGGGTATTGTTCTCCTGGGGGATCTTCCTCTCCTGAACATTTTTTCCCCGGGGAAGTTGTTCTTGCAGACTTTTTATTAAATTGGCTCTTCCCTGATGATTTTTACAGTGTATGCTGTTGTCAAGTCTTGCAGACCACTTGACAAGCAAATGCTTCAAGGTCTGAATTTGTGCTAATGCACAAATTCGTTTCCTTCTGAATATTTGACTGGAAATACAAACCTTATGTTTCCCTCACCTTAAATACCACAGGGGCCCCTGCCTCTGGTTATTCACTACCTATTCAAGATTTCTATCACCTGTTATTGTGGGTGGCAGTTCGAGAAATGTGTACAGTTCTCCTGGGTGTAAGAAACTGTCTCCTACTGTTCTGTTGTTTGTTCTTCCATGATTGAAGAATCTTTGTGTTTGTGAAGCTTTTTAATTTCCAAGAGCTAGAATCCTGTCAATATGATATCTTTACAGAAGGGATCATTGCTGGTGTATTGTTTTGCTTCTCTGTAGATATCATTTGATTGGGACCCGACTAATTCTCCTCTCAGCATTGAAAGGGATGGGAGTTGGGGGGTGGGGAGGGGAATCAACATTTTTAATGTCTTTTTTTCCTGATGGCCTTGTCGTATCATGTGAATATTCTCTGGGCATTTGTTATACTTAGAATTTGGGGAGCGCTTAGCTTCCTGCTCATTAAAGAAATAAACTGGAATGAGGAGATGGAAGGACAGTACTAGGGTACAGACCTATTGATTGCTAAACAGACTTACCTGCTTGTGCCTTTAAAGGGGCAATAATATTTGAAAGCCAGGTGAGTTCTCACCTGTCTCATGCTGGAGAGCTGAGACCCCAGCATAGGAACTCTGGAAACATGTTATCTTCAGAGAAACAGAATTACATCTGAATAGTTACCCACTTTGTCACCACCACCCCACCCCTACACACACACTTCAGGTTTCCCCCCACCCTGAATAATGTGTTGAATCTATCAAAAGCCTCAGCACTGGACTAGACTGTCTCTCCCCTCCAAATTCAGCCCCAGTGTGAGTATAACACCACAGCAGTCCATAGAGTTGCATTTGCTGACACCAGGGCTTGTGATCCTACTCAGATGCTGGATGGATATATACTTTTTTTTTTCCTTGGGTGTTTTTCACTCCTTCCTCCATAAAGGAAGTACAAATGTTAATAACTTTTATTTAGCTTTTGTGTGGAAGTATCAAGATGCTTTACCAAAGCAAATACTGAATCAGCAAAAATACTTCAAAAATGAATATGGCACCCCTTTTTTCAAATCATATTATCCTGATTGTCTTGCATTTTTTTCTATTTGAATTCCCATGTGATTTTATAGTGGCTGATATCTCACTAGAATTAGAAGTGTACATCTTTAAACTATTTGAAAGTTTGGATTCAAAGGTTTCTTTATGGTATAAACCATGTGTGACAAAGTGGGAATATTTTTGAGTCCTGTTTGTGCCTCTGTGCTGCATTATTACCCTGTGTGGGTGGAAAGGAACTGTCTGCTTTCAGGGTAGGCTCAGGACTTGGCTACACTTGCGAGTTACAGCGCAATAAAGGAGCCCCGGATCCACTAGCTCACTACCTGTCCACACTGGCTAGGCACATAGAGGGCTCTGACTCCGCATCTACAGCACTATTGGTACTCCACCTCGGCGAGGGGAATAACATTTGCTGCGCCCCCGCTGGAGCACCACAGCGCCAGTGTGAACAAGGTGTTGCTTTACTCCGCTCTGATCAGCCTCTGGAAATGTCCCATAATCCCCTTAAGTCAAGTGGCCACTCTTCTCATTGTTTTTGAATCACTGTAGGAATGCAGAAAGGCCCTTTGAGAGCTCCGTTTCTGACAGCCGGCTGCTTATCTGCTCTGAGACAAAGCAAGCCATTTGTGTGTGAGAGAGAGAGAGGCAGGGGGATGAGGGGGTCTGCTGCTGTCTGAACTTACAAGACAGCATGCTGACATGCTCTCAGCCCTGCAAAACCCACTCTCTCTCCCCCCACATATACACAACACACTCCCTGTCACATTCCACCCCACCCCATCCCCATTTGAAAAGCACATTGCAGTCACTTGCATGCTGGAACAGCTGCCCATAATGCACCGCTCCCAATGTCGCTGCAAATGCCGCAAATGTGGCCACGCCAGTGCGCTTGAAGCTGTCAGTGTGGACAGACTGCAGCGCTTTCCCTACTGCGCTCTATGAAGGCTGGTTTAACTCAAAGTGCTCTACATCTGCAAGTGTAGCCATGCCCTAAGAGAAATGTGTGCGGGTGTCGCCTGTCTGTTTTGGGCTTGGTCCCCATATCAATGGAGTATTTGAAAAGAGAGTAGCAAATCCAGTTACCCAGGACATTGCCAACTAGCAACCAATGACCCAGAGGGATTTGGATTTCCCCACCTCTCAGCAGGGAAACTTAGCAGCATTCCCCAATGGAGAAGAAAGGACTAGACTGTGTGAGGTGGGGGATCAGAGATGGCTGCTGGAAGAAGTCAGGGCTCTCACCTGGAGTCTGACAAAGGAAGTCAGATGGAGAGACAGACAGAGCTTGAACCAAGGGGTTCGCTACAGCATGGCTGGGCTCTGGGCTAACCAAAGTGGGCCATGCTTTGTATGGTCCATTCTCTATACTACCCTAAGGACTTCCTATGCTGTGTTCCAGTGAACTAACAAACCAACTGTTTTGACAGTGCTGTGCGAGTGTCATTGCAAATGCTTGGTTAGTGCATTAACCCCTGAAGAGTGTATAATTCTCCGTCAGGAGTCTGTCTCAGTTGAACTTGCTGGACGGAGCTCATGGTGTGAAGCAGGAGTGCTGAAGGTCCAGAGGTCCAGTCTAAGGAGGTAGTTAAGTCCCAGGGCTTACCATCGAGGAAGAGTGAGACCCGGAGCTGCTCAGGGACAGTGAAGGGGTTCCTTCTAGAGACTGTTCCAAAGCTGGGTCTCTACCACCGATCCTGTGGATCCATGACACCATACTGCTATAATTGTGGGAATTCAAAGGGTGTGTTTGAAAGAGGTGCAGCATGACTGCAAGAATGTTAATTTAAGGCCTGATGACTTGTAACTTGCTAGGGTGAGAAGAGAGAAGCTTTTCATGCCATGGCAATATCCGTTTACAAACGGTATACAGAATTGGTCTCTATTCCTGTTGTTTCATGTGATACAGTATTAGACCTTCAGAACGATCACTGCTCCTTTGGTGTAGCAGCGCTGCTTTCATACTGGTCTTGAACTGAATACACATATGTGGAAAGTTACACTAGTGTAAGGTCTAGTATAACTTTCAGTTCCTTATTAAGCAACTACAAATTCCATTTTTTAATTTAAAAAAAACACTCTAGGGAAGTTAGGAAGAGGAGGGAAGGATGAATATAGGTGAGTTGAACAGCTGGACATGGTATGTCTAGGCTCGCCTAAATATTTGTTTAAAAAAACCAAAAAAGTAAAATTAAATTTAATCTTCCTCCTCAAGGAAAGTCTTTGGTGTTTTGTCGTCAATAAATCCAGAGATTAAACCTGTCCGAAAGACAGAGATTTGTTTGTCTTTGAGTTGTGGCTGTCGACAACTTGATAAGCTGCAGGTGTCCGTGACATCCTTAGGAAATATGGACCAGGCAGTGTCATCCTTCCAGAGCCATCAGCTTTTATAGGGTGGAATGAGTTACAAATACTGAATGTGGCATACAGTACAATACACTGAGGAGTTGCAGGTGCCACAGTATGTTCTTAAAACTCTCTGGTCAACATCCGTGTGCTATGGGAAATACACACCGCTGTTGATGAACCAGATATAGTCTATGGACATATGATTGACATACCAGCAAGCAAAGTTTATTCTCTGCCTGTTTTTTATTTAAGGAACAGTTTCTTATGGAGCTTCTTTCTTGAGTATATGAAGATCAGTAAAAAGTATAAACACCAAATCTATACAAGGTATTAGGGCTCTGCGCTGCCCCCAAACATTCTGTGTCCTGCCACAAATTAGGTACTGAGCCTGAGAGAGCACCATTTCACCCGTGCCTATCTCCTGACTGAAGCCCTGCATTAAACAGCAGGAGGAAAGAGTCTGAGAAGAGCAATAACTCTGTTTCTCTTTCTAGGCATGCTTGCACAAAATGAAGCACTGAATTGTTTAAGATGGTAGTTTGTGTCTCATCTATTTTCCTGCAAGCAGCTTGCAATCTTATCCTGTGAAACAGGCAGTGAGGTTGACTCACAGTGGTGAATTACTGACTTAGATGTTCTTTTGTTTTTCTGTGCCTATATAACTTGCGTGTTCGTTCTATCTTTCTCTAAAATATGGTAGCTGGAATCTTTGTACTGTTGTGCACACGTGCACATACATGGCGCTTTGATTTGTATCGCAGTTTGTCTTTCAAACTCATAACAGGTGACTTCCGGCATTCCATGGTTAGCTAGTCCCCCAAATGGCAGATGAGCTGTTAAGTCTGTTATAATTACATTTAGGCTAAGCACCAGAATGTTGGGGGGGTTTCCCCCTCCTTTTGTTGCTTATGGAAATTCTGGTTCTGCACTTCTCATGCTCACCAATCTGTTGCTATGCTGAGTGTGTGAGGGATAATATATTGTGCTGGCTTTAATGAACATTCACTGAATACTAATAGTGTTGATGCTGATTATGGACAATAAGTCTGTCCTGGCTTTGACAGCAACATGGGCTCCTTTGCACAATGTAGTGCAGAACTGGGGTTTCTTTCTGCCTTCTTTCAGTATTTGCAATTTAGGCAAGTGCTTGTAAAGTTTCATGGAGGTCTGAAGGTGAAACTAGTGGCTACTACTGGAGGGGCTATGGTGGTGAAGAGGGAGAAAAATACTCAAGAGAGTAGTGGAGGAGAGGACAACTTTAACATACGTCAGGCAATATACCCCCTAAGGCTTCATTTGTGTAGAACAGTGCAGCCAGTATCATTCACAAGGTAGTACGATGGATCTGCTAAGCAGACTCTCATCAGCTTTCTCCCCCACTGGATATCCCCTTCCTCTTGGCCAGGAAAGGGAAAAGCTCCTGCACCTGGACGTGGCTGTCTACCACGCTATGTTGGGGAGTAGCATGGCTAGCCAGGAACTGCAGAGAAGGTGGATGCAGAGAGGAATCCCCAGGAACCGTACACAAAGCCACCTGTAGAACAGGCCTCTGAGGGTGCTGGATTCTACAGCCAGGTGCAGGTCTGCATGGGACCAGCTGTGACTGGTCAGGGAGCCAATGCAGAGGAGTCCCAAGGAGAGACACATAGCCTGACCTGGAACCCTGCAAGCTCCTATATGCTAGAATAGAGACTGGACTGGAGAGGGCATCCCACGCACTAGGCCTGAAGAGCCCTGACTCTTGATTGGTCTACCCCTGGGGCCCAACAAACATTTGCCACTATTGCTCACTTTGAAATGTAACCGTTTAAGGCTCTGTGCCTCCTGTATCTGCAACCTTTCCCTTTCCTGCTAGGCCTAGTAAAATACCCTTTCCCCTAGCCATGCATCTGAGTGGTTACTGGAACTCATCCAGGTTAGCACCTACAAAGCCTAGCTGCTGAAGCACTGACAGGGGTTGCCTCCAAGTAGCAGTACCCTTGGTACACTACTTGGCCCTTAGGTGTTATGTACTCCAGCACTGAGCGGCCGCAGTAATTACAGCCGATCACAACCTGACAGACCACAAGGAGTACAACTCCTTTGGTTAATAGCTATCCCAGAGCAACTAGCAGCAGAAAGCATGGTGGTACAAAGATGCTGCTTATTGCTACGTTAAAATGTTAAATCTCTAGATCTGCCCCAGGGAGCTAATGGCAGAACCACACATGGGGGCCAGAGTTTCACCCTGTTTGGAGAACAGTGCACTCTGCTTTGAGGGGTGGTGGAGAACTCAGTCACTCCAGTGACCTCTGGCGAATGGATGTTGCCTGACTGGAGAGCAGCTTCCTAATGGAGAGAAGATCACCGCAATATGGGCCCTTTGAGGGATATGGGAGCACAGAGTATTCTTGGGCAACTTGACAGTGCCAGTGGCTAGAAATATAAAGAATACAAAAAAAGAAGAGGGGAGGGGAAAAAAGTAACTATCAGGAAGATGATATTGAGGGCTGTGCATGGTAAATTCTTAACAGCCTTAAAGACTTACACCTAACCCACATCTTTTACATTCTCCTCACTAATGCTGTGCATTAATATACTTGGCTAAATTGAACCGCTTAATATCACCGCCATTTTATAGCACATTTTCCTCACTAATTAATCTCTGAATCCAAGAGATTTAAAACAGCAGGGCCTTCCCTATAAGTGACGCTTAAAGGGATAATGTCCGATCAAATTTGAGTTGCTATTCAGATTTGGTAAAAATATTTTTTTACAAAAAACATATACAAGTTCATTTTAAAAAATTCCAGTGAACAGGTTTTGTTACCCAAACTAACATCCCCCTGAATGTCTGCAATCCAAAAATTGAAGGATAATGTTAGAGTGTGAGAACCAGAATTTGAAATTGATTACAAATAGACAATAAACAAAACTGAAAGTGACTTCTTCTTTTCTTTGTCCCAGCTGAGAGAAATGCAAAACATAAATGGTATGAGAGATTAAAAGTAAGCTAGACTGTTACAATGGTTTATTTTAATAATATAAAATGAAGTTTATAGCAAATGCAATTAAATCTGTTTAAAATGTTTGTTTTTAACCAGACCGCCTCTTAGGGAGTTTGAGGGCTTGTCTACAGAGGAGACGAAGAGGGTTCATGCTAACTTTTGGCCGGGGGGGGGGTTGAATTAAAATACCCTGTGTCCACATGACAAAATTCTTACTCCAAATTAACTGGCCACTTCTTGCAAATTGGATAACCCACCTTCAAAATGTATTATGTTCATTTCAGGATGAATCTGTATGGAAGAAGGTTTGTATGGATGCATTTGTATTTCAGATTAACTTTGCTGCTGCTAGCAATACTTTTGCATTGCTTGGCACCTGGATTGACCTGCCTGTTTACCTGTGTGCCCTCAACTGCTCTGGGGTCATGTTGATTAGATGTCACTTCCCCCATTTAAGTGATGGCACACAACCAGGAGTACCCCCATTTGTGTTGATACACTCGTAGAGTTGCATGCCCTTCTCAGCATTACAGCAGCCATGCTTCGTACATCCATGTCGATCCTGGCAGAGCTTATGGATTTCCTTGAGATCTGGGGAGAGGAGTCGATCCAGTCCTGCCTTAACAGCAGCCACAAGAATGCCAAGATATCTGACTGTATAGCTAAGCAACTTACAAGTCTCAGTGCCACAACAGAGCAACGATGCTCCAGCAGAGTTATTGAAAAAAGCACTGGACAGCAACTGGACCTCTGGCAATGCTCCAGATACCCCTCTGTGATCAGGAGTTGGGCTGGATGCTTGCCAAGGAAGTCACTACTGAACTCGTTTGTTGTGGACCGTAATTCTCATGTGGGGTTCTGATAAGCTTATCAAAGCTCTTTGGCTTTGTTTTTATGGTTTGCTTCATCAGGACCCCATTAGCATTAATCTTGTACTGTGCTGAGTGTGCATTCAGTCCGGTGTATGGTTTTTCCACAGAGACTACATAAGTGTCTGTGTTGAATGGGCTGAGCGAGGGGGAAGAGGTGTTTAGGACGTGATTCCTTCCTTTAGGCTTTCATTCGGCAGACCATCTCTATTCAACAAAGCATTAGGCATGTGCTTATGTCCTATTGAAGTCAATGGGACTTAATGTGCTTGCCGTTAAGCATATGCTTAAGTGCTTTGCTATTTGAGGATGGATTTAAGCATGTGCTTAAATACTTGGTTGAATTAGTCTTTAATCTATAAAGATTTGCTAGGATTTGCATTTGATATGTTCAGAAGCATGTAATTATTTTCTTTAATCATGTTTATATTTGTATGTGCCTTCCAATATCTAAAATGTTCATGTTGTAACATGAATGAAAATATCCAGTCTCTACTTTAAAATAGTGGAGCAGGAATGGAAACAACAATGACAAGGACTGCGAAAAGAAAAGGCAGCAGGTGTTTTCTGTCTTACTCTTCCTTGAGGGGCCTCAGTGATGGCACTAGAAAGAGGCAGTTCCAAGCATCAGAAGATTACTCTGTGCTATCAGTGTACATCTGTTCCACTGAGTTGTTTTATTATATTTCAAGCAAAGAAGAATATCAGATGAAGGCAGGAGAAAGATGAACTTTTTTTAAAATAGCTTGAAGTCTGAAAAATACATAAACAGCCTGTGATGACAAAATTGCTTTTGTGCCATAAACCACTCCACAAGCCCTGTATTATTTGAATGCAGGAGTTACATGGATATGATATCTGATTCCTACAACAGAACAATACAATCATGTGCTGCCTCTAAGTATAGCTGGGCAAATGAGTTATGGGCAGGGGGAAGGTGGGGCCAGGTTCCAATTTTATTGTTGTTTAGACAAACAGGTGACGTGTGGCTAACAGCTGGTTTGAAGTATGTGTTCTTGGTTGTCATGGATTTAAGCATAGTAGGGACACTGTCTGCTGACCAGATTTAATCATAAATGGCTTAACTGCCAGTTGGAAGCAAGCATCCATCCCCACAAACACAATCTGAAGCTGACTGGCTGTTGACTGCTCTGGTTTTAATTCAGGTAGCTGCATGCTACTGTACAACTTCTTCACAAATAGCTATTAGACTGTAATTTACATGCACACTGGTGTTTTATGTGGTGGATCAGTATTCAGAAAGCACTACTGACTTCAGGGTTCTAATTTGTGCTTCACAAACTAATGATGCTGAAGGCATCTTATCTCTCTAATTACCCATTTTTGTTTGCAGATCTGGAATATGCCCTTTGATATTTCCAATCTGAGAGTTCTTTTCCTTAGACATTTGTTTATACATATTAAAGCTAAAAAGTTTCGTGAAATTAGTAATGAAAATCCCCACAAGAAATATATTTTTGCATATCATTTGTAACTAAAGTGCTCCTATTTTTGTTTTCAGCTGACTTTAAAAGTGGTGACTAGACCATACAACAATACATTTTCTCAAATTTAATGGAATAGTTTGTGTAAACCTCAATATGAAGAACTTAATTTTACAAAGATTTCCAGTGATTTGTCTTCAGAATGCTGGTTGAAATAGCCTGAAACTGATTTTTGTCATACGAAAATTACCATTTACTGTTATACTTTGTATTATGTTGGTGCCTAGAGGCCCAAGTGAGATCAAAGGCTGAATCTCTCTTCTATATGAATCTCTCTTTAAGAGTAATGTATTTAATTAATGTATTTTGATTCCCTGTAGAAGAATCTTATTTCACCAGATCTACAATTACAGTATGTCTTCACTGCACGATTAGCTTGGGTGATCAGCACCTGGATTTGAGCACCCAGTTTAGCCTACCCCAGCTGTGAGCAGCCGCTCTGCCAAGTCCTGTCCAAGTTACTATATTCTCACTGGTGCTGCACTCACCCTGAGTGCAAAGATCAGACCTACAGTAGGTAGTGTTGTGACATTCCCTACTGGTGTTATCCAGACCAATGATCTGCTAGGTCACTCTGATCCTTGACTCTGGGAGCCAGCCTTACCCTGCTCTGTTGTGAGAGCCCCCACTCCTGGGCTGTTCACGCACCGCCTCTGGCATGTAAGCTGCTCCTTGGATTGTGCAACCTAATGACACTAGCCAATAGCTCCAGTCCCAAACACAACCCTAGGAACCTCCGTCTTGCAGTGTCCAGTTATCCTCTGCAAGCTTATATAATTTTGTCGATTTAATAAATAAATTGATATGTACCAGGCTTGTTATCCCAAGGGAAGTCTCTGACACACTTCAAACCAAATGCACTGCTTCAGGTAGAATAAACAAACAGATTTATTATCTACAGAGATACATTTTAAGTGTTTATAAGTCAAAGCATAACAAGTCAGATTTGGTCAGATGTTGTTTTCCCTCTCAATCACTGTTTTATGAAATAAAAACAAAATGCATTCTAAGCTGCTCTTAACACTTTCAGTGCCCTTACAAATTTAGATGCTTCTCACCACAGGCTGGCTGGTTGCTCTTCAGCTAGGCTCTGCGCTTTGATCAGCACTTCAGTTGCTTGGTGTGGTGTCTGTAGATGAAGGTGGAAAAGAGAGGAAAAGCATGGCAAATGTCTCTCCTTTTTATCATGTCCTTTCTTCCCTCTTGGCTTTGCCTTCCCCCCTTCAGAGTCAGGTAAGTATTACCTCATCGCAGTCCCATACTGACCAAAGGAAAGGCGGTGACTCATTCGAACAGATTCTTTTGATGCTGCCTAGGCCAGTGTCCTTTGTTCTGTGAGGCTGAGCTGGGTTTGTTCCGTCCATGCCCTGTGGAGGTGTGAACTGCCTCTCTGCTCTTAGAGTTTTTGCCTGGGCTTATTTTAAGCCATTAGGGTACATTTTCAGCCTCATAACTATATACATGGAATTATAGCCTGTAACAATTACTATAACAGTGCTCAGTGCATCATGAGCCTTATGAAGACACCCAACGTGACAAACTTTGCATTGGATACCACACAATCATTTTACAAGGATGAACATGGCGGTGCTGGGTGTTCCCCCGAGGTACAGAGCGTCACAGTTGTGTAGTCTAGCAGTTTGTTTTATCAATGACAGTTTTTCTAATATTCATTAGAAGACTGTATTAGTTTTGTTTCCTTTTCATATTTTTAACCAGAACCACATTTTAACCCCAGAAAATACTAATATTATTCTAAGTGACATATTACAGATCTTGTTAATTGCTGAATAGAATACTAGTAAGAGAGAATAGCATATTACAAAACATAATGTTTAAACAATTAATGGAGAACTGGACAGCTAAGAGGAGCAGTAATGGAAGATGATGTTTCCCCTCTAAATCACTCTTTCTATTCCAGACTTGATCACTAGTGTCCAAAAGCCATCCTATCTGATAGATGTTTGCTGACATAGATTAAATGAATTGATGGTCTCAGTCTCTTTCCTTGTGGACATATGACCACATAACTAAAATCCCGATCACAGTTTGCACTAGTTGACATCCTTGTTGCAAGGCTAAAATCCAAGGATAGAGGTACACAACTGCCATGTTGAATGAGACCAGTGGTCCATTTAGCCCGTAATCCAGTCTCTGATGGGGCCAGTACCAGATGATGCCGAGGAATGTGCAAGATAAGCCAAATACACTTCTTATTACAGAAGTCTCTAGGGACAAACCAAGAACTGTGCCCCATTGTGCTTTGGCACTGTACAAATATCAAATAAGAGATAGTCCTTACTCAAAAGAGATCACAGTCTGAAAGACACAACAGACAAAGTGTAGGGGAATAAGATATAACATTCACGCAGAGTGAACAATGTGATGTCTTGCAATCATCGTGTTAGTGTCACAAACTTGCTTTTGTTATTTAAGCCTTTTGGGTAGGGTTTATGTAGGAGGAGATTAGTTAGAAACACAAAGGAAGAGGGGCTATTGTAGGGCGGGGAGTAAGGGGAGCAGGGAGAAAAAGGAGGGAAGCAAAGAAGGGAGCATGTAGGGGAGGTGGAGTGAGGCTGAGGTTAAGAGATTGTGTGGGTAGGAGATGGAGGGGAATGGAACAACTAGGTAATACTGTGCTTATGGAGGAGTTTTTCCTGACTCATTGACTTCCATCTAGAAATGGATTGGGATGACACATTCTGCAGTAGCTGAAGTTTCAGCTGTAGTCTCAAATAGAGTAATCTATCTGGATATGATAAAGGCATGGATAACTTTGGTGAGATCTACAACTGAATGGAAGTTGACGTAATCTGCTGACAGCTAAAAGGTGGTCATCTGCACTCTATGTGTTGAACATATTATACTCAGTACATCAATACATTTCCCACATTTTTAGCCTTCTTGTGACCAATTACAGCTAAGTAGATATACTAAGTGCTGTTCTGGTGTCAAAAGTGTAAGGGCCAGACAGGCCTGATATATTGACAGCATCCGGAAATGTGTAATAACTCATAAAGGTCAACTTTCAACTTCTGTCTTAGCATCTGAGTTAGGTACAGTATGATTACAGTGAGTGGAAAAAGGATGGGAAGGATGTTTGCAAAAGCATTTGTTTGTTTTTCATTGTAAGTTTGCTTTTGTCAAGATTTTCTGACCAGTTCTTGGTATGATTATGGTGAGAAAAAAGGTGCTGGCTTATGTAAGAAAAACTTTACTTTCACTTCATATTAACAGTGTTTAACCCTTTCTGAAGGCAAAGACAGGTTTCTGCAATGTGCATTGTCTGTCTTTAGTTTATGTTCTGCAGTCATTTTCTTCAAAACCAACATTCTAAATAAAGTCTCTTCAAAACCAGAAGCATAATAGGCATTCTGACATGGAGCTGCAGCTATTGGCATGGCTTTATTCAGAATTCTGCATTGTTACTCTTCATTTTAATTTTGGGCCCTTCCACACTTACTGTAATAGTGACCTTACCACTTCTACTTGGCAGAGGAGGGGAATGGTCTTCAGGTGAGGAATCTTTGTCGTAAGGAAAAGGAAAGGCGTGAAAATGGTGCCCTCTTCCAAATGAAGAATGAATGCCACTTTTGTTTTCTCACTAGTCTGCTAATTAATTCCAGCAGCTGTTAATGCTTAAGGAAGGGTGACCAGGGTCATACTTTAGATCTAGGGAAGTCCACTAGACTTAAAATTAGAACCAACAGCTGTGTTTTGGTTTGCATGTGTCTCCAGGTTGCAAGATCCCTCTCCTACCCATCTGCTTTCTTTCTACATGCGAATAGGCATGGGCATTGAAGTTCAGAGGGAGAGGATTTTTGTTAATTTCAGTACTTTGCTCACGCTCAAGAGTGGAGCCGACAGGCTAACAGTGGAGTGTATAGAGCCAGCACCTTCAGTTGTTTGGCAGATTGCACAGCAGAGACATTTGGAATTTGATCATTGTTATTTTGGGAGGAGGATAAACTTTTCAGGAGCAGGAAGACAGTTATTTTTAATTGTGTCTCTATATTTTTAAGATGGGTTACATTTGTGGGACTGTCATGCTTGACAATGACATTTTCAAATAAAGTTTCCCCCCTCTGAGAAATGAATAGTACATCTAATTATCTGTATCATCTTTTCTTCAACTTCCCCCAGCTACTAAACCCATATGATGACATCACTAGACAGTTGAAATTGAGCAAAGATGGATTGTATTAGTTCAAGTGTCATTCTCCTGACTTTCTCTGTTCTGTTTTGATGAGGAAAAATTCAAGTGAACTGTGCTGAGACCACAAACCTAAAAGCCTATAAGACACCAGAATTGAGGAGAAGTGCAGTAAGCAGTGAGCTAAAGGGGCCAGAAACAGACACCTTTTTCTTGCTGTAGCCCTTATCCACAACTGTAGATCTCTTTTGAAACTAATGTGTTTTGTGTCCATTCCACAATGTAAAAGAGGCACAAAGTTTGACAATATGAAATCAAACAGAAAAATTAATGGTAGAATGAGATTCTGATTGATTAATTTGACCTCTCTTACTCCTAGGTCCTGCAGATGAAGGGCCTGTTCCTGAGCGATGCTGAGCACTCGCAACTGCTGTTGAAGTCAGTGTGTCGTATGCACTCAGCACCTCTCAGGTACAGGCTTTTTGCCAGGGCTTGGGGAGAACTGGAGCAGAATTAAGTCACTCTCATCTCTAACAAACAGGAGGACATGAATTATGTAGGGAAATAAACTAGCAGTTACTGTTGTACTTCTGTCTTCGCCATTGTAAATGATCAACTTTAAGTCTTCCATATATAAGACCTCCTATATCCATTAGTTTGCATTTGCCCCAAATTAAATCTCAGTGGATAGGAGATGCATCAAGTTTTTATTTCTCTTGACCAGTTTAAGGCAGTAATTCCTTTTCTCCTGAGCAACAAATGTTCTGCCCACGACTTTTTAGATACAAAAAATGATCTTATTTAGGGTTATATTTTATTTTTAAAGCAGTGTATACTGTTTTGCTTTCCAGTGATAGCACCAGTGAGTCTTATAGCTAACAATCACACACACTTTCAAAATTTACCCCTTCCTTCTTCTTTCACATTTATTTTTACTAATGGAGTTCCTCTGTATCAGCCCAGAAATGAGGGATTCTGATCATTTAATAACTGGTGGTTTGTGATGCTTTTAAAATAAATAGATATTGCTCAGGCATCTTTCTCTTTTCATCCATTTGGAAACTGAGTATCTTGCATATTTCAGTGCATATTGGTTTCAATTGATTAGAATTCAAAGCCTAGTTGAAAGTTTCTCCTTACAGGTGCTGGAATACAATTCTGTCTGGATCCTATAAAGCTAAAGCACAATGCCTTTTTGTTAGTTATTGCTATTCTTTGTGTGTGTCTTTAAAAAATCTAAATAGTTTTACTCAACGCTCTCTGGCATTTCTCTGTTTGTCTGTCTGTAATGTGATAACTTTCAAAGACTGCATTTGATCAATTCAAAATTTCAGGTAATGTTCTAGGTATCAATGGGAAGAACTCTGTTGATTTTGATGACAATCAGAAAGTTGGAAAAGCCTGATTTCCACTAAAATCAGGTATTTGGCTGATTTACCTCTTAGGTCACAATCACATTAGGGAGGCGGGGCAAGACTGGGTGATTTTCCTCTTATGTCACAATCCCATTGAGAAGCTTCTGTATGCTGAGGAGGGAGCAATGGGAGGCATGCAGAGCCTTTGGAGTGGTGAGAGACACATAGTTAAGGGTAGAATGGCTGGATATTTTCCAATGGAATGTTTTCCATGGGATAGCTCTGATTGGTCAGAATCTCAATGTACCACGTGACATGTCATGAAGCGTTCTGCATGAATGTGTCAATTTAGACAAAATTTTCATTGAAAGCCAGGCAGGCAGGCCGGCCAGCTGGCTGGCTTGCCTGTCTGATTTCCTGCCAGCCAGCCAACCAGGAGCCCCTGGTGTGTGCAGTGAACTCAGCAACAGGAGCAATGAAATTGCGACCTTGTAGTTATTAATAAATACCCATTCGTGTATATTGTTTTAAATTCTTGCCGAACAAAGATTTTGAATGTTTTTCTCCCAGGAAAAAGGCTACCTCAAAATGAGGGCCAGATCTAATATCTGGTTTCTATGTTGAGGAAGTCTTGGGGTGTCCACAGGTGTTAACAAACTTCCATGGTATGGAAAGGGGACACCAGTATTTACATTGAATATGGCCCTGTGACTTGTCTTGTACTAGAAATCCAGAATAAAAATCCATTAATAATGATAATAAGCCCAGTGAAACAATACTCAAGAAAACAATTTGCTAATGGAGTTCCTTTGGATCCTGAAAGAGACTGTTCAGTGCTTCTGTGGTACTTTTGGATACTGGACTGTTTAAGAGGTAGAGACTTCCTATGCTATACTGCTGCAGAAACAAAGGCTTTTAATATTTGTGTGACTGTCTCTGTTCCATAGATCTCAACCTGGGGCTTGTGAAAGGGTGTCAGGGGATTGCAACTATCCTGCCCTTCCCATATAGCTACATGGGAAGAGTCCTAGGTAGGTCCCAGCTACATGGGAGAGGTGAGTCACAGGCTGGTTAAGCACCACTGATGCATTTGGTTACACAAGTTCCTTTCTAAGAAATAGTTTATTCAGGTGCTGTGTCTGTAATATAGACTACCACAGAACGTTGGACAAATCTCATCAACTCTGCACTTTGTGATGCATTGGGGGGTTTTCTGGTGGCGAGCAGGTTAGAGAGGGAAGCAATTGCTTTTCAATTTAAAACCATCTAACTGATTCCTTCAAAAGGCATCAAGCCTATTTTATTTACGATGAAATTTTAGGTACGGAGAAACTTTCTCGCTTTAGATTGTTTTCATGCAGTTTATGTGCTTTAATGGATTGTTGGTGAAAGCGATGCCAGTTTTGACAGATTGTTGATTAAGGGACTGGGGGGCCTCCCACACTTGTAATGAAGCCTGGCACAGTCCTTGAAGTCTAAATTTTCACATATGGAGCTCTGGGCAAAAAAAGACAGGCCGAGGGCCCAGCAGGAATAATGGAGTGTATCAGCCCACAAAGGAGTGTGAGATAAGAACTTCAATGAGCAGGCCAGCAAAGGGGTCAGTGCTTGAAGCAACATGTTATGTTGGCAGGCAAAAAGGAGCAGCCTTGGGAGAGCTGCAGCCCAGGGTCTCAATCGGTAAGCACTGTGTGACCCATGTATCCAAAATGGTGGTTGTTACCCTGCTACCCTTGTGTTAAAGCAAGATTGAAGGAATGATTGTTGCTGGGCAGCTGCCAAAAAAAGTGTATAAAAACTAACAACTACCTTCTCTTGCTGCAATGCTTTTTGTGGGAATTAGTGGTCTTTGCCCTTATTTTTAATAAATCTTTAACTCCTTTTCTTTCTCCTCTGTTAATTAGCATCAATGGTTACCTTTTCTGAGGAGGAGAAAGTATTTGGGCCTCACAGTTGTTAGTGTGGAACACAGCATCACAAAGGTAGCAGCTCACAGGCTTTCCCTCTGTGTATATCTCAATAGGTTTGATATCTTCCCTATTGAGCAATTATTTAAAATAAACTGTTACGACTGCTTCAAAAAATCTTCACCTAGCATGAAGATGAAAAACGCTTTTACTGTCCCAATGTTTCATTGGCTGTTGCTGTAGTTTGAGCTGCCACAGATTTCACACCCAAGACAAGATAGTGTAGGTTGTTTTAGGTAAGAGTTAAACTTTATCTCTGGTTTTATTCAAGCTCTTAATGCTTGTTTTACAAGCACCTTTCACAGCAGCTACATTTAAGGGCAGGGGGGTAAATAGAGTGTTGTACATTTAAGAGGCCAAATAAAGCACCTCTTCCTGGAAATACATCCAGAAAGCCTATTCATCAAAATAGATTACATGGAACTCTGTGTGGTGAGAGCAGGGCAATTTTCGAGCATTGGAAAGAGCTTGTAACAAACAAACAATTAGCACTAAAAAAAAAATCCTATCATTCTGAAAGGTTGGCTATATAAACTAGCCTAGCTCTGAACACAGATGAATCAGACTTCCCCTGACACGTTGTGAAAGTTATACCAGTAACGACACAGATTATATTTTTCTCGCATATATTGGGTATAAACATGGTTTCTGTCTAATTCTTATTCCTCTATTTTAACTATAGATAGGAGATCGTTGTGGCAGGTACAAATAGTTTTATTCTGTAACAATCACAGTACTAATTCAGGACCACGTGGAATTTCAATATTTATCTCAGGTTTCAGAGTAGCAGCTGTGTTAGTCTGTATCCATAAAAAGAAAAGGAGTACTTGTGGCACCTTAGACTAACAAATTTATTCGAGCATAAGCTTTCGTGAGCTACAGCTCACTTCATCGGATGCATGTAGTGGAAAATACAGTGGGGAGATTTTATATACACAGAGAATATGAAACAATGGGTGTTACCATACAAACTGTAACAAGAGTGATCACTTAAGGTGAGCTATTACCAGCAGGAGAGCTGGGGGAGGAGGGGAACCTTTTGTAGTGGTAATCAAGGTGAGCCATTTCCAGCAGTTGACAAGAACGTGATAGGAACAGTAGGGGGGGAAATAAACATGGGGAAATAGTTTTATTTTGTGTAGTGACCCATCCACTCCCAGTCTTTATTCAAGCCTAAGTTAATTGTATCCAGTTTGCAAATTAATTCCAATTCAGCAGTCTCTCATTGGAGTCTGTTTTTGAAGTTTTTTTGTTGAAGAATTGCCACTTTTAGGTCTGTAATCATAGAATATCAGGGTTGGAAGGGACCTCAGGAGGTCATCTAGTCCAACCCCCTGCTCAAATCGAGTGACCAAAGAGAGTGAAGTGTCCTCCGACTGGTTTTTGAATGTTATAATTCTGGACGTCTGATTTGTGTCCATTTATTCTTTTATGTAGAGACTGTCCAGTTAGGCCAATGTACATGGCAGAGGGGCATTGCTGGCACATGATGGCATATATCACATTGGTAGATGTGCAGGTGAACAAGCCTCTGATCGTGTGGCTGATGTGATTAGGCCCTATAATGGTGTCCCCTGAATAGATATGTGGACACAGTTGGCAACGGGCTTTGTTGCAAGGATAGGTTCCTGGGTTAGTGGTTCTGTTGTGTGGTGTGTGGTTGCTGGTGAGTATTTGCTTCAGGTTGGGGGGCTGTCTGTAAGCGAGGACTGGCCTGTCTCCCAGGATCTGAGAGTGTGAAGGATCGTCCTTCAGGATAGGTTGTAGATCCTTGATGATGCGTTGGAGAGGTTTTAGTTGGGGGCTGAAGGTGATGGCTAGTGGCGTTCTGTTATTTTCTTTGTTGGGCCTGTGCTGTAGTAAGTGACTTCTGGGTACTCTTCTGGCTCTGTCAGTCTGTTTCTTTACTTCAGCAGGTGGGTCTTGTAGTTGTAAGAATGCTTGATAGAGATTTTATAGGTGTTTGTCTCTGTCTGAGGGGTTGGAGCAAATGCGGTTGTATCATAGAGCTTGGCTGTAGACAATGGGTCTTGTGGTGTGGTCTGGATGAAAGCTGGAGGCATGTAGGTAGGCATAGCGGTCAGTAAGTTTCCGGTATAGGGTGGTGTTTATTTGACCATCGCTTATTAGCACCACAGTGTCCAGGAAGTGGATCTCTTGTGTGGACTGGTCCAGGCTGAGGGTGATGGTGGGATGGAAATTGTTGAAATCATGGTGGAATTCCTCAAGGGCTTCTTTTCCATGGGTCCAGATGATGAAGATGTCATCAATATAGCGCAAGTAGAGTAGGGGCGTTAGGGGACGAGAGCTGAGGAAGCGTTGTTCTAAGTCAGCCATAAAAATGTTGGCATACTGTGGGGCCGTGCAGGTACCCATAGCAGTGCCGCTGATTTATCTCAGCCAAGCTTGCTGCTGCCAGTGAATCAAATACACAGCTGCCCAGGAACTCTGGTCATTTTTCAGGTCCACCATCTTCTGAGGGGGAGAACAGTTGTTCATCCCAGAGTAGTTCTTCACAGCAATCAACCTACAGGATGTGTGTATTCAACCTTCTGGTAAAATTAACATGCAATCAAGTTCTTTGCTTTGCAGTGACATCTATTCACTGCTAATGTGTTGCGCTATCCTGTTGCCTAGCATCAGCCTCAGAGGTCTTTAGAAAGATGTTGGTAATGTTAATGGTTCATATTTGTCAGTAGGAAGTAGGTATGCTACTGTTCACACAACAGATTTGTTAGAGTGGTGTGTGAGGAGAGGGCAAAACAGAACTGGAAACTGATTGTGATCTAGATGGAAATATGTGGTAGGGAGTGAACCAAAAAACACACTTCGCTTGGGAGCATGGACTTTGTAGCTAATGTCAGAGTACCCTGAAATAGAAGGCATGAGTGACTGAGATTTGGCCAGGTTTCCCCAGTAGTTATATACATGCCACCCATGAGGAGGGTGCGAATGGACTTCATTAGGCATTATAAGTTATTGCATAGTAAATGGATGCCCGGATCAATGTTACACGTCCACATTTCAGAAAGTTGATGCTAGTTGCATGGAAGAAGGGTCAAAGGGGCTGGATTATGCTGGTCCTGATCTCTACAAAAGTTAAAGCATTATCCTCCTTTAAATCTCTCCTTAAAACTCTCTGTGGCCCTGAAGCCTAAAAAAAACTTGACAGCAGTTAGGCTGTTGGTATGCTGGGACCAGCACGTTATTATGCTGCCCCGTATTGTCTCATTGTTGTACTCCCTCATCGGTCGGTCTGTCTATCCAGCTGATTGTTGTCTCTTGCCTAGAACGTAAGCTGTCTGGTGCAAGGACTGTCTTTTTATTCTGTGTTTATACAGCACCTAGCACAATAGGGTCCTGGTCCATGACTAGGGCTCCTACGCGCTATGATAATACAAATAGTAAATAATAATAATATAGGAATGCTGTGGTTCTCACAACAGCAAACTGTAGTTTTCCCCTGGACTTAACAGGCTGATTGAACATCTGCGTGAATGCCCAGGAGCCTTGTGAGGAATCACAGGACTACAAATGAAACTTGGCTATCAGTCAATTTCTAGGTTTCAGAGTAGCAGCCGTGTTAGTCTGTATCCGCAAAAAGAAAAGGAGGACTTGTGGCACCTAGGAGACTAACAAATTTATTTGAGCATAAGTTTTCGTGAGCTACAGCTCACTTCATCGGATGCATTCAGTACAAGTACTCCTTTTCTTGACACTAATGTGGTTTTCTTGGTACTGTGGAGTATACAGGATTCGTTGAGAGAACAAGAAGCTTTCATTCATTGTGATGTGTGAGCAGTGACCAGGAGGGAGAATCAAAGGATCTACTGGAGGAATTGTAACTTCCAATGTTCCAGGGAAGAATTGTCTTCCCAAACCATTTCTGTGGAGGGTGACCATAGACATGTGGAAGAGGATAGGTGACTACCTAGTTTGTTCTACTTATGCAGTTAATAGTGTTTTGTATCTTCTAAACTATCCCTTTCCTCTCATGTTAATTGACATTGTCTTTTCTCTTCGCTTTGATGAACTGCGCTCTGAAAGGTTGTGCTTTCACTGGTCAACCAGAAATGTGTATTGACATCAGTAGCTGTTATTGATGCAATAAGGATTCTAGGGCATCTGTAGCACTCTAATGAACAGTCGTGATCCATAGAGTGCCATAAATCCAAGCTATCGCTGCCATAAAAGATACAGGTTTCCACATTGCTTTAGGAATTGCTATATGTATGAGGCTGGCCTAGTTAAAGTTATCTGATGTGGTCAAAAGGGATTCTCCCTGCTTTCCTCTTGAAAACTTCCAATTGTGGTTTATAAGATCCAGCTAATCTCAGTACTTGGCTGAATATTTCTAAGTCTTAAAATTGCCCACTACAATAGTTTGAATTTCTCAAGTTGTTCTTAACTCTGAAAACTTTAACTATGAATACCTCTTTCTAGTTCTGACATGTTAGAATTTTGCCAAAAGAAAATGAAAGTATAGTCATAAATAATGAGCAAAATTTCCTTCAAGAGCCACACTTTATGTATACATCCTCCCCCACTCACCCTCATATATACAGTCTTTTAAAAATATGCTTCTCATCTAAGTCATGACTTGGATAAGGTAAACCTGTATTTCCTTTACTCTATAGTCTGAAGATTAATTATACATTTTATCACTTGGTTCTTAGATCAAAAGAAATGAAACTGCAAAAGCTGGGGTAATTTTTTTCCCCATGTAGTTGCAGTGTTCCCAGAGCTCTAGTCATTAGCATAAGGAAATCCCTCATCTTACTGGTCAAACAGTGATCAGAGCTTCTTTCCAAAACTGAAGGCAACACTTTACGTAGGTCAAGTTAGGGGTTCTCAGACGCTTTATTAGTGTGGACTACACTTTAACAGAAAGATTGCCCTGTGGATTTTTTCTCTCCCATTCATGATCACATGAACTACCGCCTCTTCCTGTGACTGTATTATTTATTATTTGTATTACTGTAGCACCGAGGAGCCCTTGTCATTGACCAAGACCCCCGTTGTGCTAGGCGCTGTACAAACAGCTAACAAAAAACACTGCGTGCCCTAAAGAGCTTACAGTCTCTGGCAATAACAGCAATTGCTTACATGGAAAAGTAATTTTAGGAAAATATTAAAATGTACTTTTAACTTTATACTGTGACTTAGCAACTGGAAACAAGGTTTAGCACCGTTGGCCTAATCCAAAACTCAATGAAGACCGAGAGAATCTTTGCATTTACTTCAGTGGGCTGTTGATCAGACCTATTGAACCAGCTAGCTCTCTGCAGACTACCCGCAAATGATCCAGGGACCACTTTCCCTGTTGTCCCCTTTTAAAAGGCAGTCTCAAGCAAACTCTTGTGTTCTGAATAATTTCAGGTTCTCAGATAGAGAGCTAGACCGGATCTTTCCTTTCCTGCTAGTGTCTTCTGCAGCCATTCAAAATAGTCGATTTGTTTGTGTTCTGAAGGCAGGGGTGATGGATGATGCTTTATTTGTTTAAGCAAAGCTGCCACAGTAAATACAAATTGACAGAAGCTTTTTTTGGTTCCGGCCACCTGAATTCTTTATTACATGGATGAAAGGCACAGACCTGGTTTTTATCATCCTACTGCTAATTATGTCACCTTATTAATACTGGGGCTGTAGTCATCATGCTATCTCCAGGGAAAATCTTGAAACTCTTGGCAGGCCCGTGAGGAAGCCAAGTTATGCTTTTAGTAGTTAGCTGATAAAGTGAGTGTAGCTTTGTTGCTCTGTGTATATAGACTTTTTAAAGATGTTTAAATATAACTATTCTGGGAAGCAGATCTTGGCTCATCTTAAAAGTTAGTAGGAGGTGGATTCTAAAACCTGAAAGGTTAGTACTACTTGCCTTGTATCTGTCCTAACACATCAGTCCTAAAACATTTGTCTCTGTGATGGGGGCACACTAGCCCTTAGTGCGCCCCTTGCATCAGGGCATGGTTTTGCCATTATCTTCTGCTCCAGCACCTCCTGATGGCCGTCTGCCTCTTGCTGGCTCTTCTGTGGGTCAGCCGTCTGGCCAGGTCACAAAGCCCAAACCCCTTCTGGGATAATGAAATGTCCAGCTGTAAGTCCAACCCAAAGAGAT
Source organism: Eretmochelys imbricata (assembly GCF_965152235.1). Classification (NCBI taxonomy): domain Eukaryota; kingdom Metazoa; phylum Chordata; order Testudines; family Cheloniidae; genus Eretmochelys; species Eretmochelys imbricata. The sequence goes on from NC_135572.1 coordinate 153,412,766, forward strand.
CCAAATAATATCTGCTTCTGCCCCTCTTGGGACAAACTAATAGCATTTTCTCAAGCAGCATTCTCCACACTGCCTCCCTTCGCCTAGGACGCTAGCAGCTTACCTCTGGGGTCTCCCTACTCTCATTTCTCAATACCACCTCCCCCCCACCGGAGCTTAATCTGCTCCCTGTGAGTTTTTCCCAGTCTGCTGTAGGCTCTAGTTTACAACTCCCCCAGTTATCACTATGCCCTAACTCAGGGCTTCCCCCCATAGGAGTCTGCACTGCTTTGCCTGGGTTCCCCCAGGGAGAGAACTCTTCTCCTTCCTCTCATGTGGAATCTCTCCTTCAGTGATCTTCACCTTCCTACTCCCTTCTCAGGAGCCAGTTTCAAAACTGTAGGACTTTCTGGTCTGGAGACCCCTGTCAGCTCTCTTCCCCGTGCCTAATAGCAGGTGCTACCCATTGTCTCCCTTCCCCGAGGACCCTGCCAGCTTTTTGGAGCTCTTACTGTCAACTGCAAGTACTTGTTCAGGGTTTGCCCCCACAGAGGCCTACTGTACATCTGGTGGGTTCCTCCCAGCTTGCAACAATTGCAGACCATCTCCAGAGAGCCTTCCCTTTCTCTTCCTTCCTCTACTCAACTTCCTCCTTTGTACTGTTCTAGCAGCCGCTTTCTAGCTCAGCTGCTCCATTACTGTGAGCTAACGGGTGCCACCTGGAACACCTGATTGCTCCCAGGTGTAGTCCACAGGGTCGTCATGGGGCCAGTTAGGCCTTGATCCTTCCTGAAAGGTCACTGGCCCCATGACAGCCTTGAATGGAAGACATATTGATCAGATCTGTACCTCTGCCACGGTTTATCATGATGATTGACTTGATCGTGACCTGAGCTACTCTGGGAGAAGAATATACAGAGGAAGGGTGGGTGTCTCAAGTGACCAGATGTACTTGTTCCCCTCATGAACTATGTTTGTTTATCTTTAAATGTAAAGTATAGCTACTCATAGCCCCTCCTTTCGTAATGAGCAGAACCCTGCAAAGTTCACAGGTAGCTGTGAACACAGTTCTACCCTTCAGCGCATCAAGGAGTAAAGAGATGAAGAGTCAATAAGCACTTGTGTTTATGATTATCAGATAATTTTTAAATTTTCCTGCATAAAATAGCAGAGGGGTTTGAAATTTAAAGAATGTTAGGTCACAGTAAGAGTTGCTTGTATTTGCTGAGGATACACAGAAGATCCTTAATGCTGTGGTAGCTTTTGAATGACAGGAGAGAAGAATTCTACTTGTACAGGACCTTTCAGCTGAGGATTTCAAAGCATTTACAGACATGTAAGCCAAATAAAACCCATCTGGTAGATGGTGTTATCCAGGAACCAGGCACAGGGAGGTTAACCAATTTGCCCAAATGTAAGAGACAATATCTACAGGAACTCATTGTCCCCTATAGCACAACATCCATTTTCTATAGCTGTACCATTCACAGGGCTGGCTCTGAGATTCTTCTGTAAAGCCTGTCTGGTTGCACAGTCTGTCCTTCTCTGTCTCTGTTGATCTGCAAACCAGGGAGACCCAGGTTCCAGGGAAAGCTGTGTGCTACAGAGGAATGCACAGATCAATTTCAAACACATTTTCTAATCTGTGATTCACAGCCCCCTGACAGTGAAGGTTTGCTTGGAGCTCCCATAATATCAGCTAGTGCTCAATAGAGAAAAGCAAGAAAGAGGGGACATGAATTGCACGATTTACGGGTATTAATAAAAGAATTTCAACCATTTAGATTATTTCCTAATGTACATATTTGTGCTGTTTCCTCTTTGAGGTCACTTTTAAATGCCTTCATGTTTCTAAGGCTCTTGTATGCTATAACTATAGTAGTAAAGAACGAGGTAAGTGACACTTGTTGTGAAAGCTATACTTGCACCCCTGGTCTCAGAAAACATCCTGACTGTGCCTTTAAATTATTTATACAGTGCCATATGGTAGGTGTGCACGGCATTTTACAAATAGATGAAAAGACAGACCATTGCTTTAAGGCGCTTATTGCATAGCCTTTTGTATTAATGTTTATGGCAAAGCCCAGGGACTGCATTCAGGCTCATATCATTGTTGTACACCGTTAGACATGGCCCCTCCTCGAAGGAACTTGTAGTCTAAGAAAGCCCTTAGTAATAAAAAGGTAATTTCATCATAACGCTATCACGCTGGCAGAATCTGGATGGCAAAATTGAGGTTTTCTCATGAAAAAATGGAATGAACTGAACAAAGCAGACCACCTTGAACTGCACTGCTCTCACTTTAAAATTGAAATACACAAAGGAGACATCTGTCCTTTAAAATTATTGCAAAGTGGTATTGCATTCAGATCAGCTAATCTCTTGTTAAGTAGCTTTGCTAATCTAGATTAATTCACTACGGGGCAACTGTGCTTCTAAAACTAAAGCAACAGAATCAGAGTTGTGAGCTATATTCTGCCAGACTTAGCATCTACCTACCTCACCCCCTGGAAAAGATTCAGGAAATTGGTAGGAGGTAAACTTACATGGTTCATATAAAATTGCTTCATAGTAAGTCTTGATTAAGGTATATTTAGCCTCTGATGTTACCCTGAAGTTTACTGAGAAGGGCTTGGATTAAGCAGAATGCCCATAGTAATGCAGGGGTCACAGACCTGGGAAAAACCAAAGGGCCAAACTAACAGATTATGTATTTTCAACAAAATGTTTATTTTTCAGCCTTTACGGATGGACACACATCACCGTGCTCTAGTCTATTGAGCCTGACACATAGGTCAAGCTGGATATAGAATTAGGCTGATGGGGCGGTTTCAGATCAGACGAGGGAACTGCTTCATTAATCAGGTCGACGTCTGTGGTGCCATGCCTGTTTCTGACCCTGCTGGGAGGAGGAAATATGGAGAGGAAGGTGTAGGACAATACATATCTGCCTGGCTAAGTGCAGTGTGTAAACAGAATGAAGATTGAAAGTACAGACATCTTGCATGCACAATTACAATCAATAGCAAGGTCCCACAGCATTGTTGCATTTCAAGCCAGAAGCTCAGCAATGTCCTGATCCCCCTGCATCCCCCTTTCCTCAAAAAAGAAAAAAAAGGAAAAAAAGAAAAAAGACATTTGGACCTAATTACAGGATGGAACGTTACAAGCTAGAACAGAGGGCTAGAAATAAGAATAAACCTTGAGATTGCTTGTGGGTAGAATTAGGAGTCAGTTATACTTTCACTCCTGTTCAATTGAATATTGATCATTGAAGTATCTGCAGAGAGAGCTTCCTTCTTTTTCCCTTAATAGTTTATAATTTGCTCCTAGTGATGAAATTCCAGGTATACCATGGGCACATTGGTGTGGAACATCCTTCACTCTTTCCCTCTCAGTGTGAAATTGATAATGGTGGTTTGTAGGATTCTATGTCTCCTTGCCTGTTCTGGGGTGTGTTTTTGAAACCCATGTCAAGCAATATTTTACTAATAAGTAATAAGCAGAACAAAGCATTAGTAGTCATCATGGCTCTTTTGTTTCTAACTCTGAATATACTGTAATGTAGTAAGCCCTAATGTAGCATGCCTCTCTAAGGTATAAACAGACTTAGACTATAAACGAGCAGTACTAAAGGGTTGGTAATTGTCTTCAAATAGCTGAATAAAAATGTAGTTAAAACTTCTCTGTATCATAAGTCTCGTGGTCTCTCTCAAACAGAAAGCATCCTTGGCGGGGAGGCCCAATCCTGCTCCTCTTAAGGACAATGGCAACGCTCCCATTGACATCAGTGGGAGCAAGAACAGTCCTGTTGCCTAGCTGGATGGCAGAGTCCATTCTTTCAGTTTCCATGCTCCCCAACCCTTTTCTGGCATTTAACTTCTTAATTTGAGCTGACTGGAAAAAACCTATGGACAAAAGTGGGGGGAGAGATTTTTTCTTCCCTAGAAATGGATGGAAAAATAGGTGAGGGAGGGGAGAAACTTAAATTGATATTAGTCGTCTGCAGTAATTTACACCCCCAGATGGTAATTGTTTGACGTTAAATTGTCGATTGATCTGGTACAAGATTAGATAATCAATACTTTTTTAACGAGCCATGTGAAAGATTACCAGAAGTGTGCTTTTATCTTCAGAGTGGGCAGGAGAGGGTACATCTCTGCTGATATCTGTCTTTGAAAGGGATAAGAGACATTTCAAAACCCATGGTGGTGACTCAGAAGAGAGATTTGGGTGGGGGTCATGAAAAACAAGAGGAGATTGATGTGTTTCCTTGACACTGATGAGCTCCAGTGCAGAAGCAGATTGGAGATGTTTCTGTGCAGCAAATTTTGTAGCCCCAGCTAGGTAATAATGGCAAAGACCCATGTGCCCAAGGCAACCAGGGGCCATTGTAGGCAAAAGGCAGCTACAGAGATACTTCTGAATGAATAATTCCTGTGGATTTTTTTGCAGCAGAAGTTTGAAAGTTGTATAGTTATTTCATATTTATATTATAGTAGCAACTAGAGGTCCCAGTCAGAAGCCGGGGTGCATTTGTGCTGAGTGCTGTTCCAGCACATACAAAGACAGGCTTTCCCCGCACAGCTTACCATCTTCCAAATGTTGCATGTGTGTGATTTAGCCAGTACCTGTTGTTCCTGTACACTGTTTGCTTGCAGCAGTGGATTCTGCCAGGCCCAGTTTCCATCGAACGCTTGAGTCAGGTTTGTGGCGTGTACAGGAGAGGGCTGGGTTATTTGGTGAGGTAGATTGAGGGGGAGCAAGGGAAGCTATAACACAAGGTGGAGTGTGCTTAACCGCCTAAGGCATAGCACAGGGAATCTCTCTGGGTGGGCAGAGACAGTGTTTCCAAATGTGTGAGGCATGGGCAGCGGAGGAAGCTTCCTCTGGGGGGAGGCTAACTCCCTGTCCTGCCTCTTCTGCCTGCAGCCCTACCCACACTGCATCCCCACACCCTTCCCCACTCAGCCCCTCCACCGCACCTCCTTAAGGGAAGGGGGATATGTAGAATTAACCAGATGGGCACAGACAAGCCCTTCTTGTTCTTCAGAATCTCTGCTTTCACTGGAAAAGGAAAAAAAGGAGGTCCCTCGCTGTTGTGGTCAGAAAGCAAACCCTCCAGCCGTGAAGCACATGCAGCAAATGCAAAGGCACCTGCCTGAGATGGCAGGCAGCCTGAAACAAAAACTGTGAAGTGTGAACTTGCCCTGGTAATTTCAGTGGATGCTGAGTTGGATGTCCATGAGGATACTTTCAATGTCAACATGGTTAACAACTGACTTACTCAAAATGTGTAAGACAGGAGAGGAGTTGATTGTTTCCCAGAGTGTGCGGGGGTGCAAAGGCATAGCTGCTGGAGAGAGGAAGGGGCATGGGAGATGTTTACATTAAGATGGGTAGGTCTTTAATAGCATACGGCAAAGCGGGGGTTGGGGAAACACCATTGTTTTCATTTTCCTAAAGAGGCTCAGCTGTCAAATGGTTGTGAAACACTGGGTAACAGGAAGGGAGTGGAAGGAGAGATGCCAAGAGGAGGAAGTTTAAAATGGGATTGCTCTGTAACATACCAGAGGTGCTCAGGATGCTTTGTTTATCTCTGCCACCACCTTTCCTCCCTCTTATTTTTGTTTCTCTGTTTTATTTTTGTTGTCTCCTGTTTTTCCTGTGGTCTTTCCTCCTCATCACCCTTTATTGTCTCTTCCCCCTCTTCTATTCTTTTCCTTTCCCCTTACCCTCCACCCAGTTTGTACACAGTCCTTCCCACTGATGTTCCCCAGATGTGCTTCTTATTACTGAACAGCTTCACCCAGCATAGCTCAACCTCCAGGACAGGAAGTGCTGTATCTGGATAGCTTCCTGATTCTGGATTGCTACATCTTTGCTTCCTCAGCTGCAGGTAGAACCAAAGAACAATTCTTTGTCCTGCTGCTACACTGTAGTAGGACTAGCAAAACGACTGGGACAGGAAATGAGAATAATGTGCCCTAGGCGGTCTGCTTTCAGTCAGCCTAAATGACACATCAAGAAGCTGCCTCACTTTTCTCTTCAGTATTGCCCCGTCACATGGTAGTGGGGAGGGATCTCTCTCAAAATGGCTGACTTGTTTTTTGGTGCAGCAAAAAAATGAATGGAAGTCTCTTTGGGAAAATAAGGCATGACTGTACTGGCCTAAAAGCTTCTAAGCAAATGCCAGAGTAACCTAACAAATCTTCTAAGACAGAGAACACTGAAGGGGGAAGAGGGAGAACCTGATTCCAGAACCTTCTTAATATCCACCCCAGTCTCTGTGCTAACTTTCCTAGTCCCTAGAGATGGTGTCTAGAGTGGCGATAGCTGAAAGGGTTGGATCCTCACACAGTGGTTTAGGGAATGCTAGAGTAACTCTGGTAGATCTAGGAGAAAGGGTTTGCAGAGCTAAAGCCCACATAGCAGGTTCTCACAGTCTGCCTTTGGGCCACACAGTTAAGATGATGACACACATGCAGACTTCAAGCATTGTGATATCAGTTCTGATGTACATTATATGTTCGCGTTAAGCTAATATTTGAGTGATTCCTGTAAAATGCAGATAATAGATGTGTCTGGTTTAATGCCTTTTTTCCCAAGTTTTCTGAAAAAGTGATGTTTGCCTTATTTATAAAACAAACTCATTGCCTTACGTGTTTGCGATTCAGTTTAGTCCACTCAGAAAAAAAAACTGTGATGTTGAGGGGGAAGGGTGTAGAAAGCCATCAATTTTCCTTACTGTCCACTAGATGTCAGCAGAGAACATGCAATATCTGCCTCCTGCTTCTAGCATCCATTTCAGTATTAGAAATATTATGTAATGTGGTTTCAGAGTAACAGCCGTGTTAGTCTGTATTTGCAAAAAGAAAAGGAGGACTTGTGGCACCTTAGAGACTAACCAATTTATTTGAGCATAAGCTTTCGTGAGCTACAGCTCACTTCATTGGATGCATACAGTGAGCTGTAGCTCACGAAAGCTTATGCTTAAATAAATTGGTTAGTCGCTAAGGTGCCACAAGTACTCCTTTTCTTTTTATATAATGTGGTGATTCTGAAACTATGTCAAGATCATGATGGGTGGGGAGTTTCCAAATGCAAGTGGTGGGTGAAGAGTTGTGTGTCCAATTGCTGTCAAACTGTTTACTTCATCTAACATAGAGCACAGTGGCAAAGTTTCTTGAATAGGAAAGATTACCTGATTTTCTTATCCCTAATCCTCCACACTTCCTCTAAAGTGACATCATGTCTCTGAGGCTGGGAAGACTAATACTGAAAGGTGTACATCCACATAGTGAGGCAAAAAATAGCTGATTTCAGTTGTTCAAAGAACTTTGTACACAAAGCATGTAGTACGTTCAGTAGAAATGGTTCATGTTGATTTCTGGTGGCAGTGGTGTTTCACCTTCTCCTTCGGGCACGTTTTGGAATATATTGTACATTTCAAATGGCTGAGCTTTTGACCTAAGGCCTTGTAGACGTGATGTGTTCTTTGCTTGTGACAATGGTCAGCATGATGGTGCTTAGTCCTTTGACCTGCAATGGTGGCTTAATGGAACATATCCAGATACTAAAAAATAATTGTCACTGTGGAAAGTCAGTCAGTTCAAAATGGCCCTGCACTGATCCTGGGTGTTTTTTTCCAATAGGCTCTGACTATATTTCTCCTCTTGTTTTGCAGATCACAGGCGTTATTCTTCTCGCCGTTGGAGTCTGGGGGAAGCTCACTTTAGGCACATATATCTCTCTCATTGCCGAAAACTCTACCAATGCCCCCTATGTGCTTATTGGGACTGGTACCACAATTATTGTCTTTGGCCTGTTTGGCTGTTTCGCCACTTGTCGTGGCAGCCCATGGATGCTGAAACTGGTAAGTAAATCAAAAGAACTGTCATGTGGCATATGTGGAAATTGCTTAATCAATGTGCTTTTATTAAGCTTAAACAGATGTTAACTGTACCAGAGGCAAACAGAAAGGTTGTAATGACCTTAATGTTCACTAAGTGTCTCTCGTGCTTTAAAAAAAAAAAAAAAAATCGCTTCACTGAAACCAGTCAATGAATCACACTGACTTCTCTGCAGTATACAGGACTCTGTGATGGCAATAGTGCTACCAGGGAACCAGATGTATCATTACAGACTTATTAACATCAAAAATGGCACAGCTCTGTAGCTAATTTGAAACAGATTTTTCCCAGGGTGCTTTTTAATAATACAATATGGAATGTAGGGAATACCTCGATGGTAGCATTTAGTCTAATGCACACTAACTTTTCATTTCTGGCATCCTGTATTCACCTCTATAAAAATAGGTAGACACCAGAAAAGTAAACTCCCAGCAGTATGTCTGTCCATATTTCAAAAGCAGCACAGGGATTTCCTCACTCCAATAAGCTTTCCAATGCATCTCAAAATGTAAGGAAACTGTAGGTGGAGGGAAAAAATGCACAGGTGAGTTAGACATTACGCTTATATAAGAGCATTCAGGGACAAAATATATGTAGTAATGGGGGGGGGGGAAATAGTAACGGTCAGGTTAATATGTGGTGAAAGTGAAGTGCGGCAGGGGGAATAACAGGATGGCATCTTCTGCTAGTGTTTTTCCCTAAATATACGTCCTCTGACTGTCAGGGCTAACTGTGGCAGTCACTGTTCTGAACATGAAGCTTTATTTTGAACACCTGTATAAAAATTTTTAAATCATCTTTCTCCCTTCAAAAGAAAACAGGCAAATATTTGAGTTCTGCATTGTTTGTAGGACCTATCTTACTAGTCCTAGCTGCTTTGCCCTCCATTAAAAACAGTTCTCCCTTCTTCCTCCCCCACCCCAAGCATTGAACAACTTTTCAAACTTTTCTGCATGACAGTTGAGATGAGATGTTCGGAAGATTAAGATGCAATTTCCTGTTAGAACGGCCTGTTTTGCATTGTTTGCTTCTCAGTTATTTATTCATGTGTAGAAAAAAATCAGACCTAAACTGAAACCTCTCTTTTTTGCTCCCTCGCTTTTGTAAAGTTTGGTTCTAAATCCAGACTTCAGCCCTGATTCACTTGGTACCTATGATTATTGCCAGTGAAATCAATGGGACTACTCAGGCCATATACCCCGATCCTGCAGTGAAATGTATGCAAGTGAACCCTGGTACCTTTGCAGAGTCCTGTTGACTTCACTGGAGTTCCACACAAATACAGAGAGTCTGCCTGCATTCATCTCACTGCAGTATCAGGGCCTTAACAACATGGGAACCACCTCTCTGCAGTGTGAATGTATGTTTAACTAACTAACTAACATATATATATAATGTGCAACTGTCAAGAAATGTCATTTTATGCACATCAAACAACCTAATAATGGGAGAGTGTCCTGCAGTTATTGGTAGTTACACCACATGCAAGGTGTCCTATATCTCGCCCTCTAAAAACATTAGTTTTTTCCTGTCTTTAGAGGAAATCTGGAGGCAGAAGCTTAAACTCGGAATTGTTTGCATAAGAACTAAAAGGTTCAGACACAACTCTGCCCCTCACTCTGACTTGTGTTTTGTCTTGTTTCTTTGCTTTCAGTATGCCATGTTCTTGTCCCTGGTGTTTCTGGCAGAGCTAGTGGCTGGCATTTCAGGATTTGTATTTCGCCATGAGGTGAGTGGAAATGAATTTAGGTTATAAATGGCGCTGCCTCTCTAAGCAGGATTTGCTGAAGCCTCTCAGAACATGTACAATATACTGGTTGTTGACTTCAGCAATTCCATATGCATCATGAGTGATGTAGCTATTTTTCGGCAGTAATACGTGCAGCCCTCTAAAAATTGATATGATTCCAAATGAAGGGATTTAGCCAAAGCTTTGAGTCTTAGCTGTCTGATATTTACTCTGGAGCTATCTTTCTTTATATGTCCATCTTGTAAGATCTTCTTTACCCTGTTACATATGCTGAGGTTTGCAAAATAGGTTAAATACTTTGCTTAGATACAGCTACTTCAGCCAGGGAGGCATTTGGTTGTGTAATGCAGAGAGGATTTCCAAGACTGCAAAGCCAAACCAAACTAGTTTCCTTGATGTTGTGTAAAACGTTTTTTTCTTTTCCAGTGTGCCACTGTCCTGAGAGTAGAGTGAGGCTAGAAATAGCTAGAGATAGGAAACTAGTTAGAAAGATGCCTTGTGAGAACAATACAGTCTGAATTTGTGGCGGCATTGTTACTTTGTCCATTTTACCTAGAACTGTCTTTGTTTTAAGCCCAGGATCTCATGCATCTTTTAAACTGAACCAGGACAGTAACTTTATAGTATCTCTTCCTCACGTCTTACTCGTAGGAGAATTCTGAGCCAAAAAATTAAAAATTCTGCACCAAAAAAAATTAATATTCTATGCACAATATTTTAAAATTCTGCATATTTTATTTGTCAAAATGACACACTATAATCACACCAGTTTCATTTATTTTGGTAGTTTATTTCAAAATACCTGTCAGCAAGTATGTCCGTAACAATGCAGACAACAAAAAAGATCCAGGAAATGTTTGTTGAAAAATAGATTCCTTACTAGGCATGTTAACACAGAACTTTGAGTAATAATTCATTTAAACTACAGTACACAAACATATTTCCCGCACCCCTCAAAAGCAGTTCAAAGGCTTGGGGGAGTCAGGAATAATGGAAAAAGAAAAGGAGTACTTGTGGCACCTTAGAGACTAACCAATTTATTTGAGCATAAGGTTTCGTGAGCTACAACTCACTTCATCGGATGCAGTTGATAGATTTCCACTCCATACGGCTAAATGCAGTGCCTTGCATAATGACAGGTTTCAGAGTAACAGCCATGTTAGTCTTGCATCCGATGAAGTGAGCTGTAGCTCACGAAACCTTATGCTCAAATAAATTGGTTAGTCTCTAAGGTGCCACAAGTACTGCTTTTCTTTTTGCGAATACAGACTAACACGGCTGTTACTCTGAAACCAGGGATAATGGAGGAGCTGAGGGAGAGGGAAGTAATTGCTGGGAAGGAGCCTGGGAGTGAACCTGGAGGGTTGTTGGGTCCTGCACCACTCCACCCCACCCCCGCACCCCTGGGGTCTGGGCTGCCAGCCCAGGGTCCCGGCTGCTGGCCCCATGCCCTCAGGTCTGCGCAGGGCAGCAGCAGAGCCCCAGGCACGGAGTCGGCAGCGAACGGAGTCCCCGGCATGGGACCAGCAACAGGATCCCGGGCGCGCAGAGCTGCAGCGGAGCCTAACGGTTAAATGTTTAACCAGTACAATTTTAATAGTTTAAATGTTTACTTTTTTAAAACATTATTTGAATCCCTAGACTCAATGTAATCACTCTACTAGCTCCTGTGACCCCCCAGAAGCAGTGTGCCCCATTCTGTCTGTGTGTGTGTGTCCCCATATCCCTTGCCTCCTCACCTGGCCCCATAGGCAGGAAGCTGTGAGGAAGGCAGCCTCTGACCCCTTCCTCTCCATGGCTGGCTGCTCCAGCCCATGAGCCAGCTGCCCTCTCTCCTGGTGCCACATCAGCACCTGGTGGGTGAAAGGTATAATTACAATTTTCCTTCGCCACCCTGTCAGAATCAATTATTGGGGGGCGAGGGGGGTGAAATATGTGGGGGACATTAATTCTGCGCTTGCGCAGTGGTGCAGAATTCCCCCAGGAGTAATTTCTGTCCTTCTGTCTCTTTTTCCTTTGCCATATGTAGTCCTCTAGTACCCTGTTCTGCTGAAAGAGTGTCCTTTTTGGCTGTGATATTTCCCCCGTATGTTTCTTGTGTCTACCTTCACCAGTTGTAGATGGTTCCCGATTTGATTTTGAAATGCCTGTTCTTTTTTGCTGGGAAGGATGGGCAATCTTTTGTCAAGATCAAAAAAAGGCAACCTCCTGAATCTGCCACCAGGCTCTGCTTGCCTCCCAGTTCACATGTTCTCTGCGACATTCCTGAGCTTTTCTAGCCTGGGGAGCAGTAGTTCCTTATCCAGAGGGCTCCAGTGCTGCAATGAATCAGTGCTGCTGCCAAGCAATGGGATTGGCATTGCCTTTTAATGCCCCCTACTTCTGCACAAAGCTCACCTCCCTCATATTGCCGGCACACAAAAGGCAAATTGAAGGTGGAATTCCTCTTCTCTCTAGCTATTTTTATCTAATAGAGAACTGGCAGGTTATACTTCACCTTCCCTCCTGTACATTGGCACAAATCGCTCCTTTAGGTTTTCATACCATGGACCCTTACTCCTCAAAGTATCCCCTTGCAAACCTAAACATGTAATGAATTTGGGGAAATAAAGCAGAGAATTGAAAGCTAGTTAATACTCTGTACTCTTCCTATTTCCACTTCCATTTTTGCTTTTGCTTCTCACATCACGCTTCCAGCTGTTTGACACGTTCCTCTGTTTAGCAGATGAACTCATTTGCACAGTGTGATCTTCTCCTGGTTGCAGAGCTAGCTGCACCTCTGTCCTCTCACTGATTCTATGAATGCATCCCTGCCGCTGTCAGACCTCATGCCTTTACCTATCCCAGATGGAATTCTGCAATTCTCCCACCTTAGACCTCTCCCTGGGCTACAGGACGTATGTATCAACCATGCTTACTAAACAGATCCAACTATGATCCAACTGCAGTTCTTCCCTCTAGGGAGCTGGTGACCAGTGGTGTACAGTGATCAGACAGCCTTCTGAAAGCAAAGTATTGCTTATTTTAGCAGCAGAAACAAGGCTTTTGGAAGGACAGGGTTTTAAAATAACAAGGAGTACACATATATACATCTTACCTAAAGTCTCCCCATCCTCTGATGATAACCTAAGTAAGCCTAGCTTCTCCCAGCAGCTCCCTGAGTTTCCCTCTTCTTCTCTTTGAACAACTTTCCTCCCTCCCTTCACACAGCCTCCCCCACCGCCCCCCGTCCATGCTGCTTAAAAGAGAATGTCCCTTTTAAAATCTGCTATAGTTCTTTTGTTCTTCTGTCTTCCGAGCTTTGATCCTTCCTGGTCCAAACTGATTTTGTGGGTGGGGCGTCATTTCAGATTGGGGGGAAGACAACTTTAACCATGATCCCAGGGGCTACATAGGCACCTGAAAACTGTAGGGCTTTTGCAGACAGTAATTTAGAAATTAGCTGACAGGAACACGAATTTCTATATAAAAAAGAAAATTAAATAAATATTAGACCCAGTTAGCGCTAATACTAACATGTTCTGACATCTTGTGTCAAATCACTTAAGGGACACTAGTTAGGTTTAAAATGTTAAAGTATATTCTTACTCTTGACTATAACAATTGAAACAATTGTAGAAAAATCTAGCTTACTTTATATCATTTAGGCTACTTACTTTTTGCTATTCACTAAGCTTGGAATAGATCATTTAACTTTTGGAAACATTCTACTAGGATAAGTCCCATGAGTTTATACTGCACCTATATGGGACTCTAGGGGTGTTATCATACTACAAATAATAGACTAGAAACTGACTATACCACTGCTATCCCTTCCCTGGGTTTTGGCCCCTTCTTTTCACTCCTCCCCCTTACATTTCCCTCTTTTCTGATGTGATTTTGGCTCAGAGGGCTTGGCTGTATTTCTTCTGAGTCCTAAGTTCCCTCTAAGCTGCACAGCTGACTATTAAGCCCTGATGCCTCTCCCCCAGCATGGACCTGCTGCGTCAGGGAGAGGTGCCCCTCCCCTCCGGGCCCAGCATGGACCTGCCCCGGACTTGCCGCAGCCAGGGGAGAGGAGTCCCTCCCTTGGCTTGGCCTGGCCTGGCCTGGCCCAGGCCCACCAGAGCTGCCGGAGAGATGAGCCCCTCCCCGGCCCGAGCTGCTGCAGTGAGAGTGAGCTGGGGGGAGTCCTCTCACGGCATCGCAGCCCCGGGGCAGCCTGCACCCCAAAGCCCGCACCCGCATCCCCAGCCTCCGCCCCCTCCTGCACTCTGAACCCCTCATCCCCAGCCCCACCCCAGAGCCTGCACCCCCAGCCAGAGCCCTCATCCCCCCACATCCCAACCCTCTGCCCCAGCCTAGAGCCCCCTCCCACACCCCTCATCCCCGGCCCCACCACAGAGCCCTCACCCTTCCCCCCCACACCTCTACACTCTGCTCCAGCCCTGAGCCCCCTCCCACACTCCAAACCCCTCGCCCCCCCCCACATGAATTTTGTTATGTGCACCAATATGAAGGTCTTGTGTCACACATCACCTCCATATTGGTGCACATAATAAAATTCATTCCACACATGGACATAAAAAATTAGAAGGAACACTGTCTGAGTCCCCTGCGTTCTCTCTTCAACACGCTCCTTCTCCCCTGGCCCCCTTCCCCTAAAGGAATCCCTGTTTTACCAGCTCATCTAAGGACTTCCAGATCCGTAATTTAATTACCAGCCCTTTCTTATCTTAAAATCACCCTGCCTCTGTTTGTAAACAAAATACTGACTCCCTGCCCCTGGGCAGGAGCTGAGACCAGCCCCTCTCCCCTGATGAACTCACATTGCACACTCAGGCTGCAGGGCAGTTAAGAGCTCTGCCTGGGGCTAGGACATGAACCAGGAGCCAGAGCTCCCTTATGAAGCTCCCCTCTGCCCCTCCTAAATGGTGCCCCCTGTTTGCAGGTTGGCTCAAGACAGATGAAATCATCAGAGCTAATAGTTTTGACATTGTCCCTTAACAACTCAAGTTTTTCCTGAGAGTTGGCTGTCTTGAGCTGTGCTTTTCCATCCTGCTTGTTTTTCAAGTCAGCCTTCTGACTGAGCTAAACTAATATATTCATACAGTAAACACCCCAATAACCAGACTATCATATAGTATTCATAAATTGTCACAGGGCAGCTCCCAATCCATCCCAGCTGTTTTCAAAGATATAGCAATTTGGTGATCTATTTAAAGAGTCCATGGTTGCAAGTGGCAATCTTAAAATGCCATCAAAAGGACTTGTGAATGTTAAAGGAGAGCTTTTTAGACTCTGAATATACACTCCAGAAAGAGTGGCAAAAGGAACATACACTCGCTCTGATTTGGCTATCCTGCTAAGGTTGGAAATGGGTAAATTTCTTGGAAAGACTCGGACTGAAAGCTTGTGTATTTAAATGCCCATTCCATATGCTGGTCACTTATAAAATATCACATTCTCTGGCTTCTTCCTCTTAGATCAAGGACACTTTCCTTAGGACATACACTGAAGCTATCCAGAATTACAACGGCAATGATGAGCGAAGCCGCGCAGTGGATGACGTACAACAGAGTGTAAGTTTAAAATAGCTATTTGTAAAAAGGTGTAAACAGAATCTATTCTTGTTTGCTCACGAAACATGAATTGCCAATGGCTCAAACATCTGTGGTAGTAAGTTATGTTTTAGGGGCTAAACTGATTACATCGGTTTTCAGCCTGCATTCCTTCCACACCCACAGCTGCTACTGATTAGCCCTTCGGGGTGTTGGTTCCAGTATTCAATACCTAGAATGGAGAGACAGGATTCTGAACACCTGGGGTGAAATGCTGGCTCCAAGTGGGTGGGAGTTTTGCCGGTGACCTCAATGGTGCCTGGATCGCCTCTTTGGTAGCCAGTCTATCCAAGGGTGCTCTGTTCTTGTTTGGGACACCATACTGTCAGTATCCTGGATGAAAGAGTCACCACAAGAAGACAGTATTTCACACACTATATTGCCATGGCATCTAGCAGGCATCTGCTGACAACTGCTACTTTGTAAAACCAGTTTAGTTCACCCCGAATCTTGGACTTGGTCAGTATTAGAAAACTTACAGCCTTGTAACATAATCAGTTTAAAATCAATCTAGTTATCCTGGGGCAAACCCTTAATATGGACTCATTTAAGCTAGTCTAAATTACACTTAAGATGATCTAGTTTAATGTAGAAACTTCATTTTACATGTATTTAGTTAAACACAATGCAAGTTTTATAATGCAGACAAGCCCTTGTGCTAGTCTTTAGTTGTTTGGTGTTTAGTTGGGATCATAAAGTGTGAGCAGTTCTTATTCTAAAGGGGCTCTGCCAGTAGCATTATAAAGATTTACAAATTCAAACATGATTAATCAGGATTTGGTAATCTAGCATCCTGTTTAGCTGATAACCTATAGCAGTTCTCTTTACAAAGACAGTGAAAGGCCTGGAAAATAAAACCTATCAAGAAAGGTTAAGAGAACTGGGCATGTTCCATTGGGAGAAAAGACAGTGAAGAACAGACATGACTGCCTACAGTTGCTCCACGAGATGTTTTCAAACAGGTTATTGTCCTTCCAAAACAAAGACGGAATAAACAATAGTGGAGGAAAAGATGCAGCAGGTTTTAAAAATGGAAGTGAGGCTTTAATTATAAGAAGAATTTGGCAGTGGAACAAGATTACCAAAAGGACGATGCTTTTTCCCTCACTTGAGATATTTGGGGCTAGACTAGACACCCAGGAATCATGAAATCCATTCTGTCACAATGCAGCAGGATGTACTACATGGTCCACAGAAGGTTCTATGGCAGTTAAGTGGGAGACTGCCACAGCCTTCCAGCCAGAAGTGCTCTGCATGAGGAAACATCACAACAGGGCGAGATAAACAATTGAAACCAATACTGGATACCACATAAATGCAGCCAAATCAAGTGACCAGAATGCAGAGTTATACTGTTTAAATGTTACTTCTGGTCCTACCTATTATTGACTAACCTAGATACTTTTGTGTCATCAGTCAGTTCTTCCATCATGGAAAAATGTTCATTCCATCTGTAGCACTGGTCCTAGTACTGATCTACAGGGCACCCCACTTATAATATCTTGCCACTCTGAGAATTTGTCAATTATTCCTCATCTTCGACAGGCTTTACCAGTTTTTAAACTAGAATAGGACACACCTCCCACCCTTCCAAAAGCATTTTGAAAATCTAAACGCAACAGTTCTGCTTTTATTTGCTATTTTGTTAACTCTTTTAACGAAGTCTTATGAGTTAGAGAGGCTTGATTCACCCTTTTAAACCTGTACTGCTTTGTCTCTCTTTGTGGTCCCCCTACATGCTTTATAACTCTCTCATTTTTCTCAGATGTTTTTCCTATTACCAAGGGAAGGCTTTTCAATTTAGATTTCTCAGGATCATGCTTAGCACCTTTTTTAAAAGATAGGTACATTGTTGGCCTTCTCCCCGTCCTCCAGTATAGTAGTGTTCGCTGATGGTAACTTACCTATTTTTGTCAGTAGTTCAACTACTCCATTCTTCAGTATAAGCAGAGAGCCCCATCCTGTTCCCACTGAAGTAAGTGGGAATTAAGCTACTGACTTCTGTGTGAGCAGAATCAGACCCAGGCTTATTTGGAAAATAAGTCTCAGTGAGAACCCTTGGTCTGACGTCACTCTGAGAGGTAAGATCTGAAATTATTCCTATGCTTCTTTTAACACTGGCTTCTTTTATTATCTACTTTTTCTTTGTAGCTAAGATGCTGTGGCATTCAGAACTACACCAACTGGAGCACGAGCCCTTACTTCTTTGAACACGGTATTCCCCCAAGCTGCTGCATGAACGCCAGTGACTGCAATCCCCAGGATCTGCGCAATATGACTGTTGCTGCCACTAAAGTGAACCAGAAGGTACAGGCCACTGTGTGCCAAAGGCAACTGAGATGCAACCATCCGGTGAATTAGTTCGCACATTACTACATATAGTGTCATTGAAGTGCGGTTTCTGCCTAGCGATATGAAGAGTGTTGAAACTGGGAATGGAGAGGTGGATAAGATTGCCCACTGCTTGCCACCAAACGCTTAAATTGACATTTCTGAAACAAGCAGACACAGAAACCCAACCGGTGGGATGTGAACTCACTTCCCGTTCCCATCACATTTGGTCAGGTACAGCATCTTGCACAGAGGCAAAGCTGGCAAAACTGTTTAAATACACAGAAGTGATGCAGCTGACCTCGATACTTATGTCAATCAGCGGTACTCATTCTCACTGACTTCCCCCCCCCCCCCCAAAAAAAACTTGTGTTCTGTCAGAAATTTCAGGCATTGGATGCTAACAGTTAGCCCAAACAGAGAAAATAGGGATGATTGACATGAAGCGTTGTGGGGTAGTGAGATATGTTTGCTGTGCCCCTTCTAATCTCATTGGATTTATACTGCTGCAGGCAGAACAGAGCTAACATTGACCCCCCTCCTCACCTTCAAAAAGACGATTGGGAGAGTAGTATCGAGAGAGAGTGAGTGAGAAAGCAAAACATATAAATTAATAATAGAATAAAAATGCAGAAAATGTGAAGAAAAGAGGAAAAAAGGGGAAACAATGCCACATATAGAAAATACACCCCTACTACCGTGTTGTGCAAGGAGACATTCATTGCTGGCACAGAATTTCTTTCCTGTTGACTTTTTGCATAAGATTTTCAAGAGAGGTAATAAATTGTTCATAAAGGGAATAATCCTGATGCAAAATTAAATCTTGATATAACCCCATTGACTTCGGTGGTTACAGCAGAGATGAATTCGCCCCAGTGCGTTTCATGATTTATTTCTCTTGTCATTTCTCGTGTATTTCCAGTGTAACTGTTAACACAAGAAATTATTTGTATGTAACAGAAAAATGCAGAAATGGTTGGTTGTGTTCTATTTTAATCTTTTTCAGCTGGTACTGTAACTCAACTGCATGTCCATCAGGGACTTGGAGATGGGGACTGAGGTCACATTTACGACTCTGCCTTTGTAAAACAGTCAAATAGTGTTTTTCCAGTCCATACCAAGAAGAAGGATAATACTGGATTAGCTTCCACTAACCTATCCTTCAGTCATAATAGCCTAATGTGAGCCAATCAGTGCTAATGGATTTGGAACAGGGATGATGAGGAGAAGAAGGCTGAGGGGAGATATGATTGCTCTCTATAAATATATCAGAGGGATAAATACCAGAGAGGGAGAGGAATTATTTAAACTCAGTACCAATGTGGACACAAGAACAAATGGATATAAACTGGCCACTAGGAAATTTAGATTAGAAATTAGACGAAGGTTTCTAACCATCAGAGGAGTGAAGTTTTGGAATAGCCTTCCGAGGGAAGTAGTGGGGGCAAAAGATCTATCTTGCTTTAAGATTAAACTCGATAAGTTTATGGAGGAGATGGTATGATGGGATAACATGGTTTTGGTAATTAAATATTCATGGTAAATAGGCCCAATGGCCTGTGATGGGTTTTAGATGGGGTAAGATCCAAGTTACCTGGGAAAGAATTTTCTGTAGTATCTGGCTGATGAATCTTGCCCATATGCTCAGGGTTTAGCTGATCGCCATATTTGGGGTCGGGAAGGAATTTTCCTCCAGGGCAGATTGGAAGAGGCCCTGGAGGTTTTTCGCCTTCCTCTGTAGCATGGGGCACGGGTCACTTGCTGGAGGATTCTCTGCTCCTTGAGGTCTTTAAACTACAATTTGAGGACTTCAATAGCACAGATATAGGTGTGAGGTTTTTTTGTAAGAGTGGTGGGTGAAATTCTGTGGCCTGCGTTGTGCAGGAGGTCAGACTAGATGATCATAATGGTCCCTTCTGACCTAAATATCTATGAATCTATGAATCTATGAATCTATTGTGAAACTTGAAATAATTGCCATCAATGTAATGTTGCTGTGTTGGCTGAGTTTAAATGATTTGCAGAGACATTAATTTACACTCATTAATTAGTGCCAGATTCTGTGTTTTGTAGACAGGGAGGAGGGGAAGGTGCAGTGGAGCTGAGCTGCACCAGGAGGAATTCTGACTGAGACCTGGTCTACACTACATACTTACTTGGGTATAACTACATCGCTCAGGGGTATGAAAACTCCTCACCCCTGAGTGACGTAGTTATACCGACCTAACCTGCCCCCCTATGTAGACCAGCATTCACTCTCACTTCACAGAGGTCCAGTCTTTGTTTTATCTTTAATTTTATTATTTTCAACCAGCCCTTACCCATAGAGTCTCTATTTCTGAAGTAGCTGACTTGATTATTTTGACAGAATTGTCCACAGATAGTTTAAAGGTCTTGTCCACATTTGAGAAATCAGTTTGTTGCCATTTAAATCAAAGACTTAAAGAACTCTCTCTGCTTGGGAGCTGTCCCAGATCTTTGAGTTGCTCAAAGAAACTTGAACAAGGTGGGCTATTTCTGAGAGATGGTAGGGGAATAGGAACAAAAGCAAAGCAAAAGGAGTTGTGACTGGTCGAGTACTGTAGCTTACAGAGAAGGAACAGCCTTGATGGTCTCTGAACAGACAGGTCGCAGGCTTCGTGAATTTTTGGTTATTGCCTGTGACCTGACATTTACTAAAAATAACTGTGATAAAATCTTAACCTTATTTATGATACTCGTCTGTGTATTTCTTTTTTTTTTTTTTTTTTGCAGGACTGGGGACATACAGGTCCCTTTGTTGTAGAGGTCTCTCTCCCTCTCTCTCATACTCACACACACACACAGATTAAATACATTTGAAATGCAGTCTTTTCCCTCATCTTCAAAAAACAGTAATAGGAACAGGCTTCAAAAAAGGTTAAGTAAAATAAGTTACTAAAAGATCACAAAGAGTACAAATGAATTACCAATGGAGGCCTATTCTAGTGGTCTGACCACACGGCTGGAGGTCAGAAACTCCTGGACTGTGTTTACCACCTCTGCTACTGATTAGCTAAGTGACTTTGGGAAGTCATTGAGGGCTAGAGTCACAAAAGGACCTAGGCATGTAACTGTCGCTTTAGGTACCTAGATTCCAGAATCAGACTCTGCTGGAATTCACAAAGCCCCCATCCAGCTGTTTGAAAACTGCGTGTAGGTGCCTAAACTCTCTCAATGCCTGACTTTTTCCAGGAAAAGTTCTTTAGACACTTATTTTACTCCATCCAAACACATCGATGCAGCCTCACTGTAGGTGTCCAGAAGTTTAAGTCACAGAGCAATTCGTGAAAAGAAGATATGTCTTCCTCCGCCTGATTGGCCTGTGGGGCCCGATCTGTTAAGTGTACTCAGAGCTCGCTTGCTGGATTGGGCCCTGTATGCTGACATGCACAGAACAGCAGGGGAAGGGAGAGGACAGCCTCCCTCACAACTGTTAGCCCAGGGGTTTAGAGTACCTACCTGAGGTGGGGAAGACCCCTGGTTCAATTGCTACCTCCACCTCAGAGGGGAAGAAGGCATTTGAACAGGGATCTGCCATTTGTCAGGTGAGTGCCCTCGCCATTGGGATATAAGAAAAGGAGTACTTGAGGCTCTCTAGATGTTGGTCCCCCTCAGTCTCCCCGTCTCCTGTTCCATTGTGAATAAATCATTAAAAAATTCATTGGAGCAGGGTGACAGGACCCTGGGTCTCCCACCTCCCAGGTGAGTGCTCTGCCAGGCTACAGCATCATCCTCATGTGTGTGCTTTCTTGTGCTCTCTCTCTCTCTCTCTCTGACCCAAATGACTTCTTCAGGATTTATTCACAGTGGAACAGCTGAGGGAGCCCCACCTTAGAATACCCTGTAGCCCAGTGGCCAGGATACTCACCTGACAGGTGGCAGATCCCTGCTCCCCCTGAGATAAAGGGGGGACTTGAACCAAGGGTTTCCCACATCTCAGGTGACTACCCTTACCACTGGGCTAAAAGTTATGAGAGAGGTCTCCACCCCCACCCCCCAGCGTCTTGTATATTTAAAAAAAAGAAAAAAAAGGCATGGGCACCTGATGCCAAGAAAGGCAGCTGTGAATCCAAAACAGAGGGAGGCGCCTCCCTGCAATCTGATTTAAGCGCTAAACTTCCTAAGAAGGGCGGGGCTTGGGACACCTCTCTTCCATTGGCTAATTTAGGCTGCTCCCCACCTAGCACGCTGGCTTTTGTAATACCATTCTGAAGCACGTATCTCTCCCCATTCATTTTATAGGGAACCTGCATGCCTAACCCAGGCTTTGGAATCCCAGTGTTTTTTTCCTAGGCACCTAAAAGTTAGGTATGGTGATGCCGAATGAATTTAGCCCTAAATCTCCGTGTCTGGTTCCTCATCTATTAAATGAGGCTAACTCTGAGATGTCATTAGGATTCGCTAACCAAAGTGCATTACAAACAAATGCTGAGCATTATTTTTCTCTAAAATAAAGGAACAAGAATAGGGATGCAAATGAAGTGGTAGTTGCTAAATAGGATTCCCCTGTGGCGCCCTCCCCCCCCCACACACACATACACACACACACGCACAATAGCTGCATGGTTATGATGTACCGAATTTTTCAGGTTTGTTTGGTAATGTCTGCACCGCTCTTGAGGGTGCACCAGTTCTGAGTGTGAACAACAAGGACTGAGCACTTAAATCATAATCATACAATAAATTGCCAGAAACAGTAAAGTATGATGTCCTGGAAAACCATTCTACAAACAAGGAGAATGAGTAAAGATATCTTACTAGCATGAATTTTTTAACAAGTAAGACTTAAAGTCTCTCTCAAATTACCATAACTGTTAGCTGTTACATCTTGTGCTGGCTATTGAACAGAATAGATTTGTGAACCTTTGGGAAAGCCTGGAAAAATATGAAGCCACATTTGGCAGAATGAAAGAATTGTTTGAAATATCTAGCCTCGTTTCATAATATTTAGGACATACAACCATAGTTGCTTGATATGTTAAACGAGTAACCTTGAAATGATGTATAGTATAATGCTGCAAGATGTAATTAGGGATTAATATGTATGTTGAAACATCTCATAACTGATTTATGGCTGCCCTGCTCTTGAGTTACTCTTAACTTTATCTACCACTTCATTACTCTGAGGATTAAAAAAAAATGAATTTCATATTACAAAAGAGGTTCAAGAAATCATGTAATCTAGGTCATGAATGGCCTACATTTAACAAAGGGCATTTTCTTCTTCTTCTGACCACTAGTGTGCAGTATAAGGCCCTGATATCCTCTAAGAACATGCTTAAGAGTTTGCAGGGTTGGAGTCTGTTTATTCACTTGCATCTGTATGATGAATAGACTCATCACACTGCATAGGCACTGACTTTTTATTTTATCCTGGTGGGTGCTCCGCCCCGCCTCCTCCCCCGAGGTCCACACACCCAGGTCCTCTCTGCTCTTAAGGCCCCTCCCGAGCACCTCCTGCCAGCTCCTCTGATCCTCGGCCAGCCCCAGGGGCCCCACTGCCCAACAGCTGATCAGCAGCTAGACCCCGGGCTGGAGCCACTGTGGCTGGTGGGTGCTAAGCACCCCCTATTTTTTTTCCTGTGGGTGCTTGAGCCGCGGAGCACCCACAGAGTCTGTGCCGATGTCACACTGGCAGTGCTGGAGTCAAGACTGAGAAAGGGGAGCCAAGTAGAATTTCACTCTTGTCTTAGCTTCCTATAGAACTGACACAGATCTAACATCTACCCTAAAATACCGCTTCGAGTGGCCTCAGTTTGAGAATAAGTTCTTGCTGGGTTTGGGGAGAAAAGATGGGTTGTTTTGTGTGTGGCTTGGTGGGGTTTGTATCGGGGGAAAAGACGGACTCTTTGTTCCTGTGGTTTTCAGTTAGTGACTTGGATTCATTTAAATACCTGAAACTGGAAAAGCTAATTGCAAGCACATTTTGGAAAAAAATAATTTAAGAAAATATATGTATTGGGAAAGAGAGACGGATCTCAAAAGCATGTCCAGGAGAAGGACATCCTATGCACACAAATTCTCTGCCTCCTACCCTAACTTCTAAAGGCAACGTATTGAGGTGGGGGGAGAGTGGCTCTGATGGGATCGAGGTCTGGACTGTAGACCAGGAATGTGTATTTGAAGGGGGAGAGGGCTTGTTTGTTCTTTTCCTCTCAAAAAAAAAAAAAAAAAAAAAAACTCAAGGAAACAGTCGAACCGCGCCCCCCCCCCCCAAAAAAAACCCAAACCTTCAGTACTGTCATATATTAAAAGTAATAAACCATTCCAGACCATGCCTGGTACCTTTAGAGGGACACTGCCAGGCAGGACACCTCCCTACACATCCAAGCCATGCTTATTTTAAACAGCAGCATGTTCCGAAATAGGCTAGTGTTACAGATGCTAAAGCGCCCCCTCCTGGCCAGGCACTGGAACTGCAATGAGCAGAATCAAGGCCTCGTTTGCTCTGGATCCCATGGGTGTTTCAAGCTTCTGGAGCCTCATCAGGTTGCAGCACCAGTTTCTCCCTTGGCCTGTCTGGCACATTTCCTAGCCCTAACTCGGTCTGTCATCCCTTTCCCACATATGGGGCTCTTCGGCCCACCTGCCCTTGACCCCCAGCACCAGCGCTGACTCCCAGGATGCCCCAGTTACTTAAACACACCCTTCTCCCAGAACTCCCCTCAAAGGTGTGAAGCTTCTGGTTACTGTGTAACTCTCAGGGCATGTAACGGTTGTGGAGTAGTTAGCACAGAGAGGCACTCTCTGCACAGAGTCTAACACATGTATGCTTTTACTTAATCATATAAAAGCAGAGGAGAGAACAGCTCGTACCAAACAATAAGCATCTTAAACTGCAATGTCCCTCACTAGTTCACCCTTCTCTTGTGAGTCCTTGGGGGACCATCTAGGTCCAGGCAGGTAGGGAGTCCACTGCTTCAGGAGGTGGTATGTGCTGGGTTGCTTCTCCCTACTGAACTGAAGAAAATGCCCCTTCCCCACCCAGAAGACCAGCCCCTGCCCTTTTGAAACCTTTGGCCTAGGTGACACCCATGTCAGCTTCCCCCTGTGGACACAAATCCCTACCAGGTGATTTCATTACCAAGGTGACTTCCCCCTGCTAAACCAGTTCTGCTGCATAGGGACCGTCTGTTGTCTAGAAAAGTGAATAGATTTCCAGCAGTTTAGGGTCTTAGAGTCAACTATCCTCTATTGTTCTTTTGCCACCAGCCTTTGGCATCTTAATCAATGTGGAGACAAATAGACCATAGCGAAGGCAAAAGGCTGGGCATTCAGAATGGAGTTTGCAGCTTGACACAGGCACATAAGATACGTCTACAGTGCAATATTGTTAAAAACCTGCAGTGCCAAATGTCAGAACCTGGGTCAATTGACTCGGGCTTGCGGAACTTGGGCTGCGAGGCTAAAAATAGCAATGTAGATGTTCCAGGTCGGGCTTGAGCCCAGGCTCAGAGACCCCCCCACCCCCCTTGCAGCTTTTTGGAGCCTAGACTCCAGGTGTCTACACTGCCATTTTTAGCCCTGCAAACCAAGTCCTGTGAGCCCAAGTCAGCTGGCACGGGCCAACTATGGCCATGCCGTGAGTCTTTGATTGCAGTATAGACGTACTCATAAGGGTTCGTAATCTCTCACACAATTCATAAATTGTACAGATATATTCCCAAATTGTCACAGCAATCATGATTCATTTCTACTGCCTGTAACTTGTCAGGTTCTGCTTTGTTTTCAGATTGACTCTATTGAAGCCGCCTTTTTTTTTTTTTTTAGTATCAAAAAGATTTTCCTTAATACAGCAGTGTCTTATTTATTACAGCATCACATTAGATGTCTTTCCCATTTGAGAAAATTTGTTTCTAAAACATACTGCTTCTGTCTTCACGATTATTGGGTACACTCATCACTTAACAGGAATAGTTATTAAATAAGTTAAAATGTTGTTGGAAGTCATGATAAAAATACCCAATTTCTGACTGAAGCCAAATGAAATGGGGGAAGGGGCACACACGCTTAAAGGCTGATTATGTTTGTCTTTGTTTTACAGGGCTGTTATGATCTGGTAACCAGTTTTATGGAGACAAATATGGGAATCATAGCTGGAGTGGCTTTTGGAATTGCATTCTCACAGGTATACAATTATACTACATGAACTAGGTGGGTTTTTTCTCTCTTTTCTTCTTCCCCTGACTTCAGGGAAGGATTATAATAAGGGACAGAGCTTAGAATGCTTATTAGTCCTTTGGTCATCTGTTCATTGATTTTCTTTTTTCAACTTAAATGCAGTTTCTCCTTGGGAATATGCAGTTATGATTCAACTAATGACTAGCTCAAGGAAAATCACTTGTCCCTCTGTTGGGTCAAACAGAGGTTAACCCAATAAAGCATTGTTTTAAATGGACCATAAAAAACTCAAAAGCTAAATAGCTGATCCTTATGTTGGATAGGCTTTTCACTCTTCAGGCTTTCTTTTTTAAAGATCTTGTTATAAAATTCAAAGATCTTTAAAATAAGAACATAGTTTTTGAATGAGCCAGGCTAAATTTGTTTGTTTTGGTTTGGTTTTTATGTGGTGACCCAAACTATTTGCTTATTTCAGCTTCACTGTAAAAAGAAAAAAGTTCAGGGTGGGAGAGAAATAACTGTCAAACGTGTTAGTCTCTAAGGTGCCACAAGTACTCCTTTTTTTTTTGTTAAAACTCTGTTCATTCTGCTAACTTTTCTAAAAAAAACAAAAACAAAACCTTTTGATTTTTGTGAGGAGAGACCCCTTAAATCAACGTAGGAGTTCAGTTTCCCTAGCTACAAAACAACAGCACAGCTGTAAGGAGCAAGATGCCAAAACCACAGTCTAAAAGTCACACTTTTCATGATACATTTTGGCATGCGGAGGATTCAGGGAACACTAGGAAGCTGGCTACGGCTCCCTGACTTTCAAACTGCCCTGGCCCTGACATTGGTTAAAGAAGCCTAGTGACAGTTCTAACTTATTGTTGTGAGCTGGGTGAAATTTTGGGTTGAGTTAAAACCCCAGTGAGATTGATAGGTATGAATTTACCCTTCAATTAACATTACTGTAAGCATAAGCTCCAATGTAAAACAAAAGGTACGTGTGAACCTGCCCAGGAGTTTTTGACTGAGTATTGTTTTGGGTAGGGTATTTGCATGTAGAGATCACACAGAAAGAGAGGACAAAAGTACAGAGAGGGAGGGAGAGGCAAGAAAGCCAAGCAGTGTCCTCTAAGTACAGTGTGACCCTGGAAAAAGCTAGAGAGCTTTTGAGTCTGATGTTGACGAGAGGGTTGGGGGCTGTAAGCTAAGGGGTTGGCTACACTTGCGAGTTACAGCGCATTAAAGTAGCCCCGGGTGCCCTCGCTCACTACCCATCCACACTGGCAAGGCACATAGAGGGCTCTGACTCTACGGCTACAGCACTCCTGGTACTCCACCTCGGCAAGTGGAATAACATTTGATGTGCCTCGGCTGCAACGCCCGGGCGTCAGTATGAATGAGGTGTTGCATTACTGCGCTCTGATCGGCCTCCAGAAACATCCCATGATCCCCTTAAGTCAAGTGGCCACTCTTGTCATTGTTTTGGAATCGCTGCAGGAATGCAGATATGCCCTTTCAAACCTCCGTTTCTGACAGCCGGCTGCTTATCTACTCTGAGACAAAGCAAGCCATCAGTGTGGAATGCTGTGTGTGAGACAGAGAGAGAGGCGGGGGGAAGGGGAGTCTGCTGCTGTCCGAATTTCAAGACAGCATGCTGACATGCTCTCAGCCCCCCCAAACCCACTCTCTCTCTCCCCCCACATACACACAACACACTCCCTGTCACACTCCACCCCACCCCCAACCCCCATTTGAAAAGCACGTTGCAGTCACTTGCATGCTGGGACAGCTGCCCATAATGCACTGCTCCCAATGCCGCTGCAAGCACTGCAAATGTGGCCATGCCAGTGCGCTTGAAGCTGTCAGTGTGGACAGACTGCAGCGCTTTCCCTACTGCGCTCTACGAAGTCTGGTTTAACTCAAAGCGCTCTACATCTGCAGGTGTAGCCATGCCCTAAGAAACTGCTCGTTTTGTTCTCAGTTCCTTCTGCACTCAGAGAAGCAGGATTTTGTGCATTCCTTTAAATAAACAAGATTCCATCAAAGAAAATACCAGACTCCATCAGTTTCCACTTTCAGCTGGAACATCCCCAGAGCCCAAACTCTGACTAGCTATTTGGGTCGAAAAGGAGCAAAGACTAGTTAAAAGAAGCCTAGGGACTGCTCTAAATTATGAAAGCTGCTTATGGTGCTTACACCAGTGAAAACCAGGAATACAACCTGCATCTTCCACAAAATCTTGATCCTTCTTTGTAGTAATCACTTGCCTGGAATGGTGAGAATCCCCTCAAAATGTGCAGAAATAGGAGAAAGAAAACCACATTTAGACGCCCAGTGCCAAACCATTTCCAAAACAGGACAGTGG
The DNA here is from genome assembly GCF_965152235.1 of Eretmochelys imbricata. NCBI lineage: Eukaryota > Metazoa > Chordata > Testudines > Cheloniidae > Eretmochelys > Eretmochelys imbricata. The sequence goes on from NC_135572.1 coordinate 153,440,834, forward strand.
GGTACATGCACATTCATGGGATTAAACTGCTTCCATCTGAGCGAGTATTTGCCTTCTCTCTTCTAGACCCGGAACAGGATGACTGTAAACACGACCCTTGAAAGTTATCATTACACCTGGCATTTGCTTTGGTCATTTAATGTGAAAAATCCAGCATCAGGCTTTTTAGAAGTGTCAACCTTTTTGATGGCATGAGGCACCACATTCTAAAATATTTGTGCACTGCTTTGAAAATGGGAAGTGCCATATGAGTTTATTCTGCTTCACCTTAAAACACATGAATTCAGTCAATGTGCTGTAGGTGAAGACCGTGCTCTCATCTGCCAAAAGACCAGCAACACTCTCCTCTTTTGACTGTAGTTTACTACAGTGTAGCCCCTTTCTCTTTTCTTTGCTTGACTTGCACATCCTGTCATTCTGTGGTAAATTGTAACAGGGAGTATGACTGTCCATTATAGAGGTTCAACAGTATGAACAGACTGTGTTAAAACTGGGGGAGTGAAGTTAGGAGTGACTTATGCATGGCTACATGTTTTGGTTCAAGAAAAAGAATTCTCTGTACTGTGCCATGGTTGTAAGCTTCAGTATTTTTGAGCATTATTTAGTTTAGAATATTGTCGTATTGGGCAATGTTTCTATGATTTTATTTTAGTCAAATCCCTATTAACAAGTTTCATTGCTTTGCTGAATCGAGCCTATCTCTAAATTCTTCAGTATAATTGCTTCCAAGTACTGAGGAAAGCTTTTAGCAGATCCATTATCCACAGAAACCCAGGCTCAGGTAGCCTGAATTGGGTTAGTTGGATTAAGACTTCTGACTGACTACTCTCTCTTGGATGTTACTGTCTGTTCTTTGTCACCAGAAGACCATGATGTCTTTGCTAAAGAACCACACTAACATTTTCTTGTCTGAGTCTTGATTGTGAGGAAACCTCATGCTTTGGTTCTGCATTCTGTGCTGATGGTCAGTTGTACCTGAACCATCTCAAAGCATTGACTCATCCTTCAAACAGACATACAGCAAACCCTCGGATATTAGAACTTTAAGAAGCCAGAAGATGTGATAACACTAGCTTGTTACTACTGTATTTCACTTCTTGACAACCAGTAGTAGTCAACTTGTTCTTGTTCCTAACCTTGATGGCACTATTATAAAGTGCTCTCTGTACTCTATCTGAATCTGGTTTTAGGTAGTCAGAATTGTGTTCAGTGCTGATATCTTTAAAAAATCCATCCAAAAGAGTTTGAGGACTCGGGAGGTAACATGTTGGATTATTCAGCCCTACAGGATTGAGGCAAATTGCAGGATATTTTATAGATAAGGATCTGGACCAAGTATAAATCACCAAATTTGCTTTAGCCTAGTCACATCTTTAATGAATCTGTAGTGCGTGCTGTATTTTTACATGTAGCATTTTAACTTGGCTGGAAGTTGTTTGCAGCTAGGAGGACAATATAGAAAGAAGCCAAACTGGGATTGTTTGTCAGAATTTTGACCTGTCTGGATATTTACTATAGGCAATCCATAATTTATGGGCTAAATTCTGTCTTTGATGGAATCGGACAGGGCAGCAAAGAAGAACAGAGATGCAGACCAATGCATCCTCTGCAATGAGAATCATGCTGGCACTGGCTGGATTTATCATGACAGACTGCAGGCAACACAATGTGAAATGCACTTTGCTGCTGCTCCAAGCAAGTGTAAAGTGCACCCTGATGTGTTGCTGGCAAGTATTTGTTGCTGATGGCAGTCTCCACTCCAGCCAGCTGGGGGGCTAGACATTCTTCACTTCCAGCATGCCGTCACCCCTACACCATTAAGGAGGTGGGGGCATGACACTCAGGCAGGCATACTTCCCAGCCCACACTTGTGCACTGTAGAGTCTATCTGGCCTGTTTGTGTGTGTGAAGTGACTCCCTACCTCACTTAGCCCCTACGCCTGGTGGAGCAGACAGCTGAATGTAGCCTAATATGTGAAGAATACAATAAAGTTGGTTACCATTTACTTATTAATCTGTCTTGCTTGATCCACATAAGAAGGGAATCCTTGGACTGATTTCAGATTAAGAAGGGCTAACAGAAATGTAGCAGGCAGAGATACAGCTTTTGGTGAGGTTTCACTGTTTCTATTTAGAATAGTTTTAATCAAGTAAAAGGCAAGTTGCACTGTTTGTTCTTCTGCAGTAGAGCATGTTGTGCTGGCCTTTCCCTTGCATAATTTGTTGACTAGTACAAGGAATGTACCAGTTCTCAGAAATGGAAAAAGTTGATGTAATGGTATGATGTGTCTTATTACTCTGGCATGATTTCTCAATCACAATTAGTGTTTGAAAAGCTGCTTTGGGACTGATGATGTCTGCACAATTGGGAAGCCCAGACTTTGCTTGTTGAGGTTTAAATAATAATTTTTAAAAAAGCAAATTGTTTTTGGAATCGAAGTCTGACGTTGATTTTCAGCTGGAATAACTTGTGTTTAGCAGGTGCTCTTCATGAAAATGATCCCCATACACTGGACAACATAAAATAAAAACTGTCCAAGTTGCCTTTAAGAGGAGTGATTTTTGCCTGTGGAAAACTACAGTGCAGATGTTGGTTTAAAGGACATGGGATAGCCTTTTCAGGTTGGAATTACCATTGAGTTACTCATTAAGTAGGAGGGGATTGTAGTGCAGCTTTAGAGCCATATTGTTCCAGCTTCTCTGCAGGATGCAAAGACAGCGTACAGTCCACGGACTAAAAATCAATCCTGCAGAGTGCACAATACCGATTCATTTAGGGGTCTGTGGTTGGATTCCCTCTAATCCAGTGCAGCATCCACTTTGTGCGTATATTTTAGCACTTGCAATTTAATTTCTAGCAGAAAGTTGAGTAGTTGCACCTGACTGGGGGCACAATTCAGGTGGAGGCATAACTCTTCAGATCTGTGCCCATAGCTCATGTTTGGGACAGAAGTTGCACTAACCGACAAGAAAGCTGGGCCACAGCCTGGCTGAAAATACATTAAGGAGAATAAGAAATGTTTGAAATGTCAATTTGCTCAGTGCCAACTCAAAGCAGAGTTTCTGTTGGATTTGAAAATATTGAAAAAATATTCCTAAATGCTCTAAAAAGTACATTCATAAAAATACCCCTTTTTAAAGGGACAATCTGTAAAAGCTATTACCCTGATTCTGATTTGAGTGTACAGCTTCCTCTGTCTGAGAAGAACAGAATGGCTGAGTAGAAACAGCTGTGAATGGACGCTGGTCAGGAAGAGGAACAGGTTTTTTGGCAGAAACACTCCAGGACATGAAAACTTCATAGACATTCTTAGATGAAGCCAGTGAAATCAGAAGAACTAATGCCACAATGATTGGTAAACTCAGTCCTTTCCAGAAGAGCATGGAGAGCTGTGTGCCCAGAACACTGAGGACTGAGAACACAGCAAGAGAAATCAAGGAGCTAAAAGGTGAAGTGTCATTCCACATGGAGAAAACTGGAGTATCAGCTCCAGCAGCTGAGTCCCTGGCTAGTCAAACGCAGGACTGAATTTGTATTTATGGCCGTAAATAGGGACACATTGTGAGGCTGAAACAGCACAAATGACCTAGAGACCCAACCTGCAAGTAGAGGTGAAATCATTGTTCCGTTTCTGTACTTTGTAATAACAGGGAACACTTACAGGCTATAGCATTTTACATCTTCAAATCACTTTATGACCATTAATCCTTACAACACTCCTGTGATCTAGTACGTAAGACAAGTCATCGTGTATTCCTTGTAACCAAGACTGTTAGGAAGTTGCTACACTTGGGCTTGAATGGTCAGATTATATATGGATTTGGACATGAGACTAGAAACCACATGGCAGAGATGTGAACACACCACATATTGAATTGCACATGTTCAGATGATTTTTTGACCACTAGAATGATCGTTCTTCGTCATGAAGGATTTAAATTTTTCAGTGTTTCCCAACAATTTGCAAACTTTTTCAGATTATCCTTGGCCAGACCAGAGGTTTATCCCGGGCAAATGTTTGGCGCTGCCAGGAGAAAATCTGGAGAAAAGGAGATAAAGAATAGGGTAAAATTCAAATTCAGATGGGAGCCTGGGACTTGCACATTTATGTGTTGTTTGAACATTCTTATTCAAAATGCTGAATACCATAGAACTGGGAGTATAAAGAGAAGTAATAAATAAGTAAGTAAGAAGTAGATAAGAGCTACAGCATATTACTATGGAGAAGATGGGAAACAGTGGGAGCTAAGGCCTGGTCTACACTACAGCTGCCGGTCAATCTAAGCGACACAATTTGAGTTATGTTAGTAGTGTAACTCAAGTCGACCTATCTTAGATCTACTTACTGTGGGGACCACGCTATTATGTCAATGGGAGACGCTCTCCCGCTGACATTGCTTCCGCCTCTCGTTGAAGTGGAGTACAGAAATCGATAGGATAGAGCACTCTCCCATCAATTGCGTGTGTCTTCACTAGACCTGCTAAATCAATGCCGCTACATCGATGGCAGCAGTGCAGATTTAGCTCCGTAGTGAAGACCAGCCCTAAGGTGGATAAATGTGACTGTTTCTTGTGGAGGAAAGGGTTTGTGTGGAGATGCAGTGAGAAGGGGAAGAGTTTTTTTGTGGTGGTTGTTGGTATTTTGTTTGCTGTTTGAATTAGTTTATTATTTGTTGTACTGTGGGTAAAGAGTGTGTAAGTAGACTGTAAAGATGTGGAGGTTTATAAAGATTTTTTGACTAGCTGGTTTATGATAACCAAATTGCTCCCAAATGGCACAACCATGATTGACCAAGTAAGTGACAATTAAATCTTTCTAGCATCCCATACCAGCACATATGTTCTTTGTACTGTTTACTCAAAATCCTTAATTCTTTTTTTCTAGTCTCTCTCTGTTTTTTCCTGCCCTCTCCTCATTAAGTACACTTGTTATCATGGAAAAGGTGGAAACATTTGTATGGGCAAATCTTAGTAATATCCAGAGACACTGTACAAAGTCCATTTATATAATGGCTTGCCCCTTTTATGCTATGCTCTGTGAAATACATGAGTTTATGTGATGGTAACATTACCCCTTAAAGGTATGAAACAGCATTTAGGCAGTGCCAAAGAGAAATCAATAGCCTGAAGGTCAGAAGGTGTACACACTTGTAATCTGAATTTCAGTGGAAAGCCAACCTGTTGCTTTATGGAGGATGGATTTGAGTAAATTTGTCTCTTTAAATGTTCATCTCGTATAAACACATTACCATATCCTGGGAAGTATTGTAAAGCTGAATGTTGCCATTACTGGAAGTCCATATGCCATCTCTGAAACACAACAAACTTCATCGATGACCTGGAGATGTCTACTACGTTTAATGGCATATTATTTGTCAGCGTTCTGCTTTAAAATGACATCTCCTCCTCCTGCCCTCCCCTTCGTCCCAGAAATCTAATGCAGGAAGAAGGTTGTGGTGGGGGATGATTACAATAGTGATCTGTGGCCCAAATTCGGTATCAGACAGGTTTTTAAATAGAGATTATATACTACCTACTCTCCCCGTTCAGCTAGAACTCTCATGATTATGGCTTGGGGGTTCCTGGCCAATCAGCAGCATTCTGGAGCAGGTACCAATATACCACCATCGCCTACAGGAAAAATGGTCTGTTGGAGACTTTGTGACATCTGTGTATTTCCACTGCCATTCAATAAAACAAAGAAGATCTGAAAAATAGCTCTGTGGAGCTCAAAAGCTTGTCTTTTCCACCAACAGAAGTTGGTTTGATAAAAGATATTACACCTCACCAATCTTCCCTCATTCAATAAAGGGGCTCTCCTGTTTTTGATGATATGCACAAGTCCGGTATAAAATCTACTATCGTCAGCTCTTTGAGGCAGAAACTGTGTACCACCCTGCATGTACAGTGCCACACACAATGGAGGCCTGTTCTTCATTGATCCCGAGGCAATAGCAAATGACAATAGCAAATATCGAACCTACTCAGCAACTTGACATGGGGTTTGTGACTCTGGAAGACCAGGTGCTAGCACCCATGCCAAGGTCCCCATGTCTCAGCTGAACACTGACAATCACATAGTCACAATCAGTCTGGCTCACCTGAATGTTTAGTATTGTTAAAATTGGCATTAAGATGATATAAGAATGTGTTTTGTGTTTACACCACTTTACTGAATGCTTGTGAGTTTCTGCATGCATTAAATTCACTTATAGCACCTGTATCCCATATTGTAAGGTAATATTTAAGTATTTGTATTGTGCGCCTTTGTGACTGTGCAAATCACCAGGCAGCAGAGAGAGATTAACTAGTGTACAGTGTTGGTCTCCGACAGAATGTGTTACATCCTAGCCAACAAGGAAGGCCCATTGACACCACATGGACTATTGTGGAACATTAAAGAGAACAAAGGAATTTGTTGTTCTGGTCTTCCCCACCATGAAGGAGTCATGCAAGTGAATTCCTCCCACCAGTTAAGTTCACAGCTCAGAGCACACAGAAGGGAAGGGTGGGGGGGGGGAAACCCTTGCAAGGAGGGTTGGACTGCTGCTTGAACTCTGGGGGCAAGGTTTTCTAAGCGTAAGCAAGGGATTCCCAGCTGCTTTGCTTGGAGTATCCCTAAAGGACATGTAGATCTTGCTTATTATAGAACCTTCTATTACCTTTTGAAACCTAAGATCGTAACTCATTTGTGTATGTATGTTTACCTGCTTTAACTTTGTAAATAAGTCTTGTTTCCTTTTTAATAAATCTGTATATAGCTTATAATAGGATTGGCTACAAGCATTGTGTTTGTTGTGAGATCTGAGGTGCAATTGACTGGTCCTTTGGGTTTGGGAGTAACCTGAATATTGCTGTGATTCTTGGTCTAAAGGACCATCTATCTCAAAGGTAGGTTCACTTGGGTGGTGAGATAGATCAGCGTATTCAAGGGGACTGTCTGTGACTCCATGTTAAGGCTATTCTGGTGCCTGAGGACTTTACACCTAATAATTAATTGGTGAAAACTAAGTATAGGACATCCCTGCTTCTTAACAGTCTGCCCTGAGGTTGGTACTCTCACTCTTGAGCCACTGCAGGACAGCTTTTGTGATAGATGGTCCCTTATGCCAAGAATCACAGCAATATTCAGGTTACTCCCAGTCCCAAAGGACCAGTCACTTACCCCAGATCAATTGCATCCTAGATCTCACACCAAAGACAATATTTGTAACCAATCCTATAACAAACTATCTAAAGATTTATTAACTAGGAAAAGAAAATAAGTTATTTACAAGGTTAACGCAGATACACACACACATCCACACACACCCCAATGAGTTACCGTCTTAAGTTTCAAAAGTAAGATAGACTTCTATAATAAGCTGTCCCTTAGCGCTAACCCAAGCTAAACCCTGGTGATCTCCTGCTTATGCCTAGAAAACTTTGCCCTTGAGTCCAAGCAGCATAGCGATGCAGTTTCGTCTTGTTAAGGGTTTTTATCCCATTCCAATTCTCTGAGCTGCCAGTTCAGCTGATGGGAGGAACAACTCTGCATTGGGGGAGGAGAGCAATCAACAAAGTCTTTTGTCCTCTGATGATCCACAATAGTGCGTCTAGTGGTGATGGGCCTTATCTGTTGGGAAGAAGGTAACACCTCCGTTGGAGACTAGTATTTCACACTGGTTAATGCTTATATCATCTGCATCATCTCACTGGTTAATACTCCTCCCCTGTCTGGTGATTTACAGTTACAGAGCAAACCCTTAAATATTACCTGATAACATGGGATGCAGATGATATACATGAGATTAATGCATCCAGCCACTTACAAGCATTTCATAAAGTCTAAACACATTCTTATAATTCTAATAACTATTTTAGCAACACAGGTGAGGGAGGCTGATCCCAGCTATACGTTTGTCAGCGTTCATTTGAGACGTAAGCCCATTGGCATAAGCTGGCAGCTGGTGTGCCAGAGTCACGCTGACGATTGCAGGATCTCACAGTGGTAGTCTAAGACCTTGTAAAAGCATTTGATGAATATGTGCAATTTAACCATTTCTCAAAGAGCAAATCTTGCTTACTCTGGATACAGCTAACTCGGGGGGGGGTGGAAATGACATCCATCTCATGGTACCAGGAAAATATAGCAAAATTGGATGTGCATGCAAAATTAGCCATTAAAAGATCAGTGAGCAGCTGATTAGGGTCTGGGGAGGAATTAGTTTAGTGAAAATAAATAGGTCTGAACACACGATCAGAGTTACTTATTGTTATTACAATGAAAAAGATAATAAAGCACAGAAGGAACTAGTGTGTCAACTGAGGAAAAAGAAATAAACCCAGAAATACCACAGGCATTAAAAAGTAATGGGAGGGACAGCCATGACCCAGAGCCCACTGGGAACATCTTGTTCTGTTCTTTATGTCAACGTTTCTATAACCCTGTGGGAAACACATGTACAACTCCCAAAAAGTGAGACTGAGTTAAAACAAAAATCACAGCAGGAAATAGTAATGGCCACCTTCAGCAGCCCTTGGAGTGGTAAAGCTGCAGCACGTGATGGGCTCCCAATAGGATTTTACAAACTGCTGTGTTGATAATATCACCCCTATAGTGACTGGAGTATTGAGCTACAATGCACAGCCAGATAACGCCAACCTCGCTATTTGCCCAAAGGAAGGAAGGCTCCTGACTGAGTGGTCAAGCTACAGCCTAAACTCCCTCTTTTAACACGGGCCTAAAAATACTAGTTAATAGTTATGGCGTCAGTAAGGTGAGTTGTTGATGGAGGGTGGGATTTCCAAAGCTGAGTAGGGGATTTGGATGGCCAAGTCCCATTAATTTTCAAAATCCCACCCAAAAAGATCAAGTACTGGAGGTTGTATCAGGACCATGTTGGGTGTGTTATCCATGACCTGCATTCAGTCTAGTTTATACCTGAGCTAAGATTGATACGGTCACTTAATGCTAAAAATGCATTATACTAGTTGGAGTTCATGGGAGTTAAGGCCATTTTATAAAACGAATCCCGACAATGTGAGACACTCCTTGAGCAGCACTGCTGATTGCTGGGTCTTGCCCAAACGTCTTTCTGCTTAATAAGAGAGCACATGTTTGTGACACAACCTGTCCTAATCAGCATTTCCTTAGAGCCCTGATAGGATATGATTCCGATATCTCCAGCATTTAAATAGGAAAAGGTGGTGATGGTGGGAATTTCATTTAGCCATACAGATTGATGTGCTTCTGTTTTTCGCCGACCCAAATGTGCTTATGCCAATAGTATGAAATGTTGTGACAACTAGAACCGTATGACTGGACTGAAAGCTGATATTGCTACGTTTTACATTCCAAATTAGCAGACATCACTATGAAGTAAGGGATGCGTTGCTGAGTTGTCCCTTTTACAGTGACGTCCCAAGATTTTCAACATTTAGGGAGGGGTAGTGCTCTTAAGCATATGTGTATACATTCATCCTCCGGGGTTATAAATACTCACTGTGGGAAGTAACACAGGTTTGGGGTAGTGTAGGGACTAAACAATCAGCTTGGTGGGACAGATTAATGTTGTTGCAATGATCACTATTACAGGGAGCATTAATTATGTAGTAAACTAATTAAGAATCCTGAGTGTAAGTTTTTAAACAGAATAATGAGCTAGTTTGGAAGGGTAACCAGCCAGGGGATAGCTGGGTGCACTCCATGCGGTTCAAGGAAGAAGGGAAGGCTTTCATGCTAATAAGTTTTGTTCACATTCTGAAATCCATTACATTGATATCCTTCACATGCAGTAGGTGGAAATGTGCAAAGGGAACTGCATGGAGCCCCTAACTTACAGGATACCCCAACAGGCACAAATGAATGAGATTGATCAGTTTCGAGACACTACTCTTTGGCAAAAGTGTGTCTGTAATTATTGGAAACAAAGTAAAAAGGTTGATGTTTCGGCAGAGGCAGTTATGTCTCTTTGCCTCTGTAGGTGGTTATGAACTGTAACAATCTTTATATGCTCAGAGTTGATTGACCACCACCACAGCTGTGAAAAGTGTGGTTATTAATGTGATTGGTGTATGCAGGAAAATACTCCTATTCAAGGGATCCATTTCCAATAATCTCCTACTAATTTGTTACTTACTGTTGCGTTGAGTAAAGTCTGAGTGGCTGAAGAACTACATGGCAGTGAGAAGCACCTAGATCTTCAGCTCTTCATTTCCAAATGTCTTAACATTTATTTTTGAAATTTGTGACGGGGCAAGGCCAGATGACTATAGAAAAGTAGCGGGAGATAGATATATTATCTCCAGGCTAAACAAATCCCTGGTACCAGGATAAGTGAAATGGCAGCTGCTCCAGGTCAAGTAAGACACCTGGGGCCAATTAAGAACTTTCCAGAAGGCAGGGAGAAGGCAAGGTTGAGTGGGACACCTGAAGCCAACCAGGGGCTGGCTGAAACTAGTTAAAAGCCTCCCAGTTAGTCAGGTGGGTGTGGATGTCAGGAGCTGTGGGAGGAAGTTGTGCTGTTGGAGAGACTGAGTAGTACACACCATATCAGGCACAAGGAAGGAGGCCCTGAGGTAAGGGTGAAGTGGAGCTTGAGGAATGAGGGCTGCTGTGGGGGAAGTAGCCCAGGGAATTGTACATGTCATGTTTCTAAAAGGTCAGCTACCATAGCTGATACCAGTAGAGTCCCTGGGCTTGAGCCCGGAGTAGAGGATCAGCCTGGGCTCCCCCCCCACCACCTTTGCCCCCTGATTAATCACTGAGACTGGGAGACAACAGAGACTGTGCAAGGAAGGATAACTTCTCCTCACCTCCCTCACTGGCTTATGATGAAAATGGCTCAGTAGACTGTGACCCTTGTCTCTAGAGAGAGAAGGGTTACGTGGAGGGTCACAGTGAGCCTCTGAGGCTAGCAAAATCCGCCAGGAAACACGGGACCCACGGAGGCAAGGACAGAGTATTGTCACAAATTGTATAACTTTTGTAAAGAAAGGGAAATGTCGGTTTGGGCCATTAGATGGACCACACTTCAATGCACATTTAACTCTGACTCTTATTTAATAAAGATGCATGTTTAAGAATGTGTGTTTAATTAAAATGTGTCGGCTGTACGTACTCGCTGTGGGATCTAGAAGTCAAGTTACTTGCTGTCCCGGTTACTCAGAATCATCAGTAATAAAGATACTGCCATCCAAATTCTGCCTTTCATTATCTCTATGCCAATCCCCCATATCTTTCAGTGGTGTTGCTCATTAGCAGTAACAAGCACAGGGATCTGTTCTGGGTCCAGTGTTATTTATCATCTTTATTAATGGCCTGGACGTAGGTATAGGGAGCATAACTGATCAAGTCTGCAGATGACAAAGCTGTGGGAGGGAGCGGGTTGCAAACACTTTAGGGGATAGAACTTAAATTCAAAAGGATCTTGAGAAATTGAAGAAGTGGGCTATAGACGACAAAATGAAAATCAACGAAGACAAAGGTAAGGTGCTGTACCCAGGGAAGAAGAACCAAATGCACGAATACAGAATGGGGGATAACTGGCTTGTCAGCAGCACTGCTGAGAAGGATCTGGGAGTTGTGGTGGTTGACAACTTCAACATACATCAGCAATGTGATGCTGTTGCAAAAAAGCATATCATGCAAGTCACGGGAGCGGATAGTACTGCTCTACTCGGTGCTAATTAGGCCTCAGCTGGAATTCTGTGTCCAGTACTCCAGTCACCAATGTATAGAAAGGATGTAGAGAAACTGGAAAGGATCCAGAAGCAAGTGACAAAGATGATCCAAGAGTTGGAACTCAAGCCATATGAGCAAAGGCTGAAGAAACTGGGTATGTTTCATTTGGAAAAGAGGAGATTAAGGGGAGGGGGATATGATAGCTTCATATACTTGAAAGGCTGCCATAAAATAGATGGAGAAAAGTTGTTCTCTCTTGCCACAGTGGGCAGGACAAGAGACAATGAGTTCAAACTACAGTATAGCAGATTTAGATTAAATCTCAGGAATAGCTTCCTAACTGTAAGAACAGTAGGACAATGGAACAGACTGCTTTTGAAGCTTGTGGAATCTCTGTCACTAGTGGTTTTCAAAAGGATACTGATAGCCATCTGTCTTGGATGATTAGACACAACAAATCCTGCATCTTGGCAGGAGGTTAGACAAGATGACCCTTGCGGTCCTTTCTAACCTATGGTTCTATGATTCTATAACCAAGTGAGACCCTGACATTAGAATTCAGTCAATAACTTGATGCATATGCCAGAATAAGATTCAGCTCACTCTCCCGCAGCTTTGCTGGCCAGGGAGTGAAAATAGGAGTAAAAGGTAGTGAAAACATACTTAGTTGCCAAAGTAAGCAGATAGGACTCTGATTACAAACAGGAGGAAGATCTGATGAACATGGAGGTGCCATTTTTACACCACTTTTCAGATTAGAGCTGCACTTAAAATGTGGTAGTAATTCTGGAGGCTCATAATAGCTTAGGAATGTAAACATTTGCTTTCCTATAACGTAACAGCACATTTCAGTTTTCTAAAGAAGTTACCAAAGATTCCATTTGGCAAAGTCACTATGTATCACAATGACTCTTAACTCCTTGTCTGGTTTTTTTCTTCCCTTGAATAGTTGATTGGAATGCTGCTGGCATGCTGTCTGTCCCGATTTATCACTGCCAATCAGTATGAGATGGTGTAACAAGGTGAGCCTTGATCTCTTTGTATACAGCGTGCTGTCCACAAGGTATTTCAGTAGCCATGCGCTACTGTACATTTGTTCATTATAGTAGATTTTGGGTATCTTATGTTTTTATCAAGAACGGGGCCTATAGTTGTGGGTTCTGCCTTCCTCCGCCCCAGTATTTTGCCAGGTGGAAAGAGGGGAATTGCAGCATCACTTGAACATATAATGTATGAATATTTTGTTACCTCTAAATATATTTTTAAAAAAAGAGAAAGTTCTGTTGTGAAGTTTGTTAGCAGCTAAAACAATTCATCTCTTTTTCTCTCTCCTTCCCTAGTCTTTCAGAGGTGTGAAATACAGAGCCTATCTCAAAATCAGGAACTGCAGAAATCTAGGAAGACTTTAAAGAATGTTAGAGCACACACTCTCGCTCGCTCGCTCACACACACGCGCGTGCGCACACCCACCCCATCTTCTAAACTCCGTACCAGGTGAAGTACCATTCCGTCAAGTACTATTGCACCACCAAGAGTAGCTTGAACCATTCAGCATCCAGTACTGTACACTCCATCTTAAAGGCTCTGCATATGATGCACTATATGTATGTTCTTGGTCATACAGTAGTTGCATTGTAAGTGAACAATGGTAATCCATTAACAGCATCGATCAGGCTGTGCATGTAGTGACTGGAGGGCAAAATTAGCCTTTCACCATGGTTAATAAGTGTTGCACACATTCATTTAAACCAGTATATTCAATATATATTCTTTTGCTTTACTAAATCTTAGTTTCTTGTTTTGTTTACTGCTTTACTAAGGTTTTCATCTTCTCACCACAAATGCCCCCTTCCCCCAAAACACAAGAAATCAGTAACATAACATAAAGATACTTGAAAAATAATGTTATAATGTTGTGCTTGAAGGGAACTATTATTTCTGATGTTCTAGTACATCTTTGATTCTTATTCAATGTTGTATGCCTAGTGCGTATGCCAGTAGACTTTGTCTAGTGCGTTTGCCTCTGAACCTGAACCTGTGTAATACTGTTATTAAGCTGTGTTGTTGCTTACTGTGAAGGCAGTAATTTTGCTTCTTTTATTTTTTTATTAGATAACTATGAACTAATCAAATTGTGCTGTAATGCGGCCTTCATCCTTTTTTTTATTCTTTTTTTTTTTTTTCCCATTGACGTTACAGCCACCAAATATATTATCAGATCTATCAAAACAAAACATAAACAAGCATACAGAATATTTTTTGGGGGGGGGGAGCAAAAGTGTAAAACCTTTTTAAAAAAATGGGATTTTTTTAATAATGCCTCTGTCTAGCATGCCAACAAGAATGCGTCGATATTGTATTTGTGAAATATGTATTAATAAATGGAACTATTACAGATTTCTGTCTGCTTCACTTTTGTTCTTCAGTCCTAACACGACTCTCAGGGAGAAGTGTAAGTGAAACACAAAGTGCATCATTATTTAGAATTATGTTTATTTTAATTTGTGATTTGCTTATGAGGCAAAAATGATATTGCCTTGGAAGAGAGGTAGTTGCTGGAATTGTTTCAAACTCTTGGTGAAACAAATTGTGGAATAAGTGGAAGGTTTTTCTATGGTCTGAATACATACCCTCTGCTTTACAATTACTCCTTTTGTGGCTGGTAACAAAATCTACAGTGATCAATTATCCCGGTCCTTTGTATTGCACGGTATTATGATGTTAGGCATTCCCTTACATTTGTTTTTGCATAGCACGGACTCTGCGGCATTTGTGAAAAGACATGCACTTGTCTCTCGGCCTTGGAAGGGTCTCTCTCCATGTGAATATGTCAATGGTAGTTTTCCATTGACTACAATGTGCTTTGGATTGGGCACTAAACCCTGTTAATCTAAAACTTATTGAAATCAATAGGAAGACTCCCATTCACTTCACTAGGCTTTTGTTCAGGCCCTAAGTCAGTAATTTACCTGTAAGTTGAGAAGAGAATTTAGCCCCCTTTGTTACTTGGATAAAAAAGAAAAATGAAGGAGGAAAGCTATAGAACAGGGGTGGGCAAATTTTTTGGCCCGAGGGACACATCTGGGTATGGAAATTGTATGGGGGGGGCCCCATGAATGCTCACAAAACTGGAGGTTGGGGTGCAGGAGGGGGGTGAGGGTTCTGACTGGGAGTGCGGGCTCTGGGGTGGGGCCAGAAATGAGGAGATCAGGGTGTGGGAAGGGGCTCCAGGCTGGAGCAAGGGGTTGGGGTGTGTGTGGGAGGGTGGGCTTTGGCTGGGGGTGCAGGCTCTGGAGTGGGGATGAGCAGTTGGGGGTGCAGGAGGGTGCTCCAGGCTGGGACCGAAGGGTTCGGAGGGTAGAAGAAGAATCAGGGCTGGGGCAGGGGGTTGGGGCACGAGAGGGGGTCATGGGTCCAGGCTCCGGGCAGCATTTCCCTCAAGCAGCTCCCAGAAGCAGCAGCATGTCCCCCTCCATCTCCTACGTGGAGGCACGGCCAGGTGGCTCTGTGTGCTGCCCTGTCCCCAGGCACCAACCCTGCAGCTCCCATTGGCCATGGTTCCTGGCCAATGGGAGCTGTGGGGGCGGCACTTGGGGTGGGGGCAGCGTGCGGAGCCCCCTGGCTGCCCCTACGTGTAGGAGTTGGAGGGGGGACATGCCGCTGCTTCTGGGAGCTGTGTGGAGCCACAGCACATGCGGGGCGGGGCAAGCCCCCAACCCCGCTCTCCGGCTGGAGCTCTGGAGTGGGGCAAGCCTCGGACCCCGCTCCCTGGCGGGAGCTCAAGGGCCAGATTAAAACATCTGAAGGGCCAGATGCAGCCCCCCGGCCATAGTTTGCCCACCCCTCCTGTAGAATATGTGGGCATAAACTTTCAAGCCTTTCTGAAAAGTACGATCAAAGACAAGAAGTAATTGTACAGTGCCTCAACCCTACATTGTATACCCGGCAATGAACAGCAGTCTCTTTAAACTATAAAGGCCTGTCTTTCTGTAAAGCTTAATAACTGCAGAGCCATTCAGTATTGTGTGTGCATACACAACGCCCCATAATTGCACGTGCCTTTGCTGTCTGCACCTTGCATATGCACCCAGGTATGAAAACATTTTTGCTCCGACTAAATTCCAGTAAGACAAAACACCACTGAGTGACTTGCAGGTAGTGCAAAAATATAGCTGGTTTTTGTCTCAAAGCTGCCATGCAGGCCGGTTAAGGGCTGAGTTTGAACCTAGATAACACACATTCGGCTTTACTCAAACAAGTTGCAAAATGCCACAAACTGAAGTCCATGTGCAGAGGATTATTTTTGGTTTTCACGTCCCCCCAGCTGAAAGAATAAGGAAACATCTGGTCACATCTTAGATTAAAGAGACATATGTGTAAAACGTATGCTCTGACAGTTCACGAAAGCGCTGGTGCTGCTATAAACACAACCACCAGGACTCCTTGGCAGAATACAGACCCTCCTTCTGCCTCTTGCTTGTGTTTTCTTTCCCCTTAGCATCAGGGACACTAGACTCTCTAATTAGTATGGAATACGCCATTCGAAGCAGGTTTTTAGTGAGATCTCCAGGAGAATCCTGTAGACTCCCGCTCATTACACTGCCTTCCCTGGTGCCTGCCCTGGGGATCAGACCCTGATAGCAGGTTCCAAGCCAGTGGTGACAGAGGAGCCCGAAGACGGCTCGGGTGTGCGCACGCATACACGGTCTCTGGCAGCATGCGCTGCTTTTCAGCATTCGCTGCCAATAAATCCATTGAGGGGTATTGATGTCGGCTGCAGCGATCCCTGCTCTCTCCTCCAAAATTAAAGGCAACAGTAGTGGTGCTGACGAATGAACAGGCCTGCAGGAATACATCAAGGAAACAAAACCCGAAAAGACCTTAAACGCCCACTGGCACCTTCAGCTTTATTGGGGTGGGATCTTGCACTTTGTGGCAGGGTCGGGGCAGAACTTGGTGTCAGTCTCCAGCCACAGATCATTATTTTGACTGATGCGATCCATTGCTGAGAATAAAGCTGATCTTCACTCTCTCCCTCCTGCTGTATTTGACTGATGCGTGTAACTCCAATAGCTACGCCTTGGCCTTGAGTCTCAGTCTGCACTTTCCGGTGGCAGAGTCTGTTGTGCTCAGCTGCAGCCCTGCTTTATATGACACCTCTCACTAAACAATAGAATTTCTAAGTTAAGATTTATTTGTCACCAGCTGATGTTATGTGCCGCTTTCCCTAGTAACAGCTGCTTTCCCTGCTACTGCTCGGTTCTGGTCTTTTTTTTTATTTTTTAAGGTAGGTGGAACTGTGTGTGTGTGTGTTGAGATGGGGGTACTGGTTATTACAAGGGTCCACCATAGCTATGATTACGTTTAGACTTTCAATGTAACCCTCTGTTTTCATATGCTCAGACCTTTCAGAGAAATGTCAGATTGACGAGTCGTTTCTCAGAAGAGCTGAAAACTTGCATTAGTCATGGGGGAAGGAGTTATAAGCATTTTCACATCCATCAATGTGCATGGACATTAGTAACCTTGGCTAATGTTGGAGGCTATAAAACTAAGTACTATGCTAAGGACTAAATCCTGCTTGGCTCATTCACACAGGTAGTTCCGTTCACTTTCCAAGCTGGCAAATTACTGCATCTCTAGAGCCAGGAAGAGCTTCCAGAATGGGGGTTTTCTGGCTTCCAACCCCCAAAAACAGAAAATTAAATACAAATCTGATGTATTCTTGATGTTCTGTACTGTGGTATTTAAAATGTGTGTATATAATATTGAGAGAGAAGAAACCTGTATATTTAAACAGGTTAACCATTAACATTTGTCCTACAATGAAGTTGCCTTCTGCTCAGTTTTGCTGGATGTCTGTGATCTGTGCTGGTTCAGGAGAAAGGGCCTATGCATTGTTCTCCTCCAGAACAGTACGTGGATTCTGTGCTTTGCAGCTTCACGATCCATCAGGCAGGCCTGGCCATAGCTGTAGGAAATCAAACACTGGAAATGACTGACTGTGCATTTGGTCAAATTGAGGGCAATCAATTAAAAGCTGGATTTTGCATAAAGACCGGAACAGCAAGCAGACCAACTTTCCTTTGTTATTGATGTCTGCTTTTCCTTGTACACTCCACAGTACATAGAAGATGAATCGGTGTCCTCGTTTTTGTTTGGGCCCTGTCACTAGACTGCTGTATATTTGCTGTCTCGTTTGTTTCCCTGTATTGATTTTTCTATTATAAATGCTATGTGCTCCAAATTCAAACCTGGAACAGTTCAGCGCAAGATCCAAACGTTGCAGCTTGGCCCCATCTTTGATTGGTATGCCTTTTTTTTTAAAAACACCTTTTATTTATATTGCCCGTGCCGTTCTGTATTGCCGAACCTCCAGCTAAAAGGGCAAATGAACAGCTGCCTTCAGAGAACAGGTCATTCTTCGGCTCAGTCTGTGGGGAGCTGTCTCTCTCTGGCAGGAACAGTAGTTTCCTTGCTGGAGCCTTCCCTTGGCTTTTGACAGCTCTGAGTTTGGCACGCTGAAGTCTGCTCCTTTTCTGCCAACGCAGCCCACTGCTTCTCTGCTCTGCTATGCAGCAGAACAATGTTCACGGTTTAATTAATGTGAAGAATGCCAATACAATTTCTGCATAAATGCTGGGCAGCTTTCATGTAACTCCTCGAGGGAGAATTTTTTTTCAGGCTATGGAAATGCTGTTTACAAGCACAGTTTCCTCTGTGCCCCCTCTCCCTTCTCTCTGCCCCAGTAGTGTATGCTTGATTTGTTTCCAATTTGCAGTAAGCCTGGTGTTATATTAGTGGCTTTGCTTCATGTATGTAGTAGAAAGTGCACTTTTTACCTTGTCTGTCAACCATATGATTTATGGGGACAGCTCCTGCATACCTCATCCCTTAGAATTCAGTGGGACTTTGGGTAGACAGAGGATTAGAGAATCAGGCCAGACCCTGCTGTTTTTATTCTAGGCAAACTCCCATGGAAGTCAGGACAGCAGCTGTAAGAAAGTAAGTACTACAAGCTCTTCTTCAGACAGCTCTAATAATATGTGCTGTCTCTCTACAACACCCCTCCCCCACTCAATTGAGTATTTTAATCAAGCAGGAAATTTGAACCAACAAAGAATCACATCAGGTGGCCTTTTAAGTTCATTTCAGTCCAAGTTGTGTCTTCCTCTCTTGCTCTGATTGAAGGGTGATGCTGAATTAAGGGTCATCTCTGCCTGGCACAGCAGCTTGCAGTGAAGGAATCCCAGAGGGGATTTGGCCCACCAGCAGTCCCAGTCTCTCCCAACCACTCCCTCCGCAATAGGATTTGTCTGCCCAAAGGAGAAGGGAGGTTGGACTGCAAACATCTTCCCTGTGATTCACCTGCTTAGGGGAGGAAGTGGGTCTCACCAGCCTCCTCTCAAATTTCCTACCAATCAAGGGCTGTTTGGGCCAAGATGCTGAAGCTGAGTGATGGGGTGCCAGGCCACCGAACTGGATCTGAATTCTGATCCCAATTCAGCAAAGCATTCGCTTAACTTTAACCATGTGCGTAATCCCATCCCTCGCTAACAGCGCACTTCAAATAAGCGCTTAAGCTCTTTGCTAAGTCAAAGCTTTTTTTCCGAAGAGGAAGAGGGCGTTGCTGGGCTACCATCAGCCTCTCCAGAGATCCTGCTTGTCTGGGTGAGGAGGTGTCATACTGGGCTGTCTATGGCCTCCTTGGGGGAACCTGTTACTGGTGGTGGGCGGAGTTCTTTCAGCACATATCTTCTCTTTCCAAAATCTGGTACTGGGCTTATTCTACATGCTGCCCCAGCCTCTAACCTTTTCACAGATGAGCAAAGTGCAGGAAACAGAGAAATAATCAATTTCTGATTAATGTAAAAGTAAAACCAAATGATTTTGTAAATGCAGGTCCCTCCCAGGCTACAATAATCTCGCTGTAGTTTAACATAGCAGCAAAGTCTGGGGAAATGAAAGGGCCATTAATTATTTTGCAAGCGGAGCAACTATGATAAAAATAGCTGTGCCATTTTCAGATGGATCAAGGAGATAATGAGAAGCTGTTCCTTCAAAAATAACAGACTAAAACAAATCTAATCTGACTCGAGGCAGGAGTCCGCCGATCCTACATGCTGCTCGTTGGGTGTGAAATACACGCCTCTGCAAAGGGCCAACACAAGCCCTATGCACCACTTGCACCCTACTTTGAGAGATCCCGTGGGCCTTAAATAGTGCAGGGACCTTGCTCTGGCCCTCTGCACAGGGGTGAATTTCACCTCAAGGGAAAGCCTTGGAGTATTTTACAGAGGTTAATATTAGTGTAAACATTTTCAGCTACAGAAAAGCAGCTGATCTTAACAAGTTACATTCACTGTAGGCAGTGAGATACTGTCTGGGACCTGGGGTGAGTGCTGGACTATGCAGATGAACACAGCCTGTATGTATAGGTTTTGCCAGCGGCATTGCTTAACATTTGATCCAATCCTGCAGGCCTTATTCAGGCAAAGCTCCCATTGCAATCAGTCCTGCCTGGCTAGGGAGTGCAGGATCAGGCCCACAACGTCTAGCCAGAAAGAATTGGTTCTCCGCACCGTTTAGCTCACCATTTCTTCACACCAGCGTCAAAGTGGAGCTCTATCATCAGGGCAGGGAGGAAGCCTGGATGGAACCTGTTTGCAGCCCATTAGTACTGTGGTTCTCAAGCAGAGGTACGTGTACCTCTGGGAGTACGCAGAGATCTTCCAGGGAGTGCATCAGCTCATCTAGATATTTGCCTAGTTTTACAGCAGGCTACATAAAAAGCACTAGCGACGTCAGTACAAACTAAAATTTCATACAATGACTTGCTTATGCTGCTCAAAATACCATACACTGAAATGTGAGTACAATATTTATATTCCAGTTGATTTATTGTATAATTATATGGTAAAATGAGAAAGGAAGCAATTTTTCAGTAATAGCGCGCTGTGGCACTTCTGTATTTTTATGTCTGATTTTGTAAGCAAGTCATTTTTAAGTGAGGTGAATTGAAACCGAAAGGGGTACAGTAGTCTGGATGGGTTGAGAACCACTGCTCTAGGGGACAAGACACTGGACTGGGAACCAGCAACAGGGGTTCTACTTCTGGCTTGGTCACTAACCAGCTGTGACATCTTGGGCAAGTCACTTCACTTCTGTGTCTCTGTTTCCCCTGACCCAGTGTCTGTTTACACTGTAGCTTTTCAGGGCAGACACGGTCATACTATGCATATGTCCTGTGCCTAGCACAATGGGGTGATACAACAGTATGCTAATGAGCTGTGGCAGGGCTTCCCAACCTCTGCGTCTAGTCTCTGCCAGCTGCGGGGGAAGGATGGTGAGATCTGCCAGTGAGCCAAAGCCCACCTGCCTCTCTTTGGGGGTCAGTGTCCCAAGATCGCTAAGCTGGAGAGTCAGTAGTAATTGACAAAAACAACGAGGAGTCCTTGTGGCACCTTAGAGACTAACAACTGTATTTGGGCATAAGTTTTCGTGGGCTAAAACCCACTGCATCTGATGAAGTGGGTTTTAGCCCACAAAAGCTTATGACCAAATAAATTTGTTAGTCTTTAAGGTGCCCCAAGGACTCCTCGTTGTCTTTGCTGATACAAACTGACACGGCTACCACTCTGAGTAATGTTTGAATTATTGGCATTAACAATTCTCAACAGCAGCAGTTGCCACTTCTGAGTGTTTGTGTTCCGCAGCAAGGTGGATAATTTTCCCTATTTCAGCCAGTTACTCCTAAAATGAGAAATCCATAATTATACTGGCTGTGATTTTGACACTGATTGTGCTGGCTTATTACCAAGTTAAAAATAATTGAAAGACAGCAAATCACGGTACCATGCACACAGAGTTGTGTAATACGTAGTCAGCACTGTGGTAAATGAATGACTTCACATTTGAAGTTCAGGATTCACCTGGACATTGTAATTATACCATCACTGATTTAGAGTTATTGCAATATGGAAATATATCATAAAAATTAGATCTTGATGCGTGGATGTATAGATTACAACGCTGGCTTTTACGGAGAGAACGTGCTCCCTCCTACAGATGTGCAGTATCCGGTGAAGTCTCTGCAGGCTCTTCCTACCTGCTGGACTAAATTTGGAAGACAAATAAGTTGGCTCCTCCTTTGGCACATCACATTGCGCTGATTTTTGCCACAAACAGCCAATGTGTTATGGTGATCAGCTTTCATTGTCCTATTGTCGTTTTAGATGTTTGGTTCCTGCAAACTGATTCAATACATGCCTTGACAAGGTAGGAACTGGGGAAAAGCTTTAAGCTTTGGGTTCTGCTCTGCATTAGCAGCAGTAAAGCTGTTGCTCTGCTTTCAGCCACAGCTATTCATACACCTAAATGACACTGAACACTCCTTGCTATTTTGGAGCTCTTGGATGTGTATATGTCGACATATATGTTAAGAACATAAGAAGATAAGAATGGCCATACTAGGTCAAACCAAAGGCCCATCTAGCATACTTTGTACAAAATGTATCATAATCCTGTAATGGGGTGAACATAAGGATATAGACTGTCACTGGCTGTCACAGTGAAAAGCTAATCCCCAAAAGTACCCCAGCTCAGCTAGAGTGAAAATCAGCATTGTGCGGGGGGGCAGCACAAGACCTTTGCACCACTTATGGTCACCTAACCCATACAGTCTTGCTGTTTTCCACTCTTCAAGGTCCTACCACAGATGTTCATATGCTTTGATTGGACTGGCCATTGTACACCATTATTCGTTTTGTAATCCAATTTGTAAATAAATCATCATCTGATCAGGAAAACTGATTCGTGCTCTCATTGATT
Organism: Eretmochelys imbricata; assembly: GCF_965152235.1. Taxonomy (NCBI): domain Eukaryota; kingdom Metazoa; phylum Chordata; order Testudines; family Cheloniidae; genus Eretmochelys; species Eretmochelys imbricata. The sequence continues at coordinate 153,463,330 of NC_135572.1, forward strand.
ATTAGTATTTCTAGGCCCACAATTCTTTGTGAATCTTTTTTTAATTGTAGCCAAACTTACTCTTTAAATACTCCATAAGCATCTTATTCCAAATAGTATATATTGAATCCACCTGTATGTCATCTCAGCTGTGAGTCCTGACTTCATCACATCCTTCTCAATTTACCTGGATACAACTTTCAGCAATGACAGGGCCAAACCCGTCTTCCATCACTCACCTGGGGTCAAAGTCACCTCTGTGCAGGGAGCCAATATAAGCCCTATAAACCACTTAAGTCCTAGTTGCATGGAGTTCTACTGAAGTCTACGAATAACTGGCATGAATAGAGAGAGCAGTATTTGGCCCATTTATATTTGAGGGAACTTGAAGGGATGTGATTTTGAAAGTCAAGTCTAGCACCAGATCGATATCTAACCCTCTTTCCTGAGAAGAAGATTAGTTTAGCCTCCTTGGCTTTCCCCCATTTGTGATTTGTTCCTGTTGCTAAACTGAATCACCTAGATATTCCTTTTCTTGTTCTGACTAAGAATTACAGACATTACCGCATGAAAAGGAAATCAAAAATAGCTTTACGGGACCAATTCAGTAAAAAAAAAAAAAAAGTTATTGGCAATTAGCACAGATTTTTTTTTAAAAAAAGTAATTAGCCCTCTTGCCCTGAGAATGAATGAATACTTTTCATTGCACCCTAAGGGATTGTCAACCCACTAATAATCCATTTGAGATTAATGTGATTCTAAAACTGCATTGTGAAAATGCAGGCTCCAAAATGATCACAAACAGGCAATCTTGCAGCAATGAACATGGGCTGAAATTGCTTCCAGAATGAAGGGCCATTAATAATTTCAGATGGGTTAAGTGTAATAAAAGGAACTGTTCATTCATTAAGTGTGAATTCAAAAGTGGGTGGAGTAAAACACACACAAAAAGTCGTAAAGCTTAATTCATCCCTGATGTCAGTGGATGTAATAGCCCTGAAGTCAGTGCAGTTGCCCATGTTCTCACCTGTGAAATGTGTATGGTAAAACACGCCTGTGAGGCGACTAACTCCCAGGCATGTCAATTGCCCCTGACTTGGGTGCGTTCAACTGCCATGGTCAAGGGGGTTCTATATAACACATGGGAATCCCTGAAAACCCCTCAGAGCGTGCAGCTCATTTAAATGACAGGAAAGCAACAGGAGACAATGGGGATTTCCCCATCACACGATGCTTGACATTTTTTATTATATGTTAGTACATACCAAAATCACATCCCCTAATTTACAGCACAGTTCCTGTAAAGGTTTCTCTCCAGCAAAGTTCTATTTTCATGGGGCTGAGAAGGGGGATGGGAAACAGCCTCAGGAAGATACTCCACACGTGCTGAGAGTCGTTATGTATGGTGAACGTTCTGTATGCTCTGACAACCCATTCATGTTTAGCATGATTGTCGTCTTTCTCCTTGGCAGTGTAAGACGCAGGATAAACAAGTGTTCCTTGTCAGAGTAAAGCTCTAGAAAAGAGAGAACAGATCAAAAGCATTTCCCTCCCAGAGCGCATCCCCTCCCACTCAGTGACATTCATAGTCAGCCTCTGTTACATACACACAGGCCTGTTCCAGGAGTCATGACTCAGCCAAAGCTCCAAGTCCTCTGCGTGGGCTGCTGAAAGTTAAGTTAAACCCTTGCTGTTGTTGATGGCGGCTTGGTGCCATTTTTTAAAAATTTGTTTTGTTTTTCGTTAGGAATCAGCGAGCTAGACTAAAGCACCGAATAGTCACTGCCACCACCTTCCAAAGCGACATCCAGCAGAGTAAATCAGCCAAACAAGTGATAAATGTTATTACTTCACTTGGATTGCAATAGTGCCTAGAGGTGATGGACAACTAGGCCTCAGGGCACCATCCTGATAGATACTGTACACACACGTAATTAAAAGATGCTCTCTGCCCCAAAGACAGTGCAGTATAAATATAAGATGGGGGACAACAGGTGGGCACAACAAAGAAAGAGGAAGAGCGCTAAGTAGTAGCAAGACATGCAATTCATGTAACAACACCAGTCATGACAATATAAAACATCTACAGCCCCCTGGAAAATGATATCCCCCAGACTGGAAATTAAAATACAGGTACAAAACAGAACTCATGACGGTGTCCTTTCTCCAGTGCTTACTATGAAGTGCTCCACAGTATGGCAGAAACTGGCACAGAGGAGGAGAGTGACAGACACAGTTAGCAGCGCTCCTAGTTTGGAGCCTGAGGAGAAGAATGCGCCAGCGCATAGGGATGTGACCAGGCAGCACGAGCGTGGGGGAATGGTCCCTTTCCTATTCCTTTCAGAAACTAATCCACTGTGCTGCAGAGCCTGAGTCATTATGAATGACAAGCATTTGAAGGTGTGGATATTTACAGTGATGGTTCCACAACCTGCCTATCACCCACCTAACAGAGAGGGATATACTTATATTCTATTACAGTCAGAAAATTTTGAAATAAATGACAACAGCTGAAAACATAATTTGTTCTACAGATGGTGTGACCGTTTCCTGGTGTGGGATATAGATAAGAATTCCAAATAGGACAGGCTGTATTAAACAGGGAACACATCCCAAACCGGTGGTTATTCTATCATTAGAGTTTACCAAGCCGGTAACAAGAGTGAGCTTCTGTATCACCATACTGGTTAACAAAGAGCTAAAACCCGAGTCCAGCCCTTGGCTCACCACTCAGACAACTGGACTTTATTATGAGAGATTACTGAAAACCAGATTAATCAGCTATTTGGGTCTTCCAATCCCAAGGGATCAGACCTTTAACCAGGTCAATATATAACTTAGCTCTTACCCAAAAATCATGCTGGTAGCCAACCCTTTAATAATGCAAAGCTAAAGGTTTATTCATGTAAAAAGGAAAGGAAAGATGAGAATAAACAAATGGTTGAAGAATCATATACATTACAATTGATTTTCAGAGATTGCAGGTCAGGACCATAGCAGGGATGGTAAATCTGCTATCTTGTAAAAAAGTCTCTCTCTAGATCACCTAAACTGGTTGGAGGCCATTCAGTCCCTTTGTTCAAAGCTTCCTTGTTAGAAATCCAGTCCAGAGATGTGAAGCAGGAAATGAACCCAAAGAAATGATGTCTCAGGCTCCCATTTATACCTTCAGCCCAGGTGCATGGAAAATTACTGGCAAAGATGGAGCCTTGGGTCACATGACATGATGAGTCACTGGGCAGCCATTTCGTCAGTGCTTTCTGAAATGTCTCCAGCAAAGGGTCGTTGGGTGTGTTTTAGTCTCTTCAATGGCCCACTGTGAGAATTGTGTATCCTTAACGGGCCATCACACATAGTTGGCCAGTCCTGATGTAAATCTGTCTGAAGCGGTATCACCCAGGCATCAGAACACATGTTTGAGATACAAGTACATAGCCAATATCCATAACTTCAGATACAAAGAGGATTCATGCATATAAACAGTGCAGTTCCTCGCACATCATTGCCCAGCTGGTCAGAAGGCTGACGGGAGAGAGAATGGCAGTAGATTGTCATTTGTTTTCAGTAGCAGAGGGCACTGACTGACTTTAGGCAACTGGTAAGATGAGACTCCCCTGCTCCAGAACAGTGCTGCCTGGTGGATATTTATCACAGCGCATCCAGCTTCTAGAGGGCCGTATGTACATCAGGAAATGGTACTGTGTTAAACAGGGTTTCACCTTCGAGTCAACGAGTGACGGTTAAACCCTACTTAGAGCAGGTTTTAACCATACCTGTCTGACACCCCTGGTCTACACTGACCACAAAGTTGTGGTCAGCACCATGTGAGCTAGCAGGAGTATTAAAAATCATGCTTGAACACAATCCCAGTGTAGACAACGCCTGTTAGAAATGTATCCCCGCAGCAGGCGTGTCAGTTACTGCACTGCTGAGAGCTGCACTCAGACAACTTCTATGCACATGCAGGTGTTATGCCTAGCTGTGCCGATAGCCCAGTGGAGCAGCTGTCTGCCTTTCCAGCGTGGGTGTGACTGCTGATAAGCAATTCGCTTAATGCCTCCTCTGCTCCTCCTGGCTTAATTTGAATTGCTCCATCTGCATCTCCAAGGGAGGCCTTGACAGCAAGGACCATAGGAGCAGGCAGGAGGCTGCCTTTGTTCTTTTTGCCTGATGCTGTTAATGGCTACCAGCATATCTTTAGGCAAATCATGTAATTTCCATGTGCCTCAGTTTGCCCACCAGAAGAAGGCAAGGGGGAGGGACCGAACGTAGCACAAGACTGCATAAAAAGGTAGGAACTGCTCTGAAATTCAAGCCCAGCTCCCAGCAGCAACAGGAGCTGCTCTCTGCCTCTCAAAAGAAGCCAGAATAACTCCACGAATCTGAGCTGTAGCTCAGATTTTATTTATTTACTGTGCTGGTCCTCTGCTGGGTTGACTGAAGTTTGTTTAAAGAATGGAGCATGCAGCTCTCTCTGGAACAATGCCACGCTCAATAACAGTCCTTCTCTGGTCTAAGGGGTGTTGCTATACATGTACTGCAACTTCAGGCCCAGCAAGCACCAGCGTTGGCTGTAGCAGCAGAGCTGCCGACACTGGGCTTTGGTCACCATCCCCAAAGCAAACAGCTGCTGCTGTCACTGTGTGCAACCTGTTGGCGTGGTACTCAGAAGGGTAGTTTAAAACTCTGCCTGACGGGAGCCACATTAATTCTTTCTCTTGGACTAAACTAAGATAGCAGCGTGGCCATTCCTCTGCAATAAACCCCAAACTAGGCTAGTCCAGCAAGTAACTGAGCTTAGACTTGTCAAAGTGCTTGGAAACACCTTAAGCTTGCATCATGCCATCCACACACATCAGCCATCCCAGGAGCCTTCCAGAGGTTGGGCATGATGGGTAGCTGCAATAGCTGCAAAAAAGTCTTTAGCTCAGATTCAGATGAAACTGTACATTTTGCACTGGCCTATTCCCAGTGTGGACAGGTGATGACTGCAGCTGTCACTTTGTTCCCCCTGGCTCCATCTCCTAACGCAGTCCCTTCCTCTTTGGGAAGAACCAGGAGCCCCTATTCCTGAGATCATTGCTAGTCACAGGGATAAGTGCTTCAAGTGCCTGAAAATCCTCCGACTAGGGGGGCAAGGCATGTTGTGCATGGCACATTTCAGAAGAGTCAGGCAAACCCAATACTGGCTGGGGGGAAACTCTAATCTAACCCACTCTCAGGACAAGTAATGCAAGAAGCCTAGCGGAGCTACTATAAGGTGGGTGCAAAACTGACTGGAAAACCGTTCCTAGAGAGTAGTTATCAGTGGTTCACAGTCATGCTGGAGGGGCATAACGAGTGGGGTCCCACAGGGATCAGTTCTGGGTCTGGTTCTGGTCAATATCTTCATCAGTGATTTAGATACTGGCACAGAAAGGACACTTATAAAATCTGCGGTTGATACCAAGCTGGGCGAGGTTGCAAGTGATTTGGAGGACAGGATTAAAATTCAAAATGATGTGGACAAACTGGAGAAATGGTCTGAAGTAAACAGGATGAAATTCAATAAGGACAAATGCAAAGTACTCCACTTAGGAAGGAACAATCAGTGGTACACATACAAAATGGGAAATGACTGCCTAGGAAGGAGTACTGCGGAAAGGGCCGTGAGGGTCATAGTGGACCACAAGCTAAATATGAGTCAACAGTGTAACGCTGTTGTAAAAAAAGTGAACATCATTCTGGGATGTATTAGCAGGAGTGTTGTAAGCAAGACACGAGAAGTAATTCTTCCACTCTACTCTATGCTGATTAGGCCTCAACTGGAGTATTGTGTCCCGTTCTCGGCGCCACATTTCAGGAAAGATGTGGACACACTGGAGAAAGTCCAGAGAAGAGCAACAAAAATGATGAAAGGTCTAGAAAACATGACCTATGAGAAGACTGAAAAAATTGGGTTTGTTTACTCTGGAAAACAGAAGACTGAGAGGGGACAAGAGAACAGTTTTCAAGTACGTAAAAGGTTGTTAGAAGGAGGAGGGAGAAAAATTGTTCTTCTTAACCTCTGAGGATAGGACAAGAAGCAATGGGCTTAAATTGCAGCAAGGGAGGCTTATGTTGGACATTAGGAAAAACTTCCTAACTGTCAGGGTGGTTAAGCACTAGAATAAATTGCCTAGAGAGGTTGTGGAATCTCCGTCACTGGAGATTTTTAAGAGCAGGATAGACAAACACCTGTCAGGGATGGTCTAGATAATACTTAGTGCTGCCATGAGTGCGGGGGACTGGACTAAATGACCTCTTGAGGTACCCTCCAGTCCTATGATTTCACACAACCCATATCCCTGTTGGAGTTTCCTTGTGTTGTCTAGGCCAGCCCTGACTGTCTGAGTGTGCCAAAGAGCCCAGCTATATTCTGAGGTTTGATATGAGTTCCAGCCGGAATCCGTCTGGTGTTACTGACCCCATGCACTGGTCCTGCAGCCAGCTATGGAGAAACTAGTACAGTGCCCTCCCTCTCTGTCTAGCCACGATTCTCCACCACTCCCCAAGTAAATAAGTAGGCTTCTGTAAGTGGATTTCTGGGTTGTTACTTTGTTAATATAGGGGTTTTGCTGTGTGGTTGACAATGTGAAGCATGCACAACAATCATTAATGAAAGGCTTTCAGTTTCAGCCCTTCCATAAGCAGACCACAGAAGCTGTGCCTTCTGGTGCCACGGTGGAATCTGGCCTCGTGCGTGGTAGCAGGAAAGTGCTCCCCCTCTCAACTAATACCTAGAACAGTGAAAGTGGGAACACTGATTCCAAAATGACTGAGTCCTGTGGCGTTGGTCAAATGGCAGAGGGCCTTATTCTGTCCCCCTGGCTTTACACTGTGTAATTCCATTGACTTCAATAGAATTTCTCTGATTTACACCAGTTAGAGGAGAATTGGACCCTGAGAGCCTAAATGCAGCTACTGACTGATGAGAATGTTCTTCAGAGCTATGGGCAAGACCCATTTAGCCCCATGTTCATATGCACAATGAAATTCCAAATGCTCAGGCCCCAATTTTTTTCCAATTAACGTTCAAAACATTTTGATTCCTCAATAAGGGCCAAACATTGGGACACCTGGGAAGTGTATTATTTGGGTTACACATCTCTGCTTCTAATGCACGCTCCCCAGCCAGCACAACAGCTTGCAGGTGCTTGACGAACCTGACTATATTAGGAACAGTTTAACGAACTGGCCTGTAAAGTCTTTAAAGCAGGAGATGCGTAAGACACAACAGCCCCTCATGTGGCTTGTATCTTTTCTCTTTTGAGTGGATTGGTGGAACTATCCTGATTTCCCAACAAGTCAATACTCTGTATATTATATTTTATTTTTACCACGTGTACGTCAAAAAGAGAAATAAAATGCTATGCTTTGATTAAACTATGCGTATGTGACATTTTATATATTGGATGTTCTGTATTGCTAGGAAAAGTGTGTGTGTGTGTGTTAATGTACCACGTGTCATCACAACACTTAGGTGACACCACACACACCTGTACATGTTATGCTCTGTGTTTGATGGAGGTTCAATTCATATTACTTCAATGCTTTGCTTTGTGTGATGAATGTAGTCTAACCTTCAGAGCTTAAGGTCGAAGTCACAGGTGAAACATTAGATAAAGTGTTTCTGAGAGGCACTCACCCACAGAGGAAGGCAGCAGAAGTAATAGGAGATACGCGTCAAGCATATTTTTTACTTGTTTTGGGGTCCCACTCACACAAGCGACTCCGTGGTGGATCATGGCCCCATTGTGCTAGGCTCTCCCCGATATATTCCCTGTCACAATGACCATCTCCTTATCTTGCCAACTCCCTGCTTGTGAGCAAGTGGAATAGTGAGCTATATCAGAGTTCTGCACTCAAGAGCAGGGTGTCTGTCAGTTTCAATGGCACTCTGGGACGTAAGGATGGAGCCATCAGGCAGAGCTGAGGCCCAGTGTGGTGTTGCATTAGGTGCTCGCCCACACACAAGACTGTTAGATCTAATTTCAGGTCTGTTAGGTTTGATAGTGTCCCTTTCAACACCATTATAATTACGTCTGTTAGAACTCCACCTCTTTATCCCACTTAATGTATCGTGGTACTCACAATGCTGTCATACTGACAGCTGACAGATCCCCTGTCTTCACAGATATATTTCTGTTTGTTGCAGGTGTTGGTAATCTGATAATGTTGTTGCCTTTGTTGCACACGCTTTTGTCTCTGCTAAGTGACAAGTAGTGGCATGTACTCTGCTTTCTGGCACGTCCCTTTCAAGCTTCTCAGTTGTACTTGCAGTTTCACCTCCTGAGTTTCTCAAAGTTGTTCTCGCTCCCTTGTGCTGTGGTGCCTGCTCAGTCACATGGAAGGATGTGCAACGGCATTCACAGGTGGTGATTGGCATCAGTCATACCTCATTATTCCGTCATGAAGTCAGCCCTGAAATCGATGGGAAACAAGTGCAATCACCTGAAATTGATCCCACTTTGATTCCTGTTGATTGGTTTGCCAAATCCGTGACAGAAAACAAGTTGTACTAGATGCTAAACATTTGTGGGTGTACTCCTCTCATCTAAATGGCACCTGTAGAGAGTAAAGTCCATGGGGGGAACAGAGCATTCCCTCTTGCTGTAACTGGCATCTGTATAAATCTTGTTCTGACTAATGAGCCTATGTGTAAATGAGTCATGATTAAATGCACATGTAGATACTGTTATCATCGGTGAGGATTCAACCCTGAGACTTCAGCACCAAAACCAAAGGTTTCTACAGCTTGAGCTAAAGAAGAATTCTCAGCAGCTAGGAATGAGCACATGCGCTAGCCCAGGGTCCTGGATCTTCTTGCTGTTAGACAAGCACATCCCAAGTGTCTGAAGTCCACAGCAGCATAAGTCCCACCCAGTGACCATGCTGTCTGAAAGTGTATTGCATCTCCAGTTCATTAAAAGGGCACTGGCTATCAGACTTGAACTCTGTGTGTGCACCTCAGATACCTGGGATAAAATTGTCTAAGGGTACGTCTACAGTATGAAATTATTTCGAAATTATTCTATTTGAATTTTCGGAAGCTATTTTATACATTCGGTCTTCTGTGTCCCCACTAAAGTGTGTGAATTCAGAGGATTGCATCCACAGTACCAAGGCTAGCATCGAATGACGGAGCGGTGCACTGTGGGTAGCTATCCCACAGTTCCTGCAGTCCCCGCCGCCCATTGGAATTCTGGGTTAAGCTCCCAGTGCGTGATGGGGCAAAAACATTCTCGCGGGTGTTTCTGGGTGTGTGTCATCAGAAAGCTATGGCAGACAATCGTTTTGCGCCTTTTTGGTGTGCAGACGCCATACTGCTTTCAGCAGACGGTGCACCGCTGCTCTCCTGCTACTATGAATCTACCTCTCCAACTCAACTCTGCTTGGCTATCGTGAACCGAGCAGCACAGCTTCTGCCGCCAAGTCTGCTCTCCCGCTATTGCCACACTTCCGAGCTTCTCCATGTTGTCTGTCCTGGGCTCCCACCTCTGTGAAAGCCACAGAAGACAACTGTTTTCAGCCTTTGTTTGGCTACCGTGAACCAAACAGCACAGCTTCCGCTGCCACTCTGCTCTCCTACGTTTCGCGCCCTTTTTCCAGGATTACCCGTGCAGGCGCCACAGCCATGGAGCCCGATCAGACCTCCACTGCAGTTTTGACCATTGTAAATACCTCGCGCATTATCCAGCAGTATGTACAGTACCTGCAAAACCGGGCAAGGAAGTGACGACAGCACAATTACTATACTGAGGAGGACATGGACACAGACGGTACGGCATGTGGCGATTGGGAGATTATGGTGCTGTTGGGCCAGGTTCGTGCAGTGGAACACCGATTCAGGGCCCAGGAAACAAGCACAGAATGGTGGGACCGCATAGTGTTGCAGGTATGGGATGATTCCCAGTGGCTGAGAAACTTTCATGGAACTTTGTGACTTGCTGTCCCCTGCCCTGAAGTGCAAAGACACCAAAATGAGAGGAGCCCTCACAGTTGAGAAGCAAGTGGCGATAGCCCTGTGGAGGCTTGCAGCGCCCGACAGCTACCGGTCAGTCGGGAATCAGTTTGGAGTGGGGAAATCTACTGTGGGGGCTGCTGTGCTGCAAGTAGCCAACACAATCATTGACCAGCTGCTATCAAGGGTAGTGACTTTGGGAAATGTGCAGACCATTGTGGATGGCTTCAATGCGCTGGGGTTCCCTAACTGCGGCGGGGTGATAGACGGAACGCATATCCCTATCTTGGCTCCGGAACACCGGGGCAGCCAGTACATAAACCGCAAAGGGTACTTTTCCATGGTGCTGCAAGCACTGGTGGATCACAAGGGACATTTCACCGACATCAGCGTGGGATGGCCAGGAAAGGTGCATGACGCTCGCATCTTCAGGAACTCTGGTCTGTTTGAACAGCTGGAGGAAGGAACTTACTTCCCAGACCAGAAAATTACTGTTGGGGATGCTGAAATGCCTATAGTTATCCTCGGGGACCCAGCCTACCCCTTAATGCCCCGGCTCATGAAGCCGTACACAGGCACCCTGGACAGAGAACGTTCAACTATAGGCTGAGCAAGTGCAGAATGGTGGTAGAATGTGCATTTGGACGTTTGAAAGCGCACTGGTGCAGTGTACTGACTCAGTTAGATCTCAGCACAACCAATATTCCAATTGTAATTGCTGCTTGTTGTGTGCTGCACAGTATCTGTAAGAGTAAGGGGAGACATTTATGGCAGGGTAGGAGGTTGAGGCAACTCGCCTGGCTGCCAGTTTCACACAGCCAGACAGCAGGGCAATAGAAGATCGCAGCAGGGCGTGCTGCACATCAGAGAAGTTTTGAAAGCCAGTTTCATGACTGGGCAGGGTACGGTGTGAGAGTTGTGTTTGTTTCTCTTAAAGTTATCCACCCCCTACATATATATGAAAGGAAATAAAGTCACAATTGTTTAAAAACTGTTCTTTATTATTTGTTGCACAAAACATTGAGAGAAATCAGAAGCTAGACGGCAGAGGGGGGTATTGGGTTAGGGGGGTGGAGGAGGAGGGAAGGACAAGTCCAGAAACCAAATCAAAATTTAGGCTATGTCAGCTTTCTGCTGCTTGTGCAATCCTCTGGGGTTGACTGTGTGGGTCCCCGTAGCCTCTCCCCCGTGTTCTTGGGCGTCTGGGTGAGGAGGCTATGGAACTTGGGGAGGAGGGAGGGTGGTTATTCAGGGGCTGCAGTGGTAGTCTGTGGTCTTGCTGCCTTTCCCGCATTAGATCCACCATACAGCGGAGCATGTCAGTTTGCTCCCCCATGAGCTTGACCATAGCATCCTGCCTGCTCTCATCGCGCACATCCCTCCTCTCTCCGTATTCATGTAATGCTTTACGCGATTCCGCAATTGTTTGTCTCCACGCATTCAACTGGGCCCTATCAGTGCAGGAGGACTGCATGAGTTCGGCAAACATGTCGTCCCGAGTTTGTTTTTTCTGCCTTTAATCTGGACCAGCCTCTAGGACGGAGTAGACAGGGGCTGCGTTGAAACATTTGCACCTGCTGCAGGAGGAGAAAAAGGGAGGGTAGTATTTTAAAAGATACATTTCAGAGAACAAAGGGGACACTGTTTCTCAGTGAAACACGCAGTTCACAGTACACAGCACATGTTCTTTCTGTACAAGGTCTCATTTTGCCTCTTATACTGAAGTGCCTGCCGCTTTGGTGTGAGTAAGCCATCACATGCGGCCAGGCAACAGAATTCAGCTTGCAGGCAGCGGCCAGGCAACAGAATTCAGCTTGCAGGCAGCCTGCGGGCTATCTGGGGGGATCGCTTCACACAACACCCTTCCCCGCTCCCCACCCACCGCGGGGCTCCGATGAGGCTCTGAGAAGGGATGAGCCCTTTAAACTAAACGCGAACAGCCCAGCGCGGCTGGGTTTCCCCCCACCGCATGGCTCCGATCAAGCTCTCACTCACCAGAAGTGCCCTCTCCAGGGTCATGGTCCAGGAGCATGCTTTGGCAGTAGGGGGAGGCTATTGGCTCCAGCGTTAAGAATAGTTCCTGGCTAGGGGGGAAAAACAGATTCCCCACTTGCCGCCTGTGCACTGTCCTCCTCCTCCTCCTCTTCATCCTCCAAAAACTCCTCCTCCTCGCTCTGTGCTACTCCCCCCTTGCAGGTGTCCACGGACAGTGGGGGAGTAATATTGTCGACACTCCCCATAATTGCATGCGGTAGAAGCGGCATGTATGGGGCTGTGACCCAGAGTGCCCGTTCGCCTCCCTGGCTTTTTGGTACGCTTGCCTGAGCGCCTTGATTTTTGTACGACACTGGTCTGTGTCCCTGGAGTAGCCTCTTTCCGTCATGGCCCTGGAGACTTTTAGCGTACGTATTTGCGTTCCTTTTTTTTGGAATGTAGTTTTGCCATAACAGATTCGTCTCCGCAACATGCAATGAGATCCAGTACCTCCTGTTTGGACCATGCTGGAGCTCATCTGCGAATCTGGGACTGCGTGGTCGCCTGTGATGGTGGACTCTGCATGGTCGCCTGTGATGGTGGACTGTGCTGATGGTCACCAGTGGTGATGGTGACCAAACAGGAAATTCAAAAATTCCTGGGGCTTTTACTGCCTACCTGGCTAGTGCATCAGAGTTCAGAGTGTTGTCCAGCGGTCACAAGGGAGCATTCTGGCATAGCTCCCGGAGTCCAATAATGTCGAATTGCATCCACAGTACCTGTAACGCAGAAGTGCGATTTCGATTTGAGCGCTACTCCACTTGCCGAGGTGGAGTACAGAAATCGGAGTAAAGAGCCCTTTAAATAGAAAAAACTGGTTTGGTCGTGCGCTGCTGAGTGGCTTCTCCTCCCTCTCTCCCAGGCTGGCCGCGCCAAACAGCTGTTTGGCGCGCGGCAAGCCTGGGAGGGAGGGGGGAGAAGGGGAGCGATGGCGTTCTCAGGGGAGCAGGCGGAGGTGGAGCAGAGGCCAGCTGGGGCGGCGGCGGGGGGGTACATTTCTAGGGGCGGCATGGCCGGCGCCGGAACGCTGCCCCTAGAACTGTGCCGCCCCAAGCACCTGCTTGTTTTGCTGGTGCCTAGAGCCGGCCCTGGCAGCAACAGTGCTCCATTTACATTAGAAGTTATTTGTTGTTAGTTAAGTGAACGACTTATTCTAAAGCCTGTCTTCAGCATCATCGAAATATAACTTGGTACCAGGAATGCGAGGCACAGATTGCTGGTGAATCTGGGAAAAGGGCAACCAGACTGCAACTGTCTGATAAAAGGGATACTGACCACAGCAAGGTGACAGGGTGAATGAAAAATGGCTGCCGCAAAACCCCTGGAACCACAACACACAAATTCTCCACCTGCCTTAAAAATCACAGGAAATGCTGAAGAGACTGGGGAAAGACTAAGACAGCAATCTGAAGTGTATAGGAGAGCTAGTAAGATGAAAAACAACAAAATAAATGACTTTTTTTTTTTATGGGGGCTGGGTGTCGAAATACTGCATTCCAGAGTGTGAATGACGATGAGGAAGGGAAGAAAGCTTTAAAGAAGTCATGAGAAGGTCTGAGGATCAATGTGTCCCTAAAGAAATTACCTACGAAAGATATTTTCTGGATAAGGACCTGGGAAAAATGGAGAAATAATTGAGGGTATTTTTATAAACTTAAAATTAAAAAGCTAGTCTTGTTAATTTGGAGTATTCAGGCTCCATCATTCAAGACTAAATAAGTTGGAGCTGCAAAAATAAAGAGGTCTAGGAAAGTCTACTCAGGGACAAGGGCCCGAAAAAAAGGAATATACCTATGCCAAGAAACAGAACAACCAGAAATGCACATTAAGGCCCCAGTGAGTTGCAGAGAGCACATAACTGTAAGCACCAGAGTTAAGCAAGTAAGGAAAAAGCACACTGAAAATCAAAACAGAAAAGGAACAAGGAATAATGTCAGCAATATGGCAGCTGGCGTGCATGTAGAAAATGCCCACCATTTAGTCATAGTAAGCGCAGCTACTTTGCAACAATGTGCAGACACTAAAGATAGAACGTGAGGATTCCTCAAATGAAAGGGATGAACCAGTTATAAACACAAAGAAGAAAGAAGCTGCAAACTTTTCCAATATGGCTAATGCACAAATAGTCTTTGTGTGATGTAGGACTAGAGTGACACAGGAGCACAAGAGAATGTAATAGTGCAAAACAGGAGGTTTGGTTCAAAGTATAAAACTTGAAGAGTTAACAGTGGGAGACAATTCCAGCCATGGCTAAGTCTGAACTGTCACTGAACTATAAAGGCAAACCAGTACAAGAGGAGGAGTTGTGGTACACACAGGAAAGCAACCAGTCTTGGGCTTACACATGATGATGAAATTCAATAAGGACAAATGCAAAGTACTCCACTTAGGAAGGAACAATCAGTTGCACACATATAAAATGGGAAATGACTGCCTAGGAAGGAATACTGAGGAAAGGGATCTGGGGGTCATTGTGGACCACAAGCTAAATATGAGTCAACAGTGTAACGCTGTTGCAAAAAAAGTGAACACCATTCTGGGATATATTAGCAGGAGTGTTGTAAGCAAGACACAAGAAGTAATTCTTCCACTCTACTCTATGCTGATTAGGCCTCAACTGGAGTATTGTGTCCCGTTCTCGGCGCCATATTTCAGGAAAGATGTGGACACATTGGAGAAAGTCCAGAGAAGAGCAATAAAAATTATGAAAGGTCTAGAAAACGTGACCTCTGAGGGAAGATTGAAAAAAAATGGGTTTGTTTAGTGTGGAGAAGAGAAGACTGAGAGGGGACATGATAACAGTTTTCAAATACATCAAAGGTTGTTAGAAGGAGGAGGGGGAAAAACTGTTTTTCGTAACCTCTGAAGATAGGACAAGAAGAAATGGACTTAAATTGCCACAAAGGCGGTTTAGGTTGGATATTAGGAAAAACTTCCTAACCATCAGAGTGGTTAAGCGCTGGAATAAATTGCCTAGGGAGGTTGTGGATTCTGCATCATTGGGGATTTTTAAGAGCAGGTTGGACAAACACCTGTCAGGGATGGTCTAGATAATACTTAGTCCTGCCATGGGTGCAGGGGACTAGACTTGATGACCTCTCGAGGCCCCTTCCAGTTCTATGGTTCTATGATTCTATGAGGTGCTTGGCCATTAAGAGTCAGAATAATAAGTGGTGACAAGTCAGTAACTGACACAAGTGGACTAACTATCTTTTTGAAGACTTGTTTACAGGAAAGAGGTGTCCCCTTGTGAAATACAAGATACAGTTACAAGAGGACACAGCGACCATTCTATGTGCCACCTGAAATGTTCCACAAGCCTTAAATAAATAGACCAAAGGAAGAGGTTCAAAACGTGAAAACAGATGGCTTTGTCCATAGACTTTAAGAGCCAAAAGGCAGGGTTCATGCCTTAGAACTGTAGGGGAAAAAAGGAATGGAATCATATCTTGCATTGACCCCCAGGAGTGTCACAAAAACATTAAAAGGGAACATTTCCACTTGGCTGTAAGTAATGAAATGTTTGCTAAAAAGGCAGAGGTCATATTCTTCAGGAAATTAGGTGCAATGACAGGCACTTGGCATGTTCCTTTGGTCAGGGAAAACTCCCAGATGTGCACTTTCCATACACCACATGGCTCCTTAAGATTCCCTTTCAGCTTACATGTCAGCCCTAAAAATATTTCATGGCACAATGTCCCAGGTGCAAGTAGGTCTCACAGGATTTGAAAGTACACACTGATGACATAATACACAGGCACAGCACTGCTATTGAACATCACAAACTATGGAGAGCATTGGCACATGCAAGAGGCCATAACCTTATACCCAGCAGAGTCAAATGTCAATTCCAAACAACTTAAATAGTCAGAGAGGAGAGAAAGTGACCACAAAGGGAATGATGCCTGATGCCTCTAAGATTCCTGCAATACTGAACATGCAGAGACCCAAAAAGGTGAACAAAGGAATCTAGAGATTGCAAGGCATGTTGAAATAGGTCAGTAAGTTCACACCCAACTATGCAGCTCAAACAACTCACCTAAGAAAGTCCCTTGGCACAGATATGTAACAGGCACGGAAGCCTGAGCATGAGCGCGCCTACAAGGATTTGAAGCATGTATTGACATCAGTGCCAGTGCAGCAATTCTTCAATGCATTGAAAGAGACCAAGTTTTCCACAGATGGAACAAAAGGAAGGTTGGGAGCCATATTGCTATAAAGATAAGTATTGAGAGGCTGCCTGTAATGTATGCTGTGAGGGTGACAACAATGATAGAGAATGTATTTTTGCTAACTGAGAAAGAGATGCTAGGCCATGCATGTGGCTGCAGAAAGTTTCTTGATTTTCTCTTAAAGTCATAGCTGCAAAGCTGAAACTGACCATAAATCACTGATTGCAATAAACAAGAAAAGACACGGAGTAGCACCACCGGGGATACAGTGATTGCTTTCGAAAGTACAGTAGCATAAAATAACTCTGGAGTTCCAGCTAGGCTGTCACCCAGTAATTGCAGATGCCCTGTCAAAATTGTATGTTTGGCTTGATGAGACACAATCAGATGATTTGGAACAAGCAGAAGCAGCACATGTGAACTTGATAAAGCATCATGTGCTTTATCACCAGCAATATGGGCTGAGCTGAGAAGAGAAACAGCCAAAGCAGCCCCCCTACCCCCAGTGGTGCTGGAACAATTTCTACAGTGGTGGTGCTGAATGCCGGTGGTCCCCAACCCAAACTTTTTACCTCACCCACCCTACTCCTGTCTGTGCCCCCCCATCCCCCCAAAGCTGGGGCCAGGAGTGGGACTGTGGCTCCTGGGGGGGAATGTGGACACGGGTAAGGGGGCCAAGGCTGGGACCCAGCGTGCAGGGCTGGGAGCAGAGCCCCCAGTGCGGGGCCAGTGGTAGCCAGGACCCCGCATGAGGACTCCAGGTGCGGGGCCATGAACACAGCTCTGGGCATGGGGCTAGTGACAGCCAGGAGCTAAGCCCCCAGGTGTGGGGCCAGGAACAGAGTCCTGGGCACAGGGCTGGTGGAAGCCAGGATCCTATGTGCAGAGCCCCAGGGTGCGGGTCTGGTGGCAGCTGGGACCCCATGTTTGGGGCTGGGAGCAGAGCCCTGGACGTGGGTCCAGCGGCAGCCAGGACCCTGTGTGCGGCACTGGGAACAGAGCCCCAGGGGCAGATCCTGCAGCCGGGAATCGGGACCCCGGGTGTGGGTCCAGGAGTGGAGCCCCGGGCAGCACTGGGACCCTGGGAGTGGGGTGGTGGGCAGGACCCACCACAAAAACTGGGGGTGCAGTAGCACCCCCCGCAACCCTAGTTCCTGTACCTATGCTCTTTCTCCCCGCCCACCCATCAGAGGGGAATCTTTGAGTGTCAGAGAGCTGACACAGTCAGGAGTGCTCTACCAGCTACTTGGCTGGCTCACCAGCCCCTCTGAGGCCACTGCAGCTGGTTTAACTTGGAGCAGTCCTTAGTGGTGTAGCAAGGGCCCAGCCCAAGAATACTCAGACAGACTTGGGGGTCGTTTAGGGAGACTGGTGTTGGTATATAGTGTGTGTGGGGAGGGGGGGTTGTAACTTTTATTGTTTCTTTATAGATGCAGTGAAGGCTAAAGCTGTGTGTAGTCTGGTGGGCCTGTCAACCATCTTGGGGAGGAAATAGGCAGCCACACCCAACTCTGTTTTAGCCTGCAGTGCAGGCTCTGTTATTCCTCTGCCGCACAGTCACAAGAAACGCGGGAAAGTAACCATCTTGACCTAGACTGCAGGGTCCTCCACCTCACAGTGTAGCTCAAAGGCCACAGCCCTCCTTTAGCCTCAGGGGAACTACAGGCCCTACCTGCCCTGTTGCAGCCTTCCCTCCTGCTTCTCAGAAAGGTGTTTCTCTGTCCTGCTCCTCCCTCTCTTACAGAGCTGGGTCCTTACTTACATCTTCCAGCTGGGAATCAGAGCCAGGCATTAGCTGCTGCTTAGCTAGATCAGTTGGTTCTCAACACATACCTGCTGGGCTTCTCCTTATGCCAGAGCTTGCTACTCCCTGGCTCCTCAGACCCTTGAAGGGACAGACCACCCTGCTACGATGTGCCACTATTTTCTCCCTTTAATGTTTTTATAGGTTGCTTTCAATTTTTGGCCTCTATACAAACTCACCTACTCTTCGCTATTCACATGATAAGATCTATCTTTAAGATCTTAACTATACTTGGAAGCAGACAGTGTTTCTCCCAGGAATTGAAATTGGGGGGGGGGTGTTCGAATTTAAGGGGGTGGGGGGCGTCAGGGCCGATGAGGGGTGAGACTGTGAGGGTGAAGGTGGGCTGTATGGCACCATAGGAAAAACTGAAAAATGTTTCATGACCATTTTATTAGATTTAACTCATGTTTTAAAATCATCACACAAATTAAAGTTGGCTACTCAAGCCTTGTATGAAGCACTACATCTACATCCTTCTTGGTTTCTTGATATAATTTTGCACAACTCTGTTAATGAACTTCTTGAACGCAATGCGTTCATCTTTGGTGGCTTCTCATGTGTCCAGTACTTCCATTCCTTCAATTGATATGCTCATTAGTTCATTCACTTGATCAAGCAGCAGGTGACTTCTTTCAAAACACAAAATTCTATTCAATGATGAAAAAGAACGCTCAGCTGTAGCTGTTGTGGCTGGGAGTAGCAAGAGATGAATTCCTAGTTCTTTCAGCCCAGGAAACATAGCATAAAGATCGGGTCGAGCCACTAGTGATGATAAAAAAGAAGTTGAAGTCAAACCTTCATTCATTCGTCGTATGATATTCCACTCTGTGTTCAAATTCTCTATTCTGTCCTGAGCACATGGCAGCCCCATTGCTGGTAGTGCCTCACTCCACTCAACTGTCGGTGTTTTATAAGACAAGGATCTGTAAAAGCTACATAGAGGTTGAGTAGAATCTAGAAATCGCTGTTGTCGATTTTTAAGAATCAAGTCTGTGTACTTTTTCAGGTGTCTTAACAAACACTTCTTGTCCTCTTCACTGAAGGATTCAGTATAAATGCCTTCATTAGTCAAATTCTGGACTGAAGTCTTTGCTTCTTCCAGTACTTTTTCAATGGATAGCTGTCTGATTGATCCAAATGTAGCTTCTATTGCTGGACAAAGATCTACTACTGTTGTAGCAGATGCCTGGATGGCATTGTTTAATGACCCAAGTGGTTTCCACAGTAGACTTACAAGAGCGAGAATGGCAATAGTCTTCTCTGAATGTAGCAGCAAAAGTAATCCACCAGCCTCACTACTTAGATCTATCCCATCTTGGTAGAGACTTTCCAAAGCCAGTAATAATAGCTGGAGTAATTTTAAGACAACAGCCAAGTATCGCTCAGGAGAAAGCCAGAGGCTTTTCCCAGGTTGGACTAATTTGAACTTCAGTCCCAGTGTATCTTCTATATTTTCCAAGATATTCCATCTTTTTGGACTCTTGCTGAAAAAAGAAGATAATGAAGACATTAAATTTATAGCTTTTTAAATGTCTTTTGAAGAGTCTGCTGCTCGTACTAGCTGGAGTAGATGGCCTCTGCAGTGTCTGTAGGAGTTTAGGGTTACACTTTTCTCTGAGCAAAGCTTGTGCTCCACCATGTCTTCCAGAGAATTTTGCAGCTCCATCAAATGCACAAGCAGCCATCTGTTTGGGGTCCCACTGACAAGCATTTAACTCTTCTAAGATGTGGGTTGTCACAGATGCAGCCGATATGTCGTCTATAACTTGAACATCTAGAAATGCATCTACTGGCCTACCACTGACATCAAGATAATGTACACAATGATTTAATACTTGATGCCCATTTGCATCGGTGCATTCATCAGCCATGTATGCAAATTTTTTGAATGTGGTGAGAGAGTTCTTCACTTTTTCAACTGATGAGACTTTCACTGTTGCACCACATGCTTCTAGCCAGTCAATTGAGTTTCTTGCAGAAAGATAGTGAGCATTTGCAGGTCTTGTTCGGAACCAGTGTTCAACTTCAGGATGAACAAGTGACAATGCACTTAACATTGGCCTCCAGTTTGTAGTGTGTGGTATCTCTTGCTTAAATAGAAAGTATGATGCCATGGCCATGTTTGTTCGCATTAACTGTGTTGTGTCTCCAGCATTCTTAACAGCCTCATTAACACTCATCAGTGTTGTCCTTGGTCAGTGGAGACTCAGAGTTCAGAGGTGCTTTCACATGAGTTCACCTCCCAGGTGCGGGGCAAGAAGGCACCTTGCTCGTTCCTCCAGCTGTTCACGGTTCACTCTGGCCACTGTTGTTCAGTGTGCCAGTGTTCACTCCATCGCTCTGTTGCCAATGGCCCTGCGCCATCACCTTCTGCTGCCAGCTGCCACTATGACCTCTGCGAGTTGGTCTCTTGAGGTTCCACCCAGTGATTTCAGCTGAACTCTCAGTGGGGGAACCTCGCTGCTAGAGCAGACTGGGCCGTCTCTTCCACAGAAACACTGTTCCACAGCAGGTCTAAACACTTAGACCTGATTATCAGTGATTTCACTGTAGTGGTCACTTAACGCAACAAAAGACTATCTATGGAGCCTAATCAGCTCTGTCTTTAAACAGTGGAAAGGGGCAGGTCAACTAGTACTTGTGACTCAGGCAGACCATCAAGCAAAACACCTGTCGCCACCGTCTCTCTTCATGCCCTCAATCAGCACAGGCTAAGTACAGTTCTACTGCCCTTTACTCCTACAATAAGAATAACAACATTTCTTTACCCCCCCCCAACACACACACGCATTCAAGTGATTTGAACCCCAGCCAAAATCTATCACTTGAGCAACACAGCTCTGTTTGCTGGATACCTAGGTAGATTAGGTGTGAATGTAAATACAATCTGGTCCTGAAGCCTTTCCCCCCAGCCCCTAGCTCATCAGTAGCTGTCAAGGACAGCTCATTTAGACACTGCTTACAAATCATAATTTGAAATTATTAGGTTGGCCAACATCATCTAAATGAATGCACTGACGTCATAAAAGACAACAGCTGTACAAGGAAGCTAGTCTATGTTCATACTTTTCAAATCTATTATACTTTTTCAGATACACGTATTTTATCATACACTTTATATGCTTTTAAAGTGTGTATTAATGTTTCAATTTCAATTCAAATTTCCAAACAATCACTAAATTGGCAACACTGCATGTAACTAGTTCACAAAACTCGGGGGGGGGGGGGAAGCGGGGGGAGTAGGGAAATCCCTGGAAGCAGAGACAACGCGTAACTGTTGATAGTCAGGGCGAGGGGGTGCACAATTTAAAGATTCTGGTGATATGCTGCGGGGTTCAGGGCAAAGCACATAAACCCTGGCAGAAATCTGGTAAGGCACGTGACACCACGTCACACACACATACACCCCTCCATGTGTTGCCTTTGCTTGGGAAGTAGAGCCATGTCAATGATCTGTTTGGCTGCCCTGATGCTGACCCACACACTGGCCTCGTCTACGAGGCTGACACATCATGATGCTCCACCGATTATTGAACTGGTGCTATTTCCAAGTTAGACAAGGCCAAAACTGGAGTGTGGGAAATACATGGTTAATTGCCTGCAGCCCATCCCCTGCACAAGGTTATGCAAGAAAATTGTGGGTGGTTATTCTTGCAGTTAATCTCTGCCAAAAAAAATAAAAATAAAAATAAAGAAGAATGAAATTTTTGGAAGCATTTTTTCTTTCCTAATCATGTTTCTCAAACTCAGCGTAGTTAGTCATTCTCTGTACATACTCACTGTCAGAATAATAATAATAAAAAATCCTGATGAGATACTGTATAGGGAAACTAATTAGTAAGTGTTATGGTGCTCCTTATGCATGTTTACCACACTGCAGAGGGAATGCGCAGCTCTACATGCTGATGGCAGATGAGTAATGAACGGAGGCTCGACCTCCTTAAAACAGATAATGACCCAACAAATTTAGACTCTGTAATGATAAAAAATAAAGCAAAAGGCATGGATCTTTCTCACTCTCTCTGTAGGCATGCTTTCACACGGGCCCATACCTAAACACTTGTATAAACACACATTTAAAAAGGTAACTGGTCCTGTCCTAAAAATCAGCAGAGCAGTAATTCCTCTAAAAGCATTCTGAGGGCAACTTTCTCTGCTTTTGAATGCCACAGTCAGGATTCAATGGCAGTTCAGAGTCTGGTTTTGATCGCAAGTGTTTTGTGTGAGCTGTATCTTCTAGAATCAATGTGATTGCACTTCACTGCACAGCTGATCAAAACAACTGCTGCATTTATGCACGTACAACACAACTGTGATCCCAGTTCAGCTCCCTGCATTACTAAAATAGCCAATGACAAGAGACCAGAGTTGGGGTGCGTTAGCCGACACAGTGTTCTTAGGTTTTCTAGTCTAACCAAATCCTCTTGAATAAGACCTTTAAAAATGAAGTCCTTGCTTATCTGTGTGAATATTAAAGATACCATGGCATTTTCTGTAATAGTAGGAGCTTACCTGATAAAGGACATTCCGGAGCTCACTATTCCCTGTCCTCCACTGTTGTTTACCCATGCAGTTGCTGTTATCCTGTCCTACAGGGGACTACGTTTCAGTAACGCTGAAGGGATATAGCTGGCAATGCACACTGAGATCCTTGGATGAAAGGTGTTGTAAGTGTGCAAAACTACAGAGTGTGTATACTTTTAGCAAAGAACCTTGGGATCCTTTGAGATGAAAGCTGCTATGCAAAATGTTAACGTGTTATTATCATTACTTTATTATTGATATTATCCCCATAGTCATGCAGGTGTCAAAATACGCAGACAGCGTCACAAAGACATTACCCTTTCTGCTGCTGCATAATGGAGCTTAGAACCCTGAGCACCGCATTGCTCTAACCCTGTTTTTTTCCCCCTCAGTCACGAAACCATTAAGCCACTAAGTAAAGGTTATGATGCTGGATTGTAACTTAACCTATGCTAACCCACCCTACTATTCATGGTATTTACTCCTCTAGCTACCCTACTGGGTGAGATTTGGTGGTGCAGCTGGTTTGAATACATTTCACCATTTTTTTAAATCATCTTCTTCATTTTTCCTTGGCTATACCTCAGCACATTATTCAAGCCATAAACATTTTCTTTTTGCCGTATTTAAAACCGAGTTAAAATGGTAATCAGTCACTATAAATTTCAGGAGTTTTCCTGGTCCTGCTTGCAGGCTAGAGTGCTCTGTAGGGAAGCCTGCAATCTGAGTCTTTCAGTAGTCATTCTGCAAAGAGCAAGCCTAGAGTAAGTTGGCGTGAGTTGTACCTCTCTGCTCTAGGGAGCAGCCTGCTTTCTCTCTCTCTCGTTTCTGGTTCTTCTGTGTTAAGGTTCTGGATTTTAAGAAATAAAGTACTGTTACATTGCGATCTTCCAGAAAGAGAATTTTATATTTGTTAATTGAAATTCTCTCTTTGTATGCCATAAACATAACACTTGCCCAATTATCTTCTATCTTAAGCATTCTCTGCACTTGTCTTACGCTTTTGTATTTTATTCTGAATGACAACGACCCCAATACCACAACTATACCCATGCAGGCAGATTCTTGTGCACTGCTCATGCTGAACCCCAGCAACTTCAGTAAGACTCTGCAGGGTGTGCATGGATCTAACTGAAGAGTCAAGGCCTGCATATGTAGCCAAAAATTACTTGCAAAGCTCATCTGGCTGGATGCCAGGTCAGAGATTTCCACTAACCCGGTAAATGGGGTTCCAAATCCAAATCTGTCTCCTTTTTTTCCTGTTAATTTCAGTTTGCATATCACAAGACTTCTTAACTCTGCAAACAGGGATTTCTGCATGGTGTAGTCAAATTCATTTGTCTCCTCCCTTTCTGTTTCTGAGATTGGGTAAGTAGGGCAGGGTGAATTTGGGGTGGGGTGATAATCAAATATTCATTCCTATTTTGTAACAAATTAGCTTTGGCTGTGCCCACACCCCTGGTTCCAGGGTATATTTGCTATCCAGATATATTCTAGCAAACAAATGTTATAGCCCAAATGGCTGTGGAAACGGCAAATTCTAAGTGAATACTGGAGAATATTTGTGGAAAGTGAATTGTGAATTCATAAACTTGATTGTTCACAAAGAGAAACTGACTACAGGGTTATACTCATTCACTTGAAGAAGAGAATCAGTGCCATGTGATCTACGCATTGAATCCAAACTAGCCAACCTACTTTGAATCTGGAATATCAGATACAATAAATAAATTGCTCATTCACAATCTAGAGACCAAGAGTGATTCGGTGACATTATTCAGTGAATAATTTAGAATAATGAATAAATATGAGAAAACCATGATCTGCCCAGAGACAATTGTCAAGGAGAAAAAAAAGTCAAAACTGATCAAATATGTTACTCACTGTCACTGAAAATTAGTCACCTAGCTTTACTCCCAAGACAATATTTAAGTGATGTTGTCATTCACAAATAGGAGACTTATTTGCCAACCATGTTGAGTGGAAGCAATGGTGCTGAGCTAATGGCTACTGTTCCATCACAATTTTAGCACTAAATCAGACCACCCCCTATTGCTGAGTGACACTAAATATCTACTTTTCGGAGATAGCTAATCAGCTACAGAAAGGTTTTGAAATGAACTACAGATGGCTTGTGTCCACTGCTGATTTACTCCCTCCCCATCACTATTGACAAGTAGAATATACAGCTCCTTTTTGTAGAGTTTTCCAGCCATTATAATACCCGGGGTGCTGGAACAATTTTTATAGTGGGGGTGCTGAGTGCCATTGAACCAAACTCGAAACCCTGTATACGATAGAAACCACTTCAAGCCAGGGGGTGTGGTCGCATCTCCAGCACCCCTAGTTCCAGTACCTATGTCTGATACATAAAATTTGAAGAAAATTAATGTAAAAAAGATGAAGACCCTATAATCCTTGCTATATTATAAAACTCCTTGATTTCTTTTAAACCTTAATCATTAAAAATGAGTAGCAGGTAGTAGTCGGGAATTACTGGTTTTAGAACAGATTGGTCTGATAGAGGTACACATTGGTTAACTAACTGTAATATGAGCCTACAACACTAGATGGCAAACTAGTGTTATTTTTCACATCTGTGTCTGAACTTGATCTATTTCAGGAGTCTAGTTTATACCCGCTTTACAAATACATGGAGCCATAAAACATAGTTTTATATATATATGAAGTCTTAATTTTGCTAAAATGATCTTTTACACCTGTCTGTTTTCTCCAGGTATTGTAACGCTCACCTCTTCAACTGCCATCCCTTTTACTTCCCATATATCAGATGGATTCTGCTGAACCAGTAACACCTAGGTATAGAGTGTTAGTCACAGAGTTTAAGGCCAGAAGGGACCACCAGATCATCTAGTCTGACCTCCTGTAAATCACAGGGCACCAACGCCACCCAGCACCACCAGCACGCTAAACCCAACAACCGAAATGAGACCAAGTAAATGAGACCTACAGGAGACTAGGCCATTAGGTGCTACGGGCAGAAAAGAGGAGGAACTGAGGTCCACCAATGCTGAAAGCTCCTGTAATGGCAGGGAAATGATTACATGTGTTAATTTGAGATTGGTCTAAGCTGCAGAGTTCAGATCCAAAGTTCTCTTGTGATTACACAACTCAGATGAGAAAACAATGAAGCTGAATATGTAGGTATACATAGATAGTATCATTATGTATTTGTACTGTGGTAGCACCTAGCAGCCCCAGTCATGGATTAGTGCCCCACGGTGCTAGAGTCCTGTACAAACATGGAACAAAAAGACAGTCCGTGCCCTAAAGAGTTTACATCAATGCCTGTATATAAAGACATGCCTTTTCTTCTTCCCTCACATAAAGAAGAGATTTTGGTTTGGGAGTTGTGAAATTCCTTCTCTTTTTCTTTTACATCTATCGATGTGTTTGTTTATTGTATGAGAAAAGATATCAGCTATGGAGCCAAGTAGTTAGGAATTTCTTTTAGGAGCCTGTTCCCCTCTTTCCTATGTGCACAGAATGACCCTTTCCACTAATAGGAGTTACACATGTAGAAAACTGAGTCTTTGAGACCTCATCCTGAATAAACTAGCCAAAGTCTAAATTAGAACAAGTTTAACCAAGGAAAACAGTGGCCTGTGAAGAGCCAATACCTTATCCTATCCGTTCCTTAGAAGGGAGTTGGCGGGCTGTTTGGGTCAAGGTGAGAAGAGTACATACCAATAAGCTTCTACTCACTACTTGGCACTCCAGTATGCCTAATTCTTGGGACAGTCTATGTCCCTACTTCACCTGCAGTTGTGGTGCCTGAGAACGTCCCCTGTGCAGGTTCAGATGGGGAGACAGAAAAATTCCAGTTCAGTCTTTAAAATGAGCTGTTCTTGGAAAGACAGCATGATCTTTTTAAAATAGTCTAGGCTCAGAGTCAGGATGTGGGGGAGAGGGGCTCCCCTTCCCACGCCTCCAATTACAAGAGCATCTTGGAGGGCTCTGGCCTCTAATGGCCATCAAGTTGCTTCCTTTGATGACTAATGAGAAGTTTCCTTCCTTGAAAGCAGGTGAGCTTCTGGCCCCATCTGTACCTTCAAAACACAGATTTCAGCCAGGGAGATTCCTAATCACTTCAGACTGTGGCTCCTTTAAATTTTTTCCTAGTTATATACTAGTCAATCCTTTTCCTCCCACCACTCTGAACCATGACATTGCTCAGCGTGTCCGCACGTGCCATTCCTGGAGCTCAGTGTGATGGTATATATGATGATCAGGCTGGCAGAGTCACAAACCTTCCCCCCTGGGAATAGAGAGGCAGCAGAAAGCCTGACTGGGCAGTGCACATTCACTAAAGAGAGACTTCCTCTTCAGAGCAAGGAGTAACCTTAGCAGATGCAAAGTCCAGAGCATTCAGATTGCTTTTGTGGGCCAGGAGGCACACAGATGCTGCTTTCAGCTGTTTTGGGGCCCTTAGTAAGTACAATATATTATGTGTATACTCTGCTATTTAATAATACTATTTCCCTCTGTATAAACCAACTTATAGCACCAATGAAAAAATAGCTATGGACCATGAAACAAGTGGGAATGGCTAATCAATTTTTATCACTAATATTGTGGGTAAGCCCAATAACTCTGCATGAGTTATGAAAGACTTCCTCTGCTCAAGGTAGATGTGCCTATGTGTTTAATCTCCTTTTAGCTGTCATATTTTAGTTCAGTCTAATAATGGAAGGAGTGGAGAGCTAAACACTTTAAAACAAAAAATCTTACATTGCACTTTTTTTTTTAAAATTCAGGCATGTGAAATACAGAAAGGTGTGCTGGCTATAGGAGGTGTGCTAATGATGTAGTGCAGGAGCCTTTAAAAACCTGGGTTCAAATCAAGCTTAAATAAGCGACAAGCAAATTGGGGCTACTGATTTCAATCAAGTCCCCATTTGGCTACATTAAAACTGCCACATAACAATGCTTTAGCACTTAAAGAGAGAGACCATCAACTAAAAGATAAGACATCTGTCGGAAAATGCTTTAAGTGTCATTTTTACCAATGGTTTCAGAGTAGCAGCTGTGTTAGTCTGTATTTGCAAAAAGAAAAGGAGTACTTGTGGCACCTTCACTGAACGCATCCGATGAAGTGAGCTGTAGCTCACGAAAGCTTATACTCAAATAAATTTGTTAGTTTCTAAGGTGCCACAAGTACTCCTTTTATTTATACCAATAACAACTAAGATTACTAGAACTGAAAGACATTAGAAAGTACATTTACTTTCCCCTATTTTTTCAGTTAGTTTACTTTGTGTATTTTGGTAGTGCTTTCTGCATGGTCAGTTTTGCTATTTCCCCCTTTCCATACAGTTGCTAATGCACCAATCTTGCAGTTTAAAGCTTTTAATTTTAAGCAATTGAATAGGATTGGTTGGAAAAACTCAGACAAAAGAGTTTTTTCATTGGAATTAGTAGATTTGTCAAAATCAAAAAGCTTTGTGAAGACAGTTTGATTTCAGAGAAGTTCCTCTGGAAGCCAGGAGGATTCTGAGGGAATCTTGCTGGCTGGGTGGGCCTCAAAACCTGCCTGGTTTCCTGCCAGCCTGCCTGCGTGGCTCCTCAGCAACATGCCTGGCAGGGTGTTGGAGAGCCAGAGCTTCTAATATCCACAGCTCTGGGACTGCCTGCACACAGATTGTTCCAGGGCCGGGGATCCCAGCACTTCTAGGGTCTGTGGCTCTGGGACACCTCACCGTGTGGACTACCATGGCTTCATCCTCTTTCAGGGAGAATTTCAAAAATCTGGGGGTTTGTTCTTATTTGGAACGAAACCAAATTTTGAACTAGCAAAATCCTCTGTACAGTGGAATTACCTGCCTCTAGCCAGCTCTCCACATGAGTAATCTCACTGATTTCCATGGGACTACTCACATGCTTAAACAGGGTGACCATATGTTCCGTTTTGGCCAGGACAGTCCCTTTTAAGCGCTGTCCTGGCCGTCCTGACCTTTTTTTTGGCAAAAAAGTGGGATGCAGAGGAACATGCGGGCGCAGGGGTGAAGGAGGCAGCGGGCAGCGGCATTGCCAGCCCCATGTGGCGGAGTGGAGGGCAAGAGGCAAGTTCTGGCAGGGGGCAGGCAGGGCTTGCTTGCGCGAGGAGTGATGCCAGTCCCAGCCTTGCACGGGGAGGCAGGGAGGGCTTGGGTGAGCTGCAATACCAGTCCCAGCCTTTGGGAAATATGGTCACCCTGTCTAAGATGTGCGTCACTGCTCACCCGAGCCTTGCCTGCCCCGCCCCGCGCGGGGAGGTGGGCTCCAGCGAGCTGCTTGGGCCAGCCCCGTGTGGGGGGGCTCCGATGAGTGGCTCAGGCCAACCCCACAGTGCGGGGAGGGCTCGGGCCAGCCCCACACGGTATCCCATTTTTCCTTTGGGAAATATGGTCACCCTATGCTTAAAGTTAAGTGTACGTGTGGTCACAGGAGATTGGCGCCTGAGTCCTTTTCTCTGATTTTTGTGTGGGGCTTTCACACAGCAACAAGGAAGAGAGAAGTATTTCTTCAAGCATGAAAAATTAGATTGTAAAACTGCAAGAATTCCCAGGAGGACTCAGGGCCAGGTGTAGTACCTGAAACTCCTTTGTAACTGAGTTTTGAAACGTGACTAGACTTCACATGGACAGTTTTGCCTTAACGTTTTCAAAGCACTGGTCAAGCCTAGGCCTTGCAAGAAGCTCCCTGTGGGCAACTGAAGCCAGTGGGGTTCTATATGGGAGCTGCTTGCTTGCAGGATCAGGGTTTAACTAATCAGGCCTCTCCCACACCCACCGTATTATTTTCTCCATGGGTCTGATCCTGGGAGCACCCACAACTCCCCCTCGAAGCTGCAGGATCAGACCTTAAGATACCTGTTTTCAAAAGGTATGAGGGGCATATTGTCACGTGCTCAGCACCCACAATTGGAGCAGGATTTCTAAAAGAAGTCAGCTCCCTGTTAGACACCTCAATGAGAGCCAGATTTCCAAAGCACTCAGCACCCAACAAGTGGCGCTCTTTTGAAAACCTAGCCCCCGTTGGGGTTGCTGAACTCCTGAAAATCTGGTCCAAAGTGACTTGTACAAGGCCCCAGTGCGAGTCGGTGGCAGAGCTGGGATTAGAACTCCTGCGTTCCAAACTCCCAGCCTTCTCTTGGAGCCTTTAGATGCCCCCTTGCCTCTTGCTCACTTTCCATGTTGTGTGTCCTGCTGTTTGTAGACACAAGAGGGTAAGCGACAGGCTCCCTGGCTGTGAGTTTCCATACACTGGTGGATTTATGTCAGACATTTCATGTTACTAAATGTCATTGTGAGTGATTTTATGGTTCTAGGTTAATAAGCTGTTCAGCATCATGGAAGTACTGAACCGTGTGTTGCTCCAGTTGCTAGGGTGAGCACTCATTTTTTTATTTAAAACCGTACATGTAAAGAGCACAGTTCCCAGGCAGCTCTACCTTATGAATTCACCTTTTAATTTTTAAAAAAATTTATTTCCTCTTTTTCTAAATAAATACGTGTCTCATTCCAACCAGTGTGGTTTGATTCATGCTAACCCCATTTCCTTCATGCCTTGCGTGTCTCAAGAGCCCATAACTATGAAGCTCCACCCATACATTAGGGAGGAAAGTATGAGAGACTAGAAAAGGAGCATAATTTACACTGGACAAGCGCTCTGGACAATTATTTTTATTAAATTACATGGGAAAATCTCATCAATTCAGTCTCTTTGCGATGACACAGACTCAAAGTTCTCCAACGACTATGACGTTCAACACTAATTTATTTTCAGTCAAGAAAGAGCCTCAGAACTGAAGCTATTTCTGTCTTCTGCTTAGAAATGGGAATGGTCCAAAACCGCACTGAGCCTTGGGAGAATTTGGATCAGGACCAGAAATTCACAGTTTGGACAGTCACCAGTGGAATGTAAACAAGGATTTAAAAGTGTAGATTTATAACATATAATCTGAAAATGATTTTAAAAATACAATGTAAAAAAAATCCCAAATTTTGGTTTCCCCAATACTTTGAAAACTCAGATGTTTCTTGTTGAAAACATTTCTTCAGAAGCATCTACTTCAGTGCCAGTGGTGGTGGTGGGGAATGTACTTTCAGATTTTCCCTGACTGCCCTGGCTTTGGAACAATAACTTACACATACACAAAGGAATGGGGGGAAAGAAGAGCTACACTGGAACACCCTACTGAAGGACTCTCATGTAATCTGTCAACATTTTTCTATCTGCCCCACTTTTTACCAGTAGGTACCACCTTGTATTCCTCACTGGCTGTCAGGAATCAGGGCCTGCAGCAGATCTAGTCTCCAGACAGTCTCATCAGTACAGCTGGCCTGCAGGAGGTTGCCTGACTGGCCACGCAACTTGACTGGCTGGAGGGGTCAGCAGGCCAGCTCTCCTGCGTTACCATGTTCCTGCTGCTCCTGCCTTGCACCCAGCCTTTCCTCTGTCCTGCACCTGCCTTGAACCCTTCCTTGACAGCTATGCTGCTTGCTCCAGTTCCTGACCTCCGGCTTGACCTGTGACTGATTCCTGACTCCAGCTTGACACTCAGTTCTGGTATCCAGTTCCTGCCCTCCGGTTTGTCCCTTGGCTCCAGCATCTGACTACCAACTCTGGCTTGTCCGTTGGCTCGGGTATCCAGTTCCTGCCCTCCATCATGACCCTTTGACTACTGACTCTGGCTCTGATCCTAGTCCTTGGTTCCGACGCTTGGTTCACTACACCTGCTCTGCCCACTAGGCTAGACCACCCTTGTCCTCATCGCCTGACACTAGCTTGTCCACAATTTCCAGAAATATTCAATACATCAACAGTTAAAAGGAAAGAATAGATCTGGGTAGCAGGTGTTTATTATCTGCACATCTCTAGAGAAGAATAACCTTCACTGTATTTCCATGCCCACTTGAAATGGAGAATGGCCATGACCCTGTAAGTGGCTCTGTTTGAGTCACTCCCTACATCATATTTTATTCCTAATATTCTTATTGCTTGCCTACATCAGTTTTACCACATATGTAGATTTTTGTCATGCAGGCAAATAAAGAGGCTAAGCTTTAAATAACATGGCATATGTTTTACATTTGCCACGTAGAACGAGAGTTCTTCATCTGATTTATGCACCACCTGGACAAAATTATTTTTATTGTGGGTTTATTTCATTTGCTCCAGCATCCCCAACTGAAAAAAACACTTGTAAACTGCCAGTGATGACGGACAAAGAAATCAGCTTTGAAAGACAAATTTACTGAAAATCCAGAGACTCTTCACACATGCAAATGAAAATGCTGTTGTAATAATTTTTGACTAGCAAATGCAAGGTAATCCTGGAGAGAGTAGTCTTCAGTCTCTTGCATCATTCCCTTACAGAATGCTGGGACGGTAGGATAAATTCACTAACAGCGATAAAACATTGCAGCAGAACAAATGCATACATTTGGCTGGAATGCATGCATAGTTTAGCTCTTTTTAGAACACCATCAAGAAACACTATCAGGTTAATAAGCTACCTTTATGGCAGCCTTGCAAAATTGTCATGATATTTTACCAGATGAATCACTAAATCTCCTCAGTTTCTACCCTTTACAATTATCATAATCATAGAAAGCTAAATATTTCACTCACCATCAAAACAAATAATTTACCCTGGTGATTTGGGAATGGAGTTCTGTAAGGCATGTTTATGGTATTCACCATGAAAAGTGCACACACCAGGCATATATGACATATATTATGCTGTGGCTGTTATACAAATCCCACTAATAATGCAGGAGATCCCATATCTGGAATAGACTGAATGGTATTATGAGTTTAAATCTGCCATCCAAAGAAATGATACTCTTTAGCTAATCAGATTTTTAAAAAGAAAGCTGCATAACATACAGCTCCTAGGACGATGGGACCTTTGGGTGTTACTGTGATGCCACTAAATAATAATAATACAAATCCATAAAAGTCATAGTAGCTAGGAGGTTTCGGTTCTCTTTCTACCTGTACTAGTCCTTTGCTGTGCAAAATCCACCTACAAAAATACAATGTAATAAGAATATGTAAAGCTAAATTTTGTCCCCTGTGTCAATGCTGCATTGTAGGGCTGGGCACGAAGGAGGATTCTATGGGGAGTTCCTCCCCGTCCCACACCCAACAGAACAGCAGTGGACAGGATTTTTTGCTGGGAAACTCCTCCCACTTCCAGGCCCATTCCACAGCTCCTTTTGAGGCTCCCAGATTGCATAAATCCCAGCTGAACTAGCATCCCCATTGTAGATGGCAGTGGCCAGAAGATCTGTTGTTGTGTGGAGCTGGCACAGGAGGGTGCCCTGCCTTGCCTGCCCCGCTCTTAAAGCTTTTTGTGCACGCTGCCTCAGTGGCTTTCAGTGAATCTGGGCTGAGTGGTGCGCAAAGGGTGCTGACCTCTTGATTGGGATGCTCCCCTCCCCTTGTTCTGCTGTCCTCTCTAGCTGCTGAGGAGGGAGCAGAACTTGCCATTAGAAAACTGGCAGATCTAAGAAGCTCTTCTCACTTAAACTGATTTTAAATTGACAAATACAGGTCATTCTATATACAGGATGGGTGCATGTTGCATTTGCTTCTCTATCATAAGAGCATGTGGCCTTTGAAATGGATTCAGACTTCATGATTTGCCGTGAACACCTTAGCCCCAGTGCACACTCCTGAAGGAATCATAAACGTGCAGTCTCGAAAGAAAGGGAAGACAGTATAATATAGTTACAGTAGATGGTGCTAGACAAGTACAAAAGAGACTAGGCAGTCATTTAAGGATACCTGCAAGATATAAGCTAAGCTGTTCAAAAAATGTGCAATTTAGATTTATCAGTTCAGGAGGGAGAGTCAGATGAAAACAGTTAAGCTGGGAAGATTATTAAATACAAAACCCTGTGTGTAGACAATGCTCAGGTTATTACACAAACTGACGAAAGGGAGGGGTGCAAATGCTATCCCTGGTGGCATCCACATAATGTCAATGAAATCAAATGAATGGAAGAGGAGGGGGAACGTGGGAGCAGGACTGAGGGCAGCATGTGGTTCAGGCACTTAAAAGCTGAGGTTGACATTCCATTCTTATCATGCTTTTAGACAGAGGGAGAGAAGACACAATGATATATGAGTTAGCATCAGAGTGGGAGGCTCAGCTCTAAGTTCCGGATGTCTATGGGTTTGTATCAAACTGTTAATAATATATAAATACAGTAGTTTGCATTTATTTTTATATGAAGGAAAAATTCTGTGGGGTAAACTGTGTTTGGGTTACCATTTTAGTGTGGAGTTACACACTATTCAAGGCTGCATGCTAGTTCCTCTCTTAGAGCCACAGTATTGCATTTGAACGTGTGAGAACTTGATAGATCTGCCCACTAAAAACCATCATCAGGGCATTAGTTTGCATCTGTGCATATTAAATAGCATTATGGAAATACACAGGTCTATTGGGGATTATTCTATTATGCCAATAACGTTCCTTATTATGCCAATAATGTTCCTTATCAAGTCAAATGTATAGCTTTTTTGTTAGCATGTGTACATTATTACAAATACAAGTCTGCATAGGTGGTAATACAGAGCTCTGCATGACACTACCTGTTTCATATGTTTGCGTGATTACAATGGGCAGTTCTGACTCAAATGTATGTTGTTATCTATATTGGAAATAATAAAGATATTAAAATAATGTTATGGAAAATGCTTCCAGCAAATGCATAATAGCCAATATGGAAATATTAATCACTGGCAGGCAGGCTGGCCTGCAGACTCAGCATTGCTTTGCCATGCAGCATCAGTGCACAGCCACATAAGAAACGCTGGTCTGAGGCTAACTTTGGGCTCTCACTTACTGGCATCTGCCAGGCAGGGCAGGGATCACAGTGGAGGTGACACTCTGAGTCTCTAAAGGAGAAAATTGCATGATGTATCACCACTCATGAGCATCCGCTAGAGAGCTGTTTAGAGTGAGATTACAGTCTCGGTGGAGACTCTCATCCCTCTCGGTCATAGGGTTATTATGATGATGCCGTTGCAGCTTGCATGGAGGATGGTAGGAGGGGATTTAAATGATGGCCGGAAGGAAAGGCTGGATGAAATCTCCACAAACCCCGTTCAGATTAACTCAGATTCCTGAATCCCTGCTTTGGGAGACTTGAAAACAGCCAAATTGATTTTTTTTTCCTTCTTCAAAAAAATGCCTTAAACCTTGAGCTACGAGTTTGCAAGCCATGTTTTGGTCCAGAATGAAACAAATCCCTGCAAATAAGGGTTTTGCTAATTAAAAACAAGGGGCTTTGTTCTCCTCTCCCCGGCACTAATTTTATACTAGTGAAATAACATTGATGTTGTGGATTTACTCCTGATTTATGCTGGTGTAACTAAGACTAGATCATGCTCAATACTGGGGTCTGTTCTTCCCAAGGGATTTTTTGTTTGTAAACTCATATTAGTATGAAAAAGAGAAAAATCTCTGGGCAATTCTGCGCTCTCCGGCTCAATCCATACTATTAATTATCATGCTTATTATGGCAGTGCCTAAGGGCAATCTGAGAACTAAGCCCCATAGTGCCAGGTACTGTACAAATATAGACTAAGCCCCAATCCCTGCCCTAAAGAGCAGTCTACATAGACAAGTCACAAAGTGGGAGAAGGGCTATAACACACAAACAGTGAACAATATGATGGCAGCAAATGGCATGTTGGTTCTGCAATATGTTTATTATTATTTTTATTTTTTTTGTCCTTGTAATGCTGGTTGAGCACTGTTTAAGATTGATTCCAGTACCTGAAAATAAATGATGACTAACTAAAGGCTATTTGGAATAAAAACAGAAGGAGATTTTGCCTCCACTCCACAAAGTTGGCTTCCTCTTTAGGAGGAGATGCTACAAAAATGCTCCCACTTGCTGACTGCACATCCAAAATGACGATAGCACGTCACTATCTTAATGTTAAGACGCCCTTGCAAGATTTAATTTGAGAATTCCTCAAGGAATGCAAAAATCAAGTGACTCTCAGCCTATGCTTTATTAGACCAAAAGGGAATGCTCTTTATACAAACCTTTTGCAATTTAACTAAATATTTTTATTTTTATTGGTGTTCACTACAGTTGTATTCAATGGAGAAGGGACATCATGGAGCTGATGTTAATTCTTCTCCTAGCAGCATGCATTCCAGTTGAGATTTGGAAGGGGGACATGCCACAGAGAACAGCTGTTCCCTATTCCCAATTCTTTTCTGAGCTACGGAGCCCCAGCCTGCTCAGAATCTTACATGGAGGTTTCTATCAGCTTGGGAGGATCATTCTTCAGAGTCACTTCTCCCCGTGCATCCACACTCTGCACTCTGTTACCTTTAGCTTCTGTTCCTCTCCACCAACACAAGTGAAATGTTGCTCACTGACCCATACTTTTGAGGCCACTCCCACGCCCCCACCTCCTTGGGTTGTGTGTGTACCTAATGCTGCTTCTAACTCCAAGGACATTCTAGTACAGTGAGACTTTTTTATTATTTTTGCCTGAGGAAAACACTGTAGTATTGTTATTTAATTGTGCTCTGTTGCTAAATTATTGTTGTTTGTTTTCTCTGCATTAGTTATTTTATGTTACAGAGGCATTGCAATATTCTCACTTTTTTTTCTCCAAATTTGGGCATAATACTATAAGGCCTTGGCATACGAACTAGTCCCCTTACAAAGAGCTTGAAGGATTAGGCATAAAAAACAGTTATGTGAAAACTAGAAGAGATGTAGCTAAATCTCTGTAGAACAGATACAAATTATCCCCTGGATTTCAGCAGGACTCAGACAAATTGGTCCACAAATTTCTTTCACGTTTTAAACTGATTTCTCATGACCTTGGTTATCGGTGCCTGAAACTACAGTATTGATGATCTGAAACTCACCAAGAGACATCATTTATAATGTTAAATTTGCTTATGATCATTTTGGATTTGAAGCAACAAACTTTCTTGGGTCCGAGTTTAGTATACCTTGACAACAGGTTACAAAGGGACGGGATGAGATGGACATGTTAACTGTATACATTTGCATTGCCACCCTAAGTGAAGTAATCATTCCACAACTGTACACAGAGACCAAAAATATAGATTAAATAGGAACAGAATGAAACTTAGTAGCCCCTCACCTGCACCAGCTGACTATATTCAGGGCCAGCCCTAGATCAAATGGCGCTCCAGGCGAGAAATGTTTTTTCCCCACCCCCTCACCCCCCATTTGTTGAACTTTTGAATACCTTATTTTTATGGCATTTGTAGCCCATTTCATGACTTTGATGCACGATCTGCATGCATGATTTAACACAAGGCACGAAGGAAGCTCTTGGATTCAGCACAAGGATCCTTGCCTGGATGTTGCTGTTTCTTCCCTTCATGTTCGCACCGTTGTTGTAGTCTGGACCATGGCACTCCTGAACTTTATTTTATTCTCATTCAAAATGTTCTTAAACAGTTCTGTTAGGTCTTTTCCAGTAGAATTGTCCACAGACTGGAAACAGATAAAACGTTCCTTTATTTGGATACAGCCATCCTAATAGTCAACGAATCTTAATGTAAATGATATCTTCTCACTGTGACTAATGTTGGAAGTGCAGTCCATTATTATGGCATAGTAATTCTCTTTGCCAAGCCACATTAACATCTTATCGAATACCTTCCTTGCCATAAGGTCAATCAATTAATTTTGAATTGTTTTGCTGCAGTAATGGTCCATAGCTTCTTTACAAATTACTCAACGTAAGTGCTCACACATGATATCATTGTATTTCCCAAGAAGTTCTACCAAACCAAGGAAATTATTGTTATGTTCAGTGAACAACTTATCCAATAAGCACCAGAAAGCCAAATTATTCTTTGCAAGGAAGAGGGTAGTTGAGATCAGATGCTCGAGCACGTTCCTCCAGTGCTGGGTTTCTACATTAATAATGTGCTGGTTTTCTGCATCTAGGCATTTATTCAGCTTGAGCCTGGATTCAACCTCCATCCATTTGGAGTGGGCCGTAAAATGGCTGGGTGACTTTTCATGTTGCTTCAGAGTATCAGCTAAGTTATGCCAGTAATTGTACCTGGAAAGCTCAGGCAATGATTTGACATTCTTCTAAAATATTTTGAAACAAAACCAGAACACTTTGTCAGTTGATTTTGAGGAAACTAGCCAATGCTGATTCAGTTTCTCACCATTCTCGAGCACTCTTTCACAGTGTGACTTTGAAAAGTGTCACTTCTGATCTGATTATTTACTGGAAATATCATCTCCTTGATTTTGCCCAGCCCGTTCAAAACTGTACAATGAATATCGGCAGAATTTAGGATTGCAGGCCATAAAGTGGGATCTGATGTATCGATTTGTGGTGTGCAATTTTTCTCACTGCTGTTTCTGTCATTGTGTGATGCTGATTCTTCTTTGCTGCTTCTCTCCTTTTCATGTGAGCCAGATTTTTCTTTATCATCACTCGGATAGCTCAGTGGTTTGAGCATTGGCCTGCTAAGCCCAGGGTTGTGAGTTCAATCCTTGAGGGGGCCATTTAGGGATCTGGGGCAAAAATCGGGGATTGGTCCTGCTTTGAGCAGGGGGTTGAACTAGATGACTTCCTGAGGTCCCTTCCAACCCTGATCTCTTTTACGCCACCAGGAAAACTGGATGATTCTCCATCACTTTCCTCGCATTTCCATTCCTTATCTTCAGGTAAATCTGCTAATTCCTTAGTAATAGGATTTATATCATTTATGCTTTGCTCCTCAATTTCTTCTGCACTGGGACAATCGCTACTGCCCAAGGCCCAGTCTATGTTGTTCTGTTTCAGATATTTTCCCATCAAATTTGCCCCTTGCTAGATTGCAGTTGAACTTTTCGCTTCCCATACTGAGCTCCTGAAGGCTTCTTCAGGGGCATCTTTTATTTTCTACAGGGGGAAAAACAGACAGTATAAGGGACAGCAAAAGTCTATGTTCCACAGTCTTAGAAAGTCATCAAACATTACATGTTAAGCATGGCAAAAGAAGTAACAGTATTGCTTTTATATTGTTGCATAGATAGGAGTTCGATATCTCTGGTGACTCATTAAATATGTCTTTTATTAGTCACTACGTACACTCTTCAAGTCTTAAAACACAAGTACCCTTTTACAATTATAAAATAAAACAAGGTTCACATATCGCAGCTGGCCTCTCACTTCGTTCTTATATCTCACTGACTGAGCGACGATGCCCTGCTCCTGATATACCCATGAGGGCATGTCTGACAACATTGTAGGAGGTTCAAGGAAAACGTAGTTTTCAGAAAGTCTGGAAGGTTCCACGAGATTCTACAAAGGTCCAGAACATTCTAGGAAGTTAGTGAAAAATTAGTTAGAGAAACATTTTACTTCAATCAATCTATTTTCCCTTTTGTTGCTAACAACGAAAACAACACCCCGAGCCTGGCACTCTCCACTCTCAGCATCTAGGTGGTGGCCTGGGTCACCTTCCCCTAAATCTGGTCCTGGCTATACTGAACTATAATCCATAATATATACAACCGATTACAAGAAAAAGTCAATTGCCTAAGCCATATGAGATATTGCTATTGAAGAACCTATCCAAGCGGTACTCCCAGGGCTAAAAATACAACACTTGAATACAGTACATGCACATATTTAATCACTTTTCTCCCACAAAACCTCATGTTATTTTACAAACATCGTGCAGCAGAACTACTTCAAGACTGATGAAGTGTAGCCATGGGTTGGAATGGGCCAATAACTGCTATTTTGTGCCGGCATGCATATGGCAAAACTGTTAATGAAGATTGTTTCTTTGATTACCACTGAAGAGGGAATTAAGACTGGCCTTAGTGTGTGGTCTATACTGAAATTCAAGCAAGACACCAAGCTTATCAGCCTATTATTGAAAAATGTTATGTAACTATTAATGTCACGAGAGCAGAGGACATCAGAAGCATGCCTCATATAGTTATCTTTAGCACTATGCATATCACCACCTCCAGTAGATCCTGCTGTTTCTTAGACGTCTCCCATGAAAGACCCTGATCCTGCAAGGTGCTGAGCACCCTCACCTCCCATTGACTTCACTGGGAATTAAGAGACTTTCTTGGCACCTTACATGTGATGCTGTGCAACTTGTAGTACTAACAAACCGCACTAAGCTTAACTTCAGAATTTTTTTTAGCTCAGAGTACAAGGTGATATGACCAAGACATTGAATTTATTCTGTCTTCTGGCATCCTTTGCATCTTCATGGAATCTTGAGATACCTTCATTTTAATGTCCACCACCAAGACCTTATATGACAGGAATTCTCCTTCTAGTTGAGGAGGTTTGGACAGGATTTCCTTTGCACCCTCCCTATCAGTATGTTCCTTATCTATCCAAAAGTCTTTGCTGTACAGCGATGTTAGGCACACCTGCACCACCAGATACTGGATGCATGAGCTTCCTCATTGCTCCCAGCCCTTGCTGGACTGAGGAGTCAGATAAAGACAGGAACAAGCTGGGTTTCCCAGATTTCAATGCAGCGCATAGCTATCACACTGGTCTCACCCTAAAGAATAAATATTTAAAACAAATGATACTGAGGATTAAACTTTGTGCCACAAATGCATGGGATCACCTTCTGCCAACAGCAGGAAAGAAGGAATTGCACACACATACAATATCTGTACCTATAGGTACTTCATAATTGCATGTTATTAAAGTCATAAACATATGCTTCCTTATTTCATTCTGATGCAGGAGTGCTGCAATAATCAAATGATAGCATATCTGCAAGAGGCTGTTTATACTGTCTATTAAAACAATCAGAATATAAGGAAGTAGAAAAAAATGAAGCACTGTGTGTTTTATCCAATGAAGTTTGGCCTCTTTATAGATTTATCCAAAGTCAAGGGCTTGGACACATGCCTACACATTCTGAAGAAATATAAAATTAGCTGACCATATTTAAGTTTCAGGCAGACTATACAAGATATATATAAATTCATTATGTTGCATTTCATCTTCCATTTTGTTGCCCAGTCACCCAATTTTGTGAGATCCCTCTGTAACTCTTCGCAGTCAGCTTTGGACTTAACTCTCTTGAATTGTATATCATCTACAAACTTTGCCACTTCACTGTTCACTCCCTTTTCCAGATCATTAATGAATATATTGAACAGTAGTATTTACCTCTCTCCGTTGTGAAAACTGACCATTTATTTAAAACAAACAAGAGGAAGTACTTTTTCACCCAGTGCACAATTAACCTCTGGAACTCATTGCTATGGGATATTGTGATGTCCATAAGTATAACTGGGTTCAAAAAAGAAGTAGAGAACTTCATGGAGGATAGGTTTCAGAGTAGCAGTGGCTGTTAGCCAGGATGGTCAGGGATGCAACCCTATGCTTGGGGGTGACCCTAAATCGCTGACTGCCAAAAGCTAGGAGGGGGAGACAAAGGTGGATCACTCCAACTGCCCTGTTTTGTACACTGTCAGAAGACAGGATACTGGACAAGATGGACCATTAGTCCAACTCAGTATGGAAGTTCTGATGCAGGCAACCACCAGCAGCACAGGGAATAGCAGCAGGGTCAGCTGGAATGATGGGTGTGGGAGCCTTGCTGCTACTCATGCTGATCAGATATATTTCATTGTACTGTTGAAATCATGTTCTTTCTGACTGACTGGTTTTTCTGTCTCTCCCATGATCTTCAATCCCAAATCCCAAATGTATATATGCATATGTAGGTTGAATTTCAGTCTCTCCTCTGTCTCACAGGTTGCACAGTCATTCTACCCTGAGTTTGCACTGTGCTTTGTGTCTCTCTCTTTCCACTGTAGTCTATGGTCACTCATTCTGTGTTCGATAACTCTGCCTTACCTTTGTGCATTTCACAGTGGCCTACGGGTAAACTGCCAGTATGGCAGTATGCCAGCTTGTCGTTTTTCATCTGTTCTTCCCAATAACTTGAATTTGAATAGTGCAAGCCGTCGGCTCACATCCAGGAAAATTAGTTTTTGACTTGCTAGTGCTTCCTGGCAGCGGACAGATCGTTTGTCCCTGCGGTTGAGATGGCACCGGAAAGTTCAGGGTGGCTTTTGCACGTTGGCTAGGAGTCAGAGAGGACAACGTCTTCGTTTAATCTGGCCGCTGTTTTTCTGGGTGTGTGCATTCTCCGCAAGTGCTCTACTTAGCTGTGTGTCTTTTCTGCCTGTGGCCAGGCGTGCATGAGCTGCGTGTGGGCCTGAGGCGTGGTCCTGTGCGCGCTAGCTGTGCGGGCACGAGGCGTGCTCCTGACTTTGCAGAAATGTAGGGGGTGCCTGCAGTACAAGGATGGGAGCAAAGTCTCCCTGCGACCCAGGGCACTGAACTCTCCCACGGCGGGGCGACTGTGACACAGCGGCGGAGGCGCCGCGACCTGCCTGCGCCGGGCCGGGATCGACGCCCATTCGTGGCCCCCGCCCCGTGTTGTGGTTGATCGGTTGTCTAGGTAACGCGGCACGGCAATCTCCCTCCGTCCCACGTGTCCCTGCAGCGGCCGCCTCTGTTACCAGGGTCGCCAGAGAGAGAGAGAGAGAGCGCGGGGGGGGGGGGAGTGAGTGTTGTTTCTGATTGGCTGCCGCCGAATCTTGCTTACGAGCGTATGTCGGCGGAGCCTGGCTACTGGAACGCGAGCCGATTGGCTGAGGTTGGAGGTGAGGCTGTGGGGTGATCCCGGCCCCGGCGCAGCCCGCTAAGTCGCCGGGCGCGGGCAGCGAGCCAGATAGGGCGGGGTCGAGTGCGCGCCTGTTGCCCGCCCCCTCCCTTCGCGCGTTCTGGTTTTGCCTCCTTCCCGCGGGGAGGGGGAATGAGCGGCGTGTCGCGCGCCTGGCCTAAGATGCCCTTCCTCCAGCGGCGCCTGCTGCAGCCCGGCTGGGGGAAGGGCGGTGCACGTGGTCGCGGTGCAGCCTGCTCCGGTTGCAGCCGCGGCTGGGCTGCCCAGCTGGGAGAAAACAACGCAGGGAAGCCGGGCTGTTGCTGGACAGATTGGCTGCAAATGCGCAGCGCTGCTGCTAGAGCAAGGGGCTTGATGGGGGAAGGGAGGCAGGTAGACAGGAGCCGGGCAACGTGCCGTAGCAGGCGGGAGGGAACGCCTTGTCTCGGGGTGCACAGCGGCGCTTTGTAATGCTCTGCCCTCGCTGCTGGGGGCAGTGACCAGCATGCCAATGTCAGCCAGTCCGCTCAGGGCACAGCTGGGCAGAGCGGAGCGCTTCCCATCTCCTCCGTTGGGCGAAGGCCGACAGCAGGTCGAGAGAGACCGGTTTAACAAGGACTACATTCCTGGATCCCAATCGGATGAGTAAACCGTGTCCTCCCCGGCTAATTACCCCCTCCGTATGTGGGGGTCAGAGCGCCGGCTGCGCATCAGCACCGGCGAGGAGTTAGCGTGTGCACTCCGTGGGGCTACTGATTCCATCTCCCTCCCTTTGGAGCGCGATATGAGGAATCGCATTCGCTGTAAAGTCCCTTCAAAGGCAGCAGCATGCGGGGCCGGCGTGTCACTTGGGGGCGTGCCTGGCTATGTAGCTAGGGCGTGCGAAACCACCGATTTGCTCGCTACGATATATGAGACCGACCCGTTGCGATCCCCTTCCCCCACAATGCAGCAGAGCCGAGCCACATCATCACCCGTGCCAAATACATTCCCACTAGGCATGTTACAACCTGCTGCTACAGACGCATACTGAGGTGCAAACATACATATTGGGCAGTGGGGAAAGAGGTTTAAAACTGGGTGTGTTCCAGACTCCCTGTTTTTGGATTACGGTCCGCGGAGCGAAAGGCAGTTTAAACTGGGTGTTTTACAGTCTCCCTTTCTCTGAGGTTTAGGAAACAGGTTTAAAGCTGGGTGTAACAGTCTGTCTCTCTGGGCATGGGGAGGATTTGCGTGTGTTACACAATCCAGTTCTTTCTTGGACCAAGGTACACAAGTATCGCTGAAGCACGGTAGCACGTCTGTCTGAAGTCGGTATTGTCTCGAGAGAGGGGCTGTCTATCCAGCCACACGGCATGTATAAAGTGCTTATCTGCAGAGTAGCTAAGTGGTGTACGTAAAAAAAGATGGGTGGGTTACTCTCTCTCTGGAGTTGGGGGGCGGGAATTCGAAGATTGGGGTGGGTGGATTTTCCTTTCGGAGTCTGGGGAGGAGAAGTAAGATTGATTTGTGTTAGAGCAGGAGGATTAGGATGGTTTGGGGAATGCTGTGTGCTCGTTGACTAGGCGTGGAATTCCAGGCTGAGTGTGTTAGGGGTTTTCCTCCTGGGGGTTGGGTGCAGCTGGCGTAAGGTATGTTGCACTCTATCCCTCGTGTGAGCAAGGAGGAGGAGGAAGATTGTGTTCTATTAAATTGGTTCCCTCTGGGAACCAGAGGGAGTTTTCTTTTTCGAATGCCCAGACCTATCCTGCTGGGATGCTTGGGGTACTTACTCGAACTGCCTCTCTGACAGTTGCCCGAGGTGTCTGTCTCCTGGGCTCACATTGCCACTGTTTGCATGGCTTATCCGGCCGATACGGAACTGATTCAGCGCGAGAGTCAACATTCCACTCCGCGCTGTGTCCTGCTCTGCCCACTGACTCCTACGGGACTGAGTCAGGAGCGGCTGGTCCCTATACATAGGCATGGATGGATGTGGCTATAGATAACAAACCAATCCAATCCGGAGGAAACAGGACCAAATTCGGCCCTGAGGCAAACAGGGGTTTGCGCACCGCTGTGTAGCTGGCTCCTTTCCCGTCACCGGCCGGGGTGTAGAGTGATGGGTGGGATGCGCTGTAGCAGGAGCTGGTACCTCGCCCACCCGGCTTCCCTCCCGCAGCCACTAGCTCTGGCAGGATCTGCCTCCGGGTGCGCGCTGCGCCCTCCCCTTATGGGTGTCAGGCGAGAGGCGGAGCCGCCTTCCCGTCCCTTGTAGCAGGAGCCGGTATTACTCGCGGTCACTCAGAGCCGCCTTTATCTTGCTGCACTGCAAGGGGGTGGCACTTGGGAACACCTTATTTTACCATACACGCTATAAATACACCTCCTGGAATGGGAGCAGGGCTACCGGCCGCAGCGGGACACAGTGACGCACGGACACCCGGACACCAGCAGCCAGACCCAGAGAACCGGCAGTGAGGCTCGACTCTACAGGACATTTGGTGGGTGTGGGCTGCCTGCGGCGTCCCCCTGATCTGAGCGGGTGATGGGGTGAATGGCCGTGGGAGCTCCCGAGGCGGCTTGCATGGATCTGTGGCCGTGTCACGCTCACAGGGGGCTCTTTTAATTTATTCCCGCTGCAAGGAGTTGTGTTTCTGCCATCAGAGGCGCTCCCTTTGCCGTCCCCATCCCCCAGTCTC
The DNA here is from genome assembly GCF_965152235.1 of Eretmochelys imbricata. NCBI lineage: Eukaryota > Metazoa > Chordata > Testudines > Cheloniidae > Eretmochelys > Eretmochelys imbricata. The sequence goes on from NC_135572.1 coordinate 153,508,208, forward strand.
ATTCTTTGAACCGTGGGGCGTGGACTGGAAGAAGTTGCTCTTGCATCTTCTGAATGAGAAATCGAAACGCAGCTCGGTTGCCTCCCTTAGCTGCTGGCTTTGGTGATGATGCGCTGATAAAGGATGCCGCGAGATATTGGGCAGGGGGCCACCGGGAGAGGGTTGAGGCCAGAGGAGATTTGCACAGAGAGGTAGGGAGCCTTGGGGGCGGAGGAACGGAGGGCTCGGCCTTGGAAGGTACACGGAGTTAGGAGGAAAGATCGGAGGCAAAGCCCAGAGCGGGGTTGGGATTAAAACGGGGAGCTGAAGGGGACGGGGGTGAAGAAGGAGTTTGCTGAAGGATAGGGGGAGAAAAAGGTGAAGCTCTGGGAGAGGGTTATGGGTAGGAAGAGGAAGTACTGATAACTGGGGGTTGGCGCATGGCGCAAAATGCCTTCCATCTAAACAGCATCTATCCTTCTCTATTCCAGCAAACCGCCCTTGAGCGTTGCAGCGAGCAAGCGGGGGGAAGGCTTTGGAGATACAAGGCCTGGCTCCTGGTGGCCCTTGCAAGGAGATTTGGTGGGGCAGAAGAAGGAACCAGCTGCTGTGTCCGTGCTCCCCAGGCACCCGGTGATCACTGGCATTGCACCCCACCCATCTGCCAACATGATGCAGATCTGCGACTCCTACAGCCAGAAACACTCCCTCTTTAACGCCATGAACCGCTTCATCGGGGCCGTCAACAACATGGACCAGACGGTGATGGTGCCCAGCCTGCTGCGGGACGTGCCGCTGCTGCTGGAGGAGCTGGACTCGGGGGGCGGCTGCGGGGAGGGGGATCCCCAGCTCTCGCCGGGGGACGCCGGCGCCTTCTTCTCCCGCAGGGACATGTACAGCCATTACCTGCTGCTCAAGTCCATCCGCAACGACATCGAGTGGGGGGTGCTGCAGCAGGGCGCCGAGGAGGCCAGCCGGAAGAAGGACAAGCTGAGCGGGGACATTGGCCGGGGCCTGCCGGAGCCCGCGGTGGAGGAGGAGGATCTGGAGAAGCAATTCCACTATCACCTGAGCGGACTCCACACGGTACTCTCCAAACTCACCCGCAAGGCCAACGTGCTCACCAACAGATACAAGCAGGAGATCGGCTTCAGCAACTGGGGGCACTGAGCCAGGGCAGGGCTTGGCATGGGCTGGGTGGGTGGGTGGGGGTGCTTCCGAGCAAGGGATCCCTATCTGCCGGGGGGCTGGGGGGGGGGGGGAAGAGAGGGAGGGAGGGGCTCAGGGGAGCGCGCCCAGGGGACGAGGAGCATGTGTGTGTGTGCGCGCGCGTGCAGATGGAGGGGGATGAGCATGGGACGGGCATGGAGGGGGAGCGAGTGTGTGACAGTGGAAGCGGGTGGGGGCGCGTGCCAGAGGGGGAATGAAGGACTGCGACCGTGGAGGAGGGGGGCAGGGAGAGGGGGGCAGACGTGTGTGTGTGTGTGCGTGTGCATGGGGCGGCAGGGGCGGGTGGACGTTCAAGCGGGAGGGGGAGGGGACCGTGACGCATGGCGGGCACATCCTGCCCGGGTGTGCGAGCAGCTCTGCGCTGCACGGCGGCGGGGATCTTTGCCTGCGCAGCGGCGGCAGCGAAGCGGCGTGGGTGTATCAAGTTTCCTAGTCTGGGAGCTTAGAATGAATGACGGAGGGTGACCGAGGCCAGTAGTTACTGAGAGCGTGTGGTGGCGGAGGCGGCCGTCCTCCTAGTGGAGACTGCATCACTTCTTTCTTTCCTGTTTTGCACTACTTTTATAACAATAAAAGACGTGTATATAATGTGTAAGATTTCTTTGCATGATCGTAGAATTGCAGGCCTCTTATTTTTTACCAACGCACAAACAGAGAAAGGTGTACATTAATCAATATTAGTTTATTCGAATTTTTGTTCTGTCCAGGGTGAGGAGTTATTGTTCCCCTCTAAGTAAGGAGACTGATGACTTGTACCTGTATGTGCTGGCTGTATAGCTGGCTGATATGAGGCTGAAAATAAGCCAATGAAAATAATAAAACTGTTGTAAAAATTCCATTTATTACCCAGGACAGAGCCAGTTTACTAAACTACATCCCTGTATCACTGGACGGATGATGGGTTCCATTAGTGCACATGTACTGAAGCTTATTTAAAACTTTTTTTTAATCCAGATGTAGAGTATATTCTAAATAAAGAAGCAAATGTATTGACTAAGATTGGCTTAACTTTTTTTGTTATACTCCCTGTTCCCTACTTGCATTAAATACTAATTATTCACATACACAACCTAAATATGTTAATTGCATCTCTAAATGAATTTAAAATTGTATTTCCAGTGCTATGTTACAAGGCGCTGGATATAAAGGGGTAATTTGTTAGTGAGGACTAGCCAACATATGCAAAACTGCTAAAAATGGGTCTAGTAAATATACCTTACACAATATGTTTTAAGTTACTTCAACTGTTAAACAGAGTGAGAATAGTCTGTCAAGATGTATGTATACCAATATAAAGGTCAATCCCTGTTTAAACTAAAGTATTTGACAATATACATTAATGGTTACTAGCAACCAGCTCTATGTTACCAGAATGGTATAGATTTTATTCTCTGTGCATTTTTTCCCATTTGCTGAAGTAATAGGCCCTGTAATTAGTTCTCTCTTTCTCTCTACATATATATGTAATATTAGGTGGTGTAGCACATAGTACATTTTATTGTTTGGTAAAGGATTGCCCTTGAATAAGTCCTAAGTAACATTACAGTATACTTATGATTACAATATATGTGTGCATATGACAAACAGATAGGGTTAACAGCTTTGCTTTTCACATCATGAAATACTTATGTTCAGTGATAATATACACTTAATCTTCAGGCACAATATCACTTTCAAATTTTTCATGCTCAGAAAGGCTAATAGTTTGTATGTATCTTAATGCACTTAAAACGACACTGCCATGCAGCATGTGCACAAACAAACAAAAACCGCCTTTGCTTAGATTTAAAAATTCCCCAACACTCTTTTCAACGTCTCACTGTGACATTGTACTAGTGCATGAGAACCAGACACTGATACCAGCGGGTCAGTTTTCATTGTCCAAGTTGAGTAAAGTGAAGAAAGTAAACAGTTTAAATGTTAAAATGTATTTTAAAGTTCATCAGTGCTTCCAGTGCTAATTTAAACTGGAAATTAGAAGATTTCTAACCATGAAAGGAGTGAGATTCTGGAACAGCCTTCCAATAGGAGCAGTTGGGGACCAGGGCAGACAACCCAATTTGTTTGAAAGATGGAGTTTGATAAGTTTATGAACAAGCTTATATGACTGGTATAGCAGGGCACTAGAAGGTCCCTTCCAGTCCTATGTTCCTAATAAATCAAAGTATTTATTAGTGACATAACTGAGGAGACCTTGGAAAACATAACTGGCTTTTTAACCTAACTCTCTCTTTAGTAGTAACATTGCTAATCAGTCTGTTTTACTAGTCTAGTGTATCTCCTTCCCAATAGGGTTGTGCATGGAAAAATATCAGGGGTAATGAGAAGTATATAAGGGATTCCTAACTTCTCAGGTGGTAAGGCTCTCTATTAGTGAACAAAGCCCGATAAACATGAGGTAAACGATGCCTTGCCTTGGGATTGTTTTAAATTTTGTACTCCTGGAAGTTTTGGAGGAAGAACTTGTTCTGCTTTATTATCTAGTTTTGTATCAGAGTCTTGCCAGATAAACCATCTTAAGGCTATAACACTATCTGTGTTTAAAATTGCTTATTAAAAAGACAGGCCCTGTTATTTTAAGTTTAACTATCTAATTCCGAATTAGTTGTAATCTCTCACAGTAAGGATTTATACTCAATTTATAGTGCTGATCAAAACTACAAATACAATAGTAGAAAATAGCCATTAGTAAATTGATAGTATATTCTCATCTTGAATATTACATTCAATTTTGGACACATCTAAAAAATATAACAGAAATAGAAAAGGTTCAGAGGGAGAACAATGAAAATTATTAGAGGTATTTGGGAGTAGAAAGTTTCCATATGAGAAAACCTTAAAGCTTAAGGTGATATACGAGTATATAATATAAAGGACTGTAGAGAAGCCATTCAAGTTCTTCTGTTTACTTATTCATATGATTTAAGTAAAAGAGCACCCTTGATGAAATAAAAAGTCTTTGAATTTAAAAATAGATAAAAATGAATATTTTTCCAATGCAAAGTCCAAAGTATGGAATTCGTTGTTGTCATGTTATTGAAGAAAACAACTTAGTTTAAAAATATGTTTTAAAATGACATATAAATCATAACATCTGAAATTTCAGTAGCAAGGATACAATTACAAAGTCCACCACTCTGAGTCTTCATGCCATAAATTGATTGGGAAGAAATCTCCCTTAATGGTACCGTGTTGCACAATTCGCTGTATTACTGGGCATTGTATCGCCCTTTGAAGCATTAAGCATTTGTAAGTGCTAGAGATTAGATAAAAGAAAAGGAGTACTTGTGGCACCTTAGAGACTAACCAATTTATTTGAACATAAGCTTTTGTGAGCTACAGCATATGCTCAAATAAATTGGTTAGTCTCTAAGGTGCCACGAGTACTCCTTTTCTTTTTGCGAATACAGATTAACACGGCTGTTACTCTGAAACCGGAGATTAGATACTGGACTAGATAAACCATTAGTTTGGGCCAATAAAGCAATTCTGATTTCAGATTAATTCATGCTTACAGACAGGATCTGCGTTTAAGAAGTTTCTCCCTCAAAGCTGCAGTCTAACAACGTAGTGAATGGAGCGTTCTCCAAGGATATGACTTACAAGAAAAGGCAAGTTTTTTAAAAAAAACTACAAAATTGTTATTTAACCAGAAGAGGTACAATTTGTGAAGTAGTAGTATTTTTTAAATCACCTCTGATGATAAGAAAATAAACCAAGTAAACTATTTCAGATATTGGTAGAGTAATAATTAAGTCTTAAAGCGCTTTGCATACTTTACAAACTGGTTACAACTCTCTATATATGCTGTCTACCAACTACTGCAAGGCATTGTTCATGGAATATGTCAGTTGTATGAGAGAGTTGTATGTACACCACTGTGGTTTAAGTGCTAAATCATACCTTTCTGCATATAAAGCCACAAAAGGGCAAAAGTTAGCTGGAGAAGTCATGGCTTCATCTTAGCAGGGGGCTGGTTTAACATCCTATGGAGGATACTGGGGATATGGTGGCCAAAGGGCATTACGGCCATGGGCTGCAGTCCTGGATGGATGAAATTTTGTGTTGGATTAAATGTACATTTCACAAAGCATATTGTATAGTTCTGTCAAGTGTGCACAATGAGCCCCTGGCTGGTAAACTGTTGGGATGGCAAAGGTGCATGCCAGTCTGCACACAGGAAAGTAATTGGGAATGGAAGAGTGTAGGACTCTCATAAAATGCTGAGTGCAAGTACTTAGGTTAATACAATGTGAAGAGCAAAACTATGCTTCCTGGGAGGCAGAGGTACACTGGAGGAGGCAGCACACTACCCAAGTGGTGGTGGCTGGTGGCATTATATGCCTTTACCAGCAGCGGTGGAAACATTTTGAGAACTGTTTTTTTCTGTGCCTTTGAAAAACTGCTCTGCTGTTATGTCCTGCCCCATGCAGACGAATCCCTCGATAAAGCCATTAGCTCTGCCTGCATTGCTAGCTGGTCCCTGCCTCTCATTTCCCTGTAGTTATATAATGGCTACCTTCTTTGTTGGGTGTGCATGGGGAAAAGGGCTTCTTGGGCCCTCTCCCCGATCTGGTGCACCTGCACAACATACCCATAATTTGGGCCTAAGGTTGCAAATGCAACAACACAGAAGTCAAGAAGTAGCCCAGTTAAGGTTCTTACAGTATCAGCTGCTGCATACATATTACTTCTGATTATTACTTTGGATGTCAGGTGTTTACCTTTCTATATAATATGTGCAATGTGAAAGAGTTGATGTTGTTATGGGAGATTTAACTTTTTATGTGTTTACATTTGCAGCATTCATTTTACATTAGCACAGGTTTTTTGTAGTTAATTTCCATCTGATTTTTCTCCCTGCTTTTAAAGATACAGGCAAAATCTAAATACCACTTATGTTCATGGCAGCTACGGGTCCATTGTATTTCCGTAACCATTGAATAAACTGTGTATTTATTTCACAGCTTTGATCTCTTTGCCGGCACTCTGCCCACCACTCCATTTCCACTGGGACTACTTCTAACATCCCCAACTCCAGAGAAGCTTTCAACAGCTGCCTGTCTTTATAAGAAGAGCATGGTACAATAAGGTTTTCTTCTTCCCTCCCAAATACCGATCAAGGAAAGAAGGGCCTAAACATTATACTTTCTATGTCCAGTTCTGACATAGAGACAGATTAATGATCTGAAACCAATATCTTGACACTAACCTTGATTAGAAACACTGAGGCATCCCACAGGAAAATCTGACATCCGTTGGGCCAGATGTGGCTCTCGCCATTGCTGTGTCGAATGAAGGGCTCATCTCAATGGCACCCTCATGCCTTCCACACCCTGCAGAGGGTGCTCCATGCTGTACGAGGTCCATGCAGGGTCAAAGGATGGAGATTAGGTAGAGCTGGGCAGGACTATCATTGACTCATCTCCTTCCCAATAGACCTAGCTTGTGAAAGCAAATATAGCTTGAGGTGGTATTACCTCTTCTACATAGGCCCCACTCCTGCTGCAGCCAGGTGAATCCCTGGTAGCTTGGCTTCAATGGAAACTGGATCTCCACCATGGGCCAGAGCTGGTGCCAAGACACAAGGCTTCCATTGAAATGGGCCTGGCCACTAAAGTGGGTATCTGGTAGGTTTGAGGAAGGGCTCTGCACCCTATTCCATAGGCAAAGAGGGACAGTAAAAACCTATCTTCCTCCCCACTGATGAGATAATTTGGGCTAGTGGGAAATGATTCTGTGAGAAGATCCTTGCAGAGATTTCCTCCCATAGAGCCCTTTCCTACAGATTTTAACATTACATCATTTATATTTGGCCAGCAGCATGGTTGGTGCTCTAAAGCTTAGCGGCTTAGCCAAAGCATACAGCCCATGTCGCAAAGGACTTATTTATCTAAGAAGATAACATATAGACAAAAAATAGGAGGTGAGATATAACAGACCATAACTCTGGGCAGAGTGCAAGTAAAGAGTTCAATACGGCAAAATTAATCACAATTGGTCACATGGATTTTTGCGGAGGTTTTTGGTCATTTGTTTGTCACTTTGAAAAATTAGAAATGTCCAAAAATACTAGTGTCAAATTTGTAAAGTAATTCATTTTCGGACTGAGGCCTGGCATGCCAAGTTTAGGTCCAAATTAATTGTATTAATCAAGTTACAAACCCCTTTAGAAAAGGCATTTGCAAAAATGACTTTGCTTTGCAATTACTCAGTTTGTTGTTACTACCTGTCTGCGAGAATCCATGCTCTCTAAAAAGAAAGTCCCCCCTCACACAAGTTCATACTTATCTGCCCGAGTGTAATGGAGTGAGAAAAACACCTTTTAGTTCTGGGCTTTTGTGTCGCGCTTCTCGCAGAATAGATGGTATATAAAAACCTTCGAGAGATTAGAGAAAAAGCAGGTGGTGCCTCTGTATTAAAATCACCAGCCATTAAATGAGCTTGTCTAGTGAAGTCTGTAGGATCTGTCATAGTATTAATTAAACAGTGTTGGATCTTTTTATTAGGATTATCTACATACAAATAATTCTAAAATAATTCTTCCTTTCCGCCCCCCACACCCTCTGTAATTGCTCAGGGCTATTTTGCAGTAGCATCTTCATGTTAAAAGCTGGGTATATTGCACATTGCTTATGCCCTACGGTCCTAGAACTGGTACCTATGACTATTTGAGCAGACCAGCCTGTTTATTAAAAGTTTCCCACTTGTACATTGTATTTAGGTTGAGAAAACGGGCAATGTATCTAATGTAATAATTCACAGTAATCCACAATTTTGCATGTCATCAGGTCCACCCCTCTTGCGGACCTACCTGCTGCTGCAGGGGAGGGAGTCTGTGAGGAGGAATGCTGTGTGAAGATTTCCTCCTTGAATTTCTTCCACATCATTCTGTGTGGGGAGGGGTGGATAGGGAGGAATTTAACCCTTCCCCCAGCCTTTGCCCTGGAATGCTGAGTTCTGCCCCAGGACTCACAGGAGGCTGGGGCTGTCTGTGCAGAGGCCCTAACTCCTCCCCCGGCACTGCTGTTTAAGGATGCTCCTTAAAGTGAAAGGGTCCGGCAGAAAAGGTAATACAAGTTAGGGCCTGTCCCCACCCAGTCATAGACTGCCCGTTGCTGGCCAGGCCTGCCCAGTTCCTCCCACCCTAATCCCAGCCCTGAAAAGAATCTTAACTGGGGTCCAAGAAATGAAGAGAGAAGGTGATATGACAGTGCACGACCTCCTCTCCCTTTCGTCCCCCACGCAGAAGGGGTTGAGATCCATGCATGAAAGATCCCCACATTACTCAGATATGGACGAAACACTCTTGGCCCGAGTTGTTGGCATGCCGCTGATTGCTGTTTTAGCTAAGTGTCTGGAGAATGATAAGACCTGCCAAATCTGCTGCTTTTCCGGGCACTGCACTGGTGGGGACTGTGTAAAAACAAAGATTAGGTACCTTAGATAAAATACTACCTTTTAGCCCTTCTTTCTGATCTACGGGGAAACCTGACCAGTCTACTGCTTTTGTTGGTTCTTGGCTCAGTGGGGAAGAAGGCTATTATCTGAAAGCTGAGAGTGGTTTTTGCATGTGCAGAACTATAGCTCTGGCTCTAAAATATTTAAAAGTAATCTTCTGTTCCCCTTGCTTTTCTCATAATGTAGATTATCCAAATCCAGATTCCCAAGAGACTCTAACAAGGCATTTATCCTAAGAAAACATTTTCTTTTTTCTATTTTTAATATCCATGTTTCTCAGATTTCCTATTTCATCCTAGTCAAGTTTGAAATCGGCCTCTGAAGACTTGTCTTCATGAAAAGGGGAATAGAAATGTTATTGGAAAAGTATTTATTTCCTCAACTCGCATGTATGGCACCTAGGATAAGCAATCTAGATACCCCCCAAATGCATGTAGTTATCTCCCCACACTGGCACCTTATTATTGTATAACTTTAAAATGGGAATGCACATGCTTATAATGGCTTCTGCCTGAATTTATGCAAATATATGAACAATTAAGAAAATGGACAATCTACTGCTTTTTTGTTGAAGGATGTTGGCAGGTACAATATCATTCTGGGCTTTTCACATGTTAGTAACAAAAGTGGATGTTTAGAACGCTCTAGCTAAAAAAGGCCAACAAAGGCACTTACTCACCACTAGGTCCTACAGCTATATACAATCTACACAGGGTGAGACTAATACCACTGTCTTTATTTAGATTAAACTTCAATTGGCTTCAATGAGAGTTTTGCCTGAGTAATGATCACAGGATCACATACAAGGTGGCTTATACCACCTGCCTCAACAGCTGCCTTCCCACTTGGGCTGCCATGATTTTCATTAATGTTCTCCCTCTGCATCCCCATGAGGCCATTTTTCCCCTGGACTGTTTCCTTCCCAGTTCACTCCCCTTTCTCTTCAAACCCATTCACACCACCCCTCCTCCCCCAAAACTCCAGACCAGCTCCGGCCCTGATTTCATTATCTGGCCATCTTTGAGTTTTGAATTGAATGGATAATAATGTTATGTGATGTGATTCCATGGTGCTTCCTTGTTTGAATACTACTACTTTTATTAACTTACTATTTTTATACGGGCGGGCTGATTTTTAATTTAAAGATGATAGCTGATCACCAATCAATACTTTGAAAAATGTCAGCATGTATAATTAGCCCTGCTGAAAGCAGAGCCATCAATGCAAGAAGCTAGTGTATGTTGCTAAAGTACATTATATTCTTCTTTTGATGTGCCATCTAATTGCCGTTAGCATTAAGGGGAGTGTTTCGCTCTCTCTCTCTCTCTCTCTCTCAAACATCTCCCCTCACACACACACACACACACACACTGAAAGGAAAATATACCAGCAGTGAGCATGTATGGGGAGGAGGAGGAACAAGGTGGTTGTTAGAATGGTCTGCATGCACTTACAAAAAGGTAGTAAATTGCATTTGAGTGCAGAATACTGAAAACAAATGTGAATTTGAAAACAGTAAGAAATCAGGTTTTAACAAAGAAGAATGTGTAGCCTTTTCACTCTCACTAGCATCATTAGTACAATATTTAATAATGTATAAAAGGCTCTCTCAAATGTTTCCATAATGTGGACCACACCTTAGTAGAGGGGCTAAAAATTTCAGAAGTCCCTAAGAGACATAGGTGCCTACGTCTCAGTTTCAAAACTGAGTTAGGAACTCAGAGTAAAAGTTTTTTAAATGCCTAAGGTAAGTGATGCGGTAATATCTTTTATTGGACCAATTTCTGCTGGTGAGAGAGACAAGCCTCTGAGCTTACACAGAGCTTTTCATTTTACTTGTCTTCTATTCATGCACATAAGGCCTTATCTCCACTTTCCTTTACAACCCTCTTTTGGGTGGTGTTATAAGGAGCAAGAGTGGACTGACTACCTTTGCCCAGGCCTTAAGGTAATAAAGATAGGTGGTCATGAGCAACAATGCCAAAGAAGGCAGAGCAAAGTTAATGCAGATGTAATACACTGAGAGGAATGCCCCAACTCTGCATTTTTCATGACTTCAATCCACTTTTAGTTTTCCTTGCAAAAGAAATAAAGATGCACTTTTGAAGTCTTTCCCATTATTTGTAAGTGATTAGGACACAAGAGTCTGTAAACCCCCTTGTGTTTCCATCAACAGAATCTATATGTTCTTTTGGAAGGGAGAGGGTGTCTTCCAAGACTATGTGCAGGGCTTATCACTTATTTTGGGGTCCCTTCAGTTCACTGCACTATTAGCATACAGTGTCCTTCAGCACATGGGGCATGCACTATTTTTTAGCTGCCCTCCTTGTCACTCAATGGATTATCAAATAGATGGTGTTCTTAAAGAAAGATGGCTCTCATCCCTCATTGGACCAAAGTTAATCATGTCTGAGCTACAGCAGTTCTTTACTATTCTCTGAAGTGAGAGTCTTGAGGTTTCCTCAAATGTATATGACAGCCTAGTACCTTGCCACCTCACCATCAGACATGCTCGTCTTAGGTACTCTGAAATACAAGAATTTTGCAAAAATGTTACATTTGATTTAATAAGTGGCACAAAGAACTTGATCTGCTTTGCAACCTTCTAGTTCGTTAGGCTACTGATTCTGTTTCGGAGATGAGACTATATGTTCACATATACAGTGGAATTAAGTACTCAAACTATAGTTCAATATAGCATGATGATCTTTATTGTTTTATACTAATAATATGCTCATTTTGCATGTCTGTTCTTCCTTCTCCCAGATGATGGTATTTCTCCTCTTGCTTCATTTACACTCCAGTCCTTTCTCTTCTTCTGCATGTTAACATGATTAGCTTTCTATCCAACCTGTAAATCACTGCTTTTGAAGTCTCGCAATTTTTACACACATTTCAAGCTATTATCATTGGGTTATATTTAATTTGAAAGGACACAGTGTTATTGTCTTTTCCTCCCTGCAGATGTTTCTTTAAAATTATAACATATTCAGTGCAATACCCCACTATGTTAATATTACAGGCTGACATTTAAATCACACACAAGTCAAAAAATTCAACACTGTGGTTTCCACAGCAATCATAATTTGGCATCTATGCACACGTGTATTTTCTATCCTTGCAGTGTTGTTACAAGAATTGGTTTAAGGCCATATCCTAAGGCCCCCCTTCTATGGGAATAAGGAGATAATATACCTATGAGGGTTTATACAAGTCTGACCAGTCCTGAGAATGATCAGACCACTGGGGACCACACATAATGCCTGAGAATGGTCAGATCATGGAGGGAGTTGCAGTGGGCTCTATGCCTACTCCTCCACCAAAATGTTCAGTGGGCCAAGGAACTACCCATAATACAATTTAGCTCACCAGACATCCACCCCCCAAACCCTCTGTGGTTTCTTTTCCTCCTCACCCCCAGTACATGACATATGGAGGTTACATCAGCCCCATAGAGCTGCTGGCAGTGGACAGAGAAGTAACAGTACAGGCCCCTGACAGAAGCAATGTGTGGTGGAATATTGGGGATCATCTCCCCCGCCCCCCCCGCTACTTGTAACACTGCCGAAGCCCTCACTCTGCTATCAGCAGGTACAGGTCGTCTCTGGCCCCTGAACAGGACATTTCCCCTGATATTGGTATTCTAAGGGTCTGAGACTAGGCCATTGAATTGCTGTCACACTGTATGTGCTGCAAAGTGTTAACACCAAGGGAGAGTCACTAAGCAGCCAAAGAAGGAGTTGAGAGTTATGTTCAGGAAAGGGGAAATGGTGGGTGGTATTAAAGTAGAGTTTTACCACTTCCCCCCCCATGTTTTCCTAGCAGAGGGAAAGGAAGAGAAAATGAAACCTACAGGAACTCTAATCCTGATTACAGGAGCATCAGATTTACTGCTGATGGGTTGAAAAAACATGGTGACTAAATACAACAAGACTCAGGGAGTTTTAACTTACTAATCCATGTTATTTATTTAAAGGGGCATTACTGATTTGAATTTTGGCAAAATGAAAAGATTGAAAGATTTAATTTGCAAAGTCTTGCCTTAACACAAGGGTTTTGCACATAGCCTTTGGTGGTGCAACAAGTACTCCTGAGCACTATTTCCTCCCCCAAAGGAAGTGAAGTGCCTCCTAACCCTGTGGAAAGCTCAGCTGCCTCCCACCCTGCCCTCACCAGGTTCTCACTGCTTCCCCCACCCAGGCCCCACTTCAAGTACTTCTCATCTCCCAGCCCTATGGAAAGGTTTGGAAGAGGACCTCAACCCCAGGGACAAGACTGCTCCTCTCCTCATCTTCTAGTTCTGTGGAAGGGTTGGGAGAAGTCCATGGCACTACACCAACTGCCCTCACCTCACTGATTTCTATTGTCTCCTCCCTCTAGGTCCTGTGGAAAGATCAGGGGAGACCCTCAGAACATGTTCCTTCCTATCCCCTTCTCCTGTCTTTGTGGAAGGTTTGGGGAGGATTCATCCACCAGGCCCCTCCCTGGACTAATGGCTCCTTTTGGAGCCTGTGAATGGAGGCATCTTCCAGGGTTTGGGCTAGATGAGGCAGAATCCTCAGGTTTGCACCTCCTTTTTTCCTGCCTAGTGCAGGTGTTTGGGAGAAGCAGCAGATGAGAGCTGGGGGAGGAAGAAGATGAGATCACAAATGGTGAATCCTCCTTCTTCCTATTCCCTGGGTCAGTTTCTACCCACAACCTTCTGGTAGCTGGTCCATTATTCTGGAGAAATGTAGCTTTCCTGGGAGGACATGATTGCAGAGAGAGAGAGAGAGATGATCTCTCAGGGAGTGTGGTCTTCTTTTAACCTTTCTCTTTTCTCTGTATTCTCCCCATGCCCAGTTATGAACCTTTCCCCACATATGTCTCTCTTCTTATGCCCTCTTTCAACCTCTCTCTCCTCCGAAGGGTCTGATCCAGCTCCCAATGAGATCAATTGTAATCTTCACATTGACTTTAACACAGACAAATCATGTCCTCTCCCACGTGAGAGAGATTATGGGATTCACTCCTGCAAAAAAGAATGAGCATTGACCTCACTGCTTTTTGAAACTCATGTTCTTGGCTTTTCATTCCTACAATAATTACTGGGGAAGGGAAGGGAAGGGAAGGACACTACAATCAAAACAAAGCATATATTTCTGGGAGAGCGAGAGAGAGACACACGCACACTAATCTTTTATTTCAGTTAAAACTTGTAAGGTGCCTAGATACAACAGTGGTGGGTGTGGAATAAAAGACTAGATTGCTAGGATAACCAGCTAAAATATAGATGAGGCAGACTGTTTGGCTTGAGGTAGATACATGAAAAGGCCTGGGATGAGAGAGAAATGGGGGAGATTGAAATGGAGCAGGGAGAGGAGTGAGAAAGAAAAAGCGAAAGCAGGACCTAGGGAGGAGAAAATTTGAAAGAGGGTATGAGCAGGAGAGAGAATCAGAGAAACTTAAACAGGAGTTGGTGAGGCTATAGAGGGAAAGTGAGAGGGGTTGAAAGAGAATATAGGGTTGTCAAGGTTCCTTCCCCACTCTGAACTCTAGGGTACAGATGTAGGGACCTGCATGAAAACCCCCCTAAGCTTATTTTTACCAGCTTAGGTTAAAACTTCCCCAAGGTACAAACTATTTTACCTTTTGCCCTTGGACTTTATTGCTGCCACCACCAAGCGTCTAACGAATATATAACAGGGAAAGAGCCCACTTGGAAACATCTTTCCCCCCCAAAATCCTCCCTAAACCCTACACCCACTTTCCTGGGGAAGGCTTGATAAAAATCCTCACCAATTTGCATTGGTGAACACAGACCCAAACCCTTGGATCTTAAGAACAACGAAAAAGCAACCAGGTTCTTAAAAGAAGAATTTTAATTGAAGTAAAAGCATCACCTCTGTAAAATCAGGATGGTAAATACCTTACAGGGTAATCAGATTCAAAACATAGAGAACCCCTCTAGGCAAAACCTTAAGTTACAAAAAGACACAAAAACAGGAATATACATTCTCTCCAGCACAGCTTATTTTCTCAGCCATTTAAACAAAACAGAATCTAATGCATATCTAGCTAGATTGCTTACTAAGTTCTAAGATTCCATTCCTTTTCTGTACCTGGCAAAAACAACAGACAGAGAGAACCTTTGTTTCTCCCCCCCTCCAGCTTTGAAAGTATCTTGTCTCCTCATTAGTCATTTTGGTCAGGTGCCAGCGAGGTTATCCTAGCTTCTTAACCCTTTACAGGTTAAAGGGTTTTTCCTCTGGCCAGGAGGGATTTTGAAGGTGTTTACCATTCCCTTTATATTTATGACAAGGGTAAAGCGGTGGGAGGTTGAAAGACATCCAACTTCCATTCAGGTTAATGGAAAGGTTCTTGTTGACTTCACTGGGAATTGGGTCAGACCCATGGGGAGAAGAGAACAAGGAGAAATAGGACATGGGGAGGAGAAAACAAGGAGCAGTTGAACTGGGACATGGGAAGGAAAGGGAGAAACTGAAAAAGGACACAGGGAAAAGGAAAAGAAAAAGAAAGGGGAGGAGGAAGACATTGAAAGTGGATATGGAGAAGAGAGAGTGACACAGAGAGAAGAAAATTAACCTGGGGGAACAGGGAAGAAAGAGTTCTTATAGAGCAGAGTCAGCCTTGAAAAAGGGAAGGGAGATTACAATCAGAGCAAAGTAACATCCAACAGGAGAGAGAAAATGACAGAAAAATAGAGAGCTAGATAGAAAGCGGGACTGAAAGAGAAAAAAAATCTCCTGGAGGAAGGAGATGAATGGAGTATGGTCGGAGAGAAAAAGCACAATATTAAAAAAAATCATTAAACACTGAAAAATTAGGTTTCAGAGTAACAGCCGTGTTAGTCTGTATTCGCAAAAAGAAAAGGAGTACTTGTGGCACTTAGAGACTAACCAATTTATTTGAGCATAAGCTTTCGTGAGCTCATGAAAGCTTATGCTCAGATAAATTGGTTAGTCTCTAAGGTGCCACAAGTACTCCTTTTCTTTTTACTGAAAAATTAGACTCAGGCAATGCCAACAATGAAGAGCCAGAGCACAAGGGGCACCAAGGTATACAGAAGAAGGAGAGAAAAACTGGAGGGAAGGAAGGGAAAAGGAAAGGAGAAAAAGTTTTAAAAAGTGTATTACTTTATGGGAAGGTTGAGGCCTTTATAATGCTGTAAAATACCACACATTTATGATCTCATCTTATATGAGACATAAGGTGCCTGACTGTGGAGAAGGGGTTTTGGAAAACCCAGTGGTGTATGGGAGAAGGCCACATAAGATTATTGTTCTTATGCATGGGAGAAGAAAATAAGTTTCTTTTCCAAGGCACAGAATAAGATGTTTTTACCTATGTTTCTCTTGTGGTGTTGCTGGAATTTTGCATGCTTTTCTATGTAATTTTGCAACATTAGTACTGGAAGATTTGATTGTTTTTAAATACTTTTTTCATGTTGTGTCCAGCTTCCATGGCACCGGGGATGGTTCTTGTAGCTTCTCACTCCAAGATCTTTTTGTTCAACACAGAGTTTAAACAGAACACTAACATCCCCAACAGGGAAAAGGAGGCTCTCACAAAAGCACAATGCAAACCTTTAACAGGTTTAGTAAGTGTGTGACTAGATTCTGAAGAAAAAAATACAAGCAAATGACATATTCCATAATATGTGCTTCCTAAGAACTTGGTATACTGCTGAAATCATCTCTGAGCACACTCTGTGACTACAGAACTTTCTGTTCCTTCGTTTGCAAACTTCCCTCAGCAGAGTCTCTCTCCTTTTTTTTTTTTTTTTTTTTTAACATACAGTTCCACCCCTATCAGGGTGCACACCTGGGCTTTCCAAGTGCATCCCACAAGAGGCAGCAAACAGCCATTCTGGCTTTTAGAGACTCAATCCCAGTCATGGAGGGTGAATACAACCTGAGGTAAGATTTCTGGAAAAGTTCCTAAAATGTCTAAAGTAGAGTGTGTATCATGTAATTGCTTGCTAGGAAGTGTGTGAGTATTTGCGGTCTTGTGATTCTGGTGAACTAATTGAGTTCAGCCCCCTGCCTTTGTGGATACACCACAAATTGTACTGGTTCCCCCTCCCCTTTTTGTTTGTTGTCCTTCAGTCTCTTTACTGAAGTCATAGTTGGTCCATGACACTGAATGTCTCACGTTTTGGACTATATCCCTGGTGCACTAGCTTGCATTTGCCTCTCATTTTATTCCCTGCCTATATTTCTAACTTCTAGGAACAAAACTTTTCCAGGCGGCGCCCTGCTGATTTAGTGGCTTGCATCCATTTCAGCATGAAGATAGTCGCTTGCAGTCCCTAGCAAGGGATTTGCTCTCTCTTCTTACTACAGCTGGTACTGGTCTGGGCACATAGGGTGGAGTCCATGAAGCTACTTAAGCACCTAAACCTAGATTTAGGTGCCTAAATTCCCCACTTTGAGCCACTGAACTTCTGCCAAATGCTGTAGGTGCCAATCAGTCAGTGCCTATGTGTTTTTTTTTTTCCTTCTTCTTGTAAAGGGGCTAGGCCGGGGCTCGACCCTCTCCGAGGCAGCGCGGAGCCACACCAGCTCGCTACAGCCAGCTGACTTTAGGGAACTTGTTCGGCCACCGGAGTCTCCCTCGGCAGCCCTTGCGGTAACTGGAACGAGCACCGTAGGCCCGGGCCCTGAGTCAGGGAGGGGCTGAGCAACACAGCATGTGTGAATTAGCCCAGACCTACAAGGACCTGGAAGAGGGGGAGACTACCACCCACAAGCTGGGTGGCAGGGACGAAGCAGGCCCACCCACTTCACTGCGTCCCAGCCCGGGGCCCTCGCAGCAACAAACAACCACTGCTGGGTCAGTGGGAATCCTGACGGCAACACACTGACAGGGGTTCTGGCAGAGTTACAGCCAGACTAGGGTCGGCTGCCCCCGGGCTGCTTCCTACCTCCCCTCCTTCTGGTACCTGGGTCACAGCGGTGTTCCCCGGGTGGCCCAGCACCATGGGCTCCTCGGGGCAACGGACAAGTGGCAGGCCTGGTAACTCCCCCAGATAGCTGGTGCAGGGCAGGTCCGGCCAGTCTTGGCATGGACCTGGGGCCGCAGGGTTTTCCCAGTCGCAGGCTAGGCTGAATACATCTGGACCCCCCTGCGGCGGGTCCTCTAGTGAGCTCTGAGGGCCTGCCTTTCTACTTCTGGGTCACCGCCTGTCCCTCTGGTGTCTGGAGGCTCCGCCCACTCTGGTGTCCCTCCGAGGCGGCGGGGAGCCACACCGCCTCGCTACACTTCTTCAAAGTAAAAGTTTCTCAGGAGCCTAAGTTTTTTAGAACCTAGGGCATGTGTGCTGCTGCCTGACTCTAGGCATCTGGGTGCCTGTCTCCTGCCTAAGCCCCAGGGTGATGCGTGAACCAAGGGACGATAAGTGTTCTGCTGCCTAACTCTCTCAAGGGGCCTGCTGAGCATGCTTACCAGGTTGGGCTACTTTCAAATGCCAGCTGGTGGTAGTAATGCCTATCTCTTAGCCCAGTGGTTAGCGCACTTGCCAAGGATGTGGGAGACCCAGCTTCAAGCCCTCCTAGCACAGGGGGAGAAAGGAGAGAACAGAGGGCTCGGAAGCAACTACAGAGCACTGAAGAATGTTGTGAATTGCTAGCAGAGTAAAGTGCTTCTCTAAAGCCTGGCCTATCTCTGAAAAAGGGCAGGGTGGGAGAATTAGCACATCAGCATCTATCTCCCCTGGGCTAGCCTAAGCAGGAGCTACCTGCCATGCTGGCTTCTGTGGATAGCATTCTAAGGCACCTATCTCTTCACATTCATTGTACAGGGAGCCTCGGTTCCCAGTTTGCCTTGTGGTCATAGTGTTGTTCCCTATTTCCAAGTCTCTGTCCCAGGCCATACTGGAATGAATGAAGGTTACATCGTGTACAAAAGATTGGAGATAGGTTTTAATACAAACTTCCCATGTGAACACCCTTCAATTTTGGGAAGGTTCCGATCCAGATTAGAAAGTCATTATTATCTCCTGTCTCTATAATAAGTTAAGTGAAGCCCCCCAGCTGGGTCTGAACACCCCCTCCCACACCTCCATATTACTGTCCAGCTTCTGGAAGCAGTCAGATAGGGATCCAGGTGCAGTTCTGAAGGTAGATCCCTCCACAGTGGTGGAGTAAATGATATGCAACTCCCCCAGAAGTGAAGTTGTTGTTGGATGGACAAACATATTCCAGTCTTCCAAATTGTCTTTAAAATATAGGTGACCAGGGCATAACATCTACTTGCTTGTCCCTTACCTTGATGATAATGATAAAACTGATGATATTTTATTTGTTCATCAAACAAAAAATATCCACGGCAAGTAGAATTTTGCAGGTCTGGTCTATTCGCACTACTTCTGGCATTGGAAAGGTTGAAAAACCAATAACATCTACT
Source organism: Eretmochelys imbricata (assembly GCF_965152235.1). NCBI lineage: Eukaryota > Metazoa > Chordata > Testudines > Cheloniidae > Eretmochelys > Eretmochelys imbricata. Next base: position 153,527,285 of record NC_135572.1, read on the forward strand.
GACATTGAACTTCCTTGGCAGACAGGTACCATGAATTCAACACGTACTTATTTTCCTACTTCTAGAGTCATCTGCAAGTCTTACTGACATGCTATTATCCCTAGATGGCTAATGAAAATGTTACATGGATTGTTCCAGCAGCAATCGCTGTGGTATATATACACACACACACACACACTCCACCGCCCCATAAACACCTCAGTGCTTTGGTGCTAACCATTAACTATTTATTTATGGTCCTTCAGCCACTTTTAAATCCAGGTAGCAACTCCCAGCTAATCTGAAGTTTTCAAGTACTATGGGCCCAATGCTGCTCCCACTGAAGTCAGGGCAAAACTTGCCATATGGGTGTTTCCTGTGTGAGGGCTCTGGTGGGAGGGGCCTTGTGTGTCCTCTCTCTCACTTGCGCAGACCACCTATCGTTTAGCTTGACTTATGTAATATTAAATGTAGTTAATTTGTTTTACAGTACCTTGTCAGGCACTATTTCCTCCTCACTGCTGTTCACTATCAAAGTATGCATGTATAAATAGAAGCAATTGGAGGGGTGTTCCTCCCTGAGGACATAATTCATTGCCAGAGATAACATAATTCACTGTTTGGGAAGTGATCACACTGGATTAAGATGCCACTATATAAACAAATCAGGAAGAATGAGATGGCTGTAAATGAAGTAGTTTCTATGCACCCAGCAGTATCTTGAGTCAGCTGTGATGGAAAAGAAATATGGAAAAGTTTCATAAGAGTTAGGAGAGGCTCGTGGGCGGCGAGTGAAGCTTCCCCTGCGGGAGGCTCGCTCCCTGTCCTGCTTCTTCTGCCTGCGGCCCTACCCACGCTCCACCCATGCTGCTCCCCAGGCCCTGCTCCCTCCCCTGCAACCTTCACCACCAGCCACATCCCTTCTTTCTTCCACCCTTCCTCCCCCGTGAGTCTGCTCCCTGCTCACCGTGTCTCTCCGCTCCTCCATCAGGCTCCCTGCAAGACACCCCCTGCCTGCCACTCACTGTGTCCCTCCTCGCCGCTCGCCATGCCCTGTCCGCGGGGGTGCGGGTGAGGAGGTGAGCAGCAAGTTTGGGTGGAGGGAGGTCTCGTGGGGAGGGGGCAGGGGGAGAGGAGGGACACGGCGAGCAGCAGGGACCTCAGGATGCGGGGGGTGGAGTGAGGAGAGGAGGCATTCACTCACCAGGCAGCGGTAGGCAGTGGGGTCCTTGGGAAAGGGGTAGAGCAGGGAAGGGAAGAGGCAGAGCGCAGGCAGGGCCACCATGGCCCAGGCGTCTGGCAGCGGGTTGGCTGTGGGCAGCTGTGCAAGGGGAGGCTTAGCCTCCCCTGGCCTCTTATACCTACCACCCATGGAGAAGCTCAAGAAAAAATATACAGTATGTTTTAAAGTTTGCTTGAGTGTGATCAGTGGTCTCAAAAACATGAGAATATGCTGATTGACCTGGGGTTGCCCATACACCACCTACACAGATTACTCATGTCAGGAGCACCTGCAATCCCTGCAGGTGCAGCTATACAGAGGATTGGGTCTATGTGCTGACATGCGTGGCTCATACTGTTCATTCCCAGACTCTGGGCTGGAATGAGCTGTTTACTGTTCATTCTGCAGGTGACCTGTTTATGAAGGAGATGGTATGATGGGATAACATGATTTTGGTAATTAATTGATCTTTAAATATTCATGGTAAATAGGCCTAATGGCCTGTGATGGGATGTTAGATGGGGTGGGATCTGAGTTACCCAGGAAAGAATTTTCTGTAGTATCTGGCTGGTGAATCTTGCCCATATGCTCAGGGTTTAGCTGATCGCCATATTTGGGGTCGGGAAGGAATTTTCCTCCAGGGCAGATTGGAAGAGGCCCTGGAGGTTTTTCGCCTTCCTCTGTAGCATGGGGCACGGGTCACTTGCTGGAGGATTCTCTGCTCCTTGAAGTCTTTAAACCACGATTTGAAGACTTCAATAGCTCAGACGTAGGTGAGGTTTTTCACAGGAGTGGGTGGGTGAGATTCTATGGCCTGCGTTGTGCAGGAGGTCAGACTAGATGATCATAATGGTCCCTCCTGACCTTAGTATCTATGAATCTATGAATATAAGGGTTTAGGGTACCAAAGTTACATCCTATTTGGTGCCCCCCCCTTTTCAGCATATGTGTATACATAAGATCTGGTTTACTGACCTTTAATGGAATTTATTACACAAAGTTAGCTATTTGTTCCATGCTGATCTAAAATACTGAGATTTCTTAAAGGGTGTCTGGTACCCAAATTTAACTCCACCCAAATGGAATTTAGTGTTTCCAAAATTTAAAAAACTGAATATAAGAATAGCTTAAAAACAGCTATGCAAAGTCACTGCTGGAGTAAGGTGTTGAGGTGGAGATGTTAACTGATTTAGACCAAGCCTTTGGATTGCACATCAAACAAGGATGTGAAATGCTTTTTTTCATCTATTGACCTAAGGCACAGTTTAGTCATGAAACAAAATATAGGTGTGTCCACCACTGCAATTCGTTAACTCGTTACTTCAATCAGTCTAAATTATGATGGGGTGATTCAGCGTCCCTTACACTAAATTGTAACTTGCTTCATGTGTAGTTCATGAGTACTACCTGTAAAGAAAGTTTGTATCTCAATGGAAGAGTAATAGAATTGGTCCCCAGAGTATTTTTCTCAGACACCTGAGTTGCTTTTTTTTCTGGCTTTGCCTCTTAAACGAGCTCAACCACTTCATTGAGAACAGCACTGCTAAAAGTGGATGTTCTATCCAAAATCCATAGGCTGAGTGAGAAAACGTTTACAGGCTAAAAGCTTTGGCAATGGTGCTGAAATTGCAACAGCCGAGTTTTCTTCAGCGTGTGCATAAGCTCAAAATGAGAAACTTCTAAGAATACAGTTGGCCAACATGCTTTCTCAGTAGGGAAGTTCTTGTTCGGTATTAGTCTTCTTTGTGATGTTTGTTGGGGGAATTTATGAAGAAAGGAGAACCTTTTGTGCTGTAATCTGGCTATGTGTGGGCTAGAAAGGAAAATGGCAGTATATTGCTTAGCGACAAGGTGGGTGAGGTAATATCTTTTATTGGCCCAACTTCTAAAATAAAAGATAAAAGACCTCACCAACTTTGTCTCTCTCATATTCTGAGACCTACATGGCTACAACACCACAAACAAGTATATTGTTTCCCAGTTTAAAAAGATAGCCTCGTAAAAGGTCTGTATCAAAACTGCAAAAACTTTTGTTAACCTACCTGTCAAGGGTTGTTAGGGGAAAAACGTGTGGAGCAGGAATTTGGATGGAATTTGTTCCTTGCTGTGTTGCTGTCAACTTTTGAATGACATTAGAAGTAGTGGTGCCATGGGTTTACAGGTTTTTCTGAGTGACCACAGAGTTCTTTTGTTACTACAACCTTGAGTAGCATAGCTACAAATGTATTAGGTATATACAAGAACATGAAAAACATAGCCCTCATGCTCTCAGTGGAGATGGAGAGTGAAAAGTTTTGTATTAGGCAGGAGACAAAACAGTTAGACCTGTGGGTCCAAATTCAAGCTTGATGTAAACAGATGCAACTCCATAACCAATGCACGTTCGCATACTTATACCAGGTCTGAATTTTGTCCAAGGAAGTGAACTTTGAAAAAACATGAAACAATGGAAAACTTTGAGGAAAAAATCTATTTAGCAACAATTGAACTTATACAGCATGCCAGGTTTTTCTATATTACTCTCCACTTATTAAGTGTTATAAGGAACACTTGCAAAAAACCCCAACTTCTGCTGCTTAATGTGTGGTTCTACCCTGAAAATGTCTATGTAATAATGGCACTTTTGTACTCAATTGGTTGATTCCCTGAGTGTGTTCAGAGTCAGATCAAATGGCTTTAGTGACATAAATAAGTTTTTGTTACTTTTTCATTCTTTTACTAACCAGAACCAACACTGCTTTCTGACTATTGAGCTGGATTGTTTTCTGGCTTTTGCGTCATCAGCAGAATTGTTACCTGAGTTCCAGTTGCAGAACCGTGCTGGGGGGAGGGGTGGAGTTTGCAAGTGCTTTGGAGGATAGGATTAAAATTCAAAATGATCTGGACAAACTGGGGAAATGGTCTGAAGTAAATAGGATGAAATTCAATAAGGACAAGTGGAAAGTACTCCACTTAGGAAGGCACAATCAGTTGCACACACATAAAGTGGGAAATGACTGCCTAGGAAGGAATACTACGGAAAGGGATCTGGGGGTCATAGTGGGTTACAAGCTAAATATGAGTCAACAGTGTAACGCTGTTGCAAAAAAAGTGAACGTCATTCTGGGATGTGTTAGCAGGAGTGTTGTAAGCAAGACACGAGAAGTAATTCTTCCACTCTACTCCGCGCTGATTAGGCCTCAGCTGGAGTATTGTGTCCAGTTCTGGGTGCCACATTTCAGGAAAGATGTGGACAAATTGGAGAAACTCCAGAGAAGAGCAACAAAAATGATGAAAGGTCTAGAAAACATGACCTATGGGGGAACATTGAAAAAATAGGGTTTGTTTAGTTTGTAGTAGAGAAGACTGAGAGGAGACATGATAACAGTTTTCGAGTACATCAAAGGTTGTTACAAGGAGGAGGGAGAAAAATTGTTCTCCTTAACCACTGAGGATAGGACAAGAAGCAATGGGCTTAAATTGCAGAAAGGATGGGTTAGGTTAGACATTAGGAAAAGCTTCTTAACTGTCAGGATGGTTAAACCTGGAATAAATTGCTTAGGGAAGTGCGGAATCTTCATCACTGGAGATTTTGAAGAGCAGGTTAGACAAACACCTGTCAGGGATGGTCTTCTAGATAATACTTAGTCCTGCCATGAGTGCAGGAGACTGGGCAGGATGACCTCTCGAGGACCCTTCCAGTCCTATGATTCTATGAAACTTTTTTATTGGATATATGTTAGACAGAACTAACCCCACTTGACTCTTAGATCCAATAGTAAATTTGCAGGGCTGAGAGATATGGGGGGCGAGGGAAGCCTTTCTTTTTACATTGAGCTAATTGCTTCTTGAAATCATTGTTGCAGAATAAACACAGAGCCTCATTGTGTTACTTTCAGAATAAAACTGCACTTTAAACATTCAGCAGCTCCTTCTGCCCACTTTTCACCCAAAGTTGTATGTCTCAGTTTGTGTGTGTGGTATGATCTTTTTCAACAGCAAACAGTTGTACTGCCACAAGTGAAAGATGGTGACTTCAAGGGGAGGCAGATCCATTGCAAAAGGGTGCTTTCATTCCTTCAAGCATCTTCCAGAAAAACAGTGTATTGCACTGATTTCTATATATTCCGGCATAAATTGCCAGAAACATGTGCCTTCTCATAAGTTATGCTACAGCATAGTAGGTTGCGCTTATTTTCCTCTAGATGAAGTAGTGCTTTAAAATAGTTTTCACATGGGGGAGGGACTTTTAAATTTATCAGTATCAGAGAAAAATCCATCCTGAATATTTTTGCTTGCAAATCAGTCTTCAGGATGTACAGTGATTTGTTTCTCAGGGCATGTGTGGAAACGAAGCACAAGTAGCTTTTGTAACTTGTGAATCAAATCAGATTTCTTGACTCTGGTCATGCTGCAGTTAAATAGTCTTGTGAGTTTCTGTATGGCACAGCCCCCACAGGACATCTTTTTGAAAGGACTGGTTCTGTTAACATAAGACTCCTTTTCTCAATGGGAATGTCAGAGTTATTCCCAGCAGTGACATCATGGTCTTCTACATTCCCACACTCACAAGGGCATTTATTGATGGGCATGACATTTTCCTTTTAATGCTTTCATTGTTTCCAGCACTTCATTTGCATCTTTGTTTGAACCCAAAGCTAGAGGCAAACTATATTATGAAAGAGCAAGAGAGAGAGAATGCAAAATATGTAGCAAGAAAGTAGAATCCAAGACCTCTAGTTATTTACAGGGACATAATTTTCTGCGGGGGTTCTCCCAAGTGGTTTATGATGATGTCACCTTCACAAGGGTCTGGTATCTGCTCATTATCATAACCCACTGCACCTTGATGGCTGATTATGTAATGTTACCAGGATCCAGTGCAGGTTTTTATTATATACAACAATGGCTCTTTTTAACAAAGGTAGGGGAGTTGCTATCATGCCTGCCTGTAAGAGCAAACTTGGGGGATACTGGGGCCCACAGAAAATTCTCCCCCTCAGCATTGGGGTTCTGCAGGATTCCAAGGTGTCTGTGTTCAGCATGGAAAAGGGAGGAGCTGGGGAGAAGCTACTGTCTGCAGCATGCTCCTTTTAAAAATGGCAGAGACCAAAGTGCTTATCGCTGTTCCTTACCACCACCATCCCTGGGAGGAGTACTGAGCGGCAGGGGTGTGCCTGTGTGAGGAGTGGGAGTGTTTGAGGGCAATGGGGGTCTGGCTCCTAAATGAGCTGTACTGCTATGGGGAGGAGGAGAAATGACCAGAAGAGTAGTGGGAAGTGAGCAGAGGTTCTTCATCCTGTTGAGTGGGAGTGTCCTTGAAAAATAAGATCCTCAAGGTTTGGGGACTGTGCCCCCTCCATGGTGGGATAAATCTTTCCCACACACGAGGAACACAGATCAGGAACTCTGCAGGTGAATGGTGTGGAGATTCCTGAACCCTCTATACGCTTCCTCTTGTTTTATTGCCCTGTATGTGGTATAGCCCTTCCTCTACAGGGGATTGAATTTTTCTGAGGAATACCTATAACTCTGTCTGGGACATGACTTCCAGAAAGCTATGTTATTTACAAAAAAAAATCTCTGTTACACACCTTATTAAATAGATCCTAACGAACACATTGCATTTAATGGAATATGCAGACATTTGTGTCCCCCTGTTAAGACTTCATTTGGCTGGCAGTAGTGGCGGATTAACACATAGGCCCATGAGGCCCGTGAGCAGGGTCCCTGGCCAATTTGGGGGCCCTCAGCAGGAGAGCTGGAACCTGGGTAGAAGGGGTGGGCATGAGGCCCTGCCACTCTCACTGGCCTCGCCCCTGCTTCTCCTCTTTTCCTGAGGCCCCTTACCTTGGCAAGGTTGGAAGCTGGATGGGCCCCAAGCTATGCTGGCAAAAATTCGAAGTGCAGACCTGGCTTTACTCTGATGCAACTCCATTGACTTCAGTTGAGTTACTCCTGATTTGCACCTGGGTAAATGAGATCAGATTGAGGCCCATAACTTACAAATAATTTAAGGTGTTACAAAGTTTCTCTTTAAATTTTCCAGGAGTTAAGATACTTAGAACCAAATGTTGTAAGATCCTGGGTGCTGCCTGTTAGGTGCAAAGCACGCCCGCTCCCACTGATGTGAATGAAAAGAAAGGAAGATGCTGAACATCTTTCAGGATTGGGCTCATAGTCCTCAAAAAAATTGTTGGAATGGGTCCAGAATTTAATGTAGCTAGGGAAAAAGGAATAAATACAAAATAAACACTGTCAAATATTTTCCTATCATTTTATTTACTTAAAAAAAAATCTTTCCATTGACGTTAATGATCCAGCTTTGCGGAAGTCTGCAATGATGGCCAGAATATTCCAACCTGGGTACCCAAAGGACACGTTTAGGCACCTACATATAAGTGATCTGATTTTTTTTTTCTTTAAGAGCAGCTAAGCATCCACATTTGAGAGCTCTGACTAGTATTTCTTTCCTAATTAGTGTTAACCACGTATGTTTGACCAACATCTTTTCCCCACTAAAGAGCTGAAATATCAATGGAACTGAAATGAACGTGGCTTTTTTGTTGTTGTTTTTGCTTCTGTTTTGTATACTGCTTTGTATGTAGGTGGCATTGAGAATATCACCAAAAGGTCACCTCAGATCTGTAAATAAGGATTATTAATTAGTTTGAGCTTGCTTTCTGTGGTTGGCAGGCTCTGAAGCAGCAGAGATCAAATCACTGTACACAATCCTACACGAACAGTGTGTATTTGTTAATTTTTATTTATTGGTGGCGGAATGGTAACCCGTTTAAAAGAGAGATTTGTAATGTGAAGGGCATTCCCCATCAGAGTATCAATTTTCAGGTAGGTCTGATTTTGGGGCCTACAGATAGTTATTGTACTTTACATTGACAATTTAATTGATGAGAACTATATTTTTTGTATAAAGGGAATGAATAAAGTGCTTAATTTTACTTTGTCTCTAATAAACATACATAATCCATGTGAATGGTTTGGTATAGGTGTGTATATTACAGCAGACAGATCACAGGCATGCAACAAATCTGCTTGTTTTGGATTTGTCAGGTGGACAGATAACATGGATCAGGATGCATGGATACTGAATACAAGAGCAGGCTGCTGGGAGGAATGGTTGGGAAGAAGATCATGGGAGCACCATGCTTGGAGGAGGGATGATAGTAAGGAAGATGTGGGAGCAAGGCCCTACTTAAATGGCCTCTGTCATGTGACACCAGCCATTTTAAATATTAGTTTTCCATACTTAAAAAAAAGATTGCATTTGTACAAATACGAATCCATTGAAGTGGTCAGATTCTATTACAAATGGATTCTGGTTCAGGGAATTATCACATCCCTAACAAACAATGAAGACAGCAGGTGCTGTTAGACCACACACCCTTTCTCCAACTAGAGAAAGGAAAGAAAGCTTCCCCGTCTTTCCAGAGTATGTCCTCTATGGCAGTGGTTCCCAAACTTGTTCCACTGCTTGTTCAGGGAAAGCCCCTGGCGGGCCGGGTCGGTTTGTTTACCTGCTGCATCTGCAGGTTCGGCCAATCTTGGCTCCCAGTGGCCTCGGTTCGCTGCTCCAGGCCACGTACTGGCCGCCGCTTCCAGCAGCTCCTATTGGCCTGGAGCAGTGAACCGCGGCCACTAGGAGCCACGATCAGCTGAACCTGCAGACGCGGCAGGTAAACAAACCAGCCCGGGCCGCCAGGGGCTTTCCCTGCACAAGCGGCGGAACAAGTTTGGGAACCACTGTTCTATGGGCCATTGTGAGTAAGCATTTCTTGGACTGAGCTCTTTATAAAGCCTTTAGCAGTAGGTTGGGCTTTTAATATTGAAGTACAGGTGTGTTCTGTCTCTGCTCTGACTCTCTCTCTCTGGCCTTGAGCAAGTCACTTTTTTTTTATTAGCTATCTGTACAATGCCATACACATATAGGTGGTGCATAGTGTGGCATTTAGAGACATATGCAGACACAGTTCTTGCAGGACAGGGAGACAGCATGACCTAATGGAAAGAGCACTGGGCTGGGACTCAGGTAATCTAGGTTTGTTCCCAGTTCTACCATCTGTAAACTCAGGGGTTGTACCGTATGATTGGAGGATTGCTAACATAGTTCCTATTTTTAAGAAAGGGAAAAAAAGTGATCCAAGTAATTATAGGCCTGTTAGTTTGACATCTGTAGTATGCAAGGTCTTGGAAAAAATTTTGAAGGAGAAGGTAGTTAAGGACATTGAAGTCAATGGTAAATGGGACAAAATACAACATGGTTTTACAAAAGGTAGATCGTGCCAAACCAACCTGATCTCCTTCTTTGAGAAAGTAACAGATTTTTTAGATAAAGGAAACGCAGTGGATCTAATTTACTTAGATTTTAGTAAGGCGTTTGATACGGTGCCACATGGGGAATTATTAGTTAAATTGGATAAGATGGGCATCAATAGGAATATTGAAAGGTGGATAGGGAATTGGTTAAAGGGGAGACTACAACGGGTCCTACTGAAAGGTGAACTGTCAAGTTGGAGGGAGGTTACCAGTGGAGTTCCTCAGGGATCGGTTTTGGGACCAATCTTATTTAATCTTTTTATTACTGACCTGGGCACAAAAAGTGGGAGTGTGCTAATAAAGTTTGCAGATGATACAAAGCTGGGAGGTATTGCTAATTTAGAGAAGGACAGGGATACCCTACAGGAGGATCTGGATGACCTTGTAAACTGGAGTAATAGGAATAGGATGAAATTTAATAGTGAGAAGTGTAAGGTCATGCATTTAGGGATTAATAACAAGAATTTTAGTTATAAGCTAGGGACGCATCAACTAGAAGTAACGGAGGAGGAAAAGGACCTTGGAGTATTGGTTGATCATAGGATGACTATGAGCTGCCAATGTGATATGGCTGTGAAAAAAGCTAATGTCGTCTTGGGATGCATCAGGAGAGGTATTTCCAGTAGGGATAAGGAGGTTTTAGTACCGTTATATAAGGCACTGGTGAGACCTCACCTGGAGTACTGTGTGCAGTTCTGGTCTCCCATGTTTAAGAAGGATGAATTCAAACTGGAACAGGTACAGAGAAGGGCTACTAGGATGATCCGAGGAATGGAAAACTTGTCTTATGAAAGGAGACTCAGGGAGCTTGGCTTGTTTAGCCTAACTAAAAGAAGGCTGAGGGGAGATATGATTGCTCTCTATAAATATATCAGAGGGATAAATACCAGAGAGGGAGAGGAATTATTTAAACTCAGTACCAATGTGGACACAAGAACAAATGGATATAAACTGGCCACTAGGAAATTTAGATTAGAAATTAGACGAAGGTTTCTAACCATCAGAGGAGTGAAGTTTTGGAATAGCCTTCCGAGGGAAGTAGTGGGGGCAAAAGATCTATCTTGCTTTAAGATTAAACTCGATAAGTTTATGGAGGAGATGGTATGATGGGATAACATGGTTTTGGTAATTAAATATTCATGGTAAATAGGCCCAATGGCCTGTGATGGGTTTTAGATGGGGTAAGATCCAAGTTACCTGGGAAAGAATTTTCTGTAGTATCTGGCTGATGAATCTTGCCCATATGCTCAGGGTTTAGCTGATCGCCATATTTGGGGTCGGGAAGGAATTTTCCTCCAGGGCAGATTGGAAGAGGCCCTGGAGGTTTTTCGCCTTCCTCTGTAGCATGGGGCACGGGTCACTTGCTGGAGGATTCTCTGCTCCTTGAGGTCTTTAAACTACAATTTGAGGACTTCAATAACACAGATATAGGTGTGAGGTTTTTTTTGTAGGAGTGGTGGGTGAAATTCTGTGGCCTGCGTTGTGCAGGAGGTCAGACTAGATGATCATAATGGTCCCTTCTGACCTAAATATCTATGAATCTATGAATCTATGAATTGCTGGGTGACCTTGGGCAAGTCATGTCACTACTCCGTGCCTCAGTTCCCCATCTTGGGATAATAATATTGACCTCCTACATAAAGCACTTTAAGATCTACTGATTAAAAGTATTATATAAGAGCTGCTTGGTATTATTCAGTATATCAGGAACTTACAATCCAAAGTTACCTCTCTGCTTCTGTTTCCCTGAATGTGAAAATGAGGCTTTTGGCAATTATCACCTTACAGAAGCTTTGTGAAAATTAGTAATTTTTGAAAAGCACTTTGAAAAGAAAAAAATAAAAGTGCTAAGTATTATTTGTTAGTATTTCATGCTCAGAAAGCCAGGCTAGCTATTTATGCATGTTAGGAGAAAACATATTTTACTTTATTTATTTGATCCTGACATCTGGGACAGTATTTTAATTTCTCTGTAAATTCAAGAAAAAGTTGTACAAGGTAATATACAGGACCTGCTTAAACATCATTTTTACTACACATATCCAGTCTCATTTCATGCTGAACTTGTCAAGACCAAACATCTGGCTTTTGCTTTGCCATGTGATGCCTATAGACTTGCCAACACACTACCGATAGAAATGCTTTCAAAGAAGTGAGCTGGGTGGAGGAAGGGAAAGGAAATCAAATCTGTTTCCTGTCATTTCATTATCAGTAGCAACAAGGACAAAAGTGTTTCACATTAATAAACCATTATTGTATGGGAATGTCCCCATGAAGCTTTCAGAATTAGAACATAAAAGTAGCCTTACTGGGTCAGACCACTGGTCTATCTAGCCCACTATGCTGGTGCCAGATGCTTCAGAGGGAGTGAACAGAATGAGGCAATTATCAAGTGATCCATCACTTGTTGTCTAGTCCCAGATTTTGGCAGTTGAAGGTTTAGGGACGCCTGGAGCAAGAGGATTGTATCCCTGACTATCTTGGCTAATACCCATCAATGGACCCCTCCTCCATGAACTTACCTAAAATCTTTTTTGAACCCAGTTATACCTTTAGCCTTCTCAACATCCCCTAGCAGCAAGTTCCGCCGGTGGACTGTACGTTGTGTGATGAGGTACTCCCTTAATATATGAGAGCCCTCCAAATCATGGAAATTTAGGGCTGGAAGGGATCTCTAAGGGATCCATAGACGTCATCTAGTCCATTCACTGGCACTGAGGCAGGACCAAGTACCCCTAGACCATTCTTTACAGATGTTTGCTTAACCCATTCTTAAATATCACCAATGACGGGTTCTCTGACCACCCTAGGTACTTGTTCCAGTGTTTTACTATCACTGTAGAGAATATTTTGTAATATCTAACCTAAATCTCCCTTGCTGCAAACTAAGCTGATTACTTCTTGTCCTACCCTCAGTGGACACGAAGAAGAATTTGTCACAGTTCTTTTTATAACTACCTTTTACATATTTGAAGACTTATTGTGCCCCCCCCACCTTCTCTTCTCATAACTAAGCCCAAATCTCTCAACCTTCCCTCACAGGTTGTTTTTTGAACCCCTGATCATTTTTGTTCTCCTCTGGACTCTCTCCAATTTGTTTACGTCTTTCTCAAAGTGTGGTGCCCCAAACTGGACCCAGTACTCCAGCTGAGGCTACACCTGTGCCAAGTAGAATGGAACAGCTACCTCCTCTGTCTTACATATGACTCCTGTAAATTCACACTGTTAATTCACCTCAGAAAGATGCTGGCCTCTTTCATGGCAGCATCACACTGTTGGCTTATTCAGTTTGTGATCCACTGTAACCTCTGGATCCTTTTCAGCAGTACTACTGCCTAGCCAGCTATTCCTCATTTTGTAGTTGTGCGTTTGATTCCCCTCCCGCCTTTCCTAAGTGTAGTACTTTGCGCTTGTCTTTATTGAATTTCGTCTTATTGATCTCAGACCAATTCTCCAGTTTATGTATATGGGGAACACAAATAGGCTAGAGATTTCTGGATAAATTCATTTGTACTGCATGGATTTGCTGATGCCTTTAATGGACTGTATGGCTGCTGTTCCTTAATCAGCTGAAATGGTGGGGAAAGGGTCTCTGTGGCTTCAGTGACGCAAGGTACTTCATTCCCCTCCATCCTCGAGAGAACCGATCCTGGGCCTCCCACACAGGAATGAGGAGGATTACCTGTGAGATGGCCCTAGAAATAGCATTACATGGTTGTTTTCACCCCAGAACAATACTGGGTGTATTTATATCTTGATTTACACTCAAGCAAATTGCTGCATGCAGTTTCCAAAAAGTGCTTAGCATTTTTTTATGCTCTAGGTAGATTAAAACACACAATACACATTTTTACCACAGTTGGCAAATTCAAAATAGTTTCCAAAATCTAAATGCTAATTTGGTGACCCCTTCCATATTAGCAAGCCTTATGACATTGCTGTTTCTCCGGAACCACCGAAAGCCTGGCAATTACCAAGAATTTTGAGCAGAAATAGTAGCTGTCACATGAGAGGCAACAATTCCCTGTTGTGTTACTATTGAACTTGGAACAGACTAGCTGCATTTCTCTGCTAGCATTGCAGAAACACTTATTATCAAATGTCTTCAGTAGATCCCAGCCCCGCCTGGCCTAGAGGGCTGCCAGCAGGTCTCAGGCTCCGGCCGTGTCTGTAAATGTAGTTTTGTGTTACCAGGTCACAGTCTAAAATACAATGCTCAGGCTCATGGAATTAAACTGCTGGTCACACCTTTTTGACTGCCACTCAGTTCAATGCAGGAGCACCACTAGTGCCTGTTGAGGGGGACGGAGCACAAGCTACATGCCAAGCTCTATTTGTTTCTTCTTTTTGCTTCTTTTCTTTGGACTCAGATCAGACAGTAAATGTTTCTTGCATTCTCATGGAACAGAATCCGAGTAAGAGAAATACATTGCTGTGTTCTAGATCTAATTTCTAAGCATCATGGTTTCCCTTAGAGAAGGGACTGTACCAGTATCCCAGGCACATCTCTTTTGAAAAGTGTGGATCCAGATCTGGACTCTGTGTCCAGCACCTATTGCCAACACTGCACATAGACTCAAAGCCCAGCTGAGAAAAATTGGGTCTGGTTTTGACTCAGATCCATCTCACATTTCTGTTCAGCTTTTCACTTTATGGGATGTCCAGTTGATAAAGTGGAAAATATTTCATTCATGGCCAGGTTAATGTTTTAACTTGTCAGTGTTGCTTAAGAAAAACAAAATCCCATTTGTGCACACTAAAGTGACCTCTTCCCCCTCCCTCCCCACCCCCCCGTTCTGATTTTTCGAACTAGGAACCTTTGAGTCCGCTCCTGCCCTGACCCTTGGGAGCCTCTTCAGTAATAGACATTTGCTGGAGCTGTAGAAGGGTCCTCTCTCCTAACTGAAATGATAGGAAAAAGGAGAAAGAATTGATCTCTTGCACTTAAATCCTTTGAGTAAGTTCTCACGACACTCGTAGGAGTAAAATGAAGTGGAAGGGGCAATATCCGTTTTAGGAGGCCAGAGGGGAGATGTTGAGGGTTAGGATGAGAGTTTTGGCAGCTGTGATGGAGGAGAAGAGTACAGATGTTAGAGAGATTGAGGTGGAAGATGTGGCAGGATATGGACATGTGTGAGGTGAGAGGGAGAGAGGAGTTAAAGATAACCCATAAGTCAGATTTTACAAATGTCCAGGAAGCTTTGTGAGTTCTTCCCCATCGAAGTGTAATAAAGGCCATCTTGGCCAATACACCAAAGATTGGATTGGAGATTTCAGGTGGTAAAAATATGGGTCTCTGCAGTTTGAGCTAAAGAACCAGGCTTTGAAGGTAGTGGCAGTAACAGACTCATGTCCAACATGAACTAGGCAAATAGGGCCCCACATGACACACACACAGTGACCAGTCGGTTATAGAAGCATCTGGCTCAGTATCTGCACTTGTTCTCTGTATTTTTATCAATAGTAGAGTTCTTTAATACACAATCGCGTCATAGACTGTTGCTAACCTTGCATGTCTTGTTACAAAAAAAAAGAAGGTGGATTTTTGGACATTGCACCTGATGTGAAATGGTCCTACATGACCTCTCCTGACTTGCCCTGTGTGAGGCAATTTGTCCTAGCTTATTTCTTTCAGAAAAGTGATTCAACAAATATAGGTGAAAGGTTGCTGCTTTGCATGAAGTCAACGAGTGCAGTTCAACACGCTTTCCCTTTTCCCCTAGTTTCTGGTCTTTTGCAAGTGTTGCATCATTCCTCAGCCAGTCATCAGTCTGCCTCTGAAGAGCTATTGGGAAAATTGTCCATTTCTGTCTACGGTGTAGCTTTCCCCCAAAAAACTTTAAACATATACTCATTAAGGAAAAATCGTAATGAAAAGTAAATCGATTTTACATCTAGACGATCCCAGCTGTTTTAGCTTTGATATTACTGAGGAAATGAACATTTGGCCTGTTTTCTCCAACTCTTTAACAAAATAGTAAAAAATGCACTTAGATTAGAATTTCCAAATTTGGATTGTTGACATTAACCCCCTATCTAGGTCACTAAATATGAATCACCTAATTTTCCAAGGTGCTGTGATGAGCACTTGCAGCTTCCATTAACTTCAAGGGGATTTGCGGGTATATTGCACTTCTGAAATCCAATAAATCAGGCCACTTAGGTCCTAAGTGTGGGGCTAAGGTAGAAGGTGTAACTCATAGTACTTCTATCATAGCCATAACCCCCACCACCACTTGTGATTAAAAATAAGCACCTCTAGATTGGGCTTCTTTTTCCTGCTTTCCTTTCTGAATTGGATAGATAATCTACTATCATCAGTTTTTGCAGAGGAAAGTCTACCCTGATTTGCACCCAGGGAATCCCAATGAATTTGTAAAATGACCAGTTTGGGAGGAGCGGTTGTAATGAGTCCACCTCACATCCATGTCATAAATGTCTGTCTATGGTACTTCCTTTTTCTACATCAATTTATTTCATGACATTCTCTCTTGGGCTCCTCAAGCCCTTACTCATGACTCCTCATTAAAGTATACAGAAAAAGAATTCCAAATGCAGCATTTCTAGTAGCTGCAGGAGGAACTGACCGCATCCGTTTTGCAGTAATATCTAATATTCTGCTGTAGCTGGCTGTTAGTTTGACCCAAAGAAAAGATGATCTAGAGAGGTTCTGTTCCTGGGGGTTGCGAGACTAAAGCTCATTTCCATGCTCCACCACAGACTTTTATGGGAACTTAGACAAGTTGCTTTTAGAGCTTATCTACACTTTAAACACTGCAGCGCTTCAGCGTAGCCACTCCATATGCCAACGGAAAGGGTTCTCCAGTCAGCATAGTTAATCCGCTTCCATCAACCTAGTGTGGTCTACACCAGAGGTTAGGTTGGCTTAACTACGTCACTGAAGGGTGTATATTTTTCACACCACTGAGCGTGTAGCTGTGTCGACCCAACTCTTTAGTGTAGACTAGGCCTTGGTCTCTCTGTGCCTCAATTCCCCATCTGTGAAATGGGGATAATAGCACTTCTCTGCCTTCAGGGGAGTTAGAATAAATACATTCAAAATTGTGAGGTGCTCAGATACTACGATAGTACGGGTCATATAAGTACCATAGATAGATAATAAAACATTTCTTATTTATCCTGAGTATGGGGAGATCAAGGTGTGAAAAGGACCCCATGTTTCAGGTATTGAAAAATCAGGTTTCTAAATCTTGGTCATTTTTTTTCATGTTGTGTAATTTGGTGTTTGAAATTTTTGCAAGCCCTTATTAGTTGGAGGGAAAATAAAATGAAAAGAAGGTCTACAATAGAAATGTTTTTTTCAAGTATTTTTTGTAAACTTTTTTTAAACAAACTATAAATATGTGACTAGACTGGATTAATATTGAGGAATGCTAGAAGTAAATTATTACAATTAGAAAATGAAATATTTTAGCGTCCTTGCTTGTATTACAACTACAAATATTCATACAGCCCAGTCCCAGAAAGCAGAGTACTTGCATGATGTGGTGGTTAGCTTTTTATATAAGTAATTGTTCTTCTGTTGTCTTCTCTCACACCAGGGTATTTTGAAACATACATAGAAGTCTAAAGAACTTTTCATTCTAATAAATAGTACTAAATTTTACTTATAAAATGAAGAATACAATAGAATATTAAAATGAAGATTATTCAGATTATAGCTCTAACCTGGTCCAAATATGTAACTACCTCTTTTGTTTTAGTTTTGTACAGAGATGGGAGCAGCCGAGGCTGCCATTTCTCTTTGTCAGGGGTCCTGGATAACTGATGCAAGGATGGAGTTGGATTGTTGCCTCACAAATGCCATGCTGTAAGTTTGAGCTGCTGCTCAGGTCTATTGAAACTGACAAGGCAGACTGCTCTAAATTGCAAGAGATATCTGATTTAAGAACAAAGGAGAAAAGCAATTGCTCAGACAAAGAATGAAAAGAAGAAAGCAATAGGGAAAAACATATAGAAAGCAGATAAGAAAAAGTATGAGTTTGAACATGTAATCCAAAGACAGAGTTCAAGAACACAAAAGTGAGGATGGTGGGGGAAGCAAATATCTGATTATTAGTAATGCAGCATTGCCAACCACAAACATTCAAAAATCGTGAGTAAAGCCCCCGAATCATGAGATTTAAAAAATAATTAGTTGCGGTGGCAGGTATGTTCCTGTGCCTTCTCACGTTGGAGCCTTTATGGTGCATTTAGATCATGTTGTCAAGCTTTTCTCTACCACTGAGGGCTTGAAACTTTTTTTGAAAGCTGAACTGCTTCTTCAGTCACATGTCTCCGGGAGCTGGGGCTTTCAGTAAAACACCAAACAGCAAAAGACTTGTGATTTAAAATCATCAGAGTTGACAACAGTGGTAGTAACAAATTGAAAAGTGTATACATTAAGTCAAGGATTGACTTGAAGGTGAAATAAACAGATAAGAACCAAGACCAAAGATTAAAGTTGTGAGCTAGATTGTAACATTGTGCTTCCACTGGGCAAATCCTAATCTTCCCACTGCTCCAGGGAGGGAATGATCTGTGACAGGTCTGACTCCGTACCCAGCATAGTGTATGTTCCCTGGCATATTGATTCAGCTATGCTGGCTGGGATGTTTGGGGGAGGGGTTGGAACTAAAGCTACTCCCACTCCTTTCAGGCCCCTGATGCCCAGCTGCACAAGGGAGTGATATAATTGCTCTGCAGTGTCTGCTTGCTAACCAACACTGCTGTCCAAGATTCAGACACTGCATTGACCGCCTTGGAGATAGACATTCTCTTATGTAACCTCATAGCTGGTAGATCAGAAGCAGCAAAGCTTCCCCCACGTTGCTTTGCCATTGTGCCTCAAACCTGCCCTGAAGGGGTTACCTCTAGTGAGTGGGTGTGGGAGTGTAGATTAGTCTCCATTCTCATTAAGTCCTTGGCCTATCTATTGAGGCAGTTAGTATCAATTGGGACGCTGACTTCTGTGATGTGGATGCTTGTCCACAGCCAAATCCTCCCCCATAGACGAGTGAACAGCTCTTTGATGGAATAGTTACGTCATTGTACAGTTAGGATGCTGGCGCCACAGGTAAAGTTGCAAAAGATCTTGTTAAAAGCCTCCTTCAGTGGGAGCAGGATCGGACCCTGAGGGGCTGTACTTTGAGAGGAAAGCAACACATTTCACTCAGCTGAGGAACTGACTCCAAGGGCAAGTGTTAAAATAAAAATCTAGGCACTCCATGAACTGTCCTGCAGCCACCGAGAGCATGACCAGAGGCAGCGCTGCATTCCAGAGCTCAACTTTTTATGATGTAGGCCTGTGAGAATTTTCAGTTCTTGGGGGGAATGGGAGGGTGAGTATCCATCCTCCTTTGAAGATTTTTCTGTCTTTTCAGAGAGGGAAGATTATGCATTTAAACGGTACCATCTGCCTGGAGCTATGCTATTTCCTCTTCCTTATATGCCTAGGCACAGAAAAGGCCAGGCAGGCTCAGCAAACACAGGAGGCAAGGGAGCAGGAGTGTTTAAAAGCAGTCAGGTGAAGACCTTCCCAGAGGTCCCTGAGAAGGAGACTGTGTAATTCACCATGCTAAGCGCTTTCACTAATCTGTATATGGCTGTGTTTATTTTTTTAAAGGGGGGGTGTAATTGTAATGCCCACAATGAACTCACCATTAGTTGGATTGATAAACAGTATGAATGAAGCATTAAACCATTGCCTTGGGCAGGTAAACTACTTCAGCTTTGGGATGAGTAACAGTGTGCATGCTGGATTTCCAGCATTCTGTATGGGACGGTGTGAATTGAGAGTCTTCCTTGAATTATCTGAAAGGCATATTTGGACTAATGGAGGCTTCCTGGTTTTTATCAATTTATACTTTACCAGATTAAATCCAGTGATTATTGGCTGATTTTAAAAAAAATCTTCCCTGTTGGTAAACAGAACACTAATTTTTGCACCTACAAGTTAAGCAAGTAGCTTTATATCCATGATAGAGATGGTGAAACTGAAGTCCAAAAAGGTCTATTTACTTGACCAAGGCCATCAAGCAAGTCAGTGGTAGACATGAGGATAGAACCCAGGAGCCCTAACTTCCTGTTGTCTCTACTAGCTATTTAACAATAGGGAGTAGAGCAGAGAGTGTCTAATGGTTAGATCCGAGGACAGTGAATCCGATCAAATGGGTTCTGTTCCCAGTTCTATTACTGACTTGCTGCATAGCTTTGGATCAAGTCAGCTAATTCTGGTGCCTCAGTTTTCCAGTCTCTCTATATAATACTACTTATTTAACTACCTCACAAGAGTGATGGGAGAAGTAATTAATGTTCCTAAAGTGGCTTGAGATCTTGGATGACAAATGGTATATAAGTGGAAAACATTTATTTTGTTTGATTATATTAAGACAGGAAAAATGGCTAGGAAAGCTGGCACACTTAAAACGCTGAGAAAATCCAACAGAGTTAATGATCAACATGTTGAGAATCAAAATAAGACAAAGCTATTTTTCTTCTTGGGGGAGTTGGATTTGAGTGTGGTGTGTTTTTGTTTGTTTGTGTGAGGAGTTTTTTTTGTAATGCTTCCCGAGTTGTTAATATAAATGTATATTTAAAAAAAAAACAAAACAGAAAGAAACTACCCCATTCACGCATCAGATGATTATAGGATTCTTGATCCTATAGGGTGATATTCACCCCTGAACAGAGGGCCAGTACAAGACCTAACCACCACATAAATCCTACTTAAACCCACTGAAGTCAGATGCTCTACAGTATTAAGGGACCACATATGCAGATTCAATTACAAGATTGGGCCTTAGTTTTCATGCTGTTCCCACTCAAACTTTTTTGTTAATATTGACCATTTATTAACCCTTTTTGTATTCTTTCCTGGGAATGTAAAACTCAGGATAACTTGCATTAATGAATGCTTACGCAACCCATTTTTGTTGGACCTTTAACCCGTTATCTATATGACTTAATGTGAAAATGCAAAAAAGATTTAAACATACCCTAGGAAGTTTGTGTCTAAATGTTGTTTACTCCCCCCCTCCCCCATTTAAGGAAAGTTCCTCAAGGTGCAAGATTGTTGATTTCAGGGTTCCCTGGAAGCAGTCAGCAATCAAGCTTCAAACTCTTTTTCTAACATTGTCTTCAGAGCTGAGCCGTGTATTGGACTAACCGAGTGCTGATCTCACATGTCAGACTAAGTCTTAGGCTTTGTCTACACTGGCAATTGAACGACAAAACTTTTAAAAACACCCTCCTGAAAGACAAAAGTTTTGCTGACGACAAGTGCTGGTGTGAACTGTGCTTTGTCGGCAGGAGCGTTCTCTTGCCGACAAAGCTAACCCTCCTTGTTGGGGGTGGAAGCTACACTGTGCGACTTTTAGCTGCACGGCTGTAGTGACGCAGCTGTGCATTGAAGCCCATGTCTACTCTCATTCTCTCCTTGGCATTTCACATGTAGGTGGAACATGATGCAGAGGGGAATGGAAGTGAGCCATGTGGGAGCCCACAGGTAACACACATTGAGACAGAGATGCACTTGCCCATCGCATCTCTCTGGGATCCAGCTGAGAGGCAAGATGGAGCCAGCTTAGTGCAGTTCCACCCACTCCTGCTAGGTCACTCGGACAAATCAGCAGCACCTCCTGATCTACAGTGACAACCTGCTTTCGGGCTGCGTAGAGGAGACTGCCCAGTGGGGTGATTAGCAACATCTCTATGCTGCAACCAGGCCTGAAGCCAGAATGTGAGGAGCCCAGCATTACCTGCTGAGTTTCTTCAAGGTGGACTGTAATAAAGTCAGTCTTTTTAAGGTCCAAACAGAAAAGAAAAGTACCCATGGAACTTGGCTGAGGAATTGTTCAAGAAAGTGCATTGACCTATATTTAGGTTTCCCACTCATTCCTCTCAAGACTCGATTATTTAATTTCAAAAGATTGGTGGTATTTAGAAAAATATACTTTGTATTTTAGTAATGATTTCTCAGGGACTTCATTTAACAATGGCCTTTCTGTGCACAAAACAGCTGCATTCCAAATTTGCAACACTACTACAGTACGAAGCTGATAATGTAATCTTAATATATTTTCTTTTGCTTCTCTGCTAGGTCCTCCCCACATAGTCAGTGGTCAATGCACTGAATGAGAAAAGTGTTAATGGATCCCATGAAATAGCTCACGGCTCCAGTGACATTTAGAGAGGCCAAAAGAGAACAAACACAAATCCCCTTAGCAAATTGAAGAAGGTAATGTCAAGGGTTGAAATATTCCCACCAGGAGAGGAGGAGGGAGTCATAGTTGCTGCTGTCATGAGGAAGAGAGACACAAAAGAGGTGGCAGGGACAGTTGCAAGAGAGATTAGAGCTGAGGGGAGAAACTGAAGCTTCATATGCAGAAAGAGAACCAGAGAAATGACATAAAGTATGAGATCTGCTTACAGTAGATGGACATGGACAGCCAAGCTTAGTTTATCAGGCAGATCATGCATGAGATCTTTCATCCTGCCATTAAAAAATGGATGCCGGGGACTTTGACAAGAACAGTGACTTAGCATTACCTTCCATCAGCAACTGACAAGCTCTTTCCAGTCTAACAACTAACTGATACTTTTCACACCCTCCAGGCTGTCCTAATCTCAGCAACCGTCCCTTGTACCTTTTTTTCCTCTCCTCTTCCAAGCAGCTATGATACTCTGACAACTCACATCTGACCGATTATGGGGATATCAGAATATGGTAGACTCTTTTCTTCCTGAGTCCCAGTTTGTGTTTTGCATGATTGTTTACTAAATCACTTGTTCTTAAATATGAGCCAACTTATTGATTGATGCTCTAAAGGAAACTGCATCATGTTTTAAATGAATCCAACAGAAGTACAACCCAATAAATTATGATAATTCTAGTGTCATGAAAGCATTCCCACGCCCACACCCCTTCCACACCTAACTATGGAGCAATGATCAAGCATAATCAGGAAGCTGATGACTAAAATAAGTGAATACACTTCATAACTGGCTGCCCACAGCAGCTGTTATAGACAGTTGATGCCAGAAAGTATGCTCTACCCCTTTGGTGGCTACAGGCAGCATTCTTGACACTTCCAGCTGCATTGGATTCTTGGTTTCCAGCTGCTAAAACATAGTATTCCATTCCTCTGGGCAATTTCTCCTCCTTGGAGAGCAAGCACAACAACCAGTGGAGACATTGGCAACATCATTATGATTGAGCTATCAGAGGGCTGCTCCACCTCACCTTTTACCTCCCATAGGTGTAATTTAGCCATCATTGGACCCTGGCTAAAACTGAAGCAGAAGCAATCCCTTTCTCTATTGGTGTAATCTGGATTTGATTTCATTAGCCAATGGATCAAAGAATAGGCAAGATCACCAACGATCGTCATAGCAACAGAGACACGGGTATTATGGTGTATGTTAGGGAAGAGTGTCCTTACTTTTACAGGTCAGAGTTCTGAAAAATCCTATGCATCATGCTCTTAATGTGGCCACTTGATGTAAATAACCAGCAAATGGCCCCTGTGAAGTACCAGGTCTTGCAACACAATCGAGTAGTTGTCTGGTTGGCATGTGCCTGTGTCTCTTGTAATGGGCAAGGGTTTTTCACTCCCATTTGCACTCACATTTTCCTATGACTTAAGGGACACTTTTCATAGCAATCACGTGCTGATAGAGCTTTGTTTTTGTTGTAAATTTCTCTCACACAATGGCCCTGGCTGCAGACTTGCCTATCGCAAATGTGTGCCAGCAAATGGCTCTCTTTGCACCCAGCCTCCACAAAGTAATATCAACTTTCAATAGCTATGGGCACTGAAGAGGTCACCCTGTGACAGAATGGACCCTTGCATTCATTCCTTGCACACTATTATAATAATTGTTGTACAAGTATGCCTTGTGAGGTATCATTTGAAAATTCATAATTCAGTGGGGATTATTGTCCTGGGAAATGTGTATCAACATTGTATGTAAAGTATAAGATTCCACTGAATGGTGTTACTAAAACCTGTTCCATGTCTGGGGCGTGACCAAACCAGTTCCTCAGAGATAAAAGGCAAGCTGATGCCTCTGCCAGGTGTAAACAAGGCCAATGGGCCATCACCTGCTAAAGGGCCATTCTTTGGCAGGAAAGGGGGCATGGGCAAAACGTCTAGATTTTAGCAAAGAAACAGCACGGAATTCCCATCCACACAGACTTATTGTCTCCTGAATGTCAACTGGAAGTGTTTTGCAAGGGAGGGACTGACACTTTGAAAAGGGGACAAACACCTCCAAGGTACCCCACTCTACCTCCTCAATCACTCCAGTCGATTCACTGCACCAAAAGGAACAAAGGAAGCAGCCATTGTGTGGAAGAAGAGTTCCTGGCCTAGAAACTTGGCCAGTAAGAATACTGAGAGCGTGTGGTGAGAAAAATTCTGATTTGAATTTAGCATCATTTGTTAAATTAGGCGTCTTATCTTTATTTTGCTTGTAACCATTTCTGACTTTTATGCCTCATTACTTGTATTAAATTAAAATCTATCTCTCTGTAGTTAGTGAAGTTGTTTTATCTAAACCAGTATGTTTGAATTGAAGTGATTGGACAACCCTGTTTGGAATAACAGGATTTGTGCATATCATGTCTGTTAATAAAATTATGGACTTTATATGAGTTTGTATTGTCCAGGAGAGGGCTGGGCAGTACAAAACCTACATTTCTGGCAAAAAATCTGGGATGCGGAGTTTGCTGGGGTCACCCTGCAGTACAATTCAGGCTGGTAAAAGCCTGGGTGAGACTGGCAGGACTGGGAGTGACTTACATGCTGGAGGCTGTTTGTGAGCAGTCCAGGAGTTGAGGCAAGAACAGCAAATCAATGTAAAGGGCACCCCAGGTTACAGGGCAAGGGTAACACAGCTACAATAGATTGTACCCTGGGTATGTGTCACACCTGCTTCCTGATTAAGCTTGATTATTGGACCCCACTTGGATGTGGAGGGGGTAGAGGCATCAGAATGCCTTTAAAACACTAAAATTCATATATACTGCAATGTTGGGCCCACTTCCAGGCAGAGATAATAAAAGGTGTCCTATCCGATTGGGAATTCTTTAGTGGCTTACTGTTGTGTCACCCAGCACTACACCAGGACCAAGTCCACAACTGGCTTTCCACTTGGGCAAGGTTCATGGCCAGAAATCAGTTAAGGTTGACATTAATGTCAAGCAACTTGGCCCACTGCATGTCCTGGGGCAGTGTTTTGGGTAGTGTCCCATATGCAAGTGCTGTCTCAAAGACTTTAGACTTCAACCTGCTGCTGTTTACAACCCTCAGTGGCCAGGTGACTTTCATATTACGACTATTGTGAGATTGGCTGCTAGCATAAAGAATTGGCTTTGCTCCTTCACACTATAGTGCATTGGGTCTCAACCAGGGGTAAGCAGAGATCTTCCAGGGGGCACATCAACTCATCTAGATATTTGTCTAGTTTTACACCAGGCTACATAAAAAGCACTAGTGAAGTCAGTACAAACTAAAATTTCATACAGAGAATGACTTGTTTATACTGGTCTATATACCATACCTTGACATGTAAGTACAATATTTATATTCCAATTGATTTATTTTATAATTATATGGTAAAAATGAGAAAGCAATTTTTCAGTAATAGGGTGCTGGACACTTTTTTTTTAATTTTTATGTCTGATTTTGTAAGCAAGTAGTTTTTAAGTGAGGTGAAACTTGGGGGTACACAGGACAAATCAGCCTCCTGAAAGGGGTACAGCAGTCTGGAAACATTGGGAACCACTGCTGTAATGCATGCTGGCGCTCATGCGATCAATAGCAGCAATACTATTGGGGCCAGAGCAATTCAGAATGCTACATGAGGTGGGGCAGGCATTTTGTAAACTACCCCTAATCCCATTTGCAGCAACTGTGCTGGGCACTCTGGGATCGGTGTTTTGGGAGTCCGAGAAGGCAGTAAGTACTGTTACAGCCAGGAAAAATCTGGAGAGCCCTGAAGCTGCTCTAAACTTCTGCAGAGACAAAGGAGACAACAAAGGATTTCATGCAGTTGAAGAGTCAGGCCAGCTGGAGTCTATGCTGGAAAGTTGGGCCAGTAGAACTATGTTGGTTAGGGGTGTGATGTTTTTTTCTTAACCAATATAGTTATACTAATACAAGCCCTAGTATGGTGTCTTATACCAATAGTTATTTCCCCTTCCATCTGGGAATAGCTATGCCTGCTTAAAGCACCTTTATACCAGCATAACTGCATCCACGCTACGTGGGTTGTACTGTTGTAACTATACTGGCATAGTTAAAGCCGTGCAACTTACTAGTTTTCTTACATAGTGTACATGCACCCTCCTGGTCTGGGGTATGGTGGGGACAGCAAGTCTGCACTGCAGATTTTTGTGGTTCTGTCAAGCTGGTGCATTTCCTGAGCACTGAATTCATTACTAAAGAATAAACAGGTGACGTGAGGCAGCCCACATACGTAAGGAAAATTATCCATGGGAAATGAAAACACACAACCAAGAATCCTCACTTCAGAATCCTCTATTCTGGTCTGGAGTAACCATGAAGCCTTCAGATGCCATAATTCAGCTGGGTTGTAATGTGGTTAGATCAGGACTCCCGAGCCCTGTCAACAATAATTCAAATGAACATACAAATTGTAACAGTTTGCTGCCTTATGGAACGGACTGCAGGTTTCACAGAGACATTCAGGGTATCAATTACATGACCTTCCTAATGCTACACATTATGCAGTGAAATCCAAATGACTCAGTGCAGAGCCTTTGTAGCTCAGCTGGGAATGAAGGAGGAGAATTTGTCTGCTTCTTCATACTCTGAGAGATTCTTTTCCTCACCCAGCCCATATAGTCTGTTCTAGCAGTGTGCAGGGGCTGGGAGAAGTGACTGAAGGGGCTGGCGGAGAATGCCTCCTGTGCAGGCACAGTGGAGGGCTGTCACAATCAGACCTCTGTTGCTCCCTCGCGATAGAGGGGACAAGTCTGGAGCAGGATTGACCTCTCTGTAGCAGTAGCTGCTATGGGGATTCTGGGCTGAGGAGCATCTGCGGGCAGGAACTGTTTTTATGCCAGGGTTCACAATGGTTCCATGCAGAAAGTGGCTGAAAGCCCTCTTTGACGCCTGCCCCCTTTGACGCCTGCCCCCTGTCATTTCTGTTCTTTCCAGAGGCAAAGCTTCACTCTTAACCTTAGGGACCACCACCAACCTAATTTACCTTAGTGTGATCTTTTTTAACAGGTTGTCACTAAGATTGCTCAAAGCTCTGCTGTTCTGAGCAGTCTCGATAGTCAGGATGTTGTCGATACATTCCATCAATAAATCTTCATTAGTCTTCTTTGCCTTTGTACAACTTTCACTGAGAATCCGGTGGCTACTTGTACAGAGAGAGGCCATTGTGGTCTGGATTATATCAAGCAATGTATCAAAATCCTGCAGATTATTTTCAAGCGGATCTAACCCTTATTCTAGCCTGGTGTTGCTGATTACTTCTGCTGTTTTATCATGATGCTAATGGCCTACTTTCATCTCACCATTGTGATGATAGAAGAAAAGGAGTACTTGTGGCACCTTAGAGACTAACCAGTTTATTTGAGCATGAGCTTTCGTGAGCTACAGCTCACTTCATCAGATACATACCGTGGAAACTGCAGCAGACTTTATATATACACAGAGAATATGAAACAATACCTCCTCCCACCCCACTGTCCTGCTGGTAATAGCTTATCTAAAGTAATCGTCAGGTTAGGCCATTTCCAGCACAAATCCAGGTTTTCTCACCCTCCACCCCCCCACACAAATTCACTCTCCTGCTGGTGATAGCCCATCCAAAGTGACAACTCTTTACACAATGTGCATGATAATGAAGTTAGGCCATTTCCTGCACAAATCCAGGTTCTCTCACTCCCTCACCCCCCTCCAAAACCCCACCCCCATACACACACAGACTCACTCTCCTGCTGGTAATAGCTCGTCCAAACTGACCACTCTCCAAGTTTAAATCCAAGTTAAACCAGAACATCTGGGGGGGGGGGGGGGGGGGGGAGGGGAGGGGAGGGAGGAAAAAACAAGAGGAAATAGGCTACCTTGCATAATGACTTAGCCACTCCCAGTCTCTATTTAAGCCTAAATTAATAGTATCCAATTTGCAAATGAATTCCAATTCAGCAGTTTCTCGCTGGAGTCTGGATTTGAAGTTTTTTTGTTTTAAGATAGCGACCTTCATGTCTGTGATTGCGTGACCAGAGAGATTGAAGTGTTCTTACAACTACAATACCCACCTGCGGAAGTAAAGAAACAGATTGATAGAGCCAGAAGAGTTCCCAGAAGTTACCTACTACAGGACAGGCCTAACAAAGAAAATAACAGAACGCCACTAGCCGTCACCTTCAGCCCCCAACTAAAACCCCTCCAACGCATTATTAAGGATCTACAACCTATCCTAAAGGATGACCCAACACTCTCACAAATCTTGGGAGACAGGCCAGTCCTTGCCTACAGACAGCCCCGCAACCTGAAGCAAATACTCACCAACAACCACATACCACACAACAGAACCACTAACCCAGGAACTTATCCTTGCAACAAAGCCCGTTGCCAATTGTGCCCACATATCTATTCAGGGGACACCATCACAGGGCCTAATAACATCAGCCACACTATCAGAGGCTCGTTCACCTGCACATCCACCAATGTGATTTATGCCATCATGTGCCAGCAATGCCCCTCTGCCATGTACATTGGTCAAACTGGACAGTCTCTACGTAAAAGAATAAATGGACACAAATCAGATGTCAAGAATTATAACATTCATAAACCAGTCGGAGAACACTTCAATCTCTCTGGTCACGCAATCACAGACATGAAGGTCGCTATCTTAAAACAAAAAAACTTCAAATCCAGACTCCAGCGAGAAACTGCTGAATTGGAATTCATTTGCAAATTGGATACTATTAATTTAGGCTTAAATAGAGACTGGGAGTGGCTAAGTCATTATGCAAGGTAGCCTATTTCCTCTTGTTTTTTCCTCCCCCCCCCCCCCCAGATGTTCTGGTTTAACTTGGATTTAAACTTGGAGAGTGGTCAGTTTGGACGAGCTATTACCAGCAGGAGAGTGAGTCTGTGTGTGTATGGGGGTGGGGTTTTGGAGGGGGGTGAGGGAGTGAGAGAACCTGGATTTGTGCAGGAAATGGCCTAACTTCATTATCATGCACATTGTGTAAAGAGTTGTCACTTTGGATGGGCTATCACCAGCAGGAGAGTGAATTTGTGTGGGGGGGTGGAGGGTGAGAAAACCTGGATTTGTGCTGGAAATGGCCTAACCTGACGATTACTTTAGATAAGCTATTACCAGCAGGACAGTGGGGTGGGAGGAGGTATTGTTTCATATTCTCTGTGTATATATAAAGTCTGCTGCAGTTTCCACGGTATGTATCTGATGAAGTGAGCTGTAGCTCACGAAAGCTCATGCTCAAATAAACTGGTTAGTCTCTAAGGTGCCACAAGTACTCCTTTTCTTTTTGCGAATACAGACTAACACGGCTGTTACTCTGAAACCTGTCATTGTGATGATGTATTCTGCCGGAAAGAAAGGTTTGGTTTACTGGCTTATGTAGTGAAAACCTCTTCTTGATTTATGGCTGGTTTGCTGAATGTTTTTCATTGGTTGCGATGTCACCTGCTGATAAGGGGAAGAATTGTTCCTCTAGGGATTCCTCTGTTACAGAATAAGGTGAAAACACTGCTTGAAACTGCATGAGGGGACCCTGTGCAGACAGGACTGCTATGATTGGTTGGGACCAAAACCTGTTTATTATTATTTATTTATAATGTGACAGAGCCCCAGAAATGCCATATGCTTTCCACACAGAGGAAGACGTAGTCTAAGCTCTGCAGAACTACTCTCCATTCTTTGGGCATCCAAAAGCCACCCCAGTACGCGTTTAGGATGCTTGAAGAATGAGATCCTAGGTGCTACCGCTGTCAGTGGGAATTGCTAATGAGGAGTTAAACATGACATGGTGAATAATAGCAGATCACTAATTGCGTTTTCCCTATAGTGACTTTGCAATTAGAAATGGAAAAAGAAAATCATAATTAAGCATCAGTGGCATAGCTTTTAACATACCTGCTTTGTTTGTTTGGAATCCTCTCCTTTCCCGGTTAATCCCTTCCGCAATATATTGCTCTCTGGCTCTGCATGCTACTGTATTATATTTGTGATGCTCTGTCGTACACATCATGTCTGCAAGCTGTCTTCTTCAGACATGAACCTATTTAGACAAGTTGTCAGGGTGAATGGGAAAAATCTTAAATCAATGTATTTCAGCATGCAATCAGATAGGCTAATTTATCCACTGCCCTCTTCAGCCTGCCAGTTTAAAATGCAGCTCTTCAGGCATGGTGACTGAAAGTTGTCTGATTAGCAGAGCAGTTTTTATTGGTAGGATGACATCACAATTGTTTTATGGCAATTGTTATTGTCTGGGCCTGTGTATATGCAAACTGGGAAGATTAAAGCAAAAGTAAGGTAAAGATGATGAATATGCTGCACACAATCAAGATGGCAGAATGACAGAAATGTTTAGGATATTAATGTTCTTGGCTGATGCTAAGGCCAGGAGGTGGTTGTGTACCTTTAAATTCTAGCTCCTTTTGTTACATGGCCTGGACTAAATGTCTATTAGTGAGATAGTGGCTAAGGCCCAAGCATGGGATTCTGTGGAGTTGGGTTCTAGTTCAAACTCTGCCCCTCATTTGCTCTGTAACCCTGGGCAATTCTCCTTTTCTCTGAGACTCATTTTCCCCACCTGTAAAATGGTGATAACGATACTTACCTGTCTTTGTAAAGTGCTTTGTGATCTATGGATGAAGAGCACTATAAGCATTTGCCTTAATTATTTATCAGTGTATGACTTTTTAAGGTAGAATTTTAAAAAAGGGGAGTTAGACACCTACTTGACAGTCAATGGGAGTTTGGCACTTAATCCACCTCCCCTACCTTGGGTGGGCTGTTGTTGTTTTTTTTTTACTCCTCCAAAACTGTCATGGGGCCTTGTATAAAATATTAAAAAACATTAAAATATTCACCTTTGGCAAAAATGCCACTCTTTTTGTTTTTTTGTTTCTCTGTCTTGTCTGGTGTCCTTGTTTAGCACCTCGCCTTCCCCACTCTCTCCTGAGGTGCTGTTGTCAGAGTTAATGATGGCTCTGGAAGAGAGGTTGGACAAGAGGGTGGATGTGACACAACAAAAGAGTGGTGCCATTAGAGAGTATCTGTACAAGTAGGGAAATCTGACATGTTGGGATTTCCAGCTGTTTCTAAAGGCATAGCACCTTTTTAATATATACACTGCTTTAAATGTATTTTAATTATTCTTTAACTTTTAAAAAATTGCATTTCTTCCCTGTTGCCTGGCTCATTGTGCTGCACAAGTAAGAGGGCAGGTAGAGGAGGAAAAGTGGAAGTTTTGATTCATTGTTCACAACTTCAAATGCTGCCCCTAGTGACCCAGAGATGAAACTTCAGGGGAATAGCTAGCTCCCTTCCTGAAGCTCCACTAATGTGTGACCATGGTCTGAAAATTGAAGGGAGAGTGTAAGGTCCAAATGAGTGCTGCTCTCCTCTCCCTCCAAATCACTCATAAAGAAACATGGGCAGCCTTTATGCTTAATGATATTTAGAGATCACTTCCCCAAGTACATGGGAAATGTGGCTTTGTATTCTCCCTGTCTCTCACTGGAGTCCTGAATATGGAATTTTGCTTCTCATTCTGAATATGTGAGTTACGAGTTAAGAGTTTCCTCAGGTCTCCCTAGAGCCGTGCAAGGTCTCAGGGATAGAAAAACTACCTTGGTGATCCACATAGCCAATACATAGGGGAGTATGGAGAAAGGGGAGAGGATAAACCTTGTGGATGGGGGAAAGTGGTAGATGTGGTATATCTTGACTTTACTAAGGCTTTTGATACTGTCTCTCATGACCTTCTCATAAACAAACTAGGGAAATATAGCCTAGATGGAGCTACTATAAGGTGCATGCATAACTGGTTGGAAAACCATTCCCAGAGAGTACTTATCGGTGGCTGACAGTCATGCTGGAAGGGCATATCAAATGTGGTCCCACAGGGTCTGGTTCTGTTCAATATCTTAATCAGTGATTTAGATAATGGCATAGAGAGCACACTTACAAAATCTGCAGATGATACTAAGCTTGGAGGGGTTGCAAGTGCTTTGAAAGGCAGGATTAAAATTCAAAATGATCTGGGCAAACTGGAGAAATGATCTGAAGTAAATAGGATGAAATTCAATAAGGACAAATGCAAAGTACTCCACTTAGGAAAGAACAATCAATTGCACACATACAAAATAGGAAATGACTGCCTAGGAAGGAGTACTGCAGAAAGGGATCTGGGAGTCATAATGGATCACAAGCTAAATATGAGTCAACAGTGTAACACTGTTGCCAAAAAGGTTAACATCATTCTGGGATGTAGTAGCAGAAGTGTTGTAAGCAAGATGCAAGAAATAATTCTTCTACTCTACTCCACGCTGATTAGGCCTCAAATGTGGGCACCACATTTCAGGAAAAGTGTGAACAAATTGGAGAAAGTCCAAAGAAGAGCGACAAAAATGATTAAAGTTCTAGAAAACATGATCTATGAGGGAAGATTGAGAAAACTGTGTTTGTTTAGTCGGAGAAGAGAAGACTGAGGGGAAACATGACAGTTTTCAAGTACATGAAAGGTTGTTACAAGGAAGAGGGTGAAAAAAATGTTCTTCTTAGTCTCTGAGGATATGACAAGAAGTAATGGGCTTAAATTGCAGCAAGGGCAGTTTAAGTTGGACATTAGGAAAAACTTCCTGTCACGGTGGTTAAGTACTGGAATAAATTGCCTAAGAGTTTGTGGAATCTCTGTCATTGGAGGTTTTTAATAACAGGTTAGACAGACACCTGTCAGGGATGGTCTACATCAGTTGTTCTCAACCAGGGTTCCAGGCGCCCTTGGGGGACCGTGAGCAGGTTTCAGGGGGTCCGCCAAGCAGGGCTGGCATTAGACTTGTTGGGGCCAAAGGCAGAAAGCCGAAGCCCCATTGCATGGGGCTTAAGGCCGGTAACCCAAGCCCCGCCACCTGGGGCTGAAGCTGAAGCCTGAGCAACTTAGCTTCTTGGGGTCCCCTGGGTCATGGGGCCCTTGGCAACTGCCCTGCTTGCTACTTCCTGATGCTGGCCCTTACTCTTATAAAGAGAAAAACAGTAGTTGTTGGCTGTGGAGTTGTTATAGCATGTTGGTGGGGGTACTCAGAAAGAAAAGGATTGAGAACCCCTGGTCTAGATATTACTTATCCCTGCTTTGAATGCAGGGGACTGGACTAGATCAGCAGTTTTCAAGCTTTTTTTATCGTGCCCCAGTTGAACAAAATTGCTGATGCCTGTGACCCAACGGAGCTGGGGATGAGAAATTTGGGGTGCAGGAGGGGTCAGGACTGGGGCACAGCGTTGGGGTGCAGGGGTGAGGGCTGCAGGGTGGGGCTGAGGATAAGGGGTTCAGGGTGTGGGAGGGGGCTCTAGGCTGGGGCAGGAAGTTGAGGTGCAGGAGGGGGTCAGGGCTCTGGGCTGGGCGTGCAGGTTCTAGGGTGGGGCAGGGGATGAAGGGTTTGGGCTGCAGGAGCGGGCTCCGGGTTTGGGGGGGCTCAGGGCTGGGGCGGAGGATTGGGGCATGGGGTTGGGGCACAGGCTTACTTTGGGTGGCTCCCGGTCAGCGTCACAGCTGGGGTGCAGAGGCAGGCTTCCTGCCTGTCCTGGCACTGCGGACTACTCTGTGCCCCGGAAGCAGCCAGCAGTAGGTCCGGCTCCTAGGCGGAGGTGCACAAGCAGCTCCGTGCGGCTCTTGCCTGCAGCCACCGCCCACCTTCAGTTCCCAGCTAATGGGAGTGCGGAGCCGGTGCTTGGGGCGGGGGCAGCATGTGGAGCCCCATGGCCCCCTATCCCACCCCCCGGCTTAGGAGCCAGACCTGCCGGTGGTGTTGGAACAGGTGGGGACTAACCTGCCTTAGCCAGGCAGCACCGCTGATGGGCCTTTTAATGGCCCGGTCGGCGGTGCTGACCAGAGCTGCTGCAACCCAGTGCTGTATTGAAACATCTTTCTTTTTTTTTTAATGGGCCCAGCTTATCAAGAGATCCAGACAGCTCTGTCCTGACCTCATAATTATTTATATGTATAAAGCTGGTCTTCTCCTTGAAACTTTGGGAGTGAGGCAAGAGCTAATTTTGTGTCTGATGCTTGTAAACCTGGGAGAAACCTGTTCAGACTTGCTCACTGCTGTCACAGCACATCCATTCTTGTTCTTTGCTCTAAAAATGAAAAAATAAAAACATTAATTTGAGTACAAAATTGCCTTTGACTTTATTTTGTTTCCAGAACTATTGACATTTCCACATTACTTCCCCTGACAAATAGCCATGTTAAAAACATAGGTGTATTCATACAATCAATTCCTTTTTAAAGAATGTTAACTGAATGTGTGTGGGTTCTGAAGGGGAACAGATACTGTGGACTGCAAGAGACATTTCATCCTATAAAACAGATGCTGTAACCGCAACAGCAGAGCAAGCTGCCCCATGCCATGCATCAGCTGCAGGGATCACTGATAGCAGTGAGGTGGCAGTTCAGTTCATCTCCATTCAATCAGTGGCCTCTCAGATGAGTCTACAGACACCATGAAAAAATGACTACAAAACACAAAGACCCCTAGCATCACAACCGGGAAAACCTGTTTGCTGGAAGTAGGCTGAGAAAGAGAGCGATCACGTCTCATTCTGCATCAGAACTGCCATCAGATAGGTAATGACTTTCCATGACTAATAATCTCGGTCATATTTGAATTGTTGACCTAGAGATGAGCGGTTTCCTATTCCATTTCCAAATCCCTGAGCCATCCGGTCCCTAATAACGTCTTTCAAAACAAATAGAATGGAACTTCTGAATTGCGCAATGACACCCTGACACCCTCCCCTTAGATGGAAAATAAATGTTGCTTCACCGTGACAAACGTGATCAATGCCACGTGTCACGCACCCACATACCCCTCCTGCATATTTCTCAGAATGTACTGGGGAGAAAAAAGGTCTCCATGTACGCGCAAGTGGGTGTTGCCTCTTACAGGGGCATCGAGACACGAACGTATAAAATAATGTCACTGTGAACTAATTATTAATTGCTATTAGTAGCAGTAACAATATTGCGGCAGTGCTGTATCCACTGTGCTAGGTACTGTCTGTAGGCCCACAACAAAACTATGGTCTCGCCTCAAAGAGCTTACAATTTAGGAAGACTAATAACCAAACTTTATTTTAAAATGCGTTTTTTATTCAAAACCTTCTGCCTGGGTTTTTTTCCTCTCACATGTATTTCAGGTTGTCCTGACTTAGGTCTATAGTACTTTCCATCAATGTTTTAGGTGTCTGGTTTCTGAGTAGTTTTCTCCCTAGACAGATCATTCTCTGCCACGGCAAGAGGTAGCACAGATGCAAAAGGAGACGTATGTATTCATGCCATGTCCTTTTCAATATGATACACCTGAATTAGTGTATCATAATATTCATTAATGAGACACTACCTGGAGTTACGTACGCTTATTATAAGATGCAGTATTTATTGGATAGTGTAGCATTCTTTCATGATGTGTTTACCTATGACTAAATACATAGCTATGTCCTTTACAGTATGCGTTGTTTACACACCTTACTTCTGTTACATGTGTGATTAGTCTTATGTGTTGCATACTGTATTATTCACTTATGATATGCTACCTGTAATTGTATATGCTTATGGGATATGCCTTATTCATTGCATACTGCAATATTAATGGTACCACTATGAAGATGGATCCTGGCGTTACGCTTTCTCATTTTTACTTATTTAATTTCTTTTTATTATTTAACCATCCCTTTTATGCTTTGGGTGCTCTGCCACAGATTTCTTCAAACACAGAGCTTTATTACAGACCTGATTCATATCATATGTGAAATTCTGGCCCCACTGAAGTCAATGGCAAAGCTCCCATTGACTTCAATGGACATTGACTTCAATGGACACAGGATTTTGTCCAATGTGGTTTGCATTATGTGATATCTTGTATTTATATGTGCTTATCTGACATGGTTTATTTACAAATTCCTCACATCCACATAGAGACCCATTATTTGGGATCTGTGCAGTTGGGAGTGCAGGGCAGCTGAAGTGAACCCCACCCCAAATGCAGAGCTAGGGCGAGGGGCTGCCAGGAAATCCATGGACTGTACACAGCCCCTCTGTGTCACTTGTACAGGGTATTGGGACTTGCGAATCTGCAAAAAACATGGATCTACTGCCCCTCCATTGGTCCATTCCCAAATGTCTATCAAAATGTTGATCTCTTTGTAATCTGTAATTTAGATCTGATTGAATGCAGAATTTATTCAATTTAAAAATACATCTGTAGACGCCCACCTGTGCTCTGGGTGCCTATCCCATAAATTAAAAACACATCAGAAATGCAGACAAAAGACTTTCCCTAAATACCTTCCCCTCCGTTCATACCCTCCTCAACATCCTAAACAAAGATGTGTTTTGCAGTGTGCTGAGACACTTATAAAATCTCTGCTCTGGTGGACCAAGAGGGGGAGTGAGTTTCAAACTTGAGATCTGCTCGCAGAGACCACCTTGCTAGCAGTTCCCTCCTGTTAACACTGAGGGAGATCCAGCTCCAGCGCCTCTGCTGATCTCACCTGTGACCGTATGTTATGGGGAGTGAGATGATTCTCTCAGGTAACTAGGTCGCAAACCATGTAGGGCTTCCCAGGTTAAAGCCAAGGTCTTGAATTCCACCTCAAAGCTTATTGGGGGCCCGTGCAGGTCACAGAATACTGATCTAATGCACTCCTAATGTGTAACTCCACTTGACAAGTGGGCTGCAGCATTCCGCACTAGCTGCAGCTTTCAAACTGTCCCAAGGTGTAGAGAGCATGACTACAATCTAGGCACAGATCATTGTGGTAAGGTTTGCATTGGAGAGAAAAGCTTGTGCTTCTCTTGTCGGGCACAGATGGAAAAGTGCTTTTGGCGACAGCCCCCACCTGGGTGTGCAGAAGCAGCCCAGGATCTAACACCTGTGGAAGCATACCTGTTTTCGAAAAGATAGTCACCCTCCATCAGAAGGACACTGATATGAGTTCTTCCAACTCTTCCAGCTCCTTCCCCAAGCCACTAACATTATCTGTGTTGTCTGGATTGAGTCACCCACAGCTAGCTCTCATGAAAGACCCAGGTTCAGCTCAGGGTTGAGTGGTTTGCTCTGACTGGGCCAAATGTGAAGAAGAGATGGAGCTGAGTGTCATCAGCATACTCAGCGCACTGCAGGCCATACCGCCTCACCAAACTCTTCTAGCAGCTTCAGACACACATCGAACAAAAAAGAGGCAACAGTATTGACCCCGGCAGCGCCCCACCAAAGAGAGCCATTGGGGCAGAGGAACAGTTCTTCACAGCTGCTCTTCAAGTTCTCTCCGAAACATAAGAATGAAGCTAGACAAGAGCAGTTCCAGCCACCCCTGCTAGTCCTCAAGTGAACCAACAAAATCCCACAGCTAGCTGTATGGAAGACTGCTGGAAAAGCAGTGGGAACAAAGAACTATTGTTTCTAGCTTTTGCAAATGTTTCAGAGAGTTTTAGATCTAGCTGAAAGGATAATGTCATTCCTGCTTCCAATTGGCTGGAGCATGTGTAAGGTCCATCCTTTGCGATACACTTTCACTCTTGAGCAATCACAGCTCATAGAGCTCTCAGTGGAAGACTAGAACCTTCTAGCAATACTCCCTTTAGAGTCCATAAGACTAAAACCTTCAATTTGCAAGGATGTTTTGCTTGAATATAAAGCAGAACACTAAATGACTGATTAATGTTATATGCATTTCATCACAGTGTAAGAATATTTAAGAACTTTTGACCTAAATGTTCCAAAGTGACTCATGATTTAATTTGGCTTAATTCTGGGTTCCCAACTTGAGACAACTTAAAGGGCCTGATTGTTTAAGATGCTTCAAGTTGTGCATCCAGAATCACTCGTCACTTCTGAAAAATGTCAGCCTTTGTGTTTAAGAGTAAAAGGGAATGGCAGGTAGGGGGAAAGAGACCCTTCAGAAAGAATCTGGAGCAAAACAAGTTTTTGGCCTTAAATTCCATTAAGGTAATTGTTAGCTCTTTAGGGCAAGGACAGTCTCTTTGTTCTGTTTGTACAGTGTCTAGCATGGCAGGGTCCCTGCTACATGACTGGAGTGCGTAGGTGCTATGAAAATTCAAATAATCTTACTGTGGTAGTAAGAGGCATCTGATGTTGTTGTTTTGTAGTGATTTCCTTCGGAATAGAACAAATGAGTCACACTGCCAGTCAGTAATAAAGGGCAAGCTTGTACATTTTGCACCATGCCCTGTGGGGCAGTGGGGAATCACACAGCCCCAGGAGAAGAAACACAGCATGACCCTGCTCTGACTGCAGTCAATGGCAAAATCCCCATTGACTTCAGTGGTGCAGGATCAATGCTGAGGGGTCCCTTAGAAGGCACTTTCTCTCCTGGGGCTGGTCAGTGCGCACAGGTGGTAGCAATCTGCCCTACCCATTAGGAAAAAAACCCAGTATAGAGCTCTGGCCTCATGGCTCCTGTTTTAATAATTTAGATGGAATAAATGGGCCAAAGGTATTAATGTAACCCAGTCAATGTCTAACATTAAACAGTATTAAATAAGATCTGGGACTTGGCATACAGAGACCTCAGCCTGCTTAGTACCATGTAAAAAACACCATTAACAATCCTTTTAACCTTTTCTTAAAGATGCAGAAAAGAAGGAAAACCAGTTAACGCATTGGAAATGTAAAATAAGGCTTTTGTTTTAACAACATTTCTTATTGTCTTTCCTTTAGCTGGAGAGAGTCTTACAAGGGGGAAAAAAACAACCCCTTGTCTGACAGTACCTTAGCTGGTGTTAGAGATGGTAATAACTGTCCTTTTGGGAAAGAGAAAGTTAGCTGAGACAAGCTGGAGCTGTTGTTGTTGAAGTCTGATTCATCTCAGGTGGAGTGTGGGATTCCTCTGGAGCTGGGAGGGGTGATGATGTCATCTGGATCCCTCTCTCTGGCCTGAGCTGGTCAGAATACCCCTCAGGATTAGGACAAAGAAGATCTGGGTCCCAGGAGATGGTGGGGTTGGCAGTCATGATGAAGCTCGCTCCAGTAGCCTTCCTCTGTTCTTCTTCCTTTGTTCTTTCCCCTCCAAAGTCTCTTTCTTTAGGTACCCAAAAGGGGAGTGATGAGTGGAATTGCCCATCCCCTCATTATTTGTTCACCGATTAGGTCTAATATCTGACTATGACACACCAGGGCACAATCCAGACTAATGAGTAGCTGGGTCACCCTCTAGCCTGGGCTGCCCTTTACAATGCTTTGCTGCTGTAGCCTCCAGCCTGGACTGCTCACAAACAGCCTCCACTATATAAATCACTCCCAGCTATGTCTGTGTGTGTGCTGCAGCCAGCCAACCACACCTTGGCCCTTACCAACCTCGGTTATACTGCAGGATGACCCCAGCACACTCCCAGTCTTAGATTTCCCTCCAAAAATGTATGTAGTGTGCTGCCCAGCCCTCTCCTGGACAATACAAGTTTATACAAAGTCCATTATTGCTTTAATAGAAATAATATGCACATAATTTGCCACCCCAAGTGGAGTTTCCCAGACACTTCACACTGGATTAGATAAAACAAGGTGATTAACTATAAAGAGGGAGATTTTAAGTAAGTACAAGTAATGAGGCATAAAAGTCAGAAATGGTTACAGAAAAAAAAGATAAAACACAACTGGTGTCTAACTTAACAAACTGTGTTAAATTCAAGCAAAGTTTTCTTACCACATGCTTTCAGCAGTTTTACTGACCAGACTTCTTTGATCAGGACCCCTTCTCAGTCCAACAAACACTTCCTTTGTTGCTTCTGGTGCCATGAATGCAATGGGCAGGGAGAGAGATGGGGTGTGTCTTGGGGTGTTTGTCCTTCCTTTTTATAGTGTCAGTCCCCCTCTTGAAAAACATTTCCAGCTGAGATTCAGAGTACAAAGAGTCTATGGGGAAGGCTGCTCCCTGCTGCTTTTTTCTCACCTGTTTGAGCACCGTTTGTTTCCCTTCCTGCTAGATTACTCTGTTTACTGCTTAAATGCAAATTTAGCTGTTTACACATTCCTTTGTTTGAGACAGATCAGTTTACCAACCTCAGTTTGGAACATGTGTTAATAACACCATACAGTTGAATCGTATAACTTCACATACGATGTTGCCACACACATTTTATCAGGACAATACTGACCAGCAAATTATGAGTTTTCAAATGACACCTCACAAGGCATACTTTGTACAAAGATTATTACAACAACCATTATTACAATAGTGAACACAGGGGCACATACTGTC
Organism: Eretmochelys imbricata; assembly: GCF_965152235.1. Classification (NCBI taxonomy): domain Eukaryota; kingdom Metazoa; phylum Chordata; order Testudines; family Cheloniidae; genus Eretmochelys; species Eretmochelys imbricata. Next base: position 153,567,312 of record NC_135572.1, read on the forward strand.
ACACTGACAGACCAATTTTAGTTCATTAATTTCCCATTCCACATCTTCTGTTTTACCAAGCATAATTTTAACAGTCCTTAAATTATATCAGTGTAGCCAAGTATGTCTGGGCTAATTTAGTCTCTTTGGCTGGTGCTCTTGCACCTGTTTATAACATTCTTTATTGAAAGTAACTTGACCTACTTTCCATGCTAAATTCCTAAGCAGGCAAAAGTTACAGGCCCATCTTCACAACACTCCCCATCCCTTTTCAGGTGATTTGTTCCCTGGGGTGGGCATGGGAGCAGAAGGCAAGCAGTTCTTGACCACAGGGTTTGCTGGTATGCTCAGCTCTTGCCGTCACAGGCAGGAATGCTCCTTGCATACCTCTCCCCTGTGCAACAACACTTCACAGTATAGCCCACTGCATATAGGCTAGAATCCACAATGGCATGTAGGCTCCTAACTTCCACTGAAATCAGTGAATGTTAGGAGTCTAAATACCTTTGAGGATCTGGGCCAGAGGATCTGGGCCTTTTGAAGTCAATGAGAAAACTCTCTCTGATTTCACTGTACTTAGAATTCTATTCATAGTGCCTTTCAACGAAGGATCTTCAAGCTGTTTACATCATTGGGCCTATCACTTTATGGGAGCTTTGCCCAGGTATGGGCTGCAGGATGTGCCGATTTATTCATTAAGACTTACTATACCACTGTCAAACTTCCACTGATTTCAGGGAGTGCAGGCTTGGGCCCTAACAGAGATTCATTAAAACTCCATCAAACTCATTGGAGAATGCTGTTTTCTCTCGGTGTTAAGAATATTTTCAAACTGGTGGATGGGGAGCTATGTGTCATTGGAATTAATCTGAGTTTATATATAAGGCCCGATCCGAACCCCACTGAAGTCAGAAGAAAGACTCCCACTGACTTCAATGAACATTCACTTTCACCTATAAATCCCTGCAAAACATTGGTTTGGAATGGTCAATAAATAAGACCAGATGCTGGAGAAGTTAGTCGGAACCTACAATGGCAGGTGATTCTATAGATAGATAAATGCTATGATATATGCGGTGTCCCTAGGGCTAAGATGTCTTCAACACATTGTGGTATAGCCTCTCTCACTGCACACGCATGAATGTAAATGAAAATTACACGTGTTCATCAGCAGAACAATAGGCCCCTTGGAATGACAATTCATATTAAAAATAGTTCCTTTCAGAGTAGAAAGCGCTTTTTGTCTAGTTTTTAGAAGTACAGCAGGAAAACTCGATTTATTTATGCTTGCTTTCTTTTAACAATGGTTTCTTTGTTCCCCTCTTCCTTTTCCTTCTCTGTGCTAGTTAGCAGCAATGTCTGATGATGGCAGGCTAGGGAGAGAAAAAAGAGACAGAATAATTGTCAGGCGGAAGAAATAATTATGCACCCTTCAGAAAATATAATTCAAGCAACATTTTTAAACAAACAAGCCAAGGAAATGTGTTTCAGCCAGACATTCAGGACTTTCCCTTAAATACACATTTACATTCCCCAATCATTCTGAGTTGCTGTTTCCCATTACTGCTCTCATTTCTCCCTCCCAGCAGTGCCCACAAAGCCAGGGGGATCATCAGTATGTTAACTCATCCCGATCAGGCAGGTGCCTTCCAAAAGTATGATTATTGCTGCTTTATAGATGTTGCATGGTTGGGGATGACAAGGATAGTCAAATAACTCCTAACTTTACATTTAACATCTTTGTAAAACTGTGATGCTTTAGGATTCAACCTAGACCAGTTAGGGGTTGTGTCACTGTCTGCCTGTAACCCCAGGTGATCCGTGCTGTGTAGCCTTGGTTCAGAGCCCTGACAGTAGTATCATGCTCAGACCACAACAGCCTCCCACTGGCTTCCATCAGCCTTGGTTACTCCTTGCAGGGTGACCCTAACACCCGCCACGTCCTGAATTGCCCCCAAACTGTCTGCGGTGTAGTATCCAGCCCCCTGGCTGAACTCTTGCAGAAGTTAAGTTTGCTGCTCCTTTAAAGAAACAGTACCCAGCAGCTTATTACCCTAACTGGGGTTAGCAAACCCTCTATTTTAATCAAAGCATTGAATTGGTTTATAATAAAAATAAAACAAGTTTATTAAACAAAAAGCCAAAGGTCTAAGAGATACCATGTATAAGGACTAAAGATGGAAAGGGTTACAAGGAAACAAAAGTAAAAATAGGTTTTTAAGACTAAAACCTGATTTAACAAACTAGAGCCTTTTGTTGAAAAGAAGCGTTTCTCACCTAGTCTCTTTTCTAGCATGGATGACCAGACTCATCCATCATAGAACTCAGAGCGCTCAGTTTCTCTGTCTCTTTATGTGAAGGATGCCAAAATGGCTTTTTCTCTCTCCTTATATCTTCCCAAAGTTCATTAACTCCACTTCAAGAGGCAGGAAGGCTTCCTTGAGTGAAGTCTCCCTCCTCTGTTAAGATTGTTAAGTGGCCATCCTCCCCCACTTGCTTGCCTGATGGCTCTCTGTACCTTGCTTTTCTTTGTCTTTGGTCTCACCTTCCTTAATTTACGTTGGAGACTCAGTCAAGCAGGCGGAATCACATTCTTTGTGGCTTAGGCACAGCTTGCCAAATACATTTTCTGAACACATTTCCAGCACATATCTATATTGTCCTTTGTGGGTTTGTTGTACGTACAGCATGCAAGAATATTCATGATCAGTGAGTTATTAGGTTTCTAGTGATATCACGTCACCTTTTGGGTATCTATCATAATGACAGCGTACCAGCTGGCATTGGGGTGCTCTTCAGGCCACAATAACATATAGCCATAACCCGCTAATCTCCATCAACTTCTGTCTTAATGTTGCTCTTCGCCTGCCTCCTGCTCCTCCATGAAAACACATTGTGCACCTATCACCTGTAATTAAACTCTGTTTTCCACCACTTTATGCCTTGTGATACATAGGAGTGTGAGTGTAAAACACTTGAGCCCTGTCTACACCAGTCCTTATGCCACTGCTACAGCTGCCATTTGCAAGTGGCTGCACTAGGGATGCTAATTTTTCTTGTGTAAGACAAGGCCTGTCTGCGTTCACTAGAAGAGGGGTCCGATTTATACTGTATACTGGGCATACACTTGTTCACGCTGATCTTTTGGGTGGTGGTCTTTTATACCTAATACATAGCACAGGTTTTCTTTTAGCTAGGAAAAAAGGGGGTGTTTTATAAGTTACAAGGAAAGAAGGCTAACTGAGACTAGCCCAAAAGTAGTCTGCATGGCTTGTTGCAATCCCTTGAACTCCATAGGTTCATCTGTCCTTTTGGGGCATATGTATGCATTGCACACGTTCCATTTGTTTGTTCAACTGGTAACGTTCAGATTAACTTTTTATTCATTTTCAACACATAGCATGTGTCCCTTTCTGTATGTGGTCTGTGAGGAAAATCTAATAATGTCAGAATCACTTGTATTCAAAAATTATCTACCTTCCCTCCAGCAAGCTATTTATCCCAGGAGCTTTATTTATAAACATTCAAACAGATAAGTTGCCTGTTTCTAAGCATTACTTTCAGACTTTAGATGTGTCTAGGATATTGGCTGAGCAAGAGCTGTGGGAGAGAGTTGAAACTACTGGACAGGCAGAATGGGGCAGGGAGTGTGTCTGTGTATTGAATGCTTTGTACAAGAAATCCACAAAAGGGCAGGGAGAATCATCTTCAGTAGATGGATGGGCTAGGATGAAGGCATCTGTAGCAATGGAATACATTACAGCAGGCATCAGAGAAAAATGGACAAACATTGACTTGTTAAATAACGTTTCTGTAAGGAAGTTTCTAAGGTGGCTTTATGCAAATAAAAAGAGCATTGTATTGCAAAGAAAAGACAGGAAGAAGAATAGGCGCGTGGAGGGGATCAGACATGCTATAGTTTTCAAATATGTAATTCACTGATGATTCAAAGGGACAATAGGCATAAATAAAGAATGATGGTGATGCAAAAATCAATTTGGGTAAATATTGAAGGATAGAGACTGTTTAGAAGAGATCAGAGAGGAAAGAAGGTAATTGCCATTTTATACAGCAGGCAAAGGCATATTTACAGGTAATTGAGATAAGAGACTTTAGAGGAATTGCAGGCTGTGTTGAATCCTGCTGCCTCAAATTAAAGGCAGATGCCTACTCTCAGATCCTTGTGGTGGATCTCTCTTGTGAATTTTGAAACTGAACCCACTGTGGAGCTTCCTTTGACATCAGTGGGAGTTTTGTGTGGCAATTAGGCCTATCTCTCATTTGCTACTGCAAAACTCTGTTTTTATGCCTCTGTAATTCCACTAAAGTCAATGGAATTACACCGATGTAAAACTGAAGTAGTGCAATGTTGAATCTAGGCTCTTAATAAGCCATAAAGTTCTATAGCCTCACTAAGGGCTTGTCCTCACTGCCCCACCTTTTGGACTATGTGGGGAGTGAATAGCAGTATGCACAAAGTGCTGCAGTGTAACTCCCTTGTGTGGATGCTGTTGGTGTGAACTGAAAGGTTCCTAGTGCTTACTAACATAGTCCTCTTCAAACAGGTCTACCTTCATTCAAGCTAGGAACCTTTTGTTCGTGCCAGCAGGGTCCACCTGGGCGAGTTACAGCACGGCGCTTTGGTGCACACTAATATTCACATCCCTGTAGTCGGACAGCAGGGCAGTGCAGACGTGCCCTAAGATCTGAAGTGTGGATCTAAGCGTAGGATTTTGGCCCTAAATCAAGAAACTGATCTGAATAACTTAAATTGTTGTTCAGCTTATTTCATCTATGTAACTCAAATGTCATTATCATGAACTGGTTCTTTTTAGCACACATTTTTATTTCAATGAACTTTCTGTGATACTGATCTGACTCCACAGTATCTCATAACACCCCTAGTGTGGTAGGGCAGTGTTATCATCCCCATTTACAGGTAGGGAACTGATGCACAGACTTGCCCATGGTTACACAAAGAGCATGTGATACAGTAGAGACTGGAACCCACATCTTTGAAGTCTCAGGCTAGCACCATAGCCACTGGGAAATCCTTCCTCTCCTTTAACTCTGCTTCATTTTGGTCCTTCCCATCAGTTAACCTTCAGTTAACTTCTACTTTCATCTGACATCTCCAGGAAAGGACTTTATGATTTGTATTTTGTGGAAGGAAAGAAGCTGCATGCTATCCTTGACTTCAGCGGGAGTTGGCACAGGTTCAAATTGATGCCCAGAGGTGTTCTGCATTTGGAGCAAGGGAACACTGTGGTCCAGGTCTGGAGACGAAGAGGTGAGTAGTCCCGGTTTTGCTAAGCCCTGAGTTAAGAGGAACACAATTCCCAAATGTTGAGAAATAAAGATGTTGAATTCCTAGTGCCACAGTTTAGAAGAATGAAACAAGTGTTGGGTGAATTTGAATGACATAAAGCAGGGGGAGAAAAGACATGAGGTGGGCTGGGAGGAGATGGGAAGTGTTGACAGATAAATCACTGTCTATCCAAGGGTTATATATGCCACCTAGCAATAAATACCCTACTAGTTAAAGTAGGGCAGTGTGGATGAGCATGGAAAAGCAGAAAGTAATCAAGGACAAGACAGAGACATATGCAAGGTATAAAATGTCAGGCACTGTGAAGGACTGGGGAGATTACAGAATGGAGTTAAAGGAATGTAAAAAAAAAAGCAAAAGTAAAGAATGAAAGAAATATTGTGCAAGAGGTTAAGGTAATTGATAAGAAATTCTTCAGATATGCAAGGGACAAGAGATCAGTGGAGGAGACAGTAAGAGTTCTAAAGAGATGCAAGGATAATTTATTGACAGAAGGGTTGGACATTGCTAAAAGAAAATGTAATTAATTATTTGCTTTAGTGCTCACAAAGGAGGGTAACAGAAGAAAGGCTAGGAGACAGAAGACATAAATTTAGGAAGAAAAATATTGAAGGAAACCAGGGGAAAGTGTGATCAGAATAGAGAACATTTAAATAACGACAAAACTGCAGGCCCCCTGAGGTCCTAGAGGAGAGCACCGTATTCTGAGGAAAGTAACAGGAAAAGGAGGGAGTGAGAAATGGAAGGGGAGTGGGGAGACAGAGTGACTCCTTTAGCCGAACTATTAAAAACCTTCTTGGGCAATGGGAGAGGTACATGCCAGAAAGAAGCTCGAGAGGGATCTGAGAAAGATTAAGGAAGTCACAGAATTGTACATAAACAAGAACATAAAACAAGCCACTGTACTAGAAAACCAATGGGAAAAAACTCTTAGAGAGTGGGAATACTTAGATAAGTACAACGGATTAAAAATAGTTTAGATGAACCCACTTTTTGGTGAAGCTAGCCCATCAAATTTGGTATAACTTTTGCAGACAAGGTACAGTGTTGCCAGCAGGAAGTTTCAGACTTAATGTAACTGGCGTTCAGGTGAGTTTTTGATTCAATACTATGTACAAAGGTACAGTGTTATCTACGCTATTGAGGCCTTGCCATGACTAGGAAAGGTGATCATTCTTAGTTTGCATGCACCAATAAACCCAATTTAAACTCAGCCTTTTTCCTGAGTGCCAAAGCAGGATGACACCTTTAGGTTCCTGCTTAGACTATAACCTGACCAGCTGAAATGGAGCTAAATGTGTTACTCTGAATCAACATTAGGGCATTGGTCAAGTTTACTTTGGGTTTAATAGCATGAGCTAGCTAAATCTGAACGAAACTCAACCACTTTTGCTAGACAAGACAAGACCTAGATGTGAATGAGACATTTGAGACCATAAAGAATTGGCATAAAAACGTAGGAAACCTAGTACATGAGTGAAAGATGTTAGAGCATGAATAGCTGGGCTCATTTACTCTTCATCTATTGCAGGAGGCAGCTGTATTTATTTATTTATTTATTTTTCTTAAACTTTGCTTTTCTCAAGGTGCATTTTAGTGGTTGTGAAAGGTATTGGACTGATAGTGATGGAAATTGAAGCCATCTGCTTGGGCAAGGAATAGGTTCAGCACTGCCAAGGTAGTACAGGCTATCTCACTCTCCTCCAATAACATTCTTCAACCCTGTTCTGAAGGGACCACTTTAGGGGCTAGATGGTATTTCAGTCTTTGGCTTCTTGACTGGGTGTGCCAATAAGGTACCAGCTGCTGCGGTGGGTTTTGTGATGCAAATGGAACTGGGCAATTATTTTCAACTGAAACTTTTTTCCAGCAAAAAACGAAGAGTCAGGTCAACTGACACATTTCACAAATTCATGTTGATTTTGGCAAATTGTGTTCGGTCCAAAAAACGTGAAGCATTTTGTTCTGATATTTTCAAAACGAAATGTTTTGACCTTTTGATTCAAAATGACTTTGCTTCAAAACTACCTTTAATTTTATTTTAAATTTTTTTTTTTTTTGAAGAAGGGCGGAAGCTCAAAATGAATTTTTGTTTGGCTTTTCAGTTGTCCAAAAATTCAAAATAATTTGGGTTTTGGTTGACTGTAGACTTTTTTTTTTCTGAATTGCTAGAAAACTAACAAATTCATTATACACACATCTGCAAATGCAAATAAGTCCTCGCTAGGGTGTGGACTGGACGGATGGTTACAACTTTTGGTCACTGATATTCAGACCAGTGACTATCTACCTATCTTAGGAACTCACGTGGCCCTTGGTACTATAGTATCTGAGTACCTCACAATCTTTAATGTATTTATCCACACAACACCCCTGTGAGATAAAAAAGTACTGTTATTGGGAACTGAGACACAGAGAGATTAAGGGCCAGATTTTTAAAGGTATTTAGGCAATTAAGTGCTTTTGACAATCCCGCCAGGCATCTATGTGCATCTTTAGGTGCCTAAATACCTTTAAAAATCTGGCCCTAACTCACATAGAGAGTCTGCAGCACAGCAGAGCATTGAACCCAAGTCTCCTAACTCTCAGGCTACTAGCCCATCCACCGAACAATTCTTGACATGATCTGTGTGGCTTTTATTAGTGACTTACTGGTTTTGGAGCACCTTGAGAGCTCCCTGTAGAATAGATACTACCTTAAAACAACCGGTTAGTTTCATCAGGATTCCCTGGCTCAGCTGGCCTGTTGATGATACCCCTGCACTGGCAATTCCTTAGGTGGCATAGAGCATATGGAACAAATGCTACTTCTACCTACAGCTGGTCCAAACTTGGAAATTTTGACGTTCCAAAACTTGTTGTGTTCTGAATTGGAACAAAACCAAAAAAATTCGTACATTTTCCATGAACTGAAATTTTCAAAAAGATTTAATTTTGTGTTCCATTTTGATAAAATCGAAACATTTCATTCCAATGTCAATTTTTTATTTTATTGACTGTTCTATTATGATTTATAATACAAAATAAAATTTCTAAAGGAAAAGCATTTTGAAATGAAAAATTGAATGTCGAGCTCTGAAAAGACTGAAACGCTTTGTTTCAATATTTTTTAAACAATATTTGATGGAAATATCATGTTCCCACAGAAAGTTTTGATTTAGATGAAACAGCATTTTCTGATGGAAAAATGTTCTGTTGGAAATTTTTCAGCTCTACTCCAATCTCTAAAGGTTCCCTGGTATAGGGTATGGGACAAGGGGGCATAGTGGCATCATCCCTGCATCCACATGATCCCCAGTTGCCTTAATGCCCCTTTGGGGCCATAATCAGCCAGCAGAAGTAAGGCTGCTTGAACGAGCACCAGCAAGAAAACCAGCACCAGGTTGGCCCCAGGATTGGGGCAACATAAAAGTTGGTTGAAAACGATCTTTGGCTACTTCCCCAGTCTTGTACCAAATGCAGCTCAGCCAGACTGGAGAAATGTGGGCAAGTGAGAGTATGCGCTTATGTGTGCATGTGCATATGCCATTTATAAATTCAAATAATTGGTAGCATTTCTGGTTTTACCAACAAAAGGTTTCATGGAATCCCAGAACAGGAGATCTAGTCAGAGTGACAGGCAGGGTGAGATTACTTAAGTAAATGGAGTCAAGCGGCCAATAGATGGATAGTTGAGACAAGTTTAGCTAAATGAAAGTGTCCCGTGTTTGGATGAATTGATTTGGAATGACAATAACCACATTACATGCGGGCTTAAGAATTAATGGGATCCAATATATGTGGGCTTCGGGACTGATTTGATGAACCAGTTTGTCAGGCGTACTTAACCTTATGCTCAAATCAGTGCTATCAGCCTGTCAGCATTGGCATGCTTCTTCCCCTCCCCCTTTTTGCTTGTTTAAGCTCCAAAGCTTTTGTTGCTGCAGAAGAATTATACCCAGGAAACTGTTAAATGTACAGGCTGTAAAAAGCAGACGCTCAGTCAGTTACGAGGAAGAGTTTGAATTTTCAACTGTATTTGTGGCTTGACGCATGGAATGTTTACTTTTAAAAGTAAACATACACCACTAAAACCCGTCACTGAAAGATTGATTCCCTTGCCCAAGTCTCCCAGCCATAGACTCATAGACCAGCGGTTCTCAAACGTTAACAACTTGAGGACTCCCATTTTGATTTAAAATTTTTCACAGAGCCCCAAGCCTCTTACTCAGCCCCAGGCTCCGCCCCAACTCCACCCCGCCACCCAAGGCCCCACCCCACCTCTTCCTGTTCCTGCTCCACCCCTGCCCCTCCTCTTCCCCGCCTCTTTCTGCCCCCTTCCCTGAGCACACCCTGCCCCTGCTCCTCCCCCCTCCCTCCTATCACCTCCTGCACGCTGCTGAACAGCTGTTCTCTGGGGTACAGGAGGCAGTGGGAGGAGTTGATCAGTGGGGCTGGTGGCTCCGGACATGATTCTGCCCGTCCCCAGAGTGTGCCCCATCCCCGCTCCTCCCCCTCCCTCCCAGTGCCTCCTGTACACTGCGGAATAGCTGTTTCCCAGCATGCAGGAGGCACTGAGAAGGGTGGGAAGAAGTTGAGGGAGGGAGGGGGAGGAGTTGATCAGCAGGGCCCGTGGACCCCCTGGAACCCCAGTTTGAGAGATGCTGTCATAGACTTTAAGGTCAGAAGAGACCACCATGATCATCTAGTCTGACCTCCTGCATGTTGCAGCCCACAGAACCTCGCCCACCCACTCATGTAGTAAACCCATCACCTCTGGCTGAGTTACTGAAGTCCTCAAATCATGGTTTGAAGATTTCAAGTTACAGAGAATCCACCATTTACACTAATTTAAACCTGCAAGTGACTCGTGCCCCGTGCTGCAGAGGAAGGTGAAACCCCCTGCAAGGCTCTGCCAATCTGACCGGAAGTAAAATTCCTTCCCAACCCGAAATATGGTGATCAATTAGTCCCTGGGCACGTGGGCAAGACCCACCAGCTAGATACCTGGGAAAGAATTCTCTAGAACAACTCAGAGGCCTCCCGATATAGTGCCCCATCACCAGCCATTGGAGATATTTGCTGCTAGCAGTCGCAGATTGGCCAAATGCCATTGTAGGCAATCTCGTCAAACCATCCCCTCCATAAACTTATCAAGCTCAGTCTTGAAACCAGTTACGTTTTTTCCCCCAGAGCCAAGGGGACGTAGATAGGGGCACCATTTTTTCCCATGTCCCCTAGCACACACCAGCACAATACCACCATGGTATTGCACCCTCTCCAGCCTTGTAGAAGTGGAGCTTCAAAGCTCCCAATTGCTCTGTGGGCAGCGGTGACAGCAATGGTATGGCAGCAGATCCCCTGTTGTTTGTCGGGGGTGGGGGGCCCTCTCACATCCCACCATGGGGGAGAGAAACATTTTTAAAATAAGAAAAGTTTTTGTGAAACTGCACAGTCTGGAAGCGGGCCTCAGGGACAGGTGTGGTACACAAAGCTTCTTTAGCTCTTCACCTACCAGCCCACACTGCAAAGCCTGTCTCTAGTTAGCTGTTCGCACCTCCTGTATAACCTGCCCTGCGTTCATGAGTCTCCTGTCTCATCATGAGTCAGCAGAACCCTTTCCCAGCTGTTCAGCGCCTGCTCAGGCAAGTCAGGACATTTCACTCACTGGCATATATGAAAGGCTAGCATGATGGAAAATTTCCTGTAGAAATAACTAGAGAATGAGATCCTATCAGTTTATTTTTAACCATCGAAACATAATAGAGACTTATATCCCTGCTATAGAATGCCATAGGATAGTTCCAAAATACTGTCATTCTCCAGTAAACCCTGTAGGGTCTCGGAAGTAATTTCTAGAGAACCCTGTTGGTTTCATTCCTGTTAAATTGAATTGAACTTTTCTGTAAGGGTAATTCACTTTTTTCTTATGTATGAAATTATCAGTTTTAACTATGTAGGCTGGGATAGGGTGTGTATTTTTTTGTTTGTTTTGCCTTTCCCCTCAGCTTTGAGTGAGGCTTCACGTTGCTGTGTGTCTCATATAAACATACATTCTGGTGCACCTTTGTGTTGGAGGACAGGACCAAGCTCTCTAGGCCAGTGGTTCTCAACCAATGGATATGCAGAGGTCTTCCTGGGGGTACATCAACTTATCCAGATATTTGCCTAGTTTTACAACAGGCTACATAGAAAGCACTAGTGAAGTCAGTACAAACTAAAATTTCATACACAGAATGGCTTGTTTACACTGCTCTACATACTCTACACTGACATGTAAGTACAATATGTATACTCCAGTTGATGTATTTTATAATTATATGGTTAAAAATGAGAAAGTAAACAATTTTTCAGTAACAGTGCGCTGTGACACTTTTGTGTTTTTATGTCAGATTTTGTAAGCAAGTGAGGTGAAACGTGGGGGTACTTGCAAGACAAAAGGGTACAAAAGACCTGAAAGGGGTACAATAGTCTGGGAAGGTTGAGAGCCACAGCTCTGGGCCACATTCTGCCCTTCAGCCACACACACCACTCCCATTGGTGGTAATGGGTGTTATGCATGTGGACGGAGGGTGGCATATAGTCCTACATGTTTAGTTATGCTGCTAATTAGAACTGATGGCAGTGGAAAGTGCCACAGCTGATTTTATCAATTACCAGTGAACATGAGGGGCTGGTGACCTGGCCATTGTGGGAGGCTATCCCCCAGCTCCTCCCTTTGTGCCAAAGGCACCGCCCCTCCCCATCTGTCTCCCCTTCCTCCGCAGGAGCCCAGAGCACCCCCACCACGGCCAACAGCCCCAGCGCCGGGCGGCCAGGGGGCGAGGCCCCAGCCCCAGTGCTCTGAGCGGTGCGGCCAGCCCTGGTGCGCCAGGTGCTCCGTGCGGCACAGCCAGCCCCAGTGTGCCAGGCAGGCCAGCCAGCCCCAGCCAGCCTGGGCCAGCCAAGGTAGAGCACTGGGAACTGCAGGAAGGGGCCTGGCTTGTGGGCAGGGCCACGGTAGGCTGTTTGGGAAGGCACAGCCTACCCCTGACTGTGATACCCACCACCCATGCCAGTGAACTCTTCGTGTTCACCTCTCTCATGGTAACAGCCTTCCCTTTCCAGGGTCTTAGTGGCCTTCAGGCTTTAGAAGACATAAAACAGGAAACTGCTATCAGTGAAAATACGGTTAGGAACTCACAATCTGCAGACCATTCTGCATGACCATATGGTTAGAAGCATAAGAAACTCTAAGCTAGAAGAAAGTACTTAGAAGAAGGAATGGGACTTGATTTTTTTCCCCTGTATGAGGGTGGAAATATACGTGCACTGAATAATATGCTTCCTCTAAATCAAAAGCAGGGTGACATCGAAGGAATCCAGTTCTGTTTTAGTGTCTTTATCTTAGAAGGATGCAGGGATTTAAGATTATTGTGCCACAGTGGTTTGCTGCTCAGAAAATGACATCAAGTACAAATACTAAAATTGGTTGAAAAGGGTCACTGCAGTAATAAAAGCAGGAATGACTTTCATGTCCCAGATGAAATTAGTGTAATTGTGTCAATTCAGTCCCCTGAGGACTGAGTTGCCACTGGGAGGTCTGTTTTGTTTTTCTTAGACAGATGATGTGGTTTTGGAATAATTCTCCCAGTCCCAGTCATCATTTCCCCTTAATCATATCTTCATTTCTCAGGCAAAAGCAGCTGCAAACAACTGAATTATTGGCAGTCACTTGCATTCATGATCCCGGCAACCAATGAAACTGAGAGCGTAATCACTATTTTCTGACTGCACTGTTCTTTTCCTTCACATTCATTTGTAATGCTTGCATGATAGGATCTTCTTGAGACACAAGGGACTAAGGGGCAGGCTTCAAATATTAACTGCAATTGCAAGGGAGCCACCATGGTATTGCACCCTTTCCAACGCTAAAATATTTTTCAATGGTACAGTGATCAGCAGTGCACACAGAATTTCAGGTGGCACCTTACAAGTGCCCTGTAAAGTAACGGTTCCCCTTTTTATTATCATTTGGCACCTCGACCTTCCATTAATACAATGCATTGCCCTGACTGCCTCAACAGACACAGCTAATAATAGTAATTTAATTTCACAATCACTAAACAAGCACTGTATATGTATAAACTTGGGTGCCATAGCCTGCAAAGCTATTAGCTATTTGCTTTTGTTGTGCATTCTACTATTTGAGAGATTACTTTAATTTTTGCTGTATTACTAAGTGAGAAATATTTAACGTTTATTTAATTAGTTTAGCTACAATGTAGACATTTAATGAATATAAAGCAAAGTAAGTAAAAGACTGATGTGAATGGTTACTCTTCTGTACATTGAAAATTAAAAATTAGTTACACTATGATTATGGGATGGTTTCTGGATGGTTTCTTTTGAATAATTACATTCAAAAACTATCAAATCTCACTGTATTACTAGTATTCCAACTGCAGGTGCATAGACTGTATAAACCAAATGTCTTATGAAATAATGATTCTTTTGTAAGAATGAAATGCTGATTGTTTATTATCTGATTTTAATTTCTTGTAGTTAAGTCTGAGTGGTTTGATTTAGTGCTGCCTTTTTGAATAAATTTTAAAAATATTTGAAGTTATAAATGTATGTAGTAATTTATGTGCAGAATAACATGTGTCCAAATTCAACTCTCTTAATCCATTTAAGTCATTGAGTTTAATTCACCCCTCCTGGTGAAATGCACCTCCCTGGTCTGCTGTGCACCACTTACCCAAGGGAAGGCCAGTGATGGTGGTACCACTGTCCATGAGATATTGGTGGCCGAATTAATCTATCCATAATAGCCCTGCCAGTGTGGGCTGGATCAATGCAGCCAAGCCACACCCGCACCCCTGTCAGTGCCACACACTTTTGGGTTTTGCTGTCTGGTTATGTGGTGAATGCCTTGCTCCACCACAGCCCCCTAGCAGACTTTGCACTGTCTGGGACCCTCCCCTAGAGTCTGAGCTGGCTGAGGCTGGCACAGACTGTGAGTGTATTTAGCCCACAATGGAACTACTCCAGATTTACGTTGGTGCAACGGAAAGCAGAATTAGGCCCATTTGAGGGTGCCTAAAGTCTGAGGTCTTCTGTTCCATTTGATATGCTTTAGGCAGACACTATATTGTGCTTGGCACAATAATTCTAGTTTGAGGTTTATGAATATTACTGCTTTCTAGGCCATGCTTGCATATGGGCATCAAGCAGAACTAACTAACTTTACATATGAAAACCTTTTGTGAAGACCCTGCATCTAAGAGCTGGTTGACATATCCTTGCAATTACAGTACATTGTGGAACCAAATACTTGGGGAAAAGCCATTTGTAAAAGCGACTTTCAAACTGTTGGTTGAACCTGAAAAGTAAAAGCAGTAAAGATGAAATTATGGCCAACCGTATGCACAGGGAGACTCTCTGTGTAGGAGGCAGATGTCAGATGTGACCTGTGCTCCTTGAGTGCTGGGGTGGAAGAGTATGGAGGGTCACATTACTGCTGCTGAATGGTCAAGAGGGGCGTGGGGGGTGGTAGCCTCTCCTCTTGCATATAACACAAAGCCCAGGAAGAGACACGAGGAAGATTGCATGCCTGTTTTGAATGTGCTCTCGCTCTCTCTCTGCAGCATCCCTAGAGCCATTGGTGCCTGTTCCTGCAGTGAGGTCTTGTGAATAAGGCACTTGTCTGGGACTCAGAAGACCTGGGATCTTAGCTTTGCCAAAACAAAAAACCTTCCCCCAAACACTTCGCTGAGCAAGTGTCTCCCCCTGGGAGAGCTGAGGGGTGCAATATAATAACAAACATGTGACAGCTGTGAGCACACTGCTTTGTGGAGCATGCTCAGATACAGTGGAGATGAACACAGGTAGCATAAGAACCCATATTGAACAGAATAGCAGGTTATTCTGTGTGATCTTGTGCAAAGTCACTTCACCTTTCTGTCTCCCCTTCTAACCTTTTTCCGTCTTGTCTGTTTAGAGGGTAAGCCCTTCGGAGCACAGACTCACTCTCTTTATGTGTACAGCACCTAGTGCAATGGGTTCCCAGTCTTGATTTAGGTGTGACTGTAATACAAATGATAATAATAATACACAGTCATTATATCATGAGTAGGGCCCTACTAATTTCATGGCCATGAAAAATGTGTCAGAGACCACGAAATAAATCCTTCCCCATGAAATTTGATCTCCCCCTTGCTGCGGGGAGTGCCCCAGCCAGAGGGCTTCCAGCTGCAAGTCCTTCTGGGGCTGGGGAGGGACAGGATTTGTCCTTCCCACGCACAGCTACTCTCAGGGGTAGATGTCAGACCCACCTCCGGGTGCCTCCCCCTGCTGCAGGAAGCGCTGGGGCTTGGCAGCAGCTCCGGAAGTTTCAGCAGCCAGAGGAAGCTTCCAGAGGTGGAGATGAGTCCGATCTCCCACGGCTGCTAGGAGCAGCCCGGGGCTCCTAGCTGTGACTCTGGCCAGGCTGGGGAGGGACAGGACTTGTCCTTCCCCTGCATGGCTGCTCAGGGGCAATCAAACCCATCTCCAAGTGCCTCCCCCTGCTGCAGGAAGAGCTCTGGGGCTGGGCAGCAGCCCTGGAGGTTGCTGCAGCCGGAGGAGGCTTGTGGAGGTGGGTCCAATCTCTCCCGTGCTGCTGGGAGCGCCCCAACCCAGGGCTCCTAGCTGTGAGTCTGGCCAGGCTGGGGGAGGTACAGGACTTGTCCTTCCCCTGCATGGCGGCTCGGGTCGGGGGTAGATCAGACCCACCTCCAAGTACCTTTTGGGTTGGGACCCCCACGGTTACAACATTGTGAAAGTTCAGATGTAAACATCTTAAAACGTGAAATTGATCAATATAAAAACCCTCTTACTGTGAAATTGATCAAAATGGACTGTGAATTTGGTAGGGCCCTACTCATGAGCTAGCACTGCTCCGGTGGTGAACCTCTTTCACACCACCAGCTCTGCCTCTAGGAGTCTTTATTTGGGGTCTTAGTTTTTAATTTGTGGCCACCTGCTTACTCTGTGTTTTTTCCAAGAATATGATCTGCTGCTTAAACATTCTTTGGGGGAATTGACTTGAAGGAAGAGCAGCTGTGTGTCTTTGGTATAGATTCTTAAAACTGATATAAGATCACTTCTTTACATATCAGACAACTACAGGGCCCAGTATAGATTTTAAAGTAAAGACGTTGGGTTACTGGTGTAAAATTTTGGAATGAGCTTAGCTGAATATTATTTTATTATAGCACTTGTATGCCCAAATTGTATTTATCAAGATATTGCTGGGCGTTCAATGTCACAAAAGCATCTTTAAATCATCTGCCCTACCAATATAGACAACCCAATTCTGCTGTCTGATACCTGGAGGCAATTCCCAATGGAGTCAATGAAAGCTGTTCCTATTGAGCTGAAGATAGAATTGGGCCTGTCATTTGCATTGTTTCAAAGTTCTCCACATTCGGTTGCAATTTATGGGCAGTCATAGGGGCCTTTTTTCTGTTGCAAAATGACCCCTTCACAGTGCTGTGGTGGCCATAAAGGGGGTGAACACAGCCCAAATGGAGCACCCTCAATATTAAGGAAATAACCTGGGTGGCCAAAAAGCTACCACAGTGGCCCGACACCTCCTCCCCACTGCAGCCCCTGTGCTGGAGTATGCTGGAGTAGGAAGGCACCGTGGCCAGAGCATGTTGCAATGGAACAATTCTGGGCTGGTGGATGGCCTAGAGAGGGCCATTGCAATCAGAGTATAAATTAGAGCAGCCATAAGGCTGCTCTGAGTTATACCAGGAACCAAGTAGGTGCCCAGACAGTGCTAAGGTGTTTTAAGCCACCTTTGATTCCCCACCTCCTTCTCAGGAGAAAGTGATGCAATGGAGAATTGGCCCTCTCTCCCCCAAGCGTTGTTACAATAGCAGCTGCAACATTCAGGGGGTCTATGGCCCATGCTGAAGAATATAGTCTAGTGGTCAATTCATATCATTATGATTGTGTATGTAGAGCTAAATGGTTAGGAGTTAGGACCCTGAAAGAAAGAAGACCCAGAAAGTGGAGAAAAAGTCTCTTCAGGATTTCTTCGTTGTATGTAGACATGGGTGGCAGGTATCATAGGCTGGCGGAGGCTGTGCCTCTCCACCCCCAGACCCTCTCCTGCCACTTCCCCTTTTCCTGTGTTGTGGCCCGAGCTTGAGCTGGGGCTAGGGCTGCAACGCCCACCCGGCGGCGGCAGTGCTCTGAGCAGTACCGGATTTACCATGGCGCCAGGTCCACAGTCCAAAGGGGCCCCAGCCTGGCCTGCTCTTCTCTGCCCCCCACTCTCTCCTGTGGGGGCAGAAGCTTGATGCTGCCAGCTCCTGCTGCAGCAAGGCAGGCTCTGCTGGCAGCCAAGCTCCTTCCCGGCCTCTTCTCCTAGTGTACTGCATTCCTGCCCCTCCCTCTCTCCATGCTGCCGATCAGCTGTTTGCCAGCAGGAGGGAGGGGGAAGAGCGGAGTCTCAGCATGCTCACCGCTCCAGGGAGGAGGAGAAGAGGCGGGGGTGGGACCTTGGGGAAGGGGCTGGAATTGGGGCTACCCACTCCAGCCCCTTGCCGTGAGCACCCCCACAACCCCAGCCCACATCCCCAGTCCCCTGCCCCGACTCCTGCATCCCCCCACATACCCAGCCCCCTGCCCTGACCCTGCACCCCCTCACACCTCCCCAGCCCCCTGCCCCGACTCCTGCACCCCCCTCACACCTCCCCAGCTCCCTGTCCTGACTTCTGCACCCCCCACACATACCCAGCCCCCCCACACCCTATGCCCTGACTCCTACACCCTGCCACATCCGCACCCCCACCCCCACCCTGAGCACCAAACGGAAGCTCCTGCACACACCCCCATTCCCATCTGCACCCCTCGCACCAAACAAGAGCTTCCCCAGGTAAGCATCCAGACTCCAACCTCCTGCCCCAACCCTGAGCCCCCTCCCTCAATAGGTCCTGGCCAAACCCCGCACCCCAATGTTTTTTTACATTGTTTTTATCAAGCGCTCTTATCAAAAGCACTTTGCAATCGTTAGCAAACGGTACAAACAATATTGGGAAAGATCATTAAGTGGTCCATCGAGACCCTCCATGATTTTCAAGTGGTAGGTGGAAAAATAAGTTAGACTACAAGAACAATCAAGGTACCTCACTTTATTTTCATTTACTTCCTATTACTTATAGGAGGAGGATGAAGAAAAAGAGAATGAAAAAAGGGAGCAGGGGGAGATAAGGGAGAATGTTCTTTTTCTTGGCTGGGTCCCTGGGAGGGGCCCCAAAAATGAAGCTGAGCACAGGGCCAGGGGCCCCCACTAACTCTAAATCCATCACTGGCTGTCGCGTCACTTGGGCTGGGGATACTGTGTTGACTGATCCCCCACAGTCTCCAATCTACCTGGGTAGCAGTACAGCAGACATGGCCCTGCCCACTAGCTCCTCTCCACTCGCTAACCCACCCACCACTTGCTTCCCCCTCCTGCTTAAAAATGATTGCTTGCTCCCCCTCCCCCACCCCCGGCTTTTCTGGCAGCCCTGTTGCCACGTGTCCCGTTTTAGACTGGAAACTCCAGTAAAAAACGGGACCTGTGTGTCCGGTTAGCAGTGCTGTCTGGAAACTAAGTCCAGTTATAGGAGTAACCACATTAGCCTCCACTCCTCCTACTCCCAGAGGGCTGGAAGAGAACCTGTCCTGCTGCTGCGGGAGGAGGGGAAGCACAGGGCGGAGAGAGATGAAGAGAATGGGCTAGAACCAGGTAGGTACCTGCTCTTTGTGGACGGGGGGATCCTGTTAACCCCCCTCCCCAGCCCTGCTGTGCTTGCAGTTTACCCATGGCCCCTCCCTTGCTCCAGGGACCAACCCTAGCTCCCGCCCTACTGGGATTTTGTCCCCGGCCCCTTTTACAATCATTCCCCAGGTTTGGCGCTGGGCCCACAAATACATTTGGCGCCGGGCCCACAAAAAGTTAATCCGGCCCTGACTCTGAGGCTGGGGTGGCTGGGGCCATGCCGCCCGCCCTCCCGGCACTCTGGGGCTGGGGGCACTAGCATGGGGCTGGGCCGACTGCCATGGTGGGGCGGGGGCTGGCGGGGGTGGAGGGTGTGGAAGGGGTGGGGCCTCAGGCAGAAGAGGCAGGGCGGGGGCTAGTCTCCCCCAGCCAGCAGTTCACGCACCGCCCATGTCTGTAGACAGAGGGTTACTGTGCTATACTGCCAGGCTTCATAAATAACCTTGGTCTGCTCTGACCAGTTGACTACTCTGATATCATTTCATCTAAAAATAGTTGTCTCCCATGCAGCTGCTAGCTCAGTCAGTGCTGACATGGCACAGGCTTCGTAAGGGAGAAGAAACATGGTCTCGCTCTCTTCTGTTGTGGTTGTTTGTATCATTACACGGTATGTGATTAAAGCACAGGACTGAGAGTAAGGTGATCTGGGTTCAGTTCTTGGCTCTTCTACAAGCTTGCTGTGTGACCTCCAGCCAGTTACTTAACGTCTTTGTGCCTCAGTGTACCCACTGGTAAAATGGGGATGTTGCTTACCTTACAAGAGGGTTGTGTGGCTCAAGTCATTACAATGCTGGAAGGGGCAGTGCCTCAGGATACCACTCCAGAAATTCAGATATGATGGAGAGACTGGGACAGAGAAGGAATAAAGGGTATAGGGAAAGAAAAATATGAAAGGTCAAAGTCACTGCTTTGCTCTGGCTCCTTTGTGCTGCTCAAAGCAGCCATACACTCCACTTAACGCAGCTGGAGCTCCTTTATGCCCAACCGTGGCGGAGGGAACAGCTCCCTTGGGGCCAATGGCAGCCAGTGTAAATTAGAACAACCTTTCAGCTATTCTAATATATGCTGGGAGACCAGACTGGTGCCTGGAACAGAGAAGCACAGAGGTAGCTTAAAGCCACCTATTCACCCTCCATCCTTAGCTGCTCTGAGCACTTGTTGGCCACAAGCCCTGTCTATGCAGTGGACCCCGGCAGGCAGCTAGTGCTATTGAAAACCATGCCTAGAGGAGTCCCCTTTGAGTAGAGAGTGCTCTTGAAGATCTTCCATGGAATGGTCTCTGCAAGCTGTCTACAGCCTCTGAAGATGATATGGAGAGAAATTTCTTGTAGAGGAGCCAGTATTGCTCTGTATCATTTACCGTGGGGCAAAACATGTCAGGCAACTAGCTAGTTCATCAATTAGTGTGACCAGCATCACAATTTTTGAGCTTCCTCATGGCATTTATCATTCATTCTATGTTAAAGAGGAAGCACAGGAATTATGACAGCCTTGTCAACATTCTTGTATTCTGTTAGCCTTTGGTACATTGGATGTTTTGCTCCTCTTGTGTATATCAGACAGTAGCTAGTATGATGTTTATGACAAAGATCTGACTCATTTCTAGAGTAAAATCCTCTCACATTTCATATCTGGTTTCATTTCACTTCTATTCAGTTTGCTTAGTTCTACAGCATTGCTGTTATAATCAGATCCTTTTATTTTATATGGACAGCCTTTTATTTTATTTTATTTTAACCTGCTCCTATTGTTTATACTGTAAATCATAAGGAAAATGACCTATAAGACTATTTTAAACATACGTGTAATTTGCAGATATATGTGTAGTTTGCAAGGCCTTGTAGGCCCCAATCTTAAAGTCCTTACTCAGTTAAGAAAATGGCAGATTTGCTTGAGTAATGACTGTTCAAAACTCAGTAAGTATTTCAGGACCCAAGTAAGGACCCTTAATTAATAATAAATAATAATAATAATGTATACTGACTGTCAATTAATCGCAGTTAGCTCACACGATTAACTCAAAATAAAGCGATTAACTCAAAATATTAATCATGATTTAAAAAAATTAATTGCGATTAATCACAGTTTTAATCACATTGTTAAACAATAGAATACCAATTGAAATTTATTAACTATTTTTGGATGTTTTTCTACATTTTCAAATATATTGACTTAAATTACAACACAGAATACAAAAGTGTAGTGCTCACTTTATATTATTATTTTTATTACAAATATTTGCACTGCAAAAATGATAAACAAAAGAAATTGTAATTTCCAATTCATCTTATACAAGTACCGTAATGCAATCTCTTTATCGTAAAAGTATACTTACAAATGTAGATTTTTTTTTGTTTCATAACTGCGCTCAAAACCAAAACAATGTAAAATTTTACAGCTTACATGTCCACTCAGTCCTACTTCTTATTCAGCCACTCGCTAAGACAAACAAGTTTGTTTACATTTACGGGAGATAATGCTGCCAGCTTCTTATTTACAATGTCACCTGAAAGTGAGAACAGGCGTTCGAATGGCACTTTTGTAGCCGGCATTTTAAGGTATTTACGTGCCACATATGCTAAACATTCGTATGCCCCTTCATGCTGCAGCCACCATTCCAGAGGACATGCTTCCATGATGATGATGCTTGTTAAAAAAAATAATGCATTAATTAAATTTGGGACTGAACTCTTTGAGGGAGAATTGTATGTCTCCTGCTCTGTTTTACCCCCATTCTGCCATATATTTCAAGTTATAGCAGTCTTGGATGATGACCTAGCATGTTGTTTGTTTTAAGACCACTTTCGCTGCAGATTTGACAGAATGTAAAGAAGGTATCAATGTGAGCTTTCTAAAGATAGCTACAGCACCTGACCCAAGATTTAAGAAACTGAAGTGCCTTCCAAAATTGGAGAGGGACGAGCTGTGGAGCTTACTTTCAGAAGTCTTAAAAAAGCAACACTGTGATGTAGAAACTACAGAACCCAAACTACTAGAAAGGAAAATCAACCTTCTGCTGGTGGCATCTGACTCAGATAATGAAAAGGAAAATGCGTCGGTCCGCACTGCTTTGGATTGTTATCAATCAGAATCCATCATAGACACATGTCCCCTGGAATGGTGGTTGAAGCATCAAGGGACATATGAATCTTTAGTGCATCTGGCACGTAAATATCTTGCGATGCCGGCTACAACAGTGCCATACGTATGCCTGTTTTCACTTTCAGGTGATGTTGTAAACAAGAAATGGGCAGCATTATCTCCTGCAAATGTAAACAAACTTGTTTGTGTGTGCAATTGGCTGAGCAAGAAGTACGACTGAGTGGACTTGTAGGCTCTAAAGTTTTACAGTGTTTTATTTTTGAATGCAGTTATTTTTTTGTACATAATTCTACATTTGTAAGTTCAACTTTCATGAGAAAGAGATTCCACTACAGTACTTGTATTAGGTGAATTTAAAAATACTATTTCTTTTATTTTTTACAGCACAAATATTTGTAATAAAAATAAATATAAGATGAGCACTGTACACTTTGTGTTCTGTGTTGTAACTGAAATCAATATATTTGAAAATGTAGAAAACATCCAAAAATATTTAAATAAATGGTATTCTATTATTGTTTAACAGTGCGATTAATCCCGCTTAATTTTTTTAATCGCCTGACAGCCCTACTTATAAGGCATGCAAACCGGAGTCTGTTCCTGGCTCTGCCAGACCTTGGGAAAGTTGCTGAGGGCTTAAATGTGAACCCCTTCCTCACACTACTGAGCAGTTACTCATGCCATTATCTTCCCCACATGAGTAGTGAGAAGTTAAATTAATGAACGAATGTTACAAAGTGCTTTGAGATCCTCAGATGGAAGATGCTACAAAAGTGTGAAACTCCATTATGTGGGTTGCTATTTGGATGTGGGACTGATGTGTATAACGATGAAGAGGAAGAACAGCAGGCTTGATTTAGAAGATAGTAGTAGTGCTGAGACCATAGAGGTGTTGCATGTTTCCCTGTCCGTGGTCCACTGGAACCAAGCAATTCACATGATTTGGTGAAGCAGAAGCTTTCCAGCTACCTCCTTTTATCCTCCTTATCTTTGGGAGCTTCTATATTGTCTAAAGGTCCTGCTGAATTAGCACCTTTAAAACGCACTCCTGTGTTGTTTACTATAATTGAGAGGGGGGAGGCGGGAGATTGGAGGGAGAGGCACAGAAGGATGTTTTGTAGATTTTTCATGTATCAGAGGCCTAATGGTAGATTGGTTAGGAAATTTCCTACTCTTTTGACTCCATGCATGCCAAAAGCTGAACGCTACTGCCTTCTGCCTCTGGAAGGTCATGCTTTCTGGAGTGGTATTTTAGTATTACAAGTAGCAACTGGACAAATGGCATTGAATTGCCATTTGTCCAGAGTACTTATGGATGTGGTCAGTAATATATTTTGGCCTGTTGTAAGCACTTACACTTGAAATTTCCATTTCAACTATGGAATTAAATTTTGACCTGATCAGCACAATTGACTCAAGGAGCAAAAGACTGAAAAGTACGGCCAAGTTTACTAACCTTTTATTTAATGTACTGCTCTACAGTTTTCTTTCAAGCAATTTCGCAAACCTTTTTCTTCAGTCAGTTCTAGGTGCCTGGTTAAACAAACTTCAGACATTGCTTTGAATTAAGCACACTTCTATCCAGTTTGAATGTGCTAAGTATGTTCAAAGGTTTTCCGTACCACTTCTGGCACCAGTATATGCTGTGCTGATATCTCAGACCAAATGCATCTTATTGACACTAATCTTGGGGTCCAACAGCACAAAGAGTTCCATTGTAGCTGGTCGCAGAAGTGTTTGACTTTCACATTTCTTTTTACACTCCTAGGTAAGAGCGCTAACTTATCAGCATAAAAAACATCAACCCCAGCTTTTTCTCTTCCTCTTGCATTCTTTCATGCCTCCTTCTGTTTCTTTTTCTCATTGCCATTTCACCAAATATTTCTTAATAGGATTTACAAGTGTCATTGCTGGCTCTGCTGCTTTGCTTCTGAGCACCTCACATCCTGTAATTATTTTATCTTCACAACACCCCTGTGAGCAAGAAAATATTCTTGTGAGGTAGGGAGGTGATAAATGGAGTGACTAAGGGTATGTCTACACTTCAAGCTAGCGGTGTGATTCCCAGCTTGAGGGCACCTACCCGCACTAGTTCAGATTCAGCTTGCATGCTAAAAATAGAACACAGCTGCAGCAGCACGAGTGGCAGAAGGGGCCAGCTGCCCTGAGCCCTAACCACCCAAGCATCTACATACATACTCAGAGTGGCCAGCCCTCCTGTTTTTAGCAAGTTAACTCAATCAGCACTAGTGCAAGCATGTCTCCTTGAGTGGGAATTGCACCCCCAGCTGCAAGTGTAGACATACCCTAAATGACTTGATTGAGCTCACATTGGAAGTCAGTAGCACAGCCAGGAGGTTAGAGCCGAGATCACCTGAGTTCCAGTCCAGTGCCTTAACTGCAAGGCCAACCTTCTCTATAGCTCTCACAGCAGATCTGCCTCACTCCCTTTGGGTTTAAGGCATACTGTGTGGGTAGCAATATGTCACATTGCCTAGTGTTGGGTTATGGAATGAAGGATCAGATTGTGATGCATAAATGCAAAGACGCAGAGTTAAGATTACTCTGAGAACCATAGCTTAGAATCTACTGTTATTTTGTCCACACTTCAGATGCTTGCAGTGGGATTCAGAGGAACACACATATTTTTGAACTGGTGGAGACTGCTGCTAGGCAACAGTTTGACTTGACCAGTAATAATAGAGTAAGCTTTGGCTTGAGCTAGGCCCAGTGTTTACAAACCAGGAGTGGTTTGGCTTGAATTGGGTTTGTGTATGCAAATTGTCCACAGAAGCTTTTTACAAATGTTTTTGTGGATACCCGCATATGTTTTCAGACTACAGTTTGTGTGTATTTCAACTTTGAACCTGATTCATCACAATATGTCACATCAGGAAAATTGCATGGTATTTCTCCTATATTCCTGACTGGTTGAGCCTACCCCCATATGAAAAAGAGTGTCAGGACAGCTCAGATGAAACCATCTTCAGCTGGTTCCTCAGAGACAGCAGCTGCATTTCAGCTCACCTCTCTGATCCATCTGGAAAGGTAGGGAAAAAAATCCCCATCTAGTCCTAGCCCCTGGGTCTATGACTTTGGCTAGCATTTATTACCTTCTGTAATGCCTCTGGGAACTGACTTGATTTTATTTTATATTTGAATGGGCACAAGTACCTTCTAATTTCACACAAGGCAATGTATTAGCTTCACCATTCATATCCAAGTTCTTGTATGTCATCAGCCTGAGGCCTACAGTGAATATAGGATTTTTGCAATGGGGGTGGATGGGAGTGGTAAGCAAATAAGCAAACTATGCTCACGAGTGGCATGAAAATTAACTGATTCTTTATGAGCAGCAGTGAACAATATGTAATGCTTTACGCAAATAATAATCCTCCAGGATCTGGCTCTCATAAACCAATCGTATGTTTTGAGTTTGTTGGTGTCTCGGTCCAATTCTCAATGAATAAACAGAAAAATGTGTTCATTGAGATGGTCCTCAAACATTGTGATGCATTGACAGTTTTTCAGGTGTGGCCTCTCCCCTGAGGTGTGGCCCAAGCCTCTTACCTGGTGCTTGCTCCTTGGAGTGACTTCTCCCCTCTCCTCATATGGGTTGGATCTGGGAGCCTCCACCTGAGGTGACTCCTTACTATGCCCTGGGACACAGGGTGCTGTCCCTTGGGAACCTGATCAAGGCTACCACTGCTGGGAAGGAGCATAAAACCAAGTACCCAGGAAACAAAGTACAACAGCATGCACAAACCCCAGCAAAGAAATGACACCCCCCAAAATACCAATATAGCAAAGGGGGACTTTCCTGGGAGCAGAAAAATAGGGTCTGAGGAAGGTAAGGGTTAGGGTTAACTAACAAGTACTAAAACATCAGTTCTCCACTTCCCAACACTCCTTACTTTTCCCAAACCAGAGCTCACTCCCTGGCACCTTCCCAGGCGGGCGATACGCTGAGGATGAGTCTGGAGGTGAGGGCTGCAGCAGCACTGTGAATGTTGGCCGCCTTAAACAAACTAAAGGAAAGGGTTCCTCCTTTCTGGGCGTTTGTCCCATTTGCTCTTGCCGACTGATCACCAGCTGGCAAGAGCAAACGTTACAAATGCCCAGATTTGCTAAAAAGGAGCTGCGCGGGGGTAAGCAGTGGGGCTCGGGCCAGCCCTGCATGTGGGCAGGCATGGGCTTGGTGAGTGGCTCAAGCCAGGCCTGCACAGGGGAGGGGAGAGGGCCAGCTCTGCAAGGGGGGGAGGGAGAAGGGCTGGGACCAGCTCCACACCTGGGAGGGGAGGGAGAGAGAGGAGCTCGTGAGCGAGCTCTGTGCTGTGCAGGAGCGAGGTCAAGTGCGGGGCTTGGCCCAGCGTGGGGGGCGAGTGCTCGGGCCAGCTCCATGCTGCGTGTGGTAGTGGAACCCTCTTGGTCTGGTGAGGTGCAGGGCAGGGGGGAGTGGGGGGGTTGGGTGAGCCGGCAGCTCAGCCAGCTCTGCCTGGGTGTGGGGGGAATATTGCTGCTCATCTGGTGCTTCCACAGACCTCAGGGGGAAGAGGAAGAGGTGAGGGAGAGGAGGAGCAGGGTGGCATGGCCAGAGTTCCGACTGCTTCTGCGCGGGCCCTCAAATTGGTTGGGACCTTTGGGCACAGCCCCCGTCGGCCTATGTGGTAATCTGCCCCTGGTCTTGACTGGCTCTCAGTAGTTGGTGCCAGGTCAGATCTCTACTAGTCTCTACCAGATCTCTCCTGAGGGCTGGAACTGCCTGACCCAGGCACTAGATCCCACAGCGGTTCAAAAACACTCTTTGTGGGAAAGGGAGTTAATCAGAGACCTCCCTGAGCTGTTCTGCTTCCCCCTCAGCTCCCAAACTCAAAGCTCAAAACTGAAACTAACCCTAGTCTCCCTTTGGCTCTGATTCAGGCTGACCCTCAGCAGCACTGGCTCATCCTTGGCCCAGCAAACTGCTTGTCAATATCAGACCCTATTGGCTTCAGCAGGGAATTCTAATCCATTATGTCCCCACGTCTGACACCAAGCGTGCTGGGAAATGGTGTTAAGAAGTTCTGGTAGCCTTTTTTATTGTAGTCCATAGGGAAGGGCCCTTAGAGGCTCAGTCCTAAGTTCCAGGAGCTGGCAAACTCCAAATAGGGGTTGTACAAGTAACCAAGAGTGGCGAAGAACAAGAATGTTCCCCTGTAGCCACAGTCACAGAGAAAAGAGCAAATAACTTTTGCAATGTGACATATTGTAAAAGAATTTGGGTCACATTGAGCATGAATTTCAGTATAGTATTGGATACAGCCTCTTTTTCTCATCAGTAACTCAACAGAGGTGGGTCTTCGGAATGGTCTGACACAGCACTGGAGGTAGCCTCACAGATAGGTCTGGGGAAAGCATTCCTTCTTCATTGCTGGCTCCACTTACAGTAGTTTACTTTGGAATTTAGGTTCCACATGGTGGTAAAAAAAATGGGAAGGACTAAGAAAAAATATGGGATTCACAGTTAACGTATTCTCTGTCATCCAAACTGGAGTAGCTTGCAGTGAAGGTGGCCACCAAGAGCGAAAAACCACAGACCTCTGTTGGGATATCTTGTGTGGGGGAAATACACTGCTATTTACATGGCTGCATATGTAGCAGGGAGGCGTGGTGCTCACATCCATGGAGTGAGCTTTCCCGAGCCCTTTGAAGACTGAGCTGAAGTCTGCTCATGCAACCTCACCACCATTTGCACATGGCTGTCTGTAAACGCAGGCATTGACTGCTATGCTTACAGGCTCCCACACTGCCAATAGTAAGCTATTGCTGCTTACAGTTATGACAGCTTAGTATTTCTGGGCCAGATCCTCCACTGGTGTAAATCAACATACCTCTATTGAAGACAACACAAACGCATGAGAGTCCTGTTGAAATCGATTGAGCTATGCTGATTACATCAGCTGAGAGGTTGGTCCAGTGTCTTTACTGGAGTTGTTTTTCCAAGGCTTTATGCGATGTAATTTGACTGTTTCCTGACTCTTCCCACTTTATAAGTGGTCATCCCCCACATCCACACTTTGGATCAAATCATGCCATTGATATTTAAAACATCTCCCTATTAGCATTAATGAAGAATTCTGTTTAAAGGTCAGTGGCCTGATATGACTCATTATAAGGATCTTGCGGATGAGAACCTTTTTGTATTACAAGCCTGAATGACATTAGATCTAGTCAGAGATTTTTTTGGCTTGTACTCAGGACTGGAGGAAGTTTCAGCAGGATGTTGCTATGTTTGTCAGTGCATAAGCCCTGGGAATGTATTGCACTTTGTTTCTTCCAATTTTCCTTCTGCATTGCAATTCCACTGACCAGCTGCCAATTACTACTGTACCTCTGGCCTGCTGGTTGGAAAGGCCAGCAATAGATGCCTCCAGTTTTCCTCTCAGAGACTGAGCTGCCCACTACCTCCCTGACTTACTGTGCTTCTTTTAGCTCCAGGCCTGGGAATCTGAGTCTGTTGCTAAGTTGTGCTTTGATCCTAGAAGTGTACGATCATGCCTGTGTAATCAAGCAACTGCAGAAAACAGGAGCTAAGTAGAGAATTAGAGATCAATATTTTAGTCCGCAGACATCTTAAAAACTTCACCTGAATGGCTAGGCTTAAAATAAATAACCAGATTTAAACTGTGTTTTGTTTGTGACATATAAACCACTGGCAATAAGGGGGCTAGTTAGCAAATCTTTCACAAAGTCATGAGTTGCAATGAAATTATACTGTGGTGCAGAAACTGCCATTTAAAACTCTTTCTGTTAACAAAGTGACCTTTTTTCATTTACATGGCACACAAGCAGCTGGTTTTGTTTTGCTGGTGATAGTCCAGATGGCTATGAAACTGTTTCCACAAGATGAGGAAAAACAGCCCAATTCAAGCCCCATTGATATCAGTGAAGCCTTTTCATTGACTTTAGTGGACTTTGGATCAGGCCAGAAACACAGCTGGTGATAAAATTGTCCATGGGCTTAAATAACTTGCTAAAATCCCTTTTGACAAATGACATTAATTCTAATGCTGGAATTATGCCAGGCCATGATGATCCCTCCTGGCTAAGCCTCAGTAGTTCAAGAAGGCATCCTTGTAGATCTCCTGTCTCAGGAAAAGTGGGTCTCTTTTAATTTTAGCATCTAAATCTCAGCAGTATTTAGTTCACAGCTAATACTCTTTTTTTTCCTTTCATGTGATGCTACATTCCACTGCTCTCTTACTCTCTGCAGAGCGTCTCTTTACTGTTCAGATGTGATTTTTGTTGCTTACTCTTAAACCACATTAAAAACAATGAGGAGTCGTTGTGGCACCTTAGAGACTAACAAATTTACTTGGGCATAAGCTTTCGTGGGCTAAAACCCACTTCATCAGATGCATGGAGTGAAAAATACAGTAAGTAGTATATATATACAGGACTTTAGTCTCTAAGGTGCCACAAGAACTCCTCGTTGTTTTTGCTGATACAGACTAACACGGCTACCACTCTGAAACCTTAAACCACACTGGTTCACAAGGTGCAGGATTTTAAAGCATTTGAGAACATCTTGACATCTTGATTGTCAACAGAAATCCATTTGCAATGTGATGAAGTCTCACTTATTATTGTGCATTATCACAATGCATGACAAATTCAGCCACATCTTTGGAGTTCTGAAAAGAGCAACCTGTGCTGAAAATCTTCCACATCAATGTTACTGAGAGGAAATTTCCAGAGCTGTTGTGACTTGTAGGCTCCCTCTTCAGATAAAACTCACCCAATGAAGATTAGGGGGTATTCTATTTTTTGTTCATGTTATGTAGCATCTGAGTTTTGGGAAAGTGCCTTCTGAAGGCTTTTTTATGTCAATGATGGTTGCTGTAAATCTGAAAAAAACAAATTCTCTCAAATTCAGCCCTTATGTTGCGTCAACATCTTTTCCTTTGTTCTATCAGTCTCATATTTTATGAGTCAACGTTCCCTCCTTGCATGTGCTTTTTGATTTGTAGGTGAGAGCTCAGATAGTTTCTGTATATATTCAGCAAAAAGAACAAGGAGTCCTTGTGGCACCTTAGAGACTAACAAATTTATTTGAGCATAAGCTTTTGTGGGCTAGAACCCATTTCATTGGATGCATGCAGTGGAAAATACAGTAGGAAGATATATATAGATACACAGAGAACATGAAAAATGGGTGTTGCCATACACACTATAATGAAAGTGATCAGTTAAGGTGAGCTATTATCAGCAGGAGAAAAAAACTTTTGTAGTGGTAATCAGGGTGGCCCATTTCCAACAGTTGACAAGAAGGTGAGAGTAACAGTGGAGAGGGGGGGAGGCAAAATAAGTATGGGGAAATAGTTTTACTTTGTGTAATGACCCATCCACTCCCAGTCTTTATTCAAGCCTTATTTAATGGTGTCCAGTTTGCAAATTAATTCCAATTCAGCAGTCTCTCCTTAGAGTCTGTTTTTGAAGTTTTTTTGTTGTAATATTGCAACTTTTAGGTCTATATTCAGTATGTGTGCCCAGACTCCAATAGATTTTTTTTAAATGTAACTTGTGGATAACCTCTTAAAAATCCAGCAAGTCCACCCTTTGGTTGATTTCTGTATCACCTTTGTTGTATGGAGGTAATGGAAAGCTTTGGCTGATCCTTGTCTAGGTATTTATATAGCCTCCATCACTCTAGTATCTGAACATATCACAAACATTGCTGTGTTTATCCTCACAACACCCTTGTGAGATAGTGGAAGTAGTATCATCCTGAATTTAACAATGCTTCTGCTCCTACTGAAGTCAATAGGATGTTTTCCATTGACTTCAATGGGAACAGAATTAAACTCTAAGGCCTTGTTTACACTGGCAAGTTTCTGTGCAGTAAAGCAGCTTTCTGTGCTGTAACTCCCGAGGTGTACATGCTGCCAAGCCACATAGTGTGCAGAAATGGCGCAGTTGCAGTGCTATAAAAAAAGCCCCTGACGAGAGGCGTACAGCTTTCTGTGCCAGGGGTACAATGCCGAGGTGCCAGTGTAGACACCTTGGTTGATTACAGCACTGTGATTGGCCTCCAGGAGGTGTCCTACAGTGACTGTTCTCACCTCTCTGGTCATCAGTTTGAACTCTACTGCCCTGCCCTCCTGGGAATTTTGAAAGTCCCCTTCCTGTTTGCTCGGTGACACGTGCAGTGGTCTCAGCGCATCTTTCTAGGTGTCCATGCCTGCTCCACGCACCAGGCAACCCCCACTTGGAGCAATGCTGAGCTGCTGGCCCTCATCAGTATTTGGGGAGAGGAGGCTGTCCAGCCCCAGCTGCGCTCCAGCTGTAGGAATTATGATACCTACGGACAGATTTCACGATGCATGACAGAAAGGACCATGACCGGAACACACTGCAGTGCAGGGTCAAAGTGAAGGAGCTGTGGAACGTCTACCACAAGGCGTGGGAGGCAAACCGCCGCTCCGGTGCTGTGCCCACGAGCTGCCGGTTCTACAAAGAGCTGGACGTGATTCTCGGTGGTGACCCCACCTCCACTGCGAAGGCCACTGTGGATACTTCGATGGCTCACGTGCCAGTCGAGAGTGGACCAAGCCAGGAGGAGAGAATCTTGGACGAGGATGTGGAAAGGGAGGGGGACCCAGAGGCAGAGGATGGCTCGGAGGCCAGACATTCATGCAGCCAGTAGCTCTTCTCCACCCCGGAGGAGGCTAGCCAGTCACAATGTTGGAGCCTGGCGATACGCAAACAGGAGAGGAGGCCCCTGGTAAGTGGCTTTGATTTTGGGAATCGCTGAAGCGAGTTGCTGGGGGCAGGAGGGTTGCAGAAAGCAGGCTTGTGTCTGTATGGTGTGCTACCACCACATGCCTAGTCTGAGCGGCAGAACAGGGTGTTGACTGACTCCCTCACTTCACGGGAATCTGCCTCAGAGATCTCCAGGAAATTCTCATGGAGATAAGGGCAATCCACTGCTGCAGGTTCTCTGGTAGAGCTGCTTTGTTTCTTGCCCCATTAAGGGTAGCTTTTCCGCACCACACTGCTGCCACTGGGGGGGGGGAGGAGCCATTGCTGCACACAGGTGAGCTGCATAAGGGCCAAGGCGGAAGCCACAGTCTTGGAGAAGACCCTCCCTTGATTCCCTGCTCACCCTCAGTAGCGAGATATCTTCCATAATGAACACATCCTGTGGAAAATGTGGGGACAGGAATGATTATAAGGCCCCCCTATAGTGCTGGCTCTCCCCAAGAGCCATGTGCCCAGTGTACAGTATGGTCCTGGAAACTGATTTCCCCTGCCCCTGCGGTTACTCACCATTCTGGGGGTCTTGTGACTCATGTGTGCTTGCCTGGGGTCAGCCAGTTAGTGACAGGTATGTGAAGAGTGGCTGTGTGTTAAATCACTGAATCAGTGGTCTGTGTGTTGCAAACAATACTGCTTCTGTAAAATGTTGCATTTTGGCTTCATGGATATGACCTTGGGAGCCCAGCCTCCCTCTTCGTTATCGCCGGCTGAACGGCTGCACAGAATTAGAAAGCGGCCACGAAGAACTACAGAGGACTTTCTGTGTGATGTCATGATGCACGTTGCAGCTGAAAAACAAGAATTGAAGGAGTGGCAGGACAGCGAGAAGAGGGATTGAAAGGAGAACACGGCGCTCCAGGGTGAAGCCACGGAGTGGCTCTTAAACACTATGGAGCACCAAAGACACATTCCAGGCACTACTAGCACTGCAAACCGAGCAGCTCTGCGCCCGCCCTCCCCTGCAGCCGCTGTCACAAAACTCTTTCCCATGCGCCCCCCAGACCCCGCCAACACACTCTTATCAACCTCCTGGTTCCAGTCTGTACCTGCTGCATTCCACTCCTCCCCCATCACAGGCCAGCCCTGCCGACTCCCAGTACCCACTGCACTCAACACCCGTCCCTCTGCTGAAGTACAGTACCCGCTGCCCTGTACTCTAAAGGAGAAGGTTGTATATGATACCTGGACATACACAAATCTTTAATTGTCCCTGGACCCCACCTCCTCCTGGACCCTCCCTTCTCCCATCCCCCACAGTGTTGATGTGTTTTTTTGTTTGCCTCTCTCCTCCGGTTGTTGTTTTTTAATAAAAGAATTATGTTGGTTCCAAAGCACTCTTTATTCTATTCATTGAAAGCAAACAGAGCCCAGCAAAGCAACAGGCAATTTTCTTAAACCTTCACAGTGCATCGTCTGCACCAATCACAATCACCTCCCAGCATTACAAGCACTGCACTCCCAAGCATAGCAACAAATATTAGTGGCTTTCAGCTTCAAATTGCTGCCTGAAGGCATCCATGATCCTTATGGCTCCATGTTGCACCCCTCAAATAGCCCTGGTCTCTGGCTGTTCAAATTCAGCCTCCAGGCACTGAGCCTCAGCGGTCCAGCCCTGAGTGAAGCTTTCACCCTTCCCTTCACAAATATTTTGGAGTGTAGAGCACGCGGCTATAAGCATAGGAATATTGTCAGTGGCCAGGTTCAGCCTCCCATATAGGCAGCACCAGCTGGCCTTTAAACGGCTAAAAGCACACTCAACAGTCATTCTGCACTTGCTCAGCCTGTTGTGGAACTACTCCTTGCTGTTGTCAAGGTGCCCTGTGTGTGGCATCATAAGCAACAGCATTAAGGGATAGGCAGGATCTCCCAGGCTCACAGTGGGCATTTCCATTTCCCCTATGGTGATCTTCTGGTCTGGGAAGAAAGTCCCTGCTTGCAACTTCCTGAACCAGGCCAGTGTTCTGAAAGATGCGGGTGTCATGCACCTTTCCGGACCAGCCCACGTTAATGTCTGTGAAACGCCCACGGTGATCCATAAGTTTCCCACTCCGAACTGGTTAGCAACTTATCAGTAGCAGTCTGGAGTAGCCAGCTTCTACAGTGCAATCGCCATGCGCTTCTCCAAAGGCAGGGCAGCTCTCATTCTCGTGTCCTTGCACTGCAGGGCTGGGCCGAGCTCGTCACACAGTCCCATGAATGTGGCTTTCCTCATCCGAAAGTTCTGCAGCCACTGCTCGTCAACCCAGATGTGCATGACTTTGTGATCACACCACTCAGTGCTTGTTTCCTGAGCCCAAAAGTGGCATTCCACTGTGGTCAGCACCTCCGTGAATGCCACAAGCAATCTCATGTCGTAGCTACTACGCGTGGCGAGACCAATGTCGAACTGCTCTTGCCTTTGTAGTTTAAGGAATAATTCCACTGCCACTCGTGATGTGTTGGTCAGAGTGAGCTTTTTTCCACAGTATGCATCCGATGAAGTGAGCTGTAGCTCACGAAAGCTTATGCTCAAATAAATTGGTTAGTCTCTAAGGTGCCACAAGTCCTCCTTTTCTTTTTCCAAAGTACTTTGAAAGACAATGAGAATATATTTATACATTGTGTGTAAACAGACCCATCAAGCTAACAAGGGGTGGAAGCAAATCTCATACTAACAATTGGGGGAGGAGACAGCTTGGGTCTACACTGTGCAGGAGAGAGAAGCTTTTGGTCTGGGTTTTACTTTTCAAAGAATACATTGCAGAGGTTTGCTGGGCTATAAAGACAAGGGCGTCTGAACCTAGAATGATAAGCAATTAAATCAACTGATTGTATTACAAAAGTGTATAGAGTGAAGTCTGAAAGCTGTTGATTTGTATCATTGTGAAATGTATGCTAGGAATTATGGATATTCATTGATATTAGGCTGTATGGTCTGCCAAGATGGGAGGGAATGTCACAGCCATCTATCGAGCCTTGCACGGATAGATTTATACCCGCGGATGCAGATATCCACATACATAAATCCATATCTGTGGAACTGCAGGGCTCTCCCGGGAACCACAGTGGCAAAAGGAGCAGAACGTGGGGCTGCTGCTCCCAGGAGCCAGCACCCCGTGCTGGCAGCTCCTCGCAACTGTACCGCCCCTGGCCTCGCCCACTGACAAGAGATGCAGACACCTGTATGGAAGGGACGGGGGCAGGACTGGGGCAGGCTGGGGGCAGTACAGCCACGCCAGAGGAGCTGCCAGCACAGGGCGCTGGCTCCTGTGAGCAGCAGCCCCATGTTCTGCTCCTTTTGCTGCTGCGGTTCCCAGAAGAGCCCTGCAGTTCTGCGGATATGGATTTATATCTGTGGATATCCGCATCTGCTGGTATAAATTTGTATCCACTCAGGGCTCTAGCCATCTACCTGTCTCCTATGTAAATTAAGCATGGTGGAATCAGAAACAATGGAAGCCCCATTTACAGAGAAATCATACACGGGGGTGGGAAGCCCACAGGATTAGTTTTCACTAATTCTTCCACAGAAAGATGGCAGTTGGCAATTAAGCCAGCTCTCTTAAGAGAATGTATGTGATGAAGCCGTTCTTCATTTTGCCGAGATGTACAAGACAGCACAGCAAGCAGTCTAGTGGTTAGCGCACTGGAGTGGGACGCAGGATACCTAGAGTCTATTCCTGAGTCTGTGACTGGTTTT
The DNA here is from genome assembly GCF_965152235.1 of Eretmochelys imbricata. Lineage (NCBI taxonomy): Eukaryota > Metazoa > Chordata > Testudines > Cheloniidae > Eretmochelys > Eretmochelys imbricata. The sequence goes on from NC_135572.1 coordinate 153,602,976, forward strand.
CTGGGTGATCCTGGGCAAATCACTTTACCGCCTACTGCCTCAGTTTCCCCACATGTAAAATTAGATAATGATAGTGACCTCCTTTGTAAAGCCCTTTCAGCTCTACAGATGATGAGTGCTGTATAAAAGCTAGGTATTAGTGTTATTATTAGAAAGGTTACTTCAGATTCATGATATTTGTGAGCTTATGTTTGAGATAACATGTCCCAAGCCACAGACGAAAGGGCAGAGCTCCACTGTTTAGTAAATATAGATATGGGAGGAGAAAAATAAATGATTTCAACACAACTAATCCATTGAAAAACTCAGACTCTTTATTCCCTCAGAGGATTCTTGACTAGGTAAGTCCATTTTTAAGCACAGCTTGACATATTTGGTGAAACAAATTTGGGAAGGAGGGGATTTTGTTTTGTGGGGACTATTGATTTATTTTGTTTTTCCTTCCATTTCAGAAAGGAAGAAGTTTTGGAATAGTGGAGTTCCCCATTAAATGGAAAATCCAGTTCCATCCCATTTCTACCTAAAGGAGCTCTTTTCCTCCCTCTGCCCATAAGGCTGCCATTCCATGGCTACAATGAGCTGTGAAAAAAAGAAAGGGAGAAGTTTTGCCTTGAAATTCATAAGCCAGTTTGATGGCATTTAGATAAAATCAAAACATTTCACTCCAATTTTGACCTTTTCTAACTTTTTCAAGTGCTTTTATATTTTAAAAAAAGTGTTTTGTTTGAAAAGTCAAAACAATTTCAAAACAAAATTTCAAAACAAAAAATCAAACTGTTCCTGTCAAAAAATGTCTAAACAGGATGCTTCCATGTTAAAATGCTTCATTTCATTTTTTTCCAAAATAACATTTCACTGAAATCAAGACATTTCAATTTTGATGAAAATGGCATTTTTCATCAAAAAATTGTTTTGATAAAACATTTCCAACCAGGTCTTCTTCAGGTCATTTATAATGCTGCATTTTGGGATTGCTGTAGCACACTGAGAGTTGTCTACATGGGAAGATTAAATTAACTAAAGGTGTGAATTTGAAATGGATTAGTTAAATTGTAATAAAATCTTGAACCCCCTCATTCAGAATTACAGAGGTCTTAATTCAATTGATCTTAATTCACTTCCAAAGTGACACCTGTGCAAACTGAGTGTAAAACACTAATCACCTGATATGCACTCCTTTTGCACAAATGACAATGATTAACAGTACAAAGAAGAAGGCAGTGAAGAATCAGGCCCGACTTATTTTAAAGGAAAATTAAATTTTCTTGCGGAGGCCTTGATTCAATATACCTATTCAGGATTCAAGTCTATGGGTCTTAAACATATGCTTAAAATTAAACATGTACTTAAGTACTTTGCTGAATTGGGGCATTATGTTAAAAATAACACCTTAGATAATTTAACAGAATTTTAAACAACTCTTTTTCTTTCCAGTGTATTAATTCTGTTTGCCCCTACTCCCCTCTCTTAGTTTGGACAAGGAAAGTAGATTAGCCGGTTTCACTTTTGTAGTCCTGAATCTTGTCAATTTCACCTTAGAGTCCTGATGTACTGGGATAAGGCCACATGTAGCAGGGGAAATATTCATTTCTTAATTATTTAAAAAAACAAACAAACAAAAAACTATTTCACTGGATTTTTAAAAAGGCAAAATGCTTTAAATGGAAAAATTTCTTGTCGTTTTAGATTCCGTAAAATCTTATTTTTACACAAACTGAAGGTGGTAATAAATTTGACAAGAATTAGGATCTGTCCAAAGCTGTGGAAGAGTTCTAGTCCATCTCCTTCTCCCCCACCCTCCCCGCATGGAGAAAGTGCAGCATTTCCTCTGCTCCTTTTAAAAATCACTCTCCAAAGAACCAAGGGATGAGAGGATGGGTGGTTGGGGTGGGGACAAAGTTGTCAATGGAGAGTGCATAAAGTTTGGATAGCATGTAAGGGTCCAGACACTTGTCAATACAGCATTTCTCTCCCTGTTTGCTTCCCTGGGAGAGCTACAAGACACTTTCTTAGCCAACCAAAGAGTGGGAAAGACCATCTCTCTCATGCTCCCCTTCATCAAGTGGAGAGTGCTGCTGGGATTCCTGCTCTGCAGAGCAGGGAGGGGAGTGCAGTACAGTACAAACATTTGGCAATGTTTGGGCTGCTGATTTCTCTGGGCCCTTAGGCAGCAAAATGGAATTTTTGCAGGGAAACATCAGGAGCCACATATGAAGTGTACATCATGCTGCCTTGAGAGTGTGTACGGCAGGAGTGCATGCACTTGGGTCTGCTATAAGCCAGAGGTAGAGAGGCTACGGATTTTTCTCCAGTAATCAGGAACTGCCACTCACGTTGTGCTGAAGGGAGAAAAAGTGCCTTCTCTGGGGTAAGGAACTTGACCATTTCAGGCAGCATAAATTGAACAACCTGCATTGGCAGGGAGAGCGTCTGAATGACCACATGGTTCATTTCCATCTCTTCTCTGATTCAGTGATAGTGAACTTTCTTACGTGTTGTTACCAGGCTTAATTCACCCCTCCAAGCCGTGTATTATTAATTGATAAAGAAAACAAGACCTGCCACGCTGCTGTTTGCTAGCTCCCTCTCTCCTGATCACCGTCTCTCCCTGAACGCTGTATTTGTTCTTCTTTTTTTTCAAGGAGCCTGAATTGTTGTGTGTTCGACATTTTAGACGGTAAGCTCCTCAGGGCAGGGACATTGTCTGCTCTGGGTTCTGTATAGCACCAAGCACATTATCCATGATCATAAATCATCATTGTAATCACTAGCAATTAATGATTTAATGGAGAGTCTCTGGGGACTAAACCATCAAGGAAATTCCAGTGGCATCTATGATCTGTTGTTCCTGAACTCTTTTCATGTGTCTGTTATTTGTGTTCCTCTCCCTTGCTCCTCACCCCTGACGTCAGAGCGCCACTGCTCCAGGAAGAGCTGTGAAAGGAGTGACTTTCCTCTGAGTCGATGGCTACACTACAGCTTAAGTTGACATACGTTATGTCGCTCGGGGGGTGTGAATGAGCCACCCCCGGAGTGACATAACTTACGCTGATTTAAGCGCTGGTGTGGTCAGTGCCATGTTGGCAGGAGAGCTTCCCCACCAACATAGCTACTGCTGCTCACAGGGGCTGGAGTAATTAAGCCGATGGAGAGCTCTTTCCCGTCGGCTTAGAGCACCTCCACTAGACAGCTTACAGGGGCACAGCTGCATCATAATCCCACCATTCAGGAGGTAGAGAGAGAAGGAAGGGAGGGAAACCAGAGAAGAGGAAGCAAAGGGGTGGATGGAGGAGAAATGAAGAGAGGAATCTGGGAGAAGAGAATCACATCGGGAGTGTTAGTACATTTTGTAATAGCCGAAGTAGAGCTGCATCGTGCAATCCCTATTGCCACTACTTGAGCCTGTCGACTCATGGCTTTATCCTCCAGAGTGCAGGGGCTGAGTGCATAAGCACAAGGCAAAAAGTAATGAGCAGGACGGGGAGCACTGGAACTCAATTCTGCATTACTGAGCGCTCTCTTGTGTAGCCACCTAGTTGCTTCTGCTTTGAAGAAGGAGGAAAGTCTAAGAGGAACACGTAGCTAAGTGTCGCATTTACATGCTGAGGATCTCAAACATCCCCATTCTCCATCCATGCTTACCAGTGAGCACGTGCTTAAAATTAAGCATGTGCTTAAGTGCTTTGCTGGGTCAGGGCAGTAGTGCTTATGTCTATGGGTAGCCTCTACTCATACTTGCGTGGGAACACAACAGCCTTGCTCTCCTCCGCACTGCCCAAGGACTTGCAAGATCAAGGCCTCAGTAGGTGAAGACCTCTTCCAAAGGAGCTGCCTTATTTAACGTTTCATCCTGGAGACCAGAAAGAGTTCATCGAGAGACTCGTGACTCTTTGTGGATGTCACCGTGGGCACTGGATGAAATATTTTGGCAAGTCTATTAGGCCTGGGTCCATAAAGGGACTGAGGCACCCTGAAAATCACTGGAATCCACAAAGCCTGGATTAGACACCTACGTTCCCTGTACAAAGCATGGGGGGAGGGAGGCACCAAAAAATGGGGAGCTGCCTAAGTCAGCCAGTGGGAGATGCTGAGGAGCGGGGTTTGTGTCCTATGTCCCCTCCTCACATGGTCTTAGGTGTGTATTTCTGCTAGGAACCATTTCCTGAAGGCAGGGGCCTTAGGGGCTTATTTTTGTAAGAAACACCAGAAGAGGAGGTGGTGGGTGGCATTGTTCCAGTGTGGATCAATAAAGTCCATTTCTGCACTGTGAGCTCAGGGGGTGATTCCCCGGCCTGCGCTATCTCTCACTGAGCTAGAGGGAGTTTAAATAGCAGAGTAGTCACAGTAGCATGGGTAGCAGCAGTGAGCTTAACTATGCCGAGCACTGATTTGCCTGAAACCAGAGGGTACCATTGCTGTAACAAGCGGCCTCATAACATGTTGTCTGCAATTTAAAATCCACAAACTGATCAAAGCACCCTTGAGATCTATTACTAAGAGAGACAAGAGCTTTCACTTTATTGGCTGATTCAGCTTCTGTAGGTTCCCTGTAGTTGTATCGACCTGTGTATTGACCTGACTGTACCATCTTTAGTCCATATTCCAGATCACTATATGATGGGGATAAATTGCATCAGGGCAGCCAGAAAGTGCAACCTTCCTCCATGAACAATAATTCTTGTTTCAGAGTAACAGCCGTGTTAGTCTGTATTCGCAAAAAGAAAAGGAGTCCTTGTGGCACCTTAGAGACTAACCAATTTATTTGAGCATGAGCTTTCGTGAGCTACAGCTCACTTCATCAGATGCATACCGTGGAAACTGCAGCAGACTTTATATATACACAGAGAATATGAAACAATACCTCCTCCCACCCCAGTGTCCTGCTGGTAATAGCTTATCTAAAGTGAGCATCAGGTTAGGCCATTTCCAGCACAAATCCAGGTTTTCTCACCCTCCACCCCCCCACACAAATTCACTCTCCTGCTGGTGATAGCCCATTCAAAGTGACAACTCTTTACACAATGTGCATGATAATGAAGTTAGGCCATTTCCTGCACAAATCCAGGTTCTCTCACTCCCTCACCCCCCTCCAAAAACCCACCCCCATACACACACAGACTCACTCTCCTGCTGGTAATAGCTCATCCAAACTGACCACTCTCCAAGTTTAAAACCAAGTTAAACCAGAACATCTGGGGGGGGGGGGTAGGAAAAAACAAGAGGAAATAGGCTACCTTGCATAATGACTTAGCCACTCCCAGTCTCTATTTAAGCCTAAATTAATAGTATCCAATTTGCAAATGAATTCCAATTCAGCAGTTTCTCGCTGGAGTCTGGATTTGAAGTTTCTTTGTTTTAAGATAGCGACCTTCATGTCTGTGATTGTGTGACCAGAGAGATTGAAGTGTTCTCCGACTGGTTTATGAATGTTATAATTCTTGACATCTGATTTGTGTCCATTTATTCTTTTACGTAGAGACTGTCCAGTTTGACCAATGTACATGGCAGAGGGGCATTGCTGGCACATGATGGCATAAATCACATTGGTGGATGTGCAGGTGAACGAGCCTCTGATAGTGTGGCTGATGTTATTAGGCCCTGTGATGGTGTCCCCTGAATAGATATGTGGGCACAATTGGCAACGGGCTTTGTTGCAAGGATAAGTTCCTGGGTTAGTGGTTCTGTTGTGTGGTATGTGGTTGTTGGTGAGTATTTGCTTCAGGTTGCGGGGCTGTCTGTAGGCAAGGACAGGCCTGTCTCCCAAGATTTGTGAGAGTGTTGGGTCATCCTTTAGGATAGGTTGTAGATCCTTAATAATGCGTTGGAGGGGTTTTAGTTGGGGGCTGAAGGTGACGGCTAGTGGCGTTCTGTTATTTTCTTTGTTAGGCCTGTCCTGTAGTAGGTAACTTCTGGGAACTCTTCTGGCTCTATCAATCTGTTTCTTTACTTCTGCAGGTGGGTATTGTAGTTGTAAGAAAGCTTGACAGAGATCTTGTAGGTGTTTGTCTCTGTCTGAGGGGTTGGAGCAAATGCGGTTGTATCGCAGAGCTTGGCTGTAGACGATGGATCGTGTGGTGTGGTCAGGGTGAAAGCTGGAGGCATGCAGGTAGGAATAGCGGTCAGTAGGTTTCCGGTATAGGGTGGTGTTTATGTGACCATTGTTTATTAGCACTGTAGTGTCCAGGAAGTGGATCTCTTGTGTGGACTGGACCAGGCTGAGGTTGGTGGTGGGATGGAAATTGTTGAAATCATGGTGGAATTCTTCAAGGGCTTCTTTTCCATGGGTCCAGATGATGAAGATGTCATCAATATAGCGCAAGTAGAGTAGGGGCTTTAGGGGACGAGAGCTGAGGAAGCGTTGTTCTAAATCAGCCATAAAAATGTTGGCATACTGTGGGGCCATGCGGGTACCCATAGCAGTGCCGCTGATCTGAAGGTATACATTGTCCCCAAATGTGAAATAGTTATGGGTAAGGACAAAGTCACAAAGTTCAGCCACCAGGTTAGCCGTGACATTATTGGGGATAGTGTTCCTGACGGCTTGTAGTCCATCTTTGTGTGGAATGTTGGTGTAGAGGGCTTCTACATCCATAGTGGCCAGGATGGTGTTATCAGGAAGATCACCGATGGATTGAAGTTTCCTCAGGAAGTCAGTGGTGTCTCGAAGGTAGCTGGGAGTGCTGGTAGCGTAGGGCCTGAGGAGGGAATCTACATAGCCAGACAATCCTGCTGTCAGGGTGCCAATGCCTGAGATGATGGGGCGCCCAGGATTTCCAGGTTTATGGATCTTGGGTAGTAGATAGAATATCCCAGGTCGGGGATCCAGGGGTGTGTCTGTGCGGATTTGATCTTGTGCTTTTTCAGGAAGTTTCTTGAGCAAATGCTGTAGTTGATTGATAGATTGATAGAGCCAGAAGAGTTCCCAGAAGTTACCTACTACAGGACAGGCCTAACAAAGAAAATAACAGAACGCCACTAGCCGTCACCTTCAGCCCCCAACTAAAACCCCTCCAACGCATTATTAAGGATCTACAACCTATCCTAAAGGATGACCCAACACTCTCACAAATCTTGGGAGACAGGCCTGTCCTTGCCTACAGACAGCCCCGCAACCTGAAGCAAATACTCACCAACAACCACATACCACACAACAGAACCACTAACCCAGGAACTTATCCTTGCAACAAAGCCCGTTGCCAATTGTGCCCACATATCTATTCAGGGGACACCATCACAGGGCCTAATAACATCAGCCACACTATCAGAGGCTCGTTCACCTGCACATCCACCAATGTGATTTATGCCATCATGTGCCAGCAATGCCCCTCTGCCATGTACATTGGTCAAACTGGACAGTCTCTACGTAAAAGAATAAATGGACACAAATCAGATGTCAAGAATTATAACATTCATAAACCAGTCGGAGAACACTTCAATCTCTCTGGTCACACAATCACAGACATGAAGGTCGCTATCTTAAAACAAAGAAACTTCAAATCCAGACTCCAGCGAGAAACTGCTGAATTGGAATTCATTTGCAAATTGGATACTATTAATTTAGGCTTAAATAGAGACTGGGAGTGGCTAAGTCATTATGCAAGGTAGCCTATTTCCTCTTGTTTTTTCCTACCCCCCCCCCCCCCCGATGTTCTGGTTTAACTTGGTTTTAAACTTGGAGAGTGGTCAGTTTGGATGAGCTATTACCAGCAGGAGAGTGAGTCTGTGTGTGTATGGGGGTGGGTTTTTGGAGGGGGGTGAGGGAGTGAGAGAACCTGGATTTGTGCAGGAAATGGCCTAACTTCATTATCATGCACATTGTGTAAAGAGTTGTCACTTTGAATGGGCTATCACCAGCAGGAGAGTGAATTTGTGTGGGGGGGTGGAGGGTGAGAAAACCTGGATTTGTGCTGGAAATGGCCTAACCTGATGCTCACTTTAGATAAGCTATTACCAGCAGGACACTGGGGTGGGAGGAGGTATTGTTTCATATTCTCTGTGTATATATAAAGTCTGCTGCAGTTTCCACGGTATGCATCTGATGAAGTGAGCTGTAGCTCACGAAAGCTCATGCTCAAATAAATTGGTTAGTCTCTAAGGTGCCACAAGGACTCCTTTTCTTTTTGCGAATAATTCTTGTAAACCAGTGGCAGAGGCAGGAATAGAATCCAAGTCTTTTGAGACCTAGGCCAGCACTCTGTCCACTGGGCCACACTACCTCTCTCGTGAACAATGTAAGTTGTTAGGTTGTCAGAAAATAAGAATCTATTCTGCCTCCAAAGTAAGGTAAGACTTGAAGAGGAAAAATAAAAATGATGACAGTTTATGTATTTAGGATTTTTTGATCAAGGCAATAGCACTTGACTAAGGACTAGGTTTGCAGTGGTCACTTAAGCTGATGAACTTTAGGCAGAATAGACAAAAAAAAGTTTTGACCTTTTCTTTAAAATTCTTTTGGGGCTTTAGCTCAGCCTTCAGCTAACACAAGCACAACCTGACTGCAAAACCCAGCATGTTTGTTTCAGGCAAACATCAACATGCTTTTCTGCTAGTTGTCGACAGGTATGTGTAGCGAGTCACCCCAGTACTGTCTCAGGTACAGATTCAGTTTGTCACCTCCACAATGCATGAAGTTGTCATTAGAGTAGGGTCACACTAAGGATCTCAGTTCATAATCTGGCTCGAGTCTTCAATCTTTACCACAATACAGTAAGTGTTATCAGATCCCTCCTTCACTTTGCACTCCACCCACCCATGAGCTCGGGATGTGTCCATTTTACAGCTTTTCAAAGGGAGGCATATTGGGTACAGTGATCTAGAATTCCAGATTCCGTGGATTATTTTTCAAACTGTAATCACCCCTCCGGTGTTTTAAAATACTGAGCACACTGCCGTCCCCTGGGATCAACCAAATTTTAACCAGGCAACAGTAATTGTAGCTGACCATTTATGAGCACAGTTTTGAAGAGGAAAACCAACTATTAACAATATTGTCTGATAATGAAGAGGAACGGTTTCAGTTGCTCACAATGTAGGAGTGTTGTATGGCTAGAAATGCATCATTTGTACATTTTCCCCTATTTATTCCCTGAACGCTGATTGCTTGTGGCTGTCCCATTCCCATGGGCACTATGAGTCCGATTTGCGTCTACTCTAAGGTCCATTTACACTACTCTGGCAATACAAAGGAGCCTTAGGGTTTGTGTACATAGTAAAGGCTGTGCATAGGCTAGCCTATCCAAACCAGCTTGAATCCAGCTAGCATAGTGACGCAGTAAAGAGAGTGTAACACAGCACAGGCTACAAAATGGCCGAGCAAGCCAAGTGTATACCCAGGGCCCATCCTGGGCTTGTCTTCACTGCTATTGCTACCCATGCTAGCTGGACTCAAGCTAGCTTAGGTAGGCTAGCTCAAGCATAGCTTTTCCTCTGTAGAGATACCCTAGTGGATGGCTTTAGAACCCCTTAGAGTTCCAGAGAGATGTAAAGGAGCCTTTGTGTTAATGAGTTTCAGGTTCTGTATAGCTATTTTCTAGTAACTATAAATTAGGGATTTGGCAGGCCACTCTGCATCACTTACTTCCTACTTAGGCACTATGGGAAACATGAGGAGAGGCAGATGATCAGGAATTACAAATGATGGCAATAATCACAGTGAATAGTTTGCAAGGAATACATGTGTTCAGATGAACAATTCAAAACAGCCAAATAAATAAAAATCAGACTATTTGTGGATAATCCATGAACAGAAAACGGGGCTGAATTTGACAGATAAATTGTTTGCTGTGAAAATTTTGCTCAACTCTTGTCAGGATTTTGACTTTGCAGAGCCTTGAAGGGCATCTTTCTGAAAGGTAGCACCTCCAGCAGCACAGGGCCTCTTGGTCTCAGACCGGGACATTGGCTGAGTTCTGACACAGAGAGAAGAGTGCTGTCTGATGTGTCATAAACACCACTTCCTGCTATAGCTAGGTGTTTCTTGGAGGTATCCCATCCAAGTATTGATGAGGCCTGATCCTTCTTAACTTCACTCAGGGCATGGCTACACTTGCGAGTTAGAGCTCATTAAAGCAGCCCTGGGCGCTCTACCCATGACGCGTCCACACTGGCAAGGCACGAAGAGCACCCTGACTCCACAGCTGGAGTGCTCCTGGTACTCCAGCTTGGCAAGAAACATAATGCTTGCAGCGCCCCTGCTGGAGCACTGCGACGCCAGTGTGGATGCCCTGGTCTATTAATGCACTGTAATCGGCCTCCAGAGGTGTACCACAATGCCTGTTCTAGCCACTCTGGTCATCACTTTGAACTTTACTGTCCTGCCCTCAGGTGACCAACCATCAGACCTGCCCTTTAAATTCTCTGGGAATTTTGAAAATCCTCTTCCTGTTTGCTCAGCCAGGTTTGGAGTGCTCTCAGCGAATCTTTCCAGGTGACCATGCCTCCACGCGCCAGGCGATCCCCAGTATGGAGCAATGGCGAGGTGCTGGACCTCATCAGTGTTTGGGGGAAGGAAGCTGTCCAGTCCCAGCTGCGCTCCAGCCGTAGGAATTACGATACCTTCGGGCAGATATCAAGGGACGTGATGGAAAGGGGCCATGACCGGGCACTCTGCAGTGCAGGGTTAAAGTGAAGGAGCTGAGGAATGCCTACCACAAAGCCCTCAAGGCAAACCGCCGCTCTGGTGCTGCCCCCGCGACCACCCATTTCTACAAAGAGCTGGACGCAATACTTGGAGGTGACCCCACCTCCTCTCTGAGTACCACCATGGACACTTCAGAGCCCGTTCAACAAGGCAGGAGGAGGAGGAAAGTGGGAGCGAGGGTGCTGAGGAGGAGGGAGACAGCCTGGCATTCCTAGATGCATGCAACCAGGAGCTGTTCTCAAGCCAGGAGGAAGGTAGTCAGTCGCAGCAGATGGTGCTTGTGGAAGAATAAACACCAGAGGAGGTTCCAGGTAAGCAGCTTTTATTTTGGGAAGGAAGTTGTTCAGTGCGGGCTGTTGGGGCGACGAAGGTTAGGGCTGCATGCATTCTTAGATGCGGAATAGGGCATTGATGTGCTCTCTCACATCACGTTAATCAGCCTCAGTGATCTCTTCAAAGGTCTCATGCAGAAGCTGGGCAATCCACTTGCACAGGTTCCTTGGCAGAGCTACTGTGCTCCTTGTCCCAGTCAGGCTAACATGTCCATGCCACTGTGCCATGACGGGCAGGGGGACCATTGCTGCACACAGGCAAGCTGCATATGGGCCAGGGCAGAAGCCGTATTGTAGTAGAAGTCCCTCCCTTGCTTCCCAAGTCACCCTCAGCAGCGAGATATCTTCCAGGACGAACTCCTGTGGAAAATGTGGGGACAGTGTTCAGTACAGGGGCCCCCTGCAGCTGTTGGCTCTCCCCAAGGCACAGAACCCCAAAGGACAGTACAGCCGTGAAACAATCAGTCCCCTTGCCTCTGTGCTTACTCACCACTTTGGGGCTCCTGTGGGTTATGTGTGCTCACTTTGGAATGGGCAATTTCTGCTATTGTGTAGACTGTGCTTGCCCTTAAGTATGGGGGAATCATTGCTCTATCTGGTGTGAACAATGCTGCCTCTGTTAAGTGCTGCATTTTGGCTTTACAAATGCAACCTTGAGATCCCAGCTGTCCTTGTTATCAATGGCTGAAATACTCCAAAGAATCAGGAAGCGGTCACGTAGAAGCATGAAGTAATGCAGCAGTCCCTTAATGAAAATCAAAAAGTGCAGGAGTGGCAGGAGAGTGAAAGGAGGGTCTGTCAGCAGAATGCGGATCGCCAGCACCAAAGCATGGAGCGGCTGCTAAGCATCATGGAGCACCAAGTGGACTCAATCCAGGTGCTTGTAGCAATGCAGGCAGAGCAGATCTGTGCCCCCCCCCCCCCGCAGCCCTTGTCCCAAAACTCTTTCCTTTGTGCCCCCATGTCACCTCCAACCCACTTTCCCCAACATCCGTGTTCTTATCGCCACCAGCTGTCTCCAACACCTGTAGCTTCACCACCAAGCCCTGAAAACTACGACCCTTACCGACGGCACTCAACCCCCATCACCATGCATTTTAGCCAGCCTGAAGTGCAGCACTCATTGCACCGCACTCCAGACGGGAAGGCTGAGTATGATAACAGGACACGCAAATCTGTGACTGTACTGGTCCCCACCCCACCCCCCCCTTGCCCTTTCTGTTTCCCAAGCAGTTGTGTTTCTTTTCAATAAATGAATTTTCTTTCAATAAATGGATTTTTTGGCTTTGAAAACATTCTTTATTATTGCATTAAGTAAAAGATACCTTAGCCCAGGAAAGCAACAGGCACTGCAAGTCAGTGGATCATAAGTAGCAAACACAGTTTCCTACTAACATTGGAACCACTGCACTTCACTCCCATGCAGGGCACCAGACATTACTGGTGGCTTTCAGCCTCAAATCGCTCTCTCAAGGCATCCCTAATCCTTGCAGCCCCACGCTGGACACCTCTAATCATAAGCGCCAACTTCTCCTTGCGCCGGTAGATGCTCAACCCACCCCACCCCCGGCCCGCCCTGACTCCAGTCCTGCCCCGCCCTCATTCCAACCCCTTCCCCAAAGTCCCCTCCCCAACTCTGCCCCCTCCCTGCCCCCATTGGACCCCTTTCCCAAGTCCCCGCCCCAGCCCTGCCACTTCCCCGCCTCCTCCCCTGAGCATGCCACATTCCTGCTCCTCCCCACTCCCTCCCACAGCTTGTTCTGCCATGAAACAGCTGTTTTGCAGCATCAAGCGCTGGGAAGAGAAGCGGGGAGGCTGCAGACTCAGGGGAGGAGGCGGAAGCGGAGGTGAGCTGGGGTAGGGGGGTGGGGCATTGCTGGTGGGTGCAGAGCACCCACCAATTTTTCCCCATGGGTGCTCCAGCCCCGGAGCACCCATGGAGTCGGCACCTATGCCTCTTATAGCTCTGGTCTCTGGCTGTTCAAATTCAGCCTCCAGGTGTTGAACCTCTGAGGTCCATATCTGAGTGAATCTTTCACCTTTCCCTTCATAAATGTTATGGAGGGTACAGCACGCGGATATAACCATGGGGATGTTGCCATCGGCCAGGTGCAGCTTCCCATACAGACAGCACCAGCGGCCCTTTAAACAGCCAAAAGTACACTCCACAATCATTCTGTACCGACTCAGCCTGTTTTTGAACCGCTCCTTGCTGCTGTCAAGGCTCTCTGTGTAGGGTTTCATGAGCCATGGGGTTAAAGGGTAAGCGGGGTCTCCAAGAATCACAGTGGGCATTTTGACTTCCCTTATGGTGATCTTCTGGTCTGGGAAGAAAGTCCTGGCTTGCAGCATCCTGAACAGGCCTGTGTTCTGAAAGAGGTGTGCATCATGCACCTTTCCGGACCAGCCTGTGTTAATGTCAGTGAAACGCCCACAGTGATCCACAAGCGCCTGGAGAACCATAGAGAAATACCCCTTTGATTTATGTACTCGGAGGCTAAGTGGTCTAGTGCCAGAATTGGAATATGCTTCCTATCTATCGCCCCTCTGCAGTTAGGGAAACCCATTTGTGGAAAGCCAGTCACAATGTCACGCACGTTACCCAGAGTCACGGTTCTTCTGAGGAAGATGCGATTAATGGCCCTGCAAACTTGCATCAACATGATTCCAACGGTCAACTTTTCCACTCAAAATTTGTTAGTGACCGATCGGTAGCTGTCTGGAGTTGCCAGCTTCCAGATTGCAGTAGCCACCCGCTTCTCCACCGGCAGCGCAGCTCTCAATCTTGTGTCCTTGCACCACAGGGTGGGGGCAAGCTCAGCACACAGTCCCATGAAAGTGGATTTTCTCATGTGAAAGTTCTGCAGCCATTGCTCGGCATCCCAGACTTGCATGACGATGTGATCCCACCACTCAGTGCTTGTTCCCCAAGCCCAATAGCGGCGTTCCACGTGGTGAGCATGTCCATGAATGCCACAAGCAATCTCGTGTCATATGTGTTATGCGAGCTGGCATCATCGTCGGAGCCCTCACTGTCACTTTGTAGCTTAAGGAGTAACTCAACTGCCATTCGTGATGTGCTGGTGAGACCCACCAGCATATTCCTCAGCAGTTCGGGACCCATTCCCGCAGACCAAAAGGGAAGACGGAGCGAACAGTACACAAAAACATTGAAAGATGGCGCCAAATGTGGATGCAAAGCAATGCATAACAGGGCGTTGGGACAGGACCCAAAATGGCCCGCCCCCTCCCGCCCCCTTCCCACATGCCACAGCACCAAAATGGGAAGAGGTGCTCTGTGGGATAGCTGCCCATAATGCACCGCTCCCAATGCTGCTGCAAGTGTGGCAAATGTGGCCACGGCAGTGCACTTGCAGCTGTCAGTGTGGACAGACGGCAGCGCTTTCCCTACTGCACTCTCCGCGGGCTGGTTTAACTCACAGTGCTCTACATCTGCAAGTGTAGCCATGCCCCAGTCACAGCCCGAAGCTGTACGGCCGGAGGTGTCAATTTCAGAACATTTAGTCCATAAAATGTAAGAAATGCAAGATGGGTGAGGTAATACCTTTTTCTGGACCAGCTTCTGTTGGGTGAAAGGGACAAGCCTTCCAGCATACATGAAATTTAAGTAATTCTAGAGCATGTAGTAGATAATATTCTCACCTATGAAGGAATGACTTGATAAGTCATTGCTAATACCTGCATCTTTTCAGCCCCTCTGTTTGTCTGCATAGTACATATTTTGCTTATAGAATATAAAACAGGGTGGGAATAGAGATGTCATCAAGCTGCATTTACTTGATGTATTTGTTTTTGCAACATTGTTATGCTACCAGTGATCTGGCTCTTTGGAAATCAAAATGCTATAGTTGAGGTATGAACAGGATTTTTGATTTCCCTCCTCCAATCATTTAAGATACAGAAATTGGACCAGTATTGTCAGCGTTGGGAAGGGGAATGAAGTGTACTATGTAAACTATACTACTCCACACTAGTAATTTACTACATAGAAAATGACGTATCTCTGTCCTAATTTTGTGTGTGACTTAGCACTGTACCATGTGTTGTAACATTATATAATATCTCTTGGGTAGCTGCAGAGGCAAATAAGTTGCAATAAGTATAATTAGTAAGTTACATAGTCAAGAAAGTAGTGACCATTCATAGAATCATAGAATCATAGAATATCAGGGTTGGAAGGGACCCCTGAAGGTCATCTAGTCCAACCCCCTGCTCGAAGCAGGACCAATTCCCAGTTAAATCATCCCAGCCAGGGCTTTGTCAAGCCTGACCTTAAAAACTTCCAGGGAAGGAGATTCCACCACCTCCCTAGGCAACGCATTCCAGTGTTTCACAACATTCAAATGTTACCAGATACTATAGTATATACTATCAATGAAAACTTCTTTCTGCTTGTTACATTTTGGCACATAGGATTTACCATTCCAGATAAGACAGCTGGTTCATTCATTCTGGTGTTCCCACCTGGCACTGGACAATACATGATGCTTTAGAGGAAGTCAATCAGTGTTACCTATAATTGATTATGGGATTCTGTGCACATAGATGGGGATGGGATCAGATGAAGGCAAGCCAGGGTCCTAGGAACAGCCTGCTATGGAAGCCTCCATGTTGTGACCCTCCCCACACTTGCTGTGGCAGTGGTAGGGGAATCCCTCTTCCCTTCTCAGATGAAGGGGCAGTGATATGGGGCGCCCTTCTTCTCCACAAGAGTGGTAGCAGCCTCCTCACCCCAGTACCTACGCTAGCAGCTGGGATGTATTTACTTGAGTGGCTGTGCTGGACTCACTGCATTCTTCTCTTCCTGCCACTGCCCTCTGCTGTGATGGCATGGGTGAGGACTCTCCAGAGCAATGGGTCTTTGAGTTAGCACCCCATTGAGATGAATAGGGCAGTTCCCCCCAGTCAGAGATATTGCTTCATGCTGTCAGTACACTCTGGCTTTGTCCACACACAAACTTGCACTGGTTTAGTTAAAACAGTCCACACACCTGTGTGGACACTCTTAATTTGGCTTGAGAAAGACTTACTTTGGTTTAACTTAAACTGGTTCCTAAGGGCTTGGCTACATTTGCAGATGTAGAGTGCTGTGAGTTAAACCAGCCTTCGGAGACCGAAGCAGCGAAAATGCTGCCGTGTGTTCACACTGTCAGCTGCAAACGCATTGGCGTGGCCACATTAGCAGCTCTTGCAACGCCACAGAGAGCAGTGCATTGTGGTAGCTATCCCGGTGTGCAAGTGGCTGCAGCGTGCTTTTCAAATGGGGGGGGGAGTGTGACAGGGAGTGTGTTGTGTGTATGTGTAGGGAGAGACAGTGTGTTTTGGGGGGCAGAGAGTGTGTCAGCATGCTGTCTTGTAAGTTCAGCCTTGGCAGCAGCGGCATTCCACAGTAATGGTTTGCTTTGTCCCGGAGCAGATAAGCAGCCGGCTGTCAGACATGGAGCTTTGAAAGGGGATCTCTGCATGCCTGCAGCCGAGTTTAAAACAATCACAAGAGTGGCCACTTGACTTCAGGGGATTACGGGATGTTTCCGGAGGCCAGTCACAACGCAGTAATGCAACACGTCGTCCACAGTGACACCCAGGCATTTCAGTGGGGGTGCAGCAAGCTTTATGCTTCTCGTGGAGGTGGATTACCAGGGGCGCTCCAGCTGCAGAATCCGGGTGCTCTAAGTGCCTTGCCAGTGTGGACGCGTCGGGAGTTAGGGCACCCGGGGCTGATTTAATGCACTCTAACTTGCAAGTGTAGCCAAGCCCTAAGGGTATGTCTACACTACGAAATCAGGTCGAATTTATAGAAGTCGGTTTTTTAGAAATCGGTTTTATACATTCAAGTGTGTGTGTCCCCACAGAAAATGCTCTAAGTGCATTAAGCGCATTAACTCGGCAGAGCGCTTCCACAGTACCGAGGCTAGAGTCGACTTCCGGAGCGTTGCACTGTGGGTAGCTATCCCACAGTTCCCGCAGTCTCCGCTGCCCATTGGAATTCTGGGTTGAGATCCCAATGCCTGATGGGGCTAAAACATTGTCGCGGGTGGTTCTGGGTACATATTGTCAGGCCCCCGTTCCCTCCCTCCCTCCGTGAAAGCAAGGGCAGACAATCGTTTCGTGCCTTTTTTCCTGAGTTACCTGTGCAGACGCCATACCACGGGAAGCATGGAGCCCGCTCAGGTAACCGTCACCCTATGTCTCCTGGGTGCTGGCAGACGTGGTACTGCATTGCTACACAGCAGCATCAACCCCTTGCCTTGTGGCAGCAGACGGTACAGTACGACTGGCAGCTGTCCTCGTCATGTCCGAGGTGCTCCTGGCCACGTCGGCCAGGAGTGCCTGGGCAGACATGGTCGCAGGGACTAAATTTGGAGTGACTCGACCAGGTCATTCTCTTTAGTCCTGTAGTCAGTCCTATTGAACCGTCTTACGGTGAGCAGGCAGGTGATACGGATTGCTAGCAGTCCTATTGCATCATCTTCTGCCGGGCTGCCATGAGATGTGGATGGCTTGCAGTCCTTCTGCACCGTCTGCTGCCAGCCAAAGATGTAAAAGATAGATGGAGTGGATCAAAACAAGAAATAGACCAGATTTGTTTTGTACTCATTTGCTTCCCCTCCCTCCCCCGTCTAGGGGACTCATTCCTCTAGGTCACACTGCAGTCACTCACAGAGAAGGTGCAGCGAGGTAAATCTAGCCATGTATCAATCAGAGGCCAGACTAAACTCCTTGTTCCAATAAGAACAATAACTTAGGTGCACCATTTCTTATTGGAACCCTCCGTGAAGTCCTGCCTGAAATACTCCTTGATGTAAAGACACCCCCTTTGTTGATTTTAACTCCCTGAAGCCAACCCTGTAAGCCATGTCGTCAGTTGCCCCTCCCTCCATCAGAGCAATGGCAGACAATTGTTCCGCGCCTTTTTTCTGTGCGGATGCCACACCAAGGCAAGCATGGAGGCCGCTCAGCTCACTTTGGCAATTAGGAGCACATTAAACACCACACGCATTATCCAGCAGTATATGCAGCACCAGAACCTGGCAGAGCGATACCGGGCGAGGAGGCGACGTCAGCGCGGTCACGTAAGTGATCAGGACATGGACACAGATTTCTCTGAAAGCATGGGCCCTGGCAATGCATGCATCTTGGTGCTAATGGGGCAGGTTCATGCTGTGGAACGCCGATTCTGGGCTCGGGAAACAAGCACAGACTGGTGGGACCGCATAGTGTTGCAGGTCTGGGATGATTCCCAGTGGCTGCGAAACTTTCGCATGCGTGGGGACACTTTCATGGAACTTTGTGACTTGCTTTCCCCTGCCCTGAAGCGCATGAATACCAAGATGAGAGCAGCCCTCACAGTTGAGAAGCGAGTGGCGATAGCCTGTGGAAGCTTGCAACGCCAGACAGCTACCGGTCAGTTGGGAATCAATTTGGAGTGGGCAAATCTACTGTTGGGGCTGCTGTGATGCAAGTAGCCCACACAATCAAAGATCTGCTGATATCAAGGGTAGTGACCCTGGGAAATGTGTAGGTCATAGTGGATGGCTTTGCTGCAATGGGATTCCCTAACTGTGGTGGGGCCATAGACGGAACCCATATCCCTATCTTGGCACCGGAGCACCAAGCCGGCGAGCACATAAACCGCAAGGGGTACTTTTCAATAGTGCTGCAAGCTCTGGTGGATCACAAGGGACGTTTCACCATGGCCGGGAAAGGTACATGACGCTCGCATCTTCAGGAACTCTGGTCTGTTTCAAAAGCTGCAGGAAGGGACTTTCTTCCCAGACCAGAAAATAACTGTTGGGGATGTTGAAATGCCTATATGTATCCTTGGGGACCCAGCCTACCCCTTAATGCCATGGCTCATGAAGCCGTACACAGGCAGCCTGGACAGTAGTCAGGAGCTGTTCAACTACAGGCTGAGCAAGTGCAGAATGGTGGTAGAATGTGCATTTGGACGTTTAAAGGCGCGCTGGCGCAGTTTACTGACTCGCTTAGACCTCAGCGAAACCAATATTCCCACTGTTATTACTGCTTGCTGTGTGCTCCACAATATCTGTGAGAGTAAGGGGGAGACATTTATGGCGGGGTGGGAGGTTGAGGCAAATCGCCTGGCTGCTGGTTACGCGCAGCCAGACACC
This sequence comes from Eretmochelys imbricata, assembly GCF_965152235.1. NCBI lineage: Eukaryota > Metazoa > Chordata > Testudines > Cheloniidae > Eretmochelys > Eretmochelys imbricata. The sequence goes on from NC_135572.1 coordinate 153,622,100, forward strand.
AGGGCGGTTAGAAGAGCACAGGAGGGCGCGGTACGCATCAGAGAAGCTTTGAAAACCAGTTTCATGACTGGCCAGGCTACGGTGTGAAAGTTCTCTTTGTTTCTCCTTGATGAAACCCCCCGCCCCTTGGTTCACTCTACTTCCCTGCTAGCTAACCACCCTCCCCTCCTCCCTTTAATCATTGCTTGCAGAGGCAATAAAGTCATTGTTGCTTCACATTCATACATTCTTTATTCATTCATCACACAAATAGGGGGACGACTACCAAGGTAGCCCAGGAGGGGTGGTGGAGGAGGGAAGGAAAATGCCACACAGCACTTTAAAAGTTTACAACTTTAAAATTTATTGAATGCCAGCCTTCTTTTTTTTGGGCAATCCTCTGTGGCGGAGTGGCTGGTTGGCCGGAGGCCCCCCCACCGCGTTCTTGGGCATCTGGGTGTGGAGGCTATGGAACTTGGGGAGGAGGGTGGTTGGTTACTCAGGGGCTGTAGTGGCAGTCTGTGCTCCAGCTGCCTTTGCTGCAGCTGAACCATACACTGCAGCATACTGGTTTGATCCTCCAGCAGCCTCAGCATTGAATCCTGCCTCCTCTCATCACGCTGCCGCCACATTTGAGCTTCAGCCCTGTCTTCAGCCCGCCACTTACTCTCTTCAGCCCGCCACCTCTTCTCCCGGTCATTTTGTGCTTTCCTGCACTCTGACATTATTTGCCTCCACGCATTCGTCTGTGCTCTGTCAGTGTGGGAGGACAGCATGAGCTCAGAGAACATTTCATCACGAGTGTATTTTTTTTTTCTTTCTAATCTTCACTAGCCTCTGGGAAGGAGAAGATCCTGTGATCATTGAAACACATGCAGCTGGTGGAGAAAAGAAAAGGGACAGTGGTATTTAAAAAGACACATTTTATAAAACAGTGGCTACACTCTTTCAGGGTAAACCTTGCTGTTAACATTACATACATAGCACATGTGCTTTCGTTACAAGGTCGCATTTTGCCTCCCCCCACCGCGTGGCTACCCCCTCAACCCTCTCCCCTCCCCGTGGCTAACAGCGGGGAACATTTCTGTTCAGCCACAGGTAAACAGCCCAGCAGGAACAGGCTCCTCTGAGTGTCCCCTGAAGAAAAGCACCCTATTTCAACCAGGTGACCATGAATGATATCTCACTCTCCTGAGGATAACACAGAGAGATAAAGAACGGATGTTGTTTGAACACCAGCAAACATACACTGCAATGCTTTGTTGTACAATGATTCCCGAGTACGTGTTACTGGCCTGGAGTGGTAAAGTGTCCTACCATGGAGGACGCAATAAGGCTGCCCTCCTCAGAAACCTTTTGCAAAGGCTTTGGGAGCACATCCAGGAGAGCCACGAATGCCAGGGCAAAGTAATCCTTTCACATGCTTGCTTTTAAACCATGTATAGTATTTTAAAAGGTACACTCACCGGACGTCCGTTCTCTGCCTGCCGGGTCCAGGAGGCAGCCTTGGGTGGGTTCAGGGGGTACTGGCTCCAGGCCCAGGGTGAGAAACAGTTCCTGGCTGTCGGGAAAACCGGTTTCTCCGCTTGCTTGCTGTGAGCTATCTACAACCTCATCATCATCATCTTCTTCGTCCCCAAAACCTTCTTCCATGTTGCCTCCATCTCCATTGAAGGAGTCAGACAACACGGCTGGGGTAGTGGTGGCTGAACCCCCTAAAATGGCATGCAGCTCATCATAGAAGCGGCATGTTTGGGGCTCTGACCCAGAGCGGCCGTTCGCCTCTCTGGTTTTCTGGTAGGCTTGCCTCAGCTCCTTAAGTTTCACGCGGCACTGCTTTGGGTCCCTGTTATGGCCTCTGTCCTTCATGCCTTGGGAGATTTTGACAAAGGTTTTGGCATTTTGAAAACTGGAACGGAGTTCTGATAGCACGGATTCCTCTCCCCGTACAGCGATCAGATCCCGTACCTCCCGTTCAGTCCGTGCTGGACCTCTTTTGCGATTCTGGGACTCCATCATGGTCACCTCTGCTGATGAGCTCTGCATGGTCACCTGCAGCTTGCCACGCTGGCCAAACAGGAAATGAGATTAAAAAGTTCGCGGTTCTTTTCTTGTTTACCTGGCCAGTGCATCTGAGTTGAGAGTGCTGTCCAGAGCGGTCACAATGAAGCACTCTGGGATTGCTCCCGGAGGCCAATACCATCGAATTGTGTCCACAGTACCCCAAATTCAACCTGGCAAGGCCGATTTAAGCGCTAATCCACTTGTCAGGGGTGAAGTAAGGAAATCGATTTTAAGAGCCCTTTAAGTCGAAATAAAGGGCTTCATCGTGTGGATGGGTGCAGGTTTACATCGATTTAACGCTGCTAAATTCGACCTAAAGTCCTAATGTAGACCAGGGCTAAGTGACTTAATCTAAAAAGCAATAAGCCTGATTTAAACCAAAATAAGTGTCCACACAGCCTAAGGCATTGGTTTAACTAAATCCATGTAAAATCACGCCTTAGGTTAAATTGGTGCAACTCTACATTTACACAAAGCCTAAGGCAGATGCCACTGAATCTGTTACTCTCAGGACATATTTTCAAGGTTAACTACCTCACTCTCTTTGTTTTAATGAAACCTGGAATTCTGGTGTGATCACAACTCGAGGAACTGGGGCCCTGGGAATACCCCTGTGGTGCCTATGCCTTAATCTGGCCCTGGGTAGGAAATCTCTTCTGGCCCCTGAAGGCAATCATTTTCTATTCTGGAGCATGAGGTTTTATTACCTGTAGGGTGGTGAACAAGTATATTCTCCCCTTGATGTGTGTGCTTTGTCCCTATTAGCATTAGAAAAATATACCCACCACTTGTTAAGAAGTGTACAAATTAAGGTCAAAAAGGTTTTTTTTTTTAAAACCCCTTTTTGTTTGGCTTTTAGAGCAATATGTGAAAATCCACTCCTGGCAGGACTAAAGCTGTGTGGGTAGCATACGCCAGTGATGGACATTGACAAACAGATAATTGCATGCCCAAAGTACATTTGCATTCACAAATGGGTAGCAGCATATGCAAATATGTCTTTGCATGTCCAAGAAATTAATTGTGTGTGCCAATGGGTATTGTACGTGCAAACAGATGACTGCATGAATAAACAGATGATTTCCCTGTTTTGCAGTTATTACAGACACCAGCAGGTCTTTGCTTGGGTTTTTAAAAATCTTTGTTGTAAATCTATACAGTTCTCTATACGTTTAACACGAATTGCAATGAGGGACAGGGCCCTCAGGAAGAGCTGCTGTCATAGAATCATTGAATCATAGACATGTAGGACTGGAAGGGACCTCAAGAGGTCATGTAGTCCAGTCCCCTGCACTCAAGGCAGGACTACATAATAAATAGGTCACACCAACAGGTGTTTGTCTAACTTGCTCTTAAAAAGTCTCCAATGATGGAGATTCCACCATCTGTCTAAGCAATTTATTCCAGTGCGTAACTACTGCGACCTGGGGCGAAATCTCATGGATTTGGGTTTTTTGTGTGACGGGCTCTCTGAGGCTACTCTGCCACTCTCTCAGGAATTATATAGTCATGGCATCCTTGACTCCAATGATCTAAATCTAGAGCTGGTAGAAGTTTTGGAACAGAACCTTTTTTACTGGAAAATGCTGATTCATCAAAATGAAAACCTTCTGAGGGAATGTGATGATTTTTGTCAAAATTCCAGTGGAAACCAGGCAAATTTGACAACAGGGCTGTGCCTGCTGCTGGAATCCTGCTTCATTTCCTGCCAGCTCTCTAGCCCAGCTCCTCCTCAGCAGTCCAGCCTGCCAGTCTTGCAGTTCTGGGCCAGCCTGACAGGCAGGCTGCTTCAGACCTAGGACTCCCCCAAGCTGCCCAGCTCCCCGCATGTTGGGCTATCAGGCTTCCCAGGCAGCTCACAGAGCCTCATTGATATTTCTAAAAGGTCAAAACCAAATGCTGGCATTCCTGTTCCGTGGGAAATTTCAAAATTCCATTCTTTGTTTTGTTTTGGAACGAACTTTTTTTTTGGAATATTTGACCGAACAAGAATTCCATTTTCCAGCCAGCTCTGTTGAAATCCTTCTCCCACAAGGGAGTTTGATGGCAACTTTGCAGATGTATATTAAGTTGGTGCCAGAGGGAAATGACTCCTTTGGGGATGCCAGATGGGCGGGCAGGGGGCGCACAGTAGGAAGGTAGGGGTTTTGATTCTGACACCTCCCTAATTACAAGGACCCATATTTATGCCAAGAGAAGCTTAAAAAAAAGAAATGCTGCAGTATTAGCCATGGTGCTAAATATAACCGCTTAATCGGTCCCATAGCTTTTTTAAAAAGTAACTTGCAACACTTGCAAAAGTGAGGAGCAATGTTCTCAAACTGTGGGTCATGACCCCAGAGTGGGTCACGACTCCATTTTGATGGGATCACCAGGGCAGAAAGCTGGAGGCGGGAGCTCCGCAGGGGGCTGAAGCCCGAGCTGGGAGCCACATGGACAGCAGGGGCTGAAGCCTGGAGCCCTGCCTGGGGCTGGAGCCCAGTGCCCCACGGGGCTGAAGGTAGGGGTTTGCCATTTTTCTTAGTAGGGGGGGGTCATATTTTTTTTTTAAAGTCTGAATGGAGTCGCCACCACAAAGAGTTTGAGAATCACTGGAATAGAGAATAACTTGCCACTAGGCCAGAGCGGGAGAGTCCTCAGTAATTCCGTGGATAATACACCACTGACTGATTTAGTCCTGAGGGCCATTGACTTTCTTCTGTCTCCTTGTGACATAATAAACTTATTACATTTTCCCCTCTACAAAAGCCACCTTTAAAATAATAACGATTTATATCATCTGAAGGAGAGAGAGAGACTGTGCTATGATGTTGGGTGAAAAAGATCTTAGTCCTCATAGGGTTAAGACCACCAGCTGGCAGTATCAGCAATATCAGTCACTAATAGTAACCTTGTGTAGCAGCATGCCTTAAGGTGGTACTGGATGATAAGGCTGGCGAGCAAAGCAATCTATTAGTCAGGCTGCAGCAGAAAATAGTGTGTCAGTGCTACGCAGGGTAAACTTCATTCCCTTCCTGGCTCTTTCTTCGAAAATGGAAATGGGGGGAAGGGAGGTGAAATCTGATTTCCTGCTGCTGGGCGAATGGGTGCCACTTGTGATCAGGCTGGGGGCAGGGAGAGGGGGAGGAGAATTTCAAGGTCATAGTGGTGATGGTGATGGAAAGATTAATAGACAGCAGGTGAATGCATTATTTAGTCTGCCACAGATTGCGGAGCAAGGGATTGTTCTCCTATCTGGCAGGCTGTCTCCTAGGAGGACACCCCCAGTTTTTGTTTCCCACAAGTGTACATAGAAACCTGGTTGTCTAGGTGACAGCTGGGAAGAGGCTGCAGGCTAAGGAATAGAATAGCCTTGGATAGTTACATATGCTATTATGTAACTAGAGGGTTCATGGCAATATTGCTCTTAAGGACACATCCATTCAATTTTTAGGTCCTTCCCCTTTTGCTCCTGAATGTATCTGATATTTGAGATACAGCATAATTCTGGGAAATATTTTGAATTATTTTCTTTAATTGCCCTGCAATACACATTACATTCAAGAGAATAAAAATACTGGGACTCTGGTATCCTTGATAAAACTCTTATGACAGTAGGTGGTGTCCAGAGGCAATGTAGTCTTATGGTTAGATTCTCTCAGTCAAAGCCATGGAGCAGAAGTCCAGGCTTTGCGCGGTATTTCCACTTGTCCCAGTGACTCACAGTATAACCTTGGGCATCCCACTGAACTCCATTGTGCCTCAGGTCACTCATCTGTAAAATGGAGATAATAATACCCATCCCATCTCAGAGGAGTTGATTAAGTTGTTTATCAATCAGTATTTGCAGTGGTCTTTAAGATTATGGGGTGGAAGGTACTTCAAAAAGGACATTATTAAGGGGCAAAGACACATGGAGTTAATTCAGGGGTAGCAGTAATCGCTCTTGTAAAAGGACTGCTTGAGTGAGTGATTGCTCACTAAGGTGAGCAAGGACTGCACAACCTAGCCCCTAATGAATACTCAAGTGTTTACTCAGTCCTTCTGCCATTGAAACTCCCATTGTTGCCAATCAGCTTTTCACCAGGCAAAATTTCCCTTAATCCTCAGGATTTGGTGAGACAAAGCCAGAAACATGTATCCTAACCCCTCCAAACAACAGGGGGTTGGAAACATTGGGACTTGGATCTAATCTATTGCTTATTTTCCCAGCAGCTCCTCCTCCTCAGGCAGATTCCCTCTTGCTCTTCAGATGCCTACAATTGAGGGCATGCAGCCAGGTTTCCCTGATCATGCCCACACCCAGTTATTCAAAGTTCCCCACAATAACTTCAGCTAATCAAGGATCTTTTGTAGTTAGGGCAGGAAGGAGGTGGGTAAAGCCTGGGGCTGGGATGTAGGAGATCTGGGTTTAATCGCTGGCTCTCACACAGACTTCCTGCATGAGGAAACTGCAAATCGTTTCATCTCTCTGAGCTTCTGTTCCCCATCTCTGTTAAAGGGAATAATGACGCTGCCCTTCTTCTGCCTTTTGTCCTTTTCCTCTAAATTCTTTCTGATTGTAAGCTCTTTGGGGTAAGGGCTTGTCTCACAGGGTACATCCACGCATGAACTGGAGGTGTAATTGCCAGCTCAGGTTGACATACCCACGCTAGCGTGGTCAAAACAGGAGTGTAGCTGCGGTACCACAAGCTGCAGGAGGGCCTAGTTACAGGGTTGCCATGATTTTGTTGTGGGTCTCCTGATAATTCTTGTTTTCCTTAAAGTCCTGGAGTCAAGTGGAGATGTGATGATTTCAGCCTTCATTCTTAAAGAAAAAGTAAGTTTCTAGCCCGCGTGGCTGTGGAGAAAGCTTCAAAATGTGACCCCAGTGCACCCTAAAGGCTCCAAAAGCAGAAGGCAAATCAAAAGAACACCCAGTCTATTCTTTTTACATCATCTCATGAGTTTAAAGCCAATCTCATGATTTTTGAACATTTGGGGCTGGCTGTACTGTAGTTAGCACCTAGGCAGCCAGCTTATCCTGCACCCTGTGCCGCTGTGCTTATGCTGCTTTTTTCAGGCCCCAGCTCGGGTATGTATACTCAAGCTGGAAATTACACTTTCGCGAGCCAGTGTAAACATACCCCTACTCTGTGTGTGTGTACAGATCCTGGCACAATAGGGGCCTGGTCTTTGGCTGGGGCTTCTACACCCTACAATAGATATAAATATATGTCCATAGTTATAAATCTACCAAATGTTTCAAAAGCACCATAATGCATGTGTCTCTTTTGGGGAAATGGGGGTGTCTACTATGTCTCTGTCCTCAGTTTTGTATTGCCCCTTGTTGTGAAATTGACAAGGAATCCTGAGGCCTGCCAAAGCCAGACCTCAAGAGGTTGGGTTGTCTGTTAATCTGTAGCTTTAAAGAAAGGGGAAAGAAAAGCATGCTTTGGAGGTCAGCTAATCCCTGGCTATTTTTCAGCAGACTGAAAATTAAATATGAAAGTAAATTGTTTATTCTTCATCAGTAATGTGTGGTGCAGGGTGTTTTAAGAACTGTGGTGGTGACTGTGTCTCATGACTGCACCTCAAAGGCCCAGGGCGTTCTATGTGGTAGGTTTGTCTGGAAGCAGCTGTAGCTGGAGTTGGAAGCAAACTGAACGTCAGAATGAAGCAAGGCTGGATGTGGCTGTAAGCAAAGGCCCCTTTCACTGGGGGTGTGTCTACACAGCAGCTGGGAGCTGTGATTGCCAGTTCATGGAGATATATATGCACTAACTTTGCTCAAGCTAGTGCACTAAAAATAGTGGTGTGGCCATGGCAGCATGGATGACTCAGGCTAGCCACCCAAGTACAAATCCCGCCTGACCCCTTGGCTTCTGGACTTTATAAACATAAACACAGGAGTGTTTACATTTATATCAGTCTCATTAGACACTACCTCAAGGATCCAGCATGCAAACCACATTCTTTGTGTAGCTGGTGTATTGGAGCAAATTTTTTACAACTGTTTTGAACACCCCGTCCTCCACTTCAGGGGAAATCTTTGCTGGAGCACAGGCCAAAGTTTTGTCTTTTCAGGACTTTTTAGGCAGCATTATACAGAGCTAAACCCAGGTCATCACACATAAAGCCTAAAATTTGGACTTAATAGCTGCCGGACACAGCCAAAGAGAAAGAAATACCACACAATTACTTTCAGTGCAAACAATGCATTTTAAATAGATTTTGTAATACTTTTTAAAAAAACTTTTTAACGAAAGCTATCAGATGGAACCCTTCCTGTGCAGAGTTCACCCTCTTTCTGCTCATCAACTGCTAACACCCTCTTGTCTAGGTCAGTGGTTCTCAGCCAAGGGTCCAGGGCCTCCTAGGGGGCCATGGACAAGATTCAGGGGGTCCGCCAAGCATGGCCAGCATTAGACTCACTAGGGCCCAGAGCAAAAAGCCAAAGTCACATTGCACAGGACTGCAGCCTGGGGCTCCAAGCCCCATCACCCATGGCTGAAGCTGAAGCCTGAGCAACTCAGGGTATGTCTACACTGGCAGAGTTACAACGCTGGCAGCTACGTTGCTGATTAGAGAGCGCTGAAGGGAAACTGCTGTTGTGTGTTCACACTGTCAGCTGCCTGCACAATAGCGTGTTCACACTTGGGGCACTTGCAGTGGCATTCAGAGTGGTGCACTGTGGCAGCTACCCCATAGAGCATCTCTTCCTCTTCTGCTGCTGCTAAGAATTGTGGGAAGGCAGAAGGGGTCTCGGGGCATCCTGGGTCCTGTCCCAATGCCCCGTGATGCATTGTTTTGCATCCCAGCAATCCCTGTGCTTCCGTCTACATTTAGTGCCATCTTTCAATGGTTTGTGTACTGCGCGCTCTGCTCTGCTCTGCCTCTTCAATCTGCAGGAATGCATCCCGCACTGCTGACCAGTATACTGCTTGCTCTGACTAACACATCACCAGTGGCAGTGGAGTTATTCCTTAAACTACAAAGGCAAGAGGAGTTCGACATTGATCTTGCCATGTGTAGTAGCTACGACATGAGATTGCTTGTGGCATTCACGGAGGTGCTGACCACCATGGAACGCTACTTTTGGGCTCGGGAAACAAGCACTGAGTGGTGGGATCGCAGCGTCATGCATGTCAGGGATGACGAGCAGTGGCTGCAGAACATTCGCATGAGGAAAGCCACATTCATGGGACTGTGTGATGAGCTCGCTCCAGCCTTGCAATGCAAGGACAGAAGAATGAGAGCTGCCTTGTCTGTTGGAGAAGCGTGTGGCGATTGCACTGTAGAAGCTGGCTATTCCAGACTGCTACCAATCAGTCGCTAACCAGTTCGGAGTGGAAAAGTCTGCCGGTGGACTCATGTTGATGGAAGCGTGCAGGGCCATTAATTGCATCCTGCTCCGAAAGACCATGACTCTAGGCAACATTTGTGATGTTGTGGATGGCTTTGCACAAATGAGCTTCCCTAACTGCGGAGGGGTGATAGATGGCACGCATATTCCAATTCTGGCACCAGACCACCTAGCCACCGAGAACATGGATCAGAAGGGGTATTTCTCTATGGTTCTCCAGGTGCTTATGGATCACTGTGGGCGTTTCACGGACATTAGCGCAGGCTGGTCCAGAATGGTGCATGATGCATGCATCTTTCGGAACACTGGCCTATTTAGGAAGCTGCAAGCAGGGACTTTCTTCCCAGATCAGAAGATCACTACAAGGGAAGTCGAAATGGCCACTGTGATCCTGGGAGACCCTGCCTACCCCTTAATGCCATGGCTTATGATGCCATACACAGGGCACCTTGACAACAGCAAGGAGAGGTTCAACAACAGGCGGAGCAAGTGCAGAATGACTGTTGAGTGTGCTTTTGGCTGTTTAAAGGCCAGCTGGTGCTGCCTATATAGGAGGCTGCACCTGGCTGATGGCAATATTCCTATGCTTATAGCCACGTGCTCTACACTCCAAAATATTTGTGAAGGGAAGGGTGAAAGCTTCACTCAGGGCTGGACCACTGAGGCTCAGCGCCTGGAGGCTGAATTTGAACAGCCAGAGACCAGGGCTATTCAAGGGGTGCAACGTGGGGCCATAAGGATCAGGGATGCCCTGAGGCAGCAATTTGAAGCTGAAAGCCACTAATATTTGTTGCTATGCTTGGGAGTGCAGTGCTTGTAATGCTGGGAGGTGATTGTGATTGGTGCAGATGATGCACTGTGAAGGTTTAAGAAAATTGCCTGTTGCTTTGCTGGGCTCTGTTTGCTTTCAATGAATAGAATAAAGAGTGCTTTGGAACCAACACAATTCTTTTATTAAAAAACAACAACCGGAGGAGAGAGGCAAACAAAAAAACACATCAACACTGTGGGGGATGGGAGAAGGGAGGGTCCCAGGAGGAGATGGGGTCCCGGGACAATTAAAGATTTGTGTATGTACAGGTATCATATGCAGCCTTCTCCTTTAGAGTACAGGGCAGTGGGTACTGTACTTCAGCAGGGCTAAACTGCAGAGGGACGGGTGTTGAGTGCAGTGGGTACTGGGAGTCGGCAGGGCTGGCCTGTGATGGGGGAGGAGTGGAATGCAGCAGGTACAGACTGGAACCAGGAGGTTGATAAGAGTGTGTTGGCGGGGTCTGGGGGGCGCATGGGAAAGGGTTTTGTGACAGCGGCTGCAGGGGAGGGCGGGCGCAGAGCTGCTCGGTTTTCAGTGCTAGTAGCGCCTGGAGTGTGTCCATTTGGCGCTCCATAAACTTTAAAGAGTCGCTTCATTCTGGTGTGCTACGTTCTCCTTTCAATCCCTCTTCTCGCTGTCCTGCCACTCCTTCAATTCTTGTTTTTCGGCCGCGGCGTGCATCATGACATGCAGAAAGTCCTCTGTAGTTCTTCGTGGCCGCTTTCTAATTCTGTGCAGCCGTTCAGCTGGCGATAACAAAGAGGGAGGCTGGGCTCCCAAGGTCATATCCGTGAAGCCAAAATGCAACATTTTACAGAAGCAGTATTGTTTGCAACACACAGACCACTGATTCAGTGATTTAACACACAGCCACTCTTCACATACCTGTCACTAACTGGCTGACCCCAGGCAAGCACACATGAGTCACAAGACCCCCAGAATGGTGAGTAACCGCAGGCAGGGGAAATCAGTTTCCAGGACTGTACTGTACACTGGGCACATGGCTGTTGTGGAGAGCCAGCACTGTAGGGGGGCCTTATAATCATTCCTGTCTCCACATTTTCTACAGGCTGGGTTCATTATAGAAGATATCTTGCTTCTGAGGGTGAGCAGGGAATCAAGGGAGGGTCTTCTCCAAGACCTTGGCTTCCGCCCTGGCCCTTATGTGCCCTGTGTGCAGCAATGGTCTCCCCCACCCACCATGACTGCAGAGTGGCATGGGAAAGTTACCCTTAATGGGGCAAGAAACAAAGCAGCTCTGCCAAAGAATCTGCGGCAGCAGATTGCCCAGTATCTCCATGAGAGTTTCCTGGAGATCTCTGAGGCAGCTTCCTGTGAAGTGAAGGAATCAACCAACACCCTGTTCCACCACTCAGACTAGGCATGTGGTGGTAGCACACCATAGAGACACAAGCCTCCTTTCTGCAACCCTCCTGCCCCCAGCAACTCGCTTCAGCAATTCCCAAAATCAAAGCCACTTACCAGGGGCCTCCTCTCCTGTTTGCACATCGCCAAAATCCGACAGCTCATGACTGACCAGCCTCCTCTGGGGTACAGAAGAGCTCCTGGCTGCATGGATCTCTGACCTCTGAGTCATCCTCTGCCTCTTGGTCCCCCTCCCCTTCCTCCTCCAAGATTTCCGCCTCCAGGCTCTGCCCACTCTCGACTGGCACACGAGCCACCGAAGTATCCGCAGTGGAGGTGGGGTTGCCACTGAGTATCGTGTCCAGCTCTTTGTAGAACCGGCAGCTCGTGGGCACAGCACCGGAGCGGCGGTTTGCCTCCCGCGCCTTGTGGTAGACGTTCCACAGCTCCTTCACTTTGACCCTGCACTGCAGTGTGTTCCGGTCATGGTCCTTTCTGTCATGCATCGTGAAATCTGTCCGTAGGTATCATAATTCCTACAGCTGGAGCGCAGCTGGGGCTGGACAGCCTCCTCTCCCCAAATGCTGATGAGGGCCAGCAGCTCGGCATTGTTCCATACTAGGGATCGCCTGGTGCGTGGAGCAGGCATGGTCACTTGGAGAGATGCGCTGAGACCACTGCACGCGTCACCCAGCAAACAGCAAGGGGACTTCCAAAGTTCCAATTAAAGTACGGGGTGGGGCTGACAGTTGGGCCCCTGAGGGCAGGGCAGTAGAGTTCAAACCAATGACTAGAGAAGCGAGAACAGGCATTGTGGGACACCTCCTGGAGGCCAATCGCAGCGCTGCAATCACCCAGGGAGTCTACACTGGCACCACGGCACCGTAGCCTCAATGCAGACAGCTGCACGTCGCTCGCCGGGGTTTTTTTTTTAAAAGCACTGCAACTGTGCAGTTTCTGTGCACTAAGTGGCTTGGCAGTGTGTACACCTCAGGAGTTACAGTGCAGAAAGCTGCTTCACTGCACAGAAACTTGCCAGTGTAGACAAGGCCTTAGCTTCACCGTGCCCCCTGTGGTTTGTGGTCCTGGACAATTGCCATGCTTGCTACCCTTCAATGCCAGTCCTGGCTTTTACATGCAGAAAAACAGCTGTTGTTGCACAGCTGGGCCATGGAGTTCTTATAGCATGTTGCGGGGGCCTCAGAAAGAAAAAGGTCGAGAACTCCTGGTCGAGATTGTTTTAAAACATTGGGCACTTGTAACCATTCCCTGCTCTGTTCTCAGCCACATGCAGAAACGAAATAAGGATAACAGCTAGGGTACTGGACTAGCACTCAGGAGACCTTGGTTTACTTCCTGGCTCAGCCATAAACTTCCTGTGGACCGTAGGCAAGTCACTTAATATATCTAGAGCCTTAATTATTAATTATAATAATTAATCATTGTAATTCTTCCCTACCTCACAGGGGTGTTTTGAAGATAAAAATCCATTAATGATTGAGGCACTCAAAGGTGATGACGACTGTACAAGTACCAAGACAGAAACATGGCTCATTCAAACAGCATGTCCTATTCTAAGAATGCAGGATCCCACGGTTGCCCCAAATACCTGTAGTCTGTACAGGATGGTTCCAACCCCTCAGCTACCTGCCTGCATCCTCTTCGGGGTCACCTCTTCTGACATGGCTCCAGCGGGTATTGCTTTTGCCATTTCTTTTACTGCTGCCACTGGCCTCCAGCTGCTGCTGCTGCTGCCAGATGTTTCCCTGGAGCTGGGCTGCTTCATCAGCTCTTGACTGCCCCAAGTGTGAGACCAGCAGCTGACACGCTCAGGGATAGCTCGAGTTTTTGATCCCTGACACAAGGCGTTGGCTAAGAGGCAAAGATGTAGAAATGCCTCTTGGAACAGGGCTTCTACACTGCAGCTGGCAGGGTGCTTCCCAGTGTGGGTGGACAGACAAGCACTAGCTCTGCTCAAGCTAGCATGCTAAACATAGCTGTGTGGACACTGTGGCACAGGCAGCACCATGGACTAGCCCCCTAGTACAGACCAGGGAGTTGGGGAGGCTTGCACATGGGTGGCTAACCTGTACCACCAGCTGTGCTGCAGCATCCACACAAAGCTGGTGCGTGTCTGTCCACCCGGGATGTGGGGAGGGGTCAGTCCCAGTTGCAGTGTAGACAGACCTTAACAGTCCCAGCTGCTGACAACTGGGAATGTGAAAGAGGCAGGCTGGAAGAGGAAGATGAGTCCCCCATCAGCACCAGATTTGGACTCATCCTATTTCAATTTACACTGTGTTATGTCTTCCAAAATCCAATTGGAAAATTGCACCTTTAAATTTAACTACAATAGGACAGGGGGAGGGGAGGGAAAATGCCATGAGCAGCCCAGTGTTTATCACCAGAAGGAAAGGAGCCAGGAAAGGGGAAGTGGGAGGAGAAGTGAGGTTCCAGGAATTGTTAGCTGCACTTACAGGAAAAATATAATGACCCTCCATTTCTGGAACAGAGAGACAGGCAGTGTTGCGGTAATGGCGATGTTTTGTTGTAAAACCCGTGCACATCTTTTCCTCCTGCACCTCTGCTAGCACACCTCACTGTGCAGATGTTACTCTTGTATCTCTGGCAAAGGCAGAGGGGCAAGTCTCTGCATTCTGGAACATCTACTGCGCAGCGAAGTAGTGCTGTGGTGGAAATGATTCATAAAACAACAACAAAACCCAAACCTTTGTAGAGTCCTGGAGTCTGAGCTGGTTCCAGTTCTTTAGGAGGGACAGAGAGTGTAAAGAATCCTAGCTCTGAGTTAGCAAGTATACTGCAAAGATGAGAGATGGTTCAGTTTCACTGGGATACATCTCATAAATATGGAAAGCTTTTGAGGTGTACTTCCTTTTAAATGTCCCAAAGGAGCAGTTCCTGAGATTTTGAGAGATAGGAAAGTGAAGGCCTCAGACTCCCTGTAGAAGTGAGAAGGCTGTTTTTTGTTTTAGTAATAGGATTTTCTAGGCTGGGAATTAAGAACAGGGGGATTCATTCTTCCCAGGTGATCTTGTCATGTCCTCCTACTGCTTCCTGCCCCATCCGTGCACCTGCGAGTGCGCCCCGCTGTGCACGTGATCATTGTGCTCTGCCAGGTCACTGGAGGAGCATTCACACTCAAGCAGCTGGCGTTGCAGGGAGATGCTTCCTATTTTGAGGCTGTCTGCTGCAGCCGCAGGTATTGGGGCCAGTGATGTAGACCCACCTGTTCATTGCATCTCTATACTGACCAACTGCAGTGCAGAGTTGATTCAGGCAATGCTACGTAGTCCAGGGCTGATCAGCAGTGGGTGGTTGGTGCTTGACTGGTAGCAGCTGGAGCTACTCTTCTTTGCCATAACTGAACCCTTGTCTTCCTAGACTAGCTGTGCACAGAATCTAAATGGTTTCTTGGATCCTTAGTTAACAAACTGATTGTAACCTTCGCCATTGCAGTCTGAGTCATCCTTTATTTATAGCTGCAATATCACTGCAATTTGTGGTTTAAGTTTGCCCAGTTTCAAACTGAAAAGGAAAATGACAATGAGTGTCTAATCTTGCAGCCTTCATGAGGAAGCCATAGGACAGTACTTCTCGACTTGTCATCACTCTTCATCTTATTTTCTCCAGAGTCACTGGAAAGATCTAAAAATGCATCCTACTTATCACACATCTGTTGGCTATCATGGAGCAAATTCAGCCCAGGTGTAATTGAGTGTAACTCGACTTATTGAGGTGGCACCCACCTACATTAGGTCTGAATTTGACCCTATTTGCTAAATAAAGGTGTTATTAATATGAACAAAAGTATTGTCAATGTTAGGCCTCAAACTTCCAGAAGCTTCAAAGAGCAAGTTTTGTAGAATTAAACTGAAACTTGTGGTCAGGATGAGCTGCAACCAGATAACACTTTAGGCTAACTCATATGTATTGAGATAATCTATGCACCTGGGCATAGCTTACTCGATACATATTGACCACATTTGAGATAATTGGCTACATGGAGATAAGCTGTGCACCCGTGCATAGCTTATAATATTAAAGTAACCACACTAAGAATTTGGCCCACCCTGATTGGTTGGTCTGTTTTAAAACACGGCTGACAGATAAGATAAAAAGTATGAAGGCACAGGACTCTGTGTGTGTGTGTGTGTGTGTGTGTGTGTGTGTGTGTGTGTGTGTGTGTGTGTGTGTTTCGGTCATAAGGCAAACCTAACCCACACCCCCTGAACCGAAGAGACATCCACTTCTCGACTGTCTGTACCTGGCCAGTGTGGAAGACGACCGACTGAAGGGCAACATATTTTCGGACGAATGCAGGGTAAGATTATGGAGTAAAGAAGTCTGGTTGCTTGAACTAAATTGATCTTAGTGATATCGATACTGTAGTATAAAACTAGTGGTAAGTAGCTGGTGGATAATAGCTTTACATGTACTGGTGCTTGTCTTCAGTATAACTAGCCAGGCCAGGTGCATGTAAGGTTATTGTTCTTTAGCTCCTTGATGAGTGGTAACTTTACATGTACTTGTACTTGTCTTCAGTATAACCTGCCATTTATACTAATTCTTATACAATGCTTGTCTTTACTTTTTCTTTTCTTATTTTGTCTGTGTTGTTTTTATACCTGAAAAGCATTAAAAACCTTTTTTGAGGAATAATTAGTTGTTTTAATTTGTCTTATACTGGCACTACTCAACCTCATTACATCTGTGTTGGGTGGTGATCACCCAGGGCTGAATTAGGGCCCTGAGGCATGTCTCCTTCTTCCTTCATCTCTGCAAAAGGAAAACTGGATTTGTATTGATCTCTATTTCCTGTGAAATATGGAGGATGTGGTGTTCATGTTGTCTTTTAGTGCATATGCAAGAGACCTCTAAGAAACTCAGCAGTTTTGTTTTGCTATGCGGTTCATGGGTCTGACTCAAAGCCCACTGAAATCAATGGGAAGGTTCCCTTGGCTTCAAAGACATTTAGATCAGGAGCCACGTGAACATTTTCTTTGGTTACAGTCTTCATCTGTCACCTCCCATGAGTTTTCGGTCTGAACAAAGCCAAGTTCTCCAAGTGAAACTCCATTTCACCTGGCTGAAATGTCAAAAGCCACAACCATAAATACAGTATAATTCCATATAGTAATCCTGGACCATGGAGACCTGAGAGCAAGTCCCTGCTCTGCCATAGACTCCCTGTGTGACTTGGGCTAGTCACTTAGGTCCAGATCCTGAAAGATATTTAGGTGCCTAATTCCCATTGATTTCAATGGAAGTTTGGAGCCTATATACCTTTGAGGATCTAGGCTTTAGCCTCTCTGTGCCTCAGTTCCCACTCTGTAAAAGGGGGTAGTTGCTCTTCCCTACCACACGGGGTGCAGTGTGTAAAAACATTAAACATTATGAGAGGCTCGGATATAATGGTGAGGGAGTTATATAAGTACCTTAAATGGCTAGTGAGATACATAGATTTCAGTGGGAAACCATACATCTGATTGTGATGCAGAGTCAAAAACTGACCCAGGATCTCTCAAAACTGGGATCAGGTTTCTTTTACATCTGTGAATGATAGCAAACCGTATGATGTTTGTGCTTTGAGATTCAAGTGTGAGATTAAACCTGAAAAGGTGAGTGTGGGATGATTTTGGAACTCAGTGTGAACAGTTAGCAAAACTCTAGTATTTCATTTCTCTTTGTCTCTTGATGAGATCCTCCACTGCATGATTTGAAAGCTTCAGAGCAGGGAAACAGCTTGGCTGCACTGCATGCTATTGTGATCCTTTGATCATTTTAATTGCCATGCTTAACAGCAGCTTGAGCTATTTTAAAAAATAAATTCATGTTTTTTAAGGTAAGAGAATTATTAGAGTGATTTCAGAGTAACAGCCGTGTTAGTCTGTATTCGCAAAAAGAAAAGGAGTACTTGTGGCACCTTAGAGACTAACCAATTTATTTGAGCATGAGCTTTCGTGAGCTACAGCTCACTTCATTAGAGTGATGTCTGCTCTGTTAAAATAATACAATATTTAATTTGCTTCATCATATGTTTTATGGTCCAGCCATTGTGAGATGCTGCCTAGTTTGGAAAATGTGGGATAAAGACAACTTTTGGGAAGCTGATTAAGCTGTTTACTTAAACGTAAGCTTCGTTTTGTCTTTTGTATAATGCATAGTAGTAAGATTTTGCTTTCTCCTGCACTGGGAGGGCAACCTGCCTGTGTAGACAATGGTAGTTCATCCACTTATCTATCTGCCTCCTGCACAGGTTGGCTGACTGCTCGCTCCCCATTTGGCTGGGGATTATGACACTGTCTTTAAACTAGGGTCTCTTGCAAAAACGTGGGGCCTTTGCACCTCTAGAACATTTTACATAGTAGGCTTTCCTGCCTTTGCTCCCTAATCTTATCAGAGTAATTTGAATACAAAACAAGGCTGCAGGCCTCTGAGTATTATCTAATCACTAATCTCTCTTTATATGTATGTGCATGGGTGTTTTTGGGAAAGATCACATTTGCCCATTGATAGGGAAACTGCTGTCCTCCACTGAAGAGGGCTTGCCAGCTGTGCAATTTTGACAATATTATATTGGGTATTATAAAATGTCATTCATCCAGTGTCTTCTTCCAGTAAATGTGACCATTGTTTAGATAAATAGGTTTTGCTCTTTATCTGAGCTCTGCTGTACAGTAATGAGGAAGAACAAGTGATAAGCAAAATCTTGGGCGTCTATGGTTGTACAAAACATAGTTAAATTTATCTGAAGCTGTGGGCCACCCCAACAAGTCCCACAACCCTCCTCCTGCCAAAACAGGCCCAAACTTCTTGCTGCTTTGGGTGGGTTTTGCTTGAGATGTAGCGTGAGGTCCACTGGCTTGCTAAGCCCTACAGTCTTCACTTTCTTTGTCATGCTGCCAGTGGTGTCTCACTCCCCATCTGAGGGACCTGATTCTCTTGGGCTTGCCCTGGCAGTTTCTTTCCCCTGCAGTCCAATCAGTATTCATCTAAGGGGGATGACTGAATGGCTTGCTCTGATGCTTCAGCACCCCTGGTGGCTCTTGTTGATCTGACATTTTGAATGTAAAAGCCTCACTGCAGCAAGGGGAAAATCTCAAGTGTGTGAGATCCCTCTCTCTCAATTTCCCTCCTACCCTAATTTGAAACCCAACAGCCTTCTACTCAGTAGCTACCCTGCACACTGTAGTGGTGCTGTTGCCAGGTGCTGGTGGAGGAATAGTGTGGTACTTTTGCATAAGGATAGCTTAGTGGGTCTACCTGTCATGGTGGGAGGGATTTGGATGCAACTCCCAGAAGTTAATTCTGAAAGTGAGTGAAGGGAACTGGCTACTCAGTCATACTCTGAGGATAAACTGAAGACAAAGTGGTATGGCCATCCCCTAGACCTACCCCTTCCCCTTTTCGCCCAAGAAGATTTGCCTCTGCAGGTAAGAAGAAGAGCAAAGATATGGTTGGAGGATGTAGGTCTATCTTGAGACCTCTTTGGATGGGGTGACCTTTGCCAAACTTTCCTGAAGGTCTAAATATTGTTTTTGTGTTAAAGGCTAGATAAACATCCCTGTGTGTGTGGGTTCTGTAGTGTCCCTTGCAATAGATGAGAGAAAGGACTCAGATGTGGTTTCTCCACTTGGGACATTGGAGACATGGAAGTTATTATTAATTATTTCTATTACAGTAGAATCTAGAGGTCCCAGGCAGGATCCGGGCCCCGCTGTGCTGGGTTTTGTACCAACATAAAATGATAGTCAGTCCTTACCGCAAAGAACATGTGCAGTCTAAGGCTCTGATCCTATGAACTACCCGGGGGGGATGGGCTGCTTTCAGAGGGACTCTGTGCTGGCTCAGGGAACAACAGAAGAATGGCCATACTGGGTCAGACCAGTGGTCTGTTTAGCCCAGTACACTGTCTTCCGACAGTGGCTGAGGCCAGATGCTTCAGAAGGAATGAACAGAACAGAGCAATTTATTGAGTGTTCCAACCCCTGCCATCCAGTCCCCACATCTGGCAGCCAGAGGCTTAGGGACACCCATAGCATGGGGGTTGCATCCCTGACCATCCTGGCTAATAGCCATTGATGGACCTATCCTCCATGAACGTATCTAGTTCTTTTTTGAACCC
This sequence comes from Eretmochelys imbricata, assembly GCF_965152235.1. NCBI lineage: Eukaryota > Metazoa > Chordata > Testudines > Cheloniidae > Eretmochelys > Eretmochelys imbricata. Next base: position 153,641,792 of record NC_135572.1, read on the forward strand.
AGTTATACTTTTGGCCATCACAGCATCTCCTGGTATCCATCAGCATGGAGCAGCTTGCAAGATCAGGGTCTAAGCTCCCCGGATCTCTAGCTTGCAGACTGAGAACAAAGTTTGGGTTTTATATTGTCACTACCCAGGATCTACCTAAGGGTATGTCTACACTGCAGTCAGGAGGTGTGATTGCAGCAAATGCAGGCACACCTGAGCTGCCTTGTTAAAAATCACTGCATAGCATGGTGGCCTGAACTAGCCCTTCAAGTACGTACCCAGGGCGGGATTGTACTTAGGCAGCCAGCCTGTGCCACTGTGGCTACACTGCTATTTTTAGAGAGCTAGCTAGATCCAAGCTAGCTTGGGTGTGCCTACTTGTGCTGCAGTCATGGCCTCCTGATGCACAGCCTACACCAAGCAGTCACGGAACAGATTGCTGACTACACTGTGGCTTCTTGGTGTACTTTCTTGAACCCAGTTATGAACCTAGTTGTGATTTGTCCATGTGAGAAGAGTTTTCAGCATTGTGACTTGCCTCAGGTTTTTTCACCAATGTGTCAGAAACAAAACAATTAGCCTTTCCATTTGACAGGCAGGAGAGGTGGTTAAGATGGGCCAGTGTTTATGAGGCAGTAGGCGCTCCATTTTAATTCAGAGCTCCTTAGCGGCTGAAACCAAGGAAATTTCTGTCATCAACTTCAACGGTAGCTGTATCCAGCCCATAATTAAGTGGTGGTGGCAGACAGGGGACTCAAACCACCCTATCCAAGAGAGTGGGGCTGGAAGGGAAGGCTAAAACGGTGACACTTTTTACGTACAAAAAGTAACAGTCTGGAGAGAACCCACATTTCTTCATGACTGTGAAATCCTGTGGAGTCTGTATCTTTTTGTTACCACAAAATCCAAGGGCCTGCTCTTGCATTTGCTGTGCACCAAAAATTTTGCGGAGTCAATTGCTACTGCAAGATGTTCTTTCTTACGCTATCACTGCTTCACAGCCACTCCTCCTGCTCTTCCGGTGGTGTGCTTTATTTCCCCTCTCCTGGATGAAGTGCCAATTTTCTGGGACAGCCACATGCACAGCACCTCTGCACTCAGCTGCTTGTAAAATGCTACCCAAGCAGCATAGGGAAAATCTGTATTTGTTTTTCAGGGGAGAAGTTGGCTCTTTCCTGCAATAAATTGGACAAATGATGTTTTCACACCCAGCCTCCTCCTCACATCACTCTTGTGCTCTTCTGGAGCCTGAAAACAAATCCTCCCCAGCAGCAACTCTGAAAGGAATCATAGAATATTAGGGTTGGAAGAGACCTCAGTAGGTCATCTAGTCCAACCCCCTGCTCAAAGCAGGACCAATCCCCAATTTTTGCCCCCGATCCTTAAATGACCCCTCAAGGATTGAACTCACAACCCAGGGTTTAGCAGGCCAATGGTCAAACCACTGAGCTATGCCTCCCCAGACTGCTTGCCTGATTTGTGTGGATGTCCTAATGCTGTTTCGCACATCTGATCAGGAGTGCGTTTCTGCAGTGTTGTGTGATTAATGCTGAATCAAGTGACCAGTATTCAGTTTGACCCAAGAGGCATCTGAACTCAGGCACTGGTCAGCAACTGAGGGGTAGAAAAAGCCCCAAACCATCATATTCAAACTGGTTGCTTCAAGTAATTATTTAATGGGTCAGATCTTTAGCACCAGGCATACGTCAATGGTCTGCAAAGTTGCTATGCCATTTGGCACCAGCTGATGATCTGGCTCTGTATATTTATTGATAGTAATTGCTTGATGTTTTTTCCCCTCAGCAGCTGCATGCAGTATCACCGGTATGGAACTGTACAGGGGACACACACTTTCTCATAGCCAGTAATTTTTGTCTTCTAGTTACATGCCAGCCCCCCAGCCACATAGATTCACCATGTTGGCCTTGTCTGTATGTTGCATTATGATTGATTTTATTACTTTTGTGGCTTTTGCTGAAAAATTGAAATCTTATTTCTGAGTGATTAAGCAAACCATAAAATGGAAACCATACCTTCAACTCTAAGATGTAAACACAGAAGAACCCTTATGTTCACACACACACCCTTTTAAGATATAGGGCTGGAAATCGTCTATCATTATCTGTTTATTCTCTGTAGCTCTCTGTGTTCAAATACCATACCATCCCCACGGCAGGTGTGCGTCTGTGAAGATGCTATATTGACAGCCCTGGGAACTGAAATGCTCTCAAATATATCAACAGAGCAGCTTTGCAAGCTTCTGGTTGCAGTTTTGCAAGCTTCTCAGGTTATGTGACTCAAACTTGACCTCTAGGGATTACCGCTAGTGGCGAGAAGGTAGTTCATTCTCTATGCTGATTTTAATTGTCCTTTCTGATGAGATTCTCAATCAGTGCCAACTGGGCCATGGAAACCTGTCCACTAGGAACTAGACACCACCAGATTATTTCAGATATAGTAGGTCACCAGACAGCTGTATCCTACTAGGAATCTGGGCTGGATTTGAACTGGTGCCCCAAAGGCAGAAGCCTCTTCATCCCCTAACATTCCCTCAAGCCATCCGGTCTCCAAAAGGAACTCTGAACCTCTAAATAACGTCATGTTACAGAGACTGCTAAAGAAATTAGATTACATCTAGAAATCGCACAGGGGTAAAACACTCCCCTTGCTTTTAACACTAAATTGCTTCATTATAATTTCCAGCAAGAGAGCATGTGATTCGTCATGTGCATTGTTATCTTTCTCAATTAATACTTTCCACAGGAGTTCAGGTTTAAGCATCTCCCTTTCTCTTCCCAGGTTCTCCACATTTCCCAGACTGTTTTCCAGAACTACAGATCATTCCGTTTGTGAGATGCTGCATTTCTCACCTGCTGATTGCAATTAGCAACTGCCAGCTGGGACCTGGTGTGCTGCTGAAGAGCTAACAAGAAGTGGAGAGCAGCATGAGGCCTAGACAGTATGTCTGCTTTGAATATATAAAAATGCTGCTTTGTGTTTATGAGAACACACCACTGCAAACAAGATTTCCATGCTCCTACATGAATGTAGCTTACTTTCCTTGGTGCCATAGTTTATGTATTACTTTTTCATACAATACAATCATGGGTTTACTAGTAAGGCAACATGTGGGGGAATAAAGAATAGCATAGGTAAAAGCGAAGCCAACAACGACCTTGTTAAGCAAACCTTTCACATAGTACTGTTGGGGACACTGGGGCATGGCCACTAGGTAACTCGAGGGGATGGAAGACCACGAGTGTCGATGAAGCCCCCTCGCACTAGGCCCAGGTGTCCTTGGCCTCCCCTCCCGCCTGGAGGCACTCGCAGCAGCTCTGCGTACTAGGCCCAAGTGTCCTTGGCCCCCCCGCCTGGAGGCACACACAGCAGTTATGCTGAGAATCTGCAACACTATGCTGCGGAGTCAGACTGCCTGAAACTAAGCAAGGCCACACAGGGCAGATGTGGAAGAACAATGCTGAATAAAGCAGCTTTATGTATAGTTTAACAAATGATACAGAGAACCAGGGAACTAGCTGGGCACTGGATTGGCTGGCTATTGTGGATACTTGGGGCAGCTTGCTATTGGATAAGTATGCTGGGAAAAAGGATGTATAAAAGCCTGTGTAACTTCCTGCTCTGTGTACAGGATTTGAGATTCAAATCTCCCTGTACCTTTTTGAAACTTCAAATAAACTTTTCTGCTTTTCCACCCCGTTGTGATTATTGGGTGTAGCACACCGGGTAGCGAACCAACTCAAGCTGTTGTTCAGCCTCTTGGCACTGGGTGCCGGCAACAGTACTATCCTCAGGCAGTGTCAGTCATGATGGGGCCAAGTTACCTCTGTTTGTGTCAAAAGAAGCTCATTAGACTGACAGCTAAAACTCCATAGGCATAGCTGAAATTACAGTGCTGTAGCATTCAGGAGACCTGAGCTTGTGGGTATCATGCTCTCTGGGGTCGGACTGTAACTGCCAACTGCCAGAGGAAAAATAGCTTCCCTGCTTCGTGACACACAGGAGCTGACCATGATTAAAATCCTGGCCCTTATCTGAAAGCAAGCTCTCTGCTAGTGCTTCCATGGGCACTAGCCTCTCCAGAAGGATGGAGGGGCACTTTAAGGGGCAAAGCAATAGCCACGCTGTCCCTGGACTGTGGGAACCCTGGAAGGCATTGGGCTTCCCTGAGGCACAATGCCTGCTGGTCCTCCCAATGGGGCAGAGAGGTCCCTCAGCACTGCCAACGCTAGGAGGGGCTTATCAGGCACAATGAAGGCCCAAGGTGGCACATTCTGGAAGCACACTCAGTACCTAGTGGGGGAGGGTGGGTATCCTATCACAAATTTCCCCAGCAATACGACTGTGCTCATCTGAAATGCTAAACTGAAATGTGCCAGGGGACGTGCACAGACAGGCAGAGTGGGGAATATAAAAATATAATCTCCTTTTGCTCCAGCCACATGTTGCCTGCAGAGGCCTAGTCAGTCTTTGAGTGGGAGAGGCAGCTGGTGCTTTGCAGCTGCTGTCTGTGTTATCAATACTCTGCTTCCTCTGATACGGTATAGCCCTGAAGCATTGCAATGCCCGTGTCACTCACGTTTGGCACTTCATCATCTCCTTGTGTGGGTCGTGGTGTGTGTGGTATTCTGCATGTACTGCAACAAACCCAGGACTTTGCAGGACACAGGCTCTGTGGGGCATTGGTCTGAATACTCAGCTCAAGCTCTGCAGGGGGCTCAGTACTGTAACTGCCACTTGCACCTGCATGGGTGCTGTGGTAGTGTGGCCGGTGTACCATGAGTTCAAAGGCAAGGGCTGTAGATGATCCAAAGGCTACATCTTGTGGGCTCCGTAGCACCCATTTCCCAGTAACTTTCCCTTAATTCTCCTGCTGCTTGTCAAGACGTTTGGATTAAGGCCGACGGAAAGGGTAAATATGCTTAGCGTAGCTCAGAAGTCCCAAAGGACAGTTATGCAGGAGGATACAAAGATAATTCCGCCCCCTTGGCCACCTCACCAAAGAAGCCCCTTTCAGTTTGCCTCTTGCTTGGTGTCTTTGCTCCTGAGTCTTTGCTCCTTAGGTCTTGCAAGTCTGGCTTGACTCTGCTCCCAGTGTCCTGGTCTTATTTAATATTCCTGTTGGCCACCGACTCCTCTACAGTCAGTCTTGTTGATGATCTCATTGTGACGCTTTCCCCCCGGGGTGCCACTTGGAACTGAGATACCACTGAGCCCACCTGTCCCACCAGCCTGGTTTCCCCTTACTCTGTGCTGCTGGGATAGGCTCTCTTGTGCCTTCGAGCACAAACACAGGTAGAGACACACCCAGCTGCAGCTTTATTCACACAGTTGCTGAAATCAGCTCTGCATGGAGAGCTCAGCTAAGGAATTGCCCAGCATGCAAGTGCACACCCCGCTCTGGAGTGTACACCCCAAATTGTATCGTCTTGCACTGCACAGAGAACTATACAGCATAAACTCATAAAATTCTCCCTCTCCCTCAATGTGGAGAGAGATATGCAACAGCTTTCTGCCCCAAGTCTGAGTTCCACACTGGTTTTAGAGAAAAAACAAAACAAATTTATTAACTACAAAAGATAAATTTTAAGTGATTATAAGGGATAGCAAAGAGATCAAAGCAGATTGCCTTAGTGAATAAACAAAAACCACAAACTGAGCTTAACATACTAGATAGGTAGGATATAAATTAGCAAATTCTCACCCTGAATGATAAACAGGCTGGCAGATTCTTAAGGCACAAGTTACCTTGGGTTTCCCAGGTTTTCGTACACAGGCTAAAGATCCTTCTAGCCTGGCACCATCACTTCCCCCTTCCCACAGTTCAGTCTTTGTTCCTCAGGTGTGTTGTTGCAGGGAAAGTGAAGTGCCCCATGATGTCATTTTCCCCCTTTTATATCTTCTCCCCAATTGCTGGAAAATTCTTTTGCTGTGACTTGGGTCAAACAGTTCCCATTGTTTTAGTGCTATCTCTGAGCGGTTTCTATTGTACACAGTTCCTGCGGTAATCCTTGTGCTTGTGTGCACTTCCCCATTAACATTGTTTGGCCTTTTTACTGTCGTACCCTGAAAGGCTGCTTGTGGGTGTTTCCAACCTCAGGACATGTTTTAGCAACACATACATAGCCAAACTTCATAACTTCACATGCGATGACAGCACATGCAATCCAATGAGATATTACTGTCTAGCAGATCAAGACTTTTAGAATGACACCTCACAAGGCATACTTTGTATAAGACATATCCTAATTACATGACAATGGTGAATATTGGGGTGTCAGGGTGTCACACCCATTACTTCTCGATGGCCTCTACCTGTAGGTGACAGACTACAAGTCCTGAAGTAGTTATTGGAAAGCCTATTCCACTACCAAATTTCCTGTGTGTAGCTCATTCCAGCTTCATGTCCAGTCACCCAATTCACTGATACTCGTTTATGGTCTGCTGTGCTTGGTACTGCTTCCCGATTGAGTCAGTACCTTTCTGAAATAGGGATAACTCTTTAAGGACTTTAAGTGGTTTTGAGACTGTAGCACACTTGAGTGGCTAAGGCATCTCCCCTTTAGAGCCTACCACATAGTGTAATCATGCTAAACTTTCCACAGGTTATTACCTCCCTTAGCCTCAAGGATTTGAGGTACTATCTTTTGAAGTCTGCCCTGGCAGGCTGTTCCTTCTTAGGTTTCAAGGGCTCTCTGTCTGCAGATGGAGGGCCGGCGGGGGGGGGGGGGGGAGGGGGGGAAGGCAAGTGGGACAATTTGCCCAAGGCCCCGCAGACAGGGTGGGGGCAATTTTGGTGGCGGGTCTTTCAGTCCCTCTCTTCCACTTCGGCGGCAGCTCAATCGCTCCTCTTCAGTCTTCTGTAGCAATTCGGCGGCGGTTCCTACTATCCTCTTCTTTCTTCGGCGGCACGACTTGGGTTTTTCTTTTTTTCTTCTTCGCCACTTGGGGCGGCAAAACTAACTTTTTTTTATGGAAGGGGCCCCCGAAATTGCTTTGGTCCAGGCTCTGGGCGGCACTATGCAGATGTTTGGCTTCCCATTCAGCCAGGAAGAAGAGGGCTGAGTTTTTTGGACACAATGGCCTTTTCTACTCCGAGAACGAATCACTTCAGGTCCCAGACCAGATCTTCCTGCACATTATTTCTCCAGGCTAGAAACTGTCTTCTGGTTCTTTTCTTTTCCACAGGACTCTCTGAGCTGCATTTAAGCTGAGAGATGTAAGGAATTCTCTGCTGGTTTAGTACCAGTCTAGCTCCATTAGTGCTAACACCAGTGAGAGCAGCAGTGTAAACCAATAGGTATTATTACTACCATGTCAGCCTCCAGTTCTTTCATAGTGACCAGCATCGTTTTTGGGAAATGATTCTAGAAATCTTTCTGGTGCAGTGACTGCCTCTTTATGCTTGTTTCTGCAGAGCACTGCACAGTGGGGCCCTGACCCTTGATTCCTTAGGCACCTACTCTGTTACCACTACCAATAATAATGGCAGTAGAGAGGCTGATCAAGAGGGAAGCAAGCAGAGGCACAGTTTCATCAGACGTCTTCAGCAAGTAAACCCTGGTGATCCAGTCTGTGGTCATGAGAGTGGTCAGCAGGGCTAGGCATTGCATCTGAAGATTTTTTTTTAAAAAGGGGTGGTGATAGAAGGGAATGGTCTGACAAAGAGAAATGGAGAATAGCAGTGGAAGAGAGGGTAAGCGATGGGGAATTTTGGGGTGAGGACAGAATAAAGGAGAAATGTAGAACTGGAGAAGAAATAAAAAGCTGGAAAGTCTTGGGGAACATGTGGTGTATTGAGAGCTGTTTTGGATTTGCACATTATTACTTTAAGAGTGGTGGGGTTTCCTGATCCTGCTTGCAGGCTAGGGGGCTCTGTAGCAAAGCATGCAATCAGAGTCAGTCTTGAAAAAATCAGCTTTAAGCAACCTGGGGTTCAGTGGTGCCTCCCTGTCTTCAGGAACAGCCTGTTTTCTCTCTCTGTGTATTTGGGTTCTTGTGTGTTATTGTTTTGCATTCTAAGAAATAAAGTAGTGTTACGTTACAACCTTTCAGCAAGAGTATGTATGTTTTTATCTACTTTTTGTGTGTATGCTGTGAACATAACAAAAGAAGGAACAGACAAAGAAGGGGGAGACACAGAAATAGCTAACCCAGTGAAAGGGGAGTGGGAGAACCCAGTAGAATGAAAAGAATATGCTAAAAGGAGTGCATGAAAGTAGGAAATCAAAGGGAAAATGAAACAGAGGGATGGAATAAGGGAAAGAAAGAGCAAGAAGAAAGGAACACTTTCCATTTGGATTGAATAACAAGGATGACCCAACACTCTCACAAATCTTGGGAGACAGGATAGTCCTTGCCTACAGACAGCCCCCCAACCTGAAGCAAATACTCACCAACAACCACATACCACACAACAGAACCACTAACCCAGGAACCTATCCTTGCAACAAAGCCCGTTGCCAACTGTGCCCACATATCTATTCAGGGGACACCACCAAAGGGCCTAATAACATCAGCCACACTATCAGAGGCTCGTTCACCTGCACATCCACCAATGTGATATATGCCATCATGTGCCAGCAATGCCACTCTGCCATGTACATTGGTCAAACTGGACAATCTCTACGTAAAAGAATAAATGGACACAAATCAGATGTCAAGAATTATAACATTCATAAACCAGTCGGAGAACACTTCAATCTCTCTGGTCACGCAATCATAGACAACAAAAAAACTTCAAATCCAGACTCCAGCAAGAAACTGCTGAATTGGAATTCATTTGCAAATTGGATACTATTAATTTAGGCTTAAATAGAGACTGGGAGTGGCTAAGTCATTATGCAAGGTAGCCTATTTCCCCTTGTTTTTTTCTACCCCCCCCTCCCCCGACGTTCTGGTTAAACTTGGATTTATGCTGGAAATGGCCCACCTTGATTATCATGCACATTGTAAGGAGAGTGGTCAGTTTGGATGAGCTATTGCCAGCACGAGAGTGAGTTTGTGTGTGTGTGCGGGGTGTGTGTGAGAAAACCTGGATTTGTGCTGGAAATGACCCACCTTGATTACCATGCACATTGTAGGGAGAGTGGTCGCTTTGGATAAGCTATTACCAGCAGGAGAGTGAGTTTTTGTGTGTGTGGTTTTTTGAAGAAAACGGGATGGGGGGTGAGAAAACCTGTATTTGTGCTGGAAATGGCCCACCTTGATTTTCATACACATTGTGAGGAAAGTGGTCACTTTGGATAAGCTATTACCAGCAGGAGAGTGAGTTTGTGTGTGTGGTTTTTGGAGGGGGGGGTGAGAAAACCTGGATTTGTGCTGGAAATGGCCCACCTTGATTATCATACACATTTTAAAGAGAGTGGTCACTTTGGATGGGCTATTACCAGCAGGAGAGTGAGTTTGTGGGGGGGGGGGGGTGAGAAAACCTGGATTTGTGCTGGAAATGGCCCAACTTGATGATCACTTTAGATAAGCTATTACCAGCAGGAGAGTGGGATGGGAGGAGGTATTGTTTCATGGTCTCTGTGTATATAATGTCTTCTGCAGTTTCCACGGTATGCATCCGATGAAGTGACCTGTAGCTCACGAAAGCTCATGCTCAAATAAATTGGTTAGTCTCTAAGGTGCCACAAGTACTCCTTTTCTTTTTGCGAATACAGACTAACGCGGCTGTTACTCTGAAAATTGTATTTGTGACAGGTTTCAGAGCGGTAGCCGCGTTAGTCTGTATCGGCAAAAACAACGAGGAGTCCTTGTGGCACCTTAGAGACTAAAATGTATTTGGGCATAAGCTTTCATGGACTAAAACCCACTTCATCAGATGCATGGAGTGGAAAATACAAGAGCAGGTATAAATACATGAAAAGATGGAAGTTGCCTTACCAAGTGTGAGGTCAGTCTAACGAGACAATTCAATTAACAGTAGGATACCAAGGGAGGAAAAATAACTTTTGCAGTTGGTTACTCTCATTACCATTTGTTAGTCTCTAAGATGCCACAAGGACTCCTAATTGTATTTGTGAAGCCATACACTCGTCCTACACGTCTAATAAGATTTCCAAATCCATAGCAGATTCCTATCCATCTGAGGTAAGCACTGTAATGCATTACTCACTCAGCTTCATGTTTCCACATTTCAGTCAGGTGGTGCCTGCCCCTACGCAAGAGGAAGGAGAGGGGGCAAGGATCCCTTTCCCTCCTGCCCCCTTAGGTACAGTACTGTCACAGTACTTGCTCTCTCTGAATGCAAGGACATTGCAGTCTCTGGGTGGCCCTGGATTCCCTTCAATGGGCAGGGAGCGGTGGGGCCTTGACCCACCCCCATGCACTAGTTAGCAGAGCAGGGCTTGCAAGAGGAGAACACAGGCAGCACACTCCCCCTGCATGACACGAGGCAACACATCTGCCTTAGGTTCCATGTCTCCAGAGCTCCCGCAGTAGCCAAAGAATTGTGGGGTTTACGGTGAAAGCATGAAATCTGCCCGAGATCTAGGGCATGGCCTAATAAAGATCTTCAGATCTGGGGCTACTGCCAATCCATGCCACGTTGGCTGTGGCAGCTATTTTAAATTCTGTATGCATTTTTTCTACTGTTTATCGTCTTGGACCATCCCAGTGGGTTTTTATTTTTGTACATTAGTATTCCTATTGTCTTGGCTTGAGATTATACAAAAATGTTAAGAATTAACATGCTCTGCAGTGTATCACCAGGGAGCGTTTACTAAAATATTAATTATATAGAAAAACACCACAATATGTTTGCAAGGTTCTGTTCATGACCAGAAAGCTACATTTCTCTTTGCTAATAATGATATTTCAGATTGATCTATGCATACCATGTTATTGCGGTGTCTCAGAAAGATTGAAAAGACAGCTTACAGAAACATGCAGCTTAAAAATGAATTAAGAAACAAAGTCTTTCACAGTCTTCAGTATTTTGAAACATTGCATTCCCCATCATTTTTGAAGGAGGAAAGCTGCAGCTTGGTCTTGGAGATCTCCTTTGCTTGATAGGCTCTGTTAATGGTTTGGTTTTATCTTACAAAATCTTGATTAGGTTATGCTTTAAGACTGTGGCATATGTCATGCTTTTATCATAAACTCCACAATTCCATCATATTTTTGCACAAATCTGATCAGCTAGTGGGTGACACACCTGCACATCATCCCCAGGGCAACTTTTGCCTTTCCAGCCACATTTGGCTCCTTACTGTTTTCCGCTGGCAGAAAAATTGGATCTGAAAAGAGAATTTTGTTTCCAGTTACTGAAAAGCCATTGTCTGTTTATGACAGACCCAGCACCTATTTCAATCCTCCTTCAAACCCTGCAAGCACCTGTCAGAGCCTATTGGTGTGGTCCTTAAAGGGGCCCCAGCTTCTCCTGGCTACTGGCCCGCTTTACCTTGTCTTCAGTTTGGTCAATACGTGAGCCTAATTAAGGCTAGCAATCCCTTAATTTTAGGGCTTGCAGTCTGCTTTGGTCTCTGGTTGCTGTCTCCCCTTTGCTGTCCCAAGCCTTTTTGCCTCCCTTTCCTTCTCTGTACTCTCCCCTTTATAGAAGGCCTTGTTTCCTCTATTGGCTGTAGCTCTGCGTGCCTGCCTCCATGTTTGGCAGCTCTGGCAGCTGCATGGGGGTGTGGTCAAGCTGCTTGCTTGTAAGCAGGGAAGACTCTCCTCCCTCCTCTGTCTAAACTCAGAATGGGGTTTGTAGGCCCCATTACGGCATCTCCTGGTAGCAGAAGCAGCAGCAAGGTCTTTCAGAAGCCCCTACGTTGAAATCCCCTCATTCTCTGGGATAAGTCTCATCCTTATTTTTTTTTTGCTAGTAAATATTTATACTCTGGAAGCACCCATATGTCCCAATCAAGATTGCAGCCCCATTATGCTCTGGGCTGTGCAAACAGTCTTTTCTCCTTGGCTTCTTTTTGCTTCTCCTAGTAATCTAGGGAAAAGACAAGAAAGGGAAGTCTACCTTCTCACTCAGAAAGTGACACATTTTTCTTCCCCCACATCATTTCTGAAAGAATTCAGCGGATCTTTTGGAAATGTTCATGGCCCCTGTCACAACCTAGAGAACACAATCACGGATGGACATGATCATCAGAGGCCCTGTGCATGTGGTACATCTGGGCAGAATTGAGCTGTAAATTCTTGTGGCACAATAAAAGGATTTTTCAAGCTTGTTAAGTCTGAAGGAATTCCCTGAAGGATCAAGCTAAGCTATTGTCCGCTAAAGGGCCGATAGGTGAAGGTCAGATGCTTTCATAATACTCTTGCAGTCTCTTCTTGTTGCTGTATGTAGAAAGGGCTCAGGTTTTTATTTTTAGGCCTGTTTCTTTTAGCCATTTGGTTTGATCCAGGAGGCTGCCACACGTCTTTACTTTTGTGGTTACAGACTATGTAATCTAGGAAAATGTAGCAATTTACACAGCAATTTAAGGTCTTTACTAATTTCCCATTTTCAGGCCTGGCTCCCAGGAGAGTCACAAATGGGTTTGGATTTGTATCAGTTTCAAACACAGATGAAATAAAGGAAGAAAGAACCCTCTCTCCAAACTACTGAAACAGTCTCCAAGCCCACAGAACTGCTGTCATATTGTTTGTCCTCAGAAACATTACAATGCTAGCATCTATCTGCCTGGGTCAATGTTGAATGGCCTTTGCTCCTGAGGAGCACATTACCAAAGGTGAGTAATAAAGAAATGTATTAATTTTAAATTTGTTTTGAATGGTAATTGTATTTGTAAGATGATATTTCTGCTCCCAGGGGTTCACTCTGATTTCCAAATCTAGAAGAGGTTCCTATTTGTCTGAGTTAAGTACTATAAGGCATTAGTTGATTCTAACACCCATTGCTTCTTGAAAGTGAGATTACGATGAAAAGTATGAGTTTACTCCATATCGGTTTTTTAATTGTAGATTGTATTCTAAAAGTACAATTTAATGGTATTACAATTAGAAGGATGGAAGGAACAATCCATTATAACTATTGTATTACTTATTTATTATCTGCAGTGAGGTAACACTTAAATGGCCCCAATCAAGCTGGGATCCCCCTTGTTCTAGGTACTGTACTAACTTATAAAATATGGATCCTGCCCCTAAAGGATTTACAATGTTTAAAATAGCCCAAGACATACCAAAGGGAGGGGAAAGAGCTAGAAGGTCCAATCATTGTGGCCAGGTGGTGATAGACACATGTCTTATTGGTTCCACAGTGATGAAGATTATTGTTGTTTTGATACAAACACTCTTCAGCTGTACTTGGCCATTGTTGGATTAGAAAAACATAGTAATCTCCACTCCCTTTTCCCAATTAGTGACTGTCCCCTAGGGTGCCCTAAATGAGACTTCCTTCTACCTCCAGGTCCCTTTTGCCCATCCCTCTCTGCGTTCAGCAGAAAAACACTCAGGGGAGAATTCTAAACTCCTGAAGAGAGTCTGTGGGGTCCCAATGGGGTGGGGGCAGGAGCCTTTGTGTCCTTCCTGTACAGCTCCAGTGTCCCAGGCAGCCTGCTGCCACCATGTTCTACAGCTTGGTCCTAATGGGATTCATTGACACGTTGTGTCAAGAATAGGGAGATCACTCCTTGGCATGGCCTTCTGGAGAAGGGGCAGAAACCTTCATGGCCCTACTCGACACAGCCTCTCTCAAGGATGCCAGATGGCAGGGTGTTTGTTATTTGATCTGAATGTTATGCGCTGCACAGACACTCTGTTGACATTTTGGTATGGCAAAATATTTTCTTTAATTGCATAATAATTAATACTTTTCACTTTTTGTCTGTAGAGCCTGGTGTTTGATGAAGGCTGGTGTGGTGTATTATCCCTTTATATAGGTGGGAGTTACATGAAGCACAGAGACTTACCAACAGTCACTAATAATTTAGGTCTCTTGCTTGCTAGACCCATGCTCACCCCACTAGAAAACAGAGCTACCCCTAAACCAAATAGTCAATATAATAATATAAATCTCACTGTGTGGTAGTGAAAAGCAGCTAGACTGGAGAGCCTGAAATTCAGAAGTTGTTCCATAAGGGAACCACCAGGGACTATTCTCACTGACTTTTTCAATTATCATCCTGGCTCCGTGTCTGTCCTTGTTTTTACCATGTCTATTAAGCAGGAGAGCAGTGTCCAACCCACATCTTGCTAAGTTTGAAAAGAAGAAAACATGGATACAAATTGCTTTTGGGAATTATCATCATGTTGGAATCATTTCACGGTCTCAAAAATAATCCCGGCTGGCAGTGTAGGAGCCCTTAATAGTCTTTAAAATTCATTTTTAAAAAAAATTGAATGAATGATCAAAATAAAAGAAAGTAAGGAAGAATATGCACTCACACCAAGGTGGACCAATCTGTTCCTAGCACAGTAGTCCAGTGTCTCCCAGTAGCGTACTCTGGGTAGTCTACACTTACACTCATATTCAGGAGCAAAGGTTTAACCCCTGCATTTGCATTTGGCGGTGTACTTTTAAGTGTTGGGGTGTTTTAAATGGTACAGATGGTTGGGGACATCAGAGGAGTTTTGTAGTTCCCTACTATCTGTGACATTAAGGTGATTAGAACTCCACAGGGCAGATTCTTTGCTCTGACTGAGCTCTGCATGGAGAGGGACACAATGTGAGATGTGAAAGATGGCTATAACCATATTCGTTCTCTCCTATTCTGGGCTCAGCTGAAGGCCAACCAAGCTCCTCACATAAGAGCAGCCCCATGTCTACTCTGCCTTACACTTGGCTGCCTATGGCCCCAAGGGGCTTTTCTGACTGCTGAGAATAGCTATCTGGCCATGTCCCCTATATGCCTTTATTGTAGGGACCTGTAGTTCCCAGTGACCAGATTCACTGGGTTTGCAGCCCCTTTACTGCAGCAGAGCAGCAAAATTTTCTTGCTTTTGGGGATAAGAGTTATGCCACTAGCATTACAGTGAATGACCAGTGACTGGAGAACTCAGTTGGGAGCCAAGAACTGGTGGGTTTTTCTCTCTCTGTGGCCTTGGGCATGAAACTTAATCACCCTGCCTCAGTTTCCCCATATGTAAAATAGTGATGACAAAACTTCACAGAGGAGTTGCAAATAGAACTGAAGCCAAACCAGGAAGTTTAGATCCAGATCCAAAGCAAAACTTCCCCAAACTTCAAGAGGGGCTTGAATCCAACATTCTGGTTTGACTCCACCTTACAGAAAATAGCCAGAATTACAAAGTTTGGGTCCCAATTTTCTTAAAGTTTGAAGGGGTCTGAGCCCAGTATTCTGGCTCAGGCTCCCCATGCTAGTTGTGATGATTCATTGGTTAGTGTTTGTGAAGCTCTTCAGATGGAAAGTGCTACACAAGTGTCAATATTGGGAATAAAAAGAGACAGTCCTGTCCTATCCCGCTGTTGGAAGGATGGGTAAATGTGATTAGTTAAGAAAGATCTTACTCCTGAGAACAGTAATACAGAAATTTAACATCATTCACGATTTCCCCACAAACTACTTAAAAAACACATTCCACCCTGTAAAAAGCCTTTTTTGTATTTAGGGGCATTGCTTCCCTTCCTGGGCACTCAGATACAGTACTATGGTGAGGAGAGTGGTATAAGAACCGGAATAGAGTCTTACATCAATCAGTCACATTCATCCTTTATAAATAGATCATTTTTGATAATTCTGGTTTTATCAGTTTGGGAAGAAATACAGAACTAATCTTATTCGAGAGAAATCCTCCTCCTAGGTCTTTTCACAGCTAGAGTTGTTGTCAGATGCCACCTCACTCCTCTGAATGGAAGCAGTAAGGAAAAGTACCTTACTATACATTTGCTTTCCTCTTGATAGTCAGGTGAAGCCATGCAACGTAAGGGGAATAAAGACCAAGCAGATTCACAGTTAGACTGTATATACAGACTGTATTCTGAACAAACACCAGTGAAAGTTCAGGGAGCAAGAGGTTAATATTTGCCTGTGGCGGCCTCTGTAACAAGGTGCTGGAGAAGATTCCAAGCTGCTGTCTTCTGAATGCCAATGTGGCACAACAAAGTAAAGCAATATGAGGTGTAGCTCACTGTCACGGGGGGAGCTGGTCTCTGTGGATAGACTGAGCCCAGCTCCCCTGGACAGAGCAAATGAGCCCAATCCAGCTAATTCAAGAGCGCTGGGCTACAGCAAGGCCTATAAAGGGCTGCTAGCAGGCTGAGCCTTAGGGAGGAAAGCCACAGGAGTGCAGTGTGAATGCCTGTGGTGGGTCCCTGGAGCAAGGGGCCAGAGGCTCAGGGAAGCAGCTATGTGGCTGGTGCTCCAGGAAGGGAGCAGAGTTAGCTGAGACTAGGAGGTTGCCTAGAGCTGGAATGCCAGGGATTCCCGGGAGGGGTGGCGCTGAAGCCTGGGGTCCCGATTGAGTTGACTGTGTTCTATTCGTTTGTTAATCTCCATTCTGAAAACAAAACTCCTTGACTGAGACGGGGCATGGCAGGGTGAGCTGGGGAGAAGTGATGCCTGTGGACCCTCCCCTCCTGATGGTTTGTTGCATCTGTTGGCAAAATGACTAACTGCATTAGTTATTAGTTATTAGCAACAGTGTTGGTAGCCAGCTGTGAGATGTCACAAAAGGGAAAAACAGCTGGTCACTCAGCACTGGCCCATTGAATAGAACAGCAGTTCTTTTTTTTACTGGGACTATTCATTTCACTTTCCCTACCTATACATTTATAGTCAGGAGTATGCAATGAGGCTGAGGGGAGGTGGCTTTGTGTTTGTCCTAGAGGAGTGGTGCCAAATAATTGGTGGCTGGCGGACATGCACAAAGAAACTACTGTAAGTAAGCATATAGGTAGACTGAAGGTGTTCCAGGGATGAGGAGCAGTCAAAAAACTTGGGAAACTTTTGTGTTTTACAAGATTGTAAAGCTCTGTTGAGCATTCTCATTGGCCTAAATAGTTACGTGTCTCCTATTATGTACTTCTCAACCAGGAACAAAGCCCCCTCTCTTCCCCCTTGAGATGGCTAAAATACCCAACACAATAAAGGAGAATGATTCAGTGAGAAAACTGAAACCAGCTAGGAAATGAGTCAAAAGAGCTCTCAGTCTCATTGGTAAAACTGAGAGCTGCAAAGTAGAGTGTTGTTCAGAACATCAAAGCTTTGAGACTATGGTTATAAAGGCAACACTATTCCCAGCATCCCACACCAGGTAAATACATGCAAGAGACAAAATCAATTTATCTGACAGTCAGTGCTATGCAAACACACCTTGGAGTGAGAGCAAGAATGGGGGGAAAGGTCTGCAGACTTGGCTGCTGGAGAGAGGCGTTAAGGTGTGCTGTGTTTAGTTTCCTGGGAAAGGAGATTGCTCTGTGATACTAATCTGTGTGCCTTGCTGACTGCCAGAGGATCCATTTTGCCCCCACCATATTGTTCTTCTGCAAAATGAGCTGAAATCACTCTTCCCTAATCTCTGCAGCCCTTTAGTAGGGACATCTGGATTTATTTATTTTTTTAGAACTGGCTGAAATTTTCCAAATTTTGATTTTTTAAACATGAGTTTTTCATAAAAATGTTGATTCCCCCCACCCCAAAATCATAGATAAGTTTGCAATGACCCCTCTGCTGAGTTTCCAATCAGCTAGAGAGATGATTGGATTGTTTTGATTCTGAAAATGTCAACAAACTTTTAAAAGTTTGAAAAAATAGTAAAAAGAAATATGATTTTTTTAACTAAAATTTGTCCTAGTTTTTCCAAACATCTCTAGCTGTTTTAGAACAGTATTTAGTGACAGTCACTTCTACTCTGGACAATATAGCTGACACCTCTTATGATGAATTCATATACAGTATTTTTTCAGTGCTGTACTGCCCAGTGTTTTAACAAGGCGCTCCAACTAAAATGTCCCCAACAGCCTTTAATAAACCCCATTAACCCCATATTTGTGCTGCACAGAAGACCAGCAGTGAGCAAAGAATGTATTCATTTCTTTATTCTTTTAAACAAAGGGGGAAAAAAAAACTTTCTGACAGTCATACCCAAGGAGGGAAATGACACCACCAAGGCAAATGCACTGATATTAAATGTTCTTACATTGTTCTTGAAAACTATACTGAGTACATTGATAGTAGAACACAGTGTCCACCTTGTGTAATTTGAATGGAATTGGTAACCTTGTAGGGCCTCCCCTCTGGAAAATTACTGACATCTGTGAGAGAAAGGAAATGTTATTAGCCTTAGCCCATTTTACGGATGAGGAACTGAAGTTCAGAGACACTAAGTGACCCCTCTAAGGTCAGAAAGGAAACCTATGCAGAGCTAGGAATTGAACCTCCTGGGTTCTAGTTCTGTGTATTAACCATAAAACCAGTCTTCCTCTTGTCTATCTTGTTGTAAACAGTATCCCTGAGGAAGAATCCTTGCTGACCACAAATGTATTCTTTTCTGGCCAGTCATTAACTGGCCTGCCGTTATCATGCAACATCATGACATCATGTTGGAAATATCACATCATGATCTCATTGTCATGCTGGATAAACTTTGAAAAGTAGCAAGTCTTCAAGCAGCTCAGCTTTCAGGAAAGCCAGAAGAGGGCAAACTGTGTTGGTGTTTGCTGCGCTATTGAAACCAGGTGAAATGTGGATGAAAATCTGACCTTCACTTTAGAGTGACTTCTGATTTATCTTTGAGATGAATAGTTGTCAATCTACACTGCACTGTTTAAAGAGGTTTGCTCTGATCTGATACAGTTTGCATAGCTGCTGGCTGCACCAACAGGAGAACCTCTTCTCTAAACTGTTTGCATTGGGTGTCTAGTGCTCATAATCCCAGATTTAATGTCAAATATTTTCTGCGAGGGGAATAAAAATGTCAATAGGAAGTGAAATGTGGTCTGATTAACAGTTAGACCTCTGCCTCATTTTTGACTGATGTGGTGTTTTACAAGAATAATACAGCTGATTCCTCTTTATGGATGGGCTCTGATGGAAATATAAATTAAGCAATTATTACGATTCTCTGAGGCTCATAAAAATAAACCGTGCTGAGAGATAGTCGTATTTATTTTTGAATTGCTTTAAAAACAAGAAGTGTACATGGCAGTACCACTTTTTTTTATTTTGAAGGAACGTCAAGATAAATATGACTTCCTTAACATCCAAAATAAAATAGAGAAGCAAAGCAAACAAAAGTCTGTGTGCGGTGGGCAGTTCATGATCGCTGAGGTGCATGATCGCTGAGGGAGTTCTGGAGTCCCTGATTTTCATGTGTTTTGTTAAAAATGAAACAAACAAACAAACAAAAAATACTGTCTATAACCTTTATAGTAGCACTGAGCGGTCTCATTCCATGGCAAGGGGCCTTTGGGCTACCCAAGCACTGCCCAAACACATAAGGAGGCACAGTCCTTGTCATGAATTGCTCACAGTCTGACTCTTGATGTGTTTAAAGTTTTGTCCTGTGGATGGTTGACTGCGATAGCGACACTGGCTCAGTGTTTATTGAGGACCATGAGGCCTTCTAGCTTGAAACCTGGGTTGAATGGGAGGGACAGCAGAAACTCTCAGGATTGGTAGCACCTGTTGAGTGCTATGCAACGGTATTTGCAAACATTTCTTCTAAGCCTGAACTGCAGTTTTGGATCCCTTGATGTTTGCGTGAACGGATTTTCTGCTCACACAAATGTTTGGAAAATGTCCAGTACTGCCAAGCCCCAGGGGTTCCAAAGTCACGAGTCAAGCCCTAAAAAATAATAATTTTTCAGTGCTTTTTATTCACCTTCTGGTTTTCAACCCTTAAGATTTTACATTTACAAGCTTTCCTCTGCAGCCATGAAGGCTAGAAACTTACTTTTTTTTTTTAATGAAAGCAGAGATTCTCATGTCACAATATGTCCCCAGGAGCTGGGGCTTTAAGAAAAACACCAAATATAACAATGCTCACAATGAAATCGTGAGAGCTGGCAATGCTAAATTTGTTCTTCATACAAAGGCACATAGAATCATAGAATATCAGGGTTGGAAGGGACCTCAGGAGGTCATCTAGTCCAACCCCCTGCTCAAAGCAGGACCAATCCCCAATTAAATCATCCCAGCCAGGGCTTTGTCAAGCCTGACCTTAAAAACTTCTAAGGAAGGAGATTCTACCACCTCCCTAGGTAATGCATTCCAGTGTTTCACCACCCTCCTAGTGAAAACGTTTTTCCTAATATCCAACCTAAAACTCCCCCACTGCAACTTGAGACCATTACTCCTTGTCCTGTCCTCTTCTACCACTGAGAATAGTCTAGAACCATCCTCTCTGGAACCACCTCTCAGGTAGTTGAAAGCAGCTATCAAATCCCCTCTCATTCTTCTCTTCTGCAGACTAAACAATCCCAGTTCCCTCAGTCTCTCCTCATAAATCATGTGTTCCAGACCCCTAATCATTTTTGTTACCCTTCGCTGGACTCTCTCCAATTTATTCACATCCTTCTTGTAGTGCGGGGCCCAAAACTGGATACAGTACTCCAGATGAGGCCTCACATACTCATGTGCAAAGAAACAAAGCTATTTTGTGCAAGAGGGTTCGCTGTTTATGCTCATTATACATTGTTCTGTTTCAAAAGTTAGTTATTGAATTGGAGAGCAGAAGTAATGCCTTGACTTAAGGTACCACTCACGTGCCACAGAAAATGAACACTGAATAAGGGTAGTTGTAGCCATGCTAGTCTCAGGATATTTGAGAGACTAGGTGGGTGAGGCAATATCTTTTAACATCTGTTGGTCCAATAAAATAAATTACCTCACCCACCTTGTCTCTCAGATACTGAATAATGCAAGGTTGTAGTTCATGAAGAACCTCTAGTTTGAGATTTGTTCCCCAAAACTATTCTCTGAATAATTCTACATAGGGAATAGGCCCATGTAAATCTAAGCCTCTTCTTGGATGATTCACAAGCAGAAAAAAGGCTTTAAAATATTTGTAGCAAATGTTCACAACATCTGATTAATTAATCATTAATGAAGGAAGCATGGCCTAGTGGATAGGGCATTAGATTAGGACTTGGGAGTCCTGTATTCAATACCTGGATTTGCCTCAAACTTCTTGTGTGACCTTGGCAAGTCACAAAATCTACCTTGTACCTTGGCTTCCCTTCTTCACAGGGGGCGTTGTGTGGCTAAAATCCATTCATGATTGTGAGGTGCTCAGATACTCTGGTGATGAGGGCTATATGTGTACCTAGACAAACAGAATTGAGCAAACTCTGTTGTCAAGGTTAATTTGTTGTGGGGGCTGGAGATAGTTTCATGGATTCTCTGGCTTCTGGGAAAAGTCCTGGAGCTTATATAGCTGGTTTGAGACTTCTGCACAGTGGTGTTGCTAAGATCTTTGCAGAAGCTGGGTCAGGAAAGCATCTCTGAGGAAGTGGTAGCAGTATCTTTTCTTACCTTCCTGCACAATTGTTGCTATCGGGCTGAGCTGGTCCTGGGATAGGAGTTTCAGTTATTATTGTATAGCTTTCAGTTATTATTAATTTATTTTAAATACATTGCTTAAAAATACAGAATCCTTTGATTAAGTAATGTAACTTGTGACCATCTGGCATGTTTATACTTTAAATTGTGACTTTTTTTCCTTTCTCTCTTTTATGGCCAGATCATGATAATTTGCATAATTTATGACAGGTTTCAGAGTAGCAGCCGTGTTAGTCTGTATCCGCAAAAAGAAAAGGAGGACTTGTGGCACCTTAGAGACTCCTTTTCTTTTTGCATAATTTATGTGACTACTCTTAGTAATACCAAACCCCAGTTAATACTTACCAACTACTGTAACTAGTCTTGCAAACAACAGTGGAGATGTCTGCTAAACAGAGTAGGCGTTCATGGAGTCCATGTCTTTAGTTGTTGAAATGCACTGCTCTGCATCTGTTTCCTGGCAGTTGCCCCAGTTAAGTGGGTATGACCTTGAACTGGGTGCAGATGAAGTGGATTCTACCCTTCTGAGGTTTCAGGTATGGTGGGAGTGGGAAGCAACATTGTGTTAGCAAAAATTACAGTCATAGCGGGAGTCAGTTGATCTGGGTTCTGCCCTTTGATTTGCCACAGGCTTTCTGGGTGACCTTAATTCAGCTGCATTGTGCATATGCATTATGACGTAGTCTCTAATTACATGATCACATACTATTTATTCCACAGGACACGTGCCTCATTCAGTGCACAGAATGGACAGTGCTCACTTAATGAGCAATTATGCCATTTTTTTTATCCTCATTGTTCAATGGGTGGCCACAAGCCCTATTTATTGGACACTATTCAACTCCTGCTGTGAAGACAGAATTATTAACTTTCTCATGGGCCTTTCTGTGGTGCTCATCACTATAGTATCTTAGCGCTTCACAAACAGTAATGAATTTAGCTTCACAACACCATGATCAGGTGATGCAGTCCGAGTCTCCTCTCGAGCTCCTCCCTGGCTCCTTATCCCAGTGTCTCTGCCCAGCCAGTCCCAGCTCTTACCCTGTACCCCAGCAGCACCTTGTAAGATCTGTCACCCCCTGTCTGCTACCCCTTTTCCCTCCACTGGTTCCTCATCCCAGTCTGCTTGTCCAGCCAGTCCCAGTCTTCCACCCTCCCTCCAGCTCCTCATTCAATCTCAGTGTTCCAGTTTCTCTCACTGGCTCCCAGTCCCAGCCTCTCTGTCCAGTCAGTCCCAGCCTCCCCTTGTCCTGACCAGTCTTAGTTTCTGTCCCCCCTTTCCAGTCTCCTCACACCAGATTCCTTGCCCCAGTCTACTCCTTTGCCTCCCCCTGCTCTGGATTTTGTCCCCTCTGCATTCAGATCAGATTGTTTCCTTCTCCACGCTGCCTGGTGTGTCAGCTGGGGGGTCAATGGCTATGTTTACTCTGTAAATAAACACCGGGGCTGGCCCAAGCCACTGATTCCGACTCTTGGGGCTCCAGCTAAGGGGCTGTTTAATTGCAGTGTAGACATTTAGGCTCCCGCTGCAGCTCAGACTTTGAAACCCACCAACCTCGCAGGGTCCTAGAGCCCAGGTATCACCCAAGCTCGAATATCTACACCGCAGTTTAACAGCCTCTTAGCCTGAGTCCCGCAAGCCCAAGTTGGCTGGCACAGGCCAGCCAGAGCTTTTAATTGAAGTGTAGATATACCCAATGAGAGCACAGGAGAGACAGGCTCCCTGCTCTCAGTCCCAGTGCCTGGTCCCACCCGAGCTGGGATCAGTTGGGAGCAGCCATTGCAGGGAACTCTGCAGTAGCCCCGGGCTGGAGTAGGCTCAGTCACTCAGTGGTGATGTCTGGTCAGCACTAGGAGCTGTCAGAGGCTCGACTGTACTCAGCCAGGAGGGAATCTTGGGAGATTTTAGCTGCTAAAGTCAAGGTCTCTGCTGAACTGTGCAAACTGTGATTTTTCAAAAGCTTAAAACTCGGCTGCATGTGGACAGATTTTCACAGGGACAGAAAAAGGCACATCCCTGATATAAAGGTGATCCACCTGCCAAATTGCAACTCGCTGCTCCAAAACATGAGGGCACTGGAGCTGTTCAAAGGAAAGATTGCCAGAATTTTTTAACATGGGTGAAACAACGTATTTTCCCCCTGTCCTTGGTCTCAGAAACAGCTGACCTATTTTGGCTGAAATTTAAAAACGAAATCAGCCTGAGACAGACTTGTGGAAAACTTCAACCCAAATGGTTTCAGTTTGGCAAAGTTAGAAACAATCAACACCAAGATCATATAATGGGAAGCGTCTTGCAATTTTAAACACAGGTAGTGCTAGAAGCCCTGGCTATAATATGAGTTCTGGCTGAGCATGCACCTCATCCTCTGGGGATCTGGCAGGGCTGATCCCACACCTCAAACAGGTAGGAAAAGGGCTTGCCTTTGGAAGTTCTTGAGTTCTTGGAGTTCTGAGAGTGACTGACCTTTCACACACATTTTCTCTCTGTGAAAATATTTCCCCATCACATTTGATTGTGAAACGACAAAAATTCCAAAGTCCCACAGGTTAATTTTAGCTCCTAGTGTGTCCGGAAACATAGGACAGCCCTGTTGGCAGGCTCAGCAGAAAGACACAGGACTAACTGGACATGGGGAGGCTACCTTCTTAGCTCTCCTTCCACGTCACAACTGAGGCACATTGGCAGCACTCACCTGCCTCAGCCATGGCTGCACAGAGAACTGCGGTTGCCAGTACTCTCAGTCTGGCCCCAGTCAGCAGCACATCCAGTTGCTTTAAAATGTAGGGAGAGCATCAAAACAGTTTTGAGTGTCCACATGAGACAAGGAAGTTCAAGGCATGATTACTGGTCACAATGATCTGCACAGAAAAAAGGCCTGGGGGAAGGAAGTGGTTTGGTAGCTTTCTTCTCTGGCTGCTTGCTGACTCTGTAATGGGGGGGATTGTTGAATGATTCTGCACAGCCCTGCCAGTCTCTCATCCGGATTAAATAGAAGTTTTTACACAGTCCAGTGAAGTGTCCTGTAGCCTCATTGGGCAAATGGATTGGACAGTGGCAGTGACCCAGGGATCATGAGGCATCACAGGCTGTTACTGCTGTTCCAGATGTTGTCTACTGGAATTCTAATGCTGCTGCACTCCAGCACCATTCCTCCTCCTAGGGCTTGGCTACACGTGCAGCTGTAGAGCGCTGTGAGTTAAACCAGCCTTCGGAGACCACAGCTGGGAAAGCGCTGCCGTGTGTTCACACTGTCAGCTGCAAGCTCACTGGTGTGGCCACATTAGCAGCTCTTGCAACGCCACAGAGAGCAGTGCATTGTGGTAGCTATCCCAGCGTGCAAGTGGCTGCAGCGTGCTTTTCAAATAGGGGGGGTGGAGTGCGACAGGGAGTGTGTTGTGTGTGTGTGCGGGGAGAGACAGTGGGTTTTGGGGTGCTGAGAGTGTGTCAGCTTGCTGTCTTGTAAGTTCAGACAGCAGCAGACCACCTGCTCCCCTTCCCCCCCCCCGCCTCTCTCTCTCACACACACTCACAGCGACAGCATTCCACACTAATGGTTGCTTTGTCCTGGAGCAGATAAGCATGCCGGCTTTGAAAGGGGGATATCCGCATTCCTACAGCCGATTCCAAAACAATGACAAGAGTAGCCACTTGACTTCAGAGGATTATGGGACATTTCTGGAGGCCAATCACAGCACAGTAATGCAACAGCTGGTTCACACTGACGCCCGGGCGTTTCAGCGGGGGCGCAGCAAGCTTTATGCGTCTCGTGGAGGTGGATTACCAGGGGCGCTCCAGCTGCAGAGTCCGGGCGCTCTAAGTGCCTTGCCAGCGTGGACGCGTGGGGAGTTAAGGCACCTGGGGCTGCTTTCATGTGCTGTAACTTGCAGGTGTAGTCAAGCCCTTAGACGGCCTGTCGTGGCAGCATTTCACAGAGAGAAGCTTGTCTCTTCCGCTGGGCATACTTGCCTCGTGGTTTTTAAATGTTTGTTTCTAAACAAACCTGAAAACTGAGGTGAGAAGTGCAGCTCTCCTAGCTCCTGGGCTCTTACACTAGGGCTGTGTCTACACTGCGCACCTTGAAGTGGCACAGCTATGCTGCTGCAGCTCTGCTGCTGTAAGGTATGCAGTGTAGCTGCTCTTTGTCAGCCGGAGAGAGCTCTTCAGCCAACAGATAAAGCCACCCCCAACAAGTGGCGGTAGCTTTGTCGGTGTTAGAGTGTGACAGGTTTCAGTCGGTCCTCCGAGCCCCTAGGGGTGATGGAGAGCTATGATCCCACTGGCAGGCCTCAGTCACACCTTTTGGGTGCTGGGGAATTAGCGGGGAAGGTGTGCTGGTCGGAGTCTGCAGCGCGCCCCTCAGGCAGGGGGGCGCCGGCACGAGTCTGTAGCGCACAGTCCTGCTACCCAAGGCAGGCGCGCCGGGGTAGGGGAACTCAGGCCCACCCGACTCCACTGCGTTCCAGCCCCTGGGCCCGGTCAGTGGTGGGAGGCGAAGGTCCTGCCGCTGGGTCAGCGGGGCCGTCCGCGCCCGCTGACCAAACACACCCACCCCACGGCGCAGTTCTGCCCCTGGGCTACTTCCTACCCGGTCTCTCCGGCGGGTCTCTCCGGTCCCTCCAGCTCGTCCGGGTATTCTGCTGCTGGCAGCTCCAGCTCCCGCTCTGTGTCGGACTCACGCCGGCCCGGGCTGCAGCCGGGCCCCTCCAGGTCCTCCGGGTATTCAGCGGCTGGCAGTCCTGGTTGCCACCGGCCTTCCTCCCGGTCCGGTTCCTCCTGGCCCAGTGCCTGCCCTGGGTCGGCAGCAGGATAGCGAGGGAGCAGCCTGTGTCTGTCTCCCTCCCTGATGCTCTCCTCACTGGGCAAAGGGCCCTGCCCTTTGTACTTCCTGTCCCACCCCTCCCCTTCCAGGGATTGGCGGAAGCTTGGCCTGGCCCCGCCCACTCAGGCTGAGAGGGTGGCTCTTTACCCTCTGGTTCGGAGGGGAGCCACCCTGGCTCCCTACATACCCCACCCCTCAAATCCAGCTCCCGATCTTCGGAGCTGGCGTCCTCACCCTCTCTGAGGCGGGATAGGAAATCCTCATTGGCATTGTCTCATCCTGCCCGATGGTGAATCGTGAAGGCATAGGGCTGCAGAGCGAGATACCACCGCATCAGCCTGGCATTATTGTCCTTCATCTTATTAAGCCACTTCAGGGGTGCGTGGTCCGTAACCAGTATAAAGGGGGCCCCCGAGGAGGTAGTAGCAGAGAGCATCAACTGCCCACTTAACGGTTAGGGCCTCTTTCTCCACGACGGAGTAGTTCCGTCCTCTGTTTACCTCAGTCGGAAGCTGTTCCCCAATCGGGTGTTCCTCCCCATCCATCTCCTGCGAGAGGACCGCCTCAAGCCCGACACCTGAGGCATCAGTCTGAACAATAAAGTCGTGTTGGGTCCAGGGTTTGGGGGGTGGGCGGCTGGTCCTATCGGGGCCTCTGCCTCGAGGAAGTCCTCCATAAGTGCGATGGCCATGCTCAGACTTTGTGGCAGGTGCCGCAACACCCAAGCCCTCCCCTGAGGTGGGAGAATGTGCACGAATTGTTCAAGGATGACCTGTTCAGTCACCTCAGCTGCGGTTCGACGCTCGGGTTGGAGCCATTGGGTACCTGCGTCCTTCAGTTCCTGGGCCACGGCCCGGGGTCTGGCGCCTGGTGGGTAGACCTTTTCCCGAAACCGTCGCCAAAAAGTCTCCGGGGTAATGTCGAAGGGATCCAAAATAGCCCTTTTCACTCGAGCATAAATGCGGGCCTCATCATCTGGGAGCCCACGGTAAACCTTCTGGGCTAGTCCCGTCAGATATGGGATGAGGAGAGTCGCCCATTGGTCAGGCGCCCAACCAGCCACTGAGGCAACCCACTCGAAGGTCACTAGATAGGCCTCCGGGTCATCCTCCGGCCCCATCTTGGCCAGACGGATCGGTGGGGCGGGAGGGGTCGGGGTGGCTGCCTGCTCTGGTTGAGCACCACCATGGCCCGGCCACAGGGTTGCAAGCTGCTGGAAGCATTGGGTTTGTTGTTCCTGGTGCTGGGCCCCCAGGGTTTGAACTGCTGCTGGTGAGCACCCAGCTGCTGTACGAGTTGATGCTGCTGCTGTTGCTGGCTCTCAGCCAGGAACTTGATAATCCTTTCCATCTTTCCAGTAGGGGAGCTTCAGAGGCCCCCTCGCGCTAACCCCTTTCTGCAGGGATAGGGATCGCCTGCCCACATTCTCCACCACTTGTGACAGGTTTCAATCGGTCCTCCGAGCCCCTAGGGGCGATGGAGAGCTATGATCCCACTGGCAGGCCTCAGTCACACCTTTTGGGCGCTGGGGAATTAGCGGGGAAGGTGTGCCAGCACGAGTCTGCAGCGCGCCCCTCAGGCAGGGGGGCGCCGGCACGAGTCTGTAGCGCACAGTCCTGCTACCCAAGGCAGGCTGGCCAGGGTAGGGGAACTCAGGCCCACCCGACTCCACTGCGTTCCAGCCCCTGGGCCCGGTCAGTGGCGGGAGGCGAAGGTCCTGCCGCTGGGTCAGCGGGGCCGTCCGCGCCCGCTGACCAAACACACCCACCCCACGGTGCAGTTCTGCCCCTGGGCTACTTCCTACCCGGTCTCTCCGGCGGGTCTCTCCAGTCCCTCCAGCTCGTCCGGGTATTCTGCTGCTGGCAGCTCCAGCTCCCGCTCTGTGTCGGACTCACGCCGGCCCGGGCTGCAGCCGGGCCCCTCCATGTCCTCTGGGTATTCAGCGGCTGGCAGTCCTGGTCACCACCGGCCTTCCTCCCGGTCCGGTTCCTCCTTGCCCAGGGCCTGCCCTGGGTCAGCAGCAGGATCACGAGGGACCAGCCAAAAGCCTGCATCTGTCTCCCTCCCTGGTGCTCTCCTCACTGGGCAAAGGGCCCCGCCCTTTGTACTTCCTGTCCCACCCCTCCCCTTCCGGGGATTGGCGGAAGCTTGGCCTGGCCCCGCCCACTCAGGCTAAGAGGGTGGCTCTTTACCCTCTGGTTCGGAGGGGAGCCACCCTGGCTCCCTACAGAGAGCATCTCCCGCCGGTATAGCGCTGTCCACACCGGCGCTTTTCGTCAGTAAAACTTTTGTGGGTTTTTTTCACACCCCTGACCGACAAAAGTTTTACCAACAAACGTGCAGTGTAGACATAGCCTAAGGTTATGACTCCCAAAGAATTGCAACCATCCTCCCTTTTTTGGGATAGAGGGGAGAGCAGATGCCTTGAAATTCTTCTTTTGTGCTGTAAAGTGGGGTCAAAGAATAGAAAAGACTGAGAACCACGGTCCCAGCCAGCTGCTGGGTGGTTACCAGCTAATAGCTGGAGCCATAGCACTGCAAACTCTCAGTGGTCACCATTGCATCAGTGAGGTGCTCAAAGGAGGGCTGGGGTAACTTCCTTGCTACTGGTTGAATTCAGAACCTCTCTGGCTGCTGCTAAATAATCCCTGTCACAGCTGATTCCTAGGGACTATTACACTTGCTTCCAAATAGGGATGCAAAAGATTAACTGTTAACCTTAACTGTTAACCAGAGCAGCCGCAG
The DNA here is from genome assembly GCF_965152235.1 of Eretmochelys imbricata. Taxonomy (NCBI): domain Eukaryota; kingdom Metazoa; phylum Chordata; order Testudines; family Cheloniidae; genus Eretmochelys; species Eretmochelys imbricata. Next base: position 153,670,791 of record NC_135572.1, read on the forward strand.
CCCCAGCCCCAGCCGTACCGGCCCCAGCCTCACCGGCGGATTGGCCCCAGTCCCAGCAGCACTAGCCAGTGGGATTGGCCTCAGCCGCTTAATTGGTTAACTGTTTAAACGACATATTTTTAATCATTCTAACAGTGATTTTTTAACAGTATTTACATCCCTACTTCCAAAGAGCACATTGCTCGTTTTGCAACACGTAAGATTGCATCAAACGACATTTAACAAAACAAAGAAATCCCAGGGTAAGATATAATGGGCCTCGCTCTCCAAAGTCTCTAGCCCAGCGTTTCTCAAACTGGGGGTCCTGACCCAAAAACGGGTTGCAAGCATATTGTAAGGGGGTCATGCTATTGCCACCCTAAATCTGCACTGCCTTCAGAGCTGTGCATCCAGCCAGCAGCCGTCGCTCTCTGGCTGCCCAGCTCTGAAGGCAGTGCCGCCGCCAGAAATAAGGGTGGCATGGGATGGGAAGGAGGTCATCACCGCCTGAAATATTTTCAAAGGGGGTCCCAGCAAAAAATGTTTGGGAATCCCTGCTCTAGCCCTTCTACCTCCATTTCAGAATTACACATGCTGAACGCTGGGTACCTCTCAATATTCTCAGTATGGGCCTGATCCCAGCCCACTGAAGCCAATAGAAGGTCTCTCATTGAGTTCAGAGGGCTTTGGATCAGGCCCTCTATTCTTCCAGAGCAAAGTGTGCATATTTCCAGGAAAATGCAGATGGAAATTCTTGATAAGTGCTGCTGCCTCCTTCCTTGGTTAGGAAGTAAGAATAGACATGTATATGTGGGAAAACAAATGAAAAAATTCCCTACTTGCTGACCTCTTCTCTGGGTGAATTCGTTGTGTACACACAGTTTGTCACATGGCTACAGGGCAAAATGTTTGTAGGATCCCCTTGTTTAAAATTGTGGCAGAATTTTGCTCCGATGTATTGTGCTTGCTGTGTGAAGAGAGGTTTGCTCTCCAGCATGGAGTGGTTTCTGTTTTCATGTGAAATGAACATTTGCTAATTATTTCCACACTATTCAGACTAGCCCTTTTGCAGAGATATGGCTTGCCTTTCCTAGCTATACAGTACTGACCTGAGAACATTGCGCCTCTTCAAAATATTTGCATTTGATGAATGGTGATTTCTTTCCCTCCCGGGTAGGGGTAAAGCAACTGGAAAATCATCTATAGAAATGCCTATGGTAGGTTTTCAAATACTGAACATGAGAAGTCTAATGACAGTCCCGTGAGAACAGAAAACGTGTGTAACATACTGCACCCTTATGGGTTAACCCAGACAACATGCAGTTTGTCTCGCTTGAGCTGGAAATGGCAGGATCCCAATGGGATTTATGGCTCCTCCTTAATGATAACTCATTATAGTGGCAGCAACCAGTACTGCTGAAATTCAGACTCTGTCAAGGTTTCTGCAGTGGAGTAGAGTGCTTGTTTCAGGCACTGGTGATGATGTAGCCAGGACGCTCCAGCCATCTCTGATATTTGGCCAAACTGCTCACAGTTAGGCTAGGAAGGGTTGGGGTTGTAATTTTTTTTTTTATTCAGCTGAGAATAAATTGTGGAGGGGTTTTTGTATTAAATGCCAGAGTTGAAAAATAAAATGAATTGAATTTAACGGGCTTATACTGCTTATTTGCTCTTCTGTTGCCATGGAATTCCACTGAGAGCCTGGAATTAACCAATCGGGGGTTAGGGAAGGGGATCTTCTTTTTTCAGGGGGAGGGTAATTATATGGCATACGTTTTCCAAAAGATTGTCTGTTGTATATCTCACAGGGTCTAAAACAATCAACTTAAAAATCCCTCATGATATACTCTGAGCTGCCAGCTACCCCACCTCCCACCGTTCCCCAACAGGCTCCTGTGTGAGTGCTGTGGATAGGCTTTGTGGTGAGATATGCATTGCTAAACGCATCCACTTCTTATCAGAACTGTAAAATTGGAGAAGTACCACAGGAAAGCAATTAGCATCAATGCGTCATGCATTCAAAACCAATGCTGCCAAAATACCCTCCAGGAGGCTGAGTGATGTTAACCAAGAACATGCAAAAAATGTACCACTTGGGTGAAACTAACCCCAAAGCAGTGACCCACACAAATGCTCCAACTAAGCCCAGAAACAAATGGCAAATCCATGCCCCCGTTCCACAGCCACAGGGATCCCCATGGCAGGGGAACCAGTGTGGTTGTACTGCACAAGGAGGTGAGATATGAGCGGGCTGGCTTTGGGGGAGCTGTACAAGCAGTGCACACCCCTTAGATGCCCCTTGCCTGAAAACCATTATGTCCTGTCTACACTAGCAGAGACAGGGCAGTTGTGGGATTGGGAGAGGGAAATAAGAAGGGGGTCCTTTGCTTCCGCAGCAGGGTTGCATTGGAGCAACAGAGAGCTACTTCAGACATGACTCTGAAGTACCCTGTCTGGTTAAGAAGCTAAGATAACCTCGCTGGCACCTGACCAAAATGATCAATGAGGAGACAAGATACTTTCAAAGCTGGGTGGGGGACAGACGAACGGACAAAGGGTCTGTCTGTCTGTGTGGTGCTTTTGCCGGGAACAGATCAGGAATGCTCTTCAGAACTTCTGTAAAAAGTTATTAAGCAATCTAGCTAGAAAATGCGTTAGATTTTCTTTTGTTTAAATGGCTGGTAAAATAAGCTGTGCTGGAGGGAATGTATATTCCTGTTTTTGTGTCTTTTTGTAACTTAAGGTTTTGCCTAGAGGGATTTTCTATGTTTTGAATCTGATTACCCTGTAAGGTATTTACCATTTTGATTTTACAGAGGTGATTCTTTTACTTTTTCTTTAATTAAAATTCTTCTTTTAAGATCCTGATTGCTTTTTCATTGTTCTTAAGATCCAAGGGTTTGGGTCTGTGTTCACCTATGCAAATTGGTGAGGATTTTTATCAAGCCTTCCCCAGGAAAGGGGGTGTAGGGCTTGGGGGGATATTTTTGGGGGAAGATGTCTCCAAGTGGGCTCTTTCCCTGTTCTTTGTTTAACGAGCTTGGTGGTGGCAGCATATGGTTCAAGGACAAGGCAAAGTTTGTACCTTGAGGAAGTTTTTAACCTAAGCTGGTAAGAATAAGCTTGGGGGTCTTTCATGTAGGTCCCCACATCTGTACCCTAGAGTTCAGAGTGGGGAAGGAACCTTGACAGGGCAGTTGTGGGATTGGGAGAGGGAAATAAGAATGGGGTCCTTTGCTTCCACAGCAGGGTTGCATTGGAGCAACAGAGAGCTACTTGAGTCATGACCCTGAAGTACCCTGTCTGGCATAGGCACTGACTCCATAGGTACTCTGGAGCTGGAGCACCCACGGGGAAAAAATGGTGGGTGCTGAGCACCCACCGGCAGCCCCCCCATTAGCTCCCCTCCTGCCCTGCAGTGTTTGTCGCACACCTGTAGGCTCTGCTGATCAGCACCTCCTCCTCCCTCCCTGCGCCTCCTGCCTGCTATGATCAGCTGTTTCATGGTATACAGAAGGCTTTGGGAGGGACGGGGAGGAGTGAGGGCGTGACGCACTGCAGGGAGGGGGTGGGAATAGGCGAAGTGGTGTGGAGCGGGAGCAGGAAGAGGAGAGATATGGCCTTGAAGGAAGAGGTGCAGTGGGGGCAGGGCCTGGGGCAGAGCCAAGGGTCGAGCACCCCCCAGCACATTGGAAAGTCAGTGCCTATGCTCTCTGGAGTGGGTCTGCCGCTGCTGTTGCCTAAAGAAAGGCAAGAGGAGGGGAGGAAATTCCTTTTTCCTGTCCTCAGTGGGCATGGTGCTTGGTTCCTTATTAATGTGATTTTTGTCTGTTATTTATACTGTGTGGCCCCAGTCAATATCGGGCCCCATCTCACTATGCACTGTACTGTCATATTGTAAAAGATAGTCCTTGCCCCAAGCTTACAGCCTAAAGTTTGGAACCTGTGTCAGGATCTATTAGCACTGACCCCTGCACCTGTGCAAAGTCCCATTAGCTTCAGAGCAATCCCCCACAGGTGCAGGGGATCATGCTAGTAGATCGCCAGGCAGAAGTAAGGCCTTAATCTGGATTTGGCCTTACGGACACAGGCTATGTGGACAGCCTGGTGCAGGTGTTCTGCACAGGGGTGGACTGACCCCTTGTGAGTACAGAAAGACACAGAAGTGGAAATGGACTCAGGAAGATATTGAGAGACTAGTTCTGGAGGTAAAATTTTGTGACCTGGTGCTCGGATCAGAGCCAAGCAAGACTGAAGCACTATGGGACCAGGCCTAGGGCCCTAGATCCTGGGGTTAAGTGATTACATCAGAATTACAGCTTACTTTCTTTTTAATTAAAGATTCTGGCTCAGATGGTTGCAAAGAAAAGCTTGAAAACATGAATTGAGTACGACTGATGCAGTGACACCTGCCTGAGTCTGCTGGTGGCCTGAAATAATAGATCAGAGACAGAGTAGGGATAGGATACAGAGGGACCTAGACAAATTAGAGGATTGGGCCAAAAGAAATCTGATGAGGTTCAACAAGGACAAGTGCAGAGTCCTGCACTGAGGACGGAAGAACCCCATGCACCGCTACAGACTAGGGACCGAATGGCTCGGCAGCAGTTCTGCAGAAAAGGACCTAGGGGTTACAGTGGACGAGAAGTTGGATATGAGTCAACAGTGTGCCCTTGTTACCAAGAAGGCCAATGGCATTTTGGGATGTATACGTAGGGGCATTGCCAGCAAATCGAGGGACGTGATCGTTCCCCTCTATTCAACATTGGTGAGGCCTCATCTGGAGTACTGTGTCCAGTTTTGGGCCCCACACTACAAGAAGGTTGTGGAAAAATTGGAAAACATCCAGCAGAGGGCAACAAAAATGATTTGGGGACTGGAACACATGACTTATGAGGAGAGGCTGAGGGAACTGGGATTGTTTAGTCTGCGGAAGAGAAGAATGAGGGGGGATTTGATAGCTGCTTTCAACTACCTGAAAGGGGGTTCCAAAGAGGATGGATCTAGACTGTTCTCAGTGGTAGCTGATGACAGAACAATGAATAATGGTCTCAAGTTGCAGTGGGGGAGGTTTAGGTTGGATATTAGGAAAAACTTTTTCACTAGAAGGGTGGTGAAACACTGGAATGCGTTACCTAGGGAGGTGGTGGAATCTCCTTCCTTAGAAGTTTTTAAGGTCAGGCTTGACAAAGCCCTGGCTGGGATGGTTTAGTTGGGGATTGGTCCTGCTTTGAGCAGGGGGTTGGACTAGATGACCTCCTGAGGTCCCTTCCAACCCTGATATTCTATGATTCTACGAGTGGGGTGGTAGATCAGACATTAGAATGGGGTGGTAAGGTCAAGACCAACTGCTCTGGAGGGGCCTCTCCAACATCATCCTAGCAGTGAACTCTGTGTGGGTGGGAAGGAACAGTGCCATGGGCCCAGCACACCCACCCAACCAGATACACTCAGCTGCTGGGCTAAGCATTGAGGTCTCCTTGCTACCACCCTGCCTGTTCAGGATGGGAGATGCTGGCTGCTACCCCTGGTGCTCCCAAGTGAAGGGAGGACACTGCTGTGGCTCATGGGGTAGCTTACCACCACTGGGTGGGGATGAGACCATAGCATTAGAGAAGGAGCACAACTGCGGTGGATGTGTCGGGGAGAGGGCGAGCAGGTTGTGGTGTGTCTAGGCCCTCAAACTGTCTTCATCTGAGCGTGGACCCAAGGTCTTGAGGAAGTGGGCTGCACCAAGCAGAAACCATTTTGGATCCCAGCTCTTCTTGTCTGTGTCATCCTCCAGAAAACTCCAAATGCCTTACCTGTTCCTGGATGGGAAAGCAGATGCTCCTTCACTTTGCCAGCCAAGCCAAGCTGCCTTCTCTGCCCTCTTGAATTCCAGTGATGTGCTGTCAGTAAATCTTCAGCTAGATTTTCCCACAGAACAACTGAGGAAGAACAGAGCTTTTCTTAATGTACTGTGGATGTCAAAAGCTTGCTGGATCCAGAAGACATTTTACAGCACAAAAATAAAGCTCAGTTGGTAACAGCTGAGTACCTACCTTCATGGCTCTAGGTTTCCATCCTTGCCTAAAAGTCCAGAAGATTTGACTTCATAAACTGTGTACCCACTGCCTGGTGATAAAAACGGTCCTGTGCAGGTCTGATAAGGCAGATGTACACATCAGCCTAGGCTGCTGGAGGAAAGAAAAATTGAGTCAGAATGAAAAAGAAAAGATTAAAAAGGAGAGTGAGGGAAAGATTCGGGGTGGGGAGAAGTCACCACATCTCATGCATGGCGTTAGGTCTGTGGCGTCTGTTTTGTAATGATTAATATAATGAACAAGGGGCTCACAAAAAGGCTGCTAATGCTCACAGATCAGAAGTAGAACGACGGGTGAGCTGCAGCTGTTTCAGTGGATCTCTGAACAGCAGGCTCTTGTTGAATGAGCCCCATGATTATTTGTCTTCATCCTGGTTCTTTATTTCAAGTTACTTGTTGTCTTTCCTATATTTTGACCGTCTGTCTTTATGCATAGAAATATCTGATGATGGATTTTTATTTTTTTTTGGAGTAGCCTCCTTTCCCTTCTGCTTCTACGTCCCAGTGTAGCCCAAATCACCACAATATGCAACTGCAAGGGGTTGCCAAAATTTTAACAAGTTTTCCCCCTAAAGACTCATAAACACAGGGTCCCAGCGTGTGCTGCAGAGAGAAGGGCTGGGAGACTATTTATTTTCCCCATTTATACAGAAATGCTTTTTCATAGCGATAATCAAGGAGAGAGGCAAACATATTAAACTATGTCCTTCGGACAATATGCTGAGTATATAGATAGCACTGCACAGCATTCAATTTGTGTAATTTGAAATATGTGTGTAAGTGAAGGCCTTATAGGGCTGCAGAGTTAGCCTTCCTTGGTGGGGTTTTTTAAATATCTTGTCTTTGGGTCAATCTGGTCTATTTCCAAGGCAAAACGTTTGTTCTTCCAACCCACTTTTGGAAGGCGATAAGGTCTGGAAGAACGTGCAGGGGGCGGGGAGTGAGACAAGCCTGAGTTCTAGTCTTGGCTGGGCCAATGACTAGTTGTGTGATTCCACGCAAATTGCAGTTTCCCCGGTTGTGAGATCAAGATAGTATGGCTTATCTCACAGGGCTGTTGCATTGATTAGTTAGGCCATGTCTACGTCAGCAAGCTTCCAGCTGCACAGCTGTACTGATGCAGCTGTGCCGCTGTAAGATTGCTCGTGTAGCCGCTCTGTGCTGACGGGAGGGAGCTCTCCTGTCAACGGCACTGTGCGCTTTACCACTTATGTCAGCAAAACTTACGTCGCTCAGGGGTGTGAAAAAAACACCCCCCTGAGCGACATACGTTTTGCCGACATAAGTGGCAGTGTAGACATGGCCTTAGTTAATCCATTCACAATGCTTCAAACATGGAAAGTGCTGTATAAATTCTAGGTAGTATTTTTTTCTCATGAGTCCCAGCTGCCCAGTCTGGTGGCAGAATTTTGACAAGGGACTCCTGATTACACGCCCACTCGAGAGCCACACAGCTTGTTCAACGGGCGCAAGAATGTTACGCATGGAAATTCATCATCTCAGATTGAAATACAGTCAAAGGGCCTGATCCTCAGCTGGTATAAATTGGCATAGTTCCATTGACTTCAGTTGAGCGAAGCTGATTTATGCCGGCTCGAAATGGGATCTGGCTCAAAATGTCCATATTTGTTAATATTTTAATATAACAGGGCACTTTTTGTATAGTTTTAATTTGTTTTAGCTGTTTGTTTGTTTGAAAAAATGACACCCTGAGAAGCCTAAACATAACATCCCTCATTCCACCAATACCAATTTTTTTTCTATTTGAGTTGTCATTTAGAACACTTCTTTGGTTGTCGTTTTTATGCAGCGCCAAGATAAAAAGTGGGCATATTTCTCACAGGCCTACAAGAAATGTTATTTTAAATTTTAACGGCAAGGTATCAAAAGCATTGAATGCTCTCCTTGTAGCCATAGCTCAGCCATTAACTCTACAGGTTATGTTCCACTACCCATCCACCCACCCACCCACTCAGGATTTATAGTCACAAAGAATCTGTAAAGAGGGTGCAAACCTATGTACTCCGCATTGCATGATTCACTCGGCACCTCTAAAAATAGGGGGTGAGTAGGCAGGAATATAAGCCCAAGTGTGCAAATGGCAGTCTTCGAAGGAGAATCTGTATGGGCAAATGCCATTTGAGTCGGGCAATACTAGATGACTGAAACCTAGAATTCATAAAAAAGGGTTGCCTAGAACTGAGGGCTCCCTGATGCCCTCTGTCAAAATAACACATGAAGGCGAACAAAATAATCACAACTCCTGTGACTCTGAAAGTGTGGCCATTGCGCCACATTCCTTCCAGTGTGGATAAGAATGTGGAGCAACTGTGGGAGGGTCAGAGCCCCATTGTGCTAGGCACTGTATATATGAGTTATAAAAACAATCCCTGACCCGGAGAGCTCTCAGTCTAGATCCATGACAAGACGCAACAGTTGAATGAAGCAGACAAATGGAGGGAGCTAGGGTAACAGGTTGAGGTAGCAGTAAAATGAGCATGTTGTAGTCTTGGCTCACGAGCTGTATATCTGCTGTCAGCTGGAGTGTTCTGGTGGCACCAAGGAGGGACTTAAAGGAGGACTTTCTAGATTTCAGTGGGGAGTTTTCTCCACACTCTTGGGGCAGCCTGGGAGAAAGTGTGACAGTGCTTGTGGGAGAAATGGAGTCATAGACGATAAAGATGGGCATTGCTGACAGAGTGAAGGTGGGGTCAAAGCACAATATGACTTAGATTGGATACATTGGGTAGGGTTAAATCATGAAAGGCCTTAAAGGTGAAGACAAGAAACATGTGGGTGATGGGGGGCCCAAGAAGGGGGTGATGTGATCACAACAAGAAGTCAGGCAGATCCATGTCATTCTGATTTCATCTGAGTCATTCAGTTAAATTTATTAATGAGTGTACAGCTCTTTGGGTGCTATATACATTGGGCCATGTTCAGCTCCAGCATAAGCAGGTTCAACTCACACCAGGCCACATTCCTGTTTATACAACTGTTAATCCAGAGTAACCTCATGAAAGTTATTGTGGGTCTATTGCAATGTAAGGCCCTAATCCTACTAAATGGTGAATTGAAGGTGCCCAGCACCTTGCAGGATCAAGTGTAAATGATCTCAGAACCCAGCCCAATATGAGTTATGCCAGGGCTGAACCTGTAAGTGCTAAATATTATTACTATTTTATTTATTATTGTTTTATGTTGGAGATTTTAGTTGCACACAGTTGCATACATTCATATTCATTATAATTAACCAAATTACTTGCCCATAGCCTTTTTGTACATCCAGCCTTTAAAACCCAGAAGGCATTTTTTGACCAGATTGTAATAATTTTAAACATTATAAATATTTTATCTCAGAACAACTGACAGAGTCTCTGCTCTGGATGATCAAAAGCCTGGTTTTAGCAGGTTTTAGTACTTACAATGGCAGTTTTCTAAAAGATACCACCTTCTTTGAGCATTCAAATCAGTGCAGCATCTTTGCTCTCTGCAGTTCTGGTGAAACAGCACTGAATTTTGTTTTTCTTTGCTACTGCGCTGAAAGGGTGCTTGTGCTTACAAGACTTGTGTGCAGTGATGGATAAAAAACCATCTGCCGCCAGTGACTTTCGAGACATGGTATATTTACAAACCTTGTTAGTTGCCATGAATGTGTCATGCCTGGTTTAGGCCCTTATGGACAAAGAAGGACTGTAGGAAGGGTATTCTCCTTTCCTTTCCCTAAGATGAAAAGGCCTCTTTTTTTAAAAGGTAGCACATACATGTGAGAGTCCCAGGGGGTAGGAAGGAGCATCCGGTAATTCACCGAAAAGTCAGTCTTAAAAGTGGTAATCATGGCCAGGATGCTATAAAGTCCTTCCCTATAGTCCAGCAACAGGCTGGAACTTGACAGACACATCAGTTTTGCTCTTTGTTTTTATACAGTGTCTTTTCCTACTCATAACGGGTAATGCTGGGGGAGCGTTATTATGTAATTCCTGTGCTACTCCAGTGCATCATTAATTCATCACCATATACTTGCGGGAAATAATTATTTCTTTTTCCAGAAGACACTACAATGCACAAAACCTTGATTGTTAGATACAGCCCAATTGTTACAGAGCCCTGTCACTTGAAAAAGGTTCTGAGGGATGATTCTGTGGCATTTCTAATCACAGTGTGTCTGCTAATGACATGAAAAAGTTGCATAGCAGTTTGGAAAGGTGCTTTTATTACTTCTGAAAAGGTGGGTTATTCTTAAATGCCTTTCTTTTAGACTAAATGCAATATTTATAAAGGGATCATATTTCTTTCATGGTGTTTGGAACAATTTTCTTACATTTTTTGGACTAACAAAATCAGCTAATAATACTTCAAAATTTCCAGCCAAATTTATAGTCTGTGTTTTACATTGTGGTCCAACCCTGTTCCTCCATTGCTACTCAGTCCAGAGGACATCACAGAGAAGTAGGTAAGCCTCAGCATCTCTTCATGTGGTAGTTATTTTGGAATGAGTCTATAGATTATCATTAAAGGTCCATGTAGGGTAGGCAGTAGCTAAACCTTATGTAATACCTCTTACTCAATTTAAATTGAACACTGGCTGTAAACATGATAAACATGCATATGTCAGTAGTCAGAGGGCTTGAATCCCTATTCCATGCCATCCCTATTCCATGTTTCTGTAACAAGGGCTTTTACTAATCCTAATTCAATTACTTCAGTGATTGACTGAAGAACTAGATGTACTCACAACAAATTGATTATATTAAAAAAATCCCCTATAAGGATTTGCTCAAGTTTGGGCCAGAGATATTACAGACAAACCTTTTGAAGTGTAGGCATAGGTGCTAGAACTAGAGGTGCAGGGGGTGCTGGTGCACCCCCTGGCTTGGAGTGGTTTCCATTATATACAAGGTTTATAGTTTGGCTCAATGACTCTCAGCACCCCCACTAAAAAACTTGTTCCAGCACCCCTGAGTGTAGGATTCACCCAAGAATATTATACATACTCAGTGTTTGTTTGTTGAGCTTCCACATCGAAAACTAGGCCATATTCACTGGTTGTTTATGGCATATTTGTTTATGTTTCTTTAATATCTTTTCCACAAACAGTGCCCTCCCCTATTAAGAAAACCTACACTGCTGCTGTATTGTGTAATGTTTATAGTATATACTATACCCAACACTATAGTGTACTGCTAATAGAATGTATAAAGCCATCTGTATGGAATTCTGCTGTATCTTTATAAATGTTCCAAAAGTGCTACAGCAAATTCTTCTCCCACAGTGAATTTGTAGTGTAGATGGCTCAAACCATCAGCTAGTGGCCCCAGGTCTCCTGTAGGAGCACTTTAGTGATAATTGGCTCATATTCTTTTCCTTGAATCATGGAGCTGATATCTGCTGGTTCTCTTGACATGTAAGTTCCTCTTGTTTGGCACCCGCAGTGAATGCCAAGGGATGCAACTGAACCACTTCACCATTTAGAGCAGTGCTTCGCAAGCTATCTGATGTGGGGGACCGGCAATTTTTTTTTCCAATGTGCGTGCAGACCGGCAGCCGATGGCTTGCGGACCAGCACCGGTCCACGGACCACCACTTTGAGTAGCACTGATTTACAGCATTTCTTTGACACCTCTACACGATATGTAACTTCTGTGCCCATTTATGGTGCCACCGAATTTAGCCCTGGCTTGCTTTAGTTTCTCATCTTATGCTTGAACGCTTGGGTTTGTAAACACTCCCATTTGCCAGGTGGGGAGCACGATGCCAGGCTCTGCTGTGTCATCACCCTAGCTCCATGCTTGACAGAATATGGCACTGTACAACATGTGCAATATGTCAAACAGACTCCTATGCCCTTTGCATTCTAAAAGTGTGGTAGGTCTCATATAGTACACACACACAAAAGTAAACCCAGAATGTTGGGAGTGTATTACAGGCCTGTTCCCATGAGGCACCAAGCACACTCAACTTCCATCGGCTCCCAGGGAGCCTTGAGTACCCCACACCGCTGGGCCTTATAGCCGAAATGCTTCACCCAATAAGTTGTTTTTTAGAGCGTTAGTGAAGTAGGGAAGGGACGGGGCTTAGCATACATTCAAGTGCAACTGTTGCCGGTATATGGAATGGCCAGCCTGAAGGCATGGAGCCTAGAATGGGCAAAGGAGACATGGGTGTGGTCCAAGCATTACCATCAGCAGGTGAAAGGCAGAGACATAAGTAGGCCTAGAGTTATGGAATGGAACCTTGGCCTTTAGTGCAGTCAAAGAATGGAAGCCAATATACTTATTGAAATAATGGAGAAGCACTTGGAGGCTGTATAAACCAGTCTGGAATGTGGCTGATGCAGTCATGCAGCACTCTTTGATAGACACATTTAGGAGGCAAGAGCATTAAATATATGTAAACAAGCTGTCTCAGCACTAAAATTTTGTTACAAACTAATTAAATTCTGTCATCAACTTTAACTGGCAGCCGTGGCTCACAGCCTTCCATTCCTATTGTTTCATGAAAATAAAAACATGCCTCATACTATTTCCTTCTGAAGATTGATGGAAATCTCTTCCCTGTTCCTATCACCCTCTAATGAGGCCAAAAGACACCTTCAATATCCTAGATATCAGGGAGGCCAGTCACATTTATGTTCATCAATGTTGAGAGTTTTGGATTGCTGAAAGTTTGTTCATTTGCTTTGTGGGCCAAAGAGCAAGTGGGAAGTCCATAAAAACATTTAATCTAAATGGATCAGAATGTGTATCAATATACAAGGTTGTTGTCGCCCCTTTAGGGTTCAGGGATCACGCCACTCCTCCTGGGGAGCAAGAGGTAATATTTCCTTAGCAAGCTGTTGTTTCGTCTTCTGTGCATACCTGCTTCTACTCGGGTGGGGTAGAAAGCGTATAGAGCAGATGCCTGTACCTGCACTGATGCAGCCTTCATCTGAGTCATTCTGTTTTCTGTGAATATACTCCTACTCAGAACTACTGCTTCGACCCATCAAATTATAGACTGATCTTGTCCACTTGGTTTTCCTTATGTTTATTTCAGTAATGAACAACATCAGTCTACGACATCTCTCATCTGTGGTGTGATCTGTGCTAATGTCATTTGTATAACTTTTATTTTAAGTCACTGTTCTTTCACGGAAATGTCACTTTCATCTGAACACTCGTTGATTTGTAGCGGAGCATTCACTTTCTATATGGCGGCTTTTCATTGCCAGTCATTCTCAATTGTCTACATGTCTTGGCCACCATCTTAGCTGATACAATGGGGACTGAACCAAAGATCTCCAGAGCGAAAAGTACAAGCTGCTGCAGCGTGAACTAAAGCTCCAAGCTGTCTAGCTGGGTTTAGTAACAACTCCTATCCTCTGCAGATCAAACTGGTAACACACTCGCTGCTGGGTTACCCAACGATGGGATAGTAGCAAAAAAAGCTCATCACCAGGAGTGCAGAAACAAAATGTAGCATCTAAAGCAAATATTCTTGATGAATACAATAGGCCAAGGTTTCATTTACACCAGTGTAAATCTGGGGTGCCTGTTGACTGAAGCCAGCATAAATGAGATTGGAATTTGTGCTGCTGCTCTTCAGATCATCTGCCACCTCCAAATAAACACTGAGTTTGAAATCTAGTCCTGGCCAGTGTTAGACCATAAAAGCGTGTCTCCCTCCTGAGTAATAAGTGTATGAATTAAAAAGAAAACCTCACAGGAGCACGTCCGGGTGATTAGGAGGCATTGAATGCTCGGCTCAAGCAGGGCCTGCCTTTGACATATTATTTACTGTACCTCAGGAAAATAAAGTCGTGCCGTTTTTAAAGCTCCCATTTGCTCCAGCAGAGATGAGAAGGCTCCAGCTCATTATCAGTCGAATGACTGCTGCTCCCTGGATAGCCCTTAACTGGCTCCATTCCCCTTTGCAGACTGCTCAAACCCAGCCACTTGTCAGTCGTTGTGGGAGTGTACCTCTGTTGATGGCCTGTGCTTCCACAGCCATTACATTCCCTTTCTGCTGGAGATTTGCTTATGTAGGGCTCAGATGCAATGAAATTAAATGTCCCTGCATTGATGAGTGACTGGATTGTTGTTGTTTTTGTGGAATAAACGTGTGTGGGAGTAGTGTGCATTAAACATGGATGAGAGGGTTACTTTCTCCAGGGAGGATGCTGGCCAATAATTCCAAAGAATTCCACTCTCCCTCCCCCTTTGCCTTCTCTGCAAAAACAAAGGCGGGGGGGGGGGGAGAGAGAGAGAGAGAATAAATACACAGGGGTGCTTAAATTCCCAGCTAACTGTTGTGCTCACTGTGCTGATTCAGACACTGAGCTTCCTCATGCAGCGGGAAGCAGCATGAAGCCAGGTTGTGAAGCCACGCTTTTAATCTTCTTTTCTTCTGCTTCCAGTGCCTGCTGTGCGGGGAGCAGAAAAAACTGCAATAGAAAATGCTAATCAGCCTAGCGGCACTGAGCTCCAGTCTGCTCTCAGCCCCTTCCCTTCCCTCCTCCTCCTTGCCCTACCCAGCTTTCCCTTCCCCTGCCTCCTAATGTGCTCTCATACACAGAGCTATGCAAAGCCAGCCCTTCTGTAGGCTGTGCTGGCAGTATGTGTCCCTGGCTCTGTGTGTGCGTTTGTGTGCACCCATGTGAGCTTCTTTGGCTGCTCTGTAGCTTTGTTTACTCTCAAATTCCCACTGGTGTTACTACCAGTCCTGCTGAACTGGTGATAGCACCAGTAGGAGCCCTAGGGTAACGAAGAGCAGGTTTAATTAACACTGTGGTAAAAACACCAGAAGCCACCATAACCTTGTCTACACACCCAGCTCCCACTGGTGCTAAGACCAAGAATTGCACCGGTGGGAGTATTTTGTAACATGCCATACTGTCAACATGGAGTAACATTTTCAAAAGCACCCAATTGAACTAGGAGCCTAAGTGTCGCTGGAAGTCAGGGGGTTCGGCTTCAAAATGCCTTAGTCGCTTTTGAAAAATGGGGCTTGGGCTCCTCAGTCACTTAGGCACTTTTGAAAAATTTCCCCACGGCCCACGTTGGTGTAAATGTCTGGCTGTGAGATGGCCGCCGTCTTAGCTGACACCAGGAATTGAATGGGGGACCTCCACAGCTGAAAGCCCAACTTGAGCTAAAGAGGCAGCTTTGCAACTGGGCCTGTGGCAGACACGTCCTGTGTGGATCAGGCACAGAAGAGGAAGGACATGGAACACACGGCTACCCCTGGGTTATATGTGCCTATGTGAATAGACTTTCAGCCTCTGGGAAGCCTGCCAACATAAAGCAGGGCAGCCCAGAATTTGTCTCCTTTCAATCAGTGTGTGAATGGAAGAGAGTTACCCTAGTGGCCAGCTAACAAAAGGAAATAAATGGTGGGTGGGAGGAGGAGAAATCTATCAATTTGTTTCTGCAATGTAAACACATTGGGCCAGATTCTCAGCAGGGGTAAATGGTTATTGGTCAGGCAAAGTCAGCGTGGTCCTGGCTTCCCATTATGTGTGGCCCACTCCCCTTCCTTCCCCAACAGCTCATACCATTTTGAGTGATCTTGGGCACAGCAGCGCCTTCGTTTTTGTTTCTGAACTGAACGCCTGAAAGACTTACGGGGTGTTTTATTGGTTCTGCCAACGCCACAGCATTACGCTGGGCTACCTACAACAGATCTGAAAAATGTAATTATATTTCTTTATAGGTTGGGACCCCCTTGGGACTGTCACCTGACATGCTGAAGTTACCTCTGAGCCCGTTTTCCCTGCCAGCTTGGGACTTCCAGAACCCTACCTTGTTGAGCCAGACACGCTAGCCTGCTGCAACCCAGACCCAAGGTCTGGTCCACGCCCCCAAAGCTGCAGACTTTAACTAAAAACAGCTCAGCACGTTACTTGCCTCCAGCACCCAGACACCCAGTTCCCAATGGGATCCAAACCCCAAATAAATCCGTTTTACTCTATATAAAGCTTATACAGGGTAAATTCGTAAAATGTTCGCCCTCTATATCACTGATAGAGAGAGATGCACAGCTGTTTGCTCCCCCAAGTATTAATCACTTACTCTGGGTTTATTAATAAAAAAAAGTGATTTTATTAAGTATAAAAAGTTGGATTTAAGTGGTTTCAGGTAATAATAGACAGAACAAAGTAAGTCATAAAGTAAAATAAAACAAAACAAGCAAGTCTAAGCCTAATACTTTAAGAAACTGTTTACAGATAAAATCTCACCCTCAGAGATGTTCCAAGAAGCTTCTTTCACAGACTTGACTCCTTCCCACTCTGGGCCCAACCCTTTTGCCGGTATAGTCCTTGTTAGTTCCAGCAGACATCTTAGGTGGTAAGTAGGGGTTTTCTCATGACCGGGACCCCTTTGTCCTGCTCCACACCCTTTTATAGCTTTGGCACAAGGTGGGAATCCTTTGTCTCTCTGGGTCCCACCCCTCCTTCTAAATGGAAAAGTACCGGGTTTAAGATGGATTTCATTATCATGTGACATGGTCATATGTCACTGTAAGACCTCATTCTTCATTACCCACCTCAGTACACCAGAAGGCTTGCAGGTAAATAAACCCATTCACAACCAATTGTCGTAGTCAATGGGCACCATCAAGATTCTAAGCCATCATTAATGGCCCACACTTTTCATAATTACAATAGGACCTCAGAGTTATACTTCATATTCCTAGTTTCAGATGCAAGAATGATACATTCATACAAATAGGATGAACACACTCAGTAGATTATAAGCTTTGTGATGATACCTTGCAAGAGACCTTTTGAATAAAGCGTATTCCAGTTACCTTATAGTCACATTCATAAGCATATTTCCATAAAACATTATGGAGTGCAATGTCACAATAGGCACTTCAAGTGTTTTCTATACTCAATTCTATTTGATTTGGCTATGTCTGTCCGCTCTATAGAACTGTGAGAGAGACTCAGACTAAAGCTTCCAATACTTTAGTTCAGAGCCATGTTTGAGATGGATAAGCAAGGTGAGAGGGAATAGGAAAGACAAGACAGTCACGGTATCCCTGGGTGGGGCAGAAAAGACTTGCCGTCCCAGGAACCCCCATGCCCTGAGGAGGACCTGACAAGGAGACTTTTTCCTATGAGAGTTGGTAGGGCCTTTAGACATGATAAAAAAGAATTAGTTAACTATCAAATTCAGTTTCTTTATGGCATAACTCTGATCTTACCCTGGTTTTATGCTAGTGAAACTCCACTGACTTCATTGTTGTTACTCCTGATTTACACCGGTGCAAGTGAGATTGGTTAGCACAAAGCACCACTTGATTTAGGCCCTGGAAATAGGTCATAAGTGGTTTATAGGTCTTGTGCGGATCTCAGCACAGGGCTGAATTCACCCTGAGTGTTTTAGCTCTGTCTGTATCTGTTGGGCCTTTCTTAGCGCTTCGACAGTTGTATATTAGCATTATAAATGGCATTATACCAGTTGGTGAGAAACGAATCAGGCCAAATATGTCTCTTCTGTATTCCTGGCTGTTTGATACGACAGGTGGCTATATCTGAGTTGCTTTCTGCTGTTGTTTTCCTTCCTCCCAAAGCTAGACAGAGTTTCTCTCCCTCCCGTTATAGTGAGAACAGTGGTAGTTAGGTCTCTCATGTGGCTACTGCCAGCAACTCGGTCTGCACATGGATTGTTCTTGCACACTTCCCCAGAAATGAATCCATTCTGGCCATCCATCATCACCACAGGCAATCTAATTACAGCCCTGTCTGAAAAGGAGAGGCTCATTTATAATAAAGACTGCATTATGGAAGTGTAATACCTTGAACTACATTTTACATTTTTTTTTTAAGAAAAGGAAATTAATTAATTGTCTTGTGCATAGAAAAAACTCCTGAGGTTGCCACGTCTGCACCTCTCAATGCATTCCCTCCCCCTGAGTGCCTGCTGAGCAACAGTGAAATGCTAAAATTATTATGGCCTGGAAACAGTCTCAAAGGCTGTTGTTTGTTTTCAACAACAGAGGAATATCTCAGAATGCAGCCTGCCCCTCTGCCCTGTGGGACTGTTCCTAATTGCATACAGCATGCTGTAAAAAAGCATTCAAAATGCACCGGATGGCAAGCAGAATTAAACATGAGGAAAAGAACACATGTACAGCACACCCCCAGCTTTAGCGGAGCCAACCTGTTGTAAGAATGCACCTTTCTGAGAACACAAAAGTTTATACTGGAATAATAGGACAAATCTCTTAAGAACATAAGAACGGCCATACTGGGTCAGACCAAAGGTCCATCTAGTCCAGTACCCTGTCTTCCGGTGCCAGGTGCCCCAGAGGGAATGAACAGAACAGGTAATCATCAAGTGATCCATCCCCTGTTGCCCATTACCAGCTTCTGACAAACAGAAGCTCGGGACACCATCTCTGCCCATCCTGGCTAATAGCTATTGATGGACCTATCCTCCATGAATTTATCTAGTTCTTTTTTGAACCCTGTTATAGTCTTGGCCTTCACAAAATCCTCTGGCAAGGAGTTCCACAGGTTGACTCCTATTGGCATATGCCCAACAAACCGACAAGGGATTGGGGCCAGATCCTCGGCTGATGGAAATCGACAAAGCTCCACTGAAATCAGCTGATTTTCACCAGCTGAAAAACTGGCCCATTGTATCCAGCCTGACACATCCACCTTTTCTTATGCTGATGCCCGCTGACTTGAGCAAGCAGACCTGTTAATGGGGCTGCTCAGCTATGAATGAGAGTTGCCCAACTGGAGTTGTTATCACTATTGGAAATGGGTCAACACTAAAACCATTCATCCAAATTGACCCAACAGCTGCAGAGGGGTGGTCTTGACACATGGCTCTGTTGATGTGTTCAGGGGGGTGCTGGGTAGTCATTTATCTCCCTTTCGTGCAGGGAGGTCAGGGAACGGAAAGGGACTAAGGCCCCAGTCTTCCAAAGAGGCCTGGATAGGTGGACCTTTGCACCCACAGAGAGTCCAACTGAAGTGCAGATGGATCCCTTTATAGGACAGGGGCCTAAATTTGGATGTGACAAAAATGGGAGTAATAAACAACTGAAAGACTGGGAATGGGAGAGGTAGAAGGACTGTAGTGATAAGATCACATACCAGCTAATGCATGTATATGTCTCAATACCACTATTTTTATTTGACTTCTTAATGGCACTTACTGCACATGGCTTTTATTACAGGCTCTCGAATGTAACTTTGCAATGTTCACCATGGCATTTTGCATGCCTTTACGCACATTTTTGCAACTGGTGCTGGGTTTTGTGAATGGTCCTATATGTATTCTTGATGCTGGTTTACTGTGTAGCTCTCGTATGAATTTTGCAATGTTAATACTGAGTTTTGTATGTTTGTTTCTATGTGTTTTGATTCCCTTGGTAGTCTTTAATGTAAGATTCATTTAAAAGAGAAAAGGAAATTATTATTTCAGTAAGAGAGCCCCACGTGAGCAGGAGAAATTGGAAAATGTAAATTTGGAAAATGTAAATCACTCCAATTTGGGAACAGATCCTCTGCTGGTGTAAATTCATGCATGGAGCTGATTTACACCAGCTCTGGCCCCATATTCCCGATGGCCACAATTTCAAAGCCGACATTAGAATAACTCCTGGTTTTGTGTTTTGCAAAAGTAAAAGTTGACAGTGAGGTTTTGCAAATTCAGATGCCCTTTCGATTTGTAATTCACAACCCTGTAGTTCAGGTTATATCGGTACTTTAAAGGATACACCCTTTTGGCTTCATTCTGATCTCCCGTATTCTGGTGTGAATCTAGAGTAACTCCAATTAAATCAATATAGTCAGACTGGTATAAAACCGGTCTAAGCAAGTGGAGAATTAGGGCTTGTGTACATGGCGAGTCAGTGCACAGCAAGCCAGAGTGTGAATCTACAGTGCACTAGCATGCCGCATACCATGTGGGCCTACTACTGTTGATCAAAACAGGAGCTAGAATTAACAATGGCCAGGAGTCTTGGTCTCAGATTCACCTCCTTTCCTGTATCTATCTTGCGGGGTTTGTGTTCCCAGATATGACTCAGACAGGATAAAGGTACAACCAGATTTATTAATGTGGTGGCAAGGACTCCCCAGGTAACAAGGTGAGATGGATAATAAACCAAGGCAGGCTGTATCAATAGGGATCTATATACAAGGGTCAAAATGACAATGACACTACCATCTCTAGCAGCTTGATCTGATGATGCCTTCTCCTCTTCTGGATTCCTCAGATGGAGACAGGACCTCCAGGCAGAACCAGATGAACGTCTTCTCGGGTAAATAGAAGTATTCAGATAATTAAATCTCTCCCCCTCCCTTTACCTGCATTGTCGTGCGTGGGGCAAGTGATTGCTATAGGAGAGGAATTATGTGGGTGTAGGTAAGTATACTGCCTGCTTAAGACAACCCTTGTGGGGTGAATGGCCCACCCTGTTAACCCTCAGCCACTTGCTCTGCTTCAAACAGACAACAACAAGACTCTGCCACTCAGGCGGGCAGCCCCAATCTAATCTGAGCACCGCCCTTATCTAGATTGAGGGTTGCTAGGCAGATTAGCCGATGACAGTGATCATCTTTTCCCACCTAAACATAAAAAGGGCGCCAAATTCAGAGTGAAGAGGGGGCAAGCAGGGCTTACAAAATGGATGCCTAGTTGTCCTTTAGACTGAGGATCCAAGATGGCCTTAGGATTTTTACCTTTACACTTCCGCTCACTAAAAGTTCTGTACTGTGCTGTGCCTTACTCCCGTTTCAAACAGCAGTAGATCAAAGCACATCAACGAACTTTTAATGTGCTGAAGTAGGGTC
Organism: Eretmochelys imbricata; assembly: GCF_965152235.1. Taxonomy (NCBI): domain Eukaryota; kingdom Metazoa; phylum Chordata; order Testudines; family Cheloniidae; genus Eretmochelys; species Eretmochelys imbricata. Next base: position 153,691,652 of record NC_135572.1, read on the forward strand.
AAAACAACCAGTGAGCATGCTGCAAGCTAGCATGCTGTAGAGTCACACCATGGCTTGCTGTGCACTACAACCCCTCAAGCCATTTGTTTCTCGGGATAAGAAAATTATCCTTGACAGAACTTGACTCCCCCCGCTTCTTCCCCTAAAATTAAATCTTAACCTGAGAATTTTGACAGTTTGACAGTTTGTATTTGATCGATTTGGAATTTTTGAGTGAAAACATGCAAACGAACAAAAATAACTGTTTTCATATGTCTTGTTCATGCTCATATAATAAAAAATGGAATAATTTAAAACAATGAAATGTTGCTGTACTGTGTAATACAGCCCATAGCTGTTTGCCATGCAAAATGAATGAGCACACAAGCAAAAAGAAAGGTGCTATGCAAAAAATGTACGAACATGAGTTGACATTTATATACATCAAATGGCTCCAAAAGTGCTTCTGACCCTGATTTTACAAAGTAGACTGATCAAATTCTGCACTAGTTACTCCCTATGTGTAATTTTGTGGGATGTACATCAGTGTAGAAGTTGGTGCTGTGTATGTGTGTGTGTGCGTGTGTAGACATAGCCAGAGAGAGCTGACTTTGTCAACTTAGATTTAAGGTTATGCAAATACATTTCCTACCAACAAAATCATGGCACATAAGAGAAACTTCCAATTAAAACAACACTGACATTCAGGCTTTTCTCGGTTCACAAGTCTTCTCAGCCTAACAAGTCCTAATCTTGTCACACACCAATGAACCCAAGAATCAGCCCACACGTGGGGACTGCCAGTGTCACTAGTCCTTGTGATTTCATCACAAGGCTCATAGTACTGGTTATTTTTCTTAAAGCCCAGCTCCTGGATTCATAGGATTACATGGAAGTCTCAATTTTCATTAAAAATGGTTGCTGAAAAAAAGCTTGAAAATGTGTTCTGAGTGCACCCGGAAGGCTCAAAAACCAGAAGAGAAAGTCCCCCAAATGTATTAGTTTTTACAAAATCTCAGGATTTTTAAGTGAATCCCATTATTTTGGCGGCTCTGGCTCATGATTTTTGAACACATGGGACTGGCAATACTGGACTGCAGCCTGGGACATTGGCCTGGCTGGTGCACCAGGTTCCAGGATCTGCTAGGCTCTGCAGGAGTGCCCACTGCAGGGCAGCCCCATTGTTTTGCAGCGCAGGCTCTGGGCTTGTGAGCCATAGTAGGACGGTTGGGGATGGAGAAGGCAGAGAAGTGCTGAGCTGCTCTTGAGCCTTCTCACCTGGGCTACCTGCAGCCTCTCCTTTCTGGGCTTCACCTCTTACTAGCTCCAGCACTTTTCTTCTCGGCTGGGAAGCTCATACCTAAGGTCAGATTTTGGCTCTAAATTGTTAAAGTAACTGATTACAGTAACAGGTTACTTTGAAACTATATAATCTGAATTATTTTTCAGGATGATTTGGATTATTTTCAGTTACTTTCCTTAGTAGTCCTTTCATTCCAGTCCCCATGGGTGAGGAGGCCATGACAATCCTACTATGCAATAGGGCCACAGTGGCTCTGTGCAGTCTCCCCTGTATAACACAGAAGGACCCACTCCAGCCTGTTCCAAATGCTACTATCAAAAAAAATAATCTCTCTCATCATTTTCAGCAATGGTTCCATTTTCTAACATACACCAGCCTATTCCATCATGTCTAAATTCGGTTGCACGCTCTTCTTTCTTCTGTAAAGCACCTGTGCACATTTTGGGTACCTTTTAAAATGATTAGTAATAACAATAACACCAATGAAAGGAATCTAAAAGGAATCAGGAATTGAGCACTTTTAGGAAATCAGTTATGAATAATGTTAGGCTCCTGCTTCTAATGCACCACATCCTTGGACTTGGAGCTACAATCAGAGAAAGAACAAAAGAAATGCCAGCAATTAAGGTATTTCTTACAAATGATTTTTGGCCTCTGCTCCCTGTGTCCAGGCCAACCCAGCAAAGAAATGGAGTGGGATTTACTGCAGATGTAAATCTGAAAGGCCCAGATGAGCGCAAGTTTCTCGGCTACCAGAATCCCCCTCAAGTTTCCTTCTCTTCCCATCCCCATCCCAACCACCCTTTTGGATGGGGCTGCTGCATCGTTGGAAGAGAACCAAAATATTCATTCAGAGCAGCAAAAGTCAGTTAAAAAAAAATTCCCCAGTGAATGTCACACTGTTGTTAATCAGATTGAGAGCTGATTAGCAAAATAAAAAAAAATGGAGATAAATGCTTTGCATAATTTGGCAGACTGCTGTACGTGTACGTGTGTGTGTGTGCATGCATGTGCTTATGGGCTCTTTCATCAGCCTGGTGAATTTAATCCATCACTGCAAGAGAAGCACTTTTGCATTCATAGAATCAGAGAATATCAGGGTTGGAAGGGACCTCTGGAGGTCATGTAGTCCAACCCCCTGCTCAAAGCAGGACCGATCCCCAACTAAATCATCCCAGGCAGGGTTTTCATTCCTGTTATTGATGCAAGTCGGCAGTTGCCTTGTACGGGTCTGGCAGGATGGAGAGGGGGAGTGAGAGGAAGAATCCTGTTCCCAGAGCTTAGCAATAGGAGCAAGATTGGAGGCAGGCTTGTTGAAACCCAGGGCACTGTATTTTGCCCCGCTGCCTGACTTGGAAATTGCAATAGCGTTACATTTTTACAGCAGGAGAGAGGGGAAATTGGGGAAGTTGTGGTACCTCAGAACCTGGGAATGGGCTTACTGTTAGATGTGCCAGATTTTTGGAGAGCCAGGGCCATTAAAAAATAAACCAAGCCCACCCAATATCGCCTGCTCCATTCACTGAATCTAAAAGACAAAACTGTGTCATTTCTGAAGGGCAGACAGGCTGCCAGTTCCTCCGGTGGTGTAAATCAAAGTCGATGGAGTCACATTGATTTACACCTGGCTCCTTCTCACTGGAGGAAATCCCTGCTGCTTGCAGATGTCCCACATGTACCTATGCACTGCCTAAGGCCACCTCTACCTTCATTTGTTCATGCCGCGTCCTCCTGAGTTAGATGTACTAAGAGTAGGCAGGGGAAGGATCAGCCAGAGAAGTGGAGCACCAACGCTTGCATGTCTTTCTCCAGGTAATAGGCACAGTTCTTTTCTTTCTTCACTGCACCCCTCCTGCACTGTCCCCCCGCTGCCTCCTCCTCTCCTCACTGTTTCCAGCGTGAATGGTTTCTTGGGAGCATGAAGTCCAGGTTGGCTGCTCCATTCAAATCCAGCCTCATTTTGTTGCTGCCACTGCCAGACTACCTCCTCACTTTGGCTGGCTCCAAATTAACTTGTTGCACTCCCAACAAATGCAGAAGGCCAGTTCAACCTTTGTGTAAGTGGGTACTTCTCCATTGACTTCAGCAGCGTTGGATGCATCTTGAGGGTTGAATTTTGCCCATATCTTTGATTCTTTATTTTCTCCAGGAAGGGGAGGGCCTTTGAAACTCCAATAATGTCCTTAAGAGTAGGTCTGTCTGGAGAATGGAATATTCAGTTTGGCTGCAGGTCTGGGGGGGAAAAAACAGTCAGTCCTAGGAGCAAGAGATTGGAAACCATGGTAGTATGAAAAGAAGTTTGATCTAGATCTAGCGGTTAAAGCAAGGGAGGTCTGATTGCCATGTAAGGCTCTGCCACTGACTCTGCCATTGACCTTGGGCAAGTCATTTAACTTCCATTTTGTCTCTCTTTTCTTATTGGTAAAACGGTGCTGAAAATATGCACAAGGCTGGATTAAAGAATTTTGGGGCCCTGTGCACTATGGCAATTAGGGACCCTGCACCATCCCTGGCCCTGGGGGCTGGGAGGGCAGGTCCTGCCCCCCAGAGTGGGAGGCTGTTGGAGAGTGAGCCTGCCTGCAGCGGCTTCTGTCTCACAAACTGGCCCAGCTCCCCACTTCAGCCTGTTGGCTCTTGTCACATCATGCAGGTGACCCCCCACCTTATCCCCTTCCTGATCCTGAGTTGTTTGTGTGTGTGTGTGGTGTTTCCCGCAGTGGTTAGGGTACCCCCCTGACATCAGGGTCCTGTTCAACTGCACTGAGTGCACATTGATTACTCTTGGTCTGAATATGCACTTGTCCTGCAAGAGTGTTGGGAGGCCTCATTAATTAATGTCTGTAAAATATCTGGAGATCACTGCAAACCCTGGCATATCTCCTGCCTTTGCAGCACATGCCAGGCTGGAGGGGCCCACGAGTTCAAGGGCCCTGCAAGAACCAGGAGAAGAGTGAAGGTCCAGGAACAGCCCCTCCTCTGCACTGACTGGGAATTCCCCCAGCTGGACTGATGCCACAGGTGCAGCAAAGCACAGGAAGGTTCCTTCAAAAATTGCCAGCCTGTGCCTGTCCCTTCCCTCAGCTCTCATGGTGACCCCCGGACCAGCAGATCTACCCAGAACAGCAGCAGAGAGTGGTGACTTTTTTCCAAGGCCTCTGCCAAACACAGAACCACCCATGAATGTAGGACAGGGACAGGGAGAGGGAGAGGCAGAGAGACACAAGGGTAAGGAAGTAAGAGGGAGCATATTTTGTGTGGCTGAGGGAAAAGGAAATACTTCAAAGCTGTCTGTGTGTGTGTTGATGAGCTCACTTTGATTGGCATTTGAGTTCTATCCAAATGTTGTCGCACCTTGAACCTGAAGGATGACGTTGTTATATGGGGGAGATAAAGATTTTTATGTCTGGTGCAAAGTAACAGCTTGATAGAAATGATAAAACTAAAATATTAGGTGAACTAAAATTTTCTGAAGGACTGAGTCCTCAGTTGGTGTAAGTCATCATTTACCATGTAAATCATAACAGTCCCTTCTGACTTTAATATCTATTAAAATTGGCATAACTGCATTCGGTTCAGGGGGGCTGCTGCGATTTATGCCAGCTGGGGATTTGGCCCGATGTAGGCACATTCTGTTACACACAAATTAGAATTCTCTCTGGCACAGCGGCTCAGCATCCAGACGGGCTTGGCTGGCTGAAATGTTCTGAGCCTGCACTGGGCTCTTCTAATTTTCATGAAGCCCAGAGAACAACAGGATCTTTTGTTTTGGCTGTTCTCTTAGTTTTCCTCAGATGTTACATCTTTGCATTTGCTTTGCTTCTATGCTGTGTTTATAGCACCACTATTGCACGACATGTTGCCACATGGCATGAAACTGGGGGAGTGGCTGTGCTTTAGCCAAGAAAAGCCTTTGGTGGGCTTGGATAAGCTAACTTGTCCTGTCAGATGTGGTTTAAAAAATGCTATCGGAAAATGCCTCTGTGCACCTTGCGTTTTTGTGCGCAGCACCCTCCGAGCCTGTTAACGTCTGGATCCTAGGCATAGCAAGAATGCACAGCAAGCATGGAATCAGCCAATTAACAGAAACGGAGTCTTACTGCGTGAGATGAAGGGATCTCTCTTTCTGGCTGGGGTGCTAGTGGCCGCTGCTGAGAAATTACAAGCAGGGTGAACAAATCAGTTTCATAGCATCGGAAAAAGTTGGAAGAGGTATCCCAGAACAAGGACTTTTGTAGCCCATAAGGAGATTCAAGGTTGCTCAGGTTTCTTTTCAGGTAGAACAGCAAATCACCATAAAGTCTCCAGAGTTTGATTCAAAGTCATTGGTCTCACACAGCTTTTACTGAGGCCTTTGCTGATAAGCAGAAGCTGTGGTAAGGCTACGCTGACACTTGTCTTATGTCCTGTTTTCTGGTGCTTGGAGCTTTCTGAAAAAATGATTATTCTTTCATGCTTGACCTCAGCTCAGAAGTAAAATGTGATTTTTGAGCAAAATTCATTCATCATATATTTTTGAGTTGCAGCATGGGAGAGGGGGAAAAACAAACATTTTCTGCTGTAAAAGGTGTTTAGAGTCTCATGCAAGCAATTCAAAATTGTCTGAACTTTCCAAGTCAGGAATTACCAGCGGTCTTGTTTGCACCAAGTAGCATAATAAATAAATAAATAATATAAAAGTTAGAAGCCACTGAACAATTGATTTTTGCACAAGCTCAGTACAAAATTTTCACTAAGTTTAGAGTTAGGAGGGTACAACTCACAATAAATAAATATATATGTGAGACTATGAAATAACACACATATATAGGGACAAATTCCGCTCTTGATTAAAACAACTAACTCTACACTGAAAACTGGGGAAGTTAAGGTTATTGTCCACATGCTTTTACAACTTCAAAATTTCATTAAACACAAAATTTAGAGGATTCAGGATTTTAGAGGGCTGGTTTTTGAGAGTTGGGGCAGGGGGATTGTTTTGTTTGCTTGCACATCAACTAGTAAAATTCACTTCCAACATGACATTTTTTGTCCTGAGATATTTTTGTGGATGTGCCTTGGCAGCCACCTTTAGCAATTTTGACTTGTGAGTATGGGAACGTCTGCACTGCAGGGAGTGCGATTTGCAGCTTGTGTAGACATACCAGTGCTAGCTGTACTCTAACCAGCTTGCTAAGAATGGAAGTGAGGATGTGGTGGTGTGGGCTTCAGCACTAGCTGCACAAGTGAGTAGGTACCCCGCAGGGTATGTACAGCCTGTGCTGAAGACCACACCACTGCATCCTCGCCTCTATTTTTAGCAAGCTAGCTGGAGTACAGCTAGCCTGGGTATATCTACACAAGCTGCCATTCCCGCCTCCAGCTCTAATAGATGTGCCTCTAAAAGAGCAGAGTGCTCAATGCAAAAATATGCAGCTTCCTCCCCCACCTTCCCCTATGCGCTGCTCCTTTTAGTAGAGCAGTAAAAAAATGTACTACATAGACCAGGCCCCTGAGCTCCTCTGTCCTGTGCCAGCATGGTAGCTCGGGGACCCTGTGCTGGTCTGCACCCCTCCTCTCTCCCCGCATAACAAAGGACAGATTTTTGCCCCAAAGTTTCATATACAAATAAGACTGCCTGTGTGCCTTACACGGGATCATCTTGAGAGGAAAGCCAGGCCATTTGGTTTCAGAATGAGCAGTCTTTCACTGATTGCAGCTTTCACTGCAGCCACCCAGGCTGGCTAAATGTCAAGTTTCTGTGAGCTAGGAGTGGTTCCCAAAGGTCTTCATCCCACTCACTTCTGACCTGTGCTGGCTTGCTCCAGTTGTGGTTCACAAGGCTTTTATGGGAAGCACTTCAGCAGTAGCTGTTTACAGTGAGGTGGCCTGTGTCTCACTCGGTCCTCCTCCTTTGATGCCGTGCATACTAGAGCTGGTTGAAAAATCTCCAGTAGAATCGTTTTCCATTGGAAAATGCTGATTTGATGGAATCAAAACATTTGGCAGGAACATGGCCATTGCATCTGTAAACGGGGGAATGGTCTTGCTATTGTGGGGAACTTTCCTGGCTTATACACTACCCCGGTGAAGTGGGCTAGCAAAAGGATCTGAGTCCTCGCTCCCACTTCCTTTACCCAGAGGCCTGCCTGACCTCAAGGGCTCCCCTTCCACTCTCCTGTGTGGCAGAGTCTTTGTAACCCCAACAAGGCTGGGCCCAGGATTCCTGGGGGCTCGACCCCCAACCTTGTTGTGGTCGCTTAGGGCAGGGGCTAGGGTATCTCCACTCTGGAGTGCTCTCTCTGCACTGGACGCTTCCCTGACCCTTCAAAGGAAATACAATGTATTAAACAGCAATAAATTAAAAAAAAAAAAAGGAAAAAATGCTAAAGGCTAAAGGAAAACACAGAACAGCGCTCCGTGGCACGGGGACATCACAATCAGCCGTCTCTGGAATGTCAGGGCAGGTCACAGTCTGTTCCTCACACATCCCAGGCCTCCTGCCCAGACCCTGGCTGTGCTGCAGGGATGCTGCGGATCGGACACTTGCTCTGGTGGTGGCCACACGCCTTCAAGCTCCAGGTGGCAGGACCCTGCTTCCCAGTGTCAGCTCCCCTCCAGCCCCATCAGAGTTACGATCCCCCTCCAAGTCTGGCCTGCAAGGCCTCTTGGCTGGGGGCGTCTCCCTGCGCTGGGCCCACTGCCTAGGGTCCCCCCTCACTGTCCCCAGCTGCTGTCCCGCATCCTGCTCCAGACTGCTCCAGCCCCAGCTCCAGCTCCAGCTCCAGCCCTACTCTGCCTCAGCTCCAGCTCCACTCTGCCTCAGCACTGCTGCTGCTCTGCCTCCAGCCCCCCGGCTGCTTTTCTGGCCCCTCTGCGTCTGGTTGCTGCGGCTCTCCTCCCAGTGCAGATCTGCTCTCTGAGCTGCTTCTCTGGCTCTGCTCCCAACACTGCCCTGCTTCCTGGGCTGCTTCTCTGGCTTTTGTTGCTGCGGCCCTGCTCCCAGCACAGATCTCCTGCCTGGGCTGCTTCTCTGGTTCTCTCTGGCTGGTGTGGCCCTGCTCCACAGCTCAGCCCAGGCTCCTACTCTCTCCTTAGCTTGACCCCACTGGCCCACTCTGTTTCAGGCAATTCCAGCTCAATCCCACCCCTGCCCCCCTGACTCCCGACTCCCTACTCCCTCATTAGCCTGCCCACCCTGTCAATCAGTCTGACCTAGAGCACTGGCCTCTCCCTAATGTTCCTGGGGACTGTCAGTCTCAAGGTCCTGATTTCTCATCGACCCTTCCCCTTCCTCTTGGTACTGGGAGCTAGCCAACCAAAAAAAACCCACTGAGTTTTAGTACAGGGCCAACAGTCCCCTTACACATCAACTCTTTTGACAGAAACCAGGCAGGCAGGCTTTGCAGCTGGTTTGCCAGCTGACTGGATCCCCAACTCCCCAGCTGCTCGTTGGGCGGATGGGCTGGCTGCCTGTCTGCTTATCTCCCCAGGCACAGCATACCAGCTCCCCTGCTGCCTGCCTGGTGAACAGGCTGATCATCTCCCCAGCTGCCTGGCTGGCAGATGCCAAAACAGGAAATTGTGGAATGTTGATGTCTCGTTCCGCATTGGAACAAAATGAAACATTGTGAGCCCCAAACATCCCATGAAATGAAAATTCTCTGTTTCATCCAGTTCTAGTCAATATTTGCCTCATACAGGGGCAGATATGGGCCTGTGTTTCAAGGTTAAAATCTACTCTTTTATTAATTCCTTACTCATCCTTCAGAAATTCCTCATTCTGCTTGTAACATTTGTCATAAAGATTCTGATCCTGCAAGATGCTGATGCCCTAACTCAGAAAAGCTAGTAAACGCTCACTGTCTATTGCTAACTAGGAATGGATTGCTGAATCAGGTTCTGAGAGCATCCACCTAGGTGCTGAGGGTCTCCTGTAGGGACAGGTGTAGGGCATCCTCAGTGCCCAGTCCTTGTACTCCCCCATCTGTTGTCTCTTGTCTTATACTTAGATTGTAAACTCTCTGGGGCAGGGACTGTCTTTTTGTTTTGTTTATACAGCACCTAGCACAATGGGGTTTGTTCCCTGACTGGGACTCCTAGGTGCTACAGTAACACGAATAATATTAATAATAATATTGACTTCAATGGGAATTGAGGGTACCCAGCTCTGTCCAGTCAGTGCTCCACATCTCACAGGATCAGACCCTCTGTGAATGTAGACAGGTGCTATTCAGTGTCTTTACAGATGCTGGAGTAGAAGAGTTTTAAACAGGAACCTAATGTGAATTTGTTTTGTCTTTGTGACATTTAAATTCTCCTTGTAATAAGCCACTTCTGCTTTTATCAAGTAGACGCTAGTGAAACCTCCCCCCTGCAAACTTTAGTGTCTTCTTTTTCAGTCAGAGAGCTGTGCAGTAAGGGATGTGGCTTTGCTACTGCCCCAGGTGCAGGGCACATATTCAAAGGTTTGAAGAAGCTGTTTCCTTTCTGAGACCTTAGTACACCATACAGCAGATGAAAGTTTGGAGTCTGCAGCAGAGAGAGAGAAGTGGAATGAAACCCTGGCTTCCTGCTGCCCCAGCTGAGCTACTGAGACATAAAGAGTGAAAGATTCTCTTCTAAGTTGGTTGTGCTGTGGAGGTGTCCCCTACTTGTTCCCTAGGCAGAGAAAGTGTCCAGCTGCTTGTGTTGTGAGTTCCAGTCTAGCAATGACCAATTCAAATAGTGGCTTCCAAGTCTGCAGCTAGTTGCATAAGGACCCCAGGACATGGGCTTCCAACACACCACAGAGCAGTTGCAATACTAGTATGATGTTCCTGCTCATGGTTCAATTCTTCAGGGTGTGGGGTACCAGCAGCTTCATGCTCACAGAAGGATCCGTGGTGAAATTACCTTGAGCCATTTCCTGGAGGTACAGGATGTCTCCCCCTTTATTGCATCCCTGTCTGGGGCAACTTCCAAGTTCATCACTTCTTTTCTGGAACAAGAAACCTCTATCCAGTCTTCCCTTAACTCCTTCCACACACATCCTATTCCCTCCAATGGGATTGCACCCTCCCCTCATGACAATCATTCATGCACACAACAAGGGGGAGGTGATGTGGAGAAGGCCACACACTGAACCTGGGACCTCATAGCTCTATTGAATGGCCTTCCAGAGAGCCACATGTGTACTTGAGCCAGCCCTGTCTGTTGTTTGCAGCTGCAGTACCTGCCCCATGACCACTGTAACACATGCTAACTCCTGAAGGCACACCACACCCTGGCCTGTGTGATTGGCAGGGATGTAGGTATGTCATGGGGCTCGTGGACAGTCGCAGAGTCTGTGGTTTTTTTCAGAGCTATTCCTCAGTCTTGTAACTCTTTTCCTTTTTTTTAACTATCAGTTTTGAAGTGCTGCCCACTGATGGGAGAGATGTCACCTTGCACCTCTCCAGGCAGGGTGGAGAGAGGTCCTGCTGCTGTCTGTCCCCCACCACCTTGCACAGAGGTGATGACTCCACTGCTTGGTGAGAAACACAGCAGCATCCACTCCAGGCTGCTTCCCCCCATGCCACAAAGCTGATTCCAGAAGAAGGAAGAGCCACAGTGTTTTAAACACAGAGGTATGAGGCAGAGAATATCTTCATCCTCTCTTTGGACCATACAACTGACCCTTGTTTAGGAGTGCCTCCCTCCCCCCGGGAGACATCACCCCTCACTCAGCTTAAATCTGCCTCTGGACACTGGTTTGTAAAACATGCTACATTTTCAGTGCCCTGTAACTCTTCTCCCCCTCTCCGCATTGTGCTGAGGTCATGGCACAAACCATTTCCTCCAGTCTGAGCATTGTGTTTCTCAGTTTTATAGTTAATATTGAATCTCTAAATTGGATTCCTTGCTATCTTCTCTCCTCCTGCAATAACCTAGAACATTAGGTTGACATTCCTCTGGCCAACAAGTGCAGAACTGATTACTGTGCAAAACCTTGAGAAAGCAGAGCAGGATGGGATCCTTCAAGCAGAAAAGTGTGTTATAATATGAAGCTATTATTACACAATCTGGGTTTTAATTAACTACTTTCCTGTTTTGCTTACTACTTGCTGACTTAGCACCTATTTTGTTTTTAGATGAATGTGATAAGAGCAGATGATATTATTTATCACAATAAATTTAGCATGTTATAAAAGCGTGTTATCTTCTTTATTGATTACAGGCTAAAGCTTCCTAGCATTGCTGAAGAAAAGCTGATTCTGTATTCCAGATAAATGCTGAGTTAAAACTTTTGCTCACATTCAGAATGTTAGACAAATCAGAAATGGCTACAATGTAATACAACAGTTTGGCTAGTTGTGATTGTTAACCACTTTACATGAAATATGCCCCACTGTGTAATACAAAACCTTTCAGGTTTTCATCTTTCCCCTTGATAGTGTGTGGGGAGTAACATAGGATAAATACTTATTGCAAACCTAAATATATAGAAAATCCAGACAATGGGTCAGATCCTCAGCTGGTATAAATTGGCATAGTTCCATTGACTTCAGTTGAACTACTTCTATGCATAGAAATAATTTTGTCCATTCCTGCAACCTCCGAGCTCTCAATCAAAGTTGTCATTCTTTTTACATGAAAAAAAATCAATCTCCATGATTGTGGCATAAAAGACTACACAGGAGAAAATTTTCAAATGTAAGAAAGACTAGAATCGCGGAGCCTGGTTCTCCATTGCCCTGCTCTTTGTACGCTCATTTATACCTTTACCTCATTGGGTGTAAGGCACTGTCAGGTCAAAATGGTTGCGATTAAAACTCACATGGTATAGGTGTGACTGACTGCAAGATGGTAAAGAATCAGATCCAGAGCCTAGGAATGTTATCAAAACACACCTGGATGCCAAATTTAATTTTCACTTTGTTTGATCGTTACAGGTTACTGGGGAAAATACAAATTCTGCTGTCAATTATGCTGATGTAAATTTGGAATAAGGGCCAAATTCTTATCTCACTTACACCAGTGTAAATGGAGATCAGCTGAAATCAGTTGTTACTTTGGTTTTAAACTACTGAAATTCATAGCAGAATATGGCCATTCTAGCTTTTACACCAGATGTACAGGAGCACTTGCAAATATAAATGTGATTCCTGCTTTAGCTTATCTCTTATTGTGCTGTTTATTGCTGCACACTTATCATGCAGTACATTGCTGATGACTAGACCTTGGACTGGCTTGCTATATGGGGAGGGCTGCATTCTATCTTTAGAGCCTGGTCTCACTAAGTGAACCTAAGCAATGAAAGTGCATTGCATGTGCAGGGACCGCTGAGTCAGCCTTGAGAGTTACAAGAAGATGCAAAAAATATAATTGCTCCAGTGGTACCTTAGGCAAAGGTGTGGTGCAGCTAACAAGTACCCAACATTTATACAGAAAACAAGACTTCAACCTCAGCTATGTTGGAAAACAGACTTTACATGCTCTATAATCTTTTGCTACACTTTCCTGGCTGTGGAACACTCCCCAGATTTCTCCTGGGAATATTGTGGGCTGGTGGGATGATGCGCCTTCTGATCAATTTATCTTCAGCTTGGGTGAAGATGCCAAAACCCAATGCAGCAAGAATTAGAACATTACAGACTGATGGGACTGAAGAAGTACAAAAGAGGTGTTCGGCTGCCTTTGCACCCACCACCATGCTTGGGTTCTGCCCCGTGCTCGATTCAGCCAGAGGTGAGGAGTGAGTATCTAGTCCTGTAGCAGGGTGGGCTCCATTCCTGCCTCTGTGCACCACAGACACCATCTCAGACTCCACTGGCTGTGTATCCACTGGGCCACCAACACCCTCGCAGACCCATGCAACTGTATTGTTTACACAAGATTCCCTATGGCTTAGGCTGTCTCCTCAGGACCTGAGAGGAGCCGAGGTCTCTTTTGCCTGAGACCTCTATGAGATTGGGCTCAGCTAGCCCTGTTACCCTCCCCCTAGCACATCCTTCCTGTTCCTCTTTATCAGTAGGGCCGTACCCAATTCACAGTCCATTTTGGTCAATGTCATGGTCATAGGATTGAAAATATCACAAATTTCATGATTTCAGCCATTTAAATCTGAAATTCCACTGTGTTGTAATTGTAGGGTCCTGACCCCAAAAGGAGTTGTGGGGGGGTCATAAGGTTATTGTAGGGGGTTGCTGTGCTGCTGCCCTTACTTCTGCTCCGCAGCTGGTGGCGGTGCTGCCTTCGGGGCTGGGCAGCTGGAGAGCCTCGGTGGCTGCTGGCCGGGAGCCCAGCTCTGAAGGCAGCGCCGCCACCAGCAGCAGCACAGAAGTGAGGATGGCATGGCATGGTACTGCCCCCCTTACTGCTGCGCGGCTGCCTGCAGAGCTGAGCCCTCTCCGGCCCAGTAGCTTTTGGCCACCCATCTCTGAAGGCAGCAGCGTAGAAGTAAGGGTGGCATGGTGTGGTAGTCCCGCCCTCACTTCTGTGCTGCTGCTGGCAGGCTGCTGCCTTTAGAGCCAGGCGTTCAGCCAACAGCCGCTGCGCTCCGGCCACTGGCCACCACTCTCTGGCCACCCAGTTCTGAAGGCAGTGCAGAAGTAAAGGTGGCAATACCATGCCCCCTCTACAATAATCTTGTGTCCCCACAGTGACCTCCTTTCAGGTTGGGACCCCCAATTTAAGGAACGCTAATGAAACCTGCATAATATAGGGGAAAGGTATAAAAAATACCAGATTTCATGGGGGAGACCAGATTTCACAGTCCATGACGCATTTTTCACGGCCGTGAATTTGGTAAGGCCCTACTTATCAGCCCATTAAACTGATGGGCTGATTGACTTATTAGGTCACTTCACCCACCAGCCTGATTAGCTAATTGACTTTAATTACTCCAATCAGTTTTCTGTGGGAGCAGGGGGAGGGAACTAATAGGTGTCAGAGTGATCAGAGTGCAGGCTGACCTGTTAACTCCCTACACAGTGGGAACCTTGCCCCACGAGCCCCCTCTGCATACTCCAAGCCGGCTATGTGACCTGCAGCTGGTTCGCTTCCGAACCACGCCTAAGGAACAGCTATACATGCTCGTGCTCCACACATTCCATTTCCTCACCCTCATGTCCCGCCCTAATATGAAGTGGTGTGACCTCCTTCCACCTGTGGAGGGTGAGGAGTTCTGGTGGGCCAACCTGTATTCCACAATGGTCCAATGGCCCACTGGGGATATTAACTGGTGGCTCCTTCATGGAGCCATGAGCACGGGTGTGTACTGGGCACGGTTCACTCCCCTCCCTGACACCTACCGCTTCACATCTATGAGTGCACCAGGTTGCAGCCCCTTTTACGGCTCCTCCAGAACCTTCTCCTTAGGTGCTGGATGCATTTTCCGCTGCACCTCCTGATTTATGCACCCCTTATCCATGGCCCCATGAAGTCGCAAGATCTCCTCATCAACCTCTTACTGGTGCTGGCCAAGGTGGCTATCTGTAAAACCAGGAGGAGGATGCTGGATGGGGAGGTGCTCTGTGAGTGTGGGACCTATTTCCGCTCCTAACTTGGTTCATGTATACAGGCAGAATTCCTCTGGGCCACATCCACTGGCTCCCTAGACACCTTTGAGGAGCAGTGGGCCCTGTCTGGGGTTCTCTGATTGGTGATCCCTTCTGGCTTCCTGTTTTTGTCCCTGTGACCCTCACGGCCATTCCTGTTTTATCATTTGTTGCCCCCTGACTTTATTTGAACCCTGGGTTTAGTGGCTGGAAGAGGGGAGCTCAGATATGGGCAGGCTTGCGTCTGCCCATCCCCCTGGGATTTCAGTAGGTGTTAACTCCCTATGCTATGTCACACTAGAGCTAGAAAAAAGCTGATTGGGAATGGAGGTAGAAAGATTCACCTGAAATCCATGAGAAAACACATTCCTGTTCTCTACTGCAAAGAGACTGCGAGGCAGAGTGTGATGATGTGTGTGCGTAGCACTGTGGACAAAACACTACAGTCCCCATTCCTTTATGATGGATGTGCTCACCCAGAATGAATGCTATTCAGGTGCTTAAACCAGGCAGTGGATTACCATTTGCACGCCAATAGGTACTGCTGTCTGTGCCATGTGAGCAGACAACAGTGGTAACACAAGTATTTGTTTGTATTAGTCTGTGTTCCTGCATGAATTGGGCAAGTTTTTGTGGCAGCTGTGCTCAAACACCACCGATCACTATTAGAATGTGTAGGGGACAACTTCATATTTCAGAAGGTGGAGGACATGACTAGGGGGACAGGCATTCTATACTTGATTCTAACAGGGAGAAATTGGTTGTGAATCTGAAGGTGGAAGGCAATTTGAGCGAAAGTGACCATGAAATGATAGATTCCCTGATTCTAAGGAAAGGAAGGAGTGAGAGCAACAGAAGAAGGACAAAAGACTTCAAAAAAGCAGACTTTGACAAATTCAGAGACCTGGTAGGTAGGGTCCCATGAGAAGAACATCTAAAGAAAAAAGGAGTTCAGGAGAGCTAACGGTTTCTCAAAGAAACAAAATTAAAGTCTCAACAGCAAACTCTCCCTATGTGAAGGAAAGATAAGAAGACTAGTAAGAGGCCAATATGGCTACATCAGGAGCTCTTTAGTGACCTGAAAATCAAAAAGGAATCCTTAAAAGAGTTGAAATGTGGCCAAATTGCTAATGATGAATTAAAAAGAACAGCACGAGCATGTAGGGACAAAAATCAGACAACTAAGGCACATAATGAGTTACTCCTAGCAAGGATCATCAAAGTCAATAAGAAGAGATTACATAAACACACTAAGAGGAAGAAGAAGAAAAGTGTAGGTCCACTACTTAGCAGGGAAGAAGACCTAATCACGGATAAGATCAAGAAGGCTAAAGTGTTCAATGCCTATTTTGCCTCAGTCTTCACTAAAATGGCTTATCACTTAACACAATTAACTACTTAACACAATTAACACAAGTAATTGAGTTACTTACCTCAATTAGTATTAACAACAAGGAGAAAGGAACACAAGCCAAAATAGGGAAAGAACCATTTAAGTAATATTTAGATAAGTTAGATGTACTTGGGTTGGCAGAGCCTGATGAAATCCATTCGAGGGTACCTTAAGGAACTAACTGAAGCAATCTCAGAACCGTTAGCAATGATTGTTGAAAGCTCATGAGGTCCCAGAGGACCAGAGAAGGGCAAACATAGTGCCTGTCTTTGAAAAGGGTAACAAAGAGGACCTGGGGAATTATAGACTGTCAGCCTAAATTCAATACCGGAAATATACTGGAACAAATTATTAAACAATCAATTTGTAAGCACCTACAGGATAAGAGGGTAATAAGAATAGTCAACATGGATTTGTCAAGAACAAATCATGCCAAACAACCTAATTTCCTCCTGGATAGGATAACTGGCTTAGTGGGTGGGCAAAAGCTGTAGATGTGATATATCTTGATTTTAGGAAGTCTTTTGACACTGTCCCACATGTCATTCTTGTAGACAAACTAGGAAAACGTTGTCTAGATGAAATTACTATAAGGTGGATTGAAAGACCGTACTCAAGAAGTAGTTATCACTGTGAAAATGGGAGGACGTATTAGTGGGGTTCCGCAGGGGTCTGTCCTGGGTCCAGTACTATTCAATATTTTCATTAAGTACTTGGATCATGGAGTAGAGAGAGTGCTTACAAACTTTGCAGATTTCACCAAGCTGGGAAGGGTTCCTGGCACTTTGGAGGACAGGATTAGAATGCAAAATAATCTTGACAAATTGAAGAATTTGTCTGAAATCAAGAAGATGAAATTCAATAAATACCACGTAGGAAGGACAAATCAGACACATAAGTACAAATTCTACACGTAGGAAGGACAAATCAGAGACATAAGTACAAAATGTGAAACAGGCAGGGTAGGCAATAAAGCTGCTGAAAAGGATGAGTGGGTTATAGTGGATCACAAACTGAATATGACCCAACAACGTGATACAGTTGTGAAAAAGGCTAATATAATTCTGGGGTGTATTAATAGGATCATCTTGGCACTGGTGAGGCCTCAACAGGCCTCAACAGGAGTACTGTGTCCAGTTCCGGGTGTCACACTTCAAGAAATATGTGGACCAATTGGAGCAAGTCCAAAGGAGAGCAACAAAGATGATAAAAGGTTTAGAAAACCTTCCTCTGAAGAAAGGTCAAAAAAACTGGGCATGCTTAGTTTTGAAAAAAGAAGATTGAGGGAGGACCTGATAACAAACTTCAAATACATCAAGGACTGTTATAAAGAGGACCATGATCAGTTGTTCTCCATGTCCACTGAAGGACAAGACATAATTGGCTTAATCTGCAGCAAGGGAGATTTAGGTTAGATATCAGGAAAAAGCTTTCTAACTTTGTGGATACTCAAGCACTGGAACAGGCTTCCAAGGGAGGTTGTGGGATCCCCGTCACTGGAGGTTTTTGAGAAAAGATTGGACAGACACCTGCCAGAGATGATCTAGGTCAGGGATGGGCAACTTTAAGGTAGCAGATCATCACAAAATCCATTAAAACCCTTTGGTGGGCCAAACATTTTTTCTAGAGGCTACATCTCATCCTTGGGGCAACAACAAGCGGCAAGAGCTGTCAACGCAGGCAGCAGCAATACCGGATCGGGCTTTGCTTCCACTACGGGAGCCACAGAGTGCTCTCGGCAGGGGCAGTAGCAGCATGTCTTCTCTGGCCAACCGCAGGTCACAAGCACCACATGGAGGATGCAGGAACAACAGGGTGAGATCGGGAAAGATTTGGGGGGCGGGAGGGGGTGGGAATCTCCTTCCCTGTACTGTACATGGGGTAATGGTGTGGTGGGTCGAATGACATAATCAGGTGGGCCAGATGTGTCCCTTGGGCCATCAGTTGCCCATCCCCAGATAGGGTGTACTTGGTCCTGCCTGGAACCTCTCAAGCACCCTTGCAGCCTGACAGAGACGTGATTCTATGATTATATAATGTAGTATTGCAAAAATCTGATGCAAATTTGTAATCCACATGTAGGAGGTTACACCCATGTGCTATAGTTCAGATACGTTGCATAAAGTTGTAACATCCCTCTCTGTCAATGCACCTCTTGTGTCTAGAATTTGTCAGTCCATTTTCCTTCACATTTTTTCTTTCTTTCTTTAGGGCTCAGTGCTGTGAGGTGCTGAGCCGTCTCAGATCCTCTGACTTCAATAGGTTGAGCATACAGCAGGATCTTGCCTTGATCTTGCACCATTGTTTTGTTGTTGACACCAGTGGGAGAAGGCTCAAGCCCAAAGAGTTTCAAGTGCTCCTCCCAGCTTGGAACTCCATAGCATTTATTGATCAGTTTTCCATTTTTCCTCCTAATTTTTTCACTCTTAAGTGTTTCTGTAGCCCTCATATAAACAGTATCTGAGCATTTCACATTCTTTACTGTCTTTATCCTCATACCACTCTGTGAGGCAGGGCAGTGCTGTTATCCCCATTTTACAGATATAGGGAACTGAGGCACAGAGAGACCAAGTGACCTGCCCCGCCTCACACAGGAAATATGGGGCAGAGCAAGTCCCAGACTAGTGCCCTAACACTAGATTTCCTTCCTCCCCTTAATTTAGATTTTCAGATAGAAAAAAATAAGCAGCTTGTAGACCCAAAACTGTTTTACTGTGGACCAGATTCTCAGCTGGTGTAAATCACAGTCATGCCATTGACTTAACTGGTGCTACCATTTATACTCGCTGAGTATCTGGCCCCACCGTTTTTAAATTAAAAGCATAATCAAAAGCAGTGTGAGAAAATAAATGTTCTCTGTTTAAATGGAATACTTGCCATTGGCAGAGGCATTAATCATAATGGTATTTATTTGTTCATTGCTTAGTGCAGTCAATGTGCTCTGTGCTGTACAACAAAAATAAAATCAGTCCCTGCCCAGAGGAATTCACAGACGTGTAGAAGACTGGCTCCAATGGGAAATCCAAACTTATTCATTACCATAGCCTTTATTTTTTTTAATTTGACTAGGAAAGGTATGGGGAACAATATGATCTTAATGTAAGCATATTCTTATCTTTTCCAAACATGGGTTTCCAGGAGACTTTTTTGCTCAAAGTCTAGCACCACGCTTGTAAATCATTAAAAAGCCTTGTCAGTAATTTTGCCTGTTGCATTTTGAGGTGCTTTATTCAAATTAGGGCCTAGCTATTTAATTGTTCCCCTCAGGCCCTCCTGGGTGTTTCTATTCTGTAAGATTGTTTGTAGGCAAAACACAAGAATGAGCAGACACAATATTTATGAATATACAGTTTGATCTCCAGTTACATATTGTTTGTTGCTAGATAATAGAATTATGAAGTCAGAGATAGCACCACTAATGAGCACCCCATTCATGGTGGCTTATTTGAAGTCCTGTTAGTCACATGATGTAAAAGTTGTTCATTTATAAATGATCTTATGGCAGAGAGTCCCCAAATTGTGGGCGGAGGAACATTTGGGCGTGTGTGTGTGTGTGCAGCAGGACAGCGCCCTCAGGGGGCAGGGAGGGATCACCACCCAGACCCACTTCATCCCTTGACCAGCTCCAATCCCAGCCAAAGCTCCAATCTATCCCCTTCTCTGACCCCAGTCCAGCTCCAGCCCCAGCTGGAGCTCCACCCTGCCCCTTGCTCTGTCCCCAACCCAGCTCCGCCCTCACTCCGTCTCCACCCCCAGGCCAGCTCTGCCTCTAGCCCCAGCTCCTCCCCCAGTCCTAGTTCTTCCCCCAGCTCCACCTTCAGCCCAAGGTCTTCTGCTGAGCCAATTGTGCCGTAATGGAGAGGGGTGCGGACAGATGCCATTACTGGTAAGGGGGACGCAACAGGAGAAGTTTGAGCACCACTGTCTTAGGGCTAAACTCTGTCCTCAGTTACAGACACTGAGCTCCTAGGAGTTGCTCACATGCCCATGTCCCAGAGAAGAACTTAGTCCTTGTATTTTAATATAGGTCATGTTTGTAAGCAGGCCCAGCCCTAGGTGTTGCACAGCTCTGTGCAAAATAAACCGTCAAGCTTCCTTCATATAACTGTGACCATTCCCACTCTATGTTCTCACGATGACTCTGGCTGCCACCCATCTGGCTGTGAACATATTGCAGTGAGGTTTTGCAAATTCAGGTGACTTCCCCCCCACCCCTCAAACACTCTGAGGCCGGGGTGGAGCAGGAGATGAAGATGTAACACAGCTAAAGTAGGGGAGCCCTAAGGAGAGCAGTTAGGGAATGAGTCACTACCATGATCTGCTCACACTGAAGTCTGATTGGATGGTGGATGGCACTCTGGCTGACAACCAGGAGATCATGTCTGCTGTTAAGCTTCATAAATTATCAATAATCCCTATGTTACCGTGGGTTGCATAGGCCTAAATCTGCCAATGCTTGTATGCCTCTGGCATCCCGACTAAGAATTACAGCCCTTTGGCTACATCATAGCTGTGCGTAATAGGACCATTGTTTTACTGGCTGGCAATGAGATTTTGGCCATGTGGCACATGCACAGGCTTGTTTGTTAGAATTATACCAGGGCTGGGCCCTAGTAGATCGTGAAGGAGCTACCAGTATCTTTGGCTGGGTATGGTCATGGTGAGGGACTTGATTCTGCCAACGTCATAGGCTTAACGGGAGCACCTGCAGTAGTTTTTAATCTAGCTTCTGTTCTTTTGGCAGTCTGATACATCCTGAGATGAATGTTGTGTGATCTAAATGGTCCACTAATCCACGGTCCCCCGGACAGCTTTCTTGGGAGCTTCCAAAAGGGCAAGAGTTTCTGGTTTCTACTTCCCCTACCCCAGAAACCTCTCTTCATAGCTATTAACCTTCCAGTGGAGGAGGGATTAAAAATGCCTTCCAGTCTAAAGTCCTTGCTGCTCCAGAGCTGGGGCTGGGGCTAGGTTAATGTTATGCAGTACTGAGTATTCCACATCCATCCCCCATTTCCCTCCCTTAGGCACTTCCGGGCCGGACTGTCTCTATGTGATCCAGTAGTGCAGTAACATAGATCTGCTGTCATCAGACGATTTTAGGATGTTCTGAGTTTCAAAATAAAACCAAAAATAAATAAGGCCTGGTACCATCTGCATTACTGGCATTTTGAATACTATGTCTGTTGTGTCCTGAATGCTTTCCCTTTCCCTTCTGCAAACTTTTGCTTGTGGGTTTTGTTGTTTCTTTTTAAGTGGAGCAGCTAGTATGGAGGGTGATGTTCGTTCATTGCCGCATGGTTACAGAAAAGGTGCCAGACCTCTGCAATAAATTATTTCCCTGAGACATTAAATATACAGACAACTGCCTATCAAGGACTCCCCCTGCACAGATGGAAGCGGCAAAGCAGTAGATCTGTGGGGGTCTGAATCTCATGCCACACAAAAAGAACACTTTCATGTTACAGGAAACCACTGCGCAGGGTCTGAAATTAATTCCTTTGGAACAAGGGGGAATCAATTTTGGTCAAATTGCTTTCAGTCAAATGACTAACGGTTTTGTAAAAAAATCTCATTGTCAGTCTTTAGGAGAGATGTTGATCTGGATAAGCTGCCCTGAGCTTCCCCTCCCTCCCTTGCCACTCATGGCTTGAGAAAGCTCTTCAGAAAATATCCCAAGCAGCGTATTATAATGTTATCATGTGCTTGCATATCTCATTCACAGACCTAACCAATTTGATTGTAAATTGTCCATAAATCTCCAACTAAATATAATTTGGGCTTCCTTTTATTTTATTGTTTTCTTCCTCTGTACCTGTTCACACAGTCAAACCCATATTTTCTTTCCTAAATCATGGGATTTTCATCATGGTAAGGGTTATATTTTGGATGTGAAGTGGGCAAAACGACTATGTTTTTTCTCTTATAAAACGGGGGGAGGGGAAGCTTGTTTGTTTGTTTTTTCCTTGCAAATCCCAAATCTGAGCTGGTTTCAATCTGCATCCCTTTATCGGAATCCCCAAAATCTGATGGGGGGTTAGATAAAATGTTTCCATTTTGGACTGTTGTATTCTGGATAAACAATTCTTTGATTTCCCTTAGATTGTGGTGAATAAAGAAAAGGAGGACTTGTGGCACCTTAGAGACTAACCAATTTATTTGAGCATAAGCTTTCATGAGCTACAGCTCACTTCATTGGATGCTTATGCTCAAATAAATTGGTTAGTCTCTAAGGTGCCACAAGTCCTCCTTTTCTTTTTGCGAATGCAGACTAACAAGGCTGCTACTCTGAAACCTGTCATTGTGTTGAATGTTATTTGCTCTTTGTGTGCAGGTGTTCTATTAGATCCAGAGGAATTCACTTTGGATAATGGGGAGGGGAATATGTGAGAGCTCAGTAGATTATTCAGTAATTCCCCAGAAAAAATTCTGAAGCGTATTCAGGTGATAAACACCATCTGTGTAGGGGAGAAAAATCTGTGGCTGTTTTTGGTTAATATGTCTTGTGTGGTATGCATGTGCATGTGCTATTTGCACCTCTTTCTTCCAGGCAGAGTGAATCAGCTCCATAGTCTGAATTCAAAGTCTGTTTGTTCAAAATCAAGAGATTTTATGGATTTACAGATGGCTGAAGTGTCCAATGCGTTATTTCGAGGTCTTTCTGTGGGTCAGCAGAGAACGGCTATTTGCTAGCTGTGCCTGACTGCTGTTCTTCCTGCCTTTTTTTGTTGACTAAAATGTTTCACTTTAAAACTTTCTGCACCATGTGTTGCTTTGGCTCATTGTAAGGATTTGCATGATCCTGTAAATAATTTTACACATGGATATTGATTTCACAATTGATAAGGTTCTTTTTCAGGACATCTTATATTGCCTCCTCTGTCTGCCTCTTGACTTTTCCCTAATGTACATTTTCTTTAGTAACTTGGTGTCTTCCAGACAGGACATGTCTGGTCCTGCAAGCTGGGTTTAATATGCATTGCTTCAGTGCTAGTTTTGAAATCTCTTTGCCAAGCATAATTATTTCACATTTCATCTGATATGCATAACAAACTGAAGGCGCCATGGATGAAATTTTCCAGTACCTTGATGTGCCAATGGCAACTTCTGTGTTTCACTGCCAGATAGTAAGGTGGAAATTTGGAGCCCGGTTCGCCATTGTCTTGTGCCTTGTGCAGTAATTTACACCTGTGCAGAGATGGTATAAAAATGAATGTCTTGGACTGCAGTAGCATTTGCACAGCTGCAAATGACTATAGAAGAAGCAAATCAATGGAGAATCAGGTCCTTGATCTTTTGTGTGATGTGATATATGGATTCCAGTTGCAATCAACATTCTATAGAGCATGTTACATGTCTTTATAACTCAAGAAATGATTTCTTTGTCTTTAAGAACAGTTTCTTCCAAGGTAACATTACTATGGACTGCTACGGATTATTTGGGTGCATATGTTTTTCCAAATGTTAGGGAAACCACTCTAATTGTCCCTTGAAAAGTTTGATTGTCTTCACTGACTTGAGTGACGTTCGTAGTTTTAGATGATGTCTCCATGGTGCTGCTGAGGAAATTGCTCCCTTCAGTAATTAGGAGAAGGTGGATTCTGCAAACTGAAATGCCATATTATTTTTTTGCCTGTGTGGGTAAACTCTCTTTGAACTTATAGGGTTTACATTATCAAAGATCTAAAATGTGTGGAGATAACGTTTTTATCTCAAAATTTTCTATGTTATGAACCTATCTTAATACTTTCTATGTGACAAATGTGTTATCTCCATGCTCTAATTTATCAGGCTGTCTGAATCTTAACATCTGGCAGTATGTTGCAACAGTTGTTCAGGATTTTTATTTCTTAAAATTCAGAGTAGGCCGTGGTGAGGAGTGGATTTTTTTCATGATTTTAAGGTGCCTACGTAACCCACAAATTGTGGAAATTAACAGAGCCATGACAAAGTTGCCTTGTGTAAAATAATTTATGCCATGCTTTCCTGAATCTATCCTCATCAGAGTCTCTAATAGTCTCTTTTAGGGCAAATCACTGGGCCATTACTCCATCCTCATTTTCCTTGACATCTCTGCTGATTTCATTGGGTCAGTCATCCACTCCTTGAAACCATATCCTCCCTCACCATCCATAATCTTAACTCTTCCTGGCTTTCTTCTTACTTCTCTGGTAATTCCTTTCATAGGCCTTCATCCTCTCCTCTCTCTCACTCTCCGTAGGAATTCCATAGGGTACTGCTTTGCCCCCCTCCTCTTCTCACTCGCTACATGTTCTTGTCTTTTCCTCCCTCAAACCCCTCCTCAAGAGCAATTTTTCCAATGACTCCCACAAGAAGCCAGATGACCAATGATGAGTTGGCTGTGCAACATTTGGGGAGAGCTGATTTAACTCTATGATTAAAAAACACACAGATGCATGCAGAAACAACCTGTACCTGCTGATGGGGGGGGGGGGGGCAGAGTGAGGGCAGCTGGCTTCAGCAGTATTACTGAGCATGCTCAGTCTTTGTGAGCATGCTCAGTAAAAGCCAAGCAGCAAATCGGGGGGAGGGGACAGGCACATGACCCTGCATGTCCCATCCCCCCCATGTGTCACCTCATACCAAAAAAAGTCTTCACAAAAGCATTATGCTCAATTGCTTGGTGTGTGTGTATATAGGTGTATAATACATGTGTCACTTCAGATGGAAGAGACTGCAACCTCTTCCTTTTCCTCTGTATTGGTTTTAGATGTAACTGTTGTGGGGTGTGAAATAATGAGCTTCCTTGTACTTAGCTGCATTTTGGTTCTTTTAAAATGTAGTGCATGTAACAATAAGAAACTAGTAGTCGCATTATCCTGGAGCTGTGCACATTTCCTCCACCTGAGGTTGCCACCCCTATAGGATGGGCCTGGAGTCTCCAGGAATTAAAGATTAATCTTTAATCAAAGATTATGTCATGTGATGAAATCTCCAGGAATACATCCAACCAAAACAGGCAACCCTACCTCCAGCGTACCTCAGCTTTGGTTTGCACCTGCCGCTGCTCCAGTTCTAGGCCTGTCGCTGAGATAGATTGCCAGTCACGACAGATTGTACCATGGTTCTGGAATGTAGATAAATGTCATCTGGGGACTAGGTCAAATGCAGCAAACTTGCAATTAAAACGATTTAATGTAGAGCACAGGCACAGCGTCATGGGTGAGCGCTGTTCGAAAGTGCAGCCGGCAGGCATTTTCAGGGCACAAGCGGGGCACGGGTACAGGGATAGGCCACAGATGAGGCTGGGAGAGTTACTGAAGGATGCACTCTGTACATATATGAAGAGATCAATGAGTGTGTGTGAGGGGGTCGGGGAGGGGGGAGGGGATCTTCGTATACATGCTATGTATGTGCAAAATATTATTAAACATTGGGAAACTGTCAGCTGCAGAACTCTCTGTGATTACTGAGGTAAGTGGAACCCCTTGCTGCCTGCCTCGGCCTATCTCTAACAATGGGCATTAACAAACTGGGCTTGTGGAATTTACCAGAAATCTACTAGTGGAGGCCTAGAACTGAGGTTCTACTTGGAAGTAGATTCAAAAGAAAATGGTTGGGGTTGGGAGCTCCTTAGTGACACCTGGGATCAATCCCTCAGTGAGAAGCCTTAGACCCTCTACCACCCTACCCTGTGAGAAGGGGTGTTCTACCAGCATGCTGTCTCTAGACCCACCTTAGGGGTGTCCAGCCCTGGTATCAGCTTCTAGTCTGCAGGTGTATTGTAAATCTGAAGCTCTGCCCACCCCCACCCTTAGTAACCGAAAGGAAGAAGGAGAGACAAGGTGGGCGAGGCAATATCTTTTACTGGACCAACTTCCATTGGTGAGAGAGACAAGCTTTCGAACTGACACAGAGCTCTTCTTCAGGTCAAGAAGAAGGAGGCTTCATTCTGGCCACAGGTAGGGAGGATTCTAGTGGAGGCCCAGCACTAGGACCCTCACAAAATGTTCAGGTCGGTGCTAGCTGTCTTTGGGCAGAAGGCTGTTCAACCTGATGACAACACTTGGCATTTGTAAAGGGCTTTCCATCCATGTGTCTCGCGGCACTTTGCAAAGGTAAATAAGCATCATTATCCCCATTTTGTGGAGCAAGAAAGCTGAAGCCGGGCAACGTGACTCGCTTGCAGACACAGGGAGTCAGAGGCAGAGCTAGGAAATAGAGCTCTGGGCTGCTCTCTGTAGCTGGTGTGTCCTAACCCCTGGGGTGTGTGTGAGAGAACAAGTAGGAGGGAAACAAGTAGGGTGGTGAAAGTAGGCCGGTAACTTTGGGGTTGTGAAAGCAGCCCAGAAGAACTAGAGGGAAAAGATCAACACTGAATGCACAGCCCCACTCCCTCATGCATTGTATCAAAAGGCAGATGCTGCCTTGTGCAAGGCTTTTAGGCCACTTGCAAACAACCTTAAAAATTCTGATTGTACTGCTGTAACCAGGTCACTTCCTCCAGCTGTAACTGTAGTGTAGCTGGACCCTTACACTCGGCATGGTCAGAGCTAGCTGTGTCTTGGAGTTTAGCCTAGATTGTTTACAGAGCGCTCTGACATTCACTTCTAAAGGCGTTTTGCAGTTTGTGTGTGTTCCTCTGCAGCTGCTTTGGTGAAGAGAGAGCTCCTCAGATGAAACAGAATTATCTAAATACCAATAAAATCTGGTGGCGGATAGAGGGACTAGAAATGGGAAAAGCCCACAATCCAGGTAATTAAGCTGTAAGGCCCTCCAGGGATGGGCTGTCATCAAGTCATCTGATGTGTGATGAAGACCAAAGCAGAGCCAGATGCTTTGTCTCTCAGTCCCCTCCTCCACTCCCCAGAATGTTCTTATTCTCCTAGAAAGTCTGTATATGGAAGGTGGGGGGAAAAGGCTGATAAAAATAAAATCCTAAAGGATAAATCTTGTAATGCAGAGCACTGAACAGCTGGTAGTTTAAGGCACCAAACAACAGTTTAGTGATTAACGTACCTCTTTAAAATGCTGAACGATGCAATACAATAAAATATGACTTGTATGGTGTATGGTCTCTTTCACACCTCCTGTCGCACAGTGCTCTCTAGGGTTAAAAAAGGCAACAGAGCTAAATAATAAGTAATAGCAGAAGCAGTGAAGAATTGAGAGATGGGCAAGAGACCAAAATATCAGCTGCTTAGGAGCTCTCTCGCAATCCATTTAATTTTATTGAAAGGAAATAGCCTTCGTATTTTCCCTGATTTGTACGTATTGATGTCTTTTGCTTCGTGTGCCCTTTCCCTCTCCTTCCATCCCACATAAGCATCTGTCTTCGGCTGCTGTCGGTGACACTCCCTGGTGGCATCAATGTGCTGCTGAGACTATCTTACCCTGGATGGCTGCCAGTTCTCTCTCTCTCTCTCTCTCTCTCTGTGTCTCATGATTATATGTTGCCTCAGGTGCATGGTTGACCTGGTATCATCACCAAAGGGTATACTGCTGCCCCTGTGTCCTATTGCCTGATACAGCAAAGTCCAGCAACCTACTGTATTCGCAAAAAGAAAAGGAGGACTTGTGGCACCTTAGAGACTAACAAATTTATTTGAGCATAAGCTTTCGTGAGCTACAGCTCATAGACTAACACGGCTGCTACTCTGAAACCTGTATTTGCATAGGCAATCTGTGACCACTCTGGAGATGCTGAGAACTGGAGCTCAGGCCTGCTTCATGTATAGCTGTGACTGACGTCTTCAGAAAAGCATGTGTGGTGTGGGAAAGGGAGAGACGGGGAGAGAAGGAGGGGAGATCAGGCCTATAATTATATTGGTTATGGGGGGAATTGCTGTGGTGTCAGGCCTGTGCGATCAGATTCATCCCTGCTGTAACACCTTTTAAGTCAATGACATTACATCAAGGTTTTATCTGGCCTAGGAAAACGGGGAGCCATGTAACTGTTCCCAGTTTAGTTGTCAAATTCATGAAAAGCAACTGCTTGGGGAGCACATTTCGGGGGTGTTCTGTTTCTTGAAACCTTCAAATCTGTGGCATTGAGATCTCCTGAAATCCTGTCTCTGCCTGCCTGCTATTCATGGGGTAATACTAAGGTAGTTAGTTAGCAACTGATGAAGTGAGCTGTAGCTCACGAAAGCTCATGCTCAAATAAATTGGTTAGTCTCTAAGGTGCCACAAGTACTCCTTTTCTTTTTGCGAATACAGACTAACACGGCTGTTACTCTGAAACCTGTCAGTTAGCAAACAGATGCTAAAGCCACTCTTACTCCATTCAGAATTGCAAATGCCTGTTTCAAGGGCTGCTTTTTTTTTCACACAATGACATTGTTCATTTTCCCAAGTCCTTTGACTTTGGAATTCTCTCTTGCAGACAGTAAAATGTGGCAATTAGCTGGGGGAGAGAGGCGGGGAAATGCCATTTCTAGGCCTTGTCTACACTACAAAACAGTGAATGCATACACACTGCAATGCGACTTTTGGCAGCAAAAATGCCCTATTTCGGCAACAAAATAAAATCACCCCAAGGAGAGGAGATGCATAAGACTTTTTGCACAAAATTTTTGTCAACAAAGTGCCAGTGTACATACGACACTTGATTTTATCACTTTAATTGGCACCTAGGAGGTGTCCCACAATGCCCATCCTGACCGCTCTGGTCAGCAGTTTGAACTCCACTGTCCTGCAGCCAGATAAACAACCATCCACCCCTCCCCCTTAGAAGTCCCAGGAATTTTTGATATTCCATTCCCTGTTGGCTCGGCATGGAGAGGTCTCATTGCATCTTCCCAGGTGATCATGGCGGCTTATCACAGCAAATGTTCTTCCGCTTGTACCACTGTGGAGCTGCTGGATCTGCTCAGTATATGGGGAAAGGAGGCTGCGCAGTCCCAGCTGCTATTGAGCTGTAGGAATTTTGATACCTACAGGCAGATTTCTCGAGGCTTGTGCAAAAAGCGCTATAATCAGGACATGCTGCAGTGCAGAGCAAAGATAAAGGAGCTGAGGCAGGCGTACCATAAGGGGAGTGAGGCAAATCGTTGCTTCACCTAAGACCTGCCCGTTCTATAAGGAGCTGGACTCTATTCTTGGTGACAACCCCACCTCCACCTCCAAGAGCCCCGTGGACTCTTCTGAGGGAACGGAGGCAGCGGAAAGAGGACCTAACCCGGAGGATGAAGTCATTGATGAAGAGATAGAGTTAGACGAGGATGTGGAGTTCCCGGCGGGGTCGCCTGGTGGGGCAGGCAGCCAGGAACTGTTCACCACTCCGGAGGTGTTTAGCTAGTCTCAGCAGTTGCTCTCCGGCAATCAAGAAGCAGGAGAGGAGATGCCTGGTCAGTGGCTCTCGTCTGTGTAGTGCGGAGGTGGGTTCAAGGCATAGAAATGTGGAAGGCTGGCTGTGTTTCTGTGAGTTGCACATTTCCCTGTACAGCTAATCGGTATGGCGGAACAGGGTGTTGATGAATGCTGAGATCTCACGGGAATCGTCCAGAGAGATCTCCAGGACATCTCCAAGCAATGCATCGTGGGACACTAATGTGGTCCCAAGATGCACTGTGATCCGCTCCGCCTTCCCACAAGACCTAGCGACAGAAGCTGTTGAGCTGGACTATCGGATAGGTAACCACAGTGCATTGCTCACACTGTCGATAGTGCCACAACTGTGGACACACTCTGCTGACAGAGGGACATGCAATACTGTGAACATGCAATACTGGTTTTTATTATAGCGCTTTTTGAGTGTTGACATAACTTTTGTCGACAAAACTCTATAGTATAGACAAGGCCTTAAAGTAATCCAAGAAAAGTCCTGACAGTTCTCATAGGAAGGCAAATGTCCTGATAAACAAAATACTCTTAACACCCATTGAGTTGTATGGTGTTCACAGCATTAAAAGGTGTAAATCTCAAGTCCCACTGATTTCAGTGGAGTTACTTAGTTCCCTACCTGCAAAATGGGGATTTACACTCTCATGAGATCAGAATCTGGCCCTGAGACTTATTTGCAAAGAGATTTTATTAAGTAACATCATGATGTGGAATTTCCCTGAACTTTATGTGTTCAGCCTAAAAATCTTGGCCAGTCTCACCCTGTCCAGAGCTCATGCTCAAATAAATTGGTTAGTCTCTAAGGTGCCACAAGTACTCCTTTTCTTTTTGCGAATACAGACTAACACGGCTGTTACTCTGAAACCTATCTGATACTACAGCTCCGCATTTGAAAAGGCACCTTGTGCTTTTCAAAACGGATTGGTGGCTGCATTTTCCCCCCAACCAATCTTTAATATAGATCTAATTCTTACTACATTGCAGTGCAGTGAAATCACTTTAGGTAATTTAAGGAGACTGGCAACCCCTTCAAGCATGATAAACCTTTGATTGCTTCCCCCAAAGCACTAATGAATCTGCATAGACTGAGTGTAATGGAGAATTGTTATATCTGGAGTGGTTCTGAGCTTAGGTGCAGTTTGCCGTCGTGACCAGGTGTTAGCTGGGGAATGACATGGTTGAGTCCCAGTCTGATGAAGCAGGTGCTGTTTCGCCCTCTAGGTAGAAGAAAGAAAGAAGAAAGAGAGGGGAAGGAGGAGAAAAAGATCACAAAAGATTAAAGGCTGCAATTTCTTTGGGATTCTTTTACCCTTATAAAAAACACCCTAGTGTATTCAACAGTAATAATCCAAACCATGGCTATAACATTGCAGTGAGCTGTGTTGTTTTGGACCACTAGTCTCAGCATACCACAGCATTTGTACAAGGACAAACAGTTTAGATGTATTCATGTTTTGTTTTTCAGTTACAGACACTGTTTCTCAAGCAGCAAAATTCAGATCCAGATCTTGAAAATCCCCAAAGTCCAGGAGTATTTGGCTGCCCTCTCTGTCTATTAACAGAAAAGGAAAGCATTTCACCTCCTCAGGAAGACTACTGAATCCTGAAAACTTAAATAAATTCTTTTATCGCGTGCATATGTATGGCAGATTGAGAGGTTGCCGCAAAGGTGGGGCATTTTAATGATTGGGGTTGGCACAAAACAGTGCTTATCTCTTTAAGAAATGGAAATGAAGTCTAATTAGCATATACTGGTAGCAGTTAGCATATAAATCCCATTCTGGGACTTGGAAGAAGGGAAAGGACCAAGCAGCAACTTAACAGGATTTTGTTAGACAAAATTAGCTACCATCGAACAGTCATAAAAATATCTAAATTATTAGTAGCTCTGACTCTTAGTGTTAATACTACATGAACACAATAATATCTAGCTGCTCTGTATCATGCCACTCACCAATAAAACAAGCCATGGTACAAATGTAATCTATCTGATGTGTATTGTTATACTACAGAAAGCAAAATTTGGCAGGTTTTATGTAAATATTAATTGAAAAGTGTTAACATTCTTAAACGGACTTTGGAGAATGATTTTTGCTGATGGTAGATGAGTTACCAAAATGGACCACATTTGAGGAAAAACAGTCATGCTTTCTTTTTAAAAAAAAAACCATTTGTGTGGGCATTTCTTGAACTTTACACTCTTTGTTAATTCAGAATGAAATAGAAAAACCTCGAGTTCAGTATTGCCAGCCACAAACATTCAAAATCAATGAATCTCAGGCCCCTCGATGGCTTAAAAAAAAGTGTGCTTTTTGTTATTGGAGGGATTTTTTGCCTTCTGGTTCTTGAGCCTTTAGGGGTCACATTTGCAAGCTTTTCTTCACAAGCATGAGGGCTAGAAACATACTTTTAAAGAAAGAAAGATGATATTTCAAGATGATTCCAAGAGGATTCCAAAGATGATTCCAAGAGCTAGGGCTTTAAGAAGAACACCAAATATCACTAGATTTGCATAAAATCATAAGTGTTGGCAACACTGAAACTACCACGTCTTAAAAAAACGTAGCTTTGAACTTTTTGCACACCTCTTGATGTGTAGCGCAAAAAAAAACTTGGCTCTATTACTGTTCCTTCTCAAAAATATATTCTCTGCACATGTGGTTATGTGGAATCAACTTAATACTTCTGCAGAGCATGCAGAGGGCCCAGCTCTCCCCTCTGCATCTATATGGAGCCAGATCAGTCAGGTTTGGGGTTGAGTGGTGTGGAAGTGGGTCTGCAAGGCTGTGTACTGTTTCTTTAAATCAGTAGCAGGAAATCTGGCAGGATAGACCAGGGGTAGTTTATAGCCGAAAGTCTACAATGATTAGTGAATCCCAAAAAAAGATAGATGAGAGAGAGAAGCTCTAGGTATGATACTGTTTTCCTTATTCTAACAAAGTTCCTTGTTCTCTTTTGGAAGAAAGAAACTGTTTCTGTGATTCTTTGTGATTGCCACATTCCATTCCCCTGATCCTGCAGACACCCCTCCACAGGTAACTAGTAGGAGGTCGCACACTTTAGTGTTCCTGTTGGCTAAGCACAATGCAAACAACCAAGGTGTCCTTGCATCCCTCCATTCGCCCCATAATCTCCCTGTGCTGTCCTTCCATCTCGCTCTATTTCAAGGACTCCCTGCAACTTCCCCAATCTCTCTCTTGCCAGGGGTTCTGTGTGTCCCCCATAATCCCCTTCTTCCATACCACTGCCTCTGTGTGCACCCACATCTCCTTCTTCCCTGCTTACCAGGGGCTGTGTTCTCCCCATTTGCCCATCCTCCCATATCAGTGTCCCCCCATTTTTCCTCCACACCAGCACCTCTGTGTGCCCCACTATTCCCCCTCTCCATTCCAACATTTCTGTGTACCCCCACTTCCACAATGCTAGGTTCCCCCAATCCTCCCCACACACACACTAAGGGTTCTATGTACCCCACCATTCCCCCTCCTCCTTTCTTCCAGGACCACCATTTTCACTCCTGGGGCTGGGGCTCTGTGTGAGCTCACTCCCTTCTTTTCCTCCCACAGCCCCTGCTCCCTCCATGCCCGGGTCTCGCAAACTCCCTCCTTGTCAGGGATTCTGAGTGCCTCATTCCTTCTCCCCCATTTGCCCCATACCAGGGGCTCCCATTCTACCCTCCTCCCCAAGGCAGGGACTCTGTGTGTGCCCATATTTCCCCTTCCCCCCATTTTCCCCTCCTCCCACATCAGGGTCCCCAATCTCCACACACACACACCCAGACATTCTGTGTTCTCTGCATTCCTCCACCCATACCAGGTTCCTCCATTCTACCCCCATGCCCAGGGAGCACAATCCCATTCCAGTCCCCAGTCTCCTTCCCCCATCATTCTTCTTCTTTCTTCCTGGGAGATAAGTCATTCAGGATGCCAATGTGTTAAACTTTGTAGGGAGAATGAACAGCGATGAGATATGGGTATTGTCATGCTGGCAAGTGTTAATGGTGTCATCAGTCAGTTTTTTGGTCGATAGACAGTTGCACAGATGCTTGTGACTGTGTTAAAGAGCTGGTGGGGCAGCATCTGTTCCCCATTTTCTCCCTTTTCAGTTTCCAGTTTCCCTCCAAATCAATAGGGTTTTGGCCACTCATGCCTAGAATGTTCTCTGAAATTTTTGAATTGATCAGATGTGATGTTCAAAAATTATTGCGTTACAGATAGGCACACAGAGGAGTGCCGTTGGTGGCTGAACTTGTGCTGAACTCAGGGGGTTGACTGTGGTGTTGGGTGAAGGCTAATGTCCCTGGCTACCGCCCCCCTCATCCATAGGCAAAATAAGCAGGGTAAAGCAATTGTGAAATGATCAGTACCATCCTATGCAGGTGGTGCCTCTGGATGGTGATATTTTATGTCTGAGGGTGGGTTTGAGGCAGGAGAGCTAGAAGCTCCCCAGAAGTGCCAGAACTGTGGCCACGTCCTCACTTCCCTCTTCTCCTGAGGCCCCACCCTTGCCCTTTCTCTTTCCCCAGAGGCCCCTTCCCCCTCTTGCTCCTCTCTGCCCTCTTCCACCTCTCCGCCCCACCCCCGTCGCTCACCCGTAAGGCAGGTAAAAAGTGGGAGGCCTAAATGATGTGTTTATTATATTACATACTGAGGTACCTTTAAACAAGTGAAGAGCTGTGTCTCTGGATGGTGGAATAATTGTGGGTATTGACTTGACACTAGCAAATAAGGTAAAAAAAAAACAGATTAAAAACGCATTTAAAGTTGCTGGTGTACACTGTCCAACCCTCCCATTTTGGAGTAGGATTTGGAACAACTTCTATATTTCATCCGTTTGATATGTTCAGGGCATGGTGAGTCTCTCTGAGATGTTGACTCTGCTCCCTGACGAGGAGCCCAATTTACATATTCTCAATTTAATCTAAAGTAGGTGCTAATTGATTACTGCTGAATGTCAGCACGCTCTGATTATCTGTTCAAGATGCTCTGGAAAACAACCCCTGAGCTGCATGTGAGAAAGGGATTTTGCATTCTGCATGCTGAGAACAGAATATTTATACACGCTCCCCCCCCCACCGCCCCCCCATATTATATAAAGGTTTTAATTAGCTAGGCCTGAGGTTCTTGGGTGAGTGCTGCTTCCTTGTGTCCTTCTAAGGCAACTCAGACTGGCCGGGTTGTCCTAGCTATCTGTCCCAAGTGTCCATCTCATTTGGCCTTTCTCAGTTTAGAGATCAAGGGACAAATTCTTCTCTGATGTAACTGATGTGGCGTTACATCACGGATGTGTTTGCCTGCCCCATCCCCTTTCATATGTTGACCCCGAGGATTTCCCCAGGAGTCCCTATGTTGACTTTCAAGGCTTGGTACAGGACCAGAGAGGAAGGATAGTCTTGTGTTCAAGACACTTACCTGGGACTCAGGAGTTCTGGTTTAATTCCCCACAGATTTGGGAGGCTGTGTGGTCTAGTGAAGGGAGCACTGGAGTGAGATTCGGGACACTTGGGTTTCAATCCTAGCTTTGCCACTGACCAGCTGTATAACCATGGGTAAGTTACTTCACCTCTCTGTTTCTCTTCCCAACCTTTGTCTGTCTCTTCTAGTTGGATTATAACTCTTTGGTGCAGGGACTGTCTCTTACTATATGTTTGTACAGTGTTTCTTTCAATGTGGCGCTGATTTCAGCTGGCACTATACTGGAGCTAGTATAATACGAATAAGCAAACCTTTCTATTCGGGTCATAACAAGTTTGACCATTTTGGGGCCCCTCACTTCCCATCCCAGGCACCGTACAGATGTTTTGGACTATTTTCTTTTGCTTGGGTTTTCTTTATTAGCTGATTTCTCTGGGCACTGAGCCCAGCTTTAATTCGTTTATGATTGTTACAGCATGCCAGTTACTGTACCTGGAGTTGAGCACTCAACAATTATTTAAATAAGTATTTAAGCCCTATATGATGAATAAATCACCAGCACCACTACCAAAAATAAACAAAGCTAAGCCAGATAGAGCAGGGAACTGCTCTCTCATTATTCTTTCTTGTGGCTGGCTACTGTTAACCATAACATTTCTGCTTCTTTGGGTCATGGTAGGATTAATCAGCCACACTGTGGTGAGGCTATTTTTTTTTCTGGATCTCGCTTGGCATGCAGAGCTATTTCCCTGTAGAAGCAGATTTCGATTGAAGTCCCATCATGCAAAAGGCTTTTTGTAATGTTTGCTCTCCCAATGTGGTTTGCACCAACATCCTTCCCTCCAGCTTTTCCAACTTAGCACTCACTACATGCTCTGTATAGATTTGGGAGGCTGCAGGGGGACAGTGGGGTGGATGCGGCAAGCCTAGCTCAATTAGTGCTGTGCAGAAACAGTTGATTTTTCTTTTGGGCAGTTAATACGTGTAGATCCCCACTAAATTTTCCAGCTCCTGTTATATGTCTCTGATACATAGAAAGCATTTGGTGGTTGGGTCCAGGAACTAGACACTGTAGGGTGGAAATTATTAAAGAGATCCATCTTATGACAAAATGCTGGCTTCCAAGAAATCCCCTGACCTGCTTACTTAATGCTCTAGTAAAGGAGCTACATTTTAAACAGGACGTCAATTTAATTTCTTTTTTATTGTTAGCAGCTACACTTTGCCTTGCCCATTATTTGAAATATGTGACTCCTCTTCCTGTGGAATTGTGGTCTAGTAAAATATGGACTGTTCTTGTACAGGAAAAGCTTTCACACAGGTACATGCATAAAAGAAGCACCAAAAAGTGGACAGATACTTCGAAATTTAGTCATCCTTTGCAGCGTACTCAGAGGAGGAGGCTCCCCAGCCAGCGAGCCAGAATTTTTAGCCAGGTTCTTTGGATATTAACCTGAGCCTGAAAAAGGAATGTACCAAGTACTATGTTACCATTTTATTGTAACTTTGCCTTAATAAAAAGTTTTTAAAAAGAAAGAACAAAAAAAATTTCCCTTTGGTTAGTGCTGTTGCTTTTAAGAGCTGAACATGGAATAGTTCCACAGAGAGTCGTGGAGAAAGCTGTTGTGTTGTACCGGAAGGGAGCCAGCCCTACTGCCTCTAAAATTCTTCTGTACAAGATAGTCAAGGGAGCTTCTATAACTGAATAAAAACTTTAAGAAAATTACTAATAATCAGAGCCACATTGTGGCTGGCCATGTGTGGTTATGCAGGAGGTAGGGGAGGGGCAGAGAGACTGCAAAGAATAGCGATCTCTCCACTTGTGTCTGCTCGGGGCAGACACCTTCCCTGTTCTTGGGCTCAGAGAGCACAATGAATACGCCTTAAGTCCAACAGTGGCCTTCCCAAATGAGGCAAGGAGGAGTAGGCAATGGTGAGACCATGTGTACACCACCCTGTCCATATTGGCTAGCAGAGTGGCTTCTTCCAGTGGAGGAGCACATGCAGCACCTTGTAAAACAGTGGAGCAGCGACTGTGCCTGCAAGTTTGTGCCTGTCTTGGGAGAGATGCCACAGAGACAGGGCCGGCTCTAGGCACCAGCAAAACAAGCAGGTGCTTGGGGCGGCACAGTTCTAGGGGCAGCGTTCCGGCGCCAGCCATGCCGGTCCCTAGAAATGTACCCCCCCCCCGCCACCCCAGCTCGCCTCCGCTCTGCCTCCGCCTGCTCCCCTGAGCGTGCCGCCACCGCTGCTCCCCTTCTTCCCCCTCCCTCCCAGGCTTGCCGCGCCAAACAGCTGTTTGGCGCGGCAAGCCTGGGAGGGAGGGAGGAGAAGCCAAGTGGCGGTGGTGGTGGAGTGGAGGTGAGCTGGGGCAGGGAGCGGTTCCTCTACCCCCCCCCCCGCTCCCTTCCACTTCACCTGCTCCCCTGAATGCGCTGCCTCTCCCTCGCCTGAGAGGGAAGGAGGAGAAGTGGAGCAACCGCGTGTTCAGGGGAGCAGGCGGAGCGGACGTGAGCGAGGGCGGGGAGTTGCGAGGGCGTGGAGGGAGCCGTAGGAAGCAATGGGGGTCGGGGGAATGCGGCACGCCCTGGGGAGGAGGTGGGGCTGCGGATTTGGGGAAGGGGTTGGGAAGGGACGGGGCGGGGGACACGAAAAAAGGCGGCCAAAAATTTTTTTGCTTGGGGCAGCAAAAATCCTAGAGCCGGCCTTGCACAGACAGCAGCTACTGGGATGGCAGACCTCCCTTCCTCCTATGTGTTGATAACCTACTTAGCAGTGCAATAGAACAGCATACACATCAGGAGAATTTAAAGATGTTGTTTTAATCCGCCTTCTGATTCTTTTTCACCTTTAGGGGGAAGCTGCCACCCCCCACCCACCTGTGCGTGATCATCTCATGGTCAGAATTCAACCTACCCTGCTCATAACTTAGAGAGGACTCCACCCACCCTCTGCTACCCCTTCAGGTGAGGAGAGGTGCCATTGTTTCCCTCTCTAGCTAGACAGGATAAGCAGCTGCCTCACTCACATTCTGCCTCTGTGATCCCTCATCTCCTGTCCCTTGCTTGGCCTCTGCTACATTCATTTGCCCCCCTATATTTCTCTCTCTTTCTCCTCACAGTCTCCAGCCCCCGGACATCCCTCCTCTCTGCAACACTACATTCCCTGCACCATCCTTCAGTCTGTCTCCTACACCCTGCAGCTACCCCGTTGCCTTGTAGTTTCCCATCCTGTTTCATAATGCCTCATTCCTAGCACCCCCATGTATTGCATTCATTTGAGTAAGAGGCCACCATTTGCCCTGACAGCAGCCTGGCTTCAGCCTCTCTAGAAACAATGAGAGATGGTGACCATCAGGCTGAGGGCAACCTGCCTGTGGCTTCAGTCCCCTTTACTGTAAAGAGAGATGGTGGCCATTTTGGGATAAGGGCAAAACTTCATGACTATCACCATAATTAGTATTAAATTTTTTGCTTCTACAGTTTTTCTGAATATTTGATTCCTTCTGCCTTTGCAATGTGGATTTCTGGTAATGGAAATTAGTTGCTTTGCACAGGTAGTTAACCAATTACAGAATCATAGAGTCATAGAAATGTAGGGCTAGAAGGGACCTAAAGAAGTTTTCAAGTCCAGCTCCTTGCGCCGAAGCAGGACTAAGTAATCCTACACCATGGATCGGCAACCTTTGGCACGTGGCCCACCAGGGTAAGCCCCCTGGTGGGCCAGGCCAGTTTGTTTCCCTGCCGCGTCCGCAGGTTCAGCCGATCGCAGCTCCCACTGGCTGCGGTTCGCCACTCCAGGCCAATGGGGGCGGCGGGAAGCAGCAGCCAGCACGTCCCTCGGCCCGCGCTACTTCCCACAGACAGGATAAGCCTGGAGCAGTGAACCGTGGCCAGTGGGAGCTGCGATTGGCCAAACCTGCAGACGCGGCAGATAAACAAACCGGCCCGGCTGCCTGGTGGGCCGCGTGCCAAAGGTTGCCGATCCCTGTCCTAGACCATCCCTGACAGATGGTTGTCCAACCTGGTTTTTAAAACTTCCAATGGCGGGGATTCCACGACCTCCCTTGGAAGCCTATTCCAAGCTTCACTACCCTTACAGCTACAAAGATTTCCCTAATGCCTAATTTACATCTCCTTTCCTGCAGATTGAGCCCATTATTTCTTCATTGGCCTTCATTGGACGTAGAGAACAATTGATCATGGACCTCTTTATAACAGCCCTTAACATATTTGAAGATTATTAGATCCCCCACTCAATCTTCTTTTCTCAAGACTAAACATGCCCAGATTTTTTAACCTTTCCTTAGAAGTCAAGTTTTCCAAATCTTTTCATTTTTGTTGCTCTTCTCTAGACTCTCTCCAATTTGTCCACATCTTTCCTGAAGTGTGGCACCCAGAATTGGACACAGTACTCCAGCTGAGGCCTCACCCATTCTGTCTAGAGGGGGACAATTACTTCCTGTGTCTGACATACGACACTTCTGTTAATATACCCCAGAATAATATTAGCCTTTTTCGCAACTGCATTCAAGAGAGAAGCTGAGCCTGTGAGATGGGGAAAAGGTGAAGGAAGGAGTCACAGAAATGAAAGCATTTCATGCAATAGCTAAAATATGAATCCATGGGAACTTAAAGATATTGCATGAACATCAATTTCACATGCCTATTGTTTGAATGAAATTAGTGTGTGTGTGACTCCCCTTCTCAACTACTCCAAGCAAGAAGAGTATTGTAGCAAATCAGGAAATGGCACAACTGAATCAGCCCCGTCACTTGAATGGTTAAAAACTAGACTGGGCGAGGCCCTTGAACATATACATAGTAGAATCGTGCTTCCCTCGCTCACACAAGTAACCTTATTGAAGACAGTGGGGCTACTTGTGTGTGTAAAGCGAGTAAGATTTGACCCACAGGAGAGAACAATCCAGCATCGGACTAGATGATGTGTCTTTTCCATCTCAGACTTCATTGACAGGACACTGTAAAAGGCAGCCTGCTAGAAAATTATTGAAAAAAATAAAGAGAAATAGAAGTATTTAAAAAATGTAAAGCCATGATGGCTATTACCAGCAGGAGAGTGAGTTTGTGGTGGGGGGGCGGAGGGTGAGAAAACCTGGATTTGTGCTGGAAATGGCCCAACTTAATAATCACTTTAGATAAGCTATTACCAGCAGGAGAGTGAGTTTGTGTGTGTATGGGGGTGGCGAGTGAGAAAACCTGGATTTGTGCTGGAAATGGCCCACCTTGATTATCATGCACACTGTAGGGAGAGTGGTCACTTTTGATAAGCTATTACCAGCAGGAGAGTGAGTTTGTGTGTGTGGTTTTTTGGAGGGGGGTGAGGGAGTGAGAGAACCTGGATTTGTGCTGGAAATGACCCACCTTGATTATCATACACATTGTGAAGAGAGTGGTCACTTTGGATGGGCTATTACCAGCAGGAGAGTGAGTTTGTGGGGGCGGGGGGGCGGAGGGTGAGAAAACCTGGATTTGTGCTGGAAATGGCCCAACTTGATGATCACTTTAGATAAGCTATTACCAGCAGGACAGTGGGGTGGGAGGGGGTATTGTTTCATGGTCTCTGTGTGTATATAATGTCTACCGCAGTTTCCACGGTATGCATCCGATGAAGTGAGCTGTAGCTCACGAAAGCTCATGCTCAAATAAGTTGGTTAGTCTCTAAGGTGCCACAAGTACTCCTTTTCTTTTAGCCATGATTGTGTTTGTCACAGACAGTTTATTTTCTCCTTTTAGGAATAAAACAAAATGCCCAGCGATCAGAGCTCTATGTTTTCAGGGGAAGATATCACATGGCTCACAATTTGCTGCAGCTGGTTGGAAAGACACTGTTTCCATACCCATACACACCACACCTTCCCTTCACCCCTATATAAAAGTTGACAATTAGCTTTTAGTGCACATACATGAAGGGAGATACATACTTTGGCCTCTGTGTGAGAGCAATAATTCTCTTAAATTGATGTGTCAGCAAACTAAAACTCAATATTTTTTTCACACAGTATATTTTACAGTCAGAGGACCTTCACTAATCGGAATAAAGCAATTTGGCTCCCTGTCATTGCTCCCAGAAAACATATGAGCTGGTTGGCATGTATGGCCTCCTAGATTTATCAGTGTCTCCCATCTAGTGCATGGGAGTTTCAGGGCTGCAGCTCTGAGAGGAGTGAATTTTTATGAACGCTTTGTCCTGAGAATCCCCATAGCTAGATTTATTCCTTATTTTCAGAAACATTTTATTTATTGTCCATAGCCCATACCCTCTTTAGGTCCAATGGAAGTCATATTTTACATGTTTGATTTGTATTATTATGTCTTTATTGCTTTATGTTTTTAAAAAGTCTGGCAGATGCCACCATTCCCAAAGCTATCCGTCCATTGTGTGTGTTTTTCCAAAGATGCCAGACGTCTGTGATGGGGATACTTGTAACTTTCCTCTCAAACAGGCAACCCTTCTAAACACATCTTGCATCGATATCTTGGGCATTGTAACTGGCTTCAGTACTGTTCATTAGTTCTGTACCACCTCTAAAGAAGTTTTTAGGCCCCCCTCCAGCTGAACCAGTGCAGTCTACATCAGTGCTATGCCAAGGTGGATAGGACAGCTACATAATTGCAGTCCTCCTTTTTTGACTGCACAGTACTGTGCCCCGCCTTTCAGTGACTGTTGTACATCCCCTACCCTGATACCCCAAGGTGGCCATTCTACATGCAATCTCTTGCCATGCTTTTGCTCTCCCCCTTTGTCATAATCTGCTTTCATGTTATAACATTGTTTCAGGACACAAGTGCATAGCTAGTCATAAAGAAAGGGACCTGCTGAACCAATTAAAGACCCCAGGCTGAGAACTCATGGCTTAGAGTACTTGGGTCCTGAAAGACAGATGATGCCCAGGTTTTCACTCTGAAGGGAATCAAAGAGAGGTTACTCATGGATGAGTTCTAGAAGCTCCTCCAGGGTCTGTTGTCACTGCAGAGTTAGCCTGGGTTCTTACCAGTTTTTTGCCTTGACCACCCTCCCGCACACTCAGCCAAGTTTGATGGCTCTTTCAGTCTGGGCTTATAGGCACTGACTCTGTGGGTGCTCCGGGGCTGGCAAACCCACGGGGGAAAAAGGTGGGTGCTGAGCACCCACCGGCAGTCCCCCTATCAGCTCCCCGCAGTGCCTTCTTCTCGCCGGTGGACTCTGTGGATCAGCACCTTCCCCTCCCTCCCTGTGCTTCCTGCTCACCCCAATCAGCTGTTTTGTGGCATGCAGGGAGGCTGGGAGAGAGGGGGGAGGAAAAAGGATGTGGTGTGCTCGGGGAAGGGGATGGAATTGGATGGGAAGAGGCGGGATGGGGTGGGACTTTGCGGAAAGGGGTGGAGAAGGGGTGGGGCCTGGGGCAGAGCCAGGGGTCGAGTACCCCCCGGGACTTTGAAAAGTCAGTGCCTGTGGGCTAGCTGGCCCAGTGGGGGCTATAGCCCTAGCTCTTCTCACTCTGGCTGGAACCTGCCCACTTTGCACTAAGGACACAGGCTAACCCACTTGAGAGATGATAAAATCATAGAATCATAGAATATTAGGGTTGGAAGGGACCTCAGGAGGTCATCTAGTCCAACCCCCTGCTCAAAGCAAGATCCAATCTCCAACTAAATCATCCAGCCAGGGCTTTGTCAAGCTTGACTTTAAAAACCTCTAAGGAAGGAGATTCCACCACCTCCCTAGGTAACCCATTCCAGTGCTTCACCACCCTCCTAGTGAAAAAGTTTTTCCTAATATCCAACCTAAACCTCCCCCACTGCACTTGAGACCATTGCTCCTTGTTCTGTCATCTGGTACCACGGAGAACAGTCTAGATCCATCCTCTTTGGAACCCCCTTTCAGGTAGTTGAAAGCAGCTATCAGATCCCCCGTCAGCCTCTCCTCATAAGTCATGTGCTCCAGCCCCCTAATCATTTTTGTTGCCCTCTGCCGGACTCTTTCCAATTTTTCCACATCCTTCTTGTAGTGTGGGGCCCAAAACTGGACACAATACTCCAGATGAGACCTCACCAATTCCAAATAGAGGGGAATGATCATGTACCTTGATCTGCTGGCAATGCTCCTACTTATACAGCCCAAAATGCCATTGGCTTTCTTGGCAACAAGGGCACACTGTTGAGTCATATCCAGCTTCTCATCCACTGTAACCCCTATGTCTTTTTCTGCAGAACTGCTGCCTAGCCACTCGGTCCCTAGTCTGTAGCAGCACATGGGATTCTTCCTTCCTAAGTGTAGGACTCTGCACTTGTCCTTGTTGAAACTCATCAGATTTCTTTTGGCCCAATCCTCTAATTTGTCTAGATCCCTCTGTATCCTATCCCAAACCTCCTGCGTATCTATCACTCCTCCCAGTTTAGTGTCATCTGCAGACTTGCTGAGGGTGCAATCCGCGCCATCCTCCAGATCATTAATAAAGATATTGAACAAAACCGGCCCCAGGACCGACCCTTGGGGCACTCTGCTTGCTACCGGCTGCCAACTAGACATGGAGCCATTGATTACTACCCGTTGAGCCCAACGATCTAGCCAGCTTTCTATCCAGCTTATAGTCCATTCATCCAGCCCATACTTCTTTAACTTGCTGGCAAGAATACTGTGGGAGACCGTACCAAAAGCTTTGCTAAAGTCAAGGAATAACACGTCCACTGCTTTCCCCTCATCCACAGAGCCAGTTATCTCATCATAGAAGGCAATTAGGGTAGTCAGGCATGAGTTGCCCTTGGTGAATCCATGCTGACTGTTCCTGATCACTTTCCTCTCCTCAAAGTGCTTCAAAATTGATCCCTTCAGGACCTGCTCCATGATTTTTCCAGGGACTGAGGTGAG
Source organism: Eretmochelys imbricata (assembly GCF_965152235.1). Lineage (NCBI taxonomy): Eukaryota > Metazoa > Chordata > Testudines > Cheloniidae > Eretmochelys > Eretmochelys imbricata. The sequence continues at coordinate 153,735,410 of NC_135572.1, forward strand.
GCTGACTGGCCTGTAGTTCCCCGCATCCTCCTCCTTCCCTTTTTTAAAGATGGGCTCTACATACTTTTTCCAGTCATCTGGGACCTCGCCAGATCGCCATGAGTTTTCAAAGATAATGGCCAATGGCTCTGCAATCACATCCGCCGGCTCCTTTAGCACCCTCAGATGCAGTGCATCCGGCCCCATGGACTTGTGCTCGTCCAGCATTTCTAAATAATCCTGAACCACTTCTTTCTCCACAGAGGGTAGGTCACCTCCTCCCCATGCTGTGCTGCCCAGTGCAATAGTCTGGGAGCTGACCTTGTTTGTGAAGACAGAAGCGAGAAAAGCATTGAGTACATTAGCTTTTTACACATCCTCTGTCACTAGATTGCCTTCCCCATTCAGTAAGGGGCCCACCCTTTCCCTGACCTTCTTCTTGTTGCGAACATATCTGTAGAAACCCTTCTTGTTACTTTTAACATCCCTTGCTAGCTGCAACTCCAAGTGTGATTTGGCCTTCCTGATTTCACGCTTGCATGCCTGAGCAATATATTTATACTCTTCCCTGGTCATTTGTCCAGTCTTCCACTTCTTTGTCAGCTTCTTTTTTGTGTTTAAGATCAGCAAGGATTTCACTGTTAAGCCAGGCTGGTCATCTGCCATACTTACTATTCTTTCTACACATAAGGATGGTTTGTTCCTGCAACCTCAACAAGGATTCTTTAAAATACAGCCAGCTCTCCTAGACTCCTTTCCCCCTCATATTATTCTCCCAGGGGATCCTGCCCATCAGTTCCCTGAGGGAGTCAAAGTCTGCTTTTCTGAAGTCCAGGGTCCATATTCTGCTGCTCTCCTTTCTTCCTTGTGTCAGGATCCTGAACTCGACCATCTCATGGTCATTGCCTCCCAGGTTCCCATCCACTTTTGCGTCCCTTACTAATTTTTCCCTGTTTGTGAGCAGCAGGTCGAGAAGAGCTCTGCCCCTAGTAACCCTAGTTGGTTCCTCCAGCACCTGCACCAGGAAATTGTCCCCTACACTTTCCAAAAACTTCCTGGATTGTCTGTGCACCGCTGTATTGCTCTCCTAGCAGATATCGGGGTGACTGAAGTCCTGCATGAGAACCAGGGCCTGTGATCTAATAACTTCTGTTGTAGCCTGAAGATAGTCCTCCAGTGCCTTTCCACAATTCCCTTTTTGTCTCCAGAAGGACTGACACGTTCTCCCGCAATTCACTAGGAAAGTATCATAGTGCAGCTCAGTTACTGCAACACAAAGACCCATGGAAAATGCCCCCGGATGTCTTAGTGCCTCACATGGGTGACTGCAGCACCAGTGAGAACACAGTAACGTGGGTAGGACTTGGCAAGGTGGCCGCTCATACCTAGGCTAGGCTAACCCAGGTGCTCAGATGCAGATGACAATCACCCAGGCTAATGCTGCAGTAAAGCCGTAACCCATCACTTCAGTAAAACCATAACGAAAATCTCTCCATCCTGCAAAGTGGAATAAAGCTACATCCACAACAGATCAGTTCTTTCCCAAAGAAGACTGTAACTGCCATGTGGGCAGGATGCAGGCATGTTCTGTGGTCATCTTTCAAGTCTTCCAGGAACCAGTGCTGTACCATTGGAGTCAGGCTGCCAACAGCATAAAATGCTATGATTTGGCTTGCTCCAACTTGGTTTTTCTCCACTTGGTGTAATGGGGTCAAAACATCCAAAGTCCAGGACAGGGAGAACTTGACAGTCCCAAGGTATAATCGAAAAAGAATATGTCCCAGTCTCTTGTAAACCCAATAATCCTTTTAACCACTCTGTCTAATGTGCTGTTTTTTTCTTACCATCTTTTCCTTTGTTCATTTCCAGCTAGATGTTTCTCACAATTGTAGCCCAAATAATACTTATAAATAAGAAAATAGGATTTAATGCAGGAGCACAAGAGGGAAAAGCTGCTTTTAAAAAGTGAAAGTACTGGCCAGGCTACAACTTTTAAAAGCATTTCCTGGGTACTTGATCCACATTTTTAATATGTTCTAATAACATATCTAGATGGGGGACATCAACAGGGTCTCAGTTGAGCTGTTTTAATAAAAAGAGACAGTTCAAAGAGCTTGGCCAAGGAGGCAGTTTGGATATTTGTGGTGTGGGGGCATCAGGTATCCATCTCCACCGCTAAGTGAAAGGTTCATATTGTTCAGTCTTCAGTCTTGTGCCTCCATAACATATTGCATGGAGGCATGTTAAGAACCCAGGAGACTCCTGTGCTGTGCTGTGTTGCTGCCTCATACAGCAGAGGTATGTACACAGACAATCCGGTCTGTGCTAGTGGGCAATCAGATGAGTCAGTGCTTGAACTCTGCAATTCTGCCAGTCCAACAGGGGGTTAAAGCCCCATCACATGAATTCCATTGAATTCACACTGCGCTCCTGTAAAAAGCACACTTCCTTTCTGCAGATCAGGTGCTCCAAGAATGTTAACAACACTAGCGACATAAAGAAGACTTGTTTCATACCTGACGTCCTTCCCCACACAAATCTCCCATTGTGGTTTCAGTGGGAATTAGGAATGTGGGAAAACAGCAAAATTGGTCTTTCACTGCATTGCTGGCTTGGCAGCACTCTCTCTGAATTGGAACCTCTTGAGAAAGAATGGTGTCCAGTTTCTTACAGGGTCCCTATTTATCCAGATCTGTGTTTCTCAACATGTGGGGCATGACCCACAGGTGGGCCTTAAATGGTGCTTCTTGGAGGGTCAGCACAGATTGAAAAACAAAAAGGCAGCTATACCAGCAGTGGGTTCTTTTATGGCCCCTATCCCATAAGTCTTTACAATAAGACACCAGAGGTGGATTGTGGTTTCTGGGAGAAAATATGAGGTGAACCACTGGTCTAGATATTTTACCACTTGGAGGTCGTTCTTTGTTGTTGTGTGTTTGTCTTGGAAGTTGTAACACATAATACTAAACAGCTTTCAGATGACTTTCAAGTCCAGAATATGAGAGGCTGCAAATGAGTGTGTAGAGCAGGATCCTTCTTGTCCTTTGAGAAACCTGAATCAACAGGCTTCCCCTAATTACCCTTTTCAGGCTGTTTCCGAAACAAAATTCCTATGATCCTACTAATGGGAATTTTCTGCAGTTTGCAGTGCACACATCTCAGTCTGCAGAGATATAGGACATGAGAGCAGTCATGAAATTGTATGCAAGTCCCACAACAATTTGGCAACAAATTTTACTCTCACTGAAGGGTTTTGTGAAAGAGAGTCTTCTGAATTTTCCCATCTGAATATCATTCTTCTTGTATGTGCCAAATGTACAACTCTATGCATGTCTGCCTTTAAATGAAGTGGCATCAGTCATGTGAATGATTTCATAGCAACAGTGTTAGTGCTGTTCTTATAAAATAAGTAGTTGTTGTCTAGTAACACTCCCTAATGACAATAATAGCACTATACATCTTCAAGGTGCTGCACAAACAGGAGTTAATTAATTAATTTTTCACATCAACTATGAGAAGTAGGTAGTTTAATGTTATAAAACCCATTTTATAATGGTGGGGAGAAACTGACACCACGGTAGAAAGTTTAAGTGACTTGCCTAGGGCCAGGCAAGTAAGTCTGTAGCAGAACCACTACTAGAACCTGGGAATTCCTCAATTCCAGTGCTACTCTCTATCATATACTGCTTCTTGAAGACTGCTTGGATCTTTACATGCATACTCTGTTGGCTTCTCTTATTCTGTTTTTCTCTTATTTCAATGTTTTCACATTCATAGATTAAAAGGCCAGAAGGGACCGCTGTGATCATCTACTCTAACCTCCTGTGTAACACATGCCATAAGGCTTCCCTGATGTTACCTCTTTCTGGAATGGCGACTTTCTATTATGGCCAATCCTGGTTCTCAAAAATTATAATAATTTACTATAGCTTATATTTTGATAGCACTTTTCATCCCAAAGGATTCCTAAGCACTACAAGCCGTACCTACACTAAAATGTCCCACTGTTGTTATCACTGGTGTAGCTCTGCCTGTGGTAGGAATGCTGTGGCTGGGGTTTTAACCACCATGTCATCTAGCCCTGCTCTGCAGCAACTTTGTCTCTGCTGGCCCTTCCATGATTGCCACCGTCGATGGAGCTGCACGGGCAGGGCTGTTCTTACCCATATGCAAAGTACGCAGCTGCGTAGGGCACCAGGAAATTTGGTAAATTTGGGCACCAAATTTCCTGGTGCCCTGCACAGCTGCATGCTGCTCCAGCCCCTGCTCCACCTCTTCCCCAGGGCCCCCGCTCCTGCTCCGCTCCAGTCCTGCCTCTTCCCGCCCCTGCTCTGCCCCAGCCCCACCCCACTCCACCCCTTCCCCAAAGCCCCCGTCCCTGCTCCACCCCAGCCCTGCCTCTTCCCACCCCTGCTCTTCCCCAGCCCCACCCCCACTCCCCTGAGGACTGAAGCAGGGCCAGGCCTGCACTCACCAGTGGCGGAAAGTGCAGCGACCTGGCCCCAGCTGCGCTGCCGGTGAGTGCTGTGGGGTGGTTCCCCCCTGTCCCGCAAGCCACACCCTCCCCCCCCCCCCCCCCCGCGGAGGCCTGGGGCCATCCCCACCCATGTACTGTCTAGTCTGACACTGCTCAGTTTGGGATCGCAGCCCCAGGTGATATGATTATATGTAGGAATGTGACTTAATACAGACGAGGGCTCCAACCATTTCAGATCTTTGTTTCGTTTATTCCAGACCTTTTAATTCTTTGCCACATTTAGCTGAGCAAAAGGTAGGAATGGAAGCACATTGAATAAGTCTCAGGGGCTTCAAAGTGGAAGGAAGCATATATCAGAGAGCGGGCTAGAGAGTGAGAGCGAGAGAGCGCAGAGTTCTGGTTTGTCAGTATGTGAGACCTCAAGCTGAGTGACTGGGAGTTGACATTCCTTCTATTTATTTATAAAAGTTGTAACTGTGGAAATTAGCCTTAGAAGCTGTAGACCCATTACTATTATTTTTATCGTCCTTCTAAGACATACCCTGAGGCATTCCTGGAGATTGAATCCCATTGTACTTTGCAATAAGCCCATAATTGATTATGCCATGGAGCTTTAATATGGATTGGAGAAATGGAATCCAGAGTAAATACATTCAAAATTTTGCTAGCAGGCCAAATTTAAAACTGATTTTCTGAACCTACCAGGATTATTCCTCCTCAGTTAATGATTTAATTTGAGCTAGCCACCCTGAGAGGTGCAATATGTGAGGTAAGTCTAGCTCCCTGGGCTTCTTTAAAGGACTTTATCCTGTATACTGCACCTGTAAATTTCTGAAAATAAAATTAAACTCAAAAATTATACATTATGGACCAATGAATAATCCTGATGCTTGCTGAGGTCCTGGCTGGTGCTTCCCAGTGTAATGCTGCAGTCACCTGTCACTAATATTGTCAGCTGTGAGTTTGCTGATTCACTTCATTTCTGATAAACGAGGAAATTATACCAGATTTCTGCATATGACAGGGGACAGAACTAGGGGGTTAGAGTTTGCCTTTGTTAATCTGAGCTTGAAAAGAGCTGTCAAAGCTTGAGGTGGCCAGACTAAATGGGTGTTTCAGTGCACTTATTGAGAGAATCCCAGCAGCTTGTTCAGCTTGTCCATTAATGGTCCTTTCCCTCTGTGACAGGTTCGGTCACAGAGATCCCCTAGGGACTGTCATCTGATGTGCTGAAATTTCCTCTGAGCCCATTTTCCCTGCCTTGTTGAGCCAGACACACTAGCCTGCTGCAACACAGACCCAGAGTCTGGTCCACGCCCCCAAAGCTGCAGACTTTAACTAAAAACAGCTCAGTAGGTTACTTGCCTCCAGAACCCAGACACCCAGCTCCCAATGAGATCCAAACCCCAAATAAGTCCGTTTTACTCTATATAAAGCTCATACAGGGTAAATTCATAAATTACTCGCTCTCTGTATCACTGATAGAGAGATATGCACAGCTGTTTGCTCCCCCAGGTATTAATCACTTACTCTGGGTTTATTAATAAAAAAAGTGGTTTTATTAAGTATGAAAAGTAGGATTTAAGTGGTTTCAGGTAATAGAACAAAGTAAGTCATAAAATAAAATAAAACAAAACAAGCAAGTCTAAGCCTAATACTTTAAGAAACTGATTACAGGTAATATCTCACCCTCAGAGATGTTCCAATAAGTTTATTTCACAGACTAGACTCCTTCCTAGTCTGAGCCCAATCCTTTCCCCGGTACGGTCCTTGTTAGTTCCAGCAGACATCTCAGGTGGTAAGCAGGGGTTTTCTAATGACTGGCCGCCCCCTTTGTCCTGCTCCACCCCCTTTTATAGCTTTGGCACAAGGTGGGAATCTTTTGTCTTTCTGGGTCCCCACCCCTCCTTTTAAATGGAAAATTACCAGATTTAAGATGGATTACATTATCTTGTGACATGGTCACATGTCACCCTAAGACCCCTAGTCTCCATTCTTCCTGGGTTGGCCCACATGTACACAGGAAGGCTTGCAGGTAAATAAACCATTTACAACCAATTGTCCTAGTCGATAAGCCATCAAGATTCTAAACCACCATTAATGGCCCACACTTTGCATAATTACAAGTGAATAGGACCTCAGAGTTATACTTCATATTTCTAGCTTTAGATACAAGAATGATACATGCATACAAATAGGAGGAATATATTCAGTAGGTTATAACCTGCTGTGGCTCACGAAAGCTCATGCTCAAATAAATTGGTTAGTCTCTAAGGTGCCACAAGTACTCCTTTACTTTTTGTTATAACCTTTGTTATGTTACCTTCCAAGAGACCTTTTGCATAAAGCATATTTCAGTTACATCATATTCACTCTCATAAGCATATTTCCATAAAACATATGGAGTGCAACATCACACCCTCCCTTTCCTTAAAGTGATCTTTTCCTTTCTCCCCATTTCTGATGACCCCATATTCTGTGCTTTGATATGCAAAGCAGCTCCCACTGATTTCAGATAATTTCATGGTTTAAAGTGGGCTAAATTGCAGACCTGGCAGAAATTAAAGTCCTCTAAGGTGGGTCAGTTGCCATCTAGGAGCCAATACAAACGAGCTGCCCAAGCCCTGAATATTGATACAAGCTAATGAAATTCTCTCAGACATCACAGAATTAGCATTATTTTCAGATCATTTTAAATCCTGGATTTGTTTCTTGACTTCAAAGCGCCAAGGCAAAATTTGCCCATTAAATTCTATCCTAGGAATTGTTTTTTTCAGCTCCCACTATGCATTTATATGAGTAGCTTTCATGAAACCTTGTCATCAGCTGTGTATGGTCTGAAGAATGAAAAATGTGAGGTAGTCCGGTATTTTTAGGGGAGCAAACTTTTGCAGTCATTTCATGCATTTTGGTAGTATACGAATGTAGATCAGTAACTGAAAAGTTGCGAGCTTCCTTGGAGTTAATTAAATGATTGGCTCGTGTCTACTAAGAAGCAATACAATGAAAATGTGGGTGCTCAGAATATCCCTAGTTCCACAAGTTTTTCTAAAATCCGATGGTAGTGTAGTTCTGTGTTCTGTGCTGAGGCCCAGGGCTGGACTGCAGAGATGAGTGCCTGCTGTCACATTGGAGACAGCTGAGCTAAATCCTTACATTAGAGCCAATGTCTGAGGACTGTCTTTAGCTCAAAATGCCTACAATCAAATAGAAGGCAAGAGGCAACAATGAAGTGTGGGGTCGGGGGCATGGGAACAAAAAGGAATGGAAATAAGAGATGTGTTGACCTAGGTCAGCTGTGTGACGCACAGTTAGATGGATTCTGGGCTGGACTTTTGGTTGGTTATTTTTTAAAACTGATATAAATAATAAACACACTGTAAATTCCAAGATGAAGGCTATACAATCTCCTGTTCTTCTCCTCCATTCTCCAGCTCAACTGAAGTAGGAAATTCATAGTTAATATCATACAAATAGCTTTAACTCTGTTGACATTCCTCCCTGACCTTTCGCCCTGCACCCATTGGTTTTGGTATGTAAGCTATCTGTTTCTTTCTCTGGTCCTGAAGAGGTTTGTAGCGCTAGATATGATAGCTATGTGTCTATGCTAAGTCTCGTCATATGGCAATCCTTTTCCATTTGAAACCAACGTGCACTTTTGGAGAATTGTCCCAAATGGTTATTTTCAGTATTGCTAACTCCAAGTGTTCAGAAATCATGAATTTTTAAAAATGCATAGATTCCTAGATTATAAGGCCAGAAGGTACCATTGTGATCATGTAGTCTGCCCTCCAATAAGTTTTAGGACTTCCCTGAAATAATTCCTGTTTGCCTACAGTGTATCTTTTGGAAAAACATTCAATCTTGATTTAAAATTGTCTAGAGATGGAGAATCCGCTACATCCCTTGGTAAGTTGTTCCAATGGTTAATTACCGTCACTGTTAAAAATTTGCTCCTTCTCATCTGAATTTGCCTAGCTTCAATTTCCAGCCATTAGATCTTGTTATACCTTTATCTGCTAGATTGAAGAGCCCTCTAATCAAATTTCTGTTCTCTGTGTGCTGTTCTCTTACAGACTGTGATCAAGTCACCACCTTAGCTTCTCTTTGATAAGCTAAATAGACTGAGCTCCTTGAGCCTATCACATTAAGGCATGTTTTCCAGTTCTTTAATCAGTCTCATGGCTCTTCTCTGACCCCTCCAATTTATCAACATCCTTCTTGAACTGTGGACACCAGAACTGGATACAGTATTACAGTAGCAGTCACATGAATGCCAAGTACAGAGGTAATAATATAACCTCCCTAGCCTGCTTGAGATTCTCCTGTTTATACACCGAAGGACTGCATAAGCCCTTTTGGCCACACCATCGCACTGGGAGCTCAAAACAATACATTTTGGATTCTTTTCTTTTTCCTTCTTGATTTTTAACCTTTAGTGTGCCCTTGGGTCACACTTTCAAGCTTTTTGCTACAAACATAAGGGCAAAATACTTATTTTTTTAAAATAAAACTGAGGTCCTCATGTAATCACCTGACTCTAGGAACTCAGACTCCAAGAGAAAATACTGAATACTGCAACACTCACATAAAATTGTGAAGCCTGCCAACACTGTACCTGGTATGTGGCCACTTCTGGTGAACAGATGTAAAAGCCTTTTTTCCTCGGAAAATGTCAGAAAATATAATGTACAAATGTACAATTTATATATTATAAACAGAATGTGTAATAATCCTCTCTCTTCAGGTTATTGTGTATGGTCTTAAAGGAGACATCAGTAGCTTGCTGTATTGCTATAAAGAAAAGTTCATTTGTACACCACCATAGCATTTTAAACAATCAGTTTATCAACACGAGTCAGTTAGGTCCAGTTAGCTCACTTCTCTGTTTTCAGAGATTCCAGTGCAATTGACATATGCACTGTTTGAGGTCTGTAGGTGTAATTAGTCGGGCGGGGGAGGGAGGGTTGTTGGTATGAGTGATACAGGGACAGAGTTATGTTACATTTGTTGTATAGGCTTCTACTAAAAATACAAATATTGGTAAGAATTTTGTAAGAAATATTGCTATTTCTCTACACTGACATTTATTTAGGAAGTATTCACAATCCCTGCCATGTCAATATCAGAGACAAAACAATAATCATTACAACAGTTAGCTTTTGTTTAAAGAAACATTGTGTAGTGATAGTCATCTGATCTCTCTACTCAATAGATTTTTTTACCATATCACAGAGGGAGCATCATTACAATACCTGTGCCACGTCATTTTTTTTATGCTGACACTTTCAAAATCTTTATTGTCCTTAAAAAATAAAAAGTATCAAGCCAAATAAGGCTAGAAAAGCCAAAGAAGTAAAATAAGCTCTCTCAAAAAATTAACAGCCTTTAGTTTTGTTTATGGTAAACTTCCTCTTTAGCAGAGTTGGTTGATATTTGCAGACTTCCTGTGTGGCCACTAGATCTGTGTGTATTTATGTTCTCTCTCAGTAGAAGTGAAAAAACAGGAACCATACATAAAAATGAAATATTGAAATAAGCAGGCCCTTTGAGAGAAAGTTTGGTCCTGATACATCATGTTTGCAGGGCCTAACCCTCTCTCATGTCCATTAATTTATACAGGTTTTAGGGAGAGGCTGAGTGTCCCAGTACAATTGTCCCCCCTTACCCTTCCTCTCATTAGTCCCAGAAACAAGGTCCTAGCCAAGAACTAATTAAACTATTGCAGTGTATTTGCTAGTGCCTGCTATGGTTGTGTAATCCAGACCAGGATTCAGGGACAGCTTGCATGTGATGCTAGGCTGCATGAACTGTATCAAGTTGGGAGCGAGAAAGCCAGAGAGAACCACTGCGTCTGTGTATGTCTGGCAGCCTCAATAAAGAATTCATTTTATTTTCATTGTAGCCGAGTCCTATCTTATATTTACCATGAGCACTAAAGGTTGCGTATCTCCATCTTTCTCTCTCTCTCTCTCTGGGCTGTAGACCTTCAGGGCTATATTGTTTTAAAATCTAAGACTTTTGTAATGATACCCATCACCATAGTAAGTCATGGATATGATTTCTTCACCTCTGCTCATCTTTCCAAGGTTTCTCCTCTTTAGAAAGTGACTGAATTAGGGCTGCTCAAAAAATGCTTTTTTTTTTTCTGAAATTTGAAATACACTTTATTTTCACTTCCACAATTTTTTATTTGTTTGTTTGATGGAAAAACTTGAAGCTTTTCAGTTGTCAAAAGCAGAAAACTTTTACAAACAATTAGAACAGTTTCTTTTGGTTTTTCATAGAAAAACTGGCAAAGCTTTGAATGAAATGCAAAAATTTGCACCAAAATTTTTGGGAGAGAGCCATTTTCTGTTTGGCAACAAAAAACAAAAAAATTGTGGCATAAAACATTCGACCATCTCTAGAAATCATTCTGTGCTCAGAGAAGTAAAGTGAAAATAATTAATTTTCCTCAAAATGTTGGTGTGCTAGACACTAGCTTGAATTTTGTAAATTAAGTCATGTAGACCTTGTGGAGATTAGCTTTTTGTCCCCACCCTTTTTTAACTAACGGTTGCAATGGTGGAATCTCAGGTAAGGAAGGCACTGTTGGCTCACATTTTAACCATCATCTAGAGCTGCTCTCAGCAGGGGTAGACCGCATGATTATTAAAACACAATCAACAACTGTACAGGAGTTCTTACCATAAACAACCGTACATGGTTCTTACCAGCAGTGGAGCTGCACTGTGTGCGTGTGTGTGTGTGTGAGAGAGAGAGAAAGAGAGAGAGAGGAGCTGCACCGTGTGCGTGTGTGTGTGTGTGTGTGAGAGAGAGAGAGAGAGAGAGAGAGAGAGAGAGAGGAGCTGCACCGTGTGTGTGTGTGTGTGTGTGTGTGAGAGAGAGAGAGAGAGAGAGAGAGAGAGAGAGAGAGGAGCTGCACCGTGTGTGTGTGTGTGTGTGTGTGTGAGAGAGAGAGAGAGAGAGAGAGAGAGAGAGAGGAGCTGCACCGTGTGTGTGTGTGTGTGTGTGTGTGAGAGAGAGAGAGAGAGAGAGAGAGAGAGAGGAGCTGCACCGTGTGTGCGTGTGTGTGTGTGTGAGAGAGAGAGAGAGAGAGAGAGAGAGAGAGGAGCTGCACCGTGTGTGTGTGTGTGTGTGTGTGTGAGAGAGAGAGAGAGAGAGAGAGAGAGAGAGAGAGGAGCTGCACCGTGTGTGCGTGTGTGTGTGTGTGAGAGAGAGAGAAAGAGAGAGAGAGGAGCTGCACCGTGTGCGTGTGTGTGTGTGTGTGAGAGAGAGAGAGAGAGAGAGAGAGAGAGAGAGGAGCTGCACCGTGTGTGTGTGTCTGTGTGTGCGTGTGTGAGAGAGAGAGAGAGAGAGAGAGAGGAGCTGCACCGTGTGTGTGTGTCTGTGTGTGCGTGTGTGAGAGAGAGAGAGAGAGAGAGAGAGAGAGAGAGAGGAGCTGCACCGTGTGTGTGTGTCTGTGTGTGCGTGTGTGAGAGAGAGAGAGAGAGAGAGAGAGGAGCTGCACCGTGTGTGTGTGTCTGTGTGTGTGTGTGTGAGAGAGAGAGAGAGAGAGAGAGAGAGAGGAGCTGCACCGTGTGTGTGTGTCTGTGTGTGCGTGTGTGAGAGAGAGAGAGAGAGAGAGAGGAGCTGCACCGTGTGTGTGTGTGTGTGTGTGTGTGTGTGTGTGTGAGAGAGAGAGAGAGAGAGAGAGAGAGAGAGAGATTTTAGGAGAAAAGGTTCATGTGGAGAGCCCTGAATGAGAACTAAAACCAAAAGGTCAGAATGCAAGATTAAAAGTGTGTGTGTTTTGGTGGCTGTCCAGAATCCTTGCCCTGATGGCTTTTTTGCAAGGAGGAGAATTTGAGAGTTGGCAGTCGGGAACATAACAGGGTTGTTCCTCATAAACGAAAAGTGACCTCACATGGCACATCATAAACCAAAAGCTTGCTTCACTACTCCATGCGATGATATAGTTCTGCATGGGGACAAAGTATTGGGTTTAGAGTCTTTTAAACAGCAGTAGTGTGAGGTAGGGAAAGCGCATTCTGTAGAATGGCACGTCCTCTGTGTGAAGCTTACTGACATTTACTGAGTTTCTAAGGGGTTGGAATGTACATTCCGGCAGATTCCTTTTCTAGCCTAAATGTGCTCCTGCATATTACTGAAGAGCTTCCCCATCCCCTTCATCTTTACAGCATGAGGGGAAAAGGGCAACCCCCCCCCCATATTAAAACAAAAAATGTTAAATAGTTGCAGTATTTTCACTTGATGTTGTGTTGATTTGAAAACACTGTCATCGTTTAAAATGCCCCAAAGAGCAGCTGCACTCATTTATAAAGTTATTTAATCCTTCCTCCCCCCTGCCTCCCAAAAACCCACCAAGTTACAGAAGAGGAGAGGGTGAAGCCAGGGAATGATGGTTACCCACCTTCCTCTGCCCTCACATACATCCACAGTATTCCAATTTGGTAACATAATCTGCTCTACCTGTCAGGATTTATGAATCATTAAGTTGCCAGTGGACTGAGACGTTGTTTCTGAATATGGCAGTTGCTGCCTATTTTGAGATACACTAATGGAAAAGCAGAATGCTAACACTTGTTCCACATGAGCTAAATATATATAATGTATACAGCAACTATCGAACATTATTTAGGTTGAAAAGCTAAGCACTCTAAAATTAGGAAGTGCCAGACTTTCAGTTGCAAATGTAGCCTTAGTTCTGCCCTCTTGTGCATCCATTTTGTACACTGAATGAGGCAGAGATCCTGTGGAAAAAAAGAGTATGTGATCATGTAATTAAGACAGTATCATAATGCAGCGTTTCTCAAACTGGGGGTCTGGTATGGTACTCCAGGGGATCCGCAAGTCATGTCCAGGTCTGCCGGTCCCACTGATAAACTCCTCCTCCTCCCTCCCAGTGCCTCCTGCATGCTGGGGAACAGCTGTTCGGTGGCATGCAGGAGGCACTGGAAGGGAGGGGGAGGAGCTGGGATGGGGCGTGCTCAGGGGAGGGGGCAGAGAAGAGGAAGGGCAAGGGTGGAACAGGGACAGGAAGAGGTGGGGCGAGGTGGGGCAGGGGTGTAGCCAAGGGTGGGTCTGGGTGGACAGTGGCCAACCCACTTAGCATTTAGGCCAACCCCACAGCCCCGAGTCTGTTCTGGCCCCAGTGCTTGCCCCATTCCACCCACCTGCCCAGCGCTCCTGCTGGGAAGCGGGATCAGGGCATCGAGGCTTGTCCTGCTCTCTGGTGCTCCTGCCTAGGAGTGGGGTCCTGCAGGGGCCGGGTGGGTGGAACGGGGCAAGCCTCTGGATCCTGGCTGGAACACCAGGCAGATGGCCAGATAGGGGAAGCCCCTACACTCCCACCCCGCTCCCCAGCAGGAGCACCGGTTGGGCAGAGTGGGTGGGCGCGTTGGAGTACCCATTTTTCCGGGGCCCCGGGTTGGCTCAGTGGCTAACCCACCACTGAGGGGAGGTAGGGTTGCCAACTTTTTACTTGCACAAAACCGAACACCTTTGCCCACCCCCTGCCACACCCCTCCTCCGAGGCCCCACCCCTTTACTGAGGCTCAACTCTTCTCTGAGGCCCTGTTCCCCACTCACTCCATTTCCCTTCCCGGCCAAAGGGAGCTGCAGAGCCGGTGCTTGGGGCAGGGGCTGGCTGCCCCTATTCATAGGAGCTGGAGGTGGGACATGCCACTGCTTCCGGGAGCCGTGCAGAGCCACTGTAGGCACGGAGCCCGCCTTAGCCCCACTGCACCACCACAGCAGGCAGGGAGCCTGCCTTAGCCCCACTGCACCGCTACTGGATTTTTAACGGCCTGGTCAGTGACACTGACCGAAGCCAACAAGGTCCTTTTTTGACCAGGCATTCTGGTTGAAAACCGGACACCTGGCAACCCTAGGAGGAGGGCAAGTGAGTGGGTGGCCAGTGGTGGTAGAGGAGGTAGGCCTGCTGCCTGGGGGAGCCGGGTGGGCCTGGCATGGGGCATTGGGACCTGGAAGGGAGCTGGGAGCCATGTGTGTTGGAGAGCAGTGTCTCCTCCCGGAGCTGGGTGCACACCCGGGGCCCTGGGGAGCCCCTGGCCAGAGCGTCCATCCATTGCCCCCTGCAAGGCTGGCTGCAGGGTGAGGGGAGGCGGGACCCCCATCCCTCCTGCCCTACTGCCCCCCCATAATTGCCCTGCCCACCAGTGATACAAGTAGAAATAATTTCTTGCCGGTACTACACTCATGGGAGGTACACAAGGGGAGGCATGTGACCTCCCCACGTGGCCCTCCATGTGACTCCTCCCTGCCCCACCCCCAGCCCAGGGCCCCCACGCTCTCCCCATCCCCTCTGACACCCCCCTTTGTATATACAAACATCAACATGCTTAACTACTTACTTTCCCCCCACATATGTAGTATTCAGTCTGTTTATATGGAATATGGGAGTTGGGTGAGGAGCCATTTCAGCATATTTATGACTTATTAAAAGACACATTTTAAGTAGAACTGTATCCTAAACTGCTTTATGGTATTGTACCTAAATGTTGCATTTCAATGGGGGATTCAACTTCCTTTATAGGAACAGTCTCCTGAAACTCTTACCAGTCCACAAAAGTGGTCCGCAGTCATGCAAATAGTCCCATTGTCTTCAATGGGATTGATCAAATGATTAAGGGTTTACAAGATTAGGTTCCAAGTTTGTAAATTGTTCTGGATGAAACTGACAATGCCTGAACTGTCAGATCAGAAGGAGCTTCATTTGAATAAAAGTGGGCAGATGTGTGATAAGTCTTAGCTCCATTGCTAAGATGAGGAACATATTTTTAGCAAAGTTCTTGGCAGATTCCTGAGGCAGCTGGTTTAAGGCTGTCAGTGTCCGGCATTGTAATCTTCACTTATGGTTCTCTCACCCACAAAGCTGGAAAAGGAGGCATTTGTTTTCTTTGTTTTGCTGCTCCAGTTCCAGTTAACAAAATGCATGTTAGACTAGTTTGGCTGTAAAAAAGAATTCTATGTACACTGGGGACAACACCTGATTCCTGTAAGGCTGCAGAACTGGGCTGACATCAGAATCCAAACATCCTATGGTCAGTGCAAGCAGAAGCATTCCTCTAATGATTTGGACTTGATGAAAAACACTGTTTAAACACCTTCCATCCTTCCCACCCCTCCCCTCTTGAGGCCTCCTGATCAACGTAAGAGCACAATAATTAAAGCCTTTGCTTAAGTTTGTTAGCATATGTATTGTTCTGTTAAAGCCATTTAAAGAATGAATGCCCTCCCTTGCCACACTCTGCTCCTTTAAGGAGCAGAGCGCAGCCCCACCCCTCCTCCAGAGTGTGTGTATGTGGGGGCTAGCCCCGAGTCTTTCCGGTACCCCGTACCCGCTAAAAACCTATTGCTGGTACTGCATACTGGCGGGTACCGCCCTGCTTGCACTCCTGACACCCACCCAAAATCAGGGCCCACCCAAATGTCCCATGCTGGCTATGCACTGGGGTGGGGCCTTGGGGGAAGGGGTGGAGTGGGGGCGGGGCCTGGGCTGAGCGGGTGACTTGGAGGGGGCCGCGAAAATTTTTAAATCAAAATGGGGGTACTTGGCTTGCTAAAGTTTGAGAACCACTGTCATAATGCATACACACAAGGGGACAGATTTCAGGTTGCACAAGCAACCTTAATCCTGGCATTTCCTACCTTTTGAGTGCTTGATGTTGCAACCTAAATAGTGTTATTTTAACACAGATTTTTGTGCATAATTTCTTTGTTTACTGAAGAAAAGGGGGAAAAATACATTTTACTATGCACAAATGTAACCCACCCATCAGGTATCATCAGTAGAGCTTTGAACCCTAACATTAAGTACTGTAGCTCAGACTTCTGCCACTTAAGTTAATAGAGAGACAAGGTGGGTGAGGTAATATCTTGTATTGGGCCAATTTCTGTTGGTGAGAGAGACAAGCTTTCGAGCTGACAGAGAGCTCTTCTCATAGATGACTTCCCATACTGGGGGGGAGGAGGAGTCACAATCTAAAGAGGAGGACATGTGACCACCCCATGTGTCTCCTCTGCCCAGTGACACCCCACCCCCTGCACTCAGCCCAGGGCGTTGCGCTTTTCCCACCCCACCAGAGTTACATGCTGGGGATGAGGGGGTGGGTCTGTCCTTCTCTCTCTGTGCCTCTCCCCTGGCATGTTCAGCCACTCTCCCTGCAAAGCTGCCTCTGCCTGAGAGAGCCTGGCTGGGAGGCAGTGGCATCCCGCTCTCTGCCCGAGCTTGGCTGCCGGGGCAGGGGCTCAGCATGCCGGGTGGGAGGGGAGGCTCCAGCTCACTCGGCCCCTGTCCCTGGCAGCTGGGGTGGCAGCAGGTCACCTCCCTGCCTGGGCCCTGCAGAAGTCTGAACTGCTCTTCATTGTCATTTGCGTTTCTGATTTGTCTCAAGTCAATTCTTCGAGCAAAGAGAATCCTGCTGACAGATATATATATATTTTTAAAAAGCGCAAACTCAGAGAGGTAATTCTTTCCTTTACTCCAGAGGTCCACAAAGTGTGGGGCACGCCCCGTAAGGGGGCGTGGAGGAATGTCCAGGGGGGCGTGGCGGGGCTTTGGTCAGCCCCCACTGGGTGGGGGGAAGGGAGCGCTGCCCTACCCCCAGCAACGTCACCGGCTCCCGGCCCTATGCCTGGCCCAGTCCCCAGCCTTGGCTCTGGCTCCGTTCCCGCCCCCAGCCTCAGCCCCTGGCCCCGCTCCTAACCCCAGACCTGCCCCCAGCTGCGGCCCCAGCCTAGGCCCCCTTACCCCTGTCTGCCGCTCCCCCCCCCCCCACTCGGAGCCACATCCCCGCTCCCAACCCCGACTCCAGAGAGGCAGGGAGTGGGCACGGACAGGGGTAAGGAAGGGCGAGACTCTCAAAAGTTTGGGGACTGCTGCTTTACTCTGATGCAGGATGCACATATATGCTGTATGACATGCTCTGCTCTCCCCTTGTACCACAGTTGTTAACTAAACCTGTTGGCTTCTGAAAGGGATGAACTGATGCTGAGAATTTTGAGCTCCTGTTCTTACTTTTAACCTGGTGGATTTTTTATTTGCTGGAGCTAGGAAAACAGCCCAATTTGATGAAAGGGGCCTGGTTTAGATCTATATTTTTTCCTACACATCTGATTGTAATTCACTGGTATATTTATGAGATCTTTATTAAGAGAAGCCAGATTTAGTTTTCATTTGCTTTAAATTGTTTATGCCCATTTTAAAATGCAATGTATCCTCAGCATTGGGTTTTCTGTTATCTGCCTGATGATGAAGCATTATGTGTTAAAAAGTATATTAAGATCCTATTCTATTGCATGCTCTCTGCTATTTATAAAATGAGAGTTGTAAGAAGGAGAGACAGACAGACATGGAGTGGATCAGTTATACATAAATCTTGCTTCTCAGCTGATAATTTGATTCCAGTCCAGATCAGTAGTGACTAAAGCTCACTCCCCTTAGACTGCTAGGTGGCCTACACTATAGGCCAGATTTCCAAAAGAGCTACTTAAGCAACCAAATAAGGGTCAGATTTTCAAGAGTTCGGAACCCTACAGAGTTCTTCTAAAAATCTGACCTTATAGTTTGGTGCCTAAATGGGAGTTGAGTTCTCTCATGAAATGAGTGGGTGGTCTCAGTTCCGCCAGTTTCTAGTGGACAAGTACATATTGTGGTCCCTAGATGGTGGACAGACACTGGCATGAATTTGCCCATAGAAGACTGGTGACTGGACTTTCAGTGGCATGTGTGTTCTGGATATTATCCTAGCTGGTAATTGAATGGAACACTTGTCTGTATACAGCAGCTTTACTGGGAGAATAATGCTAATAAAAAAAAAAGACTCCATCTGGCTAGGCTGGTAGGAGCTGTGCTGTATTAAGTTTCTCTCAGATGAAAATTGCTCATTGCATAATCTTACATCTGAGCCAGCAGCCTCAGCAAAGAGGTCAAAGACTGACAAGGCCTGGAGTTTGAGTTTCCCTC
This sequence comes from Eretmochelys imbricata, assembly GCF_965152235.1. Lineage (NCBI taxonomy): Eukaryota > Metazoa > Chordata > Testudines > Cheloniidae > Eretmochelys > Eretmochelys imbricata. The sequence goes on from NC_135572.1 coordinate 153,753,859, forward strand.
TCGCGCTTCAGCCTGGCCCAGCAAATCAGGGCTGAGGTGCACTGGTGACCAAGCGTAGGCAATGCTTGTACTGCTTGCTAATATTTCCTACCCTTTGAATAACAAGACGACTTTTATGCCCAGTTTTTTGTAAATCTGATACCTTTCTCCCACATTCAAATCAGTATAAAAGAGAACATGTTCTACTGACCATAGATTTATGGCTACGTGAAGTTTTCAAATTAACTAGTTTTGATTGACAAATCAGATCTAATTTAAAACAACAAAATAAATTCTATTGATGTTGCTCTGATGTGTTTTCCCTCAAGTCTTCCGAGTAACTAAGCAACTATGAACTTTCTGTGTGTATAAATGAAAACAGCCTCTGGATTTTCCCCCACCCAATTCTGCACTTTGCCTTGTCATCTTATTAGAGAGCAGTGCAGCATGGAGTAGAAATATTAAAAGTCTCTCTACCCAGGGAGGACGCAAAGGGGAGTCCCACAGGATCCAGGATTTCTATCAAATCAGCTAGTGGGGGGGGGGGGGGGGTAAGGAGAAGGAAGGCACATACCCATAGGGCTTTGAAAGGAATAGGTTTGATTACCTACTCAGCTACAGTGGTTTTATACCAATGTACTTTTTTGGCTTCAGTCATGTTAGTCCTGATTTACTCCAGTGTAAAGGAGAGAAGAATGGAGTTTGTGTGTTTAAATCTGAACTGAAGCAAGACATTACCTGTATGGTTATGGTGCAATTACACACCTGTGGCTAGCCCAAGCTCATGGAGCTCAGGCTAAGGGGCTGTTTAATTGTACCGTAGACGTTTGGGCTTTGAACCCTGAGCTCTGGGACCTTCCCACCTCATGAGATCCCAGACCCAGGCTCCAGCCCGAGTCTCAATGTCTACACTGCAGTTAAACAGCTCCTTACCCCAAGCCCGAGTCAGCTGACATGGGCCAGTCACAGGGTTTTAACTGCAATGTAGACATATTCTCCAGGGCCTCCAAGAAAAGCTCTGTTGGCTCTTGGACTCTCATTTTCCTGCTTCTGCTTCTCTTTTTAACAAGCATGCAATTCGTTCAGGCCCCCATTCAGCAGTCATCCCCGGTCAGCAAAGCATTTAGGCACATGCTTAGCTGTCATCCTGGACGGCAATGGATTTAAGTACATGCATACAAATTACGCATATGCTTAAATGCTTGGCTGAATTAGGGGATGTGAGGACCTCTCATGAGAAACAAATGATTACATCCCTTTTTATTTCAACTACTCAGACACTAGTTTTGAGTCACAGGAAAGGAAGGAAGGAAGGAAATGTCTACTTGGGAATGATATACTTGGAGGGCATGGGAGCATTTGAGACAGTTTGGGTGCACAGCTAGGTCACCATTCTACAGGCACCACTTTGTGGCCAGAGATATTTCCACATGGCCTTGCTGTGCTCCCTTTCTTCAGGGGCCCTTGAGAGCAGCATATAGTCGTTCTCCAGGCTATCACAAACTGGGTTGTTAGCCCAAAGTAATTCAAAATAGTCCTCAGTGTCCCAAATGCAAGGTCTGTCATAGTAGCCCCATAGTTCATACCCATCTCCAAGAGACCTTGTTCTGCTCAGCAGAATCCTCGATTTCTGGCTCATGCTTCCTTCCTCTGTCCACCTCTCTGGGGCTTCTGGCTGCCTTTTCTAGTTGAAAGAAAAGGAGTACTTGTGGCACCTTAGAGACTAACCAATTTATTTGAGCATGAGCTTTCCTGAGCTACAGCTCACTTCATCGGATGCATACCGTGGAAACTGCAGTAGACATTATATACACACAGAGACCATGAAACAATACCTCCTCCCACCCCACTGTCCTGCTGGTAATAGCTTATCTAAAGTGATCATCAAGTTGGGCCATTTCCAGCACAAATCCAGGTTTTCTCACCCTCCGCCCCCTCCCCCCCCCCCACACACACAAACTCACTCTCCTGCTGGTAATAGCCCATCCAAAGTGACCACTCTCTTCACAATGTGTATGATAATCAAGGTGGGTCATTTCCAGCACAAATCCAGGTTCTCTCACTCCCTCACCCCCCTCCAAAAAACCACACACACAAACTCATTCTCCTGCTGGTAATAGCTTATCAAAAGTGACCACTCTCCCTACAATGTACATGATAATCAAGGTGGGCCATTTCCAGCACAAATCCAGGTTTTCTCACCCTCCGCCCCCCCCCCCCACACACACACAAACTCACTCTCCTGCTGGTAATAGCCCATCCAAAGTGACCACTCTCTTCACAATGTGTATGATAATCAAGGTGGGCCATTTCCAGCACAAATCCAGGTTCTCTTACCCCCTCACCCCCCTCCAAAAACCACACACACAAACTCAATCTCCTGCTGGTAATAGCTTATCCAAAGTGACCACTCTCCCTACAATGTGCATGATAATCAAGGTGGGCCATTTCCAGCATAAATCCAGGTTTTCTCACCCCCCCCATCCCCATACACACACAAACTCACTCTCCTGCTGGTAATAGCTCATCCAAAGTGACCACTCTCCCTACAATGTGCATGGTAATCAAGGTCGGTCATTTCCAGCACAGATCCAGGCTTTCTCACCCCCCCGCCCCGCCCCCGGGGAACACACACACACACACATAAACTCACTCTCCTGCTGGCAATAGCTCATCCAAACTGACCACTCTCCAAGTTTAAATCCAAGTTTAACCAGAACGTCTTGGGGGGGCGGGGTAGGAAAAAGCAAGGGGAAATAGGCTACCTTGCATAATGACTTAGCCATTCCCAGTCTCTATTTAAGCCTAAATTAATAGTATCCAATTTGCAAATGAATTCCAATTCAGCAGTTTCTCGCTGGAGTCTGGATTTGAAGTTTTTTTGTTGTAAGATAGTGACCTTCATGTCGGTGATTGCGTGACCAGAGAGATTGAAGTGTTCTCCGACTGGTTTATGAACGTTATAATTCTTGACATCTGATTTGTGTCCATTTATTCTTTTACGTAGAGACTGTCCAGTTTGACCAATGTAAATGGCAGAGGGGCATTGCTGGCACATGATGGCATATATCACATTGGTGGATGTGCAGGTGAACGAGCCTCTGATAGTGTGGCTGATGTTATTATGTGATGGTGTCCCCTGAATAGATATGTGGGCACAGTTGGCAACGGGCTTTGTTGCAAGGATAGGTTCCTGGGTTAGTGGTTCTGTTGTGTGGTATGTGGTTGTTGGTGAGTATTTGCTTCAGGTTGCGGGGCTGTCCATAGGCAAGGACTGGCCTGTCTCCCAAGATTTGTGAGAGTGTTGGGTCATCCTTCAGGATAGGTTGTAGATCCTTAATAATGCGTTGGAGGGGTTTTAGTTGGGGGCTGAAGGTGATGGCTAATGGCGTTCTGTTATTTTCTTTGTTAGGCCTGTCCTGTAGTAGGAACGACCTGATTCCCCTCAGATGGGCTCATTGTGTAATCAGGGCTGGCTTAGCCGCAGGCTCTCCACCCCACATCATGACCGCCAGTTTTAGGGTCCATGATCTAAGGCCTGTCATCTTTCACTTCATTCTGCCTAATAGCAAAAGGATTGGTGCTCTTCCCAAGGCCAATGAACATAGTGGTTGGTCCAGTATTCTGTTATCGACTAGGCTTTGTTCTTTTTCTGGTTCACTGCGGCATATCATGAAAGCACATCAGAAATAACGCAGCACTGGTCTGGGGACAGAATAATACACTTGGCCAATGAGATACCTTTCCCTTGACCCAGGTAGTGCAGGTGGTATATTGTTCATCCTCATGTGGGAGGAGGTTACCAGGACTGTCATGTCTTCTATGAATCTGTGTCCAGTCCTCTAAGCAGAACTTGGACATTACTTCAGGAGAGACTGCTCCCCTGCTTTCCTAGCCACGGCTCCAGCACAGTTATTGTGAGCATCAAATAGGTGAGGGCGTGGGTTAGGTTAAGATTACTTAAGGGATCGTGTTCTTGGCAGAGGAGTATGTGTAAATGGTGCTTGTGGGCGATTTAATTCTGAAGTGAAGCCGAAGCATTTTAATGTCCTTAGAAGCCATTGGTTGCAAGTTTGCTGGAGTGCCAGAAACCTTATTCTTGTTGTAAAATAAGAGGAAAATAAATGACATAATAAAGAGGAAATACAAACTGAGTCTTGCCTTTTTGGAGGATTGGAAATTCTGGGCTGCTATCTTCTCAGAATCCTGGGTGGTGAGAGCTTTAGGTGAACAATTGTTGAAGGGCAGATTTGAAAAGTAAATAATGGCTTGAGGGAGAGGTGTGTGTGGAAATGGTGAATGGGAACAAATAGATTCAGAGGATAATGTTTGTATAAGGAGGATAATGTTTACTTGATTCTTCTGGGCTTTAATTGGCTGATATCTTTCTCCTCCAACAAAGCAGCCACATATACCTAGATGTGATGTGATATGATATTTGATATTCAAAATTCAAGCTGTGTTGGCCAGTTTTGATAGGACAAGCTACATCACATGCTATTCTTCTTCTCATTATTGGATGAGTGTACCTCTTAGAATCTGATTTCCACTGCAGATGCCTTTGTTAACTGATTCAAAACTCAATTTGGAAGTATTCTATTCTTCAATATTTGCTTAAAATTTGCTTTCCATTCACGTTCCCACCAGTAAATGTGTTTGCAAAACGATAGAAAGTGAACACAACAGGCAGATTTATACTTTAAGTACTGTAGGTTTGAAAGTTTCTCCTTATTTAGATTGTAAAGGTCTTAAGGGCAGGGACCCTTCCTTTTGTGGTTTCTGTACAGTGCCCACCACTATGGAGCAATTTCAGTAGGGGTTCCTATGTGCTACCATCGTGCAAATAATTAGTAGTAATTATACAATACACAGTGCCTTTAAAAACTGGAGACTGAGTTGGATAAACCTGGAAAGGAGGGATAATTTCTGCCCTTATGCCCATCTCTGTGCTCTTGTACTTAACAACTGTGATGCAACATCACTGGAGCTGATCCACAATGTTTAATTACAATTCCAACCAGCTCTTTAAAGATTGGCATGATACATCAGGTCATTAGCAATAATATTCTGCCATTGCATTGCTCTGCATCACTAAGCTACAGTGAGCATTTTCCAGGATTAACTTTGCTCCGCTTCTCAATTGGTGTTGATGGGTTTAGCAAGACTTTTCTTAGCCAGTGTGGAGAAACTAATGCTCTTAGTTCTCGAGCTTTTTAACATGTGCATGAGGCCAGATCATCCCCTCTCATTTTTGCCACAGAGGGGATGTAGCTAGTGGAAAACCCACTAATGCAGCTTGAAATCTGTTGGAGGAAAGCTAAATTACATCTCTTCAGTCCACCCATCCATGATCTGCATGTCTGTGGCACGGCAGCTGTGGTTGGGTAGGCATGAAGCAAGGGGAAAGAGGCTCAAGGTAGCACCAGTCCCAGCAAGCCTGGAGGGGAATACCCAGGATGGGTGTCAGCAGGGCTTAAATTCTCATAGAGTATTTCCCAGAGCACCCCATTCGGGGCTTCAGGCTTCAGCTGCGGGGTGAGGGGGTCTCGCGGCTTCAGCCCCCACGGGGCGCGCCAGGGCATGTGGCTTCAATCCCATAGGACACACTGGAGCTTGGGGCTTCAGCCCCACGGGTTTGAAAATACATACCAGAGCTCTGTTGTGAACTGCTCCAGCTGAATTTAAGTTTTGGGGATCAGTGTCTGAATGAGAAGCAGGTTGACAAGAAAACTCATGATTCACAAGGAGTTAATCTCCAGTGAAGACATCAGTAGGGCTAGAGGGCTCTGCTCTTTGCTCTGTCAGGAGGCAAATTTCATTCCTTCCCTTACCAGATAATTACCCTGTACTCTATAGGGTATTTCTACAGCAGTGGTTCCCAACTTTTTCTCTGCTGCGGCACACCCCGAGCTCCTGTGGGTGCTTTTCCCTGCCCCCAGCTGGCAGCTGAAGGAGAGAAGGGTTGGGTCAGAGGAGCGAAACCTGTTGTTCACACAGGAGGGGAGGGGGAAGAGAGGGAGATTGAGCTCTGACTGATTGCTCTGCCTCTGGAAGAGGTGGGGAAGTGAGGCAGACAGCCAATCAGAAGGTGGCTTTCCCCCCTGCCACCCTTGTTCTCACATGTACTTTTTAAAAAAAACCCATGGCACACCTGTTCCGGCCTGACAGCACACCAATTGGGAAATACTGGTCCACAGTACGGAGACTATATCAGCATAGCTATGTTGGCGTAGCCTCATAGTGCAGACGGAGCCTACGTCACCAGAAGGAGGTTTTCCATTGGTGTTGAAACACCACCTCCCCAAAGTGCATTAGTGACATCAAGAGAAGCTCTCTTCCATCAACATAGCTATGTCTACACTGGGAGTCCTGTCAGCAGAGTTATGTCCATCAGGGGTGTGGCTGACCTACATAGCTATGCCGAGATACCTTTCAAGTGTAGACCAAGCTGAAGTGAAGCAAAAATAATACCCATCTTTATATCTTTTTCCATTGGTATTGCTACTGAACGCAACAGAGCTAGATAGCTATGTAGGCTGCCACTTCAATGGTTTGAATGGAGTATTCTACCTGCACCTAAGAACCGAAGTGGGTAAAAATCAGAGGTGGTTTTGGTCTTCCCAATCCTTGGTGGGTCCGAGTTTGGAGTTGCAAAGTCACCGTTTGGATCCAGATCCTGTTTTAGCCAAACCCAAAAGTTCAGGCAGCAGGGGAGAGGTTTAGACAATGATTTCATTTTTATGCCTCTTTGGGGACTACATTTTCTTTTTAAAAAATCCCCTTTTTTCCCAAATAAACCTTCAATATCAGAGTCTGTGTGCACGCACTATCCCTTTATATTTTTACAAAATTTATTTCTAGAGCTAAAGCTAATCCTTTAGAAAGCAGAGAATGAAACCCAGCCCAAAATTACATACAAACAACTGTCCCTCACTGTTCAGATGTGTGAATAGCATGCATGGATTATGATTAACACATGCTGTTCTCCTTTCAGTCTGGGCAAAAGTGCCCAGTGACAAAGGGTGGGTGGGTTCACGGCACTGTAATGAAATTATGAACAGTGGGGGTTTTTTTCCAGCCCAGAATTTCTGTGATGCTCACTAGGACAATGAAACAATAAGGATAAGATAAAGAATCCAAAGATATGACACTTCCAATGAATTCATTGGCTTTAGAGGTTGCTTCTGTAGTTAACTCTGCACTTACCTCAAGTTTCATAGAATATTAGAAATGTACGGCTGGAACAGATCTTGAGAAGTCATCCTGTCCAGACCCTTGCAATGAGGCAGGACCAAATAAACCTAAATTACCTTGACAGGTGTCTGTCCAACCCCTTCTTAAAACCTCCCAGTGATGGGGATTCCAAAACCTCCCTTGGAAGTCTATTCTAAAGTCTAACTATCCTTATAGTTGGAAAGATTTTTCTAAATCTCCCTTGCTAAAGATTAAGCCGATTACTTCTTGTCCTATCATCAGTGGACATGGAGAACAATTGGTCACAGTCCCCTTTATAGGAGTTGTTACTATATTGGAAGACTGTTATCGGGTCTCCCTTCAGTCTGACTTTCTCAAGACTCAGCATGCCCAGTTTTCACCTTTCCTCATAGGTTAGGTTTTCTAAACCTTTTATCATTTTTGTTGCTCTCCTCTGGGCTCCCTCCAATATGTCTATATCTTTCCTGAAGTGTGATGCCCAGAATTGGGCACAGTACTCTAGCTGACGCCTCACTAGTTCTGAGTAGAGCAGGACCATTACTTCCTGTGTCTTACATACAACACTCCTGCTAATATACTCCAGAATGATATTAGTTTTGTGCAACTGCATCACACTGTTGACTCATATTTAATTTGTGATTGACTATGACCCCAAATTCCTTTCAGAAGTACTACAACCAAGCCAGTTATTCTGTCGTTCACCCACCTTATAATAATTTTACCTGGAACACATTTCCATAGTTTGCTTATGAGAATGTCATGTGGGACTGTGTCCAAAGTGTAACTAAAATCAAGATATAGCTTCCCCCATCCACTAGGCCAGTAACCCTGTCAAAGTTTACTGATCAGCCAGTGAGAGTTTTTGTTTTGATTATTGTAAATACTTCTAATTCTATAACTCCCCATTGGAGTTTGCCAGCTCCTGCAATGCTGGATTGAGCTTCTAGGGGTCCTACCCTACAGTACAACAATAAAGACTACCAGAGCCTTCTAACACCATTTCCCAGAATGCTTGGAGGCAGAGATGGGATTTGGGACAGAATGGACTAGAAACTCCTGCTGAGGCCAATAGGGTGGCTTCTGCCCGGGGTGGGATACGGGCAAACCAGGCTGTTCCTGGTTAGTATAGTTGCAACTGAAATGTTAAAATTATGTAGTGTTTACATTGTGGAAAATCTAGAGCCCTCAATCAGGATCAGGGCCCCTTTGTGTTCAGTGTGGACTAACAAATATGAAAATACACCAGTCATTATCCTGAAGAGCTTACAATCCAAGTCAGTTTTGTAATAAAACTATTATTTTTCTAATTTGCCTGCAGACTCTTGAGTAGCAACAAGCACGATCCACAGAATTGGCACCCTAACCCAGACCGGTAAATGCACGTTATGGGGTTTCCCTTCCAAAGGCATTCATTCTGCAAAAGCAAAATTCATGAACTGAACTCTTTGCTCTGATTTATTGACAGAACCTCCTCCTCACTTCCAGCCTCCATTGAGTAGGAATAATGGGAAACAACTGGCTAATAAATGGTTACAAATCTCAAAACATAAAATATTGGTGGAGTATCAGAATTGGGTACGGTCATATCCAGGCATGACTGAAAATCCATTGATGGTGGCTTGGTGCCCTAGCAGCATAGGCTAGTCTAGTATTATGGTTTAGAGGAAGAGCAGTCACATTAAACGTAAGCAAAACTCTCACCTCCTACACTCTCTACACAACTATTTTTAAAAATATATATTATGTATTTAATTTGAGAGCAAAGTAATGGTGTGGTTATATAACCTTGCTAAGGACATCATAAAAGGTAGGAAATAATGGCTTTGCATTTTTAGCTTTCCACTGACTTAGAGATTTTGTGTTTGTTAAATCAGACCATCTCTTAGCGGTGATGGAATAACTAATGTAAACTAATTGAGTTTGGACCACTTAAGCAGATGGCTTTCCCCTATTTGTGCTGTTGCGTGGTCGAACAGGGTACAGTGTGTTGTCCTGGGGATTAGGCTTGTGTTTTTGCAAGCGCTAGATCTGTATCTAATTTTGGATGGGGGTTAAAACCATGTAAACAGTTAAACATGTGCACAGTGTACTAAGGGGCCAGCCAAATGAATGCTGCGGAGCTGTTTGAGATTCATTTTTATCATTAAACATCTATTAAAAGCATTTACTGAGCTACCCTTTTCTGAGCTAGAGATGTGCAGAGCATGTTTAAAGTATTTTCCTATTTATCAATAATTTTTGTTGCCTGTGATTTTGGTGATAGTGGTCCTGCAGCATCCAAGTATAGGTTTTGCCTTTCCTGGCATCCCAACCCAGAGAGCAGACTGAAGGGATTTCAGTCTCACTTGAATGGAGTGAAATGTTGACAAGAAAACCAGCAATCAGGGAGAATTTGGATGACTTCTTTACAAGCCTGATACTCAGCCCGGTTTAGTCAAAAGGTTTGCTGTGAGGTTTGTGGTTTCACATGGTTTCAGCTCAAAGCCAGATGCAACTTGGTAGATTTAGCAGACTTTGAAGTTAGAGCTCATCTGCATCTGAAACTCCAAATGCAACATGCAGAGTTTCTGAACCCATGTAAAACTGAAGAGAAGGCATGCATTAATTTCTGCAAACTCAGATTGCTGAGTTTCACTTACCTGTCCCAGCACAAAGCCAATAGGGTAATAATGACTTTCATTTATCCCTTTATTGAGAGCTTCCGTTTCCGCCTTTTACAATTATCTCACCTCCCACATACTCAAGAGAAGACACTTGCCCTGCTGTCAATGGATATAAGGTGCAATAACCTCCTCTGAAAAGCAGCCCCATTCTACAACCTGCCTGTAAGTCAGGGGTGGGCAAACCTTTTGGCCCGAGGGCCACATTTGGGTATGGAAATTGTATGGTGGGCCATGAATGCTCCCAAAACTGGAGGCTGAGGTGTGGGAGGGGGTGAGGGCTCTGGTTCGGGGTGCAGGAGGGGATCTGGGCTGGAACTAAGGGGTTTGGAGGGCGGAAGAGTGATCAGGGCTGGGGCAGGGGGTTGGGGCCAGGGAGTGCAGGGGGTGCAGGCTCCAAGTGGCACTTACCTCAAGCAGCTCCAGGAAGCAGTGGCATGTCCCTCTCTGGCTCCTACGTGCAGGCACAGCCAGGCGGCTCTGCATGTTGCCCCGTCCACAGACACTGCCCCTGCAACTCCCATTGGCCACGGTTCCTAGCCAACGGGAGCTGTGGGGGCCGCACTTGGGCTGTGAGCAGCATGTGGAGCTCCCTGGCTGCCCTACATGTAGGAGCCGGAGGGAGGACATGCCGCTGCTTCTGGGAGCTGGGCGGAGCCACTGCATGTGCGGAGCGAGGCCAACCCCCAACTCCACTCCCCAGCTGGAGTGCTGGAGTGCGGACAAGCCCCAAACTCTGCTCACCGGTGGCACCTTGAGGGCTGGATTAAAACGTCTGAAGGGCCAAATGCGGCCCCCGAGCCGTAGTTTGCCCACCCCGCTCTAAGTGATGTTCAGGAGCAGTGTAAAGTGTACTCTCCACAATTTCTTCCCTTATGGACAGAGAACATCATCTCTGCAATATTCTCCCTGTATGATCCATAGGTGCTGGGGTCTGCTAGAATATGCAGGGCCAATTCTGCCCCCTGAATGCTGCTCGGGAGACATGTAGGAACCATAAATGAGACATGATGGGCCAAGGGAAAATTATTCTGGTGCAGGAACAACATAAGGCTAACGTTCCAAGATTCTGCATAGGGGGGGTTCAGGGACAAATGGGAAGGGGAAGATCTGTTGCTGTAGCATTTGGCACTAAGGTTATTCTGGGTTGCAGAGCAACCTGTATGGAGCCTGAGAGAGACTACTGTAAGTTAGAGCAGCCCCTGAGGCGGCTTCTCAGATGAATTGCCACAGCATCTGGACCTCCGCAAGAGAATATGCGGGGCAATGCCACTCCACCGTTGAAGCAGTGGAGGTCACCTTGAAGTGCCATTGAAACGCACTGAAGTGCTGAGCGGTATGATGGCAACATGCCAGGAGCCTGTAGGCTTGCTTTGAGCTGGTTGGCCTGCAGGCTGGCTGTACATCACACATTGTAGGGCTACCATCTGAGCCTTTACTCATGTAAATTTGAATCTGAATACAGTTGCTGAGACTCACTGTTGACTTTGACTAGAGTGACCAGATGTCCCAATTTTATAGGGACAGTCCTGATATTTGGGGATTTGTCTTGGATAGGTGCCTATTACCCCACACCCCGTCCCAATTTTTCACATTTCCTGTCTGGTCACCCTAACTTTAACCTATGGGCTCAGATCACATTGTGAGGAAAAGCAGATGCCCAATATGAAAACATATGACTTTTCTTTCGGCTTTAGTCCAGGGCACCATGTAGGCAAATAGCCACCTTAAGGGATATCTGCAATGGTAACCAGCAGCAATCAAGCTCTGGATTTGCAGGGATTTTTATTTAGTTTATACACTGGGACTGGGCCAATGTTATTCCTGAAAAGTAATCCAGGAGAAGAGATCTTTACCTGCATACCTCTCAGCTTCAGCAATTCCTTTTCCTGATTTTAGAGCAATCTTTCACATTCTCACACACCAAGAAAACACCGATTATTTAAATATAGTGAAGTGTCTGATATGAAATGATACAGGCCATGAAATTCCACTCCTCACCCACCCCCTAGCTCCCATGTAGGCCTGGCTATTCCAGCATATCTGGCATGTAATAACTCAATGTTCCAAGGCCTTCCCAACAGATCACTGCATATATCTTCACTATCTAAAGGTAACTGAAAAGTGGGCTGCTTCAGCTTTACTACTGAATTCTTCCATTTAAATCAGACCTTTGGTTTTATTTTGGCAAAGGAACTTTACAGTGTTGATTTCCTTTTATTCATAGCAAAGAAAGGAAAATTAGAGTGTAATTTGGCTTGTATAGAATGTGCACAAGACGTAACAAACTCAACAACTATTTGGAACAACCCAGAACTTTGGAATCACAATAAGCATTAATTAGTCAGAAAAGTAACAGGGATGAACTTTGGTTCACTTTTCAGTTCATGCTAAATCCCTCCATTCTTTTTCAGACGCAACAGAATGATAACTGAAGGATGAATTTATCTTTCATCCCTCTCCTCCCATTCCCTAACATTTGCATTTTGAGTGGGATGCTTACCATATATTTTTAGCTAAGAGATACTGTAAGTAGAATATGCAGGTTGCTTTTAACAATACACAATTATGTGCAATGGCTAAAAGGTCCTGGTAAATAGCCAGGTATTCTGGTTCACTGATGGAACTCCAGATTTACACCAGTATAACTGAGCATTAGAATCTTCCCATTGACCCCTAACTGAAAGATCTTGAAATGAATTTGAGGGTCTTAGATCAGTGCCTGGTGGATCCAAGTGCACAATGTAAAAGTACCATATGTAGACTGTCACAATTAATGTAGTCTTTGCTCAGCCCTGGCTGCAGAGTGAGATGGAAATTGAAAGTGACTCCATGTAAATTTTAATGTCTAGACAGACCTGCCTTCCCAGTTCAAAGGTCATTGAAACAGCAAGGAGGAGGTCATGTGGCTGCAGTATGGGCTGTAGCTGATCATGGACAGAAGCGGAAGTTCACTTCCAGTATTCTCAGCTATCTTAGAATCATGAAATTAAAAACAACAGCCCTCGTATTCAGCTGGAGGAACAGGGGGAGGGAAAAGGGGGAGGAGAGTGGTATTCAGACCTTCCCTTCAAAGTATTTCTGTGAGGATTAATTAGCTGAAATCCTTTGCTTTTCATCTCTTCAGGGAAGTCCACTGAGAATTTATTGCTGAGCCACTAATGAATTTTTAAACTGCCAAGGAGTAATGCAAATAAGTGCGATGCACATCTGTTACACTACCATTATCAGGTCAAAATACATGCACAAACACTATTGCTTCAAGTAAAGGGTACATCCTGAGCTGGGCAGAGGGTGTTTATAGAAACCATGCATAGCACTGAGGGTTAGAGCAATTAAATTGGAACCCCTTAACTGCATTTGAAAGAGCTTCCATTCAAAAAAAATTAGATGATGATTGCAATGTGGTGTCTAGGAGGACAGTATATATATATTTTTTTTTTTGCAGTTTCATTGTAGTAAGCAGATAAGAATGTTGTATATGGCCCAAAATCTATTGATGCCAGTGGAAAGACAACTGCTTCCAACAATGGGCTTTGCATCAAGCCCTTACATGGAGGAATGTGTGCACCCAATGTATGTCCCAGGGGTGTAACCTGACCATTGGCATTGCTTCATATGTGACTTCATTTTGTTCTGGTGGCTTAATTACAATATGTGAATACACTCTTTTATAACTGCTGCAGCAAACCAATAAAGATGCACCTTAATGAATTTTAATTACTAACTAGTAATAATTTAGCCCTAAACCCTTTATTTTTAATTATTACTGTGTTTAGCTTTCGTGGTCTCTTTTGAAAAAAAACTGACCTAATGATGGGTGTGATTTTAAGAAAACTTGTCTCCAGTATTATTGTTTTGTAGCTTATGGAGAGGAAAACAACAAACAACAATTGGTCTTGAATAGACAATCACCCTTGAAAACAAACGTCTCTAAAACCAGTAGTGAGATTGGCACACTAGGTGCTTAGTGCCGAGTCAATGGAAAGATACCCATTAATTTCAGTGGGCTTGGATCAGGCTCCAGGATCATAAAATGTTCCCAAATCACCCCAGCGCCCTTCCTTCTACATCAAATATTCTCTAATGTGCAGGTGTTCTGTTAACTTTGGGGGGCTGGTTTTTGGTGAAAGAGAGCCTTTTAAAAATTAAAATGCTAGTAATATATAAAGTGGGTTACCCCTCCGGGGCCCAGAATATAACTTTTGAAAGGTCTTAGTTATGTGAAGGCTCAGGTCCTCTTTCATTTATTCTGCTCTGTAGCCAATAATATAGAAGAATGCCTGGCCTGGGTTCAAGCTTCCCTTGCTATTAATTTACAACTGCAATACAGATGTTCATTATAACATCAGAACAGCAGCACATATCTCCTCACTCCTGTATGCCAACCACCAGACAGCAAATATGAAGGGCCAAATCCTCAACTGGTGTAACTGGCATAGTTGCACTGACTTAATTTACACTAGCTGAGGATTTGAGCACATATCTCCCCACTCTTCATATTCAGTCCATTCCCACAAAAAGGAAAAAAAGAAGCAGCAGCAGCAAGCTCCAGAGAATGTTCATTCTCAGTGGTAAGCAGGTTCTTCCCCCCGCAAAGACACAATCTCCTATCGAGATAATAAAGACAGCTTTGACTTGGTGGGTTTTAAATTTGGGGATAGATATTTCAGAACTCTTTTCAATATGCACTTTTGTCCAGTATCCAGAAAAGGAGGATCTGCTCCTTGATGGCCTCAAGAGAAGTCTTTAGTAACATTAGCACAACCTGCTTTCAAAATATGTAACCTATGTTTATGGGCTTTACTGCATGCAAACTGCAAATAGAGTATTCTCCTAAACTAAGGATGGGCAGAATTCATCCTTGGACTGAACATGGCTGATGCAGTTCTGTAGTGTGGTCCACACCTGCCCTCCTCTTCAGTACAGAGGTCAATCCCATAGAGTTTGTGGATCAGATTCTGATTTCACTTACACCAGTGAAAACTTAGGCTAACGCTACTGGAGTCAGTGAAGTTACCCTGTATTTACACTGATAAAATGGAGAACATAACTTGGCCTTCCAGGTACACAATTTGGCCATTCTGACTTTCAGAGGACACTTGAATAATAAAAATGTGTAAACTCATATGTAGTATATAGAAAAAGGGTAATATCCCTATACATTCTGAATGCCATTAGAAGGCTCTCAGACTATTTATAGGGATACCATATTACCCCACTGGCTTCTGATGGCTTCTAAAATCTAGAACACAGTCAGAGCCAAAGTATCCATACAGCTAGGGCTTGCATGTGTGTGTATATTTACTAAACATAAATATTTGGGTCCAATCGTGCCCATAGGATTTCTTATAATTTTGTTGCATAAACAGCAAAAGACACACCACCACTGATGTGTAGATAAGAAATTCTGCAGCAGGCATAGTGGAATAACTTGAGAACCATTTGTGTAACTCTGCCCTAAACTCTTGCACTTGATCTAATACCGGGTTATGAATCAGAATGAAATTCATACCACTTTTAATTATGGAAATGTATTCTAGATTCACTTGTACCGGGGCACATGCTGTGTGACTGCTGCTGCTTAGTTACTATTTGAAAGTTCACACTGTTTCATTTACAAGTGCTGAATCAGAACATGTTTGCCATGACCTGGATAAATCACATACATTTCCTATCTAGATGGAGCTTTCCATGATTCTGTGCATCTGCTTCTGACAAATGAAAAACATCAGCTAAAACACTGAATGAAAATGCAATACCTTCCAAACCTTAAAAACCCCATTAAATCAGGGAAGCCACTTAATCTCTAGTGCCTCTGCTCCGCATCTGTGAAATGGAGATAATACTTCCCCTTTGGCATCACTGCCTTCTTTATTTAGATTGTAAGCTCTTCAGGACAGGGACTGCCTCCTAGTCCATGTACGTACCATGCCTAACACAAGGGGACCCTGGTCTGAGTTGGGGTATGCAGGAACTATAATAATAGTAATGTCACTACTGTTTTAAATATGCAAAAAACAGCAACCAAAAAGTAATTATGGTAATACAACTTCAGAGCTGAGATTTTAATCACACAGAAGCTAAGAAATTCAAATGTGTGGTTACCTAGTGTTGTAAATTGTCTGTCTCATGGGTTAATAGCATTTTCTTACTGTACGTAACATTAACACTAATAGCTTAGTTTTCAATTCTGCCCTTGGTTAGGCAGGCATGATTCCCTATTCAGTCAGTGGGACTACTCATGGTAATAAACACTACAAGGTGTTTTGTCAGCAGGATGAGGCCTTCCCTTGCCAATTGTAACTAGCTGAAAATTTTGAACTGGATTTTCTGCTAGACAAGGGTGACTGGAAGCAAAAGTAAAACTGACGAGTGTGTTGACATTGTCCACACGGATGAAATATGAAAAGAAAAACAGTGGCATCTATGGTGAAAACGACATTCATTTTTAATAATCTGCCGTGTTGTCAGTAAAACAAGGACATTTTGTGTTTAACATTATTTTTAATCATATAGTGACCTTTTAAAAGGGGGGTGGGGACAGACAGCACCACTGCATGTATTTACATATGCAATCTACCATGGCTATCACTGAGTAAAAGTAAAATGCATATATGCATTTATTTGAATGTGTGATCTAAAAATTACGCAGCCAAATAATGGCACCGTCACCTTGAGAGTGACAGAACATTGATGCATCAGCACCCCTGGCTTCATAAGTGCTTATTTATTTGCACGTTTAATCATAGTAATGACAGGTGCAATTATTTCAGTGTAGATGTCTGGATAAATGTACTCCATGCACACTTCAAATAGTATGGAAGATAATGTGCTGTACCTAGACAATATTTTACTTTCGCTCATTTAGAATATGTTTCGTTGACTGTTTTTTCCATAGTGTACTTTGGGGCATTCCTCACTGAGTTCTATGTACTGCACCTGCCAAGTTTTAAACTCTTAAATGAAAAGGATTTTCATTATCTGAACACAAAGAAGCATCTTACCATTTTTTGTCCCAAAGTGAAAAAATTGATTTCTAGCTGGATAGTTCAAAAATAACTAAACAGATTTTATGCAAACCTTCCAAAGACATTC
This sequence comes from Eretmochelys imbricata, assembly GCF_965152235.1. Classification (NCBI taxonomy): domain Eukaryota; kingdom Metazoa; phylum Chordata; order Testudines; family Cheloniidae; genus Eretmochelys; species Eretmochelys imbricata. The sequence continues at coordinate 153,770,811 of NC_135572.1, forward strand.
ACTTCTAGGCAAAGAACACACATGATACATTTCTACCCATGAGGCTGTCTGTGAGGAAAGGAACAAGACAGGGAAAATAGGAGTATAGAACGAAAAATCAATTTTATCTGAAGTAATCAGTATAGTTCTGTAAACCAGTTGGTAATACCTTTTTGCTGATGTAAAGAGTTCAGTGTACAAAACTAGTGTCACTCATCATCAGTCATAAACATGCAAATTAGAGACAGACCGAAGCCTCAGAACTTCTATTCCAATCCAGATTTCCAAAACCATCTCTCACTTCCCTCTCCTCCCATCTCCCACAAAGTTCAGAAGTGTTTACATCAGGGATTTTGGTTAATGCTCATCTCTAATTATAATGTACTTTGCATTTCCATAATATCTCACATTTGTAGATCTCAAAGCACTTTGCAAACCCCAATTAAGCCTCACAAGACCCTTGTACTATATGGAAGTATTATCAACTTCACTTTATAGATGGATAAACTGAAGCACGGAGAGATTAAGTTCTGCAGCTTGCCCAAGGTCACAGAAGAAGTCAATGGCAGAGCCAAAAATAGAATTTAGGAGTCCTGACTCAGTTGCTTGATCTACTCAGTAAACCAGACTCCCTGTTTATCAGTCTGTAGCATATTACAAACAGAATTTTAGCTGCTTTGCAGGCTTACCACAGTCTTAAACACAGTAAAACTGTCCCCATTTTCTTTTACACACTTGGGCTTCAGTGGCATTGAACTCCAGGTTGAACTGAGAAGGGTTTCACTTGTTCTGCCCTTCAATTATCAGCTTCCTTTTGCTTGTATTCTTAGGTATGGATAAGAGAGGATGAAAGGTTACTGAGTTAATCTGAATCTAATCCAAAGTATGTACAAGATACTGAAAAACTCTGCCTTTTTCCTTGTGCCATGACTAGCTGTCGTAGCGACTGTAGATGGGAAATCAGGTGGCTGGGTGTATTTCAGTCTCCTTTCCATTTCAGTACTGTGTGACATTGGAGTTGCACTTTTGCAAGGCTGAGCAGGACACAGCCTTTGTGCTCTAAGAAATACTGACTCTGTTACAAACAAATATAAACATTGCAGCTTTTTGGGCGGGGGGGGGGGCAAATGGGAAAGACAAAGATGCAAGACCCTGATGCTGTGACTGGCTTTCAATCTTTCACTGCTACCATTCTCTCTATCATGAATCACCTCTTTTATAGCCCCTCAATATTTCCTCCCATCCACCACTGCTTCAGTAACTACAGCCAAAGCAATTGCACTGAACACAACCCTAATGTGCCAGGGGAAGTATTGTTTGCATTACTCCTTCTCTTCAGTTTGGCCATTTCTGACCATTCCCTTCTTTTAACAAGCAGATAGGGTTTGCTAAGCACCTGCAGGTCTCACAAACTTCAAGTGGAGGCTCAGAACGTCTGAAAATCAGGCCCTCAAACATTTAATGAGTCCCACGCTAAACCAGATATATTTCCCAGGCATCGGTCCCGTTTTTGCTTTAGTTTGTAAGGGCCTGATCCCATGAACTTTCATATACATAATTTTACTCTCATGAGTAATTTTTCCCTTGGGGAAGTGGGGAGAACCTCAAGGATTTATTGAGTCAGTTCTGTAGCTGATTCACAGGGTGACGTTGTCTATGAAAGACTAATCCTGAAGAGATGTGGTTTATTCAATTCATAGTTCTGGATTGAGTACACAGTGGCTGCAGAAATGAAAAGATGATGCTATTCATGGGGGATAAAATAGAAGCATCTCTATAATAGATCAAGCCACAAAAGGATGGAGTAGCTAATTCACTTAGTGTGGTCAGGGGAAAATGGAAACTATAAAAAATCCTCTGATGACACAGCATGTTTCACTTGCAGTTTCTGGTATGAGCGAAACCAGGGTTCGGTATGTGTGGTTTTAATTAAGCCAGCCAGAAAGTGAAAAGAAAATTAGAAGCCATTTCCAGCAATGGTTAAGAAAAACCTTCCCATCAAAACAGACACATTAATTGAACAGGGTCTGAGTTCTACTTTGATACATGGGGCCAAACTGAGGATGCCTGACTCTCACTGTGGAAAGCTGTATTACACGATTTAAGTTAGAAGCAGCAGTCTCTCCATTTTATCCTTTAGTAGTTGGCAACATCAATTTCCTCCCTCCCCTTCTGCCCTCTCCCCAGCTCTGCAATTACATTAACACAACTCCTTTTCATTTGAAAAAGAAATACAGGGTGATAGCATGCAAAAATTTGTGCTACAGGCAGGATTGCGGGTACAATATATTTTTGTCTGTGGGCCCTACAAAAATAGTAGCTCTCAATTTGCTTTGGCACTATACAAACTATCTGGTAGGGTTGTACAGATGTGGAAACATCTAGAGAGCAATGAATGTATGTGATAAATTTAATTCCAGTATGGACTAAGGAAGGGGTACAGTACAGACTGGTTTTGTCAGTCTCGAATGGTCAGCTCAGCACAATTTGGGAGGGAAAAGTGATCACATATTGATCAGAGTATATTTTTTTCTGTGGCTTTTAATTCAGTGAATCATCAGACTCTGAACTGCGTGGTGAGCAGGTTGACTGTAACTGTTCCATATTCAAGGTTTTTTGGCACTATTTGGTGGCTAGATAGTGTCTTTGGGAGAATTAGACAATTCTGTGGCACCTGGAATAGACATGGCTAACTAAGGAGCTGGGGAGAACTGGCCTTGGTGTTTCCTATCAAGGAGGGACTGCAGGGCCAAAGACGGAGAATTGAGAGAGGAGAGCTGCAGTAAGAAGCTTTTACCCTGTGATTTCTCCTAAAGGGAGAGAACAGTAAAGGTGAAGGGGTTCCAGGCAGCTGCCAGAGAGGCTAAGAGACACCTAGAGAAAGCTCCTTAGCAACAGACTGGGAAAAGCTGCATAGAGAGGTGAAACTCCAGGGAGAGGGGGACTGAACAGCGCAGCTGCACGACAGACACATGCAAGCAGGCAAAGCTAGGGAACCAGCAAGGGATCATTAGAAACAGGCTTATCACAAAGGCCCTGGGCTGGAACCCAGAGGAAAGGCAGGCCTGTCTTCCCCAACCATCCCCTTACAGGAAGTATGATTGTCACATTATGAGGTGAAATCTGGACCAGTGAGGGGCTGTCACCAGCTGCCCTGCAACCTTGGGGGCCTCACAATGCTCTGCTGTTGTACTCCCAACCTGGGCCGCACACAAACAGGCAAACAGCATGCAGGTCACATCCTGAGTGTCTGTGAATAGCTACAGCCCTGGTCCAGCAACTCTGACCCCACCAGCCTGTCAGCAACATACCAGCCATCCTCTGGCTTCCATCAGCCTTGGTTACTATGTGCAGGGTAACCTCAACACACTCCTAGTCATGAATTTTTCCCAAAACATGTGTTCTGCACTGTCCAACACTCTCCTGAGCAGCTCAGATATTAGTTCTGTTGCCTCTGTAGGGGGTCAATATGCAACAGTTTGCTGCTTTAACTGGAGTTATCCAAACAGTTCAGTTTAAACACAACACTGGATTGGTTTTGATTTAAAAAAATAAAACAAAAATAAAACTGCAAAGAGATAGATTTTAAGTGAGTACAAGATATTAAAGTCAAAAATAGTTACAGGAGAAATAAAGATAAAACATTTCCTAGTAGCTAACACTTAATAAACTGGACTTGGTTTAAGTTCAAATCCTTACCACATGTTCCCAGCAATATGGCTAAATTTTCTGGTCAAGATGCCCCCAACTCCAAAGTCAAAGGGCTGGTTCCTTTGTCCTGTTAGGTGAGAGAGAGAAAGAGAGAGAGTGTGTGTGTGTGTGTGAGAGAGAGAGAGAGAGAGAGAGATCCCAGGGTGTTTTTCCCCCTCATGTTATAGTCCAGTCACCCTTTGAAATGCATTTTCCTGAGGGCTACCCCTAGATAAAGTTCCTTCCAGCTGTTAGGACAGAGACATGGGGTCTCATGGTGAAAGAGGTTCCACGTTGTTGTTTGCTAATATGCAGGTTAGTATGTCCCTGCCCCCCTTCCTTGCCAAAGAATGGCCACTTGACAGGTGATTGACAATCTATTTTGATGACAGCTAGCTAGAGGAGTCGGTTTATCCTTTGTCTTTGAGGAACCAGGTTACCCCCTCCTCATACATGTCTGGTAAACACATTTCAGTCACAATTTCATTTTATGTTCATAACTTTACATATAATGTTGCTATATACCAGGGTAATCCGCTGGTGGGCCGCGAGACAGTTTGTTTATATTGACTGTCCGCAGACACGGCCACCTGCAGCTCCCAGTGTCCGCGGTTCACTGTTCCCAGCCAATGGGAGCTGCGGGAAGTGATGTGGGTGGTTGCCCACCACTGCAATATACAGTCACAGTGGTGTAAGCCTCAGGAAAGGGGCAAGGACTACTGAGCCCAGGCTGGGGATGAAGGCCTGCTATGTGGTCACTAAGACTTCGGATTTTCATTTTGACTTATTTCATTACCCCAGAAGCAGAGTCAACTGAAATGTGCCCCGGCTGAAGGGCTAGGGCACAGGAGTTGCAGACTGCAGCAGAACTAGAATGGTGGGACCAGGGGATCCTAGAGGCAAAGAACCCCGGCAACCCCATGACCTGACACCAGGTTGCTACAGCAGTGGGGGCAACTGCTTACACATACCTTGGGCACTGTGACTGGACTTCCAAAATGCTCTCTTCCTAAGAAGCAGCTGGTGTCAGATGCAGCAGGAATATTGTGATCAATGAGGACAGGGGATTAGCTCACTCACTGTACTGACTGCCTATGACATACCCTAATTTCGTAGTATAGACATACCATAGACTCCATCTATGGTGCTATAGATGGAGTTTAAGCTTATAGTTCTTAATGTTTGATGGTTAAAGTAGCGCTTATTGGAACATGCTAATACCTCAGCATCAAAACTTTCCATAAGAATGTGTGAATTTCAACAAAAATGTATTGAACACCAGGGAGGTATACAATAAAAAGCTGCCTGCAAGACTGGGTTCTGTCAAAAACCTGCCTGGTTTCCTGCCAGCTCACCCTTGCAGCTCTTCAGCAGCCTGCGTGGTGGGCTGACAAGGAACTGAAAGTCTGCTAGTCCTGGCTCCAAAGCTCCCAGGCTTGTGACTTCTCAGCAGTCCAAGCTTCCAGGTTCCTCAGCTCCAGGGAATTCCACCAGGCAGACTGCCCCAGAGCCAGGACTCCCAAGGTTTTCAGAGTCCTGGTTCCTTGTCAGCTTGGAAGCCCTGACCGCCAAGCTTCCTGCCTGGTGGACTGCCAGGGTTCTGGGCAGCTCAGGGAGCCATGGAAATGTTTTGACAAGATCAAAACAAAATCATAGAATCATTGAATCATAGAAGATTAGGTTTGGAAGAGACCTCAGGAGTCCAACCCCCTGCTCAAAGCAGGACCAACCCCTAGTCCAACCCCCTGCTCAAAGCAGGACCAACCCCAACTAAATCATCCCAGCCAGGACTTTGTCAAGCCGGGCCTTAAAAACCTCTAAGGGTGGAGATTCTACCACCTCCCTAGGTAACCCATTCCAGTGCTTCACCACCCTCCTAGTGAAATAGTGTTTCCTAATATCCAACCTAGACCATCCCCACTGCAACTTGAGACCATTGCTCCTTGTTCGGTCATCTGCCACCACTGAGAACAGCCTAGCTCCATCCTCTTTGGAACCCCCCTTCAGGTAGTTGAAGGCTGCTATCAAATCCCCCCTCACTTTTCTCTTCTGCAGACTAAATAAGCCCAGTTCCCTCAGCCTCTCCTCATAAGTCATGTGCCCCAGCCCCCTAATCATTTTTGTTGCCCTCCGCTGGACTCTCTCCAACATGTGAACATCCTTTCTATAGTGGGGGGCCCAAAACTGGATGCAATACTCTGGATGTGGACTCACCTGTGCCGAATAGAGGGGAATAATCACTTCCCTCGATCTGCTGGCAATGCTCCTGCTAATGCCTTCTTGGCAACAAGGGCACATTGTTGACTCATATCCAGCTTCTCGTCCACTGTAATCCCCAGGTCTTTTTCTGAAGAACTGCCACCTAGTCAGTCGGTCCCCAGCCTGTAGCAGAGCATGGGATTCTTCTGTCCTAAGTGTAGGACTCTGCACTTGTCCTTGTTGAACCTCATCAGATTTCTTTTGGCCCAATCCTCCTATTTGTCTAGGCCACTCTGGATGCTATCCCTAACCTCAAATGTAGCTTTTACTTCTTCAAAATAAAATTGGGGATTCTCTTTCTGCAGAAAATTTCAAAATTTTATTCCATTCCCGAATGATGATTTTTTTGGCAATTTCAGAGTATCCCATGGAACAGGAGTTTCAGTTTCTGACTAGCTTTAGTTTAAAGCTCTAAATGCTGTGGCTACCAGCTATTTGTCAGAAGCTCTGTAACTGCTATGGAAGCTCTCCCTCTCAGGGCAAATGGAATGGTGTGTTGGATTTCAAGGCCAAGGAGGGGGCAGGGGATAGTGACTCTGTTTTTGCTGTGGGACTTTAAAGTGTCCTGCCCTGTGGCCTCCAACCTGTCATGGGTTTGATTGGAAAGAGATCTTAGCTTGCTTTATTTTCTAAAGCTTATTACACATCAGCATGATTAATTGCATTTACTTTGGTCTTGAAAGGCACATCGATACCTTTGATGGCAGATAAGAATTAAATATAATCAATATCAAAGATTTCTAGGTCCAGGTGTGTGAGAGAGAGGATCTTAGCCTGACAATTGCTTAGTAAAACTGACCAAAAATTGACCATTAAAGTTTGTCCATAGTCAAGGACTATGCTCAGACAGCATTGCAAATTAGCCCCTTAATTATTATTGCTGTTATCAATATTACCGATAGGCTGCTGGATTTTGAGAGCTTTAAATATTAAGAAATATTCAGAGGAATTTTGTTTTCAGATATGACCTACTTTAAAATTCAAGATCTTGGGCCTAAAACTGCTTTGCAGTGAATGTCTCTCAGCTGCTGTGCTTCACAATCCTGAAAAGGAGGCGTAAACAGAGAGAGTGAAAACACAGCTTTTAGGAGCTAAGCTTGAGGACACGGCAACCTGGAATTGTTTCAAGACCCCTTGGAGTTTTTAGCTGGATTTTCCCTTCAGTAAATGAGAGGGGTCACTAGGTTATGTTTCTTTACGGCGCAAATGCAGATATGCTCTGTTGCCTCCGTTATACTCTGATAATGTTGTTTTCCTAGTGAGTTTACCATCGATCTGACATGCCATTACATCTTATCCCTATTACAAAATGAGGCATAATGCAAGGGAGGTCTGTTTTTCATTACTGTTGAACTTGCTGCACAGGAAGTTTCTTTAACGCAGTTCATGATGAGGTTAGGAGGAGGGGGGAGTTATTAGTTATTACCTCTGTTTCCTCTGCTGGAGTGTGGGCTTCTCTACAGTGCTCTGCCTATTCTCTTGAGGGCCGAGAAGTAATTCCACCACGCTTGTGCACTCCTGAGCCTCTCTTAAGAAGAGACTTCCAGTCATGACAAATTATCAGTGCTGATTTTGTGACATGAACTGTTACCCATTAGGGAATGAGCTGACACCAATAAATTCATTTCACTTACAACCTCACGCTGTGTGTGAATTGAAGTTCTAGAGGTGAAAGACATAAATTTACCAGGTGGGCAGATACTCAGCTTCCCTGTAAGACTGTGCATTTCACCTCTGCTGTGTGCGTTGCCTCTGCCAGGCCAGACCAACATTAATTTTGCATAGAGTAGATTTCTCTGGTAATGCGTGTCTCCTTTCTGATTTATGTCTGTTCCTAACAGCTGTGCGAGTTGCACCACTGCAAAACAAATCCACTGGCTATGTCTTCACCAAAATAAACCCAGCAGAGCCAAAAGCAGCCTGCTCATCAGGTGCCCTTTGCATTACATGATGATAATAATTAGCATTTATGTAGCACTTTCTGCCTTCCAAGCACTTTTCAGGCAATAAGTAATTAATCCTCCCAACATCCCTTTAAGGCAAGTTAGCAAGTGTTATTTATTAACTGAAAAGTAGTTTGGATATGTTTAGGTATGTATGTTAGTCATTCGGATATATATATTAGCAATTCTCTTTCACTAGTCATTTGGTTAAATGGCTGAACATTTTGATCATTTGAGCAAATGATCATCCCACGGTGATTTGGCCAAATGACTAAAACTTCCACCAAATGTCTAATATCACTTCCTGACCTCAGAAGCCAAAGCCATAAAATTGTTACACTTTCCCAAAATGAACTGAGGCAAATATAGATGCGTGTGTGTGTCGGGGGAGCAATGGTAAAATCCACAACTATGATTAATGGTCACGTTCACTTTTAAATATGTGTATTGCAATTGCACCTAAAACCCCAAGTGAGACTTAGGGCTCCAGGCTGCTAAGTGGTACACAAACCCAGAGTAAAAGGTAGTCTCTGCCCTGAGGAATGATTGACACCTGGCTTTTGTTAGAAAAAAAGAAAAGTTGCAGCTTGGATACAACTCGACTATGTTTGATGTATCCATTTCAGATGAGTGATAAGAAAAGCACAGTTGTACTGGTGATGTCGAGGGGAGCTTTAAATTCTTCCTCCCTGCTTGCATGTTTCAACTAGTTCTTTGGAAATTATTCCACCTCTTGTATAAAGGCCTATTGGGTGTGAAGAGAAAAGGGGGATTAGAGCACAAGCATCTACCCCTTCCCTTTTTTGGGAGATGGGCGGGGGGGAGGGAGGCAGAGCCTTGGATGGAGGAAAACAGAAAAGGACCCATGCAGGAGCATGAAAATGAGTCCTGCTGACTGAGCTTTCTTAAGTTGCAGAGCTGAAGACATGCTTTTCCCAGTCCTTCCTAGCGTAAGCAGACACTGAGGACACATCCTTCTCATGGCTCATCTGGCTGAGGAGGTTCCTTCTCGGCCTCACCCACAAGGCCCAAACCCCCTTCGCATTTAAGTCTGCCTTGCACACCCATTTCTGCTGTGCTGCCTTTGGTAAATCTAATGGACTTATACTGAAGACAGCATGTATAATATAAAAGTTACATGTATTTGTGTGCATATAGCTATGGAGAGAGAGGGTTGGAAAATAGGCTTTAGGTTCAGGGACTGAACTTTTCATATCTGATAGTTCTGAGCTAAAGCTGTTATGAACTTGTGACCACAAAAGAGACCCCTTTTGGGGGCTTGAGGAGCTCACCTGCCAGAGCCCATGTTGAACACAATCGGGATGATCTCTCGTAAGATTATTAGCATGTGGGTAGGTTATGGTATTGTTTTTATACGTTTTCTCTGAAGTGCTTTTACCTTCCAAATAAAATAGGCTTGCATGAGAAGTGCTGTGTGGTAAGTTAGAACTGTTGGCAGTTACACCATGTACCATCTCTGAAGGGAGAAGTGAACAGGCCTGCTCAGGCAGAGTGTCTTTTGCTGGGAATAACACAGTGAAGGTAGGGAACGAACTGTTCAACCTGGAAATATTCCAGTCAGAAGTAGGGTGACCAGACGTCCTGATGTTTTTGGGGCTTTGTTTTATATGGGAACTTATTCTTCCCCCAGCTCCCACACAGGCCCTTGTTCCCCCCATCTGCTATTCTGATTTTTCATACTTGCTATCTGGTAACCCTACTCAGGAGGGATAGAGACCCTGGTCTCCACTCAAGAAAGGCAACAGCTAGGGAGCTGGAAGCCTCGCAGTGGGTGCCGTTGCTGAACCACTAAGGGGAAATACAGGTGCACTTGCCCTGACCTGTGGCACTGTACTGTGGTGTTGGGGACTGTGCCTTTTAAGGGCTGAGCTTCCCAGACAGAATGTCTGGATGAAGCAATGTGAAGGTCTTGTTGTTATGCATAGCCAGTTGGAAGCCGGCCCAGAATAAAGCAGAGCTCTGGCAGCACGTTAAGCACTGACTCTGAGTGATCACTGAACACCCTGTGCCTAGTGAGAGAGAGCAGCATACTAAGCTGCTGCCTGTGGTATGTGTATGGAGCGGCAAGGGGCACCAGAGAGACTCCCTTGATTCCAGCACCAAATGATAACCCTGTGGGCTGGATTAGTGGAAATCAGGCTTTTCTAGTTTTCACCAAAAATCAAAATGATTCTGCCCTTTGATGGCTGGAACGTTCCCTGAAATGTTGGAATTGATTGGATGTGGAGTTCAAAAGTTATTGGGTTAGACTAGTAGAGAAATGCCAGCAAGCTGAGCACAGGGCCTTGCTTTGCTTAGCTGACAATTTTATTTTGCAGAGATGTGGCCAAGCATCACTTTGACTTTTCTATTTATATGAAGCCATTTCCCATGACCTTTGTCTGTCTGCCATCCCAACCTTGTCAGCCCCTCAGGGAAGGGACAGTATCATCTTTTCTGGCTGGAAGGGGACTAGTATGTTGTGGGCTCTGCTTTGAAAAAGAAGGAATGGAAAGTAAGCTGATCTCTCCCAGGAGGTACTCTGCCCCAGAGGCACCTGTGTCAGAATTCCTCCCTTGTGCAGGAGAGGGAGTACTGTACTTTATTACGACCCTCAACCCAGTGAAGCAGATGCCCTGCCCTCAGACCCAGATAGTTCTTCTGGATGGTGCATAGAAAGGCAGAGCCAGGCCTTTCTACTTCCTCACTCACTTGCTTACCAAGAAGAGCATCGAGTGTGCAACCCTTGCTCTCACACTCCTCTTGAAGTTGTAATCTGGGCACCCCTAATGCAGCTGCACTTGAGGGAAAGAGGAGGAGCTCTGACTCCCCTTGCAGGGTAGTGCCTGGGCTAGAGCTGGTGTCAATCTAGCCAGTAATGAATAAATCATAAATGTTCCTGACAAATGTCCCCGCTGCAGCAGGGAATATAGAGGTGGCCTTGCAGAGATTCCTGAGTTTCATAGAACAAGGAACAGTCATGTGGCATGTCATCTTCAGTAAAGTGTTCAGCACTCAGGTTGGCGAGAGAGAATGTAGAGTCTTTCTATTAAGGGCACAAAGCACTCTGCTGAGGATTCTGGCACCTTGCTTTCACCCAACATTCCCAGAGACTCTGTCCTACAGTCATTACATCTTCTCTCTTGCGTGGCTTCTCCCATGCCAATAACGTGGTACCTGTGTGTAGCATCGTATGGTGAGTCCATCTCTGGATACCCAAAGGGTGAAGAGACATTATTCCAGATACTCCTGTACATCCACAAGCTTGGGAAGGAGCCTGGTGAGGTAGGTAACTGTGACAGGGGTGGATTTAAAATGGTGGCTATTTTTAAAAAATGGTAAGTAGGATTTGTTGATCGTGTGACTCCAGTGAATGAATAATTACCCTTTAGTCTGATTGTTTTATAAAAATCTGTTCAGGCCCCTGTCCAAAAACACAATGACATCTTCAGTCATGTGGCCAAATGCCTTTTAATTTTAATCCTTTGATGACATGCCCTAGTGGAATGGCCATTTGTTCAAATGACTGAAAGTTTGTCATTTGTCCAAATTACTAGTCTGACAGGATGACTAACATGTTCTGCCACATCCTCCAAGTCTATTAATGTCATTCGAGAGAGACAAGTGAGTAAAGGAAGGGTTAAGAATGAAAACTGAGAAAAGCGTTTACTCTCCAGCCACATCCCTCACACCAGTGGCCCAGAGCAGTTGGTATGAAGCTCCTATGCTGGCTCTGCACCACCTGAGGAGCCCATTTACACAAGGGGAAATAGCCATGGAAGCCTGCTTTCTGGCTGCTTTGCGTTGCTGGAGTGGGGTGGCTCAAATCATCTGGATCACAAGGGAGAATCAGGGCCGTGATCCATCCCCTGGAGTCTAGCTCCGTGGCTGATTGTGCAGAAGGAACTATTTTAAGAACAAAATGTGGCTGAGCAATCAGAAAGGCACTGAGGCTCAGAGACAGTAGCCAGTGACAAATATCCAGTAGCCTCATTGGTGTGTTTTAACTGACCCTATTAGTTTGTGATCCTAATATATTTTCCCTGCCTTAGTTTGCGGTTAGTTGCATTTCAGTCTCAAAAAAGAGGATGTGACAGTAGCTACTGGAGGTAGTAAAAACTGACTCCTGGCCCTAAGATATGGATATTAACCTTTCATAAACCTGATCCATGTCCTACGATTGGAGCCTGGATATAAATATCAGTCTCATATCAGTTTTCTTGTGCCTCACCTGTTATTACAGAGCACTTTGATTTCCTGTGAATTGTTTTTACATTGATAAGTACATGAGTACAGGAAAGAGTATTCTAGGCAGATATCAGCTACCACAAAGGCTCTTCATTTATTTACAGACTTTGACCAAAAATGTATATGTTTTACAATAGCTATTTTTTTTACCAATATTTCACCTGAATCTTGACCACTCATGTATATTTAAATACTGATTTTAAGAAAATCCAATAATTACATTAGGTGGAGGTATTTATGTTAATAATAAATTAGTCTAAGTATAAATGTGCCTGTTAGAGAAAGGTAATGTAGTGAATGTGCATGCATATGTCTGTGTACTGTTAATGTATGGCTCATGAAATAAATCACAGCATTAAACTACTTTTCATTTCAGTACTCTTACTTTTCTCTACTCATTGCTTTTTTTGCTGTCCTCCCATCCCCCAATATTAACCCTGATACTTACTGAGAAAACTGTAAAGTTAGGATTTTCACCCACGTTTTAATTTTTGTAATATACACTGATAAATTCCCAGGACATTTTAAACAGAATTTAAAAAACAGAAAATGAAGGGCCGTGGCTACAACTTACTAACATCAAAGCAAACTCTAGAAATGGGTCTGAGCCCAGACATATGGATCCAGAACCCAACTTTCCTCAAGTTCTAGAAAGAATTTCAAGGTGGGATTCTAGTTTAGGTCCATGTGATTGGGTATCTGAACTCTCTACTGGCCAGGAAGGGTTAATGAGTTGCTGTAGACTCAATCAGCCCGGCCCCATGTCACCTGTAAGAGCAGTCAGAGTTGTAAGGAGAGAGCCAGCTCAGCTGTGGGAAGGAGAGCAGACTGGTAGCTCCCACGCCACATTGTGTGAGAAGCCTCAGGGTATGTCTACACTACGAAATTAGGTCGAATTTATAGAAGTTGGTTTTTTAGAAATCGTTTTTATATATTCGAGTGTGTGTGTCCCCACAGAAAATGCTCTAAGTGCATTAACTCGGCGGAGTGCTTCCACAGTACTGAGGCAAGCGTCAACTTCCGGAGTGTTGCACTGTGGGTAGCTATCCCACAGTTCCCGCAGTCTCTGCTGCCCATTGGAATTCTGGGTTGAGATCCCAATGCCTGATGGGGCTAAAACATTGTCGCGGGTGGTTCTGGGTACATATCGTCAGGCCCCCGTTCCCTCCCTCCCTCCGTGAAAGCAGCAGCAGACAATCATTTTGCGCCTTTTTTCTTGAGTTACCTGTGCAGACGCCATACCACGGGAAGCATGGAGCCCGCTCAGGTAACCATCACCCTATGTCTCCTGGGTGCTGGCAGACGTGGTACTGCATTGCTACACAGCAGCATCAACCCATTGCCTTGTGGCAGCAGATGGTACAGTACAACTGGTAGCCGTCATCGTCATGTCGGAGGTGCTCCTGGCCACATCGGCCAGGAGCGCCTGGGCAAACATGGGCGCAGGGACTAAATTTGGAGTGACTTGACCAGGTCATTCTCTTTAGTCCTGCAGTCAGTCCTATTGAACCATCTTATGGTGAGCGGGCAGGCGATACGGATTGCTAGCAGTCCTACTGTACCATCTTCTGCCAGGCAGGCAAGAGATGAGGATGGCTAGTAGTCCTACTGCACCATCTTCTGCCAAGCAGCCATGAGATGTGGATGGCTTGCAGTCCTTCTGCACCGTCTGCTGCCAGCCAAAGATGTAAAAGATAGATGGAGTGGATCAAAACAAGAAATAGACCAGATTTGTTTTGTACTCATTTGCTCCCTCTCCCCCTCCCCCCCCCCCCCGTCTAGGGGACTCATTCCTCTAGGTCACACTGCAGTCACTCACAGAGAAGGTGCAGCGAGGTAAATCTAGCCAGCGAGGTAAATCTAAATGCAGCGAGGTAAATCAATCAGAGGCCAGACCAACCTGCTTGTTCCAATAAGAACAATTACTTAGGTGCACCATTTCTTATTGGAACCCTCCGTGAAGTCCTGCCTGAAATACTCATTGATGTAAAGCCTCCCCCTTTGTTGATTTTAACTCCCTGAAGCCAACCCTGTAAGCCGTGTCGTCAGTCGCCCCTCCCTCCGTCAGAGCAATGGCAGACAATCGTTCCACACCTTTTTTCTGTGCGGACACCATACCAAGGCAAGAATGGAGGCCGCTTAGCTCACTTTGGCAATTAGGAGCACATTAAACACCACACGCATTATCCAGCAGTATATGCAGCACCAGAACCTGGCAGAGCGATACCGGGCGAGGAGGCAATGTCAGCGCGGTCATGTGAGTGATCAGGACGTGGACACAGATTTCTCTGAAAGCCTGGGCCCTGCCAATGCATGTATCATGGTGCTAATGAGGCAGGTTCATGCTGTGGAATGCCGATTCTGGGCTCGGGAAACAAGCACAGACTGGTGGGACCGCATAGTGTTGCAGGTCTGGGACAATTCCCAGTGGCTGCGAAACTTTCGCATGCGTAAGGGCACTTTCATGGAACTTTGTGACTTGCTTTCCCCTGCCCTGAAGTGCATGAATACCAAGATGAGAGCAACCCTCACAGTTGAGAAGCGAGTGGCGATAACCCTGTGGAAGCTTGCAACGCCAGACAGCTACCAGTCAGTTGGGAATCAATTTGGAGTGGGCAAATCTACTGTGGGGGCTGCTGTGATGCAAGTAGCCCACGCAATCAAAGATCTGCTGATATCAAGGGTAGTGACCCTGGGAAATGTGTAGGTCATAGTGGATGGTTTTGCTGCAATGGGATTCCCTAACTGTGGTGGGGCCATAGACGGAACCCATATCCCTATCTTGGCACCGGAGCACCAAGCCGGCGAGTACATAAACCGCAAGGGGTACTTTTCAATAGTGCTGCAAGCTCTGGTGGATCACAAGGGACGTTTCACCAACATCAACGTGGGATGGCCAGGAAAGGTACATGACGCTCGCATCTTCAGGAACTCTGGTCTGTTTCAAAAGCTGCAGGAAGGGACTTTATTCCCAGACCAGAAAATAACCATTGAGGATGTTGAAATGCCTATAGTTATCCTTGGGGACCCAGCCTACCACTTAATGCCATGGCTCATGAAGCCGTACACAGGCAGCCTGGACAGTAGTCAGGAGCCTGTTCAACAGGCTGAGCAAGTGCAGAATGGTGGAAGAATGTGCATTTGGACGTTTAAAGGCGCGCTGGCGCAGTTTACTGACTTGGTTAGACCTCAGCGAAACCAATATTCCCACTGTTATTACTGCTTGCTGTGCGCTCCACAATATCTGTGAGAATAAGGGGGAGACGTTTATGGTGGGGTGGGAGGTTGAGGCAAATTGCCTGGCTGCTGGTTATGCGCAGCCAGACACCAGGGCGGTTAAAAGAGCACAGGAGGGCACGGTACGCATCAGAGAAGCTTTGAAAACCAGTTTCATGACTGGCCAGGCTACTGTGTGAAAGTTCTCTTTGTTTCTCCTTGATGAAACCCCCCGTCCCTTGGTTCACTCTACTTCCCTGTAAGCTAACCACCCTCCCCTCCTCCCTTTGATCACCGCTTGCAGAGGCAATAAAGTCAGTGTTGCTTCACATTCATGCATTCTTTATTCATTCATCACACAAGGGATGACTACCAAGGTAGCCCAGGAGGGGTGGTGGAGGAGGGAAGGAAAATGCCAAACAGCACTTTAAAAGTTTACAACTTTAAAATTTATTGAATGCCAGGCTTCTGTTTTTTGGACAATCCTCTGTGGTGGAGTGGCTGGTTGGCCGGAGGCGTTCTTGGGCGTCTGGGTGTGGAGGCTATGAAACTTGGGGAGGAGGGTGGTTGGTTACACAGGGGCTGTAGTGGCAGTCTGTGCTCCAGCTGCCTTTGCTGCAGCTCAACCATACAGTGGAGCATACTGGTTTGATCCTGCAGCAGTCTCAGCATTGAATCCTGCCTCCTCTCATCACGCTGCCGCCACATTTGAGCTTCAGCCCTGTCTTCAGCCCGCCACTTACTCTCTTTAGCCCGCCACCTCTCCTCCCGGTCATTTTGTGCTTTCCTGCACTCTGACATTATTTGCCTCCATGCATTCGTCTGTGCTCTGTCAGTGTAGGAGGACAGCATGAGCTCAGAGAACATTTCATCATGAGTGCAGTTTTTTTTCTTTCTAATCTTCACTAGCTTCTGGGAAGGAGAAGATCCTGTGATCATTGAAACACATGCAGCTGGTGGAGAAAAAAAAAAGAGACAGCGGTATTTAAAAAGACACATTTTATAAAACAGTGGCTACACTCTTTCAGGGTTAACCTTGCTGTTAACATTACATACATAGCACATGTGCTTTTGTTACAAGGTCGCATTTTGCCTCCCTCCACCGCATAGCCACCCCCTCAACCCTCCCCCCTCCCCGTGGCTAACAGCGGGGAACATTTCTGTTCAGCCACAGGCAAACAGCCCAGCAGGAACGGGCACCTCTGAGTGTCCCCTGAAGAAAAGCACCCTATTTCAACCAGGTGACCATGAATGATATCTCACTCTCCTGAGGATAACACAGAGAGATAAAGAACGGATGTTGTCTGAACACCAGCAAACATACACTGCAACGCTTTGTTGTACAATGATTCCCGAGTACGTGTTACTGGCCTGGAGTGGTAAAGTGTCCTACCATGAAGGACGCAATAAGGCTGCCCTCCCCAGAAACCTTTTGCAAAGGCTTTGGGAGTACATCCAGGAGAGCCGCGAATGCCAGGGCAAATTAATCCTTTCACATGCTTACTTTTAAACCATGTATAGTATTTTAAAAGGTACACTCACCGGAGGTCCCTTCTCCGCCTGCCGGGTCCAGGAGGCAGCCTTGGGTGGGTTCGGGGGGTACTGGCTCCAGGTCCAGGGTGAGAAACAGTTCCTGGCTGTCAGGAAAACTAGTTTCTCCGCTTGCTTGCTGTGAGCTATCTACAACCTCATCATCAATCATCATCATCTTCATCTTCGTCGTCCCCAAAACCTGCTTCCGTGTTGCCTCCATCTCCATTGAAGGAGTCAAACAACACGGCTGGGGTAGTGGTGGCTGAACCCCCTAAAATGGCATGCAGCTCATCATAGAAGCGGCATGTTTGGGGCTCTGACCCAGAGTGGCCGTTCGCCTCTCTGGTTTTCTGGTAGGCTTGCCTCAGCTCCTTAAGTTTCACGCGGCACTGCTTCGGGTCACTGTTATGGCCTCTGTCCTTCATGCCCTGGGAGATTTTGACAAAGGTTTTGGCATTTCGAAAACTGGAACGGAGTTCTGATAGCACGGATTCCTCTCCCCGTACAGCAATCAGATCCCGTACCTCCCGTTCAGTCCATGCTGGAGCTCTTTTGCGATTCTGGGACTCCATCATGGTCACCTCTGCTGATGAGCTCTGCATGGTCACCTGCAGCTTGCCACGCTAACCAAACAGGAAATGAGATTCAAAAGTTCGCGGTTCTTTTCCTGTCTACCTGGCCAGTGCATCTGAGTTGAGAGTGCTGTCCAGAGCGGTCACAATGGAGCACTCTGGGATAGCTCCCGGAGGCCAATACCATCGAATAGTGTCCACAGTACCCCAAATTCGACCCGGCAAGGCCGATTTAAGCGCTAATCCACTTGTCAGGGGTGGAGTAAGGAAATCGATTTTAAGAGCCCTTTAAGTCGAAAAAAAGGGCTTCATCGTGTGGACGGGTGCAGGTTTACATCGATTTAACGCTGCTAAATTCGACCTAAAGTCCTAGTGTAGACCAGGGCTCAGTGGGACCGGGGGCTGACTGAAGACTATTAAGGCAAGCTGCTACAACTAGGGTCTGTCTGAAAGGAAGGGGATTGAAAGCTGCGCCAAATGGGGCCGAGGAGTCCTTTAGTTTGGTGTTATGTTGGATTTTGACTTGGAGACTTTGCTATCCCAGAAGATGCTGAACTCTCTCTGTGACTTGGCCGGAGGGCTAAGACACATGCATGCACGAAGTGTGCTGAAGACTCTGTTGTAGAAACAAAGGCAGAGCTGCTCCAGTACCACAGCACAGGCAGGGGCATGCAGGGACACAGTCCAGCTTTACTAAACTTGAGTAACCCACAATCTGATGCATGACTGAGGCTCCGAGTGCTACAATACTACAAATACTAAGTAATAATAATCCTCCTTATGCCCCTCAGCCATGACATATATACCGGAGCAGTAAAATGCACAGGCAAATATATAAACCTGTAAGGTTAGCTTTAAAAATGTTTTCTGCTGCTGCCCTTAAGACTTCTGTCACATTAGAGGTATGCTACCATTGTGATGGACACCATATAAGTCAATGAATAAAATAAATAATTGTCACGGCGGATGATTATCCTGGTGGCTGCTGTCAGTCACATGACACACAGAGCTTTCCTTTGTCTCTGTGACTGAGAGCGAACCAGCGTCTCTGAACACAAATGAACCAGTTGTGTACGTTTTGCCTGTTATAGTTTAAAACTCCTGACTTCCCTCCCTTCCCCCAAGCCCACTTGCACCAAAAGAGTGCCCTGCACCAAATGAAACATGATTTTAAAACTTAAGTAAACTATTTAATTCTGTGCAATTGTAGCAAATTTCATGGGTCCTAAGTAGCAGCCTAGACTCACAAAGGACAGAGTCTCTTCATGGCTGTGCTACTTGCTCTCATGGTCTCATCCTTATTCTTGGGACTTAAACCTAACTTCTTAGCAAACCTGAAACTGCTGTGGGCTTGGCTTGGTTCTGCATGCCTTCCTCAAACAATTCTGATAAATGTGGTATTAGCTACTGTTTATTCTATACATTCTTCTTATGCATGCTCTATTGGGTGTATATTGTATGTTTACTCTTACAACATGGGCCAGGGATTCTTTGTTCTGTGTTCGTATAGCACTCAGCACTATGGGGCCCTGGTCCGTGATTAAAACTGCTATGCCCTACAGTAATACAAATAATAATATCACTATTTGCCCATTGCGTCAGCAATTGCCTCCCCAACCAAACAGCAAGGGTTGAGTGGCTCTGCCGTATTAGACTTTAGAGAGCAGGGACTCCTGAGGTGCTGACTGCGGATCTGTGGCAGCATCACAGACAGCCCACGGCGGGTCATGTACGTACTTATGAATTCGTACGTGTACTTGGAGAGTCTATGTTCAAGGTCTGCATGACCTATCCATGAGCAAGGGGGAAGCTGATAAGGACTCAGAGTTCCAAAGACCACTCTGGTAGAGAGAGATTTTCGATTTCTCCTCAGTAGTGGATAAATGTCTCAGTCAAATCCATTATGTATTCTGTGTATACACAATGGGTTTGACTAGAGACGTATTTATGACCAAGAATATTATGTATTCTCTTTATACACCATGCAAGGTTAAAAAATTTTTGAAAATTTATATTTGCTTTTTATCGTACACAGACATACAAACGATTTACAGCCAGACCTGCTGAATTGAATCAGCCTGTAAACTCCCCTTTATTCTGGATTAACTCCTGAAATGCTGGAGGTCACTGTCTTGCTCAATGCTGTTAACATATTTTTTGTGTATGAAAACCCAACAACTGAAACCAGGTTTGATAAAGTTCATTTAAAACAATATGGATGGGTCTGAGCTGCAAAGTTTCAGGGTTTGGATTTGGCCCATTTATAAATATAAGGGTCAAACAAAAGTTTGGCTTCAGATCTGAACTTCCCAAAAGTTTGGGGGCCTTTTCATTTGGGCCTGTCTCTAATAAACAAGCAGACCTGGATCATTCTTTGAATGCAGACTACCTGCAAGATTAGTACAAGTAAACCAAAAGTTTCAAACACTAGAAACCTAACTTTAGGTACCTAAATCCATAATTAGATAAGTGTCCTGGCTTTTAGATATAGAGATATGTGGATTTATGTGCCTACTTTTAGGCATTCAAGTTTGAAACAGTCCTGCAATTTATGATACTTAACGTCCAGATCCTTGGCTGGTGTAATTTGCTACCTCCAGTGATTTCGGTGGATCAATTTGGGCCAGAATCTATAGCCAATATGCACATACTCGTTTATATTAAAAGATCAAGAGCTCTTTGTTTATCTGGGCACCACTAGTTAATAAGCTGGCGCTAAAGAGTTCTAGCCAAGAACAACTGGCTCAAAAAAATCAAGTTTCAGCTTATGTGGAGTACAAGACTTGTGATCTAAAATTAGACATTGGCACACACCATCAATTGCCTAACCAGCTGTAATAGATTAGCCAACCTGGACTTGGTATTCACGATAGCACAGTGCAATAACATCAAACTTATCAAAAGTAAAACTAATATTTAAATGTAGTAATATTTATCTACCATACAGAGCAATATGCTTCTCATAGAACTGCTCAGCAGCCAGCTTGCTGCAAAACCCCCCAGAGGGCATGAATCATGATGATTATTTTTGATCAAGTAACAGACACCATTTGTGCAGTCGGGGTTTCCAGTGCAGCTCCAGCTTTTGATAAATACGTTGCATTCCATGATAACTGTGTCAAGTGCTTTAATATTCTACAGCTCAGTCCCCGGTGTCTGTCTCTTGCAAATGTGGGAAGGAAGAGCAAATATCAATAAAATCACCCAGTCTGCTGCAGCCCAATACGTAACCTCCCTCAAGGGTAAATAAATAGCAGCTTTGTTATCTGCTGGTGGAAAAAAGGGTGGGTCCTTTGTTTAATCTGTTCATTCTTGCCTTTTACCCAAGTAAAAGATGTTCCATTCATATGTATTCAGTTATGTAGGATCTACACCTTTGTTACAAGACTATCTATATGCTATGTGCCCTGATTTATAGCACTTTCTGTTTCTCTGCTCCATTCACACAACCTTTAGTCGTGTTATCCACTCCTGCTGGTCAGGTGCCCAGAATGCTGGGCTTTGAGAAGTATGATATATATTTATATTTCTTTAGACAACAGCAAAATATGCCAATAGAAGAACTATAGGCATCCTAACAATTAGTGAGAACTGCCCAGCATCATAAAATCAAGGAAGGTGGTCTGCCTACTGGAAATATTACTTGTGCAGATGAGAATTGGGGACCACTGTCCTGTAGTAGGGGGTGATGGCAGTTGTGCTTGCGGACTTCTAAGTGAAATATCAGTGAGATATTTTTCATATGTTTTGTTTGAGGTTTGTTGGCTTCAGTATATTCCATATGTGGTATTTGACTGTCGGAGGAAAATCCAAATGTCCCTGCACCATGGATCAAAAATTGACAGGCAGTGTATCTAGAATGCTCAGAATGGCACACCCTGTTCCTAGAGGCTTTCTCCAATGTGCATCAGAGCCAAGCCCCAGACCAGTGCAGCCTGATGAAGCCTGCTGTAACTGCCATGATGTCATTGCTTGGCCCAGAGATGGGACCTGACTAGCATCCCTGTGTGAGGGAAGAAAAGAACAAAAGGAGTCGTGGGGCCAGATCTTCAGCTGGTGTGAATCAGCAGAGCTCTATTGACTTC
The DNA here is from genome assembly GCF_965152235.1 of Eretmochelys imbricata. Classification (NCBI taxonomy): domain Eukaryota; kingdom Metazoa; phylum Chordata; order Testudines; family Cheloniidae; genus Eretmochelys; species Eretmochelys imbricata. The sequence goes on from NC_135572.1 coordinate 153,792,336, forward strand.
AGTGGAGCTATGAGGATTCACACTAGCTGAGGATCTGGCACAATATGTCAGCAAGAGTCCACGTTTGATGAGATGATCAGGCTCATATTTTCCCAAGGTTTCTCGATGTGGGAGGAGTTAACTGGGAGATGGGTGAAATGATGCTGGGGTGGGTTTGTTTTCTTTGAAGTTAATTTTCCTTGGGTGTTAGGGTTAAACTTGCTAGGGAGAGGAAGGTTTTGGAGCCCCGGTTGATTTATGATTTTTTTTTGTCTGAATTGATTTGTAATTAGATTTTGTTTGTGTTTCAAAAACATGAGAAGCACCAATGAAATAAAATGTCCATTCTCTGCTGCCTTCTGCTTCAGTTAATACCTTGCAAGCTAGGAAGGCAGCTGCTATCGCTCCCCACCACATCCATTTGCAGCATTCAGGTGTTAGAGATGGGGCAAAGCTACAAAGTCCACATCCAAACTTCCACTAAGCCCCAGGCTATCCAGATGTGGGGTTTTGGTTCAGCCTATTACACAGCAGAGATAAGCCCAAATCAAAATCCTGATCTCAACTTCTTTGAACATTAGGATGTTCAAAACCCGAACTAGATGCAATTTTGGTATCTCTCTACTATGGACAGGGGAACCAGAAGAGAAGTTTGGATCTGGATCTGAAATTGCTCAGAGCTGGATTTTTGTTGAAGAGCTTCCACAACCTCCCTAGGCAGTCTGTTCCATTGGCCTACAGTTATGTATGTTTTTAACATGTTTATGGGACATAAAGATATTTGGGGATGTGGATAGGGTTTAAAAACAAAAAAAAACAAACCAAAACAAATCCACCTGACTGGTGCAATGTGCATCAGCTCAGGTTTCTTCTGAATATTTACTCAGAAAGAATATGAGAAAAGGGGATTTTTTTTCTCCACAGTAGTTTTCATAGTGTGCGCTAGACTCAAAGAATGACTGGTCCATTTATCATTTAATAAATACAGAATGCAAACATCAAATCAAAAATCCCCTTCAGGATTGAGAGTTTAGGGAAACCTCTAGAACTTTATGGGAAGTATAAACCCCACCATATGGGCAGCTGTCTACTCCATTGCCTAGGAGAACTATGATAGTGTGGAAGCCATAAAGGAATTTCTTATCAAGGCAAAGCCCTGGATTGGAATTAAAAATGGTATAGCAAACACTAACCTAAGCAAACACAACATCACAATGGGCCCCAGAATCAACAGAGAAGCTGCCCACACCCCTTTTCAGAGGAATGAAAAAATCTGGAAAGCAAATAAGAGTCCCTGCATACAGTATAACCTGCCTAACTACAATCCCACTGAGGAACACAATCATTTCTTGCCAGTAAGTACCTGATGACAGTTTATATTCTCAATCCAGCTTTCTCCCCCTCTGAATGCAGCCAACGAGCAAAATGCTGCACTGGTTTAAACCTGGTGGAAGGGGCGGCGTGGGAGTGGGGCTTCAGGGGAAGACGTGGTGTGGTAGTGGGGCCTTGGGGGAAGGGGGCAGTGCAGGGGTGGGGCCTTGGGGGGAAGGGGTGATGCAAGGGCGGGAGCAAGAGAGAAGGGATGGGGGGAGGGGCAATGGTTTGGGTGCCCGTGGCCCCCCACTTTTAGAGAGCTTCTGCAGCTCCTGGTATGAGGGATGCTCTTGCAGCTGTGGGTTAAAGGGCAAGTGTGGAGGGTAGTTCAGGGTTTGGACTTTGATGTTGGGAGATGAAGGATGGTCCGGAGGGTGTAAAATGGGGGCATTGCAAGGACAAGCAGGGCCGGGAGTGGGACTTTTGAGAGGAATCTGAGACATAGATAAACTTTGGAGTCTGTTGTGAGCTGTTGGTGTGAGGTATGTTGAGTTTCTAGGTGGGAAAGCAAGCCCCTGTTGCGATAAACACACTGTGGTAAAGCCTGGGTAAGAGCCTTGGTTCTGGAGAGCCGGAAGGGAAGAGGTTGTGGAGATGGAGTGGGAGGAGGGAGGGAACAGTATTAGGTGTGAAGTATGACAACGGTAAAACAGGACAATACTCTTCATACCTTTTATCAGCTCGCCTAGAAGAGCAGGGTGCCGAGCAGCATTAAACAGTGCGGAAGACGTATAGGCCTTGTCTATGCTAGCACTGGAGCAGCTCTACTGATGGCAGCAATACTGGTAGCACCATAGCAAGTGTTTTAACCCCCATGTCCTCTAGCCCTGCCCATCACTGGGAGACGTGGAACGAAAATCTTTAGGCTTCCTGGATCATGAGCTCAATGACATCACTACAGTCTTGTACTGCTGTTATGTACAGTGCCATACGCACTTTCTTCTTCGTAAAGGAACAATGTTAGATACAGGCAATTCACAGCAATTGCGTCCCTGTTGGTCTCGTCTCAGTGCAGCTCCCGTGGTGCTAGCAATGATGGAAGCACTAGGGCTGGAGTAGAAGACACATCTGTGATTGCTGCCACCCCTGGAGCTGCACTGGGGCTAGACCAGTGGTGAGGACGGGTGCGCATGCTCTCAAACTTTCATCTCCATTGAACAGCCAAACATTTAATAATGAATAAATGGAAAAAGCTTCGGCTGTACTGAGCTCCGATGAAACGAATACAATGCATGTCTCCGAGATTGCTGTTGTACTTGTTTTATTTTTACTTCTTACAGTGACTGTTTCACTCACTTGTGGCCAATACCATTGTTAAGTAATGCAGTAACTATAACTCATGAAAATAAAACAAGTACGCCACCCCTCAAAGACACAAGTATTCTATATAAAAATTTAGTTTATAACTGCGAGATCCACGAATATGGATTGGCTGCATAGTTCTACCAGTGTCCATCAGCCAGCCAGACCTGCTTAATGAGAATGAGAATTTATGCCACTAATTCCTATATTGGCTACTGCTGGAGTGCAATTGGCAGGAGAGCTTTCCTATAGCTAAAAAGATTAGAAAGGAGATTTTGTCCCTGGAAGAGAGCCTGCAGTCTAACATTTTAGGAGAGCTTCTGCATGAGTTGATTTACCTCCTAGGTGGGTGTAATTCTTTTGTGCTGTAGGTAGAATAAAGGTACTCAGCCTATGTAGGCAGGTGGAGAATATACATATAGTTGGTTGAATAGGTATAAATATATGGTGCATGATCAATTCAATTCATTCCTTCGTTGGTGTTTACAGGAAACAGCATATTTGCCTCCTGCTAATTTTTTTTTAAAAAATGTGCTGTGTTACAAACACACATTCAAAATTAGGGGGAATGCGGTGGACATAATATAGATGGACGTCAGCAAGGTTTTTGGCACAGTCCCACATGACATTCTGATAACTAAGCTGGATAAATGCAGGCTTGACAGAACTACAATTAAGTGGATACATAATTGGTTAAACAACCACAAACAAAGAGTAACTATTAATGGAATGATGTCAGATTGGAGAGAGGTCTCAAATGGGGTTCCACAGGGATCTGTTCTGGGTCCCATGTTGTTTAACATCTTTATTAATGACTTGGATGTCGGTATAGAGAGTTTACTGGTCAAATTTTCAGATGACAGAAAGCTATCGAGGGGGAGTTGCCAACACTTTGGAGGATAGAGCTAAAATTCAGAGGGATCTTGATAAATTGGAGAACTGGGCAATAGATGACAAAATGAAATTAATCAAAGACAAATGTAAGGTGCTACACCTATGGAAAAAGAACCAAATGCACAAAGACAGAATGGGGGATAACTGGCTTGTCAGCAGCACTGCTGAAAAGGATCTGGTTGTTGTGGTGGATCCCAGTCTCAACATGGGTCAGCAATGCGATGTTGTTGCAAAAAAAAAAAAAAGCAAAAGCAATTTTAGGCTGCTTTAACGGAGGCATAGCATACAAGTCACGGGAGGTGATAGTACTGCTCTTCTCAGTGCTGGTTAGGCCTCAGCTGGAGTGCTATGTCCAATTTTGGTCACCAGTGCATAGAAAGGATGTAGAGAAACTGGAAAGGATCCAGAGGCGAGCAACAAAGATGTTCCAAGGGATGGAATACAAGCCATATAAGCAAAGGCTGAAGGAACTGGGTATGTTTAGTTTGGAAAAGAGGAGATTAAGGGGGGACGTATAGTGATCTTCAAATACTTGAAAGGCTGCCACAAAAAAGATAGAGAAAAGTTGTTCCCTCTTGCCACAGAGGGCGGAAGAAGAGGCAGTGGGTTCAAACTACAGCACAGCAGATTCAGATTAAATCTCAGGGAAAATTTCCTACCTGTAGGAACGGTAGCACACTGGAACAAACTGCCTAGGGAGATTGCGGAAGCTCCTTCGCTGGAGGTTTTCAAAAGGAGGCTGGATGGGGATAGCCATCTGTCTTGGATGGTTTAGACACAACAAACCCTGCATCTTGGCAGGGGGTTAGATTAGATGACCCTTGTGCTCCCTTCTACTCTATGATTTTATGGTTAAACATTTGCACCGTAGTTATGGGGAATGGGGATACTTTCAAAGACACAAGGGGGAGTTAGGTGCCCAGTGAAATTGAACGTCAGTGGGATTTGGCTACCAACACCCATTTGAAAAGCTCTTCTGTTAAAGTTTTCCCATCCTCCTGATTTGAAGCAGTATTAGTGCATAAAAGTCAGTGAGTGAAACAAGGAAATGTTAGATTATGTGGCTGTTTGAAAATATCAAACTACTTAATGAGCGCCAACGCAATCCCAGGCTTCTAACTGGATAGAACAGAGGGGCCAAAATTTAGCCATTCACCAAAGTTAAGCTGTGACTCTCCTCACCTTCTCCATTGTCTGTTATTGGTGTTCCTGTAAGTTTTTGGCATGTTGGTATAACAGAGTGAAGGCTTCTCTGGCTAAGGAGGAGCAGTGAAATTGTACTTCAGAAGCAATGAATTGGTCTTTGTGGATGGTTACGCCTCCCGATTAATGGCCACCCCCACTTAAACTCAGGCTTCTAGCACATTGCCACTGGGATAGAAGAATCTCCCCTTCAGGAATAAAATTAGAAAAAAGGGGGAAAGGACTCCTCTTGGAATTACAGTAGTCACACACTTTGCTCACAATGCCTGAGTTTAGCAACCACTTCCCTGGAGGAAAGGACTTCTGTCTGTCTCAATTTTTAGCTAGACAAGAGACGGAGAAATTAGCCTACCCATACAAAGTCAATTTGAAGGAGGAGCAATTTCTTTCCCTTGTCAGGTGGGTTTTCTGACTTAGAACCAATTGCCTCATGGAGCCCCTTCATGGTTTACCAAGGAGGGGACCTCACAGAGAACCTAAGGACCTGACTCCAAGCTGTAATTTAAACTTGTATTGAACCACTTTACTACACGCACAGCTACCAACACAGCTCTCACATCTGGATAACCTGGAAAGACAATGAAGTTGCAATTTGTGCAATTTAGCTTCCTTTAGGAAATACATCTCTGAGCTGGTACACAAACTGAACCACCATTTGCTTCAGGCAGGACCCTCACAGTTACACTAAACTGAGGTCAGCTGTCCTGCTTTAGTTCTGTTTTGGCGGTTCTAGAACTACCTGCATGGTAGAATGTTTGTGCGGTGTGGGCCCAACTCTGCTGGGTGCTGAGCGTCTTCAGTTCTCTTTGATTTAAATGGAAGACTCACAGGATTTGGCCCTGTGTCAGCAGATGTAATCTGACCTCTTTTGACAAGCTGTCAAAATTGTCTCTCTTTTACAATGCAATCTATCAAGGACTTGGGCATCACAAAGACAAACCAGCATAACTGCTACCCTTCTTGAGGCAGAAAAGGAAAAAGTACAATTTTCTTTTCACAGGCAATTGTGCTTCAGGGTTTGCAGCTGCATGGGCCTATATTAAGAGGTTATAAAATATCTGAGTTGCTGATTCTAAACAGTTAAGTAAGTTATTCACACAGACATGGTTAAACTATATGGATGGGTTGGATTTATCCATGTGTATGATTATCTGAAAAGTTTAATGTGCTAGCCAATCTGAAATACACATGTTCTGGCCATTTGTAAACCCAGAGACTTCTAGTTAAAATAACAGAGCTGGGAATCTCAGAGCTCTGCCTCTTTCAAAAAGGTCCTGATCCAAAGTCTGTTGAAGTTAATGGAAAGATTCCCACTGACTTCAGTGGGCTCTGTATCAGACCCCAATTACAGACTAGCAGCACCCACTTAAATGTTCTTAGTCTATGCAGAATTAATGCTTTCTGTAATGTTCATTAAAATACCTTGCTAACAGAACGAAATCAGACATGTGAGTGAGGATGATGGTGTTGAAGTGTTTCATGTCCTTAAAGAAACAAGCTTAGGTTCTGTTTACACTACAGCTTATGTTGGCATAATGTACGTTGCTTATGGGAGGTGAACAAATCACCCCTCTGAGTGACATGAGTTACACCGACATAAGCGCTAGTGTGGACAGCGCTATGTCAGCAGGAGAGCATCTCCCACCAACATAGCTATTGCTGCTCACGGGGGCTGGAGTAAGTCGATGGGAGAGCTCTCTCCCGTCTGCTTAGAGCAGCTACATTAGGAGAGTTTACAGTAACGCAGCTGCATTGGGGTTGCTGCACCGCTATAAACTCTGTAGTGTAGCCATGCCCTTAGAAATATTCAGCTGATAGGGTTAAGCCAGTACTTTTCAAAACGATGGGTTCTAAATTAGCTGTTACCACTCATGAAAGAGATCTTGGAGCCTGTGATAAATAAAGCTACCCTCTTGGTAGCCGTTCTTTACTTGCTTTCCCTGTAAAGGGTTAAAAAATCCCACAGGTAAAAGAAAAGGAGTGGGCACCTGACCAAAAGAGCCAATGGGAAGGTAGAACTTTTTAAAATTGGGAAAGAAACTTTCCCTTTGTCTGTTGTTCTCTGGGCTTCAGGGACAGAGCAGCAACGCTATAGGCAGGAGTGCTGTGTAAGGCTTGAACCAGGTATGAAAATTCATCAGATCATACCTAGAATTACTTATTTGGAACCCCCCAAATATGTAAGTAAATTAGGGCTGTTTAGCTAGACGCAATCAGATTTATTTTCTTCATTTTGGCTTGTGGATCTCCTCTGTGCTAACCCCAGATGTTTTTGTTTGCTTGTAACCTTTAAGCTGAACCATTTTGCATTTGGGTGGTGGCAGCGTTTACCAAGCCAAGGTCAGAGAAAAGCTGCAACCTTGGGAATTTAATACAAGCCTGGAGTGGCAAGTATTAATTTTTAAAATCCTTGCGGGCCCCACTTCCTGCACTCAGAGTGACAGAGTTGGGATTCAGCCTTAACAGAGCCATTGTGGATAGCTCTCTGAAAACATCTTTTCAGTGTTAGGAACTCTTAGGAAAGGGATAGATAATAAGACAGAAAATGTCATGATGCCACTATATAAAACCATAGTATGCGTACACCTTGAATACTGTGTGCAGGTCTGGTCACCCCATCTCAAAACAGATATATTAGAACTGAGAAAATTACAGAGAAGGGCAACAAAAATGATTAGGGGTGTAGAACAGCTTCCATGTGAGGAGGGCTTAAAAAGACTGGGACTGTTCATCTTAGTTAGAAGAGAGAGAACTGAGAGGAGATATGATAGAGGTCGATAAAATCATGAATGGTGTGGAGAAAGTGAAGAAGAAAGTGTAATTTACCCCTTCACATGACACAAGAACCAGGGGTCACCTGATTAAATTAACAGGCAGCAGGTTTAAAAACAAACATACGGAAGTAGTTCCTTGCACAACACACAGTCAACTGTGGAACTTGTTGCCAGGGGATATTGAAAGTCAAAAGTATAACTGGGTTAAAAAAAGAATTAGATAAGTTCATGGAGGATCGGTCTATCAATGGCTATTAGCCAAGATGGTCAGGGGCACAACCCCAAGCTCTGGGTGTCCCTAAGCCTCTGATTGCCAGAAGCTGGGCTTGGATGACAGAAGGTAAATCACTCAATAAATTACCCTGTTCTGTTCATTTCCTGTGAAGCATCTGGCATGGTCCACTGTCGGAAGACAGGATACTGGGCTAGATGTGCCATTGGTCTGACCCAGTCTGGCCATTCTTCTGTTCCTATGATGTGTTGCGCTAATCAGATTTATAGCGCCTGATTCCATTACCTTCCAGTGCAAGAGTCCCCGAGGAAGGAAAACAGTTGAACTACCATGGTTATAACTTTGATATCAGAATGAATATCTGCTAGCCTTGGGCAAATGGGCTTCTGTGAATTTTGTCTGGGGAGTGTGATACACAGTGGCAAGCCATGTCACTTAGGATTGTGTCTGCTTAGACAGGATGCCTCTGAGTAATGTAATTTATATTTCATGCACAATTGAAGCAGCTAATGGTATAATTCTCCAAGGGAGAAACAAGTTGTTACTGCGTTAATTACATTGCAGTTTCTTTTTTTCTCTACTCTGTGCAGACTGCTTTAAGGTTATCAGCTAGCAGTAAAATATTTGGAATTCTGTAAAAGAACTTCTGGCTGTTCATGTTCCTGGCTTCTGTTAGTGGTGGCAGCTCAGTTTTTCCCTTATATTAACCATTTGCTAGGTATCTGATGTTGTCCGTCTGTATTTCCAAGTAGCTTCTGCTTGCTAGGACAGAGTGCCTCTTGTGTCCTCTATGGGGAACTGCAGCTCAACACCAAGACAGCAGCCAAACATGCTGAAATAGTATTAGAGAACTCAAGAGAGGACCCTGATCCTGGGAAGCAGTGAAAACTGAAACATCTTGGGATCTGAAGAAAGGATAATAGTGTCAGCATGGTCTCAGGTCCTCTGCAGCGATCGTGCCTTCTAGGAAGGGAAAGTAGTTCAAGAGGTGCTCAGGAGCAGAAGGGGAAGAACGCAGAGAGGGTATTTGACATCTGTGCTGAACTGGGCTTTCTTTCCAAACTAGTCTCAAGGAGAAGATACCCTGTGCCTTCAGCCTGGTGTCACTCCACATTTGTCACAAAATATCAGAAAATCCCCCAAAAGTGACAGGATGAGGAGCACCGAGTGTGGCTTTAATAAGCCAAAGTTACCAACAATGGCACTGAGAGGATTTTGTTTTTAAAGAGGAAACAAAAGGGTAGTTCAGTAGGAGGGTGACTCGGAGTGGTCATGCAGGAGTCCAGAGCACAAAACAAAGCTATGGATTCTGGACCAGGGAAGCAAAGAGAGGGGAGTAAATGATAACACTGCTGTCCCAACCAGAAGACATTAGCAGTGTATGTAGAGGGAAAAGGTCCCTAATTACAAATATGAAGCACTGCAGGGGTATCATGCAGGCAGAGCAGGGGTTGCCTCTGGCAGCAGTTTGGGGGCTGTTTATTTGTGTCTGACTCCAGGTTGTAAGGGGTGTTCACTTTTCAGTTTGCCTAAGGCATCAAAAACCATAGAGCCATCAGCAGTGGAAAGAGGGGATATAAAACCAGAACAAAAGTTACATACTTAGATGTGCTCAGACTGGAACTAACACTAATTTGTATTGCTGTTATAAAAATAAAATCAAATGGAATAAAATGGGTGGAGGGGCAGTTGCACAATGTAGGCTGCCAGGAAAAGAATCAAATTAAAAATAAAGTGTGTGTGAGTGTTTTGGCTCACCAGCATGTCTGGGATGCAGAATGAAGTGTTGTGCTGCCGAGTAGAAGACTGAAGACCAAAAGTGACGTCTGGATTCGAGTTTCCTCACACTGTCAAGAGGCTGGGACTATTGTGGCAATGACATCCCTGATTCTTTGTAGGGCTGGACTAGGGAAGGTATCTGTTCTGGCTGCACTGAAAGCACTTCCAAGTAGCAGCAGATACTTCATCTGAAAGTGCTGCATCTGAAAGCAGATGGCTAGGTAATCCTGAGTTCAAAAAATGGGTGGTCCAGATTAACAAGGTGGGGGATCACTCTTTGCTTCTGTGGATTTGTCTTGTGCTCTTTGGCACCTCACAAAACAAGGAGGGCGGGAGTCCACATTGCAATGTCTGAGGTGCACTGGCCTGAGAACACTACTTATTACACTTTTCTATTTTATTGTAATGAGCCAGTTCACAAAACTAAATAAAAACAAAGTAGGGCCTTTCCCAATACACATAATGGCTCTGCTCTTTTATACAAAGAGATGTTAAGAGCACCCCAGATATGTTGGTAAAAAGATGGTAGTGACAGAAGCCGAGATTTTAAAAAATAAGGGCCTAAACTTTTTTTAAAATCTTGTCTGGAAGCTCCACGGTATAGATCTAGATCTGAATATCCCCTTGATCTCCAATCACTAGACAAGAGTGTGTAATTATTTAATTTTTTCCTTAAACAGTTAGGAAGTACCAGGTATATCTGCTGTTCCTGGAACTATTGCTGTGTATCTTGGCTTCCACAATCCAAATATATCAGCATTACTCTGAAGTTATTCCAAAGGAGCGTCTGCGCAGTGGTAGAAAGTAGAGGCTTGTACTGTGAAGTTGATGGATGAACACTGAAGTTCTGCTCTTACAGAGACCTCTTTACCTGCCATACTGTTGAGGATTTCAGCTGTTTATCAAAAGGTCTAATTTGAAATAACGCGAGTGCCCCTTTAATATCCCACTCTATTGCCACGCTTTATACAGGTCTCCTGAGCTAGAAGAGGTGAACCTCGAAGTGCAAGAGTAGGACCTGGAATTTAAACACCACAAAGTTCAGGGATGTTTGGATCCAGGGTTTTGGCTCAGCCCGTTGTACATTTGGCTCCACGTCATCACCTCAATCCCCTTCTCCTCTCTCCCCAAACTTTGGAGAGGTTTAGATCTGGGGTTTTCTGGGCGGGATCAGTTTATAATGAGTCCAGGTGAAGCTGTTTAGGATATTGCTGTGTATTGTGCTGGCACTAGCTGCTGCGTGTGCAATTGCAACATCCTTGTGCAGATGAAGTGGGTGGCATAAGGAAGGGCAAACTGGGTTGGATTAAATAACCCCTGTGTTCCCTCGGAGCCTTCACCTCTGCATGAAACTGAACCCTGCTAGAAACAACCCTTCTGTTAACTTTTTTTTCCCCATTATCCTTAAACTTTTAGGCTCCTCTACTCTTGCAGAGTCCAGCTGGGAGAATGCCAGAAATACTGTGAGGATGTGTGCCTGCCTCTGGGAAGGCTTGAAATGCAGTAAGAAATACCCAACATTTCATAAGAAATCTCACAAAAACTGGTTTTTCCAGGCCCGCTTTAGAGGCCAATAGAGTTTAGATGAGCTTTGACCAAGCATACATACTCTGTTTTAATTTTAGCTTTTTCTTCCCTTTCGCCCTACATCAGCCTGGCACCAGACGCGGACACCAAGAGAGCCAGCAGACAGATCCTGGAAGCAAGGCCTGGGTGCATGCCTTGCTAAGAGAGACCTTGCATCTTATGAATATTGAAAGGCTTTTGCGACAGATTTCTGACCTTTTTGCGAAACAATTAACCAGGCTCAGTTGGAAGCTGGAGAAAACTGCAACAGATGATGTTGTAACCAGCTGAAAAGGGCAAGAGACATTTCCAGTTCAGCTTTCCCTTGGATTTGAACAATTGCAAAAGGGTTTGTGACTCAAGGTATACATGAATGGTGCTGGATTGGTCCCATTAGAGAGTGAAGTTCATAGAAGAGAAACAGCATTCTGCAGTTCCCTGCACTGCCCTCAATCTCCCTCTAGCAGGTGAGAGGGTAGCTCAATCCCATGTTCATTCAGTACCTGGCCTCCCTATTGAGACTACCTGCAATACTGTTAAATGTGGTATTGGCTTTCCAATTAAAAGTATCCATTAGGAAGTGGCCTGAGATCACTAACTCATCTCACACAGGACACTGAACAGCAGTCAGATGATAATTTTCAGTCATGGGTATTAAACGTTTTTCATACTTGCTAGTATTATAAATCAATTCCTCTGTTAACTTGTAGCAGAAACAGCTTTGTTCTGCTCACACATAGGAATATCTCTATAGTCTGTGACAACTGACTTGCACTTAGGACAAAGACAACTGTAGAGAAGGACAAGTGGAACTTTAGCACAGGGCCTGTCTGCAACTCTGACCTGGCCTAGACTAAACTTTTTCAACATCTGAACATAGCTGGGTTCATGTTTGCCGACACCATGCTGAATACGATGCAGCTATCAGCGTAAACCAGGCAAAATAATGTGTTCGGTATCCTGGCAGCTAACCATGCCCAGGCCTTAGATTGAGAGGCTCACATCCTGATCTCAGTCGCAAAAGTGTACAAGTTAGCAGAGACAACACATAACCGTTGATGGGGGTGGGGGTCAAAATTTAAAGCAACAGTTTTCAAACTTTTCGAGCTGAGACCCCCTTTGAGTTACAATTTTTGGTTGCTCCCAGACAAAGAGAGGTGAGTCAAGGGGCAGATGTGGCGCTCCCTCACCAAGCTCCACTGTGCGGTGCTGAAGCCTGAGCCTGCCTGGCGTTGCTGCTCACCCCCACCCCAAACGTTCCTCTATGCCCCGTAGGGGGGTATTTCCCACAGTTTGAAAACCTCTGATTTAAAGGTTCTGGTGGTATGCAGCAGGGTTCAGGGCAGGCCATATAAACCCCAACAGAAAACTCACGTTGCCCCCCCACCACTACCCACTGGAAGTAAATTTTCACCTAAATGGAGCTATTCCAGACTTACACCAGTGTAAGTGAGATCCAAGTCCATGTCTTATTCCTCTGTCACCCTATTTCATATTCAAATTGTTTTGTTTTTTTAATTCCTAAAAAGTAGGCAGCATAATACATAAAGCATCCCCTCTAATTCCTTTGCCTACTTAAATGACAGTACTGGATTTAGGTCTGTCTGGTGTCAAAGGGCTATATGCTTCAGAAAAAGAATAGGGGTTGAGAAAAAAAGAAGTGGAAACAACAGTAAACATGACCGATTTACATGGATTCTCCAGGAAAAAAAATGGGAAAATGCCAAAAAATAAACCCTCCCATCTGACAAAGCTGACCCTGTCTGGATTTGGCTTTTGCAGTCCTTACACTGCAACCGATAATGCTAGAAAAATGTCTTCCTTCACAAAAACAGCAGACAATCCCTTTAGATTTAATGCAACAGCCATCCACAGTGACATGCACAATTCATTACAAACACAGGTACTAGTGTCCCTCTTGCACCTTCATACAACTATAGTGTCCATAAAGATGCAACACATCGACAGTTCTATAGCAAAGATTTTTGCTTTTAACTAACAATCAATATTATTTTTAATCATTCTCCACTTTTTTACATTGCATTTAAATTGGCTTTATTTCAACATCAAACGAAAATATTCAGGAGCTGACACACACACTAGGGCTGTCAAACTATTACAAAAAATTGTGATTAATCATGAGATTAAAAAAAATCATGATTGCAGTTTTAATCACAATAGAATACAATTTATTTAAATATTTTGGATGTTTTCTACATTTTCAAATATATTGATTTCAATTACAACACAGAATACAAAGTGTACAGTGCTCACTTTATATTTTTCTTACAAATATTTTTTGCACTGTAAAAAAGATAAACAAAAGAGTTTTTTTCAGTTCACCTCATACAAGTACTATAGTGCAATCTCTATCATTCTATTCTATAAAGTGCAACTTACAAATGTAGAATTATTTTTTTCTGCATAACTGCACCCAAAAATAAAACAATGTAAAACTTTGGCGCCTACAAGTCCATTTAATTCTACTGCTTGGTCAGCCAATTGCTCAGACAAACAAATTTGTTTACATTTATGGGAGACAATGCTGCCTGCTTCTTATTTACAATGTCACCTGCAAATGAGAATAGACATTCGCATGGCACTTTTGTAGCAGGTATTGCAAGATATTTACATGCCAGAGATGCTTAACATTCGTATGCCCCTTCATGCTTTAACCACCATTCCAGAGGACATGTGTCTATGCTGATGATGGGTTCTGCTCGATAACAATCCAAAGCAGTGTGGACCAGTGCATGTTCATTTTCATCATCCGAGTCAGATGCCACCAGCAGAAGGTTGATTTTCTTGTTTGGTGGTTCGGATTCTGTAGTTTCTGCATCGGAGTGTTGCTCTTTTAAGACTTCTGAAAGCATGCTCCACACCCCATCCCTCTCAGATTTTGGAAGGCACTTCAGATTCTTAAATCTTGGATCAAGTGCTGTAGCTATTTTTAGAAATCTCACATTGGTACCTTCTTTGCGTTTTGTCAAATATGTAATGAAAGTGTTCTTAAAATGAACATGTGCTGGGTCAACATCTTTCACATGAAATATATGGCAGAATGCAGGTAAAACAGAACAGGAGACATAATCCTCCCCCAAGGAGTTCAGTCACAAATTTAATTAATGCATTATTTTTTTAACAAGTGTCATCAGCATGGAAGCATGTCCTCTGGAAGGGTGGCTGAAGCATAAAGGGACATACGAATGTTTCGCATATCTGGCATGTAAATACTTTGCAATGCTGGCTACACCTATTTTCACTTTCAGGTGACATTGTAAACGAGAAGCGGGCAGCATTATCTCCTGTAAATGTAAACAAAATTGTTTGAGCAATTGGTTGAACAAAAAGTAGGATTTGGTGGATTTGTAGGCTCTAAAGTTTTACATTGTTTTGTTTTTGAGTACAGTTACGTAACCAAAAAAAAAATCTACATTTGTAAGTTGCACTTTCATGATAAAGAGATTGCACTACAGTACTTGTATGTTGTGAACTGAAAAATACTATTTCTTTTGTTTATCTTTTTTACAGTGCAAATATTTGTAAGAAAACAATATAAAGTGAGCACTGTACACTTTGTATTCTGTGTTGTAATTAAATCAATATATTTGAAAATGTAGAAAAACATCCAAAAATATTTATAATCAATTTAAATTGGTATTCTATGACTGTTTAACAGTGCGATTAAAACTGCAATTAATTGTGGTTAAATTTTTTAGTCAAATTAATTTGTTTTGAGTGAATTGCTTGAGTTACTGCGATATAAATAAAGGGACATTAAACAATTCCTGAGCTTTTGCTGTCTCAGTATTTTTAAAGATGACATTGATCAAAGGGACTGTGAACTCTAATGGGAATTGATCAGCAAAGCAAGGTGATGTCACTAAACAGGGCATCTCATTGTGGGATTCCAAGCTCTTCCTTTCATCTGATGTGCAGTCAAATGATCCATAACCTCCTTCCTAAGCTCGATAACAGCTATTTCTAAACTGCTAGCATTTCTTTGGAAAGATGTATGGTCAAATGGATTAATTTTTATGCAAAGCAATCAGTTATGTATCTGCTTCATAATATTCTAGCATTACAGGTCTGGAGGGCAGAAGGCAGCTCTCCCATGTTCCGTCTTGTACCCAACATGTCACCATTGCACACAGTCTGCTACTGCAGTGGAGGAGTGGTGGTTCGTGAAGAATGGCAGAAGTAGAGATTTTGGGAATGATATTTTAGCCCTCTTATCACCATATAATGCATGTTCCAATCATGTGCTGCTCTCATCTGGTGCACTTGGGTCTTGTGAAGAGGCACAAATGCACTCAGTGTGTTTTAGGACTTGTGTATGCACTGGGGTCTTGTGGTGTATGGGGGTATGATTTCTAAAGCATACTAGCACTGTTGATTATTAATTAGTCCGTGTAGACCCTGCTGATGCGCTTTAATGTGGCACTGTTTGAAACAGTTCTGTTAAAGTGCATGTGGGAATCTTTAGTGCACATCCACGGAGTCTACATGGACCAATTAATGTGCAACCATTAGTGCACTTTAGAAATCACACGCCTGTAGAGCATGTTACCCCGCCATGTAGACAAGCCCTTAGACTGTACATCCTCTGGGACCAGAATTGCCTCTTTTCTGTGTTTGTACAGCACCTAGTACAATGGGCCCCCAATCCTGAGTCTTCAGGTGCTCCAGCCAGGACAGATATTTACTATTACAGTAAGAACTCTAGATATGAAGCATTCAGATACTGTGGTGATGAAGGCTGTATATAAACCAGGAGAGAACAGTCTGCTAACTGAATTGAAAGCAAAACAATTCCTATTTTCAGCTGATGCTGGAATCTCGGTGGGGAAAGTTCACTTTGACAGGAGGTGCAACTAAATATTTGTAGTCTCTTTAAAATCATATTGATTACCTTCTCCTTTGCTAGTGCTGATGCTTTCTTTAATGGCTTTGGGTTTCTGGCTGCAAGTGGAACAGAATAGAAAGATTTTGGACAGAGAGGAGGAAGTGGGTAGAACTGTCTTGTTACTATGGAGGAATCACTCAGAATGATTTGTCAGACAATGGACCACAGCATCAGGATGTTGGGGTAGGTGTGTGTGTGAGAAAGAGAGACACACACACTCACATTGTCTCTGTAAATAGGAACCTGGATATAAAACTAGAATAGCTAGCAAGACAGATCGCAATGAAATTTGAGCTGTATGGCAGTTCTGCTTCTGAGCAGCCCTGCTAGTCCTCATTCAGCTTTGAGGGGAATTAACTATATTAACAGTGAAGCAGCTATTACACACTCACAACAGGAGATGGACAGTGATGTGATATATATGATGTGGCGTCTTCACTTATGGAAATGCCACATCTTTCTCTTTGGGGGCAGTTCGCTGAAAAAGCCATCCAGAGAATCTCCCCCAATGGCAGAAAGTTGACAGTGGATCCAAAAGGCAAAAGGTGCTAGTTTAGGAAGACATATGAAGAGGACACCCTTACTTCATCGCTGTGGCCCAGCTGAGTTTAGTATCCTTATGTGTGTGCGTTTTTTTAAAGGGGCTATATAGAGATAAATCACTAATTCAAAAAGGTTGCATACTTCCCCCACCCACTGGGGGAAAAAAGCCTACTTCACATCCACCAGCCATATGTACTGTTGTGTAGAGCTGTGTTGGTGCTGTCTGGGGAGAGTGCTGGTTTAATGAAATACCAAGCAAGCTTCCTTGGAACCACACATCCTAATTCCAAGAACAATGGCTGCGGTTGGCCAGATAGATAGAATGAGTTCCATGCAGGTGGAATTCCATATCTGTGTGTCTTTTAAGCAATACTTTAAAATTCAAGGGCCTATCTGCTGTGCCTAGACACACAAAATCCTACGGCACTTCTTCCAATTTTCCATTCTTTACTAGTGGGCTGCATACCAGTTTTCCACCCCATTGCTGCCCTCCAGCTCAAGGGTCATAACAATCCACAGTGTGCTAAGTTTTCAAAACACTGTATAAAAAATCCTCACTTGTCTCCTATGGGGCAGGAAAGTTTACAGATGGGGAAACTGAGGCTGGGAGGTTGCAATTTACCCAAGATCACAGAATAAGTATCAGGCCCTTGGTTGAAACTCCAGGCTTCCACCCTCCCAGCCTCAACCTCAGTCCCTTTAAAACCCACTGCCTCATTAAATTCAGTGATACTGTATTTATACTCACTCTATACATGGAACACATTCATATAAACCTTACCAATTAATGGTTGTGTGCCTTAGATTAAAGGTGCTGTAGAAATTATAAATTGTCTTGCTTGAATAAAAAGTTAACCATATCCAATATGTAGATTGATTAATTGATTTAAAAACATTTAGAACCTAATGTCTTAGATGCTTTACACACAGGTAGGAATATATAGTCCAGGCCCCAAAGAGCTGATATTCTACACAGGTAACAGATATACAAAGGGCAGTGATGGGATGGAACAAAAGCAGATGACCTCTGCACTGCCTCACTCTCTCCTGAGATGACTTGACTGCCGGACATCAAGGTGACATGCTGACTAGGAGGCACATTGGACTCATCACAGCTCCTGGACACTCAGGAACAGAACGGGTATGAGAAATGCCTTTGACCACTACAAACAAGCCCGGAAATGACAGTCATTCCTGTCACATGAGGACCCAGCCATTGTAATACACACTTCTTTGTCACCTCCAATCTGTACTTCTGCAACTTGCTCTACCTGGGGCTGACTTAGGAATTCAGTCAAACTCAGGCTGCAGCATGGTTTTGGAGCCAGAAATATTGATGCGAAGGTTGCTGAGCACCAGCGCAATGCACTACAAGCTCCTGATCCTGTTCTGGCTCCACACCAAAGTCCTGTCTCTCATTTACAAGGCCCTCCATGGCTTGTGGCCTGGCTAGCTCTGAATCTCGCTCCTGATCAAGGACCGCTGGTTACAACTGTGATGATAGGGAAGCTGAAGCTGCCCACCTAATTAAGCAACAGTGAAGACCTCTTCCATTAGACTGCTTGTGCGCCTTAATTTTGTACTGGTGCCTTGATACCACAACAAAAAGGGTGCTCAATGAATCAGTTAGATGCATACCGATTAGCATGAGTTTTGTTCATGCCATAATGTTTTTCATTGCGGGAGACAATATTTATTCTGTTGTGCTTTGTTTGTATGACTCCTGTTCTTTTCTTTCTAGGCTGGTTGACAAGTGCATAAAGAGATTTAATGAATGTGAAACATTACAATTAGCCCCGCAACGATAAGAAACTAATACATACTAGAACCTCTGACACACTGGGGACTCCAGCGCACTGTGGAAAGTAGGACTTGCTGGTCAGGACACATTGATTTCCTTATGACTCCATCCACGCAGGATTCAAGGACAGGACAAAACACTATTAAGTCAGCAAGCAGACTGCAGTAAATAATGCAAGCGTTTGAGAGGGCTGAGGTTGTGTTTGAGTTATATAAATTTTGTTGAGCTACGCATCTCAGCATCATGTTGACACTGTCTCTGGCGCATAAGAGAAATCTTGATAGGTAACATGAGTCAAAAAAGCCATTTGGGATTTGAGATGTGTTGCAGCTTATTTTCAAGCAAGAGGCAAAAATAGCCGCCCCACACAAAAAAGAAACACTGTATCTTATCAATGGCTCCCATTAACAGACTAAAACAAACACAAATCTATGCATAGCAATGTAACTAATGTTTGTTTATGAAGGAAGGAGAGGGGAGACTCCAGTAGTGCATTCAGAAAGAGATAACGGCTTTCCATGGACTAGCAGGAGGGAGAAAGAAATCCATTAGCATTCCTGCTCCTTTGTTTGCTTTTATAGGCTCTGATCCTGAAAATGCTTGAGCATCTGAGTGGTCCAATTGAGCTCAGTGGGACTAATCAAGTGCATTAAGTTATTCATGTGATCAGGTGTTTGCAGGACCAGGGTCCTAGTTTAGTGCCACAGGGAAACAGAAGAAGAGAGAGAAAATTGGCTGTCATGCCAGCTCCTCAAAACTGACCTCTTGTCCTTTGTCAGGCTCTTCCCCTGGTTTGGCCTAACCATAGCTAGAATGCTGGCATCACCTTGTGGGATCACATTTGAGAGTCTCTTCAGAGATCAAAGCATCATTTATTCAGAGTTGCCAAATCTTGCAATTTTGTTGCTAGTCATACGATATTTCGTGGGCCCCAGTTCCTAAAATGAAGTGATTACAGGAGAATCTCAGCTTTCATTTTTTTAAAAAAGTCAGTTTATAGTGTTAATGGTTGCAAAGGATGGTTGAAACTGTGAATTCTAATGGCTCAAAAGCCAGAAGGCAAATAAAAAGAACCACAAAGTATGCTATTTAAAAAAAAAAAAGATTTTTAAAGTCAATTTTATGATTTGGGGTGTGGGGGCTGACTCATAAAATTTGAACATTTGCAGTTGGCAATACTGCAGGAATAACCTCCCAAAGAACCAATAATATCAAATATAGTTAAAATAAAACCAAATTTATTCAAAAATAAAAATATATCAACCCAAGGTTTTTAAATAGCAAAGCCTAAAATAGAGGGAGAATTTCTGAAACTAAAAATAAAAGGCAAAGCTTCGTCTCTTTTTGTTAGGGGAAAGTATAATAGAGCCGGACTCACCCGGCAGCGTCTCCTGCTAGATGTCCTTGGGAATTAGCTCCTCAGCCTCTGGAGCGCCCTCTGCCCTCTGGTGATCCGCCTTACTGCCGGCCCCAGTCCCTCCCAGGACCCAGGACCTCCTCCCACTGGGGTGCTGCCCCCTGGCAGTAAACCCCAACAACCCCTGAGGGTATCCCCTCCCTGGGGAACTTCCACCCACTACCCCCACCTCACCTAAGTCTTGGCTACTGCCAGTCATCGCTTAGCCCCGCCCCCCAGGGCAGACTGCAGTGTATCAGCCACTCATCACAGGCAACAGGGTTTGGACCCACTGCCTTTGTCTACCCGCGGGCTGCCCCCTTTCAACCCCAGGACCTAATAGGCCCTAATCTAGGCCTCACAGCCTGGGGGTTTCCAGGCCAGAGCTCCCCTGACCTTTCCCCCTCAGCCCTGCTCCAATCTAGGTATTTCCTCAGGTCCCTGCAACCAGGCCCTTCTCTCTCTGAACACAGAGAGACTCTGGCTAAGCTTCAGCCTAGCTGTGGCCTGACTGGAGCATGGCCCAGCTGCGGCCATTTCTCCAATCAGCCTAGTTTTTCTTGCCCTCAGCCCTGGCTTTCTGCCTGGTTTTTAAGCCCCACAGGGCAGGAGCAGGTAACCACCCCGCTACAGAAAGGTTTAGGGTTATGGTATGGCAGTCCTCAAGGGGTACACAGAAAGGCTGGCTGGTGTTACAGGTTAGATTTCAAAGAACTCAGAATCTTAGAGTACATACTGAGATCAGCCTGTGCTTGTTTTCCTTCTGTGCTAATCCTACAGTACTTGGAGTCAAGCCATTGCCTGCACTACAGACATCTGCCAGAATAGCTATGTCCCTCAGGAGTGTGAAGAGGTGTGTTCCCTGTCGGATATAGTTATGCTACTGACAATACGCTTTTGCCAGTATAGCATCTTTTTGCTCAGGAGGGCTGGAATAAGCTATACAGGCAAAAGTGCAGTTTGCTGGTTTAAGCTATGATCCACCCTGGGAGCACTTTGTCAGTAATAGTACAGCAGTAATCCTAAAACAGCAAAGCACCCCTATTGTAGACATGGCCTCGCTCTGGATCCTACCCAGAGTTCTTATCTTTTTCTTCTTGGTCTCTCCTTTTCTGCCACCATGACCTCCCCTGTTAACCATGTCAATAGATTAGATCAGTGGTTCTCAACCTGCGGCCTGCAGGCCACTTGCAGCCGAATCAGCACAGAGCTGTGGCCCATGTCACATGTGACATCCTCAAGGTCATACAGGTAGTATTGGATGCAGCCCACATAACATATTGTGGGCGGGATATGCGGCCCACAATTGTAAATAGGTTGGGAACTACTGGACTAGATCCACCAATGGGTAACTCCCATCCCCCCAGCCAGACCAGTTTAGGAGTTGATTCAATAACCCTGCCAAACACCACCTCTGAGAGCCATTAAATCTCCTTTCTCTTTAGCCCTTCATTGAAACTGCCCTCTTTAGCCATTATTTTAACAAATGGGCGTTAACTTAGTTGGACTGGGTCAAATCAAGAACTCAGTGTACCTTTATAATGGCTTTCTTCTGTGCAGACCCTGTGTGCTTGTCTGCAGCTGCAGCTGTGTATCATCACTGGCACAGCTACTGTTAATGCGGATGTACGGCACTGGGGCACGCTGTGACTGGCGCTGGCCTGCTTCACACCAGGGGGCTGTAGTGGAGCGACACAGGTGGGTAAAAACCCAGTGTAGATGAGCTTTAGTTGTTTAATGAAGCAATAGGTTCCCCCAGCCTGGTATTGCTTATTACATATTTTTGTCAGAGCTAATTCGCTACAGATGATGCTTAGTCACCTAAGAAGGCCTGAAACTCTCAAACAGGCTCTCTTCTCCCTTGATGATTAGGGGTGAAAGATTTATATTGGGTGTAGTGGTCCATATACCATTGTGCCATTAGCATTTGACCCCTTTCCTGTATAGGGCAATATACCATACTTTCCTGTTGCAATGGCATCTTGTGTTGGTACTGACTGTGATTGTCCATAGAGTGTGACATGGTAGTATTCATTAGTTTCATTTCAGAGAATACTTTTCAGCAATTTCTGTGCCAACAGGAGCTGCTCAATGCTTGGCAATTTTGCAAATTGGATCACTTATTTAGGTCCCTGAACATTTATTTAGGAGTCTAACTTTCAGCATCCATTTTTGAAATTCTTTATATATATATATAAAGTGAAAGCGAGAGATCAGCAGGAGTTTGTGGATGCAAAGTGCTGTATAGCATGGTTACTCATATGAGTGAATAATCTTTCAGTTTTAGTTTATTTCTTACAAATTCAGTGCTGATGTCTTGTCTCCACAGTAGATATTTTGGTTTAACATCCAGCACCTAGTATGAAAAAATTGGAATAGCTGGTAAACACTGCTAATACAAGCTGTACTGTCACGGAAGAACTAATGCTGTGGGACATGTTCTCTCTTCTCTGGTGGGACTTTGTTTTCAATGGCAAGGTGGTGCTTTAAATCAAGATTAATAATGACACTTTAAATATGCAAACAATGGGTGGTCATCATCATCTACTCACTAGAGCTAGGGATGGGCGAACCCAGAAAGCGTGAAGTTTTGAGCAACTCACTAACTATCTGGAGGGGATGCAAAATCTGTTTGTATTGCCGAACCTTTTCTCTGCCATTTGAATCTTTTTAAAGGATGATTCAAAGTCGGTATTGTTTTTTTGTTTGTTTGTTTGTTTTTTTGCCAGACCAGTGGGAAGCCTGAGGTCTGGATTCTGGATAAAAGTGCCCCCAAAAGCTAAGTTGGATGGGCTGTATATGGCACAGCTAGTAGTTATTTTATTTGGATGTTGTTATATACCGAACTGCGGCTCCTTGTCACAGACATACTGTGCTTGTGTGTCACTCTGTCCACTTGCTGCTCCGTTTCTCGTGTTTGTGTGTCACTCTGTCCACTTACTGCTCCGTTTCTCGCATTGTCTCCCAAGCCGAACACAACCCGCGAAACTTTAGAGCCCATCATGTTCAAGTGAGTTCCACATCAGAGAAAATGAGTTTCCCACTCAATAGAGCTAAAGTACCAATTCATTTCTACCAGCTACATGGGGACAAGGCGGCAGCATTGCTCTGCTAACAAAAAGCCTTCCTCTGGATAATTAAGAGATAAAATAACCATGTGAGGAGAGACCCAGGCTGTGGAAGTTTAGGTAGTGCCTGCAGTGGCTTTCTGACCTTTATATGTAAAAGTCACCATGGTAAGCCTTGATAATTAAAGTGTCGTTGATTAAAGTGCAGCATAGGTCTTTCAAGTCTCTTTTTAGATGCCTCCTTCCTACATGGGTTGTAAACTTTTAAAACCTTTGGGGAGAGGGTTAAGGAGTCTGAGAGAGATTATATTTGCTTGATGAGTTATATGGCCATTCGACTCTAAGAGTTGGGACTTAAGCCCTAGCCACTTGATTTTTCAGAGGTGCTGGGTGTACTCAGGCACCTCTAAAAATCAAGCCGTCCATATCTTTATGGCATAATAATCCATGCAAATAGAATGGTTTGCCTTGGATTTTATGGTGGCAAATATTCAGTGATGTGTAGGAAATTAGGAGTGTAACAGCCACAGAAGAAATCACATGGCTAAATCCTGTACCTTGAGCTGAATATTTATGCCTCTGCTCCCACATGCAGCACTTGCCATATAGATATCTGATTTAAATCAGCATTCCACACTGAACTTGTAGCAATCAGTGTGGAAATTGTCCTTACTGTGCATATGTTTGCTGCTTCAAAATGTCACCATTTGGCATTTTTGCATACCAATATTTCCATCAGCATGTCTACTATCTGCCAATCTGCTAGACAGCAAATCTGAGATTCTGTTAACTAGAAATCCTGAACAAGCAAGTTCATTTCCTACTGTTTGGATTCAGATCTTCTATATGAAGAAATCCAAAGTCAGATACAAACTATTCACCAGGCCCCAGCCATATATCCATGAGCTGCATCCTTGCTTGCCTGATAATAACCAACAGTAATATCAGACAGCATTTGCAACATCAAATTCTGCCACATGAAAAGGAACATTAAACGTGCCTCATCTCAAGGGAGATTCTGTGCTAATCAGAAATATTTTGGGCAAAGGGCTTTTGCCACTGAACAATTTAGGTTGCTTTCTCATCAGTCCATTGAAATACTATTATTTTCTGTGGCTGCACATTGTGTAGGAATTCGGCCATCCCTGCTTAATCCTATTTCGCTACACTTTCTCTGATGCTATATTGGAATATGCTCACATTTTTGGAAGTGAAAAGGCTTATTGCCTTTTATGAACCATGGAACTTCAGCATTGCACCTTGGGGGGGGAGTGCTATTTTTTAAATATAATATTGGCTTTTAACATGAATGATGGAAGAGTACCCAGGCAATTCTAATTAACTGGTTACTTTCTACCTTAATCAGAGGGACACATTGTGTGAGTCTGCGCACAAGACTAGGAGCAAGGAACTCCTGAGTTCTAGCTCTGGTTCTAACACAGACTACTTCTGTGGCCTTGGCCAAGATACTGAGGACCAAACCTTCAAAAATGGCCTCTAATTTTGAATGCCTCAATGTTTGGGTGTCTGTCTTTCTTGAAGCACATAAGGTGCTTTGGGATCCTCACATGGAAGGTGCTGAAAAAGTGTCACCCAGTAATTAAAGAGTAAAGGCTCTGTGCCTTCCTATTTTCAGTCAGTTTTCTATTTGTTCGCTTCTTAACTTTAGTCCCTCTCTTTATGTTCAGTTGACCTATCCCTGGTATTTTAGCTGCACATCCAAACTTCAGCTATGACGCAATGTACTGATACCGGCTTCCCACTCTTCAGAGACTGAACACCTTAAGTTTTGCAGCACTTTCAGCTGGAGTCTGCTGGGAAGTAGGAGTTACTGTAGGACGCTGTTCTCACATGGCTGTGACCTCCCAATTTGTTAGACACCATCAGTGGTGTTTCTAGAAGTTAATCTTAACAGTGGCAGAGAAGTTGATTTTGAGGTCACAGAACTGCACCAATCCGTCTCTCCTGAACATTGGAAAGCATTAAAGGAGAATTTGATTTGGTACAATATTAGAGCAGTACTATCCATTTTACCCCTGCTGTAGAAATGTTGGCATCTAAATGCACCCTGAAGATGTGCTTCACATTATTACATATTCTCTCAGCTGGGATAGCAAAATTTTTCCACAAGGAGAAGACAAGGAAACTGCCCACCTGGGAAACAGGCTGGATCCCTTACAGCTGATGTACTAACCTGTCAAGCACATTAAGTGGCTCTCCCCCTTGCCAGAGCTATACTGGTTAACAACCTGTTGCTGCTTTTGCTGGAACGTGAATAGCTCAGTTCTGTGGAATGCTTGGCAAGTACTGGCCTTGGCTATGCCCCCTGAAATCCCCTGTAATACATTTTCTCAGTCTACTCTTGTGCCCTTAAAACACCTTTGTTCCCAGTTCTGCCCCGTCCCGCCCGGGTGTCTGTAGTGCTTGTGTCTCCTGCAGGAAGGAAAACAGGAGTGGAAGATGGAGGGGGAAGTTTTGTCCACCACAGACAAATCCATCTGTGTGAGGTGTGGTGGAGCAGATCAGAGGAAGAAATCTCCCAGTGTGTAACTGCTTGTCACAGCTGCAAAAGCTGCCCACCCAGGGCAGATAAAGACGCAGCCTGGGCCTCTCAGGACAGGATAGTCTGCAGCCGCAGTGATTGATTGGTGGCAATGTGCAGATGCTGGGTATTTTGGGTTTGGACACTGAGGCCTAAATACAGAATTTCCCTTGGTTCTTTTTTCAGCATGCAGCAATGGGGAAGCCCCTCAGTTTAGCTGGAAACATCATCGGACAGGCATGTTTTTTAAGATGTTGCTCACAAATAAAAGTGCTCAGATGAAAAATAAACCTTTAAAAAATCACAGCCTATTCACTCCTAACAGTCTGGTACTCCTTCAAACTGTCAGACTTAGCAGATTGTTTACTGGAAACGGTTCAATTGGCAGGACCTTCTGCTGTACTGATGAAATTTTTAAATCCCGTTTCTTGTTGCGCTCAGAGTCTCTCTTTTCACTGTGCAGCTTCATAGAATTATTATTCACTTGTTTCCCATTGAATCAGAAAATATCCTCTCCCTTTCATTTCTATGATAAAAATGTGCAAGGAATATTAACCCTCATGCATCAGGACATAAGCCAACCACTAACTGCCTGGGCTTCGGAGGAAACTTTCCCTCATAGGCATGATAATGCATAATGGGCAATTATCCCTGAAGCAGCTGGCTTGGCCACTGGATGAGTCAGGATATTGGACGGGATGGGCCATTGGTCTGACCTGGAATGGCAATTTGTGTGTTCTCACATGAGTGTCTCTTGGTAAATGGAGTATTTCTGTAACTAAGCACAGTCCTACCCATTCCAGGCCTAAGAGAAAGCTTAGTAGCTAGTCTCTTATTTTCTCACCTGCAAGAAGAGCAAGGGAAAAAGAGTCTGTTGAAATTCTGGGGCTTTTATTCATTTATTCTCATTGCACTGAGGTGACTGCCTTAATTTGTTTAGGCTTGGGCTTCCAGTCTCATTTGCCTGCTTTCATGGCTGAAATGCACTCCTCCATTTTTTCAGCATGCGTGTTTGAAAACTGACCCATGCTTGCAAGTGATTATGATGAGAGGGACACATTATAAATAGCTCATAGGGGCTTATGCTCCGGAGTCCACCACGTGTTTGGGAAATTGCATGCTCTAGCTCCTTCCCACATTCACTGCTCAGAGGTTCAAGTCATATCTGGGCTGCTACACTTTGTCCTCTTCACCCTTGACCGCTGCAGCTTTGTCCTCTAGGGTAAATGCTGATGCAACCTGTATCCAACTATTTGGTTCCATTTTTCATCTTCCCTTACCTCTTGATTGACTAGAAAGCCAAGAGCCACACACCTCTTCTGGCTCATTATATACTTAAAGGATGATTTACTGTTTATCTTAATATCTTGAGTTAGTCGTTCTTTACACTCTTTGCCCCTTTTTAGTTACAATGATCACCCTGCCAGGCACAGTTAGCACTGTAAGCTATTTATTGATCAGGTAAGATTGCTATTATTTAAAAGATATTCCTTTAGTCCAATTAAATTTTTGTACTTCATTTAACCATGCTGGTTTTCTTCTCTTCTTACTACCCTTTCGGGACAGTGGTCATGGTGGGGTGTCTCAAAGGTTTATACATTATTTTCCCCCTACACCACTGTTTCCTTCAATAGCCTCCAGGCTGAGTCTATGGAGCTGTTTAGTTTTGCTCTCAGCTGGCTGCAAAGAATTTCATCATAGTGACAGTGAATGTGAAATGAGCAGATTTTAAAACTGTATTACCTCCAGGGAAGTCACCCTCTAATAGATCAGCCTCAACGGTGCACTGATCATTGTCATCCAGTGGAACTCCCACACCAGCTTCCTGCATTAACTCCTGCCTGTTACATAAGACTAAGTTGAGAGCTGTCTCCTCCATTGTAGGTGTCATAAGAGTCTGATCTAAGAAGTAGCCGCTTATGGCATCAATAAAGTAAGCCTCCAGACAGTGCCCTGATGTGCCATTCAACCAATTAACATAGGGGTAGTTAAGATCACCCATAATTATTACATCCACAGATGATTCAACTTCCTTAATCTCCTAACAAGGTCATTATCGTTATGTTGATCTACGAATCTCCTATCATCATGTTTGGATTTTTGTTGTTGGGATTCATAACCAAAGAATCTATAATCTCTTCTTTGTGTGCTGTATAACACTCTGGAACAGTTTATACAGTGGGGGCACTGAGAAGCATTGAACAAAACTGTAAACCCTGTGTATAATGAACCCCTATTCCAGCACTTAAGCCCCCACCCACCCACATGCTGTTCTTTCTTCAGCCCTCTTGAAAGTCTGTCCCTAAGCCATGTCCCAGATTTGGCATGTACCTTTTCATGTTAATAAAAAATAAAAGTGCAGTGGTGCAAACACTTTGGATAAACAGGGCAGAAGTGCATTAGGGTAAATTAGCATATATGTCTGATTTTTCTCAGTGGCATTCTCGGAAGCTAGGGCCGACTTTACACATTAACACAGTCATGTGAGTCAGCCATTACTGATGCCCGGAAAATGCCTTTCTTGTGTCTGAAGCGCAGTCCCGCTATTGATGGACACTGCAAAACTATCTGTGGTATTAAAGCTGCCCAGCTGCTGAAGTTTTTGTGATTAGGCTGTTGATGAAATAGGACCACATTACAAGATGGTGTTGTTATGGCTTACCAGTGGATTCTGTGAGTGTAGTTCAAGTCCTTGGTTCAAATCTGATTTCCCTACAGTAAAATATTTATCTTGTTCAAGGAAACAGCAATGAACATGAATGGAGGTTTCCAGATAAGGAGAGAGTAAGAATTCTAGGATTATTGGGTTTAGAGATGAAGAATGTTATAGGTCTATACAAGAAAAATCCGTTGGACATTCCTACTGACACAGTCCCGTAATGCAAGGTGACGCTTAAAATTAACACAAAATGTAAAATGGGTAAAGCAAAATATTGTGCACAACATAAAATCTATGCAATTTATAGTTGCAGGGGATTACTAAAACAAAGATCCCCAAAAAAGGATTGGTCATTTATAGGAACAATTATAACTGGTGAGAGAAAATTACAATGGTTCAGAATCCTTATGCTTCAGGGTATAAACTGATCACCTTCTCCTATCAGGAAGAAAATTAGTACAGAACTGCACAATCCGTGGGCATTATGGAAGTGTTGAAAAGCAGGACATCAGATTAAATGGCCCATTTTTCAGCTGTAGTATGGTAATTCCTATATTCCTGTGGGAACACTCACTAAACTGCCTGATGGAAGATAGCAAGGGCAGAGGTGACTCCAAACAACAAACTGTTATAGTGAAATAGACCCCACTGGCTATGGATGGTGACATATTGCCTGGACCACTCCTCCAGGACCAGCTGCTGGTATGCATGGCTCAAATCCAACTTTGTAATGGTTTTCGCCAAGCTGAAGTGACGCAAATTTTTCCATGTATGCAATGGGGTAGGAGTGCTACCTTGCTCCTCTGTTAATGAGAAGTTTATATTTCCTGCAGAATAGCTACTGACCATTCTAATTTCCTTACCAGTACAAATGAGCTGCCCACTAATAGTAACAGATTCTATGACCCCCACCCTTTACTTCTGTTCAGAACCCCTCTACATCATAAAATTAATTGCGTTGGTGGGGAAGATGCCTGCCCCTGGCTTAATTAAAATGGACACAGCAAGGCTACACAACAGTTTGGGGGAAAAACAAATTTGGTTCCTATCTATATTACGAGACCAAATAATGTTTTAATTGTATTTCCAAATCTTGTTACAGCCTTGGTGTGTTACATGGTTTAATTGATATGAATGTTTCAGGGGTTATAGTGTGGTAACAGGCCACTAACACGGCTTTATTCTAATGGTGGAGGGGACTAGCTTGACTCTGGTGGTCTGAGAGAGCTACATCACAATTGCTAGCAGTCGGCCTAACTATTTCAGAAAGATGTGAACAAATGAGGAGAGTCCAGAGAAAAGCAACCAAAAATGCTACGAGGTTTGGAAAACATGACCAATGAGTAAAGGTTGCAAGAACTGGGCATGTTTAGTCTAGAGAAGAGAAGGCTGAGTCTTCAAATATATAAAAGGTTGTTATAAAGAGGACAGAGATCAATTATTTTCTGTGTCCACCGAGAATAGGACAAGAAGTAATTAGCTTAGTTTGCAGCACAGGAGATATAGGTTTTGATATTAGGAAAAATAGTCTAGCTAAAAGGATATGTAAGCACTGAAACAGGTTACCTAGAGGAGTTGTGGAATCCCCATCCCTGGACTGGTCGGACAAACACCTGTCAGGGATGATCTATGTTTACTTAATCCTGCCTCAGCACAGGACTAGACAATCTCTTGAAGTCCCTTCCAGCTCTACATTTCTATGAAAAATCCCACTGGAACCACAGTTGGTTCCGTGATCTGATGCTTTGAGATTCCCCAATTTACAAGCATTGATGACTGTTTCTCTGACTGCAAGAACTCTGGTCCTTTCAGCCGCAACTCCAGTGTCTCACATGCCATTCCCTCTTAAATTCCAGGGGGCAGCCACATCTGGGATCATCTCAGCAGCGTCCAAGGCTGTTGCTCATTTCAAACTTGCCAGCACTGTGGTGTTTCCACATTTCTTGTGCTCCAAAACACAGGCTGGGTGCCTCTGGCCTCAGTGTATGAGTTTCATTGTTTTAAGTGAGGAGAAAGCAGACTTTTAAAGGAAGATGCATGCTTTCTATGGGCCTATTTCTGACTGGCACCTGGAGATTGTAAGATCTTGGTTAAATACCTAGGTCATTAGTCAGGTTCACAGTCTAATTCTTCCTCACAGCTCTTTGCTTGAGGCAGGCTAGCTTCAGTAGCAGTGACATTTCTGAGCCAGCTCTCATTCACTGTAGCTAGAGGGACAGCCAGTCCCACCAACTGTAGTTGGGGGTCCTGGAGTTACTTGTATTATAGTACAGTAGAACCTCAAAGATACAAACACCAGAGTTACAGACACCCTGTGGAACCACAAGTCCTCAATCAGGCTGCAGCACAGACCAAAAAAAAAAAAAAGCAGCAAATACTGTACTGCCTCAGAGCTTCAGCCCCAGGGGGTTGGGGCTGCAGCCACAGGGGGTGGGAGGGGCTAGAATTCTGGGGGTGGGCCTTGGGGCTGCTGACCCTTGGGAGCACCAGGGCTCAGGGCTTTAGACTGGGTGGGAGCATTGGGGTTCGGGGCTTCAGCCCTGCAGCTCCATTCCCAGCTTCAGCCCCGCTGGGGGTGCTGAGGCTTGGGGCTTTAGCTACGAGGGGAGTGCTGGTTTCAGCCCCAGCACTCCCCCCATAGCTAAAGCCCCAAGCCCTAGCACATCCCTCCTCAGCCCCCCACTGAAGCCAGGAGCGGAGCCATGGGGAGCCCCAAGCCTCAGAACCCCCAGCGGGGCTGAAGCCGGGAATGGAGCTGCAGGGCTGAAGCCCCGAACCCCAGCACTCCCCCAGGTCTAAAGTGCTGAGCCCAGGTGCTCCGATGGGGCAGAAGCCCTGAGTTGTCTTGTCCACCCCTCCAGAGCCTGGGCGCCCTGAGGGTCAGAAGTCCCAACTCCTCCTGGCCACCCAGAGCCCTGACCTCCCCCATCCTGCTGCTGCAACCCCAACTCCCCATGTGGCTGAAGTCCATAACCTCTTCTTCAGAGTTACAGAACATTTTAGAGTTATGGACAACCTCCATTCCCGAGGTGCGCGAAACTCTGAGGTTCTGCTGTAGTGCCTAGAGGCCCCAACTGAGATCAGGGCTGCCACTGTGTTAGGATCTGTAAACACAGATAGGTATAGACAGTCCCTACCCCAAAGAGCTTATGATCTCAATAGGTGCTACAGCCAATGTGTGGAAAGGGAAATAGAGACAGAAGGGAGTGATGCGATTTGCCCAGGGACACCCAGAAGGGCAGTGGCAGAATTCAGTGTAGAACTCAGTGTCACGTTCTGGGGTGCACTCCACACCAGTGAGGGGTTGTATGCTACCTGCCCTGCCTCACAATGCTTTGCTACTGTAGCTCCCAGCCTCAGCTGTAAGGTCTGAGGCCTTTTTCTGCAGCCATATTTGGCAAGCAGCAGCCATGAGTCAAGAAGCAGAAAGTCACATCCTCGCATTTCTTCTCAGTTATCGCAAACCACTGTAATATCAGGCTGTTAAGAAGATGCCCCTCCTCATAGTACCCACCATCACCAGATAAGCAAGGAATCTCTTAAAATGTTGAAAGAAAACTTTGTTTGACAGCATTCTGTCTGTCAGGGAATCACTTATCAACAGTTTGGGTGTGAAATCTCTGTTTCTTTATTGTTTTGCCTTTATGGTCCCTACTTTTCTCTTGTTTATCTGTATGGTCTCTGTCTGGTTCTTTGATTGTTCTGTCTGTTGCATAACTAATTTTGCTAGGTGTAAATCAGCTATGGTGGTGGGGTATGATTGGTTAAAGAATTGTTTCATAATGGGCTAGGATGGGTGAAAAATACTGTTTAGTAGTGCTTTAGTTTAAAATGATTGGTTAAGATACAGCTAAGCAGAACTCAAGTTTCACTATATAAACTAGGGTCCGACTCCAAAAGGAAGTTCTTTGGAACCAACTCCAGGGCCCAGCCTCAAAATCAGAGTTGCCAGACCACAACACCCTGCCAATCTTGCTGTGCAGAAGCTGGAGTCCCCAGATGACCTGATCCTGACTGGCCAGCAGGAAAAGATTGTCTGCCTTATTGGGAGCGGTGAGCATTTTACGCTTAGTGTGTGTATTCTGTTTTGGTGACTGTTAATAAATAGAGGTTAAGGATATTCACTGGTAAAAGACCCTGTAAACCCACAAAAGATTAAGCCCCAAGTCATAGGAATTAAGTATGGGTGGCCCTGAGCTCTAGGTAAGGGTAGGTGCCTTTTTCGCAGAGCCCTAGGAACTGAGAAAGGGTGGGAGTGCCTAAATCCATAGGTTCAACTCCATGGCTGGAGCACCCATGGAAAAAAATTAGTGGGTGCTTAGCACCCACAGGCAGCCAGCTCCCCCTATCCCCACCCAGTGTCTCCCATCTGCTGGTGGCCCCACCGATCAACTCCTCCTCCTCCCTCCCAGCGCCTCCTGCCTGCCACAGTCAGCTGTTTCATGGCATGCAGAAAGAGCTGGGAGGAGGGTGAGGAGCGGGGATAGGGCGCACTCAGGGGGGGCGGAACTGGGCAGGAAGAGGTGGGGCGGGGTGGAGCAAGGGTGGGAAAAAGCAGGGCTGGGTGGGGGGTTGCGAAAAGAGGTGGGGTGGGGGTGGGGCCTGAGGCCAAGTAGGGGGTTGAGCACCTCCTGGGCCCCAGAGGAAGCTGGTGCCTGTGCCTAAATCAACCAGGTTATGCCTTGAGCCCCAGGAACTGGGTAAAGGTGGGTGCCCTAGAGTGTGCGGGTAACAGGGCTGCTCACAAGCAGCATGCAGGTCACACCTTGAGTGTCTGTGTATAGCTGCAGCCCTCCTCCAGCAGCTCTGACCCCAGCAGCCTGTCAGCAAAACACCAGTCACACTTTGGCTTTCACCAGCTTTGGTTACTACTTGCAGGGTGATTCCAAAACACTCCCAGTCCTGAATTTTCTCCAAAATGTATGTTCTGCACAATCCAACCCTCTCCTGGGTAGATCAGATATAAAAAGGTCAGTTGGCCCTGTAAGGGGTCAATATGCAAGAATTTGCTGCTTTAACTGGAGTTATCCAAACAGTTCAGTTTAAACACAACATTGGATTGGTTCATATTTTAAAAAATAGAACAAGTTTATTGACAAAAGAAGATAGGACTTTAAGTGAATTCAGGTAATAAAGTCAGAAATGGTTACAAGAGAAATAAAGATAAAACTGTTTCTAGTAGCTAAAACTTAACAAGCTAGACTTGGTTCAAGGTAAAATCCTTACCACATGTTCCCAACAACACGGCTGACCATATTCTCAGGTCAGGATCTCCCCCCAAAGGGCTGGTTCCTTTGTCTTCTTAGGTGAGAGAGAAAGAGAGTGATCTTGGGGTTTTCTACCCCTTTCTTTTATAGTCCAGTGAACATTTGAAGTGGATTCTTCTGAGGGTTACCCTTCAAAACAAAGTTTATTCAAACAGTAAAGGAGGCAACATGGAGTCTGGTGGTAAAGGAGGCTCCATGTTTTTTCTACTCATCTGTGTTTGCTGGGATGCAAATTTGCTCTGTCTTCTGCCATTTCCTCTCCCTGCTGGCTCAAGAACCCTGTTTACTACTTATATGTAAACTGAGAGAAACACATATTTCTTCATTCAGGCTAGTTCTGCCTGGGCAGGGCTGTGTGGGTTTGAACATGTGCTAAGAACATTATGCAGGAGGATTTCATAACTTTACATAGAATGTCACTATATGCGTTTCACTATGATATTATTGACTAGCAAGTTATTAGTTTTCAAATGATACCTCATAAGGCATATTGGGTACAATGATTATTACAATAGTCTGCAGGGTGTGAATACATGGGTGCTGCTCTGGGTGAAGAGGATAGGCCAGAGGACGCAAGGAGTAGTTAAGTGACTATCACTCGGTCTTTGATAGGATGTCAAGAAGATGTTGCACAGGCACTGCATTTTAGTGCAGGGACTATGCCTTGTTGTCTGTTTGAAAAGAGAAATGTAGTACACTGTAGGTGCTACCAAGACCACACATGCGAATAGTAATTAATAATAGTTGTGTGCATTTACAAAAATCACAGTTCAAAACAGCTGATTCCTGGCATCCTACAATCCCAATAAATTAATACCACTGATGGAAATTTAAAGTTTTTTCCCATAATAAGGCATGAACTTTCTCAGCACGAGCAGATCAATGGACTTCAACCACTAATTCAAAGTTTTCTTTGTAATATGCCATCTGAGGCAAGACCTCTACAATGCTATAAGCTGAGACTTCATCTGGTGATTTAACCGTAAATGTAGCTTGCGAAGAGATTTAGCTGCATCCTCCCTCCCCCTCCCCTTCCAATTGCCTTTACTGAGGTTATATGCCAAACACTTTTAAAATATAACCCAGGTCTATTACCCACATGCACTTCAATAGGTGGTCAATCCAGCTCCCATCATTAAGTTCCTTTCCTGATTTATGGACACCTGCTACACAGCGCTATAAATCAGGACATATATCAGACGATGTAATGGGAGAAAGACATGCATTTTTTCAACAGAACCAGTGTTATAACACAGAAACGGTAGCACTATGGACTTGTCCTACTTGCGTATTGCTTTTGTGTCTCCATCCAAAACAATCAAAAGGACTAGATGACTGTATAGAAAATTGTGTCAGGGCTTAATAGAAAAACCTGGTAAATGTTGTGGGAGATTCTTAACTGTTTGTTTTGCTACTTCTTTGCAAGTGGGAAAGAGGAAGAGGGGTGGCTTGCAGACCCCAAGAAACAAATATGATTGGCTGGTGCTCTGACTCAAGAGAGGGAGCAGGGGAGGACATTAGAGCACTGGGGAAGAGATTTATGTCTTTTACTGTCCATCTGCAAAGCAAAACAAAAATAGCTGAAACACCGGTTTTCTGCTTTATCGGCTCTGTGAATAAGCATATAAATTTCTATGACATTTCTGGAGGCTTGCTGAAGGGGAAAAAAATTCATCCCCCAGGACCTGGCCAGCAGCAGGGGCAGCATATGGTCTGCTGGAATCAGTGGCTGAGTGCCTTTTGTGTGTGTTAGCATTAAAAAGGTGACTTTGTGAGTAATTTCAGAAGTAGGGAGGGGTTTTCTTTTTTCTTTTCTTTTTTTAAATCCTGCCTAAGCTGATGCAGCTGTCGAAGCCAATAACTCTTCAGTGAGGAAGTTGTGCTGCATTTCATGACTGGGAAGCAATGAAGGGTGCAGACCTCTTTTATGGCTCTTGGCTTCCTCGGGGTGGCACACTTGGCCTCTCAAGAGCAGAGGTCTTCTGGCTAACAAGCTCATCCTGGGAGGAAGAGGGAAGATGCATGAAGAGGATATTAACATCCCTGGAGCAGCTAAAGAAAGGAATTGTGGGTGTTTTATTTTCCCCAGCAGCTGCTGCTTACTCAGATGAGGAGCGAAGGCACTGCAAGTTCATGGGAAAGTGACTGCGACCTCCTTGTACATTCCCGAGTTTGTATGACCATGGCAGGGGAGCATGGTTTAAAGGATGGAATCACTGGGATAAAATAAATACCAATAGGGAACTGTTTCCAGTGGATAAACTATGGATTTTCTCTTTAATCATTGACTAAAACCACATGTTCTTTCTGGTAAAGGAGGCATGAAATGTAACTTGCTGTCAGAAAGATGTCTTTCTGCAAACAGCACCTCTGGATGTTTATCTCTCTGGCATTATGCTCTAAACTCTTTGAAATGTGAAAAGAATACATCACTAATCACATTGTTGCTTGAAGATCAACAGTGACATGACGTATATTTTGTCACGATTCGCTCGCTCTTTTTAAAATGAAAACAGTGACATTCATTAAGGGCTACGTTG
The DNA here is from genome assembly GCF_965152235.1 of Eretmochelys imbricata. Classification (NCBI taxonomy): domain Eukaryota; kingdom Metazoa; phylum Chordata; order Testudines; family Cheloniidae; genus Eretmochelys; species Eretmochelys imbricata. The sequence goes on from NC_135572.1 coordinate 153,828,161, forward strand.
GTGTGTTTATTTTTTGTTGATGACTCTCTACTGCCCTTTCCCTGGAGCTTACGGTCACAAAATTATCATCTGCTGTTTGCTGTCGATTGCTGATTTCAGCCTTAGCACCATTTCCAGCTGTTGGCAAAAGGCATCTTGCTATCACATGTATTTTCCCCAGTTTCAGGGCTAAATACAGCCCTTGGTTACACGTGTGCAATGCCAATGAAGTCAGTGGAAATGTGTGAATGCAACTGAAGACAGACTCTGCCCTTGAAAAGCTGTAAAATGTAGAGTATCTTATCGCCTTATTCATATCTATACTTCTTTCCAGAACAGAGAAATTAACCTCTAACTAAAATGACATTGGTCTCCCTCGCATATATATATAGCACATATTTATATTATATATATTATATAATTTACACATCTTTAACACATATTATATAATTTAGAATGTGTGAGGTAGAGTGATGTCTTCTAACAACACATCCTTTATCTTAGTCCAGGCATGTCCTAAGAGTCATCACTCCCAAGCACTACAACAGAAATATTGCTAATGAGAAATATGCCATGGGTACTAGCCTGAGACTGAAGAGGTGGCAGGCTGGGGGAGGATTTGCAGATGCTTTTTCTGAGACTGAAGCAAAATAAGAGGTTGCCATTGTAATATTTGGCCTGTGAACCCAGAGAAGTCCCCATATTTAATCTCACCCTGTGATTGTTATCAAGAAAGGAAGAGAAGTTACCCATCACTTGGAATAGGAAAGAGCAGGTCTTGCCGCTGCAAATATAAAAGTATACGTCAAAGAAACTTCAAATCACTAACAAAGTGACGAATGAGCCTGAAACAATAGGCAACTAAGGCTCATTGCCATTATCCATCAATAGGCTTTTCAAAAAGCACAGCTAAAATGAGATGAAGATTAGATTCCCCCCCCCCCCGCCACTCGGGAATGAAGACTTTGAAGTGCTGAAGAAGGGCATGTAATCAGAAAAACTTGGAAATGCAGTGTGAGGATCTACAATTCAGCCACAAAGCTGCAAACAGCTCAAGGAGATCACGTGAACATCTAGAAAGAAAAATTGAGTGTCCACAGAGAGATCAGGAAAGGGCACTGAGAGCACAAGGCAGGGTTGTGCAGCTTCATCTTTGCCTCCACATTAACAAGGGTGTTTTTGTTGTACCCAAGAGAAGATCCAAATAGCTCCCCAAATTCAGGGGTGTTTGAAAAACAAGACTGGGATTCAACTTTTGCAGCTTGGCATATCTCTAGTTCTCATACAGCATGTGTATCAAAGCAAATCAGTAACTGATTTCCCTAACTAGCAAACTGCCTTCTTTGGCATACCTCTTTTTGTGCATGATCACTTGTGATCCCTTTTGTGACATCCTGTATGAAACCTAGTGTGTACAGATGTAATTGTGAGTAGTATATGAAAATGCTTTAGTTCCAATAATCATATAAGGAGGCAAATAGTTAGCAAGGGTCCCTTCAAACTACGGTCAAATGTAAATGGCCTGCCTGTGTGTTCCACTGCTGTGCTTTACTGGAGCACCCAGAAGCAGTGCCTTCTGTCAGTTAGTGGGAGGATGTGCTGTATTGAGTCCAGGAACAATTTTTCCTCACTACAGGAGGTGCTGTGTCCAGCTGAGCATGTTCAGAGCTATGCACCAGCAACCAGAAGGACAAGCAGAATAGGAAGAGGTCATGGAAATGGGGGGGAATGAGAGAAGAGAGGCAAGAGGGAGAGATGGGGTTAGAAGAAATGATGGCTAATGGGAACTAGAGAAGGGAGAAAGAATGAAGACATGGGAGAAGAGTCAATGGGAAGAAGACAAGAAACAAAATGTGGGTGAGCACAACAGGAGAAAATCAAGAGAATGAAAACAAATGAGGAAAAACAGGACAAAGGTAGAGGGAAGGCAGAGGAAAAGGGAGAGAGAATCCATCCTTCCAGAAACCAACACCGTGATGGCTATTGCTGACAGTTCATAGATAAGAAGTGCTGTCCTAGAAATACTGATGGAGAGAGAATGAACACCACATGGCAGATATTCGTTACATTGCTTAAAGCACCGCTGGAAGACACTCAGATGCTGTGGTGATGCGGGCGATGTAGGAACCTACATAGAATAGAAGAGAACAGCCACTGGAGAGTGCCAGGAATGACAGGAAAGCCCAATGCACCTGACCTTCACATGAGAAAAATTAAAGAAAGGCAAAAGGAGGGGATTGCATTTTTAGTGTTTCCAGAGTCCATCTGTGGGTATGTCTACACTTCCAGCCAGCCATTTCCCAGCTCCAGAAGGCATACGCATGCTAGCATGCTAAAAATAGAATATAGCCATGGTGGCACACGGGCCAGCCACCCCAAGTAGATACCCATCTGAGACAGTAGGCAGACAGTGTTGGAATGACAGCAACTGAATCCAGGTAGACAGTGATTGGAGGGAAAGAAAGCATTTTACATCCATTATATTGGCACTCCAGCAAACTAACTGTTCTGAAAACAATCTCTCATATATATCAAATACACTGTGTTTGGAAAAAAAGATCTTTAAAATGGCAATACAGCGTACATTTTGTGGGATATCTTAAAAATCATGTTTTCTTCTAATATAAATCACTTTCTGCAAAGTTCAGTGATGAAATCACCACTGAGCAATGAATGCCACAAAATCCTTTTTACAAAATGACTGTATGTGAATAGAGTTTTTTAATCTTCCACTGTACCTTTTAACAATGCAAAGACCACCAAAACTTCTCAGTAACTGTTTTGCTTTCCCAGTTGCCAGAGAACCAGCTGCTGTGTTATGTCATATTTAAAAAAAAGGTCTCAAGAAGGTCAGAACCAGCATATTAGCTGAGCTGTTTATCTGCAGCCAACCAAGAGAGTATGGTGCTGCTCAAATCAATTTTCTATGCACTGATTGGTCCAGCTTCTTGACACTCAGATGTTACTGTGATCCTGGTGATAGAAAGGCCTGCCGAAAAAAGACTGGTTTTGGATTTGTGCAGCATCCAGTTGACCAAGTGGGAATTGACAATATTACTCATCAGGAGACTTTTAAAGATAAAGTTAAACAGAAGAGTATATTTTCAGCAGTTTGGTTAATCTAATATCCTTGGCAGCACACTGATTTTTTTTCTTCTTTCTCCTCTCTGTCCTCACTGTATACAACCAACTTTCTTTTTTACAGAGTACAAATAGAGTATATAAATTGCATCATATGTTGGTCCCACTTCCATCTATGAAACCCCAGTGAAACAGACTTTACTTCTACTATCTGCAAAAAGAAAGAGGAAGTCTCTTGTATAGACAAAGAAACAAGGAGAAAAATATCAGGCATATTGGCTTTGGACATGAGATACTGAGTTTGATATGATCTGAATCATCTAAACGTTCCCAATGTTCATTATGTATTTGGATTTAATTTGCCCATTCATACCATTAGAGAGAGATCCCTAGAAGCAAATTTTGGTTCCAAATCTTGTTTTGAAACATTGCTAGTTAGTGGAAAGGTTCTAATATAAAATATGTGTACAGGTGTACGTGTATGTGTATGAATACCATACAGTACAATATGCAAGAAGATCTCTTAGCTAATAATACATAACACATACAGTACTTTCATCTTCAAAGTACTGTACTTTAAAAAAAAAACCCAACCCTTCGCATGAACCCGGCTGAAATTTTGCAGCAGGCTGTGATTTTGTCCAAGGACACAGGCAGACAGTATAAGAGCCAGGATCAGAGCTGTTTGTTAATAGTGACGTCTACACTTAAACTTGTCTAACATTTTCTAGTCTAGGAAATTGTTTTCAGTTGCTTATATAATTTTGCCAAACATAAACCATTTGGGCTGCAGTTTTCCAGTCCAGGTGTATTTTCTGCCTCAGGCTGAATTTTTGGGGAAAAGTTTCAGCAAAAATGGTTCAGCTGTTTCCGAAAATGGAGTTAGAGAAGAAATATGTTGCTTTGCAGGTGTTTAAAAACTTCTTGCAACCATTTTGATGAGAAATTTTAGCACCTTCATGCTTTGAAGCAGAGACTTGATATTTGTCCGGGAAATCACTCTGGGTTCCAAGAAGTGTCATTTGCCATCCCTTTGCAACTCCACCCCAAATTGACCAAGTTATTGGCCTCTGAAGACCACCATTCATAATATATAGTATAGACTTGGAGTTTGGCAGCAAAATTCTCCAAAGATTTTGTTTGCACTGGATATGATCCATCCCAGGGCTGCTGAGGATAAGCAGGATTTCCCTGCGATTACTCCTCCCAGATGCTGGGAGCTACTGTGGTTCCAGGCATCTGGAACTGAAAGCATGGAGACTGTCTCTCCTGTGCTCTCACTGCTCCTCCTCCTGAGGCCCAGGAGGAGGAGGAAACAGACAGACTAGAATGCAGCAGTGGGACAGGACAGGAGCAGGCTATGGGGTATGGAACAGGGGAGGAGGGATATGAGCACAGTGTGACGGGGACAGATTGGGGGTGATGGGAGCAGAAGAGGTCAGGCTGGTGTGGGAGAGAGGGTCTCTATCCACTGCTAGAATATACTTTCTGCCACAACTTGGCAAAATGTGTACCTAATTTCTTCTCTTGATGCTGGCCCACACAGAGGGTAACAGCCTGCTACTGCTATCAGTTACTTCATCAGCTCAAACGATAGAGGGGTGTGCAGTGACTATAAAGGTCCCAGACCTGCTGCTGACGCACATAGCGGGGCAGTCTGTTCTATGTGATGACATTTTGAGGTTTTTTTTAATTTTGCTTTTTTAAAAAAATGTACAAAACTACATACAAAAAAAGAGACTTTAAATATATTAAGGTTGCAAAGTCAAGCCTTCAGAAGATAGGAAATGCCAGAATTAAGGTTGGCCATCAAACTGTAGTTTGGCTCCCTTGTGTATATGATTAGAGCTGGTCAGAATTTTCCTGAACTATATTGTTTCAGCAAACCCGAAATATTTCACAGAGACATACTGCTTTTCATTGTGTTTTTGTCCCGGAGGGAGAGATTCTTGTGCACTCTATATCCTGATGCATAGGGCACTAGTGGCCTGGGATGTGGGAGATACAGGTGCAGTCCCCGCTCTGGCTGATTTGGAATAATCTGGGATGAAAAATATTTGCTCTAGCTCATGGACTTGAACCTGGGTCTTCATAGACCATTCCCTAAACAACCAGGGAAAACACTCACTCTCCCGCCCACCCCGAAAGTTTGCTTTTCAAAACCAGCCATTTCAACACAATTCCATTTTCATCAAAACCTTTGACAGATTTGATTTTCGTGCCAGTGAGGAATGGAAAAAATGTTTGAAACCTCAAAAATTGCTGTGAGATGGAATTGTCATCTTCTGGTCACCTCTGATTCTGATATCGTCTTTAAATGTATGACCCCACACTGTTTTCCACAGGACACCTGCCTCATTCAGTGGACAGGATGGACAGTGCTCAGGGAATGACCTAGTGTTGTGTACTGAATTAGGCTGTTGTTTCTAGGATCGCTGTGCCTTATTTGTTGCAGACATTGAAAGGTGTGTAGTGAATGAGGAAAGGGGTGGTATCATAGTTAAGGAAGTTGAACGCCGCCCTGGAGAACTGGATTCTATCCTGAGCTGTGCCACAGAGTTCCTGTGTTCTGGTGGGCAAGTCATTTAAACTAATCCTTTCACGTGTGGTGACTGATTGAATTGCGTGTCTCTTATTTTCTGGGTACCTAATTTGACACTTAGGGCTTGATTTGCATTCACAGCTGCAACGGAAGTCAGTGGGAAATATGGTCTGACAATATAAAGTGCTAAGGACGATGGAAAATCAGGCCTTGGGTGTCCCAAATTGGAGACCTAAAATTAGTGGGCATTTTTGACAGGTTTGTATTTAATCTCTCTGTACTTCAGTTCCCCATCTATAAAATGGGGGAACTCATGGGGGTGTTATAAAAATAAATCAACTCATGGGGGTGTTATAAAAATAAATTCACTAATTTCTAGGAAGCACTTAGCTACTAAGGTAATGGGCACCATAGAAAAGCCCATGATGAAATTAGTAATTCTGTTTTCAGTGCAGGCTTTGAATGCTATGCACTAAATAAAACAGGGGCTTAATATTCAGTAAGGATAAAAAGAAATATTGAATAGCTACCCAGTCAGTGAGCACCATTCATACTGTGCACTGAATGAGGCATGGGTTCTGGGGGAAAAAGGTAGGGGATCCTGTAAGTAAAGACTGTATCATAATGCATATGCAGGAGGCCAGGTGAAAGTTGCAGAGTGAACCTTAATTCCGGGGCTTCCAAACGTTTGAGTGCTCAACTTGCAACCTTAACATTCTTTTAATGTTTGTTTGTATTTAAGATAAATATATTATATATATCATCAGCCTTTTGGTAGCATGCATGGCAGCGTATTTCACATAGGGCAGGTCTACACTTAACGTTCTCTAGGGGCGCAGCTGCACCGGTGTACTGTGGCATCTCAGTAAAGACACTACTGTGCCAAAGGGAGAGCTCCTCCTTTCGGCATAGTTAATCCACGTCCACTAGAGGCAGTCGCTATGCTGACGGGAGAAGCCTTCCCATCGACATAGTGCTGCCTACACTGGGGGCTAGGTCGGTGGATTTTTCACACCCCTGAGAGACGTAGTTATACAGTTTATAGTGTAGACCTGGCCTGGGACATGTAGCCCTTTTATCTTGTTTCCCTTTCAGTTTTTTTTTCTGGCTTTTCAGGCTGCTCATTCTTGTTAGTTAAACTGTTTCCTTTGATAATATACCCCTCTCTTTTCCCTACCCCCAAGCAACATCCTGTACTCAGCTGTGAGCTTCTCACAGGAAGACACAACAGCTGGGAGTGACAACATGCAGTGAATTGAGGGTCCTTAAATCTAGGCAAGGAGACAAAGAGTTCAGTAAGCCCGCTGGAAAAGATGTGAGATAAGGAGTCAACACAGGAAACAGAGCACTGAGAGCGACAGATACACTCAACAACGTGGCAAGAAATACTCAATGAAGAAAGAAAATACCCTTCAAAACATATGGAAGGAAGCATATTGATTGGCCAGGAAAGATTCTTATCAAAGCTGGGGAGAATACTGGCTCTGAGGAAATAGATTTCACCAACTTTGCCCAGCCCTAGCTCTGACTGCATGGGGCCATCAGGTTAGGGCTGGTTGAACAGCTTTCTTCCCATGAACTCATGCACCCTCAGAGCAGAAAACATTTTGATAAAATACTGTTTTCTCTATTAGGTTTTTTAATTATATTTTCCCTCTAAACTTAAGTTACTTACAGATATTTTGAGCCCAAGACATCCCTGGTGGAATTCCATTGACTTCTGTGTAAATACACCAGAGATGTATTTGGCACTAGCAGTCTTTGGCTCCTCAAGCCTGCTGGCTATCTGCACTTGAAGGGCAGGTCTCAGCTGCCAGCTGAAATTCCCATAATAGCAGGGGCATGCGCCAGGATGGGGGGAGCAAGGGCACATGCCCCCCGAGTCAGCAGGGACACCGAACTCTTCCGGAGCTGGGATAGGGCAGGAGATCCAGATCCTCCAGGTGCCAGGGGAGAGCAAGCTCCACCAGCCGCTGGGGGAGGAGGGGAGAACTAGATCCTCCAGCCACAGGGCAGTTGCGGGGAGAGCCAGCTCCTCTGGCCTCGGGGCGGGATGGAGAAGAAGCCAGCTCCTCTGGCTTCAGGGGCTCAGAAAGTGTCCCTCCAAAAAGCAGCCAAATTTTTATTCCTGTGCTCGCCTCTGCATAGTAGAGTTCCAGCTTTCAGTTGCTGACTCAATTTCCACTCCTGCTTCTGCAGAAACGGAGCAATGGCTGGGTGAAAATGAAGTAAGGGAGTGTCATCCCTCTTTGCCAGTTCAAAGTCTCTCTCTGGAAGCAGGAGCAGAAGCAGGAAGCTGGTGCAGGCAGTTTAGATGCTGGAACTCTAACTCATTTCAGCTGCCAGACCTGAAAGTGCTGATTTCCAAAAGGCATCTGCAGCCGTGAAGAGCCAAGAGGCTGTGTTTGCAAGGGCTTTCTGTTTGAAATGAGCTGGAGTATGAACATATTTGTCCTAGAAAGGGAATTGTCCATTACACTTAAAAACAACTTTTAAAAATATAATCTTCTTAATGCTTTCATGTGAAAATGCCTTGGCAATCATTTCAGTGACAGCAACGCAGCACTTTGAGTAGTGTCGTTGTGTCTGTTACAGGACTTGCACTTCTTCGGTGGCAGCTTCTGCATCACAATGCACCTGCTATGTGTGGATAGCCAGTTATGAGCTTAGCCAGCTCATGAATTCTCCTTTTGGGGGGGTCTTCGAGTAGCCATATGTCAAATCAAAATCTTTATAGCAAGAGAGCCCTGCCTAGAGTCAGAAAATGGGCTTTTGTCCCATCCCCCCTCCTCCATGAAACTTAATCCATCTTTCTAGTTCCAGTATTTCATTCACACAGGATAAACACACATCTTGTCATAAGTTGTTGCCTATATAACATGCTGGCCACATGTCCATCTGTCGTGGTTAGTCCACACAGAGGATAAAAGCCTACTACTGCTACCAGCTAATGGAGTTAGTCCTTTAATTCAAATGTTAGTGATCTGTCTTCTGGTGCTAATGGTCTTGGGTTCATATCCCTGCTAGCAACTTGTACAACTTTTGGAGGAGATCATTAGGTACCCCTGTCTTCCTCTTTATATGATAATGTGTTATGTACTAGCCTGTTGTCATCAAGGGTACCTATCCAGAGTGTAGCTGCTTTTTCACTTTTATTTTTAAAAGTATAATCAGCATTTTTTGTTGCTTTTGATTGTCATGTATGCATCTAAATAAAAAAAGAAGTACAGAGTGACTGTGAAGAGGTGCAGGTGGAAAAGATAAATCTATAGGAAGAGACAGCGGAAGGAGTGTTAATCAAAAGAAATCTTAGAAAAGTTTGTCTGCAAGATAGAGGGAGAGTCAAACCCAACTGGAAAAATGGATAGAAGTCAAGGGAAAATAAAGCAGCGATCATAGGAGGGAATGAGAGGGGTAGAGGAGGAAAGAAGAGGATGCGAGGTGATTCTGAGTCACTACATTCAGATGCTGATCCAAATCTGGACTGGGAAACTCCTAAATGTGGAGGTCAGTGTCAGGAATGAGGGCCTGCAGTTGTTGCCTGCCCAGTTGTCATGCAGCCAGCGAGTGCAACTGGACCACAGCAGAAGCACCTGGTTGCCTAAGGCAGTCAGGTGGCTTGCTTTTAAGCCAGCTGCTGCATCAGATCAGTGGCTGCTCAATGTACATACCTGTGGATTCCCTGCCTTCCTGTGCTTGCTTCACTCCAAGCCCTGCTCCTGCTTGCCCCTGTCCTGCACCCAGCCTTGTTCCAGTCCTATCCCAGCCAGTGCTCCTGCCTTGGAGCCAGTCCTGCTCCAGTCTTCCCTGACTTCAGGTAATGTGGTTCTGACCCTTGGCTCCAGTTCCTGGGTCTGTCTCCGTCTCAACCCTCGGCTCTGGCCTTCGGATTCTGATCTTTGGCACTGTTTCTGACTCTGGGTATGTCTACACTGCAATTACAAACCCACAGCTTGTCTGGGCCAGCTGACTGGCGCTGCGGGTCTGTTTCATTGCAGTGCAGGCTTCTGGGCTTGGGCTGGAGCCTGGGCTCTGGGCCTGCAAGATGGGAGGATCTCAGAGCCTGGACTCCAGCCTGAGCCCAGAAGTCTGCACGGCACTGAAATAGCTCCGTGCCTGAGCCCCATGAGCCCACGTCAGCTGGCATGGGCCACCCACGGATGTCTACTTGCAGCATAGATGTACCCTCTGTCTCAACCTTCAGCTCTGGCATTTGGGCTCTCACTTCGGTTCTGATCTTTAGCTTGGATCCCCAGCTCTGATTCTGCTTTGGTCTTGGGCTTTCGCATTTGGACTGACCACTAGGCCTGACTCCTGCTCTGACCACTGGGCATGACTGCCTATAACCCAGTCTCTTGACAGTGGGTCAGTTCCAGGCTTTTGTTTGGGCCATTAGCATGAGGGCAGAATTAAACTTCAACACCAGATGCAAATCAAGATTTTGGAAGCATTCAGATAATGGAGCTGTCAAGGTTCCTTCCCCACTCTGAACTCCAGGATACAGATGTGGGGACCTGCATGAAAGACCCCCCCAAGCTTATTCTTACCAGCTTAGGTTAAAAACTTCCCCAAGGTACAAAATCTGCCTTGGCCTTGAACGGTATGCTGCCACCACCAAGCGTTTTAAACAAAGAACAGGGAAAGAGACCACTTGGAGATGTCTTCCCCTAAAATATCCCCCCAAGCCCTACACCCCCTTTCCTGGGGAAGGCTTGATAATAATCCTCACCAATTGGTACAGGTGAACAAAGACCCAAGGGTTTGGCTCTTAAGAACAATGAAAAATCAATCAGGTTCTTAAAAGAAGAATTTTAATTAAAGAAAAGGTAAAAGAATCACCTCTGTAAAATCAGGATGGTAAATACCTTACAGGGTAATCAGATTCAAAACATAGAGAATCCCTCTAGGCAAAACCTTAAGTTACAAAAAGACACAAAAACAGGAAAATATATTCCCTCCAAAAAGAAAAGGAGTACTTGTGGCACCTTAGAGACTAACCAATTTATTTGAGCATAAGCTTTTGTGAGTTACAGCTCACTTCATCGGTTGCATACTGTGGAAAGTATAGAAGATCTTTTATACGCACAAAGCATGAAAAAATGGGTGTTTACCACTACAAAAGGTTTCCTCTCCCCCCACCCCACTCTCCTGCTGGTAATAGCTTATCTAAAGTGATCACTCTCCTTCCAATGTGTATGATAATCAAGGTGGGTCATTTCCAGCACAAATCCAGGGTTTAACAAGAACGTCTGAGGAGGGTGGGGGGGTAGGAAAAAACAAGGGGAAATAGGTTACCTTGCATAATGACTTAGCCACTCCCAGTCTCTGTTCAAGTCTAAGTTAATTGTATCCAATTTGCAAATGAATTCCAATTCAACAGTCTCTCGCTGGAGTCTGGTTTTGAAGTTTTTTTTGTTGTAATATTGCAACTTTCATGTCTGTAATCATGTGACCAGAGAGATTGAAGTGTTCTCCGACTGGTTTATGAATGCTATCATTCTTGACATCTGATTTGTGTCCATTTATTCTTTTACGTAGAGACTGTCCAGTTTGACCAATGTACATGGCAGAGGGGCATTGCTGGCACATATCACATTGGAGGATGTGCAGGTGAACGAGTCTCTGATAGTGTGGCTGATGTTATTAGGCCCTGTGATGGTGTCCCCTGACTAGATATGTGGGCACAGTTGGCAACGGACTTTGTTGCAAGGATAGGTTCCTGGGTTAGTGGTTCTGTTGTGTGGTATGTGGTTGCTGGTGAGTATTTGCTTCAGGTTGGGGGGCTGTCTGTAGGCAAGGACTAGCCTGTCTCCCAAGATTTGTGAGAGTGTTGGGTCATCCTTCAGGATAGGTTGTAGATCCTTAATAATGCGTTGGAGGGGTTTTAATTGGGGGCTGAAGGTGACGGCTAGTGGCGTTCTGTTATTTTCTTTGTTCGGCCTGTCCTGTAGTAGGTGACTTCTAGGAACTCTTCTGGCTCTATCAATCTGTTTCTTCACTTCCGCAGGTGGGTATTGTAGTTGTAAGAATGCTTGATAGAGATCTTGTAGGTGTTTGTCTCTGACTGAGGGGTTGGAGCAAATGCGGTTGTATCGCAGAGCTTGGCTGTAGACAATGGATCATGTGGTGTGGTCAGGGTGAAAGCTGGAGGCATGTAGGTAGGCATAGCGGTCAGTAGGTTTCCGGTATAGGGTGGTGTTTATGTGACCATTGTTTATTAGCACTGTAGTGTCCAGGAAGTGGATCTCTTGTGTGGATTGGACCAGGCTGAGGTTGATGGTGGGATGGAAATTGTTGAAATCATGGTGGAATTCCTCAAGGGCTTCTTTCCATGGGTCCAGATGATGAAGATGTCATCAATATAGCGCAAGTAGAGTAGGGGCGTTAGGGGACAAGAGCTGAGGAAGCGTTGTTCTAAGTCAGTCATAAAAATGTTGGCATACTGTGGGGCCATGCGGGTACCCATAGCAGTGCCGCTGATTTGAAGGTATACATTCTCCCAAATGTGAAATAGTTATGGGTAAGGACAAAGTCACAAAGTTCAGCCACCAGGTTAGCTGTGACATTATCGGGGATAGTGTTCTTGATGGCTTGTAGTTCATCTTTGTGTGGAATGTTGGTGTAGAGGGCTTCTACATCCATAGTGGCCAGGATGGTGTTATCAGGAAGATCACAGATGGATTGTAGTTTCCTCAGGAAGTCAGTGGTGTCTCGAAGGTAGCTGGGAGTGCTGGTAGCGTAGGGCCTGAGGAGGGAGTCTACATAGCCAGACAATCCTGCTGTCAGGTGCCAATGCCTGAGATGATGGGGCACCCAGGATTTCCAGGTTTATGGATCTTGGGTAGTAGATAGAATATCCCAGGTCGGGGTTCCAGAATTGTGTCTGTGCGGATTTGATCTTGTGCTTTTTCAGGGAGTTTCTTGAGCAAATGCTGTAGTTTCTTTTGGTAACTCTCAGTGGGATCAGAGGGTAATGGCTTGTAGAAAGTGGTGTTGGAGAGCTGCCGAGCAGCCTCTTGTTCATATTCCGACCTATTCATGATGACAACAGCACCTCCTTTGTCAGCCTTTTTGATTATGATGTCAGAGTTGTTTCTGAGGCTGTGGATGGATGTGGATGTTTGGACAGGCCTAACAAAGAAAATAACAGAACGCCACTAGCCGTCACCTTCAGCCCCCAATTAAAACCCCTCCAACGCATTATTAAGGATCTATAACCTAACCTGAAGGATGACCCAACACTCTCACAAATCTTGGGAGACAGGCTAGTCCTTGCCTACAGACAGTCCCCCAACCTGAAGCAAATACTCACCAGCAACCACATACCACACAACAGAACCACTAACCCAGGAACCTATCCTTGCAACAAAGTCCGTTGCCAACTGTGCCCACATATCTAGTCAGGGGACACCATCACAGGGCCTAATAACATCAGCCACACTATCAGAGACTCGTTCACCTGCACATCCTCCAATGTGATATGTGCCAGCAATGCCCCTCTGCCATGTACATTGGTAAAACTGGACAGTCTCTACGTAAAAGAATAAATGGACACAAATCAGATGTCAAGAATATAACATTCACAAACCAGTCGGAGAACACTTCAATCTCTCTGGTCACACAATCACAGACATGAAGGTCGCTATCTTACAGCAAAAAAACTTCAAATCCAGACTCCAGCGAGAAACTGCTGAATTGGAATTCATTTGCAAATTGGATACAATTAACTTAGGATAAAGATTATGGATAAATTGCTGTGGGGAGATTGGCTAGTGGGAATGCTCCAATGAATGGCCCCGTTTTCATGGGAGCAGGAGGATACACATCAGAGTGGTGGTTTTAGAGGCCCAGAATTCTTTTTCTTCTAATTCCTAGGAAGGAGGGCTATATTTAAGAAGTTTTTTGTGGTAGCCTTCTTCAGGGGGCATGTGCAGCCCTCACTGAAATCCAGGGAAGCCTCACACATGCATTTGATAGCAGAATGTAGCCCATAAATTACAATCTTGATCATAACTACATGCTGAACCCTGTCTTAATATGAATCATTAAGAAGGAGCCTTTATGGGTGGAGTGGTTTTAATTATTGTGTAATTTTATTGTTATCGCTCCCATTAAACATTAACAAATGTTTCTTATTTTTGGTTAACAAAGATTTTTCTTAGATTGCACAGTAGTTAATGCAAACCATCTGAACGCATGTGGAAAGACACTGACTCAATTAAATAAACAAAGTAGATCTATAAACCAGCAAGATTGCAATGAATCATAAACAAATATGAGACTCTAAAAGCTGCCTTGGGTAGAGTAGTAAATGTGTAACCCAAAGATTTGCATTTTGTTTAGGGTTGAATTGCTCTCTGCGCACAGCTTTCACTAACCCACAGACGTATCCCTTTCTCAACATTAGACAGTGAGGGTCAAGTGAACATCCTTCCTTCTGTGTATGTAGATTAAACTAGTTCGAAAAATATGAGTCAAAAGGAGATTGCTGGAATGTCAAATTTTAAGACCAGCTTTGCCAGCTGTGATTACAGGATATAGAAAAAGATTATCAGAGTGTCTGAAAAAAAGAATTTGAATCTCTTTGGAAACGCTGGAATTCCAGGTCTCAATGGGAAATGTTTTGTTGAAGATTATTTGGAAGGACTTGGCATTAGAGACAAATTAAGAAGTCTCCAGTAGAGGGACCCAGCATACACCTGAACTACAGGTAAGTTTCAGGTTTCAGAGTAACAGCCGTGTTAGTCTGTATTCGCAAAAAGAAAAGGAGGACTTGTGGCACCTTAGAGACTAACGAATTTATTTGAGCATGAGCTTTCGTGAGCTACAGCTCACTTCATCGGATGCATACCGTGGAAACTGCAGCAGACTTTATATACACACACAGAACATGAAACAATACCTCCTCGCACCCCACTGTCCTGCTGGTAATAGCTTATCTAAAGTGATCATCAAGTTGGGCCATTTCCAGCACAAATCCAGGTTTTCTCACCCTCCACCCCCCCCCACACACAAACTCACTCTCCTGCTGGGCTATTACCACAAGTACTCCTTTTCTTTAGGTAAGTTTCACTGTACATATTTCCAAATATGTGAGTGGAATAGATGTACATAAGCAGCACCTGGCTAGTTGTCTTCAACTGGCTCCCAGTTCCGTCCATGTCTTATGCAATGAAGGACAACAGACAACCAGATACTTATCTGCTTTCTGCTCTAAGGAATCACTCAAATGCCATCATTGGTAGTCAAGCACGTTGGGCATTAAAAGACAATACAGTGATGTTATAAATCATGAACTTCTCTTTATTTTTACTGAATTTAGTGCTCCTGGAAGGTGCCAAGTGAAGAGCACTGGAGACAGAAGTCCCCTTCAAAAGATCTAGTAGTCACTCTACCGGCAGCAGCGCAAGCTGCCTCAGGCCTTGACATAGAAGGTGCTACCTCTAGAAGTGTGGGGGTGGTTCTGTTTCCAGGTCTTTTCATCTAATCTGGCCATTCAGTGTCAACAAGGAGAGCTGTACCAGATGTGGGCAGCTGTTCACTAGAACTGGGCTGAGATCACACCCTCATTTCTCATAGGCCTCTAAACAGCCATAACATGGTAGTAACTTTCAGTCCCTATTAACCTGGGTTGCACTTGTGAAAAAGCTTCATATACTACATCTACTAAGCCCCTGAATGATCTTGTCTGCTAATGGTGTGAATTAATGAAGTTTAGTCTTAAGCAATGAGGCAAAGAGAGCATAGCCACATAAAAACTATTAGGATGCAATAATTAATCTGTCCCATAAAGAGGGATTAATGGTTTGGGGTAACTAACATAAAAAGCTGTAACTAGACTGTGCACAATCTCCTGTATAGTGTTGCAATAATAGTCAACATCCTCAGAAATATTATGCCTATAAGTGAATGCTCTTCCTCACCAACTAATTAAAAGATTAACCCTAATATTTTACCAGCACAAATAATATTGAGTGTTACATTGGGCACACTAGCATAATTTAGGTACAATGGCAGAAAAATATAGACATTTAATAATGGCTTTTTCAGATGACTGTCTTTTATATCTATTCTATATAGTCTCCTGACCACTCACTTAACTGGCAGTATGGAAAATGTCAGTGTTCAAAGTTTTAAATGGTGAGAGAAGCTGAAGCACTTGATAATGACAAAAGCTGCTTTGTGAGAATCTACTCCAATGTCCGGGGGTATCTATAAATCTGTCTCAGCCACCAATTACTGTGATTTTCCCAGCCTGGCATGAGATAGGGGAAAATACAAAGTGCTAAGACCACATTCTCTTTCTCTTCAGGGGGCTGGTATTGTGAGATAGTTAATGTTAAGAAATTAGTCCTGTATTTCACTATGAAAATGGCAAGATCTGTGATCATTCTTATTTCTGGCTGGAGGGAGGTTACCAAGGCCTGTGCCAACTGCTGAGAGAGCCTACTCCCCTGTAGGTTTCACTCAGCATATCATCCTATGCATTGGAGGGGACTTGGTTTTTAGTTGTTTTTATTTTTTAATTTGAATTTCCAGCATGGAAGGAAAAACACATAAAACAGAGGTGTAATTTATACGCCAACTATCGTTTTCTCTCAACTGATAGACTATTTATTTTTGAAGGATCATTTATGGATTATTTATAGTGGTCTCTGGTGCCCAGCTCTGCCATCAACAAGATGGAATGCACACCCGTAAATACTCGTGTATGTCCTGTACATGTTAAGAACACATAAAACAAAGCATGTATGTGTTTTAGGGACATAATAGCTTGATGGAGATATCTAAATTTTTCAAACTTGTCAGATCATTCCAAAAGATGGATTATTTCCGTTAGAATTTAATCTGTCTAATTATTTTTATCTTGATTATGTAACTGTTCCAGATTTTTTATCCCACTGTATTCTAATCATATCCAGAGTCCAAGAAGAATGCTGGTAGTTTTTTAGCACACAGATGACTGGTAGAAAAAATATTTTTTGTTCACAATGGGCTATTAGTTTGTTGGGTAGGTGGTAACCCACGCATAGAGGTATTCAGATACCAGTGATGGAGCAGTAGGAAAGAGACATAGTGATGGATCAGAAGCATAAAGCCACAAAGTCTTTTTTGTATTCAAGCCAAAGCATGGTGCTGGAAAGTCCTTAAGTACCATGATGTACCACATGGTAACCTGACTACTCCCATCCCCATCACTGACATGTTTTACGCACAGAAGAAGTTGTCAAATCCCCAACCAAAGCACTGCACCAGTTATGAAAGACATGGTGAAAAAAGTCATGACCATGGTACAATGGTACAAACTGGATTCTCTGGGAACAGGAGAGGGAATTTTAAGTCATCCGTGAGGAGGAGAAGAAGTGGAATGGCACAAAAGTGTTGGAGAGTCCAAAAGAATCCCCTCCCCAGGAGCCTTTTATTCTCGAACAATAATGCATTCTAAATAGGGCTTAGGGTAGGTAGCCTTTTGCTGACGGCTTGTGTGCATATCTACATACATGCAGGGAAAAGTAGGATTTTTGTTTAGGGGCTGAGGGTAGTGTAGCATCTTCCCTGGGTAATGTTTGGGGACCCGTGTGGCCTAATGAATAGGAATCTCCACCTCCTGAGCTTTAGTTTATCACGTGCATGTGGTAGGGCTTACAGAGGCTATCATACTCTAGAGGCCCACAGAATAATAGGTGTCAGAGTAGCAGCCGTGTTAGTCTGTATCCGCAAAAAGAACAGGAGGACTTGTGGCACCTTAGAGACTAACCAATTTATTTGAACATAAGTTTTCATGAGCTACAGCTCACTTATTGTTAAACAAAACAGTGTTTTAACTTCCTCTTCAGTTGGCTTATATATAAATATATAATCTCCCCAATGTATTTTTCACTGAATGCATCCGATGAAGTGAGCTGTAGCTCACAGAATAATAGTCACTGCTACCTCCCAGCACAACCAAATGTATACATTATGACATTGGGCAAGATTTGTAATTAGCAGGGGTGATGTTACAATGGCCAGTCTCAAGTTTTGAGAGACATACATATAACGCTCTTTATTTGTCACTGGCACAGCAAAGATTACCTACAATGCCTTTCTTCTAAAGGGTATCACACATGGGCAGCGGGAGTCATAGGCTGGGGGAGGCTGTGCCTCCCCAAAGATCCTGGTGTGGCCCCGCCCATGCTCCACCCCAAACCCCCTTCTGCAGTTCCCAGCGCTCTGCCCCGGCCCAGGCTGGCTCAGGCTGCCGGCCTGCCCCAAGGACTCAGGGCGGTTGGTGCTGGGGCTGCACTGCCCTCCCGGTGCTCGGACCACGCTGCCTGGTCACCTGGGGCTGGGGGCGCTGCGGCTGTGCTGCCCGATGGTGGAGCCAGGGGCCGCAGTGGGAGTGATCTGGGCTCCTGCGGGGAAGGGGGGATAGGAAGGAGGGGGGGCCTCGCGCACAAGGGAAGCGGCCGGGGGCTAGCCTCCTCCAGTGGCCAGTTCACCGGCCACCCATGGTATTACACTTATTGTTAAAAAAAAACAGTGTTTTAACTTCCTCTTCAGTTGTTTTATGATGTTATTGTATCATGATCAGTGGAACTGCAGTCAGAAGGCCCATGTTCCTTGCAAGGACTGTTATCGAATGGACACCAGGGAATGCAGGGAGTGAGGCTGGAAGCAACTCAGCCAAGCGAACAGAGCAGTCCATAGGGTTTAATGGAGTTCTGCTTGTTCAGTTTAAGCTGCATGCAGCATCACTGTGTGCTAATGAAACATGGTGGCAGCCTGAGCCATGGAACCCAATCTGAGGACACCAAACTATATAACCAGCTGTGTGTGATAAAGATGAGACTCCAACTTGGCTATGTGCTAGTAACCTCTAGCCCAAAGGACATGGGACGAGGGGGTCCTGAGCGTCAATTATTTGTTTTAAAAATTATATTAAAACATTTGTAAAATAAGCAAGATGTTTTGTAATCAGTGGAACTGGAGTCAGAGGACCCATGTTCCCTGGAAAGACCATTATTGAGAGGACATCTGAGGAACAGGGAACATGGGGAGTTAGACTGGGAGCAACTCAACCACATAGACAGAGCAGTGCATAGAGCTTCATAAAGTTCCCTTGTTCACCTTAACCTCCATGCAGCATCACTGTTTGTGAATGAAACAGTTATCATTCTACCCCTTGCTATCATTATAGCCATATCGTTCCCATGTACCTCAGTTCAGTGAAAACTCCAGTCATTTATTTTATACACAACAAAGAGTGATGGTGTCCACCTGAAGTAGGCTGTAACATGCTGGCCAGTATGCCTGCATGCGGCTGTTCTCTCTTGGAGCCATTGAGGATTCAGCTGTGTCAGGCCCTACATTGCTCACTACTAACAGAGACTTTCCTTTAGCTCAATTTATAGGAGCCCGCGCTTGAGGAAAGGGGGGAATCTGAGTGCTGGTACTGTTGCCATAAAGCTGTGAGAGGAAGCAGTGTGTGGAGCACAGGGACAACAGTGAAGTCTCTGTGTGGCTACAGATGTGTTGCAGTACAACCCTTTTGGGCAATGAGTTCGGTAGCAGAGGAGCTAATTGATCCCCCCACCCCAGACAGCAATTAGCTGGTAGAAAGTGAGAACAATTGCAGTTCTACGTGTATTTCTACACTATACGCAGAGTAAGTGGGCAGGGTCTGGGACCCAACAGCCTTTGTCATTTTTCAGCAGTACAGTGGGAGATGGCCAGAAAGAGAGAGCAGTCTGCTGTGTGGTACACCTGTCAAAATTGCATATCGTGTGAGGAATGCCTGCTGCCCTTTGGCTGATCCTGCATCCTGGAAAAGGGCCAGAATTGCCTCGACTGGGCCTTTGAAACTGTTCTCCTCTGAGTGCAAGCAGCCTTTTTTTAACCTTGGCGTGCTTGATGTCAGCCTTTCCTACACAGCAGGGCAGGAAGGGATCATGAGGAGAACATTCTCTGCTCACATGGCTGGGGGGTGAGCGGTTTCCTATTACATGTGATTATAAAGAAGCATTTGTTGTGAACTGATGAATTGCAGCCGAGCTGAGGACTCGGCAGTTAGCGCACCTGGGGTTATCAGCTGTATTTTATTTTTTGTTAAACTTGCAAAATCTATTTATACATCAAATATTACAGCATATTTTCTTCAGACTGTTTGGTATGGGACTAGGAAGGGAGGGGTGGGTTTGCCCCGCTGAAGCCAAAAAATTGTCTTGAAGCTTTAAAGTGATACAGATCCTCCAGTTAGGTCAACAAAAAGTTGAACTGATGTGAGCTAAGATTTCAGAAGCTGGGAATAAATAGGGAACTGCAGCAGAACGCAAAGCCTAATAAACATATGGAATAAGTTACTGGGGAAGACAATTGAAGCAAAGTGTGTAAATAAATTCAAGAGATGCCTAGCTTTTTCTCAAGAGAAGGAAAAGACTTGAGGGGGTCTAGTTGAAAAAGCAGGAAGGAGGGATTAAGATAAAGCAAAAAGAGGCAGACATGTTGGGCCAAGAGGCCTTTGTCTGTTCCTGCATTTCTTAACCGTAACAGATATTAATTTAATTAAAATCGGGGGGGTAACTACATTAGAGATCAGCAGCGGGCTAATAGCAAACAGAACTAAAAGTAATTGCGATTTACCTAGCAGCTAGGCTGCAGAAGCAAATAAAATGTTGATGTTGAAAGGAGCATGTAGCAGGGTGGTCACCCACTCCTACCTTCAAAGGCTTAAAACAGCCTGGGGAGAGGGCTGTGGCAGGGAAGGAAAAGCGAGGCTGATTGGGAGAAGCAGCCTCAGCTGGGGACCACGCCCCAGTCAGGCCGTGGCTGGCTTAATCAGGGCCCGGCTGGCCCTTATAAGAGGGCAGTGAGCCAGAAACACATAGAGTTTCCTCTAGCTCTTGAGAGGGATGGGCCTGGCTTCTGGGGAAGTGTACTAGGTGAAGGTGAGGTGAAGGTGAAGCAGGGCTAGGGAAGACCAAAGGAGCTGGGAGACTCTAGACTGGAAAAGCCCCAGGTTGCAGGCCCAGCAGATGGCCTAAGACAGGGTACTGGGGTTGCAACAGGGCAGCCCAAGGGTAGGCGGAGGCAGCAGGTCCAAACCCCCCTTACAGACTGCAGTCAGCATAGTGAAAGGGGCTAGATGGTGACTGGCAATAGCCCATAGGCTGAGGGAAGGTGGGAATAGAGGGTTGAGGGGTTCCCCAGGGAGGGGAGACCCAGATCTGTGGGGTATTGCCTGGAGAGGCAGCATCCTGGGTAAAAGGGCACCGGGGTCTGAGAGGAACACCAGGGCCAGCGACGGCGAGACACTGGCAGAGGGTGCTCCGGAGCTGGTAAAAAGAGCTAATTCCTAGATGACTAGCAGGAGGCGCCATTGAGTGAGTCTGTGCCCCGTTACAGAGCATAAAACATAAGGTCATGAACAGCAACCTCAGCCACCACAATCTCAAATTCCCAAATCAATGTGATTGGGACATGTGAGTACTGTGAGCCCTGGTGGAGAACAAATAATCATGATGGGTAAAATTCACCCCTCTGCAAAGGACCAGCAGAAAGCCTATTAAATGCTTAAATCCCACTTAAGCACAAGGTAGGACTTAAGTGATGCATAGGTCTTTGCCCCTCTACACAGGGGATGAAGTTCACCCTTGCCAAAGAGAATAGAATGTAAGGATACAGAGTGTGATCAGCAGAATAGAAAATCCTGGATGCTAAAAGCACAGGGAAGTAAACACAAGAGATGACTCCTGCTGTGTTGGAAACATGGAAAATCATTCCATATCCTTTACCGTTGTATATTACACCATTTTAACAATAATATTTTCCCTTCCTGTTTTGTGCTTCCTCCTTTGGCGGTGGTTAATCCTGTAAGTGCATCCTTTTTATTTTCAAGCTTTAAAAAAGGGATAATTAGAAGCACAATTAATGCTGCTGTTTTAAAAAGGGGTTGATGGAATTAAATTAATAAATTAGGCCCCAATCTGGCAAGTAACATACTGAAACTCTCTGACAGCACAGGGCTCCACCCCCACAGATAGAGACACGTGCCAGAGCAGGGGCTTCATAATGAGACTGCAATGCCTTAATTGGAGATGTCTGTATATGCCTTGCCTATATTCATAGTTGCACCAATCTAACTAAAGGTGTGATTTTTAAAGTGATTGACTTAAAACTGCAAAAGCCTGTGTGGACACTCTTATTCTGACTTAAACCAAGTTTAAATTGATTTATCACCCTATATTCTGCAGTTTCTTGCAGGTCTTCCAACTTTAGCTGTAGTTGGTTAGTAGTCTCTCCAACCAAGGCAATATCATTCTCATATATGAGATCCTCTAAAGATGAATCTTTAAATTTCACACCTCCTACATTCGCCTCAGTCAGCTTTGTCATCAGATAGTCTATGAAAACATTAAACAACAGGTGA
Organism: Eretmochelys imbricata; assembly: GCF_965152235.1. Lineage (NCBI taxonomy): Eukaryota > Metazoa > Chordata > Testudines > Cheloniidae > Eretmochelys > Eretmochelys imbricata. Next base: position 153,850,171 of record NC_135572.1, read on the forward strand.
GTGAATGCATCCCTGGCATACCCCTCAATTCACTGAAAACCAGTCTAACACATCTGTTGACCCTCACCCAGCTAAATGTACCATGGAATAGTTCCTCCACTAGGCACACTTAGTCCTCAGATACCCCATACTGGCATAGCAGTATCCACAGTGCTGACTGAGGAACTGAGTCAAAACTGGCAACAAAGTCTGTGCATGCATCCTATAAAACAGAAATGAATGTCGTGCCTATGCTGTATGTAGATGGCAATGACACTGAATGGATGAATAGTTTTATCTAGCTGGGTAGTCGGCTGACAGAAGGAGGTTCTCTCTAGACTAAATAAGTCACAGATTGGTCTTGTGTCAATGGCATTTCAGCAGCTTCAGAGGCCTCTGGGCCACAGGATGCATGTGTGACAACTAAGATACAAGTGTTCAACATAGTAGTGATGACAACTCCATTATATGGAGAAGACACATGGAGGTCAAAAACCCCTGAGAAGAGGAAACTCAACAGTTTTCAGGGTCAAGTCACAACATATTCTTAACATCCATTGGCTTGCTTTGTGGGTGTTTGTCACGAACGAGGCAGTACTTAGACGATCTGGCAAGTTGCAGTCTTGCATCAGATGAGAACAAGATGACTGCAATGGTTGGGTCATGTCCAATGTGCAGAAAAGCTACACCTCTACACAAGGTTTATAGAGCTGAGGTCAAAGGAAGCAGAGCATGAGACCAACCATGAATGAGGTTGGAAGATGCAACTTTGAGGGATTTTAAAAACCTATATCTTCCTATGCTGATTCCTGCTGAAGGAAGAAGGTTTGCAAGGGACCATTCAAGAAGTCTGTTCTACATGTCACCACAGCTACATCAAAGCCATGTGAGGCTGCAGCTGCTCTGTTATATTGACCTAGCATAACTCAATTCCTTATTGAAGTAAGCTAAGTAGATGGTCTAAATCAAATTAAGAATGCCCCCACTATGTTTTGCACCTGATTAACCAAATGTGGGGCTTAAATTGATTTACAGTTAAAACCAACAAGGCCTCACACTCACATTTAACAGCAACAAACCCTCACATTCTTCTCTAGCCACAGCATTATTTCTTTTAAAAACAGAACAAAGCAAATAAAAAATCACTGTTATAGAAAATGGCATGGAAGAGCAACAAAGCTAATCCTCGATAGAGATGTTTTGATAGAAACATACTTTGTAGAGAGACAGTAGACTCTTTCTATTCAATGTTGCATCCAGATTCCATTAAAAGCCCTATTTTTAAGCTCCCCTATAACATCTGACTGTAAAATTGGTTTGGTCTGAAAATTATCTTGTTTAATTTGAAGGATGAAGAAACTTTTTTTTTTTTTTTTTTTGAAAGGCTGAACAAAATATTTTTCAGTTACAGAGAGACAAAGTGGGTGACGTAATATATTTTATTGGACCAACTTCTGTGTCTCTCTAATATCTTGGGACCAACACAGCAAACAATTTAAGTTTCAGGTCATTTAAAAATAACTTACCTTGATTTGAAAATCTCCCTTGCCTACCTTTTTAACATGTCCCTGTACCTTACTAATGTTTTGCTAATACATCTTCAAGCTTTCCATGTAGGTAAATCTCTTTGAAAACTGTTGGCAGGATATCTTTAAAAAACAAGGGGAGTAAAGTTGAGATGGAAAGAGAATGAAAATTTTGCCTCTACTGGCTGGCTGCAGTTTAGACAGAACCTGAGTGTCCCCTTGTTTCTCAACCTTTTTCATACCAGGGACTGGCTTATTGCCTTCCTAACCGGTGTCAGGGAGATCTGAGGGACCAGCACGGGTCCATGAATAGCTCATTGAGAAACACTATCCTACCCTACATGAGTTCAATAGGGGTACGTCTACACTGATGAAAGGCCTGCAGCATGGCCATGGCTGGCCCGGGTCAAACTGACTTGGGCTTGCAGCGGTTGAGCTGTGGAGCTATAAAATTGCAGTGTCGACCTTTGGGCTTGGGCTGGTGCTTGGGTTCTGAGACCGTGTGCGGGGGCAGAGTCTCAAAGCCTGGGATCCAGCCCAAGACTGAATGTCTACACTGCTATTTTTAGCCCCACAGCTTGAGCCCTGCAAGCCTGACTCAGCTGACCTGGGCTCTGAGACTTCAGTGCCACAGGTTTTTTATTGTAATGTAGATATACCCTCAGTTTTCTCTCAGGTCATGCAGTAGATGCCTGTGGCTTTGGAGTTAAAGGACCAAGGGTCTAATCCCGGTTTACGGTCTTGGGTTACAAAACGTATATAAATTTAAGCCCGGATCCTGCAAACATTTACGCACTTATGTAACTTCACGGCCATAAGTAGTCCTGTGACTTCAACAGGATTACTTGCCTGCATAAAACTAAACATGTATAAATATTTGCTGGATCAGGTCTTTGTTTTGCAATGATGGATTTGTCACAGAGTGATCCCTAACTATGTCTTCTGCAAAGAAAGAAAAAAATTGGTCATGCTGGTTTTTGAGTTACAGGTCATTAAATATTACCCACAATGTACAGTCACTCTGCAGCAGCTCCACAGATAAGAATGCAGTTATAAGCCCTGTACACACTTAAATCTTTGAATAGGAAATGCATCTTTGTGATTTACTTTCAGAGCACATTTTGTAAAGAAACGTTGGAGGCCAGTGGACAAATGATTTTTACTATGCAAAGTTCTGATTCAGCAGCCCATCCCTACTCAGCAAAGAAGTTAAGTACGTGCTTAATTTTAACTTCAGTGGGACTTAGCCACATGCTGAATTGGGCCTAGATGCTTAAAATGGCTTTTTTTCTTTTTTAAATGTTACAGGCTGTATAATTTTTTGGATCCTTCTAGGTAAAAGACAGCCTGATTGTACAATTTCTGAAGAAAGATATAAAGAATAGATTACAAGAAATTCATTTTGTTGTTGAGACTTTGACATACATGCTACCAAGTCCAAAAGGCCTGATGGATACTGTATAAAATCTATGCAGGGCAAAGAGAAGCAGGAGAGAAATGGGAACACTACAGGTGCCTCCTAAGATCCACCGAGCAGTGCAGGACAAGGGTAGCTGGGGTTCACATTGCCAGTCTCCCAAGGTCTGAGTGGCAATGTGAACTAGGAGGCATTGGGGATCCTGCAGAGTTCCTAATCCCCAGAGATCAGGGAAGGAAAAGTAAACTAGGGACACCGTTGATGGGTTACGTTGGCTTTCTTCCTTCAAGTGAAATAATGAATGGGGCAAAGCTGGGTGTTTCTAGAGTGTGGAGTATCTGAAGTGTAATGCTGTATTCACTTAGGCCTTGTCCACACTGGAAACTTTCTTTGCAGTAAAGCAGCTTTCTGTGCTGTAACTCCCGAGCTTTCTGTGCTGTAACTTTCTGTGCTGTAACTCCCTTGGTTCACACTGCCAAGCCACTTCGTGTGCAGAAACTATGCAGTTGCAGCGCTGTAAAAAAACCACCCCAACGAGAGGCGTACAGCTTTCTGTGCTGGGGGTACAGCGCCGCGGTGCCAGTGTAGATACCCTGGTCGATTACAGCGCTGCAATTGGCCTCTGGGAGGTATCCCACAATGCCTGTTCTCGCCTCTCTGGTCATTGGTTTGAACTCTACTGCCCTGCCCTCACGTGACCAACTGTCATCCCCACCTCTTAAATTCCTGGGAATTTCCTGTTTGCTGGGTGACGCGTGCAGTGGTCTCAGCGCATCTTTCCAGGTGACCAAGCCTGCTCCACGCACCAGGCGATCCTCCACTTGGAGCAATGTCGAGCTGCTAGACATCACCAGCATTTGGGGAGAGGAGGCTGTCCTGTCCCAGCTGCGCTCCAGCTGTAGGAATTATGATACCTACGGACAGATTTCTGTCAGATGCATGACAGAAAGGGGCCATGACTGGGACACACTGCAGTGCAGGGTCAAAGTGAAGGAGCTGTGGAACGTCTACCACAAGGCGCGGGAGGCAAACCGCCGCTCCGGTGCTGTGCCCACGAGCTGCTGGTTCTACAAAGAGCTGGACACAATACTCAGTGGCAACCCCACCTCCACTGCGAAGGCCACTGTGGATACTTCAGTAGCTCACGTGCCAGTCGAGAGTGGACCAACCCAGGAGGAGGAAATCTTGGATGAGGATATGGAAGGGGAGGTGGAGGACGACTCGGAGGTCAGAGATGCATGCAGTCAGGAGCTCTTCTCTACCCCAGAGGAGGCTAGCCAGTCACAATGTTGGAGCCTGGCGATACGCAAACAGGAGAGGAGGCCCCTGGTAAGTGGCTTTGATTTTGGGAATCACTGAAGCGAGTTGCTGGGGGCAGGAGGGTTGCAGAAAGCAGGTTTGTGTCTGTATGATGCACGTACCACCACATGCCTAGTCTGAGCGGCAGAACAGGGTGTTGACTGACTCCCTCACTTCACGGGAATCTGCCTCAGAGATCTCCAGGAAACTCTCATGGAGATAAGGGCAATCCACTGCTGCAGGTTCTCTGGTAGAGCTGCTTTGTTTCTTGCCCCATTAACAGTAACTTTCCCGCACCACTCTGCTGTCACTGGGGGTGGGGGGGAGCCATTGCTGTACACAGGTGAGCCACATAAGAGCCAGGGCAGAAGCCGCAGTCTTGGAGAAGACCCTCCCTTGATTTCCTGCTCACCCTCAGCAACAAGATATCTTCCATAATGAACACAGCCTGTGGAAAATGTGGGGACAGTGATGATTATAAGGCCCCCCTATAGTGCTGGCTCTCCCCAAGAGCCACATGCCCAGTGTACAGTACAGTCCTGGAACAATGATTTCCTCTGCCTGCGGTTACTCACCATTCTGGGGATCTTGTGGCTCATGTGTGCTTGCCTGGGGTCAGACAGTTAGTAACAGGTATGTGAAGAGTGGCTGTGTGTTAAATCACTGAATCAGTGGTCTGTGTGTTGCAAACAATACTGCTTCTGTAAAATGTTGCATTTTGGCTTCACGGATATGACCTTGGGAGCCCAGCCTCCCTCTTCATTATCGCCGGCTGAATGGCTGCACAGAATTAGAAAGCGGCCACGAAGAACTAAAGAGGACTTTCTGTGTGATGTCATGATGCACGCCGCGGCCGAAAAACAAGAATTGAAGGAGTGGCAGGACAGTGAGAAGAGAGACCGAAAGGAGAACACGGCGCTCCAGGGTGAAGCCATGGAGAGGCTCTTAAAGTTTATGGAGCTCCAGGCAGACACGCTCCGGGCGCTACTAGCACTGAAAACCGAGCAGCTCTGCACCCGCCCTCCCCTGCAGCCGCTGTCACAAAACTCTTTCCCATGCGCCCCCCAGACCGCGCCAACACACTCTTATCAACCTCCTGGTTCCAGTCTGTACCTGCTGCATTCCACTCCTCCCCCATCACAGGCCAGCCCTGCCGACTCCCAGTACCCACTGCACTCAACACCCGTCCCTCTGCAGTTTAGCCCTGCTGAAGTACAGTACCCGCTGCCCTGTACTCTAAAGGAGAAGGTTGTATATGATACCTGGACATACACAAATCTTTAATTGTCCCTGGACCCCACCTCCTCCTGGGACCCTCCCTTCTCCCATCCCCCACAGTGTTGATGTGTTTTTTTGTTTGCCTCTCTCCTCCGGTTGTTGTTTTTTAATAAAATAATTGTGTTGGTTCCAAAGCACTCTTTATTCTATTCATTGAAAGCAAACAGAGCCCAGCAAAGCAACAGGCAATTTTCTTAAACCTTCACAGTGCATCGTCTGCACCAGTCACAATCACCTCCCAGCATTACAAGCACTGCACTCCCAAGCATAGCAACAAATATTAGTGGCTTTCAGCTTCAAATTGCTGCCTCAGGGCATCCCTGATCCTTATGGCCCCACGTTGCACCCCTTGAATAGCCCTGGTCTCTGGCTGTTCAAATTCAGCCTCCAGGTGCTGAGCCTCAGCAGTCCAGCCCTGAGTGAAGCTTTCACCCTTCCCTTCACAAATATTTTGGAGTGTAGAGCACGCGGCTATAAGCATAGGAATATTGCCATCAGCCAGGTGCAGCCTCCCATATAGACAGTGCCTGTGGGCCTTTAAATACCCAAAAGCACACTCAACAGTCATTCTGCACTTGCTCAGCCTGTTGTTGAAACGCTCCTTGCTGCTGTCAAGGTTCCCTGTGTGTGGCTTCATAAGTCACGGCATTAAGAGGTAGGCAGGGTCTCCCAGGATCACAATGGGCATTTCAACTTCCCCTACGGTGATCTTCTGGTCCGGGAAGAAAGTCCCTGCTTGCAGCTTCCTGAGCAGGCCATTGTTCCGAAAGATGCATGTGTCATGCACCTTTCTGGACCAGCCTGTGTTAATGTCCGTGAAACGCCCACGGTGATCTACAAGTGCCTGGAGAACCATAGAGAAATACGCCTTCCAATTAATGTACTCGGTGGCTAGCTGGTCTGGTGCCAGAATTGGAATGTGTGTGCCATCTATTGCCCCTCCGCAGTTAGGGAAACCCATTTGTGCAAAGCCATCCACTATGTCACGCACGTTGCCCAGAGTCATGGTCTTTCGGAGTAGGATGAGATTAATGGTCCTGCTCACTTCCATCAACATGAGTCCACCAGCCGACTTTCCCACTCCGAACTGGTTAGTGACTGATCGGTAGCTGTCTGGAGTAGCCAGCTTCTACAGTGCAATTGCCACGTGCTTCTCCAATGACAGGGCAGCTCTCATTCTCGTGTCCTTGTGCCACAGGGCTGGGGCGAGCTCATCACACAGTCCCATGAATGTGGCTTTCCCCATCCAAAAGTTTTGCAGTCACTGCTCGTCAACCCAGACATGCATGACGCTGCAATCCCACCACTCGGTGCTTGTTTCCCAAGCCCAAAAGCAGCGTTCCACTGTGGTCAGCACCTCCGTGAATGCCACAAGCAATGTCGTGTCGTAGCTTTTACACATGGCAAGATCAATGTCAAACTCCTCTTACCTTTGTAGTTTAAGGAATAACTCCACTGCCGCTCGAGCGAGCAGCATACTGGTCAACAGTGCGGGATCCATTCCTGCAGACCGAAGAGTCAGAGCGTGCAGTACACAAACCGTTGAAAGATGTCGCCAAATACAGACGTGTGATTGCTGGGACGCAAAGCAATGCATCATGGGGCATTGGGACAGGACCCAGGATGTCCCATGCCCCCTCTGCCTTTCCACAACTCTTAGCGGCAGAAGAGGAAGAGATGCTCTGTGGGATAGCTGCCCAGAGTGCACCACTCCGAATACCGCTGCAAGTGTCAGAAGTGTGAACATGCTATTGTGCAGGCAGCTGACAGTGTGAATACACAACAGCGGTTTCCCTTCTGCGCTCTCTGAGAGGTGCTGTAACTGCCGGCGATGTAACTTTGCCAGTGTAGACATACACTGTTCCAGCAACGCGGACACAGGTAACTAACTGCTTGCATGTTCTCTCCACAGGTACCATTGCGGAGAGTGGACCAGATGATATGTCTGGGGGGAGAAAGCAGAAGGAGACTCTGCTGGTTGGAAGGCATGAGATGCGCTGTCCTGAGATGGGGGGTTCCATGACCACCACTCCCAAAAGAAGGAGGCGGGTGGTGGTGGTCGGGGACTCTCTACTCCGGGGGACTGAGTCATCTATCTGCCGCCCTGACCGGGAAAACCGAGAAGTCTGCTGCTTGCCGGGGGCTAAGATTCGCGATGTGACGGAGAGACTGCCGAGACTCGTCAAGCCCGCGGATCGCTACCCCTTCCTGCTTCTCCACGTGGGCACCAATGATACTGCCAAGAATGACCTTGAGCGGATCACTGCGGACTACGTGGCTCTGGGAAGAAGGATAAAGGAGTTTGAGGCGCAAGTGGTGTTCTCGTCCATCCTCCCCGTGGAAGAAAAAGGCCTGGGTAGGGACCGTCGAATAGTGGAAGTCAACGAATGGCTACGCAGGTGGTGTCGGAGAGAAGGCTTTGGATTATTTGACCATGGGATGGTGTTCCATGAAGGAGGAGTGCTGGGCAGAGATGGGCTCCACCTTACGAAGAGAGGGAAGAGCATCTTTGCGAGCAGGCTGGCTAACCTAGTGAGGAGGGCTTTAAACTAGGTTCACCGGGGGAAGGAGACCAAAGCCCTGAGGTAAGTGGGAAAGCGGGATACCGGGAGGAAGCACAGGCAGGAATGTCTGTGAGGGGAGGGCTCCTGCCTCATACTAAAAATGAGGGGCGATCAGCAGGTTATCTCAAGTGCTTATATACGAATGCACAAAGCCTTGGAAACAAGCAGGGAGAACTGGAGGTCCTGGTGATGTCAAGGAATTATGACGTAATTGGAATAACAGAGACTTGGTGGGATAACTCACATGACTGGAGTACTGTCATGGATGGTTATAAACTGTTCAGGAAGGACAGGCAGGGCAGAAAAGGTGGGGGAGTAGCACTGTATGTAAGGGAGCAGTATGACTGCTCAGAGCTCTGGTACGAAACTGCAGAAAAACCTTAGTGTCTCTGGATTAAGTTTAAAAGTGTGAGCAATAAGAGTGATGTAGTGGTGGGAGTCTGCTATAGACCACCGGACCAGGGGGATGAGGTGAATGAGGCTTTCTTTCGGCAGCTCGCGGAAGCTACTAGATCGCATGCCCTGGTTCTCATGGGTGACTTTAATTTTCCTGATATCTGCTGGGAGAGCAATACAGCGGTGCATAGACAATCCAGGAAGTTTTTGGAAGGCATAGGGGACAATTTCCTGGTGCAAGTGCTAGAGGAGCCAACTAGGGGGGGAGCTTTTCTTGACTTGCTGCTCACAAACCGGGAAGAATTAGTGGGGGAAGCAAAAGTGGATGGGAATCTGGGAGGCAGTGACCATGAGTTGGTTGAGTTCAGGATCCTGACACAGGGAAGAAAGGTAAGCAGCAGGATACGGACCCTGGACTTCAGGAAAGCAGACTTCGACTCCCTCAGGGAACAGATGGGTAGGATCCCCTGGGGGACTAACATGAAGGGGAAAGGAGTCCAGGAGAGCTGGCTGTATTTCAAGGAATCCCTGTGGAGGTTACAGGGACAAACCATCCTGATGTGTCAAAAGAATAGTAAATATGGCAGGCGACCAGCTTGGCTTAACGGTGAAATCCTAGCAGATCTTAAGCATAAAAAAGAAGCTTACAAGAAGTGGAAGTTTGGACATATGACCAGGGAAGAGTATAAAAATATTGCTCGGGCATGTAGGAATGAAATTAGGAGGGCCAAATTGCACCTGGAGCTGCAGCTAGCAAGAGATGTTAAGAGTAACAAGAAGGGTTTCTTCAGGTATGTTGGCAACAAGAAGAAAGCCAAGGAAAGTGTGGGCCCCTTAATGAATGAGGGAGGCAACCTAGTGACAGAGGAAAAAGCTAATGTACTCAATGCTTTTTTTGCCTCTGTCTTCACGAACAAGGTCAGCTCCCAGACTGCTGCGCTGGGCATCACAACATGGGGAATAGATGGCCAGCCCTCTGTGGAGAAAGAGGTGGTTAGGGACTATTTAGAAAAGCTGAACGTGCACAAGTCCATGGGGCCGGACGAGTTGCATCCGAGAGTGCTAAAGGAATTGGCAGCTGTGATTGCAGAGCCATTGGCCATTATCTTTGAAAACTCGTGGCGAACGGGGGAAGTCCCGGATGACTGGAAAAAGGCTAATGTAGTGCCAATCTTTAAAAAAGGGAAGAAGGAGGATCCTGGGAACTACAGGCCAGTGAGCCTTACTTCAGTCCCCGGAAAAATCATGGAGCAGGTCCTCAAAGAATCAATCCTGAAGCACTTACATGAGAGGAAAGTGATCAGGAACAGTCAGCATGGATTCACCAAGGGAAGGTCATGCCTGACTAATCTAATTGCCTTCTATGATGAGATTACTGGTTCTGTGGATGAAGGGAAAGCAGTGGATGTATTGTATCTTGACTTTAGCAAAGCTTTTGACACGGTCTCCCACAGTATTCTTGTCAGCAAGTTAAAGAAGTATGGGCTGGATGAATGCATTATAAGGTGGGTAGAAAGTTGGCTAGATTGTCGGGCTCAACAGGTAGTGATCAATGGCTCCATGTCTAGTTGGCAGCCGCTGTCAAGTGGAGTGCCCCAGGGGTCGGTCCTGGGGCCGGTTTTGTTCAATATCTTCATGAATGATCTGGAGGATGGTGTGGATTGCACTCTCAGCAAATTTGCGGATGATACTAAACTGGGAGGAGTGGTAGATACGCTGGAGGGCAGGGATAGGATACAGAGGGACCTAGACAAATTGGAGGATTGGGCCAAAAGAAATCTGATGAGGTTCAATAAGGATAAGTGCAGGGTCCTGCACTTAGGACGGAAGAACCCAATGCACAGCTACAGACTAGGGACCGAATGGCTAGGCAGCAGTTATGCAGAAAAGGACCTAGGGGTGACAGTGGACGAGAAGCTGGATATGAGTCAGCAGTGTGCCCTTGTTGCCAAGAAGGCCAATGGCATTTTGGGATGTATAAGTAGGGGCATAGCGAGCAGATCGAGGGACGTGATTGTCCCCCTCTATTCAACATTGGTGAGGCCTCATCTGGAGTACTGTGTCCAGTTTTGGGCCCCACACTACAAGAAGGATGTGGATAAACTGGAGAGAGTCCAGCGAAGGGCAACAAAAATTATTAGGGGTCTGGAACACATGAGTTATGAGGAGAGGCTGAGGGAACTGGGATTGTTTAGTCTGCAGAAGAGAAGAATGAGGGGGGATTTGATAGCTGCTTTCAACTACCTGAGAGGTAGTTCCAGAGAGGATGGTTCTAGACTATTCTCAGTGGTGGAAGAGGACAGGACAAGGAGTAATGGTCTCAAGTTGCAGTGGGGGAGGTTTAGATTGGATATTAGGAAAAACGTTTTCACTAGGAGGGTGGTGAAACACTGGAATGCGTTGCCTAGGGAGGTGGTGGAATCTCCTTCCTTAGAAGTTTTTAAGGTCAGGCTTGACAAAGCCTTGGCTGGGATGATTTCATTGGGGATGGGTCCTGCTTTTGAGCAGGGGGTTGGACTAGATGACCTCCTGAGGTCCCTTCCAACCATGATATTCTATGATTCTATACCCTGAGCGAGAGCGGGTAGCTGAGATGTATGCAGTGTGGGGGTGGGTAGCTGGTGAGTTTATACCCAGTCCTGGAACTGTACATGGTGTATGATGGATGGACATAAGAGGGTTTCTGGTCTGCGTTGTGTCAGGATAGGAGTATGGGGGCAGAGTTAAGATGTGTATGTCTGGAATATTTATAACTTTTGACACATTGATAGTTAAGAGATTGTGTGAACTGCGAGTATATCCAAATCTACTCATCTAGGTTCATATATGACCCCCAATACTTCCCGTAAATACCTTCCCATAACTATTTCTGTATATTTTAAATGCTTAGGGTTTGTTTTTTTAATTGCAGTGTTCCTTAGTATATGTACATAGTATTAACTTTAACTTAAAGTTAACTTAGGGGTTTGGCTTATTTAACAAGAAAGCCAGGCAAGAAGCAGACAATGGACCCAGACCCCCCTCAAACACTGGGAATATTCAGATCCAAACTTTGCACCTCAGATGCATTGCACAATCCATGGCATACTTGTTCAAATGCCAAAGTAGTATTATTATTTGGAACCATCAAGTTGTACAGTAATTACACTATTTATAACTGCATGGTTTTATTTTCCTTGGCCGCCTCATTCCTCTCCTTCCTATTGTTTGGGACATTCACTTGTGTGGAGTTAGACTGTAAACTCTTCAAGGCAGGAACCATGTTTCCACAGTGCGTGTGCTTGTGTTGCATAGACCAATGGGGCTTGATCCTGATCTGGCTGCTCCCAGATGACAAGTAATAATAATCAGGCCTCTCTCTGCAAAGTGCAATACAGGTACACAACACCTTTGTTCAAACGTTAAATAAGGAACACAGTGGTCACCAAATGACCTATTGTGAGGACACTGAATTGTCAGAGACTGACTGGCTGATTTGAAGAGCTCACTGCTACCCTGTTTGTTTAGTGGCACTTCCATCTGAGAATGTCAAGCCTTGACACATCAGACTTGTCTATAGGGCAAACGGCAAGCCCTGTGGAATTATCCAGCTGAAATGTATCTTTCCTCCTGCTCCTCTTCCATGACAACAAATAAAGAAACAATGATTAGTTTCAGTTTAGTTTTGCATATAGAAAGTTACTGCCTGTGGGCACATTATATTCTGTGCTATGCAAGGTAATACCTTGATATTAAATGAGGAACACTGAATATTCTGTTGTATATATTATCATTATCGTAATAACTATGCAAAATATTGTATTATTGACTGTTGTGTCATCTCACTAAAGGCTTTAGCCTGACTCTTGGTTGTCAGAACCAAAAGTCTTTTTATAAAATAGTTTAAAAGAGAGCCTCTTACCAATAATCATCAGCTTTAGTTTCCAGGTCCCCTATACTGGGGAAAGCGTGAAGCTGCCTGTACCCAAGCATGGTCTGCTGTACAGCATAAACAAACCTGTTTTTTTAAATGTCTTTCAAGTGTGCTAATCTTAGGTGTGACTTGTAACAGTAGGAGGAATGAAAGTGGTTTTTTGTTTGGGTGTTTTGTTTTTACTTATTTATTATTTTAAAGTTCAAGTTCCCTTTAAATCTTGTGTTTACAAAATCTAGACCTTGTGCCTAAATCAGTCACCTTGGCCCTTTACTGTCTGGTAGGGCTTTACAGGCAGTGAGCCAGACTAAAAACAGAATCCGTCAGCAACCTGTCTGCTTCCTTAGGAGTCCTTGCCACAGCTTCCATGCTGCACCTCAAGGCTGAGAGCAAACAACTGCGGGTCAATGGAGTTTTCAGCATGTTGCTTTTCTACAGCCTTCTACAGTAGGCTGTTAATTGAAGAATATTTGAAGGAAGAACAAAAAGGAAGGTCAAGATCCCATTACCCCAGTATGCTGCTCTTCCATGGTTCATCCACACCTGTGTATTTTACATGATATGAGGCAGCAATAAACCTGACCTTATATTAGCCTTGAATTGTGCAGATTCAAAAGAAAAAGTTCTGGAATACTTTTCATGCTCGGTGGTTGACAGCTCTTTACTAGAACTGCAGCCTACAAAGAGGCATATCTATTGGTTTAACGGAACCTTTTATGAAGAGGTCTCCCATTGAGCACAGACAGGCGAGCACTTGTCAATCCTTATGTCAGTAACCACTGGCTACCAGCTTTTGTAATTCAGATGAGGATGCCCCACCTTGTCTGCTCCATTATTGGGCTCCTAATTTTTGGCAGCCATTGGTAGCGTTGATTTGTTTTTCTCCTGGAACTGGCTGTCGTTTTGGTGCTGCAAAGACATTTAAGGTTCAAATTCAAGGCAGTTCAAATGCACAGACCCTTGTGATTAACAGTGTTAAAAATGTTTCCCATGTAATATGCCTTTCAGCCTCAGAGCACTGTATTAATGACAGTTATGAACATAACGGGTTGATTTAGGGCTCCTCTGTGTCAGAACAGCAGCCGGTCTCCTTGGCCCTTCTCCCTTTGCCCGCTCTCTCCTACCAGGCCATGCAGGAGCCCTCACTCTTACTTCCCTCCCCCCCCGCCCCCTGCCGGTATGGGGACTCCACGCCAGTAGGACAAGCTCCAGAAGTGACCTAAAAAGCCACAGCCACAGACCCCAGCCTACCCCCACCAGCCTCCTGCCATGACTGGAAGCTTCAGACTTGAACTCTTGTCCCTTTCACACGGATTGCTTTCCTCTCTGACTCTCGGACTCAAGCCTGGTCTACACTACCAACTTGTGTCACTATAACAGCAACGCTGTTATACCAAGCTAGCTCCCAGTGTAGACAGCACCATGTCAATGGCGCTCCCCCACATTGCCCCCCCCTTCTCTTTCATGTACCTCCATCTTCACTACCTCTTCTCTTCTCCTCCTCTCGGCCCCTCCCTCCATCCCTTCTTCTCCCCACACCTGTGTGTGCCTTTCTGTCTCCACCAGTCCCTGCCCCATAAGCAACCAAAAACAGTTTGCACTTTGCATGTCTTTCCCCCACCTTTTCCATATCTTGTCTATTTAGATTGCAAGCCCCTTGGGGGAGGGACTGGCCTTCTCCTCCGTTTGTGTGTGTGTGTGTGCACATGCATGTGCCCCAAAGATAATAGGGCCGTGATCCTCGATGGAACCTTTCGCCATAAATAATAATATTGCCAAATATTTGTAAACAGCCTCAGGAGACTGGCTGAGATAGAACATCTCTCAGAGTTTCCTGCCAGCACAAACAACATAAATTACAGAATTAGTAACACAAAGTATCATAACTGTCCTTGCTCTGCAAACTAAGTTGCGTCTCAGCAGTCTAGAAGCATCATAACGGCAGTTTAAAACAGCAACAACAACACTGACAGAATAGGGATAAGGCAAAATGCAATCCAATTAGCTGTTTTGTTGCTCAAATTATGATAGCTTCAGACCAAACTTTCTGGCTGTCTGTATACACTTTAGGCTGGAACTCCCTGGATCAATGGGGCTTAGACAATGAACGTTCTCGCTTCAATGTGACATAAGCAAAAAGGGCCTGCCTGGCATCTGGTACATATGCATAGTCCCACAGCAGAATCAGAAGGACAATTTGACCCTAAAGGAATTATTTTTTCTGGGTCAATCTTTCCCAAAATGTAAACAAGGCTTTAGTGGCCAGAGCCGTTAACTGTTAGTTAAAACTGCTTTTGAATTTTAGGAAAAATGTACCCAATGCACAAAGGACCGAAGGCTCAATTTCCTAATGTTAGACCCATCTGTGTGTATGGTATGTAGTTCATGTTCACTGAAGGAATCTTATTAGATTGGAACTATTGCACCACAAGTCCTTGCTCCACTTGTGTACATTGTGTGGAGACTTGTTCTGTGATCATGCTTGCTTGCTTCTTCATAGAATCAAAGAAATATAGGGCTGGAAGGGACCTTGAAAAGTACAGTCCAGCCCCCTGCACTGAGGCAGGACCAAGTAAACCTTCTTGATGAAGTGTAGATATATTTCTGCCCAGTTTTTGGCAATATTATTTTTCACCTTCAAGCACTTTCCAGGCATGTACCGTAGGAAGTAATATCTCTGCTTTACATATGGGGAAACTGAGTCAGAGAGGTGCTGTGTCTAGTCCAAGGCCCCAGAAAATAATCAGCATCAGACCCAGAACTGGAATTCTGGTATTCCTGCCTCCCAGTTCTGTGCCAAGTCCTGATAAAACAGCTGTTTGCCTCTCTCTTTAGTTTTGCTATATATGTGGAAACTACTGATCTAACTTCCATTGTGTGTGAATGTGATGAAAAGTTTCTTACAATATTTTTGCTGTATTTGAAAGCCGACTCTTAACTCCTACTAAACTAGATGTGCTGGATTTTCTTTGGGCTTGCCATGAAAACAAATCATTTGTAACCAGGGGAAGAGGATTTGTTTGATTCTTTAAAAGGAGGGGGTGGGGGATTATAAAAAGATTTTCCACCAAAAGGTGATGTCAAAGTTGTAGAGAATTTCACACACACATTCAATATGACTCTTTCCTGTTGCTGCGGTTATTCTGGACAGTAAAACTCCATTGGGATAAACTGACCTCACCTCTCCTTTTAGCCAAGACAATATACAATGCTGCCTTTTTCTTTTCTTGATGCTGACATTAAAAAAGAACATTTTTAAAAGTTCCTTTTGTCTGTTACAAAGGAAAAAATCCAGAAATTCATGTAGTTTTCACGGAACTAGCACGGTCTTGAGAACTGAGATCACATAGGGAGCCAGGAACTCCTACTTTCTAATTCCAGCTCTACCATTGACGTTGAGTGATTCACTTAGACCAAAATGTTCTCAAGTCCATTAATTTGAGTATCTTGGCTTTTGAGTGCCCAGCTTGGTACATGTAGGCCCTAATGTCTTCACAGTATCTAATCTATCTGATTTCAGGGTTTCATACCACTATTGCTCACAGTAATAACTGAGCATCTTCCATATACAATGGATAGCAATAGTGAAGTCTCTAGTGGACTTCATGAAGTCTCTGGTTTTTCTCCCTTTTGGGGATAAACTCAGTTGTAATTTGTCAAAGATGTTGAGCCCCCAATCGGTATTACCTGTCAGAAAATATGGAAGCACATAAAATTAGAAATTATGCTAAAGACAGTAATATTGCCATGGGTCTTTAAAGAGAAAAAGTTGAAGGGAAACTTAAAGACCACAAAAAAGCCAAATGTGGCAACACCTAAATGGAGAGATGCCATAAAGTTTTATTACTTCTTGGGAAGGCCGGTATGGTACCTCATTTGTGATTCCACTATTTGTGAGTAATGTGATAGTCCCAAACGCCTAGCAATAAAACCTTTATAGCATCCTGAACCTTCACTCACTGTTTCTATATATAACATCCATTTGATTAACTTTGCCATTGCATATTTGCATAATGGGGATGGATGACGTTTGAAGCCACGGATATCGTGGGTTGTACAATTTCTATCATTCTGAAGAGGAATTAAACCCAGACTAAAGAACAAGTTGATGGGATTAAACAGACAAGTATGTTTCCCTGTAATGAAATAACACTGATGTAGTAACGTGGCAGTTTGTGAAGAGTAGCCCTCGGGTTTCTGAACTAGACCTATGTTTTCTGTTGAAGATGGTGTCACCATTTTGATCCATTGGTTTCAATAAGAAATCTTTAAATTTGATCATTCCATACGTAAACATACCAATCTGAGAAACATTTCTAGCACCAGTTTGAAAATAGATTGAGCTGTTAACATCAAAAAGGTGGGATGTCTTGATCAATATTGTTGTTCTCTCTCACACACACACATCCTTTCTGTTTGGCTAAGATCAGCTGCAGTATCTATACTTATCAATTTAATATTCGATATATCTTCTTTTGGGGACAATATCCCGTAATACTTAGGGGCTTCTTTTAGGGGTCTATATCCTGCCTCTGCAGGGGGATGTATCCGATGGTCTAATGATCTTTTCCATATTTGTCTATGATACTTCCACAACTCTTCCCTCCCCCACTTTCTGTATGTCTCTCAGGATGTGTGTCTCACTTTTTTTAGAGCATACCATTTTTCTGTTTGGGCAGTACCATGTGTCCTTCTTGCCATCCGTTCTTCAGAGATTACTGTGGCCCTGCCAGACATTAGAGTTGGTGGTAAGACTCTGAATGCAATGGCACTGCTTAATCAAATGCTAATTCTGGGTAGTGAAAGAATTGACTGGAATCTGCAAAGGGTGCTGGCAGCAAGAAAATGCATTGATTCACTCCAAAATCTGCTTTGCAGAGAGCCAGGCGGAGATTTAGAATGTAAAGCTGCATTAAATCACAAAGTAATGTTTGGCTCACACAGGAATCCTTTGTGCCCTTAATGAAGGGAAAAACAGGGCTTTATTCTGAAGCTTTATGTATAATCAGATGTCATGTTGTAAGGCTCTGGAAAACACACCAGAAATAATAATTGGGAGGAAATAAAAGGTTTAGTTGAAAACAGTATATGATTTAAATAAGAAATAAAAGAAAGTGCATAAGTTTTGAGCATTGGAAAAATAAACTTTGAAATCATTTTCATTGAGATTACATGGGGAGGAGTAGTGTTTAAAATGATATAAAAACTAGTTTAGATGTAAATGTGAGATAACGGTCTTTGGCTAAGGAAATGAGGAGGATGAACCTTATCCTATCAGGAGACCCCAGGTAACTCCTGCCATTGTTGGTGGAGCTGGAAATCCCAGCTGCAGTAACTAACAATAAGTTTGCAGATCTCAATGCAGGCTGAACAAAAGGTCATCACTTCTCAGAGCTGCTTCCATCTGGGGAATAGGAGGAGGTTAACTGGCACATGACAATGGATCATTAACCAGCGGGGGGGGGGGGGGGGGGTGTCAGAGATTGCTGCCTGGGGCGGACATAAAGGGAATTTAGGGTTTAGGGGGTTAATAGTTTCCAGAGTGCTAGCATTTTAAAGTGAAAACTTCCCTCTGCAACTTAGACAAGGATTTGTTTGTACATATGTCCTGCTGCCCAACTTAAGGAAAGTGCTCCTAGTCTCTAATTAGTTAATGATCTGCTTATTAGTTCTGATCAGGGAGCCACACTGCTGGAAAGATTTGAATTGGCATTGATTTATAACTGTTTACATCCTTACAGCTGCACTTGCCTCCCACAGTAGGAAAGAGCTGAGAATTAGGACAAAACAGCCAGCCTGACACAGAATGCTGCATTAATGCTGGGTTTTCATTTTCCCCTTTCAATAACGTAGTCCAGTGCAAGCAGTCAAGTTAATGCAGCATATGTATAGGCCATATGCATGCTGGAGCCTGGTAGATCATGGAAGCCAGGCTAGATTTGTTGTTGTTTTGTTTTAGAAGAGCTGACTGTGGTTGTTTTTAAAAACAAAAATTATGCTGAACTCTTAAAAATTAATTCCATTTGCTCTTAAGGGTTTTTTTTTAATCACGTAAATTAATTACACCTTTGGCATGTTTCAGTAGCTCTGTCTGTGTATGTCGCTGAAACCCTCTGGTGCCGCATGGCAACCTGTGGCATAGCATCCCCTTTGCTTACACTATTGCTGCAAAAAATGTGCCCCTGGTTTGTTTCCTGTGTGTGGCGCTGAGACGTTTGTTCCAGGCACATATGATGAATACCCCGTGATACCACCTTTCAATGGCCTGCCTAATCCCAGACGGATTGGTTATAGATTTTCATTGAGAGTGACCCAGTTTCTGGATCCTGTCAGGAAAAAAACAAACCTTTGCGGTCATCCAAGTGGTGCATGAGACAGGTAGACATCAGGTCAGAAAGAAGCTTTAGGTTCCCAGGCCATGGCATGCAACTGGCCTCATTGTGGTTCCATAGCTCCCTCATTTTTTATCAGTGTTGTTTACCATTCAATATTTACCAGTGATGGCTGTAGTGCCGTCCAGCTGAGGAGCTCAAAGCATCTTCTAATGATTACGGAATGAGTCTTCACAATACCCCTGAAAGGTAGGGAGATATCATTCATATTTTACAAATGGTGGGGCCAGCTCGCTCCCACCAGGGGAAAGAGACAAAAATGCAGGAAAAGTCTACAAGGGCCCTACTAGACATTCCAATGCAGCATCATTTTGAGGGGCAGGGGTTTGAGTCCCAGCAAGGTTTGGAAAGGGAGAAGCCTCCCCACTGTGGAAGGGATGCCCTGGATATGAGGGGGCAGGAGCCATCCAAATGGACAGCGGCCACTCCTGAGCACATGAGGTTAGATATGCACCAGCAGGTGAAGGGCGGGATGGGCTGGCGGTGGAGCTCTGTGCATAGACCAAGGATCCATTCCCAGTGCTGTTGGCTTGTACCCTGGCCATGCTGACAGAGGCTGCCTAGCTTCTCTCCTTGGACATCCAACATGTAGGTGTCACAGGCACCATGTGATGACTCATCAGGTTCAGAATACACATCACACTGAAAAGGAAACACGGGGAAGACAGAGCTATGTCTTCAATCCATTCCCTTCTCCCAGGTTTAGCTTGTTAAAAACTAGACTCAAAATGGTTGATACATGCTACTTTCAGGTACTTCTTTTTTACTAGCCCTCATGTGTCTGTGTTTGTCTATAAAGCTCACTATGATCATCTAGGTCTCTCTCTCATTCCCATATGAAATATGCCTTGTTCCGGGGAGAGGTGCCCCTTCCCTGCTGTTCCCCTGCCTCAATCCTCCCTGTAATGCTGCTTCTGCTTTTCAGGCTATTCTGATGCTGCTGGACCCACTCCTTGAGAGTGGGGTTATTCTCGGGCTCTGAGGATGTCTCTCTGCAGTTCTCGCTTCCTGTTGCTTCCCAGCATAGCAAGCCATGCTCCACTGTGCAACTTGTGTGCATGCAACCCTGTCTGCTGCTGGGATTTGCATGTCTTAGAAGCACCCAGTGATGGGATAATGTTAATGTGAAATATAAATCACTCAAGACCAGCTGTGTTGACCCAGTTATCCTGGAAAGAAGGTAGGGGCTGCTGGCTGGCCAGGCCAGGCCAGATCTGGAGATCTCTGCTGGCAGGCCCTCCCACAACTGAACTGTGCTCACTAACCATCAACAAGGGCTGGGGACAGGGATCTTTCTGATATGCTAAAGGAGGGCCTCACACTCAGCCTGTTCTCCAAAAGCTCCTGGATCATACCCAGTTCTGGCTTTGATCTCCAGTTGAAATTTTAGCTTTTCCGATTTTCTGGGGATTGGGAGTTTTGTTTAGAACTGGATTTTCACTGGGCTCAGTCAAAGAAGGATGTGGCCTAGTGGTCTGACCGCCAGCTTCAGGGAAAGGCCCTCCTGGCATCCAGTCATTGCTCTGACACTGACACCCTCTGCAGACTTAAGCAAGTCACTTAAACTCTCTGGGTCAGATTGTGTCCTTATATAAAGGAGACCCTCTGTGCACAGATCTCCCCCTTCTTTGCAGAAATGTGACACATCTGCCTCTATGGCACCATTTCTCCTGGCCTTCTCCCCGACCTTATCCAGCACCCATTCTGAGGGAGGTGTTAGAGACAGATTGGGATGATCATTTCCCACCTCAGCTCCATGCAAAGTAGGTGAAAGAGATAATACAGTTAGCTGTGTAGCCCTTTCGAAGACATGAGGGCAAGCTCCATAGTGTGTTGCACAAGGGAGAGGGCAAACCCACTCCTTGATGGGATGATTTGTGGGGCTCTCTGGGAGAAAATCTCTTGTAGACATCTTCCCTCAAAGCCACCTCACATGGGAATTTCAGCAGAAAAGGGTGATCTGGGCCTCTGAGATTTATAGGTGGGGAAACTGCATTCACTGACCTTGTTGTGTGGCTTCAAGAATGTTTGTATAGCATTCTGCATAGAACTGCCCCATGCTGGTTTTAACAATCCCACCTTTGGGAGGGAAATCCCTTTGGCTTGAGTCAAGTCTTCACATTGGGCCATTTGATGCACATGGCAGGTTTGGACATACAGAAAAGGCAGCAGGGCAAGTGCATTTGTGTGTGGAAATTGAAGTTCACACAGAGAAGCTTCCAACCTGCCCAGTGCAAAGGACAGGATCTTGAGTGAAGGGCAAAGCTCAGAGTGAGAGATGATGTGACTCTGTGTTTGGTACTTTTAAACTTTACATTCACGGAAAATCCATAACAAAAATCGCAGGGCAAATTCTTTACTGGTATAATCCATTGATAGCAATGAAATTACGAGAGAATTCCGGTACTCAACTTTAGTGTCATCAGACATTGGCAACAGGAAGTGACAAGAACTTCAGGATTCCCATTGTCCAACATACTGCATGCAGTGTAGTTGTAGCCATGTCAGTCCCAGGATATTAGAGAGACAAGCTGGGTGAGGTGATATCTTTTATTAGAACAACTGTCGGTGAGAGAGACAAGCTTTTGCGCTTCCAAAGAACTCTTCTTCAGGCAGTTCTGCTGCTGACGCATTCAGGGTCAGAAAAAGAGCTGCCTGCAGCCAGGGGAAGTTAAGGGGGTGGGGTGAGGGGTGCTGAACAGTGTACAATACAGAGCTATTTGTACAAGATAAAGGACTGTTTTTAAAAATCTGAGATTGGTCTTGTGCCCTAATGGAGCATCACATAGAGTTAAATTCCGTATGCCTGTATTGTGGTTGAAGCTCTTTGCGTATGCCATTTGAAGGAGTCGTCATTGTTGTAATGTTTTGCTTCTTCTGAGAGACAAGCCTGAATTAGTAGCCTATATTAGAACCCCCTTGAAATTTGGGGGGGAGGATATATCTGGCTTCAAACTCCAGCTGGGATCATTCTTTTAATTACTAGAACCCTAAATTCAAACACCCCCTGAACTCAGGGGCAGGATCTGAACTTCACAGGTTGGGACCCCATTTCCGTCTCTCATTCTCTAGTTTGTTTGTTTGTTTGTTTGTTTATTGAGAGAGAGAGAGAGAGAGAGAGAAATGAATTATTTGATTGACATTTGGAGGATTATAGAAGCCAAGTTCTTGGGAATGTGGAAATCTCGCTGCCATTAGTGTTAGGGACAAGTTTTCCTCTTGACACTTAGTGCTAAAGGAACAGCACATTACACAGATTTTGCCATCTCTGTTGGGGAGGAGGTGGCTCCGACCTCCCCCTGTTCGGTTTGTATGACATTGATTTTCATTCCAAGCAAGCTCCTGATTGTGGTTTAAAAAAATCCCCACACAATTTCTAAAACAGCGTGACTGTAATTTTACCAGGCATGCACCGTTCCTTCACAATGCAATCCATGAATTTGTGGTAAGATACATTTACGACATCTGTGCTTATTCTGTACGAACACAAGGCCACTCTCCTCCCTGGAGTGTATCACTGTGTCCAGGAACAGCTCTGATTGTCTTTGGTTTTATAAGATGCAGGGGGAGGTTGAATATGGGGCTGTGACTGGCACTGAGGCTCCTGGCTAAGAAGGAAGCATATGCACTTGGTGGGGAAGGAACACGCCAGCAGGCAGTGAGGAAGCAATTCAGACACTTTCTCCACATAGCTAAGCTGTGGAGAGACTAAACGCTGTTGATAGTGGAGCAAAGAGCCCAAGCCAGCACGGGATGCAGAAAGGGCCTAAGCACCACTGAATCACCTCAGGGTCCCCCCATTGAGTGGAATTATCATCCCCATTAAGTACCACTCATTGCTATTTAAGCCTTGATCCTGAAAGCCTTTGCAGAGTCAGTCTGCGGGAGGGAGCACATGTTTGTCATGCTCCAGCAGACATGCCTGGGGAAGGTGTGCCTGGGAGCAAGTAAAATGAACCACTAGGTATAGTCCTTCCCACTGAGTGGAAGTCTCCAAACCTCTTGCTCACCCACTCCCTTAATCCTAACATCAGGGTGTGAAAAGGGTTTAGGCAAGCACATGGGCTTTTGTGCAATCCTCAGCATGTAAATGAAGCACTGACACACTCCCTCTCCTCCTTGGCCTGACTCCTGCTTCCAGGCCCACAAAGCAGCACTCTCATTAATGCCTTAATTCACTCTGTCCTGCTCTTCATATCTTGTCTGACCTTATCTCTGCCACACAGTGCAGAATCAAGCGTGCTGCAATGCAATGCTAAACCGTATTATATTGTTCCACCAGTAGGTGGAAGTGTGTGAAATACCTTATGTAAATGAACTCAGCTATATCTAGCAGATCATTAAAGGATCTTATGATGAACACATGTGGGTTGCATAAGCAAGTGCTGTAGCCAGTCCATATCTTGTACAGAACAACATAACATGGTGTCAGGAGTAAATTAAGAACAGAAACAGAAGGAATAAAGAAACAAAGGTTATAGACAAAAGGAAAAAAGGTTGTGGGATCTCATCAATAAGCCTCTCTTCAGTGCCCCAGAGAATTGACTATGAAAGTATTCTGGCTATGTTTGATGCATACATTATACTGTAGAGAAATGTGGTTTATTAGAGAACATGTCATCAGAAAATTCTTAAGCCGGGGGAAACGTTGACTGTTTTATAAGAGTTCCGCACACATTGGCTGAAAACTGTGCTTTTTGGGACTGCAAAGCATGAAAATATCAGAGACAGGCTGATTATTGGGTTAACAGATAAAAACCTTTCACAGCAGCTACAACTGAAGAGAGATTTAACCCTATCCACAGCTATACACGTAGCAAAACTGTCAGAATTAGTCAAACCACAGAACAAAAGGCAGGAGCAACTTGAAAAACCTGAAACTACTTTAGAAGCTATAAATGGACACTTGAGTGATAAAAGTCATTATCATAACACCTCTGAGGCAAGGAGAGAGAACTCTCAGGCTGAGAGGGACACATTCCAGTCTATGTGTACAAGATGTGGAAAAAGTCATATCCCAAGAGATGATGCATTTCCAGCCAGAGGTGCATGGTGTAATAAATGCATAAATTATGGACATTTTGCAGCTGTTTGCCATACCAATGCAGTCAGGGTGTTGACTCATATTACAGACAATCAAAAAACATCATTTCTGGGACCTATCACTTGTGATTACATAGAGCCTGCCTGGATGGTGAAATTGAATATTCATGGCAAGACTATTGACGTTAAAATTGGTTTCAGAGTAACAGCCGTGTTAGTCCGTATTCGCAAAAAGAAAAGGAGTACTTGTGGCACCTTAGAGACTAACCAATTTATTTGAGCATAAGCTTTCGTGAGCTACAGCTCACGTCATCGGAGAGAGCTATAGCTCACGAAAGCTTATGCTCAAATAAATTGGTTAGTCTCTAAGGTGCCACAAGTACTCCTTTTCTTTTGACGTTAAAATTGACTCAAGAGTTGACATCACAGTCATCTCAAAGAGACGTATAATCATCTTTAACCCATCAGAGCTGAAGTCATCTGACACAACTCTGACTAGCCCAGGAGATATTCTGAACTGCATGGGCCAGTTCACTACAGAAACAAGTTACACTCTAAATGCATAGCTTTTGTCTTTGAATGTGATCAAAGGACCACAGAACAACAGCCTTCTCAGCCACAGCATGGCAGCTATGTTGGGCCTAGTGAAAAAATTGGAAGAACTTAATGAAATATTTGGTGATATTGGACTTTTGAAAGGAGATCCAGTACAAATAAGTTGGAGACAAATCTGAATCATATAATGTACATACACCTCACAGGATTCCAGTCCCATTACTGTACTTGATAATGTGGAAACTGAGTTAAAGAGAATGGAGTAGAATGGCAGACTTGAGAAAATATCTGAGCCAACAGCATGGAAAATGGAAAAACACTTTCTCCCCAAAGTGAAAGGAGCTACAGTATTCTCCAAGCTGGATGCCTCAAGCAGATTCTGGCAAATTTCTTTAGCCAAAGAAAGTGCTAAACTGACAACAATTACCACATCATTTGGAAGATTTAGCTTTCGAAGATTACCTTTTGCAATTACCAGTGCACCTGAAATTTTCCAAAGAAATATGGCAGAATTGTTAACAAACACAAATGGAGTTGTAGTCTTCATAGACAATATTGCGATATATGGAGCTTCGATGGAGGAACATAACAAAACCCTCAGCATGGTCCTAAACCTAATCAGACAGTCTGGACTGAAGCTAAACAAGGAAAAATGTGTTTTCCCTCTATCCCCAAATTGAGTTTTTGGGACAGACAATAAACAAAGATGGAATCAGATCTACCCCAGAGAAAGTAAAAGCAATGCAAGAATTGAAAGCATCAACTAATATACTAGAACTGAAAAGTGTACTGGGGATGATAAATTACTTTAGCCAACACCTACAAGACCTTTCTGCTGTGACAAAACCACTGAATAAACTGTTAAGCTCTAACACATTTTGGCTATGGGGCCAAATCAAGAAATTGCCTTCAAAAGGGTAAAAGAAATTTTCTCAAGCACTTCGACGTGAACAAACTCACAGTGGTCAGTGGGGATGCAAACAGCTCTGGCCTAGGTAGTGTACGGCTGCAACATCATGGCTCTGAGTGGAAGCCAGTTGTATTTTGCTCTCGCACACTCACAGAAGCCAAAAAAGCGACATGCACAGATTGAAAAGGAGTGCCTGGCAAGCAAATGGGCATGTGAGAACATTTACTGATGTCTGTGTGGATTGGATTCGTTTACACAGATAACAGACCGTAAACCACTTGTACCCTTCATCAACAGAAAAGACCTAGATCAAGCACCCCTGGGATGCCAATGTCTATTGCTAAGGCTAATGCAATTCAACCCAATTGCTAAATATGTTCCTGAGAAAAATCTGGTAGTAGCGGACACTGTCACAGAGCCCAGCATCGCACTCTACTACCCATGAGCTCAAAGATGATGTCAAGGCATATGTGGATGCTGTGGACACATACAGGCCAGTATTAGAAAAGAGACTACTCCAGCTACAAAAACATCCTTGATGGACACGCAACTTCAGGAAGTTCTAAGTTACATTAGGGGTGACTGGCCCCAGAATCGAAAGGACACTAAGGAAGTGACAAGAGACTATGTGCATGGACAATTAACTGAGTTCAACAGACTCAGGACTAAAGGCAATTGCATCGTTATCCAAAAAAAAATGAGAGGAGAAATCCTAAATCTCATCCATGAATCTCCACATATTAACTAAATACCATGAATGGATCAACCAGCCATTGCGGTGGCCCCGCATCAGCAAGCACATAAAGAATAAAAGATCTGCATGTGAACATTTCAGAACTAACATACCAACACAATACAAAGAACCTTTAATCACAGCACCTCTACCAGACAGATCTTGGAAGAGACTAGCTGCAGATTTTTGCGAATTCAGAGGACAACATTACCTGGTCATCGTGGACTGTATTTCCAGGTATATAGAAATAATGTACTTTATAAACATAACTTGTTGCAGTGTTACCAAGAAACCAAAGTGCATGTTCGCGCACTTCAGTATTCCAGAACAACTAGTGATGGACAATGGACCACAATTCACTGCAGCAGAATTTAAGTCTTTCAGAATGAAATATGGTTTTGATTATATTACTTACAGCCCACATTACCCACAAGTGAATGGAGAGGCTGAGAGAGCTGTACAGATAGCCAAGAAAATCCTACAGCATGAAGATCCATTCCTTGCTCTTCTGAGTTACAGATCAGCACCAGTAGTGGCTACTGGATGTAGTCCAGAACAGCTTTTGATGGGAAGACAACTCAGAACTACCGTTCCAACTTTGGAAAAGAACTTATTTCCAAAGTGGCCAGACATGAAGAAAGTAGTCACATTAGAGGATATTATGATGAGCACATCTGGTGAGTATGAGTGAGCTCTGTAGCCAGTCCATATCTGGTACAGAAGAACATGGCACTTACCATTTATTGGTTCCCATGCTGCTGCCAGGTGGAGACACTCTCATCTAGGGTGCCGGAGAGTGCACGTCCTTGTTCCAGACTAAAGGGACACCATCAGCTAGTCTAAGCTTTGTAAAAATAAGATGTTGGTCCTGATTCTCGGTTCCCCTGTGTAGCCATTTGTTCCACTAACGTCAGTGGGAATCTTTTGTGCGTAAGGACTGAAGGATGTCAGGGTTTGACCCGTTTTGATTTTCCAAATGAAGGTTCCGGGCCATGTGTCTCCTTACTAGGAGCCCCTTTTAATCAATAGCCTTACACCAGGGATGGATTTGCTGCAGTATTTTATGTAGGTTTTCCCTGCCCACCAAATGTGAATGTTGAAGAGCAGCAAATCCCAATGACCCATTAAGCAGGTGCAGAGAGAGAGAGAGAGTACCTTCTTCACCTCACTCATTCCTGCCCTCACCCCATCCCCGGCTCTGATGCAGTCAATGGAGATATGCACACATGTGCGCGCACCCACATGCATGCTGCCTGCAAGAAATATCCTCATGCAAGAGGAGACTCATGTCTCCCCTTCTCTGCATGACCGGAGCTGTTGGGACATTCCTGTCTCCCCTCTGCTGAAAGAGCTACAGCTCTTGCCACTGCTGACATTGCATTAGTACAAACAAAACAACGATTTTCTAGGTAACTAACGAGCCATCAAACTCTTCATTCTGAGACAATCTGACATGCTTGCACTGAAGGTTACTGCACTCTGAGGCTTGTCTTTCAATGATCTCTCTCTCTCTCTCTCTCTCTCGGGCCTGTGAACTAGTGCTAAACCAATCTCTGCTTCCAGCCGGGTCGCCTGAGCAGAGAATAGCCATGTGCATAGGCACCGACCCTATGGGTGCTCTGGGGCTGGAGCACCCACAGGGGGAAAATGGTGGGTGCTCAGCACCCTCCGGTAGCCCCCCACCCAGCGCCTCCAGCCCGCCGGCAGGCCCCACCAATCAGCACCTTCCCCTCCCTCCCTGCGCTTCCCGCCCACTGCAATCAGCTGTTCACGGCATGGGGGAGGCTCTGGGGGGGAGGGGGGAGGAGCGAGGACATGGCACACTTAGGGGAGGGGCAGAACGGGGTAGGAAGGGGTGGAGAGGGGATGGGAAGGGGTGGGGGCTTGGGAAAAAGGGTGGAGTGGGGGCAGGGCCTGGGGCAGAGCCATGGGTCAAGCACCCCATGGCACTTCGGAAAGTCACTGCCTGTGGCCATGTGTTTGAATACCAACAACATTTAGTGATTTTTAAAAGACCAAGAGCAATTGTGCCAGCATTTGGTAGGAAGTGATGTTTCACCTGCTGATGGGACGTTTTCTGCTTGTCATGTGCCCAGCCCACATCTGAGGCTGGATGATCTCATAACCTCATATATCCAGAGATCAGCCCGGAGGAGATGCCCACACTGATTAGACAGTGCTTTCTGACTCTGAGGATGTACCAGCCTTGAAGCAATGATCCTCATGCACCAACACTGCTGGGCTAGACATCGTGTGTGAATGCCAAACTCTTGCCTCCCAAAACAAGCCTGCTACTCTCAGCTCACCCATGGTCAGAGATCCCATCAGAGGAAACACTTTTCTGGAGCGGCAGGGAACTTCACTTAAGAAATAACCTTTCAGAACCTCTCTTCTCTTGGTAAGCTGAAAGAATAAAGTGCAATTAGAGCCTGATCCAACAGCCATTACAGTCAATGGGAGGCTTTCCATAGATTTCAGTGGGTATTCAACCAGGCCATTAAAGCCAAATGTCTTCAACATTTTGCTTTTTCTCCCCCTCCCCACACCCCAGCAAACCACACTTATATTACCCTCCATTCTAAACTTCCAGGGATCGATGAGTCATCAAGATGATGAGTTAGCGTCTGCAGTGACAATTTTCAGAGTAACAGCCGTGTTAGTCTGTATTCGCAAAAAGAAAAGGAGTACTTGTGGCACCTTAGAGACTAACCAATTTATTTGAGCATGAGCTTTCGTGAGCTACAGCTCACTTCATCAGATGTATACATCTGATGAAGTGAGCTGTAGCTCACGAAAGCTCATGCTCAAATAAATTGGTTAGTCTCTAAGGTGCCACAAGTACTCCTTTTCTTTTTGCAGTGACAATGGCACTTTCCATTACTGCTGATATGCCTGGGGGACACGTCTCCCAGAAACACATCAAGGCTAAGAAATTCAACAAAGAAGCTAAAACTGTCATTTTCAATGTACCTGCCCTAAGGCCCTGATCCTGCAACCTGAGCCATATGGGCAGATCCTTCCTGGTACCCATGCGGAGCTCAACTGGGTCCAGTGGGACTTGTTGGCGTGGACATAAGAGGTGCAGATCAGACTGCCAGGTTGGGACCTAAATTGCTCGCTCTTTTTTCTTTTGAAAGTGTGAGATCCCCCATGGAGAGCCATTTGTATCAGTTTCTCCAAGCAGAGGACTCATTTCCTTTCCTGCACATCTTCCATAAATAGCACACTCATTTTTCGAGGGTTGCATTACTATGACATTTGAATTGGCTCAGGACTGTTCAAGTCTCAAAGCCAATTTCGCCATTCTTGTTTACCCCTTATATTTTTAAGGGGAAAAGTGGCACTCTTCATTTTGATATATGCCCTACGCTAGCCAAAAATGGTGTCGCAGCACATAGAAAATAACCTCCTTTCATTTCACAGTTCATTGCAGATCCAGTTACTTCCTTCCTGGTTTAATTTTGATGTGAAACATTAGCTATACCTGCTCCTCTACGCTTGCTGTTTGCACTGAGATTGCTGAAGCCTGAGAAGCAGACAGGCTGCCTGTGTCTACTCGCCTTTCTTTAGCTACTGGGCACTAACGTGTTCAGAGCCAGCAATCGGTGTAATTGCAGGATTTCAGGGAAAGAGGCAGCTGCAAGTCATGAACTGCTAATGAGTGGGTGTAACTGGAAGGAGTGGCAGAGTCCAGCGAGAGCCACTTGGGGCTGACAGGAAGACAGCCAGTTGGACTTGAGAGCCTCTGTGTCATAGCGAGGGCATCAGCTTCATCAAAGCCGAAAAATGTGTCAGAACTGTGCCACATTTTGTAAGGAAGGCAGAGAGAGAGAGAGAGAGAGAGAGAGAGAGAGAGAATCCCTGCAGTAACAAAGACCACTCTGCGCATCCTGGCACTTGGCAGTGATCATCTTTAATTTGTTACACCTGTAGTGCTTGCCTGGCCTCCTTCATTTCCTTCCTTTTTATCCTAGGCTGTGGCTTTTATTCTGCGTGACATCTTGACACACCCGCTGTGTCAGTGCACCCCGTATCACTCCAATTACCCTTCTGCTGCTCCTAACAGAGCATCGTTGTGGTCTGTTCTTACCTGCAGGCATTTCTTGTTCGATAGTTTCTCACGTTCAGAGACCCGGCGCACTGAAGGAATCCTGAAGTGGCCCTGCGGTAGCATTCTGCAGTCATCAGTTCCACTGATTTCACAGACCAGAGTCTCATCTCCCCAGTGGAATCCATCAGGACTTGCTAAAGAGGGCTTCAAAATGCAGTGTTAATAACTGGATATTACCTGATGCATCCTAGAAGAGGTTCTGAAAAGCCCAAGGAGGAAATGCAAACTTCCTTCAGTGCTAAAGGAACAATGCAATTAAACTCCCGCACACCCACTTATGGAAATATACTACAGCATTCTACATCTTACCACTATGTTACATCATTGTTTACTGTAGTAGTTTTGAAAGGGGGCTCCCCAAATCGCCAGTTAAAACTACAGGGATGATCTGTAAGTAGCTACAATACTTGGATGCACTGTATATAACTGTAAACACACAGACATAGAGTATTTCTGCAGAACAGTGCTCAGGAAATTATATGCACTATTCTCACTCACAGCGTCAGAAATTCTATGGGCCGCTGTGCATCTGGGGTTAACGTTTATAGACATAAGTGTGAGATACCTGCTGCTGTTAGTTAATGGGTAGGGCATTTCCCCAGCTTGCTCTAGAAATATACACTGGAAAATATATTGGGTCAGATTTCAGCACTTTTCAGGATTTTCTCCATTGTAATATAAATCCTTGAAAGGCTGTTGGAAAGGAAATAGACATCATCAAATGTCAAGCGGTTGACAAATGTGTCAAGCTGGCAGCTGGAGAGTTTGATAAGCCATGCAGAGGGCTTGTGTGAGACATACATGTTAGTGCCTGTAATATATTATGTAAGGTCTTATGTTAACATCTGTGCCTGTATTTTTAGGGGGGTTTTCTAAACATGCCAGGGATTGTTGAGATTCATGACCTGAAATATGTTTTCCCTCTGATTTCATATTTTCAATTTGATTTACACAACTGCGCACAGCACGGCTCATTCTAGGTCTGTGTAAGCACTGTCCGGCGTTAGCAGACTCTCCAGCCTGTTTATAATAGGTACGGCCAGTGCAGCAGCATCCCACTGCAGCCTGTTTTTTAAAGTCGCATCTACTAAAGCTGGAATAAACTTCTACCCTAAAAGGGTTTTCTTCATAAACTGTCGTAGAGGTTTGGAAAGTGAAGTAGAGGGTAACAGATGTTCATAGCTGTGAATATGGGCCCGTAGGTGAAGGGGATTAGGAGCGTTCAGGGTCTTAGTATTGGTATATAAAGCCCTTCATAATCTGGGCCTTACATACTTTAGCGACCGTGTCTCACCGTGTGCACTCAGCGGCTTATGGCAGAGACCCCTCGCCCTTAGGTTCAGTCAGTAACAGCTGGGACGGGACTCAGTCAGAAGTTCTCAGCTGTGGAGCTGCCTCCGGGGGCGAGTCTGCTCCAGTCCTTCACTGGCAGGGCAGGCCGCAGGACCCATTCATCTCCATCAGTTTGTACTTGGTTGGGGCCTTCCCTCCTGCGCTCCCTTTCTTTCTTGCATCAGCTATTCCTGGTTTCTCAGAACGTCTACAAGGCAGAGATTGATCCTTTTGTTGCTGGGTGTTTACTGGGTTTGCCCTTGCGCCAGCCTAGTGTGATGAATGCATGGGCCGATTGGCTTTGCTTTTAGGCTATGTTTAATGGTTAGTAGTAGGGGGAGGGAGGGAAGAGAGGTGTGTGGGCCTTAGATGCCTTGTAATTGTCAACTTAGACATTGATTTAAGGGCTTCATTGTGCCTGCGGGCATGGGCTTGTGTTGGGAATTGTGCTGCCTCATCAGGAGCTCTAGGACGCATTGTGCGGCTCGTTTGTGCTCAGGGGGAGTACGTGTTACTGCAGCCTGTGCTCCTGTGCTTGCGGAGCACACCGGGGAGCAGAGGGAGGAATTGTGTATGCAGAAGGAGAGCTGTGCAGCACATGGGAATGATGTGATGTGCCTTCTTAACTAGGGCCAGGCCTGGCCTTTTCCATAGTCCCTTTATTTTATTTTATTGTATTATTTTTTTTTTTGGTAAAATCTTCCTCACTGAAACTAAACCTCAACAAAGTGCTGAATGCTCTATCTGTTATGAGACCCTCTCCGTCCCTGGGAGCGGTGCTGTAGGAGACCGGCCACTTTCACTTTTCATACACTATACCCAACAGCTGACCGCTTTTTCAAATTAGGTTAAGCAAATATGGCAGATCATGCCATTTTTGCAGCAGGAACGGTATTCTACCTACAAACTTCCCTTCCTTTTTGTAGCAAACTGAGGCAGGGTATGGTATTCAGGCAAAACTACAAGGTTAATTTCTCTTGAAACAATCAAAAAACTCAGTGGTTTTTCTACCCAGCTCTCCCATGACTTCATTTTCTCTTTTAGGAAAGATGCCGGAACAGGCTTCCCTTCCCCAAGGTGTCCTGTGAGGAGCGAAGTGCCCAGCAATGGTACAACTGAACAAAAGAGATCTTCTTGCAGCCTAAGGGTATGCTTACACTGCCATCCAAGGTGTGATTGTAGCGTATGGTGAGATACCCAAGGCAGCTTTAATGTAACGAGTAGGGCTACAAATAACAGCGAAGCCACGGCAACACAAGCCTCAGTACGGCCTATATGACCCCGCCCAGGAGCCGGGCTATTTAAGTGGTTAGCCCACACTGGCATCTATGCTGCCCTGACTTCACTGCAATTGTTATCTGCAGTAGCTAAATTAAAACTAGCTCAGATGTGCCTACACGTGCTGCAATCAAGAGCAGCGGTGACAAGTATCTGGATGGCGGGGGGGCGGGGCGGCGCACACAATTGAAAGATTCTGTGGAGGCGTGTGACCGCCCCATGTGTTGCCTCTGGCTCCACCCCCTGAAACTAGATACGTGTGTAGACAACATAGACTAGTTTCAGAGTAGCCACCGTGTTAGTCTGTATCCGCAAAAAGAAAAGGCCTCCTCCTCCTCCTGCTCTCTGCCTTGTGGCTGCCCAGCCCCTTGCAGAGCTTGCAGGCAGCCCTCCCTGCCTCAACTCTCCTCAATCAATTTAGCACATGTTCAAAACAAACTCAACAAAAGGGGCAACACAGTGGGGATGCGCAGTCCCCCGTGCTCCATCAGGGTGGGTCGTGCCGGGGGGGGATGGTGCTCGGGACTGGATCGCCTCCATTAACAAGTTAGAGAATTATCCGTCACTTTTTGTTGGAGGGGGGAATATGACACCCCCAAATCACCTTCTCCTTGATAGGCACATTGGAGGCTACTGCTGCATCAACGCACCCCCAGCAGCAGCAAGCCAGGGGTGCACTGAAGCAGCGGCAACAACAGGATCCTCCCCCTTTTCCCACTCTCCCTCCCCCCCCAACCTGCTCCCCTCATGTACCCCCAGAGCTCTCAGGCTGGATGGGGCTCCACCGGAGCTGCTTGGCACTGAGCACATCGCAGCTCCTCTTCCCGATCTCAAAGATGCCCCCCGACCACCTCAGTGGGCAGTCTGCAAAGCAGGCAACAGGAAGCACTGGGTCTCCAGAAGCAGGGAAGGAGTAGCGGACCCATGTAGTGCCGGGGAAGAAGGAGCAGGACAGGAGCTCAGGCTGTAGCCAACCCCCCTGATGATTCCTCCCTCCCCACGCTGCATGGATACATGGTGGTGAGTGCTGCCACCAGGGGGAGCCACTGCCCCCTCACTTCTGGACATCCTGGTGAGAGGTGGCCTGAGGTGGCGGGACATCGGTGACTCCGTGTGCCTCCTCTCCCATGGGTCGAATCTGCCTCTGAGTGCGGTCTAGACATACCCTTAGTCAGCAGAAAACAAGAAATATGCTGACCCCATCCAGCTGTCTATCCTCTGATTCTTTGCTATGGGATCTTTTCAGATCCCTAGTTAACATAGGCTTGGGTCTTATCCTGCCACCTAGCTCGTTGCGTGGATGGAATGTTTGGTGTTTTGTTTTCCCCACACAAAGAACAACCATCTGCTTCTAGGCTAATGGATTTCCAATTTAGATTAAGGGAAAGCAACTAAACAAGAAAGAACGAAAGCAAAGTTTCTATTCGAGAACTCTCCTGTGTAACAGCCTGCCTGGGAACTGAACATGGCAGCTGCCTCTGAGAGCTGTCAGGGTGTGGCATACAGAAAACAAAATCATAAGTTGCACAGAGCTCCATACACCAGAGAAATTCGCTCACTGTGCTAAGTAACTGAGCTACCCCAACCCACCCCCTCAGACTGTCGCCTCTAGGTCCAGTTCTGTGCTGTGCCTCCTGGAGCTGTCACATAGAAGGTGCCCCTTTCAGATTCTGGGCTGCTGAAGAGCCCTTAAATAGCCCTAGCTGCCTTCCCCAGCCTGCCTACGAGCTGTGACACAGTCCAGGACCCTCCAAACAGCACGCTTATTGCAGCCCCAAGAATTCTCCCCAGCTCCCGCATGGCCCTGTGCTTCACCTGAGCAGCATAGAGGGCCTGCAGCTTGGCCCGAATCTGTGCCTAGATCTCATGTCGAGTACAACACTGGTTTTCTCAGCAATTAACCAGCAAGCAAACTACTGGAATTGTTTCCCCTAACCTGTGTTTATAATAGATACATGACATATGTAATCTATTTACTGCAACTTCTCAGTGCACCTCACTGACAGCCATGGGCTGTAATACAAGAAATAGGCCCAAGCCTGTGAAATGCTGAGAACTACAACGTACCACCTGAGGACTCTGAACTCCCTGTTACTTCATTGGCAACTTGCAGGATTGGCCCCAGTCTGGCTGAGGTGTTATCTGAACTCAAGTACTGCGATTAACCAGTCAGTCCTAAATACTGTAGATACAGACAGATTAGTTTACACGAGTGTTTTGTAATCTCAGACACAACTGAGATAAACTAAGCACAGATTAACCAGGTCTGGCTGCCTTTAACTGTCCTGCTTTCTGTTTATTTTTGGTAGGCTGGTGAAAACTGACAGTAGCCACCCTAGTGCTGGATCTGACACTCTAACATCAGACTTTGTTTGGGTTTCTTTTTTCCGATCCTTCCCCCGTTACAGCATTTGGGCCTGAAGCCACTCCCCAGCACCTAGCCGAAGTACCTGGGCTTTGGGGAGCTCACTGAAGGAAAGGGATAAGAAGACTCCACTTCATGGAGGCTATTTTAGGAAGGTGGACAACTCCCACAATTATATTCTGAGTCTCACAATAGTTAGTATTTTACTTAAGGCCCCAGCTGGTGGAGTCGGGTGATTATGTGAGAATCTCCGCTTTTATTTACAGTAAAATACAAGTTTCTTGCCCTCATGGTTGCAGAGAAAATAATGAAAAATGTGAAATCTAAAGTCCTGAAGGCAAATAAAAAGAAACCAAAACATATTATTTTTTTATATCTTATGAATATTAAGCCAGTCTCATAATTTTCTGGAGGGCTGGCTCATAATTTTTGAATGCTTAGAGCTGACAATATTGTTTCAGCCTCACAGCTGGAATTAAGACTCAGCAGTATTTGGGGGATTTGAAGCTCCACTATAATAAGTGGAGAATTTAAAAAATCCAATTCCCTGGCGTCTGTTTATGTTTTTTCTTCAATATTTGTATCTCTCTCAGCTTGGACAATGCGACTGAAATCAGTTTCACTTTCTGGATCTCCTTGCTACGATGTCTGGGTTTCAGACAGTTACAGGGGGGTGGTTTTGTTTAAGCACATTTTATCATTGAAATTTGGGGGGGGGGGCAGGGGCAGCAGGTAAAGTTGAGGAAACATTTCCACTGGTCTAAGATTTTATACAAGCTTGTTTTCCAAAATTTAAAGCTTGGCCAAAATTTGGTGGGATACTTTTAAGTAAAACAGACAAAGAAGAGGAGGAAGCAGGCTTTCTGACTGTTCCATTAAAAAAAAATCTAAGTTTCTGTCTTTTGATCACTTTTTGGGTTGTTTTAAACTAGCTGCAGCAAAGTTGATTCACATTACTACCTACAGATATCTTTTTATGACCTTTATTCTATTGTAGCATGTTTTTCTTTTTGGCTGAGATAAATATATCCTCAAAAATTCACATGTATGTGCATATATGTGTGTCTATGGCAGGAAAGAGTATACTGTGAGATGAAATTGGCTAATACATTTGCTTTTACATACATTTCCACTCAAATGTAGAATCATAGAATCATAGGACTGGAAGGGACCTCGAGAGGTCATCTAGTCCAGTCCCCTTCACTCATGGCAGGACTAAGTATTATCTAGACCATCCCTGACAGGTATTTGTCTAACCTGCTCTTAAAAATCTCCAGTGATGGAGATTCCACAACCTCCCTGGGCAATTTATTCCAGTGCTTAACCACCCTGACAGTTAGGAATTTTTTCCTAATGTCCAACATAAACCTCCCTTGCTGCAATTTAAGCTCATTGCTTCTTGTCCTATCCTCCAAGGTAAAGAAGAATAATTTTTCTCCCTCCTTGTAACAACCTTTTATGTAGTTGAAAACTATTATCATGTCCCCTCTCAGTCTTCCCTTTTCCAGACTAAACAAACCCAATATTTTCAATCTTCCCGCATAGGTCATGTTTTCTAGATCTTTCATCATTTTTGTTGCTCTTCTCTGGACTTTCTCCAATTTGTCCACATCTTTCCTGAAATGTGGCACCCAGAATTGGACACAATACTCCAGCTGAGGCCTAAACAGCATAGAGTAGAGTAGAAGAATTACTTCTTGTGTCTTGCTTACAACACTCCTGTTAATACATCCCAGAATGATGTTCGCGTTTTTTGCAACAGTGTTACACTGTTGACTCATATTTAGCTTGTGGTCCACTCTGACCCGCAAATCCCTTTCTGCAGTATTCCTTCCTAGGCAGTCATTTCCCATTTTGTATGTGTGCAACTGATTGCTCCTTCCTAAGTGGAGTATTTGCATTTGTTCTTATTGAATTTTATCCTATTTACTTCAGACCATTTCTCCAGCTTGTCCAGATCATTTTGAATTTTAATCCTATCCTCCAAAGCACTTGCAATCCCTCCCAGCTAGGTATCAGCTGTAAACTTTATAAGTGTGCTCTCTATGCTGAAGATATTGAACAGAACCCAGAACTGATCCCTGTGGGACCCCACTCGTTATGCCCTTCCAGCATGATTGTGAACCACTGATAACTACTCTCTGGGAATGGTTTTCCAACCAGTTTTGCACCCACCTTATAGTACCTCACTCTAGATTGAATTTCCCTAGTTTGTTTATGAGCAGCCTCATAGGGCCAGACTCCACAAGTAGATCCAATATTTTCAGTTGGACCATTCATAGACTAAGGTGTGACAAAGCAGGAATTTCCTGGAATATTTTTATTAATCCTAGGTGTGTCTCAGTTTCCCTCTGTACTTTGCAGTGCTACCCAGTGGGTGCAAAAGGGTTAACACTGCTCCTGGAACTGCACAGGAGACATGGGGTGGAGGGGTGTCACCTATGGGTCTGGGTGAAATGACTGGATCATTACGGAACTCATTGAAACTGATCCAGCACAGCAGGGGATCTAGAAAGACAAGGACCACTCGCCACTTACCTGAATGCATCTGGAGAACAAAGTGGGGAAAGGTGTCAGGCAGCTGGATTATGGGCTGCCCTGTGGAGGCACTTAGCTTTTCTCACCAGGGACTAAGGACAACGGGAGGGAGCCAGAGCCAGAAATTGAGTCCACACAGCTTGGCTGGCTCATTGCACTGCCTGATCTAGCATGAACTGTGGTTTAATTTTTGCCTCTCTTCGCTGACCTAACGACTTTAAGAAGTTGTAGGCCAGGTGATTAATAAATTGTCACTTTGTTTTGAAAAGGTGGCCTGCTGTCGCTGCAAATACTCCCTGAGAGCATTGCACCCAGAAGGAGTAAAGTGCAAGCCTCCTGCAGGAAACAGTCACAACTGGATTTGCTTCAGGGAGCCACAGAGAAAGAGAGAGAGACTGGGATTGGTGGTGCCTGAATGCCCAGACTTGGAGGCCATGGGCCTGCCCCTGTGGAATTATGTGGGCCCTTGAGTTTGGTACACTTAAGCGGTCACTCCCCCAGGACTGGTTACAGGCTGGGACATAGACCAGACTCTGTGGATCCATGGCAGTAGGGTACTATTCAATGTGAGTAAGGGTATGATCTAGTTACCACTATGGACCCAATTCTGCTCAGCTTATACTGGAGTAACATTTATTCCACAAGTAGTCTATTTATTTTAAAGGGACTATACTCATAGTAAGGTACCACTCAGCATGAGTAAAGTGGGGGTAGAATTAGTACCTATGTTTCAGGGTATGGATCCGATGAAGTGAGCTGTAGCTCACGAAAGCTTATGCTCACATAAATTGGTTAGTCTCTAAGGTGCCACAAGTACTCCTTTTCTTTTTGCGAATACAGACTAACATGGCTGTTACTCTGAAACCTATGGTATACAATATTATCCTATGGCTAGTCAGGCACTATCCATTCATATCACATTGAACATAAAAGACCCCTCTATTGCTTCACTGCTGTCACTTTATGGTATTGCCAGTCTGCAAGATTCTTTTAATTGCATCATTTTAAAATGATCATTTCAAAATACAGGCGAGGTAACTGTGCGTCGACAGCATGCATCAATGAACAGTGGCGTATCAACTGGACGTGCT
Source organism: Eretmochelys imbricata (assembly GCF_965152235.1). NCBI lineage: Eukaryota > Metazoa > Chordata > Testudines > Cheloniidae > Eretmochelys > Eretmochelys imbricata. The sequence goes on from NC_135572.1 coordinate 153,888,891, forward strand.
GAAAACTTCTGGATAACTTAAAAACATGTGGATGAATTGAGGATGCTGGGCTTTTTACCCAGAGGCCATCCAGTTATGGGGTTGCAAATCGCTGACCAAATGACCTTTCTCCCATTTGTTGCCCTTCCACACTTTTTCAGTACCAGGAAATTCTGTCTGTGGAACACAGTATAGACATCCCTGATATAATGAAATGAACATGTAAGAGGATACAAATCTTGTTAAGCTGAAATTTGCAACATATTTTATTTACTCACAGAAATTAAGGACTTGAGTTAATAACAAACTTCCTCCGCAGCTGCCCATCTTTAAAAGCTCCTTGGGCCCCCCGTGTGTTGCAGTTTATAGAGTCTAACCCTAATTCCTAGCAGAAATGGAATTGTAGTCCACACACCTCCTGTGGGTGGTGTTCTGTCCCATCTCGTGGCACCGAGACCACTTCGAGAGAGAGAGTGATGAGTTTGTTCTATAGCCTTAACTCACTGCCGGTTGGCTTTTAGCTCATGCGGTGGAGGCTCATGCACTAAACTCCTGAGGTCCCCAGGTCAATCCCGCCTACTGACGACTGGGGTCTGTCAGTGTTACAGAACCATTTCCTTTCTCCATCAGTAGTAAAATGCACTTCCGCTCAAATCTGTATGAGAGAGAGTCTTTTGGGGCCTATTATGCTACTGATCCAAAATGTTTGTCCTGAGAAAATGCTTATCTTTCTCTTTATATGGGCCAAATGTTCCTTACAAGGAAAAAAAAACCTGATGCAAAGGGAAAGTGTTCAGGAACTTCCATGAGACTGAACATGCTGAGATTCCAAAACTGTTCTTGCAGAGGAAGGGGCCTGGACGTGATCTAAAAACCTCACAGTTCTACTACTTCTGCGGGAACCCTGCAGATCCCAGAACCTTTGCAAATGTGGCCATTCCATTCCCACTGCTACCTACTTACTTGCCTGCTATGCCTGTACCATCCCTCCCAAACACCAGGCTCCAAGAAAGTAGGAGGTGCAGGAGAGTTAATCCTGCCTCAGTCAGCATTTATTCTGGCTCTCTCAAGTGGAAATCTGCTCCAGCCCCAGGGGACCACATCACCTAGAACAGCTGCTCCTCAGCTCTGCTCCCAAGTTTCCCAGTCATGGGTGTGGCAAGGGCTGTAGGTGGGTTGCCTGAGACGGTGAGCACATAATGGAGCCGCCATTCAGCTCTCTTCCATTACTTTAGCCTACAGAAGTGTAAACTTTCTACTCATCTGCCCCCTTCATTGTGTGTAATGGGATGAAGCATAAGGGAGGTGATCAGGAGCAAATTCCAATCAGTTTTTCACTTGGGTGCTTATCTTTCCTTTGTGTAAACTACACAGCGGGATTAAACTGTTCATTCAAAAGTTGCAAAGGCAACTTTGAGCTGTAGCTCACGAAAGCTTATGCTCAAATAAATTGGTTAGTCTCTAAGGTGCCATAAGTACTCCTTTTCTTTTTAAAATAAACGAAGAGGTCTTTTGGCCTCCTAAAGCTGATCCCAAGTAGGTGTTTTTTTCAGATGGTAGAATAGTAATAGACCCAAACTTTAGTAAATTGACCCAAACTTCCCCTCTTAGCTTCTTCATAATACTAATACAGCATTTTCCGTACATAGTTATCAGACCACTTTACAAAGATGGGTAAGGACTGTATCCCTGGTCCATACTTGGGAAAACTGAGGCATGGAGCAAGGAAGTAACTTGCCCAAGGTCACCTAGCAAGTCTGTGGGAGGGTTAGGATTAGAACGCAGGTCTTCTGATTTATAGGCTTTCCCCTATCTCTTGGCCCACTCTACTACCCTTTTGAAGCTCCAGCATCACAAATGCGGAGACATGCAGATCGTAAGCACTTTTTGGAGCTAAAGCACAATAGCATCCTACAGATCACCAGTTAAATGTTTCAGTCTGTGGGAAAGCTCACTTAAGCCACTTTTTGGAGCTAAGCTTATTTAGACCTGACAGTGGAATTTAACCCTCTGCTCTTTAATCTCAATTTTTGGTCTCTGTATTCAATGAAAACCAGGTCCATATATTTTCATGAAATGATATATATTAGATTTCAGCTACACTGCTACAATTGCTGAACTATTTGCTTAAAAGGGACCTGCACAATTGGGCATGACAACGTCATGCAGTAATTCCCTGGTTTCACAGCCAATCCTAGAATTTGTACAGACTCCTAGCTGTGGAATGCCTTCGATTAATGACAGTGGGGTTCCAGCCTGAGAGCAGACAGATTTTACAGTTCCAATAAGAACACATTTGAAAGTAATATTGTACTAGCGTAGATTATAACCTTTGCACTTTGCTACACCGGCTTTTTGCAATTTGTTTTCAGTATATAGAAACAGCTGCAAATATTCCTCTCTTTTTTCACTGCCAGCAAAAAACGCACTTGGTAATAGTCATTGTGTCGCTGGACAAACACACCACATTTGTGTTTTCACTGCTGTGACATGCTAGCTGGGAAAGCTTGTGCTAATCAGTTTTCTACCATCAAATCAGTCTCTGCCACATACAATCAAGGAAATTAAGGAATCTCGGCGTTTTTGCAATATTGCTTAGTTGGCCATGAAATATGGGTGTTTCTGTGAGCAATAGTTTATTTCTCTCTCACTCAGATAAAGCAAGTTGGGCTAATGATGAAACATTGCTGCATGATGAAGCCAAGCTAAAGGCAGCATTCTGATGAAAGAAGACAAACGGTGGTATCCCGGCAGAAGGGATGCATAAACAGATCTGCATATATGGGATCTGTAACACTAGTCTGGTTGAACTAAGTTGGTGGGAGAATTATTTCCTCCTATCTCATTCCAAACACACTATTAATAAAATACCTAGGCTTCCAAATTTATCCAAGAAATTACATTATTTGAAACTTGTCTGGATGTTTTCTAGTTTAATTTTTTTCCATGTAGGATAGATAATTTATGTCTTGCAGGGAAATATAGTTACCTGAAACTAGGCTGGCCTACACACTATAGAATATACTACACTGGGCAGGAAATAGACAAAGGGTAAAATTTTCAAAAGTGCTTAAGTCCCATATTTAGAAGTGACTTAGGCCCAGCTCCTCAAAGGTATTTAGGCACCTAACTCCCATGGAAGTTAGGCACCTCAGGACTGGGGCCTAAGTGTTATAGAAAGTCAGTGGGGACTTTGGCTTTAACGTGGCTTGTGTGGTTGCGGCAGAGCTCTCCCAGAGCTCATAAAACCCCCCTCCACAAGGGGAATAGCTACCAGCACTGGGAGCACGGCTCCCAGTGCTGGTGCACTGTCTACACTGGCACTTTACAGCACTGGGACTTGCTGCACTCAGAGAGGTGTTTTTTCACACCCCTGAGTGAGAAAGTTGCAGCTCTGTAAAGTGCCAGTGTAGACAAGCCCGAAATGTCCAAGCTCTGGACTCGGTAGTTAGTGGAGTTATGCCCATTTACACCGGCTAAGTGAATGGAGCTGCACTGAACTGCACCAACTGAGGATCTGGCCCCCTGTCTCCAAGGGAGGACAACTATAAGAACGATCATTATGCTTTCAAAACATGACATTTCCTCCTCTCTTTGAATTCTGGCATGCATGCTTGAAACCATTGCATTTTTTTTCAATTGGAATTTCTAGCTGTAGTTGTTGCCATGTTCAAGTTTGAAAAGATTGGGGTGGAAATGAGGAAGGAATTTGGCCCCTTAAGGTAAATTCACCGCCTCCACCCAAAAAAAAAAAAAAAGAAAAAAAAAGAAAAAAGAAGTCATCTGCAGTTTTGATTAGCAGCTTTTTGGCTGAACTGGGCACTGCACCTTCCACTGGATGGATTTTCTTGGCACCATGTGATGTGGTTGAAGGAATCAAAGGACCCAAGAGAGGGGTGCGGTAATATACTTGGATAACCATAGAACATTCAGTATTGCCACTCCAAAATTTAAAATTCTGATGATGCATAGGGGCTGGGAAAGAATATTTTTGTCAATGGTTTGTGAATAAAATGTTTAGCCAACCACAGGCTGGGCTTTGTGTGACCCTGTTCCTGGCACTGAAGCACATAAATCACTTTTATGTAACAATCCTCTGATATGAGCTGCAGACAGGGATTTGTGCTCTCTTTGAAGTAAATTGCATCCTGGTGCACTATAGCATGAAAGTTACGATTTGCCATTGCTGGGACACTGAAGACCTGCTGGAAGCTAAACTAATTAGCACAGCGCTCTATTTTCTTGCCTTCCACTGTGAGAACTGACTTAACAGATCTTCTGATCCTTCCTCACCCTTTCATATTAGGAAGGATAAGTGGTCATATTTGCATCTGGCTAGAGATGAACAAACACATCGGCTAGCAAGCAAAGCACTTTAAAGGGATGACATGGCAAAGTGAAATGAAAAGATAGCCTTAGAAGATAGAAAGAAGTCCATTGGGTGACTTGTTCTTCCCCCATATTTGGCAGGACTACCGGTTTTTAAACACACACTCACAAGACTGGAATATTCAGAGGAGCACATTTCTTCCCCCTTTTCCACCACCTCCATCCCCAGTGAAGAATGGAGAACAAGAATTGGGGTGTCCTTTATGTCACAGTGTATCTATCCACTGTTTATCTTCACGCTTCGGAATGCTGCCATTTAGCACAGCTTTGGCATTCAGTGATGCTTCATCATTAGTTGAAGTTGCTAGATCTGTCTGAGGAAGAAACGAACCGTGCCTCAAAGAAATACCCATGTTTCACAGCCAACTGAGTAAATATTTTGAAAATTCTGCAATTTCCATGGTTGTATAAAGAAAAGCCAGATCACAAACAAAAGGGCTCACTAACTCCCTGCAAGGATCTACAGGACTAGAACACAGCTCAGAGCCTGGGACAGTTGCTGTTCCCACACTGTTATCAGCAGGCCATGCAAAGCTCTGTCCAAGGAGGACCAATGTGGAGATTAGGTGCTGTAGGAAGTACTGCCCAAAGGGTCCAAAGTGACAGCACCCTGCAACCTTCTGTTGGCACATGCTTACTATTTAAGTCTGGTTGTCTGGGTAACCATATAAACTTTAGGTGTGCTGTGCCTGCAGGCCTCACCTCACTTTCTGATTTTCAGGATCTGACCCCAGCCTGACTCTTGTCCCCTGAGTCCAGCCTGGTACGATCTGTGGTCTCCAACTCCGGCTTGACTCTGACTCTTGCCTATTGATCCCACCTCTCACAATTACTCTGATCCCTGCTCACTGACTACCTCCTTGTGGCTGTCCTTGACTTGTGGACACCGGCCCAGCTGTGACTGCTAGGCCAGACTGCCTATGCCCTGGTCCTTTACACTCCCATGCAACTCCACTGACATCGGTGGTTGGAACAAGGACCAGTAAAGAACTCAAGGGTGTGCGGCTGCTACTCTGAAACCTTGAAGTTATGTTGCTTACAGATAACTATGTACTTAAGTGATTTGCAGAAGGGGATGGGCTTGAGCAAGTCTTAGTGCTTTGCTGAATCATGCCATAAGTGCAGAATTTGCTCTAATGGCCTAAATTTGTGCAGCATCTTCCACTTCAAAGGACTCCAAAGTGCTTGACAAACTACTCTAGGGTAGCTTCGTGCAGCACCATTGAAATGTAGCCACTTGTGGAGTGGCAAAGGAACAGCCAGGCACACAGCACTTTGTATCCAAAGGCAATATCCTACACTTATGAAAAGTGCCATGGGATATTGAGCTGACCCTGCTGAGTTTTGATGTGATAGATTCTCTAGTAAGCGTGCTGAGTGCCCAGACATCATCAAAAGGATTTAGCATAAACGCAGTCTCATGGGCCACACTGTGCCTGGCCATTGGGAGGGGAGGGTCAAGAAGCTTGCCTTCGTTATGCCTTTACGCAGTGGCTGTGCGTAGTTGTATTCCCTCCTCAAAGGCAGTCCTATTCCTTCCTTTGCATGCCTCAAAGGGGATGAGGTGGTCCATGACCTTGCCCCCGCTCCACACTGGGCTGTTAAGCATATGCTGTGCACCTTAAATGGTACAGCAATGGATGCTCTCAGTCCATGCATCTAGATGATCCAGAAGGGACTGTGCTTCTCTGAGGCACAATCCTTCCTGCAGGTCCACTGCGGCGGGAGGGAAGCCAACAGAAGGTTAATCAGGGCAAGCTGAGTGTTCAGTGTGTGTGTGTGGCAGTTGGCTTTATATTCACAAATGAGGATGAACTCAGAAAGAGCCACTCCATCAGTACTATGCCAGCTTCACAGCCAAGCAGTCACAGTCACCTAGTGTAAAAAGAAAAGGAGTACTTGTGTCACCTTAGAGACTAACAGAAGAGCTCATTCTTAATCTTTCCCTGTTTGCTGTAGGGGATGTTGATCAGGTGGTTCCGCAGTTTCTTTGAGAGTGTGTGGCACAAGCTGTCAGCATAGGCTGATGTGCTATGTAGATTGTAATGGATTTTTTACCTTCAGTCCTTTTGGTATGATGTCCATCTGTTTGCATTTGGAAAGGAAGATGATGTCTGTCTGTATCTGAATGAGTTTTTTCATGAAGTTGATAGATTTCCACTCCATACGGCTAAATTCAGTGCCTTGCATAATGACAGGTTTCAGAGTAGCAGCCGTGTTAGTCTGTATTCGCAAAAAGAAAAGGACTTGTGGCACCTTAGAGACTAGAGACTTAGAGTCTCTAAGGTGCCACAAGTCCTCCTTTTCTTTTTGCGAATACAGACTAACACGGCTGCTACTCTGAAACCAGTCACCTAGTGTATAACTCTTCAGATTCTCCTTCTCACACTGAGCCCACGGCAGTAACTTGGCTTGTGTTTTCCCTCACTGAGCCAAGCCAAACAGCTGGCACGGAACCTCTACAGCACCATCAAACATTCCAGCGTCAACAACCAGGTGTGGAAGAGAGGTGATACAGGAATAAAACACTGGGCTCGATTCTCCTTGTGGTTACACCAGTTTTACACCTATGTAACTTCATCGATGTTCAGTGGAGTTACTCCTGACGTACAGTGGGAATCAGGCCCATTGTCCTTGTTGGCTGGGACTCGGACAGCATTCACAGTGTTTCATTTTGTTCTGTTGATGAGAGCATTTTGGAAATTCGCCTTATCTAGAGTACAGAATCCTTTGCTTATTAGACATTGGTGAGGCCTCATCTGGAGTATTACATCCAGTTTGGGCCCCACACTACAAGAAGGATGTGGAAAAATTGGAAAGCGTCCAGCGGAGGGCAACAAAAATGATTAGGGGACTGGAACACATGACTTATGAGGAGACGCTGAGGGAACTGGGATTGTTTAGTCTGCAGAAGAGAGGAGTGAGGGGGGATTTGATAGCTGCTTTCAACTACCTGAAAGGGGGTTCCAAAGAGGATGGATCTACACTGTTCTCAGTGGTGGCGGATGACAGGACAAGGAGTAATGGTCTCAAGTTGCAGTGGGGGAGGTTTAGGTTGGATATTAGGAAAAACTTTTTCACTAGGAGGGTGGTGAAGCACTGGAATGCGTTACCTAGGGAGGTGGTGGAATCTCCTTCCTTTGAGGTTTTTAAGGTCAGGCTTGACAAAGCTCTGGCTGGGATGATTTAGTTGGGGATCAGTCCTGCTTTGAGCAGGGGGTTGGACTAGATGACCTCCTGAGGTCCCATCCAACCCTGATATTCTATCATTCTGTGAGTCTATGACTCAACTTCCTTACCAAAGAAATTGCACTGGTCTCGCTGCCATTAATACACAGCTGACCCCACACCAGGCCTAGATCATCAGGTGACTACACAGGGTAATGTATCAAATGCCTCTATTCATTCAAAGTGCGGAGCTGGATTGCTCTGTGCTTGGAAGCATTTTCTATACCTCCTTCTAACACTTAATGTGCAAACAGACACACTCCTCGATGAAGGATTTTGGATGTTGGGACACTGCACAAGAAACAGAAAAATCACCCATGGGATGCAGAAAAAGGACAGCCCCTTATGTGCTAGTTAAACTCCCTTTTCCATTTGCATTTCCACCTTAGCAACTGCTTTCATCATCAGTGCACAGGATTACAACATTATCACACATTAGGAAGCAGGCTAAGCCTTACTTGTGTGTGTATGGGGGGAATACTGGGGCTAAGCATTGTTACTGCAAGACTTAGGAATTAGAGACCAATGTGACCGGCAAAGCTAAATGAACCCAAATACCGTGATTATGCAGACAAGATTCAGCATAATAAGGAGGTCATATCACCAATGATATCCTGGAGTGTGCTGCTGGCTAGAGCTCATGAGGTGACACAGTAACATAGATACGAAGGCAAGCATTTGACTGGAAGCATTAATACTGTAAAAGGGTGAACAGCAAAGGTTTTGCTGAGAATTAAAATTGTGCTTGCACAATCTCCACAGAGGACAAAAAGGATAGAACTACTGTTTAAGCGTGTAATTAGAGCTGTATCTTCACTGAGATAGTAACAAACTGTGTCAGATGCTGAGGAATCAGAGCTGCAGGTCTCCTGCTTTCTGGGCTGGTAACTGAATGAGAAGTTTCAGAGTGACAGCGTGTTAGTCTGTATTTGCAAAAAGAAAAGGAGTACTTGTGGCACCTTAGAGACTAACCAATTTATTTGAGCATGAGCTTTCGTGAGCTACAGCTCACTTCATCGGATGCAACAATATGCTTATGCTCAAATAAATTGGTTAGTCTCTAAGGTGCCACAAGTACTCCTTTTCTTATTGTAAGGAGAGTGATCACTTTACATAAGCTATTACCAGCAGAAGAGTGGGATGGGGGGAGAGAAAACCTTTTGTAGTGATAATCACCCATTTTTTCATGGTTTGTGTGTATAAAAATGTCTTCTGTATTTTCCACAGTATGCATCCGATGAAGGGAGCTGTAGCTCACGAAAGCTTATGCTCAAATAAATTGGTTAGTCTCTAAGGTGCCACAAGTACTTCTTTTATTTTTGAATGAGAAGTATCTCAGCTATTGGAAAAGACATTCAGTTCTAAGTCTCTGTCCCAGGTAACTTTTCTCTTTATTTGATTATATTTAAATCCTTTTTGCATGTATCTTTTTCACACATGGTCTCCTTCCAAGGTCGTCTTTTGGGTAAAGTTTCCACAGAATTAGTTGAGCCACTTTTTCATTCTAGCATCAGGAAAAAGATGGAAACCTACCAAGTCCCCAGGGGAGTATGGGAAAAGACCTACCACTCCCACAATCCACATGGGACTACGGGAAGCAGAGATGATCTCGAGGCACTCTGTCAGGAGGCCCAGCACAGTGTAGACCCAAATATGAATATACGGATGTGCCAAGAACCAAAATCTGGATAGGCTGGGAAATTGCCCATGCACATCTGTACACCCCACCCTTCACACCTTCCCAATGAGGTGCTACCTCATACTGCAGCCACAATCTCATACTCTTCATCTTCTGGGAGTGCAGCTATTCAGTGATGCAGGTCCTTGATGGGAGCACTGAGCCTTGGGGTGGCTCTGGGGTATCAGATTGTTACTTTGGTGGGTGTGCATGAAAACTCTGTGGGCATGGGGGAGGCAGTTACACCTTGTGTAAAATTAATTTGGCTAATATGATGTTATGGAGGTTAAACTATATGGAAGGAATCTGCATTTTCCCAGGACGTGTGCGGTGTATATTGGAGAAGGGGTAAAAGAAATGCAAATAAAACATGGTACTTCATTAAAATCATAATAGGGCTCCAAAAGGAGCCACAATAGGTTGTGCTTTCTTTTTCAGATCTGTGTGTTTTGGAGCAGGAGATGAAAGTGGAAAGTAATCAGAACTCTAGTGGAAGTGGAATGTTTCCCTTTTAAGACACTCTCTAAACTGCTAACAGCTTTGGATCCAAAAGCAAGCTAGTAAGCCTCTGTGTGTAAATGCAAGTTACCTAGCTGATGGGCACAAAGGAGCTGCAAATAACAAATACATCTGGTCAGCAAACAAGCTACTAGAAGACTCAGATTAAGGCCCTCCAGGAAAGGGAGATGAAAAAAACAAGTCAAGCCTGAAAATAAGGGGGACAAGTTAACCTTAAGGGGGGTGTGGGTGGGAGGGGATGGGTGTGTGGGTGCGTGGGGGAGATGGGAACAGGGAATGGGGGTAAGAAAATTGGAATCATGTTTTCTAAAGGGGGAAATGGGAACAGGGAATGGGAGTAAGGAAGTTGGAATCATGTTTGGCTGAGGGCAGGAATGGGAACAGGGACACAGGTGTAGGGCTCTGTGGTGTCAGAGCTGGGAAGGAGGATATTAAGGAAGGAAACTGGAATCATGCTTGCTGGAAGTTCACCCCAATAAACATCTAATTGTTTGCACCTTTGGACTTCGGGTATTGTTGCTCTCTGTTCATGCGAGAAGGACCAGGGAAGTAAGTGGGTGAAGGAATAAGGCCCCTAACAGTCCTCTTTTCTATGGGTTGATGCATCCACAAAGTAGGTCTGTGTCCCGGGAATGAGAGGCCAGAATATTCTTTCTTTGCAATGCTACCCTCTCCCTTTGGGCATCTCAATTTTCCCTCCCTCTTACCCATATTAAGGAACCCTCACTCTGATTTCAAATAGAAATTAATAAGACCTTTCCTCTTAACAAGCTAGCTAAGAGCTCCTGATCAGACTTCTAACTTTGCTCCTGGGTCCCTATCGCAGGCTCCTAATTAACCACCTTGTATGCAACAATAAAGAAAATAATCCCAAGCGAAGGGAAACAGCCACCCTCAATCAGCATCTTCTTCCATGAAAAATATATGAGAGAGACATCAGTGGCAACACTTTTGTTATAAAGTAGGACAGCAGAGACTTTCCCTTTCCCACTTGTTTGAAATATGCCCTGGCTACATTAGGCAGGAGTTTTGTAAGAAAACCTTGGACCCATTCTTATCTCACTTTCCACTGCAGTTAAACTTGCGGCGTTCCTCCTGGTTTTCACACCAGCGCTAGTGAGCCCAGAATCAGGCCTTTTGCATTCTGAATTTCTAAAATATCTGCATCTTCCTCCATGGTGGGGGGTGGGGGAGGAGAAAGAATACAAACTAAACATTCTCAAGTCACCACACACATTAACCCAGCAAACAGCTGATTTGATTATCTGATTGGGTGCTGACCAGGGCACTCAGTTCCTCGAGGCAGGCTTGTTAGTTTAAAGTGCTGCACACGTGAGTTTGTTTGTTTGTTTGTTTTTTTAAATGCCATGTTTTCTTATAAAAAGAAAAGGAGTACTTGTGGCACCTTAAAGACTAACAAATGGAGCAAGCAAAAATGCATTATTCTCATTCTTTCTTTTTAAAAAAAATTTCTGATGAATAAACCAACATAGTTAGAAAGGGCAGGGCAGAATACAAAATTGTCTTGCACTGTCGCTATTATTCCTCTTTTTCACTATCCTGCACATCATCATTTGAAAATATGTATATTAGCAGTGTTGGCACCTCTTGCAATTTTATTGTCTTATGATATTTGGTGGTTTTCTTAAAGACCCAACTCCTGGAGAGTCCTGTGATAATGAGAGAATCTCAGGTTTCATTTGTAAAAAAAAAACCCCAAACAAACACAAAATAAGCAAGTTCCTAGCTCGCCTGGTTGCAAGAAAACTTTGAAAGTGTGAACCATACGGGTTCACAAAACAGAAAGCAAGAAAGAGAACCCCAAATGTAGTAATTTTTATAAATCTCATGGTTGCAGCAGCTGATTCACAATTGTTGAATGCTTGGGCTTAGCGAGACTATATTAAGTTTAAAAAGGGAGGTTTACTGATTACACTACAAAAGGAAGAGAAAAAGCAACTGACTTGTATAGTGCATATTTAATAGTACCTGCTACATCAGCCCATCTGTAGTGGAGGATGTACCCCAGTTCTATCCATCAGTCATCAGCCACCGATGCAAACATACTGACGCAAGCCCCTAGTGCAGACAAGGAAAACCATGACTTGCTCCAGTGCAGCTATGCCATTGGCAGGGCATCATTTTCCAGAATCAGGTCACATTCCCAGTGGAGACAAAGCCTTCATTTCTTTATACAGCAATTTGTGCAGAAATCTATTAGGAATTATTTGTATATCAGCAACATTCACTGATGTCATAAGAAACAAGAATTCTTGATTAATGGTGCCAAGTGCCAGATTTAGCCACTCTTTGATTTATTCTATCCACAGATAAAGCAAATGCACTAGGTCCACAGGAACCATATTTTAAAAGAAATAGGTCAAATTCATCCCTGCATTGCTCTATATGGAGCTACCCACAGGATACATTCAGCCTCGTGTGTTCAGATGCCAGGTTTCAAAGACCTGAAATGCACAATGGCACGATGTGCTGAATTTACCAGAGACAGGCCCAAAGCAAACCATCAGATGGCAACACTCCTGTGCTTTGACGCTTTCATAATCCAGACCTAAATCTGACAGTTCGGTCCCATTGCTAGTAAGTATAGTTGGGGCAAAGTAACTTTCCGCGAGTAGGACAGTGGTACCAAAAGCAACTGAAACACTATGCCGAGGGGTATATATATTGCAGCTTCTGCCCATGATATCTATCCACTTTGGAGCTCTCATCTGTGAGCTTCATCTCTGGGCCCACAGCTCCTTCACCACAGCTGTCAGGTTACCAGGTAGAATGTTCCCCCCTGCATCAGGCAGTTGCTCAGCATAGATCACACCTGCCCCCTGGCAATCAAAGGGGCCCAGTATGTGAGCACGGCAGTGGGGCTGGTAGAGTCACAGACTCCAGTTCCTAGCCATGGGTGAGGTTTGGCTGCTGCCTGGGCGCTACACTGCCATCCCTGAGTGGGGTTGCTCCTCAGACTACACACGGGGATACATCACTATAGACGCAGGCCAGGCCATGGCGTTCTGGCTGGCTCCGTGCCGGGGCTACACTGGGTGAGGACTTGAGCCCAGATTTGGATAATACCACGTAAGCACACGTCTTGTACCTAGTACTGTTTGAAAGCAGCGTGAGTTTCAGTGCCAACTGGAGTCTGATACGAGAGCTAGAAATCCAGCAAATATATGAAGAGTCTAGCTCTTAGCACCCCAGATGAAAGAGAGACTGTATTTAGTGAAAGGGAAATTGTGCTGCTGGATCCTACCACTGCCCCAGATTGACTGGAATAATCCTGAATGGGGCTTTTCCCAAAAGAATGGGTAGATTGGCCAATAAGGAATAACATAGCTCTGCCCCAGGACCTCCTTGGTGTGCTGACTTTTAAATAGCTCAGAGCACAGGCAGGAAAATGCAGACCTGGTGAGTCACCATGCAACACCTCCCCCCACTCCCTTTTTTTTTTTTTAAGTGGGATCACTGATCCATCAGTCAATTACTTGAAGAGCCACTCTAATTTGGCATCCAATTGTTTTCCCAGCTGCTCCTGTGTCTGATCTCTGATATCAGATGTATGAGCAGCATGCCTGTGAAAGAAGAGTGCAGCCACAGAATAAAGGAACCACGAGAGGACTAGGCTGTCTGTCTGAAGAGCACTGCATGCGTTAAAAAAAAATCAAAATATTGGCACCAAAATTTCTCAATGTCAAAGGTGATTCCTGGATAAAAAAAATAATTGATGCCTCTCCCCACTGGCGAGGGGGGAAAGATCTTAATGGGAATTACAGCTTCTTACAGTGGAGAAAGTTTCTTCATTCTTCAGCCTATAAAGGTCACCCTCCTTAGGTGCTGATGATAATAACCAACAAATAATTAATATTACTTAGCACTTACAGGGTTGGGGAGGAGGGCAGACTTTTTTTTCTACCATAGATTTCAAACTGCTTTGCAAAGGTTGGTGAATATAATACCCCCAATGTAATACACTGGCGCAGGGGGGCTGGGGAATGAGGTGCAGAGAGATTAAAAGTGACTCGCCCAAAATCACACAGACAGGCAGTGGCAGGGCCCGGTACAGAACTCAGCTTTCCTGGCCTCTCCTCCTGCTGCCTATTCCCAAGACAATACTTCTGCTCCTTTTTTCAGAAAGTCCAAAACGAATGGATCGTACCGTGCCATTAGCATTTACAAACTCTTCACTGATTTCTGTATGGAGTTCTGATTTTGAAGAAGACCAGCACAATCTTATTGATTAGATAACATGAAGGACTGAGAAGAGGCCAAACACCTGTGTTTTGGAGGAGCAGCCCAGTGGTGGCTAAAAGTTCATTACTGGAACTATTTTCTAGGTACCAGAATCTGCCACCTTTGCTCATATGGAGCAGGCCCTGACACCATTGACTTCCATAGGATTACTCATAGAGTAAGGCTACTGGAATCTTAGACTGGTGGATTTTTTTCCTCCAAAGACTGGAATATTTGCCTTCCATTATGATAACCAACTGTTATTTCACTCCCAGTTAGCAGTCATCTTACATTCAGACGTCTAGATTTCATATGCTGTGTGTATTCTGCAAGCTAGATCACACAGGCTGACCATTTGCATGACTTCTTTTTGGATGAATCTATCCAGGTGGCAGTGCTGAAGAAATTGGTTTGGAGTAAGAGACAGTGAGACCAACTTATCGTCCAGAATAGGATGGAGCCTCCTAGCCAGATGGAGGGGGTAGAAAGCATTACTAAGTTGTGGGCCAATTTAGGGTGTGGTGTTGGCTTCACAGGAAGCTACCAGGCTGTCTCTCTGAATCAAAATGCTATCAATAATGCCAGAAGACATGTGCAATGGGGGAAACTGAAGCAAAATGGCAGAGTTGATGGCAACACAATATTAATTTTTACCATATGTTTGGATTTCATTGCATTCTCTCATCCTAAGGGCTCAGTCTTTGTGCTGTGTCATGATGGGGGGGGGTTTAAGTAATCAGTTCACAGAAGGATATTACAAAACCAGCCATCCTCAGGCTGCAGTGACTCACTAAGTTTTGCACCATGCAAAATCCCACCCCATGCACAATGAGCAACTTAAATTGACAAGCTCGGGCATTCTATATGATTAATAGCAGACCGTAATCTGCCATATCACCAAAACAGTTGGACCCTAAGCCCCTGGTCCATCTTAGTGATATACCTCGGAACTAATGTGGATGACAAATGCTGTAAGTAAATGCTTAATAATACATTCTGCCACCTGCCAGTACTCCCTATTTAGAAGGAATAGGTTCTATTTAATTCCCCAAACATGCAACATTTCTCCCTGGTGTTACTGCAGATCGTTTTACTGGCATGAGGCCAAATCCTGGATCCAGCAGAGAGCTAGAGTACTCTCTGGGGTGGTACCAAATTGTTCTGGAAGGGAGAGAGGGCAGAATCATCCAGCTGTGATGCAACAACAGAGATGCTCCACAATGCATTCTGACCGCTACAGTAGCCCCCGCGACTGCTGTTTCTCCCTTTACATGGGGGGGTTTGGGTTGGTGGATCCACCAAACCCACAGTCCTCTCTCCCTGAAAGTCTGCCCTCCTCCCCAACTCTTCACCCCAAACCTGCACACATTGGGGTGCAGTGAATTCCCTCTGCAGGTTTTCTGCATTTTACCCACCCTGCGCAACAGAGTCACATTTATGTCCAGAGCATTAGCAATCTTCTCCTTTTAAGGTCTGACCCAAACCCCATTAGAAAAACTCTCATTGAATGTAATGGGCTAATGCATTTCAGTGAGTAGGGTGAACTTATTTCCCTATGCTGAATACGGGACACCTGGTAAAATTACTCATATACAAGCAAGTTCAATGGCAAAAACTAGGCAGTACAACCATTCAAATTAACATCAAGTTGACTGAGCCCCTGTTAAAAAGAAATACTGCGTAGCTGGATTATTTTTATTTACCTTTTTATCTTTAAGACTTTAGGGTTCACATGGGGAAGGGTGACACACACACACTCCCGTACACCTCTCTCACACCGGGGGAAGGGGGTGACCGACCAACCCGACCCTCCCTGCCCAGCGCTCTCCCCCTCCATGCCTGGCTGGGCCCCCAAGCCGGACCTGCCTCTCCTGGTACCTGGTGCTGCGTCATAGATTATAGATTCATAGATATTTAGGTCAGAAGGGACCATTATGATTATCTAGTCTGACCTCCTGCACAATGCAGGCCACAGAATTTCACCCACCACTCCTGCAAGGCAACACGTGGGGAGGGCCCCCCCTTCCCCCCCCAGATTTCTGCCAGGGTTCACACCAGCATGTGGCCCATGTCTTTGCAGAGCTCATCTCTTCTCCCTGCCCCCATCCCAGTGGCAGGAAGCAGCTTGTCCCTTCCTGCCCACACAGTGTCCAAAGACAGCTAACACCTCCAGGCTGCTGCTGGCCACCAACATAACCCAGCCGACTCTGGCTACAGAGCGGGAAGGAAGGGCTTAAGCCCTAAGGATGCACTGTGCACCAGGGCCCAGGGAACCTGACTGCAAGGGCTTCATGGAACCCGGCCAGAGAGGTGGCTCAGCAGGGGAGGGTGCCTAGGGGACAGGCTGGAGCAGCCCCGCACTCCGTGGGGTCAGGACCCAGGGCAGGGTGGGATGAAGAGGGGGCTAAGCTGCTGGCCAGAGGGCTGCTGTGAAGCCTACAGAGTCAGGGTGCAAAAAGGCTGGAAATAGCTTCCTCCTGCCTCCCCCGCCACTCCAGAGCTTAGCCGAGGGGCGGAGAGGCTTCCCCGTGCCAGCGCTGTGCGGGGCTTTGGCACACACAGGGCTCGGCTCCTCCTGGCCAGTGCCCTGGGCCAGAGAGTCTTGGGTTTTCCTGAGGTGCCGGCCCAGCCAGAGGCAGTGGGGGAAGGAAGGAGCCTGCTGGCCACGCTGTTGGTGAGCTCAGCGCTCAAACCGGGGGCTGGTTCCCCACACAGCACTGGGAGTGGGACGCACCCCGCTGGGGGGGAGGAGGGGAATATGGAGGAGCAGCAGGGCGGGGGGGGGGGTGAAGGGGCAAAGCAGGGAGGGGACAGCGAGAGGAGGAGCACATAAAGGGCTGATGGGTGGGCAGCCAAGGCGACACGTAACTGGCTGCTGCCTGGCGCCTGCCCACACTCACCAACCACCGCAGCTCACAGCACGCAGCCAGTGCCGGCCAGAAACATGACAAAGGACATGGCCCTGCTGGCCGAGAGCCAGCACACAGCGGGGGCTGCATTGACGGACTAGCAGGGGAAGCAGCCGGCCCCATGCGCTGCATCTTCGCCCTGCCACCAGCCTTGCACACATACTCACTCACTGCTGGTGGGCAGGCGGATGGTGAGCAGGGATCCAGCCAGCAGCAGGACCCTCCAGTACTGATGTGGGGAGACAGAAAATACAGGACAGTTTGCCTGTTTTAAGAAAAAATTGGGACACCTGCATGAGGGCTTAAATACGGTACTGTGCCTTTAAAACTGGGACGTCTGGTCACACTATCAACGAGGTTAAAGGAGTACCCTCGCTTTGCCTTCTCTCAAACAGTGGCAGTTATGCCAACTGGAAACCTCACTGAACTCTGTGACAGGGTGCACAAACTCCATATGAGACAGGAAGGGGTTACAGCCCTGCCCCACCACACCACCTATGATGTATGCGGGACTTGAAAGAGGAGCTTTAAAAGAGAGAAGCGCAGCTCAGAAGGTCCCAGCCCTGGCGGGTGGACAGAGCTCTCAGCCTCAGCTCTAGAGAAGAGCATAGCAGAGTCAAGCTGCCTTAGGTTTTCTCTCAACTTGAGGGGTAGCACAGGTGGCTGAAGGACCCTCGTGGATCAGAAGACCTGGTGCTGCTCTTTATTTCTGTTAGTTCAGTTTTCTTTCTTTTCTCCTATTGGGTGCAGGGACCAGGGGCCTGCTGAGGAGAAGGTGCATTGATGTAGGAAGCAGCCAGGGAAGAAGCAAGAGGTCTGACAAGACAGTCCTGAACCACTTGCTACAGGGTCCCTGGTGTGGAACCTAGGTTAGAGGGAGGTCCTGGGTTCCCCTACAGCCTCACTGAGGAGCCTAGCATGAAGACCCCTAATATAAGGGCTGGAAGGACTACTGGGTCTGGGCCTATGAGGTTATAAGACTATTGAATTAAACTCTGGTTTATCCCTGGGTGAGATTAAACCAATCGACACAGCATGAAATGTGAATTACAGTCAAATAACTCAACATTCACTTTCAGTACAATGTAATATATTTCAACTTTGTTCTAGATTAAGGGATATCAAACTGTACCTATATAATACATACATAACAGATACATAATACAGTCATAGATAAGAGTTTACTGACACTAATCCACTTCAAAGCATCGGTCACACCACTTCAAAGACAAACACACTTTCAGTGACCTTGCAGAATATGCAGTCCCTTGGCTTTGGCTCGAAATATAAATCTCCTGCAATAAATGACTAGATCCATACAAAATAGACAGTAAAGGGGTACATGGTAGAAATCAAATAAAGCAGGAAGAGAATATGTAGGGAAAGATCACTGACTACATCCGATGAAGTGAGCTGTAGCTCACGAAAGCTTATGCTCAAATAAATTGGTTAGTCTCTAAGGTGCCACAAGGACTCCTTTTCTTTTTGTGACTACTTCCTGTGGAGTAACAGCAATTAGAGAATGTACATGTAAGCCTATCACTCAATAATTGGAAAAATACTATTTCTGAGTGAATAGTTAGTGGGAGCAGCCTAGAAGCCAATAGAAGGAGCTAGATGATGATACCATTGGTATGGGCAGACCACAGCTTCAGAAGGGTGCGTCATTTGGTCAGAGAGAGGGACGCTAGCGATCACTGAGTGAGAGAGAGCCTATCGGCCAGGGAGTATAACCGCCTAACCAGGGCACAGGGTAGGTGATACCAACAGACTGACCACGGTAAATCAGTGCCCAAGTATGCCATATATTACAAATTTCCAGTCTCTTGGAAATGAGTAACAGCCAAAGCAACAAAGAAATGAAGCCACTGCCTGCAGGAGGAATAATACCAGAACCAGAGCTACTTCTAGCCCACTTGGGTTGTAATTGCAAACTCAACGATTTCTATGGGGGAAAAGGCCTCCACATGTTATTCTTTATCGGCAATTAAAATGTATAACACAACAGAGTACTAGGAGCGATGTTCCTTGGCCACTGGTAAAGGCCTCTCACCCTCTAGCACCTCAAAGCTTAGAAGGAAGGAATCAGAATGTTACTACCAACTGCTAATGGAGATTCTCCTTTTATTCAATTAGAAGCAAGACCTAAAAATGCTCAGGTGAAGCTGCAGCAGCAAATAAATACATTTGGATCTAGATCACTAAGTTTTGTGAGCCACTGTATTTGTAATATGGTTAGTCAATCCCATTGTCATAGAAATGTGAAAATATTGAACCTCTGCATAAGAACAGTCAGTTTTGCTGTCTGGAACACCAGGATGGGATCTGTCAGCTCCTGCAGGATAGGCAGTTTGGGGCCAAATTCACAGGTGTGTTTAAGTCAAGACTCAAAGGGAGTTGATGTCAATTGGTCTAACTTATACTGTCTTCTGATCCCCTCAACATGGACAATAAAGCAACTCAGATGCCCTCTAGCCTTCAAGGCTGTGTCTTGACTAAGGCCAAGCATGTCTCTACCCTGCCCCAAAGTTTTGAAGTGCTGCATTGTAACTCCCCTGTGGGGACACTGCGGCTGCGACCTTAAGGGCCCCTTGTTCTCATTAATATAGTGCTCTTCAAAGAGGACCACATTAGCGCAAACCAGGGACCTTTCTGTTCGAGTCTACAGCACACGCGCACATGGGAGTTACAGCACAGTACTTTGGTGTGCACCGCTATTCACGCAAGGGTTCTAAGAAATGTGAGGCAGTGTAGACATGCCCTAAGCTTTTAAAGGGTGTTGTTGGAATGTGTTAGTTAATATGTGCTAGCTAATATGTTCTAATAGTCTAGTGTAGAGTAGTGAGGAGCCTGGTCTTTAACTGAGCTTTAACTTAACCAGTTTAGCATGTAGTAAAGTCTACACTGTCTGGTCTACACTAGACTTTTAGAACGTGTTAGCTAATGAGCTAACATCACACCTTTAAATCCTAGTCTGGGAGAAACCTGTTAGACTCACTGAGCCACATGGCCATCCACCACTTTGTAATTTACATCCCCCTCCATCGGCACATCATATCTGAATTTGTCCCACTGAGTCTGAGTGCAAAGGACTGCAAATTAGTGCAAAGGGGACAAATTTGTCATCCAGTTGCACTAGCTCCATTAAACTCAATGGAGTTGCGCCAGACTGACACAAGGAGTCTTAACTTAGACCACCTTAAAAATCACTTCTGAATTTGGCTAATGTTGTGTATTGCCAGTAAAACCAGCCATTATCTAAAGAAACTAATTTTAGAATCTAAAGCACAATGAAAAGGAAGCATTTCAAATTATCTACTAGTAACTTGTTTAATTAATCAGGAAAATTCTGGTTTGTTCATCAGTTTGGGAGGTATGCATCCCACCCCCAAATGCTGGCAGGCAGGTTAAATGATATTCATGTATTTAAAGAGACGGTCAAGTAGCATAGGCCCCAAATTTCACATATGCGCAAAGCTGAGCATGTTACAATAGCAAGTGTCTTTCTGAGTCCACTCAGGGGATTCTTTTTGAAGTCACTCACTATTATACAAATTTTTAAAATCACAGTTTCTATGGACTCTACAGAGGGGACACAGGCACAGCTTTGTCTGTGTGTTGGACATTGCATAAGTGCAGTGATTTTTTTTAACTCAGCACTTCAGTCATCCAGTTACAAAAAAACCACCTAGATGGTATCTGGAGGGCATTTGCTACTATACACAGATGGAATGAATGTGAAATGTAGGACTTTAACAACTGATTGTCCCTTTAAAGAACAATTCCTAAAGACACTATTATACCAGTGCTGGGAGAGGAAAACAGCGAAATCATTTAATCCAGCTCTGCTTACTGAAGGAAGCAAAGAAACTCTCCCTGTGGTTAGTAAAGGTTTTCACTTCAACACTGTGCTGACACTGAGTCAAACCTGAGTGAAATGTGCTGCCATGTCTAGATGTTAAAAGACCACTGTGCCAGCACATGTGGGGTTAATTGTGAAGTTATAACTTTGGTTGTTAAAATTCATGAGGTGTAAAATACAAATTGCACGTGGTAGACTAGCTGTCTTTAAAGTTTATATATTACTTTTTTTTCCCCCCTCTGGTTCAAACTGCTATTGGCACAAGCTAATTAGAACTCACAAAAGAGGAAAGCGTATCCTGCATGAGGCAGAGATTACACTGGAAGGTCCTGCCAATACTGTGTCTAGACGGTGTTTATAGATGTTTGACTGCAGGAAGCCAAGGGAAACCCATGTCGTACCCATGCATGAACAATCACAGATCACAATTAATAGTTTACTTTCATTTCTTCCTCTTTTCAACATTTTCAGTTGTAAAGAGATGTATCGCTACCTTTGAAGTTTATCCTCTTGTGTTTGATTATCCCTGCAGCTCAGTTTGTGAGTTTCCTATGAAGAACAACAACAAAATGTATTTTAAAAAAATGATTCCCAAAGCAGTAATGTGTTTTTACCATTAATTCCATTTCTTATGTGCCTTTTATGACTTGGGATATAAACACATTTTGGAGCAAAGTTTCTGCATTTCTGCTGGTACTGTTCCATTTCTTTAATATTGTCATTTACAAACTTACCACTCCCCCCGGGGGGGTGGGGGGGCGTTAAGAGCTACTGAAATCCACATGTATATAAAGGCCATTTCATTCCAATCTGTAGGAATTTCTTGTTTTCCTGCTCAGTAACTCTTTCTCCAGAGTTTTAAGATCTGTATTTTAGATGAACATGAATATTCTCATCCTGAACTCTCCACACTCTGGGATTTTCCTTGAATAAGTCCCTTCACACAAAGGCTAGAAGTAGGGATGAGAAAATTGGCATAGAAAAAGTCTAGAGCCTCAGCTTTAGCACAGTGATACAAACTGAACCCAAACCATGATTACGGTATGGATCGGTTGGAATAGGAAATTTAAATATTGAAATACTTGTTCTTCTGTCTATCTGAAATAAATTCTGCCCATGTATTGCAAGCCAAGACACTTCAAATTGTTGATTAGCTTCAGCAAAGGCAGAGTGAAGGAAAGGGGAAAATTATTTGTACATTGTCTATTTCTGTTTTTGAGATGAGACTTTTATTTTTTTTTCTTTCTAGTATTTGTGATTGTGCTCTGTGACTCTCCGATTATCTGTGTGATGATGTGATTATTGTTCACATAGAATGTAGAGCTACAGATACACAATCAGATATATCTTACATGTCTAAAGTACCTCTAGAAGGGTCACCGCATGGTTTACCACTGTGGTGGGCAACCTGCGGCCCATCAAGGTAATTTGATTGTGGGCTGCAAAACATTTTGTTAACATTGACCATCCACAGGCATAGCCCCACGCAGGTCCCAGTGGCCGCGGTTCACCGTTCCCAGCCAATGGGAGCTGTGGGTAGCGGGGCGGGCTGCAGGGACATGCTGACCGCCACTTCCCGCAGCTCCCACTGGCCAGGAAAGGTGAACCGCGGCCATTGGGAGCCACAGGGGGCCGTGCCTACAGATGGTCATTATCAGCAAAATGTCTCGTGGCCTGCAATTAGATTATCTTGATAGGCCACATGCGGCCTGTGGGCCACAGGTTGCCCACCATTGGTTTACAGAATGAGCCAGATCCTGGGCCCTGCTGGGGCCATTTTGCATTGGCATAGCAGCAGAAAACAACCATAATCCAAGGGGATCTGAACACGGGAGAATTCCATTGCATGTGATATAGAACTGCTCTCGCAACTTGTAGACCAATTTCTCCCAGCCCTCGCTCACAGGTAACGTGGCGAGAGCTAGGATGCTGGTGTAACTGGTTGATTCCTAGCTGACAGAACGGCCATGGGCAACCAGATGTAAGTTAGAGCAGTTGTGAGGCTCCTTGAGCTTATACCAGGAATCAGCCCACCCCAGCCCTCGTTGCCCCTGGTAATAGGGAAGTAGCTTAAAAAGCCACTTTTACGTCATCAGAGTCCCTGGTCCTGCACCGAGTGCTTCTAGTCTGGACCAGAGGATCTGTCCCAGTGGATGCAACATTTCACCCTTTACTGAAATGTGTCCACTTCTGGGGTGATAAAAACCAAGCCGTCACTTTATGCCGATAACAAGGATTTTAGGAGGCGATGTGCTGGAATAGTTTATCCAGTGGAAACTACAGGAGAGATTTCCAGTAGCAAAGTGTAGCTCGCCTAATAGGAATTAGGACAGGAAGCTGAGGAAAATGCCCTCGTGCTTGCAGAAAAGGCCCAGTGATCTTTACTGAATGTTACTGCTCCGGAGCTCAATTTTAGGTGGGGTGTAGGACGCTTGCCAGGATCATCTGGTTACATCTCACTTAATCAATACACTAACATTGAAGGGGCCGCAGGCATCGGCACACCTTGGTCCTGCCTGTTCTTTGCCCATGGCACATAATAGTTTAGTTTCCTGAGGGCTGTGGTACCTTGGCATAATTTCAGTTGTTAGGTTCAGCGTGTGGGTGTTGGTGACCTGCGTTACACAGGAGGTCAGACTGGTTAATCTGGTGGTCCCTTCTAGCCTTAAGCTCTATGAGTCTCTCACCATGACACCTGAAATTCTGAATAGCTAGGTTTCAATGCACATTAAGAACAAATACGTTTGCTAAAATAATGTTTAAGCTTCTGGCTAAACGTAAAATAGCAAAGAAATTCTAAGCTAAGGCTCCCATTCCACTGTTAACTCAGTGGCCCAAGTTTCTGCCCACAGCACAGTTTGATACATACGAGCAACAGCTGTGTTCAAAAATGCTTGTCAAAGAAAAACAATTCTGCCCGAACCATGTTTGACAACAGCTTTCCAACACAGCTGTAGCGTGAATTCCCTGTTCACTCTGCAAAGGGATTTTCTTACATACTAGCCCAAACCATGCTGTAAACTACCTCTCTGTGTGGTCTATCAGATAGTTTCTGAGCACAGTTTGAGGCCATGTCAGTTGTGAAAGCAAGCCAGGTTTAAAAATGGCTTCAAATACGGCCAAAAGTCAGAGTGAAAAATTCATCCCTGCCCTAAAATCATTTTGTGCCAGCAGGGACTGCCCCTGCCAGACACTGAGCTGGCCTGGCTAACTCTACGGCACTCCCCACAGGAATCCACGCTGCTGGGGGCATGCCAGGGAAGGAGACATGGTGGGAGTGCTCCAATATCCCAGTTCATGCCAGCTGTCAGAACAGTTCATAGGGACAACTACTCTGAAGCCGACCCCCACATCCCTAGACTTCAGAGCTCCTGCCTCCAACTTCAGAGTGCCGTCTACACAGCAGAAGCACAAGGGTGAGCCCTCTTAGCCCGAGTTTGTCATCCCAGACTGGGAAGCTTGCTCTGAAATGCTCTGTAGACATATCCTTAGCAGGCCCCAGCAGCACTGCGGTCAGGGTGGTACATGAAAGAATTCCTCATTTAGGGGGCATAGGCCTAAGTAATGCAGGAGGTATGTTTTGGTGACATCTCCTAGTCTTCAGCTTGCCAGTACTGGACTGCATTTTTGCATTTCTGAGTTCCAGTTGGCAGCACACTGTAGTCTCTTCTTAGAGCTTTTGTTGTTTGCCTTGGTTCCAGAGGCAGTAATATAACATGTAATGACATAGTTAAAATCATTTTCCCATTGCTGACACTTTTCAATATGACACAAACTCCCTGTTCACTTGAACAGCATTCAAAATGCCTAGGCAGTACTTTGTTTAGCCTCTCACTGGTTTCTGCCATTTCTATCATATCTAAAGTAGCTCCTAACATTTCCCAGTTATCTTTCTTTCTTGAAATCAATAGCAGTTAGGCACCCAGGCACTTTTGAAAATCCCACTAGGCATCTATCTGCATCTTTAGGCACCTAAAGGCCTTTAAAATATTCCCTTTCCCCCATCCTTTGTCTGGCTTGTCTAGTTAGATTGTAAGCTCTGCAGGGGGCAGTTTGTCTCTTACTATACTCTCTACCACACCTAGCACAATGAGCCCCATTTCATGGCAGAGCCTTCTAGGCACCACTGTAATACACACAATAATAGTAATACTCTCTAATATTTTAAATAACTTAGAGTTGATAAGTCACGTTTCTCAACTTTTTTATCTAGGAGAGTCAAATATCATGTAAGTGCAATGTCCATTCAGCACAACTGATAAACGCTGCAGCGTTTCTTAGATCCAAAAGGCAACCAAAACGTTCCCAAACTAGGTGCTAACAGTGTCCCTGGACATAGCTCAATAGCTATCATATGAGCCAGTCTACCTCTCCTCTGCCTCGGTTCAACCGTCTAGGATTGGCTGTTCATATAGCCAAGTGCATTTGAAGAGCTGCCCGCCATTTGCAGACACGCCATGATTTTCAAAACCAATTTATGATTTTGGGTCACTCAGTTTTGAGTACCCAACTTGAGACACCTTGAAGGGGCCTGATTTTCCAAAAGTGCTGAGCTCCTACCCTCTGAAAACCAGACTCCTTTAAGGAATCTCAAGCTAAGCACCCAAATATTGAAACACCCAAAATCACTAGTTGCTTTTGAAAGTGATGACCATGGTGCTCTTCCTACAAGATGAAGCCGGATGTTTCTCCAGGAAAAGTTTGAAGAACCTGGGAAGGTCTTCTTAGAGACAAGAGCACTCCAGCGGGCAGCCTCACTCCCAACATTTCACATGAGTTATCTTCAAAGAGAGGCATGAGAGGGAGAAATGGGGATGGCAGAAAGAGGAGGGAAAGTCACCTTATAGGGTGGCCCTTTCCTAAGGTTGGGAGTAGACATGGGTCTGGACTGGCACACCAGTCTCTCTCCATTTGGGCCCAGTTCTATTTGGGAGCAAAAGACATAGATTCATACCCTTTAAGGTGAGAAAGGACCATCATGATC
The DNA here is from genome assembly GCF_965152235.1 of Eretmochelys imbricata. Classification (NCBI taxonomy): domain Eukaryota; kingdom Metazoa; phylum Chordata; order Testudines; family Cheloniidae; genus Eretmochelys; species Eretmochelys imbricata. Next base: position 153,914,681 of record NC_135572.1, read on the forward strand.
ATCTAGGCTGACCTCCAGCACATTGCAGGCCACAGAACTCACCCACCCACTCCTGTAATAGACTCCTAACCTCTGGCTGAGTTACTGAAGTCCTCAAATCATGGTTCAAAGACTTCAAGATATGGGACTGAAGGACATGGTGGTGCTAGGGGTACGTCTACTCAGGGATAAAATACCTGCGGCTGGCCCAGGTCAGCTGATTTGGGCTTGTGGGGCTCTGGCTCTGGGCTAAAAAATCGCTATGTAGACATTCAGGCTTGGGCTCCAGCCCCAGCCGCAGCCATGCTGTGGGTCTTTTATCCCGTTGCAGACACACCCTTGGAGTCCTACTGTTACTCGGAGAGCAGCCAAAGGGCATGAATTGTCAGGAAGTAAAAAAGTCCCCACAAAGGGAATTGCTGCCACAGGAACAGATTGAGAAATAAAAGTAGGTCAGAAAGGGAGACTTACTTTTCCAGTCAGAGAGATGCTGCCTACTGCTTTGAGACTAGACTGTGTGAACTGTGATTATGGGAGAGTAATATCGTAATATTTCATAACAGCTCTTAGGAAAGACATTTCTGGCTTCTGGTGAGCGAGGGCAGAAATGGTCTGTGAGCAAAGGAGGGCTAATTTCCAAGAGATAAACTTAGGAGACAGAGGATGGAGGGCCTAGTGCATTCCGATAGTGCTGAGCACAAGAGACCCAGAACACTTCTCTGACTCAGTGATCATTTGCCACCCCAACAGCATTCTTCACACTTCCAGCACCAGTAAGGCTGAGTACTCTTGGCACCATGAGTCAAGAGAAACAAGAGGCTATTAAGCAGCTAGCAGAGTCAGTGGAGAGAGAATCTTGCTGGCTCAAGAGACACAGAGGGATTTTAAAACGTAGGTTTGGGGTTAAAAAGTGAACAAGGCTGCTCAGAGGCAGTGCCTCTTAAGAAATCTGCAACACAGTGCCCACCTGAAGTTAATCCTCTGCCACAGGGTGGCCAGCATAAGGAATTACTTGATTGCAGAGGATGGACCAGCTGAATGAGGGATTTGTTTGTAAGGATAAGAGACAAGGGTAACTGGAGGCATAAGGGTAGGGAGCCACAAAGGAATTTAGGTGCCCAAATCTTGTTTTGGGGCACCACTGTGAGCCACAGAACTCCTGCTTGGTGCCACCTAACCCTGTAAGTGCCTAAAGTCACCTACGCTTTTGCAGTAAAAGTTACCTAGGTACCTGTGTTTCTGCCTCTGACCATGCACACTGCTCTCTCTAGGCACCCAGCTACCTTTCTCCTGCCTAAGCCCCAGAGCAATTCACAAACCAGGGAAACGAAAGGTGTTCAGCATCCGAAGTCACAGGCGAGGCACGGTCCTGTAGAGGTGCTCAAAGGCCATCTGACTCCACACAAAGCAGTGGAGGAAGAGGCCAGACAGATTCATTCTAATTCTTTCAGAGGCCCAGTTAATATTTAACTAGTCCATTATTTAATTAAAGTGGAGCCATTTAAAATAGGAGAGATTGAGGGAGCCCCACATCAGAATATTCCATAGCCTAGTGGTTAGGGCTCTCACCTGAGAGGTGGCAGATCCCTGGTCAAATCCCTGCTCCTCCTCAGACAGAGGGGGGACTTGAATGGGGGGTTTCTCATATGCTAGGTGAGTATGCTAACCTGTGGGCTGAAGGGCTGCCATCTTTCCTCCCCGCCCCCAGCTGTTTAGTGTGGAGCTAGGTGGCCTTGAGCACGTCTACTGCATCGAGCCTTGCATGTGACTTAGGTGGCCAAATGTCTGTCTTCTCCCAGTTCATGAATTGAAAGCAGAGCTAGGCTCCTCCTTGCACTCTTGACCTAGGCACCTTTCTCCTTGAGAGGGTCGGCGCTTAGCACACACCCCTCTCATTGGCATCTTCCAATGGCTAGCTTAGGTGACTACTGGCATGCTGGCTTTGTGGATCCCATGCTAAGGCACCTCTCTCTCCCCATTCATTGTATACGAACCTAAGTGCGTAACTCAGCTTTGGAAATCGCAGTGTTCTTCCTACGATTGTCTAGGTGCCTTAATGTTAGGCATTCTGACGCTCCACATTGCAACACCTAAGGCCTTTGGTGGATCCAGGCCTAAGCAACTTCAAGGTGTCTTTTCCCAGCAAGTGATTAACTACAAATTCAGATGGGAAGAAGGTGACCAGTGGTTGCTGCTTTTTAAAGTCCTTTTGATAAGGATGGTTCTGATGTAATAAGCTATTTGTTTGTGTCTCCTGACAGAGATGGCAACTGCAGAGTCGCTTGCGTCATAGGCACCGACTCCATGGGTGCTCCAGGGCTCAAGCACCCCTGGAAAAAATAGGGGGTGCTCAGCACCCACCAGGTACACAGGTTCCAGCCCTGGGTTGGCGGCCCCTCAGCTGTCCGGTGGAGCCCCGCGACTGGCCACTGATCAGCTGTTCGGCAGGCTGGAGGCACTAGGAGGAGGGAGAGGGTGGAGAGGAGCCAGCGGTGGTTGGGGCGCCTCGGGGAAGAGGCGGGCAAGGGCACGACCTCTGGGGATGGGGTGGAGCAAGGGCAGAGTGGGGGTGGAGCGTCCACAGGGAAAAATAAAGTCAGTGCCTGTGGCTTGCATCTTCCTCGGAAGGATCTGGTGATGGACCCTATCCTAATACAAGATGATTATTACTTATATAACCATTATGCTGTGGCAATTCGTAGGTACCGCACCTTTAATATATGCCATCTCTGTTTTGGGAGGTAGCTTGAGATGGAGGCTCTTGCAAAGTGAGGGAGGGACACACTCTGCTTTCACTCCCGTGAAGCTTTAATCATGGTTCATTCATTGTCAGTTGTCTTCCTTACTCTACAATAAAAGTCAATTAGTCACATGCTTGTCAATCCAGAAACCTGGAGATTTTAGGCAAATTATGCAATGCCTATAACGCCATGTTCAAATATGTGCTGTCTAATTTGCATAGATTCAGGGGGACTTTCCTGCCCACTCCCTCATTCCCCACAAAGACTTCCCCTCATCCCCCACTTTCTCTCTCTCCACATGAGAGTTCCATCTCTATCCAAAAAGAAAAGGAGTACTTGTGGCACCTTAGAGACTAACCAATTTATTTGAGCATCAGCTTTCATGAGCTACAGCTCACTTCTCACGAAAGCTTATGCTCAGATAAATTGGTTAGTCTCTAAGGTGCCACAAGTACTCCTTTTCTTTTTGCGAATACAGACTAACACGGCTGCTACTCTGAAACCATCTATATCCCTCTCTCTTTGTTTCCATTCAAGTCTTCTCCCTCTGGCTGGCTCCCCCGATACTCCTCAAGTTTCCCCAAGTTTCATCCCCAGCTTCTCCTCAGGGTGAAGGACCACATTTCATAAGATGCTGTAGAACTGCACAGGACAAGATGCTGTAGAACTGTTAAATTCCTGGCCTGAAGGACTTGCTTGCGTCCCTTCAATCTTAAATCCAAGATGAACTCTCGATGACCAGATAGCCTAAGCAAGACTAATGAATGAGTCCCAGACGCTGACTGGAGGAGATAGGAAAGTGCATTTTAAAAAGTGTTTTGTTTTGTTTTTTAAAGGCAGTTTTGCCTGGCTGCCCATGTAGAAAACAATTGTTGTTAGTCTGGTGTTCGTGATGCCGAAACCAGTACAGGACTAGATAGCAGAGTGCAGCTGATGTACAGCTGGGTGAGAAACCCTGCTGGGAATTTGTGCCATCACTGAAATCAAATAATGTGGATATAAATAGGCCGCTGAGGGGCTGGCTTGACAGCTGCTAGGTCTCCACCCTCTTTCCCCTGCGTGAACTTGTAGTTCCTGTTAAAACTTCAGTACTATATGAGGGCTAGCTGAAAAATAACAGATGTTCTGCTAATGACACTGAAAACTCTTGATTCATGGCAACTCAAACCTTCCAATCCCTCCCTGGCTGGAAAAATAAGTGACTAACAGGAAGGATTTGAAGTAAGTACAGGCTTCCCCGGCATGAAAAATAAAAATCCCCAGCAACAAACAACATCCTGCTTACACTGTTGTTTTAAAAGTCAAGAGGAAAACGCAGGCTAAAGTTACATGTTTATCCATCATGCTGTGAAGAAAAATACTGCAAAATAACAAATGAGTTTAATTCTCTGGTCCTGCCTCCATCCCTTTCAGCAAATGATACAATGTCCTCTTCAAAAGAAAAATGGACATCAAAGAAAAATGTACATCTTCTCCTGTCTTTCTGCATCACCTATTTCCCCCCTTCCCCCCAAACGTTTTGCCTCCCCCCCACCCCCGCTCCAACGCGTTGCTAAATTAATTACCTTTATACAGCATCTCACAGCATGGCTGAGCAATAATGAACAGATCCTTGTGGCTCACATGCTGGCAGCTTTAAAAAAAATGACTTTTAATCAGCTGAATGGGCACAGGAGAAATTACCATAGAACGTGCATGTCAGTACAGAGCCCAGAACCACACAAAGAGTGGAGCATTGTTAATCTGGGCTCCATTTGGCCCACAGAAAGAATTGCCTTTTCCAAGCAGTTCCCTGGGAAGGAATTAGTATAAAGTTACCAACTGCATATTGCAGCTGACCATAGATTGCTCATCAGGCAAGTGAAATGGCTTGTAAAACATTACAGTTTTTTTCTTTTCTTTTCGTTAAAGCCCATTATTCAACCTGAATGACTCCGATAAAAGTAATTTTGATATGTCCCCCTCTACCAATCCAAGTTAAAGCTAAGGATGAAGTCTAGCTGCATGTTACCTACCAGGAACTGAAGGCAAAAATTTGCTGTCACACCAAAATTTAGATTGTAAGGCCTTTGGGGGCAGGGACAGTCATTTAATCTGTTTTTGTACTGTGTCTGACACAATGGGGGCCTCACTCCCATTGAGGTCTCTAAGGGTATGTCTACACTGCAATGTAAGCCCAGGATTAGTAGCACTAAAATTAGCAGACCCTGAGTTTGTTAACCTAGGGCTTCAGCATCTACACTCATTTGTAACCCCAAGTTAGGAACTGTTGCACCCTAGGTCCCAACCTGGGGCTCCAGGGTTCCTCCTGCGTTATGCAGGCCCAAATCCAACCACCTATATACCAGACTTCCTAGCACCATCCCAACGTGTGGCTGCTCTAGCCCTTTGTTCTTGGTGCAGTGTGGGAAAACTTGACTGTTCACCAAACTTGAAAATCCAGAGGACAAAGGAAGTTGGCCCGTGGGATTGTGGAATACTTTGTACCGACTCCCAGAGCACAAGTCCAGTGGAGCTGCATTTACACTGCAAAGCAATAAGGCTTGAACTTGAGGTCCCAGCTTGACCCTGGCTCAGACCCTCCAACCCCGTGGCATTCTGGGACCTTGGGTCCCAGCCCTGGGTTAGCATGATTTGTGTGTAGACAGAAGGGGGGTTAGGCTAAAGCCTAAATTCAACACCTGGGCATACCTTGCAGTGTAGGCATACTCCGTGTGCTCTCACAAGTAGTAATAACAACTCCCAGTACGTATTTTGTTCCTTCTTCTAGATAGCATAGATACAGACAGCTGTGACCCATACGTATCTTTACCTCTTCATTCCTTCTGGGTATCTAGCACTGATCTCCCTTAACCCAAATCTTGTTACTTGCTGCAAGACCCTTCAGTATAGCTCTTGCCATCAGGAACAGTCTGCCTGTGTCTCTGCACCCCTCTGGCTCTTGTCTTGCTTGACCATGTTAATTCCTTTCAATTGCTACTGTGGTAGAACTTTTCAATGCTGTTATTGAACTCTATTTGGGGGCCCAATTTGTTAATGATCTGGCAATGATCATACATGAACACAGTGACTATCGTCCAGATGGACCCACATCACTCTATAGACTTCGCTAACAGATTGAATATTCAGTAATTAGACTAATGTATCTTATCAGATAAGATGGGAGTGTCTCCCATTTCTACCTGTCTGTCTACATATTTCCAGTGCCCCAGTCACTAGAGCTGGTCAAAGAACAAGGGACCGGGGAGGAACGCATGAAATCTCTTTTGAAATGTGTCTCCTGTTTCTTTGTCAAATTTCAAATTCTGAAGAAAAAAAAATTGACCTGCCCTTTAGTTGGAGAAAAGGATTCATGAAAAAATTGTCCATATTTTTCCCTGTTTTTCATTGAAATTTTAACAAACTTTTTTGTCAAATTCAAAAACTTTCAACCACCTCTATCAATCACCATGCCAGGTCAGCTCCTCCCCTGGTATGTGACCTTTCAATGAGTTCATTTCACGGAACGATGACTCTTAACTTCTTTTATTCATACCACTGTACAGGAATCATGTTGCCTGCAAATTAAGTGCAGCCTCCTCTGGGGTAAAACGTAATGAGCGATGCGATACAAAATTAAATTCTATTGTATTGGAGGGTTCAAAGCACCTCTTGGAGCTACATGCCACTTCTGCCTTTCTTTGTTAAAGGGGCGAGAAGCTCTTTACAAGGAAAAGAGGAGGCTTCCTCCAGAAATTGACCTGACCACTTCAGAAAGCAAATCCATGTCTTGGGAGGACGTTTAGTGTGAAAGCTGATCTCCCCCTGACAGCTGACGGGACTCCTAAAGGCCACAGCCATTTTCATCCCAGGCCTGGCTGTCTCGGTGCCTTTGCTCCCGTGTGAACTTTCCTGTATTTCTAATGTTGGCCGTGATGTGATGACACGAATTATTGGGCCTTCCGTCATAGAATGTTGCCCAGCAATGTTATAGTCACACTGTCATCCTCAATAGGAAATGTTCTGAAGGACTTTTGTGGCCCTGCCAATCAAATGCTTCACACTTGTGATTTATGAAGTGCATGTCCAGCTAGTCACAGATTTTCTCTTTGTCTCTGATGATGCTTGATGCAATATACACTGGATAAATGTAACCTGGTTTCATACAGGCCTTTATTTCTGGGAGGTCTGTTGCTGTTCACTAAGGCCTAAATTCTTGTCCTCTAGGAGGTCATGGAATGTGTGTCTATCTACGTGTCTTCTCAAATCATACAGATAGAAGAGCAAATTCATCCTTCTGCAAAAGTTTCAAACCCTTCCTGATGCCCGTGAGAATATAGCCCTGTGATGACTTTGAGGCTACAACAATCCAGTCTGATGCATTGTCAAGCAGTTATCTACGTCTTTGCACCAAAATATGAAGGAGACACTTCCCTTTGGACTCCCAGGGAGCAGTAAGTCACTTGGCTTCATTGATCTATGATATTTTATGACAGCCTAGAAAGGGCTGACTGCCCACAAATTTGCTCGATGCATTGAATCAAAGGTCTGATGGAAGTCTACAAAAAGTGCTGTTCATGGCATATGAAATGCAGCCATCTTCTCAAAAAGCTGTCTCGAGGTAAAGATCTTATCAACAGTGAAATGAACAGGTCTAAAGCTGCACTGAGTATCCTGGCCTTTGTCACGAAGAGTATTGTTGATTTGAGACGTTAGCATGGAAGCAAAGACTTTCCCTGGGACCCACAATAGCATAGGACCTTTATAGTTGCTATATGCAGCCTTATCATCCTTTTGGAACACAAGCAAAATAACCCCTTTTTTACAGTCATCAGGGATGATGTTAGTACGCCACATGGTCTGGAAGAGGGTAGGCAGCTATGGTACAACAATACTCTCACCTTGCTTCAACAATTCAAGGATGATGTTACAAACCCCTAGTACTTTCCCAGGTTTCATCTTACGGACTTCAGTATGGATCTCTTCTCTGGATTGACATTTTCTGTTCTCATGGGGGTCAGTCAGCTGCTGCATATCAAGAGGCAGGACAAGATCAGGAACAAGGATATTCAAAGACAAACCTAGTAACTGCCTCCATCAGCACCGGTTTGGTTTTGGCAGCTTTCTTGGTATGCACATCTGACCAGAATGGAAGACCAATGAATTCTGAAGTGTGTATAGCAAGGAATGCTGCTACACGGCCATCAATCCTGTGAGTGCCAAAAGTTTCAGTGGTTTGAGAAGATTGCCACTTCTGAACAAGAACTGAATATACAATCAGACCACCTTCAGCACCTTGCCAGAGATCAATCTGGGCAGGCGTTTCATTGGCAATGAGGCCACCCCACTTTGGGATTTGCCATGATGATGATAAGAAAAAGTTGACCATTCCATAGCTTCTGCTAATAGGAACACCTCTGATTGCAAGACTGGAACAGAGACACAGCTTCCAGGATGAGGGTAAAAGGCCTCCTTTTGGGGAAACTGCCTCTTTGAACAGATCTAGAGGAATAAAAGCCCAATGTCTTAGATTATCCTTAGCCTGAAAGGGATGACTAAAGATCAAGAGCGGAAGTTCTTTGTATCATAGCTCAGTGATGCCTGCATCCCCAAAGAAGAATCCAGCCTGACTAGCCTCTGTCACTTGAACTGCATCTTCCCACACCCTGAAGCAGATTTCCTGAATTAGACTCCACCTCCTCCCCTTGCTATCTAGCTCCTCCCTGGAATTCTCTATCAGACAGAAGATGGCTTTTCAAGTTCAAAGAAGCGCTTACATCAATGATCCTCAGACATCAAAGTTCTCCAAACTATTCAGCCAGGCTTTGCATACCACAGAATACCTGGGGTTTCTGGTGCTAGGATCCTTGGTGGGTTTGGAATTCCTTTCCCGCACTCTCTCCCCTTCCCCCCTCCCCCCTCCCCCCACTACCATGTTTGGTTTTGGCTAAAATATGAGTTATTTTTTAGAGTAAAAATTGGTTTTTCTGTGGTTCAGAAATTTTTTTTCATGGAAGTCTGACCTTCAGCACAGGTAGAGCAGAGGTACACTTGCAGATGCAGGGCTTATGGGGCCAGCAAAAACTGATTGTTCTCTTCCTACAGCTGAGTGGAGAGGGAAGCTGTTACTCTTCCCTTCAGCCTGCCAGTGACTCTAGTGATTACTGTTACACAGAGATGCACTCACCTTACAGGAAATGCCTTTTCTGGCCTTGTCCTCACTAGGAAGAAAAGGGTTGTTCTTAAGACAAGGCAGTATGACGTTTTCATACAAGTTAGCCAGTCAAGATAAAGACCGCCCAGTCTTGATGGGGGTATGGGGGAAGGAGAGGGACAACTAGGGGATTAGGAGAGGCCATGATGGAGGAAGAAGGACAAAGGGCAGAAGAGGAAGCTGGAGACAATGGGGAAGCAGTGGAACAAAGCTGGGGAACACAGGGGAGACAAAGGGACAATAACATGACTGACAAGTGGACAAAAGCAGGACAACAGAAAGAGAGAAGATGTAGGGAGGGGATTAGAGAAGAGTAACATTGTGGAAACTGCATTGTGGGTGGTGGGGGAAAGACATGGGGAAGAGAATGAAAATAAAGGGAGAGAAAGAATCCTGGAGAAAAGAAGACAAAGCAGAGGCATACACATGGAGGAAGAGGAGAGAGACACGGAGACAAGCCCCAAGTAGGGATCCCACCAGAAAGAGTGCCTCTGTCCTGTCAATCAGAGATGAAATGCTTCCTCTAACCAAACCAATACAGGCATCAGGAAGTGGCAGCTGAATCACCAAACCAAAGCAAGAAACACTGAAAAAGCCTTAAAACATTCTTTTTAACAACTGAAAGGCAGAAGAATGCTTAAAACGAAGCCCTGCTATGCTCATGCCGAGGCACTTTCTAAGGAGCAGGATGCAACCATGGGGAGGACTTTTACAAATCTAAATAGATGTGCTGAAAATGCATCATGCAGTTTAATAACCCATCATGCAAAATGGTGAACAGCATGGTGCATTTTCAAAACATCCTTTTAGCTTTGTAGGAGCGTTCTCTGAAGCTGCAGACTAGTCTGTCCTGCTCCTTCGAACTGCTACAGAATCACACAATAGAGAACTCTGGAAAGCAGCATCTGATCAGAGGATGTTAGGCTGTGTGCCTGCCCAGTTGTTGTTGTTTTATTTACTACTTGAATGAAAGCCTTGGAGAGGAGACATTCACACACATCACATCATGCCATGGCAATGGGAAACCCTTAGCTTGAATTCATCCCCTTGGATCACCTTGGGGTCCTGTTCTTGCTTGGAGTGCCACAAAAACAACGTTCAGCTCTGTAAACATTGTAAACTGGATTTATATTTGGTGCTTTTGCCAGAAGCTGGGAAGGGGGCGACAGGGAATGGATCACTTGATGGTTGCCTGTTCTGTTCATTCCCTCTGGGGCACCTGGCATTGGCCACTGTCGGAAGACAGGATACTGGGCTAGATGGACCTTTGGTCTGACCCAGTATGGCCGTTCTTATGTTCTTATGTATAAACACCTCTTCTCAAATGTTGGCTTCAGGTTTTATTGTTTCTTAACCTAATACCATCAACCTTAGTAGCTTAGCCTTAAATACAATAATCACACTCAACTCCGAGAAGGAAGGTCACCAAATAGTACTATAGCTTCAATAGCTCTTTTTAAAAGGCAATATCTATAGTCTCTTGGCAAGACAGCTCATAGCTTATTGTGCCCAAGCATCTCAGTAGTATACACAAATATCTTAGGAAACATGTTTGAGGGCAATAATCGTCTATGCCAATCTCTAAGCCCCAATGTCTGAAAAATACAGTAAGTGTCCCATGGTATGAAGAGTCCAATATGTCTTCCGGCGTCCTCCAGAGAGTGTCTGCCATTTGTAGTAAATGACCAGCACCCATCAATTTCAGTACCTTGTCCTTCTTCCCTCTCCATATGGCTGAGGAATCTTATAAAGGTCATGGCTTGGCAGAGTAAGTAAGTTTATGTATGCTGGGGGAGCCAAGAGGGAAGCTATGGCTGCACATACTCCCATGTCTCAGGTTTCAGAGTGGTAGCCGTGTTAGTCTGTATCAGCAAAAAAAAACGAGGAGTACTTGTGGCACCTTAGAGACGAACAAATGTATTTGGGCATAAGTTTTCATGGGCTAAAACCCACTTCACTGGATGCATGAAGCGGAAAATACGGTAGGAAGATATATATACACAGAGAACTTGAAAAAATGGGTGTTGCCATACCAACTGTAACGTAATCAATTAATTAAGGTGGGCTATTATCAGCAGGAGAAAAAAAAACTTTTGTAGTGATAATCAGGATGGCCCGTTTCAAACAGTTGACAAGAAGGTGTGAGTAACAGTGGGAGGGGGGGGAAATTAGCATGGGGAAATAGTTTTTACTTTGTGTAATGACCCATCCACTCCCAGTCTTTATTCAAGCCCTAATTTAATGGTGTCCAGTTTGCAAATTAATTCCAATTCTGCAGTTTCTAGTTGGAGTCTGTTTTTGAAGTTTTTTTGTTGGAGAATTGCAACTTTTAGGTCTGAAAATGAGTGACCAGGGAGGTTGAAGTGTTCTCCGACTGGTTTTTGAATGTTATAATTCTTGATGTCCGATTTGTGTCCATTTATTCTTTTGCATAGAGATTGTCCAATTTGGCCAATGTACATGGCAGAGGGGCATCGTTGGCACATGATGGCATATATCACATTGGTAGATGTGCAGGTGAACGATCCTCTTATGGTGTGGCTGATGTGATTAGGTCCTATGATGGTGTCCCTTGAATAGATATGTGGACAGAGTTGGCAATGGGCTGTGTTGCAAGGATAGGTTCCTGGGTTAGTGTTTTTGTTGTGTGGTGTGTGGTTGCTGGTGAGTATTTGCTTCAGGTTGGGGGGCTGTCTGTAAGTGAGGACTCGCCTGTCTCCCAAGATCTGTGAGAGTGAGGGATCATCCTTCAGGATAGGTTGTAGAGCCTTGATGTTGCCCTGGAGAGGTTTAAGTTGGAGGCTGAAGGTGATGGCTAGTGGCGTTCTGTTACTTTCTTTGTTCATCCTGTCCTGGACTAGGTGACTTCTGGGTATTCTTCTGGCTCTGTCAATCTGTTTCTTCACTTCAGCGGTGGGTATTGTAGTTTTAAGAATGCTTGATAGAGATCTTGTAGGTGTTTGTCTCTGTCTGAGGGATTGGAGCAAATGCGGTTGTATCTTAGAGCTTGGCTGTAGACAATGGATTGTGTGATGTGGTCTGGAAGAAATCTGGAGGCATGTAGGCAAGTATAGCGGTCAGTAGGTTTCCGGTATAGGGTGGTGTTTATGTGGCCATCACTTATTAGCACTGTAGTGTCCAGGAAGTGGATCCGCATTTGCTCCAATCCCTCAGTATGTGCCATAAAATCTGCTGCCTTAGCGAACTGTTTCAACAACGGAGACGTTCTCCTGGGGCCATGCATTTTGAGCCTGCAGATCTTCCTTGCTTTAACTGGGGCAGCCAATGATCAGTCTGTTTGCCATCTGGGCCTCCAGGTAGCTACCCTGTTTCTGCACCAGATGGCCATATCTACAGTATATGCAATGGCTGCCAGCTCCTGCCCTATGAACTGAAAAACAGAAAGTTACTTACACACTGTCATCCCTGGCATTGATTCGCAGTGGGCTCCACAAGGGCCTGGATGGCTGAGCAGAAATCATTCTCATAGCATCCTCTGGGCCATAGAGGTAATGTTCTTTTTATATGTTTGGTATGGTCTTCTCCAGCCAGCCTACCTGTCTCCAGTGCTCGCTCAAGACAGGACCAGGCTCTGCCTGTTAGCAACGCTTCTGTGGGAAAGAAGATTCAGAAGACTTCAAGGAGTTTTTGAAAAAGCCAGCTGGCCCTTCCAGGTATATTTCAGGTAGGGCATTCTTTGTATTTTTTGTGAAGCCACCTTTGCATGATCCAAAGCCTAGCATGACAAGGTGCAGGGGAACTACTTGGTCCCTGGGTGAATGACAGCTTTGTCTCAGATCAACTCCCCCACCCCTTGCACAGGTGCTTAGGGAAGGGGCTAATAGGAAAGGCTTTTGGGGAGACAGGAGGATGCGTTGGGGAAGGAAGGCTCACCACTCATGGCTTTAAAGAACCAGGCTGGAGGGTTTATCTGATTATGATAAATTATTTTACTTTCTTGCTATAATCACTGACCCTTGAGGAGGAGACCTTGCTGACTGCACCTCTTGTATTCTATTGAGTCACTCAACTCAACTCCCACCTATTTTCTGAACTCTCCTGCGGTGACTAGCGGATTCTCGGGAGGATTTCGCCAACCTGTTAATTCACTTTTTGAATTAAGGCATCCTCCATTTCCTACAAGGATTTAAATTTGGTTTTACAGACTCTAATGATCAATTCCCACACAAAGAGAACAACAACAACAACAACAACAAAACAGATCCATACGCATTGAGTCGATGGCCTCACTTCCTTTGTAACCTTTAACATTAAAGGCTGTTGAGGTGGCCCAGAGGACAGGGTGTAACAGTAATGCTCAAGCCAGTGGATACAGACATGACAGGGATGTAACCTTTGTAATATTGTCCAGTCATGTAACAGGCCACACAATAATGATCACTCCCTCTCCACCACTCCCATGCAACACACTCTTATTGTACAGAGGAGATGGGATGTTCTAGCCACTGAGCTATTTTAACTTCATGTTTTCGTGATAAAATAGCTTTGTATTTTCCCCTACATTTTTTCTTAAAAATCAGCCACATTTTGAGGTCCTTACTCAGTATTTACTTAATCCAGGCTAAGAAAAACTCCCACTCAGTTTAATGCAGCTTGCCTGAGTAAAACGTGAACAACGACCTTAGACTTTGGGCTCATGGTTTCTATTTCCCTATCTATCTCAAACCCTTTTTCTCCTCTGGGATTCATGTTTCATTCACTGGTCATTTTAGTAACTTTCATATTCTGCCTCCACTGAAGCACATATACAGGAGTCTATGAGACCAAACAAGGAGCTAAAAATTCAAATATTGTCACCTCTTCATGGTTTTTGATGATCATAGTTGACTTATCTCCTTGTGGTTAATGCATCCCTGATAAAAATATACAGATTAGTTACTTGGATGTTGTAACACGGCTCCATTACCCACTGCAAGATGGACCTGTGAACCTCAATTGATGCAGCTTTTGATAGCAGGGTTTTTTTCATGGTTTTTTGGGAGTGTCCTCATCTTCACATTGCTTGGTAGTGGTTTGGCTGTTCCTGGGTTGGTGAAGGGGGCAAGTATGAAAAAAACATTACTGCTGTTTTCTGTTGTCCCTCATCCTCACTTAACCAGCCATAACAAGTCTTTCCACTTATCCTTTTATACTGTGGCAGGTACTCTTCCTTGGGAGGTTTGGGATTATATCACTGTGTGACAGCACTCATCAGGTTGTTGCTATTAGTGACAGGAGTCAAATGCCCATGAGTAATGATGACTTACTTCTTCCTGGATTGGTGAAAAGAAGGCCTGTGAAAAGCACCACTACTGATAAGTAACTGCTCCTTTCAACTTTAATGACAGGTTTCATCCATCCTTAAGTTCTCCAGAAATTCTCTCCTGGGACTTTGCCATCTCTGTAAATGGGAGTGACAGTGCATCAGGGAGATGCAGGCCTCACTGAGGCTAGGTTCCACCACATGTAAATTAATGAGAGGCAGCAGGGTAAGTACTTTAGACCCTGTATTTATTAGGCCATCGAGACCTCAGAGGGATGCTCCTGGCCCTTGTATGCAGGAAACCATATCTTTGATCATTCTGGGCAGTGCTGTCAAACAGCATTGCTGGATTTATGCCTCGCCCAGCTGTTGTGAATATTTGCCAAGTAATCCCATTTCAATTTCCTGTCATGGAATGATTTTCCCTCCTTTTAAAAGAAAAATAAAAAATACAACAAAAATCTACCCAAGGGGTGTAAGCGGGGAGGGAGCTGAAACTCTGAGTACAATGATGGTTCCATTATACTGGAATTTAATCTCTCCTCCTCCCTCATTTGAATACAGCATGTTTCTCCTACAGTGTCATAATTACAAAGATTACTAAATGAATCTTTTTGCTTCTGTACACACTGGGCAGTCAGAGCAGGCAAGCCACTCTAATAGTTGTCATTAAGTTTTCAGGGGGGTGGGAGAAGATAGATTGAATGCATGCACTTCAGTGCTGCCCATAGCCCATTGATGGCTGCTGAGTAATGATTTTTTTTTCTAATTGGTGGAGAGCAGCGGCCCTAATGGATGGAGCCTCTCTGTGCATTTACACTGTCTCCTCAATCAATAACCCTAGCTGTGCCTGGCACAGAGGAGTTCCTGAAAGCCCCTTTGTAATAATGGATTGCTATAGGTTACATAAACCACTGCCTCCCGCTGAGTCAGCCCTCTGTCAGGCACCGAGCACTCCAACAGTAGGATGGCTTTTTAGAAGGACAGTGTGGGGAACGCCCCGCAGAGAAAGCAGCCTGTCCTCTGGTCTGATGCCCCCATCCTGTGGCTAACAACACCCTGCAGGCTTCGGGGTTCTGGAATAGTGTATTGCTTTTAGAGTTGGTGTGGGCTCTGGGAGAGTGCGAACTGCACAAAGTCCTTTTAGCTGGGGTGAGGAGTTAAAGAAAAATTCCTGGGTGAAATCCTGCAGCCCTTACTCAGACTGAAACCAGTGGGAGGTTAGCCTGAGTACAGACTGGTAAAAGGGGAGCAGAGAATTCTGCATTTGGCCCTGTGTTTTCATATTACAGAAAATGAGTGCTGGTACTGGTTGAAGAAATAGGGATAGGAAAGAAAGATCCTTGGTCTCAAATGGTTGAAAGAGATCTCCATTATACCACCCTGTTAAACACACATAAGTGTTCTTCTATTTACCACCCCTACCTTGCCCCCAGCAGTTTCCTGTTTTACATTTTTGGGTATATAACTAATGCTAAGATCGATCTCAGAACTCAGAATTACTTCTGCAGTGTTAGGGCAGGTATGCACAATACGGGCTGGGCCAAGACAACAACATATTTTAAGTACCTACATCTTTTAAAAGTGAAACTTCAATTGGGGGTGTGTGAGAGGGGAGGAGCAGAGTTCTTTACCCCGCTCAGCACCTCCTCCAAGATTCTTTCACGACCAAAAGCAGGGGAATTATCAGTGACTTGATGTGACTAATGGTGGGCCAGGTACTCAGTATCTCTTAGCTGTTATGCAGAGGGGTTTGAAGCAGGCCATCAGGATGTAGGGTATAAAAAGTATCAGGTCAGGGAAAGAGATTGCCATAGAAAAGTCGGAGCCTTAAATGGCTGTTGCTGGGCCCTTTTAGAGCAAAGCCAGCCCTGGTTACATCCTGCTGGAGTCTCAGAATTGCTGGATTCCAATTGCCACCCATGATGCCAACTCTTGTTTATTGCCTAGGCTTTACCTAGTTAATTACAGAGAATATACATAACTCAGGTCACCTGTTGGCTCGTCTTCAGAATGGATCTCCAGGTGTGGGGGGGGGGGGGCTTAGAATCATCCCACTGAAGGGCCTGGAGCATCAGCTGATCCAGTTTTAAGTTGAGGCTATTTGAGTATCAACAACTAGCAGTGTAGCTTCTGGTGTTTGAGGTTGGCCTCCTGGCTCCTTACTGTCCTTGTGGGTTTTGTGAGGCGCTCTCCACTGCCGTATATTGTTCCTTGGCCCTGAGTTTCTTCCTACGTTTTTAGTCATTCCCAGCGCTTGCCATGGTGTCAAGTTGAACTCAGGAAAACTAAATGACACAGAAGGAGGTTAGTGCACAGGCAGGGCCAGATGAACCCATCACTGAACCTTAGGCAAATACATATGTCTCCTTGCCCACTGCAGAGGGAAAGCCCCGGGCAGGAAATGGGGACGGGGGTTTGAAGAGCAACCTCACCCATCAGCGGCAGAGAGTGCTGCTGCAACTGGCTTGTGCCCCCTGAGCGGGGTGAAGAAGAGGAGAAAGATGTTGTCCTATGAGGTTTATTTTGGGGGGGGAGGCGTGGGGGGCATGAATCTGTCCCCTGGGCACATGCCTATTTTGCTTGTTCCTTAATCAAGCCCTGTGCACAGGCAGGGAGGGTCTGAACTTGAACATTCAAATTGAGTCTGAGGCCTAGATGCTGGCATGCAGTGTGCTCTGTGCTGCGTGGCTGGCAGGAGGTGGGTACTGGGCTGGCTGAGCTGATCCCAGGAGGATCATCCCAGTGTAAAGGAATGGTGAAGAGCTGGCGTTGCTGTTCCTATTGCCCTCCCTCCCCTCTGCTACTGGCACACAGGACATGGCATGGGGAAGAAGGCCTGACTGGGAAGCTCCTGTGTCACACTGATCCCCAGCTGCCATATCACCCCCTGGGGCCACTGGCAGCCAGTGTAACAAAGAGAAGCCCCCAGGATCAGGGAAGGCAAAAAGTCATTTTTGCTCTGTCCCCTCCAAAGTTGCGCTACTCACTCCTTGGCTTTAACCGAGTATCTAGCAGGCAAGAGGGCTGAAGAAGAAGAAATACTTTGTCTCAACAACAGACAGGGTGAAGAATCACCCAGCAGACCTGTTAGAGGGGGTGAAAGTCTGATTTGTCGAGATGGTCTCTTCTGTCTCATTCCCTAAGTGCTGTGAGGGATTTTCTAGCTCCTTCACTGAGAGAATCAGTCATATTTGAGGGGTAGCCATGTTAGTCTGTCTCCACAAAAACAACGAGGAGTCCAGTGGCACCTTGAAGACTAGCAGATTTATTTGGGCATAAGCTTTCGTGGGTAAAAAAAAAACACTTCTTCCATGCATCTGAAAGTTTATGCCCAAATAAATCTGTTAGTCTTTAAGGTGCCACCGGACTCCTCATTGTTTTAGTCATATATGAGCTAGTTTCTCGCACTAAGTAAGGAACGGGTGGGGGGAGGGGAAGGAATCCTGTATTCTGGTTGTTTGACAGGGTCTATCTCCATAATGTCTAAAGGGTCCAGGGAAGGGGGGAGGGCTTAAGCTCACTTTTTGCTTTTCCTTGCCCATCATGATATGAAGTCCAGTGGTGAGGTAATATCCCTTGGGATTTAACTCTCCTATCAAACTTTCCCTGATTTTGCAGTGTCATAGGCTGAGCTGGCTCTTTAAGGGGGTTACAACTCAGCCTCACCTGTGATAAGCTTAGTTAGCCCCCTCTCCCCTGCCCAGGTGGGGAGAATAAGAGTGTAAGGGTCATGTGACAGGAGCATATGACTGGGAATCAGGGTTGCTGGGAAATAAAAGGGCAGGGGGCTGGGCTCTGTTTTGGCAGAGCTGCTTTAAAGAGTACAGAAGTAGGAAGGGGGTGCTGTAAGAGAGCAGTCAGGGAAGGCTGGTGAGGAGCAGCCAGGCAGAGGGGGTAGCTTGAGGGAGGAGATAGAAAGCGGAGTTGTTCAGGATTCTGGGGCTGGAAACTGATGATAGGGGATGGGCATGGGTTCTCCCAGTGCTGCCATCTTGGGAAGAGGTACAACCATGCTGGTCAGCAAGGGGAAGAGGGACTGGTTGGGGCCTAAGAGAACTGGAAACTGACCTGGAAGCTGAGCCCAAGACATGGGCCAAAGAACATCATGGAGGAGCACACACCTGAAGAGGAAGGGCTGTGCCCAGCAAGTGTCTAGGGTAGAAAAATTGGATTTGTTTCCTTTTGGGCTTTGAGTTAAGCTATCGAAGAGATGGACATTTGTCACTTAGTCACAAGGCTAAGTCACCTCACTGACTTAATTCTTCTGGGTAGTGATTGGAGAGGGGAAACTGAGGTACAAGGTGGCCCTGAAGCCAGAGTGGGCAAGCTGCTGCTGCAATGCGTGTACTTGGTAGGATTTGGCTAGTGCTCCCTCTGTAGTAAAAAGGATGGGATAGGCTATAGTCTCTGCCTGCTTGTCAGGCAGCAGCAGAACACCCAGGCTGTCCTACTGCAGAGCTAGCAGCAACACCATGAAGGGCAGCTTGTGGCCCAGCAATAACTGGAGGCCCAATGCGGCTGGGGGGAGCGCTATCCACAGTTCCTGGAGCTTGTCCTGCACTCATCTGCTGCAGTGCTGAGGAAGTAAACCTGAATCAAGGCGACAGGTCACTGGATGCAAAGAGGATGGAGTATTCAGAAAAATGGGGCTAGACCAATCAGGGATTCCCTAGACGTTCGAGAGATTCCCTGGTGATCTGTTTCCAGCGTGGGGTTCCGTTAACAAACAAGACTCCCCAAAGGGGAATGTTACTGAGAATTTCCACAGTGTGAAGTCTCCTTAACTGGGCAAGAAGGTGGAACTGAGGCAGTGGACAAGCCCACAGGTATAACTGAGATCAGAATTAGGCCCTGTAAGTGGAACTTCCCTAAGAAGTCTATTGGTAGATGCCAGGAAATAGACTCTGTCTCACTCTCCCAGAGCTGTATTGGTTCATTAGTGCAAACAGCAGTAAAAAGTAGCAAACTTGATTTAAGGCAATAAAGCAAGCAAGATTTGGCATAGAACAGCTCTGTGGAGTAAGAAAGGGACTTTTTCATAACTCTTCAGGTTTTCAGAGCAGACTACACTTTACATGTTACTTTGTCAGGCAGGCTAGTTGTGTATGGCTTGCCGTATGTCCTGTTACAGCAACTAACATCCTTATAATTGGAGCTGCTGACCATCATCGAATATAATCTCAGGAGGACAAGGGACTGGTTCAAGGTAGCTACTAGCATGCTTAAAAGTGCCACACACCTATTTAACTTCTGTTACTACCGCTTTACAGTCATCTCTGTTTAATAAGGTGATAATGGGTGGCTTAGATAAATCAGACAAAAGCCATTTCCACAAACAACTTTCTGTATAATTAGTGCCATCACTTAAGTCACAGAAAGTCTGTAAACATCTTCCAGATCCTGAGGTGCATGGAGCTGTGCTGATTTAGGGGGAGATGTTTGATTTGGTTCTCGGTGTACTGCACCTTTACACATCTCCTTGAACCAGCATTGTAAACCTCTGCAAGATGGCTGTTACCGCACACGGTGCCCTCTCTTTTACTGGGGCGTTCTTTACTTGTGGTTTTCCTTAACAGAAATTATCCAGCCTGAAAGGGCACAATCTTGTCACCCCCTTTGTGTCTTCCTCTCCTGTCCCAACAGTTCCTCAACCATCCTAACTTCAGTACTGGCCTCTGCAACTTCTTTTCCCTGCCTGACTCTCTCCTGAGGGAAACATCTGCTTTGAATGAATCTCAAGTAAGAGTCAAATCAAGCTCTTCCCTGACTGTCTATTGGAACCAGCCCATCTTATGCTTTCATTAAAAGAACTTACAGACAAGTGAAGATACCCTTGTACTAATGAAGAAAATGGTACTGTCTGAACATAAAGGTGTGGAAAGGAATGAGGATAGGAATAATGGGCTGGATTTTGAAGTAACTAGGATGAGTTGCTGTCCTGGTAGATGTGATACTGGGTGAGCCAGAATCTCACAAGTGTATGGTCTAGATTTTGATTTACCTTTTTGTTCCCTGTCTAGGTTTTTGCTTTTTCACCCACCCACTCCCAATAACTGCCTGTCTTCAGCAGGACCCACCTATAGCCAAGAACAGACTCTGATCTTGGGGCTCTGACAATGAGCTCAAACCCTAAACCTTCATGAAAGCCTCTTATCAACTCTGGACTCAAGCCCCAGGGAGAGATAGGCCTGTCTGAGGAACTCATCCAGCACATTATCTGAACTGCCTTCAAACCTTACACCACGTGTGATCGGAGGCAAGCACCCACTCAGGGGCACAACCAGAACTTTTCTAAGGATGGGGCCCAGGGAGAAGATGTCTCTCTAGTAGAGCACCTGTCCTCGGGTGGAGAAGATATTGAAGCTCAGGGTACCACTTGGGTATGGCTTACAGAAGGCAGAGCCAGCTGCTGGCAGGGAAGGAAGCGCTGGGACATGCCAAGCTTGGACTGCCAGGGTCAGATGCAATCTGGAGAGTGCAGGGGGAGTACTGTGCAGGCCCAGAGCTCCAGCACCTCATGGAAAGCCCCAGACCTCCCTCCCCACTGCTGCCCCACTGTGGGCAGGGGGCTCAAGAAAGTACCAGGTCCTCCCCTCCTAGCCCACCTTGCTGGGAGTCCAGCAGGGGCTCCCCCACTAATGGGCTGGGGTGCCTGCATCCCTGCTTGTCTCCTGTGTTGGTGGCAGGTCCCCAGCTGCAGGGCCACGCCACGTTGCTCTCTGGGGAATGGCCAGGAGGTGAAGCAGCGGCTGCTGGGTTTCTGCTTAAACCTGGCCTTTCCCCCCTGCAGATGGTACATCTGCACTCCTAGTCCTCTATAGCAATGAGTTCAACCTCTGTTTTCCCAAAGCACACTCTAGAGCAGTGCTATTCAAAGTGGTGGTCGATGGACCGGTGCCCGTCTGCGAGCACATTTGGAAAAAAAAAATTGCCAGTCTCCCATATCAGATAGCTTGAGAAGCACTGCTCTAGAGGACACCGATGCATCAGAACAAACCTCCCCAAGAACTGCAAGTGATTCCTCCCACAAGTTACCCAACCTTTGCCTGCTTCAGAGCAAACGGCTGAGCTCCACAGTCTGCTAGACCTTTGAGCTGACTACCTCTTAAGAGGGCTTGAAGTTTAAATGTTCCAGGCCACACTGAGATGCCCTTTCTTGGACTGAGTGGCATCTTGCTCTGTGAGTAGTCTCCCTGAACCCAACAGGACTAATTAGGGAGTAGCGTACCACTCAGTGTGAGTACAGGCATCAGGACTTCCCAAGAGAAACTTTTTATTTGGGGGGTGGTGGTCTGCCTTCTCCCCACAGTAGCTTCATTTTAACAAGGGAAAGTACATTCTCCCCAGTGCTGCCTCACTTCTATCCCTCCCTTTTGGATTTTTAATTTGATTTGGAACATAAACAGTGACTGAGCAAGATCTGATGACGTATCTCGGGGCAGAAGACCAAGGTTGCATTTAATAAACTATCGCTTTTGCCAAGAGCAGCAACACTAAATCCTGCCCAGCAGACAGTGTAGCTAGCCAGAGCTGGTGCGTTGGCGTGGTGACAGCAGATTCTCTCCCAGCTAGTAGGGAGCCAGGTTCAAGGGTTTAAATAATCAGGTTTCAAGCTCTGGCACGGAGTGTCTCAGACAGGACAGGTTCAGGCTTCCCAGGGGGCTGCCCACCTCTCTGGGTGGCAGGGACGGATGTCAATCTGTGAAGTGGTATTGCATCAGCTCCAGAGAGAGAGAGAGATGTTCGCTGGAACTGGCAGCTGCCTTTTGTTCCACAATGGCAGCTGCCAGCAAGAGACAGACAGGGCAAGGGGAGACTATATAATAGCAACGTGCTAGATGCAAAGCGTATTACACGCTAGATTTAAAGTAAAAGAGTATGTGTTAGGGGTAAATATTCAGCGCAACGCACAGTGACTTAGCCCCATGACTCTTGTTACTGTTGGGGGGTGGGTTACATCATCCTTTGTCATGCTGAATGTTCTGCAAATGCAATAAATAAATAAAATGGAGATTTTGTGCCAATTTCAATTATAGAGGTGAGGGGGAGCAGACATTTGACACAGACATCCTCACCCACCTGTCCAAGCTGAAAGGAGGGGATTCTTCCCCCATCCCCCCAAAGGAGGGACTGTGAGGTGAATATATTAAGCTCCTTGTGTTTGCCCTTTCCTTTCAGGCCATTATTTTCTTTCTTGTTTGTTTATTTTTTTTGGCTGAGTTCATTTAAATGGATTTAGTACAGGGCAACGGCTGTGGAGACTGAATTTCCCCTCTTGATAAGATAGGCATGCTGTTGGCAGTAAACGTTCCCCCTCCTTCTTACCCCCAACCTACCAGTGAGCATCAACCCTAACCTGGAGGGACCAGCCCTCAGTTGGTGCAGGTAGCTAATTATTAGGTACTTGTATTGCAGTAGCACAGAGAGGCCCCAATCGGAGACGAGGGCCCCGCTGTGCTAGGAAGCGTGCGCACTGTAAAAATGACAGACAGCCCCTGACAGCTTCCATATACGTTTAATCTTTAGCCTCTCTGCAAAGACTGTGGAGTTGATTTGGATGGTGGTGGTCCCCTTCCCTTTCACCTCTATCTTCCCTCAGCACATTCCTACAGCTTCTAAGAGGCACTCCAGGTGCACAGCTCCAGAGACTGAGCGTGCCAAACAAGCAATTCTTCCAGATCCCACCAGCGCCACCCTCCAGAAGGAAACAGATCCTCCGTTTAGCTATAAAAAACAGGTTGGGAGGGGCGGCACATAATTATCTATAGGCTTTAGGTGGCATTAGACACATTTGTAAGGGGGTTGGGGAATATTTCAAAGTATACAAAACAAAAAATATTTGCGAGAGAAAGCAAAGCAGCTCTGAATGTGGCCATAGAGAGCAAACATATTTTTCCGCTGATGCTTGGAGGAGCAGCGTCTATCAAAGACGGATTGTGTCGTTTCATCTTTTTTCTGTTTGTTTTATGAAAAGCCTTTTTAAATCTTCCTTTTTAGGTTTTAATCTTGGTGTGGAACATAGACTCTGACCCTGACAGAGGAAAAGAAGCAAGGTACTGCATCTACAAATGTGTTTAGCAACGATGAATGATCAAAGTCAACATTGCAGGGGCAGCAGCTGAGTTTCTCCTATTATCATGCAGTCACAGATTTGACAGATTGCATCATTCAGTGTATTGATGTATCAGTATTTGATACACTATAAATAGTCACAGTGCATATTGAATTAACCAGGTGATAAAATACAGGTTTGTTTTGCATGTTAACTGCGTTAACGCTGCCCCTAAGTGGTTAAGTTGGTTTATTGCAAGTTAATTAGCTTTCGTTTTTATGCATTTAATTATTTATATAAGCAAGTCTGTTGCATTTTTCTGTTTCAGCTCCACGACTAGACCATGGTTCTTGTTTTTAGTTTAATTTCACCTCAGATTTTGTGCAGTGTTCCCATAAGGACAATGTTTTGTCAAACAGCTGGGACTGAAAAATACTCATGCACTGAAACATAAATGTCTGTCACATGCATTTTACCCAGGCCTGGACAAACTGAGCTCCTGTTGTTGGACTCCACTCCTCCAGCTTATTTAATTAGCATTTGGATACATACCTTGTGCAACCAGCTGTAGAAGCTTGGGGGTTAGGATGGACTGTTGTTTCTTTTCTGAGACTTATTTTGCTTCTGCAGTCATAGGCGCTGACTCCGTGGGTAGTCCGGGGCTGGAACACCCACGGAAAAAAAATAGTGAGTACTCAGCACCCACTGGCAGCCCCGTGAATCAGCGCCTCCCCCTCCCTCCCAGTGCTGCCTGCCCGCCCGCCTGCCACAGATCAGCTGTTCAGTGGTGTTCAGGAGGCGGTGGGGGAGGAGCAGGGTCAGGAACAAGTGGGGTGGGGGCTTGGAGGAAGGGGGGAGTGGGGGTGGGGCTTGGGGCAGAGTGGGGGTCGAGCATCCCCTGGGATCTGAGTAAGTAGGCACCTATGTTTGCGGCTACTCTTGAATTTGCCGCTTCCAAAGCGTTTCCTGAGCTGGTCATTACCTTTCCTTTCATTGTGCCATGATTGTGGTCCTTGACCTCCCTTCCATGTGGATTAACATAATGAATGCACCATGACTAAGCTGCCTCTCCTATACAAATGGCAAACCGCTGTTCGTGCAGAATGTAGCCGCTGGCATTCTGACCATGAGATCCCAGCTGGTGGGATTTGTAGTAGAGTTCTCCAGAGTTGGTTCAGCTAACCAGGCTTCCAGCTAAGGTTCCCCATGGGGCCATGTACTGCCCTTAATCTGTGAGTGAAACTTCCATTTACACCAGGTGTACGCAGGTGAGGAATGAGGACAAGTGTATATGGCCCTGTGTCTTCAAAAGTCCTCCTGCAGAAAAGATAAGGCTTGATAAAAACCTGGAACCAAGTGATCATTTTAGTTTACTGACCTGCTAGGCCCCAAGGTACCAGTTAAAATCATCTACTGTGGATCTTTGTTTTAGCTGCTTCTGGCCATGTAGTTTGGGGAGCCTGTTCTGTTAGTCTTTAATACCCCCTTTGTGGTAGAATACACTGCCAGAGAACATTAAATAAGCACCTACCATGACCTTTTCAAGTCCAAACAGATGGCTTTTTCACTTTCTCATTTTATTAAGAGTTGAGTCCTGCCGGTCAAGTCAGATTTTCATTTCTAAAGTGCTTTGGGTCTTTTTGGTGTTTAAATGTAAGCTGTTGCTGACTCTACCTTTTCCTCCCCAGGGGGTAAAGTTAAAACAAACAACAGTTAAACCATGAAGCAGTGCAATGTCTTAATTTACTAGATTTTTCACCTCTGGAAACCTGGATTCAAATTCTGACTTGAGTCTCAAGATGCAAATCTGGTGACTATTTTAAACATTTGACCCTTTTGTGAGACTGCTACATAATGCAGCATAACCTAGTAATCTCTGCTCATGACAGCCCTGGGACTAGAATAGCAAAGGCAAGGATTAGACTAGCAGGGATATTGCAGGTCAGAAGACTAGGGTGTATTTGCTGAACTACATGGGAGAAGCGTGGGCAGTACTTGCTTGTATTATATCATGACTAAGCCAAAGAAGTTTAGTCTCTTGCTTTCAAGAGCTCTAAAATTAATATAGGATATGGTTTAAAAAATAAAATTAGACAGCAGTGAATCTTCAGGGAGGTCTTCAGGGTTTGGCAAAGAGTAAAGTATATTTTCTTACTCCTACTCTTGATCTTACTAGTAGTTCCTAGCTTCACTGAGGGGCTGTGAAACTTGTCTCTTGCTTAGGTTTCTCATCAATATGTACTCTAAAGACTGAGAAGGTGTCTTCCTGCCTCGAAGCATAATGAATTAATATATTAACCCATTGCAATGAATCTGAATTCCAGCAGGGCTCCAAGAGAGATGTTGGTTCCTCTTATACTTGAAGGAACGGGGGGCGGGGGGAAATAAGCTTTTTCCGTGATGCCCTGCCTGCGCTTTTTAAGGTGGAGTCTAGTGCTTAATCAGAGACAGCTCCAAGTCTCAAAGAAGAGATGACTGTTTAAATGCTAGCCTTTCCCAGCAGATGTTGGACAGTTGTTAAGGAATCCAGACGTGGAATGTGAAAGGAGATGTGACCGATATTAAATTAACTCAGTGATCTAAAAGGACGCTTAGGGTTGTACATGTATATAGGTGTTTTTTTTCCCTTTTAAAAATCTGCTTCTGCATTTCTTTAGCTCTACTATTTAAACCAGAGTATGGCAGTATATAGAAAAAATTAATGGACTACCTTAAGTATTCCTTACCGTGCATTGTTAAAACTCCTATTAAAATACAAAACCCACAGTCACAGCAGCAGGCCAGAAATCTGCCTGATGGTCAAATAAATCACAATATTTCAGTGTTCCTGTTAACAAGCACCCATTAAAATCTGACAACTGGCGAGCATCAAAGGCAGCATATATTTAAAAAGTTAGAAACAATGCAATTCTTTCAGCAGACCAATACAGATTTATTTCCTTACATTTTAAAACCAGGAATCTGCCATTGTTAATACATTTTCTGGATGATGAATTCAGTTGTTTGTTCCCCTGTGGTGCATTTGATTTGGTTTTACCAGGCCTTATCCTGAGACAGGCCTTATTCTGACTTTCAGAAACTCTGAGCGCACACAGTTCCCACGGGCTGCCATTGGAGTGGAGTGCTCAGCACTTGAAAATCAAGCCCACATGGAGCTTCCCAAAAGAGTTGAAGATAGACAGCACCTCCCATGACTTGGCCCTTAACAACACTAACCAATATCCTCCTATCAGCGATCTTGTCCTTTCTCGGAATCTTCATTTTTGATTGAAATAGACATTAAAAATGGTCAATTATCTGTTTATAAACATCCAGAGGAGTTTTTGTCTGTCTTATCTGTTTTATTAAATAAATGAAAGAAAGGAAAGAGAAAATGAGCAGATTTTGGTTTAGTAAGCAGTTTAAATCTGCTCTGGTACGTTGAATTCATTCAGTCAGTCAGTCATGTGCTTGGAAAAACCCAGCAGGAGTCCCTTCCACCATAAGAACTTCTGACTGTGAAATAAAGCCTGAGTAACCAGATTAACTATGAAGTATGTTTCTGTCAGGTTTTAGGCATTAGTTCAAGTATACTTTCCGTGTGTTACAGCTCACCATAGCAGGTTCTTGTTTGGAGTGTTCTTAATGGCAGAAACAAACCTTCTATAGTTTCCCTTCCCCCTCGGTCTTCCCAATTCTTGCTCCTTACTCAATAAATAAACTTATCATATGTGCTATCAAGCGGTTTTGATTCAACTATTAATGCAAGTGTTATCAATATTGCTTTTCAGCCTTGCATAACTCAAAAGTGGCTGAACAGTTTTGCTCTAGTATTGCAAAAATGATTAGCTTTTGGGCTGAGACCAAAGTGTGAAAAATTTCTCCTGAAAATTGCAACTTCCATAAATTCAAAATGTATTTAGCTTGCAAAAATGCATAGTTGTAATGGAAATCTGTGTAAACTGAACAGTAGCCCTTGTGATATCAAGTCTACCCTTGCGATTGTCCGTATGAAAGACTGTGTAGTGACATTATTAGTAATATTTATAATTTGTATAGCGGTAGCATCAAAGACCACAACGAGGATTGAGGACCCATTGTGTTAGGTCCTGCACAAACATAAGCATGTGTTCAAATAGAAGTCCTGATCCTGAGATCTGCCTATGGGACTCTACCAAGAGAGAGAGTCCATGTTTGTAGATCCCTTTTCCAGAAACGGGGACATATATTACAATATATACGGGTGCAAATACTATAATCAAGTTTGTAACGTCTATCATACAGTTCCTCCAAGCCCCTAACTTTATGAAAACATTCCCTTGTGAACTGAAATTTCTATTCTTAGTATCGGCTCAGTGGGAGGGGATCATGGATGGGTATCAAAGGCCAGGGCAGGCTAAGCCTCTCCTGACCCAGGCCGTGACCCCGCCGAAGTTCTGCTAGGAGGCCCCAACCTCCCTCCCCCTCTACTCTGAAGCCAGCGGGGCCTAAGCTCCAGCCAGCAGCCTGGAGCTCAGGCCTGCCAGCAGCCCAGGGAGCAGGGGAGGTTGGGTCAGCAGCCCAGAGCGGGACTGGGGCTGAGGCCAGCGGCTTGGGACAGGTGTGCGGGGGCTTCTCCAGCTGTCGGGGGGAGGGCTTGAGTGGAAGGGGCAGGGCCAGCAGGCTAGCCTCCCTGAAGGCGGGGATATAAGCACACAGTCTTAGTTACTGCTACTTTTTGGAACACTAGCTGTGAATTTAATGACTTTTTTTTTAATCCACAACAAACTTTAATTTTAACTTGAGCTTTCCAGGCTTTCAGGCATGTTTATTTCTATTACTAAAACACTCTACACACAATGTAGTAATATAACTGATATCTATATATAACTTTAACTGCGACTTACATTTTTTTTGGATGGGGAATATAAATCATGGCGATCATGGCATTAATCTTCACTCATAAGGAGAATCAAGATAATTCATTCTTGGCTATCCCAATGGTGAGTTATGCCTCCTCTCTTTCTTATAGAGATAAATGCTATAACACAATTCAGCCATCATGTACTATGGAGTGGGGGGAAGCTTGTGTTGCCAGTACCTTTGCTGTACCTGTACCACAGATAAAAGACTTCAGCTTCCATTTCTGTCAGACCTGACACCATTCATGAACACTAAGTTGACTCTTAATTTTTTGTAATGTAATGCCTTTACACTCCATATAGGAATGATCTATTATATACTCTGTGTGTGAGTATCTAATATAATACTGAAGCTTGTAACAGGTCACTCGCTGACCCACACAATTAATTCTCTAGCTTTCATTTAACTAGAATCTGGGGTGGGTTTTTTACTGTAGCCTGCTCACTACAGAACAGATCCCAATTTTGAAACTGGACATTTCCATCAGATGTCAACAAAAGGTCATCCATTTCTATTGGAATTCAACCATTCAAGAGCCCTGACATGTATAGTAGGAATACAAATGTCCAACAAATATATTGATTCCTGCTGTGAGCCAGTCATGTTGAGCACGAAGCTACCAGTTTGGAGAAATTAAGGTTACCTGAGTTCAACTCCATTTATCAAATTTTAAGCAAAAAAAAATCTGTCAATATATTTAGCTGGTAGGCGATCTCAAAACTTACACTGGTTTCAAAGTTACATGCTACTCAACAGGAGATGACATATTTACTCAATGTATGTTATGCTAGAGCATGCTCACTCACAGGCTGATATAAGTATGTGTAAACTTTATTACAAGGAAAGTGACCTCATCCCACAAACTGCTGCCAATATATGGCATTTCTTCCACAGTTAGACAAATACGAGTTCTAATGTGTTCTTCTGATACTAATGTAACCTGTCTACTGGTTTGATAGTGCTTGAAGGTCTAGTGAAATTACCTCATTCCAATTTTACCGTGTTAAAAATTGTAAATAGTGTTATTAGAAGACTAAAAATCTGCTTGTTGATCACAGATCCCTTATTCATAAGCAAACTGACCCGAGGCCAATCTCTTCAGTTAAAACAATACGGCAATATTTAAGTTGGAACTCAAAAGGCTCAAGACCTTTCTCTCTAGGGGTGGCAGGAATCCATCTTTTGCATTTTATTATGCCTTTGTCTGCTAGATTAAAGACAAAGCATCCTCTACTTTCAGAAATAGAGGTGTATTCTTTCTGCTTGGGGGGTGTCGGCAGCAGCAGGGGCCTCGTTCAATATTTAGGGATTCCTCTTACCATTACACAACAGAACTGCTCAAGCCTCCACCTAGAAATCTGGGAAACTTAAACAGCAGCCCAGGCACCACTAACAGGCAATACTGCCCAACTCAGAAGCGCTGAGTCTGTGTAAAACAAAAGAGAACTTTTATTACACGGGAGAGTGAACTCAGCATTAATTAGGGAAAACACTGCAACGCAGATTCAAAAGCATGCAACTCCCATATGGAAGCACCAGCCTCACAGTACCTTGGGCAGTAGTCCTTTGCCTCAGTTTCCCACCTTGTGGTGTTAAAATCCACTGGATGAATGTCTCTTTAACATTCCACACCCCTTTCGCTCCACTGCACCCCACTCAGTGGGTTTTCTGAAGTCAGTAAAGTCCCAGAATTCAGGGGTGAGTTCACAGGGTTCATCCCCCCCACCAAAAAAAGAAGGGTCGACCAATGTCTCACGACTGTCACAGTTGTCTCTGCCACTGTTTGCTGCTACCTCTGCCACTGTCCCCTCTGCCTTTGCTGGTGCCCACCCCATCTCTGCTGCTGCCTCTCCCTAGAATTCTGCATTCGGAGGTTCCGCTAGTTAATCCAGTTCTTTGTGATTTTGCTGGGTAGTGGGGAGCATCGCTGCTGCGGCATCCTCTGGGTTTCCTTTCACTGCAACGCCAGGTCTACAGTTCAGCCCCCTCAGCCTGCTCATCAGTGATTTCAGCTCTAGCAATCACTGAGCAACAACAAGGACTCTAAATTGAGCCTGACCAGCTCTATCTTTCAGTAGCGAAGGGGAAGATCAGATAGTATCTAGGACCCTTTTAACAGAGCTCATGCCGCCTCTGACTTTCACTTGGATGAGGCATCACTATCCCATGCTGAGCAAGTGCGGTTAGGGCATGTTAAGTACAGTTCTGCTGCCCTTTAGTCACACAATCAGGACAGTAACATTTCATTACCCCGGCATTAACCCAAGACAGCTACAGCTGCTCTCTTTGGCAAAGCAGATTTATCTGCTGATCACCTAGCTAAAGTAGAAAGAATGAGGAGTGCTTGTGGCACCTTAGAGACTAACCAATTTATTTGAGCATAAGCTTTTGTGGGCTAAAGCTCACTTCAACAGATGCATACAGTGGGCTTTAGCCCACGAAAGCTTATGCTCAGATAAATTGGTTAGTCTCTAAGGTGCCACAAGTACTCCTCGTTCTTTCTGCTGATACAAACCAACACGGCTATCACTCTGAAACCTAGCTAAAAGTAGGTGTGTCTATGCAAATACAGTCTGCTCCTGAAGTTTCTTCCCCCACTTCATCAAGAGACAGCAGGGGAGAGCTCAATGAGACACTGGCTTGCATCTTATAGACACTAATCCAGTCATATCATAAGTTTCTCTTTGTTAAGATAAATAGATTACGCTGCTTTAATCTCTCGATGTAAGGCAGATTTTCAGAACACAAATCATTCTTTAGCTCTTTTCTGAACTCATTCCAATTTTTCAGCCTCTTTTAAAGTGTGGACATGGGGCCCTACTCTGCTCTCATTTACACCTGTATAACTCTCCTGAATTCAGAAGTTACTAATGATCTCACTAATGCCATATACAGTGGTAGTAACACCTTCCTACCTCTACTGAGTACTCCCCTACTTCTAAGAGTCACGCTTGCTCTGTTAGGCGACATCGACACTGAGAGCTACGGTGTGAGTCCCAGCTCACATTGACATACCCCTGCTAGCTCTCACTGAGTGTGCTAAAAATAGTAGTGTGGCCACAGCAGCACAGGCAGCAGCAAGTGCAAACTTGCCTGGAGACTGTGGGTACATACTTGGGAAGGTTAGCCCATGATGCTAGTGCCTATGCTACTGTGTCTATGCTACTATTTTTAGCAGGCTAGCTAGCTGAGAGCTTGTGCACATATGTCTACATGAGCTGGGAATCACACCCCCAGCTCCAAGTGTAGCTGTAGCCACCAGATATGTCTCCACTTGGAGCTGGAGGTGTAAATCCCGGTTCAAGGACACACACCCATGCTACCTCTGAAAGAGCTAGCACGCAAAATATGGAGCGTTGCTGCGGCAGTGGGAGGGGCTAGCCACTCTTTGTCACATGTTGTTCAAGCAAGACCCATTTACCGAAAGATCTGGATTGTTCTACAGAACAAATCTGT
Source organism: Eretmochelys imbricata (assembly GCF_965152235.1). Classification (NCBI taxonomy): domain Eukaryota; kingdom Metazoa; phylum Chordata; order Testudines; family Cheloniidae; genus Eretmochelys; species Eretmochelys imbricata. The sequence continues at coordinate 153,946,249 of NC_135572.1, forward strand.
CCTTATCATTATTTACCACTGCACCAATTTTTTGTGTCATCTGCAAACTTTACCAGGAATGCCTTCTCTCTGTTACACAGGTGTAAATCCACAGTAACGCCACTGACTTCAGGATATTTAAATTGATGTAAATGAGAGCAGAGGATGGTCCAGAGAGCTGAAAGACACAGGGCTACAATCTGCTTTCATTTGCTCTGGTATAAATCCAGTGTATGTATACATATGGAAAACATCGAATCATAGAATATCAGGGTTGGAAGGGACCTCAGGAGGTCATCTAGTCCAACCCCCTGCTCAAAGTAGGACCTAATCCCCAACTAAATCATCCCAGCCAGGGCTTTGTCAAGCCTGACCTTAAAAATCTCTATACATATACCACTATACATATAGTGCAGCCCGAGCCCAGAAGCTCAGTTCTCAACCCCTTTGAATTGCAGCAGTGGGGAGGCTGGTTTTGAATCCCAAGATCCAAACACATCCCTGAAGCTATGGTTACAGGTTTGTTCTGGTTTGGATAGTGCTAAATAGATGGAAATCTCATGAGAACAGCTGATCAAATGACATTTCTACTGTTCAAGTTGATTGGTTAGACACAACAAATCCTGCAATTTGGCAGGAGGTTAGACTAGATGACCCTTGCAGTCCCTTCTAACCCTATGGTTCTTTGAGTCTATGATTCCTGATAATCCCACCAATAGGAGCAGAGCTCTCTTGAGAATGGCTTGTGAGATTTTTGGCACAGTGAAATATGAATCCAGACTCTATCATTGATTCAGCCTCAAACCCTAAACTAAACCAAATCCAGGTCTGAATGCCTTCACCTTCTCCCACATGCATCTGGAGTCACCTATAGTGACCGGCTTTTAGGAGATTAATGTGTAATTTCCTTGAGGTGGTGATGTATACGGAAAGCACAAAGTGCTACGTTTTCTGTGATTCTGTAACTGCGGAAAATGCCACAGAACCATCAATGTGCTTCAAGATCCATTATAAACCACAGAATAGACACAAAGAGTTTTTCTGTTGGATCAAAGCAAAAGCTGATATTTTATTTATGTTTTTAGGCTTATTTCAGTTTCTAATAAGACAGGCAACAAAACTATTAGCCTAATATGATATCTCAGGGCATCTACCTGCAAGGCATTAGTAAATTCCAAGATCAGAAGACAACTAGAGAATCCAAATGTCAGTATCTGTACAAATAGGCCTCAATTTGAGTAGTTTGCTCTGTGCAAGAGACAGACGGAGACTGTTATTTATTCAACACAATAAGTGTCCATCCGGTAGGGGCGACTGCAGAGCATATAAGAAGGCTGATACTTCCTAGCAAGTGACAGTTTTATGGTTGGTAGAAAGAAACTGTCATAGAACTCACTTGGAAGGAGTTATCTTCAGGCTTGATTTTTGACTTAACAGTAAATCACATTAGATCAGAACTAGATATCATGATATAATCTTTCATCATGGGAATTTCCGAAGTTCAAGCATCAGTAGTTCTTGGAGTAATTGCCTTAAAATTGGATGAAATGAGCTTGTCTGGTTTCAAGTGCCCACTAAGACTGGCTTCTCAAGTCTCGGCCATGAACGATGTTACAGAACAAATGAGACTGATTTAAAAAGTGTCTCACACTTTAGTATTATTATTTGTATTATGATAGTGCCTAGGAGTCCGAGTCATGGACCAGGACCCCATTCTGCAATACGTGCTGTACAAACACCGAAGAAAAAAACAGTCCCTACCACAAAGAGTTTATAATCTCAGTATCTAGGTGCTCTTGGACATCTGTCAGGACTTGGGCTGAGAAGGGATAGGGACTGTGGAGAAACAACCCATAGGATGCATATAGATTAAAGAGTTGGCGTCCAAGCTTTCTGGTCTTTAGGCCCATCTAATGGTCTTCAGTCTTTTGGGAAGAGAAGACCACAATAAGGACTAATCTTTGTGGGTGAGGGAAGGTTGAATTAATCTCTGGCTGGTTATTTTCTTTCTTTCTGGTTTTAAGAAGCTGTTGGGTTTGTCTTTTATGCCACTAGACTTTTAAGTGTGCCAAAGGCCCCTACCGGGCAGACAGTCAGTGTCTGCTCTAAGCCATTCAGCGTGAGGAAGCCCGTCTCCATTGTCCATTGACTGCAGGGAATGGGGCTGTTAAGTTATTTAAAGTGTAGAGCAGAAGGGTCGCTTTGTGATTAAGTCACTGGACTGCAGCTCGACATCTGAGTTCTATTTCTAGCTCTGCTGTGCTCTTCCTGTGATACCTAGCATAAGTTATTTCCTCCCTCTCTGCCTCAGCTCTCCATCTGTAAAATGGACATGCTTGCCTTCTCTCTGCCATGCCCCCCTCACCCCTACCCCCACCCCATATACTCTGGCTTTTCTATTTAGCTGGCACACTCCTCAGGGCAGTGACTTTCTCTTATATGTCTGTACTGTACCACACTGTACCATAGAATCTCTATGGACATAAATGAGAGTATAGCCGTGGGAAAATACTATGTACCAACAGACCAGGATGGTGACGGTGATTGTGAAATGCTCAGGGAGATTAGAGAGGCCTCAAAAGTAGAAAATGCAATAATAATGGGGGAATTTCAACTATCTTCATACTGACTGGGTATATGTCACCTCAAGAGGGGATACAAAGATAAAATTTCTAGATACCATAAACAATGGCTTCTTGGAGCAGCTTGTCTAGAACCACAAGAGGAGAGGTAATTCTTGATTTAGTCCTAAATGAAGCACAGGATCTGGTCCAAGAAGTGAACATAACTGAATCACTATGATAATTTAACATCCTTGTAGGGGGAAAATGCCAAAGAAATCCACCATGGTAGCATTTCATTTAAAAAATGGGAGGTACTAAAAAATGAGGAAGCGAGCTAAATGAAAAATAAAAGAAACAGTCACAAGGGTGAAATGCCTGCAAACTGCATGAAAACTATTTAAAAACACCATACTAGAGGCTCAAACTAAATGTATACCCCAAATCAAAGAAAATAGAAAGAGGACCAAAAAATGCCACCATGGCTAAACAGCAGAGTAAAAGAGGCAGTGAGAGGCAAAAAGGCATCCATTAAAAATTGGAAGTCAAATCCTACTGAGGAAAATAGAAAGGAGCATAAATTCTGACAAGTCAAGTGTTAAAATATAATAAGGCACATCAGGAAAGACCTTGAAGAGCAACTAGCTCAAGATATAAAAACTAACATCACGGTTTTTTTAAGTACATCAGAAGCAGGAAGCCCACCAAACAGCCGAGTGGGGCCACTGGATAATTGAGGTGGTCAAGGGACACTCAAGAAAGACAAGGTCTTTGAGGAGAAGCTCTATGAACTATTTGCATTGGTCCTCACTGTAGATGATCTGGGGGAAATCCCCACATCCAGGCACGTTCTTTTAAGGTGACAAATCTGAGAATTGTCCCAGATTGAGGCATCAGTAGAAGAGGTTGTGGAACAAATTAATAAATTAAACAGTAATAAGTCACCAGGACCAGATGGGATTCACCCACTAGATCTGCAATGAACTCAAATACAAAACTGCAGAACTACTAACTGTGATATGTAACCTATCACTTACATCAGCCTCTGTACCAGATGACTGGATCGTACTTAATGTAATGCTGATTTTTTTTAAAAAAATGCTACAGAGGCGGCCCTGGCAATTACAGGCAGTACCAGGCAAATTGTTTGAAACTGTACTAAACAACAGAATTATCAGACACATAGATAAATACAATATGTTGGGGAAGAATCAACGTGGGTTTTATAAAGGGAAATCAAGCCTCACCAATTTATTAGAATTATTTGAGGGTGTTAACAAGCATGTGGTCGAGGGTGCAGTGGCGGATTAATGATTTTGATGCCCCTAGGCCCTGAAATAATTGCCGCCCCCATATGAACTTGTTTTTAGTTTTTTTTACAAATTTGCGCCATCATTGGTGGTTTCAATATGCTCTATGATTGGTAGAATTGCGGCATCCATAGACGTCGACTCCATGGGTGCTCTGGGGCTGGAGCACCCAAGGAGAAAAATTGGTGAGTGCAGAGCTCCCACCGGCAGCTCCCCGCCCCACCCCCCCCACTCCGCCCTAGCTCACCTCCTCTCCTACTCCACCTCCTCCCCTGAGCGCACCGCCAGGTCCTGCTTCTTCCCGCTCCCTGCCAGAGCTTGTGTGTGAAACAGCTTCACGTGGCTGGGAGGGAGAGGGGAAGAAGGGGGAATGCCACATGCTCAGGGGAGGAGGCAGGCTGGGGTGGGGATTTGGGGAAGGGACCAATAGGGGTAGGGAGGGGGTGGAGTTGGGGCGGGGACTTTGGGGAAGGGGTTGGAATGGGGGTGGGGAATGGAGGTGGGGAAGGAGTGGAGTTGGGGCAGGGCCGGGGGGCGTGAGCACCCACTCGTGCTGGGGGAAGTTGGCACCTCTGGCTGCTATTATAAATTTGCCGCCCCTGCAAATTTGCCGCCCTAGGCCTAGGCCTTGTTGGCCTAGGCGATAATATGCCACTGCAAGGGTGGATCCAGAGGACTTTCAGAAATCCTTGACAAAGTCCTCACAAAAGGGTCTTGAGCAAACTAAGCCGCCTTGGGTGACACAAAAGGTCCTCTCATGGATCCGTAATTGAATAAAACATAGGAAACATAGGGTAAGAATAAATGGCTGGTTTTCCCAGTGGTGAGAGGTAAATAGCAGGGTTCCCCAAGGATCAGTACTGGGAGCTGTACTGTTCAACATTTTCATAAATGATCTGGAAAAAGGAGTGAACATTGAGGTGGCAAAATTTCCAGATGATACAAAATTACTCAAGATAATTAAATGTAAAGCTTACAGTAAAGAGTTACAAAGGGAGCTCACTAACCTGGGAGACTGGGCAACAAAATAGCAGATGAAATTCAATGTTGATAAATGCAAAGTAATGCACATTGGGGAAAAATAATCCCAACTATACATACAAAATTATGGGGTCTAAATTAGCTGTTACCACTCAAAAAAGATCTTGGAGTATTTGTGGATAGCTCTCTGAAAACATCCACTCAATGTGCAGTGTCAAAAAAAAAATCTAACAGAATGGTAGGTACCATTAGGAAAGGGATGCTAATAAAACAGAAAATGTCATAATGCCCCTGTATAAATCTATGGTACGCCTGCACATTGAATACTGTGTGCAGTTTTGGTCCCCCATCTCAAAAAAGATAGATTAGAATTGAAAAAAGGTACAGAGAAGGGCAACAAGAATGACCAGGGGTATAGAACAGCTTCCCTACAAGGAGAGATTAAAAAGACTGGGAATGTTCAGTTTAGAAAAGAGACAGCTGTGGACGAATATGAGAGAGGTCTATAAACCCACTGATGGTGTGGAGAAAGTGAAAAAGGAAGTGTTATTTACCCCTGCACATAACACAAGAACCAGTGGTCACCCGAATAAATTAATAGGCAGCAGGTTTAAAACAATAAAAATGAAGTATTTCTTTACACAATGCAGTGAACCTGTGGATTTCATTGCCCCAGGATATTGTGAAGGCCAAAAGTATAACACGGTTCAAAAAAGAATTGGAAAGTTCATAGAGGACAGAGCCATAAATGTCTATTGGCCAAGATGGTCGAGGACACAACCCCATGCTCTGGGTTTCCCTAAACCTCTGACTGCCAGAAGCTGGGGCTGAATATAAGAACGACCACACTGGGTCAGACCAAAGGTCCATCCAGCCAGTGTCCTGTCTACGGACAGTGGCCAATGCCAGATGCCCCAGAGGGTGTGAACCTAACAGGTAATGATCAAGTGATCTCTCTCCTGCCATCCATCTCCACCCTCTGACAAATAGAGGCTAGGGACACCATTCCTTACCCATCCTGGTTAATAACCATTAAATGGACTTAACCTCCATGAATTTATCCAGTTCTCTTTTAAACCCTGTTATAGTCCTAGCCTTCACAACCTCCTCAGGCAAGGAGTTCCACAGGTTGACTGTGAGCTGAGTGAAGAAGAACTTCCTTTTATTTGTTTTAAACCTGCTGCCCATTAATTTCATTTGGTGGGCCCTAGTTCTTATATTGTGGGAACAAGTAAATAACTTTTCCTATTCACTTTCTCCACACTACTCATGATTTTATGTACCTCTATCATATCCCCCCTTAGTCTCCTCTTTTCCAAGCTGAAAAGTCCTAGCCTCTTTAATCTCTCCTCATATGGGACCCGTTCCAACTCCTTAATCTTTTAGTTGCCCTTTTCTGAACCTTTTCTAATGCCAGTATATCTTTTTTGAGATGAGGGGACCACATCTGTACACAGTATTCAAGATGTGGGCATACCATGGATTTATATAAGGGCAATAAGATATTCTTCGTCTTATTCTCTCTCCCTTTTTTAATGATTCCGAACATCCTGTTCGCTTTTTTGACTGCTGCTGCACACTGCATGGACGTCTTCAAAGAACTATCCATGATGACTCCAAGATCTTTCTCCTGATTAGTTGTAGCTAAATTAGCCCCCATCATATTGTATGTATAGTTGCGGTTATTTTTTCCAATGGGCATTACTTTACATTTATCCACATTAAATTTCATTTGCCATTTTGTTGCCCAATCACTTAGTTTTGTGAGATCTTTTTGAAGTTCTTCACAGTCTGCTTTGGTCTTAACTATCTTGAGCAGTTTAATATCATCTGCAAACTCTGCCACCTCACTGTTTACCCCTTTCTCCAGATCATTTATGAATAAATTGAATAGGATTCGTCCTAGGACTGACCCTTGGGGAACACCACTAGTTACCCCTCTCCATTCTGAAAATTTACCATTTATTCCTACCCTTTGTTCCCTGTCTTTTAACCGGTTCTCAATCCATGAAAGGATCTTCCCTCTTATCCCATGACAACTTAATTTACGTAAGAGCCTTTGGTGAGGGACCTTGTCAAAAGCTTTCTGGAAATATAAGTACACTATGTCCACTGGATCCCCCTTGTCCACGTTTGTTGACCCCTTCAAAGAACTCTAATAGATTAGTAAGACATTATTTCCCTTTACAGAAACCATGTGGACTTTTGCACAACAATTTATGTTGTTCTGTGTGTCTGACAATTTTATTCTTTACTATTGTTTCAACTAATTTGCCCGGTACTGACATTATGACTGACTGGATGACAGAGAATGACTCATTCAATAGTTGCCCTGTTCTTTTCATACCCTCTGAAGCATCAGGCATTGGCCACTGCCTTCTGACTGAGCTAACTGGATACTGAGCTAGCTGGACCATCAGTCTGACCCAGTATGGCCGTTATTATGTCCACAGTGCTCAGCATAGAGGCCACGAATCTCAGTTGGGGCCTCTAAGCACTACTGTAATAATAATAATAATAATCATAATTGTAGCCCCTGAGGAGCAAGGTTATTTCAAGATAAAGATGAAATTCCCAAATTATTGTTGAAAGCCCTTATAGAAAACCTGGTTCATTCATGCTTACATAACAGCTGCCTCCTATGAATAGAAGCTATGTTCTTCTCTCAACTAAAGGGTATTCCTGTTATATGTTTTGTTTATTTTATTTACTAATAATAGCCAGGTCTTGTTCAGCACTTTTCACTGGTGCATCTCAAAGTGCTTTACAAGGAGGTCAGTATCACTCTCTCTATTTTACAGATGAGGAAAGTGAGGCAAAGGGAGGTGAAGTGACTTGCCCAAGGTCACCCAACAGACCAGTTGCATAGCCAGGACTAGCTCCCAAGTCACTTGAGCCCCAGCCCAGTGCTCTAGCTACTAAAATAATAAAAAGCTGCCTAGCCAAGGCTTAGGTGCCCTAACACGACATTAATACTACAGTAAAATTCCAGCAGCAATAACCTAATCATTTCAATAGGAAATATATTACATCGTAGGCAGAATACTCTTAGCCCTCTCCAAAAAGCTGATCAAATAGATGATATTTGTACCATGCCTACAAGGTCACCAAATTCAGGCTATTTCAGAGGAACAATTTCCTAAATCCTGGACCCTCACAAGGAATGCTCTGCCACTTGCCCCCTCTTTTTTTTTTAGTGAGAGGGATCCAGCTTAGGCACCCCTGCTGCCTGCAGCTGTGGCAGCATGGAGTGGAGACAGAGGCAATCACTCAGGGATCTAGTGAAATAAAAATGCAAAGGTAATTGCACTGCACCTTCTGTGAATGAGAAACCTCTAATATAACACAGATGCTTGTAATAGGCCATTCACTGACTAACGAACCTCACTCATTTCCATATTCCCATTGAGCTAGAATCTTGCGGTGCAGTGCACCTCATTCAATATGGGCCTCTTGGTGCAGGAAGAAAATGTCAAATTTCAAACCCTGCTCGAAGCAATGGGTAGATTCAAATGAGGAGAAGGACGAGTGGGTCTGAAGGGATGAATTGGCACTGGCTTCAGGTGCTTGAGAGAAGGAGGTATTTCTGCTTCAGTGATTTATGCAGCTTGCTTGAAGTATGAGCCTGGGTGTTGACACTGCATAGCCACTGAACTTATCTGCTAGGCCCCTAATGCTGGGCTGAAAAAATCTAATAGTTGTGAGGACATCTTTACTAAGTTTCTTGTGTGATCTCCTAGCTCATTGGACATTTTTATGAACTTACACATGTTTTATAGGTGTTTGGATTTTTTTTTAAAAAAAAGCATATGGTGGCAACATGTGTGGTAGTGAATCTTAAGCAAGGCTGCATGAAATTTGATAACTTAATCTTAAATTACAAGCCACCGGTGGACAAAGTGATTTTGAGGTGGAAACCCTTTTGATTCCCAGATTCCTTTGCCTCTTTTAAGAAACAAATGAATGGACAAACTGCGGAAATTCTATTTGCTTTTTCAGAATTTTCTAGCAGAGAAGAGTAAATTTCTTCTAGTAGTGTCTCTCTTTCATCCTAATAGCAGGTAGTTTGGAAAACTTGCTGCATGATCACCTCCATCATTTTTCCAGTGCATAGATGAGAAAAATCTAACCCAGCATTTTTGTTTGAAAAGTGCCACAATGCGCTTAAACAGGATGTATCTGTGAAATTATAGAAAACGTCCAAGCATGGACAGCCCAGTCTAACTCCCTGTGAAATCAGGTCTGGAAATCTATTTCCACACAGTATATTTCAGGGTTGTTTGATGCAACCCTCACTCATCGAAGATTCCTTATTCAGCAAAGTAAGACCTCACTGGGTTTACTCCAGGATTACTCACATGAAAAAATGTTGCAGGATCACGTATCATCCCTGATTATAAAGTTCCCATATCTAAAGTGTTATTAAAAGTAGATAAAGTATGAAACTTGAGTGTCTATTAGATCAAATACCAAATTTTTAGAGGCCTCTATCCAACCTCAATTTGTGCAAGCACAAGTTGCACGTGTGGACACATTCTCACATACATGCACCTGCATAGGTGCTGGAACTAGGGGTGCTGCCACGCCCGTGGCTTGAAGTGGATTCCATTATATACAGGATTTACAGCTTGGTTCAATGGCTCTCAGCACCCCCACTATACAAACAGTTCCAGCACCTCTGTCTCTGTGCAGCTGATAAATTCTAACAGCTGTGCATACACACAATGGAAAATGTCCCCGCGTGGTAACAACAACCATTTGTCTGAATAGGTTTTGCACAAGTAAATTCCATTACCTGCACAGCCAGTGTTTCAGTGCATAAGAAGTGCTCAACGTGGTGTCTGTGTGGACAAAGGTGGAGGCACACAAATGAAAGCACATTTTTGAAACTTTGGTCTTAGCCAGGGGTGGCCAACCTGCACCTGAAAAGGAGCCAGAATTTACCTATATACATTGTCAAAGAGCCAGAGTAATACATCAGCAGCCCTCCATCAGCTCCCTGCCAGCAGCCCTGCTGATCAGCGCCTCTCGCTGCTTCCCTGTGCCTCCTGCAGCATGCAGAAGGCTCTGGGGGGAGGGGGAGGAGCAAGGGCGTGGCAGGCTCAGGGAACAGTGCAAGAAGGAGCAGGGGCCTTGGGGAAAGGGGTGAAGTAGGGGTAGGGCCTGGGGCAGAGCCGGGGTTGAGCAGTGATCACCCCCCCGGCACATTGGAAAGTTGGAGCCTGTAGCTCCAGCCCCGGAGTCGGTGCCTGTCCAAGGAGCCGCATATTAACTTCGGAAGAGCCGCATGTGGCTCCGGAGCCACGGGTTGGTCACCCCTGGTCTTAGCTGTCTACTGAAGGAGGGTGATTTCATGATTAATGCAAGAGACTGGGAATCAGGAGATCTGGCTTCTTTTCTTGCTCTGACAAATTCTGCCTGTATGATCTTGGACAACCTATTTAAGCCAAAAATTTCAAAATGCCCACTAATTTGAGGTGCCTGTTTTTTCTGGTTCCCTTCCTGAGACACCTGGGCCCTGATTTGCAGAAGTGCTGAGTACCCACAATTCCAACTGAAGACATTTGGAGTCCCGGCAAGAGTTCAGCCCCTTTGAAACTCCAGCCCTAAGCACTTATGCAACATGAGACACCCAAAATTAACAGACACTTTTGAAAATATTGGCCTTAATTTCTCTGGACCTGACTGTGATCCCTCTTACTCCAGGATAAATCAGGAGGAACTTCACTGAAGTTCCTCTGCTATAAACTCTGATGGAAGCAAGACCAGAACCAGGCACTGTGAGCAGCAGTTTCCCCATCTGTAACGTGGGGCTCATGATACTGATCTGCCTGGTATGGGAGATGTGAGGCTTGACTGGCTCGTGTTAGCCGAGGGCTGGGCAAACATTTTGGCCCGAGGGCCATATCTGGGTACAGAAATTGTATGGCGGACCATGAAAGCTCACGAAATTGGGGTTGGGGTGCAGGAAGGAGTGAGAGCTCTGGCTGGGGGTTCCGGGCTGTGGCATGGGGGTGGAGTGTGTGTGTGTGGGGGGGGTGACAGCTACGGCTGGGGGTGCAGGCTTTGGGGTGGGGCTGGGGATGAGGGGCTTGGGGTGCAGGAAGGTGCTCCAGGATGGGACCGAGGGGTTTGGAGGGCAGGAGGGGGATCAGGGCTGGGGCAGGGAGTTGCAGGAGAGGGGGTGGCTCAGGGGGCAGATTCTGGGCAGCACTTACCTCAAGCGGCTCCCAGAAATAGCGGCATATCCTCGCTCTGGCTGTTATGCAGAGGTGCAGCCAGGCGTCTCTGCTGCCCGCGCACCTCCCACTGGTTGGGAACCGTGGCTGCAGAGGCGGTGCTTCGGGTGGGGGCAGCGGATGGAACGGAGCCCCCTGGCTGCCCCTATGCATAGGGGCCAGAGGGGGGACATGCCGCTGCTTCTGGGAGCCGTGCGGAGCAGCCCCCGACCCGAGTGTTGGAGCGGAGCAAGCCCCAGACTCCGCTTTCCAGCAGGAGCTCGAGGGCCAGATTAAAATGGCTGACGGGCCGGATCCAGCTCATGTGTAAGAGAGGGAATAGTCCTGCTATTGTGGGGAACTTTCCTGGCTTCTGCACTACCCCGGTGAAGTGGGCTAGCAAAAGGATCTGAGTCCTCGCTCCCACTTCCTTTATCCAGTGGTCTCCCTGCCCTTGAGGACTCCCCTTCCACTCCCCTGTCTGGCAGAGTCCTCGTAACCCCAACAAGGCTGGGCCCAGGATTCCTGGGGGGGGCTCGACCCCCAACCCTGCTGTGGTCACCTAGGACAGGGGCTAGGGTGTCCCCACTCCGGGGTACTCTCTCTGCACTGGGCACTTCTCTGACCCACTGACCATTACATACAAGTTAAAGCAAATGCAAGTTATTTAATCAACAATTAATTTGAAAAAGAATAAGGAAACACAGGAAAGGTTAAAGGAAACACATCAACCCGCTCTGTGGCAGGGAACATCACAAACAGTGTCTCTGCAATGTCAGGGCAGTTCACAGTTTGTTCCTTGTAAGTCCCAGGCCTTCTTCTCAGGCCCTGGCTGTGCTGCAGGGATGCTGCTGGTTGGACACTTGCTCTGGTGGTGGCCACATGCTCTCACGCTCTAGGTGGCAGGACCTTTCTTCCCAGTGTCGCCCCTGCCCTGTCGGGTGTACAATCCAAGCTTGGCCTGCAGAGCCTCTTGGCTGAGGCGTCTCCTTGTGCTGGGCCTGCTGCCCAGGGTCCCCCTCGGTCTCCTCAGCTGCTCACCACACCCAGCTCTGGACGCTCCAGCCCCAGCTCCACCACTCTGTCTCTGCACTGCTGCTGCTGCTCTGCCTCCAGCTCCCTGGGCTGCTTCTCTGGCCCCTCTGGCTCTGGTTGCTGCAGCTCTGCTCCCAGGACAGGAATGATCTGTTCTGCAGGCTGCTTCTGTGACTCTGCTCCCAGCACTGACCTGCTTCCTGGGCTGCTTTTCTGGCCCCTCTGGCTCTGGTTGCTGCAGCTCTGCTCCCAGGGCAAGTCTGCTCTCTCTGGGCTGTGCCTCTGGCTGTGGGGCTGCAGCTCTGCTCCCAGGACAGGGGCTGCTTTCTCTGGATCTGGCCCAGCTCTGGTCTCCAGCTCAACTTGGCCCCACTCTGTCTGACCCAGGCAAATCCAGCTCACACAGAGGACGGGACCTCCCTGGCCTCTTGACTCTCTGATTAGCCTGCCCACCCTGTCATTCAGGCTGACCTGGAGCATTGGCCTCTCCCCATTGCTCCTGGGGACTGTCAGTCTCAGGGTCCTGATTCCCCATCGACCCTTCCCCCTTTTTAGTACTGGGAGCTAGCAACTGAAACACCCGCACTGACTGTTAGTAAGGGGGCAACAGTCCCCCCTTACACATGGACCATAGTTTGCGCACCCCCATGTTAGACCATGCGAACACTGGATGGGAAGTGCAAGGTGTTAATATTTTAACAGTACCTCTATAGATAGTGCTCATAATGCTTTGCTCCTATGGCCTGCTGTATATGAGGAAAAGGGTGGTGCAGTGCTATTGCGATAGCCTGGAATGCTGGAGACCTAGGTTCAGTTTGCTGCTCTATCATGGACTTCGTGATTAAGTCACTTAGTTTCTCTGTGCCTCAGAAATGGGGACAACACCACTTCCCTGACTCACATGGGTGTTGTGAGGACAAATACATTGAATATTGTGAGATGCACAGATACTACATTAATGGGGGTCATATAAGTAACCTTGATAGATTATAAGGAGTCATCTTACATTAAATATTAGCGTATATAGGAGGCTGCAGAAGACACTAGCCAGCAATTTGCTAACTTCCCTGCGTCTCAAACCTCCCCATCACCTTCCAGTTTGCGTTTTTCTTCGGGGGGGGGGGGGGGGACAATTGGATGCAATACAACATGAGGTGATTCATAATAAGGGCGCTTTTTTGTTGTTTAATTTTAGATGCATCAAACCCGTCTGAAACTTTCATATATGGTCAGTGTAGTGTAAAATTATTCTCCCCAAGAAATAATTACCAAGTGGCTAATCTTCTCATGATAAACTATGTGCACGTGATCAGACACGTTTTTCCCTCATTTTATTCAGCCCTGACAAGACTCTGCGGAACCAATGTGGCTTTTTTCTTTCTCTCTGCCTTTATTTGACGAATCAGGACATCCAGGCATTACTGAGTCCCTGCGCAAAGTGGGGCTGTCTTGAAAGCAGCCTCTCCGTACACCGAGGATTAGGTTTGGATTATTGCTGAGAGATCATTCAGAATTGGAGCTAAGCATTTACTGAGAAATTGTTTGTAATTCCAGTTGCCCCTTATTATGGCTAATAAGTGCTGTAGGGATAATTGGATGAGAGCAGCGTACCTGTCAGCTGGGCCAAAATTCCCAATACAGTGCCGAACTGTGTGCTGCGGGATTAGCAGTTGAAGCTCAGCTCCGTGCGTTATCTTTTTTGTAAATCCTCCTAATGCGGTTGCTGCTGGGTCCCACACAGGCTATTGATTCAGTACAACCAGAATCAGCGCCTTTTGTCAATCACTTGAAGGGAAGCTCTGCCTTCAGAAGCACTGATTCAGCTGCAGAGCTGGGGACCACCAAGGGCTAGCAGCAGCAATAACATCCTTCCAACAGAGGATGTAAAATCCCATGGAAATGTATAAAGATGAGAGCCAAACAAAGAAGGGGAGAGGGGGAAGAGGGCCAGAGGGAGTGGTGGGGAAGCAAGGGCCAGGGAAGGGAAATAACGGCAAAGGGAAAGGACAGAATGGAGAAAAGTAAGTGTGTGTGTGCTGCACCTGGCATAATGGGTGTCCAGTTCCTGAGTGGGGCCTCTGGGCACTACCACATCACAAATAATAAATATTAAAAGGGGTTCGGCTGAGAAGAGGCAACCAAAGAAAGGGACATGAAAGAAATAGGGGGTATAGGAGACCAAGAAGGGTGAAAGATGATAACAGAAGGCAAAGGAGGAGGAATGAGTAAGAAAAAGACCAGGAATGAGGAGAGGCCACAACTGAGGAGGAAATGGACCTCTTTCTCCATGTCTCAGGCCATCCCTTTGCCTTTAGAAGCAGATGCCACTGAGAACTCAGCCAAGAAGGAAGCTGCCTTCTTCTGTAGCTGTTTTGCCGAGTGTAGTGTTGGGCAGGCACTGTGTCTGAGGCCACAGTAGTTCAAATCCCAGAAAGGAAATATGCACCTGGCTTTTGTCTGAGTTAGCAGGTGGGGTGTCTCCACGGGGAGAGGAACGCTTACGCACAGCTCTTCTTTACAGTCAGCTAATGATTTTTACAGCACAGACATAATAATAGTAATAATACAATATTATATATAGCTTTAAAACCCAGCAGTTGGTGCACTACATGCTAGGTTCCGAAGTTAGGCACAGCCTGAGTAAAAGGGGGTGGGGGGACGTATAAACAGCACTTCCCTAAGAATAACCCGAGGAAACACTATTGTTATGTCTACGGTGCAATAAAACACCCTCGGCTGGCCTGTGTCAGCTGACTCAGGCTCACAGGGCTCAGGCTGCAGGGCTATAAAATTGCAGTATAGACACTGGGCCTAGGCTGGAGCCCAAGCTCTGGGACTCCAGAAGTGGGGAGGATCCAGCTGCGGGTGTTTTATTGCCGTGTCCACATATCCTGTGATGTAGGCACCCTCCAAGTCACACACTCTCCTCAGCTTCCTCCTCAGTCTGAGGGGTAGCCATTTACTGCAGCCCAACACCAGCACTGACCTTGCCAGGCTGGCTCAGCTTCCCTGGCCAGGGAGGGAAGGAGATGGAGCCAAGGCTCTAACCACACCACGCCCCTACCTGCTCTGGGGAAGGAGGAAGTGAGTGAGTAGCACGGCTTTCCCCTCCCTGCCCAGACTCAAGGTTCAGGGAGAAGTAAAGTTACACACAGTGGAATAAAGGGGGGGGGGTTATTCCTCCTCCTCATTCCCCTGCACAGACATATAGTCTGAATCACAATTTAGCCCTGTAATTTTATTCATAGAGCACACTCATCCCCAGCTAGACAAGGGCATAATCCTCTGTGGTGCTGAGCACCCTCGACCCTCTGACTGAAGCCAGTTGGAGCCTGAGGTCACTCAGGTGAGCTCCAAGCGGGAGAGCCTTTCCTGCATGTGGGGCTGCCATGGCCAGCTGGGAAGATGTGATGTGAGCTCCCCATGCCAAGCAAACAGGAAGTGGAATTTCAAAAATTCCGGGCCTTTAAAGGGGAAGGGACAGATGATGCCTGTGTACCTGGGTGCAGAGCAGCGGAATTCAAACTGCTGACTAGAGCGGTCAGGATGGGCATTGTGAGACACCTCCTGGAGGCCATTTGCAGTGACATAACCAAGTGTGGTGTCTACACTGACACTTTGTTGATATAACTTTGCTGCAAAAAGCTCTATGCCTCTCGTCGAGGTGGGTTTTTTTGTCGGCAAAGCAGGAGAGTTTTGTCGGCAGAAGGAGCATTGCAGTGTGAACACCTCCATTATTTTGTAGACGAAATCTGACTTTTGTCGACAAAACTGTATAGTGCAGACAAAGCCTGAACATCTTTCGAGAAACATTTCACAGGATGAGGTCCTCTCATCACTGAGGAACCATCAGAGCTGTGCATGCCCAAAACACCACTTTCTGTCCCAGATGCAGCAACTCATTATGGTCTAACAATTTGTCTGCTTAAACAGAGCCTATTGTGTATGCTGCACTGCAAACAGACCACACACTGAGTCTGACATTTCAAAAATCAACTATCTCAGCGTTAATGGGGTGAACACAAAAACCAAAACGTTTTTTTTAAAAGCACTATAGTAGTATTTATTTTGTTAAATCCTTGCCTCATTCAAAATGGCTGCATGGATTTTGTCCATTTTACACACACATAAGAGCCAAACATTCCTTTGGAGATGAAACTCACAAGGTTACATTTTAAAAGAATCCTCAACTAGCCTTCTACTGGCGGTGCAACTAATTGTGGTGGCAAACACTAGCAGGTGAAAGCAAGCAGACAGATGAATGGAAAAACAGCATTTTGCCCCCTCTGCTTCCTCTCACCCCATCACTTTCATTCAGTAGTTGCTGGAATGAGGCCTTTAAATATGGGGCCTCATTAGTAGTACCTCCAAAGTGAAATTTTGAGAGAAGTGTGGAAGCAGGGCTTGCCTAGAAAATCTATTCAGTCATTTTTTTTAAATGTGGCAAAATAATTTCAGCAGAGGCCACTGATCCTCTCCTTCCACACGGAAGGGACATGATCCATGTCTGGAGGGTTTCCTTCATGTGTAGATCAGGGGAGACAATCCATACTGTGATGGGGCAAGGCCAGAAGGCTATAGAAAAGTAGTGGGAGATAGATGTATTAGCTCCAGGCTAAACAAATCCCTGGTACCAGGTTAAGTGAAATGGAAGCTGCTCCAGGTCAATTAAGACACCTGGGGCCAATTAAGAACTTTCCAGAAGGCAGGGAGAAGGCTAGGTTGATTGGGACACCTGAAGCCAATCAGGGACTGGCTGATACTAGTTAAAAGCCTCCCAGCCAGTCAGGTGGGTATGCATGTCAGGAGCTGTGGAAGGAAGTTGTGCTGTTGGAGAGGCTGAGTAGTACACACCATATCAGGCACAAGGAAGGAGGCCCTGAGATGAGGGTGAAGTGGAGCTTGAGGAAGTGAGGGCTGCTGTGGGGGAAGTAGCCCAGGGAATTGTACATGTCATGTTTCTAAAAGGTCAGCTACCATAGCTGATACTATTAGGGTCCCTGGGTTGGAGCCCAAAGTAGAGGGTGGGCCCAGGCTCCCCCCCCCCCCCACCTTTGCCCCCTGATTAATCACTGAGACTGGGAGACAACAGAGACAGTGCAAGGAAGGATAACTTCTCCTCACCTCCCTTGCTGGCTTATGATGAAAATAGCTCAGTAGACTGTGACCCTTGTCTCTAGAGAAAGAAGGGTTACGTGGAGGGTCACAGTGAGCCTCTGAGGCTAGCAAAATCCACCACGAAACGTGGGACCCACGGAGGCAAGGACAGAGCTTTGTCACAATACCCAAACTTATATTAGGATTAAAGGGCTGGAAAAGTGATTGTGTGTGTTGTGTGTGTGGAAAGCCCTGGCATCTGGATGCTACCACCATACAAATAATAAGTATAATTTAATTCATATTCTAGTCTTAAGGTTGACATCTCAATTTACTGCAATAACTGTAGAAAAAAGCGTCTAAGCAAAAACCCAAAGAACTTTATTTTTTGTTTTAATTTCATCTATTTTAATGATCATGACAATGAAGAACTAAGACAACTGACTGGGGCTAGAGCTAAAGTAGTACAACAGGATAGTGGGAGTGTCTTTTGTGGTAGAGAGAAACAGGACTCTTGTAGTGAATGCAAAGGGGGTTCTTTATTCACACTACTAGACTCTGTTGGGGCCTTTCAGCTCTCTCTGGTTTTCTAGTTCCCCAAACTAGGCGCAGCCTAATGTCACCACATAGAGGTCCGTATTCTACCACATGCTATGCCCTTTGCTTCACTTGATAAGGTTGTTCTGCATTATGTCAGGGATGAACTGGCCCCCTGTAATCCCTTGCTCTCTCTTCAACTGTAATTTACAGTTGCCAACTTTGTAATATTTAAAAACCGGACACTCCAGCAGGAGTGCTGGAACCTCTCCTTCCCTGGCTCTGCCCCACCTTTTTCCCCAAGGCTCCCCTCCTGCCCTGCCCCTTTCCCCTGAGGCCCAGCCCCTGTTCTCTCCTCTTTCCCCCTCCTTCCATCACTCGCTGCTCTTCCCCTTTTTCCCCCACCTCTTCCCTAGGTCAGGAGGGACTTGCTTGAAGAGCCAGGGCTGGGAGCTGCAGCCACCCAATGCAGGTAGGAGGCAGCCCTGGCTAAATTGGGACTGAAGCAGGTGATGACCCCAGCACATCCCTGTCTCTCCTGTCCGCAGTAACGGGACTTTGGGTGTCTGGTCAGCAGATCTGACCAGACACTGTCAGGTCTCCTTTTCAATCTGACTTTCTGGTCAAAAACTGGGCACCTGGCCACCCTAGCTGCATTGAATAGAACTCTAGCTCAGGTGAGGATCTAGCCCAGGGTCTGTCTGGCTATGTTTACACTGCAGCTAGAAGCCAGCCTCCCAGCCTGGGCAGAGACTTATGTTAGTGGGGTTTGAGGTGGCACACTAAAAATAGCAGTGTGTGGATGTTGCTGCACCAGCAGAGGCTCAGGCTAGCTGCCCGCGCTCAGACCCAGGGGGTTGTGTGGGTCCAAGCTCGAGTGGCGCCTGAGCCTCCTCCACTGCAGCAATGGCCACACTGCTACTTTTAGCATGCTACCTCAAGCCCCGCTCGCACGGCTCACTCCCACCCAGGGCTGTCCGTAGGGGGGGCAGGGCCCCGGACAGATCAGCCCCCGCTGGCTTGGGGGCCCCCCATAGGCACGGGAAGTAGGGATTCAGGGGGTACTGCAGCACCCCCAGGTTTTATGCGGAGCCAGTGGCACCACACCCTGCTCCCCAGCCGCTGGCTCCGCGCATAAAAGCTGGGGGTGCTTCCTGTGCCTATGCCCTGTGCCCAGCCCTGCAGCCTCACTGTGCTCTCCAACCCCGCACCTCACCTGGGGCTTGGGTCCCGGCTGCTGGCTCTGTACCCAGGGCCATGTGCCTGGCCCCAGGCCCCGCTCCCAGGCTTCCACTTCTGGGGCCTTCCCGGCCCCTCACTCGGAGCTCTGCTCCTGGGGCCCCAGCCACCGGCCCCGCTCCCCAGCCGCTGGCCCCATGCCTGGCCCCCCATTGCCAGGGCTCCACTCCCGGGGCCCCAGCCCCACAGCCAGGGCTCAGCTCTTGACCCCGCACGTAGGGTTCTGGTTGCCAGCCCCTTCCCGGGGCTCCACTCCTGGTCCCAAGCCCTCCCCCAGCTGTGGCCTCGGCCCCTTTACCCCGTCTGGGTCCCCACCTTCTGGAGACACAGCCCTGCTCCCAGCCTCAGTGGCAGGGAGGGAGGTGGACAGGGATAAGGTGCTGGCTTTCAGCACCCGCACTACTAAAAATGTTCCAGCACCAGTGGGGCCCTGCTCTGCATTGGCGGCTGGGCCGGGGGGACGGATCCGGCCTGGTGCTGGGCCACCTGCTGCTGTTGGGACCGACTGTGCTGACCAATCACACCAGCCTGCAGGGCCCCCCAAAGTACGGGGCCCGGAACGGTTGCCCTAATTCACCCTACCCATGAGCCGGCCGCCGCTTCCTGCAGCTCCCATTGGCCAGGAACGGTGAACCATGGCCACTGGGATCTGTGGGCAGCCATGCCTGTGGTGAATATAAACAAGCTGTCTTGCGGTCCACCAGCAGATTACCCTGATGGGCTGCATGTGGCTCATGGGCCACAAGTTGCCTACCACTGATCTAGTCTGACCTGCATAACCCAGGCCATAGTGTCCTTTAATCATTCTTGTGACTCTTCTTTGAACCCTCTCCAATTTATCAACACCCTTCTTGAATTGTGGGTACCAGACTGGACACACTATTCCAGCAGCAGTCATCCAATTACCAAATACTGATATAATATAACTGGTCTATTCCTACTAGATAGTCCCCTTTATACATTCAAGAATTGCATTACTCCTTTTGGCCACAGCATTGTATTGGGAGCTCATATTCAGCTGATTATCTAATATGATCCCCAAGTCTTTTTCATAGTCACTGCTTCTCAGGATAGAGTCCCCCATCCTGTATGTATGTCTTGCACTCTTTGTTCCTAGATATATGACTTTACATTTGATTGTATTGAAACAATCAGATGGAATATGGAGTACTGTGTCCAAATTTGGCCACCAATGTACAGATGTAGAGAAACTGGAAAGGATCCAGAGGTGAGTGACAAAGATGATCAAAGGGATGGAATACAAGCCATATGAACAAAGGCTGAAGGAACTCATAGAATATCAGGGTTGGAGGGGACCTCAGGAGGTCATCTAGTCCAACCCCCTGCTCAAAGCAGGACCAATCCCCAATTTTTGCCCCAGATCCCTAAATGGCCCCCTCAAGGATTGAACTCACAACCCTGGGTTTAGCAGGCCAATGCTCAGACCACTGAGCTATCCCTCCCCGGCAGCTGGGTATGTTTAGTCTGGAAAAGAGGAGATCAAGGAGGGACTTAGCAGTCCATAGGTGCCGACTTTCCAATGTGCCGGGGGGGCTTGACCCCAGGCTCCGCCCTCACTCCACCCCTTTCTCCAAGGCCCTACCCCGCCTCTTCCTGTCCTGTTCTGCGCCCTCCCCACAGCACACTGGGCCCTCACTCCTGCCCCTCCCTCCCAAAGCCTCCTGTATTCCGCAAAACAGCTGAATGCAGTGGGCGGGAAGCAGGGGAGAGGGAGGCACTGATCAGTGGTGCTGCTGGCAGGCAGCAAACACTGTGGGGCAAGAAGGGAACTGATGGGGGGATGCCGGTGGGTGCTCAGCACTCATCATTTTTTCCCGGATCACCCAGCCCCGGATCACCCATGGAGTCAGCGCCTATGTAGCAGTCTTCAAATACTTGAAAGGTTGCCATAAAAAAGATGGAGAAAAGTTGCCCTCTCTTGCTGCAGAGGGCAGGACAAGAGGCAGTGGGTTCAAACTACAGCATAGCAGATTTAGATTGAATCACAGGAAAAACTTCCCAGCTGTAAGAACAGTAGGACAATGGAACAGACTGTCTAGAGAGGTTGTGGAAGCTCCTTCACTGGAGGCTTTCAAAGGGAGGCTGGATAGGGATAGTCATCTGTCTTGGATGGTTTAGACACAACAAATCCTGCATCTTGGCAGGATGACCCTTGCACTCCCTTCTAACCCTTATGGTTCTATGACATCTATGACATCATTGCTGGTTTGTGCCCAGCTTACCAAGTGATCCAGCTCATTCTGTATCAGTGACCTGTCCACTCCATTATTTACCAAAACCCATCCTTGTCAGTGAGCGCTTCCAATAAATGTGAAGGCTGGATTGTGCAATCTTTACTCACGTGGATCAGCATTTACTCACGTGAACAGTTCCACTGAAATATATGGGATTGACTGAGGCGTAGGGTGCTACTTAGCGTACTGCTGGGAAAATCTGTTCCTAGGCCTATGGATTCATACTCTGCTGCAAATCTAGCCAGACAGCTTTGTGTTGCAGGGCTGGTTGGTGGGTTTTAATGGTGCAGGCAATGAATGGATTGGTTGAATGAATGGTTCTGTGATTAACGCTAGAAGAGGGAGTCAGGAAATCTGGGTCCCACTTTCAGCTTTGCTCAGACTTTCTTTGTGACCTCAGCCCAGTCAGTTAGTCCCCGTGTGCGTTATAATTATCTCTGAGTCAGGGGGTGGGTGGGTCTGATGTGGCTGTCCCATGCTCCAGTTATTACATGAATACAAGATACAGAGTAGATGCTATACATGTGCCAGGAACCAGGTTAAAACCCTGCACAATGCAGAGCAAGGGTTCTCAGTCTGTGGGCTCCACAGTATTAGATTGGCTGCCCTGGAGAGCTAAATAGTAACAAGATGCTGGCTCCTCTTCATTTTTTCTAGCAGCTAAACTGCATTAAAAGACACTAATATACATTCTATACTTACTTCCCCATTTAAAAAATTCCTGTAGAAGCCATAGAAATATCATGAGATTACAAAAGGAAGGAGTGGTGGTTCATGTGATCAGGAATGAAAGCACAGCTGTCCATGAAACAATTTCCCTATCAAAAGATAGCTACCCCATACAAAAGTTTGGGAGTCCCTACATTAGGGTTTTAATCTAGTTCCAGGGACACAGTTAGGCAGTGACTACTCTACCACTTTTGCCATGTTGTTAGTGACTCAGGAAACACCTATGTTATCACTGGGGCCCCGGATCTGTATATTGCACATGGAGCCTAGATCTCTCTGAGTGAAATCTGGGCCTATTTAACTCAATGGGAATTTTGCCACTGACTTCAGTGGAACCAAGATTTCACCCACTAGGGTGTTTCTGCACACATAATTGTCCCACTTTAACTGCACAGATAGTAATTCTATTGCTATAAAGGTGCTAATGCCAGTATATCTATACCAATATAAAATACCATTACTATGTTATAACTGCATCCACACTAGCAGGGTTTGTACCACTTTAACTGTGATGGTAAAAATCACACCCTCAATCAAAATAGGTATACGACTACAAAACTCTGTGGAGACCTTAGTTTTTATATTACTTAAATACGGATAGTACTTAATTTCACCAGTCTGTCAGATTCATTTTGTATGTATGTCTGTAAAGCACTATGAGAGAAATACAAAGTATCATTATCTTTTTGTACTGCTAAGAACTGCGAAGCCATGAGAAGATACCCTCATTTGTTATTTTGACCCCTGAAAAGATAGTGTCACAAAAACTGTGAAAAATAAAAACACCAATATAAATAAAGATAACCAGAAAAAATTCTAGAGGCTCTGCACAACCCTACTAAGAACCCAGAATGTCTGATCTTAAAGGTAGTTGTCTAGTATACATCTGAATTTTGAATGTCAAAAATACAGTACTAGCCTGAAAACTGCTGCTCCTGTTTTTGCGTTCCCCCCACCCATGCCATCTTGGTAACACCGTAGAAAACCAAGTCTCATTCCAACAAGTCTAATGAACCGGCAAAAGTGACTGTGTCTTGAAATGGCTGAGATGCACACTCCATTGAAATGTGTAAGAACAAAACCAAAATGTATACTCCCCTCCACCGTTTCACATGGGTATATAAGGTTAATGTTTAGAATTGTATGGCTGGAGACTTCTAGCATAGGGCTTTAAATCTTATGGGCTTTGCATTACATCCACTGCCAAGATCCTGCTGATAAGGTACGGCCAGAGTCTGACCACTCTTGCTCACAGTGATTAGTACCCTGCTACACAATTAGTCCCACTGGTTCCAACGGAACTACTCATGACCTGTATACGTTTCAGAACCTGGCCTCTCATGTCATGGGAAAACACAAGAGCTTTACAAAAGTTGTCTTCCTTTTTGCTATTGTTCCTAGGGATGTCTCCCCACAAACGTACCTTTTTGAAGCAAACTGGCAAGGGTCTCTTATGCCTGCCCAGATTCCTATTTATATTAAACATGGGACCAACGAAGTCTGAGCTAGATTGTCCCTTTGGGCACAGCCTTGAGCAAGTGCTGATGCATAAGCTGCACCACATCAGCAGTGTTCCCTCTAATTTTTTCCACTCATATGCAGAATGAATCTTGTTATGTTCACCAATTTGGAGGTGATGTGTGACAAATCACCTCCACATTGGTGCACATAACAAAATTAATGGGGTGGGGCCGAGGGGTTCAGAGTGTGGGAGGGGGCTCAGGGTAGGGCAGAGGGTTGGGGTGTGGGGGAATGAGGGCTCTGGCTGGGGTGAGGGCTCTGGGGTGGGGCTTGGGATGAGGTGTTTGGGGTGCAGGAGGGGGCTCAGGGCTGGGGCAGAGGGTTGGGGTATGTGGCGGGGTGAGGGCTCTGGCTGGGGGGTGTGGGCTCTGGGGTGGGTCCGGGGATGAGGAGTTTGGGGTGCAGGCAGTCTGCCCCAGGACTGGGGCCAGAGGACTCCCCCCAGCCCTCTCCCCACCAGCAGCAGCGCGCTCCGGGGGAGAAGTCCCTCTCTCCCTGCCAACAGCACAGAGCTCTGGGACTGGGAGAGAGGCCCACAGCCCCCCTGCATCCCCCCAACTTGTCCCCCTCCCCAGTTTCCGCCCACCCCCTACCTCTCCCCTCTCCAGGCCCCTGCTGCATTGTGCTTTATAGCTGCTGAATGGCTATTTATAGCCTGCTGCGCGGCCATGCAGCTTAGAGGGAACTTAGCACCCCAGCAATAATCTTGGGAGACACACTGTCCGAGACACCTCTGTGCAACAGAATCCCCTCCTAGCTTCCCCCTTGCTCCAGTGACGGACAGGTTGTTAATTTGCTGTTGGCAAGTTAACACGTCCACCCTCTTGCACCAGCCAGAGTTTGCCCCCGCTTATTCCTGGATGCATGAACTCAAGGTCCAGTTTGCCAGCATAGAGGCAATTTTTAGTGGCCATTCCTCTTCTGCACAGGGATGTGATGCAAGTCACAAGCTAACTTTCTGAAACTCTCTAATGTCTCTGGCTATATCTAATCTAACATTTTAGATCTCTACCCATCACTGTGGTGTCCGTGCACCTTTTAAATCTTCATCCACATTTCCCCAAAATTCAGTTGTTTGGATCACAAGCCTGGTCTACACTACAGAGTGAGGTCGATGTAAGGCAGCTTATGTCGACCTAATTGTGTAAGTGTCTACTCTACGATGTTCCTCCCTCTCCTGTAACTCACCTGCTACACCACCCTAATAAGTCCATCTCGGGGAGAGGCAGAGTGCTTAAGTCGATGTAGCTCAGGTGATGCAGCGTCAGTGTAGACACTGAGTTGCTTACGTCGACTTTAGTGGCCTCCAGGAGGTGTGACAATGCCCCACTGTGACCGCTCTGATCACCTTTTTGAATTCCACTGCCCACCTGCCAGGTACACAGGAGCACCCCGCCTTCCCTTTTAAAGCCCTGGGAATTTTTAAAATTCCATTTCCTGTTTCTTCAGTGTGGAGAGCTAACATAGCAACTGCCCAGCTGACCATGCCAGCTCCATACTGCAGACACACACCTACCTGGAGTGCATCAGAGGTGGTGAATCTCCTGGATCTGTGGCGAGAGGAAACTGTGCAGTCACAGCTCCATTCCAGCCGTATCAACGTCGACATCTATGGCCAGATCGCTCTGGGCATAGTGAAGAAGGGCTATGACAGGGACACCCAGCAATGCTGTGGGGAAATCAAGGAGCTGCGTCAGGTATGCTAGAAGGCAAGGAAGGCAAACAGTCGCTCTAGTACAGAACTGCAGACGTGCCGCTTCTACAAGGAGCTGCATGCCACCCACGGCTGTGACCTCACCTTCACCACCAAGCTCCCTGTGGATACTTTGGGGGAGCTGGAGTCACTGGGCACCGCAGTGAATCCTGAGGACAAGGCGCTGGATGAGGAAGAGGAGGAGGAGTATGGGGAAACAAGCAACAGGGGAATCCAGTGGCGTGGTGAGCCAGGACCTGTTTTGACTCCTGAGCAGTCTAGACAGTCCCAGCAGTCCAGCACTGGAGAGCCTGATGCAGGGCAGGGGGCCTCTGGTAAGTACTCAGTTTGCAGGGACTCATCTTTTCATAGACTTTTTTTTTTAATCAGGCTAGAAGAGGTAGTGAAATAACCAGTGGTGGTAGAGTTGCTATCTGCTTCTCATTCCCCTGTTCAGCAAAGCAGAGGGGGCCCTGCAGTTTGTTTATGTGCGCCGGAATGTCCCATGAAGCCTCCATAGTGATCTTGAGAAAGCTTTCCTGAAGGTAGACTGAAACATAGGCACTGACTCCGTGGGCGCTCCAGCCCCGGAGCACCCACAGGGAAGAAAAATAGTGGGTACTTAGCACCCACTGGCAGCCCTGCCAATCAGCTCCTTCCCCTCCTCCCCAGCATCTCCTGCCCACCGGTGATCAACTGTTCAGCAGCATGCAGGAAGCGCTCGGAGAGGAAGAGCAGGGACAAGAAGAGGCAGAGAGAGGGCATGGCACACTCAGGGGAGGGGACTGAATGGGGTGGGAAGAGGCAGAGCGGGGACAGGAAGGGGCAGGGCCTTAGGGGAAGGAGTGGGGGCAGGGCCTGGGGCAGACCTGGGTGGAGCACCCACAGGAAAATGAGAAAGTCAGCACCTCTGGCTGAAACCCTCTGCCAAAGATTTCTGGGCAAAGCTGCCTTATTTCTTCCCCCCAAGGTAGGGCACTTTCCCACACCAGTCAGCAATTACTTCAGCAGACACCATTGCAATGCACTGTCTAGCAGCATATGGACACAGCCTGCAGCCAGGCACATGCAGGAGGAGCTGTTCCCTTTCAGCCTCGGTTACTCTCATGAGTGAGATATCAGCAAAAATCATCATCACCTGTGGAGAATGGTGCCAGTATTCAGTTCAGTTGCCCTAGCCACTTGTGCTGATGCCCGAGTGCAAACTCCACCCCACCCCGACTTATTGTGCCGACTCACCCACCGTGCTCTATGAATCCCAAGGGGAAGTGACAATGTTGTGCTTGTCACTTGTGTGAATCCAGGGGAGTGAATGCACTCACAATAGTAACTCTGTCCATTGTTTCTTTAGTGGCTGCAAAAGTGGCCTTGAGAGTCTCTCTGTCCACACCGGCAGAGCAGCTTGGCCAGATGAGGAGAAAAAGGAGGACAAAGGAAGCTATGTTCCGGGATGTCCTGCAAGCCTCTGGCGTGTCGGCTTGCGAGCAGAGGCTTGGAGGGTCACGATCAATGACAAAATGTAGAGGAATAGCGAGGACAGAAGAAACGGGCAGCAAGAGATGATAGCACTTCTTAGGGAGCAAACAGACACGCTGCAGTCCCAGACTGAACTTCAGGCTGAACACATCCGTGCTCGCCTCCCCCTGCAGCCCATAGAAAACTGCATTCTAAGACCTCCCTACAGTCCCCCCTTCCACATTCAATGTATCTTCTGGGGCCACAGCAGTACCCAAGGCACTACATCCTGTGGGAAAGTACGCACATACACCCATCTGTGAGAGACTACACTGGTGGATGCGTTTGTGAATTCCCTGCTCCTTCCCCGTTAGAGATACTTTTCCTTGTATGTATGAAGTTTATTTAATCTTTAAATAGGTATGTTTGCATGGGTGTGGAATAAAAGTCTATTTTTGAAAACTTAATTCATCTTTATTAGTCCCCAACATATGATGGCTATGGCTAAGATTCAAAGGTACTAGCAACAGTTGCATTTGCATTGTTATATAAGCGCACGCATGTCACTCATTACAAGGTTCATAGCATGGTGCAAAAAACCCATGCCTGGCACAACACACTGCAGCAACACACGTTACTGTGGCTCATTGTTAAATTGCTCCTTCAATGCTTCCCTGAGCTGAAAAGCCGCCCTTCCCGCATTGATCTCCTCTTACAGCCCTACTATCTGGCTGCTCAGAATCAGCAGACAGCTGATGCACCTTCACACTACGCTCCCCTTTTGCTTCACTAATATTATGGAGTGCACAGCAGGCAGCTATGACCATGGGCATATTTTCTTCACTGAGGTATAATCTCATAAGTAAACAGCACCAGCTGTCCTCCAAATGGCCACAGACACACTCAGCTATCAGTCTGCACCTGCTGAGCCTGTTGTTGAAATGTTCCTTCCTGCTGTCAAGGTGGCTGGTGTACAACTTCATGAGCCAGAGGAAAAAGGGGTAGGCTGGGTCTCCCAGGATCACTCCTGGCATTTCAACATCTCCAATGGTCATCCTCGGGTCTGGAAAAAAAGTCCCTGCTTTCAGCTTTCTGAACAGGCTTGTGTTCTTAAAGATGTGTGCGTCATGCACCTTCCCTGACCAGCCCACGCTGATGTCACTGAAATGACCCTAGTGATCCACAAGCACTTGCAACATAGAAAAGTAGCCCTTTCTGTTGATGTACTCCATTGCAAGGGTGGTCTTATGCCAAGATAGGGATATGCATGCCATCTATTGCCTCACTGCAGTCAGGGAACTCCACTGCTACAGAACCATCCACTCTTTCCTGCATAGTGCCCAGAGTCACAGTCCTTCAAAGCAGGATGCAATTAATGGCCCTGCACACTTGCATCACAGCAACTCCTCCAGGGTGGATTTATCAACTCCAAATTGATTCCCGACCGATCGGTAGTAATCTGGCATTGCCTGCTTCCACAAAGCGATCAAACTGTCAGTGCAGCTCTCATTTTGGTGTCGCTGTGCTGGAGGGCTGGGGTGAGCTCCACCCACAGTTCCAGGAATATGGTCTTGCGCATCCAAAAATTCTGCAGCCACAGCTTGTCATTCCGTACCCGAATAATGATGCGATTCCACCTGTCAGTGCTTGTTTCTCAGGCCCAGAACCAGTGGTCCACTGTGTGCCACTGCTCAGTGAATGCCAACAGCAATCTTGAATTGTTTCTTTCAATGGCACACAGCAAGGCATCATCATCAGACTTGCAGCTCATGAAACAACAAGCCTGATCCTGCAGTGTTTTCGTAATGCTCAGCGCAATACTGAAGAGCAGTGCTGGACCCATGCTTCTCACAGTGATGGCGGATGTGTAGGTTTTGTTCTTTTGAAAAGAGACATGAAATGTAATAGGATACCCATGAAATGATGGGATGGAGAAAATTGTATCGTGGGACGCTGAACTCATGTTCCCAGCCACACCTGCGTGACTTGTTTTCACCCATGAGTAGGATTACCAACTTTGGTTGGATGAATTCTTGGAGGTTTCATCACATGACATTATCTTTAATTAAAGATTAATCTTTAATTCCTGGAGATGCCAGGACAATCCTGGAGGGTTGGCAACCCTACCCATGAGGCATTGCAAAACACCCTGCACTAGATGGTGGCAAGGTGCACAGTGGGATAGTTACCCATAGTGCACTGCTCTCTGCATCGATGCATGTGCTGCTGCTGTGGATGAATACTGGCTACACGAGGAGTGTAGCATGGATGGGAACAGCAGTTTAATTACTGCGGTGGCTGTACGTCAATGTAACTTAAGTCGACTTAATTTTGTAGTGTAGACAAGGCCTAAGATCATGGCTCAATCCACTGTAGCATGAGTGCCAGTTCTGAACTCTTAGTTTTGGTTCCAGCCCATCTCTAATGTACAGGAATGGGGCTAATTTTATTCCACAGAAGGTGAATATAAATAATTTTTTCATGTCCCTCACAAGGTTTACTTTTATTTGTTTCTTCAGGTTGGGACTATTCATACTCTTGTCTAGGGGATCTTTTAGTAGCCGTTCGGCTTTTTTACTCAGTTTGATGATGACACCAGATAAAGGGAGGCAGTCAGAAGGAAATAGAGAAAAAGATCTGGGGAAGAAAAGCAACTAACCTGCATTATTATCATTAAACAACAAGACCTAACAGGCAGTGAATTTCTCAGTCATCACTGCAACGCCTCTGGTTTTGTTGTGAGTCAGAAAGACAAAGGGCACATGATATCAGCTCTCTGAGTAGCACAATAACCTTATTAACAATATAGGATGACATGAAATATTTACAGGTTAAGGGGGAAAGAATCAGACATTTGTATCTGATAGGGATTATTGACATAGGTTTGACGTTGCTGTCCACTAACCCTAACTGTTCTTTAAAAAGGTTTATAAAACTATTAGACAAAGAAGTTTAAAGCAGACATGAGCCCTTTCTACCGTGGCCGGGGAAACTGTTATCACCTCTCTGGCAAGAAGAGTGTTTATGGGTGTAAGTTCTCTTGAAAGGTGTTAACACAATTTCCCTGGCCAACGTAGAACCCCTGAGTTGAATCTGGCCCTAAGTTTTTAAAATGATAGCATTAGCCTGGATGCTGGTAGAAAGTCTAAGCCTTTTTTAAAAAAAAGAGTTTCAGTGGAAATCCATTAACCAGGCTATATAGAGACCCTGATATATATTTAGATTCTTGAATTGTAGAAAACAAACAAACAAGCAAGTATATTAGTGGTAGAAAGTTGCTGGCCACATATGAGGCATGTATACTGTACTGATGTATTGTTAATTTTATTTAGCACTCTACAATTATTACACGAGAAGAGTCTCACACCAGTGCTAAATCACTTGATGGCATCTTTAATTAAAAGAGAATTCTTAAATAAAAAAAGGAAAGAAGAAAAGAAAAACAGCTCTCATTCTGATTCTCCATTGGTGGGTATGGCGCAATTCAAATTCAGCACCTTCCTACAAGCTACGTGGTACACCAGGGACAATATCTTACTCTGCTCCTTCCTATCAATCTGTGCACTTGTAGGGGCTTATGGTATTACTGCAAAACACTCTGGACATGCACAGCATGAAGAAATAAGTTGAAAGGTACATTTGGATGCCTCAGACTCAAATCAGATAAACTCACAGGATTCACGGGGCTTCTGACACCAGGTGATTGCAAATGGGAATAAATCCAATCCAGATTTGATTGGCACACATCGTCCCATCAAGGGAAAAAAACCCAGTGAATTTTAACAGACTAAGTGTTTAAAGAATTTTAGAATGTAATGGAAACATAAACCTGCTACCTTCAAATATTGGCCAGAGGTCTGAAATGATGGCACGCTTTTCATCAGTATAGAAGTTGAAGAAAACTAGCCTTTCTCCTCCCTAGAAGAACTTTCAGCAGGAATAGCACTGCTTTGTCCCAAGTCAGCTTGAAAGCCAATCTCTGTTCATAAGAGAGCTGCCTGTAATCTCAACTTTATTAGACTGACAATTATAAAATGGCTTGAGAACTCTGGGAAAAATTAAGCATTGGGTTTGGTCTGTCAGTATTAGCATATTTCTAGCGAGGATTGTGTTTAAACCCTGCTCACTGAAGAAGTGATCACATGTTTTCCCAAGCCACAGGTTTTCCCAGGGCTGAGATTTGCACCACAGATTTCAGCCAAAAGGCCAATACTGGGGGAGTTGGCTTCCCAGACAAAAGCTTCCACATTTGTATCTTGGGTCTGTCTGTCAGAGGGAAATGACCCATTGGTTTTGGTGTTGAAAATTGATTTGGTGGACAGGGCACACTAGATAAAAACATTTTCAACATTGTTATGGGAAGCTGGGAAGAGATCTGGTGGAATGCAATCATAATCACGTTTTCTCTTAAGTCTGTCTACACTAGAGAAATTGTGCAAAATAATTCCCTGCCATTGTTAACACTGGGTCAGTCCCAGCAGCATTGACAGTCCTAGTGTAGACAAGCTGCTGGCACCTGCCACCATTTTAAATACTATGTCAGTCAGATACAGCCTCAGCAGGGTAAGGCAGTATCGTGTTTAAAACAATGTCTGCAGTTGGCAGCCTATCTACCTTTGGCTCCCTATTCTGCTAACATCAGTGGAGCAGAATCAGTGTTAGCAATAAAGGGAATTTGTGGAAAAATCCTCTAGTGTAGACAGGGTCCAGCAGTGTTGAAACTGGCTTTATCCCATCTACCTAGCAGATAAACCACTAACCAACCTGTCTTGTGTAAGCTGCATCAGTATGTCTACACACAACACTCCCTCCAGTTGTTGTTGTTCTTGAGCATATTGGTAGCAGTGTCTCAATGCCAGGAACAACTCCCCAGGCAAGGTGCATCACAGGTGCACAAAAACTTTCTAGCATGTTAGCAGATGTGTATGTTGCAATACATATTTGAATGCATAGATAATGTAAAAGCTTAATGTATGTGTTCTTACACACACAAATGCACACACACACACACACACCTTCATTTCCTGTCTCATTGTAAATATTGGATATGTAACATAAAGTGTAATATTTTTTGATATGCCGTATGATATACATTTGCCCGTGTTGACAATTTTGGTTTGTTCCAATGACTGCTTTGAATAATTCTGGCCTGCACACAAATCCACACATGTGTTGTGAGGACCAGGGCCTAGACCTTTACAGTATCTATGCAGATGCCATGGCAGACGGCCACCAGCCTGAGGCTCTAAGCAATGAACGGTACCTGGTGGCCTGGAATCTATTATGTTGAGCATCGCTGCCTTTGGATGGCAGTACTGGGGGAGGTAATGGGGTTTTCATTGTTCTGTTTTTATTATTTTATATTATATTAGGTAGTTGATTACTTCTTGCTTGAGGGATTTACTTTCTTTTGTGTGTGGGGGGGGAGTTTATTCGTTTTACTTTTATTGCTGAACTAGGACCTGATCCAAAGTTCATTGATGTCCACGAAAAAGCTCCCATTGATTTCAGTGGGCTTTGGCTCAGGCCTTTCCTTCTCTTTCAGATCTCTTTTTAATATCCAGAGATAGAAATGGCCTCGCTCTGAGGCATTCTTGTGGGCCCATCCATTCAGCCCAGCCAGTTTTTCTCTCTCTCTCTCTCTCTCTCACACACACACACACACACACACACTCTTCACCTGATGCAGTGTGACCCCTGTGGAATGTCCTGGTGCTACAGAGGTTGGTGGGTGACCCATGGAGGGTGGAGCGCCAGAGGAAGGTAAATGGAGAGCTGAGATTTATCTAGGGGGCAGGGAGTTGCCATTTCAGTAATGTTGTTGTTTCCCATTTTCTCTTTTTCAGAGCTCAGGAGTATGAGGTGAGTGCCTCAGGCAGCTCCCCCGTGCCATGCCTCACCATGTCAGAGAGGTACAGCCATACATGCTCTCCGTATGGGGAGACTGCACTGAGTTCAGGGTGCTTTGTTGCCAGGAAGACGTTGGCAAATTAGAAGGAAAGCAGAGAAAACCAGTGACAATTATTAAGGGGCTGGAGGTAGCAATGTGGCCATCCCCCTCGACCAGTGTTGCTCAAACTGGGATCTGCGGACCCCTGGGGGTCCCCGAGGGTATCCTAGGGGGTCCGCGAGCCTCGCTGATCAACTCCTCCCCCTCCCTCCCTAAACTCCTTCCCCTTCCTCCCAGCACCTCCTGCATACTATAAGTCTGGCGGCGCAGCACGGCTAAGGCAGGATCTCTGCCTTCCCTGGCTCCGCGCCACTCCCAGAAGCAGCCGGCACGTCGCTGCAGCCCCTGGGGGTGGGGGAAGGGGGTCTCTGTGCGCTGCCCCCACCCCGAGCGCCAACTCCACGGCTCCCATTGGCCAGGAACTGCAGCTGATGGGAACAGCGGGGGCGGTGCCTGCAGTCAGAGGCAGTGCAGGGAGACTCCTCGGCCCCCCCGCCTTAGAGCCGCTGCCAGAGGGATGAGTAAGTTGCTTTTGGGAACCGCCTGAGGTAAGCATCGCCAGGCTGGAGCCCACACCCCTCACCCCCTCCCGCACCCCAACTTCTCCCCCCTCCCCCCCAGAGCCTGCACCCCATACGCCCTTCTGTATATGTCTGCTTCTCAGGGGGTCTTCTTTGGTCATAAAGTCCTACACACAGCACACTCTGCCAGCACACACTGAGCTTCCACCTCTGCCTTCAGAAAGTCACTTGCCAGGTGGCCTAGCAGATACTACCAAGTCTCTATATAGAGGACTGATTGGGTTTGCGTTGGTTCGATAGGACACTGAACAGAACATTTAATGTGACTCAAGGTGAAAGTCTGGCAAGTGAAGGCCCAGACCAGACTGTGACTTGGCCCACGTCAGGGTTATTTTAGCTAATTATCCTTTGCCCTTTTGGAGTATGTCTACACGGCGGCTGGGAGCAGCGAGCCTCCCAGCCCGGGTAGACAGACTTTGTGCTAGCTGGGTTCAAGCTAACATGCTACAAATAGCAGTGTGGACATTCCAGCTTGGGCTCTGAAACAGAGGAGGTCAGGCCGGCTTGAAAGACCCAACTTCCACCCAAACCAGAATGTCCACACAGCTAGTTTTAGTGTGCTAGAGTGAGCCCCACCAACTCAGGTCTGTCTATCTGGGCTGGGTGGGTGTCTCCCAGCTGCAATGTAGATGTACCCTAGAGACTGCCACTACATTGCCTTGCTCTGGATGAGGCCTAGACCTGTGCTTCATGTGAACCCCATTCCCAGTATGCAGGGAGAGGAAAGGACTGGTTTGAAGAGCCCTAGACCTTCCTTCCAGTTGCCACACACTTCCTCGCCAGCACCTCCTACCCCTGGCCAGCATTCCCAGCCCAACAAATTACCCTTAGCCCCTAACAGACACAAAATGGAGATGAGGCTCCCAAGCGTCAAACTTTGTACAGGGTCCCTGCAAAACTTAAGGCTGGCTCTGACCTCTCCTTCCTTCACTCAGAGGGCAAACTGTGCCTCTGTGCCTTTCTCCAAGGTACTCTCGACTGCTGCACTGTAGGCTGCCTACTGGAGGGAGTCCGCTGGGTTGATGTGACTCCCCTACCCTGCCACATACAAAGCTCCTGGATGTGCTTCTTTCATGGTCCCTGGCCGATTACTTTCTCTCCATGAATAAAGCCCTTTGTGTGAAACAGACTAAGCCCAGTCTTCTTTAGGCCTCCATCAGGCAGCGCAGTGTGCATGAGGAGAGCCCCACTGAAATCAGTATGGCTCCACGAAAGTACAAGAGTCCACCCAGGTGCAGCCCAGCACAGGATCTCCTCTCCAGTGACATGCCTTACGCTTGGTCTACACTACAGAGTTAGGTCGACATAAGGCAGCTTACGTGGAAGAACTAGGTCAGTGCCTATACTACAGCCTTGCTCCCGCCATGGTAGGTGCCCTACTACACGGACATAATAACTCCACCTCCACGAGGGGCGTAGGGCTTATGTCGGTCTAGTAAAAGTGATGCAGTGTGTACACAGACACTGGGCTTTCTAGGAGCCTCTTGTTAAAATTTCGTAACCAGTTTGACAGGAGCCCTCATGGACAGTGCCCGATGCAGTGCTGGAGTGGGGGCTAAAAACAGCTGGGCTTTTCTGTTTCACACCAAGGGAGAAAAAGCAATTAGCAATCTGACTGGGGTGGGGGGGTGATCTCCCTTTTCCGATGGAATTCACACCTTCTCTGGATATTCCTAAATCCTCCCTGCCCCCAAATGGCTTCCCATTGGGGCTCATAAAAACCATTCTGAAGGGTGCATGTTTGGCCTTTGGAATGGACCAGAGGGCATTGAATAGCACAAACTATATTTCTAAATGATTTCTCAGTGGGAAAGCCCACTACAAGATCTTCAGCCCCATACTCACATCAAATTAGGATACTGACCTCCTTTGTAAAGCATTTGGAGATCTCTGGATAAAAAACATTATGTCAGAGCAAGGAGGCATTATCATTTTACTGAAGCTGAATACTGTGCTATTAATCCACTCTGTGAGGCTGCTTCTCCTCGCCCTTACACCAGGCTTACATTCACATACCTGCACTGACTAGTAGTTACTACTGAGTTACACTGGGATAAGGGAGAGGCGAAGCAGGCCTACATTTCTAAGGAACAAAGGAGAAACGTTTCCACCAAAGTGAAGCAAAAGGTGGCCCTGCTCCTGCAGTGAGAACAGCAAAGGTGCCCCTTGTGTCTGTGTGGTTCCCAATGCAGGATCAGGGCCTTCATTTGTCTCCTTCCTCAACTGTGAGTGTGGGAAAACGATTTTGTTAAAATGGGCAAACTAGTGCTCAGGTTCCTGAGTGCTACTGCCACCTTTCTAGCAATAAATACGATGTGGGATTTACCCTAGGCCAGGGAAGACATTTAGGTGAGCCCCCCCACACCCTTGTTAAAATACTGGCAGCACATCACTGATTTTTCCCCCTCTCTTAATTCACTGCAATGTGCGAAAGTTTAGTTCACTCTGCGCACTGAATTTCCTGTCCTTGACCTTTTGGGCTTTTCTTTTCTGTGTCTATCACAATTAGCCAAATTTTCTCATGCAGAACACAGGTTAACATTTCTCATGTGTATGCATTTTGCTACGGGTCAGCACTTGGCTCTGGCCTGTACAAGGTTTTAGAAAGAAACACCCAATGTCTGGGGGGAAAAAAATCTTAGCACAAGGAAAAGAAAGCACAGCAAGAACTCCCCAGAACAGGCCTGCTGTCACTTGCACCCACCACTCCCTCAACAGGAAACCTCTTAAAAGGCTTCTGCTGAGTCTGGCTCTTTGAGGCTCCGAAACTGGGGGGGGAGTATGTAGAAGTGTTGCTATGTCTCCACTAACGGTTGCTGACAGACCCGTCGCTTAGAACAAGAGATAGTATCATGCAGGATTTGCAGCAAAGCTACTGTTACCTCCTCTTTACAAATAACATTTCCCTGACTGAATTCTGCATATACAGCAGAAAATTGCATTCAACCCAAGGATAACTATGTCCAGAAAACACACATAGCTCCTTATACTTCAGACCGATCCTGTCGCATTTGACAACTTCATGCTAACCCACAAGACCTATGCCCTATTACTGGCCTCAGGTGTTATTTATTTGCAGCCTTCTCCACCCTCCCTCTACATTTTTATCATGTTACACTGCAGTTGGTAAGCCTCCCTGAGATCCCTAAACACTAGTAACCGTCTAGTCCAATTCAGAATTGAAGTACACTGAATATTCCATTAAAGAGAAAAAAAGTATTCTGGCTAATGTCATTTTTATTAGAGCTGTTTAGCATGCATGGGAGGGATAATGACCTTCCATTTTCACTTCCACCAAAGCATGTGAGTACTTAACACAAAAGGAACATTTATTAAAAGGCTAAAAGATCACAGAGGAAACTACCAACTTCAGGATGATTCCAGCTTCTCTTTGTGTCTACTGGCCCAATTTTCCAAACCATCCTATCATGTCTTCTGAAATGTGGTATTTTTTTTTTTTTTAATTCTAAGGCCCTTATAGGCCTTGTCTAGGTGATGATTTTATTCCTTACAATTTCCCAACATTGAGAGCGCTTGTGTCGAGAAGGCACCATTAGCCACTGGCATTTTAACCACTGGATAGACCAAGCCTGAGTAAGATTAGATGACCCCATATATAATGCTGATGGCTGCCTGGAACCTTGTCTATGCTGACATGCTACTGTTGCTACCATGGCCGGAGCTGAAACAGTGGGAGCAAAGGGGAAATGTTCTGCTTGTGTGGGCAGTTTTGCTAACGGCACCAGCATGATGATTTTAGCCATCGTGACTCTCAGCCACTGTTTACTTACAACACCAATATTTCTGAGTGCTGTTGCATTTCATTGCTACTCCTTGCAGCAAAGTAGGGTTGAAAAATGCATACCCATATTGCAGCAATGGTGCACCTTCACAGCAGCTAAATCAGTGAGGTAGGCAGAACTCAGGGCTAGTGCGTCACAAATCACTGTTCTGCACATGGTGCTGAAAACATCTTAGCCCTCTCTAAACTAACCCTTGTACTTAAAAGCAGCTTCACTCCTGGTAGCAGTTGCTGTACCATGGGCACAATTTTTCCAGCATAGGCAAGG
This sequence comes from Eretmochelys imbricata, assembly GCF_965152235.1. Lineage (NCBI taxonomy): Eukaryota > Metazoa > Chordata > Testudines > Cheloniidae > Eretmochelys > Eretmochelys imbricata. Next base: position 153,983,460 of record NC_135572.1, read on the forward strand.
CCACAAAGCGGGAGTGAAACTTTCAGGTCTTCAAAACGTAGGTTTTCATGGTTCATTTCCATAAAGCCCAATGCATAATGCATTATCTCATTCAAAGGTAAAGAGTGGATACACACAAGGATGAAAGATTAAATCCGGGAAATTCTAAACAATTGGCAGGAGGCAGAACCATGGCAAATTGATTCCACTGCCCCTCTGCAAAAGGAAATGAAAAAAGAATATTTGTGTATTTTTTTAACCACAAGTACGATTTAAAGGCATTCGGGGGGGAGGGGTTAACAAGAGCAACATACATCAGCCTTTGGAAAGTTCTGCAGGTTGAGAAGATTTTTTTTTTTTTTTTTTAAACAATGGACATCTCACCCTTTTCTTGTACAGTATTACAGGGCTAAGTACCTGGAATGATAATGCCTGTTTCTGTATCAGCAATAAGAGAGGAAGAAAACAGAGCGCACATGGAGCTCTGTGCGGGGTGGGGGGGGGGAAACGCTTGAAGAAATATGTATTCTCCCCCAAAGAAAAAGATTAATTTAAATACCTAGGTGGTCTTGCTTGATTGGTTGGTTTTATGTCAGTGCTGACCCTACAGTAACCCCAGTCTTGCTGATCAAAGGGATTATGCTACAGACTCCAGGGTCAACTTTGTTGTCTATAATACTTTGCCGGCTCTGTGTATTGCTTCACGTAGAGCTGCTGTTTGCTGCTTGTCTGGGGGCATCCATACTCTTGTTGTCCTTTAGTGACCTTCTTTTGGACTCAAAGAGAGGTTTAAAGTGTTGATTTACAGTCTGATCTCAGCATACTTTATTTTCTTTCCTGTGTCAAAGCCAGGCGAGGGGAACAAGACACTGCTATTTAGTGCACAGAGCTCAGAGAAAAGGTAAAGGCTCTGTCACTCCAAGGTATCGTGGTTATTACTGCACATGCACAGATTTGATGTCAGGTTGATCAAGCAGGCAATTTCTGAACATCTCTTCTCCCTCGCCAGCGCAAATGTTTAGTGCACCCAGAGCTAAGAACAGATGCTATAAAAAAGGCCCCTAACCACTGGAAGTGCTCCTCAGTATCGTAGCAATTCTATTTTATAGCCAGAGGGGCCAGCGGTGTGTGTGTGTGTGTGTGTGTGTGCTCATGCACTTGTACACAGCTTCCATCATTACCTATTTCTATCTCACTTTCCCAGGAAGGCATGTGTATACTTTCATGGCATCATGGCCATGGCTAGCTGCATTCTATTTTTCCTCCTCTCGTATATGAATAATGGGAGAGATGACTTTCCCCTCACTTAAATAAAGGAATTATAGACTAAAGTATGGCCTCAGAATTTAAAATGAGCCGAAGGTAATGTACCAGGGCATGTTGATGAACTACCATTAGCATACTGGGGAAAATGGTATTGCCATCAATGGTGTGTGAAGCCTCTCTCCATGCAGGTAAACAGATAAAGACAGGAGCACCACCATGTGGAGTGCTGCTGAATAACAGCGTGACTTGACTACAGTGGCACCACAGGCCACGGCTCAGTGCCACAATGCACACAATGTGTTTTAAAGTGTCTGAATGGGGCATGAGTGTGTATAGCCTATGGACCTATCTGTCTAGGTCAGTGGTTTTCAAACTGTGATCCACAGGCCAGTGGTCCACAGAAAGTGGGCGTGTCGCATGGTCTGACTCAAAAGGATTTGAGTAGGGCTGTCATATCCAACTCCTTGAACAACGAGGGACATGCTGGCATGGGTCTATGAACCCAGGTCTGCAGGGCTCATGGAAGCAGCCATACACTAACCCTCCTCCTGGCAGCCTGTTTAAATGGGACCCACTGAGCCCAGTATGTGCCTCTGCCCTGAGGTCTGATTGGTAGAGTCCCAGAGCAGCTGATTGGCCCACTGGGTCCTCCTTAAGCCTGGTGCAGAAACAGGAAGCTGTCCGAACAATTGGGTTTCTGCTCCTTGATTTTCTGACTGGTGGTTCTGATCACCAGTTTGTCTCCCGCGTCTGACCCCCTGGTATCCTGATTAAACTGATTCCTGTCTCATGACTGTGGGCTCTGGCTGTGACTATGAGATCTGGCTGCCCGTGACCTGGCCGTGACACACTCTTGAAAGAACCAAAACTTTCTCTCAAGTCGCAAATCTCCAGTTGGCAGGGCTGAGTTGTGGCTAGCAAAAAGAAACACAGAAGTGACTGCATTGTTGTGTTCTGCCTCAAGACAATAGGGGCAGGGGTGGGACTGAGTATAACCAAATGACCTGAAATAATTTGCTATGGACTAGTAGTCATTTACTCCCTAGAAGATCAAGCAACATTCAGGTCCTTGAGCATTCCCCATTCACTTACCTACTCACAAATGTACCACCCCAGAGCCTATTCCAACAGAAGAGATCTGAATGCAGATGCTTCATAAGCCCATCAACAGAACTCTGAGCTGGCCAAAAGGCTTGTTAGGAAGTAACATGAGGCACCCACTTCTCCTTCCCTCACGGTCCATGCAGACCTAGGGAAACAAAAGAACTGAGTGTGATCCCGTAAGTCATACAGCATTGTTGGGGTCTTACATTAAATGTGAGCACACAGTGCCAGTTCTAGTGACAAATGTGTGGTAGGTGACTTTGCAAAGATTGCTTTCGAATTGTAGTCCAGGACCTGTTGACTTCATTAGGTTTTTGAAGCAGGCCATTATACCACCTTTTCATCCATCTTAGGTGTGATCTTCACTGGGAATAACTATGTCTGTGCCCTAGATTTGGTTCTGTATCATTAATACGAACGGGATGGAGTTTTTCCCCTGCTCATTTTTTACCTTGTCTGGTTTTCTGGATAACTTGTTTGAAGTCTCAGAAATGTGGATTTTGAGCTTTTTCAGACCTTCATTGATGGAGTGAAGGGACTGAATCTCAGTGGTAACCAGGACTCTCACCACTCTCCAACCCGGTGTCTAGAATAGGGGCCTGCAGCAGAACCTGTCTCTGGGCAACCTATCAAGCACAGCCTACAGTAGGCTGCCTAATTGTCCATGCTACCTGATTGGTTGGAAGAGTCAGACAACCACCTTTTAAGCCCAGCTTTTCAGTGGTTGCTTAAAGCATTTGCTCATGATGGAGAGAGCTTCTGCCTTGGCCCCAGTCTTGTCTCACTTCAAGTAACCTAGCTCTACTCCTCAGCTCTGATTCCTGACTGGCTCTGCTGCTCCTTGGCTCTGGCATCTACTTCTGACCCATGTTCTGGCTTCTGACTCTGTCTGTGACCCTTGGCTCTAGAACCTGGCCTCTGACCCTGGGCTCCAATTCCTGGCTACTGATTGCTGCTCTAGCCACTAGGCATGACCACCCATGTCCCAGTCACTGACACCCAGGACTCTATTGTATATAGGTTCTCCTACCACCATCTTCATTGTCATATCTGAGCAATGCCCTGGCTCAAGTCAATCACACCTGTATTAAATCTTACCTAATGTGCCATTCCCATACCGTTTCATTATTCCTTCAGCATCTTTTTTAGATCAACATTTCACAGTACAAGATAGATTGCTCCACTGTTTAGAAACATTACAGTCTTACCACCCCACAGCTATTCAGTATAAAGTGGTATAGTGCAGGGGTCTGTCTGGCTGTCTTATTGTCACTATTTTTAAGACCAGGGCACAATACACTGTACCCAGCATCAGCCATAAGATTTAGACCACATAGTATAAAATGCAATCTTTTCAGGTTAATTTAGAGGAACTTTTATGCAGTATATGATGTGTGCACGGTAGGGCTGTCGATTAATTGCAGTTAATGCATGCAATTAACTCAAAAAATTAATCGCGATTTTAAAAATTAATTGCAATTAATTGCACTATTATACAATAGAATACCATTGAAATTTATTAAATATTTTGGATGTTTTTCTACATTTTCAAATATATTGATTTCAATTACAACACAGAATTCAAAGTTTACAGTACTCACTTTATTATTTCATTACAAATATTTGCACTGTAAAAATGATAAACAAAAGAAATAGTATTTTTCAATTCTCCTCAGACAAGTACGGTCATGTAATCTCTTTATCGTGAAAGCACAACTTACAAATGTAGATTTTTTTGTTACATATCTGCACTCAAAAACAAAACAATGTAAAACTTTACAGCCTACAAGTCCACTCAGTCCTACTTCTTGTTCAGCCAATCGCTAAGAGAAACAAGTTTGTTTACATTAACAGGAAATCACGCTGCCCGCTTCTTATTTACAATGTCACTTGAAAGTGAGAACAGACGTGCACGTGGCACTTTTGTAGCTGGCATTGCAAGATATTTACATGCCAGATATGCTAAACATTCATATGCCTTTTCATGCTTTGACCACCATTCCAGAAGACATGCTTCCATGCTGATGATGCTCATTAAAAAAATAATGTGTTAATTAAATTTGTGACTGAACTCCTCGGGGGAGAATTGTATGTCTCCTGCTCTGTGTTTTACCCACATTCTGCCATATATTTAATGTTATAGCAGTCTCTGATGATGGCCCAGCATGTTGTTCGTTTTAAGAACACTTTCAGTGCAGATTTGACAAAATGCAAAGAAGGTACCAATGTAAGATTTCTAAAGATAGCTACAGCACTTGACCCCAGGTTTAAGAATCTGAAGTGCCTTCCAATATCTGAGAGAAACTTGTTTGTCTGAGCGATTGGCTGAAAAAGAAGTAGGACTGAGTGGACTTGTAGGCTCTAAAGTTTTACATTGTTTTATTTTTGAATGCCGTTATTTTTTGTACATAATTCTACATTTGTAAGTTCAACTTTCATGATAAAGAGATTGCACTACAGTACTTGTATTAAGTGAATTGAAAAATGCTATTTCTTTTATTTTTACAGTACAAATATTTATCATAAAAAATAAATATAAAGTGAGCACCGTGCACTTTGTATTCTGTGTTGTAATTGAAATTAATATATTTGAAAATGTGGAAAACATCAACAAAATTATATAAATAATATTCTATTATTGTTTAACAGCGCGATTAATAGTGCAATTAATCACAATTAATTTTTTTAATCACTTGACAGTCCTAGTGTACAGATGTGTATGTGTATATATCCCATTTGTTACATCTGTTATTAAAGTAGTTTATTATTTAGTTGCAGCAGTGCCCAAATGAGTGAGGTGCTTACCAAGCAGAGAAGAAGATAGTTCCTGTCCTGAAGAAGTTGCAATCTAAATAGAGAAAGGTGGATGAAGTTGCAAGCAAAGTGATTAACATGGAGGTAAGTACATGGCTTATTAGTTATTTTTATTGTTTGGCCCTTTGTCTGTGTTTTTTCAAGTTAAATGCACTCAGGAACTGATCCTGTAGTCTAGTCCATGCCTTGACTTTAGTAGAACTCCACATGGACAATCGAAGGTATACCTTTGTGGCTCAGGCTGCAAAGCCTAAATTCTCTTCCCCACATCCACTCTCCATCATTTATCATCCCTTTCCCCCCCTTAAAAACAGAACAATCCCCAGTTTTATTTGTCCTTATTCCCCTCCTATCTCTCTCTAGATAAGTGAGTAATTAAGTCATAGGGTAAAATAAACAAACAGATCATCTGTATCGATATGGTTGGCTGTTGGGAGGGATATCAACTATAAACGTGTGTGATTTTATCCAAGCCATCCAACTTTTTTCACTTTCTCTTCTATACTGTATGTTCTCAGTACTCCCCTCCATGAGCTACTCAATGATTTGGGAGTTTGGACTGGAACGATGACACAGTGCCATTTGAGAGTTGTTGCCATTTGGGTAAGATTAAATTTTGCACTCTAGAGTTGGTTTGTTTTGGGGGAGGGTTGTTTGTTTGTTTGGCGAGGGTGGTGGTTTTGTTTTGGGTTTTGTCTGCATTTCTATGGATTTGACAAACCAACATAGAGGCCCAAATTTTCCATTAAAAGGAATGCAGCTGCATTCTTTTCCAAATTTCAAATGTGTCTTGCTTAAATTATCAGTAAGAAATAGATGTAAAAACAGGTTCCTATTTGCTTACCTCTTTTGGAAGGGGGAAGGGTAGTGCATGGATATGCCTTTGTAAGATCAGATGCATAAATAAGGAGAGAAAGTGGGAGCAAAATATTTCATCTACTGTTTCTACTACTTATATTTTCACATTAAACTTAAACTGGTCTGAGTAAAGCACAGAACAATATTATAGCTAGTTGAGCACTGATGTTTTGGCCAGATCCTCTCAGCTGTCGTAAACTGGTGTGGCTTCAATGGAACTATGCTGATTTATACAAACTGAGGATTCAGTTAAAAATAAACAAAAAACTATGGGTGACCTAAGTGTGGCTTTATCCTGTTTTGACATATTTGTAAGAATAACTGAACCAGTTTTAATGATTTTAAAAACAAATCCCCATGTCAGTTTCTTTCATTGAAGGCCTGCTTTGCAGTTATTTCAATCTGCTTTTTTCTTGGTCAGCTTTAAGGTTTTTAGAAAAAGACAATTCTATAAATATTTGCTGTCTTTTTAATTTGAACAACATGGTATCAAGTTTGTAATAGTTAGGGAAGCTTTCATTGACTGCCAATGGTACTCTGTGAAAAAACTGACTAAGGGCTTGGCTACACTTGTGAGTTAGAGCGCATTAAACGAGCCCCGGGCACACTAGCTCACTGCCCATCCACACTGGCAAGGCACGTAGAACCCTCTGACCCTGCGGCTAGAGTGCTCCTGGTACTCCACCTCGGTGAGTGGAATAACGTTTGCTGCGCCCCTGCTGGAGCACCGCAGCACCAGTGTGGATGCCCTGGTCTGTTAATGCGCTCTGATCGGCCTCCAGAAGTGTCCCACAATGCCTGTGCTAGCCACTCTGGTCATCACTTTGAACTCTACTGCCCTGCCCTCAGGTGACCAACTGTCAGACCCACCCTTTAAATTCTCTGGGAATTTTGAAAATCCCCTTCCTGTTCGCTCAGCCAGGCATGGAGTCCTCTCAGCAATTCTTTCCAGGTGACCATGCCTCCACGCGCCAGGCGATCCCCAGTATGGAGCAATGGTGAGGTGCTGGGCCTCATCAGTGTTTGGGGGAAGGAAGCTGTCCAGTCCCAGCTGCGCTCCACCCATAGGAATTATGATACCTTCAGGCAGATATCAAGGCACATGATGGAAAGGGGCCATGACTGGGACACACTATAGTGTAGGGTTAAAGTGAAGGAGCTGCGGAATGCCTACTGCAAAGCCCGCAAGGCAAAACAGCCGCTCCGGTGGTGCCCCCGCGACCTGCCGTTTTTACAAAGGGCTGGATGTGATACTTGTGGGTGACCCCACCTCCACTCCAAGTACCACCATGGACACTTCAGAGCCCAGTTCAACAAGGCAGGAGGAGGAGGAGGAAGAAAGCGGGAGCGAGGATGCTGAGGAGGAGGGAGACAGCCCAGCATCCCTAGATGCATGCAGCCAGGAGCAGTTCACAAGCCAGGAGGAATGTAGCAAGTCTCAGAGGCCGGTGCTTGGGGAAGGACAAACACCAGAGGAGGTTCCCGGTAAGCGACTTTTATTTTGGGAAGGAAGTTATTTGGTGTGGGCTCTTGGGGCGAGGAGGGTTAGGGCTACATGCATGCCTAGATGCAGAATAGGGCATTGATGTGCTCTCTCACATCATGGTAATCGGCCTCAGTGATCTCTTCAAAGGTCTCATCCAGAACTTGGGCAATGCACTTGCGCAGGTTTCTTGGGAGAGCCACTGTGGTCCTTGTCCCAGTCAGGCTAACATGTCCGCGCCACTGTGCCGTGAGGGGTGGGAGGACTATTGCTGCACACAGGCAAGCTGCATATGGGCCAGGGCGGAAGCCGCATTGCAGTAGAAGACCCTCCCTTGCTTCCCAGGTCACCCTCACAGCGAGATATCTTCCAGGACGACTCCTGTGGAAAATGTGGGGACAGTGTTCAGTATAGGGGCCCCCTGCCGCTGTTGGCTCTCCCCAGGGCACAGAACCCGAGAGGACAGTACAGCCGTGAAACAATCAGTCACGCTTGACCCTGTGCTTACTCACCATTTTGGGGCTCCCATGGGTAATGTGTGCTCGCTTTGGGATGGGCAAATTATGCTATTCTGTAGACTGTGCTTGCCCTTAAGTATGGGGAAATCATTGCTTTTTCTGTTGTGAACAATGCTGCCTCTGTTAAGTGTTGCATTTTGCCTTTACAGATGCAACCTTGAGATCTCAGCCATTCTGTGTTATCACCGGCTGAAAGACTCCAAAGAATCAGAAAGAGGCCACATAGAAGCAAGAAAGACATGTTGCATGAAGTAATGCAGCATTCAAGTAATGAAAATCGAAAAGTGCAGGAGTGGCGGGACAGTGAAATGAGGATCCACCAGCACAATGAGAAGCACCAGCACAAAAGCATGGTGCTTCGGCAGCAAAGCACAGATTGGCTGATAAGCATAATGGAGCGCCAAGCGGACTCGATCCAGGCGCTTGTAGCAATTCAGGCGGAGCACTACCGTGCCCGACCCCCACTGCAGCCCTTGTCCCAAAACTCTTTCTCTTGTGCCCCCATGTAAGTTCCAACCCACTTTCCCCAACATCCAGGTTCTTACCGCCACCAGCTGCCTCCAACACCTGTAGCTTCACCATCCAGCCCTGAAAACTACGACCCTTACCCACTGCACTCAACCCCCATCACCATGCAGTATAGCCAGCCTGAAGTGCAGCACTCACTGCACAGGACTCCAGACAGGAAGGCTGAGTATGATAACAGGACATACGCAAATCTGTGATTGTACCGTTCCCCACCTCACCCCCTTGCCCTTTCTGTTTCCCAAGCAGTTGTGTTTCTTTTCAATAAATGAATTTTCTTTTCAATAAATGGATTTTTTTACTTTGAAAACATTCTTTATTATTGCATGAAGTAAAAGATACCTTAGCCCAGGAAAGAAACAGGCACTGCAAGTCAGCGTAGCAAACACAGATTCCTACTAACATTGGAACCACTGCACTTCACTCCCATGCAGGGCACCAGACATTACTGGTGGCTTTCAGCCTCAAATTGCTCCCTCAAGGCATCCCTAATCCTTGCAGCCCCACGCTGGGCCCCTCTAATAGCCCTGCTCTCTGGCTGTTCAAATTCAGCCTCCAGGTGTTGAACCTCCGAGTTCCATGCCTGAGTGAATCTTTCACCCTTCCCTTCATAAATGTTATGGAGGGTACAGCACGCGGATATAACCGCGGGGATGCTGTCATCGGCCAGGTCCAGCTTCCAATACAGAGAGCACCAGCAGCCCTTTAAACAGCCAAAAGCACACTCCACAGTCATTCTGCACCGGCTCAGCCTGTTGTTGAACTGCTCCTTGCTGCTGTCAAGGCTCCCTGTGTAGGGTTTCATGAGCCATGGCATTAAAGGGTAAGCGGGGTCTCCAAGGATCACAGTGGGCATTTTGACTTCCCCTACAGTGATCTTCTGGTCTGGGAAAAAAGTCCCGGCTTGCAGCTTCCTGAACAGGCCAGTATTCCAAAAGATGTGTGTGTGTGTCATGCACCTTTCCGGGCCAGCCTGTGTTAATGTCAATGAAAAGCCCACAGTGATCCACAAGCACCTGGAGAACCATAGAGAAATACCCTTTCTGATTAACGTACTCGGATGCTAGGTGGGCTGGTGCCAGAATTGGAATATGCGTGCCATCTATTGCCCCTCCACAGTTAGGGAAACCCATTTGTGCAAAGCCATCCACAGTGTCATGCACGTTACCAGAGTCATGGTTCTTCTGAGCAGGATGCGATTAATGGCCTGCAAACTTTCATCAACACAATTCCAATGAAAAAAGAAAAGGAGTACTTGTGGCACCTTAGAGACTAACCAATTTATTTGAGCATGAGCTTTCGTGAGCTACAGCTCACTTCATCAGATGTATACCCACGGTATACATCTGATGAAGTGAGCTGTAGCTCACGAAAGCTCATGCTCAAATAAATTGGTTAGTCTCTAAGGTGCCACAAGTACTCCTTTTCTTTTTGCGAATACAGACTAACGCGGCTGTTACTCTGAAACAATTCCAATGGTCGACTTTCCCACTCCAGACTGGCTAGCGACCAATCTTCAGCTGTCTGGAGTTGCCAGCTTCCAGATTGCCATAGCCACCCGCTTCTCCACCGGCAGGGCAGCTCTCAATCTTGTGTCCTTGCGCTGCAGGGTGGGGGCGAGTTCTTCACACAGTCCCATGAAAATGGCTTTTCTCATCCAAAAGTTCTGCAGCCACTGCTCGTCATCCCAGACTTGCATGACGATGTGATCCCACCACTCAGTGTTTGTTTCCCAAGCCCAAAAGTGGTGTTCCATGGTGGTGAGCATGTCCGTGAATACCACAAGCAAACTTGTGTCATATGCATTACTTGAGTCGATATCATCGTCATAGCCCTCACTGTCACTTTGGATCATAAGTAATAACTCAACTGCCAAACGTGACATGCTGGCGTGACGTACTGGTCAGCTCCATTCCCGCAGACTGAAAGGGAAGACAGCGCGCGCAGTATAAAAAATGTTGACAGATGGCACCAAATGTGGATGGAAGCACAGGGATTGCTGAGATGCGAACCGATGCATCACGGGGCGTTGGGACAGGACCCAGAACGCCCCGCACCCCCCAACTCCTTCCCACAATCCACAGCGCCAGAATGGGAAGAGGTGCTCTGTGGGATAGCTGCCCACAATGCACCGCTCCCAATGCTGCTGCAAGTGCCGCAAATGTGGCCACGCCAGTGCGCTTGTTCCTGTCTGTGTGGACAGATGGCAGCGCTTTCCCTACTGTGCTCTCTGAAGATGGGTTTAACTCACAGCGCTCTACATCTGCAAGTGTAGCTATGCCCTAAGTAGGAAACATCTCACCCTTGGGAAACATTGACCACTGGTTCCAAAGACACAATTAATACGTGGCAGGATTTACCATGTGGGTCATGTTTACAAGATACCCGAGTCCTTATTGATTATGATTAGATTTTTTAGACTGCAAAGTCTTATTTAAATTGAATGATACAGAAAGGCTGTCTCTATTCCAAGTCATGTATAGCACCAAGCATCCTGTAGCACATAGCTTACAGTAGAAGTTGCAATCATGTAGATACTACCATGATGTATGTATGGAACTTTACAATAGATTGAGTATGCCAGACAAACAGAATCCCTACTCTTAACATCTTGCAAACTAAAGGTAGAAATGAGTTCAATACACTAATATAATTTTATATTAACAAATACCACAAAGGACCACACAACGATGCGTGTTGACCTGTCAATAGCGAGTATATACTCATGATACAAATTGACCCACAAATATATCTGTACTCTGTGTATTATCACATTGATGTAGATTTTAGAAAGAGACTGGCAACTAGAGCTGACTGACATTTTCCAGATGACAAGGGTATTGTTCAAATGAATCTTTTTGCTGGAAAATTAAGACTATTTTTAAAAAAAGATGAAAATTTCACAAAATATTCCACTTTTTGAACGTTTCCAGCTTATTTTTTGGCTTTGTTTTGTTGGGATTGTTTTTATTGTTTTTCTGCAAAGAAACAAAATAGCTTGGGGTTTTGTTTGTTTTTGGGGGGAGTGGTTGCACCTTCTCTCCCCTTTTCTCTTTTCTGCCCCCTCTCCCATTTTCTCCCCCTTTTTTCAGTGGCAAAATGGAAAAAGGAAAAAGTGGGAGGGGAGAAAGAAAACAAACTGAATATTTTTAATGCAAAATTTTTCAGTACAAAATTTCACAAAAATTTTCTAAGCTAGTTTTGTTAATTAAAAAAAAAAAACTTTAAACTCCCAGGAGTTTGCAGTTTATTTTTTCCTTTTTGACCAGCTCTCCCGAAAACATTATTGAAGAGATTCCAATTCAGGGTGCTCCCAAATATGGGCAACCCAAAATGGCCTGAGATGCTCTTTCTTCTGACTTATAAGGCGCACGTTGCTATTTACAATACTGTGATGGAAACAGAGAAGTGAAGCCTCTTGCAAAATCTGCCAAAGCTACAGGGTAGACTGGAGGAATGAGCACAAGTTTAAGAGTCAGGAGACCATGAGCTGTCATCCTGGCTGTGCTTCTGATTTCCCATGCAGCCTTGGACAAGTCATTTCACTTTCTCCTAGCTTTCCCTCTGTAAAAAAGAGATAAAACCTATCTCACAGCAAGGTTGTGAGGATTAAGTAAAGTGCTCTATTAATGCTAAGTATTATTATCACTGGTTCTGTCATCCAGCTGCAAGAATCACTCCAAACACTGGGCCCAATTCTGCCCTTAGTTACACTCTGGTTTCATTGGGAGTTGTGCATATATAAGTGGGGGTAAAATCTGCCTCTGCAATAGAGGGACCTCAGCCCTGCAGCACACCCTGACAATCTGCTATGGAACTGCCATAGTCCTTACTTGCCTCAGTGCCCCTTAGTCTAGGGATGGAACCTATATCCATCAATCTTCATCTGTATATACAGGCCTCCAGCTGGGCTACTTGTGTCTCCCCTTTCAGGGCTGAAAGGAGGCTGGCCTCACTTAGAGTTTTACCTGCCCGTTTAGTGTCCTGCACTCAATAGTCCGAGGAGTTCTCAGCAGTCTCTACCCTATCTGTATGAGGGTGGTAGGGGGACTCAGGCCCAGCTCTCATCTGGGCCCTAGCCCAGAGATCCTGGGGGATGCAGTCAGGGACTTGTTTGTATGGCTTCCCCGCCCAGCTTCCTACTTGGTACCTCCTGTCTGGTAATCTTCTCTGATCCCTTCTGGCAGAGAACTGATTTCTCTGGGCATCTTCCTCCAGCCTGACCCTGTGGAGCCCCTTCACCGTGGCTCTAGGTTTCTCCAGCAACCACCCTGTTCTGGCTGGGGCAGGGCTGCAGCCTTTTATCCCTGCTGTTGTTAGCCTGCCCATAGGCTGCAGCTGGGGAGGTGATAACTCCCTTTTTTAACCCTTCAATGTCCATTTCCTGGTAATGTCTACACACCCCTTCATAGTCCCTCTCTGCAGAGTCTCCAAATGTACAGACGGCCATGCTGTGAAGCACGGCAGAGTGTGTCTGCAATGAGGGAAAATACAGCAGGAGCATACAGGTCCGACTACATTGCAAAGAGCAGCTTAAGCCAAGCTGCAACAACTGGATCCACGCTATGCTAGAGCTGGGCTGTTTTGGTTGTACTGTAGTTTTGACCCATCTCTCTTCTACTGAGGTACAACACTTAAACCCACTGGGAGCTCTTGAAAAAAAGTCAGACACTTTTGTTGAAGTTGCACCTACTTGCGGCATTCTTCAGACCTTGCCTCCAGCAATCCCCAACACACATTCCGGGAGGCAAATGACCATCAAGCAGTGGACCATATCAGTGAAGATATCAATAGCCTTGGGCGATCACTTACTTTGGTCTTTTTCATAGGCTCTCATGGAGCCAGATTTACAAAGGCGAGCAGTTCAAAATTTACCAGAGATTAGCAGAAAGACTCATGATCTCTCCACTTGGTTGCAGCCAAAGGACAGGACCTCAGGCAATACAATTTCTCTCAACAGTCCCTGAAAACTTTCCCCTCCCCACACCAATGCTCTTACATAGGTGAAACTATTTGCAATGTAAGTTTTATGTTGGAAGGTTTTTCTCTCTCCAGGATCACTGGGCCCAATTTCTTTTCCGCCTCAGACCCTTTACACTGCTCCCCTCCGGCAACGTAAAGGAGCCAGACAGCAGACAGAGATGACACCCTGCCTGCCTACAGAACTACTCTGAGCAGGATTAGATGGCTCTCTGGTAAAACCACTAGTGGCTGGTCTACACAAGCACTCACACCAGAGGAGCTGCACCAGCACTAGTGCGACAGAGAGAAATCGGAAGAAAAGAGCTATGGGTAACTTTTTAGATTGTAAACTCTTTGGGGCAGGGAGTGTCATTTAGGGTTTGTCCAGCCCCTAGCAAAATGGGGCCCATGGGGCTGGTTGGCCTTTAGGCACCACTGATATATAAACGCTTAATAATGTAGTCAGAGCCAAAGAGAACAGATCCAGCAAAACGTTATAACAGTTACCTAAGAAGTGAACCTTAGCAGCAGCAGCAGCAACAACAAACACAGGGTACAAGTAGAAATTTTCAAAGACAAGTTGGGAGGAAACCGCAAGAAATGGCAGTTGAGCCTTATTAGTGCTATAAATTACAGAGCCGGTTTCAGTTCCTGCCGGTCCTCTGTAGTTGTGTAACACTGTCTCTCTCACAGCTAGCGACTGGGGTCTGCAAAGCCTGTAGGCACAGAACAAAGCAGTCAGTCAAGAGCACAAATTATAAACGTAAATCTTACTTTAATTTGAAATCCAAGGTGTGTTTGGTGGCTGCTCTTGAAGTAATTTCGGCTATCGGTGGGCCTGAAGTTAACCACAACATTTGGATCCGTATATGAACTCCCCCAAAGCTGAAGGGGTCTTAGTTCAGGCCGATCTCTAATTTTAACAGTGGCTGGGGCATCTAGGCGGAGAGGATCAGTTTCTTGTCTGATCATATTGGGAACTTCCCATAGCCAGGGCATCATCAGTCCTTGATGTGAACCCTTGATTATCCTTTTTTCCCCCACATAGAAAATCCATTCTTAAGAGACTATAGAGGTTCTCACAGTGTCGCTTCAAGCTCACCAGTGAGCACTGCTCACTACTTTGGATGGAAGCTATAAACCTTGGTATTCATAACTATTATTATAATTATTTCTTATTTAAGACCCAACAATGTGCTCAGCACAGCAAAAGACACAAGACAGAGATCATCCTTGCCCTAAAGATTTTACAATTAAAAGGCCAAATACACACCACTGGTCATAGTTCTTACTACAAGGAGTAGTTCAATGGGCTTTAATGGAACTAATCGCTGTAGCCCTCAATTAATCCCAAGGGAAATAGTCAATATTAAATTGTGTCTGTATAGCACCTAAGATGATGGTGGCCTGACACTTGATTAGTAACCCTAAGCACTATTGCATTACAAATAATACATAATAATGATCTCACAATGTTAGTAAGCACTACACCTGATAGGAGGTACACAGACACAGAGAAGACAGGATGCTCTGAGAAGCCCACGAGATGAATTATTTGAAGTTTTGTGGTTATGTTTTTGCTTTTAATTACTAACTCAGTTCTTGTGGCCAATGCAGAAAAAGTGAGTCTTATTAGAAGTAATAATATAAACAGCTTTAGTTTTTATGTTTCTATCCCTAAGCACCTCACATAAAACACAGTAAAAACAATAACATAAAAAGCATCAGGTCAAATGAAGGTATTGTTATTCTTTTTGCATTCTGTGAACTAAGGCAACTTTGGCTAACCGAGATGTAACTCATACTCCAAGGTAGATATGTGCATTGCAATGCATTCTGGATCACTCTCTCTGTACTCCAAGTACTCCATTTCAGTACTCCAAGACTTGCTTATAAGTAAGTGACCTGTGTTAGTATTGAAAAGTGGTAAATATAAGACAGTTGGCACAAATGTTCTGGACCAGGGGAGGGCAAACTACGACCCGCGGGCCGGATATGGCCCGTCAGGGCTTTCAATCCGGCCTGCGGGATTGCCAGCCCCGTGGCACAGCGGGGCTAAGGCAGGTTCCCTGTCTGCCCTGGCCCCATGCTGCTCCCAGAAGTGGCCAGCACCATGTCCCTGCAGCCCTTGGGGGAAGGGGGAGGGCTGAGGGCTCCCTGTGCTGTCCTCACCTGCAGGAATCCTTCCCACCCCCCGCAGCTCCCATTGGCCAGGAGCAGGGAACTGTGGCCAATTGGAGCTTAGGGGGTGGTACCCACAGGCAAGGGCAGTGCATGGCAGAGCCGCCTGCCCCACCTAACCCCAAGGAGCCACTGCCGGAAATGCTGGCCACTTCCGGGAGTGGCGCGAGGCCAGGGCAGGCAGGGAGCCTGCCTTAGCCGCGTTGCATGCCGCTGCCACCCCGGAGCCGCTTGAGGTAAGCAGCACCGGGCCAGAGCCCACACCCCAACTCCTCCTGCACCCCACACCCCAACCTCCTGCCCTGAGCCCCCTCCCACACTTCACATCCCCTCCTGCATCCCAACCCCCTGCCCTGAGCCCCCTGATGCACCCTAACCCCCTGCCCTGAGCCCCCTCCTGCACACCGCGACCCCCTCCACACCCTACACTCCCTCCAGCACCCCAACCCCCTGCCCCAGCCCTACATTCATGGCCCTGCCTAGAATTTCCCCACCCAGATGTGGCCCAAAAGTTTGCCCACCCCTGTTCTGGACCAACCAAGCTGCTTGTGGCAGGAACACACATAATCAAAGGTACCAAGGTGGCTTAAAGCCATTGTAATAGGTTGCCATTCAGAGATATTGATGCAATTGCCACACTCATGCAGGGAAACTTTAATGAGGTTTTGTGTTAGGAGTGGCTACACAAAAGGAGGGGTGATGCCCAGACACACGGTCTCTAGAGCATGAGCGCTCAGTTGCTCTTTGGAGCTGGGAAAGGAGCAAAGGGTGTGTGTTAATACTGTGTATTCAGCAACCAGCAAATAGCTCTAGGAAAGAAACTTTGTGCTGAGCTGTCGGAGACAGTTTGGTTTGTGGGGCTGTGAGAGCCCTGGAGGAGGAGGATTTGCAGTGTGACCCAGAAAGGAAGCAGAGGCTGAGGACAAGCAGTTGCTTGGGCACCCGGCTAGGATGTCTGACTTGAGATTTCTGCAAGTCTTCTGTGTCGTGAGTTCCTACTGCTGGTCAAGGTTACAGCACAGTGTGTATGCTTTTCTGTAAATAAATGTATTACACCAAGGATTACCCCAACTCTGTGTCAGTGACTTCTCAATCAAATCGAGCCACCTCACAAAGTCCCAAATTTCAGCTGTCTGTTTGGTCAAAGAAGCAAAACCACCTTTCTGTTCTCCCAATTCCAGGGCCACCAGTACAGTTCCCAGCAGAAAACAAAATAGCCTAAAGTCATCTCTGGACTCAGCAGCCTCTCAGGGATGTTCCATCAGCAAGGCACAGCAGAGCCCTGGCCTTATCCCTGTTTCTGTAACAAGACCCTGTACCCCAGAAACTAAGGGGGAGAGGGGATGTCATAGGAGCCAATAAGGCAACCCTATACTACAGGAGAATTCCTCTGTGGAAAGGGAATCCTCCACTACCAATTAAGAAAGGTTTAAGGTCACTTTGTGCCACCAGAATGACACAAAGCCACCTTGAAGGACCAAAGAATCTGGCTTCCAGTCTCCTGCGTGAACATGCCAATCTGAAGTTGTTTCTGATGTGGGTTTGATGTGTCACCTACTAATATAACATATAATCATCTGCCAATAGTTGTATTGACTATCTGAGACTGAGCCAGTCATATAAAAATTTAGGAGAGGTGTAAGCAGAAGGGCCTTCAGCCTTCTCAAACACAAGGATTGCTGCCAAGGACAAATTAACACAGAGTGTCTGGTAGCCCTGGCTCAAGCAGATCTTTGATTTACAATCCTCGTGCTGCTTCCATTCTTTCTGCCCAGCAGAATGATCAGTAGAATAAAAACAAATTCCAATCATTTGGGATTTTTTTTAAATAGATCTAGAGAGAATCTGCAGTAACTCTCTTGAAACTTTCTGGCCTTTTGCCTTTATTTATAGTCTAGCTAGCTGGAGCTAAGACATGGGGAATTCTTTCCAACAGTTAGACCAGGGACTGGGAGTTAGGGCTACTGGGACGTATGATTGACTCAATCAAAAACTTTCTGCGTGACCTTGGGCAAGTCCCTTGACTGCTCTGTGCCTCAGTTTCCCCATCTGTGAAGCGCAAAGTATTTTGAGGGGTGTCAAATACCTGAATGAGAACTCAGTTGCCGACAGGCTTCCTCATTTTGCCACATTCAGACAAATCTGATCCCAGATCAGACTGAAATACTGGCTAATGAAGTGACTGATGCCCATGAAGATGAATACATCTTGCCCAGCTCCCTCTACCATTGCCCCTCTTGCCCAAATCTGTCTTTCATGGGATGTTCCCTCCATCCACTCTGCCCCCACCTCCCTCTGTCCTGCTGGCTCAACTTCCCCCTTCAGCTCCATCCCCAGAGCCCAGGTCCTGTGCCTGCTGGCCTGGCTCCCTCCATTCACCGCATTCTCCTCTCTCCTGACTATCAGGATCCAGATTTGGAATAGGGCAGTTACTGGGAGCCCCTCTTTGGTGGCTGAGGAATCCAAAAGAGTGGAATCTTCACAGCCCTCAAAGTCATTCCTCTTAGCCATTGAGAAAATAATATCGACCCAGATGTGACTGAGTAAATGGCTGGGGCAAACAAGTGATATAGAAGCAAAACTAGAAGAAAGAGCATAAGGGCTGGCCTACACTTTTCTGTAATTTTGAACAAAAAATCATACCTGCAACTGTGTAGGCCAAAGCCCTAGTAGAGATGCAGCTTAAAAATATATTTGCCTGTATAGCTTATTTTGTTCAAAGAACTGGTATAATCTATACCAGCAAAAACACTCTGTTGTCCATATAAACTGCATCTCCACTAGAAGAGTTTGCTGGTATAGCTATGCTGGGCAAACCCTTTCTTGTGTAGACCAGGCCAAAACCAACAAAAGCCCACGGTAGAAATATACCCCAGAAGTAGGACTCTTTCATGTGAAAAGTCTCATGCAGTTAAAAGACAGACAATCTCACAGAACTATATATCATATATAAATAACCACCTAATTATGGCTCTGACACAGGAAATAATATAAATAAAGGTGAAGGTGCAAAAAAGAGGGGAAAAAAGACAAACAAAAGCAGAGTGGATGCCTTAATCAGAAGTGGCTCTGAGACTCTTCATTCTACCAATGACTCTGAGTTGTTGTCAGACATTACAGCATATCCGTCTGCTTCAAGGAGCTGAAAGCCACTCCCTTTTCCCTGCTGGGTCTCTTGCAGCACTTACTGCATGCGGTGCTATCTTCAAATACCAAGAGTCAACATGATAAAGAGACACAATATGGCCAAAAAAGAATACAGCAGAGGGAATTTCTTAGGGACCAAGTCTCAGGGACCACATCAGCCATCAGAAAACAAACAGGCCAGGGTCCCGGAGGAAAGAAAACTTGGCAAGAGGACCCTCCCCTAGTTTTCCTTAATGTCTTCTGCAGAGAGGCAGGACCTCCACTGAAGAGACAGAGCTTCCTCCTCAGAATCTAGGGAGCCACAGGAGACCATTGCCCTCAGCAGACAGGGGCTGCATCTGCTGTCTTCCTGCCTCTACTCCAGCTTTCTAGCAGAATAGCTCCAATTCGACCACCACTTTCCCCTGCTGCTCTTGGATATTCCCTTAAATGGAGGATTTCCCCTGCTGCATTAACTTTTCAACAGATTTACCCAGTGCCTAATTTGTGCCAGGGCTGAGCCCCAGCACCACTCGGCTTGGCAGTTCATAGCCTGGCACCTCGGGACTTCCCGCATCAGTTACGAAAGTAAAATAAATTTGCTGGAGCCCTGGCACTGAATTGCTTGAGTCCTGGCACCTCTTTCGTTACAAATAAAGCACTGGATTTACCACTGCTGGCTGTGAGAGACAACACACTTCCCTCTGGCCCCAGCTCGCACATTCTTTCTGCCCCACCCCCCAGCCCCCTGCACACATGGCTCCTCAGATTGGTGGAGGGTCCTCTCAGGATCCCACAAGAGGAAAATATGAAACAGCAGAGGCTCCTGACCCACCCACAGATCTGGAGGGACCTTTCCTACTGGTCTGAACAAACAAACTCAAACTTCATCCACGCTGGGATGTAGCCTATTGGCCCTCTGAGGAAAATAAATGAAGTCTCATGCAGATTACAGCATGGGGCTAGATGAGACCTTACCCACTGAGAAGACTTGCCTGCTCTTTATAGAAACTAAAGATCCTTTGTTTCTTCTTGTAATAGCAGGGGGCTTGCTACAGTGCTGCTTGGCCAAAGTTTCTCCTCTTCCCCCCTGCTCCTGCCCCCACCCCCACCCCCACCCGTCCCTAGTTCTCTCTTGTACTGGTTGTCCATCTAACTGCTGTCCTTAATGGCTACATCTTTCCTGTAAGCCACATTTTTAATACACTTTCGGGAATAAATGTGTGTCATAAATGCAAAATATTATTTTATTGCATTTATTGTTATGCTTCAGAAATCATATTATTCCAGGGGAATACAAATCTGAAATGTTGACTCCCTGAGAATTTCTGCACCCTGAGGCCTTGACTTCACTAAAGAGATTTTGCAAACATTTCCCAGTTGCTAACAGCAGTGCAGCTCTACCCCAATGCAGCAAGCCCAAATAGAGACCAGTGGCTGCTGGTATTTTTTTAAGCACCATGTCATCTAACCCTGCTCAGAGTGGTTCTAATCTAAACAAAGCTTAAAATGCAAGTGGCAGCCAGCCACCCCATTCACAGTAGACCCCTCAATCTTTGCTACTGCTGATGGAGCTAACTGGTGTTAGCAATAGTGGAAAACCTTGGCCAAAATGTCTAGTCTGTAGACAGGGCAAGAGTGTTCTTAAGTGCAGAGCTGTTTAATTATTGAGAAAGGAACAAGCCCCCCAAACATCCTGCCTTTCATTTGCGGAAGGGAAAACACTATTCAAATTGGTAGTGCCTAAAAGCTGCTGCTTTTTTTTTTTTTTTTAAAGTCGCTGCATCTAAAGGAAATAAAATACTCGGCCTGATCTTCTCCCTGCATATTCGTAGCAAATCAATGCATGGTTTTAAAATGTCGATGCACATCTGGATGTTTGTCTGCATGGCTACCATTGTTTTGGTCCTGCAAACGGAGCACAGTCTCTTCATCGTTCTGCTGAGTAACATTCCCGGTACCTAGTGCAAAATGAACATCAGGTGCTGAAGTGCTGACATGCTAATGGGATGCTGGTACTTCCAAGGGAAGGCTCAGGGTTCTGCTGCGACACACAATCTGCAACGGGATGCAGCAGTGAAGGGCTCAGACACGCTGCAATAACTCCCTTATGCTGTAGCCTGATATACAGTGTCTGTGTGACATAGTTTCTCGAGGAGTGCATAATGAAGGCCAACATCTGTGAACTAGTGTGCCTAAAGTTAGATTCCTAAAACCTTGTTTAGGCATCTAAAGAAATTATTTTCAGAGCTTCTGCTGTAGTTATTGATTTCATTGTGATGCACAGGGACTGCTCCCTCTATGAACTCCCCTTGGGCTTGCCTGGGGCTTGATCCAAAGCGCATTTGAAGAGTCTTTCAATTGATTGCTGTTGGATTTGGATCAGGCCCATTCTGCCAAAAGCGTTGGCGAGGGGAAAGGTGGAGGTGCAACTATGACCCAGCACACCAACTTTCAGCACACTGAGCAGAACAGGCTGCATCACTGGGAAGGATGGCCTCCTGGGATCCCCACTGTGCCACAAGGAACTCTGAGAGGGATTGTGCTTCCCCAGCCACTTCCCTAGAGGAAGGGTAGCTCCACTCTGCCCCATACTCAGGGCTCTGACTGTGGCACTGTTTAGCCCGAAGGATGCACAGTGAAGCACTCAGAAGTCCGGACATTCTAAAGGCAAGGTTGCACATATAATCTTAACTCTGGCCCTTGTGTATATAGATTTTATCACAGATTTTATTTATTCAATCACATACTGTTTTACAAATAATACCCAATAATATTGTACCACATTTCACACTGGACATGGTGTATTTTACAAGGACTCCAAGCACTGAATTAATACTGAACTGCTTCCATTGGTACTGGGAGCACCAAAATCCTTTAGGGGTGATATGCTACTGGATTGCCTTTTAAGATACAGGCTGAGGAATCTGCACTGCCATTGCCAACTCTGAGAATAAATAGAGGGCCAGTCTCTATGGCTGCCAATCTAGCACCTTTCATGAGTAATAAATTCACTCAAAGCTCTTCTGCAGTCAGAGTTGTTTGTAGCTATATTGAACTATGTTGAGCTATGTTGTTTGTAGCTATGTTGAAGGAATTAGCTTTTTAGATACTGCTGGAATTATTAAATAGAGGTCCTACTCCCACAGCTGTGTGAAATGCTGAGTTCACAAGCAACATTTGTGAGTTTTCTGTTAGCTAGATAGACTAGCAAGGAAAAACGGGTAGGATTTATTGACAAAGGGTGAGATTTTCCAAGTGATTTAGGAGCATGCATCCCATTGACTTTCAATTAGACTTGTGCTTCTAAGTCTGTATTTTCCACTGAATGCATCTGATGAAGTGAGCTGTAGCTCATGAAAGCTTATGCTCGAATAAATTTGTTAGTCTCTAAGGTGCCACAAGTACTCCTTTTCTTTTTAAGTCACTTAGGGTATCTCTATAGTGCAATTAGACACTGCAACACACTGTACCTCAGAATGACACCGTGTAACCCCCATATTCATCATTCATATATGGTGGTGATATTGCATACAAAGCATGCCATGTAAGGTATCATATGAAAGGTCATTATCTGATGAAACTCATGGTTCTCTCCAAATATGTATATCATTAGTGTGTATAAAGCTATGAGACTATGCTGTATGGTTGTTACTGAAATATGCTTTGAGTTTGCTAGTGGCATGCAAAGTATCCCTGCCTAGGTGGGTGTTGACCAGACCCCCCATTAATCAACTGTGTAACTCAACTATGCAAGCACCACACAATAGGAACTGATCATTTACTGTGACTCAGCAGAGCCCACCAGGACATGTCTGGGCTAGTGTCTGCCAGGCACATGGGCCAAGAGTATAAATGAAGGAACAGTTGCAGCAGGCCTTTGCCATTCTCCTCCCACACCTACGCCAGAAGCAATTGGGATGTCAAAAGGACAAAGGTCATCTGACGAGACTGGTCCAGGCGTCAGGAGGGAAGGCTGTGTATTAAGGACTGTAACATTCAGTGGGGTGAGAATATTGCTTGATCCAAATCCTGTTTAGCTTATAGATTCTAGATTGTGTGCTTATTTTTATTTTCTTTGGTAACCATCTCTGTCTTTTTATGCCCACCACTTATAATCACTTAAAATCTATCTTTCTGTAGCTAATAAACCTCTGCTCAGTGTACAAAAGCTGGTGCATGTCCTCTCCACATTGAAGAAGGGGCGGATTGGGTAATGAACTTACACTGGTCAGGCTTCTGATCAGAGCAGGACATGACAGCTCTGGTGTCCTAGGCTGGGGAGCTGGGGGGAACTGGCTGGAGCTTCTCTGTTGTTGGTTCATGAGTGACTGGGAGAAGCATTTGTGTAACTCAGCTGGGTGTGTCCCTGCTGGTAGATATCTGTGTAAGTGCAGTACCTGGAGAGGTTTGCAGCTTGTCACAGCAGCACAGTGTCAGAAAGAGCCTGGTTGGTAAGCCAGAGGGCTCAGCAGTACCCCAGTTCCAGGTTGCACCCTGGGGATCCTGTGTCATGCCCATGGTTGGCCTGTGCCAGCTGATTTGGGCTTGTGAGACTCGGGTTAAGGGGCTGTTTAATTGCTGTGTAAATGTTTGGGCTCAGGCTGCAGTCGGAGCTCTGGAACCTTCCCACCTCTCAGGGTCCTACAGTCTGAGCTCCAGCCTGAGCCTGACATCTACACTGTAATTAAACAACCCCTTAGCCCAAGCCTGAGTCAGCTGGCGTGGGCCAGCTGCAAGTGTCTAATTGCAGTGTAGACATCCCCGATAGGCCCAGATCACCAAAGGTATTTAGGCACATAGCTCCCATTGATTTCAATAGGATTTAGGTGCCTAAAGACTTTTGAGGATCTGGGCCTTAGCACTTCTGAAAATCCTACCCTGTATTAACGTATGGGGAGAAGAGATGGGAGACAAAAATGAGACAGAGGTTGAAAGCCTATGGAACTGGAAGAATGGTGTGTTTCCAATGGGATAAGACAGGAAGGAAGAAAAGAGGGCTGTGGAGGTAAGATAAGGAGTTCAGTTCTCATGGGGCTGAGCCTGAGTTGGCCTGCAGAAGGAGCTGGCTCAGAGGGCTGTCAGAGAGCAAGGAGACCGAACAGAAGTAGAGAAGTAGATCTCTAAGTCGCCAGTATAAATATGGTAGTTGAAACAGTGTGGTCAGATAAAGCTGTCCTGGGACAAAGTGTAAAGGGAGGCGAGGAGAGGGATGAGGATGGTGTGCTGAGGGATGCTGACAGCAGGGGAGCAGAAATGTCCCCAAAGGAGACGGTGCAGGAATAGACAGAGAGAGAGAGAGGAGGAAAGCTAGGAATGCTCAGTCTCTGAAGCACATAGGGAAGAAAGACTTTAGAGAGAAGGAGAGATCAACCATGTCAAAGGCAGGGAACAGACTGGGAAGAGTGAGAATGGAAAAGAGGCTTTGATGTGTGCCAGCATAACCACTCAGTCACTCTGTGTAGCATCCCTTACCCCACCCTTGTATATCTAGTTTGTAAACTCCTCAGTGCAGGGAACTTGCTTTCCTTCTCGTCTGTAGTGTCAAACAAACAAACTTTTGCCATTGTATGAATAACAATACATGATTAATCATATATATATACACACACAGACACATATGCACAGGGCACACCACGTGTACGTGTATATCTAGCGCCCTACCAAATTCATGGTCCATTTTGGTCAATTTCATGGTCATAGGATTTTAAAAATCGTTAATGTCATGATTTCAGCTATTTAAATCTGAGATTTCACTGTGTTGTAATTGTAGGGAGCTTGACCCAAAAAGGAGTTGTGAGGGGGCTGCGGTACTGCTACCCTTACTGCTGCCCTGCTGCTGGCGGGGCGCTGCCTTCAGAGCTGGGCGGCCGGAGAGCGGCGGCTGGTGGTCGGGGGCCCGGCTCTGAAGGCAGCACCGCCACCAGCAGCGCAGAAGTAAGGGAGGCAGGGTATGGTATTGCCCCCCTTCCGACTGTGCTGCTGCTGGTGGGGCGCGGCTTTCAGAGCTGGGCTCCCGACCGCCAGCCGCCACTCTCCGGCCGCCCAGCTCTGAAGGCAGCGCAGAAGTGAGGGTGGCAATACCATGGCCCCCCTAAAATAACCTTTGCGACCCCCCCACAGCTTCCTTTTGGGTCAGGACCCCCAGTTGGAGAAATGCTGGTCTGCCCCCATAAAATCTGTGTAGTATAGGGTAAAAGCACACAAAAGACCAGATTTCACGGGGGCAGATGAGATTTCACGGTCCGTGACGCATTTTTCATGACCGTGAATTTGTGAATTTGGTAGGGCCCTATGTACATCTGTGCAGAGAGAGAGACGGTATACATGTAATAAACCACAAAGCCATGTGAAACATTCACAATATTGCCAACCACAGAAGTTAAACAATCATGTCAGATCCCCAAAAACTCATGAGATTGTCCTAAAAAATAAAGAGATTTTAAAAAAATAAAGAATGAACCATGCAGGTTTTTCTGTCAGGCTTCTGGTTTTTGAGCTCCCCCTGACCGTCCCAAAAATGTGTATGACAATTACAGGGTGAAAAGTCAACCATAAATGCATGCAATACGTGCATACAAATATGCAGGCTACAACTCCCCAGTGCACCTGCTCCTCGACTCCCCCCTAACCCCAGGGCAAAGACCTGGAGCAAGTGAAGGAACCAGTTCTTGAGCTTCTGGCAACTCATCACTGCCTGCACCCCAGTTTCCACTAGCATGCTCCAGCTGCCCCCAAATCCCCTGGCCCCCACCTATTTTTAAAGAACTCTACTCAATCTAGAGTTCAATCTAAATAGTCTCCTAGATTCTAGTGTGGTGGTTACCAAGCATGATTCAACAAAGCTATTAATTTCAAAGCCACTTAAGCACATGTGTAAGTGCTTTGCAGAATCAGGGCCCAAATTCTTATCTGTGTTACAAGGATCAAATGATCTCCATTTCTTAAATTTCTATCTATATATAGATACAGAGAGAAAGGATGATAGCATAAAGGTTTCATTGGCATAAGTCTATGATGGCTGCATTACTTGTCTGATAAGATATTGGATCTTAAGCCTGAAACTGGTGCAATTTCAGCTGAACTTTATTAGCCTGTGAAACCAAAAGGATCATGGAAGTGACTGAATTTTGTCCATATATTTACATGACAAATACCATCCTGGCTCTGGCTCTTCATTTCATATTTTACATTACTTGCAGCTGGTGGATGTGGACACTGCTCCTACACTGTTGCAAAGATACATCGTTACACTCTTCTGCCCCGGTTTAGGGACCACCTGATGTTCTATACAGATGTTGGCCCCTGGGGTCTGTAAAGCCTTTGTTCGGATTTAGATTGTGTCAAACTCGCATCAAACTGCAACATGAAGTCATGTTGGCTCTCTTGTTCATGACATGTTTTGCACTTTCAGTAGAGTTGGACTGTTAACTTTATAGATTTAATACTACAGAACATTGTCTTGAAATTCATTTACTGTGTTGTACTGTAGAATATGATGCCATTAATAGTTTGCAACAAATAGAAAAGAAAGATCACTACCTCCTAATCTTTCCTTCATTTTGCAGGCAGCTAATAATTTTACCATTGTTCTGACATTATGGTCAGTGGGCATTACTTTCTAAGTTTACTAAGGCACTGCATCTAAAATGTCTTTTGAAAACAGTAGGGGGAACTATGTATCTAATACAAAGCAACAGTCTCAGAGGTTGCAATCTCCTCACAGGGGCTGCATGACTACAGCACTTGCTCTCAAAGCTTTACGAGTCCAGGATCCCTTAGATGAAATTAAACTCTACTACCACTCACAAGGGATACAGGTTATTTTCCCAAAGTTTCCTTTTCTTTTTCAGACAGACTACGGGGCAGTTCTTTTCTTGCTTTTGCCATAGAGTTAATAGAAGTCATATTTTCAACTTTGATAATATTCTAAGAAAAAATGATGTGGCAAAACCAGTTCTGAAGAATTAGACATGACTTAAAATGCATAACATCCGTGACTTAAACTGCCACTTTGGGGACCAGTTCCTTTTTTTAGTTAGAGGGCTGTGACTAAACTAGTTTGTGCAGTCACAGCTGGCTTTGAATTGTGACCTAGTGGTAAGAATCATAGAATCACAGAATCATAGAATATCAGGGTTGGAAGGGACCTCAGGAGGTCATCTAGTCCAACCCCCGCTCAAAGCAGGACCAATCCCCAATTAAATTAAAAGAGCAAAGGGGTGGGGGTCAAAACCCCTGTGTTCTAGCTCTTCTCCAGAT
This sequence comes from Eretmochelys imbricata, assembly GCF_965152235.1. Taxonomy (NCBI): domain Eukaryota; kingdom Metazoa; phylum Chordata; order Testudines; family Cheloniidae; genus Eretmochelys; species Eretmochelys imbricata. Next base: position 154,010,538 of record NC_135572.1, read on the forward strand.
TCACTATGTGAGCAGGACCTAGTCACTTAGGTCAACATTTCTCAAAGTCTTTGCTGACACAAATCACTTGTTGTCCAACAGGGGCTCCTTGTAAATTAGGGCACTCCAGGGATTTTCACAGCAGGTGTTTAGTCATGTCCAATTCTTCTCTGCATACTGAGGGCTCTGTTTTGGGACTCTGACCCCATACCTTGATCCAAAATAGGCTGAACCTTCTGGCCTTCAAGGCATGCTACAAAATCCATCTCTCGTCCTTGGCTTTTGGTGAGGAGCCAGGAATATGAAGGGAAGTGGAGGTGGGGAGGGGAGAAAAGGTTAATTCTGTGGGGCTAGTGGGGCTTGTTTCAGTCTGGCCACTGTTGGTTAGGTCAGTGACTAAAAGAGTTTTAAATGTTAATGACTGTGGTATTAAATATTGCCAAGGGCAGCTACACCCAGGAATAGGATTATTTACATTTGTGTATCAACTGAAATAAGTAAAAACATACCATACTGGCTGCAGTGGGCAAGCAGACTTCCAGGACACACCAGTGCCCCAGTCTTGCACATGTGAGTAATTTTACACATGTGACTGGGTGGCCCAGTTCCTATTAAAAGCAATGGAAAAACTGCTCTGGGCTTCATTGGACGAGAGGCCCCCATGAACTCAAGGGACTAGACTGTGTGCTGTCCCTCCAGGAAGTGCCATGCATGGAGGAACAGCCACTTTTGTGCCCTTGAGATTCTGGGCTGGGGGGAGAGGCTGAAACAGTCCCAGTGTGTAATTTATGCAGCACAGGTGCTGTTCTACTATACAGCACCCCTGCTTGGGCTGCCTCTGGACAATTCTGCAAATCCTGAACTCCACACAGTAGTTGTGGTGGCATGTGTGTTTGCCACCTTCCAGCATGGCCCGTACATGAGAAGGCTTGCATAAGGCAGCCTACAGCTGTCTTGTACTGCCAGCTCTGGAGGAATTCTCCCCTCCCCCACTCTGGCTGGCTGCAAAGCATTTATGGCCCCCGTCTGACAATGCAGCAGTGTATGGAGGCCATAATGGAGGGGGAAATTCTTCCCAAAGAGATTAATCACATGAATAAAAGTGACGCATGAGAGTAAGTCTTTACAAGATCAGGGCCCTCTTGTGTAAATCAGTCCCACTCCCAGCGATAGGTCTGTCTTCAGATTTAAGGTAGGAAGCTGAAGCCACAAACAGGTTTGTATGTGATAGGCTTAAGGCCTTCTCGTGAGATTGCCCTCAGCTCTGCCATTTGCTTCCCCTCTTGGGCTGACAGAGCCTGAGTTTGTTGAACGTCTGGGCAGGTTGTGAGGTCTGTCTATTCTCCCAGGCTTTTCTGAGGGTGTGGGCTGAATAGAAAGAGCCCTAGTGGACTGGCGAATATTTTAGTATCAATTTTTCAAGATATGCTAATTCAGATTAACTCCCTGTGATGATTTTGGGAATCCCTCTGTACAATATACGAATTCTATTTCTGTTTACCAAGCCGCAAATTCCATTTTGAATTTGCAGCCTTTTGCCTTCTCTGTGGTCTCTTTGCATCCATGTTGGGCTGAGAATCCAATGACTGGTGGCAAAAGAACGCCAAAAGAGCGTTGTTGACTTAAAATGCTCAGCCACTGAAATGGAATAGCTCTCAACAATAAGCTGGCTCCCAACTAGCAGAACTGGTTTAGCCGGGGAGAGGTCACCTTGGCAATGAAGTCACCCGGCAGGGGTTTGTGCCCATGTGGACAGCTGGCAAGGATGTCACCTGATAGAGGGAGCTAAAAGTTATAGAGAGACAGGAGCTGATCTTTCTTTTTGTCTATTTTGTCTCCAGTTCAACAGGAGGGAGACACTACCCAGCATGTAGGAGCCTGTGTAACACACACACCTCCTGGTGCAGTGTTCTGTCCCATCTAGGGGCACCAAGACCACTTAGTGAGAGCGAGTCAATTGGCTTTTAGCTCATGCTGTCGAGGCTCATGCACTAAGCTCCAGAAGTCTCCAATTCAATCCTGCCCACCGACGACCAGGGTCTGTCGGCATTACAAGTGGGGGCTTATCCAGGATTTCAACTGGGAAGTCTCTGAAGCTCAGGCTGCTCTTCCTCAGCTAGGGGAAGTACGTAACCCACACATCTCCTGGGTGTGGTGTTGTGTCCCATTTAGTGGCACCGAGACCACTTAAAGAGAGAGAGATAAAATGAGTCTGCTCTACAGCCTTAGCTAACAGCCAGTTGTCTCATGCACTAAGCTCCAGAGGTCCCCCGTTCGATCCTGCCCACCGACGAACAGGGTTACACCTGTTGGCGTTACACCTGCATCAGGCAGGGGGTCCTGCCTGCTTTCCTAAGCCCAGATGGCCCCTGCGGCTCCGAGGGTAAAGAGTCAGACTGGACTGGTCAAGGGCAAAGGAAGCAAGCTGACCTAGGGGGAAGAAGGCTTAATGGTCTATCCCACAAGCCATGCACTGAAGCAGCAGGTCTCTGGACAACCCAAGGGACACTGACCCTGGCCCAAAACATGCCTTGGAGTGATGAGGAAACTGAGAAAGGGAAATGCAGGGTATGTTGATTTCTGTGATCTGTACTCTGTCTTGTGCTTTATATGATAGAGAGTATACAGGAGCAATTGTGCTAGATTCTCGGCAAAATGTATCTCTGTGTTAAATGCTTCACAACTAATGCATGGCTTCAGAGACATTAGCTATAACCAGAAGCTTCACACTTTTGGGGTGCCATTCTGGGAGAGGGTGTGTTTAAGTAACTGTGATATCTAGGGGTCAGAGTTGTTCCTGGGGCCCAAGGGCAGGTGGGCCGAGGAGCTCCATTGCCATGAAGAGGTAGCAGAAAGAGGGTTAGTGTCTAGGAAATGTGCCAGAGAGGTCAAGGGAGGGACCAGTGCTGCAGCCTGCTGAAACCTAGGGGAACTTAAACCACATGGGTGACCCAGTGACCCAAAGGCTTGGATTCTCCTCACAGCAGTTTGGTGGGTGACCAGAAGGGGGCATCTGACCAGATCTGTGATAATCCCCTCACCATACAGTCTGTCTATTCCCATGGGTGCTAGAGGTGACAAGGGGGCACCTCCCTGCCTCTGGTTGCTCCATCTTCTGTTCTACTCCTTGTTCCCTCTAGGAAGAGCAGAGTCTTACAGGTCCCTTCCCAGAAGGATTTTGGGCCCACGTGGTCAATACACTCAGAACTCCCTTCTACCATGGCCTGTCCTCTCCCCTGGGGCAGTGTGTCTCTCCAGCCAGAACTTTTTGCCCCCTGATGCTGCTCTGCTGTGATCTAGGATATCTTCATATCCTATGCAAGGGGATAGCTCTAAAAGACACATAACTTGTAAGAGAATCTGTGCCTCACAGGCAGATCCGTCTAGCCTCAGTAGCTAGGGAGACACAAGAGAGTTTGGAATGCTTTTTTTCAGTTCAAGGAAAGCAGCAGACAATGTACCATAAGGATGTAGGGGTATCCTGGCAAGTGTTGAGCTGACTCAGTCTGGAATACATCAGACTTTTCTTTTCTGAACCTTGGTGGGCATTAGTGCAGCTGCACTGTGGTAACAATGGTGGAAGTACCTGCACAAGGTGCAGTCAATTGTTTTCAGCACCATCTTGCACAGACCTACTTTGAGCAGGGTTAGATGTTTCCACTGGTAGAGCTGAACCAGTGATAGGAATGGTGGGAAATTACTAATAAATCTTATTGCAGACAAAGTAGGCCAGATTCTCCAGTCAACTACAGTCCTCTGAGGCTGCTCTGACTGGTGCTGCGGGAGGAAACTGGCCTTTCATAGTCCCAAAATAGGAAACCACAAAGACATTGAAGCCTCCCCAGTCACGTCCTAGGCTGGACCTGAGAATGACCGTGATCCAGAGCAGCACTGACCAGACACCACACAGAAGTGTTTGTGAGAGAGGCCTGCAGCAACCTTATATTCAGGAAACAGGCTTGAACTCCCCTCCTAAGTGCTCATGGAAGCTATTTTCATACTCAGCTGCTACAGCTTGGTTCCTGGGATGGTGGCTGCACTGAATGGTTTTCACAGACCTGAGAATCAATCAAAACTAAATGGAACAGAAGAGGCTCAGCAATCAACCTATTAGGTTGCTGGAGCCAGAGATATGCTTCTATGAAGATCAGGGACAAGCAGGGTTAAAGGGAACTGTCTGCTTTTAAAAAAAAAAAAAAAGACGACTTTCCATCTGAAAAGTCAATCAGAGGAAGAAGCTTCTGCTAGTTATTCTTTCTGTAAAAGAAGAGGAAATCTATGCAATATTTGTTCTATTTGTTTTCCTTCTCTTCATGGAAAAAATGAAGGAAACCATTTAAGTCTTTAGTTTGCTGTAGAAAATACCATCTGATTTTCTTTTCTCTCCCTGTCACACCCACACAAGACTGATTCTTTGCTCTCAATTGTTGTCTGCTGTAGCAGCAGTGGAACAGTCTTTGTTTTTCTTCACTTCACTGCTCCTCACCGGAGGACTTTGCTGTCTATAGCAACCTATTGAGCTGGTTGCTGGGTTTCTTCCGTCTGAATGGGAGCTGCTGCCACAGTTTGGTTACTTCCAAGCCTGCACGAATCAGCTCCTGGAAAGCCGGACCTGGGAACCAATCTGCAAGCAGGGAGAGGTGAAATGCTAGGTGGGCTGCAGTTCTATGCTAATCCATATCTCTCTCTCACACACACACACACACACACACACACACACCTGCCCCACAACCACGCTACATAACCTTGTGGCTGAGGCTCCAAAAGGGATTTACACTGGAGAGCTTAAATATTTCCTCTAAGTCATTAGACCAAAAAAGCAAAATTAAAGCTGATCTTTTATGAAGGAGAAAGAGAGCTTTAGCCAGTGTATGTCAACTGCACAGAGGTTTGATGAGACACACCAAAAGAAAAATAAATGTTTAGAATTTTGATTTGGAAAGGACTTCGGGGCGTGTCAATAAACAATGTTTTATCATCTTCCTTGAAGAGCTGTAAAATCTGATGTCCATACAACACTCTCTTATAGACAGGTAAGATGCTGGATTGAATTACTGTGGTCACGTAGGGTGCACTGACTTGACCCTGATACCAGACACTTGCTTACTCCAGGTTCTGCACAGCACAGCCTTGTTTAGGTGTGGCCATGTAATACAATGACCTTTACTCCTAGAACCTGAGAAATCATTGTTTTCCTGAGATGAATTCTAACTCATACGCAGAGAATGAAAATGCAGCTGCCTTCCTTCCCCCATCAAACAAGCAAAGCAAAGGGGTAAAAATGCAGAATTTAATATTTTGATCATGGTTTGTATTTTGATTAGGGAACTCACCCTCTGTCCTGCCCAGGACAGGAACGTACCCCTCTGCTGGCACTAAGCTCGGTGCAGAGATCAAGGGGAGGTGGCTTGCAGCGCCACAGTTCATGGTATGCTGGGGCCAGCTCAGCCCCAGGATCTGATTAAGAGAGCCCTAACTTGTGCCCTGGCTGCCATTGTCCCTCTGAGCCTTGCATGGTCAGAGAATAGAAAGGGTATAGGGATGCTCTGGCACACCTCCTGATGCCCCTTACACTCACACCTAATTCACCTGGAATGTCGCTGCATCAGAAACGCAAGGTGGGTGAGGTACTAGCTTTTATTGGACCATCTTCTCTTGCTGTGGGTTCCTCAGTATCACGGACTTTTTCAGAGGCAATGCAGAGTTGTCTCTGTATCTGGTGGGCGGTCTCCTGTTCCAGTGGGCCTTACATCTGCCAGTGCAAAGGGCTGCAGGGCAGCCCATTAAGGGGCCCTGCACATCTGCATTCTACGCTCCCACTCTGCTTACTGCTCTCTGCTGGAGGGAATATCGAAATCAGCAAGAAAACAATAGGCCTGGGCAGCTTAGATATTCGTACAATAAAAATAAAGGGCCAGAGTCTGGCCAGCCCCTATGTGGGTGCACAAGTGGGGTGAGTGCAAGGAGCTCCCTATTGTCCAAGAAATGGCAAGAATTCACCCTGTCAAGATATGGTGGAGCTGGAGCTCCCGCTCAGCTAGAAATCCTCTTGTGGGCCCCAGCCACAGCACAAAGAAAAGGAGTACTTGTGGCACCTTAGAGACTAACAAATTTATTTGAGCATAAGCTTTCGTGAGCTATGCTCAAATAAATTGGTTAGTCTCTAAGGTGCCACAAGCACTCCTTTTCTTTTGGCAAATACAGACTAACACGGCTGTTACTCTGAAACCAGCCACAGCACAGCCATTCCTGTTCCCTCTCCAGAGTGCCTCTTGCCCAGAGAATGCATTTCATGAAATAAAGTTGGGGGATGACAGAGAGGAGTTCTATCCATAGGCGCCGACTCCACGGGTGCTCTGGGGCTGGAGCACCCACAGAAAAAAAATAGTGGGTGCTCAGCACCCACCAGCCAGAGCTGTTTGGCGGCTTGGGGAGGGATTTGAGGGAGGGAGGAGAGCAGTGGGCAGGCAGGGTCCTCAGGGAGGGGGTAGAGCAGGGGCAGGAAGAGGTGGAGCAAAGGTCGGACCTTGGGGTTGTTGGGGGTGGAGTGGGGGCAGCGCCTCAGGCCAGTGCACGCCCGGGAAAATGTAGAACTCAGTGCCTATGATTTGGTATGTCCCAGAGATGTCCCATTACTGCTAAAGAAAAATCCACCTACCTCCAAAGCCAGAGGAGTATGCTGACACACAGATCACAAAGGGTACCATTTGATCCAGTAGGGTGAAGAGGTTCCATGTTATGCACTACACTGTGATATTACTCCTCAAAGTGCAACTGCTGGAGGACTACTTCCTAGAACAGGCTTCTGCTGGAAATGCTGAGTTGCCGACGCTGAAATGCTTTTTCCGGATATGCCATCTTCTCGAAGCAGGACCTGATAGAGCTGTGGTGAGAGCACAGGCTTGGGAACTAGGAGCATCTGATTTCTAAAGCTGGTTCTCATAGTATCCCCCTGCCCTCTCCTGGTCTTAGGAATGTCAGGGCCTAGTTTTTCCCAGCTGTGCTTCACATCCGCAGCTCCACCGGCTTTCATTAGAATGGTAGGTGTCCAGAACCGTGGAAAATCAGGCACTGACCCTCTCTGCCCGTGTTTCCCACTCTGTAAAAACAAGGGTAACCCCTGACCTACCTCATAGGTGTATTGTGAAAATAACTTAGTTAATACATGTAATGTGCTCTGAAGAAAAGAAGCACTGAGTATTATTCTTATTTCTGGAGTTATTTCGTGCTGCAGAAGGTTGGTGGGTATGTGGATGAAAATGGGGAGGGGGAAAGGGACTCATATTAGTACTGGGAGTGTTGTCTGGGTGTTGTTTTTTTACAGGCAGCTTTACCAAATAAATGTGTGGATTATATGCCCTGGGCAGGAATCATGCTGGAAAAGCAATGTTTATTCCATCCAAGGGACACTCATAAAAGCCATATAAAGTCTTCTAAACCTTCCAGGATTAGCACTGAGTGGCCTAACGGCTCCTCCCACCAGCAGTGCCTCACACTTTACAAAAATGTATGCACAGAATGTGACAACTTGTCACGAAATTCTCATCTTCCTGTATCTCCCATTCTCCCATGGAATGTTCTGTAGACTATATAAGCACAAGGGGAGGGGGAGGAAATCTCAGTGAAAGCTCCTGCCAGTTCACATCTACTTCGTTCTTCTCTTTTGACGACAGCCTTCTCCCAGACAGTTCATAATTAGAATTTTAAAAATATAGTGGGTTATGAAGAAATAAAGACCAACCCTGTTGGCTAAAGCCAGGGCTAGCAGGGCTCATGTACTACACAAAAGGTTCCATGCTAAGGCCCTGAGCATGCAATTTGACCGACACACGGGCAGAGCTCCATTGAGCACAGCAGGATTCCACATCGGCATAAGGTTTGACTGACATATTGCTGACGGTAGGGTTGGGGCCAAAGCTCTGTGACTGGACAACTCAATTTTGCTAGCTATCAACATCCCTGCTCTTTTCAGTGCATGGTGTACGAGCTGTTCAATATGGGCAAATGCCTTGTTCAGACTGATGTCTGAGACCATCAGACTCATTTTACTTGTGATCCAAGCAAGGTAATAACAATCATAGCTACATGTACAGAATACCTTCCATCCTAAAGAATCACAAGACACTTGACAAACTATACTACACTATACCTGCACTGAAATGCAGCCTCTTCTGCAGTGTGAGGACTGCAACCATGTAAACAGCCAGCACACAGTGAAACATTTTGACCAAGGACACTGGGACAAACCTCCACTTTTACAAAAATGCCTCAGAATCTTTCATGTCCCTCGAGAGCAGGCAGGTCTCATCTAGAGGATTTTTTCCATCCTTAAATTACTGGAAATTATTTTATTAACCTCTGAAGGTTAGCCTACCAGGATTCAGACGTGGGCTATCTAGTTCACTGGCTCTCAAACTTATTTGATCAATCCCGCCCGCCCCCCACTTTGTTGTGCCTGTAGTCTTTTATGCTCCCCTCCCCACAAGTACATATACCGCCCCCCAGTTGTGAAGGCAGAGTGAAGAGCAATGGCTGCTGGCAGGGCACCCAGCTCTGAAGGCAGCACCGCAGCACAGAAGTAAGGGTGCAATGTGAACAGAGATATTTGTCAATATCACTTTTCACAGCAGACTGAGTGCCCCATTGCCACCCTGGGGCTGACAGTCGGACCCCATGCTTCCAGTTGAGGGATTGGGCGGGAGGGAAGGAGAGCCTCAACCTGGACTGCATCCTGGTGAGGGAATGAGGGGGGGAAGGAGAGCCTGGGATCCAGGCTGCCTCCTGGTGAGGAATGGGGGTGGGAGGTGAAGGAGAGCCCAATCTTGGATGGCAGGGCTCTGGCTTTCCCCTTTATCCCCACCTCCTGGGTGTGAATGGCCCTTCTGCACAAGCCCCAGCCACCCAGGGCTGACAGCCAGAGCCCTTAAAAAAAAAAAAAAAAAAGCACACCGCTCACACCTCCTTTGGCACATTCCTGCACTGCCCTGGGAGGCCCCGCCCCACAGTTTGCGAACCGCTGATCTAGTTATTCTATTAAAATATTAGTGTACAAGCCAATGTAGTGGACTCACTGGGGGGCATTTGTTGGTTTGGTTTTGGTAGCTGCTCTCTTTGCCTCACTTTTAGCCCATTGACCCTGACCAGCCTTTATGCCAGTAGGGCCTGAATCTTCCCTGCGAAGTGACTCATAAGAACAGGCAGCCCAAAGGGTAGAAGAAAGCTAAGATTTCTCTTCCCGCCCCCCCGCCCCCCGCCATGCCTTCAGTGTAGATTCATTCCCTCCTCCCACTTATAAACCCCATCCACTTCCCTCCCAGCAGCAGATGTGGTCAATTCACTGGCTAGGAGGAGAGGTACTTTTTGCTAAGAGAGCAACGTTATTGTAAAACTAACAGCTGAAGCGAGTGAATGAGTAATGCAGGCCGCAAGCCTCTCCCTGGGCCCCCTCTTTGTCACACTCTGTCCCCAACAAAGACTGAGGATGTTGTCCTCATCATCTTCTTCCAGATGAACAGCCCTCCTTTTATCCAAATTTACCTCTGTCCCATGCAAATGTAGTGCTTATCCCACGTTTAGCATTGTACATTATTTACATCAAACCTGAAGGATCTGAGGTTATGGAATATGGCATCAACGCTTAAAGAAAGAACTGTGCATCATTTTAAGCTCCCTCTAGGGATCATATTGGTGTGTCCTGCGTCTAAGTCCCCCTCCCACAGCTGGGTCTTGGCAGATTGAGAGGAATGTCTGTAGCAAGACTATATGAGAGCGGTCTTGATTTTGTGATAAATGTTTTATGCTAAATTCTGTCTCATTTCTGGGGAGGGGTGGGGGATGGGTCTTAAACTACCTTTACACAGGACAGAAAGAAATTACAAAACTTTGGACGTTACCTGTTCTAATGCTCCAACACTTGGACAAGATACTGAGCCTTCTTCCCTCATCATTTTAGCTCAGAGGCGTCAAACAGAGGCACACAGGTCACATCCGCCCTGCAGCTCACTCGGCATACATCAGTGCAGTCTGGCTCGCTGTTTGCTCTACAGGAGCTAGGAGAGAACGGGAGCTCAAGTAGACACTTACTGAAGAGGATGAGGAGTTAAGGAAGGAGCTTATACCTGATCAGTCACAGGCAATCAAGCACACTCCTCCTTATCTCTAGTCTCCAGCTCAGGGGTTCTCAAACTGGGGGGGTCGGGACCCTTCAGGGGGTTGTGAGGTTATTACATGCGGGGTCACGAGCTGTCAGCCTCCCCTCAAACCCCGCTTCACCTCCAGCATTTATAATAGTGTGAAAGTGGTTTTAATTTTTATGGGATGAGGGGGTTGCACGCAGAGGCTTCCTGTGTGAAAGGGGTCACCAGTACAAAAGTTTGAGAACCACTGCTCCAGCTCAACATGCTTCCTGCCCCAAGCAGCAGTCCCTCCTTTACTGAGAACCCTCGACCAAGGAGAAGAGGATCACTCTCCCTTCTGGCCAATTCTGCCTCACAGACCAGAGACAAAATCTATCTAGGTTCCCCCTCAGCTGCTGCTGCTTCTCCTGGCCCAGGGAAGGAGAAGAGGGGGTCTCTGGGGCTCCCCTTTCACCTGAACCTTGCTGCTGCTTCAGGTTGGGAAGGAGTGAACTGGAGACTCTCTTTCTTACCCTTCTGCTCCCCGACCCACCCTCCTCCTCACTCCCCACCCTCCTGTGGTTCCTGGTGCTGCTGTCAACTAAGCCCGATAACACCAGGCTTCCAGGATCATCCATCTTGTTTTTCTGCCACTTCTCCTCCAGGGAACGGCATCCAGCAGCCTCCTGCTGCCTCCATCAGGGAACACAGCCTCTTTCGGCTTTCAGGTAAGTGTGTGGTTGGGGGAGGAGGACAGGGAGAGAGTTTGCTTGCCTAAGTCAAGAGGCACAATCTGCAGTCAGCCAAAACCACAAAATATGCCCCTCCACAGTGAACTTTTTACTTCCGGTCCACAGACTGTAACTGAAGGTGTAATTTGGCCCTCACCTCTGAATGGGTTTGACATTCCTGATATAGGCTTTTTCTCTGCTTCCTTTCATGATGCTTCCAGAGTTGGTGCCAACCAGCTGAAAAAGCCAGGTCTCTTATTAATTATTGTGTGTGTTTATTAGTGCCATTAACATCTCCAGTAATAGGCAAAAAGTGGCCACCATCTCATCAACGCTAATACATCCCACTCTATCCATTGGTGTGAAAGCCTCTGGCAGGCTGCTGGGAAAGCGCCCAGATCAGCATTCTATCCACTCTGCACTCAGGAGCCCTGCGGGCTCAGACAGCACGCCTCATCTACAATAGACGCTCTTTCTTTCATTTTCCACCATTGCTACTACCGGTGGAGCTGCACGGACGATGTAGACAGGCCACCGCTGTTTAGCCATTGTATTGTCTATACCTGTTCAGAGCAGGGTAAGACTACCCTGGGGGGAAATTTTCACGAAAAAAAAAAATCTGTAAGACTGAGCTAGACTGCAAAATGTGACTGTGTCTGAAAATGGTTATCAGAAATTATGTTAACTACTTTAAGTGTAAACAAGAATAAATCACACGGTAAGATTTTTATTGGAGACCAGGCCTTAGTGACTCATGGAAAAGAGAAACAATATTTGCCGCAACAAGTTTTAAAAAGTTGAAAGCGCCACGGCCCAAGTTCTAAGGCTACTCCCCTCTCAAACCTCCTTCCTCACTCTTCCCTATGTCTCAGGTCACAATGCACAGTAACATCAACTCAGGGTTCTACTTAGCTCAGCCCAAAGCTCCTCTCCCCACTCATCTCCGCTTCCATACTCTGCTCTCAGCTACACTGCCGTAAAGCCAGAGCAATTCCATTGACAGCAGGATGACCATGTTTATCTTCAGTGTTTTGAGGGCATTAAAAATAATTTCCATAAATGGGTTTGGGGAAAATTGGGAATGTTACTAGAAACATGGGTCACAGGAGGGAACACAAACTAGTTTTGACTTAGAAAGCACTTTGGATTAAAGCAGTTTGGATAGAAGGGGTTTCACTGTACAGTAGACAAGGTTAGATATCAACTTTTGCAGAGAGAAAAGAAGGAAAGGGTACTGATCCAAATAAGTAATTTCTGCAAAGAGCAGACTTATATGTCCAAAGCTGAACTATCTAACTTAGACAATATTAAAGTGCAAGTATAAATAATAAGCGGTACCTCAGTTTGTCACGCACTAAAAAGAGCTGGAATGCACAACTGGGAATATGTCATTTGGAAAAAAGTCTCATGTGGAAAAAAGAAGATAGAGATGCACTACTAATATAAAGTAGCCTGTGATTTATCGGTGTCTACTGTATTTCTAGCACTTTTTTTATTCAAATAAAGCCATGTTCTAATTCCTCTGAGATTACTTTTCAGCAACATTTAGCATGTTTCCAAGCAGGACTGCGGGTCACGAGTTCAAGACAGGACTTGTGTTCTTTTGTCCTCAGGCCGCCCGATCTGAGCCACAGACATGACTTATGTAGCTGCGGTGAAGCTGCTGGTAGGAGGGGGTAGTGTGCCTTGTGCATTAATGTCTCTTGTAAATTACTTAGGGGAACAAGACTGATATAGGTACAGACTGAGGCAGCATTTCAGCTCCCATCCTATGCTGACGAAGAGCAACAACTGACTAAAAGGAGGGGAAAGCAAAGATGTAATTTGGGGGGAGGATTTTTAAAATGTATATTATTTTCACAATTACACAGAGGGAATATCATATTAAATATCATATTCTTCTCCATCTTGAAACTATGCACGAGGATCTGCTTTTAGGTTTTCTTGGTGCCATGCTTTTTATTAGCGTTGTAGATTTTCTCTGCCTTTAACTGTAAATTGCTTTCCAATCAACATTCCCTGACAAGGCTAAAGAGAGAGGCAGCCAGAGGCTGTTGCAGTACAGGGCCAGTCAGAGGGAGATGACTCTCATTCACACTGATGACACCACAGTGTTATTTTTCTTACCTTCTGTGACCTTAAAGATCAGGGGCCCTTGACCATATTGCTTAGGCAATGAAAAAGCACAAGTCCTGCTGGACTTGCAGGCTGGGGGAAAGAGAACCTCAGAAACTGGGAAAGGAGCTGTCAGCCTTCATTATTAATATCCCGCTGTTAATATTTAATGTCATAAAACTGCAGCTCCCTCCGCAGCATAGTCATCAGACATGCAGGGGTCACACCAGCTGGAATTCTTTAGACTGAAGATGCAGTGTCCCTGTGCTGTAGCTTCATGCCAGGACTGCTAAAGGTGTTCTAGATGTATTGGAGATGAAATGTCGGGAGTGTAATAAAGTCTAAGACAAACAAACAAACAAGATGTTATGTTACTGTTTTCACAACCAACCCTGCTCTTTGAACATCGACCCTGTGCATTAAGCCAGAGGGTACATGCATCATGTAAAAATAAAAATATGGCACTAGACAAAGTAGGGCAGCATTAGCATATTAAGGATGCCACCACTGCAGCTTAATGTGAATGATCAGATTGGTGTTCCATGACTTGTGGGGTGGGGGAAGAGAAAATTTGAACAGAGCAAAACACAATATAAGGGGAAGGTTGGGAAGAAGATGGAAGGATAACAAGGGAATGTTTGGATTCTTGATCATTAAAGACGCTGCTAGACAAAATAATTCAAACTAGTCTTGTTTGTGTGTTTTCATTTTTTTGGGTAGTTACTAAAATTAAAAGTGCAAGTTTGTCATGTTTTTCTTTTACTGAATGACTGATTCCTCCATTTTTAAAACAAGGAGGGGAGGCAGAATGTTTTAGCCTGCCTCTGGATGGACATATGCCATCATGTGCCAGCAATGCCCCTCTGCCATGTACATTGGCAAAACTGGACAGTCTCTACGCAAAAAAATAAATGGACACAAATCTGACATCAGTAATCATAACATTCAAAAACAAGTAGGAGAACACTTCAATCTCTCTGGTCACTCAATAATGGACCTAAAAGTGGCAAATCTTCAACAAAAAAACTTCAAAAACAGACTCCAACGTGAAGCTGAGGAACTGGAATTAATTTGCAAACTGGATACCATCAGATTAGGCCTGAATAGAGACTGGGAGTGGTTGGGTCATTACAAAACCTAAACTTAATTTCCCCAATACTAATTTCTCCCTACTGTTACTCACACCTTCTTGTCAACTGTCTGTAATGGGCCACTCTCTTACCACTTCAAAAGTTATTTTTCCTCCCTTGGTATCCTGTTGTTAATTGATTTATCTCATTAAACTGACCTCATACTTGGTAAAGCAACCCCCATTCTTTCATGTATTTATACGTGCTCCTGTATTTTCACTCCATGCATCTGATGAAGTGGGTTCTAACCCACGAAAGCTTATGCCCAAATAAATTTATGCGTCTCTATGGTGGCACAAGGACTCCTCGTTATATTTACAGAGTGGTTATTTACGGAGTCTTTATTGTTAAAATGTCATAGAAAAGTCAAACAGAAGTGTTGTTACCAGGGGGCAGACTGTTTTCCTCTAACCAAGTGTCTGAGTCCATCACCTGTCTTGGCCCAGAGCCCAGGATCCTGAAACCACTTCAAAATCCTGGGTCCTCCTGTCAGCAGTTTGGTTTGCTCTGCCAATAAGCTACCTCACAGTATTAAATTTTAAAGAATCCTTTCTCCTCCTGGGCATAGATTCAGATAGAGCTCCAGAAGCTCACGTGTTCATGCATCTTAGAAGTCAAACAAATTGAACAATATTTTAAAGGCAGAATAGTGTAATAAAAAGTGTGGCCATAGCATTGTGGCATGCAGCGTGAAAACAAACACACTATATTGCACTACATCTGCTGCTATGTGGTCTTTCCATGACTCACCTGCCTCTGTCCTATATTTAGTCATTCTTTATCAAATGAATTTAAGTGAACAGGTGATTAACATCAATAGCAATGACGTCTGATTAGTAGGACAAGCAAAGCCCCACCTCTTTGCTCACTTCCTCTTCCAAGTAGTTGAAAAACTGACCATTTACAGATTGTGAATCACAGCCTGTGAATGACTGTAACTGCAGACAACTGCTGCAAAGTAGGACAACATGAGAACTTCAGCTGTTAATTATAATAAATATTTTTATAATGGCTGGCCCTTCAAATTTAGAAAGAATAGTTAATGCAAGGATATGCCCTTTAACCATACCATTTTATTACATGGAATACTAGGGAGCTCAGCATACTAAGATTTGCAAATGCAGATTTGATATTGGCTGAGAGACATTAAACTACTTACCCAGTGCTATAAAATGCATAGGTACAGTACATCATCTTTTCACGGGAATTTCATCTCCATTTTTTTTTTTAGTTAATGCTTCATAAGCACTTAATAGTTTGTGTTACTCAAAGAAACTTAGTGCACCAACACACCTCTCACTACCCTGGAGAGCCACAACTTAGCATTGTTTTCTTAAAATAAATCCCTCTGCTCTTACTAAATTTGGCATCTCTTGTGTAGACTGTATTCACGTTTAATCTGTCTAAAGTCCAAGACATTCCCCCATGAACTGGTTGTTAGGAAATTTGGCTTATGTCAAAGATCTATTGGTATATCCTATCCCCTGTTTATTCCACACAAGCTCTATGTAAATAAACCAGTTTCTTCAGTGGAGTAACATTGTATCATCCAAAATTATTTGATTATAGCAAAGTACTGTAGTGAGCTCTGAACTAATAAACAGTGCAGCTGGGATGCTGGGGCTAAAACTACTGCATAGTACCAGCCCCGCAGGCAGCCATAGAGGCTCACACATTCAAGTTTGGGAATCCAACTTAGTTACCAGGGTCTAGATCCACAAGTTTATGCTGGAAATGAGGAACCTAAATACCTTTGTGGATGTGGGCCTAGCTCCTTGGACTGCCAGGATGTAGGTTTACAGAGGACGAAGTGTGATCGACCCAGGGAGCAAGGAGAAAGGACCAGTATATCTCTCAAGAGCAACTAGCCAGGGCTTGAAGTGACAGTGATAAATTCAGAAGGGGGCTAATCTTTCCCTCACATACTGTGGTCTTCATGGCCTTTAAGAGCTAAGTATGGAGGAAAAGAAAGTAAAGAGGGTGAAATGGGACTAATCCCAGAAGACACTTCCTTCCCTCTCCCCATCCCCCCAATTTTTTTTTGTTTTGTTTTTGTTGCCCACTTGTCACAGGCGGGGAGCTAGGCTCAGCCTGGCCTGTGATGCATCAGCTACAATTCCCCTCCTCCCCAGTTCATTCTGAAATGCTGAGGATGAGCTGGCTTAGGTCAGTTATTAGGCTCAGCTGGAAAGGAGATGGGTGATTTCCCTAAAAGGTTGGAAGAGCTGGGAGAGGGGGAGTGTCTGTCACTGTCTCCTGGGAGTGGAAGAGACTCCTAAGGCAGGCTGTGGAGATGGCCAAGGGATGAAGGAGCAAGCCTGTGAGGAAACCAGACTGGGTGAAAGGGTGGCCCAGCAGGGTGGAAGACCCTTTTGTTTTATGTTTCCTTTGACACTATCCTTTAAGCTTATCAGTGGCCTGCTGTGAGGATACTGACAGAGATGGCTGCTTTCCCACAACCTCACTAAAAAGAAGATAGGCCTATAGCTGAAAGCCCTGAGGCAAGAAGGGTTAATCTCTGTCTCATTAAAGATCCCTGGGGAAACTGAGGTAGGGTGAGTGATGTCATTGTGGGCCACATGGGGGTGCTGTGGTGGTTGACCTTACCCCACTGCTATACAAATCAAATTAAATGGGTGGTGGTTGCGTTGTATGTTGTTTTACATGGTCTGTAAAAGGATTTGTACTAACTGAATGTCACCCCAGGTAATACTTGCTGCTCTCTCTTCCTAGAGAGTTGTGTTTTATCTTGGGGAAAGCATCAAAAGATACCTTCAGTCAAGGTACCAAAAGTGTATAGAATTAAAGGTGATCAGGAGGGAGGACTAAGCTGTCCAAGCAATTGCCAAGTTTAGCCAACGGACAACTGCTGTGAAATCAGGGCCCTCAAAACATCTACGAAGTGTTTCTTCACGTTCATCAGGTAGGGAGATTCACATGATTGAGACGGGGCAGATGAAGGGAGTTACTCAACATCATTATTTAGTTCTACTACAGTAGTGCCAGGAAGCCTCAACTGATAGTGGGGTGCCTCATTGTGCTAGGCACTGTACAAGACACCTCGTGAGTGAGAGGAATCCCTGCGTGAAAGCTTCAGGTGCTCTCTTTCATCTGGATCTGAGCATGCCGCTGCAGCCCTCCCAAGAGACGTTCCTCTGCCAGGCTAGCCACTTCTTATTTCAAAACATAAATATATTTTATAGAGAAATGAAGTCTGCCATTCTGAAGAGGGGAGTGTTTTCACACCCCCACTTCTCATCTAAAAGAGCAACCATTTGGCATCTCAGGTTAGAGTATGAAATTATGACACCAGAACTGACTTTAGGTTTTTCTGATCTTCCTTGGATGATTGCTTCTATAACTTACAGAGACAGGAGAGAGTTTGTATTCAAGTGAACACATAAATTAATATCCATACATGAAAATGATGTGCAGGGAGTGGGGTTGGCTCAAGAATGAGTTCACTATAATGTGCAAAACACCAAAGGAATGCTTGCCAACATCGGCTTATATTGTATTTGGAGTGCACACATGTAGCAGTTCAGAAGTGTTTTGAAGTAAAATAAAACACTTTAGATGTCTTAAAGTGGAAGACAAATGAATGGTCTTTTCAGTCATATCATTATGTGGGAGAGAATGCCCTGCTACAAAAAATGGTTCAGTCTTATGTTTGGTTCTTGATGTGACCCTAATTATGGACCAGATTATGATACACATACACAAACTGAGTATGACCTTACTCCATGAATGGCTCCACTGGGTTCAAAGGATCTACTTGTGAAATGAAGCACCATTCATCATAAATAAGGGTATCAGAATCTGGCCCTATAATGAATGGCCCTAAGGTTCTTCTAGTTTTCATGCTTGCTAAAAGCTTTTATTTTGCTGCCAGGGCAGGGACAAAATTATTTGTTTTTCTTCTTTCCTCAATTTCCAACAGTAGCAATATTACAGATGTTAAAAAAATTAATAAAATCAATGTGAGCCAATAGAAAAATTCAATCCAAAGTTTCTTATAAACATGCTTGTGACACTTTAAAAATCCCAGAGCATGAAATTCTGGCCACACTGAAGTCAGTGGCAAAATTCAAAGTAAAGTCAATGGGTATGTCTGCACTTCAATTAAACACCCATGCCTCGGGCATGTGGGGTTTGGGCTAAGGCACTGTTTAATTGCAGGCTGTAGGACCCTGCAAGGTGAGAGGGTCCCAGAGCTCGGGCTGCAGCCTCACTGGAACATCTACACCACAATTAAACAGCCCCTTAGCCCGAGCCTTACAAGCGTGAGTCAGCTGGCACAGGCCAGTTGCAGGTTTTTAATTGCATAGTAGATATATCTAATGAGGCCAGGATTTCACCCAGGTCTCCTTACACCATGTTATGTTAGAAACAGCAATCAATAGGGTTTATTTTGCTTCTCTCTTCTCTGGCACAAAACTTTTTAAAGTTTAAAATAAAACATTATATATGAGACATCAAAACAGTTCCAGACATGAAGGGAACCTTGTTGTGCTTCTTCTCCTACACAGCCATGGAACTGTAATATTCTGTGAGCAAAGACCGACAGCGAAGGTTCTCACAGCATTATGATCATCAAATATCCCTGCCATCAGAAAACAAGGAAGGATTCTGTAATTTGCACTGGTGCTTGAACCAAATGGAAGCCTTGGACTCAGCTGTGACACTTGAGTTCTCCCCAGACATGATGACAGTCATATGCCAATTTGTTAGACTGGAGAGCTCAAAGTGATCCTGAGAGAAGCTCTTATTATTCTGCATAAATTGTCTGGAGCTCATGGCAGAAGCCTCTGCTGTAAAAATATTAGCCAGAAACATACTAAGTGCTTGCATCCTGTTAAAAAGATGCAATGGTGCTACAATCACATACATTGGCGCTGGGGGAGGTGCCCAGTCCGTGACTAAAGTATAGAAAGCATCTTGCCATGCAGCTTCAGAACAGGATTTCAGACCGTTCTTGCAAGTGGAGTGGATGACCTCTGTCCATGAGATGTGTTTCGTTCTCCTTAAATTTCCTATGGATACCTTTAGGAGAAAATCAGATGAAATGTTTTGGTTATCTCTGTTTTTTATATATCATAGGTGTTGGGGCCAGCTTCTTCTGGCCAAACACAAACACAGCAACTATTGGAGCTTATTCCCAGGGGCATAATCTACATTTATTTACCTTACCACCAAATCTCTTCTTTGTATAAACTACTCAAGGCAAAATGTTGCCTCCCTGACCCCCTTACCAGAGTGCTGTATAAAAGATTAGCATCTTTGTACAGTGCCGAGCACATGTAGGGCCCTTGGCTGGGGCCACTAACATAACACAAATAAATAAATAATAATAAATAATAATAATAATGTTATCAAGGGCTTTTGAGGACCAAATCTCTCCCACATAAGATTTCCTGTAAAACAACAGTCACAAGGTTATAGAATAAGAATAAAACTTTTGAAATCTCTAACACTTAGACCTACAAAGTAAAAATAATAGTAGGTTATAAAAATAAACAGTAGTATGAACTATATGAATGCATTATATATGGAAAGTGTGTGTGTGTGTATATATATATATGTATATAAAAGGGCCCCACATGTGCTCAGCACTGTACAAACACGCTATTTCAATAGAAATATTAAATGGGGGGGGTATATATTAAAATATATGTTATATATATATATATTATATATTGTGACAGGGTCACGCCAGGTGGCTGTAGGAGAGTAATAGAAGGCAGATGTATTAGCCCCAGGCTAAGTAGGTCCCTTTTCCCTGGGTAAGGTAATAAGGAAGGTTCCAGAACAATCAGGAACCTTCTGGAGACAATTAAGACAGGCTGATTAGAACACCTGCAGCCAATCAAGAAGCTGCTAGAATCAATTAAGGCAGGCTAATCAGGGCCCTGGGCTGGAACCCGGAGTAGAAGGTGGGCCCGGGTTCCCCCCAAATCCTCCCAACTCCTGGTCAGACACAGGAGGAGTCGACCTGGACTGTGAATTCAGAAAAACAGCCAAGCTGAGGGCTGCCGTGAAGCTCCAAGGTGAGCAAATCTGCCAATAAGCACAAGACCCACCAAGGTAGAGCAGGAACTTCTTCACAATATATATATATATATATATATATATATATACACACACACACACCCCTCTATTTTAATTTCTATTGAAATGGTGCCCAGAGACCTTAGAGCTCTATTGTGCTAGGCCCTGTACAAATACCTATGAAGACATGGTCCCTGCTCCAAAGAGAGTACAATTTAAAATAAGTCATATGAAAATCTATCCAAGACAGCTATTAAAATCACTTTTATAGTAAACCTATACTCGCTCCTTATTTAAAACTTTGCTACATATGTAGTCTCAGATCACACTAGAGTCATTCTCCAGCATGTCCATACAGATAAAGTGGACACCCACCCACCTTCCTTCTTTTTCTTTGTTGTATCAAGGAGGAGTTATGCAACTTGAAACTGTAATCCCTCTTTCCTCCAGGCTTATAGAACAGCTCAAGTTCCTCCCACACAGGTTCCCTTCACCGTCTCAGTGAGCACTGCTACAGCACACCTGCTTGACTCAGTGCCAAAGTCCCAAATGAACTCACATCAGTTACCCAAGTCAGCAAAAAATGGCTCAAGAACTAGGATTTCTGGTTTACCAAGTGATGCTATGATGTCACCCTGTATATGGCTAGACCTTCAAAATACATCACAATGATTAATGTAGCGGTGTACACTTCTAACCTATAGGTTTACCTGGTTTGTTTGGAGTGGAGTGTACTTCTGGGGTTTGGGAAGAGTTAGCAATTACACACCTGGAAACGAAGTAACGTGTAGAAAACAAATGTAATTTTTGCATTTCTTGTCTACATCTCTTGTACAAGATCTTGACTTTCCTGTGCGCAAACTCATACGGGAAAAAATCCCGCAGCCTATTCCTTTGAGAGTTATGGTGACCTTCATGTCAACTGTCCGAAATGGGCCAGCTTGATTATCGCTTCAAAAGTTTTTTTTCCCTTGCTGATGATAGCTCCTCTTAATTAATTAGCCTCTTACAGTTGGTATGGGTATTTCCACCTTTTCATGTTCTCTGTATGTATAAATATCTTCTTACTATATGTTCCATTCTATGCATCCGATAAAGTGGGCTGTAGCCCAGGAAAGCTTATGCTCAGATAAATGTGTTAGTCTCTAAGGTGCCACAAGTACTCCTGTTCTTTTTGTTGAAGCCATTAAGACTCTTACAGTACGTTTTGCTTATGTGAGGCAGTGAAGAAAGGAGCAGAGAGGACATATAGTGGGAAATACTATCAGCTGGCACTCTCGGGCACTTGAGTATCCTCCATAACATGCATAACGGAATCAGTTTAAACCTAGTGAAAGGGACATTGTCTGATAAAGTAATTCCTCTTTGAACACAAGATGGCAGCCTTAAATAAATGCAACCCTGCACAGCTTTTAATCTTACACATCATTAAATTCCTAATTTACACATTATGTTTTCGTGGGCCAACCCATAACTCATTAGTGTTGAACTCATGAGTTGTAAAGATCAACACACTAGACAAGTGCTGGTCTTTACCTGCTTTTCCTTTGGCAGCAGTTCTCAAAGTGATAGTAAAAGGAAAGTTTCTTTTTTAATTTACCAGAGAACCAACCTTCAGATTCAACATTAAAAAAAGATTTTATCCTTGTGTACTGTGTGTACTCCTTTAAAAAGATGAAAAACTTTCTAGGTGCTGTTATCTACCCACATATTTTACAATCCAAGAGAAGGATATGGAATAGCTCTTATTTGTGTGTGACGGTGAAGTTTCTGGGCAGACATCTTTCTGTGGGAGGATTTCAAATGCGCCATGAAGACAGAAGCTAAATGGACTACAAACACTGGAATTTTTGGATCTGCTGTCCTCACTTCCCCTTAATATTGCACACGTAAAACTGTGTTTTGTTCCTTCATGTTTCTTCCCTTCTTGCAAAGTGTGTGTTGAAATCAAATGCCTGCAAAATGTCAAGCATAGTATGAACTGCTGCAAGACATTTAGGGATCTAGCAGCAGTATTTTAAAATTACACACTAACTGTCTTGTTCGTGGATCCTCACAACAGAGCTGTGGATAGTGATGAAAGATGATTGTGTGATCAAGTGTACAGTGTGACATGTTACTGCAGTGTAGATAACAGTGTATTCTTTTAGAGCATAGAACAAAGACCATGACATGAATTCAGGTCTTTTTGCTAAAACACAGGGCTGAGAGTCCAGAACAATGATCTCTATTCCCAGCTCTGCCATACATTTCCAATTACTTTGAACTACTTATGCAACTGCTGTGTGCCTCAGTTTACCCACCCAAAAAATGGCCATTTATGGATTTATGTAGTGGTTCCATGCTGTACCCCTGAAAACCCCTGGAATTAGAAAGTCAAGATGAACTCTTTCCTTCTGACACATCATCATCATCATCATCATCACTAACTAATCTCAAGGCCAAATGTACACCTTTCATGACATCTGTGCAACCCCATTGTCTTTTGCTGAGTTACATAGATGTCACTAATAGCATCATTTAAAAACAATGGGACTGCATAAACATAAGGAAAGGAATGATAGTCTTGTGCTTAAAACACTACTATAGGCCCCTGAAAAAATTGAGTTTAATTCCCAGCTCTGACCAATAGTTTGGACAAATCAGTTAGGACCAGATCCACAAAGATACAAAGGTGTCTAAATGCAACATTTAGCCCTTTATGAATGTAGCCCTAAATTGGATTTAGGCACCACTCTACTGCCACCTAACCTAACCCTCTAGGTGCCTAAATTTCTGCCAGAGGGCATGTCCAAAACCACCTAAATCATAATCCTGCCACACAGCTAACAAGCTGCTCTGCAACCTCACTCACACCTAATTCCCCACAGCATTCTCAAAATAGGCGTACTCCCATTGAGCACTGCAATGCTTAATTCCCTTTGCGAACCTAGCTCTTCTTCTTTCCAAGCCTCAGGGTATGTCTATACCCCAGTTTCATTGCTGTGTGGACTTCTGGGCTTGGGCGAGAGCCCAAGCTCTAGGATCCTCCCACTTCACAGGGTCCTAGAGCCTAGGTTCCAGCCCGAGCCCGGAACGGAAGTCTACACAACAATAAAGCAGACCCAGAGCCTTAGCCCCACGAGCCCAGGTCGGCTAGCATGGGCTAGCTGTGGGTGTCTAGTTGCTGTGTAGTTACATAGCCATTATATGAACAATATACCCTCATATCTCAATGTCTGTACTTTGACCTGTTAATCTTTTACCCCCAATTGGGAATATTGCAGATTATGTATTCCTTACGCTATCCAATACTAAACTGAACTTCGCACCCCTTCTTAATCTGTACGTTATTCCCTGATAACCAGAAACTTCTATGTTTAAACTCTGTACCATTTTCTTTTTATTTTAATATCATCTTAATAAAATTCTTATACCCTCAGGTCCCCATCTGTAAAAGGGGTCTAATACTTTGCAGTTTAAACTGGGAAGCTGTGAGGATTAATATAAGAAGCACAGACACTAAGGTTTCAGAGTAACAGCCGTGTTAGTCTGTATTTGCAAAAAGAAAAGGAGTACTTGTGGCACCTTAGAGACTAACCAATTTATTCGAGCATGAGCTTTCGTGAGCTACAGCTCACTCCCAGCTACCTTCGAGACACCACTGACTTCCTGAGGAAACTTCAATCCATCAGTGATCTTCCTGATAACACCACCCTGCCCCCACTATGGATGTAGAAGCCCTCTACACCAACATTCCACACAAAGATGGACTACAAGCCGTCAAGA
The DNA here is from genome assembly GCF_965152235.1 of Eretmochelys imbricata. Lineage (NCBI taxonomy): Eukaryota > Metazoa > Chordata > Testudines > Cheloniidae > Eretmochelys > Eretmochelys imbricata. Next base: position 154,034,424 of record NC_135572.1, read on the forward strand.
ACACTATCCCCGATAATGTCACAGCAAACCTGGTGGCTGAACTTTGTGACTTTGTCCTTACCCATAACTATTTTACATTTGGGGACAATGTATACCTTCAGATCAGCGGCACTGCTATGGGTACCCGCATGGCCCCACAGTACGCCAACATTTTTATGGCTGATTTAGAACAACGCTTCCTCAGCTCTCGTCCCCTAAAGCCCCTACTCTACTTGCGCTATATTGATGACATCTTCATCATCTGGACCCATGGAAAAGAAGCCCTTGAGGAATTCCACCATGATTTCAACAATGTCCATCCCACCATCAACCTAAGCTTGGTCCAGTCCACACAAGAGATCCACTTCCTGGACACTACAGTGCTAATAAACAATGGTCACATAAACACCACCCTATACCGGAAACCTACTGACCGCTATTCCTACCTACATGCCTCCAGCTTTCACCCTGACCACACCACACGATCCATCGTCTACAGCCAAGCTCTGCGGTACAACCGCATTTGCTCCAACCCCTCAGACAGAGACAAACACCTACAAGATCTCTGTCAAGCTTTCTTACAACTACAATACCCACCTGCAGAAGTGAAGAAACAGATTGATAGAGCCAGAAGAGTTCCCAGAAGTTACCTACTATAGGACAGGCCTAACAAAGAAAATAACAGAACGCCACTAGCCGTCACCTTCAGCCCCCAACTAAAACCCCTCCAACGCATTATTAAGGATCTACAACCTATCCTAAAGGATGACCCAACACTCTCACAAATCTTGGGAGACAGGCCAGTCCTTGCCTACAGACAGCCCCCCCAACCTGAAGCAAATACTTACCAGCAACCACATACCACACAACAGAACCACTAACCCAGGAACCTATCCTTGCAACAAAGCCTGTTGCCAACTGTGCCCACATATCTATTCAGGGGACACCATCACAGGGCCTAATAACATCAGCCACACTATCAGAGGCTCGTTCACCTGCACATCCACCAATGTGATATATGCCATCATGTGCCAGCAATGCCCCTCTGCCATTTACATTGGTCAAACTGGACAGTCTCTACGTAAAAGAATAAATGGACACAAATCAGATGTCAAGAATTATAACATTCATAAACCAGTTGGAGAACACTTCAATCTCTCTGGTCACGCAATCACAGACATGAAGGTCGCTATCTTACAACAAAAAAACTTCAAATCCAGACTCCAGCGAGAAACTGCTGAATTGGAATTCATTTGCAAATTGGATACTATTAATTTAGGCTTAAATAGAGACTGGGAGTGGCTAAGTCATTATGCAAGGTAGCCTATTTCCCCTTGTTTTTTCCTACCCCCCCCCCCCCCAGACGTTCTGGTTAAACTTGGATTTAAACTTGGAGAGTGGTCAGTTTGGATGAGCTATTGCCAGCAGGAGAGTGAGTTTGTGTGTGTGTGTGTGTGTGTCCCCGGGAAAAAAAAAAAGGGGGGGGGGTGAGAAAGCCTGGATTTGTGCTGGATATGGCCCACCTTGATTACCATGCACATTGTAGGGAGAGTGGTCACTTTGGATGAGCTATTACCAGCAGGAGAGTGAGTTTGTGTGTGTATGGGGGTGGGGGGGTGAGAAAACCTGGATTTGTGCTGGAAATGGCCCACCTTGATCATCATGCACATTTTAGGGAGAGTGGTCACTTTGGATGAGCTATTACCAGCAGGATAGTGAGTTTGTGTGTGTGTGTTTTTGGAGGGGGGTGAGGGGGTGAGAGAACCTGGATTTGTGCAGGAAATGGCCCACCTTGATTATCATGCACATTGTGTAGAGAGTTGTCACTTTGGATGGGCTATTACCAGCAGGAGAGTGAGTTTGTGTGTGGGGGGGTGGAGGGTGAGAAAACCTGGATTTGTGCTAGAAATGGCCCAACTTGATGATCACTTTAGATAAGCTATTACCAGCAGGACAGTGGGGTGGGAGGAGGTATTGTTTTATGATCTCTGTGTGTATATAAAGTCTGCTGCAGTTTCCACGGTATGCATCCGATGAAGTGAGCTGTAGCTCACGAAAGCTCATGCTCAAATAAATTGGTTAGTCTCTAAGGTGCCACAAGTACTCCTTTTCTTTTTGCAGACACTAAGGTGATGAGGGTGGGATAAGTAGACAAACAGAAATTTATTACTGGAGGAGATGGGAAGCACCTAGATTCCAGAGTTGGCAATCACAGTATTCCTAAATATTATGATATTTGATGTTTTCCTTAAAGCCTCAGCATTCATGAAAAAAATGGTCTGGCCCTCATGGTTGCAAAAAGCCTGAAAATTTGACAAGTGCCGTGCAACAGCTCAGGACTCAAAGGGCAAATCAAAGCAACCCACAATTCATTACTTGTTAATAAAATCTCATGGAGTTTATGATTGAGGAGGGGCCTGATTCATGATTTTTGAACAGCTGAGATTGGTGCTACTGCAATTAAGGAAAAATAGCCCCCCGTGAGCTAGGTCAATGAAGTACCAGGGCCAAGGGGGTCGTGCCCTGATGCCTGGCAGAGCAACTGTACTGACAGAGATGGCGGCCTGGCAGGGACCAATGTTATTAACTTCATCCCTGCAGAGCTCAGCCTGCGCCTGCTGCCCAGGCACCAGGGAGACGGGCTCAGGATGTGCACAGAGCCAGAGAGGTAAGGAGCTGCAGAGGGCAGGGAGTGCACAGAGCAGGGGCTGGGGGCTAAGGGGGTGCAGAGGGCAGGGCATGCACAGAGCAGAGACAATGGGGTGAGGAGCTGCTCGGGGCAGGGCGTGCACGGAGGCGGGGGCGGAGGGGCTGCAGCAGGCACAGCCCCACGGGGCAGGGGTTGGAGAATGCACCTGCCACAACAACTCTCCCCCTTCCCCCACGCAGGATCCGTGCCCCCCCTTCTCGTGGGGGAGGGGGAATTAACCCTTTAGGCGCTGCAGCGGGCTGAGCGCGCGCGGGGCAGCAGCCGGACGGGGAGCGCGTGGCGCCGGCCCGCGGGTGGGGCTCGCTCTGGTGCAGCGGCGGCGGGCGCTCCCGGGGGTGGGAGCCGACACCGTCACGCGCCCGGCCCGGCGGCACCGAGCTGGGGGGCTGCAGCCAGGGCCCCGAGCCCGGGCGTGCACCGTGCGCAGCCGGCACCGGGCCCCCACATCTGAGCCTTTCCCAGGCGCACCGTGTGCCCCCCGCAACACACCCCCAGAGGCACCCCCCAGAGACACAGCCGCTTCCCCCACCACAAACACACCTGTGCCCCCACAGGCACTCCCTGTTCCCCCCACTGACACCCCATGCCCCCCACAGAGCCGTACCCCGCCCCCACAGACACACACCTTGCCCCCCCATGGACACCCTGTAGCTGCTGAATAACCCCCAAACGCCCCCCTGCTGTGTGCACACCCTGCCCCCTACAGCTCCTTACCCCTCTGGCTCTGTGCACATCCTGCGCCCATCTCCCTCCTGCCCGGGCGGCAGGCGCAGCCTGAGCCCTGTGCCGGGATAAAGTGAATAACGCTGGTCCCTGCCAGGGTGCCATCTCCGTCTGTGCTTTCTGAATGCATCCAGTACACACACCTCCACCCCGCCGCATGCCCACGCACACACACCCCCACAAGGAAAACAGAGAAGCAAGGGAACAGGAGCAGGAAACAGGGTGTTAAGGGAGCCCGAGCGCCATATACACCTAATACGCTTAGGCCATAAGGCCAGTAGCCCCCAAAAAAACAAAGAATAAGCAAAACAAAACCCTGCAAGAGTAAAAAAGCAGGCAGAAGTCCAGCAGCAGAGTGGGAACTTTCCAGTTGATTGCACTGAATGCAGCATGTATGATCACCTCTGTTGTGGGCAGGTGACATATGTGTGCATTTGATGCAAGCAACTCATGACCCTCAGTGATGGAGTACGGGCTCCTGAGACCAGAGAGGCTGAATTGGAGGAGCTAGGGGAGACAGAGAGGTTCTTAGTGGAGACTTTCCAGGACACAGTAGAGCAGTCCCACACCCAGTCTGACAGGCTTGGTGCTATTGAGGAGGATGAATGTCTTGGGGAAGAAGAACATCAAGTTGGAGTGGAGGGAAATGCTCCCATAGTTGGGACCCTCCTTCCAGATAATGTCATGGAATCCTCCTGCACTGAGGATACCCTTCCAGGGGAGAGACCCCAGTTATTAGGAAGAGACAGGTAATAGGAATGGGAGTTTATTATTATTAGAAATATAGATAGGTGGATTTGTGATGACCAAGAGAACCACATGGTGAATTACCTGCCAGGTGCAAAGGTAGTGGGCTTCTTGAGACATCTAGATAGACTTATGTGCAGCACTGGGGAGGAGCCTGTGGTCACGGTACATGTAGGTAACAATCACCTAGGGAAAGATAGGAGAGAGGTCCTGGAGGCCAAATTTAGGCTGCTAGATAAGAGATTAAAGTCCAGGACTTCCATGGTAGCATTCTCAGAAATGCTGCCATTCCACGCACATGGCCAGTTAGACAGGTGGACTACCGGTCTCAATGCATGGATGAGACAATGGTATTGGAAGGAGGGATTTAGGTTTATTAGGAACTGGGGAACTTTGAGGAGCAACACCCGGAAACCATGGGAGAGGCAGTTCTTGATTTAGTCCTAAATGGAGCACAGGGTCTGGTCCAAGAGGTGAATATAGCTGAACCACTCAGTAACAGTGACCACGATGTAATTAAATTTACCTCCTTGTAGGGGGGAATATTAAAGAACCCACCAGTAGCTTTTAACTTCAAAAAGGGGAACTACACAAAAATGAGGAAGCTAGTTAAATGGAAATTAAAAGGAACAGTCATAAGAGTGAAATGCTTGCAAGCTGCATGGAAACTAATTAAAAGCATCACAATAGAGGCTACAACTCACGGCAGAGCACTGGGAGAGAGCTCTCCCAGCGCTCTAAAAAACCCACCTCCACGAGGGGCTTAGCACTGGTGCACTGTCTACACTGGCACTTTACAGCGCTGAAACTTGCTGTGCTCAGAGGGGTGTTTTTTCATACCCCTAAGCGAGAAATGTGCAGCACTGTAAATTGCCAGTGTAGACAAGCCCTTAAGGTATACCCCAAATAAAAAACAAACAGTAAAAGGACCAAAAAATGCCACCATGACTAAACAACAACAGAGTAAAAGAGGCAGTTAGAGGTAAAAGGGCATCCTTTAAAAAACGGAAGTCAAATCCTACTGAGAAAAACAGAAAAGTGCATGAACTCTGGCAAGTCAAGTGTAAAGGTATAATTAGGCACTGCAAAGAAGAATTTGAAAAGCATTTAGAAAAAGACACTAAAACTAACAGAACAAAAAAAAAGGACTTCAGAAGCAGGAAGCCTGCCAAACAATCAATGACATGTAACCTATTGCTTAAATCAGCCTCTGTACCAGATTACTGGAGGATAGCTAAGGTAATACTTTTGGGGGTTTTTAAGCCTCCAGAGGCAATTTTGGCAATTATTGTCTGGTACACCTAACTTCAGAGCCAGGCAAATTGGTTGAAACTGTACTAAAGAACACAATTATCAGACATAAATGAATTTGATATGTTGGGGAAGAGTCAACACAGCTTTTTAAAGGGAAATGATGCCTCACCATTCTATTAGAATTATTTGAAGGTGTCAACAAGCATGTGGACAAGAGTGGTCCAATTGATAAAGTGTACTTGGACTTTCAGAAAGCCTTTGACAAGATCCCTCACCAAAGACTCTTAAGCAAAGTCCTCTCATGGATCAGTAACTGGTAAAAAGATAGGAAACAAAGGGTAGGAATGAATAGTAAGTTTTCACACTGGAGAAGTGTAAATAGTGGGGTCCCACAAGAATCTGTACTGGGACCTGTGCTGTTCAATATATTCATAACTGATCTTGGAAAAGGAGTGAGGTGGCAAAATTTGTAGACGATACAAAATTACTCAAGAAAGTTAAGCCCAAAGTTGACTGGGAATAGTAACAAAGGGATCTCACTAAACTGCGTGACTGGAGAACAAAATGGCAGATGGAATTCAATATTGATAAGGGTGAGGAAATGAACATTGGAAAACATAATCCCAACTATGCATACAAAATGATGGGTTCTAAGTTAGCTGTTACCGCTCAAGAAAGATCTTGGAGTCATCGTGGATTGTTCTCTGAAAACATCTCAATGTCCAGCAGCAGTCAAAAAAGCTAACAATGTTAGGAACCACTAGGAAAGGGATAAATAATACAACAGAAAATATCAAATGCCACTGTACAAATTCCTACCCTGAATACTGCATGCAATTCTGGTCACCCATCTCAAAAAAGATATTTTCGAATTGGGAAAGATACAGAGAAGGGCAACAAAAATGATGAGGGTTTTGGAACAGCTTCTGTATGAGCGGAGATTAAAAAAACTGGGAGTGTTCATCTTAGAAAAGAGACAGCTAAGGGGGAATATGACAGACATCTATAAAATCACAAATGGAATGAAGAAAGTGACTAAGGAAGCGTTATTTATGCCTACACATAACACAAGCACCAGGGGTCACTCCATTAAATGAAAAGGCAGCAGGTTTAAAACTAAAATAAGGAAGTCCTTCTTCACACAGCACATAGTCAACCTGTGGAATTTGTTGCCAGGGGATGTTGTGAAGGCCAAAAGTATAACTGAATTTAAAAAAGAATTATATACATTTCTGGAGGATAGGTCCATCGATGGCCAATAGCCAAGATGCTCAGGGATGCAACCCCTATGGTCTTGGTGTCCGTAAACCTCTGACTGCCAGAAGCTGGGACTGCATGACAGAGAATGGCTCACAAGGTAATTGCCCTGTTCTGTTTATTCCCTCTGAAGCATCTGGCCCTGGCCACTACTGGAAGACAGGATCCTGGGCTAGACAGACCATTGGTCAGACCCAGTATGGCCATTCTTTTGTTCTCAAGTATCCCTTGAACACACCCCATACCCCTGACAGACTAATATCCAGTACCCACTAAACACAGCCCATATCCCCACACACATACACACTCTGTACTCCCACACACAGACACATACCTCATACCCACTGCACAGTGACCCCATACCACTTGCACACACACCTTGTACCTCCAGCCCAAACCCCCGGTAGCCCCGATACACTCATATATGCCATGCATGCACCTCCATAAACATCCCGTATGCACACCCTGTACCCGTGCATCCCTCACATCCTGTACCCCTGAAACACAGACACACTATACCTCCCCATACACACATACCCTGCACACACAGATAACCCCAGAAACCCCGAATTGCACTCTGCACATGCACATCCCATCCCCCACTGCCTGGCACAAAGACCCTCTGACCCTGGTACACACAGACACACTGTATCCCTGCCATCCCAGGCCTGCCAAGGCAAGTGATTCCAGGCCTGCCAAAGTGTGAGTGAAAGACAAGACTTCACAGGTCTCTGTCTGGGAATCAGAACCAAGATAGGATCACAGAGGCAGTACAGGTATGTGAACAAAATCTAAAAGAGACAGCTCCGTCAGCTACCTATTAGAGGTAGATACAATCTGCACAGGATGGGGATTCACATTGTTTGGGTTTTATTCCTTGTCTCCATTTGTCCATTCCCTTTCTAGAGATGGGTTGCTCCACTCTGGGAGCATGATGCCATCGCTTCTATTGCCATCCAGGGTTAGATATTTTTACCTCATCACTGTTTGATTAAAAGACTTTTGTCATTCCTGATAACGTAAGTTGGACAGTGGAGAAGAAGGGGTTTCTTCTTGGTCCCGTTGGTTGTAGTCACTACTCATCCTTGTTTTTCCCTTGTTTCCATCTCTAGTTTATGGTCACTGGTTCTGTATTTGGTGAGAATTTATTGTACCTTTGTACATTTCATTACAATGGGGTAGTCTGCTAATGTGGGATCTGCAGCGGTCTAGGTTGTTTTTTCTTGATTTGGTCTTCCTAGTATTTGTTTCTTGGTCATTTAGATGTGTAGTGTCTTGGCCATTTTTCAGTTGGGAGCAGAGTTGCTTGCTGCATTGGTCAGAAGGTTGGTGTTGTTGAGACCAGGAAGTGATATATGAATGGATCGTGCTTTCATCTGGATTTAAATTTTCATCCTTAAGTTTCATCTGGTGCTTTGTGGTGGAGTAAGCATGCACTGCTTTGGCTGAGAAGACACTAAACATTCAGGCTTCATCTACCCTAGAGATCTGAGCTAGGATTTTGTTCTGTGCCTCCAGAAGGTACAGCACAGAATGCAGCACCCAGGGGGTTGGCAGGTTTCCCGCTGCCCTTTTACCCCTCTAATTCTGGACTGCTCCAAGGGGGCCAGTACAGCTCCCCCTTTTCCCCACAACAACCCCCTTGACATAAATTAGAGAAACTGATTTGGCTGCTCCTGCCTCTAGTTCGGAGTTACATCCTGAGCCAGCAAAGCTGCTTTGATAAAGAGATGAATCTGTGAGGAATAGAAATAGGAGGCGGAGAAATTTCTGGAGAGGGCTTTCTAGGGGCAATTGCTATTCAGCTTACTAAATTCCTCTAATCTCCCAAGGGGCTGGGATCAGTGGGACCTTTCCCAAGCACACATCTTCCTGACCCCCACCCCAAAACACACATTCTTTGGAGATCATCTTGAATAGGTGATAGTATGAACTACTTCACAGATATACGGTCAGAATTTTATCTTTGAGTTGTTTAGTGGGAGTGCTGGATGTGGAAATTGTTCCAAAAGGGTTGATAGGTCAGTGGCATGTATATTGGAAAGAGCATGGTTTGAGGTTACATCCATGTTTTGATCTCTCTTAGCCAGCTGCTTATTTTAATGATATCCTATGTTTTTCCACCAAAGCCATATTGTGGTAACTTAAGGTCAAACTGAATCAAAAGCTGTTTCTTTGTCTATCTATGAAGTTGGCAAGTATCTTTGTTTGTTTGTTCTACATTTGTTCCTGACCAAATGTAAGGTAAACATGTGACCAGTGGTTCATTTCTCAGGGAGAAATCCAATTTGACTAGCAGGAATACATTGTTGTTAGTCAGATAGTGCATTATTAGCATGCATGCTAGTGAAATGGTTTGGTGGTTAACGTGTCTGCCTCACACTTCAGAAACCTGAGTTTATGTCCCTGCGGTGCCGCAGACTTCGTGTGAGACCTGGGGTCAGTCTGTTAGTTCCCCATCTGTAAAACAGCAATGAATATTACTTCCCTACTTTCCCGGGGTATTGTAAGGATTAATACATTCGATTGTGGTGCTTACATATTACAGCAATGGGTGCCTACGGTAATAACTAGCTAATAAAAGGACAATCTATTTTAAGGATGCTACAGAATAATTTACAGGTGTTAATGCAAACACAGATTCTTCTATAGCTATATGGACTGAGGACATTTTTGCTTTTGTGTATTTAGTCCATCCGATCATTATCTCAGAGAAAGGTCTGGACTGGAGTACCATCCGGAGAACATGATAGCATGATCAAGTTGTCTGAATGAAACAGGCAGCCACCCCCTCCCACAAACCTCATATCACTCTTCATACCCCCCCATATTCCATGCGCACCCACATGTATGCCAGTACATCCAATATGCACCACACGCACACACCCAATATTTATCAGAAAGCACTATTGTGTATGTAACCCAAATCCTTCCCCACACAACACAGGCACCCTATATGCATCCCATACAATCTCCATACACACCTTTCCACGTGCTCCTTTTACGTCCAATACATGTGCACCCCATACAAAGAAAATATGCTTGCTTCATACATGCACATGCATTACATCCCCTCAAGCTGCTAACCCACAGAGAACAGCCCCGTACTGTTCTCGGTGAATGGCATTACTTCTTCAACTCAACTAGTAGAGCTCTGTGCTTTGGTGTTGAAAGTTCACATTATATATGTGTTCCCTATAAATCCCAGCACATCCATACCCCATACCTTATATAGGTACATGCATACTGTACACTCCCTCTCTAGTAGATAGGGAGTTTCTCTCTCTGCCGTTTGAAGAAAATCCCCCATCTAATTTATATATTTTATTTTAAAATCAAGAAGACAATATATCCTGTTCGCTAAGGTTTGGAGACAGGAAAAGGAATGCAGTGAAGAGACGTGGGAGGCAGGGCTAGGAAAAATATTTCTGGGGTTGGGCATGTGGATTCTGGGGGCCATTGATGTCAGCTGGGAAGCGAGAGAGACAAAAGTTCAAAACACTTCCCTGCAGCTGGGAACACCATGGCCTGCTTCCAAGAGGGGCTTCACATCTGGGAAGAAACTGCCTGCGGGTAATTGAGTTTGCTAGAGTTGCCTCTCTAATTAATAAGTGATTTGACTTGGAGATTGGAAATAATAGTTGAAATGATGGCATAAGCACAGGGGCATTGGGGCTGCTGCTACACTATTAAGAAAGGCCTTTCCTGCAAAATCTAATGACAGTATATGGCAGTTTGAGGAATGTGAAGTTGTTTGCCCAGGAGACCAAGAATGTGATAATATTGGCATATAACCTTCTAGTATTTGAGTAATTAGTTGCTTAGCTACTTTGGATAGGTCATTATTTTGCAAACTGGAAACATTTGCAAGTGGTGATATTTTCCTCCTCTATGGTGAAAGAGCTAAACCTGTTCTGGCAGCGTTCAACTCCTAGAAATATATATGCATAAATTGTTTCTAATGAGACCATCTGCCTTTTATAGCCCCTTTGGAACTAAATAGTACCCAAAGACCACTCTGTCTTTTAGATAGCTGTGGTCAGAAAGCCTGCTGATGCCAGTAAAAGTATATAGGATTTTACAGATAAAGTAGCTTTTTTTTATTCCTACAGTTCAAGAAGGTTTGTGTGTGTCATAGTACTCATGTTTATTAAAATTATTAGAAATCACTGGCCCAGATCTCTTTAGAGACAGTATCTAGTTACTGCTCTGCTAAATTAGGTAGTATCTCAAAGCTTGCACACATTCTGATAGTTCAGTTATGGGAGGGGGAAGCTTTGTAAGGCTTCTTTATCATCTCAATATGTCTCTTTATAAATGAAAAGCTTTCTTTAAAGGGACACTCCATTTAAAAATCATGGCCCAAATTTTCAAAGTGGGCACCTAAAATTAGGTGCTTAAATGTAGGCACCAAAATAAAAGTGGCCTGATTTTCAGAGGTGCTGCTTATCTGCAGGGCCGCTAGAAGTCCATGCCTTTCCCCAGCAGTCAATGGGAGCTCGCGGGTGCTCAATATCTCTGAAAATCAGAGGTGCCTAAATATGGCTTGAGGCACCTAACTTTATGGAACCAAGTTTGAAAATTTTGAACAAGATTTTTCTTTTTAAAAAAAAAGAAGCTTTTCTTGACTTGTGTTCAGAACTGTCTACCTGTGAAGACTGAAATAATTTCAGAGCTTACAATTACCACTCACACTGTTTGTCTCGTTTCTGCATTTCTCTTGGCTAGAGCAATTAAACTAGACGAGTCAGCTTTACTTTTGCTCACAGTTAATTTTTAGTGAGTTTCACGTGGAAGTTCTTACGCAGTAACGGTGCTGTAATGTTACCAAAAAAAGGGTGTTTATTTGTAAAAAGCTTCCACTGGATATTTTTGTTTTTCAATTGCGTAAATGTTTGTATTGATCTTAGCTTTTACAAAAGGTTAGTTTAAAAAAACTTAAATTTTGGTCTAAATTATACTTGGACAATGTCCCCCTTTCAACATGCTTTGCAGGGTTCCTTGGAGAAGATATCCATTGTATGTTGGCTGTACCCTAGAGAGGTGATCTGGTAAGTAGAAAGTAAACATGGTGCACATTTTTTCAGAAGCTCTGAGAGAAGTTAATGAAGCCCACTAAGGGCAAAACACCGTACTTTCACTTAGACGCTAAAAACAATGCATTATCCTGGTAATTTGAAGAACCATGGCATCTGGTTTACATGTAGCAGAATGCAAGTATCTTTGATTGGTTGGTTAGATGCCGTATACTGTGTCTGGTATTTTTCTTAAATCTCCTTTCCTCACATTTCCCCACATTGTCTTACCATTGCTTCTGTTCCACTGGTGGTAGCAAAATTGGAAGCATCAGTGGCTGGATTACTGTAATTTGCTGCATCTGAAGCTGAATGTGAAGACAATGCACTGGCTCCAGCTGATACCGAATGCAGCTGCCCACCTCCTCCCTGGCCTAGGACCATTGTGAACAGGTCAGGCCTGTGCTCAAATCCCTCCACTGGCTCCCTGTCAGCTTCTGATGCCAGTTTAAGGCCTTGGTCCCAATCTTCAAAAGCTATTAATGGCTCAAACCCCAGCTACATTAAAAATGGCATTTCAAGCAACAGACCACTGAGACAGTTGTGTTCCTCTAGGACAAGATCACAAAGCCCAGGACACAGCACGTGAGAGCTGGGGACAAAGCATTCTCTGTTGAGGGGATCTAGCTATTAAACAAACTTCCACAAGAGATTAGGCAAATCCAGAGTCTGACCATCTTTAGAAAATGCTGCCAAACCTTCCTCTGAAAAAGCCTTTTCACCATTGCAAGTATGACACTCGCAACACTGACAGGCCCTTTTACCCAGACACTGTCCCACCGAAAAAAAAGAAAAATTACCCTTGAAACAAATACATTAACCAACCCACAAATAAATGCATAAATAGAAACCGGGCAGAGTTTGGTTTTTTACCCCAAAAAGAGAGACGTTCCAAAGACTCCATGACGTCCACTAAGGACTTCACTATTGCTATCCATTTTATATGTAAAGAGCTCAAATAAAATGGTGACAAGTGCAATATAAACCCCCAAAATAGATAGACAGTATAGATAGACCATTATCAGTCTAACCACTGTGTCATCTAACTGCTCAGATCACGTATAGTGGTTAAACATTGGTGGCCTGTCTACACTAGTGCTACCACCAGTGACACTTTTCAGAGTGGCAGCCGCGTTAGTCTGTATTCGCAAAAAGGAAAGGAGTACTTGTGGCACCTTAGAGACTAACCAATTTATTTGAGCATGAGCTTTCATGAGCTACAGCTCACTTCATCGGATGCATACCGTGGAAACTGCAGTAGACATTATATACACAGAGACCATGAAACAATACCTCCTCCCACCCCACTGTCCTGCTGGTAATAGCTTATCTGAAGTGATCACTCTCCTTACAGTGTATATGATAATCAAGTTGGGCCATTTCCAGCACAAATCCAGGTTTTCTCACCCTCCGCCCCCACACACACAAACTCACTCTCCTGCTGGTAATAGCCCATCCAAAGTGACCACTCTCTTTACAATGTGTATGATAATCAAGATGGGCCATTTCCAGCACAAATCCAGGTTTTCTCAACCCCCCCCCTTTTTTTCCAAAAACCACACACACAAACTCACTCTCCTGCTAGTAATAGCTTATCCAAATTGACCACTCTCCTTACAATGTGTATGAAAATCAAGGTGGGCCATTTCCAGCATAAATCGAAGTTTAACCAGAACGTCGGGGGGGGGGGGGGGGTAGGAAAAAACAAGGGGAAATAGGCTACCTTGCATAATGACTTAGCCACTCCCAGTCTCTATTTAAGCCTAAATTAATAGTATCCAATTTGCAAATGAATTCCAATTCAGCAGTTTCTCACTGGAGTCTAGATTTGAAGTTTTTTTGTTGTAAGATAGCGACCTTCATGTCTGTGATTGCGTGACCAGAGAGATTGAAGTGTTCTCCGACTGGTTTATGAATGTTATAATTCTTGACATCTGATTTGTGTCCATTTATTCTTTTACGTAGAGACTGTCCAGTTTGACCAATGTAAATGGCAGAGGGGCATTGCTGGCACATGATGGCATATATCACGTTGGTGGATGTGCAGGTGAACGAGCCTCTGATAGTGTGGCTGATGTTATTAGGCCCTGTGATGGTGTCCCCTGAATAGATATGTGGGCACAGTTGGCAACGGGCTTTGTTGCAAGGATAGGTTCCTGGGTTAGTGGTTCTGTTGTGTGGTATGTGGTTGCTGGTGAGTATTTGCTTCAGGTTGGGGGGGCTGTCTGTAGGCAAGGACTGGCCTGTCTCCCAAGATTTGTGAGAGTGTTGGGTCATCCTTCAGGATAGGTTGTAGATCCTTAATAATGCGTTGGAGGGGTTTTAGTTGGGGGCTGAAGGTGATGGCTAGTGGCGTTCTGTTATTTTCTTTTTTAGGCCTGTCCTGCAGTAGGTGACTTCTGGGAACTCTTCTGGCTCTATTAATCTGTTTCTTCACTTCCGCAGGTGGGTATTGTAGTTGTAAGAATGCTTGATAGAGATCTTGTAGGTGTTTGTCTCTGTCTGACGGGTTGGAGCAAACGTGGTTGTATCGCAGAGCTTGAGTGTAGATGATGGATCGTGTGGTGTGGTCAGGGTGAAAGCTGGAGGCATGTAGGTAGGAATAGCAGTCAGTAGGTTTCCGGTATAGGGTGGTGTTTATGTGACCATTGTTTATTAGCGCTGTAGTGTCCAGGAAATGGATCTCTTGTGTGGACTGGACCAGGCTGAGGTTGATGGTGGGATGGAAATTGTTGAAATCATGGTGGAATTCCTCAAGGGCTTCTTTTCCATGGGTCCAGATGATGAAGATGTCATCAATATAGCGCAAGTAGAGTAGGGGCTTTAGGGGACGAGAGCTGAGGAAGCGTTGTTCTAAATCAGCTATAAAAATGTTGGCATACTGCGGGGCCATGCGGGTACCCATAGCTGATCTGAAGGTATACATTGTCCCCAAATGTAAAATAGTTATGGGTAAGGACAAAGTCACAAAGTTCAGCCACCAGGTTAGCCGTGACATTATCGGGGATAGTGTTCTTGACGGCTTGTAGTCCATCTTTGTGTGGACTGTTGGTGCAGAGGGCTTCTACGTCCATAGTGGCCAGGATGGTGTTATCAGGAAGATCACCGATGGATTGTAGTTTCCTCAGGAAGTCAGTGGTGTCTCGAAGGTAGCTGGGAGTGCTGGTAGCATAGGGCCTGAGGAGGGAGTCTACATAGCCAGACAATCCTGCTGTCAGGGTGCCAATGCCTGAGATGATGGGGCGCCCAGGATTTCCAGGTTTATGGATCTTGGGTAGTAGATAGAATATCCCAGGTCGGAGTTCCAGGGGTGTGTCTGTGCGGATTTGATCTTGTGCTTTTGTGACACTGTAATTAGAGGGACATTTTTAGAAAAATGGTAGCATAGACAAAGCCATAAAGTCCATTTCTGGATTATCTCTATTATAAGAGAGATGCAGACACTGGTAGGTATGGAAATGCACAAAAGTGGGTTTTAGGCAGATGATTAGTAGGTGATCTTCCTTGAGTAAGTCAGATAGTTCTGTGATACTCTGTGTTGTATTAAATATTACCTGCCAGGTCATGTTCATTAACATTCCATCTGTCATAACACAGCAGGATAGCGAACTGAGGGTGGAAAGATAAACACTTTTCATATTCACTGCCTGCTGCTAATTAGCGTCATTTAAAAAAAAAAAAGCTGTGTGTGTTTGTGTGTATGTGTGTGTTGGTGCTGGGGTGGAGAGAAGGAGCTTAGCAGTAACTGAGCTTCCCTGTGCGAGTCAGGTATTTCTAGAACACCAATGATTATTTCAAAACTTTAGACACTGAACCTGGTGTGTGTCTAGTCTTACTTATGGAATGTGGTAGCCATTCTGTAGTTGAGGCTGACGCTAGCTCCCATCATAAGTCTGAATTTTCAGTCCTTCCCCCACCTCAGAAAGAAATGGTTCTCCTTGAAATTTCACTTGCCATATTTCATTCCAGAGTAGAATTTTACTGGGAAGTTTGGTAAAAGCCAAATAAAGGAGTTTTAAAGTTACAGTGTTTTAAAAAATTACCTCACCAACTTTTTTTTGGCTGATATTAACTCTAGAACAGCTTGGCCTAGGTGTGCGGGGGCAGAAGGAGAGCAAATGCTAATGAAGGTTTGTGATTCCCAGTTCACATAGACATACCTGCTGTAGCTCTGCTGGAGCTAGTGTGCTGAAAATAGCAGTGTAGCTGGCATAGCATGGGCAGCAGGTAGGTACTTGGACAACTAGCCCGAGCCGCTGCCCATGCTGCCCTGGCTACACTGCTATTTTTAGCACACTAGCTCGAGCAGAGCTGGCCTGGGTACACCTATGAGAGCTGGGAAACACACCTCCCAGCTCAAAAGTAGACATACTCCAAATTATATTTGAGTGGCGCTACAAGGTATACTGGTCTACACTACGAGTTTAGGTCAAATTTAGCAGCGTTAGATCGATTTAACCCTGCACCCGTCCACACAACGAAGCCATTTTTGTTGACTTAATGGGCTCTTAAAATCAATTTCTGTACTCCTCCCCGACAAGGGGATTAGCGCTGAAATCGACATCGCCGGGTCGAATTTGGGGTAGTGTGGACGCAATTGGATGGTATTGGCTTCCAGGAGCAATCCCAGAGTGCTCCATTGTGACCGCTCTGGACAGCACTCTCAACTCGGATGCACTGGCCAGGTAGACAGGAAACGCCCTGCAAACTTTTGAATTCATTTCCTGTTTGGCCACCTTGGCAAGCTGATCAGCACAGGTGACCGTGCAGATCTCATCAGCAGAGGTGACCATGGAGTCCCAGAATCGCAAAAAAGCTCCAGCATGGACCGAACAGGAGGTACTGGATCTGATCACTGTATGGGGAAACGAATCCGTGCTATCAGAACTCTGTTCCAAAAGATGAAATGCCAAAATATTTGCAAAAATCTCCAAGGGCATGAAGGACAGAGGCTATAACAGGGACCCTCAGGCAAGCCTACCCTTAAGGAGTTCAGGCAAGCCTACCAAAAACCAAAGAGGTAAACACCCACTCATGGTCAGAACCCCAGACATGCCGCTTCTATGATGAACTGCATGGAATTCTAGGGGGTGCCCCTACAACTACCCCACACCTGTACGTGGACTCCTGCAAGGGAGTCTCATGCAACAGAGATGAGGATTTTGGGGATGACGAAGATGACGAGGATGGAGGGAGGTTGAAGATAGCACACATCAGGCAAGCTGGGAAACCGTTCTCCCTGACAGCCAGGAACTGTTTATCACCCTGGAGCCAATACCCTCCCAACCCGGGCTCCTGGACCTTGAAGGCGGAGAAGGCACCTCTGGTGAGAATACCTTTGTAAATATAATACATGCTTTAAAAGCCAGCGTGTTTAATGACAAATTTGCCCTGAAGACTTGGGATGCATTTGTGGCCGGTACAGCTACTAGAAAAGTCTGTTAACATGTCTGGGGATGGAGCGGAAATCCTCCAGGGACGTCTCAATTAAGCTCTCCTAGAGGTACTCCCAAAGCCTTTGCAAAAGGTTTCTGGGGAGGGCAGCCTTATTGCGTCCTCCATGGTAGGACACTTTACCACGCCATGCCAGTTGCACGTAGTCTGGAATCATTGCACAACAAAGCATGGCAGCGTATGGTCCCGGTGTTTGCTGGCATTTAAGCAACATCTGTTTTTTTTCTCTCTGTGTTTTCAGGAGAGTGATATCATTCATGGCCACCTGGTTGAAATAGGGAAATTTTATTAAGGGGACATTCAGAGGTGGCCATTCCTGCTGGGCTGTTTGCCTGTGGCTGAAAAGAAATCATCCCTGCTGTTAGCCACGTGGTGTGGAGAGGGGTGAAGCAATCATCCCAGAGAATTGGGGGGGGGGGGGTTAAGTTGGGATTGTGCTGCACGTTAACCCGAAAATATCAGCCCCTCCTTTTAATTGGCCAATGTGTCTTTTTCAATTTTACTCTCCCTTTTTTTCCTTCTGCAGCTGCAAATGTTTCAATGCTGCCACTAGCATCTCCGTCCCAGAGGCTAGCGCAGATAAGAAGGCAAAAAAAATGCACTCGCGATTAAATGTTCTCTGAGCTCATGCAGTCCTCCCGCACTGAAAGAGCCCAGCAGAATGCGTGGAGGCAGACAATGTCAGAGTTCAGGAAAGCACAAAATGAGTGCAAGGACAGGAGGGATGCGCGAGAGGATAGGTAGCTGGAGGAACAGGAGAGGTGGCGGCAGCGTGATGAGAGGAGGCAGGTTGCAATGCTGAGGCTACTGGAGGATCAAACTGATATGCTCCGGCATATGGTTGAGGGGCAGAAAAGGCACAGACCGCCACTGCAGCCCCTGTGTAATTAACAGCCCTCCTCCCCAAGTTCCATAGCCTCCTCACCCAGATGCCCAAGAACGCGCGGGGGGGGGGGGATTGACCCCGGGCACCCAACCACTCCACCCCAGAGGGCTGCCCAAGAAACAGAAGGCTGGCATTCGATAAGTTTTGAAGTGCAGTGTGGCCTTGTCCTTCCCTCCTCCCCTCCTCCCCCACCCCTCCTGGGCTACCTTGGCAGTTATCCCCCTATTTGTGTGACAAATTAATAAAGAATCAATGAATTTGAAACAACAATGACTTTATTGCCTCTGCAACCGGTGATCTAAGGGGGGAGGGGAGGGCGGTTGGCTTACCGGGAAGTAGAGTGAACCAAGGGGGCGGGTTTTCATCAAGGAGAAACAAACAAAACTGTCACACCGTAGCCTGGTCAGCCATGAAACTGGTTTTCAAAGCTTCTCTGATGCGCAGTGCTCCCTGCTGTTCTCTTCTAATCACCCTGGTGTCTGGCTGCACGTAATCAGCAGCCAGGTGATTTGCCTCAACTTCCCA
The DNA here is from genome assembly GCF_965152235.1 of Eretmochelys imbricata. Lineage (NCBI taxonomy): Eukaryota > Metazoa > Chordata > Testudines > Cheloniidae > Eretmochelys > Eretmochelys imbricata. The sequence goes on from NC_135572.1 coordinate 154,053,034, forward strand.
TAAATGTCTCCCCCTTACTCTCACAGATATTGTGGAGCGCACAGCAAGCAGTAATAACAATGGTAATATTGGTTTCGCTGAGGTCTAAACAAGTCAGTAAACTCCGCCAGCGCGCTTTTAAATGTCCAAATGCACATTCTACCACCATTCTGCACTTGCTCAGCCTGTAGTTGAACAGCTCCTGACTACTATCCAGGGTGCCTATGTGTGGCTTCACAAGCCATGGCATTAAGGGGTAGGCTGGGTCCCCAAGGATAACTATAGGCATTTCAACGTCCCCAGTGGTTATTTTCTGGTCTGGGAAGAAAGTCCCTCCCTGCAGCTTTTGAAACAGACCAGAGTTCCTGAAGATGTGAGCGTCATGTACCTTTCCCGGCCATCCCACGTTGATGTTGGTGAAACGTCCCCTGTGATCCACCAGAGCTTGCAGCACTATTGAAAAGTACCCCTTTCGGTTTGTGTACTGGCTGCCTTGGTGCTCCGGTCCCAAGATAGGGATATGCGTTCCATCTATCGCCCCACCACAGTTAGGGAATCCCATTGCAGCAAAGCCATCCACTATAACCTGCACATTTCCCAGAGTCACTACCCTTGATAGCAGCAGCTCAGTGATTGAGTTGGCTACTTGGATCACAGCAGCCCCCAGAGTAGATTTGCCCATTCCAAATTAATTCCCAACTGACCAGTAGCTGTCTGGCATTGCAAGCTTCCAGAGGGCTATCGCCACTCACTTGTGAACTGTGAGGGCTGCTCTCATCTTGGTATTCTTGCACTTCAGGGAAGGAGAAAAGAAGTCACAAAGTTCCATGAAAGTGCCCTTACGCATGCAAAAGTTTTGCAGCCACTGGGAATCATCCCAGACCTACAACACTATGTGGTCCCACCAGTCTACTGCTTGTTTCCCAGGTTGAGAATCAGTGTTCCATGACCTGAGCCTTCCCCATTGCCACCAGGATGGCTAAATTGCCAAGGCCTGTGCTTTGAGAGAAGTCTGTGTCCATGTCCTCATCGCTCTCGTCACCGCGCTGCCATTGCCTCCTCACCTGCTTTTGCAGGTTCTGGTTCTGCATATACTGCATGATAATGCATGAGGTGTTTACAATGCTCATAACTGCCGCAGTGATCTGAGCAGGCTCCATGCTTGCCATGGTATGGCGTCTGCAGGCAAACAGGAAAGCAGAGTTGTAGGGGAAGTGGTGGTTGGATGACCAGTTTTGCAGACCTACTGCACTGTCTGCTGCCAGGACAACAGCTGAGCAGCCTGCACGCTTGCCGTGGTATGCCGAGACAAGAGCAGCCGAGCAGAGTTGCAGCAGAAGCGGTGGATGATGACAGTCATATAGAGGACCTGCGAGGTGGATTCATTGCACCAGGAGAGCAGAGTGGCAGCGGAAGTGGTCATTCGATGACGTCGGTTTGCAGCCCTACTGCATCATCTGCTGAAAGCAGTATGGCGCCCGCATGGAAAAAAAGGCACAAAACGATTGTCTGCCGTTGCTTTCACGGGGGGAGGGGCAACTGACGACATGTACCCAAAACCACCCGCAACAATATTTTTGCCCCATCAGGCATTGGGAGTTCAACCCAGAATTCCAATGAGCGGCAGAGACTGCGTAAACTGTGGGATAGCTACCCACAGTGCAACGCTCCGGAAGTCGACACTAGCCTCGGTACTGTGGCCAACTTAATGCACTTAGTGGGGACACACACAATTGACTGTATAAAATCGCTTTCTAAAAAATTGACTTCTATACATTCGACCTAATTTCGTAGCGTAGACATAAGAGTGAGTGATAAAAGATTGGCAGTGGGAAATAGGCTGGATCCCTTAGCTGTTCATTTCCAGACAACAGGATTTTTTAAAGGTGCAGTATTGTTTAAAAAATGGAGCATGCGGATTGTGGTTGTAGTTGCTACCCGAATTCCATCACAACACACTTTCAGTGTAATTCTTTTTTTAAAGTATTTTTTGTTTCTGAACACACTGTAAATATCAACATGGTAGGCCTGCTGCAGAAATGTACCTTAATGCATCTGAAGGCCATCCATACACATGCACAATGCCACAAATATTGCCATCCGGTTTGGAAACCATAACTGCTGGGATCAGAGAGAAACTTCCCTTGCAGCTTTTGCCTTGGTTCCAGATTGACTTTGCTACAACACAAGACGGCAGTAATTTTGTTTTGCACCTTTTATTTTTAAATTAGAGAGGGGAGGAATTCACACTTTGATCAAGAAAAGAGGCTAACTCTCAAAATAAATCAACCTGTGCAAATTGTTTCATTTACATTTAGCACATTATGGGCAATGTAACTGTTATAGACACTAATGAAATATGGGCACCCAGAAGCTGTGGGGAAGAATTAAAAATAAAAGCTCATGAGAAAACCCCAGTAAATAGATTTGAAGGCCAGAAGGTGTTAGCCCTAGACAGCTGGAACTAGGTTTTCCTTTACAGAAGATGGGCCATCTGCAGTGTTCTACCCCCTCCGCATCTATCATCAATAATTGTGTAGTTAAGACAAAGGCAGACTGAGGTTGCAAACAGTCAGGTGGTATTTTTATTAAGAATAACAATAACAGGCTAGGACTCCTTGCAAACTAAGATAATATAATAACAGCTCGGTTGTTAACACCAATGATGTAAATGGGGGTGAACCCCAGAGCCCCAAACCCTATACACAATGGGGAACACAGTCAAAAATGTGACTGGGAGAGGCGTGATGATGGTGCAGCTTTATTATTCATTCATTCTAACTGGGATTTGTACACGTTAAGAGGGGCTTTGCCTTTTAAAGACTGTTAAAGCAGGTGAACATAAGATAATAAACACCGGGTGAAATCCTAGCCCCATTAAAGTCAATGGCAACATTCCCATTGAGTTTAGTGGGGCCAGGATTTCACCCAAGGGAACATTATCAATGGACAAGAGACACTTGCCGTCAGAGAAAGTGTTTAGCACCCTTTTCAAAAAGAAGGAAGAAATGTGAGAGCTCCCTTCCAGACAAACCATTTCACTCACTTCAGTAGGTTTAGGCACTGAACAGTGGACTCCAAATTTGGGGGTAATGGCTCTCTCTTGGTATTTCAGTATTTCAGAGGTATACACTGCAAGTATTAATTTTGACTTCCTACCATCTCTACTGCCTACCAGAAAATATTTACTGGAGTGTCAGTGACATCGTATATTCTGGGAAGTGAATAATATAAAAGTGTTTTAAAAAATATTTCTCTCTTATATGGTGCTACAGACAGGTTGGCAGTCTTACACTGAAAGAAGTATAACGAATACTTCTAAGTAACAGGATGGCTGTGGCTCTATACTTCTGGCAGGTAATATGATGCAAGATTACAATTCTACACTTCAGCAAGCACTGGACACTCATTGTCTTAGTGAATCCCATACAGTGTCATCTGAATACCAGAAGGTGAATTCCTGAAATTAAACAGACATCATGGAATGTTAAAATTGTCTTCATCTAACACCTTTTGTATTAAGTCCTGTTTTCCAGGCAGTAGATAAACCAAAATGGCCAATGTACTTAAAGTTCTACTTAAATAGTCATCAAGTTGTGGACAGATAAAGCAAAGCAATCACAGTCTGGCTAGCAGTATTAATGGGTGAGCGTCCTTAGAATCAGCCTTTTTAAACCTTTCACTAATAATTTTGACTTATATTCAACCAAAGACATGGTGTAAGAGCATTGTGTATAGTGTGCTTCATTTCCCCTCCTTCACCCAAGCCTCTTCTGCGTATGTGCAATACATATGTGTCAACTTTTCCAAAAGAAAATTATGTTCCTCTCTAGCATCCCTGGTCTGTTCAAAGCTGGAGGGTGTGTGTCATGGCCCCTCACCTGCCAATGCTGCAACATTTACAGATTTATTTTTAAATCCTAAAAACAGCCAAGCCCCCATTAAATCATAGCATCAAAACAAACCCTCTATAAAATGAAGTACCCTCTATAAAATGAAGTAGAAGAATGTCTCTCCTCCATACATTTCCTTTTCCCTTTCTCTTCCTATTCTTCACTTTTATCTCCATCGTGATATCTTCAGTGTTTTCAGTGTCTCTCCTACAAATTCTTCAAGAATTTTTCATCCTCTTTAAAATGTTTGTCTTTGTTCAAAGACTCTTTTCTTTTCTCATTTGTCCCTTCTCCCCTAAATATTTTTACCTTTGGTGTTTTCTCTGTTTTGCGCTTTCCCCTGTGAGGAAGTTTCTCCTTCTCCAAACCAGCGTTGCCTCCAGAGTCCCACAAGCACCCTGGGCCTCTTGTGATGGAGGTCAGAGTGTGATCATCTTCTATAAGCAGGTAGTGAATATTTTGGAGAGTGAATGTCTGACAGTGGATTTGAGGGTGTCATCCTCCAAATGCTGATCTGTGCAGCCCTTAGTATGGGAAGTACTTACCCGAACGTCTCATAATTTGCGACTGCCTTACAGCTTCCATGTTTGGTAGGAGATGTGTCCTTAGCTTTTTCTCTTGCTCCAACTGCACTGTCCCTCTGAAGCTAGCAGTCTACCAAAATGGACTGGGCACCAAGCTCGAACTGACACGTTATTGATTGCTACTTGTCCAAAGGCAGGTCAATGGCTTCTCCCTGGTTCTAAGGTGGAACTTTATTCTTCTCCATGTTCCTTTTACCATTGTAGATATAGAGAATTCACAATTGCTTTCCCCATTGTGCTAATAAAAGAGCAACAAATCTGTTCATTTAATAATTCACCATTATCTGAACAGATTCCAGTTGGCTCTTTAGACTCTCAGTTTCCCCTGGGACTTTGTGGACAGCAAAGAATCTATAAAACACATTATTTTAAAACATACATGCTCACACCTGCCATCAGCCTTGGTAACTGTCCCATAACTGCTCTTTTGCTTGTTTTGCTCAGACTGCCTGTCAGCACCCCTGCTTCTGGTGCAGCTACTCCTTTAAGAGCAGCCTCTTACGGCTGCCTCCTCTTTGAGGCTATACTCTCCCTCCTCGAGGCCTTAGATTCTCTCTCTGCAGGATGTCAGCTGTCCTCCTGGTCTCCTCTCTTCAGTGGGATGGCCTCCTTTGCTCTAACTGTGATAAGAGATTTTGGTTTTTCTTTCTAATATACCCTCTAAGAGGCTGTTACCGCTCTCTGCATTTTTCTGATTTATATCTGCATTTATTTTATTTCTCTTAAGCTCACACTGCCTTTCTTTCTTCACCCAAAGCAGGCCAAAAGAGCTCTGCTGTAATACAGTTACAACTAATAATATTCTGCTGGCTAAATGAAGCAGTGCTCAGTCTACCCCTTACAGTACAGGAACTAACTGGTATTTAGCATAGGCAAAAAAATGCTAGCCTAAGATTTACTTGTGACTTTATTTGTTTAAGTGGCTTCCTTAATTCATTATTTCCAGGGAATTGTCAAACTAAAGAAGTGCATGCCCTGTCTGACACTAATTCTGATTCCATTAGCAAGCACTTTTCACGTGTTACATTGACAGGTAAATCCTAGAATGGAGTTTGTTATACTAAATGTGTTCTAGCTGACCCTTGAGCCCTGTGGTTGTACTGTGTTTGGTTCTGTTTCAGAGTTGAGGGAGAAACGATGGACAATCAGGTTTGTAATGCCTCACTTCCCCAGTCTGAACAGAGGTAGCACTTTTTGCTCCAAAACAGAGTACAGCAGCAGCAGATTCACATGGCTGTGATGTAGTTATGGTGGTGCACAGAACGGACTTTTATCTTGAACAATCCCTTGCAAATCTTCTTCCTTTGGCAAGGGTCAGTATGGGAGGATTTAGGTTTCATAAATCTGTCAAAATTGCATCTTCCAGCCTCAGTCATGCTTGGTCTTATGCTCTACTTCCTTGGACCCCTTCTGCATAGGGGGCATGACCCCACCACGGCAGTCATCTTGTTCAGGATCATCTAAATATCTTCTCATTTGTGACAAAATCAAACCAACAGATGGTGAGAATACACCATAACTGTTGACAGTGAACATTGTTTAGTTTACTCTCCTCAGCTGTTTTTAATGGCCATGTTTCTGCTCTGCTCCATATAACAGAGTTGTCATCACTACTGCACTGAACTCTCATATCTTATGCACACTCATATCTTAGTTGTCACATAGACATCCCGCCACCCAGAGGCCTTTGAAGAGTCTGAAATATTATTGACGCAAGACCAATCTGATGTGTGACTTCTTCAGATATAGAACCTCCTGCTGTCAGCCGGCTACCCAGATAAATAAAACTATTCATCCACTCAGTGTCATTGCCAGCTACATGCAGTGTAGGCAGGTCATTCATTTCCATTTTGTCGGGGGCATGCATAGCTTTGATCATCATTGATCTTAAGTCCCATAGATTCTGCAGTTTTCGCAGCTCTTCCAGCATTAGCTGTAGTTGGCCTCTTCAAGTAAGGCAATACCATACACATACTCAAGATCCTCTAAATTATAAATGTCACACCTCCTACTTTGGCCTCAGTCAGATTTGTCATCAGTTAATTTATTAGAACATGAAATAATGTAAGTGAAAGAACGTATCCCAGGCGTACTCATGATTCTACTGAGAACCTGTCTGTAATACATCCCTTGACCCTGACCTATCAAAGTGTACTGTGAGCGAGTTCCACTCCACTCCTCACATGAAATCCTCTGGCACACCAGACTGGCATAGCAGTTTCCAAAGTCCTGGTCAATGCACAGTACCAAAAGTGGCTGCACAGTGTATAAAAGCTTCCTTTGTCACTCTAGTCATTTTTCAGTAACATTCTGCAGCGCGTACATAGCATGGACTGGTTGTGGAAACCACACTGGTTGTCTCTCAGTTTTGGGTGAGACAATATTTCAGTCAGTTCAGTAGTATGAGCATAAACCCTTTCCCTGGGACTGACAGTAGTACTGTTCCTCTATAATTTGAGCAAGATGATCACTCTCCATTTTTTTAAAAAGGGATGATGCAGTCCCTTATCCAATCTTCTGGAACGTGACCTGTTCCCCATACTTTTAAGACAGCTCTATGAAGCCAGTGAACTAAATTCAGACCTCCACTCTTTAGCAATTCTGATGAAATTTTCTCACTACCAGGCGCTTTATCATTTTGTAACTGTTTGACTGCAAGCATCACTTCCTCTGATATCACTGGTCTATTTTCCACTGGATTCATTTTTGGATTAACTTGTGAGTTTACATCTTGGAGGGGATCTGTTCATTAATTCACAGAAATGTTCATCCAATGCTTAAGTTGTGCATCAACAGCCTGGCAGAATTCTTAGTTTTTGTCCTTAACTGGCAGAAATTGTGAGAATGGATGCCCAATTAGCATCTTCAGAGTCTCAAATACACATTTCTGGTTATGTCTTTCAGAGACGTCTTCCATCATACTATTTCGCCATTGATTACGGTCATTCCAACAGGCCCTCTTGGCTGCTTATTCAAGACATTTATTTTCTTCTACTGCCCATTCTCTCCTTTTTTCACTGACTCAACTCTGAGCTTGTTCTGCATCTATTCTGCACCACACTTCTTTTTCCTCTGCCGCAGCTAGATGGTCTCATCCGTAATCCAGCGTTGCTTTTTCAGTCTTCTTTGTCCCAGCTGTCCTCCAGCAATCTCTATGATAGAGTCCTGAAATAAAGTCTACTCTTCCTCTGGCAGGGACAGCTAGTCATCCGCTATAGAATATTTGTTGGAAATCTCTACTTCATAACTATTAGCAATCATCTAATCATGAAGCATATCAACACTGAAGTGTTTCTATGCAACTGATACCCATCTCTGAAACTTTATTAAACAGAACATCATTGTTTCTATTAGGAGTCGATCAGATTCCAGAGCAAGGTCAGCACTACTAAACACATGTACATCCCACATGACTTTAATCAAGGGCTTCCAAACTACAATGTGAGCCAAGGTTGCAGTTTGTCACCCAATGGATATCAGAATGTATTCTTATGGCAATTCTTGTGCTGGAACCAGGCAGCCATTAAAACTAGTCCATCTGTGAAAGCAAATTCTGTAGATGCACACTACTATGTGATCTCAGACTCACAGACTTTTAGGTCAGAAGGGACCATCATGATCATCTAGTCTGACCTCCTGCACATTGCAGGCCACACAGCCTCACCCACCCACTACTATAATAGACCCCTAACCTCTGGCTGAGTTACTGAAGTGCTCAAATCATGATCTAAAGACTTCAAGTTACAGACAATCCACCATTTACACTGGTTTAACCCTGCACGGGACCCGTGCCCCGTGCTCTCTTCTATGCAGCGCTGTGATCCCAGGACCAGTTCATATCTAGTTCTGTTATGGCCAGTTCTTGCATTCACATCTCCTTAAGGCTTAAATGACAATACGAAGTTGGGAAGACGTCCTAGTTACGCCACCTAACATGACACAAAAAGTATCTTTTTCAGCATCAAGCCTTGCATCATGTGGCACATATGTGCTAATAACTACCTCACATCCTATTTTCAACCTGAAAATGGCAGCTATTATGCGTGGAGAATAAGCCTGACAAGCCAGTTGTGCAGGTTGCGCCCTCAGGGACAAAACCAGAGCAACTGCAATGTGTCCATCAGCTGTATCACAGGCAAGCAGCAATCAAAAGTTCTGACCACTATGAGTCGGAGTTGTGCTCTCAATATTCAAATTCCACCATGTCTCCTGCACACCACATATATCAACATTCAGTCATTTTCCCACAGCTCTTAATGATTGAACATTCCACAATCCCATCTTCAGATACTGACATTGCTGAAGACGTAGACAGACGTTCTTTATAGCAGGCATTTTCCCTCCTCCCGCATCACCATCATATAGTCCAACTCTTTTACATATCACAGAATAGATGAATCTTGGAGCTTAGTGCTGTTGTGAGTAGCAGATGAAACTGCCAAAGCAGATGAAGCAGGTGAAACCACTGAAGTTTTATGTCCATTTTTTCCAACGTTGTCTGGGCTTGGAACCAGCACTAGGAATATGGAACCCAGTGGTGTGGTTCCAGACCACATGGATTTTGTGCAGGAGTAATACAGCAGTGAGCCACAGACACACCGAGATTCTTGTAAAACAAAGCTCCATTAGAAACAAATTCACTTTTATGCCTAAAAGTTAGATATTTTGAAATGTGTACAAAAGCTTTTGTGGCCTGCAGCCAATAAGTGAAATAGCCCTGGATTTTACTGTGCATATATTCATATTAAAGGATACATTCAAAATAATGAAAAATAGACTTGCCTGTATAAGAGTTCTATAACAAAATTAATTGAGGGGAATGTGTTAACTTTTGTTGTATTTAACTTTGCCAACTTTCAAGTCAAATCTCAAGCACCCAGAAGGTTTTAGAAAATGTTTAATCTAGCTCAGACAATTTCCTGTACTCCCTTACTAGACCACCCCATTTTCTGAAATGTTGCCAAATCGTCTTACTTACTTGATGGCTCCAGCTTGCTATTCTTTCACAACTTCTTGTGTCCTCTAACCTCCACTCTTAAACTGTTGTGTGTTCCTTAATATAGGCCAGAAAGAGGAACCTCCTAGAATACTCTGTAAAAGCCTGATTAAACAAACCACTAGCAATAGCCACCAGTTGTCACACAAGGTGTATCTGCTAAAGAATTGCACCAGCATAATAGCATGACAGTCTGATTAGACTGGTGCAAGTCTGTCAGTGTAGTGTATCCACACTAGCCATCCTGTTTCAGGTAAACACAATGCAGCATGGCCACCCACAGCTCTCCCTGCCATCACTGTAGGCCTGTGAATTGTTGCATCTATCCCATAATGCTTGGCAAAGCTCCCTTGAGCATGTGCATAGTGTCTGGTTCAGTAGTCCTTATTTGCACTTGTTCACATTCGTGGTTTTTTCCAATGGATCCTTTGAATGGTTCTGTCCTGTCCTGTACCAGAAGCCACGCATGTGCTGTGACAGACAGAGGCTACACCCGTCTACCTCACACTTTTAGCGCAGATACTCTGGTGAAGAACCACTTGTCTGGCCTGTGAGCCACTGCAGGTCTGGGATATATGATGAGGAGCACTACTCTTTTGGGTAGTGGGGGTCAAGGAGGGAAGGGGCCTGGTTTCATTCTTTTTGCTCTTTTAATCAGTAATTCTTATCATTGTGTTTGGTTTGCTGTTGTTTGTTTTGCAGCTAAATTAAAAGCTTCCTTCCTTCCCCCTCCCCTCCGATCCTTCCTATTAGCCCAGGTAGGTCCGCTTAACTCCCCAGGTGTGTTACCACCCATTTGTCATCCCAAGTCTCCCCTGCATTGCATGTGGGCTGGAAGAAACGGGGAGAGTTCTGGAAGGCGGGACTCCCTCCAAACATGGGCCTGGCTCACTCCCCTCTTTGGAGCTTAGAAGGAATCACCAGAGGGGAGGAGGGATAGCTCAGTGGCTTGAGCATTGGCCTGCTAAACCCTTGAGGGGGCCATTTAGGGATCTGGGGCAAAAATGGGGGATTGGTCCTGCTTTGAGCAGGGGATTGGACTAGATGATCTCCGGAGGCCCCTTCCAACCTTGATATTCTATGATTCTATGGAAGGGCAGTTGGTTCAGCTGCAAACCAAACTAAAAACCTGAAAACACACCTTTACAATTAAAAGAATTACTGAAAAGATGAATTAAAAGAATGAAATTAAGGCCCATACCTCTGCAATCCCTAGCCTCCCTTCATCATAGCAGGGCTCCAGGCTCAGAGCCAGTGCAGCAGGGTGTCCAGTGACCCTCTACCAAGGTGTCCGCAGAGGGTGTAACTCCTGCCCTGCCTGGCACATTCACAGCTCCTCATGCAGAACAGAAATAAGCACTGAACCAGTGCAGTTTGCACCAGTTCATTCCCCAGTACAGGCAGGAAATGGTGCATTTCTATAGTGAGATGCAGCCAGAGGAGGACAATGGCAAGGCGGGGTCCTAATGGTGAGCTGCCCTGCGGGGGCAAGGAGGCCACTGGCAGCATGTGGATTTGTGGCCTCATATTCAAATACTCAAAATCCATAGATTTCCCTTTGGAGCTAAGGACACATGCACTATAAGATGACCACACCCCCGCCTCTTCCATTCATCAGCAAACCTCTCCCCTGAAAAGGCTGGTAGATTGGATTTGCAAAGCCTTGTGGGGTTTTTTAAATGTTTATTTTCTCATTCTGCACAAAATTTGCATGAAAGGAGATTAGCAGATCTATACTTTATGAATATAAATATAAATAGGCTTGGCAGAATTCAAGTTTCTGTTTTCATCATTTTGAAAGAGTATATTGCTGTTTATTTGTGAGCATTTTTTCAATTTTTATTGATACACATTTTCATAATTGTGAGAAATTATCAAGAAGGTCAGACAATAATTATTTAATGACAGAAGCTGTTGAGATTTAAAAAGTTGAAGCTTTATAACCATTAAAACACAAACTGTCAACATTGCATGTCAAAAGATACAAAATAAATGTCCTTCCTTCAACCTCTGATAAGCAGCATTATTCTTCTTTTTGCCCAGCTCTAAATTTTGATCATTATTGGCTGAAATGTTTTTTCATTGGTTTGTATGTTGTATGTGCGGTGAAATAGATGTTTATTAGCATTTACCAGTAAAAATTTAATCCTTCCCAGCCTATTTATAAAGCATGTTTGGATGAAGGCTATGGTAGACGATATTACTGTATTATTACTAATCAAGCTATGAGATATCTTTAAAAGAAATTAGGATATTTAATAAATAAGGAACTACCTTCCTCCTTTAGTGGATTAAGGTGCACTATTCACGAGGTTTCCACATTGATACTACATAATCATAGTCTAAGTCATTTAATGCCTATCCCTAGTTTGTAAATAAATCTGATTTTAATTACATGGATTTTTGATTTAGGTATTTGTATTTGATCAGTCAACAATGTTGCAAAACTGATGGCATGGTAAATAAGACACTTCATCCATTGTATGTGTTCCTAACGCTCCCATCCCGAGGAGCCACATGTGAACGTTCTTTTTTTAACTTCACGGTATCCAGAAAACCCTAAGCCCATCCCCAGTTCCCGCTTCTGACTTCAGAAAACAGTCTAAATTGTATTCGCACAAAGAACAGGAGGACTTGTGGCACCTTAGAGACTAGCAAATTTATTTGGGCATAAGCTTCAGCTCACTTCATCGGACGCATTTAGCCGACTAACCAACTTATTTGAGAATAAGCTTTCATGAGCTGCAGCTCACTTCATCGGATGCTGTAGCTCACGAAAGCTTATGCTCAAATAAATTGGTTAGTCTCTAAGGTGCCACAAGTCCTCCTGTTCTTTTTGTGACTACAGACTAACACGGCTGCTACTCTGAAACCTAAAATGTACAGTGAAGTGCTAATGTGGACCTGTTTACAATAGCATTATTGTCAACTTTTACTTTCACAGGTCTTGTATATCATGCCAGCCCACAGAGATATGTGTAAAATGCACTGTTAAAATGAATACCTGGAATCTGTAGCTGTTGCCTTGAAGTTACCGGGGATACATCATTAAACCTGTAGCACTGGGGTTAGGATTTGTGGACTCTGTCTGCTATGGTTAGTAACTCTAAGAGTCTACATTTTAAGGTTAGTACCAGGAAATCAACTCTCCTGGTGTCATGGGGTTAAACAAATACCTGATAAGTAAATTTATTTGACAGGTTTATTTCTTTTACAGAGAGGCCTGGCACTGGAGGAGTCTTCACTGTGTATTTTAAAAGTATATCTTCCATGTTCACTCACAGAAACCGACTGAGATGCTGAATCACTTTGGGGGTTTGAGTGAATAGTGACAAAAAAGGTGAAGAATTAAGATAAGTAATAAACTAGCCCTTTTTTGTGATTAAATAATAACTATTGGGCAGGGACTATCTTTTGCACTATGGCAGCAGTGCCTAACACACTTTGGGTGTTTCTGAAGTATCAGTAATAATATTGCAAATGTTGTGCTGCAACACACCATAACCTTGTTAAAAAGCAACTTGCCCCTCAAAACTCCACTGAATTTATATATATATATTACACACACACACACACACCTGGAAAGGGCGGATTAGTGTGTTTTAGCCATGAACACTCATCTCAGAAGTAAGCCCTTGCTGGAACTGGGCTTTTTTCGGGGCGCAGTCTTGTTTCGTTTTCATTGAAACTCCTTATATATTCTGGAAATAATGAAAATATGAACATTTCAACAGCCTGATGCCCAAATGGGTAGATTTTCTCTACTTCAAACAGCAGTTGTGTGCTATGAAATAACCTTGGTGACAGATAAACTGTTTTGTCTACATCAAGATAAGATCTGTTCTGAATCGCCAGTGTCTCCCAAATAACACACCCTTTCCTTTTCTGTGCTTTCCAGCACCAACAATCACTGCTTGCCTCGAGGAAGGGCATTTACTTTGAAAATAACAATGTGCCTTTATAATGCATTGTATTGACATCTATTTATTGACTTTGCTAATCAAACTTACTTTTAAGGCTTTGAAAGCAATGATAATCAAAGGCCCTTTGTTCTCTGGACACAGCTGCCATTTCAGTCACTGCAGAGACTGCAGGCCTTGCACCACTGCAGCTCTGACAATTTACACCAGCTCAAGCCCCTGCAACACTCAATGTCTAGAGTCACTTGTGACATGGTTCTGTTTTGGTCCCTTGGTGTTGACAATGGCCATCCCCTGGTAAATTGCCTTTAATGGTGAGGAAAACGACATGAAGCCAGCTAGTGTTTGATGTCACGGGTGAAGTGGCTGTGCTTAACTCTATCCCTAGAGTTAAGGATGTGAATTTTGAAATGGTTCTAATAACATCCAGGGTGAGGCTGAACTGTAGTTGTAGTTCTCCACCATGATGAGTAGGTTAATGAGACCAGCTGACAACTTGCCAACTCCACCTACATAAAGAACTCAAATAAGACCCCCCCACACCACAATTTACCAGGAACTTAGAGATATCATCAAATCCTTCCCCAAACAACTGGAAGAGAAACTCTACAAACTCATTCCCCACGAACCCACCCCAGGGACTTTCTACATGCTTCCCAAGATACACAAACAAGGGAACCCAGGCTGACCCATCATATCAGCCATGACACTCTTACTGAAGGAATATCAGGACTCATAGAAATCATCCTCAAACCACTCACCACACAAAGGGTCAGTTTCCCCAGGACACAACTGACTTCCTCCACAAACTCCTCAACATTAACAACCTCCCTCAGAACACCAGCCACACCACCATGAATGTCACCTCCCTATACACCGACATCCCTCACAATGACGGCATAGCTGCCAGCTTCAAATATTTACAAGACAATGGACAATCTTCAGATATCCACCCCAAACACATCACCAAACTCATCCATTTCATCCTCACCCACAACAATTTTACATTCAAGAACAAACACTTTGTCCAAACCCTAGGAACAGCCATGGGTACTAAGATGGCTCCCCAATATGCCAACCTCTTCATAGGCCACCTTGAAGAAGAATCTCTGGACAAATGCACCATAAAACCAATGATCTACCTGAGATACGTGGATGATATTTTTATCTTCTGGATGGACGGCTTAAACGCTCTCATAAATTTCCACCACAATCAGCTCCACAATGGAGCCCTACAAACAACTGTATAAAAGAAACCCACAGATCACCACATCTACCTGGATAGATTCAGTAACCACCCCAAGCACACCGAGAAATCTGTGATCTACAGCCAGCCACTCAGAGACCATACCACAGAATATGCTTCGAGCAGAAAGTCTGGGATATACACCTTAACACATGTAAAACTGTCTTCACCAAACAAGGGCACGCCACCAGAGAAGTAGATCACACCATGGAACGGGCCACTCAAATACCCTGAGAGAACCCTGCTTCAACACAGAAATAAAACCTTTTCCGATTGCATACCCCTAGTTGTCTCCTATCACCCCACACTGGAACCCCCACGGAGTAGCATCAAACAACTACCTACCCAATGGGGGCCCCATCCTGAAATAAATCTTTCCTGAATCCCCTCCTCTGGCCTTCAAACAATCCTCCCCCCTAACCTCTCCAAGCTCATCCTCAGAGGCAAGCTGCACACAGCCCAGGATGCACCAACTCATAAATGCACCAGCTCCTGCCAGAACAACAGATGCGAAACCTGCAGACATCTTTCCACTGCTACAACAGCCCCCACAACACACCTTTCAGGACCCATGAGTCCTACACATACCTGTCACAACATGTAGGGTACCGCATCCAGTGCACCAAATGCCCCAATAACAACTATGTGGGTAAAACCAGACAATCACAACGCTCTTGAATGAACTCACAGTAAAATGATAAAAGACAAAAACCCTCTGGCCTGTCTTTGAACACTAGTCACAATGCGATCACGCTATATCTGACCCATTATTCCTCAGCCTCAAAGGAAACCTGCACAGCATTTTTGAAAGATGAACCTGTGAGTTTGAATTCATAACTTTGCTAGACACTAGAAATCATGGGCTGCACATGGACACTGGATTTATGGCTTATTACAACAATCTGTCATCCCAACCCCTACTTTTTGTCCTAGAATTTCAGTGGTGTTAAGGGGCCCCTCTACCTTGAATGGGCTCTTAGGCTATGTGCTAACTACTTACACTAAACAATCTGCTACGCCTTGCATATAGCTGTGACACTGTCTTGAAGAAGAGCTGTGTGTGGCTCAGAAGTTTGTCTCTCTCACCAACAGAAGGTGATCCAGTAAAACATATTACTGCCTGGATCTTTGTTTCTCTAATATCCTGGGACTGACACAGCTCCGACGCCACTGCATACTGTAATCACATAAGGCAGTGTCAATCATCTGCTGAAACCTTGCGGCTGTATCTACAAACTCATCACTGGCATTGTGACTGAGAAGAATAAATAAAATATGAATAACTCAAAGCCTCACTTTGGTTCAATTTTTGTACTTTACTGTACAATGTCCTGTGGTAATATGACCAAGGGCAATATAGGAGAGGTGAAGTGGTACGCGTAGCTGTGATCTTGGACCTAGCCATTGGTGGACCAAGTGTTGAGAAGCAGGATTTTGGGGGCTAAACACAAACGTATTTGGAACTGATAATCTCAGGGCGGGGGGAGGGAGGGAAAGGGGTGTCATGTGATGTCTCAAACAGTTTAAAGCCAGGTTTATGTCTTTGTAGTGTTATAGTGATTTCCAGCCACTGATCTCAATGCAAACCGTCATCATCACCATTTTACAGAAGGGGTATCGGCAGGACAGAGATGTTACATGATTTGCCCAAGATCACACAACAAATCTGTGGCAAAGTTAGGCTTAGCAACTAGGTCTCCTGACTCCCAACGCCATGCTCTATCAATAAAAACATAGATGCCCTTTACCTAGACTATTTAAGAGCTATTCAAGACTAAGCCAGACTATTTAAGAGCCTCATCTTTTGAGCATTCTAGCTATGGAGTTACATTTGCATAGTATATTTGCCAAGGGTTATTAATGTTGATGAGTTGTTAAATAATCTGCCCTTTTCATTTCAGAAGGCTCTCAGGACAGGCCTTCATGTAAATTGTACATCAACAACGGTTTTACGGCACACAGGCACAGGGCTTTCATTACAGAAATGTCTACAGCTACAAACACTGAACTGTAGCTCTGACACCGTGAGTGTCTGGTCCCTGTGTTGACTAGCTCTACATCGACACCCACAGTACATTAAAATGGCTCCAACCAAGGAGCCCAGGAATCAGCCCTTAGAACCACTGACACGGAACAGTCCCGAGGAAGAGCTCTGTGTCAGCTCGAAAGCTTGTCTCTCACCAACAGAAGTTGGTCCAATAAAAGCTATTACCTCACCCACCTTGTCTTTCTAATAAACACGCTGGAATTCCTACCTCTACTGGAGAAAAACCTTACAGATTAGATGAAGATAAAACCATCCGCACTTGAAAACAGAATTATTCTCCTTTAGAGAAAGAGCATGGAGATGTAAAGGTTGAAAATGTTCTTTAAAACTGTCCCACCTTGCACCATGCCCCCAGGGATACAACCTCTGAGGGAATGCCTGCACTACAGCAGCATCCTAGACACTTCCTACATAGATGGAAGGGTTTTTTTCCATCAGCATAGTTAATCCACGTCTCTGAAAGGTGGTAGCTAGATCAATGAAAGCATTCTTCCATTGCCCTGGCCTCATCTACACTGCAGGTTAGGTTAACCCAAATAGAGTGATTAGTATGTACAATTTTTCACAGCCCTGAGTGATGTAGCTAAATAGATCTAATTTTTAAGTGTAGGGGAGACCTGAGATTACAGTTCTAGTATATGTTCTTCACAGAGGGTGAAACTACATCCCACCATGGCCATAAAGTCCTTGGGTATCTTGAGATTAGTCAGCAATAGAAAACCTCAAACTTGAAAGATTTGGGAGTGCAGACTGGGCTTGGTTTCATGTCCAAAAGAGACTTCACTTCAGCCTTTGACCTGTGACCGGTACAAAAATGGTGGGGGCTAAGTCAGAGGGCACCAGAAAAAGGAAGAGCTGTAGGGACCACTTTCCAGTCGAATAGTTGGATAGCTCTGCAAAATCATCTGGAAATTCTAAAGAGAGAAAAACAACATGTGACAATTGAGCAGAACTTTGCAGTAACCGATGTGTTCCCATGTGCCCAGTAATATTCATTACCTTATCAAAGTCACAAAGCCAGAAAGAAACTCAAATACAGGTTTAATGAGGCAATGGTGAATTTAGAGTTAGTGGGGCCCTGTGCTCAGCTTCATTTTTGGGGCCCCTCCTTGGGACCTATCCAAGAAAAAGAACATTCTCTCATCTCTCCCCAGCCCCCGTTTTTCATTCTTTTTTTCTTCATCCTCCTCCTATAAGTAATAGCAAATAAATTAAAATAAAGTGAGGTACCTCGATTGTTCTTGTAGTCTAACTTATTTTTCCACAGACCACTTGAAAATCGCAGAGGGTCTCGCTGGACCACTTAATGATCTTTCCAAATATTGTCTGTACCTTTAGCTAATGATTGTAAAGCACTTTGGATAAGAGTGCTTGATAAAAACAATGTAAAAAGACACTGGGGTACGGGGTCTGGCCAGGAGTTAGCATGCAGGAGGGGGCTCAGGACTGGGGGTTGGGGTGTGGAGCACTTACCTGGGGCAGCTCCCATTTGGTGTGAGGGATGCAGGTTGGGATGGGGGGGTGCAGGAGTCAGGGAGCTGGGGGTGTGGGCTGGGGTCTTCGGGATGCTCCCACCTCTCTGCCCAGAGTGGCTCACGGCAGAGGGCGGGGAGGGTATGTGTAGGGGGTATGTGGGGGCCCTGCCTTTGCTCTGCCCTGCCCCGATTCCTTCCCCAAGGCCCAGCCCCCGCTTCTTCTCTGCCTCCTTTCCGAGCGCGCTATGACCCCGCTCCTCCCTCTCCCTCTCCCTCCCAGAGTGACCTGAGCACTGGCAAACAGCTGTTCGGCAGTGGAAGTGTGGGGAGGGAACGTGGCATGCTCTGGGGAGGAGGCGGGGAGCTTGGCTGTCGGTGGGGGCAGAGCCTGCAGCAGGAGCCCCAGGACCAAGCTTCTGTCCCTGCAGCTGCCCGGCCCTGGGGCCTCCTGTCATTGGGGGGGCCCATGCCAGGGCACCCTGTGTTTTACTGTAAATCCGCCTCTGTAATGAGGTATTTAAGAGGGATTTCAATATGCACTGGGGCAATGAAGGAACCATCCCATCACCCTCATTTCTCAACCTCAGCTGAGTCAATTTTGTTCTTCTTTCTCTGCTTCTAAAATGCTGGCCATGCTCAGGGGAAAAGAAAGCTCGTGTTTTTCTGTGTTTAAATCGGCCCACAGACAAAAAAAGTGTAAGTAAGCTGAAAGTGACTACCACAGATTACTAGCTGATGAACCACAATACAACTATTCAATACGTAGCCCTTCATACGCATCCCATCTCCTCTCCCCCAGCATGGGCCAGTAGAGTTCAAGTGGCTATTGAATTTCTGAGTTTTTAAATTGATTTTCTGCAGAGCATAAAATAATAGTGGTGCTTTAATAGCATATTCTTTGCACATGGGCATTTTCCCTTATTTCGCTCACCGTCCCTGCTTGGCATGTTATCAATGGTCAGGGATGAACCACAATTACCCAGCGCCCTGTGAGTTAGACGGGACACTGCAGTTAGCACCATCTCCCCAGTCCTGACTGGTGTATAGGCCTAAGATCCTACCTTTGGCTGAACCTGAATTTCTGAATGGCCAGCCACTCTAAAATGCAGAGCTTTATTTTACACTGAATACATTGCCACCACCATAATGGTGGTCTAGTCATATGTACCGCTCTCCCTGTGTGGGACTGACTTAACAGAACACTAGTAAATGTCAACAGGTTCCATGGGGGGAGTGCCTGACTGCAGAGATACGGGTGAGTGGTGCAGGTCCCTGCATAGCTGTGAGTGAAACGGTTCCCCATGCCAGCAAAGGACAGGCTATGGTGAAGCGAGAGTAAGGGTATGTCTACACTATGGAATTAGGTCGAATTTATAGAAGTCGTTTTTTTAGAAATCGGTTTTATACATTCAAGTGTGTGTGTCCCCACAGAAAATGCTCTAAGTGCATTAAGCGCATTAACTCGGCGGAGTGCTTCCACAGTACCGAGGCTAGAGTCAACTTCCGGAGCGTTGCACTGTGGGTAGCTATCCCACAGTTCCCGCAGTCTCCGCTGCCCACTGGAATTCTGGGTTGAGATCCCAATGCCTGATGGGGCTAAAACATTGTCGCGGGTGGTTCTGGGTACATATCGTCAGGCCCCCGTTCCCTCCCTCCCTCCCTCCATGAAAGCAAGGGCAGACAATTGTTTCACGCCTTTTTTCCTGAGTTACCTATGCAGACGCCATACCACGGCAAGCATGGAGCCCGCTCAGGTAACCGTCACCCTATGTCTCCTGGGTGCTGGCAGACACGATACGGCATTGCTACACAGTAGCAGCAACCCATTGCCTTCTGGTAGCAGACGGTGCAATACGACTGGTAGCCGTCATTGTCATGTCCAAGGTGCTCCTGGCCACATCTGCTGGGAGCGCCTGGGCAGACATGGGCGCAGGGACTAAATTTGGAGTGACTTGACCAGGTCATTCTCTTTAGTCCTGCAGTCAGTCCTATTGAACCACCTTATGGTGAGCAGGCAGGCGATATGGATTGCTAGCACTCATACTGTACCATCTTCTGCCAGGCAGGCAAGAGATGAGGATGGCTAGCAGTCATATTGCACCATCTTCTGCCGATCAGGCAAGAGATGAGGATGGCTAGCAGTTGTATTGCACCATCTTCTGCCGAGCAGCCATGAGATGTGGATGGCATGCAGTCCTTCTGCACCGTCTGCTGCTAGCCAAAGATGTAAAAGATAGATGGAGTGGATCAAAACAAGAAATAGACCAGATTTGTTTTGTACTCATTTCCTTCCCCCCTCCCCCCGCCGTCTAAGGGACTCATTCCTCTAGGTCACACTGCAGTCACTCACAGAGAAGGTGCAGCAAGGTAAATCTAGCCATGTATCAATCAGAGGCCAGACTAACCTCCTTGTTCCAATAAGAACAATAACTTAGGTGCACCATTTCATAGAATCATAGAATATCAGGGTTGGAAGGGACCCCAGAAGGTCATCTAGTCCAACCCCCTGCTCGAAGCAGGACCAATTCCCAGTTAAATCATCCCAGCCAGGGCTTTGTCAAGCCTGACCTTAAAAACCTCTAAGGAAGGAGATTCTACCACCTCCCTAGGTAACGCATTCCAGTGTTTCACCACCCTCTTAGTGAAAAAGTTTTTCCTAATATCCAATCTAAACCTCCCCCACTGCAACTTGAGACCATTACTCCTCGTTCTGTCATCTGCTACCATTGAGAACAGTCTAGAGCCATCCTCTTTGGAACCCCCTTTCAGGTAGTTGAAAGCAGCTATCAAATCCCCCCTCATTCTTCTCTTCTGCAGGCTAAACAATCCCAGCTCCCTCAGCCTCTCCTCATAAGTCATGTGTTCTAGACCCCTAATCATTTTTGTTGCCCTTCGCTGGACTCTCTCCAATTTATCCACATCCTTCTTGTAGTGTGGGGCCCAAAACTGGACACAGTACTCCAGATGAGGCCTCACCAATGTCGAATAGAGGGGAATGATCACGTCCCTCGATCTGCTCGCTATGCCCCTACTTATACATCCCAAAATGCCATTGGCCTTCTTGGCAACAAGGGCACACTGCTGACTCATATCCAGCTTCTCGTCCACTGTCACCCCTAGGTCCTTTTCCGCAGAACTGCTGCCTAGCCATTCGGTCCCTAGTCTGTAGCGGTGCATTGGATTCTTCCATCCTAAGTGCAGGACCCTGCACTTATCCTTATTGAACCTCATCAGATTTCTTTTGGCCCAATCCTCCAATTTGTCTAGGTCCTTCTGCAGCCTATCCCTCCCCTCCAGCGTATCTACCACTCCTCCCAGTTTAGTATCATCCGCAAATTTGCTGAGAGTGCAATCCACACCATCCTCCAGATCATTGATGAAGATATTGAACAAAACCGGCCCCAGGACCGACCCTTGGGGCACTCCACTTGATACCGGCTGCCAACTAGACATGGAGCCATTGATCACTACCCGTTGAGCCCGACAATCTAGCCAGCTTTCTACCCACCTTATAGTGCATTCATCCAGCCCATACTTCCTTAACTTGCTGACAAGAATACTGTGGGAGACCGTGTCAAAAGCTTTGCTAAAGTCAAGAAACGATACATCCACTGCTTTCCCTTCATCCACAGAACCAGTAATCTCATCATAAAAGGTGATTAGATTAGTCAGGCATGACCTTCCCTTGGTGAATCCACGCTGGCTGTTCCTGATCACTTTCCTCTCATGCAAGTGCTTCAGGATTGATTCTTTGAGGACCTGCTCCATGATTTTTCCAGGGACTGAGGTGAGGCTGACTGGCCTGTAGTTCCCAGGATCCTCCTTCTTCCCTTTTTTAAAGATTGGCACTACATTAGCCTTTTTCCAGTCAGGACTTCCCCGGTTCGCCACAAGTTTTCAAAGATAATGGCCAATGGCTCTGCAATCACAGCCGCCAATTCCTTCAGCACTCTCGGATGCAACTCGTCCGGCCCCATGGACTTGTGCACATCCAGCTTTTCTAAATAGTCCCTAACCACCTCTATCTCCACAGAGGGCTGGCCATCTCTTCCCCATTTTGTGATGCCCAGCGCAGCAGTCTGGGAGCTGACCTTGTTAGTGAAAACAGAGGCAAAAAAAGCATTGAGTACATTAGCTTTTTCCACATCCTCTGTCACTAGGTTGCCTCCCTCATTCAGAAAGGGGCCCACACTTTCCTTGGCTTTCTTCTTGTTGCCAACATACCTGAAGAAACCCTTCTTGTTACTCTTAACATCTCTTGCTAGCTGCAGCTCCAGGTGCGATTTGGCCCTCCTGATATGATTCCTACATGCCTGAGCAATATTTTCCAATATTTCTTATTAGAACCCTCCGTGAAGTCCTGCCTGAAATGCTCCTTGATGTAAAGCCACCCCCTTTGTTGATTTTAACTCCCTGAAGCCAACCCTTTAAGCCATGTCATCAGTCACCCCTCCCTCCATCAGAGCAACGGCAGACAATCGTTCCGCGCCTTTTTTCTTATGTGCGGACGCCATACCAAGGCAAGCATGGAGGCCGCTCAGCTCACTTTGGCAATTAGGAGCACATTAAACATCACACGCATTATCCAGCAGTATATGCGGCACCAGAACCTGGCAGAGCGATACCGGGCTAGGAGGCGACGTCAGCGCAGTCACGTGAGTGATCAGGACATGGACACAGATTTCTCTGAAAGCATGGGCCCTGGCAATGCATGCATCCTGGTGCTAACGGGGCAGGTTCATGCTGTGGAACACCGATTCTGGGCTCAGGAAACAAGCACAGACTGGTGGGACCGCATAGTGTTGCAGGTCTGGGATGATTCCCAGTGTCTGCGAAACTTTCGCGTGCGTAAGGGCACTTTCATGGAACTTTGTGACTTGCTTTCCCCTGCCCTGAAGCGCATGAATACCAAGATGAGAGCAGCCCTCACAGTTGAGAAGCGAGTGGCGATAGCCCTGTGGAAGCGTGCAACGCCAGACAGCTACCGGTCCGTTGGGAATCAATTTGGAATGGGCAAATCTACTGTGGGGGCTGCTGTGATGCAAGTAGCCCACGCAATCAAAGATCTGCTGATATCAAGGGTAGTGACCCTGGGAAATGGGCAGGTCATAGTGGATGGCTTTGCTGCAATGGGATTCCCTAACTGTGGTGGGGCCATAGACAGAACCCATATCCCTATCTTGGCACCGGAGCCCCAAGCCGGCGAGTACATAAACAGCAAAGGGGTACTTTTCAATAGTGCTGCAAGCTCTGGTGGATCACAAGGGACGTTTCACCAACATCAACGTGGGATGGCCGGGAAAGGTACATGACGCTCACATCTTCAGGAACTCTGGTCTGTTTCAAAAGCTGCAGGAAGGGACTTTATTCCCAGACCAGAAAATAACTGTTGGGGACGTTGAAATGCCTATATGTATCCTTGGGGACCCAGCCTACCCCTTAATGCCATGGCTCATGAAGCCGTACACAGGCAGCCTGGACAGTAGTCAGGAGCTGTTCAACTACAGGCTGAGCAAGTGCAGAATGGTGGTAGAATGTGCATTTGGATGTTTAAAGGCACGCTGGCGCAGTTTACTGACTCACTTAGACCTCAGCGAAACCAATATTCCCACTGTTATTACTGCTTGCTGTGTGCTCCACAATATCTGTGAGAGTAAGGGGGAGACGTTTATGGCGGGGTGGGAGGTTGAGGCAAATCGCCTGGCTGCTGGTTACACGCAGCCAGACACCAGGGCGGTTAGAAGAGCACAGAAGGGCGCGGTACGCATCAGAGAAGCTTTGAAAACCAGTTTCATGACTGGCCAGGCTACGGTGTGAAAGTTCTCTTTGTTTCTCCTTGATGAAACCCCCTGCCTCTTGGTTCACTCTACTTCCCTGCAAGCTAACCACCCTCCCCTCCTCCCTTTAATCATTGCTTGCAGAGGCAATAAAGTCATTGTTGCTTCACATTCATGCATTCTTTATTCATTCATCACACAAATAGGGGGACGACTACCAAGGTAGCCCAGGAGGGGTGGTGGAGGAGGGAAGGAAAATGCCACACAGCACTTTAAAAGTTTACAACTTTAAAATTTATTGAATGCCAGCCCTCTTTTCTTTGGGCAATCCTCTGTGGCGGAGTGGCTGGTTGGCCGGTGGCCCCCCCGACCGCGTTCTTGGGCGTCTGGGTGTGGAGGCTATGGAACTTGGGGAGGAGGGCAGTTGGTTACACAGGGGCTGTAGTGGCAGTCTGTGCTCCAGCTGCCTTTGCTGCAGCTCAACCATACACTGGAGCATACTGGTTTGGTCCTCCAGCAGCCTCAGCATTGAATCCTGCCTCCTCTCATCACGCTGCCGCCACATTTGAGCTTCAGCCCTGTCTTCAGCCCGCCACTTACTCTCTTCAGCCCGCCACCTCTTCTCCCGGTCATTTTGTGCTTTCCTGCACTCTGACATTATTTGCCTCCACACATTCGTCTGTGCTCTGTCAGTGTGGGAGGACAGCATGAGCTCAGAGAACATTTCATCACGAGTGCGTTTTTTTTTTCTTTCTAATCTTCACTAGCCTCTGGGAAGGAGAAGATCCTGTGATCATTGAAACACATGCAGCTGGTGGAGAAAAAAAAAGGGACAGCGGTATTTAAAAAGACACATTTTATAAAACAGTGGCTACAGTCTTTCAGGTTAAACCTTGCTGTTAACATTGCATACATAGCACATGTGCTTTCGTTACAAGGTCGCATTTTGCCTCCCCCTCAATCCTTCCCCCTCCCCATGGCTAACAGCGGGGAACATTTCTGTTCAGCCGCAGGCAAACAGCTCAGCAGGAACGGGCTCCTCTGAATGTCCCCGGAAGAAAAGCACCCTATTTCAACCAGGAGACCATGAATGATATCTCACTCTCCTGAGGATAACACAGAGATAAAGAACGGATGTTGGTTGAACGCCAGCAAACATACACTGCAATGCTTTGTTGTACAATGATTCCCGAGTACGTGTTACTGGCCTGGAGTGGTAAAGTGTCCTACCATGAAGGACGCAATAAGGCTGCCCTCCCCAGAAACCTTTTGCAAAGGCTTTGTGAGTACATCCAAGAGAGGCACGAATGCCAGGGCAAATTAATCCTTTCACATGCTTGCTTTTAAACCATGTATAGTATTTTAAAAGGTACACTCACCAGAGGTCCCTCCTCCGCCTACCGGGTCCAGGAAGCAGCCTTGGGTAGGTTCAGGGTGTACTGGCTCCAGGTCCAGGGTGAGAAACAGTTCCCAGCTGTCGGGAAAACCGGTTTCTCCGCTTGCTTGCTGTGAGCTATCTACAACCTAATCATCATCATCTTCGTCCCCAAAACCTGCTTCCATGTTGCCTCCATCTCCATTGAAGGAGTCAAACAACACAGCTGGGGTAGTGGTGGCTGAACCCCCTAAAATGGCACGCAGCTCATCATAGAAGTGGCATGTTTGGGGCTCTGACCCAGAGCGGCCGTTCGCCCCTCTGGTTTTCTGGTAGGCTTGCCTCAGCTCCTTAAGTTTCACGCGGCACTGCTTTGGATCCCTGTTATGGCCTCTGTCCTTCATGCCCTGGGAGATTTTGACAAAGGTTTTGGCATTTCGAAAACTGGAACGGAGTTCTGATAGCACGGATTCCTCTCCCCATACAGCGATCAGATCCCATACCTCCCGTTCGGTCCATGCTGGAGCTCTTTTGCGATTCTGGGACTCCATCATGGTCACCTCTGCTGATGAGCTCTGCATGGTCACCTGCAGCTTGCCACGCTGGCCAAACAGGAAATGAGATTCAAAAGTTCGCAGTTCTTTTCCTGTCTACCTGGCCAGTGCATCTGAGTTGAGACTGCTGTCCAGAGCGGTCACAGTGGAACACTCTGGGATAGCTCCCGGCGGCCAATACCATCGAATTGTGTCCACAGTACCCCAAATTCGACCCGGCAAGGCCGATTCAAGTGCTAATCCACTTGTCAGGGGTGGAGTACGGAAATCGATTTTAAGAGCCCGTTAAGTTGAAATAAAAGGGCTTCATCGTGTGGACAGGTGCAGGTTTACATCAATTTAACGCTGCTAAATTCAACCTAAAGTCCTAGTGTAGACCAGGGCTTAGATGAAACTGTGGAAACACACAGTGCCTGCTGAGCCAGTCAGTTCAGTGGTGAGTAGCTTCTCATCAGCGGCGCTGCATGCTGCAGTCAGGCTCCTGGATGGGTGTATCTTTCTCTCTCCATTTTAAAAACAAACACCACACTGAACATCTGTGAGAACCCTGACAATTGTTTGACAAGCGAGATGGACATGTTACACTTCTCTTCCTCTGCCCTCCCAGCACTGATGTATATTTTAACCACCCTGGACAGGGCAAAAGCAATACCAAACTTTTGATAGTAAGTTCAGTTTGCTTGTCTGAACCATACAGTCCAGTAGCAACTAATCTGCCTATTGCTCACCCTACTGTTGAAGAAATTCTGCTGTACTCTTGCTGATGTTGCCTGTATAATATTCATTAGCCAAAGTTAAAAGGTATAAATTGATTCTTGTATTAAATAGATATTCCTGTTCAATTATTGACAATTTTGTGAATGGCTTAGTATTTCCGTTATTCTGAATTTTTAATATTACATTGTTTTATAAATGCATATTTACTTTAAAAAAACCACACACAACTGCATCTATTAACATATTTAAGAGAAAAATAAACCATCCAGGCTGGTGTAATGTACTGTGTAGCATTACTTTGGGTGCTTCCTAAGCTAGGAAAATCTTGTTTAATAATAATTTCCTCATGAATATGTAAATCTGCATCAGTGCAATACTTCACTTCTGTCACTATTAATGAGTTGCAAATTAATGTGACAACAAAAGGAAAATCTATTTAGTGGCAGAACTGTACTGCATACCTGGTGAAAGAGAGCAGCCGATTCCCATCACTTCAATCTCATGGAGTGTGTGTGTGGGGGGAAAGTTAACATCTAGACTAACACCATACTACACTATTTACCCAACTGTGAGTTAACACTTGTATAGCACTTTTCATCATTTTCAGAGCCCTTTACAAAGCATTATCATTCCCATTTTACAGATCAGGGAAACTGAGGCACAGACATTGCTGGGAGGAGAACAAAGAAATGTACCATGTAGAATGAGGTAAGAACTGTAGCCGTATAAAGCATCAGAAGTAGCAAAAGGTTTCTAAGAGACTTCTGAGTGAAATCAAAGTTGAAAGGCAATACTTCTTGTACCAGTTCATCATGGTTGTTACTTGCAAGAAGATACAATCTCTCCACTCTGCAGTCAAAGTGAACCAGTTTGGAAAACAAAACTAGCATGATTAACCTAGGAGTGAACATATACACACACACACACACAAACACACTGAGAAGCATTACATGCAACAATTCTTTTAGATCTGTTGGGGTGTTTTTCATCACCTAATGAGCCAACCTAATCTCATGGTGTGTGTCCGGTCTGATTCCTCCCCGAAGCAGGTGTATCTCCAGAATATGTAGAAATGAAATAGTGTAAATACAAATCTGTTCCCATAAAATATCAAATATTATATCAACATATTTGTGGCATCAAATCTTTTACCATAAATTCCCCTTTTCTGCCTGTGAATCAACACCGACGTAAAAAGATAGTGCTCACAGACATAATTTTAAACAGACACTTTTAAAAACTACTTTACATTGTACAAGTTAAAAATAGTAATGCCTTCAGTTTTCTTTTATAAACTGAAATAATCTGAGTGTTTAAAGACTGTTTCATCAAGTATTACAGAATCTGTAGGGGACTAGAGCTACTGCTGTCTATATTTACCTTACTCTGACTTGCTGATCAGTTCACATTAATGCTTAGTCCACAGATCAGTCCTCAAGTACATCTTGTGCTTGGCAAAGAAATGAAGGGGGGTAGCCATCTTCATACTTTCTCTATTGTAGGATCAGCATGGCCCCTAGTAATGGTTAGAGCAGACTCAGGGCTGCTCTATTTTACCCTCTGCTTCCTGTGGCCCTGTCTCCTACACTGGGAGCTACTACAGGACTGCTTCAATAGCTGTGTTGTGTGGGTACTCCCTTACATGGAGTGCACTCCCCAAGGGCCATTTTCACCACCATGAAAGGTTTCTTTTGTGCCAGTTACTATGTCTATAGTTAGAAGTGTTGCTTTCAAAACTCTTTGGAACAGGGCTTCCTTCAGCCAGGCGGCAGGATTCTGGAGTGCGTACGGATGAAACAAAACCCCAAGCCAGCACTCTTTTAGGGGAGAAAGGCCCCAAATGGAAGATTGCATGTGTAGCTGGGGACCTAAATAAATATTCAGCCCTGTTGGGAATCGGAGGGAGCAAAAGGTAGGTTTAAGCATCACAGAGCTGAGCTTTTTGCATCACTCGAAGGAACCATTTCCAAGATCAGGCTTGCTCCCCACCTAGCCTGGAGCAGGGTGTTTTCTAGACTTCCTCAGCTATCACCAAGTAAATGCCAACCAAAATAAACTGTACATTGAGAGAGCTGTGAGAGCAAAAGTAGCCACAGGCACCACCACAGTTCCCACCTGGTTTGTAAGCAGCTGAATCTGACTAATTACTGATGGGAATTGAGGGAAACTGTCATGGGCAATGCCAGATTCTGAGCAACATGATTCCAGACAAGCTGGTGGGCAGACTCACAACTAGAGAGCAGCTCCACTGCCTCCGAAAGATGTTGATCGAAGACAACTGGGCCAGCAAGGTCACCACAGCACATTCTGGCAGGTGTTTGGAAAGGAAGTAGTCCTACATGCTGCATCATAAAAGAGAACAACTATTTTTTTTTAAACCGCATCAGGGATAAATGTTGTAAGGAACTCCCCTACCATTGCTGTATTTACATAGCGTAGACAGGTCCTTAATGTGCACAAAACACTTTGTAACAACAGTGCAGGTTTCTAACTGAAATTGAAAAAGTCCTGATGTGGACAAGGCGTGGGTGTATACTGAGCATTATGAAAGGACTCCATTGGCTGATGCTGAAGGTTCTGACTAGGCAGATATTTATTCTGAGCACATTTCAGACCATTCCGAAGGAGGTGGTTCAGAAAAGGAAATATACTTCCATTTCCTGTTTACCCACTGAACATGAAACCCACAGAGGTTTCCCTCCTTTACGCTCCATGCCCAGAGATATGGTTTCTGCCAATACACCATAAAGTGGTATACTGCTGATACATACCCAGAAATCACCAGCCAATCAGCAAGCAGCTGACCAGAGAAAACAGGTCCAAGAAACATGTGTTTTTAATACTTGCACACAACTTAATTTCTATGCTTAAACCCTACTCTTGCCATGGAAATGAGAAGAAATGCAACCAGCAATTAAGAACAAGAACTTGCCACTTTCAGTTGCTGGCAGACAGCTGAGCAAAGCAAAATGCCTGTTTCCAAAATCCAGCTGCAGACTATGCATTCAAAAGAGGAGCTCTAAAACGTGTACTTTTTTTTTTAATTAAACAGGGGAACTTGCATTTTAAATTTAATTTGCTTTCGTGCAAATACTGTAAAACTGCTTCAGTGAGTGCGTTTCTGCTCTGACCTTCTACAAGCATCTTGGCTTCCGCCACATGTGGGTGTTGGGCCTATTTCTGATCTCACATTGTCATAACTCCTCTGGCGGGAGGTAGTCTAGATTTAAATTCGTGCCCAGATCAGAACCTGCCCATTATGAGTAACACCACTCCTCGTTGGGTGGGAGGAGTCAATGGGGGAAGGTGCCAGAAGACGCTTTAACCCTAATGCTTCATGTATTCTGGGCCCTTTTAGGAGTCAGCCAACCTCTAGCATCAGTTAGTGCAACCTCACAGATGCACTAACTTCACTGCTTCTCAGGGACCAGTGGGCCCTAGGAAGCAGATTTCATTTGCACACAGTGAGCCAGTCACAGCTCCTGCATGCCCCTAGTCCTTCTTCCCTGTAGATCTGGGGCTGACACTGAGCTCTGTGGCAATTGGAGAGAACACTCAAGGGCATAGGAGGTATTCTCAGGGATCCATTTCTGACCCCCTTTACAGTCCTCATGCATTTGGAGAAATTTAGGTATTCTTTTACAGGAAAAACACTCAGTTATAACTTGCAGCTGGCACAATATGAATCTTTGCTGTATTTCCCCAAATCTTAATACAATGGAGGAAGTGTCACAGTGCAAAAGAGAGAAAACAACCCAAGAAAAAATAAAAACCTTACTGTGTCTATAGAAAGTCAGATGTTTGTATGACAGCCCTCAACCGTTCCTTTAGATTTCAGTCCTGTAGACATTTTACTTTGGCTAACTGCATTGCTTCTAAATCTATTTAAGCACATGATGGTAGTACTGGTCAGAGAGAACATCCAATATATTGCAAAACTGACGTATAAGGAGGTTTAAGTGTTTGGTTTTCACACAGGGCACACTTTAATATTAGAGATGGATCTGAAACAAAAAACTCAGGATCTGGTTCACAATGGGAACCTGTTCATCTAATGTATCAAACTTGAACACTGAATCAAAAGACCTAGACAATTAGGAAGGTTAGATCCACATTTGGAGGCCAAAACCCCCGGATCTGGAAGGATTTGGTTTCAGGATATTTTGGTAAGGCACTTTATAAAGGTATGAAGTTTAAAACCAGGAATTTGGTTCAAGGCTGTCTCTTATGTAACAGGAGAGCACACACGAAGTGCCCACAGTGTGCCCACATACTCGATGCCTCTATACAGAAATTATCTAACAGAACATCTACCCTCTCTCTTATTTTTTTCCCATTAGGAACCACTGAGAAAAAAAATTCAAATCAGTCCAACTTTAAAGATGACAAGTCGGAAAAACATAGTAAATGGATTCACCGTTCTTTAACGAAAAGGTACTCCAGAAAGTCTTGTGACTACTGTTTTTTTAAACGTCTGTCCCTGTAAAAGGCTCATGAGATATTTTTCTTTTGACCTTGACCATAGAAGGCTAATATAGATTCAACATCATATTTTATAAATGGCTCCCCAGCACCTGAGCCATTCCTGCTTGGCTCCAGTAAATGATATCAGATCCTTCTTTTACAAACTTTAATAAGCTAGTTTGTTTTATAATCGTGCACAGAATAAAACTCATTTCAACATCTTCATTTTCTCAACAGTTTTATTGCCTTTAAGAAAATTTTTGTAAAATATAAATACAAAGGCAGGAGAATTTACTTACAAAGTTAAAACACAGATTTCAAACGTAAACACACAATTCAGAAAATTTTAGTTTATGTACAGTTTCAAGCAACTTCAACATATGTTAGTTTTTCAATATTTTACAAGATACAGAAAAAATAGTTCAAAGTCTTCTTTAAATAAAGAGCATAAAATGTTTAAACATATATAAACAATCCGGTTTGATGTGTGAAAACTAAATTTCACAGCTTTTAAATTAGGATATAAAAGTTCATACAATTAGTTGGTGTATATGGATATGGTTTTAATTTATATTACAAGCTATTGAATTATATTCAATAGTGCTTACCTGGCCGAAGCAGGTAATTCTGTAAACAAAAATAATATCATGAAGTGCCTTACCAAATTCTATCTCCCAAACAAGCCACATGACTTTGATCACATCACCTATAAAAGTATGTTCTGTGTAATCAGTGCTTTGTATGAAACAAAGTCAATGTGTGGGTGTGTTATATTTTTTAAATGTGTTCCAAGTAAAAACAAAAAGTATCCCAAAGCCTGTGTGCATTTAAAGAAACATTATATAACAATTTTGTAAAAACTGATTAAAGTTCTTAAAAAAAAAAAAAAAGTCCCAAAGTCCATCAAAATGGAATTCAAATCTCTTATATAAAGGAAAGATATTTTAATATTTAATAGTGTCCTTTCTTTACAGAAACAATTGCATTTTTAACACATATACATAAAGAATTAACTTTATATGGTACTATACATTAAATATCCTGGTGGCTCACCAATGGATATCAGAGAGATCATCATCATCTGGATGCAACCACTCAAGTGAAGATCCAAGTAAAGTCTGAAGTTCACTTGTAAACTCTACTAAGTCCAAGAGTTCCTTGCTTTCTGGATTGAAAGCTTCAAGGTCCTTAGCACAAGAGAACAACTGACTCAAAGACGTCTGTTTGTAAAACTCTGCCTCGGTGATTGTGACAACTTCTACATTAGGGAAGTTGCAACGGAATATGCGGGATGACATTTTCAGCCTCTTTACTATGTCCGACAGCAATAGCCAGTTTCGTGGTCTGCAGAACAAAAAAAAGGGCTTAAATAATTGACATGAAGTTATAATCCTCCTGCTTATGTAAGCAGTAGCTTTACATCGTATGTCAAATCCTGCTCACCATACTCCTGCAAACACTTTTACTTGCATCAGTGAGACTAGCTGTGGGATTAGAATTTAGCAGTGTCCAGCTGCATGTAGATAGACATACATGAATACTAATGTCATCCACGGCTTTTGTGCGACAGGCTAGTCATATGATATCTCAACACAGGCCTTGACCCCGTAAATTGTGGTTCATAATTTTACACAGGTGAACAGTCACAATGACCACTACTCACATGTGTAAATGTTTACACAATGAAGCCTTGCCTTTTATTTAGCAATCAAGAGTTAGCTTACAGTTAAATAATCAGTATCTTGGGCAGCTATGAATTCTAAAAAAGCAATTAATGGGAAAAAACAATGGATTTTTCAGATTAATATTAAATACTAAATATTAAATTCAATTTTTATATTTGTCAAATTTTGATTAACGAGCATTATTTAACCACAGTCAAAAAAAGCTAGTCCGACATGGCTTATAAACTCTTCAGAAATAATAGGTTGTGAAGAAACACTGTAGTTTTAAGTTCTGCAACTGTTGCAAACTATGAACAGTTGTTTACTGAGCTGATTCACATTTAGGAGATATTACACAACTAAAACAGTCCAGGTTTCTGCTTGTGATTAACAGTGTTCCTATATCTGTATACAACCAATATGCTATAAGCCATTTCTCGATGTGTTTGATCCAATGCATTATTCATGGGTCAAATCCAGCTTTGCACTGGAGCATTAAAACTGTAGTAACGCTGCCATGTTGTCACTCATGAAGTGTCTATTAAGTGATAAAGAGATGCAAATTCACAAGGAAAAATTTCAAGATAAAATGTTAAATTACTTAATATTAAACTGCCAGAAGCAAATGTGTTATTTTGGGACCATCAAGATCCTTTTTTGGGTGGTGGGAGGACGTTTGATATATCTTGGGTTAAAACAGTAATTCACTCTTTTCTGGGATGTAAAACCAGCTATCTATGCTAACAGCATTTTGTAAAGCACTTTATACTATGGCAAATACAGTCAGCACAAGCAGAATGTTTAGACTGCAATTTCTTTGCGTACCCTTACGCTTTTGGAACTCCACCCTAGAACTGACATATCAGCTTTCTTCCCTACCACCTCACACAGTGGCACATGGTATGAATAACTGTACAGAAATACAACGTAGAGTTTAAATAGTGCCTGAATGCTGCTTTTAGAATAGCACAGACTCCTGCTACCCCAAACAGATTATTTCATAAATCGGTATCAGTTCTTACCCCTGAGAGAGAGACACTTGGATATTGTAACATGGCAAGAGAGGCCCATCTGAAAATTCAAATTCAAACACATCGCTAAACCCATCTTCATCCTCATCACTTGGGCCAGGGGGATTTGCCAGGATGTCAAAACCAGATTCATCTTTTGGATCTAGTTTAAAAAAAAAAAAAAAAAAAAAGGCGGGTCCAATCAGCATTAGGTGTATATTGCAAGTCTTGCTTTATCATCCTGTAACTGACGCAGTAAATAAAACTAGACACTTCCCTTCAAAACTTCCTCTGGCATATAGCAAAAGAAACTCCCCCACATGCTAGATAATGTTTTGAAACTTCTTCACATACAAAAAATAAAGGATAACATTTGCTCACCACACACAGAGCTGCCACAGAAATCCCAGTACAAACCAGGGTCATCCACACTTCGACCTTGCAGGTCAGTTAAATACTCTAGAGAGGGAAACAACAACAAAAACAAACTAATCAGAATGGAAAGCTGTATGATACACTGCCCGCTAAGCTTGCCAGAGTCACAATATGCATTCTTCATACCTCCCATCTAAAATCCACAACATATTCTTGATGCACGTACTATGAAGAATACCATTCTTGTGACTATTCCTGGAATACACTTTTCTCATCTCCCCCTAAGCCCCAGGGGTCCCTCCCACCCCCCTCAAAATCCTCAACAAAACCCAACTCTTTGCAGAGACAAATTTTGACCCATGAATTCCTGAGCTTTACACTGCAGCACCTTAATTTTCTGAGAGATGCAATCTTGAGCCCTTGAAAAAAAATCAAATTTTTCCATTCTCCACAATTTTCAAAGATAAGGAATTTGGGAGGTAAGTAGCAGACATGAGAAGGGAAAAGGTTTTCACACTACGGGCTGGTCTTCACTGGGGATCCAGGCTGCTGAGATCGATGCAGAGGCGGTTGATTTAGCAAGTCTAGTGAAGACCCCCTAAATCGATGGCAGAGCACTCCCCGGTCAACTCCAGTACTCCAGCTCCCCGAGAAGAGTAAGGTAAGTCGATGGGAGAGCATCTCCCATCGACGCAGTGCAATGAAAACACCAGGGTAAGACGACCTAGGCTATGTCGACTCCAGCTATGTTATTCACATAGCTGGAGTAGCGTAACTTAGATCGACTTACCCCAGTAGAGAACACAAGTCCTAAGGTTACATAACTGTGAGGCAGTATTTAGTTTGTGAATAGCCTTAAATTTTGGGGCATTTACCAGTGAATAAGATGGAAGTACATTAGGATTAATTTGGGAACGCCAACCCATTGGACTCCAATACAGACCTAAAGCAACTAACGATTCCGCAAACAGTACCATTTTGTATTTATACACAAGTATTTAAACTCGTTTGTTACAAACAATAAAAGAATAGGATATTTTTCAGTTGTGAGCCAATGAAATGACAAAAGGATTTTCAATTGTGTTTACCTTAACAGGGAAAGTGAAGGTATTAAAATAATTCCACACCCACCCACCCTATTTACATATTCAACTCCTTCATATCATAGTTTTTTTAAAAATAAAATGGTAGGTTGAACTTTTATAAAGGTGAAAACTAAGGGGAGGAATAAAAAAAATTCTCTAAAACTTGACACTAAAAGGTAAAAAATCTGTATCACCTGAATAGCTGTAACTAATTATACTTAACATACTGCTATAACATTTGGTAATTTTATTTTAGTTTCAAGCAAAATTTTATGTACCAATAGAAACTACACTGATCAATGTCCAATTAGCTGGTCTCCAAACCATAAAATCTGATGGCAGCATATCACACATCCCACATAGCATATAAGACGATAGTATCCATAGACATGCTTCTAATTTCTACCACTCAGTGTTTTCTTGGCAGGCAAAATATAAAGTCTGTTAAGTGTGTTCTAGTAATTGTTATTTACATTGAACAATAAAACTTTGGTTGTTTGGCGCCTAGGAGGCAGAGACAGGAAATGTCACATTACATTCACAATAGCAGACAGAGTATAGAGTTACTCACCGGTTAGAAACGTTTCCATCAGTTCACTATGTGTCATTTTCACAATAGTTCTACCTGAGTAGGTAGCAAGCGTTGGATCAGCGCCATAAGAAAGTAACAAGCGGACAATTTCTAAGTGATCGTTTTCTACTGCATCATGGATCGGCCTAGGAAAAGATGTCTTAGTGTTAAAATTTTAGAAACAGTGGGCCAAGTTTACCCCCTTTCCCCAGTGTAAATAAGGAGTGACTCCACTGACTTCAGATTATATATGGTACACACACACACACACACACTTTATATATACACACAAGACAAATTAAAAAATCAACACAGAACTATCAAGAGATCTACCAGTCACTACCTTGCACCGTTTGCTTGTGCATCATCATTTCATCTTTCCCCACTGTTTCTTTTCAGAGCAAAAGCAATTTGGAAAAAGGCACTTTTGCTATATGCCTGTACATTGCCTAGCACCTCTCAGTTGTTACTGTAATAATTACACTGATATAATGAAGTGCAGAATTTGAACAAATTTGTATCACCACAATATACTTCACTATAGGCAAAGCACA
The DNA here is from genome assembly GCF_965152235.1 of Eretmochelys imbricata. Lineage (NCBI taxonomy): Eukaryota > Metazoa > Chordata > Testudines > Cheloniidae > Eretmochelys > Eretmochelys imbricata. Next base: position 154,089,320 of record NC_135572.1, read on the forward strand.
ATAACATTCCAAATTTCAGCCAATTTAACTTAATTGGATGTGCTGGGGAGGACACACATATCTACCCAGAGGATAGCTGAAAGTCAAAGTTACCCAAGTTTCAGAGTAACAGCCGTGTTAGTCTGTATTCGCAAAAAGAAAAGGAGTACTTGTGGCACCTTAGAGACTAACCAATTTATTTGAGCATAAGCTTTCGTGAGCTACAGCTCACTTCATCGGGTGCATACTGTGGAAACTGCAGAAGACATTATATACACAGAGACCATGAAACAATACCTCCTCCCACCCCACTCTCCTGCTGGTAATAGCTTATCTAAAGTGATCACTCTCCTTACAATGTGTATGATAATCAAGTTGGGCCATTTCCAGCACAAATCCAGGTTCTCTCAATGGCCCAACTTGATTATCATACACATTGTAAGGAGAGTGATCACTTTAGATAAGCTATTACCAGCAGGAGAGTGGGGTGGGAGGAGGTATTGTTTCATGGTCTCTGTGTATATAATGTCTTCTGCAGTTTCCACAGTATGCACCCGATGAAGTGAGCTGTAGCTCACGAAAGCTTATGCTCAAATAAACTGGTTAGTCTCTAAGGTGCCACAAGTACTCCTTTTCTTTTAAAGTTACCCAAAGGTTCTAACTTAAGTACATAGGAGCCATCTGTGAAAACTTGCCATGAATTAAAATGTCACAGTGTATTTATTTAAGTGGTAGTTTATATATATTCACAGCATGATTAATAAATTCCACTTGCAGAATACTATTAATCTAAAAACCAAAAATGCTGCATTAAGATTAATATATAGTGTAAAGTTACATAATAAAGTTAGAAGTTTTACAGCAACAAACATTAAGAATGTGAAAAAAAACCTAAAAGTATCCTTTGAGCCTACAGAAGCAGTAAACTATTGTGCATGCCTATAATTCTAAGTTAAGACACCTCCCCCAAAATTGTAATTAATATCTGTCTTTAAAAATACAGAGTCAATGTAACTGGAGTTATTTGAAAGTCAACATACTACACCATTGATCTAATGAGCAATAGGTCTTAAAATCCCAGCTTTTAGAAGGAAGTGAGTAGAGGAGGCATGTAGATCCAGAAGAGGTGTTTACATTCAACAGACTCTAAAGCAGAGTAAATTCACTTTCTCCAAGAGGTAAGAGTCCTTTTATAGGCTTCCACTTTTAGGCTACCAAATAGGAGCATTGTTACCGCTAAACATGACACACAAGGGAACTTAAGCTTTCAAACTCAAGTATTTCCAGACACAAGAAAAAGTAAGATACTGTTTACAATTACAGGTTTCAGAGTAGCAGCCGTGTTAGTCTGTATTCGCAAAAAGAAAAGGAGTACTTGCAGCACCTTAGAGACTAACAAATTTATTTGAGCATAAGCTTTCGTGAGCTACAACTCACTTCATCGGATGCATTTAGAGTGTAACTATCAAAACTGTGTGCGCTTTTTATTCAATTCTACACTATACAGTGTCTTATACTGCCCTCATCACGGTAGCATCCAAGTACCTTCCAGAAGCAAACGATGCAATGTGACCAACATCCGTCATACGTGATTCTGTCTCGGTCTCATTCCCCAAATAGAAAATCGTGTTAGTGTGGTATCTTACTTTTATAAATTTTATGAACACGATTCTGTGTGTTGATATTAGACAAGCAAGTGGAAGATGCGTACCTTGCACTTTTGTAGAAGTTGGTGAGGTTTGAGGTGGTTCTTGGTTCCTGTGGAAGCTTGTCCCCCAGTTTTTCCACAGGCCACTGAGAAAACTCTGCCTCTACTATACAAACAAATTTACCCTTTCAATGGACAGCTCGACTGTGCTGGAGGAATGGAGTTGTCACATCTGGTCCTCATCCCACAGCTTTATGAGAACTTTTAGATATCCTGGCCCCAAACCAATGAATGCCTTGAAAATGAGGATTAAGACCATGAAGTTGATATGGTATTTTAGGTCATATCATAGATTTTTAAAGCCAGAAGGGACCATTATGATCATCAACTCTGACCTGCATAACACAGGCCACAGAACATCACCCAGTAATTCCTGCTTCAAGCCCGTAGTGTAGCGAGCACAGAACCAGTTCAATCTGCTTCTGGTGGCCCATGCAGCTGAGGCTGTTATGGACAAGAAGAAATTTTGGAGTTCCTTGCTTCTACACTCCTCTGGCACAACAGAACTCTGTACAATAAGGGCAAAGCCTGTCTGTGCTGGAGACAGAACTTTCTCAAGGGCTGGTCTGAGACAGTGGAGTGAACTCCCCCAGAAAGCAAGGATCACCACAAACCTCACCACTTTCCACTCCAAATGCAAGGCGCATTTCTTTGACCTTGCCTTCTCCAACACAAAACACATAGCACCATGCATTAAAAAGAGACAACCAAATATAAAACCCTACCAAAACAGGACACTCCATTACCCACGCCTTTCCTGCTGGGGAGGACAAGAGAACAAACAACATGTGAAAGATGTGTAGCCAAGTGGCTTAATGTACTACTGGAAGGCATTCCAATACTATGGTGATGAACATGGTGTAAGAACGTACATAGAAAGAAGAGAAGCTGAAGTCTGAGTCACTGGCCCATATTTGATTGCTGAGCTATTGTATATATTTGTATTGATAATAGCAGAAGGGACAACCTCTGAACTATGTTGAAAATGCACACAAGGTCTGGTACCTGTAGGGGACTAAAGCAGATACTTGCTGGCTAGATGGGATGAACACTGATAGCAGGTCAGAGTTAGACTGTTTGCAGACATTAAGTACAAATTTTCTATTAGTGACATTTATTGGAGCCTTAAACTTTGAATTCTTTGGCTTTCAGTGTCTTATTATGATTTTCTAACAATTATTTTTATTGATATTTATTTACAATCTTAACTATGTTTTAAAGAAGTGGTTTGTCTGAGATGTTCCTCAAAGCCTTTCTATACAAGGAACATTGTGCAGAAGTTGCACTAATGTTACTAAATCAATGTAGTTGCCCTGAGGGGGCCTCCTCAGGGGAAGCAGTATCGGATCTGCTGTACTCTTCTATGGAGGCATGCTGCTCCTGCTCCATGGGTCACCCAGATTGTGAAGAGGTCTGTCACAGCAGGTCTGACTGAGCATAGGAGATCAGAACACCTGCTGCATTCAGTGTCACTCCTCTGGGGGCAGGCTTGGCTGAGGCTATGAGCCATGGGCTCAGAGGGCCATCCCTGCTCCTCTATCTCCTCCCCCCTACTGGCCTGTGATGATTACAGCTTGCTGTGCAGAGCAGCTGTCTAACTCACCTCCCCTCCCCTCCCCTCCCCCCGCAGCAAGTGACCTGGAGGAACTGCTTCCCCTACTTTAGTGCAGCAGGAAGCCTGCACAGGAAGCAGCTGCTCTTCAGGGCCTCAGAGCCCTATCTTCTTTGCGCGCACACACCCCAGTGGCAAGCAGAACTGCCTGAGCTTCCTTACCCACCCTCCATCCCTCCCTGCCACGGAGAAGCGCCTCTTTTTTGTCTCCCTCGGCTGTCCGCAGTTGGGTGAGAGAGGGGGAGGTGAGGAGGCTGCTTTTTTAAAAAAGTAGCAGGAGTGACAAGTTAAGGTGGCTTGAGGAAAAAAAAATGGGATACACAAGACCATGAAGAAGGGAAGGGAACAACACAGGGAAAGGTTGAGAGAGAGACAGCAGGAGGAGGAAATGAGAAAAGGAAAGAGTACACCACTCAGAACAAGAGGAAAAATATATCTAGAGATAGGGTAGATAAAGAGGAGGAAAGATGGGAGAATAAAACATAGACAGTCGTCGCACTGTAAGCATACGGGGCTAGCAAATGAAGTCCCTACCAAAACAGTGTAAAGGCACAAGCAGGTACTAATATTTATACTGATGAAGAGGAGATATAAGGAGATTTCCTGTTTCAAGTGGTGTTTATTGCCCTCTCTGTAAGCTGCTAAAGTACTTCTGCCAGGGATGACAACTTTTACCTCTGGTCCATAAAGATACACCAGAATGCATGAAATAATAGTTATTTTACAAAAAGTTCCCTTGGAATCCCCATTCAGGGCTTTATTCACTACCACCTCCCACAAAGTATTTATTTTATGGGAATTTCAAAAGGAATTGCTACCTATACCTACGGGTACAATTAAAGTGGTACAACCTGTGTGTAGACAGGCCCTTACAAAAGCAGGAGGTCCCTCCTTGGGAACAGGGGTGGGCTGCCAAAGCAGTAGCATCCTACACAAAAGCATGGATTCAGATTCTCTCCCGTGTATCACCTCTTCTTATCTCCTCTTAAATTAGGAAAATTTGCAAGCAGAGGTTTATAATTCCATCACTGGGTGCTAGCAATACACATGCCATTCAAGTTTTGTGCTCAGTCTTTATGACGCCATCAGAATTCCCTTGCTGCAACGGTAGCCCTGTAATTTAGTAGTTTGTTGTTTTATTAGGCACTGTAGTGTCTCCGTGCCAGATTTTTATTTAAATACATACCTTTATATAAGGGGCTACCCTATAAGAGCATATGAGGTGCAACCTGCTTGGAGGGTGGCTACTCCAGTTGAAGTTCCTCTAGTAAAATTAGCTGTTACAGGAGATCATCTTGTCAAGGTTAACACAGGAAAAAACATAGGAGGACACCAGTTTTGGCTTGGTCCTTAGGAAGGGGACTGACTAAATTCAGCTGCTAAAAGAACAAAAAGCTGACCGTGAAGAGTGAGTCTAATGTCCTAGTGAACTGACCACAGAATCTGTGACAAGAGAGAGAGCCTGGTAATAGAAATGTATGGTTGCAATGTGCATCAGACTTCAGCATCCCCAGCGTAAAAACTTTTAGGTTTAAAACAGCCTGCATCTCAGCTGAAGAATGTCTGCTCATCATGAAAAAATGGAAAGGTGCACATTCGTTGTTACAAATAAGAAGGAAGAGATAAGGCCCAACATGCCAATAATGGTACTTGCAAATATCAGATGGCTGTCTTACACCCGTTGTTGAAACGGAATACAGTTAAGAGCATCTTTGAGACACAACTTAAAGATCTCAATCTTTTCTACAATAATCTTTGATTAGCCAATAGTTTAGCAACAAAATAGACACATATTCGCAAAGGCTGACACTACAGCAATAACTAAGTATTCTAGTGAACATCCACCTAGTACTGGATTTCTAAAACCACATTTGACACCCAAGATCACTGTATTCAATACCGGCTGGATTCCGTCACCTTTGTTCTCACTGAATTAAACTTTAATCCACAAGTAGTATCACTGGTTTAAATTATTACTCAGTGGGAGTATGGGTAACATGACTGTGCCCTACTCATGACACCAAAATGCAGTTGCACCCTCTAATTTCTTCTGTTACTCAGGTTTTTTTTTTTTTTTTTTTAGTTCAGCAATATTTCATAGGATTTGGACCCTTCAAAAAATATAAAAAGGTAAGTAATAAACAAGAACACCCAAATATTACTCAGGAAACTTTCTTCCATTCATGTACTTTGCCTTATTTTCTATCTTAAATATGCATATCTAAAAACGCCAGAGACAAGAGGAGACCACCCAGTGACTTATCAAACCAAAGTTATTTTTTGAAGTACACACCACTACAGTACCCAGGCACTCAACATGAGGAAAATTATATGCATGACAATTATACATAGCAGACTTTACAGTGATTTCATAAAACCCTCAGATTTCAGGAAGCCACAAAGACAGCGTCATATCGTTCAGACTCCAGCAATAACCTCAGCTGTCACATCTTTTCATTGACAGAGCCAACCAACAGAGCTGACCAAAGGTAGAATGCAATACAATTCAGATCCTAAATTTGGTTAACTGGGATCAATTTGAAAGCCAAGACAGGCAGACCAGAGAAACAGATAGTGCACGTAGATGTGTCACTGTGGGTTGGCCTTAAACTCACTTCAGCAATCTGATGGAACTCTGAGAATCATTGGTTGGCAACATCAGCGTTCCCCATCAGAGGGCAATAATGTATATTTACTTCAGTAAAAAATAAAGCAGTCAACATTTTGTATTTGACTACTGTTCCTTTGATCTGATAAGTGGAGAACATACTTGGTAGCAGAAGAGATGAAAAACACAAGGTGGCTGAGAAAACCCCTCCCCCCCCTTTTTTTTTTGGGGGGGGGCGCACATACAAGCTTACAGGAGAAAATACAGTTCAGGCTCCAAGGGAGAAACGGTATTTGTCTTATGACCAGCACTATCTTATACTCGGATACAAGCTTGGCTATAGAAGCCAAAACAGAGGAGGAGATGATCCTCCTTAAGGAATCCTTCACAGAAACTTGTGCTCTGTATCCTGCTGAACTCCAAGAAACAACCCAGGCAGATCTGATTTGGAATAAGCTGTCCTACTCAGAAGCCTTTGAAACAGCTAAGAGAATCTGCCACCAGGAAGCAAAGGGAACCACAGGATGATTTCTGAGGGCAACACCTATGAGTGAGCTGTTGAACAGACAAGATGATGATAAATTGTATTTTAAGACACATTTTTTCCAAAACACGTCAAAGAAATATGACTAGCTCCTGAGTGCATACGTACTAATATTTCTTCCCTGGCATAACTGGAATAATCTCCATTTGTGAATTTGAACTTATACATACTAACAACTGTTTGGAAACTTTCTTAAGTCATTTTTCTATACGGATTATTCTGGCAAGTGAGCTAGAAGCCATTTAGGATTCTTTTTTATAGCAACCTTACTTATGCGTGACTGATTTAGGGAGTCCCAGAGATGATATCCAAACAAAAAACCCTCCACCAAACTGTTTTCTGTTTAAGATCTCTCTCCTTTGTATTTTTAAGAGGTGGGTCATGGGAGAGGAATTTTTTACTATTCAGCCCTAGATTAAATGTTTCTCCAGAAACATCTTTCCAAACTGATGGGCTGGTAATGACAGACCATCATGGACTTCTAATGGACCATCTCTAGCAGGACTCTTGGAGCTTTGTTTTTCTGAATCCTCCCACCAACTATTTCAAGCTGATATGCAAAAACTTTTAAAACAAAAAAGAGACAGAGTCATAGTTATGCTAATTTTATGTCCTGGGTAGAAGGTGGGATATCTGATAAAACATTCAAGTTAACTAACTGCAGGAGCACCTTCCCCCTAGGATTTTTAAAAGAAGTAGAATATAAAATAACCTGCCCCCAAGAAATCATGCTCCTTAATATATTTAAGAAAAGTTGTCACCAGATCAGAGGATGAACCATTTACAATTAAATTAGATAAAGAACTTTCTTAGCACAAAGAGATATACATCAAAGCTTGAGAAATCATGCATGGCAACTTCCTCAACCCCCACTTACAGAAAAAGGCTCAGCATCTACTCAAAACAGGAACTAAATGCATATGGGGATTCTGAGGAAGGCAAAATATGCCAGCAGAGGAACCATCAACTCAAAACACCAAAGGAACAGATCTACTTTAAAAATTATCTTGTTTGCTGAATTAAAAGGAATTTGTTTTAGATTAAAAATAAATCAAATTAGAGTATCAAGACACACAAATATAGCTAATGCAAGAGAGGCTCTCAATTAGAGTGTTGCTGGGCACAAATTTTAATGGAGCAAAAACACAACTTTAGCAAAAATAAAGGATGTGGAACGTATAAAGAGGATCATAGCCTTCAGGTATCGTTTCCTCTGGATGTTCAATAAGAAACTCCATAAAACTCCAGAGAACCAAGTATACTATTTCCTAGAAAAATACCAGTATATCAAACACTATTAAAATTCATAGGTAAAACAAGCGGTAAATCAAACAACCCACAATACAAAAATGTGTCTCCCACAGTGGAAAAGAAAGTGACAGGAGTGTGAAGATTCTCTCACATCAGTTTTGGACAACAGAAAAAAAAAAATGAATTGGCGGTTAGAGGCCAGATGTGCTAAAGAAACATGAAAAGGAGTACTTGTGGCACCTGTAGCTCACGAAAGCTCATGCTCAAATAAATTGGTTAGTCTCTAAGGCGCCACAAGTACTCCTTTTCTTTTTGCGAATACAGACTAACACGGCTGCTACTCTAAAGAAACATGGTGTAACTACTTCACAGGAGTTCTAAATTTTCCAGTGTATAAACTTTAGCTAACTCCAGAATTTACAAGACCAAAGAGTGATAGATCTAGAAAGCACACCAACTTTTGGAGAAATTAATTTTCTTTAATCATTCTTTCAAAACAGCTAATACCATGTATGTGACATTTATCCCATCATGTGTTATTTCATTAATGTGCCACAAAGTACTAGTTATTTTATCTTAGTAACTATAACATTGCTAACCTGGTTCCATCCTGAGCGCTGCAGTTAACATCAGCCCCATACTCTAGGAGATGTCGCACAATGCTCAGCCAGCCTCTGGCGCAGGCCTCATGGAGGGCACAATAACCTGCATTGTCACGATGATTTACATCACAGACCTTGTTTTCCAAACAATACAGAACCACTTCCTGAAAATAGAGAAGGGGGGGAGAATAGATAGGTCATGTTATTTGTTGCTGTGGAGATGTGCATACCTTTAACATGTTTGGGTTATCTCTCTTTGAATGGGCAGTCTCAGGTTGGAAAGAAGTGGGGGGCGGGAGGAGGAAAGAATCATGTGGTTCTCATCCCCATAGAAGTAAAATTTTAAAAGTCAAAGACCGCTGTTTTTTCACAAGCAAGGCAGCATTTTATTGCGCAGCACTAAGATCTCTATGCACACCAGTGGGATTTTCTGCATTAACTAATGGTAGAAAACACAGAGAAAGGATGTACCCATTTCACACTAAATTATGGCTTCTGTTTCCTCAGAATTTGCTTGATGTAAACTGTTAGAAAGGTTATTAATCTTATCCCCTTGTATTAAAATATGTATATGAAAATGTTCCAAGCACAGCAGCCATGTATTCAATGTTAGCTTGATAAAGAAAGTTTGTAAAGACATGAAGGACAATGGTTTCCATTAGAAAACTAATCATAAGAAAATCCTAGCTCCAATGAAGTCAATGGAGCCAGAATTTCACCCATAGTGATTTTCTTCATTCAGAACTAGAGCCAGATGCTCGTTTCCAATAAATAACCTATCACTGTGGGAAGCCATGTGGATTTAACACAATTCATCTTGCAGTCAAATTTACCATGGTTGAAGGCCTAGGCCATCCTCAGCTCTGTGCTCTCATGCAACCTTGAATCAATGACTGCTCCATCAGTCAACCAAAAATTTGGGAATAGTGCAAGTTTCATTTATTTTTGTGGGAGGCACAAACAAATGATGCAGTAAGTAAAACAGCTCATGTGCTCTAAGATTAGCTGCAATCCATTAATTTTGCATTCTCTACCTTTAAAGGTCAAGCAGTGAACTATCCGCATGTTTATTTGGAAGCAATGTGGGGTAGTTTCCTTTCTCAGACAGGAAGAAATAAAATGCTGGGCTCAATGCATAATATTCTTTCAGTTTCAAAATCTACGAGAAACCCTACAATAATCTGTGCTCTTGGTATACCTGACCTGAGAATTGGTATCTAGGATACAGCATGAAGCTGTTCTTTTAGCAGGCCCTCACTAACCAAACTAAAGTGGATAGCAGTAAGCTAATGAGCTTGTCTATCCCAGCCAAGGAAAGAAACCCAGTCACATGACATTGGGATCAAGTGCATCAGCCACTTACTGCTGGTGCACTGATCAATTTACCTCGATCTCAGCAGTCTGGTGTCTCACCAACCAAAAGGTTTATTGTTCCTATTAATAATTCTGAAGGCCAAAATCAAAGAACTATGGTCTTTACCTGAATTCCCCCATGCCTACCTGAAAGGGTCTGTATAATTAATTCTGGAACCTGAATTTGCTTTAAACATAAAAAATGTTGATTGAAAATTTTCAGACTAAGGGATTTTTACTTTGGTAGAAATTCATGTGTGCGTGCAGACACACATTTTAAGGGACATCATAAAAGGGACTGATTAAAAGAAAATGGTTTGTTGTAGCATTTTAGTAATTTTTCACTGCAACAGGAAAATAGTAATGTTGGTTTCAAATATAATACTGCTCAACTGTATATAGTTAAACACAATGGGCCAAATTATGCACTCAGATTTGCATTTGCTTATTCGAAGGTGGAATGTGGCACAATCCTCTTTAAAAGATGAGTAGCATGTAGCCCACTTACTGGACTAAGTATGAAGCCCTTATTGGTTGCAAACTAGCTGACTTTTAGCTAACAGCAGTTCCTATAATATTGAGCTGTAGTTTTAAAATGCAGTTACCCTTTAAAACAATTTTAAGCCTCCAAATTTAGTTATTATTAATTTTATTTTTTTTTTTTTGTAAAAAGGAAAGACTTTCTAGGACAAAACATTTACTGGACCAAAAGCTAATTTTGTTGGACAAGTTCATCTTAAGAGGCAACAAGAAGAAGGTTATTAACCACAAAATGTAAGCATGAAGACCATAAAACTCTACATTGTTAATTAATTATATGCCTCATTAACATTTTTTTAAGATGATTTACTCAACTCGTAGAAATTTAACCATCACTGCTGAATGTATGAACATGTGGCAGCACAAACATTTTGGATTCATAAGCCTCCTTCTCTTTAACCTTAGAGAAAGGTTGTGAAGCTCGCATGGGCTAATTTAGATATATTCATGTGGCCCATTTAAACCAGTGATCTGAACATCACAAGCTTAATAAATCCAAAGAACCAGCTAGCTTGCCACCAGCAAAAGCTATACCATAGCTGTTTTCACTGCCTGCAGTTTCTTTAGCTAAATAGTAAATAGTAATGTTAAGGAAAACACCACATATTTAAAAAGCTTTAAGTTTTAATTCTATCCTCATTATAAAATGTAACATGCCCGCCACAACTTTAACATATTTAAAATAAAGAGGGCAGATCTTCCCCCCACTCCCAGATCTTAATGGGAATCTCTCCCTTTCCACATGAAAATGGAGGTCAGCTTTCTCTGTGCAACATGTTCTCTCGCCCTAGACCCACAGATGGCTATATGGATTATCCTCCACCCAATCTAGTGTGGAAACCGCTGGATAAGATAACACAGCTGAAGTCTGTATTCTCTTTTCTGCTGAGCCACTCTGCACCATGCAGGTAGCCTCTTCTCGACCTTACGGGGGGGGTGGGGGGGGGGGAAACCCAGGGAAAGCGGCCGGCGCAGCTCCAATGCAGCCTCGTGAAAAGGGGACTAGGGAAGAACAACATGTGGCTGGGAGGTGGCACAGAAGCACAAGGCTTTGGGAAAATGGTCCTAGCCTGCAGGGCATCCTGGGAATCCATGGATTGTTCAGGCCAAGCCTCCTGCATGATCCATAATGAGGCAAACCCCATCCTCGATCTCCACTGAAACAATGGGGAGAGTCCCTGAGGGAATTTCAGTCCTCTTCTCCCAGGCTCCTCCTGCATTTATTGCCCTCCCCTCATCAGCTATCAGAGGTCTCCCTAATGCCGCTGCCTTTCCTAGCATGATGTAATCCTGAATTGACTTAGGAAGAAGACTGTTGAAAACTTTCAGGTACAAACACTAACTAAAAGCACCACGCAGAATGAAAAGGAGTATTTGAGCTCAAATCAAATACAGTACGTAAGCCTTTAGTGTGTGGCTTTCTGCTCCCTACAGGCAACAACGAACAACAACAACAAAAGAGTGTACTTAAAATTGTACTTAAGTCATTTAAATAAATATTTATTTAATGGATCTGGTACAGAATGTACTTATAATACTAATATCCTAGTTAACTAAGGGCCTGATCCAAACCGCCTTGAAGTCAATGGAAAGACTCCCATCAGTGTGCTTTGGATCAGACCCTAAAGACATATAGGGCCAAAGACTACTCCTCCCTACTTGCTTACGTAGCCCTATTGGCTGCAGCCAGGCTACACATCTGCCCAGATGAGAGCCAGATTTATCACTAGATACTTTATCCCTGTTTCACACACACTCACATAAACAAATACTCCAATCTAGGGTAAGTGACAGTCAGTCATCTACACTGTACTACGCAAGAATTAGAACTGAAAATGTTCAAATATGGTCAAGGAGGTAAAGTAAGCCTTCATTTGAAGACAAGTAAGTGGACAATCTGGGTAGGGGCTTGCAGAGATTCTAGAGCTTCCAGTGCTACTCGGCCCTATTGCAAAAAGAGACCCCTTTGCTGCCAAACATAAACCACTAAACTTTCTGAAATTCCAGGCATGTTCTTTACACTAGTCATCTACAACAGGGTCTGATGGCAGGATTATAAATCATCATTCAGAATGGGAAGGTGTTGTGGGAGAGGGGAGACAAAAGCACATTACCTGCTAAGAAAGCATAGAGGGAGAGAATAGTTTTATCAAAGGCTTGTAAGCAGTGTCAAATACATTGCCTTCATTTAAAACATTGCATCAGTGTTGTACCCCCCTTCAGTATTATTTGGATGTGTCCACACTGCAGTAAAAAAAACCTACCACATGGCCACGGCCGGCCTGGGTCAGGTGAATGGGGCTTGTGAAGCTCAGGCTGTGGGGCTATAAAACTGGACATTTGGGTTTGGGCTGAAGCCTGGGCTCAGAGACCCTATAAGGGAAAGAGGGTCTCTGGAGCCCAGGCACTAATGTCTGCACTTCTCTTTTTAGCCCTGCAACCCAAGTCCGAGTCAGCTGACCCAGGCTCTGAGATCCGATGCCACAGGTTTATCATCGCAATGTAGACATACCATTATAAACCTGAAGAAGTCCTCCCCATTTTCAATTCATGTGGCTGTGCAGAACTGGCAAGGGAATGAGTAATGACAACTGAGAGCCTCTATCTACAAGGACACTGAAAAGGGAGTTCCAGTAATTTTTCTGGATGAAGCTAAATTCTGATTTTCCAGTGAGCTTCTCCCACTGTTTCACTGAGTACAAAGAGCAAATGAGAGTTAGATGTAACATAAGCATAATGGGGTTCTTAGACTTATGCTATGCATCATTCAACTATACGTCTACTGAAGGCTCCCTGCATGCACATATAATTTATTTCAGCAGATGCAGCCCCAGAACATAGACTACGAAAGGAGGACCTGGTCCTAGGTGGAGAGAAAGCTAAAAAGGGGCCTCATTGTCTTGCTTTGCACAGAGCTCTGCAAATCACACAGCTAGTCTTGCATAGAGAGACAGATGAAGTGTCTTTTAAATATATATTTGGAGTTATTTGCTGGGGACCTACAGAATGATACACTGAGCTCTCTCAGTATACTTGGATATATGCGCTCTAGATCAGGGGTGGGCAAACTACAGACCGCAGGCCAGATCCTGCCCGCCAGCCATTTTAATCTGGCCCTTGAGCTCCAGCTGGGGAGCGGGGCCTGGGGCTTGCCCCGCTCCGGCACTTCAGCCGGGAGCAGGGTCGGGGGCTGCTCTGCGCAGCTCCCTGAAGCAGCAGCATGTCCCCCTTTCAGCTGCTATGCATAGGGGCAGCCAAGGGGCTCCACTCCGCACGATACCCCTGCCCCAGCGTCGCCCCCGCAGCTCCCATTGGCCGAGAACCATCTGGCCTCGCCTCCACATAGGAGCTGGAAGCGGCGGGACATGCCACTGCTTCCGGGAGCCACTTGAGAAAAGCGCTACCTGGAGCCCTTTCACCTTACTATGGGAGAGAGTTTTAGGCTCTGATTCAGGGCCATCCTTACCCATACGCAAAGTATGTAGCTGTGTAGGGCACTAGGAAATTTGGTGCACCAAATTTCCTGGTGCCTTGCGCAGCTGCATGCTGCTCCAGCCCCTACTCTGACCCAGCCCCCCTCCCCTGAGCTTGGCAGCTGGGCTAGGCCAGCACTCACCGGCAGCCAGAGTACAGCGACCCGGCCTCAGCCGCACTGCCGGTGAGTGCTGGTGGGTGGTTCCTCCCTGCCCCCCAAGCCAGCCCCGCCCCACGGAGACCTGGAGCCAGCCCCCTCGCTTCCACCCCCCCACGGCGGCCTGAAGCCCCAACCCCGCAGCTGGGCTGCATTGGGCCCCAGAATTGCTAGGGACGGCTCTGCCCTGTTTCTACCCAGACTTATGCATGTTCTTAACCTTATGCACTGTGTGTAGTCCCATTGGCTTCAATGAGACGACTCAGAGCGCTCACGAGCATTACACAGCAGTATGACATGGGAACTGTGGTTCAGAGACTCAGCTACTGCAAGAGCAAGAAAGACTCTGGAGCATTAAAAAAACCCTATGTTTAAATTTCAGGTCCCATGGGAACAGAAATAATGCAAATTATGAAGATTCCCACAGCAACTTCATAATAACATAACTTCTAGCTAAAGGAAGAAAACCCAGAACTAGAATACGTGTTTGTCTAGGCTAAACGAAAGATTTTCCAGACTCAATTCAGCCTTCCAAAGTTGGAACAGGCTTCTACCTAAACAAAGGTTCCAAACAAGACAAAATCTTTATGGGCTAGAGCAAATCTTTCAAGCTGGACAGGCCTCTGCTGAAACCTGGCTTCCAGGCTGACTCAATCTTCAAAACTGGAGCAAGCCTCTGTCTAACCCAAGCTCCCAGGCCAAACTGCCTCTTTCAAAGCGAGGGCAAGTTTTATAGCTCCTTATCCCTGCTCTGACGAATACCATCAAGTCAGTAATCACACACTTGTGATGAACCACTTTTGTCACAGCAATACTTTGTAAGATTGAGACCCTAATAGGCTATTACAAAATGCCACTATATTTCCCCCTCCCCCAATAAATAAAACCATGTTTCTGAGACGTCAGAAATGGTGGATTCAGCAACTGATTTTTGTAGAAGCCAGGTCTGTTTGTTTAGAGACATATGGACGCTTCTCAGCATCTAACTCTAAAAACATTCAGAACACTTTCTGCAATATATCCAAACACACAAGTGGACATACCAAACATTACGTTCTGGCTCAAACATCAAAACTGTCCATTTTCTTTTGTAAATTACATGTCCAAGGAAAGCAAAACCACAGCTCCTTAAAGCTCTCCATACACCACACGGAACATTAATTTGTGATTTTATACAGTGTCAGACAATATAGCGGTGGGGTTTCAACCCCTTATAAAACCTTCTTATGTAGGAGTCCAGTTCTCAAGGCACTGCATGCCCTCCACTCCCAGCAGCTATGACAGGAGTTCAGGGTGCACAGCACCATAGGTTTAGGCCTGACTTGAACACCCTATGTCCAAGAGAGTTATCCAGTTTTGCCCCTCACCATCACTGTAAACATTCAAATGAAATGATGCTTTAATGCACAATAATAACCCCTCAAAGAGTAGAAATGCATAAACTACAAATCTGTTTGTAGCTACCTCATCAGTGCACCAGGATTACAAAAACTAGAATCACAAAGTGACTTTAGTCCTGTGTACAAAAAAAGAGTTTTTTTTAAAACAAAGCAAACAGCTCCCGCATCTCAATTCAGAGTATTTAAAAGGGATTCTTGCCTCATATCCCAGACGAGCTGCCCTCTGTAGAAGAGTTTCGCCAGCATTCTTATTGACAATAAGTCTTCGTGCTTCAGGCGGCATGGGACGACTTGGGGTGGTCTCCTGAGGGGTGCTTGCAATCTGCAACTGCGAGGGCTGAGAGACAGGTAATAATGAGGAAGTCTGCTGCAGGCGATCATACAGCTTCTGCTCATATGATTTGGCTGGTGAAGAGTCACAGTCTGAAGTAGGCTCTGGTCGCTTTCTGAATCTTCTTGTTACTGTGACCTGTCAAAATCATTATTGGATTTTTCCCCCCTTTTTTTAACAATACACTGATGGGAATATATTTGGCCAGTTAAGAATTACATTTCTGTTCTCATTACAAAAATCTACTACTGTTACTAAATGTACAACTGCTCAGTCTTTATGCCCGCACTAGGCTTTATCTCAGATAGACAAAGAGAACAAATTCGTAATATGCAAAGAGTAAAAAGGGGGAGGAGTTTGAATAAAATTACAGTCCACCTTCGCTAGAACATCCTTCATAATAATGACCCTTTGGCTAGAACGACCCCAATCCCTAGATCCACCTCGACCCCTGCCGCTGCGGCGAGGGCTGACAGCATAGCTGGAGGAAATGTCAGCCGCCCTCCTGCCCCGGAGGCAGGACTTTTTCGCTATAAAGAACGCCTAGTTCTAATGAACAAATGATTTGGATCCCAATGGGTTTGTTACAGTGAGGGTGTCCTATATTTGTACATGGCACCATAACACGTTAGCTCAAGTAGGCTGGCTCTGCTGTACACTCTGTGTGGTTAGTGGATGATTAAGTCTAAATAAAGATACCTTATCTTCAGCGTTTTCAATATCTGTGGTGTCATCGCCTGTCAGGGATGACCTCCTTCTCCTCTCCTGTAGTGCCAAGTGTTTTGTTTTACACTGACGTTTCCCTGATGGCTTCTCGCACTCAGAATCTCTCTGCAGCAGGGATGTAGCTTGGAAATCCTCCTCTTCATCTGTGCACAGCACATCTGTATTCTGGATCTCTTTAATTTTCTGCTGTTTGGCAGCCAACCTCGAGGCTGGAGTACAGCTTGGCTGAGTCTGCCTTTTGCTGTTTGCATTGGTGGATGAAAGGCTCTTCACTGGCGGAGAGACCATGAATAAAGGCAGTCCTAAATGGGAGGAAAGGCATTACATGTTGCATGGTGTGTTGAGAGGAAAATGCATAGTTAACACTTAACACTAACTCCTTTCCTGTTTAAGAGATTCACCAATTACATTTTCAAGTCATTAATATTTTAAATTTCCACATTCAAAATGTAAAGATGCTAAGTTTAAAATAGTTGTAATTGTCTGATAAAACCACTACAGGAAATTCTCTATCACTATTGTGCCTAGGTACTGCAGAGGCCTATCAGTGCACTGATATGCAACCTACACACTGGAACCTCTAGCCCGAAAGGGCAAAACAAGGAGCAGAAAGTCTCAGCTGTGAATTTCCTGGCTTTGGTGGGTGTAAATGACAAAATTAGTTTCCTTACCTGTAATTGTCTTATCTGAATGGGAACTCACCTTCTTCATCAGGCTGGGAACTGCTGGGCTTTTCTGCCTTTTCCAAGTTTAAGTGGCAGGCAAGAGGTTTGTTGTTTGGTTTGGGGGGGGCGGGGGGAAGGTTGGGAGGGGAAGATATTTTGTGTTCTAGTTAAAGAAAATAAGAATGGGCATACTTGGTCAGACCAATGGTCCATCTAGCCCAGTACCAATACCAGATGCTTGAAAAGGAATGAACAGAACAATTATCAAGCGATACATCCCATCATCTAGTCCAAGCATCTGACAGTCAGAGAGGGTCTTTGGCGGAGACCACTGAGGGAAGACTCAAAGGACTCTATCCTCAAAGACAACAAAGGATGAAGAAAGCAGCATGTCAGTGTTTTAGCGCTTTCAAAATAATTCTGAAATAGGCTTGCTGTGACTTTCTGCCTACAAAGTAGATGGATTCCTAGTGGAGTGAGCAACTAGATCTTCAAGACAACTTTGATTAGATGCCCTGTAAAACTGGAAGAGGAATTAAATAAACTATCTACATACAAAATATTGTGATGCTTTATCCCCTTTCTACATTTCCCAGAGCATTGGGCTTCCTCAGGCTTTAGTTCTACAGAAGTAGAATTTCACATGTAAAGTGTGTAGTTTTTCTAGGGCGCAAGGGGGTCTAGGATAAAGTGAGGGCAAAGAACATGATAATTTTAAACAGAAATCTGAATTTCTCTTAGGAACAGAATTGGGGCTGACCTCTGAACCACCTTCTTTGGAAAAAATTAAAGCAAAGCCGTCTGATGAAAGGGGACAAAAGTTTCCCATCCTAATGGCTACAAAGAAGGAAAACTTCAGTCAGATTTTATTGAACCACATTCTGAATCACTGGGGGAAGTGAGAGAGATTGCTGTTTTTCTTCCTAGATCCACAGGTTCTAAGACCATAAATGACCATCGTGATCATCTACTCTGACCAACTGTATAGCACCGGGCACAGAACTTCCCCAAAATAATCCCTATAGCATCTCTTTTAGAAAAACATCTAACCTTGAATTAAAATTTTTCCGTGACAGAGAAGCCACCACAACCCTTGGTATATCGTTCCAATGGTTAATTTCTCTCATGATTAAAAATTTACACCTTATTTCCAGTCTGAATTTGCTTAGTTTAAACTTCCAGCCATTGGATTGTGTTATAACTTTCTCTGCTAGTCTGACGAGTCCATTATTAAATGTTTGTTCCCCATGCAGGTACTTACAAACTGTAATCAAGTCACCCTTTAACCTTCTCTTTGTAAACTAAATAGATTGAGCTCTGAGTCTATCACTATAAGGCATGTTTTCTAATCCTTTAATCATTCTTGTGGCTCATCTCTGAACCCTCTCCAATTTATCAGCATACTTCTTGAATTGTGAACACCAGACCTGGACACAATATTCCAGCAGCGGTCACACCAGTGCCAAATACGGAGGCAAAATAACCTCGCTACTCCTACTCAAGATTCCTGTTTATGCATTCCAGGACTGCATTAGCTCTTTTGGCCATGGCATCACACTGGGAGCTCATGTTCAGCTGTATCTTCCATGACCCCCAAATCTTTTTCAGAGTCACTGCTTCCCAGGATAGAATCCCCCATCCTGTAAGTATGGCCTGTGTTCTTTGTTCCTAGATACATTTATCCATATTAAAAACATGTTTGCCTGCACCCAGTTTACCAAGTGATCCAGATGGTTCTGAATTAGCAACCTGTCCTCTTCATTATTTACCACTTCCTCAATTTTTGGGTCATCTACAAACATTATCAGTGATGATTTTATATTTTCTTCCGAGCCATTGATAAAAACATTAAATAGCATAGGGCCTAGAACCGATCCCTGAAGTTCCCCACTGGAAACAGACCCACTGGATGATGATTAGGGCGCTACCAAATTCACAGCCATGAAAAACATGTCACGGACAGTGAAATCTGGTCTCCCACCATGAAAGCTGGTCTTTTGTGTGCTTTTACCCTATACTATACAGATTTCACACGGGAGACCAGCATTTCTCAAATTGGGCATCCTAACCCAAAAGGGAGTTGCCCGGGGAAGGGGAGTGGGGGGTGTCCTGCAAGGTTATTTTAGGGGGGTTGTGGTATTGCCCCCCCTTACTTCTGCACTGCCTTCAGAGCTGGGTGGCCGAAGACTGACTGATGCTGACTGAAGCCCCAGCTTTGCAGGCAGCAGCGCAGAAGTAAGGGGGGCAATACAATGCCATGCCATCCTTACTTCTGTGCTGCTGCTGACTCTGGTTCTGCCTTCAAAGCTGGGCTCCCAGGCAGCAGCCGCCGCTCTCCAGCTGCCCTGCTCTGAAGAAAGAGCAGCACAGAAGTAAGGGTGGCAGTACTGCAAAGCCCTAGCACCACAGCTCCTTTTTGGATCAAGCTCCCTACAATTACAACACTGTGAAATTTCAGACTGAAATCATGAAATTTACGATTGTTAAAATCCTATGACTGTGAAATTGACCAAAATGGACGGTGAATTTGGTAGGGCCCTAATGAGGAGTCCCCATTTACAGTTACATTTTGAGACCTAACAGCTAGCCAGTTTTTAATCCATATATGCCATGTTAATTTTATATTGTTCTAATAAAAATGTCATGAGGTATCAAGTCAAACGCCTTACAGAAGGCTAAGTCTATTGCATCAACACTAATACCTTTATTAGCCAAACTTGTAACCTCATCTAAAAAAGATATCCTGTCAAACTAACAATGTTGATTAGCATCAATTACATTGCTCTTGTTTAGTTCTCTATTAAAACAAATCTTGTATCAACATAATGGAGGGGCTGTCTGGGTTCAATGTTGTTATTTTTACTGGGTCATCCGATGACTGAGGCTCTGTTGTTCCCAAGGGCCTCAGACCAGGGCTCTCTGAAGTGATGATGCTTTCAGAAAGGGAAATGTGGATGAAGCAAGCTGGAACTCGAATAGAGAGGACATGTGGCACCCAGGACAGAGACCTGCACTTCAATCTAGAGTCTTAGGAGAACCATCTAGTAGGATGTTCAGAATCTCTTTTGGGATTTGTCTTCTTTCAGTTACCCATATAAGATCAATTTGCACAGGGCTTTCTGGATTTGAGAAAAGTCAACCAGCTCTTTAGAGTAAATGGCCAAACATGTGTGTCAAACATATGGCCCGGGGCCAGATCTGGCCTACCTGATGTATTTATTGGCCCATATGATGCAAAAATCTACGCTTTAAAAAAAAAAAAAAATCATCGAAGTTTTTAGGTTTCTGGGCCATGAAAACCTTCCAAACATGAACAGCACATAACCAATGTGGTGTTGTTTTCCTGAATTTGCATACAGACTGAAACTGTAACTTAGGTACAAACTCACCTTCCCCTAAATAGTTTCATTGGTGTAACGTGTAAAGCCCAATAACATCCTTCAATGTCATCATTATCTATTTAATCACCAGTTGTTTTAATAGGGGAAAGAGGGCGAGAATAAAACTGAATAGGGATGCAGTGGGAAAATGGTGGAATTAGGAGTTGCTGCAGATAAATAAATAGAGATAGAAGAATAGAGAAGACTCTAAGAGATGGGGAAGAGGGAGAGAAACACAAAAAGGGAGGACAGGAAAGGAAAAGAGACAGAGGCTGAAAAAGCAGTGGTCCCAAAGAACAGAAGGTCTTCCCACTGAGTGATGCTGAATGCAACAATAAGGTGCTGATCAAATAAAGTTTAGTTACTACATAAAGGCTAGGTTCTACTCTTTAACTTGCTTGAGATCTATGAATCATGAGAAAAGTTGGGGGACTATTGGATCAGAAGAGCTAAGGCCAACTTCCTCCTCATGCAACTTCTGAGCATGGAGAGGCCTATCTAGATAATGATGGGGAAGAATTTCCAAGTCCTGGTAAATGGAGAAAAACCAAATCAAAGAATTTACAGTTCAGTGGGGATGGAAGTAACAGTTACGACAAAATGACTTGAAAGCCCTTAAGTGTCTCTTGAGAATGGGTGGGCCGGGCATAATTTAAATGTCTAAGGTGCTATTAAGGGCTTATTCTTGCTTCACATTGTCAAAGGGTGCCAGGATGCCTCTGGAAATAGCACTGGAATCTAAAACCACATATTTCTTCAAGCCAAAATGTTAAAAAGAGAAGAGAAGATCTGGCAATATCATATCAGGCATTGCAAAGGAAAGCTAGCATCAACATTACAGAATCCAGCTTTCTGGCCTCCCCTTTTTGGGGTCCTATAAGACCTCTTCTTCTGAGAGCACAAGAAGGAGCAGAAGATGGACAGGTCTGTCTGAGCCAGTGCCACACACACCTTGGTAGCTCACAAAGTAATAGAAAAGAGGTTTTGACTCTTCTAAGACAGCTATCGATCTTCAGGTCCACTAAAACCTACCCCATCGATTAACATCAAGATCTCCATCCCCACCATGAACAATCCTGACTGAAATGAAGGATAGACAAGGTAATTTTTGGGACAATTTGGTAATTTTATGCAATCGGACTGGATACCATTTTAGAGATCTTATTGACTGGACTTCTTTTTGTTGGGGTTGGACCACCTGGCCTCAGCAATTCTCAAGAGATTCGGTATGGGGCAAGTGGAGCAGCTTTTCCTATGCCTCATCATGACGGGGTCCTGGCTGAAGGTTGGATGAGTTGCAGGTTTTTGGCTATCTTGAGGGTGAAATGTATCAAATCAACCAAGTCTGTTAGTGAACAAGCAACCTGGGACATCTGATTCAGAGTGCTCAGAGCAGGTGGGAAGCTCCTCTTCATCCTCCAAGAACTGGGGCAAATATTAGAGCTTGTCTACGTTTAAAACACTGCAGCTGTAGCACTTCTGTGAAGACTCTACTGACGGCAATGGTAGGGATTCTCCCATCGCCGTAGGTAATCTGCCCCCTGAGAGGCAGTAAGTACTTAGGTCAGTGGCAGAATTCTCCTGTCGACATAGTGCTGTCTACACTAGAGGTTAGGCCAGTTTCACACCCCTGAGTGATGTAGTTAAAAATCCACACCCCTGAGCAACGTAGTTATATAGACCTAATTTCCTCATGTAGACCAGGCCTTAGTTACATCTAGGAGAGTCCTCAAAAAAAACAGACTAGATTTGCTTGGGGGCGGAAGGAGGAAGGAGACAATACTTACAGCCTTTGATCTGCATATCCTGAAAGGGAGAAGGAGAGCTTCATCCTCTACTTTTAAGTGTGGGATGGAGGAAGAAGGAAGAGCTATGTGAGAAGATGTGGAGGGTCTGAAATAGCCACATGGTTTGGGTTTGCAGGATGCCAGTCAAGACAGCACAAAGCATGTTGAGGATATGTAAGTGCAGCTGAGATTTTAAGTTGTTTAGGTTTGTGGGAGCAATGCCTCCTCAAATTACTGAGGTAACTAATCACCTGAGGTTTGACAGCCAGGGAAGGGGAGAGAGAAGACAAAAATGAAGCAGTAGGTGAATGGTGGGAGGGAGGGGCAGTAAAACAGGGAAAGAGCCGTAGTGCTTGGCCCCTCCCTGGAATACTGTGGGCAGCTGGAGCTGGCCACTGTGACAGTTCAGGGGAGGTCTCTGGGAGCACACCTCTTCCACCCATTGGCTCAACACTTGCTGGCTGCCATGGTGATGGAGCAGAAATAAGAAGCGAGCAAGCTCCAGACTGGAGTAAGTGGGGAGACAGTCCTGCTTAGGAGAAGTCCCCAGAATGAAGTAATAGAACATCAGGAGAAGACTGCCAGCATGTGGAGCTAAATACAGGAACAGAAGCCTTTGATGCTGCTGGTTGGGCCTTGCTCAGCTATTGAAGCAGTTGTGGGGGTGGGGAGGAATCATACTGTTAGTCAAGGGGAATCCCTAGATTCGCTCAAACCCCCCTTCCTCCCACCACAACCTCCCGGGAGCCCTCTGATGGCAGGTCTACACTTAAAATGCTTCAGTGATACAGTTGTAGCGCTTCAGTGAAGAGCTTCTCCCGCCGGCGTACTTAATCCACCTCCCTGAGAGGCCAGTAGCTATGTCGACAGGAAAAGCCCTCCCATCAACATAGCGCTGAGGTCAATATAATTGCATCACTCAGGGGTGTGGATTTTCCATACCCTGAGTGACGTAGTTATGCTGATGTAAGTTTACAGCATGGACCTGGCCTGAGATGCACAGTGAACTAGAGGAGCAGGAGAGAGAGAGAACCTAGCAAGATATCCTGAAGAACAGAGCCCTCAGCGCGTGGCTGAGGGAAGCTCAGCGCGTGCGCATGGAAGAATACTGGGGAGCAATGTCAGGGCAGTTCATCAGGCGTGTCTGTAGAGAAAGCAAACAGGCAGACTGCACTAAGGGAAAAAAACAGGGGTAACCTCTTGACTGCCTCTAAGCCTATGAGAAAGCAGAAAAACTCAGCAGTTCTTAACCTGATGGAACAGCAGATTCCCAAGATAGAGAATCAGAGTCTTCATGGTACTCATACTGCACTTCTTGTTTGTTTTTAATTATACCCAAAAAGCACTAATCCATTTAGCTATACATGCAGTAAGTATTTTTACATGGACTAACAACCTGAGATTTTTTTTTTTCTAAATCAGAACTATTCCTGAATTATAAGAATGCCAAAAGATCTGCAGACACAAAGCTTCAATTTTAAAGTCATTTAAACCACAATTTAAAACAAACACACACACACCACACACACACCCCCGCCTGACAAATTTTAGCTAGTGATCTTTTTATAGTGGAGCTGTAAGTCCTTATACATGTGGACTTCTATAAAAACTGCTGACGATTCCTTAACAGTGGTGGCAGCATGCATCACTACTAATGCTATGCCAGCTGATGTTTCCCTAGTAGTCTCTGCATACCTTGTTCATTGTCACTTGTTTTGAGGGACTCTTCAGACCAACTTCTATTGCTTTTGACCTCTGACCTTTTCCTGGTGTGCCTTTCTTCTGTGCAGTCTTTGACCTTTGCAGTGGCCTCTGGCTGAACAGCCTCAGCTAAATCTTTCCTGCTTTGCCGGCCCAACTTGCCGGACGGGGATCTCTCTGGTGACACCTGCTGCTCCCA
The DNA here is from genome assembly GCF_965152235.1 of Eretmochelys imbricata. NCBI lineage: Eukaryota > Metazoa > Chordata > Testudines > Cheloniidae > Eretmochelys > Eretmochelys imbricata. Next base: position 154,113,337 of record NC_135572.1, read on the forward strand.
TAGTTCCCTAAGATGCTGCAGGTGACGCTGCTTTTTGGGATGGAGCCCTGTTAATTCAATGCACACCTTCAGGTTGGTCACCTCATTACAATTGGGCTCTTCTAAGTGGTTAGAGGAATTGTTTGTCATTTCCCTCTCAGGCCAGTCATCTAATGGAAAAATAACTAAAAATTAATCAAAAAGCCCCCTCAACTTAAAACAAAAACTACATTTCACTTGCGGGGCATATAGTCTCAGCTTTACCACCACACTATGCATTTTAAAAGGTTTGGTCATTAAGGGTCACATGCACTAGGGTCATTTGCATTGCTATGGCTACAGTGTCCAATCACTAGTGCTTTACCCTCAGATACCAAGAGGTTATTTTAAGTGAAATGACAGTGCTCAGATTGGTAACTATCAAGTTCATAAATGGAGACGTTAATTCATAGGGATACTCCTTTCACAAGAAATTCCTTAAGGGAGACCAAAGCAATGGGGTTACCTTTGGAGCTCCTCCTCTTTTTTGCCTTTGACACAGCTTCATCCTGCAGTTCATCCACATAGTTTTCGTTTTGGCTGGCCCCATTCTGTACTTTCTCGCCAGAGGGTTTACGCTTTCTATCCAGACGTGGGCATGGATGCTGACCGATATAGTCTGTTGACTGGTCCCCTATATTTTCATAGAGGGAATGTCTCTCCAGATAATATTTCTCAGTTGGAGGGTCTCTTTCCTCTGAGGTTTCAAGAAAACGATCTTGGCTGTTTTCTGCACTATTAAAATCACCTAAAAATAATTAAAAAACAAAACTGAGTCTATTGTGAAATAACTCATTTCTGATCTCTTCAATTTCAATCTCCTAATAATATATCCTTATGATTTCTGAACCAAAACAAGAAATAGTTTATTTTAGATCAAATTTTGCTACAGTCAGCTGTAAAACAGCAACTTTCCCAGCAGTCAAGTTGAAAACCAAGCACGTCTTCAAATTTTCGGCCTTCAATTTTTAGCCAGCATCCAATCAGGCACTTCACCATACAAGTAGCCATAGAAATGCCACAGTATACTTACCTTTCTCTTTAATTCAGGGTTTTTCCAGGACTTTAAAGAATCACCTTTAGATATCAAAAGCACATACTCTTTCAAAAGAGTAACCTTAAAAATCAGATAGCAATGCAAGCTTCATTTCTGCAATGGCTTTTATAAAATTAATTTCAGCAGCTCTGATACTTTAAGTCAATGCAAGACTAATCATGCCAGACTGCAGAGCCTGATTACAAGAATTCAACCCCGCTACTGCGTGTCCTTGGATGTACAAATGGAAAACAAGTGAATGCACATTCTAGCACTCACTCTTTGATAGGAAAAACACTTCAAGAATAGCTATGAAATGATAAGACACTACCTGAATTTATTTTAAGGTTATATGAAGCCCTGTACACCCGTAATAATCTCCCAGTCACCGTATAGCAAGTTCCCTCCATCTCTTCCTTCAAAAAAATCCAGCACTCACTTATTCCATGAAACTTTGCAGCTACAGTGACCATATAAGCCTTGAAAAATTTACCTGATGCTACCTGAATAAGCAAGACTAACAGACTGTTAGTCTAGAAGGTGCCACAGGACTCTTTTTGCCACTTTTACAGATCCAGACTAACATGGCTACCCCTCTGATACTTGAGTAAGATTACTAGCCAAGGAGAAAAACCCTATGCTACCATGTCCCTTCAAACTTAAGAACCTGATTCAGGATCTTAAGCGCATGCTTAATTTCAAGGGGACTTAAACATTGTACAGGGATTCTTTGACTAGAGATTATTTCCTGAAACAGAACCCAAACAAAATAGGTGCATACTACTTATTATGCACTATAGAATTATAGACGGTTAGGGTTGGAAAGGACCTCAGGAAGTTATCTAGTCCAACCCCCTGCTTGAAGAAGGGCCAATCCCCAATTTTTCCCCCAGATGGCCCCCTCAAGGATTGAACTCACAACCCTGGGTTTAGCAGGCCAATGCTCAAACCACTGAGCTATCCCTCACTTGAGTAACACATCCATCAACTTTGAATTTTTAATATTATATATACACACACTTTTATATATTAGAGTTTACATCTCTCATAAGTCTTACCCTTCCTGGCTCGCTCTTCTGTTGTCTTTCCCCCCTGCCCAAGTATTGTTTACAGTCCATTTCCTCTTTTCTTTCTCCCCATCTCCCAACATTTCAAATCTCTTTTGCTTCCATATACATTGTCATGTCTTCCTCAGCCCCTCTCCCCTCAAAACTGCTCTCACATACACACACAAAGTCCACTTAGTTTCTCATTTATCCCATCAATCTCTTCTCTTCAACCACATCTGCTCACCCACTACCCTCTTCCTTTCACTCACCCTGGCCCCATTTACTCATCTCCACCCATCCCATCTACTTAGTCATGCTTGTCCCTTCTTACACAGGGCTTGACACATTTTCCAGAACCCCAACTATCTGTGAACTATATTAAGGGTCCCCACTCTCCTTTTGGCAATGCCCGGGCAAGAAGCAAAGCCAATCCCCATTGACTGGGAAAGGCAAAGGGTAAATTGAGCTGGCTCACCACCATTCCATTCGCCAGTACTTCTCCTCGGTGCCTACCTCCTCTGCTCCTTGAACTTAAAGACAACCTTCAAAATGTGAATCAGCTACAAACCAATGCAATTACGTCTGCATGAATCTGCAGACAGAATGAAATAATTATGTGTAGTGCACAGTATTTCCTTAAATAGGTGCTGGTTCTGAAGTCTCATGTTGACATTTACATTGTCTTCATTATTTTCTATTTTACTGCTGTTCAAAGCACACAAAGGAGGACTATCCTATTATGAAAATCTCAAAAGTCTTCTACAAGCAGCATCTCATTGTTCAGGGGTAGTCAATTTGTGTGTGTCAAGGTCCAAATTTCTTGGTCAACATATAGTCAAGGTCCAGATTCCAGAAAAAAATAATAAAAAACCCCAACGATAATAAATAATAAATAAATAAAATAATAATAAATGAGTAAATAAGGATTTCAGGCTCTGTTCAGTCTGGGGGTCTGGACTTTGCCCACGGTGTATCTATTGACTACCCCATCATAGTGTGTCATAAGTGACTAGAGCTTGAGAAAGGTTTTCTCCCCCCGAGGACTTCATGCTAGTTTTCCTACCAGAACCTGGACCCTGCTTGGGGCATCATCTTTTGTAGCCTTGAGCGAATAGGTTCCTGACAAAGCCAAGCACCCAAATAGTCTGGCTGTTGGAAGGAAGGGGGTGGGGGGTGAAAAGTGAGCGTGTTTCCCAAACCTCTCCTCAGACTTCTCTAACTACTATAAGGATGGTATCAAGTCCTTCCTTAGGCTTTGTCTATGTTCTGCCACACCACAGAGCAGCTCCAAAACTACCACCATCCCCTGCTGACCACAGTACTTCCCAGCTGAAGCAAAGCTAAATTGACCTCATGTCTGTCAGTTTTACTGCTGCCCTTACGGTTTCCTTTAGCAGCAGCGATAGTGAAGCAGCCTCTGGTCAGTTTCCACTTACTGCAACCTGGAAAAGCTCTAAGCAGCAGTTAAGGCATTTCAGCTGTCTGCAGGCTCCAGAAAAAACACTGCATAAAAGTTTAAACTCCATTTAGAAGCTTACAAACTCAACCAATAAAAGGACAAGAGGTAAAAGCCAGAGGCTCTTTCTCAAGAAAGCACTATATTTGTCCTGTAGAATGTTCATGCCCTGACCATACTTCTCTGTGGCTGTTTGGTACTGTGTGAACCCATTTTTTAGATTGTTCATCTTATACATAACACTGATATGTCTTTTTCTTTTTTTAAAAAGAATACAAAGATTGGAAGACTGGAGCAGCGACCTTAATTTATTATACTCTTTCTCCAAAAAGTTACTGTCCAAAATCAAAATGCACTTGTAAATATTAGACACCTGCACATCTGATAACAATGTACTAAGAGTATCCAGCCTCATATAACATCAGCACATCAGATTTGTTCTGCACAAATTTAAAAGAAGTTGGACCGGCAACACTTTAAGTTATCACTTCAAAAATGTCTCTAAAAACATAAAATAAAATCTGATAAAGTGATCTACACACTCTTTCTCATCATTTTGTGTTTAACTCCCTGAACAGACAAGGTCAAAGGGTATTTCATCACATTTCTAGTAGTTACATTTTTTAGGTGTTCACCCATACCAGAAATTATGTAGCGTCTTTCAGATTGAAAATCACTGTTGTGGAACGGTCTCCCTGTTGATAATGCACTTTGGAATGAGAAAGGGCAGGAACACCCTGATTACCTCCTAGAGATCCCTTGTAAGGACCTGGAGGAGGAGCAGTCCTTATTGTGACCATCCAGAGACTGCAGATGGGATCTGCAGGGAACAGCCATTTAGCACCCCCTCGTTACTAATGAAAAAGTGACATCAAATTATTGTGACATCCCTAAAAGTGACATCCCTAATTCTTTTATTTCCAATCAGGATCTGACCTAGAAACCCAGAATGCCTTGCAAAGAATAGCCCCAAGAATGAAGAAGTGGCGATGTTCACTTTAGTCTCATTATCATCAGTCCTTCATTCACATAGTTTTTCTGATGCATTGTTTCTAGAGAGAAGAGCAAAACCACCACCAATGCCAGTCCACATGTCTGTGGCAAATAGCTGATGGGAGTAGTTCCACTCATTCATGTCCTCTGAGTCTACCACATAGGCAGTAGGAAACTCAGTGATGCCCCCATGATGGCAGCATGATAACCTATTACTGTCAAGCTAGCAGGCCAGTTCTTTACTAACCCATTTTAAAAGATTAGGAACATTAGATGCTCAACGTATATAAAACGTGACACATTATAATCTGCCTATGCCAATGCTGCAAAGTGAAGGAAGAGATATTCAGGCAGAATTGTAAAGTTATTAAAATATTTTGGGAAGCATACTGACTATACTGTATTTGCAGACTATCAAAAATACACTTTTCTACAATTTCACTGGTAATGCCCTTAAAAACTAAAGACTCATTTCTGTTCAGCAAAGTTCTACAAGTGCCTAAGTGAATGACAAATCCACAGGAAAAACCAGAAACAAAAAGTCTGGGCTTTCAGATGGCCCATAGTTTGGCACTGTCTTCTCAGGCATGTGCCCTACATCAAAGCATTATCGTTATGGAGTCTAGTTATGCCAAATGCCAAGAAGTTGTTAGTTTTTTTGTTTTTTGCTCAGAACAACTGCAGTATTTTCACAGAACACAACTCCTGTGAACTCTAATATTTTACCACCAGATTCCACTCTGTCCTGAATCTGGTTTGGAAAGCCATCTGGACCAAAGACACAGGACTCCCAAAATCCAGGTATGAATATCAAAGAAAAGTGCATTAGCACAAGGATAGTCTCCCCTCTTTGGGCCCATACGCAGAGTTTGGTCTTCCTCAGGCACTCATGCCTCCCCTGTACCTTTTACTCTGCTAAGAAAGCAAACTGAAAACGCACTTTGGAGTTTTCAAATCACCACTACTATTCAAATAATAAGCAGCAGAAAGAGACTAATATAATAGTAAATGCTAGTTTTCATATCAAACACATCACATAAGAAGGTTAACTCTAAAACAGCAAATGCTGCTACAGTGAAGGGCAACACATTCCTGACATCATTTGCTAACCTCAGTCCAGTCATACTAACTCTGCAACAAAAGCCACCTTTTACTATCCTTTAAAATTGGAAACTGTAAAGAATGACGACTCTACACGTATTGTTTTCCACTTGAAGGAGTATCCCCAGTGCACTGGTCACACTTTGTGAGAAAGAAATGATTATTAAAAACTTTTCTTCATTTTCTTCTCCATCTTCCTTTTCTTGCCAGCACAAATTCTATTTAACAACACATCTCCCATACAATGTGAACAGAAAACACATACCTTAGTTTTTAAACTGCAGTTCTTTCTTTATAGATAAAGTGGCAACTAGAACCAGTTTTTCCTCTCCTCTTCAGTGACTTCTCACTGCAGGCATTTAAGTAAGATGCCTTTTAGTCCTCATCCCAACTTTTCACAGGACATTTTATCTGAACATGAACTAGCATTCATCACCAAGATCACAACAAAAATAGAATTCATTCAGCCAAGTCACTTGTCAAGATAAAGCAAGCCATATTCTGACTATCCCATGGGGGGGAAAAAATTCACATTTTCCCCTCTCTGGATGTCTTTTCCCGGATATTTTCCATCCTTGTTCCCTTCACCTAAATCCATTATATTCAGAATCATGAGGCTTTTTTGCACCACTGCCAGTCATTGCAAGGTAATGCTGACCAAGCCAAATGGCAACAACAGAATGTTTGCTGTTTTGATCTTTCATTACTCAGCATGCATACAAGCAAGAAACTGAAGGATTACCCATGCTGTGTGCTAAGAAACAGACACCTAGCAAAGAGGCTGCAGATCAGTTCTTAACATCTGAATTTTAACCTCCTTGCAAATAAAAGGCATTATACTTCCATGCACAGAATTGCCATAATCTCCTCCTCACACCCACATTCCCCAAAATCTCTGAACATACTGTTTAATCCTTAATAGAGAAAAATAAAAACTGGTATCTCTCTACTGTAATATCAGAGGAGCAAAACTACCAGTTTGTCTATCAAGACATTTGCAGCTTGTAGAATTTTATTTACTCTTACATATTTTTGTATGATTTTAGTACTGCTCAAAAATTGTGGTGGTTTACCAACATGCTTGTGTCACATGACCTACACTGAAGTAAATGTACCTATCTGTATGCTTAAATCACTTGATCACTGAACATTTCTATGACTCACGACACACGCATCCCATAATTTATTGTGTTTGTGCTATGGAAATGCTCTATAGAAGCATTGCCACAGCAACATTTACTAGTCACCTTAGCAACAAAGCAGCTTCACTACTGTTCGCATATTTCCCACTGAGTCCTAAACAAGATAGAAGAGTATTAAGACACTTACAGTTTATCCCTCTATTTAACCAAGTTTCAATCTTTGTACTCTTCTGCAGAGAGAGAGAGAGAGAGAGAGAGAGCGCCTATTCCTAGCAACAGTCTGCATTCTAAACACTGAAGAAACATCTTAGAAGTCATTAGACAATGTGAACCAGTTTATTACGTTATCATGGAGTTTTTGGGGATGGCAAGGCTTTACCCATGTGCCACTTGACTAAACCCCCAAGACAGCCCAGAAAAAAAACTGGGGCTGTCAGATGGCTGTACGAATTCATTTAAAAAAAAAAAAAAAAAGGCAGAGTGGCAAAAATATTCATTATACCATTATTATTGCTGTAGGAGGCAAGAGTTATAGAAGTAGTGTCTGAAACTCCCACTAGATCTTAAGGCAATGATCCTGTATTATGTTCTATGCACAGACTACTGAACCCTGCACAGGGCCCCACTGACATGACTGGGGCCTTGCAAGGTCACAGCAGTTGAGCTGCATACCACATTACAGGATCAGGCTTTAAATTGTATTTGTTTTTCTTTCAAATTCAGGTTAGCCAGCTGAAGGTTCACAGCAGGGCTCAAATTTAACATTTTACCAAAAATTACTGATTAATCAAATAATTTTGTTCGTGCATTTCCTGCTAGCATCTGGAAGGCCTACTGCTGTAATATTAGATAGAAATTTATGAACATTATATAAAACAAAATGTAGCATCTTTTCAGCATCAAGATCCAACATAGGAGGCAGAGCATAAGCTAGGAGAAGTTCTGAAATACAGTTGTTTAAAGTTCTATTCAATTTTTAACCTTTCAGCAGAGATTAGGAATTGGATGGGGGGGGGGGGAGGAATGAGAGTATTTACATTTTCTCCTGTGAGCATGGTTGTTGAAAGCCACAGCTGGTAAATTGAGGAGAACACTAGGCAAAGTTTATCACATCTTTGCCAGTTGTTATTCGGTTAGAGAGATGGGTCAGGATTCCCAGCAATTCAAGCTGCACCAGAGCACCAAAAATACTATGCTAGAGGCATTCAAGAAGTGCAAAATTCATATCCCTGATTTAATCAGATGCTATACCAAGGAGCAGAAGGTGAAACAGGGCCGTAAAAAATTTTTACTGAGACCAGGTCTATACTATAAACTTACACCGGTATCACTAAGTCACTCAGGGGTATGAAAAATCCACATCCTTGAGCAATGCAGTTATACTGACCTAACCCCCACTATAGATAGTGCTATATTCTCCCATCAACATAGCTACTGCCTCTTCCGGAGGTGCATTAACTACACCAATGGTAGAAACTCTCACGTCGGCTAGTAACATCTTCACTGAAGCTCTACAACGGTGCAGCTATGCCGCTGCAGCACTTTAAGGGTATGTCCCACTACAAAAATGATGTTGACTTAAGTTACATTGATGTACAGCCAATGAGTAATTAAATCATTTTTGCATAGCCACACTATGCTCCTTGTGTCGGCAGCACACAACCTCACCAGGAGCACTTGTGCCGATTGTACTGTCAGTGTGGGGCACTGTGGGATGGCTTCAGAACAGTGTAAGCAATGCACTGACACTGTGTCAACCTAATTGCTACGCCTCTCACAGAGGTGGAGTTATTAAGTTGGCATAGCGGACCGAGTTACATCGGCAGGAGCAACATTTTAATTAAGATGCTTACAGAGTTAGGTCAACGTAAGCTGCCTCGCATCGACCTAACCCTGCAGCGTAGACCAGGGCTAAGTGCAGACCTGCCTTGGGAACCAAATTAGTATCTGCAAGCATAGTTGCTGCAAAGCCCATCACGTGCAAGAGAAACTTGCTAAAAGAAAGCTGCATTTTTAAAAGTTTATAGATTTTGCAATTTTAGCAAGCCTATAAAACTTCCCATTAATTCATAGCTAATTAATTGCGCACAGGAACATACTCACAAAACGTCATAATACCCTCCCCCACACCCAGCAATTCTTTACTAGTTCCAAATGCATTTCATCCAATGGAGTCTCATGAGCCAGAACACTGCTAAGTTATGGATTTGAGACAACTGCAATTGTACGGTTTGGTTTTATTTTTTTGCTATTTTCTGCATCTTCAAAAGTGTAATTAAGATTACATTTATAATAGTGAGGGATAATTCTCAAACAAGTGAGATGTGCATCTGAAGAAACTTCTCTCTCTCCTTCCCTCACCCTCCGGACTATTCCCTGTTTTCTCTCTCATTAATCAACTCCGGCTTGATCTACTTTTGGCAATAGCCTGTTCTTCCCTTCAGCCTACCTCTGTGAGAGCTTAGGTGACCTGCCCTCCCTCCAACAGTGGCATCCAGGTGGCACGACCCAGATGCTGCTGCTCTTACACCACTTTGATGTTTCAGAATGTGTGTGGGATTTAATGGAGGCCATTACAAGTGTGCAGTGCACTCTGAGGTGTGAGTAGTGCTGGGAACTGAAAGCTCTGGCAGTAGCACCCTGTAGAAAGTCTATCATGCTTATGACCAGGCAATGGGATACTGTAGAACAACAAGGCCTCATTGCTCCTGAAAACTCACTCAATAGACCTCAGGGAATAGGAGGCTGAGTTTCTAGAAGCTAAGCTTGGTTGCCATTTTGATATTAGCTGTAGATTAAAAATGAAATCTTCACTGTTACTTTGCCAAGCTACTTTTTTGTTCACATATTTTATTTTAGTGGCCGCAACACCACAGTAACTTGACTTAGGTGAGGAACTGAGCAGGTGCAGATCATCATCCTGTCCACCAAAATTATTAAACAAAGACCAGGACAATAACTCACAATTATTAAATCGCTTAGATGACATTTTCTGCCAGCCCTACTCATAAGTTCCCGACTATGCACATCAACCCAACAAATTATACATATACTACAGACCATCCAGTGTTCTACTAACGTTTTTCTTGAATTGCAACTTTGAATTTTCTGCAAATATGGAATAAAACAGCGATCAGCTCCTTAATTACCTTGTTACAAGCTGTTGCAAGGAAAACGGTTTGGACACTGATGGAACCCACACCACTTGCTATGAATTAGAACTAATTTTACAAATATACATTAAAAAATTAATATGACTTACGAAAAAAAGTGCTTTGTGCTTTTTGCAATAGAGCTCAATGACAGTACTTCCATACACTGTCCCATGCTACTGCAAAGTCTCTTTCCCTTGGTCCAAACAACAATGGCATCAGCAACAGACAGTTTCACAGCATGGTGACTGCCCTTGAGGACTTCTGATGGTCTAACACATACATACCCTGCCACAGTAATAAGTGGAGGGGATGAGATAGTTACACATGCATTTTCAATTTCACAGCTACAGTTTATTTATAAATAAAGTAGATGCGGTAGATTATATACTTGACTTCCCCTGCCACCCTTCCATTTTGCCTACCCCCATATAGTGAAGGAAAGCTACATTACTGGAACTTAACGGTGCCACCCGTTTTTAAAAAGAACGTCACAAAAGGGAAAATCGGAAAGTTCTTAAAAACTTAAAAACTGATGGTGCAATAAGAGCCTGGGTTTTTAGTTTAATCTGTTAAGGTACTAGTTCATCTACTGCAAAGTAGATCCATTTAGAGCGAGAACTACTATGACAATAACCTGCCGAAAGGTGCAACTTTCAACCGACATTCATAGATCAAAAAACATGCATGAAAAACGGCAGAGGTCACAACTCTATATACGAAAAGGTGACTAGATACGGTTATGTAAATTTGTATTAGTTACTGCTGTCACTATTAATCACTCTTTTATTTACAACATTCTGTAGTGATAAAAATTCTACTAGTTTCCATATACTATGTAGTTTTAGGACAAACTGCTACAGTATACATACATACACATACACACACACACTTCAAAAAGCCTTCTAAATGTGCTTACATCTATCATTGTCATTTTGATCAGCAATGGCATCTTCCAGAGTGACAGACTTTGGCTTCTTTTCATTATTTCCTTTCAAGTTTTCCCAGTCTGCCTGGTTGAATCTGCAGACCTCTGAGTCTTTGGTTGCTGTGTGGCCTTCTCTCTCTTTCATCTCCAACTCTGAGAAGCGCATCATTGCACGCTAGAAAGAGAATTGATATGAAAAAAAATCTCACAATAAAAGCTACTCCATTTACCTTACCTTATATGAAAGTATTTCCAAAGAAAAATCTGCTCAAAACCAAGGTTTGAGATATATATCTAATATATAAAAGTTTAAAATATCTCAGTTGTATAAAAATATTCAAAATTTCTAGTATCTATATGTAAAAATCCACACAATTCTTTCATATATAAAGATATACTGTATATAAACAAAAACATTCTGTTTTGGAGGTATAAGAAACAAAACAAAAACATAAAAACAGAAACTGCACAATGAATAAAGACGACCATGGCCCACAAACTTCCCTTTGTGTATTTGGAAATGAAATTTAACTCAAAGGTTTATGTAAGATTCTAGTAATAAAAATTTGAAGAACTGACCTCACAGTAAGCAGCAGGTAGACATAAAATACTGTCCTCTTGTAATCCTTCCATCTATGTAATTAAAATGGGCACTCAATGGATCATTTAAATAATTTCATCCATTTTTATAAGCATAACCAATTCTTTTCTTAACAATGCACAACAATTTGGTTTAACTCATCTTTTAATTAAAAGTAAAGTATCTTAAGGAAATTCCTATACAATATCTGTCATCGCTCAACATCAAATTCAATACTGCTTCTATTCTTTTACTACATTCTTGATTGGTGAAAAGGTTGCATAAAAGTTGCATAACACCCACCAACACATGGCTGCTACTCCTCTCCATCAAATGTCACGTATGGTATACTAATCAGAACTTCTGGATACCCTTTGCTATCTTACAGTACAAGCCTACTGAGAAGCTAAAGCAACCACGAGTCTAACATATCATGCATTCTTCAGCTTCCCTAACTGCAGAATATTTAATACTTATGTTATCAGCACTTTATCAGTTCTCATTTAAAGCATTTTTTAAACTGACTAGTGAATACATATAGTTCACATCTACTACTATTCACATAACCTGGCTTCACAGTTTTATAAACAAAAAGTTATTGTTACCATTTCTGGCAACATCTAGACCAAATAACATATTCCCCACCTGTGTAGGATATATCAAATTTAATACTTGACTGTGACTTTATAAACAAAAAAACACAAACAAATGCTTTGGTAGTTAAACCTCACAGACTCACCTGCAGTGCCCGCTGCTCTCGGCTGAGTTGACTAGAATCTGCATACAGTTCAGTTGTAACACACTTGAATCGATCACCTACATAGCCAGCAGAGTTTGCAATTCTTTTTGCCAATTTAGACGGCTTGGGTTTCAAAATTTTGCCATCAGTAGCTTCTAGATCATCAGTTCCATCTTTGGTATATGTCTGATTAGATTCAATATTTGACTGTATATTTCCCATACAAAGTTGTTTTGCACCATCCTGTACTTTGCCAAAACACATAGCTGGACCATCACTCCCATGAGTATTCTCTAAGAAAGCAGAGGAAGGCTGAACTGGTAATCTTTCTTTATTTTGGCTTCCTGATACATCCTCTTTCCTTAAATTGAACAGTGATGAATTCTGAGCCTGTTTAAAATTATAGGTTTCGTGGAAATCATTATTTCTTCCAAACTCTTCTCTCATTACAATAAAATCTCTGTGCTGCAACACTTGTTCTACCTTGCGCTTTGTGGAGTCACTAGTCTGATTACTGCTTTCAGTAGTAAAGCCAGTTTTTGCTACATTTGTTTCACTTTTCACATCTTGTTCATCTCGCAGAAGATCTGAAAAGAGGTGTTTGTCACTTTTGGCCGCGTTCTTACTATGACTTGAACTTTGGTGTGATTTTGTGTTCTTATCAATAGGTACTTCATAATGTGTCTTTGTACTGGTTTCCAGCATCTCTGGCAATCTGTTTCTTGTAGCAGGATCCTCATAGCGGAGCCTTTCATGTGACCTAGATCTTCTTTCTGATTTTTCATCCTTATTTATTTCCAAAACTGAATGCTGTAACAACATAGGATGTACCATCCCCATCCCCAGGGCATCCTGATAGGTCATAAACTCTCCTCTAGCAGCTGGCAGGGTGTATGGAATGCCAGGTTTTGGTGCCAGATGCCCAGGGAAAAGACTGCCATTGGGTAACAAAAGTGGATGAGGATACACAGGTCCTTTTCCATGTAAAGATAAAGGGCTTATAGCTATACCCTCTGGAACAGGAAACGGGAGATAACTTCTTGGATACGGCAATGGTGGAGATCGGAATGCCTCATTTGGAGGTAAAAACATGGAACTTGATGCAAGGGCATTCTCATTTGCTTTGAAACTAGATTCTTGATTATTGGATTTAGTCACTTTACTGTTATGTTTTGCAGATGTTGCTAAAGGTTGTCCTATATGCTGTATGACAGACGCAGTACTTTCCACAGCACTCCTGTTTGTCTTGGTGCAGTCTACATTGGCGTTTGGAGCTGGTGAAGCAGATGCGGGCCGACCTCCACTTGACACAGACCCTGAAATATTACTGACTACTGCTTCTGTTCCACCCATCCGAGGGCAAGAAGAGCTTCGCTGTTGTGGTATCACCCAGTCTAATGTTTTGTTTTTCAACTGCATGTTTTTACCACTGGTATCTTCGTTCGGACTTGGACCAGGAACAACCCAGGATGAGGGTGCGGTGCTAATTATTTCAGGTCTATAAAGAGGACAACCATTTCCTGAAGGAAAAATAGTTTCTTTCTGAACATCGCTTCCAGGTAAAACTAATCCACTTCCACCTCGGCTATGAACTAAAACAGTTGGTGCCATTTTTTTAATAAGGTCAGATTTGGTTGTCTCTGCATCAACCACTTTTGATGACAAGTCTAGTGGTTTGTCTATGACATCTTTGGCAGTTGTTTGTTTTTCTAGTGGCAGAGGTGACCGGCTGTCCTTTCTATCGTGACCTGTTTTTCTTACATGTGTTGTAGCTTGCTGTGAAATTTCACCAGTGTCATGTGTTTTGGGAACTTTTCCATTAGACAGTCGGGAAGGAGGAAATTCATTACTTACACTCACATATGGCTTTGGGAGCGTAACTGAAGAAGGAGACGTCGAAATTCTGGAAAACTGTTTGTGATACTCTGAGTAGGTATCCCCAACTTGTGTGGGCAGATGAACTCTAGGAGATGGTCTCGGCGAATGAGATAACAAGATAGCAGGGTCTGTTGACATATTACCTGCAGCTGACTTTGCAGATGGGACTCTGGGCTGTTTGCTGTTCTGAATATGTGGATAGGCATGAGAGTCAACAGGATTTCCAGGACTGACTCCCATCTTCCAAGACAAGCTTTTATCTGGACAGTGTACTAGTGGGGGAATTGCTGGAGATGCTGAAGCAGCCGAGATCCTCATTGGTGAAGCTAAAGATGATGGAATGTGGGGAGTAACGTAGTGAGAAGGCGGCAGGTATAAAAAACGTTCACCATTTGTACATACAGGTGAATACGTCAGATGTTGTGGTAAGCTGTATGTGGACTGCTGAGGTAGCAATGCCTTATACATGTTCAATGAATACTTATTTGGTGAGTCAAGAAAAGGATATAGAGCGGGTGTTGCACCCTCCATATAAGGATTTACCCAGGGAAGCCTTAGGTAACTAGCACCATTGACAGTAAGAGGACTTTGTTTGTCACTTGAAGTTCTGTCCAAGCCTAGCGTTTCCCCTGTTGGAACAGAATTTTTTTGTATTCCAGGTGGTGTTTTATATATAGCACTGAAGCCATTTGGGGGTTTTCCAGAGACAGATGCACTTTCTATTGCTTCAGAGGGATTCGATTTGAACTGTATCTCTGGATTTCTTTCAGGAGTAAATCCAAGACCAGCTATAGAACTTGTAGCATCCCGTGCTTTCTCTGAGCCAAGTCCACATAAACTGGAATAGACAATACTGCTGGGGACTCTAAGTCCTTCCCGCATAAGTCCAGACCTGTCCATGCTCAGAGCTGCAAGACTGTCAATGCGATGTGCTGTGGTTGCATCCACCTTTGTAGAATAAGAAATGTGTTATTTTTGCATGTTGTTAAAACAACATTACTCAAGACTATAGATACATCTTTAATGTTGAAGAGAAACAATACTAATACAAATACATTGTTCATTGTTAAAATGTATGTAGGTTGATTGAACTGGTGAACACAACTGCTGGAAATAAAACTCATTAATTAAGATGTTGGCTGCTTCGTTTTTGTCTTGGAGATCCTGACTAGCTGTAAAGGGGCACCATTTACTAAAACAAGTTTTTAAAATGAATAATTTGACAGATGTGTTGAACCTTTTACACTTGGAACCTAACTTCGTTAATGCTGCCTTTAAATAATCATCTCCTTAAATTTCCACTGCTCAGCAGAAACCCTTTCTACAAGGCAGATGACAGCAACTATGTCATCCCAAAATGCAATCCCTTCAGGGGCACAAGCCTTTTGAAATATCCAACAGGCATCATTTTTATAAGTCTGTCTGCAAGGGAAAATCCAAGATAGGAGGCTACGTGTGCTCCACACCCAAACTCGCCACCCCTTTTCTACAACAGTAATAGTGGGAGAAAACAAACAAACAATCTTAACAAATTTATTAACAGAATTATATAAAGGGGTTGCCAGTGATAGCAAGGGGCTGGACTCGATAATCCAGGAGGTCTCTTCCAGTACTATATCCCTATGAAAAGTACATCAATGAAACATTGCTGAAATTTTTTGATTTTCACTTCCAACTTTTTAAACAGATAAATCAAAACACCAGCTATTTGGCTATTTAGTGACTTTATAAACTAATCCTGCTAGAATCACAAGTGTGCCACAACACATTATTCCTAATGGCTTAGAAATAACAGTGTTGGTGTTGTACCACTCTGCATAAAAAAGAATTAACAAGATAACAGAACAGAATGAAATTATTTCTACCATGAGGCCTTCTTCACACCTTTGAAAAATAAAAAATAACCTTTTACCACAGCTTGAAGAAGGCCTCTTACCTGAAGGAACTTGTGTCTTAACTGTAGTCCTTGCTGCACTTAAAATATTTTAATCATTTATTTAAATGAAACGTCTCACAAAAATGAAATAAAAAAAAACAAACAGATGTTATTTCAGTCTAAAGCTATTAATCTCTTACCACACTGTGATTCAGATGATTTTCTTCCCTTAATTCCAGTCTGCTTTTCGGAGCATCGCCATCATTTACTGGAATTTTCCTATTAAAAATGTAAGCTTACTATTTGAAAATATTCCTTGCATATAATATTAATAAAAGATTGTAAGGCTCCATATTTCAATTTCCCCATAACAATCCCATATGAAATTGTCTCTATCCTCTACATTAACTCACAAAAAATAATGATATTTAAATACTGCCTGAGAACAGATTCAAGGTAAAAAAAGGTTTTGACATTACATTAAGAAAATGTTTCAGTCCACTTCAAAAGAACGTATCCCAGAAGGCAGGTGACTTGTTAGTTTTTTTTTCTTTAAAAAAAAAAAAACAAACTACTTCATATCTAGTGATAATTATGTCATTTAACGTACCATATTCACATACCATCTCTAAGTGTTAGCAAAGAGAAAATTAAATACACATTAATGTCATACAAGTGTCACCTATTCCATGCTAAAGAGGAAGCTCCACATCTGCGCCATACCAGTGTTACAGGGCTGGGACTTTTTATCACGGAAAGCACTGATAAAGAATATACTTTAGTGCCAACTTTCAAATCCCATGAATAAAACAGCTGACATGAAGCAGAAGGAAAGTTTCATCATTACCCAGAAGAAACAGTTTCAACCATCTGATATTTAAAGAGCTAACAACTACTTGAAAAAAACTGAAGTTACACTTCTGATTTTTTTTAAATCGGTTACTGATACAAATAACCCCTAACATTACTATACCTGGAAGCAATTAGGAAAAACAATAGCAAAACTTTTTTCCCCAGTTTGTTTACTGTGTGTTTGCACAGAGCTGGCAAATAGTCACTTTCACTGTTTCCCCCTGCATAGATTGCAAACCCCCTGCTTCTGAGGGGCTGTCAGTCAGCAACAAAGAAGAAAGTCGTTTAAAAACAGAGGAGGAGTGGGGAAGAAACAGGAAAATGTTATTGTTTAAAAAAAAAAAAATCACAAAACTTGGCTGGGCTACTCAAAGCTAAGTGTAGTCTCTGAAAGTACTGTTGAGGCTTATTGTTTTTAAATAAACTAGATTTCAAGTTAGTGGTGTCCCTTTAGCCATAGAGTCCACTTGGAAAATACGTATTAAGAAGCATAACAGATTCTTGAATTAATAGTAGTAGGAGAAAAAATATAACATATGGGATGACAATAAGGAATCCAGTACCTAGATAAAAAGGACATTGTTTCGATTTTTAATCACTGGGCAAGCCATTTGTTTTAAGGCACTGAGAGGTAAATCAGATGGGACTGGCATGCCTAGCATTTAGAGTTAAAAAAAAGAGTATGTATTTGGATTAATACTCCTTCATACGAATGAAAAAATAAATTAAGTGTAAAAGTGCATTTAAAGGCTGCTTAGGGGAGTAATATTTTTTTAAAAGGACACTACTGCTTCACTGAACCAGGTGCCTGTTAAACAGTAAATCACGGACTGGTCTACTGCTGTCACGCACGTGTCTATTTTCCCTCCTAATGCTGGCCTGATCTCGATGCAAGAAGGCAGCTATCTGCTCCGGCATTAGGAAAGCGAATGAACTCTGAAATCTCACATCACAGAATCTCAGCGTGGTTTAACTTGCCAGAAGCTTAAATATTTACCTGTCTTCATTAATTCCACACATGCGGACCCTTTCATTGCTCATCCAGCTATGAACGTTGCCATACAGGGGAGTTGCAGAAAGCATGTCGTCGTCTTAAAAGCGCTGCTTTTTCTTCAGGGTTTTATATTCTATTAAAACAAAAGTTAAGAAGATTAGTCTAGGAGGAAGTGCAAACAGCACAGTGGAGCAGCCAGCCAGCCAGCCTCCCTCCGTGTAATTAATAATGAATGCAGGATTGGTGTGGGGAGTGAGCTGCCTACGCTAAACGCTAAGGGACAGCTACCCTGCAATAAAGGAGCAAATTGAGGGCATTTATAGGTCAGAGGAGATGGATCTTTTCCCTCATGCACAGCCACAAAATTAAGAATCATTTCAGGCTATCGACAATTTAAAAAAAAAAAAAAGTTTCTCCAATGCATTTAATTTGAACTGAGAAACAATTGGACTGGCAAAGTCAACACTGTTCCCCAAAAGTGCTCCATGCACCTTATGTACACCCAAATAAGGAGAGATTCTGCGCGCTGGATAGTACGTTTTAAACTGGGGAGAAAAAAAAAATCTACGTTAGGAATACACAAGAGCAGAAAGTGCATTACAACAACAAGTATATACCTTCTATATCACCCACCCTGCTAACTACTGAGAAAGCTCGTACGGTACGAGTTAAACTGAAGAGGCGCTTCTGCGGAACAGAGCTAAAGGAAAACTCCCTTCTAACGTTTGCACATGGGTTAAAAATAGCAAGTGGGTTGCTGAGCTCCCCACCCCTTGATTTGATTAAGCACCAAACCCTGATGGCTTTTGCATTGGAGCTGCTGCGAGTGCTTTCAGTAATTCAAATGACGCCTGCTTACTCCAGAGAAAGGAATCATTAGCAGGCTCGCTGGAGGAGTATTAGCAGCCCGAGAGGATAGGCGCGGTGTGGTGCAGCAGCAAAGGCAGGTGAAAGGTAACCGGATTGTCGCGTCTAGCGACGGAGGGGGAATGCCTTTTCTTCCCTTTCTAATGCCATCGCCACCCCCATTAAATTCTAGTTTGCTGCATGAGTGAAGTGTCAGGACAAGCTGCGTTTTATTAACAGGATTATCGCGGCGCATGATTTATTCCAGTGCAGGATTTTAATTGCTCTTTGGAGGTTGAGTCGTTTCTTTTGACTGAGCTTCAGCCTGCATCCTGCTGTTAAATGCTGGGTTAATAAGTAGGGGGAGACTGTAATGCACAGGATATCCCTCAGCTCTTCCTCTCTTACAAAAATAGAGTCCTTCAAACGGGAGGCACGACATTCTTTTTACACATGCAGACAAGCCAGTAATGGATGGTTGACCATGGGGAATTTAATCCATAACGTTTCCCAGAGCATATATGCTTCTCGAGTAAACTCATTTCCTTTGTCCGAGTCCACGATATGCAAATGATTACTTTGCTATTTAATGGGGAAGAACTCCAGATTATGTGTTTAACACACCACTTCACACCCGTTCAGAGAGATTCAGGAAATAAAACGGCAGGAAAGCCCCGTGTTCTCAAACATTTTTTTTCCTCCTTTCCTTAGAGAAGTCTTTTGTGTAAAGCCCTATGCCTGGAACAAATGTATATTAATGAAATAGCATGTTTCCCCTCCTCCCTCCAGAACTGTTAGCTTTCAATAATGAAGTCCACAAAACCTGCAGTGAGGACACAAAAATCTGTAGAGATTAGATAGCGCACTATCATTCAAAAGGAGTTATTTCACTGGAAAGACGGTTTCTGGACAGATTTACTGGTTTCCAGATGCACGGCTCGTAATGTTTTCAATAGAGCAGCAGCATGGAGAGAGTGATTTAGGGTTTTACAGACGGTTAGTAGCCGCCCCGTGCGCTGCCTCATCTGTAAGGAATGGACACAAAGTCCAAATAGATATGGCTGTGTGTAAAGGGGCCCACTGCTCTCCCTTTTTTAAACGGAGGGCACGAAAGGCAGACTGATATTACTCATTAGCGGAACTGCTAATGCTCCTCGTTTCCTCACTGGAAGTGTATCATTAACATCAGCTGCGGTGCCTGAATTAAAGCCTGTCAAGCCCCTGCCATTTGCAAAGAATGAAATACTAAAAATTACGTTCGCGGCTTCAAGGTTCACTCGCTGGATCCGGCAAGACAAGAGATCAAACTCAAAGGGCCCAATAATAAAGCAGCCAACGCCCGAAGTATTTAAAAAACACACCCTACTTTTCGACTGCAAGCCAAGAACCACCCCTCATCCCCCAGCTGCACGAAGTTTGCCTGAGGCCGAGGTGTCTGTGCCGGCAGGCTGCGTGCGGCTGGAAGCACAGACCTGCTACTGAGCGCTTGCAAAGAAATATGTTGCAATCCTCTCTCCAAAGCACCACTGCAATCCCCTGAGTGAGCGAAGACACGTCCCCCGCGCGCGCACACACTCGTTTCGCGTGTGCAGCTGAGCAGCTTCTAGAGGGCGTGCAATATTAATGCCCTCTAACAGGGCTACACTGATCCCAGTTATCCTTTCGGAGCGGAGGGGGGAGGCGGTGGCTTGGCGATCGCTTTCGGGGTCGCGCTGTGCTGTGGATACGTACGTGTGTATGTATTTATAATCGCCGCCCTGATGAACTTTTTGTGAACTGTTTAAAAGTGGAGGTCTGTTGAACAAACAGCGGCGCCACTGCCAGCCATAATTTCATTGCAACAAGCAAGAGACTTTAACTCTTCCGACTCCTTTTTTCCCTCTGCGGACAAGGGGTCGCAAGATGAAGGAGGGTGACCCACCGCCCTCGGGGATGGCTCCCCTCAGCGTTACAAATAATCCACCTCCCCCCAGCACCCCCTTGTCAGCAGGCAAATCCCTCTGTCGCTTCCACCAACCTTGAAGCATTTAATACGCAAGGGGGGAGAGGGGGCTCCCGCCCTCCATTTACAGCGGGTCCGCCACCCTCCCCGCAGGGAGAGGGAGAAACGCGGCTCCTTGGGTATTTTCCTCCGCGGATCGCCCCGATCTCTGGGCTGGAGCGTTCGCGGCCGCGCTCCAGAACACAGAACTGTGCGGGTGTGACTACGGCCAGGGCAATAAAGGACGCGTTTAAACCCTTGCCCGCCCAACTCGGATCCAGTTTCCCGAAACATCCACACCACGGCCGGCTACTTCCAAGCTGGTTTATCCAGTCCGGAGTCAGTCGGTGCGAGACCCCGCCGCCTCCGCACGAGAGTCAACGCTGCAGCTGCTGCCGTGCAGCTCTCGCGTACGTACCAGCACGGACTGGAAAGCCCGTTCCCCTCGGGGGCAGGAATTACCGATCGCTGCTCCGCCAACTCCTCGGAAACTAGCCTGCTACCGGGGTTGCCCAGCAGAATTCAGCCTCCTGTGAGACAGGGTGGAATTTCCTCCTGGAGGTGTCTGGCGGGTCGAGCCCTTTGGCGCTATATATAGAGCGTGATACACACGCAATGTCAGAGCACTGCCGGCGTGTTAAAAGCACTTAAAAACACTAACCTGGCTCCTTTTTTCTCTTGCCCCCTTCCCCTCACTGCCAGGCAGCCTGAGACGGCAGCGCTGGTGCCCGGAACACCCAGTCCTCGGCGCTCTCCGCACGCAGCCAGAGCTCCGCGATGCAGAGACAGGCACACACAGCGCGGTTTGGGCATTTGATTAAAAAAGGGAAACGTTTGGGTCTCCCTCGCAACGTCAACAGACTTTTGGCAGCCATTGACGCCAGCAGCAGCAGCAGCAGCAGCAAAGTTTTGTTAACACACTCCTGGCTTGGAAACTAGAAAAACCCGATGCCGGGGGCCAGGGGACGCCGCCGCTCATTCTTGCCTCTTGGGCAGGGAAGCCAGTGTATAAAGTGGTAGCGCCTTGCCCCTCCCCCCACTTCCCTTGAGTCACTATTGTGAGGACGTCTTCTTGATTAGGAACAAGTGGAAAAGGTGAAAGCAGGGTAAGGAGAGGAGAGGACGCCCGGCTGGGGACTGGCAGCTGCAGAGAGCCAGGAAGGGGAGAGAATGCAGCGGCGCACGAGTTCCCTTTTGGCGCCTTTACTCTTTCCACCTCCAGCTCCTTCTGGCAGCTCGCCAGTTTCCACTGCAAAAGCCACAGACCCACCCTCAATGGGACTGCAGGCGGCTAGAAAGCTTCATGGGTTAAAGTCTGCAAGTAATGTAGTAAGCAAGTGGCACCGACAGAGCAAGAGGTAGTCAAACAAACAATCTGACCTTCGGAAATGAAAATAGTGCAATAAATTACCCCGTCCTGATTGTCTCCAGGCCACTGGAATGATCCTTTCTAGGTCTGTGAAAATCCCTAAGAGAAGTGAAAAGGGACTGGGGATTCATAGCAATCGACTTCGATTAGACCAAACTGTTCAGCCGGACTTTGATTTATAGAGCAGGACTCCTACAGTATTTAGAAGCCTAAATACGGACAGCTGCTTGTAAACGTGTTTAGCCACCTCGTTTCTCTTATACCTATGGCTAACATATTTACAAGTTATACAATTACCGACACCGGTGTTAGAAATTACTTTAAAGACACCATATTGCAAGTTTGATACCGAGTGTACAGCTTTGGCAGCGGCGGTCCAATATTAGACCAGCGGTTAAAGGGGAGGGTTTTTTAAACTAAAAAATACCCGAGGTATATTTTGAAAGATCTACACAGCATCACTGATTTGACACACATTTTGCAAGCCAGGCTAGGAAGCAGCAGGCTAAGTAGCCGCCGCATGGATCTGGGGATTAGAAAAAGAAGTTTGACCTTTACCCGTGACGTGTGGCATTTCATTTAACCATAAAGCTAAGTACAAATGTGCCAGCTAGGTCTCTAAACCGATTTAAAATACATATTGAGTCATGCATAACACTAGTGCATTTCGGTTTAAGAAACACACACACGAGGGTCGGTGTCTATTTTAAGATTTTAAAACAACCTCTTTCCTCTGCGTGTTGACTCCTCTTTCCTGCCGAGGCTCCCACACAGTCACGTGTAGCGAGGCTATCAGGACTTTCTACAGTGTAAACAAAACGCGGCGGAGCCATCTGAGGGCAGTCAGAGCTGCTGCTCGGCATCAGCTACATTGGGAAGAGGACGGGGACAAGGGTGCGCCCAGAGGGACTCCACCCACAGACAGACAGACAGACGCTGCAGCCGCGGGAGGGGGAAGTGGGGAGGCAGAGATGACTGTGGCCTCTGTCTGCGGCTCTCCAGCTGCCAGCGATTGGATTCGCGGGGGAGGGCCGCAAAGGGCAAGCCCCCGGCCCTGGGGCCGACAGAGAGGATCAAAGGGGGGGGGAGGGGGAGGAGGCATTAGACACTAGGGGGCCGAGGAGGGTGTTTCCCACTGGGGCGAAGGATACGAGGGCCTCCCGGGGGCCGGGGACACGGGGCAGGAAGGCAACGAGGACTTCAGTCCCTCCCCATTCACGGCCAAGCACTGTCCCTCCATGCCTGGCCCAGTGACGATTCCCTGCCCCGTGTGGGAGCCCTCCCGCACGCACCCCTTTCTCCGCCTCGGTGCGTGATCAGGGGCGCGGGCAGGGGACGCTTCACCGCCAGACGCTCCCGGGAGGAGGCAGAGCAGCAGCGCTCGGTTCACGTGCGGCGGCTCCGCTCGGTCTCTCTCGCGCGTCTGAGCCTGCCACAGAAAGTAACTCCGCGGCGCGGCGCGGCCCCGCTCTCTCCCCCAGTCCAGCCCCCAGCAGCTGCCTACGCTACCAGGCGAAGCGGTGCCGCGCTCTCACCGCCATTTGCAAACAAAAGTTTTAAATTAATGATAAACCTGGGATCGGAGGAAGGGCGGCGGAGAGGAGGCCAACGAGGGAAAGTTAAAATGGCTGGCGAGCCTTCAAATAACCCTGGCCGTCTCGCCCACGTACGCGACAGAGTCCCAGCCTTCCCTGCCAGCGCTGATCCGCTGGGGAACCACCCCACCTATTTTAGGGAGAACCCCCCCGGCACATGGGGCTGGGAAGGGAGCACCCGGCTCACTTTGGTGAGTTCACAGAGGTGCCGGCGTCTGCAGGTTAATTAGATCTGCTTCAGCGTGGGGCACATGCTTGACCCGACCCCCCCTCCCCCCCCCCCACACACACACACACAGAAATACATCGAGGAGGTGGGGGGAAAGGAGGATATTTTATTTCCTGAAGCAGAGACACGGCTGGCACCCAAGCTGGGGTTGCTTAGGGTGAAGAGGGGCCTTGACACAGGGGAGCTGACCCTCCCCGGGCCACCCTGGGAGAGTGTTAGAAGGGTCACCGCTGAAACGTGTACTTGGCAAGCGGTGAGTGGCGACACCAGTTCCATTGCGCTTCTGCGTCTCTCCGCCCGCCACACATTTCCCTTGTGTGAATGGCGGAGCTGAAGCGGAAAAGGCTTCGGCTCCACGGGGGGCGGGGGGGGGGGGGTGTTCTAGAGTATAAATCGCGAAGGGCAGCTTCGCATTTCATCCTGCCACTTCTCCAGCAGCGACATTAATAACGCCCCCTCCTCCTCCTCCGGGGAGGAGATGAGCGGGGGGGAGAGGTAGCTAGGCGGACATGCTTGCCAGAGAAGGCAGCTCCTGCACCATACGCCACAGAGCCACTAGATCTAAACCCCTTTTATCGATGGCCCTTAGCCACAGTCTTGACCCCCTTTCCAAGCGATAGTTTAGGCTCCCTCTGTCACCGATCCCCTCGTCTGCATCTCTCACTTCCTAGACCGTCCGCGCCATTTTAGAGACACACAGAGGAGCGAGGGTTTCCGCCGTTGCTGCCGCCAGAGACAACAGGCAGCAGCCGAGCCTGAGCTGCGCAGAAGGAGCAGCAGGAGAGAGATAGATACAGCCGGCCTGGCACAAATGTGCATTTCAGGTAATTAAGCGAACATTGCATCCGCCGAGCGGAGTCTCGGGGAGAAGGGAGAGCGCGCAGGGCCGGGCTCCCTCACCCCATTAACCCTTCAGAGTCCTTACACCTCAGGAGCTTTCCATGTTGGGTTGATTTAGTATGGCTATTGCTTTTAAGAACAAACAAACACACACCTTTAGCCACCTTTCCCTCCACACACACGGCTGGCTTTGGCCACGCTCGCTGTGCACATCTAACTCAGCTCCCTGAACAAACGCGTTTTCCATCCCACCCTTCCCACTTATTTTGCCGACAGGAAACTTCAGGTTGGAAAAAAAAATACCCCTACACATTGAATAGATAAGTCCGCCTGTTTCTGTGAGAACCGAGCGAAATGGTGCACTCATTTCCGCAGCATTATCTGGCTATAAATACCACCGTTCCGGGCCCCTTCTCCTCCCCACACGGCACCCCCTGCTAGAATGATTAATGGGACATACGCCCTTGGTTTTCCTCTGACCGCCCCGATCCACGTTGCTTTCTCTCGCAGTCAGCTGCTCACGCTGTACCGTACGGTGGGGGAGCACCCCTCCGACCCCCCGCAGTATCCACAGGGGACGTTAGCAGATATTGATCACGGACGAGTTGATTTTGCATAATTGTGGCTGACAGTGCCTGTGGTTCCCTCATTTACGGAGCAACAGCTTTGAGATGCTGATTGATTAGGAGCAGCCCCCTCCCCCCCTTTCCCCAGACAGACACACAACCTATCACCAGGAGGAGGCAGTTTGAAGGCGATTCTCTCCGGAGAGTAAAGCAGCTACTCATTATACAGCAAATGGCCGGCGCGCCGGCAGCGAGATATTAAACTTGCTCCTCTGTCTAACGTTTTATCTAGCTTAACTAGCCTGAGATCCTTCTGCTCCCCGCAGGACTTTGTCTATGCAGCAAGGTTTGTTTGGAGGGAGAGGGGCGGGGGACTCAACTGCACCGTTTTAGACACAAGATGGACAGTTATATTCAGCGATCATTTAAGAAAAGCGCTTGGGAAGTTGGAGCGGCTTACAAACAACTCAGTCGGCGTATGCTTAGCAATACTTGAAGAGTACCACCCCGCCTCAAAATATATATAGTGTTTACAATGCGAATGTTTCCCCCTCTTGGGAAATACTTTCCGAGTACTTCTGAAAAATCACGGAACATTTTAGACAGCAGTTATAAACAAGCAGCTGCGCGCACGTCTATAGGTTTCTACATAACTACTGGTCCCAAACCCTCACATCATCTTCTTCAGACCGTTTAAAGAAACAGTTATCCTATAGAGAGCAGGTAGGCATGTGCCAGTCATCTGATTTTAAGACTCTTCTTCAAACAGCAGAATCGTACGTTTATTACGTGAATCCGAAAGTTACTGTAAAAGCAAAGCCAGGCTTTCTGTACAAACTTTTGCGATGTTCCTCTGCGTTAATACCCCACAGTTGTAGGAAGACTCACTCAGACATCGGTCGTACAGGGAAACACTAAGGACCATTGCAATCTCTGCTTTTTCGTCTTAGAACTCGGCACCAAAACAAAACACTGAAGCAACTGCTATGCAGATGGGCGGCTATGAATTTTTGCTGCTGCTTAGAGCTTTAATTACTCGCTCTTGATCCGTGGGACTACAGCACTACACCGCCAAGGTTAAAATGCCCTGAACAGCTCTGAGCAGATGTGAGCGAGTTGGCAGACGCGCAAATGAGGTCTGCCTCTAAGCACGATAACAAGTGACTAATACATTGCATATCTCTGAAAGAAAATTATTTTTCTCTAATTTGCATTAGCTTTTTTTAAAGCCAGCGACAGTCCCTCCGCAGAGGCAACACTATAATCCTGGAAATACTGCTCCGTGACTTTAAAAGATTTGGAAGAAGGAAGAGAGTGCCAGTATTTTGGCGACGTAGACTTGTTTATCTTTCCGCCTTAGCTTCAAGGCGAAACTAGTTTCGCAAGCAATGTTCCTACAGAAATGGCATACGTCATATGAAAGATTAATTTATAGCATTGACGCTAAGATTATTGAATTACTATTGGAGTAATTTCCACCGTCAATAGCACAGCGTTATTCATAAAGACTCAACAGCATAAGAAGAAAAAAAAAGGGAGACCGAAGAAAGATAATAAAGGTAGTCACCCTTAAACAAAAATTATACTCACTGTGTGAAATAAAGTCTTTCTAGAGAGTTCCAGGCCAAAGAAAAATAGATTTTAGAGGTTACTTTGTGTGTAAAAACATAAGGATTCTCTGTTGCAGTTAAAACTACCTAATTTGAAAATACAGGCCAGATCCTACAGTTCTTAATCATACAAAACTCCATCTGACTTTTGGGAGACTTCCATAAAGGCTGTGGGCTGAGTTTGGATACATAAGGAAACCTGAAGGACAGACAGAAATAGGTAGTGAATTTTCTCTTTAAGTTTCAAAGGCCTTTGTTTTAAGAGCGATAGCCTGATCAATTACTGTCTCATTTTTACTTGTTTGGAGCTGTTTTTGACCCAGAATCTTACACACCTTCCTGACAACATACAGTCTAGTTGAGCTGAGAATGCCTACAACTGATCTCAGAATAACAACTTTGTTTTACAGCAGCACCTGCATTAAAAACAAACAATGCAATTCAGCATATTGTTTTTGAGAAATGCTATCCAAGTTGGAGTCATCTCACATCCTCAGCTCAGTCTATGGGAAATTCAGAACATCATCCTCCCATGTGTACAATCCCCTGCACCACAGGGCCTGCTTTTCTTCTCAGGGAATGCAACGGGAACTTTGCTATTGCCTTCAATAGGATCTGGCCCGGTATATGCAAATTTCAGCACTTCCAGGAAAGGGAGCACGGCTTAGTAGACAACATATTTTTTTGCCAAATTCCGAGCTGGTTTAGACTCCAAAGCAGCCTGCTGTTGTCAGTGCGTTTGCCCTTGCTGACGGCCAGGGCAGAATCTGACCTTTAGACTCTCTCTCAAGTCTAACAAAAGGAATTGAAGTCATATCTATATAGAGTCTCTTGTTTTAGAGAGACCCTCCACTCCAGGAAGAGCTTTTCCCCTACAGGTGTATTACTCAACTGCGATATCTGGGGGTCTGTCTGAAATTTAGCCCAGGTCCGTGCACACAAGTTGTGATGAGAAAAATCACACCTCTCGCGAATTATTACATTAAAAAGCAACTCTCTTCCCCCCCCCCCCAGCTCATTAGTTCTTAATCTGCGCGGCCGCTATCTGTGCGAGCGCTCTGCCGTGCTACTGCTGCCTGCATAGTGAGAGCTTTGTTGTAGGTGCCGAAGAGGCGCGGGCTACTCGCGCTCCAACAGCTGTCACATTATTTGCACTAGCTGTAAACAGCCTTCACATCCCCCCCACACACACCGCATAGTTAAATCCAGACTAACAATCCACAGTTCGAGATCAAACCAACAACAGCAGCATTGTGTCTGCCTTCAGTGCTGTAGCATCAACTACTGCAGCTGGTTTAGTCCAAACAAGGAACCCCCTCTACCCCACTCCTACTGTGGAGAGAACTCTGTTTGTTTCATCCGATTTTTCGAACAGAATCTTGCTGCTGTCCGATACAGTGGAGTTCCTTTTATTAATTTCCCCACCAGAGGATATTTCAGTTTTTCTCCAAACTCGAGACAGACCAAGCACGCGCGCGCGCGCACACACTTTTCCTTGATAATAAAGTTTTGTCACAACTTCAATTGTTTCTGATTTCCCGTCACAAGAAGCCCCAAAGCTGCAGCTTTGACTTTCTCGTGTAAAGTACGCCGTGCCCCTCACTATGTCTCGGTCATTGTAGCGTTTGGAAGCTTAAGGCCCCTTGTTCTGCTGCAGAAATGTCACGACTGAATGGATACCAGTAACTGCCCCCATAGGGGTGAGGACAAGTTTCCTTTATTTTGTATTAAACTGACTTTCCATAATCGTCAGTATCGGTGCAAATTGCACCCCAGTTCCTCTTTAAGTATAAACCTCACTTTATGACTTAAGATATTTTTGTTATAAAGTTTCCCCATCATTAAGGCCTATAGTAAGGAGCAATCCGCTTTAGCTGCATTACAATACCGAATCTCCATAATGGACCATTCCAGATGGCTTTGCTCAGGTTGATATCCCCAGTGACTTTTTGGAGTGAGTAAAGTAACTACGATTAGATTTTAAGATATTGAGTCAAATCTGTTTGCCTCTAGTTTGACATAGCAAATGAAACGGGCTGTGCGTCATACTTACATGACTACCCTTGGGTTTCCTGCACCCTTCCACCTCCCTCTTGCTTTGAGCTCTGCACATTTATTGATTATCCCACAATGGACATCCCTTATTGTCCCAAACACTTGAACAGAAGTAGTACTTTATTTTCTATCTCCATATATCCAGTTAAAATAAACGGTCACTTCTATTGATTCCACTCAAGTCTTAAGAATGTTTCTAAACTGAACCTTAAATCATGCACGTGCAGTTTCTCTTTTCCTACTTTAAAAATCTACTATTCTGATGGAAATCAAACTTTCCTTGTGAAATACTCTGTACAATAATTAAACAGCAGCTTAGCTATAAGTTGCCTGCTCTTTCATTGATTACACTTGTGCTAGTATCTCTCCCATTCTGTGCAAATTTTCTGTTGCGAAGGGAAAGGTGGAGATTTCGCTAGAACTGACTGATTTAATTTATTCTTGGCTAAATTATGTATGATTAATTGGAATGTATATCTTTACAGAAATGTTTAACAGTAAGCGTATTCGCCTAAGAGTTTTAAAATAGATTAAATTTGATAAAGAGACTATGAGAGCCGGCACGCAGATGCACAATATATAGCTTTGTGACTGGCTGCAAGAAAAGACTGACGATTTTTTGTTTTGTTTTAAAAGAGCATTTTCATCTGGGCCCAAGTATTGCTAAAGGTTAACGTTTCTCAAGGCAGGCACAGTGGCTACTGCTGACATGGTAGGTCTGCACTGAACTTCCCAACCAGCTTCCCCTGTAAATTATTCCAGTAGGTATTTGCAGGTTGGTGGCATCGACTATTCATTGCCTGTACGGAGCTAAGAATCTGCTTGCCTGGTAAAACCCATTGCTAACAAAACAATGTCAGCAAAGGCTGCAACACATTCTTGTGAGAGACCAGCGATTCGTGCCTACTGAAGCTCTTTCAGCACAAAGGCTTTTAGAGGAAGAAGAGAGAGAGAGGGAGGGAGGGAGGGAGAGCTCTCGTGTTTCAGGGCTGCTGTCCCCTGGGAACGAAGAACCAAGTGTAGCTTCAATCAAATGCTCACTTCTCCTCCGGGAGCTCAGTCGGAAACCTGATCTCACTAGCTTATGCCTGCCTCCATGCATATAGGCTTGCTTTCCTTTCATACCAGCAATTTGTATAAAGAGGAGAGCCAATACAGTTTATTGAATATGCGATCTCATAGTAACGGGTTCTTTCTATAGCTAAAATAAAACAACCTTGAAATGTCTGCTCAGGAGGGCCCGCTCCTCTCTCCCCACCTCACTAACTTATGGGGAAAGTGATCGTTTAAAACTTACATTTCACATATTTTCTTCCCGACTGGATCTTCCGACTTCAGCTACCAACAGCTATTTTTTAATGGGCCCTTTTAACGTCAAGTCACATAGCCATTATACTGTTTACCATTAAAACACATTACAGCTCTTTTTTTAAAAAAAGGCGGATGTATTTTGGGTCAGCATTAGCTGAAGTCTACCTCAAACATGCCTATGCCAACCTTCCACTCAGGCCCTCTGGCCAAGCTGCGGGAGCTCAGGCCTTGCCCATCCTCCCAAAAGATGTAGGCCTTGGGGAGGATGTGCTAAAACGGCTGAAGCAAATGTTGGCCACACATATGGTAGGTCACAATTCACTGGACCAGAAGAAGTGGAGAAATGAGGGGAGGACTACTTCCTGCTGCATAGTACTGTTCTGAGCTACCGAATTGCTTTGGCTGGAATTGGGACGTCTTATTTCCCCTGATTTTACATCCAGGCCGACCTTGGAAAGGGAAAGTATATGGGGCTGTTTTGAGTACCAGATGGATACCTCTATGGTTAATTGTGCTAATGAAGCCCCTACATAAACCTGTGAAGTGTTTTGATTGATATATTTGGGGATGTACGTAAAAGGTATGGCTTCCTGAGGGGCCAATTAAATTTGACCCTAACAATGTATAATGGCTGGGAGTGACATGTTAAAAGTAGTTCCCACAATGAGGGCTAATACATTTGGATACAGGGCTGAATGAGGCAGGGAGATTCAGAGTGCAGTTTGAGTGCAGGCGCACACACTTCTGTTCACAACTATTTTAGCAGGCACACTATGGTACCCAGAGTATCGGTGATTTTAAATACCCTCCTAAATGTTCAATAGTATGACTCTAAAAACATGTTACTGTCTGTCTTAGCAATAATATGTGCATTAAAAGGTCCCTGCTTCTATGAATTTAGATTCTATAGCACCAGTGGGTGGATTAAGGAACCCTGGTGGTACCTATCCAAAGTCCTAAACTATCATGTGGAAGATGTTTGGGTCACAGCAGCAGCAGCAGCAGATCTTCCAGTGAAAATGGATTTCTCTCTGTCCCTTCTAATACCACTCAAAAGTTTTCTGAGAATTCAAAGCAATACTGAGAATCTGCCTCTCAATCCTTAATTCACTTCCGTGTGTCTATATGCTGCAGCATTAAAAAAAAAAACAGATTAACATCAGCTAATATCCGACCTTAGCAGAGGAAGTACAACTAACCAAATACAAAACTGGATGAATTTAATTCTTTCCTCCTTCCCTTTGGTGCACAAAAGAAACCCACACACAGGTAGTGTTTTTGTTTGGGTATTAGTTCTAACACAAAGCATGAACCTAGATGTAATTTTAATATTTTCTTAGTTATTTAGGTAAAATGTCTATACGGTTTAGCTCCTATGCTATAGAACTACTGAGTGGTTGGACTTATACAAAAATATGAAAACAGTCCTGATAATGTGTGAATGCAAACATCAATTACTTTGGAGTACTCATTTGTTCAATTGTCCCATTGTCTGGACTTTTAAAACTAAGAACACAAGCCTAAGTATTTTGTGGTATGAAGCTATTTAAAGGCAAGGGTCACTAGGTGATACATTCCAGAGTATTTTAAATGAACACTTAGGGTAAGAGTTTAATCTGTTTTAAAAATTGTGACAGAACTCTTACAAGTAACTGCTAAATGGAAGTACTGACATACTTATACCATACTAAAATACATTGAGACATCTGTAAAGTGAATGATAGCATATAGCTTTGTTATGTTATTGCAGTTTTCAGTGACATGGGAGTTCTACATGTTTGCTAAGCATAGTTTAAAGGAAAAGTTAATTTGTGGCCTACTAGATAGGCCACTGGACCTAGGCTCTAATCTTGTCTCTTCCATTAATCTGCTGGGTGAGCTTGGGCAAACCACTTCACCTCTCTCCTACCTCAGTTTCCCCAACTGTAAAATGGGGATAAGGATGCTGACTTTTTTGTAAAGCGCTTTGAGATCTACTTATAAAACACACTATATAAGAGCTAGATATTATTAAAAGTGATCTTGCTGATATTAAATTAAGGTGATAAAACTTGCATGAAGTACTTATTGGTGTGAGTGCTGAGGTAGAGTGGAACTTTTAACCTACTCTCTTTCCTAAGGGTCACACTCAACTCTATACAAAGAATTTCCAGTGTAGTTGGTGGAGTCTGTACTTTCTACTTCAATTGTCCTATCCAAATAAAGCTTGTGTGTGTGTGTTTACTGTCACACTAACAAAACAAAATCACAAAAGGGTTTGGGGGAGGAGATTAAAAAAAAGCAAGGATTTTATTATACTTTTTTTTTTTTTAAAAAAAGTAACAATCCTTAAGTGAAATAGAATTGGCATATATACTTTCACTCGGAACTGGGCATTTACATTCCACTTTCTAAGAATATGTATTTTTTAAAGGGACTAGCAATGTAAATATCTTTCCCCTCCAAGTTTCAGATTCTTAAACTCTACCTTACACTTTAACAGGTCTTTTAGTTTGTACCTAGACAATAAATTTAGTTTAATTTAGCTTCCGGTCTTTAATTTTAACAGGTCTCCTCTCTGCATGCAAATCAATATGGCAATTACCATCTAAAAGCTCGCCCAGCCCCAGGTCAATGTAAATTGATCATTGTCCGCCTTCCACAAAATAACACCAGGAGTCTGTGGTGCATAATGAGATTATACTGGAAACTGTCTTTCAGATCACAAATTATATTTTATGTTGTCAGGGTCTTCTCTAAGCGGACTTCCTTGCATGCCTAATCACAGGGCACCAAATCTATTAACGTATAAAGGTAAATTTCATACAGAAAAATAGCACCAAAATAAGTCCTACATCATCTTAGTATGCTAGTTTGCTATTTCTAAATATATATGTGGGCAGGTAGTAATGAAAGAATATTAACTTGTCCCACTGGTAAAAAATAGTTTGAAAAATCTTAATACTAGTTGAAGGTTGTTTTGTTGTCCGGCAAAAAGAAAAAATAGAAGCGCCTCCTGCAAATTAACAGAACTTCTCTCAGGGAAATATTTTCTGTGAGCTGGTGGCCTTCTTGCTTTCTCTCCCTAACTAGTCAACTCATCCATTAAAAGGTGCTACACATGACAGAGAAACTCTTGTGAAACATTCATTAACTTCTGCTTGAAAGATCGTTGGAGCTAAAGGTTCAAGTCCTGACAGCCGAACAGGTCTGAGGGAAAGGTCGATTCAGAGTAATACTCCATATCAGCCTCTTCGGTGAAAGGACACAAGGATTACATGTAGCCAGTGCTGCTCACGGACAAGGGAACTCCCCCTGTCTGCAGATGAGGCCTCCTCTGCCTCTCATTATACACACAGGGCGAGAGCTTTTCGATGTAGTTAAAAGGGGTTAGTCTGGCTCGCTGGAAGGAATCTACTTGATCTCTGAGTGGTTAGATTACTGCAAAAAGCAAGAAGCATAACATTCATTCTAGCTACCATTCATTTTTAAACAACATCAGTTTAAGGAGGAAGTATTAAGCCTGCTGTTCCTATCCTGTGCACTGCTGTTTAAAGGCCCACACTAAAATGTGCTATAGATGTAGACGTAAGAGACAGTATCACATGTCATCCGTGTAATGAAGTGTATTGCACTATCCAAGTCCTACAAACAGATAGCTGAGTGGCCTTTTGTGTACATCAGCCAACATTAAAGGGCTTGAGTAAAACAGGAATTAACTCCCTTGTCAATGGAATTACAATATTTTACACCCCCACTACCAGGAGCAAGATGAGGCCTTTAGACTGAATTAGTCCTTTAACCACTCAATTTTCAAAGTCTTATGGTTCTTTGGAAGACAAAAAAGTCACAGATTTTCATTCCTATAATTTAGACTTTAGTGTGGGTATTGTTTAATTTTTTAAATGGCAGCCTTACATTTTTTATGTCCACAAATTACGGACCAATGTGATTTAAACCTTGTGTATTGTTTTTCAGTCCTAGGACTAACCAAAATTCTCCATCGGTGATTCTACCGAATCCTCTAAACACTAGCTTAGAATGGCTATGAACCGTCCTGATTTTTTAAAAAGCCCCTGTTTATGAAGAAAGTGAACTGTTTTGGGCAGGGTTGTTATGAAATTTGCCAAATCGCAAGGCGTCTATAGATGAGGATCTCATCCTGGTACTGAAGGATAGGGACTCAGTGTGCACAGCACTCTAGCCTGTGTCCACCAGGCTAGTACAGACCCCAGAAATATATTATTAACCACTCAGTACACTGCAGTTTGGGCCCTCAGTTCTCATATGTTAAGTACTTCTTTAACATTAGAATAACCTCAGAAGAGATCTGTGTGGTTTATTACGAGGTTATTTCAGTTCAGTCTCCAGATTCTTGGCTTGGTTTTCATGGGCTCTTTTTGTGGTGGTGGGCGGAGGGGAGGGGGAGGGGAGAAGAAGGAAATTCTGTAGGGTCTATTGGTACTCGTCTCTATTAGATATGCAACCAATCTACCGTTTCCGGTGTTCCTTCTATCTAATTAAAGATGTATTTAGATGTGAAGTGTAAATAAACGCTGAGCTGCCTGCTGCCCTGGCTCCGCGCTGACTCCTCGGGAATATTTCCAATAAGGCTGGAGCGCCCTGAGCCAGGGCTCAAACAAAGAGGAATGAGGATGGTCTGCGCTGCAGGCAAATCCAACACAAACCAGCTTTTATCTACGGCTCTGGAGCCTTAACTCCTTTTAATCTGCACCGCATAGGCTTACACAACACGGTCGCCTGTATTCCACTGACAACGTCTTATTACAAAAGGAAAACCCATACGCCACTCAAAGTAACCCAAACAGGAACGCAAGCCTTAGTCCCTGTTTGCCTTTTCGGGCCACGAGGTATGACCCTCCCTGTGAAGTCCGCTGTGCTTCAAAACAACCTGAGGTAGGTTTGCCTGCCTTTCCGTGTATACATTAAACAAACCGAGGGCAGCCCGGTGCTATAAAACAAAGTCGACTCCCTCCCCACCCCCAGGTCATTAGGGCTCCGGGGTGGGAGGGGAGAAGTTGATCCGATCTGAAAAGCTCTCGCGGAAACTCGCTTTCCTTTCGGTATTCGCCCGGAGTGGTTGTGAATCTCCGCTGTGGGTTTTCCATCGTGACCCGGGGGAGGGGGGCGGAGAGAAGAGATGGGGAAACACGAACTGCGTGCTCCGCTCGCTCGCTCGCTCTCTCGCGGGGCCCCTTGCACGCCAGGCTCAGCCTTTGTGCGCCCCTCTGTGTTTGTCTGGCCCCGCACCAATCTGACACGGGGTTAACGCGCTCCTCAGAGTTTCTAAACAGAGGAAACTTCTGGGAACGAAATAATCTGGCACTCGCCTCGTAAACTCTTTTCCTGTTGTGGGAAACAGCTCTTAAAATGCAATTAGATGCATGGGGTAAGCCCACGATCCACAGCGCTGCCCCTTTTCCCTCCGGGCTCCTTCCAATCGCTTCTCGGGTTCTGTTAACTACTCCAGCCATCTAGATTTTCCTCATCTTTAAGGGTTAACAAAAAATACCGCCGTGACCTTTTCCTCTCGGTCCCCCCACTCTCCCTTTCAGGCTCCGGTTCTTGAGCTCGCAGGGAGCCTGAACGGCTGTCTAGACCGATCTATCACAGACGGACAAACAATACCAGGAGAAGCCCTTTCCCGGTCCCTCAGCCTCCGCCACTCACCTTAGAAATGGCGAAGGAAATAAAGAAACAGTGTCCGCAACATAATCCTTCACTGTACATGTGTAGCCTTCAAAACAGCCCACCTTCATGCCTGACAAATAGGATTTTGTCTGCTCTTTTAGCGTTTGCTACGATACACACTTTTTCTATTCCACGACCATAACACTTAGCTCAAAGTGCCAGGGCCTTCCCCGCCCTTCGAGAAAGACAGGGTCAGTGTGGAAGGCAGAACAAGAACAACCCCCTCCCCCAGTGAACAAACCTATTAACCTGAAAATTTAAATGTTTCTTAATCACGCCCTTTCACACCCATCTATAGTCAACCGAAGTGTTGCTCTGTCTCTAGCTCTCCCTAAGAGTTGCGTATTCAAGAGGGACGGTACTAGAGGTGGAGGTCCAATCCTGCAAAAAGCTGCGAAATAGCTAATGAGCTATGCAACTCATTGATCCAGAGCATACTCTCAGTCACATATTTGTGACAGCAATTCAAAGAGCGGAACTGCAACCCCTGCCTGAACGCCCCCCGCCCCCATACACCCGCCTTCCTAATCCCCCCAAAAGCAGTTAAGGTGCCCGTTGCCTTGTCTTCCTCTCAGAAAAACCGACGGCTTCCACTTAAAAACTGAAAGGAAAATTAATCCGTGTGTACAAATGCAATTGCACCGAATCCTAGACAAATATATAAGCACCAACGTCTCAGTGAAGAAGCTACATTAATGGACTCGCGTGACAGAAGCAGCCAGACACGATTCTCCAAGGTTAACAGAATGTAAATGTTCTGCGATGGGGGGGGGGGGGGAAATGCAATTCTGTTGGCAAAGCTGAATTAAACACCCAGTAACAATTGATTTCGGTGTCTGGTGTCTGTTTCCAACGCCATGGCAATAAATACTCAAGACTGTACTTAACACCACCTTATGGAGAGGTTTCCTCCTTTTTATCTTTGTTCCCAGATCGTACTAGTAGGGTCGGCTACACAGCCCTTTGCCAATCCCCACTTTATAGGGAGCGATGACCTCTTCACCACGGAAAAGTTAATAAAGCCTTGAAACAACCAGGCTTCGCTACCACATTGTAGGCGGGCTAGGCTCTTTTCGTTTTTAATACAAAACACGAATGCAAAGCTGCAGGCTCCGAGGAGCAGATGAAAGCAATGAGCGGACTTTCTGCAAAAGATTCATTAGAAGAAATTAATGCTGCAACAAGCTCTGAGGCGAGACCATTAAACACAATCCCACAGTTCGTCAGTGTTACACCAGTCATTGGTTCCCCCCTCCCCTCCTCCCGCCCGCCCGCAACCTCGGATCCTACACACATCGCGGAAAGAAGAAAGGAAGGAAGAGAGAGAAAAAAAAGAGGAACGTGAAACCTTCGCAAATATCGCCCCCGGACTCGCCTCACGAACATCAAATACATGCCCCATATGCTGCGCAGACCAGCCTCAGAGTTGGCGAGGGCTTGCAGAAAATAGACCTGTCTATCCTTCCCTGATCAGCCTTTGATAGCAAGTTCCTATCGTCCCTGTAGTTTTTTTTCCACTAAAAACTAGATTTAAAATGAATAAACTTCTACATCAGACCGGACCCCATACCAGCAATGATCTTTGAATGGGTAACCACGGTGACTGGCTCCCTTTCCTCCCCCCCCCCCCGCCGCCCCCAGCTTCAAAGAACAAAACCCCTTTGCATTCGCAAATCAACGAGAAAACCTCACGCAGCAGCTCCTTTAAAAACAGCGTTAAAAGTCCACCCTTTACCTGGCCCTGGAACAACCAGCGCCCGAAAGCCCCAGCCTCTTCCCCATGAATGTGGCTCTTCTCGCTTGGGCTTCTCCACCAGATGCACTGGCGTGGAGGGGAAGCCGAGTACGTGCCCTCCCTCTCCCCTGATTTAAAAGTGTCCCCCACCCCCTTCCCTTGGGAGCAAGCCGTGGCGGCTGCCAGAGGTGGGGCTTTCACAGCCCTTTCCAGATCGGAAAGCGAGACACGACGGGAACCCCCCACCTCCTCTTTCCTGCTGGGGCGCAGACAGAGCGCGACCGGCAGCTTCCCCTTTGCTTACCCCACCCTGCCTCCCTGGGGGCATCTTTACCAGCCAACTGCCGACAAACTTCCACTCCGCG
Organism: Eretmochelys imbricata; assembly: GCF_965152235.1. Taxonomy (NCBI): domain Eukaryota; kingdom Metazoa; phylum Chordata; order Testudines; family Cheloniidae; genus Eretmochelys; species Eretmochelys imbricata. Next base: position 154,151,324 of record NC_135572.1, read on the forward strand.
GCACCCACGCCCGCGAGGCTCGCCCCAGGAGGCCCCACCGCCCCCAGGCGGCCAGCGACGGCTACCTGCCACCCCCTCGCCCCGCTGGGCTCGCTGCCCATTTCAGCCCTTTTGGCCCCGCCACACAGCGAGCCCTCGCCCCACGTCCCCCAGGGGAGCGTTAGGGCGGACCGGGCCGCTCCCCAGAGCCCCGCCGCCCCGCCGGCCGCGGGGAAGGGACGCTCCGGACTCCGCGCAGCAGCGAGGTTTCGCGCAGCACTGACCTTGTGCTCCGGCAGGGAGAGCAGCAGCGCCGAGTGCGGCCGCCCGGGTCCCGGGGCTGTAGTCCCCTCCTCTCCCCGGAAGGGAAGCTCGGGCTGGGTGGATGCAAAAAGTTTGCTGCTCCCCTCCCCCTCTCTCGGGGCGTGTGTCCGCGCTGCGGCGCTGGGCGGGGGCGCTCCGTGCCGCGCGGGGGGCAGCAGCAGAGGCTGGCGGGGCAGGTGGCCGCGGCGAGGGCTACGCTGCTGCTGCTGCCTGGGCTCCGCAGCCCGCCAGGCTCACTCGGGCTGCGGGCGCTGGGCTGGCAGCGCCATGTTGCTGGCTGCTCCGGGCTGAGTGTCCCCTGCCGGCGCCGGCTGCCCTCCTACATCGCGCTCCCGCCGCGGGGCCGGCGTCTCCAGTGGCCTGGCCGCGGCTTTGTGTGTGTGGCTGGGGATTTAATCCCCCTCCGCCGGGAAAGCCGCTCTTCCTCCCCTTGCCGCTGGGAGCCCGGGCTCCGTGTGCTGCACGCCGCGCTCCCCTCACATCCCCCCCCCCCCTTCCTCCTCCTCTCCTCCTCCAGCCGCCGCCCCCGCCTCCCCCCAGCGGGCGGGCGCTGCGCTGAGGGAGCCGCCGCCAGCAGCAGCAGCGCCGCCGCCGCGCTCTCCCGGAGCAAGTTACCCCCCGCCCGCGTTTCCCTTCGGAGCCTTTTCTCGTCCCTTAATTGATTCTCTCCCTGCCCCCAGCCGGCCGCACCTCGGGGCTGGCTCCCCCTTCCCGTCCCAGCGGGCGGGCGGGCACGCGGCCCCGCTCCCCCCGCCCCAAAGCTGAGGGCGTCCCGGGGAGACTCCGCGCTCTCCTCAGCCAGCAGCGGCTGAGGGGAAAGTGTCTCCCCCGCCCGCTGCTCCCCTGCTCGCTACCCAGAAGGCCAGTGGAGAACCGCAATTACCATAAAGCTCCGCTCACTCCGCTCCGCCAAGCTGTCAAAGCCCGGCGGCGGCGGCAGCAGCTCGCTCAGCCAGACAGCCCGCCGGACGCCGCTCAGCCCCAGCACGCTGCCGCCGGGGAGCGCCCGGCCAGCCCGGCCCGGCCCGGCCCGGCTCCGCGCGCGCTTCCCGGGCTCAGCCCCGCTCCCGCTCCCGCGCGTGGCGTGGGCTCTCGGGCCCTGTCTGAGCAGCCCCCGGCTCGCCGGTCTGCCTCCATCCGCTCGCAGCAGCCCCCTTCCGAGGGGCTGTGTTGGGGCGGGGGGGAAGCTCTTTATTCCCCCTTGCCAGTCTTACTCCGAATCGCCCCCGCTTGCTCAGGTGAGGGGACTCCCCCTCCCCCGCCGGCGAAGCGCTCTCTTTCTTCCGCCCCTCAGCCCCACCCGCAGCACCCCTTCCCCAGCTGGAAGTGCCCCTTTGTTCCCTCCCGCTCGCTCTCCTTGGCACTCCCGAAGTACACGGTTTCCTTATCAAGCCCGCCGCTGCCCCATCAGACTCTCCATTCTCAGTCACACGCCCCCACCCCCCGGCTTTCCCGGCCCTCCCCAGCTTTTCCGTCCCAAGTGCTTTCCCCACCTCCCCCCACGCCACAACATAGGCCCTTTTTAAATTCTCATTGACAATCGTCCTCCAGTGGAAGATTGCCTTTATCCCCCCCCCTCTCCAAAACACACTTTCTACTTCGCTCCCCCCCCGCCCCCTTCCCGTACTGCGTCCCTCGCCCGGCAGCCCTTGCCCCAAAAATGTCTTTCTCCACATCGCAACGCTCAGCTTCTCCTTCTCATCACACGCACCCCTCCACTGGACTGCTCTACTTCTCCCCACATTTCCCCTCTGATCCCTTTTTTTAAAAAGCACCGTATCTCAACGGCTTCCCTTTCGGCGTGGAAACGCCACCCTGATTATAAATCTGTTGCCTGATCCAAGTCGGAGACTCCTTAACACATTTTCATGGCGTGTGAATTGTTTGGAAATAGTGGGGTGGCGCTTGGAGAACGCAGTTCTCCTTCCTGGATTTTCTACTGCTGATTTAAGATTTCTGCATAGGTTTTGGAGCCCTTTAATCGCTGGGTTGTTGGTTATCTACTGCATCTATTTACTTTGGCAGAGCAGCTTTTGGCTCAGGCAGCTCAGCTGGTAAATTTCATGTTCTTAACGCCCGATTTGACAGATACTCATACATTTGGTTGCTCTGCGTTAGCGGTATAGGTATACAAAGTGCTCCGTCATTTTTCATAGTGTTAGTAGCTGAAATTAACAGCAGAAGAGAGATTACAGCATAACCCTACCCCCATTTAAGGATGCTGAGGGGGAAATGCTGCTCGCTTTACTCACACAAGTAATCTTTGGATCCCGATACTGGTCCCATAGAAGTGACTTGGAGTTTTGCCATTGCATCTAATGGGAGCAGAAGCGGGCCTTTATTAGTACTGTTCTTTGTTAATTCTGTCCAGATAGAGCACGGTTAACGTAGGCAATTTAACCCATTGTATTTTTCATCTCTACGTGGAGGATTCAGTGTGAGAAATTGAATAACGTGTTCACCTTAGTACTTTTACAAACCCTTAATCTTGACTAAAAAAGGTGTCTATTCAATAGGGGGAACAAAAGGTATTGGTTCATAAAGGTGTATTCTGTAATGACAGGAGTGACTTGTCTTTAAAGGTGGAAAAACAGAAGTTCCCTAAAGAAGACTGGACTAAAAAACAACTGAAGTCGTGAATCTTAGAAACCAACAGCGTTTTACCAGGCAGATAAAAAATTAAAAAGTTCTGACAATAGAGTTGGTATTCTGTGAGATTTTATTCATACTGTTTTAGCTTTCGGTATGTGTCTATTTAAAAATATCGTCCCTTTCAAAGCAGAAGTGAAATATCAACTGTTTGAAACCCGAAACTCTAGACACACAACTGAATTGCCTTGCCTTCAAGCCTCTAAAAACAGCTGATGCAAATGAAATGGGATTTTTAAGCAGTAGGTAGATATCTAGGCTTAAGAAAAGAGTTGCAAGTGCCTTAGGCATATACTGAGCATCTGAGATGTTTTCCACTGTGATGATACCAAGGGTTCACATTCAAACACTGAAAAAAGTTTCTATATTTTATTCCAGGTTTATTGGGTTTACATCTGAAAACTATCACACAGGTTTTTTAATCTCGGATAACAAGCAGAAGGACACCTGGCCTATTACCTTGTAAAGCTATTTTTTTTTATAAAGACGTTTTAGGGCTAGACATTAAAAGTTATTAGACTGAACATACGTGAGTTACAGACACAGAGCTGGAGGAAAGGCCTCTGGTATTTTTGTTCCCCTGGGGAAAAACCTAATTAAATTGCTTTTTTTTTTGTACTTGAAAGGTAGAACTATAGGTTCCCCTCTCCTTGTGGGTAAAGTCTGCAATTGGATTGAGTTAATTCTCTGTAAAAAATATTTTCTTCTTTACATTTCCTGATTCACAGTGTATATGAAATCTACATGTTGTAATGAAACAGTTACCCCGTCCCTAGTTTAAAAAGGGCCCTGTTTCACACGTATTTTTAGAACTATTCCTGTTCAAATTATCTTGAGAAAAGACCAAACTGATCACTCTTTTATTTTTTAAAACTACTTTCTTTAACTTTGTTCGTTGTTCGGAGGAACAGAAACGTATTTGTTCTTCTGTCTGCTTTATTGTTGTTTTCACGTCCCAAAGCTTTGCAATTGGAGAGTGGCAGATGTGATCCACACTTCCCTGTGAAGCCATTGGAGCTGCAGTTCAATCCCTCAACCGGGTTGGCTCGGTTCTTCTGAACGCACAGGGCTGCATTTCCTTCAAGCCGATGAAGGCAACGCCTCGGTAAATTCAGAGCCTAGTGTTGCCTACAGACTATCAGGCCGCCTTCCCCCTCCCACGAGCCCTTAAGGGAGCTGACCCGGAGGTCACGCCGCTGTACACTGCACTCAGTGAAGGAAGGATTTCAATGAAAGCTTAGAGAGAGCGCCGCCGTACACAGACGCTGGGGTCGTTGCGCTGATGTTTTTATAAAGTATGGTGAGAATGCGTTCACAAACACAACTGTTCCAATAACGTTAAGCACTTAACAACCTCGTAAAGACAAATCCATTGTTAACGGTAGAATGGGACTTCTAACATGAGGCCTGAAAAAGGAGGTTATTTCACTCCGTCTTTCATTTACCTGCCATTCCATGAATCACAATAGTACAAATAATACCTTATTCTGAAATTTGTGTGTACCTCCGTTATCACTCTTACTTCTAGACTAGAAGGTGACAGTTAAATCCCAGACCAGCCCTCAAAGAAAATCTTATGGCTAGTGCACTAGATTGGGACTTTAATCTTTGTGTGCCTCAGTTCTCCATCTGCAAAATGGTAATAATAATACTTCCCCACCTTACAGAGGTACTGTGGGATACATTAAATAATGCATTTGTGGTGCTCAGAAACTATGATGATTAGTGCCATGAAAAAGCCTACAAATGACCGATCACTATCCTGAGCTTTGAATTGTCCTGCCAGTGTGTGTCTTAAACCAGACCTTTATCCTTGCAAATTGTAAGTCTGTTTTTAATGGACGTGGAGAAATCTGAATAACAAAGCAAGACAAGCTTCAGTCAGCCTTATGCAGGGTCTGTACAGTAGTTCTTTCAGGCCTGACACAATGCCAGCATATTGTTACAAAATCCTACAGACTCCCCTTGAAATCAAAGTGAGTTTTCATATTACAACTCCTATAATTGTATTTTGTAGCACAGGGCAATTCTGTTCATATTAGATCCAGTTTTAGTTCCTTATGGCTACTGTCTGAGATTGTTTCCAAAGGGAAATGACCAAAATATTGCTTCACATCCTTCCCCCACTCAATAAAACAGTATCGGTGGTTTTGATATCTCCCAACTATGTTTTAAACCACCTTAACTAACAACAAAAGATTCAGTTTTATAATTTGTGTTCCAGGTTTAGGTCTGATTACTTGGTACCTCACAGTTAAAAACCCTGAATAATAACTATTATAATGGAAAAGTCTATGGCTTGTACAGATCAGCATCATTCAATAACCAAATAGGAAAAATATGTTTAGGTTTTATCAAAGTTGTGACACTCATCTGCATCAGAGAGAAAATTCAAAGTTGAGGCTGTTTTTCAATCCTTAATTTATAATATTAAGGAAACAAACCCAGCAAAAGCGTTAAGGATAGTGTGTCAGCCTTGTTTGTCTGTTTCCTGGCTGTTTTTGGTACATGGCAGAAACCACACAAAATTGTAACAAACTAATTTAATAATTCCCACCTTCCTGAAATACTCTGTAGTCACCAGACTAGTACACTTATCCCTCCATTCTCTCTACTTAGGCAGTTTTATGTATCATGTACCTGATCAGCTCCTTGAATAGGTAAATTACATAAAGATACATGCTTCCTGGACAAAGAAGGCTGTCCCTTCGAGTTCGTCTTTTGGGAAGCATATTGGGAAAACCATGATTAATATCTCCAAAACAAAACCATATATAGCGAGTGAACAGTAGCCACCTCTTGAAGTTTAATATTTCAGCCATTTTGATTGTTTGTTGGTTCAAAACACTAGAAATAGTTAGGGAAGGCACTGGTGAGCAAAGAGTAGCTTTTTCTGCTGGCACACTGGAGAGCAGAGTTGTGTTATCAGACTCTGCCTGTCACTTCTGGGGTGCCGGGGAAGCAGCAGCATGCCCATCCCGAGGGGGAGGGTTCGCCTCCCAGTGCTCTGACAACCAATCAAGGAGCGATGCTGACAGGTTCTGAAAGGACTACTGTCTGAAATCCTGTCCAGTTTTCCTAGCAGGAAGATGCAGCTGCGAAGCAGGGGGCTGAAGGGAGGCGGGGGAGGAGAATTCTTAAAGGGAATAAAAAATAGAATACACTATTTTGGTTTTACAGCCCTTTTTATACTCTAGGTCGCAACGCAATGATCTAAATATTGGTAGCATACACGGACTGTGCATGCAGACACTGAAACTACTACGGAGAGAATCTGAGCTCTGAACAGAGCAATTCAATCTCTGTGCGCCCTAATCGCTTGCTAAATTCGTGTTTAAATTAAAGCCCTTTGCGTCTGAGTCTACAGCTAATTTTTGCAGTTGATTTATAAACCCTCCATGATGGGGTTTTATACTGAAAACACTGATCAGACCCTTCAGTATGTACCAGGCATCTCTGTAATGCGCAATACACAGCGCCTGGAATCCCAGCCATTAGCGGCCTGCATGTGACACAGACAAACGACCAAATATCCACCAAGCTCCAGAGTTTAAATATCATACAATGGAAGGGGGAAACGCCATTATTTTAAAGCGTGTTTTTGCAGACACTAGCTTATATGTTAATAATTTGATACAATCGGTGAATCACCTCCAGCTACCTTATTTTAAAGGGGGAGTAAAGCCATGAGCTAATCCTGTTTCTGAAGAGCCAGTACAATTCTGCTATTGGTTTGATAAACAGGGATTTTATTCTATCTATTTTAGAGGTGACTGTAAGTTCATACTTTAGAATTAAACGTGAAAACGACAGAATGTACCAATGACTCGTCCTTGTGGGCTGACTGGTATTAAGTGACTGGATTTTCAGTTCAGCTGCAAGCCCAGCAGCAGCGGTTTTCCTAACTTGAATGCATACGTTTGAGATGGATATGTGCAGCCTTAAAGCACGGCCGAGGGAAAGCATAGGAGGGTTTCTGTGTTTGTACAGAGAACATCTCCAAATTTTTAAACATAATTATTTTCATGGAAGACACCGAGAGATTCCTTAGTCCTGTACTTAACACTTCGCAGTGTTTTTAGCAATTAAGGCAAGAGGGGGGTGGGTACAAAGATAAGCCACTTTTTTCGCCCTGCAAGTGTGAAAGATAAGATATCAGTAAGCTGGGGCAAAACGTCCGTTTACAACCTCCCCCCAGCGATTTGGATCTGTCACCTCTTATCTCTGAAATGTTCATTTCGAAAACAGCTTCAAAAAGCCAAAGGAAAATAAAAGTATTTTCAGTTTAAAAAAGGCATTCACAACCAAGTTCCCTTCCACCGGTTTCTATAACTAAAACAAAGCAGTAGCTCAGTCACTAAAGGTTTTCTTCTAAATGTGGCTGTTGGAAGCCAGAATTATTCACGTAATTGATTAAATTAAATAAAACTAGGAATAATTAAGATTTACTGTGCATCAGAGCTTTTGTTCTCACTCACTACACTGAGCTACTAGCCAGGCTTTTATTTTAGTAGTTAAGGGACTTGTCTTTGTTTTACTAACCACTCACTGAGTTGAAACTAAACAGGTAGCTGTATCTGGGAGGGTCACATAACAGTGTCAACATATGGTGATTGTTAATATAAAATAAGAGCCTCTACTGACTTTTTACAGGCCTTTTTAGAGTTAAAAACGGGGGAAATGCCATAGGACTGGCTGCAGATTGAACTAGTGCAGAAGTAGATTTTTTAAAAAAAAGTCGTTCACAAAAGAGAGGGCTTTCTCAGATTTATACATCTAGTTAAGTTCTACAATTTCACCCTATTTTATATGCTATCTGCTTCTCATTGGAGCTAAAACAAGGCGGCTTCTTCCCATCCCCTGTTGTAGGCACATCCCCAGACACCACGGTCTGGAATAGAAGTAAAAGGACATGCAGCCCCTTTCTCCAGCCGGACAGGCCCAGACACACAATTTCTCCAATGTAACTTTTGGAGACATTCAGCACCTCTGAACTCGGAAGACAGTGCGGAAAAACGCAGGATATACAGCCCCCACCACCAGACACATAGGCATAGGACAACCAGCCTGGAATATGAAGTGACACTCCTCTGAGCACAACCACCCCCATTCCATCTTTCCACCAGGACAGAATCGGGACATGTTTATCCCTTCACTCATCCCCTACGACCAGACTTTAAATCCAGGAAGAGCCAGGAATCTCCTCCACCTCCTCCCCTTCCCACACATGCTGAGAAGAGGGCCCAGGCATGAAGACACCCTCTCCCACCACTCCAAGAAACCGAGGCCACAGGGCCTGGTCCTGCTGAGTCTCCGCCCTCGGCAGCTCCTCTTCACTTCTCTCCCTCCGGTCATGCCCCGCAGGGTGCAGCTCGCAAACCCTGGCTCAGCCTAGACAGACAGCGCAGCCCTCCGCCATAACACACCCTCCCCACACCCCGTCCCCTCCTAGTTGGGAGCGCACACACTGATGCACGCCGGGCCCGGCCGGCTTAGCAGCCCCGCCGAGGCAGTTGCTGAGGGCGCAGAGCTGATCTCCATGCGGGGAGAGGGGAGTTCCCTGAGGCCAGGCGCAGCCCCAGGCTCCTTCTCAGAAACCCGCCGCAGTTATTTTCTCGTAGCGAGTGGGTCAGCAGCTGATGACAAAAAACCACCTCGCTAAGCCCTAGCCCTAGGCGATTAGTCATCCCCAGAGTTCCCCTAAGTCACAGCAACTTGGCAAGTCCCCAAGCCCAGCCGTTAGCAGGGTCTGCGTCTCCTGGCTCCCCAGGCACCCTCAGCTACTGAGTCTGGGGCGACTGCAACAGAGGATGGGGGGGGGGCTCCCCGGGGGGCAGGAGGGGGTGTTGGGCTCCTTCCCAGGCGTTTCTCGCTCTCAAATGATTGCGAAGCGTTTTCTCTTCACAGTCACATCAGCAGCTAACGAAGCTCGGCGGCTGCAACCCACACGACTCTTGTTCCCTGCATTTATCCTTCAATAAAAGCCGGCTCCTTTATTAGAAACAGGAGACTTGTCTCCTACCCGCCTCTATCAAATCCCAACCAGCAAGGCGCAGCCGACACCTCCCCACCCCCTGACTCACACACACAGCCCCTGGCCAGGGGCAGCCCGCACTCCCCATCAACTCCCCAACCTGGGGCAGCCCACACTACCCCCATCAGGGCCAGCCAACCCTCCCCCCATCAAATCCCGACCACCAGGGCCAACCAACCCTCCCCCATCAAGCCCTCCCCTGCAATCAGGGCCAGCCAACCCCCCCATCAACCCCCCCCCCCCGCAATCAGGGCCAGCCAACCCTCCCCCATCAAGCCCCCCAGCCCAGCAATCAGGGCCAGCCAACCCTCCCCCCATCATATCCCGACCACCAGGATCAGCCATCCCTGCCCCCACCAAATCCCCCCTCACCAAGGGTAGTGGCTGCCCCCGTCTAATCCCCCCCTCACCAGACGCAACCCACACTACTTTCGTTCCCTGCATTTATCCTTCAATAAAAGTCCTTTCCTTTATTAGAAACAAGGAGCTGTCTCTCCCACCTCCTATCAAATACCCCTCGGCAGGCGCAATCAACACCCCCACACCACATCCCCCCTCCCGCTCAGGCGCAGCCCTCCCCTCAGAAAAATTCCCCAGCATGAGCGGCAGCCGCCCCCCCATCCCCCTTCACCAAGCGCAGCCAACACCTCCCTCCCCTTCTCTCTCGCTCTCAAATCCCCCATCACTAAGCGCAGCCAACCCAACCCCCTCCTTCCCCCGGCTCAGCCAACCACCCATCAAATCCCCCTCACCAGGCTCAGCCCCCCCCCCCGCCCCGTTTAAATTCCCCACCCACCCCCAGGCAGCAGCAGGTCCGCGAGGCGGCCGCGCGCTTGGCTTGTGTGGGACTCGTCGGAGCCAGAGCCGCGGCTGCCTGACCAGGCTTCCCGGGGCGAGCCAGTGTGCGGGGCGCCCGCGAGCTGCCTGCCCCTCCTCCCGCGCCCCGGGGAGAGCCGAGCCGAGCCGGGCCGGGCCGGCGCGAGCTCCATATGGCCCCGGCTGCCGCGCCCGGCTCCAGCGGAGGCAGGTGATTCTGCCAAGCACAATGAGGGGTTTGAGCGCTGGATAATAAAGCGCTATTCAGGGGGCTGTGGGCTGCTGTGCCGGCTCAGGGGCGGTAGCTCTCGCCCGGAGAGGACCCCCCCAGCCCCCCACACACACAGGGTCGGGCCCCAGAAGCGGAGAACTGGGAGCGCACCCCACCCTCGCCCCGCGGGGGAGGAGGCAGCAGCCGGAGCGGGGCCTCGGCTCCCCCTCCCCTAGGAGGGAGCGTAAAGCTCTAGGGTTGCAACGCCGGCTCCTCCTTTCCCTGCTGCCTGGCTGGCGGGCGGGCGGGGATCGCCCAGCTGCTTCCCCGCGATAAGGTGCAGGGTGTGAAAAGCGAGAGGAATCGGGCCTTGGCTCTCCGCCCCCGCTGTCGGAAGCGGTGACCGCGCAGCCCACCCCTGGGTACGGCAGGGCTAGGGCTCGCCCCCCGGGGCCAGCTGCGCAAAGCAGGGGGCGCGGAGCTCCCGCTCCAGGGGCGAGTGCCCACTCGCAGCAGCGCTGTGACACGCAGGGAGGTCGGGCCCGCAGCTGCCCCCCACCCCGGGGCCTGGCTGGCCGCGCTCAGGCTGGGGCAGGCGTTGTTTTGCGATCTGGCTTTGCAGCGAGAGGCTGCGCGCCGGGATCACGCGGAGGGAGGGGGGGAGCGAGCTGCGGGCTGTGTGGGCGCGGGGCTGGGAGGGCGGCTCCGCCTGGCTGCCTGCTAATCGCACGTTTTCCGCTGCTAAAAAGAAACCGAGAGGCACCGTGGCCGAGCCGAGCGCTGGCTGTGTGGCTGTGCCAGGAAAAGATGGCGCTGTCTCCCCTCCCCCCCTCGCTCGCTGGCTCTCTCGCTCGGCTTCCTCTTCCTCCCCGCCAGGCCAGCTGAGCAGGGCAGGTTTCCGAGCCCCCTCGGTCGGCCGGACCCCACTAGCCTCCCAGCCGCGCGGCGCGTCCCCGCCTTTCCCAGCCGGGTATTGGCGGGTCCCCTTTTCTCTGCAAGGCTCGCCTTTGTCTGGCGCTGCTGCTCTCTGGCCGGGGAGGCAGTTTGGACCGGGGGGGGGACTCCCCCAGCAGCTTCTTCCCTCCCCCCATTTCCTTCCTCTCCCCACGGGCAACAGGGAAGGGGAACCTTTGGCGGGGGATCTGGCTGGGTCTGAGACACAACGTGACCTCGCTGGGCTCCAGCTGGCTGCTGCTGCTGCCCTGGGCTTTGGTACGTGACGGGGCTCCCCCTCCTCCGGTCTCCATGGTCTCCAACACCTTTCTTGACGGGGGAAAGATCTAGTGTGCGTGGGTGCGCGCCTGGGGGGGGAGTGGGCAGGAGGTGCGCAGCGCTGGTGGCCTGCTAGTGCAAGAGGCACGCCAGGCTCGGAGGAGTTTTACCTGCCTGGAGTTGTTTTATGGGGCTGCACACAAAAGGCGGCCCTGGCGCTTTGCATTTGGCCCGGTTAAACCTGCTCTGCTGGGCGGACTCGCGGCAGGATGGTGTCAGCCTCCCGGGCAGACGGGCACGTTGATCTAACAGTTCTGGGATCTCTCTCCCCCCTCTGCGGCGCCCTCAGAGTTGCCCAAGTGCTAACTTTTTTTTTTTTTTTTTAAGTCTGCACATTCAATTCAGCGTTGCTCTCTCCGAGTCCTTTTCTGTTAATTGCACATGGCATTGGGGCGCTGCTCGCCAGGGAGGCATGAAGGCCTCGGAGATTAGTTGCAGGCTAGTTCCAGCCCTTCCTAATCGGACTTTTCTTAAAACAGCCCTGAGTTGTGACTGATTTTTCAAGGCGTTTTCACGGATAATATCTGCTCTAGGGACATGGGTTTTGGGTTAGCCGCTTGCCCAAGCTTATAGCTACGAACTATGTAGGGAGAGGTCAGGTCTGCGGGGGCTTTGTGAGCCTGCAAATCTATTTGTGTAAAGATGATTTGCATTAAAGGAGCACATATTCCCTCCCCCCCCTTAAATGTAAAATGCACAATCAGTGCTGGTGTTTCTGGGCAGAGGCTTTGACCACAGTGTGATCTCACTGAGGGTGTCTATTTTGCCTTCTGTATACAAAGAGAAATAAGACACTTTATCAATTATTTCTGGCGCCATTATCGTAGCTAATTGTGTTTTATTGTCGTGTAAATCTGGATAGCTTGTGATCGTTCTCACATTCCCTAGTCTGACCAAAGGTTTTTTATTTTTTGTGCGTGGTCAGTTGTGACTTTAAAATTAGCCTGTCTAAATCGACGGCAATGAAAGGGTTTGCATGTGGCCTTTTCAAATGTTTCCGTTAGCGGACGCCTACTTCATCTATTTGGTGATCAAGAAATTGTTGTGTGGAGTGACTGAACCTAGTAACTTGTCCACTTGTTCATTTCAGGGACATTGGTTTCTGGTTCCAAGGCACTCTGTTTTAGCACTGGCTACAGCTGCGGGGCATTTTACAGATGGCCTTTAGCCTAGATAAATATAAGCAACAATGTGAAAGTTATTAGCCAAATAAATAAATCATTAATTTATGCACAATGTTATTTTAGCATAATTTCCAAAGAGAAATTATACCCAAGTGGCAGAAGGAAAAGCAGCACTCCGGGATACTTTGTCCTATGTGTTGGGTTTTTACTTCCTCCATTTTAAATTTTGCCAAGAGCCTGACTGGCAAACTCAGTTGCTAAACGAAGGGAAATTCTACATCGTCTAATCATGCGCTGTTTAGAAAAATCTCGAGGCGTTTCACTAACCTGGTCTCTCATTCAAGATTGAACATTAACAAATCTCGACCCCCTGCGGCACACCCGGAGGCCTTGCCTTTCAGACCTTTGTCTGCTTTTGGCAAGGCAGACACCAAGCCCTTTCCTCCTTAAATGCAGTTGGGCTAATACGATTACAGTAGGGCTAGTTTTAGATATTTTTTGAGATTAAAAATCATGCGGGCTGACCCTCGGAGCCATATTACTGAACCGATACGCTCGCAGGGGCAAGTGCCTTGTCTGTTGACTCAGTTAAATGTTCAAAATCCCATTTGCATTTGCTTCTCGGCATATCGTAAAGGTTTGATCAAACTCCCTGCGCCTAAGGAAACGGGCAGTAAATAGCAGAAGTTTACACAGCTAAACAAGCACAGGATAGGCAGGTTTTGCCTGCAAAGTGGAAGGAGAAAGAGTCGCCCAGACCTTCACTTAACTACGCTGCACCCTGCTCAAAAGTCTCCAGAGAGCTGCAGTAAAACCATGATTTGGGAGGATTACCAAGCCGATCTCACTTTGATACTCCTCGCCGTGGGGGTTCCTCAACTGATTTGTACCAGGAAAATGGGAGCTGCTCTACGCTCACCATCAAACAGCGAACGCATTTCTGCGGGCTCCCAGAGTAAATATTGCATAGAAAACAGACTGTGTTGGAAAGCAGAAATCTTCCACTTCTTAGCAACCGAGGGAAGCGTTGTACGCTCTCCCTTGAGCCAGGCTCGATGTGATTTACTTTCTGGTTGTGAGGCAGATATTCACTTGTCAGTTCAAGGGCAGGACAGAAACGGTGCGAGCGGAGTTTTCTGAACAGGAATCTCTCCTTTCCAAGGCTCTGCTCTAGCCCCAAAAGTCATTCTCCGTCTCCAGCACCTTTTTCTGCGCGCAGCTGCCTTTTGTTTCCCTCCCTCCTCAGAAGGGTTCAGGGGGCTGGGGGGGGGGGTTGATTATAAATGACAGGGGAAATGATAAGAGCTGAAGCTACAGCGAGCAAACAGAAGCGGGCTCTGCTCTCTGAGGGCCCAACCCCCTTTTTTGCCATGGCAGTTTTGCCTGTGTCATGAAAGCAGGATGGGGCTCTACACGCAGACTGGATTTCCCAAGCAAGAATAAACATATTTAAGTCACTTGGCCTGGCAATTCGGTGCCAGGTTTATCTTTGTGTTACAGGGCTGCTTCTAAAAAAAAATGTCGAAATAAGTGCATAATGACTTATCTGTAGGGCCCTACCAAATTCATGCTCCATTTTAGTCAATTTCAGGGACATAAGATTTTAAACATCATACAGTTCATGATTTCAGCCATTTAAATCTGAATTTTCAGGGTGTTGTAATTGTAGGAGTCCTGACCCAAAAATGAGTTGTGGGGGGGGGGGTCACAAGGTTATTGTAGGGGGAGTTGTAGTACTCCCACCCTTATTTCTGCGCTGCTGCTGGTGGCAGCCTTGGTTCAGAGCTGGGCAGCTGGAGAGCGGGGGCTGCTGGCCAGGATCCCAGGTCTGAAGGCAGCGCCCCCGCCACCAGCAGCACAGAAGGAAAGATGATATGGTATGGTACTGCCACCCTTACTTCTGCACTGCTGCCTTCAGAGATGGGTGCCCAACTAGCAGCTGCCACTCTCCAGTTGCCCAGCTCTGAAAGCAGCACAGAAGTAAGGGTGGCAATACCATGACCCTCCCCCCAAAAAAAGAATAACCTTGCAACCCCCTGCAACTCCCTTTTGGGTCAGGACCTCCAATTTAAGAAATGCTGGTCTCCCCCTGTGAAATCTGTATAGTATAGGGTAAAAGCACACAAAAGACCAGATTTCACGGGAGGAGACCAGATTTCACGGTCTGTGAGACGTTTTTCATGGCCTTGAATTTGGTAGGTCCCTACTTATCTGGTATCACAGTCACTTCAGGGCTTGTGCTAAATCTGAATAGAAGAGCGCCCTTTAAAGAACACTAAGGTTATGGCAAAAGCCAAGGAGCTAACATTTAGGACTTAACCTCCTTATCTCATGCACTGTTGTCTTTAAAAAAAAGTCTGCTTCCAAAATGTTGAGAAATTAAAATTGTTGGGATTTTTGCCTGAATAAGGTCTGCAGGAGGGACTAATTATTTAGGGACTGACTCCAGCTTGAGAGAAATAGTATAAGGCTTCCCAGTACACTCATTGGCTTGAATGGGACTAATCACAGACTAAAGTACTAGTTCAGCAATGAGTAGGGCAGAATCACAAATCTTCAGCAAGGCTGGGCTTTAGCTACCAGAGTATGACTTCTTCCAACTTTTACATAAATTTCTTCTTGGGAAAGCATGCAAGGTTGAAATGTCTCTGCAACAAGTACATAGACATAGGCCAAAACCACACTTTTAAATAATGGCTAAGGAGCTATTATTGGCTGTTCATCTTTATTTCATGGGTTGTTTTGTTCTTTTGACATCTGTAATATGGCTGAATGGATTCTAAGAGCTACATCTGGGGTGCAGAGGCACATATAAACACACCTGGTAGGAAACACCCTTTTGAAGGAAAACCTTCAACTCAAACTGTTTTTTTCCAGCTATGCTTCTGAACAGGCGAGTTTGTTAGGAATACAATGACCCGTTAACTGTAGCAGGGAAATCGGGATTACATCAAATATCTGTTCTGGGGTGAAAAGAACAGGAGTACTTGTGGCACCTCAGAGACTAACAAATTTGATAGGCACTAACTTTATTTATAAAGCGATGCTCAAAGACCAGTTATGGGACCGTTCCTTAGTAGATTGTTACAGACGAGCTTAAAGAAGGTGGCAGTGTGACGCTGAGCTAGCAGAGCTCCTTGGGTGAAGTATTTCTCTGCACTAATGCGAACCTGCTATTTAATCCATTTATACAAGTCTTCGTGTGATTGTGTCAGCAAAGTGGTTGGTGAGGACTGGGAGGCTCTGAGCACTGGCTAGGAGGAGGCTATGTTAGCAATGTGTTTGCTACGTGACGCATATGTCACCTAGTAAGAGCACAGAGTAATCCACAGAGGTACCAAATGGATAGTGACAGCTGGGGGGGAATGTGCTCCAGTGTCCTTTCAGCACCGGTAGCCTTCGCTGGCTTGGCAGCGATGTGTCTTGCAGCAGGGTGGTAGGTATATAGCTAGCTCTCACTCTGCGGCAGGAGGCTCTGACTGGCATTTGCCTCAGTCTTCGCTGAAAAGGGAGGACTCAGCTGGCATCCCAGAGATGACACACTCAGACTTCTAGACTTTTGTCGAGTAGTTCTAGAAACACGGCGCCTTAACGAATCGACTCTTTGGAGCCCCCCTTGTTGGACCCTGAAACTAGAGGTTCTCGCCTACTTCTTGCACCATTGAGTTCTGAGAGAAACGTTTGACTAATTCTATGGTGCCCCACGGGGCGACTCTTGGGGGAAATGATCTGCCTTGTTTAAACTGCATTTGTTGCCGCATAAACACGAGATGTTGCTGACTACCCCGCCCTCTGCTATCAGCAGCTAATTCAAACTATGTGCATTTAACCTGGAGCCTTTTTCCTGAGCACCCTGATTATGGTTTGGCATTCCAAGTCATTAGCAACAAATGGAGCTGGTTCTTCAACAAGGCAATGGCCCTCAATGATCTAGCCGTCCTGCATTTTCTGGGGCTCCAAACGCTAATCCCTGCATAAGGCTTGCAGTTCTCCCAGTCAGGCCTGGAGTGCTTCGGAGTAGGAACAGCTAGCTAAGCTAATCTATTTTTAATTCTTTTTGTCCCATGAGGTCAAAGTTATTTTTATAGCCACATCTCCAGATCTCCCTCTCTGGCCTCCAAGGAGGTCTTAGACCAAGTAAGTAAACATACACCACTAGCCCCAGATGTTAAGTCCAGTTGAAGGCCTATGTCAGGCCCAGGTTCTTTAGCAGCAGGCTTGTCTTATTATTCTCCAAATCCTGCAATTATGCAAATGTTCAGGATGTTTTCCCCTTTGATGTGAACTTCCTCAAAATTATCCCTTCTCATTATGGAGCATGAAAATGCCTCTTGGACATGTAAAATGAACTGCAGAGCTCCTTTCATCCTCTTGTGTTGTGTTCCTAACAATAGTCTCTCAAGCCCTGCAATCTCAAATTCTTTGAAATTGAATGAAATAAGCTTCCCCAAGACTTCTCTGCCATAACTCTGTTAGGGGCCACTCTGTGCAGCCTGGAGGTTTTGTTTGGGGAAGTACTGAAGGATCGTGTCCTGACCTAGGTCATTGACTTGGATGTAAATTTTACTTCCTGCTTACTCCTCCAGTTCCCAAAGGGCGTGGACTCTTGCATTGTTATTCTGAGAGCAGCATAGATTTATGGTAGTATGTTATGACAAGTTGATCTGTGATCTCAAATTATGTACAACTAATGGGTTTACGCCCCTATCCAGCTAGGAATTCACATTTGCTTGTGCTGTTTTCCATCACCATTGACCTCCCTATCTCTCTTATGTGCAGTGAGTGTAAGTTGATACCCTCTTATCTACTAAGAGAAGCTCATGAACAAGTCACTAGAGAGCATGAAGCTGACCAGAAGTTGGTGGTCAGTCATATTAATTTTATTCAAAGTGGACAATTTGCTTGGTCTGCCTGCCTGGTGAATTTGCAAGGCTTCCCTGACATCATTCCCTACTTCACTGTTTGCACATGAAACACTCCAGTGTGTGTTTAAGACATCAAATCACAGAGCTCAGTCTCTGAGACACTTTTAACTCAGTGTTTTGTTGCACCAATTACAATCTCTGGTTCCATTTCTGATTAGGAAGATTAACAAGGCACTGAATGTACCTTATATTTAGTATCTCCACAGAACAACAGGTAGGATTTACAAGACCCCTGAAAGTCATAGCAGGTTTTCTTCATATAAGGGACTAGAAACCAAGCTGTGCCTTGAAAACTTACCTCCTTCCTCCCTCTTGAGAAAAATATTGTGGTTTAGTAAAGACAATTGGCTGGAGGTGTTTTTATGAAACCTCAGGAAAGTTAATAGCTTAAATAATCTCAAGAATATCTAGTTTCAGAGTAACAGCCGTGTTAGTCTGTATTCGCAAAAAGAAAAGGAGTACTTGTGGCACCTTAGAGACTAACCAATTTATTTAAGCATGAGCTTTCGTGAGCTACAGCTCACTTCATCAGATGTATACCGTGGAAACTGCAGCAGACTTTATATATACACAGAGAATATCTAGGTGTCTCTCTAAACCCCCTTACCCTTTCCCCTGCCGTTCATTCAGACAAGTTGCAGGGCTCTCCTGTGAGAGAATGGATTTCTATCTTTAAAACAGGTCCCATTGCCTTTTGCCTTTTTCTGCTTCTTTGTGATGTATAAAGAAGGGCCGGAAGGAGATTTTATGGGGCAAAGGGGTGGCATTCAGGGGTGTTGGCTGCTTATTTATTTATTTATTTTCATGAACATATCAGCTCTTACGTAACCTGTAATATGGCAGTTAGAGAACTAGTAAAATTGTGGCATCACAAGACAAAGCTGCACAACTGGGAAGTGGTTTTTGTCAGACCGTTCTAGAATTCTTTGTCCTGTTTGTTAACCACTATTTAACTCCATTGCCCAATTAATGTTTGAAAGAGAAGTCTATTTTAAACAGATGTAACACCCTTGCCTATTTACAATTAAGATCTGAGTGTTCACAATACACATCTTTGAGACCTTTGGAAATATCAGGGATTAAGAGACTTGAAATAGCTAATTCACAGATATTAAGGCCAGGAAGGACCATTATGATCATCTAGTCTGATCTCCTGCATAACATAGGCCAGTGAATTTCACCCAGTCATCCGGCCCATAACTTTTGCCTGAACTTTTAGGAAGACATGCAATCTTGATTTAAAGACTTTAAGCACCAGAGAATCCACCATATCCTTAGGTACATTGTTCCAATTGTTATGTACCATCATTGTTTAAAACGTGCCTCTTATTCCTAGTCTGAATTCATATCATCAGCTTCTAACCAGTTTATCTAATTATGCCTTTCTCTGCTAGAGTAAAGAGCTCTCTAGTATCAGAAATCTCCACCTCTAGATACTTGTAAATACCATGTCAAATCAGCTCGTATCCTTCTCTTGTGTAAACTAAATAGATTGAGTTTCTTTAGTTTGTCACCCTAAAACAGGTTTTCCAGACCCCAAATCATTTTTGTAGCTCTCTTCTGAACCCATACTAATTTCTCAACATCCATTTTAACATGCAGACACCAGAACTGGTCACAGTATTCCAGTAATGGTCTCATTAATGCTGGAAGCAGAAACAAAGGCACTTTCTATATCTACTCTATATTCTCCTGCTGACACACCCAAAGAGCTGTAGCCCACGAAAGCTTACACTCAAATACATTGGTTAGTCGCTAAGGTGCCACAAGTCCTCCTTTTCTTTTTTCCAAAAGTAGTGTTCGTCTGTTAGCCATGCTATCACACTAGGAGTTAACGTTCATTTGTTTTCCAGCATGGCCTCTAAAGTCCTTTTCAGAGTCGCTGCTTTCCAAAATACAGTTCCTCCATGCTGGAAATGAAACCTACATTTTTTTGTCCCTTACTGTATGGCACTGCATTTGGCTGTATTGAAACATGTCATTCAAAGTGAGTCCAGTGTACCAAGTAATCCAGATCGCTGTGTAGAACAGACCCATCCTTACTATAATTTATCACGCTGCCAATTTTTGTATCATCTGCAAACTTTGCCAGCAAATTATTTTATATTTCCTTTCTGATATTACTAAGATTTAAAAAAAAACACAGAAAACAATGAAACAGAAAAAAAGCCTTGTTTTGAGAAATAAAGATAAAAAGAAAAGGAGTACCTGGGGCACCTTAGAGACTAACAAATTTATTAGTCTCTAGGGTGCCACAAGTACTCCTTTTCTTTTTACGGATACAGACTAACACGGCTGCAAGTAAAGATGTCATTCAGACCTTCTTTCCCCAGGATAAAGAAGCAAATGAGTCCAAATCCATGTTTAAAATCCTGTAGAGATCACCTTTAATAGTTGTTCTCTGCAATATAGTCTATTAAAAACACTGACTTTGTTTATAAGTCACCCATCTGCATGCAGGATATTGTTTTCAGCATATTGGGCACCAGTTGATCAAACTAAGGAGCATTTGTTTTGTGAGGTAGGCATTACTTTGCACAGGTTGACCACCATAAACTTTCACAGTGGCTGCAGAAGTCTTACAGACAGAGTGAAGTGCTTTTTCCTCAAAACTAGCTATTTACAGGGCTTTCAGATTAGTGCTAACCCATGAGATCCGTTAATCTATTGAAGCACAAAGAAGCGACTGCAGAACTCCTGCATTTTCTGCCTTTCCTCATCAGTAACACCTGAATCCAGCTGTAACTGTAAATTATAAACATGAGAAAAGAAGTGATAGTTGACATTACTCAACAAACCCTCGTTATGTTCATCCTTTTTACATTCTGGGTCATCTTCTGGACCTAAGGATGACCTTATCTAGGGGCTCAGCTTGCCTGTCCAAGTATGTGAGAATATCAGTCAAAGGTTCCCGGAGGATAGATGTCTTAACTTCACAGCACCTACTTCCCTACTCCCCTCTTTATTCTCAAGCTACACCTGCAGTTTTAACTCAAAGACGGCTGAATGGATGCCAAAAGATTAGATTCACCTACATAAAATAAATTATGATTGAACGCCAGCTTCCTCTTATTATTTGTGTAACAGTATTTCCTAGACACTCTTATCAAAAATCAAGGCCACATTGTGCTAGGCACTGTACGAACATACATTGAGAGAGTCTCTGACCTGAAGAGCTTTCTTATAAATTACTGTCCTGAGCCTCATAAACAGGCTTCCTCTCTGCCCTCATCCAAATGTTGCTTCTTTAGCATACACAGCTTGGACATGCATTAATATTTATATTACCCTTTCTACCAAATATGATGGAGACTAATTTTTGTTCTAGATTGGTTCTTTAGATCTTTTTAGAAAAAGTACCCATTCAGGGAATGAGTATACACTCTTATATCATGGTCATACACCATCCTAGAGAGATGATTACAATCAATACTAACCTTATTGGCGTAGGAATTGCAATCTAGACCAAGAGTTCATATATTCACAATGGACCAATAATGCATATATACTATGTCAGAGGTCATAGTACAGATTGGAGACTTTGGCCAGATCAGTTGGTGTGGTGTGGCTGCACCACTCACACGGTCTGGGGGTAAAGCTGGTTTAGCGGGCACAGGAAAGCTCACCCTACATAAGGGTGATCATCCAGCGGCTCAGAACTAGGGTCTCCTCTGCAACTCATCTTCCCTGCTGCTTGTGTATCCATGTAAATGGATGTGGCTACAGGAGAGGGGACATGGCACTGATACACCTGCATTATGCAAATCCCCAGATGCATCTTTGCCCCCTGGTGTAAAGTGGAGGAGCCTCAGGCTTCTGTAACACAGCACAGGGGGATCAGCCAGCACCGGGCAGCACCAGGATCAGGGCAGTGCAAATGTGAGGTTTAAGCCACCTTTTTGTACACACACCTGATATATGCTCTGTGCAGCATAACTACCCCAGAGGTTCTAGGCCCTTATATTTGAGCATGTAGGGGAAATTACTTTTGCAATGACACATGGTACAACTTTCAGCTCCTAACAGCACCAATCATTCAGATACCCACAGTTTACGATGACTGAGACATATAGGTTTGGTCTTTCTACATACAGCCCAAACTTTCCTAGCTAAGAGAAAGGTTGTGTCTATAGATATATTGTCTATCCTGATCATGGACATCCTCTCACACAGTTGTTATCACTGCCCTCTAAATCAGTGCTGCTCAAAGTGGTGGTCCATGGACCGGTGCCAGTCCGCAAGCCATTGGCTGCCGGTCTGCGCGCACATTGGAAAAAAAAATGCCAGTCCCCCACATCAGATAGCTTGAGAAGCACTGCTCTAAATGACTGTTATGTAGACCTCACATTCAAAGTCGGTTCTTAGTTTGCCCTCTCTATAGAAAGTGAACATGGAGTAGTCACCTTTGTTATAAAGCATCACTGGGTTGGAGGTAAGTCACATGGGCTCCACATTAATTTCAATGCATCAAAATGCAATTTGTAATTTTATAAAGCTAAATAGCTAAAAACTAGAAGACGTGCAGTTTTGGGTCACTGTATGCTCAGGATCATTTCTATCCTTTCTAGTTTACCTATCGCTGCACATAGCAAAACGACTCATTACAACATGTTCTTTCTTCCATTCAGCTATGAGGAAAGTTATTCTAGTTTGATGTACTGTTTCTGGGCCTGCTCCTGCTCCCATCTGACTCTCTGGAGGTTTTGTCAGTTTCAAGGAGAACAGGATTGGGATACATGTGTCTAAAGCCAATATTAACATACCCTTGTTTAAATATCTTACATCAGAGGGGACCACAGGTACCTAGGCCAGGAGAACTGTTCCCCTACAAGCTATTGTTTCCTTTTTAAAAACACTGGAGACCCAACAGTCTCTATGAGGTCTCACTCATCCAACACAGATCTGTACTGTTCTCTGCAAGCTGTTGGCTGGCTGATGTAGGTGCCATGTAGCCAGTACAACTTTGCAGAACTTGAGCCTTCACTGTGAGTGAAGCTCACCCCTGAAGGCTAGCACTAGGCCTATGCCTCACTTAAGACCTGTTTTGAAGGTGTAAGTGGATCTTAAGAGATGCATAGGCCATGTGCTTTCTCTCTGAACAAAAGTGAGTTTCACCCTGTCTTTATTTTTAAAAATGTTCAGTGTTCTCCTATTAAGTATGGTATAAATAAATAGCACTCCAATTTATCTTAAAAATTAATTAAGATACACATCAACAAGTTCAAAGTTTTTCTGTGCCTATGGAGGTGTCTGAGCTTAAGCCAGTCACCTCATAAGAGAAATTAGGCCAGAAAGAAACGAATCCTCCATTTAAATACATGGGGAAGCATTGGTCTTTGAACACCTCTACTGAGACTGGTTGTACTTTAAGTTGTTTTTCTTTAATTTAGGGCCAGACAATGTCCACAGGCTTCAGAAGAAGATAGTCTGTTCCTCAAAATGGTGTACATCTGATCTCCATGCTTCTTCCCTTCTGTTTTCTCCCTGTACTGTGAGATCAGACCACTTCAGCATGAGGGTAGGTGGGGCCTCAGCTGAGATCAGGTTTTCAAGTGGAGGAAACAATGGGCTGGGCTGGGAGGAGTGGGCAGAAGAATCAGAGAAAGGGGAAGGAGATAAGAAGCACATGTTTCTTGGTGTGGGGATGACTGCAGAGTGTCTGTCTTCATCTGAAACTCCTGACTGGATCTGGCATTAAAATGAAGGTAATAGCCCACAGTTCCTGGCACAGATCTCAGAAGAACCTCAAGGGAGATTTGAAAATGCCACCAGGGTATCATGGGACAGTAGTGGAGGACTATATGAGCCACTCCATTCTGAACCATTGTAGTACAATCTGCACGGGCATTAAACCAGTGCAGGCTGCATTGGATCAGATTGAACTGGCACCCTGTTGAAAGCATGTTTAATCCAGGGATTTGGAGCTGTGCTCCAGCTCCACGCAAAAACCTGCAGCTCCACTGCTCTGGAGCTGCTCCATGCTCCAGCTCCGGGCTCTGCTCCAAAACCCTGGTTTAATCCATCTAAAGCATGCATATAAACCAGGTGGATCTGATGTGTTTTACAAGTGTGCTAAAAGGACCACGTGATTCTTGGCAAGGTAAATTTCTCTAGAGTAGTCAAGGCCCAAACTCGTGGTATAGGCTAGGGTAGTTAGGTTGGACTGTTAAGGCCGGGGCAAGAATTTTGAAAATTTTCTGCCTCTTAGTCTGCCATTTTCTTTCTAAATGCTACTTCTTTATGATAATCATCATATTTAAAAAGAAAATAGACAATTTTTATTGTATTGGTGCAACCCTAGTTATTTCTGATGATGATGATGATGTTGAATGTCCATGGCAAAATAACAGCTCTCTTCAGGAGGCCAGCACAAGGTGCATAGACCCTAGAGGTGAATTTCAGCTGTAGCCCTTTTCATTACATTCAAATGTTCAGCTACTGTCTTATCAGTGAACACTGAGACTTGGAGTGGACACTGCCAAGAACAAGAAAGAGGGGCGCTGCCTTCTACCATCTTGAAGAAGGTTCACTGCCAGGGACATGCTCTGTTGCTCGTTTACTGTACCTCCAAATTCCTCATGTGCTCCCTTGCTCAGGGGTGTGTGTTCTCACACTCTAATATACACACATATATTTCCATGTCAACATACACACGTTTGTTTCCATGTCATAGATTACATTGCATTTTATCCCAGATAAAGTTGTTTTAACACCTTTTTTGTGTTTATGGCTCTATCTTAAATTGATGCACATAGTCTCTTCCAGTCAGTGGCAGCAACATACGATCAAGGATCAACTGTTCTTGCAACCGGTTCAGTTACATTGCACACCTGGTCTTTGTGCTTTGGACAAGTCAGTTTCCTCTCCCATTACAGCTATTTCTACAGCTCTGGCACAAGACACATCTGTGGCACAAGCGCTAACCTGGGGTGCAACAAGGGCCCTTGAGTCATTTGTCTCTTAGCCAGCGCTGTCTGTTCTGCTCTGCTGAGGATGACCCACTCTTGCTAGGTGTTCTTAAGCAATGTACAGAGATATGGGGCTGGATATAGATTTTTGCCTCTCTCTCTGCTCTCTTAGGTTTAGTAGCTGTACTCATAAGGCCCTTTTGTTTGTTTGTTTGCAATGGCTGATGTCTTCCTTGCCTACAACCCATAAATACCCTCTATTCTTTAAACGGGACCCTCTGTTATATAGGTAGCCTCATATGAAGAGGCAGGGATTTCTCCCCTTCCTAGAAAAGGGCTCTGAAACACAGGAAGGAGAGAATCCTCCTCGCAGCACGGTAACTGCTGGGGTGCCAGCCGGCAGAGAATGTTGTCCATTCACAGCTAATGATCGCCCCAGGCGCTTGGTGATGGAAAATCCGGGAAGGCTGCAGAACTTGCCCAGCGCTGCCCAAAATAATTGTACGGACCAGTTCCACGTGTCCAATTTGTGCAAGAACGTTCTCTCCCCCCCCCCCCCTCACTCTCCCCCCGGCCAGGAGAGTTTTTAATGCCTTTATGTGGTTCAGCAAAACTAGGAATTTTAAACAGGATTATTTGTAACAAGTGCGAAGCTAACCAGCGAGCTCCTCCAATGTGCTAGGCAGGCATGAGAAGTCACTTTGCAAGGAACAGATAATTCACACGTTCTGCGCTTTCCCCCTGAACCTTCGCATATGGAAAGAGAGAGGAGCGCGGATAAAACTGTAATCGACTGAAAGATGGGAGCGGGGAGCGACGTTAGCAGGAACACTTGGGTGCCAGACAAAAAGGCTGATGGCAACTCTCTGACGATGTTCAAGTGAAATCATAAGGCTAAATCTTGCCCGCGTTACTGCAGTCAATGTGATTCTTTGCAGTCCTGGAGCCAGCTGAATTTGGTCCTGAGTCTATTTCCCCCGATATTTTTCTTCTGTCCAGTTTCTTTAAGCCTCAGCAAGTTAACATTACAAATTAGAAGACCCACCCCCCACCCTATAGCACTTTCCTGAAATGATCCAGTGGCCTAGTTTTTTTCCATCATAATCCTTAAAACCATTAGATTTTCAGTGATGCCCTATCGAGATAATCAATCAACAACCAGAGAAGTTCGGTTTGTGGCCATTATATCTGCTTGCCTGAGTTTCATAGCAATAAGCCGCTAAAGGAACATGCTGTTATCCTTTGATGTGTGACACTGTCTATGAGAAAAGCCAAACTACTGTCTGTGCATGGAGTCTTTTCAAAGGAAGCCTTTTGATTGTACTAGTTCCTTATTTAGGTAGCTAAGAGTAGGAAGTAGCAAGCTTGGGCTACCTCAAAGGTGTTTATTTTAATTATCTTTTGGCTGTAGCTTCCATCCTTCTTCTTTGTATTATCACTGCTAAAGTTTATTTGCAGAACTAACTCGAATTATTTTTTGTTTTTGTTCTCCACCGTGTGCTTGTGTTACTTTTGTACCATGTGCCTTTGTCAGTGACCACCCCTCCTATTGCTGTATTTACTTTAGCTTAAATTAATTCTTAGTTCAAGAGGACAATGTGTACATTAACCCTCTGGGTGTTTGTCTTTTTTTTTTTTTTTTAGCCAGGAGACCCTTCTGATCATGTAGAAATTCACAGATGTTTAGGTCAGAGTGACCATTCAGTCTGACTCCTATCCACAAGCTGATTTCACCCAGTGATTTCTGCAACCAGTTCAACACTTTGTAGTCAGATGGGGTCTGATTCTCCTCTTAGAGATCTAAATCCGAGTGACATCATTCAAGGCAATGGAGTCACTCCAGTGTAGAAATTGGTATGAAGAGATTCAGGCCTTCAATCTCACAGGAACTCTTCTCCAGTTTGGCTAGTTTAAATTCTACATGAGGTTGAGAACGTTTACAGATTTGAAACAGCTGCTGGTCTTGCTTTGGCTTGCCTGCTAAAATATGCCGATCTCCTTTTAATCTGTTTCATATTCACAAATTAAGCACTTAGTTTAGGCAATAAATCATTAGGCAGTTTACGAGACTAGCATGAGACAAACAAGTGAAAAGGGAAAACAATCACCTACAAGTATATTAAAGGTAACTGGAAAGACGCGTTTGGAAAACCCTGCCTGCATTCCCGTGGGTATATAATGCACAGAGCAAATCCTGTAAATTCTGACATCCTGCCAAGAAACACTTTCCCGCGCCCCTTGGACGGCGCTCGTCCTAAGAAAACTGCAAGCAAAGAAAATGTGGCTGTTCCAGACAGTTGTCCCCCCGCTTCACGCAGGCTCCATAAATTTAGAAGATTCCAGTCTCCTGCTTTGTTTGCCCAGGTATTGTCTCCCCGGGATTGTTATACCTGAAATGTGCTATCCAAGCAGCAGGCTGGAAACAATGACTCACTCGAAATGCGCAGATAACCTTGCATGACACATTCACATCAGACCGGCCTTATTCGTTTTTTTTCTTCTCTGCAAAAGTGCAGATTTTTCTCAATATTTCAAGACATTGCTGCATATTCCCCTCTGTGGTTTGCATCCGAGGTGCTTCCTGATGCCCAGGGACCCCTGTACAGCAATTGTCGAATCGATTAGCTCCACTCTTAAAGGAACCCGAGAGGAGACAGAAACCGAAGAGCAAATTTCTCTCCGGAAAGAGACCTCCTTTTGAGCCTGCTTGCCGGTATCGCAGCGCGTCTTCTGGACTTCTCAAAGTTCTCTGCGCAGGAAAAGCCTTGAGGCAGAGATGTGGCTTACTCCGGGAGCCAGCCTCACGTTTGGCTGCCTGGCCACAACACAAAGGCTGCCAGCAAATGTGCTGGGAGGAGGACTTGGAAGCAGCACAAACCAGGAAAGGGGTCAGATTTTCATCTCAGTACATTTGCTTCCATTATCCGATTCAAACCCGCACTGTACAGACTGGGGCGCCCCTTTTACACCGCAACATTGTGTAGAAAGACGGGATCTCAAGCCGAAAGGCAGCCTCGGATGGTGAGTGCGATCTCCCACAGGCTGCGTGATTTCCCCGAACCGCAGAACAGACCCTCCCTTCCAAGGGGAGTCCGGGCAGCCTGCTTTGCCTGGCCGAGGTGAGGAGCTGTCAGGCTCTAGTTTACCTGAGCCAGAATCCGGCATGGGGAGAGATGCGCACTAGGCCGGGCTCAGCCTCGCTCCATTTCCACGTAACCCCGTGGTCTCCCCCCGGCGCCGACGGCAAATGTGAAGGGCAGGCGCCCAGCACCATTCGGTTTGGAAAGCTGAACGCTGATTGCCCTTTGCAATCAAATACGTGCCTGAGCTATCCGCCCGCAGTAACTCCAGGGTTTGCGTGGACCTGTGACTTACTCCTAATCAGCCGGTTTCAAGGTGTGAACAAGTCTAATCCTATGTACCTATCGGAGCCACCTGAAATAACAACCCCCTCCCCCACCGCAAGAGCCATGAGAACAGCCTCATGCCATACTTTTTAAATATTTATGACATCGTTCCACGGTAACGTTATCCCATCTAGCTCAAGGACGGGCATTTCCAGAAATCTGCCAATGACCAGGGATCCCTGCCCTTCGGCCCCAGACAAAAGACCAGTGGCAATGCTCGGGTTGCGGAAACTATTTCAACAGAGACCTGTTTTTTTGGTTTTTTTTAAAGGGCTCCGTGCTGGGTTAGCCTTTTAACCCCGCATTTCCTAGTTCAATCCGGACTCCAGCACGCCAAGCACTCCGAAGGCAAATACTGTACATCGTTCCCAGCCCCGACGGAAAAACATTAAAGGGAGGGATGAAGAGATCCGGGGGGGGGGGGGTCGGCACAACAGAGAGGGAGCGGGAGGGGAGAGAATGGCGATTTAAAGGGACGCACATGAAAGAGAGCAACACAGACCTGTGACCGTCCGCCGTGTGAAATTCGATGAGATCTCTTTGCGGAGAGGCGCTGTCACAGACTATTTATCTCTCGCCAGAGTGGAGGCTCCGGTTCCCACATCGCCTGTGAGTAACAATGGCAGCGATCGGCAGCTTTTCACGCGCTTCACTGAATGAATGGATTGCGGAAGATGCCTGTGCTCCGCTCAGATGGCTTGACTGATTCATCCCTTTCGTACAGCGCCCGCTCGCTCCTGCCTCTCTGCCAAGGGGTCTGACCCGTTTGCCTGAACAACCCCCCGTCCCAATTTTCCAATTTCTTTGACTTTGGAAGTCTGCCAGAAATGTCGGTGTGGCTGAAGCTAGACACAGCGATCGCAGTCCGGAGTGCTTTCCCCCCCTCACCCGCCTCCACCTCCCAGCCCGATCGCCTAAATTAACTTTAAGCTAGTTTGGCCATTTTTCAGTTTGAAAAGAAGGGGAAAGTGCAGGTCATTGGAGCATATTGGGGATGGGTGGGGGGTTTTTTTTAATTGGAAACGACAGGTCTTGGGGCTTGAAAAGCATTTGCTGCACAGTGCACTTGGGCTGCTTTCCCCCCAGTCATTATTTCTTTAATTCGTGTGTTTGTTGTCTGTGTGCACTGGAAAGCGAAGAGTTATACCGACTGTTTTGTAGTTGGGGGTATGCATAACCCAATGGACAACAAGGGTCTTAGAAGCCCTTCCAAACTTTGTCGTCAATAATCCACAAACCAAAGATTCGACAATACACACGGACCCACTGTGGTCTATAGCGGTGGTCCTCGGCTCTAAAATACTCTTAATACGCTGTCAATGTACAATAAATATTTTTTCTTTACATAACATTAATTAGTTGGTGCCTTTAAGGTAATCTGAGCATTCATTTCCTCTGGGAAATGGGATCTGACTTAAACCAACTACATCAATAAAAGTAAATTGCTATGGAGCCCCATCATTCCCATTAAAGGCGGAAGGTACATGACAAGGTGGGTGAGGTAATATCTTGTATTGGACCAACTTTTGTTGGGGAAAGAGACAAGCTTTGGAGCTTACACAGTGAGGGCAGACAATGGAAGATCCCAGCAATACCTAGGCTCAGAGGACAGTAGATGAAATCCTAAACCTCTACCCAGTGGTTATTAGCTTGGATGGATTTAAAAGAGGCCCCCCCCTTTATATTCAGATCGCATGTTCATTTAATTCACCATCAAAACTTGGGGTTCCCTTTCTAAGCCCAGCATAACACTTTCAAACGTCCTGTCCATTTTCTGCTGAGTTTTATCATCCGGTGGGCTTCTGGCTGGCTAAAGCAGTATACAGTGATTAGGCCCCTATGGTGGGAGTACGATGATCAAATGCTGTCTGTTTAATTAAACGGAATCCTCTGTCGACACAGATTGAGTTGTATTTCACTTTGACATTCCTGTGACACTCCTGTAGCCGCCTTTCCCCCGCCCTTTCTTGATCTGGGGGGGGGGGGCGGGGCGGGGGACGAAGTGGAGTAGCAGATGAAAAAGAGACAAATCGAGACCTGAAGCCAGGAATAGGGGATCAGTTACAACCGTGAAATAAGGACGCCACAGCACTTTTTCTATTCTGCGTTTCCAGCACAAGGAAAGCTAAATCCTCCGCTGAGGGCCTCAGTCCAGCATTTATTTGACACACATGATGCATGGAAGACCAAACACTATTCTCAGCGCAGCCATTAGTTTTCGGCTGGCAAAGGTTTTGATCCAGGTGAATTATGCTGATTTCCGAATTTCTCAAGTTCAGAAGAAAAAAAAAAAAAGGAGGGGAGGGGGTTGTAACTTTTTCAGACCGATCTCCGATACAACTCTCCTGCTGGAAGCTCTATCTAACGTCTCCCCCTTCCCCCCCCCCCGGCACACACTTTGCCAGAGACCCCCTCCTCCTCCTCCTCCTCCTCTTGTTTCCTTCCTCTCTGCCCCCTCCTCCACTCCCCGCTTTGTGTTTCCCTGCGGCGCCGCTCCGCATGTGCTGGTGGCCACAGAGTGAAACTGACTAAAATCTGGAGCTCGGCAGCGCTCTGCGGCAGGCGCTAGCTTCACCGATCGCAACGCTAGTCACTTTCACTGGCGGCTAGCAGCGCCGAGCGAGCGAGCGAGCGAGCGAGCCCGCCAGCCACGCAGCCTCGGCAGGAGGGAAACACTACCTAGCGGGTGAGAGACATAACATGGAGAGGGGAGAGTCACCGAGACAACATGGAGGGGGGGAGGAGGGAAGAGACCATATGGAGCAGGAGGGGGAGGGAGGCGACATGGAGAGAGCGAGAAAGAGAGCACGGGAACGGAACGGGGAGCGAGGCAACATGGAGGGAAGGGGGCGAGCGGAGCGACAGCACCCGGGTTAGAGAGCGGAGCACGAATTGCCAGGGAGAGCGTCAGGTTCAGGAAAGTTTGAGAAGTAGCCTACGTGCCCCCTGAGCTTGGGAGGATGGTGACTCTGGTTGCGCGGTGGTGGCTGCAGATTTAAAATGGTCTGGGGGCCTCAGCCAAGGCTCACTATTCTCAGTGAGGAGGAGTGCTTTTGTCTCGTTCCCCCCCCTCCCCGCTGTTCCCCAAATACAGCCTTTCATCCCCCCCATGGAGAATTTTTCACTTCCTGGCCTGTTTCCAACTGTTGTTTCGTGACGGAAACATAACAGTCAAGTGATAGTCTTGACTTGTGATTTGCACAATATCTTCTAGCCCAGGAGTTCAATTTTACAGCACATTTAATACAAACATTAAAAAATCAATACATCAAGGGAATTGTTAATGAAATAGTGTGCAGTCATCGGATAGAAGTTCTGCAGGAAAAGTGTCTCATGTAGTAAAGCTGAATAGAGTGTTGTTTTTTAATGACAGGTTTCAGAGCAGCAGCCGTGTTAGTCTGTATTCGCAAAAAGAAAAGGAGGACTTGTGGCACCTGAGAGACTAACCAATTTATTTGAGAGTAAGCTTTCATGAGCTAGGGCGTACTTCACTGGATGCATAATTGTTCTCTTAAAACAAATCATATCAAATCAAAATATATTGATATGTCCTTACAGCAGAACAGGAATCTGAATAACTTGACTTATCCTTGCACAGGAAAGTGACATTAGAACAGGAATCAGAACATATTGAAAAATCAGAATGCTGCTCTAAATCACAATACAGGGATTAGGCAGTATTTACATAATTTTACAAGAAAAAGAAGTGTAGAATCCTGCTACATTGGCATACATGGACACCAGAGGAGGAATCTAGATTTTATAAAAGATAATCACATAAAATCTCTGTGTATGGTCTTTCTTTCCCTCTCATCCAGAATTTCATCATCTGCCATTTCACTGCTGCAACATCCTATACTCTGGCCTTGACAAGCTCAATAATATCCCTTGCTCAAATCCATTCAAAATGCTGCAAATGATCATTTCTTTAGCTCTAGCTTAGACCATGTCTGCCCTCTCTTTGCATCTCTCCATTCTCACCTTTCTCCATCCCATCAGCCATAAACTATTTTCACTTTCAAAGTCTACCGTTGGCCTATTCCCACCAAATATCATCTCTCATACCCTATGGAGATTTTCTCCAATACCCTCATGATAGCAGCCTTCATCTCCCACTTCTTAAATTTTCAAACAAGCAACTTTGTGTTTTCTCCCATGCTACCCTTCTCCCTTGGGAAGAGCTCCCTCTAAACATCTGCAAGGCTATCTCTTCATTTTCTTTCAAAGCCCTCCTTACAACTCTCCTTTGCCAGTGATGCCAACAAAATACTTGACAACAGTTTAGGCTACTGATGAGCAGTGACTCCTGCCAACCATACTGACCAATATTGTTTTCTTGTGCTCTTCCTGACTGTTTTATCCAGCTGTTGTCTCCTCTTCTTACTTTGTAAACTCTTTGGGACAGGGACTATCTTTTGGTTCTGTGCTTATACAGCCCCTAGCAGAGTGAGGTTTTGTTCCCCGACTGGGAATCCTAGGTACTACTCCCATACAAATAATCAAATAATAACAACTAGGGTAATACTAAAGTCATGGGCTCCTAGCACACTTTTTAATAGTCCTTATGAGAGCCAAGGATACACAAGTTAGTGCTTTCCTGATCAGAACATTAAAACACTTTAAAAATAGCTGAATATTGAAATTGAAGGCATAATTTCGACAGCATAACTACAGACTATGGTATATCTGAAAGTGTAAGGCACAAGACATTTACCTTAAGATTGCACTTATCTTAACTTACCTTAAGATTCCAACTTCTGAGTACTTGTAAATAAACATGCGGCATTTTTCATCATAACACACTATGCCGCTATCAAACTATAATGCAATATATTAACAATCCGGCCAAGGTGCAGTATTCATGATAATAAACTTCACATCAATACTGATCGACATAGGAAATAACTTTCTAAAAACAAAAACACCAACACACGATTACGGGGTTTCTTCAGTAACTGCATCCGTCTGAATTTCTTTGCCCTCAGAACAAATGTTTCAAATGCTTCCTCAGCAACTTTGGAGCTTGATAAAACATGTTAGTAAAATGATTGCTACATTTCTAAAGTATTTACCAAACACAGGCACAGATCTTTGCAGTCTTGCAGTAGTTTCTCTCATTTTTTCCAAATGCAAAATAGAAACTTGTAAATGGAATGGTTATAATGTTATGGTTCTGGTGTGGTCCAAAAAGTGAAACACAAGGTTTATCGTGGCCACTACCGATTCAAATCCCCTGGGCTCACGGAACCAGATACCTCTACGGGCACAGCACACGGTAGTAAAACTGCTTTGGATCTCTTCTGATTCCATATTTACTGGTGTAATAAAGGACTACAGGAAGTTTTGAATGTGCATACGCATTAGAACAAGGGACACCTTATTTCCCGTTTGAGACAAATTCACTTCGGTTTAGCAGTCAGTTTCACATTGTGCCATGATGGAGCGAGATTCCGGAGCGAGATCGGCAGCTTGGTCAGCTAAGTAAACGATTCCAGCCCAGCAGTTCCTTGACAGCCGCAGTGCGCAGGCGCAAAATTGCCAAGGCAGAAGAAGGGAATTCTGTACCAGCTCCTTATCTCCAGTATCTTGCATTACGCTACAGACTTTCACTTCTGCTTTTCCTGCACTGTACAATCATTTCCCTCCCTGCATGAACACCCCTGCATGTGTAGGTCGCTAACTATATGAGATTGCCGACTCGGTGGGTAAGCGTGTTGTAACACCATGTCCGTTTGCTATACCAGGAACTATGGAGATAACCGGTTTGATGTAAAAGAAACTTTTATTCCGATCTTAACTTGCAACTGGTCGTGTCCCCCAGCCCAGCCCAGCCCAGCCCAGCCCAGCTCCCGGGGCCATGACAGAAGGCTGCCAAGCACACGGAGCTTTTCTTTTCTACAAAAAAAGCAATTTTTATTAAAGTAGTCGCAAGTATTTTCATTTCTTTTTGACACAGATTATCGAACATAATGTTGGCGAAACAGGAGCGATCGCTATGTTGCTGTTATAAACGTTACAGACACGGCTACTGTCATGTGCATGAAACCTTCTTCCCTGTTGTTCCATAACAAATCTCTCTGTTACGGCTCTAGATTTATAGCGTGGCTTTACCAGGTTATTTCCCCGACCAGTCAAATTATTTCCTGCCATTATGTTGTTGCCTTCTTGGTCCTTTTCGGGCTGGGGGCTGCAGCAGGGAACTGTGTGTGTGTGAGAGAGAGGGAGATTTGGTGGCTGTTTCTTCCCTTGAAAGGCATTGACGTTAGGAGCAGCTAACAAGTTGCTCATTATGGGCTGGGGGGAGGGGGCATATGCAAGACTAAATGATTGCGATCTGGAAAATTCAACAAGCAGCTGATCAATTAGCAGAGCCAACCAAGAAACAAGAGAAGCCCTCAGACAGAGGGTCAATGCCATCCTGCAGGAAAGGGGGGAGGAGTGGGAGGGGTGCCCGCAAAGCTGGGGGTGCAGCACCAGCTAAGAGTGCCGAGGCTTTGGGACATCCCCGTCGACTCTCCTCTCTGCCGGGTGCTCTGTGAAGCACTGCCAACGCCCGTCCAGAGAGAAGAGCTGCCGCCACCTTTGCCACCCCCTGCTTCTCAAGCCCACTGCTTGGCAAAGGCTCTGCTCCCGCTGAAAGCACCGCGGATAAAGCACAAAGCTTCACTGAGTCTAAGCGTCGTTAGTTGGCAGGTCTCTAATTCAACAGTGCCACAAAGTCACCCAGCGCCCTCCTCTCCCGAGGCAGCAAAGAGCATGGTCTGGGGGGGTCCCGGGGGAGGAGCAGGATTGGGAGGTGGGGGGAGAAAGCGTGTTGGGGGGGATGCGGGCGCGCTTCTGTAAAATGCAACGTATCCGCCCACTCGAGCGAGCACGCTGCCATCCAGCGAGAGAAGCATTAAATCAGACGTTTGCCTCAAGAGAAAGAGCCCAGGGCGATGGCCTTTGACCTGCTGTACTCTGGCTACCTGACCCTTGTCATTTCCCGCTACAGCCAGAGCTCTGCCAGCTCCGGCCAAGGCTCCCGGGTCAGATGTGACCTCTTTCAGCGGGGCTCGCCTCGGCTAATGCCGACGGCGGCCTCCTCTCCCTCTGGGGGGGGGGGGGATTTAAAAGCCGACCAAACCAAGCTGCCTTTCCAGCAAATACAATAATAAGGTATCTTGAAATAACCCTGCGGTTGGTGAGTTTCCAGCAATACCTCCTAATGGCCCTCCCAGTGCACAGCCTCTCTGTGTGCGCCAGCTGGGAAAGTCACCCAGACACAAGCACATTCCTCCCTTTTTAGGGCTCCCCGGCTGCTCCTACAGTTATTGCCTTCCTCTGGGGTAAGCCTGTTGGGGGTGACTAAGCTTCTCTTACAAAAAGCCCGCTGAGGAGCGCCCGGCTGAGAAGTTTCCTTCCCAGTAAGCCAAGCCTACCGCACGGCCAGTGCGATAAAGAGACCGCGGTATAGCCACCCCTCCGAAAGCAGGCTGTGTGGGCGGCCACTGGAAAACGCTTGAGCATCTATTTTGGAGAGTACAGCCCTGCCTTTAGCTGTCGCCCAGGGAAAGCTGCGGTGTGGCATGCGGCTCGCCTTGGGAGAACGCCGGCGAGAGATTTGTTGGGGCGGCGGGGACATAAGGCGCAGAAAGGGAGAGAAAGAGACGGAGTCCTTGAGCTGCCCACAAAGCGGCGCCTACCCAGCCAGCGTCCAGACGATAAGCTTCCTGCCCGCAGCAAAAGGGCAGACGTGGATACAACGGACAGGCTAGAATGGCCAGAAGAAAATTAAGACGGCAGACAATGGTATTGCACACCAATTTACAGAGGCGAACACACGCCTGCACCTCCTCCACCCAACACACGTACAGGTCCAGGTACATGCCACCCACACGTTCTCTATATCATACACCGCCATATACACACGTGTCCAGACACATAGCACGTCCATTCGCAGACCGCCCCCCCCCCCCACAGCGTACCATAGATACAGAACCTTATCCCCACCGGCCACACACACAGAGAAAAGCTGCCAGTTCCCACAATTAAAACAAATCGCTGCTCCGGGTCCCTTCGCAATATACTTGGCAGACTGGGAAAGAAAATTAAGGACTCAGCGGAAATCGCCATTTTAGCAAACAAATCCAAGGGCTTCGCTGCTTGGCACCCTATTGTATCCCAGGGGCAGGAATCCTCCTTCAGTTCTGCTAGTCGCTTGAGGTGTCTGAAGAGGCGATATGGTTGAATGGAATTTCCCCCATTAGAATGGCTAGGACTTAAAGTCCAATTTAAGATGTATTTACTTTGTCCCCCCCCCACGTGCTTGCTTGAGCCACATAAGTGCGCTTTTAAAAAATGAAAAGCAGTGCGCTGTAACTGTTCCTGCTTTCTCCCTGGCTTCTCTTTCGAGCTGGCAATACCATTGTGAGCGAGCAGCGAGGCCAGCTAGCCGGGTGTAAGTAATTAGTATGATATGTCCAACGTGGACCTTAGTGACATTGTTAAGGAGGTGAAAGCTTGATGCTTATAGGACCAAAACGCTGGCCTTTCGCTTTCACTCAGGATGTGTGTAACACAGAGAGTCCTTTCTCAGCTCGCCTGATTTTAACTTCCTCTAAATCTCTTTCTTGCTCAGAAAACAGCAACGAGAGACCGAGAGGAAACACGCTGCTGCTGTGCAAAATGTGGACCATGTGTGGGAACTATTTACTCAGAGCGTAACTGCAGGCACCAGGCGCGGGGGCTGGGACGTCTGTGGGTGGGGGTTCATTTTTTCCCTTCAGGCCAAAAATGCAGAGCGTGTGTAATCGTGCTTTTAAAATACTTCTCTTCGGATGCGTGTTGTTTTGTACCACAAGGACTTAGAGATCCGTCTTTGTGCTCCCCACGCGCTGTGGCGAAGGGTTCAAACAACAAAACGTTTCCAGTCCTGCAAGGTAGCAGCTGAGTTGCAGGACTGGAAGCTCCGCCGCTTGTCCAATTGGCAGCTGTGCAATACTAAAAATAAGTAATAACAATAACAATCCCCAGCCTTTCCTTTTCATAGATTTCATTTGGATGTAGCAGGAAGTGCCTCTGGCCTTGAAGCAGCCTATTGCCTGTCCTCCTCCCCCTCCCTTTCCCGGGGAGTGAGAGAAAAAGGTCTGCAGCTGACAAATATTATCCATTCTTTTCATCGATCGGAGCGTATACAGATGTGATAGCTCGATGCGCGCTGCAAAGCGGCTGATCCATCGTTTTCGCTTCTCCCGGAGACTCTGGTTCGTCCCCCCCTCCTCCCCCCTTTGTTCTCCTCCCCTTTCCCTCTCTTTAAATAGATTTCAAGGCGCTGCGCTGCCTGTTGGAGAGCAGCTGCTGAGCTCTCCAGAGAGAGAGCGAGAGCAAGAGCGAGCGAGCGCTTGCTTCCCTGTCAATAACCTCCCCCTTCTCCGATTTCCAAACAGAAAACAAGCCTCAGCGCTAGCAACCTGCGCTCTGCCTCCAGGAAGGAGTTAACCACAGCCACGCCAGGCGTTGCACCCCATCGTCCAACACAAGCTCACGTTAAAGGGGCAACTTCGTGGCACCCGCAGCCAGCGGCCTTTTAAAACGGTTATTTGTAGGTAGCAGCTTCGGGCTCAATGGCTACCGGAGGGAGCCAATGAACGGGCTGGCTGTGTGCAGCGAAAGGGTTAACCTCCTCTCTCGCTAGAGACTCCGCTCTCGCACGAAGCGTTTCTGGGGAGGAAGGATTTAACCAGGCCTCGCGCTATGGCTACCGCCACCCTGTCTGTCGCTTAAATTATGACCCTCCCTTGGTCCCCTGTGCGGGCAGTCCGACTGCTAACAGGCAGTTGCAATTAGTTTTCGAAAGGTTAGCCAAGGGCTCGGGCTCTGGCAGACGGGAGGCATTACGAAACCGTCTTTGTAGCTGCACTTACATACAAATTTTCCCTGAGCGCAGCAAGGCAGGACCAGGATCAGGGGCTCTTACTAGGAAAACGTGGAGAACCTGCACAGTAATTTCTGCTGAGTCAATGCAGGGCTTGCATTAAACGTGTTCCCTAGTTTGCTTTTTTTTTTTTTTTTTTTTTGGGGGGGGGGGAGGGTTAAAAATCACCTGCTCCTCCAGGTCCCTCCCAGGTGTCGGCCGCTGTGTGAGAGACAGAAGGGTGCAACCCCTCCTCGGAGCTGCTTGGGCGAAAACGCAGTGGGAGGAACGAGAAAGTGTTAACTGGAGAGATGTTGTGACAGATGCTTGTCCTACGCGTGCTTGTGAGGGAAGGAGTTAAAGGCAGGCTATATAGATCGAGCTGTTCCCTTCCCCGGCCGGCTGTCTGAAGGAGCCGCTGCTAGAAGCCGTCCATCAGCAACCAGTCCAACCTGCCAGTGATAATGTGCGATCAACACCAAATCACCCCCGCCAGGCACGATCCATCATCGCTGCAATGCAACGGGCCCTTGTATGGATGTGCCTGCACCGGGGCGGGGACAGGAGGCTGCAGCATACACCAGAATTGAAATTGCAACAACCTCCTGCTCTCTGCTTGCACAGGCCTGCGAGCAGCCCCCCAGCTCCCAAAGTTACCCGGCCAGGGAGCGCGCGGGGCTCATCCACCAGCCCTGCACACACACCCCCCCCCCGCGGCTAACTCCGGCTGCCAGCCAGGGCTCCCCTCCCCCCGCTCCTCCCGGGCGAGCCTGACTGGCGTAAAATTAATAATTAATCGGGTGAAATTGATTAAAGGGCTCGGAGCGTGGGGGCTTGGGCAGGAGAATGATAATAGTTATTTCTACAGCTCCGGATCCGCCTCCCCCGAGGAGCCCCCACCCCTGCAAGGGCCCGGGGCTGCGGTGCCTGCTCCGCGCTCGGCCAGGGGCAGACCCGCCACGTCCCCTCGCCCCCCAGGAAGGGGGAGGCGGCGGCGGCTGCGGCTGGCTCCCGACGCTCCCAGCCCCGAAAGCATGGCTGCGCCGAGAGCCGCCGCAGCAGCAGCAGCAGCAGGGGGCGGAGGCTGGCCCCGGGTCTGGCTCGCGTGTGTGCGAAGCCGGGTCATCACCGGAGCTGCCCGAGGGCGGCGCTCAGCCCCACAAGGCCGGCCCCTCTCCGCCCCGTGTCAGCAGGGGACGCGGCGGGCCCAGGCACGGCCCCAGCCCGGCCGAGCCGGCGGCGGAAAGGGTTAAGCGGAGGAGGGGGCCCGGCTGTGTCGGAGCGAAACCGCGCCGCGCACCTGGGCTCAGCTCGGGAGCCAGCCGCCGCCGGCCTCCCCCTCCTGCCGCTCGGTGCCTGCCTGCCTGCCCCGTATCTCGGCTCCATCCCTGCAGCGGCGGCGAGAGCCGGCACTTCCCCTTCCCTCCGCGCGGCTCCTGCGCGCCCTCTAACCCCAGTGACCCAGATAAGAGCCTCCCCCGCCCCCTGCCACCTCAGTCCGGCTCCCCGCCAGCCCGGCTCCCCGCCAGCCCGCCTCGCCCGAGCGCCGCGGCCGCTCTTCGCACACCATGTGCGGCTGGAGCTTTTGTCTGCGGCCCGGGGGCTGGGGACGGGCTATGTTCAGAGCCAGGACAGGAGTCTCCGGGCCCTGTCCGCTCGATGGCAGCCTAGGCGTTGGTCCTGTTCGCTTGTGTCTGTGTCAAACCGCCCTGGGCTTGCCAAGGGAGTGGAGCTTTCAACACTTGTGTTTGTTTTATGTAATAAACCATAACAGTAAATCGTGCCTTCCCTCGCCGGGTAGAGCAGAAATCCAGAGCAAGCCAACTCCGCCGTCAAAATATGTTTGATTAATGATCGTTCTATTGGAAATCTCCTTGACTCCGCCCCACGCAGCAGGCTGTCAGAGACTTCCCCTCCCTAGAGGCCCTTCCTAACCCCACTTTGTTTGCTCTTTTAGGTGCAAGTATTTATGGAGAATTTTCATCTTAATTTCTCTCCCGGATCCCTCCTCTCCCACAAGGTTTCAAGATGCCTCTAATCTTGTTACTGCATCCTCCGCTGACTGCCAATTCTAGACGACCCACGATAACCCTGAGTCAAGACTATTCACAGAGTGTCTGGGGGCAATTTGTGCACATATTTTATGATTTAAGATAAAAGGGACCCAGACAGGTATAATGCCTCTTACAGGGTCATGCAACCACATGGGGTGATGAAAATGGAGCAAGCAGGCCTCACCCAGAGGGGTTGTGAAGTCATCTTTGCTGATACTGTGAAATAAAATAATGGAGAACATTCTGAATATGAAGTACCTAGATGGTGAAAATCTTCCACACAATAAATAATACCGGAAGACCTTAACACAAGTGTTGGTGATAATGCTCAAACATCCTTTTTAAAAAGAAACCCTTAATCTCCGTGGTCAGACTGATAGTATTGAACTAACCCATTTCTAAGAAATGAAGACAGCCATACCTACAACTGGAACCAGTGACAAAACTAGCAGAAAAACCTAGAGTGTAAATCTGTCTCCCTAGTGGTATTTATAAGGGGGCTCACCTTAGTATGTAAATGCAGAGTAAAAGAATACATTGATATCACACTTGGTTAAATGGGAGTTGTGCGGTTTCCTGAGGAGTATATAACCAAGCACAGGAGGTCATCTTGGGAGATGCAGAACTACCTTTAATGTTACTGATCCTGCATTCCTTGCACAGGCAAAACTTCAGTTGAAAATTTGTTTGTTTTTCTTTGACAAAGGCAAACAGTCCATTGCACTATTTTCATACTTAGTCGAGTACCCCGCACAATCAGTACAGTCAAGGGGATGGGCTGCAGGATGACTCCTCCTACTCCCAGCTGCCTACCTTGGCTATTGGGGAAGTCGCACTTCCTATCTCCAGTTATCAAAAGGCAAGGCACTATTTCTGGTAGGATGGATTATTTTTGTCTCCTTTCCTCCTTGGTTCTCTTCCTGTTTTTCTATTTGTTTATTGATTCCCCTTATCTAATACATATTGTCTCATCACCCTTATCTCATTTCTTTTCTCTCCATCCCATCCTTTCCCCCACTCCTCAGTTAAACCAGTGCAAGTTTTGTATATAGCAAGGCCTGTTCTGGTGACCTTGCTCTCTCCTTCTGTGGCACACCCTTATATGGCACTAAGGTGACTGCTGGAGGCACCATCATCTCCAAGGGGAAGTGTTTCTCGTGGTTGGAGCCAGCACAGAACTGAGAGCCAGGAATCGCCTCTTCTGTTCCCAGCTCCA
This sequence comes from Eretmochelys imbricata, assembly GCF_965152235.1. Lineage (NCBI taxonomy): Eukaryota > Metazoa > Chordata > Testudines > Cheloniidae > Eretmochelys > Eretmochelys imbricata. The sequence goes on from NC_135572.1 coordinate 154,192,138, forward strand.
TCACTGACTCCCTGTAGCCTGGCCACCTCTCTTGAACTCCTACCTCACTGTATTCATCTGTGTACAATTATAATAATTTACTTACCTCACAGGTTTGCTGTTAGCATAACTGATATTTGTTCAGAGCTTTGCAATCCTCCCAGCAGAGATGCTGTATGATTTAAAGGGTGGAAAAATGTTGTTTTGTGGCCTCTGCAAGGCACTTCCTCCTCTTGTGTAGGTAGTTTGTATGTGTGCAGCTGATTCAGTGCCACACCAAGGTGCCTCAGCCCTATGACTCTGTGACATGACAGGGGTGGGGAGAGGTGCCTCTGAATTTTTGATACCATACTGGCCATTTATTTAGATCTAAGGTAAGCTCTGTGGAAAGATGGGGCCCTGGGGTCACAGATCCCTAGTTACTCAAGTCCTGTATTCACTGGGAAATTTACCCAAGTCAGGTATTAGTGATCTAAACGTCGGGGGGCCACCAGCAAAGCAATATATAGATACCCCACCCCAACCAACTTCTTACCCAAATTGACTGGGCTCTTCCCACAAGAACATGTCTGTGAGACCTCCCCCGCAGCACTTTTTCCGCCTGCCTGCAGCTCCGGTCAGGCGGTGACAATCTCTCTCCCACATGCCTGCTTTGAAGGGGACTTCTGGCCAACCGCTCCCTTCCCCCATCGGGATCCCGAAGAGAGCAGGCAGAACCAAAGCCGAACTGTTCGCGTGAGAAATGAAGACAGGGCTATTGGGCTATTTATTGTGTGTCACATCCCTGCCGCTTGGCTTGAGGCCGGAGAATCTGGGTTGGCCCCTGGGGCCTTAACCCACCTCACAAGAGGCACCACCCTGTTATGGGCCTCTGCAGCAAAATAACGCCTTTCTATTGGGGGATGTCAGAGCCCCCTGGAATGATGTCCCTTGAGCCCCCCTCCAGAGAGGTAGGTCCACAAAGTGGCCTGGGACCTCGACCGATCCCCCTAGCTGAGCTCAGGAGAAACAAGTGAAAATGAGGAAAAGAACATAAGAAAAGTTCACGAAGTAAACAGCTATTTGGAAAAAAATAAATGAGCTGAGCGCTGGGTCTCTTCTGAAATCGACATAATTAAGGGCGCTACCATTGGGCTCCCTACAACTGATGTGACCTCCACAGAACAGTCCCAAACCTTCTCGTGTGGTCTCTGCGAAGAGATAAAACTTCACTGGTAAAGATGAGTGTCTGTGCTGGGTAAATGCAGTTCTTGGCTCTGCTCGAGAACCATGCCTGTTTTCCTTTTCCCTTCGCGATTTCATCCTTTCACGTTCTTCACCAGCTGCGTTTCCTAAAAGAAAACCCGTGCGTTTCTAGCTGCCCGCCTCAGTTTGCACTGTGCATACCTCAGACACAGCCAACGTGAATCCATTACGCCTCGATCCCATGACACAGGTTTATGCGGATACCCTCTGATTTACATTTTAAACACAGCAAATGCACTGTCTGCTAGCACGAGAAGAAAACCCAGCGTGTAACTTCAAAGGACCTTCAAGGAAATGCAATTAACTGCTCTAATTATCAGTACACGCCTTGTCGAAAAAGACACAGGTGCTCGCTGCAACGCGGTTCCACCTGGTTAAACAGAATCGTCCTACCAATGGATGGACTCTTTCTCCCTCAGTCTGGGACCTGCTACGATGCCTCTACATTTAGAAACCTCCTCACTTCCTCTATCCTCCTCTCCTCCCCCTTGGCTGAGGCAGGAGAGCGATCGCTCACGGCGGCTAGGCTTTGTCACACGAACACACACACATACACACAGAGACCACATTGCTCGCTGCTGCCTGGGAGAGATGCATAGTGTTTATTTCCCGGATCCCACAAAGCAGTCACCTTCTGACGCGTTTCTTCCCCTGCTCCCCCCACCTCCACTTCCCTTCCTGCAGTCTGAAGGGAAGGACCGTAGGCCACAATGATAATACAACATTTAGGTTAATAGGGCGTGTTCTGATCTGTTTCCCCCCTCCGCCCGCCCTTCACTCCCTAACGACATCGATCTGCTACATTTACTTCTGCCTTTATCTGCCCCCTGGCAGCCCCGCCAGGGCTCCGAGTCACTGTCTGAGCTACCGGATCTAATACAGATTCTGGAATAACCGAGCCAGGAGCAACCACTAGCCTCCAGCCCGGTTCCAGAGGAGCGAATCTTTGTCCACAAGTGGTTCGCTTCAGACAGTTGAACGTGCAATGTCATAATGGCTCCTATTGCTGGTAGACAAGGGAGGTGCTCTCGGCACATGCAGATATGGCAGGAGAGACAGGACCGAGAAGATAAGGACAACTCGGGCTCTTTAACGGTCCACTAGGAGGCGCTGCAGACGCCCCGTTGCCTTTTGCAAGAGGATGGAGTCATCTGGGATTCGGTGGCTTCTCATCTCATTACAGGGCATTAGGAGAAACAGGCAAATATACAGCTATTAAAATTAATCGCCTTGCGCCGTCAGATGAACATAATAGAAATTATTTATAGGCTGCCTACAATGCGTTTATCGTCATGGAGGCTGGAGGTGCTGGGTGCGGGTGTACAGAGAAGAATATGCGCAGGCTACAATAAAGGACAGCTGTACGGATCTGCGCTAGATGTTAAGGGAGCGCTGGAAAGCAATGAGCCCAGAGAGACTAACAGGAGCCCTTGTGGGAGCTACAGCAGCTCAGTTAGTGACAAAGGACTTAGCTTATACTGGCTACAAGTCCAACTTTAAAGTTTAGAGTCCAAACACTGCAGGTCAGCAAAGGTTGTGAGTAGGTGACCTCAACCAGTCAGGCGAAATGTAAACTGCAGACATTTTTCGGATGACTATAGGGAGATCTACATAAGCAAATACAAAACCTAGGCTTTGTGTTAAGTGGTCTCAAATATCCACTCTAGTGGATTTCTCTAGCAGGCAAAGTCCCGGCTTGCTGGCGTGCAGCAATGCAGAAACTAGGAGACTGTAAGCATCTAAGAAACAAATTGCGTCTTAAAATGGCTCTAAGTATTTTGTAATTACCGTACAGTGCAGAGAAGGTGTGCATGCAGGAAGGAATTCACTTTTCTGACTGCTGTAAACTCTGAATATTTGCAGATCTCAGATAACAGATTAAATGTTAATTGCTTGAGACGGCCAGGCATTTAGTTTAACACTCCTTAGAAAACTCTCTTACAGAATATATTTGCTGCGGCTTTATCTGGGGAAAAAAGTTCTCTCTCGCCTGAAGAATCTGTATTTTAGGTGCCAAGAGGGATTTATAATGTACTGCGTTTTTGAAGCAGGGAAAAGATGCCTATAGACCTCCCCTCCCCCTACCGTTCAGTGCTGGCGTTGGTGTTGTTTTGGCAAACAAAATTTATCTCGGTTTCGAAAGGGTAAACAGCTGTTAAATGAATCAAGGTCCTCTGGTGACAACATGAATGAATGCTGTTCCACGGGCGTCGGACAGCCTGTGTAGCAGAGTGTGGCTAGAGGAGTCAAAGTACAGCTAGCTCAGAGAAAGAAGCGAAAACAGTCCCAGTTTACAAAGGCTTGCGGAGAAGGTGCGAGAAAGCCCAAACAGACGGGAAGCCCTGCTCTGCCAAGCTCTAGAGGTTAATAAGTACACCGTCCCCTTTCCCCGGTCCGCCTGAGGCTAAAACTCGCAGCTCAGCGGGTAATTGACAGTCTCAATCCAAAACTGAAACATGTGTTAACAACGCCACGCATCCTAGGAGCTTCTCGGGAGATCGCCTTCTCATGGTCTTTATACATTACTTGAATCCAGCTGAGGAAAGTGTCACGAGGCTCTTACAGCACGTTTCTCGTCTACCTGTAAATCAACTCAACTGCTGTTTAGAAAGAAGCAGCCTCTCTATTTTGTAGCAAAAGTAGCAGGGCCATTTTTTTTTACTCTGTCCTCCCAGCGTTGGTTTCAATGAGGGCCCAGAGGCAAAGCATGCTGGTATTGCCCCCTCCCGGTCCACTCCTGTCCTCCCTATTAATTATGCCTTGGAATGTTGGCACAGATGCTAAACACTAAATCACATTAAATTGATTACGTTCTATTCTCCTTCTTTCAAAGCAAACAGACACGTTTTAAGCATAGCCCTTCGGCTGATGTAGATCGTTATACGTATCCTTTCAGGGCTTGTTTTTATTTCCAATGCATCCATTCTACAGGCTGGACAAAAAGTGATTGGAACGTGCTTTCTATGAGGCGTTGATCCACACGTAGGGCCCAATTCTGCAAAGGCTTTTTCCTGATGTGCCGTTAATTGACTCCAGTGGGATTACTGGCGTCAGTAAAGATTACTCCCTTAGGTAAACGTTCCTAAAAACCGGACTACTTTAATAACTACTTTATGGAGATGTCTCGTGAGCAGGATCGGGCTCATGGTATAGGTTATTAGAAGAACTCACTTGTTCCCCTGCATGTTTATTGAAGATCTTTGTATATACAAAGACTAATCAGTAAACAAACCCAGGCTTAGCAGAAATGAATTTAGTATACTAGCACCTCTGGGATCCTCATTCATTATCACTCATGCTACAGAATTCATGTTTTTCTTTTTCCTTTTCTCAGAGGAGAAAGGCCGCAGATTTTGCCGACGTTCTAACGTCCTTTATAAACAACAGTGACTGTCACGGGAAAGCAGGAGTGGTCGGAAGAAGAGAACAGGCTCAGAGGGACTTAGGCCTATACAGACAGCCGGGTTTCTAGGATTTTCAGGAAAGTGCAGACCCAAAGGGAGAGTTTCACCTCTCTTCCCAGTCAGTCACTCGGTGTTCTTTACATCTTCTCCTTTTAACACGCCATTTTCTAAAAGGAGAGACTCTATTCGCCAGCTAGAGGGAAATTCGGGGGCCCTATAAGCCCCCTAAAGTAGGAACTGATCAATTTTACTTTTGTTTTCAAGCTGCCCAGACACAGTACACAAAAGGTGATGATCAGCTGAAAAAAAGATGGACACCCCCCCCTCCCTCTTTCTGAACAGACCCCCAGTAATTAACACGGAAGTGACCCCACACTCTTTTGCACTATTCTGCTCGGCCCTTACGCGGCTGTGCAGCGCGGAGACACCCCGAGAGCCCACAGCCTCTGGAACTGCTGCAGCCAGGGCCGGCACCGGGCAGAAGAACAGCAGCTCCCGCGCCTCGAGCTTCCTCCCTTCTCCCCCAGGCGCCAGCAGCGATCCGCAGGGGCAGGAGGCGGAGCCATAGCGCTAGGCACCGGCGCGCAGGGGAGCCAACCGCCCCTCATTACCGCGGCCCCAGCGCGAGCCGCGATGCCTCTGCGCTCCCGGGAGCTCAGGGAGGGATTGCGCTGGAAGCGCCCCCTGGGGCTGGGCGGCTCCACACCGCCCGCAGCGCGAGGCTGTGACTGCGGAGCGCAAGCCAGCCCGGTCCGTGTGCGAGCTCTCGCCCTTCCACGGCAAGAATAATGCCGTTTTCGTGGGGGGGCGGACGCCGCGTAGCTTTTACCCGGGAATGAAAACACACCTTGGCTAAGCTGCTGCTCCGTTAACAGGGCAGCGGCTGGAGGGTGCAGGGAACAACACTGAGGCGTTTGCGATAAGAGCGGCTCCAAGCGCGGTTTAACTGCCCGGGGAAGAGGGTTGTACCCCGAGCACTTGCAATCGACTGTGCTGCTTATCGGAGCATCGCGCCGGGCCTCCTCCTGAGCCAGCCCCATCCCAGCGCAGGGCTGGGGGAAACCCGGGAACCTTGGCTAGGGCCTGCGCTTGAGGCCGTCACGCCCCGCTGCTCGGCCCGGTGGAGCTGCCTGCTGCCAGCCAGCACTGAGCGAATAAGTGTGTGCTGGGGAGGGGGGTGTGAGGCCGTAGTGAGCTGTAGCTCAGGAAAGCTCATGCTCAAATAAATTGGTTAGTCTCTAAGGTGCCACAAGTCCTCCTTTTCTTTTTGCGAATACAGACTAACAGGGCTGTTACTCTGAAGCCCTACAAAGAGCGGCTCACCCAGCGGGTTCCCTAGCCTGCCAAGGGAGCTCTTCCCCTCTCCTTCTCATGACTGTAAAGTTACAAGATTCTTAACAGAGGGGGCGTGCAGAATAGCCGACGGCACCCCCAGGACCTACTCCCGCTCGGCGACACACGTCCTTCCTCCCCTCCCCTTGGTTATTTACGCCCGGACTGCACACAGCGGATTATGCCTTCGGCGCTCAGATCCAAGCGGCTCCTGGCTCCGGCTCGCTCAGCCAATCCTTTATCCCTCGCGTTCCCTTGGCTGGCTGTGCCTCCGGCGAGAAGCGCGGGGAGACACGCCAGCAGCGCCCAAGGCGCAGCGGCTGAGCCCACGCACATATCTGAGGGTGGGTCTAAGGTCTGGTCACGTCGGCCGAGAGACCTGGCTGGGGCATTCCTCCCGGCAACCCCCTCCCCCCAACACATTCCTCACGGACCGTGCTGGGATGGACAACCTGCAGAGTGGCCGGGCAGCGGAGACACCGCGAAGCCCGCGGCTGACGGGAATGGGCTCCCCGGAACCGCAGACACGCACGATCCTGCTCCCACTCAGGCCCGCGGGGCTTTGGCCATTGATTAGGAGCAGGGTCTGTCCCGGAATCGGAGAGACGGATGTTCCCGGGCTCCGGCTCTGACGCGGGAGCGGCGCCTGCGGAGCCACTGGCTGAAGCAGCCCTTATTACCCTGCGCTGGAGACAGTCTCATGCAAAGCGCCGGCTGTTGTTTAGATTCAACCTGCGCTGAGACCTGTGATGCACGGTGCCTCTGGCGGGGCACTCGCTACTTTTTAAACGGCATTGTCTCGCCTAGAAGCATTGGACTGGTTGGTTTGTTTGTTTTGAACACAATGGTGTTTACTGAGCATTTATGCAGCCGTGTATGATCTCAGGGAATCGATCTCAGCGGAGAGCAATCTCCTTATAAAGCTGCAGGTTTATTTTTACTTGAGGCAAAAAGGGGCCCAAACCCACCTATAATTGTTTGTTTGGGGTGGTGAGTTTTCCTTGTAATCAAGCCTACGCAGAAGAACAGATTTCCCCCCTCCCCCCAAAAAACAATTTACAGAAGAAATCCCCTCCTGGCGCGAGGCCGTACGTGGCAAATGTTAGGCTGGAGAGAGATTTTATTGCAGAGTAATTATCCTCGATCCCCTTCCTGGTAGAGGTTTATAAGTAAAAACGCTGCCAGAACGCTATTTAGCGTAGCGAAGGCGAAACTGCAGTCAAGAGGCTGCTGGGTTTACACGCCCCCTGTTGGAAAAGACCGTGTAATTAGGAAGAACTCTCTCACCAGAGGAGGCTTGAGTTCAGGGCCTTGACGGCAGGGTGATCACTTACGAGGGAGAAGAAGAAATAGCTTCCCTCCTTCCTTAATGAAAACTAGTTAGAATTGAAATGACAAGACAGAAGATTGATACGCAGCGTGCAGCAGCCATGGTTTGCCTCGTGAGAAAAGCTAAGTAATGAACAGAAACTCCTCCCCTCACTGGCAAACACTTTGCTTTTTAAAAACCCCGTCCTTGCCTCATACACACTGGTACTAATAACAGTAATAAAGAGAGATGTAGTGGTATCGTTAGTAATATATTGCATGGTCATAGTCGCCTCCAAAGCCCTTTGCAAACATGAATTAAATACGCCCCACAATCCCAACTCTCGTTTATCAGTACTCCCATTTTACAAAAGAGGAGAGGGAGGTATGGAGCGAATCAGTGATTAGCTGCGATTCACACAGCGAGGCGGTGGCAGAGATGGAAGTAACGTTTAAAAACCCTGACTCCCCATCCCCTACTCTAATCACTAGCTACACTACGTTAGTTTTTCATCAAAACACATAAAAAATAGCGCATCTCTCTCGCACCTCTAACCTCAAGCCTTAGTATTTAAAGCCTCAGTATTTAATCTAAAGACGGGTCTGAATCTAATTTTTTTTTTTTTGCACTACACCAAAGGCACTCACATATTATTCAGGCAGGTTTCAGAGTAGCAGCCATGTTAGTCTGTATCCACACAGAGAACAGGAGGACTTGTGGCACCTTAGAGACTAACGAATTTATTTGAGCATAAGCTTTCCTGGGCTAAAGCTCACTTCAGCGGACGCATAGAATGGAACATAAAGTAAGAAGATCTATTTATAAATCCAGAGAACATGAAAAGGTGGAAGTAGCCATACCAACTGTAAGAGGCTAATTAATTAAGATGAGTCATTTAAACACCTTTTTCTTTTTATCCTTTTGGCGAATGCAATTAACAATCCCTGCATGAGGGATTTCAAAAGGCTGCTTACTCCTCTCTCTAACCTTATTCTGACACCTCATTGTTAGGGACAAAAGTGACTTATACTGGGGGCACCGGTGAAAACTTTCTTTTCAACGAGAATGTCGGTACTTCACAGCCACTTTGTGGTTTATTACGAAAGGAGGCGAGTGTTTATGGTCCAACAGCATTACATTGGGCTACCTCGATTTTTAAGCCGTACTCCCCATTGATTTAAGGCATGTAAATTGCAGCAGTCATGTTCCACGCATTCATCAGTGTTTAAATGATAAAACTAATAATCACTCTAAATAATAAAGTAATCTGTTAAGTGAGCTATGTGCTCATGATAACACCCCCTAAGTACTGTACATTAGCCAGGTTCCTTACATGTCTCACTGCATATTAAACTTTATGTTGGGTCCCTGTACTCGCAGTTGTTTCTTCAATTCATAGCCCTGTAGATGTCCTTAAGTTTGACTGTCTTTAAATTAATGCACTGAAGAAATATAACCCTACTTAATCATGGTTTCTGGTTCTTGGAGAGCAAACGGATAAGTCATCAAATTTTTTGTTATAAGAGAGAGACAAGAAAGTTGAAACTACGGACAACAGACTGGAAATTCCACACGTAAAAGAAGCAATGCACTGACGAAAGAGGAGACTGAATTAATCCCTGCAGTAGAGAGCAAATACCTAGCTTTGCGTTCTTGCATATTAATGTGCAGCTGTATTTAAGAATGCCAGAGCATAGCTGCCTGACACTTAAATATTGTCTAATCAGAAGCTGTAACCTCAGGCATATGCAAGAAGGATGTGTACACAAACACACAGACAGTGTTCCATTAAAATTATAAGCCCTGGTCACTGGGGTCTTGCATTATTTAAAAAAAAAACCCACCATGGATGTGAGGTTTATAACAACATAAGATAAACCAATACGTGGGGAGGGGAATTGCAATATAACCTGCATATGCCGGTGATGAACCTAGGAGTCCCAACACGAAAGAACAATTAAACAGAAGTGGCCTTTCTCGAAGAGGGAGTGAGCATAAACAAATATGCCCGGAGGAAACAGTCCAGTGATGACTCCACTTTTCCCACAAACACATAGTTAGTGATATGTCGAATACCCGAGACACACCATTGCTTTCCTCCACTGACAAAGCATTTTTGCGATATTCATCACTGATCTCTAAGCTGCCCGCTTGAAATACAAAATGTCAACAATGCTGTTTGAAATACACGTGAAGGAATGGCTGTAAGCGGGCGAAGCTAGCGCAGATATTTCAGCAGCTTTCTCTCGTCCTATTCCGAATTCACTTTCCCCAGTCCCAACATGTCTCGCAGGCAAACGCAACGCTTAAGGCTTCCCCCCTCTGCTGCCCCTTCAAGTAGGCTTCTTCCAGAATGCACCCGGCGTGTTCCTCCCCAGCAATACAGCTAAGCGCATTAATGGCAAGCAGTTTCATTTGTGCTACGAAGTTATTTGCTATCGCTTGGAGGAACGAGGTGTTTGTTTCATGGCTGGAAAATGAGCTGGGAGCTCACACACTGGCTGCAAGCCTGAGAGCGGCGGGATTTACACAGATCGTGGGGCTTAACTAACAAACTGTGTGCAAGAAAAGGCCTATTTGAACCAATGCCTTTGAGAATGATCCATCAGTACCATTAAGAGTAGCCAAGGCCAAAATCTACTCTGGGTTACAGGGGTGTATAAGGGAAGACAGAACTGAGCTCTCGGAATACAAAGTCTGATTGCAAAGTCAGAACAGGATTTAAAGGCCTCTCCCTCAAACGTGCCTCTTAACTCTGCCCTTCAGACCCCAGCTGGAGCACGCAAGTTTCTGCACAGAACAAGCGATCAGGTAGCAAAAACCAACCGCACACACGCACGGCGAAACCAAGGCACCTCTCCCGGGTCGCAGCCCTGCCTCGCTCCCAGCTGCAGAAAGGAAACCCGCCCGCTTTCTGCCTTTCGCTTCAGCTGCGCCCCCAGCTCCCCCCCCCCATCCCCTAGTCTGAGCCGAGTGTGTCTGTGGATGCAAATGGCGTCTCGCCGCCTCCCCACCCCCTCGCCCGACACCGCACAGATCTTCTGCCAGACGCAGATGTGCAAGCAAGCCGCCCGGGGGAAGGGAAGGGAAACTGCAGGAGCCACTTCCCCAGCCCAACCGCCTGCCATGGAGTAGCAGCCACCGGAGGGTGGCCGCCCGCACGGGCAGGCTGCAGAACTCGTGCTCAGCCGGCTGCAAGTGACAGAGCACACACCGCCTGTGTGCGCTGGGGTGGGTGGGGAGTGAGGGGCCCTAGCCCAGCGAGGTGGACACTGCCAGTCCTGATGCATTAACACTCCGGGACGGAAGAGGAAGGGCGCTGGGGAACAAAAGGGAAAGGGCGGGTGTCTCCGGATGCGTTGCTGGAGCGGCCTTGCCACCCGCGGGTACAGGCCATGTGTATTTGCAGAGTGTAATGTAATAGGAGCCCTCGGGTCAGTGGCAAGGCTTCAAACAGCAGCGATCGGCTGCGAAAGCGGTTTCACCTGCTCTCCCGTCCCCTCCTGGCTGCTGGCTGCATTGCAAACCTTACCGTCCCTCCCTGCCGGAGCCTGCAACACAGGCACCTTGCTTCGCTCCTTCTCGCCACGCAAAGGCGTGTGTGTGTGTGTGTGTGTGATAATCCCCTGCCACTGCCTGCCGTGTGCAGCTGTCACACACATGCCAACTGGCCCTGCCAAGGGAGGACAGCCCCGTTTGTTTGTTTTATTAAGCAAGCGCTCGCTGCGTTCTCCCCGCGGCCCTGCAGGAAGCTCCCCCGGCGCCGCGTATTACAATGCAGAAAGTGTGTGTGTTGGGGGGAGGGAAGCGGGATCTTTTCCGTGTCCCCCCCCCAGTTTAACCACCACCACAGGCGGCCGGCTCTCGCGGAGCAGCCCCTCATTTCGGCGACAGACCCTGGGAGCATGTTCCCCTTCGCAGGGAATCGCGGCTGGAAAATGAACCTCGGAGCCGGATGCAATTGAGACCCCCCCCCCCCGTGCTGGGGGGGGGGTCAGGGCCCGGGGGTGCGCGGGGGAGGGGCTGGAGCAGCCGCCGCCGCCCCGGGAACCCGCTTGCGCCGCGCGTCCCTTTGATCCGGAGGCGGGGCGCAGTCACGAAGGTAACCGCGGCGGCCCGCAGCCGTGGGCCGCCCTGGCGGCTGCCGCGGGAGCTCGGCCCTTCCGGCTGTGTCCCTGGGGAACGGGCCCTCCCCGCCCTGGGGCGCAGCTTGCCCGCGCCCCTGCCCCTCGGGGGCCCAGCAGAGCGCAGCCCCGCCCGGCCTCCTGCCGGCCCCACCCCGCCGCCGCCGCCGCCCGGCTCTGGCAGGGGCGCGGGGCTCGCGCTCTCCTGCCCGCTGCGGCACGTGACCCGCCCCGGCCTCGGCTCCTGCTGCCCGAGCGGCTGCCCGCCCCCCTCAGCCGCCCTCGCCCGGCCGCGGCAGGGGTTTGAAGGCGGGTGTCGGGGGCCGCTGCCTGCCCCGCTGTGTTCGCCTGGGCCCAGCGAGCCGCCCTCTGTGCCCCGCTCTGCACGGCCCTTGGGGTGGCGAGCCGGGGCCTCCTGCTCTCGCGCTGGAGCCCTGAACTTTTTACACCGGTGCTCTTGGCTGCAGGCAGGTGTGAGATCTACCCAACCCCCCCCCCCCCGCCTGCCCCTGTGTCCCTCCCCCTGGTTCCCAGGGCCTGCTGAAGAGGAGGGTGGGATCAAGCCTAACATTGAACGTAAGCACTTCCCACGCTTTGGTGGGGACGGGGCACCCACTTGGGCTGTCCTCTCTTCCTCCCGCCACGCTGCCCACGCCTGGAAGTTTTGTCCCCAAAAGACTTTTTGTCACGTTCCCTCTGAGTCACAACACCTTCCACTGCTGTTAACTGCCTGAGTCACCCCCAGTGCCCCTCCCACTGTGACGGGTGGGTGGCTGGGACCTACAGCTAGGAGTGAAAGGGTGGCACCTCTGCCAACTTCAAGTCATCGGAAATCAGGAGTCAGACCCCCCCCAAAGTCACGAGATTCTTTTAAAAAACGATAGTGTGGTTTTTTAGGTCAGTTTCTTGATTTTTTAACTCCCACCTGCCCATCCCCAGGGTGGGTGCCTGTGACAATTAGCATTGCCCGCTCTCCCACAAGTACTAGGTAAGGGGATTTTGGCGGCTGCTGCAGGAGCTCTCACCCTCACATCTGCCACTCTCCTGCCCAGCAATTAATCCTGTCCCTCAATCCCCCCGCCCCCATCAGTGCTGTTGCCACCCAACGCTCCTCAATTCAGCTCCCCCTCAGTTCAGTTCCCCTGCCCCCATCATCATCACTCCATCATGTCAGCCCCCTCCCCAGTTGACCCTCACCCTCCTTACTTCAGCTCCCCTGCAGTGGGCCATAGTTCAGCCCTCACAGCCTCACCTCTGCTCTCAGCTCTTCTTACTCTTCTTCACCCTCCCCAGGCCTGGGGGTGCTGCAGTAGGGCCCTCTCTTCTGCTTCCCAGGCTGACAGTGGGGAGCCCTGGCCACCAGGGGCTGATAGCAATTTCTAAATAAAGTTAAACCTCGCTCATGATCTCGTGCTAGAACTCTCAAATGTCAGTTTTGCTTTTGTTTTGTTTTCAGTCAGGGCTGAGTTCTGTTGGGAGATCATTGCATCTCTCACGTTAAAGTTGCGAGAGTTGGCATGTTTGCCTCAATGGCGCTGCTTGGGTGGACGGAGTGAGCAGCCCAGGATTTTCAGCCATATGATCAGCAGTGTTTGGTGGCAGTGGCAGTAAGATGATGGACCATCACTTCCAGGGGCCCAGCAGCCAAGCATCAAACGGCCTTTTCCGCAACATTGTCGCCTCTTCCGCTCTGGAGGGCCCACTCTAGAGGGGGATACTTGGGGTTGCAGCTCACAATACACTTTCCATAGAGGCACTCACCACCATTTTTAGTTGCAGTTTGTCCAGGGGTGAAAGTAAGATGGCCGGTACCGGCCCATACCGCTGACTTTAAAGCACTGCTGCTGGGGGGTGCAAAAGGAGCAGCTGCCCTGGGGCTGGTGATTTAAAAGGGCCTGGGGCTCCGTCCACTTCTGCTGCTACTATGGCAGCGGCCAGAGCCCCGGGCCCTTTAAATCGCCACTGGAACCCCAAGTGGCTCAGTAGAGGCAACGCGGATGGGCTGGCTGGGGGGACACTGACGCCCCGGCCCCGCCCCTTCCACCCAAGGTCCTGCCCCTTCTGGGGAGGCCGGAGTCGCCCCCCGTACCAGTAAGAGCTCAGTTTTACTTTCACCCCTGAGTTTGTCCCAGGTCATGGTTCGGCTAGGTGTTGACAACCCTCAATCTTCACTTGGGTCATTCACAAGTAACACACTATGATCTGATCAGGTAGGGAAGGGGACAGGATACGGGAAGGCCCAGTGCCTCTCCACTCTTACCTCCCACATTTCCAGGCACCAAAGCACAGCTGGTTGCTGATATTACAGTGCTGATTTCATAGAATCATAGAATATCAGGGTTGGAAGGGACCTCAGGAGGTCATCTAGTCCAATCCCCTGCTCAAAGCAGGACCAATCCCCAATTTTTGCCCCAGATCCCTATACTTGGTGCTCCAATTTTAAAACCCTTTCCAGCATGTGCCCAGACTTTTGTGTAAAGGATCTGACTTCAATCCACTGAATTGGCTCTGATGAGGAGAGTGAGTTTTTAAACAATCTAATAAGATCAGCTTATGCTCTAATATATTATGGAGGCCTGTACTAAAACTATTGCCTCTCCTATGACATTGCTTGACCAAAGGAAAGAGCTCCGCCTGCTGGAGAAACATTTTGGGCTGTGTGTGTGTCTCTTTCTCTCTCACCCACCATAAGTGAAAACACTTCACTGCTTTTTCAAATGCTCTTTGGTACTGGAAAGTGACCAGCATCATGATTCTGGTCCCAGTGAAAGCAAAGACATGTTCAAATGGTGAATATTTTAGAACCAGTCCTGCAGGTTGCTGAGCACCTTCTGTAAAGTGCTGAGGAACCTCAGCTCCCTTAAAGCCAGTGGTGAGCTGACAGTACTCAGTGCATTGTAGGATTAGGTTCTCAGGGCTTGATCCAGAGCCCATTAAAGTCAGCGTGAAGATTCCTATCAACTTGAATGGACTTTGTGTCAGGCCCTTAAAGAGGGTCATTTCTAATCTCTACGGCCCAGACGCACAAAGAAATGTAGACACCTAACTCCCACTGTAGGTGCCTAAATCCAAAGTTTACGTGCCACTGAGAGCCTCCAAACCCCTCCTATGCTGCCACCTAACGACACAGGCACCTACACTTTGGCCATGAGGGTCTCCCTGGCACCAAGTATCTGTTACTGGGGAGACCCACAAGGCCCCACTCTAGGTGTCCAAGCTCCGGCAGGTAAAGATAAGTGGGGCACTGCCTACCAGATCAGGCCCCATACCAAATCCAGCCAGAGGAATTACTGCCTCCCTTACACCATATTACCAAATGGCCAGAGCACTCAGCTAGGACCTGGGAGTCCCAGGTTCAATTTCTCCCTTTGCCCAATGGAGAGAAAGACCCCTGTTCAAATCGTTTCAGTTTTCAGGGGAGTGCGCTAGGCACTGAGCTATTGGAGTAGTATGCTGGGGGCGGGGGGGGGAGAGGGGGAGCTCCATCACTTTCTCTTGTTGAAGCTGTTCAACTTTGGCTAAATAATTAAAGAGTAATTGGAACAGGGAGACTGGGCCCCAGGTCTCCCATCTCCTAGGAGAGTGCCCTAACCACCAGGCAGTGGCCCGCTCACTCATGCCCCATGATGCCTAAGTACCTTTATGGATCTGGGCCTAGCTCACTAGTTCATACTGGATGTAGGTTGGCAGTAACTCAAGGCTTGTGTGAATGAGCTGGTGGACTTCAGCTAATTCAAAGTGGATAGGTGTCTGTCATAACTGACATCCTTTTGGGCAATCTTGGCAGAAATGCCAAGTGTTCAATAATGCATTGATAATAATGCATCGGATGCATCCGATGAAGTGAGCTGTAGCTCACGAAAGCTTTTGCTCTAATAAATTTCTTAATTCTGTGGATAGTTTCCAGTGTTACAAATTCAGCAACAATTGTGTACTCAGAGATCAACATTTTCAAAAGTGGTCACTGATTTTAGACACTTTGGTTTTTGGTATTCAGTCTGAGACCCTGAAATGTCACAAGTTGAATACTCACACACTGATGCACTCAAGCCACTTTTGAAAAATTTTTCCTAAATTTACTTAATAAATATAAGAGGAACAAAGTGGGGGAGAGGGGGATTGTTTTAAATTTTTCTTTATATCAGAAGTTTACACACTTAAAAATAATTTCCTTTGCTACTTTTGCTAGGTATGGATGATATTCATTGTTTAAACACTGATTTCACTCTCTCAAGCCATCTGCTCCTCCTACTGGATCCTGCCGTGTCATAATATCGCATGTTATATCACCGGCATTTCCTAGGCAACAGAGTGTGATGGCATAAATACAGCATTATGATTTCATACGAAAATGAGAAGCGAGATGGGAAGAGGAGAAAACCTCTCGTTGCAGATGTTGGCTTTACTAACACAGTACAAGCAAATAAAAACATGCAAAGGATTTTTAAAATAGTTACTTATGCTTGTGTTATGTTTGCCACAGTCACTAACTTTACTTTTGTTGTCTCTTAATATTTATTCCAACCAAAAACATTGTTAAAAACCAGTTAGGGTTCTTTAAATAAACATAGCTCTAACATAACCATAAAAAGCCATGATGTTGCTAGTTTAGCCCTCCTCTAACCCTTGCAATCAACAACTGTGTTTTCACCTTCTCCACATTACCTCACCCACAACCCGCATGCCTCCTCCCTTCACCCCCACACAGAACATGTAACCATAGACTAACCATGTGGAGTCATTAGAAAAGGATGCAGTTGTTCAGAATGATGAACTGGTGTTGTCTTGAAGTAGACAGAGTGGATGATGTAGGTTTTTAGATGATGGTTAAAAGTGTGCTGTGCTGGAGGATTGTGAATGGTAGGGAATTGTGATAAACATTATTGCAAACTGGGAAGTTATTGCCTGTAATATCTGTAGTAATGCAATTTAGATGCTGTAGTTAGGAAGTATGGTGTTGCATTTTGTTTCTTACCAGGTGATGTCAGGGGAACTGGAACAATTTGTATAGCGGGAGTGCTGAAAACTGTTGAACCAAACTATAAACCCTGTATATGATGGAAACCACTTCAAGCCAGGAGGTGTGGCAGCATCTGCAGCACCCCTAGTTCCAGCACCTATGGGTGATGTTTTTGTTCAAAGTAAAGGTTGCATGTTTTGGGTGGAAGGAGGAGGCATGTAGGTTGTGAATATTGATGTGGTAGTGTGATGAAGGTGAAATCATGGTTGCATGGCTGAGCACTCAACTAGGGATGTCATGGCTTTTTAATGTTTGTAGTGATGGTAACTTTAACTGGTTATTAACAATATCTTTTTGTTTGGTGGGATTTCTACTTTAAAAACATTGATAGATGATGTGGATAGCTCATGTATTCTCATCTCTACGCTTCTTCACAGAGTCCTGCTAACCCCTGTGCCTTCTACATATCACCACTCTTCCTACTAGCCCTCCTCACAGCTACACTTATCCCCATATCTCCATGCAAAAACCCTGTTTCGTCTCTCTCTCCCCGCTTACTTCCCCACACGTACCATGTGCTTTCAGACCATGATCTAGATTGCTCCATCACTTCCACGTCTACAGTGCCTGCCATGCCCTCTATTCCTCTACCACAGTTAGCTTTTAAAACTCTGATTTGTGTCAACGTATCTCTGTTGATACTTATACACATCAGCAAATCATGACATAACTAGAATCAATTATCCGAGGAAGAGAAAAATAACTTCTTACAGGTTTAATTTTAAAAGTTAAGCAGCGGCCTATGACTGGAGATGCTCTCAGAGGCATGTGAGAGAAGTTTGGAGTTTACGGTCATTTGGCAAAGACATGTGAGCAATATTTCAAAGTGGAAACATTTTAGAAAGTTTCCTCTATGAAAGTTAGTAAATATCTCACACAAAAAATATAGACGATTAAATTGCCTTATGCAGAATTAGTCTGTAAAATCTGAAGGAAATCAAATAATTAAAATGTGAATGAGGGACTTTAGTTCTATCTTAACTGCAAATCTCAACACAGCCTTAACTATGGAGTCATTACTGATTCCTCCATAATTATTAGACTGAATTAGCTTATTTTAGCAAGTACACACAGCAGTTCTCCATAATCTGAACCTTTGTCAGCAGAGGTTGCTAATATAATTTACAGTTGAAGTGGGAAGTGGTGAGCCACCACCCACATCAAATAAAACATTCCAGATGGAGAATATAAACTAAAATGGGATGTGGAAGATGAACAATTCTGAATTTAAACTATACTCACAATCCTTCTAGTTGCAGACACATCGAGAGCCCAGTTCAGCTGCCTCTGCTCTGGATTCACGGTGGTGTGAGGCCATTGAAATTAATGGAGTTATTCCAGTTACACTGGTGAAAGTGAGAGCAGGATTTGGCCCTGGTCTTGAGCAACAGGCAGACTTATCAGTATAGTAAGGTAGCCACTTGTTTATACAATTCCTAATGGATGTGATGTATTAGCCAGTTTTGTGCACTAAAATGTTTCCTGTCTCACCTAAGGGCTGAATTACAAATTTGCCTCCTCCTCTCTCTATTATCTTGACCCACATGAACAAACCCGGACAGTGGGCCATAACAAAACCCAGGACTAAGCCAAATTAACATTAATATAAACATTTTACATCCATGTAACCCTTTTGCCTCTCTTTTGACTGCCTAATGTGGCCCTAGACCTTGACCCATAAGCGAGAGGTAAGAGGCCAGGCACTGCTCAGTAGTATCAAACATTTTAAATGACAGGCTCCAAATGTGCTTAGCTTCATCAGTCTGTGGAGGACTGGATTCTCCTTTGTCTGAGACGCTTAATGAAGGAAAATATTTGCAGAATGCCTGTATAAAAATATTTGAGGAGCCAACTTGTTAGGGGAGAATAGACATTGGGCATCTAACCACTGCAGTAAATTGATATTCATAAAACCTGTACAGCTCTAGGAGATTCAGCTTTGCATTCTCCTGTGCAGGCAGTAACCCACCCTGGGGTTCATCGGTTCCTGTCACCATCTATCATATCATACTCATGTGGGATACGGTTGATGAAGTTTAGGTTGACAATGAATAGCACTGTTTTTTATACATGTGAAAACAGTTAGGTGGTTGAAAACATGTTTATGTTATCCCTTAGTCCAATCAAGTACTGTACAGCTGTAGCCTATTTGAAGAATCATTAACCTTATGTTTGCTGTCTTATTGCTTAAATCATATTCCTTTCTACAGCTAAACTTTAAATAGACTTGTCACTACTGAGCACCTCCCAGTAAAATCTGACTTCAAGTTTAATGTAAATAGTAAAAGTGTCCTAACAGTGTATTAAGTACATTCATTAGAGGTAAGATTGAATTTCCTGGATTTGCTGTGAAATCAGAGTTCTCTTCATCCTGAGATTGTCAAAACTGTTCACAATTTGGAGCCAGGTTTCCCAAGAGTCCATTTCTGGAGAAATTTTACAAACTCACACTAATCTCAAGCTTGTGGCTGACCCTGCACAGTTGCACAAGAAAGAAAAAAGTGCAGTCTTTGTGTATTCACCCAGGGTCTATCCCCAACCACAATGGCAGTCTCGGAGCTTCTCTGAATGCAAGAAATTATTGTACAGGTAGGCCCCGGCCTCTCCAAAGTGGATGGGAGAGAAAGGGCTGAGATCCTGTCCCTGCTCTACACCACTCAGTTTGGCTGAAGCCTTGATCTTGCACCTGTCGAAAGCAGTGGGAGTGTTGGCATTGATGTCAGCGGGTGCAAGGTGGACCCTGAGAGCAGAGGAGAGCATATGTTTGTAAAGGGGGTAGCAATGGCTATTTCTCCCTGCAGTAGTCACTGGAGCCCCAGGATGCATTGTGCCTGTTTCCATTAGAGTGGCACTTCACTGCATGAGCTCCAGTTTAGGGTTGTGCTTAAAAGGCTATTCCTGATATGGATTTGAGTGGGGGAGGGGAAGTGCTACAAGAAGTAAAGCCAACTCTCTGTAAATTAGAGTCTTCAGGTACATATTTTTTAACCGCAGCATGTGCTGGAGTAAGTGTTCGCTAGGACAGTTGCTTTCCTGTTCTGTGAGGAAACAGCAGTAGAAACACCTGCAGGTTAATGCAAAAACAACAGCTTTTATTGATAGTCATCAGTGGCCAGACCTGCTAACTTTATGACTGTCTACTTTAGGGAACTTCCAACCATCGCTAACACCTGTTCAGCTAAATCTGTATCAGCTCTGCTGGGAGCTCTCATGTCGATGGGGTTTTGGCTGCTGACAGGTTTCCACACCTATAGTGATTAGGTTTGCTCCCCGCAGAGTTAGTGCTGAAAACAGTGTTGGCAGCTAGAATTTCAACTACTATTTGGGCCCCAACATTGCTAACATTGGCTTGGAGTTAACGTTGGGAAATGTTTGAAAAAACTAGCGTGGAGCGGGCCTCACTCACGTGAGAAGTCCTTTATTTTAAAGCCCCAGATCCGTGAAACACAACTAAGATCTATGAGGTGAGGGGGAAAGAGTCGTAAGAGATTGAGCACAAATGATCTCCAGATCACCAGTAAGGCAAATCCTCACCACAGATACACCGCTAACTAATTTCTATTTTTTAACATACTGAGAAAACGAGTAGCCAGTATCAAATCATGCAAGAGTCTACGAGCAAATTACTATTGAGCAATGGATAATCCATCAGAACACCATTTTACAGTGTCTGTCTTTGTAAAAGGCCCCTTACTGTAATCGTTCTGAATTACATGTGTGTGACACAGTAGAAGGCAGGTTTCTGTATTTTATTGCACTGTTGCATTTAAGTTCTTTTTCATGTAAAAATGAAACATTCTGTTGCTTATATTACCAGAATTGTTTGTTTTTAACCATGTCATGTTAGATAGGGCCCATGATTCAATTTTCCCAGTCATGTCAAGTATGTCTATTACAACTGATAGTCCCATAGACTCCTTGTGTGAAATTGT
Source organism: Eretmochelys imbricata (assembly GCF_965152235.1). NCBI lineage: Eukaryota > Metazoa > Chordata > Testudines > Cheloniidae > Eretmochelys > Eretmochelys imbricata. Next base: position 154,212,483 of record NC_135572.1, read on the forward strand.
ATTAGATTAGAACAGTGGTTCTCAACCTATTTACCATTGTGGGCCGCATCCAATACTCCCTGTATGGCCCTGAGGATGTCACATGGGCCGCAGCTCTGCGCTGACTGGGCCACAAGCAGCCTATCAGCCACAGGTTGAGAACCACTGGATTAGAACATGTTATGCTTAGCGCATGTAATCAGGTAGTACACAATTGAAGCAGTCCGTTGTAGTGCGCTGAGATTTACTCAAGTTTAGCACCAGAGCTCAAAGTAGTGACATGGGCTGTAACTAAAGCCAGAAGGGACCATTGTGATCATCTACCTCCTTCCTAACATAGGCCATAGATCCAGGAACAGATGTTTCAATACTGTGTGTCACAGCACCTAATTTCTAGACACCGAGAAAATCCAGGAACAATGCTGTGATCTACAAAGCTGAGTTAGGGTATGTCTACACTACGAAATTAGGTCGAATTTATAGACGTCGGTTTTGTAGAAAGTGTTTTTATACAGCCGATTGTGTGTCCCCCCACACAAATGCTCTAAGTGCATGTAGTCGGCGGAGTGTGTCCACAGTACAGAGGCAACTGTTGACATCCGGAGCGTTGCACTGTGGGTAGCTATCCCACAGTTCCCACAGTCTCCGCTGCCCATTTGAATTCTGGGTAGAAATCCCAATGCCTGATGGGGCTAAAACATTGTCACGGGTGGTTCTGGGTACGTCGTCAGGTCCCCCTTCCCTCCCTCCTTCTGTGAAAGCAACGGTAGAGAATCGTTTTGCACCCTTTTTCTTGAGTTACCTGTGCAGACGCCATACCACAGCAAGCATGGAGCCCACTCAGCTTACCGTCACCATATGTCTCCTGGGTGCTGGCAGACGTGGTACAGCATTGCTACACAGCAGCAGTTTATTGCCTTTTGGCAGCAGACGGTGCAGTATGACTGGTAGTCATCTTCGACGTCGTCCTGGGTGCTCTTTTAACTGACCTCAATGAAGTCAGGGGCGCCTGGGCAAACATGGGAGTGACTCAGCCAGGTCATTTCCCGTTTAAGTTTCGTCTTATGGCGATTGAGTCTGACCGGCAGTGCACTGTCTTTTAATCAGCAGCCAGCAGAAGACGATGGCCAGTAGTCATACTGCACTGTCTTCTGCCGAGCACCCAGGAGATGACGATGGCTAGCAGTCATACTGCACAGTCTGCTGCCGGCAAGATGTATAAAGATAGATGAAGTGGCTCAAAACAAGAAATAGACCAGATTTGTTTTGTATTCATTTTCTCCTCCCTCCCTCTGTGAAATCAATGGCCCGCTAAACCCAGTTTTGAGTTCTATCGTTGAGGGAGCCATTCAGTTTCTCGCAAAAACCACCCCCTTTGTTGATTTTAATTCCCTGTAAGCCAACCCTGTAAGCCATGTCGTCAGTCGCCCCTCCCTCCATCAGAGAAACGGCAGACAATCGTTCCGCGCCTTTTTTCTGTGCAGACGCCATACCAAGGCAAGCATGGAGCCTGCTCAGATCACTTTGGCAATTAGGAGCACATTAAACACCACACGCATTATCCAGCAGTATATGCAGCACCAGAACCTGGCAAAGTGAAACCGGGTGAGTAGGCGACGTCAGCGCGGTGACGAGAGTGATGAGGACACGGACACAGACTTCTCTCAAAACACGGGCCCTGGCAATGTGGGCATCATGGTGCTAATGGGGCAGTTTCATGCGGTGGAATGCCAATTCTGGGCTCGGGAAACAAGCACAGACTGGTGGGACCGCACAAGTCTGGGATGATTCCCAATGGCCGCGAAACTTTCGCATGCGTAAGGGCACTTTCATGGAACTTTGTGACTTGCTTTCCCCTGCCCTGAGGCGCAATAATACCAAGATGAGAGCAGCCCTCACAGTTGAGAAGCAAGTGGCATGTGGAAGCTTGCAACGCCAGACAGCTACCGGTCAGTCGGGAATCAATTTGGAGTGGGCAAATCTACTGTGGGGGCTGCTGTGATGCAAGTAGCCAATGCAATCAAAGATCTGCTGATATCAAGGGTAGTGACCCTGGGAAATGTGCAGGTCATAGTGGATGGCTTTGCTGCAATGGGATTCCCTAACTGTGGTGGGGCCATAGACGGAACCCATATCCCTATCTTGGCACCGGAGCACCAAGCCAGCGAGTACATAAACCGCAAGGGGTATCTTTCAATAGTGCTGCAAGCTCTGGTGGATCACAAGGGACATTTCACCAACATCAATGTGGGATGGCCGGGAAAGGTACATGACGCTCGCATCTTCAGGAACTCTGGTCTGTTTCAAAAGCTGCGGGAAGGGACTTTCTTCCCAGACCAGAAAATAACCGTTGGGGATGTTGAAATGCCTATAGTTATCCTTGGGGACCCAGCCTACCCCTTAATGCCATGGCTCATGAAGCCGTACACAAGTAGCTTGGACAGTAGTCAGGAGCTGTTCAACTACAGGCTGAGCAAGTGCAGAATGGTGGTAGAATGTGCATTTGGACGTTTAAAGGCGCGCTGGCGCAGTTTACTGACTCGCTTAGACCTCAGCGAAACCAATATTCCCACTGTTATTATTGCTTGCTGTGTGCTCCACAATATCTGTGAGAGTAAGGGGGAGACGTTTATGGCAGAGTGGGAGGTTGAGGCAAATCGCCTGGCTGCTGGTTACGCACAGCCAGACACCAGGGCGGTTAGAAGAGCACAGGAGGGCGCGGTGCGCATCAGAGAAGCTTTGAAAACCAGTTTCATGACTGGCCAAGCTACGGTGTGAAAGTTCTGTTTGTTTCTCCTTGATGAAACCCTCCACCCTTTGGTTCACTCTACTTCTCTGTAAGTTAACCACCCTCCCCTCCTCCCTTCGATCACCGCTTGCAGAGGCAATAAAGTCATTGTTGCTTCACATTCAGGCATTCTTTATTCATTCATCACACAAATAGGGGGATAACTACCAAGGTAGCCCAGGAGGGGTGGTGGAGGAGAGAAGCACCAGGAGGGGTGGTGGAGGAGGGAAGGACAAAGCCACACAGCACTTTAAAAGTTTAAAACTTTAAAACTTATTGAATGCCAGCCTTCTGTTGCTTGGGCAATCCTCTGGGGTGGAGTGGCTGGGTGGCCAGAGGCCCCCCACCGCGTTCTTGGGCATCTGGGTGAGGAGGCTATGGAACTTGGGGAGGAGGGCGGTTGGTTACACAGGGGCTGTAGCGGCAGTCTGTGCTCCTGCTGCCTTTCCTGAAGCTCAACCATACACTGGAGCATATTAGTTTGATCCTCCAGCAGCCTCAGCATTGAGTCCTGCCTCCTCTCATCATGCTGCCGACACCTTTCACCTGCAGCCCTCTCTTCAGGCTGCCAGTTACTCTCTTCATCCCGCCACCTCTCCTCCCGGTCATTTTGTGTTTTCCTGCACTCTGACATTGTCTGCCTCCACACATTCGTCTGTGCTCTGTCAGTGTGGGAGGACAGCATAAGCTCAGAGAACATTTCATCACGAGTGCGTTTTTTTCGCCTTCTGATCTTCGCTAGCCTCTGGGAAGGAGAAGATCCTGTGATCCTTGAAACACATGCAGCTGGTGGAGAAAAAAAAAAGGGCCAGTGATATTTAAAAAGACACATTTTATAGAACAATGGGTACACTCTTTCATGGTAAACCTTTCTGTTAACATTACATACATAGCACATGTGCTTTCGTTCCAAGGTCGCATTTTGCCTCCCCGCCAGCATGTGGCTAGCCCCTCCACCCTCTCCGTGGCTAACAGTGGGGAACATTTCTGTTCAGTCACAGGCAAACAGCCCAGCAGGAACGGGCACCTCTGAGTGTCCCCTTAAAAAAAGCATCCTATTTCAACCAGGTGACCATGAATGATATCACTCTCCTGAGGATAACACAGAGAGATAAAGAACGGATGTTGTTTGAACACCAACAAACATACACTGCAATGCTTCACTGTACAATGATTCCCGAGTACGTGCTACTGGCCTGGAGTGGTAAAGTGTCCTACCATGGTGGATGGAATAAGGCTGCCCTCCCCAGAAACCTTTTGCAAAGGCTTTGGGAGTATATCCAGGAGAGCTGCGAATGCCAGGGCAAATTAATCATTAAACATGCTTGCTTTTAAACCATGTATAGTATTTTAAAAGGTACACTCACCAGAGGTCCCTTCTCCGCCTGGCGGGTCCGGGAGGCAGCCTTGGGTGGGTTCGGGGGTACTGGCTCCAGGTCCAGGGTGAGAAACAGTTCCTGGCTGTCGGGAAAACTGGTTTCTCTGCTTGCTTGCTGTGAGCTACCTACAACCTCATCATCATCATCTTCATCATCCCCAAAACCTGCTTCCGTGTTGCCTCCATCTCCATTGAAGAAGTCAAACAACACAGCTGGGGTAGTGGTGGCTGAACCCCCTAAAATGGCATGCAGCTCATCATAGAAGCGGCATGTTTTAGGCTGTGACCCGGAGCGGCCGTTCGCCTCTCTGGTTTTCTGGTAGGCTTGCCTCAGCTCCTTAAGTTTCATGCAGCACTGCTTCAGGTCCCTGTTATGGCCTCTGTCCTTCATGCCCTGGGAGATTTTGACAAAGGTTTTGGCATTTCGAAAACTGGAACCTAGTTCTGATAGCACAGATTCCTCTCCCCATACAGCGATCAGATCCTGTACCTCCCGTTCAGTCCATGCTGGAGCTCTTTTGCGATTCTGGGACTCCATCATGGTCACCTCTGCTGATGAGCTCTGCATGCTCACCTGCAGCTTGCCACGCTGGCCAAACAGGAAATTGAAATTCAAAAGTTTGCGGGCCTTTTTCTGTCTACCTGGCCAGTGCATCTGAGTTGAGAGTGCTGTCCAGAGCGGTCACAATGGAGCACTCTGGGATAGCTCACGGAGGCCAATACCATCTAATTGTGTCCACAGTACCCCAAATTTGACCCAGCAAGGCCGATTTCAGCACTAATCCCCTTGTCGGGGGTGGAGTAAGGAAACCGATTTTAAGAGCCCTTTAAGTAAAAAAAAAGGGCTTCGTCGTGTGGACAGGTGCAGGGTTAAATCGATTTAATGCTGCTAATTTTGACCTCAACTTTTAGTATAGTCCAGGGCTCAGGCACATAGATGTCTTATACAATGAAAGGGGAGAGAGAGGTGCCTGAGAATAGGCTCCACAAAGCCAGCATGCCAGGCGGAGAGTCACTTACACTAGACAGTGGGAGATGCCAACCAGAAGGCTGTGTGCTAAGCCCCGCCACTCTCTACGACAGTTGTTTAAATCCGGACTGCAGGGAGGCACCTAGCCAGAAGTGCTGGAGATGCTGCCGCACCCGCAGCTTGAAATGGTTTCCATCATATTCAGGGTTTACAGTGGGGTTCAATGGCTCTCAGCACCCCTGCTGTACAAATTGTTCCAGCCCCCCTGCCCCGAGCTCTGTTTAGCAAACGGAAAATGGGCACTTGCTGCCTTGAGTCAGGTGGCTGAGGCTGCCTAAGGCATTTCTTGTGGGAACAAGTTAGGCACCTGCCTTGCTCCGCACACAACAGCCAGAGCAGGAGAAGTAAGGGATGCACACAAAAAAGGGATCTGAACGGGGTGGGGATGTCTCCCACCCGGCACTCTGGCCACTGAGCTATGAGAGCTCCAGATGTGGGGCTCCCTCAGTCTCTCCTATAGAAGCTGTTCCACCACTGGCCTAGGAAGTCCCTCTCTCTGGCCCATGACTGAGCAGAGAGCAAGAGAGAATGACTCTGTAGCCATGTGGTTAGGGTACCTACCTGGGAGGTGGGAGACTCTGGATCCAGTCCTCCTGCTCCACTCACTTGTTATTCAGAGAGAGTGCAATAGCTTCAATGGGAGAGACTGAGGGAGCCCCACATCAGGATCTCCCATAGGTCAGTGGCTAAAGTGCAAGGTGGGAGACCCCAATCCTTTCTTCCCATTGGGCAAAGGGGGGATTGAACCTTGGTGTCTCACATCCCACATGAGTGCTCTAACCACTGGGCTAAAAGTTAATGTGGGCACCATTTGCCTCCTCCAGCCAGATTCTGAATGGGACCAATCTAGCAGGCCCTCTGAGTACACCTGCTGGATTGGGCCCCACACATGACTTAGGTGGCCAAATGCCTGTCTTCCCCTGGTTTGTGGATTGCTCTAGGGCTTAGGTAGGAAATAACCGTCTGGATGCCTAGAGTGAGGCAGCACTGCGCATGCTCACAGGCGGAAACATAGGTGCTGAGGGAATTCTTTACCCCGAAAACTTAGATATCAAGTGAGTTTAGGCGTCTGCAGCGTTCAGCAGGAGTTTTGTGGATCACAGTGGAGCCACAACTGGGACATAGGTGCCTAAACCCCAGACTTGGTGCCTAAGTCCTTTTGTGGATCCCAGCCGTAGTACTCCTGGAGTTTGGAGCCACTCCCTTCTGCACTTTAACCAATAAGCAGCAGTGGGATTTCTGACTTTCAGAAGAGTTGAATTAAATGCTTAGGTGTATTGCTTATTATTCCACAATGCCCAGTAGCAAACTAATCTAAGGAGACTGATCTCTGAGTTCATAGTGTACTCTCATTGCAACAGAATACATAGGAGTGCCACCCTAAACTTACTCAAATCTCCCCACTGTATTTTCCACTGAATGCATCCGATGAAGTGAGCTGTAGCTCACGAAAGTTTATGCTCAGATAAATTGGTTAGTCTCTAAGGTGCCACAAGTACTCCTTTTCTTTTTGCGAATACAGACTAACACGGCTGCTACTCTGAAACCAAATATTACTTGTAGCCTGATTGTGAAGGCTAAGTGATCCTGCAAACAAACAAAGAAACAAACAAAAACTAAGAAAAAAATGACAATGTAATGATTGTATCTGCATCATCTACAGAAGTATGATCAGTCTTTGGTTTAATAATACAATACCCCTGACTGCAGCCGAGAAGAGTATCAAAACCTGGAATATCAGTATAAAAGAACATGTCTAGATACAATGACTTCTACCTGTTGCTGCCCTATGGTTGAAACACAGAAGACAAATGATCTCATTCATAGGGAGGCACGGTTTCATCCAACATCAGAGTTTAAAATGTACAGAGAGAAGCAGCAGTCTCAGAACCAGCTTCAATGAGACTGTCAGTGTGGCGTCTTCAGAGTGATTTGGGGGTAGGGAGAGCAGCTTCAGAAAGCTGGAGGATCAACAGACGGCCTACAAAAGCCTTTCAAAAGGTCCCAGGGAAACACTGAAGGCAGCTTTGTATGTGCAGGGACACCCAAGATATGACAAGAGTCTCAAAGGGGTCCATCTTGGATATTTGTATAACAAGCCTCTTTCTACGAACAGGGTAATAACTACACAGTCTGTCTATTTGATGTCAACATTGCTGAAATACTGAGGAGTCTCCCTGCTTCCCTGGGTTAGAAGGAATTTAAAAAAAAATCCATGGTGTGCTTCTTGCAATTCCCAAACTCCGTGGAAATAGCCCCCCATCCCCCCATCACCACTTGACAAAAATGGAAGATTGAATGTCACACAATTGTTTTTATGTCACATTCTCCATTTCTTTTCCCCTTTAAAAAGATAAAAATATTCATTTACACACAGTTTCCCAGGCTTTAATGGTGCCCATGTGTTATTCCTGAGAGCCGTGTTAGAGTGGAGTCATTTGAAAGGGGGGAGGGAGGTGTGAAGCCTTTGTAAGGCAGGGAACTGGGGATATTCAAAATTCTCCATCCCCCTTCCCCCCCCCAGCTTAAAATTGCCACTTGGTGCATTTTAAAGGTAAAAAAAATCACCCTTGTGAAGTATTTTTATGAGCTAGAGCTAAGTCATCCTCAGCAGGGATTGTATCAGCAAATTCAGAGGCAGGAAATAATCATCACACATATAGAACCCCTCCAAGCTCCCCCCTTTTAATTTGAATATTGCCTGAGCATGCCCTTCATTTTTGTTCTCTCAAGGGAGAAGAACTCTTCTTGTATTCAGGGCCCAGCACGCTTTACTAATTGCGGTTCCCTGCTCTGCTGGAGGGCAGGGGGAATCAGGACTGGGCAATGCGGTCCTCCTCTTCCTCCGTCCTGCTGCCACAGGAACCATTCAGGACAGCCTGCAAGTTGCCCAAGTCAGGGCAGAATGGTGAGACCTGCAAGAATGCAGGGTCCCAAGCATGTGCTTGCACTGTATATGGCTACGATACATGGCATATCTGCGGCTCCCAATGTTTTGGAGAAGGGAGCTGTCAGCTTCTCAAAGTGAAAAACCTACCACTGCTAGGACCAGTCTTGCTCCCACTGAAATCAGTGCTTTGCCTTTGATTCCAGTGAGAATAGGCTCAAGCCCTCTATATTCAGAGCTCCTTGCATTAGTTTCTCACTACTCATTGCAAATACAGTAGCTTGTCCCGTAAATGTAGTGCTTTTTTCTGTTCACAAATTATGCAAAGTTGGTTTTGTACAGGTTTGTTCATTATTTACAATTGTTTGAAAAGTAGGGTGTGTGAACCGCTTCTAGCCAATTGCTCTCCGGCAAGCTAGTCACTAAAGGTATTTACTGTTTGTTATGCGTGCCATATGATTGGTCACCTACATCACATGGCATGACCTATGTCCAGGACTGACAGAGCTAAGCTCTAAAAACAGGAGCTCTCTTTTCTGTTTGCATGCTGTCTGCAAACATTCTGAATTGTTCATTGACTCTATTGTGTGCACAATAAAAAGTGTTCCAAAATTGATGCAAAAGCACTTCTGGTGCAAATACGCTCACATGCACTTATTCACACCAGTGCATTTTACTTTCCACAGACGTTCTGGGGGCTAAAAACCTCATGCACCCACATGTTCATGCAAAAGGGCATAAAAGGGGTTGCAAATAGCAGCAAAACCAATGGAGAGTTTGGTTGGCAAGAATATTTGTGAATGCTTTTTTGCTTTGCTGTCATGGATTAGACCATAGAGTAATAGTGAAAACAGCACATCCCTCCCAAACCAGCAATTGAAAGCACAAAACATGACAGCAAATTACATACGCTTCCTGAACTATCTGTCCTTTTGATCTCCCAATATTCCCCGATTTGGGGGCAGGGTCCGAGGGGTTGTATAGATTGTGAATGCCATTGCAGGCTCCCCAAGAGAGGAACCCCCATCAATGCCAATTTTTGGTCCAGCGGTATAGGGCGGATTAGCAACAGCAGATTAATTCCTTCCTGTCATCTCCACAGGGGGGTTAAATGATCTCAGGAGCAATTTTTCTTGCCTAGAACATGGTAATCCAGAAACACAAACACACTGCTAATTGCTACAGTTTATATGGTGGTCTAATGAGACGAAAGAAGTTCCAGATTTTGAGACGGGTCATCAGCCAAAGGTATATTTACTTAATGACATGGTTATTTCCTGCAAAGAAAGCCTTATTTTACGTGAAAGATGTAGCTCAAAGGAGCAGTTAGAAGCATTTTTAAAAAGGCATGAAGGAGAAAATGCCTGTGTTAATTACAAATGTAGTCCTATGTCCCTTAGAAAATGGAATGCATTACATTGATTTGGGCAAAGGAAAACACCTTACTTGTTGTTGTACTGTGTTACAAATTTTTACTAAACCAAGCAGCTCCACTGAAAACCAACAGAACAATTTCAGTGAACCATGGTTTTCAAAATGAGACACTCATTTATGCATCAAGATCCAATCTTTCAATCACTGTGCACTCAACTCTCATTGAAGTTTATGGGCCAAATGCTCTCCTGTGTTCCTGGCCCTTGGAACTCTTTTGGCACTGTTCTCCATTGATTCCCAGGTAGAATATGATCTAAAACAGGTTAGATCGGGGTGGGCAAACTACAGCCCGGCGGCCACATTCGGCCCTCCAGCTGGTTTAAACTGGCCCTCAAGTTCCTGCTGGGGAGCAGGGTCCAAGGCCTCTCCGTGCGTGCATGCCGAGGCTCCCAGAAGCAGCAGCATGTCCCCTCTCCGGCTCCTACGCTTAGGGGCAGCCAGGGGGCTGTGCACACTGCCCCCGCCTCAAGCACCGCCTCCGCAGCTCCCATTGGCGGGAACTGTAGCTAACGCTACAGAGCCGCCTGGCTGCACCTCTGCATAGGAGCCAGAGCTGAAACATGCCACAACTTCCAGGAGCTGCTTTAGGTAAGCGCAGCCTGGAGCCTGCACCCTGACCCCCTCCCATGCCCCAACCCCCTGCCCCAGCCCTGATCCCTCTTCTGAACCCCAACCCCCTGCCCCAGCCCTGATCCCCCTCCCACCCCCTGAAACCCTTGGTCCCAGCCTGGAGCACCCTCCTACACTCCAAATCCCTCATCCCTAGACTCACCCCAGAGCCCGCATCTCCAGCTCGATCCTTTCCCCTCCCCCCCACATGCACCCCAACCCCCTACCCCAGCCCAGAGCCCCCTCCTGCACCCTGAACTCCTCATTTCTGGCGCCACCCCAGAGCCCACACCCCCAGCCAGAGCCCTCACCCCTTCTGCACCCCAACCCCAATTTCGTGAGCATTCATGGCCCACCATACAATTTTCATACCAAGATGTGGCCCTTGAGCCAAAAAGTTTGCCCACCCCGGGTTAGATCATCAGGGAGACATAACTGGCTCCCTGATGGCATCCTTCCACCCCTGCTCTGCTATGCCAAATAGATCATTGCAGATCAATCATCCAACATGAGTGAGGAGATAGTCAGTGAGAGTTTCAGAGTAACAGCCGTGTTAGTCTGTATTCGCAAAAAGAAAAGGAGTACTTGTGGCACCTTAGAGACTAACCAATTTATTTGAGCATGAGCTTTCGTGAGCTACAGCTCACTTCATCAGATGCATACCGTGGAAACTGCAGCAGACTTTATATATACACAGAGAATATGAAACAATACCTCCTCCCACCCCACTGTCCTGCTGGTAATAGCTATTACCAGCAGGACAGTGGGGTGGGAGGAGGTATTGTTTCATATTCTCTGTGTATATATAAAGTCTGCTGCAGTTTCCACGGTATGCATCTGATGAAGTGAGCTGTAGCTCACGAAAGCTCATGCTCAAATAAATTGGTTAGTCTCTAAGGTGCCACAAGTACTCCTTTTCTTTCAGTGAGAGTTGTGAGAGTACAGCAATTGCGAGACTGGGAATAGTATTTACAAATTCCTCAGTATCAGAATACAAGCTGTGCTTTTCTCCTGATTAGTTATCCTCTAACCAATGCAACCACAGTGTCATAATTTCATTTAGATAGCACTGTAAATTCACATGGGGCTTTACATACATGTAGTGGGACATGTTCCCTATTCAAAGTATCTTACAATCGAAATCTGAGAAGACAGCGACAAGGCATGGAACAAGAAGTCAGGTCTGGGAAGGTTAGTGATGAGAAGAAAGGAAGTGTTCCGGTAAGAAGTGGGTTTTAAGGAGAGTATCAAAGAAAGCAGAGTGCTTAGGCAAAAGAAAGCAGGGGACAGTTCCTTGCGTACAGAGCTGCGTGAATGAAGATGCTAAACTGAGGGGGAGGGAGAGGAGTGTAATGGAGCAGTGAGGATAGACCAGTGGTTCTCAAACTTTTCTGCTGGGGACCCCTTTCACATAGTGAGCCTTTGAGTGTGACCCCCCCTATAAATTAAAAACACTTTTTTTATATATTTAACACCATTATAAATGCTGGAGGCAAAGCGGGGTTTGGGGTGGAGGCTCGCAACCCCCCATGTAATATCCTTGAGACCCCCTGAGGGGTCCTGACCCACAGTTTGAGAACCCTCGGGATAGATGATTAGGAGGAGTTTAAGGAGAAAGGGGCAGAGTAGAAGGAAATGGGAGCAGGGCTGTAAGGGGCGGGGGTTGAGATTATGTATCGCTTTAGAGGGGAAGATGAAGAGCCTGAATTTGAGGCAATAAGAGACAAAGCCAGTGATATAATTCAAAGAGGTGGGGTGACGGCAGCAGTGGGAAAGGAAAAAGAAAGGAAGGGAGAGGTGAGAAGCAGGAAGGAGATTTGAGTATTGGGAAGAGTGCAAAGAAGGGACAATTTAAATCAGAGTGAATGTTTTGGTTGGGAGGGAAAGAGAACAGACAGACATGACTAGGGTTGGGAGTCTGGGAGATGAGAAGGATGGTGGAGTTGATAGGGATGACAGAGAAGGGGGGAGGTGGGTTGAAAGGGTTTAGCAGGAAAGATTAAAAACAAGTTTTAGAAAGATTACATTTGGGGGAGCTGTGGAATAACCAAGGGGAGACATCTCAGAGAGTTAGAGCTATATGCCTGGAAAAATGGGTGTAGATCAAGAATCAAAAGGTAGAGAGCTAGGAGTCACATGGACCGAAGTAGTGGCTGAAACCATGGGGGGAGCTGAGGTCACCTAGAGAGGAACTATAGAGAGATGGGACTGAGAACAGAAGCCTCAAGGAGTATAAGGGAGGATGAGGAACCAAAGGAGATACAGAAGGAGCAGTCACTGAGGGAGGCAGAAAGTCAGAGTGCAGAATTGTGCAAGCCAAAAGCAGAGGAGAGAGTGATCAACGGTATCAAAGGCAGCAGAGAGATTAAAATAACCCCCCTCCCCCCACCAGAAATGCTCCCATTATCCCATCTGCACCACAGAATGAGCCATGTCAAAAGACCCTCTTAAAATATTGCTGTCTCTTGACACAGCTAATGCACAGCTCTGTTTGGGATTAAGGCCTGGTCTATACACAGACATTGCACCAGTGTTAGCAGAGGTGGGATATCAGACCAGTGCATTCTTTAAACCTGTGTTATATCAGGTTAGCTTGCACCTATAATTTACCTGCAATTTAGGGCTTGTCTACAGAAGATGCATTGGTTTAAGTTACATCAATTTGCAAACTGATGTAGAATCCTGGGTGGGCACACAAATTAATATTAATTTAAAACTGGTTATATTGGTTCAGCTTGCCCTGTAAGTTTACAATTGCAAACTAAAGTGATAGAAGCCAGGTTTAAACTGATGTGTCTATACATATAAGAGATGCACCAGTTTAACCAATTTGGTCTGACATTACCAAAAGCTCCATGTAAGCTCAAAAGTTTGTCTCAACGACAGAATCTGGTGCAATAAAGGGGATATTACCTCACCCATCTTGTCTCTCTATCACACCTTTAGTTAAATCAATGCAGTTTCTGTGGATAGACAAGCCCTTTGTGTGGAGTGGAGAGGGGAGAACCCATACCGTAGAGAATCAAAAATAAACTGGAAGAGAGAACATCATTCTAGGCAATGAATGTAGATGGAATGCTCAACAGTTTAGGAGACCAAAGGAAGGAGAGAGAAACATGGTGGTAATTACAGAGGCACAGAGAAGGGAATTATAGGTCAGGCTCCCAGTCTACCCGCTGCCAGAATTACTTGAGAATAATGGGAGTTACAATTATTTTGGGTATGGGGACAGAATTGGGCTTATCTCCCTGGTCATGGATTATATGACTATAAACATGTTGGCAAAGGTAATGCACAGTCTTAGTTGGGAGGGCTATGGTCCTTTCAGCAAAGTGCTGTCTCTTAGATCCTGATACTCTGAGGTCCCAATCCAGCAAGCAATTAAGCATGTGCTTAGTTTTAAGCATGTGAGTAGTCCCATTGAAGTCAAAGCACTGTGAATGGGACTACTCACTTACTTAATGTTAAACACAGGGTTAAGTGTTTTGCTGAATCTGGCTTCATGAGAGCTGGTTACAAAGCCTCTTTATTAGTGATTTGAATGATACTGACACCTACTTTGGGCTATACTTAAAAGTTAAGTTGAGGTAGTTAAGTCAAAAACCTCCACACCCATGACAAAGTAGCTACGCCAACCTCACACCCAGCGTAGATGCAGCTATGCTGATAGAAGAGTGCTTCCATTCACATAGCTAACTTTGTTTGGGGGACATGGTCTTGCTACACTGATGGAAAACCCCTTCTGTCAGCATAGACTGTGTTTACACTACTTACAATGCCAGTATAGTCTCTGTAGTGTAGACACAGGCTAAGTTAGAGAGAGTCAGAGAGGGAGGGGTGGAGGGAAATTAGATTCATTTAGAAAGCATGCAACCTACATATATTTAATATGGGTTTCAGAGTAACAGCCGTCTTAGTCTGTATTCGCAAAAAGAAAAGGAGGACTTGTGGCACCTTAAAGACTAACCAATTTATTTGAGCATAAGCTTTCGTGAGCTACAGCTCACTTCATCGGATGCATCGGATTTAATATGATTACTCTGAATTAATATGATTACTCTGAATTTCCACAGAGTGATATTTCTGGCCTTGTCTACACCTAAAATGTAGGTTGACCTAGCTACGTTGTTCAAGGATGTGAAAAATTCACAACTCTCAGGGATGTTGTTAAACTGACCTAAGCCCTTCTATAGGGGCTGCTAGGTCAATGGAAGGATTCTGCCTCTCCAGGGGGTGAAACTACTGTGAGGGAAAACCCCCTTTTGTGGCTCCAGCAAATGTTTACACGATGGTGCTACAGCGACACAGCTGCAGTGCTGTTGCTGTGCCCCGTGACATCTGTAGTGTAGACAAACCCTAACTGAAAAGGTTTATATCCTGGATTGCTCTTGTAAAGTTAAGAGATTTCCGCTGTGCTGTTAACCTAACAAATCGATAGTGGCACCCAGTGGCCAGAAGGGTTAACCAAAAATGTCCCTTTCTCTCTCAAGATTCTGTTGGCATCTAAATGCAAAAAATCACTTGCTTGGCATTACATGTACTAAATCCATCAGCCAGAGATATTCTTGATCTGTTTCATCTGGCGGTATATACTCTCTGTTCACAAAGACATTAGCCGGCAAGGTAAAATGCTGAGCCTTCATTACAGCACATGGTGGTCTACAAAACTATTGCATTTTGGTTTAGTTGCGGGGATAGTTAATGCTTATTTATTCTGTGAGAGCACTAAACATGCACAAATGAAAATTACTCCTGTTGTAAGAGTTCCACGGCTTTCCTCAAGAGAGCACTTTCCAAAATTTGCTGACTTTCAGTACTTATGGAATTTCAAGAGCCAAGTGATCCATAGGAAAGCTAAAACCCAGCTAATAAATGAAATGAGCACTTAACCAAACTGATGAGAGGGATTGTGAAAATTCCATGTCCACAGTTTTTGGGTCTTTAGCCTCCACTTAGAGTATAAATACTGAAAAATGTGTCTTAAGAAATGAGTGATTTTTAAAAAAAAATGAATGATAAAATGATATCCATTGAATGTAACAACATGTCTGCTCCTGCAGGCCGTGAGTAGAGATTTCAGTGGGACAACTTGTGTGACTGGGGTTTCCGGGATTTTATTTATCCCTAGGTTACTATGGCCTGGCATTGATTACATTGATGGCCTGGCAGGCACCAAAGATGAACTTGCCAACCTTGTGAAACGACTGGATGAAACCTCCGCAAAATATGGCATGGAAATCAGTGCAGAGAAAACCAAACTGATGACAAACAAACATGACAGTATCAGCTCACATATCATTGTCAGTGGACAAGAGCTGGAGACAGAGAAACAGTTCAAGTATTTGGGGTTGGAATGGGGCTGGGAGGGGGTGGGGCAGGGGTGAAGTTGGGGCGGGGCCAGGGCACAGGGGGGTCGAGCACCCACCGGCACCAGAAGTTGTCGCCTATGGTACAGGAGAAGAGAAGAAGAGGTAGAGAGAAGAAAAGATGGATTGAAAACATAAAAGAGTGGACAGGAATGGACTTTGTGGCAACTCAAGCAGTGACACACAATTGTCAGGGGTGGAGACAATTGTTTGATTGCTCATCAGTGATGGTGCCCCCAACAACCAATGCGGTTGTGGGAGTGGTGATGATGATGAGGCTACTATGCAGACGGAGGGAGAGTTATTTTTCCAGTTCACTTCTTGAGTTATGCAGAACTGAAGACTCTTACACCAGACTATTTTGTTTCTGCTGCCTTTTTCTCCCCTGGCCTTTAGTTTACAACATCCAGAATCAGTCTGATTTCATCTGTTCTTCTGATAGAACATTGACAACAGCCTGCCCTATATTAAACTCAGAGCTACTTTTGTTGAGAAACCAGGTGCTATAAATCCATTCTCTACTCCCTGTCTGTTTGCTTCTGTCAAAGGCAGACTGTGGGAGAGGGAGGAAAGATGGTAATGTAATTCCCCCTCTCTTTTAAAGGGCCAAGAATACTGTCTGCGCTAGGGTATGAATTACACGCCATAGGCCCAATGTCTATTTCCACTATGGCCCCTTTGCAGTGTTCCGGAGGGGAGGCAAAGTCATCCTAACCAGCTAAGCATTCATCTGGCTAGGAAAGAATCCCATGGGGATACTATGCCATGCTCCCTTGCAGCTCTCAGAACAGACACATGGCAGGGGATAAGAAAGCGTGGCTAGAGCATTTTTGCATTCTTGCTATTTCCAAGTGCCAGAACAGCCCCTTGGAGCTGTAGGCAACAAGGCAGAAATTAGAGGAGCCCCAAAGCTGCTTTTGTTTATGTCAGCGTTCCACACCCCGAGCGAGAAAGTTGCAGTGCTGTAAAGTGCCGTGTAGCCAAGCCCTCTAGGACATCTCTACACTGTATAGTACACCCGGGATCAGACTCAGGTTTAAGCCCAAATGTTCCTACCATCAGAAACCTCTCAGGACTCAGCTCTGCGGACTCACCCAGCGGTCTGGGTCCAAACGCTATGACATAGATCTAAACCCACTCATTTCGCAGTGTGGATGTAGTTGAAGCCCAAGTCACCAGGCTCACATCTGGAGAATCTGTCAACACTATCCCACAAATACCCCTAGGCCTGTGCGTCCTGGCCCTTCCATCCCCAGGCTTCCAACTCGATTGCCAGGAACTGGAAGCAACCTCCTGGTTCAAATACAGCTGTTTGGTATTTAACCCTTGATTTCCACACAGACTGCTCAACTGGACATATTGAACTCTACTGTGTGTTAGCTATGGCCTGCACTAACAAGAAGTCCTGCGTCAAGCATGCTGCTAGCTAACCAGAGGAACGCAAGCGAGATTCTGGTAAAAATGCAGTGTGAGGAGAGCAAGCCATCTGACTTCAGCAAGAGCTCCAGAAACGACCATGTGTGCAAAAGTATCTCTGAGAATCAGGGCTGGTGGTTATAGCACTGGCTTTGTTCAATTAAAGTAACTCTAAATCTACTCCATAAACTCTTTAAAAGTTAAGATATCTGCTCATGTTATGCCATTACCTCCACCCACAACAGAAATTTACATTCAGGTCATTTTTAAAGCCGTGACATCTGACAGTAAAAATAAGAAAACTCAAATCCAAGCTGACACATTCCATCACCATTCAGCCCACAAATCTAATTTCTTGTGTATTTTTTATTTAAAGTTGCAGGGCATAAAGGAAACCCCCTTGTATATTGGGTAGAGGGGTTCCATGGCAAGAATACTGAAGCAAACTAAAGATGGAGCCCCTGATCTGATAAACACAAACCCAGAAGCAAGGCACCTGGACATACTGGGGGACCAGGGGCTGGCATTCTACTGGGTAGGGTGGAGTAGTAGCCTGCCTCTAGGTTTGGGGCCTGGATTTAATTCCCTCACAACCTCCTTGCAGGACACCTCACTAAAGCTTTATTTACAGTACAGTCTAATGTTCAGAGCAAACAGGGCTGGATTTGGAGTCCCAGTTTCTATTCTTCATTTATCCACTGATGCGCTGTGTATCCTTGAGGAAGTCACTTAATCTCATCCTGCCTCAGTTTCTCTGTTGGTAAAATAGAGAAATAGCTTGAGTTGTTCTACAGCAGGATGGGTTGTGTGATTAAGTTACTTGTAAAGCTTTTTGAGCTCCTCTATTGAAAGGCACTCTAGAAGTGTAAAATAGCCTTATTTTAAAAAAGATACCTATCTCTTTGCACCAATACTGAATTCAAGTTCTATTCTATACAAGCCATTTTACTGCCCTTATGTGCCTGTGCTATCTGAGCACATTCCAGAAGTGCATTCTGTGATGCGACTGTGGCCTCTGCTGTGCTACAAAGTTAGGTTGACGCAAGGTGACTTATGTTAACCTACTTGTGCACCTGTCTACACTCAGATTTGTCTCGGGCTAATGTGAGTGCCCCATTACAGCGACAGAGTAAAGCCACCTCCACAAATGGTGTGGCGCCATGTTTTAGCAGACCATAGATGCCGATTCCGTGGGTGCTCTGGAGCTGGAGCACCCACGGGGAAAAAATGGTGGGTGCTGAGCACCTACCAGCAGCCCCTCTCTTAACACTTCTCCCTCCCCCACAGCTCCTACTGCCTGCCATGGATCGGCTCTTTTGTGGCATCAGGAGGCGCTGGGTGGGGAGGAGGAAGGACCGAGGGCACAGCGCGCTTAGGGGAGTGAGGGGAATTGGGCGGGGAAGAAGCTGGGTGGCAGCGGGAAGAGGTGGGGTGGAGCAGGGGTGGGAAGAAACAGGGTGGTGGTGGGGCCTTGGGGGAAGGGGTGGATTGGGGGCGGGGCCTGTGTGGAGCCAGGGTGGGAGCACCACCCAGCAGATTAGAAACTCGGTGCCTATGTTTTAGACACTCCATTACCTGTGTCACCCCTAACAATCCTCCAGCAGCTGTCCCACAGTGCCCCACTCCCTGCAACAGTAACTGCTCTGGTCACCATTTTAAACGTCACTGTCCAGGATTCACAGATAGCAGAAGCTGCCCCCCCGCCCCTTAACACCTCCCCCTACATGTTTTTGAAATGCCTTTTTCTGATTGCCCACCTAGCAGCTCACCTGTGTTGTGTACAGTTGCCCAGCTGCCCATGCCAGCTCTTTGCACACAGAGAGCCACGAGGCGCACTCCTGCCTGGAGTAGACAGGAACTATTGGCTCTTTGGGGCCTGTGGGGAGAAGAGGCTGTGCAAGTGGAGCCCACACACCCTCTGGGTGCAGTGTTCTGTCCCCTCTCGAGGCCACTTCAAGATTAATGGGTCTGCTACAGCCTTAGCTAAGGGCCATGTGGCTTTTAGCTCACGCAGTAGAGGCTCATGCATTGAGCTCTAGAGGTCCCAGGTTCAATCCCCCACACTGACGACCGAGGTCTGTTGGCATTACACAACACAGCTAAGGACCAGCCACAGAAACGGACATCTGCAAGCAGAGTGCACAGGAGATACAGTGGAAGGGGTACAACAGCAGTGCTGTGGGAAAGCAAAGGAGCACTACCCGGTGTACTACGAGACCAGGGAGGGCAACAACAGAGCTGGTGCTTCTACAACGGACTGCAAGTTATACTTGGTAGTGACTCTGCCAGCACCCTGCAGACCAAGTTTGTGGATATCTCAGTGGAGCCCGAAACAGAGACCCCCCCTGCTGTGAACAAGAACAAGGGGGAAGGGAGTAGACATGGTTCGGGACTCCAGCAAAGCTGCGAGCCAGGCCCTGTTTGAGACTCCATCAGAGTCTAGCCCAGTGGTTCTCAAACTTTTGTACTGGTGACCCCTTTCACACAGCAAGCCTCTGCATGCGACCCCCCCCTTATAAATTAAATCACTTTTTTTATATTTCACACTATTATAAATGCTGGAGGCAAGGCAGGGCTTGGGGGTGGAGGCTGACAGCTCAGGACCCCCACATAATAACCTCGCGACCCCCTGAGAGGTCACGAACCCAGTTTGAGAACCCCTGGTCTAGCCAGTCCCACCAAGGGAGGGCAGATAAGCTGAGGAAGGGGAAGGGACCTTGGGCAACTTCGCATGCATTTTTTCCTTACAATATTTAAAATGTAAAGATGACACCCAGCCCAATCTCAAATTAACTAGACTCAGGTAATGACTTTTCATTGTTTTACTCCTACCAGAAGAAGTAACGGTACAAACAAATGTTGAGTAAGCATCTGGTTTTCACGCCCCCGCAGAGTTAGGCGACAGCAGGGATGGGAGGGGGGCTGCAGAGCACTGTTCATTTGAATAGGGATGTCCCTTTTATCCTCCTGAGAGATCTCAATGAAACCTCGGCAATCCCCTGCCAAAGGGTTTCTAGGGAGGGCTGCCTTATTTCTTCCTCCACAGTAGGACACTTCTCCACCCCACACCAAGATGAGTTCAGCTGGCATCATGGCAGTAAACAGGCAAGTGGCATATGGGCCCAGGATGCCAGGAGCAGCTGTGCTCTCAGTGCCTTTGTGACCCTCAGGAGCGAGACAGAAACTAAAACCACCACCACCGCCTGTAGCAAGATACAAACTTCGGAGGTTGTACGCCAACATAACGTGCGTCAACCAACGTTTGTAGTGCAGCCGTGGCCTAATGTGTCATGTGTGGTTCATTCTGTCTCATCTTCTCCCCAGGGGTGGGATTGTGTGGGAAGTGGAGTGTTTTGTTTTGTATGATTGTTTGGTTGGTTTTTTATAAATTAAAGAAACAGTTCAGTGAAAGGGAATGAAACCACACCAAGTTTGGGCCCCAAAGGGAACACATTCATCATGGCATACATTGTCTACCACATGGCTGCAGTGCTTCCAGTGGTTATTGTAAATGCAGTCTGATTCATTAGCACAAGGTGTGGCCCGTGTGTGGATATTGGAAGAACAGGGTGCAAACATCCTTTGTGTCACATCAGCACTTCCCACCACAGCATCAATTATGTACGCTCCAGGCCTTTCATTAAGAAGTTACATTTCTGTACAACCTCTCATGTGTTTAGAGGTGAATATTAAAACCTTTCTGGCCCTGTCTTTTTTCCTAATACAATAATCCACTAAAGAAGTGCTAAATTAATTCTCCAGAGATTTGGGTGTGTTTTTTAAACTCAAGCAGTTTATAATACATAGGGGATTTAATGTAACTATTCATGGGGAAGGGAGCTGTTGAGTTTTACAACTGTCTGGGCACACAGTTGGCTAAACATACCCCTGCATAGGCTTCCCCTTTAGAAGTATCCTTACTAAGGGCTGATGAGGGATGAACAGCAATTGCTCTCCATGCAGTAAATGCATCCTCTGTGTTTATAAATGTCAATTACTTGGCCAGCTCTAGTCTTTTAGGCTACTTTATTTTTTGGTTATTACTCAGAGGAAGAATGGAGTCATGGTTCCCTGGCCCATGTATAGTGCAATTTAAATAAGAATGCTCCTTTGGGTTGTAGTGTTTGGAATCCCAGCTTCACAGCCTCAGCAGAGATGCCAAAGTTAGCATTAGCATAGAGAGTGAACTGCTCTTTAGCCCCTAGAAGTGGTCTCTCCAGAACAGGTGTGAGGCACATTAGCAGAGTGGTGCATAGGTGCTAACACTGTCTCTGCCAGTGCTGTACCTGCTCTGTAGATAGTTTCTAGGGCTGTCAGCTTTTAAAGAAAGAGTTTTCAGCTCCAGTCCAATGTAGCAGGCAGTGCTGAAGCTTCAGGGGATACATGCTGGCATGTCCACCTCGCACTCATCCTTGAACCAAGCTCAGCCCAAAGATCAGGCAGCCGATTTTACGCATTTATCCATTCATGCAAGTGAACATATCACCACACCTCAGATGGGTTGTTAGGCATGAGGTCTTTGGCCTTGAACTGCAACCACATGGCAACATGCCAGCAAAATACACGGCCTGTCATGTCAGACTGCAATTTCAAAATGAATCTGGGTCAATATTATTTAAACCACGAAAAAGAAGTTAGGAATAAAAAAATACAGGACCAGCTCCTCAGCTGATGTAAATCAATATAGCTCCACTGACATCAATTTACCCTATACATTCAAACCACTTTACAAAGCCTCACCAAAAAATGTTGTTAATTTACAGTTAAGATTGCTTAAACTCATTTCCTAGCAATGCAACCCCTTGAAATCCAGGAAATCACCAATTAAGCCAAAATTCACCTCCTTGCCAACCTCAGTTCTAAAGGCCTTCCTCACAAACATTGTAACACCCTCTTCTCCCTCCGCCCCACCAACAAACTCCCCTTCAATTCCAGCAAACATCCAACCACAACGTGCATGTCCTATTCCTCGGCATTACACACACACACTCATCCTGATCTCCATCTTCAGCCAGCATCAGATGACTTATTTGTGGAGAGATGTGCAGCAGTAACTTAGACTGTGTTAGTTCCAGCTAGAGCGAGTAGGCGGTGCGACGTCCGGTATGGCATTTCAGTGCCATTGGATGTATGCGTTCGGGCCAGTTGTATAAATTGGAATCAAACGGGAGTATATTTTGGAGCTGTGGTTGCCTGAGTGTGTTGGGTATAGAGAGGATTTACTGGGACTAATTCTCCAGTGTTGCACCAGTGTGACTGTTGCAATATGAAGCGGGGAGGGGGTCTTAGATAATTCTAAATGAAGAAAAGTAGCGTGTGACAAAAGCCACCTCTGTGGAAGAGGACATCCCTAACGCAGTTGGAACTATAGTGGTTCCAACCCTTCAGGATTATCCTGGAGTCTCTAGGAATTAAAGATTAACCTTTAATTAAAGATTATGTCCTGTGATGAAACCTCCAGGAATACCTCCAACCAAAACTGGCAACCCTATGCACAGGACATGAGTGGTTGCAAGACTGGAGAACTTTGCACTGCATCTAGGGTTCACAAAGCCCTGTGTAGGGGATGTCCAGAGACTGTCCCTTATTTTAGCCCAGAAGTTGCCATAGTGGCTTCAGAGCTGCTTCACATCCTGACTATGTGTTGGGAGGGTGGATTCCATGCCCTCTCATACCAGTATGGTACCCCACACAAAGCCCTGGCTTTACTCCAGCGGAAGGGCGTGGGGGTGAATTTCACCCCAATTATTTTGTCATTTGTTGTTTAAATCTTGGAAGGCTTATAAATACCCAGCTCTGATATAGCACTTTCAGTCCGTAGTTCTCAAAGCCCTTTACAAAGGAGGCCAGTAGCATTATCCCCATTTTATAGATGGGGAAACTGAGGCACAGGAAGGTGGTGTGACTTGTCCAAGGTCTCTAGCAGCAAGCTA
This sequence comes from Eretmochelys imbricata, assembly GCF_965152235.1. NCBI lineage: Eukaryota > Metazoa > Chordata > Testudines > Cheloniidae > Eretmochelys > Eretmochelys imbricata. The sequence goes on from NC_135572.1 coordinate 154,235,303, forward strand.
GTGGCAGAGTTAGAAATATAAAATAGGTTTCAGAGTAACAGCCATGTTAGTCTGTATTCGCAAAAAGAAAAGGAGCACTTGTGGCACCTTAGAGACTAACCAATTTATTTGAGCATGAGCTTTCGTGAGCTACAGCTCTCTTCATTGGATGCATACCGTGGAAACTGCAGCAGACATTATATACACACAGAGATCATGAAACAATACCTCCTCCCACCCCACTGTCCTGCTGGTAATAGCTTATCTAAAGTGATCATCAAGTTGGGCCATTTCCAGCACAAATCCAGGTTTTCTCACCCTCCACCCCCCCACACACAAACTCACTCTCCTGCTGGTAATAGCCCATCCAAAGTGACAACTCTCTTCACAATGTGCATGATAATCAAGGTGGGCCATTTCCTGCACAAATCCAGGTTCTCTCTCCCCCTCACTCCCCTCCAAAAACCACACACACAAACTCACTATCCTGCTGGTAATAGCTCATCCAAAGTGACCACTCTCCCTACAATGTGCATGATAATCAAATATAAAATAGACTCCCTGAGTCCCAGTTCAGGGCTCTATCCACTAGGCTAGACTGTCCTGAAATATTGTATTGGTAGATGTTCACACTTAATTTTTTAAAAAGAGGAAGCTAACAGCCCAACACTAAAATCTGCTGCTTGTCAATGTTACGTAATGCAAAACACTATGTTAATAGAACCCTTAAGGCTGCAATAAAGAAACTTGCTAAGAAGTCAGGAAATGCAAGCGCTAAGGCCATACAGCACCATTAACTTGTTTGCATTGTGCATCTGTAGTACTTTATCATTCACAGATTGTAGATTAATAGATTTTAAAGCCAGAAGGGATCAGTGTGATAATCTAGTCTGGCCTCCTAGGTATCAAAGGCCATAGAACCTCACTCAGCAATTCCTGCTTTCTTCAGTGAGTGCATGCTCTGCTTTAATATTCTTCTGTTTATATTGTCTAGTGTAAAATACACACAATGTGGGCAAATTAACATTCTCATACTAATCTTAACATTTGAAAAAGTCAGGATATCTAAAAGTTAACTGTGGGGGGGCCTTAAGCTTCCATTTATATAAAGGGTTTTTTTGCGGGGGGAGTTGGGGTTTTTTTTGCACTGACTTCCTTGCTTGTTTTTAAAAGAAGGAAGGGGGAGAGAAGAGAAATTGACTGTGCTAAATAATGTTACCATTTAAATAGTCTAATTAGGCTTTGTGATTCACACCTGTGAGGCAACTGGCATGGGGGTGCAGGGAGGTCCTGTCTTTACAGCTGCTATTGTTTGGCTGGAGACAGCTTGCTCCAGGGTTGTTAACAGGGCAGCAGCATGTCAGTATACAAGAAGACAGCTGAATCTTTGCAATTGAGAGTATTCTAAAAGAAAGCTTAGAACTTGAATATTCCAGAGATTGCTGCTAATACAGGGTGACAAGATTTCCCCTGCCTACCCCCACCCCCCTTCACCATTTTCTCTTGCCCTGGTAAATAACTTGGTTTGCCTCCCCCCCCACACACACTTTCCGAGGGAGTGAGGACTGGGGGAACTGAAGTTTTTGCTTTGTTTCATGACAACTGTAATCCCCTCAGTTAAATTGTCCAATCAGTATCCCCTAGGGTCAGCCTGGACAGCGGGGTTTCTAATTAAAACAAAAATGGGAAAAATATTTTTTTCATCTTTGTTGAATGTAAGAATGGTTGAATGAGATTTCAATTTTTCCTTCAAAACTTTGAGCTGAGGCCAAGCATGGAAACTCCAGCACAAAAAAGGAAACAATTTAAGCGACATAGGAGCAGCTAAAAACAGTAGTTTGATTGGAAATCATAGTCTGAATAGTCAGAGCAAATCTTCTGACAGTGGAGGATTTGTTAAGGGTTTTGCAAACATATACATATATAGAACGAATGGGTGTATGTATGACAGATGGATAGATCAGATAACTATACTAGATCTTCCATCACATAATTCTTGATGTTGCATTATAGTTATCCCTCCTCTCCTCATTCAGGAGCACAAAGGTCATTAAGGAGATCAGCCATCAGGCCGTCTTTACCCACAGCCTATGCGCAGCAAACCAAAGCGCTAACTCCTGCTGCACTTCAGAGATTGTGCCTCAGTCCTCATCACTGTTGATGAGAGACGCAATAGAAGCACATTTTTGACTCTGTCCATGATGCTGAACGGGAGGAGCATTCCTCATGCTGTTTCAGGGGAGAGGAAAGCCATCTGATGGATCTGCTTCCCACTTCAGACCGTGATACCACAGTAGGGGTTAGAATGAAAGCCAACCCAGAGTAGATTGTATATGGAAGGGAAAACCCTGCCCTCTTCTTTGGGCATGGAGGGTCCTCTCATAAAGGAGCTAGTGCATTTCCGCAGCAGTGTGAGTGGATTCTGGCAGGCAGTGCAAGGGCAGTTCAGACCTTATAGGGTAGGAAACACAGCTCGGCAGGGGCTTCTTGAGCACTGTGACATGGAGTGACAGGAGACAGGCACTGACTGGCTCCTCCACTCCTTCCTTGCAGGTTCCAGGGCCAGCTCAGTTCCTGCACAGCCCAGGAGGCCCTGCCCCACACCAAGTTCCCCATTCTGCCAAGTTGCCCAGGCTAGGTGCCATGGAGAGGATTTTGGCCGAAGTCCATTTAGCCATTGGAGGCTTGGAATTTCCAGTAGCAGATTGGACAGACCGTAACGCAAGTAGTTAATTTTAAGAGACTTTTATTCTTCTCACCAGCTGCATAAATACCTTCAATCCACGAAGGGGGCGCAGGACCCAGCGCGGATGCAAGATGTACACTGACAGCGCACTGGAAAAATCCGTTCTGGGTTTTTTCTGTGTATTGTTTGTATACAGTTAGCCAAATCCTGGACCCCAGCTCCATCTCCTTTGCACTACTTCACAGAACTGCCTTAATCAGGACACCTGGGGATTATCACAACATAAGGGAAATCCCTGGATGGCGTAATGCCAGGATAACCAGTTCTACACCACCTGCTCCCTGCCTGTAGGCATTCCTGGACACTGGGGGGGCATGAAGGGTTACCAGCAATTCCCAGCTGGTGGATCTGTCCAAAGGGACCCATTTTAGCTAACATCATTTAAAGCAGCTTTCAGGCTGTTTTTAGTTATGTTCAGGACTGGCTCAGCCCCTTGTTGGCCCCAGCATCAAGGGAGAAGGAAGGTAGCTTAAGTTACCTTCCCCATTCTCACCCCGGCCCTCTAGCCTCGGTTCTATGCCAAATGCAGCTGAGTGGGACCCAGGGATCTGTCCCGGGAGTCCCATCTTCTGAATGAAACATAAAGAGCAGTGTTCTCTCTACATATTAGCTAGTTACAGTCCTTTAGCAGTGTTCAAATCCTTTTCTTTGTTTTTAACACTGGAAAGAAGAGGATTAAAACTCCACTCTACTGTTTTAATGCTGCAGAGGTGTCCCAGGATGGTACTGCCAGTGTTTATGTCCCTGTTTACACAAGCCCCACCCCAATAATATATTTGTCAACAAATCACTGTTTGTAACTGTACTTTATTAGTTCAATGAGAGTCTGTGACTAGCTTATTGACTGAAGCACTCACTTAGCAGCTTTTACTGGCCCCTTCCCTTTCTCAGGAATGTTTTCCAATGCTCAATGCTTTCTTGGTTTCTCTTCAGCTCTCTGTATCCTACTGTACTTGTGTTCCTTCTGACTTGTTTTTTTTAGTTTCTTGTTTTATTTGCTTTTGCCATCCTCAGCCAGTCAAAGGGTCTGCACATAAGGCCCATAGGGCTGCTGCTCCTGCTCTGTTAGGTTTGACTCCATTCTTTATTGGAAATAGGGCTGCGTGAAACGCCAAGCCACATGAAGCTAACCTGGATTTAATTTCAGTGCAAACCTGAAACTCAGGCTCAGCTCAGGTAAATCGAAATGTTCACCAAGGGTCTGATCCAAAGCCCAATGAAATCAGCGGGAGCGTTTCAATGGGCTTTGGATTAGACCCCAAGGCAAGCAATCTTCCATTTTCTTTCTATGAGGGCAGGGTCTCCTAGAAGAGAATACATAATATTTATAAGTTAGGAAGACGCCTAGTTTCACCCACCTGTGGCATCTTCTCATTCACCAAATTGTAAGCTCCTATAGCTGTGCCACTGTAGCATAGACACAACCTAAATTAATTTCTCATGGATGTGACATCCCCTACATTGTGTTCACCCCCCAACAGAAGATATATTAAGAGGTTGCAATGCCATGTTGAGTAAATGTTTGAGGCATCAATTTAAATGCCATCAAAATTGGTTACACTCTTCATGCTATGGGACATCAAAGTTGGCTCATAGAAAACCCAGGTTGTCATCATAATGCAGCCTTTTCAGGCTGATACAGAATAAATACTGTTAAGAGATAAAGGAACATGGTTGAGGCAACAGCCTGGGAAATGTTTCTGAAACTGAACGGTAGTTGAGTAAAGTGTAGGACTGGTGTCCCTGAAAGCTACATTTAAGCTCTTTCCGCTCTGGCTGAGTTTTAAACATTACTGGTGGGATGAGAGACAAGCAGCACAGCAGCAATGTAAATAAGGGATTGAGCCTGATTAATGCTGAGGTTTTGAAGAAAAAGTTTAAGCCGTCTACATAGCAATGATTGATCTCAACTCGGATAATGCTGAAAGCAGCACAATTCTAGAAGTTAACAGCTTCAAAAGCAAGAGTCCCCAAACCAGAGTGAAGACAGGAACAGGCACCTCGGACATTCAGGAGTAAGTGCTTCAGTCAGAAAGGAATTAGCATGCAGCACAAGTTACCAAAAGCAGTGGCAGAAACTGCAACTCTAACCATATTCTAAACTAAGTTAGGTACTGAGATGAAATAAAGAGGATACAACTGCTACGTAAAGAGGCCGCCTGGCATATTAAAGGCCACATGACAGTGGCACCATTCCACCCCAAGGTGTTACTATGGTTGTTACCACTCACATAGTCCTTCCTCCGCACTCCTTGCTTCTTACCTCCTACCCAAAGTAAGTAACCCATCTAGTCTTGTCCGCATAATTTCCTTTTCAGAAAGAATGTTGCTGATTCTTCCCGATTGTGTGCTGCAATAAGGGAAGAGAATCATAGAATAGAATAGAATCATAGAATAACATCAGGGTTGGAAGGGACCTCAGGAGGTCATCTAGTCCAACCCCCTGCGCAAAGCAGGACCAATCCCCAATTTTTGCCCCAGATCCCTAAATGGCCCCCTGAAGGATTGAACTCACAACCCTGGGTTTAGCAGGCCAATGCTCAAACCACTGAGCTATCCCACCCCCCGAAGACGAAGTGAGTAGAAACTCCAAAGTTGAAGAGTGGTTTGGGAATTGCTTTTTGGCAGTTGATCACCATGGTCTCAAAGCTACTAGACATGGGTCCCACATGGCCACCTGCTGAGCCTCTGCCTAAGGCTGCTGCTCCTGCTCTGCGGGGTTTGAAGAATCTGTTCTTTATTGGAAATAGGGCTGTGCAAAATATTCATTGTGAAACCCCCCAAGCCCCATGATGATAACCTGGGTTTAGATTTCCATACAAACATGAAATTCAGCTCAGGTTAATTGAAATGTTCACCCAGGGTCTGATCTAAAGCTTAATGAAAGGGAGTCTTTCCATGGATTGACTAATGGGCTTTAGATCAGGCCCCAAGGCAAGCAAACCTGGGTCAAGGGATGGTTTTGCATCAAAACCAAGTGAAACTAATAGCTTTTCATAGTGGTCACAGAGCCAGGTGAAACTCCACATTCTGAGTTTCAGGCTGACACGATCTTTTCACTACAGGTGCTAAAGCAGCGCAGGTATGGTGCTTTGGCATAGATGCTTCCTACCTTCCATCCCTACGGGAATTCCACCTCAGAGAGACAGTAACCAGGTTTCTAGAAGCATTCTACGACCTAGTTGCGTCTACACTAGGGATTAGGTCAGTGCAGCTACAGTGCTGGAGGTGGCGGGGACAGCGGCGGGGAAGGGAATTGTTCACATCCCTGAAAGACGTAGCTGTGTCGATCTAAATGTTTAGTGTAGACCAGGCCTGAACTTTCACCTCGTAAACACAAAACTCAACAATGTGTGAATCTCTGACACACTGAAAAGGTTTACCTGAGTCTCCTGAGGCCCTGTCTACACTACACAGTTTTGTCGGAAAACGTCAGCTTTCATCGACAAAACAGTGGAGGTGTACACACTGCAATGCTCCTCCCGCCGATTTAGTTCTCCTGCTAAGCCGACAAAATAAAACCACCTCGACGAGTGGCATAGGGCTTTTTGCAACATAGTTAGAGCGCCACAGCGCCAGTGTAGACACTGCACTTGCTTATGCTGCCCTAATTGGCCTCTAGCAGGTGTCCCAAGATGCCCACCATGACCACTCCGGTCAGCAGTCAGAACTCCGCTGCCCTGAAGGTACACAGGTATGCGCCCCTCCCCCGTTTAAAGGCCTGGGGATTTTTGAAATTCCACTTCCTGTTTGCTCGGCATGGACAGTTCACACACCATCTTCCCAGCTGACCATGCCAGATTCCTGCAACAGACGTGCTTCTGTGTGCAGCACACCGGAGCTGCTGTATCTGCTGGGTCTATGGGGAGAGGAGGCTGTGCAGTGTCGGCGTTGCTCCAGCCGTAGGGACTTTGATACCTACGGGCTGATTGCTAGTGGCATGTAGGAAGGGGCACAAAGGGACATGCAGCAGTGCTGTGCTAAGATCAAGGAGCTGAGGAAGGTGTACCAGAAGGCAAGGAAGGCCAATAGTTGCTCTGGTGTGGCGCTGAAAACATGCCACTGCTATAAGGAGCTACAAGCTATCCTCGGCAGCGACCCCACCTCCACCACCAACAGCCCCATGGACACATAGGGAGACTGGAGGCAGCAGCCAGCGGACTTAACCCCGATGAGGAAGTGGTGGACAAGGAGACGGAGCTAGAGAATGATGTGGCACACATGGCACTGTCATCCAGTGGCACGGCGGGTCCGGACTCTTTTCCATTCCACAGGGGTCTAGCCAGTCCCAGCTCTCCAGCTTGGGCATGCAGGACGCAGGAGAGGGCAGCTCTGGTAAGTGCTCATTTTTCTTTGATACTGCAGGGTGAGAGGAATCAAGCGCTCATATACTTTGTTATATGGTAGAGGAGGGATAAGGGACAGAAATTAACCACAGACCCTGTCCAATTACGCAGTGGGGCCATGGTGGAAAAGTCTGTTAATGTACACTGGGATGTCTCTGGAATCCTCCATAATGATCTCTAGGAAATTTTCCTGTAGGAATTCTGCAATCCTCTGAAGAAGGTTCCTTGGCAGAGCTGCCTTGTTTCTCCCCTGCTATAGGAAACTTTGCCACACCACCTGGCAATTATTTCTGTAGGGACCAGAGAGGCACACAGGCAAGCGGCATACGGACCCAGTCTGAAGCCACACACATGCAGGAGATGTTACCCTTAGGAAGGAAGTATCGGGTTCAATTATCCTAGCCTGTGGAAAAGGGTACCAATATTCAGAATAGTCTCCCTAAGGGATAGGCACTTGTAGTAACCCCCTTTGCGAACCATCCTTTGTCCCTTCTTGCCCATTCCCCCTTCCCAGCCCCCCAGGTGAACTCACCATAATTGGGACTCACAGCAACCTGTGTGCTAGCCAAGGGACAGTGAGAAAGAGGTGTGTGTAACTTTTGTGATTCATGGCTGTGAGCGCACTCACAATACTGTCTCTGTTCATTGTTTCTTTGGTTTCTGTGGATGTGTCCTTGAGAACACCCTCCTCCACACCGGCATAGCGCCTCTGTCAGATAATACAGTGAATCAGAAGGAGTAAGGAGGAGATGTTTCTCAAGGTGCTGCAGTCAGCAGATGCAGCACATAGCAAAAGAAGAACATGGAAGGAGACAATTAACGAAAGACTGAGGCTGGATACCTGGAAAGGACACAGGGGCAGGAGCAGATGATAAAGCTCCTAGAGGGCCAGACAGAGATGATGAAGTCCCTCATTACCCGGTAATCTGAGTACATCCGTGCACGACTCCCCCTGCAGTCAACAGAGAACTCCAGTCCATGCCCTCACCAAACTCCCCAACTGCATTCATCACGTGTTCCCGGTCCCACATCATACCACACCTGGGGACTGGTTTCCCAATGAAAGCTGGAATGACACTCAGTTGTGAGAGCCCTAACCATGAAACTGTTCCTCACTGTCATGTCCCCTGTTTGACCAAAAATTTTGGTTTTGTCCTGTTATTAAACTTGAGTCTTTCAAATTCGAGTCTTTATTTGTGATGTACACACATCAGTCAGTGCTAATGTTGAAATGCAGTGGCTATAGGTAGGAATATTTGCTCAGTACAATTAACACTCAGGAAGCAAGCACTACAGGGGTCATTCAAGGCAGCGAGTAAACATTGCCTGGCCAAATGCATCACATAAAGACGCATTACTGGGAATCATTGTCAAAATGCTCCTTCAAAGCCTCCCTGATTCGAATCAGCAGTCAGTTAATCAGCCTCAGTTGTCCACCCCTGGGGAAACTTTTCCCCCTTCACTTTGCAAATATTATGCAGAGTACAGCAGACGGCAATGACCATCTGAATATTTTCCTCTTCGAGCTCTAAATGGCCAAAAAGACAACACCAGCAACCTTTTAATCAGCCCAAAGGCATGTTCAGCGGTCATTTGGCACCTGCTGAGCTTGTTGTTGAAGAGCGCCTTGCTGCTGTCTAGATTCCTGGTGTGAGGCTTCATGAGCCAAAGAAGCAAGGATAGGTGGGGTCTCCCAGGATCACTATTGGCATTTCCACAGCCCCCATTTGAATCTTCTAGTCTGTAAAGAAAGACCCCCTATACAGTCCAGTGTTCCGAAAGATGCACACATCATGCACCTTCATTGCATCACCCTGCATTGATGTTAATAAAATGGCCCTGGTGATCCACCAGCACCTGTAAGACCATGGAGCAGCACTTCTGGTTGGTGTACTCCGTCACAAGATGGCCCGGGGCCAAAATTGTGATATGGGTTCCATCTATCGCTCTGCCGCAGTTAGGGAATCCCATTGCCTTGAAGCCATCGATTATTTCTTGCACATTACCGAGAGTCACGGTCCTTCATAGCAGGAGGTGATTAATTGCCCTGCACATTTGCATCACCGCAACCCCCATGGTGGACTTTCCAACTCCAAACTGATTCGCAACTGACTGGTACCAGTCTGAAGTTGCCAGTTTTCACACAGTGATCCCCACTCAATTTTCCACAGTGAGAGCGGGCAGCTCTCATTCTGATGTCTTTGCATTGCAGTGCTGGGGCAAGCTTCTCACACAGTTTCAGGAAGGTAGATTTGCCCATCCTAAAGTTCTGCAACCACTGCTTGTCATCCCATGCGTGCATCACGATGCGATGCCACCACTCAGGGCTTGTTTCCTGAGCCCAGTACCGATGGTCCACCCTGTGCAGCTGCTCCATGAATGCCAGCAGCAATCTTGAATTATCTTTTTCCATGGCACAGAGCAGGGCAGGCATCACCAATTCACTCTCTGTTTTGCAGCTCATGAAATACTGCAGGACCTGCCATGTTGTGTTCAGAATGTTCATCACTAGACTAGTCAGCAGCTCATGAATTATTCTCTCAGGTAAAGGTGGCAGGTGCACAGTTTACAAGGGCTGTTGAAAAATGGTGCAAAACCAAGTAGGAAACCCATGGAATTATGGGACAGAAAGAACTGCATCATGGGACTGCGAGCACGTCCCCGTGATGCATCATGATCCGTTCCCAGAGCTCCCGGCAGCAGAGGGTGACAAGTTGCATGGTGAGATACCTGCCCATGATGCAACACTCTCTCTGTCAGTGCAAGAGCAATGACTGTAGACATGCTTTGTCGACACAAGGAGTCTTGTGCGGATGTGCACAAGCAATGTTATGAAAGCCACTTATGATCGTTGACATAAATCTGTAGAATAGACATGTGACAGATCCAAAACCTCCTAGTGCCTTATGCCTCTAACCGTCATTTCTGTTACTGATTCCAATAGCCATTTATAAGGCACTCAGCATTGGTCTGCAGCACTAATAACCATATTTAGCCTTTCCATAGCTCACACTGTATCTCGACTGAAATAGAAAGTATTTTTTTAATCATATTTGTCAGGCAGCTGCATAGTTCATGTCTTGACTATTCCCAGCCAGGGAAAGTTATCTTGAAGTGAGCTGTAGCTCACGAAAGCTTATGCTCAAATCAATTGGTTAGTCTCTCAGGTGCTACAAGTACTCCTGTTCTTTTTGCGGATACAGACTAACACGGCTGTTACTCTGAAACCCCTTTTTTTTTTTTTTTTTTTGGTGGCAGTGAAGACAAAACCAGTGCTTTTGCTGGAAGGTTAACTAACCTATGTTGGAGACAAGGCATTGTGGTTTTAGCATAAAGTAAACTTGATGCCAGCCCTTGGCCAGGGTATGGTGCTGACCTCACCTAGCTACCTTGAGGGGAAAACAAAAACAAAACATAAAACCCTACAGGTGCCTTGTCTCCACTTAGAATTTCAGGGTGGGCGCTAACATTTATCCCACTAAAAAAAGAAAAGGAGGACTTGGGGCGCCTTAGAGACTAACAAATTGGGGGAGGGATAACTCAGTGGTTTGAGCATTGGCCTGCTAAACCCAGGGTTGTGAGTTCAATCCTTGAGGGGCCCCATTTAGGGATCTGGGGCAAAAATTGGGGATTGGTCCTGCTTTGAGCAGGGGGTTGGACTAGATGACCTCTTGAGGTCCCTTCCAACCCTGATATTCTATGCAATTTATCCCACTGTAAACAACAAACCCACCTTCTGTGCCCTAAAGGCAGCCTCAGACCTTCAGAAGTTTCAGCTGGGAGCGGTGGTGCCTGCTTCTCTGCCAGGCAACCTGAGCGAGAGGGATTGTTCTAGCCCAGTGCTCCAGGACACGTCTTGGCTTCCTGCGCGCCCCCCATTGCCAGGCAAGGTGGTTGGAACGCCTGCGGCGGGGCAGATCCTCGCTGAGAACAATGGGAGCGGCCGGGTGCTGAGCGCCGCTGGCTCCTGGCTGGGCGAGGCCGCCTCTCCCCGCGGCCCTGGGCTGAAATCTCCGGGGCCGGAGGGCCGGGCATTCTCGGCCAACGGCCCTCCCCGCAAGAGCCAGTCGGGTGCTCTGCAGGGCGCCCGAGGCAAAGCCGGAGCTGGAGGGCCGGGCGGAGCGGGTGGGGGAGGGTGCGATTGGCAGGGAGGAGCCTTTTCCTCTTGACCCGAGCCCCACGGCTACTGACTGGCCCACGTGCCCCCGGAGACGTGCAGCCAGGGCACAGCTAAGACCCCGGGCGTGCAGTGCTGCAGAGAGGCGCAGCCGCTGGGTGAGCGGAGTGACACTCCCGCTGTGTCACGGCAAGGTTGCTGTGCCGGCCATAAATCTTAAACGCTTCCAGTTTGCTTCATGCAGCTCGGTTAACTCTCTTTCTCAGAGGTTCAGCAACAGCGAGCTCATGTTCAGTGATCAGTTGTTCACGCAGCCCTGGAGCTGTGCATGGGGCGAACATGCCAGAGAAAGAACCAAGGGCCCGATCCTGCATAGCCCGTACTCACGTGAGTAATCCTTGCTTCAGGGGGATTACTTGTGTAAGGCCTGCTTGTACGAGGAAGAGTGGTAGGCTCTCCATCTAGAGGCACAAGTGTATACCCTGCAAAATGCCCTGTGGGAGTCCTCCTATGATAAATGGCTGCAGGCTCAGACCTTAATACAGTGCTATTGCCACACAGACAAACAGAGGGGATATGGTCACTGCAGGTCTCACCCTGCTGCCCTGCTTATTTGCCTACTATGCCATCAGTTTTAGTGGGACTAGACAAGTGAGTATGGCTAGGAGATTAGGCCCTGCTGCTGGGCTGTTTCCTAGAGCTGGGTTCTCAGACGTTTATTGATGGAGAAGGGGGAAGCAGAAAATTTACTCAAACTGATGCAATTAATGTCATTAGGGCTTTGCAGTTTTTCCAATCCCTGTCTCTTTACCTTAGAGACCTTCCTTCATCTTAACAGCTATTTAGGTTCTTGATTACTTTTAATGAATCAACGGAAACGAATAGATAGCCCACTCTTACTTGCTCTGTTCTATGGCATGAAAATATTAGCAGCAGCTTAGCCAAATGGACTGAACACGGAGCTGGGACCCTCTGAGGAACTTCTGAGCTCTAGTTACCGCTCTGCCCCGACATACTGGTAAGTCACCTAACTTTTCTGTACCCCAGTTTATGCATATGTAAAATATGGATAGAAATACTTAGTGATTCCTATTAAAGGCCTGCTCCTGCGCCACGGAAATCAGTGGGCATTTTGCTTCCATTTGTTAATGTCTGCAAAGTGGTTTTGAAAACGTAGCCATGACTGTTTTGAAAAACTGTTAATTGTACTTGAAGGTGACAGTGGGAAAGTATTGTGTTTAAGGAATCAAACTAAACAAGGAAAAACTGCAGCCTCTTTAAAAAATGGGGGAAAAAATTGTTAGGAACACACATTAATAAAGCGGAACAATGCTAATCTAGGAATGGAGGACTTGTGGCACCTTAGAGACCACAAGTCCTCCTTTTCTTTTTGCGGATGCAGACTAACACGGATGATACTCTGAAATCTAGGAATGCTTTCCTTTAATACAAATATTTTTAATATCTAGACTGTTTGTTTCTGAAAGCCCAATGCCACCAGAGGTCAGAAAGGACCTTAATTTGTCAGAAGTTGGTTTGCAGTAGGGGATCTCTTTCCTGAGCAGTTTGACACTTTGTATCAGTTCCTGCTTGCTAACTAGAAGGATGAATGGCCACTTTCCAACTCCATCTTCAGCTACTAACCACCTACTGTCATGCTCCACTTCCTTCTTTGCCAAGATCAGGGGACTAGAGACATCTAATGGAAGCTTTAAGCATAGCAGGGTATTTGTTTCCAGTACAATACACTTTTTCTTTACGGAACATTAGTTCCAATATTTAACTCCTACAATACCCCCACAGTGAATGTGCCTGGGGCCAGTGAGATGGCACTGATTTGGCTATAGACATCTCTGCATATGGTATCAGGGCACCCTATGGAAAAAACAAACTATGTAAGTGTCTTACAGACATGCACAAATTCATTCAGACAGGTTTCTGCATATTGCAATGCTCTCTTTCAGCTCTGTTCTACCCTACCTTGAAGGGTATGCAAGGGGTTCTAGGCAAGCGAGAATGTTAATCAGTTGCTACAGTATTACCAGCCTTTAAATGATACACCCAGATCAGATAAAGGCCATTGTGAAAGATCTATAGTGCTGCATGTAAGAGAAGGGGAAATAAAAGAAAAACTGGAGATTAAAGGAAAAGAGAACTGGTCAAAAGGGCAAATTCCTTTTATTCTGCTTTTCAACTGTGTGATATCTTTGAGTGAAATGGAGAAAGTAAATGAAAGCTACTAATGCATGAGCATGTGATCATAGAAAATATACAGTCTTTTATCAGCCTTTGCCAAGTAGAGAGATAGGTGCTGTTCCCAAAGGCCACGTTGAGCCAGCTGGATAAAATATGCAATTAAAAATGCTCCTTCAAGAAGAGGATCTATAGCTGTGCATTTTACTGACCTGCTTGGAGAATCCTTCAGGAATTGCACACTTGATGACCTCTGTAGAATGGAGATTCAGCATAGGATTTAGAATAGAGCCTTTCCTTAGAAAAGCTAGTGATTTACATACTAGCATGATTTATAAAATCCAGAAGCCAATTTTTTTGTGTTTAAAAAAAAAATTAAAAAAAAATCCATAAGCTGCTGGACAAATAACGATAGGCCAAATAGGAGGCAGAATGCTGAACCACCCATTGCACCCACTCTTATGCAAAGGAATCCTTTTATTTGTATCTAGCTAAAGCCTGACAAGTGCTGAGCACTGAAATTCCCATGGATTTAAATGGGTGCTGCATGTGCTCAGCCCTTCTCAGGAGTTGGTGCATTGGCAGGAAGGGTGGTATAGTGCTTAGAATCCAGACTGACCTGCTCTAGTCTCAGTTTTGACCATGGGCAAATCGTATTAACCCCTGACCCTATGCCTCAATATACCCATCTGTAAGACAGAGACAATACAAACCTCCCAGGAGCATTGTGAGGCATAACTAAGTAACTGTTTGTAGAGTGCTTTGAGATACTTGGATGAAAGACATCCCAGCTGTGTATACCAGTAGTAGTAGTGTACAGAGTATTTTTAGGGAGTGTTTTAACTTTTTGAGCTCTAAACAAGGCCGGCAGAAGGCCCAGCACCTCAGCTTGTGTGAGCAGTGTTAATATTAAACTGGCTCTCCACTCAGAAGGCTGTGATAGAAGGCCTCCATTGGCTAATTGGCGCATTCATAACGTCTCCAGGATCGCTGGGGGGCAGCTGCACATTGTTTGAAAGAAGATAGCGTGCATGCCTCCTTCATCGGCCTTGCCCCACTAGCCCATTTGGAAGATGTTTGGGTTATGGCCGTCTCCCATACGTTTGTGCACATGAACTAGGCTATCTACCATCCAGCCCAAAGCAATTAAGTGACTTGCCCAAGGCCACACTGCAATAATTGACAACAGGGGGATTAACACTCAGGACTCCCTGGTACCCAGTCCTGTGTCTGAGCCACTAGGCTACGCTGCATTTCATAAACAAAGTGATGTGAGCTTAGTCTATCCAGCGCAAACTTGGTTTTGACTAAACTACTTTGTGATGCTTTAGCTTCATTTAATACTGTAACATCCCCAAATCATCATATTTGCAGGTAGTTTATTGCCTGGTTCAAATTCAGTGGAGCCTTTCTGTCAACTTCAGTGAGCTTTGGATTGTGCTCATATTGTGCACTTGAGAATCACATACCAGCTACACTATTCTTAAAATATATACAGCTGTAAAACATATGAACCATGCCTATATTTAATTGTTAAGTGGGGGGGGGGAGAGAGGGATAGCTCAGTGAGCATTGGCCTGCTAAACCCAGGGCTGTGAGTTCAATCCTTCAATCCTTGAGGGGACCATTTGGGATCTGGGGCAAAAATTGGGGATTGGCCCTGCTTTGAGCAGGGGGTTGGACTAGACGGCCTCCTGAGGTCCCTTCCAACCCTGACATTCTATGGTTCTGTGCTTCAGTGCTAAATTAGGGAAACTGCGTTACCACAGTTCTCCAAAAAGACACTCTGAGCACCCTTTGGTGCGTCCACTAACCATGCAAAACGAAATACCCATTGGTTTGTGCTAGCACAGGTACCAGTCACAAGGAAAACATCCAGGGCCAAAGTCAATTCCTCTTGTAACACCACGGAAGTGAGTGGAGTCATACCTTGCTTGGAGAATCCTTCAGGAAAGGATGAATCTGGGCCCCAGTGCCTAAGCTCCCATGAGCCTTGGGAGTTGTGTGAATTTAATTCCTATTAACTTTCAGTGGGGACTGCTACATACAATTGATGGGACAATCAGGTCCCTATTTACTACATTGGAGACAATTCTGGGATAAAATGATCTGACAAACAATATCTGAGAATTTAGCATTCAGTTTGTTACGGTTCATGGTTATCTTCCTGCTGGCCTGAAATTAGCCAGGTGTCTAGTACATGGAAGAAGCAGATTTGTAATGATGGCACAGTGTTTTAGTACATGTGTGGCTGATTATTCAATATGCACAATGTAGACCTAACTGGCAACAAAAATATTCTTAAGAGAAAGAAGAAGGTGATGTCTATGCAAAGATTGAGATAACAGCTGGATTCAAGCAGGCCTATTAGGGTAGCATCGCAGGACTAGCCAAGGGATGAAAAGAGGCTCTGATGTTTTCCTGGGCTGAAGCCCCTTTTGATGTTAAGAAATTTTAGGATTAAAAATATTTTTTTTCTTTTCAAAACAGGCTGCCCCAGTATCTAACCTGCACCTGGACACAGGACAAAGATGTCATAGCTTTCACGACACTGCACATTTGTCAGCATCCAGACCCCAGTAGAACAAAGGGCTGGATTCATTAACAGGCTCAGCCGTGAACATGTTCCAACCCTGCCCCGCCCCTGACTCACTGTTCAAACAAAAAATGAATTGTGATCGGATTTTGCAGCCTTTGAGGTCACTAACCAGATCACCAGCATTTGGGAATTTTTGATGGCCCCTATATGAATGAGGCTTCACAAGAATATGAGCTGGGATATTAGGCCATTTTTTTTAGATTCAAAGCAGTGTAAAAGTGATCCAAAACCACAACCAAAGGAGAAACAGGAAATAATCCCAAAGTAAAATTGTGGAGTGAATTCGAGTCAGGTCTGATTGTTCACAAACAGTGCTGGAGCTTTAAAAATCCCACCCATTCCGGAGAAAAGGAGTGCCATTTTCACAGGAACTTAGTGTTATTCAGTGGAGTTCACTCGGCAAGACGTATGGAATTTCAGGGCTCTAGCCCTGTACCACATTTATTCAGCACATTCACATTCACTTTATTCAGCATCTAGGGCTTGATCCAGCAAAGCACTTGCTTAACTTAGAGCATCTAAGTAATCCCATCACTGGCAATGGGACTTTTCACATGCTTCAAGTTAAGCACAGGTTTAAGTACCTTGTTGGATCAAGATCTAAACACTTCAGAATCTATTATAATACAGTGATTATCCCATAGCAGTCATCTGTAGGATCATACAAATGACCATGACGCATACAGATCTAATTTTAGACAATCAAAAAACCAATACATTTATATTAGGCAGTCTTTGAGGTAATGAACAAATTATACACATGTTAATGTGTGTGTATTTTCATTATAAGGAGTACTTGTAGTACAATGAATTGTAGCTCACAAAAGCTTATGTTCAAATAAATTGGTTAGTCTCTAAGGTGCCACAAGTACTCCTGTTCTTTCTGCGAATACAGACTAACATGGCTGCTACTCTGAAACCTATTTTCATTATGTATATCTGTACAAAACCTATACTACCACTTGATATGCTCAACATAAATTTTTAGTCCTTCATATTCGTCAGCATATGGTGTCATGTGGCTACCTGTTACAGTTGCTTGCCATTATTAACATATTTCCCTATGTACATTTTTCAAAGACTAATTTCCTCTAGGCAAGAGCATTATCGGTTTAATATATCCAATAAGGCCTCAGACAGAGCACTATATCCTGCATTGATTATTTCACGTAATAAGTTCTTTCCCATCTTTAAGCTCTATGACTTAAGACCTATGATTTCAGAAATCTACTTGCCAGGATCAAGTTGATTGTAGAAGAGTATAAGAAGCTCGTATGGCACCAAGCTAACTGCATTTGAAATACGCCACCTGCTACTACAGACAGGCAGATAGTGGGGAAGACATTTTGGCAAATCAGAAACTGAGTTTCAGTTTGCCATGTTCGTGCACTTTCAATATTTGCTATGAATGAGTGATGTTTTGGTCATTCAAATGTTGGCAGAAGGTAATGTTTGGAGTCTGGAGCGGAAAATCAGTTTGTGATTAAGCACTTTTTTTCAGAAGAGGGAGTAGTGCATTAGCTAAACCATGGCCTTTAAATTAAATCAGAGATAGATGCTCCTGCTGTTCCTACGTCTTCACACATATGGGGGATCACAGCATCCTCTTTCTTTCCAAGGTGAATCTCCCCCCAGCCCCACTGCCCTGCAGTAGTACCCCTATAGCCTGCTCTGTTAAACTTGGCAAACATACTGCATTATTTTCCACAGCAGACTGCAGAGGCCTCTAGGCGAGCATGTAACTTCCACCGAAGTGAATGGGAGTTATATGTGTGCAACTGACAAGATAAAATAGTCCTCAGACGTTCACAGGGGACACAGTGACTTTCCACTACAGATACTATTTGCTGCAAAGTATATTTGCAAAAAAAATCTTTAAGGTGATAAATAAATACACTGGAAATTGAAGACCGCATATTTGCAGATCTTGGACCTGAATCTTTGGTCTGTGAGCTGTGCTCAGTGCAGGACCCTAAGAGAAGAATGGGGGCTTTAGCTCTTCCTTACAGCTCTCCAATTCTGGGGCTGGCCAGTGCCAATCCAGCCTGGTGTAAGTTAGAGCAGCCTCAAGGAAAAGTACTGTTCTTTACAGCCAACTGCCCATGGCTGGCAGGGCCATTCCAGCAGCCACGGATAGCCAGAGCACAAAGGTCTTTTGGCCATGCCCCTCTGGACAAGGAGCTGAGGAGGGGGTAGCTTCTACACCATGTAATGACGCCTTTTATGCTGAAGGAACTCGCTGGTACAGTAACTCCTCGCTTAACGTTGTAGTTTTGTTCCTGAAAAAAGCGACTTTAAGCAAAACGATGTTAAGCGAATCCAATTTCCTCATAAGAATTAATGTAAATGGGGTGGGGGTTAGGTTCCAGGGAAATTCTTTTCACCAGACAAAAAACTGTATTATATATATATATATATACACACATACACACACACACACAGTATAAATTTTAAACAATTTAATACTGTACATAGCGATGATGATCGTGAAGATTGTTTGAGGTGGTGAAGTCAGAGGGTGGAAGACGGTGGGATATTTCCCAGGGAATGCCTAACTGCTAAATGATGAACTAGCATTTGGCTGAGCCCTCAAGGGTTAACCCATTGTTGGTAATGTAGCCTCACATTCTACAAGGCAGCACGAATGGAGGGAGGGGAGACAGCGTGGCAGACAGAGATAGAGACACACGCCCTGTCTGTGAGAGAGAGATAGATGTGCATTGCCCCTTTAAGTACGCTGACACCACATTCTAAGTACACTGCCTTTAAAAAGATCAGGAAGTTGAGACAATAGCTGCGGCCAGCTCTCGCCCTCCTGAGCCCTGTTGTGTCTCCCCCTGCTCTATATGGAGAAGGGGTAAGCAGAGGGCAGGAGTAGGGGGAAGGGGGACACCCTGACATTAGTCCCCCCTCTTCCCCCCTCCCCTGCACAGCAAGCAGGAGGCTCCCGGGAGCAGCTCCAAGGCAGAGGGTAGGAGCAGCACACGGCAGTGGGGGGAGGGACACCTGAACTGCTGGCAATTGATAGCCTGCTGGGCGGCTGCTGCACAGGGAACTTAGGGGAGCTGATGGGGGGCTGCCGGCCCACCCTGGTTCCAAGCCCCCACCAGCTAGCTCCACCGGGCTGCTCTTCCTGCAAGCAGTGGACAAAGCAGGCGGCTGCCAAACAACGTTATAAGGGAGCATTGCGCAACTTTAAACGAGCATGTTCTCTAACTGATCAGCAGCGTCACAACGAAACAACATTAACTGGGATGACTTTAAGTGAGGAGTTACTGTATCTGGTTAAGAGGCTTTTCATGGCCCCCTTTGCACAGAGAGAGTGCTGCAATGCGATG
Source organism: Eretmochelys imbricata (assembly GCF_965152235.1). Lineage (NCBI taxonomy): Eukaryota > Metazoa > Chordata > Testudines > Cheloniidae > Eretmochelys > Eretmochelys imbricata. The sequence goes on from NC_135572.1 coordinate 154,254,621, forward strand.
TTATCATAGAATATCAGGGTTGGAAGGGACCTCCGGAGGTCATCTAGTCCAACCCCCTGCTCAAAGGGGCAGAGGGGGAACAGAAGATCTGGTTGGGTATGAAGATGCTGAATGGGTCGAACAGGTGTGTAATCAAACACAAGAAAAACATGAAAAGACATTTGAGAGAGAGACTTCTGCCGTGCTGACAGGCTCCAGTGCTAGCTTGCCTTCTGTACTGTCTGTCAGGTGCCAACACCAGTACTGAATGGGGAGCGAAAGGGGCAAAATTCATTCTGATTTCATGATGGGTGCCAAAGAGAACAAACCTGGATCCTGCAATCCTAATGCAGGCAAATGCTCATTGACTTACATGGACATTTTGCCTGAGTAAGGACTGCAGGAGCAAGGCCGCAGAGGTCAGGGTACTTGGTCTAGGTCAGGACAGTACTTGGCTTGCATCACTTTTCCCTTAGCAGGTGTCTGTATGTCTGGAAGAGGAGGAAAGAAGGCAACTCAGACATGACAGGTTGCTAAAAGAGATTAGATATTTTGGGAATTCTTATCTTAACCGTTCCTGTGCTGTAGAATGGCCTGATCCTGCAGCATGTTGAACAATGGGAGTAGAAAGCACTCTGTACTTTGCAGGATCAGGCCTTTCATATTTACTTTTGGTATCATGATACCCAGCTGTAGTTAGCATTTTTTATAACATTTTGGCTGAAGGGCATATTAACGCATTCCCACTAAAATGAGCCAGTTGATGGCCTGCGTTCAGTTAGAATACATGTGTTGCTTTTACCTCTTCAGATCACATTAAACCTTGGCCATTGAGCTAAGAAGAGCTTCATGAGACCCTACTTACTGATATGAAAAATAGCTGCCTTCTCATACTGTTTTTGCCAGTTCTGTTAATCTGCAGGTTTGCTTCAGACCAGACAAAAGCCTTCTGCAGTGGCCATTTGCTCACAAGGACCTGGATTTGACAAACACTTATGCACATGGATAACTTTATGCATGTGAGTAACCCAGTGCTTTCAGTGGGACTGCTCACATGAGGGAAGTCATGCATGTGTATGTTTGCAGAGAAACTTTAGCTCCCAATCCTGCAATTTGGAAGGAATGAGAGCTGACTCCCCACTCTCCAGGAAAAGTGTACTGTATTCTTACTCCAGTAAATGCATCGTTCTTGCTGAGAGAATTGTCCCTAAAATTACGCTTAACAACTCAAATGGTTAAAAAAATTTCTTCAGCACCAAGGTTGATGCAAGTTGCTACATGTGAGTGCAGGCTACAAGAAAGAAAAATCACAACATAATGATTTCTCTGCTAGGTTTTGATTTGTTCATTTTGGATAACCTCTAAATTAGTCTTTAGTAGCAGTTTTAAACTAGTATCCTGTATTGTATCTCCTTGCAGTTTTAAGGTAACACTAAACAAACAGATTAAAAAAACAGTAATGCATTTGTTTGTACCTGTTGCAACTTCTGAGTCTCATTTGCTTAATTTACTGAAAAATAAAGTTAGTATTACAACAGTCCTAGCTTAATAACACTCTGTGTGCACAACTAGATAATCACTTCACTTACCACTGAAATGCATTCACCTCTGGGGTAGAATGCAGCAGCTGTTTAATAGCACACTGTAGTGTGTGACTGTGATTCTCAGCTCTTCCCCCCACACCCAGGATCCAAACACACAGCCATAGTTTCTTGCTGTGACCTACTTAATTTTGCAATCTTGCGCATTTACAAAGGGTTGTGTGATTGGGGTCATGGCAAGAACGATGGCTGCTTCTTGGGTGCTGGGGCCTGTTGCTGGGTATGTCAGCATGCAGGGCCTGATGAATGGGCGAGATGCAAAGGCTTGTAAAGGGGGCTAGGGAACCTGGAGTTTGGGGAGTGGTAAATTTTTTTAGCCATCACATTTTAAGATCAACAGCTAGAGAAATAAATGAGCTTTACAGGGCCTTGTGCCTATTGGAACAAGTTTGGGTTTTTTTAAGTCTGAAATGCCTATTGTGACATTCTGTACCTTGGGAGAGCATCCTGGAATCCCCATAGTCCTCATTTTTATATAACCATTATCTCACACGTAAAGCATGCTTTGTAAGGTATCAGGGGAAAGGTTATGATCTGTTGAAAGTCATTTCTCTAGCCATATGTGTATATTGTTAATGCATATAAAGTTATGAGAACTGTGTTGTATGGTGGTCACTAAACATGCTGTAAATTGGGGGAATCAGCCAGACATTAGCTCCCCAGAGGCAACAGCAAGGAAAGTAACCAACACCCAGGTAGGATATCAATCCAGCAACAACCATTGTCCAGCAAGGGAACTAGGATTAAATGACTCACCTGCGTGAGGCCACACCAGGGGAATTGCTCAGCCTCGCCTAAAGACTCAGCAAGGCCCACCCAGACATGCCTGGACTTGTGTTTTCCAAGCCCATGGACTGAGAGTATAAAACAGACAGAATGGACCATATTGGGCCTTTTCTCCTGCCCCCACCTACGCTGCAATCAACTTAGACACTGAGAAGAAGACAAGACTCCAATAGAGGAGATTGGTCCAGGTTTAAGGAACAAACCTGTATATTAAGGACTGCAGTATCCAGTGGGGTGAGAAACTGCTTAATCTAGATGTTGCCCAGTCTAAGAGGGTTGAGAGTTTAGACTGTGTGCTTATATTTTATTTCATTTTGGTAACTAACTCTGACTTTTTGCCTATCTTTTATAGTCAATACATTTGTTTAACTGTTTATCTTTATCCATGAGTTTGTATGAAGTGTGTGGCAAATCTCAGGTTTTGCAAAGGTTGTTGTACAACCACTTTCCATTGCTGAAGTGGTGAACCAATTAATAAATCTGCACTGCCCATCTTGAGCAGTGCAAGACGGTATATTCCTGAGGTACAGTGCTGGGGGGATTTGGCTCTGGTGTCTTTCTCTGTGTGATTCATGAGTAGCTCTGGGAGCATTCATGCAATCTAGCTGGGTGTGTGGGGCTCCACGTGCGGTTGTGCTGAGTGAGCACGGCACCTGGAGGGGTTTGCTGCTGGTCACTAGCAAGGCATTGTGGGAGACAGCCCAGGCTGGAGAGAGCTAAGGGGACACAGCAGTCCCACAGTCCCAGGCTGCACCCCGCGGGGATTCTGTCACACCTATATTTCTTATTTGCACTGGCACTACTTCAGCACATGACAAGAAGAAGCAGTATACGTAAAGAGGCAACTAGGAGCAGGCCAATGAGTGTAAATACTTTGTTTCCTAGTCACAGCGTGTTTTCCCAAGTATTTGACAACTGGGTTGTACCTTTAAAGGCATAACGTGTTACCTGACAATGTCACTTGATTATAGCCTAGACATGAATGTACAATATTAGTTCTACAAGAACTAATTAGACTCAGCATTTTCGTGTCATTCTTTCATAACAAGTGGGATTATTGCAGTGTGTGCTGTACAGTGATCACTTTAGTTTTTAGAAGCTGTTTCTTAGTTTGTTGTCTTAGCTTTTTAAAGGCTAAAGCTAAGACTTATCTCAGTGACTAAGATTCAAAAAACAGCAGAAAGATTTTGTTCAGCCTTTGAGGGGGGAAAAAATCTTTGAGCAAGGACAAAGCATGAAGTATTTTATCCAAAAAGGTGGATTTTTCAAAATGTTATGAACATGTGAGAACAGGAGGGTACAATGGAGAGTGTAAAACAATCTCAACAGTGTTGTTTGTTATCAAGAACCCATTATAATTAATTTTATCTGTAGCTGCAATTAAATTGCTACAGTATTCAGAATTTCAATCCTATATCATGTTGGGCTGAAGTTTCACCGTGAAACAGATGACATGACACAGCATGAAAGCTGTCAATACAAATTCCGAGACACAGTAGTGGGACCGTCTATTCTCTCTCAGAGAATTCAAGAGTGAAATCAGAGATGCGATATAGGCTACTATGTAACTCTAGGTACCACTGGGGGAATGCCGCACACAAAAAAATTAAAATTCTGCAGATAATGTTTTAAAATGTGCTATTTTTTGTCAAAATAACAATATAATCATGCCAGTTTCAATTATTTTGGTAAGTTATTTCAAAATACTTATTAGCAAGTATGTCTGTAACAATACAGACAAAAAAAAGATCCAGGAAATGTTTTCTGATCAATAGATTCCTTACTAGGCATATTAATACAGAACTTGGAGTAATAATTCATTTAAACTGCAATACAGAAATGTATTTCCCTCACCCCTCAGAAGAAGTGCAAAAGCTTGGGGGAGTCAGGGGTAATGGAGGAGAGGGAAGTAATTGCTGGGAAGGAGCCTGGAAGTGAACCTGGGTGTGGGTATGGAACAGGGTTTGGGGGTTTTTTTTGGGGGGGGGGGGATTTTTAAGGAGTTGGGAAGCCTCCCCCATGCAGACCCTAGCCTCTCCCATTCAGTCAGGCACATCTGCCCCTCTCCCTGTGTGTCCCTGCACCCCTATTCGGACAGGCATATCTGCACACATTCCCATGTGGCCCTGCACTCCCACTCCTATTTAGCCCTTGGCTCAGTGTTGTCACTCCACTAACTCCTGTGACCCTGCCCCAGTCTGTTCCCCCCCACATTAGCCCTTCTTAACCCCAATGTATGTGACTCCCCAGCAGCAGTGTGCCCCTGTCTAGCTGTCCCCCCACCCCCAATATCCCATGCCTCCTCACCTGACCCCATGGGCAAGGCGCTGTGAGGAAGGCCATCTGTGTCCCTCCTTTGCCATTGCTGGCTACTCTGGCCTGTGATCCAGCTGCCCACTCTTCTGGCACCACATCAGCCCCTGATGGACAAAAGGTGTAATTACAGCTTCACTTCGCCTCCCTGTCAGAATCAATTATTCGGAGGGGGGAAGAAATCTGCGGGGGACCAGAGATGACCCATACCTTCTGATAGTGGTGGGGTGGGGGAGAACAACTTAAGGTTTGGCCACCTCCAAAGAGTTGAAGTCACACATCCCCCATGCAAGGCCCTCTCCTGTACCCTCAGTCTCCTCTCCTGGAAAGCAGCGGCTCATCCCTGCAGCTCCCAGCTGTTGCTCCTGCCTCTCCCCATGGGGCGCAGCTCACTGGCTCTGGCAGCTGCCATGCAGGGAGGGGCCCAGCCACACCATGTGACAAAGCAGGGCCAGCAAACCCTGTCAGAAAGCTGGGGAGGACAACGTGACCCCGCATGTCCCCCACACGCATCACCTCTGCGGGGGACATTCATTCTGCACTTGTGAATGGTGCAAAATTCCCCCAGAGTATCTAGAGGAGCTCACCACAGGCACTGCTACATACGGGGCGCCATGGGCACCAGGTTTGTGTAGTTTTTGGTGGTGCCCAGAATGGGTCCAAGCAGAGCCATCCTGTCCATAGGACGGACTGGGTCAAACACACTGGGCACCATGCTTTGGGGGCCCGGCACTTGAGGGGGACACGAGGTTCAGGGCAGCCTGGGAGGTTAGCAGGGGGCTTGGCACTGCAGCAGTGAGCGACCTGGCCCCAGCCCGCCTCACCCTGCCCCACACCACCAGCTCCCAACGTTGCTCGGGGGAGGGGGTGGAAGCTGGAAAGAGGCAGGGTGGGGGCTTGGGGGAAGGGGTGAAATAAGGGCAGGAAGAGGCAGGGTAGGGATGGAGCAGGGGCGGGAAGAGGCAGGGCAGGGCAGGCTGGGGCCAGGTCGCTCACTGAGGCTAGCTCCAGGCCCCCCGCTAACTGTCCAGGCCACCCTGGACCCCACATCCCCCTGAAGCACAGGGCCCCCCAAAGCACGGGGCCCAGGACAGTTGCCCTGGTCTGTCCTGTGGATGGGATGGCTCTAAAAATATAAGTCCAAACATTGGTGGAGCTGGGCCCATGTTCCTGAATATTGGTGGAGCACGGGTACCACGGGCCCATATAACTCACTGCCTATGGCACCAGGCACTTTTGCCACCCCAGGCACTGCCAGCTTTGCTGGCTGGTCCAAGGGGCAGGGCCATTCTCCCCATTTTTCAGTGAGGAAAGTGCGTCTTTCAGACATAGCCCTGTCTTGTCCTCATGCTCAGTTAGGATGACCAGATGTCCCCAGTTTTATAGGGACAGTCCCAATACTCAGGGCTTTGTGTTATATAGGGGCCTTTTACCTCCCACCCTCTGTCCTGATTTTTCACACTTGCTATCTGGTCACCCTATACTGAATGCATGCATGTTCTGGGACTGTGCTTGACCTTTGCACAGGCAGACAAGGCTGAGGGAATCAGAATTGCAGGACTGCAAGGGACCTTGAGAGGTCATCTAGTCCTGCCACAACTGCAGGGGACTGGATTTAGTGTTATCTAGACATTCCCTGACAGGTGTTTGCCTGTACAGGTGTTTGCCTGTAAGTGCAGTCACTTACACCATCCCATCAAACAGGGGATCCTGGGAGGTGGATGCTGCCATTGCTAACACCACCCCACCAGAAGGCACTGAACTTGGGCCCAGAATTAATTGACTGGTGGGACAGAATTAATTGATTAATATGATTTGTGTATTGTGAGCAGGACCATAGTAATTAGCACCGCAGAGTTCAGCCACTAGGAGATGAGGCTCTTGGGAGCAGGAACTAGACGGGGTGATACCAGAGAAACCCCATGTTGAAGTCCCCAGACTCCATCTTCTATCATTAGCCTCCATTTTGAATAAGCAAGAGTCACTTCACTTTTAGATGAAAGCTGTAAGTCAGGTAGCTCTGACATTGGCAGGGGAGAAATAGGCAGGGAAAACAATGATGAGGTAATTGTTGACCATGAGGCTGGACACCTTCTGAGTACAATAGAGACAATGTTGCAAAGTGGCATGAACATCTGCAATAAGTCAGTTGTTGATCATGAGACTGGGTACATTATAAACTATATTGCAAAATGGCAAGTAATGAGGTAATTGCTGATCAGGAAGCAAGGTATGTTAGAAACAAATGTTGCAAGTGGTATGCACTCTGGAGAGTTCTGGCAGAAAGCAAGCAAAACAACATGTCAATCAGCCCTGTCGGAAGAAGATATAAGCGGAGACGTAGAGGACAGTAGCGTTCCATTCGTTCATTGGGCCCGTTTGGTACCATCCATCCAGTCCAGTAAAGAGGGAAAAGACCAGAAGCAGGAGAAGTCCTCAGAGGAAGACTCTAAAGACTGTTACCAGGAGCTATCAGCAGCATGTGAACGACTGATCACTGTAAGCAGGGTGCCGTCACTTAGCATCACTTCAAACTATGTGGTAATGTAGTTTGAGGCACTCTCTAGCTTGTTGTGGGGGATCTGTGTTTTATAACATCAATATTGTTATTGTGATAGGGATTTGTATTATGATGTTTTAGTTTGTTGTATTAGGGATTCTTATTTGCCCCAATAAAGGGGTGCTTTGTTTCAGAAAGTAAACTGGTTGTGTCAATCATCAGCGGAAGGCTGTAGCTGTGTCCTTGGGGGTAAGAGGTCCACACTGTTCTAGGCAGCTTCTAAAACAGGGAACCCCTGCCAAGCCCAGGATATCCCTTGGCCACACTGGAGACCCATACCTAATGAGAACAGATTGGTTATAATAGGTGAATAGATGGGCTGGTTTAAGGGAACCCGTGGCAAACCTGGGAGGGGGCAATAGGGGAGCTATTCTGGGGGTACCCAAATTCTGTTTCCAGGGTAACAGAGGGACCTGCCCAGCCAGAGATCAGCCAAGAGGGGCATGGCTTGGGTAGAGCATGGCACTGGTGTATTTCAGCCTGTTGAGGGCTAGCAGGTGTTGGGTAAGTTTTCAAGTGTTGCCTCCTAACCTACCTTATGCACCCACACAGGACCAAACAGTGCAGTCCTGTGCACCTTCTGGTATTATACATGAAACCCATCAAGTGTCCAAAATACTGGAGGGGATAAAAAGGCAGAGTGTCCTTTGTAACAGTAGCCACTGGAGAGATGGCTACTGATTGTCAGAGACTGGGATGTGGGGTGGGGGTCTTGCCTAGTAGCTGGAGCAGGAGCCTGTAGCCAGGAGTCTGCGCCCAGGGCAGATGCCAGAGCTGGAGCAAGAAGTTAAGTGTTGGAGCCCAGTGCCAGAGTCAGGTTACCTGGAATGAGGCAAGACAGGGAAGGGCGAGGCGAAGTACGGCAGAGACAAGGCAAGAACCATCACAGCCATGGCCAAATGCTTTAGGTCACCACCAAACTGCTGCCAAGTTTAAGAGCTGGCCTGCTGACTCTACCCACCAATCAGGTGACGCAGCCAATCAGGCTACTACAGGCCAGCTCTACTCCTTAGGTTGCCCAGAGACTGGCTCTGCTGCAGGCCCTGATTCCTGACACTGACCCCCTCAAATACTCAAAACCCTGAGTGGATGGCTCCTTCCTGTCTGCTTTTATTTACAGTAAACTTAGGGGTTGGAACTTTCAGCACAAGAAGGAAACAATTAAGTTACTGCCCACTGTATAATAATGCCATAGCAGCTCCATGCAGGACTACACCTCTTTGAAGCATTATGCCGCCCATACCTCCCCATGGTGCAGGCTAACTCCACATAACCCCTTCAGTGGGGGCATCTGGCCCTTGCTGAATTAGAACGGAATGTATCTTTGAATTGCAGATGTGCACACGCTTACCCTCTCATCCTGCAGTTCTCACTCAAATAAAATTCCCATTACATTCAATGGGAATTTTGTCTAAGTAACAACTGCTGGACTGGATCCTTTAGAATCCTAAGGAGATAAAACAGCATGGGGGAAAGCAACTGAAACATCTATTCAATAGCTAATACAGTAATTCAGTTGCAATTCTATTGCATGACACTGCTTTAAAAAAATTCAAGTGAACAAAAAAACCCAAACAGAAAAACAACCTCTATTCCTCAGCATCAAGATGACAGTGAAAGCCTAATTGATGCACACCTATCATCTCTTTTCTCAGGAGGTTTGATTACATGATTTTGTTTCTTTAGGTGCCTTCTGTATGTGTGATCACTTGGAATACACTTGAGACAGTCTCTTAAAATTCAGCGTATTAGGACAAAGAATGAAGCAAACTTCAGGAACTACATCTATTTAAGATAGGGATAAAGTTCCTGGTTAACAATGGAAGATTACAGAGAGAGATCCATATTACCACATAATCTTTAAAAAAAAGAGACGAACTGCAGGAGAAGAGGAGAAGAAAAGGAAGAGAACATGATAGGTCTTTGGACAAAGGTCAAATACAAACTGAGCTAATAAAAAACTTATTAAAAAGCATCACATCTGTGCCGATTCATTATAACAGTTGCTGATAACAGACTGCTATGGTTAAGGTTTCAAAAACACTTTCCATTTTAGTTTCCCTGTTTGCACATAAAGCTCACGACTTTTGCAAACATTCAACATTTGGACTGAGATTCTCACACAGTCTCTGGTCAAAAAGATGTGTGTTTTTATTATTTGTGTTACCATAGCCCCAGTCATGGAGCAGGGCCCCATTGTGTCAGGCGCTGTATGAGCACAGCACAAAAATGGTTCCGATCTCCAGGGGCAAGAGACGATAGATGGATGTAGACAGGTAAGTACAAAATTATCTCATTGTTTCCTTGGTCAGCATGACAGGCTGCGGTCTCTTTTTAGGGTTTATTTTATTTTGGAAGTTTGATCCAAAAGGTGTTTTAGGCTTATGGGAAAGTGGGAACACACATTTTTCCACCATTAAAGGAAAGCATCTAACTACAGTTTTTAAAAATGGATTTGGGAGCACTATACAAAATGAAATGAAATTTAACTTGAAACCTGGTACGGCCACGACAGACTAGTGTCATGGTTTGGTTTGGAGGAGGTGGGGGTGGTATTAACAGGTATATATGGTTGGGGGAAAAAGAAGTCACTGAGCATCTCCTGTGGCCACTCTCCCCATTCTGGGGAAAACAAACAAACAAAAACCCACAGAAAGGGATTAGGGGAAAAGGAAAACCCCATTGTAATCCTGCATACAAACACCGAGCACCTTATCTGCAGTATTTCCAGAGCCGCGAGAGGAACCACTGCACGGAACATGGCAATGGCCTTCAAGTAGCCCTGCTGGAAGCCATGGAATGAAACAATTCCCGGTTGCTGCTGGCAATCACGCAGCAGCTGAACACGGTGGAGCACAGCTTCTGGTCCTGAGAAACAAGCACTCACTGGTGGGATCACATCGTTATGCAGCTATGGGACGACGATCAGTGGCTGCAGAATTTTGTATGCAAAAAAGGCCACTTTCCAGGAACTGTGTTGTCATAAATATAAAGGGAAGGGTAAACCCCTTTAAAATCTCTCCTGGCCAGAGAAAAAAAACCCTCTCACCTGTAAAGGGTTAAGAAGCTAAAGGTAACCTCACTGGCACCTGACCAAAATGACCAATGAGGAGACAAGATACTTTCAAAAGCTTGGAGGAGGGAGAAAAACAAAGGGTCTGTGTCTATCTATATGATGTCTTTGCCAGGGATAGACCAGGAATGGAGTCTTAGAACTTTTAGTAAGTAATCTAGCTAGGTACGTGTTAGATTATGATTTCTTTAAATGGCTGAGAAAAGAATTGTGCTGAATAGAATAACTATTTCTGTCTGTGTATCTTTTTTGTAACTTAAGGTTTTGCCTAGAGGGGTTCTCTACATTTTGAATCTAATTACCCTGTAAGGTATCTATCATCCTGATTTTACAGGGGGAATTTCTTTATTTCTATTTACTTCTATTTCTATAAAAGTCGTCTTCTAAGAAAACTGAATGCTTTTTCATTGTTCTCAGATCCAAGGGTTTGGGTCTGTGGTCACTTATGCAAATTGGTGAGGCTTTTTATCCAACATTTCCCTGGAAAGGGGGGCTGCAAGTGTTGGGAGGATTGTTCATTGTTCTTAAGATCCAAGGCTCTGGGTCTGTAGTCACCTAGGCAAATTGGTGAGGCTTTTTGCCAAACCTTGTCCAGAAAGTGGGGTGCAAGGTTTTGGGAAGTATTTTGGGGGGAAAGACGTTTCCAAACAGCTCTTCCCCAGTAACCAGTATTTGTTTGGTGGTGGTAGCGGCCAATCCAAGGACAAAGGGTGGAATATTTTGTACCTTGGGGAAGTTTTGACCTAAGCTGGTAAAGATAAGCTTAGGAGGTTTTTCATGCAGGTCCCCACATCTGTACCCTAGAGTTCAGAGTGGGGAAGGAACCTTGACATGTGTGTTGAGCTCTCCCCAGCTCTGCAGCACAGGGACACTAAAATGAGACCTGCTCTGACAGTGAAGAAGCGAGTGGCCATCTCTGTGTGGAAGCTTGCAATGCAAATTGCTACCAATCAGTGGGGAATCAATTTGGAGTTGGTAAATCCACTGTGGGGGTTGCTGTGATCGAAGTATGCAGGGCCATTAATTAACTTCTGCTAAGAAAGGTAGTGACTCTGAGCCATGTGCAGGAGATACTGGATGGTTTGGCCGCAATGGGATTCCCTAACTGCGGTGGGGCGATAGGTGGCACGCATATCCCTATCTTGGCACCAGACCACCTTGCCCAAGAGTACATAAGCAGAAAGGGATACTTTTCAATGGTGCTGCAAGTGCTGATCACTGGGGACATTTTGCCAACATCAGCAAGGGATGGTCTGGGAAGGTGCATGATGCCTGTATCTTTAAGAACACAGGTCTGTTCAGAAAGCTGCAAGCAGGGCCTTTCTTTCTGGAACACAAATTAACCATTGATGATGTTGAAATGCCAACAGCAATCCTGGGAGACCCTGCCTACTCCTTACTCCCATGGCTAATGAAGCCGGACACCAGACACCTGGACAGCAGCAAGGATTGGTTCAACAATAGGCTGAGCAAGTGCAGAATGGTGGTTGAATGTGCCTTGGCCGCTTAAAGGGTCACTGGTGAAGTTTGCTCACTAGGTTAGACCTCAGCAAAAGCAATATCCCCACGGTGATTGCTGCCTGCAGTGTGCTCCATAATATCTGAGATGCAAAGGGTGAGAAGTTTCCGCAGGGGTGGGGCATGGAGGCAGACAGGTTGTCAGCTAATTTTGGGCAGCCAGATACCAGGTCTATGAGAAGAGCTCAGCATGGAGCAATGCATCTCAGGGAGAGTTTGAAAATCCATTTTAGTAATGACTCTCAGTAATGTGTACTGTCTTTCTGTATTGTGCCTACCGATAACCTGAACATTGCTGTAACTGCTGGGTTTCGTTCTCGTGCACATCCTCCTCTCCCCTCGTGCCTCAGTTTCCCTGTCTCTCTCCTCCCCCTCCCCACTATGCTTTGAATTAATAAAAAAATTCATTTTCAAGGCATGCACTTTTATTGCACACAGATCTAGACACTGAAAGATCTGACAAAGAATTAAACCTTGGAAAGACAGTGGAATAAAACTGGAAAGGGGGAAAACATATTCATCTTGTCTTTAAAAGCTCAGCGGCCTCGTCAGCGTATGTGCAGTTGTTGTTCTTTGTGCCATCCCCTGCAGTTGAGTGGAAGGGATCTTGCATTGTCCCCCTTGCCTCGAGTGGAATGTGTGGTGGGGGAGACGGGGAGTATGGCGATGCAGGAATACCATTCTGCAGGGGCTGCAGAGGGAGTCGAGCCTCAAGGTGTTTCTCCTGAAGATCAGCCAGATGCCTCAACATGTCACAATGTCCATGTCCAGTTTTTCAGAGAGAGAAATCCTCCACGCTCTCTGCTCGGTGTTCACTGTCCCACAGGCGGTCATAATCTTAAATACGTCATCACTATTCTCTTTCACCTTCGTCTTATCTGGGAGAGCCTCTCTGCCAGTGTGGAGGAAGAGCTGAAGGCCACACTTTCAGCTATAAGCCATTGAAAGCAGAAAGCAACCATTGTCAGTGCAGAACCAGGGTCTAGTGCACAGTTGTTATATATAAAAAAAAAATAAAAATCACTCCCCTGAATCCACGCAAGTGTAAAGCAGAACATTTTTATTTACACAAGGTATTCACTGGGTTTGCTGGGTATTCACTGGGGTTGCTGCCCAGCCAGGCTGAGTTTGGCCCTGGACTGTCAGCAGCATTGAGTGGGCAGCCGGCAGCAGTATCAGAGGTGAGCAAGGGGCCATGCCTCCTCCCCTTTGTAAGAGGGACATTATCTGGAGGTCGGAGGGCCAGTGGTCCACCTCCTAAGCTGCAAGTCCTGGCAAAGGCAGTGCTGAGGGGGTGTGCTTGCAATACTCTGTGGTCACCACCATTTTCCACCACCTGCCCCCCATGCCCCACACCCCCCGCTGCTGCTCTCCAGCACCCGGGGCTTGCAGTGTCTGAGGTCAACCCAGACCCCTGCCATCCAAATTACAGTTGTGTTTTGCTAAGTGTGGGTGAAGGGGCAGAAAAATCACAAGGGGGGAGGGCCCGGCCCAGCCCAGCCCAGGCACTAGTATTTGCAGTTCAAGCAGTTGAAACAAAAATTACCACCATCACCCCTAGGTCCTGAGGGTAGCAGAGGTGGCAAGGGAACAGCTGCTGCAAGCGTCTGGGTACAGGCCGGGTCCTTATGCTGCTATGCTGTGTACTGCCATGAATGAATACTGGAGTGGCCTGGGGAAGTGTCCTACCACGATGTAAGAAATAAGGTAGCCCTCCCCAGAAACCTTCTACAATGGATTGCCGGGTTCCGCCACGACAGTTTCCAGAAAAGCTCTATGGAGGATTCCCTGGCCATCCCTGTGTACGTAAACAGTCTTTTTCGCAGGGCACCCTCTGCCTAGCCGGTGCAGCCACTGGAGAGCAGATAGCAACTCTACTTCAACTGTTTTGTTTTTTTTTTAAATAAAAAAATAGCATATAAGAACATGTGACCCCAAAATATCAATTGGAATTGCGTACTCACCGGAGGTTCCTGCCCCAGTATCACGCTCGGCCGTGCTGCTCTGCTGCAACTGGCTGGCCTGCGCCAGGATTAAAAACAGCACCTGGCTCTCTGGGACAATGGCTCCCCCACTCACCTGTCTCCCATGCTCCTCCTCCTCTTCCTCGTCCAAGACCTTCTCCTCAGTGTTGCCTGTGTGGGGGTCATGGCGGGAGTCGCTGCTGAGAATAGCATCCAGCTCCTTGTAAAAGCGGCATGTCTGGGGTGCTGAACCAGAGCGACTGTTCACCTCCCTTGCTTTCTGGTACACCTGGCGCAGTTTCTTGATTTTCCTGGGGCACCGCTGTGTATCCCTGGTGTAGCCCTTCTCCCCGTGCAATCTGGTCGTAGATGTCTCCGTTTCTATGGCCGGATGTGAGCTGTGACTGCACAGCCTCCTCTCCCCACCACCTCCTGGGTCCTCCAGGCAGGAGCGCGTTTGGGGCGTGGAGCCGGCGTGATCAGCTGTGCTGGCAAGCTCTCCACGCCGAACAAACAGAAAATAGAAATTGAACATTTCCTGGTCCTTTAAGACAGGAGGGGCTGTTTCCTGTGTACCTGGCTGCTGGACAGTGGAGTTGAGAACGGTGACTAGATTGGTCACAGCAGAGCATTGTGGGACATCTCCTGGAGGCCAGTTAAATCAACGTAAGCAACAGTGTCTACACTGCCACCAAATCAACCAAACTTTGTCGAATTAAGCGCTACACCTCTCGCGGAGGTGGAGTAATTAAGTCGACGTAGCAGGTGAGACACGTTGGTGGAAGGGACCTGGTAGTGTAGACACAGACATTATTAGGTTGACATTGACCTAACTGTGTAGTATAGACCAGGTCTCCGAATTTCCAGACCAGTTGTGAGCTCTAAAGAACAAAACAGCAGCAGAGTCAGAGACACATATTCCTGGCATTCAATAGGTGTCTGACATGAGCTCCTGTGACCATTTCAGTGATAATGCTGCAGAAAACACTTATACACAGCTAGTGTTACACCTTTCTCAGGGCTCCCTCCTCCCCAAGTTCTTGTTTAAAAGAGTATGTTTAAAATATTGCTGCAAATTGGACCAAACAGACGAGATTGTTTACGAGACTGGATATTTGGCACGAGCCATTTCCCATTTGATACCCGAAGGGTTTGTTTACCAGGCTTGATATTTCACCACCATTTCATTTAAAAAGAAATCAGCAGGATCTCTAACTTTGAATAAACCTGTGCACGTGGAACCCAAGTGTTCTAAGCATCTCTATTCTTGCAGCTGCTCCTCATGTAAGTAGACTCCACTCTTCTTCAAATATTCTGTGTAGAAGGAATTCCCTCTCACAACTATGAGTGAGAAAGTAGTATGAGTGGAATCCAGGGAATTCTGTTATCAGCTAGACAGTAAGATGCACCTGTTTTAGAGAATAGATTTTATAGTCCTTGTACATTTTCTCATTATTGGTGAAGACTGTGGTTATTGTTGCCAATTTGTATTTATCCATGTTATTTTTCTATGCCAACACAGTGGACAAGGCATGTATGCAAAGCAATATTTGCATCTCTGTGAGCCTTTACTAGTACACATATTGTTAATATGCACATAAACCTGATGTCATTCATATTTAAACACTGCCTTCTGAGACTTACGCCATCAGAGTTGAGGAAATGGAAATAGTCTGATCTGTATAATTTGTCTCAGTGGAGACGATAGAATAGTTTTAATTTTTGTTTCCTGCACATACTTTGACACATGTATAGCTACTGTAATAAGCTAGTTCAATTTTACTTCCATATAGGAGGAGTGACTAGATGCTCAATACCCCCAAAAAACTAATGAGCTTTCCTTTCTGGCTGATCTTTACAGTCACCCACTCCTCAGTATTTACAGACTATTGTGCTTCATTTGCACTTCAACCCCCGCCCCCCGGGCCACCATTTGTATACATCCAAGGCCCTAAAGAAAAACAGCTCCATATTAAAAGGCTATTTTAGTTATATATGCTATTTAAGTAACTTGGAATGTGTTTTTCATTAGGGAGAAAAAAAATTAACATTTTAATTTCCAAAAAAAGATTTAAATAAGATTAGACTGTTGTTCTGTATATTTTATTTTACAGATTTCATCCTTGTAAACGTTGGTCTAACATCTGTCAATTTCTCCTGTGCTTCATCCAGCAGTTTCTTGTGAATTCTATTTTAATCAGTTTCTCTCTTTTATTGGAATGATACTTCATCAAACAAACAATCCGTCTCTTTCCATTTGAATCCTTCCCTAAGTCACATTGAGCCTGATTCTTCACTGCATTGTGTCTTGTCTAGCCATTTACTCCTGTGCAGAGGGGGTGAAAAGTGGTCGTGTTCTGCTCTGGTGGCATTTCACACAGGGTGTTAATGACTCCTGAAGGCAGGGGGCAATCAGGGCTATTGGTTCTTATTCTCCTGTAAGTTGCACCATTTTTACGCTACTGAAAGTGGTAGCATAATCAGGGAGCCTTTAAAAAAAAAAAGTCACAAACACCCATTCAAATACACAAATAAGGGCCCCAATCCTACAAACACTTATGCACATGCCTAACTGAAGAACCATAATAGTTCTATTGACTTCGGGGGGATGACTCAAGGTCTTAAATACGTGCTTAAGGGTTTGCAGAATCAGCACCAAAAAGAGGACTATCCTGGGGTACACTCATCACTAGGGCACCTCCTTCTAGCTGCTTTGGGAATTAGCTCCTTCCAGGGCCTTCCATTGGTCCTTCACATGCCATGCAGCCTCCCTTGTGACAGGTTTCAGAGTGGTAGCTGTGTTAGTCTGTATCAGCAAAAACAACAAGGAGCCCTTGTGGCACCATAGAGACTAACAAATTTATTTGGGCATAAGCTTTCTTGGGCTAGAACCCACTTCATCAGATGCATGGAGTCTGTGCATCTGATGAAGTGGGTTCTAGCCCATGAAAGCTTATGCCCAAATAAACGTGTTAGTCTCTATGGTGCTACAAGGACTCCTCATTGTTTCAGCCTCCATTGGTCATTCACATGCCATGCAGCCTCTTTCTCTCTCTGCAACTCAGAGAGCTCCCTCTTTGTGGGTTGGCCCTCCAGCCAGGTCACTATGTGTTTTCTCACTTCCAGGGTATCAAAGTCCCACAGCACTAATGGTCCCAGGCAGTCTTCAGATCCGCTGCCCTGACTGTGCCACTTCCCCAGTGGCTGGTAGGGGAACCCAGGCCTGCCCTTTACTCTGGGTTCCTGCTCAGCTAAGGTCTTCAATGTCCCATTTTACTGCCATTTCCCTGAGCCTTTTCCTATTCAGCCTCTCTCAGACTTTCATTCTACCACCCTTCTGGATAAACCCTTCCTTCAGGGCCTGGATCCCTGGGTTTCTATTCTCCCCCTGGGTTTCCTCCTTTCCCTCACTGATGTCCAGAGCATGATTGCAGGTTCCCTCACTACAACACTTTTCTGCTGCCAGCTTCCCAGCTTCACACTAGCCCTACCTGTTCCATCTCAGCTGGGCTCTGTCATTAATCTGGGATTATTTAGGCTTCCTAATTCATCTCAGGTGCAGCCTATCTGGTCAACTGGCTCCTTTGCAGCCGCATTAACCCTTTCCAAGCTAGTGTGGGGTGAACACCCCATTGCAAGGATCCATTCTATTTTAAGGTCAGATCTTCATCTGTTTTTCCAGTGACCAATTCTGATCATAATGAAACCTGCTCTCCCTCCTCCCTCCCCCCCCCCCCCCGAACCCAAATTGTCTTTGTTGGGATTTTACAGCTGTAAACAAGGGAAGAATCTGCCCTCCAGTATTTACGTGTAGAACTGTGTTATCTGTTTCATTCAGAATGCAAGTTAGTTGTTGGGCAGAAACTGTGTTTTCCCCTATATTTTGTACAGCGTTAAGTACCCTGTTGGTAATCAATAATAATCCTAATATTTTCCCCAGGAATACATGGGCTGACTTTCCACCTTTATGGGTAATTTGATTATATTTTGTATATTTTCATGTCAATATGACCAGAGGTGAGGCTTTGTTGGTCTGGAAATGAGAGGTAAAGTACAACAAACTTTTGTCTAAAATTAAGAGTTTTAAAAAGCAGGAGAAGAGCTAGAACAAAAACCACCTTGAACAGTGACAATTTCAGTGTTACTAAAGAGCATGGGGGATTAAAAACCCAACTGCAGTACACGTTTTACTAACTTGTATGTGGAGTAACTGGAACAACCAACCTCTCCACCCACACATATGTATTTCCATAAAACTTTGTTGTGGGATGGCCAGAACTGACTCCTAATTAATCATGCTTCATCATTCGACGAGGAAAGCTCATTCAGACTGAAATTTGACCATTGGTTTTTAATTTTGATGCAGTTTTTCATCCTGATAGCTCTTCCGCCTGACACTGAATTACCTTGGTGCAAATTAAATACAATAAAATTGCTAATCAGCCCATTAGAATATGCTGACAGGGTGAAATGTATTAGCTGTAGGTTAGTCTTCCCCGCCAATGCATTTTGCACTAAATCTGCATGATATCCAAATTTATTCAGATGTATATCGCCATTTTGAAACACTGCATGAGTGCACACACTTACCTATGAGTAACCAGACCATCCGCTGCATAGCCCCATCACCCCATACAAACTCTGGTGAAACAAAATTTGTCTCTAAGGATGCGGAGAAAATATTTGACACAAAAGAATGAATATGCTTTTAGAGCAGACACTGTGTAGGAGGATACCCACCCTGTAAGCCCTTACTAGTTTGAGTAGTGCCATTGACTTCAAAGGGACTAGTCACACAAATAAGGGTTTGTAGGACAGGTCCCAAAGACAAGTGTTTCCTTATGGGATCTGTGCTCCCATCTCTTGAGGAATTTTGAAAACTTGCCCCTAAAAAATCTG
The DNA here is from genome assembly GCF_965152235.1 of Eretmochelys imbricata. Lineage (NCBI taxonomy): Eukaryota > Metazoa > Chordata > Testudines > Cheloniidae > Eretmochelys > Eretmochelys imbricata. Next base: position 154,273,314 of record NC_135572.1, read on the forward strand.
ACTCAATTTTGAATTAAGAATTCTAATTTTGGACTAATGTAATTATGAAAGCAAAATTTATGCTTTAAAATTAAATTCAAAACATGTTTCTTTAGCACGTTTGATCATAAACTAACACAAGAGACTTTGAACGTCTTCATATTATTGTTTTACAGTCCCTAAATAGTCAATCTAATTTCTTTGCCCATCACGTCAACTGAACACAATAGCTATGTATGGGCCCATCACCACAGTATCTAGGCATGGGTGGCCATTGCCTCACAGGGTAGTTTAGCTCTCTACCCTCCAAGAAGGAACAGAAATCCAAACCAAACAAACCAGCCCTTCCCAGGTTTCTTCCTTCTCAGGTGTTCCTCCCGAGGGCCCAAACTCTGTCTAGTGCATTGGTGGTCAAATTCCCAGCAAATAACACCAGTCTTTGGTCACTCTGGTCCAAGGTTCACCACCAAGCTTTACCATCAACTTGCATCCTACCGTGAGGAGCTTCCACTGTCCCTCTATTAGAAACTCTGACCTTGGGCCTCTCACAGGAAGGAGACGACTGATCTAGGGCTCCTTCTCACACAGCTTTTCTGCCCAAGGTCAATTCTTTGACCCAAAGATACATCTCTCCACTACCGTGTTCCCAAAAAATGCCCCCGAAACCCAAAATAAACCAACCACCTGCCCAGGGTTTCTTATCCTGCTGTCTTCCTCCTGCCTCTTCGGACTCCTGCTCCCATGCTCCTTGAGCAGCCTCTTCCCCAAAGCCCCTCCCAAGCTTTTTTCCTGAGTGGCAGTATCCAGAGTTCCTGACTCTTTCCCAGGCTCCTCACAGGAAAGGAGCCCACAGCCTGTTCCTTCTGGACTCTCTACCTCAGCATGTGCCTTCTCAGGCTCTCCGATTGGAGATACTCAAAGCACCTGCCTTTTCCCTCACTCAGGAAAAGGAGTTGCTTATATATAGCTTCCTTTCCAAGCATTCTTCTTCATTAGATCTACAACTCCCTTGTCACTGGGAGCTACCCTTCACTCCCCCACATACATCTATCCTGGAGAGAAACCAGGAATCAGATACTGTTGGGCTTTTATTGGGCCTACATGCTCTGTGACAGCCTCCTGTCCAAAATTACAACTGCATAATTTAGGCCTCAGAGAAGGACCTTATCCACCCCACACAAACACAGTAAGCCACTATTCCCTGTGGAATCGACGTGCACGGTTGTCCTCCTGGAGAAACTCGGCTGTTGCCATCGGAAGGGTCTATTGCTGTGGGAAGGCTTGCTTAAAGACAGAAGTCTTTACTCCTGAGGGCATTCTGTGCCAAAAAATTAAAAACTCTGCACACAGTATTTTAAATTCTGCAAATTTGATTTGTTGAATGAATATGGAAGCACCAGCATGGCATTGGAAAGCACCAGCATGGCATTGGGAAGCATTGCTAGATCAATGTGCAACTCTGCCCTGGGACACGGACTCAGCGGTGACACTACACCCCACCTTGACACAGCGCAAGGACCGGGCCTGCCCCAGAAGCACTCCAGGGCCTTGCTCCTCTATGCCAGGTGCACCAGGTGTGGGCAGGTAGGCTCAGCAAGGCAGGATCCAAGTGTGGAGGGGCTTAGTGTGGGGGGATCCAGATGTGGGTTGAGAGGGTTCTGTGTGGGGCAATCTGGTGTGGGTGGCTCAGTGTGGGATCCGGGTGCGGGGAGGGGGGGATCTGGATGCACAGGGCTTGTTGGGGGGTTCTGGGTGCAACAGTAATGGGACTCTATAGGGGCATCCAGGTGAAGGTGGTTGGGGCTCAGCAGGGGTGTGTGTCTGGGAGCTGCGGGGGATAGGGCTCAGCAGGGGGATCTGGGTACAGGGAGCTCAGTAGGAGGGTCCAGATGCTGGGGGAGTAGGGCTCAGTAGGGTGGGAGTCCAAGTGCAGGTGGCTCATTGGGGTGGTCCAGGTGCTGGGCTGGAGCACCCATGGGGAAAAATTGGTGGGTGCTCTGCACTCACCAGCAGCTCCCTGCCCTGCCCCACCCCCACCCCAGCTCACCTTCACCTCCACTCCGCCTCCTCCCCTGAGCATGCTGCTTCTCCTTCTCCCCCTAGCTCCCAACGCTTGCCGCCGCAAAACAGCTGTTTTACGGTGGCAAGCGCTGGGAGGGAGGGGGGAGAAGGGGGAACACAGCGCTCTCGGGGAAGAGGCACAGCTGTGATGGGGATTTGAGGAAGGGGTCCAATAGGGGCAGGGAGGGGGCAGAGTTGGGGCAAGGACTTTGAGGAAGGGATTGGAAAGAGGGCGGGGTCAGGAGGGGATGGGAGGAGCTCGAGCACTCACCGGTGCCGTGAAAAGTTGGCACCTATGGGTATGAAGGGGTCTGGATGGACAGGGAGCAGCTCCCTGTACAATGATCCCTTCCCCTGCAACTGAGGAGCCATGCATGCAGGAAGTGTGTGTGTGGGGGGGTGCAGTTCGCAGAGTTTTCTACAGCCAGGGGAAAAATCTGGAGGTGGGTCTGACAGCCCCAGGTACCGTGCAGGGGAAGAGGAAGTCCTGTCCTCCCCAGCACTGCTGGGATTAGCAGCTGAGCCTGGCGCCGGGTAGAAACCACCACCCTAGTGCTCCCCAGTCCCACCCCCTGCCCCACAGTGATTTACCTCTCTGCCGGCTGCTCTGGGCACTCGAAACATACTGCTGGGGAGGGTCATATCACTGCTTTTATGGCTTTCCTGTCAGAAAGTCATTTTTCTGCAGGGAAGCAAAGAAATCTGTGGGGGACATACATTCTGCACATGCGCAGTGGCACAGAATTCCCCCAGGAGTAAGTCTTGTAGTTCTTAAATGGGGCACGAACCAGGCTCCTCCCAGTACTGCATAATAGGAAATTAAAGTATCTTACAACTTCTAGAAATCTTATTGTGAAAGGACAGTTCTCTTTGCCAGCAGCACCAATTCAGAATCATCCATAGGGCCTAATCCTGAGACAAAGGGCATCACAGTTATCCAGTTCAGTGGGAGACAGGCACTTAGGTGCTTTTGAAAATTTCACAAGGCACCTATCTGCATCTTTACACATCAAAATACCTTTGAAAATGTGTCCCTCCATGCATATCAGGATCAGACCCATACAAAGCAGTGTCTCTGTCATGTGTGTTGTGGGTTCAAGAATATTGTACAAGAAGTGTTAGCATTCATTATCTTAGTCAATGATCCCTTACAAGAAAGGGCACCATACAGTTTATATGGACGGCAGCAATTCTATTCAGACTGAGAAGGGGTGATTTACATTCCTCTAGGTGCTCACTCAGCTTAATGATCCTCGCTTCTTTCAGTCCTTTACTTCAGTGATGGCTACCAATGTATCTGAGAACCTTCTGAGAATAAAAAGAGTGACATCTCCATCTTTCTTCCCAGCCAGCAAGAAGCAGGTTTAGCGTTGTGGGGGTTTTGTTTGATTACTTTAATTATTATTGACTAGAGAAGACAGTGTTGGTGGGAGTGAGGGTACTTAGGTGCACAGGTGGGATTTACATTAAGTTCTGAAGCCCCTTGCCTGCTAGAGGAGTCTGTCACATTTTTGAAGTCAAAGTTGAACACTCACATGTTAACTGCGGGAAAATTCATGGTTGCGAATCAGTTCAGAGTCCTGGAGGCAAAGACAGGTTGATGAAAATGAGGGATGAAAAATAAACATGTAAGAAATAAGACTGAGGATTATTCCATCTCCTAACTCTTCTCGTTTAATGTGGAGATTGGACCTTTGAAAGGGAACAGGAATGCCTTTTGGCCTGCAGTGTCATCAGAATGTGGACAACAGTCAGATCTGTGGGCCTGAAGCTGCTGCAAGTGACATCAATAGCAAATCTCCCATTGATTCCAGGGAAGTAGATTTTTGGTCTTTTTATCAAACCCAGCTATCATGGTATCCATGCTTTCCTCAGGTTTGAAAGAGACCAGGATGTGGATAGGAGCAAACTGGTTTAGGGTTAGTCTGGAGAAGATGGAAATGATACTGATAGACAAGGCAAACCATTTTGAGAAACAGGCTAGGGTCTGCACCTATACCAGCACCTTTCAAAGGTATCGATCAAAACTTTGCTAGTACAGTACTTAGCTGTGAGATCACACTGGATACATCACTGCGATTGGGTTCCCAGGTGACAACAGCAGAATGTAATAGCATTAGATGAAAAAGGTGAGCCAGTTGTATGACTGGTTTTCTCCAATGTGAACCTTACCTCAGTGATTTATGCCTTTGTGACCTCAAGGCTAGATTACTACAATGCACAATGCATACAAAAATGAGAGCTGGAAAAGACCTGCCAGGTAATATAGTACATCCTCTTGCCATTGAAGGAGTGTTGCCTACAGTATTTTTACTAGTGCTTTGTCCTGGCTAGTTTAAATGTCTCAGACATTTCCATGCTGTTCCATAGCCTAATAGACTTCACTGGTGGGAAGTTTTTCCTGATATTCAGTCTTAAATTGTCTCTTAGAATTCATCCCATTTCTCTTTTGTGTCACACTGTAACAGGATTGCACTCACTTCTCACGAGCGCCCCCTGGCCGAGTGACTATGCCTGCACTCTCTCTGTTTGCACTCTCCCCTCCGGCCAAGTCATACACAGTCTGTCTGTGAGATAAAAGCAAAGCAAACCCCTTTCAGGGTACAAGTCCAACAGAGGCCTCTCTCAGTTTGTCCCTGCTCCAGAATAGAGCAGTGCCCTAGGGCTCCTTCCCTGGAGGCAATGTCTTCACGCTCTCAGGGTCTTTCTGGCCCCAGCTCTTCAGCTGGGCTGCTACAGTTCAGTCCCCCTTCTGGAGTGCCTCAAAGTCCAAATCACTTCCCCAGGAGGTGCCAGGGGGAGGGAAACCCGGGTCTGCACTCTACTCCAGGTCCCAGCCGAGGGACCCTATAGATAGTAGCCTTTTGCAATGGCCCTTTAAATACACTGATTCTTCTACAGTTCCCTAGGCCACTTCCCTGTGTCTCCAGCACATTCTTCACCCTTACCTCAGGGCCTTGTCCTGGAGGAGTACCAGCAGACATCCCAGAGCACCATCCACTCTCTTCCAGCTCTAGCAAGGAGCTGAACTTGCTCTGGCCCTGCAGCTCTTTTTATATTGACCTGTTGGACCCTGATAGGCTAGAGTTGCTGTGTGGGAAGCAGTCAGCTCAGGGGACCTGTCTACTGCCCTTTTCTGGGGCAGGGTGTGGCAGGGCCACAAGGCCTCCACCAGGGGGCTTCAGGGCCTCATAGATTTTAAGGTCAGAAGGGACCATTATGATCATCTAGTCTGACCTCCTGCACAATGTAGGCCACAGAATCTCACCCACCCACTCCTGCAATAAACTTCTCACCTATGTCTGAGCTATTGAAGTCCTCAAATCATGGTTTAAAGACTTCAAGGTGCAGAGAATCCTCCAGCAAGTGACCCATGCCCCATGCTGCAGGGGAAGGCAAAAAACCCCCAGGGCCTTTGCCAATCTGCCCTGGAGGAAAATTCCTTCCCGACCCCAAATATGGTGATCAGCTGAACCCTGAGCATGTGGGCAAGACTCACCAGCCAGATACCCAGGAAAGAATTCTCTGTAATAACTCAGATCCCACCCCATCTAACATCCCATCACAGGCCATTGGGCCTATTTATCACTAATAGTCCAAGATCAATTAATTGCAAAAATCATGTTATCCCACCATACCATCTCCTCCATGAACTTATCAAGCTTAATCTTGAAGCCAGATAGGTCTTTTGCCCCCACTGCTTCCCTTAGAAGGCTGTTCCAGAACTTCACTCCTCTGATGGTTAGAAACCTTCATCTAATTTCAAGTCTAAACTTCCCAATGACTAGTTTATATCCATTTGTTCTTGTGTCCACATTGGTACTGACCTTAAATAATTCCTCTCCCTCCCTGGTATTTATCCCTCTGATATATTTATAGAGAGCAATCATATCCCCCCTCAACCTTCTTTTGGTTAGGCTGAACAAGCCAAGCTCCTTGAGTCTCCTTTCATAAGACAGGTTTTCCATTCCTCGGATCATCCTAGTAGCCCTTCTCTGTACCTGTTCCAGTTTGAATTCATCCTTCTTAAACATGGGAGACCAGAATTGAACACAGTATTCCAGATGAGGTCTCACCAGTGCCTTTTATAACGGTACTAACACCTCCTTATCTTTACTGGAAATACCTCTCCTGATGCATCCCAAGACCGCATTAGCTTTTTTCACGGCCATATCACATTGGCGGCTCATAGTCATCTTGTGATCAACCAATGCTCCGAGGTCCTTCTCCCTGGTTACTTCCAACTGATGCATCCCCAGCTTATAACTAAAATTCTTGTTATTAATCCCTAAATGCATGACCTTACAAGTCTCACTATTAAATTTCATCCTATTACTTTTACTCCAGTTTACAAGGTCATCCAGATCTTCCTGTATGATATCCCGGTCCTTCTCTGAATTGGCAATACCTCCCAGCTTTGTGTCATCCGCAAACTTTATTAGCACACTCCCACTTTTTGTGCCAAGATCAGTAATAAAAAGATTAAATAAAATTGGTCCCAAAACCAATCCCTGACGAACTCCACTGGTAACCTCCCTCCAGCCTGACAGTTCACCTTTCAGTATGACCCGCTGTAGTCTCCCCTTTAACCAGTTCCTTATCCACCTTTCAATTTTCATATTGATCCCCATCTTTTCCAATTTAACTAATAATTCCTCATGTGGCACCGTAACAAACGCCTTACTGAAATCGAGATAAATTACATCCACTGTGTTTCCTTTGTCTAAAAAATCTGTTAACTTCTCAAAGAAGGAGATAAGGTTGGTTTGGCACAATCTGCCTTTTGTAAAACCATGTTGTATTTTGTCCCAATTACCATTGACCTCAATGTCCTTAACTATTTTCTCCTTCAAAAGTTTTTCCAAGACCTTGCATACTACAGATGTCAAACTACAGGCCTGTAGTTACCCGGATCACTCTTTTTTCCTTTCTTAAAAATAGGAACTATGTTAGCAATTCTCCAGTCATACGGTACAACCTCTGAGTTTACAGATTCATTAAAAATTCTTGCTAACGGGTTTGCAATTTCGTGTGCCAGTTCCTTTAATAGTCTCGGATGAAGATTATCTGGGACCCGCAATTTAGTCCCATTAAGCTGTTTGAGTTTGGCTTCTACTTCAGATATGGTAATATCTGCCTCCATATCCTCATTCCCATTTGTCATGCTACCATTATCCCTAAGCTCCTCATTAAAGACTGAGGCAAAGTATTTGTTTAGATATTGGGCCATGCCTAGATTATCCTTAACCTCCATTCCATCCTCAGTGTTTAGCAGTCCCACCTCTTCTTTCCTTTTTTTTCTTCTTATTTATATGGCTATAGAACCTTTTACTATTGGTTTTAATTCCCTTTGCAAGGTTCAACTCTACATGACTTTTAGCCTTTCTCACTTTATCTCTACATGTTCTGACCTCAATAAAGTAGCTTTCCTTGCTGACCCCTCTCATCTTCCACTCCTTGGAGGCTTTCTGCTTTTTCTTAATCACCTCTCTGAGATGCTTGCTCATCCAGCTCGGTCTACAACTCCTGCCTATGAATTTTTCCCCCCTTTCTTGGGAGGGAGGCTTCTGATAGCTTCTGCAACTTTGACTTGAAGTAATCCCAGGCCTTCTCCGCCTTTAGATCCATAAATGCTTCAGTCCAATCCACTTCCCTAACCAATTTCCTTAATTTTTTTAATGTTAGCCCTTTTGAAATCAAAAACCCTAGTCGCAGATTTATTTTTGTTTATCCTTCCATTCAGTTTGAACTGAATTAGCTCTTGATCACTCGAGCCAAGGTTGTCCCCTACAACCATTTCTTCCATGAGGTCCTCACTACTCACCAAAACCAAATCTAAAATGGCATCCCCTCTTGTTGGTTCAGCGACTACTTGATGAAGAAATCCATCATCTATCGCATCCAGGAAAATCTGAGCCCTATTATTATTACTAGCACTTGTCCTCCAGTCTGGGAAGTTAAAGTCTCCCATGATCACGCAGTTCCCATTAGTATTTAAAATTAATTAAAAACATTAAAGAGGTCTCTATTCATATCCAAATTAGATCCTGGTGGTCTATAGCACACCCCAAGCACTATCCCAGGGGAGGCTCTAGTAGCTTTCTTCCCCAATGTGATTTTTGCCCAGACAGACTCTGTCTTATCCATTCCATTGCTTTTTATTTCTTTACAGTCTAACTCATCATTGATATACAATGCTACTCCACCACCTCTGCCTTTATTTCTGTCTTTCCTAAACAGCACATACCCTTCAATACCTGTATTCCAGTCGTGACTACTATTCCACCATGTTTCTGTTATCCCTATAATATCTGGTTTCACTTTCTGCACCAATAGCTCTAGTTCCTCCATTTTGTTACCTAGGCTCCTTGCATTGGTGTACAAACATCTTAATTTTTGCTGTTTAGCCTCACTCACTTTCTTCACCTGATTAGGCAGGGACATTCTACCGCCAGTATGATCTATTAGACTGGTATCTACACTGCCCTTCCTCCTTATGTCCATTCTCCTACCTATGGCTGTATCCTTTCTTACTTCGTTTTCTTTCCTCTCAGTGTTAAAATCTGACGTGGAGATTACCTGGACACCTCCCAACCATCTCCCCCAAATTCCTAGTTTAAAGCTCTTTTAATCAGTTTTGCCAGCCTCCATCCTAGAAGTCTATTTCCCTCCCTACTCAGATGGAGTCTATCCCTAGAGAACTGTCCATGAATGCCTCCCAGTGGCCATACATCCCAAAGCCCTCCTTATCGCACCACTGCCTAAGCCATCTGTTGATAGTCATAATCTTGTCACACCTTTGTTGCCCTTCTCTAGGAACAGGCAGAATCCCACTGAAGATCACCTGAACCTCGATTTCCTAGTTCACCCCGTCACACACCCTCACTAATTATTTTCCATCACTGGGTCCCAATTCTCTCACCACAGATAAAGGAACTCCCATTCATGTCTCAGTGTGTTCTCAGCACCTCACAGGAGACCACTTTGACAGCACCACAGAAACATACAGTGCTCTATAAATGTGAGCACCTTGTGACAGAGACTAGCCCTTTTAGAAAGGGCCTAGTACAACATAGGTGCTATGGCAAAAAAAAGAGAAGTATACCTACAATCACAATGGGCCCAATCTTGATGAATGTATGTAGGTTTTACTCAGATAACCTCCAACTGACTTCAGTGGGAATTTGCTTGAGTATGGGCCTCACAGTTTGAAACAATAGTGTCCAGCCTCATTCCCAATGTGCCTGATGAAAAGAATCCTACCACTGCCCCTGAAGCCTATTCCACAGTTCCCTATATATCTCACTCCTAGGAAGGCTTTCATATTAAGATAAAGCTTTCATAGTGTCCTCCCATCATGCCTAGCTAGAACACCTTGTACCATGCTAAATAATTCTACTTCCTCCTTGGTGTTTACATCTTTGATGTAGATGGGTCTCATGTCCCCCCTTTAGTCATCGCTTTGCCAAGCTATACGTACTGCACTCTTTTAACCTTTCCGCACCAGTCAATCCCTTCAGCCCCAACTGAATGCAGTTCTGTACAAATGACTTTCAGCAGATATCCCTGTAATTATAATGGTCTTCTCCCTGGCCCACTTTTCACACATTTTACCACAAACTAACAACATATACCAATTCTTCAGCAGTTGAAGGAGATAATGAACTTAAAGTGTAAAACCAGAGGGCACCCTCAGTTTAACTCTGCTAGCAGGGAATCGCTGTGGTAATAAAAAGGCTGTAGCATATGGCTCTACCCTTCTCTAAAGAAAAAGCTAATTGCACAACAATCATTTTTGTACTATGAAAAAACACTCAGTCAGTAACAGACAGGGAAATAATCCTCTTATATAACAGGTCAAATAATATACTATCAAGGTGCTTTTAACTTCATTAAAATTTGCCCCTTGATAAGTGACATTTTAATTACATTATTACATAATAAAATATTACATGCTTAGAAACTTATGTCAAATCCACACATCATTAATGCTCCTAAATTAAGCATGGATGGTAGAGCTTAATCTCAGATAAAGAATATTCTGTTGGACATTTTTCACAGGCATGTTTCAGTATTTGTGACTGACTGTTCAATTTGGCAAAATAACCAATATACTGACCTTAATCCACTTTCTAAAATGAGGAAAAGTAACAAATGGTTTTAAATCTACATTAAAATAATGGTCAGATTTAAATCCAAAGATGCCAGGAAGAATTAGATTTCCATGCTGTCTTTAACACAGCTTCATCCTGCTTAGTCCTAGCCATTCACATGAACTTTTAGCCCAAGCGTGGGGGTGGGTATCAGAATGGCAGATGAACTGCCATGAGCAAAATAAGAATGGCCCATATCCTAAAGTCAACTTACCTTTTTTCGGGTTCAAACGAGTTCAATTAAATCACTCCACTCTCCAAACCCAGCTCCATCCCACCCAGACAATCACGTCTCTCTTCCTCTTTTTGAGGATAAGGCACCATCTCTGCTGGGCACCACCATTGCTCTGTCTCAAATTTGGTACGGGTTTCCCCTTTAGCAGTGCCCCAGAGTGCGCCTTGGAAACCACAGTGCTGGTCAAATGACACTCAGGATATGGCTTCTGCGGCATGCTGTGCATCTGGGTGGACCCAAGCATGACAGCCCCAGTGTGGCATGAAATGTAAATAGTAGCAGTGTCCCTCAAAGAAAACTTTGCTACTAGAGAGGGCAGAAGGAGGGTCACAAACCTCTTCTAAAGGACACTGCACTACCAGAGAGGCAAACCCACTTTTCCCTCTGAAGATCTAACTGCTACTGGAGGTGGGGACTGAACCCACAATTAGACCTCAATCAGGGAGCTAAGGCCTGTTAGCAGATCCCCTGCTGGGAAAAAGAGCTGGGGGATTGTCACAGGAGACCTATGGGAGGAACAATGGTGGGGGTGGTCTTAGACATAAAATAAGCATGTGGCCACTTAAGGCTTCATGCCTAAAGGGGCACCACCAGCAGCAACCAAGAAACCATTTTGTTTATTTTCAGTCAAGCAACTTTTCTCCCTTTGAGGAATTGCTGCTCAGCTGTCCCCTTGCTTTGCCTTTCCCACCTGCCCTCATGCTGGACAGAAGCAGGGGCACCTTTCTGAGGATGAAATAATTCAAACAGGGGACTGGAACAGTTGCTTAGCCCAATGGGAGGAAAGAAGCAGAGAGTAATAGGGGAAAAGGGGCCCCATCTTAACTGTGGACACAAATGGATCTAGAGCCACCCTTGCAACTGTATTTCAAACAGTCTGGGTGTCCGTATAAATCTGGATGCTACTCTGAACAAAGCCAAATCTTTTGTGGTGTGCCCATCACTACTATATACTGTATTGCTACAGGTTTCAGAGTAACAGCCGTGTTAGTCTGTATTCGCAAAAAGAAAAGGAGTACTTGTGGCACCTTAGAGACTAACCAATTTATTTGAGCATGAGCTTTCGTGAGCTACAGCTCACTTCATCGGATGCATACCGTGGAAACTGCAGCAGACTTTATATATACACAGAGAATATGAAACAATACCTCCTCCCACCCCACTGTCCTGCTGGTAATAGCTTATCTAAAGTGATCATCAGGTTAGGCCATTTCCAGCACAAATCCAGGTTTTCTCACCCTCCACCCCCCCACACAAATTCACTCTCCTGCTGGTGATAGCCCATCCAAAGTGACCACTCTTTACACAATGTGCATGATAATCAAGTTGGGCCATTTCCTGCACAAATCCAGGTTCTCTCACTCCCTCACCCCCCTCCAAAAACCCACCCCCATACACACACAAACTCACTCTCCTGCTGGTAATAGCTCATCCAAACTGACCACTCTCCAAGTTTAAATCCAAGTTAAACCAGAACATCTGGGGGGGGGGGGGGTAGGAAAAAACAAGAGGAAATCACCAACAACCACATACCACACAACAGAACCACTAACCCAGGAACTTATCCTTGCAACAAAGCCCGTTGCCAATTGTGCCCACATATCTATTCAGGGGACACCATCACAGGGCCTAATAACATCAGCCACACTATCAGAGGCTCGTTCACCTGCACATCCACCAATGTGATATATGCCATCATGTGCCAGCAATGCCCCTTTGCCATGTACATTGGTCAAACTGGATAGTCTCTACGTAAAAGAATAAATGGACACAAATCAGATGTCACGAATTATAACATTCATAAACCAGTCGGAGAACACTTCAATCTCTCTGGTCACGCAATCACAGACATGAAGGTCGCTATCTTAAAACAAAAAAACTTCAAATCCAGACTCCAGCGAGAAACTGCTGAATTGGAATTCATTTGCAAATTGGATACTATTAATTTAGGCTTAAATAGAGACTGGAAGTGGCTAAATCATTATGCAAGGTAGCCTATTTCCTCTTGTTTTTTCCTACCCCTCCCCCCCCGATGTTCTGGTTTAACTTGGATTTAAACTTGGAGAGTGGTCAGTTTGGATGAGCTATTACCAGCAGGAGAGTGAGTTTGTGTGTGTATGGGGGTGGGTTTTTGGAGGGGGGTGAGGGAGTGAGAGAACCTGAATTTGTGCAGGAAATGGCCCAACTTGATTATCATGCACATTGTGTAAAGAGTTGTCACTTTGGATGGGCTATCACCAGCAGGAGAGTGAATTTGTGTGGGGGGTTGGAGGGTGAGAAAACCTGGATTTGTGCTGGAAATGGCCTAACCTGATGATCACTTTAGATAAGCTATTACCAGCAGGACAGTGGGGTGGGAGGAGGTATTGTTTCATATTCTCTGTGTATATATAAAGTCTGCTGCAGTTTCCACGGTATGCATCCGATGAAGTGAGCTGTAGCTCACGAAAGCTCATGCTCAAATAAATTGGTTAGTCTCTAAGGTGCCACAAGTACTGCTTTTCTGTATTGCTACAATGTCTAGGCATGGAGTGGGTGAGTTAGGGACAGAATGGACAGCCTTATCTCTGCATTTCTTTGCATATCTAACATTTGGATTGTGCTGGCTGATATACAAAGTGATTTTATTCATGGCCTGGTCTTATCTCCTTAGTCCTATTGTTATTTTTACAAGTCACTATACATAAAAACTCCAATCAATCTGTGCAACAAACATAATGCAATATCTTTATTTGTGACTTTTACTACTATTTACACCAATAGCTCTTTGTTGAAGCAAAATGCATTTTAAAAGGTTGATCTGTGCTAGGCGAATACCCAGTGCAATTAATAAATTCCAGAGGCACAACTGCAAAATTCAACCACTGTATAGTAAACAACATGGGTCAAATTAATCTAAGCTATAAGCACTGCTAAAACATTTATCACTACGACATCTAGGTGCTGTACGTGGATTACAAAAAAAAAGTGGGATTTGTCCAGAAGGGACTATCAATTTTCCATTAATTTTCTGTCCTTCTTGTTGGTTTTAGTAATTAGATTGAAATAATGAAAGTTATACAGTGATCACAAGTTTGTAACTCACCAAGTTTGAAGTACTGAAACCCTTGATGTTATTTTGATGCAGATTTTGCACAAATATTTTGTTTTGGTGTGTCTGCCTGTCTGTACCACAGTGTGTGTTTTCACGACAATAGGATTGTATGCATTGTTCCATTTGCATTCCGTCTCTGATAACAGAAGCTGGGTGTCTATAAAAGTGAGGTTGAGTCTGAAAGAGGACTGGAATGACAAAGGAAAACAAAAAGGCTGGATTCGCTCCCGTATTTGATATCTGCTTTGCATTGGAGAGTGGGAGGCTGTCTAGGAGCTGGTTATGGCACCCTGATTCTGTGGGTTGGTCTGTGCCAGCTCTGGCCCAAGTATGGGGGCTGCTCTAACTTACACCAGTGAACGTAAAGGACCACATGCCAGTTGGAAGCTGGCAGAGCAGAACTCAGACTTGCTTTCTGCTGGTGTCCCCTGCTGCCAACACACTTCTTCCTTCCCTAAAAGGGTGGGGAATGCAATTAGTGCAAGACTTGAGAATCTGGTCCCAAATCTGTGGTGTTCTTACCATTTACATCAATTTCAGTTTGCATACACACAAAAAATAGGGTGGAGGATACATATTAAAAAATGCTGGTACATGAGAATCTTATGACAATGTTCCTTTAAAAATGATAACAGCCAGAGTGAGAGTAGGAATGGTTCTGTAAAGCAAAGCTTATAATAAAAGGATTATTTATTAATACTGTTGCTGGAAATTCCCTGGAAACTGTATTTTCCGTAAATGACATCTGCACGTCAATCTAAACTCCCACCTTTTTATTTCTTAGCAAAACATTGTATCCATTATTGTTCCTCTTGCCGCTTTGATCCCTTCCCAGCACTCTAATTTCCTCTTTCATATGCGTGCTACTCTGAGTCCCAGCCCCCGCCTTTTTGCACTAAACCCTCCTCACATTCTCCATCTCATGCTCCAATTCCTTCTCACCGCTTCCCTCCCACACTGAACCCCAACATAGTTAGCATCCTGGTTCCTTCCTTCTCTCTCTGCTCCCCACCTCTGTATTCCTCTTTTGTGCCCCCCTACACATCCCTCATCCATGGACCCCTCTTTTTCTGCCATATTTCACTGCTCTGTGTAAGGCTCAAAATGTGCCCGTATGGCTTGAGACCAACCCAACAATACTTTGCTCCCACCTCTCACAGGTGTTACTTGTGTATGCATGGCTCATATTTCCTTGATGGTACCACCTATACAGCTATAGAGTTTGCCAAACTCTTTCAAAGATTGTACTAAGTAATTTCCTCCCCATTTGTTTCAGTCACTGAGCAAAGTAGAACCATCCTCCCAAGACTTGAGTAGATTCCTTTCTGAAGGACTGGTGCCATAGCCGCTGCACCAGCCTCATGCTGTGGAAAGAGCTGCTGACATTCTGGTAAAACTTGCCAAGGGCTTGGGCTGCATATTTTTGTCAATCTCACACGATGACCTTGGTCAGGCCACATCAGTACATGGATGGGAGATCTCCAAGGAAAATCCAGGGTACGAGATGAAGTGGCATTACGGATTCAGTAAACACCACCCTAAAACAGCAGAGAACCTGTGGCCTGGACTGCTTTTAAGTAGCAAAAGTGAAAAAAAAACCCAGGGGTTCTGACTATTTGTGGTATTAAAGCTACTATGACACTTTGTAAGTGTAAATAGAGTATCCTGGCCAAATTCTAATCTGGATAGTTGTATTTTGTCTATATAAAATAATCCTTATAGTGTCAAATAGCTACACTATCCTTTCTCACTTGAAGACCTAAATTGTTATTCAGTGTTCTATGTACTACTCATCAGTTGCGGTGTTCTATCTCAGAGATGTATGGCTGCATTTTAGTGATGTACATTCTGGGGCCCTAGGTGGTCAGAGGATTACAGTAAACAGTTTACAACTTTTTTTGGATTCTCTGGATGAAGGACACTACATAAATATAAGACATTATTTGATCGGATTCCTCTCCTACTCTGTCTCAATAACTGCTACCACTGAACTCTGCATCTGGCAAGGTTTACCTCTGGATTCCTACTAAGTGTAATATCAGCCATTCTTTGTTGGCAGGAAACAGTAGGGCAAATGCACAGCACAGCAATTGATAACAGGCAGCACAATTTAAAATAGTTATAGAGATGAATATAAAACAAAAATCTCTCTCCTTAGGAAGTAAAAACTCTACAATGGCCAAAACAGCTGCTACTTTAGTCACGCCTTAGCTAACGCATGAATTTAGCCAATAGTTTTGGACCAGCACAGATCTGTTTAAAATAAAGTTGTTTCAAAAGTTTGTGAAGTACTTTTTATAGTTAATCCTTTCATGCCCATACTGTTCTTCTTTCCTGATGTAGCACCCTGAGTTAGTCAATCAATGGCCACAGAAATCATATTATCTTAAATAATGGCTGTGTCAGAAAGGAAATATTAGGCTTGTTTTGTGCGAAAAGTACCATGAATTTGTTTTCCCCCCCCCGCCCCCAAAATTTCCTTCCCTGACTACAATCCTCCAGCTACAGAATCCATACAATTGACATGGTCACTCCGATCTTATGGTCTCTGCTCCCTCAGGCTACTCCAATCCTGTCAACTCCCTGTGCTGCTCCAATCTCTTCTAAACTCCCCTGTGCTTCACCAATCCCTAGTTAATTCTTCAAGCAACTCCAATTCCTCTTTTCTATCAGCTTCTGTGCTCTGGGCTACAAATTACCTTTATTCACTCAATATTTATGAAGAATATTTCACTTGCCTTTAAACAGGAAGTGCAAGCACTTTGATAAATAGACTGAAAATATAGATTACAAAATCCAAAAGAGATGTGGAGGTTTGGTTTGAATAATCAACTGAAAGTTTGGGAGTCAGATTCTACACAAAAAGAAAAGGAGGACTTGTGGCACCTTAGAGACTAACCAATTTATTTGAGCATAAGCTTTCGTGAGCTACAGCTCACTTCATCGGATTCTACACAGATTTTCACAGTACACATCCCCAGTAGGTTTGCATGAAGTAGGGTAAATTGGTACAGAAACTAGCCTCAGATATTTTTCTGAATCTGTTCAAGGCTCACTTATTATCTTTCTCTCAGTCCCTCTTTGCATCTATCCAATCAAATCCTTCATCTGACGTTCCACTCTCTCCCCTAGATCCCAACAGGACTCCTAAATCCTAACTCCTTTAAAATGGTCAGCCCTTTACTTTTGCTTATATTTCCTTGGACAATTGAGATATGGCTCTCTCTGCTGGCCTCCAGCCATCTACTGTGCTGAACTCTTCAATGCTCACAGGGCCCCAGAATGTATTATCCCACCTATGATCTCCAAGAAGCACTGGAATTCACAAAGTCTGAGGACAGTGACCAACTCAGCCTAAATCATCATCATCATCATCATCATCTGTATTGTGGTAGCACTGAAAGGCCTGATTCAGGCTCAAGGGTCCATTATGATAGGCACTGTACAAACACCCAGTTAGAGACAGTCCCGGTCTTGAAGAGCTTACAATCTGAAAGGAAAAATGGATGAAGAGACGGAGAATGGGATACAACATACAAGCAAAGTTCTCAGGATGATGACAGGCACATGTCTTTTTAGTCCTATTTTTTGTTTTGCTGTCTAAAATAAAAACAAAGTAAGTGCCTGGGTTCTTTTTCTGAGTGTTATAAACTGTGATAGACTCAGAAATGTAGGGATAGAAGGTGCCTCAAGAGATCACCTAGTGAGTCCATCCCCACACACAGGATTAAGTGTACCTAGACCATCACTGACAGAGGTTTGTTCTTACACGCCTCCAGTGACAGGGATTCAACAACCTTCTAGGTAACCTGTTCCAGTGCTTAACTATACTTAGTGACTTCCCCCCCACCCAATATCCAATCAATGTCTCTTACTGCAAACTAAGCCAGTAACTTCCTGTCCTACTCAGTGGACATGGGGAACAATTGATCACCAGTACCCTATTTATAACAATCTTTTACATATTTGGTCATTGTGTCCCTCTTCAGTCTTCTCTTGACTAAATATGCCCAATTCTTTCAACTTTTCCTCAGTGGTTTACTAAATCTCTTATTTTTATGCTCTCTCTGGACTCTCTCTAATTTGTCACATTTTTCTTAAAGTGTGGTTCCCAAAACTGGACACAATACTCCAGCTAAGGCTTCACCAATGCAGAGTAGAGTGCAATGATCACCTCCCATGTCAGATATATTAGACTCCTGTTAATACATCCCAGAATTACATTTCCCTTTTTTGCAACATCAGAGTATTGACCAGAGGTGAAAGTAAGCTGGTATGCCCCGGTACAGCATACCGGTAAGAGCCGGTGTGCCGTACCAGGACTGGCTTTCCCAGAGGGCAATTTACAGCCCTAGGGTAGCAGAGGCAGGGCTGTGGCGGGGATCTAAAGAGCCCCAGAGCTCCAGCCGCTGCTACCGCCCTGGCCCTTTAAATCTCCACCTGAGCCCTGCTGCCGAAGCCCTGGGATAGTGGTGGCGGTGCTCTGGCAGGGATTTAAAGGGCCCCAGAGCTCCAGCCTCAGCTACTTCCCCGGCCCTTTAAATCCCCGCCGCTGCTACCCCAGGGCTTGGGCAGCAGGATTCAGACGGGGATTTAAAGGGCCCTGGAGCTCCAGATGCCACTACCACCCCGGGGCCCTTTAAATCCCCACCTGAGCCCTGCTGCCCGAGCCCTAGGGTAGCAGCAGCGGGGCTCCGGCTGGGATTTAAAGGGCTGGGGCGGTAGAGGCTGCTGGAGCCCCAAGTCCTTTAAATCTCTGCCTGAGCCCTGCTGCCCGAGCCCTGGGGTAGGAGTGGGGGGGCTCTGGTGGGGATTTAAAGGGCCCTGGAGCTCCAGCCACCACTATTGCCCTGGGGCCCTTTAAATCCCCTCCGGAGCCCTGCTGCCCGAGGCCTGGGGTAGCAGCAGCAGGGCTCCGGAGGGGATTTAAAGGGCCTGGGCGGTAGCGGCAGCTGGAGCCCTGGGGCCCTTTAAATTCCTGATGGAGCCCAGCCGCCGCTATCGCAGGTCTCAGGCAGCAGGGCTCAGGCGGGGATTTAAAGGGCTTGGGGCTCTGGCAGCCGCTACCACAGCCGAGCACCAGGCCCTTTAAAGCTCTGCCAGAGCCCAGAACCCTGGAGTAGCAGGGCTCCTTGGTGATTTAAAGGGCCCGGGGCTCTGCTGTGGTAGTGGCAGCTGGAGTCCTGGGCCCTTTAAATCACCCCCAGGCCCCGGGGTTCCCAGCCGCCTCTGCAGCTGGTAGCTCGGGGGTGATTTAAAGGGCCCCGGGCTCCCAGCCACCACTACCGCAGCTGGAGCCCTGGCCCTTTAAATCAAGATTTAAAGGGCCCAGGGATTTAAGGCCCCGCCTCTTCCTGTTAAGGCCACGCCTCTTCTGGTTGAGGCCACGCCCCCTGCTCAGGACTCTGGCATACCAGTAAGTCCTCTAACTTACTTTCACCTGTGGTGTTGACTCCTATTCAGTTTGTGATCCATTAGAATCCCCAGATCCTTTTCAGCAGTATGCTGTGTAACCAGTTATTTCTTATTTTGTATTTGTGCATTTGATTTGTCCTTCTTAAGAGCAGTCCTTTGCACTGGGCTTTACTGAATTTCATCTTATTGATGTCAGACCAGTTCTCTAATTTATCAAGATCATTTTGATGTGCAAAGGTTTCATCCACCCTGGTTCTGTGCCAACACTGCCCCAGGACAGATTTCTTGAGGAGATCTTTGTTGGGGTAGCCTTCAGGACCTTATCCAATTGGTTCCCAAGAACTCAGTTCTACTTCAAACTCATCACTGAGGTTTCATTATTGGCATACAATCGAACTATTCTTGAGCTGATCAGGATCAAGCGCAGAGAGTGGGTAAAGCAGTGTTAGCAACTCTCATGGTTTTGTCATAAGTCTCATGATAATTGTTTTCCTTAAAGCCCCAGCTCCTGGAGTCAAGTGGATGTGTGATGCTTTCAGCCTTCATTCTTAAAGAAAATAAGTTTCTAGCCCTCATGGCTATGGGGAGAACTTCAAAGTGTGACCCCAGTGCACCCTAAAGGTTCAAAAAGCAGAAAGCAAATAAAAAGAATGCCACATCTATTATTTTTACATAATCCCCTGATTTTTGAACATTTGGGGTTGGCAATACTGGTAAAGGGGATACCACACACCCAACATATAGCTTCATAAATAAGCCTATAGAGACACTTACACTGAATACTATTGATTGATCCATCATATCACTCACTTTATGATTGATCTACTTCTTTTTGTAGCCAATTCCTAACTAGACCATGAGCTTTCATGCACTGCATTAAGCATTAGGCCACAGCTGCAAGCTATTACATTGTTTACTATTCAACTCTCTTTTACATATTTACAAGGCTACTGTAAATTCATGCTTTGTTGTTTCGTGTTCTTGCTCAAAATAAACCTACAGTCTTGAGGTGAAGGATGATAAATATCCTAGGTCTCCCATAGAAACAGTGTGCTAGAAGCACAGAGGATTAAGGCAGAAAACTTGGCCCCGTGGCCCGAGGTGGTGGCACCAATGTAGCAACAAGTTAATGGGTTGCATGAAGCACAGTCAATTGCTTCCTGTCAGTTATCTGCTGCCAGTACAGGATCCAGAGAGGGGGGAAGGGCACCCTCAGTCCACAGTGCTTCCTAAACCCTACAGATCACTCCACAACATGGTCGGAGCAGGGGTGGGACAGAGGAGCTTGGGAGTGACTCAGCCGGCATGCAGAGCACACCGAGCCTGCTGGGGGGAGGGCACATGAAGATTTTGGGAGGGGACAAAGATTCTATGGATCTATGCCTCAATCCAGACCAGACTAGGAGGGATCTTTTTTCCCCTCTCCGTCTCTGGGAGTGTTACACAAGGTTGTGCAATGTATGTTGATGCACTAGCCTTTCCTGTATTTAGACAACAAGTTCCTGCACTTTCAAGTAAACACCATGTTGAGGCTTGTGTTTATGAGGTTTTGATTTGCATCCAGAGTGAAAACATGTTTGTCAAGCATCAGCCTGATGCGATCTGAAGCAGCTGAAATATTAAAATGCACAAAAAGAGAATATATAATAGAAATGCTGGCAGACCTTTAATTATTGCCATGCTTGTGGGCACCTACATAATTCAAATTAAAAGCCTCTCCCCTTCCTTGCATTTTCAAATAAACCTCATGTAGTTTGGACTGAAGGACTGTCCTTGCTTGTCCTTTTCTCTTAAAATGGTTGGAATAATATGCCTGAATACAGAACTAAAATTAAGGGCACTCTTGTCCAATTGTCGGTACAATATTTTTTAAAAAACCAACAACTAGATAATATAGGCCGGGTCTTGAGGGGCATTGTTGATTCCACAGTCCCCAACTCCTCCACTTAGTAAGGGTCGGAATACTCATTAATAGTAAGACTGAAACACTGTTGCAGGCTTCCCTACAGCAGCGCTTTCGATAGTGCTGGCAGGCAGCACAGCAGAGTATCCTTGCTGAACGGCTCAGAGATGCTCTCATTTTCCTCTCCCTTTCTATAGATAGATTCTCGAGGCCAATTCTTTCCTCAGCTACAATGGCAAAGATCTGGAGCAACTCCACCAAGGTCAACAGAATCACTCTAGATTACATGGGTGTAACTGCAATCAGAATCTGGCTCCTTATCTAATATTGTGGCAAGAAAGTTTAGCTGTTTAGGTTAATTTCTGCAACTCAATTGGTTTATATAGGATGAGCACAGCACCAGAAAAAGTATAACAGGCCCTACAAAACAGCAGCTCCCATCTCCTCCTGAGGAGGATGGGGGGAAAGCATGGCAGAGATATACTTACACTCCTAGCTGGCAGATGAAGTATATTCACACCATGCAGCTGTTCTTTTGCAGGAAATGCATTACCTCTCTCTCCCGCTATAACCTCATACAATTCATAGTAGCTGACTTAATGCAGCCTTTCTGAGAATGATGAAATTATCTACAACTCTTATCACTGACACACTGTCTGGAGTAGCTCACGACCATGAGTGCCTACCTCAGGGCAGACTGTCAGAAACCACTCAGATACCTCAAACTGGTGGTGTGTTCTATAATTAGATTTCACCAATCCAGGAACAAATGTGAACTCCAGAATCACTGTACCCGTCTTATCATGGAGTCAGAGACAGTCCTCTAAGGGTATGTTTACACAGCAACTAGACTGCCAGGCTTGGAGTCTACACAGGAATGAAACAGCCCCATAGCCCAAGCGTGAGTTGGCTAGCGCAGGCCGGCCATGGGTGTCTAGTTGCTGTGCAGACATACCCTTAAATGCTCCAGTCTATCTTGCCACCCAGACAAACTGGACTTAGTGATAAATGGTCACATACCACCAAAAATAAATAAATAAATAAATCACACAATATTCAGGTTGCTTCCAGTCCCAAGAGACCAGTCAGTCAACTTACCCCAGTTGGTATCCTAGATCTTACCCCAAAGACAACATCTGTAGCCAATCCTGTAATAAACTATCTAAAGGTTTATTAACTAAGAAAAAGAAAGGAGAGAGTTATTTACAGGTTAAAGCAAGTAAACATATGCACACAAATGAGTTGCCATCTAAATCCCAAGAGTAATAGAGTTGTAGTGATCTGTCAATCCAAAGCGTCTTTTAGGGCAGACCCTGGAGGTAACCGCTGGGGATTTATGGGTTTAGTTTGGTTTCTCTAGCCCTGTGAAAGTTCAAGCAGCAAAGAGATGAAAAATCTTTATGTCATCTCTTTTTATTTCCCTCTTCCAGCATTCCAAGTGATGGGATGAGGCCTTCTGCACCTATTTCTCCATGAGTGGGGCAATTAACAATGGTTTCATCTTTTAATGGCCCATTTAAATTTTGATAGTCCTCCTGGGTGGGAGGGGATTCCTGTGCCTGGGTTCATAAGTTCAGAGCAAACATTTTCAAAATTATAAAGCAAAACTTGCATACAGTAACTCCTCACTTAAAGTTGTCTCGGTTAACGTTGTGTTTCGTTGTTACATTGGTGATCAATTAGGGAACATGCTCATTTAAAGTCGTGCAATGCTCCACTCTTACGTTGTTTGGCTGCCTGCTTTCTCCACAGCTGGCAGCCTCCCTATGCCCCCCCGTCCCCACAGTGCCTCCCACCCCCCGGCAGACCCCGCCGATCAGCGTTTTCCTCCTCCTCTCCCCCCACCTCCTGCCCACAGCAATTAGCTGGCTTGCGGCGTTTAGGAGGGAGGAGCAAAGACTTGGCGCGCAGGCTCCCCCTTCCTTCCCTGTCTCCTGAAGGATGCAAACCAGCTGATTGCCCCTGGCAGGAGGCAGGGGAGTGAGGGGGAGCCTGTGTGCCAAGTCCTCGCTCCTCTCTCCTCCCTCCTGCCCCACAAGTCAGCTGATTGCCCCATGCGGGGAGAGGGGGGAGTGAGGACTTAGCATGCCTCCCCGCTACCTTCCCTGCCTCGTGCCCACGCAATCAGCTGGCTTGCAGCATTCAGAAGGGAAGGGGGAGGAGCGAGGACGCAGCGTGTGAAGTAAAGGGGGAGGAGGTGGAGAGGGGGGAAGAAGAGGTGGGTCAAGGGTGGGGGCTTGGGGAAAGGGGTGGAGTGGATGGGCCGAGGGTTGAGCCCCTGTCCCGGGCAAAGTCAGCGCCTGTGCTTGCAAGAACAGCAAGAGGAGCAGCCGGACAATCCGTCCTCTTCCATTCTCTGACTCCACCACCTCAACCAAGCTTCATACTTAGCAGTGATGATTGTAGTATTAAATTGTTTCTTTAAAATTGTTTAAAACTTATACCTGTATTAAATTGCTTGTTTAAAATGATTTCAAATGTATATAATGCCTTTTTTCTGGCAAAAATTTTTTTCCCTGGAACCTAACCCCCGCTATTTACATTAATTCTTATGGGGAAATTGGATTCACTTAAGATCGTTTCACTTAAAGTCGCATTTTTCAGGAACATAACTATCATGTTAAGTGAGGAGTTACTGTATTTTCTTATAGCGTGGAATACAGACATTACAAGTGAGATTATGGCAAGCAGTAATTTACAAGCATTTCATAGAGTCTAAACACTAAATACATTCTTATAATACCTATTCTGAGCAAAGCTAACATACAGGTGAACTGGTCTGGTCTTCAGCTATGAGTTTGTTAGTTCTTAGCTAATGCCTGCAGCTGGGGCAAGAGCTGGTACTTGGTCTGCCAGCATCACAGCCACAAACTGAGAGTCTACTCTGCTAACCAAAACTGCATCATTTCCTTACGTTTTAAAATGTAATTAACTTGGGCACTGTTATTTAGTTCTTGTTTATTTCCGCTTGTGGTCTGTATTGTTTGAAAGAGGCCTGGTCTAATTCCCCAGATGCAGGACTAGGAGACAAATTCCTGAGTCAGTAATCTTGGCTGAGACACCAAATGCTTCTGTGGCCTTGAGCAAGTCACTTTGCCTCTCTGCCTTAGTTTCCCCATGTGTAGAATGGAGATAAACATTATCTCCCAGGGATGTTGAGAATTCATTAGTCAACTGGTCTGTTTTTAAGTGAAAGGGGGAAGAGCATTTTACAAATGTTAAATATTGTTTCCTTGGGACCACACACACAGCATGGATACTTCAGAATCTCAAGAAATGCGAAGTTGAGAACACTGGTTTTTTCACCCCAGCAGGACCTGGGAGGGCTGAAGAGAGGAGACACACAGTGACGGGGTGTGACTCACCACTGTGGCACCTCCTTCTGGCTGTATGGGAAATTAGCACTGAGCACCTCTTCTGGTGGTGTCTTGCCCACTGTCACCTCTGTTCCTAGACCCACGTCACACCCAGGACCACAGCGTCCTCTGCAGTGACACTACCCTCCAGCTGTTCCACACTACGTTTCCCCCACTTCCGGGGGGACCGCCAGCCTACTGTCCAGCCACTCCCTTCAGTGGCAAACTGCAGTCCACGGTCTAGCCACTTCCCACGTGGCTCCAGCACCCTCTTTGCCCTTGCAGGGCCTCCGTCTGCAGATCCCTGCAGCCTGCCAGGGGCTGCCTTTAGCTCTCTGCCTGCAGCACTGCTCTGTCCAGGGTGCTTGCTGGCCTCTGCCTGCAAGGCAGCCAGTCCTCCTCCCTTCTCAAGCTCCAGGGAGTGACTGACCCTGCTCTTTTCTGCAGCCCTTCTTATATGGGCCAGCCTGGCCATTCCTGTAAGCCCTTCTGTGATTGGCTGCCTCCTGCACAGCCTCCCTAGGGCTGCTTTTAACCCCTTTTCTGCCAGTGTGGGGTAGAGCCCCATCATACACCCTCCTCCTTAAGACCAACCACCTGGGTGCGGGGGAAAGAGAATTACCTTCCCTACTTCCCATGCAGCTTCACCCGCAGGATATCCCTCTCCTGCCTCAGTTTCTCCATCAGGAGGCACCATCTGCCTTACTCCTCCAGGGTCTGAGTCCCTATCGTGTCATGTTCTGCTCCTGTGTGGGTTCTCTTGTCCATCAGGGGATTCTTATCCACCCATTTCCTATTACCCCCTGCTAGGTGTGAGAGATGGCTCCACACCGGGTCCACAGTAGTCACTGCCATATCCCTTTGGGCAGTCTCAGACCCCGCCCAGCTCTCAGTCATCCCCTTTTTATCCCATCTTCTCCAAAGGGGGCATTGCCTTTTTAATATGGCCCGCTTCATGGTGCCGGAAGCAAGCCCTTTGCCTCCCCTTGGCCATGGGCCTCCCGTTGTCCTTCCCTTGCTCAGACCCTTCCTCTGGGCTAGCTTCATCCCTGCAACAAAGAAGGCACTCCCTCCTCAGGTGCCCCTGTTGCCCACAAGTCCAACATGCCTATCTGCTCCCTGTTCTCCTCACAGGGAGGACTCTTGGGCTCCTGCCCCTTCCCAGTCTCTGGGAGAGGCTTCTGTCCCCACATCCCGGTAGGGGCACACTCTCTTCCAGTGTCCATGTTGCCCACAGGCATAACATTTACTTGGCCCAGCTGCCGGCCCTGGTGCTGGGTTTCCTCCTCTTTCCACATGGCCTCTATGGACCCCACACTTGCAGCAACTTGAATAGGTACAGCTGCTGCTCTGCTAGTCACTGAGGCCTGCAGGTACTCCTGTGCCTCCCATTGTCTCTGCTGGGTTGTGAGCACCTGCAGCAGCAGGGTCTGAAGCCACCCTTGCTGCTTGTCGGCCTCTTTTCGCAGGAGCACCAACTTTGGAGTCCAGTCCGGGAAGCCACAAGAACCCTTTGCAAAGAAGGCCTCCGCATACCCCGACTCCATTGTCTCCAGATTCTGTGTCCCACAGTCTCTCAACTCTGAGACAGGCAATCACCCCCACAGTCCTCTATCCTCCCCTGATATCAGGGGTGACAGTGTGCCCACATTCTCCACCACGTGTGACAGGCTGCGACCCACCACTGCGGTGCCTCCTGCTGGCTGTACGGGGAATTAGTGCTGCACCCTCTTCTGGTGGTGTCTCGCCCGCTATCATCTCTGTTCCTGGACCCGTGTCACTCCCAGGACCACAGCGTCCTCTTCAGTGACACTGCCCTCTGGCTGTGCCACACTATGGCTCCTGCCCCACCCTTCTGGGGGGGACCTGCAGCCTACTGACCTTCTTGGATGGACCAGCCCAGCCCTGACTGGCTGCCTCCTGCGCAGCCTCCCTAGGGCTGCTTTTAACCAGAAGATGCCCCATCACACTCACCCACAGAGGGGAAGGGGCATGCAGCATGAAGCAATTTTTACTCTCCTAGTAGCTGGATATTGAAGTGTTCCAACTCCTAAGGGTGGGTGAAGGATTAATGACATGCTGAGGATAACTAAGGGAATTAGTAATGGCATACTCTCCTGTAGGTCACTCGTTCAAGTCCAGCTAGATAGATAGTGACCACAACCTGTTACTGTCTGGTGGCCAATGTGAAATCAGTTGGTTGCCAAAGTTCAGTTCCAAGTGGATGAGAGTACACATCACCAAACATCCTAGCAGCACTGGGAATCTCAGCAGCGAGGCCCAGGAGTGGGTGGGCTCACCGTCCCATCTGTATAGGTGGCTCTTCCAGAACAGGATTGAAGCACATTGGCCCGGCAGTGTGAGGAAGCTTGCACAGCTACTACCCACGCTGTACCTATTCTGTGGGGGACAGGAAGGACTTCAGGCTCCTGGTTTATTAATCCAGCACCTTTCACCAGCTTCTAAATTTTGTTTCAAAGAGTTACAAAGGAAAACAAACCACTCTGTCCAGCTAACATATTGAGACCTTGTCTCAGGGAACTGAAGGATGCCTGGTGTACATGCTAACTGCTGTCACTGGTGTGCAGGAAAATCTGTGATCAGATGATTGGAGCATGCTGCTGCCCTTGCTCTTGTCTTGCCAAAAAAGAGACAGAGGGAGCAATAAAAAGTAATAGCTTTCCTAATTTGGCATCTAAAGAGAATGAAAGAGACAAAAACAATTACACATGCTTATCTTTCACCAGTGCCATCCTGCACCCTCATCAAAATGAGAGCTGCCTCATCATGAAGACAATACTAAAAGCATGTTTGAATGACACTGTAACTTGCAAAGGGGAAGCCATACTATGGAGAACTGGCACAAGCGTAGGAGAGGATGAGGGTGACACATGCGCACGACTGTTCACGTTCCCTCTCCAAGTAGCTGCAGCTCTTGTACATGCTCACACCTGGTCCCACCTTCTCACGCCCCCAACCTCCTCAAATACTCCTGCATATATTTGTACATGAATTGCTGCATGAAGTGCTTTGCTCTGTCTGCAATGCACTTAGTGGGCCTGATTCTTCTCCCTCTTACACCACTGCTGACACCAATGGAGATAGACAAGAATAAAACTGGTGAAGGTGAGATCAAAAGAAGGCCCAATTCACAGTGATTTTTTTAATATATCTATGTAGACTATGGGCTTGGTCCAATGCTCACTGAAATCAGTGGAAGAATGCCATTGATTTCCAAGGGTTTGGATCAGGTCCTAGATGAGGGAGTATCTTTAGACACAAACTGTAGGCCAGACCCACAGTTGATATAAATCAAAGTAGTTGATGAAATCAATAGAGCTTTGTCAATTTACACCAGTTGAGGATCTGTCCCAGTGCAATTAACAAAAAGAAAAGGAGTACTTGTGGCACCTTAGAGACTAACCAATTTATTTGAGCATAAGCTTTCGTGAGCTACAGCTCACTTCATCAGATGCATACCGTGGAAACTGCAGCAGACTTTATATACACACAGAGAATATGAAACAATACCTCCTCCCACCCCACTGTCCTGCTGGTAATAGCTTATCTAAAGTGATCATCAAGTTGGGCCATTAACTTTTTTCAAACGACAAATCATGTATTACTCTAAAGACAAAGAAAAAACCATGAAATCTGTTCTTTATGTTACTTTCTCCATGTCAGCAATGGCTGCAGTGGCCCCAGATAGACATGTTATGTGACCACAAACACCAAGGCAGATGGTTTGTGTGACTGTGCGTAGCTGGGGAACGGGCTCACACAATCAAGAAGGGGGTGTGAGGTGTTCACATGACAACCTCTCCATTATGATGGGCTCCATAAAATGGAAGAGTTTGAGAACCCTTGGTCTAACTTATATTAGATATAACTTGGGCTGCAGGGAGGGGGAATCAGTTAAAAAAAGAAAGCTGACAGATGTCATGACTCTGTTGGATTTTAAAGGAAGTCGCTTTTGCCTGCTATTAAGAAAGTCGCTGCTCATCCACGAAGCCATCTCTTTATAAGGTTTCTAATGTGAATGCCTTCTCTTTACAGAGTTGTTCATGTCTGTGCAGACCCGTTCCAGTCATTAAAAGAGCTTGTTTTAAAATAATTTTGCCACAGAAAATGATGGAAAGGAATCACTTACAGAAGTGCAGTTCTCCACCCACTTCTTACCACTGTAGTGTGCTCACAGTAGAATCCTATGCCTCATTGTGTACCGGAAGAGGGGTTATATATTATAAGGCCAAGATTTCAAAACAACAACAAAAGTGGGAGCCTAAACTTACGAGCCTAAATCCATATGTGGGCATCTAAATAAGTGGCCTTGTTTTCAGAAGGGCCGAGCATCCACTAGTTCCCACTGATTTAACCTCACAGTTCCCCTCTTCCTTCACACCAAGCCCCTTCTGTACATGGTGTTTGTACGATTGCGATAGTATTGACACACTCATGTGCACCAACAAAACATCCTGCCCTGCTTCTTGCATGGAAGTGGGTGGGGAGGAAAAAAGGATACTTTGATCCTCCCCCAACATTTTTGCCAAGCAGCACAACAAAAGGCCAAACCCAACCAAGTATATCTTCCATGGTGCTGAATATTTCTTCCTCTTGATACAATTCGTTTTACCCCTTGGCCAAAGGCCAGTACAAGGCCTATGTACCCCTTCAGTTCCACTTAAAGCCCTCAAAATACAGTGTAAGTGGGACTCACGTGGTGCATAAGCCTCATGTTGGCCCTCTACACTGCAGTGAATGTCACTTGGTAACGCCTTTGTTTTGTGAGGCATTTGAGCCTTTTATTTGGCTAACTGGATTCTGAGGCAGCTCACTCTACTTTGTTCAGTCTCTTCTCTCCCCACTGGAGCCCCTTCAGTGGCCTCAAAGAACATCCTGTACCCTGCTGAGAGATCCACTCACAGGAGGACACAGCAGCTGGAGTGACAACGTGCAGGGTCCTTCAATCTGGGCAAGGAGACTGAGAATTAAGTAAACAACCTTGTCTCTCTAATATCCTGGGACCAACACTGCTACAGCAACACTGCATACAAGCTGGAAAAGAGGTGAGACCAGGAGATGCATCATCTAAAAGAAACAAGAATCACCCATCACTGAAAGTAGGAGGACTTTCAAATATGTAAGTGCATCACTGAAATCACAGCAGAAAAAAGTGGTTTTGAGAAAGGTATTTATTCTATTTAGCAAAGGGGCCAAATTCATCCCTTGTATAACTTTATTGAAGCCAATGGAGTAACACCAGAGTTGGATTTGGCCTACCAGGATTAAATCATGGGTACCAGTGGGTAATATTAATTTGAAATATTCGGGGGGGGGGGGAGGAAGGCGGGAGGAATGATCCACTTAAAATTCCAGGATAAGTTATTTTTTGGTCAAATCCACAGCTATGTTGATTAGCTTCACTCTGGTTGCTAAGCAACATGGTCCTTTGTCTATAGCTACACTGTTTTGGAGGAGAATGCGTAGGGATAAAATTAAAACAGCTTCTATATTACAAAAATTCAGTGGCTTTCCTCAACTAAATAGAAACCAAAATCTGTCTCCTTGACTTTCACCTCTCTTTATAAATATATATATAAAACAAACAAACAAAAAAAAACCAACCACACACTCTGAAGACAATCTTTTGAAAAAAAGCTCTAGAGGGTTTAATCTGAGAACATGTATTTTAAGGATGTTCTATGCCCAGTAGAGAAGCCAGCACAAGTCACAAGCTCTGTAAATGCAACATCAATATTCACGTGCTGTATCCCTAACTGACATTTTTTTAAAAAGAAAAGGAGTACTTGTGGCACCTTAGAGACTAACAAATTTATTTGAGCATAAGCTTTCGTGCGCTACAGCTCACTTCATCGGATGCATTCAGAAATATTCACAGGTTTGGTGTTGTTGGTTGAAAAGGTTACTTTTCAGCCAGACATAGTTTGGCTTTTCCAATTCACCTTAATGAACTTCAGAAATCTACACCATCCTGGCTCAGAAACTACATACTTAAATAACATATAGTTGTAGAAATGTTGAAAGCAAAACCATATGACTCTGGTTATGAAAACCATGCATCTGTAGATGCAGCATTTGTAGCAAAGTTCATCTCATGAACTTTTGATTTCAATATATGCAGCTTTCTTTTAGGACCTAGAGCTCAGGAGTCCAGTAGGAAACAGCTTTTGGATCAAGAAATGCACAGAGAAAATTATATTTCATGAAATTTGTGAAAATCCGTGAGCTTAGAGATATCTAAAATAATCATTTATCTGTAATGAAGAAATTAAAGTACTCTTATGTTTTGATATAAAAGGAAAACTAAAGCCCTGCTGTATAAACAGGGGATGGTAGGTAAAACATAACACATCACACAAACTACTGTGAATTTGTGCCTTTCTTCCTCAGTTTGTTTTAGTTTCCTCTTGAAAACACACATACAGACACACACACTTTGATAATACAACAGTAAGTGTTAAAAGAAAAATATACAATCCTTAAAGAGCCCAGTTTTCTTTTTGGCAGATAGGGCCATGGATTTAATTCTTGATTCACAAAAGAAACACCACAGGAAAATGTTCTTTGCTCACTAGCATGTGGGCTGACTGGAGGAAATTTCCATATCCAGAAAAACGGGCATGAGAAAACGACACTTTTTTTAATGTTGAAACTCCTTTTGCACTGATCTCATGAGGAACTGACGGGTTTGAAAAGGAGAGAATTAGCCTTTTAACACACAGCCTCCGCAGACAATCTCACTGTTCCAAGCAGCCAGCAGAGGAGCCTGCCAAGCCCCAAGAGGGAGCCAATTACAGATCTAAATTCCTTTACTTGCATTCTAGGTTACCCGGGAGTGCAGACATCAGTCCTGCCTTCCGGGAGACATAGGCCAAGGAAAAGACTCTGAATTTGTACTCTTCAGGCCACAGAGGGCTCAGGATCCTTCTTTCCTACGATCATTTAACTAGGGGCCAAATTCTGCTCCCAGTCACATCAGAATTTAGCCCTAAGATTTCAGTGTGATTTAGACAGATTTGGCAAGTTATGCAGCCCTGTAATGGATAACATCCAAATAGGATTCTGCCTTTCCAAAAACCTGAGGATCTTGGCAAGCCGGGAAGGTATGCAAGAGGGGAAAAAACCTGCAGCAACAGAAAGAGAAGGGTGAGCACCAAAGGACGAGGATAGGGAGGAGTTGTTATTTATTTAACAACTTAAGTAACAAAAAACTCATTGCCAGCTAGGGAAAAATAAATTTCAAAGCTACAAGTAGCATACAAGGTTAACCATTCTTCACTGCCTGAAATCCTCGGCACATACTCATGATGGCTAGCTCCTCCAGTGCTCAGACTGCCCTAGCCATACTTCTATTACAGCTCAGAGCTAGCCTGGGTATGTCTGCTCAAGCTGGAAATTACATCTTCAGCTCCAATGTATACATACAGAGGACTGTTAGTGAGTGCTCCCAACACTGTGGCTAGCATCAAAAGGAAGCAGGGGAGCTCACAACTGAGCATAAGGGAATTCCAACAGTTTCTAATCTCTCTCTCTCTCAAAAAACAAACAAACAAACAAAAAAACTAATAGATTTCCATTGCAAAAAGACTGGCATGGGACCTACCTTGGTAGCCTTGTTCCCAAGACTCAGGTAGGGGACTGCAGGGCTCCAAGCAGGCTGCTGGATAATTTACACTAAAGCCACTGATACTTAACACAATCTTAGATAGAAAAGGAGTACTTGTGGCACCTTAGAGACTAACAAATTTATTTGAGCATAAGCTTTCGTGAGCTATATGCATCCGATGAAGTGAGCTGTAGCTCACAAAAGCTTATGCTCAAATAAATTGGTTAGTCTCTAAGGTGCCACTAGTACTTCTTTTCTTTTTGCGGATACAGACTAACACGGCTGCTACTCTGAAACCAATCTTAGATAGAGTGCATAAAACATTGCTGTTCTTGATCAGCATCTCTCCTATTAGAATTAAATAATCTCTCTGTACATATACCACCACCACCACCACCACCGCCGGGTTCTTCTTAATTCAATTTTCTTCTTCTCTATGTCTAAGAGAACCAGCATGTGAAAGTGTGAGGAAATCATGAGGTATGGCTCCCCCTTATGTACTGGAATGTGATTGTAGCAGAGAAGTCACACAAAGCTCATCAAAGCCAGAAGATTGTTCTCATCAGAAGGATGGCCTAGTAAATAGAGCATTGGACATAGATGTAGGAGACCTGGATTCAGGTCATGAGTCAGCCATAAACTTCCTGTGTGACCTTGGGCAAATCACTGAATCTACCCTGTACCAAAATAAAATAGGAATATTTTCCTACCTCAAAAGGTATTAAAAGGAGGAAATCTATTAATGATTGTGAGGTTCTCAGATACTATGGTGATGAGGGCCATATGAGTACCTAGAAAGGACAGAACATCTCATAAGACTCACATGCCATTGGATCAACAACCTGCTGCACTATTTTCCTTTCTGCCCTTTCACATGTGGGTGTTCTAGCTCAGTGGCTCTCAACCTTCCCGGACTACTGTAGCCCTTTCAGGAGTCTAATTTGTCTTGCGTACCCCAAGTTTCACCTCACTTAAACTACATGCTTACAAAATCAGACATAAAAACACAAAAGTGTCACAGCACACTCTTTCTCATTTTTACCATATAATTAGAAAATAAATCAGTTTGAATATAAATATTGTACTTACCTTTCAGTGTATAGTATGTAGAGCAGTATAAACAAGTCATTGTCTGTATGAAATTTTAGTCTGTACTGACTTCACTAGTGCTTTTTATGTAGCCTGTTGTAAAACTAGGCAAATATCTAGATGAGCTGATATACCCCCGGAAGACCTCTGAGTATCCCATGAGTACAATTACCTCTGGTTGAGAACCACGATTTAACTTAGCCAAATCTTCTGAGCAGTTATAGTTATCTAAACCAGAGCTGGAAACCAGGCTCTTTTGGGTTCAAAGGAATGGCATAAGAGGGATAGCTTCAGATCAAGCTAATCAAATTTGAACCCACTCCCCATTTAAAAAAAATATTTGCATTCAAGGTTTTGATTTTGCACATCTCTGCTATGGTATGTGTGGCTGTTACAAAATAAGGGCATTTTCATAACAGTGTGATGAAATTTGATGTCAAAATCAGTTACATGCAGAAATCTATGCATACCAAAATGAGGATATTTTTCTCTGTGTTACAATGCACATTTAAGGCTTTGACTTCAAGTCATCTCAGGCAGAAGGATTGACATTTACAAGGGAGCTGTAGCTAGGTTGTCCTGATCAGCTGCAAAGAGCAACAAAAAAAATGTGATAAATAACCAATGACAGGTAGTGTTAAAATATAAACTCTGCTTCCCAACCAATACACATATGGGCATAATGTCCATCTTCTTAACAGATATATTTACTATTCTACAAACAATTCATTGGCTTTGATTATGCTTGTGATCATCTTTTCAGTTGCAGTGGGGACATGTGTTAGGAGAAGCACACCATTCCCTGATCTTTCTTTTGAGTTGTCTTCAGAGAGTTTTCTGCTTGTGTTTGAGTCCTTTCAGCAGCCAAGACAGATGGTGTCTGTCCGCACTCTCTGCCCAGAATATGAGACTCTTTGCTGCACGCCCAGTGACTTCCTACTGGTGATCAACGAATAAAACTGCCCTTGTACTTAAAGCTACCCAGGATGAGACGACAACAGTCTGCAGAGCAGGCTGTCTGAATAGGAAAAGTGAAGGGTGAAAGGAGATGCAGAATGGATTGTCTATCCTAATGGCCTCATGAGAAATCCCGGGAAGCGCTGGGAGTGAGAGGGAGGAGGCAGAGAAGAGGAACTTGTGCAATGCTCCCTTGTAAAGTTGCTGCTCTTCCACAAAATCTTACATGCAGTGGACAGAGCAGACAGCCAAACGACGTTATAAGGGAGCATTGCACAACTTTAAACGAGCATGCCTTTAATTGAGCAGCGACATAACTTTGAAAGAACATTAAGTGGGAGGACGTTAAGTGAGGAGTTACTGTATAAGGAAAAAAAAATGTTTTCTCTTGGTGTTTTTTCCATGGCACCATCACTGCATCACCACAGGGGAGTGACATTGACTGGTGCTGCTGCAGGAGGTGGGGATTTCTAGGTGCAGGGAAGTCACGGCCTGGCAAGCAGCCACCCCTCACAAACTCTGCTTGAGTTTGCAATAATCTATCTTGTTTTTCAGCAGCCAGTAATCAGGAAATATTCCTTCATGCTTATGCTGAACAAGCACCTGCCATCTAACATGGGTCATCTGTAGTGTGGGCAGAGTTCTCATATTTGATACAGTTTAGCTCATTTTGAGAAAAAAGTTGGTTTCCAGGACACAGTACAGGAGCAGACGAGGGGAGCACAAAGTTGCAGCACACCAGCAGCAGTGGTCAGAGGCTTTCTAGGAGAGCAGCTTTAGGGGCCTTTCTTACAGCCCCTTTTGGAGGTGCTGACAGCATACACTCCCCCAGCTCTGGCCTTGGACTGTCAGCTAAAACACTGCACGGCAGGGAGGGAGACATGCTCCCACTCCATACAGCTACTTCCCCTTAGGGGCATAGAGTGCTAGGGAGGGTACTCTGATCCCCTTCACAATGTGTTTGTGCAGAACAAAGCACTGGGTTTCTGCACAAGAGGAAAGGCTCACAGTCCCCTTTCCCACCTTGGGCACTTGTCTACAACTGCCACACTCTTGAGGTCCAAGATACAATAAAGACAGAGCACCTGTCATTCAGAGGTGTCGTAGACAGTCCCTGGACTTTATGAGAACTGAAGTTCAGAAACATGCTCATTTTTTCCTGGAGGCTGAAAAGGTTTCCTGTTTGTTCTAAGACAAGTCTAGCTGCTTTGGGAGCGGGAGGGGGCACTTTCTGTGCTACTTCGCCACCTGTGTGCAACCACAATAAAGTCAATGGAGCTGCGCAGAATGCAAGTCAGTGCAGATTTAATCACACCGAGCTCTGGAACCAATGTCGGTTTGCAGACTTCAGATAGTTGTATTAATCTACTGAGAATACAGGGAAGAGAGGAAATTGCTCTGCTGTGACATACCTGTATGCAAATGTAAGAATCTGCTACCAGAGAGACTGCAGTGACATTTTCACACTCAGGTAGGTCTACACTGAAAAAAAAAAAAACCCAAAAAAGTCCCACCATAGCAAGTTCCAGAGCCCAGGCCAACTGACTCAGGCTTGTGCATTTGGGCTAAAAATAGAGTAGACATTCCTGCTGGGTTTCAGAGTGCAGTCTCCTCCCCAAACCCAACCATCTACACTGCTATATGTAGGCCCAAAGTGCAGTCCCATGCCAGCTAACCTGGGCTCTAAGATTTTCTTCCATGAGTTGTTTGGGTTTTTTTTTAAATAAAGAAACACAGCATAGACATACCTAGGTCT
The DNA here is from genome assembly GCF_965152235.1 of Eretmochelys imbricata. Classification (NCBI taxonomy): domain Eukaryota; kingdom Metazoa; phylum Chordata; order Testudines; family Cheloniidae; genus Eretmochelys; species Eretmochelys imbricata. The sequence continues at coordinate 154,308,939 of NC_135572.1, forward strand.
CTGGCTTACAAGTATTTGTCAGTTTCACTGAGGACCCCTTTTAAGTGTTGGGTAATGCTGCTGAGTTACTCTGCATTTTACAGGTTTCAGAGTAGCAGCCATGTTAGACTGTATCCGCAAAAAGAAAAGGAGGACTTGTGGCACCTTAGAGACCACAAGTCCTCCTTTTCTTTCTGCATTTTACAGAGGTTCTCAGACTTTTTGTATCAGCAATCCCTTTCAGACAGCAAGCTTCTGAGTGCAACCCTCCTCCCCTTATAAATTAAAAACACCTTTTTATATTTAACATTATTTTAAATGCTACATTTATAACTGTACAAGTTAAAATGAATTTACCTTTTCTCACTGCTTTTAAATTAAGACTAAAACATATTTTTATCAAATTAAAAAATAACTTTTCTGCTTATAATGATAAAATAGTTACTGTTTAATACTGGGGGAGGTACAAATAAATTGTCAATATCACTTTTCACAGTGGACTTACTCGTGCCCCATTGCCACCCTTACTTCTGTACCGCTGATGGCAGGCGCTGCCTTCAAAGCTGTGCGGCCAGAGAGCAGCAGCTGCTGGCCAAGTGCCCAGCTCTGAAGGCAACACTGCTGCCAGCAGCAGCACAGAACTGCAGAACTAAGGATAGCAATGTCATACCATGCCACCCTTACTTCTGCGTAACGTTTGACCTTTGTGTTGGGAGGCGTGGGCTCAGGGGCAGGGGGCGGAAGAGGAATTAAGGCAAATTTTGGGGTGACTGTAGTCCCCGAAAGCCCCCCCTAGTGCCACCCCTGCCTGTGTGTGACTGTTGAATTATAAAAAATTCTTTTAAAAAGAAGTCGATCTCAGTATTCAGATTGGTCGATTTAATGCAGCTCTTCAGCTGCTGAACTGTCAAGCCCTCGAATGTTGTCTCAGTCCCACCTGAAGACAACAAACCTACGCGCACAATACTACAATCCGCAGAGTCCAATTGCCTTAAAGTGGTGATAATACAAATGTATATTTTGTTTGGCAACAACGATCGCTGCATTATACGTTTACAATACTTTTTGAAGTAAATACATTGCGACAGAAAGGTGTGTGTCATTTTCTAAAACACTGGATTTCTATGATCTATTCTATAGGAGTTGCCCTTTGTTTCGTGCAGGTACTTGCCACCCGCCACGTAATAATCTCATGACCCCCAGTTTGAGAACCCCTGCTCGAACATAAATTAACAGGATTCATTAAAACAATGGTGTCTCAGCTTCTTAAGGCAGTCCTAAAATGGCATGTGGAGTTGCTGCATGCTGTTACTGCCACTTTTCACCCTAGAGGCAGGCTGCATTTCGGTGGAGGATGAAGCAATTGACACTAACACATGGGTGTATCCTTCTGGGTTAATTTGGTACTTTCTATTCGTTGTGTTATGCTGAGCAGGGTAGTAAGGGTCACAGGACAAGCAGCATATTCATAAGCTTAACAGAAACCCTTATGTTCAGATACCTTTTGAAGAGCCCTGCAAACTGCAGCGTACTAGAGATGAGCGGTGGCAACTCCCCTTTCCCTCCCAGGAAATGTTGTATAAAAGGAATCTCTCTCTCAAAGCAATCATAGCACACTCAAAGCAGGGCCAGATTAACCTTTTGTGGGCCCGGCGCCAAACATATTTGTGGGCCCCCATGAAGGCAATGGAGCATGGTGCGGAGAGGTCAGTCCCCGGACTGAGGGGCCAGCCAGAGGCAATGGGGCATGGCATGGCAGGGGAAGCCCCGCTCTGCCCAATGTAGTGTGACCAGATATCCCGATTTTATAGGGACAGTCCAGATTTTTGGGTCTTTTTCTTATATAGGCTCCTATTACCCCCCACCCCCGTCTTGATTTTTTACACTTGCTGTCTGGTCACCCTAGCCCACTACAAGGGCACTATTTACAAACCGGCCGTTGCCAGACGCACAGTGGTCTGCCCGGTCCTGTGCTGCCAGCTCCTATCCCACACCACACACACACCCTGCCCAACACCCCCTGACTCTCAATGGCAAGAGGCCCCCCAGACCCATCCACAAATGCACAGCCCCCTGCCTACAACCCCACCACAACTGCCCAGCACCCACTCCCGGAACCTCCACTCCCTAGTGCCCCACACAGATCTTCCCCACCCCTTCACAACCCAGCACCGCCCCCCCCCCATACTCCCCACAGACCCACTCCCCTACGCCCTGCCTGCCAGTTGCACTCACCAGCCCTGCTGGGAGGCGACTGTGTCTGCCGGGCTGAGCTGGCAGCACAGCCAGGGCTGGTCCCAGGGCCGGGAATTGCTCTGGCCCCTCGGAAGTGGTGCGATCAGCCAGGCCAGGACCTGCCCCAGCCAGGATCCCTCAAGACGCATTTGCCTGGAGGGGCCCAGCCAAGCCCTCCACACTGTTTCCTCCCAACACATACACCTGGCTGAGACTGGCCACGCTTCTGCACCAATCCCAGGCTGCTCAGCTCTGGGGAGACAGGTGGGACCCCACAGGTGGTGGGAAGCAGAGACTGCCCAGAGCTGGAGGTGCACTGGGGTCCGGCCAGGGGACTGAGACGAACAGGGGGTGGGGTCAGGGGGTGGAGAGGAGCCCTCGACCAGCTGGCGGACTGGCCAAGAGGAGCAAGCGGTGGGTGGGGGGAGCCAGCGGCGTCTCGGGGCACAGTGCAAGCAGAGCAGGTCGGGGCCCCTTCTGAGTATGGGCCTGGCTCCATGGAGCCACTGTAAACTCGGAACTGACTCAAAGCCGTGGAAGAAGCAGCCTTATCTTGGGACGGCCACTAAAGAAAACCTAACGTAATGGTAGGAAAGGTGGACATTCATGGGATTGCTTGAAAAGTGGCGAGAGTTTAGGTTAGATTATTAGACGTCTAAGAGGCAAGTGCACACTCCAGCTACGTATTCCTCTCTTTGGACAGCCAAGGCTTTTCCTTCCCTTTAAAACCAGAAGAGGCAGCCATTCCGAGATGGGGGAAAGTGGCTTTTCAACATAGCTGTTTCCCAATAGCAGTTAGGGGAGGGAGCAGCTAAGATGAGTCACCAGTTTTTCCTCCTCCAGGTGATTTTCCATACAAGGGCACAAAAAATGGTTATTGGCTAAAAGGATGTGGAATGGGCAGGTCAGGGGGCTGCTACTGGATGTGGGGCTAAAGCTTGACAAAAAGGAGGGGAAAATCTTCTTCTAGCCAGGCAGGAGCTCAGAGGAGAACTGAAGCCAGTTTGAATAAGCTACTGCTCGGGAAAGGTTTAAGTTTTGTCTCTGTAACTGAAGTTATGTAGTTTGTTTTTTAAACATCTACTTTTCATAAAGTGTGCTGAGAAGAGATGGCCAATGACAGCCTGGTTTACGGACGCCACACCTCTCTGCTCAGACTATGGCATCAGCAGCATGGTGTCGTCTGGCCATGGTTTTTGTGGCTGCAGCAGAGCCCAGTTCCGAAGAGTCTGAAAAGCAGAGCACATCAAGGGGTAGGACAAACACCTGCCCTCTCATTTCTTTGCAGACAGCTGGCATTGCAAACTTTAAAACAAGGACTTCAGCTCTTGGTTGCTCATTTCAAACACATCCACAGCTCAGCAGGGAGTAAAACAAAGCGCACATACCTTCCTGAAAACAGCCTTCTCCACGCGCTGGGAGAGTGCCCTGAAGCAGCACCACTCTTCTAGCTTCAGACTAGCATCGTTAGACAAGACTCTACTATTGGCTGCACCTGGGAGAACTCTCCTGCACTCAGGTTTCCCCCTTCCGGCTGGATGTGCTTCATTTGGCTAAGGAAATTGTGGAAGGAAGGAATCAAGATGATGGAGCCTCTCTTTCCAGTCTTCTGTACCACCTGTCACAGCACCCACCGGTCCTTCACACAGTAAGGATGCTGTGGCCAGCGCAAGGCTTGGTATGTATTATCCAGGTCCCCACTGCATATAATGAAATCGCCCAGGTACCCAGATCACACCATCAGCACATAATGTTTCTGGAGCAGCAGAGATTCAGACAATCTGTACATAGTCCCACCTTTCTGCCTCCAGTCCAGCCCCTTTTAGTAAAAACTTGGATCCACCCCGGTAATAGATGCTGCTTACACTCAAAACTTCTCCATCCTGAACTCCAATTATTGTTTCAAGCTCTTTTGTTTCTGTACTGCTCTGTCTAATGCTCAGAATGTGGCCAGATACAGATTAACACAGAAATAAGACAGTTAATCTTATCTGGGCAGAAGGCTCCTGTTTTCTCAGCATGAAAGAAAAAAAAAAATTCCATACAACTAGTTTTCGTAGCCAATTTGCTGACAGCCAGGTAAAGGATGGCTCTTCAAACATGTAACTTATGTGCTAGAGAAAACAATCTATTAGACATTTTAGTTGGTTTCATCTGGGTTTCATTACATGGCATAATCAAGAAACATACAAATTCTATATTGCAGAAGCAAGTTACTCCACCCCATCACCCAAAGGTAGAAGGGTTCTCTTTATTCCTGAACCCCTACCCCTCCATCCATTGTCTGTGGCACATATAAGGATAGAAAGCGCATGAGTCCTTGGTCTGTGGACCAATTACCCTAACCAATTCCTCTTCCACTCATGAAGAGTTCCTTCATGCCCAGGGATCTATAGGCAACAGCTGAAATCTCCAGATCAACAGACCAATGCAAGCTATAGTTACTGTTAAACAACATATTGTATATTGGGAAAGAGGAGAGAAACAGACAAAGTATTTACTTTACTCATGTGTAGACATAGGTACAGGAAGCTGCAGCACCAGAGGTCAAGCAACGTATGTTACAAAGATTAAAGACTGACAGTGGTGAAGTTAGATGGCAGAGTCCATGTCTGCACATTTTGCTTTGTTCTGTCCCCCAGTTTATGGTGAGCTGACTCCAAGAGAACATCACTCTCTATTCTCCCCAGTATGTCCTCCCAGTCATCAACCCCTGCAGGCAAGGACTGCCTCACACAGAAATTGCACTGATCTAACTCTAACTAATTTCTGAGTTGACTTAGTTACATTGGTGCTATCCCCTATGTAGGGTTGCCAACATTCTAGTCACACAAAACCGAATACCCTAGCCCCACCCCTTCCCCGAGGCCCTGCCCCCCCTCACTACATTCCCCCTCCCTCCTTGGCTTGCTCTCCCTCACCCTCACTCACTTTCACTGGGCTGGAGCAGGGGGATCGGGTGCGGGAGGGGGTGAGGGCTCTAACTGGGGGTGCGGGCTCTGGGATAGGTCCAGAAATGAGGGGTTCAGGCTGCAGGAGGGGGCTCTGGGCTGGGGTAGGGAGTTGGGGTGCGGGAAGGCATGAGGGCTCTAGCTGGGGGTGCAGGATCCGGGATGGGGCTGGGCAGGAGGGGTTTGGGGTGCAGGAGGGGGCTCTGGGTTTGAGGGGGGGGCTTAGGGCTGGGGGTTGGGGCATGGGCTTACCATGGGTGGCTCCCGGTCAGTGGCACAGCAGGGGGGCTAAGGCAGGCTGCCTGCCTGTCCTGGCGTGGTGCTGTGCACGCCCTGGAAGCAGCCAGCAGGTCCAGGTCCCAGGCGGGGGGGCCAGGAGGCTCCACGCACCGCTCTTGCCCGCAGGCACTAAATTTAAATCCTCATCTGCAGGGTTGGATTTCCAATTAGGCCTGTGCCTAGGGGCACCCGGCATTGTAGGGGCACCTTACCTCTCTAAAACTGTGTGCAACACAAAAGGCAACTGCCGGGGGGTGGAGGAGGGGGAGGGTCCTGAAGATGCTATGCCTAGGGGCGTGTAAGGTGTAAATCCGGCCCTGCTCATCTATTGTGGTACAACTGAAGCCTGAGGGTGAATAAGGCCATGGATATTTTCAAGAGCCCCACTTGTGTGGTAGTTTAATCTGAGGCGATTTAGGTACAGGCCCAAATGAATGCTTAAATCAAAGCAGAAACATCACTGGCCTCAGGATAAGAAAAAAATTTTAAACATAGCTGGTCTGAAAATAAATATTTGTCTAAACTTCCGGCAAAGAGTTGCCCTTTCTCAGATGATTCCTTAGTGCTGCTTATCGGAGAGGCTTTTCCCTTTCTCTGCCTTCCCACCTTTCAGGAAAGTACAGGCAAGTGCTCGGAGCACAGTCTTTCTCTCCAATTCCCACTGCTGCTCTTGAACAACCACCTCAGCTCCCCAGCTGTCAGTCAACACAGAGGAGAGCCATGTAATCATGTGCTGATTACTATGATGTCCTATGAGAACAGTCTCACTCAGATGATGTACCTCAAGTAAATATACTTAGATTTCCACACATGCTATCATAGTTCCAGATGACTTTGTGCATGCCTCCATGCCTGGCAGAGAATGCCCTATTACCTAGTGAGAGTAAATATGCCTCCTAGGTTGTCAGCAAAGCAAAGCTCTAATTAAATGATTGAGAGTACCAGACAGATTTCTGAAACTTCTGTATATCCAAGCTCCCAGTTCCATGCAAGACAGTGGCTAGGATGCAGTGTGGAGAAGTCTGGGTTTTTGTTCTTGTTGTTGGTTGCTTTTGTTTTGTTCTGATTTTGTTTAGTTGTTTTGTTTTTAACTCACTTTCTTTTTGAGCTGATTTATGCCTTCACAAATTGTCAATTCACTTGTCAAGTCAGGATCCATTCAAACCCAGTTAAGATCATTCTGAAGGCGAGAAAAAGACAAATATAAAATGGTTTCATAATATAACCAAAGCCTGCTCAGAATACATCCCAACAGTGCAGTTATCGTACCGCACCCCCATCTCCAGGGCGGGCCTCAAGCATAAGCAGGACTGCTTGCTGCCTCACGGTGCCTCAGAAACTCACAAGCCAGCCCAGCCTTCCCCATCTCTGGCAATTAATTAAGAGGGAAAGCAAACTCAGGGACTGATCTCACAGTCTCAGAACATGAGACCCTATAAATTGTTAGGTCAATTTCCCTCCACTCCTCAGAAAACCACACCCCTCCTTATAATGATATATTGGAGTATATGAATTAGATAAAAACATTTTCTGAACTAATTAAGTCAGATTCAATTTCCTCTTAACATGGCTATCTTATTGACCTAAGTTTACTTATATGGCCTCCATTACCTTAGGAGCTGACCATCTCACAGGTTTTATTTGTATTTATCCTTTCCACACCCATGTAAGGTCGGGCAGTGCTATTATCCCCATTTCCCAGGTGTGGACCTGGGGCACAGGGAGGTTAAGTGATATGCTCAAGATCACCCAGGAAGTCTGTGATGGAACAGGGACTTAAATATTGAATAAAGACGAACTCAGGTTCCCCAGATCCAAAACTAGTGCCCTAATCACTGGGCCAGCCTTTCTCTCTAGTACATGGGATAACCTATAGATTGAAAAAGAAAAAGTAGAGCTTTATGTCGAGACTTAAATACTAGGACTTGCTTAAAGTTAAAGTTTTATTTGCTTGTTTGTTTTTAAATATATCTTCTCCCCACAGTATGACTAGGTTTGTAACAAGATGTATTGATGCACATGTTTTTACTGCCCCCTAATGCTCTCCTGCTGGTAATAGCTCACCTTTCCTGATCACTCTTGTTACAGTGTGTATGGTAACACCCATTGTTTCATGTTCTCTGTGTATATAAAATCTCCCCACTGTATTTTCCACTGTCTGCATCCGATGAAGTGAGCTGTAGCTCACGAAAGCTTATGCTCGAATAAATTTGTTAGTCTCTAAGGTGCCACAAGTACTCCTTTTCTTTTTAGGAACTACGTGATGTTTCAAGCAATGTCACAAAGGCATACCTCAATGCACCTGGCACTGGTAACTGAATAACCTTTACTGTGATGCATATGTAATGCTTACATCTTTAATTAAATACATTTATATAAGAGAGGGAAGGAATCTTGCGGGGGGGAAACGTTATAACCAATGTGGATGGTCCCAGCTAAAAGACAACTTACCTGAACTTTCAAACAATAAAGATAATCAGAGCATTCATTTTTAAGGAGCTGTCACTTTTTACAAAATAATATGTGCCTTGGAATCTACAAGGGAACTGAATCGGACATACTGTATGAGTTCTTGTGTATTACAGGGAAGAGGTTTCAGTCCAGCAGGAGAAGGGGAGCAGAGTTTGTCTCTGTGCTTCCTAGTTGGGTTGGGAAAGGGGTGAACAGTATTGCCAACCCCAAGCATTCAAAAATCATGATTCAGGCCCCCAAATCATAAGACCGGCTTAAAAGTCACAAGATTTTAAAAAATAAATGTGGAGTCTTCCGGCTGCACTTGTGTCACATTTTCACGCTTTTATCTGTAAGCATGAGGGCTGGAAAAACTTACTGAAAGAAAGAAAGAAAGAAAGAAAGAAAGAAAGAAAGAAAGAAAGAAAGAAAGAAAGAAAGAAAGAAAGAAAGAAAGCTGAGATTCTCATGTATTCACAAGACTCAGGGAGCTAGGGTTTAAGAAAGACACCACATATTTGCAAGACTCAATAAAATTGCAAGAGTTGGCAACTTTGGGTTAAACTCAGACTCTCACCCGAAAGTCAGAATGTGCTGGCTGGGAGGACAGTGTTTGTCTTGAAGAGGAAAATTATGACATTTGTGGACACATATTAAAAACAACATAGTTTAGGCCTAAATTGATATCCATACCTGTTCTCACATCTAGAATCATCAAGAACTGTACATGTTGTAAATAAAGCTAGATTCTATTCATCTCATGCTTGTGTTTACTTATTTATCTCCTAAAACCCTACTACAGGCTGGAAATGCAATATTCCCACAGCTGCTCAGGAATTTTACATCAAAATGTTTTTTGATGGAAAATGCAGTTTCTACAAAACCAACATTTTCTGTGGAAAAATTTTGATTTTGCTGATTATCAGTTTTCTATTGGGAAAATCAAAATAAAATATTTCACTTCATGTCAGGCTGACCTAAATAAAAATGTTTTTGTTTTGGTCCGTTCAATATCAATCAGTGTCTGCTTGAGTTGCCACAGTGCCACATGAGAATTGCAGTTCAGGTGCTTACTGTACTTATTCTTTCCTCTAGGCCAGTCTCCATGGCTAGACTACATGTCCTTGTACTGTGCACTGTGGTCGACCTCCTGATTGAACTGATTCATGTCACAAGACCATAATGTATCAATGGGAAATGCAGTCTGACTCAGGAGCCCAGTCCACACAGGAGAATGAGAGTGTAAGACATTAGAACTACAAATCCCATGAGGCACTGTGGCAGTTTAGGGGACAGATTAATGTCAAACCGAGCTGAGATTAAATGTTTTGATTCAATTTAACAAACCAAACAGTCCATTTCAGGAATGTCAAAATGAAACATTTCAAATAATTTTGGGGGGGAACTTTCTGTTCCACAAAATATTGGAATATGTCACCTTTTTGTCCCAATTCAGAATGAAAACAAATATTGAAACAGCAGAATTTCCCACAGGACAGAAATTCCCAATTTTCAAACAGTTCAGTCAGGATTATACACAGTATCAAATGCGAAGAAGCAGTGTTGCCACCTGGCAAAGGAGGGTGAACAGCTCCCAGAACTGCTCCCACCACAGCTTGGAAGTGGGAGAGGGAACCCTGCTGCAGCCCTCCAGGCCTGGGAGAGGGGAGTGAAGAATCTCAGGAGGAGCAGAGGTGAGGCTGAGAGGTTGAGCTGAGGGGAAGTTGGGGGAGCAGGCTGAACCGATGAGGACAGGCTAATGGGGTGCTGAACTGATGAGATGGGGATTGGAAGGGCTGAACTGAAGGGGGCTCCTTCAGCAGGGGCCAGAATCACCTTACCCAATACATTTGGGAGAGTGGGCAACACTGTCTCATACACACACTGGGGCCAGGCAAAGGGAATTCAAATCTCAATAGACCGCCCCAAAACAAAGTCAACGCCTCCCCCCTGCCCCATATAATCTTTTCAAAAGCCTCATGATTGTTTGGGCCAGTCTCCTGGTATTTTGGGGACTGACTCATGATTTTTGATCTCTTCAGGTTGGCAATTCTAAAATAGCCAAAGAGACAAGTAATATTTGTGTAGTTTGTCACAAATAATAGGAACAATGGACCTCCAGTGGACAGTACTGTCATCACAAAATAAGGAAAATTTACAGCAAAATATAATTAAAGGGAACGGTCTAAACTTAACAAATTTCACATCAGTCTATACAATAGGCATTCCCAGCTCCTGCTGATGCCTCAGTAAAACTAATATTTCTTCCATCATAAATGCATTGCAATAGCCTAAGGGGAAACAATCCAGAGGTCTATGAGAGTTGAAATAGTAATTTGTTTTGAAGAAAAATAGGGAGTGTCAGGCTCTATTTGAGAAATTTGAGGGAAAGAATTTTTATGCCTTTGTTTTAAACAAAGAACAGGGTTTGAGTTTTATTTTCCATGAGAAAAGTTCTGGCTAGTTTTGCAAAAAGTCACCAGTTTTTCACATGAGGAAATACAGTACTTCTGTCACAAAGCCTGTCATTGTTTTCTTTATCAATTTTGTCTTTCAAAGGTTTGTAGCTCAGAGATATGTGGTTTGTCCTGAAACTTTACAGTGCTATACAAAGGATTTATAATAATAAATGTATATGGCTCTTTACAAACATCGATAGGTCATTATCCCTGCCCCAGAGAACTAGCTGATTAAGGAGAGGTCCACACTAGTGTAAGGCCAATTTTCAATTATGTCATTATGTTTTGACAAAGCTATTGTTTGGCTCCATGTTGTTATCCCCTTCTTGTTTGCCCTTTTCAGTCCAAGGCAGGAAACTGCAGGGTTATATAAATTTTATCTGCCTGGATACTGCTGGCAAGTCCACCCAGTAACCAGAAAGAGCAGGAAAGAACATGTGATCAGGGTGTAGTCTATATAAGGACTTGTCACACAGAGACTGGTTGCTGTCCATCCCAGTGGCATCCCAGTGCCTACAGTCCTAGCCAAGACCTTGAGTCAACCCTAGAAGAAAAATGACCAGCTTACCTTTGGTTCCTGATTCCCAGTGTTATCATTCCTGGTTCCTGCATCATTCCTGAGGGTTCCCAAGTTCCTGTGTTCCAGTGATCCTGTTGTGTTCCTGTCCTTGAGAGTGGTCCTATAGTGATGTATTACATAATGACAGGTTTCAGAGTTGCAGATGTGTTAGTCTGTATCCCTAAAAAGAAAAGGAGTACTTGTGGCACCTTAGAGACTAACAAATAAATTGGTTAGTCTCTAAGGTGCCACAAGTACTCCTTTCTTTTTAGTGATGTATTAGTTTCCTTGATTCATTGTACCTACCTGTCCTGTATTATTCTGGGGTTCCTGGCTTCAGGCCAGACTATAGTTAACAAGTGAGTGCTTTTGCTTTGTTATATGTTTTCTGTTTGTGGGGTCCTTGTTAATAAACCTTGTTATGTTTGTACTTTATACCTGCCTCTTTGGTATTAATCATACCCAGTGATAGATACGGGAGGGGGACGAATCTGTAGTGTGGGGGTTTGGGGGTAAATCCATAGCTCCCTGTTGAAATAACCTGCTTAGGGGTTTAACACTAGAAGCACTACATCGGTGCAGCTGCACCACTGTAGCGCATCTGGTGAAGATGCTCTATGCCAACAGGAGAGTGCTCTCCCATCAGCATAATTACTCCCCCTCAACGAGAAGCAGAAGCTATGTTGGCGGGAGAGCATCTCCCACCGACATGGTACTGGTGTGGGCAGCACTTAGGTCACTATAATTTGCATTGCTCAGGGGGGTGTCTTTTTTAATCCCTGAGCAATGTATGTTAGATCGACTTAAGTGGTAGTGTAGATCTGCCCTAAGATCGACAAGACAAACACAGACAAGAAACAGGACAAAATGAAGGGGAAAGGTCAAGAAAGGGAGATTATTGCTGATGTAGAGCACAATAAGGAAGGACTCCTGGAAGGAATGAATTTAAGGAGGACATTGATAGAGAGAGAGGGCTCCACGGATAGAAAACGGGAGACTGGACAAAGCATAGAGGGCAGAATAATGGCTGATCCAAAGCACAGAATGCACCTTTAAGAACACACAACTGTTCAGAAAGCTGCAAGCAGGGACTTTCTTTCCCAACTGGAAGATTACCATTGGGCATGTAGAAATACCAATAGTGAGCCTGAGGGACACAGCCTTGTTCTTTCTCCCCTGGCTCATGACGCCAAACACCGGCCACCTTGACAACACTAAGGAAAGATTCAACTACTGGCTCACCAGGTGCATGATGATAGTTGAATGTGCTTTTGGTTGACTGAAGGGGCAAAGGCGTTGTTTACTCACAGGATGGGATCTCAGTGACAAAAACATCTCAATTGTCGTAGCTACCTGCATAATAACTGTGAAGCAAAGGGGGAAAGATTGCTTCTCGGGTGGAGGGTGGATGTGGAACAGCTGTCTGCTGAGTTTGAAGAGCCAGACACAAGGGCTATCAGAGCGATTCAGCGCAGGGAGGCTTTGAAAAAACAGCAAGCCAAATGCTTTGTGATGCATTGTATAATGCATTGTGATGTACTGTGCTCGACCTGGCCCTGCAGTTTGGTGGCCTTTTAGGAACTGTGTGATGCTTGGTGCACATCTATGAATATAACTCTGTCAATGGACCTATTAATGTTGTGGTGCTTGCTGTACATTTATAATTATTACACTGTGTTTGTCACTGATCCTATGAGTTGTGTCACACTGTACAATAACAAGTAAATGGCCAGGCATTCTGCAGCGTATGTTGGGAACTAATAAAGATGAATGATTTTCCAAACAATACTGTTTTACTGAGTAATAAAAACATTTCAAAAAAAAAAATTCTGTGCAAGTTAAAAGCAAATACAATAAAACCTCAATAAAGGTATGGATCAGAGCTTAGACAAGGGGAAGGAACATTCACTGACATGTTGGCTATGCATACAACAACCATGGCTCTCATAGGTTAGTGTATGTGTAGTTGTGGTTGTCCTTAATGTCCCCTGGTGGAATGGTGAGCCTAGGGATGCAGCCCCTGAGGTCATGTGGAATGTTGCGGGTGAGCATGGTGGGGTGTGTGTGTTATATTGGAGATCTCCATGGATTAGAAAGGAAGGTGAGCACAGGACTATTGAACCTGTAGGCCCACAAGAGTCTGCATCGTCTGTATTTGCTGCCAGAAATGCCTCATTATGCCCTGGGGCATCTACATCTCCAACTCCTGGGCCTTTCTCCTGTCTGGTCTTTTCTTCTCCACACAGCCTGCAGTATTCATCCTCCAGGCCCTTTGCTCAAGGTACGATGCAGCACTGGCTTGCAGGATCTCATTGAACATGTCATCCCAAGTCCTGTTCTTTCTCTTCCTTCTCTGGCTCAGGAGTTCCGCAGGTGTGGCGAGTGAACCCCTCAAGGCCACAAAGGCAACAGCTCCAGATAAAATACACAGAGGTACCACTGTTAGTATAGTCACAATGGAAAGCAAAACTTTAGATTCAGAACTTCCTTCCCTTGCACTGCTAAAGTTGTAAACAAGACATGCTTATTGATGCTTCTACTTTGGGGTGCTTGTGCATGGCACCATTCACAGCACCAGCCATGGTGAGTATGGCCTGCCAGAAGTAAGGGAAATGAGGAGGGAATTGTTTGGCTACATTAAACTATGAGAATAGGGAAAATCACTGAATACTGGCACCTTTTCCCTCAGGCGGTGACAATTTTAGCTGATCTCACTCCAGAGGGTAACAAAGACAGAGACAGCACAGCTGCTGCAGGTGTTCTGAAGCCGCCTAGGCTCATATGCTGCTAGCCTGTACTGCAGACGCACCTGCCAAAGTTATCACTGACTGCTGTGGGAAAGCGTTCTACCGCGGAGGAAGATCTAAGGCTGCCATCCATAGAAATCTTTGGCAGAGGGTTGAAGACCATGAAGGAATGTTTCATCAAGATCTTGATGCAAATGTGGATGCAGGTAACTGAAGACTATGTTTTCAGCTTGTGGATTGATTCGGATCCAAATTTTATATCTAGAGCCCTTCAAATCTACAGATATCTGTGGACCATGTTTGCACGGATACAAATTTTGTATCCACACAGGGCTCTAGTGGTGTTACTATGTTGGCATAATGGAGAGCTTACATCAGTGGGAGATTAATTTAAGTGTGGACCCATGCACAACTAAGTTGATGGAAGGCAGCTTACATTGACCCAACTTTGTAGTGCAGACCAGGCCTAAGACAACCAGTTTTAGCAGGTCCTATAATGGGTTAGCCTGTGTTGGGGTATGGTACTGGTTGAGCAGGCCTATTAATACGCATTCCCCTACAAAGAAGCTGCTGCCTCCCATATCTTGCCTCTCAGGAGCTCTCAGAAGAGGCTCTAGATGGGAATTCTCCTTTCCATACTGCCCAGGACACTCCTGAGACCCTGCCTCTTCCTGAGAAGGGCATGTGGCTGAACACACCCCTGTGTTCACACACTGCACACTAGTGTAATAATCTTTGTACAAAGCATGCCTTGTGAGGAGTCATTTGAAAACTAATAATTTGCTGGTCAGTACTGTCCTGATAACATATATGTAGCACCATTGTATGTGAAGTTATAAGATTTTCCTGTATGATGTTATTAACACGTTCCAAACCCCACAGCCCCACCCAAGCGAAGTCGACAAACAGATCTGTCCTAAACAAAGAAATGTGTGCTTGTCTTAATTTGCATTTAAGCAGTAAACAGAGTCATCAAGCAGGAAGGGAAAACAAAGGAAGTTCAAACAGGTGGGGAAAAAGACAGCAGGGAATATACTTCCACATAGGCTCTCTCTCTCCTGGGTCTCAGCTGGAAAAGTTTTTCAAGAGGGGATCTGAAACTATTAAAAGGAGGGACAAACATACCAAGACACCCCTCCTCTCTCTTCCTGTCTGTCTCTGGCATCGCACCTAAGATGACAAAAGAAAACAGTCATTGAACTCTGAAGGCAGGGTCCTGACCTGAAAGTTTGGTCAGTAATCTACTGGAGCATGTGGTAAGATTCAACTTTGCTGAATCTAATATTGTTTGTTAAGTTAGGCACTAATATGCATTTTATCTTTATTTTTCTTGCAATCATTTCTAACTTTTATGCTTCATTACTTGTATTCATTTAAAATCTCTCTTTTTAGTTAATAAACTTGTTTTACTGTTCTATTTAATCCAGTGTATTTAAATTGAAGTGTCTGGGTAACATTTAAGGTAATAAGATGGCATATCATTCCCTTAAGGGAATAATGGATTTAATATATTTTTACTGTCCAGGAGAGGGCTGGGCAGTACAGGACATACATTTCTAAGTGAAGATCTGGGACTGGGGTGTGTGTAGGGGTCACCCTGCAGCATAAATAAGGCTGGTCAGAGCCAGGGAGTAGCTGGCAAGCTGCAGTTACACACAGCGCATGCATGGTGGAAGGCTGTTTGTGAGTGGCCCACGGGGGAACTACTACAGCAAGACGTAAGGCACCTGAGGTTGCAGACAGGGGTGACACAGCCACCCCACTAGTCATGACTGTGCCCCGGTATGTGACAGGGCAATATCACAAACCCATCTGTATGGATTTTCTTGCTCTGTCAAGGTTCTTTACATAGAGAAAATCATGTTTGGAACCTCTCAAGCTTAATCAGTGCTTTTGTAACTGGTATGTGTGGAAGATAGAGCGCTGTGCGCATGTCTGTGTAGAAGAATAGATTGCTGTGTGTAAATTTAGTCACTTTCAAGGACAGAATGAATTTTACCAACAAACAGTCAATTTCACTCCAGCACACTCATTGATTAAGTTTGCTGGTGAAATTCATTCCCTCCTTGAAACTGACTAAATTGGCTGGTGAAATTAATTCCATGCAAACTCCATGAAATTCAGTACTTTGCAATTTACACTACTGTGAATTTAAAAAAGAAAATTGTGATTTACATTAGGCCCTACCTATAATCAATGGCTTATCATTGTTTTTCATTAAAATACATATGACCTACTTTTATTTTGTTATGCTCTGGGGACAGAATGGTTTTATGAGACAAAGCTTCAGGTGCCTGTCTATCTTACCCAGTTCACTACAGGGCCAAAGGCAGAGGAACTCAGAATGATGTCTTAAGCTCACATCTGACACTGCCATTCCCCTCTCATGAGTGAGATCTGGATATCTACTGTAATTTAGGATGGAAAACATCAGGTTATCCACTTTTATATGGAAATCAAATTCTCCCCTGTGTAATCCTTAATCAACAGCTCTCAAATTCTGATTCTTAAAGAATGTAATGTTGTCCATTTGTTGACATGAAAACTCCATCGTAAAAAGCAAGGACTGGTATTTCTTCTACTTCTCTACACTGGAAAGCAGACTTCATCCACCAAGATAATTTATTGTTAGAGCTGGTGCAATTAACAGAATTTCTTCATAAGACTGAAATAAGTTTTATTTTATTTGTAACGGTGTTTCCTATTTTTGTTAAACTGCTCCTTCTCAGCTCCTGCCCCAAGTAGAAATTCTGTCAAGAAGATTATTTTTGGCCAAGTCTCTTTCAAAAAGTCAAAAATCAGTAATCTCCCTGATAGAAGGCAACCTTGAGGAACACAGTAAAGGATGTTGATGGTAGTTTCTATGTGCATCTAAAGGCAACAAATGAAATATTAAACTAAGTAGAATTTAAATGAGTCGTTTTAACTTTAGCTTTTTAGCGTTAGACTCTCCTTTGCCTAGGGGTACACGAGGCAACTCATTTTCCCCCACAGCTGTCAGTCCAGAGCAAGATGTTTCATTCCATCGTAAGTTGTCTCCATGATGGCACATCCTTTTGATTGTCCTGCAATCGATCATTCTTTGTCCTCCACACTTTCCCTTCCCTCCAGGTAGGATCCAAGCTAAGACATACCATGTGTTTCTGCCACAGGGTAGCCTGATGGCATGGCCAAACCACGGTAGCCTTCTCTATCTGATTACTAAGTCCACAGCGTGTTGACCCGCGCAATGCACCACTTCCACATTGGTTATATGATCTCTCCAAAAAATTCCCAAGATTTTTCTTAAACAACACTGATGGAGTGCATTTGACTTCCTGTTGTGTACTTCCATGTTTCTGAGGTGTACAGTAGGTTGCGAGGACAATAGCATTGTTCAATCTCATTTTAGTGTGTTGATGTATTTCCTTATTCTTCCGGACGTTTGATCCATTGGTTTTGCTGAACCTTGTCTTCCCTTGTTTAGTGAGCTGGCCATTAGCAGATATTGTACTTCCAAGACAGATGTAATAATCAATTCTTTTGTACCCTTCTATATCAATCACACATCTGGCCATTGTTGACAGCCATCTCTCCTATCTCCATGTTCTTGGTCTTCTGTTTACTGACTGTTTACTATGAAGTCCCACTTTGGCCACTTCTGCTTTAGCCTTTAGTCTAGCTCCTATCCTTCGACCCTACCTGGCTTGGGTGGCCCTACCAGGAATTCTACTCCTGCCAGCTTAACTCTCAGCGTCACCAGGGTGCACGTCTTCCCACCACATCAAGGCACTGTCCCTGGGGAAAGATTTAAACAAGTCACTTATCACAAACTGTTTCTCAAGGTGCACAGAGTAATCAAAATCAGAAGAATACAAGGAAGCTTGGCTTTAGAAAAATAACCTTGTCCTTCTATACCATCAACATCATAAAAGGCCTTGGAAATCCACTACAGTAAGAGTTTCTCACGCACACAGAACAAAAGTATACATGCTTCAGTCCATTTAAAAAAAAATAATGGGGCAAAGTGATTCCTGATGTTACCGCATTTATTTAAATCAATTTGGATAATTTGGCCCAGTGGGTTGTGAAGAGAGGAGTTGTAGAAATACCCTGATAAGCCCTTAAGTAACAGATCACATGGGTACATAGAATTCCACTCCACATTTTCCTGCTGAGTTCCTTTGCTGGAGTGATTCACCAACATAAACACTCAAACAACAGCTTCAGCTTCACAAAGTCCATTTTATTAGATTCAGCACCATTTTTAGGCAGCAAGCGTAAGCCGAAACTCCTCATGATAAGCTGTGTCTCTCCCTTCCTGCCAACGCCTTACTATTAAATTATTATGGGATCTCTTGCAGCTTCTCTTAGGTCCATGGTACGTGAGGTATTTGGAACTGCACTGAGGTCGGGGTGAAAGTAGGCCAGTACGGGCTGGTACGGCGCACCGGTAAGAAGTGGCCGTCGGTAGCCACCCATACGCAGCTGATGTTAACCTCACTGCTCCTTTTGCCCCCACCCTCGGATGGTAGGAGCGGGTCCTCAGGCTGAAAGGGTGGGGCTGGGGGTCAGCCTCCCCCAGCCAGCCCATGCACACTACCTGTGGCTCCGGCGCCGATTTAAAACGGCCCGGGGCTCCGGCCGGTGCTGTGGTAGCAGCTGCGAGCCCTGGGCCCTTTTAAATCGCCGGGCCCTGGGGCAGCTGGCCCGCCCCTTCTGCGAGAGGACCTGCCCCTTCCAGGGGCCTGGAGCTGGGGCCCCGCACCCCTAAGTCTTCTGTGTTACTTTCACCCCTGACTGCGGTCACATATTTCTGTAGCTGTTATGAACAGCTACAGAAGGAGGTACAGGCAGTAAAGACATGCCCTTAACTCATTCTTATTAGTGGTGCAATAAATAGGACCATCTTATAATGAAGTGCCTTTTCCTCTCCCTACCCCCTCAGAAAGAAAATACCTAACGAAAGTAGAGTTTCACTGTAACAGGAGAGGGCCTGCGTGGCAAAAATTCCCCCCTCCCCTTCGCCATGGGAGAGGGGGGGGATCTCTCTTCACCCCTTGTAGTTGCAGGAGGCGCTGGCAGCTGTGCAAGTGAGTGTCTGTGGAAAGCCATAGCTGAACTCTCACTAGGAGACTAGCAGCAAGAGCAGGTACCACCGATTTTTCCTCTTTGCCCCTAAAGGGATAGTGATAACTTCTCCTTCTCCCTGTACCTCTCTGTTCTTTTGAGCCTCCCCTCACTATCTCCCATCCTCCTGATCCATTCCCCCGGCCCCAGGGCTGTTGCTGTGCTGAGCTGCCCTACACTTGGGACATGTCAACACCATGGAGACTACAGGGGCATAGCTACAGTGCCCTAGCTATGCCAGCTTAACCCCATGCGGTAGACGCAGCCTAGGCTACAGTGACAGAAAGGAGTTTTCCGTCATGGTAGGAATCCCACCTCCACGAGCAAAGGTAGCTAGGTTGATGGAAGCACTCCTTCATTCACCTAGCTGCATCTACACCAGGGGCTCGGTTGGCATAACTGTGGAGCTCAGGGATGCGGATTTTTCTCACCCATGAGAGCCATGGTTCTGTAGACTTATATTTTAGGCCTGAAACATTGGGCAGAGGAAGAGAGAACAGCTTAGGCAAGCAGAGGAGACAGAGCCTCTAGCCAGGCTCCCCAGCACAGTGGCCCCTATTGCTGGGTAGCTGGCATTGCAATTGCAACTGCAACAGTCCTATGACAGCCATGACAGGACTGTGATACCCAGGACAGTCTCAGCCAAGTCAGGACAACAGGCAGCTATCGTTTCACTATAATCAGAGTGCTGCGTATCATATGATTCCACTGCTGTGGAATTCATTCCTCGCTGCAGAACTGTGGTCCAGCATATCCGCTTTCTAGCCCTTAATAGTTGCAGACATAACCTCAGAAACAGGAACAGAGTGCCAACCGATACAGCATCACCCACTTGAGGCTACACAGCATCTGAAACAACAGTTCTGAAAGATGTGACCCGCCCCATTCATCTCACTAGGGGCCCTAGGGACTCCTTGACTCAATGGCGGAGTAACATGACATTTTTCCCATATGACAGCCACAGAATAATTTTTGCCACAGAATTCACCATTTTGCAATACAGACTGCCAGACATTTTATTTTGTCTCCCTGCTCTGCCAGAACCTTCCTCCAGCTGCCTCTTAGGGCTGCTCTACACTGAAAACGTACAGCAGCATAGCCATGGTATGTGAAAAATCCACACCCCTCAGCAATGTAATTAAGCCAACCTAACCCTCTCTGTCGTCAGCACTAGGTCGATGGCACAATTCTTCTGTCGACCTAGGTATTGCCTCTTGGGAAGGTGGACTAACTATGGGTGATGCGAGAACCCCTCCTGTTGCTGTACCGAGGGTCTGCACTAAAGCCCTACAGTGGTGCAGCATTTTATGTTAGCCTCTGTCTCCATCTTTCCCCACAGAAGGAGTTAACTGGATTACAGTACATGCCCTGCACTATTTGATACAGTCAGGCAGAGCGGGGATTCAGGAGTCGGAGCTGGAGTCCAGCTTGCAGCCAGGGAGTGGGGTCAAAAGTGTAAGCTAGCAAGCTGTCCTGCTTTGAGTCCAGCAGCCAGGGCCTGGAAAGCTGGGACATGAGTTCCTGAACTTGGCTACAAATTCTCCTCTTCCCCGGCAGGTATTTTGGGGAAGGAGGTTCTGAGCTAGATCACCTGGAGAACATCACAGGAGCTGACAGCTGGGGAGCCAGGGAAGTGACACGCTGAAAGCAGCTCTAAGCACTCCCCTTTCCTGGCACACGTGTAGAGAAGGAGGCCTGGAGCCTCCTCAAGCAAGTGCTGAGAATGAGCTCATTTCTGTAGTTGGCCAGCCCTCAGTCTGGGCTTGGGCGTAGTCTCATTACGTGTTTTGCCTCTGGGTCCCGTGCAGGAGCGCCATTCCTGGGCAATCTTACTGTTCCCAGCTGGAGTTCAGCTCATTTTCGGGGTCTTTTCAGAGTCCAACTACATGTAAGCGGGGGAATAGTCCCGCTATTGTGGGGAACTTTCCTGGCTTCTGCACTACCCCGGTGAAGTGGGCTAGCGAAAGGATCTGAGTCCTCGCTCCCACTTCCTTTATCCAGCGGCCTCCCTGCCCTTGAGGACTCCCCTTCCACTCCCCTGTCTGGCAAAGTCCTCCTAACCCCAACAAGGCTGGGCCCAGGATTCCTGGGGGGCTCGATCCCCAACCCTGCTGTGGTCACCTAGGACAGGGGCTAGGGTGTCCCCACTCCGGGGTACTCTCTCTGCACTGGGCACTTCTCTGACCCACTGACCATTACATACAATTTAAAGCAAATGCAAGTTATTTAATCAACAATTAATTTGAAAAAGAATAAGGAAACATGGGAAAGATTAAAGGAAACACATCAACCCGCTCTGTGGCAGGGAACATCACAAACAGTGTCTCTGCAATGTCAGGGCAGTTCACAGTTTGTTCCTTGTAAGTCCGAGGCCTTCTTCTCAGGCCCTGGCTGTGCTGCAGGGACGCTGTGGGTTGGACACTTGCTCTGGTGGTGGCCACATGCTCTCACGCTCTAGGTGGCAGGACCTTTCTTCCCAGTGTCGCCCCTGCCCTGTCAGGGGTACGATCCAAGCCTGGCCTGCAGAGCCTCTTGGCTGAGGCGTCTCCCTGTGCTGGGCCCACTGCCCAGGGTCCCCCTCGGTCTCCTCAGCTGCTCACCGCACCCAGCTCCGGACTGCTCCAGCCCCAGCTCCACCACTCTGTCTCTGCACTGCTGCTGCTGCTCTGCCGCCAGCTCCCTGGGCTGCTTCTCTGGCCCCTCTGGCTCTGGTTGCTGCAGCTCTGCTCCCAGGACAGGTCTGCTCTGCAGGCTGCTTCTGTGACTCTGCTCCCAGCACTGACCTGCTTCCTGGGCTGCTTTTCTGGCCCCTCTGGCTCTGGTTGCTGCAGCTCTGCTCCCAGGGCAAGTCTGCTCTCTCTGGGCTGTGCCCCTGGCTGTGGGGCTGCAGCTCTGCTCCCAGGACAGGGGCTGCTCTCTCTGCATCTGGCCCAGCTCTGCTCCCCAGCTCAGCTTGGCCCCACTCTGTCTGACCCAGGCAAATCCAGCTTACACAGAGGACGGGACCTCCCTGGCCTCCTGACTCTCTGATTAGCCTGCCCACCCTGTCATTCAGGCTGACCTGGAACATTGGCCTCTCCCCATTGTTCCTGGGGGCTGTCAGTCTCAGGGTCCTGATTCCCCATCGACCCTTCCCCCTTTTTAGTACTGGGAGCTAGCAACTAAAACACCCACACTGAATATTAGTGAGGGGGCAACAGTCCCCTTACATAAAGTTCACTTGTCTCTAGAAGCATTCCTACCACCAACTTCCTTTCTTTATAAGCCTATCCCAACTCCTCCGCCAGCTGGGTTTCATCAGCTGTTAGGCCTCATCAGTCCCTGGCTCTCCTACAGGTGCAGCCTATAAAGTTAATTGGTCTATTTTACCTGTTTAGGCCTTGTATAGGGTAGATAGTCCATCATAACCCAATTTCACCTTTTTAAGCTCCCTTTCTCCAGGTGGCACATGTTCTGCAGGTGCCCCAAATTGGCACCATCTGAGTACAGGAACTCTTGTTAGCTTTTCTACCAGTGGGATGGGGGCATGTCCCATCACACCTTCCTTCCTAAGAACAAGCTCTCTTCCTATTGATCAGTGACCCTCTTGTTCACTCCCTGGAGCAGGAAAGTTGAATATGGAATTTGCTGTTCAGCAGATTCACCATAATGTTCTAGCAAACAAATCTATTTTTAGGAGGAATCCTCATCAGAAGAGTGAATTTTAGGTAAACATTCATAGAAAAACAGTTCTGAGTTAGTGAACACAAGTATTTGCACAAGAAACCCAATTCTAAGAGTTACACTAAGCAGGGCACAGAAATGTAACTTGTGATCTAACAAATGAAAACTAACCAATACCACTCAAATTTCCAAACTGCAAATACTCTTAATCAACTCCTTACAAACAAGCGACAGACCAAGAATTATTTGCAGAATTTATCAGTAAATAATTTTGTTAAATTAAGATGTTTTTCAAAAATTTTAAATTGTTCTGGGGCAGTTTATGAACACAAAAAAGTGAACATCATCAAATACATTTTACTATGAATTATTCTTTCAGCTCTCCTTATGAGTGACTGAGTATTCTCACCCAGCTAATGTCCAAAAAAGTACTGAGTACTAAAAGAAAATAACCCCTTAAGGCCTAATACATCAAGTATTGTCTCAAAAGTCTGCCCCACTGCCATAGTCTGAAGCAGGAAAAATGCCAAAATACGAGAAAGAGAAGAAATAAAAGATCAGTGAAAAGAATATGCCTGTTAGCTCAGCTGTGGAGTAGGAGAGCATAGCTATCAAAAAGCGTGATCTACAGCTCTCTTTAAAATAACTCATTTCCTATGATCTATTTTTGCACTGGGTGGAAATATGATGCTGCCCCATAATCTATTTTAGCATTAAGTTCTCAGGCAGGAAATCATTAATGACAAAATTTAAACAGTATGCAAACTATGGCATGAGTGAACAGTCCAATTCTGCTTCCATTGAAGTCAATGGCAAAACTCCCACTGAGTTCAATCAAAGCAAGATTGGAGCCACTGGATGATCTTGCACCATTTTGGCAATGGAAGTTTTGCCATTTACTTTAGTGGGAGCAGAATTGGACCCCTATTGTATAATCAAACAGATAGTCAAACACATGGAATGAAAAAAAGAAGCATAGATTATTTATTTTTATTAACTAAACTTTTTTGAGTATTGATGCAGAAACACAGTGTGTTGAGTATCATAAATACCCGGAGGAAATATAAAATCAGAGTGCAGCAGATATTCTGACAGTCTTCCAAAATCTGGTTTTATTAGCTGGAATAAAGTGCCAAGTACTTCTCCGTGTCATACGGTAATTGATAGTTTATTCAAATGGCAAAGAGAGGAAGCAGTCAGATTACTTTTCTGCACGCACTGGGAAACCTTGTGCCTGTAATTGTAAAAGCATGGTGAAAATGTATGCATGAGGTATATTTGTATCTATCTCATGTCATGTCACATGTTGTAGAGCTGTATATAGCTCTTAAAGCACATGACTTCTCAAAGGCACTGATCTTGCACACACTTATGCACATGCTTAGCTTTAAGCATGTAAATAGTCCCATTGACATAAAACATTTGTGTCAATATTAGCAGGATTGAGGCCTAACTCAGGGCTCATCTACACAACATGGATATTCAGGAAAGCTAATTCAAATTAACTAAAGGTGTGAATTTAAAGAGACTCGTTAAAGCACATTAAATCCCTGCATGGACACTCTCATTTAGAATTAAAATGGCCTTCATTCATCTTAGCTTTAAAACAAACCAGATTAAGACCACTGTAATTCTGAATGAGAGTCCAGACTCTGATTCAGGACAATGCTCAAGCACATGATTCTGTCCTATTCAGAAAATCATGTGCTTAAGTCCAATTGACCTCAATGTAATTTACACACATGCTGAAGTGCTTTCCTGAATTAGGTCCTCAATTAGTGATTTCTACATTTCAGACCACTGGAGAAATATAATTTGTGGTTTAGGGAAAATCATAGCCCCAACGACTTTAATGCAGGAGGAAATACATTTCCTGTGCTGACCTCCAGATAATATCAATTTTGCCAATGTGTGTACAACACATTTTTTTTTACATTCGATAGACATTTTTAGTAGGAAATCTCTGATCAACATACCACAAAAAATGGTTCTGTAGGCTGGAATTATTTTTCATTAGAAAAAGGAAAGGAAATTACTCTTCCTTTCTGCACGAAATCTTTACAATGGTGTATTCTTTTCTTAAACCAAAGCTGGTAAATCAGTCTGTTCATCCACATTGGAAAAGATGGGTTTCCAACAACTGTGATTATCCAGGATTTTATACTTGAAATTGTACATTTACTCTTAACCCAATTCCACAGAAGTATACTTACAGTGTTTGATTCTGAAACATAAATAATACTCAAGTGCAACAAAAAATTGTGAAAATGTAAGAATTTTATCCAGTAAGGCTCTATTCAACAAGATAACTAACCATCTATGTAACTTTAAGCATGTGATGCTTAAACTTATGTACATGTTCAATTACTTTGCTGAAGTGGGGCCTAAATGTTATTTCTGAATTATATTCTATTATTGTTATTTATGAAGCATACACTCTGTGATAAGTGCCAAGTTCTACACTGTTTATTTTAATAAAATAAAGTAAAGAAGAAAATACAATGTGTAGAATAATGCTTCCCCCCAAGCAAATTATGCACAGAGCCTGAGAAGCTAATCACAGAGTCAAACAGATTAGGCGCATAGCCGAGATTCCCCTTACACAGCCTGGTTTAGCAACAGTCAGCTCATACTTGAATACAGCCTGGTTCCTGCTCCTTCCAGCTCATTCTCAACAACAATGGCCTCATTCTCCCCCAGCAATTTTGGAAAACAAAACACACCCAATCTCACCCGGACCGATGTGATGGAATACTCCTTCAGCTGACATCGACCACAGAAAGATCAAGACTTAATAAACTTTGCATATCTGGCTGCCAAGTGTCCCAATTTTGGCTAGACTGCCCCAAATTGGAGACAAATTCCTACATTCATTCTGCTTTTAACTTGTGCTGCTAACGAGAGAGCATCTTTTTCTGTTCAGTTCTATTCAGGCACTTATAGCACACTCATCTCCATATTGCTGAGGGCTAGCGATAAATGGCATAAGGTACAGCAAGGGCATCCAGGGGAAATGCTGATTGCCCACCTTAATGGCTACCTAATGCCCACTGACACGTGCAGGACCTTGTACAGGTCCCTTCCCTCTACTGCCTCTTGAACTGCTGTTTATTTTTTCCTAGGCCAGTTCCCTACCTTTCCTCTAATAATAGAAGAATAAAGGAAAAGGGAAAATGTGCAGGAGAATAAAGTTTTCCCTAGATATTATTCTATATCATTACTATGTTTCTCAGACAGGCATGGAGCACCATATTGCAGCGCGTGCAGGGGTGCCTCATTGTAATTTTGCCAACACAGTTTCCAGGCTGTCCCTGGTTCACTTTTATTGAAAAGGCAGCAAACATACCTGTCAGAATGATCCAGAAAAGCATCACCAATTTTGATGAGTTCTGGGGACTCGGGCCGCCATCAGGTGCCAGTCATCTTCATCCTTGTGTTTTGTATTTGCTTCACAGTAGAGCACCCAGCAGTGTATGTCCCTGTTAGCATCAGCTCTTGAAAGGGAAGCCATCTCTAGAACTAAACCTTTTCAGATCTGGTTTGAATGAGGAATGGTGGGCAGTAAAACAATGGCCCCCATTCACAGATAGGTTGTGTCCCAATGTACATATACAGCTGGCACCATTTAGTTGACACCAAGATAATAAGGACATCCACTTCACTGGGATACATGGTTGGGAGCCCTGTCCATGAAATTTATTTAATAGCCTTTAAATTCTGTTTTATTGTGACACCTCTGAGACCACGTGCTGGATTCTAGAGAAGGCTGGAAGCTGATGTGACAGCTCATTAACACTCAGTTAACACTGTTCTATACAGCACAGCATTTACTTTTACATTTAAAATGTTCAGGGGAACAATTCAGGTGGCATTAAAGTGAAAGGGCAATTGTTTAAGATGCATGAAATATTCAGAATCAACCATTTTTTACAGCACTGAAATAATGAAGATAGAATGCACATAAAATACCATTTACAAATGTACACCCTGTTGGTAGCATTGTTTTTGTTCATAATGCTTCCTGATGCCTGTGCTCTGTGAACACCCAACATCAGCTATCAGGGACAGGTGGCTAATTGGAACATTCTTTGCCCATGGAGGTGTCCCTGTTAATCAAATCCTACCTTCTGCCTGAACCAGCTTAGTCCAGAGTCTATTTTATTTTAAAAAACGTATAACCCCTTGTTAACTTTAAGGCTGCGGAAAGCAGGGAAACTCCCTTTCTTTGATGTTTTACTGATGGCTCCAAAGGCCATAATGAACTCTCTTTGCAAATAAAGTAGTTAAAGAGGAAGTGAAAATGTCAGGCTGCATTTGATTGCCAGAAGTGGGGCTGTTTCCCACAATGAAAAAGAATAGCCATCTGCCCCTGAAGCCCCCCACCCACACTGGTAAATGGGGATTTTGCAGTTCACTAGTTTTCTCAGACAGAACACAGGCCCTTCCAACTCTTCGGAGTCGTACCCACTCATGGCAAGAAGTGGAGTAGTACAGAACATGTTGAATTCACCTGAGTTTGCACTGCCTTCTGCCAGCATACACCAAGGCACGGGGCCACCAGCACAAAGCAGCTATAACCCCAAGTCTGCAAGGAACCTGCAAACAGTAGTGCAGCCTGAAAAGTAGGTAATGCTGGCCAGGGAGGGGGAAGAGCATGACAAGGGTAGCCAGCAGATACACTGACTGCTCAAACCATTCCCCAGTGAATCCCTTCCCTCAGTGGCTTCTGCCAGATGGGTTCCTATAGAGTGCTCAGAGGAAAGAAAATCTAGCCTCACTTCCCACTGGAGGTGGGAAGAACAGGTAGTGTTTTCAGTCTTCCTTTCCGCAAGCTGGATTCTACTTGGAGTCAGGGGGCAAAGTGAAACCCTCAGATGGAAGGAGGTGCAAATCGCACTTTCCTGTGCTGGCAGGGGTTAATCCAACCCAATAGCGTTTTAGGGGTGGTGTTTAGGGTTGCCAACCCTCCAGGATTGTCCAGGAGTCTCCAGGAATTAAAGATTAATCTTTAATTAAAGATTATGTGGTATGGTTAAACCTCCAGGAATATGGCCAACCAAAATTGGCAACCCTAGTGGTGTTCACCACATTATTTTGCTAGGCCAGGATATCTGTGGACACGAGGATACATACAGTAAATGTGCAGAAGCAAAAATCTGTCCATGAACCGGATAGGGCCAATTTTTTTAAAGATGACCATTATATTTGTGCCAGCAATTTTGCACACACAGACTGAGTCATCAAGCAGTCTTCTACTGGATTTACATGCATGAATTCTGTTCATATGAAAAATGGCAAATGTCCATTTAAAAGGTGGCTTGTTATTATTTATTGGTCACAGGCAGTGTGCTTGTCCTTCAAAACACCCAGAGAAGATGCAATCCTTGCCATAAAGAGTTTTTAAATGCAAAAGGGTCTGGAAGTTCCTTTGGGAAACTTAGTTCTGTGGTCAATGTCAGCTAGAAAAACAGCAGAATGATCTCTCACCAGACTAAAAGAAAGTAAAAAAAGATAATTTCAGACCCAAATCCCTTTGTAGCTGAATTGTCCAGGATCTTTCTGGATAATAAAGTAATGAAGGATTTTCTGACAGTGTATATTAGGTGGACAGAAAGATTGAAGGAAAGTGAATCTGATGCAATCTAGGTTTATGCTATTGTTTGTAGATGAGCACTCTTTATTCTGTGGTTTCACAGCTGTTTCCCCCCAAGAGGGCCTTGCATCTACTTGTCACAGATGACAGGCTGCACTGTGCCAGAGGCTGGATCCCTTCTTGATGGCAAATCAGTGATGAGTCTTCCAAATAACTCCCTTCTTGATTATGTAATTATAATGTATAATAAACAATGTATTTATTTAGAAATTTTATCAGCACCCACCACCAATATACCTGGGGATCTTCTATCATTTAAAAAATTATAAATAAATAAATAAAATACAGATAAATCCTTAAGCTTATAGACCTAATAAATACTACAACATCTTCCCTGCAGACAAAATGACAACCTCCAAATTTCAAATATTAAATTGTTCCTGAGATTAATCAATAGTCTGACATAAAAAATACATCTTACACTCTGTTCTTATTCCCACCAAACCTATGATCTGGAGGGAGGAGGGTGCAGAGGTAAGGGCCTTCCAATGAGACAGGGCCTTCCTACTTCTCCTCATGCTGCAAAGAAATTTTCCTGATCATAAATCACTTTGTAAACCCAACTTTGTGCCTCCATTCAACCTCAGAAGCCAGTGCTTCATGGGCCATGAAGAACAATAATCCAGGGCCAGACACACAATATCCTCTTTGCAAGACTTCTGCCCAGACAAGTAGTAATGGAAGTGCTAATGGAAATCAGGGTCATCAACCCTGCCCTTCTTGATTGGTAAAAGAGCACTACTCATACCTAAGGCTAAGATTTAGTCATGGGTATTTTTACTAAAAGTTATCGACCAGTCACGGGCAATAAACAAAAATTCACGGCCCGTGACTTTTACTATAAACACCCCTGACTAAATCTTAGCTGCCCTGGGGCCCCACTGCTCTGGGAGAGCCCAAGCCAGGCCAGCCGTCCGCTGCTCAGGTGGTCTGTGGGGCCAGCTGAACTGGCCGCTGCTCCAGCCACCCCCGGGGCCACACTCTGGCCGCTGCTCCGGCCACCCCTGGAACTGCTGCTCAGGCGATCCCCCGGCGCCAGCGGCCCAGGGCTGCTGAGCAGCAGCTTGTGTGGCTGCCCCCTGGGGCCGCTCCAGCAGTGGCCAGTGCGGCTGGCTGGGGGGCCACTTCAGCTGCAGCCGATATAGCTGGCCCCTGGGGTCAGCCACACTAGCCGCTGCAGCTCCAGAATTTCACAGAGGTCATGGAAAGACACAGAATCCGTAACTTCCGCGACCTTTGTGACAGACTCACAGCCTTACACATACCTCATGTGATGATGGGAATCAACCACCTACCCCTGATTCCTCATCCAGGCCTTGTGTCCCTCCCCACCTTGACTTTTGGGCCCAGTCTCCCTGTCATGTCCTTGTCCCTGTTTGCCCCCTTGCCTCCTCCATCCCCCAGGCCTGGATCCTCACACCCCTTACATTACAGTCAGGTGGTTCCTCCTTCTCCTCCAACATACTGCTTGGGTGCCAGCCGGGGAAACACTGAAAGCACAAGAGAGAACATCTTATCTCGCTGCTCTCAGCTCCTGTGCCCACCAGCACCATGGACCCCAGTAGGCAAGAGGAGCTTTTCACGGACAGTCCTGATCACCCCCTGCATCCCCAGCATGCTCAGTGCAAATGGAATTTGAAGAGAATGTAGCAGCAAACCTCTAAGAAGTTGCTACTGAGCATTTGTGAACTGAAATTTTCAGAGGCACATAATTTGGCCAGATATGGGAGGTTTCTCACAGGAAAATCAAAAGGCACCTCTCTGACACCAGAGAAACCTCTCCCACCAAATTTCAAGTCCCTGCTGCAAACCACAGAGGCGCTAAAGCCTCACAATGAAACATGTTATAAGAATTTTATCATATAGGCAAAATAACATAATTTCTCTTACCCTCAATCTGAGAAATGACTGAATCATTTTAGCTGAAATTTCTCCCCAGAATATCTTCAAACTGAGGCTGACACCAGGCATGGAAAATTTCAGCCCAAATGGCTGAAGTCTGACAAAGTTATAAGCAACTGAAAATAGGAACTTATAATAGGAAGTCTCAGGCAACCTTTAGCACAGATATGGCTATATACATTGCCTATAATATCTTCATTATCAGGGCCTCATACTATTGTAATGGTTGCTATTAAAATACCTAAAAAGTAATGTCCCTATATTAATTTTCCCTTTTGTGGAAAAATACCTATAAACTCGTAACATGAGTTGAGAGTGCTCAGCACCTTGTCAGGTGGCTCTATATGAATGGACTAATTGCTGTCAGGCCTTGCCATTGACCCCTGCAAATAGGAAACAAAATAAGATAGAAATGGCAAAGCAATGTGGAAACATGCTGGTATTTTACTAAAATAGGCTTGCAGCTGAAGAACATAGATGCCACCTTTTTGTCTTTAAACATTATCTACCAGTCCCCTTCCACAGCCCCCTGAATTTTCTTCACTGCCTTCTGGACAGGGAGACGGAGAACGCAGAAAATCCAGAAGTAACAGCTGAATTCTCAAATCAAAACCCAATGAGCTGGAATACTCCCATCAAAATAGATGATGGTGCCTGTATTGAAAATCCTCTCCAAGAAATGGCTGGCTCCTGAAGTACGCTGGGGCAGCCAACCATCTCTTGGAACACAGTTGGTATAAACGAGTAACAATCCAAGGTTGCATCCATGCCAGATTTCCAGGTGTTAGCCAGATTTGTACATGCACCACTGGGATATTTAATCTCCGGCCCCTTGGCTCTATGAACACAGACCTTTGCTCAGGGAGCAGCTCTGCTCTAGCTCATCCAGTAAAGGAAATTGACAGTAGTGGAGCAAAGATTTTAAAAAGGTCTTTGATGTGGCATAATTAAAGGGGGATGAGCCTAAGGGAGGAGACTACAGGGTGGTATTGCCAACAGCTGCCATTAGGAACAAAGCTCTTGTGATAGCAGCTTCACTGCTGGGAATTAACATGTGCATGAGCCAGTCTGACATTCCAGAAAAGGGCAGGGGCATCCAAGCACAAAAGCTGCCACATGCCCTGGATGGGTAGGCCTGCCAGCCTGTCTGCTGTCAGGGGCGGCGAGTTATATCTCCACATGGAGCCTTCACACCAGCAATATTCAGAGCCCAGGGTCCCAGTTCCATCAATATTTGGGGCCGGGTGTCCCCCCCGGCCCACCTGTCGCCCCCCTCCCCACACACCTCCCCCGAGTGTCCCCCGGCCCCCGCTTGCTGCCCCCACGCACCTCCCCGGGCCTCGGAGCAGAGCATCCCTGGCTGCCTCTTCCCTCCCTGGCTGCCTCTTCTGAGCAGCTCCATGCTGCCTCCCTGCAGCAACGGATCCTAGTGCCCCCCATCTCGACTGCCAGGGCAGACTGACTGAGCCTGCCCTTCCACTTCACACCCTTCCCTTTTCCGGCGGGACCCTCCACCAGCACAGGGGGCCCCCCTGCCTGCAGTCACTGCTCCTGCCCCATGCTGGGCAAGGAGGCAGCCCCATCCCTCACCCCCAGTGAGGCTACAGTGAGGGGCAGCAGGAGGGGAGGAAGCGCACGCAGCACCCCCCGGCACCCACCACGGGGGAGGCGAGGGAGATTCCTGGACCTGAGAGGGGCTCTAGGAGCACATGCAGAGACAGTGGTGGGGGTGAGTGTGCTGCTCAGGGGGTGGGAAAGGGGGGCTCCTCCCCCAGAGCTCGCTGCTGCCGGCAAGGAAAGGGCTGGGGGGAGTCCTTCTCTCTGCCCCCTGTCCCGGAGCAGCCTGCCTGCACCCCAAACTCATCCCCAGCCCTGCCCCATCCCAGAGCCCACACCCCCAGGCAGAGCTTTCACCCCCCACACACCCTCAACCCTAGCCCTGAGCCCCTCCAACACCCCAAACACCTTATCCCCAGTCCCAGCCAGAGTCCTCATCCCCCTGCACTCCAACCCCCTGCCTTAGCCCGGAGCCTCTCCCAACACCCCAAACCCCCCAGCCCCAGAGAGAGCCCTCACCCCCTTACACCCCTACTCTCGCCCTGAGCCCCTCCCACACCCCACAGCCCTCACCTCTGCACCTCCGCCCATCCCCAAACTCCCTCCCAGAGCCTGCACCCTCCACCCCAATCCCCTGTCCCAGCCTAGGGCCTGCACCCCAGACCTCCTCCCCCATCCAAACTCCCCCCCAGAGCCTTGGGCAGGTGGGGGGCGGAGTTTGGGCAGGGGCGGGTTCTGGGCACCACCAAAAATTATACAAACCTGCCGCCCCTGTCTGCTGTAGGTAAATGGTTGGATTTACCAACTGATGCCTTGGTTGATAAAACAGTGGAACGGTGTCAGGAGTGAGAGCACAAACAAAAACCCACATTGTTAAATGGGATCATATAAACATCTAACAAGCATTCTGATCCAGGTTGTTCAGCAGTTGTTTGAGTTTCTTTATCCTGAAATACTAAAACCGGAATCTTTAGGGAATAAGAAGAAAATAGAGGGCACTGAGAAGCAGCATCCAACTCAGCGCATATGCTTGGTTTAGTGTACAGTACAAATTCCACCGACTCTGTCTGGATCGTTATTGTTTTCCCGCCATACAAATTCCCAATCCACAGGTCAAGAACAGCTTTGGTTCCAAAAAGAGCTGTGTATGAGGTGATAAATTATTTGAAAATAAGCTAAAGATGTAATGGTCCCAGCCTCACAGTGCAATGAAAGGATATCACATTGAGTCCCAGAGTGGTCTCTTCCTGCAGTCTGATTCTAGCCCAATGAGGGCTCAGCTTGCTATAGAGTGATACTTATTTTTGGAGCGTACAGCTGCTTGGTCTACCAGCTGGCAAAACTTACACTGACTCAGAAGGAGAGGTTCAGACACCCACAGTCAGAGCTGAAGTGTTGTGAAGGGATAGATTGAAGCGGTAGATTGAATAAATCAGCTGATCTGTGCCCTCTCTTCCAAAGGGGAGCCCAAAATTTTCCAAAAGGGATGGTCCTCCAAAGTGATTAAGATATTTCCCCCTTCTCAAGTAGGAAAAGAGCATCCACCCCAATACCATCAGGAAGCACTCCACATTCTTCTTTCCCCTACGTGAGGAATTGTGGCCTTGAATTTTAGGTCAATCCAGACCACCTTTCATCTTCATCCATGCTTGACAAGAACACAAAAGGGCCTCGAGGATACATACAGGAGATCTATTAGCAGAACCACACAGTTGGACTCCAAACAAAAGCCTTAGATCCAAACACCTCTAAACTTTGGGCTGTTTGAAATCTAGACCTGAATTTTGCCACTGGCCCCAATCTTTATAACAGGTTGAACCAAAATCTCAGATCCAAACACTCCCAAATGCTGGGACAGATTCCAATACCTTTAGTCACATTGAGTAGCACCGTACTCCACAAAGAGACCTAATCTAAGGGAAAGGGTGAGAAAGGGAACCAGAACCTGGCCCTCTTCAGCTCTCTACATCAGGATTCAGATCCATGTCTTGTAACCTGGGTCTGTCCCTGAGCAATCCGGTTCATCTGGTTATACTTTTTCCCCTAATTAAGTTACACGGTTAGAACATGAATGAAATACTTCGGTAGTAAAAAAAGACATTAAAAGCCTTTCTCCAATACATGATTGAAATTCATTTCAAAGTTGTAAAATTCAGGCTACGGTGTGATGTCATTTGCATGCACTAACTTTATTCTGACACTAGGCTGAATCAAAGAAAGAGGGCTAATGAAGTATATGAAGGCAGCAGTGTATTTTTGGCTGGAATTAGCACCTTTAGTACTTTCTGTTAGAACAGATAATCATCTCATAAGCTTTTTTTTTATGTGCACTTTGATTCCATACATACAGGTTAACGCAGGGACATGAATTAATTAGTAACATGGTGAAAAAGCTCCCTAAAGTCAATGCTCCATTAATATTTAAAAATTCAAACAAAATTATTCTTTACACAGCCCTGTTTAATCTCATGCTTTGCCCTTGGAAGCTGAACCTAACTTCTGAAATGAAAACATCATGCAGAACCGCATGCTACAAATCTGACTTCAGTGCTCCTCATGCCCATTCAGGAACTTACACTAGAATTTGTGTGTTTGATTCAGCAGAAAAGACCCCTGCCCTTCTGAATTACTTCAAGTACAGATACAGTCAGAAAAGCAACTGTGTAAAAATCATAGACTCATGGAAACATAGCCCTGGAAAGGACCTCGAGTGGTCATCAGGACCAGCCCCCTGCAGTGAATCATGACCAAGTAAACCAAACCATCCCTGCCAAGTGTTTGTGCAACTTGTTCTTAAAAACCTACTACAGGGATTCCACAACCTCCCTTGGAAGCCTATTCTGGATCTTAATCTTTCCTCATAGGTCATTTCTAAGCCTTTTATCATTTTTGTTGCTCTCCTCTGCTCTGTCCAGTTTGTCCACATTGTTGCTAAAGTGCCCAGAACTGGACACAGTACACCAACTGAGGCCTCACCAGTGTCGAGCGGAGCTGGACAATTATCTCCCGTATTTCATATATACCAGGTCTGATAATATACCCCAGAATGAGACTTATCTTTTTCGCAACTTCATCACATTGTTGACTCATATTCAATTTGTGATCCACTGCCACTGCCTTTTGCCTGCCACAGGTCCTTTTCAGCAGCACTTCCATCAAGCCAGGAATTCCCCATTTGATTTTTCCTTCCAAGTGCAGTACTTTGAACTTGTCTTTACTGAATTGCATCTTGTTCATTTCAGACCAATTCTCCAGTTTGTCAAGGTCATTTTGAATAATCCTCTCCTCCAAATGGTACCTTCTTGCTCATCATAATTGCTCCCTGTGACCATATAGTGACTCAGAGACAAACATAAATGTTTCTTAGTTTTACTCCTGTTAACCCAGCAGATGCTACACAATTCTGGGAAAGTGAGCTGGATTCTCTTCTGGCTCTTGTATCAGCAACAGAATTCTCAATTAAAAGTACCAACTGCAGAATTTTTACTACTAGTGATGATGAATGAGCCAAAGAGAACCCAGTTTCATTCTCATAACTCAGGTTGAACATGCAGGAATGGTAATTAGAAAAAAAAATCTTTTCATTTGTAAAATAAGCAAATGAAAAACTGACATTACTGAGAGACAATAAGCATTAGTTGTTT
Source organism: Eretmochelys imbricata (assembly GCF_965152235.1). NCBI lineage: Eukaryota > Metazoa > Chordata > Testudines > Cheloniidae > Eretmochelys > Eretmochelys imbricata. The sequence continues at coordinate 154,344,127 of NC_135572.1, forward strand.
TCCTGGGATGACGCTTACATTTGATGGCCTTACTCAAACTTATTGGACCTACACAAATCTTTAACTTGTTTGGTTTCATTACAGTGACCATCTGTCTGTACCTTTAAAATCACTAATGCTTCAATCTCATGCATATCAAATAACTTAATAATGTGCCTTATAGAAACATCTCAGTTATAATATACAGGAAGCTGGCTGAGAATGTTGCTATTATTATATATACATGCACACACACAAAAAATAAAGGACACATTTTTCAGAGAAAGAATTTCCTGTTTTCCAACCAGCTCTAATTATATATTGTGACCTAATAGATGGAAGAGGGAACTGGAAGTTTTGACTTCCAAATTTGATTTCTGACTCTACAACTGACTCAGTGAGTGATCTTGGACAAGACCCTTAACCTCTCTGCGTCTCAGTTTGCTCATCTGTCGAATGTGGATACTACTTCTCCTGCATCCCACCGGTGTTGTGAAAATTAATTGATTCCGTGCCTGTAAAGACTTTCGGATCATAAGATGAAAAGTTTTACAGAAGTTCAAAGAATTCTGTTTTACAACATTTATAAATAAATAAAACAAAACTATTTTTTAGATCTTATTTTTAACATAGACTTGGAACAGCCTTGTCTTAAATATGCTTCTCTTGTGGAAAATGGATTGGATGCCAGGGCTATAGCCAATGTTTTCTCCCAGGTCAGTAGCTCTCCCTTGGTTAAGAAATGTGAGAATGTGGCTGTAGGCCAGATCTCTTCTGCAGAAAGGGAGCAGAGCACCAGGCCTCTGGCCAGTACTTACCCACAAAATCTGCACTTTTCTCACAGAAAGCTAATAGGAAAATGCAACTGCAAGCCAACGAGTTTTACACTGCTGAGAATTCTGCAGCTGTCCCACTAGGAAATTAACATGACACTGGGGCAGTGATTTGGACATAAGCTCAGAGGCCCTCCTGTATCTTGAGGGAAGGCAGACAGGGAGTTAATAACTTTGGCCAGTCTTATACTTAATACAGGCTACAGCTCTGCCAGACCAAATCACTTAAGATAGAAGACAATTTTGGAGCTTACACTTCACTATAATGCCAAAGATGGGAAGCCCAGGATTTAGACGAGGGTTTCCTGACCTGGCTCAGTGTGTTTATTATATATTCTGCAGTACAGGGAGGAAGAACTATGTCTGCTGTTTCTCAGTCAGGAAGGGTCTACTAATCAGTAAACTGCACGTGAAGAGGGGATGCAGTTACCTTTTCTGCAATATGTTTGTTGCAGCTTCTTTCCCCCATTGCTCTCCTATACAAAGTAAACAGGTGAATAGGGTCATCAGCTAGCCACAGTGTTTCTGCAACAGTTCAGATAGGATAAGAAGAAAGGTATGCAACAGAGGAAGGATGGTCCAGTTATTAGTGCCCTTGCCTATCACTTGGGAGGTCTGATTTCAATTCCCTGCTTTGTCACAGACTTCCTGTGTCAGTTAGGCACCTAAATGCCTTTAAAAATCCAGCCATTTTCTGTGCCTCTGTTCTCCTTCTGTAAAACGGGCTAAAAGCACTTCCCTACCTCACAAGGGTGTTGAGATGATAATGCATTAATCTTTGTGAGGTGTGCAGCTACTATGGTAAGTGGGGCCATATAAGTTCCTAAAATAAATAACACCCATAAAGCAACTCTATTACACAGCTGGCATGTATTTTAGGAACTTATATAGCCCCACTCCCAATATTACCTGAGTACCTCACAACCCTTAATGTATTATCATCACAACACCTCTGTGAGGTAGGGAAGTATTAGCCCCAAAAATATATGCTTTATTTTTGTGGCAGATTATTTTTCTTTTTCAGAAACATCAGGCAACAGTGTTCATAAACGTTGGCAGATGTATTACTGAACATAACTGTAAGAGTTGACAAAAAGGAACATTCAGCGTATCAATTCGTTTCACAGAGTGTGGTAGGAATGGAGATGTAGAGCAGTAACTGTCAGTAACAGAACCTTCTTGTGTCTATACATCAGTGCTAAAAGCTTCAAACTAGGCAGTCAGGAAATGAAGAAAGCATTTGGAGAAAGCTACACTGTATGCTGGCTTGTGGCTATCTGCCCCTGTTTGAGTTGTCTATATTATAATATTATTTTTCCTTGTCTGAAGACAGAAATAAAACCTTCTAACTATATTTAAAGAACCATGTTGTAGCCCAAATGATAAAGGAAGAAGGAGATGGCATTAGCTGGGCCAACTGGAATTTTGAGCCTATAAATGCTCACATAAAGCTACTGGCAAGCAGTGATTGGTGCAGCTTGCAAAGTTTGTTGTATATACATGGCTCTGAACCAAAACCCCAAACCCAAGACCCCATAACTTTGGGAAAGTTCTGATCTTGATTTGAATCTGGACTTAGCACTTGGGTACATTTTCAATGTGGAAATTGCATTTTGACTTGACTAAGTATCCTAAAGTTTGGTTGTGATCTGACTCTCTTTGATCTAGAAATTGGTCCTGAAAATTCAACAGGTGTTTTGTGCAAGAATTCACATGTGTGTAGGTGTGCGATATCTGATACTGTTTGATTTCATCCAGATTAGAAATATCATGATGGTCTTACCTGAGGTACTTGGGTACTTCTGGCATGATTCAAAAGTGGGAAGTAGAGAGGACTGTGAAAATTAAATTTAAAAAGTTAACCACACTTTCCAAACCTCAAAACAGTCAGATTTGGGGGTTTAGGTTAGGACTGGTTCTTATTTTATCCAAACTATTTGCTTATCCCTATTGGTAATCTTCTTTCTGCACTAATAGGTCAAATAGAAATTAGCATGCTTTGTGTATGATAGATGGATAATTAGACTGAGAAACTGCAATTGCAGGGAATTTCCTGGTATTTTTAATTAAGGGCTCATGCCTGCAAGGCACTAAGCACTCTGGCCCAATCCAGCACAGCACTTACATGCATGCTTGAAGATCAACACATGAACAGTCCCGCTGAAATCAATTGCAAAACTGAGCACTAAACATGCGTTAACAGCAGAGGTGGCTGACATAGTTCAGACCCAAACCTCCAGGCCAAACCCAATATAAATATTTTAGGTTCATAAAAATTGAGGTAACTTTTCCCTCCATTGATTTTCATTTTTGCACCTTCTGCACTCTGGATCCAAAGAGTCCTGCGCTTTGTGGATTGGACAGTGCCCAATAACCGTGGGAACTGAAGATAACAATGTGCTAAAGCACTCGCTGCCAGAGTCAGACAGACACAAGGGACAAGAGACCACATTTTTCCTGACTTTTTCCAGCTGGTTCAGAGAATTCAGCTGAAATGCAGCCACTTTCTGAGAAACCAAGTGGAAATAGCTGCTACGGAGCTAGGCTGCCCCTCCTGCTCACATGGGAGACTTTCAACCAATCAAGGACATAGAAGAAATACCTAGTGACTTGCACCATGAAAAACTGAGGGCCAGATTCTCTGCTGTGCCAAAAGCATAGGAGAGAGAATGGACCATCAGAGAGCCCATGCTGATTCTTAAACTGTCTGGCCCTAGCAGGCTAAATTAGAGCAGGCTAGGGGGTGTTTCAATCTTACAACAACTAGCTATACAGGGTGACCAGGCGTCCAATTTTTAACAGGAACACCCGGTCGAAAAGGGATCCTGGCAGCTCCGGTCAGCACTGCTGACTGGGCCGTTGACTGGCCTGTTGGCGGCGCTGCACAGAAGGGCTAGGCTAGCCTCCACACCACACGGCTCCCAGAAGCAGTAGCATGTCCCCCCTCCAGCTCCTAGGTGTAGGGGCAGGCAGAGGGCTCCATAGGCAGGGAACTGTGGCCAGTGGGAGCTGCGGGGGCGCCTGCAGATAGGGCAGCACACACAGCTGCCTGACCGCACCTCCACGTAGGAGCGAGAGGGGGGACTTGCCTCTGCTTCTGGGAGCCGCTTGAGGTAAACGCCGCCCAAAGGCTGTATTCCCAACCCCCTCCCGTGCCCCAACCCTCTGCCCCAGCCCTGATCCTCCTCCCACTATCTGAACCCCCTCAATCCCAGCCAGGAGCATCCTCCTGCACCCCAAACTCCTCATCCCCAGCCCCACCCCAGAGTCCGCACCCCCAGCTGGAGCCCCAACCCGCTCCCACACCCCAGGCCCGAGCCAGCCCAATGAAAATGAGCAAGTGAGTGAGGGTGGGGAGAGCGAGCGACAGAGGGAGGGGGGGATGGAGTGAGCAGGGGTGGGGCCTCATAGAAGGGGCAGGACATGGATGGGGCCTCCGAGGTGGGATGGGGCAAGGGTGTTCAGTTTTGTGCAAGTAGAAAGTTGGCAACCTTATAGCTATATGGTCCCTAAGGGACCAGTTGAGAATTGACATAGTGGAGTTCCACCCCCTTTCCAGCTCTTCCCAACATGGCCTCTATGCCAATGGCACCAGAACTGGGGAGGGGTGGTCAGGGGGACATGGCCCCCAACTTTTTAACATGGGCATAGGCATAGTATGGGGGGGCAGGAGGTGGCGTTGCCTCCCCAAACTGCAAGCTTCAGGCATGTGCAGATTGGCGCCAGCAGAAGCTGTGCTTAGTAGTGGGGGAGCTGATTTCTTCACGCCTGCCAGAGGCTTGCAGTTTGCGGGGGCAACGCCACCCCCTATTCCCCAAATTATGACCATGTTAAAAAGTGGGAGGGCGTGGCCCCCTTGGTCCCTGGTTTTGGTGCCGGTGATCCCCACATTTTTACAAAGGTTTGGGTATGCCAGGCAGAGGGGAGCAGTTGGTGTAGAAGCAGGCTTTTCTGTCTTTATGCCAGATGAGAATGCCTCTTTGCTAGACTGAGTGGCACAAAGAGGATGGATTGGGGCTGAGACTCAGCTCAGAGTCTTTACCACCCTGGACCTGACGTTGCAATATTGCCCATTCTAAGTATAAAGCATACTGCAAATACAGATGTAGAGGCAAATGTCACGGTCCAGAAAACGCCCATATTTTAAAGCCGCCCACTGTAATTTCCCCCATGTGACCCATCCCAACAAACCAGGCTCAGACTTGAAAATACACTGTGAATAGCAGCTGGATAGGGCAACAAAGTTTGCAAAAAGCTTCTACAGGTGGCTTATGGACAAACCATTGCTGATTCTCACACACACACACGACTCAATCCAAGGATGACTCTGAGTATGGTTTGAGCCACACAGTTCACTATGCCCCATGAGGAGCAAGTATTGGGATGAAAACTACAGGTGATATATAATCAACAGTCAGTGAGGCTTCTGAAGGTGTGCAGATATCATTTATCTCACTGAAGCCCCTATCACATTATGATGGGCTGATTATAATTATATCAGCTGCACATGTCAGCTGGCACACAGAGCCTCTCCAGCTAGACTGACCTGCTGTCTTTTTCAGATCACTGAATTTATGCTGTAACCCAGAGGATTTTATTTAGAGGAAATCAACCTATTTCCCTTAGATCATCTTCTCCAAAGCATAGAAACACAGAAATTCTTTTGGAAGCAACACATTTCAAGGGCCTCTTTGTTAGGCCTGTTCATTCTATCACACGCGCCGTCCACCAGCACCTTGTAAAACTTTACTGGGCTTACTTGTTTTGTGTAAAGTGACACAACACAACTCTCCTTCATCTACTGCCTCCTTTGCCTGGCACTGAAATGGTCCTTAGGTTGATACTGAGCTGTGGAAAACCTCAATTACATTTGTGATTAGTTTGTTAGCTTTAAAAATGGGTTTTTTTCAGCTGCCTCTAATACTCTCGGATTGCATTAGTGAATTAGGTGCATAATTTTTCTGTGTAAATCCTGAAGCGATTCACTCTGTTGTAAGATTTGTGTGCATGTTTGCTGCATGGAAAGTTCTAGTCTGTGATTCAAATGCTGCCATCCAATTAGGCATAGACGTTTTCCTTTCAGTTTGGCAAAAACACCAGAATGATTTCCCAATGACACAGATGCTTTATCTGCACAGAAACCCTCCAGATGCTCACACTGTCACACAAGAAATTCTTGCCTGGTCCAGGCTGTTGAAGGCTGTCCAGCAATGCTCCACTGATCCCAAAAGCATTTACAAAACAAAGCTCAATCACATTCCCCAAAAGCAAAACAACATTTAAATAACATGAAAGTGGTGACACCAAGGGGGCTGAGAACATCTGGACCCTCAAATTCATGGACAATGAAGACCATTGGTGGGGGGAGGCTCCAAGAGTGCCAGATGTTTTAGAGTTTTTGCTGCTTTGTACTTAATTTCTGAGAAAAATAAGGATTTGTTTTGTTTTTGGAAGGAAAGCATTGTAAGGGCTTTCAGCCCCTGATCAAAGCCCATTGCAATCAAAGGGAGTGTTTTACTGACTGCACTGAGCTTTGGATCAGGCCCAAAGTCGGAAAAAGTATCCATGATAAAAAGTGTCTTTGGGAACACAGAAATTAAAGGGATGCTGTCAACTTAATTAAGACCCCAAACGCAGCACTGGGGGAGCAGGGGAATCTAAATCTCTACTTTCTACATTGGTTTTAACTTTCCTTGTAATCCTTTCTGTTTGCTTCGAGCATTTGTCACTGGTGTCCAGGACCCAAAGCCCGCAGGGTGGAACGTGTTCACGAACATACACGTGTGCGCATGCATATGGACACAGCATGCAAGGAACAGCCATCACAGAAGTAGCTACCTGAACAGAGTTCTGAGTCTCTCAAGTGCTCAACAACCAGACGGCAGGCCCCTTTGGGCAGCTGCCACCATGATGTCCCACAGTGAGATGAAGGGAAGAAGAAAATGCTGCCTGGACCCCTCCATGGTGATGTGAAGCAGGTGTTTCCAGGACCTCTGCAGGAGAGGAGGAAGAAACCACTGGAACCCCCTGCAGTGGCAGAGAAAGAACCCCACATCTGTTCCTCCAAAGTCACCTCTCAGTGGAAGGGTGGGTCAGCCAGCCACACCACCAAAGACCTCTTCAGCTATAGCTGGGGGACAATTTCCCTTCCCCACTTGCTGCTACTGCCAAAGGAAATGGTTTTGAAGCATCCCCAAAACTTAAGATGGGAATTGATCAGGGATGGTCACTTGCTGTGGGAAGGGAGTGAGCATGGGTGGCAATTGGTCAAACTATGCAAGGGAAGCAGTAGAAAGGGGCACTGGAAAATACAGGAGTTTTGTCTTCAGTTTATTTTCATTTTGGAGGGATTGAAAAGGAAATCGTTACTGACTGGGGCCCTGACTCAGCAAAGCACTTAAGCATGTGTTTAATTTAAAGCCTGGTCCCATGGATTTCAATATATGCTTAAAAGTTAAGCATGCACGCAAGTGCAGAGTCAGGGCTCGGAGGGTAAGTGGGAGTAGGGGTGAAACACTGGACCAAATCTAACCCTGATGCAACTCCACTGCTTGTACCAAGGCTAAATTTGACCCACAGGGTATAAATGTGAGGATTTTTTATTTAAAAATATTTAATAGTGATATAACATTAAACAGATTTATTTACTAACATTCTCGTTGCAGCTTTTTATGCTTATGTATTACAATGATAACTGCCATATAAATGCTTAAAGAGCTCTTTCTGCATATTCCCACCTCCACAAAACACTGTTCCTTTAAGAGGTGGAAAGAAAAGTTAGCTTCCAAACCAGAAGTAACAGAATTCTGCATTTGAAGATCGCATGGCTCCCAGGGCAATGTATATGCGTTGATGCAAACTGGCTGTGACCAGAATACTAACAATACCAGTTTCACTTTAGACCAGGGATTCTCAAGACAAATTTTTTGGTGGCCTCAGAGTGCGGCCACCAACTTTTGCTGGTGGCCACTCTCACACTTTTTCCTAAAATACTTAATTAGCTTTAGGAAAACCAAATAAATATGCACATATACATGTCCAAATCATAATTTATTTATTGCTACCTAGTAAGTCTGTTGTGAAAAGTGATATTAACCAACATACAAGTTTCACTGTTCACAGCAGACTTACTCAGCCCTGGCAAGCCTCGGGACAAATTAAGTCCTGGATGGAGCGTCAGGGAAGGAAGTGGGGGGCCAGGGGAGATGGGGCTGGGGGATTGGAGCCTGAAGCCCTGCAGCCAGAATGTGGGGCCTGCCACTGCACAGCCAGAGCCTAGGGCTGGAGCCTGAAGCCCTGCAGCCAGATCCTGCCTCCCCGCCATCCAGGGCTGAAGCCCAAAGCCTGATGCCACTGTTGCTGGGAAGATGGGAACCCCACCAGCTGCCTGCTCCTCCACCATTGTGCCCCAGGTGTCTCCAAAGGAGGGCAGGGCCAACCCCTGCTGGTGGCCCCAACAACCAACATCAAGGTGGTGCATCCAGACGCAAGAAGGAGGGACCGCTGCTTTGCCTTCCCTCCTCCAATCACAGCCAAGAGGCTGTGGCCACAAGATGGTGGCTGTATTTGAGAAACACTGCTTTAGACCAAGCTCTCCTGGGCAGGATCCTTATGTTTTTGCATTTAGCGGTGCAGCCCCATGCACATATGTCACACTGTCAAAATAAATAGTAATTCTCATTAGTATCAGCAAAAACTGTTATAATGCTAATGAAAGACAAATCAGCAAACAGATTTTATTTTGATTTTGTACTGATTTCTTTAGTGATAAAGTAAAACATAAAACAGTTATTTCAGATTGTGATTCTGAAGCTGACAGTGCCTCTTTATTTTACAAATACTGGGGTCATTCTGTTCCTTGTCTTGTTTCTGGAATGTATCATATGCAAACATATTCCTCTAATTAAGAAAGAGCATGATCTAATGAGAGAATTATCTAATGTACTGGGTTCAGGGATGAGAGCCAGGAATTTCTGATTTCTACTCCATGATCTGACATGGTCAATGGCCAAATCTTCTCTGCCTTAGTTTCCTCATTTGCAAAATGGCAATAATAATACATACTTCACCTTCCTGGCAGGGGCACTGTGTAGATCAGTTACTATTTGTTCAGTTGTTTGACCATGTGAAATGATACAAAAATGAAGTGTTATTTTATTAAATAATAGAAAAAAAGTTCTTTAAATTTCATGTAACTGTATATGAAAATTATTTGCTTCAGGGAAGTTGTGTCTTGAACCAGATAGAATTTTTAGTACTTTGAAGAACTATATTGTGTGATAACTTTATGTTTTAACCTCCTCATTAATTGGTTTCTTAAGCCATGTCATTTGGTGTTAATGATGCAAACACTATTGTTTAATGCATTGATGCTGCCTGACACATTATTGTTCTGCTCTGTGAAATGGAAGCTTTTTAATACTTCTTCCTCTTTCTAAAACGTTATTATTTTATTTCTGATTACAAAAGTTTTACAAAAACCAGCTCTTTCAGAACACATAATTTCTAGATAAAATAAAATTATAACTATCTTTAAAAATCACTGCAGTGACCTAAACCTCTGAAGTAAGACTTTTCCAAGTTCTGGTATTTGGGAAAAGTACTGTCATTTATAATACTACAATATCCCTCTGTAACAACTATACACAGTACAGCTTGAAATGGTGTAACTGCCATGTCATCATATTGGAATGTAGCATTTGTTTATAAGGGACTGTTTCAGGCAGAAGCTCTGCAGTCCATCAGGGAAAGAGACAAAGCAGTTTTAGGCATAATACTGTTTTCCTTATTCAGATAAAGCCCCTTGTGCAATGTAAGAAAAAAAGTGACCCCTGCAATTCTTTACTTCTGTCATATGCCAATAGGAGCAGAGGCTGGAGCCGTGTTTTGTTCAGAGGGGAGCCAGTGTCCGTTATGCTCTGAGAAGCAACGGTTGCACCCTTGCTATGGCACTCACCTGAGAAGGGGCAGATCCCCATTCAAATCCCTTCCCATAGGACAGAGGAGGGACTTGAACCAGTGGTCTCCCACATCCTAGGTGAGTGCTCTAACCACCACGCTAAAAAAGAAAATTGCCTTATTCCCCCTCCCCTGACTATTCTATGTGGAGTTAGGTGGTGTCTGAGCTTCCCTACCAGATTGGGCCCTGCAAGCAAGTTTGGCCAAGGAACACCGATCTTTCACCACTTTGTGGTGCTCTAGCAGAGATAGGTGCTTCCTTGCAGCCTGGACTTAGGCACTTATCTCATTGGCATCTTCTATTGGCTAGCTTAGGCAGCTCCCCACCTAGAGTTCTGTCTTTTGTGGCTCTCATTCTAACACTCGCCTCCCGCTCCCCCGGCCATTCACTGTAGAGGAACCTAGGTGTCTAACTCAGGCTTTGTGGATCACAGTGCTGTTCCTGACATTTTCTAAGCACCTACGTCCCTTTGTGGATCCAGGCCTCAGCATTTTTTATTTATTTTTTTTGGAGAGGGGAAGCTTCGATGGATACAGGGTGCAAAGTAGGGAAACCATAAGGAAGTTCAAACGTTCAGCGTTTAATGTTCTCATAAAAACCTATGTAAGCCTCACTGAACTGTGGTCCCTTGCTCAGAGAATATGGGCCCAGGCTAACAACAAGAAGAAAGAAGCCTAATTTCATCAATGACTGGCTGAACCACACACAGACTTTGGATCCAAAGAGCTGAAGTTCATAGATATTCTTAGCCAAGATTTGGGTTCAGGCTCATTTCTAATGTTCATATATCCAAACGATGCTAGCCTACTACTTCACTTGTCAGCTATCTAAGTAGCTTCAATGAAATGCTGCAGCCTCCAGTCTTTTCTGAACAACACCAACTTTCTATAGCTAAGGAATGGTCTACCCCACTTAAGGTCATGTGGCTCATTCCATACCCACACTGACCCATGTCATTGCCTTTATGGCATTGTTCAGGGATAAACATTGCTCGTTCCGGATGCCCTTGACTAGATACTCATCTCTTCCCCCACTTCTGACTCAGTCTCCTCCGAGATTAGAATTCAGTTTCTTTCACTTCAAAGTGCCTCAACACAGTTATCCTAAATTTAACAATCTTCACATCTAATACAGAAGGAAAGCACAAAATGAAAGCCAGCTAATAAAACTACATTTAGTGGGTCCCTAGGAAAAGTGCCCTCAGCTGGCCCCAAAACTTAGTTATAGAATATTGGTTAAGTCAAGATGAAATCTTATATGGTAGAAAGACCTTTTAGTGGCTTGCGGCTGAATTCCTGTTTACGCTTCCAAGGGTTTGTGAGATGCATGGGAGCAGTTCATACAGAGCTATTGTTTCAGGTGGTTTATGTATGGTTAGGGTGACCAGATGTCTCGTTTTTTAGGGACTTTTTCTTATATAGGCGCCTATTGCCCCCCGTCCCGTTTTTCCAAGTTGCTATCTGGTCACCCTATGTATGGTTCATGTTTTGAAGGTAATCACTGCAACTGCGAGGGTAAGAGCTGTCTGTAAAGTCTCAAATTCTAGCACTTCTCACATAAGAGGTGACTGTTCCAGGGTGATTTTCTGTGATTTATCACAGGAAACACATTTTAATTGTCTCTCCCCCCCAACTCCCCCCCCCAAAAAAAAATTGGTAACCTAAGCAGATTGACTTCTTACATTGCCTTTCTCAAACCAGTTTGGTTTTACTTAAGTATGTTCTCCCAGCCCACAACAGGTATCAATAACAGGCAAGACCCAGCGCGGAATGTAAATGCAAGTGGGCTGATTTACAGAAGTATTTAATACACACAATTTCCATCGAAGAACATGGGAATAGGAGATGCTCAACAATTTTGAAAAATCAGACTACTTTTATTTAAGTGACTAAATATGGATTTGGAGCCTGATTTTAAGCACCCAAATTTAAACATTTTGGCCTTAGCCTGGTCTACACTTAAGTGTTAGGTTGACCCAGCTACATCACTCAGGATGTGAAAAATCCACACTCCTGAGTGATACAGTTAAACTGACCTAATCCTTGGGGTAGACAGTGATAAGTCAACAGAAGAATTCTTCCATCTACCTAGCTACAGCCTCTTGGGGAAGCGGATTTCCTACGCTGACAGGAGAATTCCTCCCATTGTTGGAGGCAGTGTCTACACTGAAGCACTACAGCTGTGCTCCTCAGCCCTGAAGCCGTACTGCTGTAGCACTTCAAGTGTAGACAAGCCCTAAGTCTCTCACCCTTGCAGTTGCAGTGATTACCTTCAAAACATGCACCATCTTGTGAGATTTTGCAGATTTTCTATACAATTTAGTCTAGCATCAATGTAGGCAGATTATAATAAAATAATAAACTGTTGTGAATAAGCTTTTACCTCTTATTAAAATGTAAGAGCTGGGTCAGGTAGGATAGGAAACAAATTTATAACTCCCCATAGAAATTCTGTAGATTGAAGGGAAGGGAAACCCTGCAGATTTCTCCAAAAGTACCTGCAAATTTCCATCAGCCTTAGCTCTGGCTCAGATTCAGTCATCACCTAGGCAGCTCTAGGCCAATGTTTACTGTACACAATAGAAAAAGCTGTAGTGGGCCAGAACTGGAACCTGACAGGGAAGGATAGCTAATAAAGTAAAATGCTGATCTGGATTGTTTTGTTTTAATTTAACCTTTGGAGGGGGACGGCAGAGGGGAATGTCCATCTGCAGAGAATGCAGCTCTATTTCAGACCATAAGATGGCGCTAGAAGAGTGCTCTGTATATAGCGAAACCAATTTAAAATGTCTAATCAAGGAATGGGGAACTGTTTCTTGTCTCTCTGCCTTGTGACACCCTGCACAAGCCACGTTTGCTTTGCCTATTCCTCAGGGCTTGTTTGCTTAACTCATCAAGAATGTTTTGAAATGGTTTGTTCATTATATTTTAATTCAGCTAAAATTAGCATGCATCACATAGAAATCTGAATTACTTTCCAGGCAGTGTTGGATGAAAACTTGTGTGTTGTGTGTTCTGTGATGTTTCAGTACTGTTTGTATTAATAGTTATGACAATTGTTCAATGTTAGGGTTAAGTTATGTCCTTTTGGACATTTTCGCGCACTTTGCGCTAAGGGCGGAAAAAGCTGACAGACTCTCGTGTGAAATCCAGTTCCACTTGGAGTCGCTGTGGAACTCTGGCACCCTGGTGCTTGTAAAAAGGATTCCACAACTGTTAGCTGTTGCTGTCCATCTGAGAGGCAGCCGAGTGTCTTTGCGCGGCGATGGACCAAGAGACCAGCGTTGTCGAGGAGGGCGTATACCATCTAATTGAACTTATCTGTCCGGTATCCTGTATATCCAGAGTCACTAATTTACCTGGTTCCAGATCCAGTCCGATCCTGTGTTCCTCTTGCCTCGGTCCGAAATCAGTCGACAGGCAATTTGAGGTCCCGGGCCCTCCAAACACCAGCTACGAAAGAAACAGCATTTTAACATCATCTGCCCAGAAGCCTCTGACAGAGTAGAGTATTGGGGTATTTTGCTTTCCTTTATTTTACTTGTTATCACGTGAGGAGTATTTGGGGCCCAAGTTTAATACCCATAGAGTAATACAACTGCTTATCTGTTTACGGTTAATAGTTTTCCCCTTTTCTATCTTTGTTGCTATTCCCAAATAAACTGTTTGTGTTTTCGAAGAGCTTTGTTTCTCTCCTCTTCTTTCTCTGCATACACGTACATAGGTGGGAGGAGTGGACCAGATAAATTCTTCACAGGTGACAGACCCTGGGTGCCAATGAAAAAGACCTGTCTACTGTAATTGGGGGTTTCTCCCTTTTATTTCACTACCTCTCTTATCACCGTTACAGCAGAGACACAGGAAAAATGTATGTTTTTTTTTAATTTAATTCATTATTATCACCGCCTTCTACACACTCAACTTGTATGCCTTTAACTATACCAGCATAGTTAAAGGAAGAACAACTCCTCAGGTGTGGACACAGTTATAACAGTAGAGCTTATTCCTGTGTGGGAACTGCGAACAACCAATATAACTGCCCACACTTGGGGTTATACTGGTATACCTATATATATATATAAAATCACACCCCCTAACATAGTTATACTCATACAAAAACTGGGTATAAACCAGGTGTACCAGGTATACACCATCAAATTAGGCCTGAATAAAGACTGGGAGTGGTTGGATCATTATAAAGCCTAATTTCCCCCATACTAATTTCCCCCTATTGTTACTCACACCTTCTTGTCAACTGTTTGAAATGGGCCACTCTCGTTACCACTACAAAAGTGATTTTTCCTCCCTTGGTATCCTATTGTTAATTGAATTGTCTTGTTAGAGTAACCTCCCACTTGGTAAGGCAACTCCCATCTTTTCATGTGCTGGGTATTTATACCTGCTACTGTATTTCCACTCCATGCAGCTGATGAAGCAGGTTCTAGCCCATGAAAGCTTATGCCCAAATAAATCTGTTTGTCTCTAAGGTGCCACAAGGACTCCTCGTTGTTTTTGCTGATACGACTAACATGGCTACCACTCTGAAACCTGTCATTCAAAGATGGTAATTACTCTGGATTGCAACTTGCTTGACTTTGAAGCTGTGAATCTTTAGCTAGATAAAATGGAGTTATTTCTTCCATACATAATAAAAAAATCCTATTTTTAATTGTTATTAATAACCACCAGAATGATGAACTACACCCCAAAATTATTAGAATGTGGAAAAATGTTTGAAACACTTTTCTAAACTTCAAAGACAATCATTCAAGTGAGATTAACGAGGAAAAGAGGCATGAGGTCTGGTGGCTAGGGGAGGGTCCTGGGGTTGGAGTCCAAGATCCCAAGGTTCAAGTCCTGACTCTGCCACTGACTTCCTGTGTGATCTTGGGCAAGTCACTTGCCCTTGCTGAGGCACCTCCCCTCAGTTTATCTGCCTTCTCTGTAAACTCTTCAAGACAGGCTATGTAGCTTACTACAGGTATGTAAAGTGTCTAGACAGTGGGGCTCTGATGTTAGTTGGGGCTTCTAGATTCTACCATAATCTAAATAAATAAAACCTGGTGTGGGGGAAGGGTAATAAACATGCAGCACCAGTGGTCAGGCTAAAATAATACCCCCGCCATTGCTATATTTGACTAATGTACAGAATCTTTATTAATGTCTATGTGTATAGCAGCTGATCCTAAAAATTAGAGACTTTTCCTGTATGAATGATGGCTCTCAATGTGGTTCAGATGAGAAGGCTAGTAGTCTCCAAGATTCGAAAGCCACTTAGAGGCTGGCTGGGGAAGGAGTAAAAGCACAGTGTACCTCCCTCCCTAGGTGCTGAAAGCATCTGTCTGCTGTTTAGATAGAAGAGCACCTGAGTTAACCTAACACACTGGTCTCCAAAGCACTAAGCTCTGAAGTAGTCTGGGGCTAACCCAGTAATACATTTATCTGAGGCCTTTGGCAGTTATTTGAGCTGTCTTTGATTAGCTCAGCCTAGGAGCCCAGCTTTGCAGACAGAAATGAGACTATTTCTGCTCACATGAAGCTGCAAACAAGGGTCGGATACTTAGAAACACAGGCAGTTCAATGCCAGGGCTGACAACTTTTCACACTGGACCTGTCTGTCACATTGTAAATACTGTAAATCCCTAAAGCAGGCACACATGCCTCGAAATGATTGTCCTTCTGACGAGTCTCTCTGTATGTCAGCAGTCTGAAGGCTAATAATAGAGCAAGGCTCTGGAACTTGCCCAGTCTCTTGACACAGTAGGAAAGGAGTTGTCAGCCCTCACTGGTTGAAGCACACTTTCTATTAGTGCATCAAAAAATGTCAGAAACTACAGTGGAAGCATCACAGAAATCTACTCAGAGTGTTTACTGTTTCATTTTAAAATTCCATATTTATTCTTTCTGCAGATTCCAGATAAATTCTCTATGTGCTGTAAGCCCTAATAGTATCTCTCATTAAATGGACTTTTGGTGTTTACAATGAGGGTCTGGCACCTGTTAGGTTAATAGTGTGTCCAGTGGTTAGAGCAGGGAATTAGGAGTCAGGACTCCTTCTAGGGTCCAATACTTTCACCACTGTGGCAGCAGAATAAGGCCCCTGGATTCTGTCACTAGCTGTGCTAAAAATTCATAAAAGCCCAGTCTATTTTAGGTTTCTAGCTCACGAAAGCTTCTGCTCAAATAAATTGGTTAGTCTCTAAGGTGCCACAAGGACTCCTTTTCAGTCTACTTTAGGAAATCTATCCACTTCTCACAACAGGCAAAGCTGATGCAGTGCTGAAAACATATAAGTGCAAGTTTAGATGGGACCCCACTATGTTCAGCACCATTTCAGAACCTGGGATTGAGTCTATAACGCTAACTACAGTGTAGGCCTCTCTATACTTACAGTTGCAGCACGGTTAGTAGCAGTGCAGCTGCACCACTTGCTAACATGCTTGTCATCAATTGGCTAGTGGCTTTTAGCAAGTCACTTAAATTCCTGAGCCCCATACACTAAGCCCTGATCTACACTACAAATTTAGAGCCGTATAAATACATTACTCTGGGGTGTGGCCACACCCCTGAGCAATACAGCTATACCTAACTAACTCTCAGTATAGCAAGTGCTATGGCAAGGGGAGGGCTTCTGTTGTACTAGCTACTGCCCCTCAGGGAGGTGGAGTGCCTATGCCAGGAGGTACGCTGCTGCAGCACTTTCAGTGTGGACAAGCCCTAAGCTTTTTCTTATGATCCATCACTGCACTACCATCATTTTATCTTCACTGATGACAATGCTAGTAGAGACAGGGCTCCAGACAGCTGCAACATTTTAAGCACCACATTATCTAATCCAGCTCAGGGCAAGTCTGCAGAACATGGTGCTTAAAATGCTGGTGGTCACTAGTTCTCCTACACTTACTAGAGGCACCGACTTTCTGAGTTCCCAGGGGTGCTCAACCCCGCTCTGCCCCCGGCTCCACCTCCACTCCACCTCTTCCTCCAAGCGCCCACCCCTGCTCCGCCTCTTCCCACCCCACCTCTTCCTGCCCCATTCCACCCCCTCCTCCTGCCCACCGCTGAACAGCTGATCGCAGCAGGCGGGAGGCACTGGGAGGGAGTGGGAGGAGCTGATCAGTGGGGCCCGCTGGTGGATACACCCACTGTATTTTTCCCATGGGTCCTGCAGCCCTGGAGCACTCATGGAGTTTGCACCTATGGCTCTTACTACCATTAGTGGAACTGAAACAGTAGTACAATGGCAGGAGATTTTAGAAAACAAATCCTTATAGAGACAAAGTCCATGTTACCTCATTTTTGGCCTACCCTAAGCAGCAAATTACAATATAGTCTGTTTCATCAGACAGTTTTAAGACTTGGAGGTTTTGCCACAAGAGACTGAATACAGGATGAAAAAATTCACTCTCACAGAAGCACAACTTGGATCCTAACCAAGATCCCAGAGAAAAGGTTAAGAGTTTTCCCACTCTGTACATTTACGGTATTATTGTCCTATACTGGGCTTCACTGACAAACAGACTCCCACTGGGCAGGGCAAACTGGTGTAAAGGTTTAGCAAAAGTTCAATTTCATAGCACAATTTCTGCTAAGATATTTTCCATGGAAGAAAAACAGATGAGAGCGAACCAGAACACAAGAGCAAGACACAGCGAGTGGAACAGAAAGTTCTTTTACAAACCATATTCCTGTTGGGATTTGTGGAGGAAAACAAACCCAAACAACAAAACAGAAGAAACAACATAAAAGAGGCAAGAACTGCCAGCTACGGGCCCTTGTTCTCCTTCCTATTTCCAGCAGTAGGATAGCAAGTTACAGAATTACCAACGTTAACCAGGGAAAACATCATTAACCGGCCCCAAAAAATCAGGAAGTTGGGATTCTTTTTATTTTCCTGCTGGGTTTTGAGCCTCCAGGGTTCACATTTTCAAGATTTGCTCTGCAACCATAAGGGCCTGAAACTTTTTAAAAATATATATATATAAGTGAAAGCTGAGATGTGTTTGCCCTGTTGTTGTAGCCATGTTGGTCCCAGGCTGTAAGAGAGACAAGGTGGGTGAGGCAATATCTTTTACTGGACAACTTCTGTTGCTGAGAGAGGTAAATTTTTGAACCACACAGAAGTTGTTCTTCAGGCTGAGATTTTTATGTATTAACATGACTTCAGGAGCTGGGGCTTTAAGAAAAACACCAAGTGTTGTGAGACACCTATACAATTGCAAGCTGACAACACAACTTATGTAGATATATGACAAAGACAAAAGTGATAACAGTCACAGGACAGCCTCATTCTGATCCTTGAGACAACATCTCCCCCCCCCCCACCACACTCATGTAACAGCAGCGAAGGACTCTTGATTTAGTTTAAATGCAAAAGTAGTACTTTTTTCTAACATACCCCTGTCCCCTAATCACAACCTTCTTTTCCGTTGTGCTTCCTTCCATGTTGCCCCTTACACTTGGAACACCTATTCTCATCCCCCAAGCACCCTCTGATTTGTAGCACTCCTCAAAAGTCAGCTCATTAAGCCATCCTTCCTGCCCTATGCTCATTATCACCCCTTTCTTGAGCCATTGTCCTGTGGTTGTCTACTTTAGATTACAAGCTCCTCAGTGCAAGAAACTTATCTAGGTAAAATACTCTGACACCCCTATATTAAAAGACTACAGTTGCAAAGTCAAGCACTCAAAAATTAGGACATGCCAGAATTAAGGTGGCACAGGCAACCTTAATTCAACCCACTTATGCATTTGTACTAGGATACAATTCGCAAAAAGAAAAGGAGTACTTGTGGCACCTTAGAGACTAACCAATTTATTTGAGCATAAGCTTTCGTGAGCTACAGCTCACTTCATCAGATACAATTATTAGTTACATGATCATGAACTATTTTTTCCACAGGACTCCTTCCTTATTCAGTGCCCAGGATGGATGGGGCTCACTGAACGAGCTGTGATTCAATATTTTGTTTTATCTTCATTGCTCAATGGGTGGCCCCAGGCCACGTTTACTGCACACTGTTCAAATGCTGCTGTGAAGACAGAATTATTAACCTCCTCCTAGAAATTTCTATGGTGCCCATCACTGTGGTGTATCAGGCCTTCATGAACATCAATAATTTATTTTCACAGCACCTCTGTGAAGTGATATTGTTATTCTGAGACACAGAGATTAACATCAAATGTCCACTAATTTGGGGTGTTTGATTTGAGGGCCTGACTTGTCAGAGCACTCAGCATTATGCAGCATTTAAATGTTCAAAGCACAGCTCCCACAGATCTTAATTGCAGCTGAGAGCGATCAACACTTTTTCAGATCTGGAACACACAATTAGTGGCCACCTATGAAAGGTTTGGTGTAAGTGACTTACCCTTCATCACACAGCAACTCTGTGATACAGATAGGGATAGAATCCAGTTCTCCAGGGCAGTATTGAATTGCCTTAACCATGAGACCCTCCTTCTCTTCCTGTGATCCCATCTCACTCACTACACACCTTCCAACTACTGCAACAAATGAGGCAAGAATCCTACAGACAACCAGCCTCCTTGGCTACATGACCCTGATTCAAACCCAGGGCATGTCTCCCGTGGCAGCGTGGTGCCTCACTGAAGTCACTAGAGCATCAGTTAGGCACAGAAGCCTATTGCACATCTATCACTGCAGAGTCAAAGCCCCAGCATGTCCTGGGTCCAGTGTTGTCCATGTATTTAAAGGGCGGGGGGGGGGGGGGGGAAGACTGTTCGAATTTACAGGGGGGTGAGGGCCCAGGATGAAACTGTGAGGGTGAAGGTGGGCTGTATGGGGGAAAAAAACTGGAAAAAAAGGTTTGACAGAACACTCATGGTTTAAAATCATCACATAAATTAAAGTTGGCTATTCAAGCCTTGTATGAAGCCCTACATCGACATCCTTCTTGGCCTCTTGTTGTGATTTTGCACAACTCTGTTAATGAACTTCTCAATGCAGTGCATTCATCTTTGGTGGCTTCTCATATGTACAGTACTTCCAGTCCTTCAATTGCTATGCTCATTAGTTCAGTCACATGACCGGGCAGAAGGTGACTTCTTTCAGAACAAGTTCTATTCAATGACGAAAAAGAACACTCACCTGTAGCTGTTGGGAGTAGCAAGGAATGAATTCCTACTTCTTTCATCCCAGGAAACATAGCACAAAGATCGGGTCAAGTCAGTAGTGATGATAAAAAAAAGAAGTTGAAGTCAAATCTTCATTCATTTGTCCTATGATATTCCACTTTGTGTTCAAATTCTTTATTCTGTCCTGATCACATGGCAGCCCCATTGCTGGTAGGGCCCCACTCCACTCAACTCTCAGTGTTTTATCAGACAGGCGTCTGTAAAAGCTACGTAAAGGTTGAGAAGAATCTGTTGTAGATTTGTAAGAATCAAGTCTGTGTACTTTTTCAAGTGGCTTAACAAACATAAAAAGAAAAGGAGTACTTGTGGCACCTTACAGACTACCCAATTTATTTGAGCATAAGCTTTCATGAGATACAGCTCACTTCATCGGATGCATACTGTAGCTCACGAAAGCTTATGCTCAAATAAATTGGTTAGTCTCTAAGGTGCCACAAAAGTACTCCTTTTCTTTTTGCGAATACAGACTAACACGGCTGTTACTCTAAAACTTAACAAAAATATTGACTCCTTAAGTAAAGAGAACAAGAAGTAAGTGCCTTCATTAGTCAACTTCTGGACTGAAGTCTTTGCTTCTTTTAGTATGTTTTTAATAACATCTCTCTGATTGATCCAGGTGTAACTTCTATTGCTGGACAAAGATTTACTATTGTTCTAGCAGATGCCTGGATGGCATTGTTTAACGACCCAAGTGATTTCAACAGTAGACTTACAAGAAAGAGAATGGTGATTATCTTCTCTGAACGTAGCAGCAAAAGTAGTCCACCAGCCTCACTACTTAAATCCATCTCATCTCGGTGGATGCTTTCCAAAGCCAGTAACAATGACTGGAGTAATTTTAAGACAACAGCCAAGGATTGGTCATGAGAA
Source organism: Eretmochelys imbricata (assembly GCF_965152235.1). Classification (NCBI taxonomy): domain Eukaryota; kingdom Metazoa; phylum Chordata; order Testudines; family Cheloniidae; genus Eretmochelys; species Eretmochelys imbricata. Next base: position 154,364,925 of record NC_135572.1, read on the forward strand.
AGCCAGTGGGTTTTCCCAGGTTGGACTAATTTGAACTTCAGTCCTAGTGTATCTTCTAGTTTTTCCAAGACATCAGTCTTTTTGAACTCTTGCGGGGGAGGGGGAGAAAGAGTACGAAGACATTAAATTTATGGCTTTTTTTAAATGTCTCTTGAATATTCTGCAGCTCGTACTAGCACTAGCTGAAGTAGATGGCCTCTGCAGTGTGCATAGGAAAGATTAGGGTTACACTTTTCTCTGAGCAAAACTTGTACTCAACTATGTCTTCCAGAGAAGTTGTAGGTCCATCAAATGCACAACCAGCCATCTCTTTGCGGTTCAATTTACAAGCATTTAACTCTTTTAATATATCACAGATACAGCTTATGTGTCTTTTATAACCTGAACATCTAGACTGTATCTACTGGCTTACCACTGACATCAAGATAACGTACACAATGACTTGATACTTGATGCCTATTTGCATTGGTGCATTCATAAGTCATGTATGCACATTTTCTGAATGCAGTGAGAAAGTTCTTTGTTTTTTCAACTGCTGAGTCTTTCACTGTTGCACCGTGTGCTTCTAACCAGTCAGTTGAGTTTCTTGCAGAAAGATAGTGAGCATTTTCCAGTCTTGATCAGAACCAGTGTCCAACTTCATGATTAACAAGTGACAATGCATTTAACATTGGCCTCCAGTCAGGGCCATCCTAGCTATTTTGATGCCCTATGCAGCCCCCTTCGGGGGGGGGCTGTGTGGTGCCCCACCCCAGGCCTCCATGGCGGGGCTGGCCCCAGGCCTCCGTGGGGAACGGGGGCTGGCCACTTCCTGCGGGAAGTGGAGTGACCCGGCCCCAGCCTGCTCTGCTCCCCTGGCTCCCAGCTGCGCCGCCGGTGAGTGCTGGGGGGCGGTTCCCCCCTCCCCCCAAGCCTGGGAGCCAGGGAAGCGGAGCACGCTTGGGCTGGGTCACTCCACTTCCTGCAGGAAGTGGTCAGCCCTGCAGAGGCCTGGGGCCCCACACAGTGCCCCCGCAGAGGTCTGGGACCAGATCCCCCCGCTCCCACCCGCGGAGGCCTTGGGCCCCAGGCTGCTCTGCTCCCCTGGCTCCCAGGCTTGTGGGGAGGGGGTAACCGCCGGCAGTCGCCAGCAGCATGGCTGGGAGCCAGGGGAGCGAAGCAGGCTGGGGCCAGGTCGCTCCACTTACCATGCAGTGAGTGCAGGGTCAGGCCTGGCTGCAATCTAAAGGGGAGTGGGAGTGGGTCTGGGGAAGAGCCGGAGCAGGGGCTGGAGCAGCATGCAGCTGCACAGGGCACTAGGAAATTTGGTGGTGCCCTACGCAGCTGCGTGCTTTGCGTATGGGTAAGGACGGCCCTGGCTCCAGTTTGTAGTGTGTCATATCTCTTGCTTAAACAGAAAGAATGATTTGACAGCCATGTTTGTTTGCATAAACTATGTTGTGTCTCCAGCATTCTTAACAGCCTCATTAAGTACTTTTAAGATTGGCTTTGACAGAGACTGGCTTATAGGGCTTTCTGCATGTTGATGCAGTCCAGAGGCTTGGTATTTTGTATCCTTTTCATGTAGTTTGTCAGCATTAATTTGGTGATTGGTCTGGCAAACCAAGCTGCTCCAGTTTTACCAGTTGTAGCAGTGGGAAGCTTTTCTTCTTCATAAGCTTTTTTGCAAGAGGTGCACCAGTAACCATTTCTGTAACTTCAATAAATGGGAAAACTTTGACTGACAAACATTGGGAACTGTCTTCAGGTTGTGTACACACTGTTTCTTCAGTAGATAGCACTATTTGTGCTTTGGGCTGTTCAGATGTAGATACAGCACTTGAACAGTCAGCTGACGTGTTGGTATATTCTTGGTGTGTTCTTCATATTGGTTCGTTTCTGATGCCTTTGAGTGGAAAGAAATTTTTTTGGTCTTTTTATCTTCACTTTGACCTGCAACTATGAAACAGATATGAATAAATTAAATGTTTTCTTAGGATACTGTAAATTTAACATAATGATAATGCAAATTATACCAAATCACATAAAAGATTTCTAAAACAAAACAAAAGAAAATTTCAAAAATGTATTTAATTTAAATTGACGTTTGAAAAAATTATAATATAATAATAAAATCTTTAGTACAGAAATTCCCCAAGATAGTGACCTCTCAAGATAGCAATGATGCGAGATAACAACCTTGGCAAATAATGCATTTTAAAAAACTTGGCCTACCAGGAAGCATACATTTATATGTTTCCCAGTCACAAGTCTAGCAGTCTGGAGCAAAGTCACTAAAACATAGTCCAACAGACAAATGTTCCTTTAATGTGCCCCTCCTCACTCACGGTTGTTGTCCTTGGTCAATGGAGACCCAGAGTACAGAGATGCTTTCACATGAGTTCACCTCCCACCCCGAGGGGTTCGGGGGGTTGGGAACTTGCTCGTTCCTCCATCTGCTGTTGTTCTTCATACCACCATTCCATCATCTGCTCCATCACCAAAGGCCCTGCATCACCACTGTAATAAACATACAGCTAAGGGTAGCATAAAATACCTCCTTTTCCTGTAAGGGGTTAAGAAGCTCAAATAACCTGGTTGGCACCTGACCAAAAGGACCAATAAGGGAAGAAGATCCTTTCAAATCTATGGGGGGAGGTTTTGTTTGTGGGGTCTTTTGTTGTTCACTCCGGAACAAAGAGAGACCAGGGCAGGAAAAACACATTTCCTACCTGAAATAAGCATCTAAGATTACAAATTGTAAGTAATAAGAAAGAAAGGCATTAGATTATCTTTTGTCTTAGCTTGTGAATTTTCCCTATGCTAAGAGGGAGGTTTATTTCTGGTTTTCTGTAACTTTAAAGTTTTGCCTAGAGGGGAATTCTCTGTGTTTTAAATCTCATTACCTTGTAAAATTACCTTCCATCCTGATTTTACAGAGGTGCTTCTTTTACTTTTTTCTTTATAATAAAATTCTGTTTTTGAGAATCTGATTGGTTTTCAGTGTCCTAAAAACCCAAAGGTCTGGTCTGTGCTCACCTTGATTACCTTTTTGGTTGGTATATTATTTTCAATCCTCCCCAGGAAAGGGGGTGAAGGGGTTGACGGGGGGATATTTCAGGGAAATAGGAACTCCAAGTTGTCCTTTTTCTGAATCTTTGTCTAACTCACTTGGTGGTGGCAGCGATACCGCCCAAGGACAAGGAAGAATGTGCGCCTTGGGGAAGTTTTTAACCTAAACTGGTAGAACTATGCTTAGGGGGTCTTTCATGCAGGTCCCCACATCTGTTCCCCAGAGTGGGGAGAGAATCCTGACAACCACCTTCTGCTGCCACCTGCCTCTCTACTGTGACCTCTGAGAGTTGGCATCTTGAGGTTCCACCCAGCTCCCATGATTTCAGCTCTCAGTGGGGCAACCTCACTGCTCGCGCAGGCTAGACAGCATGGTCCACCGAAACCCTGTCCCAGAGCAGGCCTAAGCACTTAGACGTGGTTAGCAGTAATTTCAGCTCTAATAAAAGACTCTCAATGGAGTCTAATCAGCTCTATCTTTAAACAGGAGCAAGGGGGTGTCAAATGGTGCCTGTAACCAGTGGTGCCTTAGGCAGAACCCACACCACCAGACAAAACACCTATCCTCACTCTCAACGGGGATCTGGCATCTGAACACCCTGCTTAGTGAGTTCAGTTCAATTGAGGGTGACCCCCACAAACAGGACAGGCTAAATACAATTTTGCTGCCCTTCACTCATACAATAAGGATAACCACATTTTATTACCACTGCATTCAATTTAAATTTATTTATTAAAGCTAATGCTAAAATTATCTAATACACAGGTTAAAGAAATAGTTTCATTCATTTGGGTATAATGCTTAAATTATTCAAAAGTACAAAGTTTGGTTTAAAAAGTCATAAAATACATATAGTACATAATCTGCAATATCCCAAATTAAGGTTAATAAATTTACTAATAATACAGTTTAAATATTAGCATCCAAATATTCAGATACATCACTAATAAAAAGTTATACTAAGTGTAACTTGTGGAAAGCAAAAAGTGATTTGTAACCCAACACCAGCCAGAACTGATCATTTGGGCAACACAGCTCTGCCTGCTGGATACCTAGGCAGAGTAGGTGTGTTCATTTAATTACAGTCTGGTCCTGAAGCCTTTTCCCCCCAGCTCATCACTAGCCATCGGGGAGAGCTCATTCAGACCTTAATTTCAAATGATGATTTGTAAGCATTAGGTCAGCCAACATCGCCAAAATGAATTTTCTGATATTGCATAAAAAACACAGCTGTGCAAGAAAGCAAGTCATTGTTCATACCTTTCAAACCTATTATGGTTTTTCTGGTACAAGTATTTTATCATATATATGCTTTAAAGTGTGTATTAGGGAGACCATATTTCCCAAAGGGAAAACGGAACACCAAGTGGGGCTAACCTGAGCGACCCTGGCCTGAGCTGCTTGCCCAAGTCCTGCTTGCCACCTATGTGAGGCTGGGGCCCCTACCTCCCCCTTGCACAGGGCTGCCATCACCACTCACCCTCACATGTTCCTCTGCACCCTGCTTTTGCCAAAAAAGTTGGGATAGCCAGGACAGCGCTTTAAAAAGGAACTGTCCCAGGCAAAATGTGATTGTATGTTCATAGTATTAATGTTTCATTTTCAATTTAAATTTCTAATAAAAAACTAAACGGAATTCCCCCCACTAGAAAAAAATTAAAACAACTAAATCTAGTTGGAAAACAACTAAACTAGCAACACTACATATAGCTAATTGATTACTTGGGCAGGGGGAGATAAGGGAGTTGAGGAGGGGTAAGGAAATCCCTGCCAGGGCCACTGTCTTTGGGAGCTTTTGCTACAGCTGTTATGAACAACACACAGAAGCAGGGCATAAGTACCCAACAGCATGTTCCTGTTACCAACAAGAACCAGCAGCAGCCCCAAGGGTGACAGCCAGGGCTACCAGCAAAGGCTGACACCACTCTGAAGAAGGCTGGGAGCCACTGGCAGGCTCCCGCCAACCTTCACTGCCGTCAGGCCGAGTGCACCACACACCAGCTACCCCACGCCCTCTGGCCCCAGGGGCAGCATTGCAGGGCAGGGGTCAGAGCGGCAGCAAAGCAAGTGTCACGCACATCACTCTGGGGTGAGCAGGGAGTCATTGAGGCACACAGCCAGGGCGGGAGAGACCCTGCTCTCAGAGGAGTCTCTATAGCGAGGTGGGGAAGGGGCTGCCATACTCTGCCAGTGGTGCTTGGACCAGGGGTGCTACCACACACCCTGGCTTGACACAATAATTATAAACACATGGCAGCCCTCACCTGCACCAGGAACAGCCAGCTTGGTCACACAGAACCACCAAGGCAGCTGGGCCTGTCTCCTCATCTATGTGTGGAAGAGGGTGGAACAGCGACCCCTTACACGGTGAATGGTTAACTTAACTGTCAATCAGGTAGATGCCCCGCCCACATCCCGGCCAGGCCCTGCCTCTTGCAAACGTGGTCACGTGGGATAGGAGTGGGCACAGTGGGGCTGGGGGTTGGGAGGGGTAGATCTCCGGCACTGTGAGTGGTCACACCACTTGCCATTTATGAGTAGACCCCACCTGCTGCTGGAGTGACCCCGCCCCTTTCCCCCCCCCTCGACGGCAACGAGGCCTCTATGCTGCGATCCCTCACGCTGTGAGCGGCCAGGCTGGGTATCACTCAAGAAAAAGCCCCGCCTCCTGCCCGGACTAGGGACTGGCCGGTCAGTTCCGGGGCAGTGACGAATTGGGAGAGGGTGGAAGGGGAGAGGAAGAGGCCCCTCACACGATGAGTGGTCAGTTCCCCTGTCACTCAGAACATATCCCACCCCTTGCCCCTCGGACCTGCCAGATGGGCGCTCTGTGAGTGGCTAGCGGGACTGTCAGTCAGTATTCTTGGGAGGGCGGGGTTTGTGGGACTCAGTGTGTGCGGCCCGGGTGTCGCTCCGCCCCAGTCTCCGAGGTGTCGGGCCGTGGCTGTGCAGGGATGGGGCGGGCGGGGATGATGCTTTGGGCCCTGGCGGCGGCGTTCCTGGCTGGTAAGCGCCGGGGGTCGGCAGAGCGCGGGGCCCCAGCTCCTTCCTCCCGCGGGGGCCGAGGGGCGCGCTCGCCCCAGCTCGGCCCGGGGAGAGGCGGCGGCAAGCGGTGGTCACCGAGGCTAACGAGCGGCTCAACAGCCGCCCGCTCCCTCGTGAGCAGCCTCCGGCGCCTGAGCTCGGGGGCGGCCGCGAGGCGGAGCCGGGGGGCTCGTGCCGCTTTGCTGCCTGGGTCTCGTGACGTTCTGGCTCGGGCGCTGCCCGACAGGATCCGGCCCGCGCGGGGCGGGTGACGCTGAGTTGCTGCGCGGCTCCCGCTGACTGACGGGGCCGGTGGGATCAGCCCGGGCCGCTCCCGTGACTTCCCCTCGGAGTCCGCGGCCCTGTCACTGGGCAGCGCCAGCGGTGGCCGTTGCGGGAAGATCGGCGCTTCCCGGGGGAAGGCGGGCGCGTGCCCGGTCGCTGTCACGGCCGAAGGGCCGCTCCCCGCGGGTGACCCGCGGCGGACTCTGCTGCCGGGTGTGGCTGCGCCGCAGAGCGAGCCCGGGTAGCCGCATCCACGCGCCGGTGCAGCCCGGAGCCTGGCGGTGTCCCCAAGTTCCCAGAGCCTCACCAGCTTCATCGCCAGAGGAATCGGTGCCCCAACCCGTTTCTGCAGCAGCTGCTGCTGGAGCCTGCCCTGCTCGCCTCGGAGGTGCTGCGGGGGAGGCAGTACCCCTACCTCTTTGGCGGACCAATGGGGTTGGTTCAAAAAGTTGAACGGTTGTGGAAAACAGGCCTTCTTCTTTCACACAGCTGCCCTTGGAGGCCACAAGTTGGACATCCGTGTCCTAGGGTGTGACCCAAAGTGTCAGTTGTGGTTAATGCCAGAACTTTCTGGTCTTGGAAAGAGTTACCACCTGACCCATAAGGTGACTCCTTATGAGTACCTTTCAGAGTAAGGAATACTTGTGGCACCTTGTACTCCTTTTCTTTTTGTGAATACAGACTAACACGGCTGCTACTCTGAAACATTTCAGAGTAGCAGCCGTGTTAGTCTGTATCTGCAAACAGAAAAGGAGGACTTGTGGCACCTTACAGACTAACATTGTAGCTCATAAAAGCTTATGCTCAAATAAATTTGTTAGTCTCTAAGGTGCCACAAGTCCTCCTTTCCTTATGATTAGGTTACCCTTCAGTATTTGGATAGGAATATGCTTGATGAATTGTAACTCAAAATTGTGTTCCAAGGCTTCATGGAACTTGTAGCCCAATGAGTCATTTTTGGTCAAATGATTATAGCATAGCTGGAAAGACGGTTGGCTCCTGAGTTTAAATGCAGTTTTGCTCACTGTGACCTTGAGCAAGTAACTTAACTGTTTGTGCCTGTCAACCCAGCAAGGAAAATTGGGTCTAAAAAAGAAAAAGCTCTAAATCAGATACCATATGTAAGCCAAATTGTCCAGAGTAAATTGTGTGAGTGTCTTGTAGCCTGTAAAGTAGTAAAAAAAACATGTTAAGGCTGACAGGCTACCAGTATTATTATTGTTAGTCTGTAAACTGCCCCCACCCACATTGATCCAGAAAAATAGTCCTTAGAAATGAGGGTCCTTACTCTATTAAAACTGCAGCTGTTCAGCAGGATGAGCTGCCATCAATAAAAAAGTGCTTGAATTTTTGGCAAACAACTATAGGTTGACCTGTTCCTCTGTTCTTCTGCCTGTCATTGTTTTGAGAGCAACAAATTGAAATTCTTGAGACATGCTTTGTTCAGTTGGTATGAATATGTCATATCATGGCTTATATTTACTGTCAATACCTGCCTGGAATTTATGATCCAGAATCAGGTTTTGGAGCATTCCCCTCTTTCCCCAAGGTCAAAATGGTATAACTAATTGAAAAATTTACTAATAGAACCTCTTTCATGCTTTTGTGCCTTGATTTAGTTTAATACCTCAGTTTGTCTATACATAACTGTGCTGGAATTTTCCATTGCATCCTAATACATTGAAATTTATGGCTCTCTTTAACTCTCGCTCTTGACTTGGTAGATATGTGCACTGGAAGGATGAGAATCAAGAAGAGGTTGTTGCAATACACATCTGCTTCACAGGGTTTTAAAAAACTCATGCTTTACCAGACTTGCCTGTCAATAGTGTTTCTGTTTTAGGTGTCTCCGGTGATGAGTTTAGTGTCTTACGATCACCCCAATCTGTCGTTTTCCGAGATGGAAGTTGGCCAATACCAGGGGAGCGGATCCCAGACATAGCTGCATTATCCATGGGCTTTTCTGTTGAAGAAGTATGTTTCAGGTTTAATTTTGAAAAAGCTGTAAAATGTAAAATTCAGATTGGTTGTTTCTGAGAGCTTTCAGTTGTAGTTGTGGTACACAGATGTTATAAAATGTGCTGGAAATAAAGTAGGAACTAGTAAAACAGACCACTAAGAGGAAATTCAGAAACCTTGGGAATCTAACTTGTGTTCTTCCTTCTCTACAGTGAAACTGTAATTAAAGGGCTAACTGCAATATAAATGATTAATAATAAAATGTCTACAGGGCCTCTTGTGTGCTATCTTTTGGACTATGAAAATACCCTGTTAACAGGTAACTACACTTGCTGTCTTGAAACTAAGAGCAGAACTTCTTAAGAATAGTTTTAGTAGTTTCTCCATTAAATAGAGCAGGACTGATTATGTATTACATGCGCTGAACATCCGCTTGAGGCACAAGGTAAAATCAAATGCTTTTTGGCCAACTAGGCAACATGATTTTCACCACGCTGCTTTTCCTGGGGTATCTGTGATATGAAATGGAAAACTTATTCTGTTCAACAGTCTATTCCTTCTTCTAAGCTAAGTGGTCCCTGCTTAACTTCAGGCCCTTCGGACTGTCCAGATCTAGCAGGCTCCGCCCTCCCCCCATACACATAAAGAACAAAATGTTAGAAGAGTGTGGGGAAGGAGAGAACCCTTCAAATTGTGTTACAGCTAACTATTCCTCCACTCAGAAAAACAAACACACAAAGTGAAAGTAGATATCAAGTACACCTCTCCCCGATATAACACGGTCCTTGGGAGCCAAAAAATCTAACCGTGTTATAGGTGAAACTGCGTTATATCGAACTTGCTTTGGCCTCAAGCATTTCCATTATTAATAGTCATTTTCTGCCCCTGAGTGACTGCTTAGAACCTCTGACCCATCCAACCCCCCCTGCTCTTTTGTCCCCTGACTGCCCCCTCCCAAGACCCCACCCCATCTGAGCCCCCCTGCTCCTTGTCCCCGACCGCTCCATCCAGAGGACCCCCCCCCGACCCTAATCACCCCCAATCCCTCTGTCCCCTGACTGCCCCTGCCCCTAACAACATCCACACCCCCTGACAGGCCCCATGGGACTCCCACGCCCTATCCAATGCCCCTGACCGCCCTGCCCCTAGAACCTCCAAACCATCCAACCCCCCCCCCGTCCCCTGATTGCCCCCCGAGACCCTCTGCACCTTATCCAACCCCTGAGCTCGGGCCCAGCACCCTTAACACACTGCTCAGAACAGCGTGTCGGAGCCAGACGTGCTGACGCGCTGATCCACCGGAGCGTGCAGCCCTGCACTCCAGAGTGCTGCTTTACTGCGTTATTTCCAATTTTGTGTTTTATCGGGTCACGTTATATCGGGGTAGAGGTGTATCATGATTAAGGCTTTGATCCCATAATAAACTCCATACAGGCAGACTCCTGCAGCTGTGGGGAGCTCATTGCGGGATTGGAGCCTTAATTTGTGGTCTTGATATGAATCATAATCTAGGAGATTAGAAACTGCGCTGTAGGGGATTTTTGGGGTTCTCCCTTCAGACCCTCTGGCATTCAAACTTTAATTTTTTTTTAAAAAGTGATCACAGTGTGTACTAATGCACTGTTAAGTTATTGGGCAATCTGAAACACGTAAAAGATTTGAATTTCCCCATTTGCTGAACAGGCTGAAATGTTAAAATAGGGGTCTCCAAAACAAATCCTTCTGCTGTTCTCTCCCTGTAGGGGGGGATAAAACTAATCATCTTTTTTTCTGTTAATGGGGATCTCAATCAATTTCTCTTTCTCCTATAAGGAATATATAGGTCATAGCAAACATGGTTAATTTTAAAGTGTATTTATCTTGGTCTTGTAAAACTGACACCTGTATTGAGTAACTTTTTTGTGGTTGAAAAATACCCTGGCCAATGTTCATGTAATTTCTGCAGATATACAATTACATGCAAAATAGACCCAGCTCTTGCACTTAACAAGTTGCCAAAGCATCTGTCTGTGTTGCAGAACCTTTCCACTGCTTTAGAGCCTAATTACTTCTACTTAAATGTCAGAATCATTAGCCTTTATTGTTTATAGTTGTGCCAGAAACATCCCGGCAATGTATTTTTCCATTGTGGCTAAATATTATTGGTCTATAAAAAGCATGTATTTGAATAAAAATATTCCTCCAGCTACCTGCATACTAGAGAAGCTTGCTACTTCCCTCAAATCATGGGAAGTTGCTTTTAATATCATCGTAAATGGACTCTCTCAGTGAATCTTGTGGAATGTGGCAGTCTCAACTGTGAAACTTGGTTCAGTAGCCACATAGGCCGTTTAATAAGCCAACATTGTACAGTGTGTGAATGACACTTTTTCTTACAATAATGTTATGGATGGCCTGCTGTTAATAGAGAATTAACAAAGAAACTTCCATGGGGGAAGGGGAACACACTTTTGTGGGATGGTAGATCCTTTCAAGCTTTTAGACTCCCTACTAAGTTTCCAGTGGATTCTCCTATAAAGATTCATTGATATCACTGCAAATTCTCTACATTAATCATTTGATATAGTTTGATTTGATTTCGAGCTAAGCAAAAGTTTTTGCTTTTAAATTTGTTACCAGGACCTTTCCTGGCCTGGGCTTGCAGTGGGTGATATATTTCATCGTCCTCGAGCTACTGTTCTGGTGACTGTGAAGGGAGTAGATAAGCTGGTGATGCCTAAAGATGGAATTTCATACCCTGTTGAGAATGTAAGTATCTGCAATTTTTTGTATTTGTGTCTGTGTTACTCCTACTTCTGTTAATACTGAAAGTATTGCTTGGTGTTTGAAAAAAATCCCACAAGCTAACCTTTCACCAGTTATGCTTTTTATATTTCATGGAGTCAAAGAATTAAGGCCAAAAGGGACCGTTAGATCAAGTCTGACCTGGAAATCACAGGATGGTAAACTTCACTCAGTTACCCTTGCATTGAGTCCAGTAACTTGTGTTTGGCTAAAGCACATCTTCCAGAAAGGCATCTAGTCTTGTTTTGATGACATCAAGAAGTGAAGGAGCCACCACTTCTACTGGTAGTTTGTTCCAATGTTAAATTGCTGTAACTGTTAAAAATTTGTGCCTCACATCCAATTTGAATTTGCCCACCTACAGCTTCCAGCCATTGGTTCGTGTTACGCTTTTCTCTGCTAGATTAGAACCCTTTAGTATACATGGTGTTTTCTCCATGTGAAAATACTTATACAGTGAAATTAACTCACCTCTCAATCTTTTTTGATAAATTAAACAGGTTCCCTTTAAGTCTTTTACTATAAAGCATTTTCTCCAGCCCTCCAATCATTTTTTTGGGTTTCTGAACCCTCTACAATCTTTCAAAATTCTTTTTAAAATGTGGACACCAGAACTGGACACAGTCGTCCAGTTTTAGTCTCACCGATACTGTCTGCAGAAGTAAAATCACCTCCCTATTCCTACTAACTAATCCCCTGTTTATATATTTAAGAATCGTATTTTGCCACAGAATTGCACTGGGAGCTCATATTGAATTGCTTGTCCACTAGGAATCCTAAATCATTTTCAGAGTCCCTGCCTTCCAAGATGCAGTCCCCCATTCTGTAGGTATTGCCCACTTACCTTATTCCTACATGTATATCTTTGCATTTGACTGTATTAAAAGCCACTTGTTTGAATAGGCCCTGCATACAAAGCAATGTGGATTGCTCTGTATGACTACCCTATCCTCACATTATTTACCACTCCAACAATCTTTGTGTCATCTTTTATCAGCAATGATTTTGATGTTTACTGTCAGATCATTGACAAAAATGTTGAATAGCATTGGACCTAGTATTGATCCTGCCACAATTACAATCACTCCCATTCAATGATGATTTCCCCGTTGACAATTAGAGATCGATCAGTTAGCTGGTTCTTAATCCATTTTGCATGTACTTTTTAAAATTGACACTTTACAATATCAGTACTCAGAATGTCATGTGGTACTAAGTCAAAGTATATTACAAATGTGTAGTTGAAATTACAAGTTTGGTTGATAAAGTTAATAAACAATGAAATCAGGTTTGTTTGAGATGTATTTTCTATAAAATCAAGTTGACTGGCATTAATTATATTCCTAGTCTTTAATTCTTTATCAATTGAACCCTGTATTGGCTTTTCCATTCTTTTCACCAGCATTGATGTCAGGCTAACTGGCATATAGTTATCCAGGTCATCCTGCTTGCCCTTTTTGAATATTGGCACAACATTAGTCCTCTTCCAATTTTCTGGAATTTCCCCAGTATTCCAAGATTTAATAAAAATTAACATTAGCAAACCAGATCTCCTCAGTGAACTCTTTCAGGCTTCTTGGGTGCATATAATCTAGGTTTGGTGGTTACAAATTGTTTATTCTTAGTAGATGATTGTTTAGCATTTTCCTTAGTTACTAATGGACTGGAAAGTACTTCATCATCCTCATGTGATAAGAGTACAACATCCTGCTTCTTTCAAATACAGAACAGAAATATTTATTTTACTTATACCATCATTAACAATTTAACGATCTGTCTAGTAATGGGCTTATTCCATTGCTAGAATTTATTTTGTTCCAAATAAGCTTTAATTTCTTATTGCTCTTAACCTCGCCAGCCAGATTTTTCCCCAATGTCTTTACCTTCCCTCAAATTTTTTATACCATATAACTTCTAATTTATATCTATTTCCTCCTTTTTCCACTTATGTATTGCTTTTAAATTTCTAACTGTTGCCATCACTGTGCCACTGAACCAGGATGGGCTTTTAGCCAAAGTTGTCCTCGTTCTTGATTGTAGAATCATGTCTTTTTGGCCATCTAATAAACTCTTCTTTAAGAACTGTCAGTTTTAATTCACATTTCTCTGTCTAAACTATTCCTCCCAATCAATTTCACTCATTTTTCCTCAGCTTTGGAAAATGTTTCCTTTTGAGGGTGAAAGCGAATCAACTCTGAATACCCCTACAGACTCCTAAAAGAGCAGTCAACCTTTGCAAAATCTTCCTGAAATGTGTTATTGTAGGTAGAAAACCTGTTTCACCTTTATCATAATGATGAAGTAGTTAATATTTTACTCAGTCATCAAAAGTGAATGGGTGACTAAAACTTTGCAAAGTCGAGCTGTTCTTGAGAACAAAACTAATACTAATTTATTAAATTAGTCCATCTATCTCTTCATAAGTCATGTGCCTCTCCAACATCCCTCAAGGAATGTCTTTATCTTGACACAATTACCCAGTTTATATTTTGTCACATTTTCTAGTGTTGAACTTTTGAACTCTATCACAGTGAGGTTGCTTTGGGAACCCTTACTCTGAATTTCCTAGCACCCCTTGTAGATGTAACATGAGCATATGAAGCTTGCGTTTTCTTTTATAGAAAACATCTTAGCTGTAGGGTGAATAGTATGCATTCCTTTCCATTTTGCATCTTCATTTTTAATACAATTTAATGAGGTTAATTTTGTATTTAACAAAGGAGTCTAAAATTATTCCCTTTTTCTAAATTTCTGGGGAAAGTATTAAAATGCTGATATCATGCCCACAATGCACAGACACATCTGTTGCACTTTTATCAATTAAGGCTGGTTGCATGCTGACTGTTGTATAAATGTCTCTGTTTGAGCATAAGTATGTAATCAATGTACAAAACAGTCACAGTTCTTGTAGAGAAGGATGGAAATTCCTTGGGACATGTTGCTTTAACCCCATTTTGGCCAGAATTCCTTATTAGAGCTTTATTGTTTTTCAGGCTGTTCCTTTCAGTCTTGACAGTGTTGCAAATGCTATTCACACCTTGTTCTCTGAGGAAACCCCTGTAGTCTTGCAGTTGGCTCCCAGTGAGGAAGTGAGTATTGATGCATCTCCTAAACCATTTGAAATAAGAGTTAAACCACACAATTGGGAACTGATATGCTTAAACCTCTTGGCTGTATGACCACCTTGTATTACAAAAGCACATGCATGTGTAATGGAATTAATCTGTGAAATTCGAAAAATCCAAAACTGAACTATGTTCATATTTACATAATGACTGTTCTTACAGAGAGTTTATATGGTGGGAAAGGCAAACTCTGTATTTGAAGACCTTTCCGTCACGCTGCGACAGCTACGGAACCGCCTTTTCCAGGATAACTCCATTCTCAGTTCACTTCCCCTCAACTCCCTCAGCAGAAACAATGAGGTAAGACAGTGGCCGATGAATACTGCTTTAATTAAACTGCCTCTGATCTACTTTTCTAAGTTCAGTTTAAGAAATACGCTCATTTGTTTTTCATCTCTTTGTTGTCCAAGGGGGAAGTTTCCCCCCAAGTTTCAATATTTAAGTACTAGAAGATGGTGATTAATTGATTTTGGGCATTGTTAGATCCAGTAACAAAAAGCTACTGCTTATAGCTGCAGTCTGCTGAGATGTGCAACAAAATTAGGCTGCATCATCTTCAGTTTCTATTCAGAAAATACCTGTCTCTCTCTCCCCTAGGTTGACCTGCTTTTTCTGTCAGAACTACAAGTCTTGCATGATATCTCCAGCTTGGTGAGCACAACTTTTCAAACACACTCTATATGTCTTATATATATGATAGAGGGAATTTTGAAAGACGCTTTTCTTAAAGTCTGTCATCCTATGTTTGAAGATCTCTAGGGCAGTGACATCCAAATTGCATTCCCAGGAACCATTTGTAGTTCTTAGGGATTTGAACTGTGGCCTTCAAAAGTGACTTAATAAAGTGTGTATTTAGAGATTGAAAATGTGTTCTCTGAGATGTACCTTGTAGTTTCTAAACTGAAGTGTTTTGAATCAGCTCTGCCACTAAAATGGGGGAGGTGGCATCATTTCTTGTCCCCCTGCAAAAATCCTGGTGTGAGTTGGGGCACTCTGAGCTGCTGCTTTCCCTTCCAACATTTCTGGGGAATCCCCAGCAGGTGATTTTGTGGTTGGTTCCTGTTTTCTTTATATGCTGCCTAGTGGTGCAATAGGAGTAGAACAGGGTTAGAGACTATGAACCTGATATTTGCTCCTTGACCTTCTTGAAATGAAATTATTGTTCTTCCCTCTAGGTGAAGAGGGTTGGATATTGCTGCTTTAGTGCATGTTTCCACAACCAGTAGTCAAAAGCCATAGCTGGCTATGTGGGTTAAATTTCAATACAGAGTTGTTATAGAATCATAGGACTGGAAGGTACCTTGAGAGGTCATCTAGTCAAAGCTGCAGAAGCTATCTGTAGACAGCATCCCAGGCAAAGGAAAAACATTTATAGGGAAGGATTTCAGACCAAGCTGGATGAGCAAGCTTCTCAAACAGGTGACTTAAGAGAAAGCAGCAAGCCTGCATGGGATGGGAGGGATCAGCAAGTAAAACTACTTCTTGGAGGTCAGAAAGTGTAGGGATAAAGTGAGAACTGTCAAAAGCCAAGCAGCGTTGGACTTTGCAAAAGGAATTAAAACCAATAGTAAAAGGTTCTGTAGCCATATAAATAAAAAGAAAACAAGGAAAGAAGTGGGACTGCTAAACACTGATGATGGGATGGAGATGAAAGATAATCTAGGCATGGCTCAACACCTAAACAAATACTTTGCCTCCGTTTTTAATAAAGCTAATGAGAAGCTTAGGGATAGTGAGAGGTTGGCTAATGGAAATGAGGATATGAAAATAGAAATGACCATATTTGAGGTGGAAGTCATACTCAAACAGCTTAGTGGGATTTAATCATGGGCCAGGATAATCTCCATCCAAGAATATTAAAGGAAGTGGCACATGAAATTGCAAGTCCAATAATAAGGGTTTTTAATGAATCTGTAAAGTTGAGGGTCATACCCTATGATTGGAGAATTACTAATATAATACCTAATGTTTTCCTTTCTTAAAAATATCTGGAAAACTACAAGCCTGTTAGTTTGACCTCAATTGTATGCAAGGGCTTGGAACAAACTTTGAAAGAGGAATTAGTTAAGGACATAGAGGTGAACAATAACTGGAATAAAATACAAGATGGTTTTACAAAAGGTAGATCATGCCAGACTAACGTGATCTCCTTCTTTGAGAAGAGAACTGATCATTTAAAAAAGAAATGCAATAGAGCTAATCTACCTGGTTCTCAGTAAGGCTTTTGATAGAGTTCTACATGAGAAATTATTAGTTAAATTGGCGTAGATGGGGATTAATATGAGAATTGAAAGGTGGATAAGGAACTGGTTAAAGGGGAGACTACAAAGGGTCATACCGAAAGGTGAACTGTCAGGCTAGAGGGAGGTTACTAGTGGAGTTCCTCAGGAATTGGTCTTGAGACTAATTGTATTTAACATTTTATTAATAACCTTGTCACACAAAGTGGGAGTGTACTAATAAAATTTGCAGATATCACAAAGTTGGGAGGTACTGCCAATATGGAGGAGTTATCAGAATATCATACAAAAAAATCTGGATGATCTTGAAAACTGGAGAATAGAAATGGGATGGAAATCTAATAGTGCAAAGTCATGCGCTTAGGGACTAAGACAACAAGAATTTTTTCACGAAACTAGGGATATATCAGTTGGAAATGATAGAGAAGGAGAAAGCCTGTGATCAACCAGTACACCTGGGTCTAACTACGAGCTGCCACTGTGATGCAGCTGTGAAAAAGGCTATACAGTCCTAGGATACATCAGGCGAGGTATTTCCAGTAGAGACAGGGAAGTGTTAGTACCATTGTACAAGGCACCTGTGAGACCTAATCTGGAATACTGTGTGCAATTCTGGTCTCTTGTTTAAGAAAGATTAATTCAAACTGGAACAGGTTCATAGAAGGGCTACTAGGGTGATCAGAGGAATGGAGAACCTACCTTACAAGAGGAGATTCAAAGAGCATGACTTGTTTAGCCTAACAAAAAGAAGGCTGAGGAGAGATACAATTGCTCTCTGTAAATACATCAGAGAGAGAAGTACCAGGGAGGCCAATGAGTTATTTAAGATAAGCACCAATGTTGACACAAGAATAAATAGATATAAACTGGCTATCAATAAGTTTAGGCTTGAAATTAGATGAAGGTTTCTAACGATCCGAGTAGTGAAGTTCTGGAACAGCCTTCCAAGGAGAGCAGTGGGGGCAAAAAGCCTAACTGGGTTCAAGACTGAGCTTGATAAATTTATGGAGGGGATGGCATGATGAGACAGCCTACAATGGCATTTGGCCGATCTGCGACTGCTAGCAGCAGATATCTCCAGTGGCTGGTGATGGGACACTAGATGGGGAGGGCTCTTGAGTCTGGCTGGTAGGTCTTCCCAACATGCTCAGGGTCTAACTGATCACCATATTTGGGATTGGGAAGGAATTTTCCCCTGAGTCAGATTGGCAGACACTGTGGGAGGGAGGTTGCCTTCCTATGGGGCCTAGGTCACTTGCAGTTTAAACTAGTGTAAATGGTGTAACTTGAAGTCTTTAAATCATGATTTGAGCACTTCAGTAACTCAGCCAGAGGTTAGGGGTCTATTGTAGAAATGGGTGCATGAGGTTATGTCCTGCAACATGCAGGAGGTGAGACTAGATGATCGTGGTGGTCCCTTTTGGCCTTAACGTGTATGAGGACTTGCCAATATACCAAAGACCAGAAACGAGGTTAAAAAAAATGCAGTGATGATAGAGGCAGGTTCAATTCCCTGTTCTCCCACAGATTGTGTAACTTTGGGCAGGTCACAGTCTGTCTCCACTTCCCAGATGCAAAATGGGGATAATAGGACTTCCCTAGCTCATAAGGGTCACGGGGGTGCATTCATTAACGATTATGAGGTGCTATGTGGTGATTGGTGGCGGGGGGGGCAGTCAAATACCTGAGATTTCACATCTTGAAGAAATACTGCTTATATAGCTGGACAGCAGAAAAAAACTTCATATTAATAAAATTCACAGCAAAGGTCAATTTAGTAGCACAGGAAACCACGGGCATCCATTGAATTTATGCATTTTTCTTCATGCTGTTATGCAAACTTTCTACTTACTACAGCAATATTAGAATCAGGATTTTGACATAAATCCATAGGCGTTCCTTAAGTTTATGGATGAGACCCCTTTCAGTGGCACTGTAACTCTTGTTGCATGTGCCTTTTTTTAAAACAATCTCTGGCATAAGTTTACCCAGGCACTTGCTACCCTGCCTCCCATTTTGAAGACAATAGAGCCAGCTACAGACACTTCTCTGATCCAAGATGGCAAGTTCTGGCAAAATTCCAAGTCTGCATGGAATATGTCAGACAAAAATGAAGCTGTCTCAATCAGTGATTAAATCTCATTGGACTGAGTATTTAAACTAACCCATTTTTTCCCTGTGGTTCACTCCCCCCCCCCCGTTAAGCTGTCTAGACATAAGCATCTGGCAAAGGATCACTCCCCAGATCTGTATTCACTGGAACTGGCTGGCTTGGAAGAGATTGGGAAACGCTATGGGGAAGATTCTCAGCAATTCAAGGATGCCTCTCAGATTCTTGCTGATTCCCTGCAAAAGGTAAAAGGAGATCTGCCATAAATACTGTTCTGTAAAGTCTGTCGGAATAACACTTCTAATTGATCAGTACTGGTTTTATATTCACAAGACAGCTGAACATCAATATTCATTAGTCATACAGCATTCTGGTGTGAATTGCCATTTTTGTGTTGGCCTCACCATCTCTTGGTTGGGTATACTCTAGTCCCTGGGTCAATTATCAAATCAAACTTCTGTAGTTTGGTCACTCCTCGGCTAGAAAGGTATTGGAGGGACTTTTTGGCAGGTCAGAGCTGTTCGTGTAGGAGTCGGAGGGTGATATTAACAAATGTGTAAATCAGTATGTCCTGATGAGTTGGTTTAAAAACAGAGACTTTGTTTATAGGCATTTCTTTCTTAACCTGGCTGAAAATGTGAAGGAAATAGCTCTAGCTTTAGCTCAGCACAATGTGGTCAGGTGCTGTATGTTTTTTGCCACCTTGAGCAGCTCTACCATTTCCAAGTTTCCCAAATACCTGCTGTTTCATTCCTTTCCTGAGCAGGCTGCCAGTTGTGGATTTTATCTAAACAAATGTCCATCAAGAACTGAGACAACTCCATCTTGCTAGTATCCAAAGTCTGATGCCAAAATATAGTGAGGCAAAATACTAGATTCTTAATTCACTAAGTTAAACATCTCTTCTGTAAAATATTCCGTTCATATACAGCAGTCCAGTGTGTGTCAGATGTTCACATTTGATCAGAATTGCTCTCCGGTAGGAATCTTAAATTAAGTACAGAACTGGGGAAATAAAATGACCCAGAGTATGTGTAATGGGATATAGCAGCTTTCATATCAGAGCACATGTATCCAGAGGAGGTCAGTAAGAAGCTCTTAGGATCCTGGACAAGTGACCAGTGGTCTGTAAAGAGATGGTCTAAACTAGCTAACAGTTGGCATTCATTCGCAGACTCAAATCATTGGAGACTTCCATGATTTCTCCAGATTGTTCAGATCTTCTGTGTTGGTGCATCTTCTGTTACAAGAGTGTCAGATTTAGTAACTATTGCATATATCTGAAACTAAACTATTGTTGATCTTTCAGTTTGCAGATGAGATGTATAATCTCTATGGTGGGAATGCCGTGGTAGAGGTGGTGACTGCAAAGACATTTGATACTCCCCTTGTGAGGAAGAGTCGATCCATTCTCCAGACTGCACAGGTAGTGAATGTGCTTTAAACCCCTGTTCTGCAGATTAATTATTAAAAATGTGAACGTGTGTATCACTCCATTTTGCAGAACTAGAATATTGACTTGATACTGTAGCAACCTTTTCAACTTTTAGTGGCTTAGACACTAGGTATGATGAACAAACATAGTAAGTGAAATGACCTTGTATCCATTTATGATGCCAGTCACTTAAGTGCATTAGTATTTAGTGCCAGTAACTCCGGAGTTGCCTGTGCAAAATATCCATCTCTTGGTTGGGCAGTCTGAATGTTAGTATAATCAGAAATGTGTTCTGCGTGAAGGCTGACTTCAGGAGCATTGTGACTGCTGGCCTCCAGATGTCTCACTTCTTTAAACCATACTTTCCTTCTTTCACTGCAGAGCACCTCATATAACCTAGGGTATTCATACAACTTCAACTATGCTGTGGTCTTCAACATAGTTCTGTGGCTCATGATAGGCCTTGCATTAGCTGTGATTGTAATTTCCTACAACCTCTGGAACATGGATCCTGGCTATGACAGCATTATTTACAGGATGACAAATCAGAAGATAAGAATGGATTGAACTTCATTCCTGGGAAAGGAGTATGGCCACTTCTGAAGTGTGTTAAAATAATATTTTGGCATGGTTAAATGTGGACGTCTTTAAAGGTGCTTTTATTTCTCTAATGGTTCCTTGTGTTTTCTTTTGGCTCTCTTTAGATGTGAGTAGTACTACCAGAGTGGATTTACAAAGGTGAATCTACAGCCTGCTATAAAACCATGACCTAATTATTACTAAACTATATACCTTCATTCCATTTTGGTAACACAAAATGAATTTTAGAAATAATACCCTGTATTCCTTGTGAATAAATATGTGAAAAAAATGCACTGAAATGATAGCAACTTTCTGATTTAAACTTTTTACACTGGAGGTTTAGAAACTATTGTTAAGCTGTGTTGTATATTATGAACCAGATGTAAATGTTTGTTGATATAAATATTTGTAATGGCACATGTAGTGTTCAGGGAAAAACAGATTATAGCGCTATTTATGTAAAGCCTTCAAATTGGAATAGTTCCACAAGAACAATTCTGGTTGAAACAGTATTTGGGTTTTTTTACATTCCAGCCACCACCATGAACCATAGCCAAAATGAGGCTTGGTGTAGATCTTATCAGCTCACTGCTGCATTTAAAAGGACTGCAGAGAGATGATAGGTAAGAACACTGGTGTGGTTGGTCTATACAGTTAGGAAACTACAAATATAGAAAATAGTCTGGGTGCTTAAAGTTTAATGTAATATACTGTAGAAGCTTACATTATGATGCTTCTAATTCTTTCCATGTATGTTACTAGCTGTAGCTGTTCAAACACCTGTTTTTGGTGGTAAAAGTGGACCAATAACTGGCACTTAACCATACTCCATTTTTATTACTCATGTGTTTCAACCATTCAATAAACAGAGCAAATGTTACTTGTTTTGGAGTCCATTTATTTTTTCCTGCACAGTTCCATTAAGGGGTAGTCATACTCAGCACAAAACTGAGTTAACTTAAGCTAAACCAAACAAATGCAGAAGGCTACATCTATCTAAATACATTAGGCCCTCTTAAAAAAAACAAACACCAAAAACCGCACAGACAAGAACTGTGGCTTCTATGCCTAGCTCTACCACTGGCCTGCTGGCTGACCTTGGGTAAGTTGGTTCCATCACTGTCCCTCAGTTTCCCCGTCTGTAAAAAATTGGAATGACACTGTGACCATCTTTTTGTAGCATGTTTTTCATGCAGCGATCTTAGTGCTTTGAAAGTTAATACCTAAAGACTTTCACAAGCCAGTAGTGATCTAACTGTTCAAAGCTGCTCCCTGCTTTCTGTATTGTTTACACAAAACCTTTACTTGGATAACTAGTAGATGAAAGCCTATGCTGTTGTACAGGTGTATCAGGTGGCTCAGGTAATCCACCATCTGTGCTCTGTATCTGGTTAATTTTTCCTTAGGGTTGCTGTGACCAGTGAGCATAGCTTTCTTTCCTGGCAGTGGGTATGGTCAAAGCTTAGATCGGTACTGGTAATAGTGCTCCCATATATAGGTATGTATGGAAACTATTCACTTGTCTAATTCTTGGACCAGGTAACTTCAGTATTTGTGGTAGGCCTTCACACCAGTGTGTCTGTGTACTGTTTTCCCAACATCACACCAGTAAACATGCTACCATAAAGCAGCATATACCTGTCAAGGTTCCTTCCTAACTCTGAACTCTAGGGTACAGATGTGGGGACCTGCATGGAAAACCCCCTAAGCTTATTTTTACCAGCTTAGGTTAGAACTTCCCTAAGGTACAAACTATTTTACCTTTTGCCCTTGGACTTTATTGCTGCCACCACCAAGCATCTTAACAAATATATAACAGGGAAAGATCCTGCTTGGAAACGTCTTTCCTCCCAAACCGTACACCCCCTTTCCTGGGGAAGGCTTGATAAAAATCCTCACCAAATTGTACAGGTGAACACAGACCCAAACCCTCGGATTTTAAGAACAATGAAAAATCAATCAGGTTCTTAAAAGAAGAATTTTAATTAAAGAAAAGGTAAAAGAATCACCTCTGTAAAATCAGGATGGTAACTACCTTACAGGGTAATCAGATTCAAAACATAGAGAATCCCTCTAGGCAAAACCTTAAGTTACAAAAAGACACAAAAACAGGAATATACATTCCCTCCAGCACAGCTTATTTTCTCTGCCATTTAAACAAAACAGAATCTAACACATATCTAGCTAGATTGCTTACTAAGTTCTAAGACTCCATTCCTTTTCTGTACCTGGCAAAAACAGACAGAACCTTTGTTTCTCCCCCCCTCCAGCTTTGAAAGTATCTTGTCTCCTCATTGGTCATTTTGGTCAGATGCCAGCGAGGGTATCCTAGCTTCTTAACCCTTTACAAGTGAAAGGGGTTTTTCCTCTGGCCAGGAGGGATTTTGAAGGTGTTTACCCTTCCCTTTATAGTTATGACATACCAGTGAACAGAAAACCATATAGAGCAGCAGTAAAGCTACATATCTAGGTAGAATCTTGGGGCTCTTGTTCTGTGCTGTAGTGAGCCATGTTGCTGTTTGTACATGGTCCCCAAAGCCTGTGCACAGAGCTGCCCCCTGGCTGGAGGCACAAGCAGCTCAGTCACCCCACATAGCTGTTACTCCCACCTCCTCTGATCAACTGTCACATTCCAACCGCCACAGAACCTTTGGCCTCTAACGTTCCATCCGGCTCTCACAGGGCCCAGTGATCGAACCTGGTGTTATTCTAAAGGAAAATGCTCCCAGTCATGTTCATAGCTGTTTCCATCCTTTCACACTGAGTCAGAGATCCTTGGTTTTTCAGAGTGATACATACACAGCGTGTATGTGGAAGATCTGTGTTCATGTGTGCAGGTGAATGAGGTGGTTTTGAAGAACTGTGGAGTTGGGCCAAGTACTCCACCAGCTGTGCACTCTCCCTCATACAACCAATGACCTTTGCATGAATTAGCTATCAAGACAGCATGGTAACTGGACTCTTGGCATGGCATGGATATACGCCTTAATATAGTGTGTACTGCAGGGATGTACAATTTAAAATCAAAAGGGGTGAGAATTCAAAAATTGAACAATAGCCTACTGTAAGACCCAGTGATGATTCAATCTGGTGCTGTTCTAACCAAAATGCCCTGAGCCATGCTTGTAGCTGTTTTGGTTGCCTCATCCTGCCTCTACAGCCATTCCAGGCTTCAGAGTGACTCTTATGGAATCTTATTACATAAAGGTGTGTGCTGAAAGCTCCTGTTAGCATACTGCAATTAAACAGCTGGAACTGGTATGGCTTACTACAGTTTTATTTCACTGGTACTAAGACTAGGAAACTGACAGTTGCTGTGTAGTCTCACCATTTTATAAGCTAGGATATTGATTCACTTCGCTTGTTTAACTCCCACTATCAGTAGTGGAGCCTTTTCCATCCCAAAATAGAAAACAGCCAAACTAAGTTACATTCAGCATCTTTGTGGAAGTTGAAAGTGGGTGGGGCAGTTAGTCTGTCACATGTTCACGTACTGTGCAAGCTTGACTGTGTCTTTATTCTTAATTGGGTAAGATGCTGCAGCTTAGTGAGACTGGATGCCCTACCATCAGACAAGTCAGCAGCAGTGTATGTAATGGAATTTAGATTAATACTAGGTAAACTGTCACATTCTTGAAGTGTGTAAAAAACACTTGCTCTATAATTACTTGTCTCCTAGAAGGGACAGTACAGTACATGTTCTTCTGAACAACTTAAAGCTCCTTTAACAATTAAAATAGGCCTTATCTAAACGACTGACTATTACCTGCTCAAGCTTGAATTCAGTTGTGATTAAGACATATTTACCTATTCAGTGTTCTACCATGATTTAAGTATAAAACCAGGAATTAAATATTACTATACCTCAGTTATACCACAGCTCCAGTTCGTCTTCAGTAGGGTAGTGCCAAATAGAGTTGACATTTCAAAGTGCTAAGCAGTTTTGACTATAAAATAGTATTATAGGTATTAACTTTCACTGCCTGCTGATTTTGGCTGATGTGGAAGGAACCCACCACACTGCATTCCACCTCAAATGCAGCACCTTTGCTCGGAGAGAGGTAGTCGTCTTAGCTCTGTCAGATATATCTAAAATGACAAAAACTGTGCCTCTTTAGTTATCTGTATGTCAGGTTACCAATATGTCACCCCCAAAGGAAAACTTGGTAGTTGGAAAAGGAGCAGTCGGTAAGGGCCTGAGATAAACACACATTGAGATCAATGGAACCACTAATTGATTTCAGTGGGCATTGGGTCAGGCCCTTATTGACTACTCCTTTTTCAACCACCAAGGCTAACCATTAGAGCAGGAACTCATAGTTGAGTAGTAGATTTGGGGGATGGGAAGAAGGGACAGATGAGGACATACAGGGATCTCGTCACCAAATGCCTGCAAAACTAGAGTTCATTCAAAATGAAACACTAGCTTTTGTTGTAGAAATAAGTGTGCAATGAGAACTTCACATTCTGACATCGCAAGACTACCATAATCTGTAAAAAGCTTTTACAAGTGGTCACTAATCCCTAAGAGGAGAGAAGGAATATTTGTAATGTTCCCCACCCCACAAGTAGTTATATCATTCTCTGTCATACAGTTAAGTGAGCAGAATTCCCATTACTAAACAAAAACCAAGAAGTCTCTGCAGGGGGGAGGTTGGACTCTTTGGAACCATTTCCTGCTGTTGATGTTTTGAGACCTAACGCAATCATAGAATATCAGGGTTAGAAGGGACCTCAGGAGCTAATCTTGTCCAACCCCCTGCTCAAAGCGGGACCAATCCCCAATTTTTGCCCCAGATCCCTAAATGGCTCCCTCAAGGATTGAACTCACAACTCTGGGTTTAGCGGGCCAATGCTCAAACCACTGAGCTATCCCTTGGTATTTATTTTGGTTTCCCATAGTTCGTCTACTTAACTAGACTATTTATTGTCAGATAAAAAAAAACATACTTATCCCTTAAAGGGAAAAACAGCAGTTCAATGTTTAACTTATTTTTATGGTACTCTAAGAAAAACTGAAACGAGCATACAGTCAAAGCCTGTTAGAAATATTGTTTTTTTCTCCCCCCAAGATGTGATACTAATTATTAGTTCTCAACTAATCAAAGAAAAGCCACTGCTCTCCACCTATACATTTTTCTTTCAGCTAGCGATGAGTCTTGGAAGGGGTGGAGAGGCAATGGTGCTGTCCAGTATATTGATTTCAATACTTCTGCAATAGTATCCAATAAGTGAAATTCCCAATATCCTGGCCCTTTACAAACTTTAGTTAATGTACTTTTCTATACGGATTATCTAAACCTAAAGAGTAAGTCACAAAACTGTCAAATCTAACAAAGGACTGACAGAGCTGTCATTTTAACAAAGGAGGGCTGAAAGCAGCAGCTTTGCAATAAGAAGGAATTGGAAATCAAAGTGTCTAGGCTGACAGCTAAATTCTATTTATTTTTAAACAGAACTTGCAACTCTAACTTTCAACGGTCCCATATGCTCTTGTTCCTAATCTGCTTACTCCAATAGGAGCCTTTCAGTGAAGTATCACTCAAAGGGCAGCACCAGCAAGAGATACCAGGCCACTTGAGTGGAGATAGTGCTGCAGGTTTTTCTAAACTTTTTAATAGGTGGTAAGTGTGAATTGGAATTAATTTGCAAACTGGACACCATTATATTAGGCTTGAATCAAGACTGGGAGTGGATGGGTCATTACACAAAGTAAAGCTATTTCCCCATGTTTATTTCCCTGCCCTACTGTTCCTCAGACGCTCTTGTCAACTGCTGGAAATGGCCCACCTTGATTATCACTACAAAAGTCCCATCCCCCTTCCCCCCACCCCGGCTCTCCTGCTGATAATAGCTCACCTTACCTGATCACTCTCGTTACAGTGTGTATGGTAACACGCATTTGTTTCATGTTCTCCGTGTATATAAATCTCCCCACTTTATTTTCCACTGAATGCATCTGATGAAGTGAGCTGTAGCTCACGAAAGCTTATGCTCAAATAAATTTGTTAGTCTCAAAGGTGCCACAAGTCCTCCTTTTCTTTTTGCGGATACAGACTAACACAGCTGCTACTCGGAAACCTAGATTAAACTTTGCACTCACCTCATCATTCCAGCCTTCAACTTAAACATGTCCATGGTCATACAGTGACAACCTCCATAGATCTTGAAGTGATCCTGGCACTTTTGCAGGTATGAGTAAGGAAGAGCCCTTGACAGAATCTGAAAGAATACTAGCTTTGTGGACAGGTTCAAGGAGAGGGGACACAAAGGAGACCTTTTCTGTGGTCCACCTGCAGAACACAAATGTTGAGCAACCCTGAGAGTAACTGCTGTGATTTTACAGATCCAATGAAAAGCCAAGGCTTCTGCCAGTGAAATTAAAGGCAGGGGGTTGGCACCCCTGGTTGAGGAGATTTGCATCTACCTCAGGGACTGGTAATATTTGGATCCTCTGGAGAGACTGAGTTCCACTTTGGCATGGGACAGGAGTTGAGACCTTTTTTTCACATGTTCCCACTCTACACACTACATGGAGAACATCAAGGTGCAGGGGAAACACGGTTCATGCTATAACTAAGGAAAATGTCTTAAATGAGACCTCTTGCTCTCAGCAGGGGTTTGATTATGGTCTTCCACTCTCCTAGGTTAATCTTCATCTCAATGGGCCCTAAGGAGGGGTGGAAGCTGGATCTGTTAGCCTTCTCATCTTTGTGCACCCAAGAAAAGAATTAGGAGTAGAGTAGGAGGACTGAAGCGAGGGAGCCATGCTTCCCAGTCAAAGACAGCAAAATATATGGGAAGAGAAAGGGCAAACTTGGGGCTTATTTCCTGTCAGGTAGAGCCATAGTACAAGCTGTCCCAGTGCAGCCATAGGAGAATGAGAAACTATAACCACCAGAACTATGCGAAAGTCATTTTCCTGTAAAGGGGCTTTGTGCTGCTAACTATGCAAAGAGTGTTTAGGAGGATGGCAGAGATTAAATAAATAAAACCAACATACGACCACAGCCACTACATAGAATCACAGACGCATAGGACTGACACAAAAGGAAATGAAGAATTAATCTCTCATCTGCTAGCAGCTGCTTGGCTACTGGTAGCCTCTCACTGGAAAAAAGAAAAACAGTCCAACCATTGAGGAATGGTTAAAAAAATATGGGAGGTGGTGGATAGGAAAAATTAACACACCGATTATGTATCCAGCAAAATAGACAGAAGATAGATAATTAAATACCTTTCATTCAGTACTCAAATTATATTCACCTGCAAAAACAAAAAGGCACATCTGTCCAATTTTTTTGAATATTAACATTTGAGACACATACCTGGTCTGTTAAATATTTGTATATTTATTAAATTGAGTGAAATCAATATAATCACTAAAATGACATAGGCATTGTAATGATGTTCACTCTGAAATACGGTAACACTGTGTGAAACAGAAAGATCTGAGGACTATATTCCTGTATATCTCTTTAAACAAAGCTAACTGCTGTAATGATTGTTTTGTTTTTGATATTTGCATGGCAAGGGTTTCTAAACATGTTACAACTTCCTAAATTGTTTTAATAAGAAAGAACAAAAACTGTAGGACTGGAAAGGACCTTGATAAGTTATCTTGTCAGTCCCCTGCACTGAAGCAGGACTAGACCAATGGTTCCCAAAGGAGGTTCCTCAGATCTCTGGGGGTCTGGTCTGCCATGAATTATGTGGGGGGTCTGTCCCTTGAGCCAAGGCCGGAACGCTCTGGAACAGCATTTTGGCACTTTTGCTGCACAGAGGATGCCATTTTATTCTCATTCTGAAGTCCTCCACATAGCATGACCTCGCATGTAGTGTGTGTGAGAGGTCACGCTGGCGGAGGTGCTCTCATGCTGGAAGGGGTGTTCCGAGTAGTACTGGAAATGAAAAGGGTCCCAGGACACTTGGTAAGATGCCAAATGGGTCCTTGGGGGAAAAAAGTTGGTAACCATTGATCTAGACCATCCCTGACAGGTTTTTGTCTAACCTGTGCTTATAACCCTCCAATGACAGAGATTCCTCAACCTCCCTAGATTAAGCACTGGAACACATTACCACCCTGACAGTTAGGAAGTTTTTCCTAATGTCTAACCTAAATCTCCCTTCTCCAATTTAAGCCCATTACTTCTTGTACTGTCCTAACTGGATAGGAGAACAATTAACACCCTTCTCTTTATAACAACCTTGAAGACAGTTATGTTCTCCCACAACCCCTCCCCCCCCCCCCAATCTTCTCTTCTCCAGTCTAACCAAACCCAATTTTTACTCCAGATGAGACCTTATCAATGCTAAGTAGACTGGAAGAATTACTTCTCATGAATTGCTTACAACATTCATGCGAATACATCCCAGAATGATGTTCACTTTTTTTGCAGAAGTATTATGTTGTTCACTCATATTTAGTTCATGATCCACTATAATCCCCAAATCCTTTTCTGCAGTTCTCCTTACTAGGCAGTCATTTCTCATTTTGTATGTGTGCAATAGATTAGTCCTTCCTAAATGTAGTACTTTACATTTGTCCTTATTGAATTTCATCCTATTTAATTTAGACCATTTCTCCAGTTTGTCAAGATAATTTTGAATTTTAGTCCTGTCCTCAACCCCTCCCAGCTTGGTATACTCTGCAAACTTTATCAGCATACTCTCTATGCCATTATCTAAATCATTTATGAAGATATTGAATAGAACTGGACCCAGGACAGATCCCTGTGGGACCCCACTCAATATGCCCTTCCAGCTTGACTGTGAACCATAGATAACTACTCTCCGAGTTCAGTTTTCCAACCAGTTATGCACCCACTTTACAGTAGTTTCATTGAGGCTACATTTCCCTAGTTTGCTTATGAAAAGGTCACGAGACAGCATCAAAAACATTACTAAACTTCAGATATATCACATTTACTGCTTCTCCCCATCAACGTCTTGTTACCTTATCAAAGAAGGATATTAGGTTGGTTTGGTATACTTGATTTTTTCTTGACAAATCCATATTGATAGTTGCTTATCACCTCATTATCTTCCAGGTGCTTAAAAATTGATGATTTGCTCCATTATCTTTCTGGTACCAAAGTCAAGCTGACTGGTCTATAATTCCCTGGATTGTCCTTATTCCCCCTTTTATAGATAAATGCTATATTTGCTCTTTTCCAGTCCTCTGGGTTCTCTCCCATCCTCCACAAATTCTCAAAGATAATCGCTAATGCCTCAGAGATCTCTTTATCCAGTTCCTTAAGTATTCTAGGATGTATTTTGTCAGGCCCTGCTGACTTGAAGACATCTAACTTGTCTAAATAATTCTTAACTTGTTCTTTAGGCTCAGATCCTACCCCATTTCACGGATGTTCACTATGTTAGCCATCCAACCACTGCTAACCTTTTTGGTGAAAACAAACAAAAAAGGCATTTAACACTTCAGCCATTGCTGTGTTTTTGGTCATCGTCTTTCCATCCTCATTAAGTAATGGGCTCACTCTTGGCCTTCCTCGTGCTTCTCATGTATTTGTAAAATGTTTTATTGTTATACTTTATATCCCTAGTTTAATTTTGTTTTGTGCCATGGCGCCTCTAATTTTGTCCCTACGTGCTCTTGGGTTTTTTTGGTTTTTTATATATATTCATCCTTCGTAATTTGATCTAGTGTCCACTTTTTGTAGAACTTTTGAGAGTTTCAGGTCACTGAAGATCTCCTGGTTAAACACGCTTACCATACATCCTATCTTGCCTGCAAATAGGGATAGTTTGCTCTTGTCCCCTTAACGTCTCTAAAAAACTGACAACTCACCTGCCTTCCACAGGATCTTACCTACCAATTCTCTGATTTGGCAAAGTCTCCCTTCCTGAAGTCCATTGTCTTTATTCTGCTGTTTTCCCTCCTGCCATTTCTTAAAATCACGAACTTTATCATTCCATGATCAGTCACCCAATCTGCCTTACACCTTCAAATTCTCAACCAGTTCCTCCCGATTTGTCAAAATCAAATCCAGAATAGCCGCTCCACTATTTGCTTTCTCTATCTTCTGTAATAAAAACTTGTCCTCAGTGCATTCCAAGAACTCGTTGGATAATCTGTGTCCTGCTGTGTTATTTTCCCAACAGGTGTCTGGGTAGTTAAAATCCCCCATCACCATCAAGTCCTGTGCTTTGGATGATTGTTATTTAAAAAAGCCTCATTCACCTCTTCTTCCTGCTTAGGTGATCTATAGTAGATCCTACCATGACATTACCCTTGTTTTTTACCAAATATCTTTACCCAGAGATTTTCAATATGTCTGCCTTCCACTTCTATCTTGACCTCAATACAGGTGTATACATCTTTGATATACAAGAAAACACCTCCTCCCCTTTTTCCATGCCTGTCCTTCCTAAATAAGTTGTACTCTTGTATACCAATATTCCAGTCATGTGAATTATCCCACAAAGTCTCAGATGCCAGTTATGTCATAATTGTAATTATTCACTAGTATTTCTAGTCTTCTGTTTATTCCCCATACTTCTTGTATTAGTAATACAGACATTTAAGAGGAGAAATCTAATGAACATCTATGTCCCCTCTTGTCTCTCCTTTGTTCCCCGCTATGAGTGCCCATGTTCCCCCGAAATTCCAGCCCTTCACCCTGGTCTCCATGTTCTGGACTTACCTGTGGGCTTTTGTCTCCTGCCAAAGTCAAACCTAGTTTAAAGCCCTCCTCACTAGGTGACCAGTCTGCATTCAAAGCTTTCCTTGACAGGTGGGCCCCATCTCTGCTCAGCAGTCCTCCTCAGAACAGCATCCCCTGGTCAAGGAAGCCAAAGCCCTCCTGGCGACACCATCCTCACAGCCAGGCATTCACTCCAGGATGTGTCTGCTTCTGCCTGGGTTCCTACCCTTGACCAGAAGGATTGATGAGACCACCACGTGCTCCCTAACTCCTTCACCCTCACTCCCAGAGTCCTATAGTCACTTCTGATCTGCTCAGCGTCCTACCTCGCAGTATTATTAGTGCCTACACGGATGAACAGTATGGGGTAATAGTCATAGGGCTGGACGACCCTTGACAATACTTCTGTAATGTATCGGATACAGGTCCCTGATGCAGCACACCTCCTGTGGTGCCTATCAGTGTGTACCTCTCACACTGGGTGGTCTCCCCAGCCTGGCTTTCTATGATGGGGAAATACAGGCCACAGTGTCTGCAAATCCACACCAAAGCCTGGGTAGAGACTTCCATGGTTGGGTTCTCTGGCTGGACACAGGTGCAGGTAGAGGAGCCAGGAGCAGTGTGGGCACTGCTGATGTAGCTTTTCCAAACCATGATTTTATTGTCTGTCCCTCCTATAAGATCCCTCTGAAACTTCCCTGTTTGCTGCTCCTTGGTTATTTAGCTGCTGGCTTTAAAGCCCCTTTCTCCTAGTCAGCCCTGCCCCCCTCATTAACACACAGAGAAAGAGTGAGCAAGGCTCAGAGGCCAGGAGGTGAGAGCCTCGCTCATGCACACTCAGCTAGCTGCTAGTAGGCCTCTGGCCCCCACAACCACACAATTCCCAAAAGACCACACTGTAAACTTTAAGCAAACCAGAAGAAAAACCAAAACAGACAGACAAGCTCACTCACCCCAAGAGTTAGCTCTCACTTCTTCAGCAACATCCCTCCTCCTGCAGCGAGAGCCACCATAGTCTGCAATAACCCCTATGCACAAGTTTATGGTCGCTGGATCTGCGTAAGTGAAGACTCACTGGCATTCGCCAACCCACTACCTTCAGGCTCCCCCTGGGCACCTGCTCCAGTGCTGTACACCACTTCTGTGGTCGGATTTCTCCATGGCACTTACACTGATGATTTCACTCTAAGTGAATATAGCTAATGTGGCAGTGGCAGATTTGCATCCATCAGCTGAAGATTTGGGGAAAGGCCCATGAGTGGGGCTTCACAGGACAATGATACTACACAGGGTTTCAAGGCATCCCTTTGTTAAATTACCTCGGCTACACAGATTTCTGTGTTGTGCTTCTCACATGACAGATGAGGGGATATATGGTGTGGAAGTTCTGTGCAACAATGCTCTGTTATGATAAAAAGAGCAGAGACAGTGGCTGCTGCTGTAGGCTCATTCATTACCAGAATCAAGAGACCCACATAATGTTCCTGCAGACATTCCCCCTTATCTTTTATAGACAGCCTCTGGTGAGATCAATCAATTTTTACAACAGCCCAGGGAGTGATTCTCTCCAGCGCATGCTCTCCACCTTATGCCTTAACTAGACTCTGATAAACAGGGCTCTGAATCTGGCTTGGAAAAGCAGCTTAAGGAAAAAGAATCTGTTAAAACCAATTTGAGATGAGTCATTAGGAAAACTCTTCTGGGACAGATGGAGGAATAGTGGGGATGACGCAGCTAGGGTGCATTTATGATCAAATGCTGGCTAATGACAGCTTTCTGAATATCAGGACTCTCCTAACACATGGACATACATCATCAGATACAAGACCAAAGGATAAAGAGAACCATCCTACTGGTTAGGAATCTCAAGATTCGTGGCACAATGATGGATTCTACGGCAACCAGCCTTGCCATAGCTATCCTTTTACCTACGATCACCACGCTCAACACATCACTTACTTCCTGCTGATTTTCATGGTAATATTCCAGAACACTGCATAAGCACAGTCAAAGTGCACGGGGGTGTCAAACTCAAATCACAGAGGGCCATGTTTTATTTTTAATTATGGTCCAATTATGGTTCATACATGTATGAAAACATACTCAATTCATCCAGTGAGTGGGGTTTGTACAAAACCAAGGGTAGAATATGGCCCTTATGTACTAAATAAATACAAGTTTAGCTTAGTTATTTGTGGTATCTTATAGTCACATCCACATCACTCAGCAGGAAAATACACCCACCCACCGGAGCAGTGCTGTTTATGTCCTTTATTGCTTTTCATTCTTCATCTTTCTCAGTTTTTCCCTCTTCACCTCCTACGTCTGTCTCTCCCTTCTTCCCCCTTCACTTCCTTCCCTGCAGCATCAGTTCCCACCTCTTGCCCATCCACTAAGATCATCAGACATGAAAATGTGAATGCTGATATCTAAATGTAATCAATTTGGTGTTATCACCCAATGAGTTAAATGTGGGGTGGGAAGGTCACATGTCAGTCATTATTTCAGGTTCTCTGTAGACTTACAAAATATACTGCAGCAGGTTACTCTATTTTCATATGGATGGTTTTCATCACAACTATGAAGAGATATGAATCTTCTTGTTGTGGTTAAATGAAATCTTCGACTCTATTAACTCAGAACACCCACATGGGCCCCATAATTCCACAAAGAAAGGTGGGTATTTGATGCCTTTGCATTAGACCCTCGGTTTAGGGATGGGCAATATCCTCTCCTTGGCTTTTTGGTAATTTAAGCAATAAACTGGATCTGAAAAGAATCAGAACCTTTTTGAATTCTCACCAATGGATTTTGATGCATCAGGATTTCTTCTTGTTAAAATACAATTCATCACAAGGATGGTTTTTCACTCCACTGAATGTCATGTTACTGGAAACGAATACATTTCTTGGTTAGTGCTCTGGCAAAATGTATTTTGTAAATGTTGTATGCTTCATAAAAAAAGCAATTTAAGTGCTGTATTTCATTAAGAGGTTACTGCCTACTGAAAGGCCTTAGTGCCAGTATATTTCTATTTATGTGGTAAGCCCCTCCCTGTTAGTATTCACTTATAATGCTGGAGTCAAAATCGTTTGTGAGAATAACTGACAGTACAAAGGAGTCCATTACTACACTTGTATAATCTATTACAGTATTTAGGCCACTGCTGAACTGACAGACAATTACTACATCACACAGGAAAGCAAGTAAGCCCGGAATATCGTCAATCAAAAACCTAGCTAACGGAGAACTTCATCATTGAGCCTCAAAACCCTTAAAACTGCTCAGACAACTATCTCAAGTCCTATCTCAAATCAAATTTCTGTCATCCCTCTTCTCTGCTACAGTAAAAAAATAAAATGTGCCAATTGTTCTCAAACTCAAACTCAGAACTGCAATTGGGAGCTCCTATTTATCTCCATAGCTAAACTTCCATTGACTTTATTGGGGGCAGGATCAGAGCTTCTCTCTAAAGTGAACACCTCTAGTAATTGCTGTAGCCAATATTCAACACAGTGTCAGATTTTCAAAATATTAGCTATTGTAGTGTAAACTATAGTAATAAGGAATATCACTGGCTGCTGGGAACCTCCAGGGAGGTGAGGCTAGGCTACCTCCTTCAGAGTAAATGCAAAAAAAATCCCAAAAGTGTATCATCTGCTCATTTCGCTTCCCATACACCTGTTCCACTATTCTAACAGGCAGGCTGGTAAATTCCAGTAACATCAGAACGCAATTGCCCCAGTAAGTAAGTAAGAAAGAAATATTTTAGGCCATGAAAAAGGGACAAATATATACATAAAAATAACAAAAACAATGAATCTGAGGAGAGGAGACACACAAATATTAACATTACACATTCATAATATATGAATTTTGTTCCTTTTATTGATTGCAAAGTCTTTATTAAAAAGAAATGGTAGATATGAAGAGATTAAATACATTTATGTTGCTGCCAACCCTTTAGAGGGTACTGGAAAGCAAAATGTACCTTAACATTCACAATTTATAAAAATGAGGTTTTATAAAACTTAAGACTAATAGAAATGTTTCCCTTAAAAAATAAAATCTAACAAAATAGTTGCAGGGAACATTTAAGTAAAAACAGTATCTGAAAAGAAAAACAACAACAACGTAGCACTAAGAAACTGAAGTGTTGTAATATGGACTGCACAAAATTGAAACTGACCTTGCTGATTTTCATTATTTTAAAGAGAAAAGAAATAAAATTGAAAAAAGCAAAACATAAAAGGTTTAAGTGCCCATTTTTTAAAAATTACATCAGTTTAAGGAATCTGAAAGGTCATTGATTTTAAATATTTTATTATAAATGTCTAATTTTAGTTGACCATGTGCTCTAAGTAGGGAAAAATTGGGATTGATAATCTCAACAAATATTAACAAAATTATGCTCTGCCAGTACTAAATGCAACATCTGTTGGCATAACTAAAGGTTTATTTTTTGAACGTTTTATTGCGCTTGCAAAAAACGCTTTAAAAATATTTTAAAAAGCACAAAAAGCCAGGACTTTGCTCCATTAAAATTGATACTACAAGGTTCTGACAGCTGCAAATTTAGCAGAAATCTGGAATCCAATGTTCTCAGGGTTAAGTGACTACATAGGACTTAGCCCTGCAAAGCACCACTGAAAGAAACATGGATAGCTAAAGCACTGGTGATGAGCATTTTCTCAAGAACTGTGCAGTGGTCTGCATGTGGTACTGAGAGATGTATGCAGTTTTGAATCATGTAAGCAAACCTCTACGGCCATGCTGCAATGAGCGCTCATGAATGGGAAAAAACGACCATTCTGTCAGAAAAGACGGGACATGGTCAGGGAACGGTATAAATCTGTTGTATAGTGGTCATTTTAATTATTTTAAGACGATTTTGCTGCCACCCTTAAGTATTGCTGCTTTACACAAAAGTGACTTGAGGAGCCAATGGTAAACTGAGAAAAGAGGGTGTTTTGAGGCCCAGACACAGAAAGAAATGAAACCATATCGCTTACAGCCAGCTGCTCAAAGCCTCATGGCATATGCTAAGGACTGTATTTTTGCTGCCCAACATCCATTCCATTCAGCTTAATTGCCTTAATGGATCAACAAGAACAAAGCCCCAGTGGCTCAGTACTGCCTTCTCTCAGCCTTCCATACCCTTGCAAGATCAATTCCTTCAAACCTACAGTTTATTTCCTGGCTCTAGCTATGCTTCTCCACGTTCTTGAAATTGAAAAAGGATGCGGGGGGGAAAGAGTACATGACATTCTTCCAAGAAACAAAATCATCAAACCACAACAGGAAGTTTTGAAATTTTAGAAAGGCATCTCATGACAATTCACCCTTTAAGTTGGTTTTCCAAGCCACTGAAGAGGTTGGGCATATCCTCATTCAGTGAAGGACAGTTGA
This sequence comes from Eretmochelys imbricata, assembly GCF_965152235.1. Lineage (NCBI taxonomy): Eukaryota > Metazoa > Chordata > Testudines > Cheloniidae > Eretmochelys > Eretmochelys imbricata. Next base: position 154,401,594 of record NC_135572.1, read on the forward strand.
CAAGTCAATCACTTACAGGAACTTCTCTTCAAAATGCAGTCACTGGCACTTTCACAAAAGTTGTTCTTTGGGAATACACTTCATTTTCTTTAATGAACAACCTATATTTAAACAAAAAAACAAAACAAAACAAAATGCATCAGTGAATCCTCCTCTAATCAAGTGTTGCACTTGTTTCTTACTTTAGTATTTTTTATGGTTTTTAACCTGGTGGTTCCTAACCTGTGGAACAAATCCTCACCCAGATTATCTCTTTATTCCTTCTTTTAACCTGTGTTTGATAATTTCTGTAAAGACGACTGAATCTGAACAATTCCACACCTGCTGAAATACAACAATTGATGGCCCTGACAAAATGTGTCCCAATTAAACAAAAGTTTCACTAACACTGTGCAGTAGTCACTGCCATTCATTATCATAGCCTAATTAGTTCCCTGGGAGATGCCCCACTAAAGCGTGTGTGTCAAAGAAGCACATCCTGATAAACAGAATTATTCTACATGAAAGTACTCTTTTCCTCAAACTCCTTTACAAATTTTTCCTTGTAACATCCAAGTAGGGTGACCAGACAGCAAGTGTGAAAAATCGGGACAGGGGCTGGGGGGGTAATAGGAGCCTATATAAGAAAAAGACCCAAAAATCAGGACTGTCCCTATAAAATCGGGACATCTGGTCACCCTACATTCAAGACAGCTTAAGAGAGAGGAAAAGCACATTTCCTGGATGAGTAAACTTGCCTTCATCTTCCTCCTGATGGGGATATTCTTTCCCAGTCTCTTTCATAGATCTTCTTTGGTTGTACACCTCTTTTTCAAGGCCTTCTAGCCTCTGCATATCTGCCTGAAAACTTATTTGGAGATCACCGCTGTCCTTTAAGAAATCCTTTGTCATCTGTATCCTATTTAAGTTCTACAGCAGCAGCAAAAAAACAAAAACGCATCGACAGAGCCAAATCATTACAATATAAGCTTCTTCACGATCACACTTTCTTGATATGCATATGATTTCCACATTCTCCAATTATAAAAAGGCTTTTTTGTTGGCTTGTTTAGGATTTCTGCATTTTCTGGCCAGAAATATATAGTCCTGCTATTAGACTCATTTATTTTAAGTATGCAGTGTTGTAGCTGTGTCAGTCCAAGGACATTAGAAAGACAAGGTGGGTGAGGTAATATCTTTTATTGGACCAACTTCTGTTGGTGAGAGAGAGACACGTGTTCGAGCTTATACAGAGCTGACCTGAAGAACTCCGTGTAAGCTGGAAAGCTTGTGTCTCTCACCAACAGAAGATATTACCTCACCCATCTTGTCTCTGTATGTATTTTAAGAGCTAATTTATTTTAAGCTCTTTTTAGAGCAAAAGCTGGTGAGTGGGAGTGTAGCTTCAGCAAAACGAGGACAGAGAATATGGGAAACACGTGAAGCTGAAGGCAGGTTGCCTAACAATCCTCAGCAGAGAAGAATTTAAACTCAGGTATGACACATCATCTTTAAGATACTGGTCCACGTAAAGGACTTGTTCAGACCATCCCTGTGGACGAAGGATTTTTATCATGTAAGCAGATAAAAATTTGACAAAGGCAGGTGATCGCTGATGGAAGATTGGACTGTAAAGCTGCCTCTGTCGATGAAGTCCGAACAGCTTCACAGCAAAACAAATCCAATATGCATCTTACCAAACCTGTTATGGCACATGCACCGTACATTTTACATTTAGATAATACTCCTGCCTTGAGTGTGGGGGACTGGACTAGATGACCTCTCAAGGTCCCTTCCACTTCTATGATTTTATTGTCTCAGACTTTAAACTATACCCGTAGATTAATATTCTGTTAAAGTGGAGTGATGCTAACAAACAGCAAGAAAATTATAGCTTACGGTTGTTACAGTAACCTTAATTCATCTTGACTCATCTGTGTGTGTTCTAGCACATGCTACATGTATTTGAATGTATATTCCCAGTTCATTTCTCCTCTCCCCACAAGCAAGAATTCAGTGCAAAGACTTAAGGCTATCTAAACTCTCTATTTTTTAAAAGCGAGGGTGAAATGAGTTAAGTTAAATTTTATTTGTAAGATATTGGCCTATTTGCAATTTCAATTGAAAAAATATTCCCAATTTCTGGCAGGTTCCCCCCCTTCATCGTATGATGATGTGAGAGGAAAATTCACTTGCAGTCTTTGGTAATCAAGTCTTCCCGGCTCACAGATGGAGACTACGGGAGGCAGCTCATCCCAGAAGAGATCTTTTCAGATGGTACAAGCAACTGCAGCTCTGGGGAAACTCAAGCATGCAGCAAGAAGGGCCTGAGAAAAGCAATTCCCAACTCTGCCAGAGACCAGCAGGCAGCACATACTACACACATGCAAGGAAGCCAAATTACGAAGCCACTGTGGTGACCACATCTTTGCATGGCATGCAAGTTTAAAATATCTGACATAATGTTGAAGGATTTTTTTTTAAATTTAACTATTGTTTAGAATTTATTTGGAAAGGTGGGGTTCTTTAAAAAAATTCTCATCGGGTTAAGATGAGGATTTTTACCTCTGGCGTAGAGAAAAAGCTAAATTTAAAAAAGTTAGAAGCATTTGATGATGGGAGGAAAATGTAGACCAGGACAAAGGTTCTCAGACTATGTCTGTGGACCACCAATAGTGTCAAAATTTCAACCTGCGCAATCAAACATTTGGTGACCGGGCAAGGAGGGGAAGAAGGTGACCATGAAAGGCTCTCTCTCAAAGTGGACAGAAAAATGAGAGTTGGAAAACACCTAGACCAAAAAGATGAATTTTAAAATATGGCACCATTTTAAAGTTGTATTGAAGGGATATTCTCAACTCAGTTTTGGGAGCACAGCAGAAGTGGGGAATAAATATGAAATATGGGACGTGGAAATGATCAGCAAAGGGCAAAAGTCTTTCCCTCTTTTTAAAATGTTTTCTTATGGATGCTAAGCATATCATGCATGCTTCTGGGGGTGAGAAGCATTCAATTTATATGAGAATTATGCATGCTACATACTTTAGTAAACAATTTTGTTTTTTTACTGAAACAGAAAGGAAAGCCAAACTGAGGGCATTTTTCCAAGAGGAATACTCAACTGCAGAGAAAATTTTCATTAGCAAAGTTCTTCAAAAACACTTGCAAAAGGTAAAATTGAGTTTGTTCAATAAAGATGTCAATGAGAATGGAAGACAGAGGATAAAGAAATGCCAAGTTTGTTAAGCATTTGTTTTACTTCCTAATTTACAGTGGAGGAAGAGAATGAGCCATGTACAGCCATGTACACCATTTCCCAGAATGAGGGGGAGGAATTGCTGTGTAAATAACAACTGACACTGTTGAAAAGGTGGGCTATTTCTTACAACAGAAAAAGGAGATCCAGACAACATACTCTTCACAGAAGACACTGAAAAAAAAGATGCTAGAAATTACATACACATTGGACAGTATCCAGGTTTCAGGGCCAAAGTTTCACTTACTTTAAGAAAGCTTTTTGCTCAAGGTTTCACTTTAGGTTCTTTCCAGGTAACTTGAAGATGCAAGAAAGATGTAGAGGTGCTTAGAAAAGATTTTAAAAAAAGACACCCAACAAGTCTGGTTCTATCCCTGTTTAATCAAACCTGTTTAAAGCTTTTAATTTCTATTGTGACAAGCCAGATGAAATTTGAGACAGTATCACAAGGTCCACAGACCATCACATGGATTCAACCAGGTTTGTCCAAGCCTTGGGAATTATTTTACTAGTTTATTTCAATACCTTCCCACAGAATTTAAACAGAGAAAAAAATCTTCCTTTCAGCCTGGGTTCAGAGCCTTGTAAAAAGTAAACATTCTTTCCCCCAGTCAAGGCTTACTTGGAGCTCAAAAAGGCTTTGTGCAGTCATGGCTGCAGTCTGTTTTAAAACAAGAAAGAGCTTTTTAGATAGCATGTTTCTCTTCTTTTTGCCTCCGAGGAAGGTTCTTCTCCAAGTGCTGTGGCACTCAACAGCACCTGGAAGTACCTCCCTCTTATTAGTATCCTGGGAAATTAATACATAACAGCTGGCCCAGCCTGGTTACTCTGACAATCACTAGGATAACAGCAAGTTCCTGTAGTTTTGACTACAGTCAGTGTTAACCCTCTTTCTGACTATCCCTGGAGAGGATCTACAGAATTTGTCACAGCTTTCAGCATGCTTGTGCAAAGCCTTACGTTGAGATCAAGGTTACATTTTTAAAATTTTCTTGTAACTTAAATAGAGGAGAGATTTAAAAATTCACAGAAATACTGTCAAGGTAAGATTTTTTTTTTTTTTTTAAATAAAAAAAGTCTTCCCATACGTCTGCTACTAACAAAAGGTTAAAGTATTGAAAGCAAAATAATTTGAACCTAGTTTACTTTTCTCCTTTTGTGGTGTTTGCTCTCTGATTTTTACACATGTACAACAAGGAAAATTGACTAGTCGGTTTCATTTTGTTTCCGTTAGTGAATACAATGCTCCTGTTTGCAAACATGGGAGGGAGATGTTTCTATTTTAAAAAACTAATTTTCATCGGAATAAAAAAAATCAATTTTAGGTTTTGTAAAAATGTTGTTTTAAAGAAAACTTTTTGTTAATTAAAATTCCCAGTAGTGCTTCCTTCAGCTATATATGCAGAGGCAGGTTTTAAGACAATTAGAAGTTTGTGCTAAAAATCTTCAAAAGTTATTTTTTTTAAAATGCACCTTTAGAAATTCTGATAACTCAAATGTAACACCATTAATTTTAGGACAAAAATTTAAAGAAAATATAGAACATGTACAGGAGAAAATTCAGCAAAGATATCTTGCTTGCTTAAGGGAACTGTTCTATTCTAGATACAAACATGTAACTACTATTAATGCTGAAGGGAGTTACATAACTATATCAAAAGAGGACGAGACCATCTTGAAAAGCAGACTATATAGACACATGCATATCAGAGATCTTGTGCACAGATTATTGCCATGTTAAACCAGGGAAATTAAATGTATGTTGTATACAGTATTCACATTTTCAAGCATCTTCTGTATCTCAACTAGCCAGTCTTCAATGCTGAAGTTTAGGAGTCCCTGGAAAGGTGCTCTCAGGACAGTCACATTCCATTCGATATCCCAGCGTCAAACTGCCTAGATGTAGTACTAAAGCTGGAGATTTTTGGAATATCTCTTATGCTCCTGGAGGGATTTCAAGTTTACTATATGGTAAACTGTAAGCCTGCCTTCACTTGGCTAGGCCTTTTCCAGTAAATATTGGTTTGAACTCAAAAGAGGAATCCTGTTCACTACCCAGAATGAGCCATTAACTGCTTTCCTTTAAATATCTGACTAATACATTAAGCCTTCATTTATGTTTTTTTAATTTTAAAAGTACCTCTTCAGACAGCATCTCCTGCTCTTCTACCAGAAGATAGATCTCTTTAAGTCTTTCCTTTATTAATTCCATCTCTATTTCACTTATTTGGCTCCCACTCATGCAAACTTCTGTTTCTCCTTCCAATCCATCTGGTTGATCTTCTTCCCCTGGTATATAAACAGTCCAATCCGATGACAGAAGCTGTTTGGTGTACAAGAGGAAAATGAAATAAGTGATTAAATTTAAAAAGGCACTCTTTCTGGTATCATAGAGAGAGCTCCAGTTAATGTTACTGTAATAGAGCAGCCCTACATTCTGTGGTTTCAGTAGTGTAACAAACTACTTAAACTATGCAATAAATTCAGATTAAATGAATCTGTAAATACTTTTCTATAATCTTTATCAGTGTTGCTCCTGAATACTTTTAGCTCCTCATTTCTATCACTGTACAAAGTGAATTTTTATGCTAACTTTTACCTTCAACACCACAAAGCAAGCACTTGTGGTGTCATGTCTTGATTAACCTGGTGCCCAGCACAAAGGTCTAGTGCTCTAAGCACATGAAACTGACATATGGAACACTAACTCCATAATTTAGAATATATGGGGGTACATATAAAATGGTTATTTCAGGATTTCAGCTAATTTGTTCCAACATGCATAAGCGATCAAACTTAGGTGCTCTTGAACAGCTGTCTGTACAGAGCTGGCTGATCACATGGTACTGGCTCTCATATTCCATTGAGAGAAACAGCACGGGTGAGGTGGAGGGGACAAAAGGAAGAGCAAAACAAACAGGCTGGATAAAAATCTATGATTTTAGAAAAATAGATTATTTAAATCAGATTTTTTAAAATTTACATTAAATACAGATTTATTTTTAAAAAATAAACCTCTAAAATTAAATGTGAAATTATGAAATGTGTTAAGGTCTAAATTTACTATATTAAAATTAATTACATTAAATAAAAAAAAATATTAAGCAGTACATGATTGCTGCCACGTTTTAAAGAAAGCCAAACCACTGAATTGGTGGTAGTTCCTGGCTAAACACTTGTAATCTGATTTTGTTGAAGTGTTAAACCAGCTTTTGACAACAGTAGCATCTTCTGCAGGTGCAGAGAGAATATCTTCTCATTTTATTTTATTCAGCTAGTTCAGTTCAATGATTAGTTCATTCAAAGTAAGGAAAACAATGGGAGTTGAAAAAGCATAAAAGCTTGTTTTCCTTTTTTTAATCTATGAATAAAAGCTAGATGTGAGAGGATAGGATCTACTAGTTCTAAAATCTTGAAGGACATGGTGATCAAAAACAATCAGTTCAATTCACTAACTACAGATAATACTTCCTTTGTTTAATAAATAAATTAATTTTAAATGCAAACATATTTTGTTAAATTTTTCTCATGTATCCAGCACAATTAAGATGGTTTTATTTAACAACCCCCCCATGCTGTTTTTGTGCATTTTTAATTGAATTTATATCTAAATAGAGCTCAACAGAAGTAAAAAAAAAAAAAAAAATCAATCTAGTAAATAAGAAATGCACCATTCACCATTTTCTAATTAAAAAATGTAAGTGTTAAGAATCTGAATAAATGTATATTAAGCTCTTTAGCTTAAATAAATGTGTATATATATAGGATATGTTCTTGATTAGCAAAAAAGATGTACCACATTTAGTACAAAGGCTGTATTTAGTTGCAAATCAATATGTTTTAATGCTTCCCAACCAGTAAGGCTCAACCTTTCTTTAAGAAAATAACTAAAGTATAAATGCAATGCAAAACAAAACTAAAATCAATTATATAAATTGCTTTGATTTAAATGAATCCATCCCAAAAAGGAGAGAATGTGAATAACTCTTTCTGAAAAGTACAAAGCATTTATCATTCCAAAGACAGAAACATAAATACGTACTTCCATACACCTGCTGTTACTTTTCATGTAAGAAATTGCTGTGGTTGCCTCAGGGTCTTTTTTTGTTAAATAAAACCATCTTAATTGGTTTTGGAATGGAAAAAAGACGGGGAGGTGGTCCATGTGATGGAGAATGGGAGAGGAAGAGATCCCTGAAATAATCTGTCCATCATGGTGTTGTTCACAATACAAGAGGCTGAACTCCCTTGGTGTGATGGTCATTATACAGTGCCCTTTAACCCCACTCATTCCCCTCTCCCCCCCCCCCCCCATTTTTTGTTTGTTTGAAACACGAAAATCAGTCTTGTGGTAGAGATTGGTGATAATGTGTATAAAGGAAGCATCTATGATAACTACACTGTATTGTGTAATTAAACAGCTCAGAACCAATTCTCAGTCTGTAGCCTCAGCCCAAAGACAGGACAGACAGGGGCTGTATCTCTTGGACATTTACGGATACCGCGTACCAAGTGTCAGAAGTTATCAGCTTGCTGTGTGACAGTTTTTTGGAATTTATACATAGCCCTTACAGGGAAGAATGAAAGAAGAGTTATTTGTTCTCTCTAGAGCCTCTGCAAGAGCTTGTTTAATGGGCTTTGTCACAGCTGAGGGCAACTGCACCTGTAGTTCCCTGTGTGGTCCAGCAACAGCACCCACATTTCAGGCTTACAGTTCCAGCCATTGCCTTTCTTGGGCGGAGACAGACTTCTCACCCTGGTCAGAATGGAATATTTCTAGGCTGCACAGTTTCCTGTCTTCACTGTGTTATTCCCAGCAGAGACAGGCTGTCCAAGCACAATTGTTTGCTTTCTCTTCAGAGACTGATAAGAGCGATTGTCAACGGTTGTATGCTACCTCACAGCTCTTTTTATGCAAGCCTTCTTTATTCTTAAGGTAAAAGTAGTACCGAGAAAATATATTAAATACAATAAAAGAGCTACATGCATGCTAATAAGCTCACCAGAGATCACCCCAACTGCACCATGGGCTCCAGGAGCAGTCCTTCAACACTTTACCAAAGTGTTGGATACAAGTTCATCACAGCCTCAGCTCAGAACTAGCACACAGTCTTACGTGGCCTCAGTAGGCCCAGTCTTTCCAGCCTTACCCTAAGAAGTGGGGCCCTCCGTGGACAGGGATCTTGTCCATTTGCTGGATCAGGAAGAAGAACCTGAGCCAGTTTAAAACCAGGCTATTTATCAAAAAAATCCTCTTTGCCTGGTGGTCCCTGGAGAATCCAGTTTGAACTAGTATATTCCAACCTATCCAAGGGGTAGCATCAAAGGTCTGATAAGGGAGGAGTTTCATTAGCATTCCCCTTCTGCCAGAGCAGGTGCATATAATTCCACAACAGCACGTACACAATTGAATTTTTAGTACAGTGGACCCCAAAGATAGTAAGCCTAATTCAGTAAGTGTAGCTTAATTCTATAAAGTTCATTCAGGATATTGCAGAAAATTTGTCAGTCGGTCACAGGCTCAAAAGCCTATTTTAATAAAACCACTCTATTCGGTCAATTAGTAACAGAAAACAAGCAATATTAACAGTGACTTAAGCCCAGAAAACCCTACATTTCCTCTGATCAGGCAGCATGATCAATTTCAGTTCTTTTCTGCAGACCAATTCTTCAAATGAATATTCCCTTAAAACCACCTTCCCAACTGCTGCTTAAATCTGTTGGCAAATAGGCGGCGTGGCACAGACAGCCTTTCGTTTTATCCCCTCATCCCACCACATTGTGCAACAGACAGATATAAAAGTAAATACAGGTCTATATAACCTCTTAAACACCTGAAAAGCAGCTGTAGTATTTAATATTGGAGCAAGTAATAAGTTGGATAGACATGCCAACTCCCCTAGGCTCTCTAGATATAAACAGGTAAGACAAGAGCATGTGCAGAAGAATGAGATACTCTGGGATGTGGAGATGGTATTTGCGTAGAAGACAGAGTCAAGAGGGATATCTGCGCTGCATGTGAATAGTGTGGTCCTGACCCAACATCAGGAAGAGGATTAGATAAATAACTACTTCTAGACTAGGTACAAGATAGATGGATGGGGCAGACTCAGGTCTGTTGCTTACAGTAGTAGATAGAGGATTGCATTCAGAGGGCAAGTTAGGAAGATGCTGTCTCTTCACTATAGGGGGGAGGGAGAGGTAAGTCTCTGAACTGTATATGAATATGAAGAGACACGCAGGTTAGTGTAACTACCTCATAGAGGGAGGGTAAACTGGAGAAAGGAGCATGGATGGTTGCATCGGAGGAACAAATGGCTGAGCAGCCCAGGGACTGGGGAAGCTCAAAGGTGGCATAGTCACCTCTGCCACACCAACCAGGTCTTGTGCCAAACAGAGCTTGGATGAACTGTAGGATCAGGGTCAAAACATCTGGTAAAAAAGGGCTTTTTCTGAGAATTGGCTGGTTCCCACTCAGCCTCACAAATATTTGATTTACAGTGGTGAGTTACCATTGACCCAGAACCTCCAAACACGAGAGCGTAGTGCTTCCTATGATGAATAGTCCCATTGATGTAAGGTATCTGACTTTTTTGGTCACATACAATGAAACTGGACATTTAAATAAACAGAGTAGAAAAATATAAACCTCCAGTGAAATTCCACAGACTTTTAGAAGTCCTTGCAGATTTCTAATGTACTGGATTATACCTACAATTTATAATAAAAAACTACAGATCAGAATTATTTCTTTTACCTTTTCTATCCGTGTACTAGCTGTCATAACTTCTGGAACATTCTGGAGTTCCTTTAATAAATTCTGAATCTTCTTTCCAAACTCTTCCAACCATAAAGAAGAAACTTTCATTTCTGAAGAATGCATTAACTCATTGCGGCACTTAATCACCTAAACAGGAGAATGAAGAAAAACAGCACTGCCACATTATGGTCATAGCCATCCTAGCACACAATTTACAGTATCTTACAGAATATATATTAATTAAAAATAGTTCTTGGAAATGGTCTGGTTGATTTTACCTCTCTGACTTTCTTCTGGTCAATTCCACTGAAGTGATCACACAAGTTGAAAAGGTTTAGAAGAGCAGCTGCATCACACTTGTCCGGTCCAGAAATATCCATCTGCCCACGAGGCATATAAGCCTACGTAACAGAAGTGCATGATACCAATGTCATTTTTGGTTTCAGGAAGTACACAAATATGTGATTTCCTTATCTGCCTATAAGCGCTGTTAATGTTTCAAAATGATATTGCCTAAAGTAAATGCAATAAACTAGAACACAATCTCTACAACTCCACTTGCTACTTTTGCCAATTAACAATGTGTTCAAGCAAATGGTTATTTCCTTCACAACCCTTAAATCTTTCCCTACTTGATGATTTGATTCTGCAATGAAGTCACAATGTTAAACACACACTATAATGTATTGTATAGTTATAGGAAAAGGAGGACTTGTGGCACCTTAGAGACTAACCAATTTATTTGAGCATAAGCTTTCGCGAGCTACAGCTCACTTCATCGGATGCATTCAGTGGAACTGTATTTTCCACTGAATGCATCTGATGAAGTGAGCTGTAGCTCACGAAAGCTTATGCTCAAATAAATTGGTTAGTCTCTAAGGTGCCACAAGTCCTCCTTTTCTTTTTGCGAATACAGACTAACACGGCTGCTACTCTGAAACCTGTATAGTTATACACACTCATGGTTTTCTTACGTCATTAGGGAGTTGCACACTTTAAAGCTTGTGTTGGCTCAGCTCTTCCCTCCATGAGCTTCTTTTGTGCAACCCTCCTATCCCCCTCTATTTCAGGGACACCCCAAACCTCCAACTCTCTCCTTCATGCCAGGGGCTCTGTGTTCCCTCCCACCATCTATACCTCCCAATTCCACACCCCATGTCAGGTGCTGTGCCCCCCTTCAGGGGCATCGGAACAGGGCGGGCCAAGGCCCTCCAACTTTTGAAAGTCTTCCACTTTTCAAAACGGGTCTGGACCCCTGCCGCTCTTCTGCCCCCCGGCCAGGTTGGAAGCTGTAGCCCGCCTTGGGAGCCCAGGAAGCTGTGGGGACCCACCCCTCCACCTGTCCAGGGTCGGCGGGCTCGAAAGCAGCCCCAAACCTGTGTCCCCTGCAAGGGCAGATGGAGGGTCCAGGTGGGGGAGGGGGGTGGAGAGGCGGAAAAACACACGCCAGGGACTGCTCTCGGGTCCCCTTACCCAGGGCAGATGGAGGGGCCCAGTCTTCCCAATTCAGCTCCAGCTTGGCCAGGGGCCATGGAGGGGGCAGAGCTTCATAGCCCCACCACTTTTAGGAAGAATCCACTGCCCCTGCCCCCTGTTCCCCCATGGAGTAGGAGACAAATCATTCAGGATGTCAACATCTTAAACTGCATTGAAAGGCTGGGCAGAACTGAGACAGGGGAGTATTGTTACAATGGAAGGAGTTCATGGCTGCCATCAACCAGTTCTTTGATCCATGGTTCTCAATCAGGGGTAGGTGTACTCCTGGGGGTATGCAGAGATCTTCCAGGGGGTACATACACTGATGTAGATATCTGCCTAGTTTTACAACAGGTTACATAGAAAGCACTAGTGAAGTCTGTACAAACTAAAATTTCATACAATGACTTGTTTATACTGCTCTATATACTGTATTATATGGTAACGTGATGTGTGGATACGTAATGTATTAGACATGCATTTTATGTCATTTACAGATGTGTACAAGAACGTTAATGGAGGTTGAAGTGAGGTGAAAGTTGGGATATGCAAGACAAATCAGACTCCTGAAAGAGGTACAGTAGTCTGGAAAGATTGAGAACCACAGCAATAGACCATAATGGATCTGGTTAAAGTTGCTAGGTCTGCTAACCAGATGCCAGGGCACCATGTGTCCAACATTTCACCCTTCTGTTTTTGTGATTTTCACCAAAATTGATATTCTCCCCACCAATGCCTAGAACATTCTTTGAAATTTTGCAATTGATCCGATGCGGCACTGAAAAGTTATCACCTTACAGACAAACAGATGTATCCCATCAAATTGAGCATAGAGCAATGCAAGTTCAGCCATTCAGGTGGGAGGTTAGTGAGTGAAAGGAAAAAGATATTTTAAATACACATACCTGCAATAGCAGACACAAATAGTAAGTTTTTTTGGGGGGGAAATATTACTTTTCACTTCAGATGCTTTGTTGTTCACATGTTCCAGCATGACATACCACCCCTGTTCCCTGAACACGACCCAGCTACACTATATATGCTTCTAAACAAGGTTTGAAATCTAGAAGCCCCTGTTCATTGGCTGAGCCCTATGGGGGCGGGGCTATCAAGAAGGTCAGGGCTTTATAAAGCAGTGAGCAAGCAAACAGAGAGCTTTGCAAACAGGGACAGGAGTTTCGAGAGAGAGTTGGGAAGGGGGCAAGGTACACTTGCCATTCTTTAAAACCTTTAAAACCTAAACTATAATCAAAACTTCTTGATTTAAACAAAAACCCGATCTTTAACCTAGGTAGCTGTAGGAGAAAATGCAGGCAGAAGCCAGCAGCAGAGTGGGGGCTATCCTGTTTATTGCATTCAGTGTAGCATGTATGATTACCTGCCCTGTGGGCAGGTGGCATATGTGTACATTCGGTGGAAGGAGCTCCTGGCCCTCAGAGACCGTGTACTGGCTTTGGAGGCCAGGATGGTGAAACTGGAGGAGCTAAGGGAGGCAGAGAGGTATGTTGATGAGGCTTTCTGGGATACTGTAGATTTGTCCCACCTCCAGTCAGATAGTCCCTGTGCTGTTAAGGAGGATGAAAGGCCCAGAGGAGAGCAGTCAACAGGAACAGAGGGAAACTTTCCCATAGTTGGGACCCTCCTTCCAGATGATGTTGGGATATCCTCTCACACTGAGGTTACCTCTCTCTGGGGGAGGGAACTCCAGTCATTAGGAAAAGGCAGGTGTTAGTAATGGGAGATTCGATCATTAGAATAACTAAATGATAGCTGGGTTTGTGATGACCGGGAGAACCGTATGGTGACTTGCCTGCCTGGTGCGAAGGTTGCGGATCTCTCAAGGCATCTAGACAGACTTATGCGAAGTGCTGGGGAGGAGCCGGTGGTCGTGGTACATGTAGGTACCAGTGACGTAGGGAAAGGTAGGAGAGACGTCCTGGAGGCCAAATTTAGGCTGCTAGGAAAGAGACTGAAATCCAGGACCTCTATGGTGGCATTCTCAGAAATGCTTCCAGTTCCACGCGCAGGGCCAGGTAGGCAGGCAGAGCTTCAGAGTCTCAATGCGTGGATGAGACGATGGCGTAGAGAGGAGGGATTTAGATTTATTAGGAACTGGGGAAACGTTTGGGATAGGGGAGCCTATACAGGAAGGATGGGCTCCACCTAAACCGAAGTGGATCCAGACTGCTGGCACTTCACATTAAAAAGATTGCAGAGCAGTTTTTAAACTAAGCGATGGGGGAAAGCCAATTGCTGCAGACGCGCACATGGATCGGACAGAGACTTCTCTTAGAGGAGAGTCTATTGATAGAGATTCTCTAGGTTTTAGTCAGGAGGAGGGGATGGAAGAGGATAAAGTATGGGCGGGATCAGACAAGAAACATTCACATAAAGAATCTGACATCAGAAAAGGGCAGACAAATAAACAGTGACAAGTTTTTAAAGTGCTTGTACACAAATGCTAGAAGTCTAAATAATAAGATGGATGAACTAGAGTGCCTCGTGTTAAAGGAGGATATTGATATAATAGGCATCACAGAAACCTGGTGGAGTGAGGACAATCAATGGGACACAATCATTCTGGGGTACAAAATATATCGGAAGGACAGAACAGGTCGTGCGGGTGGGGGAGTGGCACTATATGTGAAAGAAAATGTAGAATCAAATGAAATAAAAATCTTAAATGAATCCACATGTTCCATAGAATTTCTATGGATAGTAATTCCATGCTCTAATAAGAATATAACAGTAGGGATTTATTATGAACACCTGACCAGGACAGTGATAGTGACGATTAAATGCTAAGGGAGATTAGAGAGGCATCAAAATAAAAAACTCAATAATAGTGGGGGATTTCAATTATCCCCATATTGACTGGGTACATGTCACCTCAGGATGAAATGCAGAGACAAAATTTCTCAATACTTTAAATGACTGCTTCTTGGAGCAGCCGGTACAGGAACCCACAAGGGGAGAGACAACTCTCGATCTATTCCTGAGTGGAGTGTAGGATCTGGTCCAAGAAGTAACTATAACAGGACCACTTGGGAATAGTGACCATAATGTAATAACATTTAACATTCCTGTGGTGGGAAGAACACCTCAACAGCCCAACACTGGGGCATTTAATTTCAGAAAGGGGAACTATGCAAAAATGAGGAGGTTAGTTAAATAGAAATTAAAAGGTAGAGTGAAATCCCTGCAAGCTGAAAGACAGACACCAAAATAGAGGCTCAACTTAAATGTATACCCCAAATTAAAAAAAAACTAAAAAAGAGCCACTGTGGCTTAACAACCATGTAAAAGAAGCAGTGAGAGATAAAAAGGCATCTTTTAAAAGGTGGATGTCAAATCCTAGTGAGGTAAATAGAAAGGAGCATAAACACTGCCAAATTAAATGTAAAAATGTAATAAGAAAGGCCAGAAAGGAGTTTGAAGAACAGCTAGCCAAAAACTCAAAAGGTAATGACAAAATGTTTTTTAAGTTACATCACAAGCAGGAAGCCTGCTAAACAACTAGTGGGGCCCCGGATGATCAATACACAAAAGGAGCACTTAAAGACGATAAAGACGATAAATGAATTCTTTGCTTCAGTCTTCAGATGTTAGGGTGATTCCCAAACCTGAGCCGTCTTTTGTAGGTGACAAATCTGAGGAATTGTCACAGACTGAAGTGCAACTAGAGGAGGTTTTGGAATTAATTGAGAAACTTAACAGTAACAAGTCACCGCGACGAAATGGTATTCACCCAAGAGTTCTGAAAGAACTCAAATGTGAAATTGCGGAACTATTAACTACGGTTTGTAACCTCTCCTTTAAATCAGCTACTGTACCCAATGACCGGAAGATAGCTAATGTAACGCCAATATTTAAGAAGAGCTCTAGAGGTGATCCTGGTAATTACAGACTGGTAAGTCTAACGTCAGTCCTGGGCAAATTAGTTGAAACAATAGTAAAGAATAAAATTGTCAGACACACAGAACAACATAAATTGTTGCGCAAAAGTCAACATGGTTTCTGTAAAGGGAGATCATGTCTTACTAATCTATTAGAGTTCTTTGAGGGGGTCAACAAACATGTGGACAAGGGGGATCCAGTGGACATAGTATACTTATATTTCCAGAAAGCCTTTGACAGGGTCCCTCACCAAAGGCTCTTATGTAAATTAAATTGTAAATTTAATTGTAAATTAAATTGTAAATCCTCTTATGTAAATTGTCATGGGATAAGAGGGAAGATCCTTTCATGGATTGAGAACTGGTTAAAAGACCGGGAACAAAGGGTAGGAATAAATGGTACATTTTCAGAATGGAGAGGGGTAACAAGTGGTGTTCCCCAAGGGTCAGTCCTACAACCAATCCTATTCAACTTATTCATAAATGATCTGGAGAAAGGGGTAAACAGTGAGGTGGCAGAGTTTGCAGACGATACTAAACTGCTCAAGAAAGTTAAGACCAAAGCAGACTGTGAAGAACTTCAGAAAGGTCTCACAAAACTAAGTGATTGGGCAACAAAATGGCAAATGAAATTTAATGTGGATAAACATAAAGTAATGCCCATTGGAAAAAAATAACCACAACTATACATACAATATGATGGGGGCTAATTTAGCTACAACTAATCAGGAGAAAGATCTTGGAGTCATCGTGGATAGTTCTCTGAAGATGTCCATGCAGTGTGCAGCGGCAGTCAAAAAAGCAAACGGGATGTTAGGAATCATTAAAAAAGGGATAAAGAATAAGATGGAGAATATCTTATTGCCCTTATATAAATCTATGGTATGCCCACATCCTGAATACTGCGTACAGATGTGGTCCCCTCATCTCAAAAAGATATACTGGCATTAGAAAAGGTTCAGAAAAGGGCAACTAAAATAATTAGGGGTTTGGAACGGGTCCCATATGAGGAGAGATTAAAGAGGCTAGAACTTTTCAGCTTGGAAAAGAGGAGACTATGAGGGGATATAATAGAGATATATAAAATCATGAGTGGTGTGGAGAAAGTGGATAAGGAAAAGTTATTTATATGTTCCCATAATATAAGAACTAGGGGCCACCAAATGAAATTAATGGGCAGCAGGTTTAAAATAAATAAAAGGAAGTTCTTCTTCACTCAGCACGCAGTCATCCTGTGGAACTCCTTGCCTGAGGAGGTTGTGAAGGCTAGGACTATAACAGGGTTTAAAAGAGAACTGGATAAATTCATGGAGGTTAAGTCCATTAATGGCTATTAACTAGGATGGGTAAGGAATGGTGTCCTTAGCCTGTTTGTCAGAGGGTGGAGATGGATGGCAGGACAGAGATCACTAGATCATTACCTGTTAGGTTCACTCCCTCTGGGGCACCTGGCATTGGTCACTGTTGGTAGACACAAGGTTAGCCCCTGAAACCTTTCCTTTTGTCTGCTATTAGCAAGAAAAAAGGACAATACATGTGCAACAGTTTGCTCTCCATGGATGAAATCCTGCCCCCACTGAAGACAATGGGAGTTTTGCCATTGTCTTCTACAGGGTCAGGATTGCACCATAGGTCTAAATCCTGCCCTGACAGACTCCTATGCAACCAAACTGAATTCATTATAGAACCACACACGGATGAAAGTGAGAACAGGAGCTGACCCCAAGTGTGATTCTAATTTAATTTATGTTACCTTTGCAAGTTCCCATGAGTTAGAAGGCCAAAGCCAAGGTTTGCAGTTTCCCCAGTGAACTTCTCCATTCCTGTTGGTGTGATGATTCAAAATCTCCTTTTTCCACTCGGTGCACAGTGAACAGATAGGCTGAAACTAAAAAAAAAAAAAAAAAAATAGGAAAGAATCCAAAGTAATTTACCTTAGTACTTGCACCCTTTAAATTACACTTTAAAAAGTGCACTGGGTTATTATTACATTGCAGCAGAGGCTAGAAAAAGGATTCAAAGAACGTTCAGTCAGAAATTTGATCAAATGCACAAATTCTCTTATGCAGTATGCTGAACTGTTAGGCAGAGATGTAATTGAAAATTTAGGTATAATACAGTAGGTTAGGGCAGTAGCCTCTCACCTCTAGAGACCTGGGTTCAATGAGAGTCAGGACTTAACTAGAAACGAGTCTGAAGCTTCTCCTATCAGGGATTGAGGCCAATGCTAACCAGAGGTCTCAAATGAGGCTTGCATGACAAACCCCGTGGTGAAAGAGAAGAATACTTTAGCAGCAGAATTTGAAGTTATGCATTTTTTTCTTTACAGTTTACATTAGGGTTAATGAAAGCCATACCTGAACATGGTTGAATCCTTAGGGAATTTTCAACTGGGAAGCATGTCCTAACAGCTAAAGCGTATAACAGTTTATTCCGATTTAACTTTTCTGATTGTTCTTTCTCCATCTGCACTTGGGTGACCAGACAGCAAGTGTGAAAAATCGGGATGGGGGAAAGGGGTAATAGGAGCCTATATGAGAAAAAGCCCCAAATATCGGGACTGCCCCTATAAAATCGGGACATGTGCACGCACATACAAACACTCCTCCACCTTTTTCATTAACTTTGTGGGGCAGATGGATTAAATGAGTATGTGAATTAGACTGTAAACTCCCCAGGGCAGAAACTTTGTTTTATTTGTAGGTCTAATATAGCACCCAGCACTCTTATAGGGCTGCACAAATAAATAATTGTGGGTGGCACTGAAGAACACTAAAGTGAATGTTTGTTATCTTGAATTATGTTACAGGATTTGTTTGTTTTTTAAATGTACTCTATCAGAGAGGATCAGTGAACTGCCAGCTCTCAATACACATTTTTTGGTATGTAATAATAGTGATGATTAATACTGGATATTATGGAGTCACAGGTCATGCTTCCACAGTTGAAGTTGAATTTAGTTTTGAACTTAACACAGAAATTCAATCTCTTTGTTACGTATGAAAAACACAGTATATCCTCCACAAGACTATGGAATTTACTCTGAGCACAGAATGAGTTTTCTGAGAATGTACAAGTAAACTCATTCATTAGTTTCTATTGATTGAAATAGGTCCTTTATAATATTCATCCTGTCTAAGTCCTTTTTGGCCCTATGAGCTTAATAATGGAGTATGCGGACATCATCATAACAACAATAGGATCATGATTAAGGCATTTGAGAATGTAGTCCCAGATTAGACTAAACAGATTTTTAAAATACATTTAATTTATTTAATTTCTTCATGGTGTTACTATAGTGCAGTCAAGCTAGTTTGGGTGCCCTTACTGCATTTCCATACCTTAATTTGTTTGGACTTCTTTTATATCTAAGCATAACTCTGAATTTCCTGGGTTGATAATGCTTCTTTATAGATAATTACAATATCCACAAGCGATATCTAACACAATAAATTAACATGAGTGAAAAGGAGCTGAGGAATCTCATTATGGTGCTTAGGGGAAGCTCTCTTCACAATATTAAACTACCCTACATAGATTGGCACAAGCATCAGATTTTCTTCACAAGAGTACGAAAGAAGGCATGCGAGAAGCTTCCACTATGCCCAACCCTAGCCAGTCCTATTAAACCTTCACTTTCGTGTGCATTAACACTTACTACAGTAGAACCTCAGAGTAATGAAACCTCGGGAATGGAGGTGGTTTGTAACTCTGACGTGTTCCGTAACTCTGAACAAAACGTTACGGTTGTTCTTTCAAAAGTTTACAACTGAACGTTGACTTAATACAGCTTTTAAACTTTACTATGCAGAAGGAAAATGCTCATCTCTCAATTTTTTTTAGTAGTTTACATTTAACACAGTACTGTATTTACTTTGGGGGAATGGGGAGGAGGGGGGAAGGGGGTCATCTCTGCTGCTGCCTGATTGCATACTTCCACTTCCAAATGAGGTGTGTAGTTGACTGGTCAGTTCATAACTCTGATGTTCGTAACTCTGAAGTTCTACTGTATTAACCCTTCTTTCTCCTTCCTAGAAACTGAAAACAAAGTTTTATCACAACTAGGGCTGTCAAGCGATTAAAAAAATTAATTGTGATTAATCACACTGTTAAACATTTATTTAAATATTTTTGGATGTTTTCTCCATTTTCAAATATATTGGTTTGAATTATAACACAGAATACAAAGCATACAGTGCTCACTTTTTATTTATTTTTATTACAAATATTTGCACTGTAAAAATAAAATATTTTTCAATTCATCTAATACAAGTACTGTAGTGAAAACGCTTTATCATGAAAGTTGAACTTACAAATATAGAATTATGTATAAAAATAACTCCATTAAAAAATAAAACAAACAATGTAAAACTTTAGCATCTACAGGTCCACTCAGTCCTACTTCTTGTTTAGCCAATCGCTCAGACAAACAAGTTTGTTTACATTTGCAGGAGAGAATGCTGCTCAATAACGCTTCTTGTTTACAATATCACCTGAAAGCAAGAACGGGTGTTTGCATGGCACTGTTGTGGCCAGCGTCACAAGATATTTACATGCCAGATATGTTAAATATTCATATGTCCCTTCATGATTCAACCACCATTCCAGAGGACATGCGTCCATGCTGATGATGCGATACTGTTCCTGAAAGCTTGTATTCCACCTGTGTGTGGGATGTTTGTGTAGAGAGCCTCTACATCCATGGTGGCTAGGATGTGAGAGTACCGATGCCCGAGATGATGGGGCGTCCATGGTTTCCAGATTTGTGGATCTTGGGTAGTAGATAGCATTCTATGTATAGGTCCAGACTGTCATTTGAGGATCGAAATGACAGTCTGGACCTATACATAGAATGCTTCCACCAACGTGCACAGGCAGAAATTGTGGAAAAACAACATCGCTTGCCTCATAACCTAAGTTGTGCAGAACGCAATGCCATCCACAGCCTCAGAAACAACCCTGACATTATAATCAAAGAGGCTGATAAAGGAGGTGCTGTGTCATCATGAACAGGTCTGACTACCAAAAGAAGGCTGCCAGACAACTCTCCAGTACCAAATTCTACAGGCCACTTTCCTCAGATCCCACTGAGGAATACCCTAAGAAACTGCACCATCTACTCAGGACACTCCCTACACTAACACCGGAACAAATCAACATACCCTGAGAGCCCTGACCGGGGTTATTCTATCTACTACCAAAGATCCACAAACCTGCAAACCCTGGATGCCCCATCATCTCGAGCATTGGTACTCTCGCTGAAGGACTGTCCAGATATTTGGACTCTCTACTCAGACCCTATGCCACAAGCACTCCCAGCTATCTCCATGACACCACTGATTTCCTGAGAAAACTACAATGCATTGGTGATCTTCCAGAAAACACCATCCTAGCCACCATGGATGTAGAGGCTCTCTACACAAACATCCCACACACAGATAGAATACAAGCTGTCAGGAACAGTATCCCTGATGCCACAGCACAACTGGTTGCTCAGCTCTGTAACTTTATCCTCATGCACAATTATTTCAAATTTGGTGCCCATATATACCTCCAGACAGAGGGACCGCTATGGGCACCCGCATGGCCCCACTATATGGCAACATTTTTATGGCTGACCTGGAACAACGCTTCCTCAGCTCTCGTCCGCTCACGCCCCTTCTCTACCTATGTTACGTTGATGACATCATCATCTGGACAACATTGGAAGGAAATCCTGGAAGAATTACACCACGATTTCAACAGCTTCCACCACACCATCAACCTCAGCTTGGACCAATCTACACAGGAGGTCCACTTCCTAGACACCACGGTGCAAATAAGTGACGGTCACTTTAACACCACCCGATGCCGAAAACCCACTGACCGCTATGCCTACCTTCATGCCTCCAGCTTCCACCCCGGACACACCACATGATCCATTGTCTACAGCCAAGCGCTGAGGTACAACCGCATTTGCTCCAACCCTTCAGACAGAGACTAACACCTACAAAATCTTCACCAAGCATTCTCAAAACTACGATACCCACATGAGGAAACAAGGAAACAGATCAACAGAGCCAGACGTGTACCCAGAAGCCTCCAGCTGCAAGACAAGCCCAAGAAAGAAACCAACAGAACTCCCTTGGCCATCACATACAGTCCTCAGCTAAAACCTCTCCAATGCATCATCACTGATCTACAACCCATCCTGGACAACAATTCCTCACTTTCACAGGCCTTGGGAGGCAGGCCAGTCCTCGCCCACAGACAGCCCGCCAACCTGAAGCATTATTCTCACCCGCAACTACACACCGCACCATATTAACTCTAACTCAGGAACCAATCCATGCAACAAACCTTGATGCCAACTCTGCCCACATATCTACACCAGCGACACCATCACAGGACCTAACCAGATCAGCCGCACCATCACCAGTTCATTCACCTGCACGTCCACCAATGTAATATACGCCATCATGTGCCAGCAATGCCCCTCTGCTATGTACATCGGCCAAACAGGACAGTCCCTACATAAAAGGATAAATGGACACAAATCAGATGTTAGGAATGGCAATATACAAACACCGGTAGGAGAACACTTCAATCTCGCTGGACACACAATAGCAGATTTAAAGGTAGCCATCCCGCAGCAAAAAACTTCAGGACCAGACTTCAAAGAGAAACTGCTGAGCTTCAGTTCATTTGCAAATTCGACACCATCAGCTCTGGATTAAACAACGACTGTGAATGGCTAGCCAACTACAAAAGCAGTTTCTCCTCCCTTGGCGTTCACATCTCAACTGCTAGAAGAGGGCCTCATCCTCCCTGATTGAACTAACCTCATTATCCCTAACCTGATTCTTGCTTGCATATTTATACCTGCCTCTGGAAATTTCCACTACATGCATCCAACGAAGTGAGTATTCACCCATGAAAGCTCATGCTCCAATACATCTGTTAGTCTATAAGGTGCCACAGGACTCTTTGCCAATATATTTGAAAATGTAGAAAAACATCCAGAAATATTAAATACATTTCAATTGATATTCTATTGTTTAAACAGTGAGATTAAAACTGATTAATCGCAATAAATTTTTTGATATTAATTTTTTTGAGTTAATTGCAAATTAACTGTAATTAATCAACAGCCCTAATCACAACTGATCTTCAAACAACAACAAAAAGATATCTAGCTCTGTATAATTGCTATGTATGCCATGCAAAGAGATAGGAGTTTGAGACCAAATACAAGGGTCAACAGGGCTTTAGCAGTTAAGTGCCTTGTAGATGAGAACACAGTAAGCTGCAGAAGGAGCAGAGTAGAGATCCAGTCAGTCCCATAGCACCCTCTGCTGAGCCAATATTGGACTCATAAATTGAATGGCTGGGAATAATGGACCATAAAACTGTGAATTAGAAAGCAAAGAAATTCTCCATCTCCTAATTTCTTGTCTAACATCCCACCTAGAACTTCTTTTCTGGGCTAACAATCAGGAACCCCACTGTGAAGGAAGGAGGGATGGCCCAATCCTGCAGCCTTCCTGGGACTGTAGTCAGTGATTAAGTAAATGGAGTTGTGCAGGTAGAACTGCGAGGTCTCATGTGGGTCTAGTTGCAGTTAGGGCTGGAAGAGAGAAGCAGCCCCCCCAACACTTTAAGAACTAAGGTATTCAAAATAAAGGACTGAAATAGACAAGGAGAAAAGGATAATGGTCTAACACAGGGGTCGGCAACCTATGGCACGCGTGCCAAACACAGCACGCGAGCCAATTTTTAATGACACGCTGCTGTCTGCCGGACCCAGGCAGACAGCAGCGTGCCACTAAAAATCCTGCCCGGCCCGCTCTTTTCCACCCACCGCTCTCTCCTTCCAGGGTAGCAAGCTTCCCTCTTCCCCCGCCTCTTCCCCCAGTGTGCAGGGTTCTTGCCCCTCCTTCTCTCCCTCCCTGTGGCCAATTAGCTGACAGCCCTTGCCACAGGGGGGAGAGGGAAAAGTGGAGCCACAGCACGCTCTCTGCTCCAGAGACCTCAGGGAAGGGGGTGGAATCAGGGCACTCCAACCCCCAGCCTGCTCCTTTACCCCCAGCCCTGTTCACAGCACACTCTGACCCTCATCTCAGTGAAAGGAAAAGAATGGCTAGAACCAGGTACGTACCTACTCTATGTGGACAGGGCTGGGACTCCAGACCAGCAGCAGGCTGAGCCACTCAGCCCACTGCCAGTCTGGGGTCCTGGCCACCGGCCCTGCTCAGCCCGCTGCCAGTCTGGGGTTCTAGCTGCCAGACCCTTCCCAGCCGGGGTCCTGGCCGCAGGCCCTGCTCAGCCCGCTGCCGGCCTAGGTGAACGGAACCCCAGGCCATCAAAATAGGCCGGTGGCGTAGGATCAGCATTTTAATTTAATTTCAAATGAAGCTTCTTAAACATTTTGAAAACCTAGTTTACATACGACAATAGTTTAGTTATATAATATATAGACTTATAGAGAGAGACCTTCTAAAACACGTTAAAATGTATTATTGACACGCAAAACCTTAAATTAGAGTGAATAAATGAAGACTAGGCACACCACTTCTGAAAGGTTGCCGACCCCTGGTTTAACACAATATAACGCTCACAACTCTGTGCTCTGCTCCTAAACTCCAACACCTCCTCCTCAGATCAGCCCAGTTCCTATATTTGTTGGTGCTTATTTAAGCAGCAGTGCCACGCGTAACACTGCTGATGCCCAGTGTTCAAAATTCATGAATCAGCCCTCTAAAAATCATTAGAATTTTAAAAAGCAATATGCTTGGAGGGAGGCGGGGGGGTTAGTTGCCCGCCGGTTCTCCAGCCTTCAGGCTGCTCTCACATCATGTTTTCAAGGTTCTCTCTGCCACCAAGAGAGGTAAAAAACTTACTTCAAATGACAGTCCAGAATCTCTCATCATCACCCCACTGCAGAAACTGGAGCTTTAAGAAAACTCTCAGTTATCACCAGAGGCACAATGACATCGCCAGGGCGGGCCATGCTCCCTTCCTCGGGGTAGCGCAAGATTGGGGCTCTCCACGCGGCACAGGCGTGCCGACCTTGCAGGAGCGTCCCGGAGACTCCGGGAGTTAAAGATGAATCTTGAATTAAAGACTGAGCGTCATGGGAGGAAGCCTCCAGGAACACCTGCAACCCTCGCACCGGGCTGCGGGAGGCCGGCTACACCTTGGGGGAGTAAAATGCACAGGCTGAGCCTAGCGCCCCTGAGCGGCGGGGAGGGCCTGAGGGGCTGTAAGGGACCCGCTTCCCCCGCGCTGGACCCCCAGCACGTGGGCGCTGCCTGCAGCCCAGCCAGAGCAAATTCCCGCCCACCGAGCGCGCGGGCTCCGGCTCTCACCTGCCGGCCGCGGGGGAGGCAGCGGCTGCGGCAGAGGCGGCCCGGGGGCGCCAGGCGGGCGAGCAGCTGGCGGTGGAAGGCGCGGAGCTGCTCCCCGGCGAAGCGCTGCAGGGCGTCCCGCAGCAGCACCAGGCAGTGCCCGGCCTTCACCCAGTTCTTGTACTCGGCGCAGTTCAGCCGCGCGGCCAGCTCCGCCAGCTCCATGGCCCGCCCCGGCCCGGCCCCGTATCGCCTTCCGGGGCTTTAAGAGAAACTCCTCTTGCAATTCGCCTACTGAAATGACAAGCTAACCTTCAGGGGCTGTACTTGCATGAGTCATGATTACGCCTGTCCTGGGCCCTTCTTTTTCAGATCCAAATGCAAATCTCATCTTCCTCAATTAATATAATCTACCCCTCATTGCTAAGTAAGGAGAAGGAATACCACCTCAATGAGCCACTTACTTACTGCTCTGATAGCATAGCAAAGGATGGCAGTTTAGATTATGATGCATGTATGTTAAAGGTTGATATAATGAGAGATTGCTACTTTGAAGGAAAGACTAAGACAATAAAGAATACAGCCCAAGCATAAGGTGCCATATTCCCAAAACATTGCAATGTCACAAACCTATGACAAAAAACCCTTAGCAGAACCCTGAACACTTAAGGTCACCAGAGCCAGAAGTTAGGAAAAGCATAAGTAAAATAGTACCTCTTACAGCTCAGGCTTATACCTTTATGGAGGAAGAGAACCCTTTACCTTGGTGTAAGTCCAGCCAAATTAATTTTGTCCAAGGGGAGAAGTCTGTTAGTGTAGTATACCTCAAAAGGTTCCATGCACAGAGCCCTGTGATGATCAATTAAAAAGTATCTTACTGAAATGTAATTGCAGGGGAATTCCTGGTAGCCACTCAGATTGCTGAATGGCTGACCATTCACTAATATATTACAAAAACCCTTGTTAGAAGCCACGTTTATCCCTCAGCATGCAGTGTAGTTAAACATTTTCTGCTTTGACAGAGGAGCTTATTTCTGACAGACTTATTACATATGCTAGAGACTAAAAATTCTCTAAGAGATCATTCTCCTGCACATTTTTATCAAAATACATATATCCTACTATCCCTCAGGTGGAATCTACACCACCCACATAGTATGAGGGAAATAAAAGTAAACAGCATTTAGAAGCATCACTCATCTGCTTTTGAAAATAAATATCCACACTTTGCATAATGGTCTTCCTTAGTATTTGTGCAACAGCAGAAGGATCTCAATGTAGTTTCCACTATAAGACACTGTTTTCAGTTAGTTAAAAGTTTAGCAACATAATAAGTATTTAGACTGAAATTTTCCCTGCCAGGTGTCTGCCTCAGTTTTTTAAAAATAAAAAATTTCAGCCAAACACACTTCAGCAATGCCAAAAAAAGGAGGGTTGGGAATGATTTGTTGTCCATTAAAAAAAAATTCTGGCAACCTTTTCTTTGAAAACTCTAGTGCTCCCAAGCTTTGGAGCAGGAACTTGAAATTTGGTAGGGGATGAACTTTTGAGTCAGGGATGTGCCTTTTATCATCCTTGTGAAAACACACCCAAATTTGACCACATTATAAGACTTGGGGAGGGGGTGCAGTAACTGAGGTTCTTCAAGGTTGTCCCCATGGGTGCTTCACTTTGTGAATCTGCACCCCCACACTTGTAATCAGAGATTTTTAATAACAATACCTGGTTGGGTCACACATGTGCTGTCCCAATCTTGTGCCATCTGACATGGTTACATAACCCTATGCGACCAACTCTCCCTCAGTTTCTTCTCTATTACATTCTATGATGCAAAAAAACTCCAAAGGAGAGGGGAAGGAGGAGGGTAGTGGAGCACTCACAGGGACAACTATCTCAAAAGAACCTCAGTTCCTGCACAAGGTGAGGAACCTTCTCTTCTTCAAGGAGCGTCCATGTGGGTGCTCCACTTTAGGTGACTGTAGAGCAGTGCCCCTCTATGGAAAGAAGGGGCTTCGAAGTTGCAGCCATGGCAGATGATAAAACCAGTTACCAGTAAAGCATCTGATGACAAGTGCTGCTCTATGGCATAATGCTGTGTGAATGTATAGGCTGATGCCCAGATTGCTGCTTTGAAGATGTTCATAATTGGTACATTGTTGAGGAAGGCCATCAAGGCAGAGTGTGCTCTGGTGGAGTGTGTATGGATCCCTGGTGGGCGTTCTAGCTGTTGATGGCGACAGCAAAGGTAAAAGCAGCTGGAGATCCATTTATACCGCCTGTGTTTGGAAATGGTATCCCCCTTAGATCATTGTGTGATGGAAAGAAATGACTTTAGTGACTTTTTGAAAGACTTTGGCCTCTCAATGTAAAATGCTAGCACTCTTCGGATCTGGTCTCAGGGTAATAGTTTTAAAAAAATACTGTGTAGAGGGTGTGGCACAAGGGCCCTGTTCTCCTACTGGTCGGGCAGATGTGATAGTGACGAGAAAGGCCACCTTTAATCGAGAGGTGGAGAAACGAATGGATGGATGGTGTTGGATGGGTCCAGCAATAGAAAAAGTGGCAGGTGTCTCTGGTCCTTGACCGAACCCTTAACATTGTTGTTTAGAGGGAAGTTGTTGGGATGTTGAGGGCTGGGAAGGGAGTGGTCTCCATCTTGCAAGTCGCTGCCTCTGCGGGTCACTTTGCCTCTGAGGTTGTGTGTAAGGCGCAGATCTAGATCTTTCCATCGTCAAGTAATACCTCCCCGAGTGTGTGTGTGTGTGTGTGTCCCCAAAGATCTGAGTCATTCGGGAGTCCTTCAAAGTGTGAAGGGACTCGTGTGTTTTGGCTGCAAACAACTTGGGGCCTTTGAACAGGACACAGCTGTTTGTACCTCTTTGGGAAAACCAGAAAGGTGGAGCCAGGAAGCTTGTTGCATTCCTATGGGCATGGCACTGAAATGTGCCGCCATGTTTGTAGAGTCCAATAAAGTTTGTAAAGTTGTGCAAACTAGGAGCTGATCCATGGATATAAACGCTTTAAATTGTTTCTTTTTGTCCTCAAGTATGTGTTCAATAAAGTCAGACATTGAGTAATCTGAGTGACTGTATTTGGCCATTATAATTTGTGATGTGCTTTATAATTTGTGATCCTAAAACCGTAGGACTGCTTAAGAGTAAGCTTTACGTCCAAAAAAGTCCAACCTTTTCCACTCCCTGTCATATGGGGTGGATCTGGAATGGTGTTGTCTGCCCCACTTGTTCATGCCCTCTACCATCACAGAGTTTGATGTGGGGTGTAAAAACAGAAATTCCATTCCCTTGGAAAGGACATAGTATTTTTTAATCTGCTCTTTTGCAGACGGGCGGAATTGTTGCTGGGATCTGCCAGATGGTCTTAGCTGGGTCCACAAGAGCCTCATTTATTGGGAGGGCAATCCTGGAGGAGGTCCAGCAACTTACGTTGGGACTCCGCAACTTCTTCCAACAGAATCTCCAGGGAATCTGCAATCCTCAGACTTTTCTTGGAACTATTTAAAGTCAATCCCTGTCATGGGTGGTGGAAGCACAATAGATTCATCTGGAGAGGAGGATGAAAAATTGGCATCTGGCATGACTTCCTAATCTGAAGTCTCCTCCAGTTCCTCGACTGCCTCTTCCAGAGGTTCAGAGGGCCCAGGTACAGAGAGTGATGGAGAATGCCTTGACCTCTCCTTGAGTGGACTGGGAGGCTTAGGGTAGTGTGTGCAGTATGCTGCTCATGGGTCCCAGTAAGGCCACTGTGGTAGAAATGACATAGGTGGCAGCATTCATGGGTGTCTGTACCATCCTTGAGTTTCAGATCTGGTATTTATGGTGCTCTGGTGGACCTCGTCTTGTAGCTGTGAGGATAGGCGAGGAGTGATGGGAGGAGGAGATTTCCCCTTCTTCATTATCATCATCCTCATTGCTAGATGAAGGGGGAGCTGATCTGGGTGGTGTGGTAAGATTGCACAATATCAAGCATGCTGGAGTAAGGTCGGAACCGAGGAGTGGAGATTCCAGTGCCAAGACTAGAAGATCTTTATGGAGAAGAAATTGCTGCGGTACCAAGAGCATCAGTACCGAGGAGGGTATTGTCGGCCATACTGATGCCTTTACCTCAGTGAGGAGGGTCATGTACTATGTGCTGTAGAGGCAGAAGGTGGCACCAGACTGTAGCATTGCCAAGCTGCTTGGTGCCACGTTTGAGCAACTCTGGCAGTACCAAGGTAGGTGTGATAGTTTCCCTTTAGGGCCTTTTTCCGAGCCAGCCTGCTTAGGGTCTTTCCCTCACATAGCACCCATTGTACTGGATGTTCCTGCTACCTCAGAGATGAACGGTGTTGGTGCGGTCAGTACCGATGGGGTCCGACAGTTTGGGGAACGTCTCTTTTTGGCGGATTCCTGAGGACGGGAGGTCTGAGCCCGCTTATTTGTCGTCCTTTTGGCACAGTGTTCCTCTGAGAGGGTGGTGGGGAACCTCTACCAGATGCCACCATTGGTGCTCAGTGCCCAGGAGGGGTCTGTGATTTCAGACACCAGGCACAGAGACTTTATCATGAGGAGTTTTAGCTGTAGATCCCTAGCTTTCCTGGCACAAGGAAAGTATGGCAGTATGAGCACTTCTATGGTAGGTCTCGCTCCCCAAGACAGCAGAGACATTGTGAGTGCCCATCAGACCCCAGGATTGAGGACTGGCAAGTGAGGCAACATTTAAAACCCGGAGAGCCAGGCATGAGGGAGGCTAACTATACTACACTAAGATGTAGCCTAATAACTGAAACTTAAATTCCTAAGAATAAAAACAAAAAAAATAAGAACAGGGAAGACATAGGGTAATAAATTAAACTATTAACTATTGATTAACTAACTAGTATTCTAAAATTAAAGATAGACTAAGATTAGCTCAGAGGTGCTGCCAATTGTTACATCTCAAGCCCACGGCGGCAGCAAAGAAACGGAGGGAGGGTTGGTCGCACAGCACTATGTAACCACCTGAGATGGCGTGAGACAGGGACAGCACATGTGTGACCCAACCAGGCACTGGAGAATTTTAGTAGCCATTACAAATGCACGGGCGCAGATTCACCTAAAGTGGAGAGCCCACGGGGACCCTCCTCAAAGAACATCAGCAGTTTGTATGTGCTCAGTGGAGACTTGCTAGAGCTTAACAGATAACCTCTATGAAGATCCTATCATCACTGAGCATGCTCCATCTCCTCACAGCTCTTACACATGCAACATCTTCAGAGCTGCTAGGCTTACTCCAGGCTAAAGGAGCAAAGCCACACTTTCACAGCTGCTTAGGGTTAGGGTATCAGAATTGAGAGCAGGGAGCCCATCCCTCCTGTGCTCACAGTGACCTCCTGCTGGCACCAAGGCATCATGGAAGATGAAGCTTCCAGATTCAAATGCAGACAAGATTCAGACATAGGGTGTTGTGAGGGAGGGGCGGGGATAGATTGGGACAAGAAGCCTGGTCAATAGAGACTGGGACTTGAGGCTGACAGGACAACTGGTAACTAATGGAGCAAGGAGAGAGAGGTGACAACAAGCTGGGATGTGGGGGAGAGACTGGAGACTGGAAGCTGGAGGAGGAGACTGGGAGCCAGAAGGGACAGGGAGCATGAGTGGAGAAGGGAGAGACAGACTGGGGGATTGGAGAGTGAACTGGCAAAGGCTAGGCAAGGAGACTGGGACAAGGCACTTGGAGGAGCAAGACTAGGATTTACTGGCAAGGAGAATGGACTAGGATCAGAAGCCTAAAGAGTAGAGACTGGGGACTTTGAGTGGCAGGGCGCAGAGAGGAGAAAAACAGATTGGAGATGATGGGCCAGGAGTCAAGCCTAGGGTGGATGAGCAGAGTCTGTGCCCACTGGAGCACATTCCGCTCCAGAACATGGAATGGAAGCCTGAATCTCACAATTCCTCTGCTGTCAGCAAATATCTGTGAAACCCATTGTTAATGTTGCAAAGCAAAGCACTCAGAAGTTAGGAAATACCAGAGTTAAGGTTGCCTGTGAAACCTTAATTCAGCCCCCTATGTTTCCATTGTCTATCTCATTCTTGTGTCAGTAGGCAGCTTTGTCTGAAACAGTCAGAAAGTAGCAGAAAGTGCTGTGCTCCCAGGCAGTACTCTCAGTTACTCAAATGGACAGCCAAACCTTTCCATAACAATAATGCTCTGTGTGACAAGTGGGTGTAAGTGTCTTTCTAAAGTGCTCGGCCCATCCAAAGCCCTCTGCCTCACAGCACTCCCGTCCCTGAACATTAGTAAAACAGTGATCACATCCCCTTCTCCAGAAACTGGTTCCTTAGGGCAGGCAGCTAGTGAATATGGGAATTATTATACCATGAATAGTAACCTAGTCTAGTATGTGATGTAATGCTTTTTCAGCTCCATGAGTTCTGTTCTACTGCAGACATCTTTAGTGCATCCCTCATCTAGTTTCTAATTTCAACCTACATGTGAAGGCAGGAGTTGAATAAACTAGGTTAAAAGTTTCAAGTGTAGAGAGTTTAACCATCTTTTACATAATAGATAAATACAAGAGAAAGGGACCAATATACACAGAAGGAATAAAAAAATAGCTGAAATTTGAAGCCGTAACCAACGTGAAGGATGTTCCAGATAGCAGGAACTTGAGAGGAGATGGCTCTTCTACCAAAACAGATGCATGTAGAAAGCCCAGGAAGCTGCTGCTAAAGAGAAAGGAGTAAAAACACAAAGTCCATAAAGCAGGCATGAGTAAATCCACGGAGCATTTTTAAAATTAGTTTGGAATTGATTCTTAAGATGAATGGGTAGTCATAGAACTATTTGAGAATCTTCATTAAGACTGACAAACTTTTTCATACCTTCCTTTTACTTTCCAGTTTCCCAATGTAGTGTCCAACTTGAGAAGTTAAACATGAAGTTATTTCTTCACTTTTCTTAGTCAACTTCAGCTCTCCTGAATCAGTTTGTCCAACTTCACTGAACACAATTTGAAAAAAGATGGCTTTGTAATTCTTCTACTTCTCCTCCTTTCACCATCTGACCCCTATTCAAACATTATATGTAAAATTAAGGATTTAAATAGTAACAGCAGTGGGGGGAGAAGGGGGGTCCTTAAAATGAAAGGCAGAACAAGAATGCAGGAGCACTGAGTAAACATGCCTACTCCCACTATATCATGTGGCCTTTGCTACGTATATGTGGCTTCTTTTCACTTTGATAAAAACAAACTAAAATTATATTTCAAATAATGTTTATAAACTAGAATTGATACACTAAGTACGTACAGTTTCCTTAAGATTTAAAAATAATCAGAATTATTGGCAGAGTGAAGAAGTCATTGTTGGGGAGCAAAATTATTTCTTCCACAGGGTTGGGGTCAGAGAAAGGATGGGGCCAAAAACACAAACAGCCATGTAGGAGATAAGGCAAATGATCTGAAGTGGCTGAAAAAAACCTGATAGTATTTTTAATTATAAAATGTGTCACAGCCAAGACAATAACATGTATATCAAATTCTAGTCAAACATTTTACAACAATTCAATTCCTAAAGTGATACAACAGAAAGAAGGAGAGAAGTTCATGGAAATCATACAATCTCAGTTTAAGGTTTTTATCTAGTTTATTAAATATTGCTTTTTGGGGTCATGTTTACAACAAGCCCAAATAATTTGTTTAAAGATTCAAAGCAGTAATATTAAAATACAGTTTCAATATAAAGTTTGTCACAGTTTTACAGTATTCAAAATGACAGATCTGTCTTAAAAAAAACCCCAAGTCTATTACACCAAAACATAAGAAAACAAAAAAAACAAAACAAACAAGTTTGGCATTTTCATAATCTTAGTATAAAACAGAATATTAAATCTATTAGCGGCAAGCTGACACTTTAATCTATTACCTAGTCTGAAATGTATCCCTTAAAACACACTATACAAGAGCACTATATAAAAGTTATGTTGACGATCATTTGATGAAAGTGCATCCCTGAAAGTTTCCCAGTTTAATATATTTAGCTCTTTAAAAAAAATGCAACATGTCAAAATGTCCTTTTCTCCTTTTTTTAATTGAAGGCTTTACTTCAGAGATTGAGATTTTTGCTGCTGAGTCTCTTGTTTTTCAGCCTTGTTTTAAAAGTCTCTATGGGCGCCCACCAGGGGTTAGGGCAAGATTAACCATTAAATCACGAACAGCTCCAAATATTGTGCATTCACCTGGAAAAGGAAAAAAAATACAAGTTAGCATGACAGAGAAAAAAATGAATTAACAATCAGGGGTTAATTTAATTTGTAACAAGCAAGCAAAGTAGGCTACTCAAGCTCGCTCCACGCTGGGGCTCACACAGTACTTTCTGATTTTTAAATACTGTGTAATACTTAAACATAGTCTAAACAACTATAATTTACCCATACTGGCTGATTACCAGCATAAAAGCATTGTTTAGACTATGGTTTTAGCCTTAGTAGGGAAAGAGCCTTAAAGACAGTGCTAATTAAGACTTGCAAATTCCACTGACCTCAAGGACATTGCCTGCATGAATATGTCATTTCAGGAATATTGTTTTTGTACCTCTGGTACAAGTTTCCAAACCCATTCACTCCAACAGTTAGAATTTGTGAATATGTCAGGTAAAGTAATTTCAGCTTGAATTTCTCAGCACAGTCTCTGGCCAGCCATGAATCTGCCAGAAACTAGTGGTAGCTAGTATTAAGGCTTTAATACCTTTTGAGTCTCATGAATCCATGGGATGATTTATCATACAAGGAATTTCTAGTTCTTCTGTAACCTGTTCATAAAAAGCTTACACGTGCTGCATCTGACCACATTTGGTTTCATAAAAACTTCAAGAAATTGACAGAAGTTTACATATAGTAGCTGATTAAAAAACCCAAGAAGTTTGAAACTAGTGCTGGGTGGGAAATGGTTTCCTATCCCACAAGAATTTAAGATGTCAAAAAAAATTCCCATCCCAAAAATCAGGATAAAAAGGCAAAATCAAAATGCAAAAAAGTTTTAGATGGGATCAACTGAAACTCCCCCCACTTAAGTTAACTTAAATTTTGAAGTGAAAAGTCATTTCAACACAAAACATGAAACTGTTGTTTCAAAAATGTCAAAGTGGGACATGACAATTTCAAAATTTCTCAAATTTTTTTTGAAATGGGAAATTCTTCAAAATCAACCCTTTCTCATGAACAGTTTCAACAAACCAGTATTTTCAGCAACAAGTTCCCAGAAATGTCCCTATTTGAAACCTCTTATGCAGATCAATTTCAATGACCTCAACAGTTGTTTTAGAAGAATTTGACAAAAATATAAAAATATATAAACCACCGCAAGCCAAGGTCAAGAAATTTTCATCTTTATTCCAGCAAGACTCCACATCTCAGGCCACACAGTTCTCTAATTCCTTTCCATCAGGAAATGTACAGTGAAGGATATGGTACAATTCAAAAAAAAAAAAAAAAAAGAGTTTAAAACAATAAGTTTTTGCCTAGTCAGGTTTTTTGGGCTGCATTCTTCCTCTCCACTTAACTTTGGGCTACTTAAGCAGTGTCAATTAAGATCTGTTATGTTCTGCTGCCGAGGGATGATGGTGTGATCTAAGTGATAAGAGCCAAGTGCTCTGGGAGCCATTAATCCCGACTGCTGAACCAAACAGTCACAGCATGACTTTGGACATGTCATTATCGACTTGCACCGTACATCCAGCTGCAAAAATTGGCTAAGTAAAATGCAGTACCACAGTGAAAATCAGATATTCAGAAAAGATTAGCTCAGGTGAAGTGTAATAAAAAAAACTGAAGTGTTTGAAGGCCTTGGCCCTACAAGCTCCTCCACATAGGCAAACCCTGGCATCCCCACAGGGTCCAGAGCAGCTTGCAGGACCAAGGCACAAGCTTAACCACATTGGTCCACAAAATACTGTTTCTCTTGGGATTCTCTGCCTTTTTTCAATGTAAGGTTAATCTTTTACTGAACAATTGGTATTTGATTTCCTTTTGGGGAGGTGGGGTGGAAGTCTTTCCTGGAAGAGATTCACTGTGTATTCACCAGGAGTTAATGTTTCAGGGAAACAAAGATTTAGGCAGTGTTTAACAATAGGTACCTGAAAATAAAACTCTGCCAAAAAAGTCACTTTTCAGTTACTAGCATTTTATTAAAAGGAAAATGAAGTTGAGTACAAAATACTCTCTCACAAAAAGAGAGAGCAAGGTAAAAGATACAGCCAAAATGAGGCAACACTGATTATAGTATACAATAAGTGTAAATAGTACCATAAGTGTTACTTTATGGATTTTTAATCAGTTCATCTCATTTGTCCCATCCTCTCTCAAATATTTCAGTTGTGAGCATAACACAGGTAAGTCAGTCTTGCCATTTCCTGCCATTTTTATTGCTGCAAATCACATTCCTACAGTGTGCATGTTTTTGTAACCACAAAGATGGAACATTTATCAGCTATAGTCACAATCATTCAGACAATAGGTATTTGTCTTTGTTGAAATTAAACAATTTGAGGCATTTTCCTAAACCATATTTATGGATACAGTCTTGCAAAAACTATAGTTTTCTGACAATGGATCAGAAGTAGGTGCTAGAATACAGGGAGTGCAATTCTCCTTCCTTGGCTAAAACCAGGCAGGAAGCTCTTCCTCTTTGCCCTGGCATAGGGAGTCCCCATTCCACTCTGGCTGGTATGGTGAAAATTTCACCAACCTGGGGAATAGGTTTTTCGCAGGAGTGGGTGGGTGAGATTCTGTGGCCTGCGTTGTGCAGGAGGTCGGACTAGATGATCATAGTGGTCCCTTCTGACCTTAGCATCTATGAATCTAAAGTGAGAACAGCAGAAGGAGCTAGTGCCTTGCTGGGAAGTTTCTGGGTCTCCCAATCCTTCCAACCAGTAGGTGGAGCTGCAATAGCATTTGTCAAAAGTGATGTCCCAGCTAGGAAACCCCTCTTCATTCCTCCTGTAAAAAGACATCTGTCCCCAACTAGCTATTCCTCTCCTTCACTGGGGAAAGGTATAACCTCTCCTACCCCTCCAAAGAGACAAAAGGAGAACACTCTCCACCCAGCTATACATCTTTCCAAAGGTCTTAAATTTTTTAAATGGCAGCAAATTGCATCAAACATTTCAAAAGTTTTCAGCAGAGGGACCCCCCAACCCCCACCTTTTTTTTTTTTTTTTTTTAAACACACATCAATACAGACACTATATGCTGGTAGAAATGGGGCTGGTGTACACAGGAATGTCCCCTACCCTACTCCACATATTTCCTTGACTGGATAGGATCCTACTTGAGGACATGGGCTTCTTTCAGATACACTTTTTTCTTGTCCCCATTCTGTTCCATGAGCTGTGTCCCATCTCATTACATCAAGATCTATAGTGACAGCTACAAAAACTGGTGAGCTCCACCCTCCTATCATGATCAATTTACCAAAGAACAGATATCTCAATTTTGGACATTCCAAGTAGCTTTGAAGATTGTTCCCTATGCCGTGGCATTCCAACAATATTTTAATGTGGATTTCATTTAATCATAACTTCAGGAACTGAGGCACTCCAGTTAGGCTCCGAGAAATATCCATATTTTTCCCCACTAGTACTCAACAAGAGAGAACTTGTACTTCTGAGACATTCAGTTAACTTGGTTTTTTGAAGGAGTGCTATTTACCCAACTGAGCATTCCAATCTATTGTGTACAGAAATATTGTGGGTAAAACTCCTTGTAAAAAAATATTTATCACTGTGTAAGATGTTATTCCAAAACATCAAGATCATCACCTATTAACTTTAAACAATTATGTTTGGTTAGTTAAGTAGAACAAACATGTCCTGTTATACGTAACATCATGCTCAGTAATAAAGTGCCCAAACCTGTTTATCTTTAAATCTACAAATGGGGAGATGGTGCAGGACTGAGATCTCTCTCACACGGCTCTTGGAAAAATGAAATTGCAAGTTCAAAGTTACCTCTGAGAGTTCAATTGCCCTCTTTCTCATCCTGCTAGTTCTCAGAAAGGGTCTAACACAGGATAAGAGTCAAGCCACAGAAAGAATTAAAGTAGAGGATCCCATGAGGTCTGGGAAGCCTTGCCCAAGCCTTGTTTGTTTTCCCCCCTACTCATCTACATTGCTATTAAGTTTAATGTAACAGAAGATGCAATATTAATGTGAACGTGGCATGATTTTCATAAAAATAGGCACATCCCTAGCAATTTAAGATGTTAACATTCTAAAATTCTGTCACTCCAAATGAAGCATCAAGTATAACAAAAGTATTGTGAACTAGATTAAGATATATAAATACTTAGAACAGAAGCAGAATTCAGCCTTTGAGTTCACCATTTAAACCCTATCGCTGGTGTGTTTTAAAAAACACTTTTTTTTAGTGGTTAAATAAAAACGTTGCAGCAAAATTGAAACAATTTTCATTCCTAGGAACAACTTACATGCAAGAGCTTCACAGCACATTTGGTAGAAAGTGAAAGTTTTCACTGCACCCATGACAACACTGGTAAAGCGTACATTCAGCAAACAATCTCTCCGATCATTTTTCATTCTTCACGATACACGGACAGTGTTTGATCAGGGCTTTAATATATCTTTATGCTATTCTATGGAAATGGTTTATTAATCTATGGTAAACCATGAAATCAGATGTTTTACCACAGCTTTAAAATTGTTATTTACACTGAGTCCACTCATGAACACTATGTTGCTGTGACTGCAGTAGCATAAGCCATGTCAAAATACATGCATTCTACCTCCTAGACAAACAGTAAACTAGCTTGTGCCATTAATACAACCCTCTAGCACAAATGACTGGTATGGTCTCAATAGTACTCAACAACACATAAATTAACCCTATGGGGACCTGAAGATCACCTCAAGAAAGGCTGATCAATCCTCTCTCCACACAGACATGCATTACAAATCACTAAAACTAAATCCCACTTATTCTTAAGTCTGAATACTTCTTGAGTTCTGTCTACTGGATATGTACAGTACCTGGTCGTGGAGAATTCAGTTCTGCAAACCTCTTTAGAATACTGCTAACCAACATGGGAGCAGCAACGGAAGAGTTCTGCTGCCTGGGAATGTCTGCCTGTTGCGTTGTACCCGAAGCCATATCATAAATTATTGGGACAATAATGCTAACGGCTTCCTGTGGGACTGTAGTTTTCTGTGTTAACTGAAGCTGTGGGCAAAACAAAAACGATAAAGAGTGCATTAAGATGAAAACAGTATTTTTCAGACATACACATAATGTTAGGATAGTTGCCTTGCTACTGCAAGCCCTAGCTTGTAGTCAGGTCTTTTTTTATTTCATTTCCTTTTAAATTATCTCTATGTGGGGAGCACTTTCAATACAGTAACACACAAAATCTAGGTTTCACATAAAGATTCTATACCTAAGAAAAAGTATTGAAGTAAAACCAATTGTGGCCATAGCTTTCCACACTGTCTTCATCCTACTGCATATACACAATAAATTCTTCCCGTTTTATATGAGCCCACTGTCCAAAATGGAATCGCTCATTGCAGCAAAACTTCTAAACATTTCTAGGCCTATATTTTATACACATCTCATATTTCACAGATAACAGCTCAATAATTAGGAATAATCTACATCCAGTCTCAAGACACTATAGTTGAGATAACCTCCTAAGGACCCATTCGCACTGCCAGTACAACTGATTTTGTAACTGGTTGAAGGTACCATCATCTAAGCCTGACGATTAACACAGTTCAGTTTGTGTCCACACAGTGGCTCTCCTGACATCACACCACATTTGTATCGCAACATTCTGGGAAAATGCAAGCAACTATCCCATAGTGTTTCAGCAAAGAACAGAAAGACCAGAGGACACAAATACAGAATGGCACCAGCAGTGCATGAAGCAATGAATTTTAGGATACTTTATCACAGCATCTCCAGAGAGGAAGGAAGACGACTAAACAAACAAGGTATGCAGGAATAGTTCTGGGGTCATAGCCACAGAAAGGGAAAAAGTGTGCTGAACGAGTGATAGAAAAAAAAAACCAGTATGCGACCCTAGGCTTCTTGCAACAGCAACATTTTTAGCTACCATGGTTACTAGCCAAGAGTAGCCATGCTATGTGCAGACAGAAGCCAGGTTTAGAGAACTGACCCTTCTACTAGCTGGTTAGTAACACTGCTCTTCTTTCAGACCCTGTCCACACGGCAGCTTTTAATAAAGACAGCTATTATACTTACGAAAAACAACATTTTGGATTTCAGCACAACAGCAGGTGTTCCTGGAGGTGCAATTGGTGGGGCACTGGGAGGAATCGTTAAACAAAACTGCACATTCCATTTCAATTGGCTTGCTTGATCAGGGAACTGTTTTAAAAACATGCCACAGAGAACATGATAAAGCAAGGCACATTAAGGTAACATATGTTTGACTACTGTAGCATGTTGGTACTGTTAAATGACACTTAAGCTAGACTCTTCAAGCTTTCAGACGATTTCACATTTAATATAAATATAATTAAGAGTTAACTAATCTCCTCTTGCTATGAGAATGGTTCAGTGAATCTACACTGAGATAGCAATGAAATAATACTATACAAACACACAGTTGTGTTATCTTCATCAAATGCTTAGAGTCTAGGGAGAGGACAAGTTTTTGTTGACCTCTTCGTAAGAAGCACAGTGAACACATCTTTATTGAATTTATGCATTTAATATTACATTCTGTATCTTCATTTACACTACAAGGTGGAACTCATTCTGCAGTCACAAACAAACAGATTTTTATTATTTTAAGCACAGACTTAGAGTTCAGTAGTCTAAATATTGTCAATAAAGTTAAAAAAAGTAACTTACCAACTCCAGTTTCATGATGTGTACACAGTCCCTGAGGATATGTGTAGGAGCTCCTAGTAGTTTTGTAAAGGCTATTAGCGTGTTTGCTTTAAATGGTGGTCCTGCAACCTACAGTAATACAATACCAATTAGTACGGTCCATCTAGATCAAAATTGGTACATTTGCTATGTATATAGCACCACAACTGTGCATAGCTGTTAATCTCTACTCTTATCCTGCAGCCCTTATTCTCACCACTAGTTCCACTGATATCAAGAGAATTACTCATGAATAAGAGCTGCAAAATAGGCCAATATTAAAGTGACATTCAAAACAAGACATTGAATGTTAGTAGTTTAAGTACATACTCTTGTTTCAAAGAATTTCTCCAAAACTTGTAGCTCCTCTGGCTTCCATTGTCCTGCATTTTCAGGTGTTACTTTTAGCTGCAAAGTCTGGTTGGTTTTCGGATTAAGGGCAACCCTGCACTTCAGTGCATCTGTCTTAAACATTATTACACCTGGTTCATTGGAGTTTATTAGCTGTAGCTGTATGAACAGAAACAACACATCTAATTAGTACTTCATGGAGCAGGAGAAAAACAAACTCCTCAGACCCCCACAAAAAATTTTGAAGGTTATTTCTTTTAATAAGAGTACCAATTAAGTTTTGGCCATATAAAAACATCACCTTCAGGAATAATACAGTGCTAGATCCCGGCCCCAGCTCTGCTCCTTTTGCATTCGTCTGGAAGCACAAAGGAGTAGAAACTGACCTCCTCTCCACAGCGGTTGATTACTTCAGCGTGGAGGGAATCTTCAGCACTTCCTCCCCATCCCTAGGGCTAAGGGTATAGCTAAAGCAGGCTGAGTTCTGGTCATTTCCAGCTGTTGGGGGGGGACGGGGACGGAGGGGAGGGAAGAGGAAGGGGAGAAGAGACTCCTTGGAATGTACAGCCAGCTGGAAAAGTTCAGAGCAGCCCCAAGCCTGCTCCATGCACCACTTAGAGTAAAACCACCCCCAAGATCAGGGATCCATAATCTGACACCATAATGGTTCTCCACCCCAACCTGCTGCACCTAGGGGGGACTGGGTATCAGAGGATCTGGGCCCCAATCATCATCTTTTATTTATTCATTTTTTTTTCAAAGAACAGCTATCACGTTATACGGCTGCACAGGTTTTCCTTTTTGGGGGGGGGGGGGGTAGGGGGAAGGGCACAAGGGAAGGGAGGAGAAATCACA
The DNA here is from genome assembly GCF_965152235.1 of Eretmochelys imbricata. Lineage (NCBI taxonomy): Eukaryota > Metazoa > Chordata > Testudines > Cheloniidae > Eretmochelys > Eretmochelys imbricata. The sequence goes on from NC_135572.1 coordinate 154,442,376, forward strand.
CAATATTTTGCATACAGCTAGGAAGGGTCATTTATCAAGAACTCAGATACTACTGTGATGGAAACATGTAAATGCCTACACAGAGGGACCAGATATTTACTGTAGTCAGATAAGTAGGAGACTCCACACCTAGAAGTGTGGGATTCCCTGAAGTTAAGGACTTCAGAATACGGTCAGCCTAACTTTGAAGGGGATTTAATTCTGTGTTAAACTGCATTAATAGACTGATACACTACTGTTTCACTTTGCCAACAGCATGAATAGCATAAGCAAGAAAGTTAAAATGTAAGTTTGAGATCCTCCATATTTATATAGAGATTTACTAGCATTAATTAAGCCCTCACACCCCTCCACCCAGATATGAGGGTTAGGCAAGTATTACGCCCATCATACTGATGAAAAGAACTGAGGCAGGGAGATTCAGAACTTTTTCTTAAGTTCATTCTTGAGTCAGTGAGAGAGCCAGGAATAGAACACAAAGGAATCCTGACTCTTCAACCCCTACTCTAATCATTGGACTTCATTTATTCTAGATTTATTATACACAGTTGTTCAAAATGGATGCTGAAGGTGTATGGTGTTCCAACTAGAAAGTTGGAAACATATATTAGCAGCAACATTCTGGATATCTGCTCTTACTTTCTCTTTTTCTCAGATGCTGAAAGCAATTACATTTCAGACAGAATAGTCTGTGATTTCTTATGAACCAGACCTACAATGCAAGCATGTGACAAACACCTATTAAGAAATTTACACTTGAAAGTCAATACTTAGGGAGTTACCAATTAATCATTTAAGTACCGTTTCTTGCTGGATGATCCTCTGAAGGTGTCGCCTCATAATAACTGATCCAAGGAATCGCTCTAAAGGGGAGCAAAGATAGCTACCAGCTAGTCCTGGTACAAGCCCAGGAGTAGGAGAGGGCAGCAGTAGAATATTCAAGGCACTGTGAGTGAGGATCGTGGGGATAGATGCAGCCCAGGAGCGCTGAGGTAGTTTACGAGGCGGAGGCATATTAGTTGGCATTGTTTGGGAACCTGATGGAAATAGAAAAATTCTCCCTTATTGAAAGTGTACAGAGTTTGACTGCACGTTATGTTTTCAAATTTTTGGAAGATACTGTACAAAATAGTAACAAAGATGACAGTCCTTGCCCCAGGGAGCTCACATGGTGTCAGACAGCATGGAACTGATGGACAAAACCCAGAAGTAAATGGGAATGGGTTTGGAGGAAAAGGTAACAACAAAACTAATAGCATTACCATGAAAGCGGAAGTTTCATCTTGCCAACTTCATATATTGAATGACTAATTTTTGCTTTATCTTCCCAGTTAGCTCCTCCTCAAGGGAATTTACAGCACTAGCTGCCATATAACATAGGCCCAGCTATAGCAACAAAGTCAAGTAGTTATGGCGGTTATACTCAACCCATGCAGAGAATCTCAGTAATGTTAGCAACTAGTATATTGGCCCTTTTTTCTCTCCCAAGCATCAGAGGTTAGGGGTGAGCCAGCAGATGGCAACTTTGTACTCAAACAGTGGGCAGAAGTGATCAAGAAGTATAGTTAAATCAATCTTGCCAAGATCATTTTACAGTATTGATGTGATATTTTACTATTCTTGTACTCATATGTACTTTCAGATCTTCTTCACACTGCTGCTATTCATCTGGACTTCTCCTCACCTTGAGGTATCAAAGGCTTAAACACAAATATTCAATATCAACAGCTCAGTAAATAAACAAAAAACCAGATAAAAACAGATCCAGTGCTAACCATGATTTGACTTGCTTTCCATTTTTTATTAATTATTTAAGACTCACACTGGGTCAGAATAAATGCATATATGTAGCAAAGTATTATTTTACTACTAAAGGGTAGCAGATAAAAATAAGGAATGCTACAAAAGAGATGGAACAAGAAATATTAACTTTAAGTGCGTCACAATTATAATACTGTTAAATATAACTTACTTGTTCCAGCTCGTGGGGAATGAGAGGCATCCGGGACTGGAGAATGGAGAGAAGGATTGGCTGGTGACATTCCAGGCATGCGTGCAGCTGGTGAGGGACCAGACACTTGAGGAGATCCCGGCCAATTCCCTGCACGCTGACTGGGCGACATCATTGTGTAGGGTGAACTAGGGTCTATGGTACCTGTGAAATTCTCAAGGTTATTTTTTAATTAAAGCTTTTCTTAAGTCGCAGAAAATATGGCTCACACACAATGCTTTCAAACGAAGTATTCAAAAACTCCGTTTAAAATACCAGTATGACACAGCATCCTTTTATCTCACACTCCATCGGTAAGATGTAAGCATTTTAAAGAATTAAATTTAAAATACAAGTTTACATACTTATTACTTTGCCTTTAAATTCTATTAGTTATTAACTAGATTCTTCAAAGGGATCCTTCCATACAGAGTCCCACTGGACTATAGCAGATCTCTACCTCCCACTAGCTGTATGAAAGCTGGACATAATGAAAGACAAAGGGTGTAGTTTACTCGGGAAAATGCCTCAGTAACTTCACTTCACTGCAGTAAAGTTCCATAATAAAATCCATTTGTGTATACTTCTAATAACAAATCAGATTATAGTGTCTACAACAGATTGTTTCTCAGTTACTTGACTGATCTGCTGAAAAATAAATCCACTCTTAATTTTTGGTGATTTAAGTAGTAGTGGTGTTATCGAGAGCAGAATCTAATGTGCTGTAATTATAGCAGAAGTAATTTGAATAGAATTTTCCAAGTAATTCAATAACTGAAGTGGGGGGAAGGATCAGTTGCACTTTTTTGTGCACTGTAAAACAACAAGACTTGGTAAACAATTTTCAAGTTTTAAGTTACTGAATCTCTTTAGCCTGTTCGCAATTACTTCCCTTTTTCATTCAAGCTGCATGTGAAGGTAATTAACAGAAGTTGTTTTACATTTAAAGATACAGGGTAAAGTAATTAAATTCAGCTGAAACCATGGCCTCTCAGTGATACTGCATGATAGTCTAGGTCAATTTTCCACATATTAGTAAGGGGCAGTGAGTGATTGGTACAGTAACTGCTCACTTAATGTCGTCCCGGTTAACGTTGTTTTGTTGTTACATTGCTGATCTATTAGAGAACATACTCATTTAAAGTTGTACAATGTTTGCTTATAACATTGTTTGGCCGTGGGGGCTTGGAACCAGGGTGGCCTCCCCATCAGCTCCCCTTCACCCCCGCAGCGCCTCCCGCCTGCCAGCAGGCAGCCCCACGGATCAGCAACTCCGACCTCCCTCCCCGCACCTCCCACCTGCAGCAATCAGCGGATTCTCAGCATTCAGGAGGCTCTGGGGAGAGGGGGAAGGAGCAAGGACACCGTGTGTAGCGTTCCCTGCCCCCCTGAACCTCCTGAATGCCCCGAAACAGCTGATTGCTGTGGGTGGGAGGCACAGGGAGGGAGCGGTCTGTGGCATTCAGGAGGCTGGGGGGGGAGGGGAGAGGCCACAGCATGCTCGGGGAGAGGAGCTGGAGCACCCCCATGCACTTTGGAAAGAACAGCAAGAGGATCAACTGGACGATCCACCCTCTGACTCCACTACCTCAACCAAGCTTCACAATCATCATTGCTGAGTACAGTATTAAATTGTTTGTTTAAAAAACGTATACTGTATGTGTATATAATGTCTTTTGTCAGGCAAAAAATTTTTCCCTAACATCTCCGCCCCCCAATTTACATAAATTCTTATGGGGAAATTGGATTTGCTTAACATCGTTTTGCTTAAAGTCGCATTTTTCAAGAACATAACTACAACATTAAGCGAGGAGTTACTGTACTTAATTTTCAATAGACTAGCAACACATCAAAGTATGGCTATAATTACCAAGAAAATCCACATCCACACAAACTGCTATTTCAATTGCTGAACACTCATTATTCCAAACAGTGTAAATCTCCAGACCTGAAGAAGAGCTCTGTGTAGCTCAAAAGCTGGTCTCTTCCACTAACAGAAGTTGGTCCAATAGAAGATATTACCTCATCTACCTTGTCTCTAAGTCTGCACAGACAGGGCTTAATTTTAAGAAAGTTTATCGTTCATGTCAATATAGAGATGTACTATTACAAGAACTCACCATGTGGGCTGGCAAAGTTAGCTGTTTGTCCCATTGTTATTCCAAGGGAGGAAGGTGAAGGAGTTGGACCAAATGATGCTGGTGATGGAGCTCTCAAAGCACCACTAGGCGAGCTTGCAGCATGCAGATTTCCTAATAAAGGTAGCCAGATACAAACAGCAATTCATTGTTGTTTCCTACTTTTCCTTCAAAAGCTTGAGTAAACCAATAGCAAAGAAAAATCAGAAAAAAAGTGCTCTCTCTTTTTTAGAGACATGTCATACTAGTCAGAGTTACCTTTACCCCCAGAAGCTGCATCTTGGACATGAATCAGCAACCATGATACCAATTTATTCAGTAACCAATCCTTCTTCAAAGGCAAATGTGAACTAGAAATTCTATAGTACATTTTACACGTATAATACATGACATTCTTAGGCAATAGGTATAACATTTTTCCTTGTTATAGCAGGTGCATCAAACTAACTACAGTTAAGGTTGCATAACTATTTCCAATTTAAGCTCTGTTCTCAGGTGCTCATAACTTTCTGACGTTTACACTTAGTTTTGGTCTCCACCCAAGTGTAAACATCTGGGAGTAGAAAGTTGAAATAGCCTTTTCAGAAAAGGACCTCTAAAAGTGAAGCTGTTTGATTTTTGATCAATTTAGGAGCCTGTAAAAATAATTACCTGTTATGCAAGCACAGTAAATGCCAATTAAGGAAGCATGGCTGAAGTTCATGTAAAGCTCACATGCAGTGTAGCTAGGACCAACCACACTGTGCATGCCTCATAAGTAACAGAAAGTCACTTTATGAGAGAAGTATGCCGTAAATCATACTATTCTTGAGAATATAAAAAGCGTACATTCCATAACATCTATTGCCAATATAGAATTGAGAGCCATCTTACCTGGTGACTGTGTATGCATCATGGAAGGAGATGGGGTCACTGTGTTGTGATAGGATGTGGGTGGTGAAGTAAGAGGGTAAGCTCCTGATGCTCCTGCCTGTTTTGCAAATGGCTGAAAGTGTCAACACAGTAAAATGGAAGTCTTCAATGATTTCACACTGAATCTACTAAGTACTAATGTTAATAGATTCCGCAAAAAACTGATGGTAGTTTGATATCAGATCTGTCTAATCAGCTTAACACCATAGCATCCAAGTCTTCAGACCTCCTTATTCAGGGCTTGCTGCTTTGTTCCACGGTTTTTGAAGTCTTCACTCCCTTCCCTCAAACCACATAAACACTACCTTTACACATCTCACCCTCTTCTTCACTTCCACCCTCCAAAGACCAAAAATCCAATACAGGTCCTCAGGTTACCAAAAAAATCTTGTAGTTTAAAACCACATTATCTCCCCTCAATTACATGCTCCTTTTCTGTTTTAAATAAGACATGTTGAATGGTTCTCCAGAATGGCAGTCAACATGCTATGTGCTATCTATAATGCTATCTCAAAGTAAATATACATTTTAAAACATGAATAAATCTTCCAAGGGCTATTTCAAAGCACTATAGTTTATACCAGGGGTCTCAAACATGCAGCACGCGGGGCTATTTCCTGCGGCCCACCAAGCAGCCCGCACCCTCCCCACCCGGCCTACCTCCAGGCCAGGGGTGGGCAAACTACAGCCCGTGGGCCACATCCTGCCCGCAGGATTGCCCCCTGTGGCCCCGCGCTGCTCCCTGAAGCGGCCGGCACAATGTCCCTGCTGCCCCGGGGTGGGGCCGCAGAGGGCTCTTTGCATTGCCCTGGCTTCCAGGCACTGCCTCCTGCAGCTCTCGTTGGCTGGGAACAGGGAACCACAGCCAATGGGAGCTTCAGGAGAGGTACCTGGAGGAGCAGCAAGGTAGCACATGGAGCCCTGTGCCCTCAAGTCCCCTCCCTCCCCTGGACTGTAGGGACGTGGTTCCGGCTGCTTCCCGGAGCGGAGCAGCACGGGGCCGGGGGCCAGGGGTTGGAATGGGGGCGGGGAAGGGGTGGAGTGGGGGCTGGGCTGGGGGCAGCGAGGGGGGGGTGTCATTGATGCGGCCCTCGGGCCAAGGCACTAGTCCTCATGTGGCCCTTGTGGTCATTTGAGTTTGAGACCCCTGGTTTATACTCGCTTCTCATCTGCTATTGCCAATCCTCTCGGGGAAGACACAACACATACATTTTTCTAAAAAGGTAGGCATAATTATGGAGAACAATGGAGATACAGTGTAACTTGTGATTTTATTATTTTGCCTACATTTTACCTGTTGCTGTGATTGTTGGGGCTGAAGTTGTGATATCAATGAATCCATCATGTCCCCCCCAATAGGGGAAGGCGGATTATCATCCTCATTTACAGATCGTCTTCGTGCATCCTGATTGCTGTCAACAAACATGTTCAGGAATGTCTGTGGATATATTTGATTATTATAATTTATTACATGCCTCTAACAGCAACTCTATACTTATAACTGATCTAAGCATCAATAGCAGTAGTGTATGTGTGCTATTTATAACTTATTCGGTTATCCCTAGATTAAAATATAAATTCCATTACTTGAAATACAATTCACAAGATCAGGAAGTCAAAGACCAATTTGGCTACAAAGAAACTGTTGCTGTTCGCCACTCTGGCAAGTTCACCCTCAAAATTCAGTAGCCTTTCATACCAATCTCCTATTAAAAAGGTAGTAAATGTTTTAAGCAACTCCAGTTTTCTAGATCAGTACAAGTTTATTCCCGTAGAAGTTTTGGAAAAACAACCCCCTTCCTGTTAAGTTCTACTGGCTTGTGCCAAACTATTATCAAAAGATGGAAATCTACGTCTCCAGCCCTCAAATACAAAAAATTGACTCCAGGTTGGTTAAATCAAACTCAGGAAGATCTATAACATTTGTGAAGCCAAACAGCTCTCAGAAGGTTTAAAACTTGAAGGAAACCATTAACCAAGAAATAAAATAAGGTACATAATAATTAGAAGTGTATAAGAATCATCACATACTGGTCACTGGAAAATAATTTTATAGAGATTCTGTATTTAGATAGGACCATCAATTGAGATGTAGTTGTACTTATAATTTTGCAAGTGTAAAAACTATCTTTATAACAATTCCCTTTTTCACCTCCTCAACTAGAAATGAACCCTTTACTTAGAAGGTATCCTCAAGAAGAAAGTCAAGTAAACTGGAAAGCAATCTGCGTTCCCAGTGTCCCCTGACCAACCACCAATTTCCTAGAAGGCTTTGAAATTTTTGTTTTTTAGCCACTTGGCACAGAAAAAAGACAATGAATTTGACTATTAAGGATATCAAATATTTATCTGGAAAGAGTTTCTAGTGCAACCAAAGGACATTTATGCACAGCACTAATTTCAGAATCTATGGCTTATAAAAAAAATCAGGAATAAAAAAAAAAGGGTAAGAGCACAGCTAGTCCCTGGAAGTTTCTTAAACAAAACCACCACCAAAAACCCACCACACTTCTGGAAGATACAATTTACTTGGAGGAATTATGATCAAATCAGCGTGTGTCATTTCAAGAGATTCTTCTCTTCTTTAAAGAAAGACTCTACAATATCAGTGAGTGCCCACAGAACCTTACTTAATTTGACCAAAAATAAATCCAAACTTGTTAACCTACAGAAATGCAGGCATCCAGAGAACTTTAAACTCTGCCCTATGGTATCACTAAGCAATAATCATACGATTAAGGTATTTTAGTGTTGTTGGTCCTGGATTATCCTAAACTGATTTTTACAGTCAGATTTTTCTCTCCCCCCAACCCATTCCACGTATTACCCACACAACCTTAACTCTGTGCAAACTGTTCAATATCTTACCATGTTTGGGTTGATTTTAAAATGGTAAAATCCTTGAGGTGTATTTTACTAATTACTGATATGTACTTTCAACCATAACTCCATCTGAACATAGGGAAATTCTTAGGCAAGCTTTCTCCTCCCCCCAAAAATTTACATGATCAGTATAAAAATAAATCCAAATAGAATGGTACCATGAGAGATTTCTAATGATATGAAGCATCAGCCTTAAAATTAAAAACTTTAAATTGCCATATTCACTTGTCTGCTCTAGCTGCTTTATGCTATTCTGGAGCAGTGCAGAGCATACTGGCCAGTTAAACTGCATTTTGAGCTGCTTTGTTTTTATTGCCAGAACAATAGAAAGTACTGGGAGTTTACACTTCAGATTCCCCCTTGCATCTCCCAGTATACCCTGCACAAACCCCCAATTCCTCTTTCCCTCCTGCACACCCCCATTTTCCTCTCTCTCTCTCCTGTACCTCCTACATTCCCCTACACACAAGCACACCAGTCTTCCCCCGCCTTCCTGTCCTCTTCCCCACTACAGACCCCTACTTCCTCTCCAACCGTCTGTGTAGCTCTGGAGCAAGGGCAGATGTTGAAGAAAAATATTTAGCACTAGTGTTCATTCTTTGCCATTAATTTTCGTAACTGAAAGTTTCTGTCAGAGGCTGGTGCATAAAAATCTTTCAGAAAATTCAGAAACTGCCCTCTTTAAAAATGGCTGCCATTCCCATTTCTCAGTAGGACTGAAGCATAGGTGCCCTTTTTCAAAAGGGCCACTGCCTCCCATTGTTTCCAGCGAGAGCCAAGCCAGCCATCATCTTTAAGAGCAGCCTCTGGCTTCAGTCCTGCTGAGAACAATGGGAGACTACAGCCTTTTCAAAGAGGGCAGTTTTACATAGACTTTTCTGAAGTAGAAAATTATCCATCAGGCCCTGCTGAAGAAGAAGCGTTCAACTATGAAGAATGGGGAAAAATTACCATTAATCCTAAAAAAGTCTTTAAACGTAGCTTTGGCGCAAGATTTCAGTGAGGCTTAGGTATGAAAGAAGCCTGAAGTGTCTGCATGATTTCATTATTAAGATCATTCAGGAGCAAAAAAAAAACAAACAAAAAACAGTCTCACATTGAGAGCTAAGTTTCTTGTTGGACACATTTTGAGTTAAAATAAATTTATACTAATTAACCAGTTTACTTGTAAACCAGAAAATTCTGTGCTCAAAAAGAGTAAGTGCTGTAATTTTGAGGAGATACAGTGTATTCTTCACATATAAACTGGCTTTAAATGAAAAGTTCATCTCAATCTGCACAATGAAACAATGAGTGATGCTTCCATAAGATGCCAGAAAACACAAAAACAATTACCTTTAGTCCTGGTGCAGGGTAAAAACCTTCAACTATTTTACTATTGTCAAAAAGACTATATGCTCCATCACGTATTGCCACCACCCCACGGCTCCGGCAGTAGATGTCAATGCAGTACATATTCCTAAAAGCCAGCCTGATGTGTGTGGGTGACTGAGGCAAGATTGAGAAACACTGATAAGCAATGTTGATGCGTTGAGTCAGACCCAGCATTGGCACAGTTGGAAGTTTGTTGATGGCAACTAATGGAGCCTGAGTATCAAACAATACCTGCAAGAGAACAGACGTTGAGAGATCAATTACCTTCCACAATCAATCACAGAGTCTATCTTTAAGGGATCCAGGACTAGTCTACACTACAAAGTTAGGTCATTGTAAGCCACCTGGCATAGATACATGCACAGCTGGATCAAACTTAAATTTGTCTCCCACCAACGTAACTGCCCTGTTACAGCGACACAGTAATACCACCTCCCCAACTCACAGTCAATGTACCGAGATCAACACAAGTGAAAATGTAGACAATGCGTTATTTATGTCGACCCTAACAGTCCTCCAGCAACTGTCCCACAATTCCTGACACTGACCACCCTAGTCACAATTGTGAACTCCACTGCCCAGAGATCACAGAGGTCCCGCCCTTAAAGCCCTGAGAAATTTTTTAAATGCCTTTTTCTGATTGTCCATCTTGGCAACTCTCTAGTTCTGTGCAACTGCCTAGATCACCATGCCAGCTACACATTCCAGCCACACTCCAGCTTGGAGTCAACAGGAGATATTGGATCTCCCAGGCCTGTGGGGAGAAGAGACTGTGCAGGCAGAGCTAGAGACCAGCAGCAGAAACACGAACATCTAAAAGCAGATTGCACGGGGGATGCAGGAAAAGGGGTAAACAAGGACCAGCAGCATGGCCACATGAAAATGAAGGAACTGTGTCAGGCATATCAGAAGGCCAGAAAGGCCAACCGTCGATCCAGCGCTGAGCCACAGACCCGATGCCTTTACAAAGCCATACTTGGCAGATATTCCATCACCACTCCACCTGCCACCACAGATACCTCTGAAGAGTCCGAGACACAGACCCCTGCTGTGAACATGAAGGATGAAGAGGAAGCAGGTCTTGAAACCAGGGGGGTCAGTTATGCCGTGAGCCAAGACCTGTCTGAGACTCCACCACAGTCCAGTCAGTCCCACCAGTTAAGCATGGGTGAGTCCAATGAAGGGAAGGGATACTTGGGTAAGTCTGTAAATATATTTCCCATTATGGTCTTAGCTCTTCCTGCTAAGTTGGAATTGCCATCAACTTTTCATTAATTTACTCATAGTAGAAGAGGTAGCAGCACAACTGCAGAAGGCAGTGCCATCTGCTTTTCACTCCCCGGTGGAGTCAGGCAAAGGGGCCACGCAGAGCAGTTTGTTTATGTCCACAGGGATGTTCCCGAGTGATCCTGATGAAACTTTCATGGAGATACTCTGCAATCCTCTCCCAAGGGATGGCAGCCTTATGTCTTTCTCCACCGTAGGGCACTCTCTCACACCATCCTGCAAGGACTCCAGCGGGCACCGCTGCAGTACACAGGCTAGCACATACAGGCCCTGGGGGCTTCAGGACACGAGCAGCAGCTGTGCTCTCTGTGCTCGTTTCCCTCAGGAGTCAGGTGTCAACCAAAGTCACTGCCACCTGTGGAGAATGGTGCTAGGACTCAGTGCCTTTGCCCTATACTCAATTTCATGCAACCAAACAATTCCCTCCTCATTTCCCTCACCCCTGGTGGGCCATACTCACCATGGCTAGTGCTGTAAATGGCGCCATGCACAAGAACCCAAAGCAGAAGCGTCAATAAGCACGTCTTGTTTACTACTTATGGGGAATAAGGGAAAGGAGTTCTGAATCTCAACTTTCACTTTCCATTGTGACTATACTGACAATGGTACCTCAGTGTGTTTTAATTACAGCTGCTGCTATTCTGGTCTTGAGGGGTTCGCCTTCTACACTCACGGAACACCTGAGCCAGATACGAAGGAGAAAGAGGATGACTTCGGATGACATGTTGAGTGAGATCCTGTAAGCCAGTGCTACATCAGATCATGAACAAACAGCCGGGAAAAGGAAAGAGTGGACAGGCAAAAGACCCAGGACTCCCAGCAGGAAAAGAAGAGGGAGATGCATCAGGACGTAATGGGCCTTCTCCAGAAGCAGACACAGATGCTGCAGATTCTTGTGGACCTACAGGTTCCACAGTCACATGCTCACTTCCCTTTGCAGTACATAAAGAACTCCATTACAGCACCTCCCTACACCCCCCTCAACATTCTCAAGTCGCATCAGGGGCTGCATCCATACCCTGAATCACTCCATCCCAGGTGACATTAAGGACAACCACAACTACACATTAAATAACCTGTGAGATCCACAGCTGCCCTATGCATAGGTAAAATGGACATGAACGTTCTTTCCCTTTGTTAAGCTTTATTCCATTATTAAGTTCTTAACGTATTTACTTTTAAATTGCACAGAATTTTTTTTGCACTAGTTTTCTTACTGAATAAAACTATTTGGAAAATAATTCATCTTTATTATCAGTGCCCAATTTATGCTGCAGAGTGCCTAGCAGTTATGAAATCACCCACTTACTTGTTATTGTACAATGTGACAACTCATAGGATCAGTCAAACAGTGTAATAATCATAAATGTACTAGCACTGCAAAATTAATAGGTGCATTGACAGTGTTATATTCATAGATGTGCACGACGCATCACACAATTCCTAACAAGCCCCAAAACAGCAGGCTAGGTAGAGCACAGTATACCACAATACATTACTGTGGCTCACTGTTAAAATGCACTTTCATACTCTCTCTGTATAGCTCTGCCCTTAGCTCCAACAACCCGTGTCTGGCTGTTCAAACTTAGCAGACAGCCACTCCACCTCTGCACTCCATCCGGGCAGAAACATTCCCCCTTTGCTTCACAGTTATTATGCAGGACACAGCAGGCAGCTATAACCAATAGGATGCTTTTCTCACAGAGATCCAACCTTGTGAGGAAACACCACCAGCATCTGTCCCTTCAATCTACCAAAAGTGCATTCAACTGTCATTCTGCACCAGCTGACCCAGAGCTGAATCTTTCCTTGGTACTGTCCGGGGGAATGTACGGCTTCATGAGCCAGGGGAGCAAGGGGTTGGCTGGGCCTCCCAGGATCACCACTGGCATTTTAGCATCATCAACAGTAATCCGCCAGTTGGGAAAGAAAAGTCCCTGCTTGCAGCTTTCTGAACAGTCCTGGGTTCTTAAAAATGCAACCGTCATGCACCTTCCCTGACCAGCTAACGCTGATGTTGGTGAAGTGCCTCCGGTGACCCATCAGTGTTTGCATAACCATAAAAAAAATAGCCCCTTTTGTTGATGTACTCCGTGGCAAGGTGGTCTGGTGCCAAAATAGGGGTGTGTGCGCTGTCTATTGCTCCACTGCAGTTCAGGAACTCTGTGGCTGCAAATCCATTAATTATATCCTGCAGATTGCCAAGAGTCACAGTCCTGCACAGCAGGAGACGATTAATAGCCCTGCACACTTGCATGACAACAGCCCTCACAACAGATTTTCCAACTTCAAAATGATTTCCCACTGACCAGTAGCAATCTGTCATTGCACAATACCACAATGCCATCACCACCACTCCCTTCTCCACTGTCCGTGCTGCTCTCATTTTGGGGTCCCTACGCTGGAGGGGTGGATGAGCTCGGCACACTCAGCCAGGAATGTGGCTTTGCACATCTGAAAGTTCTGCAGCCGCTGCTCATCGTCCCAAACCTGTATTACAATGTGATCCCACCAGTCAACACTCATTTCTCAGGCCCAAAAGCAGCACTCCACCATTCGCAACTGCACTGTGAACAGCACCACCAACCCTGAGTTGGTTCTCGCTATATCCCACAGCAATCTGTCAAAGAAATTGTCACATTCCCCGCTGATTCAGTTCTTCTTGTGGCTCCACAACTACCAGATTGAGTGTCCTGGGCTTGCAACACTTATGGCAGTAGCGCAGAGATGTACAGGCTCCATGCTTCTGTCAGAGAAGGCAGACAGTGAGGAGCACTGCATGGGTTCATAGGATTTTTTTTTTTTTTTAAAAGGGTGTGAAAATTATGGGATATAGATGACATTATGGGATGGAAACAGATGCACACTGGGAAGTTGACCCCTTGCTTCCAATCACCCTGCATAACTCATTTCTACTCCCCTATGCATTGCCAAAACTTCCCAAAATAGTGTGTGCTGGCCAGTGGCGGGTTGCACACTGGGATACCTACCCCTGGTACACCACACTGTGCATCGACATAAGCACTTTTGATGAGTATGAGCAGCACAGATGCAAGGAGCCAAGAATGCATGTGCACAAGCGATATGCTAACTGCGATGGCTTCATGCCGGTGAAACTTGCATGGACCCAAGTTTATAGTGTAGACATGGCCTCAGAAGAAAAATCAAGTCATGGAGGATAATGAGCCCATTACCTGCTCTTCCTCAATCAGCAAGAACTATCAGTAATTTATTAAGGGTCAGATTCTGATACCCTTGGGAAAAAACCTCAAACATCAGAATCTGGCCTTAATTATCTTACACTTTTCTAAATTCTATCTTTTCATAAAGAGAAATAAAATACAGTTACCTGTAATAACTGAACCACATTTGGTGTTTTATTGAACATCTCCTGGAGCTGGTGTAGGATGGTATTGTGACAGTTACTGCAACCTGAATTTGGGCCAACTGTTCCCAATGAAATGTGGAATTTTTGATGTATGGAATTCCACTGAATGCTGATCTAGAACACCAAGAACACAAGAAATCTTAGAAACTGAATAAAATAACTAGATCAGATTGCAAGTTGCGAACCAGAAACTGAGAATTACACATACATAAATATGAAAGTAATTGAAGTCAAAATGCCATGAAGAAAATTAGCATAGCTTTCTACAAAAGCATGGGGTTGGATTTTTTGTTTTTTATTAAGTTTATCTAGGAAATCCTCATGAGGATAATTAGCAAGAGATGGGGGGAAAAGGCAACTATAGAAAGAAATTAGGCTATTTCCTTAGTGTGTTACTCAGAAACCAGAAGCCTTATTTGACCAAAAAGGGGTGAGATAAGGGAACTGGACTTGAGCGCTTGATACTTCAATACCTACAAAACAGATGTAGTTGAGACGCATCCAGCCTCACCAATACAACACACTGAGACGCTATGATGGGTCAGGCCAATGTGTAATGGCAATGTTATGCAAAATCCAGTGTGCTATTCGTGCCATTTATGGAAAGTAACTAACCATGACAATACACGTTCTACATGTCAAAAAAAATGCTCTAAAAACCCAGGTTAAAGAGAGCCATGATAGGTCCATGTGGCATTGAAACAGTCCACAGTAAAATGGGGAAACGTTTCATATGACTCCTTTTTAGATTAAAAGTAGAAAAAACATTAAATTTCAGAAGTTTTGTCAGAGACTTCATTTTTTTTTTGAGACAGCATTCCATCCATAACTCTCCTCCTGGTATTTAACAACATACCAATTATGCAAATATCTAGGCATCCAGCAAGTTAATAATGGTCTGCATCTATTACTTATAGCTTCCCTGCTTTTGTTAATATGAATTTTTTACTGTTATTTTAATAAGGTGGAGGGCTTTTTGCTTAAGTTCCAAAAGCTCTGAACCTGTATAGTTTCTGTTTTCAAATGCAGCTTTAGAAGTGTACTAAGAGAGTTACTTACTGAGCTTCCCTTGGTAGTTCCATAACAAAGGATAAGCTTGCGGTAGTTATAGACACGAACCTCAGAGAAAATATTTAGGTGGTTGGGTATTTCTTTTGAGGAAGGGGAAAAAATAAGAAGGTACAGTGAGAAAGCTTACATATTTATATAAGATGCACCAAAAGTATAAAAGGAAAGGAGAATATTTTTGTACCTGGCAAAGATCGTGCAAACTCCAGCACACATTCATACAGTCGAGCAATACTGTTCCAATCATTGAGGAACATCTCAACAACTTTTCGACCTCCAACTGGTTCAGACAATTGGTTTTCGTAAGTCAGGTAGACATGACGTGTTGGTCCTGCAGTGTCAATAATGATTAGCATTTGACAGAGAACATGGTAAAGAGAAAGGAGTTAAATCTGCAAAATATTTCTGCAAAACTAACCTTGTTCCCTGGAAGATGTGCTGTTAAGTGGACAGTTCGCAAATATCAGCTCAGCCACCCATGTGCGGTTATTTCTACCTTGCAATCGGAAAGTGCAATCAAGGAGAGACCGGTCCAGAGCCTTCTGGGTTTCCTCACTTGTACCTTTACATGGAGGAATTCTGTCCATGAAGAAAAGAGTGCACAGTTGTACACATTACAGTTCCATGAGTGCATAATATAGAATACATGTTAAAATATTTTCCAGAAAGACATGTAAATAACTTTACTTAAAAGAAAAGATGCTCTGCAGAACAACAAATGGAAGAGAACTGGGACTGGAGAAACGAAGCCAGGTATTTTATTCCTTTCAAGAACTGTATCGAACTATGAAATGCCAGTCTTACAATGCAAGTAAATCATAAGAAAACGCTAAAAAACATTGTTAAATGAGGGGAAGATCAGCCTCAGATAGATCTACAATCAAAGCTGTTGTCAAAATAATTCCTCTGAAAGGAGCTCAATTCTGCCCTCCTGGCTAAAGTAGAACTTTACTGATGAGAGACTTCTGTAGAGAGAGTAGTTAAACAAGGTCTTTGTAGGAGTCTAGTGTCAACTTTGATATTTTATTACCCAGGCCACAAATTCGGATCCAGTTTCCCTTTTAAAATAAGTCTTCATTCTAAAGTCAATATAACAAACTTGGCTAATATTTTAATTCCCAAAAATATATTCATACACCAAATAGTGATGAGCAAATTCAGAGAAACCCCTAGAGCAGTAGTTCCCAAACTTTGGGTCACAACCCCCATATGGGATCATCAAAAGATGGGGTCACAGTGATCCCTATTGTGCAGAGGATGCTATTTTGCTCCACACAGCATGACTTTGCGCGTAGGATTGCCTGGCGTCCCCTTTTCAACCGGAACACCTGGTTGAAAAGGGATCCTGGCAGCTCCGGTCAGCACTGCCAACCGGGCTGTTAAAAGTCCGGTCAGAGGTGCTGTGCGTCTAAAGCAGGCTAGTCCCTACCTGTCTTGGCTCCATGGTGCACCGCAGAAGCGGCCAGGACATCTGGCTCCTGGGGGGGTGTGGGCCACGGGGCTCCGCACACTGCCACGTCCTCCAGCACCGGCTCTGCACTCCCATTGGCCGGGAACTGCGGGCCAATGGGAGCTGCAGTAGCAGTGCCTGCGGGCGAGAGCAGTGCACAGAGCCTCCTGGACCCCCACACAGCTTAGGAGCCAGACCTGCTGGTCGCTTCCGGGGTGCAGTGTGGAGCCAGGACAGGCAGGGAGCCTGCCTTAGTCCCGCTGACCAAGGGCCGCCCAAGGTAAGGCTGCACCCCAACCCCCTGCCCTAGCCCTGAGGCCCCCTACCCAAACCCAGAGCCCCCTCCCACACCCTGAACCCCTCAGCCCCTCCCCAAAGCCTGCAACCCCAGCCCAGAACCCATGCCCCCTCCCTCAACCCCACAACCCCCTCCCACACTCTGAATGCCTCGGTCCTACCCCACCTCCAGCCTGGAGCTCCCTCCAGCACCCCAAACCCCTCATCCCCAGCCCCACCCCAGAGCGCACAACCCCAACCCAGTGTCCGTACCCCCTCCTTCAACCTGCAACCCCCTCCCACATTCCGAATCCCTCAGCCCCACCCCCCCAGCCTGGAGACCCCTCCTGCACCCTAAACCCCTTATCCCCAGCCCCACCCCAGAGCCCACACCCCAGCTGGAGCCCTCACCCCCTCCCACACCCCAACTCCCTGCCCCAACCCGCACCCTGAACCCCTCATTTATGGCCCCACACCGTAGCCCACACCCCAAGTTAAAGCCCTCATTCCCCCTCCCCCCCTGCACCCCAAGCCCCTGCTCCAGCCCAGTGAAAGTGAGTTACGGTGGAGGAGAGCGAGCCACCAAGCGAGGGGGAATGTAGTGAGTGGGGGGGAGGGACCTTGGGGAAAGAGCAAGGTAGGGGCAGGGCCTCAGGGAAGGGGTTAAAGTGTTCAGTTCTGTGCAATTAGAAAGTTGGCAACCCTATGTGCATGCGAGGTCACAATGCCTGGAGGATGCCATTTTGCTCTACAAAATAGCATCCTCTGCACAGCATAACCTCACATGCACAATACTACTAGGTCACCCTGTGCAGTCAATGTCATTTTATAGAACAAAATGGCGTTCTCCACGTGGCATTATCTCACACATATGGTGCATGCAAGGTCACCCTGTGAAGGGGACACCATTTTGCTCTTCAAAATGATGTCCGCCATGCTCTTTGGGCTCCCAAGCTAAAAAGACTTCATTAAAATGGCGTCATGCTGGCAAAAAGTTTGGGAACCCCTCTCCTAGAGGGACTTTAAGTTGATGTAACTTGCATCTTCTTTCCACCACTTGGAAAGTTAAAAGTTGTTAAAAGTTCACATGTCCTCTACAGTCCTTCTTTCAAACTTGCTTAGACTTCATATATCCCTTTGAAACATGAAATATGGGCTTGTATACACAGTTGTGTACTGCTTTAACTATAGCTGTTTCTAAATCAGTAGTTAAAGCAGCACAACTTTAGGGTAGACATAGTTATACCAGTATAAAGGTGCTTTATCAGTAGAACTTATTTTCATTACCAAAGTATGAAAAGGTTACATTATATTATACAAGAGGATTTTTTAAGATGGATATAAATCCTCTTGATTCAGGGTATAAGCTAGGCAATAAATGAGGGGGCTTAGGAAGAAACTTCCTCTACAAGCAGTTTCTCTCTTCAGGATTCCTCTAAAACAGCTGGTATTGGCCACTGTGGGAGACAGAACACTGAACCACATGCACCAATGGTCTGATCCAGCATGGCAATTCCTACATTGCCAGCTTAAGCCATGACTACATCAGAGAACTCTCCTCATGAGCTATCACTACAGAGGTCACCTGCAGTTGCCTGAACCAGTTGTCTCTAGATATTAGGATCTGGGCCTACTGATGAGTATTCTCAGTGAAAAGTCCTCAGGTTAGGAATTAGTTTCCTTCCACTGGTCCATTAGAGCCCAAGTCTGTTGATCTTCAGAGCACAATACCAGGGACTCTTGTTAAAGCATTCAAGTTTTTGCTTGAGGACAAGTGATTTGAGATGTGGGGAAATAAAAATTGCTGGCTTCTTCAGAACATCCCTTTTCTTTCACTTATTGAAAAAAGGTTTAAAATTATGTTAATTTCAGGTGTGCCAAAATACAAAAAAGGGCACACTTCAAATCTACAAAAATAAATGAAGAAAGAAGTACAGTTCAAGAAAACCATATACTGCTATATTAAAGCCTTCACCTGGCAGAAGGATTAGAAGGAAGCTGTTAAGAACTATGGGCTGGATGTATTAGTATAATTCACATTCCTGGAGAGAGGTACTGTGAAACGTCCCAAGCCAAGGTTCTAACCTCCCGATTGCTAAGAGATACACAGGAAACCTGGGACACAGGCTAGTTGTAGAACTGCAATTCCTGCCAAGGATTGTAGCAGGAGATGCTAAGTTAGCAAGCCATCTTTGGCTGGAACAAGGACGGACAGATCTTGGCTACGATTTTATCACAGAGGTCACGGAATCCTTGACCTCTAGAGACCTCCGTGACTTGAGCCTGCAGTGCCAGGGAGCTGCAGGGTCTCTCTGCCACCCGTGGTGGCTGGGAACTGCAAGCTCCGGGCCGCCGCCCACGCGCTCTGGGCCGCCGCAGGAGGCGGAGATGCCCCAACCTGAGAGCCACAGGAGGTGGAGGAACCCAACAGTTCTGAGCCTGGGCAGTGTGGGGACCCTGCAGCTCCCCATTTTGCCATAAAAGTCAGGGATAGGTCACAAGCTTCTGTGAATTTTTCTTTATTGCCCATGACTTTTACTAAAAATACACAACAGAATCTTAGCCTTACTTATAGCTGCTGTGCATTTGTCATGTTTGGAAGAGACAGAGACCATGCCCCTAAGCTGGTCAATTCTCATCTATGAGCAGACACCAGGACTGGCTGTTCCAACAATAAAGGGCAATATATTATTTTCCTACTCTTCCCCTCCCCACCACAGGCCACATTACCTTAAACGACTGGGGGTGTAAAATAAGCCATTGTTTAAAACGAAAATGCTTTTCAAAGTTTAGTGTTGCAAGGTGTCAAACTCTTTAAATGCTCCTTTTTCCTAATACTGTTCACGTACTTGATAAAATGAAGTGTATAACAATATCTTACTTTAATAAACGTATAGCATGGCTGAAGCCATCTCCTTCTACCTGTACTCCTTGGTGTGGAATCTCCATATTAGACAACTAAAGAAAAAGGAAGATTTCATTAAGTTAAAACAAACAAACTCATGCGGGAGGGGGGAGGGAGAGAGAGTGTGCACTTTCCCAAAGTGTGTATCTTGCTACAAGTGACAGTTTCACATTCTGAGCATGGAAAATTGAGAACACAGGGGGCCACACTACAATCTCGTCTCCCCTTCACATCCCACTATCTCCCCTTTTCTCTCTTCACTGTCCCCTGTCCCCTTTCCCTCTCCAGAGCATCAGTTGTGGCAGGGAGCCACAGCTGCAACAGGAATAGGAGGACCATGCTCTAAAGCACTCAGTTGGCCCATGCAAACAGATTCCTGACATTTAGATGGAAAGCAGAGAGGACTAGAGAAAGAACAGTATGCAGGCATGTCGGAAGACATGTTAGCACATGCCCCCACATATAGATAAATCAATCAGTTTGTATAAAGAAATTCCAGGAAAATTTTAATCTCATAATACTTACCTCCATACGAAGTCCTATAAATGGCATGTTTGTATCGCACATTGCTACAAGATGAGCTAGGACTTTATTGAAGGCACACATTTCTCCAGACCGTTTTGGTTTCTTAGATTCTACAGAACACGGATCACCAGACAGCTAGAATTCAAACAGAGAAAGATGATATGTACTAGCCTGTTTGGAATAAAAACGGTCACCCTGCAAAACGTGATAATGCAGAACAAAAGCTTGATCAGCTAATACTCATTGGGCACATATGGTTACTCTTAAGGGTTAGAGGACTCAATCGGGCTCATTGAAAACCATTCTATAATTTTTTCTCACAAAACAATTTAGTGTTTAACACACTTTCCAATCTTCCTTGTGTAAACTAGTTTACTGTGTCCACACACAGTACTCCCCCCAAAATATTATGGGTCAACCTGAAGTACCTTTCCACATAGTGACGAGACCAACTCCTCAAAATAGAGGTTTTGGGACTTGCAATCTACATTACCTTACAATCCTTTAAATTCCCTCTGAATACTCACTTAAGCCACAAGACTTCAACAAACCTCCTACTTACACTTCTTACAGATTCACTGTATCATTGAAATATTTGAAATACACTAGCTTTTGCTCAATAATCACAGCATCTTATTGATGCTGCCTCATCCTTTCCCCTATCCCTTCTCACTGTCCAGTCACAGCCTCCTCATTGCATAATATCTGAAGTTAGTTTGTAACAAAGGAGCTCCCTGTGCAAACATCAGCAGACGACACTAAGGAACTGCAGCAAAAATGTAAAACACAACCCTATAAACAAGCACTTTAAAATATATAAGATGGTATACTTTTGTAAAACAGGATACTGATAATGCATAAACATATCTGATATTTCGGAAACTAGAAAGGCTCCAGAACTGCCAAAATTATGTAGCATAGACAAGGGTCTAGTTAAGAAGAAAAGAAAAAGAACCCCTCACACAAACAAGAGTTACTTAAACACAACTGAAATAACCAGGAATCACCATAATCATCCTGTTTATTTTTAAATGAAATACAAAGTCACACTTAAAACATACACTTTACATATCTTTAAACATTAGGTCCAAGAACACTCCACACTTACGGTATTTACACTACAGTTAGACACCTGCAGCTGGTCCATGCCAGCTGATTCAGGCTGGCAGGGCTCAAGCTAAGCAGCTGTTTAATTGCAGTGTAGATGCTCAAGCTGGAGCCCAGGCCCTAGGACTCTGAAGTGGAAGGGTCCCAGAGCTCCAGATGCACCCCAAACATTTATACCACAATTAAACAGCCCTACAGCCCAAGCCAAAGTCAGCTGGCGCAGGCCAACCACAGGTGTCTAACTGCAGTGTAGACATACCCATAGTCACATAGGACTGGGAGCTGAAAATTAATTTTCTAGATCTTGACCCTGCAGTGAGCACAACACAGACAGGCTCCTTGCAGGGGTCTCAGTGATGACTTCAGCAGGACTTTGCCATGCAGATCTCATTGTAGGATTAAAGTTTTAAACTTTCCATACCAAGAAATGGTATAGATGATCTTGATAGCACAAAGCTGCCAACTGAAATTGAACTGAACAAGAGCCCTTTAACTTTATTACCTTTCATATAGTCATCACATTTTTAACTGGAAAATTTACACTATATAACTCCATCATGTGAACTCAAAGTTCTTTCCATCTATTCACCATTTCTTGTAAAATATCTCCCTAAAAAACCTTCTACATATATTCAATCCATGATAACCCCAGGCAGAGTAGGCAAAGACTACTTAAAAAGGTAAATAGTTAAAACTGTATACATGTAAAAGCATAATTTAGGGTTACTAGACTCTAGTGATTAAAAACAGATCAACTATTTGAGTATCAGAGCCAAGTTTAATTAAGTTACTATTACTATTCCAATATAACAAATTAAATGTTGCCTTTATCTAACATCTACTTTATTTAAAATAAATATGTAAGCCCAGGTTGTCAAAACTAGTAGTAGTAAAGTCAGAATGACTCAAGACCCCTAATCTGTTTGTATAGCTGCTAAAACAAGGGAAGACCATACACAGTGAAAGGGTATTTGACTAAGGTCTCATCTACAAATGGATCTTATTATGGAATAAGGGAGGGTGTGTATTTAAAGCGCAATAACTTTACTGGAATAGCTACTGCAGAGTAGCTTATTACACAATAGCCATTCTGCTTCATTTCCCCATGTAGACAAGCCCTAATTGTTGTGAGATGTAAGCGACGCAACATTTCAAGTATGTCATTAGTAAAGCTGGCAGCGAGCCCCACAAGCTGCATTTAGCTTTGAACTGGAACAAATTAATCTTTTAGGTACTTATAATTCACCTACAACCAGACACCAGTCACAATCTGAGGGAAAACACAGGTTTAATGTCTGTTTCTATATGGAGGTACAAACCTTGCGCTTGGCACCGCCTTTTGCGTGTTTCCCACTTTTTATGTCTAGTACCAACTCCTCTATGTTTGGTTTGAATTGCTGTAGTAAAAGTGCAGTAGCAGGGCTGTCATCTCCCTCAGGACAGTTCACAGAGAGAAAATGATTCTTGTACTCCAGTTCTGTGGGGTTGCCAGGAACTTCAAACATCTCTACCACCTATATTTAAAACAAAACATTCATTTTGAGAACCTTGAAAAAAATAAAAAAAAAAAAAATATTAACTACATTAGGTGTTTTTCCTCTTCCAAAAACTATTTTGTCTCTTTCTAAAAAGATTATATTGTAGTAGGGAAAAGAACTCAGGAAGAGAAGGGAGACCAGCCTGCTAGGAAATAAAAAGAAAGCTAGAAGGCTTGTGGGGTAACAAAAACGGATTACATTCATACAAACCATATTGCTTAACAGACAGACACTCGGAGCTAGAGAAATGGGGACTAGACATTTAAAGCAATCATCACTGGTATATAGTCTAACATGCTGTATTTAACATAAAAAAAAAAAAACTGTTTGTTATGCTTTTGTCTCCAAGCACAAAGTTCAGAAAAGTGTTTTCCAATTACTTACAATGTAGTACTGTGGAAGGCGAGTGAGTTTGATAAACAGTTTGTGCTTGGAAAGGTTTCCTACAGGATGGCTAGCATAATTAGCTAGCTGCAATGTTTCACTGGTTACTGTAGGTAGATGTTTTATAGACTGTTTGCATCGCTGCTGTCCAAGCCAAAACCTTGCATTAAAAAAGAAACAAACATTAGTGCTTTGAGTTTTTATGTATTAGAATGCTCCAAAACAATAAGTCATACAGGGTCACTATCAAATTAAAAGTTATATACAAAGTGAGGTTAAAGTTAATTACCCTAGACCAATAGAATTTTAAAAATTAGATTTACTTGTCACTATTTATGTTTATATTTTGTCTCCATCAGCTTAGGTAACGATAATTCAATTTCATTTATTTATAGTTCATTTCACGCTTAGATTCTTACTGCTGCCACACTTGGATTTTAGAGACTACAGGGAAGTGTTCTTTCATTTGAGAACTATATTCAGTAAGATTTTAAAAGACTTTGCTGGAAACGTTTCTGTAGGATTACACAATTAGAGAACACCTTAGAAAACCCTGAAGGTTTTAGTGAGTTCACAGTGTGGCCCCTTCCAACTTTACCATGACCCATTAAAGAAAATTTACTGAAGAAAAAAATTATTCTTTCTTCAGTGTTCTGGCAAGCTGTGTCACTATTTTTTACACAGACATTGATACTGCACTATTCTGTTGGTTTCTGCTATTTTCTAGCACAATTATATGAACCTGAAATTTCAGGTATGAAGGCGGCCTGACCTGCATAGAAGATATTACAGCACATTTATCCTAATATTCTGACTCCAATTCAGTTTTATATTTGAGATATATACAATTGGATTCTGATCACACAGGCAAGACAACAAGTCACAGCTAGGTCTGAGAATGAGCCAGAGATACAGAGTTTGATTTTCAGATGTACTGAGTATCCAGTTTCTGTGGTCTCCAGCTGGAGTTTTGGGTGCTTGGAACCTCTGCAAGTCAGGATAATAATGCCCAAAAGTAAGCCTGCTATGTCCTAATGGCTGTTTTAGAATAGAGCAGAGCTACCTCAAGGATTGCAATGCTATCTTGGTCTTCAGTTACAGTCCACAATTTGTAACACAGGAATGTTGATAATTTCCCAGGGTGCCAATAGAGTACGACTCTTACAGTAGTGTGCTGGGATTTTGGGGAGCTTCAGGGCAGCGGGGGAACAGAAGATGGGATTTTGTTTTCACATGGCTTTAAATTGTATTTGTACTATTTGTTACAGTCAGGCTTGGAAGGCTCTAGGGACATAAGGGCATATATTTTATTGAGTTAATATATTATTTGCTTAAAATTATTAGGTGCAGCAATCTTAGGGCTTCAGAGGACATCTAAATCTATAAGTTAGAACATACCTGAATGGTATAAACAGATCAAAACTGAAGTGCTAAAATAAGTGGAATGCATTATGCAGACAATGGGCAACTCCTGTTGCTTCCTCTGCTGATACAAAGGAGAGATTTTTTTTGCAGCAGAACTAGTAACATTCAACTGGGTAAGAATGTGGGAGGAGGGAAATAGGATTTGGGGACACTGTGCAGGTCTGCACGTACGGTGAAATTTTGACCCTAATGAAGTCAGTAGGAGCTGGCATGGACTTCAGATGAGACAAGATTTCACCCATGCAGTGTTGCGAAGCCCAACTACAAAGGAGCTCCTTGTGCAAACTCACGTGGGGAGGGATTTTCAGACAGAGTGTGATAAAGGCAGGCTAGGAAAGGGCTACGGAGTCTACTCCAGCAGAGGGAGAGGAGATAGCCAGCACCCTAACTTACTTGCGATAGGGAAAGGATACGTCCCCCACAATGCTAAAGAACTTATTCTTATATGTTATAATTCATAATATGTAAGTTAAATGAATAATTCCAAGATCACTCACTTGAGCTGTTGAAGCCAAGGGATAATGCGTTTCATGTCATCATTGACTGACTTCTCTACGTCATCCAGTGTCAGCTGGTCTATAAAAATGTAAATATTTAAGTGAGCAAAAAGTCTAACATCTACTTTGTAAATAGTGAAATTTGGACCTCTGAGTAAGAAATACAAGAAGTTGTCTCTATCTAATTTGATACACATACCCACATTTTTATTTATATATATATATATATATATATATATATATACATACATACATATACACACACACACACACACACACACTTAAAAGTGAGCAATAACTCTTTTGAAATACTACCCCAGCACAAAAAATTAGTTATACTGTTCTGAAAAACTAACCTATTTCCACTTTTCTCATACAATTTGAAACTTAAGTCACCGAACCTGTTAGCCATGCTGTGCTGAACACGCCAACACACATACAAGAGCAGAATCTTAAAACTTGTTAGGTCACACCAGTTGTTTACACAGAACTCTAAATATAATGTGCATTAAATCACTCCATCCAATAAAAGCACCATCCAATCATGATGAATCATACAAAACATGCAATTTAAACAAAGCCTAACTATTTAGTATGTATTGTAAAAGGATTAAGTATTCAAAATATCTTAATTTAATTGCAAATCCAGTCACATTAAGGATTTGTAAATTTATATACCTAATTTTAGACCAAGACTGCAACATTCACTCATGTAAGCCTTATTCATCTACATAGTTCCATGGAGTCAGTGGAATCACTCACATGAAGTTTACTCACATAAAGGAAGCAAGATTAGAGCCTTTATGAAGTATTAAGTATGACCTATTTCACCTACTTACCGATTCCATAAAGCATTAGTTGGAACATTCCAGAATGAAGATCTACAAAAATGTGAAGACATTCTGATCGATCACATGGCTCCAAAATTGGAACAACAAGAGTTGGAAGAGCCGTCTCAATGAATGCTAAATAAAAATTAAAATTACTACATTGCACATGACATTCTGATCCACTTACTTAAACAATGGCCCATCACAGTCAACCAAACCTAGGATCCTAATCCTGCCAATCCATATCAGTAATCCTCACTTGTAAGTACTCCTACCAAATTCAGCAGGACTATTTGCACATTACCTCATTTCTCATGCAAATAAGGAGTTGCAAGAAAAAAGGCCCCTATGTTGAAACAAGGTTAATGCTGGAAAAGCAGCCAGAAAAGCAATTTATAGTTAAGGGAGAACAGTCAAATCCCTAACACCTACTAATAACAGGATGCATAAAGAACATTGAAGACCTATCCAACTGCTATCAGTTTCAAAAGGAGTTGGATCAGACATAAGTGCTCAATCCAAAGGCTACTGAAGTCATTGAAAGGACTTTTATTTCTTTTTGAATATAACAAGTTTCAGACTAGAAGACTTCAGCCCCTCCATCCAAAACATAATGCACTACAAACTTTAGCTTCTGTGCTATATGTAAAATTAGATATTATCTGCTGGGAACACGTTAAGTACGTAAACTTTCCAAAGCAGCTATCAATGTATGATGACTTGAAACCATATCTTGCTGCTTGTGAATACATTTTACTTTTTTTAAAACTTATCATTAAGCTAAAAGAAGCACTGAGAAACAAGGAACTCAGAAGTGAGGGGGACAAAGATGACAAAACCATTTACATACACAATAAAAGAAATAAGATTAAACGTAGAAGTCATAACAAACACACATACAATTGTCATTAACATTGTAGCTCTTAAGGATGGCTTTCAGCTCCTGAAGTTTCTGATGAGATCTCGCATGCACGCTGTCTATTAAGAGTTTTTCTATTGATAAGTGGTCTATCTGTAGAAATAAAATTACAAGAGCAAGTTTAAAATAAAATCTAGGTACTAGGAGAGGAACTTGTAATACATTTGAACAACACTTCCTAACTTTACAAGTGAACATTTTAGATTGGTTTACTGTACAATTCTCTGTGAAACTTAATACACCATAAATTTATACCCACAACTAAAGTATGTCTGGCCAACATCAAAATAACCTTAGCTCTGCCCCTAGTGCAGCAACTTAACACTGAAGGATAATTGGGGGAGAGACAACTAGAAGAACTTACAGCTTGTCTGCAGAGAAAAGATTCAAAAGTTATACTGGTATAACTGCCCATGTGGAAACACTTTATTTTGGAGTAAGAGGGGCTTTTTTTGGCTTAGCTTAAACCATTTCCAAAAAGACAGAAGCTAACCTGAAAAATGCCCTCTTTATACCAGAATAAAAGTGTGTCTACTCAGGGTTAGATCAATATAACTATAGTGGTTTAAATTCACACTTTTGCTAATACTATAGCATGTAAGACAAGCTCTCAGAAACAAATCTTACCCATCCATAACAAAGGGTTTCAACTCAGTGACCAATAGCAGTGGAACTCCTTCCTCATAATCACATATTGGATGACTCCAGTTTCTTCTACAACCATACAAAAACCACAACAAATATTGTACAAGCCTGCTTAGACAAACAGCTTACTTCAAGTCATCATTCTCCATTAAGACTCCATAGATTCATCTGTCTTAAGATTTTTGTTTTGTTTAGGCCCTTATTACTATGATGTCAATCTACCCAATGAGATTATTATGCAAACAACAATAAATACAGAGGGAGTGCGTAACTATGCATACAAGGTCTCTAGGCTCAGATCACCAAGTTAGAACAGTGAGATGAAATGAACCAGTGTGTGGTAAGTCATGAACTGAAAATGGCTTCACACATACCTCTATAAACTGCAGTCTTGTTTTAGGAAGGGTGCTCAAACACATGCTTGAGTTCCACTGATGTCAGTGGGACTTACACACATGGTGAAAATTAAGCGTGTGCTTTTCTGACTTGGGGCCTATATAATTACACTGTAAACTCCTTATATCTGTTATGAAGTAAGCCGGAAAGTGGGAGGAAGGTCACGGTACAGTTACTACATCAGTGGCTATCAGTCAACTATTGTCCAAACTTCTTAAAAGACTGCGGGGTGCAGAGTCCTTCATCCTTACAATGAAAGGGTTGACAGGATCAAGCCTTAGGTATGAAGAGAACAAAGAATGGAAGATCAGGGGCTAGTGTTACTTCTAGAGGGGCAGAGTTAAGGTTTGTTTTGTGCTGTAAAGATTTCCCACTGTAAGGATGTTCATGATGGTTTGAGAATCATATAACTAACCTGAGTTAACTATTTCTATTGCTTACTTTTTATGGTAAGCACTGGTATCAGCATGTCACAATCTGACTTAACAAGGAAGTTACAAAAGACTTAATTACTTAAAAATTCAGGGCAACAGAGGTTTGTTTTGCCAAACTTAACTAGTACCATGTCAATGGAAGTTACCAAAGTAAATATCGCACCCAAATAGGAATGAGGGTTATAGTTATTTATTTCAGACCACTCTGACTATCCCCACATATTTTGTTAGTTTAAGATCAGGGGCATTAGTAGATTAAAGATTCAATAAAACAGACCAGTGAGATTATCTACAGTTACTGTGCAGAATTAAGTTGTACATTTCTAAAAACTGAATATGTATTAAACTTTTAGGATAATACTTATAAATATAGGCCAAGGTTTTCAAACATGACTAGTAGTTTTGGGTGGCCAACTTGAGACACTCTGAAGACGCTTATTTTCAAAGGCGAGTATGTGGGAACTCCTGAAAATTAGACCTTTCAAGATGTCTCAAGCTGGCCACACAAAATCACTAGTTACTTTTTAAACTCTTTGCCATAGTTTCCACCACCCCTTTGTGATACAGTAAGTGAGGCATTCAGAAATTGTATAAAAAGAAAAGGAGTACTTGTGGCACCTTAGAGACTAACCAATTTATTTGAGCATGAGCTTTCGTGAGCTACAGCTCACTTCATCGGATGCATACTGTGGAAACTGCAGAAGACATTATATATATAATGCATATAATATACATTATATATACACACAAATCTTGGGAGACAGGCCAGTCCTTGCCTACAGACAGCCCCGCAACCTGAAGCAAATACTCACCAACAACCATATACCACACAACAGAACCACTAACCCAGGAACCTATCCTTGCAACAAAGCCTGTTGCCAACTGTGCCCACATATCTATTCAGGGAACACCATCACAGGGCCTAATCACATCAGCCACACTATCAGAGGCTCGTTCACCTGCACATCCACCAATGTGATATATGTCATCATGTGCCAGCAATGCCCCTCTGCCATGTACATTGGTCAAACTGGACAATCTCTACGTAAAAGAATAAATGGACACAAATCAGATGTCAAGAATTATAACATTCATAAACCAGTCGGAGAACACTTCAATCTCTCTGGTCACGCAATCACAGACATGAAGGTCGCTATCTTACAACAAAAAAACTTCAAATCCAGACTCTAGCGAGAAACTGCTGAATTGGAATGCATTTGCAAATTGGATACTATTAATTTAGGCTTAAATAGAGACTGGGAGTGGCTAAGTCATTATGCAAGGTAGCCTATTTCCCCTTGTTTTTTTCTTCCCCCCCCCCCGACGTTCTGGTTAAACTTGGATTTGTGCTGGAAATGGCCCACCTTGATTATCATGCACATTGTAGGGAGAGTGGTCACTTTGGATGAGCTATTACCAGCAGGAGAGTGAGTTTGTGTGTGTTTATGGGAGTGGGGGGGTGAGAAAACCTGGATTTGTGCTGGAAATGGCCCACCTTGATTATCATGCACATTGTAGGGAGAGTGGTCGTTTTGGATGAGCTATTACCAGCAGGAGAGTGAGTTTGTGTGTGTGGTTTTTGGAGGGGGGTGGGGGGAGGGGTGAGAAAACCTGGATTTGTGCTGGAAATGGCCCACCTTGATTATCATACACATTTTAAAGAGAGTGCTCACTTTGGATGGGCTATTACCAGCAGGAGAGTGAGTTTATGTGGGGGGGGGGCAGAGGGTGAGAAAACCTGGATTTGTGCTGGAAATGGCCCAACTTGATGATCACTTTAGATAAGCTATTACCAGCAGGAGAGTGGGGTGGGAGGAGTTACTGTTTCATGGTCTCTGTGTATATATAATGTCTTCTGCAGTTTCCACAGTATGCATCCGATGAAGTGAGCTGTAGCTCACGAAAGCTCATGCTCAAATAAATTGGTTAGTCTCTAAGGTGCCACAAGTACTCCTTTTCTTTTTGCGAATACAGACTAATACGGCTGTTACTCTGAAACCAGAAATTTTATAGTAATCTTTGAAATATCCTCTAGATCAGCAATTT
This sequence comes from Eretmochelys imbricata, assembly GCF_965152235.1. Taxonomy (NCBI): domain Eukaryota; kingdom Metazoa; phylum Chordata; order Testudines; family Cheloniidae; genus Eretmochelys; species Eretmochelys imbricata. The sequence goes on from NC_135572.1 coordinate 154,472,793, forward strand.
GTGGAGGTCACAAAAGAAATGGTACCTAACCGAGAACAGAATTTGATGCTGAACTAGAGTCTGAACTCTCTGAATACAATCTGGTAGTGAGACTATGTATTAACTCAATATAGTTAAAAATGCTTGATTTAGAAAACTAAATGCCTGCTGCAGCTGGAGAGCCTTACCTTCATGGCTCTTTCCATTAATTTGGAGTCACAAGCTGGCAGGGGAGGTTCATGGGAAATTTGCAAGGGTTTTGAGACATCACTCTCATCAATTTTAATGGTGACCTTGTGCAGAGATGCAGTTCCTGTTTTTCTCCCAACCACCTGTTGGCTTAAAATTAAAAAAATGCAATATTAAATAATTTTATATTTTAAAACAGTCTAAAGGTTATTCTTGCTGAAGCACTCCAAGCCATGTGGTGATATTACAGCTAGTGTAATCATAGTGAGGAGGAAGACGTTTCTTCAGTAGTCAATATTTGATTACAAAAGCACTGCACAGAAAACATTAAGCCAGTTGCGCTACATTAAAAGTGATTAGAAGAACAGGGATAAAATGAAATATTTAAACTGAGCACATAAATTAGCTTACAAGACTCACTACTTGCAAGATATCAAGTAAGATGTCAGATTAAAGCATATTAGATATATGAATCAAAACAGCATCAACAGTTACGCTAGCTAACATATGGCACCTAAATAAATGTGGTTCAATTTTCTGAGGCACTCAGCACCCACCATCCCCACCTAAGTCAATATGATGTGAAGGTGCTCAGCATTTCTGAAATTCAGACCACATATTTAGGTGATTAAATATGGTAGTTGAGGAGACCTAGCTTTCAAAATTCAGGTTTGAAAATTCTGGCTAAGTTTATTAATTACAAATACACCAACATTTAAGAGTCTTATTTATGCTGAAAGACATGCAAGAAGTCCTTAAAATTATTTAACTTACTTCCAAACAGAGAGCGAGAGACACTTCCCTGCATGATATCGTTCCACTTGCACAAGGTCACCCCAACGTTCCCGAATCAGCATTAGTGTTTGTGAATGCAAAACTTCTAATTGAAGCGATAAGCAGAAGGAGTCTAATGAATGGAGTTAAGCAAATACAAACACCCTCTGTATGCTATACCAATTCACAGTAAGACAACAGAACATCAAAAATCTTTTCTATGGTCCTTTATACATACTTATTGCTTCCCCAAAACAGATAAATACTTGGTGGTAGTTTATTTTTGTACAGTGTCAAGTATTTTTCAAAGCTGTCTTTATCTAACTTCTTGCACAGCATCTTGTCTTAGAAAAGAGTACCCTAGAAGTTTAACTGCTTCAGATATTTGAAATCAGACTGCCTTTTGGCGATGGGAGAATATTACAAGAAATGCAGTTCATAATGAAGCTGGTAGAAAAACTTACATTCTTGTTATTACACTACAAGCTTATCTTAAGAACATTTTTATTTTTGCATAGAATCACGTTTCATTGAAAAGTATTTCACACTACCCAAATATTAATTTATCCCTTGTGTGAACGAAGTCAGTGTAACGACTTGTGCATAAATTATTTTCCACTTTACTATCCACAGTTTGTAGACTTTTGTTGCACCTATTAGTCAATAAAGACTGTTGGCTACTGCACCTTGAAAGTCAGCATTTTATTCTAGATCATTTGCCACATGCAGCTACCCAAGTGTTGTAGGGGTAAACAGTTTAGTACACAAAGCTACCCATCCTGTTTGCTTCCTGGTGACCTGAACAATCAAGTGAATGACACTATCCAGGTAAGTATTAGACACTGCTTCTTGCAATGAATCTTTCCTGCTGGACCATGAGAATAACCCCAAAGACCATTTCCTCTACGCTAATGGGCATTATCCTTGAGCTTAACAGCATTTATGTTCTCTTTTGAGCTCTAATCACTAGAGGGTGAGGCTATTACATCATTCTATTAAAAAGCCATCTTTGGAAGGATACGTAGGCAGCTGTACATGTCCTGAAGTGGTTTCTCATCAGCAAAGAGTCGAGACTGAACCAACTGATGAATGAAGCTGATCTGCATACTATGAACCAAAGCTCGACCATCTTCCATGAATTAAAAATAGTTCACATTAGAGATCTAGACATTAAGTCATTTTAGGAAAAGACTACCACACTGAAGAGCTTCCAAAAGGTTAAAAGGTATTTAGCAACTTGGGTTCTACTGAAAAGAAACAGTTTTCTCAGTATATTTGGGGAAATGCCATTGAGACTGTACCCCAAAGGTAAAAAGTACACAGAGCAAGGTGGTGAAAAACTGGACAATATGTATAATTTATCCATATCAAGTTGGTAGAGTGCAAACATAGGCTGTACAATTAGTTTTAATGCTGATTAATAAAACACCATTTTCAGAGCGCTCCCCAGATCAACATTAAGAAAGTAAAAATAAAAGATGTCTGATGTTACCTCCAGTCTCTTTGTCCTCAACCAGAATTTCCAGTTTGAGGAGGCGCCATGGAACGTCAGGGTCATCTCCCATCACTGTCAAGGTAGCTTCAAACTCCCCCTCAACTCGAAATTTCACACGGCCATTAGCTAGGAGAAAGTTCAAGCTAGTTTTTTTATGCTCAGCATGCTAAACAGGCCCTCAAACTTTAAAGTGCAAAAAGACTTCCAATATAAAACAAAATTAATCTTTTATGATCCCTAGTCTGCTACCTGCATTTCTATAAACATTTAGTCAACTATTAATGTTTGTGAAAGCGGAAATACCAGCCAGCACAGTGTGGGCCCATCCCATGTAAATTTCCTTAAACAGTATTACTTTAGTCAGGACTTGTAACACACCTGTCAGTTCAGTATAGATTATCTCCTGAGCAGCCTGCAGACACTGAATCACATGAAAAAAATATTTAACTGGTAGTTTAACATTTCCAGAAATGAAAGGCTAATGAACTACTTTACCAATCACTAAGAATGCATCTTCAATTATGGAGACTATACCAGAACAACTCTCTACTGTAGATGCAGCCTACACTGATAGAAGAAGTTTTTCCTGTCAGTGCAGGAACACTGCTTCCCTGAATAACATAGCTGTGTCTGCACTGGTCTGAACAACTGTTTTTTCACACCCAGACTGACATGGCTATGCCAATAACAGCATTCATTGTAGACCAAGCCTGAAATTCTAGCCTTATCTTTTTATTCTTTAATGCACACAAGTGTACAAAGTGCCCTGTGCGTGCCCCCAAGTGAGAGTTCAAGCATTTACAAATTTGCAAACACCCAACTTTAGTACAAGTAATGCACCTTGATGAAGGCTACCCATACCAAGTTTGACCTTTTATAGTTCCATCAGCAGGTGTGAGAGATTCTGACACTCACACGAGCAAGGCTATTTAGGCCATCTATCTGTCTTAGATATTTATTCCAAGAACACCTTTGTGAGCAGTATTATCTCTACTTTAGATAGGGAACCAAGGCACAGAAAACTGACTTGCCCAAGGTCCAAAGGAAGTCCATCGTGGAACAGGAAATTGAACCCAAGTCTCAGATTAGCACCATAACCACTGGACCATCCTTCCACTCAAGGGCCACTGCAATCATGTGACTAAGTATGCCATATGATTATATAACTTACCATTCTTTTACAAAGTTCACAATGGGTAAAATTTTCAAAAGGAACAGAGTCACTTAAGTACTTTTGAAATTTTTACCAAATACTACACATTTAGACAGAGTAACTGACAAATCCAGAAAATTCAAAGATTAAAAACCCAAGTCAGTTACCCTGCCTAGAGAAAAATGGATCCAATACTGAAGTTTCAATGACTTCATATTTACTATTACATGCACTAATGGACAATTTTAACTGCAAACCCTAGTTGCTAAAATCAGGTTATTAGTTAACACCAATGGGAAAATGAGCCACAAGAAATGAGGGTGGGAAGAAACAGAAAGGAGAGGCCATTTTGTCTACCAAGCAGCAGTAGGGGAGGACACAGAGTAGGAGCAGACCCCTGATCAGTAGAAACTGTGCAGAAATATAAGAAACAATGGCTCATGAAGCCCAATGCTACAGTCAGAACAGAAGAGCAACCTTTCCTTCTGTTGTCAAAGTAGGGCTTTTTGGAGATTTGTACGGTGGGTTTAAATAAGACTATATGACTCCCAATTCTTTCAGGCTGTGGGAAGTATGTACACTAATGTCCCATAGGGGCAGGGTTTCAACCTTTTTAGATGCTTAGAAACTTTTTCCCAGTCATGTTTTAGTTAAAAGTCTAAAATCACTATTTTAATTAGCCTCAAACAATTGAGTCTTTAAAAGTAACTTCAGGTCCTTACCAACTGTAAGGTTCGCCAACTGTGGAGGAAGATCTGTAGTCACCAGTCGATGTCGAAGAATCTGGTTTAGCTGATGAAGCGTGGTTTGCTTTTCATTTTTTGTTATTGGGTCAGGAGGAATTATTTTATCCTGTTAAGGTAAGTATCAACATGTCTATATCTCTCAAACCGAAGTAAAACCACTACTAAACAAATTAACTTTCATAAATGATAGAGAAGACTAACACTGGAAGTCTGAAAGTAGAATAGGAGGCAGTATTTATATTTAAGCAGGCAGTTTTAAAACATGCATTCCATAGCCTCTTGAATTTGCCTTCCAGTGAACTCGATTGTGCCCTAGACAAACCACCTCATATTTAGGAAGAAATCACTAAACTCAGCCCACTTTAGACTATTGCAGACCTTGTACATCAAGTTGCCTTAGTATTCTTAAATGATATTGCTACAAAAATTAAGGTTGATAGCCAGATTTTTATATTTAAAAGAAAAATAATCTAAAGTTCTATGGTCTTACATGACTTCAGAAAAGCTTGCTTAACCAGAATGCAAGCTAAACAAGGAAATTACAAAGCAGCATTAAAGATAGCTGAAGGTGTTTCCATGGATCTCTAGACACAAAAAAGGCAGCTGTTTAATCCTGGAGGGATACTATATAGCATGTATTAAGAGGATCATCGCTACAACCAGAGACAGTGTGAGCAGCAGATTTTAATCTCATTTTAGGTTAGTTGTATATTTTTCTGGGGTTTTGGTTTAGTGTGTGCAAATACCAATAAATGACTGACAAAAAAGGAAAAAGGTTTGTTACTTTGTTGGGTCCTAGAGCAGAAGTAGTCTAGCAAGATAGAATCCTTGATAGGGAAAAGTTAGCCTGTTAATAAGAAATATTCTAAATATAAACAAGTTAGAATTTTGCACATTTTATAATTGGTTCTGTATTAGCATGCACTTTAAAGAGAAATATGTACTTTATCTGCAGTAATTACAGGAGGAGAAAGATGTTTCACACCATTAGTTTCACTAGTTTGTGTCTGTTACCTGATAAGATATTTTAGGAGGGATCTTTTTCAGCTATACTGTAAAGACATTTACCCTTATACATGTTGGGAGACGTGGATATGACCCAGTTGTCAACACATCAATAGCATATGGGATAGCAAAACTGGGCAGGCGAGCATGAACCAAAGCATCTCTAGCTAGTGATGCCAGACGATCAGCAGTGTCCACAAAAAGGATAGCTTGTTGATCTAGAAAACTTGATATCATCTATAAAAGAGAAAAAAAAATACTGACTGCTGAAGTCAATCCCTTGCCCAAAGTATCTCTAAATAGTATTTCCCCCTTTTCTCTCCCTCCACTCCCCGCAATTCAAAAAAGCCTATATTTGGGGTGAGGGGAAAGGAATATTTTGGTAGTTTTTTAAATAAATACTTAATCAAGGACATTTATACATTTTATTTCTCCCATCACCAAATCCTTTATAGATAAAAATACCAGATTCCCACTCTTTAATCAAAGGTAAGTACCTCATTTCACTTCTACTACAGGGTGGTTCAAGTCTGAATTTAAGAAACTCCTAGGGAAGGAAGACAAGTTCAGGGAGCTTAGTTGGAACAGTCCTAGCTCCTGCCTTTGCACTACAATTTAAAGTGCTCTGAGAACAGAGCTTCCATTAGTGGGTTGCAGCTCTCTTTACTTCTCTTCACAGAGCATGTGGAAAATGTGAATGGGACCTTGGAGTTTTTTATTTATTTATTTTTTAAGTAATTTCACAAATGCTTCATCTGTAGGATATCCATCACCAGAATTAGGAGAAGAAGAGTATTTTGGAGACAGTGTTGCTGTACCTGTGTCAATCCCAGTATATTTTAGAGACAAGGTGGGTGAGGTAAAATCTTTTATTGAACCAACTTCCATTGGTGAGAGAGACAAACTTTTGTGCTTACACAGATCTCATCTTCAGGTCTGGGAAATGTACTCATTGGTCCAATAAAAGATCTCTCATCCACCTTGTGTGTCTAGTATTTTGGATGGAATCTTAAGGAGAATCATTTGGTTTCAGCTTGTACTCCACAGCAGAGGTTTCCACTCCTACATACTATGGTACGTTTGTGGCAGTTAATTTGCAGACTGTTACTGGATTAGCGCCATACTTATTTATATTCTGCCAATAAACTGACTTTTTGCAACATGCTGGACTTTGAACTCATTTAACCAACAGCAGGACTTTACTATCTCACAGTGCCTACATAATGCAACCAAGTGTAACAATAAGAACTAGTGCTGAGATCAATGCCCCTGCCCTTCACCCCCACCCCATCTCCTAACCTCCAAATGTTCTCACTCCTGATAAAATAATATTGAAGATAATATGCAGTCCTGCCTTTTGCTTTCCCTATTCATGAGTTTTTGGGGTTTACTGCAACAGTGTAACTGTCTCTTAAAGAGAGAAGCGACATTACTACTATACAAATTATAACTTACAATTATTGAACAGAACGAGGAGAGCAATGTACATTTCACGTACATTATCATATGGAATCTGGCTTTTTTAACGTGAGCATTTTATAATCTATTCAGAAGGTACTAAAAAGCCCCCGACAAGTTTTAGGTCATTTTATACCAAGTTAAGTTGCTAACTTACCGCACATTTTTCCACTTTCCCAGCATTGTTAGCCCATTTTACTAAGGCTAATAATCGAACAAACAGTTGACGTGTGCGGCTTGCAAACTGCACAATTTCTATTTTTCTGTAAAATAAAAAAAATCAAGAGTTAAGTCAGTACTGAAACATCTCACAAAGCTGCAGTTCAGTTGCAGTGCAGTTTGCTAAAGACAATTACATAGAAAATGTCATGCATCACATAAAGTTTATACTTTGCATAATGTAGCATCAATTTCAATTGTATAATTTTTTTCCCCACAACATGGTTTAATTTTTTTATACATCAGGGCGTGGTGCTGAGGAGTCAAAATTCAGGATGCCTTCCTGTGACTTTTGTTTTTTTCCTCTTTACTTGCAGAAATGCTACATGTCCAGTCCTTCCCCCCTCTTCCCTCCCCACATTTTTAACAATTACTCTATTAGATACTGGCCACAGCCTATATCCACAGCCCCATCTGTACTCTTCACCACAGCAGAAGCCTGTCTATAGCAGATAAGAAAGGCAGAGAGTAATGCTTGGATCTCAATTCACGCTTTCATTCCAGTCTGTAAGACACCATCTACGGTATGGGAAGCTTCTGATCTCACATAATTTGGTCAGAACCTATTGACTTCCAAGGAGTTACTTTGAACTTACACATTTTTTTGCTGTAAATGCTGCTGCAAGGTTTAAGCTACATTAAGCAATTCACAAAAAAAAAAAAAAAAAAAAAATTTGTAGTCAATAAAGATACATAAATTTAAGGTCAGAAGGCACCATTATGATAACCTAGTCTGGCCTCCTGCAAGACACAGGACACAGAACCTCATCCAGTAATTTCTGCATCAAGCAAAAAAAAATTGTTGGTACTAAAGCATGTTTTAGAAATATATCCTGTCTTGTAAGACTTCAATTGATGGAGAAATCACCACATCCATAGGCAAGATGTTCTAACAGTTATATTTAAAAATTTGCATCTTGTTTTTAATTTGAAATTTTCTAGCTTCAGTTTCCAACCACAGGTTCTCATTGCATCTTCCTGGTAGATTAAAGAGCCTTCTATTATAAGAAATCTCTGGCTCATGTAGGTATTTCTAGTCACGATCTAGTCATCTCATAATCTATTTCGCTTATGCTAGGGAAGGTAGAGCCCCTTAAATCACATTATAGTGTTATTTTCCAGACTGCAAATCCATTCTGTAGCTCTTTTCTGAACCTTCTCCAATTTTTCAACATCCTTTTTGAAGTGTTAGCACCAGAACAGGACACACTATTCGAATAATGGTCTCACTAATGTCCTATACAGAGGTAATACTATCCTCCTGCTACTATTACTACTAGTAGTAATATATAGTCCTCAGTTTATCATGGACCCCGCTAGCTAGAGCATTGAACAGTGAGCTCAAATTCAACTGGTTATCCATCACTATCCTTAAAAGCCTTTTATAGAGCCACTGCATTCCAAGATATAGTCCCCCATCAGGTAAATGTGACCTACAGTCTTTGTTCTTAGATGTATGAGCTTGCATATGGCTTTATTAAGAGACATATTGTTTAATAAAGATGGCACTTCAAAAAGCTAGTGTAAAGCCTGGATAAAACATGTAAGTATAAAAGAAGAGCATAACAGATTTTCTGATCACTGCGTAAGAGAGATCACTAAAAAGCCTGCTCCTCTGTATTAATGGATATTTAGCAAGTATAAAAAAAAATTGTCCAGAAGGTAGATTAGGAGTGAAGTAGGAGTAAATAACTCTTGCCATTAGGAGGCAAAGTCAGTCAATGTTTCAGAGCTATTACTGTAACTTAATATTTATTTTTAATTACTAAAACCTTACGTTAAAACAAGTTCAAAAGTTTTGCTTTTTAATTAAAAAAGTAGATTCTTTTAATCCTCCTGTGTAGAAAGGGCCCTTAATGCAAATTAAAATGACATCTACTGTTGTTGAGACATAACACCTCATTCACTGACTACAAACACAGAGATTATTTTGGAAAACTGAAAGTTTATATAGCTATTCAAAGTATCTGAACAAGAGTTTTCTTTTAATACTTCCCAGCAGGAACTCTTTGCTGATGTAAAGCAGGAATGAGAATTCAATTTCTATTTGTATCCATTGGAAAGCAGGACCCTTAAGAGTTGACGTACTGCAAGTTCAATTTAAAAATATGTATCATACAAGTCATTGATCCACTTAGATCAAAAATATACACTACTTTATATGTCACTAGAGAGCAAGGAAGGAAACAGGAATTATGAACAGTGAGAATGCACAAGTTACCTGTTATCAAAACCCAAACCCATAGTTTTCCCACTGCATTACAAATAAGTTCTCAGTACCACTGTAATATATCAAGGTAGTTTCCTGTCCAACTGCTATTTTGTATTATTGCATGTAATACTAAAAGTAATTTACTCTTATCTATGTGGAGCAGTTAGAATCTAGTATTAGTGGTGTCCATTGCATATAATAAAATTACATATCTTTCAAAAAGATCGTAAAATATCAGGATCCATAATTTCCTACAAGCTTTGCTTATCAAGGGGTCCTCAAGAAGAAAACCCTAGAAAGGGACTTAAGCTCTAATTAAAATCCATGTTAAGTTTAAGCCTGCCAAGTATCACGCCTTCATCACTGATGGGTGTATACTGCCTGTCATCAAGACAGCATCCTGCAAGCAACCACTATTCCTTTAAGAGGTGGTTCAGGAGTCTGATACTATTAAATTTCTCTGTATCATTACTGCTGCTATGGCAGCTCTCATATGCAGGAGCAAATGAGTAAGTTGATTAATTAAGCAACATCCCTTACAGCAATTGTAGGCAACCTTAGAGAGCTAGAGAACCACTTCACCAAATGGCATCAGACAACAACAAAAATACATCCTAATATCACACTGCAGCTTACCACATACTGATCCAAATATCACAATTCTATTTCAGACACGACAGATTGTTAAATGGTTACAGAGACGCACAAGCATTGTAGGAGAAAGGAAGGACCTCTCCCCCACCTGGTGAAAGACACCCAAGCTGATTCAGTCTATTGACCAACTTGCCTCACAAAGCAAGTTCCAATTAAACTCACAAATGACACAACAGACACGTATGCCACTCCACCCCCCACTGAACATCCCCAGGGGCTAAAGATACAGGTTGAATGCCACTGCCTGTAGCAAATGGAGTAACAATTGTAAGAAACATGGAACATTAAAAATGAAAAGAGGAGAGAATATTGGGCACGCAGCATGTCTTCAAGAGAAGAGGAGAAAAGAGGTCTCAAGAAAACATCCCAATTTTTGACTCCCCTAAAATCAGGATCCGGTTGTGGAAAAGATTAAACCGGGGTGAGCAAACTACAGCCCATGGGCCGCTTCCGGCACATTAGACTTTTTATCCAGCCCTCAAGCTCCCACCAGGGAGCGAGGTCAGGGCCTTGCCCGGCTCTACCCAGCACTCCCCCTGCCCCTGACTCACAATTCCCTTGATGAGCACTATCTTCCAGCACGCAGAACCACACCGCACAGGCACGACTTCACCATGCTGTTTCTGGGATTGGAAACCACCCCCCCCACAACGGGGCAGCGCACCCAATCCCCTCCTCAACTCTTATGGCCCCACCCTCGAGAGCCTCGAAAATGCACAGGGGCCGCACTCGTCTCAGCTAGGCTGCCTCCACCTGTGGTGCTTGGTGTCACTCACTGCAGGGCCTAGGAGTCCCCGGTACCACCCCAAAGAGCCCCCCCCCCATCGGTCCCTCCCTCTCTCCGCCTCGGTAACATCCCTTATAGAGCCCCCCCCCCATGCTACACCTCATAGAGCATCCCTCCCCCACCAGGCATTCTTGGCCCACCATACCATTTCCATATGCGGACTTCAGGTGAAAAAGTTTGCCTACCCCTGGATTAAATCCTGTTAAAAATAATTTTGTACAATTGAAATCTATGCCGTATTATGCAAAGTACATGCTTGACTTGAGAGATAGCATTTTCCATATAATTGTCATTAGAATTATTGTGATTGAATGATCTCCGTATATCTTCAAAATAAACTAGATCAATAAGAAAGAGTTAGCACAGATAGCAAAGAAGCCAACATTACATATTCTGGCAGGTTCTGTAGAAGCTACTCAAATCTCCAAAATAAGCACATTAAGTACAGTACTTTGACCTCAGTAAAAAGAGGGATATATTTCTGAAGAAAACAGGTTCCCAAGTCATAAAACAAAGCTTCCTCAAATGTTGTCTAAGGAAAAGGTGGATCTCCTATTATATAGGAGGGGCAAACAAGAAGCTTCTTTATTCTATGTATATTTTTCAGCTACTAGTCCTGCATTGGGAGAATTTCCTTCTCGACACATCTGTATTTGTTTAGGTTCTTATTCTCTTTCCCACTAGATTCAATATCAGGTCAGGCACTCCCATCCTCCAAGTTTTAATGTCTTATCTCTTCCCACACAGAAGGGTAATGCCCTCAGCTAAACTGCACTTCTTGCTGGGGAAAGAACTGTTCAGAGGCATATTAGCAACAGAATCCAACAATCCTAGGTAGTTTCAAATTAACGTTGCTATTGCATCATGAAAAATGCTACTTCTATACAGTAACACAAGGACAATCCAATAAAGAAATAATTTTTAAAAGAAACCATCTTTTATTCAGACAAGTCTTGAATTAAGAAAAAATATTTTATTTCAATGATCCCACACTCACCTTAATGTTAAATTTAAGCATGCATTAATAGCCCACTCTTGTTGTGACTCACCTTTCCATGTCAGTCTTTCTTGGTAGTCTAATAAAAACATAAAAGCATTATTTAATGTTATATTACATTTCAAACATTTAGATATTTAGCTATACATTCATTTGCATCCAGTGAGGAGATCTTATCATTATGAAATGATTAAATTTAAGAGTTAGCACTACTCCAACATGAATACACCACACACTTTGGAAAGGTTGTTTCAAGATGTTGTGTAGTACTTCTCCATATTCATGCAACTAAATTTGTCAAGTTTTACTGTTCAACAAAAGTGCTAGTTTGATAGCCCTAGAAATAAGAGTTGTCTATACATACAACAGATGCACAATAGACAGCATCAGCATGAGATCCACCACTATGATCTACCAGCCTGACTAAAACTGGAATTAGAATCAACTTGAGATGAAAGACTTTTGCCTCTCTGCTGAGCTAGCCAATATGGATATCAATAAGTACTTATAAGGCCCCTAATCACTGTAGCTCATTGTCCTGTCTTCTGGAGGGTTATCAAAGACCAACTAACTCATTTAATGTAGGTCACTTAATAGACAAGAATAACTTTTGGCCCAAATGATACGAGATGGATTGGGAAGAGCTGCCCGTAAATATTCGCAAAGCTATCTCATTATCCACCTCCAAATTCCTCCTCAAAACTCTTCTTTGTCATGATGCCTAGAAAAAGCTTTGCAATGGTTAGGCCACTGTTGTGCACAGATCACTACCTATCATGCTGACTAATGTTGTCTCTGTTGAACTCCTCCCATCTATTTATAATAGCCTGTTGTGTCTTGTCATGCTTAGATTGTAAGCTTCTCGGGAAGAAAGCGTTTTTTGTTCTGTACTTGGAAGCTACATTTTTGGTCACAGATCTGGACATGTCAGTACTTTGTGTGGGACAGTGAATTCTACGCAAAGGAGATCTTCATGCAAAAATAAGCATATTTTATAGTGCTAAGGAGCCCCTCTACTAGCCAAATGTACAGAACATGTGGCATGCATTGAAAATCCATGACATTCACATTTGGTTGAGATCCTGGACAGCCTATAATTCAATAGTAGATCAACTGTCCAACATATTCTTCAAGCACTGTTAACCCTGACTTTTATTTTGTATTAATTACATGAAGTTGCAATGTTTGGTATCATACCATAGTACACAGTGTGCCTCATGCAAATATTTTGATAATACATAGAGCTAACTGAATGTGAAAATGCAAGAAGTCAGTAGCACTTACATTCAGTGCATTTTACTGTGACAACCCTAAAACTCAAATTAACACACGCTAGACACTGAACCAAGATTGTTTATTTTCTTTACAGATTACCTGTGGATAGGATTTATAAAATGTCAGTGCGCCACAAATGTGCCTCTCCAAAACCAGCGGAAATTCTAAAGTGGGCATGTCATGAGAGTAAGCAAGTCCATGGATATACAGTTTGCATCATCAGATTCAGTAGTTCTTGTTCTGCACAGAACTACGGGTACTTTCTCATTGGCCCAATAAGTTACTCCTTTCTGTATACCCACCTACACCACCCTGTAACGTTAATCAGAATAACTCAACAGATGAGAGATAGTTTAGACACTAAATTAAACAAACTCTTTAGATTTAAATTCACTCCTTGTTTGCGTTTTCACATCAAGCATTGCAGCAACCAACAGTAGGAGGAAACAAGACAAAGATGGACGAGCTTGTTCTCATTGTCAAAGCTATTTTTTTTATTTTAAAGCACTTAAGTGTGAGACTTTAAGAATCTCTCAGTTTAACATATTACTAATGCAGATAATTTTAAAACTTTCAAGTTCCAAAACCATTAGAATTAATTTAGAGGCAAATTTAAATGCTTTCCGTCCAAGCTTTTTCTCTGCTCTCCACCTTTTAGCCCATTTGACGGATTCCCCACAAGCACTTAGCAGGGGATGGGAATGAACCTGGAGCAGGTACAAGCCGCGCAAGGTCTAACTCCCCCGGGGTGCAGGCTTCGGGCAGGGGCAGCTCAGGGCACCCAGCACCCTCCCCAGGGACAGGGCTCAGGGGCAGGGAGCGGGGCGCCGAATGCGGCACTCACAGGTCCGCCAGCACCGTCAGCTCCGCGTAGGTCCGGTGCAGCAGGAAGTCGATGAGGGTGCTGAGCCGGTAGCCGGGGCTGGCCGCCGCCGCGGCGGTGCCCGGAGCCGGGGGGGCCGGGGCCGAGGCGGGGCCGCCGCCGGCCGGGACCAGCTGGTTACTCTCCAGCTGTACCGGCGCCATGGGGGCGGCAGCGCGCCAGCCCGGGCAGGAAGCGCGCGCGCGCGCGGGGCCCCGGCTCCCCCCGGGACCCGACCAGCCGCAGGGACCCCGCGGCGGCTCCCCACGACCCGGCGCGAGCGGCCGAGCTCCAGCAGCAGGAGACCGGGAGAAAAGGCGGCGCCAGGAGCCTCCGCGGAGCTCAGAGCCCGCTCGGCGCAGGGGCCGCCGCCATGATGGGGGATGCCGAACCGGAAGAGAACCGCTGCGACGGACCGGAACGAAAACCCTTCCGGTGAGCCCAGTCCACAACCCCACGGGCTGAGCGGCGGCTCCCTCGAGGCAGCGCGGGGGGCGGGGCTAACGCGCAACGGTCCGAGCGAGCGGGCGGGGGGAGATGGTCGGGTGCGGACAGAGACTAGGGCAGGCGCGCGCCCGGGTGGGGACGGGTCTCGAGAGCGAGCCGGAAGGGCGGGGCTGCTCGAGTGAGAAGGGGCGGGGCAAGCAGCAGGGGGCGGGGCGGCGGAGCGCAGCCCGGGAATGGGCCTGGCGCTGGGGCAGCGCGCCGGAGGGAGGCGGGCCCGGAGCTTGGGGCGGGGGGCAAGTGGCCGCGAGGCGGCGGGAAGCAGTCGCTGCTCTGGTCGGGTGTCCGGGCTGTCCCCGGCGGGCGGGGGGCTCGGATCAGGGGCATCACGTGGAACGGCGCCTTCAGTGGCCGGGCCCGCGCACTTTGTGCGGCCTGGCTTTTGCGAAGTGCACAGTCCGGTTGGGAGCGTCCGTTTTTGGGTGCCCAACATGAGACACGTTAAAGGGGTCTGGTTTTCAGACAGCGCCGAGCCGCCACCTGGTGCAAATCAGACTCCGGAGAGGTGTCGCAAGTTGGACACCCTCATGTATGGCTTTGTTTTTTTAAATATTAATAATGTGGAGAAGGTGGAATGTTGCGCAGGATGTTGCCTTGTTCTTGCATCTTACACTTTAAACAGAGTCGGACCTAGTCATGCCTTATTTGCATTTAATTATAGCCAGTGGTGAGCTGGAGCCAGTTCGCGGAACCGGTTATTAAATTTTGAAGCAGTTTTAGAAGTGGTTGTTAACCTGCTTCCCTGCAGGGGGTGCTGAGGCTTTGATGGGCTCTGGCTAGGAAGTGATGTAATTCCTCTTCCGGCCACCAGGGGCGCTGCGCTGCGGGAGCCATGTGGGCTGCTGCCTGGCCTTGGGCACAAATCCTGTCGCTGGTGCTGCTCCCCTGGCCCTGGGGCTCCCGATGCTGCCTGTTAGGTCCCTGGCTGCTCTGTTGGACCTGGGCTGCGTCCTGCTGCTCTTCCTGTGGGTACCCACCACCCTGTCCGCAGCCAGCCCCTGCCTCCAGCCAGCCCGCACCCCGTGCCTGCAGTCAGCCCCCGTCTCCAGCCACCCCCTGCCCTGCCTCCAGCCACCCCAGCATCCCCTGCCCTGCCTGCAGCCAGCCCCTGTCTCCAGCTGCCCCTGCCCGCAGCCAGCCCTGCCGCACCTCCTGCCTGCAGCCAGCTCCTGTTTCCAGCCACCCCCACACCCCCTGCCCTGCCTCCAGTCACCCCCTGCACCCCCTGCCTACCTCCAGCCAGCCCCTGCCTCCAGCCACCCCCGCACCTCCTGCCTGCAGCCAGCCCCCGTCTCCAGCCGCCCCCTGCACCCCCTACCCGCAGCCAGCCCCTGCCGCACGCATGTGAAAAGGAGCTCATTTCTAGTTCAGGCCCATCTTTTTAAAAAAGAACTTTAGGCAGGGTTAATATACATCTGTATTTTCCCGGACAGGTCAGGCTTTTTGGTTCTTAAATTGCTGTCCAGGAGGAATTTTTAAATGTTAAAAATTCCTCCCGGAAAAATACGGACGTATGGTAACCCTGTTGGTACAAAAAATACATACTGGGGCTCATCCCTTAAATCAGAACTTTTTATAGGAAACCGGTTGTTAAGGTTTTGGCAGCTCATCACTGATTATAGCCTAAGGCGGCAAACGGACAAGCGAGAGGCAAAAGAAAGGAAAATATCTGCCTCAAGTGTTGAAGCAAACTAGTGAAAATAAGGAACCAGTGAGTAACTGGTTTCATTTTCAAAATGTATTATTATTAAATATTTATGTTACCTTTGTCATAATTTAATAAACATATTTTAAAAGATAATTTGGAAAAGCAGAACATGGATGGGTAATTATTTTTAATTTTAGGATTGTGCCTCTCTAATGTGATAGAATTCTTTGAATACATCAACAGAATAATAGATGGAGAACCAGCTGACAATTTTATTTGGACTTTCCCAAAGTGCCTTTGACACAATTCCTCACAGACTTTTAAAGAATCTGAGTGGCAAAGGCTCCATCCTAGGCCAGGATTATCTAGTTAACATATGTTTAATTTCACATCTGAAAGATGTGAAATATTTGCAAATGACACAAAATTATTTAGGATAGTTAACACTAGAGAAAACTGCAAGGTATTTCTAAAGTTCCTGTCAAAGGCAGGTAAATAGGCAGCAAAATGGTAGATAAGATTCTGTGTTGACAAATTCAAGATAATACACATCAGAAGAAATTATATGAACTGATACATATGTTTGGCATCTAAATTAACTACAATCACTGAGAAAAAAAACCTGGATGTCACTGTGGAGAGTTCAATAAAAAATTCTGCTCAATGTGTAGTCGAACAAACAAATGAAAATATTATGCCATCATATAAATAAGTGATATTTCCTGACTAAAGAATGCAAAATCAGGCCCAAGGTATCCTGTACATGTGCAACATAAAATGTAACATCACTTTTTTTTTAAGTAAGATAAATATCACTGCTCTGTGTCTTATTTTAAAGTGTACTGCAATTTAATTCCATGTAAAATGCATGTAGTATTAATGGAGGATATTCTATACATTGAATATGTGAGACTGAAACATTATCTAACTTACCTTCTTTCATTCAATAGACCTCACTAAATTAAACTAACTGGGACATTGATAGTGAATTACTGAATTTTGCAATTTAGTAAGTAAGAATAATACAACATAAATGTACTTTGTCTGTAAATGAAGTGTTTTGTAATTTGACTCTTATAGGACTCTCCTATTAAATCTTTGGTAAGAAGCAGGAAGTGGACCACTGGGGGAGGTAAGGGGTTTCCAGGCTAGTTAAATGCAAATTAACAAATTTCTCTTGTACTTTTATTTGCATGCATTGGCTTAGTTCAGCAGTTCCCAGTGTTCTGCCTATTAAAGTTTACTACAAATTCATCTGTATTAATAATGAGAAGAAAGTATGTTTCAGTGGACAGGAAACTATATTAAGAGTCAGAAGATCTGGATTCTGTTTCCATCTCTCCCACTAACCTGCTTTTTGATCTCCAACAAGTCACTTCATTTCTGTGCCTCAGTTTCCCCATATGTAAAATGGGGATGATGATACCTGACCTCCTTTCTGTAGCACTTTGAGAGCTACAGATGAAAAGTGCTAAATAAAGTACAACTAATAAAGCATACTGTAGATATTTTAGATTGGCACTCAAATATTCATAATAGAGAACTTAGATGTTGGTGAATCAGACGTATTTCTATTTAGCTGCAGAGCTGACAAGGTTTTAGAATCAAAGGGGAGCGCAACTTGATAAATTTCTTTTTCTTGAGCAGGTTAAATATTTGTCCTCCTCTGGAGCCATCTTTTAAACGTTTTAGCTGAGCCAGAAAGATGGACTGCACTCTTTATATGGGTACTTTCTAACTATCTGTCACAGTATATTTTAGAGCTTGGTCATTTGGTTCCCAAGTACAACAAATATAACGTCAATCTCTGGTGTCACACAGCACTGCTTAATGACACAAATACTTTCTTCACTTGGTACTGAAGAGCTCTTCTAATAGTCATATGTAAACAACACAAAAATATTATACATTGCAGAGGTTTTGTTGATTGATCATTTGTTTTATTTACAGGCTTGCTACAGTGTTTAGCACTGTAATGTCTGAGCGCCTATATAAATTATATGTGCAATAAAAGTTTTCTATAAATAATATGTTTTATATACATTTAATGCTTTTAAGAATTAAGGCAGAAAATGTTTGTATAGTTCACCTTTCACATACAAGATCCGTTACTGTAATGCTAAGTAAAGTGCACTAGTTTATAAAGCTTCAAACTTTCATTCAATAAAATTAAAGTACACAGTACTTATAAACTAACATACATCAATATGCATTATACAAATATCAATATCAAAATGTTAGGTTTTTCCATTATAACAATCTTATCAGTATCAAACTTTCGTCTACATTGATATGATACAGTTCAACTGAAAATTATTGATGTTATTGTAATCACAAAGTAATATAATGGAACAAATTACTAGTTTATTGTAGCATTTGTTTTTATTAGTGACTACTTTATCCTTTGAAAATTCAGTGTTCTGTAACACAGACCATTGGTTTGTCAGTTATGCAGGATTTTTATACCTACAGTAGAGCATTCTTTGTACAACGGGGAGAGTATTAGTTGTGTATCGCTTATAAGTACTACTTTTTGTGATTATTAAAAGTCCAAGTTTATTTTTTTAAATGTCTTTTTTTTTAAATGGTGGTTCTATTTTCTTTCTATTTTGTTCATATGATCAGATTTGGGAAACATTTGGATTTTACATTTTTAAATTGTAGAAGAATTTACAGTAACAGGTGAAAATTTTGTGGTAATCACTGATGCCTTGTAAAACAGTGTGTTACTGTGACAGAGAATCACTTGTACAGTTTAGTAAAGTACATTACAGTTCTAATTATATGTCTTGAACAACTTAAGAAAAGAAACATTCTCCAAGTCAAAATAAAAGACTCTATTTTCTATCTGTGAATATACAAAAAGTCTCTTCTCTTGAAATACTGCAAATTGCATAGTTTTAGATTCTGACCGTATTCACATTGCTCTGAACTTTACCAACAAAGTAGATATCCACTGTAAATTCTAAATCAGTCTGTCTGTAGGAGACAGGAACTAGAGTTACTAACAGTCTTTTGTATCCTCAAAAGAGTGGTTGTCATCATTATTGCAATCCAATTAATTATAACTAAATTTACTGTCTCAGCCACACAAACTGTATTTTTCATTAGTGAAGCAATGCAATGTGCAGTTTTACAAGTAATTCTGAAATAGGAGCAAAACAGTTATATCGTTATTATCACTAAAACCGTGGTTTTCCCTGTCTACTGCTTAGTGCTAGACACAGAATTTGGAGGGGGAAAAGACACAGAAAGAAAATACAATGTGAGCAAATATTTTAACATGAAAGTATTTATGGAGAAATGAATTTATCTATAGAAGCTCCTCAAAAGATGGAGGAAATGTTAGGGAAAGTAGGCCTGATTAGTCATGCCCAGTGGGAGAAGGATTTCAGCTGTGAAGTGTTCTGTACAGAGATCTTGGTTAAGTTACAAATAGACTGCTTGATCATAGTTAACTGCTGCTGGCTAATACATCCACATCGTGCAAACTCGCAATGAGGCCCACTCTTCTAAGACAACTAAATTCTGGTTCCAACTCTTACTTGAATACCCTTTGTAAATCCACAAATAAATGATGGCTGTCAAGCGATTAAAAAAATTAATCGCGATTAATCACACTGTTAAGCAATAATAGAATACCATTTATTTAAATATTTTTGGATGTTTTCTACATTTTCAAATATATTGATTTAAATTACAACACAGAATACGAAGTGTACAGTGCTCACTTAATATTTATTTTTTATTAAATGTATTTGCACTGTAAAAAAACCAAAGAAATAGTATTTTTCAATTCAGCTAATACGAATACTGTAATGCAATCTCTTTATCATGAAAGTTGAACTTACAAATGTAGAATTATGTACAAAAAAACCTGAATCCAAAAATAAAACAATGTAAAATTTTAGAGTCTGCAAGTCCACTCAGTCCTACTTCTTGTTCAGCCAATCACTCAGACAAACAAGTTTGTTTAATTTGCAGGAGATAATGCTGTCCGCCTCTTGCTTACGGTGTTACTGGAAAGTGAGAACAGGTGTACTGATGGCATTGTTGTAGCTGGCGTCGCAAGATATTTATGTGTCAAATGTGCTAAAGATTCATATGACCATTCATGCTGCAACCACCATTCCAGTGGACGTGCATCCATGCTGATGACGGGTTCTGCTCAATAACTATCAAAAGCAGTGCTGACCAATGCATGCTCATTTTCATTATCTGAGTCCGATGCCACCAGCAGAAGGTTGATTTTCCTTTTTGGTGGTTTGGGTTCTGTAGTTTCCACATCAGAGTGTTGCTCTTTTAAGACTTCTGAAAGCATGCTCCACACCTCGTCCCTCTCAGATTTTGGAAGGCACTTCAGATTCTTAAACCTTGGGTCGAGTGCTGTAGCTATCTTTAGAAATCTCACATTGGTACCTTCTTTGCGTTTTGTGAAATCTGCAGGGAAAGTGTCCTTAAAATGAACACCGTGTACATATGGCTTCATGTTTAACTGAATGGCTGAAAACTTAGGTGAAAGTTTGTTGGTAAACTCCTTGGACTCATTAATGACAGGCCTGGTAAAAAGAAGAGATACAGTAAAGGCGCAGACTGTGGTATTAGCAGCCACTGCAGAGATATTGGAGATGAGGGGCAGTGCACAAGTGGCAGTACCTGGTAGCACTCTGCATATGGAAAAGAGAGGCAAGCAGAATGCCACTAGGTTCGCTAGGGAAAGGAAAGCACAGAGAAGGAACAACTCCACCCATTGCCAGCCTTGAAACAGCAGCTGAGGCAAAATGAGGTCATGGCATCACCTCTCTTTTAGGTTGTATAGTTCAGCGGCTCTCAACCACTGCAGATATGTACCCCTTTCAGGAGTATGTACCCCTACTGTACCCTTTTCAGGAGTAAAAAGAAAAGGAGTACTTGTGGCACCTTAGAGACTAACCAATTTATTTGAGCATAAGCTTTTGTGGGCTACAGCTCACTTTGTGTTCTGTGCCCCCAAGTTTCACCTCACTTAAAAACTACTTGCTTACACAATCAGACATAAAAATACAAAAGTGTCACAGCATACTATTGCTGGAAAATTGCTTACTTTCTCATTTTTACCATATAATTATAAAATAAATCAATTGGAATACAAGTATTGTACTTACATTTCAGTGTATGGTATATAGAGCATAAGTCATTGTCTGTATGAAATTTTAGTTAGTACTGACTTCACTAGTGCTTTTATGTACCCTGTTGTAAAACTAGGCAAATATCTAGAATAGTTGATGTACCGCCTGGAAGACCTCTGAGTACCTCCAGGGGTACACGTACCTCTGGTTGAGAGCCACTGGTCTAGTTCTACTGGAGGCACTAAGACCTTTCTCCTTGCACCAAGATTCTGGCTGCCCCTTGTGCAGGAGCCAGAGGGATTGCTTCCTGGTCCTTCTTCTCCACCCATGGCACACTCACGAAAGAGTAGTTAGAATCTGGCCCATTGGTGGTTTTGAGTTTCTTATTCTGTGGGGCAAAAACTGCAGCCTGTAGGCTGAATGTGGCCAGTTGTTGGCCCACCAGATTCTGCAGAATTTAAACTTTCATTTAAAAGAAATATGTTCCTAGCCTGTCTGGCTGTAAAGAAACCCTAACTGATGACGATTTGATGTAGCTGTTTCACCATTGGATAGTGCAAAAAACCTGACATGGAATTTTGCTAAATTTTAACATTTTCCTTTAGGCTGAGAACAAAGATAATTTTTAGTCCAAAGGGCAATTATTGTGTGTGGGGGGATTGTGTTACAGAAAACCATGCACATCTGAAAATAAAGTTTTATAATGCAAATGTCTCCTCAAAAATAAATAAAACATAGGTACTACAATGTTGTAACATATACTGTATATATCATATGGGGAAATGATTGAGCTTCCTCTCCATACATCTCTTAGGAGTCTTCTTCCTTCGGGCTTGAAATCATGATTGAAAAACAGAGCAATAGAAAAGCTATCTCCCTCACTCTACCGCATACAGTGCTAGACTTTCAGTTTAGTTCTGCAGGTATAGCAGCTCAAA
Source organism: Eretmochelys imbricata (assembly GCF_965152235.1). Classification (NCBI taxonomy): domain Eukaryota; kingdom Metazoa; phylum Chordata; order Testudines; family Cheloniidae; genus Eretmochelys; species Eretmochelys imbricata. The sequence goes on from NC_135572.1 coordinate 154,494,796, forward strand.
GCAAGACTGAAACACGTGCAGAAAAATGGTATCTTTTCAGCATATTTAGGACAAACAGAGCATTCACAGCTAATTTTAAGCAGCCTTCAGAATGCAGTATAACACCTATGAACTCACTCACACTTAATTCACTTCAGTCTGGTATTTTTAGAAATCATCATGCAATTCAGCAGTACTCCAGCCTATAACTTTTTTGTAATGGATGACTCAGCTCTACTTCCCATTTTTATTTATAATTAGCTTGTAGGCTTTGCCTACACACAAAAGTTGTATGAATTTAACAAAACTGGTTTAAAAACCAAATTAAATAAGTGCAACCCCCTTGTGCGGTCCCCTTAAATCAGTTTAAGAGTCCAGTATGTCAGTTGCCTGACAATGGGTCACAGTTTAGTGGGCATGAGTTTAAGCAGTTTGCAGTGAAGTATGGGTTTAGACATATAGCCGCTACTCCCCATTGTCCCCGATCCAATCAGTTGGTGAAAAATGGTGTGAAAATAATAAAGTGCTTAGCACTGTTAAATTACAGAATGCCAGCAATGAAGCCTGTGTTGTCACTTGCTGATAGTTTGTTCAATAGAAAACTCAAAACAAGAATGCCTGCAGTTAGAAATTAATGTCAGTCACGGGGTGGGGGTTTGCAGATGGTTTAGGCAAAAATTATATCGTTTGGGATCCCAGGAACTCCCGCCACTTCTTGAAAATGATGCTGTGCATCTGTGTGATGGGAAACAGTGGTGACAAACAGCAGTGATTGCCCTGCGGTGATGTGAGCTTCTCCGGTTTTTGGGGTGACAAAGAGATGACACCTTTTACAAGTCCCAGAAAGGAGGGAGATAAGTAGCAATGACTCTGCCATTTTCACCAAGAGGGTCTCTAACAAGCACAAACCACAGCAGGTTGAGGCATTGGAGCTCCAGAACATGGAACAACCAGAACAAGTAGGCTTGCTGCCTCCTGACAGCAGTAGGGTTGAAGTACCAGGGGAGGCCCATGCAACAGTGCAGGGCACCTTAAAGAGTAATTGAACGTTGTAAGTACATGTAGTTATTATATTGGCTAAAAGTATTTGTAATTGTGTGTTATATTAATGTTGGTTTTAAGTGTTACTGTTATTAAGGTTTGGCTTAAAATGGAAGACATAGAATTGGGGACTGCTCTCTATAAATATATCAGAGGGATAAATACTGGAGAGGGAGAGGAATTATTTACACTCAGTACCAATTTGGACACAAGAACAAATGGATATAAACTGGCCATTGGGAAGTTTAGACTTGAAATTAGATGAAGGTTTCTAACCATCAGAGGAGTGAAGTTTTGGAATAGCCTTCCAAGGGAAGCAGTGGGGGCAAAAGATCTATCTGGCTTTAAGATTAGACTCGATAAGTTTATGGACGAGATGGTATGATGGGATAACATGACTTTGGCAATTAATAGATCTTTAAATATTCATGTTAAATAGGCCCAATGGCCTGTGATGGGATGTTAGATGGGGTGGGATCTGAGTAACCCGGGAAAGAATTTTCTGTAGTATCTGGCTGGTGAATCTTGCCCATATGCTCAGGGTTTAGCTGATCGCCATATTTGGGGTCGGGAAGGAATTTTCCTCCAGGGCAGATTGGAAGAGGCCTTGGAGGTTTTTCGCCTTCCTGTGTAGCATGGGGCACGGGTCACTTGCTGGAGGATTCTCTGCTCCTTGAAGTCTTTAAACCACGATTTGAGGACTTCAATAGCTCAGACATAGGTGAGAGGTTTTTCGCAGGAGTGGGTGGGTGAGATTCTGTGGCCTGCATTGTGCAGGAGGTCAGACTAGATGATCATAATGGTCTCTTCTGACCTTAGTATCTATGAATCTACGACTGTGTCTTTACAGCTGAGCTTCCCAGGCCGAGAGTCTTTCTTGGTGGGGCACTGTGAAAGTCTTGCAGTTATGCACAGCCAGTTGAAACCAGACACAGAACAAAGCAGAGCTTTGGCAAACTCCTTAAGTACTGAATGATCTGTAAGCACCACAGCTGTGAGGAGAATGTTGTATCACTGCTCTCTTGGAGCATATATATTCCATATGGGGAGCAATATGTTTTTCTCTCCTTTTCATTCAGCCTCAACCCAGGCATGTCATTTTTCTTTCATAATAGGCATCATAGAAGCCCGCCACTTCATTGATTCAATAATACACCAGGCAACTCCATCCTATCCATTTCTTTCTTCACCTTGGGATCCCTGCCCTCCTGCCCGCTGTACTAGTGCAGTGGATTTCAACCTGAGGTATGCAGACTATGTCTAAGGTCCACAAAAGGTTGTCGTTACCATAGAACAGTGGTCTGTGGAGCCCTGGGGGTCCGCAGACTATGTCTAAGATTTCTAAAGGAATCCTCACCTCCATTTGAAATTTTTTAGGGGTCTGCAAATGAAAAAAGGTCGAAAACCACTGTGCTAGTGCATAGTGCATGGCTTTGTCTTTGTGCAGGATCTGTATTGGTTCTCCTTTAAGGAGGGATTTTTTTACCAAACACTATTTCAGCTTCCTCTATGCCTTGTATGAGGTACATCTTAATGGCTGTGGTTTAGTCTAGAAGACTACTTACAGTGGCCCAATAATGACAAAGATGTCACACACCTGGTCTTCAGAGCTAGTAAAGACTTTGAATTGAACCAGACAAATTATCTGGCTTCCTGGGTTACTGAACACTATCTTGGGCTGCTTCAGCTGAGAGCTAGACTCATCTGCTTAAAATCTCTTTAAAATTCAGTCATTTGTGCCACTGAATCAATTTTAAATTTAACAATAATATTGCAAATGTTGAGATTAATAACTGGTCATTTGTATTTGATCATGAATTTAAAGTGTGTTCCCTAAACTGCACTGTCTGATTTTTAAAATGAAGTGTTTGAATAAGCTCTATCACTACAGTGAGAAGGAAGGGAACATAATCTCCCCAGTTGCTTCCGACTGCTTTCAATCTCCCCAGTTGCTTCCGACTGCTTTCCTCCCAGCTCCAAGAGCAATTCTGCCTGAGCCAGGAGAGCTCTGACCAGCTGTTTTCCCTTCCCTGCTGCAGCTGCTCAGCAGCTCCCCCAGGGGCCAAGGACGAAACTAGCTCTGGATCAGTGGTTCTCAACATGCAGCCCAATCAGCACCCAGCTGCAGCCCATGTGACATCCTCAGGGCCACAGAGGTACTGTATGGTGGATGCATATAGTGTGTATGGTGGATGCGTATAGTACATAGTGTGGATGCAGCCCACATAGCACACAGAGAGCAGCATATGCAGCCCACAATAGTAAATAGGTTGAGAACCACTGTCCATTGCTTGTTTCCCTGCCAGGCTGTGAGACATACAAGAAGAGCAGACCTATTTGGTCCCCATGTTTATGGTGGATCCCCAAATGGGATCCATCTGTTCAACCAAAAGGGCAGCCCCCTATACAGAGCAGAAGGACCAGAAAAAAATAAGGGATGAACTAATTCCTGGGGACAACAAGTGAAAAAAATAGGAAGGGAATCAGGATAGGCATTTCACTGGCTCTCCCTGAGCCTAGGGGAACACCTGCCAATTGATAGTGTCCCTCCCCCACACAGCTCCCCCCGGGACAGCCTACAGGAGGGTAGGGTTGCCAACTTTGTAATATTTAAAAAACAGATATTCCAGTAGGCGTGCTGGAACCTCCCCTGCTCCACCTCTCACCCAAAGCCCTGCCCCCATTCAGTCCTCTTCCACCCTCCCCCCGTTGCTTGCTGCTCTTCCTTCCCCTTCCCACCCCCGCCCGGGTCGGGAGGGACTTGCCTGCAGAGCCAGGACTGGGAGCTGCAGCTGCCCAACACAGCTAGGAGTCAGCCCTGGATGAGTAGGGGCTGGCCGCAGGTGATGATCCAGTGCCTCCCTGCGTCCCCCACCCGCAGTAACCAGACTTTTGCTGTCAGATCTACTGATCAGACACAGTCAGGTTCCCTTTTCTTCTGGACTTTTTGGTCGAAAACTGGACACCTGGCTACATAGGCGCCAACTTCTCCTGGTGCTGGTGGGTGCTCAACCCTCCTCCGCCCTGACTCCACCCGTGCCCCGTCCCCTCCCACCCCTGCCCTACCCCATTCCAACCCCTACCCAAAAGTCACTGCCCCAACTCCGCCCCCTCCCTGCCCCATTGGACACCTTCCCCAAATCCCCCCTTTTTCCTCATCTCCTTCCCTGAGCGCGCTGCGTTGCTGCTCCTCCCCACCGGAGCTTTTTACGCCAGAAAACAGCTGTTTTGCAGTGGCAAGTGCTGGGAGGAGAAGCGGGGACATGACACGCTCAGGGGAGGAGGAGGAGGTGAGGTGAGCTGGGGCGGGGCGGGGAGCTTAGCTGTCGGTGGGTGCAGAGCACCCACCAATTTTTCCCCGTGGGTGCTCCAGCCCCGGAGCACCCACGTCGTCGGCACCTATGCCTGGCTACCCTGGGGGAAAAGAAGAGACGCTGAGAACAAACAGCCAGCTATGGTTCTTTGATTCTCTGCCCCAGCTCTGTCACAAGTTAGAGGGATCTGCTCTAACTTGTGCTGCTCGCAGGGACCACACACCACCTGGGGATAGGCACTCCCACTCCCTGTGTCTGACATGCCGCTCCCCATCTCAACACTCCTCTGGCACCAGCCAGGGACTGCAGGCCGGGAGACATAGGAATAAGACACACTGTCTCTGCACTCTGGACCCTCGTATTCTGAGGGAATTTCCATCAGGTGATCGTAGGTTGTTTTTGCTCCAAGGAAGCAGAACATGGAAGAGAATCTGCTGCAAAGTATTGATTTCAGTTCCTTGAGACTTTTGAAATAATGTGTTTGGCCCTGAGGCTGAAGAGGTTGATACCACTGAGATAGATATTAAAAACAAAACAACAGGAACTTGAAAACAGAGGGCCTTGATTTTGATCTGTTACACCAGCATAAATCCAGATAATGCAGTTAGTGTGGATCTACACCTGTGTAATATCAGAATCAGGCCCAAAATACAGTAATAAAAAAATTAAGGTTGAAACAAAACCCAAGACAAGTAACGGGATTCTAAATAAGGGCTGAGATGTCACTCTGAACTGTGCCTTCATTTTCCCCCACACAAAACTTGTCTGTCAGAGAAGCTCCCAACTTATTATTATTTGTATTATGGAAATACCTATAGGACTGAATCAAGACTGGGACCCCATTGTGCTAGGCACTGATACACAATCACTGTGGAAATATGTCTCCAGTGTGGGATAAATGTATGAACAGCTAATATTATTTTGCACATCTCTTGAACTACAGTTTTTTTGTATAAGGATATGCAGGAGTGAAGACCCTGGGTCATGTGGCAACAGTAATATAGAGAGCCTGAAGGTGCATAGGCCTGGCATAAATATATTTCTCACAGTTTCAGCTAACGCAGCATTTTGCTGCAGGAAGACGTATGGAGGGAATCTGGAAAAAGATAGTTTCATTTAAGATAATAAGGAAAGAAAACTAGTTAGGAACAACTGAAAGAATGAGAGCAGCTAGGTGGGTAACAGTGACATTTGACAGGTTTCAGAGTAACAGCCGTGTTAGTCTGTATTCGCAAAAAGAAAAGGAGTACTTGTGGCACCTTAGAGACTAACCAATTTATTTGAGCATGAGCTTTCGTGAGCACGAAAGCTCATGCTCAAATAAATTGGTTAGTCTCTAAGGTGCCACAAGTACTCCTTTTCTTTTAGTGACATTTGAGTAAGTGTAGCACATTAAGAACCTGTAGAACAGCAAGAAGTGAGTGAATGTTGGAGCTAATTTACTTCAGAAGCAGCAAGAGAACCGCGTGATCTGTTTATGATGGCCCATGTCTTGGAAGGATTGCTACAGATTATGGCAAAGAAATCTTGACATAGGAAAACAGGCTTGTCATACAGGAAAAGGGAAGAAAGTTGGAGAAATGAACAAGCTGTAGGCAGCAAGATGGGATATTGAGTACATCTAAATTGTGACAGAAGAAACAATACATGGCTGGTCATAATTCAGGAGGTTAAAATGACAAATGAGAGTGAAATCTACTTCGGAAACTAGAAGTTAAACTTCTGGAAGATTACGATTTAAGGGAAATTTCTAAAAGGTGCAATTTATAAAATCTATCACCAAAGCCAGAGACCTAGTAACATTTGTATTTGTGATTCAGACATTACATTTTCAAATGAATGTGTTAAAAAAAATCTGAATTTAAAGGGTTGCAGCTAGGGAAACAATTGTTTAGAACTTCTGGTCCTTGGTAATTCAAGGATGCGGTTCTCTATAATTACTGCTTTGGCCCAAGAACAAAGGGGTCAAGAGTCTGATTTGAGAAAACATTTGTTGTACGTCTTCACTACCCACCGGATTGGATTAGCAGGTAGTGATCGGATCGGATCGGCAGGTAGTGATCAATCTATCGGGAATTGATTTATCATGTCTCGTCTAGATGCGATAAATAGATCCCCGAATCAACACCTGTACTCCACCTCAGCAGGAGGAGTAAGCAGAGTCGACAGGGGAGCTGCCGCGGTCGACTCGCCACCGTGAGGATGGCCAGATAAGTCGAACTAAGATACTTCAACTTCAGCTACAAGAATAGTGTAGCTGAAGTTGCGTATCTTAGTTCGACATCCCCTGCCCCCGCCAGTGTAGCCCAGGCCAAATCAGGATGAAGATTAAAATTCAAGAAACACAAAAGTCTTCTTCTAGGGCCTGATTCTGCATTCCATGCATGCCCAAAACTCCTATTTGCTTCAGTAGGTGCCCAAGGAATATAGGACTGGGTTCTATGTTACTGCCAAGTTGCTCTGCTGCCATGCAAGGGCAGAGGTGACAAAGCATTTCTAAAGCATTGGGTTAGGAATTAAGGTGCTGTATATATGTTCAAAAATTATTCTTCTAAACCAGTAGTTCTCAAACTATGGGGCGGGCCTTCCAAGGGAGGCACAGGAATGTGTCAAGGGAGGCACAAGCTCTATGCTTTTTTTTTATTATTAAGGGCTTTGGCTGTCAGCCCTGGGTGGCTGGGGCTTGTGCAGAAGGGCCATTCACACCCAGAAGGTGGAGATAAAGGGGACAGCCAGAGCCCCACCATCCAGGCTTGGGCTCTCTCTTCCCCCCCACCCCAGGCCCAATCCCTCACTGGGAGGCAGCCCGGGCTCAGGGTCTCCTTCCCTCCCGCCACAATCCCACACCTGTCGGTGGTGAGGCTCTGGCTGTTCAGCCCGGGAGTAGCAGCAGCAGTGCAGAAGTAAGGGTGGCAATCGGGCACTAAGTCTGCTGTGAAAAGTGGTACTGTTCACATTGCATCCTTACTTCTGTGGTGCTGCAGCGCTGCCTTCAGAGCTGGGAGCCTGGCCAGCAGTCCAGTTGTCTATGTACTGTGGGGGAACAACTATAGACACAAAGAAGGGCCCGATCAAATAAGTTTTAGAAACACTGTTCTAAACAAATGGGGATCCTGCAGTTTCATTCACTTCCAGTGGTTTAAGTACATTAAAAGAGGAGGAGGAGGAGGAGTTCTAACTGCACCGGCCAAAAAAATAAATAAATAAAAGAAGAAGAGGAGCACTGCTTATCTAAGCTAGGGAGAGAAAAGGGAGCTCCTCTCTGCTTTAGAAAAGGAATGGGAGTTATACCAACTTCCATTCTGTCCAGAGCCCCCTTACTTTAACACCTGTATATTTCATTTGTGGATAGCTACTGCAATTACTAGTGGGGTATGCCACCTTTGATCCTTAATGGTTTACAGTGCTTCACCCATTTCTGTAACGTTCATGAGGAGCAGAGTGATCTTAGAGGCCTACAGATCATATAACCCAAAGGGGTTCCATACAGCACTCCTCTCATTCTCTGAAACTTCAGGGGTACTTATCCAGGGTGAGTTGGGATAGATAGAGAACAGGAAATACAGATTCAGTGGTGACTACCTGGAGACACATAGATCCATGCGGTATACAGGATTTAAAAATACAATTAGGGTGAAAGATCAAGAACACTAAAATAATGGTAACTAGATGCAGAGGCAGTGTCAAGTAGTTTGAGACATAATGGTGACCTGGTTTTATTTTAATATTCCAGTGTTTAGGTTAGGTCTGCTACTAATATAGACTAGCTTTAAATTAGATAAGAACACAAAGGTAATATGTGATCAGATAGCTGAGCATGGTCACCCATCTTCATAAACCATAGCAAGTCAGACTTGTGAAGTCATCATTTGTTCGAAGTTTGTGAATGTGAAATTACTTATGATTTGATCAGTCTCTGACTGAGAAAAAGAGAAACAAGGTGGGTGAGGTAATATCGTTTATTGGACCAACTTCTGTTGGTGAGAGAAACAAGCTTTTGAGCCACACAGAGCTCTTCTTCAGGTCTGGGAAAGGTATTTCCAGTGTCACAGCTACATGCAAGGTGGAACAGGTTGTTTAGCGTAAGCAGTTAGTATATATTATAAGCAGAGGCAGATTAAGATTTATTGGGGCCTAGGGTTGCCAACTTTCTAGTCACACAAAACCGAACACCCTAGCCCCACCCCTTCCCCAAGGCCTCACCCCTGCCCCGCCCCTTCCCTGAGGCCCTGCCCCCCACTCATTACATTCCCTCTCCCTCAACGGCTTGCTCTCCCCCAATCCTCACTCATTTTCATTGGGCTGGAGCAGGGGGTTGGGGTGCAGGAGGGGGTGAGGGCTCTAACTGGGGATGTGGGCTCTGAGGTGGGGCCAGAAATAAGGGGTTCAGGCTGCAGGAAGCGGCTGGGGCAGGGAGTTGGGGAGTGGGAAGGGGTGAGGGATCTGGCTGGGGGTGCAGGCTCTGGGCTGGGGATGAGGGATTTGGGGTGCAGGAAGGGGCACTAGGCTAGGGAGTGGGGCCAAGGGATTCAGAGTGCAGGATGGGGCTTCAGGTTGAGGCAGGGGGTTGGGGTGTGGGAAGGGGTGAGGGCTCTGGGCTGGGGCCAGGAATGAGAAGCTCAGGATGTGGGAGGGGGCTCTGGGCTGAGGCAGGAGTGCAGGGGGGAAGTGAGGGCTCTGGCCTGGGGGGTGAAGGCTCTGGGGTGGGGGTGGGGGTGGGGATGAGGGGTTTGGGGTGCAGGAGGGAATTCCAGGCTGGGGGTGCTCAGGGCTGGGGCAGGGGGTTGGAGCGTGGGCTTACTTCGGGCAGCTCCCAGTCAGTGGCACAGTGGGGGGAGTGAGGGGCCTAAGGCAGGCTGCCTGCCTGTCCTGGCACCATACTGCCTGAGCCCCAGAATCAGCCAGCAGGTCCAGGTCATAGGCGGGGGGGGCCAGGAGGTTCCTCTCGCCGCTCTCACCTGCAGGCACCGCCCCACAGCTCCCATTGGCCAGTTCCTGACCAATGGTCTGCAGAGCCAGTGCTCAGGGCAGAGGCAGCATGCAGAGCCCCGTGGCCCTGCCCCCGCCCCAGCCTAGGAGCTGGACAGGTAGGGACTAGCCTGCTTTAGCGCCACAGCGTCACGGAACGGACTTTTAATGGCCAAAAAGGGATTCAGGGGGCAGAGCTCCATATGTGGGAGGGGGAGAGAGGGACCCGGGGGTTCCCTAGAAGGCAAGATCTGTTTACAGATACAGGGAGCAAAGGAACAGTGTGTGCGTATTATATATATATATATATATATATATAAAATTTTTATTTTTTAAAGAGAGGGGGAATTTTGGCTGCCTAAAAGGCCCATTCAAATAAGGAAGGAATGAAGCTAAGTGAGGGTGAGAGGGGAGCAGAGAAAACCTAAGACAGCTTATATATAATGTACTCGGCTAGCTGGAAAATTTTTTTTTTTTTAAACAGCTATGGGGAAAACCAGCTATTTATTGAAGACAACAAAGGAACCATGTACAGTTGCTGCACTTTATTTTACTGCCTTTGTTTTAAATGAGTTAGAGATGCCTATCTTATTGCAACAGGTTTAATAAAGAAAAACATGTAATGATTTCAAATACTTCAATTATTCCTGTTTAACTTTGATATGATATGTAAATTTTCCTTTTTAAGTGGTTTGAGAAGCTGATGTAATCAGAGCGTCTGAGCACAAGCTGTGGAGCCAGAAAAATGAGTTCTCTTCCTTGCTCGGTGATCTTTGTTTGTTGCATAACCTTGCATTGTTTGAATTTCACATCCTAAAATGACTTTTACTTATTTACCTCCCAGAAGGGAGTGCGGATTAATTATTTAGCTTTTATAAAGCAGGTCAAAGTTTAAAAACACTAAATATAAGCTACATATTTATTGGGAAAATACTAGATTGTGATCTGCTCAGGGCAGGAGCCTCGTCTCTTTACATGTCAAAGAATTTAAAACACTAATATAAAATAGGAAGCATAGAAATAAATATGAATGAAAATAAATGGTTCAATGCACTAAAAATGTGTCTCTCTTAAAGTTGTGATCTTGTCAATAAATTGTTTGGTTTTGAGTTAAAAACCCTGGTGATACTTGTGACAGTAGTTTTGGAACCTGTAGTTTCAGGTGAGTGAGTGTGGCCAGCTGCAGCTGTCTGTACACATAATACAACATTATGCCAGAGAACTCTGCCTAAGTGCCAAATACTGGAATAGCTGAGACATGAGGGTTTTTTCTTTAAAACAGCATTGTCTATTGGTAAGTGTAGGAGACCGGGAGTCAGAACTCTTGAGTTCTCTAACTAACAGTGATACTTGATTCACTTTGTGCTTGACTGTAGGCAATTCACTTAATGTCTGTGTGTTTCATTAGACCCATGTGTAAAATGGGTGGGGAGAGAGGGACTGGGGGGGCAGCTCCAATGGGAGGTGGAGTGGGGGAGGAAGGGGCTGCGGGGGACAGCGCCGCATGGGAGGGAGAGGGGGAAGGAGAGGGGCTGGGGGGAGCAGCTCCACGTGGGGGAGAGGAGGCTCGGCCAGTCCCACGCTGGAGGCAGCGGGGAATATGCTCACCCTACCACAGCTCTGGCATCAGACCTGGCCAGAGGGCGGGGCAGCAGGGGGAAGAGGAGGAGCAGAGCGGCAGGGCCTGGGGCGGGAGGGAGAGGAGGAGCAGGGGACAGGGCCAGAGTTCCAGTCTGCAGGGCCCCCAAATTGGCCTGGGTTCCTGGGCATGGGCTCCCTCGGCCCATACAGTAATCTGCCACTGATTCTAAGGGACCATTCAAGGTAGAGGGGCCCATTAACACCTCTGCAGTCACAGGACAAAAATGGGGGATAGTGATTACAGATGGTTGTAATAAGCCATAAATCCAGTGGCTCTGTTCAGTCCATGATTTTTAGTGTCTAGCAAAGTTATGAATTTAAACTTGCAGGATCGTCTTTAGAAAGTGTTGTGCAGGTTTCCTTTGAGGATGAGAACTGATAGATCTCTCTATATCTGAGCTCTTTGTGAAAAGTGTTTGCCCACAGGTGACAAGGTGTTTTTGTCTTTTATCATTGTCCTGCGTGAGTTCATTCGAGAGCATAGTATTGACTGGTTTTACCCACATAGTTGTTACTGGGGCATTTAGTGCACTGGATGAGGTACACCACATGTTCTGATAGGCATATGCAGGATCATGGATCTTGAAAGGTGAAACCAGACAATCACTACAGCCTCAAATGAACTCACAAAGGAAAATGATAAAAGACAAAAACACCTTGTCACCTGTGGGTGAACACTTTTCACAAAGTGATAACTCTGTATCTGACCTATCAGTCCTCATCCTCAAAGGAAACCTGCACAATACTTTCTAAAGATGAGCCTGGGAGCTTAAATTCATAACTCTGCTAGACACGAAAAATCATGGATTGAACAGATACGCTGGATTTATGGCTTATTACAATTCTATAACCCACTAACCAACTCTTTTTGTCCTATGACTGCAAGAGTGTTAACGGGCCATTCTACTTGGAAGGGTCCCTTAGAATATGTGCTAATTACTTATGCTAAACAATCTGTTCCACTGGCATGTAGATGTGACACTGGCGCAGTACCTTTCCCAGACCTGAAGAAGAGCTGTATATGTCAAAAGCTTGCCTCTCTCACCAACAGAAGTTGGTCCAATAAAAAAGATTACCTCACCTACCTGGTCTCTCTAATATCCTGGGACCTACGTGGCTGCAACTACCCTGCATACATGAGAAAGAGAGAGACATTTTAAAATCGGGAACAGTACACTGGTGTATTTTTGCTTATACTTGAAGGGCTGAGTTTCTCTCTGACATTATCCAAGTCCCACTAAGCCTCTCCTTAACTTTGTAACTCATTTGTCCTTCTAACTTAGCTTTACAAATAATCAAGCACTACTAAAAATGACCTACATAAATAAATCAATTTAATGAATAAATTATGAGTGAGAAAGAGTAAGAGAATGAATGTGTGAGTGTGTGTAGGTGGATGATATAAAGGACCAGACTGATAATACCAGCAGGAGCTATAATTTCATACGCTGTCATCACCACCGGAGCACCAGGGAAGAGCAAAGACAATTAGGGTACGTCTACATAGCAAGAAAAAGAAGCCAGGGCAGTGAGTTTCAGAGCCTGAGTCAACTGACTAGGGCCCGCACTGTGGGGCTAAAAGTGATGCAGGCATTTAGGAGCCTAAGATTCACTTAAAGTCAATGGGACTTAGACCCCTGAGTGCCTAACAGCCAGATTTTCAAAGATATTCAATCATACATACTGCCTTGGCCGCAGTTATTGTGAATTAGGAATAAGATACATAATGGTGTGCAGGAAGCTTTTAATCTCTACTTTTCCCATTCACGTCAGCTCCACTTTATCCATGCTGCAATCCAATATCTTGAGTACTCATTTGCATACAAATTTCCTTGTTGCTTATTATGTTTAATTCCTTTAAGGCATTTACTTCCCCGGGTAGATTGGCAGATTTAGCACCAACTAAAATTGTCTTTATGTAGACTCATAGGACTGGAAGGGACCTCAGGAGGTCATCTAGTCTAGTCCCCTGTGCTCATGGCAGGACTAAGTATTATCTAGACCATCCCTGACAGGTGTTTTTCTAACCTGATTTTATAAATCTCCAATGATGGAGATTCCACAATCTCCCTAGGCAATTTATTCCAGTGCTTAACCACCCTGACAGTTAGGAAGTTTTTCCTAATGTCCAACTATAAGCCGCGTGGCCATCCCGCTGTGTCACTCTCTGAGGGAGGCCATGCCTCCTCACTGTCACATATCTATAAAGGTGAGCTCAAAAAGGGGGGGAATTAGCTACATGTAGTGCTCCAGCCCTCGATCAGTATGGGGCAGCAAATAGTTAGTAGGCTCTGACCTGCAATCAGGGCAGAGCGGTTAAGCAGTCTATGAGCCCCAGGTAAGGGTAAGCACCAACAAAATATAGCCTAGGCTCAGATAAGGGTGAGCACCAGCATAGTCTAGGGGCTCAGGCAGGTGTGGATGGGAAGGTACCACAGGACTCCTGGCCTAAGATGGACATGCTGCCACCCCAAGGGTGGCGTGGCAGGGGTAGGGGGACACAGGACCACCCAACTCCACCATGTCCCTGCCCAGGGCCTTAATAGTGGCAGAGTGGTCCGCCACTGGATCCACCTGCAACACGCTGACCTAGTATCAGGCCATCACTCAACCAGACCGTCGTCTAGTTTCCCTGAGCTACTTCCTACATCCCCAGGGTCTGGTAGCTCTACGTTGTAGTTGTCCTCCATCTCCCCAGGGTAGGTGGCCAGCGGCAGCCCCAGAAGCTTGTCAGTGTCTCAGTTGGCCACTGGCCCTGGGAGCTCTGGCCAGTCCTCAGGAGGCTCCAACAGCAGGTGGGATTCATCTGTCTCCCAGGGTGGCTCTAGCCCAACTGAACTTCAGGACCTGGCTTTTGTACTTTCACTTCCTGTCCCATCCTTCCACTTCTGGCAGGGCAGGCGTGGATTTCCTGGTTCGGACCACCAGGGGTGTGTGTTGTGGTTCCTCCCCATCACTCTCTGAAGGAGGCCACACCTCCTCGCTACATCAACCTAAACTGCCCTTGCTGCAATTTAAGCCCGTCACTTCTTGTCCTATGCTCAGAGGTTAAGAACAATTTTTCTCCCTCCTCCTTGTAACAATCTTTGATGTACTTGAAAACTGTTATCATGTCCCCTCTCAGTCTTCTCTACTCCAGACTAAACAAACCCAATTTTTTCAATCTTCCCTCATAGGTCATGTTTTCTAGACCTTTAATCATTTTTGTTGCTCTTCTCTGGACTTTCTCCAATTTGTCCACATCTTTCCTGAAATGTGGCATCCAGAACTGGACACAACACTCCAGTTGAGGCCTAATCAGCGCTGAGTAGAGCGGACGAATTACTCCTCGTGTCTTGCTTACAACACTTCTGCTAATACATCCCAGAATGATATTTGCTTTTTTGCAACAGCGTTACACAGTTGACTCATATTTAGCTTGTGATCCACTCTGACCCCCCAGATCCCTTTCTGCAGTACTCCTTCCTAGGCAGTCATTTCCCATTTTGTATATGTGCAACTGATTTTTCCTTGATAAGTGGAGTACTCTGCCTTTGTCCTTATTGAATTTCATCCTATTGAATTTCATTTGTCCAGTTTGTCCAGATCATTTTGAATTTTAATCCTATCCTCCAAAATACTTGCAACCCGTCCCAGCTTGGTATCATCCACAAACTTTATAAGAGTACTCTCTGTGCCATTATCTAAATCATTGATGAAAATATTGAACAGAACTGGACACCACCTTGATATGCACTTCCCAGAGAGTAAAACAATGAGGAGTCCTTGTGGCACCTTAGAGACTAACAAATTTATTTGGGAATAAGCTTTCATGGGCTAGAACCCACTTCATCGGATGCATGGAGTGGAAAATACAGGAGCAGGTATAAATACATGAAAAGATGGGAGTTGCCTTACCAAGCGTGAGGTCAGTCTGACAAAACAATTCAATTAACAGTAGGATACCAAGAGAGGAAAAATAACTTTTGTAGTGGTAATGAGACTGGCCCATTTCAAACAGCTGACAAGAAGGTGTGAGTAACAGGAGGGAGAAATTAGTATGGGGGAAATTAGGTTTAGGTTTTGTAATGACCCAACCCAGAGAGTAGTTATCAGTGGTTCACAGTCAAGCTGGAACGGTTTTCAAACCAGTTATGCACCCGCCTTATAGTAGCTCCATCTAGATTGTATGTCTTTAGTTTGTTTATGAGAAGGTCATGCAAGACAGTATCAGATGCCTTATGTAAGGCAGATACTATTGTGTGCTGCTGCTCCATATTCTTTCCCCAAATAACTGTGTTTAGCTTTCAGTTATTTGCTTATCCTCTCTAAGTATTTGAAAATGAAATAGTTCAATAGATAGAAACTGTTATAATTTATGTAGAATTTGAACACTATAGGACAGGTCCTCAGCTGGCTCAATACTTTTTTTCTGGATTAGCGCCAGTAACTCAGAACACTACAAAGCACTGAAATCACCCTTGGGACTTTATCCTGCTATCTGTCTGTGTGCAGATCTCATTAAAGTCAGTGGGAGACCAGCAGATGGAGGACTTGCAGTAGTGAGCCCAGATGTTGGACGTTGATATCAATATCTTCTAATAGGGCTTTACTATTTAATGTCTCATTGCATAATACAGACAGTGAAAAAGGAAGAATATAAGTTTTCATTCTCCAGAGTTATCATATAGACTCACATGCAGAAACATACACCATGTGCCCAAACATGCTGCCACCCATAGAATATAGGGTCAAAGGGAATAACAATACAATAAGCATATAACACTACCAATATTTAGGTCTGTTTTTGGAGTATGTTTCTCATGGATCCATTACAGAAGAGTGAAAAGATGTTTAAATAATACTTTCCATTTTCTTTAGCATTTTCGTATCTTGGTATACTTTCTCTTCTACTCTTAAAAGCTCTAATATCATAAGGCAAAATGCTGCCCCAATTGATTCTCTCATGGAACTCCCAGTTTACTGCAGATGTCTAGGTGTTGCCAGAATTTCATTTGCTAGAATCTCTCAGATCACAAATGCATATTCTGAATGTGCTTATCTGGCTGCAGGAGTGGTATGCTGAACCACTATGCACCTGCCCATGGGCACAATTCAAGTGCCTAGCTCTCCCTAGCTGTTGTTGCACTCAAGTGGGTTCTGTAGAATGAAATAGCCTTTTTCTCACAATCTAGGTATTAACAATGTTCATCACTATACTTTCAGAGCACCTATGCTGATTTACAAACACAAAAACAGACCCCCTAATCAGGTCAATTGTGTGTAACTTGACCAGGTTCCTCTACAAGTGGAAAATTAAGTAAACTAAGTTCAGAAAACTTGAAGTTGTTTAAAGAACATTAGAACAGAAACTACAGATGTTAAATGCTATGAACACCAGAGTGAGTTTTTCCTCAGGAGAAACTAAAACTTTGGAGAACTGTTTTTCAGTACTAGTGGACAGACTGTAGGTGAGCCTGCATGATAAATGCAATGTATCACATGAATATCACCACTTCATAAGTGGTGTATATAAATATATATTACCCCAGGAAAACCACATTTAGTGACAGTTAATGTTGTGGCAGGACATGGTCCATCCACCCAAAATCTGAAAAGTAGGGACATAAGGTAAGGGGACAGACTTGTGCATTCCTTTCCACCTTCATATTGCCTCCATCACTGTCAGTAACAAACACCAGAGCTCTCTGAGGCTTTCAATTCCATCTTCAACAGATGCACCAAAGCACTATGTACCCTCATCGAACTACCAATCTAATGCAAAACCCTAACAGTGTCTTCAAGCTTTTATATCAATTATATCTGACTTACACATTCCGTGCTTTTGGCAAATTATTCGGCCTTAAAACTGGTGAAGTCACTGTTAAGAATTTGTGTTAGAGTGCTTGTGCTTATGGAGTGCATTGTCAATAGCTTAAGTATTTGGTCCCCACCGCAGCAGGTTCATCTTTGCACACACATTATGGCTAAAATGTTTATTAAAAGTTCCATAATCAAACAACCCTGGTGTATAACTGATATTCTAGGAATGAGCACACAAGGAGCAACAATGAGGCCAATGGACAGGTCCCAGAGCATGTTAGATTTCTTGCAAAAGAGTACGAAGAAAAGTGAGACAAACCAGTGAACAACTGTCTAAAGGGATGACTTTTAAATTCTTGTTGTTCTCTCTGTATCAATTAATTCTTCATCAAACCACCATGAGAAATTCCAAGAATATTCAGTTTATATATTATTTATGTTTTGGTTTTTTGCCACTTCAGTGAGGTTTTTACAAAATTAAGATTTAAAGCTCCTGCTAAAACTGAACTCTGTAACACAACCTTACTCATACTTCACCATAATATATATCTATGCACACAGAGATTAAAAACAGTCCATGGAGTATTCTAATTTAATCCTGCCCCACTAATTTATGTCATTTATTTTGAAAAGAAAATACTAGCTACATTTTAAAATTTACAGGTAGATGCAATTCTAGATTGTTACAGATAAATAAACCTTTTAAATCCTTACCCACCTCTATTTAAATATATATTTTAATGTGCCTCTCCCAGCGGTGTATTAACGCCTAGGCCAACAAGGCCTAGGCGTAGGGCGGCAAATTTGCAGGGGCGGCAAATTTATAATAGCAGCCAGAGGCGGCTACTTCCCCCGGTGCCGGTTTGTGCCCTCCGCCCCCACCCCAACTCCACCCCTTCCCTGGCCCCTCCCTGCCCCTATTGGTCCCCTTCCCCAAATCCCCGCCCCAGCCCCGCCTCCTCTCCTGAGCGCGCTGCAGTCCCCCCCTTCCCCCCTCCTTCGTGGAGCTGTTTCACGCACAAGCACTGGCAGGGAGCGGGGAGAAGCAGGACCCGGCGGCATGCTCAGGGGAGGAGGCAGAGGCGGAGCAGAGGTGAGCTGGGGGGCGGGGCAGCAATTATTTCTGGGCCTAGGGGTGGCAAAATCATGCTTTGGCCTCTCCCCTGCCCTTTGCAACTAGTTTTCATTTCTGACACCACATCGGGAAACTAGTCTGCAAGAGAATTATCCATGGGTGTGTAACACTAAGATAACCCTCCCGGAAAAGGTAGCATGCTGACAATTAACTATGGCAAAGCACACTCTTTTGCCTGTACATATAATTATGTGACTTGGGAAGGATTCTTTTCTCCCTCCTCCAATTATAATTTTGCAACATGATGAAAAGCAGTGCTGCTTAGTGGCTAGAGTAGGAGAGAAGAGTCAGGCTTTGCCACTTAGTTACAGTGACACCTTGGGCAAATCACTTAACATCTCAGTATTTCATTATATCCATCTGGAAATTAGTATTGAGACAGAGATGGCAATTTCCTGCAATATCCTGGACAAACCTCATTTACTTAAGTTTATGTATCATTGTGGGCCAAGTACTGTATGCATTTTCATGGGGAGGGAGACCAAAGCCTTCCAGGAGCTAGCAACAGGGGGGAATGTGTAGGCAAATTCACTTGGGTTGTAACACCTCCAGAGAGGCACCATCATCTGGAGTGACTCACATATACTGGTTCAAACTGGATTCCCTAGAGAACCAACAAACAAAGAAAGGACTTCTGGATAAATAGCCTGAGTTAAAACTGATTCAGGGCCTGCTTTCTGATCCAACAAACAAAAAGGACCTTCTATCCACAGGAGGCCCCAATCCTTCCTGGGAAGAATTGGAAGGACTTGACCTATTCAGGGGTATTCCTGCTCTGAACAAAAGAAGTTTTGAACTTGAAACTACAGAAAAACCTCTAGGTGGGGTTTGAAGGACTGACCACCTGACAGAGCCCTTGTTGGAGTTGAGGTGATCTCTGATAAGCTTTTTAGCATGTGTGTAGGTTCTTTTATTGCTTTTGATAGGTTCTCTCTGCAATACTTTCACCTTAAAAATAAATGTGTTTGTTTAGAAAGAGCTGTGTGATACTTATACTTGAGGGCAGTTACACTGTTTGTAGCCTGTGAAGAGAAAGCAAAATATAGATGCAGGTCTGCTGAAGCAGTCTGACTCACTGGCGAATTCATCCTGTAGGCAGGGAACTGGAAAACCCCTGGTCAGGAGAGGGAGAGAGGTGTCTCCCAAGAGGTGACATTTGAGGAGCTGGGAACCTAGAGTGCCCTTGCTGAACTGCCAGGGGGAAATACAGGTGAAAGTTGTTCTGAACTGTGACAACTTCCAGATGTAAGCAGAGTCAGGATGAGCTCCACCCTGACATCTGGTGGTGAGGTGTGGCAAGTTGTGGAAAAGAACTTTAGGAGCTGATCTCATTTGCATAGGCACACCCACCCCACCTAGAATGAGGCCATAGCTGCCCGAATGGTCACTTTGGCTGCTGTCGGATCCCCAGTGTCTCTGTTATTGGGGCAGGAAGAATAAATTGTTATTACCCTGATTATGGGAATCAAGGACAGTGGAACTGTACTTGGCCTTTTGTTATGATGGAGGGACTCGCCATCAACTAAGTAGCACTCGCTAGGCAAGGGACATGGGTTCCAAAACTCTGTGAATTGAGAGAGGCTGGGGACAGTTATTAATACTTGGTGGCATGGGCCCCCTGGTGAGGGCCTTATATGCTAATTGCACTTCTTTCTCTCTCCACTGTGGAATATCAGAGCTAATTTTGATTCCATTAGGAGTCTAGTTACAGGCTGCTGAGCTGAATTCACTTTGGGCTAATGGTGCACCAGCACTGAGGCTCCCCTACTACAAGCTGAAATCATGAAAGAGCTAAACTTACTAAGAGCTGAAATCACCGATTGTTGTGTTAGGTAGTGGGGGAGCCTGAAGATATATGGTGGAGCAGTTTGCGGGACAGTGAGCAGAGCGGCTTATGGAGCAGAGCAGTTTGCAGAACGGCTTGTGGAGCAGAGCAGTTTGTTGGATGCCTAGAGCAGCTCATGGGGTGGCTGGCAGAGTGGAGCCCCATGGAGAGGTGGGGCCATCAGCTTTGGACCACGTAAGGTGCCCCTTAACCCCCACTTCCCCCCCACCCCAATCTCCACCCAGGTGGGAGGTATAACTCTGCAGATAAACTTTTGAATTCTGGGGCTGCCCTGACCAGGGACAGAGACTTTTGGGTCGTTGGGACTTTTGGGACTTTGGGTGATTTTGGGTTGCTGGACTCAAGAACCAAAGGGAAAGGACATGCCTCAATTTGCCGGGGGTGGGTTTTTTGCTCATGAGTTGTGTTATGAATCCTGTTGGTGGTGTTTCTCCAACATAATGCCACATTGTTTCTCTCTGTTATTAAAAGGCTTTTTGCTACACTCAGACTATGTGCTTGCGAGAGGGGAAGTATTGCCTCTTGGAGGCGCCCAGCGGGGGTGGTATATATTTGTCCCATGTCACTGGGTGCGGGCTCGAGCCGGTTTTGCATTGTGTTATTGGAATAGAACCCCTAGATACTGAACCCAGCCCTTGTTGCTGCCAACTCTGACAGGCAGAAGGGTTACACATAATCCATTTCACAGTTGAGAAGAAAGCTAAGCCAGATCTTCTCTCACACACTGCAGTTCTTCTCTTTCGGTGTGTCTGGGGGTGGCATATTGGCATGAAGGTAAGTTAGGCAATCAATTACGAGAAGGTGCAATTCCATGCAACAAACACATATAATTAATGTAGTCTTCTTCTCAGCCTCCTGTTACACAATGAGTCACTTCACCTTGAAGTATGGTGCTTTGCCTAAGGAAAGCTTAATTCTATTTTCAGAGTAGAAAAGGAGGACTTGTGGCACCTTAGAGACTAACCAATTTATTTGAGCATGAGCTTTCGTGAGCTACAGCTCACTTCATCGGATGCATAAATTCTATTTTCCATGTCTTAGATGGATTTTCAGGTAACAAGTATAGCAAAAGCAACCCATGAAAAGGTTTAGCTTGTAGAGTTTTATTTTACACACTATTTTATTAGAGTTACAGCAAAGAAATCCAGCAGAACTACATTCACATCATTTCAGATATGTTCAGTACAATCCACATGCATCTTGAGTGGCCCTCCCTCCTTGCACCCCCCACCCCACCCCAAGCTCATCTGGGGCTCCCTTATTTTTATTATTTTCATTTAAAATGAAGGTTAGCGGAAATTATATTTATGCTAGAGAAATAAATTCAATTGAATTAATACAATATCACCATCAGTAACAGTTGCTGAATAGCTCCACTCACTCGGATAAGAGGGCATGCACCCTTCCTGGCTTCTCCCCAATCATTTGTGCTCTGACTCCTTCTGATGGGCTTCAGAGGATAAAAGGGAAAAACATGACAGAGAGAAATCTCAGCGAATCAGTGTCAGATGTGATGCTGTGTTGGTGTAGATGAAGGGAAGGCAATGCGTCACACACGTTGGCTCTTTGACTCCTTCCCCTCCCGTTCAACCTCCCTTATTTCCACAGGGTCCACCCATCACAGAATTTTCATGGTAGTCAGGAATGGTTAGAGGAGAGACTGATCCCATGTCTGACTTATTTCAGGACAAACTCTCTTGTCTTCACTGTAGTGGGGGGTGGGAAGGTGTGTCCTTAACTGTAGTTGAGTTAACTTGAGTTAACTGATGTTAAATAAAATCCTAGTGAAGACAAGGCAGCTTGTAATTTTCACATGAGTTAGCAGGTTAAGTTAAAGCCTATAGGGGAACTGTGTCCCTAACAACATCCCAAATCAAAGGACTCACTGGTATTTGGTAGTGAGTTTCAGCTGGCCTAAACAGTTCAAAGTGCCCCAATTCATTAATGTCAAACTGTATCTGATATGTGTCATGTAAGGGGTCATTGGAAAACTAATAACACACTGATCATTAATATTCTTGCATAGTGTGCATATGATAAACAGCCAAGGGACCATACAAATATGAAGGAAATGTAGAACTAAAATGTGTTTACCAGACAAGTCTGGGGAGTGGGTAAACAGGTTTCTCCCAGCCAAAGGACAGGTTGGGGCCTCATGCCAGGTGTCATCAGTGTAGATAAGCAATCACATGTTGTAACGGGTGGTGCTCACCACCATGGCACCTCCTGCTGGTTGCTCTGGGAATTAGTGTTGTCACACTCTCCATCACTGCTTCTCCACTGTCTTCGCTGTCCATGGGGACCTGCATCGCTCAGGGACCATGCCATCCTCTTCAGAGCATGGCCCTCCAGCTGTGCCCCAACTCTGTTGTCTCCCCACTTCCAGGAGAATCGGCAGTCCTTTGCCCGGCCTCTCCCCAAAGTGGCGAACTGCAGCCCCTAGTCCAGCCCCTCGGTCAGGGGCAAACTGCAGTCCTTTGGCTGGCCACTTCCTTTGGCAGCCAGTGGGGCAAACAGAGGGCCCGGGCCCAGGCCTGCCCGCTACTCTGGGTCCTGACCCTCCAGGTACCCTATAGCTGGCAGCCGCTCACTGCCTCTCCTTCCCCTCTGCCACTACCTGCTTTCCCTGGGTCATTTCCCCATAGCTCCAGCACCTACTCAGCCCCCATATTGAGGCCTCAATCTGGGAGCCAGCCAGGCTGGAGCTCCGCTTACTCCACTGACCCTGCCCAGCACTGCTCTGTCCCAGGTACTTCTCTACAGGCAGCCAGTCCTTCTCCCTCAAGCTCTAGGAAGAAACTGAGCTCTTCTCTGCCCTGCAGCCCTTGGCCCTAATTGGATGCTTCTAAGCATTCCTCTGATTGGCTGGGTTCTGCGGCGCCACTCCAAGGGCTGCTATTCACCCTTTGACAGCTAGTGAGGGGCAGCTGCCCCGTCACACGTCAAGTGGCCATTGATTTGACTTTTAGCAAACACCAGTGGGGGAAGAAACCAGCATGGAATTTCTTTCACCAATATACTCCATATCTCCTTCCTCACAGCTTCGATGAACTTTACTTCGGGGGGTAACCTCAGAAAACTCCATTTCAAAGGTTCATTAGACTATGAGGAGGGGCAAAGAACCCCAAGGTACGTTTCACCAGAAGACAAAGGAACTTTGGATTTTTGTGGGAGATCCTGACCAGAGAGGTGGTCAGCCATCATGCTGGTAGATTGTGTGGTAAAAATCTTACCTTGAACCAAGACTGTAGTTTTGCTAAGTCTTAGCCTCTAGAAAGTGTTTTTCACTTTTATTTGCTTGTAACCTTTTTATAACTTTATAACTTTATTCTTTATACTTGAACTCACTTAAAATCCTATCATCTTTTGCTAATAAGCTCGTTTTGCTTTTAATCTAAACCAGTGATGCTCAGACCTCAGTGGTTCAGGAGCCAAATTAGCAATGACCCAAATGAGCCACAGTAGTGTGAATTCACTGTTTCATTTACTATATATATAAATTATTTTCACAGCAAAATGACTGACCAGGCATTATTATTTTATCAACTACAATTGGTTAATAACATAGTAAAAGCATCGTGACTGGTTAATAACTTAGACTGGTTAATAATTAAATCACACAATGGTTTCATAGCATGTGCTGCAAAGAGCCACAAGAGACACATTAAAGAGCCACTTGCAGCTTGGGAGCCCTGGTGTGAGTAGCAGTGATTTAAACTAACTCAGTGCTGTGTTTGAATTGAAGTGATTGTTAACTCCAGTTAAAGGGGTAAGTTATGCATTTTGTCTCTTTAGAGAAGCAAACAAACCTTATTATTCCCCTGAATGGTCCAGGCAAGGACTAGACATTGCAGAACACACAGTTTTGGGGGGGAAATTTAAGACTGGGAGGTTTTGGGCCCATCTTGCCAGGGTAAAAAAGGCTTTTGGAGGCCAGAGTGTGACTATGCTATAACATGCAGGCTTCTGGAGTCAGAGTTAGTCCAGGGCAGCTTATCACACAGATGCTCAGTACATGCTTATATGCTGGCTGGGAGCATCCAGCCAAGGGAACTACAGCAGCAGAGCATTTTAAGGCACTCAGAGTTATGGGGAAAATGATGACACAACCCTTCCTGGGTCTGTATTGCACCCCAGAACGTGGCAGGAAACTAGTCTGTAACTTGACCAGCTAACTCATGTGAAAACTACAAATTGCCTTGTCGTTACCAGGCTTGTACCTTGCATTAACTCAAGTTAGCTAGCTTGAGTTAAGAACACACATTTTTTCGCAGTGGAGTCATGGCCTTCAACCATCTTTGACAGTTTTGCAGGCAGTTCAGGGCCCCTACAGTAGGGGAGTGTATAGATTTTATTTGCTTCTTTTCTGAACTAAAGGAAGATAATAAAACAGAGAGAAAAAGAACATGGAAGAGATATTCACTGGCAGGTGTGATTGCTGCTGTTTCCATGACTGACAAATGAGTAAGTAGTGGAGAGGCTTTTAAAAGGTGTTACCAGCTCCTAAACACAGAGTCATGTTCTTGGTTGGTTTTTTTCAGTCCACCTATTTCTGCACCATACAAGGCTGCACACGTCCTGGAAAAGCCAACTGAAGGGCTCCCACAGTGTGAAACACTGGCACCGTTTTTTATTAATTGAACCTGGCTCAGGGCCAGGGCCGGCTCCAGCGTTTTTGCCGCCCCAAGCGGCAAAAAAAAACAACTTGCCGCCGAACGGGGAGGCGCAATCCTGCCTGCCGAACACGGAGGCGGAGTGATGGTGCGGCCGCCGAATTGCGGCCAGCGACCAAAGAAGAGCCGCGTCCCCGCCGCTTAATTGCCGACGAGCGCGAAACGCGCTGTGACGGAGAGGCCGCCAAATTTCCGCTGCCTCCCAGGGCGGATTGCCGCCCCAGAGACTGACGTACTGCCGTCTCTTTACCTTTGCCGCCCCAGGCACCTGCTTGGTTCGCTGGTGCCAGCCCTGCTCAGGGCTATGCCTCTCTCCTACTGGCTAATCCGAATCTTTTCAAACTCCTGTGCAACTCAGGATTCAGCAGCATTGAAATGTTGCTGGAAAAGTTTGTGCTGAGTCTATATTCAAATCTGACCAACCTCAGTGGAATTTAACTCCTCCTCTTTGATGCTAACCTGTATATAAATTAATAAAGATGGAAATTTCCATCTCCATGTGAAAAGTAGGTTATATGTTTCATCTTTGTGAGTTGTGGCTTATAGCAAGAATATAAAAATACTTTGGCTCACTGGCCCATTCCTTTCAATACTGAACAAAGTTATTCACAATTGTACCAAGAGCAAGTTGGGAAAAAGCCTACCAAAATCACTATGCAAAGGTTGGCATAGGAGCAGCACAACACTCTGCCACAAGGGAGATTTATCTAGGTTATTTATACCACACGCATCGTCATGGAAACTGAATGCCTTACAAAATGTAGACGTTATATACACAAGGAGTTCTGCTATTCTCTCCTTCTACCCTTCCACCTGGTGGTCAGATTTTTATAGATGCTTCTACAGAGGTGCTGGAACTAGGGGAGCTGGGGGTGCTGCCACACCTCCAGGCTTGAAGTGGTTTCCATTATATGTGGGATTTACAGTTTGGTTCAATGGCTCTCAGCACCCCCACTCTATAAATTGTTCCGGCGACCTGTGAGAAAGCCAGGTGACTGTAGTGAGTTGTGCAGATCACTCTGAAACAGGGCTGGCCTTACCATGAGGCAAACTGAGGCGGACCCAGAGTGTAGAAAATTGTGTCTGCTGCTGGGGCATATGTATTCTCTCTGCTCTAGATGCACAGAGATGGTGGAGTGCTGTGCTGGAGGAAGGAGGGCACAAGAGACATGACATAGGCAGGAGAAAAGGTGAGAGAGAATAACAGAAAGGAGCAGGAGCTGCAGGGAGAGAGGGGAGGAGGAGCCTCTTATGTACCTCTCTAGCACCCCCAGGAACCTGGACTGATTAACACTAGCTTCTCAGGGAGCTTTCTGTTTCCTGCTGCTTCCCTGAACCCACTTGAGGAGAACAAGCAGTCAACTGAAGTAGCAGGAGCCAGTTGGACCCTTAAGACGCTGATATCTTCCCTTACTCAGGCCCTGCTAGCAGCCTACTTATTTGTCCCTTTCAACTGAGTGTTGAGAGTCACTATAGCTGGCACAGAACAGCAGTCATGGGTGAAAGAAGAACACACCCCTCCGGGGCAGCATTCAGAAAAAGAAAGTGTGACGTTGCACTCTGAATGCATCCGATGAAGTGATCTGTAGCTCACGAAAGCTTATGCTCAAATAAATTTGTTAGTCTCTAAGGTGCCACAAGTACTCCTTTTCTTTTTGTGAATACAGACTAACACGGCTGCTACTCTGAAACCTGTCATTATGCAAGGCACTGAATTTAGCCATATGGCGTGGAAAACTATCAACTTCATGAAAAAACTCGTACAGATACAGACAGACATCATCTTCCTTTCCAAATGCAAAGAGATGGACATCATACCAAAAGGACTGAAGGTAAAAAATTCATTACAATCTACATATCACACAGACTATGCTGACAGCTTGTGCCACACGCTCAGCCACTGAATGCATCCGATGAAGTGAGCTGTAGCTCACGAAAGCTTTTTATGCTCAAATAAATTGGTTAGTCTCTAAGGTGCCACAAGTACTCCTTTTCTTTTTGCGAATACAGACTAACACGGCTGCTACTCTGAAACATTGCACTCTGTATGATTTTATGAAAATATGCTAATGAGTATGAATATAAAGTAACTGGAATATGCTTCATGTAAAAGGTCTCTTGTAAGGTATCATTACAAAGCTTATAATCTACTGAGTGTGGTCATCCTATTTGTATAAATGTATCACTCTTGTATCTGAAACTAGAAATATGAAATATAACTCTGAGGGCCTATTGAAATTATGCAAAGTGTGGGCCATTAATGGTGTTTGGGAATCTTGATGGCTCCCATCAGCCAGGACAATGGACTGTGGATGGCTCTGTTTGCAGGCAGGCCTTCCTGTGAGTCAGGCTGGGAGGAATGAAGGCTTGGAGTCTCACAGGAAATGTGACCGTGTCACCTGGTACTGAAATTCATCTTAAACCTGGTGCTTTTCCATTTGTGGGTGGGGGCCCAGAGAGACAAAAGATTCCCACCTTATGCAAAAGATATATAAGTGGGTGGAACAGAACCGGTGTTTTCCCCAGGAATTGAAATTAGGCGGGGTGTTCAAATTGATGGGGAAGGGGTCAGGGCCGATGAGGGGTGAGACCATGAGGGTGAAGGTGGGCTGTATGGCACCATAGTAAAAACTGAAAAATGTTTCATGACCATTTTATTAGATTTCAAAACGATCACACAAATTAAAGTTGGCTACTCAAGTCTTCTATGAAGCACTACATCTACATCCTTCTTGGTTTCTTGTTCTAATTTTGCACAACTCTGTTAATGAACTTCTTGAATACAATGCATTCATCTTTGGTGGCTTCTCGTGTGTCCGGTACTTCCATTCCTTCAATTGATATGCTCATTAGTTCATTCACTTCATCAGGCAGCAGGCGACTTCTTTCAAAACACAAAATTCTATTCAATGATGAAAAAGAACGCTCAGTTGTAGCTGTTGTGACTGGGAGTAGCAAGAGATGAATTCCTACTTCTTTCAGCCCAGGAAACATAGCATAAAAATCGGGTCAAGCCACTAGTGATGATAAAAAAGAAGTTGAAGTCAAACCTTCATTCATTCGTCGTATGATATTCCACTCTGTGTTCAAATTCTCTATTCTGTCCTGAGCACATGGCAGCCCCATTGCTGGTAGTGCCTCACTCCACTCAACTGTCGGAGTTTTATAAGACAAGGATCTGTAAAAGCTGCATAGAGGTTGAGTAGAATCTAGAAGTCGCTGTTGTCGATTTTTAAGAATCAAGTCTGTGTACTTTTTCAGTTGTCTTAACAAACACTTCTTGTCCTCTTCACTTAAGGATTCAGTATAAATGCCTTCATTAGTCAACTTCTGAACTGAAGTCTTTGCTTCTTCCAGTACTTTTTCAATGGATAGCTGTCTGATTGATCCAAATGTAGCTTCTATTGCTGGACAAAGATCTACTACTGTTGTAGCAGATGCCTGGATGGCATTGTTTAATCACCCAAGTGGTTTCCACAGTAGACTTACAAGAGAGAGAATGGCAATAATCTTCTCTGAATGTAGTAGCAAAAGTAATCCACCAGTCTCACTACTTAGATCTATCCCATCTTGGTAGATACTTTCCAAAGCCAGTAATAATGGCTGGAATAATTTTAAGAAAACAGCTAAGGATCGCTCATGAGAAAACCAGAGGGTTTTCCCAGGTTGGACTAATTTGAACTTCAGTCCTTGTGTATCTTCTATATTTTCCAAGATATTCAGTCTTTTGGGACTCTTGCTGAAAAAAGAATATAATGAAGACATTAAATTTATAGCTGTTTAATGTCTTTTGAAGAGTCTGCAGCTCATACTAGCAATAGTTGGAGTAGATTTCCTCTGCAGTGTGTATAGGAGAGACTAGGGTTACACTTTTCTCTGAGCAAAGCTTGTGCTGCACCATGTCTTCCAGAGAAGTTTGCAGCTCCATCAAATGCACAAGCAGCCATCTGTTTGGGGTCCACTGACAAGCATTTAACTTTTCTAAAATGTGGGTTGTCACAGATGCAGCCAATCTGTCTTCTATAACTTGAACATCTAGACATACATCTACTGGCCTACCACTGACATCAAGATAACGTACACAATGACTGAATACTTAATGACCGTTTGCACTGGTGAATTCATCAGCCATGTATGTAAATTTTTTGAATGTGGTAAGAAGTTCTTCACTTTTTCAACTGTTGAGTCTTTCACTGTTGCACCACATGCGTCTAACCAGTTAGTTTAGTTTCTTGCAGAAAGATAGTGAGCATTTGCTGGTCTTGTTTGGAACCAGTGTTCAACTTCAGGATGAACAAGTGACAATGCACTTAACATTGGCCTCCAGTTTGTAGTGTTGGGGTATCTCTTGCTTAAATAGAAAGTATGTTGCCACGGCCATGTTTGTTCCCATGAACTGTGTTGTGTCTCCAGCATTCTTAACAGCTTCATTAACGCTCACCAGTGTTGTCCTTGGTCAGTGGAGACTCAGAGTTCAGAGCTGCTTTCATATGAGTTCACCTCCCAGGTGTGGGGCAAGAAGGCACCTTGCTCATTCCTCCAGCTGTTCACTGTTTGCTCTGGCCACCGTTGTTCAGTGTGCCAGTGTTCACTCCATCGCTCTGTTGCCAATGGCCCTGTGCCGTCACCTTCTGCTGCCAGCTGCCACTATGACCTCTGCGAGTTGGTCTCTTGACGTTCCACCCAGCTCTCAGTGATTTCAGCTGAGCTCTCAGTGGGGGAACCTCGCTGCTAGAGCAGACTGGGCCATCTCTTCCACAGAAACACTGTTCCACAGCAGGTCTAAGCACTTAGACGTGATTATCAGTGATTTCACTGTAGTGGTCACTTAACGCAACAAAAGACTATCTACGGAGCCTAATCAGCTCTGTCTTTAAACAGTGGAAAGGAGCAGGTCAGACAGTACTTGTGACTCAGGCAGACCATCAAGCAAAACACCTGTCCCCACCCTCTCTCTTGATGCCCTCAATCAACACAGACTAAGTACAATTCTACTGCCCTTTACTCATACAATAAGAACAACAACATTTCATTATCCACACCCACCCCACATTCAAGTGATTTGTAACCCAACCCCACCCAAAATCTATCACTTGGGCAACACAGCTCTGTTTGCTGGATAGCTAGGTAGATTAGATGTGAATGTAAATACAATCTGGTCCTGAAGCCTTTCCCCCGAGCCCATCACTAGCTGTCAGGGAGAGCTCATTTATACTTTGCTTACAAATCATAATTTGAAATTATGAGGTTGGCCAACATCACTGAAATGAATGCACTGACATTGGTCATAAAAACAACAGCTGTACAAGGAAGCTAGTCTATGTTCATACTTTTCAAATCTATTATACTTTTTCAGATACACGTATTTTATCATACACTCTATATGCTTTTAAAGTGTGTATTAATGTTTCGATTTCAATTCAAATTTCCAAACAATCACTAAATTGGCAAAACTGCATGTAACTAGTTCACAAAACTGGGCAGCGGGAGGTGTTGGGGAAATTCGGGGGGAAGGGGTAAACACCCCCATGGGGGGGTGTAGGGAAATCCCTTACAGAACAAAAAGGGCAGCCATCATGAGAAATCCCCTAGCTACCACATGAGCTGGAACAAGGGCTGTACCAGGGGAAAGGATTGTGCCCAGACTAGGAAGGCATCCAGTCTGTGAAAGAAACTTATTGAAATATCTCTGAGGGTGAGATTTTATCTGTATTCAGTTTTCTAAGACATAGACTTGCGTGTTCTAGTTTATTTTGCTTGATAATTCACTTTATTCTGTCTGTTACTACTTGGAACCACTTAAACCCTACTTTCTGTATTTAATAAAACCACTTTTTACTTATTAATTAACACAGAGTATATATTAATACCTGGGGGGGGGGAACAGCTGTGCATATCCCTCTATCAGTGTTATAGAGGGCGAACAATTTATGAGTTTACCCTGTATAAGCTTTATATAGTGTAAAACGGATTTATTTGGGAGTTGGGCATCTGAGTGTCAAAGACAGGAACACTTCTTAAGTTGCTTTCAGTTAAGTCTGCAGCTTTGGGGCACGTGGTTCAGACTCTGGGTCTGTTTTGGAGCAGACTGGTGTGTCTGGCTCAGCAATACAGGGTGCTGGAGTCCCAAGCTGGCAGGAAAAGCAGGGGCAGAAGTAGTCTTGGCACATCAGTTGGCAGCCCCAAGGAGGTTTCTGTGATCCAACCCATCACAGAAAGAAAGCAAAGGAAGCTTTTCTACCTAAGCAGGAAAGAACTCTCCTGAGATACATAGACACAAATTTCAGAGTAACAGCCGTGTTAGTCTGTATTCGCAAAAAGAAAAGGAGTACTTGTGGCACCTTAGAGACTAACCAGTTTATTTGAGCATGAGCTTTCGTGAGCTACAGCTCACTTCATCAGATACATACCGTGGAAACTGCAGCAGACTTTATATATACACAGAGAATATGAGCCTTCTGGCCGCAGTGAGAATGTGAGTGGTGAGGAGATGCCTGATCTTCCAGTTAGTCAGAGTGCAGGTGAGCTGGCAGCTACTGCAGCATCCATATCTCCAACTCAGATGGCTGTAACCATGCACGTTTCTGAAGAAAAAAGTGTTGATCAGAGAAGAGTGTGGCAGAGGCACAAGAAACAGCCGCTGCTGAGGTTAGTTCCTTAAGTCTAGATGATCCAGGACTGTGGACCCACTTGAGCAGTAGCCTGAGGGACTTCCTTGTACTGCATGGCCACAGCAAGTGAAAAACTTCATGTTCCCCAAAGACAATGAAAACAGACATTTCCATCCAACACATTACTGGTGTGAAATCCCCAATGGTGACAAAGTGGAGAGGCCATGGCAATGTACTCAAAAACCCAGAATGCTGCATACTGTTTTTGTTGCAAACTCTTCCAGTCTAATGTTCCAGACACATTGGGTTCTACAGGAACAAAGGACTGGAAAAATCTGGATAGAAATCTGGCATGCCATGAGAAGGCAGCAAATCACAAGAGAGCATTCCATAGGTGGAAAGAGCTTGAGATGAGACTAAGGTTAAAGGCCACCATAGATGATCAGCATCAAGAAAAGATTGCATCAGAATCTCTTTACTGGCAAAATGTTCTGAAAAAGCTCATTGCCATTGTGAGAGTGCTTGCTACCCAAAACATAGCACTGCTTGGCACTTCAGATCAGCTGTATGTGCCAAACAATGGAAACTTCCTTAAAATTGAAGAGCTGATGGCTGAGTTTGATGCTGTACTCCAGGCCATCTAAGAAGAGTCACCACCCAAGAAATGTACACACACCACTACCTTGGAAAAACAATTCAAAATGAGATCACGCAGTTACTGGCAACAAAAGTCAAACAGAACATTGTGGCGGATCTGAAGTCAGCAAGATATTACTCTGTTATTCTGAACTGCACACCTGACATCAGCCATACGGAACAAATGACTTTAATGGTGCGTTTTGTAACAACAACAACAGAACCTAATGAAAATGTCCCTGCAATGGTGACTGTCAGAGAGCATTTTCTAGAATGTATTGACATTGATGATACTACAGGAGCTGGTATGACAAATGTGCTTCTTAAAAAGCTGAATGATACGGGAATTGCAACAGCTGACATGAGAGGTCAGGGCTACGATAATGGTGCCAACATGAGAGGAAAGAACAGAGGAGTGCAGATACGGATCTGAGAGTTAAACCCTCAAGATTTTTTAGTCCCATGCGGTTCTCATTCATTGAACTTAGTGGTTAGTGATGCAGCATCAGCTTCTAGTGAGGCTGCTGAATTTTTTAACGTAATTCAAAGCATCTATGTATTTTTCTCTGCACCAACTCATCGATGGCAAATTTTGAAGCAACATCTGGGAACGTCCTCTCTGACACTGAAACCACTGAGTGCCACATGATGGGAAAGTCGAGTGGGGGTGATAAAGCCTATCAAATACCAAATTGGGAAGATAGATGATGCCATAGTTGCCATTATGGAGGATAATGCTGTGACAGGAACTGTTCATGGGAGAACAGTGACAGAAGGAAATGGAATCACCAGAAACATACATAACTTCAAATTTCTGTGTGGCTTAGTGTTGTGGCATGACATACTGATTGAAATAAATGTTGTAAGCAAGAGACTCCAAGGTTTGACCTCGATATATCTGGAGCAATGGAACAACTGGACAAAGCAAAGTCTTCCCTACAGTCTTACCGGTCAGATGACGAAAACATTCTGAAGAGTGCACAGAAGTTGGCAGAGGAACTTCACACTGAAGCTATTTTCCCAGCCATTCAAGAATACAAGAGCCACCGAAGAAGACATTTTGATTACAAGGTATGGGATAATCCCATAAGAGACCCCAAACAACAATTCAAAGTTGAATTCTTTAACCAGGTGCTAGATTGTGCAATACAGTCAGTTGAAGAACGTTTCATGCAGCTCAAGGAACACAGCAGTATATTTGGGATGTTGTAGGATATTCCAAAACTCTTCACTATACCTGAAGAAGACCTACACCAGCAATGCAGGACACTAGAGACTGTGTTGACACATGATGACATGCGCGATATTGATGCGAGTGATTTAGGTGATGAACTGAAAGCCCTTTCAAGATACATTTCAGCAGGATCAACTCCAAAGGCTGTTCTGGAATATATGTGCACAAATAAGATGACTACTCTCTTTCCAAATGCTTTTGTTGCTCTGCGCATACTTCTAACATTTCCTGTAACAGTTGCCAGTGGAGAATGCAGCTTCTCCAAGCTGAAGTTAATAAAAACACATCTGCGCTCCACAATGACACAGGAGAGGCTGGTCGACCTTGCAACCATCTCAATAGAGCACGAGCTGCCCAGACTGTGGACCTTCAGGAAGCAGCTCAAATCTTTGCAACCAAGAAGGCATGGAAAGCACCACTTTGATTATTCAAACAGATAAAAATGTCAGTGTTTACTATGCAGACAAGAAAAGTTACATTTGCTGTTCAGGCATTTGAATGTTAAGTGTTACTTAAAATTTTTGAACAAGGCATTTTAAGTTGTTAGTTCTCCTTTATTGGGGTAGGTAGCAGAGCAGTACCATGAGAGGAGTAGACCAGGAAGAAGGCAGAATTGAGACCTTTCAAAGTTTTGGCCCAAGCAAGGGGACATGGGGGGCATCATTTGAGCTCCCCACCTCAGGTGCCAAAATGTTGTGGGCCAACCCTGCTCTGAAATCAGTGAGGTTTGCTCTCATTCTGCTCAGACTTTTCATTGACTTCACTGAGAATCAAACCCTTGCACTGAGTTCTACAATCATGGGCCCAATAACAAGAAAGCCCTGCCTCTAACACTTGCAAATGTGGTTGGCAATTTTCATAGGCACCTCAGCAACACCCAAGACAGAGAAACATAGCTGTTGTGGTAGGTCACCAAATTCTAGCTCATATGCTTGTGACTTGCTTCCCAAGCTGGCAATATGAAGAATAGGCTCATTCCCTACAATAGAGTTATGGAGAAGAGCAACTCCATTGATCTCTTCTGCCAGATGCATTGAGCAGTAATAGTGGGAAGAGTAAGGAATCACATCCAACCCTCCTGCATTCAAGGGAATCATTGGTAAGAAACAATGCTTGTGAGGGAGAAAAAGGAGGCAATGCGGGAAGGGGTACTCAGAGCTTTGAGAGGAGCTTGGAGGATCCCCTTGTTACCTGAAATTGGGCCAGCTAGTAAGCTTAGGGAGGACTAATGACCCACCAGAGTTTGGCAGAAAGCGGCACGTTTATTATATTGATAGCTAAGCGCAAAAGAAGGGGGTGGGGGTGTTACACTCACACTCGCATACTCACGCTCCCAGGACAGGCACAGCACTGAAGATGTCAGGATTCTTCAAGGTAAGTGTATGAAGGTAAGTCTTCCCGAGGCACGATGGAATGCAATGTGATGAACCACTGGCCAGGCGATCCGGGCAAAGGGCCTTCACAGGAGGTACAAGCTTGTGAGTGCACTCCTGAGCACATGGCCCCTTCCCCTTCTAAGGACCTGCTCCACATGGCCTGCTACGAGAGATGACTTGGCCGCGTCTGGTTGGTCACACTCCACCTCAGGCAGTGTCCATGCGTTGTGTGTGTGAGCGCTGCCTAATTAGAGTCCCAGACACCTTATCTACCTGGGAGCTCTTCTGAACTTCCAGCTGTTCAACCAGCCCATTCATCCCACAAGCATTCAGGAGGGAGCGGGAGGGGGAAAGCCACTTCACAGGTATTCAAAGAGAGAGAGGAGACAAAAGGGGTGGGGGAAAGTGTAACAGACCTTTTGAGCATACAGGTTATAGCATAGTCATACAGAGCATACAGATCACTGCTGCTCCTACAACACCCCTCACACACATACAGGGGAAATTAATATTCAACTATGGACCTTTCTACATAATACAAATATTTCCTGCTTCTTTACAGAAAGCATTGCCTGGTGAAAGCACAAGGGTCTGAGGCAGGGGGGTGTTCTTGTCTGACACTGAGGGCAACAATACTTACCTCACAAGGGTGTTGTAAGGCCAGTTCATTAGTTTATGCACAATGCTTAGGAGATTGCATCAGATACTGTCACTGGGTTTAACTTCACTTGAACGTAAATACATGCTAGGCTTGGATCCAATGGGGTTTACCCAAGATGAGGTGACACAGTGTTAAACATAACTAGTCCCTGTCTACACTGAATACAAAGTTGTGGTTAATAGGACTCTTGACGGTTATGTTCTAATACAACCTAATTTCCTAGTGAAAACAGCCCATTGTGGCTTTTCAGAGGCAAATGTCTGCAAATGCTACACCTATTCTTATGGCAATCTAATGCACTGACAGAAAGGTTTGGGGTCAAGCCCCTAGCATGCTAGGGTAGCGGTGGTCAGGAGAATTGTGGAAGCAAGGTACTCATTCCTAAGGAGAAGGAATATTGTACTTTTCTCCCTTGAGATCTTCTCTTGCCGAAGTAAGAAATTGCACTGACAGACTCCAAAGAGCTGCACCTATTTCTTCGTGACAAATGGAGGGTTTATGCAAGGCCAGAGAGGTAATACAAGGATAGAAAGTCTGGGAGAATTTAACCAAGGAGAAATTAGGTTACGTTCGCTGTATATTGTTGTTTATCTGAATTAGTTAGTATAATGGGTAGAATATGATGATATTATGACGATAGTACTTTTTTGGCTGTTGTTCCACACTTAGGTAGGCACAACAAAGGACCGAACATTGCTGCCTAGAGATCTGATATTTTATACACAGTATGATTTCTAATTGCTTGAATAATACTGCACAGTAAGAGTTATTTCTCACTGCCTGAGATATAATGACCTCTTGGAATATCATGTAGCTGATGATCTATTGGGAGCATTTTTGCATGAGTTGTATTCCCTAGAAGCTAAGCATTCAGAAAAACGAATTACTAGAAAGTGGTAAACTAAGTTCCAGCAACTGAATGAGAGGACTCCTCAGAATTTAGATCCTTTTTCTTAAACACCCACAGTCCCCATATTAACAAAAGTGATTCAGAAAAACATCCAGCAGAGCCCTGAGGCAAACTATTATGCGTAATCTTTGCACAATTCATTTAAAAAGAAGCATTTTTAAAAGAATGGCATGAACATTACAAGACACTTTCTCAATAAAGCTGTTTTGCAGTATACTATCTTTATTTGGACAGGAAGCTTCCTACTGTTGCTATTTTTAATACACCAGCTTAATTTGTTTTGCATCGCGGCATTAGTAAAAACAGATTTTCCTTTAGAAAAAAAAATGGAGCAATTCATCCAGAAACCACAAAGCTTAATGTTCAGAAGAACTGAGTGAGCCTGAAAAGTGTAATAGGGTCAAAGTCAAATACCCATCGTCTGTGACAAAGTAGCTTGTACTTGAGCTAAGCCTTTTCACTTTACCAGCAAGTCAGATGTTTGACATCTAAATCTACAACTACAGTTTGCTTTCAGGTACATGTGGGCCACTCCCATTGACTTCAGCCAACAGCAAGAGTTGAGGAGAACAGAATTTAGCCCAGACCATGCACACTTTGTCACTCGTCTTATCTTGCCTTACAGCCACAGCCTCTTTTCAACATTTCCCTTTGAGGGTCCATCCACACTAGGAAAAGGGGTTTAGTTTAGTTTTAACCACTTGTTAGCTAATAGATGGTAACTAATATGCGATAAAATCCTAGTACAGACAAGGCAGGTTGTAGCTTTCACATGTGTTAGTTTCACATGTGTCAAGGTAAACACTAAGGATATGTCTACACTACATTTTAAAACCCTCAACAGTGAGTCGCAGAGTCTGGGTCTACAGACTTGAACTTGCAGGACTCATGCTATGGCGCTAAACCAGCTGTGTAGACCAGGGATGGGCAAACTACGGCCCGGGGGCCACATCCGGCCCTTCATATGTTTTAATTTGGCCCTTGAGCTCCCATCAGGGAGTGGGGTCTGGGGCTTGCCCTGCTCCACGCAACTCCCGGAAGCAGCATAAGGGCAGCCAGGGGGCTCTGCATGCTGCCCCACCCCAAGCACCTCCCCTGCAGCTCCCATTGGCTGGGAACCACGAGTCTCAGGGTATGTCTACACAGCACAGGGGTTTTAAAACACAGTGTAGCTGTACCTTAAGAGGGAAGGCTGTACATGGTACTAGGTATCTGCCCTTCTGTTTTCAGAGTACTTAATGCCAACAGCTGAGCTTGCACAGAGGTGAGGGTGAGAAAGAGGAAGTTGTAGAGAGACACTTCCCCAGCACCAGTCCCCAGAGACATTCCAAGCACACTCCACTGCAGCAGCCCCACCACTACTTGAAAAGAAGCAGCATGTGCATCCTGGTGTGGCAGCCGTGCTTGTTATCTAGGGGTTAGACAAAGGGGCTGCGTAAGGACTTCTGTGTTCCCTTCTGTAAGACATCACATCATGGAATTTTTCCCTTGCTCTGGTCAGTTGCTGTTCAGGCTCAGCAGTTACCATACCAGAGTAATTTAGTTCTAACAATCAGTGGAGGTTGCAGTTATTATTGAACAACTGGTCTGCTTAAATCTTGCAATCAACGCTCTCCCTTCTCCCAGAGACATGAGTGGCGTCAACAGCACTAAGAGCTTTACAAAACCATCTCAGCCTCCTCAACCTTTTCAAACTCAGAAAGTTTAAAAGCACGTAGCCCTCTGAAATGTATTAACTTGCACTTAGGGCTAGAGTATGGCTAGTCCTGCATGAGCGAGCGAGTGGGGGGCCACAAAAAGCCCTTCAACGGAGCAGCCACCATCTCAGGCTATGTACAGCCTATGTCAGCATAACTTATGGCGCTCAGGGGTATGAAAAAACCACTCCCCTGCGTGACGTAAGTTACACCAACATCGACATAAGCACTCGGGTGCACAGCGCTATGTCAGCGGGAGAGCGTCTCCTGCTGACACAGCTTCTGCTGCTGGCAGAGGTGGTTTTAGTATGCCAACAGGAGAGCTCTCTCCCGGCAGCACAGAGTGTATTCACCAGACGAGCTGCAGCGGCAGAGCTGTGTCGGTACGGCTGTGCCGCGGCAGCTCTGTACGTATAGACGTGGCCTCAGTCTTTGCACGGCTGGTACTGGCGGTGGGTGCCTAGTACTAACAAGGCTATATGCGTGGGCGGGACCACACCAGGCTGTTTGGGAGGCACAGCCTTCCCTAGCCTATGATACCCATTGCTCATGGCCAAAACCTTTCCTCCTACTTTCCTAGAGAAAAGCGACAGCACAATTGTAAGAAAGATGCCACGCAGCCTAGCAGACACTGTTACAATAACAGAGGATGGGCTTTTCTAATGCTGTCGTACAACCGGGTATTTCAGTTTTATATGTCAGGTGCTGACGGTGTTAGGGTTGTGTATGTAACTCAGGCACGTAAGTGTATAGAATTGGGGTGGGGGGTTTGTTGGTAATTTGGCAAAGTATTTTCCAGTGTATTAGGGCTACCAAGTCTGACCAAGCAACTGGTGTTATAGGACCTCCTCTAAATGCTTCCTTTCAGACAATGGTGAAGGAAGTTTCTAAAACACCAGGCAATGTACCCAGCATTAAGTGTGACTAATTGTTGGCTCATGTACGTGGTGGGAACTGAATGGCCTACACGGAGCAAGAACTTTCCTAGTTGGAAACTGACAGTAACTCTCTTGAGCTTCATAGACATAACAGGTCTGATATTTTCACTTGGGGAAAAAAGTCACAATGAAAGACATGTTTGTTTTTTAAAGGAAAGGCGGTAAAGGGAGTGGAGGGAAATAAGTAGAATAGAACCCACATCACAGTCTTCACTAAAGCATTGCTGCAACAGGTGGGTTATAGCTATTGAGCTCAATGTTTTTATTTATCATGATCTGCGGTTCATACCATTTGTGTCCAGTAGTTCAACAATTAGCAGTAAATAAAAAGTGCTAATGCATAAATAGATTCTGAGGAAAAATAAAAAGTTTGTAAAACTGGATGTGGGCAGTGCAGAATGTAAAAAGGAAATCGGGAATAAACAGCAGAGATCAAGAACTGAGCAGGATTCAAAATAGATTTCACGCATATATGGATAATCAGAATATCTACAGTTACATAAAACAGACATTTTTAAAAATTGGAAAGGACATAAGTCCTCGTACTTCAGGGCATAAGTCAATCACTAATGTCAGGTGTTAGGAAGAAATTTCCTCTACAAGTAAGTTATTCCATAATTGCTCTCTGCTGATTTTCTTTTACTTCTTCTGAAACATCTCGTGGTGGTTACTGTCAGAAGCCCAAATTCAGTAAGGTCCTTAAGCACATGCTTAAGTTTAAGCACAAGTCATTTTATTGACTTTGATGGAACGATTCAGGGGGGTTAAAATTAGGCATATGTTTAAGGACCTTGTTAAAAATTGGGCCCAGAGACAGGCTATAGAACTAGTTGGACCACTGGTCTGCTCCAGCATGGCATATTCCTAACCAGTGATTCCCAAACTTTTTTCCACCAAGGACCCCTTTGGCATCTGACAAAATGTCCTGGACCCCTTTCATTTCTGGCACTACCAGAACACCCCCACACCAGTGTGATCTCTCACGCATAGCGTGTGCAAGGCCACACTGTGCGGAGGATGCCCTTTTGAGAACAAAATGGCATCCTCCATTCAGGAAAGTGCTGGAATGCTGTTCCGGCACATTCCACCCTGGCTCATAACCCACAGCAGACCCCAAGGGATCCAGGGTCCCTACTTTGGGAACCACTTTTCCTAACAATTTATGCAAGGAATCAGTTTCAGTGGTGACTCTGGAAAACAGGCCCTTGCATCTAGTGATAGTAGCAGGGCTACCTATTCTGTTACAGAAGAACCTGGTTTTTCTGTTAGCAGTGGTCCAACTTGAGGGCTATAATGAAAAGTTTCTGCCAAAGACTCCAAATCTATAATGTAATAAATGAACAGGCATTACCATCACAGAAGTAATAAAGATAGGACAGCTGGTATTCTCCCATCCAAATTTTCACCAACCTCAGAACTGCTTAGCTTTAAAAGTACTGTTGAGATGAGGCCAATTCAGACCATGATGGCTATGGGTTTTGAAGTATCCAGGTACTGCCCTGTCAGTTACATTTTACCATGACTCCCATAATTTATCCTGCTCAGGATGCACTCATACATTTGCACCATTATTTGAGTTTGCTTTCCCACTAACTTTACATTTTTATAAAATGCTGCACAGGTGCAGAACAAAGGTGCTTGAGCAGTGTTCACCTTGAATAAAAGAGCCAAAGTAATTGGAGTATATAACTATTGAGTGATGTTTCCAAAGATCCCTTTTAATAAAGTCAGACATTCCCTTATGGTTTCCAAATGATTTACATGTAATTTTGTCTTCTCATCTATCCACAGCTTCAAACACTGAGCATTATAGCCTGCTGTTTCTTTCTGAAGTGAAGGACAGAATTTACTGTTCACTAAGTACACTTTTTTCAAGCATCAATATTTCTGCAGTTCCACAACCAACTTTTTGTTTCAAAACTGGCAAAAGCACAATACTGCAGAATGTACAAGCCAACAATTTTGTTCTAAAACACCAAACAATAGCATGTGAGAGTTCTTAGATGAAACACACCACCCACCTTATACCTGGCCAACATTATTTAAAATGGAACAGAATGAAACGGTTACAAAAATCCAAACATTTTCACTTCTGAGTCAAGGTCAAAGCAGAAGAAATTTCACCTCCAATGGTAATAAGCAACTGAACACAGGAGTTTAGAGTGGAAGTGCCATCTCAACCATGACTTTGGCATCTCTATCTTTTGACACTGCAATACTGGATGTAATTAAGTAGGAGAGAGAATTACATAGGTTTTGGTTGCATGTCTTCCAAATACTCAGCTTTAATCATCACTCTTTCAAGTCTCCATTCTTACCTTTACTAAGTGTTAAGACAGGTTTCAGAGTAGCAGCCGTGTTAGTCTGTGTTCGCAAAAAAGAAAAGGAGTACTTGTGGCACCTTAGAGACTAACCAATTTATTTGAGCATAAGCTTTCGTGAGCTACATCCAATGAAGTGAGCTGTAGCTCGCGAAAGCTTATGCTCAAATAAATTGGTTAGTCTCTAAAGGTGCCACAAGTCCTCCTTTTCTTTAAGTGTTAAGAAGCGCTGATCTTTAGTTATAGCTCCTTTTCAATGGCTGTGAGGCTTCAGGAGGTAGGGGACCTGTCATCCATGGAATCACCATGCAGTAAGGTGTTAATGTTTTTCTGTTTGCAGTAAAGCAAACTTGTATTACTTCAATAAAGTTTAAACACTTGTTCATGGAGGCTGCATGGTCTACAAGAATGAGCACAGGGCTGGAGGTCAGGAACCCACCCTAATTTTCCTCTGCGCAATAGCATCCCCCGGTAAGCCACCTGTCTCAAGAGGGTGCTGCAAATCAGTGTGGTGTCCTATTGGGTGTCTTGTAGACAGATGGATCCACATCACAGGTGCTGCAAAAAAGGCTCCACTGTAGAGAGGTGTATGTAGCCGCCACAGATGAGTTACGTACATCTTGCCTCTTACTCATCTGAAATTCTCAACGGAGCCATTTGTAAAGTCTGGAGCACGTGGAGGCAGAATGGAAGCTAGGAAAATGCCCTCTAAGGCAACTACTTCCCTTTAATTGACAAACGGATGGATGAACTGCCAAAGAACCCTAAGAAGATGTCATAAGGTCACTGGTCCCGAAAGGCATGTGGGGGTGAACAGAAAGGTAAGTGTAAGTATGAAAATAGCTAACCATATTAATGTGAGCTATGGAGAAACTGACAGTGACTATCTGGGAGAGGAATCTC
This sequence comes from Eretmochelys imbricata, assembly GCF_965152235.1. Taxonomy (NCBI): domain Eukaryota; kingdom Metazoa; phylum Chordata; order Testudines; family Cheloniidae; genus Eretmochelys; species Eretmochelys imbricata. Next base: position 154,536,482 of record NC_135572.1, read on the forward strand.
CTGAAGAGCTTTTTATTTTTTCATACAAATATACTGAAAGGTTGCTTTGCCCAGATTCCAGGGAGCGCATCAATACAACATTGTCACAGGTTAATTGTCTCCTGCTGCTACATAAATACCATAATAAATATATATTATTTCATATACTTAAATACTTAAAAAACCTTTACAAACAGCTTACAAAAACTCACAGAATTTCCTTGAAATTAAGAACTTTCAAGCATTTCATCTCTGAAGAAGGTTTTAGTGAAATGTCAAGGCTCAAGTAGAGGAGACTTTTCTAGTCTGCTTCAGAGTAAATTACCCACCTACCTTTGAGATTTGCACATTGGGCATCAAGGTGGCAGCCTGGAATCCTGTACTGCAGGGGTGTTAGACAGGGGAAACAGACCATATGGTGGGAGCAGAGCAGAACAGTACAGTAAATGAAAATTACTACAGTGGGTGTAAAACTATAGTACAGCAGAACCTCAATTACGAACACCAGAGTTATGAAAGGACCAGTCAACCACATACCTCATTTAAAACTGGTCTGGAAGTAACAATCAGGCAGCAGCAAACGCAAACAGAAGCAAATAGAGTACAGTACTATGTTAAATGCAAACTACTAAAACAAATAAAGGGAAAGCAGCATTCTGATTCTGCAAAGTAAAGACGTATGAAGTCAATGTCAGCTGTAAACTTTTGAAAGAACCACCATAATGTTTTGTTCAGAGTTACGAACATTTCAGAGTTACGAACAACCTCTATTCCCGAAGTGTTCATAACTCTGAGGTTCTACTGTAGCATGATGATGAATCAAGCCCATTATCTCCATGCTTGTTAACTATCTAAATGTATTTGAATGGTATTATGTTCCCCCTTAGGCATGCTCATAACAGTCTTGTTTCTTTCTGGACTCCATCCAATTTGTACCTCTCTAGCTAGTACAGAAGTGTCCAAAACTGAATCCAGTGTTCCCAGATGTGGTCTCCATCTTTCTGCTTTAGTCCATGCTTTCACTTTACGTGTCAGTGACTCTATATGTCTACACATAGAGCCCCTTCTACTCTCCCCCCGCCCAAAAAAACCCAGTCAGATTTACCTTTTCTGATGTAATGTGATTAATAAGCCATGTCTATAGTAATTTACTGTCCACTGTCACCTGTGGGTTTTCCTCTATTACTGCTTTGTGAGTTTCCCACTCCTATTGAATAATGTGCTTTGGAGAGAAGTAGTCAAATAATATGAGAAGCAATTCACAAATATTTTTTAGAATAAAAGAGGTGAGTTCAGTTCACTGTTATTTGTAGAGTCATGTTAATTGCTTGTGAACATTCAGCCAGCTATTGGGTGCTAATGAAAATGTTTGTGAATCATAAACTGTATCATGAATGATCATTCACCCCAACATTTAAAATAAAAGTGTGTTATTTCTTATCTGACTTTTTTTATTTAAAAAGTTTTAGTCATCCTACCAGGGACCATTCACAATATTATGTGATTTAGGCAATCAATCACAACACAAATAGCAAATAATTGTGGTGAGCAGTTTGAAAATAACCAATAGGCTGAAATTTGCTCACCTAAGGATAAGATATTCAGCAAATACAAATATTCAAAATATAAAAGCAGGCCCAAATCATAACAAATATTATTCATATTGAATATTCTGACTAGCGCTAGTTTTGGATTATTTTCCCTTGATTTGTTAGCTAGCATTTTTTTGCTGAATTTGATCAGATTTGTTTATTTATTGCACATTTCTAATCTCTGTCTCCTTTTGTATTATTTCTCTGACCTCACTGATGCTGCAAAAACCTCCTAATTTACTATGGTATATAAGTTTCATTAACATTGTGTTTGATCCCATTTCCTGATCAAAAATGAAAATATTAAGACTAGACCTAGGGCACCTCCCTCCCCAACTCTGTACGTTGCCCTCAATCACCACCCTTACTTTACAGTTCTTTAGCTACTTTTGAATCTATGTGACACAGTGCTCAGATCAAATCCAAACGGAATCAATATTATATGCAACACTTAGGAGACACTGTCTAGCTTTAACGGTACTCAGTACTCATGCTTCCATTATCCCGTAGATGTAGAGATTCACAGATTCCACAGCCAGAAAGGATCATTACGATCATCTCACCTCCGGTACAACACAGGCCACAGAACTTCCCCAGTATATGTCCTGGAGTGTATCTTTCAGAAAAACATCCAATCTTGATTTAAAACTTGTCAGTGATGGAGAATCCACCAGGATCCTCGGTAAGTTTTTCCAGTGGTTAATTACCCTCACTGTTAAAAATGTACACCTTATTTCCAGACTGAATTTTTCTACCTACAACTTCTAGCCACTGGTCCCATTTTTTAGGGGACTATTATTTATTTTGTCTGTTTTTCTTAATTTTTCCTAGAGTATTTATTGATATTCCTTTAATATCCTCTATTTCCACAACATTCTGCCCTCTCCAGGATAATTTCTTTTAATTATTTGGCTCGCTTTTCTTTCACCTAGTATCTGTCTCTCATCGATGATTTTCCTTAGTTGTTTGAGGAGGAGGGGGCATTGTTTTTCAGTGTTCCATGTACAAGCAAAACAATGCTAGAAATGTATTTCTGCTGTCCTCTCTTTATTTCCTCTTCACATCTGTCTCTTTCCCCTTCATGTTCATTTTTTCCTGATTTCCTGCCTCCTTCCTTGGTTTGGTTCTCTTCCAAAAAACAACAACAAAAAACTATAGTTTTGCAGCCACCTTGCCTATGTCCCTCTTCCCCTCCCCTGTGCCCCCTATTTCCTGCATGTCTCCAGTGCATATTTTGAATGCCTCTTCTTTTCAATAGCACTGTTATTCACTGTCTGGAATGAGCTTTTCCAATAACTGATTTCTCTCATTACCCTCATGTTTTCTCCCCCTTTCAGAAGCTTCTATTAAATTCAAATTAAGAGGTTCGTATATGATGTGTTTTCCTCACAAACACCCAAATTATGTACATAATAGCAGTTTTACTTCTGATAGTAGATTATCTATAATTTGACAGTTATAAAGTTATAAACTTCATAAAGTTTCTTTTTTGTACAGAGAGATTCACCCTTAACCTATCCCAAGTGATTATTCATACACCTATAGATTTCTAAGCAGTCCGTGTAAAGATAGCCAAGTGTTATTCAAATGAATTGTTAACTGCAAACTTATGCATCTCATACCTCTACAACAAGTAACTCCATAACGATCCATTGAATAACCTGCTTCCAGAGGAATTGTTTAGCATTCTTGATCCCGTAAAGTGTTTCTGGAAAATAAAGACTCATTTCTAGACCTGATCACAAAATTTTGGAGAACATTCCTGTTTATTTCTGCAGCAATTAAAGAAGAGGCAAAAAGACCAGCTCAAAAAATGATTGTTAGTTGCTCTATGCTAGAGCTACATGATAGTTCATGTTTATGAGCTATATGAAAGAGTTTTGTTTGGACTGGGAGAGGGTTACAAGAAAGTTGATTCACATATCCGTCTTGTTTCTGACAGACAGGAAGTGGAACTATTAGATGAGACCCTTTAAACCCTAGAGCATCAAATACTATCAGCGTGGCCTAAATGGAACACTTGTTTTGCATATGTTCACTACATAACTAGGGGGGACCACACTCCTGTCAGGAGCAACAAGTTCCTCAAACTTCATGGCTAGCCCATTTCAGAAATACACAGAAAATGTAGTATATCAGAAAACAGACATAAGGTGCCTCTCATCATGCCATGTGCCGGTCTGCCCCTGATCTCACATAACTAAGCTCAGGTTAGGTCCACTTTCTACCCAAGGGAACTTGGGAAGGGAGAAGGAGAACATATATTTAAACATTTATATACAAATACCTAGAAAGATAAGCATCTGGGACATATTAGGAGTATAGTTCACACAGAATGTGTTGGATGCCATTTACATAAGCTTGTTGTATGCTATTAATACAACAGAGGTATAAAATGCTATTTGGTTAACTTATACTTTGGAAATCTTAAAAGAATGTATGTACTTCCACGAGTATGGCAATCAACCCCTCAGCCTGAAGGAATGGGTGAATCAAAAGCAAAATTAAATAACTCCCTGCTAAAAGGATTAAAGTGTACAGTAGCCAAGCCACAAATTGAAGAAAGAGTAGTACAACTTATACAGTACACAATATAAAGCTACTTTTTGAACTGCCTTTTCTGATGTTTACACAGCCTCGCCTAAAGTTCAAAAGTAAACTTGAGTTTGAGTACTACCAGTACTTTAACAGGAGCCAAATCTCATGTTTTTAATCATCCAAATCCTGAAGTACTAAGGGAAAAAAACTTCCTTTGATTTCACTGGCAGTAGGGTTATCAGGATTTACCTTTACAGTTGCAGCTGCCTAGTCATCAACGACCTGTATCGAGGTAGTTTATCTATCTCAGTCTAGAACAATGCTGGATCTATGGTAGTTTTCTTCTTCCTTCACAGGCCCCTTGTTTACCCATTCCTGATCCAGTGACAGGTTGCTACATAGTGCAGGCTTACTGCTATTACTTCCCTTTCTCCCAGGGTCAGGTACAATATTCATTATCACTTTTTGATGAGAAGTCTTTTATGATTACTGATAATTTGAGGAAATATCTTTCTCACACTTCCTTACTTTCAGAAATTGGAGTAGGAAACATCTCTCTCTCAGGCTGTCTATCTAAGGTACTTATATGGCTCCCTCCGATCACCATAGTACCTCACAATCTTTAATGTATTTATCATCACAAAACCCCAGTTAGATAGGGAAGTGCTGTTCTCCATTTCCCAGATGGGAACTGAGCCACAGAGAGACTAAGCAATTTACCCTAGGCCACGCAGGAAGTCTGTGGCAGAAGCAGAGAATTTAATGTGGACCTCCCAAGTCCTCAGCTAGGATTCTAACCACGGGACCATCCTTCTTCTCATTACTGCACAGCCTCTAGGTTTAAACTGTGCTTGGTGCTTCCCAAATTCCACCTCTAGTTTATGGTTACTTATTCAGTGTTTGGTGGGAGTCTGTATTAGGGTGATCTGAACACAAAAGTTGCGCCACTTTAACTATACAGGTATAGTTAAGCAGTAAACCCCTACAAGTATACACCGTTATACTCATGTAAAGGTGCTTTACAAAAGTATAGCTATTCCTAAATGCGAAGAGGAGAATGAGTTTTATTGGTATAAGGCACTTTTATAGTGGTATAAATGCATTCACACAAGGGGCTGTACCAGTATAAATGTTTCAGTATAAAAATCACACCCCAACTGGCATAGTTACATATCCTGTCGGTATACTAGTCCCTACTTTTCCATATTTCACGATGAGGAGGTAGTCTGTTCATGCAATCTAGTTCTGTGCGGGGATCTCAAACCGTTTAGCTTGTTGCTGTTCATCGTTGTTCTTCCAAAGTATCTCATTGGTGTATTGGTGGTGTAAGTGCTGGTCTAGGATCCTGAGCATTTTTCAGTTATGGGTGGGACTATTTGCTGCCCAGGTCAGGGGTGCTGGAGTTGCTGAGCTCAGGGAGCAGTGCTACATGTGAGTAGATCATGCTTTCATTCGCATTTAATTTTTGATCATTTAATGTTTTGCAGTCGAAGGAGCATTTGCTTTATTGGTGGAAATGGCACCAGAAGATTAATACACTTTTCTGTATGTTGATGAGCAGGGGGGAATCAGCACTCTACTGCCCTGCAGCCATTGTTGCTGAAGGTCCTGTGCATATGGAATATTTGCTTTCAGAATTACGATGTCACTATAACCACTTGATAAAGCCTGGCCTCAGACTTCACTCCCTCATCGTGTAGGGGGTGGATTATACTGTCAAGTAGCTTTAGTAGTAGTTTATTGCAGAGTTATATCTAGGCTAGTGGTTTCTTTAAAGTACAGAAAGACCATAAAGCTTTTACTTGTAACACACTATTTTCCAGCAACTGGGAATTTTATAGCACTTCCTGCTAGAGGAATCAATCTTAGTCAGACAGAGGGGATGCCATTGAGCAGTGAGAGGTACTACCTTCCTTTCAGGAACTGTGCCTTCTGTCTCTGCCACCCTCCCAGATTCTGCCTGCCTTGAAAACAAGAATCTGGGACTGGCAATTGAACCAAGGGCTCCTGTGTCACACTAAAGACCACTAGACTATTCCTCTACAGCACAGTGTTTTCTTGAGTGACATCAGTACTCATCTATTCAATAATCCACTCAATAAAGTTAGTGTCTTCCTTGCTTGTTTCAGCATTAGCGTTGATGACACTGTATAGCAGTTTAATTGAATAGTTTCATATTAGTTTTTCCATTCAAGATGGAATGACTCTCAGATATTTTCTAATGTCTATCATTATGAACTAAGTGGACTTGTTGAGTTCATGGCAAAGGCACATTCGCTAAATAATGTTATCGAAGGACTAATAATGGGGTTTCAATTGGATTCAGTCTTCAATGTGCCAATGGTTTATTAAGGAAGTGTGTAAACATGAATGACAGTGCAGTTATTTTGAGTGGTACATGAGGGTGTTACTAGATGTAATGGGATGAAATTAAGAGAAAAGATTACGTTGAATAATAGAGGAAGGATTGAATGTGGGTATTCAGAGCACCTCTTACACACTCAGACTGTTCCTAGTTTTTGGCAAATATTAATCATTTACTACACTCTCCCCCCTGCGGGGAAAGAGCAGTGTATTTTAATAATGTTAGTAAGAGTGCCCTGATTACCAGACTGAAAGGGTCACGTCTGGCAATTTTACTAATTTTGGACAGTGTGGGGAGCCATAATAAAGAAAGGTAGGGCACTTACTGTATAAGTAATAAGCACAGTGTATTAGAGTTTTTGTTTCGCTTCTGCTTTGTGGCGTTTGCAGTCCAGTCACTCTCAAGTTATAGCCTTTGAACTTTTCCCAGGGGTTGCTGATGCTTGATCTAAGGCCTGATTAAGAAAGATGAACTGCAACTGCCACATTTAATTAGCTGAAAGAGACATTTAAACACAGACTCTGGGCTGATCTACACAAGAGTATTGTACAGATTTAATTACATCTGTTTTGAAACTAATTTAATTACATTGGTACAATTTTCTTATGTAGACAAGGCCGGAGTTGGTTGGTTGGTTGGTATCTTTGGAGTTTTTTTGGTTTTTTGCCAGGCAGTCTTTGAACCTAACCACCACCAGCAAGCCTAGGGAAACTTTGTAGCTCTAGTCCTGGAGCCCTGCATGCAGTTACTAGATGTGCAGTAGATAACTTTTATTCCAAGAAAAGAACTGCCATGTGATGTCCATATTTTGGGTTAAATTACCTCCACATACATAATACTTACACCCAATGTAACTTTGATTGATTGGTCTATGTTGTCTCATGCCTGCAACTTTAAAACGAGTGAGGTTTTTTATACTCAACTAGGATTGTATTCTTCCTTCATGACTACAAATCTGACAAGTTTGAAGTTTTATACTTCAGAGGTGAAGCCCTAGCTATTATGAAGTCAGTAACAAAACCTTCATTGACTTCAGTGGGGCCAGAATTTCACCCTAGAGATTTGAGTGGAATGCAAAAAGAAGTTTTAAAATGAAGCTCTATAGACCAGCCACTGGATAGTGACTAAATAGGATTGTATAGTTTCCTTGCTCATTAGCTACAAAAAACAAATGGCAAACTGCATTCTTTATGGCTCACACATCACCAGTAACCTTGACCCAACTGAGGTGTATTACAGGTGTAGTTAAAGTACAGTTTATCTTTACCTGTAGACAAAGTAAAGATTCTGTATTTGAAATGTAATAATTCTGTTGATGAGCTACTCTGAAAAGAATCCATTTCAATCTCCCAGTTCTGTATTAGCTTTGCAGGGACAATAGGAGTAGAACAAAACAATTGATATAATGTCAAAGTTAGCAAATATGACTCAACTTACTCACAGAGGAGTAAGGTGCTATTTTTTAAAAACAGTAACGACACTCTAACACTTGCTCCACTGAAAATCCTCCCCCATCCCCCATCACACATCTGAAACTCAAAAATGGCCAAATGACTTAGCCCAAATGTTAATTTGTTTGGTAAACTTGGGCTGAGGCAAATGGGTCACTTTTCAACCGACGAGAAAAAATGTAATAGAGTCAACAGTGACTGAAAACAGGGGGTTCAAATGGAAACAACTGCTTAATCTTATCTCTACGGCATTTGGCAAATACGATCATGCACCTTCAGAAAAGAAAGGAAACCCAGTACTGACTTAGGCTATGTCTACATTATGGACCTTACAGCTGCACCACTGTAAGGTCTCCTGTGTAGCCGCTCTATGCCGGAAGGAGAGAGATCTCCCACTGACATAATTAAACCACCCCCAACAAGCAGCGGTAGCTATGTCAGTGGGAGATGTTCTCCTGCTGACAGCGCTGTGCACACAGGCACTTTTGTCAGTGAAACTTATGTTGGTCAGGAGGTGTTTTTTCACACCCCTGACGGACCAAAGTTTTGCCGACAAAAGTGCTCGTGTAGACAAACCTTAGTTTCTTTAACTATGACACATTAAAATGATTATAATAAGATTACCCCAGTTAGAACTGCTTTGAGAGTGTAAATTCCCTAAGGTGATGAACCAAAGTGGTTACCCTAATGTGGCCTTCTTCAGGGCTAAATCCTAATACATATGATGGGCTTGCAATCTACCGAAGTAAATTTTGCATGGATTTAGTGTGAAAATATTTTTTGCATTCATTCTTGCTATTACTGAAACTTATCATAATGCAGTTACATTAACTATTTCATTTCATGTTCTTTGAGTCTTGTATCAAAGAAAAGACTCTCAGCAAGTCTATTTTAATTATACTGCCAGTTTATACATTACTACTACATAACCTACCCAGCCCAGTAGCTTATAAAATTAGCATTTTATAAGTTACTCTATTTCATTCTACATGTTAGAATCATAGTGTTAGAAGGGAGTGCAAGGGTCATCTAGTTTAACCCCCTGCCAAGATGCAGGATTTTTTGAGTCTAAACCAGGGGCGGGCAAACTTTTTGGCCTGAGGGCCACAACGGGTTTCCAGAATTTATGGAGGGCCGGTTAGGGGAGGCTGTGCCTCTCCAAACAGCCAGGCGTGGCCTGGTCCCCGCCCCCTATTGGACCCCCACTGCTTCTTGCCCTCTGACGGCCCCCACCCCAGGACTCCTGCCCCATCCAGCCTCCCCTGTCCCCTGATGGCCCCCACCGGGCCCCTTGCCCCATCCACCCCTCCCTGTCCCCTGACTGCCCCATCCAACCCCTCCTCTCATTCCTGACTGCCCCTCCAGGACCCCTGCCCCATCCAACCACCCCTTCTCCCTGTCCCCTGACCACCCCCGGAACCCCTGCCCCTGACTGCCCCCCACTGCCCCATCCAATCCCCCCTCCTTCCTGACTGCCCCCCTTCTCCCATTCATCCCCCCTGTTCCCCGTGCTCTGACCACCCTGACCTCTATCTACACCCCCGCCCCCTGACCACCACCCCAAACTTCCCTGCCCTCTATCCAACCCCCCCTGCTCCCTGCCCTCTTACCGCGCTGCCTGGAGCACTGGTGCCTGGTGGTGCTACAGCCGCGCTGCCCGGCTGGAGCCAGCCACGCCACCGCTCAGCACAGAGCATCTGGTCAGGCCATGGCTCTGCAGCTGCGCTGCCTGGCAAGAGCTCACCCCCCAGAGCATTGTGCTGGTGGTGCAGTGAGCTGAGGTGCAGAGGAGGGAGGACAGCAGGGGAGGGGCCGGGAGCTCGCCTCCTGGGCCGGGAGCTCAGGGGCCGGGCAGGATGGTCCCATGAGCCGTAGTTTGCCCACCTCTGGTCTAAACCATCCTAGACAGATGGCAGTCCCTATCCAGACTCCCTTTGAAAACCCCCAGTGAAGGAGCTTTCACAACCTCCCTATTCTAAGCAAACACACGACTCCTTTCAAAAGAAGCAAATGATTCCCTTTTTGTCTGTGTTAACTCAAGAACTGGACTGAATATGGGTTTATTTTCCAAAATACAGTTTTCCCCACATCTGACAGTTTTCAAAGTATTGTTTATAGTTTTGCCCTTCATAGAAAAAGCAAAAGTGTTAATTTCCCCTATAAGGCTGACTCTGCCACATTCCAAAGCATGCAAATAAAAACATCCTTCTTTGTCACTGGTAAGAAGAGATATGGCAGGAAGCAAGGGTCTCATAGCTACCCTCATTTGAAAACCAAATAGGATGCCGGATGCTGTGACTGAATGCACCCCTGTATTCATACGTCCCCACTATTGTAAGAATCTTTGTACAAACTATGCCTTGTGAGCTATCAATTGAAAACTAATAACTCACTGGTCAATCATATCATGGTGAAACGTGTGTAGCAAAGTTGTGTGTAAAGTTATGAACATAAGCTGAAATTAAGACTGAAATATGTTTACCAGACAAGCCTGCAGAGGTAGTAAATCTATTTCTCAAAGAAAAAGGACAAGCTGATGCCTCTTGCCAGGTGTCATCAAAGTTGATTGTCAATCATCTGTCAAGTGGATGTTCTTTGGCAAGGAAGAGGGGCAGGAATAGATTGAGCTGCATTTTAGCAAACAACAACATGGACCCTCTTTCACCACATGACTCCATGTCTCCATCCTCACAGCTGGAAGGAACTTTATCTAGGTGTAATCCTCAAGAAAATGCATTTCAAAGGGTTACTATAACATTGAGGGGGGAAAACACTCTGGGATCCATCGATTGCACAATCAATCGATCACACACACACACCCTTTGACTTTGGGGGTGATCCTGACCTGAGAAATTGGTCAGCCATGTTTCTGGGAACCAATGGTAAGGATTTTAGCTTAAACCAAATCTAGTTTAAGTCTTATCTACTAAAGAACATTTTACTTTTATTCTTCTTGTAACCATTTCTGACCTTAACTCAAAATCTCTTTGTAGTTAAATAAACTTGTTTTATATTTTATTCAAAACTAATCCAGAGTTCTGTTTAAAGTAGCAAACTTTTGCAGATTGACCCCTTTTGCAGATTGACCCCCTTTGATATCTGAACTGTCCAGGAGAGAGCTAGGCTGTGCAGAACACATGTTTTTGGGGAAAAGTCAGGACTGGGAGTGTGTTGGGATCACCCTGCAAGTAGTAACCAAGGCTGATGGAAGCCAGAGGATGGCTGGTATGTTGCTGACAGGTTGCTGGGGTCAGAGTTGTTGGACCAGGGCTGCAGCTGTACACAGACTCTCAGGGTGCAACCTGCATGCTGGCAGGCTGTTTGTGAGCAGCCCAGGCTGGGAGTACAACAGCATATCATTGTGAGGCATCCAGTGGTGCTGGAACCCTTTTAATACAGTAACTCCTCACTTAATGTCATCCTGGTTAACATTGTTTCATTGTTACATTGCTGATCAAGTAGAGAACTTGCTCGTTAACAGTTGCGCAATGCTCCCTTATAATGTTGTTTGGCAGCCGCCTGCTTTGCCCGCTGTTTGCAGAAAGGGCAGCCCGTTGGAGCTAGCTGGTGGGGGCTTGGAACCAGGGTGGACCGGCAGCCCCCCTTCAGCTTCCCTAAGTTCCTTGTGCAGCAGCCGCCCAGCAGACTATCAATTGCCAGGCAGTTCAGGTGTCCCTCCCCGCACTGCCGTGTGCTGCTCCTGCCCTCTGCCTTGGAGCTGCTCCCGGGAGCCTCCTGCTTGCTGTGTGTGAGGGGGGCTAATGTCATGGTGTCCCCCTCCCCCCTGCTCCTTTACCCCATATCCACAGAGAACGGGGATACATGATAGGGCTCAGGACGGAGGGAGCTTGCTGGCAGCAGCTGCTGTCTCAACTTGCTGATCTACTTAAAAAGGCAGTGTACTTAAAGTGGGGTCAGAGTACTTAAAGGGGCAATGTGAATCTCTCTCTCTCTCTCTCTCTCACACACACACACACAATGTCTCTGTCTCTCTCAGCCATGCTACCTCCCCTCCCTCCATTCCTGCTGCCTTGTAGAATGTGAGGTCACATTAACAACAATATGTTAACTCTTGAGGGCTCAGCCGAGTGCTAATTCATCATTGAGCAGTAAGGCATTCCCTGGGAAATATCCCACCCTCTGAATCCACCACCTCAACCAAGCTTCACAATCATCATTGCTGTATACAGTATTAAATTGTTTGTTTAAAACTTATACTGTGTGCATAAATAAAATATAGTCTTGTCTGGCAAAAAAAAATTCCCTGGAACCTAACCCCCCTCCTCCCCCATTTACGTTAATTCTCATGGGGAAATTGGATTTTCTTAACATTGTTTCGCTTAAAGTAGCATTTTTCAGAACATAACTACAACATTAAGCAAGGAGTTACTGTAGTGGGGGTGCTGAAAGCCAGCTGCCTTATCCCTGTCTGTGCTCGCCCCCAGCTGGGACCTGGAGCAGTGCCATATCTCTGGGAGGGAGGAACCCAGACAGGGGCAAGGGGGCAAATGCTGGGGGCGGGCACAGGGTCAGGATGACTGCCCTGGCTGCAGGGCCAGAGGTCAGAACCCTGGGAGCGAAGGGCCGGCAGGGAGCAGGGCCAGCACACCAAGAGACGAGCCCAGGGCAAGGGCCCCAGGCACAGGACCAACAGTCAGGAAGCGGGGCTCCAGTGCGGAGCCGGTGGCCAGGGAGTAGAGCCAGCAGCTGGGACCCAACCCCCAAAACTTGGTGTGCTGCACTAACCCCTGCACCCCGAGTTCCTGCACCTATGGAGGCATCCAAGGTTACAGGGCAGATGGTGGCAGCCCCTTACGCATCTGAACTGCACCCCAGAAGATGACAGATGCTCACTGAGATCTTCTTAGGAAGTGCACAATTCAAAATAAACCTGAATATCATCACCTCTCTTCACTAATGAAGCCTAAGGGGGGGGAGTGGGGGACAGAGAAGTTGGGGGGGGGGAAAGCCTAAAAGCATGACTATTAAAGATAGAGTAACAGTAAACAAGGAAACAGAGCACATATCTATTCAGAGCATTGTTTATTTTTCTCTGCAATGGTATGTAAACTTAATGTTCCTGTGTAATTATATGTAAACTGTTAAAATGTATGAACTGTACTTTAGTATTTCAGGGACAGCTGTTATCACGTTATAGGTTTAAGAATGTCTGCCGTTATTGCACGGGTTTATCCAATGATAGATTTGACTGGCTAATTTGATATTTGTAAGTCTCCCTGGAGCACACAATTTGATTAATTGATTTTTGCTGTGTGAATGCTTTTGTAGCAACATGTGGAGTAGTAGTAATACATACCTTAAGATTGCCTGATACTACCCATTTTAACCCCTGTTTTCAATTTGGCAGGACTTTGGCAAACGAATAATTTGAGTTGAAGTTTTCTATGCTTTGTCTTTGCATTGGATATGAATAAAAATTGAATCAGCCATTTTCCAAAATCGAGGCTGAATGGTCCCTTAGAATATATGCTAGCTACTTATGCTATATTCAAGATCAAACAGATAGCTTATCTGTGACACTGAGTACCTTTCTTAGCCCTGAAGAAGACCTCTGGGTAACTCAAAAGCTTGTCTCTCTCTCACCAACAGAAGTTGGTCCGATAAAAGAGATTACCTCAGCCACCTGGTCTCTCGAATATCCTGGGGCAGACACAGCTACAACGACACTGCATAGCGCTTTAATTCTGCCTGACCAAATATATGACTGCCTGACTTTGCAACCTCAATGTTCTTTTAACTGTGTTTTTGTACATGACATCAGAGGTGTTTAAACTCCTCAGACACGGGAATATACAGCTCTTACAGTGCTTCACCAGGATTTGCACAGCTTGATTTTTTATCTCCACTCCAAACAGGCAGAACTTTTGAATGAGGTCCCTCCACCAAGCGAAAGGACAGAACGCGGGAATCAAAAGAGTCTGACAATTGGAGAGAAAAGGGAAAAACTGAAGCAAGAACATGGAAGCCTCCCTTGACCCTCCCCCCACCTCCCTGCTAAGAGGAGTGGGGAACAGCTGGAAGGGAACAGAGGAGGCAGGAAGAAGAGGCAGGCAGTGAGGGAAAGCTAGTGGAAAGCTGGGTTATGGGTCTGAGTAGAGCTGTGTGTGTCACAAAGGCAGAAAGCAAAGAGATGAAAGAAAAGAAAGAAAGAGAAAAAAAACCCAACAGAACCAGGGGAAGAGAGACAACCAGACTGTGAAATCCCCCTGGAAAGGTAAGCGCCAACCTGGATATCATCTCACTGTACTGAGGGTAAAAGGTTTGATTTACAGCCCAAGCCTCATTGAAATATAATGGTTGAAACCTTTTTCAGTGAATAACTTGTGTTTCCAGGACAGTAACTAGTTCTGCTGACAGGTAAAAAGGCTCAGAAGCTGACACTATTAGTGCCAAAGAATGCAGGACGTGGCTGCCAAATCCCAACACCGCACTGCTGTCATATGTATTTATAAAGGCATCCATCACTATACTACCTAGGTACATAATAGGGACCTACAGTTCATACCTGTCTCCAAGATGTTCACTATTCATTGCTAAGAAATATATAACTCCTTTAAGTAGCCTCTGCACTCATTATAGCACATAAAATATAGCATAGGAAGACTTTTAGCTACCTCATTTAGATGTCACCTCTGCTAAGTGGTTGTAACTGAAGAATCAGGATTTGTCAGGTTACCACAGTGTGGTGTCTGAAATGATTATTTTTACTTCAGTCACACCTACCATGTGCAGATGCTGCCCAAACATACAAAGACAGAGTTTTCTGCTATAATTGAAATAGGAAATAATACTAATAAACAGGAAATAACTATTAGAAAGTTACTTTTAAAATGTTAGCTGCTTTGTGGTAACATGACAACTTTTTACTTAAGTATGTGTCAGCACTTCCATTATAAACCCATGTTCAGAAATTGAGAGAACCAGAACTGCCCTAAGATTTTCTAAAAGCACTTTCAAATTCTCACTCCTTACTCATAGGTGATTCAAGTCCAGACCATCCTTTCCACTGGAAACCAAGGATTGCTAAGGAATCTTCAAAGGCAAGCCTTGGAAAATGCAAACTTATTTTAAATCAAAAAAGGAAAACAAAAAAATTGCAGTCCTGACAGGGACTAACATTTCCACATTTTCCCTCCAAAAATGGAATTACAGTATCCAGCAAAGGAAAAAAGTTCCCTTTTTTGTATAGGGCCTGATGTTATTTAATGTTTTGTTTGTTAGTTTTTAAATTTTTGGAAATGCCACCTCTTCCCTTGGTTTTGTTGGAAAACTCAGAGAAGCAGACTCGGAGCTTTCCTTCCAGAGGGAGAGGTAGTCTAACAGCCCTTCTCTCTCTCTCAATTATTTGATAGCGATTCTGGCCTCTTACAGATTAACTATCTAAAGACAGCGAATGGAAAGATTTATTAGGTGTATTAACAGTACAAAATGTAACAAAAAACAGATCCCAAGGAACTCCTGCAAATTAGGACTGAAGAAAGGTGAATGTCTGGAACCCCAAACCACTTCTTTATAGCTATGGTTATTAATTTACATGAGGATAAATATACTTTAAGCTACATCATACAAGTTCTGCCACTCAGCTAGTCAATTTTAAGGTGTAAACTGTCCCTCTTTTCATTTACTGACTTGAAGAAGAATCACAATTAAATTGTCTCTCTTTTAATGGACACCTTCCACCCAGGGCAGTCATCTGTTTTAAAGGCATTAAAATAATCCCTCATTAAATTCAACTCACAATTGACCACACAGTCTCTTATGCATTGTGTGGGTCATTTCTGAGACATAGCCAGTCTCATTACTGAAATAGTTTGTAGGGTGTGTGTTGTTCCATGATTAACCAACATGTGCCAGCAGCTTTTCTTAAATCCTCTCTCAGTTTAGGTTTAAGATTGATCTTGGGGCTGTTCACAGTTCTAGTCCCTCACATAAATTAGTTTTATCTTTTACAGTTTCCTGCCCTCATGTGAAAATGTCTTTTATTTAACTGTGGCACCTTAGAGACTAGCCACTTTATTTGAGCATAAGCTTTCGTGAGCTACAGCTCACTTCATCGGATGCATACTGTGGAAAGTACATAAGATCTTTTTATACACACAAACCATGAAAAAATGGGTGTTTACCACTACAAAAGGTTTTCTCTCCCCCCACCCCACACTCCTGCTGGTAATAGCTTATTTAAAGTGATCACTCTCCTTACAATGTGTATGATAATCAAGGTGGGCCATTTCCAGCACAAATCCAGGGTTTAACAAGAACGGGGGGGGGGGGGGGGGGAGGGTAGGAAAAAACAAGGGGAAATAAGTTACCTTGCATAATGACTTAGCCACTCCCAGTCTCTATTCAAGCCTAAGTTAATTGTACCCAATTTGCAAATGAATTCCAATTCAACAGTCTCTCGCTGGAGTCTGGATTTGAAGTTTTTCTGTTGTAATATCGCAACTTTCATGTCTGTAATCGCGTAACCAGAGATTGAAGTGTTCTCCGACTGGTTTATGAATGTTATAATTCTTGACAAGTACTCCTTTTCTTTTTGTGATTACAGACTAACAGGGCTGTTACTCTGAAACCTTTTATTTAACTGTTGTGGTATATTGGATCCCTCTCAATTTCTCAACCACCAGGTGCATTTTCAAAGGCTGAATACAAGCAGCATTAAATATTTTCCCCCCAAAACACATTTGTATTATTTTAGACAAAGAAGATAAGAGATGTTTAACTCCTTCTTGTTTTAATCGCAAGGGACTTAATTGCCTAAATCAATATTTGCTGATGTAGTTCAGCAGAGCCACTACATAAGACTAGCAGTAGAATCAAAATATCTTAATATTTTACTTTAAAAAAGTTACCTCTGAAATGAAGACTAAAGATTATCACCCATAGGCCATATCCCTCTTTTTCTGAGCTGTATTACCTTTACTACTAAAAATAAAAGTTTCTACAGAGCATTAGTAGCACCTTGGGCCTATTCATTGTTGCCAACTCTCATGATCTTGTCATGAGTCTCATGATAATTACTGACAGGTTTCAGAGTGGCAGCCATGTTAGTCTGTATTTGCAAAAAGAAAAGGAGTACTTGTGGCACCTTAGAGACTAACAAATTTATTTGAGCGTAAGCTTTTGTGAGCTACAGCTCACTTCATCGGATGCATTTGTGAAGTGAGCTGTAGCTCACGAAAGCTTATGCTCAAATAAATTTGTTAGTCTCTAAGGTGCCACAAGTACTCTTTTTCTTTTTATGATAATTATTGTTTTCCTTAAAGCTCCAGCTCCTAGAGTCAAGTGAATATGTGATGATTTCAGCCTTCCTTCTTAAAGAAAAATTTGAGCCCTCATGGCTATAGAGAAAACTTCAAAATATGACCCCAATGCACCCTAAAGGCTAAAGAAACAGAAGGCAAATTAAAAGAACATCACATCTCTTATTTTCACATAGACTCTTGATTTTAAAGCTAATCTCACATTTTTTGGTAAACTTAACTCATTACATTTGAGGTCAACAATTTTATTACCTTTAAACCAGCTTGACTATATAGTAGTTTTAGATCCATTCCCCTTCCCCCTCCTATGTTGGGGGGAGGGAGGGGGTTCTCTTCCTTTATATTGGAACTTTCCCTAGCATACTCCAATTTTTGCAGCTGGACATTTAAATTACAGATGAGGAAACACCTGCAACCCTATAGTAGTCATTTTAGAAACAATTAATGGATTACTGCAGGTTGGAACTTTTCCTTTCTTATGGTAATTTATTTAATTTTTATTTTGGGGCTCTACTGGGTGTGCACCTGACAGTTTCCAGAATTCTGACATTTTGATTCCATGTTTGGTTCTTTACCAAGCAAACTGCAGACCTTTGTTTCTCCTGATATAGTCTTTATGTGCTACTGTTATCTTAGATGGAGTATGTATTATTTGATGTTGTATACTATGTCATCACATAATTAGACTATAGTAAACATACACAGAGGGCAACGTTTACATTGTGAATTATCTTCATTTTCACATTTCCTGACTTATGAGTGAGTGACTGTGTAGGCAACAATGGTCATGAAGTCAGTGAGCATCTTTCATGTGTAGGGAGAACAGCATACCAGAGTTGAATAATGACATGAGGATCAGGAGAACTTTGCTCAGAGACTTTCAAATTTTGCTCTTCTTGGTTTGCCTGACCAAGTGATGTCTGTTGCTCTGCCACAAGCTGCAAGGATGGTCATGTGACTCATTTCTTACTTGTAAAACATAGTTTTCATATTAATAGCAGTAGTTCTGCAGCTAAATTGTATGTATAATAGGTATTTTTGAAGTCATTAATTTTGTTACAAATATAGATTATGCAATTTTTCCAATTCACAAGGAATTTGTATAAATATGTTGCATTTACAAAAGATTGATTAATGTACAAGAGAACCAAACTCATTTTTATTTAGTCAGGGGTGTGCACAAGGGGGGGCAAGCAGGGGCACACCACACCCCAATAATTGGCAGGGGGAGAGAACTCCTCTGGCCCCAGGGCGGGGGCAGCGAGAGTAGGAGAGAGTTCATTAGGAACTATAAGTTCTGTATTTGTCTGAGTTCATCAAAATGTGCTGCTGTTGTGTTTCTTACTGTGCAGGAGACAGCTGTATACCCAGGTAAAAAGTTTAATATGCTCCAGTTCTTAGATAAGCTGAAACCTGCATTTTCCTTTAATCGAAATAGAGAGAAGGGATTCAGAGAGAAATCTCTTGGCCTTTCCAACGTGTCTGAAAATTTAGCAGGCTGAGCTCTGGTGGGTCAAGTTGGAAGCAAATTCCATAATCCAGCGGCCCTCACAGAGAATACCCTACTAGCCACTGTCTCACCTTTTCCCATCACTTCAATCAACAAGATAGTGGCAATGAATATGAAGAAATCAATTCTTTAACAGTGTTGCTGGATCAATGCCTACATTGGAAAGATGAGCAAAGTGTTTCATGGAATCAATGCATCCTTGCTGTGGCATCTTTGCTTCGCATAGCCACAACCTACAGGATGTCAAGGTGTCATAGATTAAACTCCATACCTTTTTATGATGGTATTCCTCAGTTTCTGAGCAATATTTCTATCTTGAACTGGAAGATTACATAATTATCAAGCAATAATCTCCCTCCAAAGACATTAAACACCATTATCTGAGAAAACTATTCTTATTCTGGCCCTGAATGAATTTAGGGATAATCAGATAGGTAATAAGGTTGCACTAATATTGCCAAAAACACTTGGTGCCAAATTTTGCCATTGGGGTACCTACTTGACTTTTATGCATGACCTTTGGTGACTTTTAAGGAAACCTAACAAATGGGGAAAACACATGGATATTCTGTGAAGCTGAGAAAACTAGTGTGCCTCTTTCTGATTTATTGAAATGTATGAAATTGGGATACTCTACAGTGTAGCGAATGTTTTTAGATATTAAAGCAGATAATTTCAGGAGACTTGCCCTGCCATGAAAAATGCCAACATTTAATGTTTGTAAAAACTGTGGAATATGACAACAAACCACCTGCCCTTTTAGTGCAATTTAATATTTGTGAATTAATCTGGGTTTCTGTGAAAAATGCATGTGCTTGTAAATATTCAAGAACAGTTTGCACCAACGTTTTTCAGCCTACAAGTTATTTGTGAACTGTTTGACTTTTTGCTGTTGTGATGTCTGACTAGTCAGCTAAGTCACAAAATCATTTTTGGTTCCTGATGGAATGAGCAAGGCCTTTCAAACAGGAGAATGAGGAATAGTGAATGATGAATAGTGAACACCCTTGTTTGTATGTTCAGTGCAAATATTCATGTGGAGAAGAGCCATACCCTAAACACTTGTAATCGTACAAATGTTCATGAATGGTAAAGAAAGGGTCTGAACATGGTTGCGTCAAACAGCTGTTTGGTATCATAAGGAACGTTTTCAAATACTACTTACATAGTACTTAACCAGCTCTATTATCCTGGTTTAAGTTAAAGCAACTGTGTCCATTCTCATTCCATTCTATCTTTCTCTCTTATTAACGGCTGCCACACCTCATCTCTGGTTGGGAAAACAAATGAGTAGTACCCTTTGATGCCCCTGCATGAATTAGTCGTCATAATATGGCCTCTTAACAATTCTGTAAATCTCTATCCTCCTGAGGTGAGTAGCTTGGATATACTTGATGTCTGTTTCCCAACTCAGAGAGGGGAGAGTTACTACTCTGTTCTGGCAACTATCTCAAATCTTTTGCATGGCAGTATATTTCCTGAATACTTCAAGATTGGGAAACTGAATGGGAGTTGGCCACCTAATTCCCTTACACTACTTTAAAAATCCCAGTTTAAGTGACTGGTGCTCAAAACATACTGGGTCAAATTAATCATTTGAAATAATGGAGATACACTTGGGATGAATTTAGCTCACTGGGTAGAGGTTAGTTGTATGCTAAATGGCAATCACCTGAAAACTTCAGCCACAGTTTTTATATATTTCTAAACCTCATTGCAATAAGGGCAATTAATTTGGAATTCTGAGAAGTCAACTGTTTCCGGGCCAAATTCAACCTATCAATGCAGTAGCCACATAGACTTCTATAGGACTATTCAGCTGAGTACAGTGAACAGGAGTTGACCTTCCATTGTGATGACTGGATATCCACCAATTAAAATAATTAGTAACTGCTCAGATTTTAACGTTGGTTTGTTGTAAAGCTTATTAAAACTAAATAAATAAATACACAGATATTTAGAATTCTTCTGTCTTCTCAGAAAATGAGGGAACAGCTGGTTTATCTTCAACTAAATATCTACCTGAAACTTCCTGGACACCATGATCAACTTCAACAATGGAACCCTACAGACAACTGTATACAAGAAACCCAGGGATCTCCAAACCTAACTTCACAGATCCAATAACCACCCCAAACACACCAAGAAATCTGTTATCTACAATGAGGAGCCAGATACCACAGAATATGCTCCAAGGAGAAAATCCAGGATATATACCTTAACACATTCAAAATCACCAAACAAGGACGTTCCACCAGAGAAGTAGGTCACATCATGGAACAGAACAGGAGTACTTGTGGCACCTTAGAGACTAACAAATTTATTTGAGCATAAGCTTTTGTGAGCTACAGCTCACTTCATCGGATGCATGAAAGCTTATGCTCAAATAAATTTGTTAGTCTCTAAGGTGCCACAAGTACTCCTTTTCTTTTTGAGGATACAAACTAACATGGCTGCTACTCTGAAACCTATCATGGAATAGGTCACTCAAATACCTGAGAGAACCTGCTTCAATACAGGAAAAAAAAAAAACCCTCTGACCACACATCCCTAATTGTCCACCTACCCACCCCACACTGGAACCCATATGGGGTATCACCAAACATCTACAACTCATACATGATATGAATGCCATCCTGAAAGAAATCTTTCTTGAACCTCCACTTCCAGCCCTCAAACAACCCCCCATCCTCTCCAAGCTCATAATCAGAAGCAAGCTCCCCACAGACTAGGACACAACTACTCAAAGGAGCGCCAGACCCTGCCAGAACAACATATGCAAAATCTGCAGACATATTGCCACTGCTACAATGATCAACATCCCTCACAAGACAGCTTTCAAGATCCCTGGGTCCTACACATGCCTATCACAATATGTGGGGTACCGCATCTGGTGCACTAACTGCCCCAGTAGCAACTATGTGGGTGAAACCAGACAATCACTACATTCCTGAATGAACTCTCACAGGAAAATGAAAAGATAAAAATGCCACATCTCCATCACTTGTGTGTGGATACTTTTCACAAAGCAATCACTCTATATCTGACCTATCAGCCCTTATCCTCAAAGGACACTTGCACAACCCTTTCAAAAGACAAGCCTGGGAACTTACATTCATAACTTTGCTAGACACTAACAATCCTGGACTGAATAAAGACACTGGATTTATGGTTTATTACAACAATTTATAACCCGCTAACAATTCCTCCCAGCTACTTCCCTCTTCCCACCCCCACATTTCTTTTCCTCCCTATGACATGAGGGGTGTTAATGGGCCACTTCACCTTAAATAGTCCCTTGAAATGTGTGTTAATTACGCTTGCTAAACGATCTGTTCCACCTTGTGAGACTGTGACACTCTGGGGCCTTGTCTACACTGCCACTTCACAGCGCTGCAACTTTCTCGCTCAGGGGTGTGAAAAAACACCCCCTGAGTGCTGCAAGTTTCAGCGCTGTAACATGCCAGTATAGACAGTGCTACGGCCCTGGGAGTTTTAACGTTGCCAGTGAAGATATGCCCTGAGGCTGTGTCTACATTACATCGTTGACAATCATGCAGCTGCACCGATGCCTAAGCGTCCAGGAGAGAGCTCTCCTGTTGACTTAATAACTCATGCCTCGGCAAGAGTGGTAGCTTTGTTGGTGGGAAAGCTTCGCCAACATAGCACTCGCTACACTGGCACTTTGGTCGGCAGGGCCGGCTCCAGGCACCAGCGAACCAAGCAGGTGCCTGGGGCGGCAAATAGAAAGGGGTGGCAGGAGGTCGGGCTCGGGGGCGGCAATCCACCCTCGGTGGCGGCAGGAATTTGGCGGCAGCTCCATCACAGAGCATTTCGCGCTCAGCGGCAATTCAGCGCCGGCGGCAATTCAGCGGCTGCACCATCATTCCACCTCCATGTACGGCGGCAAGGTTTTTGTTTTGTTTTTTTTGCCTCTTGGGGCACCAGAAGCACTGGAGCCAGCCCTGTTGGTCGGGATAACTTATTATGGATTATTCTCACCCCTAAGCAATGTAAGGTATACCAAATCAATTTGTGGTGCAGATATAGCCTGAGTAAAATGCGGCAGCACTTTAACGTGACTGTATAGTCGCGGCACCAGCTCTCCCAGTGCTATAAAAAAACCCACCTCCACGAGGGGAATAGCTACCAGCACTGGGAGCAGAGCTTCCAACACTGGTGCACTGTCTACACGGCCACGTTACCGCGCTGAAACTTGCAGCGCTTAGGGGGGTGTTTTTTCACACCCCTGAGCAAGAAAGTCGCAGCGCTGCAAAGTGCCAGTGTAGACAAGCCCTAACTTTTCCAGACCTGAAGAAGAGCTCTGTGTAAGGTTGAAAGCTTGTCTCTCGCACCAACAGCTGTTGGTACAATAAAAGATACCACACCCTACTTGTCTCTACCTGAAAATGTTACTTTTACTGAAGATTTTCAAGTAAAATATAGAAGCACATAAAACCTCATATTAGCACTGTATGCAAGTGTAAAAGCAAAGGAAACCAAAAGTTAGAGGGACGCTGTCATCTTAACATTGACCCAAATTTTAAACTTGGTAAACAAGCTTTAATAAGGACTAAGAGCAACAAAAATAATTCCATAATTTAAAAAAAATCCAGTGAGTACCATTGTTTTTAAATAAAAACATTCCCTTATATTGTTTAAAACTGAAATATTGCAGCACTGAAGACCTGAAATTGAAAATGACTACAGGTTTAGATGTCCAAATGACAGCAATAAAAAAGTAAACAACAAGCATAAATAGTGACAATTAAATAGGTTTTACAATTTTTTTACTCAGTCAAAGGTGTGAGCAATATAGGTAAACATTTGTTGTTTACAACATCATTTTAAAGTTTTTGTCCTTATATTGTATCATATCCATATACTCCAGACTCACATTTACATCCATCTACTCAGGGGAAAGATAAGAGTATAGAAAGGAATCTCATGCAATGGGAAAAAGCAGCTTTCCTGTTTATGATGAAATTATATATAAAAAGATCCTCTGATAATTTGAATCATAGTACAGTCAATGGTAAATGGGACAAAAAAACATGGTTTTACAAAAGGCAGATTGTGCCAAACCAACCTCATCTCCTTCTTTGAGAAAGTAACAGATTTTTTAGACAAAGGAAATGCAGTGGATCTAATTTACCTAGATTTCAGTAAAGCATTTGATACCGTGCCACATGGGGAATTATTAGTTAAATTGGAAAAGATGGGGATCAATATGAAAATTGAAAGGTGGATAAGGAATTAGTTAAAGGGGAGACTACAGTTGGTCATATTGAAAGGTGAACTGTCAGGCTAGAGGGAGGTTACCAGTGGAGTTCATCAGGGATTGGTTTTGGGACCAATTTTATTTAATCTTTTTATTACTGACCTCGGCACAAAAAGAGGGAGTGTGCTAATAAAGTTTGCAGATGACACAAAGCTGGGAGGTATTGCCAATTTAGAGAAGGACCGGGATATCATACAGGAGGATCTGGATGACCTTGTAAACTGGAGTAATAGTAATAGGATGAAATTTAATAGTGAGAAATGTAAGGTTATGCATTTAGGGATTAATTACAAGAATTTTAGTTATAAGCTGGGGACGCATCAATTAGAAGTAACGGAGGAGGAGAAGGACCTTGGAGTATTGGTTGATCATAGGATGACTATGAGACGCCAATGTGATATGGCCATCAAAAAAGCTAATGCGGTCTTGGGATGCATCAGGAGAGGTATTTCCAGTAGAGGTAAGGAGGTTTTGGTACCGTTATACAAGGCACTGGTGAGACCTCACCTGGAATACTGTGTGCAGTTCTGGTCTCCCATGTTTAAGAAGGATGAATTCAAACTGGAACAGGTACAAAGAAGGGCTACTAGGATGATCCGAGGAATGGAAAACCCGTCTTATGAAAAAAGAAAAGAAGTACTTGTGGCACCTTAGAGACTAACCAATTTATTTGAGCATAAGCTTAAGTGAGCTGCTTATGCTCAAATAAATTGGTTAGTCTCTAAGGTGCCACAAGTACTCCTTTTCTTTTTGCGAATACAGACTAACACGGCTGTTGCTCTGAAACCTGTCTTATGAAAGGAGACTCAAGGAGCTTGGCTTGTTTAGCCTAACTAAAAGAAGGGTGAGGGGAGATATGATTGCTCTCTATAAATATATCAGAGGGATAAATACCGGAGAGGCAGAGGAATTATTTAAGCTCAGTACCAATGTGGACAGAAGAACAAATGGATTTAAACTGGTCATCAGGAAGTTTAGACTTGAAATTAGATGAAGGTTTCTAACCATCAGAGGAGTGAAGTTTTGGAATAGCCTTCCAAGGGAAGCAGTGGGGGCAAAAGATCTATCTGGCTTTAAGATTAAACTCGATAAGTTTATGGAGGAGATGGTATGATGGGATAACATGATTTTGGTAATTAATTGATCTTTAAATATTCATGGTAAATAGGCCTAATGGCCTGTGATGGGATGTTAGATGGGGTGGGATCTGAGTTACCCAGGAAAGAATTTTCTGTAGTATCTGGCTGGTGAATCTTGCCCATATGCTCAGGGTTTAGCTGATCGCCATATTTGGGGTCGGGAAGGAATTTTACCCCAGGGCAGATTGGAAGAGGCCCTGGAGGTTTTTCGCCTTCCTCTGCAGCATGGGGCACGGGTCACTTGCTGGAGGATTCTCTGCTCCTTGAAGTCTTTAAATCACGATTTGAGGCCTTCAATAGCTCAGACATAGGTGAGAGGTTTTTCGCAGGAGTGGGTGGGTGAGATTCTGTGGCCTGCGTTGTGCAGGAGGTTGGACTAGATGATCATAATGGTCCCTTCTGACCTTAGTCTCTATGAATCTAAGGTTATGTCTACACAGCCAATGTTAAAGTGCTGCTGCAGCAGTGCTTTAACCTGGCTGCATAGTCACGGCAGAACGCTGGGAGAGAGGTCTCCCAGCGCTGTAATAAAACCATCTCCGCGAAGGGATAGCTCCCAGCGCTGTAGCACTATCTACCCAGCCACTTTACAGCGCTGAAACTTGCATCACCCTGGCTACTGAAGGATGTTTCAGCGCTGTAAGTGGCAGTGTAGACAAGGCCTAATATTCTTAACGTATATTCTCCCTCTGGAAGGTAAGGCTGTATACAAACTCAACATGGTGTTAATTGGATCATTTGCCTCCGAAAAGAGCAGCCACAGTGAGATAATAGAATACTGTGGTACAGTGCACAGCTACAGACTGGGGACCAAGTGGCTAGGCAGCAGTTCTGCAGAAAAGGAACTAAGGGTTACAGTGGATGAGAAGCTGGGTATGAGTCAACAGTGTGCCCTTGTTGCCAAGAAGGCCAATGGCATTTTGGGCTCTATAAGTAGGGGCATTGCCTTCAGATCGAGGGACGTGATCATTCCCCTCTATTTGGCATTGGTGAGGCCTCATCTGGAGTACTGTGTCCAGTTTTGGGCCCCAAACTACAAGAAGGATGTGGAAAAATTGGAAAGAGTCCAGCGGAGGGCAACAAAAATGATTAGGGGTCTGGAACATATGACTTATGAGGAGAGGCTGAGGGAACTGGGATTGTTTAGTCTGCAGAAGAGAAGAATGAGGGGGGATTTGATAGCTGCTTTCAACTACCTGAAAGGGGGTTCAAAAGAGGATGGATCTAGACTGTTCTTAGTGGTAGCAGATGACAGAACAAGGAGTAATGGTCTCAAGCTGCAGTGGGGGAGGTTTAGGTTGGATATTAGGAAAAACCTTTTCACTAGGAGGGTGGTGAAGCACTGGAATGGGTTACCTAGGGAGGTGGTGGAATCTCCTTCCTTAGAAGTTTTTAAGGTCAGGCTTGACAAAGCCCTGGCTGGATGATTTAGTTGGGGATTGGTCTTGCTTTGAGCAGGGGGTTGGACTACATGACCTCCTGAGGTCCCTTCCAATCCTGATATTCTATAAGTGGGCTTCTGCAATTGTCAGCAAATTAGTCTTTTAGCTGTGACTATAGCTCAGAATATGAACTGTTAATGGGAAAAGCACTGATGAAAGAAAAAGTTGGTAGTGCAAGATTAAGAAACATTCTACAAATTATTTTATCATTAATTAAATAAAGTTATAGCTGTGCAAAATTACAAACTTTGCTTCCTTTCTCATCTGTTATCAACATATAACTTTCTGAGCAGGGGTTTCCACTCGCATGCATTAACACAGCATACTGTAAAAATGACCACATGCTATGTGTGCAGAGGTATATGTAGAAAACATATTGAACAAGGGTTCCTGTCTGAGTGTGAGTGTGGCTTTAGGAAAGGATGCAGGACCATAAATATGGTGTTTGCAGCTCGTCAAGTTCAGGGGAAATGCCGAGAACAGAACTCCAACCTGCATGTGACTTTCATTGACCTGAAAAAGCATTTGATAGAGTCAGTCGGGAGGGCCATTGGACAATAATGGCAAAATTTGGTTGCCTGGAGAAATTCATCACAATGGTTTGGCAATTCCATGATGGCATGCTCACTCGCATTGTGGGTGACAGTGAGTCATCTGAACCATTCCCAGTCAGCAATGGAATCAAGCAGGATTGTGTGTTGGCCCCAACCCTCTTTAGTATGATGTTCTCTGCCTGCTTACAGATTCCTTTTGTGACTGTGACACTGGGATTGGCATCAGATACCAGAGAGATGGCAAGCTCTTCAATTTGAGGAGACTATAGGCAAAGGTGAAGGTACAGGAAGTGACTGTTTGCAATCTTCTGTTTGCTCATGACTGTTCAGTGAATGACAAATCTGAGTCTCACGTACAGCAGACTATGGACTATTTCTCTTCAGCTTGTGACAACTTTGGTCTCACAATTAACATAAAAAAGACAGAAGTGATGTACCAGCCTGCACCAGGAAAGCCTTACGGAGAGCCTCCTATCACAGTGAATGGCCATACCCTCCAGACAGTGGACAAGTTCACCTACCTCGGTGGTACACTGTCACCTGCAGTTCACATTGATGATGAAAGCAACGCCAGAATTGTCAAAGCAAGTGTGGCCTTTGGCAGACTATGTGCAAATATGTGGGAGCATCGAGGCATTAGTCAACAAACAAAACTGAAGGTCTACAAAGCCACTGTGTTCCCAACTCTGATGTATGCATGCGAAACCTGGACAGTTTACAGACACCATGCTATGAAGCTGAATCACTTTCACATGGGCTGTTTGAGGAAACTGATGAAGATAAAATGGCGAGAAAAGGTTTGAGATACTGAGATTCTCATATGGGCAGGCATTCCAAGCATCTATACTATGTTGATGAAATCACAGATGAGATGGGCAGGCCATGTCACCAAAATGTTAGATGAGCAACTGCCAAAGAAGATCTTTTATAGCAAGCTAAAGGTGGGGAAATGCTTTCAGGGAGGCCAGAAGAAACATTTCAAGGATTCCCTCGAGTTATCCTTGGGACATTTCAACATTGACCCAGAGTTTTGGGAAGATCTTGCTCATGATCATTCTACCTGGCCAAGCCTCATCCATACTGGAGCTACAGTCTATGAGCAGAGAACTGCTAGCAGCATAAATTTCACAACAACAGCATGTCCGCTGTTAATCAAGTAATCCATAGAGGCATCTCTTGTTCAGTGTGCCACAGACAGTTCAAAGTTTGAATTAGCCTGATCAGCCACTCACGTGTTCACAGAAACCAAACCAACCTGTGATGTTCTAGTCATCTTCGAACTCGAAGGGCGAACAATCAAACCAAATGTAGAAAAATAATGGAGAAAAATCAGTGCACTTAGCCCTTGGACATACAAAATTTTCCAAGGCCTCTTGACCAATGGTTCTCATCTGGCAGACTGAAGAATATCACTGTCTAGTTTCAAGATGAGCTCTATCTGGGCCTTGTAAGTAGAGATTTAAAAGAAAAGAAGTCAGGACTCTTCAAAGTTCAAATGGATGCAGAGGACTTTTTGGGTGTGGGAGTGGAATCATTTTGGTGAACTCTGTTCACATTCTATTAGATTGGCATCTATTTCACAAAGACACCATGTGGTTCATTTGTTGAAACTGATGTTAAGGACTGAATAGGCAGGGAGACTAAACTACTCTTTATCCCCTTCCCTCCAAAATAGGGATGTGGGGATTAATAGGCACAGTGGTGGGGCAATAAAGGGAAGTTTGCACAACAATTTCCTGCGACGTACTCAATGTGTGTGGTGGATAAACATAGGATTTCTCTTTGTTATGGTATTAATTTAACAGCTTTTCTGAGCGCTAAAATACATTATGCTGAAACAATATTATACAACACTTTTTACATTCATCTTACCATAAAACCTATTAATAACTAGACCGCATTCTCCAGCTTGAGTGGCCTGCTAGTGTCTGACACAACTAAGAATCAAAAGTGGCAGAACTGGAGAGGCTATGAATTAGAGGAAGAAGGAAGTCTTCCATACATGTGAACAGCACTAATCACTCATAACAGCCATGTCAGCAAAAACAACAGGAAATGCCTTTGCTTGACCTTTATTCATTGGAGAAAGGAGATCCAGCATCACTTCAGAGCAGCTTTTGCAACATATCAGTGTATAACTTTTATAGGAATAATAAATCACCATTCAGAATTAGAAACAAATATATAAATATAATATGCAGTAATGGGAACTTAGGGTGAAAATGGTACATCTAAGAATCGAAGAAAGTTAAATATGGGTTGGGTTTTTCTTTCTTAAAATTTCAACACAACTTTTATGTGTGTTTATATATGTCACTTTTTAAAAGTTGCATTCCAAATACTGAGAATTTTGAGTATCTATTGTGAATATATAAACATGGTATACATAAGGATTTTAATAGTATTCTGATTATTGATGTTCAGAATACGTGAGTTTAGTTTTATGCTTAGTTATCAGAATATTAGTAGAAGGTATTCATATTTGTGCTTAGAAAACGGAGTTCTGATTATTTTTCTATAGATCATGTTCATAAACACTGCTCTGCATATATCTGTAGATGACAAATCTTTTCACACAAAACAAAATAGAAAAAGGATGTATTTGTCCAGTAAGAAAACCAACTTATTGTAAAATATAAATTAATGTCCTACAATGTCTTGATATTTTGTGTCATAGGAATAATATATTTAAAAGGTTGTTGAATTACTGAATTAAGAGACAGCACTACATAGTCTTTTGTCCGTGATACAGTATTTTCCTTTGCTGAATACACTAATCATACCACTTTGTATACACTCTTGAATTGCAAGAGAACTGTAAACACTTAGTTCCTATGGCTAGCCTCATGATGAGGGTCAACAAATATATAGCCTAGAAAATTTTGCAGATCTCTGGAACCCTTCTCTATTCAGTCATCATCTTTTACACATACAGAGTATAGGGTGTTTACATACATATAAAGAATATGTATATATACAACCTGAGTTTGAAAGTATCACATATTAACTATTACTGGAAGAATAAAAAAAGTTTGAGACTGATTATAATTTCCAAGATGATAACATTTTGTCATAACTAAGATACGTTCTATTACAAATTGGGTGACCATCTAAGTTTCAAAGGGAAAAGAAAGACAATTACAAAAAATAAAAGGCCCTTATTATTTAAGGCAGTGGTTTTCAACCAGGAGTTCAGGGGCTGCGAGCAGGTTTCTGGGGTCCTCCAACCATGGCTGGCATTAGACTCGCTAGGGCCCAGGGCAGAGAGCCAAAGCTCCACCATGCAGGACTGCAGCCCAGAGCCCCGAGCACTATCACCCGGGGCTGAAGCCGAAGCCTGAGCAACTTTGCTTCGTGGGCCCCAAGTGGTGTAGGGCCCCGGGGAATTGCCCTGCTTGCCACCCCTTAATGCCGGCCCTGGGTCTTATATGCAGAAAAACAGTTGTTGTGGCACAATTAGGCTGTGGAGTTTTTATAACATGTTGGGGGGGGGGGGGAAGGGGAGCTCAGAAAGAAAAAGGTTGAGAACCTCTGATTTAAGGGATACTACCTTTCAATTGCATATTTATTGTTCAAAATCAAACATATCCTTGTGTGATTATTGCTGAAATACTGGATAAAGTACATGCTATATTTATTTGAGATAGGGCACGGGACATTGAGTACCAAACGCTCAATCAGGCAATGTGCTGAGCACTCTTTTTCGAATCCAACACTTAAGTACAGGCTTGCCTGAGTAAATGTGCAGTCTCATGAGTGAATGGGATGACACACATGCTTAAGTAACTTGCTGGATTGGGGCCAGAATGCTCAGCAACTTGCAGGATTGAGCCCCAAAGAAGGGATGCCCTTTAAAAATAAACCCTAATGCCAAAGGGAGTAATTCACATTTGCTTGAAAACCAGATATTTTTCATTAATCTTTTCTTTTTGAAATAAATTTATACATTTTATTTGTGTGCAGGATTGGCCATATTTTCTGAAAGATTTTTTGGGTCAGAAGACACAATGTTTGATAAACTGAACTGGAAAAAAAAGGATCCAAATATAATCATTTTTAGTTATTTGCAAATGTAATAACGTCCATATTTTCTGAAACTATGTAGTCCTGAATAGAATTAATTCATATATACCACAGCAGTAAATTACAAAAGGTAAAACCAAAGTTAGGTAGATGAGCTATGAAAATGTGTTTGTATTTTATTGGTACATTTTTCTTAAAGGTGTTTATCCAAAGAATGGTACATCTGATTGAAAACAATTTGTTACAAATATTATTTGAGAATTCTTTTTTGTTTTTTTGGGAAAGCATAAAAGTAACTGCAAAAAAGCAGAATATAGTAAAATCTACAGTTAAGGTTGCAATTCAATTTTTATTATAGCTCCCGGTTTTCATTCATCCATAACTTTTTATAACATTTCTTCTGCTAAGCTGAAACTTCCTTTGCTTGGTCTAAATTCAAAGATGAATATTTTGGAAATGTCTGAGCAAAATTCAATCTAGCTATTTTTTAGATAAACAGGAAAAATACCTTAACAAACAAACAAACAAACAAACATGCAAAAAACCTTAAGATCTATAATTTTTACAAAACTGACTCAAATGGCTTATCTTAAACTCCAAACTTGAACTGTGACTAGTACAATCTGATGAATAATTGCTCTGTAAGAGAGAGACCCCAATCCTGCAAGCAGTCTAATTCGGGTGAACACACACACTGAAGTCAGTGGATCTCTTTGTAGATTCAGGATCTGCCCCATGAAGCAATTTGGAGGATTGGGGCCTAAGTTTTAAACAAAACATAAAATAAAAAGTTTATAAATGATAAACGTTTTGATTTTTGCATCTGTGATAAATGTTCAGTTATAGTCATCTACTACTATGCAGTTGAAAGCTCCACTGTGTTACACTGGGGAACTACAGAGCACAACATCTATTGTATGTTTTCTTTCATCTACTGAGAGGTGTAGTTTAAATCCTGTGGAGTTTTGGAAAACACATATTTGCATTATTCTGTAGTTTAGGAAGTAGGGATTCTGTGTATCCTATTTCATCATAGAATCATAGATTAGGGTTGGAAGAGGCCTCAGGAACTCATCTAGTCCAACTCCCTGCTCAAAGGAGGACCACCTCCAACTAAATCATCCCAGCAAGGGCTTTGTCAAGCCAGGCCTTAAAAACCTCTAAGGATGGAGATTCCACCATCTCCCTAGGTAACCCATTCCAGTGCTCCACCACCCTCCTAATGAAATAGTGGTTCCTAATATCCAACCTAGACCTCCCCCATTGCAACTTGAGACCATTACTCCTTGTTCTGTCATTTGACACCACCGAGAACAGCTGAGCTCCATCCTCTTTGGAACCCCCCTTCAGGTAGTTGAAGGCTGCTATCAAATCTCCCCTCAGTCTTCTTTTCTGCAGACTAAATAATCCCAGTTCCCTCAGCCTCTCCTTGTAAGTCATGTGCCCCAGCCCCCTAATAATTTTTGTTGCCCTCCGCTGGACTCTCTCCAATTTGTCCACATCCTTTCTGTAGTGGGGGGCCCAAACTGGATGCAATACTCCAGATGTGGCCTCACTAGTGCAGAATAGAGGGGAACGATCACTTCCCTCGATCTGCTGGTAATGCTCCTTCTAATGCAGCCCAATATGCTGTTAGCCTTCTTGGCAGCAAGGGCACACTGTTGACTCATATCCAGCTTCTCGTCCACTGTAATCCCTAGGTCCTTCTCTGCAGAACTGCCACTTAGCCAGTCAGTCCCCAGCCTGTAGCGGTGCATGGGATTCTTCTGTCCTAAGTGCAGGACTCTGCACTTGTCCTTGTTGAATCTCATCAGATTTCTTTTGCCCCAAGCCTCCAATTTGTCTAGGTCACTCTGGACCCTATCACTACCCTCCAGCATAGCAACCTTTCCCACCAGCTTAGAGTCATCCATGAACTTGCTGAGGGTGCAATCCATCCCATCATCCAGATAATTAATGAAGATGTTGAACAAAACCGGCCCCGGAACCGACCCCTGGGGCACTTCACTTGATATCGGTTGCCAAGTAGACACTGAGCCTTGATCACTACCCATTGAGCCCAAAGATCTAGTCAGCTTTCTATCCTCCTTATAGTCCATTCAGCCAATCCACACTACTTTAACTTGCTGGCAAGAATACTGTGGGAGACCATATCAAAAGCTTTGCTAAAGTAAAGATATTAAGTCCACTGCTTTCCCCATATCCACAAAGCCAGTTATCTCATCTTAGAAGGCAATCAGGTGGTCAGGCATGACTTGCCCTTGTTGAATCTATGTTGACTGTTCCTCATTACCTTCCTCTCCTCCAAGTGCTTCAAAATGGATTCCTTGAGGACCTGCTCCATGATTTTTCCAGAGACTCAGGTGATGCTGACTGTTCTGTAGTTCCCTGGATTCTCCTTCTTCCCTTTTTAAAAGATGGGCACTATATTTGCCTTTTTCCAATTGTCTGGGGCCCCCGTGATTGCCACAAGTTTTCAAAGATAATGGCCAATGGCTCTGCAATCACATCCCCAACTCCCTCAGCACTGTTGGATGCATTACATCCGGACCCATCGACTTCTGCATGTCCATCTTTTCTAAACAATCCTTAACCTGTTCTTTCACTACTGAGGGCTGCTCAACCCTCCCCATACTGTGCTGCCCAGTGCAGCAGTCTGGGAGCTGATCTTGTTTGTGAAGATAGAGGCAAAAAAACTATTGAGTACTTCAGTTTTTTCCACATCATCTGTCACTAGGTTGCCTCCCCCATTCAGTAAAGGTCCCACACTTTCCCATACCTTCTTGTTGTTAACATACCTGTAGAAACCCTTCTTGTTACCCTTCACACCCCTTGCTAGCTACAACTCCAATTGTGCTTTGGCCTTCCTGATTACACCCCTGCATACTCCAGCAATATTTTTATACCCCTCCCTAGTCATCTGTCCAAGTTTCCACTTCTTGTAAGATTCCTTTTTGTGTTTAAGCTCACCGAAGATTTCTCTGTTAAGCCAAACTGATCGTCTGCCATATATACTATTCTTTCTGTACATTGGGATGGTTTGTTCCTGCGCCCTTTTTTAAAATATAGCCAGCTCTCCTGGACTCCTTTCCCCCTCATATTAGCCTCCCAGGGGATCCTGCTCATCAGTTCCCTGAAGGAGTCAAAGTCTGCTTTTCTGAAGTCTAGGGTCCATATTCTGCTGCTGTCCTTTCTTCCTTTTGTCAGGATTCTGAACTCGACCATCTCATGGTCACTGCTGCCCACGTTGCCACCCACTTCTACTTCCCCTACCAATTCTTCCCTGTTTGTGAGCAGCAGGTCAAGAGGAGCACAGCCCCTAGTTCCTCCAGCACGTGTACTGAAGTTGTTCCCAACACTCTCCAAAAACTTCCTGGATTGTCTGTGCACTGCTGTATTGCTCTCCCAGCAGACGTCAGGGCGACTGAAGTCCCCCATGAGAACCAAGGCCTGTGATCTGGAAACTTCTGTTAGTTGTCCAAAGAAAGCCTCATCTACCCCATCCTCCTGGTCTGGTGGTCTATAGCAGACGCCCACCGTGGCATCACCCTTGTTGCTCTTGCCTCTAAACTTAACCCAAAGACTCTCAACAGGCTTTTCTCCAGTTTGATACTGGAGCCCTGAGCAATCAT
The DNA here is from genome assembly GCF_965152235.1 of Eretmochelys imbricata. NCBI lineage: Eukaryota > Metazoa > Chordata > Testudines > Cheloniidae > Eretmochelys > Eretmochelys imbricata. Next base: position 154,571,269 of record NC_135572.1, read on the forward strand.
ACTGCTCTCTTACATACAGTGCAACTCCTCCACCTTTTCTCCCTCGCCTGTCCTTCCTGAACAGTTTATACCCATCCATGACAGTGCTCCAGTTACGTGAGTTACCCCACCAAGCCTTTGTTGTTCCAATCACATCATTGTTCCTTGCTGTGAAATGACTTTGAGTTCTTCCTGCTTGTTTCTCAGGCTTCTCGTATTCATGTACAGGCACCTAAGATAACTAGCCGATTGCTCTACTTTCTTAGTATGAATCAGGAGGCCTCCCCTGTTGCACCCTTCTCCTTGTGTTTCCTCCCGGTATCCCACTTCCCCACTTACCTCTGGACTTAGGTCACCATCCCCCGGCGAACCTAGTTTAAAGCCCCCCTCACTAGGTTAGCAAGCCTGCCTGCGAAGATGCTCTTCCCTCTCTAGGTAGGTGGATCCCATCTCTTCCTAGCAATCCTTCTTCCTGGAACATCCCATGGTCGAAGAATCCAAAGCCGTCTCTCCAACACCACCTGCATAACCTCCACATTTACCTCCACAATTCGATGGTCCCTACCTGGGCCATTTCCCATCTACAGATTCTAAGATGTTTTAACACAGTGGCACAATCACCTTATATCTTTTGGGCAGACAGAAGAAAACATGTCTTTATAACCACTTTTAAGAACCCTTTTTAGCCCAAGTTCCAATACCTACCAAAGTTAAAACATGATACTTTAACATGGCAAAGCTATGTCAGTGGTGGAAACAATGTGCATTTTAGGGAAATGTCAAGTGTAGAATAAGTCTATGAGTTTTAGTTTATGGAGCTGTGCAAACTACGCAACACAACTTTATAACAAATGCTTTGTTTTCTCTAAAATGACATAGAATACAAAAACCAATACTAATGCCAAGTTAATTTAAAGTGTCAGGAAATGCAAAAGTTCAGAGCAATGTCAGCTCACATATTATTTCTGATTGCTAGTTACCTACATAATTTCATATATGATTACATAAAAATTCGACACTAAAAAAACTAAGGATGAAAACTCAATCCCTCAAAAATTAGGAAACGCCAAAATTAAAATGGCCTATGCTACCTTAATTAGCCTTCTTTTGTGTACGCATTATGATAGTCTTAAATTACATGATGATATACTTTTTTTTTCCACTGGACCCCCGCTTTTCATAAGGCTACAAAGGCAGGTCATGTGGTAGAACAGTCCTAGCTTGTAGAGTTATACTGAACACTTGCATTGCGTTGCAGCAAGATATATGTTCATGTGGAGACTTGGTCTTTATTGAGATCCCTCCATTTACAGTGCTAATTCTGAGAAAAGTTGTAAAGTAATAAAAATGTATAACTATTGAAAGGGATACTGCAAGATAAAAATCTAGTATATGGAACATGTAGAGTAATTGATTTAAATATCCTTGTTCATAATATATTAAACTGAACATTTTAAACATCTTAATCTTCATTGCTGTCTACTTTTTGCATTTCTTACAGGTTGGACAATGAAACTAGATTAGTCAGTTTCACATATTTATAGCTAGTTTCAGTTTGAGTTTGGTATGCTGACTAGAACAATGCTGCAGCTTAATGAGTTGGAAACCGTGCAGGGGAATGCCTAAATCCTACATTTTTTTAAATTGAATTTAAAATGTCATGTAAGAATTTCTAATCAGATTAGGGCTAGTCTACAGGGGAAACCTGTCCAGAATCGTTATTATGAAATAAGCTATTTTGCAATAGCTATCCTGGAATAGATGCTTGTGTGGATACTTTATTATGGAATAATAAGTGGGCTTTGTGAGCACTTGCTCACCAACTGCTGTCTTCCAGCCACCAATCCTCTTTAATCAATAATTTATCTACTCCCTTATCTGTTCATTTTCTCTTCCATATTAACGTTCCCATTTTGCGTGCAGCACTTATCTGCAGTGCCCAAAAGTGGTCCACAGACTTTTTAATCAGCTGCAACAAAACTTCATAAAATGAGCTGAGGAAACCAACTCAAAGGATTCTGAGGCACATCTCGGAAGCCCAAATGAACATAAACAGAGGCCTTATTTCTTGTTGTTGGTTAGAATGGAAGAATTGCACAGTCAGAGAAGACTGTTTTGGGATTTGCTTGTTGAATAACCACAACAGACCCATTGCTATCCTAGGCCCCCTTTTGTTTGATGCCGTAAATACCTGTCTGTGTTAGCCTATCATGATGTTTGATTAATATGGCTACAGGCAACTGTTGTCCTGGCAAAATATTTTGAAACACATCTTTTTAAAATGTTTGATAAAGGAGATAAAATATCAAAGTACCAGAAGAAATATGGGCATAATTTCTTTAGCATAAATGCACAATTTTGTTTCAGTATTTTTGAAACTAGTAAATTACAATAATAAAAAATTGCATAACACTAGGTTTGTGTGAAATGGAAGTAAACTACAATCTCAAATGAGGAAAATACCTCCAAGGACATTGGAAAGTCATGGAGAATTCACATCTGTTGTGTACCTTAAATTGAAGCTTTCAGTTAAATGCAATGAAATTTCTATTCCTTTTCTTTGTTAAAGAAAGCCTTCCTTACAAGTTAACGTAGTTATCCTGTTTACTAAAAGTTGCTTGGGGTTTAATAGGGGTATTAGTAGTATCTAATGCTCTTTTGTTGAATTATGCAAATTGAACTGATGTCTGAGTCCATTTCTTAGTGGGCATTAAAAAAACTGCCAGTACACCTATCAATCTGTTTGATGCCATCAGAGGTGCTAAAGACAGAAGGACATATTCCTTATTTGAACCTAGGATAATACCAACATGTCAGGATAAAGTTATATTGTCAGGACAGCATAGGGAAGGTTGCACTGATATTACTTGTACTATTATTTGGATACATAGGGAACTTTAATTTCCAGTGCTGTCAACCTGGCATTTTTCATAAAAATGAAACTAATCCACTTAAAGATAAATAGGAAAGAGACATGACTGTAATTAGACACTACTAATTGTTTTACAGGGTTGGAGGCAGTTGAGAAGTGCACACAACTTGAAAATTCTGATCTATTCTGAAAATGCACTTACACCTCTGTAAGTAAGCTGAAACAGTCAGAGCCTAGAGGGTTCCTGCAAAACAGAGAGTACTGAGGCAGAACAAGAAATGAAATGAAGTAGAATTGCAGACATTCTGGTCAATTTCATTTTACTGTCTTCCCAGAGGGGAAAGGAGAGGAAATGTGGGTGACAAAACAAAATCAAAATGGAATAGAAGGAAAGAATGAGTGATGGTGCAGAGAGAGAAAAGGGATAGGAAGGTATAACAAGAGAGTGAGACTGAGACATCAAAATCTCATGAAGAGGTGTAGGAAGTCATCAAAACTGAAATAATTGGGCTGTATTTGATGTAGTTCTTAAAAGCAAAGGTTGTTAGGCCTAAACTTTTATTGATGTTTACAATGACCATAGTTTGAAATTATTACCTTGTTTAATTCCTTATATTTTTTGTTGGTGGTAAAAATACTAAAAACTAGTCTGACAGTAAACAAACTGCTGCATTTGTACTATAACAGGATAGCAGCGTGTACTGGTTTGTTTACAGAGTGCTTAACACTAAGACCTGGTCTACACTGCAGGGTTAGGTCCATGTAAGCAGCCTTGCATTAACCTAGCTGTAGATGTGTCTTCTCTTAAATTGGTTTCCTGCCAAAGTGCCTCTCTACACCAATTTAGTAACACCACCTCCTTGAGCAGTGTAGTCATGGTCGATGTAACTAAGTCGACACAGTGTCAGTGTAGACACTGGGTTACTTTGTCCACATTACTGGCTTTCAGAAGGCATCCCAGAATGCTCCACACTGACAATAAAATTGATACAAGCGCTCCTGATGAGGATTTGCATTGCTAACACAAGGAGCCAAGTGTGCGCACACACACACAAGTGATTTAGTAACTGTGGCGGCTGTATGTTGACAAATGAGGTTGACATAATTTTATAGTGTAGACAGCCCTAAGATGTGCTTTTGCTGTCCTCTCCAAATGCTAAGGGTTGGCAGGAAAACATAAGTAAATCAGGAAATTGCACCATAATTCACCCTTCAGTCCGAAGTTCTAAAGACTGTTTAGAAGAGAATCCCTGAGTCCAGTCACTATGAGTAGTTGTTGTTTTGGTCTGTACAGACTGCAAACACTGGAGATAAACATTTTTCACAAGTTAGGGTTGTTAGCCCTGACCTCCTGGGCAAATTCCAACTCCTTACATTCTGCATAAAGTTACCGCTGCATTTTTAATTGAATACTGTTGTCTTCACTGCCTGCCCTGAAACTGTTAGCATCATATTGGCTAATGCTGTATAACGAGAGAGACTCAACTTGAATATGATCAATTTTTTTTTAAAAAAGGTAAAAGTAGTTTCAGGTACTAGATCTGGTTGAGTTCCATCTCCCTGTCAACTTTTGTGGTTTTAGATTATTCCCTATTTTTAAAATGTTTTCTCCCTCCTCTTGCTATACACAAAGTCCACACAAATGGAGAGATGTGACAATATTGAATTTACTATATTCTAAGTGCTGTCAAGCAAATAACCGGAAGAAAAAATAGACAAAAATAATATATTTGTTATAGTAACCTTAAGTGTTACAAGAAAACAATTGGGGGTGGGAGAAGGAAAACAGATAAATTTGAGTTTTACAGTGCTGATGCCCTTTAAATTATGATGGTGGCTTACTCCAGTGGTGGCTGCATGCAGGGAAGGGTGAAGTAATTGCTATATGTATACAGTATTTGCTTGTATGACAGCTTAAGGGCCCCCTCCTACTGTCTAGGCAAAACTCCATAGTCTGACTCAACTGCAGCACTGGGTCCTAAATTAGTAACAGGCTTCGGATTGAAGGGTGCTGTATGCATGCAAGACTCGCATGAAAAACGAGTGATGCCGCCGGTCTGCATGCACGGTGCCAGGCAGCTGGAGGAAACTCCCCTAGTTCCAGCGCCCGTGCCAGGGCGAGGGGCTGTCTGGCCGGTTCTGCGTTACGGCTACTGCTTGTGCCCTAAGCCACGGGCAGCCCGCTGCTGGGGGGGGGGGGGGGGGAAGTGCAGCGGAAACACCCGGAGTCGGCAAACAGCGCTGCGGCCTGCCCGGGCTTTTCTCCCTCTCCCGCCGGGCACCACCCGCCTGCGCCGGTGCGCGTGGCCTGAAGGCGGCCTGCGGCGCCCCTCGGCCTGAGGCTGGGCTCCCGGCCCCGCGGGGGAGAGGGACGTCAGCGGCTGCGCCAGGCCCCCGCGCGCCAGTTCCCGTTTCCCCCTCCCCCACCCCGGCCCCGAAGGAGGAAGCGTTGACGTCATTATCCGGGCTCTCCGCGGCGGCGCTGTTCGCACAGCGGGTCACAATGGAACCCCAACGAGCCTAACCGACATGAAACGGCCGCGCAGCCGCCCGCCCCAGTGAGCGCGGCCCGGCCGCCCCGCTCTGCGCCGCGCCCCCTCCCCGTCCCTCCGCCCCGGGGAGCCCCGCGCGCCCCTCGAGGGGGCGGTGACAGCCGCCAGGCCTGCCCCGCCGTCGGGCTGAGTGACACACGGCGAGAGAGAGGAGGGGAAGGGGAGGGGGAGGGGGTCACGCTGTTTGGGTGGCGGGGCCGCCGTCGCGTTAGGTCGGAGTCTGCGCCGCTGGCCCAGCGCTGCCGGAGCCGCCATATTGCCCAGGACGTAGCGAGACGCTAGCGCCGGGAGCGAGGAACCGGCCACGCCGCCGCGTCTGTTCTCCGCCGCCCCGTGCACGCAACGAGTGGCCAGTGCCCGGCCCCTCCCCCCGCCGAACCCAGGCCCCGGTGAGCGGCGCGGGGAGCGTGTGCGCCCCTCCCCCGGGGGTGTGTGTGTCTGTGCCCCGGACGGGGCGGAGCGTGCAGGCCCCGGCCAAGCCCCAGCCAGAGCCCCGGGCTGCCGGGCAGGAGCTGGTGACGCAGGAGAGACGCCCCGGCGCCGCTGCCGGAGGGAGCCAAGCGGCTAGGCCGGGATCCGAGCGCGGGCAGCTCCGCACAGCGCCGCGGGGCCCGGCAACGGGCAGCCCCCTCCGCCCGCCGGCTCTGCGCCGGGCATGACTCGCTGCCCTGCTGGCTGCCTGGGATGAGACAGCCCCCGGCGGCGCATCGTCTGCAGCAGCACACAGCGGGGGAGCGGGCCGCGGCGGCGGCAGCAGCGGGAGAAGAGGACACCGTGCGGGGGTGAGCATGGGCCGGGGCCGGGTGGAGAGGAGCGGTTCGTGCCGCAGCCGGTGGCCGCGCTGAGCGCAGGGAGGCGCAGGCTGAGCGGTCCCTGGCCCCGGGGGACGGGGCCACCTAGGCGGGGTGGGGAGCCGGAGGCCGCTGTGTTGTGGCTGCGGGGGGAGGTGGCGGCGGCGCCGCCCCCGGCGTGTGTCCGTGCATCGCTGTGTTTTGGAGCGTGAAGGAAAATGGCTGACGGCGTCTCCTTCTCTTCCCCGTCCTGTGCGGGGCTGCGAGGCGGGCTGGAGGGAGCGCACCCAGCCTGGTACCCTCGGGGAGCGTGTCCGCCGGGCGGCCCCTCCCTGGACCGCTGGGGTGAGAGGGGCTCCCCGCAGAGCGGCACCCGCTTTTACCTCTCCTGAGTCTCGTTTCATTTCACACCAAGCGCCATTACTGAGGTGGAGTGATTGGAGCTGTGTAGGCCTGGGCTACGCCTGGAAATAAAAGGCCCTGCTAAGACTCTTCCCCCAAATCGGAGTGAGATCCAGCAGCACCAGCTCATTCCCAGCCGCTGTAAGCGTTATTAACACGGGTGCGGGCGAAGTGCGTCCCGCCTCTAGCTCCCATTCCTAATAAAACTGTTCCTGTGTGGAAAACGGCCTTACCCTTTTATGCCCCTTTCTCTTTAGTTCACCCTGTTAGTTTTCCAAAATGACCACTTAAGACTTTCCAGTTGTTCGTTTTCACCGGTGTTAAAACTTTACTTTGAGATTCATATCTGCGGCAGGGCAGTTGGGACATAATTTTTAATGTCTTGGCCCTCTTTTTTTATTGACAATATAAAAGGTAATTGAGGAGATGACCACAGGACCTCTTCCCCCCCCCCCACCCCCCGGAGTTATCTAACTACTATTCTACCTCACTTTTGGCACCATTGTCTGTGTACAGTGAGGATGTATATGAAAAATCCATACTAACAGTCTCTTATTGCCAAATAAACTTGTTTCTATATAAATGTCATAGAAATGTCCTAAGTTGTAAGATGCCATATTTAATTTGATTGTTGTTGTTCAGAAATCAAGTTGTATATTGAATGATCATGTAGCAAAAATTATTTTTTTTAATATAAAAATGTGTGTAATTCTAATTAGAATTTTGAAAGGACTCTAAAATTCTTTATACAAATCAGGTGTGTATTATGGTTCTACCAGGCATGTTGATTTTGTCTGCAAATTGATTTAAATCCTTGATCCTGCAGTTGGGTTCAGTGTGGGAAGACCTTTACATCTCAACAAAGCCTCACTGGACTCATTTTGGGTATGTGCAAGGATCTGCCCATATGGACCTAATTGCAGGATTGAGGCCTAAATTTTAAAACTGGGCTAATTTATTTTTGATATATAGTACTAAATATGCTAGGAACGCTTGCTATGGCAAACTGACTTGCAGGTTTGTTTGTCATTGGATCTCTTATCCATTTGCTAGCTAACTGCAATTGTGCTGGGCTGTGGGACTGGTGGTAAGTGTTGAGAGGATTGGGTCTTTGCTGATTAGGTAGCTGTAGTGACATGTCTACCTTGAGAGGTTATTGGTAACAGATTAGCAGCTATCTACAAATTTCAAACTGCTAGCTACGTCCTGGATCGTTTGGGTGCTGCTTATGATAAAATGGTGGGGCTTCCTCCTTTAGCATTCCTGACTGAGGAACATGTAGGATGAAGCCAGCTATTTCAGCGAAATCTTAATCCTACTGTACATTGATCTTGAGGTTTTTGTTAAACATGTAATGATGTTTATTTGCAAGGCAGCAGCACCATTTGTTTTCGCAAACCAGAACTCAGCAATTTTCTCAGTCATATTTCTCAAATATTAAAATTATTTCCCTCAATTGCAGTATTTGGAGCAGGAGAGTAAAGGCCAGCTGCACTGGATGTCATGGATACTTAAAGATAGCTCTGAATAAAGACATAATCAGTATAATCTAGAATGAACTGCTGTGGAAGAACCTCCAACATCTAGTTATGTGAAAAAAGGCTCTAGGTTAAAAATAAACCCATAAGATTGCACCACTTTTTCTTCTACTTTTTCAGTTTTACCTTGTGCCCTTTCTATCATCTTGCCTCTTTATATAGTCTTTTTAAAACATTTCTTTTGAGCAACCTCTGCTGTCCTCTTACTGTTTCCAGCCTGCTGCTTCGCGTCTTGGTAAATTTACTATTCTGGTGATACTACTTCCTATTGAACTGACAGGAAGGGCTGCTTCTGTAGGTACCAATCAGTAAGGGCAGTGGGAGCAGATCAGGTGTGGCTTTTGCATCTTTAGAACACCACCCCCTTTAGAAGTGTTTTGTTTCCAGTTGAGTGCATTCACGTTTGAGGGTACCCCGGAGTGTCAAGCAACCCCTGTTTCTATTATGTATCCAGTCTTGTCAGTTATGTATTGTATTGAAAATGCTGGAATTGTTACAAAGAAAATGAGAAAAGATAAGTAAATAGCCACTTGAGGAACTAGAAATGCCTATGGTAACCACAGTAGTATTCTCTTGCTGGGGTTCTCAAGTCTAAATATGCAATTCATGTAGGGAATTTTCAAAATGTCAGATATCCTGAGTAAAACTGAATAAGAATTTTGTTGTTGACTGTGATAAAAATAACTTTGAGACACATCTACTTGATTACTGAGAATTTTTCTTCAAGAGTCATAGGAACCTTTTTATTTTTCCCAATATACTCAACTGTATTTAAAGTATTAGAATTTAACAATTACATGGTTTTCAGGCAGCATAGCTATTTTTTCTGAAAAAGCGTTTGTTAGCTGATAAATAGAATTAAAAATTGCAATAACATTTTGAAAACATTTTTACTAATAAACATCTAATTTAAAATTACTTCCTTCAGTCTGTTTTGATCATATTTTTAAGGGAAGAAACAATGCTTTTATCCTTACTTGCATTCCAAAGAGCACTGAAATTGTTATGCTGAATCAGACCAGTGGTCTGTCTGATCCAGTATCCTCTCACCAACAGTAGTCAAAACCAAATGTCTCAGATGAAGGTGTTAGAAACCCTAATGGGGAATAATGTGCACATGGGGAAAGTTTCCTCCTAATCCCTAGTAGAGGTTATAAACATGAGGGTTTGTCTCTCTTATAATTTAGGATACTAATGTTAACATCCAAATGCTTAAGTGAAAATTCTTGCTGCTGTTCAAGAATCATTATTTTGCTAGGAACATCATGCTTTGGAAGTATGTGCTCTTCTTAACCATTAATTTGATTGTTGCGTGAATCCTTAAAAATGTAGTACATAATACTTGTATTGCTCTTGTCATATTTGTTTTAAATTTAGGGGCTAAAGTTGTAGTTCAGGTGTATTATGTGAACTAAATTTGAGTGGTTGGACATTATTTTAGTCCTAGAAGACGGTATATCTTTTGCAAAAAATAACTTATCATGTACCTATGGTACTGGGTTGTAGTCTTTCTCCTTTGTATTTTACAGTGTGTCATTTAACATAATGTAATAATACACACAGACTTACTGAGGAAGTAGTTAGGGTTGCTACGCACAATGTACCTTACACAAATCCAGACACAAGAAAAAGTTAAGCCATCTAAAGCAGTGGTTCTCAAACTTTTGTACTGGTGACCCCTTTCACATAGCAAGCCTCTGAGTGTGATGTCCCTTATAAATTAGAAACACTTTTAAAATATTTAACACCATTATAAAGGCTGGAGACAAAGCAGGGTTTGGGATGGTGGCTGACAGCTCGCGATAAGAGGGAAGGTCCTCTCATGGATTAAAAGATAGGAAACAAAGGGTAGGTAAAATAAATGGTCAGTTTTCAGAATGGAGAGAGAGGTCCCCTGCAGTCTATATTGGGACCAGTCCTATTCAACATATTCATAAATGATCTGGAAAAACGGGTAAACAGTGGGGTGGCAAAATTTGCAGATGATACAAAACTACTCAAGATAGTTAAATTCCAGGCAGGCTGCGAAGAGCTACAAAAGGGTCTCTCAAAACTGGGTGACTGGGCAACAAAATGACAGATGAAATTCACTGTTGATAAATGCAAAGTAATGCACATTGGAAAGCATAATCCCAACTATACATATAAAATGATGGGGTCTAAATTAGCTGTTACCACTCAAGAAAGAGATCTTGGAGTCATTGTGGATAGTTCTCTGAAAACATCCACTCAGTTTCAGCGGCAGTCAAAAAAGCGAACAGAATGTTGGGAATCATTAAGAAAGCGATAGATAATAAGACAGAAAATGTCATATTGCTTCTGTGTAAATCCATGGTATGCCCATATCTTGAATACTGCGTGCAGATGTGGTCACCCCGTCTCAAAAAAGATATATTGGAAAAGCTTCAGAAAAGGGCATCAAAAATGATTAGGGGTATGGAATGGCTGCCATATGAGGAGAGATTAATAACACTGGGACTTTTCAGCTTAGAAAAGAGGTGGCTAAGGGGGGATATGATGGAGGTCTATAAAATCATGACTGGTGTGGAGAAAGTAAACAAAAGTGTTGTTTACTCCTTCTCATAACACATGAACTAGATCACCAAATGAAATTAATAGGCTGCAGGTTTAAAACACAAGGACATATTTCTTCACACAATGCACAGTCAACCTGTAGAACTCTTTGCCAAAGGATGTTGTAAAGGCCGCCTATAACAGGGTACAAAAAAGAACTAGATAAATTCATGGAGGATAGGTCCATCAATGACTGTTAGCCAGGATGGGTATCCCTAGCCCCTGTATGCCAAAAGCTGGGAATGGGTGATGGGGAATGGATCACTTGATGGCCCCCTGTGTAATACCTCATGATCCCAACCCCCAGTTTGAGAATCCCTGATCTAAAGGTACATCTAATCTGCATCTGGGAGCAAGCCTACCAGCCTGGGTAGAGACCCAGGTCTCGCACTAGTGCTCTAAAAATAGCTGTGTAGATGGTGCTTTGATATTACAGATTGGCCTGGTATGTTGACTCTGAAGCCCCCTTAGCCCCTGGAGCTTTAGAGCCTGAGCTCTAGCCGGAGGCCCCACTAACGCAGGTCTGTGGACCAAGCTAGGAGGCTTGCTCTCCTATGCAGTGTAGACATTCCCTAACAGTACCCTCTAGTTCCCTCTAGTTCTCCACCTGCAAGCACAATACCTTACTATTACCTCAGCTGCTGTATACCACAGACCATACAGCCCGGGTATGCAGAGGGGGTGGCTACAAGGGTGATGGAATGCTGCCATTCTTAGGTGGCGGAACTAAGATTGTGGTGTGTAGTCTGTGATATAAAGTGTGTGCTTGTGGGTGGTGATAACATTATGTGGTTTGTATTAGACAAACAGTTTAAAGGTTGAGTTCTTTTGGATTCTTGAATTACTAAAAATTACCACCAGACTTCTTATATTTTAATCTTGTAATTTTTTTCTCCCATGAATATGGTGATATTTACAATTTTTTAGCTTTGATATAGTATTGTCATAATGGGTATAACTGCCTTTTTAAAATAACTGTACTTTTTGACCGTGTTCCTGAACAGAGACATGGTGATAGCTTTACTTTGGAATGCAATTAAAAAAGGGTTCCAACTATGCTTGAGTACAGAATCATGTTTTAACTTGGGTTGGACAGTTTTGTTCTAAGTAGGTCTTCTAATGATGCAGTTGTCTGTTAGAGTGGATAGGGTTTCTGCATTTGTCTATTTGTCTTAATTTTACCCTCTCAGAACTTCACTCGTGGAATCCCTGGGAGACTTTAGGGATTCCCCCACGCCGCATGCTTACATCATGCATTTCCTGTGAGTAGAATAAATCTGGTTTAGTGGCCTTCTGGATGATTTGTCAAGTTGGATATCAGTAAAGGTACAAGACAGCTCGGATATGAGCATCTGACTTGAGGGGAGGGGGAGAATAAATTTAAAAGATGACAGCATTCCAAAGTGGAATCTTTTTTTTTTTTTAAAAAAAGGAAGTTGATTAACCCACCTAATTCCTGTTACATTTTTCATTGTGAACTTTACTAATATTTCTTCTTTGTACAAAACAAGTAATTTTACTCACGTATTTCAGAAAGTTCAGTTCTGAGCTGCTGGGTAGGACTTGCTGTCTTCTGGTTATTGAGACAAATGTTTTGGATAATAGTAGGCATGCAAACATTGGTGGAATAAAATACAAAACTTACATTTTGATACATGCTTGCTTTGGTGGAAAATCCTAGATTGTATGGGCTTCTTTTTCACTAGGTTCTGGACTGTTTTCCCATGGTACCTGAAGTATAACAGACAACTAATTTGTCTACAAGAAATGCATCTCTTGCAATGAGCTGAATATAAACATTGACCTGAAAAGCTGTTAGTATTTAATATGTATAAAATATATATATAAAAATATGTATTTAATACTCTAATATGACCTCCTTTGATGCACAAGGCATATATAGTAAAACCTGCCTCAGAGACCAGCTGTTATGAGCAACTTCTTGCAGAGGCCACGGAATAAGATCGTTGTCTGCTGTGCAAACCTTTGAAGAGAGACCACATCTTACAAGTGACCACTTTTGCTATCCCCAATGAGTGGTCGCTCTTGCCAGGTTTTACTGTACTTTGTGTTCTAGATCCCCTAGGCACCCCGATCTTGCTGACACTTAAGTAGAGGCTTAACTTTATGCATATAGCTTCAGTAGGGCTGGAATAGAGTAAAGTACATGTATTTGCAGTATGGGAGCTTTTAATATTCCTAGATCGGTGATTCTCATCCTTTTTGGGCTCAGGACCCATTTGTAAATTCTTATGGCTTCTAGCAACCCAGTAAATAGTCTAGGGGTAGAGACCCTGGCGTGGTTTCAGTCAGATCCTGCCCCTGGGAGTGAGAAGGTGGTCTTGCCAGCACTCACTCCGCAGTGGGAGCTCCTGCAGTCCCTGTGCTGTGAGGCTGGTTGGGTGGGGCTTGGCTTGGCTCTCTTTGGGCGTTGCAACCTCTGGGGTTGCGGTGCCAGTCAGATTTGGCCCCACACACCTAATTGGATCAGTTTTGTGTGAGTTGAGTTGTGACCTGGCTCATGGGCTTGCAGTGCCACTCACTCAAATTTAGCCTACCTAGACTCATGTAGTCAAGACAGCTGGACCAAACCTGGGTGGTGGTGGGATCCCAGAGGTTGCAGTGCCTGGAGTAGGGAGGTGAGCCTGTACTGCCCTGTGGGACAGGAGCCACAGGAGCTGCCATGTGACCCTTTGAAACGTTTTCGATACCCAGTTTTGAGTCTTCAACAGGGATTCTCAGCCCATGAGTCTAGGTAACTGGAAAACAGCAAAAGGGGTTGTGGGGGGGGGTGGGGGAAGGGGGAAAGCTGACCCTCATTAGACTTGCACATTCTTTAGGAATGTGTAGAATTATCTTGAAATAAGATCCCTCTTTCATAAAAGACAGAATTTTAGAGGTGGGTTTCCCTCAACACTGTGATGCAGTATAGAAGTTCTAGAAATGTGGGTTGGATTCTAGGTTATTGATCCTTTTGTACTAGAAATTAAACCTCTTACAATTATGTGGAGGGGAATCCTCTTTTAAAAATTTCTTTATTGGTTTTCCATAATAGCAGTGTAAGTTATACAATGAGAAATGTTACTATCGAAAGAGATTGGCATCTCAGTATATGTTTTTAATATACTAGTGTTTATTTTTTCTTGTTTCTGTTGTACCAATAAAATATTTAGCACATTTTTACAAGTTTCATCAAACTAAGTCTGTGTGCATGATTTTTAATAAAAGAAAGAAAAAGGGATTATTGGAAGATTTGATTTAGTCATCCTTTTATAGGGGTTTGGGGAGTGAAAACACGTTAGCCTAAAATTTTGTAAAAGCATGGAATCCTAGATTTAGGCAATAGATAATGTTTTATTTTTCATTTGCAAAAGTGAAGAAAATGTTAGTTATTCATGACTTGAACATTCCTTTTTCATCCAATTCTGGTAGGTGTTTGGTTTTGATAATATTCAGTCATTTAAAAACTGTGGCATAGTCCCAGAAAATATAGAAAATCTGGAGCTTGGCTGGAAATAGGAGTTTTGTCCCGAAAAATCAGTGATTTGGTCTGCCATTTTAAGCTCAGATTCTACACAGACCTCCATGTGGGTGGACCCCTGTGGCACGTGATTAACTTCAGTAGAACCTTAAATTTCAAAATGCTAGTTCTTGCATTTTAACTTGTATTTTTCTTTAAATTATCCCTTCTGACCGTAATGCTTTAATCTTTTTTTCTGAGCAGGGTAAAGTGTTAATGTCAGATTTCTTTAATACCTCAGATGTCTCTTGTACTTTTTTCCATGGTCCCTACAGAGGTGGATTAAGATCTGTTGGGGTCCTGGACACACAGAATATTGGGGCTTTCCACATGCTCCCCCATGCTCCTTCCCTTCCCCCCCCCCAAGCCCCAGAAGCCAGGCCATGGTCAGAGCTTCCCAGGGAGCCTGGGCCACTGTGGGGAGCCCTGGACTCTCCACCTGCTCTGGGTGGTGCGCCCTGTGGGGCAGGGACAAGGTCTTGGGCCTGTTCTCGGTCACCCCGGCCCCCTGCCCAAAGCAGGTGCAGGTCTGGGACTCCCCACAGCTGCCAGAACTCCCTGGGCAGCTCTTACCACGGCCTAGGGAAGTGGTCCTCAAACTTTGGGGCATGCTCTCCTAGGGAGGCATGGAGGAACGTTTAGTGGGATGCAGCAGGGCCCAGCCCTACCCCTAGCTCCACTCTGTTCCCACCCCAGCCTTGTCCCTAGGCCCAGCTGTGTCTCTGGTCATGGCCACCCTGCTACTCACAGCCACTGACTGCGGGTCCCAGCCCTGGCTGCCCGGGGGTGGGAGGGGTGGACTGGGTAAGGGGGAGGTGTGACTGAAAAAGTTTGGGGACCCCTGACCTAGGATGACCATACTTTCCATTTTGGTCCCAGATGTCCTGACTTTTTTGGCAAAACTGGGCATTTGTCCCATTTGTTCTTGCCAACGGAGCACTAGTGTTACTAAGGCGATTATTTCTCATACTAGCTACCTAAGCTGTCAAACTGCCAAGGCCATGTCCCCCAAGTCACACACCATGTCCATGTTTCTTTTCCTATGTTATACTCTATCTCCATCACTATTTTTTCCCCCTCTTTCTCTTCTCTCCCCACATCTGGTCAGAGCAGGGCTTAGCTATGGTTTCCAAAAATGATGCGGAGCAAGGTTTGTCCTTGCCTGTTTGCACTAAATTATGTTCAGCACCAGTTCAGCTGCCCCTGTTACTGACATTTGTTGTCAGTGGGTAATTTTCCTGGTGTAGACAAGGCTTATGATGTTGACTCCCTCTGTGACATAGGGTAAACCATTAATTCATTTGCCTTAGCTTTCCCATCTGTAAAACTGGAAAATAGGGCTTGGAATTTTGATCAATATGAAAGATGTGAAGAGAGGAGCACCAGTGGGGGCCAAGACAAGATCTTTGTTGAGAAGTCCCACCTGCAGTTGCTGAGAGTACTTCCAAGATGCTTTGACACTGCTCAGAGGCTCCATCTTTAATATCAGCCTCTTGCTAGTAGATGTCTGAATTTGAAGATCACCTTTTCCTTGTATGCTGGAAGGGGGGATATTTTTTCTTCATCTTTGCCAGCACTCCAGCCACAGTGTCTTCTGACTTTGAGTGGGGGTCTTTACTAGTGTCTTCCTGCTCAAGAGTCTTGGCTGGTATTGCTTGGCAGGAGGATGTAGAAGTGTCTCCTAGTAGATCCCTACCTTGGCCTCCACATTTTTGTATTGTTTCCCCTTGGATAGTGTTTGCTTCTGCTGTTACTTACAACTTCCCCCATAACAGCAAGTTTCATTGCTGCCTAGAGATAACTGAAAAGCAGTAGTGAAAATGACCAAAATCTTTTTAATTTCACTGTGTTCCTCCATGGCAATGAAGTGAGTAATAGAAGAGGCTGTCTGAATACTCAGACTGCATTGATTCATCCTCAGTTCACACTTGGAAGGTTTTTACATAACTGTATGGAGTGGGGACTTAATTTTTAAAACACGAAAGGTTAGATTCTGCAGAAATTGAACTTAGATCTCCCTTTCCCACTTCCAAGTCACTAGGGAAAGCATCTCCCCAAAAGTGAATAGATTGATTTTTTTTTTTTTCTCTCTCCCAAACCCTGAGCATAATACTTCTCACATGGGTGAGGACTGATTAATATTTGTAAAGTGTTTTGAAGTTCACCATTATATTTTATTCTTGATACACTTTTCTTCCAAAGCTTGCAGTTTGAATAGTTAGGTTATCTCTATTTCACAGGTGGGAAAGCTGAGATAGAGAGGCTGTGTAACTTGTCTGTTGTTAAACAGAAAATTGTCATTTGGACATAGAGAACTCAAGTTTCTTGACTCTGATCCTGTGCTCTAGCCATTAGACTACAGTTCCTCTCTAGGTGGATATAAGACACACGGCCTGTTTTTTTTTTTTTTTTCAGAGGTGAAGAGCAACTACACCTCTCCTTGAGTTAAGTGAGATTTGCCAAGCACCTCTTAAAATCAGACTAATATGAGCTGAATACTGGTGTGTAAAGTGTATAGTCAGGAAAGGATCTCAACTTTTGTTCTTTACTATGCCAGCTGACTTTAGGATAACTGTGATGATTTAAGTATTTAAAAAAAGACTTTGCAATTCTAAAATTGTTTAAATTCTAAATGAAAATTGCTGCTCAGAAATCAGAATTCTTCTGCAGTCCAACTCTTTCTTGTTTAGTGTAACCTGGTTGTGATGTGTCTGGTAACAGAGCAGTAAGAACTAATATCTAGTTCAAAGTAATACGAATCATTTGGGAAAATTCTTATCTGTTAATGTTCGTGCTGTTTTGGCTTACTTTTTAAAAAACAGTTGTCAGATTTTACCTGAGAACTTTTAGTCCTTCAGTTTTATGGGTGTTACTTTGTGGAGCAAACCAGATGTATAACTGTTTTTTGTTTTGTTTTTAACTTTGACTCTTAAGTCAAAAATGATTGTGTTGTATAGAAACTGAGCTAGTCAGTGTTTTCTAAGGGGAACAAATACCTATTAAATATACTTTTTTTTCTACCAGTCTTAATTTTGGTGGGTAGGAGCTGCTCATGTTTACTTCTACAGTAACTCTTACAATCTAAATTAATCTCTCTCCAACCAGATTTAGTATAAACTGTTCCTAAACTTCAGGTCTGCTCATCAATACTGCACAACTTGGTGCTGAAGTTTAGGGATGTGTTCACTCTGAAGATGCTTGATCTTTATATACATAGTCTAATAAAGTAGGTCTTAAACTTTGGGCTGCTTGCTGCCCAATCAGCAAACAGCTGTGGCCCATGTAACATCCTCAAGACCATATGGGTAGTGTATATATTGTGTGGATGCGGCCCACATAATGCACAGAGAGCTGCATGTGTGGCCCACAATGGTAAATAGGTTGAGAACCACTGGTCTAATTTTACAGTTTTTGCTCACTTGTGAGGCTTGCAAAAAATGATAATTGGGGTCCTGTTAGTCCAGGGGTTCTCAAATTTTTGTATTTTGTGATCCCTTTCACACAGCAAGCCTCTGAGCGCGACACTCCCCCACCCCCTTATAAATTAAAAACACATTTTTAAATAATAAACACTACTATAAATGCTGGAGGCTAAGTGGGGTTTAGGGGTGGAGGCTGAGAGCTAGTGACCCCCGTGTAATAACCTCACAATGCCCAGTTTGAGAACATCTGTGTTAGTCTGATTTTGAAAACTGGCACAATAGCTATAGAAAAAAGTTCTATAAAAAATTTTTTTTAACAAGCCATGGATATAACTTTTTTTCTTTTTAGGTGCCTATAGAATCAGGTTTTCTATTTTTTTTTTTTTTATTTAATCAGCTCTAAACTGTTTAGTTACTCTGTTAAGTTTTTTAAGTTTAAGGAATAGTTAAAATTGAATCCTTTTTGGATCTGATAGAATTACCGTCAGGTCTTTCATTTGAGAGACAAGGTGGGTGAGGTAATAGCTTTTATTGGATCAACTTCTGTTGGTAAGAGAGAAGAGCTTTGGAGCTACACAGGTCTTTTTCAGGTCTGGGAAACTTACTGAAAACATGGTCTTACAGTGCAAACTTGGTGTCAAAGGTAAACATAATTTTTCATTTTCTCCCTCACTACCTTTGAGTTTTTTCTTCTTCCATTTGGTCCATTGTATTTTTTTCTCCCTTTCTGTCACAGAAAATTGTGATGGTGTTTTTTAATTAACCAAGGCATCAGATTCGTTGTTTTTGTCTTCCACTTTTTACCTGGGATCTTCCTTTGCTCTTATTCCCTTGTTTTTCCTCTATGCTCTCTCATCCCTGTACTTTCCTTGTGGTTCTGTTTTTGCTTCTCCTATCTTGGCTGAGTTAGGTGGAATACTGGGTTTACAATGTTGCCATGCCCACACTGGGAAGAACCCCATTAATGACCCATCTAACCCATCCACACAGCCAGGTTTGGGCCCTTGCTAGGGGCAGTCCAGCACCCAGACCTTGCTGTGTAAGCAGTCCCAGCCAGCAGGTTGTGCTCCCCTGTAGGGGGCTCGCTGCCCAGCAGCTGGGCTCCACCATGCGGGTTGGGCAGGGCTGCTGGCTGTGGGGCAAGTGGGCATGGTCGGGAGGACTCTCGGGGGTTACATCCCAGGAGTCTGTCCCACTCCCCAGTGTGGCTCTGGCTCCAAGTGGTCTCTGCTGCCTGCCACCTGTGGGGCCCCACCTACCTCCCTAGGGTTGAAGCAGTGGGACTGGTGCGGAGGCTGGTATGGTCTCGGCCAGTTGGGGAGAGGGAGGGAGCATGGGGGGCTCAACCAAGCCCCACCAGGCAAGTGGGTTCTGAGGGATCCCAACCCAGATCTGCTCCCACACTGACCTGGCTGATTGCACACTCCCGAGGGGCTGGAGCCATCCCTGTCCCGGGGCTGGCTCTGGCCATGCTGCCAGCTCAGCCTGGCAGATATGGTCACCTCCCAGTGGGGCCAGTGAGTGCAGGAGGAGGTGGAGGAGTGGGTCTCTGGAGGGTTTGTGGGGGGGTGCTGGGCAAGAGGGTGTTGGGTGGCGGTGGTGCGCAGGGCGCTGTGTGGTTGTGGTGGGGGATTCTGCAGGCAGGGGGATAGGAGTCTGAGGGGGGTCTCAGTGTGGGGATGCTGGGCATAGGATTTGGGAGGCGTTGGGCTGGGGAGCAGTGTGGGGTGACATGGGCCAATCCCGAGGGGAAGGGGCACACTAGCAGCATAGTGCCGGATGGGCCAGTGTGCATCTGGCAGCTGCCAGTTTGTAAACTGTTCCTTCATGCTGGGTTCGGCGGAGTGGGGCCGCCCCGGCTTGCTGTACCACATTGCCTCCGGCTGGCCCCTCATTCCGGAGACTGGCCTCTTTGACCCTGACTACTGCACTCTCACTCCCCTGAAATCTATTCAAAATAATGCTGCTAAGTTCATTTTCTGGCCTGTCATTCTGACCACATCACCCACCTCTTTCAGTCCCTCTGGCTTCCTCTTAACCGCTGTATCAAACACATGAATTTCTTGTCTTTACATTCCAAGATCCTTCACGGTTTAATCCAACACTATTTAGTTGATCTGGTAACATTTCATGACATCAGCTCCTCCCTTCTCTGTGCCAACATTCCCAGTCTTTACCATGTATCAGCCAGGTCCTTTCATAAAGACCTTTGTTTTCTCTTATGCTATCCTTATGCAGGTGGAAAATTCCCTGATACAATAACCACTTCCTTATCCTAGGCTTTATTTATTGAACACCATCCAAACTCAGCACTGAATACTTAATTCTTCATGAGCTTCTCTGTGGCAGTCTTACCTTAACATCTGTGTGTTTCAAAAGCATTAATGAATTATTCTTCACAAGGTGAGGAGGCAGTGTTCTCACCATTTTACAGATGGGGAATTGAGTCGCAAAGAATTCAAGGGCAAAATTGTCAAGTATTACTAATATTGGGTCCACAACTTCAGGTGCCTAGGGTCTGAATTTTCAGAGTATTTAGCATTTTTAGAGCCCTTCATGTGTTTAAAACACATCTCCCATTGACTTCACTTACAACTGAGAACTCACCACTTGTGCAGATTAGGCCCCTGGTATCTCAAGATAAGGATAGAAAATGAGGAACATGCAGTTAGTTGCCACCTGTGGAAATTTTAGTTTGCGACTTACAGGATCTTTGTGCCAGAGACAGGAATAGAATCCAATTCTCCAGAGTGGCATTCAGTTCCCTTAACTACAAGACCTTCCTTTCTCTTCCTGTAATCCCCTGCCTCTCTCAGTATACACCTTTCAGCTTCTTCAACAGATGAGGCAAGGGTCCTGCAGACATCAGCCTCATTCACCGAACAGCCCTGAACCCTGTCCACCCTATGAACTGAATGAGGTAGTGGTCCTGTGGAAAAAATTGTCTTTAACTACAGATTGTATCAAAATGCATACCCAAGGGGGACTAAAGTAACTTTGCCCATGCAACCTTAATCTTGCCATTTAATTTTTTTTGAGTGCTTTATTTTGTAACAGTGTTCTTTTAATGTAGTTTTTATAATCTGTGTAATTTCCTGTTTTTTTGAAAAGCTGATAAATAAATCTGAAGTTCATCATATGAAACTATATTGATTTCCACATTGGTCATCAGAAGAGAGAGAGACCTTTTAAATCCACAGCATAGCCCTTAACCATGTGAGCTAACAGAATAATTGATAGCAATTGAAGGCTGCTGTCTTTTCTTTGGATCTGTCAGTTAGAGGGGAATGATGACACACTTTGCTCCTAAGTTTCACATTCATTTAATAGACAACAAAGGAACGTTGAGACTCAGAAATAATGGTTTCAGTTCCAGGTTCTGGAGGGCAGTGGGCTCTGCTAGTTATCAACCCTTCTGGCCCTGCCCCTTCTGCTTTGATTCCTCAAACTCCCCCCACCCCACTATGGACTACTCTCTGTCCCCCACTACTGCTCACTCTCCTCATCAGCTCTCTGCTTCTCACCCTCTGTATTCAAGTCAGACTGCATCCTTCTCCATGCTGCCTAGGTGCCAGCAGGAAGAACATTGAAAGCATAGGGGAGAGTGTACCTTTTTGTCAGTTCCTGTGCCTGGAAGAGCACATGCTGGAAAAGTTCTCTTCAGCCATAGGTTGGAGCATGCTCAGTCACTTTTTGGGGATGGGGTATGTTCAGGGGTAGAGCATTTTAGTGTAGACAGGATCTTCAAAGATTTTAGCTGTGAGCTTCTAACAAACCTCTACAGAGCTTGTGTGAACTGATTTCCCCCCAAATCTACAGCTTTTCACCAAAGTGGCTGTAAGAGTTTTTTGAATATGGACAAAACAGTTTTCACTAGCCTTTTTTTCTTGAAAACCGTTTACAGAAATCTTCAGGCTGAGGCAGATGCCCGATGTGGAAAATTTCAGCCCAAGTGGTTGAAGTTTTACAGTTAAAGCTACTGAAAACATAGTCTTGTAATGAAAAGTATTAGGCAGCCTTACCTATAGTCATAATTTCCAACTTCTTCTGTAATTGATGAGAGACTTAAATTGTGCTTGATGTTGAGTATCCTTGCTCCTGCACTGGATTCATCTCTTGCTATCATTTAGTAAAATGAAAAATAGAGTATAAAAAAACTGCAGTGCTGGATAGAGCTAGTAGCACTAGAAGAGGAACAGAGTTTTTGTTGAATTTAGAAAGCATTTAAAAGAAAATGTTGAGGATTAACAAAATTGAACTATGTCAAGACTCAAGAATGAAATTAAAAAGTTGCCTCTATTTTCCCTGTTGGTATAAGAGCATTGCTGACTACTATAGCAGAGCATGTGGACCACTGCTTTACAAGTTCTGTGCCGCTTGCAGGTAGTCTGCAGTGAGTTGTTTGGTTACTAGTTTGCGGGGATAGCTTATGGTTCGTACTTAATGAGAGAAACATAGTGTGTAGAGTTCTCACTTTGTTCAAAGTATTTTTTAATATACTTTTAAGGAAAACTTAAATGCTTCCCAATATAACTTATTTAGAAGAAAAGTCTGAAGTGGGACACCATCATCCTGTGTTGTTCTGGTGCCATGACAATGCTTTTAATGTCCATCTCAAGCTCTATCTTCACTTAAAATTCTACAGCACACAGCTGTAGCCCTTCAGTGTAGACACGTCATAGTGATGGGAGGGGTCCCCCATCACTGTAGTTAATCCACCTCTCCCAGAGGAAGTAGCTAGATCGATGGAAGAATGCTTGCACTGGTGTAGTGCTGACTATGCTGGGAGTTAGGTTGGCATAGGTATGTGTCTCAGGGTGTGGATTTTTCAGACCCTTCAGAGACAGTATGCTGATGTAAGTTTTCAGTGTAGACTGGCCTTAACAGAAGTCATACAGAGTGGTAGGAGTGCACATGGTGCTAATGCTTAGGTCTAGTTTCGCAGGAAACTGCATGCGTGAAATTTATGGCTGGCGGTATGGGAATATTTATTACTGATAAGTCACTTAAAAAAATGTATGGGTGAATGTCTTTTAAACATATACACGTGAATGTGTACAATATATTGGACTTATTAAAAATCTTTATCTGCACAGTGTGAAGATGCATAATCAACTGAGAGTGAGAACACATTTTAGTACCACCAGTGAGTGAGCTTGGGAAACTGCCACATTTTCCCTCCCTCAATCAAGAAAAAGCCTAATGAGCCTAGAAGAGTCCACTGGGATGTTTAAGCCCTCTCAATGAGAAGCCAAGTTTAAGAAGCCCAGCAAGCCATGTGAGCCTCTTTGAGAGGTAGCCAGACCCATAATGGATGTATTCATATGCCCCTGAAAGGAAAGTGGGACTAAGGAGCCTGGAGAGTGTGCATGGTTACATTTTAAACATCTGCAAAATCTACTGTGTGTGGTGTTTAATGGGTGGAGCTCAGAATAATGCCCCAGTGCCATTTTTGGAATCTGATCCCTAACCAAAATGTAGTTTGCTAATGTGTAATTTCAAAATTAGCTAATTTGTAAATTAGTAACATGTCTGTGGAATGTAGACTCCTGCAAGCATAGTGTAAAATGTTACAGATTACTGAAGACCTAAGAGTGCTGCTTTAAAAAAAAAAAAAAAGTTTTTGGCCTGTTTCTTCATAAAGGCAGACCTCAAAATGTAATCCCATCTCTGGGCTTATCAATGTGGGGTAGGGAGTGCTCTAGCTCTACCCCTCCTGCCAACTTCATTATGTGCAAATGACTGCCAGTCTCCTCCTAAGGTCTTCAGCTAAGAGGGAAATGGGGCTTGCAGGACTAGAGTGTAGGGGAAGAACTTCCGTACTTCTCCTATGGATCACAGAGGGTTTGGCACCTCCATCCTAAAGCCAGACCTGATTAACACTGCTGGATTAGGCCTGTCCCTTTTGTAGACATGCTAGGGTTTATAGGAACAGGATTTCTCTCCAGCAGGCCTTAGGACCAGACTGGAAAAAGTCCAACCTAAAACTAAAGAATTTCCCACACAAACTATGCAAATTTATGAAGTGAAAGTACCAGATGCATATCAATAGTTTGACTGCACTTTACCTTAGAAGAACCTGAGATTATAAACAAAAAAAAATCCCTTAAACTCAAGAAATAGAGTTATGGTTGCACTTAAGCAAGGCATTCAAGTGGCTTTAATTTGGGTCTGAGAATTAGGAACTCGTATTGTCTATCCATAAATTTTTGTGACCACACAGAGAGGATGCCTTAATCTTAATTGAATAGTAGTTGCACTGCTTAGTGTCTTCTTTTACAGTCATTCATACATACACAGTTTTACGAATTACTTAATAGAAGGATAGCAACATGAAGGCAATCATTCCTCATAGTTAAGGGTCCAATCCTGCCAGATGCTGAGGACATGCCTCTTAGTAGGAAGTGATCAGCACCTTACAGGATTGAGCCCAATGATTTGGTTTGCCATCCAGTTAACTAAGTGTCAGGCAGAGAGGTAGCATGTCTCCACATATGAACCTTGTATACCCCGATCATGAAGTTTAGCTCTTACTAAAGAAAGCAAAGGTTAGTGTAGTAACAAAGCAGTACATCCAGTATCAGATGTGTGTATGAAATAAATGATAAAATCCGTGTTCTGTGATGCACAGTTTTGATACTCTACATGTAAAGAAGGGAAGATGATAGGCTGACATCTCGGGACAGAATTAAGGTAGTTTGGGAGCCTTGTTTTGAAAAGTGCAATTTCCTACAGCCACAAAAGGAGACTCCATGCTCTGTTAATGATCAGTGATATTACTGGTGTTGATTTAGTCCATGCTGGGTTGTCTCCATCCAGTGGGACAGTCACTTTCCTGAAGTGACAAATAAGTGGACTTGCAAAAGAGGTGTGTGTGGGAAATAGAACACAAAACTTGGTGAAATCTCTCCTAATTATTAGGTGATTCTGCAGCTACTATACGTGGGTGGGGAGATGGATGTCTGTTATTGAAAAAGGTTTAATTTTTTTCTAGAGTCTGAGGTCCCCTCCAGTTTATTCAGGAATGTTTAAGGAAACTAACTTTTGTATTTCACCTTTAGTCATCCAGCATTTTTATGGATTTATCAAAATGTTTCATTTTTATTAGTGTTATAAATAACTGTAGTGCCTAGGAGCTTTAGTCATGGACCAGAACCCACTGTGGTAGGTACTGTACAAACACAAAACAAAAAGACACTCTCTGCCCCAAAGAGCTTACAATCTAAAACAAAAGGCAACAGATTGATTGACAGATGACTGAATACAAGGAAACTGTGAAACCATATTGGTCAGCATGATAGGCTGCTGGTGTGTTGAGCATACTGCCTAACTGTTTTTTGTAAGTATCACAGCAAAGTTTTGACGGTTTTCAAGGTGAATAATGAGGTAGCTTTGTGGATGTTTACAAGGAGCTTCTCCCAAGTGTAAAGGGAAGCATGGGAGAAAACATGAAGTTGTTGGTTGGAAAATTTTAAGAAGCGGGTGATGGAGGCTGGCATTATGGCCAAATGGATACAACAGGCAACATCTCAATAGCGAATGAGACGTTGCGGTGGGGGGGTAGACCTTGAAGGGTCTCGAAAGTGAAGATCATCAGCTCATGTTTGAAGTGATAGAGAAGGGGGAACCAGCAGAGGAATTTGAAGAGGAACAGCATTGCCAGAGTGATGGGCTGAGAGATGGTCTTTACAGCAGCATTTTGAAAGGATATGAGTGGCGCGAGATTGTGTTTGTCAAGCCCAACGAGAAGGATGTTGCAGTAATTGAGATGTGAGTTCTGATCGTTTTAGCTATGTGGATGGATAAGAAAGGTCATCTCTTAAAGATACAATGCAGAAAATAATTGGCAAGACTTAAACATAGCCTGGATGTGAGGACTTGGAGAGGTTCAAGCTGAAGATGATGCTCAGGTTACAGACTTGAGTGACAGGCGGGATCAGACCAATGGTCTGTGTAGCTTAGGGATCTCTAACTCAAATCACCACCAGGGCCCCATGAGGACTAGTACATTGGCGTGAGGGCTGCATCACTGACTCCCCCCCACTCCACCCCTTCCATGAGGCCCCTCCTCTTCCCGCCCATATTCCAATCCCTTCCCCAAATCCACACCCCTGCCCCACTTCTTCTCTGCCTCCTCCCCTGAGCACACGGCTCCCCGCTCCTCCCCCCTTCCTCCTGGAAAGCGCTAAGTGCTGCCAAACAGCTGTTTGGCAGCGGGAAGTGCCTGGAGATAGGCAGACAAGCGGGGATGCAGCACGCTGGAGTGGGAGGGGGGCAGTGGGTGAAGGGAGCTTGGCGGCTGCAGGAAATAACTCTGCAGGCCGCGTGTTTGAGACCCCTGGTCTAGGTCAGTATCCTGTCTTCCAACAGTGGTCAGTGCCAGATGCTTCAGAGGGAATGAACAGATCAGGGCATTTATCGAGTGACACACATTCTCTGTTGTCCAGTCCCAGCTTCCGGCAGTCAGAAGTTTAGGAACACCCGACGCATGGGGTGGCATCCCTGGACCATCTTGGCTAATAATCATTGATGAACCTCTTCTCCATAAATTTGCCTAGATCTTTTTTTTGAACCCAGTTATACTTTTGGCCTTCACAACATCCCCTGGCAATGAGTTCTATAGGTTGACTGTGTGTTGTGGAAAGAAGCACTTCCTCATTTGTTTTAAACCTGCTGCTTATTTAACTTCATTGGGTGACCCTAGTTCTTGTTATGTGAAGGGGTAAATAACACTTCCCTATTCACTTTCTCCACACCGTTCATGAGTTTATAGACCTCGATCACATCCTCCCTTAGGTTTTTTTTATAAGATGAACTGTCCCAGTCTTTTTAATCTCTCCTCATATGGAAGCTATGCCAAACCCGTAATAATTTTTGTTCTCCTTCTCTATATCTTTTCCAGTTGAGGTGGGGTGCCCAGAACTGCAAGCAGTATTCGAGGTGTGAATGTACCATAGATTTATATAGAGGCATTATATTTTTTGTTTTCTTATCTATCCCTGTCCTAAAAGTTCCTGAACATTGTTAGCTCTTTTGACTGCTGCTGCATGTTGAGCAGTTTTTTTCAGAGAACTATCCACAATTACTGCAAGATCTTTCTTTAGTGATGGCAGCTAATTCAGACCCTATTATTTTGTATGCGTAATTGGGATTGTTTTCCAGTGTGCATTGCTTTGTGCTTACCAGTATTGTATTTCATCTGCCATTTTGTTGTCCAATCACCCAGTTTAGTGAGATTCCTTTGTAACTTTTTACGGTGATCTTAGCTATCTTGGACTTAACTATCTTGGCTAATTTAATTACATTTATTTACCTAAATTTAGGTTATTGCTGATTATGTGCGCGCTCTCTCTCTGTATATATGTATATGTATCTTATGACTTTTAAAACAAACTTTTTGTATTTGTGGATAATGTAAGCACTATGCCCAGATGTATAGACACTTTTCTTAACCTGTGTGTTATATACTTTAACATTAGATTTCATAAAATTTTTATCTGCAAACTTTTCCACCTCACTGTTCACCACCTTTTCCATATAATTTATGAATATACTGAACAACACATTGTCAGTACAGATCCTTGGGGGACCCTGGTATTTACCTCTTTCCATTGTAAAAACTAACACTTTATTTCCTGTCCTTTAGCCAGTTACTGATCTATAAAGACCTTACCTCCTATCCCATGTTTGCTTAGTTTGCTCAAGGGTCTTCAGTGTGGGATCTTATCAAAGGCTCTGTGACAGTCCAAGTACACTATATCAACTGGATCACCCTTATCCACGTGCTTGCTGACGCCCTCAAATAATTCTAATAGAATGGTGAGGCATCATTTCCCTTTACAAAAGCAGTGTTGACTCTTCCCCAGCATATCCTGTTCATCTGTGTTGCCTGATAATTCTGTTCTTTACTATAGTTTCAACCAGTTTGCATAGTACTGAAGTTAGGCTTACTGGCCTGTAATTATCAAGATTGCCTCTGGGGCCTTTTTTAAAAAATCAGCATTACATTGGCTATCCTGCAGTCGTCTAGTACAGTGTCTGATTTATGCAATGGGTTATATACCACAGTTGGTAGTTCTGCAATTTCATGAGTTCCTTCAGAATTCTTGGGTGAGTACCATCTGGTCCTCATGATTTATTATTGTTTAATTTATCAATTTGTTCCCAAACCATCTCTATTGATACATCAATCTGAGACAGTTGCTCAGATTTGTCACCTAAAAAGAATGGCTCAGGTATGGCAATCTCCCTTACACCCTCTGCAGTGAAGACAGATGCAAAGAATTCATTTAGCTTCTCTGCAATGGCCTTATCTTCCTTGAGTACTCCTAATCATCCTTTGGCCCCATGATTGTTTGGCAGGCTTCCTGCTTTTTGTGTATTTCTGATGATGGTGGTATCCACAGTGAGAGAGAGCGAGCAATAGGAGGTAGTTGGGAGGCCTTGTGGAAGTTATAGTGGAAAATTAGGAGCGTTCTTTTAACTATTTTTATCTTTAGGTGATGGCTAGACATCCACAAGGAGATGTCAGGTTTTAGTTTAGACAGAAGGAGACAGGTCTGGAGTAGAGATGTAGATCTGTAAGTCGTCAGCATAAAGGTGGAAGTTTAATTTGTGTTTGTAGATGAGATTACCCAGCAATAAGGTGCATAGGGAGAAGAGATGGGGACCAAAGACAGAGACTTGTGGAAACTCTAAGATGGCATCCCGCTTTCTGTGTCTCAGGTGTTTGGCTGGCTGACTTTTGCTCATATGCTCAAGGTCTAACTGATCACTATATGTGGGTTCAGGAAGGAATTTTCCCTGACGCCAGATTGGCATGACCTTGCTGGTGGAGTTTGCCTTTCTCTGCAGCTTGTGGTGCGGGTCACTTGCTGGGAACATGTGGGTATATCTCCCTTAATCAGTTCCCGGCCATTGCAGGGCCCTCAGCCATTGATGCACCACAGTCCCTCCTGGTCTCTGCCTATAGCACAATAATAGTTTAGTCTCCTGTGATCAGTAATACTTTCGTTTAATTTTGCTTGTTGTGGTTTAGTGTGCAGGTGCTGAGTGGTGTTGGTGGCCTCTGATATATCTGAGGAGGTCAGATTAGATCATCTGATGGTCCCTTCTGGCTTTAAACTCTATGACCTCCACAGAAAGTTGGAGGGTGGGAGAAGGGGATACTCTGAAAGAGACAATGAAGGAGCAATTAGAACGGTAGGAGGAGAACCATGAGAGAACAGAGAAACCAAGGGAGGGCAAGATTTCAAGAGGAGCGTGATTGTCAGCAGTAGCTGACAGGTCAAGGAGGATGAGGATGGAGTACTGGTTCTGAGTTTAGTTAAGGACAGTGGTCCCAAAACTGTGGGGCATGCCCCCCTAGGGGGATATGGAGCAATGTTCGGAGAGCCATGGCCTGTGCCAGCCCCCACGGGGGGTAAGGAGGGAGCACCACCTGGCTGCTGCCCCAGCCCGGCCCCCAGCTGAGGTCCCAGCCTCGGCCTTCTTACCCTTGTCCATGCAGCTCCCCTCCACTCCCCCAGAGCCACAGCCCCACTCTTGTGGGGGTGCTCCCAACAGGGGTAAGGGCAGGAACAGCTGTGAAAAGTTTGGGGACCACTGAAGTAGGAAGAGGTCAGTAGAGACTTTGACGAGAACAATTTCAGTGGAGCGCCAGGGGCAGAATCCAGAGTGTAGAGCATCTAGAATAGAACTAAAGGAGAGGAACTCTTGACAGCTATTGTAAAGAGCATGTTCAGTGAGCTTAGATATAAAAGGAAGAAGGGGTTGTACCTGGAGAGGCAAGTAGGATAAGGGTGGGTTTTTAAGATGAAAGCATGATTGTGTTGTGATGGGAAAGAGCCAGAAGGGAGTGTGATAAGGAGAAGAGGAAGGGAGGGGATGAGAGCAGGCATGAGGGAGATCAGGAGCTGGAATGGGTTTACTGAGGCAAATGGAAGGGTTAGGGGAGGCGAGCAGACAAGAAACTTTGTGATGGGGAGAGAAGGGGGAAAGAGAAGGCAAGCTGAGGG
The DNA here is from genome assembly GCF_965152235.1 of Eretmochelys imbricata. Lineage (NCBI taxonomy): Eukaryota > Metazoa > Chordata > Testudines > Cheloniidae > Eretmochelys > Eretmochelys imbricata. Next base: position 154,600,936 of record NC_135572.1, read on the forward strand.
GAGGGCAAAGATTATATTGCGTTCTGCCAATTTCTTCCAAGAGAAAACTGACAAGATTTTGTGAGGAGAGAGAAGTGGAGAAAGGAGGAGGGGAGGTTTTGGGGAGTGAGTTACAGGTGAAGAAAAGGCATTAAATTTTAGTCAACTTTAAAATGAACAGTCTAAGGTTCTTATGACCAGTTTTGAACAAAATGCAAAACATTTGCAATAAAATAACATAATGGCCAAGCAAAAACATCAGTGGTGCCTTGGATGTACAGTAACTCCTCACTTGTTGTCCCGGTTAATGTTGTTTCATTGTTACGTCACTGATCTATTAGAGAACATGCTCGTTTAAAGTTGCACAATGCTCCCTTATAAGTTGGCTGCTGCCTGCTTCATTGCTTGCAGGAAGAACAACCCATTGGAGCTAGCTGGTGGGGGCTTGGAACCAGAGTGGGCTGGCAGCCCCCCATCAGCTCCCCTAAGTTCCCTGTGCGGCAGCCACCCAGCAGGCTATCAATTGCCAGGCAGTTCAGGTGTCCCTCCCCCTACTGCTGTGTGCTGCTCCTGCCCTCTGCCTTGGAGCTGCTCCTGGGAGCCTCTTGCTAGCTGTGCAGGGGGAAGAGTGCTGTCATCAGGGTGTCCCCCTCCACCCGCTCTTGTACCCCATCTCCACAGAGCAAGGGGGCACACGGCAGGTCTCAGGACTGAGGGAGCTTGCTGGCAGCAGCTGCTGTCTCAACTTGCTGATCTGCTGAAAAAGGCAGTGTACTTAGAGTGGGGTTGGCATACTTAAAAGGGCAGTGTGCGTCTGACACACACACACATATGTATGTGTATATATATATGTGTGTGTGTGTAACACCTTCCCCCCCCCCCGCACTTTGGAAAGTGGAGGGAGTGGTGCGCTCCAGTGGGATAACATGGGATCATCACATTCAGTTTCCGCAGGGAACTGTTTGCAGCCACTGCCATGCGTCTGTTGTTTCCTCCCTCCATTTGTGCTGCCTTGTAGAGTGTGAGGCTACATTATCAACAATGTGTTAACCCTTGAAGGCTTAGCCGAGTGTTAGTTCATCATTTAGCAGTAAGGCATTCCCTGGGAAATATCCCACTCTGACTCCACCACCTCAACCAAGCTTCACAGTCATCATTGCTGTGTACAGTATTGCATTGTCTAACACCCCCCCCCCCCCCCCCCCCGTGTGTGTATATATATATACACACACATGTCTTTTGTCTTGGGAAAAAAGGTTCCCTGGAACCTAACCTCCCCATTTACATTAATTCTTATGGGGAAATTTGATTAGTTTAACATTGTTTTGCTTAAAGTAGCATTTTTCAGGAACATAACTACAACCTTAAGCGAGGAATTACTGTAATTGTTATTGACAGATCTTAGATTTATCTGCCAAAGATGCAACAGAGAGTCAATCAAAACTCCTTCATAAAAAGTCTAAGCAGTTTTTGTCCTTGTTTGTCATGGGATGTTGTCTTAATGATTGAAATGCAGATAGTGCCCAACAGTAGAAAGGAGGTAAGTACAATACACTCACCTTTTTGTGTCTTTCTGGGATACTTAAAAGGTCACACTTTTTAATGTTTTGTTAAGCAATACATACTAGAAGCCAGTATAGTAGGTAAACTGTTAACTGACTTTTTAGGCTATTTCCTCTATATGGACATGATTTGACACTGGGAAGGTACAAGACCCTAATCTATCCTGGATTGTCAAGTACAGCTGATTGGAAAGTAGGGGGGAAACAATGAAAAATGTCAGATTTTTTTCCTTCCCACATTTTTGTCAGACTTCTGAACTTTTCAAAATTTTCCAACCAGTTATATTGCCAAGAATACTTCTGTGGGATGCTGTTCTTTAGTAGATCTGAAAAACACAAAATGAAAGCATGGTATTGTATTGTTTATCAGGCATGTGATTAAGTCGTCCTCAATTTGAAATGTATATGTGCAGTACTCTTACCTTTGATTTTTTTTTTTTTTAATTTTATTTTGAGGTTGTCACTTGCTATAAATTTTGCCCCAGGTGAGGAGAAATCTCTTCAATTTCTTTCCATTGTCACACACATTTGGTAATGAAAGTCTAGGAGTAGACCAGAAAGGGTCTTCATAATAGGTAGAAAGCACAGTCATAAATTTCAAAAATCTTTTAACAATTTGAAGGCCATTCTAGTAGGAGTGATCCTAAAACTTTTAGGAAGCTCATTGTTTAAGTTGTAGTACACATTTTCCCACTGTCTTCTTTGTCAAACTTGCCTAACATCAGTTGCTTGTTTCCAGCTTGCAAACTTTAGTTTGTTTTACTCACAGATATGTGACCAAGGTCTAATTTCTCTCTTCTGTTACCACCTAAACACAGCAACTCCAACTTTTTTCAGTCTCAATTTTAGAACAACTGAATCTCAGGCTTTCACCCACATTATAGGTGGAAACTCAAAATAGGTGCAGACTCAGAATAGGAATAGTCAGTGCATAACCCCCTACTTTCTATGGATTTCTGCACGGGGATCTTGTAGTTTTGCATTCTTTCCTCTGCTTTGTGAGTTGGAAAAACAATTTATTAACATGTAATTTGTGTACATTTTGCAGTGTACTAAGGCATGCTGATGTCACCATAATGCCACAGTAGAATTAAGACGTCTGTATAGTTGAGGATGCAGTTTTTCCCTTCTCCTTCTGTTAACCAGTATCTTAAGGATCATTAAGGCTATCTGTTGCTTTAACAACCCCCTAGATCCTACATTGTAACTACCATCTTCTCGACTGAGGAATATATAGGTTTTGAAGGAAGTCTGTTCTTCCATTTGCCTGAGGACTTTCTATTTAAAGAGGTGAGGCACTCATCCCTTTCAATCTTTGAATGTGCTTCCTTTTCAGCCGTTCTGTCCCATTGTCTGTCGTGTGAGCCAGACCCAGGAATGGGAATTGAAATCTGGTCTTCCACTTGACAATATGGAGCACTGTCTGGTCCACTTCTTTACATTGTGATTTCATGGAATGGAAAAAGAACATCTTACCCTATGATACTGAAAGCTATGAAGGTAATGGCACATTGTCTAACAGTTATTAAATATAGCAATAACGTACAAGATTCAGATTGTTTAAATCAACAATTCTGACTTGGAAATGTTAGATAAAACAAGAGTTTCAGACATAGACTGTACTGCAGTCAGAGTTTGATTTCAAGGACCTGAAACAGTTCTCTCTGGAGAGCTAAAACTAGTTCTGTTGCTGACATAAGCAGCACCAAGGTTCTCTGGATTCATCTGGATCAATTCTTAGTGCTGTGGTCTAATGTCATCAGTTATGAAGCACTTTCAAACCAGTTCTGTGTCTGACATAAGCAGCATTATATATCTAGAGCTCTTCTGGATCAGTTGAGTCCAGTGCCAAGAAGCAAGCATGTTTGCCTATGAAGCGAGCTTGCAAAAGAGGCGATGGTGCCCAGATCTCTCTGCTTAGGGATTCCAGCTCTGTTGTCTATGCTCAGTCTAAGTGGCATGGAAATCCGTAGGTCCATGTTGGTTGACCGAGTCTGGTGCTTAGGATCAATCACTGCAAAGAGCGGCTCCTTAACATGACTCTGGATGGACACTGAGATCTGTGTGGAGATTTTGTGGTTATCTTACTCATTCTCTTGGGGTAGACTGCAGTTTGGTGTTTTATGCTAGACTAGCATTTACTTCACTCATGTCCTATGGCATATATATTCCATCTATCTCCTTTGTAGTTCATCGGTTCAAGCCCCCCCATCTGGATTACTGACTAGCTGCTGTAACTTGCTTCCAGTACTAAACTAAGAGCAGCACTTTTTGGAGTTCAATTCTGGAGTGACTCTGGTATGGAGTGGGCAGCTATAGTCCGTAGCACCCTCCCAGAGTGTGGAATTGGTCAGTGCTGTTCCTGTGATACTGAGCCCCGCCTTGGTGTTAGAAATTTTTGCCAAGTATCCCTTTGGATCCAGTGGCGCAGTCATGCTTTGTATTTGAGGGAGTCTCAGCAGCTCTAGCTTTGATTATTTACAACTTCTTGGTGGCAGACAGTCTGTTTCAGTTCCTTGAGCACTTTTAAATTCAGCCAAACGTGGGCTTACGGGAAGAAACACTAGTCTAGGAACCCATGGATTAACATTTAAGGATAAAGACTTATTGGTGTGTAAGGTTTATTCCTTAGCCAACTAGCAAGCAGTGCTGATCATGATTTCTTCACATGTGGCTTGCTACTGCTCAGATATGTTATCCATCAGAGAATTGATACCTTTCCCACTGAGGTTCCACAAACAGTGCTTATTGACTTGCACCCAGCCAGAAGTATTTGTTTTACCTATGGGGTCTTGCCCATTCAGTTGCGTTGCAATTTGTAAATTGCAGTTTCAGTCCGCACACTTGATGGTACAGTTTTGAAAGATGCCTACTTTTATGTTTTGATCTTTCTCATTTAATATAGCTCTGGCTAGTATAATGGAAGACATCTACCAAATAACATAGTATTCTGTACTTTGGCATTCTTCTAGCACTACCAGTTTTCACCAAATGGTTGAATATCATAATTTTTGAGATGCTAGGGCATTAATTTCTGTGTCTAGATTTTGGCTCGCAGGAGTATTTGCACCTTTCAGTTCTTGGAACGTTGTATAAACAAAACATGGTTCATTTTAATCCCTACATGAAAGGGTTGGGGGTCACTGGATCCCTAATGGGGCCTAAACCAGCAAACTTCCCTGCTGGAGGACAGGTTCCTACTGCACCTGGGTGCAGTCTTTCATCATGCTATATTTTAGGCCTCTGTGTGGCTGCTATGGGTATACAACCTCTGTCTTGGATTATGAACACGTGTGACATTTTGGGCCCTATGAATCTGTTTTATTATGGTGGATTTATTATTTTCCGATTTTGTTTTTTCCTTTTAAAAAAAAGTCTGTTTTTTTTAATCAAAATTGTTTGGATACTTTGACAACAATTAAGTAGCCTTACTATAAATTCATGAAAATATTCAGAATTGGATTGCAATGGGGAAAAACTGATTTAAAAAAAATCCTACAATTTAAACAAAACATCCTGCAGATATACAGTATATGTAAAAGTTAACACATTTTAAATCGCTTTTTTAAAGTAGCTCTTGGTAGTATGACCAAACTGATATTGCTGAACAGTAATACAAGAAGTCCACGGAAGTAAGAGTCTCTTACAGTGTCAATGTAACTGAATTCATATTTGAATAATTAAAAAACAAAAACATGCACTAAACATAAAATAGTTCATCTTTGCAGCAGTCGTTGTCATTTTAAATTAAACTCTAACTTTCAAGCTTCCTATATTCGGAAGGAATGTTTAACTTAATTTCAAATTTGATTAAATAATTTCAGACTATCAAACCAACAGTTTATTGCTGAGTAGTATTACAAATTGACAAACTTAAATATTTTTGCTATCTCTGGCAGACATCTCCATTGTGGTACATTTATGGTTATCCTTTTAGCATTATCCTCAGAAAGTGATTCCCTCTTGTCTGTAAGTAGATTTTCATATTTACTAAAGCTTCTCTCTGTGTCTAAAAATCTGACAGGAAAGAAGATGTAAGGTAGGGCAGTGTCTGCTACTTTAGGCACTCGTCCCTTTATAATCTGTAAAAAAGAACAAGATAAGTTTGGAGGATAGGTCCATCAGTGGCTGTTAGCCAGAATGGGCAGGGATGGTGTCCCTAGCCTCTGTTTGCCAGAAGCTGGGAATGGGCAACAGGATGACGGATCACTTGATAATTACCTGTTCAGTTCATTCCATTTGGGGCAGCTGGCATTGGCCACTGTCGGAAGACAGGATACTAGGGTAGATGGATTTTTGGTCTGACCCAGTATGGTGGTTCTTCTGTTCTTACATTCTTATCTTCCAGTAAGCGCCAAAGATCCAGTGGATCTGGGTTGGGCTCATTCTGAGTGCTGCACAGAAACACCAACCTTTGTTCACACAATTCTGGTGAGGGATGGGCAAGAGATGGTGTATGGCTGTACTGATCAATGTTTTGCATGTCTAACGATTGCCAGGGATCAAACAAACGGATCAGATTATACATGGTTTTTTGCTGTATGGACATCACAGTGTTTGGAGATTTTGGTAAAAGAAAGCTGATAGGTTTCATGTAGATTGTCCAGGGTATTTCTCTCTCTTCTCCATTAAAAAAAAAAAAAAGTCATCCTCTTGGATGTATCTTCACCAAACCCACAGGTTTTGGCTGTTTCAGAAATCAAGACTGACCTCACGTCTTCCATAATATTGAAAGCAAAGGCAGCTGTAGGGCAGTGGGTATCCTCAAGGATGGTTGGTGCTGTTATCCGTTTGGGACAAGCTTCAGATATGAAAGCTGTCTTAAGTTTCAGCAAGTCTGATTTCTCCTGACTGCTAGGTAATGTCTAAAGGTTTGTCACAGCCTGTGCTGATGACTTCTCTTTTTCAAAAAAGTCCTGGTAGAGATCAGTGTGCTCTGCATGATTTTATTGCCTGAAACCAGCTATTCCATCTTGTGTGTATTACATCAGGGGAGACCATCATGGTGTGCCTGCCATCTTCACTTTCTGACTGGCTTTTTGAAGAAGGAAGAGGGCAAAAACGCATATACGGTACACCCTCACTATAACGCCCTTTACAATACCGGACATTGGGGTATAGTGAACCTTGTCCCTGGATCCCACCTTGAATGGGTGAGGGAACAGAGCTCCTCCAGCCATGGATTTTTTGTTTTTTTACAGCACTGGATTCTGTGTTTTGATTCCGTCTGTGTTCTCTTTAATGTGGATTTCATAGGGCCCTAGGCATTGTGACTCAAGACACTTGTGCTTTAATGCGGGAAAAACAAAGGACAAACAGACATGCTATCATCTAGTTCTCGTCTCCCCTCCATTGTCAAGTGCAGTAACATTTTCAGTAGTAGACTGAGAAACTCACCTTGATCGTATCCTTTTCAAGGTTTGTGAACTTTTCAGTGAATGATGCTCCACATCGATATACTGAAGCTGAAAGCTATTTGACCTCTAAGGTTTCTCCTGCTGACCAAATTCAAATGTTCAATTTCTGACATGACACCAAAGAGGTATATAGTCAGCAGTGTCGGGGAGTTTTCATTGCCCCTTTAAGTATACCCAACTATCCAGAGCTGTTGCCTGTGTTGTCAGTTCTGCTGACAAAACCTCTGTCCTTGTTTATCTAGAATTCTTTAGTTCCTTTTCCTAAGGGTTGTATTGCTCGCTAAACTCCCACAAGTGATAATACGCAGAGGCTTCTCAAAAAAGTTATGGTGGTTACTTTCCAGTAACTGGAGTTACTTGAGATGAGCTTCTGTGTAGTTGTAGTCCCCATGAGATTTCTACATTAATGGAAGGGTATCTGTTGGTGCAGGAACACCACCTCCCAAAGTGATCGTAGCTAGGTCAACAGAAACATTGTTCCATTGACAGAAATAAATCCATACTGGGGGTTAGGTGGGCGTAACTTTTTTTCAAGGCTGTTGTTGTTTTTCACATTCCTGACTGGCATAGCTATGTTGCCTAAAATTTAAGTATTAAACCAGGCTTGAGAATCTTGAGTGGAAGGTGCTCAAGAAATCCACAATATTTAGAGGGGGGGGGGGAGCATACTTTCCTTAACCTTAAACACGTTGAAATATTATACTTCATGTATGTATCTCCTATACTAAAATAAATGCACTTGTTTCTTATGTAGCTTAGTTTACCAAAAACTGTCTGATAAAGGATTGTCTCCAGTGTCTATTACATTGAAAATTCCCTTAATTTTGTTCAGAAAATCATCATCCTACCATGTTGTCATTCAGGTAGTCAAGGTTATGTTGTGGTTCCGTTAAGGCCAGAAAGCTAAGGAGAGGAAAGATAGTGAAGTTCCATTCCTTTTCAGAAGCAGAGTGTGAGGACAGTGGAGCTGTTTCCTGTCTTCCAGCTGGAAAGAAAAAGGTCCTGTCCCTTAACTCTGTTCAGGGACTCATTTTTGGTAGTGTGTGTAGTATCCAAAACACTCTATCTGGTGTGATCTGGAAACCACAAGGGTGCAATTAGAAAAATTAAGAGTCCTGTCCCATGAGCTGTCCACAAAGTTCTGCCCATTTGCCATACCAAAACAATATGCCAAAGTGGGACTCCACTCATAATTAGAGTGGGCTGGAAAACATTTGTTCTGTGAAAAATTGAATTTTCAACGTGGGTTTCCATTTCAGCGTGGAACAAAACTGAGACTTATTGAAATTCTTTGTGAAAAAGAGAGTGAGATTCCCCCACCTCGGAATAGCTGATAGCTTGATGGGATTTTGGAGACACTGGTTCAAATCCCTGCAGTGACTGTTTCAGACCAGGGACTTGAACTGTTGTCTCCACCTCTTTTTTTCTCTCTCTCCTGATGGAGCTGTTCTACTGTATAACTAGGTCACATTAGGCCAGAGTCACTGATGGAAACTCTCTAGCCCAATGATTTTAGGGCACTCAGCTGGAAAGTTGGAGGCTCAGGCTCAAGTCCTTGGTCTGAATCAGGCAGCTCAGGGATTTGAACGGATGTCTTCCACATACTGGGGGAGTCCCTCACCAATGGGGCATTAGGTATTCTGGAGTGGTTTCTTTCTCCCTGAAACCAACACTTTTCTGCCAGAAGCTTTGGTTTTGACAAATCAGCATTTTCTGACACAAATATATAGTTGACAAATGCCTGACCAGCTCTACTACTCAGAGTTTGTGCCTATCTTCATTGTATGTTCATCCCTCTTTGCTATGAGCTTTGATCAACAGTGAAATATTTATATTTAAACTATCATATTAGACTTCATTTAACATGCTGTAGAGGTGAATATTTCTGTTTTTTAGTACTCTACAATATGAGGGCCCATTCAGAGCTTAGGACATATTTGACAGTCTTTTAGTATAAATACACAAGTAAACAGAACCCAAGAGCAAAATAACTCAGTAATAGATCTAATAAACCCTTCCATGAAATCCACATAGCATATGGGCAGTTCAGACCTCTCAGCTATTTCAGGGTATTTGCATATTCAGAGAGCCATCCCTGCATCAGTTTACACTGGTTCAGATTTTGAAGACTCTCCAGTTGGCCCAAATGAACCCCTTTAGTAAGCTTTAACTCTAGAAATTCAGAAGGAGTGCATATAGAATGAGTTAAATAAGATGGCTGGAATTCAACAGTACAGCTAGGTAATCAATAGTAGAAAGCTGGAAAGAATTTTAAAATACAGTTGTCAAGGCTACAATTAACTTTTTGCTGCTGCGTAATAGATGAATGAGTGGTATGGCTAATCAGAAAGGTAAAGAACAGTATAAAATGCAGAAATTGGAGGTTTATTTGCAGTTAAAAAGAAGCATAAGTAAAAAGTGTGCAATAAGCAGCAAATTATAGAAAACTTCAAATAAAGAATTATTATTGTAACATATCAGCATATTTGGAATAGGCAAATAATAAAGAACTACTGGATCCCTTACTGGTGGTTTGGAGGGTTTTGGTTGAAGTTACTTTTGTGTCCAGATTTCAGTTTCTGAATACTCTTGATGCTAATCCTCGTATAGCATTACATGTAGCATACAATAGTTAGACTATTAGAAATGTTGTCTTCCGTCAAGAATGAGTAAATGTTTAGTTATACTCACTGGCAAGGAGTAAGTTTTCTTACTTTAATAAAGTTGTATTTGACTTGATACTTTGGTTTCTTCCTGAATGTGGATTTAAAATAAATGTGTATGTTTCTAATATTTTTTATTTCTTTCAGGTTATGCAATGGTCTCTGCAAGATGGCTTGTTCTTGAGTTGGAGCTTTTTAAGGCAGACCTATGCTGGTACTTCAACTTTATTAAGCGGACTATAATTTCTTCTATCACGACAACTACATAAGCAGACAAAATTGCAAAGATCTGCCCTGTGTCGAGTATGACAGCCACGACCCGTGGCTCTCCAGTAGGAGGGAATGATAGCCAGGGCCAGGCTCCTGATGGACAGTCTCAGCCGCCCCTCCAACAGAATCAGGTATGATGCTAATGCTGTTAGTAAAGCTGTCTAGAAAGACAATAGTTCTGCAGCATTCAATATTACTTTTTTTCAGGTAATTCTTTCAAAATCTCCTTAGGGTATGATTTTATGACCCGTTGAAGCAGGGTCAGGCCTAGTTTGTACTTTGTTGGAAGTCTGTAGGTGAGTCACTGCTGAACAACTGCCTCAGTATGGTGATAGGAGACCCTGTACTGCAGAAGGTGCTGCCTTTAGATAAAATCCACAGTGATGAAGTAAGCTGCCCTTCCAAGTGTCTTTACTTTGGGCAAGATATCTGCATACCAGGATGTCAGATGCTTCTTCAGAGCCATGTCTGATTCACCTACCTCAGATTTTGTGATGTCAGCTTGATACTCAGCACTCTGAAACACCTTTTTGACCCTTCCTTCCCCTCCCCTCTCCTGAGGAAGAGAGATACCTGTTTTCATTCACTAAAATTGATGCCTTAATGGCTGATACATCCACCAGAATGGTTTCAGAATTGGGGGCCCTCTGCATAGAAGAGCAGTGTTGTACCTTTTGTTTGGGTAAAGTAACACATAGGAGTGTCCTAAGCTTTATTCTGGAGATCAGCTTCATCTTTTGTAGGTCACAGGTAATAGTTCTCCTGTCTTTCTTGCAGAAACTGTCTGTCTGAAAGAAACTCTAGCATACCCTGGGTCTATTTATATTCCTTTCATTAAGCAGTTCTGCAAGACTTGGACCCATTTTGTTAACTTACCTGTCACCTTAAACGGATTGAACTCTTCAAGTATACTGAATCAGAATGGTCCATTTCCAAATGCTGTAAGTTGAAAAGCATTGGCAGTTCACACCTTCTGTAGGATTTACAAGCTGAGGGTCCAGATATCTGCCAGAGTTGCCTGTGGTAAGAGAGAGCTTCATGTTGTAGTCCTCTCATATCAGATAATTGGTTTAAATCCAGTATATAGTTTAATGTAATTCTGCCCTCCTTGAACGTACACTCCTATAAAAATCCCCACTATCAGCAGACCTATTGATCTTAAGATGGAGAATAGGAAAAAAATGATCCCTGTTTACCTGAAAAATGCCCTTCTCAGAGTAGTAAGGGTCAGTTATATAACTTCCCCCTTTTCAGAGTTTCAAACAACTATAACAAATTTCAGAACTTTTTTCACTGGAATCTTTAAAAACAGTGTGGAAAAATCTGGTACTGCTGCATTAAAGCTTTTTTGCAAACATTAAATTTAGCTTCAAATTTAAGTTGACAATGTTCCTTTGATGAATAATTTAGGGCAGATGGATCTTCAGTGATTCACGCATTGGTAATGAGTATGGCCTTGTCGTCTTTAGATTTTTTTTCTTCATATTTCCCCACTGTTGTTTCTACCAATAGAGTTGCTCTGGTAGTAAGAATGATAAGAAATTTTAGGAAAAGAGAGGCTGGAGTAGACAAGGCAAGGGAGAGTCGCTTCTAATTTGGTTTCAATCTGACCCATGTCACTAGTGAGTAAAAATGATCTGACTACAAAACAGCTGTGAATATGAAGTGTTCTTAGTGAAGAGAAATCCAGGTCAAAATCCACCTTCATAACTGGCATCTTTGATCGTAATCTCACCATAGTGACCAAGGATTGCATCAATTTGAATTATCTTGTCACCTATAGATGTGGTCGTCTGCAACTTGGAGCAAATTAATAGGTCAATGTATAGAAACATATGCTACTGAACATACTTGTTAGACTTTTAATGCCCAATTATGGGGAATAAAAATAGCACAAATGTAAATGATACAGAATTTTTCTTTAGCAAAGGTATCTTTGTCCAACCTGCAGTTTCATTACTAAACATTTCTGATGAAAGTTTAAATAATATAATTTAAATAGAACAAGTGAGAAGTAGATTTGAGTGTGGCGGAGAAGATAAATCAGGATCTAAAATTCAGGAATAGTGAGGAGGGCTTCCTGTGGTGTTGGTCAAGTGGATATAGGTGACTGAAAGCATTTTAAACTAAAATCTGTCTCTCTTGTGTCAGAATTGAAGTTGTTAGCACATGGGCTGACTTTGGCTTTCACCATACCAAATAGTGAAGGGAATTGAAGGTTGCAACTTAATATGGCTAAGATTCTAAGTACTATAAGTTAAATAATAAAGTGGGCTTTAGAATGCTGAGGGACATTAATGTGAGATTCAGAAAGTTTATGCCCAGACAACTTAGGTTTTTGTGTAATGATTTTTTTCAAAACAAATAGAAATGTTAAAATTACTTTCATTTACATTTGTTACTGGTTTGAAAACATCCCTGAAGTATTTGCAACCCAAACATTGTAGTGTTGTTCTAGTGCATGAAAATCAGAGTGAAATTATTCCACTGATTGGCTCTGCTTCATGGAAATGCAAAAAGTTAGCAGCAAATATTAAAAAAAAAAAAAAAAAAGTGATCTTACAAATTCTTTTAATTTCAGTGATCCAAGTTACACAGGAAAGAAAGCATTGATTGTTCTTTCACCTCCTCTTATGTTTCTGCACCTTCTGCTATATTGTCCTTTCTTTAGATTGAAAGCTCTTTGGAGTAGGGACTGTCTCATTTTTATGTAGCATGTTCAGTGCAGCAATTAGGGTTGCCAACCCTCCAGAATTGTTCTGGTATCTCCAGGAATTAAAGATTGTCATATGATGAAACCCCCAGGAATACGTCCAACCAAAAGTGGCAACCCTAATTTACAGGACCCTGATTCTGATGGAGGCCTATGCGTACTACAGAAATACAAATATTTTAAATAAAGGACCACTGCCTAGTTCAAATTTGAAGTAATGAAATCTTTACCATATTTTTTGTTGATTGAATTAATTTTAAAATTACTTTTCTATTGGCATTATTGGAAGACTAAACTCTGATCTAAGAAGAGACTATATGAAACTACATTCATGCTGTATTAAAGTTGAAATTGTAATTGTGCAAGAGTTAAGAAACCCTGAGTCAAAGGAAAACTGCAGTGGAGTGTAAAAATATGCTAATTACATTTTAAGTTATTAAAACATTTATGTCTGAAATTAGGTCCCTCAGTCCATACTTAGGCATTTAATTAAGAGTGCAAGTGATGGAACCAAGAGGTAGTTTGAAGAGGACTACAGTTCTTGGGAAGGATATCAACCAAGCCTGGTCTTTCAACTATTTAATACTTTTTAGTGTCAGAAAAGCAGGGTGGATAAAAATCTGTTTTTAAAAATAAATTTTCACTATTTTTTTTAAATTAAATACATTTCTTTTTCTTTTTAAATGTGAAATTGACAAACGGAAGTTCTAAACTTACTGCTGCATCAATGAGCCCTTCCCAATTTTAATAAGTTAAAAGGTACTGCTTTTTAAAGTTATGTATACAGTTTTGGGGAAAACATCTTAAATTTTGAGGTCAACGCAAGCTATTTAAATGTTAGTGTTATATGCGGTATTAAGTATATTATTTTCAGTCTTTACAGTGGAGCAAATGTTGGTATTTTTTTTTTTTTTCCAGATGTAAGTACTTTCTGTTTCTGTTGTGCAGAAAACCTTTCGCCTGTATTACTTTTGTTTTCAGTTTAGGTAGCAGGTGCAGAGAGAATATTTTCCTCGTTTTTTCAAAGTTGAAAAACAGTGGAAACAACAGGAAAACGTTCAGTCTATGAATAAAAAATGGAAGAGGATGAGATCTAATTGTAAAACTCTGAAGGACAGGGACAGATTTTCAAAGATCTTTAGGCTTTCAAGATGACACAGTTCATCTACTTTACTCCTGGGGGAATTCTGCGCCGCTGCGCATGTGCGATATTTATGTACCTTTGCAGATTTCTTCGCTTCCCTGCAGAAAAATAAATTTTTGTCTGGGAACCAAAGGGAAGCCACAAGAGCAGTCATGTGATCCTCCCCAGCAGTATGTTTCAGGTGCCCAGGGCAGCTGGCAGAGAGATAAATCACTGTGGGGCAGGGGGCTCCTACCCTGTGCCGGGCTCAGCTGCTAGTCCCAGCTGGGCTGGGGAGGATGGGACTTCCTTTTCCCCTGCATGGCATCTGGAGCTGGGTCAGAGCCTCCCCCAGCTGCAGGAAGCTCTGCCAACTCCTCTTCTCTCCTTCCTCCTCCTCTTCTCCCCCCCCCACCCTCCGTGCTTCCTGCACCCATCGCTCCTCAGCTGCAGGGGGAGGGATCCCTGTACAGGGAGCTGCTCCCCCGTCTGCCCAACCCCAGTGTAGCCAGACCCCTCATACCTAGACCCTCCTGCCGAGCCTTACCCATACTCAACCCACCCGCTCTTCTGATGAGCCCCACTCCCCCTGCACCTGGACCATCCTGGCGAGCCACCCAGATCCCCACCACACTGATCCCCACTCCCCCAGCATCTGGACCCTCCCCCCAGAGTTCCCCAGACCCCTCTGCCAAGCTCTATCCCCACACATTGAGCCCTCCTTGCTGAGCCCCAACCACCTTCACCTGGATCCTCCTGCAGAGTCCCATTACTGTTGCACCCAGAAACCCTCAACATACCGCTGTAAATCCAGACACTCTTCTCCTCCCACCCCCTGCACCTGGATCCCCCACTGAGCTGCTGGCACCCCAGATTGCCCCATCCAGAACCGTCTCAACCCACCCCTGGGTCTCCCCACACTAGGCCCCTCCACACTTGGATCCTGCCTTGCTGAGCCTGCCTGCCCACACCTGGTGCAGAGGGACAGGGTCCTGGGGGGTTTCTGGGGCAGGCTTGGTCCTTGTGCTGTGTCGGTGTCGGGTGAAGCCTCACCGCTGAGTCCATGTCCCAGTGGGGAGCTGCACAGTGATCTCCCACCTCTGTGCAGTCAGTGGCCTCTGCTCCCCAGTGCCATGCTGGAGCCTCCACATTTATTTGACAAATAAAATTTGCATAATTTTAAAATATTGTGCACAGAATTTAGTTTTTTTGGCACAGAATGCTCTGAGGAGAAATCAACTCACTAAGTACAGTTAATACTTTTGTTTAATAAATCAATTTTAACTAAAAAAAACATGATTTGATAATCTTATTTTCTTGTGTCAGCACATTTAAGTTAGTTTTAACTAATAAAAACAATTTGAAAGTGCTGTTTCCATTTGTTTTTAATTGAATGTCAGTTTCCATCCAGATGCATTTTGAGATGATGAATTTGGAATAAAAAAGTTATCTAGTAAATAAAGAAATGCATCCCTCATCATTTTCTAACATACTGAAAAAATATAAAAATTAAGATTATGAATAAATATGTTGAGTGATATAATTGCTTAAATAAATAATTTGCTTAAATAAATGTCATCCTGGGTAGCAAAAATAAGTACCAAATTCAGTGTAAAGGCTTTGTTTAGTTGCAAATCAACGTGTTTAAATGGTAGTACCAACCAGTTAGAATTGATCTCTTTTTAGGAATATAACTAAAGTAGATTTAAATCAAGGTTACCGCTTGATTTAAATCATGCTTAATATTGGTGGTTTGTAATTTATTGGCAACTGCTGTAAGAAGGAAGGGAGGTAGTGTTAAGTTCATATGTGCTGCATTTTGGACAAGTAAAGAAATTGTTTCCTGCAGCTGGCAAACTGTAGATGATGGAATAACAATAGTCACATTAAAAGAAAATCAAGGCTTGGGTGGCAGATACCAGATTCCCACAAGAGAGAGCAGGGGTATAACCAACACCAAACAGGTTATATAAATAGAAATCTTTAGCATGTGGTTCTTCATGATCAGTGGAAGACGTGTACTCCCTGTGTAATTTGTCTTATCAACTATCTGTGATCCACACAACCAGGAGAACCCAACCAGGGCATAGAATTCATAGTGGCAATGCTTGCCAACCATTGCTCATTCAATCTTGTTTCAGTGTGAGCCAGCTATCTTGGCTGGATTCAGTACAATCTAGCTGCCATGCACCAAATCAACATTCCCCTTCAGGGAGGCTCCTGACTTGTGGAGTCCAGGTGGAATATATCGAGCAAGGCATGTATAGCTGAGTCTTTACACTATGCATTGCTTTCCGTAATTTTACACTCGATAAATTTAGAAGTGGGGGAGCCTTTCAGAAAGTCACAAGATAAACTAGGGGGCAGATTTATATTGGACCATCAGAGTTTGTAATACAAACAGATTTTGTGTGTATTGGCAGTTGCCTTATTTTGTCATAAATACGTGAGGTGATTTATTGCCTCAGCCTTGCAGATTGCACTGTTTCTGATAGCTGTTCTCTACACTTGACACTCAACATGCATGCTCCTCACTCCCAATGACATCGTCCATCTTGAAATGAGACACCTGATCTCTCTACACTTCCATCATTGTGGACAGACCACCTCCATTCTTTTGTGCATCTTTGAAGACCTTCTAGTTGCACAAAGAGCATCCCTCCTTTTCGCTAAGACACTCTTTCATGCACAGAATTCCCAAAGCCCTGATTTTGGCCTTTTCAATGAGAAATAGAAAGTTGGTCCACTAACAACAAAATCATGGACCAACTTTGTTTCAAATGACACCTTTTTCCATATTCCAGGAAACTAGCATTGTTTTTAGACTACTTGAATACTAAATAAAATATATAATTGGACTAATAAATAATTTTAGTTAAATTCTAAAAGCCTTAAATAGTCATATTTTGTGGTTGTGTGTTTTTTTTAAAGATTTTTTTTTTTACATTTTATTGACATTCTCTGTTTGCTTTCAAAATTCAAATGAAATTTCAAGGGGAAAAAAGGAAGCCAAGAGTAAATGATGTACATCTACTATAGTATCTGAGAAGTAGGATGAATATTGTACATACAGTATTTAATTTAAATCATTGAAATGTTTTTAATTCAGACTTCTTCACCTGATTCTTCCAATGAGAATTCCCCAGCTACCCCTCCTGATGAGCAGGGTCAAGGGGATGCCCCACCCCAACTTGAAGATGAGGAGCCCGCATTTCCACACACAGATCTGGCAAAGTTGGATGACATGATCAACAGGTACTTTAAGTTTGATGTACTCTTCCTAATCGTGTGGGTTATAGGTAAAAATCTCTTAACATTGCCATCAAAATTTATGGGTCTGGCTTTGTGTTCGTGTATTAGATTGCATATTTGCGGATTTGGGGGGGAAATAAGAAGAGATGGGGGTTTGGTGAGGTTTTTTTTCTAAAGTTGAGCCCTCTTTAGTGGGTTAAAAATAGATTTTACACTTTTATCCTAACCTAAGGGCATAATGAGGGGGAAGATACGTTTCAATTTCTTTTCAGAAACCTAATTAAAATGCAGTACTTTTTTAAAAATTCAGACCTCGATGGGTTGTTCCTGTGTTGCCGAAAGGGGAGTTAGAAGTTCTTCTAGAAGCTGCTATTGATCTTAGTAAAAAAGGTAAGTTGAAAATACAATGAATGGTTGCTAGAGGAATGTGTAAATCTAACTCCTTAAAGGTCCTCCATGTCCCTGTTGGAGCTTTATTTCTTTAATAAATTGAGATCCAAGAGTCCCACATCCTGGATCAGCATGAAAAGCTGCATAGATCTTTTGAAAACAGCATAGCTATGAATTTTCTACCTTGATTCAAGCACTGGGGAACACTGAGCCCACAGCTATAAAATAAGTCTTGTTGATCCTTTCCCACTTGTTTTCTGTATTTTTACCTGCATATCAGACCTGATCAGGTCTATTTTCCTGACAAATTCTTATATTTTAGACTTTGAGGTTTAATTTTTTTCTCAGAAAAATTTTGACAAATACCTTGCTAAAAACATTTCTTCAAAATCTACATTTAGACACTTTGGATAATATTAGAAAACAAGATTTGGAACCATTAGAAACAGTGTGACCCAAAACAATTAGAATGATTTAGTTAATGATTATTTGTCTGAGTGCGACCCCCTCCCCTCCCCTTTATAAATTAAAAAACACTTTAACCCCATTATAAATGCTGGATGCAAAGCAGGGTTCGGGGTGGAGACTGACAGCTCGCAACCCCCCCCCCCATGTAATAACCTCATGACCCCTTGTTTGAGAACCCCTGCCTTAGAGGAAGAATAGTACTGTTTTAAATATATATTTTTATTACAATATAAAATTGCCTGTTCTTTACCCTTGGATAGTTGGACTAGGAGGAACTTACCTCACTGATAAATATTTACTCCTAGAATTGGCAAGGAATAAAGGTTGTTGTCAGCAGGCAGTTCTGGCCTGCAGGAATTATTTTGTATGAATGTTAGTCACCTGTTTTGAAGCACCTGCTCAAGAAAAAAGTTGTGGTGTTCTAAATATCTAGGGTATGTCTACATCGTGATAAAAATCCCTTGTTATGGAGTCTCAGAGCATGGGTTAATGGATTTTGGCTTGGTTTGTGAGGCAAAAAATGGCAATGTGCGTGTTTGGGCTCAAGACCGGCTCTGAGGCACGCCCAATTCACAGGGTCTTTCAGAGCCTAGGTTGCAGCCTGAACCCTAACTTCTACACTGCAGTTTTATAACCCTGCAGCCTGACCTCTGGGTGCCAGCTTCAGCAGACCCAGGTCCAGCTGTGGCCATGCAGTTCGTCTTTTATTGCAGCGTAGACCAAAGGTTGGATGTGATACACACGTCTTACTGTGCAGTTGATCTGTTCTCTGGGACTGCAGTGGCCATTGACTTTTGGTAGACATGTGTGCCTGGCTGAAATCTTCAGGTGAGCATAGAAGATCTCTCAAGAGGTCACATTTGTTCAATGACAATACAAATGCTACCTTTCAAAAAATATTTGAAAGATGCAACTAGCTACATCTTTGGGTCTGCTGCTGCAGCACGCTGGTAGGAAGAAATCCTCTGGTTTCTAGTTTGAGGAGTTTTTTGGGTGCTGGCAGCAGCTATGTCTGTCTTTAAAAAATCACAACACTGTCAGTAGTGTAGCAAATAAATATAGACAGAAAGCTTCTTCAGCTGCTCTGCGGACAACACCTACACACTCCACTACAAGGCAACAGATTTGACAATCAGTCTGAGAAATCTTTTTCACACATCTCCCTACCCTTCTGAAGATGATTTGCAAAGCTGCAATTTGGAGCTCCATTTATATAATATGTTCTAAGCTGAATTTAGCGCTAGTTCTAATATCAATTTTAGGCATATGTTTCTACAGTTGCTGTTAATTACCACTGGTCATTCCACCCCTGGAGTTTATGCTGCAGATTACTTTCCCACAAGTGGAAAGAGAGGTTACCAGAAACTGTTAGGAAGTGTGTACATGTAGGCAACACAAGTAACATCTTTCCCCACTCATTGAAGAATGGAGGATGGCTGAGGCTGTTGTCCCTTTTATAACTCTGAACAGTCAGATTTACGAGTGAGGTTCTTAGCTGTTCTGAAGTGGGGCACTCTTTTGCTAAATGGTTCTGAACTTCGAAAGTGTGGAAATGCAGAGGCAATATACTCCAAGAATGATGACTTGTTGTTGTTGTTGTTATGATTTAACCTTTCTGTTAATCTGCTGGAAACGTAAGTCTTCAGTGAGATTTCATGAGTTTAGGTACCTTACCGCCCATATGTGGACTTAAACTTTAAATCCAAGTGGTATCTGGTGGAATGGATACAGAGAGGATGAGGAATGGAAGAAGGGATTGAAATTGAATAACTGTGTTCCTAATATTGGCATTGTTGTAATTTTGCACTGAGATCTGTAGCTCACCAGAACTTTAGAGCAGAGGAACCAGATATTGTTTTGGTAGCCCACTAGACTATTACACAACAAAACTATTTTTGTTGTTGCATGTTTTTTGAAAAACTGTGTGGCCTAGTGGATAGAGCTCTGGACTGGGATTCAAGATCTGAGTTCTGTTTCTGACTCAGCCACTGTTGTGCGACCATGGGCCAGTCACTTCATCTCTCTGAGTCCTTATCTGTAAGGTGACTTTGAGAACTACTGATGAAGAGTGTTATATAAGATGAGGTGGTTATATTGGTATTATCTCCTGCTAATTTGGGGGAAAGAGTAACATAGGAGGAGGATCACTGAACCATTCAAATACTTTGTGGCACTGGCAGTATGATGGTATTTACTTTATTTTTAATCTTTGAGAAAACTCTTTTTCAGGGAGAGAATATATTCCCAGTTTAAAGAAGCACTCGGGTGGTTGTGTGAGGTTTTTCTGAGTTTGGAGAAGCAACTTATTGAAAGAATGGTACCTATTGAATAATTATAAAATAACTAAAATCAGGGATACTATTTTTGAATAGTGGCAGCTACTCCAAAAATTAAATTTTAATAATAGAGCTATATAACATATTATGACAAAAAAAAGAAGCACACTTAAAAATTATGCCTGGCTCTTATGCTCTGCTTCCCCCATAAAACCCCTGCTACAGCTGGTCTGACAGCTGCTGGGTGTTCCCATTATGGTGTGTGCTCCCTCAGCTCATGGTTTTGTTGTATGGACCTGGTTCTTTATAATGTTCATGTTCAGTTATTTTTTCATTTTGCTAACATTTTCCTGACTGGTGCAAGCAAGAGGAAAGGAAATGTCAAGTTTTAACAACTTATAACTCAACCCTTTATTTCTGCTGAAATTCAAAGACCTGCTGCAGTGGAGGTGTTTGAGTTTCTCACAAAAGATCACAAGAATTAAAGAATATTTTATAATGGAGGGTATTAGGCAACTCAAATATAGGAGTTACTGCCAGCTCCCTGAACTGAGCTCTTTCTGGGTGCCTCTTTGAATCTCTGTTGAATTGTGGGGGAGGGAAAAGTGTATCTTCTGTTACTCTTTTGAAGTGACATGTCTTGACCATTATTCATCTAGACTGAATAGAACAGGAATTA
Source organism: Eretmochelys imbricata (assembly GCF_965152235.1). Classification (NCBI taxonomy): domain Eukaryota; kingdom Metazoa; phylum Chordata; order Testudines; family Cheloniidae; genus Eretmochelys; species Eretmochelys imbricata. The sequence goes on from NC_135572.1 coordinate 154,621,728, forward strand.
TATATTTTCTGGGTCCCCAGTATTGCCTGTGGTTGGTTGGTCAATGTTTTCTGAGGCTGGACATGTCATATTGCATAAAGAGTGTGATTTCAGGACTGAAAATGAAACATGTCCTGCACAATAACAGTGCAGGATACAACCTCTTAGCTATTAATGTAATAGTTTATATTCACGTAATTCCTCTTTTCATAGATTTGTAGATAAAGCCATAAGGGACCATTGTGATCATCTAGTCTGACCTCCTGAATAATACAGGCCATTGATTTCCCTGAATGAATTGGTTTGAACTCATTTTCTGCAAACTGTTGTATTCAATGTATGTGTGACTCAATACATTGAATATATATTTTCTTTTCTGTCCCCAGAACTGAGTTATTTTCAAATGAAAAATGAACTTTAAAGGGACAATGTCAACTTAAAAATTACATTTCTGTGTGAAAATTTGGGGCGTACTGTTTCAAGTAACCCTGAAGGCTAACATAACTGAAAGAGTGCAGTATTTTTCTTTCCTCCTTTTTTGTTTATTTTGTATATGGTCGATTTCACTGTTTTCGTTGATGGTCAGTTTCATTTCCTGTCTCCTTCATTAGCATAGCTCTCAGGTACTGCTTTGGAGTGAGTTTAGTGCAGGAACACCATTAGGTTTCTCCTCTCTTCCCCTTCCCTGGAGAGGCATGGGGAGCTGCAAGGGGGCCCTCTAGTATTTACCCCTGCAGGTGTATCTGTTTGGGTGAATGAGGAGGGCCAACTCTAGTTTTTCCTGCCTCACACAGTCTTCTGCTGGGGTAGTATTGGTGAGACCTACCAGAGTGGTGGGTCTTAGAATTAACACTGCTTTGAGATGTATGGGGAAGCCCACCCCTTTCAGAGCCATTGTTTCAGGCTCTCTGTAGTTGCATGTCTCAAGGATGTTGGGCCTAGAGATGGGTGTTTAGTGTCTATATTGTAAATATGACTCTGCTTATGTACCCTTAAACCACTACCAGCAACCTGAAGAGACAAAACGCAAGTGTGTACAAAATGAAAAAGGAGTGGAAGGGTTGTGGTTTTGTATTCTGATTTGACATGCCCAAAAGACTGTTTAAGTCTCAAGGGAGCAGAAAACATTTACAATTTTTAAAGCAATTTAAATATAGGACATACTATTTTTAAAAGGATGTTCTATCAAAAACAATTTTTGGGAATTAATTAGTTTCACCAAATTAAAATTTACATTGTCATGTAAAGAAAACTTTGAAGCCAAAATGTTAAGTGAAATTTGATAGGAGAAGAGAAAATTAATTGGCAATTTTAATGTCTAGTACTGAATTTTAACACTTTCTGACATTAGAACGCTATTCTTTTTTTAGTTTGCATGGCTATATTCCTTTCATTAGGCAATATCTACAACTGAAACTCTTCACTGTATATTGAAGTTCTTCAAATATTAAGAGCTGAGATCTAAAAATAGGGAGGAAGAAGTCAGTGGTTAGAGTAGGAGACTGGGAATCGGAGCTGCTGTGTTTCATTTTTAGTTCTGCTACTGATTCACTGTCTATCCAGTAGTAAAATCACTGAACCCCCTTCCCCCCCACCCACCTGTTTATCAGTCTATAAAAGGAGCTTGATAATAGCTACCTACTCAGTGTTTTAGGTCTTCATTTTTTGTAAAGCACTTTGAAATCCTTGGATGTGAAAAGTGTAAGTCCAAAATATGACTCTTCTTAATGTTAAGTGAGCATTGTAGACAACCAGTAAAATGGAGTATATTAACTGATCTTTCCCTTTTCTCTTTTAAACAGGACTTGATGTTAAAAGTGAAGCATGTCAGCGATTTTTTCGAGATGGGCTAACAATATCTTTCACAAAAATCCTTACAGATGAGGCGGTGAGCGGCTGGAAGTTTGAGATTCATGTAAGTTTGTATTGTATTTTATGAAAAGCAAATAATTTTAAACAGTGATGGAGCTGCAGAGGCCATCTGCTTATTTGCAGCCATGAACAATTTTTGAAAATCCTCTTCTTTTTGACAGTTCTGCACAACTCCATGACTTATGGGAAATAAATTTCTCCTTCCTTCTCTTCACTCCTCACAGCTTCATGGTCTGACCTGTAGGGCGAGTGGTGAAGGGAGAGAGATTGGGTTAGTAGGAGATTACATTTGAGCTAGGAGGAAGTTTGGGTTGAAAAAAAATCAAACGTAGGGCCTGGTATGATGAGGTATCAAGGTCCCCTTCCTGCGTTTATCAGTGCAACCCCTTGTTGGGCTCCTAGTTATGGTGGACACGTCTATGTCCTTTCTACTCCCCAGAGTAATTATATAGTTCAGGGGCATGAAGCTATGTCTTCAGATTTTGGTAAACCCTTTAGAAACTTTGCTGATTTGTGCATGCTCATTAACGACTTCTTAAACACTAAAATTTTCCTCTCATTAAGTACTAGCCAAAATTGAGGTGGTGGAGTTACTGGTGAGTAAATAAGTCTGGAAAAAAATTGAAGTAGAAAAGATATGTATTTCTTCTACCCACTGATAACTCAAACACTGAGAAGATTAGCTCAGATTTTATTTTAACCCCTTCCCCCAATTATGAAAATAGGCATGGAAGCTTCAGCTCAGACAAATTTTTCGAGGAAGCAAAGAACAAAGTTTTGTAACTTTGCTTCTGTGAACGCAGTAATACAGTTCATAATTTGTTACATTTCAATCATCTGCCAAAACTTTTAAATATCTTTTTCTTAATAGAGGTGTATTATTAACAACACTCACCGTCTAGTAGAGCTATGTGTGGCCAAGTTGTCCCAAGATTGGTTTCCTCTTCTTGAACTTCTTGCAATGGCCTTAAATCCACATTGCAAATTTCATCTCTACAATGGTACACGTCCCTCTGAAACAGTTCCTGCGGGAGTTCAGCTGGCTGAAGATGAACTTTACGCCCGTCCTCCTGACCCACGATCACCAAAGGTAAATTGATATTTTTTCAAACTAAAATCCTAACACCTTAAAACTAAAGTCCATATTAATATTTGTAATTAAACAAAATCACTCATAATCCAATCAGAAAAATCATTTAGGAGGAAAGAACCCACATAAGACTTGCTGCTTTTTGTTTTGATATTTGACTGCCTTGTGACTGTAAGAGCTTCTCCAATATTTTTCCCTTCTTCCTCATGTTTTTAATCTTTGCTCCACAATCAGAGTCCCCATGGTGAGGTACCCACCAGTGATCAGTGCTGGCATAACTGTATTTGGAATGTCAGTTTCACTGCTTTAGTTGGCCAGAAGTCTTTGTTAGAGTGACTGGATTTCCCTTTTCATATCATTTTGATTTTGTAGGTGTAACAGGGTTGTAAAGATGCATCATCTGGTTAAAAATCATATTGTCAAAAGCAGAGTTAGTCTTTGAGTGACATCTACACATTCACGCTCTTTGGATGTGGCAATGGTGCAGCTTGGACCAGGGGAGCCATCTAGTAGTAGAGCCCACTGGAATCCTCTCATGCCTCTACCCCATTCTTCCTGGCTTTGATTGTTCAGAGGGTGCAGCCCTACAAGGTGGGGCATGGAGTAGTGACTACCCCCATTTGTTCTGACAATAGCAGATGGACCAGGAGCCTTGTTGAGACCTTGGACACAAACTAATTGGAATGAATCACTCCTAATGTGGTCCATTTTAATTTTGTTAGCTCTTCTTGTTTTTTGCGTAAAGATCCTCCTGGCTTTGGTCCTGGGTACCATATGTTAGAACCAAAGACAAAGAAACCAGGGTTCAGGAGATGTGCTTCTTGCCCTGCTGTTTTTCCTGTTTTGGTTGTATGTATTGTTTTGGTCTGCTTGTGAGGGAGGTAGTTTTGCCTGAAAATAGCATCAGAATTAAGCATTTAGTAGCTAAGCCTTCTGACTCCTAATGCAGACATCTGTAAGTGCTTGGAAACCAGCGTGAGTTCCTATCTTCAAAGGGTTTAAAAAGCACTGCACAGCCTGAGTGCAGGTATCTGCTTCCTTGGCTGAAGTGAAACCAAAGATAGTGGTCATGAAGATTCATAAAGATTGAATCTGACTGAGCATAAATATTTGGCTTCACAAGTGTCAGTCTCTACTTAAAGAGACACTGTGGGGTATACTCGTAAGCGTTAAGTACTTTCAATTCCAAACAATGATGGTACAAAAGCATATCCATAAGGTCCCACCTCAGAAGCCACAGCATATAGAGGACCAAAACTTTATTACATAACTTCAAACTGCCCTGGATCTGAAGTCGTGAGTTCCGTGCTTGAAACTTCATTGTAAGCTTGATAAGGCTCCTGATACTTTCGTGTAACTATCAGTTTCTCTTGGATCCATTGTTACCATGATGGCTCAGTTCATTGTGTTGGACCCTTGGAACATCCTAATTTGTGTATCTTTGGATTTGTGGGCCTCTTATGCAGCACTGGATACATTTCTTTATCTTTAAATTCTAGATATAAAGAAAAGAAGTGTAAGGTGGTGAGGCTGGTTCCTTTTTTCTTCTTTAGAAATAAAGAAAAATTCTTTCAAGGTGTAATCAGTTTCCCTAGCTACACAAATTTCCTGGGAGATGTATGAAGCTCCCCCAAGCTAATAAATCTAATCTCTTTTTTGGCTTTTTGCTTTACCAGGCTGTTGTTGTCACGCTTGGAAACTTCCTCAGACTGGGCTTTGGAGCCACACCCAGATCCAGAATCAGGTCTCAACTACTGGCCTGATGCTTTTCTCTGCTTTTACTTTCCCAGGGAACGGATCAGAAGACCTAGAAAGCATTATTGAACTTCTAGATTCCAATCTTTCTGACCAAGATCACCCTCCTTCACCCAGAAATTGAGTTGGAATTTCCTATTGGTTACTGGTAGAACTGGGAGGTAGCACTATGGGCATTGTCACCATATTGGCTTTCCCTTCTGTATTATCCTGATTTTAAAAGGACTGAAAAAAAGACAGCTACTAAGGGAGCCTTCTTCCAAAAGAGTTGAAGAGAAATGTCCTGCACTGGAGTGACCCTGCCTAGATCTGTCACTCTGTGATATCAAGGGAGCAGTCTCCTTTACTTATCCCAGGTATGCTAGAGGCCAGTTGAACCTCTCAATGTAGATATGGATGTGGATTTTCATACTTCGCTGGATGACGTTGTGGATGCATCCATCTTTTTTTCTCTCCAGAAGGTGCTCTAGTTTTTCCCTTTGGTAATCTTAAAGGAATCTACAAACCTGTTTTCTGATACTTTGGGTTCATCTCTAGGAGTAAGATTAATTTATCAGTTCTTGATGGTTTATTATAGCAGGCAGAATTATCTGATTAAATCCAGCATCTATCCTGGTCTGTGAATAAGAATAGTAAAGGACTGGCAATTTCTGAAAATATAGATAAATTATATCAACTGTCTCCTAATGGTTTTTTGTTCTTTTAAATCCCTCCAGTTCCAGAATCATTGGTAGTGGTGGTTCAAATTGCTGAAGGGGTGAAATCCACAGTACTCCTTCAGATACAGAAAGTGAGAAACTGGACACTCTGAGTTCTCCCATATTACTTATGGGACAAAACTGCACTGTGTTGCTCAGTCAGTGCTGGAAGACCAGAGAACTGGCCAATGCCCAATGCAGCTAAGATCAGTTAGTTGCTAAGCACTCCTTGAGAGCATACTTCACTGCTTCTGATGTGGCCTCCGGAGCTGTAGCATCCACAGTTATTTTGAAGCTGTACTCTTGGTTATATTCATCTGGCCTTCTTCTGGAGCTAAGAACCAAGTAGAAAAATTCTTGTTTGACGGTGAAGGGGCTGTTCAGATGTAGAGCAGACAAGGTTCTATTGAAAATGAAAGACACCAGGTGTGCTACAAGGTCTCAAGATTGCTCAGTCCTCAACTAAAAAGATTTGAAGTCCCAGTGTTTTTTTAACCAGTGATAACCATACCCAGCTTCTGCTTCTGTTCACTGCAGTGGAACCAATACCAAGAAAAGCCTTCTGTTCCTCATCAGCAGAGAAGTAAATCCTAGAAACCACAAGCGAAGGGGAGATCTTCAGCATCGTCAATCTCTGCACAAGCCTTTCAGCATCAGGATTGAAGGGATGTATGGGAACTACAGACGAGTTTTTAAAACATATTAGTTATCTGCCCTTCATTTAGAAACAAACTCTCCTTTTTCTAAAATACCTGGAGTACTGTCACCGACTGATGCATCTTCTCCAACATGTAGCTCATTCATTAGCAGAGTCAGGTGCCATAAAGGAAGTTCCTAAAGAGTTTCATGGGAAGGGATTTTATTTCTTGTATTTTCTGATCTCAAAGAATTATAGATGTCTCCCAACCCCTTTCATACCTTTGGAAGCTAACTCTTTCATTAGAAAGTTCAAATTCCTCATCCTTATCCTAGCTGCGATTATCCTTTTTTTATCCACCTACGCTTGGTTTGGGACCTCTTGATTTAGGGTACCTATTCTCATCTCAGAATATCTTTGTACTGGTGGTGATGTTTTCTCATAACCAACCTTAGGTATTTTTGATGCAAAAGTCTATTTGGCATGTCTACGGCACCTTGCGTGTTCACAAAGTGCCTTTCAATGGAAGCAGCACATTTGCAGTATAGGGGCATCCATGTCTACTTGTTTGGATGATTGGCTCACTAGGATATCCTCATAGGACGTAGCAAAAGATATGACACAGTCATGACTCTATTCCAAACACTGGTGTTCAAGATAAAGTGGAAGACCCACAATTTCCAATCCAGATTATAGTTTTTATTAGGGCTGTTATGGACTCTCAAATACAGTTTTTCTTCCAGAAGAAAGGTATTTAAAAATCCTTATAGCAATAGAAGTACTACAGGAAAATTTAATTTCAAACAGTGTTCTTCCTTAGTTTGGTGGGCCTTATGACTTCAGTGACATATGTAACTCCATAAACTCATTTAAAGATGAGGCTTCTACAGCACTGGCTAGCAGGATGCTATATATGCCCAATATAGGCAACATATTTATGAATTTGACACTACCTAGGATGTATCCCTAACCCTCATATGGTGGTCTGCACATCACAATGTCCTCAGAGGAGTTGCATTCAACAACCCAGCTCTGTCTTCCGTAGCCACCTCTGACTCTTTCAGTCTGGAGTGTGGAACTGATTGCAAGAATTTAAGAATCAGTCACTGGAATTTATGGGAGAAAAAGCTCCATATCAGTGTTATATAATTAGGAATTCAGAGCCCAACTTGTTGCTCTTTTCTCCCCCATCTGCTTTGCAGAATAGTTCAAGTAGTTACTAACAATACTACAGTGATATTTCACATGAAGAAGCAGGGGGAGCACATTCCAGTTAGCTGTGCAAAGAGGCCAAAATTCTCTGAGTGGTTCATAATACACCAGATTTATCCTGTAGCTGTCCACCTTACAGACAAGGACAATATACTATCAGATCAGCAGAGACTTGCACATTTAGCATGAGTTGGTCACTCAAGAACATCATCTCCTTGTGTGGAACTATCCGGAGAGAGTCTTATTTGCAAAAAAATATAGCTCCAAATATCTAAAGGTTTTGCTCCAGAGCAAGAGCAGACAACCAGCCTATCTCAAATGTTTCTTCTAGAGTGGAGAAAGCATTGTAGTTCTCTCTCCCTCCACCTTTTTCCACATCTAATTCAGACAGTTCTCGGGGAAATTAAACAAGAAAAGCCAAGATGATTTTGATTGTTCCATCCTGTGGAAGACAATAGTAATTCTTGGATATACTTACTTATTTTAAAAGTCTGCAAAATTCTGCATATTTTATTTGTCAAAATAACGCAATATGGTCACTCTGGTGTCAATTATTTCAGTAATTTATTTAAACTACAATATAGGGGATAGAGAATGGGAGTGGAGAGCAACCCCCCTTGCCTAATAGTAATGTAGCTAGGTTTCAACCTTTATTTCGAGTTTAGTCAACAAATATGTGTAGTCCTATGCTCAGTATTACAATATAGGCAAGTGATAAGGGCTGGGGAATCGAACACACAATTTATATTGGCTACTGACCATCTCCAAAAATGTCAGCAGCAAACAATTCATGGAGCGCATTTTGATAGGAAATTTTTTCAGTCCAAAAATTTAGACCAGTCCTAATCACTAAAGCACCACAAGCATTTATAAGGCCACACTGTCTTTTATACCACTCTGACAATGTAAAGGAGCCTTAAAACTTTTACACTTGTTTTATACTCCTGGGGCAATTCACAAAGACAGTGGAAATAATTCACTAAGCAGGCAGGCTGCTACATTGTGTTCTGTCTGAGGGGACAGAGCCTGCCCTACACCTACCTTCTCAGAAACACCCCAAAGCCCTGCCCCTCCATGCCAAGCATGCCACAATAGTGAGTGAGAGGGGCGTGCGTGCACACGCGCGCACACACTTCCTGTTGGTGATTTACGTCTCTACTGGTGCCCAAACCAACCTGCCTGCGCTGCCGGGGAGGGGTGCCTGACCGCTCTTGCAGCTTCCCCTTGCTTCACCACCACAAGTAATTTTTCTACAGAGAAGCAAAGAAATCTGCAGGGGACATGAATTCAGCACATGCGCAGTGACACAGAAACACTCCCCAGAAGTATATACTGCAACTGTCACAGGACAATTTACTGTTTCTTCCTGCAATTCCAAAATTATTGACCCAGCAGAGAGTTCAGATTTGTTATCTGGATCCATGCTGTCTCTGCTTGCCAGCATGGGCCATTTGACTTTGACAGAGTTAGAACTGTCCTGTTAAGTGAAAGTACATGAGTCTGTTAAACTTTAGGAAGTCGTCACCTCATCTGTTTTGATAACAGTAGAAAAGATTATTTTTGTGGGCAACCAATAATACCATAAACCCAGCTTCAGTTAGTATTCAGTTTATATGTACTTGATTTGAAATTTTTGAGACTCAAGAGGAAAGATGGCCCACTGATTAGGGCATTATCTTGGGACCTGAGAGAGACAGGTTCAATTCCCTGCTCTTTTTGCAAATGTTCTATGTGACCTTGGGTCGGTTGTTTAATCTCTGTTACCGATCTGTAAAATGCGGCCAACAGTACTTCCTTACCTGACGGTGGTGTAAGAATGAATATAGTGAAAGATTGTGAGACTGTAAGCGTCTACACTATGGGGTCTATACTGGTATAGCTATGGCACTGTAATTATGCCATTATAACCCCATAATACAGATGCAGCCTACACTGATGGAAAGGGTTTTTCTATTGGTATAGGAATGCCACCTCCCCGTGTGACAGTCGCTAGGTTCTTTATTGACCTATCTGCATCTACACCGGAGGCTAGGGTTGGCATAGCTATGGTTTGTATTCTTTAGACTCCTGATGGACATAGCTATGTTGGCCTAAATTTAAGTGTAGACCAGGCCTTAGATACTATGGTAATGGGGTCCATATAAATATGTAAACTAGAATAGACTCTTCACGTTGTTGGTAAAAGTACATGTTGCAGCCATCTTGGCTCATCACTACTCCATTAGGTAAAAGACTATATTCACCTATGCTACAGTAAAACTTCTTGGAAGGGGTTAATGAAGTTTAGAGAACTTCAACCTACATGGGACCTCAATTTAGTACTACTTCAACTCACAAAACGTCCTTTGAACCCATGAGAGAATGTTCATTGTTTCATTATTCAGTTAAGACCGCTTTTAGTATACCTATCACATCCGCTAAGAGAGTGAGCTCTCATGACTTCCCCCCATTTTTGTACAGCCTTTCACAAAGATAAAGTGGTTCTTCATCCACATCTGAAATTTGTCCCTACTATAGTAACTATTCCATTTCAACCAGTCCCTAAATAAAAAATACTTATCGCTTACATAGTACTGTTCATCTGTAGATCGGTGTATTTTACAGATGGGGAAACTGAGGCAAAAAGGCCAGTGGCAGAGCTGGGGCTAGAATCCTGGTCCCAAGAGTCCTAGTTCAGTTTTTTAGCCAGTAGGCCACATTGTCTTTCCATTAACTTGCCAGTATTTTTCCTTAGGTCTAACTCAGGGGAAGCACCTTCGATGCTAAGAGAACATTATTAGCCTTCCATTTACTAGATCTAAGGAAAACAGGAAATCACCTTGACTATTTTTCTCATATGGGGAGAGAATAAAAGCAATCACATCCTAATGCCTTTCTAAGTAGGTTAGACTCTATATTGAAGAATGTTGTAAACACACTGTTTTCATTTTGCAGAAGGGCTGAGAGAGCACTCAGCTAGAGCAAAGGCCTTCTCCAGAGCCTGCCTTAGACATAATCCCATATTCGAAATCTGTGGAGCTGCTCTTGGATCTTGAGTTACACTTTCACAAAACATTATTCCTTTGTTTTGGCATCTGTTTCAGATGCACAGTTTGGTAAATCAATATTACAATTTTTATTTAACTGGGCCTCCTCATTCCATCAATCAAAGTACTGTCTTCCTAATGCCCAAGAGTTGGGAATGTGCAGAGACCGTGCGGAGAAGTGAAGATTACTAATCTGTAACCGTTGTTCTTTGAGATGAGCCTCTGCCCATTCACACTCCTCACCTTCCCCTCTTTCTCAGAGTCCCAGTTATAATTTTGGACCTGAGGAGGCACTGGAAGGAACTGGGGTAGTTGGGCTGCCCCCTTATGGCCCCTTTTTCTGAACATTGGGAGGTACAAGAGTGCTCCAAAGGGCACTGCTAATAGAAGTTTACACTGGTCCAAGCTACACTGTTGGCACATCCCAAGAATGTGAATGTGAAGAAGCATCTCAAATAGTTGTGGTTGCAAGTGTATAACCTTCATTTTTCCTTATTTGTTACTAATAACACCATAGATGTTAAAACTTGAAAGAAATTTTAAAATCTAATTTAATTTTCACTATATGCTTTTTTTTTTAAAGCTTTGACAAGGGAAATTGACTTAGACTAACTGGCTTCACTTATGACCTATCTCTAGTCGCTTTGCCTTTCTTATCCTCAAGTACAAGATTGTAAAGTTTGGGTTGTAAGTAATGTAGACAGTTCTTTTAAAAAAAACAAAAAAAACAAAAAAACTGAATCCACTTAAATGAATCCACATAGAGCTTTTGCACCGGTATAAGAGATCCCCCACCCTCTGTTCCTTCTTACCGCCTGTGATGGTTGCTGTAACGGCTTCTTGCTCTTGCAAGGCTTTCCTGCTCTAGTGGTTTGGACTTGTTTCTGTTGTATATAGTTCTCTCTAGTTAGCCTAGTTAAGATAGTGAGTGTTAAAATGTAGATAGTTGTTCCAGTCTTTGGGGGACTTTGTCCTGCGGATTGGGCATACCCAGGTCTCCGGGTTTCAGGCCGTGCTCCACCTGTGACAAACCTATGCCCGTGAGCGACCTGCATTCAGCTTGTCTGAAGTACCTCAGGGAAGCTCACATCAAAGACAAGTGTATGATCTGCAGAGGTTTTGGGCCAAGGGCTCAAAAGGATAGACACATTCATTTGAAGGCTCTACTAATGGAGGCAGCCCTCAGACCATCTTCGGAGCCGTCCTGCTCTGATCAGTGTGAAGTGCACCGCCAGCACCATTCTCTTCCCAGCCCCACTCATCATCTCTGGTGCCAAGGAAGAGGCACAAGAAACAGTGTGCGGGGAGAGGGTGCTTGCTGGCGCCGAAAAGGGACGCAAGGGGAGCAGGTGACATGCTGAGATCAGTGCGGGGCCACTCGCGCTCCCCAGAACTGCAGTCTACTTCAGCGACCCTGCCAACGGTGCTGAGCCCTATTCAGGACTCGTGTTCAACTCCCGGGAGCGATTGTGGTCCCTTGCACCTGCGAGCCCCCTCGACACTGGAGGTGTTCCAGGATGCAAAAGACTGATTGTCGCTCCCAGTACCGCCCACTCCCTAAGGTCCTGACCTGGCCAAGGCTACTGAGGATAGAGGGACACACAGACTGGACAGCTCCACAGTGGCAGCAGCACCTTCCAGAGGGAAGCGCTGTATGGCCCCACTTCAATGATCCCTGGCCTGGCATCTGTCATTAGTGCCCCAGCACCACAGGGAAGTGGAACCGGGTGCGGCTCCGCCATGGTCTCAAGGTGAAGAGATCTCATCAGAATTTGAGGTGGAGTCTGTAGTGCCTCAAGTAGTAGTACTGGTTACCAGCATATGCACTGGACTGCGGCACTGGTGCTGCAGCTTGGCCATCGGGCTGGCCCATGCAGTGGCAGGGCTGGAGCCCGTGGGGGTTCCCTCTGGTACCAGGTCCCCCTTCTCAGCAGTCGTACTTACGGTATCTGAGAGGCAGACAGCGACACTATCCCACCTGTCACTGTATCCCAATTATGGGACTGACCATGGTTCCGAGGTTGCCAAGTTGGCCCAAATGGACGTGAGACAAGCTGAGGGTGGGTGGGATAGCTCAGTGGTTTGAGCATTAGCTTGCTAAACCCAGGGTTGTGAGTTCAATCCTTGAGAGGGCCATTTAGGGATCTGGGGCAAAAATTAGAGATTGGCCCTGCTTTAAGCAGGGGGTTGGACTAGATGACCTCCTGAGGTCCCTTCAAACCTGATATTCTATGAGGAGGATGCTACAGCTCTTCCTGTTCCACTAGCCACCTCGTCGTCCTCTCCGGACGAAGTGGTGGCAGGTCCTTCCAATCTGACTTGATCTAGAGGAATCAAGACTGGCTGCGCCATATGAACTTCTCCTCCCTATACCTGATGCCACGGCTGCTGTATAGCTGAATCCAGAGGAGCAAGCCTGCTTGGAGCATGTCTAGCAGGTCTTGGTAGGCAGCAGGAAACCCTCCACCAGAGTGACCTACTTGGCAAAGTGGAAGTGTTTCACTTGTTTGGCCTCAGAATGGAATCTCTCTCCATATCGGTCATCCCTGCAGTCCATCTTGGACTATCTGCTTTATTTGAAGCACCAATGCCTGGCTGTATTGTCAGTTAAGGTTCACTTGGCAGCCATCTTGGCCTTCCATTCTCTGGTCTGAGGTAAATCGGTCTTCTCCCACAAAATGACGGCTCGGTTCCTGAAAGGTTTAGAGAGGCTCTACCTGGAGGTTCGCAACCTGATTCCCCCATGGGACTTAAATCTGGTACTGTCAAGGCTCACAGGCCCCCCCCTTTGAGCCGTTGGCATCTTGTTCTCTACTGGTCCTCTCGTGGAAAGTTGCCTTCCTTGTGGCAATTACCTTGGCCAGGGTGGGTCTCTGAGATGAGAACCTTGACTTCAGAGCCCCCTTACATGGTGTTCTTCAGCGACAAAGTTTAGCTGCGCCCAGCCTTCCTACCAAAGGTAGTGTCACAGTACCACAACAATCAGGACATTTTTCTGCCTGTCTTCTTCCCGAAGCCTCACAGAACTGATGAGGAACGTTGACTGCATATCTTAGATGTTAAACTGGTTCTGGCCTTCTACATTGAAAGAACTAAACCTTTCTGCAAGTCAACACAGCTCTTTGCAGCAGTTTATTTAGTGTGCGCATAGTCGTCTAGCCAAGCGATGGCATCTTTAGTGGTGTGATGCAGTTCTTCTAGGCCACCGCTGAACCTAGTCGGCAGGCATTCATTGACAATGTGCAACATCGTCTGTGTTGCGCTGCAGCTGCACAAAGGGCTGTCACGAAGGCCCCAGCAATACTAGTTGGCTGCACAGAGACTTTGCCTGGTCCCGAACCTGTTCAACAGGGACCACTGGCAACAGGGCAGGTCAAAACCAGGCGGACAAATTGTGGGGTCAACGACAAGGGACTGGTTGGGGATTATAACAGATATCCATTCCTCTCACCAGAGTGTTTCCTCCCTAACATTCTGGCGTGGCAGATGAGACCGTGATGGCAAACGTGCTGCTGGTGGTTGAAAAAGGTCATGCAGCGGTAGGCTTGAGTTGGCGCGTATTTACTTCAGTAACTTGCCAGTGATAACCCCTCGACTGATATAAAGAAGAGCAGTATTGCTCAGAACTGGAAGTCATGGGAATGAAGCCCAACGTAGGGCGCCAGAGATGATGCGCATGGCGGCACGTAACTGTGTATCCATCAGTTTAGTGTGTGGCGATCGACTCCAAACTGGTGCTTGGTACTCTGCCACTGAATATGCGGTGGCAAGAGCTGACATCTGCAAAGGTGGAGCACTAGCACCCCATGACAAAACTGCCAGTTTGCTAATAAGATTGTTGCGTGTCTTAACTTTAGCTGCTGTCTTTTTCAGGTGGGCATGGTAACACAGTGTGCAGTCGAAGGTCACACCTAGCTTGACCGGTTCTACTTCATGCTTCACCTTCTGACCATTCAGATAATCATTCAGTTCTCGGTTTCTGCTGGTGTGATGAAGATTGGACAAACTGGAGACTATTTTTATGATGGTTGGTTGGTGGCGCCAAGTCTTACAGTAGCCAGCTAACTTTATCATGTCCCAGTTTAAGGAGGCATCAAGCTCGTGAAACATCCGGGCCTGGGTACTGCAACAGATGTCTGCATAAATTAACTTTTGTGAACCTTTTGTAACAGTGGCAGACAGGATGAAAAGTCTCCTGGTGTCATCCCAGAGAATCTCGTCCTGGATAACCACCTGCATCCGGGCTTGCTATGAGCAGGCAAAGGTTCTGCCTCTGGCCATGGTGACCACTCATTCCACAAGGGCTCAAGCTTTGTCAGTGGAATTCTTCAGTACCCATTCAGGACATTTGCGAAGCTGCGACATGGTCGTCAGTTCATACCTTCACATCCCACTATGCCATCACCCAGCAGGCCAGTTTTGGAAGGGCGGTGTTGCAATCAGCACATCTGTGAACTCTGAGCCCACCTCCAGGGATACTATTTGAGTCACCTATCTTGGAATCAACATAAGCAAGCACTCGAGGAAGAAAAAACAGTTACAAACCTTTCATAACTGTTGTTCTTGGAGATACGTTGCTCATGTCCGTTCCATGACCCGCCCACCTACCCCTCTGTCGGAGTTACCTATAAGAAGGAACTGAGAGAGTGCTGGGCCGGTGACGCCCCTTATACTGGTCCATAAGCATGGGGCTCTAGAGCAGGCCCTATGGATACCATTAAGGGAAAAAATCTGTGGCACCTGTGCACGTGGCGCATGCACACTAGCATTGAGTGGGCATGAGCACCATATCTTGAGCAACAGTTACAAAAGGTTATTAACCATTTTTTTTCTGTGACTCTTGTTTTATCTTATTGACTTTGTCAAACTTGCTGAGTTCACAAGTAAAACTTCTAGAAGTCTGGCTTATTAACCTGGAATATTAAGGTCAAGCTGTTTTTCTTATGCTTTACCACAAAGATGTACTTAAGTTGCAGTTGTGATCTGAATTATTTTAAATTGAGATATACACCTCAATTGCAACTTAATTAAATCTCTTACACTGTGGTTGGGTCAGTTTTACCAGTAGTGATGTGTCAGAAGTAAATAATACAGCCTGATTTTCAGATCTCAAGTTGAGGGTAGGACTTTAAAAACACACATTTTTACTTTTAATACAGAATTATTGAGGCACAGTAAACACAACTCCACAATGGCATGGCGTTTTTAATGTCACTGCTCACAAGAAACTATATTGTCTTTAACCTGAGTTGTAAGGAGTTCACAGGTTTCTTATTTGGCTGAACTGGGCAGGGGTGCAGGGAGGTGAGAACACAGATTCTGCATCAACTTTTGTCCTAAAGACGTCTCATTGGAGAGACTTGTATTTAGGAAACAAGACTGTATATGGTATTCCCACACCTATCATTTTGTATACTAAAATAAGTAATTTTTTTTAGATTACTGAAATTGGCAAGATTTGTAGAAATTAATACTGTTACAAAGGGTAATATTTGATAGCTGGTATAGGATACAAAGATCATCTGCTTGGAAAATTGCTGCTTGAGGACGACTATTAGGCTGCAGTAATTCAAGATGACATTGTTCAGTACTTTTAAATGTGTGATAAAAGCCAGTTTAAAGAAGGAGTTTCTATGGGAGGCAGGTAAAGCAATGTTTAGGTCAGTTGATAAGCAGAATCTTTTTTTTGGGGGGTGAGGGGGGACCTCGAAAAATGGAACACAAGATGGAGATAGCACATTCATATAGGCTTAAAATGATAAACAATTAGCTATTGTTAGGGGAAAACTGAATATCATGACCATAGACATCACTGAAAAAGCCCTCAATATACAAAGAGAAATTAAATGAAAAAGGAAATACATGTGGTAAGTTGTTGGCTGAAAAACCTGAGGATTAAAAACCTGGAGGCTTTTCCCCCACCATTTAAAAATGATCAGCAAAAGCTAGTTACTCTCATGAAATATGTCCAGCTTTTGATGCTTAGTAGATTAACCCCTATACCTCAGACGCTCCACAGTCTGAAGTTATTTGAAAATATCTGGAAGTAGCAGGTTTGCCATAGATCATGAGATTCATAAACTAACTTTGGATGCAGAAATTATTTAGGTGATGGTCATAGAGACAATAGCAAGCAAGAAAAGTGATAAATTGCATGGTCTTATGGCTAGCCATGTTAATTTTACAAGGAGATATTAGGAGGTCCTTCAAAGGGTACATTTAATACTGTTTTGTTAGGGAAAGATCTCAGGGCTTATCTACATGGTGCTGCAGTGCATGTTGTGGGGGTGTGATTTTTAAAACACACCATGTTGCACACTAACTGGCCCGTGCAATCCTTGCTGCTGTGCACAGTCTACACAAGCTAGTTAGTGCTCAACTTTGGTGCACTTCAGAATTCGCACCCCATAGTGTGCATTGCTGCACTGTGTGTATGAGCCCTCCATCTATAAAGGGTGCCACCGTTGTGGGTTCTTCCTCAGGTTGGACCACATATAATTATCAAATCATGATATAAAAATCTTAACAAAAATACTAGCTCCATGTTTCCTGTCCAAACTATTAGTTTACATACATCTGGATCAGAGGGTATGTAGGCAAGTGTTAGATAATGCTTATGCAATACTTGAGGTCAGACTAGATGATCAAAAGGGCCCCTTCTTGCCTTGGAATCTATTGAATCTATAAATCATTCATAGTGCCAAATATTAAAAAAAAAAATTTATTTGATCACTTGACTCAGAAGGTGTTGGATAGGGTGTAGTGGAATCTTTTAGTTAAAGTTTTGTTCCCCATTGGTCCTTATTTCCTTAAGTGGATTACTGGTCTTATTTCCATACCAAAAGCAACTATGGGAATTAGTAGGGTTAAGTCTTCTCTGATAGTTATATAGTGGAACTCATCAGGAGTGTCTGCGGTATCCTTTACTTTTTGCACTGGCCATGGAGCATTTTGCTCAGAAGACAGTGGATAACTGATTTGTTACAGGAATAAAACTGGAAGATGCCACAGAGTAGCACATGGGACAATATTATTTTTAATTAAATCAAACACTTCCTTAACATTATATGAAAATCATCTTTTGGGAAAATGTCTGGCTTAAACTAGCTGTATATTTGCCAGATTCAAAAAAGTCATTCTTTCAGAAAAGTGTTGTGTAAATGAACACCACATTGTATAAGGTACCTGGGAATTCAAATTTCAACCTAGAATATCTATATGATTTAAGTATCAAACTGTTACTTCATCAAACTAAAAATGATATGAAATGCTAGGAGAGCTGCCCAAATTCTTGGCCAGGGAAAATAACCATGGTCTAATGAATATTTTGCCTAGTTTATTAACGTCCCCCCCGTCCACTCCCCCCTACCCCAAACACACACACACACACTTTCCTATAGTCATCCCAGATAGAAATAACAGGTATAGAGAGGATGATGGTATAATGTATACCACTGATTAACCAGGGTGAGAGAGCTGTTCCAAGCAATGTGTGATTTTTCTCAGTCCAGCCAACTCAGATTGATTTTTTTTTTTTTGGCTTGGTGGAACTCTCATCTAGCCAAATGCTGGATCACGGTTGAAGCAGGAAGTAGCGGTAATGCGAACATTTATAGATTACTGGGATTATTAATAATTATGTCCTCCATAAATGTGTGCCTATCTGTTAGAGAACTACCGTTTAGGTTTGGGGTAGAATTGGATAGAATGAGGTTTTTTGTTTGTTTTTTGTTTTTTTTCCATTGCTAGTGACACACACTGCAAATAATATAGGCTTTAACTGAAATAATGAACTTGAGAGTTTCAGAGACTTCAAGAGTCTTGAAATATATTTGTTTGGCCAGTTTACTAATAAGACATTTTGTGATTTTTAGAAATCAAAACCAACTTTAATTGATCTGCTCTTCCAGTAACTTCCAAGTTAAGCATAATGTTTCTCCTATTTTCAGAGAAACTGTTTATTTTATAGGAAGCTAATTTGAGTGGAACCAATGGCTTCAGGATGAACAGGAAACAAACGTTCCTCTTCTCCTGCAATTTGTCAGTTTTTGGTGATCACATAAGATGATAAGAAAGAGACTTGGAATGTGGTACATTTGAACTTTCATATGATCTAATGAGGGGAAAAAAGGATTTGGTAGGCGAATGACCCTTGAAAGAAAACTGGCTTTCATGTGGAAAAGAAGCAATTCTGATTTGCAGTGCACAATAAGAGAGAATGTATTTGATACTGTTTCAATGGTACCTTATACCAACAATGTAAAAATAGATTGGTAGGAATAGATGTTGGGGAGGAAAAGTGATTTTATGCATGTACGTGTCCAAGTTTTAAATAATACTGGGAATGTATGTTATCCTATATTACAACTTTTGGACATTTATGATCAAACAATTAATTGATTATCCTTCTGGGGCTTCCTAGTGCAAATAGTCTCACCCATGGAAATAAGTAATGGCAAATTTCTTGCCATACTGAAGTCAGTGGGAGGTTTTTTTTAGTGGGGCAGATTTCACCTAATGAATCTTTCATCTTGCTTTTTCACTTTAGTCAGTATCTACTAAATTAATTTGACCAAAATTAGAAGAACAGAAATGCATTGCTTACTATTAATTTACTACTCAGAGTACATGTATACACAAACAAATTATATTTGACAAAGTTCTTTGAATAATTAATAGGTACAATACCTGTGCTTCAGTTTGTTAGTGAATAAAGACAGAATTGTCTTTCTGCTGAAAAAACAAACACCACAACCCAGAAACAACATGTCCTCGATTGTGTAGGATCATATGTAACTTGTGTTACCCTTACAAATAGAAAAACATGACTATATTGGTTGCATAATGAGTCTCTAAACAAAAGTGATGTTTATGTTGTAGTGGCAAATATTGTATTTTTGGCAGTTTATAATGGTAACAGTTTTTAAAAATGAGGAAGTAACTAATTTATTGTGTTGCAGGGTTGGTTAGTAGATCTCATCAACAAGTTTGGCACATTAAATGGATTTCAGATCCTGCATGATCGTTTTATGAGTGGCTCAGCATTGAATGTTCAGATAATTGCAGCTCTCATCAAGTAAGTTCCTTAGAAAGCATAGTAGTTTTGGGATATGTTCATTGAAAATAAATGCAAGGATTTCAAGTATCATTTATTTTTTTCTTCTGAAAAGGGGTACTGTGATCTGCTATTCAGTATTGTTTACTTGAATGTCCAGAATCTGAATTACCTTTCGTTATTTTGTTCACTTGTAAATAAACCAGTTTCCTGAACAAAATACTCTAATATCTTAATAAAAGTAGCCAAGTATTCACATTACATCTGATGTTTTTTATTGTTTTTTAGACCATTTGGACAATGCTATGAGTTTCTAACGCTACACACAGTCAAGAAATACTTCCTTCCAATTATAGAAATGGTTCCACAGTTTTTAGAAAACTTAACTGATGATGAACTGAAAAAAGAAGCAAAGAATGAAGCCAAAAATGATGCTCTGTCAATGATAATCAAATCTCTAAAGAACTTAGCTTCCAGAGTCCCAGGACAAGAAGAAACAGTAAAAAACTTAGAAATATTTAGGTTAAAAATGATACTTAGGTAAGGCACTCTTTCTGTTGGAATGGTTATTTTTTTGTCTGTCTTTTTGCATTTCTTACACTTAATATTTCTTACAGATTATTGCAAATTTCCTCTTTCAATGGTAAAATGAATGCACTAAACGAAGTTAACAAGGTGATATCTAGTGTGTCATATTATACGCATCGGCATGGTAATCCTGAAGAGGAAGAGTGGCTTACAGCAGAGAGAATGGCAGTAAGTTTTTGTTCTTATTACCTGAATTAGGTTAAGACTTTTTTTTCTTTAAATGCAGTAGTAATTCTTCAGAGATAGAGTAATAATGTACATTACTTTATGTGAATCCTCATTATCTGGTGTTATCCAAAGTCATGAAAATTAACTATCTTCATAATTAGTCACAGTAATTACTAGTGTGTCATAAGGGTTTTTATGCTTTGCTGTTGACATCACTATATTTCCATCAGGATTGCTATTAAAATGTATTCAGAGATTTATAAGATCTGCAAAAAATTATTTTCGAAGTTGATCTTGTGTGTCAAGGTGTAGCACAATTTAAAAATTCTTTTTTTAAATTGAACGTAAAAATAGATGTGTACTGAAGTTGACACTTTTTTGTACCACTATAATTAGTACAGCATTAATTTAAACAAAATTACATGAGTCATTTCTCGGAGAGCAATGTTGATAATTACAAAAGAATTATTTAAACAGTTCAAATTAAATTTTGAAAGTGATTGCCCTACATGTGGGTCTTTAGTATACATCCTAATTGTTTGACCGAAAAACTTTTCGTAGAATAGTTTTGTGATAAGACTTTTATAAATTTACCTAAAGATATATTTTTATAGGTACAACGGCTCATTCTGATTTTGTTAAATACATTCATATAATTTTTTAAATTTAATATACAGTCCATACATTCACTTGCTTTGAGTGCTGGTTTGTCCCTGAGTACAGATTTGAGGAATCCCTGAAATAGAACCTTTATCAAGTTCCAGCATGCTGCATTTTAAGATGTAATTGCTACAGATGTTTGCTTTAGTGAGAGCGAAAGAAAGAGAGTAAAAAGTTCACATGCTCTCCGGGTTTAGTGACTTTTTTTCCCTGCTGTGAAATTCATAATCTGGAGAAGTAATGCTATGGGGCAGGATTATGCAGCGTTTGCGCTATATGTACTATATAAGTGAATAAGTGGCTCTTGACACAACTGTGGGATTAGGCATCTCAAGCAGGATTGACTCTTGTTAGAAATAC
Source organism: Eretmochelys imbricata (assembly GCF_965152235.1). Taxonomy (NCBI): domain Eukaryota; kingdom Metazoa; phylum Chordata; order Testudines; family Cheloniidae; genus Eretmochelys; species Eretmochelys imbricata. The sequence continues at coordinate 154,642,828 of NC_135572.1, forward strand.
TCCTTTTTTAAAAAAAATTTTTGCCAAAAATAATCTCTTTATACTGGAAAATATAAAATACAGGTGATGATAATTGAAAAACCTTGTTTGTCCAAGTCTTACATGAGGTGCCAGATTGACTCTTCTAGTTATATAATCAAATATAGCAACTCTGAAGGAATGGTCACCTTCTCTTTCCTTTTTGGTTCTGGCACTCAGTAGACATTCTGCTGATGCCTCAGTCTGAACGAAAGAGCTGGACTACATTGCGTTCCTTGCACTATATCAGTGCAACCTTTGAAATCATCTTAATTTTTGTCTCCACTTCTTAAATCTTGCTTGAACTCTTTTCTCTAATTCAAGTAGAAGTTGAGGCATTTAAAGAGGTGAAGCTGATTAAGGAGTACCCTTTTCAGAATATAGTTCATTCCCTGATGTTTTCCAGTGTTCAACCATCCTCTTGTTATGTAACATGCTATGCTATAAGTGTACCAATTGAGTTACAGAAAGGTTACACCTGAGTCACTGAAATGTCTTCAGTGGCTCCAAGACACTGGAAAAAGTAGATGCTCAGTCTTCCCCCGTCCCCTTACACTGGAAGCTGTATGAGAATTTTTATGTTCGGATTTCACTGTTGCGCTTTGCTTGAAAAACATTTGTAGTGAAGTATCCTTGTCCACTGAAGCTACAAAGCATGGGAATTATTGCTGACCTTGCCTTCAGAAGACAGCTGCAGGAAAAAAAATCTTATTTATTACAATGGGTAGGGAATCAGAATTGTATAAAGCACTGACTTGCTTTGATTTGGGGGGAGTGGTGGTATTGCATTCTAGAAATTGGAAGTGAAGTATAAATATCCTTCCCTTTTGGTGTGTGTTACCTTTATAAGAGACAGAATGATGATTTCTGGCTTACATTTTCCGTTTAACTTTAACTATCTACTTCTCGAAAACTTCAGTATTTTGAAATTGTATTTTAATTTAAAATTAGGAATGGATCCAGCAAAATAATATTTTATCAATCGTATTACGAGATAGTCTTCATCAGCCTCAATATGTAGAAAAGTTAGAGAAGATTCTTCGTTTTGTCATCAAAGAAAAAGCCCTCACTTTGGAAGATCTTGACAACATTTGGGCAGCTCAGGTAAGGAATTAAACTATTGCCCTGTCCTTAAGCAGGATTGATCTTACTTTATAGCACCTCTTTACAATTTTAAGTCAAATCATGACTTTTATTCAACATAGCAAATGGCATGCATGTTATCAAATAAGGAAGGAGGGTATTGGATTTCATATAGACGAGAGGGTGCTTTGAGATTGTGTTGCTGGTGGTGTGCATTGGTATATACAAAAAGAAATGGGGGAGGAGATCTTGAAAACTAAATTTAGACTGCTAGGTGGACTCAAGTCCAGGATCTCAGACTGCCTTCTCAGATGTGCTACAAGTTCAATGGGCAGGACTAACTAGGCAGGAGGTAATAAATTCTAAAGGCATAGATGATAAAATGGTACAGAGGAGGGATTAATATATATTAAGCGGCGTGTGATTCTAGATTCTCTAGCCTACCAGTGGACAAGATGAGGCAATTAAAGATAATGAAGTAGTATAAAGCATTTAAAATGCATATTTCCTCTTAGTTTTACTGTAGAGGACAAGGGAGTTTTTTGAGTGCTTTAATTTTCGCTGAGAACACATACCATTTCCCATGAAATCTCGAAGGCGTGGTCTACACTGAAAAGTTAAGTTGACCCAGCTAAGTTGCTCAGGGGTCTGAAAAATCCACACCCCTGAGCAGTATAGTTAGGCTGGCATAGCCCCCTATGTAGACAGCACTAGGTCAGAGGAAGAATTCTTCCACAGAGCTAGCTACTGCTTCTTGGGGAGGTGGATTACCTATGCCAACGGGAGAACCTTGTTCGTTGGCATCGTAATGTCTACAATGAAGTGCTGTGATATTGCAGTATCAGCAATGGATTTGTGCCGCTGTAGCATTTAAAGTGTAGGCAAGCCCTAAGAAGAAATTACTGGAGCAAATGAAGTGCAATAAATCTGAGAGCCAAATGAGTATTCTGAAGCTTCTGAAGGAAATAAAGTGTGAAACAGTGAATTCTGAACACCCGGTATATCCATAAAACTAGTGACTGTTCCTGAAAGCTTGTAGTGTCACTAGTGTTCTCATCTTTAAAAAAAAAAAAAAAAAAGACAAAAGGAAGAGTCCAACAATTACAATGCATGCTCACCTCAGTTCCAAGGAAACTGATTGAGCCTCTCGTTACAGCACTCGAATAAAAATACAGTGATAAGATCAAACCAGCACGTGTTGTGGGGTACAAGGGAAATCATGCTGCTTTAACCTGGTAGGAGATCTAAAATATTTAGCTTTCGGTATAACATTTTCAAGTGTCTCATGAATTCCTGCCGACAGAATTAGTTCATGTAGGTTTGGGGAGTAATACTGAAGTCTGCAAGCAAATACTAGTGCTCAATGGCAACAGATTGAGTTTAAGGGAAGTGTCATGAGGGGAGGGAATTGGTGTTGGGACCCCATCTTATTTTCCTTCATTAATGATCTAGAAGTGGGAATAAACAGCATGTTACCTAGAGGGTCACAGGGTTCATTGCTTCTTCAGGCTGAGCACATTGCACACACCGGGGTCTCTTTCCATTCCTTGATTCTCTCACCCACCTCTATTTCAGGGACTCCCTGCACCCCCTCCCTGACCCTCTCCCTCATGCAAAGGGCTCTGTTGCCCCTCCTTCCCCTCCTTCTGCTATGAGCCCGCTGATATCTCCTTTCTGCCACATGCCATGGGCACTGTGTGGGCCCCCATGCTCCCTCCTCCACCGTTCTTTCTTCATTTTTTTGTCTGGAGAGAAGTCATTCATGGTGTCAGTGTTTTAAACTTTATTGGGAGGATGGACAGATGAGGTGCTAGGGTGGAAGGAGTTAATGATTACCGTCAACTGGTTCTTTGATCCAAAGATTAGACTGAGAAATGCTGTCCAGTTCATTGGCGTAAAAACTCACAAGTTTCCCCACTGAAAATTCACAGATACTAAGTTGAGAGGTGTTGCAAACACCATTGAGGACAGAGTAATCCCCTCTTCTGTGTTTGTGGTGTTTATACTGTCCTTTGTGCAGTGACCTTGTGTTCATAGCTGTTCATAACGTGAAAGGCACGCATCATAAATAGTAACAAAAAGAATGAATATGTTCAGAAACGGGGCTGAAAATAACAAACTGAGATTGACTTGGGGAAAATAATCATAAACCGATTCAGTGGGAGGAAAGAAGCTAAAAATCAGAAATGCCAAAAATAGGCATTGGCATGATAGTGGATAAATTAGATCTGAGTAGGAAAAAAGGCCAAAGCCACTTTGGACTGGTGATTGCATCTCTCTCCATATGGTGTTGGTTTAATGGTAATGAGATGTTAGTATTTAAATACATGCCACATTAATACTAGAAAGACGACAAATTGGAGGGAGTTCAAAGAAGTCCAGAGAAGAAACTGGAGGAATTGATTTAAAAAAATTGAGATTTGAATTGGTCAGCAGGGGGACACTAATTTCTAAAAAGTTTGGTCGTATTCAAATAGATTGGAATTATTTAAATTTAAAATTGAGTTCCAAGAGTGAAAAGTAGGAGTAGATTTATTGAATCAGGAAAATTAAAATTACTGAACATTTGACGTATTCAGCAGTATGACTGCCACAGTCACTCCCTCTTTTTTTAAAATCTGGACCATAATATGAAAGTAAAAGTCAGTGCATAAAATTTAGAACAAATATAAAGTAGTAACACTGCACACCATATAATTTTAAGATACTGAATTGAGTACTGCAAGGGGTGAAGTGAAATACTGATGCAGAGTTTACAAAATAGTGAATTTCATTACTATTAATGCATTAATTTTTAACACTGAATGAGATTGACAGTATCTCTAAATTTTGTTTGCGAAGCTTTACAATTTACAATAATGGGTTAGTCTCGCAATTCTACATATTAATTTTTTGAAACGTGTCTGCTTAAAATAATGCCATATCAAATCAGACTATTGGTTCATCTAGTCAGGAATCCTCATGCTTGATAGGCATAGAACACAAATAAGGCATCTCTTTTAGCATTAAACCAGAAAAAAATTGGTTTCTACCTTTTCCCCAAATCAAAATGCCAACAATTATTGGTTAAGCCTCTCTCTTCTCCCCCCTCAATTTCAAAAAGTCTTTATATGACACTTCTCTTACCATGGCTGTTTTCTGATGCACTGCTGATCAATGAGTAGGTTCACCTTTAGAGTGCTGTCAGCAGATTTTTAAGGAAGGCTTTCAATTAGCCATCCTCCACTACTATCTCAGGAAGACTTTAAGATACAGTATAGAAATATTGTATTGAAAATCCATTTAGACACAGAACAAAGCAGCATGATGAAATATGGATTGAAGTGCAGGACAGCTTGTTTCAGTTAGAAATTTCAATTTAAATTCTTTGCAGAAATCATTATCTTCTACATAAAAGTGTGAAAAATCGGGCAAGCTTTGACCTACAGATTATTTTTAAACCCAATCCCTCACTAACTAAGGAGTATGTGTATACTACCTGCTGGATTGGCGGGCAGCTATCGATCCAGCGGGGATTGATTTTATCGGATCTAGTCTAGACACGATAAATCGACCCCTGAGTGCTCTCCCGTCGACTCCTGTACTCCATCTCCGCGAGAGGCACAGGCAGAATTGACAGGGGAGCTGCAGTCGTCGACTCACTGCAGTGAAGACACCATAGTAAATCGATCTAAGTACGTTGACTTCCGCTACATTATTCATGTAGCTGAAGTTGCATAACTTAGATCGATATTCTCCCCCTCCCACTTCCCACCCCCCCAAGTGTAGACCAGGGCTAGTTTCACCTGATATTTTAAACTTAAACTAACAAAATAAAACCAGACAATCAGGTTACACTGAGGAAATCTATGTAGTCAAAGTGGGTTATGCTTTGTTGGTGGGGTAGTAATCCTTCCTACCCATTTCAGGTAATCATCTGACAAATTTGAAGTGTTATATCTTACTATGTTTATCTTAGTATAGATAGTTACAAATGTTAATTTTGTTTCTCTGACAGGCTGGAAAACATGAAGCCATTGTTAAGAATGTACATGATCTTCTTGCAAAGTTGGCTTGGGATTTCTCTCCTGAACAACTTGATCACCTGTTTGATTGCTTTAAGGTAACACTGCATTTTTCAGCTGTTCTGTTACTGTAAATACTGAATACAGTGAACTTGCCTTTAATGTACTGGATGAAATAGATCAGTATTTTGATTGTGCATAATTTGCTAAAAGCATTTTTATATATTCAAATTACCACAGTAGAACTCTTTAAATTGTCTGTCATACTCTTTAGCAGTCTCCGCAGACAGGGGACTTCCCTTTGCATGTAGGTATGAACAGGGTTGTAACTTTTGTATACTGCTGTACTGTTTAGAGCACAGTCTGGGATATTTTCAGAATATTTCTTCTGAAATAAAACAAATATTTAGACTATAGCATAATCTACACTCGACAACTAGGCTGGTTTAACTACATTGGTCAGAGGTGTGAAAAAAGCACACCCTCGAGTAGCATTGTTAAGCCAGCCTAAGTCCGCATGTGGACAGCATTAAGTCAACGGAATAATTCTTCTGTTGATCTAGCTACTGCCCCTTGGAGAGGCGGATTACCTATGTCGACAGGAGAATCTTTCCCATTGGTGTAGGTAGTGTCTACACTGAAGCTCTACAGCAGTGCAGCTGTGCTTCTGTAGCGTTTTAAGTGTAGACATACTCTACTTGTTTTATTGACAACTTGTTTATCTGGTTTCCCTTGGCTTTTTCAGCTAATGCATCTTCATTGTGTCTTCAAGCTCAGTAAATTCAGTTTTATTTCTTGAACACTATCATTTCATTCAGAAAGTAAATTTAAAAGTGAAGCTATTTATCGTTCCCTTTTTGTGTAGTCCAGGGTCTTGTCTTCATTTGGTGGGGGGGTGGGAAAGGGGTGTTTTTTAACTCAGTTAACTCGAGGTAATATCCTAGTGAAGATAAGGCAAGTTGTAGTAATTCTTCGAGTGCTTGCTCATGTCCATTCCATATTGGGTAAAACCCACATTGGGACCTGTGCATGTGTCCCCGCTTCAGTGGTACCGATCCCCATCGAGAGGGATGTCCTGCCAGCGTTTGCCCACCCAAAGCCGTCACGCCTCAGGATTGGAGAGGAAGGCTCAGCTGAGCCCTCTTTGGTACCCACGCCAGGGGCACTGATTGAGGGACTCGAGGCGTACCTCGCTGGTAGATTGGTGCAGGCCCTCTGAGGCACGCGCCACCTGGCAAGAACTCTGGGACCAGCCCCGACCATCTCCAAGGGCCCAGGACCGATCCGACACCAGAGACCACCAGTCGCTGGGCCATCATCGCCTGTCTCCAAGAAGGAGGTTGCCCTACTCAGGACAATCCTCCTGGCCACTGGCCTGTAGTAGCTCGCGGTCCTGTTCGACGTCCCGGTGCCAGTTGAGTAGCGTGAGGCGTGGATTACCAGGTATCCACCGCAGCTCTGCCGAATGCTGTTGGTCCCCGAGAGCCCGACGAAGACAGCCTCGCTGCAGAGGGGGGCAGAGAAGCACTCCCTATCTTCACTGGCTGCAGTCACACTCTCTGCCCCCAGCCCCAGACTTGCCCTCTGTGGCCCCAGCCTTAGCCCCTTTACCCCTGTCTGCAACAGGCCACAAGCCACGCTCTATTTCCCAGCCCCATCTTCCCTAGAGAAGGGGGCAGGCATGATGTGAAAAGTTTGGGGACCACTGCTGTAGAGGGAGACTCAGTGCTATCACACCCGATGACTAAAAGACTCCTCAGGGGTATAGTAAATCTTTTCCCACAACACCAACTCCCTACCCCCATGTGAGACCTAAACCTGGTATTGAAAGGACTGACCATACCCCCCTTTGAACCCATGGCTACCTATTCACTTACATAACTCTCAGTGAAAATGGCCTTCCTGATAGCAGTTACCTTGGCTGGGAGAAATAGTGGCACTGATGATACATCTCCTCCTCTGCCCCCTGGTATTTGGGACAAGGTTATTCTCAGACCACATCCAAAATTCATTCCTAAAGCAACCTCCCCTTTTCACATGAACCAGTTGATTCACCTTCCAACCTTCTATCCCAACCCTCACCAAGACAACAGGGAGGCTATATTACACACTCTAGATGTCTGGAGAGCCCTAGGCTTCTACCTGGATAGGACGAAGGGTTTCAGGAAGCCCACTAGACTTTTCCTCTTCATTGCGGAAAGATCCAACGGCTCAGCAGTATCAGCCCAGAGCCTCTCCAAGTGTCTCTCTCAAACTGCATTAGACAGTGTTACTACGTTTGCAGTCCAACCCCTCCAGATACTATTCATACACACTACACAAGGTTGGTCGGTCTCATCTGTCGCAGTCTTCAAGAATGTCCTTATCTGAGAATTTGTAGAGCGGTGACATGGGCATCAGTCGACACCTTCGCACAACGTTATGTGATCAATGGGAACTTTGCCTCCGATACCATCTTTGGCTCTACAGTACTGTCGTCTGTAACTGACCAGATTCTGAAACCCCAGCCCTCCAATAGGGGCACTGCTCGGGAATCCTTTACATGGAGCATCAGTAGAAACACTACTTGAAGAAGTTACTCACCTTGTGCAGTAACGATGGTTCTTCGAGATGGGTCCTTATGGATGCATCACAATCCTGCTCTCCTCCCATCCACTTCAGAGTTCTTGTCAATGACTCTGAGGAGGAAATGAGGGGTGTTAGCCCATGCACCTAACATGGTGGGGCATGAGGAGAGAGCGCACAGGTGCGGGCCTAATGGACATTGCTGCCAAAGTTCTCCAATCACCAGTGCAGGGACACAAGCACACCTACAGTGGAGCACCCATAGTGACACATCTTGAAGCACCATCATCACTGCACAAGGTGAGTAACTTCTTACTACTATGCCAATAGGCAGATCCCTAATAATATGATTTAAAAAAAAAAAAAAGCATTTCAAGTCTTAGTACAGTATCAGTATATGTAAATTTGGTAAATATACTGAAACTCTTGTTGTAATGTCTCACAGTGGTATAATTTTGTGATGGAATGACAGACTTCTAAATTCTGAGCTTTTGTCAGTTTGTTAAACCACTTACTTTTAACTATTTGTCCTGGAATATTAGTGTTAAGAGTGATTTCTCAGATGTTTCCTTCCCATTATCAAGCTAACTTTTATTCAACTAAGGGCAGTATGTGTATGTATATGTACATGTCGGACATGGAAAATTCTGTATTTCAAAATATTTTATTGTATTTGTATACTTGCAACTATATGACATGTACTAGCTTTATACTGAGTGATGCTGAAATTGTTCTCATAACACATTTTTATGCCAAGTGCTTTTGTGTAATGACATTCAGGAATGTTTTGGTTTTTTTTTCTCTGCACGTTTTTGAAGGGGTTGGTTATAGTTGCTTTTAAAAGATACTGACATGCATACTTGGATCTAATAGCCACCGTTAAAAGTATAGGGCCCAATTTTTCAGTAGATCAGTAGATACTTCTGCACCAGCATTTTTGCACCTGCTTTGTGGGATCCAATTCTCTGATTTGTGTGTGCACTTGACTGGATAGGTGCTTCTTTAGTCAATGTTTTCATGTAAATAAAGGATTCAAATATATATTTCAAATTTATTGAAAGTTAGAACCGTATTTACTAAATTATTCAAATGAGTATTCAGAAATTACATGAAAAGGAAAGTAAATGTTAATATCATTTGTGGCCTCTTTTAAGAAAAGGGATGTGGAATAACTTATTTTGGGTCAGGTATGCTAGTAAAAATTTTTGTATTATCAGGCAGTCTATTGCATCAGAGAGATCAGTATTATAACTATTAAATTAAATCATTAACAAGTAACATTTGAATGATTTACTAGATGGCTTTTAATTATAAGCAGGAGAGTCTTTAGAAAGTAATAACAAAAAGCAGCCGAGGTCCACTCCATTTTGGTTACTGTTTAAAATGTCAACAGTAAATGATTTATCAGCTGTTTCAAAACAATGGAATGTATTGATGTTCATAATTAAGGAACCCTTAACCCCAGAATTTCTTTTAATTCTTAAAAGAACTTTGTTGTACAACAGTAATCACTGAAATTTGTGCTCTTAATATGTGTCTTTTATGATTGACAATTAATTAAGAATAAATGAGGAGGTTATTTTCACAGTATTCTTTTGTAACTGGACATGTCATAATGTATAAGATCAAACGTAAAAATCTGGTGGCTTTTCATTTTGAATGAAATTCTTTGTTTACCAGGCAAGCTGGACAAATGCAAGCAAAAAACAACGGGAAAAACTACTTGAGTTAATCCGTCGTCTTGCAGAGGATGATAAAGATGGTGTGATGGCACACAAAGTATTGAACCTTCTGTGGAATTTGGCACATAGTGATGATGTACCTGTTGATATCATGGACCAGGCTCTTAGTGCCCACATTAAAATTTTAGATTACAGCTGTTCACAGGTAAGAAATTGATTGTGGTTTTATTAGGACATAAGAACTACCATTTTGAGTCAGAGCATGGTCTGTTTTGCTCAGTATCCTGTCTCTGACAATGGCCTGTACCAGAGCTTGAGGTGGGGTGTACAGAATAGGGCAGTTGTGAAGTGATCTACTCGGTCTTCCACTCCACTTTCTGGTAGTCAAAGGTTTAGTGTCACCCGGAGTATGGAGTTGTGTCCCTGACCGCTTTGGCTAATAGCCACTTGATGGACCTATCCTCCATGAACTTAACCAGTTCTTTTTTCAACTCAGTTGTAATTTTGGTCATTACAACATCCTATGGCAATGAGTTCTACAGGTTGTTTGTATAGTGTGTGGAAAAAGTAGTTCCTCTTGTTTGTATTAAACCCTTTGCCTATTCATTTCATCCAGTGACCTGTGGTTTTTCTATTGTGGGAAGAGGTAAATGACACTTCTCTTTTCCCTTTCTCCACGCCATTCATAATTTTATAGACTCCTATCATAATCCCTGCCTTACTCGTCTCTTTTCTAAGCTGAACAGCCCTATTATTTTTAGTCTCATTTTGTATGGAAGCCATTTCATGTCCTTAATCATCTTTGTTGCCCTTCTCTGAACCTTTTTGAGTTCTACTGTATTCTTTGAGATGGGGCGACCAGAACTGTACACTGTATTCCAGGGGTGGGTGCACCATGAATTTAGATAGTGGTATTATGATATTTTCTATCCGTACTTCTCTGGGGTAAGCAGTCTTAGGTGCTCTGTAGCTAGACACACACCAGGCTGAATACCCTGCCTGGAGGTTAGGCCTCTGCCACGTGTTCAGCCGGATACTACTTTTCCCCCCACAGTGCGTCACTCTTTGCTGAGCAAGTCCCTAGTAGCTCTCTGGGGAGGTTCATGCCCAGTGCATTCTCCTGGGCTGCTCAGGTCCCTTGCCTGGGAACAATTTCTGTTCCTCTTTCTCTTTGAGCCTCTGCTCACCAGGGAGGCATCACTGGAAGTAGCTTCCTAACCAGGAGTCTTGGGGGTTCTCTCCTTGGAGCTTCCTGTGTTCTGGGGCTCTTGACTGAACTCTCGTAAGTCGTTATTAGGCCCATGTGTTCCTTAACTAATTAACTGCTTCACAGCCACCTGGTTTGGTTCATTCTTTTTAGCGGAGCCTGTCACAGGTAGGCTGAGTGCCTGACCTCCTCAGAGCTCAGTTACCCTATGACACATGGTAACGTGGGAGTAAGAGGTGGTCCTCAACTGAATTGGGGGGAAAAAGGCATTTCCCCGGTCAATTTTAAATTTTTTGCTTTGTTTTCTGGGTAATCCTTGACTCTTTATTGGAAGATAAAGGAGATAAATGGGAAGAACCTAATTGACCATTTATTCTTAATGATGTTTTCTAAAATAAATAGTCAATTTTTAAATCTCCCACGTTTTTACATGCCTCTAATGATTTCATTTCCCTTCTCTGAGTCTTTTCTATTGCTATATCATTTGTGAGATGGGTTAGTCAGAATTGAATATAATCCATTTAAAGGAGTAATACTGATTTATATGACACATTTTCAGTATTCTTCTCTATCCCTTCCTCAATATTACTTGTACCAAAGTATATATCATACTACATATTCAGTATCTGGAAGTTGCTAATCCTTCCATGTGCAGTGGCACTGAAGAATATTATTAGACCAGTCCTTGGTTTCTTCTCTTTTCAGAAAAAGATACTGAAACACTTGTTCTTTAGCCTAGTAAGGTCAAGGTTCTAAGCATGATTACCAAAATCAGCACCATTTCAGATGCACCTGTTGCCAACATCCATTATCAACATCTGGTAGTTTTTCTAGTGTACTCAAATCCTGCAACTACTTTGATTCAGGGCAGACTCCTGGCAGGTTTGTGGAGATGCAAAGGGAAAAGAACAAATTTTAAAATTCATGGAACTAATATGTAGAATGAACAAATTGCAAATTATGGATCTGTTACACCATTGAAGTCTTCTGCTGATGCCATGAGCCACTTGGACTTCCCTCTTGTGATTTGAAATTTCAGAGCTCAATAAAATTAGTCTGATAGTTCAGTTACTTGTTTCTTCTAAATTTATGCACGCACATGGATAGAAAAATAAAAATGGATAAAGCAGTTTTAATTTGTTTTTGATGTATACTAAACTGTGAAAACTTGCTTTTTAAGGATCGGGATACTCAAAAGATCCAGTGGATAGATCGTTTTATAGAAGAGCTTCGCACAAATGACAAATGGGTCATTCCTGCACTGAAACAAATTAGAGAAATTTGTAGTTTGTTTGGTGAAGCACCACAGAACTTGAGGTAAGGAACTAATGTGAATGGGATAGAGTTGTGGACAATGTTATAGTTTTTTATAAAATAGGATAGGTAATGAATTTTATATTTAAGTTGAAGCTTGTTTTTGCTGTTAAAATACGTGTGTGCGGGTGCGCCTGTATAAACCATTTAAAAATTATTGGATTTAAGCATTCAGGCACAAGAATAAATCATTGACTACTTTATTACTTCAGGTGTATATAGACTGTTAAACTGAGATGTTACAATCTCCTAATTACACTCTCATTGGGCTGGGTGACCTTGAGCAATTCAGTTCATATCTCTGAGTTTTCATTCTTCAGCTGTTAAATGGGGATGATCATAGAATATCAGAGTTGGAAGGGACCTCAGGAGGTCATCTAGTCCAACCTCCTGCTCAAAGCAAGATCCAATCTCCAACTAAATCATCCCAGCCAGGGCTTTGTCAAGCCTGACCTTAAAACCCTCAAAGGAAGGAGATTCTACCACCTCCCTAAGTAACACTTTCCAGTGCTTCACCACCCTCCCAGTGAAATTTTTTTCCCTAATATCCAACCTAAACCTCCCCCACTGCAACTTGAGACCGTTACTCCTTGTTCTATCACTGCTACCACTGAGAACAGTCTAGATCCATCCTCTTTGGAACCCCCTTTCAGGTAGTTGAAAGCAACTATCAAGCCCCCCCCCCCCCCCCTCTTCCATGGACTAAACAATCCCAGTTCCCTCAGCCTCTCCTCATAAGTCATATGTTCCAGTCCCCTAATCATTTTTGTTGCTTTCCGCTGGACGCTTTCCAGTTTTTTCCGCATCCTTCTTGTAGTGTGGGGCCCAAAACCGGACACAGTGCTCCAGATGAGGCCTCACCAAAGTTGAATAGAGGGGAGTGATCACGTCCCTTGGTCTGCTGGAAGTGCTTCTACTTATACAGCCCAAAATGCTGTTAGCCTTCTTGGCAACAAGGGCACACTGTTGACTCATATCCAGCTTCTCGTCCACTGTAACCCCTAGTTCCTTTTGTGCAGAACTGCTGTCTAGCCATTCAGTCCCTAGTCTGTATAATACATCCCTTTCTCATAGTGGTAATGAAAGTATAAATTCATAGTTTTTAACCTGTATGAAGATAGAGGCCATATAATTACCTAATTAGAATAACACAGCTCAATTGCCTTCGGGATTTTTGTTGATGCAAAATGACGTTTTCGGGGGAATTCTTGACTTCTTAATAAGTTGTTTAAGAAAAGCAAATTGGAGATTACCCAGAAATTTCCATTAGTTAAAATTCTCTAATTGTAACAAATTTGTGCTTTGCTTTGCTTTTTTCTATTTTATCATGCTTTTCTGGAATAAAAGAAAGTGAAAGTTTAGCCTAAATCTTTTATATATTAACTGTTTAATAGGATCTGTTGAAATTAACAAGCTTAGTTTCACTTACTGTGTCTCCTCATCACAAAAATATCTGACCCCTCAAAACTGAAAATTTCAGTATGGGTGCTGAAGTTTCTGCAAACTCCAACGTTTGTGCTTGTGTATGCATGTTCCACTGTTCCTTTGTTTTACCTGAATAGTTCTGTGAGCAGGCAGAGTATTCAAATGAGTTTCAGTACCCTGTCTGCTTACAGGAATGGATAAGACTGAAAAAATTGAGGGATGATGTGCACATTTGTAACAGATGATAGGATCACTTATTTTTTGTTGATGGGTTGTCGTTTTATTTGCTACTGCTACAGCTGATGTCAGTTTTGCAAAGTACTATAGGATATACTTAGCATGAGTGAACAAGAGTAAGCATAATACCATTCACATACAAAGCTTTGTGCTACCATTTATGTATTATATAATGTGTAATAGATATTAATATGGTGTGCAATACATACATATTTGCTAACAGTGGATATTTGTTGTTCTCAGTGCACATTATCACTTGAGTCTCTGGAATTTGTTTTTCAAATCAAACTCCTAGAACAATCAACAGAGATGTTTGTGACAATTCATTTGAAGAACACTGCATAGAGTGTTGCATGCAATATTGATGTATGCAATCTCTATGATGATGTATCCTGCTTCCCACTTGGGTATCTGAGCCATTGGCAATTAAAGGGCTATTTAGAAAAGATAAGGGCATTGAGTTCACAGCAGGATGTTAAGGTTAAATTTAATTATCTCTCTTGCACAGGAGAGATTCTCTTCAGGGGAATGGCCTAGGTGTCATACTTAACTTGCACATGAACAAAGTTTTGAGAGCAATATAAATATAAATGCATCCGATGAAGTGAGCTGTAGGTCACGAAAGCTTATGCTCAAATAAGTTGGTTAGTCTCTAAGGTGCCACAAGTACTCCTTTTCTTTTTGCAAATGCAGACTAACACGGCTGTTACTCTGAAACCTATAAATACTTGGATAGTTGCTTTCGCAGCAGACTTCTTACTACAAGGAAAAGGTACACCTTTTGGGAAACTTAGGGCATGTCTGTGCATACAACGCTGCAGCTGTACCGATGCAGCTGGGCTGCTGCAGTACGTCTGTTGAAGATGCTCTATGCCGCCGGGAGAGCACGCTCCCATTGACTTAATAAAATGACCTCTGCAAAAAGCAGAAGCTGTTTCGGCAGGAGAGGCCCTCCTGCTGACGTAGTGCTATGCACACGAGTGCTTATGTGACTGGGGTTCCAGGGTGGCCACGCTAAAACTGCAAAGAATGAGAGAGACAATCCCCAAAGCTGGAGGTTATTCTAATACTTAGATCCACCAAGCTAGCAACAAATCTGCTTCTGTAACACTTTATTGGTTACCCAGAAGCCAAAACACAGTTCCCTTAAATCAACCCAGCCTTTGGGGTCCCACCCAGACAGCCAAATCAAATATGATGAGGATTATTGAAAATCTTGTGCATCATATAAAAAGTTCTACCAATTCAAAAGGAGTGGACACATTACCCACCAAGTTAATGAATATTTCAGATCTTGCCCAAATACATGTTTACAACCAATTCTTATTAACTAAACTAAGATTTATTTTTTAAAAGAGAAAAAGTATTGGTTAAAAGATACTTACAGACTTGAATAAAATTCTTAGGGCAGTTTCATAGTAGAGATGGTGAGCTTCAGAGTTGCAAAGAATCAGTTGATCAGGTTTATAGACCAGTGTCCATATCCAGTATCAGGAGAAGGAACGAGGAGTACTTGTGGCACCTTAGAGACTAACAAATTTATTTGCGCATAAGCTTTCGTGGGTTAAAGCCCACTTCATCAGATGCATGCAGTGGAAAATACAGTAGGAAGATATAAACAGAGAACATGAAAAAATGGGGGTTGCCATACCATCTCTTAACGAGACCAGTCGGTTAAGGTGGGCTGTTATCAGCAGGAGGAAAAAAAACTTTTGTAGTGATAATCAGGATGGCCCATTTCAAACAGCTGATAAGCAAGTGCGAGTAACAGTAGGGGGAAAATTAGCATGGGGAAATAGTTTTTAGTTAGTGTAATGACTCATCCACTCCCAGGCTTTATTCAAGCCTAATTTAGTGGTGTCCAGTTTGCAGATTAATTCCAGTTCTGCTGTTTTTCGTTGGAGTCTGTTTTTGAAGTTTTTTTTGTTGAATAATTGCGACTTTTAGGTCTGCAATTGAGTGTCCAGGGAGGTTGAAGTTTCTCCGACTGGTTTTTGAATGTTATAATTCTTGATGTCTGATTTGTGTCCATTTATTCTTTTGCATAGAGACTCTCCAGTTTGGCCAATGTACATGGCAGGGGGCATCGCTGGCACATGGCATATATCACATTGGTAGATGTGCAGGTGAACGAGCCTCTGATCGTGTGGCTGATGTGATTAGGTCCTATGATGGCGTCCCTTGAATAGATATGTGGACAGAGTTGGCAACGGGCTTTGTTGCAAAGATAGGTTCCTGGGTTAGTGTTTTTGCTGTGTGGTGTCTGGTTGCTGGTGAATATTTGCTTCAGGTTGGGAGGGCTGTCTGTAAGCGAGGACTGGCCTGTCTCCCAAGATCTGTGAGAGTGAGGGGTTGTCCTTCAGGATAGGTTGTAGATCCTTGATGATGCGCTGGAGAGGTTTTAGTCGGGGGCTGAAAGTGATGGCTAGTGGCATTCCGTTACTTTCTTCGTTGGGCCTGTCCTGTAGTAGGTGACTTCCGGGTATTCTTCTGGCTCTGTCAATCTGTTTCTTCACTTCAGCAGGTGGGTATTGTAGTTGTAAGAAGGCTTGATAGAGGTCTTGTATGTTTCTCTGTCTGAGGGGTTGGAGCAACGCTTCCTCAGCTCTCGTCCCGTAACGCCCCTACTGTACTTGCGCTACATTGATGACATCTTCATCATCTGGACCCATGGAAAAGAAGCCCTTGAGGAATTCCACCATGATTTCAACAATTCCCATCCCACCATCAACCTCAGCCTGGACCAGTCCACACAAGAGATCCACTTCCTGGACATTACAGTGTAATAAGTGATGGTCACATAAATACAACCCTATACCAGAAACCTTCTGACCGCTATACTTACCTACATGCCTCCAGCTTTCATCCAGACCACACCACACGATCCATTGTCTACAGCCAAGCTCTGCGATACAACCGCATTTGCTCCAACCCCTCAGACCGAGACAAACACCTACAAGATCTCTAAGGTGCCACAAGTACTCCTCGTTCTTTCTGCTGTTACAGACTAACACGGCTACCACTCTGAAACCTGTCATCCAATATCAGGGCGATCCAGAATGCATTGGAGACCACAGTCTTGCAACTCAAACCCCTGTCAAAGTTTAAGCAGATTTCAGTTGAAAGGATTAGATCCCAGGAGTCTTTCAAGAGATTTTTTGCAGTCTCTTGACAACAGGCAGTCCTTGGGTGAACAATAGGCTTTTGAAGTAACCTTCTCTTTTCTAATGACCGGTAATTAGCTACATTTACTAGCATAAGGTGGTAATTCATTAAGCAGTTCATAGACAGTTTACTACTAACTTCAAAGTGAAATGTAGACAATGACATTATTATACCCAAGTTTCATAATCCCTTTGTATCTTTGAATTAACAGATACAATAAGAGACAGGAAGTATCTGTTTACATGGTTAACATGTAACAAGATATAAGTGAACACATACAATGAGCATTGCCTCTAATTCTTTAACAATACAAGCTTACATTTCAAAGCTCTGTCTAACATGGCTGTTAGCTATTTATAAGGAATAGCCTTAATTACCATTTATTTACTTCTCTAATATGCCTTTAAAGGTTGAATTTGGATCATTTAGCCTGCAAGTTGCTTAACCCTTTTTGGCCCTGTGTCACAGCTTATTTCAGTGTAATTTACATCGCTCAGAATGGTTATTCACACCCCTGAGCTACATAAATTATGCAGACATAGCCTTACTTTAACCAGAATAGTAACATCAAGAAACCAAAATTTCAACAGGCGTAAGACCTCCTTTCATCATAGGGTCGAATTCAACTGATTACCACTGTAATTTGTCTTGTTAGAGTTGGTAAGGCAACCTCCATCTTTTCATGTTCTGTGTGTGTGTGTGTGTGTGTAAATATCTTCCTACTATATTTTCCACTCCATGCATCTGGTGAAGTGGGTTTTAACCCACAAAAACTTATGCCCAAATAAATTTGTTAGTCTCTAAGGTGCCACAAGTACTCCTCGTTCTTTTTGCTGATACAGACTAACACGGCTACCACTCTGAAATGGTTCACTGGGGTTGTGCACACTCGCATCAGCAGGGAATTTGACTCGTTGTCTTCAGGTTCACGAGCCCTAATCTGCTTTCAATATACTCTGTTGATTGTGGGCAAGGAAGTAACGTTTGCACTTTGTTGGTGATCTTTGATAGTTAGACCTGTAGTTTTTGTTTAAAAGATTTAACCTTTGTTAATTTGGCAGGAGAACTCTGTTTTGAAGGCTGCAAGTTGTACTGGTCATGATACCACTTGGTATCAATAAATACAACGCAACATAAAATCTTTTAAAGATATATTTTAATTTACTTACTGGTGTTAAAATGACAGCAAAGGTGAAATCTACCAAAATCTTTTTTTCCAGTTGAAGGGACAATCTAGTCAATGATTGGTCTCTCTAGTAGGTTCAACAAATATTTTTGCTTCTCTGGAAACGATAAATTTCCTTAAGATTATATAGCTGTGTGTGATACAGGCTTTCATTTTTCATAGCTACTCTTTACAAAAAATTATTACGAAAGTATGATGTCACAATTCAGTCAGACCAATGGGTAAAATTGGCCTCTAGTCTCAGTATTTGCAGAAATAACTTGAGTGCTCATGTTGTGGAATTTGCCAATGTTTCTGAAAATATAGCTCGTTATTGGTCAGTGCGGCTGCTACCAGAGCTACTTCTATGAGTGGACAGAAATTCTTCTTCCCTTTTGAGCCCATCAGCCTGATGGAGGATTAGCTTTTCTGAAGGACCATGTAGCATTTCAATGAGCAAAATAAAAAAAAAAAACTTGGGTTATTCCACCAACTATAATTCTCTAAATTTTGCAGTGATTGCTTTATTTTTGCTTTTCACTTTGTGAGAGAAGTGGTTTATTTTGACAAATCAGACTTAAAAAGCATAGGTCACCTTGGAAGCCAAATATTAGAAACAACTGGATCCACATGATCAACCCTACTATTAATGTGAGTGGTGGAGAACCCTCAGTGAGTAATAGGTGATCTGAAGTAGATCCCCTTCTTATGCAGATGTTGCCTTCCCTTTGTGCTCCCGAGAACGAGGGTATTACAACTACTACTTTATGTAATCTATATAGGTAGAAAATGGGGTGATATTTTCCCAAGAATTAAAAAATTAGAGACCTCTTTCAAGCAAATAAAAAAAGATAAATTAACTTTAATCAGATTATGATCATATTTAATACTGGACTGAACAGTTTTAAGATGATGCTGTCAACTTAATTGAAGACAAAGCTATGTTGTGACATAGGGGTTGGATAAAGGATAATAAATCGAGGGCCTCCACGCTTTATAGCTTCAAACGAAGACTCAGACAGAAGTGATTCTGTTGTCTCCTTGATAGGGCTAATTCAAGATATATTACGTTGAAATATTTGAACATAGTTGTTTTTACAGTTGCATATTTTATTATTCAAGAACAGACAGTGGGAGTGGTCTGTCAAACTGTTTCCTTTCACTTCGTAAATGATAAAAAAAAAAAATTTCAAATGTCAATGAAAAATGTTGGCATCCCAGAATATAGCCAGGTGATTGATTATTGGTCAAGTCCTAATAACATTTTTCCTTTAAAAAAAAATGAATTTTTCTAGAAAAATTCATTAGATGCAAGAAATCTTATTTACTCTAAAATTTGTGTATTAATTACAGCCAGACTCAGCGAAGTCCCCATGTATTTTACCGGCATGACTTAATCAATCAACTTCAGCACAATCACGCCCTAGTTACTTTGGTTGCAGAAAATCTGTCCGCGTATATGGAAAGCATGAGACAGTATGCTAAAGGTAAGTTATATTTTTGCTTCCTAAATCAAGTGTTTCATAATTCCAATTGAAAATCGGTGTTTAAAGCAACATATTGCTAGTGGGGAGAAAGAGTGTTTATTTCACTTCCATAGGTTGTTAGATATTGGAGGCCTACACATGTATATCAATCTAAATTTTAAGATTACTCTTGTAAATGTAAATTAAAAAAACCAAATGCGTTTTGTAGTGGAACTTCAAAAGTGGCAGTCTCATTGCTTGTATTTACTTTCAAGTTAAAGATAATCCTTTCATGCCCTGCTTAATTTGTGATAGTTATTTTTGTGGAAAATGTTAAATTCTGTCCCACTTGTAGCTTTGTGTAAATCTCATTATTCATTATTACAGAGGGAGTTGGTAGTAACACCTATATTTAGGTTGCAAGCACTTACCATCATAAAATATTCTTAGTCTTAGAAGCTCTATCATCTTCGTTGTTCACAGCAAGCATTTAAAACTTGGTAGGGAGAAAGCCCTGAGGCCAGAGAAGTGCTATTTATTAGTTACATGAAATTCTGTTATTATTTAGCTGAGTTATAAACTTCTGAAAAACCCTTCTTTTCTGTTGCTTGCTTTGTCAGTATGCCAAAATAATAATGAATATGCACATATTCCAATGTCAGGCCAGTCCCCTGCAGATTATTCTGCACTGGGAATCCCAAGAGCAGGCAACCTAGTCGCTGCTGTACAACTGTAGCAGGGATGAGGAGGTAAAGAAGAAAGATGGGCCAGGTCATGTCAACAGTGCCCAGCCTGCCCTGTATTCAACACATGGAACTGGGGCACATCGTCCACCTTGTTGGCACCACATGGGGCAGGAACTCTCCCCCACAAACAGAGGGTGAAATGGGGAAAGAGATCAGAGCCGGGTGCCCTGCTTACCCAACATATGTGCCTAGCCACCCACTTCCACCCCAGGGTTTAACAGCCTGTGAGCTTAATGTAATTAGCTGTGTAGCTCAAATGGTAGATATCTGTGCTGCAGTGTTGAGTTCAGGATTCAAACTTTACTGATACATGATGAGGGAAGGAGGTTGTTATTACAGCTGCACATTAGAAAAATTTTTTTTTTCCTTTTATATACCCCCCCCCCCCCCCCAGCGCCCTCCCTTGAGGAGTTACATACAGAAAAACTGTTAAAAGAAGGTTACTCATGTTGCACAGACAGCCTTAATTCAGGCATTTCCTAACTCTTCAGTGTTTGACTTCGTAACCTAAAGAGCTCAGCTCTTGAACTTGTGCTACTATCCAAGATTTACTTCAACCTATTTTCACAAGGCCTTGAGAGCAACCTTCATTTAAGAGACCTGGAGACTGCACAATCAGTTTTTTTTCTTCATCTGGTGTTTCCTATTTTAAGTGATTACATTTATTATAGCACTGCAATAGTTAATGTAGAGATGGCACTTCCATTCTAATAGCTTATTTTCAATTGTATATAACTTTATCAAAATTTACTGTATGTGCTGACATAACTCAGGCTTTGTCTTGCCTGGAAAAGTGGAGTGGGATATGTGCTAGTCTTTGTGCATAAACATTTATTAAAAATGGGTGTGGCACTTTTAAAGTTACCTGAATATTTAGGTTGGGGATAACTAAAATATTGGACAACTGAAATTTAGGATACCATATAATTCTGAATGAGGACAAACTATGTAAAATCCATTATTTTCCAATAAGGAAAAGATAAGTGTTGATAACATACCATTCTCAGGATGTCCCATGTGTTAATTTCTTGACTTCAGACTTCCATTGGAGGAATGTACTGAATATTCACAAATGCAGATATTTGACCGATTATACTTGTCTAGAACAAAGAGGGGGAATGGAGAAGAGTACCATTACATTTATTTCACAGGAAGTTAATGTTTTATATGAATAGCTTAGCTCTCTTAAAACGAACATTGTCCAAAGTTCTTTTCCTGGAACAATAAGACTTTTTCCTTTTCAGCTTATTGGTACAAAGGTTCACAGAATTAGAACAAAAAGAAAAGGAGTACTTGTGGCACCTTAGAGACTAACCAATTTATTTGAGCATAAGTGAGCTGTAGCTCACGAAAGCTTATGCTCAAATAAATTGGTTAGTCTCTAAGGTGCCACAAGTACTCCTTTTCTTTTTGCGAATACAGACTAACATGGCTGTTACTCTGAAACCTAGAATTAGAACACTTACTGGGTAACAAATGTTCCGAGTATGTAAATCTTGTATATGTTCATCCCAGGATACATACATTTTAAATAATAGTAAAAGTTGCAATTAATGAAACAGTTTGAAATTGGTGGGTCCGACCATTCTGAATAGGGCTGATCTTGTCAGATTTTTTAAAAAGCCACGTTGACCTCTTTCAGTAATTGGATGAGGAGACCTCCAAAGACTCTTTTTTTTTCTTGGAACACATTCCATGCACCAAATTTAAGCCACCAATTTGTATTGAAGTTCTGTTTGAATTCCCGCTTCAATTTTTATTTGTTTTATATCATTGGTGGTGCTGCCTATAGTTAAGGTTGTCTAATACTTGCCTGTGGGGTCGTTCCCAGTTCCAAATAAGTTTGCCAAACTTCAACTATTCATGCTGACATATTTTTTTATGCCTAGTGTCTTCCTTGGGCTGAAAATATTTGGAAAGTTTCAGCAAAAACAGGTCAGCCCTTTCTGAGAATGAAGTTGGGGAGAAATTGTTTTCCTTATGTTAAGTGGAAAGGTCTAGCGCCTCCGTGGTTTAGAGCAGGGACTTGGAATTTGTCAGGGAGCTTGCCTCTTGGAATCAGAAAGATTCTTTTTTACTTTCCCTGTGAAAATCCACCCAAATTTGGCCAGGTTGTAAACCTATGAAAATTACTGTCTGCCCAGGCTCAGTGGAGGTATATTAGAAGAGGGAAGACTCGCTTCTGTGTTTTCACTGTTCCCCTGCTGGCACCCAGGTAGCATGGAAGAGGCAACAGTCTGGCTTGAATTCAGGGTAGGGAGACGGACAGACACTGGGTTAAATAGGAGTTTGGGGGTTGGAGGGGAACAGGGATATGCTATTGGCTATGCTGGGAAGAAGAATGAGGCAATGGCAGAAAGGTCTGTAACCACTGGAAGAACACTTCATTCCAGAATCTGGAATTGAATCTGGGATTTCAGAGTCTCGGCATTCCTCTTGTCTATCAAATAGGAGTGAATCTCCTTGGGGAAGTATTCAGGATGGGTACTGTGACAAAGTTCCTCCTCTACCTTGGTGGATCTTGCGCTTATTGGCGGATTTGCTCGCCTTGGAGCTTCACGGCAGCCTCAGCTTGGCCACTTTTCTGAACCCACAGTCCAGGTCGACTCCTCCTGTGTCTGACCAGGAGTTGGGAGGATTCGGGGGAACCCGGGCCTGCCCTCTACTCCCGGTTCCAGCCCAGGGCCCTGTGGAATGCAGCTGTCTAGAGTGCCTCTTGGAACAGCTGTGCGACAGCTATAACTCCCTGCGCTACTTCCCCATGGCCTCCTTCCAACACCTTCTTTATCCTTACCATAGGACCACCGTCCTGGTGTCTGATAATGCTTGTACACCTCAGTCCTCCAACAGTCCGCGTTCTCACTCTCAGCTCCTCATGTCTCTTGCTCCCAGCTCCTCACATGCATACCACAAACTGAAATGAACTCCTTTTTAAAACCCAGGTGCCCTGATTAGCCTACCTTAATTGATTCTAACAGCTTCTTGATTGTCTGCAGGTGTTCCACTCAGCCTGTCTGTCTTAATTGTCTGCAGAAGGTTCCTGATTGTTCTGGAATCTTCCCTGTTTTCCCCTTACCCAGGGGAAAGGGACCTACTTAACCTGGGGCTAATATATCTACCTTCTGTTACTCTTCTGTAGCCATCCGGCCCGACCCTGTCACAGTACATATTGTCTTTGGTAAAAAGAATGGGAGAAGCAGATGATTTTCTGAATGCATCCGATGAAGTGAGCTGTAGCTCACGGAAGCTTATGCTCAGATATATTTGTTAGTCTCTAAGGTGCCACAAGTACTCCTTTTCTTTTTGATAAAATTAAGGGTGTTTTTTTTTCTTTGTTGAAATGGATATTAAAATCAGGGTAATAGGTCAAACTGGAGGAAAGAAGTTGTGGTACTTTTAGGCTGTGTGCATTCATGACACCAAAATTAGTTGCTATTTATAGTGAATTGTGCAGGACTTCATAGTGCAATTAGCCCTATTTCTTTTGTGCTTTGATCAGCAAATAAAACTGATTCTGGTCATCATGGTTGTGAAGAACACATTAAACAAATGTATTCCAATACAGCGGTGTCTTCCTGTGTCTACAGACAGCTTGAAAAATAGAGAGGTGTGAACTTGAACCACTCATCTCAAAGAATTTTAAATTCTGAAACCAAAAGATGATAGTTTGTGTCATATTGTTTACCTATCTCTCTGCTGATTTATTTTAGCAGAAAGATTTAGCTAATCTGCTTATTTATTCTAAAATGTTTCCGATACCTCCTTGGGTGCCAAAAGCCCCAGCTTCCCCCTCAACTTTTGATTAAGGTAAGGATTGGTAAGATGAATATCTGTGGCCCAAGAATAACTGAAAATGTGGAAAGAATATAAAGTATATTTAATATAAAAATGAAAACAGATTCTGTTCACATGAAATGAAGCTGCTGCAAAATGTCAATTCTTTAGCACATAAATGCTGTAGAAAGGAGGTGGTTTTGCTGCAGAAATTTGGTCTAGCTTGTGTGGTTGTATGTAGGGCCTTGTTAAAGAAACTGTTCAAATGTGACAGGTTTTGTTTCAGCGCGGGTAAATTCTGCTCTGAAGAATAAATAAACCACCTAAGTTGATGCTGACAACGGTATTGTCCTCTTAACACTTCTGGTCTGCTCTTAAACATTTGTCAGAATTGAATATGCCCCACTCAGTATTTGTCTGCAGATCTCATTTTGGGTATTTTGATGTAGCTTCCTTTGTCTTGCCCGTATCGGCAAATGTTCTATATTAGAATTATTTTCAAAAGCCCTTCATGCTGTCTTCAGTCCATTCATCCTGTTTTCAGGATTGCAGTGGCTCCCCAACAATGTAAAGCCCACAAGCATTTAATTGGTAGTAGCCTATTGTTCAGTCTAATGCCTCTAATTTCAAAAGAAAATTGGATATTTTAAAGACTGAATACTTGTATTGAATTCCAACCAGGCATATTTTGGACAAACAAGACTTCAGATTTGGTTGCTTGATAAGAAAACACTGTGGTTGCCATTTTGGGGCTGTAGTGTCATTCTCTAAAATTAAAATAAAGTGAGATTTTGGAATAGGAGTTCCCAAAGTGGATCAGCTAGTCTAGTATCCTGTCTCTAGCAGTAGCCAGCACCAGATCCTTCAGAAGAAAGATCTCGTAATCCATAGTAGTCAGATTGTTTTAAACCATGAATTTTGAGGCTTAATCTTGCCTGAAATTTGCTGGCACTATTATAACCCTAGATATTCTTGTTATTCCTCTAAATGTCCAGTTCCTTTTAATCTTGTGGTGTGTTTGGTCTCATTGACATCTTTTGGCAATGAGTTCAACAGTTCAATTATGTATTCTGTGAAAAAAATTTTTTCTTCTTCTCAGAGTGCTTGTTCCTATGAGTAATGCACTTTAGATTGTGTATGTGCTGCATACACCAAGATTGGAGAATTTTCCCTAGCAGTGTCCACTTGTTCCACACATGTGCCCCTGCTCTCCTCATGCTCTTTACCGAAGGTATAAAGGGGGCTGCCAGACCGACCGCGATTTCATTTCCATCTCACTGCTCATGGTCTGGAATGGAGCCTCGTTGTGTGTGCTGACGACTTCTGCTTTCTCTGTAAATAACCGCCCCCACCTTTCCCCCAAAATAAGTTTGTTTTTTTGTTTTTTATTAGTCTAATTTAGATAGAGTGGTGGAGTTCAGTTTCCTAGTTTTGGTACCCTGCCCTAGGTGGGGAGCAATTCACACGCTCATCCTGCTCCCATGTTCTCTATCAGCAACAGGGAGAGCATTCCAAGGATTCCCAGCTTCAAGAGCTGTGTAGACTGCCAAAAGCTTTTCCTAGTAACAGACAGTCATATTGCCTGTCTGTACTGCCTAGGGAAGCCCATATCCCTCCCAGATCCTGTATCTGCCAGTTATTTCTGAGGCGGGACAGACAGTCGAGAGTTCAGACTCTGAAGACTCCTCATGGGGACTGCTTCTGACTGGGGAGACATCCCTGTACATTGGCTTGAAGATGATAGGAGCACCCCTTTGTGTGCAGCTCTGGCCAGTTCCAGGGCCCCTCTCCATCCTCTTCTCCCCACCCCCGAGAAAAAAGTTAGCTCCAAGAGACTCCGATGAGTTCAGACAGAACAAATGAGGAGGGAGATGCAAGCACAAGAGGGGGGGAAAAAAGAGATAAGGGATAAGGTAGCCTGGGTGGGGTTGGGGAGGAGGGAAAGACAAGGCCACATGGCTTATTGTAGCCACACTAAAAATCAAACTGTTTGAATGACAGCCTTCTGTTGTTTGGGCCATCCTCTGGAGTGGAGTTGCTGGGTGCCTCCCCCCCCTCGCCCCACCCCCCAATTCTTGGGCATCTGGCTGAGGAGGCTATGGAACATGGGGAGGAGGGTAGGCGGTTATACAGTGGATGCAGCGGGGGGTGTTGGCTTTCGTGCAGCTCCAACAGACGCTTCATCATGTCAGTTTGCTTCCTCATTAGCCTCAGCATTGCATCCTCCCTCCACTCTTCACGCTCACTTAATTCTTTCCTGGCCTCTCCCACTGAATGCCTCCATGCATTAAGCTGTGCCCTATCAGTGCGGTAGGACTGCATGAGCTCAGAAAACATGTCATCGCGAGTGTGGTTTTTTTCGCCTTCTAATCTGTGATAACCTCGGGGATGGAGATGATAGGGGGAGCATAGAAACGTTCTACGCTCTTCAATTCTGGGGGGACTGCGTGGTCACCTGTGCTGCTGAGTTCACCACGCTGACCAAACAGGAAATGAAATTCAAAAGTTCCCAGGGCTTTTCCTGTGTACCTGGCTAGTGCATCGGAGTTCAAAGTGCTGCCCAGAGCAGTCACAATGGAGCACTCTGGGATAGCTCCTGGAGGCCAATACAATCGATTTGCTTCCGCACTACCCCAAATTCAACCCAGCAAGGTCGGTTTTAGTGTTACTCCCCTCATCGAGGAGGAGTACAGAAGATGATTTTAAGAGCCCTTTAGGTCGACAGAACGGGGTTGGTTGTGTGGACACAGTCATTTTTAAATTGACCTAACGCGGCTAAATTCCACCTAACCCTGTAGTGTAGACCAGGTCTTAGTGCCATCTGTAGATTTTATTATCTCACTGCTCAGTCCCCCTTTCCCAGCCATTAATATATTAAACAACAAATGGACCTAATGTGGACACTTGAGGCACCCTGCTATTCAATTTTTATCATGGCAGAAGGTTGACCATTTATTCCCACACTTTTGGTTTCCTGCTTTTGGCCAGTTTTTGATCCATGAGAAATACATGGTGATTAGTTTCTTTTGAGGAACCTTGTCATGCCTTTAGAAAGTTGAAAAAAATTAACCAGTTCTTCTTTGAGTGCTTGCTCATTTCAGTTCCATTCTAGGTGTGTGCCCGCCCACGTACACAGTTGTCAGATTTTTGCCTTCGTGGTATCTGTAGGGTCGGCACTCATGTATTAGTATATTAGGCGCCGCCAGCCCTATGCCCTCTTGGTTCTTTCTTAATGCCGTTGATGATTAGTTGGAGCACCTTTCTTTGCATAGTAAGGGCTAGCAGTTTTTCATCTTTACTGACTTCGAGCCTTAGGGCCTTGTAAATAGTTTTTTTATAGCAGTTAGTGTTAAGTGTAGTTGTAGTTAGAAGTTAGAGTCTTAGCAAGGACTTTGCCCCTGGCGGGGCATGCCCCAGTCTCCCGTGTTTAAGCCTCATGCGGACTGTAACAGGCCTATGCTTGTAAGCGATCAACATAGTAGCTGCCTCAAGTGCTTGGGGGAATCACACCTGAGAGATAAGTGCCATATTTGTAAAAACTTTCAGCCCTGCACGCAGAAAGAGCGGGATATTCGTTTATGGTCTCTCCTCAGAGTCTGCCCTTCATCCGGCTTCCGTGCCATCCTGCCAGGACTCTGAGTACCTCAGCGTTGATGTGCAGTGCACCCCTGGCACCAGTCTCTGCCCAGTATGGTTCCCTGTCGCCAGTGCCCCAAAAGAAGGTGAGAAAGCACTGCTCCCTGGAACCAGGCAAGAAGGGCAATGGGTCATCGGGCAAGGGACCCACTTCGGGCCTCCTGGCCACTCCAGAGCCACGAGTTCATGACTCTCCAATTGGGGCCCTCCCAGAAGCGGCATGGGACCTAAACCCCTGACGCCACTGACGCCTTCAGAAGCTCAGCCGGCTCTAAGAGAGCAAGGGCCTCTGCCCGTGCCTACGATGCAGCACATGCCACAGGAATTGCCCTCGTGGGAAGCCTCTGCCAAGCCAGCCACTAAAACCCTTCAGGGGGCAGTGGAGTGCCGCCGATTCCCCTGAGACAAAGCAGCAGTCTCCAGCTCTGTGCTGCAGATCACCAGAGTTGCAGGCCAGAGCCTCTGGGCTTGCTTTTGGTCACCACCAATGCAATTGCGGTCCCCGCCATCTCGACACAGATCATCTAGAGGGAGACGCTGGTCTCCATACTACTCGGACCATTTGCCCTC
Organism: Eretmochelys imbricata; assembly: GCF_965152235.1. Lineage (NCBI taxonomy): Eukaryota > Metazoa > Chordata > Testudines > Cheloniidae > Eretmochelys > Eretmochelys imbricata. Next base: position 154,670,885 of record NC_135572.1, read on the forward strand.
TCGCTGGTTGTCCTCTAGTGCAGGTCCTGGTCGCCTACCCTGTGGGAGTACTCTCCGGCACGTCTCCGGTCCCCTCAGCACCAGTCCCTTCGCTCCGGGCACAGGTCTCCGACTGTGCCGGTCAGCAGACAGACTCAGGTATCGACGGCCCCATCATGGTCACCGGAAGGGGATTCCTTTGGCATGGATTCCTTTAGCCCCTCGCTTAGACTCCAAGGGTGTGAATGGGCACCCGAGGCTGCGTCAACATCGACAGCGCCGCCTGGGCAGCACAGCCAGTGGCCTTACTGGAGTGCGTGGGGAGTGCCGGTCATGGTCATGTCCCCTTCACACCACTCATCGGCCGCCTCTTCGGAGCAACAGCTGGCAGCACTGACTGCATCGGGCTTGGTGTATGAGGTATGCTTGGAGGTCGAGGCAGAGGAGACTGCACCCACCCCTGAGCTTCCCTCCCCCATGGGAGAAGATGCTCCAGGGCCTCCCCCGACGGTATAGTCATCATTTTTGTCCCCAGACAAGGTGGTTTCGGGACCCTCGAGGGCCAACCTGCTGGACAATTTTAAAGCAGGGCCTGGTGTTCTTTAACGGGTGGCCGAGAACTTGGGCCTGGAGGTGGGGGAAATGGCTGAGTAGGCAGACATCTTGTTTAATGTCCTGTCAGCCTCTAGCCCGGCCCTTGTCGCACTACCAGTGCATGACTGAGTCCTCAAAATTGCCAAGGCCCTCTGGCAAACTCCTTCATCCATCCCTCCCAGCTCAAGGGGCTGAAAATAAATACTTTGTCACGGCCAAAGGGTTTGAGTACCTTTACACCCACCCATCCCCAGGCTCGCTGGTGGTCTGTGCCCAATTAAAAAGATAACAAGGGCATACCATCTTGACTCCCAAAAATAAAGAGGCCAAAATATTGGACCTGTTTGGGAGGAAAATTTTATTCAACTGCCAGCCTACAGTTCCGGGTGGTGAATCATCAGGTCCTTCTAGGGAGATAAATTGAAATTCTATGGGACTCCCTCCGTAAATTGAAGGAATCCTTCCCGCAAGGTTTGGTCCAGGAATTCAGCACACCTGGTGGAGGAGGGCACCACAGCTGCTCAGTGTTCCCTCCAAATGGTGTGGGACGTGGCTGACTCTGTGGCTAGGGTGGTCATGTTGGCAGTGGTTATGAGGTGCAGCTCCTGGCTTCAGACCTCCAGTCTCTCCCAAGACCACCCATTCAATGGGTTCTGTCTCTCTTTCGGAGCAAATGGATGCAAGGTTGCATGGGGTAAAAGACACTCTGGCCACTCTTCGCTGGTTGGGCATGTATTTGCCACAGTTTGCAAGAAAGCAGTTCTAGCCACCCCCTCCACCAAGGCCTTGGCTGTCTTGTCCAGGATCTGCAAGGAGAAGAGACAGATGTTAGTTTCAGCTACTGCTGCCCCCCTTTCTCCTCCTGCTCACCTGCACAACCCGGCCCTCATTTTGAGGGTGTAATCAGGAGAGACACCCCAGTCCCCTCTCAGGATCCACCCCGTTCTTTCCTCAACCATCTTCTGGAGATAGTGTCTGAAGACTGCACCCTGAATCCACCCTGTTCTTTCCTCAGTCATCTTCTGGAAATAATGTCTCAAGGCTATACCCTGAATTTTTTGGCTGCCTCTCCCTGCCCCTGTCCCTCTTCAGGAACCCTTCTCACGAGCAAATCCTCATTCAAGAGGTTGAGAACCTCCTGCTTATGGGGGCAGTGGAGGAAGTCCCTCGAGACATGACAGGAACAGGATTCTACTTCCGTTACTTCCTAATCCCGAAAGCAAAAGATCGCCTCAGCAGGACCTTCTCGTCTCGCCATGAGTGGTTGTTCCACCCAGAGGAGGTCAGTATGATCTTCCGAAAGTGGGGAATCCCCACAGGTGGACTTGTTCGTGTTGTCTCAGAGCAGGAAATGCCACGTGTTCTGCTCGCTCTGGGGAATGGACAGGGGTTCCCTGCCACATGCTTTCCTGCTCCCATGGTCGGGGTGGCCTGATGTATGCGTTCCCACCAGTGCCGTTGATCCACAGAGTTCTAGTGAAGATCAAACAGGACAGGGCTAAGGTTATCCTGATGGTCCCTGAGCGGCCTCACCAAGACCGGTTCAGCAGGCTATTGGAAATTTCAGTAGCAGTCCTGCTGTGGGTACCTCTCTGGCCAGACCTGCTGTCCCAGGACTACCTGAACCTGGAGGCGTTGCACTTGTTGGCATGGCTACTGCATGGATGAATGTGGAAGAGCAGGAGAGCTTGGCCTGAGGTCTTGGTGAGTAGCGGAAAGTCCTTCACCAGAGCAACTTACCTGGCCAAGTGGGAAAGTTTCATGTGGCTGGGCTTTGGAACGATGTGTCCAGGCTGAGCAGTTCTCGCTGCAGGTGATCCTGGATTATCTTGTGCATCTCAAACTTCAGGGCTTGTCCCTGCCATCGATCAGGGTCCACCTGGCCACTATTTTGGCTTTCCATCCTCTGTTCCGAGGCAGGTTGGTCTTTGTTCACAACGTGATGGCCCGAGTCTTGAGAGGTCTGGAGTGTCTCTACCATCACATCCAGGATCTTGTTCATCCCAGGGAGTTGAATCTCGTGCTGTTGAGACTCATGGGGCCTCCCGTCGAAACTCTGGCTTCCTGCTTTCTTCTTTTCCTCTCCTGGAAGGTTTCGTTCTGAGTTGCAGTTACGTCTGCCTGCAGGGTGTCTAAGATCAGGGCGCTTACTTCAGAACTACCCTATATGGTCCAAGTGTGGCCACACCCAGCGTTCCTGCTCAACGTGGTTTCCCAGTTTCATACTGACCAGCACATACACTTACGGGTAATCTTCCCGAAGCCCCATAAATCCAAATAGGAATGCAGGTTGCATGCCCTGGATGTCAGGAGGGCGTTGGCTTTCTGTATGGACAGGACAAAGCTGTTTTACAAGTCAACACAGCTGTTAGTTGCGGTGGCAGAAAGGATGAAAGAGAGCCCAGTTTCTGCTCAAAGGATTTTGTCATGGATCACAGCCTGCATCCGATACTGCTATGAGCTGGTGAAAGTGCCTCCACCAGCAACAGTCAAGGTGCACTCAGCTAGAGCGCAAGTGTCGTCAGCAGCCTTCTTGGCTCAGGTGCTGATCTAAGAGATCTGTAGAGCTGCTGCCTGGTCATCTGTCCACATGTTTTTGTCCCATTATGTACGTACTTAGCAGGCTTGGAATGATGCTGGCTTTTCCAGAGCAGTGCTGCAAGATGCAAGACGGTGAACTCTGAGCCCACCTCTGTTGGCACTGCTTGTGAGTCACCAAGAAATGGAATCAACATGAGCAAGCACTCGAAGAAAAATTTACCTACTTTTTCATAATTGTTGCTCTTTGAGATGTGTTGCTTATGTCTAGTCAGTTACCTGCTCTGCTGCCCCTCTGTTGGAGTTCCCCGCCAAAAGGAACTGAGAGGGCGCAGGGCCGGCGGTGCCTGATATACGCTACTGCCGACCATACGGATACCACTAATGCAAAAATTTCCAACAACTGTGCACGTGCGTGCACATACACCTAGAATGGAATGGACACAAGCAATACATCTCAAACAAGAAAAATTGAGACGGTAGGTAACCATTTTTTTTCTCCTTTATCCACTGCTTTATTTGGATGTATAAAGAATTTTAAGATTAGTGAAACATGGTTTTCTATTGTAGAAACCATGCTGGTTAGATCATGTCATATCATGATCTTCTGGATGTTTTGTTAATGTATATTTACTCCTGGGGGAATTCCGCACTCCCGCACTCATGCAGAAAAAAGTCTCCCTGCAGATTCTCTTTATTTTCTGCAGAAAATGGGTTTCTGTGAGATAGCAAAGAGAAGCTGCACTAGTGTTCACTCACCGTCTCCCCAGTAGCCCGGGCTCATCTGTTCAGGCAGCCAAGGGAGAGGTAAATCTGTGTGTGTGCGCACGTGGATGCCCTGGCCACCCAAGGATATTAGTCCCAGCTGGGTGCGGAGGGGAGGGGTAGTAGGATGATGGTGACTTATTGGTGTTTAATTTATCAATTTGTTCCAAAATCTCATTTAATGATACCTCAGTCTGGGACAGTTCCTGAGATCTGTCACCTAAAAGGAATGGCTCAGGTTTGGGAATCTCCCTCACATCCTCAGCCGTGAAGACCGATGCAAAGAATTCCTTTAGTTTCTCTATAAAGGCCTTATCGTCCTTGAGTGCTCCTTTAGCACCTTGACATCCAGTGGCCCCACTAGTTGTTTAGCAGGCTTCCTGCTTCTGATGTACTTAAAAATATATATATATATATATATATATATTTGCTATAACTTTTTGAGTCTTTGGCTAACTGTTCCTCAAATTCTTTTTTGGCCTTCCTAATTGTATTTTTACACTTCATTTGCCAGTGTTTATGCTCCTTTCTATTTTCCTCACTAGGATTTAACTTCCATTTTTTTAAAGGATGCCTTTTTGCCTCTCACTGCTTCTTTTACTTTGTTGTTTAGCCACGGTTGGTTCTCTTACTATGTTTTTTAATTTGGGGGTATACATTTAAGTTGAGCCTCTATTACGTTGTCTTTAAAAAGTTTCCATGCAGCTTGCAGAGATTTCATTTTTGGAACTGTAGTCTTTAATTTCTGTTTAACATCTTCATTTTTGTATAGTTCCCCTTTCTGAAATTAAATGCTATATTAAATGTGATTAAATGCAATAACAATGTAATCACACCATTTTCAATTATTTTGGTAATTTATTTCAAAATACTCATCAGCAAATAATTGAAAATGATTATATTGTGTTATTTTGACAAATAAAATTGCAGAATTTTGCAGTTTTGTCGCAGAATTTTTAATTTTTGGCATAGAATTCCCTGAAATAATTATTTCAACACATTTACCAGGCAAATATGTATGACCTACTAATCTATAAGTCCTCTGGCCACTCCTCAGACATTTATAAAATATAGATACAGCATTTGTGGTCATCCAGTTCTCTGGTACAATATCTTTTTGCACATTTTTGGTGGTAGCTCAACCATTTTATTCTTGAGCTTCTTTAGAACTCTTGGAGGTATACTATCTGTGACTCATTGTCTTTTGAGTCATTAGTATGTTCTAGCACTTCTTCTGACACCTCAATCTCTGACAGTACCTCATCTTTATTATCGGAAAAGAGTAAATCTATGGTAGGTATTTCCCCAACATCCTCTTTGGTGAATTTAGCTCCTCAGCAACGTCATTATCTTCCTTAATTGTGCCCTATGTTCCCTGCTGATCTAGCAGACTCTCAAATTCTTTTCCAGGTTTCCCACTTCTGATGAAGTTCAAGAATTTCTTCGTTTTTGTATCTTTGAATGTTGAAGGTTATATAATTAATTTTAGTCCCCCTGATTTTCCACTTACATACTGATTGCTGTATTTATACTTCTGTTACTATGGTTAGATTTCTAAATTTTGAAGGATTTCTCTTTGGCTTGAATAGTTTCTCTAAATTTTTATCTTTTAGCCATATTGAATTACTACCTACTTTCCTGGTTCCCTTTTTATTCATTGGTACACATGCCCTCTGAGACTTTACAACTAAGGATTTTACTTCCTTTTCTTTTGTTTTAGGGTCTGTAGCTGCTGTGTGCTTTTTTGAACTTTTGTGCCAGGTGTCTCATTTTTATTCTCTTGATTTTAGCATGTGACTGAGTAGATTTGATGTATATTTGTCTTTTCTTTGAAATAAATGGTTTATATCTAAATTTTTCATGTTCCTTGTCATTTTCTTCTGTCATGTGCCTGATGTTTACCTGGCCTAGGACCTTCAGTATTACTCTGTAGTGATTCAGGTAGATAGGTTTTTTACTCCCCAACAGAGTGATTTATATTCCAGACATTTTTCATAATTATTAGAGTGTAAAGTTTTGCCTGAGAACCTATTCTTGATTGGCTGGAAAATTAAACTTTCTGGCTGAGTTGAACTGCTGTACTAAAATGCTGAGGCACAGAGGGACAGAAAGCAGGACTGAGTGGGGAAATCAAGAGGAGGAAAGAAGAGAAATTAAGGGAGAATGAAAGAGAAAATGGAAATGAGGGAAACTCAGAAGAATAAAATCTGTACCTCAAGAGATTATTCCTTTTGTCTGTCAGAAGAGCTTTCCCAAGAATAGCCACTGAGATAAGGGGAAGTGTGGGAGCAATAGCAAACGTCCAAATGACTGAGCCCAAGGTAGGAAAACAGACGGTTGAATTTCAGACACGGAAAAGTGTAGAATTTATTCAGCATTTACTTCCTAAATGTAACATTTCTCTCACCTATTCCCAGTGATAAGTTTACTAGACGATAAAAATCACACTTTTGTATATATATTTTTTTAATCTTCTACTGTGACAAATAACACCTGGGATTACTATAATGGAATGGGAAAAATATAGTTTTCTTTTTTTAGTTTATTTTGTGTATTTGATAGTGCTCTTGAGTATATTTAGTTTCACCTGTTTGCATGGGTCTTTCACAAAGCAACAAAGTAGGGAAATTTTTTTTTTTTAAAATAGAATGTGATTGTGAAACCACAGAGATTGGTAGGGACAGGTATAATACCTGAAATTCTTGACTAAATTAACTAGTTTTTAAGTTGGTGTACCTTTTTTCACACATTCATAGATGACTGTCTTTTCAGACCGTTCCTTTCCCCCAGTTCTGAACCATTTGCAGTATGCATTGACTATTGGATCTATACATTTGTTTTTTCTCTTAGAAGCAATAGGAAATTGATTTATTTTGTATCTTTACAATTCAGTAGAACCCCGTTTATATGTCTCTTCGTTATCTGGCTCTCCGTTATTAACCAAACAACCAGTGCACACAGGTCCAGAAGCAGGCAGTCTCTCCTGTGGCCCCTAGGTGGTGCTGCAGCCTTGCACTTACCCATTCTCCACGTTCTCCGAATTTTTGATGATCTGATCTAGCTTCTGTCCCAGTTAGATTGGATAAACGGGGTTCTGCTATATGTGAATTGCATGGAGAGACTGGCTATCATGACACAATTTCCCACACGTGTCACATTTGTCAAAAGTAATCCACGTTATTTGTCAGATTTAGTCTGGTTGTTTCTCTGGATTATAATGAGGTTGTTATGCATTTGTGGCTAACGCATGTTTAGTAGTATCTTTTAGCTGCTCCATTCAAGGATCAGAGCCCCATTATGGTAGGCACTGTACAGAAGCATAATAAAAAGACAGTCCTTTCATCAAAGAGCTCTGCTCCAGATATGATCTAATTTTATGACAGCCATACAGGCCCACACAAACACACCCAGTTATTTACAAAGCTAGGGGGTTCTTACAAAACCTTATTTAAATAAAAATATTTCAGTTTTTTTTAAAGTTAAATCTTCTACAGTACCATGAACCCGAACGTTATTATGGAGAACATTTACTACGAAGTGAAATGAACTAGCAGCAGGTAATACAGAAAAGTTAATACTATGAATATAATTAAAGTATTATTGTCATCTATTGCTCTTTGGGGCAGGGACTGTCTGAGGTTTTTACAGTGCCTAAAATGTTAGTGCATTAATTCCTGACCGGGGCATTTAGATTCTAGCACAATACAATTAATAGCAACAACAGTATTAGAGTAATGTCGGCAGGACCCACCAGAGATCGTGGCCCTGTTTATGTTTTAGTGACCGCAGAAACCCGTGGTAAGAGATAGTCATAGCTATAAAGATTTTAGTCTATATAGAAAAAACATACAAAGGGTTGGAGAAAGGGAGAACAATACTTTCTATTTTACACATGACAAACTGAGTCACAGAGATTAAGTGACTTGCCTGCGGTCACAGGAAATCTGTGGCAGAGCTGGCAATTGTATCCAGGCTCATGCCTTAACCACAAGTTCATCCTTCATTGTTTTAACCATTTATACCTCTTATTTTTTTTCCATTACAGCTTGGATAACTTTATGAAAAGCAGCAAATAGTGTCATAAATAGTGAAAAATAAATTTAGTTTTTCAAATTTTACTTTACTAATCTTAAGTGTTAGTAACTGAGGAAGGGGCATTATTTTCTTTAAATTTATATATATACGAGTTTCTTTTAATTTAGTGATTGTGAATTAAGTACTCATGGAGATTATTATATCTATATACAGTAGCAGGTCAATGGTGTGTTCAAGCCAGCAGTACACTAATCATTGATAAGCACAACTGGTACTTCTCATGCTGACTCAGACCTTTTTCAAAGAAGAGAAGACTTAATTGAAGCAGAGCAACCAGAATCACATTGACAAGTTTTTTTAGGAGATGGAACTAGTTGCAGTCTGTTACACAAGCTGGGTTTCTTTGTGGAAGACTGCATTTTTAGAGGTGGTCTACATGGGGAAATAGGCTAGAATAGGTATTACGCAGTAGCTATTTCACACTAGCTTACCAGGTGGACACTCTTATTCTGCAATAAAAGACCCTTTGTGCTGTTTAGCTTTAATCCACTTTGGAAGTACAGCTGTAATACAGAGAAGTGGTTTAAGTGGATCATACATAAGAAATGGGTTGTTAAACTACAAAGGCAGTTTTAGTGTGGAATAAGTGTCCACGTGCTGAGTTAGTGTGGATTATTATGCTTTTAAATTCATACTCTAGCATATTTTGCAGTAGCTTTCCTGTGTAGACAAGCCCTTAGAAGGTCCAAGTTCCACCCTTGCTCATTATGGGGCTTGGCAGGGCTTGGCTGATAGCAGTATGGGTAAAGGGTTATTCTTTTTATTATTATTGATGGAGCACTTTATTCAGAGAAGGAATCAACCTCTGCTCATATATAACACTGTAGATCACTTGGAATGGGGCATTAGGTGAGACAATCAGTGGAACTTATTTATGGGTAAACTCTGACATGACGAAATTTATCCATATTTGTTAGAGAAGCAAGGAGTCTAGACAACCAGATATTCTTTGATAACCTATTAAAGTACTAACTGGCTCATATTTACTATTTTTAAAAATCACATAACATCATTAGTTACTTTTCCAAGAAAAATGAGTAGTGTTCATCCTGAGTGAAAATCTAAATGATTTGGTGGATAACTTGCTGTATGATACTTGCAAAATGCTTTTATTTTTTCAGTGAGGTAATTCAAATAGAATGTTTTTATGAAACTTTATGTGCAAGCACAAACACATGCATTCATTTCTGGGCTGAGATCAAGGATGCAAGAAATTTCAGCCCCAAAATTAACTTTACTAGTTTGGATTGAAATTAGGGATTTGAAATGGAAGTATTATTTCCACCTAAATGATTGTCACTATCATACTATGAGGTTGTAAACTATTAATGATTAGTAAAATTAGTTACTGTAAATCTTCCTGAAGTTTTCAAATATAACACTGCAGCTCAGATCTTTCTTCCTGGTTTTGTGTCACAATAAAACCATGTTGTATTCTAGTTGCATTTGTAGCATGTACAAATGCAGAAATAACTTAGTGTATAAGATATGACACAGATATGAGAAGAACCAGTTTGCTAAATCTTGCAGGAGAAAAACCCCAAAATATATAACTTGGCCTGACAAACGATATCATGTTGCTCTTTCTCTACACGCACTCTTCGTAGCTTTGACTTTTGACTCATTACTAACAATAAAGTTGAAAAAACTTCCATTACAATGAAAGGATTAGAAATACTAATTCTACATGTAACAACATCTTAACTGCTAATAAATATTGTTCTGTCCTATCGTGAAATTGCCAGTTTATGTCTTAGTATCTACATTTCAGTAAAAAACTGATTCATCAATATAAAAATTGCTTTGGATAGCTGTCGTGCCTCTTCTCCCTCCCTACTTCCTAAACCCCTGATGTGACAACAAATGTTTATGGTAGCTTTAAAGAAACATTGTCATAGTTGGTATCTCCAATATATAACCCATCTTTAAAACAAACCACTTTTTAAAGTGATATAATTCTTGCCACAATGAAGGCTGGTTACAATATTGTTAAAATGTCGACATTGCTGGGTAACCTATCAACCATATATCCAGTGTACAGGATTTTTTCTCTGCTTGCTTTGTATTTCAAAGAAATAAGAGTTTGAGCGATGGAGAAATGCAGCTGTCTGAGTAAGCAGAACGCAGTATTCTTTGATATTTTAATATTCTAGTCATAATGAAAGACACACGTGCACATCTGCAAGTAAAAATACAGTTGGTGAATCTAATTGTAGGCCAAGCATCTTCGACAGTGTATATCTTAATTTAGTCTTTAATTCTGAGCAGGTCTCTGAAGATTGTCTTATTACAGATTTATGAATCACTTTTGTTAAAATTGGTTTGGTTTTCTGCAGAGCAACAAGACTTTAGAATCAGCATCTGTTTTCTGTATGTATTGCTTAATAAAACTTCTTAAATTTGCAGAGCATGGAGAGTATGATCCACAAACTGTAAGACCAGGAAGTAGATACAGTCATGTGCAAGAAGTACAGGAGCGACTTAACTTCCTACGGTTAGTTTCGAGTAACTTAAGTCATTTTCTCTAGAAGGCAAACAAATTCATAACTTAAACTTCTGAAATGGAAAGAAACAATTATGTTGAACTTTTTTGTTTCTTTTATACAGTTGTCCAGCTTAGTGTATGGCATTAACATTTAATTCCAGCAGATCAAGATAGCAAAATAAAGTAAAATGCTGGAATTCCTGGATTTGAAAGAGGACATAGTATTAGAATACCCAAGAGAGTATTAGGGGTTGTATACATAAAGACATAATCCCTCCCCCACAGAATTTACAATATAGGGCCTTGATTGTGCATTAAAATGTGTGCCGGCACACCGCAGTGCATGTGCCAAGTCCCATTGATTTAAAGAAGCTCTTTGTGTGTGGTGGGCTGCACCTCTGTGCGTATCAGCTTAGGATCGTGGCTTAATATTGGACATGGCACTATAACTGAAGGTAACAAACGGTGCAGCAATAAACTCTTGGGTTACTTAGCCATTAACATATGCACATGCCTAGAATAAACCTTTTAAAATGATTGACTTACTGTGAGCAACATGGAAAAGGTGAGTTTGGATTTTATAACGACCATGTTATAGTTCTTGAATAAAGTAAGAAAACAAAGGATTTAGGAAGAGAATATTAAAAATTATTTGCCACAGAATGATACTGCTTGAAACTTGTCAAGTTCTTAGTTTGGACATAACAGTATTCTTTCACAGTTTATCTCCCTCAGTATATTTGTTATCCTTGTGACTGTATCATTCTTCCATTTGTCTGATCCTAAATTTTTTTAAACTCATTCTTTAATGCAGATTCATATTATAACTTTGAATTTCACTCAGAACTGATTATAGATTAAACTAAATAGTACTTCTTCGAGTAATGGTTTCTATTATATTCCACTGAGGGTGGGTTTACACATGCGTGCCATGTGTCCAGAGCCAGAGCATTTGGAAGTACTAGTGTCCATTGGTCCACGCGTGAGCCCTTGCTTCACCTCATTATTTCGTCCAAGATTGTAAAGGGCTGGGCAGACCAACTGCGTCCCCAGTTCCTTCTCATCGCTGCATGGTCCAAATCCAAGCTGTAGTTGCTAGTGTCCTCTCGTCTGACACTTTATATATAATTCTGAATTTTTTTTAGTTAGTTTGCGTCTTCTGTTTTTACTGTTTTTTTTGTTTTGTTTTGTTTTTTACCTAGTTTAGTTTTAGTAGGACTGGGAATTCACACATCACACAGAAGCACAGATTTTGAAGCCTGAAATCTTCGGCATAATCCAGTACCTGTGTGTGGATGCTGGTAGAACCAGTAAACAGATTATCCCGAAGCTTTCAGGCTTCAAGATCTGTGCTTCTTGCCCGCGTTCATTCTTGGTCAGCAACTAGTCCCAATGCTACCTCTACTGTTTGGGAGAAGCCCACATTTCATTCAGGAGCAGTATCTGCTGGTCCTTCCCAAGCCATACCTGAGAAGGCCGGGCTCTCCGCCTCAAGAAGCACCTCACGGAAGTCGCCGGAGGCCTCAGTCAGACCTGGGTTAGGGTTATGGACCCTGTGCTGAGGCCTAGTCGGGAGGCAAGGAAGCATGTGTATAAGCATGGCAGTAAGTCTTCCTCCAAAAGAAAGGATGATACATCTCCCACTAGTTCCAGCCATGGAGAGGCCGCATGTTCCATGGCATACAAGCATGAGAAGAAACTGCGCACACTGGCAGATCCGCTGGTACTGAGCATGCACTCAATTTTGGCTACAGAACCGGTACCATTAATTCTGGAGTGATGGGAGAAAGCACCAAAGCCACATGAGCAGTTTGCCCTAAGGGAACAGAGATCTCCATGCTTTCCTCTGCAAACCGCACCTAGGGAGGTCCAATCTCCTATATAGGACTTGCTAAAGTCTGGTTGTGCTTTGACTCATTCTCATGTGGTTTACAGACTTCTGCCGTCTCCAACGGTACCGCCATTGGAACCAGGATCTGATTTCTCATCGTTGGAGGATTCTGCTGGAGTAGAAGTGTCAGTACGACTACCTGAAAGGATCACCAGTGGCGTGGCAGTATCCCTTCTCCACCAACAGGGAAGTCACTGGTTGCCCTCCCCATGGGGCCCTCTTCAGCATATGCTGGATTCATCTTGCTGGCCCTATTCGGGATTCTGGCCCCAGTACCCACCCTGAGAACGCGCATGTTTGGTGGGGCAGGCTTTGCCCATCCCTGCTTATGACACCCTTGACCAGGCACTTCAAACTGGTTATGGAGGACAAACCGCTCAGTCCTGTACCACTGGAGCAAGAGTGTTTCCCATTGTTCTCTCCAGATGCTGCAGCAACTTCAGGCTCCCCCTTGCTGCCAGATGACTTTCAGCAATTCCAAGAATTCTTGCGAATCATGGAAGACAAGCATCATATTCCGCTGGAGGAATTACAAGACAAGCAGCATTAGCTCCTGGACATCCTTCATTTCTCACTACTGAGCAGGGTTGCTCTACTGATCAACGATGCCATTCTCTAACCAGCCCAAAAAGTTGGGCAAACCCCGACCACTTGCACTCCCACCCCCAAAGGGGCAGACAGGAGATACTATGCACCAGTGAAGGGTTCGGAGTTTCTTTTTTTATATATACCCCCACCCAATTCCCTCATGGCACAAGCATCAGTGGAATGGTCCAGGCTGCAACACCCATGATCTACCCCAACAGATGAGGGTAAAAGCTTAGACCTTCTGGGAAGCAAGGTCTTCTTTTCAGCAAGCCTCCAATTTTCAAACTGCCAGGCCTTGTTGATCAAATATGATTTCCTTAACAAAGGTAAATTGGAGGACTTTACTGAAAAGCTTCCTCGGCAAGATGGAGCTTGTTTCCCAGTCTGTTCTGGAGTAGGACAAGCTGGTGGCTAGAACAGCACTACAGTCAGCCTTGGATGCTGCAGATATCTCATCACACTTGATGGCCCTGGAAATAGTCATGCAGAGAGAAGCATGGCTGCACTCATTTGGTTTCCCCAGAGAGGTGCACAGTACCACTGAGGACCTCCCTTTTGACGAGTCACACCTGTTTAATTAGACCGATGATTCACTCCACTCCCTAAGGGATGCCAGAGCCACACTTTGATCACTGGGTATCTATCCAGTGGAAATTCTACTGCCCGCCACCTACACAGTGATTCAGGACCCCCCATTTCTTCCACCAGAGGCCATATGAACCTCCTCGTAAGTACCGGAAGACTTTACAATCCTGCTCTCCAGGCCTGCCTTCGCAGTCTTCATCCTGTCATGTTCAGACTGTTCAGAAACAATATTTTTGAGTGCCACTGAAGAGCTGTCAACCACCATGCCTACTGCCATGCAACCAACTCACCCCCTTCGTGGGTCATCTACCACTCTTACTACTAGTCTGGAGCTCAGTAACAGCAGACAAGCTGGTCCTGGATGTCATCCACTATGGCTATACAGTTGAGTTCACCACCCTACCTCATCCACATCCCACACCCTGATCGCTTTCCAAGGACCACTCTCATGACAGGATCCTGGTACTAGAAGTAGACTCCTTACTGCAAAGGGGAGTGATAGAGCACGTTCCTCCGAACTATCAGCGCATGGGGTTCTATTAGACTTGGAGCTTGTCTTAACTACCGGGGTAAGTTGACCTTAATTACTCTACTCCAACTACGCGAATAACATAGATGGAGTTGACGTAGCTTATGTCGACTTACCCCAGTGTCTTCACTGCACTGCATCAATGGGAGGTGCTCTCCAGTCAACTTCCCTTACTCTTCTCGGAGAGGTGGAGTACCGGGGTCGACCAGAGAGTGTTCTGCCATCAATTTAGCAGGTCTTCAGTAGACCCGCTAAATCGACCCCTGCTGCATTGATTGCAGCAGTGTCAATCTCCCTACAGTGAAGACCAGCCCTTACTTTTGGGTACATAAGAAGGGGAGGTGGAGGCCTACCCTGGATCTCTGTAACTTCAATCGCTTTATCTGCAAGGCCAAGTTTCGCCTTAGTAGTCATCATACCGTCTCTAGGAAGAGGCAGGTGGTTTATGACTCTCGCTATGTAGGCCTCCAGTTTTCACACAGACATCCATCCAGCCCACAGAAGATTCCTGAGGTTCATGGTGGGCCTTTAGCATTTTCAGTACAGGGTCCTTCCTTTTGGACTTGCCCCTGCTCCCTGGGTCTTCACCAAAGTTCTCTGTCATAGCAGCCCTCTCTGATGCTCAGGAGTCCTTATTTTCCCCTATCTTGACGATTGGCTGCTAGCAGCATGATACACAGACGAAGCTCAAATCTCAGCTTCCATATTGCTCAGACTCCTTTCTTCCCTGGCAGTCAGCATCAACATGGAAAAATCAACTGTAATTCCCACACAGTCCTTAGACTTCATAAGGGCCTCCATCAACTTGGTCACAGCCTGATCTTACCTGCCAACGGACAGATTCCATACTCTGCAGGCACTCGTCCAGTTAGTCAACAGTCCATCTGTCCCATTCAGAACTTGCTTATCCCTTCTTGGCCTCATGGTAGTCTGCATGTACATCGCTTCCTTTGCAGTCTACAGATGTGGCCTCAGAGAGTCTACTTACCTACGCGACATGCTATGGACCTTATGCTGACAGTCCCCCGCACAGTGCTCTCTTCCTTCCAGTGGTGGATAGATGCACAGCAGGTCTGTACAGGGATCCCCTTTCTCCCATCCTCCATGGACAGACCAATTATCAGGCACATCCCTTACAGGATTGGGAGCACACACTGAAGAACACATGACACAAGGGACGTGGAGCCCTTGGGATACCAGGATGCTCATCAACATTCTTGAACTCTGGGCAGTACAACAAGTATGTCAAGCATTTCTACCTTCCATTCGCTACCATCATGTTCTTATCAGCACCGCCATTGTTTATTACATCAACAAACAAGGGGGCACGAAGTTGATTGCTCTGTGCAGGGAAGTGGTCAACTATGGGATTGGTGCATTGCCCACAAGATCCTGTTGTCGGCAGCCTGTCTTCCAGGGACTCAGAATGTGATTGCAGACTTAGCTGAAGATTCATTGCTGATCACAAGTGGGAGCTTCACAACTCCATAGTAAATGACATCTTCAGCCAATGGGGGACCCTTTTGCCTCCCACGTCAATAACAAATACAGCGCATACTGCTCAAAGGGGAGGTGGTGTCATCCACTCTTAAGGTGATGTTCTCATCCTCTACTGGTCAGACCAGATCAGCTACACCTTCCCCAGGTCAAATGGAAACACTTCACCTCCTGTGCCCAGCAGAATGGGCTTTCCCTGGAGGAAGTGGACATTCCCCTTTTGGACTACCTGCTGTCCTTGAAGATGACAGGACTCTTTTTCTCTCAAGGTCCATTTAGCAGCTTTCAGTGCCTTTCACCCTCCCGTGGAAGGATATTTCATATTTACACATCTGTTGACCCTCAGGTTTTGAAAAGGTCTGCTGAGGACTTTACCACCCATACAACCTATCGCCTCCCAGTTGGACCTCAACCTTGTTCTGGCTGCATTAATGAAACTGCTCTTTGAGGCATTAGCTTCATGCTCTGTCCCTCCTTTCCATGAAAATGACCTTCCTAATGGCTATTAGTTTGGCCAGAAGGGTAGGTGAACTTGGAGCTATGATGGCAGACACCCCCCACCAGCACCACCACGTTCCATAAGGGCAAAATCTCCCTGTCCCTGCACCTCAAGTTTCTACCAAAGGTCGTATCCTGGTTTCATGTCAATCAACCCATATGCTGACCTGCTTTCTTTACAAAGCCTCACACCTCAGTGGAAGAGCAGCATTGTCACTCCCTCAGTGTCCGCAGGGCCATGAGCTTCTACCTGCAGAAGACGAGACCAATCAGGAAGTCCTCTAGACTCCCTATAGCTATAGCTGAGAGGATTAAGGGACCAGCAATCTCCACACAAAGGATTTTGGGGTGCATTACGTTCTGTCAGTTGTAGTAACTGCCTGCACCCCTTGGGGTGAGAGCCCATTCTAGAAGAGCCAAGGCATTGACTATGGCCATCCTGCACAATGTGGTACTTCCAGACGTATGTAGGGCAGCCATATGTTGTTTGGTACATACTTTCACTGCACATTACAGCTTGGTGCAGGATTTTGCAATGGATGTTTCATTCAGTGTGGCTGTCCTTAGTTCAACCATTCCATCCTTGTCCTTGCACCCTTCTCCAAATTAAGTACTGCTTGTTAATCACCCTCAGTGGAATATAATAGGGACCATCACTTGAAGAGGCCGTTACTTACCTGTAACTGGAGGTTCTTTGAGATGTGTGGTCCCTATCTATATTCCACTTCTCGCTCTCCTTCCCCTCTGCTGCGGATCTATTTGATTTGTCGTGGAGAAGGAACTGGAGACACGGTCGGTCCACCTTACCCTTTATTGCCTCTGACAAAACCGTAAGGCAAAGCAAGGGCACGTGCGCAAACGAACAAGCGTGACTATTTTCAAATTCTCTGGCTCCATAAACCCACCCTCACTGGAATACAGAGAGGGACTGCTCGTCTGAGAAAACTTCCAGTTATAGGTAAGTAATCTCTTATTAAATGGTTACTTTACCAAATAGTGGGGACTAACTCCTGGCCACCAATCTTTAAACAATTATCATTCTATCATATTCTAATAGTTAAACTATATTATTCTTGAAATTTGGCAATGATTTTGGTATGTATATAATGGAATAATATTGCCACATTTATAATTGCATGTCATAATATACTATAAACATAAGGTTTATGATTGGTATGAACGATTTTGTTACTCTCTAGTCCTTTATTTCTTTCACATACAGTCAGAGTATATTACTTTGATCCATATATAACTGATTCTTGAAGAGTAAAATCTATTGTGTATTTTCTTGAAATGTTCTTACAAGAATTATTAAGTATATCTGTGTGAAAGATAACTGTAAAGTTACAGACTTCTCCAAGACTTTTCTTGGAATTAAAAGATGCATGAAGAGTAATTCTGTCTTATGTTCTGAACTGTGAATGAAGTACCCTAGAATTTCACTACAGATTTCAGACTCTGTAACTTCCTACCTCCAATCTAATATCGATAACTCAATCCATTGTTAGATGTAATTTTTCATTTCACTGTGTTGCATCCTCAGAATTAAGAGGGCTAAGAATGTTTAGATAATCCAGTGATTTGGTCGCTTAAATATAGTTTTGCTTAATATGGAAAGAAGCATGACATAAAAATTCAAGTTATCATTTGTATAGTAATGACCTTAGTTAAATGTCTTTGGAGAGAAAAAATCATGTTCAATACTTTATAGGTAATGCATATTTTTGTCTAATCTAGTTTCCATACATAGCTAGAATTCTGGGGCCTGATCCTACAAACCTTTACTTTGATGAAGACAATGGGACCACTCGTGAATGAGGACTGATCATATGAGTAAAAGTTTTCAGACTCAGGCCTATAACATATGTTGACTGTAATTTTAGTGTCTCTAAAATGTTAAGATGTCAGTGTTATTAATTGTTTTTGTTTTGCTCAAGATTTTTATTGAAGGATGGTCAGCTGTGGCTCTGCGCCCCTCAGGCGAAGCAAATATGGAAGTGTTTAGCCGAAAATGCAGTCTATCTTTGTGATCGTGAAGCCTGTTTTAAGTGGTATTCCAAACTAATGGGCGATGAACCAGATTTAGACCCTGACATTAATAAAGACTTCTTTGAAAATAATGTGCTTCAGTTGGATCCTTCCCTATTAACAGAAAATGGAATGAAATGTTTTGAACGTTTCTTCAAAGCTGTGAACTGTCGAGAAGGGAAGCTAGTAGCGAAAAGACGAGCTTATATGATGGATGACTTGGAATTAATAGGATTAGACTACCTTTGGAGGGTAAGTACAAAAGAGGAAACATGCAAATAGCTTACTGCTATGTTTTTGTTAAAACCAAAATTATTTAAGACTGTAACTAAATCTGTGTAGACGTACGTTTTTGTAATTTAAGTGTTTTTCAGACTAACTGCATGAAAATTGGTGGTTCTGTTTTCCTTTCATACTCCTAAGTTAGTTATTTCTCAGGGCTGAACCTTGAACTCAGAATATGACAAAGAAAAAAGGAATTAAAAAATTGAGTGTATTTGTAATGTCTGTGCATGTGAAATTAATGTTTTGTTTGTACCATAGAACCAATCCCATTTGTTTAATTTTTAAAATACCTTTGACGTGCATTGTTCATTTACCTTATGCTCTCACTCACCAGTGATTTTACTTATGAAATCACCATTTCTGCTAATGGCCAGTAACATCTCGGGGTTACGGGAAAAGATTTATCTTTCCAGTTAACAGGAAATGGAACTGAACTTTATTTTGAGCATCTGAGAAACTGGCTCATATAATTAGTTGCAGTATTGTGTAAGTAACAAACAGGTATTGCGCTCTCATCTCTGAACAAGGTGATCATTGTTTTAGTCCTTTTACTAAATATGGAGCTTATGCTCACTACTGCAGAGTTATGGATGCAGTCTTTTGGATGAAAGATTAGACATCCTTTTTTGTTCAAGGTTGGTGGTTTCTAGGTGGCAGCTGATGATCCCATGATAGTTATTAAATAGAGGACACTGGCGTTATCAACTCCAACTTTCAGCATTCCGTTTCTGAAATACCTTTGATGTCTAGTGTATAATGGCTGTGCTACAGCATCAGCATTAATGTTTCATTTTGTAAAGCACTTGAAGTACCTAGAGCAGGGATTGGCAACCTTTGGCACGCAGCCCATCAGGGAAATCTGCTGGTGTGCTGGGCCGGTTTGTTTACCTGCAGCGTCCCGTCCCCAGGTTCGGCCGATCGCAGCTCCCACTGGCTGTGGTTTGCTGGTTCCAGGCCAGTGGAGGCTGCAGGAAGTGGCATTGGGCCGAGGGATGTACTGGCCACCTCTTCTTGCAGCCCCCATTGATCTAGAATGGTGAACCACGGCCAGTGGGATCTGTGATCGGCCAAAGCTACGGATGCTGCAGGTAAACAAACCGGCCCGGCCCGCCAGTGGATTTCCCTGACGGGCCGCGTGCCAAAGGTTGCCGATCCCTGACTTAGAGTGTAATCAAAACATTTGGGATATGCCCAGTGAAAAAGCAATGGGGGTGCTCTTCCGAGCTGTCAGTTGTGGACAGTAACTTCCTTGGATCTGCCCTTCTGCCTGGAGCTACTATCTTGCTACTTAGTGGGACCAATTTATGACAGCTTTTCAGCTTCAATTCAGGCCAGTGGCTAGCAGTAAGTTTCCTAATATTCAAATTAGGTACAACACTCCTTTTTCTAGGTTCTGAAGTAAATTTTAAATCTCATCTTAAATGGTGGCACAGATTATCTTGAGTTGAGAGAGGTCTTTAATGATATTTAATTGTTGAATTAAAAAATTAACTTCTTCTCTTAATTGCCCAGAATTCCTAACTAACATAAACACAAAACTTGTAAGTACTGGTACATTTAAATCATTGGAAGGTTAAGATTTAATTGTAGCTAACTAAATGTTTTTCTGGGCCTCAAACTTAGTTGGTGATGATGCAACAAGAATGCATATTCTTTAAAACTAGTGGCACTAGAAACATAGCATGGAGAAAATTTTGTGTGCCATTCTGTCACTTGACAAAGCACTATCTGTTTTTTGCAGACACTGATGAATTCTTTTAAAGCAGTTAATTTGATTGAATCTTAATCTTGATTAGGGTCACATTAGACAGATAGAAAAGGAGTACTTGTGGCACCTTAGAGACTAACCAATTTATTTGAGCATAAGCTTTCGTGATGAAAGCTTATACTCAGATAAATTGATTAGTCTCTAAGGTGCCACAAACACTCCTTTTCTTTTTGCGAATACAGACTAACACGGCTGCTACTCTGAAATTAGACAGATAATTTACAATGATTGTATTTTGATTATATACCCTAGTTACTTTTTTGTTCTGATGAACAAGAAGAAATATTTTATCCATTGTTATGAGGATATGTTCATGTGTAGTCCTTTTGTTTTTTAAACTGGATACCAAAAAGAGTTAAAATGCATTCATACTTTTTTATTGCTTTAGGTTGTGATTCAGGGAAATGATGACATTGCCAGCAGAGCAATAGATCTGCTTAAAGAGATCTATACTAATCTTGGTCCAAGGTTACAAGTTAATCAGGTAAAAAATATTGAGTGGAATGTAATATTGAATAAAGATTATCGTAAAATTTAACAATTGTGATATTTTTATAGCTTAAAGTTTTGAAAATATGACAGTTTCCATCCATGGAACGCCCTTTTGGACAATGCACTCTTGCCCATGTGCAGATTTTAATATGTACAGCATGTTTGTGAACCTACCCTTTCATTCCTTTTAGCTGTTTGCAGAGATTTAGTGATCTACTAACAGTGTTTAAAGATTAAAATTACTGGCTTTTGAGAAATCTCAAAGTGTAATGCACTTGTTAGTTATGTCTGTTGTATTTCCATTAGCAAAACAGTGGCTCGTGCCAGATATTTAGTTTTGCATTCTGCTGGGATTTGAGGTATGTGATATTTTGTCCAGTGTGTTCGCTGGCTGGGGCTAAGTCATGCCAATGGTGGCTAATACAACCCTTGAATGCATTTCACTTCTCATATAAGAGAGCATTGCAAAGCTCTCAGAAATGAGCAATCTTAACTAAGCTCTGGAGAATCAAATCCTTTCTCTCAAGATTCAGACTTGCCTATTAGTATGTTTCATTAGAAAGTGAGAGAGACTTGCAAGTTTCTAGAAAGATCATGGAAAGGATAAACTGTTGGGATTTCTGAAATTTCCTTTGTTGTTATCAAGATAGTACTAGTGGGCAGTGTTGTTACCAGCTTGCTCATGCATATTGCAGCCATGGCGCCAGGGAGGGCAGTGCAGTAACGGAAACCTTCTGTGCCTTTCTTGAATTCAGTACTTTTAAGTATAAACATTTGAAAACATAATCCTAAAACTTCAAGGACTTTTGTGCCCTCCAGATCACCTCCAACCAGTTTCTTGCATCTAATGTTAGTTGTATTTTTTAACCCACAACTCCTTGCTACACTCCACTTCCCTTTGTTGTTCCATTAAGGACACATTTTTTTTTAGTCCTCAAAACCAGCAGTCTGCAAAATACTGTCTAAAGATATAGGTACTACCTGCCAGATGGATATGTAAATATTCCATATTCTAGTCTGTGGTGAGCGGCAACTAAATGAGAGAGCAGTCCAACTTAGTATCCTGCACAGAGCTGCACTTTGCTTACATTGCAGCTATTTGGTTCAAGTTGGTGGGTTGAGGGGCAAGGTTTGTACTATACACACAAGTTGTAGAGTTAGCACTGGTATTTAAAAAAAAAGAAAGAAAAAAGTACACTGTATTAGATTATCAACTGTAATGTTAGTGTGGAGAAAACCAAAGTTGTGAATAGTCTTGAGTAAAGATTTGGTTTTCAGTTATGATTTTATAGCACGTTTGTTTGATTCTGCAGCTGAAAGGTGGCTATGTAATATTTTGTAATTGTCCCAATTTCTTTTGTACGTTACATTAGGTAGTTATCCATGAAGACTTCATTCAATCCTGCTTTGATCGTTTGAAGGCCTCCTATGATACACTGTGTGTTTTGGATGGAGATAAAGACAGTATTAATTGTGCAAGGCAAGAAGCAATACGAATGGTGCGAGTATTGACTGTTTTAAGGGAGTATATAAATGAATGTGACAGTGATTACCATGAAGAGAGAACAATTCTTCCTATGTCAAGGTTTGTGAAGAACTCAGAACTACTGTGATTCATCTTCATTAAAGTGATCTTAACAGTGGAAAATGTTTGTTTCAAAATTAATTTAACTTCCTTAACCAGTGTATAAAAGAAATCCTGTAGCAGTTATCCTAAATGAATATTACAAACTATTGAACAAATAACATTTAATTTCCTTCAAAAACACCTTTAAATTTATGTAATGAACTTATTAGGCATTCTAAATAACTAACTTTCACAATTCATTTGTGAGGTAGGTAAGCATCCACATACAGGTAGGAACTAATTGATTAACAGAACTAGAATTAAATCTGAATTTCTGGCACTTGGTCCTGTAGTTGACACACACTGTCATTAAAGTATTTTTTTTTGCTATATTTCCTTTTATTTCAAAAATATTCATTTTTTTGTGTTGAAGAAAAAGGCATTCTTGTTTCAAGTGCTTGTCCCTGTGTGTATTTCTCACATGATACTCATGCACACCATGTGCTTGAGTCTGGAGATTTTAACAAGCAGCGTTCATTGGCCTGTATATGCGCAGTAGATCTTCTCATGCTCCCGAACGAGGGTATAAGAAGTGCTCCCGAACGAGGGTATAAGAAGTGTGAGTTGATGTCCTCTCTTTCACTTCTTACTGCCACATGGTCTGAGTCAGAATTCAGTGTCATCTCTTGTTTCAGCCTTTCAGAAAATATGTAGATAAGATTGTAAGTAGTTCTTTAGCTTAGTCAGTTAGTCTTAGTATAGTTCGTTTCTCTGGACTGGGGACTATGCTCAGACTCCTGGGCTTCAAAAACTGCATCTCCTGCCCTAGACCCTTTTCCGTCAGCAACGAACACCAATGCTATCTCTGCTGTCTGGGTGAGACCCTTATTTTGGCAGTATTTGTTGCTCATTTCCACTAACAACTCGCAAAGGTCATGAGCTTCACCTTAGAAAACGCTTAATGGAGAAGGCAAGGAAGCCTCTCTCCTATCTGGGTCAGTAAGACTCTCTCCTTTCTTCCCCCCCACCCCCCACACACACCCATTGGCCTCACCAAACAAGCAGTGCCCACCCCTCTGAGTAGGAGCAGAGCTGTGGGTGTCTCCGCCCAAAGACTCTTCCACAAAGGCTTCCCATGAGAACAAGGGGCATTGTCATGGGGTCAAAGACTGTCCATAAGAGAGAGACTCCTTCTTGAAGCCCATTGAGGTGTGTAGGAAGAATGATTTTTGACCTCTGTCCTTCAAGGTCCTAGGGCGGAACCCTTTGCAAATTCTGCTCTTCTCCTTCTGGTGGCTCTCCCCCAGGCACCGAAGACAGGAAGAGTGCAGGTCGCTCTGAGGCATTAACATTCCACAGTTCTCACAGAGCCTGAACCCTTGGGACTATTAACTAACTAAAACTAGAAGTTATAAACACGAAGAGTGGACACTGCCCAAACGTGCCTGCAAAGCAAGAGCAGCAGTTTGTTCCAGCCAGCCGTCACCAGTGGTAAGAAGGAACTAAGGGGGTGGCGGGTCGGCAGGGTCCTATACTGAGCTCCATGAAGGGGCAACTCCAGGGGGCGCCAGGTTGGCTGTACAGACCTTGCTAAGGGAAAAATCTTCCGGGTGCTGTGCACATCCCTGATTGGAATTGACATGAACAACACATCTCGAACAACAACAGTTACAAGAAACTGAGTAACCGTTTTTTTCTGTTCATGATTCTGGTACTGAAGAACAATGGCCATTATCCACTGATCCTGTCCACAAATGCAGCTCCAGACTCTGTGCTATCGACACTTCCACCCAATAGGGAATTAGAAATAGGGATGCACTAGTACTATCAGTGCCAGCCATCAGAACTCCCCATGTGCCAGGGTGCACAGAGATCTATACAGCACTGGAGGATATATTTCTCTACTACCCGCAGTCTCCTCTGGATCAGTGCTCTTGAGGGACATTACCACACCAGAAGAAGATATTAGTTCGGCATCCCAGGAACCATCCTGCTTACAACCATCAGGCAGGATTGCCCTGGTGCTGACGGCTTTGACATTACAGCAGGAGCAGTTTTTGGGTTCGGACAAATCCAGTGAACCAGTCTATCCTTCACCTCCACAGTGAGAACCAAACCCAGACAGGCGATGCAGGACTTATGGTCACTGCCCGTATGAACATGACCTCCCTAGGGACCGATGGTTCCATATGCTATGGGCCTGCAATCAAACGCCTCTTTCTGGCCCTATTGGGGACCATAGGATCTCTGTATGGATGTCTGGGACCCACACAGGAGTCTTTCCACTCTTCTCCCTTGCGCCAACAACTGGTTCCATTGGTGCGTGAGAAGGATGACGGTGTTGAACCGGAACCACAGATGATGACAGGAATCTCCTCCTCTTCCCCCAATGAGGCAGTCTCTCCTTCCTCATCCCCACCAAACTATGACAGGCAATACCAGCACGTACTCTGAAGAATGGCTAGTGATGTCCAGATATCTCTGGAGGAAGTCCAAGACCCACACCACTGACCGTTGGATGTTCTGCATCCAGTTAACAAGGTCTTATTGGAATTGGAAAAATTGGTCTGGACACCCCAGTGTTCTTCACACCCACACATAAGACGGCTCAGAAACGCTGTTTTGTTCCAGCAAAGGGAGCTGAATTCCTTTTCTCCTACTTTGCTCCCAACTCCCTGGTGGTACATTCCTTAGCAGCCTGTAACAGGTCTCAATACTGAAGGACCACCCCATCAGAAAAGGGCTCCAAGGAACTGGACTTCCTGGAGAGAAAGATCTTCTCTCTGGGCTTGCAATTCCGCATTGCCAGTTACCATGACCGTGACCCATTCTCAGTCTGTGTTTAGGAACAATTTTTGACATTTTAGTCAAGACCTGCTCGCCTTCTCTGATGCCACCTGCCTCTCCTTCTGTCACCTTTGGAGGCCATCTCATTCTGTTTGCCTCCAACTGGGAGTTAACTGTTATTGACAGTTGGGTCTTGGAGATTATACATCAGGGATAGTCCATAGAGTTCATCTCCTTCCCTTCCCCATTGCCCTTCATGGACCACTCTCATGAGGCAATTCTTCCACAAGAAGCGGAGTCCCTGTTACACTGAGGGGGAATAGATCCTCAGTATCAAGGAAGAGGGTTTTATTTTTTAGTCCCCAAAAAAGACTGGGGATGGAGACCCATTTGGGATCTTTGGCAACTCCCAATCTTCCTACAGAAGATGAAATTCAGGATGGTCATGTTGGCATCGATAATGCCCTCTCTTCAAGGAGGGATGTGGTTTGTGGCTCTTTATGTGAAGGATGCATATTTTCATATAGACATTCATACACCCCCCACAGGAGGTTCTTACAGTTTATCATGGGCCAGGTGTATTTCCAATACCAGGTCCTCACCTTTGGACTAGCAACAGCGCCCAGAGAGTTTACAAAAGTTTTCTCTGTGGTGGTGGCCCAGATGAAAAGTCAGGGCCACAGAGTTTTTCCATATCTCGACAGCTAGCTCCTTGTAGGTCGCTCTTGACAGGAGGTCAGGTTGGCTATTCAGTACCTCATTCAAAGCTTCGCAGCCCTGAGGGTTTGCGTGAACAGAGAAAAGTCTATTTTATCTCTCCCCCTTCCCCTTCCCCTCCACCCCCCCCGGACAAACTTTATCGGGGCAGTGCTGGGCTCTGTTTACGTAAGTGCCATGCTCTGCAGAAAGGTTTCAGATGATGCACAACCTAATTTCTTTGATTTTCCGCAGAACAAGGACTATAGTGTGGATGTGCCTATTGTTGCTAGATTGTATGGCAGTGTGTACTTATGTAACATCCTTTGCCAGGCTTCATCTGTGTTTCCTGTAGGCCTAGCTCAGTTTGATCTACTCGCCCAACAAAGACCGCATCAACTCCAGGATGACTGTCCCCCCTCGTTCCTAGTGCCACTATTGTAACAGATGCGATCCCTTCTGGTGTGGCGCCTTCTGGCTACGCTGCACAAGTCATGTAGACCAAGCAGGAGGCCAGACTACATATCAACATCCTGGAGCAGCGGGCAGTTCGCCTTGTGTGCAAGACCTTCCTTCCACTCATTCGCTCCGTCCACATCCCAGTAGTGTTGGACAATATCACCACTGTGGTCTATATAAACAAACTAGGAGAAGTGAGGTCTCTCTCACTTTGTCTTGAGGTAGTTAAGCTTTGGAGCTTGTGCATCAGGCACATCACCACCATCCAGGCAGCATACTTCTCTGGTATCCACAACTCCTTAGCAGGCAACTTTACCCCAGGCATTTCCCAGCAGACCAAAAATGGGAAGTCTGTGACTCTGCCTGACAAACATCTTCATGCTTTGGGGCACATCTCTGTGGGACCTTTCTGTGTAACAAACAAGAAAGTACCCCTGTGTTATTTCAGAGGAGCCATAGGTCGTGACTCCCAAGGTGACATGCTTCTACTGTCATGGATGAGCGGTTTCGTGGATGAGCCTTTCCTCCCATCCCCCTGTTTCCATAAGTGCTGAGAAAGATAAGTTACAACAGGGCCAGTGTCATTTTCCTAGTGCTTTACTGGCCCAAGCAATTTTGGTTCCCAAAGCTTCAGTGTCTCCAATCAAGATCTACCCCTTCCCAGAATTCTTGATGCAGGACAAGGGAAGGGTCAGACACCCCTACCAGGGTTGTCTCCACTTCACAGCCTGGTGTTTGGATGGGTGTCAAAAGTAGATCGCTCTTATTCAGCCGCAGTCCAGGCTATACTTACCCAGAGTTAGGAAAGAATAGACCAGATCCTGTTATCTGGCTAAATGGAAACACTTGTCAACCTGGGTGCAGCACAATCAGTCTCTCCCAGTCCCTTTAAGTGTCGTCCTGATCATTCTGGATTACCTCTTGTCTCTTTTTTTTAAAAAAAAAAATCTGTTCTTTTGATCAGCTTGTTACAGATCAACCTAGCAGTCATTAGTAGCTTCTTCTCCCCAACAGACAGTCTATCTTTACCCAGCCAACTACGACACGGTTCATGAAGGGCTTCATCAGTGCTTCTCCACCAGTCACTAAACCCACACCGCTATAGGGTCTGAACCACGTAATGTCAAAGCTTATTAGACCTCCATTTGAACGCTTAGCAACATGTTCCATGGTCCTGTCTATCCATGGAAATGGCATTTCTAGTGGCCATTACTTCAGCCAGGAAGATCAGTGAACTAAGAGCCATTATGGTGGACACAACCCCCCCCCCCCCGATGTTTCACAGGGACAAAGTGTTCCTTCACCCTAAATTTCTCCCCAAGGTCGTTTCCAGATTCCACCTTAACCAGCGTATTCACTTACCTGTCCTTTTTGTGAAATGCCACGCTTGTCCTGAAAAGAAGACTTCACTCCCTTGACATCAGGA
The DNA here is from genome assembly GCF_965152235.1 of Eretmochelys imbricata. Taxonomy (NCBI): domain Eukaryota; kingdom Metazoa; phylum Chordata; order Testudines; family Cheloniidae; genus Eretmochelys; species Eretmochelys imbricata. Next base: position 154,698,437 of record NC_135572.1, read on the forward strand.
GTGTCCTTGCCTTTTACCTGTAAAGGAACAATTCCATCAGAAAATATCCAAGATAGTTTGTTGCAATAACGGAGAGATCATGTGGTCAGTATCTTCTTAAAGAATTGCTAAGTGTGTTTATGGCTGAATTAAGAAATGCTATAGAATTAAGAAATGCTGGCTCGCATCCCACCTTCTGTCACTGTAACAGCCCATTCCACAAGAGTGCAGGCCAGCACGGTAGAATCCCTGCAGGAGGTCCCGGTGTGCGACATGCAGAGCAGCCACCTAGAGCTCCATAGATACATTTGCTAGACATGCGCTAATCTAAGCCTCTGCTGCGGAGCTGCATGCATCTTCGTTGCAGGCTTCCTCACACCCACTTGTGATCTGATAATTGCTTGTGAATCTCCCACGTGTGGAATACACATAGGGACCAGCACTCAAAGAAGTAGTGGAGGTTACTTCAACAGGAGTTCTTTGAGATGTGTGGTCCCTATCAGTATTCCATTACACGCCCTCCATCCCCTATGCTGTAGATCTGATTAGATTTGTGGTAAGAGGAGGAACTGAGAGGGCGTCAACCTACACTGCTTCTTATACCCTCTAGTGGGAGCAAGAGGATGTGTGGGCCAAATCTCTGGATTCAGGTGCATGGCGCTCATGCGTACCACGTGTGGAATACGGGTAGGGACCACACATCTCAAAGAACCTCCCGTTACAGTAAGTAACCTCCACTTCAGATCCTTTATGCAGTTTGTAGAGGAAAGCCGGTCCTCTGCTTGACATGACCACTATTGCTGCAATAAGTACTGTGGTTAGTGCTGTCAGTGCCTTCTTATACCTCAAGAGATGTTTACTGGGATACTGTAAAATACTTGCATTCCACGTTTTGGATTACCTTAAAGTGAATTTTTTATACTGGAGCAAAAGTAAAAACAACAAATAAAAAAATTCACAGACTAATTAATGAAAAGACATATCAGGTGGGGTCCAGCAGGGATCAGTTCTGGGTCCAGTTCTGTTCAATGTCTTCATCAATGATTTAATGGCAGAGAGAGTACACTTACAAGTTTGTGGACAATACCAAGCTGGGAGGGGCTGAAAGTACTTTGGAGGATAGGATTAAAATTCAAAATGATCTGGACAAACTGTAGAAATGGTCTGAAGAAAATAAGATGAAATTCAGTAAGGACAAAGTACTTCATGTAGGAAGGAACAATAGGTTGCACTAATACAAAATTGGAAATGATTGCCTAGGAAGGAGTACTGCAGAAAGGGATCTGGGGGTCATAGTGGATCACAAGCTAAATATGAGTCAACGTTGTAACACTGTTGCAAAAAAAAGCAAACATTTTTCTGCAATGTATTATCGGGAGTGTCATAAGCAAGACACAAGAAGTAATTCTTTCGCTCTACTCCACGCTGATTAGGCCTCAATTGGAGTGTTGTGTCCAGTTCTGGATGCCACATTTCAGGAAAGATATGGACAAATAGGAGAAAGTCCAGAGAAGAGAAACAAAAATTATTAAAGGTCCAGGAAACATGACCTGTGAGGGAAGATTGTTCTCTTTAACCTTTGAGGATAGGACAAGAAACAATGGGCTTAAATTACATTAGGAAAAACTACCGAACTGTCAGGGTAGTTAAGCACTGGCATAAATTGCCTAGGAAGGTTGTGGAATCTGCGTCATTGGAGATTTTTTTTTAAAGAGCAGGTTAGACTAACACCTGTCGGGGTGGCCGAGATCAGCGGTCCCCAAACTGTGGGGCACACACCCCTAGAGGGGCACAGAGGAACATTTGGGGGAGTGTGGCAGGGCCTAAGCCAGCCCCCAAGGGGTGGGAGAAGGAGCGCCACTCAGCCCCACTCTTCCCCCAGCTCTGGCCCAAGCCACAACTGTAGCTTGGGCCCTGGGCATCATGCTCCTCAGCTTCCAGCTGCAGTCCTGCTCCCTGGCCTGACTGCAGCTCCAGTCCCGGCTCCTGACTGCAGCATTAGCCATGGCTTCCGACCATGATTTCTGGTGTGGGTGCGGATAGGTTCCTTTATGGGTAAGGGTGGAGGAGTGATGGAAAAAGTTTGGGGACCACTGGTCTAGATATTACTTAGTCCTGCCTTGAGTGCAGGAGACTGGACTAGAAGACCTCTCGAGGTCCCTTCCACTTCTATGATTCTATATGACCAGCCATTTTCCATGTCCACTTTGATATTATTTTAGACATTTGTGCTTGGGTAAAAGGTTTTCACAAGTCCTAGTTTTCCTAGTTCTGTCATATATTCAGTAGTCTTGTGTTGGTTACTTCAGTCTGTTGCTGTAGAAATGATTGTCACAAGCAGAGCAAAATAGGAGGGAAGACTAACTACTAACCATTCCAGATTTACTTAAATAATTAACAAATGAGGCAAGAAATTCTGAGAAACAAGTAAAGGATAAATTGAGGTTCCTAAAGATTACTCACTATGAAAATCCATCTTAATTATCTGGTGAGAATGTTCTGAGTTTACTAAATCTTTTTTTAATTCACCATTGCTGCCAAGAAATTTTAAAACCTCATGACCTTGCTATATTTTTGAAGTGCTGCTCCAGTAGTGGGAGCAAAAGTTAGTTAAAATACTAATAGCATTCAGTAATTACAACAACAAATTAAACAAGGCAAATTCATGTTGACTTTTATGCTGCAAAAAGAATAAAATATAAGTGCTAAACTGAACAGAATAAGCCAATAGGACTGAAATTTTATTTCCAAGATTTGAACAGAGAATTGCAAACTGTGAAGAGAGACCCAAAATTTGAACTACATAATTACTTTTACTTATGTTCAGAATGCAAGCGTAGAACTGATTTTTCAGTAAGTTTGTGGGTGTGCATTTTCCACTCTGACTTGTGGCTGCACAAATGTTCAATTTAATGCAGCAGTGCATGTGCAAAATAGTCATATGCTTGCACATTCCAACAGACTTACAGAAAATCATTCTGTAATAGTTGCAGTACAAATGACTGCAAGAAAAATAACCACTTTTGTTGTAACTTGTTTTATGCCAGCAGCAATGACTTTATTTAGCACGTGCCCTCCATTTGTTTTGCAGAGCTTTTCGTGGTAAACATATCACGCTGGTGGTTCGTTTTCCAAACCAAGGTCGGCAGGTAGAAGACTTGGATATTTGGTCTCACACCAATGACACAATTGGTTCTGTACGGCGTTGTATTCTGAATCGTATTAAAGCCAACAGTGCGCATACAAAAGTAGAACTGTTCATTGGTGGTGAGCTGATAGATCCCGCAGATGATAGGAAGTTAATTGGACAATTAAATCTTAAAGATAAAACGGTGAGTGCTATTACTTTAGTCAATTAGTTAATATTACTCCATTTCTATAATTATTGGTGGGAAATGAGAGCAGGAATATCATTATTAGAAATGTGAAAAGGGGCAAGTAATATCTTTAATTGGACCAACTTCTGTTGTTAAGAGAGACAAGTTTTCGAGCTTCCACAGAGCTCTTCTTCAGATTTGGGGAAAGTACTCAAGAATTAAGACTTCTTATAATTATTATTGTAAGCCATAATGTAATTATGGATTATTACAACAATCTATAACCCACTGTTCCCCCAAAGCCCCCCAGCTTCCCGCACACCAATGACTGGAAAGGTATTAACAGGCCACTTAACCTTGAGTGGTCCCTTGAAATGTGTTGCTACTTACGTTAAGCAATGTGTTCCATGTTGTATTTTTAGTTGTGAGAATCTTGAGTACATTTCCCAGATCTGAAGAATAGCTCTGTGTAAGCTGGAACGCTTTTCTCTCTCACCAATGGAAGACCCAACAGATATTGTCTCTAATATCGTGGGACAAACACTATTACTGCAATATTGCATACTTTTTCAAATGATCCATTCCAACTTAGTGAAATGTTATGTTAGTAGCTACTAGTATAAGATGTTCTAAAGTTTATAGTTTTCATATCTGATACTTATTAAAATATATTAACCTTCTACAAATTTATTTTTCAGCTAATTACAGCCAAGCTTACGCAAATAAGTTCCAATATGCCTTCAAGCCCTGATAGTTCTTCTGACTCTTCAACTGGTTCTCCGGGCAACCATGGCAATCACTATAGTGACGGTCCAAACCCAGAAATTGAAAGCTGTTTGCCTGGAGTGGTAAGTATATGTATTGGTCCAAAAATCTTATGCAATTAAAAAATGACACATTGTAAATATTAGCACAAATTGTTTCAGTTGCTGAAAAAGCATGACAAGTTTTTATTTTTGTTTTAGATCATGTCACTGCATCCTAGATACATCTCGTTTCTTTGGCAAGTTGCAGACTTAGGCAGTAGCCTAAATATGCCACCTCTTAGAGATGGAGCACGTGTCCTTATGAAACTTATGCCACCAGGTCAGAATATAATTTTAATCTCTCTATATTTTGAGGTTATATCTCATCCATTTTCTGGAAGTGGAATATTTATCATGAAATCCTTCCTCCTACTAATTTAGTGTATGGTAGTCATGATTGTTCATTCATTTATTTCCTGTATTGCTATATCTTGTCCATAATAGAAAGTTAAATATTTTAAAAAGAGTTTTTAGCTGTCAGTGCCTGTTTATCTTTGAAAATGGGGAAAGGTGTTAACATTGAAACTATTTTGCAACACTTACTACTGTATAGGAGGAGTTTCTAAGTGCTTTTGGTAATAAATATAACACAGTAAACTCTGAAGAATCTGAATTTGTATGTCAGTTACAATTCCTGCATCTTTTCTTATCTGATGTCCTTTGAAGTTTTCTCAAATTGATGGGTATTAATTATTAATTGTCAATTTCAGTGACTTGTTTTTAGGTAACTATGGCAGTAATGTTTAGAGGTTGTGTTTTTATTGCAGATAACACTACAGTTGAGAAACTAAGAGCTATTTGCTTAGACCATGCAAAACTTGGTGAAAGCAGCCTTAGTCCATCCCTTGACTCTCTTTTCTTTGGCCCTTCTGCCTCACAAGTGCTATATCTAACAGAGGTTTGTGATGTTTTTCTTTAAACATAAAAACCCAAACTTTTTTTATTTATATTTTAAAACTCTTTTTGGCATTAAGGTTACATTTTCTATGGTGGAGTTGAAGAACAGGATCAAATTCTGGTGTAAAACTAAAAAGATTCAAAATACCTATCAAAGCAGCAAAGTGTGGGAGGTGTGCATGGGGAGAAATATCAAATCATTGTATAAAATGTACTTCTGTGTACTTCCATTTTTTGGTGTATGTGTTTAGAAAAAGTGTATCGTGTGCGTTTGCTAATGTTTTATTTCCTTCTTGCAGGTAGTCTATGCCTTGTTAATGCCTGCCAGTGCACCTCTGGGGGAAGATGCCAGTGACTTCCAATATAACTTCTTAAAAAGTGGTGGTTTGCCTCTTGTATTGAGCATGTTGACTAGAAATAATTTCCTGCCAAACGCAGATATGGAAACTAGAAGGGGAGCCTACCTTAATGCTCTAAAAATAGCCAAATTGTTGCTAACAGCAATTGGCTTTGGCCATGTTCGAGCTGTGGCAGAAGCTTGTCAGCCAGTTGTAGAGGGCACAAGTCCAGTCTCACCGGTAATGTACATTTCTTTTTGAGGTTTTTTAAAAAAAAGTCAGTCTTTTATAGAAACACTAATATGCAGTAATTTACATTCAGGTCTACAAAGATGCCTTCCTATAATAATACCACTTTTACTTATTTTTCTGTGTTGCATGTATATTTCAACTGTATGATTAATAAGGAACTAATAATAATCATTTTTAAATGTCTGAGATAGTAAAAGGTTCTGCCTCACCAATTCCTAGCACCTCCATTGTTGCAAGTTCAGTTCCTTTCTGACTCTGGAAAGTAACAGAATTACTGCAAGAACAGCTCTTCCAATACTGTTCCAGCTTGTCTCACTAGGTATTTGCTGCTGTGATCCTTCATTTACATGTATTTGTGAGTTCCAATGACTGTCCAAGTGAATTTCACTCTTGGTGCATATGCATCCTGTGCATGTAAGATCAGATTCTTCTGACAAGATGTGCCTGATGGGGCTGCACCTGCACCCTTATGTCCATCACACCCCCCACCAGAGGGCATAAAGGTCCCAGTGGGTTTACCACCTCTCAGTTCCTTTTACCACCCTTGACAGCAGGACTGAACCCCAGTCTCTGCTTACTCTGCACATCGTGATGTCTTGTTAGGCTAGTTAATAGTAGTTAATATAACTAATGTAGATAATAGGGTGGGGGTTATTTTTGGCAAATAAATAAGAGTGTATATATATATTAGGGGATACATCTGGTACAAGGATCCTTGCCTCTAAAGCTGGGATTATATGACTGGGTTGCCTGCAGTAGCAGGAGATAAGGCTCAGTAATCCTGGAGGTCCCTTCCAGTCCTCCTGTTAGGTTGGTAGAGGAACCCACTTCATGTGTGAAGTACCTTTTGCTGCATCGCTGCCTACTAAGACACTGGTGATGTGCTGCGTACAGCTGGGGAGTTCATCTTTGCCACTTGCAGACACAAGGGCATTGGGTCACCCCAGGAAGCTCAACTTCATGTTATGTTGTGGAGCTCAGAGCCATACATATTCATGCACAGCATTTCTACTCGTTATCCAAGTGATAATGGTCAACACCACAGCCATACGTTATGTCAAGATAGGAGTACAATCATGTCTGCTCTCCAAAGAAGCCATTTGTGTCTGGGGTGGAGTATTTGTCATCAAATCAGATCATCTTCCAGACTTGCAAAATGCTCTGGCAAATTGAGACAGCAGACAGACACTAGTGGACTGTAAGGGTATGTCTGCACAGAATTTTGGACTGAGCAGGAGAGCGCCTCCCAGTCCAAGTCAACAGACTTGGGTCAGCGGTGGTGACACTGGTGCTCTAAAATTAACTGTATAAACAGTGCTTTGAAGTTGCAGTTTGGACTGAAACTTGGGCTTTGAGACCTAGGTTCCTTCTCTGAGCATGGTAGCCACAGCTTAGCCCAGACAATTCTGGTACTTGGATCTGGTGAACCTGTCAACTCATCCTTCAGTCACGCTACCTGTTCTACCTGACATGGTTTTGCAAACAGAGGTCATATCTTATATTCAGAGCCAGTAAAATTACATCTGAATTTGTCACTGGTGTCACCACTGCTGGAATGCTGTATCTGGTTTTGGTGTTCACAGTTCAAGAAGGATGTTAATTTGGAGAGGGTTCAGGAAAGAGCCATGAGAATGAAGAACAAATATTTGATGATGGGTTTTTCAGTCTAGTAGACAAAGGTATAACAGGCTCCTCTGACTGGAAGTTGAAACTAGATAAATTTAGACTGGAAATAAGGTGAGAATTTTTAACAGTGACAGTTATTAACCATTGGAACAACTTACTAAGGTCGTGGTAGATTCTCCACCACTGACCATTTTTGAATCAAGATTAGATGTTTTTCTAAAATAAATATATGCTGTAGTTCAAACAGGAAGTATTTTGGGGCAGTTCTATGTTCTGTTATGCAGGAGTTCAGGCTAGATGAATACAATGGTCCTTTTTGACCTTATAATCTATGAATGCAGGAGCATAATGTTTTAAGATAGGGTTACTCTCAGGACTCCTTCCAAATTCCTGTTTTAAGAATTTTGTGTGAACCAGTTTATTCATATCCCATTTTTTCTTCAAGCCTGACTCCCCCTCATGGGAAGCTAAACGTGTCACAGTTGATGAAGTAAGGGCACAGTTTTCTTACGTTTACAGGTGAAAAAGCCTTCAGGAACACACCTAAACTTTATGGCCTTTGCAGAGAGATGTGCATCAGGCAGTATCCTCTCTGAACTTATCTTAGTCTTCAACTGTATAAGGACATGTTAGTAGTTAGTCAGGTTAGATCTACCTAGTTGTAGTAGACCTTGGGCAACCTTTGCTGCCTGTTTGAAGAATTTTCCTATTTCTGAAATCTGTAGGGCAGCTATGAGGTGCTTGATCCACACCTTTACAAGACCTGTTCTTTGACGGTGGCTTCCAGATAGGATGCCTGCTTTGGTGTGATTGTCTTGCAGTCATTGTTTAAGTAGGACTCCTATTTCCAGTCTCCAAACAAATGTATATCTGCTTGTTGTGCACTGCGACAGTGTAGACTAGGTCCAGAGGTCCCCTGCTGGAAGCCACGCACCTATGCCTCACCCTGCCCCAGAAAAGAGCAGAGGAGAAGTCCTCCAGGTGGTCTAGAATGGCTGAAGAGAAGCAACCAGAGGGGCTGCTGGAGCTGACAGCGAGGGTCCAGAAGGGCCCTGTAAAAAGGAGCAGCAGAGGCAGATCAGTCAGTTGCTGCCTGGATCTTGAAGCAGGAGTGCCTGGCTGGCTGGAAGAACAGCAGGACCTTGGGCAGGTCAGTGCAGGCAGGCTGAGCCCAGGAGACTGAGCCCAGAACTTAGCCAGACCAAGCAAGGGTACTGTGATGGGCCTTCCTAATTTGGCTGAAGATTGAGCCCAGGCAAGGGCTGCCAGAAGGATACCAACTGAGGGTAGCAAGCCCTGTTGGTCTGTTAAAAAAAAGGCAGTGTCTCTGGGGAGGAATCCTTGGTGCTACGGCCCCATACCAGGACCGTGAGAAAGAACTAGAGACTGTATTCCTCAGAAGGGGGGACAGTGTGAGAGACTTGGCCAGAGGGCTGAGTTGCTGAAGACCTGTCAAATAGCCATCAGCCGGGAGACGCTCGCAAGAGGCGGGTGCCACCCCTTGTAAGAACTGAAAGAAAAGCAGGCTCACACCTGACCGGAAAGGGAGTGCCTGTGAGAGGTGGGTGCTGCCCCTTGGAAAAAAACAGAGTGATTGTAGGCACATATCAGCCAGAGACGAGTGCTCGTGAGAGGCGGATGCTGATGCTGTTACTTTACTGACACTTACATGCACCAACAGTGTAATCCAAATGGACAATTACTTTAAGAAAGAATGTTTACAGTAACTGTTCTTCAAAATGTGTTGTCCACATGGGTTCTATGACCCGTCCTACTCCTCTGGGGTATATTGTTGGTAAAGGAACAGAGATGTGGTTGGCCCACTCTTCCCTTTATGATGTCAGGTATAGGTGCTGCCCCAACAGATGCTGCTGGCGAGAAAAATCTGCTCTCCCATTCATGGGGCACATGCACACCAAAAGTGAAATCTATGTGGTTTCAAAGAACCACAGTTATTGTAAGGTAAGTAATTGTTCTTTCCTTTTAGTCTTTGAAGTTCTTTTTAAAGTAATTCATGTGTTTTTCATGCATTCACTTGGGCTACTTTAACTAGCGTATTGGAAACATGGGTTGCAGGGGCTTGGGCGATACCTTTATCGGGCTCTTTACTTTTGGTGTTTAACGGTGTTTGGGGGTGGGGGGCTTCAATCCTTTGGCACTGTGCCATTTGCCTTTGGGTCTCTGGTATGTACATCTGTACTGCTTTAGTGCAGAACACTACACATTTTGAAGCTTCAGCCTTCCAACACACAGTATCGGTAGTGTTTCAAGGCTCTGTCTCTTGGTATGGAACAGTTCTTTGGAAGAATTTTTTAATGTTTCTCTTTGCTCGACTCTGTTAGCTAGTCTTTGTGGGATTTGAAGGGCATCTTCCCTATGCTTGTCTGGGACAAACAACTCATTAGTTTTAAATGTATGCAGTATGATCATACTATGTCTGACAGATACCAGGCCAGGTACTGAGAGTTCCCAGAAAGTGAAAGACCCTACGTGGGCGACCTCAAACCGAGGCTCACAAAGCAAAGTGAAACCCTCCACCTCGATACCCATTGAGCTGAAAAGCACCTGTGCACCAAGCAGTGCAGTGGTGCCACCTGCAGTACCTATGCCACACGGCTCAAAACCCTCAGCACTGGTGGCTGCAACTCGCACTCCTTTGCTGCCAGCAATGCTGGCCTCTGTACCAAAGCTCCTGGTTCCACAGCTATTCCTGAGACATGCAGACCTGCTAGTCTCCTCAACACCTGACTCTTGGCTGATCAGAAACACCACATTGGAAGGGATCCAAGGATCAGTCCATGCTACTGTTAGTGTGTAGTTAGTCAGTATCTTCATGTTCCAGGACATGATCCAGGATGCTGTAAATGTAGTGGAAAGGAGTTGCCAGAGCCAGCAGGGACCATACAATAGAGGGAGTCTCATGACCACGGCAGTTTTCCTCATACCATATCAAACTTAGTGGTCACAAGGCAGTCTCCAGTGCAGTTTTACTGTCTCTTTCTATAGGAGATTTCTAAAACAGTCACATTGTGTTTTCTCCATGCATTTTACAAATCATTGTTAGATTTAGTATCAAGAGAAAAATCCAGGTTTTCTGTGCTACTTTTCCTATCTCCCTGTGAGGGGTGCCCAGACTCCCACCTTTTATAATTTTGTGTTTGGGATGTCCACCTTTTGAATACTTTTGCCTTAATTTTCACTTTTGATGTATTTGGGTTTCTTCTGGAGATTTCTTTGTCTAGATAAAATGTCCTCTCCTCTCCCCTCCCCCTGAATTTTCTTATTCATGTTTTTAAAGTATGTTATGTTGTTCACTGTAGACACTGCTTCTAGTTGCTGCAGTTTTTATAACATTTTTCTTTTAGAAATACCATTCAAGTTTTCTAGCCTTAGCAAAAATCTAGAAAAGAAAATTACGTACTTGTAATGCTTGTTCCTTGATTGTCTGTCTGGATTCTCACTTTTGCACCTACCACCTTTCAGAGCTTGAGAAGCTACATCTGTTTGTTTTTTTTACCATTCTGTGGAATGTTTATTTTTGTTTTTTGACTGTTAAATTCTTATGCAGAAACAAATTTACTTTGGGGCATTGGAGGGTGTACACTAGGTCCAATCAACTGGAATGTGTTTGTGAAGAACCTCTACTAAAAGCTAAGAGGATCAAAAACTTCTGAGGAAGTTTTTCCTAAGTCACATGTTAAAAGCATGGACCCAGGCATTGGAAAACAGTAAAAAGAATTCAGAGAACTACTAAAGACCATTCTCTTATACTTCTGACTCAAGTTTTACATCAGTTCTAATAATGTCCAAACAGTGAATTTATATTTTTAAAAGAAAATTAATTAAGGTGTACTTTTCTGGACACTTTCTGGAGAGCAACATCTAGCTGAAGAATGACACCATTAAGGGCACCAGCTGTTTACAGTCCAGTGGCATCCCATAAACCTGTTCCTTTCCTGTCTGAAAAGATGGGGTTGGATGTGGGGGGAGAGGGAACTGTCAGTTTAAAATTTTATTCAAATGTCAAAAGAATTAAAACTAGTTTCAGGTATTCTATACCTATTTATGATTCTCCTTGCCAGTATGTTTATAGTTTTACAGTTACATTTTCCCATTTTTGTAACGTTTTAAGAAGCTATTTGGACTTTATCCAAAACTTGAGTTTGGAATACCAATTTTAACAACAAAATATCAAATACATGAATGTGTGTATTGAAAGGTTGGTTAGTATTCGAAATAACAAAAATGAGTGTCTTTTTTTTGCATGTGTATTGTATTTAAATATAATACATCTTCTTCTTCCACTCGTCTCCTCTCCCCACACCTATCAGATAATTTCTAGTTTCATACTTTAGGGTTTTCAATACTTTTTTTTTAAATGTAAATAATAAAAATAACTTATTCCAGATAAACCAGGCTACCCATGACCAGGCAGTGGTGCTGCAAACTGCCCTACAGAACATTCCCAATCCAACTTCAGAGTGCATGCTACGAAATGTAGCAATACGTCTTGCCCAGCAAATATCTGATGAGGTTAGTATACTCTTTCCTGTAAAGCCTAAGTTTTCTTTACTAGATTTTCATTTTATTTCATCGTATTCTTAGATTTCCTTTCATATAGGAAAATGATAGATTTCCTTAAATTCAAAATACAAGTAGGATATTTTGCATACTTTTTATTTTTTAACACTTAAAATATTGAATGATTTATTTCTTTACAAAATTATTTACATCTTTTTCATGTGGTTACTTGGGAAAACCAATATGTGTAATGGAGTTCAGATGGTATTAGCTAAGTGAACTATGTAAGGTTCTGCACATCTATATTAATTGGTTCTGATACTGTGAGACCAGAACTCAGTTGGTATAGTATTGTTGCAGATTTTAAAAGTAAACTTAGCATAATTTTTCTTGAGGTAATCGATGTATTTGAAGAATAACAAGAGAAATATTTTTAACAAGAAAATATTGTTACTAATATTATAGTCTTTTTTACTCTTATGTTTGTTTTTGGTAATATGCTTTTTAGAGAGTAATAGGAAAAATGGAGAGAAAAAGGTTAAATATTTTATTAAAGGTGACCTGAAATGCCTTTTAATACAAAAAATTCAACTGTTGAGGTCTCAGATTATTAACAATATATATATAATATAAAAATGTTTAAACTACACATAATTGAAAATTGGATCACGTGGGTGGAGGAAAAGTGAACAGCTTTGCTCACAAATGGATCATCTATCTAAATGGTGTGACTTAGCCTTATTAGATTTATGCAATACTGGGTGAGATAATATCTTAAGAAGAGCACTGTGTAAGCTGGAAAGCTTATCTCTGTCACCAACAGAAGATGGTCTAGTAAAAGATAGTATTTCACCCATGTTGTCTCAGTTATTAGATTTAGAATTTTTAGTAATGCGTTTAATACGTTGTGGCCTGTCAGGTAAAAGGGCGGCCAAAGGAAAAATTACAACTTCCTTTCCAGATGATTGGTGCTGCATCAGCTTCCAAAGTGGAAGCAATGCTGACGTGGACTTCAGGACCTGTATAGGAAATAATGTCCTCATATTACCTCAGAACATTGCTGAGATATCCAAAAGTGTAGAAACCCTCCATGACCATTTTAACAATATGAAATGTACAGCGTCTGCCACAAGTAAAAAAAGACACAGGCTTGAGAAAAAGAGGTTGATGGAACTGGACACCAAAACAGGATCCCTAGTTTTCATCATTGCTACCATTGATGGAGCTGCATCAGTCATGAATTTTGTATATGAAGTTGCCAGTGTAGAGACATTTGCTTTAGACACAGATTTTTCCATAGAAGAAATAGATCTTGGAGGGAGGGCAGGATGTGAATTGTGATTTTTACGTGCTCTGTGTGAATGAAGTTCTTAAAAAAAATATTAAAAGCAGAACACTAGCGAGACAGATCAAAGGAACGAGACTCAGATTACACTGCATCAGTGCTAAAATATAGTCTCTATTTGCAAAAATGAAGAGAACTGCTGAAGAGCTAAATCTGAAGTATTATCTGGTTTATCCTGCAAGATTTTTCTTGTATGATTTGGTGGCCAATAATTTGTTTTTCTTCAGCAGAATGTTTTTGTTTGCTTGTTTTTTATTTAATTTTGAGACATTGGATGCAGCCTGTGAGGGAAGAATAGAGTAAGAGTTGAAGGGCATTAAAAAAAATCTCCGTATTTGTTAATGATCATACTTCAAGTTTTTAATGTAACTTTTCTCCAGACTAAATTAACAAACCTATTTTTGTTTTCTTAATATGTGAAAGTTCTTACTGAGATGCTTCTGATGCAAGGTGAATCAGTTGGTGGAGAGACTGGTGAAGTTCCTACTTTCTGTTCTAGCTCTTGCCATTTCCATAATCGTAGTGTAGGTTCATCTAGGATTAAAAGCTCATGATGGAACCAGTTTATTAAGCTTTTTATGTTCTCAGTGTTTAATAAATCTGAGTATTGGAAGATATACGTTGACAGAAAAAAGGTGACTAGATACCAGCCTTCTCAAAGGATATTGGAAGTTTTCCCCTATTAGAGGGACGTATGCTTCCTGAACAATGTTGCCTTGAATATGAACTCATGAAATTTCGGTGAAAGCTTGTTGCAAACTGGGAGAAGTTACGATTGTGGTATTTAAATTTTTTGTAATGTTTTAGGTGTTTGTACTACCAAATATTTGATATATATGAATCAATACAGTGCTTTATTTAAAAGTTACTAAAAGTAAAGCAACAGAAAACTTATCGCTTACCTTTACCAAATATGTATTTATAGTAATTAATTTGAAATACACATTCTGTTAACTTCTTGGGATCTTGCAGATGGTTTTATGTATTAATAATTTTCCCCTTTAGCCTTGGATTTTACTGTTCCAAACAGTCCTATTGGAATTATTTTATGTTTGTATAGCTCCCATCAACAAAATACAATATAAGGGCTCCCAAAGGTACTGTGTAACTCAACTAAACATAGAGTTGGCTTTAGTATGAGAACTACTGTTTTTGTTTAAGGTGCTATAAAAATTGGGAACTTAACTTGGCTGTCATATTTCATGCTTACTTCACAGTAGAGAGAAATGTCTAATTACACCATAGCTGAAATGCATGACTTTTCATTAGGACTGTAGATGAATTTTATCCTTGTCTGCTTATTATTGTAAAATAGATAAATTGGGTGGGGAGAGTCAGATTTTGGACCTATAAACCTTGACATTGTCACTTTAAGACTGACTTCTTTCAGTTACTTAAAATATAAAATTGCAAGAATTCTGACTTTCATGTTTGAGAGTATAATTTGCTTTCTTCCTCTTCATTATATAAAGTGAGTACAGTTAATGTTAAACGGAATACTTTTTTTAGTGTCTAAAAAGAGGAGTCAGAGACTAGGATTTTAAAAAATGTCTCTCAAGTTAGGCAGCTTCGGAGCTTCTGTGCTCTCAACACCTTGGAAAGCCAGGCCACTTACTTAGATGCCAGCGTCTGGACCTGCAAGGCTAGCTTGAGGCATATGATTTTGTTTTTTTTTTTTAAAGCTTGGGCTATATAATTTGCTATGAATATTCTCAAATACCATATCCTCCAGCTTTCAAAAAATACATTAGGTGTTCTTATAAGGTGATTATGGCTTATAAAACCAAGTTTACATTCTATGACATAAATGTGGTCAAGGGGAGGAAGGAGATGCAGTACTCCTCAAAACTAAAACGTGGTCCTTAACTCTCACTTTTTGCTAATTCTCCTTCCTGAAGGAGAATGTTAAGGACTTGTGTTTGTGTATGAGGTGGTGGGGCGGGGGGGCAGGAAAGGTGTAATATTTCTCTCTGGTTGCATATTTTAAATTAATCACACCTTTATAAAGCATGTTGGAAAACAAACAACTCTTTTGCAGCAATTAGTGACTGATAAAAACATGATGCTAAAGTTTAAAAAAATTAGTATATAAACTCGGAACTATGCCCCAAAACTGTTGAATTCTAGTAATTCATTCATAAAACAAGACTCAGATAACCTTTGTAGGTGTTCGGCTCTCTGATAAACTTTGTAGGGCTTATGTGTAGCAAAATTCCTTTTGAAAATTAATTAGGGGTTTGGGTGAACTCTTCTGTGCTTGGATAGCAGCTAACATGCAATATCTTGGTTATTTTTCTTTATCAAAATTAGTTATGCCATTTTATAGGCTAATTGCTTTCCAAATCACAGCTGTTTTGGAGTTGAGAACTAAGCAAACAAATCCAGTAAATGTATATTTTATGCATACTTCTCTAATGAAAAATGGCTGAGCAGATTAGGTTTTTTAAAAACAATATTGAAAATAATTTTAATATTTTTGCCAAATTTTGGCCAGGATCAAATATTTTTGTCACTTATCTAATATCAGTTTATAATACTTATATCTCACTAACTATAGTGGCGTGAAGGAAGACCCTGAGACACTACCTAATACTCATATTTGGCTTTCATGAGCATTGCTAAGATGAAAGTGAAGTGTAAAATGCTAAATGAAGGCACAAGCCTTTCTAAGTTATAGCATCTTTTTTTTGTTTTGTTTCAATATAAAATGTCTTAAAAAGTAGTGTAAAGATTCTATTTTTACGAGGTTAGTTGCCGTAATGGTGTAGAGTCCATTTTAATATTACTAGCAACTGTATTTTAATGTTGCCGTGGTTTGTTTATTTCTTTGTCTCCAGGCTTCAAAATACATCCCTGATATCTGTGTTATTAGAGCAGTACAAAAAATTGTCTGGGCATCAGGGTGTGGGTCAGTACAGCTGGTGTTCAGCTCAAATGAGGAAATTAGTAAAATTTATGAAAAGGTAAGAGTTCTTAAGCAACTTCTTTTTCTATTTAATTATTTGGTCAGCTATAAAAAGGACAGTGTCAAGTAATTTAGGCTCAAAATGTGACCTATCTTCAAATAGTTATATTCTTGTTGGTAATATGCTTTGGAGTCTAATGTAGGGTCACAATTGTGATACTGAAGTTAAGATTAAGATGGCATTTCCATGCCATGTGCCTATTTTCAATTATTTTGGGGCTGAAATGTCTTAAACTTGAAGTCACATTTTTTCTGTTGTATCAGAATGTGAAATAAACATTTGTTACATGCTAAATTTTTCAGGTGTACTTTTGTAATTTAGATAATTCAAATGCTTTAGTCTTTAAAGCTCAGACTAGGCTTATATGGAATGAAAAATGTTTTTGGCCTGCCTTTTTTGGAAGAAATTTGATTTTGAAATTGACACTGAAGCACTGGTAAAACTGAGTGATAGCATGTATAGCGGTTTATTTTCCTTAATTGTTTATGCACGTACTTGGAGTGTAAAATATCAGATCTTTGCATACACAGGATTTAAGAGGTGGGTTAGACCAATCTGAGTTGGAGATATTTCTGGGTATCATGCAAAATGTTTATACTGTCTCAAGCTTTTGGATCTTTTTTCCCCTTGGTATACACTACTCAGAACCTTGTTCTTGTAAAAGTAACCTTCAGCTTATCAACGGTGGCTTATAAAATTTTAAAAGTAATGACATAACCAACTCCTAGAATTGTATTGCAAATACATGTGTATCGTTGGATGATGTAGTTGAGGAAGTTGCTGAATTCTGGAAAGAGCAAGTTCTGTTTGTCTCACATGTCTCTTCACTATCTCCTCTGAATTTTCAAAGTTAATCAAGTCTGGCACTGCTAAGTACTTAGCTAAGTAAAGGAAGAAGGAATTTGGTGGGATGCTTTTATTCTTTGTATACTAGACCTTTTGCTTAAATTTTTGATTTACAGAAAAATAGGTTTACTTCCAGAAAAAGAAGCTTCTCGTTTAGCTAGCTTAGTAGCCCTAGCACTTCTGATTGCCTAGGTATCCTATTCAATTTCTCACAAAATGAGTTCCTCACTAAGAAGAGTAATCCTCCCTTTATTTGAAGTTTGCTAACGGGGCTAAATTCTGGCTAAGCTAGTGTGGTAGTAGAGAAGCAGAAGTTTTTCTCATATGTTCCTTCACTTGCTACCCATATCACAAAAAAAGTGTGTGGGAGGGGAAGCAAGATCCATATGCAGGTGTACGGAAGGGGGCAGGCTAGGGCAGAACTACTTGAAGTCTTGGCTCCTTGTCCCCTTTTCTGCCAACACTCTAGCCAGTACAGCTGCCCTGGCATACTGGAGAGCCTCTGCTGTGCTATAGAACTGTCACAGTTTACTCCCTCCTTAGAATAACAAGGAAACCAGGTGGGAGGGTAGCAGTGCAACAATGTGCTGCTGTTTACTGTGGCATCGTGGCAAAGCCACAGTTGAACCTTGACACTCTCTCTATTGTACTGTCTGTTTCAGGCTTTACAGTTTGTATATGTAAACTATATATTTAAAGATAGAATTGAAAACATTAGGCAGTGAGTATGTATCTTAAATAAGAATGTATATGGCCACAGAAATAACTAGAGAGAAACTATAGTTGGGACGAATGATGTTGAGAATTATACACAAGATGAGAATGTTTCCTGCACATTAATTTTAAATGCCATTTAACTTTGCTTCAGGAATTTCTCACATTTGTTTTAGATACTCACCCAGTTTTCACTTGGGGTGAAAATCACCCCTGTGAGAAGGCTAACACAAGATACTCTACCCTTCTCTTCTTCCCACGTACTTAACCCTGTGATCTTTCTATCTGTCATCTAAAATGCATATTGTGTGTGTGTGTATACCCCTCTATAATACTGTCATATAATAACTGTTGGCGATGGTTAAGGTTGAAATTTGGCATATGTTCTATTGGCGCAAAGCTTTTTCAAACCAGTTAATTTGGGGTTTTATATCCTGTGCTTGCTTTTTTTTTTTAATCACCTTGTAGAAACTTTGGCAAAATCAGTTCAGCCATTTTTTAGTTACGCAAGAAGGTATGGTGGAGTGGCTGTATTCCAGTCAAAAAAATTTCGTGTTATCTCAAAAATGATCAAAAGATGACCATTCAAATTTGGCTTATTTGATCTGAAGAAAATTCTATTCTTTTCTGATTTTAGGAAAGGAGTACTAAGAACCTCAGTTAGTCAAATAGGTCCTGAGCACCTTAGAACCATAGACCAACTCCTCAGGGACAACTCTGCTGTATTTGAAGAACAGCTCTGCTTGCAAAATTTTAAACTCCACATTTGCACTGCATTGGAAACCTTTTTTCTTTTTATTGAAAAAAAAAATGTGAGCAACTAGCAGTAACATACAGTGATAGTAACTTCTATCCACTAGCTCCTCCATTTTTGCACCTCAGTTCTTCCACAAAACTGATATTCGCGCTTCCGTGGTCTTCCCCCAAACTCCAACCCAATATTCATCCCTCCTCCTTCTGCACAGTTTGCGAAGTGATGGCTCTTCTGGAACATATAAAAACATGGTGGTGTTGCCCAAGGGTGTATAGGACCTTCCAGGATCTTGGCCCTCCATGCACACCCTGAAATGCACTGCGGAGCATCCTGTCCCATGGGTTCATACTATCTTGTGCCTGGGATGACCCTGCAGCTGTCTGGCTTTGTGATGCAATGGGACTGCCATGCAGCCTGTGTTGTCGCAGCTGACTTTGTCTCTATTGCCTACTGGGGATCTGGTCCCTTACCTGAGGGGACCAGAACTTTTTTCTGGGTCCTTGAGTGCTTAATTTCTCAGTCTTAACATTAAATGAGTATTTTTAATACATGTAAGTATACAGTATATGTGAATATGCTCACTCTAAATGGAGGTCTGCTTATTCATAAGATTTTTTAAGAAGACTGAGAATATGCTTTAGTTTTTGTAAGTGGCTGGCTGAGCTTCTCTGAATTGATCATTTTAATGCTTCTGAGATTTGAATAGTATTGTAGTTGTGTGTTAGGGTGTCTAAAGCCTTAAGCGGTTTGTAGGTCCCCCCCACCCCCCCAATAGAAATAAAATTTTTCTAAGCTGTTTTGCTTTCTTATCTCTTTAGAGGGAATGATTGTTGTGTTGGACTAGGTGAACTGTCTTTTGCTGGAGAGGATTTCAGTTACGTAACAAAAGGATAGGCATCCTATTTTGCATCTTTTTTCTGAGCTTTGCCTTTACTAATCTGGTATAACTATGCATTTTGTTATGTGGTGCTTTATACAGTCCATATCTTCATGTGTTAGTTTGACAAGTAGTATTGAGAAACTTCAACTGGGGGATGGGAGGGTGGAATAATATTAAGGCATACTAATGTGACAAGGGCGGGAAAGAAATTGGTTAATATTGTATTTAAGACACTACCAATGTAAAAGTGGAAGGAAAAGTAACTAAACAATTATAACTAAGATCCAAGTGCTTGTAACTCAAGTATAAAAAGGCGCAGTCTCTTCTGCATATATTACTATGTATTCGTTCTGTTACACTAGCACCTGCAGGACCCAAACAGGTCAGCACTTCACTTTACTAGATATATACTAAGACAGTTCCTACCCCAAAACACCTATAATTTAAGACACAAGGCAGCAGGTGAGTGAAAAGAGTGTAGGGGAGAGAGGACTAAATCAATGTATGTGATAACTTGCATTGTAGATTTAGCTGGGCATTGGTACACAAACTCTTGGTATCCCCTTGTGTTTTAAGTGTATAGCTAGATGCCAGGCAGATTTGTTGCACTTTTCCATATCCATTCATGCTGTTCATTTGATTCACTTTACAGACAAATGCAGGCAATGAGCCAGACATGGAAGATGAACAAGTTTGCTGTGAAGCTTTGGAGGTGATGACCTTGTGTTTTGCTTTGATTCCAACAGCATTGGATGCACTTAGTAAAGAAAAGGCATGGCAGACATTTATCATTGACTTGCTATTGCACTGTCACAGCAAGTAAGTGATTTAAAATAAATAGCACTTGTATAGCGGTTTACCTCTTCAAAACACTGTACAAACTAATCTAAAACACAAAGTAGATGTTGCAGCGATTTATCATCTTTTTAACTACAAGGGGGTTTTTTGTACAGAAATACTAAAGACTTTCAGTGTTGGTTTGCTTTGTGTTAAGTTCAAAATACGTTTGCTTTTTTTATGATTAACTGGTTACTCATGTACAAATATGTATTAGTATGCTGCTTAGCAATATAACTTTGTAACTAGGTTCTGTGTCTCACCAACTTTCACTGAAATCAGTGAGTTGCAGGTGTTCAGTACCACTAAGCATTGTGCTGTTTATTTCAAAAGTCAGTTAAACCAGAAAAAAGTCATTAGTGTTTTAGAAATCCTGAAGAGGGTATTTGGCCATTCTGACTTTCGTTCATAATGTGATGCATGCATGTATTAGTAACACTACTGTTGTTACTTTTTCCACTTGTACTCATTTGTTCAAAAACTCTAATCCTTTTCTTTTACTGGTAAGAGTGAGAACCCTTAATGTATTACAAATGTCCAACTGACTTGACAGAGTGCTTATTAAGCTTCCAAAAAGACCAGTAGATGTTGTATTTAATGCCATTCAAAAAAGTTGAGTTTTTTATAGCTATCATATTTAAGTAATGTCAGTGAGATAGAACCTTGTCACAAGTAAATTTTCTTCTGTTGCATGAATGCAGAGGCAAAGCTTCATCATTTATAGAAAGGTTTTGAATCGTAATGTCTTTTTACACTAAATCCTCACTCCCATGTAAAATCATATTTTATTCAATGTTCATGCCACCCTTTTAAATATTAATCAGATTATGAAATGTCTTTCTTTGGGACATGGATTGTTAATACACATAAATAATGTTGCACCAGTTTACCTGTACAATCACTGCTTCATCTGAAAATCTGTACAAGTTTGTCTAGCTAGTGAATCTGTTTGGGTCTTTACTAGGTATAAAACTCTGAATGCAGATAGAAAATTTAGCAACTGTGTGCTTCTCAGGTAAACTTTGATTCAAAAAAATTTCACAAGCAGCAAATGTGACTGGTAATGTCAGATGTAAGTGTGTGTGTTTTGCTGTTTTTGGAAGACTTCCCACTGGCAGCACTTTCTCATAAAATGTTGAGGGTTACTAAAACAACATTATCTACAGAACTGTTATTTTTGTTAAAGACTTCTTCGTTCTGGTGTTGTCAGTGCTCTCCATGACTCTGACATCAGACATTTTAATTCAAGTTATGAAAGATCAACAATAGGTAAAAGTGAGTTAAGTCATGATTGTCCAATCTGTGGAATGTTAGTTATCTGGGTTAAATCCTAGCCCCATTGAAGTCAATACAAGTTTTGAAATAGACTTATATGGAGTCAGGGTTTCACCCACAGTGTTTGATTTCTTTTCCATCTAGATGTGACAAGCTGTACAGATTTCTACACTACTCTGCATGAAGTTCTGTGATTAACTTCCCAGACATTTTCTTTAGCATATAACACCTTATACACTAGTGTTGGAAAAACATTTTTTCTGTGTGTATCTCCTAACAAATCCTTTCCGTTGAGAAACACTTGAAATGTGGTTGCCTCTTAATATAGCAATCCACGTCAGCCAGAGTGAATGTTATCTAAGACGGGTGTTTCAAAGACTGAATCACTGGTACCAGGATAAATGAACTTAGTTATATATGAGCTGAGGATAGCCACAAGGAACATGAACTTCAGATATGAAGTTTTTTGCAGGGAGTGGGGAGGCTTAATACCAGAGAATAAGCATAATTACTTCACGTTGACCTGAAGCAAGGACACATTCTATCTTTTGGTTTGCTTGAAAGCCGTCAAAAGGCCAGACTGGGGGTGTGTGAAAGCAACTGACACACAATGTGTTTCAAGATGCTGTTTTTTCAACTTCTGAAATCAATTATCGCAAATGAATTCTATGAATCCTAAACATATAGCAGTAAAATGTGACATGAAGAACAGTAATAGGCCCATTGCCCGTAGTATTTTGTTCATGAATATTTTGAGTATCAATCACAACAAAATGGTAAGTATCATTCCTCAGTACTGTGTTACAGTTTACAGTAGTGTTCTTTAGCCGTACGATTAAGTATCCCTGCATTATCATAGGCTGCAGTTAACAAGGCTGCTAGTACCTTGTGATACTGAATGTTGCTTTAGCAGCTTCACAAAAGTTTGAGATCCACATCTAATTAATTTACATATTAGTTTTCATAGCTTGTAGTAAAAAAAAAATGCAGACAGACAAAATGTGCTTAAGTTTATTTTTAATCACGCTAACAGATATTAAATAGACTTCTTTTTCACTAATCTCTTGTATTTTTAGAGCAGCCTTTCTGTAATATAAAATCAAGGGGTTTTTTTGGTTCCAAGTGTATGCACATTACACATCAAACTTGGAGGGTGGTTGTAGCAGAGATATATGTAAAGTTGTTCATTGTTCACCTTTTCTTGAACTTTGGAAGACTTTTTTTTCGTACAAAGCTGTGCACTCCTGACTGTGCAAGCTTGAATAATGCCTGACATCTCTGAGATAGTTTAGTATAAGGTTATTCAAGAATCTGGCATCTGCATTTGGTTTAATAGTAGCATTTTCCTTTACAGAGATAAATACCTCATAAGATCTGAATTCTAGGAAGTGGGTCTCACACTCCATGTGTTAAATGATCTAGAAGTATGTTGCATTTATTGGGAAATGAAACACTGCATAGATCAATCAAGATTTTCATCTCATCAGACTCTGTGTGTGTGTAGAAATTTGTTTTCCTTCAGAGTTGGAAAGACAATCAAATGTAGATGAGGCAAAATATACATTCCCCTGCAATTTTTGATTGATGTAGGTGAGGTACCCACCATTCATGATGAGGTCGTCCATGTCCAGTTATCTCATGCAGTGTTTGTGCAGCACATATCAAGCACTGTTGAGAGAAAGTTCCCTTTCGGGATACACATCTGCAGTGTGTGTTACACACTGCTTCATATAGTCTCCATTACTAAATGGCTTGATGCTTGGTTAACTCTAGTAACTTTTAAATTTGAAGTAGTTTATTTTAAAATAAAGACCATTGTACTATAAAATCTTCTGCATGAAATGTCAGTCTAGGTCTTCTGTTTTTTCCAACAGCATAACTGTTGTGTTTGATTTATTGTGACTTTTCCAGCAGTATACTCTTTTTGTCATAGCAGCTAAAAGTGGTATCTCAAGCAAATAGATTTCTGCATCCTCTTTCAACTGGGTTTTTTGACAAGGCAAGGAATTTGTGATCTGCAGTTACACACTTTTTGAATTTTTTTTATGTGAGACCTGGTAGTCTGTCATGGATCACACTTGGGCATCCCTCCACTATTGAATTTTTTTCTACATGAGCATTCAACAGACCACTTTGCATTAAGTTTCCTTTCACTATATGATTTAATCCAGGGGTGGCCCAAGTTACTGAGCCTTATATGACAGTCTTCAGAAGTTCAAGAGATGGGGCACACTGGCCGGGGGTCGGAGCTTCAGCTCCTCGGGAGGCACCTGCTGGGGCTCAGAGTTTCAGCCCCACTCCTGCTGAAGCCCCATCAGGCGTGCTCCACAGGGCTGAAGTCCCAAGATCCCCCTCCCCGCTGGGCAGAAGCCCCTACTCCACCATCCCGCTGCAAGGTAAAGGTTCTAAGCGTGTGCACTCCCCTCCACCACCCCCCATCCCCTCCCCCCAACCGCACTTTAACTGTAAAAGAGCTGCATGCAGCTCACAAGCCACAGTTTGGCCACCCCTGATTTAATCTGTTTGGTCCTGCTAGTGTGGCTAATATTTTGACATTGAAAGGAGCAACCAGAATAACTATTTAGGTTAGTCTCTTATTACTATGAATGACATCTGTTATTTTGTAATGACAAATCATGTCTTAATGATGATTAGCAACTGCTTGTATTGCTGCAAGAACTGACATTTAACTTAACATTTAACTATATTTGGCATTCGCATAAACATCTGATGCAAGTATAACATGCTGTATATTTCTCAGTGCTGATAAGTCACAGAATTAACTTACAAACATCTTACAAATTACATTTAGAATGAATTTTAAATCTTCAAGTAAATTTACTTATGAAAGGTATTGGATTGACTGCACTAGAAAGTGAAGTAACCTGTTTACAGAAAGCATATAGTAATAGCATAACAACCCCACCTCAAAGCTACGTATCCAGACCCCTTCAGTCATAGGAGACTGCTAAAACTGGTTGTCAAAGGTGCCATTTGTAATAATGAGTTTTCTGTTCTTAGCATTTATGCGTCAGTAACTGGACTACAGAATTCAAATTGAGTATGCATGAATTCGAAGGCCAGAAAGGGACCATTTTGATCTAAACTGAGCTGCTGCTTAACATAGGTTGTAGAATTTCACTCTGGATCTTGCATCTTACCACAATTTGTGGCCAAGCTAGAGCATGTTTTAGAAAAACATCTAGTCTTGATTTGAAGACTCCAAATGATGGAGAATTTATAAGGTCCTTTTGGTAATCCAGTGTTTAATTACCTTGCTGTTAAAACTATCTTATTACCAGTCAGAACTTTGCTGGCTTCAGCTTCCAGCCATTAGATCTTGTTATGCCTTTGACTGCTAGGTTAGAGACTACAAGTGAACACATAAGAGTCAGTGTTTACTTTTGATTGCTGCTAACTGGGGCAAAATTTGAAGTGGTGCTTTAGTTTTGAGAAATTTTGTTCTGTTTCTGTATCCTGACCTTTCTCAGTATATGGGACAATTGTACTGTGTCTTTCTTCCTGCAACCGCTAGAGGCAGTTCAAACATATCTGCATTCTGCGGCTTGACCCACACCCCTTTTTTCCCTCATGTCTTAATTCTGTGTCCAACTTGCTAAACAGAGCAGCACTTTAGTTCTCCTGAGTCATCCATTACGATCCCAGCCTTTAAAGATTATATGGTGTCATTAGCTAACAATTTTTCTCTCTCTCACATGCGCTAAAATTTAAGGGACTCGTCCACTTATATGGGGCCACCCACTGAGCTTCTTATCTCTGGTTTTCCCTTCTCCACCATCGTGGTGAAGCAAGCCAGATTTAGCAAAATGAAGGATGTCAGCACAGTCAATACAATAAGTTACCCTTTGGTCAGTTGTCTACCTCAAGTGTTTGTAAAACTATTAGTAGTGGTGATAACCCAGCTGAGAACTCTAGGAACTTCTCTATACCGATTCTTAGAGGACCTGCTCATCAGAACAGCATTCTCCTGGAACCACTAGAAGTAACCCAGAGGGCCCTCTCCATTCTTTGACAATATGCATTTATGATCAATTTAAAGAATCTCTCTTTTCAGAGTCAAGATAGAGATGAGTCAGTTTTCCTAAAGCAGAGAGGGGTTAGTAAGATCCAAGGACTGACTTCTGAAGTGTCATTCTTCCATCTATATCCAGGACATAAGTCTTCTGATCTCATGCAAAGAGATTATTCAACAGGCAAGATCACATAAGAAAGAGTTTCCAGATTTATTTTTGGGGACCTGGAATATGGTTGTAATCTCCTCTCCCCACTTCCCCCAAATCTTTGATCTTAGCTGAAGAACCATAATACATGGGGAAGGTGGTCATGGTCAGATCTTCATAGCATCGTATCTTCAGAATTATCACTTCCTAGAGGAAAGTAGTTGAATTGGCTCTTTTGGACTTCCCAGATCACCTGAGACCAAGGCAAATGCTGTTTGAGTCAGGCAACACAATGCTCCTGGCATACATAAATAAGCAGCAGGGTACAAGAAACTCAAATCGAAATGTCAGAGCAATTTGGATTCTTTTGTGGGCAAAATGTCACCTACCTTCTGTTATGGCAATAAAATATAAGGGAATACCCTAAAAAGAAGAGGAGACTGGCTGAACAATTAACAGGTAAACACCTCAGAATGGTCCTTAAATTGTCCCCGCAACAAAAGTGTTTCTACTCATATTTCAAAGCTACACCACTCAGAGATGCCATAGAGCTATCTAGATGTAACACAAAGGCAAGGCTCTCCTTCATCAGGAAACAGGCTCACAAATTTGCAGATTGGCTTTCCTCCACTCTTTCACTATTAGGCTAAGTATGTCAAAAGATGAAAAAAGGAGTAAGACATCTGTTGTTCTCATCCCCCAAAACAGATATTGAAGGTATGGTACTCAGACCAAGTAGAGATCTCATGTCTCCACTCTATCAACTTACTAACAGGCAGGAGCACTTATTCCAGGACTGTTGAACTCCTAAACATGGCAATATTCTTTCAAAATAGCAGGTGCTGCAATCCTTCCATCCATCCCACTGGTGTTCGCAATAGATCAGTCCTAGGAAATATCAAGTGTTTCAGCTCTTCCGCGTTCCATACAGGATGGAACTAAAACTGACCATGTACCAACCACCATTGCATCCCATGTGTTAGTATAAACCAGACTCAGACTCATCCAAGTCTGATGTAGATCAGCCTCCAAGTTTGTTAGAGCAGCATCTCTAACCAAACCAGCAGTTATCTCGATCTTCCATGTCTGGGATCTCTCTTAACCCATCTATTCAAAATCTACTGTATACAATTACTTCATATTTGTGGCCCATAAAGGC
Organism: Eretmochelys imbricata; assembly: GCF_965152235.1. NCBI lineage: Eukaryota > Metazoa > Chordata > Testudines > Cheloniidae > Eretmochelys > Eretmochelys imbricata. Next base: position 154,725,130 of record NC_135572.1, read on the forward strand.
ATAGTGGTCACCAAATCTCTGCTGTTAAAAGATACAAGATTTACTCCTTTTTTCAAGAGGAAAAACGGTGGCTCTTTGGACTCATCACACTAAGATCTATCAGATAAAATGATTAAATGAAGTCATTTTGTACAACAGAATTCCTTTCTGGACATGGGTAGTGTCTCTCTTCTTGAAACTACTAGTGGCAGTTCAGACTCATCCAAAAAGTTCCAGAGCATTAGCTATTCCCCTCCCACTCTCATGCTCGATGAGTACTTTCACAGATGCATGGAATCATTAAAGTTTTATTAAGAGGTATTAATCTTCTAATACCTTCTTTCATTGTGCTAAATATATATAGACATGAACCTTGAATAGGTCATCGTAATATATCCAGAAAAAATTCACTCAGCGGGAGTGGAACTGAAAAGAAGTCAGTCACAGAAAAGAAATCTGGTACATTTTTTCCATTCTTGAATTGTTCCAATTATCTTGTACTCGGGGAGAAAGAGCAGTAAGAAAAAATGAGTATGAAGGGAGAACAAAAATAGAGAAATATTTCCCCCTCCCTACAGTAAGAGAGATTAGTAATTTTGGGATCACCTCTTGGAGCATCTTCCTGCTAAAAAGACACTTCTGCTTGGGAGTGAAAAATAAGGCTTACATTGTTTTATGACAGGTTTCAGAGTAGCAGCCATGTTAGTCTGTATTCGCAAAAAGAAAAGGAGTACTTGTGGCACCTTAGAGACTAACAAATTTATTTAAGCATAAGCTTTCATGAGCTACAGCTCACTTCATCGGATGCAACAGTCTTGATGGTTGACAAGGTGGCAATTTTACAGATTTCCCCTGTTGTGGCGCCCATATCTTCTGCCCAGAAGGCCGCTGTGGAATACAGTGAATGGGATCTGATCCATTTTGGAATACGCTTTGTCTGTGGCTGAATAGGCTTCAGTGACACAGCACTTGGTTCACTAGATGCACAGAGTGTGGATTCATTGCAGATCCAGGCATTTAAAGGTGGAAGGAACTGAACAGGGATGATGTTTTCCTGAACTGATCAATTCTATTAAAGTATATTTTAATTGCTTCTCTCACAGTGATGTGAGAAAACCTGGATTTGTGCTGGAAATGGCCCACCTTGATTATCATACACATTGTAGGGAGAGTGATCACTTTAGATAAGCTATTACCAGCAGGAGAGTGGGGTGGGAGGAGGTATTTTTTCATGCTTTGTGTGTATATAATATCTTCTAAACTTTCCACAGTATGCATTCGATGAAGTGAGCTGTAGCTCACGAAAGCTTATGCTCAAATAAATTGGTTAGTCTCTTAGTGTGATGACAGTTCACAATGACAAAGACGTGTGTGTGTGTGTGTGTGTTGGTTGGTTTGGAGAACTTGGCCTGTTTGTTTTTCCTGTTATGTGTTTGCCAAATAAAAATTATCTTTTGCTTAAAAATATCTTTTAAATAGCACTTTTTTTGCATATTCCGGTTTCTACTATTTTATTTTAAATGGTGAAGATACTAAGTTTCATCGAATTCCAACCATTTGTGAACATACGGTATTGTTCTTTTTTACATGTATATGTTGCTGCATGTTACATGTTCATTCAGTATTGCTGTATGTTATGTTGCATGATCGTCTCAATTCTCTATCCTTTCCAGCCGCTTGAATATTCAGAGAGCTTTCCTTATGTGTTCTGATTACATCCTTGTCTTCCTCCCCTACTTTGCAGTATATGCATTTAATTTTAAACGTGGATCACTTAAGGGGTTTCTCAGCAAGTCGTACTACTTGACTAGAAGAATCTTAATTAGGTACATCGTGCTCATAGATTCATAGATTCATAGATATTTAGGTCAGAAGGGACCATTATGATCATCTAGTCTGACCTCCTGCACAACGCAGGCCACAGAATTTCACCCACCACTCCTACAAAAAAAACCTCACACCTATATCTGTGCTATTGAAGTCCTCAAATTGTAGTTTAAAGACCTCAAGGAGCAGAGAATCCTCCAACAAGTGACCCGTGCCCCATGCTACAGAGGAAGGCGAAAAACCTCCAGGGCCTCTTCCAATCTGCCCTGGAGGAAAATTCCTTCCCGACCCCAAATATGGCGATCAGCTAAACCCTGAGCATATGGGCAAGATTCATCAGCCAGATACTACAGAAAATTCTTTCCCAGGTAACTTGGATCTTACCCCATCTAAAACCCATCACAGGCCATTGGGCCTATTTACCATGAATATTTAATTACCAAAACCATGTTATCCCATCATACCATCTCCTCCATAAACTTATCGAGTTTAATCTTAAAGCAAGATAGATCTTTTGCCCCCACTACTTCCCTCGGAAGGCTATTCCAAAACTTCACTCCTCTGATGGTTAGAAACCTTCGTCTAATTTCTAATCTAAATTTCCTAGTGGCCAGTTTATATCCATTTGTTCTTGTGTCCACATTGGTACTGAGTTTAAATAATTCCTCTCCCTCTCTGGTATTTATCCCTCTGATATATTTATAGAGAGCAATCATATCTCCCCTCAGCCTTCTTTTAGTTAGGCTAAACAAGCCAAGCTCCCTGAGTCTCCTTTCATAAGACAAGTTTTCCATTCCTCGGATCATCCTAGTAGCCCTTCTCTGTACCTGTTCCAGTTTGAATTCATCCTTCTTAAACATGGGAGACCAGAACTGCACACAGTACTCCAGGTGAGGTCTCACCAGTGCCTTATATAACGGTACTAAAACCTCCTTATCCCTACTGGAAATACCTCTCCTGATGCATCCCAAGACGACATTAGCTTTTTTCACAGCCATATCACATTGGCAGCTCATAGTCATCCTATGATCAACCAATACTCCAAGGTCCTTTTCCTCCTCCGTTACTTCTAGTTGATGCGTCCCTAGCTTATAACTAAAATTCTTGTTATTAATCCCTAAATGCATGACCTTACACTTCTCACTATTAAATTTCATCCTATTCCTATTACTCTAGTTTACAAGGTCATCCAGATCCTCCTGTAGGGTATCCCTGTCCTTCTCTAAATTAGCAATACCTCCCAGCTTTGTATCATCTGCAAACTTTATTAGCACACTCCCACTTTTTGTGCCCAGGTCAGTAATAAAAAGATTAAATAAGATTGGTCCCAAAACCGATCCCTGAGGAACTCCACTGGTAACCTCCCTCCAACTTGACAGTTCACCTTTCAGTAGGACCCGTTGTAGTCTCCCCTTTAACCAATTCCCTATCCACCTTTCAATATTCCTATTGATGCCCATCTTATCCAATTTAACTAATAATTCCCCATGTGGCACCGTATCAAACGCCTTACTAAAATCTAAGTAAATTAGATCCACTGCGTTTCCTTTATCTAAAAAATCTGTTACTTTCTCAAAGAAGGAGATCAGGTTGGTTTGGCACGATCTACCTTTTGTAAAACCATGTTGTATTTTGTCCCATTTACCATTGACTTCAATGTCCTTAACTACCTTCTCCTTCAAAATTTTTTCCAAGACCTTGCATACTACAGATGTCAAACTAACAGGCCTATAATTACTTGGATCACTTTTTTTCCCTTTCTTAAAAATAGGAACTATGTTAGCAATCCTCCAATCATACGGTACAACCCCTGAGTTTACAGATTCATTAAAAATTCTTGCTAATGGGCTTGCAATTTCTTGTGCCAATTCTTTTAATATTCTTGGATGAAGATTATCTGGGCCCCCCGATTTAGTCCCATTAAGCTGTTTGAGTTTCGCTTCTACCTCAGATATGGTGATGTCTACCTCCATATCCTCATTCCCATTTATCATGCTACCATTATCCCTAAGATCCTCTTTAGTCTTATTAAAGACTGAGGCAAAGTATTTGTTTAGATATTGGGCCATGCCTAGATTATCCTTGACCTCCACTCCATCCTCAGTTTTTAGCGGTCCCACTTCTTCTTTCTTTGTTTTCTTCCTATTTATATGACTATAGAACCTTTTACTATTGGTTTTAATTCCCTTTGCAAGGTCCAACTCTACTTGACTTTTAGCCTGTCTCACTTTATCCCTACATATTCTGACCTCAATAAGGTAGCTTGCCTTACTGATCCCTCCCTTCTTCCACTCCCTATATGCTTTCTGCTTTTTCTTAATTACCTCTCTAAGATGCTTGCTCATCCAGCTTGGTCTACAACTCCTGCCTATGAATTTTTTCCCCTTTCTTGGGATGCAGGCATCCGATAGCTTCTGCAGCTTTAATTTAAAATAATCCCAGGCCTCCTCTACCTTTAAACCCATAAATTCTTCAGTCCAATCCACTTCCCTAACTAATTTCCTTAATTTTTGAAAGTCAGCCCTTTTGAAATCAAAAACCTTAGTTGCAGATTTATTTTTGTTAATCCTTCCATTCAGTTTGAACTGAATTAGCTCATGATCACTTGAGCCAAGATTATCCCCTACAACCATTTCCTCTATGAGGTCCTCATTACTCACCAAGACCAAATCTAAAATAGCATCCCCTCTAGTCGGTTCAGCAACTACTTGCTGAAGGAATCCATCAGCTATCGCATCTAGGAAAATCTGAGCCCTATTATTATTACTAGCACTCGTCCTCCAGTCTATATCTGGGAAGTTAAAGTCTCCCATGATCACACAGTTTCCATTAGTATTTACTTTATTAAAAACATTAAAAAGGGCTCTATCCATATCCAAATTAGATCCCGGCGGTCTATAGCACACCCCAAGCACTATCCCACTATCATAAATCGTTTCAACTCTGATTTTTTTAAATATGACTTGCAATTAGGATGCCAGAAGTCCAGTAACTTGAGAATTATATGCTGAAAGTCACAAAAAGCAAAGGTAGAGGGCATTCAGGATGTAATTTGTTTTAAACTTTGCATTCTCATATCTCACTAAAGTCCCGGTCATCAGTTTTGACTTCATTTGATGCCCCAATGCATATAAGTCTGCAGGTGAAGTTATATCTGCTATAGAATAAGGAGACAGTCTAGGAAATAAACTGTTCTTATATTGTATTGCATAGTTTTGCAAAGGTTCTCTTAATGCAGTTTACACCCTATGGAATAAAAGATATTTAAAAAGAAACTGCAGTCTACAAACGTATTGGGGCCTTTTGTTTTTTTAAGTACTGAATGGACCACCCCACGCTCTCTAGTGGATTCCAGTATGGGGTTAATGTCACCATGTTGGTATTGGGCCATGGAGCAAGGGCTGGCAGTCATACAAAATTGTGGGTGTTTGTTAAATCTGTTTGCAGATCACCTTCACTTATACTAAAAGACAACAACATTGATTTTTTGCTCATCTTGTTTTAAAGGGCAAGGTGAGATATTTAAAAGTTTGTCGTATTAATGGTTGGTTCTTTTATAGTTTTTGGTTTATAAATAGTGATTCTCTTGAAAGAAAAAACAAATGAGGGACAATAACTAAAATGTGAAGGTATTGTTGTTGCTTACATTTTGCCAAAAAAGACTACATTGTGCAGTTTGACATATAATTTACAGTTGTGTGTTTTTCTCTTTTAACAAAAATTTTCATGGATTTCAAGAGGTATTTTTTTTAGCCCACATTAAAATTGTATTTATCCTTTATAGGAAAAATTAAATGTTTTTTTCACTGTTTTCAGAACTGTTCGTCAGATGGCACAGGAGCAATTCTTTTTAATGGCTACCAGGTGTTGTATGGGACAGAGACCTCTGCTTTTCTTCATTACACTGCTGTTTACTGTGTTAGGGGTAAGGCATTTGAAATTAACACTTCCATTATTCTAGTACAGTTTGATGTTCTATAAGAAATGAGTGATAAGATAAAAAATAATTTCAATTAAGAGTACCTTACTACCATGTATAATGCACTTGAATTTACATGTTTTGAACGTTTTTTCTTTAATTATGCTGCTATGGCTCTTGTGTTGCAATGCGTTGTAGGATAATTCCAATTTGATAGCAGTAAAAATGGTCTCTTACGCAAATACTAAAAGTATATTTTTTAAAATGTAACTATTTTAAAAGTGAATGGCAAAACTTCTTTTGAAAGGTTTATTCCTTAGCAAATTAGATAAATATGCATAAATTATGAATAAATTTGTTTTTAAGCTACATATTTGTGAAGCAGTTCATCCTTCATTTTCAGTACCTGTCAGGACGTTCAAACTCAGTGTACTTCTGGCTCTGTATTAAACGTTTTATCTCCTCAGTTGATCTTTACAAGTTCGTGAAAGAAGCTGCTTTTCAAGTATTTAGTTCAAAAATAAATTGTCATTTTTAAGTTTACACACAACTGTTAATCTCTTCAAATACTAAACTTTTTCATTTTATTTTTCTATTACAATTCTATTCAGCTTAGGAAAAAATTGTCTGGGTTTAGTGGCTCTAAATAAAAAAGGCATTTATAAATTTATTTATTTATATTTGTGTTAGAGTACTGCAAGAGAGAGAGCTAAGCATTCAGGAGACTACTTCACCCTATTAAGACACCTTCTTAACTACGCTTACAACAGTAATATTAATGTGCCCAATGCTGAAGTTCTTCTTAATAATGAAATAGACTGGCTTAAAAGGATTAGGGTAAGTTGTAATATCAGGTGAATTATAGAGATTGGTCTTCCAAAAATTCAGATTAAAGTTTGGTTGTAAATTTCACAAAAGATACATAATTTCAAGCCTTCTAACTTTTTTTAAAATATTAGGATGAAGTGAAAAGAACAGGAGAAACAGGTGTGGAAGAGACAATCTTGGAAGGCCACCTTGGAGTAACAAAAGAGTTGTTGGCATTCCAAACTCCTGAAAAGAAATATCATATTGGTTGTGAAAAGGGAGGTGCTAATCTCATTAAAGTAAGTTACAGTTTGTATTATATGTTAATTTTGAATATCGCTACTTTGAAACCAGTAAAAAAAAAAAATGTGGAGAAACTTTTTGTTTTACAGAATGGAACCAGAAAAGTGCCTCATTCCATGAAGCATTTTTTGTTTGTAAAGCAAATGGTTCTACTTGGAATTTATTAAACTTTTCAAAGTATAATGGACATGTTGGTCTATTAAGAATACTTAGCGTTTACATTGCCTTTTACATCTTCAGACCACCGTTTTTTGATTTGTTACAACTTAGTGAGATAACTTTATACGTAAGGCCCCACTTATAATATTGCAGAAATTGCAGATTCCACAATATTTGGCTTCCACCACAATTTTGATAGCGGGAGTCCCACCATGCTTGAGGCTGACCATGGGAGCCCCCACTGTCAGCTCCGGGCAACCAACAGCAGAAGCAGCCCCGTGTTCCTACTCTCAGCCTGGGCGGCCAACAGCAGAAAATCACAGAAAAGTAATAACGGACTTTATTACCGCAAATAATTTCCATTATTACTTTTCTGCAATTTTCTATGGCTTGTTCAGAATTCAGCCGCAATTTTTTGAAAATCTTCCCACAGTTCAAGTAGGGCCTTACTTATATTCTGCTTTGCAGCTGGGGAAACTGAAGCAACAAGTTAGCTTGACAAACTATGCATAGTGAGACAGATACAGAGCACAGAGATTCTTTCCTTTCATGTCCCAAATTCAGTCTGTTAGCTCTTGCTAATTAATTTGTTATTCTTTTGTGTTCAAGTTTATGTACAACTCCATCATGTCTGAATAGTTAATCAAGTGTTTTCTGTGCATGAGTAGGGTGATAGCTCTGAGCTTTGAAGCTCTCTTGTTGAGAACACAAAGCAACAGCTAGAATAGTACTTTCCAAAGGTGATACACTAATTTAGCAAGATTTGTCACTGATCCAGATTGACTAGAGATTTACAATTGAATTCTAAAAAGAGTTAACTTGAAGATAGAATATTTCCAAAAAAATAAGACTACCACTTTAAATTTTTTAAGCTCTTCTTTATTATAGAATGAAATACATTTTAGCTTATCTATATTCTTTTCAGTCATCTCTCTCATAAATGTAAAGCTTTCCAGACTGTTGAAAAATACTTCAGTTTTTTAATAGTAACGGGTAACAACTTTTCTGTTTTTCAGGAATTGATAGATGACTTCATCTTTCCAGCTTCCAATGTATATTTACAATACATGAGAAATGGAGAACTGCCTGCTGAGCAAGCCATACCAGTCTGTAGCTCACCAGCTACCATTAATGCTGGTTTTGAGTTGCTAGTTGCACTAGCAGTGGGGTGTGTCCGAAACCTCAAACAAATAGTAGACACCTTGACTGAAATGTATTACATAGGTACAGCAATAACTAGTATGTAGTATTTTTAACCATCTATTTTCTAATTATTTAATCTATGTATTATAATGTGTGTAAGTGTTTCCTCCCACTTATACGAGTAACTTGTGGTGTCAACTGATTTTGATGCTAATTACACCCCTTCACATACACACCGATTAAAAGAATCTTTAACTTTAAGTTTGTAAAGTCAGTCACTCCAAAGTTAGGGAATACCAGTGTTAAGGTTGCTTCTGCAGCCTTACTTTGGCCCCATGGTTTGTATGCATTATGATCGTCTTTAATAACTTGATCACATCCCAGTCTCCTTGCCCAGACTGTCCCAGTTTCTTTTCCACCCCCATACTCCCTGTCTCCCTCCCTGAACTCCTTGCCCTATCTGTGTCCTTCATCCCCTGTCTACTTGTCTCAGTCAGTCCCAGTTCTTCCAGCTCCTCCTCAGATTTGTCTCCCATCACCTTTTTCTACTCCTTAGTCCATCTTCTTGATTAGACAGTTGCAGTCATGACACATCCCAATCCCTAGCCTCCAGTGTTAGTCTCTGCCACAGCCTCCTTTTCTCAGTTTACCTCCACCCACACGCTCCCCCACAGGTCTGCTTCTTGTTTCTTTTGCGTTTGAATCTGGCAGCTTCCTCCTCTGTGCTGCCTGGGTCCAGCAGGAGGGTCATTGAGGGTCTACACTGCAATGTAAGCCCAATATAAAATACATTGTATTTTAACTAGGTTAAGAATTTTTTGACCCATGCTCAAACCAAGGGCTCTGGCATCCATAATGCAAACCTGAGTCAAAGTAACCATATCCCAGAATCCCTAGGCTTCCCATGGTGCACCTCCACCCACTCCATGTGGCTGCTCTAGCCCTAGGACCATAAAGTGCTGTGGGAAAACTTTACTGCCCACCCTGAACATTACCAGGAAGCAGCTTGCTTTGCAAAAGGTTTGATCTGTTTTCTCTGCATTGCAAAACCAGGAGGCTCTCTGATAGTGTGCTTGCAAATAGGTGATCAGACCAGAATGGGTTAACACTGACCTGGATTTCTGCAGTTTGCAGAGGGATTGTGGCTTCCATTTTCAATAGAGTGGGTTCCAGATTGTTGGGATAGAGAGGACTAAGTTGTCCCGTGGAATTGTGGGATACTTCCAGATGACTCCCGGGACCTGAGTCAAGTGGGGCTGCATCTACACTGCAAAGCAGTAGGACTTGAAACCTGGGTCCCAGCTTGACTCAGACTTGGACACTCCAGCCCTGCAGGATCCTGGGACTGTGCATTAGAGCCCTGGGTTAGCACAATTACAGTATAGACACAAGGGAGGCTAGCCTTGAGTCCAGGCTCAAGCAGGGGCTGATGTTGCAGTATAGACATACCCTGAGAGCACAGGAGACCATCTCCCTTCTCTCAGTTCCGGTGCCCAGACCCAGCAGAGTTGCAGGGAAAGTCCTGAAGACCCTTGGGCTGTAGCATGCCCAGTGCAGATGGAATCTTCAGGGAATTTAGTTACTATAGTCTAAAGTCTACTGAGCATATGCAAACAGTGATTTTTTCAAAGGCTTATAACTTTTCTCCAAATTTGGATGGATTTTCATAGGAATGGCAAAGGCATGGGAGCCTAAGTATGTTATATACACAATGGATCACAAGCTTATGGGGAACAAATTTATAGGTCACTTTCAAATCAGAGTTGCTTGCATTACAATGTTGCTGGGACATCACTAGGTTGGTCTGTTGGTCACTGATTTTAGCTTACTTGGTGACAGTAAAAGACTAGTTGAGAGTCTGGGGGTGTGGATGCAAGGAATAGTTCAAGTGCTTGTTCCTATGTGTATTCCACACATGGCATGCATGCACTTCATGCACCTGAGACCAAAGACTTCTAGCAAGTACTCTGTTAGTCTGGGCCTCTGCCCAGTTGCTCCCTCGTGTTCTTTACTGAGAGCATAAGGAGCGGAGCAGACCAACACCGCTCAAGTTCCTTCTTATTGCCTCATGGCCTGAGTCAGAATCCTGTGTCTGAAGCTATCCTTGCATAGTCTTTCAAAACCTGTAAATATAATTGTATATAGTTTTAGTATTCATAGTGTTTAAGCATTTTAGTATTTTTATAGTCTAGTTTAGTTTAGTTTGTCCCCATCTTGGGGATCTTCTTCTTGTGGAAAAGGACTGTGCTTAGAGTCCTAGGGTTTAAGAGCTGTCCTCTTCTCGGTCAGTGATGAACACCAGTGTTTCCTTTACAGTCTTGGGGAGGCTAATATCTCTGCTAAGGTCAGCAGCTGCCACTCTCCCTCTCCAAACCTATGAGGGACAAGAGCTCTGACTGAAGAAGTACCTCATGGGGAAAGCCATGGGACCCCACGTGGATCCAGGCCAGGGAAACCGTCTTGCTCACAAATCGATACCATTGTAAAACACCATCCCTTCAAGCACAAGCTCAGAAGCAGAGGCCAGATCTGCTAAGCCCAGGGAATCACTACGTCTGGGCTTTTGATGAGACTAAAGGGCACACTAATATACTCAAGAACAGATCCCCTTCCAGGTCTTCTCCTAAAAGAAAGGATCCCTCTTCTACTCTGTCCAAGTTGGGCAAGTCCTCATGATTGGGTCCTAAGGACCTATGATCATCTAAACCTCCAAATTATGAGGATAAGGTGCAAAGGAGAATGGTACCAATGGATCCCATTATAGTAATCCAGCTCTTGAGCCAAAGGATCAACACCTGCTGACACCAACTAGGAACTCCAGATAGGACTCCTCTTACATGGTATTGTCTTGTCCCCAGAAGGACCCACAGACCACCATGACCATGGATATGCTGCATATAACCATCGGGACACTTCACTCTCCAGGATGGACTGAAACCTGTACCTTTTCAGAGGATATTTTCACCCTTCCTTATCCTCAATTGCCTCTCCCTTCGGGTCTGGTTCTCCTGAGTGACATCTCCACACTGGAGGAGGAACTACCTTAAGGAGAAAAGGATACTCCATGTCCTGTCCACAAGTTGGAACATTCACTCACTAGTACCAACAGCATTGCTGTTGGAACCAGAACTGACCTTTTAGTTGGCTGGCTCAGATGTTCTACATAAGCCATTGCTGCCACAGAAGGAGACTAGTCTGGACAGAGACTCTAGGAGGTCTTGGATCCATCCTCCACTCAGATATGACTACCCATGGGACCAGTGGTACCCAGTGTCTTGGGGTCCCCCCAATGGGTTGATCCTTCATACTGGCCATATTGATGCCCATAAGATCCCTACATTAGACACCCCAGATTAGTACATGGATACTGCTGGCCTTCCTCCTCTAGCTAATGTCAGTATACAAGAAATCGAACCAGATTCACCAATACCAATGATTCTGATGGTGTCACCTTCCTCATCTGATGAGGCAATTACCTCATCCTTGCCATCCCCACCTGACTACCATGGGCAACATCAAAAGCTCCTGCAGAAGGTGCGGAGTGAGATCCAGATTCCATTTGACAATTTGCAGCCCTCTGAATCCTGGTCAGGTGACCCACCCAGCAAACAAGGCCATTGTGGAACCAGCCAGGATAGTTTAGCATACTCCTTCTTCCTAATTTCCCATCCCAAAAATGGCTGAGAGGCAATATTTTGTACCAGCTAAAGGGACGGAGTTTCTGTTTACTCCCGCTGCCCACAACTCCCTAGTAGTACAAGCAGCCACTAAGACATCCATGCTTATAGCACTGCAAGGCAATCCTTGCAGACAAGGGTGCTTAAATACCTTGACCCTCTAGAGAAAGGAGGTATTTTTATCCACCAGCCTTCTGTTCAAAATTGCTAACTATGAGTCTCTATTGGCAAAAAATGTTTTCACAAACACTTGAAGTTCAAAGACAAACTCCCTCAGGAGGACCAGAGCCCAATTTCAAGTCCTCATCGATGAAGGTAAACTGATGGCTAAGACCTCCCTTCAGGGTGCAGTGGTCATGGCTAATACTGCATCTAGAGGTATAGCTACAGCTGTAGTGATGAGGCGTGAACCTTGGCTCCACTTCTTGGGGTTCCTTAGGGAAGTCCAGAATACCATTGAGGACTTGCCCTTTGAGGACCCTAATCTATTAAATGAAAAGACTGATTAATCTTTATGCTTGCTGAGGACTCCAGGACAACTCTCCACTCCTTGAGTATTTATACCCTGGCCCCAAAGAGAAAACACCATAAACCAAGTGTACAAGCTAAGACCTTTCCCTTAGGTGTTCTACAACCAGTCCCTTACAAACTTCTGTGCAAACTTCAGAGGGCGTAAAGGCCTATATATGCAGCTTTCTCCACCACAGCTACATCCATTCAACCTCCATCCACCAACCAGGTTACTTTTGATGGGATGCTTGAGAACCATGTACCCTTATTGATATCACTCCCTTCTGCCCCCCAAACCTTTGGTCGACTCACCCTTTTCACCCACAACTGAAGGGGAATAACAGGTCACAGGTGGGTACTAGAGATCATTCCGTCCAACTGCACTATCGAGTCTCTTCCCCCTCTTCAGGGACCATGCCCTTGCTGACCCTTTTTCAGGGACCATGCTCACAAGGAAATCCTCTGTCAGGAGGTGGACTGTCTTCTACAGCGAAGAGCTGTAGAGCAGTATATCTGCAAAGAAAGAAAGAAACCAATTAGGAAAACACGTAGACTGTTTGTCACGATAGCAGAGCGATCATGGGGACAAGCATTATTGGATCAGAGACTCTAAGTAGATGTCCAGCTGTATCATTCTTTATCATCAGTGTGTAATTCTTCCCCTGGAAAGGGTGAGGGCCCGTTCCACTAGAGCACAGGCAACCTCTGTAGCATCTCTTTGAACATTTGTAAATCTGCAACTTGGAGTTCCATCCATACCTTAACATTATGCCTTAGTCCAGACCTCTTCTGCAGATCCACCTGTTGGGACAGCAGTATTACAGACATCTGTACCAATTGCATCCTTGCTCCCTGCTCCTGATTATGTACTGCTTACCAATTTCCCACATGTGAAAATACACATAGAAACCAGCTCTCAAAGAAGAAATGGAGATTACTTACTTGAAACTGGATCTGCTTAGGCATGTGTGGTCCTTATCTATATTCCACTGCCCGCTTTCCTTCCCCTTAGCTTTGAATCGTATCTGATTCATGGTAAGAGAAGGAATTGGAGAGGCATCGGTCCGCACCATCCTTTATTCCTTTGGTGCAGAGCATGAGGGAAGCAACTGTTCAGGGGTGGACCAGTGCACTCTACTTGCTAGAAATCTCCAGTCTTGGACACATGGAGCGAACTCACATATGGAATACAGATAGGGACCACACATCTTGAAGAACCTCCAGTTGTAAGTAACACCCATTTTCAGAGAAAACCCAACCGTAAGCCATATTGATATCTTTATGTGAAATTGCTTTCAACTGTGAAGTAAAATGTGTGGCATAAATAAACATGATGTAGAATAAGAGATTTAAGAGGAGTATAGTCTGACTAGAGAAGTATTCTTCTAAGACATTTATTTACTTTTAATAAGGAAACAAGTTACAGAGCCAAACTGGTGCAGTATTCTGAACTCTGATTCCTTGTCATTGCTAGTGGATTTTGAATTCTTCAACTTAAGTGTCTTTAAAAGGCAAATCACTGGTCTCAAGGGAATAAGTACTTCTGCTGCTAATTTGGCACTAGCTATAGTTATTTTTAAGTTGGTTATATAAGATAGTGTACTTAAAGGTTGCACTTAAACTGTCATTAGCAACAAATGCGGGCATCAATTTTAGAGGTTTTTAACTATTTTCTGTTTGAAGGTTTGGTAAGTTAAACTTCGTTTAATATAACGTTGTGAACAAATAGTAATTTCAGTTTTATGGAATTGCCTTGATTATCATAATAGATATTGTTTTATAATAAAATAATTTTAAAATCAATTTTGGTTATTCTCTTGTAGCTTGTGAAGCGCTTACAGAATGGGAATATTTGCCACCTGTTGGGCCTCGGCCATCAAAGGGATTTGTAGGATTAAAAAATGCTGGTGCTACTTGTTACATGAATTCTGTCATTCAGCAGCTATACATGATTCCAGCTATCAGAAATGGTATTCTTGCAATTGAAGGCACAGGCAGTGACGTAGATGATGATATGTCTGGGGATGAGAAGCAGGACAATGAGGTAATTGTATAGAACTTGCTGGTCATCTGTTTTAATATGTTTAAGTCATAACTTTTTTCATCAGATAGAATTTTATTTTAATGGGTTTTCCTTACATTTCTAGCAACAAAACTGTAACCTAATATTTCTTATTTGGAAATGTTATCGACTAGAGTAGAAGGTCCAAAAGATTAAAGGTCAGGCTTGCTTTTTCCCCTTTATTTTTTCTCCCTCAGATGGAATACATGATTGAAAATGTCATCTACAATGTCGATTAAACAGTCTACATGTAGCATGTATAAAAATAAGTTAAAATAGAGGTAACAATACATAACTTTTTTTCCGATAATCGTTCTGTAAACTAAGAGTGCACCATACTGTACATGTTGCCTTGTTGCTAGTTTTAGTTCTCCTATATTCTGCTTCTATTCATTATGTTAATGAAGATTACATGACTGTGTTTTTGATTGATAGAGCAATGTAGATCCTCGGGATGATGTGTTTGGTTATCCACATCAATATGAAGATAAACCAGTGTTAAGTAAAACAGAAGATAGAAAAGAATACAATATTGGAGTTCTGAGACATCTCCAAGTCATCTTTGGTCATTTAGCAGCTTCCAGACTACAGTACTACGTACCAAGAGGGTTTTGGAAACAATTCAGGTAAATAGAGAACGGGTTTTTACTATTGATTTCTGGTCACTGAGACTATTAAAATATAATAGAAGTCAGTGATATGAAAAAAGTATTAGACATAAACAGTTTGTATAAATTTAAAGATTCATGTGGTTTTATATGTGCTATTTAGAATGGTGAAAAAGTAAGCTGAATTGAGCAGAAGTAACAGCGACATCTTTGAACTCTAGCAATTTTTGAGACTTATCAGCCAGATATTAGGTTATATGTGAAAGGGAATGTTTAGTTTTTGTGCCAGTTGATGCACAACACCATAAGCAATCAGTTAACTATGCTCAGTAAAAGTGAATAGAGGTATTATAATTTCAGTGTATTTTTCTCTCCTCCAAAAATACCCCCAAAACATTTTCTTTTTTCTTTTTAGACTTTGGGGTGAACCTGTTAATCTCCGTGAACAACATGATGCTTTAGAATTTTTTAATTCCTTGGTGGACAGTCTAGATGAAGCTTTAAAAGCTTTGGGGCATCCAGCCATGTTAAGTAAGGTTTTGGGAGGGTCCTTCGCTGATCAGAAGATTTGTCAAGGATGCCCACATAGGTAAGTGTTTCGTTTCACCTTTTTCACAGTAAAACATTCTACATTTTTGAGAGAAGATGGTTACAAAAATGTTGTAAAGCAAATAAACTGCCTTATAAAAGTTTTTCTGTTAGAAGAAGCGTACGTTGGAAAACCCCATTAATATTGAGGATATATTTTGCCTTTAACGGAATTTGCTATCGTGTTTGGCCAAAGTCTTAACATTATTTACAATGTGTTAGTGTTTCTGTTGGTCTTATTGCTCCCCACTATCAACTGTGTTCAAAAATTTCTAAATCACTCTGTGTGTGTGTGTGTGTGTGTGTGTGTGTGAGAACACAAACCATCTGTACTAGAACAGAGGTGCCTAGGACCAAATGCACTTTGCAAAGTCCTAAAACATGTCCCACTGCTGTTTTCACGCTACAACAACATGATGAAGACCCAGTTGACCATATTGCAAGTTTATTTCTGTTCAGTTCAAGCACCAAGCTATTTCCATTAAATAAAAAAGGTGCGAATTAAATCAGATATTATAGTAGTATACAATTATTTCTTATTTAAAATAACGTATACTTAAATATATTTATGAAAGGGGCAACTGTCTCCTAAATTGCCAGTGTATCTGTGTCCTAAAATTTTGTGTACTCTTTTATTGAGAAATATAACTTTATTGGAAACAAACAGAAAAGGCAGATTTGGTCAATAATGATCCAGTTGGATTTTATTATGATTGTTTTGTTGACCCCAGTTGAATTACTGGGCACGCACTGTAACCACTTCAAGAAATAATGTTAAGAGAAGTAAGTACCTGCTAGCTATGAGTTTAATATGTCTCTTTTGCTAGAAGAAAGCAAAAATACTGCAAGTTGCTAAAAACATTGGATTTTTTTAATTTAAAAAAAAGTGTTCCTTCCCCATACGAAAAGGCCAAATGTGTGTAAAATGACAGAGATGTGTAATAACCAGGGTGTTTCTCAAAGTTCAGGAACTTGTGTGGTTGTATGTTTACTTCTTGGCCTTTGAAAATATTTGGTTTAGCTGGCTTATGGGTTTGTTTCTACCAGACTTATGTAACAGTATCTATTAGCAAAAAGGATGGCCCTGGAAGAATGGTGTCTTGGGAGGAGGAGGAGGCTGGTGGTAAATAGAGTGAGAGAGATGGCAGGGAAGTAAAAGTTCCAAATTCATGAGTGTTATATAGGTGGTGTCACTGAATGTTTTGAAGGAATGGATTCAAAATAATAGTAATTTTATCATAGAAGCCTAGAATAGAGGAGAGTATACAACAGCTTACAAGTTAGAGAAAAAGATTCTTTACATTTGTGTAGAACAGGCAGAACCCTTTTGATCTATTCAGTTTCCTTTCATTTGATAAATACCAATAAGGTCAGCTACTGTCCAGGATATGTCCTAATTGATTGTCTCCATATATTGCTGCTTCATTGCTCTGATTTGTTAATTTGAAGGTCACATCAGAACGCATTAAGTCAAAGACATGCCAGAAAGTGTCAAGTGATTTGTAAAGTCTATCTTGTAGATTTTCAGATAGGAAGCTAAATATACCCTCCTAGGGTGGCTGTTTGAAGCCATCACTTTAGCTCTAATATAAAGTACTTACTATAGTTTATCAAGTTGGGAAAGCCTAACTCCAGATAATAAAAGGTCAACTATGGAAAAAATTACAGCTGGAAATTGGGTTATAAAAGTACAATCTTCTGTCAGTGCACGCTTGTCCACTCATTTCTTGAGAGTTAAGCAAGTCTGTCAAGATACCTTAGATGGTTAAAAGATGGTTTCAGTGAGGTGCTGAAAAATGCATGTAATGAATAATCCTAAAGATAAACATCTGCCACCTTTTTTGAAGTTTAGGAAAATTAAGTAATTTCTATGAGCTTCTTAAAATAAGTGCCTTGAGGACAAAGATTGAAAAGTGCATAATTAATAGAAAATACTATAATATTATCAGAATAAGATCATTGAAAGTAAAGTGAATGGGTAAATTAATATATAATACAATAATACATTCCCACTTGAATTTTCTTGAAGCTCTAAGGTTAACAGCAGATTAGATCATTTGTAGATTAGAGGAGCTCTTCAGTCATAACCTATTTGTGTTTCGGGGTATGTGTACACAGTAAAATCTGTGTACAGGATAGCCTACCTAAACTAGTGTGAATCCAACTAGTGCAGGTAACAGTAGTGAAGACAGTGCAGCGCAAGCTTCAGCAAATGTACTACATACCTGGCATGGACCCTAAATGCATACTCAGCTTACTAGCCTACACTGATATCTTGAAAGAAGTAGGATTACTATTAATGGAAGAAATAGAAAAATTTCCAAAAATACTTTTAAAAAGTTGTAATGTAATAGAACAATTCAGGTGATGGTCTCTAATTTTTACCATTTGTTTTTGATTATAAAACATACAAAACTTACTTTTGGGTATATTATAGTTGATTACTGAACTGCAAAAGATTTTTCTAAAATTAAAAAGTTGTTTGAGAGCCCCAAAAATGGGAGAATATCTAGCTGTTAAAATATAGTAGTGTTATTACATGTTTTAACAAAAATTGGAAAGAGCTGTTCAGGATGCTGAGAATCCTGAGATCCAGACTTTTTCTCTGAGTGATATTACAAAGACCAAAAGATAGTTACAGTGATTTTTTTTACTCATAAGTGTTGTTTTTGGGGAAGGGTTATGAATTTTCTCATGTTCCAGATATATGGCTCGTCTAAACACAGTTGCACTGCTTTAACAAAAGTTGCAATTTTAAACTGATTTAAACTGGGTTAAACCAGGGTTGTTTAAGTTAGATCAGATTTACACTAAATCAGAATAAGGGTTGTCCATGCAGGGGTTTGCACTAGTTTAACTAAACTAGTGCAAGTCAGTGTGCAGACAAACCCTTTCCTTAAAGTTAAAGGACTGTGTGTATGAAGTTTCAACAAAACCAGATGATAGTTTTGAGCTCATATGAATAAGATTCAAGATTGTTTTGTTTTGCTGCCCAACTGAGTGACCATGCAGCATCTGGGTTCTTCATTCTCGTTTTTTACTTATATACATTAATGTATATTTGGATCATTGGAATGCATCATTTTTCATGCTTATATAACTCAAAAATAGATTTTTTTTTTTTTTACATTTTCTTGGAGCTTTAATTTGAGACTAAGCATTAAGAATTTCATTCCAAAAAGATTTTGTGTGAATAGAACAGCTCTTTCAGCCTGTATTTATGGTAGGTACAACATCAGTCCCTCTCTGGAAGAGGAAACAGGAGTCGTCTGCTCGTTTTCCTCAGGGTCTCATAATTGTCTCAGATTTTGTTAAAACACAGGTCTGACATGTTTAAAGAGATACATATATTTGCTGCTTTTAGGACCCAATCAAGCAAAACTGCTGCTAGTCAGGGAATTCACTGCGGTAAATAGAACTGTTAAAATAAATGGTACTATTCAAAGTAGTAAACATCTCACCTAGTAGTGTGTTTACAGTACTGAGCCTATAGGAGTGTACAAGTGATTTAAAGCTTTGCAGCTCACTAATTAAATGACCACAGTTCTATTCTTACTAAAAAAGGGGATTTTAAAAAATTGTTTTATCCTTAACTTAGCAAGAGACAGTTACATGTAATTTTTCTTACGTTGTTTCTTACCTATAATTAAAGGGATATCAGCTTAAAATGTATGCATAGGTTTGACAGAATTTCTATTTAATTTTTATAGTTTTGACAGATATCAATGTTTTTAATATTTTTATTTTTATCAAAATCTTCACAGTTGTTGGAAATTATGGTGGAGAGTCAGGCCATAATGTAGTAACAGTAGATGTTGTGATTCAAAAAGTTAAAATTTTACAACAGTTAAAACACAAATTGTTAACATCACATCAAAATATACAAAGTAAATATCTTTAAATCATACCTTAAGTTCTCAAGAGCATTTTTCTTACTTTGCCTATCTGTCCAGTTTGCTTATTATTAGTGGCATTATTTTTCATCTGTTTGTATGTGCGCAGTGAAATAGATGTTTACCCACATTTACCAGTAAAAATCCAATTATTCTTAGCCTGTGTATGCACTTTCAAACATGTGAGCTAAAAGTAGTTTCAGGTACTATACCTGCCTCTGACTGCCCCTACCAGTTTTGTGGTTTTACAGTTGCATTTTCCTCTCTCTAAAATATTTTTCTGTTCTGTTGCTGTGCCAGAGTCCTGCTCAGCAGGAGAGACTGAGTGACTGTACAAAGGAACCAGTGAAACTGACTATACGTTGTGTAGTCAAACACTCTACACAGAAAAAAGTATAATCTGATGTGTTACTTATTAAAAAAAAAAATGCACCTATTACTATAACTGAGCAGCTATTAAGATTGAGACCCACTGTTTTAACAGATTGTTTTTCTAAGTGCTCTAAAATCTCTCTGCTTGCTTGGATTGTTTTGAAATTTGCCATGCCTCATGAGTGTCCGGGGTAGGATTAGTGGTTGAAATTTGAGCAAGAGGTTCATAGTAACACCTCTGCTAATCTGCTCCAACTAATCATGCCACCATTCAATACAGCTACACCTAACACACTGAACGCAGCTGGAGTGCACACAGATAAGTGCTGCAATTCAAATCTGCAATGCAACACAAACAGTAGCATATTGTTTTAGTCATTCTTCATGTCTGCTTATTGTGGTACCATCTTTATTGATTCATTCCAAGTGGCTGTTAGCTTTAGGGGATGGAGTTGAGTTTTCTGTAGCAAATATTTATTTTTGTAAACCCTTTATCCTTTGCTTGGACTATCAATCACCTGGTGGAGGGGTGTGGTTTGAGAAGGAGTTCATGTTGAAGCTTAATACAAACCTATTATACTTTATTTTTGAAACAGGCTGATGTGTTCAAAGATTTACCATTTTGAATTAGCACTTAAGAGGAAGTAATTTCAACTGTCATCTTTGATAGTCGAAGCAGTGACTTTACATACATACATTTATATAATAAAGAATGGCTTCTTATTTTAGTGTGTCACTGTTGTAATCAAATGTCTAACCAAACATTTTGTGCTAGAATGTTTTGCAAACCATGTAAAATTGCCCAATGAACACGTTTGTATCTCCCCCTTTCCCTCTCCCCCTTCCCCCCCACCAATCATATCTGTAGGTACGAGTGCGAGGAATCCTTTACAACTCTGAATGTAGATATTAGAAATCACCAAAACCTGCTTGATTCTTTGGAACAATATGTCAAAGGAGACTTATTGGAAGGTGCAAATGCATATCATTGTGAAAAATGCAACAAAAAGGTAATGATCCTTTTTGTGATTTATTTTTGTGCAAGTTTGTTACTGGTTTAACAAAGTTTTAGCTTGTTTTTAGCATAATATATTTAAATTTGATTATTTTTTAGCACATAATTTATCAGTCTGTGGTTGGGTGAGGCAGTTTCACTGTGAATATTTCTAGGAAACCGTCATTTATTTAAATAAGACTTCAGAATTTGTGTCAGGAATCCAGATCTCAAATGACCAACCTGCTTCTCTCCTATATCTAAAGTTACTGCAACCCTGTTTTTTAGTGTTGCATTTTTTTGAAAGTGTGTATCTGCTTATGGAAAAGTGGATTTGTAAGCAAACCTTTCAGAAGTAACTTGGAAATTTGTTTGAAATGTATAACAGATAGCTTAACAGTGGCCTAAACAGGTCAGATGATATCATGGTGATGTAGGCTGTAGAGAACTGCTACTGTTTTAATAGTTAGCAATAATTCAATGAGATGTTAACAATATTATTTTACTTCCAAGTCCATTGCGTGCTTATTGTATGAAATTTGAAATGCTATTTACACTATGTTGTTTGCTTTGCAGCCAAGATGCTATTGATGCTGAAGTTGCTCAGTATATTATTGATAAACATTGACAGTATTTATTAAATGGGTTTTTCATCATTAGACCTTAAATTTTGTGTTGAGTGATGATGAAAATTTAAGAATCAATATCTGTTAGTATACTGTTTGATTGTTTTTTTAGGTTGATACAGTGAAACGCTTGTTGATTAAGAAGTTGCCTCCAGTTCTTGCTATCCAGTTAAAACGATTTGACTATGACTGGGAAAGGGAATGTGCAATCAAGTTCAATGATTATTTTGAATTTCCACGGGAGCTGGACATGGAGCCTTATACAGTGGCAGGTGTAGCTAAATTGGAAGGAGATGATGTAAATCCTGAAAATCAGTTGATACAAAATGAACAGCCGGAAAATGAGCACTCTGGGAGCACTAAATACAGGCTAGTTGGTGTATTAGTACACAGTGGTCAGGCCAGTGGTGGACATTATTACTCTTACATTATCCAGAGAAATGGTGGAGATGGTGAGAAAAATCGATGGTATAAATTTGATGATGGAGATGTAACAGAGTGTAAAATGGATGATGATGAAGAAATGAAAAATCAGTGTTTTGGTGGAGAGTACATGGGGGAGGTGTTTGATCATATGATGAAGCGCATGTCCTACAGACGCCAGAAGAGGTGGTGGAATGCTTACATTCTTTTTTATGAACGTATGGACACAATGGATAAAGACAATGAACTAATAAAATATATTTCAGAACTAGCTATGACCACTAAACCCCACCAGATTAAAATGCCATCCGCCATTGAGCGAAGTGTACGGAAACAGAATGTGCAATTCATGCATAACCGTATGCAGTACAGTCTAGAATATTTCCAGTTTATAAAGAAATTGCTTACTTGTAACAGTGTCTACTTAAATCCTCCTCCAGGTTAGTATTTGAAAGTTTATTATCTATTGTTCTTATAGAAAATTAGTCTCTGTTGCCAGGAAAGATTTTATGATCTTTGTTTAGAATTCTTGAGTCCTATCAAAAGTTAATATATTGCATTTCGTTTTGAACATTTTTTTTCCTAATGGGTACTGCTTTCCTTTAAGGTTACCTGCACCATTAGAATAATTTTTCTGATTTTCATTTTAAAAAGGATTTATTACCTTATTTTTTATCTATTATGTTAAACTGTGTTTCAAAAATCACTAAAATAATTCTTATGGATACCAGATGTATTAAATTTCTATAATACTGTTGACATTTTTTTCCTGCCATCGTTTCTTGAAGTCTTACTTGTTTGTTGAAGTTTCTTACCTTTTGTTTAAGAGTATGTTACTAAAGGCAAAAGTAATTAGCAGCAGCTGCTTTGGTTGATTAACTCCATCACTCAGCTGTGACCTAACCAAATTTTCAAGGTTAGATCTAATTTTTCAGAAGTGACTAATATCTCAAGTTGGGCACACAGATTTACCTGAAAGCGGCTTATGTTTTTCAGAGTGGAAACTGAGCACTTTCTGAAAATTGTGCCTCTTTAAGGTATCTCAAGTTAACCCATAATTACTGTTCACTTTTGAAAGATTAGGCCTTAATCAGTAATGAGAGGTTCTGGACGTTATGTTAGATTCTGTTTTGACCAGGTTTATGCTACCAAACAAGAACGTTAGTTAGTCTTTTTGCCAATTGTAGGTAAAATTATTTGTTTTTTATTTTGTCTACACTTCTTTAGGACAAGATCACCTGTTGCCTGAAGCAGAAGAAATAACTATGATCAGTATTCAGCTAGCTGCTAGATTTCTGTTCACCACAGGATTTCACACAAAGAAAATAGTCCGTGGCCCTGCCAGTGATTGGTATATTTGTCTTTAACAATGACTGTACCATTTTGACAGTTTGGTTTCCTTTAAGAAATTCAGGTTGTGTAAAAATAGGGTTAAAGCTGTTTGAGGTATTCATTCCATGTCTATTTCAAATGTGTATGTGGAGATGAGAGCTAAATCTGGATGGGGAAGTACAGGGGAGATATTGAGCTCTAAATTGAAGTGAGGGCTAGCCTCCTTTTGATGTATATGATGATTGTGCAGGAATAAGCTATACTATAGTAACGGTTGTGTTACAGAATTCATGTTTAACAGTACTTCCTTTAAAAATCTCCATTGCAATGGCACAACCCAAAACATAGAATATAATCTCTGAGCGCTGTTTGAATGTCTCATGGTGGTTTGATGAAAAATGACTTGGTGCGAAGAATTGCAAGAGTTTACAATCACCACGTTTGGCAGTTTTCCGCTGGATTGTCTGTTTTCTTTTTTACCCTTTTGCAAGAAATCTGATACTCTGGGACACACACACATATCACCCCCATTTTAAAAATACATTAGCTGAGAGTTTATGCAACTTCACTGCCTAAACAAAGAGCCCAGGTCTGAAACATGAGAAACCTGTCTTAGGCTCTGTACCATACTGTCTTTCAAAACGGCTAACCCATACTGGTTTAGTCAATCTCTAACCACCATAAACCCCACACTTCTTCCAGAGCTGGGAACAGAATCAGCAGTACTCAATTGCTGACTCGTAAATAGTTGTGTAACACTCTGGGAAGGTGTTAAACCCTCTTCCAGTGATTGGTCTAGAAAGGAGCGAGCGTTTACGCCTGTAGCTCAAGTAGGAAGGGTCTAAGCTAGGAATCTGATGATCAAAACATTTCATAACCTACTGCTGATCTGTGTGTGGGGGTAGTACAACTGCATGTGATTCACACAATCAGAAGACCTTTTTAAAGCAGGTTTTGTACTTAGAAACTACGATAAACTGTAAATTATGGTGTGAATCACCAAAATACACATTTCATATTTGTCTTGGCCCACCTGGTGCTTGTGTAATCCATTGATCAGTTATGCTCCTCCCCCTCCCCCCGCCCCCCCCCACCCCCCGTGCCTAATCCACAGAGGAATTGAGTCTGCAATGACTCTCAGCTTGGGAGCCTACATTAGAGTGCAAATTTGATGAAGTTGGGGTACGTATTGCTTTTTGGCATATGTTGGAGATGGAAATGAAAACCTTCTGGCTTAATATTTAATTCTAATTTCAGTACTTTCATTTTAAATAATTTGTATGAAAGAAAACCACAGTATGGTCCTTTTTACTGTTTAGTGAACAAAACAGTTAAGACAGCTCTAGTCAGGATAAGTAATCACATTTTCTGTGGAGATGTGACAGATGATCAAAAAGACCTATGTTTGAACAGAAATCTGCTTTTTCCTCAATTTCTAAAGGAATGGGTGGTTAAGACAGCAAATGGAAGACATTTATGCTATAGAAAATGAGGGTTGCATCTTGTAAATATGTTGTTGTTATTTTAATGTTGATGTTAATATCACAGTTGTAATGTATCTTCTCTGTTTCAGGTATGATGCGTTATGCATCCTCCTTCGTCACAGCAAGAATGTACGCTTTTGGTTTGCACACAACGTCCTTTTTAATGTTTCAAACCGCTTTTCTGAGTATCTTTTGGAATGCCCTAGTGCTGAAGTGAGGGGTGCATTTGCAAAGCTTATAGTATTTATTGCACATTTTTCATTGCAAGACGGACCATGTCCTTCACCTTTTGCCTCTCCTGGACCGTCTAGTCAGGTATTTACACAGTTTTCAGTCTAAACACCTACTTATTTGTTTTGCAACTTACTTAAATGCTCATTTGGAACAAGTGGCAGCATCAAAGCTGCAAACTTTGGACAATTGTTTATAAACAAATATTTGTTTATAATTTCTTACAAATCATTTGGTTTTAATGGAGGTGAGCCTCAGGTTTTTCATTCACACTCCTGCAACACTAGAGGCACCAAAAATCATGATTTCAATATAGTTCAAAAGAAAAAAAAAGTTTACTATGTTTTTTTAATCTGGTCAGTCTGAATGCGTAAAACTGTTGCAATGTTGTAGTTGTTAAAATTCCAGAAACAAACCTTCAGTAGGCTTTATTAATTTTCAATTTGTATTCTTCAGAAAGTGGTAAATGGTGTAAAATCTAGCAATACAGCATCTGTGATGATGAAGATGAAGCTGGGCATGTTTCAATCACTGATAGTTTTACTTCATTTGGCAGCTCAAATTTTGCTATATAATCCTTGTTTGGTCTCCTTTTATAGTCTCCACAGGTGGATTTGATGTATCAGCTATGCACTTAGACCCAGCAGCTGTTTTTATATTAAAAGCTGAATGAAAACTTCTGCATCTGCATTATTTATTGCACTGTTGTAATAAATAATGATGTACTATCCCCTGGTCCCTCAGTCATTTTTTCTGTTCAAGTGTATCTAGTCTGAAAAATGGGGCAGCTCCAAGTTCCTTTGTAATGTAAATAGATGGATCGGCTGCTGGGATTTTTGAGCCTACTACCTCCCCTCTTCCTTAGCAGCCCAGCTGTTTCAACCATTCTGTTGTCTACCTTTGCAGAAAGCAGATTTGATTAAAAAAAAAAAAGGTGTGGGGGGTGAGGAAGGTGGAGGGTAGTGGTTGTAGATCTTTCTGGAAATCAGTGCAGACACATTTTGTGTGTCCTTGTTTGTGTTTGTGTCACAAACACAAACATAATGTGGGAATGTCCTCTGATTCTGAATTCTGCTACCGGCTACTGAGTGCAGTTCTCCAGAACCTCTTACAGTTCCTCACTTAGTGGTCTCCTGCTCTTAGTTTTGAGAACTGCTATATATGACCCCTCCACTGTGGGATGTCAGCTGGAGTCTGAAGCCAGGACCTTCAGAATCAAAAGCACAGGCTTCTGTTATGTGAAATAGGGAGTTGCAAATAGTAGGCTCTTTTCTGTAGCCCAGTGTCTCCCACAATTCAGATAGATACGGGCTGTTCCCGTCCTGTCTGCAGTTTCTGGAGGTATTTCAAAGCTGTAGCACAGCCTGTGCTAGCCATGCCTGCTTCTCTGGCCTTCTGTGTACTGCCAGATCGTCTCCCTCCACTTCAGCAGTCACATGGTGGTTCACTTTGCTCCTGACTTTTCTTTGTTAACTTATTATTTTATCTGTTTTTTTCATGTATTAGGGAACAGGGTTTCTATCTCTCCCTTTCCTAGATCTGCTATTTAGCAGTGAGATGGTCTCAACCACCCAGAGCCAGCACTATAGTGCCCCTCGGTGCCCAATGTCCCGGCATGGCAGAGCTACTGAGCTAAATCCAAGCGATATGCTATTTGTGAGACAGCTTTTGCAGGCTCTTTGGAGGGTCAGTTATGCCCTGTTTTTTCTCAACCAACCAACCAACCTTTGCACTGCTAGGGCACGGGACTCTGAATCGGACAGGCATGTTAGGTCCTTCTGCCCCAAGAAGTTGCAATTCCAGCATAAAAAATCCTGATTTGGCAACACAGAGAGGGAAAGATTCCAAGGTTGAGGAGAAGTTTATCTGGCCAAGCCAGGGGGTAAATCCCAGGGCCGCCCAGAGGGGGGGACAATTTGCCCGAGGGCTCCTCCGAGAGTTTTCAGGGGCCCCCGGAGAATTTTCGGCGGCACTTCGGCAGCGGGTCCTTCAGTGCCGCCGAACTCACCCGGAGTGAAGGCCCCACCGCTGCTTCTTCCGCTCCGGGTCTTTGGCAGCAAAGTTCGGCGGCGGGGGTCCCTCTGCACCATGTCTTTGGTGAAGTGCCCCGAAGACCTGGAGCGGAAGGACCCCCGCCGCTGAAGACCCCAGGCCCCCTGAATCCTCTGGGCGGCCCTGGTAAATCCTGGGGAAGAACAGGACCGGACGGAAAAAACCCTTAAGGATTTACAGATTTCCACTCCCCCTAGACCTAAAATGCAGTGTAAGTTCTCTGTTCCTCTTCTTCCCAGTTTGAATTGGGGAACTCCAGCAATGAAATCCCATCCCCTTGGCAGAGGGAGTGGGACTCCGCAGGGGAGGACACTGCGGGAGACATATCCAGAGGGCTCAAGGCACTGCATAAAGCTAGCTACAGAAAGGTGGTAGTGCTTACTGAGCAGGCAGAGGGACAAGCCTAAAAGTAAATAACCTGCCTTCTAAATCCTCACCTGAGACACTAGTCCCATCTCACCCATTTTTGGAGGATGTGATCAGAGAGGAGTGGAAAACCCCTCATAAGGGTAAAAGCATAAGCAGGCATGTACTTAGGTATTACAAGTTGCAATAGCCAAAAAATGTTACAGATATACCAAAGATTGATGCAGCAGTGGCATCTCTCGCAAAGATATGGTAATTTCATCTGAATGAGATTTCTTTACCAAAAATCCAGCTAATAGAAAGGTGAAAGCCACCTGCAGAAGGGGCTTCATCAGCCACCCTTAGAGCATCCTGGCGGCTACATGCTTTCCAAGAGCCACAACGTTTTAGTTGGTTGACCTTAAGGCCACGAAAGACAGACACCATCCTGACTTTTGGTCTACATGTAAGAAAATTTTCACTAGCAACAGCCTTCGTGGCAAGTGCCTCAATGGATACAATGAGATTTTCAGTCAGGGCCATAGTATCCACCTCAGCAGCCGGATGTCACATCTGGCTTTGTCCCTGGAAGGTTGATGTTCACTCTAAACAAATTGTATGCTCATCTAAATTCCCAGGCTCTCTCCTTTTTGGGAAAAACTAGTGTCAGAAGGCATAGCCAAACCAAAACACTTTCGCCCCTCCTAACCCAATAGTCTGAGGGACAACAAAACCCAGCAACAGACAAAAATGCTGCTTTTGTCCATCCTCCTCACAAAGGAATCAAATGAAAGACAATGGGTATATCAGGGCAGAAACCCTGGATGAAGGTGGAAGATCCAGAAGTGGATCCACCCATTCTGAGTCCACTATGAGAACAAACGTGCCTCCACCCAGACCTGAATCTAGCTGGCAGAATTTCCCACTTCTCAGAGAATGGCCTTGATCGACCACAGACAAGTGGGTGAGAGAGGTAGCTGTGGTATCAACCACTGGGCACCTTCCCATCAAAGTAACTGTACTGGGATCCTTGGCAGGCCCAAAGGTAACAGGCCTCCATCTCTACGGTGGCCTACCAGTAGCCAAGGAAGTACCCTCCTTCAGCTGCTGCCTCAAGGGCCTCTGAACCCCCTGAGCAGGCAAGGGAGGAACTGGAGGCCCAAGTTGTGGAGGAAATCACTTCTCAAGCCCACTTCTCGTTGTTGTCGTCTGATGTGAGACAGTGATGCCCTCTTCGCCATCTATGGCTGATAACTTTAAACTATTCCAAGACTTGGCACAGAGGGTGGCAGGAGCACTACAAATACCTCTGCAAGGGGTGACTGAGTTGCACCAGAAGCTGGTGGACATTTTACATTCCTCCACCTCTTCCAGAGTGGCCCTCTCTATTAATGAGACTCTACTGGACCCCGCCAAGATAATATGGCAGACTCCTGCATCTGTCCCACCAACTTGCAAGTGGGAGAAATATTACTTGTTTGGAAGGAGGAAGGGAGGAAGAAATGGATCAAGTATACATCCCAGATGATCTCCAGCACCGATTTGTCGGAGGTTATTCATTCCCAGGTGCTGCAGAATGGAGGGAGATGGTTCCCTAAGGGATGGAATTTTGGGATTCAAGTGCAAGAAATATTATGTGCCAGCGAAAGACACAGGAATTTGTTTTCACACCCACCTCCCAATTCTAATATTGTGGATGCAGTTATTTCTAAGGGCCGCCAACACCAGTTTGTCAACCCTTTATGACGGTAACTGGAAGCGCCTTGACCTTTTTTGCAGGAACTCCTTGGCCACCCTCCAGTTCCTAGTAGCGAATTGTCATACCTTGTTGGCTAAATATGACTGTCAAAACTATGCCAAGTTTAGTTTCATCTCTACTGCTATTGTAGTGAGACAGTCTTCGTGGCTTCATCTGTCTGGCTTCTCAAAGGAGGTCCAATTGACTGTGGAGTCCCATCCCTTTGATGGGACAAAAATATTTACAGAGATGACCCATGCCTCCCTTCACACATTAAAAGATTCCAGGGCCACCCTTTGATCCCTCAGGATCTGTACTCCCGGATACAAAAGAAAATGTAGTCCTCCATTCATCACAATATTCATCTCAATATTCACAGAGATCATATGAACCCAAAAGGAAGAAGCCCAGGTTCCCTAGACAGAAAACATCAGGATCTCAGCAAACTTCCTCTCAACCCTCTACCTTGAAAAGACAGTTTTGACGGGTTGGTTGAGGTGTTTATAGAACACTCTTCTAACTGCTGCATCACTCTGGAAAATTCCATCCCTTAGGGAACCATCTCCCTCCATTGTGCAGCACCTGGGAATGAATAATCTCCGACAAATCGGTGCTGGAGATCATCTGGGATGTATACTTGATCCATTTCTTCCTCCCTTCCTCCTTCCAAACACCCTTCACTGTCCCTCTTCAATGAGCCAGTGCCCATACATCTAAGGGGTGGAGGTTTCTATTCTTGTTACTACTTGATACTGAAGAAAAAAGGGGGTTGGAGACCCATATTGGACCTCCGAGCCCTCAACAAATTTATCAAGGCTCAGAAGTTCAGGATGGTCATGTTATCAAAGATCATTCTAACGTTAAAAAAAGGAGATTGGTTCTTGGCCCTCGACCTCCAAGATGCTTACTGCCACATTTCAATCATATCTTACCTTCTATCGCAGAACAGGAGACAAATTCTCCATTCTAACCTGCGGATTCTGCAGCTCAAAGCATGGCTCCTTCATGGGTCCAGCACATAAACACATCTTCCTCTGAGGAGGCACAGGAGGAAAGGAGCTGCTCATTGTACCTATCTACAAAAATGGAAGAGATTTCTGATCTGATGCCAGCCCAAAGGTGTGACTCCTAATACAGCCACCTTACCGGTAGTTCTGGACTACCTGTGGACTCTCAAGAAATCTGGACTCTGTTAGTTTGCAAAAGGTTCATCAAGTAGCAATTGCAACTTTCCACCAGCAGGCAGAAGGATACTCAATCTTCTCCCATCTGACTATGAAGAGGTTTCTCAAAGGCAAACCTCTTTCCACAACCCAGACTTCCCAGCCCTCCAACGGGATCTCAACCTAGTGCTAGAAGGACTGACTAGATTACCATTTGAACTTATGGCCATTTGTTCATTGACTCACCTTTCCATGAAGACGGCGTTTCTGATCGCCATCAACTCTGCAAGAAGGATAGGGGAGATAACGGCTCTGATGGCACATGCCCCTTTCACTGTGTTCTTCCCTGATAGTCATGCTCAGACCACATGCAGAGTTCACTCCCAAGATGACTCCTGCATTTCACATGAATCAGCTTATTCAGCTTCCAGCCTTTTATTCCAAACCTCTTCAGGATACTAGGAATCCATTTTCCATACGTTCAATGTGAGGAAAGCCTTGGCTTTCTATTTGTACAGGACAAGAGTTTTCAGAAAATCTGACTCTTCCTCTCCATTACAGATAAGTCAAAAGGTTCAGCGATTTCAGCTCAAGGATACTCTGAGTCTCAAGCTGTGTGAAATTCTGTTACAGTTGTGTAATGTAACAACATACCTTCAGTATGCATGTACTCTACCAGGTCAGTCTCCTCGTCCGTCGCTTTATCCCTATATCAGAAATCTGCAGAGTAGCTACATAGGCATCTGCACACACCTTGGAAAAACATTGTGCCATCCTGGAGTATTCGGATCCAGACACCAAATTTGGTGCCCCATAGCACTATCATCGATATCAAACTCAACTGTAAAGTTCCAGCCTCTAGTGGTGGGTACTGCTCAGGAGTCACTTAAAGTGGGGTACCCATAGGGACACTACTCAAAGTCGAAGTTACTCACCTTGTGCAGTAATGATGGTTCTACGAGATGTATGTCTCTCTGGGTACTCCACAACCCATCCTCCTCCCATCTACTTCTGTGTTCTAGTAGTTGATTAGACTCTATGGTAGAGAAGGAACTGAGGGTAGGGTTCACCTATGCATATTAACTAGCCCCATGGCAGGTGGGGAGCAGCGCATGTGCTGGGTGAACAGACACTGCTACCAAAGTTCTCTGATCAGCTGCTCAGGGACACAGACACACCTACAGTGGAGCACCTGTTGGGGGGGACACTTCAAAGAACCATCATTACTGCATAATGTGAGTAACTTCTTCATCTCCTGGACATAGGATCAATAGAAACTGTTCCCTTAGAAAAAAATTCTTAGGATTATGCTCCATTTTCTTCATTGTCCAGAAGCGAGCAGGGTCAGCCATTCTAGATGTCAAACAGCTTAATGGATGAAGAAAACGAGATTCCAGATGGAGACTCTAGATTTAGTAGTAATATCTCTAAGGGGACTTCTTCACTTCTGTGGACCTAGTAAATGCATCTCTCCACATTCCTATATGACTATGCACTGTAGTCTACTGAGATTTGCTTAGACCTTGCCTTGAAGAGTTTGTAATCTATTTGTTTGTTCTGTTTGTACAGTGCCTAGTACAATCGGGTCCTGGTACATGACTATGGCCATTACATGCTACAGTTCTACAGATAATAATAACTGATACACTAAGACTAATTTAGTTGTCTTTTTAGCTGGAAGTTTGAGAATCTGCTAAATACCTTGATGGTTTTTTTTAGGGCAGATTTCTATCAGTTTAATATCAAGCAATTCAGACTCTGTTGAGGAAAGATGTCCTCTAACCTAGATGTCTACCAGAGGTTAGCTTGTAGGGACATCTCATTCTGTCTCATCATTTATGCCATGTGAGGTACCAAAGCACCTGAACCATTAGAATCATAGAATATCAGGGTTGGAAGGGACCCCAGAAGGTCATCTAGTCCAACCCCCTGCTCGAAGCAGGACCAATTCCCAGTTAAATCATCCCAGCCAGGGCTTTGTCAAGCCTGACCTTAAAAACCTCTAAGGAAGGAGATTCTACCACCTCCCTAGGTAACGCATTCCAGTGTTTCACCACCCTCATAGTGAAAAAGTTTTTCCTAATATCCAATCTAAACCTCCCCCACTGCAACTTGAGACCATTACTCCTCGTTCTGTCATCTGCTACCATTGAGAATAGTCTAGAGCCATCCTCTTTTGAACCCCCTTTCAGGTAGTTGAAAGCAGCTATCAAATCCCTCCTCATTCTTCTCTTCTGCAGACTAAACAATCCCAGTTCCCTCAGCCTCTCCTCATAAGTCATGTGTTCTAGACCCCTAATCATTATTGTTGCCCTTCGCTGGACTCTCTCCAATTTATCCACATCCTTCTTGTAGTGTGGGGCCCAAAACTGGACGCAGTACTCCAGATGAGGCCTCACCAATGTCGAATAGAGGGGAACGATCACGTCCCTCAATCTGCTCGCTATGCCCCTACTTATACATCCCAAAATGCCATTGGCCTTCTTGGCAACAAGGGCACACTGCTGACTCATATCCAGCTTCTCATCCACTGTCACCCCTAGGTCTTTTTCCGCAGAACTGCTGCCTAGCCATTCGGCCCCTAGTCTGTAGCGGTGCATTGGATTCTTCCATCCTAAGTGCAGGACCCTGCACTTATCCTCATTGAACCTCATCAGATTTCTTTTGTCCCAATCCTCCAATTTGTCTAGGTCCTTCTGTATCCTATCCCTCCCCTCCAGCCTATCTACCACTCCTCCCAGTTTAGTATCATCCGCAAATTTGCTGAGAGTGCAATCTACACCATCCTCCAGATCATTTATGAAGATATTGAACAAAACCGGCCCCAGGACCGACCCGTGGGGCACTCCACTTGACACCGGCTGCCAACTAGACATGGAGCCATTGATCACTACCTGTTGAGCCCGACAATCTAGCCAACTTTCTACCCACCTTATAGTGCATTCATCCAGCCCATACTTCCTTAACTTGCTGACAAGAATACTGTGGGAGACTGTGTCAAAAGCTTTGCTAAAGTCAAGAAACAATACATCCACTGCTTTCCCTTCATCCACAGAACCAGTAATCTCATCATAAAAGGCGATTAGATTAGTCAGGCATGACCTTCCCTTGGTGAATCCATGCTGGCTGTTCCTGATCACTTTCCTCTCATGCAAGTGCTTCAGGATTGATTCTTTGAGGACCTGCTCCATGATTTTTCCAGGGACTGAGGTGAGGCTGACTGGCCTGTAGTTCCCAGGATCCTCCTCCTTCCCTTTTTTAAAGATTGGCACTACATTAGCCTTTTTCCAGTCATCCGGGACTTCCCCCGTTCGCAACGAGTTTTCAAAGATAATGGCCAATGGCTCTGCAATCACAGCCGCCAATTCCTTTAGCACTCTCGGATGCAACTCGTCCGGCCCCATGGACTTGTGCACGTCCAGCTTTTCTAAATAGTCCCTAACCACCTCTATCTCCACAGAGGGCTGGCCATCTCTTCCCCATTTTGTGATGCCCAGCGCAGCAGTCTGGGAGCTGACCTTCTTAGTGAAGACAGAGGCAAAAAAAGCATTGAGTACATTAGCTTTTTCCACATCCTCTGTCACTAGGTTGCCTCCCTCATTCAGTAAGGGGCCCACACTTTCCTTGGCTTTCTTCTTGTTGCCAACATACCTGAAGAAACCTTTCTTGTTACTCTTGACATCTCTCGCTAGCTGCAGCTCCAGGTGCAATTTGGCCCTCCTGATATCATTCCTACATGCCCGAGCAATATTTTTATACTCTTCCCTGGTCATATGTCCAACCTTCCACTTCTTGTAAGCTTTTTTTATGTTTAAGATCCGCTAGGATTTCACCATTAAGCCAAGCTGGTCGCCTGCCATATTTACTATTCTACCATTATGATTGCTGTAGTGCTTATTTAAGACCCCAGTCCTGCAGCACTTACCATGTATGTAATTTTAAGCACGAGTCATTCCATTAAATTCACTGGGACTATTCACAAGTGTTTGCAGGATTGGAACCTAAGTGTCAATCTGTCTCACAGTGTGTATGTTTTATTCCAAGACCGTCTGGGGTTTCGGAACCTTTATTTACGTTTACTTGACTAATTTCCTTAACCAAAAGTATGGACAAATTTTAAAGTCTCTTTTTCCAGGCTAGCAATGGCCACTCACCTATTTCACTGGGAACTTAAGGTACTTTATTCTGTCTTCTTTGACGTTTATTTTACCTGTTGTCTGCAGGCTTTTGGTCATAAGGTCTTCAGTGAAGGAGACATCTAATGACTTTTGTGTAGCTTTCTCTCAGGAATCTGTCTTACTCATGTTCAGAATCTATTTAAAGGAGAATTGGAAAGACTCACTTAGATCTCTTTTGACTGTGCTCCACCTAATGCCAGTATGCTTCAAGAGTTATTCTTTTGTCTGACTAGAACAATGGATGTCGTCATCTCAGTCAAAGAGATTTTGAAACCTAGCTCTTGGGTTTGATGATGTGATTATGGAGCAAGATTCTTGACATTTAAGGCCAGAAGGGACCATTAGATGATCTAATCTGACTTCCTGTATATCACAGGCTGTTACATTTTACCCATATACCCTTGTATT
The DNA here is from genome assembly GCF_965152235.1 of Eretmochelys imbricata. Taxonomy (NCBI): domain Eukaryota; kingdom Metazoa; phylum Chordata; order Testudines; family Cheloniidae; genus Eretmochelys; species Eretmochelys imbricata. The sequence continues at coordinate 154,759,951 of NC_135572.1, forward strand.
GAGCCCAATAACTTGTTTGACTAAAGCATAATTTGTGTTTGGCTAAAACATACCTTCCAAAAAGACATCCAGTCTTGATTTGAAGTTACCAAGAGATGTCAGCACTTCCTTTGGTAGTTTGTTGCAATGGTTGATGACTATCTACACTCACTGGTAAATTAAATTTAAAAATTAGGCACTAATTTTTATCTGGCTTCAGCTTCCAGACCTTGTTTTTTGTTATATCTTTCTCCACTAGATTTAAGAGCCTGTTCAGTACTCCATATTTTCTCCCTGTGAAGGTATTTATACACTGTAATCAAGTCAACCCTCGTTCTTCTTTAGATACACTGAAAGACAAAGGACTCAAGTTGTTTAGCTTAAGGCATTTTCTCCCATTTTTCAACATCCTTTTTAAAATGTGGACCCCAGAACTGGATGCAGTATATCAATATTAGTCTCATCAATGTTATATAATGTTTCAAGTCGCTGCAAGTCTCCAACTAGATACTACAGTGACTGGTAATGTATCAATAACTAAAAGACATTCTGGACACACTTGTGCATTCTTTTTATGCCTCATTCAATTGAAAAATTAGATTAGTAGCCACCACAGTCACTCTTGGCTCCACATATCAGGGTTTATTTCTAACAGGTGGTCGGAGCCACATCTGGATTGTGAGAAGTTTTGTGGGGGTGGGAGGTGGTCATGGCCTGCTACAATATAGCACTTTTTAGAAGTGCTGACTGTGCTGCGTCAGCTTTGGGTCTTTTTTCTTACCTGTTCTGACCATGAGTCACAAGCAGAGTGAATGATGAAGTTATGATCAGAGGAACACTCAATAGAGTCTAGGGAACATTTCACAAAGCTGTAATCAATGCAAATATAAATGGTTTGCCATTACTGATTGGAGCTGTTCTTCAGGTGAAGAGTCTAATTAATTGGCGTCTCAAGAAGTTTCATTGTTCAGTTTGTCTCAGTGTAGACACACAGTTGTCCAAGTGAGAAGGCATGAGTACATCCACTGCATTTATTTGGTAGAGTCATACCTCACGACGTCTGGAGAATCCATTATGGATTTAAGTCCACTGCTTGTGGGTGGATATCCTAGCTGATAATGGCTAGCAAAAGTCAACATGGAGTTAGTAACTGGTTGGATTGATTTATTAATTCCTTAGTGTAGGGTACAGAGCTGATTTTATGAAATATGCTGAGGTACAACTGCTGCTTAGGGAAGCCATCACTTGACACTGAAGTCATAGAAGGAGGCAGAAGACAGTGTTTTCCAGTAGTTTGAGCTCAGAATAGGGAGTCTGAAACTTGTGGGGGTTTTTTGGAACTTGAGGCTTGGCCACCCACTCAGATTTTGGACAGGTCATTTTTCTCTTGCTTCAGTTTCCTATCTTCAAAATATGGGTACCACTTAACCTATAATTCTTGACAGAGAGAGACACTGAGGATTGATAGTGTTTGTGAAGTGACTTGAAGATGTATAACATGATCTATAAAGGCTAAATATTCATCCAGCTATCACCCAATCTTGCAATTCACCTTTATAGGAAAATGAATCAAGAAGGTGGTAGATGGGAACTGTTTGAGCCAATCTCTATATGAAGACTAGTGCCCTAGAACATTCCAGAACTGCCCTGAATGATCTTGAGGCTTGATCTTTTGTCATGATACAGAAAGAACCACAAACTCTGAGGACTTACCATTGGCAGTTCTTTGCAATGAAGCAAGGTTTGGCCTTTCAGTACTATAGAACAAAGGCCTATCTTCTGGATTAAATGACCAACTGTTTCCACCATCTTTTTAATTTTGTGTATTCGGCAAGGTGGGTGAGATAATATCTTTTACTGACCAACTTCTGTTGGTGAGAGAGGCAAGCTTTTGAGCTCTTTCATAGAGCTCTTTCTCGGGTAGATTGAAAGCTTGTCTCTCTCTCGTACCTGAGGAAGAGCTCAGTGCAGCTCGAAATCTTGTCTCTCACCAGCAGAAGTTGGTCTAATTAAAACTATTACCTTGCCCACCTTGTCTCTTTAATATCCTGGGACCAACACAGTTACTGTACTGCATACAACAATGAAAAATATCTAATTTTGTGTTCACACGCACACACAATTCATTAAAGGGGTGAGAAGCTTTGGGGTCCTTTTTAGCTCATCATTGAGCCTGCATGAGCAGGTTGCATCACTGATAAACACCATGTTCCACCTGCAGCTTTCGAGGAAAATTCACCTTTTCCTTCCAGATGAGGATGTGGCCACATTTATGCAGAGATTTGTCATCTCCAGGTTGAATTATTCACTGTGTCAGAAGCTGACTGTGTAAACAATTCAAAGGCTCCAATTTGCACAGAATGTAGTTGCCCTCTCCTCCATGGGATAGATTGCCATAAGTACAGCACTCCTGTACTTTACTCCCTCCACTGGCTCCTTCTCCTTCTCGTGCCAATTCAAGTCCTTGGTCCCGATTGTGAATGCCACTAAGGGATCATATCTCAGCTACATTAGAGACCATATCACCCATTTCTGACCTGCCAAGACAGATACACTCTTGGACATTGCAAATCACAAAGCCTAGAAGGAAGCATATCAGAGCTGGAGTTAAGCCATTGGTGGTTGAGGTGACCAAGCCAGTGAACAAACTTAGACAGTAGATGGGTCTAATCAATAGTGTGACTACGTGTAGGGAAAGCTGCAAATCCTTTGATAAACCTTTTCTGCCACAATCAAACTCTGTTCACCCGCCCCCCCCCCCCCCCAAAAAAAATCCTCAGTAAAATTTGGGGGGGACGGGACCCACACTCAAATAGTGCTTCCCATAACCAGAGAAAGGAAGAAGAGCCAAAGACTTAATAAAGTTCACAAGGGTACCTCACTATGCCAGCTATGATCCTGTGACGTGCTCAGGTAGTATAGTGATGAGTACCAGTGCTAAATCTGGAGAGAGAGGTTTTTCTGTTTGTTGGTATATGAACTTTTACTTCATATTAAAATTGTGAACTCTTAATTTTTTCCCCAGAGAATTAACAGGGAAGTCCTTTAATTCTTTACTTTATTGGAGGCTGTTTACTCTTGCTAAGGAACAGCGCTTATTTTTATTGCATTATCTATGATGATTGGTCACATTCTAATTAATATACAGGTCGTTTATTTTAAATACATATCCGAATTTATTCTCTGATAGTTCAGATCTATCTTAAGTTCTTAACTTCCAGAGAGGATCAAAATACATGCAAGCAATTTTTTCCCTTAAGTCTATGTTTATAGTAGAATATCGCTTGCCCATTCTCCTTCCTCACTAGTTATGAATGGGTTTTTCTTTTAATTATACGTTTTTTTATTTAAAAAAATTAACTATAATTTGGGCACTTGGTTGTCTTTCCCAGTGTATGTACTGCATCTTAATTGGAAAACGGTGAATATTTTTCTTTTGTCGAGTACTGTGAAGCGTTCTTATTTCTCTCACTTTGGACCCAGTAGTTGAGGCTGTCTTAGAATTTCATAAACCGGTTTTTTAACTATTCCACTTTAAAAGGGCTTCACCTTATACTAGTTTGCTGCATGAAAAATGACACCTAAATAGGCTGACCGTGTTATCAGGTATTGAGCTCCCATGTATGGATTTACTGAATGGAAACTGTTCAGGAACTGCCATTAATGTTAGAACTTTTTTGTTTTGCAGGCCTATGATAACTTAAGTTTGAGTGATCACTTGCTGAGAGCAGTACTAAACCTTCTTAGAAGGGAAGTGTCTGAGCATGGGCGCCATTTGCAACAGTATTTCAATCTGTTCGTGATGTATGCCAACCTAGGTAAGTAGTTTATGAAATATGCTTAATGGTGTTGCTGTAAGGCACTCTGTTTTTACATATAGGAAACTAACCATGCTGACTCAAGTAATGAGATGACCAGGATCAATAAGAAATTGCAGGCCATATTGTACTTGTGGTGGTGGTAATACTTTTAAGAATATTAGGTACTTATATAGCACTTCCAACTGAGTATTTCAAAACATTTCTGACAATGGGTGTATGAAACTTCACAACACTTTTGTGAAATAATGTCCCATTTTACAATGAGTAAAGTGAGGCATAGAGAGGCTAAATGGTTTGCCCAAAGTCTCACTAGACTGTACGTTATCAGTGTGGTCTAGTAGCCAAAGATTGGGACTATAAACTTCTAATACTAGGTCAGCAGAAGACTTGCTAACCTTGAGTAAGTCAGTTAACCACTGATTCCTCTATCCTAAAATGGTGATAGTAATATTGTTTTTACAAATAGCCCCCTGCCAAATTGCTCCAGGTGCTGAACAGCATATCACAATTTTAAATTACATTAAAAACTTTAGTACATAACTTCAGGGGGTTCAGGGAGGGAGGTTAATTAAAGTTTGTACAGTGTTTAGACATTGTAAAGTGTTTATATAAAAACTAAGCATTATGATGATGAGTCGCACAGTTTGTTACTCTAATCATGTTGCCGTGGACTTGTTATAATGAGATAAGCAGTTATGCTCTGGCAAAGATCAGCTGAGCAAATCAGTTACTTGGAGGGGTTCTCTAACTACATCATGTAACCAATTCAGAGAGGAAACCTTAAGAATTGGACTTAATCTTCTGTTTCCCAAGACTGCAAGGCTTGTTTATTTTTAATCTTAATATTGATTTTGGGGGCAATATTTGCTTACAGTGGCTCTTTATTTTTACTCTACTGAATATGTGGTGGCTGTTTACTCATTAAATAATGTAAGTTTAATCATTTTCTAATGACTGGTGTTGATGCAGTATGGTGCTATTCACTATCATTCTTGACATGCTGCTTTCTGATAGGCTTGAGTGCTTACCTGTTTTGTGCTTCAGTCAGTCAGCACAGTTTAGCCGTTGGTGAAATTTTTAGTTGTTTACTGTGATTTGATTAATTAAGCTTGTCCACAACTCGATAAATCTTTTTAATTTAAAATGTCAGTTTTTTGTGGTCAGCATTTTGAATGACTGATAGTTATATAGGTTATCATGAAGCATAAAGGTACTCTAAGGCATGTTTTTGCTGCAGTAATGGTCTACAACTTAATCACTTTGGATTCTGATTCTCTTCCAGTCTGATACAAGTGGACTTTACCTTTCTTCCTGCAAAGTATTGGAGACATATATATGAGACTCATGATACTCAGTCAACCAGTGGAACTCATTGCCAGGGGATGTTGTGAAGGCCAAAAATATTTTAAAAAAATTTGAATAAGTTAATGTAGGATATGTCCATCAGTGGCTATTAGCCAAGATAGGGATGCAACCCCATGCTCTGGGTGTCCCTGAGCCTCTGACAGCCAGATGCTGGGACTGGACAATAGGAATGGATCACTTGATAATCACCCTATTCTGTTCATTCCCTTTGAAGCATGTGGCATTGGCCTCTATCAGAAGACAGGATACTGGGCTGGATGGGCCATTGATCTGATGCAGTATGACCGTTCTCATGTTCTTAGTGGCAGAGAGACCTGTGGCTCCTTATAGACTAACAGACTTATTGGAGCATTATGTTCTTAGCGACTGATCTCTAGTTATGTGAGCACTAATGAGCACCATTGTGGAAATGTTTTTGTTCACAATTCTGCTGATATATGCAGTTTTCAGCTAAACTCTAATAAGAATCCAGTCCAGTTTCTTCCCCGTGCCCCCATCTCCCTCCTGGAAGGAATGTATAACTGAGAGCATGAATAAGAACCAGCAGTGGAAAATGACTTTTTCAAATTCTTCAGAATTTTTTCCAAAAAATCCAACTACATAAGAACAGTAAGAGTTAAGCTTGTAATAACATATTGTTGTCAATACTATCCATGAGGTGTAATTTTTTTGTCCCCTCTGAAGGTGTAGCAGAAAAGACACAACTTCTGAAACTAAGCGTACCTGCAACGTTCATGCTTGTGGCTCTGGATGAAGGCCCAGGCCCTCCAATCAAATATCAGTATGCTGAACTGGGAAAATTGTACACTGTAGTGTCACAGCTAATCCGTTGTTGCAATGTGTCATCACGTATGCAGTCTTCTATCAATGGTATAGTGAATTTTACAAGTTTTCTTTAAATTAATTGAAAACATTGGTTATAAGTTGGTAAATTATTAGCATATGTGGTGTTTTGCTATTTATTAAATGTACTGATTGGAGCAATAGTCTTAGGGGGTTCATTATGTTTAGCAGTTTCTCACATTTTGCAATAAAGATTTTCCTGATTCTGCGGTGGCCAAATCCTATCTTGATATACATAACTCACTAAAACTACAAATCATTTTCCATTAAGCCTGTGTAGGCCTTTTAAAAGAACACAATTAGGAAGGTATAGAGGACCTATTAATATCAAACCTATTGCAGTTAGCTGTTTTAGTTTATAAAGACTGTGCTAAATTCTTCTCATTAAAATTAATGGAGTTGAAGTGACATACCTGATGAGAAGTTAACTAAAAATTAACTCTGCTAAGCCGGTGCCCCGGGAAAGCCCAAGATCCTGCAGCCTGGGGTGCTGGCCAGAAGGAGCCGAGCCCTGCATGTGCCAAAGCCTCACACAGTGCTGGCACGAGGAAGCCTCTGCACCCCTCAGCTAAACTCTGGAGTGGCAGGAGGGAAGCAATTTCTATCCTGTTCCCGACCCAAACCTCCAGGCTCCACAGCAGTCCCCTTGGCAGGGGCTTAGCACCCTCTTCATTCCCTCCTCCCCCCGTCCTGGGTCCTGTCCCCAGGGAGTGTGGGGCTGCTCCGTCGCCTAGGTACCCTCCCCTGCTGAGTCACCTCTCTGGCCAGGTTCCATGATGCCCCTGCAGTCAGGTTCCCTGGGCTCTGGTGCACAGTGCATCCTTAGGGCTTAACCCCTTCCTACCCACGCTGTAGCTGGGGGACAGGAGGCAGCTGTTAGCTGTCTTTCAACACTCTGCAGGCAGGAAGGGACAAGCTGCTTCCAGCCATGGGGGTGGAATTGGGAGGGGGTAAGGGATGAGCTCTGCAAAGACACTAGCCAGGTCACACACGCCCGTCCCCTGCGGCTGGAAGCAGCTCCCGTCCCTTCCATCTTGCACAGTGCTGAAAGGCTGCTGCTGGCCACATTCTGGTGTAAACCCTGGCAGAAATTGGGGAGGGGGCATGTGACCCTGCATGTCCCCTTTCCTCCTCCCCCGCCCCCCTCATGTGTTTCCTCGGGAAGATGCTGCGCTGGGTACCAAGAGAGGCGAGTCCGGGTCCTATGGAGGTCAGAGAGTGCTGGGCAGGGAGGGTCGGTCGGTCACCCCCCCATGTGAGAGGTGTACAGGAGTGAGTGAACCCTAAAGCCTTAAAGATAAGAAAGTATTGTGTAGTATTTCTTTTTAACAGGAGCTCAGTCAACTCGATGTTAATTTGAACGTTTGTACTGCATAGTTCTCATTGATTGCCATTGAACTCACTTGAATATGAGTAGTTTTACCAGGTGTCCTGTATTCAGCATAGGGAAATTTGGTCACCTAAATATAATCCAACTAAAACCAAAACACCAGGAGCAAAGCAACAGCTTTCCTCTGTACAAAACAAATAAGTCTACAGAACTAAATCCCCCAACTTCAGTTCCTGCACAGGCTCTTACCTTCCTCACCAGTGACCACCCCCCCTCCACAAAAATCTGTCTCCATCCAAACCACCACACACACCCGTATCCCAATTGCCAGTTGGACTTTGCACCATGCTCTAAAATTAAACAGATTTGGGCTTATTTTAGACAAGTAGGACAATGAGTATATTCCAAAGTTGAGGGGCCCTCACTGAGGACACCCTGCCAACAAGTCATTCTCTTTTATATACCAGAAGAGCTGCAATGCTTTCAGTGACCTCAACTGTGGTAATGCCCCACGAAACAAGAGGTAGTTCACTCAGGTCACACAAGTCCCCTGCCTCAATGTCAGAGAATCTAGCTCTGTATGCCAGAGAACTTTTCGCAGAGAGGATAGTTTATTACAAATTCAGTGTCTTATTTTAAGTCTTTCCATTGACTATACCATGTGTCTTTCATTTGTTAGTCCCAGAGTTTAAATATGTATTCGTTTTATATTAAAAAGTACTTAAGTACGGTTTCATCAGTATTGTTTGTTTGTTCTAGGTAATCCCCCACTTTCAAACCCTTATGGTGATCCTAATTTGTCACAGCCTATAATGGCACTTCAGCAGAACGTGGCAGACATTTTGTTTGTACGAACTAGCTATGTGAAGAAAATTATTGAAGACTGTAGCAACTCAGAAGAGACCATCAAATTGCTTCGTTTCTGTTGTTGGGAAAATCCTCAGTTCTCTTCCACTGTCCTAAGTGAACTTCTCTGGCAGGTAAAATAAAATAAAAATCAGGGAAGCAGATGGGATAAGTTTGGACATATGTAAGTGTAAAAATATGCCATATAGGGAGAAGTGATATCCATGTTAGATATTGTATTTATATGTGATAAATAAACTTCTCTTTGGATGCCTTCTGCTGGGATTCTCTCTTGGGGCTTCATATTGAAGTACTGTAGAATTTGCCCAGATCCTAAGAATTAGGAGCCCCCAGGGCCATGATAACAGGGTATAGCACAACCAGATCAAACTGGCCTTTGTGTGTCACCACCCACAAACTGGCTAGTTTCCTCCTAGGCACAGTCAGCAAAGGAGCTTCAGTTTCATTGATTCATGTCTTCAAGTTTCCTTTTTTTGTTTCCAGTCAGTATGTTGCAAAACTTCAGTGTACCTGCTAGGTTATCTGCTGAGTACTGTTTTTTAGCTGGCATGCCCATTCCAGTGAGAACATTCTTCATATGCTTGATGCCAAAAGATCTTAGGGGGGATTATCTAAAGTGAACTAAAACCGTTAGAAAGTCCACCCTACTTAGTTTCCTTTGACAGCAATTCACTGGGCAGTGCTATTACTAAAAGGATTGTGTGCGTCTAGGTATCATGCATCTTTTTTGTTATTAATACACGAAGTCCATTGTGAAGCACTTAGCGTTCCTACACACTCAGTATGCCTGATCCAAACACACACAAGCAAAGAAACAAAAGTTAAGCCACCTAATGGTACCTAGACTGTACTCCACTCACAAGCACCCACCTTACCTTTACCACAACTAGTGTGCACCACAGACCATGCACCATTTTCATCTTTCTGCATTCACCCCTTTACCAGATTTCCCCTCCAACACTATTGATTATAGATATTTGGTGTATTAGTAGTTTAATAAGGGATGATTAAGGAGTATGTGTACCCCCTTCAACCAGTCGTATTTTCATATGCCAGACCCCTCCATCAACCAGCTCGGCTTGTGTGAGCCAGGTCCTTCCCATCAACCAGGCTTGCATGCATAGTATGTAAACTTCCAGTTTTAATGTGAATACTGGCTAAAAATTACCTTAAATCCAACACTTAACAAACCCTTCTCCTTTGCACAGGCTTTCTCAAACCGACCTTTCTGGCAAGTTCCTTGAAGATAGCTCTTAAAAAGCATTGTCTGTCATCAATAATGAAAATTTAGGCCTGCCAAGGGAAATTTTCAGCCAGAACCCAACTTGAGACTTCCTTTTAAAAATGTATGAAGAGAAGCCAAACAAAATCCACACAGAAAATTGAAGGGCATACAGACTAACCTATTGTGAAATTTTGCACCATTTGGGCCACCTACTTTTAAAGAGAGAGAGGAAATTATTCCCTATTTTAAGTCCATTTTACAATGCAAAGCTAACCATGAAGTTGCTGCCAGACACCTCTATAATGACTTAGCTTTTCATCTTCATGCCAGCCATATCAAGGCTCCCTTGGTTAGAGCCAAAGCTATGACCACTGGCTATCTGACATGTCTCTCTTGCAAAGGTATGCAAAGCAGCTATGTAGTCCTTTCACACATTTACAAAGCATGTTTACTTGGATTCAGTCTTTAGGAAGGAATCTGGTTTTTGATTCCAAGCTCTACTCTAAAAACTCTTTCCTAGGTAAGGAAGATCACATTTTCCCACCCCAGTAGAAGTTTTGTTTTACTTTTGGATGTCCCTTATTTTAGGTTGGACTAGTTTTATTCTCTGTGACATTTATATTCATCGTATAGGTTGGAGTGTCTAGTGGTATCTTTAAAAAACAACATTGACATTAATATTACTGCTTTTTGCAGCTATTTGCAGTTTACTTTTTCTTTTGGGATAACCTTTATGCTGCTTACTCTCCAGAAGCAAGTATTGTAATAGAAAGTATTTTCTTGTTGTTCTGCTTCTCTGAAGCTATATTTTTCAAACAGGATTCTCCTTCATCTACCTTCCTCCCCTCAGAGTTTGGGTGTCACATTTTTTGAGGTGTTCTTTTTTCTTTAGTTTCATTTTTTAGTCCGTTTCTTTCCTTTTTAAATCTCTCTGCTGGTCTTGTCTCCTCAGGAGATTCATATGCTGTACAACTGAGGTAATTGGCTGGGATGCTGAAATGTCAATATTTATATCTTGTAATAGTGGGGAGGTTGTGTGCAACAGCCAGTAAGGGCCTGGTTCATGTTCTGTGCAGTGCTTGCTACTACCACCACCCCTAGGAATCAAAATTCCCAAGAGCTGAGGGAGTTTTGCCAAACTCATCTTGGGGAAGCGAAGGCCCCAGAGTGACAATGCTGTCTGAGAGAGAGTGCCAGAGAAGCAGAATTGAGAATTCAGAACGTGAATATTGCAACCATCTCAAACTCATGCCCTAGTTATCTTTATTACAACATAATATTTTAAGAAACATTTTTTTCTGAGATATAATTTTCACTTCATTTTCACTTCTTTTAAGGTTGCATATTCATACACCTATGAACTTCGACCTTACTTGGATCTGCTTTTGCAAATCCTGTTAATTGAGGACTCTTGGCAGACCCACAGGTTAGTATTCTTTTTTTTTCCATTTTATGGTAGACTCCCATCTTTTTATAATATGGGGCACCCCTGTTGGACAGTTTCTCTTCCCAACTAAATGGTTCTCCTGATTAAGAGAAATGGACTTAAAAAATCTGAAAAGACTTAAACTCTGCTATTCAAAACATAAGGACAAAACTTATATTCAGCTTACTTCATTTTTATCCCTACTTTTAAAATTAGGCAACTTGTGTATTTAAAACTTGAGCTTAGAATTTCACTTTTTTCACAGCTGGCAGAAAGCTACTTAGCCACTTAACACCAATTGAATGCATCCTTCTAAAAGTGGAACCTTTTACTAATATTCCAGTTAAGCAGCAGTCACTGGTACTCAGTGTCATTAGGCTAGACTGCTGTCTTGGAAACATTTGAGTAAAGTGGCTAATCCATTTAAGAGGAGTATACTGTGTTAATAGTGGTGTTGTTGGTCATGACACATTCCTATGTGGATAGGACTATTTAGTACCTTTGACATGTATGAAGCATGAAGTTAGGAGAGTTGCGGTTTTCGAAGACAGTAAACATTCTACATTAGGTCACATTTTAATAGACAGTTGTCTCTTTTAAGAGTGTCCAAATATTCAAACCAGTTTGAAACACAGTTCTCACCAATTGAGAGAATAAGGACTTTTTAAAATGACCATTAAAATGCTCAATGTTTTTTCTTTGCAACTTTATGAATACTGACTTTTTTTTCCTGGTAACTTCAATCAAAATCAAAAGTATCATGGAAGAGGGGTACAACTTGCAAGAAACGTCGTCTAGGTGGTAGTAAGCCATGTTTTGAAATACAGCCACTGCTTGGTAGCTTGAGTGTGGAAATATGTTGTTAATTAGATTTTAGTAAATCATTTGAAACAGTGTTACAATGAGAAATGGAGTACTTGTGGCACCTTAGAGACTAACCAATTTATTTGAGCATGAGCTGAGCTATAGCTCACGAAAGCTCATGCTCAAATAAATTGGTTAGTCTCTAAGGTGCCACAAGTACTCCATTTCTTTTTGCGAATACAGACTAACACGGCTGTTACTCTGAAACCTGTCATTATGCAAAGTGTTACAATGAAAACTGACTGAAAGAATGAAAATATGTGAGGGGGCCCTTAAGTCATTGCCTTTAGAGTTGGATTGGACTTTTTAGTTTCAGCTGCTACCTGGACATATCCCTGAAGACCACCTCTGAAAAGACAGTGGTGTGGCTTGCTGTGCTCCAAAGACTGGGGACTGATCTTTTTTTAAATTTATTTATTTATTTCTAAGTCTTGATTTACATATTGATAGGAAGTTGTTCCCAACAAACCTTCCAGGATATGTCTACAGTACGGAGGGGAGCCTTGCTCCCAGCCCAGGTAGACAGACTTTTACTAGCTCAGCTCAAGCTAGTGCACTAAACATAAGTGTGAACATTGTGGCACCACTGCAGGCTTGGGCTAGCCACCTGAGCTTGGACCCAGAGTGTAACATGGGCTTGAGAGCCTGAGCTGTCACGCAACATCATCCATGTTGCTATTTTTAGCATTCTCGCTTGAGCCAGGCTATTATGAATCTGTCTGCCCAGACTAGGAAGCTTGCTCCCAGCTTCAGTGTAAACATTCCCCAGATTCTGAACCCCTGTATGGTGTGTCAACACTTGCATATCCAACTGAGCTAGATGTATAAAGTTCACATAGTCTTTAGCTTAAGAAACACTCTTGGAGAGGGAAACAATTTAATAAGACACAACATTAGACGTGCAAAAGTGCTGGGTAGGTTTGGGATTCTGAATGTTACTGCTTTTGATATGTCCAGCTGTTGAATTTTCAGCATTTGAAATACGAGTTTAACTCGGATTTTTCAAGCATGCATGCTGTGGATCTCACTGTATGTGTGCACGCACCTCAAGCGTGTTATATCAGAGTGTTTTGAGTAGCAGTGTCCACTGGGTCTGTGGCACCTCATGCTCCCTTATGAGGGTATATAGGGTGGAGGAGTGATCACAGCCATGTCCCAGTTCCTTCTTATTGCCCATGTCCACCCCACTACTTATTAGTGTTTGCTGCCGTTCTATTTCACTGATCTACCTGAAGAATTTGTTTTTCTTTCTCTCCACTAAGAAGTGGACTGCTTTCAACTGAACCGCTGCAAAAAAACAGGACAGCCTTCCAGTACAGAGGGTTTAGGCACTTTGTACTAACTGCCACACCTCAAGGCAAACTAAAAATCCCACAGCTTTGAGTCCTGCCTATCCTGTGGTGGTCTTGTTCCACTCACCACTGGGCGCAGCCACTACCAGTTCTGCCTTGAGGAAAGTCACAGTGCTCTGCTACTGTGAGGGCTAGGGATAAAAGCTCAACCACTAGCATGGCTCAAGAAAGACATGGTTGCATGTTACCAGCCAGAACATTCTCAGTCTTTCAGCCACTGTCATGGGCACTGTTGGTAGAACCCTGAGGTGTATATACTGGCAAGAGTCTACGTCTCCACCCGAGATGTCCTCTGAGTAGAGCTTGGCACTGGCATCTCTGCTACCAAGATCACCCCACATTATGGCACTGCCACTTGAAGAGGTGTGCTCCTCCTCACCTTCACCTCATTTTTTCTCCCTGTTCAGCAGAGATCTATCTCCTCTACGATCAGGAGGAGACTCTGCAGAAGACACTGGAGGCTCCTTTCTTGGAGAGCCCATCATAAGCTCAATGTGTGGCAGTGGGCAGGTCAAACTTAACTGGACTAATACCAATATAGTATACCCTCTTGGTTGTATTGGGACCACCTTCGCATGTCTCTCAAAGCAGATCCCTTTCTCACCTATTAAGGAAGGGAAGGAGATCTCACTCCCACTGTAATTACTAGCTCAACCTCCCATGCTGGAGCCAGGTTCAGGTGATCACGGACAAATCTAGGCAGCACTGGAGGAATGCATACAGCCTTCTTGACCCCCCCTAAGGAATCATTGTTCTCCCTGGATGTGGCAGCACCGGTGTTGAATTCTTTCAAAGCATTCCAGGAGCTACTGGCTCAAATTGCAGAGACTCTAGACATTGAAATCTTGGTAATCCAGAAGTAGTCTCATAAATTCTTTGACATCCTGAATTTTTCAATCACAGCCAGGATTTTCCTCCCCATTAACAAGAGAATACTTGAGCTTGCAAAGGGCTCTGGCAGGCTCCAGCAACTCTTTCTCCTACAGCCAAGAGGATTGATAAGACATACTAAATACCAGATAAGGGCTTTTAATAATTCTGTGCTGATCCTAACTCAGTATCTTGGTGATTTCAGTGATCCAAAAAAAGTCCAAATCAAGAAGTGTACCCCCAAAAGAGAGCCCCTAAAAGGCTTGTTCTCTTTGAGCATAAACCCTATTCCTCTGCCTTCTTACAACTTCACTTGGCAAACTATCAAGCTCAGTTTGTGGAATACAGTTCCCTTACTTGTGACAGAGTGGCCACTTTCCTAACCAGACTCTCTCAGGGCAGCATGGAGGACCTCAAGGACTTTATAAATGAGGGCCAAATTGTTTATAAGGTTGTCTTAGCAACAGTCATGGATGCCTTGGAAATGGCTGATAGGTTAATGGTCGTGACCGTTATCATTCAAAGGGCCTCCTGGTTGCAAGCATTAGGCATTCCTAAGGAGGTGCAATGCACAATAGAGGAGCTGATTATTGAGGGAATAGAGCTCTTTAGTAGCCAAACAGATCATAGAATCATAGAATATCAGGGTTGGAAGGGACCTCAGGAGGTCATCTAGTCCAACCCCCTGCTCAAAGCAGGACCAATCCCCAATTAAATCATCCCAGCCAGGGCTTTGTCAAGCCTGACCTTAAAAACCTCTAAAGAAGGAGATTCTACCACCTCCCTAGGTAACGCATTCCAGTGTTTCACCACCCTTCTAGGTGAAAACGTTTTTCCTAATATCCAACCTAAACCTCCCCCACTGCAACTTGAGACCATTACTCCTTGTCCTGTCCTCTTCTACCACTGAGAATAGTCTAGAACCATCCTCTCTGGAACCACCTCGCAGGTAGTTGAAAGCAGCTATCAAATCCCCCCCTCATTCTTCTCTTCTGCAGACTAAACAATCCCAGTTCTCTCATCCTCTCTTCATAAGTCATGTGTTCCAGACCCCTAATCACTTTTGTTGCCCTTCGCTGGACTCTCTCCAATTTATCCACATCCTTCTTGTAGTGTGGGGCCCAAAACTGGACACAGTACTCCAGATGAGGCCTCACCAATGTCGAATAGAGGGGGATGATCACGTCCCTCGATCTGCTCGCTATGCCCCTACTTATACATCCCAAAATGCCATTGGCCTTGGCAACAAGGGCACACTGCTGACTCATATCCAGCTTCTCATCCACTGTCACCCCTAGGTCCTTTTCCGCAGAACTGCTGCCTAGCCATTCGGTCCCTAGTCTGTAGCTGTGCATTGGGTTCTTCCGTCCTAAGTGCAGGACCCTGCACTTATCCTTATTGAACCTCATCAGATTTCTTTTGTCCCAATCCTCCAGTTTGTCTAGGTCCCGCTGTATCCTATCCCTGTCCTCCAGCGTATCTACCACTCCTCCCAGTTTAGTATCATCCGCAAATTTGCTGAGAGTGCAATCCACACCATCCTCCAGATCATTTATGAAGATATTGAATAAAACCGGCCCCAGGACCGACCCGTGGGGCACTCCACTTGACACCGGCTGCCAACTAGACATGGAGCCATTGATCACTACCCGTTGAGCCCGACAATCTAGCTAACTTTCTACCCACCTTATAGTGCATTCATCCAGCCCATACTTCCTTAACTTGCTGACAAGAATACTATGGGAGACCGTGTCAAAAGCTTTGCTAAAGTCAAGAAACAGTACATCCACTGCTTTCCCTTCATCCACAGAACCAGTAATCTCATCATAGAAGGCAACTAGATTAGTCAGGCATGACCTTCCCTTGGTGAATCCATGCTGACTGTTCCTGATCACTTTCCTCTCATGTAAGTGCTTCAGGATTGATTCTTTGAGGGCCTGCTCCATGATTTTTCCAGGGACTGAGGTGAGGCTGACTGGCCTGTAGTTCCCAGGATCCTCCTTCCCTTTTTTAAAGATTGGCACTACATTAGCCTTTTTCCAGTCATCTGGGACTTCCCCCATTCTCCACAAGTTTTCAAAGATAAGGGCCAATGGCTCTGCAATCACAGCCTCCAATTCCTTTAGCACTCTCGGATGCAACTAGTCCGGTCCCATGGACTTGTGCACGTCCAGCTTTTCTAAATAGTCCCTAACCACCTCTTTCTCCACAACCCCATGTTGTGATGCCCAGCGCAGCAGTCTGGGAGCTGACCTTGTTCGTGAAGACAGAGGCAAAAAAAGCATTGAGTACATTAGCTTTTTCCACATCCTCTGTCACTAGGTTGCCTCCCTCATTTGTTAAGGGGCCCACACTTTCCTTGACTTTCTTCTTGTTGCCAACATACCTGAAGAAACCCTTCTTGTTAGTCTTGACATCTCTCGCTAGCTGCAGCTCCAGGTGCGATTTGGCCCTCCTGATTTCATTCCTACATGCCCGAGCAATATTTTTATATTCTTCCCTGGTCATATGTCCAAACTTCCACTTCTTGTAAGCTTCTTTTTTATGTTTAAGATCCGCTAGGATTTCACCGTTAAACCAAGCTGGTCGCCTGCCATATTTATTATTCTTTCGACACATCGGGATGGTTTGTCCCTGTAACCTCAACAGGGATTCCTTGAAATCCAGCCAGCTCTCCTGGACTCCTTTCCCCTTCATGTTAGTCCCCCCCAGGGGATCCTACCCATCTGTTCCCTGAGGGAGTCGAAGTCTGCTTTCCTGAAGTCCAGGGTCTGTATCCTGCTGCTTACCTTTCTTCCCTGTGTCAGGATCCTGAACTCAACCAACTCATGGTCACTGCCTCCCAGATTCCCATCCACTTTTGCTTCCCCCACTAATCCTTCCCGGTTTGTGAGCAGCAGGTCAAGAAAAGCTCCCTCCCTAGTTGGCTCCTCTAGCACTTGCACCAGGAAATTGTCCCCTACGCTTTCCAAAAACTCCCTGGATTGTCTATGCACCGCTGTATTGCTCTCCCAGCAGATATCAGGAAAATTAAAGTCACCCATGAGAACCAGGGCATGCGATCTAGTAGCTTCCGCAAGCTGCCGGAAGAAAGCCTCATCCACCTCATCCCCCTGGTCCGGTGGTCTATAGCAGACTCCCACCACTACATCACTCTTGTTGCTCACACTTCTAAACTTAATCCAGAGACACTCAGGTTTTTCTGCAGTTTCGTACCGGAGCTCTGAGCAGTCATACTGCTCCCTTACATACAGTGCTACTCCCCCACCTTTTCTGCCCTGCCTGTCCTTCCTGAACAGTTTATAACCATCCATGACAGTACTCCAGTCATGTGAGTTATCCCACCAAGTCTCTGTTATTCCAATCACGTCATAATTCCTTGACATCACCAGGACCTCCAGTTCTCCCTGCTTGTTTCCAAGGCTTTGCGCATTCGTATATAAGCACTTGAGATAACTTGCTGATCGCCCCTCATTCTGAGTATGAGGCAGGAGCCCTTCCCTCTCAGACATTCCTGCCTGTGCTTCCTCCCGGTATCCCGCTTTCCCACTTACCTCAGGGCTTTGGTCTCCTTCCCCCGGTGAACCTAGTTTAAAGCCCTCCTCACTAGGTTAGCCAGCCTGCTTGCAAAGATGCTCTTCCCTCTCTTCGTAAGGTGGAACCCGTCTCTGCCCAGCACTCCTCCTTCATGGAACACCATCCCATGGTCAAAGAATCCAAAGCCTTCTCTCGGACACCACCTGCGTAGCCATTCGTTGACTTCTACGATTCGACGGTACCTACCCAGGCCTTTTCCTTCCACGGGGAGGATGGACGAGAACACCACTTGTGCCTCAAACTCCTTTATCCTTCTTCCCAGAGCCACGTAGTCCGCAGTGATCCGCTCAAGATCATTCCTGGCAGTATCACTGGTGCCCACGTGGAGAAGCAGGAAGGGGTAGCGATCCGAGGGCTTGATGAGTCTCGGCAGTCTCTCCGTCACATCGCGAATCTTAGCCCCTGGCAAGCAGCAGACTTCTCGGTTTTCCCGGTCAGGGCGGCAGATAGATGACTCAGTCCCCCGGAGGAGAGAGTCCCCGACCACCACCACCCACCTCCTTCTCTTGGGAGTGGTGGTCGTGGAACCCCTCATCTCAGGACAGTGCATTTCATGCCTTCCAACCAGCGGAGTCTCCTTCTGCTTCCCCCCCACCCCCCAGACATATCATCTGGTCCACTCTCCGCAATGGTACCTGTGGAGAGAACATGAAAGTGGTTAGTTACCTATGTCTGCGTTGCTGGAACCCAGACATTCCCCCTTCTTCTTCTGGAGGTCACATGTTGCCAAGCTTCTTCACTGGCCTCTTGGCTCCGCTGTGCAACCCGCTCTAAATTTTTAGAGCTTTGTGCCCGTAGAAGCATATCCTGACTTTTGTCCAGAAAATCCTCCGTTTCTCGTATGCAACACAGGGTCGTTATCTGTTGCTCCAGACCTTCAATCTTCTCTTCCAATATGGAGACCAGCTTGCACTTTGTACGGACAAAGTCGCTTCTGTCCTGTGGAAGAAAGACAAACATGGCACATCCAGTGCAGGTCACAACAGCTGAACCCCCCCTTTCCATATCACCTTCCTACTATGTGGTGGTGATGTGGTGTTCCACTCACTAAAGGACTCCCGGGCCACACTGCAGTGTTTAGGTATATACACAAGCCCGATCACAACTGAGACAGAGAACATCCACCTGCTCCCAAAGTAGGCAACCTGAAAACACTCTCAGAAAAATGCCCCAGTATTCCAGGAGACGACCACTGTCCTTCTCTGTCACGCACACTGTACCTGCTCTGAGGTAGCAGGTTTGACAGAAGTGATGAGAGCCACACCAAAGCCTGTCTAGAGCCAATCATTACCTCAGCAAGCCAACTTTACCTCCTTCCAATAGGCCTGGTCTGCAATTAGAGTAGATAGATGGGTGCTAGACATCATTGCCCACTGTCCCATCCATTTCCAGTCCTTTCCCCCGCCTACCCACTTCCCCATCCCTCTTCAGGGACCCTTTTCAGCCTTCTGCAAACAGAATTAGCCTTGTTGCTTCATCTAGGAGCCACAGAAGAAGTCTCACAAGAATACAGGGGAAGAGGCATCTTGATATATCCTCATTCCAGAAAAGACAGTGTGTCTTCATCCTATCCTAGATCTTAGAATTCTGAAGAAATATATACACCATCTCCAATTCAGAATGGTAACTATTGCCTCCATCATTCCATCCCTTCAGACTCAAGACTGATTCATGGTTTTCAGCCTACAGGATGTGTACTTCTACATAACCATCCACCGAGCCCACAGAAAGTACCTAAGGCCATGTCTATATATCTAGTGTAGACGTGATAAATTGATCCCCGATCGCTCTGCCGTCGACTCCGGAACTCCTCCATGGCGAGAGGCGGAAGCGGAGTCGACGGGGGAGCGGCGGCCGTCGATCCTGTGCCATGAGGACATGAAGTTAGTAATTCTAAGTCGATCTAAGATACATCGACTTCAGCTATGCTATTCTCATATCTGAAGTTGCGTATTTTAGATCGATATTCTTCTCCGTGTAGACCAGGCTTAAGCCTCACAGTGGAGTCCATTCATTATCAGTACAAAGTATTGCTGTTTGGACTCTCCATAGCACACACAATATTCACAAATCGTCTGCTGTTGTGGCATCCTATATGAGGAGAAGGGATATCCATATCTACCCTTACCTGGAATGATTGGCTGAACGAAGGTGGATTCCAGCAGAAGAGCATTGGGTCTGAAAATTGCCTTCTCCCTTTTCACCCAGCTAGCCCTCTTGGTGAACTGAAATTATTCCTTACTCTATCACAAAAGAGCAATCATAGGAACTGTGGTAGCCTCCTCACGTCACTCCAAGGGCAAGTTCCTCTCTTTGCAATGACTGCTGAATGGAATAAAATCAAATCTGGCCATGATGACAGTGCAGGCCTGTCTCAGACTATTAAGTCAAATGTCAGTATGGCAATTATTTCTCACCACTTGCTAGACTTCTCCTGCGACCCTTAAAACTCAGGGGTCAGTCTATTTCCCAGTAAGTCACCAGATATTCTACCTCGAGTCATCTCAGAGAGGAATTGGTAGCTAGACCCCAAAAACATTTGGAATACCCTTTTCTGTTTTCCCTCCAACAGTGACACTAATCACAAATGTGTCAGAGACAGGTTGGGGTGGTCACCTGGACCACCTGAGATGCAAGGGTCCTGGTCCTAGGGTGATATGAAATTCTGCATAAAAGACAACACATCTTCAGTGGTCTACATAAACACACCAGTGTGTGCTTATTACCCCCATTCCAGGGAGTGATCGTGTTATGAATGTTGTCAGGAACACAGGATAACTCCAGTGGCTCTTCATCTCCCAGAAGTCAGCAACAGCCTAGAGGACTTCTTAAGCAGACAATCACTCGCCAGTTATGAGTGGTCACTGCAGAGCTCCATCATCCAGCAGATATCTCGAAGTGGGAGAGCCCCACAAAAGACTTCTTCACCACCAGGGAAAACACCAAATGTCCAACTTTTTGCTCTTGGGAAGTCTTTGGAACTGAAGCCTCACTTATGCCTTTTCCCCAATTTTCCCAGAGTAATATGTAAGATCAGACAGGTCAAGGCCATAGTTACCCTCATGGCATCTTACTGGCTAAGGCAGTTTTGTGTGAGAAACCTGCTACAGATGTCCACTCAGTCTCCCATATCTCTGCCAGACATATCTCAGAACAATGATTATATTCTGCATTTAGCCCCAAAGTGACCACATCTGACAGCCTGGACGTTGGCTGATTGAGAACCATTGACAGACTCTGCTCCTTTCAGATGCACAAAATCCTTATACATAGTTGTAAGCAACATACAAGAAGGACCAATTCCACAAAATAGAAGCGGTTCTCCATATGGGTGGCCCAGCACAACCCAGTCTCAGTAGAAACATAGGTACCAAAGATCTTACCACATACTGCATTTAAAACATTCTGGCCTTTCATTTAGCTCTATTGTGGTTCACCTGGCAGCAATTTCAGCTTGTCATTCACCTGTACACTTGTCTTTGATCGTCTCACAACCAACTGTATTGAAGATCCACAAAGACCTCTTTATATTTTTAACCCCAGGTAAAGAACTAACTCTTTTGTGTGAGACCATAATATCCTCTTCCTAAATCTTACTGTGCTTCCCTTTTGAGCTACTCTTGGGATGCACCCTGTATTATCTTACTTTAAAGATGGTCTTTCTGGTTCCCATCACCTTGGCTAGGAGAATCTGTGAGCTCCAGGTCTTTGTGGCTGAATCTGTCTACATGACATTTCACAGAGACATGGTCGTACTGATACCTCATCCTATGGTCATCCTTAAAGTGGTCTCAGAATTCCATTCAAATCAAGTTAATTTGTTTTCCAAAAACCCATTCTGTACCAGGATTAAAACTGCATACTGTGGACATTTCAAGTTCATTCATCCACTGTGTGGACAGAACTAAACCTTCTTCAAGATGTTGTCAGTGTGGATCCCACAACCCTTCCTCCATAACAACTTTTTCGGAGCCCTCAGCATATGGGATTCTGAATTGATGAGGGAACTGAGGGGCAGTTGCGGACGCTCCGCCCTTTATACCCTCGTAAAGGAATGTGAAGAAGCACGGGGTGCATGCACGGTCCCAGCAAAAGACTACTATCTCACATGCATGAGGCGCATGTGCATCTGTAGTGGGATCCACACTGATGACATTTCAGGCAACATTTACTGTAAGGTAAGCAACTGTTCTTTCTGAGATGCAACTATATTCTAACATTACAATGGGTGGTAGATATTTATGGAAAGGATTTGTTTTAATTCTGTTGATTGAGAACTAATGATTAATGGGTGACACTTTATTGCTATAGCTATAATTGTCGTTATGCTTTTTTGGTATCTGTGATTACTCTGATTTCATATATCCAGGAGGTCAAGCATATAACTGAATTGTTACTTAACCCTTTTAGAGTCATAATTAATACATTGCATTGTAATTACTGTTATACTTTTTGATGAACACACCTAGTACAAAATCCTGTAATCAGAATATTAACTTTTATAATTACAGTGTAATTGAAGTGTCATTCCAGTTACTGTTTTATAATGTGTAACAAATTTGAGGACTAAAATTTTTTTTTTTCCTTTTTCCTTCCCCCTCCAGGATTCACAATGCACTTAAAGGAATCCCAGATGACAGGGATGGGCTATTTGACACCATTCAGCGTTCTAAGAACCATTATCAGAAAAGAGCTTACCAGTGTATCAAGTGCATGGTAGCTCTTTTCAGCAACTGTCCTGTAGCCTACCAAATCTTACAGGTGATACCTTCCATTCTGATTTCATTGTTTTAGAATTCTAGACAAAAAGTAAGTCAAGCAGATTACAACAGAGTAAATTGCCCTCTTCTTCTAAGTAAAACTCATTTGGATATTTCTTTGTCAAAAGATCAGGAGAAGGAAGTGGGAGGGAGGGATTCAGCTAAACTTGACAGTAATATACAGATTGTATTAATGATTGTGTGGCAGCTGCTCCAAACCCACCAATGCTTCCTGTCAAATCACCCTTCGGGGGAAAAATGTATGTACTCAGTAACAAGAACTTTTGCTTAAACAGTGGGCTGGTGTGAAGACAGTAACCTGTTTTCCAATGCGTGGATGTTGTGGCAATAGAGAAGTATTGGTGTTTGAAGAATAAAAATGGGATTCTGAACTGTCACTTTTCTATCTCTGCAGAGCAATGGAGATTTGAAGAGAAAATGGACCTGGGCAGTAGAATGGCTTGGAGATGAGCTTGAGCGTAGGCCATATACTGGAAATCCACAATACACGTATAATAATTGGTCTCCCCCCGTGCAGAGTAATGAAACCTCAAATGGTTACTTCTTGGAAAGATCACACAGTGCTAGAATGACCCTTGCAAAAGCTTGTGAACTCTGCCCAGAGGAGGTAAAGAATTAGACTTCACAGCAAATGGGAAGTTAAATAAAATTACTGCTTTAAATGCTCAAAATCCTTTGTACTTTATCCAGTAGTAGCAACAGTGAGTTGGGCAGCAGATTGTTCCCAGTTTCTGCTCGTTTTAGAAGTAAGAAGTTCTGTAACTTCATTTGCTAGTCTGAAACTGCCTAAAATTAACAGTAGTTTTCACTGACTGCCAGTTGTATAGTGCTGATGGTTTGTAGTAATCTTCTCTCATGTTGTTTACTGTTTGTACTGGCATTAACTGATTCCAAAGTTGGAATACCCCTAATTGAACTAAAATGGTGAAATTCAATTCTAGGAAGAGATAAGGTGATATCTGGTAACTTATATCAGAAGTAAGACTTTTCTCTGATATTGAGCAAGCTGTCATTTAATGTTACTTTTTTAAAATGTTGGGGGGAGGGAGAGGAGGAGTGTCTTGGTCTCCCAAGAACAGTGAGATTACAGTTTAAGGATGGGATTGGATTTGACTTGAAAATAATATTTTACTGTATGTTAATTTTAGGAACCAGATGACCCAGATGCCCCAGATGAACATGAATCCTCCCCACCAGAAGATGCGCCATTGTATCCTCATTCACCCGGTTCCCAGTATCAACAGGTAAACAGTGCAGAGTTTCACTTTCCGTTGAAGGATCTAAAGTCTAACTTTATGTTTTAGCTTTCATGCTAACTCTCACTGTAGTAAATATTTAACTAGAAACACATTATAGTTCAAATCTCACACTTATAGAGTGATCATAAGGATGAACATTGAGCACCATTTACTAGAAGCAATTTCTCCATCAGAATTCCACATGAAACCCAAAATTTTACCATAAAGTTATTTATCTTCATACTAAAAGCATATATGCTGACTGCCATCCCCTAGCGAATGCATACTGGTTTCGTTCAGCAGTGCTTCTTCCATGTTTAGCACCTTACTCTGCGAATTGCACCATTGACTTAAATGATAGAATCCAGCCTTACATTAGTAAATTGTTTTAGACTTCAGTAAGTACTTAAAAATGATTTTGTCCCATATATAATTTGTTCTGTGAACCTGATATCCAAGTTTAAAGTGCATATCAAATTTAAATCTGTTTCAGGGTTAAGTGACTTATTTTGTTAGCATCTATTTAAATAGAAAGCTAGATTTGAAAGAAACCATACTAGAATTATTGAGCTGGTAATACCTAAATTAGTAGGTCCCTGAATTAACTGTAGTTTTTATTTTCCTACTTTTCTCAAATCACTTATATATTCTGAATCTGCTAATTTCATTTCCTGCCCTGCCCAAACCCATTCCCCCTTCATCTTGCTTTCCTTACTGATGTTCTCAGCAGAGCAGTTGGCAAGTGATATAGACTCCTCCGTCCCCTTGGAGTTAAGTTGCAGTTTATCACAAACTCACTGATTAATTCTTTTCTTGTGTGATGTGTTCATTTTCTCACAACTGCTGGCATTTCTCACCCTGTAACAAAAACAACCCTTTTTTCTTAGTATTGCGATAGGTTTATGCTTGGTCAAATCTTGCAGTTCCCTGAAGTATCATAGGCAGACAACGTTTTACATTTGACAGTTGTATAGGTGTATTTTTAATTAAAAATTGTACTAGTTAGTTTCGAAAAATTGTACTTGTTAGCATCTGGGGAAAATAACTGTTCAGCTTTTATTGACTTCTGTTGCAATTATTTTTAGCGAGCAAAACTTAATGTATGTTTGCACAATTTGTAACTAATTTCTTTTATTGTGTGTTTTTAAATTTTTCTCCCATACCGTTTTATCTTCTGGTAGAACTATATCTACATTTTAATCTAAACTGTACATATCACATAGGCAGCATTCCATTCATCCTCTTTTTCCTGCTTTGTTTTGCATGTAATTGCAATTTAAAATCTGTAATTACTAATTTTTCACTAGCTTAATCTTCGCAATTCCAATTCAGAATCTTCAGCATAAATTCATTTAAAAGATAAAGCAGGAGACTTCACAGTAATTAATAAACATCCTGAAATATGTATTACTAATTAACCAGTTCACTATGCTTTGGGGTATGTTCAAAGGAGGGGGGAATCAATATAATTGCTTAGAAAAAATTTCCCAAGCATAAGGTCTCTTTAAAATGTTTTATTCTATTTTGCAGAATAACCATGTGCATGGACAGCCATATACAGGTCCAGCAGCACATCATATGAACAACCCTCAACGAACTGGCCAACGAGCACAAGAAAATTATGAAGGCAGTGAAGAAGTTTCCCCGCCTCAGACGAAAGATTAGTTAAATGCACATAATCAATTAACTTGCTCCATCAAGACTGTGCACCCAGGCCTTACAGTCCAACCTTTCTCTGTGTCTGGCTAATATTTAAAACTAGAAAAACTATTCCTAATCAACATGGAGTGGAGAGTCTATTCACTGTCTTATCTGCAGAAAATTGCTGTCAATATATAACCTGCCTGCAGTGGAAAGTGTATAGTGTTTTGTAATAAATGGCCTGATGCTAATGTGTAAATGGCAAAGGTGTATATAGTATATTAATGTTTGACTGTTAATTCTTAAGCAAGAAACATTTTTTTTGTCTTGATGAGACTCACAGATCTACAAAAACAAAAAGTAACTTCTTGATATATCCGCTGCGCTCTGCAACCAGTGTTGCCTGCCTAATGGCAGTTGGATCAACTCCTTTATGAAAAAGCCTATCCATGTCAACCACAAAAATAGTTTCATGTTAATTCTTTGCCACTGGAGTCGATTTTACTATGAGCAACGTAATGGCTGGTAACCTTTTAATTATTTGGTTGATGTGGAAAATTGGTGATGTAACATTGTTTCTAGATCTTTTTTCATTGCCTTTTTCATTCTGGTATTAGGTTAATCACTTTGAAGCTGTAGTTATGCTGTAACATTTAGCATGGCTTCACACCAGGTTAGTGTAGCCAATCGGGGCAAAAAACCCAACCATGACAGTAGTTGTCCCAAAGTGACAACTGTATTGCTCAGAGCTTTTTTCTTACACCTAGACTACAAAATGGGGGAGGGAGGGAAAATGTGACAAACAAGTGGTTTTCAGTTGCACATATGTTCCTCACATCTAATGTTGGACAGTTCTGTCTCTGGGTGGGATAAAAACACTTAGTTTTCAGTAATAGGAATTTAAAAGATTTAAAACAAATATGCAAAAATTTTGCTATGCCAGGATGCCTGGAGCATAATAGACTGTATTTGGTGTGCTTGTTTTGTTTCTTTGGTAGAGCTTATTAGATAAACTACTAACACTTTCCTTCTACTGCATCCCAGTGAAGTGGAAGTCAACGAAATCACACAGTACTTGTGTGTGCTACTGCACCAAGTTAACTTGCCGGTTTTCTGCTCATTCACAGTTCTACTTGAAAGCAAGAATTGTCTTAGCTCTTTAACCATTATACGAGAAATCTTGACTTTAGACGCAGGGTTTAATTATAAAAGAAACTACTGGTTAGTCACATACAATTCTAAGGTATCTCTAGTCTGGAATAAACATTTGTTTAAAGACTTCAAGAAACGCATCAGTAAATACTGTATTTAAATGAAAATTGGTAACTTGAATGTGTGTAATTTTTTGCAACCTGTCTAAAAACCAAATACCCCTGCAAAACAGATACAGCCCACCCTATACTATTTAAATATTTTGCTGTTTTATTTTATAGAAATTATTTTGCTGAATTCACAAATAGAATTTGATTTAAGAAGAATATTTTGTCCTGTGGTGTGTGTTGGTTTTTTTTGTTTTATTTTTTGACTGCACAGAAAGTTTAATTCTGTGCAATGGCACTATGCTGAATTCTGGAACTACAGTCACATTGAGATTTTTGTGCACAGAAAAATTGGGCCCTTGACTAAGAATAAAAAATTAGGACAATTACCCTGTAAAAGTTTCTTAATGTGATTTATCTTGTACTTTTTGTATGTTTTTATATATACATATATATATATTTGATGAGCACAAGCTTGATGGTGTTTTTTACAATTAAGTTAATAGAAACAAAGCTGCTTAATCAAACAGAAGGTCTGTGTGGAAATGAACAAAAAAAAATCATAAGTGCATTCTTATGCATTTAGTGTAATATAAGGGAGGGCTACAGAGATTAATTCATTTGATTTTTTTTTAATATTATATGTAGCAGTGATCACTTTTGTGCTTCCATGTGTTCTTTAGTGCTCAACAACTTACTTCAGTTTTTCATGGTTTTTTAATAATACCATTTTACCTAAACTTGTTAAATTTGGGAGAAGTTTTCCCACATGTGTTTGGGGATACTTACTGGAAGTTATAACTCAAAATAGTAGCCTTCATATTAGAGCTGAAATAGTTCATATTTATTTGGACCAGTAATTATTGTTAAACACACTGTCTCAGAGACGATTGTGCATTTTTTTCTATTTAGGTAAGAACATGTAATGTGCTAGTTCAGCCTTGCCAAATGTGATTAATTTTAACAGTGCAATGATTGTAGAGACATGTAAAAACCTGTGAGATTTTTTGAAGGTTGTGATTTTTCCCCTCTCCCCTGAATTGGGGAATCATGACTGGTAGCAGTTATTTTTCAGATGGCAAGTTGAGGTTATCCTGCATCTGCCACTTTGAAGAAAGCTAGCCTGTGGTGTTGTTTGCTTTTCAAAATAGATAGCTACAGCAAAAAGTGTGCTGGGGAGAAAATCTTTTCTTCACTCTGGGCAAAATAGTTTTTACATTGTATTCATTTAAGTAACAAATGTACTAGCAAAAAGTTTAATATGCATGTTACAGTTGCAGCAATATGGCAGTGGTCATTTTCAGGCTATATCCAATACCTCAATATTGATATGGCACACATCCTCAAAGTGCCTAAAGGTTTAATTTCCCCTTCAATAATTTCTGGATGATATTTTTTGTTTAGAACAGATAGTGGGGAATCTCTGGTCTTCCATAAAATAAGAGCCAATAAATAATAAAACAATTTCTCATTTTCCTGACAATTTGACATTTAAATGCATACAAATTGAACATTCATAGGTCATGTTATGTGGTGGTAAAGTGTATCTATAAAAAGCTGCATTTTACCTAACAGAAGTTCTCCCTCTGTGTATTTAGATTAATTCCTGCTACCATTAGTGACTAAAATAAATTTTTACTATTGTTACTGCAGGGTTAACACAGGTATGTGTGAATGGGACTCCATTCCTCCTTATGCTTCAATGAGAGTATTAAGTTCTAATTTCAGAACTTATCAAGTACCCCTGTGTAAACCCATTGAAGAAAACGGGCTTTTACAGTGGTCAGTGGGGGCATAATTTGACCTGCAGGATTTGTATTAGTGGTGGTGATGCACAAGAAGGAAAGCCACCCAGCTTTACTTGGAGATTTCTGAATGAGTTTGCAGGACTGGCAGTTAGGAGGGGGAAATAAATACTTTTGTTTGTAAGCTAGTATGTTTTGTTGTGGAAATTGAGACACAAACATGCAGTCCCACAATGCCATTTTTATGGGGTCACTTATCAGAGTGAAACTGAACATTTAAGGAACAAACCAATTAAGGAAAGTGAGTTGAAGTTTCTACTGTATGCTTTCTCAATCGTTCTGTTGTGCCTAGTGTGTGTGTTTCAGTGTATATGCTGAGGAAGAGCAGTTACTCTTCCAAAACCCTCCTAATAACACTTTGCACTCACAGCAAATCAGATTTGCTACTCTGCCAAAGCTAAATTGGCTGAAATTAGCCCACTGTAGCAACTTTATTTAGGTTTTGCTTTGGTTTTTATATGCTTGTTAATTGGTTTTCCTAGCTCTCAAAATCCTTGGCCTGCAATAAGCATGCTGGTAAAATGATTTAAAATATATGGGTGTTTTTTCTTTTTTATATAATTCCTATTAAAATAATTTTTCACATCTAAGTGTTGTTGTAAAGTTTGCAATGCTGGCATTGCATTGTTAGAAACAAGTTAGAAAAATGTTATGATTTAAAGTTTTTTAAATTGTATAAATAAAGGGAGAAGTGTGATATTAGGAAAGGATCAGAGTAGTAGTTAGCTTTTTTTGATTGCAGTAAAACCTTGTTAGCCCACAATTTGGTAAACTGCAAACCCACATTGAAAGTATATTTCCTTTATTGCTATTTGCTAAGTCTGCTGGAGATGGGGCCGCTATCTTAGACCTCACATTTCCCTTGGGCCAGTGTGGGAGTTCCGTGTCAGCACTATGTAGTGCCCTGAAACAGAGAGTACATGTAACTGTGCTCTTCATCCTCCCAGCTCCCCTTTTCTCAGGCTCTCGCTATGCCCACAGTCACAGAAATGACCAGGCTTTTATCTGGAGCAAAGATGCAGAGGTCTTTAGAAAAATCACTACCTTGTGAATACTCCATGTTTCACTAAGATCTCTGTAGTTCTAAGAAAGTGAAAGTAAATGAGACTCTTGCAAGTTCTGAGCTCAGGGAAAAGAGAGACCCCAGCTTCTCTTTGTTCTCACAAGAAATCTGAATGCTGCAGGGAAGCAAAGAGGTGGCAGCAGGGATGGTTTCCTAAAGGTCTCCATTCCTTACTGCAGATGAGCATCTCTGTTCCACTTCTCTTTGTGCAGACGAAGTGGGACCACTATGTAGCTGCTGCAGCAGATTTACTAGTGGCAAGGAGGGGCACAATAAATGCCCTAGCCCTGCTTCAGGGCATTTCTGGCCCTCTCCCCACAGCTGGTGGGGATTGCTGTGACTAAATTTCAATAATCTGCACTAAGCCTCCACTTTAATAAGGACTAGCAAAATTATCTACTGTGCAAGAAGGGCTTTAATCCACTGTAATTGGCACTGTCAGTTTTTACACAATCTAACCATTTTTAAAGTTAGTACCAAAATGTCTGGTGTCTTTGTTTCTAACTATTAAACTGCCTTCCTGACTCTCTCACATTTGAAATGCCAAGTGGCCATTATTTTCCTTTCCCATAAGAAACGTTGTTCAGTGCTGCCTCTGCAGCAGCAGTTTATAGGCTGTACTTAGAATTGTGCTGACTTAAGTGCTAGTGCTTAAAATGTGTGTAGGGTGCTGTGAAGGACCTGGAGGTGACCTAGTTCCTGTCCCAAGGACACTAAAGTCAAAGGTCTCAATCTTGCAATCTGATCATCTTGACTGGACTTGCATAAATTCCTCTGTGAGGAGTCCTGTTTTAAATCAGTTGGGCTCTTCAGGGATCTGCCCACATCAATTACATTGCTGGATTTGGGGCCTAAACCAAAAGCCACATCCGGAGCACCTGTATTTAAATGTAGGTGGGGAAATGGTATCAAAAGAATTAAGAACAGACTTAACTCTTGGGAAGAAAAATCTCTCCTGAATAAGGGCTAATTTTCTGCCACATTTTAAGTATCCAAATTATATTTTCAACTTTAGAACTCAAACTGCTTAGTAACTAAAAGCCACTTTTTGACAGAAACTAAATGAACTTCTAGACTAACTTGTAGTAAATAGAGCTTTAGCATAGAAAATCACTGTCACTGTTGAACACAATCTC
Source organism: Eretmochelys imbricata (assembly GCF_965152235.1). Taxonomy (NCBI): domain Eukaryota; kingdom Metazoa; phylum Chordata; order Testudines; family Cheloniidae; genus Eretmochelys; species Eretmochelys imbricata. The sequence goes on from NC_135572.1 coordinate 154,790,413, forward strand.
ACAAAATAATTACTAACTTAATTATCTTTTAATCTCTCTGAATGAATGGTGAGTCATGAAAGTGGAAATAGAGCTAAGTAAATAAACTTAAATCTTATCCAAAATCTCCATGTCATAGAACAGTAAAATTTGGTGAAAGAAAATTAGGTCATCCAGTCCATCTCCCTGTCAATGTAGGATTGTTCCTTATTACAGATCTATTAATATTTTGTCCTGTCTAGTTTTAAAAGTCCCAAGCAATGGGGCTTCTATCACTTCCCTTGGAAGACAGAAATCTTTCTGATGATTATCTTAATTTTTCCCTTTCTTAACGAAATTCTATTACTCCTAGTAACATTCTTTGTATTGTGATGTCTGTCCTCATATTTGCACCTTTATAAATTTGTACACTTTTATATCCCCTTTAGTCACCAGTTAATTTATATGTATTTAATCTTTCCATGTAAATCAGTTGCTCCAGGATCCAAGACCTTTTTTTTTTGCTCTTCTCTGGACTCTGTGATGGTTTTCTGGTAATGACAAGACTAGAACTGAATTTGTATTTCCAGGTCTGGTTACTCTTGAGCCATGTAGAGAGTTGTTTTATTTTTCTGTGATGCCTCTGTGTATGCAGCACAAAATTGTCTTGGCTTTTTTTGTTGCTTTATTCCATTGAAATAGTGTTCAATTTTTGTCCATCTCAGCATTACTGCTTTCTAGGTTTCTCCCCTTAAATTGCTAGGATTATTGTCATCTTATTTTAAAGATTGATACATTTGCTCTTGTTACATCATCTGATAACCCCTAGTTTCCCATGATTTTCCAATAGTATTTTTCAGGAATATAGTACATTTATTTAGGTATTTTTATTCCCTAGAATACGGATTTGTATAGTTATAAATTTCTAATTATTTATCTGTTTATCAATAGGTATTTTAGGTGATCTGGAAAATGGTACAGTTTTTCTGTCTCTTAGGATTTCTCTCATTTACAATGAACTAGCCGCTTCTTACACTTGTGATAACAATTTCTTCCTATTGGATCTCACGATATTTCTCAATATCTCAAAAACGGCTTTTTTGGAATCTAATATCTTAGTGCTACTACACACACTGTTAAATTTAAGTAGTTCATGAATCCAAGCCTCCTTTTTTCATTCTCAAGCAATTCCTGTCTCTTGGCAAGTAGATCCATGATGGCTTCTCTAGTTCTCCACTTCTGGATCATAAAACTTGTGTCTAACTTAGGTACCTCTTGCTGTGTTTGGCTGTATTTAAAAAAAAAAATAAATCTGAGAGAAGCTTCAATGTCCTTACCTTTTTGAAAGCAAATCTGAAAGCCTAGGATTATCCAGGCTAACTGCAAATGCAGGAGCAGAACCTATTTCATTAACTGATCATAAAAATCAAACTTTTCAGCCAATTAACTGGCGAGGGAGGGACAGAAGTTGGGCATGTGTAAAGTGGTGCTATTCCACACATGCCTATGTTACCAGTTCCCAAGAGACCATTCTCCTCGCCTCACTGAACCTCAGTGTTGGACACCTCCTCTCATGTTAACCCTGTGTCTTCAAAGCTCTCTCAGCCACCATCTTCCCATCTAAGCAGCAATTTCTATGTATCCCATGAGTCCCTCCTAAACTGTTAAGAAAAATCTCCACCGAATGGTGTGTAAGTCATTCTCTTCTGCCCTTTTCTCCCTAGCTCTTCACAAAAGTATCCTCAAGCCACCACACAGCTGCTTTATAAGGCTTCCTGCTGTGGTTTGCACCCCACAGCTGAACCCGTTATGGAAACAGGGTGTTAGGACTCAGCCATGGGTGGGTCAGAGCCTTTAACCATGGTCATTTGACACTTTCTACCCCTTACATCCTGAAACTCCTACCGAGACTCGATACTACTTGAAACATGGCAGTGGTCTCATAGCCAGCTGAGCTTGTTCCCCCTTTCAACACCCATGCAGCTGCAGAATTTTCTAGACAAAGACTTTTTTCCACCCACCTATGGGCCACTATAGTAGTATCTGCCTCCCATTAGCCCATGGAGCAAAGGTCTTGGATCATTTGAACTCTGATTCCACGCATAATATGCCTGTGGGTCGCTTAAAGTGGGGGTTGTCAGACATTCATACCTAGGACCTCCACTTAATAGACTGTCTCATGGACTATTTTCCTCCCATTTACAATCTTGCATGCTCCTCCCCCTGCCATTTGATCTCAAGGAAGCGTGCAAGATTGTGAAGATCACATAACATCCCTGTGACAACCACAGTTGTTGTTTACATGAATAAACATGAAGTATGTATTTTTAGTTGTCCAAGCAATTGAATAGCTGGAAATAAGGAAAGGAGGGTTAGTACCATGTGAAAAACCTATGTTCCACAGATCACAGTTTGAGCATTTTTAAGTTGCTACATTGATTATGCAGGCAATGTAACTATAATCAGTATATTTCAAGCAAAGTCTAGCAGTGGTTTTCTGAACATTTCTGCAGTTTGAACCAAAGGATTACTGTCACTGTAGATCGTAATGTCTGTAGAATAACCTAGGACAGATTTGTATTATGGTGCTATATACTGTCTTCAGAGTAGTTTGGTAATGTTCTTTAGATAGGTTTCAAATGATGAGTATGGCATTTGACCCTTCGGGCCAAAGTAGTACCAGCAAAGCATGAAGAAAAATGTGGACTCAGCTGAAGAACAGGCTGGTTGAGAGGTTCTGTTGTGGATGTCTTGAACTGCAAATGAAATATAGTTGTATCTGCTTTAAGCATCTTGGAGACAGAAGTAAACCTGTTGTGCTTTGTGTGAGAAGCAAAATAGCCTGATTGTCCTCTGCCTTGCATCCACTGTCATGATTTGGGGTCAGATTCTCTGTTCAATTGCACTGTGCTCCATGCAGAACAGGGATGGGAAAGGTAGCTTGAAGTTTCTGTTGTCCCTGGATCCTGAGGCCAGCTGGGGGCCAGGGGGCCAGACTGGACCCCAGTCTCCCTTAGAACAGCCCAAAGGCTGGTCTAATTTATATTTGGCTGCCCACAGCTGCGATCAGAGAGAATGCAGATACTCCAGCCGTGCCCACTTTCCTTCAGGATTGCCACCTAGGCCAGGACCCGAGGGGGAGTGCTGAAGAGCCACCGATGGCTAAATGCCTCCTGTGGATTCTTCTTACAAGCCAGCTTTGCACCATCAGAGCTAGGGCCAGAATCTGGAATGGACTGTACAAAGTGAGTGAAATGTGCTGTGTCCTATGACTGAAGAATTCTGGTTTAGTAGCATTTTACGTTCACTTTGCACAGAAGAAGTGGGGCCCAGTAAATGATTGTGTTGGTTTAGGGTGTTGAGGTACAAAAAAATAACCACATTATGAAACAAGCCACCCTTAGAAGTGCATGAACTCGAGCAAGAATAAGAATCTGCTCTAGTTATCTATATGTTTATAAAGTCACCCACCACCATGGTGTCTGAGTGCATGTTGCAGCACCAGCCATTAGTATTTCAATGAAAAAAAGCACGATGATGATAATTAAACTCTTTCAGATGCCCCCAATATATGTACATTTACAGTTACCACTCTGTTTTATGTGCTAAACAGAAAAGGGGAAGTTTTTGATCAAGGCAACTCAAAACTTTAAAAATCCCACAAATGTTTCCCATTTGCCAGTAGTCAGTTTCCCCAGGAGTAATCTCTAGTGCTAAGGGGGATCAGATTTTTTAAACTGTGAATTTCCTTTTACTTGTGAAAAAGATAGAAGTGTAGTGATTTATCAATGAGCTGCTTGAAACCTGTCAAGTATTCACATCCTGCCATTTTACACCAGTTGAACATATGGCCCAAATCATTTTTCATGCTCAGATTTTTCGTATTCACTTGTGTAATAAGTATAGATACCGTTATAATCTCTACAGTGTATACTTTTGAAGATAAGGCCTTTTACTTTCTCAGGGCTCTCTGTATCAGTGGCTCTCAACCTTTCCAGACTACTGTGCCCCTTTCAGGAGTCTGATTTTGTCTTTCATGCCTCAATACAGGTATTACAGCACACTATTACTGAAAAATTGCTTACTTTCTCATTTTTACCCTATAATTATAACAACATATCGGTTGGAATATAAATATTGTACTTACATTTCCATGTAAGTATATAGAGCAGTATAAACAAGTCATTGTATGAATTTTTTTTGTACTGATGTCACCAGTGCTTTTTATGTAGCCTGTTGTAAAACTAGGCAAATATCTGATGAGTTGATGAACCCCCTGGAAGAACCTCTGTGTACCCCCAGGAGTATACGTACACCTGGTTGAGAACCACTGCCCTGTATCATTTAGCTCTGATTTATCTCCCTCAAACACATATCTCCTATATTTCACTCAAGATCCATTGTTTCACCACTACTCCTGGATGAGTAGATGGAGAATGCTCAGAAGTGCATGGACACTTCTGAATCACTACAGAGGATCTGTTCAATTACACTTGGACTGAGGAGACAATACTAGTGAAGTAGTAGACTTCACATATCTGTTAGTAAGATCTTGTATCTGTTTGTGTGTGTGTACAAATAAGCATCACCCACAGTGTTTGTGACCATCCTAAGACTAATTCGTAAAAGTCCCCAAAAAAATTGTAATAGGGCAGTTCCTTTTCATACTAGTAGGTAAACTTTCAAAGAATGCCATACTGTATGGCATAGTGTCCCTGCTTAAAATTTGGTGATTCACAACATGCCCTTATGAAGGTGTAAAGAAAATGCAATTTATCTCTTTAGAGCTCCACTGTTAAAGCTTCCAATTTTGAATGGAAGCCTCTTGGTATTCAACTTGCATGTATACTTTGTAGCAAGCAAAGCCTTGTACTAGAACTGAGCAGTGGAAACTCATGTAGGAACATTGGCATTTTAGTACCTTGCTTCTGAAACGTGATCTACTTCCCGTCAGAGTCTCCAGTACGGCTAGATCTTTGGAGATCTTAACTGAAGATAATATTTCACAATTCTCTTGTCATTTTTAATGACCAGTGCTGTAGTTCTTAAAATCTCGCCTATTGTGCTGCATTAACACTGGACTTGCTTTGAACTAATTTTGACACTATATTAACCATGTGATAAAAATTTTGATCTTTCCTTTGTTTGTAAATTATGTGAGCAAATAAATTGTATAATCTGTGTCTCCTTCTCAATAACCAGCAACAGCTGGTTTGAACAGGTCAGTGGGTATAATATGCATTTGCTACACATTAGTACTTGCTGTCCAGATTAATACAAGTGTGTGCCCTTGAGTGGTAGGGGTGAGAGAACCATAGACTATCACATAGGCCACAAATAAGATGTTTTTAATGCAAGGCACCCTTGATGACACACTTTTATTCTACGTTATTCATATTTATTTTGCTCTCTTTTACTGTTTACATTTTTTTTATAAAGCTGCTGAAGTAAAGTTACAGAAGAAAGAAACGAACAGTCTTACCACTGGGCTTGTCTGTGTGTGTCTCCCCCCCCCCCACCCCCCCCAGTGCTCTGAGAACTACATGATATCCATCCTGTTAGCAACATTGGAGCATTTCAAAATGGAAATGGGAGGAGCACTGGGTGCCAGCAGGTGACTGATATCAATACTGATAAACAGAGGGGGATTTGAATAGTTAAACTTTCATTATATAAATCTGATTTCAGCTTTGAAAAATACAGCAATCCGGGCAACACCAAAATCAAATAGACATTCATGGACTGCAACAATACCGAACAAAAAGGCAACAGTGTGAATGCGGATGTTTTGTGTGAAGTATCATCTATTTAGGAACATAGGAATTGCCTTACTGCCTCAGACCAGTGGTCCACCTAATCTGGTATCTTGTCTGTGACAATGGCCACTGGCAGATGCTTCAGAGGAAGTTGCAAGAAACCACATTGTGGGCTATACAAAATGAGAAACCATCTTACTTAACCCCCTCAATTAGTGGTTGGTTCCTATAGTGAAAAAAAGCAGGAGGCTTTTTTGAACCTCCAAATGAAAAATCAACTTGTGCTTTTTATCTGTTTTGTTGCCCTGCTGAAAATGTTCTAGTAGATTGAAAAGGCACAGTTCTCCTTTACAGAAATTGCACTAGGTCATCCCTCTTGTATCATGTCCAGCTCTACTTACCATAGGTTTCTACAGATAGAATATTCTATTTTTAATTATTTCAATCCATTTGGCATTGCAGTGAATCTGAGGTCTTCCATTCTCAGGATCATCCCTACCATCTTTTTTTAAAGATAAGTAGTCGATTTGCCACCTTGCCATCCTATGGCATAGCAAGTGATCGATGAAAGTTTGCATATTTTTCTCAGCAGCTCAGCCAATTAATTTTTAATTTCCTTCAGAACTCTTGAGTGAATACCATCAGATCCTGGGGACCAGTTGCTCTGTAACGCATCTATTTGCTCTAGCACCATCAGTCTCTGACAGTGCTTCATCTTTTTTACCTGAAAGGGGTAGGTCTGGGTTGAGTATCAGCCCAGCATCCAGTGTGAGGAGGAATGGTGTATTGCTTTTCTGTGAAGTCCGTATCCTATTTAACTTCTCCCTTTCCTCCCTGGCAGACTTGTGAACTCACTGATTCTCGTGTAGGCTTCTTGCTTCTGAAATGCTTAAAGAATTTTTGTTTGTACATCTTTGGCTATTTGCATTTCCAATTCCTTCTTAGCCCTCCTAATTTCCACTTACATTTTAACTGCCATAGTTTATGCTCTTTTCTGTCATCACTTCAGCTAAATTTCCATTTTTGAATGAAAACTGGTTGGTTTAAAAGGAACCCTTAACCCAGGCCATATAACTTGACTCCCCCAGCCAGCCAGCCAGCCACCTTCCTGCTTCTATGTTTGTTTAGCGGTGCGAACACCTTTTGTGACTCTGAGAATGATGATTCAGACTATGCTCAATCTAAGATTTTAATGTGTTTTCTTTAGGGCCTTTTGACTTAGCTTCCTCATTTTTAATTTAAACCCCTCATTCTAAGTTTACAGTTGCTATACTAGTTTTTGGTATGATTCCTCCACAAGAATGTTGAACTTAATTATGCATTGGTCACTTAATAGCGGAGTTATTCTTGATCTAAATAGTGTGTTACTTAAGACTATATTGAAAATAGCCCTTCCTCTTGTGTGCTTTCGAATTCATTTTTCCAAGAAGGGATTTTGTAAGTTGTCCTGTTGTGCCATTTGATCAGTTTATGTGCAGTAGTTGAAATTACCCATTATTACTGTTTTACTAGACTTACTAGCTCTTTTGATCTCCCTCTATGTTGTATACTCTTGTCTTGATCCAAAGCAGAATTAAGTCAATAGGAATGAAGTACCATTGACTTCATTTGACTTTGGATCAGAACCTCAGTGTCCTTTTCATGACTTGGTGCTATGACCCAACTAGTATATTTGTATTCCTGTGGCCTGGAATTTGCATCCATACAGATTCTACCGGATGGTGTTCCCCATCATTACCCTGTAGGAGTCTATGGAATTTTCTAAGCATAGCACTGCTACTCCATCTCTATGATTTAGTCTGTATTTCCAGTGCAATTGTCTCCGGGTATTAGTGTCCCACTGATTTGGTCATTCCATCATGTTGCAAGAATCCCTGTTATGTCAGGAACCATTTCCCTATTTTTGTTGTTGGTACATAGATGTGTCCAGTTCTTTTTGTCCCTAGGTCTACTTTTATTAAATTTTATCACATTCGCTTTCTGAAATGAACCTCTGGAATCTCAACCTGTCCCTCTTCTAGTTCATCTGTAATAAGTGGCTGGTCCTTTACTACCAGATATGGAGTTAATTTTGAAATCTGCGTCCAACCTGACTTCTCCTGAGTGTAAGGATTTTTATACATACAAATAGGGTCTTTCCAAAGGAGTGTTTACAACTTGCTCTTTATATTCAAGGATGCTCTACATAAACTAAAGGAAGGGATCTTTACTTACAGACTAGAAGCTGCATCAGTTACTACAATACAGCCTTTAGTTTAGTTATGCATTAAAAGGGTGTTTGTTCTTGATAAGTTTGGTGCAGAGTGAACAGACTCAAGTCTTCAAAAATCCTCTTCTGGATGTGTGAATGTAGAATGAAATGTGGCATTGCATCCTGTATATTTACATGAAATAGGTTTGCTGCTGCCTTCAGCAATATAGTGGGGTACTGTTTTTGCTGCTGTTGTCCTAAGTGTGTAGGTTAGTGGATCCTTACGATACAGTTCATGCAAATTGGTTTTGACGTTCTTTTCCATCAACTAGCCTTAAAGAGCAACTTTCATGCATGAGAAAAGTTTCAAATGGATTAGACTTAACGTGTAATTATATTTACCTTGGTTCTTCCCTTTGTTAGTAATTTAAGCTCAAACCTTTGAATCATCTTCCCTCTTCCTATTCTAGGTTTGATGCTATAATGCTGGATTTTTATCCAGAGCAAGGGAATGTTTTGGATTATGATTTCGTGGCAGGAGTGGCTGGCATGTGAGAGGACAAACTGTCACACCACCCAGCTGCACTACTAATGGACGGTACACAATAAGACTGGCCAATTAAATTGCTTTTTATATAATTTTCCCCAAAACTTTGCTCTACAATACAACTTACCCCAAAGTTGTTTTAGACAGGTCAAACCTGAGGCTATTATCAAAAGGCACTTCCATTATAAATGCCTCTCTCAGGCACTTACAACCAGAGCTGGCCTTAACTTCTAGATGAAACAATATGAAACAGTATTTCTCTTTCCTCCTTCCTCATCCCTGCAAATGTAACAGACTTCTGCCTAGTGTGATTGCACCACTGTGCACTAAGCTGCCTTTAGCAGTTGAGGAAAATGATTTTTAGTGGGAATTTAATCTAAAGGACATGCAGAGTGGCTCAGGATAGACAGGAGTGGTAGAGCCTTGTTTGTGCTCTAAGTCAGGGGTGGCCAACCTGAGCCTGAGAAGGAGCTGGAGTTTACCAGTGTACATTGCCAAAGAGCTACAGTAATACATCAGCAGTGCCCCATCAGCTCCTTGCCCTCCCCCCTGCCCCAGCACTTCCCCCTCCCTCCCTCCTTGCAGCTCCTGACCAGCTGTTTTGTAGCATGCGGGGGTGGGGGAGCAAGGGCATGGCAGGGGAGGGGGTGGGAAGGGATGGAGTGGGGGCAGAGCCAGGGGTTGAGCAGTGAGCACCTTGTAGCACATTAGAAAGTTGGTGCTTATACAAGGAGCCGCATATTAACTTCTGAAAAGCCACAGGTTGGCCTCTAAGTGGTTTGGCTGTGGGAAGGATTCAGAATCTGTAAGGTACAGACTGTCTCCCTGTACTGTGGGTGCTTAAAAAATGTCTAGGTCAAATCACTGCAATACTTTGCATTGATCAGTTTACGGGAGTGGGCTAGAAATTTACATCCTCCCCCTTCATGGAAACTAACTTTTTTTTTGTATTTAATTGACACCAAATGAGAGGTACCCACCATGGGGGGAGGCAGGGGGGAAGGCTAGCTCTTATAACTGAGATTATGACCATTTGGTCTGAAATTTGTACCTGTTTGCTCAGTGGTAGCTGGGGGGGTGGGGTGTTTGCCCTTTTTGAATCAGAGTAAAAGGTGAATATGGGGGGAGGGATAGCTCAGTGGTTTGAGCATTGGCCTGCTAAACCCAGGATTGTGAGTTCAATCCTTGAGGGGGCCATTTAGGGATCTGGGGCAAAAATTGGGGATTGGTCCTGCTTTGAGCAGGGGGTTGGACTAGATGACCTCCTGACGTCCCTTCCAACCCTGATATTCTGATTGTTGTGAATGGACCTTTTTTGATATTTTAAACTTTGTGCTAGTGCTCAGAGGAAAGTGCCTTTCCCCTAGTTGAAGCTGTGTGGTTTAGACATTTTTAAAGTGAGGTATTGTGGAAATTACTCTGATTTTTATTAACACTCCACTGGTGGTTCAGCACATTGAATGCTGGTATAAAGTGGATGAAATAAACCATAATAAATGGGCCTTAAAGAACAGTGGCTGCTGCTCTCCTTAACCTGCAATTCCTCTTGAGGAGTTATATTCCGAAGTGTATAGTGCTACATAATTGAATGTGTATTTGAATTCATGTGAGGTTTGATAACAGCACTTCTTGTTACAGCACCAAAAATGCTACAGGTAGCATCACATGACTGGTTGAAATGGGTTTAGTTCTTACAAACCATATTGCTTATTTTCTTTGGGTCTCTAGCCCCAACATAGCTGTATTCTGTTACCTTTTAAAAAAATAAACCAGCATACACAACCCTGTGCATGTTGTATAACTCATGGGTGAGTGCGGTCAGAATTCTTCTTCTTGACTGCTGTGCCAGCAATGGACTTGAATAAAACTGGCAAGCTGATGCCCCAGCAAATACACACAAATGGGGCTAGATTTGTCAATTGTATTCAGCTGCCAAAGGACTTTTTCCTTGATTTGTAGCAGCTGATGTGATTTCAAAGAGACACTCCTGCTGAAGACAGTTAAGTTTGTATATAATGTATCCAATTCTGATTATATCTCCTTACAACTGAAGCCATTAAGAGGCATCGAACCTTGCGGCCTTATGCCCTGACAATGCAATGTGGAGGGAAAGTTGTATTAGCCCTGGTCTACACTAGGACTTTAGGTCGAATTTAGCAGCGTTAAATCGATGTAAACCTGCACCCATCCACACGATGAAGCCCTTTATTTAGACTTAAAGGGCTCTTAAAAATCCATTTCCTTACTCCACCCCGGACAAGTGGATTAGCGCTTAAATCGGCCTTGCTGGGTCAAATTTGGGGTACTGTGGACACAATTCGACGGTATTTGCCTCCGGGAGCTATCCCAGAGTGCTCCATTGTGACCACTCTGGACAGCACTCTCAACTCAGATGCACTGGCCAGGTAGACAGGAAAAGAACTGCGAACTTTTGAATCTCATTTCCTGTTTGGCCAGCGTGGCAAGCTGCAGGTGACCATGCAGAGCTCATCAGCAGAGGTGACCATGATGGAGTCCCAGAATCGCAAAAGAGCTCCAGCATGGACCGAACGGGAGGTACGGGATCTGATCGCTGTTTGGGGAGAGGAATCCGTGCTATCAGAACTCCGTTCCAGTTTTCGAAATGCCAAAACCTTTATCAAAATCTCCCAGGGCATGAAGGACAGAGGCCATAACAGGGACCTGAAGCAGTGCCGCGTGAAACTTAAGGAGCTGAGGCAAGCCTACCAGAGAGGTGAACGGCCGCTCCGGGTCAGAGCCCCAAACGTGCCACTTCTATGATGAGCTGCATGCCATTTTAGGGGGTTCAGCCACCACTACCCCAGCCGTGTTGTTTGACTCCTTCAATGGAGATGGAGGCAACACAGAAGCAGGTTTTGGGGACGAAGAAGAAGAAGATGATGATGATTAGGTTGTAGATAGCTCACAACAAGCAAGCGGAGAAACCAGTTTTCCCGACAGCCAGGAACTGTTTCTGGACCTGGAGCCAGTACCCCCCGAACCCACCCAAGGCTGCCTCCTGGACCCGGCAGGCGGAGAAGGGACCTCCGGTGAGTGTACCTTTTAAAATACTATACATGGTTTAAAAGCAATCATGTGAAAGGATTAATTTGCCCGGCATTTGCGGCTCTCCTGGATATGCTCCCAAAGCCTTTGCAAAAGGTTTCTGGGGAGGGCAGCCTTATTGCGTCCTCCATGGTAGGACACTTTACCACTCCAGGCTAGTAACACGTACTCGGGAATCATTGTACAACAAAGCATTGCAGTGTATGTTTGCTGGCGTTCAAACAACATCCGTTCTTTATCTCTCTGTGTTATCCTCAGGAGAGTGAGATATCATTCATGGTCACCTGCTTGAAATAGGGTGCTTTTCTTCAGGGGACACTCAGAGGTGCCCGTTCCTGCTGGGCTGTTTGCCTGCGGCTGAACAGAAATGTTCCCCGCTGTTAGCCACGGGGAGGGGGGAGGGTTGAGGGGGTGGCCACGCGGTGGGGGGAGGCAAAATGCGACCTTGGAACGAAAGCACATGTGCTACGTATGTAATGTTAACAGCAAGGTTTACCCTGAAAAAGTGTAGCCACTGTTTTATAAAATGTGTCTTTTTAAATACTGCTGTCCTTTTTTTTTCTCCACCAGCTGCATGTGTTTCAATGATCACAGGATCTTCTCCTTCCCAGAGGCTAGTGAAGATTAGAAAGAAAAAAAATACGCGCTCGTGATGAAATGTTCTCTGAGCTCATGCTGTCCTCCCACACTGACAGAGCACAGACGAATGCATGGAGGTAAATAATGTCAGAGTGCAGGAAAGCACAAAATGACCGGGAGGAGAGGTGGCGGGTTGAAGAGAGGGCTGAAGCTCAAATGTGGCGGCAGCGTGGTGAGAGGAGGCAGGATTCAATGCTGAGGCTGCTGGAGGATCAAACCTGTATGCTCCAGTGGATGGTTGAGCTGCAGCAAAGGCAGCTGGAGCATAGACTGCCACTACAGCCCCTGTATAACCAGCCGCCCTCCTCCCCAAGTTCCATAGCCTCCACACCCAGACGCCCAAGAACGCGGTGGGGGGGTCTCCGGCCAACCAGCCACTCCACCACAGAGGATTGCCCAAAAAACAGAAGGCTGGCATTCAATAAATTTTAAAGTTGTAAACTTTTAAAGTGTTGTGTGGCATTTTCCTTCCCTCCTCCACCACCCCTCCTGGGCTACCTTGGTAGTCATCCCCCTATTTGTGTGATGAATGAATAAGGAATGCATGAATGTGAAGCACCAATGACTTTACTGCCTCTGCAAGCAGTGATCAAAGGGAGGAGGGGAGGGGGGTTAGCTTACAGGGAAGTAGAGTGAACCAAGGGGCGGGGGGTTTCATCAAGGAGAAACAAACAGAACTTTCACACTGTAGCCTGGCCAGTCATGAAACTGGTTTTCAAAGCTTCTCTGATGCGCACCGCGCCCTCCTGTGCTCTTCTAACCGCCCTGGTGTCTGGCTGTGCATAACCAGCAGCCAGGCAATTTGCCTCAATCTCCCACCCCACCATAAATGTCTCCCCCTTACTCTCCCAGATATTGTGGAGCACACAGCAAGCAGTAATAACAGTGGGAATATAGGTTTCGCTGAGGTCTAAGCGAGTCAGTAAACTGCGCCAGCGCGCCTTTAAACGTCCAAATGCACATTCTACCACCATTCTGCACTTGCTCAGCCTGTAGTTGAACAGCTCCTGACTACTGTCCAGGCTGCCTGTGTACGGCTTCATGAGCCATGGCATTAAGTGGTAGGCTGGGTCCCCAAGGATAACTTTAGGCATTTCAACATCCCCAACAGTTATTTTCTGGTCTGGGAATAAAGTCCCTTCCTGCAGCTTTTGAAACAGACCAGAGTTCCTGAAGATGCGAGCGTCATATACCTTTCTCAGCCATCCCACGTTGATGTTGGTGAAACATCCCTTGTGATCCACCAGAGCTTGCAGCACTATTGAAAAGTAGCCCTTGCGGTTTATGTACTCGGCGGCTTGGTGCTCCGGTGCCAAGATAGGGATATGGGTTCTGTCTATGGTCCCACCACAGTTAGGGAATCCCATTGCAGCAAAGCCATCCACTATGACCTGCACATTTCCCAGGGTCACTACCCTTGATATCAGCAGATCTTTGATTGTGTGGGCTACTTGCATCACAGCAGCCCCCACAGTAGATTTGCCCACTCCAAATTGATTCCCAACTGACTGGTAGCTGTCTGGCGTTGCAAGCTTCCACAGGGCTATCGCCACTCGCTTCTCAACTGTTAGGGCTGCTCTCATCTTGGTATTCGTGCGCTTCAGGGCAGGGGAAAGCAAGTCACAAAGTTCCATGAAAGTGCCCTTACGCATGCGAAAGTTTCGCAGCCACTGGGAATCATCCCAGACCTGCAACACTATGCGGTCCCACCAGTCTGTGCTCGTTTCCCGAGCCCAGAATTGGCGTTCCACAGCATGAACCTGCCCCATTAGCACCACAATGCATGCATTGGCAGGGCCCATGCTTTCAGAGATATCTGTGTCTATGTCCTGATCACTCAATTGACTGCGCTGATGTCGCTTCCTCGCCCGCTATTGCTCTGCCAGGTTCTGGTGCTGCATATACTGCTGGATAATGCGTGTGGTGTTTAATGTGCTCCTAATTGCCAAAGTGAACTGAGCGGCCTCCATGCTTGCCTTGGTATGGCGTCCGCACAGAAAAAAGGCGCGGAATGATTGTCTGCTGTTGCTCTGATGGAGGGAGGGGCGACTGATGACATGGCTTACAGGGAATTAAAATCAACAAAGAGGGTGGCTTTACATCAATGAGTATTTCAGGCAGGACTTCACAGAGGGTTCCAATAAGACATGGTGCACCTAAGTAATTGTTCTTATTGGAACAAGGAGTTTAGTCTGGCCTCTGATTGATACATGGCTAGATTTACTTTGCTGCACCTTCTCTGTGAGTGACTGCAGTGTGACCTAGAGAAATGAGTCCCCTAGATGGGGGAGGGGGGAAAGCAAATGAGTACAAAACAAATCTGGTCTATTTCTTGTTTTGATCCACTCCATCTATCTTTTACATCTTTGGCTGACAGCAGACGGTGCAGAAGGACTGCAAGTCATCCACATCTCATGGCTGCTCGGCCGAAGACGGTGCAGTAGGACTGCTAGCCATCCTCATCTCTTGCCTGCCTGGCAGAAGATGGTACAGCAGGACTGCTAGCAATCCTTATCGCCTGCCTGCTCACCATAAGATGGTTCAATAGGACTGACTGCAGGACTAAAGAGAATGACCTGGTCAAGTCACTTCAAATTTAGTCCCTGTGCCCATGTCTGCCCAGGCGCTCCCAGCTGACGTGGCCAGGAGCACCTCAGACACGACAAGGACGGCTACCAGTCGTATTGCACCGTCTGCTGCCAGAAGGCAATGGGTTGCTGCTATTGTGTAGCAATGCCATACTGCATCTGCCAGCGCCCAGAAGACATACAGTGACAGTTGCCGTGGTATGGCGTCTGCAGAGGTAACTCAGGAAAAAAGGCACAAAATGATTATCTGCCCTTGCTTTCATGGAGGGAGGGAATGGGGGCCTGACGGATATGTACCCAGAACCACCTGTGACAATGTTTTAGCCCCATCAGGCATTGGGACCTCAACCCAGAATTCCAATGGGCAGCAGAGACTGCTGGAACTGTGGGATAGCTACCCACAGTGCAACACTCCAGAAGTCGACTAGCCTCGGTACTGTGGAAGCACTCCACTGAGTTAATGCACTTAGAGCATTTTCTGTGGGGACACATACTCGAATATATAAAACCAATTTCTAAAAAACCAACTTCTATAAATTTGACTAATTTCATAGTGGACACATACCCTAAGTTGACATGGAGCACTCCTTCAGTTCTTCACCCCCCACACTTGCTTGATGGAAGAGATGTGGATTCATGTAGTGCCTAGCAAAGGTCCTTCATGCAGGATACTACTTTCAGCAGCCCCTTGGCTAATGTTAGAAGGTATAGGTGATTTCCAAACAGGACTTGTTCACAAGAAGCTGAAATTTTTTTCCAGCACAAATGTGCATGATTCATGCAACAGCTTATATGTTCACTGAGAGCAATCATCTTCTTGCCTTTGTCCTACCCACCCAAAGATCTGCCTTTTTCTTTACAGGGAGGCATGAGGGTAGTGTGAGGTATTCTCAGGCAGAACAGCATCGTGGCTGCCTTTCCAAAAAATTGTAATGTTGATGCATAATGCTGATGGTATAAGGGAGGCTCTGGTGTAGCTTGACGAGCAGGTACTCCCTTGTGTGGGGTTAGCATACTAACAGACAATCATGGGGTAGTACTTGCTCGTCACTAAGCTTTCCCCACCAAAAGGCTTTATTACTGCAGCTTGCTCACTCTGTACTAGCACCAAATAAAACAGCAGCCATAACATTCAGTTTTGTTAAGGCTAGATAGGGCAGATGTTTTTATAAGCCAGTGGTAATATTTCAAAATAGACTTTCCTGACCTTCCCCTTCCACAAAGTTTATTTCAAATGGTCTAGTGCATAAGCCATCCTTGAACTACTTGAATACACTTCTCAGTTAGTGCCTGAAGGAGATTCTCCTCCACAGAAAACTGAGTGCATATGTGAAAGAGAACCATCACCTATTAATCCACACTTTAGAGGAAGGCATGGGTAGAGGCCACCCATTCCTTTCCAGGGAAGAGGAGAGGTGGGTGACCAAGTTCTTACCCCCTCCCCTTAACACTAGGTGATAGCTTCAATCTTATCCTCATCCCATAGCAAATCTGATCTGAATGGTTTCTAAAACCTATTCCTAGTACCAGGCTATTTGATTGCGACTAAAGTCCCATTTATCCCTTCAGTGAAAGCAAGAGTTCCACAATCCACCCTCACCCTACAAAAGTCTCCTCACTAACAGAAGAGTCCCGAGAAGCTGATATCATTCCTTCATAAGGTTTACACAAGACAGATATGGGGGTTTTTAAAGCCTTTTATTGTGTAAACTGTATTGAAAGACATTAGTTCTCCTTCTCCTGCACAGTCTTGGTTCCACGCAGTCTACCAGTACGACGGGCAGCAATGAGACCGACCTTGCGACCAGCGGGAGCATCTCTCCTGATGGTTGAAGGCTTACCAATATGTTGATGGTTACCACCACCAAAGGGATGTTCTACAGGCTATAAAGAAAGTCAACAAGGTCAAAAATGTAGACAAAGGGATGTTTCAAGTTAAATAAATTAAACTTAACACTCAAACCAAGGTAAGTGTGCACTAGAACTTATTTTATACCTTTTATCTCCTTACTTTATATCAAGGAATAATTTTACCTACCATGCATGCTCTACAGCAGATGTTTGCAACTGTAGAGCAATACTATATGCACTTTCTAGGCAGTTTATATCGCCTACACTCAATAGCTCTTGCCAAAAGCACCACTGAATCTTGAATGACAATTGTTAAGCCCTTACGTGAACTATAGAAGGACAGACATTTGAAAGCTGAGACACTTACATTCATAGCCACACCACGGACACGTGGCCAGCAGTTTCGCTTTGCCTTGTATTTGTGATAGGCACGACCTGCCTTTAGGATAGGCTTGTCAATACGACCTCCACCAGCAACAATGCCTGAAATTAATTTTAAAAATACAAATTAATTAGTTGCGAGTTAAGATGTTATGGTCATCGCTTTATATTTTGAAAGCTTTAACTCATGCAGTGAAGTCTGTGGCTAAAATGATTAGCAAATGGCTTTGTTAGTGATGGGATATTTAAGGGGAAGTACCAATTCACACTAAGGAAAAAATGGACTGCTATTTTGCAATTTTAAAACTGTTTTAGAAATCTTGTCTAGCTAGCTAATCTGTGAAAGTGAGTCACAAATGTGCAACTGTCCACACAAACATTTCACACCCAGGACAAGAGTATGAATTGCTTCATGAAGGTTAGATACTGTGAAACTACATTCTTGCAAACAGGTGTTCTAGTATCTCTATGCATTGAAGGTGGGCTGCAAAGGAAGAGTTCTTAATTTTAATCTCTATTTAGTTAACTTTTCTCCTTTTAATAGTAAGACTAGATCACAAAAGATGGTCCTGAATACTAGATCATTGGTCATACTTCCCAGAATTGCTTGTACAATGCCAACACAGCTGCCTGGAGTAATGAGATGTGACAACCTTTCAGTTAGAACAAATCATCACTGAAAGATCAGGAGAAACAGTTAACGCCTACTGGGTTTTACCTTCAACACAGTGGTCATAACTGACTTGGCACACTGCTAATAACAGCTTAAGATATGTAATGAATTAACTATGAAAATTACTGTAGCCTGTGTAATTTGCATATTCAGTCTTTTTATATTGCTTCCCCTGCCCTTATTCTGTTCCACCAGTGTGTGTGTTAAATGCAAGTTGTCAAACCTCCCTGTGCCCCTAGTTGTAGGGTTACTAACATTCCAGGATTCTCCTGGAGTCTCTAGAAATTAGAGATTGTTATCTGATGAAGCCTCCAGGACTATGTCCAAAGAAAATTAGCAACCATACCCAGCTGTGGCAGAGAAGAAATGTACAGGGAAGTAATGAGTTTGCTACTGAAGTCCAAAAACTAGCTACTGGTAAAATGGATTGTTTACAATGAAAGATGTCCAGTTTTTAAAACAATTTCCTGCTAGCTTCACATAGCACCTGCTATAATAGTTTAGGATAAGTAATACTGTGTCCTCATGCAATTTCAAAAAAGCAGGTAGTACTCTGTTTCTCAACTTTCTTGTACTGGTAACTGCCTTTGGACTTCACTAAGCTGAAGCCTGAGCTCTGCCACCCAGGGCTAAAGCATGGAACTTAACTTTGCTGGGCCCCAGGCAATTGTCCTGCTTGCCACCACTAAACCCATCCCATGACCCCCAGGTTGAGAAACAGTGTAACTCAGCTTTTAGACTGGACACTTAAGCAGCCATCCCAACTTCTGGAAGTAGTACCACAGGATTTAGTGATCAGATAGTCAGGATCTGCTGTGTGTCTCATCTAATACAGAGCACCTGCAACAGCCTGATGGGGCTTTGGCTTTAGCCTTAGACTCACTCGAAAGGAAGCCTGCCACCTCTTGGAACACCAATACTGTTTCCTACAGAACTGAAGGTTTTCCTTGCAAGTCTTCCAAGCAAGGGTAGCAGAATTGCATGCTTTCATAAACTGATCAGCTCTCTGCACATGTGTATTATGATACCTCTCTGGAACTGGAGTTTATCACAGTCTACTTTTGAACTCTATTTCCAAGCCTACACACCATTAGAACGTCTTAAATCCAACACAATCACTTCCTAATAACTCTTAATGATAAAGTATATAGGCTAATGTGTTAAGTTATTTGGGGGCTGAGAATGTCTTCTGTTCTTTGTATAATGCCTAGCATAGTAAAGATTCTAGGCTTTATGATAACACAACTTGTGCAGTAAGACCCACATTAAAGCAGTACATTAAATTCCCATGTACAAACTATTTATTCACATGTACACCTATATAACATGTAGGCTATTTTGGGTCCACGTGTGTATAGTTAGCTTTCAAAGACGCAACACACACCCCAACCTAGATCACCCGTGTTTGAGGTATTAAGCAGTGAGCCTATTTACTACCACCCCTTTCACTACAGTTTGGACACCATTAAGATACAATACATAAATTGACCACTGTCACTTGTGACTTACCAACAACAGCTCTGTTTGCAGAAGAGATCACCTTCTTGGACCCAGAAGGCAGCTTCACTCGGGTTTTCTTAGTTTCAGGATTGTGGGAGATAACTGTGGCATAGTTTCCAGAAGCACGGGCCAATTTACCACGGTCACCAGGCTTTTCTTCAAGGCAACAGACAATGGTGCCTTCTGGCATAGTGCCAACAGGTAGGACATTTCCGATGTTAAGCTGAGCTGAAAAAATAGACCTATTTAGTTATCTGTAGATGCACATCATAAGAGCGGCCATACTGGGTCAAACCAAAGATCCATCAAGCCCAGTATCCGGTCTTTTGACAGTGGCCAATGCCAGGTTCCCCAGAGGGACTTTTTGAAGTTTAACTGTAATCTTGAAAAATCCAGAAATATGTATAGATATCTTCAGGTACAATATACAGACTCAAACCAGAAATAAGGTATTAAACTATTACATATCACTAGATGTATTTATAGGGTTACCAACATGATGCTATCTGGGTACACTTTCCCTCCCCCCTTCCTTCAATAACTGACTTTAGGGTAATCAGTCAGTCAAATGTAAGGGATTCTAAGGAATAGTTTGTCAGAGGCCTGGACAAAAAAAATACACCTTGTTAGCTTATAAATGTTGTAATTAGTTGCAGAATTTGTTGGATGGTGAAATGTTTCCAGCTCCATATAAAAACATAGTACTTTGCAAACAGCTAGTGAAGGCCAGTGCATTAAACATTACTTTTAGAAATCTTAGGGCTCATAAGGTCATGCAGTAAAGTTCTCAGGAAGACAAACATGCAGGTCAGATTCCATCATATGAGTCTAAGCCAGTGGTTCTAAACCTTTCCAGATGACTGTACGCTATTCAGGAGTCTGATTTGTCTTGTGTACCCGCAAGTTACACCTCACTTAAACTACTCACTTAACACAATCTGGCATAAAAATAGAAGTATCACAGCACACTTACTGAAAAATTGCTTACTTTCTCATTTTTACCATATTATGAAACACCAATTGGAATATAAATTTTGTACTTATTTCAGTGTATAGCATATAGAGCCGTATAAAAAAATCATTGTCTATATGAAATTTTAGTCTGTACTGACTTCACTAATGCTTTTTACGTAGTCTGTTGTAAAATAGGCAAATATCTAAATGAGTATCGATGTACCCCTTGGACGACCTCTGCATACCCCCTGGGCTACATGTACCCCTGGTTGAGAACCACTGGTCTAAACTACCAGCTTCTGGAGGCCCTTTAAACATGACTAGCTGCAGTCCTAACTCACCTTTCTTGCCGCAGTAAACAAATTGGCCAGTATGAATACCCTCAGCTGCAATGAACAACTCTGTTCTTTTCTTAAACCTGTATGGATCACGAAATGCAACCTTGGCAAGGGGAGCACCTCGGCCAGGATCATGAATGATATCCTGATGTGATAAAAAGCATATTTAGAAACAGCCATGTCATTTATTCAGATTAGTGACAAATACATAAGCTTGTAGCAAATACTTAAACCTAACAGGCTCTTAAGACAAGCAGTTTAAACATTATTCTAACTCCTCCAGAAAGTTAGAATCTGGTACTAATCTTTACTTAAAACACACTCCCAGTCTTTTACTCAACCCTCACTCTAAGTTCAGATCAAGTTCACTTCTGCAAGATGGCCAGATCAAAAACCTAGCTGTAACAGTTCTCAGCTAAATATATTACTTCATGCTAATCACACTTACTGCCCTTTTTTAATCCCTGCAGACCTTCCAAAATTAGGCATTTGGCTTTCACTAACATCAATTTAATAAGATGTTTATGCATATTTTAATTGAGACCTACCAAAAAGCTATTTTGAGAACCATTTAAAAAGAGAGGAACTTTTTCAACTGCTCTCCAAGTAACTCCTCCCAATCCACATCTGTCAGAGTTTCAGAACTGCCAATGTATTTATGTAAAGGTCTTAATTGATTTGGAACTGCCAAATTCATTTAGCTTTTGTAGGTGTGTGTTTGGTACTGTTAGACTGCCCCTTCTTTCCTCCAATAGGATCACACTGATTTGTTGCAATTAGATTGCTGCTCAGAGGATCTGTCTGAACATCAAACAATCTGGGTCACTTAACAAGTTCTATTCCTCTAAAAGACTTTCAAATTGATTTCAGACTAACTCCCTTCTGGCCTGACAACCATCTGAAGTGTCAAGCTAAGAGTAGTGTTTTTTCTAAGAAGCTTAGAGGAATTTATTGTGTTAAAAAAACCCAGCTAATGTTTGGTCTAGTGCTAGTCTACACTAGATTAGATTGACTCAGCTACATCACTCAGGGGTGTGAAAAAATCCATACCCCAGGAGCAATGTCATTAAACCAACCTAACTCCTTGTATAGGCTGCACTAGGTCAATGGAAGTATTCTTTCATCCAGCTACCTGTCCCCTTGAATCCTTCCATCATTGTAGTGTCTATGATGAAGCACTATACCTGTGCCACTACAGAAGAGTAACTGTAGACATTCCCTTAGCTATCTGGGAGTCAGATGTGGGTTCTACTTCCAGCTCTGGCACTATCCTCCTGGGAGACACAGGGCCAGTGTAGATTTTAAAAATGCGTATATGTTGCATTGATGAACCCTCAAATTTTGCAAATAAAGAGCACTGCTTTAATTATACAGAATCAGGGAAAATTAATCTTTAACTTTGATATCAACTTAGGTTTTATAAGTAGGTCAACATGAGGTACCACATTAAATATCTATATTTTCATTCCTTACAATGGAGGGAATTCTGGTATTTACATACATCCACCTGCAAGTACTTTGTCGTGCATTAAAGTTTCTCCCTTAATTGCTTTTGGTTTGTTCAGTTAGCAGATGGAGAATATTTTTTTCCATTTTCCACTATTTCAAAGTTCAGACTGGAAATTGAGACAGGATGAAAGCTTTATTTCCCGCCTCTAATTTATCAAAAAACAAGAGTGAATGAAACAATTGTGTTCTTAAAAATTTATGAAGCTAGATTTTCAGAGCCAGGGAAAAAGCAGCTACCTAGCTAATGATAGGACAAGAGCTCCTAGGAAGGTTTGGCCTTAACTGCCATGGAAATCATATTTAAGGTAAAGGTTACGTGTAGTTGCAAATCATGTTTTAACGAGTATATCAACCCATGAGAACAAATACAGAACATGATTGAAGTAATTGCAATAGGTTGCAGCTGGCTGACCTGAATCGCGATTAAAACAGAGTTTAAATCGATCCACCCCTGCCTCGAGCAATTCACTGCCCTTCTCCGAGTCCGGTCCCGCCATGGCCGAGGGGATGACACGTGCTACCCCCGCGCCGGCTCCCACCCGCGGCCTGAGCCCGACACCCCCCGGCGGGGCCCCTAGCCCCCGACCCACCTTTACGATGCCCTTGATGTAGCCGTGCCTCTCGGCGAAGTCGATCGCCCTCAGCTTAGCGGGGCCCTTCCGGTGCTTCACGTGGGCTCGGAACACAGACCCGGCGCCCTTCCGCTGGCCCCTGATCACGCGGCCCATGGCGCTCTGCGGGGAGAACGGACCCGGCTCGCGACAAACCGCTGACGCCGCGCGCGCCGCGCCGCGCGGCCCGGCCGAACCCAACCGCCGCCGCCGCCGCCCCCCGCAGCGCCGCGCTGGCCCTTCCCGCCCTGGGAGGCCGGGCCGACAACCGGGCGCGAGGCGAGGAGGCCCCAAGAGCCGGCTGCGATTCGGACCTCGGGCCCCTGCCCGGTCCCCCCCCGAAACCTCGCGACCCGTTCAAACCCCTCCCGCCAAGGGCGCAGGGAAGAGCCGAGGGAAGGCTCGGGGCGGCCGGGGCTGGGTCGCCCCCGATGCAGGCGGATGGACCCGGCTCCTGTAGCGTCACCTTGCTCCTACCTCCTCTGCTGCCTACTCCAGAAAGGAAGGGGGAAGGACGGTAGGGGGGTCATGGCGGCGCTAAACCCTTCCGGGGCAAGGCACGGGCGCCGCGCGGTGACGTCATGCCTCTTAGCTTCCCGGGTAACGTAGTCCCGTCGCCTTCGCTTCTAGTCGAACTCCGAGTCTGAGGGGAGGGGCGGGGCGAGGCGCATGCGCCTCTCATGGAGGGTGAGAGGAGGCCAGGCTCGTGCTTGGGCCCAGTGATGCTGAGGGAAGGGGCGCGTCTGTAAGTGCAGCCCCCGCCCCCTCCCTATGTGACGTCATTACCGTCGGGAGCAGGGCGCTGTGTCACATTCGCTCCTGGGAGCCAGGCCCGTGCAGCGTGGCACGTCTCCGCAAATCAGTAACCGCCCCGCCCACATTCCTACGCTCGACTCCAGTCTCGCGGCTGCCACGCCCCGAGCCTGAGAGGGTTTGTCTACACGCGGGGTTGCGCCGGTTTAACTTCATTTTGAAACTGAGTTTAGTTCAACCTAGTTTAGTTGAATGGCCGCCGAAGGCTGTGGGTGTCACCCGGGATGTTTTACGTGGCGCTCACACCGGTCCCGCTCTACACTGGTTAACGCTCAGCAACCCCCCCACGCCCTCCGGTCGGCTCCCCTGGACTGCGCGCCCCGCAGCTCCCCGCGCTTGTAGGGGGGCTTGAGGCTGTCGCTGAGCCGCTACTGTAGGGGGCCCCATGGTGGCCACCCCACTGTCCACTCAAGTAGGGACCCCTGGCTCCTCCGTCTTGATGTGGGGAGTCAAAGTAGAGTGAGTGGCTTGAGACCCGGTGCACATGGGTGCCACAGTGCGGCTCAGGTTTGGCCCTGTGACCCGTTCATCGTGACGGGGGCAGCTGGGCCAGTATAGCGTGAGTGGCCTTGTGAGCTGATTCGCAGGACTTGCAGCACAGCTCAGTTCTGGAAGCAGCTCGGGGGCAAACCAGAATGGGCGGTGAAGTGGCTGACAGTATGTGTGTAGCGCTGTAAGGGCCACTGCACAAGTCTGTGTGGAGGCTCTTCTGGTGGAGTAAGCCAGTGTTTCAGTTTAGCATAGGTCAGTTAGGAACAGAAACAAACCAAAATAAACCGCTTGTCAACTGAAATGAAAGTGTCTGCACAAAGGTTTGCACTGGTCTGGTGAAAATTTGTGGGTAGAAACCCCCCCACTCTCAAAACATGTTGTGACCTAAAGCCCATGTTCGCTGCTGACTCTCACATGTGCTGCTGCAGTTTCCTTGTTTAAGTATGGGTGTTGCTAGCAGGGCTCTGACATGGTTTGCCTGTCCAGTGTGAACAGGGCGTGTTTTCTTAGAACTGTGTTACCCAAGCCTTGCTAAGGTTCCTCCTCTCTGTAAAAAGCACTGTCATAAATATAAAGGGAAGGGTAAACCCCTTTGAAATCCCTCCTGGCCAGGGGAAAGCTCCTCTCACCTGTAAAGGGTGAAGAAGCTAAAGGTAACCTCGCTGGCACCTGACCAAAATGACCAATGAGGAGACAAGATACTTTCAAAAGCTGGGAGGAGGGAGAGAAACAAAGGGTCTGTGTCTGTCTGTATGCTGGTCTTTGCCAGGGATAGACCAGGAATGGAGTCTTAGAACTTTTAGTAAGTAATCTAGCTATGTATGTGTTAGATTATGATTTCTTTAAATGGCTGAGAAAAGAATTGTGCTGAATAGAATAACTATTTCTGTCTGTGTATCTTTTTCGTAACTTAAGGTTTTGCCTAGAGGGGTTCTCTATGTTTTTGAATCTAATTACCCTGTAAGATATCTACCATCCTGATTTTACAGGGGGGATTTCTTTATTTCTATTTACTTCTATTTTTTATTAAAAGTCTTCTTGTAAAAAACTGAATGCTTTTTCATTGTTCTCAGATCCAAGGGTTTGGGTCTGTAGTCACCTAGGCAAATTGGTGAGGCTTTTTACCAAACCTTGTCCAGGAAGTGGGGTGCAGGGTTTTGGGAAGTATTTTGGGGGGAAAGACGCGTCCAAACAGCTCTTCCCCAGTAACCAGTATTAGTTTGGTGGTGGTAGCGGCCAGTCCAAGGACAACGGGGGGGAATATTTTGTACCTTGGGGAAGTTTTTGACCTAAGCTGGTAAAGATAAGCTTAGGAGGTTTTTCATGCAGGTCCCCACATCTGTACCCTAGAGTTCAGAGTGGGGGAGGAACCTTGACAAGCACTATTTCAGAACACCACTCTAAAGGTTTAGGTTTGTTTGTCTTTTAAAACGCTTGTACACTTTGATCAAAGAAATAATGGTCTGTACCTCTATATCTCATTTTTTAAATATCTGGGGGTTAATGTCATTTCTAACCTTGGAGACCCTGTATCAAGCCACTTTCCCTGAGCTGGCAGTCCCATTCCAAAGGTAGGCTGCCACTTGGCAATCCCAGTTACTGGCTTGATAGACAGTGCTGTTTGTGTGAAGTGGTTGCCTAGGCTGACTTTTTAAAAAAGACTTCTACATCGTTTAGTTTAGGTTCAATAGTCTTTGTTCGGGCTGAGAAGTGAATCTGGATCTTCATGAAAACTCTTCATCAGCCATTTTTAGGTGCCTTTGTCAGATTTTAATCTATATTAATTAGGAGCTAAACTGCAATTATTGCAAACTGGAGATAATTCCCTCGGTGGCTGGCCATAGTCAGCTGCTGTCCCTCTATGAAAAGGGGAAGTGAAGAGTGTCTAAACTGCTGTTACAGCCTGTGTTTTCAGCATGGAAGAGGTCCTGCTCCCTTCTTATGGGATCACCAATACTATCACAACTTACTTTCTTCCGGCACAGTGAGTCTATTGTTATTTTCAGTTTGGGTCACTGGGAAATTAGAATGAACACAGCAGGTGTAGACTCACATGTGCAATTGTTTGTAGGCCAGCGTTTTCCTCTCATTGAACTGAGCTAAATGTAAACATCCAGAATTTCCTTTGTGCTAAACTTTCTGCTTCATGGTTTCCCCAGGACAAAAGGGGGTTAAAAACCTTCCGTCATTACAGGCAAACCATCCTGACACTAAGGCACTGTATGAATCTTCACATGTTATCTGTATAAACAGCACATTATACTGGTCACTGCTATTCTGTGTCCTCTACAGCAGATGAAGAGTGGTAACGAGTAACCAATTAGGTAAGGATAAATATAGTTGTATAATGTTGTAGTATACTCTGTCACACTTTTATTATTATTTATTTGTATTTCCATAGTGCCTAAGAGCCCTAGTCATGGACCAGGTACCCCACTGCACTAGGCACTGTACAGACAGAACAAAAAGGGGTCCGTGCCCCAAAGAGCTTACAATCTAAGTTATCTCTCATCTTATAAGTATGTCATTTCTATTAGAGCTTATCCACATGGTGCAGCCATGCACACTAGAGGGGTGTGATTTCTAAAGTGCACCAATGTGTTGCACACAAACTGACCCATGTAGACCCTGCTGGTGTGCACTAGAAGTTCCCTCATGTACATTAACATAGTGCTGTTTCAAACACGGTAGTGTTGTTATTCCCTAACAAGGTGGATCATTGCTGGAGGGGATGTTTGATGACACAGACTGTAAAATATATTATGGGACTATCCTGTGACCATCCCATTTCCAGTAGAAAGTAATCTTGGAATGATTACTGAACAAATTCAAGACTCCAGCTACTGTTGTCCCTAGTAGCTTTTTTCAGACCCTGATTCAGCAAAGCCCTTCAGCATGTGCTTAAATCCCATTTTGCTTTTGCTTACAATTTATGGGGTTTCAAACACTGATGGACCCAAACAAACTTAAAGAAAAATTCTCCATTAACTTGATACAAACTGTATGCACTAGTTCCATGGAGTATACAAGTCATGGGTGTATATTGCATTATTGAATCCTTTTATGACAGTTATAGGCTAATGGGCTATAGCAGGGATCTCAAACTCAAATCACCACGAGGGCCACATGAGGACTAGTACATTGGCCCGAGGGCCACATCACTGAAACTTTTTCATACAACGAAACAAAAGTATAGTCAAAAATGAAAAAAAATGAATAGTAATATAGTATGATATTAAAAGTCAATGTATTAACTTTTTTAAAACTGTAATGCAAAGAGGGGTTTTAATAAAATATAAACACCTGTATGTAGCATTCATACAAGGTTCATGCACTTGGCAACATTCAGGGCACACCCGGAGTGTTGTGTAGGAGCAGTGCACACACGGCTCCTCTCAAGGGCATGAACCTTGGAATCTTGCCCAGATGACATGAACCGTGGGAAGCCTCCCAGGACTGGGCTCAAGGCCCGAGAGCAAGGAATGCGGTAGATAGAAATTGGTAAATAAGAATGTTAAACAAAGCCAGTGTATTCTTTTTATCTGTTGGAGAATGTAATGCGCGGGGGGAGAGAAAGAATAAAGGAGAGGGTGGAAAGCTGACAGGGGCAGCCCGTTGGCAGACCAGCCTGCTTTCTTGCTTAAAGCTTTGTGCTGTCTTGTATTTGAACTGCAACACCTGTAACTATTGCTTATGTGATCAGTAACACTGATGATGATCTACACAAAACCAGTCTATCAACATAGCTGTAATGGAAGGAACTTTTTAAAGTAACTATTCATACAAAATATGTTGCCACTTTTAACAAACATTCTTCCCAACTACTCACAGCAAAGAATCATACATGCTGAACTTCATACCTCAGATTGCTTGTCTAGTCCATGAGGCCCTACCCCAATTCCAACCCTTTCCCCAAAGTCCCTGCCCCAACTCTGCCCCCTCTCTGCCCCTATTCCAACCCCTTCCCCAAATCCCCACTCTGGCCCGGTCTCTTCTCCGCCTTCTCCCCTGAGCGTGCTGCATCCCCACTCCTCCCCCTCCCTCCTGGAAAGTCCTAAGTGCTGCCAAACAGCTGTTTGGTGGCAGGAAGCGCTGGGAGGTAGGCGGAGTAGTGGGGGTGTGGTGCGCTTGGAGGGGGGGAGAGGAGTAGGGGGAGAGGGTAGCTTGGCTGGCGGTGGAGTAGGCGCCTATGGCAGCCTGCAGAAAATAACTCCGCAGCCTGCATGCGGCCCGCGGGCTGTGTGTTTTAGACCCCAGGGCTATAGTATAATTGCACTGTAACTAGTAAAAGGCTAGGGTGTTCTGTTTGTTGCAGATGGGAGATACTTTGTATTTGACAGGACAGTATTTCTGTGAGATTGCCATCCAATGAAGGAATAGGGAGAAGGGTTTCCCTCCAACAACATCTTGAAAGGGAAGTCAGCAAAGGGTCGGCCCACAACATTTTGGCACCTGAGGCGGGGAGCTCAAATGACGCTGCCATTCTCCCTTGTTTGGGCCAAAACTTTGAAAGGTCTCAATTCTGCCTTCTTCCTGGTCTACTCCTCTCATGGTACTACTCTGCTACCTACCCCAATAAAGGAGAACTAACAACTTAAAATGTCTTGTTCAAAAATTTTAAGTAACACTTAACATTCAAATGCCTGAACAGCAAATGTAACTTTTCTTATCTGCATAGTAAACACTGACATTTTTAGCTGTTTGAATAATCAAAGTGGTGCTTTCTGTGCCTTCTTGGTTGCAAAGATTTGAACTGCTTCCCACCGAAGATCCACAGTCTGGGCCAACTCATGCTCTAGTGAAATGGCTGCAAGGCCGACCAGCCTCTCCTGTGTCATTGTGGAGCGCAGATGTGTTTTTATTAACTTCAGCTTGGAGAAGCTGTATTCTCCACTGGCAACTGTTACAGGAAGTGTTAGAAGTATGTGCAGAGCAACAAAAGCATTTGGAAAGAGGGTGGTCATCTTATTTGTGCACATATATTCCAGAACAGCCTTTGGAGTTGATCCTGCTGAAATGTATCTTGAAAGGGCTTTCAGTTTATCACCTAAATCACTCGCATCAGTATCATGCATGTCATCATGTGTCAACACTGCCTCTAGTGTCCTGCATTGCTGGTGTAGGTCTTCTTCAGGTTTAGTGAGGAGTTTTGGAATATCCTACAACATCCCAAATATACTGCTGTGTTCCTTGAGCTGCATGAAACGTTCTTCAACTGATTGTATTGCACAAT
The DNA here is from genome assembly GCF_965152235.1 of Eretmochelys imbricata. Lineage (NCBI taxonomy): Eukaryota > Metazoa > Chordata > Testudines > Cheloniidae > Eretmochelys > Eretmochelys imbricata. Next base: position 154,819,513 of record NC_135572.1, read on the forward strand.
CTAGCACCTGGTTAAAGAATTCAACTTTGAATTGTTATTTGGGGTCTCTTATGGGATTATCCCGTGCCTCGTAATCAAAATGTCTTCTTCTTCAGTGACTCTTGTATTCTCAAATGGGTGGGAAAATAGCTTCAGTGTGAAGTTCTTCTGCCAATGTCTGTGCACTCTTCAGAACATTTTGAAATCCTTCATCTGACCGGTAAGACTGTAGGGAAGACTTTGTTTTGTCCAGTTGTTCCATTGCTCCAGATATATCAAGGTCAAATCTTGGAGTTTCTTGCTTACAACATTTATTTCAAACAGTATGTCATGCCACAACACTAAGCCACACAGAAATTTGAAGTTATGTATGTTTCTGGTGATTCCATTTCCTTCTGCCACTGTTCTCCCATGAACAGTTCCTGTCAGAGCATCATACTTCATAATGGCAACTATGGCATCATCTATCTTCCCAATTTGGTGTTTGATAGGCTTTATCACCTGCACTTGACTTTCCCATAGTGTGGCACTCAGTGCTTTCAGTGTCAGAGAGGATGTTCCCAGATGGTGCTTCAAAATTTGCCATCGATGAGTTGTTGCAGAGAAAAATACATAGATGCTTTGAATTACATTAAAAAATTCAGCAGCCTCACTAGAAGCTGATGCTGCATCACTGACCACCAAGTTCAATGAATGAGAACTGCATGGGACTAAAAAGGTTGAGGGTTGAACTCTCGGATATGTGTCCGTACTCCTCTGTTCTTTCCTCTCATGTTGGCACCATTATCGTAGCCCTGACTGCTCATGTCAGCTATCGCAATTCCTGTATCTTCCAGCTTTTTAAGAAGCACATTTGTCATACCAGCTCCTGTACTATCAATGTCAATAAATTCTAGAAAATGCTCTCTGACAGTCACCTTTGCAGGGACATTTTCACTAGGTTCTGTTGTTGTTACAAAACACACCATTAAAGTCATTTGTTCCATATGGCTGATGTCAGGTGTGCAGTCCAGAATAATAGAGTAATATCTTGCTGCCTTCAGATCCGCCACAATCTTCTGTTTGACTTTTGTTGCCAGTAACTGTATGGTCTCATTTTGAATTGTTTTTCCAAGGTAGTGGTGTGTGTACATTTCTTGGGTGGTACATTTCTTCTTAAATGCTCCTGGAGTACAACATCAAACTCAGCCATCAGCTCCACAATTTTAAGGAAGTTTCCATTGTTTGGCATATACAGCTGATCTGAAGTGCAACACAGTGCTAGGTTTTGAGTAGCAAGCATTATCACAATGGCAACGAGCCTTTTCAGAACATTTTGCCAGTAAAGAGACTCTGATGCAATCTTCTCTTGATGCTGGTCATCCATGGTGGCCTTTAATCATGTCTCATCTCAAGCTCTTTCCACCTGTGGAATGCTCTCTGGTGATTTGCTGCCTTCTCATGGCATGCCAGATTTCTAGCCAGATTTTTCCAGTCCTTTGTTCTTGTAGAACCCAATGTGGCTGGAACATTAGACTGGAAGAGTTTGCAGCAAAAACAGTATGCAGCATTCTGGGTTTTTGAGTACATAAGCCATGGCCTCTCCACTTTGTCACCATTGGGGATTTCACACCAGTAATGTGTTGGATGGAAAACTTCTATTTTCATTGTCTTTGGGGAACATGAAGTTTTTCACTTGCTGTGGCCCATGCAGTACAAGGAAGTCCCTCAGGCTACTGCTCAAGTGGGTCCACAGTCCTGGATCATTTAGATTTAAGGAACTAAACTCAGCAGCAGCTGTTTCTTGCGCCTCTACCACACTCTTCTCTGATCTACACTTTTCTTCAGGAATGTGCACAGTTACATCCATTTGAGATGGAGATATGGATGCTGCAGTAGCTGCCAGGTCACCTGCACTCTGACTAACTGGAAGATCAGGCATCTCCTCACCACTCACATCCTCAGTGGGGCTGGAAGGCTCACCCTGAACATTTGTGTCTATGTATCTCAGGAGAGCTCCTTCCTGCATATATAGAAAAACTTCCTTTGCTTTCTTTCTTTTTCTGAATGCTGCCCCAAAGGGGCGTTTTCTTCTTTCACTCATGACTGCTGTTCTGTGCCAGCTATAGTGGCTCTCAACAGTGAAGGGGACAAATAAGCAGGCTGGTAGCAGGGCCTGAGTCAGGGAAGATATCAGCGTCTTAAGGACCTAACTGGCTCCTACTACTTGAGTTGACTGCCTGTTCTCCTCAGGTGGGTTCAGGGAAGCAGCAGGAAACAGGAAGCTCCCTGAGAAGCTGGTGTTAATCAGTCCAGGTTCCTGGGGGTGCTAGAGAGGTACATAAGAGGCTCCTCCTCCTCCCTCTCCTTGCAGCTCCTGCTGCTTTCTGTTATTCCTTCTCACCTTTTCTCCTGCCTGCCTGTTATGTCTCTTGTGCCCTCCTTCCTCCAGCACAACACTCCACCATCTCTGTGCATCTAGAGCAGAGAGAATACATATGCCCCAGCAGCAGACACAATCTTCTACACTCTGGGTCCTAGTGGCGCTGCCACACAGTCTGGCACCTGAGGCGGCCACCTCAGTTCGCCTCATGGTAAGGCCAGCCCTGAGTCAGCAGGATGAGAAGAGACTAGATTCTTTTTTTGCATGTATAAATTAAAAGAGGAAAGTGTTAGTAGTTGATCAGTGATAAGACCCTTGTTACAGTTGTTTATAAGTATTTATTTTATTTTTGTACGTTCTGGGACTGATCAATAGTTTGTAAGAGCGACTTAGCCTTGGGCCAATGTGCAAAAAATGAAAAGTCTTACAATATAACTTAAAACTAAATCCAAAATTAAAATGTTGAATTACTTGTCAATAAGAATTAACAAGGAAATACAACATTAAACCATATATGATCACCATGCCACTTGCCTTTTCCTTATTTTTGCGGCTGAGCATGCCAATAGGGAAACCGCTCAGCTCACAGATTCACTGTCAGTTCTTAACAAATATTCTGTTTTTTGAGAGATTGTAAAAAAAAAAAAAAAAAAAGGGTATCTGGGGCAAAAATACGGACAGTCATTATTGGCTCAAGTGGCAAGACAAATTACAATGTAATAAATAACGGGGTAGGTCTTCCACCTGTCCTATGGTACATGGACAGAGATGGTTATATTTCTCTATACCAATATATCGGCCTTCTAAGTAAGCTAGCTGTATGGTTTGAAGATGCTTTTTAATAAGGGGGAACCAAGGTGACATATTTGAGATAGAAATAACTGCCATATCCAGTTGCTTATTAATATTCTCTATTCTTGACTTGATTTGGGATTTTACATTTTTAAAGTTAAATCTACTCATTTCTAATTCTGAGACGCCTAAAGAATGCAAAGAATTTTGAATATGCTCCAACCAGGGGAATTTATGTGAGAAAGGCCTGCTGAGCTGTTCCTCTAAGCATAACCTTGGCAAATGCTTTGGGTGAATACTATGAATATGAATCCAAAAATTAATATTGTGCTGTTGCACTTTGAACAGAAGAGAATTGATAACTCAGCAGCTCTTAGAGACAAGACAGGTATTATTTGGGAGACCAAGAATCTTCTAAGAAATTTGTTTTCAATTATTTCCAGTCACTTGGGATCATTCCATCCACACATTTCTGCATTATACAAAATTTGAGCGTATACCTTAGCCTCAAATACACTAAGGGCTAGTGCAATTAAATTGCCCCCATGTGTCCAGGTAAAATGTAACAGAGCTTGCACTGTATTTGAGCCCTTCTCTTTTGTTACCTGAATATGCTTATCCCACAAACCATTTTGTGTGAATGAATTACCTCTGGGAGTGATGGTTTCTGTATATCATGCATGATGAAGATTAAGGCCCAGTCCCACAAACCAGTGCACTCTTACTGTTGTGCTGAGCCCCATTGGCTTCAGTAGGGCTTTGAATGGGATTAAGAGTCCAGCCACAAGGATCGGATTGCAGGATCAAAGCCTGAGTATGTTTAAAAACAAAAAAACCATTCACACTAATCTTCTATAAAAATGTCAAAGGAGAGATTTACAAATACATGGGCAAACACATTAATACGTGTTGCAGTTCACATAAGCAAGATACAAGAGATGGAAGCAACCTGCTATCACCAGAGGAAGGGGGAGAAAAGCAACAGGCACATGAATTACGTTTCATGTAAAAGGAAAAATTTAATTGCTGCACAGACCGTAGAAGTGACATCTGTTCACTTACTGTAGAGTGTCCAAAAGAACCCTCAAGCCACTGCCAAAGCTGAGAAAATATCGGGTGGAGGGGGCAGATTGTCCACTTCCACACAAGGGCACTACAGGGAAGGAAATTGCTAAGGATTCCCTCACAGAGTTTCTCACGTTCTTCTGTTGGGGTAGGGTTTGACCCTCCTGCAATAAGCTGTGGTTCTGCATTCAGATTACATGGATCTCCAAGAATTCACAGAAACCCATTGCTTCCATTCTAGCCATGGACCCCAACACACACATCTTTGCTCACAGGCAGCCACTACCTTGGATTTCCCCTAAAGGAGTTTCCTCACGTTGAAGAGAGAATATCTTGTTTAATCCTTTGTGCAGGCAGGGTTGATGCACATTCCCGTTGTAGCTATGCCCTATTCACTCCTCACCCAGCCTGCTCACTCCCCAAACCATGAAGAGCCCTCCATGAGGCCTCGGGGAGCCCCTTTTGCTCCTACACGGGGCAGGAAAGGTCTTGGGCAGATCTTGTGGGCACAATTTAACCCTTGGTTATCATTCTTAAATGTTACAGTGCAGCTGTTTGAATCTCACTAGTTCCAGATCAAATGCAGTTAGTTTAAAAGTAAAAGAATGTTTTTTAAATTAATTTCCAGCCCAGCAAACTCAGCTTGGACTCTAAGAGCCAACCTGGATTCTTTCCTTTCATGTATCATGACTAGCAAAACGACTTTACATGCCAAATTATTCCCTCACTGACACTTATGTAACCCTCTTGTGATCAGTGGGTCTGCAAAGGTGTGGTTGAAGTTTAGTGAAGAATGGTGTTGATACATGAGGGGGAGCAGACTCAGCTCTGTTGGCTATGCACTGCTGTCAGGGATAGAAAGCAGTAAAAACATTTTTGTCACTGAAGTCAGTGGAAGTGATTCTGAATATGCATATGGAACAGCCTGTTTTGTCAGTAAGAAAGTTTCATTTTTAGTTACTTTTCAGAGCAACGCTTTAAACAAAAGGGACTCTGATTGCTATATTTTTAAGCCTTCCCATGAATTATAGTTTCATAGGCATTTTATGTATCTCACAACTAAATAAAACCTGGATAAATTGGAAGATGAGAGCTTCAAAGTTCCAACAGAGATGGAAATACAAACAAAACAGAGCTGTGCTGTTCATTCCTATCTGCCTAGTACATTTTCATTCATGAGGCTATGGGGACCTCTAGAGGCCTAACACAAAACTTATTTATAAAGATCAAATTATATATATAGCCATTTACTGCCCTGGAACAATGGGAATCATACCATCCTTGGAGCTTTGGGGAATTTTAATTTCAAACCAGTGTTTACTCCAGTCCTAACAGCACAGTTACTAGTGAAAAGTAGTTTGTATCAACCCATCCCCTTCCACATGCCATAATAATAAAATATAATTATAATAATAATAATGTCCTTATTCCACATGCCACTGCCACAAGCTTAACATGACAAACTGTTGACTTTCACATATTGCAGAAATCCACCTCATGCATTTAGGGCCGTCCCTAGGTCAGTGTGGGGCCCGGGGCAGAAGTGACATCACTTCTGGGACCTACTGCACAGAAGGTGGATGGGGAAGCTGGGGGGGGCGGCGGTGCCTCCCCAAACAGCCAGACATAGCCCTGCCCACACTCCATTCCCCTCCTCCCCCCCGGGCCCCACTTCGGCCTCGCTGCTGGGCTCCAGGGGACTGGGGCCATGCTGCCCGCCTTCCCAGGGCTGGGGAGGTCACGCGTGGAAGAGGTGGGGCTGGGGATAGCCTCCCCCAGACAGCGGTTCACCCGCTGCCCATGTGGCGCTGGCCAATTGCACCAGTCCACGGGGGCCGCCAAAGCGCAGGGCCCAGAGTGGTCGCCCGATTTGCTGTCCCTGAGGGACGGCTCTGCATGCATTGTCCCACTGAGACCTGGTCTACACTTAAATTATATCAACCCAGCTATGTCGCTCAGCGATGTGAAAAACTTGGCACCCTGAGCATTGTAGTTAGCTCAACCTAATCTCCGGCATATAGGCAGCTAGGTCGACCGAAGAATTCTTCTGTCGACCAAGGCTATGTCTACGCTACAAAATTAGGTCAAATTTATAGAAGTCAGTTTTGTAGAAAGCGTTTTTATACAGCCGATTGTGTGTGTCCCCAGACAAATGCTCTAAGTGCATGTAGTCGGCAGAGTGCGTCCACAGTACCGAGGCAACCATCGACTTCCGGAGCATTGCACTTTGGGTAGCTATCCCATAGTTCCTGCAGTCTCCGCCGTCCATTTGAATTCTGGGTAGAAATCCCAATGCCTGATGGGGCAAAAACATTGTTGTGGGTGCTTCTGGGTACATATCGTCAGGCACCCCCTTCCTTCCCTCCCTCCATGAAAGCAACGGCAGACAATTGTTTTGCCCCTTTTTTCCTGGGTTACCCGTGCAGACGCCATACCACGGCAAGCATGGAGCCCGCTCAGGTCACCGTCACCGTATGTCTCCTGGGTGCTGGCAGATGTGGTACTGCATTGTTACACAGCAGCAGCTCATTGCCTTTTGGCAGCAGACAGTGCAGTATGATGGTAGCCATCGTCGCCATACTCCAGGGTGCTCTTTTAGCTGACCTCAGTGAGGTCAGTCGGGGCGCCTGGGCAAACATGGAAGTGACTCAGCCAGGTCATTTCCCTTTTAAGTTTCGTCTCATGGCGATTCAGTCCTGATGGCAGTCCTACTGCACTGTCTTCTAATGAGCAGCAAGGAGACGACGATGGCCAGCAGTTGTACTGCACCGTCTGCTGCCAGCAAGATGTATAAAGATAGATGAAGTGGATCAAAACAATAAATAGACCAGATTTGTTTTGTATTCATTTTCTCCTCCCTTCCTCTCTCCCTCCGTGAAATCAATGGCCTGCTCAACCCAGGGTTTTGAGTTCTATCCTTCTATTTCTCCTTGATGCAAAGCCACCCCCTTTGTTGATTTTAGTTCCCTGTAAGCCAACCCTGTAAGCCATGTTGTCAGTCGCCCCTCCCTCCATCAGAGCAATGGAAGACAGTTGTTTCGCGCCTTTTTTCAGCGCAGACGCCATAGCACTGGGAACATGGAGAGCCGATTAGATCACCGCGGCAGTTATGAGCATTATAAACACCGTGCGCATTACCCAGCAGGATATGCAGAACCATAACCTCCAAGAAGAGCAAAACCAGGTGAGGAGGAGGCGACTGCAGTGCAGTGATGAGAGTGATGAGGACATGGACATAGACGTCTCACAAAGTACGGGCCCCTGCAATGTGCACATCATGGTGTCAATTGGGCAGGTTCATGGCGTGGAATGCCGATTCTGGGCCCAGGAAACAACCACAGAGTGGTGGTACCGCATAGTGTTGCAGGTCTGGACGATTCCCAGTGGCTTCGAAACTTTCGCATGTGTAAGGGCACTTTCATGGAACTTTCTGACTTGCTTTCCCCTGCCCTGAAGCACAAGAATACCAAGATGAGAGCAGCCCTTACAGTTGAGAAGCGAGTGGCAATAGCCCTGTGGAAGCTTGCAACGCCAGACAGCTACCGGTCAGTTGGGAATCAATTTGGAGTGGGCAAATCTACTGTGGGGGCTGCTGTGATGCAAGTAGCCCACAATCAAAGATCTGCTGATATCAAGGGTAGTGATTCTGGGAAATGTGCAGGTCATAGCGGATGGCTTTGCTGCAATGGGATTCCCTAACTGTGGTGAGACCATAGACGGAACCCATATCCCTATATTGGCACCGGAGCACCAAGGCAGTGAGTACATAAACCGCAAGGGGTACTTTTCAATAATGCTGCAAGCAGTGGTGGATCACAAGGAATGTTTCATGAACATCAACGTGGGATTGCCAGGAAAGGTACATGATGCTTGCCTCTTCAGGAACTCTGGTCTGTTTCAACAGCTGCAGTAAGGGACTTTCTTCCCAAACCAGAAAATAACCGTTGGGTATGTTGAAATGCCTATAGTTATCCTTGGGGACCCAGCCTACCACTTAATGCCATGGCTCATGAAGCCATACACAGGCATCCTGGACAGTAGTCAGGAGCTGTTCAACTATAGGCTGAGCAAGTGCAGAATGGTGGTAGAATGTGCATTTGGGCATTTAAAAGCACGCTGGCGCAGTTTACTGACTTGGTTAGACCTCAGCGAAACCAATATTCCCATTGTTATTACTGCTTGCTGTGCACTCCACAATATCTGTGAGAGTAAGGGGGAGACATTTATGGGGGGTGGGAGGTTGAGGCAAATTGCTTGGATGCTGATTACGCGCAGCCAGACACCAGGGTCATTAGAAGAGTACAGGAGGGCGCGGTGCGCATCAGAGAAGCTTTGAAAACCAGTTTCAGGAATGGCCAGGTTATGGTGTGAAAGTTCTGTTTGTTTCTCCTTGACGGAAACCCCTCTCCCCACCCCGGTTTCACTCTACTTTCCTGTAAGCCAAGCCCCCTCCCCTCCCCCGTTCGATCACTGCTTGCAGAGGCAATAAAGTCATTGTTGCTTCACATTCATGCATTCTTTATTTATTCATCACACAAATAGGGGGATAACTGCCAAGGTAGCCCTGGAGGGGTAGTGGAGGAGGGAAGGACAAGGCCACATCACTTTAAAACTTTAAAACTTATTGAATGCCAGCCTTCTGTTGCTTGGGCAATCATCTGGGATGGAGTGGCTGCGTAGCCAGAGACCCCCCACTGCATCCTTGAGCGTCTGGGTGAGGAGGCTATGGAACTTGTGGAGGAGGGTGGTTGGTTACACAGGGGCTGTAGTGGCGGTCTGTGCTCCTGCTGCCTTTCCTGCAGCTCAACCATACGCTGGAGCATATTAGTTTGATCCTCCAGCAACCTGAGCATTGACTCCTGCCTTCTTTCAGCAAGCTGATGCCACCTACCATCTTCTCTCCTCATGGTCATATTGTGTTTTCCTGCACTCTGAGATTGTCTGCCTCCACATATTTTGTTGTGCTCTGTCAGTGTGGGAGGACAGCATGAGGTCAGAGACCATTTCATCATGAGTGCATTTTTTTCGCCTTCTGATCTTCGCTAGCCTCTGGGAAGGAGAAACATATGCAGCTGGTGGAGGAAAAAAAAGAGAGAGTGGTAGTTAAAAAGACACATTTTATAGAACAATGGGTAGTCTCTTTCACGGTAAACCTTGCTGTTAACATTACATAGTGCATGTGCTTTCATTACAAGGTCGCATTTTGCCTCTTATTGAGGGTATGCTGGTTTGGTGTGAGAGATCACTCACGCAGGGCCAGGCAGCAGAATTCGGCTTGCAGGCAGCCATGGTAAGCCACAGTCTTTTGACTTCTTTAACCTTCATAACATGTGGGAATGGTTTCAAACAGCAGCGCCCCCATTTCCCATACGAAGTAGCCATTGGGTTGGCCATTAAAAATAGGTTGGCCATTTAAAAGGAGGGTCTGTAGTTTCCGGGTTCACATGCTGCAAAAACCCAACTAACCCCCTCCTCCACACCACACACACACACGCTCAATTCTCTGGGATTATGGCTTTACCCCTCCCCCCACCACGTGGCTAACAGCGGGGAAGATTTCTGTTCAGCCACAGGCAAACAGCCCAGCAGGAACGGGCACCTCTGAATGTCCGCTTACTAAAACCACCCTATTTCAACCAGGTGACCATGAATGATATCACTCTCCTGAGGGTATCACAGAGAGATAAAGAACGGATGTTGTTTGAATGCCAGCAAACACCAGGACCATACACTGCAATGCTTTGTTCTGCAATGATTCACGACCACGTGCTACTGGCCTGGTGTGGTAAAGTGTCCTATCATGGAGGACGGAATAAGGCTGCCCTCCCCAGAAACCTTTTGCAAAGGCTTTGGGAGTACCTCCAGGAGAGCTTCACTGAGATGTCCCTGGAGGATTTCCACATCCCCAGACACGTGAACAGACTTATCTAGTAGCTGTACTGGCCGCGAATGCCAGGGAAAATTAATCATTAAACAGGCTTGCTTTTAAACCATATATAATATTTACAAAGGTACACTCACCAGAGGTCTCTTCTCCGCCTTCAGGGTCCGGGAGCCCACCTTGGGTGGGTTCGGGGGGTACTGGGTCCAGGGTGATAAACAGATCCTGGCTGTTTGGGAAACTGGTTTCACTGCTTCCTTGCTGTGAGCTATCTACAACCTCCTCCTCCTCATGATCTTCCTCACCCCCAAAACCCGCTTCTGTGTTGCCTCCCACTCCTTGGACAGAGTCAAAGCACAGGTTTGGGGTAGTGGTGGCTGCACCCCCTAGAACAGCATGCAGCTCATCATAGAAGCGGCATATCTGGGGCTCTGAAACGGAGCGGCCGTTTGCTCTCTGTTTTTTTGGTAGGTTTGCCTGAGCGCCTTAATTTTCACGCGGCACTACTGCGGGTCCCTGTTATAGCCTCTGTCCTTCATGCCATTGGAGATCTTTTCAAATATTTTGGCATTTCGTTTTTTTGAACAGAGTTCTGCCAGCATGGATTCATCTCCCCATACAGCGATCAGATCCCGTACCTCCTGTTTGGTCCATGCTGGAGCTTTTCGGCGTTTCTGGGACTGCATAGTCTCCTGTGATGATGAGCCCTGCATGGTGACCTGTGCAGGTGAGCTCGTCTAGCTGGCCAAACAGGAAATGAGATTAAAAAGTTCGTGGGCCTTTTCCTGTATACCTGGCCAGTGCATCTGAGTTGAGAATGCTGTCCAGAGCGGTCACAACTGAGCACTCTGGGATAGCTCCCGGAGGCCAATACCGGTGAATTGCATCCAAAGTACCCCAAATTCGACCCGGCAAGGCCGATTTCAGCCCTAATCCCCTCATCGGGGGTGGAGTAAAGAAATTGATTTTAAGTCGGAAAAAAAGATCTTCGACGTGTGGACGGGTACAGCATTAAATCAAGATAACGCTGCTAAATTCGACCTCAACTCCTAGTGTAGACCAGGCCCAAGGTACCACCTCTCAGAGGGGTGGGTTAACTACATTGATGTAAAAACCCCTTCCGTCAATGTAGGAGGTGTCTATACTGTGGTGCTACAGCATGTCTATATGACAGCCACTTAAGTGGCACAGTTATGGCACTGCAGTGCCATAGCATAAACACTTCTTATAACAATGGAAGGGGTTTTTCCATCGATGTAGTTAATCCACCTTTCCAAAAGGCAGTAGCTAGGTCAACGGAAGAATTCTTCCATCAGCCTAGCTGCATCTACCCTGGGGGGGTTGATTGACCACATTGCTGTGCTCAAGGCACAAAATGTTTCACAGCCAGGACTTGCGACACAGCTCAGATCCATCTCATTTTTAAGTGTAGACCAAACCTTAGTGTATGTGTAGGGCCCATCATTTTCGGTTTTTGTTTTATTTAATTTTTCCAGGAGTTTATCAATGGTTATTACAACAACAACAAAAACAGGTGAAAATTGGTGCAAAAAAAACTATTAATTTTTCTGGGTAAATATGAGGGTTTATTTTGATGGATGGAAGGATGGGTAGAAAGTATTCAGTAGATTAATGCTTTGATGAATGGAATTCAGTGTGGTTTGCTGCAGAACTAAAACAGAACTCAAAACACAATGCCACCTCTGAGTTTAAGAAAACAATACATCCCAAATAAAACTTTTCATTTTAATAAACAGTTTGCTGTTGTAGCCTTAGAACTAATCGCCTATAAATATTTACATTTAATAATTGGACCACAGTATTTGCAGCGCATATACTCAACTTCATCCTTTGCTCCTGTTTGTTTGTTTTTTTAAACTTTTGAATACTTCCTTGTGTTCTGAAATGTATTCCGATACAGATTTTTGTTTTCTTGCCATTTTAGTGTGTCAAATCTTTAAACCATTATCTGCTGATAGTTTGAAGTGTGTATGTGGTGGCAGTGAGATTCATCAGTATGTTCAGATGTGAATGCACTTCAGAGCAGTCATATGTGTTTGCCTGTTTGTTTACTGTGTGTATCTTCTAGACTAATACATAACCTTACTTCAACAGGCGGGTTTGCATATACAGACAGACTTGTGTATTATCAAAAAGAAAAGGAGTACTTGTGGCACCTTAGAGACTAACCAATTTATTTGAGCATGAGCTTTCGTGAGCTACAGCTCACTTCATCGGATGCATACCGTGGAAACTGCAGCAGACTTTATATACACACAGAGAATATGAAACAATACCTCCTCCCACCCCACTGTCCTGCTGGTAATAGCTTATCTAAAGTGATCATCAAGTTGGGCCATTGGAAATGGCCATTGGAAATGGCCATTGGAAATGGCCCAACTTGATGATCACTTTAGATAAGCTATTACCAGCAGGACAGTGGGGTGGGAGGAGGTATTGTTTCATATTCTCTGTGTGTATATAAAGTCTGCTGCAGTTTCCACGGTATGCATCCGATGAAGTGAGCTGTAGCTCACGAAAGCTCATGCTCAAATAAATTGGTTAGTCTCTAAGGTGCCACAAGTACTCCTTTTCTTTTTGCGAATACAAACTAACATGGCTGTTACTCTGAAACTTGTGTATTATCGTAATACATATATCTCATATACTGTATTTTCCTAATAAAACAAGTTATTTTTTATATATTTGAATGATATAAAAGTAGGGTGAAAATCGGAAAAAAACAAATAATACTTTTAGTAAAACCTGGGATTTTTTCAGTAAAAATCAGTTTAAACTGAAAATGAAGGGGTATATGTATATGCAGATACACTGGCAAAAAGCTGCTTTTGCCTGTGTAGCTTATTTCATTCATGGAACCAGTATAAGCTATATCAACAAAAGCACTATTGTCAGTATAAACTGTGTCTACACTATGAGAGTTTACCTGTATAGCTACAGCTATATAGAAAACCTTTTCTAATGTAGACTCTAATCCCTGATTCTGCAAAGATTTAAGCAGAAGTGTAACTTCACACATGTGAGTAGTCCCATTATTCACATGTGCCACGTCTTTCCAGAATTGGGACCATTGGGGACTGGACCTTGCTCATGGAGTGTGCTGGAATGCCTCACCAGTTCTACTGGATTGTATTTGATCCACTTTCTTCTCTGAAAAGTCTTTTTAGGAGGTTGAGAATGACAAGAACAAAACAACAAAAACCCAACATACTCAGGGACAAGCCAAACTGTATTTGAGAAAAGCAGTGGTGACAATGTGAACAATATTTTTAAAAATAAAATAAGCTTTGAAAAAAATAATTGCATGAAGAAATAACTAATGAATGCCTGGATAATAGGTTCTGGATTTTTTTCAGTTGTATATATTCCTTGATTTTTTTAATAAATAAGTGCAAGGGTAGCTCAGTGAGCAGAGAGAAAGTGTTTGGGTGATTGTTGCTGAGAAAGAAATCTTTGAGTGGATAGCTGAGTGAGAGACATTTACTAAGCTAATTTTCTTTTCTTTAGAGCAGCTGAGACATAGGATTGAAATGGTATTGGAGGGGCTGAGAGAATTGGAGCTGCAAAAGAAGAAAGAGTTGAGGAAGAGGCCTGGAGTGGCACAGGGGAGTTAGTTGACAGAGAGCTTTAGAGCCATGGAGAAGCTTAGCAAGACAAGCACAGAAAAGCTGGAAGAGGTGAAACAGATACCCAGAGCAACGCATAAGCTTAAAAAACAGTGCAGACCCATTGGCTTTAGCAAATATATAATGCTACAGTGACCTCACAGAGACCTTTGCAAATGTGTCTCTTTAATGTTGCTTGATTCTTTCACTGAATTCATTTTTTTACTTGCCTTGTTTTTCCATTCTGCATTTCCTACTGGGCCTCCTAACAACCAATTAATAACAACGTTTGTTTGGTGGCAGTATCCCTGGAGGTTAGAGTCAGGGCAGCCTGTGCATGCAGTCTTAGAAACCAAGAGCAGTCTGAAAAGATTCCCTCTTTCATAAAGATGACCTGACAAAGGAAAACGAATTTTGGTTTTGGCTTTTTTTGGTTTTGTTATGACAAGTCTGGGTGATGGGCTTTTTTTCCTTCTTGTTTTTACCTTAGAAATTTTAAGTTTCACCTGCTTTGTTTTTGATGTTTTTGCTCTATAGATAACTAGGGAACTAGTGGGATTATGGACTCACAGGAGACTGAAACCTGAGCAGTTGAGAGGGGAATGGAGTTTTAATCAAACCCTATAAAAGTCTTTGGGTTTTGTTTGATTTTATTAGCACCTAAACACCTGACAAACAAATAGGAAAAAAGCTCTGTTTATTAAAGATTCAGACTCCCCTACCCCTTTCAGCTGAGGGTCCAGAAACTCCCACTTCAGTTCTTTGGTCCTCTAAGGAGTCCTCCAGCAAACACAATGTATACAAAACTTTATATTCCTGATATTTGTAAGATAGAAACAACAACGATGACAAAAACTTTTAAGGCCTTTTGAAATTGGTAAATGGTAAATTAATAAGAGGGGAAAGGGGCATTTCTTTTCAGAACACCTTTAAATGCTTAGTGTATATACGTTTTTTAAACATGCAGATTGGCTGGTTATTTTTATCTGAAGTATAAGTTGGTTGGAAAATGGTAACTATATTTCATGAGAAAAATTGATAATTTTGAATTTTGTTATGAAACCTTTTGAAATTTTCTTTCTTTCAAATTTGGTTGCATGTGCTTCAACCTTGTTGAAAGCCTGCTTGCTCAATATTCAAGCTGTTCTCCACCTCTGATGTTATTCGCAATAATATTAAGCACTCTAGAACCTTAGGACACACAGAAAGCAGTGATATCAGGCTATAGCTTGATGCCTGGTTTGGGTCTTTATCTGGTTTTGTGAGGCCAATGATTTTTGACATGCATCAGATTTTCGGCAGTCTTCCTTCATTGATGATCCTTGTGCACAATTGAGCCAGCCAAGAGTGGGCGCATAGGCCAAGATGTTTCAGGAACTCTGCAAGGACATTGTCCTAGCCAACAACAGTGCCAGACTTGATGTTATATAACAGTCCAATTCTGGAACTGTGAAAGATTCAGGGCAAGCTCTGGATTATGCTAACCACATTCATCAAAAATGGTTTTCAAAGAAACCTGAAAAGAGGCACGATTTTCCTTGACCTCACTCAGTGAATGATACAGTATGGCACACAGGTCAACTTGTTAAAATATCAAGAATCCTCCCACCATGGGCTACTGATGCCATCGAACTGTTATTCTGCGACAGACGGTTCAGGGTGCACATGGGTGAGAAAAAAAGTGCTTCGAAAAAACAGATGAATGTGTTGCCCCAGGGGTCTATTCTAGGCCCTCCCCCACCCCAACCTTGTTCAATCTGTACATCAATAACATGCCATCAACCCAGACTTGAAAGTTCATCTGTGCAGACAACATCTGCTGCGGGCTACAGGCTCCAGCTTTCTCTGAGCTGAAGAAGACCCTGAGTGACAACTCTGCAAAGCTGGCTGACTGCTGCAAGACATGACGCTTTCAGCCCAGCACCAGCAAGACATTGCACCTCCACCAAGCCAACGCTAAGAGGGAACTAAACATGATAATGAATGGCCAGAGGCTGAAGCATGAAGCATGCCCAGTTTACTTAGACATGACCCTGACTGAACACTGACATACAAAAGTCACCTGAGCAAGATAGCGTGAAGGTCACGACATGCAACAACTTTCTCAGCAAACTGGCAAGTTCTTCATGGGGAGCGGATGCTCCAGTCCGAAGGGCCTCAGCCCTTGCCACCTTGTACTCGATACCAGAGTACTGTACACCAATATGGATTCGATTGGCACGCACCAAACGTGTTGACGTGCAACTCAACTCAACAATGCGCATCATCATAGGAACTCTCCAACTGACTCATCCTTCATGGCTTCCAGTTTTGAGCCACATTGTTCCTCCTTACATCAGGAGGGAGATTGCAGCTGGCAAGCTGCTTGAGTAGGTAGGTGTCAACCCAAGCTTTCCCTTGTTCAACGACCTTTTTAGCCCACCAGCTGCACGTCTTTCATCACGACACCCACTGTGGTCGAGGCTGCCACACTACGACATGACAGCAGAGTCCCTGTGGCAGGAAGACTGGTGCTTATCATCAACCAGCAATCAGTTCCTGGTCATAGACCCTACTACTTGCCCACCAGCTTTGACATGCCACATCCATGGGCCATTCTTAACTGATTCTGAACGGGGCAAGGCCTCTGTGCAGCCAACCAACACCACTGGGGTCTTTGAGACAATCCAAGCTGCAGCTGCGGCACAGATCAAACAATGATACACATTGTTGAGGAGTGCCTGCTAACCAAATTCTGGGGAGAAGAGGAGTAGGAGGAGGAAGAGGAAAAGGAAAAGGAGGGAGAGAAAAGGGGGGAAATGACCCCCGAACAGTTTTTGTTTTGAAATTTAAAAAAACATAAATTGTAGAAAAATTAAAAGTTAAATTAAAACAAGTTTTGAACAAAAAAATGTGACCAGCTCTAAGTACAAGAACCATAAAAATCCCTGCTTGAGGATGGTAGGTCTAAAAGGAGCAATAAACCTAGCAGAAAAATTAGTACTTGGGAAACAGATAGTGATTAGAACATAAATTATCTTATTTTCTTGTTCTACATACTGCATAAAGTAAACACAGCTGCACAAAAAAACCACCCACAGGGCTGCTCTATGATTACACAAGAGAGAGAGATTCTGATGTGAAATTCAATTTAATTCCACCAATCCTACTTCAGAATGTGTGTTCTGTAACTAGCTGCAGGATCAAAATATCTAAGAGCATCAAAGCAGAAGATGGAATTAAAGTTCAGGGCTCTATCCAGCAAGAAGCAGGCTTTGTGGCTGCTGGCCAATAAGAAGTTCTGCATACCAATCTCTACACACACAGTGTGCTTTCCCGTTGGCAGTCTTACACAGCAGCCCAAAATTGCTGCCGTCTTTGTGGCAGAGTCAAAGCTCTGACAGATGCCCTAAAGTTGTGCCGTTGCAGGGGTGTATAATTGCCAGAGAGCAGGTCTTCCCCCAGCCATGTCCTGAAACACACCCTGCACCGAGGACTCCTGTGGAGGTGATGCAGAGGCTCCTTGCTTGGGGGGAGTCAGTTCCAGTGGTAGTGGAGTGTTGGCACACGAGGTTGCATTTTTCCCTTTGGGGCCCTCTGCAATAGGCAAACTTATCTCCTGCATGAATCAGACTGCAGTGGAACTAGCAACCACAGGGCTTGCGCTGCTTGAAGATGTGGGTTTCTTTTTCTTTTTTTCTTTTTCTGGATCAGCTTCATGCCTAGCACCTAAAACAAATAGGGAGGATTGTCCCCTTGAGACCTCCATATGGATCTCTCCCTTCTTGGTCAGAAGGAAAGTCAGTCATCTCTGTTCTACAATCCATCTCCAAGAGTCCACAGAGATCCATCTTTGGGGCTGGGATCCATGCGGGGCTGGGAATAGGCTATGTTGAATGGGGACATGGTTGAGGGACACACTTCATTCCCTCACTGGTGCTGAGGCCTTTCCAAGTTAAGAATAATACAACCTGGAGCAGATCCCCTGGAATCTGCATGATTTCTGGGTGGGCCCCTTGGCCTGGTTTGCTGTGGGGCAAATTCACACTCCTAACAGGGCAACGCAAGGAGAGACACATGGTGGAATGTTTGTAGAGATTTCCTCCCCCAGCACCCCTCCTATGAGTTGTACCATGACAGGGATGATCTGGCCCAATAGTTGCCTGTTTAAACCAGTTCAACCGCCATCTTCTTGATAGGGAGGACATAGAATTTAGGGCCCAAAGGAACCACCAGATCATCCAGTCTGACCTCCTGCATATCTCAGACCACGAAACACTACCCAGCCATCCGTATACCACCCCCAACAACTGAAATTAGACCACACTGTTACAACCTGTCAGAATCTACGATATTGTGTGCCAGAGACAGAGAATAGGAGGGATTGAGGTGCACCAATGCCTGAGGCCCCTACAATGTCAGGGAACTGATTAAGTAAGACATACCCAGATGATCCTGGTAAGTGACCCGCACCACATGTTGCAGAGGAAGGCGAACCACCCCCCCCCGTCACTGCCAATGTGGCCTGGGGGGAAATTCCTTCCCGACCCCACATACGGTGATCAGTTAGACCCTGAGCATGTCAGCAAGAACCAGCCAAGCCAAGTCCCCTGAGAGAGAGAATTCTTAGTATCATCTCAGAGCAAAGGCCCAGTATAGTGTTCCATCTCCAGCCATGGCCATTTCTGATGCTTCAGAAGAAGTAGACCAAAAAAACCCCCCAAAACAACATAGCACCAGAATACGTTGGGGGAGAGAAGGAAGCCCTTCCTAACCCCCGCAGGTGGCTGGCTGAAGCCCTGAAGCATGAGAGCTTAGGAACATCAGACATAAACCAGAAGGGACCCCCAGGGCTGCCTGCTAAGGAGGCAGTCAGGAACACATTTCATAAAAAATGTAAGGCCTTTGATGAATAGCTCTTAATGTACATTGCATTTTTTTTTAATTCATTACCTGTGTGTACTGAGATCTAAATACACTACATCTCAGCTCTGGTAGATTAAAAAATTGACTAACTGTGTAATATGATTTAATCTTCTACATGAAAACTATCCTATCTTGTTTTGACCATTGGTTAAATATATGAAGACTTTGTATTACTTCACACTCTGGACTATTCTAAGCAGGGCATTTATTTATGTGCTATAGACATACAGCTTCAGTATTTCAATATTTTGTTTTTTTGTTTATTATTATGCAGCTGACATCCTGAAATAGAATTAATTGTAATTCTACTTTGCAAATATGACAGGAGGAGGAGGTTTACTCTTTCTTCTGTTTTTATTTCTTTAAATATTATAATAAAGCAGCAGGTCTGCTGCAGTTAAGGTCGAGTGCCACTTTCTGTCTAAAGGTGGACTTTTCTAAGTGTTCTAAAATCTACATGCCGACTTGGATTGTCATGAAATTGGCTGTGCCTCATAGGGATACTGGCTAGTGCTAGTGATCCAAGTTTGGAGTCATTTGAGCAAAGGGTTACCAAGTTACTGCCCCACAAAAACAGCATTTTAAAAAATCATCTCCTTTTGTGCACATACCTAGGGGTCAAACTGTGATTGTGATCCCCAAACTGACCTCAGTCACTTGGGATTTATCTCAGCTAGTGCATGTCACCCACTGGCCCTTTGGGGAAGCAATATTGAAAAAGTTATTAAGGGTAAAGTTTGTAATTCCAGGGTGCTGTATGTCAAACTGATGCTCCTAATAGAATGAACTTCCCCTTGGAAGTTTTGCCCTGAGACCAAAATTTCTGATAAAGAGCAATATTTTAAAGTTCTCTAAAATTCACATGCAGACTCCAATTTAATTTAGAAGTACTGACATGGAAATTGGCATTAATTAAATAGGAGGAATGAGGAAGATTTGAGGAAGCAGTTAGGCTAATGTAATCATGTTTCCTGAACAATGGGACTGACTGTGATCAAAGGAAACAAGTTTCTGGGTCATTTGGTCCAGGTGTTCCTAATACACAGCACCCCTAATGTGAGCTGTTCATAACATTTTCAGATTCCTATAACATTTTTGGTACAAACATAGGGAATATGGGGGGCAGGGTGTCAGAGCAATGAGGAGTGTGTGTGTGGGGGGAGTTGGATCAGTGCATGAGTATGAGGGAATGGTGCAGGTAAAGAAGGGGAGATGAAGGGGTGGATGAATGGGGAGAATATGGGAAGAGGCATTTGGGGCTGTGGCAAAGGAAGGGAGGTTTCGGGGGAGGGGGATAAATGGGAATGGGTGGTAGGGGAGGGATTAGTGGAGGGGAGCAGGGTTCCCCACTCTGAACTCTAGGGTACAAATGTGGGACTTGCATGAAAGATCCCCTAAGCTTATTCTTACCAGCTTAGGTTAACAACTTCCCCAAGGTACAAACTTTGCCTTGTCCTTGAACCGTATGCTGCCACCACCAAGCGTGTTAAACAAAGAACAAGGAAAGAGCCCACTTGGAGACGTCTTCCCCCAAAATATCCCCCCAAGCCCTACACCCCCTTTCCTGGGGAAGGCTTGATTAAAAATCCTCACCAATTGGTACAGGTGAACACAGACCCAAACCCTTGGATCTTAAGAACAATGAAAATCAATCAGGTTCTTAAAAGAAGAATTTTAATTACAGAAAAGGTAAAAGAATCACCTCTGTAAAATCAGGATGGTAAATACCTTACAGGGTAATCAGATTCAAAACACAGAGAATCCCTCTAGGCAAAACCTTAAGTTACAAAAAGACACAAAAACAGGAATATACATTCCATTCAGCACAGCTTATTATACCCCATTAAACAAAAGGAAATCTAACGCATTTCTAGCTAGACTACTTACTAACTAACAGAAGTTCTGAGACTGCATTCCTGATCTGTTCCCGGCAAAAGCATCACCCAGACAGATAAACCCTTTGTTTCCCCCCGCTCCCGATTTGAAAGTATCTTGTCTCCTCATTGGTCATTTGGTCAGGTGCCAGCGAGGTTATCTTAGCATCTTAACCCTTTACAGGTGAAAGGGTTTTGCCTCTGGCCAGGAGGGATTTTATAGCACTGTATACAGAAAGGTGGTTACCCTTCCCTTTATTTTTATGACAGGGCCAAAAAAAATCTGATAAGGTTCAGCAATGACAAGTGCAGAGTCCTGCACTTAGGACAGAAGAATCCCATGCACTGCTACAGGCTGGGGATTAACTCAGTTCTGCAGAAAGGGACCTGGGGATTACAGTGAACGAGAAGTTGGATATGAGTCAACAGTGTGCCTTTGTTGCCAAGAAGACTAATGGTATATTGATCTGCATTCGTAGAAGCACTGCCAGCAGATCGAAGGAAGTGATTATTCCCCTCTATTCAGCTTTGGTGAGGTCACATCTGGACTATTGCGTCCAGTTTTGGGCCCCCCACTACAGAAAGGATGTGGACAAATTGGAGATAATCCAGTGGAGGGCGACGAAAATGATTGGGGGCTGGGGTACATGACTTATGAAGAAAGGCTGAGGGAACTGGGCTTATTTAATCTGCAGAAAAGAAGAGTGAGGGGGGATTTAATAGCAGCCTTCAACTACCTAAAGGGGGGTTCCAAAGAGGATGGAGCTCGGCTGTTCTCAGTGGTGGCAGATGACAGAACAAGGAGCAATGGTCTCAAGTTGCAGTGAGGGAAGTCGAGGTTGGATATTAGGAAAAACTATTTCACTAGGAGGGTGGTGAAGCACTGGAATGGGTTACCTAGTGAGGTGGTGGAATCTCCATCCTTAGAGGTTTTTAAGGCCTGGCTTGACAAAGCCCTGGCTGGGGTGACTTAGGTGGTGTTGGTCCTGCTTTGAGCAGGGGGTTGGACTAAATGATCTCCTGACGTCTCTTTCAATACTAATCTTTTATGATTCTATGACCAGAATTTGGAGGGGAATGCACATAAAAAGAGAAGGGACAATGGGGCAGCAGAGAACCCCAGCCAGTCCCAGAGAGGGCAAGGATCCCCCACATGTGAGCCAGGATCTAGGTGTACTGCCCCTCTGATGGGTCCTAACCCCCCATATGGGGCCCACTATGGGCGCATTTAAGCCCCTCTCCTTGCCCCCATGTGTGTGTTGAAATCTGAGGGGCTCTGCTGCTCTGGAGGGTTCTTAACCCTTCTCTCCACCCCCCTCCCATGTGACCTGGGGTTCCCTGTTTGTCTAGGGGGCTCTGAACCACTCTCCCCCTCATGTGTGAGCCTGGATGAAGAGGAAGGAAGAGGAGATGAAAACACCGATGAGTTGGATGGATCTATTTGATTTAAAGTTTAGTCACCTCCAGGGGGTGTACTCATTTAGCTGAGAACATCTCATTGAGATGAATGGGCCACGTCACACCTCTCTGAACCTTCTATGCTGCAGATGGATATGTAGAGTCCCTTCTCCATACACTAGGCCCAGATCTGGGACAGGGACTGTGCATCTCCATTCTCCTTTCCCTTCCTGCCTCTAGCAAGGAGTATGGCGCTGGTGTGCATGTGTGGTGCATGAACCAGGAAGAGCAGGAAAGTTGGTCAGAGCATTTGGAATGATGAAAGACTTGGAACAGTAGTGGGGGAGTCTGAGCAGTGAGGTGGAAATGTGTGTGTGGGGGTATCTGAACAGTGCAGGGAAGTGTGGACTAAAAAGGAGAGGGTCAGAGATGTATAGTGGGGAATGTTGGCGCAGCTTCATCTGTTCCCCCAAAACTCCCACATCCATGTCATCCCATGTCTGTCCCTTCATCTTCAAAACTGTCCCCATTGAATCCTTCTAGTCCCTAAAGTATTCCTGCGTTCTCTCCCCAGCTCTTCAATGTGTGGGCTCTGGGCTTACACCTATCTCTCTGTGAGAGGGAGGGCTGAGAAGGGAGATCCAGGCTGTTCTGGACAGGCAGAAAGATAGGGGATGAGATGATGGACAGGGAAACATTGCCAACAAGCCAGAGGCAGCGGAGGGGAGAGTTGGACTATGGTACATGGGGGTACTGAGAATTCTTTTTTTTAAACCAAGGAAATTAAATTACCAAAAACATCGTTAACACAAAGATAAGGTTACCCAGTGGTGCCTTTTCCCATTCCAGAATGTGTGTGTATCATCAGAGAAATGAGTTGCAACTCCCTGATTCTGAGGTGTGTTCTATGCTGATCGTGGTTCACTTAAGCAGCCTGTGGGCTGCTCTATACTACATCATCTGGATACAAAGGAGCATCCACCAGTGGAGAATACCTGAAATGCAGACTTGCCCCTTCCCATCCCCAATATGCTCCTTATGCCAGAGATTGTGGGGATGGAGGAGTGGCAAAGGAATTGGCTGAGTAGTCTCTATGGCCTTATCTAGATTAGAATAAAAGGTGTGATGTTAACACATGTTCGCTAACATGTTCTAGCTAATACACTTTAAAAGTCTAATGTAGACAAGGTACACTGCCTTTAATACATGCTAAACTGGTCTACTTAGAGTTTAGGGGAGAGCCTAGGGATTTAACTCAACCAGCCTGATGTGCTAAAGTCTACACTGCCTTGTTTACCCTAGCCTTTTCAAATGTGTTCATCTAACATCATACCTTTTTTCTGAGTGTAGACAAGGCCTGTATCAGATGAGTGCTCTCCTCCGCCAGGGGAATCCTGATCTACAGTAGCTCTCCTGACCCTTTGCACTGCCAGAGCTGAGCTAAGAGACTGCAGCAGGGGAAAGAGTCTGGGCTTGAATTTTTTTATTATTATTATTATTTTTTTGCATGTTGTAAATGCTGATCTGGATGCACTTGCTACTCTGTTTCTCTACCTTGTTATAATATATATAATAGTCTCTAGCTGTGGAGCTACACTGTGGATTTGGAGATCTTCTTTAACTAATGTGTTGGCTTTATCCATGCCAAATATCTAAACTGCTGGATTAAAGTCAGTGCTATATCCAGTTTCACCCACATGAGATTGTTGAGCAGAGTCCAGAAGATTTGTATCCAAGGAGAGCATGAACATTATTTTTACTAGTTGTTAACAGTAAGCAAGTCTGATTTATTATTATTTAGTGAGTGCCGTCAGAGTGCTTAGTGTTCTACAAACATTCCCTGCTCTGAGGTATTAATACCACCAGACAGGAACGGGCACTAGATGGAAATACATTACATGAAATATTTCCAGGCAAAAAACTTTAAGGCAGAGTTAAGGTTGAGATTACATGGTATAAATTTACAGAAAACTGTGTTACTGAAATGTCATAATTAAAAAATAACTAAATGATTAAAAGTGAAGTAATTCTCATTCGAGGTTCTTCTAGTTCTCCACCTATCCTCACCCAACCTCCATGTACTGGCCAGAGAATATTATCTTTTGCTATATTAAATTTAACTCTGCTTTTCTGAGTATATGAATGACACCATTATAGTCTTTTGTTGTATGATGCTAACTCACATCCTCCCTGCCAACCTCTATATGGAGTACGACCAGGTCTTCAGATCACATAGGTTGCATGGAATACTGGTTACCACAGCAATTGTGTTTAGGATGAACAAGTTACATGAAGTTCTCTGGTTTTTATCTGGAAGCTGGGCCTCTGACCCATACTGGAAATAGAAGAGCTACACCTGGGTGCCTCGACCATATTGTGAGCATGAAAAGAGTACAGTGGGGTCTCCAGCCCATAGTGGGTTTGTGGGGAGTGTTACAGAAGTGTTAATGCTGCTGTCTTTGCCTCCTACACGTAGAGTAAGAGCCAAGCTGTTTTGGACCATCTTTACTCTGGGAAAATTAGGTGTTTTTTTACAACGAAATAGCTAAATCTTAGTGTAGACAGAGTAAAAGTTGTAATTTGTCCTCAGCTCATTGAAGTAAATCCTAAGGGAGTGAGGATTCTTTAATGAAGATCTTAATGAGTATAAAAGTATATGCCAGCACAGCTAGGCCAGTGAAGATTATAACTTTTGAGACACATCTTAAAAGTCAGAGATCTCACAGAAATTACAATCTCTGCTGCCCTAATATATATATATATATATATATATATATACACATTTCATAGCTGTGTTGGTGGAACTTGTAATGTTTATAGTACCGTATTAAAAAGAGGCCTACCGAAGTTAAAAGCTCTGCTGGCACAGACAACAATCATCATAAATCTAAACAAGGTGTCTAACAAAAATGATAACCCCTGCCAGCATTTTGTGCTAGTCTAGGACTTGCTGGACAGTCCAACATTAGCTATTTTGTCTTAAAAATGTTTTCCATTTCAAAACAGAAATTTGTCAAATCAGTTCATGCTGTCGTTCTCAGCAAGGACTAGCCCATAGGACTAGTTGGAACTCTTTTATTGTAAGTTATTTTTAAAGGGGTACTTTCAACTTGAAACGCGTCCAATTTTTAAAATGAGTTAGAAGGAGGTAACACACCTGCCCCTTAGTTCTCTGGCCAATGGATATAGTTTTGTAATCACATTTTCCAGTTTTTTTCAGTTCTTTTCTTTCCCCTGTTGCTGGTGAAAGGATACAGCTAAACAATAGGGAAACTGACTGTACTTGAGAAATGCTGAAACTGACTGTTTGAAAAATGCTGAAAATAAACTAATTTAAAAAATCCAGAAAATATTTTTTCACTAAATTCATTCAGTTCTAGTAATCCTAGGATATGTTAACAAAAGTAGGTTAAAAAATTCAGATTGAGGAATGATTTTGCAGGTGATGTCCCCGTAATTTAGTATTTAATTTGACCAAATTCCATAACTCACAAAAATAAATTTCTTCTGAGCTGAAACTAAGAATAAGACATTTAAATAAAAAAGGAATTTTTACAAAGTTAAAAGCAAGGTCAAAGCCAGGATTTAGCATGTTGTAAGAGGGCTGCATGATGTAATCTCTGTCCTCTTTGTGTGTTCATGATTAAGGGCCTGACCCAGTACCCTGAAATCTCTGGAGATAGTCCCATTGACTCCAGTAGGTATTGGATAAGGGCTAAATGAGAAAGGAGTTTTCACACCCTTTCACACTAGAGATATAATACATATTACACGTGATATACTGTTTCACTGCACTTATTAGAGCTGCAATCATAGATGCCGAGTTCCCCTCTGCCCAGTGGGTGCTTGACACCCGCCACCCCTCCCCTGCCCCACCTCTTCCCACCCCTGCACTGCCCTCCTCCACCCCCTTCCCCCAATTCCCCGCCCCTGCCCTGCCTCTTCTCTGTGTCTTCCCCTGAGCGTGCCACGTCCCTGCTCCTCCCCCTCCCTCCCGGAAAGTCCTAAGCACCGCCAAACAGCTATTAGGCAGCGGGAAGTGCTGGGAGGCAGGGGTAGGAGCAGGGACATGGCGCACTGGGGTGGGGGTGGATTGAACAAGAGGCAAGGAGAGGAGAGCTTGGCTGCCAGTTGTGCGGAGCACCAGCTAATTTTTCCCTGTGGGTGCTCAAGCCCCAGAGCACCCACAGAATCAGCGCCTATGGCTGCAATATAAGGCTCTAAACTTGGAATCATAGAATCATAGATTAGGGTTGGAAGAGACCTCAGGAGGTCATCTAGTCCACTCCCCTGCTCAAAGCAGGACCAATCCCCAACTAAATCATCCCAGCCAGGGCTTTGTCAAGCCTGACCTTAAAAACCTCTAAGGGTGGAGATTCCACCACCTCCCTAGGTAACCCATTCCAGTGCTTCACCACCCTCCTAGTGAAAGTATTTCCTAATATCCAACCTAGACCTCCTCCACTGCAACTTGAGACCATTGCTCCTTGTTCTGTCACCTGCCACCACTGAGAACAGCCAAGCTCCATCCTCTTTGGAACACCCCTTTAGATAGTTGAAGGCTGCTATCAAATCCCCCTCACTCTTCTGCAGACTAAATAAGCCCAGTTCCCTCAGCCTCTCCTCGTAAGTCATGTGCCCCAGCCCCCTGATCATTTTCGTTGCCCTCCACTGGGCTCTCTCCAATTTGTCCACATCCTTTCTGTAGTGGGGGGCCCAAAACTGGATGCAATACTCCAGATGTGGCCTCACCAGTGCTGAATAGAGTGGAATAATCTCTTCCCTCGATCTGCTGGCAATGCTCCTACTAATGCAGCCCAATATGCCATTAGCCTGCTTGGCAACAAGGGCACACTGCTGACTCATATCCAGCTTCTCATCCACTTTAATCCCTAGGTCCTTTTCTACAGAACTGCTACTTAGCCCATCGGTCCCCAGCCTGTAGCGGTGCATGGGATTCTTCTGTTCTAAGTGCAGGACTCTGCACTTGTCCTTGTTGAACCTCATCAGATTTCTTTTGGCCCAATCCTCCAATTTGTCTAGGACACTCTGGATCCTATCCCTACCCTCCAGTGTATCTACCTCTCCTCCTCACAGCTTAGTGTCATCTGCTAACTTGCTGAGGGTGCAATCCATCCCATCATCCAGATCATTAATAAAGATGTTGAACAAAACTGACCCCAGGACCGAGCCCTGTGGTACTCCACTTGATACTGGCTGCCAACTAGACATTGAGCCATTGATCACTACCCAATAAGCCCGACAATCTAGGCAGCTTTCTATCCACCTTATAGTCCATTCATCCAATCCATACTTGCTGGCAAGAATACTGTGGGATACTGTATCAAAAGCTTTGCTAAAGTCAAGATATATCGCGTCCACTGCTTTCTCCATATCCACAGCGCCAGTTATCTCATCATAGAAGGCAATCAGGTTGGTCAGGCATGACTTCCCCTTGGTGAATCCATGTTGACTGTTCCAGGTCACTTTCGTCTCCTCCAAGTGCTTCAAAATGGTTTCCTTGAGGACCTGCTCCATGATTTTTCCAGAGACTGAGGTGAGGCTGACCGGTCTGTAGTTCCCAGGGTTCTTCTTCTTCCCATTTTTAAAGATGGGCACTATATTTGCCTTTTTCCAGTTGTCTGGGACCTCCCCCAATCTCCACGAGTTTTCAAAGATAATGGCTAATGGATCTGCAATCACATCAGCCAATTCCCTCAGATGCATTAGATCTGCAATCAGACCTGTGTGGGTGGACCGTTATGCCTGCGCAGAGCCCATATGAGCCTCTACAGATCAGTTTGCAAGTTCCCAGATTGTAACACACTGGTACTGGACAGCAGTGGAATTAAGCAAGATGGCAAATCTCTCCTCTCACAGCTGTTGGAGGTGCTCCATAGGGACTGTGGCTTTGCGTATTATGCTTATACTGTACCAAGACAATCTCAACTGTAGTTTCATCTTCTGACTGACAGTGAGAAAAATCATTGGCCTTTTGGTTCCCGGTATCCTGGAATTTTGTCTTGGGGTACAACAGACATAACTGGATGTTAACTCAACTCTTGCTGCTGGGTTTTTGAACAGTTATTTGAAGGAGGTTGAAAAATCCTGACTTTCCCTTTCTGTTGGAATAGGTTCAACTAGCTTGGAACCTTGTGTCACTAAGCAAATGTGCACAGTGATGTATATCTGTGTAAATGATTATTTAGTAGCATTCTCTGAAAAGGTGAAATCCATCCACATAATGCCTAAGGAATCAGTGTCTATGCAGGTAGAAGGCACTAGAGATTAAGTTGATTCCAGCGCCAGGACATAGATCTGCAGTGATGTGTAGTGCTCTCCCACCTTTCTGACAAACTACAGGTTAGAATAGCAGCACCAGTGAGGGGGTGTCTTGAACACCAGATCTGCATGCACATGTTTCCTCTGTGCTTCTTCACCTGGCTGTCATCTTTCACGGCCTTCTGTGTCTCCTGGAGCTGAACCAGGAGAGAGGTCTTCTCTACAGTAAATGTGGGAGTGCAGCCACTCTGCTGCAGGCCCCCTGCACATCCTCTACGCAGGGCTTACAAAGTGTGGAGGCCTTACACTGGCCTCTGCACAATGGGTGAATTTCACACATAAGCCCCTGACCCTGCCTCTCACAACACATGGGTAGGCCTACCCATGTATTGTAAACTCCAGGGTTGGGACCAAAGTTTGCACATAAATGGTGTTCTCCACGGACCACTTTAGGAACAACCTCCCACTCCCCTGACACACACACACTTTGTAAATGAGACTGTTTCTTGAAAGGATATCCTAAGATTAAATCTGACACATTGATCCTCTCCTGTTTCCTCTTTTCCCAGCTCCTCTCACTCCTGTCCAATTTTGCCGGGGCGGGAAGGGGGGGGGGGGAAATCGAAAAAAGTATTGACTACTGTGCCTAATGATTTTTAAAAATATAAGTCAAAAACCTTTTCCCTTATTTTGTAGTAATGAAGAGCGAAGCTTTCTACCCTGTATTTTGTAATGTATCTCTGAGCCTGTATACTGTACTATTCTACAGCAATAAAAATCAAATTAACAAACAGAGTTTAGAATGGAAACTATATTTCAACTTTGATGGTGCACTAGACTTTTTTTGCTTTCACATTTTATTGTTGTATTATGTATAAAGGCCATGTAATTAAAAAAGAGACTGAGGGATTCTACTGATTTTTAAGCTTAAAAATAACAGCAATATCAATGACGTCACTGATTTTTGATGGAGAACTCTCTGGAGGACTTGAGAAATAGAGTAGGACAATGATATCATAATAGCCTGCAAACTGATCTCCAGCTTTTCCAGCCCTCTGCTGTGGGAGGGGATATTGACTTCTTCACAGAGGCCCTGTCCACACTAAGATTTTCTAAAAATCTCCCAGCATTGTTAACAATGCTTCAGCTCCACTGGTGTTAGTAACACTGAAAGCACTAGTGTGATGGGCTGTTGGCTGACACACGCATTAACACTATGTCAATTAGTCCTGCTTGAAGCAGGACCAGATGGCACAGTGTAAAAGCACCTGAGCTCTGCCTATACTAGGGCACCCACCACTGGTTTTATTAGTAGAGCTGCATTGGTGGTAGGGCACTGGTGGGAGATATCCTGTAAAAATGCAAGTGCAGGCAAAACCCAAGTGTGGAACTGAAGAGGAATTCCACTCTTGTAGAGTTTAAGAGCTATGCAGGAACTTAGCTTCAGGCTTCAGCCCTCTACAGCTCCTGAGCGAAGTATAAACATACCTATTGTCCCTGCTCACAAGGACCAGATGGGTTTCTTGCTATGTAATTCTGCAGTAGTGTAGACAGGTTCACAGACTGATAGTTGTAAGGTGGTGGCAAAAGAAACTCTTGACCTGGTAGTTGCAACATCTCTTCCTGCAGGAAGAATCTTTAACAGGGCAGCATGAAGTATTCTGTATAAAAAAGGTTTTATGTATAAATAACTCCCTGGTGACAGGGGTAACAAATGAAGGTAATATATCAGAGACCTTTAGACTATTACAAATTATGAGGCAGGGGATAGGTTATGCCCTGTCAAATCTTCCATTATGAAACCTTAATTATATCTCATATCTGCAAAGGGGCAAACCAACTATTATATCAACACAGACGGACAAGTGGTAATGCTTCCATTCACAGTGTAATGGGTCTAAAGAAGTTATAGATGTGCTGTGGTGTCAAAATAATTTTTTTGAAAGTATCAATTGACATCAAATTTCCTTTGAGATGGCTAAGCACCTCTTGATAAAAAGATTCATACTATTAAGAGCCACATTTTCAAAAGATGGAAATTCAGTGAGCTGAAACCCATGGAGCCACAGGATCTCATTATCCTTAACTGTTAAAACAAATGGATTTGAAATTGAGTTTCTGAAGACTGGTGACTTATGTGAAATAAATTAATTGTCTCAGTTCTGTTGCTACTCGTCAGCTGTCCATATTACAAAACACCATCCCAACTGCCACCAACTAGAATCCTCCATGCCAGGGGTTCTGTGTGTTCCCCTGATTCCCAGGACTCTATATGCCACCCTTTCCCTCTGTAACAATATGCAAGTGCCAGCAGACACTTTCAGGCAGCATACTGTTTCTTGGGGGAAACTGTTTGAAAGCAACACCTTCTAGGAAATTGTCTGAGAAGCCATGAAGCAGAAGAAGCCATGATGTAAGCCGCCACAATAAAGCTGGAGTTTGTAAATGAACCTTGTGACAGAGTGAGATCTTAAAATGCAAATGAACCAGACACAAAGCATAAAACATGGTGGCAGTGGTAATTAAATCTGAAACGGCAGGAAAGAACATTCAGAGCTTCACTGCAGAGGGCAGAATACTTCTGTGAGTACATTGTTTGTCTTACGAGAAAAGGCTAATAACAGAAAATGGAGAGTCTGAACGCTTCAGGGACATTAAATCTGCAAGCTAAGAATTTAGCTCAGGCATGTAAGAGCTGAAAAGAGGAATTTTAACCTCTATGTAGTTATTGCTCTGGCAGATAGAGGATGCTGTGAAAATGAAACTGTTTTATTACCATATTGGAGAAAGAGGGAGAAAGATAAGTGAGACTTTGTGCATGGAAATTCCCGAAGCTCAACGCACCTTAGAAAGAATAACAGGCTGTTTTGATATTCACTGAAACCCCAAGAAGCAGTTGCAGAGAGTATAGATGAGTACAGCATTGATTTAAAAGTGCTAGCAGCCAGTTCTAATTTTGGAATTATTAAAGATTCATTAATAAGAGATTGGACAGCATGTGGGATGAAACTCGTAAGTATGAGAGCAGTTGCTGAGGGAAGCTGACTTGATTTGGGGGAGAAACTTGGAAATATGTAGGGCTGCAGAGCTATACAAAAGACGATTAGAAGCCTGGAAAGGCAGGCAGAAGAAACTGCCCACACAGTATATAAGAGAAATAAAAAACAGATACAACATCAGTAGATGACAACAGTACAGGCACATGCAAATACTGTGGGAGAAAACATGTGAAATAGAACAAAAATAAGTGTCTGACTTATGAGAAAAAATGCCACATCTATGACAAATTTAATCATTTTGCAGCCATGTGTATGTCCAGAGAAAAGAAAAACAAATCCAAGGCACACAGAGTAACTGAAGAGAACAATATTGAGTATGAGGACGTTATGTAGGTGACTGAATAGCGGGTAAACACAGTGAAAGGAGACCGACCCTAATAAGCACAAGAAACGGTTGTATGCAGTCATGTTACTCGGCAAGAAAGTGATATGATTTCAGTTAGATTGTGGTGCAAATTGTAACATTATCCCAATCAATCTGGTGAACCCAGACATATGATTGGAAGAGACTAACCAGCTGTTAACAATGTACAATCATACCACATTAAAGCCCATGGGAAAATGTAAAATTTAATTAAGAAATCCAAGGAACAAAAAGAAATACAGACTGGATTTTGTGGTCATAGATGGTGAGACAGCAGTACCACTTCTGGGCAGCGAGGATGCCCAAGCCATGAACCTGATAAAAGTACAGTTCCAGAACATAATGAAAGCAGATAGCAGGGTAACTGAAGATACCTTGGATGGTATTACCTGGGCCCAGAAGATGATATAGAGGGCGCATACAAGTGCGTTTCAGGGAGATGGACAGTGAGATGCTTTTTATAAAATAGAGACTGACACCGGTGTGAAGCCATTTAAATTGCCAAAAAGAAAAAAGTACCCAGTGCATTACTACAGCCATTAAATGAGGAACTGCTGAGCCTATGGAATCATACGGCCTGTAGAGAAGAACACAGGCTGGATAAGCAGTCTCATGGTGGTAAGAAAACCATCTGGAAAACTGAAAATATGCATAGACCCAAAGCCTTTAAATGAAGCCTTGAAATGGGAGCATTTCCCTCTGCCGACAATTGAGGACCATTATTGAGGACAACTGAGGACTGATATTACCAAATCTGTCTAAAGCGAGACTTTTTACAGTATGCAATATAAAAAAGAGATTCTGGGATATTGAACTGGATGAAGAATCACATTACTTACAACAAGAAAAGGAGTACTTGTGGCACCTTAGAGACTAACTAATTTATTTGAGCATAAGCTTTCGTGACCTACAGCTCACTTCATCGGATGCATGCTGTGGAAAACCACAGTATGCATCCGATGAAGTGAGCTGTAGGTCACGAAAGCTTATGCTCAAATAAATTGGTTAGTCTCTAAGGTGCCACAAGTACTCCTTTTCTTATTACTTACAACCAACTCCATTTGGGAGATACCAATCAATGGTTAAAGATGCTAGTAGGAATCAGTCCGAGACAGAGGTATTCCAGAGCAGATTGACCCAAGCACTGGAGGACTTGATGGAAATCCAGACAATATCAGATGTGCTGATAGTGGGAGAGGGTAACAATCCAGAACAAACGCAACGAGATCATGACTACAAATTACTACAATTTTTAAAGCGATACATAAAAAAGAATATTAAATTGAATTTAGCAAGCTCAGGTTGACCAAAACCAAGGTGCCACAGATTAGACATTTGTTGACCTCCAAAGGCCTGAAAGTAGACCCTGAGAAAGTGAGGGCAATTAGAGAAATACCAAGACCCAGCAATGTTAGAGGAGTCCAAAAATTCCTGGCAATGCCAATTATATGGTAAAGCTTTTCAACCATCTGTCTGAGAGCTGCGAAATCCTGAAACAGCTGACACACGAAAACACCTTATGGGAATGGACAGATCAACACAAGCAAGCATTCCAGAAAGTAAAACATGATTGAGGAGGCTCTCGTTCTGAAATATGACAATACAGAGAAACCCCTGATGCTGCAATGTGATGCATCCGAGTTGGGGTGTCAGGCTACCATGTTGCAAGGAGGACAAACTGTTGTGATTACAAGCACAGCATTGTCTGTGACAGAGAAGGGCTATGCTCACATTGAAAAAGAGTTGTTAGCAATACTCTTTGGAATGGAAAAAAATCACCAATATACTTACAGTTGCACTGTGGATATATGATCTGACCATACACCTCTCAAAAGCATTTGGATGAAAGCCATTACTCAGTATAGCAAAGTGCTTACAGCAGACAATGATAGGACTTCAGACGTACGACATACAGATCAAGCATTGCTCAGGCAGAGACTTGGTTTTGGTGCACATCTTAGGCCCATGAATACTTGCCAGAACCCAGTAAGGAAGGATCTGCAGAGACTGAGAGGGAGAAAATAAATATGGTACAGTCCCTACCTATCTTGGAAGAAAGGCTGAGAGATATACATAGAGATACAGTGCAAGAGAGAATGCTGCAGACATTGAAACTCATGATCCCACAAGGATGGTGAGAGACAAAAGACCAAGTACTTAGAAAGGTAACACCATTCTTTCAGTAGAGAGACAAATTGTGCGTACAGATGATGTTATATTTCAGGGAAAAAGAGTAGTTATTTCAGCAGCTCTAAAGAATGAGATTATGCACAAAGTTCATTCATCACAATCTGGGAATTGAAGGTTGCTTAAAGTGAGCAAGAGAGACTATATACTGGCCAGAAATGAATGAGCAATTTATGGATATTCATGTAAAAGTGTGAGGTATACAGATCCTGGGAAGACTGTCAACCAAAAGAGACCCTGCGGCAACAAAAAGTTCCAGAAAGACCATGGGCAAAGATGGGAGTGGATTTGTTTTACCTTTGGGGATGAAGGATACATGATTGTTGTGGACTATTTTTCCAGGTTCTGGGAGATAGACTATTTACCAAACCAGGACCCAGAACAGTCATATGGAAAAGAAAAGCACACTTTGCATGGAATCGCATACCAGGTATCATGTTTTCTGATAACAGACCACAGTTTGTTTCAGAAGAGTTCCAGAAGTTCAGTAAGAACTGGGATTTTGATCACATAACATCTTCACCAGGGTATCCTCAAAGCAACAGCAAAGTAGATTCAGCAGTAAAAACTGCTAAAGTAACTGTTGAGAAAAGCAAAAACTGCACATGCTGACCCATACTTAGCACTGCTAGATCATAGGAATACTCCCTCACAAGACCTAAATTGTACCCGTCCCAAAGACTGATGAGCCAGAGAACGAAGACACTCTTGCTGACAAGCAGAAGGTTGTTAGAGCTTGGGTACTGCGGTGCTTCCCTTGGCGACTATGGAGGAACCAACAGAAAAAGACAAGTGTTTTACTATAACAGATCTGCCAGTTCTGGAGTCAGATGACAAAGAGCATATACAACCATTAACAAAACAGGATAAGTTCTGGCACAAAGCTACAGTGGTGCAAGCAGGAAACCAGAGGTTTCATCTAGTCAACATAAGCAATGGACAGATAGTGAGGTGAAACTGTAGGCACCTCAAGAAAACAAAAGAAACCTCTAAGGACAATACAGACAACACATGCTAGTGTTCTACTGCAGGAGAATCCCAAGCCAGAGTTGTAGAAGAAGACAGTGTCAGAGGCCTACCAAAGGAAAAACAGGAAGAAGAGGGTCTTTTGGTGGAGACTCCAAGAACACCAAGCCTAGAGACTGTAGTTGACCAGACAGGAGGAAGACAGCACCAGGGCGGTACCAGTGAATCACACTGTACTAGAGGAGGGCAGATTGTTAAAAGATCTGCTCATCTGGGGGATTTTGTGTGATGGACTTCCCAGTTGGACAGTTATATAGCTAAACAAACTCGTAAGGTGATGAATGCAGTAACTGCAAGAATGGTCAGAATCAGAACGGAATATGTTAGATTAGATTATCAGTTATTGCTGGGGTCAGGTGCTAGACAGTTTTCTTTTAAAGAGAACGGATGTAACCATATGAAAGCTAACAGCCCCTTTCAGGCAGCATATTTTCTGTGGCAAACTGTTTGGAAGCGACACCTCCTGGGGAACTGTTTGAGAAGCTATGAGGCTGAAGAAGCCATGTTGTAGGCAGCCACAATAAAGCTGGAGATTGTTAATTAAATTTGTGTCAGAGTAAGATCTCATATGGCAGATGATCCAGACACAACAAAGCATAAAATCACATCAGGAACTCTGTATACTCCCTCCCCCTACGGCAGTGGCTTTGTGTGCCCCCGTGAAGGGGTCCACTCACTGCTGGTGCTTTGGTGTGGCCAGGCATGACATAGCAGCTCTCTCTCCACTGCAGGTCTCACACTAATGGCTGCTCCACTTCTGCAGCAACATGCCTCTTTCTGTGACTTGGCCCTCTGACCAGGTCACTTAAAAGTCTCTCCCCTTCCAGGGTTGTCTGTGAACAAAAAGCCAGGGGAATTAATGTAAATAAACTGAATTAATAAGAGTCAGAGGGGAATGAATCCCGCTCAGGGTGTGTCGAATCTGGCCCTCATTTCCCTCAGGGATGGCTTCAGGCAGTGGTTGTCTGGGAAGCTCCTACATTCAGTCAGTCCTTTGCTCAGGGGCTGAGGGTTGACAGTCTGTCCTCTTCCCAGGTATACCCACAAGTGAGCTGCTCTGTCCCCTTTTTAATCTTCTCCTCCAGCCTGTGCATGCCTTGCAGGTCTGGCAGGCTAAGACCAGAGCAGCCCCCTAACCCCTGGTTGTCGAGTGGGGAGTTTGTATACCAATCACACCTACTGTCATTTCTTTTGTTTCTGGCTCTGAGATAAGTCATTCAGGGTGTCAATATTTGAGATGGGGGTATTGTTACTGTGGAAGGTGGTAATGGCTGCCTTAACTGGATTCTGTGATCAATCTGGTTGAGACTGGTGGCTCTAACCAGGTGTCGGGGCTTTGTGTGCCCCCAGTTCTTCCATTTTCCCAATTTTCCCCTAAATCAATAAAATTCTGCCCAATGATGCCTTGAATATTCCCTGAAATTTTGCAGTTGATTGGACATGGTATTCAAATGTTATCATGATTCAGATGAGCAGAGAAATGCCTTTGAATTTAGTTTAAGGCCTCATAAGCTCAACCAATTATTCACACTGGAAGAACTTTAAAAAATAATGGTAATAATTTACGTTATTTACTTTTTACGTTGCACTTAAAACTATCAACTTTAAATCTAGACAATTAAAAATCAAAATCAAAAGTAGCTTCATGAACTACCCCTTCTCCTTGCTACTTTTTGTGGTTGGGCAATCATATCTTCTTATTTTATTTTTTCCCTGTTGCTGTGTGAAAATCCCATAAAAATAACAGGGGAAACTGATGCTAATAATGCTGCGGACAGTTCCATATGGGCAGACCCCATGTTATGTACAGAGCAGCTTGCAAGATTGCAGCCTGAGTGACTGGCTATACATAAAGGGCTAGATTCACAAAGGTACTACAGCGTTGCAATATCTAACCCCTATGTGCTCTGCTGCCTGGTGGAATTTTCGGCTCTGAGTGAGGCACCCAGGTTCTCCTTGCATTGTGTGGCCAGACTTAGGCATCCAAGAAAGGAAGTCTCAGAAGCCAACATGAGCAGGGTGTCACCTAAGTTAACCAGGAATGAAATGCAGAAAACAGGGGCAGAGCATAGGACCAAATCTTCAAAGATATTTAGGTTCCTGACCAATGGACTGGAGGGAGGTGCCTTGTTCTGCTTGGGATTCTGAGCTGTGAATGCTCTCCTAGAGTAGGGAACCTAAACCAGCCCTTTTTTGTGAAAAAAACAGCAAGACCAACAACAGCCCATTGGATAGGGTGCTCACCTGGAATGTGGGAGGCACAGACTGAAATTCCAGCACTGCTTGATTTGGAGCAGAGACTTGAGCACTGGTCTCTCGCAGCTCAGGTGAGTGTCCAAACCAGCACGCTATTAGGTATTCTGGGGTGGGCTTCTCTCACTCTCTCCTGTTGGAAATGTTCCATTTTGTGTTAAATAAAAAATGGTTACCTACCTTTCTGTAACTGTTGTTCTTTGAGTTGTGTTGCACATGTCCATACCACTGTAGTTGCGTGCCTCGTGCTCAGTTGTCAGACAACTCTTTTCCTCAACAGTACCCATCAGGGTGGCTCAAGCACCCTCTGTCAGCACACATCACTGTGTGCTGGTAAAAAAGGGCAGAGTCGACCAGAACCCTTCTCAGTTTCTTTGTACTGGATAGACTCAAACAGAGAAAGGAAAGAGGATGGATCATGGAATGGACATGTGCAACACATCTCAAAGAACAACAGTTATAGGAAGCTAGGTGACCAGTTTTTCTTGAGTCTTTGCACATGTCCATTCTACTGTTGGTGATTACAAGCAGACAAACATGGAGGTGGGCTCAGCGTCTACCTGAACAGTGATTATAGGCAGTGGTGAGCTGGAGCCGGTTCGCACTGGTTCGCGCGAACCAGTTAAATTTTGAAGCAGTTTTAGAACCGGTTGTTAACCTGCTTCCCTGCAGGGGGCGCTGAGGCTTTGATAGACTCCAGCCAGGAAGTGATGTAATTCCTCCTCCGGCCACCGGGGGCGCTGCGGGAGCCATGTGGGCTGCTGCCTGGCCCTGGGCACAAACCCTGTTGCTGCTGCTGCTCCCCTAGCCCTGGGGCTCCCGATGCTGCCTGGTGGGTCCCCGGCTGCTCTGCTGGACCTGGGCTGCGTCCTGCTGCTCTCCTCGTGAGTACCCACCACCCTGCCCGCAGCCAGCCCCTGCCTCCAGCCACCCCCACACCCCCTGCCTGCAGCCAGCCCCCGTCTCCAGCCACCCCCGCACCCCCTGCCTGCAGCCATCCCCCGTCTCCAGCAACCCCCTGCCCTGCCTCCAGCCACCCGCGCACCCCCCTGCCTGCAGCCAGCCCCTGTCTCCAGCCACCCCCTGCCCTGCCCGCAGCCAGCCCCTTCCCACAGCCAGCCCCTGCCTCCAGCCACCCCTGCACCCCCTGCCCTGCCCGCAGCCAGCCCCTGCCTCCAGCCACCCCCGCACTCCCTGCCTGCAACCAGCCCCTGCCGCACCCCCTGTCCTGCCTGCAGCCAGCCCCTACCTCCAGTCAGCCCCTGCCCTGTCTCCAGCCAGCCCCACACCCCCTTGCCTCCAGCCAACCCTGCACTCTCCTGTCTCCAGCCAGCCCCGTACCCCCTGCCTCCAGCTAGCCCTGCCCCATGCCCCTGTCTCCAGCCAGCTCTGCACCCCCTGTCCTGCAGTTCCCAGGGCAGTAACCCTGCACACCTGCTTCAATGAGGGGGGCAGGGAGCAGCTGGGACCCACACATGTGCACACCCTAGGGTGACCAGACAGCAAGTGTGAAAAATCAGGACAGGGGGCTAATAGGAGCCTATATAAGAAAAAGACCCCA
Source organism: Eretmochelys imbricata (assembly GCF_965152235.1). Classification (NCBI taxonomy): domain Eukaryota; kingdom Metazoa; phylum Chordata; order Testudines; family Cheloniidae; genus Eretmochelys; species Eretmochelys imbricata. The sequence goes on from NC_135572.1 coordinate 154,858,127, forward strand.
AAATTGGGACTGTCCCTATAAAATTGGGACATCTGGTCACCCTAGCACACCCCCAGGGAGTGGCGGGGACCCACACATGTGAAACGGAGCTCATTTCTAGCTCAGGCCCATCTTTTTAAAAAAGAACTTTAGGCAGGGTTAACATACATCCGTATTTTCCTGGACAGGTCAGGCTTTTTGGTTCTTAAATCGCAGCCCAGGAATTTAAAAATTCCTCTTGGGAATGGTAACCCTGTTGGTACAAAAAATACATACCGGGGCACATCCCTTAAATCAGAACTTTTTATAGGGAATCGGTTCTTAAGATTTTGGCAGCTCATCACTGATTATAGGACAACCTGCCTGAAATTGGCATCGTCCCTAGACTGATGGGAACTGGCATAATGAGAAGCAAAAGTGTGGACCAATGACCAAGTTGCTACTTCACAAATGTCTATGATCAGTACGTGCACCAAGAAAGCTACTGAAGATGCCTGGAAGCAAGTAGAATATGCCAGTACTCTAGCTGGCGGGGTTATATTAGCCAATTAGTAGCATAAAAGAATGCATGAAGAGATCCAGATAATCAAGATGAGATTTATCTGAGTGGAAAGCGGTTGGTCCTTAGCTCTGTCCACAACAAATAACTGCATGGAGGATCTAAATGACTTACTATGTGCCAGGTAGAAAGTTAAAGCCCTTTTCACATGCAGTGAATGAAGTCTCTCCTCATCTCCATATGCATGGGGGTTTTGGAAGAAAGTCAGCAAATAGCCTGCCCGGTTAACATGAAAATTAGAGATTACCATCATGTGAAATTTTGTGTGAGGGCGAAGATAAACTTTATCCTTATGGAAAACTGTATAAGGGGACTCTAGGGCTCTCAACTCGCCCACCCTTCTGACTGAGGTAATGGCAAATAAAAATGCTACCTTCATAGAGAGGTGGAGCAGAGAGCAAGTTGCAAGCGGTTCAAATGGTGGTCCCATCAACTTTGCTTGGACCAAGTTCAGATCCCAAGGATGTATAGGATCTTGCACATGTGGGTACAATCTGACCAATCCATTTAGGAATCTGGTAATGATAGGTTTGAGAAAAAGGGATCTATTATCCACTGAGGTATGGCAGGCTGAACTAGCTGCCAGATGTAGTCTTACAGAGCTAATCGCCGAACTCTGATGTTTTACACACAGGAGATAGTCCAGTATGAGGTTCAAGGGTGCATGGTGTAAGGATACACCTTTCTGACAGGACCACATGGAGAAGCACTTCCATTTAGCCAGGTACATGCCCCAGTTGAGGGTTTTCTACTATTCCGAAACACATTCTGAACATCCTTAGAACAGGATTTCTCCAAAGGTATTAACCATGAAACATCCATACTGTCAGATGGAGGGCTCGCAGGTTGGGATGGAGCAGGCAGCCACGATCCTGAGAAACCATGTTTGGCTCCAGTGTGAGAGACAACAGAGGCTTGATTGAGAAGGACAGTAGGGTTGAGTGCCAGTGTTGTTGGGGCCACGCCGGTGCTATAAGGATGAGATGCACATGGTTTTGTTTGACTTTGAACAACACTCTGAGCAGCCAGGGAACCGGAGGGAAGGAGTGTGTCGCTCCAGGGTAGCAGAAAAGCATTTGTCAGTAAGCCTGGGCTGAGACCCGCCCTGGGAACAAAACTGATGGCATTTTCTGTTGGATTTTGTTGCAAATAGGTACACTTGGGAAGTCCCCCAGAGCTGGAAGATGGATCTGGCAATGTCTGGGAGTAAAGACCACTGGTGGTGCTCAGAGAAGGTCCTGGTCAGTTGATCCATCAACTTGTTCTGCTTCCTCGGAAGGTAAGCAGCAAGGTGAATTGCCTCTGGCATAACTGTGCCGAGGTGCTCCTCCCTGTCTATGTAAAACATAGTTGTAGAGTTGTCTGTTAGAATTAACAAGTTCTTTCCTACTATATGTGGGAGGAAAGCTGAATGGGCTAGTCATAAACCATTAGATCCTGAGATGACCAGAGACCTTGAGTCTGCAGGGACCCCATATGAGTCCCCCTGCCCAGGGCTGATGCATCTGTGACTAGAGTTAGGGTTGGTAGCAGGGGGATAAAGGGGATCTCCACACAGACTTTCAGAGGGTGCATCCACCAATCCATAGATGACAAAACTGACAAGGGCATCTAAACCACTTTGTCCAAATGATGACGACTTGGGACACACACCAATACTAGCCATGCTTGCAGATTAATAAGATGCAGTCTGGTGTGTTGAACCACATAGGTACAATGCTGCCATGTGACCCAAGAGACTGAGACAGCTGCATGCCATGGTGAGAAGTTGCAGCACCAAGCCTTGTACTGTTTGGAATCTGGATTGCGGTAGCAAAGCCTTGGCCTTTGTGGAGTCTAAGATTGCTCCAATAAACTCTATCCTCTGTACCGGTTTTAGAATTGACTTGCTCCAATTTACGAGAAGCTCCAGGACGTCGAATGTGGACAGGATGGAGGATACAGTGGATAACACCTGAGCCTCAGACCAATCTCTCATCAACCAGTAGTCCAAGGACAGGAACACATGAACTTCTGATTTTTATAGATGTGCTGCCACCACATCCAGGCACTTTGTGCACACCCGCGGACCAGCTGAGAGACCGAATGGGAGCACTGTGAACTGACAGTGGGATTCATCTGCCACAAATCTGAGAAACTTCCGAAGGTTGTGTCGTATTGCGACATGGAAATAAGCATCCTTTAAATTGAGGGCAATGTACCAGTCCCCCTATTCCAGGGAGGGAATAATCAAGGCTAGGGTAATCATGCGGAATTTTATTTTCTTCAGGAATTTGTTCAACTCTCTTAGATCTAAAATAGGCCTGAGACCTCCTTTTGCTTTGGGGATAAGGAGTTACTGAGAGTAGAAGCCTTTCCCCCAAGGCCCAGTGGGACTTCTTCTATGGATCCTGCCTGAAGAGGCAATTGAACCTTTTGCTGAAGGACAACCTCATGAGAGTGGTGGAGAAGGGTGGTGGGAAGGAGGGGTAGAAATGAACTGAATGAAGGGCATGTGACGTTGCACTCCGTGTTTTATGAAAATATGCTTATGAATGTGAATATAATGTAACTGGAATATGCTTTACGCAAAAGGTCTTTTGTAAGGTATCATTACAAAGCTTATAATTTACTGAGTGTGTTCATCGTATTTGTATGCATGTATCATCCTTGTTTCTGAAGCTAGAAATATGAAGTATAACTCTGAGGTCCTATTGTAACTATACAAAGTGTGGGCCATTAATGGTGGTTTAGAATTTTGATAGCTCCCATTGACTAGGACAATTGGTTGTAGATGGTTTATTTACCTGCAAGCCTTTCTGTGTACGTGTGGGCCAGCCCGTGGGTAATGAAGAATGAGGTCTTACAGTGACATGTGACCGTGTCACATGATACTGGAATCCATCTTAAATCTGGTACTTTTCCAGTTAGAAGGAGGGGTGGGCACCCAGAGAGACAAAAGATTCGCACCTTGTGCCAAAGCTATAAAAGGGGGTGGAACAGAACAAAGGAGGTGGCCAGTCATGAGAACACCCCTGCTTTCCACCTAAGATGTCTGCTGGAACTAACAAGGACTCTACCAGGGGAAAGGATCGGGCCCAGACTAGGAAGGAGTCTAGTCTGTGAAAGAAGCTTATTGGAACATCTCTGAGGGTGAGATTTTACTTGTAATCAGTTTCTTAATGTATTAGGCTTAGACTTGTGTGTTTCTGCTTTATTTTGCGTGGTGACTTACTTTGTTCTGTCTATTACTTGAAACCACTTAAATCCTAGTTTTTATACTTAATAAAATCACTTTTGTTCATTAATGAACCCAGAGTAAGTGATTAATACGTGGGGGGACAAACAGCTGTGCATATCTCTCAATCAGTGTTACAGAGAGAGGACAATTTATGAGTTTACCCTGAATAAGCTTTATACAGAGTAAAACGTATTCATTTGGGGTTTGGATCCCATTGGGGTCTGGGTGCTGGAGATAGGAAACCTGCTGAGCAGTTTTTAGTTAAAGTCTGCAGCTTTGGGGGCGTGGTTCAGACCTGGGTCTGTGTTGCAGCAGGCTAGCATGTCTGGCTCAATAAGGCAGGGTTCTGGAGTCCCAAGCTGGCAGGGAAAACGGGCTCAGAGATAATCTCAGCACGTCAGGTGACAGTCCCAAAGGGATCTCTGTGACTGAACCTGTCACAGGGCATATTCTAGTTCCACCATCCTTAAGACCCACCAATCCGATGTTATGTCGGTCTAAGCACTCAGGAAGTGGGTAAGTGATCTGTAAACAAAAGGTGGGAAACAGATGGAACTAGAGTAACTGATACATTGCCCTTGACCAATGAAACAAAATGTCTGTTTGAACGAGATGGCTGGATGGGATGAGCACACTGATGCTGAAAAAGAGGGTGGCGGATGTTATTTCCTATAACCCTTGCCCTTTCTTTTCAGCAGATCTTGAGATTGGGCTGCATTTACATCCTCCAAAGTGTCCTGGATAGCAGTTCTGGCAACTGGCTTGCCCTCATCCACCATTACTGCACATTTTAGAATGTTCTCCCAGAAGATGAAGTCATAGTGCTCACGAGTCCCTGTTGGTTTGCAATTCTGAGTTGCAGACTACCTGTAGAATGAAGTTTGCATCCAAACAAGTCCAGCCTCTTCACATTTTTGCCTTTTAGCATCAGTGCTTGGTGTCATCTCTCCCATTCGTAGCAGCTACCACCACCACCAAGAAATGTCGGGGATAGTGAAAGTACAAATGCTCATTCCCCTTAGAGGGGAAGTAGTACCTCCTTTCTGCTTGCTTTGCTGTGTGGGTTAAGGAGGATCATAGGCATAATCTGACTTCTATATTTGGGGGGGCAAGGGGCTTAATATGAATCAGTCTAATTTCTGGATTTACCAATTGTTAGTGGTAGTTAAATTACAATGTACTTGAAATCACAAATACAGTTTATGTTCATTATGTAATCACCCTTTTTAAAATTTTAACTTAATTATTTGCCATGTTTACCAGCTACCAGTTAAAAATCAACATTAACATAAAAACAAATTATTGAATAAACAGAACCAGACACTTTCATGTAACTATGAATCATGTCTCCCTGGTTTTAGAGTTACATAAACATTGTCTTAATATAGAAATACTGTATTTATCTTAATGTAGACGCAATTGTCTTTCCCTTCTGTTAGCTTTTCTTGGTTTTAGATATAGTAAAATAATTTGATGGACCTAATTTAAAACAGAGTAATATTTTAATTAAAACTTTTAAAGGTCACAGAGTCACTTTTCCATAGATGTTTTGCATCATCCTATAGAACAGGGGTGGGCAAACTTTTTGGCCCGAGGGCCACATCAGGGTGCAAAACTGTATGGAGGGCCGGGTAGGGAAAGCTGTGCCTCCCCAACAGTCTGGCCCCTGCCCCCTATCCACCCCCTCCCACTTCCCGCCCCCTGACTGCCCCCCTCAGAACCCCTGACCCATCCAACCCCCCTGCTCCTTGTCCCCTGCCCCCCCACCCCCTACCCAACCCCTCCTGCTCCCCATCCCGACTGCCCCGCCCCATCCAACCACTCCCTGTCCCCTGACTGCCCCTCAAAACCCCCTGCCCCTTATCCAAACCCCATCCCCCCACCATTCCCTGTTCCCTTACTATGCCTCTCAGAGCAGCAGGAGCTCGCAGCCACGCCACCCAGCAGAAGTGGCGGGCCAGAGTGCTGGTGGCGTGTGGACAGTGGGGGAGGGGCTGGGGACTAGCCTCCCCGACTGGGAACTCAAGGGCTGGATGTGGCCCGTGGGCTGTAGTTTGCCCATCTCTGCTATGGAATGTAATAGAAAATTATATCCTCGATATAGTTTTTTAGAGTAATTTCTCAAGGTGCTTGATCTAATTCCCACTGAAGGCACAGGAGTCTTTGGCAAGGTCTACACTACACCCTTACTGACGTATAACAACATCACTCAAAGATGTGAAAAATCCAACCCGACTGACATAGTTATATTGACCCTAACCCACCCTGTGTCGACTGCCCTATGTCGGCAGGAGAGCTTCTCTCTTCCATCGGCTTAAAACATCCTCCCCAGACGTGCTACAGCTACATCAGTGCAGCTGCGCTGATGCAGATTTCTTGGGTAGACCTGCCCTTTGATCTCTAGCTCTTTCTATAGGAACTAGAAGAGGCTATAGAGCCCCGTGATGTTTCTAAAGATACCTGTTGGTTCCATCCCTATTCCACACAACTGCTCCACTTGGGTGTCCAGTGAGTGAACCTGGGTCCATTTGTGTATGAGGACCTGAAATCAGATGAACTTCAGTTGAATTCAGCTTTCAGTTTATTCCCCAAACTCCAGGCAAACATGCAGGAGGAGAAGAAAAGGGAAAGCAACATCAACAAAACAAGATTTGTACAGCCCACTCCAAACTGAGATCTTTATCTTGCACATAAGTTCTCCTTATGGCACACGTATCCTGCATGAAGCAGATCTGCTTGCATCACTTGCCACAGAGTTAATCTCATTTTTAATAACCACTTTCTATTTATTAACCTTACTAAACTGAAATGAAATCCTTATATGACATATGTCAAAATATGTCTTTCAGAAAGACTGGTAGATCGGATTTTCTCTTTCCCTATATTTTTAGAAAGAAATACACCCTGTTCTCCTGAGATGGAAGGGCTATTACCTTTTGTTGTTGTTCAATAAAATAAGTCTAAGATGTTTTCTCAGCACAAAACAGACCCTGTCCAGTAATCATGGTTTTCTTCAGCACATGCAATACACACATCAAACAAATGTATTGTTGAAGCCTGCCCCCTGCCCCTCCATGCCAGGTGCACCAAGATAGTGAGCAAGAGGAACAGAATCTTGCACGCATCTCCAGCCCTGCCCCACAATCCAGGTGTGGGGCTAGCCTGGCAGGCTCCAAGTATGGAGGAAGGGTTAGTGTGGGGGGATCCAAGTGTGAGGTGAGAGAGTTCTGTGTGGGGCAGTCTTGGTTTGGGCTGCTCAGTGTGGGGTCCAAATGCGGGGGGTTTGGGGACCTGGGTGCACAGGGGCTCATTGGGGGGGTTCAGGGTGCAGTGGGAATCGGAATCTGGGGGGGGGGGTCCAGGTGAAAGTGGCTGGGGCTCAGTGGGGGCTGGGTGCCGAGGGAGGCAGGGTGTGTCAGGGTGGCAAACATTGTAGGGGGAAGTTTAAATCCAAACAAAATGTAGAAGAAAATGAATTAAAACGCTTGTTAACAATACGTTTTCTAGAACCCTTTCCCCTCTAAACACTAAATTTGGGTTCTAAACTACCCAACAGTTTTCCTTTAATCTTAGGCACCAACGATGATGGAGACACACCTACAAACATTTAAATTACATAAATAGACACATCTGGGGGGAAAACAGACATGCTTTTTTAACTCTGTTAAGACACATTCAGCTAGGAGAGCTTTATGGAGGAACAAAGCAGAAGAATGGTAAATATGTTGCCTAAAAACAGAGATAATGCTCCTTAAATAGTTGTTATATGTCTGTGAAAGGGGCTATGTACAATTCATTTGGAAGGTTGTTTGCTTGTACCCAAGTCTGCTAGAGTTTAATCCTAGGAGAGGACTTCAAATTGTAGAGTTTCAATTTTAGGGAAGGTTGGGGGAAGCCTGTGTATGAATTTTGGGGTAGGAGGTGGTTGCAAATCACATTTGAATAGGAGAGAAAAGATTTTGATGCACAGGTGTTATAGGGATAGTACAAATAACAGTAGTAAGTCAACCTATGTTTATGATGCGGTGGGAATGCTCTCCTTCCCTGTGTTTGTAGAGGAAGAACCCCTGTGAAATGGGTGATGTGGGTGTATGTGCCTCCCCCACCCCCAAGCTAAGGGTGTATCTACATTGTGAAAGTACCCAGGTCAAGTTAGAGCACTCACTTGGGATGGAGGAGACCCAGCTTCATTTTTCCCCCTACTTACTGGGATGAAAGGATCTGAAGAGGGGACTTCCAGTCCCACCTCTTGGGAGTGTCCTAACCATAGGCTATAAGATATTCTCATGGGAGCGTGTCTTTTTCAGTCTCTCCTGTTGAAGCTGTTCCACAGTGATGGTTAGGACACTTCTCAAGAGGTCAGAGACCCCGGCTCAAATCCTTTTTGCCCATCAGGCAGAGAGGGGATTTGAACCAAGATCGCTGATACCTCAGGTGAGAGCTATAACCACTAACTAGACAAAAGGTTACAAGGGAGGCACCAACTCCTCTGGAGTCTTATATGGTCCGATGATCCAGTACATGTGCTCAGAGCTTACTTACCAGATCAGGTCCTGCAGGCAAGATAGGTAGGGTAATAGCTATCTTCACTGGGCTTGAGGTGCTTGCTGGGGCTTAAGTGTGAGATAGGTGTTTCACACATCCCCAGCAGTATTGTACGTGCCATGGGACCTCAAAGACAGTGGTTCTCAAACTTATTTAATCACCCCCCCCCCTTTCTTTGTGTCTGTACTAGATTATGTCTTTCCCCCGGCGGCACCTAGCCAACAGTTGCCTCCCTTGGTACCCAGCTCTAAAGGCAGAGCAGGGAGTGGTGGCTGCTGACCAGGTGTCCAGCTTTGAAGGCACCACTGCTGCCAGCAACAGTGCAGAAGTAAGGGTGGCAATCCCATCCCACCTTTATTTCTCTGCTGCTGCTAGGGGTGGTGCTACCTTCAGAGCTGGGTGCCCAACCAGCAGCCACTGCTCTCCAGCCACCTAGCTCTGAATGTGTGCAATTTCCCTCTGCTAAAGCTTCTCATGTGTCCCCCCCATACATTCCGTGCCACCCAGTATGAGAACCTCTTCTCTATGGCAAAAAGCTAGGGGCCAAGGGATGTTAAGCAGCAGCTGAGCAGCTTTTGAGGAATTTGGTAGTGCCAAACTTTTGGACTTAAGTGCCTATGGCCTTTTGTGGATCTGTGCCCTAGAGGCCATGATCAGTGCCCAGTTGTGTTAAGTCCTATACAAATATGTAGTAAAAGTTCAATTCCTGGCCCAGATAATTTACAGCTGAGGGCTCTGACCTACAAGTTGAGTAGTCTCATTGACCTTGATGGGACTACTCAAGTGACTGACATTACTAATATCTACAGGACCAGATTCAAGGTTTGTGGATACAGCAGGTGCATGAAACATAAGTTTGTTTTACTGTTACTGCACTTTCTGCACACAATCATGCTCTTGCATAATAAACAAGAGCTAGTTGCCTGCCTGTCTAGCCAACACTGGCTAGCAATATGCCACAGACATTACAGCGCAGCTGAATCTTGAGAATAAGGTAGTGGGTGACTTTATGGATTTTGATGGGAACCATGAGAACAGTGTTTATGGCAGAAGCAGAGGTGAGACAAGGCTACCATCACTGCCAAACCAAAACTCGCAGCGGACATTGCTGCGAAATAAGAGATCTGATGGGTAGAGCGGGTGTCTCAAAAGACAAGCTGGTGCATTTCTGTGTAGACCCTTAAACTTGGTCCCAGCCGGCACAGGCTGGCTGGGGCAGGCGCGCCTAGAGGTGTAGCCGCTGCGGGACGCTAAAGGGGGAGATGGAGGCAACAAGAGCTGCCAGGTTCAGGGCCATGTGCCGGGCAGACGATGGCAGCAGCAACGAGGCAGGGCGCCGCAGCCAAGGCCGGAGCAGAGGCGGCTGCCCGGATCCCCCCAGCTGGCGGGGCGGGGGGGGGGGGGCAAGGCTGGATCTTCCAGAGCGGGAAGAAACAGCGACACTGGGGGCGGCAGGGACAGGCCGGCGTGGGCAGCTACCACGGGGCATTAGCCCGCGCGGGGGGGTCATCTCCCCCCGTTGCCCGGGCTCCGGCTCTAGGTCACACTCGGGCCGGGCGGGTCACGCCGCGCCCCGGTTACACGAGCAGTTTCTGCCCCGCACCCAACCGCGGCTCGCAGCGCTCGAGCCTGGGCCGGGCCGCGCCTCCATTAGACCCTGCGCAGCAGCGCCGGCGAAGCTCATAACATGGCGGCGGGCCCGCGCCGGGCCGCCCACGTGACCTAGATTCGGGTCCCTTCTGGAGAGAACGTTCCGTAGCCGCGCGAGAGAAAGGCTGACTGCGCGCTATCGCGAGCTCTGAGTCGAGGGGGGGGGCGGGGAAAGCGAAAATATCTCGCGATACTTCGGGAGTCTTTTCTCCTAGAATCCGGGGGTGGGTGTGAGGGGACAGCTAAGGAGGTGATCTCGCGGTATCCTCCAGAAAAGCCGAGCGGCTCCGCTTGGGGTCATAGAAGCCCATGGTAGGAGATCTCGCGCGACGTCTCCGAAGCCTCCTCCATCGAAAACCGAGGGGACGAGCCTGCAGAGATATCGCGATAGTTCTGGATTCCTCCCCTCCCTTAATCGAGAGCTGCCGGTTCTCTCGCGGGATCCTTGCTGCAGGGGCGGGGGAAGGGAGCGAGCCGAAAGGGGGCGTAGTTTGCGTGCTGAAGTCAGCACGCTGGTAGGGAGGGGGCGGGGGTATATAAGGGGCGGGCCGAGCCGGGGGGGTTTCAGTTAGAGAGGCGAAACGATTCGAGGTGAACAAGCGGCAGCAGCAGCGAGTTCGAGACCCGGCGAATCTGACTCTCTAGACGCGGAGCGCGACCTCCCGAGACGATCGCTCGTTATGAGTCATGTGGCGGTGGAAAATGCCCTCAGTCTAGACCAGCAGGTGAGGGACCGCCGGGGCCGCGAGATAAGCGACGATGGGGGCGGAGGAGGGAGCAGCAGCATCGAGTCACGATTATCCTGAAACCTACGAACTCGGCCTCAATCCTTGATGATGACGTCGCGATATTTTTTCTTGCTTAGCCCCCCCCTCCCCCCCACCGGCTTCTTGCGCACTTAATTGTTGCGATTAATCGCCGCGGTGGTCTCGATCGCGGGGCCGGGGCGAGGGATCGAGGTTTCTCCCGGCCACCGGGCTGCGCGTGTCGCTGCGGCCTGGCGAGCAGGCCCTAAGCCCGGCTTTTGTGTGAGGCCGGGCACCCCTGGCGGCGGCTGCGGGGAACGGCGGGGGGGGGGACGACAATGGCGGCCATTGTGCGAGTGACGGAGGCAGGCGGCGGGCTGGGCCGGGCCTTTGTCTCGCGCGCTCCGGGACTGGGGGGAGGGGGGTTTCTTTGTTCTCGCGCCCGCTCCTGCCTGGGCCCCAGTGACGCAGCTGGGCCAGGACGTATCTGAGACGTTGCCGGCGAGTATCACGGGCGGACCCGGCTTCGCGCTGCCGCCTCCTCCCCTCCCCCCGCGGGCGGAGCCTCTGGTGGCCGCATCTAACGGGGGGGGGGGGGAAATAAGCCCGGAGTCGCTAGGGGCCCGCAGGTCTAATGTACTCGTGCCGCGGGGTCGGGTATTGACTCTGGCCTCGTGCCTCAGCAGCGCTTTGGGAGCGCGGAAAGGAAGCGGGGCAAGTAGCCCGGGGAGCTGCTTGGACTGGCCTTGCTTTTTCGCGCTGCGCGCTCGCTCGTTTCCCGAGTCTGGCCCTCGCTGGGCGGCGCTGTGGCGGGGAACCCGCTCCCCTCCTCCCGGCATTTGCCATTGCGGCAGCCATCTCAGTGCGGCGGCGCAGCAAGCGCTGCAGGCGGGGATTTCAGATACTGCAGGGAGCAGCCTCCCGGCTAATCCGGCAACTGGTCACGTGTTTCCTCGGAGCCGGGACCGGCTGTCTGACCTACTTCGAGAGGAAAAGCCAGGACAGCGGCTGCAGCGGTTCCCGACTCCGCCCCGTCCATAAGCCTTAGGTTAAAATGGCAGGCCGTGTTAAGGATACAATTGAAACTCCAAATCGGAGAAATCTCTGCGCTGGGTTACCTTCTCCCCCGATCCCGTCCCCAGAATTGGAGTGATGCTTGCTTGTCACAACAGTGGTGTCAGTAGGCAGCAAGTGTAAACACCATACCTCTGAAACTAACAGCCCATATGTTGTGTACTTTGTTTGCATAGGATTGGAAAAAAACTAGCAAATTTTATTTTGAAGTGGGAGTTGGGCATCTGTTACCTAAATGGAAACATTCCCCCCTTATGCAAGTTACATAGAGTGACATCAAGAACAGTGTGCACATGGAAGGTTTCTTCCACTTGGCTTTTGGCAGCATGCCATCTCCACTTACATAAAAAAAATTGTCGTCTTACACAATCGTGGTTTCAGCGAACACTTGTAGACATTCTTGTAAGCAGGCTTAAATGTACTTCAGCTTTTCCAGGAGTTAGATTTACTTGGAATTTTTTTTATAAATGGTAGTTGGTTTGTGCAACTAGTAGGCTACCTAACCCCACTCCACGTTGAATCTCGATTTGTGACAACTATTGGCAAATCACAGCTTGTCTTGTAATAGCAAGATTTGTTTTGCCTGTGTTAATATTAATGAAAACAAAGCTACGAATACAGGCAGATTAATACATTAACACATAGTAATGTACCTGTATCAAAAGCTTGTATACCCACTGAATATATTTTAATCTTTCAATTTAGTATTTTCTATCATAAAAGAAAACTTAAAATAAAATTCTAAACCAACCCTTTTCTAGTGCTTAAGGCCTAGATTGAATGACATATAGTTACTTTGCAAGTGTTACTAAAGCAGTGGCTCCTTACCCCCATACTGTTTAGTGAAAGGAAGACAGCCATCTTATATGATTACACAAAAATCAAACTTTATTTATTGTGCCTTAAAACCGTTCTGTGCTCTTTCCACTTCTGGCACAACCATGGTTTTTTTAAAATCGTGTGTTGGGAACCTTGATATTCATTGTAGAAAACACTGCAAGGATGCTTTCTAAAGTGTTCCCATGGTCCTAAAGAAAATTTAGTAGCATAAGAGGGAAATGATGGCAGTTTTTGGTTTGATCATCTTAATTGTTGAATTGCAAGTGCTGGGAGCTAAGTTCTGGTTACCAAGCAGCCATTGCATGTGATACACTTTTCATTTGTGAGCATAAAAACATTCAAAAAGTGAATTTTCCCTGCGCTATGGAAGTAGAATAGGACCAAAGATCATTCTCAACTCTTTTACAATTGTTCTTCCTGTACATTAGAAGCTTATTTGTTCTTATGAACCTCTCCAGTGCTCCAAATAGCAACCCAAGTTTCATTAGTAATCTAATTCTTAATGCCATGATATGAATTGATGGCAATGTGTTAATATAAACTACAGGAATGGTTTGTGTGTTGTTTTTTTTGGTAGTTTGCTGGTCTAGACCTGAATTCCTCAGACTCTCAGAGTGGTGGAAGCACAGCAAGTAAGTATATAACTTAAAAATGTACATATTCTCTTTTGGCTATACCCAGATATATAGGTAGAAAAATAGCTGTTGGCTGTTATGTACAGCTTTGAAAAACAACCCATTTCTGGGCTTTTATTTTAAAAGTGACTTAATGTAAGGAGGGAAATCAAAGGGGTTGACTGTTTTGGTGGGGAAAAGGGATGCACTGAATCAATGAGTAGCATGGGTTAATACTTCTCTGTTTAAAGGCAAAACCTATTCAGATCCTTAAGGATTTAACTTGACAGAAGCTGGTCTCCAAGGTTGAGACTAGTTGTTCTGGTCTTCACCACTGGATAAGTCTTTGAAGCAGGCATTTAGTTAGAAGCTAAGCTGCATGAGGGGCCCTTCAACTCTCAAATTTAGTTGCCTACTGGGGCTGTTACTTGTCTTGCATAGGCATCTTCTCATAGTGGTTCTGGGATGCCAGTCCACTTCCACTTTGTCAGTTAAGTGATGCTTTGAAGACATGAATTGCAATTTCTGGCACATGGAATTAATTGCATTTCTGGGAGGCTCTTTAACTGCACCACAGGATTGAGGCCCTGATATGGGTGGTGTCAGTAGGGAATCTTCCTTTAGACTGAATGGATTTCACATTTATGAAGCAAAGGTAGCTTGGTGTTCTCTTCTGCTGAGGTAGTGAATTGGGAGCAAAGGAGCAATCATTTTGCTTCTAGTAGTGCTCTGAAAGGGGTGGGGTGGGGTTGTCTCTGGATATCTAGAGACCTCAACATCTCCTGACAGCATCTGTATGAGACTGATGATGCTCAAGTAGTAGAGTACTGTAGAGATAGAACATCTTACTATACTATACTCAAGCCCACCAAATAAACGGTATTCTCTAGAGAGATGCAACAAGATGTCCTTTCTGAAAGGTCCCTATTGGGGAGGCCAGCAAGAAGCATTTCAATGGACTTACTAGGGAAAGTCCTCTAAAATGGTATTATGTAAGGCCAGTGCTTCCTGAAGTGTCAACATGCTAAAACGGAGTTCTACCCTTAGTCTCAGAAGTCGAATGTTAGAGGAGAGGGTTGGGTCAAATCTAGCTAGCCAAAATGCTGCCAAACTCCACTGACCAAGGAAAACTGGAGAACCAGCCAATTCTCTGCTATGAAGCCATAAAGCCACATAGCACTATTACATTTGTGTTGAATAGAAGGGGTTGGCAAATACATTCTTGTGAAACAGTGTACGGCACAATGCCTGTCATAACTGCAGTGTCTTGGGCTGCTTTTGAAGCCTCTAGAATTGAGGCAGGTTCTATGGGCTTTAATTGGGATGGTGTGGTTGTATGAAGAGTCCCCTGACTAAGGCAGGTAGCTGAACCAGATTTTTCTCAGGATAAAGACCCTTTTGGTGGAGAAGACCAGTTTTAACAGATGTTGCTGCTACACATTTGTATGTGGTTCTTGAACAAAACTAACTATTTTCCCTTTTTTTCCTTTTTTTAGAAGGTCGATACATTCCTCCTCATTTACGGAATAGAGAACCTTCAAAACAGGGTATGTGTTTTTGTTAATGTGGTGGCATTAATTAATGCTAATATACAGCAAAGAACAACTGCAAGTATCCAATCATGATTGAACGCTCATCTCAGTAGTAAGATATTTTTACACTACTCGTCATAGTGTAAATGACTATGTATACTGCTAGATTGTTCTTTACATAGTCATACAAGTCCTTGGCTTTCATTGGCTGCATCATTAGCTTAAACACTAAATTTGATCTTTGTTGTAGTTGAACAGTCACTTGATTATGCTGCACAGGATGTCTACCAAGCTACTTGTGAAATGGGAGCCTGAGACTACATCAGCTTCCAAGTTGCATAGGTTATAAACAAATGGACCATGTTGAAGCAAGATGGACTCTTAGTCTTACAAACTATTGTTTCGCTGTAGTGATCTGGGGTCAGCAGTTTTGGTTCTAATCCCTCATTGGTGCTAGTGTGGGGATATCTCAAGTGCAGTGTGATATCTGCAAAAATTAGTTTAACTTCACTCCTGCTGTCACTTCTGAGGAAGTATATAGTCTGGATCCATTTTCCTGTGGATAGGAGGCACTTCTTGATTCCCTACACCTGAGATTGATAACATTCATACTGTTGCTGGCTGGCATGAGTAGTAAAAATGGTTCTGGTACACTTCAGTTAAGATTCTGTGTAATGTCTTTTTTTAAAAAAAAAACAAACAAACCCATGGGTAATAGCAGCAGTGCAGTATCAGTGGTATACCCTTGTTTTTTTTCCTATGGTCCAAAACCACAAACCTGTTTCCTGCTGCCATAGGGAAACATGGAATATATGATAAACTGTGGTTTATGTATAGCTTATGAAGAGGGCTGCTTACGGTAGAATAAAATAGTGAGGCATCAGATAAAATGAAGCTGTCTAATCTTTACCTATTTATGGATAGTTCACAGTTTGGGAGGGAGTGTAGAAATTATCCCTGTCAGTGTAATACATAGGAGGGGAATCCTGCCTTCTTTCATTTTTCTTTTCCCTCTTAGTGAGTCTGAAAGAGGTAAGTCCTTCAAACAGCTCAATGAGTGGTATTTGCACTCCACTGCAGTAGAGTGTGGACATGATATCCACTTGAACAGGTAGAGCAAAAATGGCACGGGCATAATTTCTGACAATGGATTAATACAGGGGTAGGCAACCTATGGCACATGTGCCAAAGGTGGCACGCAAGGGGATTTTCAGTGGCACTCAACTGCCCAGGGGTCTCTGCATTTTAATTTAATTTCAAATAAAGCTTCTTAAACATTTTAAAAACCTTATTTACTTTACATACAACAGTAGTTTAGTTCTATATTATAGACTTATAGAAAGACCTTCTAAAACATTAAAATGTATTACTGGCATGTGAAACCTTAAATTAGAGTGAATAAATGAAGACTCGGCACACCACTTCTGAAAGGTTGCTGACCGCTGGCCTAATAGTTAGAATTGGGCAACTAAAACTACAGAACCTGGCAATGGGTATTACTGAAGTGTCAATCAGCTGTGTCACATTACTTCCTGCAACTTGCTAGTGGAAAGAAGACTGACTAGCTCGAATCTGGTATGGTGCTAAATTTAGCAAAACCACAACAGTAATCCATCCAATAAACTCTGTATTCTGTTATTCATTAATTACAAGAGTATGACTTAAAATAGATTTTTATTGTCAAATCTTGACTAGTTAAAACAAATACAAAGCATCTTGAATGCTACTTGACTTAGCAACTTCTGATAACCTAGTGAACTCTGGAGATCCCTGTATTAATTCACTTCTCAACATTAGGTAGTCTGAAGTACTAGTATTCCTGGGATAATGGCACCAATTGATTTTTGGAGATACTGAAATGGAAATTAATTTGACCTTTCAGCCTAGTACTCCTGGAGCCATTTAGCACAAACCATAAACGGACTTATTCTGCTTGCAAGCACTTCTAAAATTCAAGGTTAAAACTGTTGAGCAGAGCACTTGCTAATCTCCAGGTTTGTGGCTGTTAAAGCATACCCCTCCATACTATGACTAACCTTTACCTTAACATTAAATTACACCTTTTCCCTAGGTAGGCATTGCCTAAAGCAGCACCAAGTCAGCCTGTTTATCAGTTGAATATGCTGGAATGTGTAGAGCCTTTGGGGCTGAAGAGTGGTCTGGTAAAGAAAATTGTCAATTCATGTTTAAATTGAAAATACTGCATATAAATAATGGATTGATAAGTAATAGGATGGGCCAGACCTAGTAGACTGAAGTCCCAAACCTCCCTGACTGCTCAGCTACAGGAAGGTGGAGCCAAAGTACTGCTGATACTTCCCCCTTCTATGCAGGGTAACTCATTCTAAATCCCATTGTCATTGCTTATGGACATGAGATTTTTTTTCCTTTAGCCCACAACTTTCCAAACTTACCCATGGCATAGCCCTGAGATTATGGGGATGCCACTACTTCACCTTACTACAGATGGCAGAAAATGCTCTAGCCTGCTTCCAAGATTGTTACAAAAAATACATAGCTTCTAATCTTCAGGATGCAGTTACTGATTGGAGAATCCTGGTGCTGTGGATTCAAGGCCATGTTGTGGGGTAGAAGAGAGCTACTTCTGCATTTGCCTTATTTCTGATGTGGGTACATCCTTAAAATCCTCTTCTGAACTGCCTACGGAGACCATCTTGCTACCAAATCCTTCTCTGGTAGAGTAGGCGGAGTGTTCAAGTAATTCTGAAGTGGAAGTGATTCAAATGCTTGCTGGCCCAAGATAATACTACTTAAAGAAAGATTTCTACCATTGCTCTTTAATAGGGTTTACATATCACTAACTGGCTAAATCACTGTTCAATCTTACTGGATGAAATGAGATGCTATACTGTTCAGCTGACTCATGAATGTGCCAGCCACTGTCTGTGGCATGCATGGGAGAAAACAAAAGCCTTTAACTTGTGGAATTTTGTCTGTCCTCTAGGGAAATCTGTCTTTCCCCCTTTCTTTTTAACTGCCTGGTATGGCTACAAATTTATCTCTGTACATTTAGGTTCTCTGTAATGCCTCTTTGATCATCAGGTTGATGGAACTATGCTTGATTGGAGAAATAATAGAATACATTCTGTGTCTTAAGCTTTCTTTAAGCCTTTTGGTTTTGACTCTGCTATATCCCTGGAGTTTTCATGGCTCTCTTTACGACAGGAAATATCTGTAACTACATGAAAAACCACCATTCCAATTCAGGGCCACTACCAAGAAGCTGTAAGTCCATATCATCAGTGCAATGATGTATAACTATGCTATTCTATAGCATGAATTGGAACTGGCCATACAGCAGTGACTTAACGAACTAACAAGTGATATTTGAATTTGCATTTTTTTTTTTTCATTTTAAATAAATTGGCAACCATGTCCTTGCTGACAGCATTTCAGCTGTTTTGGATATACATGTATACTATCTGCTGCCTGGCTTAAAATGTTTTTATGTAACACTTTTAACAGCTTCTACAGACCTAAGATATATTTAACTACCTTAAAGTGACATTAAGAATATACATGTATCTGGTATCCAAGCAAGCTTCCAAAACAAAGCGTTTTGATGCTGGCTATTGTTCATGGGCTGTAATTAATGGTAACCTTTATACCAATTCTAAAGCAGAAGAAAGACATGCGTATAGATGAGTTCTTGCTTTTCATGAGTACAGTGGGGCTACACTGGTAAGAAATGGCACCCTTGTAGACTTTTATCCTTAGCTAATTTGGCTAAAAGGACAACTACCCTAAGTCAGCACCATTCTGCATTTAATCACCACGGATGGATGAAGAGTAGGTTTAAAAGCATGTTTGGTGGGTTTTTTAAATTGTTGTTTTTCCCCCTAAGCCTTTGTCTACTATACCATAGTACAACATTTAGCATGGCTTTCTCTAGAACTGGTGTCTGAGGCAATGGGGTCTAGTAGTAATTTGGGGGATGAAAGGTTGCCATTCAATTACTGGGAAAGCCTTGTAAAATGACTTTGGCAAAGATTGCCAGTAAATAGTTATAAAGCCAAGGTCTCAACAAACACTTGCAGAGTAAGTCAGCTCCCATCAGACTTGTATTTCTAACATTGCAGTTCTATTTGCACCAAGGTTTGAGACTTCTCTGTATTTGGAAACTGATGAAAGCCATCATGCATAATGAGACTCAAAGTTAAAATTGACTTCCACTGGCTTATTTGAGTTGCACTTCCTCATGCGGAGGAAAGTGTGTACCGTCTAACTTGGACACTTGCATGGGTATAAATGACACTAGGTAAAATCCTGCATCTTGCTTGCCATGTTCTTTCATCACTAGTGTAGTTCACCACTTAAAATACTGTCTCCTAGTTCTTGCGCATTAACTGCACAGCTCATTCCTTAAACTTGTAATCTGTTCTGCTTGCCTTCACAAGTTTAAGATTACAATTCACTCAGAGTGAAGACTCGCTCTGAATACTACTTTCTCTAGCTAGTATGACATTGACTGCCTTGGTATAGATGTTTGTCTTTGAGTGGCTGCATATCTCTTTACTAAGGCCTGGTTGAAACAAAGCTGTGCTATTTCAATTGAAAGATGGACTGACTTTTAAAACTGGCACAACTTTGTGTAGTGAGACTGGGTCTAAACCTTGCTGAAACTAATTCACTATGCCCATGTCTTGCTGCATCATTCCATATAGGAAATGAGGATATCAAAATCTTCACCTCCTAGGATCTGTTTCTTTCTGCACCAGTGAAATCTTAACAATTGAGACCTCTCCCATTAATGTAGCTGTTAACTCTCTGGACCCAGTCGTTGATTCATTGTTAACCACATTTATTCCCCTTTCTTAAAACCATTCTTACTATGAGCTGTCTTCCAATACTGCCTTGCTAGTAAGGCTTGTCTGACTAACAAGCTTCGCTTATGTGACACAGTATACTACATAATAATCCAAAATTCTTAGGAGTTCATCCTGTGTAACATACTAAAATCTGGCTTTCCTGACTCTTAAACCAAGCCGTCAGGCTTCCTTTATTCTAACCTGTTAACTAAGGAGCACATAAAGTTGGAGGGGAGAATCTTAAATCTCCTTCAATTACTATTTTTCAATTATCTTCATATGAAGTACTGGAGCTATTCTCAACAACCCAGAGTTCTTGCAGCAGGCTCCAACTTATAGTATGACAATAACCATAGTGCACAGGATAGTCTTGATGTTTGCTCCAGGTCACTAACATTCTGACCTATCTAACTAAACTAGCTTTCAGAGAAGCCTTTTGAACAAACTCAGACTTGATTTTGGCTGAGTTTGGAATCTCCTCGATAAGAGTTAACAATTTGTGAACAAGTTTTTTGTAAACTAGAAACTGTGTTCTTGCCATGGATCCTTCCCAATAGGTGGCCTGTGACCCCAATTAAGGATAGCAACCTAAAAGGATCCCCTGTCTTTGGAAGGATTCTGTATTGCTGCAGCTTTTTGCATTCTGGCAGTAAAGATTACACACCACCTCTGGATTAGTGCTATGGAGCTTGCAAACTGCTCACTGGCATGAGTGACATTTTTCCTTTAATTGTTTCACTTTTTATTCTCTGCCAAAGATTCCCCCAACTGGGACTCTGGTCGCGGAGGTAATGCCTATATGAATGGCTATGACCGAGACAGCCGGATGAATGGCTATGATCGTGATCGCAGTGGGTTTGGATCTAGAGGAGGATCTGGACATGATGACAGAGGTGGGCGAGGGGATTATTAAACTGTCACCTTTCAGCCAATTGCACTCCACACCAAATTGCAGGAGACATGATGAGAACTACTCTGCCATAACAACTTTAGAATAGTTTTACTGCTGAAAGTTTCAGTTCCCTTTAAGTTTGTAGCATTTGAGACAGATCTCACATGAATGCTTGTGGCTTATGAAATTCTGGTTTAGTGCTGATCTGCTTGTCTTCACCTACCAGGATACAAGCAGTAGGGCTTACAGGCCTTAATTGAGATTGGGATGCCATTATGTTTGCTGCTGCTATATTATACATGGATAGAAGGTCTGCTTTGAAGAGTTTACACTGTAAATAGAGAATACAAGAGGTGGGAGTTTGCTGCAGTTTACAGTCTAAAACGAGAGAAATGCTACCAAAGTGACTTGCCCAGGGTCATGCAGGAAGTCTGTACTTAAACAAGGAATTAAACTGATTTCCTTGTTCCCAGTCCAGTGCCATAACTACAAACCAGTGTTCTAGCTCAAGTGGAGTAATCAAAATCTCAGATTCTTAACTTTGTCCCTGGAAAGCACCCACAAAATGACAGCATACTGTTGCTTGTGTGTAAGGGGTGCCTTTTCTAGTCATTAAACTGTCTTGATAATAAAGGTTTTTGAGATGTTAAACTGCAGGTTGCCTGACCAAAATGCAGATATGGTCCTAGAACTATTCCCAAATCAAAACCAATGTGTCAGTGCTTTTAGTCTCTCTGAATTACTTACAACTATCACAAAACTTTAACTTTGTTCTTCATGACTCCATACATCTGCAAATCTGTCTTAGATATTTCACTTTTAACCCTCCTGGTGTCTTTACAGGAAAGGGGAGTTGTTTGACTTAGTATTTCATTTCTTGTCTCAAAACAGGTAGCCCCAAAAAAGATAGGGACAGTCTGTTGTCTGATTTTCCTGCTCTTGAAGGTCAGAAGGCTCATTCAAAGTAGATCCTACAGGTCACAATTTCAAAACTTCTGGATGCAAAGATATCATTTTACACAGACATACTGACCCCTTCACTTTTGGATGGGGACTGGGGAGTTTTGCCTGCTTTTCTTGTAGGGGTTGGAGAAATTTTGTTTTCAGCAGCCAAGGGAGGTTGGAACTCAGACTTATGCACAAGAAGGGGGGGAAAACAGCTTGATTCCCCGACTCCAAAGCTAGACTTTTCAAGGGTAGCAGTTTGCTAGTAGTTCCAATTTTTGTTAACAATGTATGATAACATAGCAATTGAGCCAGTCATGGGTGTCTTGTTGTTTGCAGTACAGTGGAACTCTTAAGGAATGAGATACTATGGCTGGGGAGTGGTGAAGAGTGGCTTCATTAAGTACCTGTGGACATTCCTTGCCAGAATATGATTAGACTAGTAAATTAGAGCTCAATTTGCTTTCCATTGGGGCTTTTTTAAACTGCAACAATTCAGGTACTGATGTTATGAGCACAGCATACTGAGACTATTTTATACTAAGTCGGGTAGCCACATACAACAGTCTCAGAATTCAAGAGCTGGGGTGCACCTGACAGGGCTCAGGGCTTCAGCTCTGCTCCTGTTACAGCCCCAAGCCTTGGCAGGTGCACTCCATGGAGCTGAAACTCCAAGACCCCCTCCCTATTGGACAGAAGTCCCAACCCCACCACCCTGCTGTAAGGCAGAGGTCCCAAGCTTCCCTTCTCCCTGCCCACCCTCCATCTGGTAGGTGGAGAATTTGTGGGGGGGGCTCCAAGCTACACTTCAACACTAAGAGCTGTATGTGGCTCACAAGCCATACTTTCACTATCCCTGTACTAAGTCATTGTTTTTAAGTTGTGTAGTGTAGATTTAAATAACTGCATAGTTGGACTCTAAAATGTGAATCTCTAGCTTGACCTGTCATTTCGTTAATACTGTACAACTTTCCAATATCCTCTAATTACATGAGTATAGCGAGCCATGTGTCTGAAATCTATCTCCTGTGCTAAATCACTAAAGTGTGGGGGTGGGGAGAATACACTCCGATGTTTTCTTTTTGGCTAGCTCCTAACCCATGTGCACCTTCATGGTGGCTTTAGATTGAAAGGAGTCTCTTGCGTGTTGAAATTGGCTTCTTACCCTGAACAGAGATGTACTGACTTTTTATGACTAGAAAAGTAAGCCTTTTGTTTTCCATGTCTAGGATTTGACAGTGGGTGGAATTCTGGTAGAGACAAGGATGCATACAGCAGCTTTGGTGCTCGGAGTGACCGTGGTGGAAAATCAAGCTTCTTCAGTGAACGTGGGAATGGGTCAAGAGGAGGCAGGTTAGTATCTTCTTGCTCCATGCAGTGCAAAACTTTTTTTTTTTTTTTTTACATCTGCACTAATACCAGTTTTATGGTAGAACTGTGATCTTGCCACACTCTAGCTTCAGGTCTCAATATGACATGGAAGCAGGGCTACTTATTAATTTGGGGCAGCAGAATGAGAACCCTGCTTGGAAAACTAGTCTTTCAGGGTAGGCAGGGTTGTAAATAACTTAAAGCAGTGTTTCTCAACCTAGGGGTTGTAAGCAGGGCTGGCATTAGCAGGTAAGAAGCAGGGCAATTGCCTAGGGCACCACAAAACTAAAGTGCATGGTTTCAGCCCCATTAGGCAGCAGATTCTTGGAGCCCTGTGCTGCAGGGCAGCTGAAGCCCCAAGCTTAAGGCAGGGGGTTGCCAGCACAAAGGTTGAGAAATACTGAGTGAATTGGCTTGAGTCTTTGGACTAGCTAATGATATTTGAGTTGTAGTGATTTGCCACTTCTGTGGAAATGGCAATAGGATGCTTGCATCATTGATGAACACTTACTAGTTATCGGGAGGAAGTGATTAATGTAAGATGACACAATTGAAGTTAGAATGTTCTCATTTTTTTTCTCTTTAAAAGTGTAGCTGAGAACAATCTGAGTGAATTTAATAAAACAATTGGGCAAGACTCTTGCAGGTTCTCTCCCTTTATTTGGTCAGTTCTAAACACCTCATGTTTGTATGCACAAGTGTGGTGAGAATGACCTTTTTCGACTCGTTAGTCCCGTATCCTGAATTTTCTCAAACGTGGTTTACCAGACCTAAAACTAAATGCAACCCAGGTAAGGACTTTTTTTTCCTACCTTTTATCCAAAGCCCATTTTACAAAGAGGGAGCTTGCCCGTATAATGCACGTATTGACATGACAAAGGGCCAAGTGTACTTCAGTTTGGAAAATTTCTATTTGTGTGAGGAATAAAATGTAGGAGCAAGTTAAACTTGCCAGTTGTGAATTTTTTTTACTATAAAGTACATTCAATGAATTAACATTGCTTAATGTGCCTCCCCATTGTACAAAACTCTCACCTTTCTAGAACAGGTGTCCACTAAAACCTGTAATTCAAACTCGGGTAAAGGGAGAATTCTGAATTGCCATTCCTCAGGTAAACTGTCAGTTTCTCTCAACTTGCTTCTTAAGTAACAGTATTCTAAAAAATTCTTAACTCCTATAATTAGTTAGCTTCCTATTTTGATTATTAGGCTATCCATGCTCTTGTTTACAAACAGTTGAGCAGTTAATGTATGAAGCAGCACTATTAAGATTTCCCCAAAAAACATCAGTCACTAACTTTTACCAAACAAAGGGTATATGTAATATACACCAGCTCAATGGGCAGGGCCCTGCTTTGTTGAATTTTATATTCCAAATCTGGAATTGCACTACCTTATTCTACCTACTGTGTGGAATTAATATGCAGTTAAATGTAATGGGCCTCAGTTTCCATGTCAGACAACCACCCTTGTTGAGCTAGATTTCTAACTAGGTTTTTTGCTGTGTTTAGATTTGAGGACCGTGGAAGAGGCGGTGACTATGATGGCATTGGCAGTCGTGGTGATAGGGGTGGCTTTGGCAGATTTGACCGTGGTGGAAATAGTCGCTGGTCTGAAAAGTCAGATGAAGATGACTGGTCAAAACCACTTCCACCAAGTGATCGTCTGGAACAGTGAGTAATGTAACTCCATTTAGGTATCAGCATGCCAATCAAATCTAGGTTAACTAGTGGAATACTGATTTCTTCGATCTTCTTCTGCTTTCAGAGAGCTCTTCTCCGGAGGCAATACAGGCATTAACTTTGAGAAATATGATGACATTCCTGTTGAGGCAACAGGCAGCAACTGTCCTCCACATATTGAAAGTGTAAGCTTTTATAAATTTTTAATATTGAATCTAGACTCAGTTGCCATATACCAGGTAAACTTCCAGGTGAAACTTGATGAATCAGAGTTGGTTCTTCTAATGCTTACACTATGTCCAGCAACTTTTTCCTCCTGATACATAGTGGATCCACCATACTTCAGTGAATCAGAAAGCGTGACCGAGCAGTTGGTAAGCAAGCTCTGAATGGTGAGATTCACTTGTTTGACAGCTTCCCTTATGTTTTAATAGCTCCATCATAGGTGTGCAGCTGGAAAGATTTCACTCAAAGCATATGTGGTGAAGTGTCTTGTAAGTTGTTGGGTTTTTGTGTGTGAAACCTGTTGCAATGTGCTTATAGTAGATAACTGCACCTTGCACTTAGAGTAGAAGGTGGTGAGGTTTATGGCCCTCAGTTCCTGGGAGACTTCATTCTACTGTCTCATCACCCATGGAGAAGGTTTGTCTCCTGTGCAGAGTTTTTTTCCCTTGAATTCTGTTGTGTACTCCTGAGGGAAGTCTGCACCAAAAAAATCTCTGCACGGTATTTTAAAATTCTGCAAATTTTATTTGTCAAATAAAATGTAGAGGCTTCAGCATGGCAATGGGGAGCACCCTGTAGCTGGTCCTGCCTCCCCTTCCCCTCCCCCCCCCCCAACTCAGCAGTGAGACTGCACCCAACCTTGATGCAGCACAAGGGCCTGCCCTTCCACACCAGGTATGGGACAGGCTCAGCTCAGCAGGATCCTAGTGTGGGGTGAGAGGGTTCTGGGTGTGGGCAGCTCAGTATGGGGATCTGGAGGCACAGGCTTGTTGGGAAGGTTCAGGGTGCAGGGACAATGGGATGCTGCACAGGGGGTGTCAAGGTGCTGGTTGGGTGGGGGTATGGGTTCAGCTGTTTGGGGATCTAGATGTGGGATGCGCATTGGGGCAGTGCAGGGTGTGGTATGGTGGGGGTGGAACAGAGACCTACAACTTGGCTTCCCATAAAATTTTGAATCCACTTAGAGTGAAGGACAGATGTGATATGCTCACAGTAGCTTGTGTTGTGAGGTGATGAGCTGCAGTGTCTTATACTAGCCAGAGTTTACAAAGTGTTGAAGGTTTTTTCATGCCCAAGTATGGTGGTGTATTGCTGTAGTCCAGCTGAGAGATGACAGTCATGAATGACTGAGGCCAGGTCTTCACCACCATGGGACAGTCTCCTGGCCAACTGGAGATGATAAAAGCATTACTTGTGGCTATTGCAATGTGAAACGGTGGCCAAAAGAATCCAAATGCAATCCTAGGTTACATACTGAACTGACCCATTGTAAATGGGAACTTGCAATCTACACCATGGTTGTGAACTCAATAGTTTTCTCTGACCACTAGCACCACCTGTGGTTTTTTTTTGTTTTTTTTTTACCCAGGTTCAGCTTCATCCATGAGTTGGCCTCATCCAAGCACTGGGCTGTCTTGTGTTATTTGTGCTGAAGGATAGGTAGAGCTGTCATCTGCATCTTGCTGTACTTGAGTCCATATGATCTTACAGTTCACCTGTTAGTTGCATGTTGATATTGAAAAGGACCATCTTTGTACAACCCTGCAAGCAAGGGTTCTAGTGGTGCAGGTGTAGTTTCCATCACTACTCTTTGGGTGCATCCCTCCAGAAAGGACTCAGGCCACTTTAGTGCATTACCCTGAACTCATCACATCTCTAGTAAGACAGCTGCATTGAATGCTGCAGAGAGGCCAATGAGAATGGATGTCTGTCCTGTATCTATTGACTGAAAGTGGCACTAATGCTCTCTAAAGCTGTTTTAGTTCCATGTCCTGGCCCAAATCCAGATTGTGCTGGTCTAGAATGCGGTCTTAAGTTAGATGAGCTTGTAGTTGGTCTCTTGCTCGTTTCTCTGAGCTTGCTTGGGAATGGGAGTTTTGCCACTGGGCAGTAGATGGCTAGGGCTGAAATCTCCAGGTTGGGTTTTTGTTGGTCAGACTATTGTATGTTTGAAGGAGGAACAGAAGATTTCTCCTCTGAATCAGGTGTGCATGACCCATTCACAAGCCAGGAAGGGCAAGGATTGGATTCATGGGTCTTTCCTTGGAACTCCTTTAGGGGGTGTCCAGAACTACTTGATAAGTCCCTATGCTGAACTCTGGGAATGCAGGTAGGCTTTTGGTTGGGTTCATTGTTTCATCATGTCTGAGTCAGCCTTTGTTTTCCCACCACGGGCACTTGAGTTTCCACACCTCTTGTTTTTTTGGATACCCTGCAACACATCCCCATTTTGTGTAGGCAGTGGGGATGGAAGGGGCTGTTTGGAGGCCAGTGTAGAATGGTAACAGTTCAGTCCTTGACTCCTTGCCCTGTGGTTGGGGAGCTGTTGTCCTTTAGCAGGTATTGGAATTTGTTGGAATCCATAAGTGTCTGGTTGAATAGGGTCATTTTTATTTGTTGCCCAGGCTATGGAAGGTCAACTGCCATAATGAGGTAATTGTCCAAAGTTGTGGCTGGGTTGTAATGTCCTCTGTGCTTAGGCCTGAGGACAGGTGCAGGGTATGACCAGCTGTGGGGGTTGGACCAGAGGTGAAAGTCCTAGGGGGGAGGCAAGCAAGGAGGTTGTGGGGGGGGGGGGTGTCCCTTTTTAATGGACTCCATAGCATATTGTCTGAGCAGGCACTTCCAAGGCCATGACTAGGAACTCAGCAACTTGATATTTTAAAGTCTTTGCCAATCAAGTCTTCCTGGAAGTAGATCTCTGCAGCCCTTCTGCTCTTGAGGGAATAGTTTAATCTCCATGGGTGGAGGCATCCTCTCTATCCCTAGGCCACTCAGTTGTACACCTGCTTCCACACCATTGATCTTCAGGGCTTTGAACAAATGGAAATAAGCAAGTAGTAGCTATCCTAATAGCATCTTCCTAGCTAAGGCAAGAATGATTCCTGGACCTGCCTCACATCTGAGTGCCTTTGTCTTTCCCTTGTAGCGAATCTCTGGAGATAGCAGGACACTGGTACCATAACCCATCTCATTTCTATACCATAAGGCATAGTTCCTTAACTGGTTCTATGGCATAGAGTTGGACTACTGTCCTGAGGTTCAGTCCCTACTCCTGAGCAGCAAGGAGAGAACCTATCTACAAAAGCTGAGGTGCTTTCAAGTCTAGTGTATCCATCAGTCTGGATTCCTTTCTGAATCTCGCCTCAGATATACTTGATAACCCTGGTGCTTTATAAATCCAGCAGGTAATCACCTATGCTCTACTGCAGTTTACTTGGCTGCTATTATATAGCCTCTTATCCACCAGTCAAAGGACTTTATTTTTTTTCCTCACTCTACCATAGCCAGGTTCCTTAGCATGTTGTATAATCTGTTTCCTCACTTAAGGAACCCTCTGTTTGAACCTGTGGGGTCCTCCAGCTGTTCACTCCTCTACCTGTTCCTGAAGACTTGATTCTTAATCACCATAACTTTGGCCAGAAGGGTAGGGAATCTGGGGGCACTCATGGCTGACCTTTTCTATACTGCCTTTTTACCATGACAAGGTGACCCTATACCCCATCCTTGTTTCCTGCTTGAGTGCTTCGAGAATTCTATATCAATCCTATGATGGACCACCCATAGGGATAAAACATCTCCACTTCAGTTACTGTACAGATAGATAGATTCTACTCTATGGTGAAGTAGGGCAGCAACAGGTGAACACTGCTTTCTGGGGTTTTTATGACTTTAGTGGTTCTCAGCACATGTGATGGCCTGCCAGTATGTCCATGATCAGGAGACCTGCCATGTAGTCAGTCCGCAAGAGCTTTGGGACAACTAATAAACTTTGGAATATCTGATTAGCGTCTGCCTTTCTAGCATCTCTTTATGATGAACTAATCATGACTTGCAGGCTTCTCAGTTGACCACACTGGTCTTTTGTGCAAGATTAAACTCTGAATTAAGGACCAGTACTTTAAAGACAGATTTCAAGGGAAGGGGGCAGAGAAGGAACTAGTGATGCTCTTCTGTGTGTGGTGTGTGTGGGTTTTTGGGGGGCGGGGTGCAGTTTAAATGCCTGAAAGATTTTACTGGAAGATGCCTTGGTCTATAGAAGTGGTGCGAGAGCTGCTTGTTGCTTTAGTTGTAGGGATGAGGTTGGGGTTTGTCACTTTTTAAAGCTTTCTAAGAAGATTTTTAGATGGGATGTCACATGATGAGACCACTAGTTCTATGGTTATGCATAAGTCTCATTTGCTTGGAAGCCTGACTTCTACTTGGTCTTAAACTTTTATGCTGCTTATACACAGGCAAAGAGGAACCAAGTATGTCATTGAATATGTCAAGTTTAAAATGTTGCTAAGTTTGTTTTTTATGTACATGTACTGAGCAGGTTAATCTTATGGATACTTGAGTCACTTGGGCTGAGTTATATTTTCAGTGAGAAGGTTCTGAAGTCAATTCTCCATTAACTCTTTCTACTCCCCCCACCCCCCATGTCTGTTACAGTTCAGTGACCTTGACATGGGAGAAATTATCATGGGCAACATTGAGCTCACTCGCTACACCCGTCCTACTCCAGTTCAGAAACATGCTATACCTATCATCAAGGACAAGAGAGATTTGATGGCCTGTGCCCAGACAGGTAGGTTTCTGACCTTGCACCTAGAACAATTTTGACTTTCCAGTTGAGCTTGAAATGGGTGGGAATTGGATCAAATCTTCAGACTGCAGATGATAAAAATTTCTAAAAAGAAAGGAAGCAGCTGCTTGCTCATGACAGACAAACTTAGTGCTCCTGAGTTTCCCTCATACTGGGAACTGTAGCCTGCTATCCTTTGAGCAAGAGCACACTAGCACAAAATCTGGATTGACCAATAATAGAGGTGGGGGTGACTTATTTGTCATGTCCTCTTCTGAGGGTGCCAGGTGCCTCTTAGTACTTAGAATACAGCATTTTTAAGACTTAGTACATAATTTTAATGGCAGATGGTGGCTTCTGTCTATTGAGACAACTGCCATGTTTTTATAGTGTTTCTTTGGCCCAAGTGGGATCAGTATTAACTCAGAACGTAGTGAAAGGTGGGGGGGGTAAAATTATTTGCCTTGAGTGCCTGGTCTACACTGGGCAGGGGTGGTGGCAGGCTAGCTAAGTCAGTCCTAAGTTAGGCAGCTTCAGCTATGAAAATAAGCTTCTCGCTCCAGTGGAGTACCGGCATCAATGGGAGAGCACTCAGCAGTCAATTACTGTTTTCACTAGACACAATAAATCAACCCCCCTTACCCCCTGCGGGATTGATCACACTGGAAGTAAGTGTAGATATGCCCTTAAAGAGTGGCTGCTCATGTCCATTCTATTGTGGGGGGGGGGGGGGTGTGTGTGTGTGTGTGTGTGTGTGCGCTTACCACATGCACTCATGTCAGAAGTTTTTTCCCATCAGTGGTATCCATAGGGAACCAGCTCTGGCGCCCTCTGGAGTGGCACACGTATGCATTGGTATAAGGAGCATTGTCGGCTCCCCCACCCTCAGTTCCTTCTTACTGCCAGTGACGCTGCTGGAATGTCTCCTTTGCTCTGCAAGTTTACTCCTCTCAGCTGTGACTAGTTGTGAACTTTCTGTATATAGTTAGAATTTTTATTTAATAGTTCTCTTAGTGTAGTTTTAGTGGATTTGTTAGTCCCAAACAGGACTTAGCCTAGGGACAGGGCAGGCCCTGGTCCCCAGGCTTCAAATCTTCTGCCTGTTGTAAGATACCCATGCCAGTGAGGAGTTCCCATAGAACAGGGATCAGCAACCTTTGGTATGCGGCCTGCCAAGGTAAGCCCCTGGTGGGTCAGGCAGGTTTGTTTACCTGCCATGTTCACATGTTCGGCAGATTGTGGCTCCCACTGGCCACAGTTCACTGCTGCAAGAAGGGGCACAGGCTGAGGGATGTGCTGGCCACTGCTTCCCACAGCCTCCATTGGCCTGGGACAGTGAACCGTGGTCAGGTGGGAACCTGCACATGCTGCAGGTAAACAAACTGGCCTGACCTGCCAGGGGCTTACTCTGGTGGGCCATGTGCCAAAGGTTGCTGATTCCTGCCATAGGAGCTGTTTGAAGTGCTTAGCGGAAACTCACATTAGCTACAAATGTCACATTTGCAAGAGCTTCAGATCACAGAACACAAAGGAATGGGATATTCGTCTCTGGGTGCTCCTTAGCCTCAGAGCCAACCAGATTGGATTCTGCTCCTACACCACTGCCTGGTTGCAGAGCGTGCTGCTGGCGCCGGCCTCAGACAAGCGCCCATCTGCTGCTACTGGCTAAAAAACAAAGAGGCTGGGAGGGGATGTTCCCCTACATCCTGTAAAGGGAAGGAGAGGGCTGGAGAAGAGCAAAGATCTGTGAGGGCTGAGCAATTGAGCACCTGAGCCACCCTCCCAGGACATGGCACCAATCCAGAGGATTAAGACACCAGTCCTTAAATCCCCATTGCTGGACCACTGGTACAGTTCACCACAAGCATGTCAGCAGTCTCAGACATGTCAGTCTACTCACATTCCTGCTCAACAGAACTGCATCCCTCACTAAGCACAGTGTCAGTTGCCAGGTTACTGGGGCCAGGATCACAGCACTGGGAGCCATCACCCTCATACAGATCCTCTGCAGAAGTTCAGGGCCAGAACTGATGATCAGGGTAGATAGGCAGCCTTGGCACCATCCTGGTCCCCCAGATGTGTATTTCCCCCCTCCTCAGGCTCCAACAGCAGGGAGGAGATTCTGCCTGTGGCCTAGGACCACCCATCAAGGGCACCAGCATTCCTGCCAGCATGGCCCCAGGGCCAGTGGCCTGCCCCTGCCAACTCTGGAACCCCTAGGGATTTCCCCAGCCATCACAGGATCATAGGTATCCAACAAATTGTCAGCAACAGCCTCTCGCCCACCCCCTGACACGGATGTAGAGTCAGAGCAGGCTCCCTGGGTTTAGCCAGCCTTGGCTAAGGATCCTGTGGCAGAGTTGGCAGACACATACCTGCCTCCTCATCCTCACCTTATGAGGTGATAGCAAAGCCCTTTCACCCAGTTCCCCCCAGGACAATGCCAAGGCTCCCCAGGAGCTCTTGAAGATGGTCACCTCAAACATGGGGCTGGAGGTCAAGGAGTTCTCATTTGATGTACTGAGTGCAGCAGCCCCTGCCAGTGGCATTGCTGGTGTACAAGGGAGTGATGAAAATCACTAAGGCCCTGTGGCAGGCACCTGCCTCGCTGCCCCCATTTCCAAATAGGCAGCATTAACAGGGATGTGGTATGTTTATACCCACCCAGCCCCAAGCTCACTGATTGTGTCAGCAGCTAATGATCCTGGTTGGCCTTGTGTTGTGCTCAACGCTGAAGGAGGCAGCAAAGCGGCTCTACCTCTTTGGTAGAAAAACTTATTCTACATCTCCAGCTGAGTGGCAAACCACCAGGCCTTGCTTAGCTGCTATAATTTTAATAACTGGCAGTCCATGGCCAAGTTCTGACTCCCTGCCAGAGGAACCCAGGAAGGGTTTCCTGGCTATCCTAGATGAGGGCAGGATGGTGGCCAAGGCAGCCTTACAAGTGGCCTCAGATGCAAGCCAGGGATACTAGCGCAGAGGTTCAGCCCAAACCATGGCCTCAGCTATTTCAGTGAGGCGGGTGTCCTAGTTGCCATTGTCAGGCCTTTCAGCACAGGTTCAACAGTTGATCCAAGACTTTCCATTCAATGGTCTGACACTGTTTGTCTGCTCTGAAAACAATAAATTACACAGCCTGAAAGACTTGAGGGCTACCTTGCACACTGGGCCTGTACGTGCCAGTAAGGAAGTGGTTTAAGCTGCAACAGACCCAGAGGTTTGAGAGCCAACCTCAGTCAGAGACCTTTTGTAAGAAGGGCAAGGGCTAGAAGCACCAGCAAGACCACCAGCCACCATCCTCTGCCCATTTGAGCTCCACCCATAACCAAGTGGGTGGTAAGCAGGCATTTTGAGGGTGTGGTCAAAGGTGACTTTCCAGCCTGTGTCCTGGATCCTGCTCTCCTGTTTTCCAACTGTCTCATGGAACTGGCCATGGCCTCTGCCCAACCACCCAGACCTCCTGTCACAGGATCATTGTTGGGAGTGCAGGAGCCAACTGTACCTCTCCACCTCACAGCGTGGATGCTGCATTGCTGAATCCAGAGGAACAAGCCTGCTCTAGTCAGGTACTGGAGGTTTTCTCAGAAAGCAAAAAGCCCTCCGCCAGAGCAACTTACCTGGCAAAGTGGAAGCATTTCTCTTACTGGGCATTTGAGCGCAACATTTCCCTGATCCAGTTACCTTTACAGTTCATCTTGGATTACTTGCTTCACTTAAAGCACAAGGGCCTTGCCTTTTCTTCATTCAAGGTGCACTTGGCAGCCATATCAGCTCTCCATCCTCGCATCCAAGGTAAATCTGTATTCTTGCATGAGATGTCAGTCAGATTCCTGAAGGACCTTGAATAGCTTTCTGCCAATGGGACCTTGGCTAGTTCTCTCCAGGCTCACGGAGCCCTCCCTTTGAGCCCATGGCTTCTTGCTCCCTTTCCCATCTGTCATGGAAGGTTTGCATTCCTTGTAGCAATTATCTCAGCAAGGCATGTATCAGAAACTAAAGCCCTCACTTCAGAGCCACTGTATATGGTATTCTACAAAGACAAGGTCCAGTTGCAGCCCCATCCAGCTTTCCTGCCTACAGTGGTGTTGCATTTCCATGTCAACCAGGATATCTTCCTCCTGGTGTTCTGTGCATAGCCTCACTCAACCAATAGGGAGAGGCAGGTTCACACTCTGGATTTCTGGCATGCCCTGGCGTTCTACTGGGAGCACACCAAGCCTTTCCACAGACCAACCCAACTCTTTATCATGAGAGCTGGCAGAATGAAGGGCCTCCAGGTGTCCTCTTAGAGGATTTCAAATTGGATCACCACCTGCATCCATACTTGTTACAAGTTAGTGGAGGCTGTGCCTCTGATAGCAAGGGCTCACTTGACTAGGGTTCAGGTGTCTTGCACCAGGAAGGCAGCAGATGTCCCTATCCAGGACCTCTGCAGGGCTGCCATGCAGTCTTCACTGCACATGTTTACAGTGCATTTCACCATCACTCTCAGCAGGCCAGAGATGACACTGACTTTGGCAGAGCATTGTTGCAATCAACATGTCCATGAACACCTACCTGCTTCCAGTGGTACTGCTTGGGAGTCCCCTACAATGGAATGGACCTCAAAGAAAAGACTGTTACCTTATTGTGACTGGCGCTCTTCAAGATGTAGTAGTCAGGTCTATTCCATGACCCTACCTAACCCCTTCCTCCACTATTGGAGTTTCCAGCAAGAAGGAACTGAGGGTGGAGGGGAGCTAGCAGCACTACTTATGCCTGTGCATACATGTGCCACACCAGAGCCGTCCCCTGCAGATACTATTGGCAGGGGGGATTTCCAGTGCATGTGGTGGGCACACACTCCAAAAATGGAATGGACATGAGCAACATCTCAAACACCAGTTTCGAAAAGGTAACCATTTTTATCTCTTGCCTTGTTAGCAATGTCAGGAGCACAGTCTAGTTCAGCTAGGTGTATAGAATACTGTGTAAGGTGTTGTGGCTGATAACTCAATGGAAGTATTGATGCTTTTATTGTCAAGATTAACCTTTGTATTTCTTATAGGTTCTGGGAAAACTGCTGCGTTTCTTCTACCAATATTGAGTCAGATCTATACAGATGGTCCAGGTGATGCTCTGAGGGCTATGAAGGCAAGTTCTTAGATGTGCAATCCCAGAAATGTTAAAACAAGCTCAGTCCACCAAAAGATGCTTTCCTTGTCTGCAATTCTTGTTTCGTCTTTCTAGAGATGTCCAGTTATAGCATTCATACTAACAAGCAGTCTGTTTCAGAGAGGCCTGTGCCCAATTTCTTTGCCCTCTAAATTATTGGGGGCGTTTCAGAGAGCTGCTCATTTGTTGCTTGTCTGCTCACCTATAGGCATCATGGTCCTCATGGTTTTTTTTGTATTGGCTCACAAACAAAGCGTATTACCATCTAATGAACAAATCCTGTCTTCATTCAGACAAACATTCATACTATAACTATCAGGCTCTTATAACAAGAGGAACACCTTAAAACAAAACTGCTTGCAGCCAAATTTCTGTTTAGTTTAGGCCGGTAGAGGACTACAGAGCCATTCTTGATAGTCTAGGGACTAAACTCTTCTTTAGGACTAGTCACCTAATCTTCAAAAAGAAAGGATCGCTTGCAGTGTGGTTTCCAGAATGAAGGTTGAAAAAAACATACTGGTAATAAGCATGTCTTGTAGCCTTAGCAGTCTACCCTGAAATGTGGCTATTTCTAAGTAAAGTTACTCCCTGGTGCAGCAATAAGACTTTTTTTTTCCCCAATAAAAAAAAAAAGTCCAGAGTATTGAATCCCTTTTTTCAGACTTAAAAGTAAGTAATGTTCACCAGGAGTTTTTAAAATCTCTGCAGTTCTGCCCCCTAAAGACACACTGTTAGCATTGTCACCTGGTATACCTGATAGTGTACCTGGGACACAAGTCTTTAGAACCAGTGCCTAAAGCATGATTGAGACTTTCTGCAGTGGAAGACTTCCTGTACTCCTTTTTAACAACTCAGCAACAGGTCCTTTGAAATATAAATAACATTGAGAGCCTCAGTTGCCGTAGTGGTCCACTTTAGAGCAAAGAAAGCTGCTGATGGTCTATTTTGTCTGTAATCCAAGCTCAGCCGAGAGTGCTGTGCTGGTGGCAAAGTTTCAGAATTATGCAGGAAGCATGTGTGCAGGGTTTGAAATGGCTCTAGTTTCAAGTATTTATTCTAAATGTCTGTCCTTCAGGAAAATGGAAGGTATGGACGCCGTAAGCAATACCCAATCTCTTTAGTCCTGGCTCCAACTAGAGAACTGGCAGTGCAGATCTATGAAGAAGCCAGAAAGGTATCTTTGGCAACTTGTCAGTACAATATCCTGAGCTTTTTAAAAAAACAGAAAATAACTAGTTCTGTTCTTACAGTTTGCATATCGTTCCAAAGTTCGTCCTTGCGTTGTCTATGGTGGTGCTGACATTGGTCAACAGATACGTGACTTGGAACGTGGGTGTCACTTGCTTGTGGCAACTCCAGGACGACTGGTTGACATGATGGAGAGGGGAAAGATTGGATTGGACTTTTGCAAGTAGGTGAAATGGTCTCGGAATTTGATAATCTTAGAAATGTCTATAGAATTTCTGACAAGATCCTGGGTCTTAGCTGTTTGGTTTGTACACCGAAAAAACATCTAAATGTAAACAATAGTAATCCATAGGATTTTTCTGATGTTTTGCTAGACAGTTATTTAGGAAAGGCTTACTAGTTGAACAGTTAAATTTCACAATACTAATCCTTTATACCTGTTGTATAAATAATGAACATACAAATAGCACTCTTCACAGCACATTTACTCAGCACTGGCAAGCTAGGGGATGCTTTAAGCCAGTGTTTCTCAAACATGGCCACCAGAGCCTTCTCTTGGGTCCCCTGCCTCCTGGGTAGTGGGGGGGGGGGGGGGGGAGGAAATCCCCTGGGCCTGCTAGAAGGAGTTGAGTCCTGCCCCCTCTGGAGCCAGAAATACTGGAGGAGCAGGCAGCTAGTGTGAATTCTCCACCTTCCTGGGGGCGGTGGGGCTTGGGCTTGTGGCTGCAGCCACATGGTGGTGAGCAGCAGGCCGCAGGCTTACCACTTCCTCTCCCCCCTTCCCCCCAAAAAAAACCCCACACCTGGTTCCTACTGCCTCCTTCGGCCCCGGACTTCAGCCACAGGGCAGCAGGCTCTGGCCCCAGCCATGCAGTGGCCTGTGTGTGCGCTGGCCCCAGGCTCACCACCATCTGCCTGTAGTCAACAAAAATGAATAGGGGTCTGGAACACATGACTTATGAGGAGAGGCTGAGGGAACTGGGATTGTTTAGTCTGCAGAAGAGAAGAATGAGGGGGGTTTTGATAGCTGCTTTCAACTACCTGAGAGGTGGTTCCAGAGAGGATGGATCTAGACTGTTCTCAGTGGTAGAAGAGGACAGGACAAGGAGTAATGGTCTCAAGTTGCAGTGGGGGAGGTTTAGGTTGGATATTAGGAAAAACTTTTTCCACTAAGAGGGTGGTGAAACACTGGAATGTGTTACCTAGGGAGGTGGTGGAATCTCCTTCCTTAGAAGTTTTTAAGGTCAGGCTTGACAAAGCCCTGGCTGGGATGATTTAATTGGGGATTGGTCCTGCTTTTGAGCAGGGGGTTGGACTAGATGACCTCCTGAGGTCCCTTCCAACCCTGATATTCTATGATTGTATGGCCCCCGCTGCCTCATCTATCCCTGGGCTCTGGGTGTGTAGCAGTGGACTCCATCCCAAGGCCCCAGCCCCGGGGCTTTGGCCTCTGGTCCCAGGCTCACCCATCACCCTTGGCCCCCGCTGCATCTTTCAGCTGCATGACAGTGGGCTCCTGGTCACAGGGCTTCAGGTGCTGGCTCCAGGCTCACCCCCCACCTTCCAAATCTGAGCTGGCCCCTGCTACCTTCCTCCGCATCCACAGCTTAATTTGTCCCCTAGCTTGCCAGTGCTGAGTAAATGTGCTGTGAAAAGTGATATTTGTATGTTCATTAATATTTTTCACAGAAGCAAACATACAAATACCACTTTTCACAGCAGCAGGCTTACTAGCTAGCAAATGTGTGGCCTTTTTTTAAAGGCCAGCAAAAGAAACAAAAGATAAGAGCATGCAAAACACCTTATTCTTGTTTCTGTTCTGTTTAGGCTAGGTAAAGAATAGAGACAACTACTTCATTTTTATTACTCAGTTAACAACAAAAAACCCAAACTCTTCATAAATTACAATGGTTTGGGACACTTATATGCATGTTTGGTTTTTTCCTAAAATTAATTAGTATTTTAGGAAAAATAGTCAGTAAGCCAAGAGTTGGTGGTCACGCTCTGAGGCAACCAAAATTTGTTGAGGAAACCCTACTCTAAGCTGAGGTTCCAGTGGGAATGATCATACTGGTGTGTGCAGAGAATTTTACTGCCAAACATTTGTAGCTGTCAAATTAGCTGTCAAACATTTGTAAAAGGATGCCTTAATACTGTTAAATTGACTATTTCTGTTATTTTAAAGCTGCATATAGCTCATAAATACTTCCTGACTCACATTGGGTTGTACAAGCTATCACTGAATAATTCTGACATACTACATTAAATAGTTAATGGTGGTTGGAAAAAATAGCCTGGTGTGTGTGGATTTTTTTAAAACCAAAAAAAAAAAAACCCCGGTTTTCCTCACTTAAGCAATTTTGAACCTCTTCATCTACTCCCAGATACCTGGTACTGGATGAAGCTGATCGCATGCTTGATATGGGGTTTGAGCCTCAAATTCGCCGTATTGTTGAACAAGATACTATGCCACCAAAGGGAGTTCGTCATACCATGATGTTCAGTGCTACTTTTCCCAAGGAAATCCAGGTACTGTCTGGCTTGAGGCTTTTTTGACCTACAAGCTTAATGTACGTTCTGAACTCCCCCAGTCCTTGTGGGGGGAAAAATGGTGAATTTCTTTTTTGTCTGTCTACCTCCTAGATGCTTGCCCGTGACTTCCTGGATGAATATATCTTCCTGGCTGTTGGCAGAGTTGGCTCTACATCTGAGAACATCACACAGAAAGTAGTGTGGGTGGAAGAGTCAGACAAACGGTCATTTCTGCTTGACCTGCTAAATGCCACAGGTAAAGACTGTTTGGGAGAATTTCAACACAGCTCTAATGGCTCAGGTAATGAGAATCTATGTTAGGTGGAGGAAAAGCTGTTAGTCTTTTCCTCCCTGTTTTTTCATATGTTGTGAATGTTTTTGCTTTGACTTAAAACAGTATGCATGCAAATAAACTTCTTGGGTAATATAAACATCATGGGAGGGGGAATGGCCTTGGTACTCATCTCTCATTGAATGAAGTAATGTAATAAATACACAATTAAACTGCAACAGAAGATACAGAAACTACCTTTTACCAGTTGGGGGTGCTAAATATTTGCAGATGTAGTATTGCTGGTGGTAAATCTGTAGTTTAACTTCTTGCATTAGGCAAAGATTCACTGACTCTGGTGTTTGTGGAGACTAAAAAGGGAGCTGATTCTCTGGAGGACTTTCTCTACCACGAAGGATACGCTTGTACAAGCATCCATGGAGATCGCTCTCAGAGAGACAGAGAAGAAGCTCTGCACCAGTTCCGTTCAGGCAGAAGCCCAATTCTGGTTGCCACAGCAGTAAGTCCCTAATTTTTCTTTCTGAAGATGTATGTTAAATTTCACTTCATTCTTGTGAAGCTTTGCTAAGAGCTGACAGTTGAACTTCTTCACCATTAGGTTGCAGCAAGAGGATTGGACATTTCAAATGTGAAACACGTCATAAACTTTGACTTGCCAAGTGACATTGAAGAATATGTGCATCGCATTGGTCGTACAGGCCGTGTGGGAAACCTTGGTAAGACTCTTAAAAGTGAATTGTCTGCTAGAAGATGCTCTTCAAGTGTAGTATTCCAGTGGGTTATAAGTAACACTATATATAGATTAGCTATAGAGTAAACTTGAACTATGAAACAAAGCTTACTTGACCTACTGTTTCAGACAAACCCACGTCTAGTCTTTGTAGCAGTAATCTTAATTCCAGTTTTATTAAACTGAGCAAAATTCCATGCAAGTCTTTTTTATTGTTCCAGTTTCTCTCCTCCTCCCCCATGTCTAAAGCCATAGTAGAATAGGTAGGAAGGCAGTATGGGAAACCAGTAGGTGTCAAGTGATTATTAACTGATTTATTTTTTAGAAAACATCCAAAATTTAAACAATATTCTAAGTTTTCAAATATATTGATTTCAATTACAACAAGTGTAAAGTGCTCGCTTTATATTACAAATTGTGCTATAAACAAGAAATACTATTTTTCGATTCACCTCGTACGAGTACTGTAATGCAGTCTTTATCATGAAAGTTGAACTTACAAATGTAAAATTAAGTACCAAAAAACCTGTTTTATTTTTGGCTTCAAGCTAAAATTTTGGCGCCTGCAAGTCCACTTGGTCCTACTTCAGCCAATTAATCCGACAAACAAGTTTTACAGTTGCAGCTGCCCGCTTTTTATTTTGTCACCTGAAAGTGAGAACAGGTGTTCACATGGCACTGTTATAACCAGTGTGGCAAAGTATTTGTGCTACATGCAGTAAAGGTTCATATATCCCTTTTGTGATTCAGTCGCCAGTCTAGAGGACATGCATCCATGCTAATGAGGGGTTCTGATCAATAGTGATCAAAAGCGGTGCAGACTGATGCATGTTCACTTTTATCTGAATCAGATGTCACCAGCAGAAGGTTGGCTTTTTTTTGTTTGGTGGTTTGGATTCTGTAGTTTCCACATCAGGAGTGTGCTCTTTTAAGACTTCTGAAAGCATGCTCCACACCTCATCCCTCTTAGATTGTGGAAGGCACTTCAGATTCTTAAACAGTGGGTCAGGTGCTGTAGCAAACTTTAGAAATCTCACATTGGTGCCTTCACTGCAGATTTTGACAAAACGTAAAGAAAGTGTTCTTAAAATGAACAATGTGCTGGGTTATTAGTTATAGCAGTCTCAGATGTTAGAATGCAGGTAAAATGGAGCAGGAGACATACTATTCTTCCCCAAGGAATTCAGTCACAAATTTAATGCTTTTTTTTTTTTTCAAAAAAAAAAAAGCAGCATCAGCGTAGAAGCATGTCCTCTGGAATGGTGGCCAAAGCATGAAGGGGCATGTGAATGTTTAGCGTCTCGGGCACTAAATACCTTGCAATGCAAGCTACAAAAGTACCATGCAAATGCCTGTTCTTGCTTTCTGGTGACCATTGTAAATAAGAGGGCAGCATTATCTCCTGTAAATGTAAGCAGATTATTTTGTCTTAGCAATTGGCTGAACAAGAAGTAGGACTGAGTGGACTTGTAGGCACTGAAGTTTTACACTGTTTTGTTTTTTTTGAGTGCTATTATGGAACCCAAAAAAATCTACATTTGTAAGTTGCACTTTTCACAACAAAGATTACACTATAGTACTTGTATGAGGTGAATTGAAATATTATTTCTTTTGTTTATAGCAGAAGTATTTTTAATAGAAGTTCACACATTGATTTCAACCACACAACCATTTACAGTATCTGAAAATGTAGAAAAAAATCCAAAAATTAAATTTAAGCTGGTATGCTATTACTTAACAGTGCAATTAAAGCTGATTAATTTTTAAGTTAATGGCATGTGTTAACTTATTAAATAACAGCCCTAGAAACCAGTATAGCAGAGCTCCAGTTGACTTTTCTCTTTAAGAAAAAGCTGCTAAATTCTTGCATGCAAGTGCACATGGACCAACTGCCATTTATGCACGTTCTGTTAAAACACAAGTAAAACTATTTGCAGTCAGGCATGCAGTCAGGTTGTTGCTGCAAAGGCTAGTATAACAGCATAATCTGGATTAAAATTTATACCAAGTCCTGTAGGCTGGCTACCTAACATCAGGTTAATAAGGCAACTTGCCACAAGAGAAGGCTCACTGACACTTCTGCTTCATTGAGAGAGAACTCTCAAAGTGAATTCCCAGGGAGGGAAACGGGAACAAATATTTGGACATTTGCTGATTTACTGTAAATCTCAGAGGAAATTCAGCATCTGCTAGGTATCTTCCTATGCAATACCCCAATTACATAGTTTTCTAATGTTTCGTATTGCCTGAGATGCTCTCAAGTAAAGAGAAACTAACTAGTTTGTCTGCACTCCCTCAAGCCTAGTGGTGTCTGTGACGGATACTTATTTTATTAGGCAGCTTCCTGTCCTAAGACCAATTTCAGATATCTTTAAAGTTCAGTACAAGCCTAGCCTGTTCAATATAAAACCCACCAAGTACTTTTTTTTCCTCCTGTTCAAGTACACATTCATCTGAGCTACACAGAAATAGTGTCTTGAAGCATCATACCAAGTTACCTAATGTTGAGAATCAATTTTATTTTTTTAAAGGGCTTGCCACCTCATTCTTCAATGAGAGGAACATAAACATCACCAAGGACTTGCTGGATCTCCTTGTTGAAGCGAAACAGGAAGTACCATCATGGTTGGAAAACATGGCTTATGAGCAGATTCATAAGGGTGGTAGCAGTCGTGGGCGTTCGAAGAGGTAACTCGAATAGGACTCTGACTACTTAAGGGCATAATCCATTTTATGCCAGTTCCACGGTTGCAGATTCAGGTTCCTATTGCCTAAACCTTTGCTTTAATTAAACTTCAGATAACATGGAAGACAGTTTTAGCTGAGAGATTTTAGTATTGCTGTCTGTGATTGCAGTGTGAGTCCTCTAAACTGCTCCAAGTTGTTGGTCTTAACATTTGCCTTCATTTGTATTTCCAACTCTACTATAAAGGATCTCTGAGAATTTGCTTTTCCGTTAGTTTTTTTTCCTTCAGTTTTTGTTTCAAAATGAGCCCCCTGTAGGAAGCCACATCTTGTTGTTAAAGTCCCCTCTATGTTAAAATCTCCTATTCTGAAAGTCTCCAAAATCCAGTTAAACTAGATAGGAATAACTCCTCTTTTAAGAGCTGAATAATCATTTTGGGAATAGGACCAAATAAGACAAGGTTGGTTTTTTTTACACATTAGAAACCATTGGAAAACCAAGTGTGCTTTACCACTTGGAATAGATAAATGTGATTTTTATTTTTTTAATAGCTTCCACTATTATGCAGTAAAAAGCAAGGTCTCAATCATATTGCATCAGCTGAGACACTTTCCTGCTGTAAGATATTCATTCTGTCCTATTAACCAATAAATGAATTGCTGCCATATGGACAAGAATATTTCTTGTTGCACTGCTATACTGTGGGTTCCAAGCCAGTGAACATGGGGGCTGAAGATATTGTAGCCATCTTTAGATGGCTACAGATTAAGAGGGAATGAACTCCTTCATATAGAAACAACTCTAGATGGTGCAGCAGAATAAATACCCAGCATAATATGGGGGGGGGGGGGGTTAAAAAACAAGTGCCTATGAAATGTCATTCATTTATTCTTCATATTAATGATCTGTAGTTATCAGTTTTGAGTGAATTAGTGGTATTTGTCACTAGTTCCTTAAATAGCTAGTACTGCTCTTCAGCTGCTTCCTCTTCACCCCTGTACAACTGGGGGCGTTGTACTGTATCAGACCTATAGCTGAACTCTAAAAAAGCAACTCTCTCAGTCTAGGAGTCTACATTCTTGCCATCTATTATGGTTTAGTCAACTGAAAAGTAAGGTGCATAGATTGACAGTAGCGCCTTTTCTTCTGCTTCTTTCAAATGAACATTGACAGCCTCATGCTCTCCAAGTTGCAGTGAGAGGCTTGCAAGCAACAAACAGTGGCGCTGAAACTAAGCGATAAGGGCACTACTATATTCTGCAGAAATTCATTTCAAACAGCTTTACAAAACTCTGCCCTAGATTTCAAAGCAGCTATCTTAATAATTGCATTCTGCCAGACCGCAGTAAGAACAAGCTGTGAATGTTTCTCTTTCTGTGTAGTCGGTTCAGTGGAGGATTTGGTGCCAGAGACTATCGAACAAGTAGCGGTGGCGGCAGTAGTAGCTTTAGCAGTAGTCGACCAAGCAGCAGCCGCAGCGGTGGTGGTGGCAGCAGCAGCAGCGGCCATGGAGGCAGCAGAGGATTTGGAGGTAATTGTCTGTCTGTCCTTGTAATCCAGTACAAAGGAGGGGGCCGGTGATGGCAGCTTCAAAACAAGCTCTGGAACTTTTTTTAGGAAAACAAAGTCTTGTCTTAAAACAAAACAAAACTTTATAAAGTAGCCAACTCTTAAATGTTTGTCTGTGTAAGGGCTGTGAATTTACTATAGCCTGTTACACTGAACTTTACAATTGAGAGGATGATTTAGCTGGCACAATGTATCTGTTGTGGTACCCAAAATTATTGTAAACTGGTTATGCACTGAAGCTTTCCTAATCTTTTAATTTTTAGCTTTGATACCATGTATTGTCAGTGTTCTCATCCACTGCCTCCTCTCTTTCCCCCTGCCTTCCCCCCCGTCTTGGTCCACAGAAAGCTTCTGTCCAGGGAAGAAGAGAAAAGGGTAGCCTGTGTAAGGACATAAAGGTTTTAGTAAGTTGATGTGGTTTTGTTCTTTCCTAATAGGTGGTGGCTATGGAGGCGGCTTCTACAACAGTGATGGATATGGAGGAAACTATAACTCCCAGGGGGTTGACTGGTGGGGCAACTGAGTCTGCTTGCAGCAGACATCCCACCAAACAAGCTAATATGGAAACCACATGTAACTTAGCCAGACTATACCTTGTGTAGCTTCAAGAACTCGCAGTACATTACCAGCTGTGATTCTCCACTGAAATTTTTTTTAAGGGAGCTCAAGGTCACAGAAGAAACAAAAGGAACAAGCAGCCCTATTTTGAAGGTGAAGATTCCATTGCTGTAGTCAGGATTAACTCCCCTCCCAGCCACCCCAACCCCAAACTGCATTTCTAATTTTGTGACTGAGGATCATTTGTTTGTTAATGTACTGTGCCTTTAACTTTAGACAACTTTTATTTTGATGTCCTGTTGGCTCAGTAATGCTCAAGATATCAATTGTTGACAAAATCAAAATTACTGAACTTGAGCTAAAATCAAACCTTGGCACACAGGTGTGATACAA
This sequence comes from Eretmochelys imbricata, assembly GCF_965152235.1. Lineage (NCBI taxonomy): Eukaryota > Metazoa > Chordata > Testudines > Cheloniidae > Eretmochelys > Eretmochelys imbricata. The sequence continues at coordinate 154,902,499 of NC_135572.1, forward strand.
CTTAAACAGGAATCATCGATTCATCCATAATATTACAAAAACTTATGCGGTAGCCTGCATTAGGGCTTTTGATACTTGCAGATTTGGAAAAAAAAAACAAACAAACATCTTGAAGCATATCAATGGAATTAGTTTCTAATGTGGCAAAACTGTACTAAGTTAAAGTTCTGATTTGCTCACTCTATCCTGGATAGGTACTTAGAACCTGATAGTCTTTAATAAGCCATTCCAGTCATGATGAGATGATGTATGGATACATGCATACATTAAAAGCACTGTTTTTGAAGTTAATGCAAGTAAATACAGCAATTCCTTTTTCAATGTTTAGGCAGATCATTAATGTGAGCTAGCCAAATGTGGGCAGAATATTACAGGGAACGTTTAAAGGTCTGATAACTTGAAATAGTTTTTAGGAGAATTCATCTATTTAGACTTTTTAAAAATGCCTGCCATATGAAATTGAAATGGTAGAATGGCTGACCACAACAGTGACTGGTCCTCCTTAAGGGCCTGACTGATTTTGGTCTAATAACGCATGCTAGTGTTGATGTTTTTTGGTCAAGAGGGTATGAACAGGAAGAATTATGCAGCAGGCTTTATTTTAATGCAGATTCACATTACTCTGTTCAAGCTGCGTTGAGATGTTAAACTGGCTTACTGTAGACTTTGTAAAATGGCTCCAGAAGAGTAACTAACAAATCTTGAGATCACAGAGGTTGGAAATGTACATAACTGCACAAGGTTTCAATTCTGCTATTAAAGTGCAGTTTTAGTCAGTTTTAGTTGCATAGGTTTCCATTGTATTTATAGTCTGTTTATGCTAAATCTGGCCAAAGATAAGTATTGTCCACCAGTAAAATGCCTCTGCCACTTGGAATTTCTGTGCTAACTTTTGTGGCCAGAGCCATTATCAACTCTTAATCTACAGTGGCATAGGAAAATGGCAAAAATCTCCTAAAGTGCAATAGATTTTTTCAAGTGTATTGTGCCTTGTTCTAAAACTTTTATTAAGTAGGTGCACTTGACAGTATTGAGGTCATTTGTTATGGTGCTATTTCAATTAGTCTAGGTTTAGGCCCTTGTACATTTTGCCCATAACTTTTTACAAAATACTTCTTTTATTGCACATTCAGAGAATTTTATATAGGTCTTGTGTGCGTGTCCTTAACTTCCAATCTTATTTTGTCTCTTGGAGATTGAACGCAGCTTGTCTAAGGAGAAGGAACTAGATTCTAAAATTTATTTGGGACCATGGGAATGATAGCTAGGAAGAAAACTATTTGCACACGAGATTTCTAGATACTTTTTGCTGCTAGTTTTGTGTAATATTTATTGAACATTTTTGACAAATATTTATTTTTGTAAGCCTAAAAGTGATTCTTTGAAAGTTTAAAGAAACTTGACCAAAAGACAGTACAAAAACACTGGCACTTGAATGTTGAATGTCACCGTATGCGTGAAATTATATATTTCGGGGTAGTGTGAGCTTTTAATGTTTAAGTCATATTAAACTCTTAAGTCAAATTAAGCAGACCCGGCATTGGCGGTGTAGCCATAACTTTCTGATAGTAAAACAAAAAAATTGGCAACTTAAAATTAAACATGCCAAGGTTTTGATACACTTGTCTTAAGATATTAATGAAACACTTCTAAACACTGATGTGAAGTGTCCAGATTCTCAGATGTTTGTTTGCGTGAGTTTTGTTTAGTTGTGTGTGGTTTTTTGTTTTTGTTTATTTTTCAGTGAATGTCTGGCACATTGCAATCCTCAAACATGTGGTTATCTTTGTTGTATTGGCATAATCAGTGACTTGTGCATTTTAGCAAGTTTTACCAGCCAACAATATTTTCAGTTCAGAAATAAGGATTAAAAATCATATGCAAAGAATGGGTTTAAACTTGCTGAATGTAAAAATTCAACTTCAAGTCACTGTAGGTTTAGTAATTGCTTATTGTATTAGTTTAGATGCTAGCACTGCATGTGCTGTGCATTACTCTTGATTTTATTAAAATAAAAAGTTGAACTGCACAGAGTCCACTCATTTTTAAGCATCACTATTTCATGTCATATCTGTAAACTGAACAATTTGGCACAATCTTTGATCTTGCATAAAGATGTCAGGTGCCAGACTGTTCCATTCTCAGCCAGCTCTGATGTGCTACAAAATTGCAAGCACAAAATATAGTGGTAGAGTTGTCCTGTATAGCTATCAGTTGAGAGGGGTAAGTGTTGCCTCAGTTGTTGTGTATATGGGAAAGCTGTAGTCTGCAGTAAGTAGACAGGGAAGGTGAGTGTGTTTTGTGGGGTTTTTTGTTTGGTTTGTTCATCATGTCGTGTTCCTCTCCTCCTTCCCCCCCATCCCTTACTCCAGCCCCTGAATGCCAGGTAAAGGTGCGCTAAAAGCCTGATTTGGCCAGGGGTCACAATTTACTGAATCTGGGGCAGATTGCCACAAGCTGTCTTTTGAGGACCCCATCACAAATGGGAGTTTAGGGTATGCAGTGGGTAGGAGAGGGTGGAACAGCAGCACGGAGATTCTGGGCAGAGCTGCTGGCCTCTGACTGTCAGTAATTCTACTTTTAGAGTAGCCTAGAATTGGGAGGGTGCAAAAATGTGTTAGACACATTAGGCTTCACCTCCCTGGGGCTGCAGATTCCAGGCAGTCCTGGAGAGACTAGATAATAGCAAAAAATTAGGCTGTTCTAATGGGATTAAAAAAATGTCCAGGACCTGAGTGTGTGCTTCTTCAGGAAACCCTACATTGTCTTGGACATGTTACAGCTGCAGATTGACTTACAAATTTACTGTAGTAAATGGTACACCACACATGAAACAGCTTAAAGTCAGGTTAGCCTGAATTTTCATTTTCAGAATGATTACATTTTTCATAAATCAGGATCTGCCTAGTCTAAAAGACCTATTACAAAGGCAAAACTGGCTGTTGGGTTGAAAAGGGGTGAGATCTTGAAGTGCACAGCCACTGTTGCTGAGTGGCAATTAGTCATGCCTCCAAGCACCACCTATGCTTGGTGGAATCTACCAAATTGAAACTGTAAAGGGTCACAACCACACATTCAGGGATAATGTGCATTGGCTAATGGAAAGAGCTTCCACTGTAGGAAAATTGCAAGAACTAAATATTGTACTGTTCCAACATGTTACTGAGATGTACTGATCTTGGAAATGGGGTAAAATTCTAATGGTGGTATAGCCCTCCTAATGCTTAGCTTTTGTTTAGCTAGAGCTATTGTCTTTAGCAAGGGTTTGTTAAAATGAACATGGCCCTCTAACTAAATTTCCATCTCTGCAATGGAACAGGCCAGGCTCTGTTTTATGAACTGTTTGTTTTTTAGTGGCTCCAAAAACTTTGCAATCTTTAATGAAACTTCTAATTGTGTGTAATCAGTTTTATAATGTTTCAAAGTTAGAAATAGCAAAGGAATGCTGGAATAGACTCCCTTCTATGCGCAAGGCATGTGCAACTGATGAAAAGGCTGGCCATATGTGCACTAAAGCTGTAGAATTGAAATGGGGCCCTTGGACTGCCCTTGAGCTAAATGGACAGATGTCTTCAGGCTTGGTGCACATTCTACATGTGGCATTTCTGAAAATGTTAGCCTGCTTTTTAAAATATGATTTGGCAGATGTGGGGACATTTGGCCTTGCCAGAAGCTGGGACTAGAGGACAGGATCACATGATAAAACACCCTGTTCTTTCTTTGTCTCTGAAAAACATGGGGCTTAGGTGGGACTGTTATACTGGATCAGACTGGTCATTCTAATCTCCAATCTGACAAGAGGTGAAGCTCAAGCAATTATCTATTTGACATTATAAGGAAAATTTAAAACTTTCAGAAGTCAGGTGGGGATCATTTTAAGTTGGTTTTCTGGGGAGAGGAGGTAAGTATTCAAATAATTCCACATTGCAGCATCAGTCATGTGTGGCCCCCATTGTACAAGATGCTGTGTATAATACTGAAGAATTAAGTATAAAAAAAGGTAGATAATGGGAGTGCAACTGAATACTACGAAAACTAGTAAAGCATATCTGCTGCCTAGCCGTGGTGGAGAGTTGTTCCAAAGGCACCAGGACAGGAGCCATTTAAAGGACAAGGCAGCTTCATGAGTGTTTATGGGGAACTCCTATGCCTGAAGGGTGGCATGGGCAAAGCCTCCCCTTACATTTTCTTGTCTTACATTTTTCTATTTGGTCTGTTTTAAATTAAGGAGCCTCAAAGTAAACTATTGCCAAAATACATTACAAGGTCAATGCATTTTTTTCTCAATGATAAAGTAGGGCTTCAGCTACTGCCCAATGATTAACTGGCCTTTCACTGCAGAGAAATTGGTTACAATTGTATTAGAGATACAGGAACTAGGATAGGAGTGCTTGTGGCACCTTAGACTAACCAATTTATTTGAGCATAAGCTTTTGTGAGCTACAGCTCAGTTCCATCAGATGCATACTGTGGAAAGTATAGAAGATTGTTTTATACACACAAAGCATGAAAAAATAGGTGTTTACCACTACAAAAGGTTTTTTCTCTCTCCCCCCCCACCCCCCCAGTCCTGCTGGTAATAGCTTATGTAAAGTGATCACTCTCCTTACAATGTGTGTGATCAAGGTGGGCCATTTCCAGCACAAACCCAGGGTTTAACAAGAACACCTGGGGGGTAGGAAAAAACAAGGGGAAATACGTTACCTTGCATAATGACTCAGCCATTCCCAGTCTCTATTCACGCCTAAGTTTAATTGTAGCCAATCTGCAAATGAATTCCAATTCAGCAGTCTCTCACTGGAGTCTGGTTTGTGCTGGAAATGGCCCAACTTAATTATCATTCACATTGTAAGAGTGATCACTTTAGATAAGCTATTACCAGCAGGACAGTGGGGTGGAGGGGAGAGACCACCTTTTGTAGTGGTAAGCACCCATTTTTGTCATGCTTTGTGTGTATAAAAAGATCTTCTGTACTTTCCACAGTATGCATCTGATGAAGTGAGCTGTATGCTCAAAGTGGTTAGTACTCCTTTTTGTGAATACAGATTACACCGCTGTTACTCTGAAACCAAGAACTAGGCTCACAGTATTTCGGGAAAGGGGACTCTGTCTCTGCTACCAAGAAGTCAAGGTGGCTTTTGCCTCTGACTTGAATGGGAATGGAATCAGAGCTGCTAATTAGCCTACCCAAGGTTTGTAGTCAGAATGCCTTCATGAACTTTAGGGGGAAGAGTTGGTAAAACAGGATTAATTTCCACTGTAAGAGGCAAATGTCTCAAGGGAAGAGTGGGGTGATGCAGAAGTTACTGCCAAGACATCTCACAAATCTGGTTGAAAAACTAAGCACTACTAAAAAATGGTTGTCACAATAGTGTCTGAGTTAGATTCATGGCAAAAATGAATTCTGGAGCAGTTGCAGTAACTTTCAAATGACCTGCAACTGTCCTTAACAGTAGGCTCCATCCTTATGCCTGCAACATCAAATTTCTTTTTTCATAGTAATGACTTGGCACTGTACATAGGCATATAAGGGGCACAGAGCAGCCATGAACCTGCCCACCTGGGGTGGAGAGGGAATGGGTGAGCAGTCTAATTTTGTCTCCAAGCATCAAATTAATAATCTAGCCTAGTTTGTAAAGACAGTTTATCTTTGCCCTCTTTTTGACAGTCCTAACCCCCACCCTCCACACTCAAAAGAACCCCCTGGAGACTGGGAGTGAGGTGCCTTATACTAAACTCTCAGGATTTAAACTATAGCTGACCTCTAATAGACTCATTTCTTTGGTCAATAGGCATAGCTGATGCCTTTTTTAGGGTGGGGGGAAGGTCAATTTCCCAATAGGCACTAAGTGTATAAATCGTCTGCCTGCAGGACTTATACATTCAGGGACATAAGACTAACATATCAGTTCAGACCCAGAGCTGCCCTTTTCCAAAGAGCCCAAAGGATGAGGCTCCATGAGTGAGCAGACACCACCCCTTCTGGTCTACCAGCAAATAGAAGGCAGGGAAGAAGACATCAGAGCCAGGATGCCACTTATCCCAGCAAATCTGGCAACACCACCTCCAACAATCTGGGTGGAATTAGTACTGACACATTACACCATAAAACTGAAAGGAGAGATTAGTGGGGGGGAGAGAGAGAGATTTGGATGCCCAGAGGAGACTGTGACTAAAGAAACCTGGATGCTGACTGGCAAAGCACATTGACTTCCCCCTGGTTCTGTACTGAAAGCCTCTGTCATAGTGCTTTTCATAAAAGTGGAGACAGGAAAAGAATGTGTGTGCACCAACCTCCTCACATAGTCTAAAGTATGCAGGTAAGACACATGCCCTAGGTGTGACCTGCTTTTGAGGCACACTCTGCCAGTGAGAGAGCCACTTATTGCCAGGGGAAGCACTGTGTACATATGTCCTACAATTGGGGGGTGTCTATGTCAAATGTGAATGACAAGCTGGTAGACACAGAACACTAGTCTCTAAGGTGCCACAAGTACTCCTTTTCTTTTTGCAAATACAGACTAACACAGCTGCTACTCTGAAACCTAACATGAAGTGGTAAATCCTGAGGGCACATGCTGGTATATATAGGAGTGCAAAGAAAGAAAGACTGGCATCCTTAATCTTGGGCAGTGGTCCTCAAACTGTTAGACACCCCCCCCTCCCCCAGGGAGTGCTACCTAGCTCCACTCTTAACATGACTCAGCCCTGGGGGGGCATGGAGAGTCCATTGCAGGGGTGGGGTGTGCAAGTGGAAAAGTTTGGGTGCCACTAACAGACAGCAGGTTTGCATCATGGAAAAGCAATCTCAGCCAGGCTTGCTTGAAAAAAGCAGAGACAACATTGGGTAAGTTGAGACAGGAGAAGAACTAGTTTATATATAACCACTTATTTCTGAAATGAAGTACTAATAAACTTTGTCACTATATATACAAGCACTGTGCCTGTGTGTTCAGCCAAACTGTGGTGCAAGGCATAACTAGTAAGCTGCAGTTACTCCTAGGGGAACCCAGAACCCCCCTAGCTCTCCATACTCAAACACCACCCCATTGAGCCTCAACCCCCCTGCTGAGACTCCCACCCCCAGAGCCCTCACCACTTTCACCTGGGAAACACACCTCTGTGCATCCAGTTCTTCAAGCGATTGCTCATGTGTATTCCACAATCGGTGTGCGTGCTCACCATGTGCACTAGTGCTGGAAGTTTTTCCCCTAGCGGTACCCTTAAGGAGGAGTGCCCCCCAACCCCTCAGGTGGCACATGCCTGGCACAGTATAGGGGGGTTGCGCTCCTCTCACCCTCAGTTCCTTCTTGCCACCAGTGAAGGTGCGTCAGAACTGCTCAGCTCCAGCTTTGCTGCAGTTCGTCCCCAGAACTCAGTAGTACCTGTAGTCCGTTAGCTAATTCAGTTAGTTTAGTTAGACATTGAGCCCAGGCCAGCGCATGCCCCAAACTTTAAGGTGTGTGGCTCTTGTAGGCACTCTATGCCAAGGAGCAACCCGCACGCAGATTGCTTGGGAGAAACCCATATCAGCGAAAGGTGCAAGATCTGCAAGTCTTTCAAGCCCCAGACCAAAAAAGAAAGGGACATTAGGCTCTGGGCCATCCTGATGGAGTCGGCATTGGCCCCGACCCTGGCACACCGCGGTGTCAGTATGCAGAAACCCGCTGGTACCATCATTCAGTTGGCACCGCTCCCTGTCCACAGGGCATGCCAAGAGGACCAGAAAGACTCCCTCTTCGCAGCAGCACCGAGGGAAGTCTGGGACAGAGGCTAGGCCCATGTCGGGTAGTCCTCGATCCCCATCGGGCTTTAGGCCTCTGACTCACGTTGAGTGGAGTAGCCCAGCCCCTTCGGAGCAGGCCTCGCCGGATGTCATCTATGCCCGAAGCCCTCCAGGCAGCCAGGGACATCATGTCCATGCTGATGTTGGCCCCACACTCCAGAGGCAAGCCACTGCTAGGATCACCGCAATTGCTACTGGCCTGGTACCAGTCTTGGTCGAGCAAACATTCCTGACACCGCCCAGGAACCACTCAGGGCTCAGTCCACATGGATTGCCCTCGACGCTGGCCAGACTGTCTGGATGGGTGCCGTCCCCACTGGGACTCCTGGCACCGCTCGTCTTCGCGAAGCGAATACCTACGGGACCGTGGCGGACGTCGCCAACTGTCCTTGTCTCGCAGGCGATATCACGGTTGGTCGTGGCATGATCGTCGACGCCGTTCCTGCTCAGACTCCCATTCCAAGTCTCCCCCAAGGCACCGTAGCCCCGGGCGTCAATTGCTGGCATATCGCTGCTGTGGGTCCACCCGTCAAGGCCATTCGCTGAGCAGCTACTACCGTCGGTGCCGCTTCTCCGTGTCAAGATCATGGTCCCGTGGCCGATGGGACCACCTCTACTCCCGGTCCAGAGGCAGCAGTGGATCTTACGTCAGCCCGGCCTCCCCTCACAGCCACCCGTCTACAGGCCAATCTGCCGGTACCTCAACAAGCGCAATGGCACCAAATGTCATGGCCGGCCCAGTGGGCACCGTGGCCCAGTGGGGGCTCGCTCAATGGCCGGGGCCTCAGAAACACCATCAGCGTCTATCTTTCGACCACCAGAAAAAAGGTCATGGGGACGTGTGTCCTCGGTACCTTGCCCCAAGTCTGACCAGGTGGTGGATCCTCTGGTGCTGGACGATACCCAAAGCCCCACACCAGCCTCGCCCCGTCCAGAGGAGCTGATTGCTGCTCCGTCCCCCTCCATTCTGCAGGAGGATTACTGAGCCCACCAAGACCTCCTAAAAAGGGTGGCAGCAAGCCTCCACCTCCAGGCTGAGGAGATGGAAGAGCCCTCAGACTCCCTGTTCAATGTGCTGTTCCCTTCAGCACCGGGCGGGGTGGCAAGAATTTCAAATGCCCTATGGCAAACACCAGCCTCATTGGCTCCCATCTCTAAAAAGGCGGAGCGCAAGTACTTTGTACCCACCGAGGGACACGAGTATCTGTATACCCACCAGGCGCCCAACTCCTTGGTGGTTGAGTTGGTCAACCACAGGGAGCAACAGGGGCAACCAGCCCCAACCCCCAAGAACAAAGACTCTTGGAGGCTGGATACTTTCATGAGAAAAGTTTATTCGTCGTCAAGCTTTCAGCTACGAGTAGCAAACCATCAGGCTCTCCTGGGTAGCTACGAGTTTAACTTCTGGGAATCCCTCCCCAAGTTTGAGGACCCCCTCCGGGAGCGCGATAAGAAGGAGTTTAAGGCCCTTGTGGAGGAAGGGCATCCCTGTAGGCCGCTTTGGATGCAGCGGACACAGCTGCATGGTCCATGGCCTCAGCGGTGTCCATGAGACGGGCATCATGGCTTCTGATCTCTGAGCTCTCCAGTGAAGCAGGATCTCCCTTTCGATGGGAAGGCTCTGTTTGCTGAGGAAACAGACACAAGGCTGCATGGCATGAAAGACTCCCATACGACCCTCCAGACCTTGGGCCTCTATGTCCCTCCTCCGGCAAAACCCAAGTTCAAGCTGCAGCAGGCTCCTGCTGAGGCCACCCACAAAAAGCAGCGGGACTATGGAAAGCGTGCGCAACGGCAATCCCAGCCTGCCTCCCAGCCTGGGTCTTCTACGGGCAGGCAGGTGGGCAAAAGGCGTTTTTGATGGGACACTCAGGGGTACCCTGCCAGTTCTCAGCAGGGACCTACTCCCAGTAAAGCTCCTTTTCTCCAGTAGGTTATGTGCTTTCCTCCCGGAATGGTCGCTGCTCGCCTTGGACCGATGGGTCCTCAACACCATCTCCTGAGGTTACACTCTTCAGTTTACCTCCTCCCCGCCCAACCGCCCTCCGCTCCCATCCCTCCTGGGGGACCCCTCTCATGAGGCTATGCTCGAGCAGGAGGTGGGGTGGCTCCTGGACCTAGGAGCTATAGAGGCAGTGCCCAAGGAGTTTCTGGGCAAGGGGTATTACTCCTGGTATTTCCTTATCCCAAAGGCCAAAGGGGGGCTCAGGCCCATCATGGACCTGCGAGGCCTGAACCACTACACGGTGAAACTCAAGTTCCGCATGGTTTCCCTGGCCTCCATCATTCCCGCCCTGGATCCTGGGGACTGGTACGCTGCTCTCAATCTACAGGACACGTACTTCCACATCCACACATTCAAGGGGCACAGACGCTTCCTCCATTTCATGGTGGGACAGAGTCACTACCAATTCACGGTCCTACCATTGGTCTGTCCACTGCCCCCAGGGTCTTTACAAAATGTATGGCGGTGGTAACGGCCTACCTCAGATGCAAGGAGGTCCAAATATTCCCATATCTGGATGACTGCCTAGTCAAAGGCACCTCCCGGTCACAGGTGAGGGATCATGTGGCGCTCCTCCTGTCCACATGTACTGCCCTGGGCCTGTTGATAAACAACACCAAGTCCACGTTAGTCCCGGTCCAATGCATAGAGTTTATTGGGGCGCTACTGGATGCAATGTTGGCCAGGGCCTCTCTCCCACCAGACAGGTTCGAGACCCTGAAAGGGCTCATTGACTCAGTCACAAGGTTCCCGGTGACAACAGCTAGGGCTTGCCTGCAACTGCTGGGTCGCATGTCTGCATGCACATATGTGGTCCGTCACACCAGACTCAGAATAAGGCCCCTCCAGCTCTGGCTGGCCTTGCGGTTCTCCCAGGCCATGGACAGAATGGACAAAGTCCTCACCGTGCCGAACTCGGTGATCAGCTCTCTGCGGTGCTGGTCTGCCCCAAACAATATGCTCCAACGGGTCCCGTTCAGGGACACGGCCTCGTTGGAGCTGGTGTCCAACGCGTCGGACCTGGGTTGGGGGGCCCATGTGGGGAACTTTCAGACCCAAGGCCTGTGGTCTCTGCAAGACCTACCCCTTCATATAAATGTCAAGGAACTCAGGGTGGTGCAACTGGCGTGTATGGCCTTCTGCTCGCACCTGGAGGCCAAGGTAGTCAGGGTCCTCACGGACAACATGGCCTTGATGTTCTATATCAACAGGCAAGGTGGGGCCCAATCCTCTGCCCTCTGCCATGAAGCCCTCAGTCTGTGGGACTTCTGTATAGCCCACAACATCTACCTAAAAGCCTTTCACCTGACGGGCACCCGGAATGTCAGGGCGGACCACTTGAGCAGGAATTTTTCCTCTCAGCACGAGTGGTCTCTACACCCAGAAGTAGTTCCAACAGCTCTTCCGAAGGTGGGGTACTCCCCAGGTGGACCTATTTGCGACCAGGCAGAACCAACGATGCCCCCGGTTCTGCTCCAGGGGGGACCTAGGGAGGGGCGCTATCTCTGATGCCTTTACCCTGTCCTGGCCAGGCCAACTCCTCTACGCCTTTCCCCCGTTCCTTCTGATCAGCAAGGTCCTGGATAAAATAAAGATGGACAAAGCCAGGGTCCTCGTTGTTGCCCCGGCGTGGCCCAGGCAACTCTGGTATGGGACCCTCTCGGGGCTGGTGGTAGCTCCGCCATGGCAGTTGCCGCTCCGCCCAGACCTGCTCTCTCAGGGCTGCCTCCTCCATCCCAACCTAGTAATGCTTCACCTCACGGCGTGGCTGCTCAGTGGCTAGGTTGCGAGGAGAAGACATGCTTCGAACAGGTTCAGCGCGTCCTCCTCAAAAGTAGATGGCCCTCCACTTGCCACTCCTATGCGGTGAAGTGGTCTCAGTTTTCGAGGCGTGTAGCAGGCCAGGGTGTTTCCCTGACGGCCGCCCCGATCCAGCTTATCCTTGATTACCTCCTCCACCTGAGGGCCCAGGGACTTGCGCCCTCATCGGTCAGGGTACACTTGGTGGCCATATCGGCCTTTCATCCCCCGTTGCAAGGGCACTCGGTGTTTTCCTGTGCTATGACTGGCCGGTTCCTTAAGGGTTTGGACCATCTCTACCCATATTCCAAGCCCCTGGTTCCGAAATGGGACCTAAACCTGGTGCTGGCTCATCTCACGGGGGCCCCGTTTGAACCACTGGCCACGTGTTCCTGGTCTCACCTCTCGTGGAAGGTGGCCTTCCTGGTAGCTATCACATCAGCCAGGTGGGTCTCGGAGCTCAGGGCCCTAACCTCCAAACCACCGTATACGGTTTTTCATAAGGACAAGGTCCAGCTCCGCCCACACCCCGCGTTCCTCCCGAAGGTTGTCTCCGCCTACCACATGGGTCAGGACATTTTTCTGCCAGTCCTCTACCCCAAGCCTCATGCGATGAGGAACGCCGTCTCCACATACTTGACGTGAGGCGAGCTCTGGTTTTCAACCTCAAGCAGACCAAGCCGTTCAGAAAGTCTTTGCAACTGTTCGTTGCCTCGGCTGAGCGCATGAAGGGTCAGCCAATTTCCACTCAGCAGCTTTCTAAGTGGATCACTTCATGCATCCGTTCCTGTTATGAGCTGGCGGGGGTTCCCCCGTCGCCCATTGTGAGGGCACACTCAACTTGGGTGCAGGCCTCCTCGACTGCCTTCATGGCCCATGTCCCCATCCAGGACATTTGTAGGGCTGCTACGTGGTCTTCGGTTCACACATTCACCTTGCACTATGCGATCGTCTCCCAGGCCAGGGATGATGCCAAGTTCGGCAGGGCTGTCCTCCATCCCGAGAACTTGTGAACTCCTACCCACCTCCAACAGATATAGCTTGGACTCACCTATTGTGGAATACACAGGAGCAATCACTCAAAGAAGAAAAGACAGTTACCTTTTCCGTAACTGGTGTTCTTCGAGATGTGTTGCTCATGTCTATTTCACATCCCACCCTCCTTCCCCTCTGTCGGAGTTGTCTGGAAAGAAGGAAATGAGGGTGAGGGGAGCGCAGCGCCCCTTATACCGTGCCAGGAAGGCGCCGCTCCAGGGGGTGCGGGGGCGCTTCCCCCTACGGGTACTTCTAGGGGAAAAACTTCCAGCACCGGTGCACGTGGCGAGCACGCACACCTATTGTGGAATAGACACGAGCAACACATCTCAAAGAACACCAGTTACGGAAAAGGTAATTGTCTTATCCCCCCACACCTAGATTTCCCCCCCCCCAGGGCTGCCTGTACCCAGATTGTCCCACACAGAATCCTCGCACCCCACACCCGGATTCCCCCCACAGTAAGCCCTTCCAATAAAAAGTATTACCTCACCCATCTTGTCTCTCTGTAATATAACTAACCTGGCCAGAGAGGCAGAGGGTTGCAGAGTCCTGGAAGCCAGTGCTTTTGTTGCTACAGGGTGGTGATTTTTAGGGAGCTGATCCACAGCTGACACAGACAAGACTCCCATCAACATGCACGAAGGGCAGGTGGTGGTGAGGTGCCGCAGAACCCTGGATCCCCTGGGAAGTGGCACAGGGTATGTCAACGTAGCAACTAGACATCCACGGCTTGCTCCTGCCAGTCGACTCAGGCTTGCAGGTCTCTGCCAGTGGGACTTTTTCATTGCTGTGCAGACTTCCGGGTTTGGGCTGGAGCCTGAGCTCTGAGACACTCCCACTTCACAGGGTCCTCGACCCTGGGTCCCAGCCCGAGCTCGAAAGTCTACACAGCAATGAAACAGCCCTGTAGCCCAAACCCTGTGAATCCGAGCCAGCTGACATAAGCCAGCCATGGTGGGTGTCTAGACACAGCCTGAGGACAGAACCCTGAGCAACATGCACAGGGCAGAAGAGGAGGCAAAGGAGTTACTAATGGAGCTACTGGAGAAGCGACAAGCAAAGCAGGGAAACCAAGAAAGCACGGTGTCTCAAAAGTGCAGTGTCTGGCAGTGTTGAGAATGGCAGAAAGACCAAAACAGGATGAGTAAAAAGGACAGGCCTGGACGGTGGGTGAACCCCTCCTTCGGGGAGGCTAGCCCCCTGGCCCTTCCATCCAAGGACCCGTTCCCCCTATCCGCTAGAGCCCCAAACATTCCCCCACCCATGGCCAGCACCTCAAGCCGTCGCCGCCCCTGACCAATGTTCCCTCTAATTTTTGACTGGCCATGTGCGTAAAAAATGTCTTCTGTGCCAATTATTGTGCTTCTGTGCAAATTTTTGTGCGCGTGGTGTTTTGCCAGGGTTTAGGATCAGCTTAGAGGGAACAGTGCCCCTGACTACCGGCCTAAGCTCCGAGCTCCAGGCCACTGGCTGGAGCTGAGCCCCCTCACCAGCTTTGCAGGAGAGGGAGAGTGAGGGCAGGGTCTCAGGGCAGAGCCATGGGTTGGGTTAGGGGAGGCTTAACCTCCCCTGCCCTTTGATATCTACCACCCTGAGGACAGGCCCTTCCAGTTAGCCAGACATAGGGAAGTAAATGCCATTAGTGGGAAGAAACCTGGAGGCAGAGAATCTAGGATGGATAGAGGTGAGGCATTCAAGAGCTCACTGGACTGTATAAGCCTGGTTCTTCTTCGAGTGCTTGCTCATGTCCATTCTATGTCAGGTATGTGTGCTTATCACATGCACCAGTGCCGGAAGATTTTCCCCCAGTGGTATCCGCAGGGCTGGCTCTAGCGCCCTCTGGAGTCACATGCATATGCTCTGCCAGCCTCCCTTCAGTTCCTTCTTACTGCCAGTGATGGTACGGGAATGTCCTCTTGCCTCAGCAAGTGGTTCATACCAGTGGTCTTTCCTATCTGTTTTCAGCAGTGATTTTAGTGTATATAGTTGTATATAATTAGTGTAGTTAATTTAGCATAGGTTGTTAGATAGTCCCCTGAGGGACTTAGCCCGGGGACGGGGCATGCCCCCATCCCTGGGCTTCAAGCCATGCGAGCTGTGCAAGAAGCCCAATCCTGTCGGTGATCCCCATCAGAGAAGCTTGAATTGCCTTGGGGAGACCTATGTGTGTGACAAGTGCAGGATCATCACCTGACATGGAATGACCATGAGCAAGCACTCAAAGAAGAAGAAACAGTTACCTACCTCTCGTAACTCTTGTTCTTGGAGATGTGTTGCACACGTCCATTCCATTGCCCATCCTCCTTCCCCTCTGTCAGAGTTCTGGCAAGAAGGAACTGAAGGAGGGGGCAACGGTGCCCCTTATACCAGCACATATGCGCATGACTCCAGAGGGCACTAGAACCGGCCCTACAGATACCACTGGGGAAAAACATCTGGCACCAGGGCATGCGGCAAGCGCACACACCTGACATGGATGCAGAGTGGACATGAGCATCACATCTCAAAGAACAACAGTTATGAGAGGTAGGTAACTGTTTTTTTCTCCTCATTATGGCAGCGGGGAAAAGGATTTTTGAGGGTGGGGTGGGGGGAATCATCCCAAAGAGGAAGCTAAGGAAAAGCTGGTTTCATTTACTGAATTAAATCAAGCACTAACATGCAGGTATATTATTTTTTTAAAAGGTTGATTCCTAATTATCAGTGTTATTTCTTATTTGTAATACTCTAATGTCTAGAGCAGAGGTCCCCAAACTGTGGGGCATGCCCCCCCACCCCGAGTGTGCAGAGGAGGCGCGGCTGGGGCCCTGGCCAGCCCCCATGGAAAGCAGGAAGGGAGTGCCACCCAGCTCCACTCCTGGCCCCCCTCCACTCTTGCTGCTGCCAGCCAGCTGCTAGCCCCAGGCTCCACTTCTGGCCCCGCGCCTGAGGTCCTGACTGCTGACTCAGCACCTGTGGCTCCACTCCTGGACCCGGCTGCCAGCCTCCGCCCCCAGCCTCAGCTCTGCTTCTGGTCTTGCCCCCGCCCCCAGGTGTGGCCCCAGCCTTGGCCCCCTAACCCCATCCGCTCCTCCCCCTCCCAGAGGCATGGCCATGCTCCTGGCCCTGGTTCCAGGGGTGAGGGGCACAAGGTAAAAAGTTTGGGGACCACTGCTCTCGGAGGTCCCAGCTCCATTGACCTAGTCACCATGTAGACATACAAGAAAGAGACAGTTACCTGTAACTCAGGGGTTACAAGTCAAATATATGATGAGTGACAACAGGTGGATAACAGTCAGATGGAAGGCGTTCAAGGTAACAATGGAAGGATTAAGACCAACGAGATAAGCTGTGGTCACCACACACCCGCTGCTTAACTGCTGCTGGGCCTTCATAGATTTTATGACAGAGAGAAGTTTTAAGGCAGTATTTGAGGGACAATGTGTTGCCATGTGGATTTTTATGGGGACTTCTGAGCATAAGGAGCAATCCTGTTACATTGCTGTTAAACTTTTTTAAAATTGTCCAACATTAAAATAGTGATACAAAAGTTGAGAGGGGTTTCTACAGAGATGCTGGGTTTTTTTGGCAAATACCCAAAAGCATACATTTTAAAGTTGGAACTGTATTGATTAAACACAAGGAAAAACAGTAAATCAAAGCAAGCATTTACACTGAAACTGGTTGGCATAATTATTCCATTTCAAACAATTAAAACGTATTATTAAAGTTTCTCCCCTTTTGGAGGCAAATTATTAGAGTTTTTTAATTTTTACTCACATCTTTTTTTTGTGAAAAGGAAAGGGTTAATTTTACTCAGTCTTGTGTGAAGTGTATTTATTTCTGTTTTTAATAACCAGACAAGTTGGAGGAGAGACAGGTTACAACGGGTGGGGGAAATATGGCTTTTTTGGATGCTCTTGGAACACTGATGGCTGGCCAGTCACGGATGGAGGCAAGGCATTAGATAGATACATCGGCCATGACGCTTTTTGCTTGAACTTGGGCTTACATTTCGGTCAGGGATATTGTCTGGTTGTTTTTTGTTTGTTTGTTTGTTTTTTCCTTCAAAAGGGCAGGGCTGAATGTTTTTTTTTTTCATTTTACTGTGGTAACGCATGCAGTGCAATTGAAGTTGGGATCCACTGAAAAGCTAAGAGAGCATAAAGGTAAAAAAACAGTGGGGCAGGGGAAAGTAACACAAAAGGGAAGGGAGACAGAACAGGGTCTTATTTTCCGCTGCAGACTGCAGTTCTGACAATTAGGTATCCCCACTGGTCTGATGACTCAATGTCATGGCCTTCCTTCACTCCGGTCTGCTCCTTCTGTCTTGGGGTCAAGGAACATGAGATTAGCTGAGAAGCCAAGATGATTTTTTAAAGTCTCCTTTAAAAAAGAGGTGGGGAAAAATGGGCAGCATAGTTTATCTCCTCATTATTTTGTTTACTAATTAAATCCATTTCCATAAAGCCAAATTTGGCAATAAGTAATGTGGTTGCCCTATATTTTTTAATTATTAAGTCCAATCTTAACATAGTCCTTGAACTATATCAGTAGGCCTTTTGGTATGGACTAATTTAGACTTATTGGTTCTTTTGCACTTGTTTATAACATTTATTATCAAAAATAACTTATTTTTCATAGTTAATCTTTAAGTAGGAAACAATTATATAGACTAATAGTCACAAACACTGCATACCAGAAAGCACCACAGTACCTCTTAGAAAATTTGACAAATGGCATTGTTGGCAGAGCAGAGTCAGCGGCCAATGTCTTGATAGCATACAGGGCATATAGTATATATAGGCCAGTGACAGAGTGCTTGGTGCTGCACAAACAAAGACAGCTGTTGCCTCGAGGAGTTTACACCCTGAAGGGGATGCTGGTAATCTGAATTAAACGTCAGAGTTATCTAATGATTTCCAGTGGGAATTCTTTACATTGCACCTGTAGCCTTCCAACAGTATGTGACTCCTCCCATAAAAAGTGTTATTCGTCCTTGCTAGTATTCATTGGTGTATAACGCAGAATATCCTGGGCATCATGGACAATAATCAGTAGAATAACATCTCCTTTAATGTTTCTACACTTGCCAAATGAGAATCCTTACCTACGCTCTCCTATTCTATTCTACTTACAGCTGCATGGACCTTAGTGAGGCTGGTCAGAGTAGATCTGATTCATTAGTACACAGGCCAACCTTGTAAAACATTTGCTATTTGAGTGCATTCATGTACAAAATCACTGAAAACACGTTTTGCAAACTTATTAGAGATACTATATATACTGTCTGTTGAGGCTTCCGCTCAGCTAGTCTTTTTTCATTAAACCTACTGAGAATAGATTGCACCTGTGGTTTTGCCAATATATTAGTTGGTTGCTAATAATACCTAGCTCTTTCTAATGTTTTTCATCAGTAGATCTCAAAGCACTTTACAAAGTAGGCAAGTATCCTTCATTAATCTAAAAAAAGTGTTTGACACTGTGAGCAGAAGTGGGCTCTGAAAAATTCTAGAAAACTCTGGCTGTCCTACCAAATTCATTAACACCATGTCAATTATATAAATGCATGACTGGTCAAGTACACTCAGGTGGTGGCCTTTTTAAACCATTTCCATATCTAATGGGATGAAACAAGGCTGTGTACTGGCACCAGCCTTTTTTGATCTCTTTGCAGATGTTCTGAGTTATGCAGTTGGACAATCTTCAAAATGGCATCTACATAAGGGGCACAGAACTGATAGAAAACTCTTCAGTCTCTGAAGGCTTAGGAACCCGTAAGCGTTTTTACAGATGATTGTGCTCAACTTAGTCATAATGAAAGTGACCTAAGTTTATCCTTGACAGTTTCTAAGAGGCAACTAAAGAGTTTGGACTCACCATCAGATGCCTGGAAAAAACTGAAGTCCTCTTCCAACCTGCTCCATCATCCATTACCACTGAGCCAAACATCAACACTGATGGGTAGTGATCAATGGCTCCATGTCTAGTTGGCAGCCGGTATCAAGTGGAGTGCCCCAGGGGTCGGTCCTGGGGCCGGTTTTGTTCAATATCTTCATAAATGATCTGGAGGATGGTGTGGATTGCACTCTCAGCAAATTTGCGGATGATACTAAACTGGGAGGAGTGGTAGATACGCTGGAGGGGAGGGATAGGATACAGAAGGACCTAGACAAATTGGAGGATTGGGCCAAAAGAAATCTGATGAGGTTCAATAAGGATAAGTGCAGGGTCCTGCACTTAGGATGGAAGAATCAAATGCACCGCTACAGACTAGGGACCGAATGGCTAGGCAGCAGTTCTGCGGAAAAGGACCTAGGGGTGACAGTGGACGAGAAGCTGGATATGAGTTAGCAGTGTGCCCTTGTTGCCAAGAAGGCCAATGGCATTTTGGGATGTATAAGTAGGGGCATAGCGAGCAGATCGAGGGACGTGATCGTTCCCCTCTATTCGACATTGGTGAGGCCTCATCTGGAGTACTGTGTCCAGTTTTGGGCCCCACACTACAAGAAGGATGTGGATAAATTGGAGAGAGTCCAGCGAAGGGCAACAAAAATGATTAGGGGTCTAGAACACATGACTTATGAGGAGAGGCTGAGGGAGCTGGGATTGTTTAGTCTGCGGAAGAGAAGAATGAGGGGGGATTTGATAGCTGCTTTCAACTACCTGAAAGGGGGTTCCAAAGAGGATGGCTCTAGACTGTTCTCAATGGTAGCAGATGACAGAACGAGGAGTAATGGTCTCAAGTTGCAGTGGGGAAGGTTTACATTGGATATTAGGAAAAACTTTTTCACTAAGAGGGTGGTGAAACACTGGAATGCGTTACCTAGGGAGGTGGTAGAATCTCCTTCCTTAGAGGTTTTTAAGGTCAGGCTTGACAAAGCCCTGGCTGGGATGATTTAACTGGGAATTGGTCCTGCTTCGAGCAGGGGGTTGGACTAGATGACCTTCAGGGGTCCCTTCCAACCCTGATATTCTATGATTCTATGATTCTATGGTACAGAACTAAAGAGTGTCAATCACTTTTCATACCTTGGCAGCCTCATCTCAAGTAATGATTCCCTGGATCAAGAAATATTACGGTAAAAGCTGTGTTATCCAGCACTTTATCAACCAGAAAGTTCTATTAGCCAGCTTTTCTGATATCTCCCAATACAAATCTTCAGTCCAGTAACTGGGACGAGTACACTGCCCAGGAAGTTATACAATTGCACATTCTGCACTCTACTTTTATGCAAAAGAAGCAGAAGACAAGCAAGCAAGCTGATATCAGGGATTTATTCAAAAAAGCAGCTTCCAGGGTGTGTCATAGGATCATTACAGATTCAGCCCAAGCTCCTACACCTTCTACTTCTACAAGGATAATTGATGTTGATAATGATAACCATCAGGCACTGCAAGATCCTGAAGTGCCTTCTGAATCATCAAAGAAAGTTTAAATTATGTTCAGTATAGTTTTATTGTTAAGTGTATTTTTAGTGATCTGGGTGTACACCATGCACTGTCCACAGTGATATGTAGTGTCATAAGATAACTTACTGCATAGATTTCCGAGGGGGTAGCCGTGTTAGTCTGTATCAGCAAAAACAACAAGGAATCCTTGTGGCATCTTAGAGACTAATACATTTATCTGGGCATAAGCTTTCGTGGGCTAAAACCCACTTCATCAGATGCAGGGAGTGAAAAATACAGTAGGCAGGTACATATATTACAGCACATGAAAAGATGGGAGTTGCCTTACCATGTGAGCCTACCGAGTGGTAAGGCAACTCCCATCTTTTCATGTGCTGTGTATTTATAGCTGCCTGCTGTATTTTTCATTCCATGCATCTGATGAAGTGGGTTTTAGCCCATGAAAGCTTATGCCCAAATAAATTTGTTAGCCTGTAAGGTGCCACAAGGACTCCTCGTTGTTTCTACTGTATAGAAAACTTTACCTGTATACACCTAAGTGCTTCAAGAAACCAACCACTTTGCATTGCAGTACTAATACTGGATTAGTGAGTACCTGTATATTATTTTATACTTTATTAATTTTATTGTTTTCTAATTCTTTGAAAATTGGTATTCCATTGGCAAGTATAACTCTTGGTTAACTGGAATTTTTAACTAACTGGCACCTCCCATTGCTCCAACATGCCGGATAACAAAGCTTTTACTGTAAATAGAATATGAAAGGCAGGCCTTTGGAAGAGTTTACCATAGGATACTCAGTCAGCACGCCATCAAACAGTCAACAAAACTGATATACAGTGCAGCAGTGAGAGCATCCCTTTTCTAACTGTGCGAAACATGGACAGTTTACCACAGACACATTAAGCAACTTGAAAAAAGTCATCTGCACTGTCTGCACTCTATTCTGAAGGTTCACTGATGAGACAAAGTTTCAAACATTAACATCCCTGAAAGACCAAAATCAATCAGCATTGGGACAATGATCACCAAAGCTCAGGTTAGATGGACAGGTCATGTTGTCAGGATGGACGAGGACAGACTTCCCAAAAAGGGTTTTCATGGTGAGCTGAAATAGAATATGTAAAGTACTCCTTTTCTTTTTGCGAATACCAACGAACACGGCTGCTACTCTGAAACCTGTCATTATGCAAGGCACTGCATTTAGCCGTATGGAGTGGAAATCTATCAACCTCATGAAAAAACTCGTGCAGATACAGACAGACATCATCTTCCTTTCCAGATGCAAACAGATGGACATCATACCAAAAGGACTGAAGGTAAAAAATCCATTACAATCTACATACCACACAGACTATGCTGACAGCTTGTGCCACATGCTGTCAAGGTTCCTCCCCCACTCTGAACTCTAGGGTACAGATGTGGGGACCTGCATGAAAAAACCTCCTAAGCTTATCTTTACCAGCTTAGGTCAAAACTTCCCCAAGGTACAAAGTATTCCACCCATGGTCCTTGGAATGGCCGCTACCACCACCAAACTAATACTGGTTACTGGGGAAGAGCTGTTTGGACGCGTCTTTCCCCCAAAAATACTTCCCAAAACCCTGCACCCCACTTCCTGGACAAGGTTTGGTAAAAAAGCCTCACCAATTTGCCTAGGTGACTACCGACCCAGACCCTTGGATCTTAAGAACAATGAACAATCCTCCCAACACTTGCACCCCCCCTTTCCTGGGAAATGTTGGATAAAAAGCCTCACCAATTTGCATAGGTGACCACAGACCCAAACCCTTGGATCTGAGAACAATGAAAAAGCATTCAGTTTTTTACAAGAAGACTTTTAATAGAAAATAGAAGTAAATAGAAATAAAGGAATCCCCCCTGTAAAATCAGGATGGTAGATATCTTACAGGGTAATTAGATTCAAAAACATAGAGAACCCCTCTAGGCAAAACCTTAAGTTACAAAAAAGATACACAGACAGAAATAGTTATTCTATTCAGCACAATTCTTTTCTCAGCCATTTAAAGAAATCATAATCTAACACATACATAGCTAGATTACTTACTAAAAGTTCTAAGACTCCATTCCTGTTCTGTCCCTGGCAAAAGCAGCATACAGACAGACACAGACCCTTTGTTTCTCTCCCTCCTCCCAGCTTTTGAAAGTATCTTGTCTCCTCATTGGTCATTTTGGTCAGGTGCCAGCGAGGTTACCTTTAGCTTCTTAACCCTTTACAGGTGAGAGGAGCTTTCCCCTGGCCAGGAGGGATTTCAAAGGGGTTTATTTTACCCTTCCCTTTATATTTATGACACATGCTCTCAAAGAAACTGCAAAACCACCTGATCAACATCCTCTACAGCAAACAGGGAAAGATTAAGAATGAGCTCTCAAAACTGGATACTCTCATAAAAAACCAACCCTCCACACAAACTTTCTCATGGCTGGACTTTACAAAAACTAGACAAGCCATTTACAACACACACTTTGCTTCTCTACAAAAGAAAAAGGACACTAAACTATCTAAACTACTACATGCCACAAGGGGCCACAGCAATGGTTCCCTTAACCCACCCAGCAATATGGTTAATCTATACAACTATACTCTTAGCCCAGCAGAAGAATCTGTCCTATCTCGGGGCCTCTCCTTCTGCCCCTCCACCCCCACAAACATGATACAGTTCTGTGGTGACCTAGAATCCTATTTTCGACGTCTCCGACTCAAGGAATATTTCCAGCACACCTCTGAACAACATACTAATCCACAGAGACCTTCCTACCAACACTACAAAAAGAAGGATTCTGGGTGGACTCCTCCTGAAGGTCAAAACAACAGACTGGACTTCTACATAGAATGCTTCCGCTGACGTGCACGGGCTGAAATTGTGGAAAAGCAGCATCACTTGCCCCATAACCCTTGTTATACCAATAAAATAAAAACCAGCAGGAACTTATTAAAGGGGGAAAGGCAAAATACCACATTTATTGTGGATACAGAAAGAATCATAGTAAGCAGTTAGTTATAGCTATAACATTCCATTCAATCTCATATTTATTCACACATTCATTCATACAAATACACACACACACACACGCAGGTTCTGCAAGGTTGTTATCATAGTTACCAGCCTTAGAGTTGCTCATGCCAAGCCACTGGCCAGGTGGCCTGGACATGAGGAGGGAGCAGGGCCTCGTCAGATATACATCTGATGCTCCTGGAAGTTGGTTTGCAGAATCAGACCCCAAAGTTCTCACTTTCTAGAGTCCATTTTTATAGGAATTTCTTCCTATGCCAGTCTATGGGAATTGCTTCATCATGCTGTTGCTGAATCAATCAGCAGATGTCACATTCCTGATGGCTCCGTGCTGCCAGATGTTATCTTGTTCTTTGGTTCTCTCATTCTTGAGGCTGTTGGGTGGATTCCAGTCTGCCCTCCGGGGGTCCTCTGGTTATTTCCACTTGACGCCTTCTTCAGCCGATGGACACTGGATTCTTAGGCTGGCACCTCCCTGATCAGTCAGTTATTATCCACACCAAGCATCCATCCACATACATCCTCTATCTCTATTTTAATCACAATTGTTAACAAAGCGAGATGAATACAACAAAAGGGTGGGGAGTCTCTGGGTGCTGTTTCTGTTGTTACAGAGTATCGCTTTGAGTCTCTCTCTGTGTGAGTGGTTGTTGTTACAAAGAATTGCTTTGAGAACAGACTCTGTCTTAGAATGTACTAACACAATTAGCAGCTTGCAAGTTTCACACATAGAGGGAGAGAAACAGTACCAAAAACCAAGAGACCTCTTAATTAGTAATACCCTGGAATTTAAACTATGGGGAATCAAACTCATTTGTGATTTTAATACAGAACTTCTTTAATATGATCCAACATAATTCCCCTTTTGACACTAAGATTTATAATCGTCAGTGTCACTTTCTATGTAGCCTATTCAAGAGAAGGTACTGTGAGGCAATTTGAGTTTGTGATTCCAATTCATCCCACATACATGATCCTAGTGATGTATCTTTACTACAGAGTTCTGGGGCAACAGGCAAGGTGAGGCACACCCACTTTTGAGGAGTCCATTCGTACAACCTCTAGTGTCCAGTAGCTTCCCTCCCTCCCCAGCCCACTGGCTCGAGGTCCAGGGTATCCAGAAGGATCCCATGTGTAATATGGGGAGTGGGCTAACCTTCAATACCTTTGCCTCCAGGGACTGTTGGTGTGCAATTTTGACAACAATTTCTCCCATTAACAAGTCTGGTTTTACAATACTGGAAACGTATTGCATCCATTCATATTGATAAGTGTCAAACAATGATCTCTTTCTTTGTTTTAACAAATGCATCAAACCCTTAATATTTCCCAATATGACCCAGAACGTTTTGTGTTCCAAAGTAGCTAGGGCAAGTATCTGCATTTCAGTGCATCCCATAGCTATAGCTGTGTAGTTTCCTATTTCTAAATTTTTTTCTTATGCATAAGCCATGTGGTAGTATTAAGCCATTGCCAAAGATTCCATCGGGCTTTTAGGTTACCCAGACCAATTTGGACCAAGTCTACATTGGCATGTACTTGTTTTTGTATCAGGCTGTCCTGTAGCTGGGACAGAGAGCTTAATTTATTTTTAAGTACCTGCAGGTCTTCAGTATTTTTTTTTTTTTTAAACACACAACAGTGCTAGCAACAAGACAAAACACAAGACAAAACACAGAACTGAAAACACAGTTTCTATTGTGACAGTAAATTCATGGTATTGGGTTGCTCTTCAGCTGGCATCAGCTTTTCCTGATTTTCTGAAAGACAAAAAAACATGTTTCTACCCCTTTTTGGGGTGGCAGATTATTGCTTAAAATATTTCTTTTACAAATACCCTTGCTGATTGCAGGCAAAACAGAGGAATTACCCCCATATTTTCCTGTTTTTGTTCTATAGGCAGGCCAGGTTTCAATGGCTTCTATCTTTTAAGGGTTATGGGGAAATTATCCCACTGTTTAGTCATTAAATCCATGAGGTGGGGGTACCTCAGTTTTCCTTCTTATACAGCAGGCCAAGTTTATAATGTTTTTCCTGCTGTGTTAAGCTTTAAGTTTATTTACAGGTAATAGCTGAGAAGCATCATTACCATACGACCTTAAAGGATTTTTCCAAAAATCATACACACTATACGTTGTTACAGGGGTACTTATTATCATTAAATTTATTAAAATTATCTTGTTATCCCATGCCTTTTAGTTAGACAATTTGTTTGCTGACCAGGTGAGTCCTTTATCTGCAGCTCCTTTGTGCTGCTAGTTCTTTCCTTCCTTTATCATTTAGGTCATTTGCATTTTCACAGACACTTCCTGCTTTTGGATTTAAAGCCATCAGCAGCTCAGAGACTCTATCTTAAAAGGGACACAATCAACTTTCACCAGAGTTTTGATTACTTTTAACTTCTGCTTCCAAAACACACAGCAATCTGAAAAAGAAAACCCAACCTATTCTGGCTCCCTTTGGAGCCCTAATAGCATTTTAATTAAGTAGCATGGTATGTTTGCATTTCTTTTGCCCCTTCTACAATATACCCTGCACATGTTCTGGGGCAAATGCACATTCCTTCCAAAGTTTAACTTCTATAACATTATCCAGATCCATTTTTACATAAGGTGTAATTATTTCTTTTTTTTGCTTACAGAGTTTTCATGTACCTTTATCAAAGTGACAGTCTGATTACTCAGAGCCATTTTAAGACTCAGTGTTTCTAACATTACTTCTTTTTGTTTTGTGCACCTCACCCCTGCTGTTGCTTCAGAGGGGCACTGTCTTTTTTTAATTTTTTTTTTTTACTACAACTCTCATCTGCTATTTTGTTACAAAAACAAACAAACAAAAATCAAACAAACAAACAAAAAGAATCCAGAATTTTTTTTTTATATTCTCCTGATTTTGACTGCCCTGCTGCAGCCACAACTTAAAAACATTTTAAATTTTTTAAAGCATTGAGCTACCTTTTAAGGGTTAAATGCCAAATCCCAAAGCCAAACAATACTAATTACCTGTATCTATCAAACAGGTCTGTCAGTTTTGCAACTTTGAATTAAAGAGTCAAATGGATTTTTAGTGGCATTATTTAAAACAAAAACAAAACCAGTTGGTCCTTAGAACTTTACATATTTACACACACACAGATAGATACATACACATTTTCTTTTCCTTAACATCCCTTCCACGCTGCTCTTTTTTTTTTTTTTTTTTTTTTTTTTTTTTACATCTTACATTCCCTTTATACATTTGAGGCAGTTAAGTTCCAATAGAACCCCCTTCTGTTCTTTTAGCAAATTTGACTAAATTGTCCAGTCAAATGATTTTAATCAGATAGTTTATTTTTGCCTGGCTAATTTACAGACATTCCTTTGGAAAAGGGCCCATTTTTCCTTCAGAATGGCTGCAAAGAAACCAAGAATGCTCTTTCTCTAACACTTTTCCTTTTTAACATTTTCACAAAGTTTAGCTGCTTAATTCCCTCCAGCCTCTGCAGAGTTAATCTTTTTACTCTCTTTTCTTTTTGTAATTATGCCTGGGGGTGCCATTCATAGGACTTTCTCCCCCTTTACCTGTGTCCCTCCAGCCTCTGCAGAGTTAACTTTTTCACTCTTTTTGTATTCCTGGAGTGCCTCTTTCACTATTTTCAGCTGGCTTTGGGTATTTGTAGCCAGCACCTTCCAATTGTCTGCTCCCTTTTCCGTTTGTGCCTTTTCCTCTTTACATGAAGACAAGCGGAGGGAAGAATCCTTACATGCCTCCCACAACAACCAAATTGCTGCTGCATCTCTTTTGGCAGCACTAGAAGGTTTGTATATGAGGATATACTGAGCCAATCTATCCTCTAGGTCTGAAATAGTGCAGACATCAGCTAGGGCTTGTTTAGTCCAAGGACTGTGCCCAAATTTTTGAAGGATTTGTTTAAAAGGTGTAATTTTTTTTATTTTTTTTTTTAACAAAAGATGAGGTTGGAGTTCCTTCTGACTCCATTCCTCCCTCTGGTACTAGCTTACCCTGTTTTCTTTTAAACATTTTAACACGGATATTTTAATCTCTTTGTCACTCCTGGTATTACTTAGCAAGTGACACAGCCTAGATTCTGAAATCATAGCTTAATCTATGCGTTTTTCCCCTGCTACCTTCCCGGAGGCCAGCAGGTCCCCTGCTACCTTCCCGGAGGCCAGCAGGTTTGGTTAACCTGTTTTTCCCTGCTACCTTCTCGGAGGCAAGCAGGTCTGGTTAAACCTCATCGTTTTTAGTAACCTTAGCTTAATTTATACACTTTTCCCTGCTACCTTCCTGGAGGCCAGCAGGTTTGGTTAACCTGTTTTTCCCTGCTACCTTCCTGGAGGCCAGCAGGTCTGGTTAACCTGTTTTTCCCTGCTACCTTCTCGGAGGCCAGCAGGTCTGGTTAACCTGTTTTTCCCTGCTACCTTCTCGGAGGCCAGCAGGTCTGGTTAACCTAATAGAAATGCCTCGCTCAATAAAGCTGGCAGTGTGCACACCAGTATTTACAATAACTGAGGTTTTTTACCAATATTCCCCCTTTTGCAATTCTCCACCAAAATGTTATACCAATAAAATAAAAACCAGCAGGATCTCATTAAAGGGAAAAAGGCAAAATGCCACATTTATTGTGGATACAGAAAGAATCATAGTAAGCAGTTAGTTATAGCTATAACATTCCATTCAATCTCATATTTATTCACATATTCATTCATACAAATACACACACACACACACGCAGGTTCTGCAAGGTTGTTATCATAGTTACCAGCCTTAGAGTTGCTCATGCCAAGCCACTGGCCAGGTGGCCTGGAAATGAGGAGGGAGCAGGGCCTCGTCAGATATACATCTGATGCTCCTGGAAGTTGGTTTGCAGAATCAGACCCCAAAGTTCTCACTTTCTAGAGTCCATTTTTATAGGAGTTTCTTCCTATGCCAGACTATGGGAATTGCTTCATCATGCTGTTGCTGAATCAATCAGCAGATGTCACATTCCTGATGGCTCCGTGCTGTCAGATGTTATCTTGTTCTTTGGTTCTCCCATTCTTGAGGCTGTTGGGTGGATTCCAGTCTGCCCTCCGGGGGTCCTCTGGTTATTTCCACTTGACGCCTTCTTCAGCCGATGGACACTGGATTCTTAGGCTGGCACCTCCCTGATCAGTCAGTTATTATCCACACCAAGCATCCATCCACATACATCCTCTATCTCTATTTTAATTACAATTGTTAACAAAGCGAGATGAATACAACAAAAGGGCGGGGAGTCTCTGGGTGCTGTTTCTGTTGTTACAGAGTATTGCTTTGAGTCTCTCTCTATGTGAGTGGTTGTTGTTACAAAGAATTGCTTTGAGAACAGACTCTGTCTTAGAATGTACTAACACAATTAGCAGCTTGCAAGTTTCACACATAGAGGGAGAGAAACAGTACCAAAAACCAAGAGACCTCTTAATTAGTAATACCCTGGAATTTAAACTATGGGGAATCAAACTCATTTGTGATTTTAATACAGAACTTCTTTAATATGATCCAACATTAGTCATTCTGTGATCAACCAACACTCTGAGGTTCTTCTCCTCCTCTGTTATTTCCAAGTAATGCGTCCCCAGTTTATAACAGAAATTCTTGTTATTAATCCCTTTGTCTAAAAAATCTGTTACCTTCTCAAAGAAGGAGATCAGGTTGATTTGACACGATCTACCTTTTGTAAAGCCATGTTGTATTTTGTCCCAATTACCATTGACCTCAATGTCCTTAACCTTCAAATTTTTTTCCAAGACCTTGCATACTACAGATGTCAAACTAACAGGCCTGTAGTTACCCGGATCGCTTTTTTTACCATTCTTAAAAATAGGAACTATTTTAGCAATTCTCCAGTAATATGGTACAACCCCTGAGTTTCCAGATGAATTAAAAATTCTTGCTAATGGGCTTGCAATTTCATGTGCCAGTTCCTTATATGTCTAAAGAACCTTTTACTATTGGTTTTAATTCCCTTTGCAAGGTCCAGCTCTGCTTGGCTTTTGGCAGTTATCTTTTCCCCTACAATTTCTGACATCTGGGAGGGAGCTTTCCTTGTTGATCCATCCCTCATTCCATTCCTGGTAGACTTTCTGCTTTACCTAAAACCTGTTTGAAATGCTTGTTCACCCAGTGTGGTCTGCAATCCTTCCCCATGAATTTTTTTCCCTTTGCTTGGGGTGCAGGCTTCAGATAGTGTCTGCCACTTTGACTTAAAGTAATTCCAAGCCTCCTCCATATTCAGATCCTTGAGGTCTTCAATCCAGTCAATTTCTCTAACTAATTCCCTTAATTTTTCAAAGTTTGCCTTTTTGAAATCAAGGCAGATTTCTATAGTTACAGATCAGACTAACACGGCTACCACTCTGAGATCCATTTTTGTGTATCCTTCCATTTAGTTTCAACTGAATTAATGCATGATCACTTGAACCAAGAGTTGTCCTCTACAAAGAGTTTTTCTATGAGGTCCTCACTACTTACAAATACTAAATCTAAAATGGCATCCTCTCTTGTTGGTTTGGTGGCTATTTGGTGAAGAAATCTGTTGGCTATCACATCCAGGAATACCTGGGTCCTACCATTATAAGTAGCATTTTTCCCCCAATCTAGATCTGGGAAATTAAAGTCTCTCCTAATCACACAATTCCCAGTAGTATTTATTTCATGAAAAATATTAGAGATCTTTATCCATATCCCGATGGATCCTGGGGGTCTGTGTCAGACCCCCAGCATTATCCCAGTGAAGCCTCTGCTGTCGTTCTTCCTCAAAGTGATTTTGACCCAAAACAGATTCCGTTTTATCCATTCAAATTTCTTTACCATCTACCTCATCACTAATATACAATGCTACTCCACCACCTTCACTATTATTTCTCTCTTTTCAGAACAGCACATACCCTTCACTACTTGTATTTCAGTTATCACAACTATTCTACCATGTTTCTGTTACCCCTATAATATCTGGTTCACTTCCTGTACCAGTAGTTCTAATTTCTCCAGTTTGTTACCCAGGCTCCTTGCATTGATGTATAGACATCATAGTTGTTCCTGCTTGGCATCACCCAGATTCCTTGCCAGACTAGGTAAGGTCATTTTATCGCCAGTATCACCTACCTGGCTGTTACCATCAGTGGTACTGGCACAATCTTTCCTCTTGTTGTCCATTCTCCTACCCTATGTTGATTCTTTCTACATTGCTGTATCCTCTTTCACTTGATTTTTCTCCCACTCAGTGTTAGAATAAGGCATGGAGATTGCATGAACATCTGCCAACTATCTCCCCTAAATTCCTAGTGTAAAGCTCTTTTTAATCAGTTGAGCCAATCTCCATCCCAGAAATTTATTTCCCTCCCTGCTCCGGTGGAGTCCATCCCATGAGAACTGTCCTCTGTCCATGAATGCCTCCCAGTGGTTGAACATCCCCAAAACCTCCTTATAGCATTACTGCCTGAGCCATCTGTTGATCTTCATAATCTTGTCTCACCTTCGTTCTCCTCTGCTAGGGACGGGTTGAAACCCACTGAAGAGCATGTGGGCCTCCATTTCATTAAGCATCTTTCCGAGCCTGGCATAGTTTTCCTTGGTGCATCCCAGCAAGAATCTAGTAGTATAATTTGTTCCCACATGAAGGACAATCAGTCTTCTTACCACATCTGACTGATGACCTGCTCCTTCTTTTCAGTCCTTTTTAAATAGTTTTAAGATAGAATTACATACGTCTTTATAGGTTTTAAAGTCTTAGTGTAAATAGTTAGGTATAAGATCATCTTCAGTTCTGGGATGGGAC
Source organism: Eretmochelys imbricata (assembly GCF_965152235.1). NCBI lineage: Eukaryota > Metazoa > Chordata > Testudines > Cheloniidae > Eretmochelys > Eretmochelys imbricata. The sequence continues at coordinate 154,933,353 of NC_135572.1, forward strand.
ATCCTCAAACCAAGTAGGTTTTAATCACTGTGCCTCCTGCCTTTTGGTCTTCTTGGAGTCCAACAGGCCTAAAAGGCGGTGACATGTTGAAGGAACAGTCCATCGAGATGCTTCATTAGTTCAACCTTCATGCCGAAGGCTCCCAAAAAAAGGCAGAATAGGTTGCAAGCAATATTTTTATGGGAAGCATTGGCAGCCAAGCCAGCAAGGTCTGAGCCTCTTAGAAGAGCCAAAAGATTGCATAGACTCTCCTCTGCCTCTGATTCACCTAGCAATAAAAGCCAACATAATCTCTGAAAATCATGTCAACCATAGTTCTGGACTCCAAGAAAACACCAGTTCTGAAGGAAGATCCAAAATCAGCAAATCCTAAACACAGGAGCACAGGTGTCAGCCTCTGTATTCAGAGTCAATCCATAAGGCAGACATTCAGCAGATACATATGCTGAACAAAAAACTAAGGAACCAACATTGGGACCGGAAAGCATTGCTTAAATATGTCAGATCCCATTACATTGGATCCAAGCCTGCTGGATCGGAAGATTAGAGAAAAAGATGCACGTTATAAGAAGAAAGACATGCAGCCTTTGGCTCCGACCTGAGGCCGTGGCTAGGCTGGGGGGGTCTGAGCAGCGCTGGGTGGTGCTCCCTTCCCATCCCGTGCGGGCTGGCCTGGACTCCACGAAGCGCCCCTGAACGTTCCTCTGAGGGGGGCGTGCTGCACAGTTTGGAGACCTCTGCCTTAAAGTGTTGTGGGGAAGCTGGCACTGTTACTGCCTGTTCTGTGGGTAAACAGAAAGTGTCAGGTCTCTTAATCTACTGCCTTCCTAAGCATGGAATTCACATGAGCATCTCAGGTATGAGGGAGTAAAAAGCAGCAGAAAGCTGAAATCTGGTTAAATGTTTGAAAATTATTGAGCATGTGAGATTACCCCTAAATGGAGGGAGAATAGGCTAGAGGAATTCAATTGTGTGGGTTTAGGGTGCACAGAGTATATTGTTTACTCACCATATTATAATCAAGGATATTAAGGCAGGCGAAAAGCTGTAGCAGAAGGAAACCTAATGAAATGAGCCAGGATTCTGAGAATCTGAGTTATGAGGAAAGATTAAGCAAGTCTGCTGATGACCTACATATTTTAGTAAAACAAAAGGCAGGAGTGGAGAGTGACGCTCATGGGGTAGATCAGCCTCTGAAAGGAGAGGAACAGATTGATGCAAATGAGCTGTTTAAGATAGCAACTAATTCAAACCTGCTGGAGCTTGGAGTTAATCCTGGTATCACCAGGTATCTTCAAGGCCCCAATTCAGGAAAGTATCCCTAAGCAGGACAGCATTTCAGCATATGCTATAGGATTTACACACACAGTTAACTTTAAGCATGTGCTTAAGTGCTGTCCTAAACTGGGGTCTTTATCAGTAACACATCTGTGCGAGCACCGGACGTCAATGAGTCAGCCCTGTCCATGCTGGGATCAGGGCAGATTTGGGCTGTTTTTGTCTTAATTAAAAAGAAAAAAAAGTGGCACAAATAAAACAAATTTCCTGTACATATCAGTAGTAAGTGGTATAAACCACTTTAAAGGAAACTGGCCAAAATTCTGGGAGCAGGAAAATAAATTGTGTCTGTTGTGGGTGGGGAAAAGTTATAGACACTAGCTAGATTTTTCACTTTAAAACTTTTCTGTGTAGATACATTTGTATTTTCCAGGCTTTTAGGGATTTATATTTCCCATGATGTGTTCTTCTAGCACCTACATTTCTTTAATTGTAAGAATTTGTTTAAGTAGAACACCACAAAACCTAAACACCCCCAAACAATTAAATGCCAGTAGATGGTATACAACCAAGAAATCATTAGCCACAAACAAGAACATGTAACTGCCTCGTCAGACCTCAATTGTGTAGATTAGTGGGATAGCTAAGTCATTTTCCACTAATTGTGCAGGGACATATTTTTGATGCAGATTGACAAATTTACATATAGTAACCCCCAAATCCTCATAATAAGCTATTTACCCCATCAATACTTCTCAAATCAAAGCAGTTCTGCAGGAGACATCAACTGCATGCCCAGATAAGTCATTATACACTCTTAATAGTGCAAAAATATCAGACAATCTCTAAAGTGAAGGAAGAGCTAGTTCCTGCGTTCTTGACTTAGGCGTCAGTCCTTGCCTCATTTTTCTGACTAGAATTAAGTTGTGCGTTCAGAATGTAACCGGATACTTTCTTCGGTGTGTTGTAACATGAAAATTCTTTGGGTGAAGCTGTGTCACTGGTTCACAATTCAGGGCACTTGAAGTTCTGTGCTAGTGAGTGGGTCACAGCTAACAACAGAAACGACGGGGTTGCTCAGTTTGCTCCAGTTTTGGAAAACGCTCTACAGAGCTGAAGGTGCATCTCTGCTGGTTGGAATTTCTGTCTTGTTACTCACACGTACTGCTCTGTATCATTTGATATTTTCCTTTTGTAAAATCGGCACCATTTGATGAAAAGGGAGCTTCATCTCAGCAGCTGGTGTATTGTCTGGCTTACATGGTCTGCTCCCCGTGATGTCAAAGGCAGTTTTACCTTTTGCTTCATGGGAACAGGAGTAGTTCCATATATTATGGGCCCATTTGAACAAGACCTTTGTCTGCCTTTGTGTATTGTAGCTGATCGTGCTGAGGTCTGAACCAGGGTTTTAACACGAGGTTGTAAACCATATGTTTTCTTTGGATTTTCCAACGTGCTCAGTGCTGGCGTAGCTCTGCTCCCACTTAACTGAAAGGGAGCTAAATACTGACTTAAATGAGAGGCGAGTTAGGTTAATACTGGACTTTAGAAATGCCTCAGTTTCCCCACCTGTAAGACTAGGATAGTAATACTTCCCCACCTCACACGGCTATTGTGCGGCTTCATTAAGACAGGTCTGTATAAAGCCTTGAAGACATCAAGTGCCAAGTATTATTACTCTTAGTGGTTACTATTTATTGGGTTATTAGACAGACCCTTCCACTAAGCATGGTAAGTTCTATTAATGCAAAGAGGGACAATTCAGTCTTGTCACTACAGACTGAGGCCTGATCCTGCGCTGGTTGAAGTCAATAGCAAAACTTCAGTTGACTTCAATGGGAACACCAACAAAGCTCTGAATGCATATTGATGGACTAACTCTACTTTTTCCCACATGACTGAGGAAAAGCAAAAATTCCGCTAGTTCTCTGTCCTTTGTGTGTGTGTGTGTGTGTGTGTGTGTGTGTGTGTGTGTGTGTGTGTGTGTGAGAGAGAGAGAGAGAGAGGTGGGATTGGTAGAGGGAAAAGGCAGGGAGTCAGTAACAATTCATGGGGAGGTGGCAAAGCTAGCAGCTGCATGCCTTTGCACCTCAGGTAGCTGGCTGAGGACATTCACATGCTGGCAGGAGGTTGGAGGATATGCTTGATCAGCCTTATGGGTGGAGAAGATGTCCTGGATTACTTAGCACTGGCAAGGACTGGGGTGAGACAAATCAGATTAGAACAGAAGGATAACAGCTCCCCTTTCACACAGCTTCAGAGCATTTTCCTTTGCTTAAATGAAGAGATCCGCCCAGCGCAAAACCTCGGATGGGGAAACTGAAGCCCAGAGACATGCCCCAAGTCCACCTGTTCTCAGTTCCCCACACTGTCTAGTGCTCTATGCCCGTAGCATTTACCACATGCCCCATTCTCAGCACTGAGTGCCTATGACATGCACCAAGCCAGTCTTATTCTCAGTTCCCTCTGGTCTCAGTGTTGTGTGTTCACTTCAGGAGGCTCCTAATGAGAAAAGACTCTGGAGCTGCCCTTTCTCCCACACCATGACACCTTGGAGGGTCACAGGCATGATCTAAAAATACATTATACCAAGTATAACACTGGCAGCTAGGCCTGCAGCTGCCCCATACACCAACCCATGCTTTCTCCTGTGGTCCTCCCAAGACAGGAGGTGACTGTGAGTGTGGGATCCTCATCCTTCAAGCCTTGGAAGGATCCTCAGCACCAAACCAGCCAGAATTGTCTCCTGAATTCTAAGCAAGCCACTGTAGGCTGCGGAGGACCCTGAAGAGGCCAAATAGCCTACACATGGGGAAACCAAGGCAGAGCAAGATACAATGAGTGGCAAGGTCACCCCAGGACTCAGGAATAGAATCCAGGTCATCTTGAATCCCAGTCCAGTGTAACCAACCGCAAAACCAGCTTTCAATTTAAATGTTCACAGTGGTGGGAAATTATGCGAGGAGGCAGGGTCAGACAGTGAGGGAGGCCAGACAATTATTTAATGACCGTGGACGTTGAGTTCAACAAGTTAAAGCTGAATAACCAGTAAAATATAAATTGTCCACATCACATGTCAAAATATACAAAGTAAAAATCCTTAAATCAAACTCTAAGACGTTTTCAAGCAGCATTTTTCTTCATTGCCTATCTGTACATTTTGATTATCATCATCAATGGAAATATTTTTCATCTGTTTGGGTGTGTACAGTGAAATCAATGTTTACTAACATTTACCTCTAAAAATCTGATCCATCCAAGCCTAAATATCATTAATTCCAATCCACACGGGTTTATGGAAAATAGAGTCTGTCAGACTAACTTGATATTTTTTGGAGATTACTAGTTGGGTTGCTAAGGGTAATAGAGTTGATGTAATATACTTAGAGGTTCTGTATGGTATTTGTCTTGGTGCTGCATGACATTCTGATTAAAAAAATGGAATGATACAAAATTAACATGGCACACATTAAATGGATTAAAAAGTGGCTAACTGACTGGGTCCAAAATGTAATTGTAAATGAGGAAACATAATCGAGCAGGTGTTTTTCTAGTGAAGTCCAGCAGAGATCTGTTCTTGGCCCTATGCATATTAACTTTTTTATCAATGACGTGGAAGACACCATAAAACCACTACCCATAATGTTTACAGATGACATAAATAATGAGGGAGTGGTAAATAAGGAAGAGGATAAGTCGCTGATACAGATTGATCTGAACTGCTTGGTAAGCTGGATCCAAGGCAACAAGATGCATTTAAATATAGCTAAATGCAAACTTATACCCCTAGGAACAAAGCATGTAGGCCATACTTACAGGATGGAGGACTCTGTCCTGGGAAGCAGTGACTGAAAAAGATTTTTTGCGGGGGTGTCATGGTGGACAGTCAGCTGAACATGAGCTCCCAGTGCAATGCTGTGGCCAAAAGGGTTAATGAGATTCTTGGCTGTCTGAAAAGGGGAATCTCAAGTAGCAATAGGGAAATTAAGTTACCTCTGTATTTGGCACTGGTGCGCCTGCTATTGGAACACGGTGTCCTGTTCTGGAGTTCACGCTTCAAGGAGACTGTTAAATTGGAGAGGGTTCAGAGAAGATCTGTAAGAATGATTAAAGAATTAGAAAGCCTGCCTTGTAGTGATAGACTCAGGGAGCTCAAGTTTTTTAGTTTAACAAAGAAAGTTACAGGGTGACTTGATCACAGTTGTCATAAATATAAAGGGAAGGGCAAACCCCTTTGAAATCCCTCCTGGCCAGGGGAAAGCTCCTCTCACCTGTAAAGGGTTAAGAAGCTAAAGGTAACCTCGCTGACACCTGACCAAAATGACCAATGAGGAGACAAGATACTTTCAAAAGCTGGGAGGAGGGAGAGAAACAAAGGGTCTGTCTATAGTCTGTCTTTGTTGGGGATAGACCAGGAATGGAGTCTTAGAACTTTTAGTAAGTAATCTAGCTAGGTACGTGTTAGTTTATGGTTTCTTTAAATGGCTGAGAAAAGAACTGTGCTGAATAGAATAACTACTTCTGTCTGTGTATCTTTTTTGTAACTTAAGGTTTTGCCTAGAGGGGTTCTCTATGTTTTTGAATCTAATTACCCTGTAAGGTATCTACCATCCTGATTTTACAGGGGGGATTTCTTTATTTCTATTTACTTCTATTTTTATTAAAAGTCTTCTTGTAAGAAAACTGAATGCTTTTTCATTGTTCTCAGATCCAAGGGTTTGGGTCTGTGGTCACCTATGCAAATTGGTGAGGCTTTTTATCCAACATTTCCCAGGAAAGGGGGGGGTGCAAGTGTTGGGAGGATTGTTCATTGTTCTTAAGATCCAAGGGTCTGGGTCTGTAGTCACCTAGGCAAATTGGTGAGGCTTTTTACCAAACCTTGTCCAGGAAGTGGGGTGCAAGGTTTTGGGAAGTATTTTGGGGGGAAAGACGAGTCCAAACAGCTCTTCCCCAGTAACCAGTATTAGTTTGGTGGTGGTAGCGGCCAATCCAAGGACAAAGGGTGGAATATTTTGTACCTTGGGGAAGTTTTGACCTAAGCTGGTAAAGATAAGCTTAGGAGGTTTTTCATGCAGGTCCCCACATCTGTACCCTAGAGTTCAGAGTGGGGGAGGAACCTTGACAACAGTCTATAAGTATCTATATAGGGAACAAAAATTTGATAATGGGCTCTTCCAGCTAGCTGTCACAGGTATAACAATGGCTGGAAGTTGAAGCTAAACAAATTCAGACTGAAATAAGGCCCAAGTTTTTAAATAGTGAGGGTAATTAACCATTGGGACAACTTACCAAAGGGCATAGCGGATTCTCCATCAGTGTCAATTTTAAAATCAGGATTGGATTTTTGAACTTGATCTTATCTTTCGGAAAAACAGAAATTCATTCAGGAAAGTCCGTGGCCATTGTTATGTAGGAGATTACAGTGGTCCCTGCTGGCTTTATAATCAATGACTCTAGGAAAGCAGAACGCTCCCTCACTCATTGTGGTTGTAGTGTAATGGCAAAAACATGTAGGGCCTGAACCAAAGCCCACTAAAGTCAATGGGAGTCTTTCCATTGATTCCAGTGGGCTTTGGATCTGATCCTTAAAGATAATTTCAAAACTTCAGCCTCCCTATTTTTGGATCTTACAGTGGGCATAAGTGTATTGTAAAAGTCAGTAACTCAGATTTAGGGAATCCAGGCATATCCTCAGTACATAAAACAATGAAAAGCTGTTCTCTTCTCAGTGCAAAGTGTGAAACTCTAAAAGCCGCAGGGCCAAAGCTCAGGCATCTTTCATATGACAAACAAATTAATTCAATTCTAACCAAATCTAGACTATAGTTGATTTGAGAGAGAGATTCCTTTATGCTTCCAGTTCGAACATTAATCTAAAATTTAGATGAATTCATCTTGATCTGGCACAGACAACCCAATATCTGACTGTGCCACTTTGATCCAAGGAGACATTCTCAAGCATCTTTTCCCCTCCAGACAATCCAATTTAGATGTAGACCCACATTTATTTTTGTGTGCATATCTACAACAGAAACTTTGAATAGTAAACAAACGCTCTTTGGGGGGGGAGGGATAGCTCAGTGGTTTGAGCATTGGCCTGCTAAACCCAGGGTTGTGAGTTCAATCCTTGAGGGGGCCATTTAGGGATCTGGAGCAAAAATTGGGGATTGGTCCTGCTTCAAGCAGGGGGTTGGACTAGATGACCTCCTGAGGTCCCTTCCAACCCTAACCTTCTATGAATCTATTCTATGAATCTCTTCAGTCCCTTGTCCTGTATGGACCCAGAAGGCTACCCAATGTATCATGAAGGCCACCCAAAAGCCCCCATTCTGTACATATGTGTATGCATGGTTAGAAGGGCTTGGGATTGTTTACCTAGCTTCTCTTATATGTACTCATCTCTATCTAATCTGTGTCAGCATTTATGGTATCTAGATGCTCTCAGTTCTACAAGGCCCAAATATGGGACATGATAGGAGAGGGGAATCTCCAAAAAGACAGACACAAACCTGTTCTTATTATTAGAGCAGGAAGCTTTAAACAATGTAGGATTCATTTCTTCTCTCTTTAATTATTGATTTTTTCAGTCCATGGCTGGATGAAGGCTCCCCGCATTCAGCACAACTTTCGTGAGTCTTGTACTCTTCCCATCCCAAAATTATTTATGATTTCTATTACCATAGCTTCTTGGTAATACAAATCATAGACCTTTGTGCTAGGCGCTGTACAGACACAAAATAAAAAGACGGTCCCTGTCCTAAAGAACTTGTACCTATGTTGCCATTTCCACTCTGTATCTGGCTCACAGCTGCGCTGGTTCATTTTGCCATCCATGGGCCACCATTCTAAATCCTTCCCGAATCACCTTTTAGCTGCCTGTCTTGCCATGGCTCCTGCCAACTGCCACTTCCTTTTCTTAGGCCAGATGACATTTTCTATCTCCTCACTTTCATGATTCAGCATTTCAGATGTAAACAGTTCACAGCACTCAAATGGAAATAATGCCAGATTTGTGTGGGATGCAGGTAAATTTAGGTCCAGAGAGAGGAACATCCCTTGTAATATGGGCTTCTATGCATCCTTCTCAAGAAGTGTTATGTTAGTCTGCTATTTCTTTTTATTCAATGCCAACTTCCCCTAAATAACCCTGGTTGACAAAGTGTAGTCTGACACTCTAGTATTCAATTGCTGAATTTCATGGGTGGGGAAAAATAAATGAATGTTGCTTCATGATTTGCCTTGGCACTGCAGTATTGAGATCCCTAAGGGAGCCTGCACACTGGAAATTCAGAGATTAATTAAATCTTCTTTTTAATCCTTCCCAATAAATGGAATCATTTCTGTGAGCTCCAGCTGGGACTGGATTTAGCTCTCTACCCTCCTACCTACAGCTGCAATGTGCGCCCAGAGGTAAGGCTGCAAGATTGTTCACTACGGGGACTTCGCCTTGGACCGATCTTCTAGTTTCTGAAAGTGTTTGGAATTGGAGAAAGCAACTCTTTAAAATATTCCAAGTGACAACTGCAAAATTGCACTCAGATCTGGGGATTGAGTGAAAGAATACACAACGATTGCCCTTTCTAGGGTGATGGAGTCAACATTGGAAGCGGCTCCAGAAACTCAAGTCCTGTCACCTCTACTGTAAATACATCACTTTGCATATTCATATCAGAGCAAGGAAAATGCAGCCCTTTATTATTCGGAGAACTGTGTTCTGCAGATGAAAAGGAAGAGCCATAAAATAAAACGACAGCATGACTGAAAAATGTTACCCTCTATGTGCAGGGCTAAAATGGAATATTCTGGGTTTATATAAAACAGCACAGGGATATTTCTACGTTGTAAATCTTAGATTGGGTGGGACGCTCAATTCTCAGGCAAAAGAGCCAAACAAGGGTAGGCCCCAAATATAACCTCCTTTTTATACCTGTTAAAAAACATCTAAGTATCTCAAAACAAATGTTTAATCATTCCTCATAATAAAAATCAGTGCCAGCAGACCAAATTAACTTATGATAAATCCTACAACAAGTAATGAGTGGGGGGGCATAGCTCAGTGATTTGAGCATTGGCCTGCTAAACCCAGGATTGTGAATTCAATCCTTGAGGGGGCCATTTAGGGATTTGGGGCAAAAATTGGGGATTGGTCCTGCTTTGAGCAGCGGGCTGGTCTAGATGACCTCCTGAGGTCCCTTCCAACCCTCTGATTCTATAAATGATTGTTCATGTTGAAAAGAGAAATGAAAGCTAAAAAAGCAGATTCCAGTTTCTAAGACCTTCTAGGCAGTTATAAATAAAGAGATGCTGAGGTCAAAGCTTTGCTAAACTATTTAAATATTTATAGCAAAATAGATTTCATTCTGGGGCCATTGAGACCTAAAGCTGCATCTACTCTCCTTTTGAGATCTTTAGTTGTAACTTTCAGTTCTTCTATCAGATGGGAACTGTGCACCAGATGAGAATACACAGTATTCCAGGCTTGCTGAGACATTAAAGATGACAAGGAAGGGGGAAAAATTGGTTCTCTCCTTTTTACTTTGTTTATGATTTATACAGAAGGCTCAAAAAGTTTTCTTTAACTCCCACCCTCAAATGAGGCAAGTTGAATCTGATCTCCCCTGACTTTGCTGGGGTAGCCTTTGGAGACATAGATTTATCATGGGAGGTCTCAGATGTGAGTGTGAAATTTCTTGACCTTAATCAAAGAGACAGGAGTGTTGGATTCTTAAAGACATTTTCTCCTGTGTTTCTTAGACATTTGTGTTAAGTAGGTTTTAACAACAACAAAAGTGTTTGAAATGGCCTGAAGAAAAATAATTTCTCTCCATGAAGCAGATTGCACACCCACAATATCCTTGATGCCAGCAGCCTTGTGGTTCTCCACAGATGCTTTCAGGAAAAACAGGGTCAAGATGACCTGAATTTCTCAGGTAAAAATGAACAGGAAAAATGCTTTGAAAAAAGAAATTTTTCCGGCCACCATCTCACCTCATAAAGAAGCGAAAAGAGCACACATCCAATCATTTTCTTTATGCATCACCTTTACGTTACATTCAGTACAAGTCAACAATGGAAACTTATAAAAACAAAGGGCAGGTCTGCACTACAGTTTAAGTTGAGCTACTTTATGTCGCTCTGGGATGTGAAACAGACTCCCCTGCCCCCGATCACGAGCAAAGCAAGCTACAGCGACGTAAGTGCTGTCCACATTGGTGCTTTGTCATCAGGAGATGCTCTCCTGCCAACGCAGCTTCTGCCTCTCATGGAAGTGGAGTAATTATGCCAATGGGCGAGCACCTTCCCATCGGCAGAAAGAGTCTTCACCAGATGTGCTGTAGCGGTGCAGATGCACGGAAGTAGTGCTTCTAGTGTAGACCTGCCCAAAGACTCAAAATGGTGAGGGGAAGGCGCAACAGTAAACGTGTCTGACAGGCATATTCTGAAGGCATCCATGAGTTAGCTGAAGCTGCAACACAAAGAGGTGTGAATTAAAAGAATGGGCCAGGGCCCATCTCTCTCATCCACACACACACAAACACAGCGTAGGACAAGTCTTTCTTTTGTTATGTTAATGGCTCCAGCACCCTTACACTCATCAGGCAGTTTCAACATTTCCTTTTTGTTTGTTTGTTCAGTAAACATGTTAATCACTGTACATTCTGCTGATTCACCTGACAGGGCCTTCCTTTCCAATGCCAGATCTATTTCACAGGGACCTAGTTTCTAAACAAGGCCACAGGGATATGTGGCTGTTATTAATCAGCAAGGACACAAATAGCTCTTACTTGCTTTGCAGCTAAATCAAGCATATGGTACATTAACACGCACCTACAGTCTTCATTTCCAGCATATTCACTCATCCTTGGTGCATTCCTAACTGCCTTAGTTTCTGTCACTCAGGAAAAAGAAAAAAAAAAAAAAAGTAGCTGCAATAGAAAGCTCATGCTTTTGTTGCATGCAGAATGCGGATGCAGCTTATTTAGTACATACCAAAAAAACAAAAGAAAACCCCAACCTAATTAAAAGAACATTATTAAGGTTACAAAGTCAAGCACTCAAAAATTATGTGCATGCATTGTGATGATGGGCCAGATGCTCAGCTGGTGTAAATTGCCATAGCGCTGTTGATGTAAATGGCACCACTCCAGTTTACATCCATCAAAGATCTGGTGCAGATGTTTTAATTACAGGATCATATACTGTTGTTTCCACAGAACCTCTGCCTGGTTAAGTGCACAAGCTGGAGGATATTCAGGGAATGAATCAGGGCTGTGCAATGAAACTAAAAATAAAAGTGTACTGGGCAGTTTTAACATAGAGATGGCTATGATGTATTGCAGTTATAAGATGCCAATCTCTGCTGTACCGGGGTGGCAGTGAAACCTCAGTGAAAACAAATGTAAAAGAAAGCCATGTATACAGCCTGAGGAGATCCCTGCCAGTTTCCCGAGTAACCAGAGAAAAGATATAATAAAAAAAAAAAAAATCCCAATTTTCACTTTGAACCCAGTGCATTCTGGGACCGGACTCAGGCTGTTTACAGAAATGACCTCTTCTAGATTATGAGACTGAATGATGGGGAATAAAGTGGTTGAAAATTACAGTGAGGTTGGAGGTATAGTTTGGAAAGGATGATAAACTGAATTATTATTGTTAAGAACTGGGACTAGGGAACATCATGGGCTGAGCTGTGGCCTTATTTGACTTTAGAGAATTAAGAGTTGATCTTTCTCTGTGATTCAGCATTGTTGTTACTGCATGTGTGTCAACTAGCAGAATTATATCTGCACACGACCCAGTGCATTCCAAGGGAGAAGAGCTTGATCTGTAACTGGAACTCTGCAAGTCAAACTGACTTTCAGCTATAAGGTGCAGAGTTCCTTGTGGCTAGTGGGTTTTGATAACAAAGCTTATCTGAGCCCTGCCAGGAAAAATGATAAGCTCTGAAATAGGTTACAAATGAGCAGCAGAGAGTTTAATTAATTATGAAATAATTAAAGCTCTGTTCTTTTAGTTTGGCTTCCTTAGCGCCCATCCCAGTTTAAATAGAAGCAGTTTGCTCATTAACTGGGTACAGGTGTGACCACCCCATTCAGCCCCACCTATAATCTGATGCACTTTAGTTCACTTTCAGAGCCACACCCTGTACAGGTGCACAAATTAGTCACTGCTGTGCAGTGCAAATACTTTTTGTTTGTGGTTTTCCATTCAAACACATTGCTTTGGGTGTTCTTTGCACTTGTAATGGCAAAGGAAAACAAACCTGTGTCAGAATTGCAATAGGTCAGCTCAGGCTCCCATTCAGCTCAAATGGAACTGACAAACAGGCTTAAATGTAACTGGAATCCAAAGCTGAATAAGACTGTTGTCTGGTTCCAAAAACTAAATCCAAAGGCCTAATGTGGAGGGCAGATTATCCCACATCTACCTACTGTGGGGCCATCTGGTGCTAGCCACTATCAGAGGCTGCATACGGGACTAAATAGACCCTGGTTCTGAGCAAGTATGGTAATGCAAGTCTGCTACTAAACAAGGACAGAAGGAGGGCCTGTTAATTAGGCTATGACACCATTCATGCTTAGGAAACGTCTTTATATAACTTGATATTTCCTGCTCTCCCAGATTTTTTTAATTACATTTTATTGCAGCTCTAATTTTTTTTTATTTTTTTTTTGGTCAGGGGTAACATCAAACATGCGGGAAGAGTGACGTATGCAGATCTTAGACTACAGCCTCATGGGAGAGAAACCACCATGATAAGCTACCATTAACTGGCTCTTCCTCTTTTGTTTCCAAAGGAGGAGAAAATAAATCAGCGTGTCAGTGTGGCAGAAGAAAATATCTGGGATTTTCTTACTGAGAACACAAGCACCACCATTTCAGTAACAGCCTCTACAGAAGCCTATCATTCTCAGATAGTTAATTGAACCAAATCCCATTGGAGTCGGTCACTTTTCCAAATTCTTGACAGTTTAATTTATCCCCTCTAATTACTGTAAGCAATTAGTGCACATTAGAGACTAATTGCTCGCAATTTTCAATTTTGTAATAACCAATAACCACATTTTAAGTCTCTGGTTAAGCTTTATTGGCTTATCTCACTTTTGTACAAATGTAAAAAAACCAACAATACAGCCATGACTGAGGATTTATTTTTGAATGGATAGCAGGGAGTTCAACGCTGCACTTTATGCACCAAGATCAGAATAGAGTGGTGAAGACATGGAGTGGCATTCAGGAGAGCTGGGTTTAGTTCCTGGTTCTGTCACAGACTTCCTGTGTAACCTCAATACCCTCATGCCTTTCAGGGAATGGTGGGAGTTTGGAGTCAAATTCCCATAAATCCCTCGGTTCCTTCCCTATTTTTCATGCCATTTTTGAGCTCACTGCCGGAAACATGGAAGCAGCACAGAGCAGCAATGCTCTCGTTCATTTGAAGGGCAGGGCAGGGCAGGTGAGTCTTTTGTACTGATAAGCCTAGCATTCAGACACAGGGTACCGAGGAGCAGAGGCAGGATTACCGATTTGTGGGGCCCTGGGCCAGAGCAAGTGGGGACCCTCTCCACTCCTTCCGCCTGCAGTCTCTTCCCACCCCTGTTCCTGCTAGGGAGATGGGGTTGCAGCGTGGGGGCTTGCCCCGCTCTCCCCTCCTGGCACTCCTGCCAGGGAGCAGGGAAGCCCCCGTACCCGCTACGTGCCAGGAGTGCTGGGTAGGCAGAGCGGGTCGGGGCCCCTGGGCACAGGCCCCATTGGCCCACTGGCTTATCTGCCACTGCTGAGGATGAGTGGGCAGTGAATAAAACTGACCAGACAGCTACTGCAGGTATTCACTGACTGGTTGCACATGGTTGTTTTGGGCCTGTGCCCAACCAAGCACCAAGTGGTAGGGCTGGATCATGATGCAAAGCTGAGATGACTAGCAGTGTCTTCAGAGCCCTCAGTGGGAGGGCACGTTCCTCAAGTCTTGTGCTGAGCTCTCCACCCAGCCCTGCAGCACACAGGCACCAGCATGATGAGAATTGCCCTCACGGGTGGTGACTGCCATCTGAAAGCTTGCAACTCCAGTTTGCTATTGCATGGCGGGCAATTAGTCCGGTGTGTTGGGAAATCTCCAGTGAGGGCAGTGTCAGCTCACCCCACTTACCACACACTGGGACAGTCCCAGTTTTCCACAATGGCTTAAAGTGGGCTAAAATCAAACCAGTTTAAACACGCTTGTTGCTAAAGCATAGCTGGTGCTAGTAGTTTTCCTAACTACTGTAGAGAGAGATTTTTCCCTCCAGACCGTGCTAACCAAACTGTTCAATAGGAAACCCTGTAACAGATATTGCAACCACATGCATTATCTTTGGGGACCATTGTATTAAATTTATGAATGTTTTTCATAAGACTGTTCTGCCCCATGGGAGAGGGTTACCATAGCTCCTCCAAGAACTAAAAACAGTAGGGGAGAGGTGATTACGATGAGTCACTAAGACTGTAAACTCCTCCAGCGATACATCGCCCCTGGTGGTTTGCATCTACTCTTTCAAACTAGGTTTTCCAGAGACCAAAAGACGAAGAAAGAACTTGGGGTAGATAAAGACTGCAGTAGCTAATGGTGTCTAGAAATTTTAGCTGTGTATCCCTTCCTGAGGTGACATATACCCAGGCAATATGAGGATAGACCTGACTGGGCACTCCTGGAGTGGACCACAGAGGGGGAACACAGGAGACAACTCCCGCCACCTAGACTAAAACATAGTTTATTAATATGGTTATAGCATGGTTTGCAAGGAACCGGACCAGAACCATGCAGCTGATAATGTGGTTTTAATCTGGGTGGCCAGGGCCTTATTGGCCTTCCTGCTGCTAGGCTTGGGACCCAGTCCAGCTCTTATGCAAGAAGATCCACCTTACCTGCCATCAGGTGGAAGTCTTGTTTCTTCTGGGGTTGTTAAATAAAATGGCACAAGCAACTGTCGCTCCTGGACCAATATGGCCTCCCACGTGTGGCAGGAAATGTAAGGTCTTGTCTACACTCAAAAGTTGTACCACTTCAGCTGGACTAGCATAATGAAACCAGTACACCCCCCTTAGTATGGCAGCAGTTTAACCAGTATAAATGGGTTTATGGCAGTATAGCTTATATACCCATATAAAGAAGGGAATAAGCTAGAGCAATATAAAGCATCTTTATAGAAGTATAACTGCACCCACACTGGGGGTTGTATCAATATAACTATTTTAGTTAAAACCATTACATCCCCTAGCTGATATACTTATGCTGCAGTGGTCCCCAAACTTTTCAGGGTTGCACATTCCCCACCCTGCCCCAGCCCTGTACCCCTGTCTGTGTCTCCCCCAGTGGCTGAGGCTGGGAGTGGAACTGCAGCCAGTCCACAGTGGGGGACAGCTGCCAGGCCCACAGCTGGGTGGGCTGGGAACAGAGCTGTGGCCAGGCCGCGGTGGGGGTCGGCAGCTGGGCCCCCAGCAGGTGCGAAGCTGCGCTGAGTCTGGGACGGGGCCAGGTGTGGGGCCGGGGACACACCCAGGGGTGGGGCAGGAGCAGAACTGTGGGTGGGGTGGGGCTGGATGGTGCTTCCTCTCCTCTCCCGAGGGGGGCCTGGCTCAGGCCCACCACGCCCCCCCTATGGGGCCTCACCTCACACTTTTGGAACCTCTGTTTATACTGGTACAAAAAACGTGTGTAGACCAGCCCTAAGATGCCCACCTAGGCCTGTTATTTTGTTTGAAGCCTCTGTGGGCATGTCTGCATTACAACGGGGAGTGAGTCTCCCAGCCCAGATAGACAGATTCACACTAGCAGGTCTTGAGCTAGCATGTGAAAAATAGTGCTGCGGATGTTCCAACTTGGGCTCTGAAGCCTAGGGGGTCAGGTGAGCTTGGGAGTTGAAGCTTCTGCTTGAGCTTGACCATCCCCACTGCTACTTTTAGCACGCTAGCTCAAGCTCTGCTAGTGTAAGTCAGTCAATCCAGACAGAGAGACTCAGTCCCAGCTGCAGTGTAAACATGCACAGGGCCTACTGCAGATACCCTCACGTTGCTCACACAATCTTTGTCTATGTAAGGAAAAATACCCATTGCTGACAATTGATGTCAGCAATGGGTGTGGGGTGCCGAACACAGTGTAGCTGAGTGTGACCAAAGAAAAACTCTATTCCAGTTTAATCACGTTTTTTTACGCTTCGTGCTGGGCTCTACCATTGCTTCCCCCCTCCCCAGTTAATTTGTCCACAGAAACCAATAAATCCCTTCCGACTGGTCCAAAAAATATGTTTGTTGACCTTTAGGGCGTGCCACTGACGCAGCTATTTGTACAAAGCATTTACTTGGGCGGTGATGCAGTTAAAAAGGGTGAGTTTTTAAAATGTGTCAACACTCCTGTGTAAACAAGGTAATTTGTTTTTTTAACATATATTAGCTGTTACAGGTCAAACCTAGGTTCCCCTCTCCCCCGCAGAGTTGGTCCCCTATCAGCTAACCGGTGTTAAAAAAAAGAAAAATTACCTTGTCTAAAATGTGTTAGCACCCCTGTGTGTAGACAAGGTAATTTTTTTTTTAAACACCTTTTTAGCGGATAGGGGACCAACTCTGGGGGGAGAGGGGAACCGGGGAACCTATGTTGGACCTGTAACAGCTAATATATGTTAAAAAACAAATTACCTTGTCTACACACAGGGGTGTTAATGCATTTTAAAGACACAGCTTTGTACCTAGTGTGGTGGATATCACCTTAGGGTGAGGATTTTATTAAGTTCTTTTGCTGGGTTTTTGGCCAAGTCTCGTAACTGACTTTGGGTCAATTTGTTAATAGCCATTTTGTTAGTAAGCTAAGGCATTTCAGTTTTGTACGTGTGCTCAAGGAAGCATGAGAAGCTCATTTTGTAAACCCCCAAAATAAGTTTAAATACATAATGCTGTAATCTTAAGCTTAGAGTGTTAATTTAGTTGATTGTACATTTGTTAGGTATGATTTGATATGGGAATAGGTTTCTTTTGTTGCTCCCTGCACCTATGGTAGATGACAAAAGTGGCTCTTCATCAGCTATTACTTAAAGATCACTGTTTTATACCAGGAAATTTTTCCAATACACTATTCCTTATTTCATGTTCACTAGCACACAGAGGCGCCAATCAGGATTGGAGCCCCCACGTACTAGGCATTGTACAGACATATGTGAACACACAGCCCCAAATTGGCTTTCAAAGTGCTTTATAGAGGCCTAATGGGATAAGGATGATATGGTCCCCATTTTCAGGATGGACAAAGGGTGACACCCCGAGGTTAAGGTCTAGTCTACAAATTTAGATCTACCTCGCTCCATTGCTCAGGGCTGTGAGAAAGTTTGTACCCTGAGCGCTGTAGTTAGGTTGAACTAACCCCCATGTAGATGCTGCCAGGTTGACATAAGAATTCTTCCATCAGCCTAGCTACCACCTTTTAGAGAGGAGGATTAACTACATCGACAGAACGCCCTCCCTGCCCCCATCTATGTAGGGAGTATCTATACTCCGGCACTATAGTACCATAGCTGTGCCACTGTAGCATAAACATACCTTTAGTATTTGCCCACTGCAAAGGAGCAAGACAATGGCAGTGAAGGGAACAGAGCATACGTCTCCTGATTACACATACAGTGCAGGCCAGCCAGGAGCAGTGAAACCTTCTTAGAAGTGTGTGGGGGCCACCAGTGCTTGAACCATGGCCCTGCCCCAACATCAACCCTTCTCCTTGAGCCCCTGCCCTCACACTGCCCTTTCCCCCAAGTCCCCACCCCCATACCACACCTACTTCCCAAGCCCCCACCCTCACACCACCCAGTCCCCCAAACCCCTACCCCCCACCCCCCCGGCTCTCAGCACTTTTAAAAGTGGTGGGGCCATGGCCCTCCAGACCCCTCCTGTTCCAGCACCCTTGAGGCCAACTTCTAGCAGAATCATACCTTGGAACATACACATTTAACATAGCAGGGATGTTTCAACAAGAGCTTCTCAGTGATTTGTCTGATTTCATTGTAAATTGCCTGTGTACAATTATTACATCAGCTTTACGAGGATTAATAGCCTCAGTACCAACTAAGCTAGGAAACTACTAGTCGTTGTGAAGGGTTGCTGAATGTGTATGCATATTGCTAGATAATAAATTAAACAAACATTTTGTCCCAAACAGAAGGACTCAGAATGTGCAATATGGTGAGTAATTAGGCAAAAGCAGCTCTGCCTATTACACAGGAATTTAAGAATGTCCCTGAAGACTCCAAAGGGGGCCTGGACAGAGTAACTTTACCCAGCAAGTTGAGTATTGTTTCTAATAAAGCTTTCTTTAAAGCTCCAGGAATTGGGGCCCTCAGCTTGTGTACATCTGCCAGGGCCTGCATCCCAAAGGGATGCATGTCCACCAGTGTTGCCTCTTTCTCAGAAAGGCTGCAACATTTCCCCCTCCTGAAGATGGAGCCATAGTGCTGAAGCACTGTGGTGCAAGTGGCGAGCATTCTGGGTTGCTTCTTTCCCAGAGTGCTCTCTGCTTTCTTCAAAAGGACAACAGAGAATATTTCAGCCAGGGAACAGCTATTTTAAAAGTATGCCATATAGAGCCTACATAGGGCGACCAGGTGTCCAGTTTTCGACCAGGACACCTGGTTGAAAAGGAATCCTCGCAGTGGGGCTGCCAGGCTCCCTGCTAGCCTCCATACTGCATGGCTCCTGGGAAGCAGCGGCATGTCCCCCCATCTAGCTCCTATGCACAGGGGCAGTTAGGGGGCTCCACACGCTGCCCCTGCCCCAAGCTCCACCCCCACAGCTCCCATGCCAGGAACCACAGACAATGGGAGCCAGGGGCTCCAGTGGATGGGGCAGCATGCAGAGCCACCTGGCCGCGCCTCCACATAGGGACCGGAGCGAGGACATGCCGCTGCTTCCCAGGAGCTGCTTGAGGTAAGCATGGCCCGGAGCCTGTACTCCTGACCCCCTCCCACGTCCCAAACCCTTGCCCCAGCCCTGATCTCCCTCCCCGCCTTCAAACCCCTCGATCCCAGCCCAGAGCATCCTCTTGCACCCAAACCCCTCATCCCCACCCCCACCCCAGAGCCCACACTCCCAGCCGGAGCACCTGCACCCAACCCCTGCCCCAGCCTGGAGCCCTCTCCCGCACTCTGAACCCCTAATTCCTGGCCCCACCCAGAGCCCACACACCCAGCAAGAGCCCTCACACCCAGCCCCCAGCCCCCGCCCGGAGTCCCCTTCTGCACCCCAAACTCCAGCCCAGTGAAAGTGAGTGAGGGTGGGTGAGAGTGAGCAATGGAGGGAGGGGGGATGGAGCAAGCAGTGGGTGGGGCCTCAGAGAAGGGGCAGGGCATGGGCAGGACCGCAGGGCAGGGGTGTTTGGTTTTGTGCTATTAGAAAGTTGGCAACCCGAAGACCACATTGGCTGGCTATCAAGTGGTTCTGAGGATGGATAGAGATGGACTTTCCATGCTGATTCTTTTAGATCTGTTGGGTGCCTTTGACACAATGAAGGATAAAGAGGTGTTGGCCAACTTGGAGACCCTAGGGAAGTAGATGGAGGTGTTATGGAGTGAGCCCATTCCTTTATTTCTCAGACATCCCAGAAGACAGTAACAGCTAATTACTCATTTGCAAGGTGTACCATGGTTCCCTTCCATGACTGTGGATAGCAGGGCTGCTGGGGTGGGGGGTTGCAGTGCTTTCATTATATAGATAAACCCATCTCTATAGGCCAGATCTTCAAGTCCATCATACAGCTTTAAGCCACCTATACACCCTCCCTCAACCATGTTGAGCCAAGCTACACCAGCCGTGATCTCTGGCGTAAAGTAAAACAGCTGCCCGCTGTTCCCCAGGGGCTAGGCTGGCAATCAAGGTTCATTCAAGCAGAGATGCTTTGGCAACATCCCCTTTCTCCAGCCACGCACACTTCTTTGCTGAGGCCACTGGGGGTGTCATGGGCGCCACTATGGTAATTCTGTGCTCCTGTATGATTTCCTTATATAGAAAGAATTATTCCCTGGCCAGCTGAGTCAGGTTTTAGGCAGCTTTGCATCACCAGAGCATTGCAGCTGCCTTAACTGGGCTCAGGGTCTGGCCCTCTATTTCTAGCTCATCTGACATGGCCAGTGCAGGAAATACGGCCAGTCGAAATGTTTTCTGACTAGTTACTTTCAATAAACTAAAGCTTGCCCAGTATCCAGCAGAGGCTGAGGCCTGAGTGAGAATTAGCACGTGGAGACTCGTTCCGAATAAGACTGAGGTGGGGCTTTGAAGCTGGGGGAGACGACACAAAGAAATGCCAGAGATGAGATCAGTTTCCTTGACTGGGGTTGGCTGAGTAACTTGTTACTCACATGAGGCCTGGTGTGTTCTCCAGCTGCTTCTGCATGTCCTGTTAGCAGCAGCTGCTAAGAGTCTGTTTGATCCATGTGATTTTCTTTTGGGGGCTACCCAGGCCTTCTCCTCTTGGAGGTTAGATTAGTTGTGTGCACCGCAGAGGGCTACACCTGAAATCTATTTGGAAATTGCAACTGAATGCAGTTGCTTCTTGTACCAAGGGGCATTTCAAATTGGGAGCCTATTATCCCTATGCGCCATGCCCTGCATTGGCTACAAATTGATTTCCAGGTGAAGTTTAAGGTGAGTTTGGCCTAAATGATTTGGGTCCTGACAACCTTGTGATACCAGGTCAGCTGTAATCAGTTGAGATGCCAAGCTAACAGCCAATGGCTTTTAATGGCTTTTAATAATCATCTGGCTGGGATGATTTAACTGGGAATTGGTCCTGCTTCGAGCAGGGGGTTGGACTAGATGACCTTCAGGGGTCCCTTCCAACCCTGATATTCTATGATTCTATGATTCTATGAAATGGGAAGGGCTTGGTGTGACATATCTCCTCCCCGCCTCCCTTCATCTGACAGATCTGGTGACCTTCAAAGAAAGCTGCAGGCCCCACCTATTTTTCCAGATTTTCCGGGGGGGAAACCGGGTTAGGTGCTAAATTGGGGTTTGGAAAGCAGAGCAATTTGGAGTGTATTTGTGGTGCATATGGCAGTACATAATGCCCTGCGTAGGTCATTTCCTAGGTTTAAATAAATAGTTTAATAGCCCAACATGCCAAAAAAACTTCACACATGCATTTTTGAAACATCCCCTTCAGGTTTGTAAAAACATTTGCCCGAGGCTGCAGCCGCCATCTGTTCTGCTCTTTTGAAATTTTGCAGCCTCCTAGCGAGAGCTCTCAAAAAGTGTCTCTCAACCCAAATTGCATACCAGCCTCTGTACAGCGGCTCTATTATCCAGATAAATTCAGGTGTGGACCCAGGCCATGATGAACTGAACCACATCCAGGAGCCCAGGTGAGGGGTTAGCAAGATGGCTGTGTTATATTTCCTTTGAACAGCACACCGCAGGGGTTATATGCACGCTGCACAGCGACAAGTCAAATGAAGTTTACAAAAATACCTCTACGGGTACCTCTGTCTAATAGGAACTAAGTCAAAATATATCAGCTCCAGCTGCTGACAGGAAGGGCTATGAAATGAAACACGTTGCAAGTTGGCAGCAAGAGGCTTAGGCCTCATTTACACTTAAAAATTAGATCAACCTAGCTACGTTGCTCAGGGCTGTGAAAAAATTCCAAGCCTTGCGTGCCGTAGTTAGGTTGACCTATCCCCGGTGTGGATGCGGCTAGACTGATGGAAGAATTCTTCCTTCCACATAGTGACTGCTTCTTGGAGAGGCAGATTAACTACATCTATGGGAAAAAAACCCTTCTGTCAACATAGGAAGCATAAACATTACAGTGCTACATAGGCACAGTTCCAGTGCAGTAACTGTAGTGCTGTAATATAGGCAGACGGTTAAATAATCTTAGTGCACAGTTGCATGGTCTCTATATACCACAAACCTTAGGAATGTATTACTTGTAAAGGGACAAGGTGGGTGAGGTAATAGCTTTATGGACCAACTTCTACACTGCTATAGCTACACTGCATACAATGCTTGTAAAGGCAGCAGGCCAAATTCTGCTCTCAGAAGCCTGAATGTAAAATTTAAACCGACTCAAGTCAGTGGAGCTACTCTGCATTTTCACTGCTTTAACAGAGAACAGAATTTGGCTGGAGGTGTCTTAGGGTATTAAGTTCCATTAAAATAATTCCATTATTTTCAAAGGTAGGTTTAAAAGAAATTGAAAGAGGTTTTTAACTGCAGTAATTAGTGCTGTCAAGTGACAACTTAAAATCCATTCAGCCTCTACTGACAGACATAATGATATGCAAAGAAACCCATAACTGTCATGGGACTCATTGCTAATCAAAACACCCACACAAGAAAGAGCCATATTTAGAAGCAATCTCGATGTGGATATTGGTGGGGGTTGTGCTGGAAGTATCACTTCCCCACCGCCAGCTTTTGAGCAATATCAATGGTTACCTCATCAGTGCAGCACTGAAGGAGTTAAACTGATTCTCTAGATTCTTTCCAGGAGGATCACAAATACTGAAGTAAACAGATTTTTGTGCAATAGAGAAACCAGGCCAAATTCTGACCTCAGCTGCATCCAGGCATCAGACTTCAGTGGAGTTTCAGGAGGTAAACAAGGCAGTAGGCTGATTCCTGGCAAAGGGCCCCGGTGGCCAAAAATACACTCACACAGCACAGCAATAATTTGTGTAACACTAAGCACAGTTTCAGCTCAACAGCAGCCACAATGGACGTTCCCACACTTACTCTAGCCGTATTGCCAACCCCAAACATTACTAAATCATGAGTCAGACCCCTCCCCCGCCAAATCACAGGATTGCCTTAAAAATCATGAGCTTATAAAAATACAATTTTTAATTGCCTTCTGGTTTTGAACCCTTAGAGTTCACATTTTCCAGCTTTTCTGTTCTTTGCAGCCATGAGTGCTAGGCACTTTCACTATATATATAAAATACACATTTGAGATTCTCACATATTCACATGATTCCAGGAGCTGGGACAACCAGAAAACCCCCAAATATCACAAGAGTTGGCAACATGCTATGTGAACCACAAAACTACAGCAATTTGTCCACAGAGCTTGATGTTCACAAATAGGCAGCCTGACCCAGTAACATCACAGCTAGCTCCAGGCAGAGAAAGGTGGCCTGGTCATTTGGGAGTTGCTCACTTACAGTCAGTCCAGTGCACTCCAAAGGAATGTACTAAGCCATATGTGTTGTAATAGAGTCAGATGGGCTTCTCAGTGTGAACTAACAACTTTGTGCTCAGTAAACCATCTAAACAATGTGTTTACTCTGAAGCTTAATGCCCCATTAGAGGTTAACTATTTCACTGCTGATTATTTTGGTAGGCACATGAAGCTCCAATGCTTATCTAGTGCGGTTGGACCCTGGGGTGGATATTGGGAATATACCCTACCAGTTTAAAGAATAACCTACTGTTGTCAGTACTGGTACTTCCTGTGCCAGCCTCTCTCCCCCTGACGCTCAGTGCCTGAGCTGACTGAATTACTCACCCCCCTATCTAGGAAAATGCAGGGAGGGGAAAGAAACTGGTTGCTGTCTATCCTATCCCTTCTAGAGGAAAAAGGAAGTGGGGCCAAACTGTTTGTCACCTGAGTGCCTCCTCTAGAAGTGTATTACCAGCACTCCCGATTTCACTCAAATTTTAGCCCTGAGTCACAGGCCTCACTGCCTTTGTCTGGGGGACCCGGAGCCGCTCTTTCAGCTTTTCTGCAGAACTCAGAACCTGCCTGTCCTCCTCCTCCCAGCTCTCACTGCCCCTCTCTCTGTTCCCTTATCCTGTACCTCCTTGCAGCACCTGCAGCACACAGGGAACAGCAGCAAGTGAGAGAGGCCGCAGGCCCCATCAGCAACAGCAGTGGGCACTGCCACCATGGGCTCCGGGGCTGGAGCACCCACGGGGAAAACCCACCGGCAGCCAAGCTCCTTTCTCCGCCCCTCACCCCACCTCACCTCTGCCTCCTCCCGAGTGCACCGCATCCCCGCTTCTCCGCCTACCTCCCAGCACTTGAGGCTGCAAAACAGCTGTTTCACAGCGTAACAAGCTTCGGGAGGAAGGGAGAGGAGGGGGGAAGAGAGGGAACGTGGCACACTCAGGGGAGGCGGTGGGGAAGAGGCAGGGCCGGGGCGGATTTGGGGAAGGGGTTGGAATGAGGGTGGGGCAGGGGCAGGAGCGGGGTCGAGCACCCACCGGCGTTAGCAGAAGTCAGTGCCTAGGGCTGCTACGAAAGGAGGAGGGTGCAGGGAAGTCATAGTATCTGGAGGAAAGAGCAAACACAAAGGGAGGGCTTGGGGTAGAGACAGGAAGGAAGTACAGTGCAGTGTGCAAGGACCTGAGACAGATTGGAGATATGGCGGGGCAGGAGGGGTGGGCACACAAAGGAGAAAGAGGTGGGGAAGGTAGGCCAGGATCTCAGTGTAAGGAGGGGTGAGGAGATGCCAACTGAAGATACCAGGGGACATGCTGGCTTTGCTCCCAAACTCAGATTAACTGGCTCTAGCTGCAGTTCATTTACTGAAAGAGTGAAATTAATTCACCGGAAAAGAAGGCAAAGGGTTTTTCCACCACCCCCCAGGCATTGTTAGTGAGTGATCCCAGCCTCTCTCATTTAATTCTAACACACCCTAAAGAAACCATTATTATTCTGTCAAAAGAGGCTTTAAATATTGCCTCACGTCCTGCATGCAACAGTATTGCCATGTACAGATCCTGTCCTGACAATTCCACACACAAACATCAGCCTGGCAAGCAGAACATACTCTTAGACAGAATGGGTGTTTTCTCTCAAGAGTAATATATACTGTGCATCTCCCCCGGTCCTCTTTCCCTCTCCTCCAGGTTTCATTGCAGGCTGTGTATCAGTGCAAAAGATACATGACGCTTGAATCTGATTCTCATTCATGCCCATGTAATTTAGAGGCAACTTCCATTCAGGTCAGTAGAATTGTACCTTTGAACAAACGATGGGAAATCAGAATTGGGCCTGTGGTTTGGACTGGAGCATATCCCTGAGTTTGGGAGGCTTTTAAGCTGAGGGTGCTGTGTTGGTCTGGTTAGTTCAGCCATCGTTATTTCGATTAGCTGAAATCATAAGCCTGTGCTTGCCCAAAAATATAATTACATTCCCCTCCGCCCCCGTTTTGTAATGGCTTTGTTTTAGATTCCTAGTAATGCTATGTTGATGGCAGAGAGCCAGTTCTAGGCAGATTTTTTTGTGGAGTGGTGGTGGGGGCGGGGGGTGGGGGGGGAGAATGCAGCAGATTGGTTTGTCAGCAATCCCTGTTTTGCTTTGGAGTTTTAAAGGACAGAAACGTTCTTCCAGCTCCGCTAATCCTCCTCTGATACAGAGGATTTTCCTGCCATTAAATGATAGCTTTGAGGGGAAAAAATGCCAACTCTTCAGAGATGGACCAGTAGAACTAATGGCCAGGTCCAGAGAAGGATGGCGGATGCGGCCATTGCTCCATTAGGTAAGTGATGTAACCATGAATAAATGAGTTATTTTATTAAGGGTTCGTTGTGGCAGTTCATTGCTGGTTCAATAACGCTGCTGTGTAAAAGCATCTGTAGATCTGATTACGTGATCAGTCTCTAGCAGCCTAATGATTTTTCCTTATTCCCATCCATCTAGGCACATTTCAGTGGTTCACCTCATGTTAAAGATTTGGGCAAGCCCTTGCTGAAAAGCCCTGTGAAGAATAGTACAAAACTGAAGTGTGCACTGAAAAGGTCAGTGACAAAAATAAATAAAAGGAAGAAATCAATACGATGGTCTGAAGCTTAGGGGAGAGAGTTGGTTTAGGAAAACCTCTCCCTGTGGATTTCAATCTTCCTTTCTAGACACAGACTTTATAATGGGATGATGATATGTGTAAATGATAATGGACTGAAATGATCTCCGTTCCTTCCATCTACTTTTAGATCCCAGAAGTTTACTTGCCAGACCTGAAATGCCACAAGTGAATAATCAAGGTGATGTTTGTCATCATTTTAAATGGTGAGCAGTATTTTTATTTTGTGAAAGCCAATAGTAGTTTCTAGGATTAGACCAATCACTTTGAATGTTTTTGGCTAACTATATCATTTCAAACGTTGTCTCCTTGTGCTGCTGAAAACCCAATGCAAATAACTTGTAGGTCTTCTCATTCATTTGTGCAAATATTAAAGTTATTTAAAATAATGTTGCAGTTAAATTGAATTGAGAAAAAAAATTCTCCCCTCCTCCACCCCCCACTTCTCAATCTCAATCACAGAACCAGTTTGGTGATATTCTGAAACTGACAATATTTTTTCATTCTTTTATATTACACATATTTAATTCAACCAATATTACCACAGATTCTCTGTCTGAGCTGACAGGAGATAAAAGTTCCAGCCAGTATAGCTGCTTGAACTGTACCAGACGTAGCCCAAGGAGCAAATGTGTTTTTTTGGGGAAAAAAAAAAAAGTTTTGAACAAACAGAGTTTTCCTGTTTCCAGCTGAGATTTAAACACATTCATCATTTTTAAAATGATTTGCATAATAACAGCATAAATGTGTCAGTGCTTTGAATACAGATCTGCTGTCAAAAGAGATTAGAAATGGGATCAAGGTGCAAATTCAGATTGGCAACTAGGTTTGAATTTTGCACCCCCTCAGAATTTGGTGGTGTTCAGGTGAAGGATGTTAGCAGGACGCTTAACTGTAAAAAATAAGGGAAAAAATACTGCAAATCTTCTGATAATGAGGGGTTCTGCGCTTTTTTTGGTGGGGGGGGGGAGGAGAGTTGTTGCTTGGAGGACATTGTCTTCTAAGGCTGGATTGTCCCCAATAATGGATTCAATATTTTATGCAGACTAGAGAGATTTATTTGTAAATAGACAACCTATTGTGTTGTGAAAATCTGCTAGCGGTAGATCCACATTCAGCAGACCAACAAAAAAACTGCTTGTTATTAGAATCTCATCAGACTAGGAAGTGACTTGGCTTGAACTGAACTCAGATGTTTTCTTCAGAACGTCAAGGGATTAGAGAGCAAACCGGGAGTCAGGAGACCCGGGGTCTGTACTGAACTTGGCCACTGACTCATTGCATGACTTTGGGCATGTCACTTAGTCTCTCTTGTTCTCAGTTTACATCTTTGTAATGGAAATAATTAATTTAAAATGGCTGCTGTGTAACCGTGACTGAAATCTGTAAATCCTCCACCAACCTTTACGATGACTTGCAAAGGAAAGTTTTCACTAGGTTTGGGCTTTTTTTCCTCTTCATAATTTACAAAGAGTCTGAAAAGTGTTTTTTTAAACAATATTATGCTTATTTTTTACCTTGGAATTATCAGGAAAGTCAAATCAGGTCATCTCTTGTTTTGCCGGAGGAGCTATAATGGAAGGGATTTGATTGCTGAATTAGGAAAGGACTTCCTTTATCAAAAATGTTAATTAGTTATTGCAGTTAAATGCGTGTTAAGAAAAACAAAACAAAAAAGAATTTTAAACAGTCTGAATAAAATTCCTCCCCCCCTTTCAATTATTCTATGTTCATTGACTTGATTCTTGTAGTGTCACTGTTTTGCTAGTTCTCCAGTTCCCACATAGCCTCCAGGGTAATTTCTAAAGTAAAAAATAATCAGAATTTTTTTTGGTGGGGATGCACCCTGCTCCCATGTTCAGGCTTTCTTTATACAACATAAGGGCTCCAATCCTCCAGAGACCCATATGGTCAGACCCCAATGCCTTCATGGAATCCCATTGACTTTAAAGGGTTCTGTCAGGCAGTTTGCTTTGCAGGATTGGGGCCCGAAGAAGGATTTAAAAAAGGCACAAACCCAATTTTAAAAAATTTCTGCACAGGTCACCTTGAAAAGGGACAGAAATGCTCAGAACACCCAGAAAAGCTTCAAACAACAATTTGATTTGTATAGGAAAGCCAAAGAGTCTAGTTATATAGAAGATGGAGAGCTGCTGAAACTTAAATCTTTTATAGCAAAATCACCACAAACAAGTGGTTGATCTTCCAAACCACCACACAAGAAGAGCAGGCAAAGGCAGCAATCACTGCACCATTAGTCCCAGAGGAGAGCAAATCTGGCCAGGCACCATTTAGTCTTGCAGCTTGCCTTTGAGGAATGGGCAGTCTCACCAGTGAATGCCCCTTCTGCTACTCAAGGGCCCAGCGTGAAACTCGTGAGGCGGGCAGTCCTGTGAGAGAGTTGGCTAGCAATGAGGAGGACACCTGGTTATTTTTTTTAAAAAGTAGCAGTGATATGAGAGCTGATAAACTGCAACAGAAAAATCACTCAGCAGGTGACACCCTGCCAATGACAATGTCAAGAGCTTGCGGATGCTCTGTTTCATTCCAGTTGAACAGGAGGTGGGACACACCTTGGGAGAGCAAGTACAAAATGAAATGTTTTCAGTTCTCTCCCTGAAGACTGTATTTCTCAGACTTCCAGCTGTGTAGGCTTTCCCTTCACACACAGCCTCATCTGTCCCTGCTTACACTGCCTCCGGTTCCTGCTCCTCTTGTTTGAGTGGAACCAGGGAGTTTTCACCTTCCTCATCACTGTACATCCTTTTGCTTGATCCTAACTACACAGCCAGAACGCCATGGCAGCCACACACTTGCAAGGCAGCCAGGGTGCTAGGAAATAGTATCCAATAGGTAGAGCAAAGCAAGCACAATACCGGAGGCTCAGAGCATCACCTTTAATATGGAATGTCTAGTCTGAGGAAAAATGTGTTTCAAAGATATTCCTGAACCTGCCTTTCCCTCATGTTTTTCCATCAAATCCATTGCAGGAATGGCTTTTTAAATACTACACTTTACTTTTAACTGCTGATAGTTCTCCTTATATTAAAGCTCCTACCCAGGTCACTAGTGGAATAAAGTTCAAAATGAAGGGACTTATCCCAGGAAAAAGAGGCAAAACCTATGGACATTGCAATGCCTCAGACAACTAACCACTCCTCTTGCTAGCTGGCAAACCTGCTTGCAGTTCTCCCAAACAAACAAGCCAATCCCCCGCCCAGCTGAAAGACCTGCCAACCCCCAAAGCATCCCAGGCTCAGTCCCAGTGGGAGTACCTAGACATTAATTATGGTGATACTGAGAAAGATGTGACAGAAGGTGGAAACATTCCTAAAAGAATTTAGTAGGAGATAAATTCAATAGGATTATATAGGAACCGACAGAATTTGAGAGAGATTAAATCCATTATAGAATTCCACAGGAGGCCCTAGGGCAAAATAACCCTTCTTGAGTAAATTCTGTAGGATTCTTCCATGAGAGTTCCTGGTTCTCCTTTAGTGAAACTGTATTTAATGGGTCATTATTAGCGGTCTGGCTAGATCTGAGGCATAAATTAGTCTTTTGGTCATAATTAACATTTATTAACTGCTCCTGTTTCTCTCTCTCCTCTTCCCCCCAACCCCCCGTTATCTGTGTGGCAATTGTACTTCTCCCACCACCAGTCATTCTGTGTATCCCTCACATCCATGCTGCGTGGGCCTGCGTACGTTCCTGCCCTGCCAACTGCGTGTGCACCCAGGAGCGGAGCTGTTCCGTCCTGTGTGACCGTGCCGGCCTTCTGCAGATCCCCAGCGACTTCCCCTGTGAAGCCTCCTCTATCAACCTGGATAAAAACAGTATTAAATTCGTCTCAGAGAGGGCCTTTGGGACCCTGCCTTCCCTCAAATCTCTCTCACTCCAGCACAACAACATCTCCTTCATCACTCCCGGGGCTTTCAAAGGGCTTCCCAGGTTGACTGAGCTTAAAATGGCTCACAACGAATACATCCGCTACCTGCACACTCGCACTTTCACTGCCCTCAGGCGGCTTGTCAGACTAGACCTTGCTGACTGCAACCTTTTCAACATCCCAGACAGGATTTTCATAGAGCTCCCTGCCCTTCAGGAGCTCTTCTGTTTCCAGAACAATTTCCGAAGGATCCCTGGAGCCATACGAGGCATGGAGAATTTGACCCATGTTTACTTGGAGCGAAACAAGATAGAAGCTGTAGCCTACAATTCTCTGCAAGGCCTCACCAGGCTGAAGTATCTTAACCTCCAAGACAACAGAATAAATGTCATTCATGACCAAGCCTTTCAAGATTGTCAGAAAATGGAGTATCTCTATCTGAATGACAACTTGCTTAGTGACCTCCCAGAAAACTCCTTTGATGGGCTGAGATACCTGAAAATGCTCAATCTTGGTGGGAATTTTCTCAGGAATGTGTCCAACACCTGGTTCCGGAACCTGGTTCAACTGGAGGTTCTGTACTTGGACCGAAATAGGGTCAACTACATTGAAGAAGGGGCTTTTGAAAACCTAACCAGCCTGGTCTCTTTGCATTTGAACAGTAACAACCTAACTACCCTGCCTTTTTCCGTCTTCCAGCCAGTCTATTTCCTGGGAAGGCTCTATCTTTTCCGGAACCCCTGGGAGTGTGACTGCAGGCTTGAATGGCTGAAGGAGTGGATGGAGAATTACAGACTTGTCAGGGATATTCCTTGTGTCTCCCCCTCCTCAGTAGCTGGTATTGACTTGGCGGATGTGCTATTTGACAGATCACCTGAAGGTTACTGTCTTGACCCAGTGGAGTTAAACGTCACATCCTACAGCCCAACCCCGACTGAAGAGCCTCACTCTACCACAGAGAGCAAGTTCAGCAGCCTTATCTCCAAACTTCTGCTCCAGGAGGGCCTTCCCGAGGGGATGGCAAACACCTCTGAAATATTAACCAACACCACCCTGTTGGACAGGCTAGGTGATGAGGTTTCTTCAGGGGTGGGGGAATATGCTATCTCCTGCTCTTTCCACCTCCTGGCACTCATTACAGCTCAAGCAGTGATGGTTCTGCAGAGTAAATAACCCAAGGGCTGCCTCAAGCACGTTGCTATTTAAGAACTGAGTTTCTGTAGAATGTAGTCATTAGAAAGGAGCTGATGCTGCAGAGTTCAGATGCTGATCTGACTCCAAATTTCCCGGCAATACAGCGGGTGTTTGGGTCCAGGAGTTTGATTTGGGCCCATCTTTGGAAGTAACTAATCTCCTGGAGGCAGGGATTTTATCTTTTTTGTGTTTGTAAAACCCCATGTACTTTGACAGAACGTTATGAGACAGCAGCAATAATGAGGAGTTTGAGCCAACTATTGTCTCTGGGACCACAGCTTTCCCCCGCTAGATGTGAACTGAAAGGGCACCTTACTGAAGACAGCACTGCAGCATATATTCATTTAGGGTCAATCCTGATTCCCTGGAAGTCTCTGGAAAAACTCCCATTGATTTTCATGTGTGCAGGGATTGAACTCTAAACTGTGAGCCTCACCCATAGATCCTGAGACACATAAGGAACCTGATCATCTGCTTATGGTGTTTTATGCTGATATAACTCCATTGACTTCAGTGGAGTTACTTCTGATTTACACCAAGGTGGGAGGAGAATCAGATCTATTCTATTCAACATGCACACCTGCTGCACTACGCAGTGTGCACAATGCCAAGAGGAAGGGGGGAAAGTGAGCAGGTATGTAGCCCTGTGCTAAGGTCTGTGGCTTATCAGTCACATTGGAAATTGCATTTGGGAAGAGCAAGCCATTTTGACTGGGCCTACATTTTTCTCATTCTCCCACCGCTGCTCTAATATAGTGTTTCTCCATGACCGGTCTGTGGACCGGTGCCAGTCCCTGTGATCGCCCTGACGCAGTTTAGGAAGGCAGCAGGCCGGTTCCTGGTACCCAAAAGGTTGAGAGACACTGCTCTAGCACCTGTACAGCCTCAGTGGTGCTCAGAAGAGTGAGCGCGCTCATGTAGAGAGGGCAGCAATGCTTTTTCCAACTTGTCGTCTAACCCTCCTTAGAGCAGATTTAGATGACACGGTGGCAAAACCACCAGTGGCCTGTCTATATTAGCCCTCCCACTTAATACCAGTGGAGCTGTGCTGGTGATAGACCAACAGTGGGGGCACCTG
The DNA here is from genome assembly GCF_965152235.1 of Eretmochelys imbricata. NCBI lineage: Eukaryota > Metazoa > Chordata > Testudines > Cheloniidae > Eretmochelys > Eretmochelys imbricata. Next base: position 154,965,607 of record NC_135572.1, read on the forward strand.
AAGAAATATGGCTCTAAAGCAGGCTTCCCTGACCTGGTAATTTCTTTGGGGCCTGTATGTGGGTATACAAACACAAACCAACCCCGCACTCTCTGGGGAGGACAAAACTAAAAGGAAAATAGACAAGAGACTTTGGGGAATAAATGGCTGAATGATGGTGGGTAATACAGGATTTCACCACACAAAAACTAATTTTAGCAGTTTCCCTGTGCTTAAATCTGTGACTGGCTATTGCCGGGAAGAATTGGGGAAACAGAGTTTTAAAAAGGGCTTAAAAATATGACTGATTCTGCATGTAAGTCACACAGGCCAACCACAATAGCTTCCACTAGGCCATTATTTAACAACTCTTTAGTGGTTGTGTCCTCAAGGAATGTGACCATTCCGAGTTAAACAGGTCCACTCCTCGTTTCTGCCGAGCCCCTCACAACTGAAAAGAGGCAGCAATGGATGTGGTAATTAGGCCACAACTTTATTCACTTAAAATATCTGGCAGTAAATTGTACAGCGCAGGTCATCATCCTTTCCTTAATCATTTCAAAATAATCTCCCACCCAGTCCCAGTGCTGGACCCTGCCGCCATCTCCTTGTATAAGGTAAAAGAGGACTCAAAGAAGTGGGGTTGGTTCCCTGCTGTTCCAGACACAGGAGCCCAGTACTGTCCTTCCTCAGCTCCCTTAAAGAGAGCTAGAAAAAAGTGTGTGTGGGGGGGAAGGGGACGGGGGGAGTCAGCTCTCTGCTGTACCAGAAAAGGGAACTCCAACCCCTTCCTCAGAATCCTTAAGAGATGCTTTCTTTCAGATCTTTTTTCTGTCTGTTTTAGTGGGTGACTGGACCCTTCCATAATGCGTATGCGCACTGGACACCTGCCACAAGTTTTACCTATTAAAGGGTGATATTATGACTTAACCCCCCTACCCCACTGTACTGGGTCCCAGATCTGCTGTGGGAAAGGTGAAAAAAACCACCCTGGCTTGGCCACACTGGCAGTGAGGGAAAGATTCCTGCCCAGCTCCCAGTGAAAAAACGGGACTAGCATTATTTGGGGGGGAGGGATAGCTCAGTGATTTGAGCATTGGCCTGCTAAACCCAGTGTTGTAAATTCAATCCTTGAGGGGGCCATTTAGGGATGTGGGGCAAAAATTGGGGATTGGTCCTGCTTTGAGCAGGGGGTTGGACTAGATGACCTCCTGAGGTCCCTTCCAACCCTGATATTCTATGATTCTATTCTATGCCCACAAGAAGGTCATGAGGAAACCCAGTCCTCTTGCAAGTTTCATGGGAGATGGGAGAAATCATGGCCATTTAGCTTATGCAAAATGACTGTTCAGCTTATGAACTTCCAGCCCAGTTGGTTTTTAAAAGCAGAAGTATCCTCCTCCTCAGTAAAGTGTACCAGCCAAAACAGGGGTCTCTCGGGGCTTAATGATAACCTCTATTGGGCTCTGGTATTATTTACCCCACCTTTTCAAAGAAAAACAACTGCATGACAATTAACAGCCAGCAATTTCTGGTGGAGTGGTAAATATTCCCAAATTAAATCATGTTAGTGGAGGTAAACTCCTGATCTGTCTGTAGTTATATTCAATTTTTTTCCCAGTGAGGATGCCAGATGGTTTCATAAATGCCAGTTTGACCTGTTTGGTGCATTAAATTCAATGACTTTGGCTTTCCAGGCTATTTATGAATGCATTAATCTTCTTAAATGCTAAATTCATCTGTGGATTATAAATGGTTGTTTTTCAAAACTGTACCAGCCAAATGCTGTAGACTAAGTTGAAGATTTCTTTAGAGGAGCATTATTTCACCCCATCACTGAAGGTTTATCAATAGAAATTTGACACAAGTTGCTAGTGCACTGGGCACAGGGGTTATTTTTCATTTCCTACAGATAGATATTTGTTGTATGAACGGAATATTTTTATCTTCTGCTCCAAGATACACAAAAACTGAAGGGCATCTTATTGTGCAATTGTTACAGGGAAGCAGAATGTAGATTTCAAGTTAACTCTTGCTTCAAAGGTCTTTCTTTTTAATTCCGAAGAGGCAGGTTAAGCTCTGAATCTGAATCAACTCAAAGTTTATGATTCAGCTGTGACATCTGAGAAACAATAATGTGGGATGAGGAACATGCCACCACATACGACATTTTACTGCTTGATAACAACAGTTAGAAATTCAGAGTGCTGGGGCAGTGGTCTTAGTTCCTTACAAATTATGTAGCCAAATAGTCTTACCATTCCCAGAAAGCTTTTTTCCGTAATAAATCTGTGGCTGCCTAGAAACTTCATAGCTGTTAATATGCCGTACAGCGTTGCCACTCAACTTCACTGCACCACAGGGGCCAGAGCTCATCTTCTCCCAATTGAAAAGCCTACCTGAGCTAAGAAGCAATCGGCATGTTACTACCAGTACAGAACATATGACACACAGTTGAGCAGTTCTGCTTCTGTTGAGAAGAGGCCATAGTACGTGCATGTACACACACAGGCAAATTCATTAACATGAAACAGTTTGACTCACATTGTTAATACGTTCCCTTAACTCTGGCTGACTGATTTGGTGACTGTTAGGGGGCTTATTCCTTCCCTCACTTACTACCCTGGTCCTTCTCGCATGAACAGAGAGCAACAATACCCGAAGTCCAAAGGTGCAAACAATTCGATGTTTATTGGGGTGAACTTCCAGCAAGCATGATTCCAGTTTCCTTCCTTAATATCCTCCTTCCCAGCTCTGACACCACAGAGCCCTACACCTGTGTCCCTGTTCCCATTCCTGCCCTCAGCCAAACATGATTCCAATTCCCCCCACATTCCCTGTTCCCATTTCCCCCCTTAGCCAAACATGATTCCAATTTCCCCACCCCCATTCCCTGTTCCCATTTCCCCCCTTAGCAAAACATGATTCCGATTTCCCCACTCCCATTCCCTGTTCCCATTTTCCCCACCCACACACTTCCTGATTGACTGCAGACTATATAGTAAAACTTGAGTTCTGCTTAGCTATACTAACCAATCATTTTCCTGAAATTTAACTAATCAATCCTAACATATTGTAACATGGATTATGTAACCAATTATATCCCACCACCTTAATTAGTTTACACCCAGCAAAATTAATTATACAGCAGACAGGAACAATCACAGAACCAGTCAGAGATTATACAGACAAACAATAGCAAAGTGGGAACTATAATGACAAAACAACACAGAAGCGAGGATTTCACATCCCAGCTATTGATAAGTGAGTTCTTGCCAGACAGGATGCTATCAAACTAAGTTTCCTTTTACATTTTCTAGGCACTTCCCTTTCTCTGGAGGCCATAGGCATCATCAGGACAGGATTGTATCCTAACAGCCCAATAGCACCTTCTTTCAGTGTGACTAGTTTGGAATGTGAGGATGTGACCGGTCACTTCCCAGCTTATGGCTGCCTCTGCTGCTTAGCCAAAGGCCTTAGCCTAAGAACAGGGCCTCAGACCGTCATAGTAAGAGAAGGCCCTTACACTGGCAGACAGTGATTTTGATTCTCTCTTTCTTTTATACCTCTATAACTTGCTAAGTGATAAGAATACACCTAAATTCTCAGAGTACAGGCCTTTACAGACAGGCCTGAATATCTATATATTCAGTGTTATATATAACAGTGACTCCTCCCCAGTAAAGAAGAAGTCTGGAAAACAAAGGGTTATGTTTCATTAACCAATAGTTGCAACTGAAAGCCTGGAAGGAGATTTCAGTGCATCGTGGGAATTTTAAAGCATGTGTTGGGCTATACATGTCCTGTCTATTTGTTTACCTTTCACCAAGCTTCTTTCTAAGACCCTATGTTCTTAACATACAGAGTATTACACTGAGGCATCTAGTAACAGTAAAACTGTTTTTAAATAACTTCTGTTGAGTAGGAGGCAAATTAAAATGGAGTCTTATCTTTGGTTCGAATAGTTTGACTTTGTTCTAGGGATGGGCTCAAGCTGCAAAATTTGATGCATAGGGGCTGCCGCACCCCCTGGCTTGAAGTGGTTTCTATCATATACAGGGGTTGCAGTTCAATTCAATGGCTCTCAGCGCCCCCACTATAAAAGTTGTTCCAGCGCCCCTGGCTAGATGGAAAACGACCCCAAAGTTGGGTGTCGTTGAGATCTGGGATGTTGGCTTGGGCCATTATAATGATAGATGCCATTTGCAAAATCTAGCTCTGGATTTCAGATACGTCCAACGTCAATATGGGGCTTGGGATCAAGCCCAGCTCTCCTTTATTTTGCACATTTCTGGAGAAAACTTCTTCCACGGGATCCTTTCAAGGCCCTCACTGAGCCCAGATGTTCCTCTTCCTTGTTGCACATAGTCAAGGTGTACTGCTGTCCTTAGTAGGCTAGAAGAGGTGTTTACACTGATGTCAGCTGAAAAACATCAGACTCTCACAGCGAGGTATGCAGGCTCCTGCAAGATTTTTGGCAGCATAAGTGGCAATTCAGTTTATTAAGTGAATAAATACTAGTATATACTTCTTTGCTGATGTTCCTCTTTGTCTTTAATAGTAGCAGCTATTAAACTATGCAAGAGCAGGGGCTGATTAGGGTAGAAAAGAGGAACTGTGTTGATTCTGGACACCAACCTTTGACCCCAGATTTCTGTGGCATCTGCCCATGTCACTGTAACTTCCAGAAGCCTTCAGGAGACTTACACTAGAGGAGCAACTTTGCCCATGTCAACCCCAGGATCAGGGGAGCACAAAAGCCACCTTGGCTTTTCACTTCCTAATCTGTGCAGTGAACCTCTCGTTTATAAATGAGGACCTGTGCTGCAATATGTAGCTAAATCTAATCAGCTAACTGTACTGAAGTATTTGGATCCAATTTAAATGGCTAACGTCGTTCAAATGCTCACTGAGGAGGTAAACAACACAGCAGACCAATGCCTGTTCCTAGCGATGGTTTTCTTGTCGTCTGTAGCTATTATATTTATTTGGTGCATGTAACTGTATGAAATAGACTCTTATTAAAGAGTTGACACGAAGCTCCAACACCAGCTGTAAAGACATACTGAAATAACAGAAACATTTACAGAAAGAAAAGTTTTAAACAAATTATCATGAAATCAGACTTACATGCAAATTCCCAAGCCCCACTTTGAGAAACTCTTTGCCTTAAAAGGAGGGAGAGATAAAACTTGTATTTACAGCCCAACGTCATATAGAGGAGGAGATGTCAGAGGGCATTACTTAAACCCCTTCAATTGCTTAAAAAATCCTGTTTCAGGAAAAATTCAGCAAGTGCTTTGTACCAGTCAGTGGTGATGGCTGTAATTTGTTGTCATGCCCTCCCAATGGGGACTGAATTTTCCCTCCACGTAGCTCTTAAATCCCACTGAAACTTTATCTTGAATGCTTAATGCATATGTCTTGTGCAGGTCCTCTGGCAGAGGGAAGAATTTCACTCCAAACACTCAGCCCACAGGGTAAGAACCAAACAGCAAAAACATTCTTTACTAGGCTTTACCTTACCTTTCAGGTTTACGGGCATTCTCCATGCTTACTATTCTCAGCGTTTCTTTTCTTTTGGTATTTTATTCATTCATTTCTGCTTTACCTTACACACTTTACTACTTCTCCTTAATAGCCTAAAAACGACCACTCCATTATGTCTGACCTGTTGGCTTACATCTGATTGATCACTAGATTGCTGATAATATGCAGTAGGACACCACAGATACTTGTCCCCGTAATAGTATGCTGCCCGGTACTGACTGCCACGTTATAGTCTAGATGAGTTGACATTTTCAATATAAACCACAATTTGGGGGGTTTAATAGGTCGGCCTTTTGAAAAAGTCTCTTTCAGAAATTAGGTATTAATCTTACATGGTATATACTCTTTTGGACAAAGACCACATCTACCATTGTGGTTGAACTGGTCAACATAGCCCTGATCCTGGATCATGACCTCTGGGCACCATTAAATAAATAGCAATTAAGCGCTCAGTTCAGATATGATGCGACCAAAATGATTTCAGAGATGCCCCCCGTGCATATTTTTTCTGTTTTCAGCAGCAAAAGCGGAGCTGATACAAGGCTTTAGACGCTTTTACGCCACATTAACACTAGCGCACTAAGCTTTAAAAACAAACATTGCAAGGGTGTGACGTTAGAGCAGCAAGCATTTGGTATTCATGGGTGAAAATCAAACAAAAGCCAAGGGCTTGTTTTCAAGACACCGTGTGCAGAGCTTTGCTTTTTTGTGATGAAAAAATCATTTCCACAGGCACTAAAATGGGGCCTTGCCTTTGTCAGAAACCTCTCATGAGTAACCTATGTATTGGAAGGAGGATATGCACTTATTATGAAGACAAGAATGAAAAGAGAACACTAGCAATACTAGAAAGAAAAACTCTGAAGTCGTTACAACATGAGGAATGCAAAATTGTTTTAAAAAACCTCAAAATTTACATCAATTCAAATTGAGACACAAACCAATTACTGGTTTCAGAGTAGCAGCTGTGTTAGTCTGTATCTGCAAAAAGAAAAGGAGGACTTGTGGCACCTTAGAGACTAACCAATTTATTTGAGCATACGCTTTTGTGAGCTACAGCTCACTTCATCGGATGCATGCAGTGGAAAATACAGTGGGGAGATTTATATACACACAGAACATGAAACAGTGGGTGTTACCATACACACTGTAACGAGAGTGATCAGGTAAGGTGAGCTATTACCAGCAGGAGAGTGGGGTGGGGGGTGGGGGGAACCTTTTGTAGTGATAATCAAGGTGGGCCATTTCCAGCAGTTGACCAGAACGTCTGAGGAACAGAGGGGGTGGGGGGGAATAAACATGGGGAAATAGTTTTACTTTGTGTAATGACCTATCCACTCCGAGTCTTTATTCAAACCTAAGTTAATTGTATCCACTTTGCAAATTAATTCCAATTCAGCAGTCTCTCGGAGTCTGTTTTTGAAGTTTTTTTGTTGAAGAATTGCCACTTTTAGAACTGTAATCAAGCGACCAAAGAGACTGAAGTGTTCTCAGACTGGTTTTTGAATGTTATAATTCTTGACATCTGATTTGTGTCCATTTATTCTTTTACATAGAGACTGTCCAGTTTGACCAATGTACATGGCAGAGGGGCATTGCTGGCACATGATGGCATATATCACATTGGTGGATGTGCAGGTGAACGAGCCTCTGATAGTGTGACTGATGTGATTAGGCTCTATGATGGTGTCCCCTGAATAGATATTTGGACACAGATGGCAACGGGCTTTGTTGCAAGGACAGGTTTAGTGGTTCTATTGTGTGGTGTGTGGTTGCTGGTATTTGCTTCAGGTTGGGGGGCTGTCTATAAGCAAGGACTGGCCTGTCTCCCAAGATCTGTGAGAGTGATGGGTCATCCTTCAGGATAGGTTGTAGATCCTTGATGATGCGCTGGACAGGTTTTAGTTGGGGGCTGAAGGGGATGGCTAGTGGCATTCTGTTATTTTCTTTGTTGGGCCTGTCCTGTAGTAGGTAACTTCTGGGTACTCTTCAAACCAATTACTGCAAGCAAACAGGTGTAATGTTCCACACTTCTTTTAGACTTAACTCTTCCGGGTAGGGATCATGTCTTCCTCTGTGTTTGTGCAGCACCTAATTCAATCCTGATCAGAGCCTTGAGATGTTACTGTTACAGAAAGAATACATCATAAACCCTAAATTACCCTCCCCATTCTTCAGACTTTCACCCAGAGGCCCATTTTCAGGGTCATTGAGCCTAGTGGGCAATTTTAAGCAGCAGAAGTATTATTTGTATTCCAGTAGCACTCAATGGTCCCAACTGAGATCAGAGCCCCATTGTGCTAGGTGGCATACAAACACACAGTGAGGGACAGACCCTGACCCAAATAGCTTAAATCTAAATAGACAAGACAGACAATAGATGGGAGAGGAAACAGCGGCACAGAGGGGTGACGTGACTTACCCAGGTTCACCACAGCAGGTCAGTGGGAGCGCCAAGAACAGAGTCCAGGTCTCCTGACCAGTGCCCTGTCAGCAGGACCATTGCATACTTTCTGTTCTCCACAGGCAGCCCACTTTTCTGTTCGTTGAATTAATACCAATATATCCTCTCTACTTTGCAGACACACTATCAGTCCAGCTCTGGCGGGGAGTGAACGTCAGACATCTCCACCGCACGCTGCAGACTGTTTACGTAAGGTTCAGGGACTGTCAAACCATTAAAGGCAAGGAAATTCAGAGTTAAAGCTGCAGCCTAAACACTGCCTGGCTCTCTGGGCTGAGTCACAGAACACAACTATAGTCACCGAGGTTGTGCCTTACCTAGACAGATGCTTAATTTTATTTTAACCAAGTTTTTTTTTGTTGCAGTTAGAGCTTCACATTTTTGCCAGGCCATTACACCATATTCTACCTATTATTACATATTTAGGGCCAGATCCTGCAAATTCCTACCTGCCTTAATAGTCTTTACTTATGCAACTAGTTCCTTCAATAGGACTGCTCACATGAACCTGGATTTTCAGATGTAGGCCGTAAGATTATAATTTCCTTGGGGCAGGAACTTAATTCTCCTGTGTCTGGAACAGAGCTAAGCACAATTTCGACATATAACAAATCACAACTAGTGCATTTGGCTTCATTTGCTGGGATTCTCAGCAGCTAGAATAGAATGCATGGAATATCATTTATTGCCCTGCAAAACTCTAATAAGTAGCGATGCCCTTCGCTAAACCCTTCAGGCTGGACTCACATCTGGAGTCGCACTGCAGCTTGTGTGTGTCTGGCGAGAAGGATTTGACCCACTTGACAATTCTGAAAGATCCCTACTGAAGTAAAGCGAAGTATGCGAATTCCATACAATGTCAAGATTTGTACAGCACTCAAACCATGGCAAAGATGGAACGCACAGCTGGAACAAACAACTATGAAAAGTGAATTACTGCATTTCCGCAGAAGCCATTTTTCAAACTAACTGCCTGAGCAATCAGAAAAATAAGTAAATAAAAACGTGAATAGGCACCAGTACAAACACAGGATTAAGGGCCTGATCCAAAGCCTACTGATCTTTCCATTGGCTTCAGTGGGTTAAGACCAGGCTGCCTTAGGTGTCTGCAAAAACAACGTTAAAAAAAAGAGAGTCACTGAGTTCACTGTGTGGCATATGAGCATGTACAGGAGAGTTGGAACACTTTCCTGCTGTCCTTCAGAAATCAGCATAATTAAGGCTACATTAGTTTACATACTGTAAAAATAAAATTAACTGCTCTAGAACAGAGAAATCCCCAAATTGTCACATCAGGTTATGATTTGGCAGAGATATTAAAACCCTCCAGAAACAGAACTCAGCATTAACAGGGTGACAGACACTCTTCTACAGCAGTGTTGTTCTAATGAACAACAATGAACTATTTTTTGGCAGCAGGAGAGAGAATGAGGAAGATATTTCTCCCCTCTTCCTCCAGGTGAGTCCTAGGAAACCCTAGGTGTGCTTGAATTAGACACCGGCTTACATCTGCAGTGGAAAGAGCAAAAAACGTATTTACATACTATTTTAGGGATCATCTCATAACTGAATTATCTTGAGCCAGCTGCTTAGACAAATGTCCTTTCTGCCTTTTATACATTGTATTTATGGATTATTTTCTCCAACTCTGAAATGACAAAAGCCCATTTCTAAAGTTTCCAATGTTCAGTCTCCTATGTTCAGTCTATAAATAATATGGAGTTTCTCTAATCCCCTCCATGCAATGGATAACTTCATAGAGTGCTTCATTGACTCATTTACTTATGCTTCAGACACTTAGTCATTACATCAGTTTTATACTTATTCCGGCAAGCGGGCAGAGGAACAGCCACCAGCTCAGGTGTTCCAAAGGCACATACATAGATACACATTTAGGAGAAAGCCGGAGGTGTATGAAGAATCTGAAGCTTTTAAAATCCTCCATAGTTCTGGTGGTAAAGGACAACCTCCAAATACCAGTGTCACTGTACATGAATACACTGCTCTACTACTTAAATTGGATATGGTGCAATTTACAATATCCCCAACTCTCCCCCTCTTATCATGGAGACAATATTTCCAAAAAACTGTTTTTTTTTTTTTTTTTTTTTATAAAAAGGCAGTAATGGGGGGATGGGAACATTTTATGAAAAACAAATCCTAGAATCAGGTTTGCAATTGTGATGTTTCCACACCACAATTAAACAAACAGGATATCCTGGTATTAGTACAAGGTAATTGTGCTACTTTAGCATGTCAACCTTTCCCTCCCACACCCAAAAAACAATCCACAGCTGTCCTGGTCACAGGTGACCTTTCAGAAGATAATTTAAACCACAAATCCCTCAAATTGTGTATCTTTTAAAAAAGGTGGGCACTCCCTTTGGTGGCATTCCTGGCTCTAAGGGTGCATCTACACTGCAAAAAAAAAAAAAAAAGGCGTGTTCTTAACTTGGGTTAGCTAACCTGTGGTGGCTAATGTATTAAAATAGCAGTGAAGACACAGCAACTCAGCTTTTAGCTTGGGTTAACAGCTAAGGTTCAACCCCAGTTTCCCTTGTACCCGCTAACCAGAGTTAACAGCCGAGTTGCCACATCTCCACTATTTTGACCTGAGGTAGTTAACATGGTTTAGCTCACTTAAGAACACACTTTTTTCCCCCCAGTGTAGACATACCCAATGTAGCTCCTGCCACACAGAGACCATGTTTTCCCCTCCTGCTTAAGAGACTCTCTCCTCACTATCCTGGACTATTTAATTAAAAGCAGTAAAAGTGAAGGCTCCTTCAGTCTGAAGTTAAAGGTGAGTCACACTTAAACACAAACCAGCTCCTTCATTTCCTTTGGCTTATTTCCTCTGCACTGGTGAGAAAATTAGTGATGGTTACTTCCCAGGGACATGTTAACTTTGCAACTGCCATACTTCGCTAATACCAAACACAAACCATTATGACAATGTTCCATGAGAAGATGCACCTAGATCATTCTCTTGAACAATACTAACCGCTGGTTCAACATGAATACACCCTCTGGGCTCACCTAGCATATCTGGTGGATCTCTTCCCTTCTCTCTCATCTCCAAAAGAAACAGAGAACTTTAAGGAAAGAGGACATCACATTTCGGGGCCAGCCATTCAGAGGTGCTGAGCACCCACAGCTCCCAGTGACTGCAGTTGGAATTGGGGCAGCTCAGCACTCAGGGGTCTGAGAACAATTTGTATAGTGGGGGTGCTGAGACCCATTGAACCAAACTGAAACCCTGTATATGATTGAAACCACTTCAAGCCAGGGGGTGCGTCCAGCACTTACATCAGCACTGCTGAAATACAGACACTTACTGCCATGGCATTGGTTTCCCTGTATCAGTGGCCAGTAATTGATACGGCATGGGAAAAAAAAAAATCTTATTTCTTTCTAGAACTAGAGGATTAAGAAAACTACATTTCATAAAACTAAGAAAAGGCTATTTGTGATTAATGCTGGTAACTCCCCAGCATGCCTGGCTGAGGTTACTGCTAAGTGAAACATCCTTCCATGGTAAGAACTAAAATTCTCTGTAATGTACAGGCTTGGGAAATGAGCTAGAAAAGCCTTTAACACCAAGGCTAGATCATCAGAGGTCAAAAGCTTCTTTCCTTGTCTCAGCACTCTAACCCCTCTTACAAAGGATTGGAGTAGAACAGAAAGCAAAAACTGTTGCTGGGTGCACTAATAGTACTTAATTGAAGGCCAGAAGAAAAAATGTCAAGAATTATGTTTGTAACCTGCTTGGAATATTTCTATATAATATTGGGAAAAAAACTGTTCTCCCTTAGTTAATCTAATGCGCCCACCACCCTGGTGTCTGGGTGCTATTATGTGAAGCAACCCTCAGGGTATGTCTACACTGCATGTGTCCCATATCCTGGCTCATGCACATGCAGTCCCACATTAGCTAAGCCACTCCTGACTCCACGCTGCAGAACCGCACACATACCAGACCCATTATACCTACTTGACTGGACCTAAGAAAATATTTTGTAAGCAGCAGAGTTGCAGTATATTTTACTTCTAATTCATCTAGAATTCATTAGAAAGGTTTTGTAGGTTTTCTGTGTTCTCTAGAAAATCTTGTATATCAAACATGTTACTGCTTAGATCCAGGTTTTAACTGCCTTAAATAAGAGCAGCTAGGCCTAATCTTAGTAGAGTAGAGCAAGACCACAAAGTGCTTGGACTGGATATTTTTATCTACATTTTGAAAGGTCAACTTTCAGCAACTTTTCCCAATATTCAGCTTCCAGTAAGGTGGTTTTCAGTTTTCATTGAGCAAAGAATGGAAAATAAATAATAAGTTACAGCCTGCATATGTAAGTATTTTTCCTATTGTGATTTTTAGTAGCCATATTTAAGATGAAATTTAGAGGACACACCTTTCATTTTTAATAATGACGAAACATATCTGAGAAGCATTAAAATGGAGCAAATATTTTAAATCTCCTAGGTTAAAACACACTGCTAAATGTGCAAGGTAGCTACTGATCTCTGAAGTTAAGAGAATATGGCAATGCATCTTTCTTGACCAAAAAACCCACCCCATGTCCGAGAACTAAATCTAGAGGGGAAGGGAACAGGAGATGTCCTTCTGCTATTAAAAAGCTGTACGTGTATAGTTGCCACAACTTCCTAACTGGCTACTGCTACAATTCTATAATCTTATCACCTGAAACATAAAACAACAAGGGTTCTCTCTTTTTATGAAGGAAATGGAAACATGTTAAAAGAACATTTAATAGAGAATCCTACAACTTCTAACTCCACAGGCAAGAGGCAGATGGAAGATGCTGCATACTGGAAGGATCAAATTTACTTAATAAACTCTCTGATGCTAAGAGCCCCAGTGCACAAGCAACTTAAAGAATGATAAAGACTTGGAGCCAAAGACTGGTACAACTCTCTTATTCCAGGGCCACTTCTGAGTCAGTCCCAACACAATTTAGAGCAGCCTAATGTCTGCTTTAAGTTAGGTTGGCTGGCTACAGTCCCTAAGGGTATGTCTACTCTGCAAAAAAAACCACACGGGGTAGTGGGACTCAGACCCCAGGTATACAGACTTGGGCTCATGCTACAGCCCTAAAAATAGCCATGTAGACATTCCCGCTAGGGCTGGGGCTCTGAAACTGGGGGAAGGGGTGGATTTCTTTCTATGTAAGGATAACCACATAAGGTAAAACATCTTTGGGCTCTGAATCCACTGCCTCCCAGAATTTCAGAGCTGAAGCGGGAATGTTTACTTGGCTATTTTTAGTGTCATAGCGTGAGTCCAAGTCTGTACACACAGGCTCTGAGACTCACTGCTGCAATTCCGTCCCCGCACCCGCCAGTGTAGACATAATGTCAGGGGCCACCCTTCAGCTGGGGACAGCTGAAACACAATGAGCTGCATCCCCTCACCAGTAGTTCTATACCTGTTTGTCTTCCCCATACCAGGGAAACCCTCAGCTGGGTAGCTATGGCAGCTTTCGGCTCTTTCTGCCATGTGAGTGGCATAAATGGAGCAGAGAAGGCATCTAGATCTGATCTAGAATTCCTTAAAGGTAGGCTGATCTCGGTTGGACATATTGCATCAAGAAACAAATCTATCCAAAGATCTGTTTACTGAGACAGAGACTACTGTATAGCACTGCCTAAATGAGGGACTCCACTTTCTTCCCTCCCACAAGTCAATTACATTAAATCACTGCTTATTAATAATATGTAAAGTAACAGATTTCTCTTTCTAGGAGGCTGGTTGTAAAGAATCTCCAAGTAATTCAAATTGACAGAACCAGAATGTCCTGCTTAGTCCAATTTTCCTTCTGGTGGATTATGGCCTAAATAGCATACACGTTACTGTACAAATACCTGTTTAACTTTACAAACATTGAAGATAAAGAAGGTGTCAATGAAGTCAGAGATATACTTACCACAAAATAAGACTTGTGTTTCTAAGAACAGGAATGCTTCCTGGTTGCATTTTGTTTAGTCTGCTCATCTTCGTGCTTTATCAGGCATATAGGTAGACTGAGAGTGTCCTGACCTAGCACTAAGCTGAGCTGTGGCTAGTGTCGCTATATGAAGAGCTGGTCTGCAAGAATGTCTGCTCAAATGTGACCGTAATTACAGTGTTACTGCACTAGTGAATGCTGACTATTGTTTCTGGATTTTCACTTACTACCAGGATCACAGTCTATTTTTAAAACATTCTGGAAATGCTAAAGCCACAGTGGATGAACAACTTCCAACAGTACACTTTTTGCTAACCCTTGTTAAACAATCGATGTCACACTTTTGTTGAGGCTACATAGGTGAGGGTCCATAAGAACCTTTTTGTTAGCAGATTTCCAACAGCCTATATACAAACGTTACAAATATAACTAAGTCAAAGGACTCAATTACAAAATGTTTATTCTGTGACCGGGACATAACACAATTCTAGTGTATATTGTAGATGGGTCCTGTAACCGAGGTAAAGCCTTGGATCAAGGTTTCATCTACACTACAGACTGGAACTGTGTTGTGACTGGTTCACAGAATAGCCATGTTGCAACCTGGCTCATCAAGCTGTATCTGAAGTGTTGGTGGACCCTAAGATACTCTGTTGCTGTCTAAGGACTTTACAAGGAGAAAAGAGAGCAGAATCAGCATGGTCTGTGCTGCACGGGGCAGGAGGAAGGACAGTATCATCCTACATGCTTTAAAAGCTTTTAGTCTCTTGAGAAAAGGTTTTACAGTGAGAACATACCTTGATTATATGCAGCGTTCACAAGCAGTTGAAACAATCTGCAGGTCAATCACATTTTAACTTTGAGGATAATCCTTTCATGGCCATGTTATAATTTAACACACAAGTTGAAGTTCATGTTATACAATAAAACAGACAACTGAGTTCTTAGGAGAAAGACTCTGGATCATCATATGTCTGTCACCTGTGACCAGGTAGATTATGATGTCATGAATTGTGGTGATGATGCTCAATTTAGCTCAGCTGCTTTAAGAGGAAATGTAAACCACCCAGGCCAAGGGGAATGAGATGAGGAAACAGAAACCACAGAGCTCTGAAGTGAATACATGGCTGAATTCGCTTTCTTGGGCTTTGCTCTTGCTCATAAATTGGTCAAGCTGTGTTTATGAAGTTTATGTGCTCAGCAGAGTCCCATGATAGACTTGAATTCACATCAGAGCCTTTGATTAATTTAAGTATGGTCAAGAAAGATTTCTTAAAATCTAAGAGTGAGCTGACTGTTTTCAGAACTACTTGAAGAAATCTATGATGAAATGAAGGACCCAAAGGCATTTAATCGTTGAACACATAAAAGGAAGTATATTTAAAATAAAAAAAATTGGTCAGACTGTAGAGTCAGTTACCATTTTTAAGGAATTTACAGGGCTGTTGTAGATGAGTCTTTTGGAATAGCCAGTTTATCGCATTGCCTAAACTGGTTTCTTCATTGCACAGGATTTTCTCTTAAAATGTGTGCATTTTTTAAACAATTACATACATATTAAAAATCAGCATTTCTTTGCTTAAACTTAATTAAAACGTTAATACTCTCAGACAACACAGATCTGAAATGGTGAAACCAGTAATTTCCCCCGCCCACCTTACAACAAATTAAATTGAGACAAAATTACAAACACATTTCACTACATGATTATTATTAATAAAAATCAGTTTTTTTTATAAAGTTGCCCAAAATGCAAGGGATGTGCATAGGTTTACAACTTAGTCATAATAATATTTTATTTTATTCCCTTGGGTACGTTTTCCCAAGAACGGAATGTATTTTGCTGTAGATTACAGGTTTTTTTTCAACACAGATACACCAACGGCATGAACGCTTGCGACTGTCCACATGCATTAAGGGTCAAGACCCAATTTCAAATCTCTAAAAGGTTTACAGAGTTCTTCAAAGAGACAGTATCACATTATCTGGATGTTACATAAAAGTACTATTCTAAAAAAAAGGAGCAAAGAAAGGCCTTTAAAATTTATGAATTTGTTTTGTAATCACTAGACTAATTATTTCAAATAAATAAAGGAAAGCAAGTTATCCCAATCCATAAAATCAGACTCTAAACAGAATGTAGTGTTCCACCCCCAAGTTAAGGTAACAGAATCATTTATTATTATTAAAATAGATTATAGAAAGCAGCATCTATTTTGTGCAGTTTTCAGGGGCCTTTGAAATAAAAAGCTATGATTTCCAAAAATATAACATTCCAAAGGATTGAATAATACATATATTGAAACATACATTTTATTAAAGTTTAGGAGAACTGATTAAAAAAAGATACTGTCTCTTTAAATTAGTGTTTAATTTTTTTCTCCTCCTATCTATTAGGACATGACAATAATTATAAATTTAGGTCACACTACATCTAGGTAGTCTCTAGGGGCCAAGATCTGTTGACACAAGGTCAATAACAAAGAGGTTTTCCATGTATGAGGTGGTTCCCAGTATTGATAAAATTCTTCAGTTATCTGGTGAAAGGCCTAATAGACCCAGGAGACTGGAACCCACTGTGATGCTGTACAAACAAGCTCAATGGCTTCCTCCAAATGCCTGATTGTTTCATCAATTTCATTGTTGATAATTGTTAGATCAAAGTAGTGTGCATATGTTCTCTGTAAGATTTCAGATTCCTTTTGCAGGCGCTGAAGAGATTCATCCTGCACAATGATTGGAAAAGAAAGCAAGAGAGATATATTAGATTCTTTTGTTCAGTTTTCTGTTTGTTGGTTACGGAGAAGGAAACAGCAAAAATAAAACCTAATCTAAGGATTCATGAATTACTTATGCCCCCACATAACGTCGAATTCCATGCATGTTACAAGGAAGAAATTGTAACTTGCCTCACCCTTGTAACTTTACACAAAATCATAATCCATCAACGGAGGTTACTCAAGACACATCAGGACACTTATCTAATTTGTGGGAAGGGTTAAACAGACATGGGCTAGCGCATAAGGATTACAAAAAATAAAAGTAAGAACCAGTACAAACATGGGAAGAGTGTCAGTTCATGAATGAAAACATATCCAATTGACAAATACAAGCTGTTTGGCATCTATCCAGACATCGATATGGGAAGCATGACAGGATGAATTTTCAAGTTTCAGCTCTTTTTGGACAATTTCTGTAATGTCTATTACTACTCAGCATCAGTCTTCGAGTTTCACTTCCTTTTACTTTAATAAATATTTACTATGAACAGTCTTAGGAAACTCTCACTCTATTACTTTCTAATTTCTCTTTCATTATAACCCTATTCTAACATCTTATGGTCTATCGAGACTGTATTCTAATTCTAAATTCTACTGGTGCAATTCAAGCCCACCAAGAATAGCTGCACCAGTTTTACCACCTCCACCTCTTCTGGGAGTTGTCTTGGGAACCTGCCCTAAATTGAGGCCAGGTTATCATATATGGCCTTTGGAATCATATTTTGTGGGTGCTCCTGCCATGCTCCTCCAAGGCCAGCACTGCTCACATTCTGGGCTTCCAAATGGAGCAGGGTTGCAGGGGGCTTGTTCTATGGATGACTCTCTCCCTCCGCCTGCTGCCTCGGTTCTGTGGTGAGAATGAATGATGGGAGTTTAAACTCTCTTCTCACAATTCCCTAGGGATACTAGAAGATCATCTGAAATCTCCCACAAGCCACTGCTTCTAGGAACTGTGGAATAGGTGCCCAGGAGGCAGTGCAAATGAAATATCATTGCACAGTGCAATATGGAAATGGGACAAAACTACTCCCCAAACAATATGGCCAGTGTGGTCATGCTGCATTGTTAGAACCTACCCTGGTGTTATCCCACCAGTTCAATTAGCCATGGTTCAGTTCTCTATGTACCAAGAGATGCAGCTCAGCACTCCTGTGCTATAAAGCACAGAGCAGCACTGAGTGGTCTTTTTACTTGAACTTATATGGGTCACAACATTTGATTTCCAGAGTCTTCATATTACGAGGTCAACTGGGTTCCCTTTCTTCAACTGACCAAGTACCTGGGATTGCACTGTATAAAAAAAGATGTGGAAGCTGCACCTTTTGGGGCATCCGAAAATCAGCATTCAGTGGGAGAAAACTGGAATGAGGCACTTTTCCTTTCCTGTACCATGAAACTAACCATTTCCTTGAGTACAATTCTAGATCCTGATAGGAGCTGCTGCTTTCCTGAAGCATTTCAAACTGTACAGTCCCCAGTAGTCAACAGAAGGTGACTCACTCTCTCCATATTTGAAAACTACATTCAAACATAAATGTAGCCAAGTGCTCCTCACACAGACGTGTACAGAGAATGTCCTTTTAAGGACTATTATGCATCCAAACAAGCACATGAGGCTTCTGTGAAAAACAATGATATGTGCAGATTTGTCCTATGCTATTCTCAAGTCAACTACTGATAAAGAGAGACCTTAGATTGTGCTAAATACACCACTGGGACATTCCCCTAAAATAACAGCAACCATGGCAAATTCCTCAACTATCATAAATTACCATAGCTCAACTGACTTCAACAGAGCTCCAATGATTTCTGCAAAAAGAAAAGGAGTACTTGTGGCACCTTAGAGACTAACACATTTCTTTGCGCATAAGCTTATACTCAAATAAACTTGTTAGTCTCTAAGGTGCCATAAGTACTCCTTTTCTTTTTGCCGACACAGACTAACATGGCTGCTACTCTAAAACCTGTCAATGATTTCTATCAGCTAAGGATCTGACCCCTTGTGTTTGATCTACAAAGTGAAAAATTATATTTGTACAAGTGCTACTTTTTTTTGCACTTTCAAGATATCTAATTAATTTTATGTCTGTAACCTCAATGTTATTAAAAATATAAAGTACTAGACACTGTATATTTCAAATGAGTATAATAAACCTGAAGCCACTGGACTAATACTGTATGTCAGAATATAAAAGGTTTTAGAACTTGGGAGACAAATGTAGGTTTTCACAGTCAGTTTCATGCCTGTGTCAGCAATACGCAATACATTTATGGATATAAACTTTTTTATTTACACTTCCTATTTAATAATGATAAATTAGGACAGACAATAGAAATCTGCAGGGAATCTGTAAAAGGAAAAGAAAATGAGGAAAAGAAAATAGGAAAAGAATGAGAAGAGTTGTTCTCAAATCTTTACTTCTACTTGGCTCTGGCCCTAGATTTTGCAAAAACAAAGAGGGTATTTCAAAAATATCTATTAGATTCTAACATTTAACTGTCGTCGTTGTTCCTGAGTAATATTTTATAGACAACAAAGGAGACTGCATTTTGGGAGACCTACACTACTTACACTTACCCCCATGGAAATGTAAAATGTTACTTCTACCTACTTCTGGGGGAATTCTGTGCCAAAAAATTAAAAATTCTGCAGCAAAAAAATTAAAAATTCTAGGCACAATATTATAAAATTCTGCATATTTTATTTGTCAAAATAATGTAATATAATCACTTTGGTTTCAATTATTTCGGTAATTTATTTCAACTACAATACAATGGATGGAGAATTGAAGTGGGGAGCATGGGAGGAAATTCCCAAACCCCCTTGCCTAACAGTAATGTGACTAGGTTTGACCCTTTATTTCTAGTTATTAGTCAACAAACATATGCAGCCATACGCTCAGTGTTACAACATAGGCAACTGAAGAGTAAGTGAAGGCTGGAGAATCAAACTCACAATTTATATTGACTACTGACCATCTCCAGAAAGGTCAGTAGGAAACAGTTTATTGAGCACATTCTGATAGGAAATTTTTTCGGTCCAAAAATTTAGAATAGTTCTAATCTCTAAAGCACCATAAGCATTTATAAGGCCATACTGTCCTTTACACCACTCTGGCAATGTAAAGGAGCTATTAAACATTTACACTTGTTTTATACTCCTGGGGGAATTCACAAAGAGAATGGGAACAATTCACTAAGCAGGCAGGCTGCTACATTCTGCTCTGCCTGATGGGACAGTGCCTGTCCCATGCCTACCTCCTCAGAAACACCCTGAAGCCCTGCCCCTCCAAGCCAAGCATAATGCAATAGCAAGCGAGAGAGACAGAGTGTCTCTCTCTTTCACACACATGACTCTACAGCCCCCCTGCCTTGTCAGTGATTTACATCTCTGCTGGCTGCTCCAGGTGCCCGAACCAATCTGCCTGCTCTGCCGGGGAGGGGAGGATGATTGCTTTTGCAGATTCCCTTTGCTTCCCTGTCAGAAGTCATTTTTCTGCAGGGAAGAAAAGAAATCTGTGGGGGACATGAATTCTGCACATGTGCAGTGATGCTGAATTCCCCCAGGAGTACTTTTTCTCCTACATTCTTGAGAACAATAGTAAGTCTTTTACATTATTGAATTAAAGATTGGCCTGAGCTGCAAAATTCTGAAGTGGGTCCAAACTTCCTCAAAGTTTGGGGAGGAGGAGCCAGATCAAGGTTTTTGGTTTGGGCCCACCTCTAATTTGAATATATGACAGAATTATCTCTGATCTGCATAGTCCAAATTTACAGCACTATTTGTGCACTTGTCCTTTAAAAAAAACCTGAATATCAGAACGCAAGATATATATATATAGCCACACTGGATAACAGCTTTCGCTAAATGTTTCTGGTAAGGTGATTAGCAGTTAAAGGATTTATGTCACTTAGCATGTAAGTGGCCATAATCAGGCTTCAAAGCTGACATCCCATTAAGACCTCTCTTTACATATTGAAGGTTAGCTTGGCAACCAGCCCGGGTATCATTTTTTGTTTTTAAATTAAAATTTTAAAACTAGAGATCTGCAAGGACATTTGAAATCTCTAAAATTTGTATTTTTAACAGGCAGTAACACATTTCAGGCCATGCATTTCTGGGGATTACTACATGTTTTGTGGTTGACGATAGCAAGCATTTGGCTTTGTGCTTCATAAAACCACCAGAACCATGCAATATTTACCCAGAAAGGCACTGTATTTTGTGTCTTTATTCAGTCACAGTGGGATCCCTGTAAATTGGAGATACTGCACATGCATTCTACAGTCGGTTAAAATGGCTCAACCGTGCATTGCAGGATAAGGCTGTTTGAACCGTGTCAACCACAAAGTCATAATGTGCATTTCCTAGAGTAGGAATAAAAGTCTCTGGGTTCACTTGTTTTTAAGGCTATCCTTTTAACTTTTTTCTTTTTGCCAGTGAATAATCCTTTCATTTGAATGAGCTTTAGCACAGATGTCTGAGGTCTTTATTACTTTATACTTTTATTCTAATGGCAAAAGTAATGTTGAGTGGGAACAAGGATGTCTACGTTCTAAATCTATTAAAATAATTAGGATTGCATCTTATCAGGTTCTAGCCGGTACTTACAGGCAATTTTCTGCACCATTTTGGCAGCTATGTAAAATGAATACGAACGCAGGAAAATGAAAAGAAAGGCAAAGATGATAATTCAAGAAAAAACATAAGGAAAAAAGACAGTCATTTACAGATGTGTTTGCTTCAGGTGTTTGTAAAAATGAAACAAAGCAGGATAAACAGGTCAAGAGAAAGGGCTATTCTTTATGCAAATGAATCTTTTGTAAAAGTAAAAATGAATGAGAAATATGAAGTATGCACACAAAAACCCAGTTTGCTGAGACTCATCATACCACAGCTTCCATTTCCTCTCATGCAGCATAATAGATCCAGGTGAGTAGGACCCAGATTGCATTAGTGTCCACTCTTATTGTTTTTTAAAGTGAGTGTTAGTGGTTCACAGACAGTGACAGTTTTAGCAAATATCCAAAACATTAAAGCATGACTCCGATTTTGCAACGGAGTCCACCTGGATGAATTTTTATGCCACACAGATCAAATTGCAGGATCTGGGCCATAAAAACTAAACACAGCACAAGAGCATAATAATGAGGCTAAATATTTGAACCCTAAACCTTTTTTGGTTTAACTTCCCCTACGTCTTCCATCCCAATGAAGGAAAAAAAGCCCAATCTTGCATGTGCTCACACTGTAGCTCAGTACATCCCCAAACAGCAATTTACTTTCTCATATTAACCCTCCCAGTTCTCCCCCATCTCACATTCTACAACATGAACTTCTGAATGGTCAAAAGAGAAGTACCACTGGTATTTCAGAGTAGGAGATTTGAAACAACACATTGGAACAATCAGATAATTCTGTAATACCTTTGGGCCAAAAGACACATGGATTTTTTTTTAAAAGGCAAAAATAGTACTGAAGATCTTCAGGGGCTTTTGTGCATTTACAGTGAGTTGTACAACAGCTCCAGCTAAAATAATCAGAAAAGTTGCATAACAATCCAGGACCTATTCTTGCGCTCTTGAGCTCCCCGCCCTAAACAGTTATGCAATCTGCTGTGCAAAAGAATATCTACCATTACAGGGGACTAAGATGCAGCATTTTAATATTTGTCCATATAAATTTACAGTAAATGATAACATCAGCAATGTTTCAGAGGAATGATCACTACATCATTTTAATATAGCTAAAATCAGAATGTTCTGAGACATCTTCATTTCCGTGTTTGGGTAACTTAACAGTTGAAAAACAAAAAGGTTTTGTTTTCCTTTTTTTTTTTTCATAATTTTCTTGCCATTTTACTAATTATTTATGGTATTTGTGTTTGAACATCTTTATCCTTTATGGCCCATCATTTATCTGCAAGAATCTGTAGTGAAGTCCTAATTCTATATTTGTGTTATTACACACATTATGTCTGGGGAAGCCAACTGTTGCTACAAACACAGGATTATCACTTCCCTGCAGGATCAAAGAGATGGAAGAGGGATTTGCTACAAAGAGAAAGTTCTTATTCAGATACATTTAACACCTTTCTAGAGTGAAAAAAAAGGAAGGAACTGGTTATAAATGTTTTGTTTGTTCTGGTTTAAGCTAAATCCTGAGAAATCCTTACATAAACTCTCTTTGAACATGAACACTTAACATTTTCTCACAAGCAGGTATCCGTTCCATTTTTGTTCACAATCCCGAGCATCACAATGTTATTTGAATTTAATAAGCCAGTTTCTGGTATATAGCTTTGGGATTTCTTTTCTCAAAGATGAAACTTAGTAGCAGCTTCCTTCCTCCTTCTACTTGGGGAGGAAAGAGTGAAGTACATTGAATGACTCAGAAAATGGAAATTCTTGGACAGCTGACCAATTAGTTGGCTCAATGGCCATAGCAAGGATTTTGGAAACAATTATTTTAGGTAGGGAGGAAATAAAACTGAACAATATATTTTAAAAGGATATCAAATGATCAGTACTGATCTATATTTCAGCTGATGTTAAAGTTGTCATGTGAAGAGCTAAGAGTACTATGAAGTGCTTCCCTAGTAGTGACAGTGCATGGATCCTTGCAGCTCAAGTTTATATTTAAACGTAGGAAAAATCATCTGTTATTCAGTAAAATCATCTCAATCTTAACTTCAGTGGTGTTCTGACCCCACTATAAAAGATAACTGGTCAGTTAAAATGTTGATCTTATTCACATACTGAATTATCCCTTTAATTGTGTCTCCTGATAAAAACATTTACCTGTAATAAGCCTTACCTCATTAATGCCTGGGGTAATCGTAGGTGCAGCAATAAAAACAACAAAAGGAGCAAACTCTGCAGTTCTCAGGACCTTCAGTGCCTACGTAAAAAACATTAAATACTTGAGAAGAAGAACAAATCAATCAACAGGATACAAGTTTAAATATACAAACAGAAGGAAGAACTAACAAGACTCTAGATCAGTTTTAAAATATAACCAAGAAATATTAAGAACTAAGACCCTGATCCTGGAAAGACTTACAGATATGCGTAAGTTTACAGTCCCATTTACTCCACTAAGTCTTTGCAAGATTGGGGCCCAAATTGTAAGTTCATCAGCATAAAGAATTGCCATGGTATTGAAAGCATCCAAGATTTCATAGGCAGGATATTTTTCCTACAGAAAACACTAAAAATCAGTTTATATTTATGCTGAAAAATTTGCATTAGCTAGAAAAACTTTTGCTATGGTATTCTAAATGGGTCAAAATATAAATTGTACTTTATAGTAAACGCTGACTAAAATATCATAACAAAACATTTTCTGGTTGCGAATATTGCTCAACCTACAGATAAAAACTTACTTTTATTTTTGCTGAAGCAAAAATGTTCTGATGTGAAAACTATGAAGCTTTCAAAACGTGAGGGCACTGAAAATACTAATAATTCAATAATCATAAACTGAGACCAAGCACCCTGCTAGAGAAGCTCCAAGCTACCTCTAAGCAGAAGGGAAATGTAAAGACAATGCTTATGATTAACCTGACTCAAACAGTAATGATTTATGAGTGACATAGGTAGTTCCACAAATGAGTCCCTCCACCTCGCCTGATCCAGACTGAAACTTGGGATAGGTAGGTAGCAAGCAAACATAACCTAGCTGATCTCAACTGTCTGGGCAGAATGTAGAGTGAAAGACACTTATATTCCACTTCAAAGCAGTACAAAGAGGTCCTTTTTTAAAAACTAGCCTGACAGCCAGCTGAGTTTATGTCCCTCTCTGCTGCTTGAAATCCACTTTCAGATATCATCAGTTATGCATTGTTTCTACAGAAAAACATGGTTACATGAGTCAGGGAAGCTCACAGAACTGAGGATACCTGAACCTGGAATACAGAAACAGGTAATTAACTAGAACTGGGCTCATGGACAAATACTACCATAACTGTAACAAATTAGGTGAGTTGCATTATACAATGTAGTCAGACGTCTTATTTTTGTTCTGAAAGTCTCCACTTAGGTGAAACAAAGTCCATCAACTGCACTGTCCAGAACCAAACCTGTGATCTCATGAATCCAGCCACAAAAGAAGAGAAGAGCCAGTGTAGAGAAAACAGACAATATTGGTCACGACTAGTTAATTTTGCTCACAGGGGGATGAGCCCTGCAAACCAAAGCAATGGCTGGTGAGAAAGAATGCAGAGAGGTCATGACCCAGGGAAAATAACTGTCAGACTTGTCTTCTGGGCTCAACAGCTCATATTTTTAATTGGCTCCTGAAAGTTATTTCAGGACTGGTCTCTTTTTTCCCCATGTCCTTTAACCTGCTTGAATATGAATTCAAAGGCACCACAGCTAAAAATAAAACATATAAATACTCGGCCATCAACTGAAATTCATATCAACGTGGGAGATTCCAAAGGAAATTAGTCTAAATGTTCCATTTAGGATTTTATATCAAAATTGCAACACTGTGAATAAAGTATTCATATTCTTTGAGTTTGTGAATTTACCTACTCACTGATGCTATTATAACACACACAGACATTAATAAATATAGCTATAGCCATTCTATAGGCAACACCTTCCTATAGCATCAGTGATGATAGAGAATGTTACTTCTGAGACTGCTGACCCAGTAACAGCAGGGAAGTAGGGGACACTCAGGACAATGCAGAACAAAATTCCCTCCTGGGTGTGCTATCAAAGTGAAATCTAGGGCTGAACATATTAATACGTTACAGCTGGCTGGCACAGACAATCAGCTGCTTCAATGGACAGCAAAGTGCAGTGAACAATAATGTAACAATAATTTCCCTTATTATATTAAAGTGTGCAGTAAGCAGATTTTCATAGCAGTACTGGTACCTTGCCAAACCAAATGGTGAGCTCATTTCTACTTCTTAGTTTTACCCTAATGATCAGTAGAAGATGATTTCATACACTGAAGTCCCTGTGTGGAACCATTGCCCCACATACTAAAAACTTTTCACATTAAATGTATGATGAGTTACATGTCTTAAATTCTAAGGTCAAAAAATGACTGGCGATAGAATGTAACAAAATAAAATTCAGGTGTCTCTGATAAGCTTTGCATTTTTATACATTTCCAATAAGTACCTGAGGTTCTACGTCAAGTATTGCAATTAGTCCCTGTTCATGGATCTTCCGTATTGTTTCCAGTTTTGTCCCATACATTGCATCCTCATGGCTGCCATATTCCAAGTATTCATTGTTGGATATATCCTGCATCATTTGGTCATGCGATACAAAGTAATAATTCTTTCCATTTTCTTCATCTTTCTTGGGAGGTCTGGTTGTGTCTGAAATGTCAAGGAATACAAAAGAACACAATCTAAATTTTAATTTTTGTTGACCTAGTAATAGTTATTCATGTAACAACCCATTGCCCAAACTGTTCTAAATCTTGATTATATTTTTTATATTTTCAAAGTTTTATTCACTTGCTGAACCAAGAATTACATTAACCATCTATTATTTTAAATGATTCTTTTAAACTTCAAAGGTGCAGGGAGAGGACATTCTGTAAGGTGTGTGTCCCCATCCCATTTCTGAATAATTGCTAGCACAGAATGGTGATTAGTTTGGCAGAAGACACTAGTAATTCAATTGACTTTGGAGCTTGTATCACAACTATGCGTAGGCCTCAAGCACAGGGAAGAGAAAGGGATTTTGAAATCCTCCAAGCCTTCCTCCGTCCTTGGTGAATAAACCCTCCTGATAGACACTTGCATATTCAACCCCCAGTGACTCTTGTCTGCCTTCAATTCCCTCCTCAAACCTTGATAAATTCTGAAAGAGGTCTCCAGTGCACTCCCTCCTACCTGTCCTGTCTCAATATAATCTTGGGCTTCAAGGCATCATTCTGACTCTCCACCTGTAAGGCCTTGGCCCCATCTTCCCAAAATTTCCTCACCACCTCTCATCCTCCCACACTTCCTCTCTCCTCTAGTTCCCTTTCCTCAATCTTGTATCCTTTGGTACTATAGACGGAAGCTGTAGTTAAGGTTGCCCAACCCTGTTTTCAATCGCTTTTAATTTTTATTTATTTATTTATTTTTAAACAACCATTTAGATCAGAAGCTCTCATATCTCTATGCTTTGGAACAGGGACATGAAATTTGGCAGGGGGTGGGGTCACCCTAATGTCAGGGATGTGTCTTTTGGTGTATTCATGACAATTCACCCAAATATGGCCAAGTTAGAAGCCTCTGAAAAAAAATCACAGTAACACCTCTCTTCCGAGCCTGTGTGAAGAGTTTGGTAGCTAGATTCTCCACTGAGCTTGCTCTAGCACAGGGCTGTAGGGTCTGTGCAGAACTTTCACTGCAATTGGTTCTCCCAGCTGCCAGGGGCTGTTGGGCAAAGGAATGTGGGGAGAGAAGAGCGTGACGCTGGTAAACCAGGTGCTAGCAATTGCCAAGGCTGTAGGTGTCAACTGAGTACTGAAATTCATAACTGGAAACCAGATCAGCTCACCCATAGGTCAATATTGTTCAAAGTAGGTGTTAGACTTGTAAAGATGTCCATAAGTTGCTAAATACATTAATGTAACTTATAATGGCTGTATCCCATGCTATAAGAAATATGCAAGTTTTGTTTTATAATTGGAAAAATGCCTGCTTTGAACTTGTGAACTTAGGCAGGAAGAAGAGTGG
This sequence comes from Eretmochelys imbricata, assembly GCF_965152235.1. NCBI lineage: Eukaryota > Metazoa > Chordata > Testudines > Cheloniidae > Eretmochelys > Eretmochelys imbricata. Next base: position 154,993,046 of record NC_135572.1, read on the forward strand.
CTCCCCTTCCCATCAAGAAGGACTATCAAAACTAAATGGGCCAATGTAGGACAAAAACTTTGTTGACTGCTCAATCCACCCATGAAGTTAAGTGCAGGAGCAATCATCCCAGTGGTTTGAACTCTGGGGGAAGTGCATATAAAGATGCTTACAAGAAGAAATAGCTTTCTCTTTGCTGTTTGGACTCTCACAAGGGCTGGAGCTAAGAAGTAAGAACAGAGATCCCCACGGTCAAGCTGGGTTAGCCCTAAAAGACATTCAGTGGACAGATTACAACATCTCTGTCACCTTTCAGAACCACAGATTGTAACTCATTTGTGCTTATATGTTGCCTACTTTAACCTGTAAATAACTCTCTCGTTTCTTTTTCCTAGTTAATAAATCCTTAGTTAGTTCACTGTAAGACTGGCTACCAGTGTTGTTTTTGGTGTGAGATCTAAGGTGCAAATTGATCTGAGGGTAAAGTGACTGGTAGGGTGACCAGATGTCCTGATTTTATAGGGACACTCCTGATTTTTGGGTCTTTTTCTTATATTGGCTCCTATTATCCCCCACTCCCGTCCCGATTTTTCACACTTGCTGTCTGGTAACCCTAGTGACTGGTCTCTTGGGACTGGCAACAAAACCTGAATATTTTGTGATTTTTGATGTACGTGACCATTTATCACTAAGTCCAGCTTGCCTGGGTGGCAAGATAGACTGGAGTGGCCAAGGGTGACCCCATGGTAAGATTTTTACAGTGATCCACAAGCTCACATTTGCTACTGTGTTGGTGAAATCTAATTACAGAACATACCACCAGTTGGGGTGTCTGGCCCGCTTTCTGACAGTCTGCCCTGAGGCTGGCACTCATGGTTGTGAACCACTCCAGACAGCGTGACAGAAGGATTTTTAGGAGTCATAACCATATACATAGTAGTTTAAACCATGACCATGGATCAATTTGCCAGAGCGAGAGAGCGAGCGTGCGTATAGGAGAAAAGGAGGGGGCCTCGGATAGAGCCATGAATGTCAGCATGATTGCAGTGTAGAGAAAAAGGAGCTGCCCAGGGAGAGGCTTATTGAATAGTCAGAAAATTACAAGCATACGAACAGAATCCCAAAAGTCACAGGTGGAGAGTGAGTGGTAAGAGAGGAATTAACTGATTGCTGAAAGCAGCCGGGAGAGAGAGAAGCCCTTAAAATTGGCAATGAGAGGGTCATTAGTGACCTTAGTAAAAATGACTTCAGTGAAAAGCATAGGGTGGAAGCCATAACGAAGGGGTTCTAAGAGGGAGTTTAGTGGGGAAGCAATTGAGGCAGTGGGAGTAACCAACACAATCAAGGATTTTGTGGGCAAAGAAGAACTTTTCTTAAACCCATATGATTTTTCTGTGTCCGCCAGCACAGACAGGTTCTAAAAATTAACACCGAGGGCTCCATTAACTACAAAAACAACTAACTTCCCATAACTACAACTCATCTAACCTTAATTATAAAACAAAAAGCTAACAAGATATAAATCTGTCTAGGTTCTTATGCCACAACCATCACTGTCATGTCTGAGCACCCATGAAGGGGATCTGTTGGGTTCTGTGGCCCTTCACACCAATGAAGAGAGTGGAACTGGGGACATCTAGCTGGTGGAGGTGTTTATGCCCCTGGTCTCAGAACGCTGAATTTGAGGAATAAATGTGTGCTCCCCAGTAGTTAATTACACTGCAGAGGGTTCTGTGGCTCCTGCGGCAGGGCATCCAAACCCTATAGTGGGGATCTGTGGCAGCAAGGTCATGAAGGAGAATCAGGGATTTTGGTAACAATTTATTTGCAAACAGTAAAATGAACTGCGCTTTGCTCTTAACCTCTGGATAATTCTGGATAATTCTCTCTGGATAATTCTACGGGAACTTAAAGTAACAGTCCTCAAGGCTGTATAGAGTAATGTAAAACAGTTAAATAAGGTAAATGTATAGAATGTTTAATCGAAATCCAATTTACATTTCTTTTCATGGGAATTTTGTGACCTGAAGACCTTCTCCTGTCTTGACTGATCCAGACACAAACTAAATACTTAAAAGATAATATATGTGAATAAAGTGACTGTTAGGTTTAAACCTTAAAATGCCAAACATCTGGGGGAAGGTTTTATGTGAATAGTATGAAAATGTTCCAAATGAAAGGGATGCTGTATATATTTAGGTGCAAAAATTGATGGTATTTTTCCATACCACATCCTCCTTCTCCTCCCCAGTATTATGATTCAACCACCATTAACTTATACTTAAGCTTTAACAGAGTACAATTACACATGCAACAGTGAACTGGGCATATCATCATATAGGTAATGCATATAATTTTGTGCTATATTTAACATTGCTACTTACGTGGAATAGGGTATGCAAATCTGTCTGGGTGTTTTGTGATGAGTGTATTTTTTATATGTCTTCTTCCAACACCATGTGCACCTAATTCACAACACGAAGAGGAAATTTATATTCATCACCATTAAGAGATTCAAAACATACTGTTAAAATTACTGTTCTGTTTAGAATGATACGGTATACTCAAAATTACCTAGTAAGACTAGTGTTTTCCTTTTGAATGCTGGCAGTTTTACTACTTCTTCATACGTGACGAGATCTAATTGATCAAATACTAAAACAACACAAAATAGAAAGATAAGAGAAAAACGTGTATGAAGTGAGTTAAGAAATAGATTTTCATTTATGCCAAACTGTAATTTTAGTAATATTAAATGTACATTCCAAAACCATATTTCTAAAAAATATAAACTGACCATACTGAAATGTATTTTAACTAGACATTTTATGGTTGCAAGTTTAATAAAAACATTCATTTTTAAGTCCACAAAAATGGTTAAAAACGTACTAACATTCAAAGCTATTGAACGGCTCAGAACAGCTTGCATGTCATTTCATGCAGCATTCAGCAGATCATCAAAACTAGTTAAAATGGCATGCTATCACATTTTTTGCATGCCTAGGAAATTAGCAGTACTAAATAAAGTATACAGACAGTGACCAACATTAATACAATATGAGAACATCTATTTACACTAAAGGTAGAGGCTACTTTTAGTAATCATGTTTTATCAGAGAATTATGAGAAATGCATAAGCAAGTAGCTTGAATTTAGGTTTTGTGGTTTTCTTTTTAAACAACTACCATGTTAATTATAAGTAGAGTTCTCTTCAAACACATGCTATTTTTATTCACATGCTTTTAAAACTTTTGACACTGAATGAAGATTTGCAACAAAAAGTGATGACATTTCTGCACAAGAAAGAACCTCTACCATATTGCGGGCATATTTATTTTTTTAAAAAAAATCTCATGTTAGTAAAATCTTAATTTAACTGCAATGTATATTTTCTGCAGCGCCTATTCTGATCATTGTCAATTGCCAAGGTACAGTATGTGTGTCAAATCAAGTTTTCTCCACTAAAATAATGCTGTTCCTCCTTATAGCCAATAATAGAATATTTGTGGTAACACAATCATTTCAGTAAAATTCTAATGAAGGAATGAGGCAGGAGGCTGCTAATTATAAAGAAGAATGCTTTAATTTAGAGATAAAGATTGTGGCAATCAGCAATTACGAAAAAGAAGGGGGATCCATTCTAATAAGAATTACCAGTATTACAATCGTGGTCTTAAAAAGGAAGGAAGGAAAGAAGCCTACTATATTATGGCTTTAATGAATCCTAGTAGTCATTGCAGTAATGTAGCTTGCAATTCAGATCCATTTAATGTACTTAGAAACCTTTGTACAACTACTTCAACACACTGTTGGTCACACTGTAAACTGGTCAGTTTAGTTATTTAAGACTTCTTAACTTAGAAAATATATGGATTTGCAAACTTGTTAGTCTGTCAGAAAACCTTCCGAATTCAATTTAAAGAAAAATATCTCCCTCAAAGTTTCTCCAAATATTAAAATGTACTTTTAGAGGAAGGTTCTGGCTATATTTTTCTTCACTCCAAGAACCTACAAAGATGGAGTATGCTTCTGCTGTAACTTGAATTCATTTAAATTAGCTAACGAGTTTATTCAACATTAGGAAGAGCGGTGTATCTATTTTGTGCTAACCGGCTCTGCCACTTTAACTATCTAACCCTCAAATAACTCATCCCACTGGAAAAAAATCTAGCCTTTATTCTTCCTGAACTGAAATACGTATCAACAACAAACACCACAAACAAAGAACAAAAATGGTGCATATTCATGTCTTAACCACAAACTAGAAGCATGGAGAAGATATGCTTTGGTCTGAACGGGATTACCTAATGACTGTAGGGTTTCCATACACAAGTGGAAAATGATTTTTTGTACACAAGATATGAGGAATACAGGGACACATTTAAAAACAACTTTTAATGTTTCTGTGCAACTAGCTAATAAAGAAAAGGAGTTATTTGAAAGGAAACAGTAAGAAGCAAATAAAGAGGCATTGTCACTTGACAGGTTACTTACATGCACAGAGGCCATTGGGAGTAAGACAGCATGAAAAATGTACAGGGGTCATTGAGATATGGCTTGTAATATATTAGTAAAATAAAAAGTATATGCACAAAATAAACTTTCCCATGCAATATTCTAAACACAAGGCAAATAAATAACATTAAGAAATGATAAATGCATTTTATAAAAGCTTGGCAGTATTCTAATAGTCATTATTTTATGCATACTGTGAAGCATAACTTAAAATCTGAGGAATGACATTTTACGAAGTCCTGCAATAGCATTTCTGCAAAAAAATAAAAAAAATATTTTTTTTCCCCAATACATTTCAATATCACTATAACGTATCTTATAACACACCTGAAAATGGTAACTGAATCTAATAAAGACAAACTATTAAGTAATGTTAATTTTGGTTGATTTAAAACAGACTTTTGAAAGATCTGGCATGTTCTTATTGTACACTGTTTGAGGACTTGGCCCAAGACTTGAGAACTGATTAAGGACAAAAGTGAGGTGTGACAGCAATTATCTTTGCAGCAAAGGGGAAAATTCTGTCTTTTTTAATATAATAAGCAATTACGCTATTTTCTCCATGGCTTCATAAATTGTTTGATTTGCAAAGCAATCTGGTGACAAGCGCTGCTGATATCCTGGAAAATCACACCAAAATCTAAGCTATTTTCCTAAATATTTAGAAACCATACATTTTTAGTTGCCTGCAAGGCTGTTGTACCAACTACATTCCAGCACCCTTTTCTCTTCCATAAAATAGTAGCATGGGAAAATACTCAGAATGCTTAAGACTTAAAATATATGTATGTTAAAAATTTCCTGTGAATGCTCCTACAACAAAGAGGAGCAAATTCTACCTTGGGATGCTTTTGTGTGACTCCCTCTATGGAGTTTGAATTAGATTCCTTAGATTCAAACTAACTCCGCTGTTTTTTGTTCCTAGTAAGATCCAAAACAAGAAAGAGCCTATTTTCCAGTTCCGGGGCAGATGTTGCTAAAATCTTGTGAAAACAGCCAGTTTGTGACATCATGACTCAAAACGGTGGAAATCTCCAAACAGATGATCTTGTAAAATTTCTACCTTTCAAGATGAGAAATCTCACAGAACCATGACTGCCATTTGGGGCCCAAATCTTATAAGAACTGCTGATAAGATTCTGGCAACCACACATCCAAACCCTAATTGTTCATTAGCCACACACTATAACCTTATCTTGTTATGAAGATGAACAATTTATCCTTGGCCTATTGGTACTCAGAGGATACGAGCAGGAACATAGGTTAAATACAAACTATTATAACTCTGCTCACTTTCACAAGGCTATATACACCTCAGGAAATCAATCTAATCATATACAAGAAAAAGAATACTGTAATATTTGAGGGTAGCTCTATTCAGTACTGCATTTACCAAACTTAATTATGTCTTATAGGTGTAGTATTATTTTTGGTGCCCTGCAATCTCCTGCATTAGATAATTTATTTCTCTAAATCAAAGACACTAAAACTGAATCAAGATTTCCAAACAGATCCTAATTAGAACCCATAGTCCAATTAGCCCATTGTTTCTGGGCATATGTACCAATGGTACTATGTCAAGGATACCCTTTTTTTTTAACCTGTGTTTGTGATGATGATCTTCTATTTTTATTTTTATATTTTGTGAGAAATATGGTGCTCTTGGAGGTGAGAGGCTAACAGCACTGGCCATAGGAGTAAAACAGGCAAGCACTATGCAAGCCAGCACACCTCCATCGTAACCTGAAATATCTCTGCTATATCAAGTCACTAGGAAAGTCTGGCATGTATTTCTCATTCTCTCTAGTTTTCTTTTTAATTTCTGTAAGATGGTTGTAACACTATTTTAATTAAATGCAAATGTTAAAACGGTAAGAGTAACTCAAATCAATAAAAGAAATGAAATTAAAAGATTTTCAACCTGTATTCATCTGGTCTTTTAATGCTTAGGTACAGTACAACAAGGGTTTCGGAACGAGTGGTTTTATCTTTAGTACCATATCTTCTACTAGAGGGCCAGTAGGACATCAGCTGTACTGACATGGCAATTGACATTACACTGTGACTAATCTTTTGAGAAAACTGAAAGCTTCCACTGACACTGTAATGGGCTTTTTCTGCTTTGGACACCAGAGGGTCACAACTGGAAAAGCTGCAGTTAATGTAAAACATAAAGACACTTCACTATAAAATGTTGGAGATATGTATCCTGTGGTTCTGATAAAATCTTAATAGCTCTAATGACAAGAGTATCATAATGTATTACCATCATAGTTTGCAACGTAAATAAAAATGCAGTAAAAATAGATTAAACATATTGACTGTTTTAAATTTTTTTAAAATAGCAAGATACTTCAAATCCACATAAAGAACTACTGGCTTGATCCAACTCTCATTGAAGTTATTGAGAGATTTGCTGGATCAGGCCCTCTGAGTCTGCAAAATTTCAGTTTTCAAAATTTTTCAAAGTCTATCAAAACACTTTTAATTTTTTTTACCATTCTAGATAGAATACAGTCCTCAGAACTCAGCCAACTGCAGGCATTAAGGGAATAACTCCAAGAATTTGTCTAATTTCAGCCAAATGCAATCAAGGTTATATATGTTTAAAGCTGAATCTACGATATAACTTGAGAACAGAGCAGAAGTTATGTTATTCTATTGGAAGTTTAACTGTGAAATCACACTTTTTAACTTCATAGTGCCATTTATTCTTCTTTCAGCTGTAAAGCTTCAAGAAAACACCCTTTTGCAAATGATCTCTATTGACAAGAATGTCTAGACGCGGCAGAGTCCTCTGTAGACAGGAAGTATAGTATGGTATAAAACACTTTATACAGATTACTAAAGTTATATCTCATTAGCTTCCACAGTTCCTTGAAATACCGAAACCAGAGCAGTACAATACTACTGTTGGATATGTTATAGTGAATTAATCTTGTTGCAGATTTGTTGGATTCAATCTTATTGGTTAAACTATAAGTTTAAATAGTGGACAGAGAATCAGGATAGAACTGCTGGTATAGCTACAGATTTACTTAACTTTTCCTATATAACTCACTAGATTCATGGCAGTGCCAGCTGGCAAACAACAAACGAGGTTTGGCTGGCAAAGCAATTTTTAACCCGGTCTCAAAGACCCTTGCTTCTCATACCTGCATTGTGCTTTGCCAAGTATTTGTCTTTGTACTGCTTCTTTTTCTTTCCAAACCAAGTACAGCTGGCCTGCTGCTCCTGTTTGGTCTTCTCCATGGCAATACAAGCTACTCGCCTGGCATGTGAAGGGGAAAAAATAACTAATTAGCTTGTTGTTACGGACAACCTACTACAGTATCCATTGTTCACTGAAGTATTAACTCTTCTATTATAAACATGTATTTAAAAGGACATGTGATACTTCAAAAAGAAGGCTGTTTTAATTTACGAGTGTAGAGCAAGACTTCTCAAAACTTTCTTCTATTAAAGATGTTCAGTTACAGAGATGAATATTAATACATATATTTTATAGGTGCATTGCTATCAGGACTGTTCTTAGAGCTCACAGCCCAGGAGAAAGAGGGGACTAAGATGGCTTTAAACCACATTTGTGTCCCTGATGCTAGGCTGCTTCAGGGTCTGCAGATGTCCCTGGCATAATTTAGACAGGAGCGAAGACCTGGGTAAGATACAGCAGTCTCCTGGGGCTGCCCTATAGGCTGCAGTGCCAGCCAAAATCTCCACACTGCTGCATGTTGCACCCCCACCCCACCCCCATACCACTCCCAACCCAGCATGCCCTCTATACCAATAGTTCTCAACCAGGGGTACACAAAGGTCTTCCTTGGGGTACATCAACTCAGCTAGATATTTGTCTAGTTTTACATCAGGCTACATAAAAAGCACTAGTGAAGTCAGTACAAACTAAAGTTTCATACAGACAATGGCTTGTTTACACTGCTCTATATACCATACACTGACATGGAAGTACAATATTTATATTCCAATTGATTTATTTTATAAGTACATGGTAAAAACGAGAGAGTAAGCAATTTTTCAGTAATAGTGTGCTGTGACACTTTTGTGTTTTTATGTCTGATTTTGTAAGGAAGTAGTTTTTAAGTGAAGTGATACTCAGGGTATGCAAGACAAATCAGACTCCTGAAAGGGGAACAGTAGTCTGGAAAGGTTGAGAACACTGCTCTATACCAAGGTAAATATGACAAGGATAAATTCATTTTTATAGAAAACCAAAAAACATACCATTCTTGAAGCTCAGGAGAAGGAATGAGACCGGCAGTACCATTTTTGGAGTTCTCTAGTTTACCCTGCCACCAATTGTGATCATCTTTGCTAATGATCTGGATAATGTCTCCAACTCTAAATCTGATGCCAGCTTCTTTGCAGGGGATGAGGTCGTCCTTTGCTGGATCATATTCAAATTGTGCTCTTACATATATCTATAAAACAGGAGTTTGTAAAGAACATTGCCATATTACCACTCATTGGTATTAAGTATAGTAGGTGAAAATTTGATCTGCACCTCTAGCTACCACACACTGTATGCTTACAAGCAGAAGAAACAATGATGAAAACATAAGTGACAGCTGAAAACAATGGAGACAATGTGATGTTACCTTTAATACTGGTGACATACTGTAAAATCTAAGAGTAACAGCAAATGTTCGCATTCTGTGTGGAATCTTATCTACAAATCTTTAATATAGATTTTGGTGTTACTGAAAATTTAAAACTAAAATCTAAATTTGTATATTATTAGCAGTCATTTAAAATTACACGTTGAAAGTCAGTACCACATTTCATGGCTTGAACTGTACTTTACCTTCAACAAAAGCTACATAACACATTTTCAAGTTGGATTATATTTTAATGATTTTGATGGTAAGAAGTATTACTATATAATTATCAGTATTCCTTTAGACTAAACCAAATTCTCACTAGACATAATAAGAAACCCAGTATAGTCCCTATTAAATATATTTGCTTTGGTGGAATCTAGGTAATCTCTGTATAGTTTAAATTAGTGCAAATCCATTCTCAGTTGTATATACACTCATAGGCACCAATAATGATAGGCAATTGCAGTTCTTTCAATACCAGTTTCTTACTTTGTGTGTCATCCTAGAACAATGGTATTAAAATGAATAGTCTGAAAAGAGTATGCTTTCAGGAGCACACACAGCAGACATGAAGTTTTTAACTGTTCTGTTTTAAATAATATAAGGCTTTGCATTTATGTAGTGCCATGAATCAGAGGATCTCAAAGGTGTTAAATGTCCTGACTAAGGTCACACAAAACATCTGTGACAGAACTGAGAATAGAAAACAGATATCCTAACTTCCAAAGTTACATTAGTGATACAAGAAAAGGAGTACTAGTGGCACCTTAGAGACTAACAAATTTATTCGAGCATAAGCTTTTGTGAGCTACAGCTCACTTCATCGGATGAGATGTGATGGTTTGGGAAATTTGTCAATGTACGCCTTTATGAATTCTCATTGATTTTATGAACTCTATGTATAACTAACCCTCAACATAGATTGAATCAGCTACTCGTTGACAGGAACCATGTCAAATACCATGCACCCTGACAAGAAGGACAATGAATATGCTAAAGAGACTGGCCAAGCTAAAGGAAACTGCTGATCTCAGGTTGTCTGCAGTGGGAGGCTGGAGCAATGGAATCCCCAGGAGAAAGGCAGAACAAAGGAAGAGGCATTAGAAGCTGCTGCTAAAAAGACACACGCTCTCTCAGCTAGAGAGAACCTTTTGACTGCCGTAATTGTTGTGAGGCAGAGAGAAAAAACTGCAGACTGAGAATGGGGAAAGGAGACTCTTAAGACCCTGAAAGGACTGACCAAAACCCTACAGGGTGCTTGGAGTGGTGAGGAAACTGGAGAGAGGGCTTTTGCATGCAAGGTTTGCTGTGGTTTGAAAGAAGTGGATTCTTGTATAGCAGCAGCCGCTGCCACATTCCAGGCTTTTCATCAGTGGTTTCTGTGGAGAAGCTGGGACATCAGGCTTATTACGAAGCTGTGGATCTACAGGATTATGATTATGCCAACTGTACCATATAGCAATGAAACATGGGCACCAAGGAAGGCTGAAGAGTGATGATTGATGTTTTTACTTCTTCTTGTCTTCAACAGCTGATCCATATTAAGTGGCAGGACAATTTTAGCAACGAGGATATTCGTGGCTGACCCCCACAATCACCTCCATCAGCACTGGTTTAATTCTGGCAGCTTTCTTGGTATAGACATATTATTAAGATGGAAGACCAATGAATTATGAAGTGTGGTTACTAAGGAATGCTGTTACACGGCTGACAATTATGTGGTCGTTAAGCATTTCAATGGCACGGCAAGATTGCCAGTGACGGAAAACAGATGCAACATCCAGCTGGATTGTCTTAAGGACCTAGCTAGAGATCAGTCTGGTTGGCACTCAATATGTAAGGAGGCTATGTCCCTTTGGGATTTGCAATGGTTGTGGTGATGATGGTTTGTTACTTGTGTACGGATCTGTAAATCTCTACGCTTTCCTTAGGAATAATGCATGTGTTTTTAAGAAGTTACTCTGAAAAGCCTCTGGGTTGCTTGTTAAAACTGTCACATGTTCCTGAAGGGTTAAACTAAACCAGAGTATCCATGAGGGTGGGGCTCTGAAAAAGATAATGAGGAGACCTGGGTACAGAACTGGTCTAGGGACCTAGGGCAGTGGGGTCCCACTTCTGACAAGGGGTACTAGACAGGGAAACTGTATCCCCAGAGAAAGCCTGAGAGGCTAGAGACAGTGCTTGGATGCTGCTCTACCTCAGAAGGCTTAGTAGCATGCAGGATCCAGAATTTGGATCCAAACTCAGCAGCCTGGTGAATGTCCAACAGGGGACGCGCTACCAGGTCTGTGACACCATCCGTTCCCTCATTTAAAATTTGATTATAGTCAGAAAAGTGACTGTAAAAACAGCACTGTGAAATTTTGTGTTTATTGGCACAATACCACCTTCCACATCAAATGTGCTTGGTTTGCCAGTAAGATATTTTTCCCTAACTGGAAGCCTTGAAGACTCAGCCTGGGATCTTTATGGCTCTTGCAGACTCACTAGTAAGAAAAATTCTACAATTGGAACTTAGTTAACAATTCTGTTGGTGCCATATAACCCAGAAAAAGATATAGCTCAGTCTGTGATAGCTCTATTGGCTCTGCAATACAAAGTTAATAGGTGTTTTTGGTCAGAAAAGTAAGCAGATATGTCTCTGGATACACACAGTAAAGAGGAGCTGTTTGTACACAGACACTTTTCTGACCACAATTTGCTCTGCTTGCTTTAAATCATATGTATTTTAAATAAATGATTGGAAGACAGAGCAATATATTTTACTTACATTTATAAACACTTATCCACCTTACTTCCTTTCAAATTCAGCTCCAATAAATCTCTAACTGTTTAGTAATAGCACCCGGATCCTAAGCATTATGGCACTACAGAACTAACCCAATTCTTTTTCTCAACAATGTTTCTACCATATGCTTGGCTGCAATCTTAATATCGTCAGTCACCGCCCTTCATACCTGAAATCTATTTAAAATGATAGCACCCGATGACAGGTGCCAGAGTAGAAGGCCGGATTTTCAATATTTTAAAATCTTATCCTCATTGCCATTGACTCTGTGTGATCTTGGGTAAGTCACCTATTTTCTTTCCTCAATGGACACATCTGTAAAATGGGGATTTAAAAACACTTTCATTGCTTTTTACTAATTTGTTTTTTGTGATTTGATTATTATTGCAGTCACCCTTGCCTTTCCCCATCTCTGGTACAAACAGGCTAGAATAGCGATCAATATTTTGTACCCCTAGAAGTTCCTCCTTTCTTTTCCCTCTTACTTCTAGTATGATTCTTCCCTATGCACTATGTCTCCATCCAGAGACTGCTGTGGCCCTTTAAGGAAAAGTTTGGACTTCTTTAAATACATCTTAGGAGCCCTACAAAAACCTAGAATGGGTCCAACTCCATTCTGGGCCCATGGTGATTCTTCCACTGTCCTGGCCAAACTGATGGACACTAAGAAAAATACTTCAAGGGAAGGAAAGCAAAAAAGTCAGTTGAATACAGAGTCTTAAAGGGTGTTTCACAGAGCATCTGTACGACTAGACTCTGGCTGCCTGGGACCTCTAGAGAACAAAAGGAAACTGCAGGACTTCAAAAACGGGAAACAAAAGGAAAGTAACCCATTGCTTGAACAGGTCCCCCTGCTGACTGAGCCTGATAAAAAAAGACCTTTACAAAATCTGTTCATCCTGAAGTGCCTTGAATTTCATAGTTATAATGATATTCCTTGTAAATTATTTCCAAATCTTTGCATTGTTAGCGCTAGGGATTGAATCTCTAGTTCAGTTTCAGAGGAAGTTTCCCCTTCCTCAGAGGCAGACCTTGGAAAGGTTGGGCCTACAAGAAGTCACTGATGAAGATGGATCTGGGGCTTCTTGTGCTACAAGATGGCATAGCAGCTGAAACAAAGAAAAGTTCCTTGAAACTGCAGAGGAGAATCATTAGGAAGCATTTGCAGAAACCTTAAAGAAGTTTCTTGGAATTTTCTTGGGAGGGAAAAGTCCTGCTTTGGCCTATGAAACTATGTAAGACTGTTTTACTTCAGGCCAAGATCATAAGGCCAAGAAGCGACTGAAAAATCCCTTGAGTGCCTTATGTTAAAAAAAAAATTAAATAATCAAGGGCCTCCTGGCTCTTCCTGCTCTTCTGACCCAAGATGCACTTCTGAGAGAGAACCTGCACCAACAGCTGAGCTCCTTTTCCCTCTCTGCTGGTGGTGAAGGATGGTTTCACATGTCACCTGGCTCCAATGCAGCCAGGGCCCTCTGCTCCCTCTACCCGCAAAAAAGCAGGGGCTGCTATTAGTAGGCCAGATTCTGCCATACTTACTCACTCAGAGTACTGCTTTGTTCCATAAACAGCCAAGAAAGGTCCTATCCAAAGAGCCTAAAAGCAGAATCTGGCCCAAAGAAGACACCTGTCACTGAGGACAAAGTGCTGCTGGAGCGATGCAAACATTGCAGCATGTATTTCAAATAGATGCATTCACATAATACACATAAACTCAGGTGCATATTATATATATAAAATGTAATTACTTGTGTTTGGATATTTACACACCCTCAAATATCTAACTAAACCAAGGTGCTCTGTAAGCACTACAGGAAAAATGAAGATGGACTGTAATTCAGTTTACAGAGATAAGAGCTAAACATTACACAAATCTTTGAAAAGAGATCAGAAACAAAAATAATCTCTTTCCCTTAAATGCTTTGTGAAATTTGCTCAAAATTTTCCAGAAGAAATCTGCACCGTGGAATGAAATGTGGTGCATGAAATTTGCAGCGTGCTGGTTTTGGTGAAGCTAGAGTATGGGGTTGTAAATTAGCCTTATAAATGGGATGATAACTTCAGATTTAGTGGCCCTTCATAAAAGTAATCCTTAGCATTTAGTAAACATTAATAACCAGTTATGAACTAAATTAAAATACTGAACAACTTTTAAAGTTTTCTCAGAATGAGGTTTTAAGTTATTTTAAGCTTCCTTTATTTGCCACAGTTTGATCTAAATTCCTGGCACAGCATAAAGCTGTACTTTATTCCAAAGTGAAAACCTGTGCAGGTTTCAAATTTGAACAGTGCTGTATGTATCTATGAATGTGTTCTTAATAATTAAAACGACACAGTCTGAAATTACAATGAACCTCCCAGTGTCTCTCACACACAAATAAATGGATGGAAAAAACATTACTGTGAATTAGCCATATACAATGAGTTAAAAACAAAATGGACGCATTCTTCAAGCTTAAATGTTATAGTCCAGCACATACAGAATGGAAAAAGGTAAGAAGGGGTTGGCTACTAGCAGCTAAGTTTAGAAAAGTTTCCATGGAGGATATCTATTCACCTGTCGTCCTTTTGGTTGTGTTGTTGATGGCAAGTCCTGCAGAACAAAGCCAACCCAGGAGAAGAAATTTTCATTTTACTTTTTTAGAGTATACAACATCATTTGTTAGTATAATTTGTTACATTACAGCAAAATGTTACATGTACATATGTATAAAACATTAACCCATTTCTTAGAAGTTCTTATTTCTTAAAGAAAATCAAACCCAGGCTGTTTAGCAGCAAGCTGAAGAAAGCAGGTAAAAGTTTAAGCAGATAGAAAATGTGCTTTTTTTTTTTATTTAAATAAATGATTCAGCATCTTCAACACAAAAGCACCTGCAAGTGAAAGAGGCTTTCTATAAGAATGCCTTTTTCAATTTAATAGATACTTAAATTGGATGTGTTTCTAGAAAATAGGAAATAGTTACAATAAATATTACTAAATTTTATCTTAGAAAGATATTAAATGTTAAATTGTGACCAGGAATAAATTTATGAGTGTGTCTATTATGTTGCAAGTTCAGTATTTTTCACAGAAATTTATTGAAGTTCTCCATCCACATAATTATCTTTCATTGTTATAATTAAAATACTTTACTTTGAAGCTAATCATTTCTAAACTATAATTTACTTTTAATAGTTGATGGAAAAGTTGCCCTGGTCTGGGTTTTTCAGATGATACACAATCCCATGAAGTGATGGCATTGTTGAAGTTACCAGAGTGCGCCTAACTGTGAGTGTCAGCAGCACTCTTACAGAAATCTTACAGAAGGAACTTGCAGATACAGATGCTTTGTAATGTTTTGCCATATAAATCACGACAGTGACAAATGATAAACAATACAAATTTCAACATCTATTGAGAAATATCTGAAATCAAGAGCACCTTCTACCTGGATACATGCTGAACTGGAAGTACTTTGTGTTAAAGATGTGATGATACTAGCTTGGTTTGTAGTGCAGTTTAAAGCCACTTCCTTTTGCTTTCCATACCCAGGCAAGGCTCATATTTCACAAAGTATGTGCACGTACCACAACAGCAGAGGGCACACCAATTCCTTAACTCAGATAGCGGAAACGAATACACATTCCAGAGGTCTCTCAAAACTCCAACATTGGAAAAGCCCTGAAATACCTACTCTGCAATTATTCTTCCTTGAAACACTGCTTCAAAAGTTTAGAATGGAAATAATGCTTCCACTTTAAATCCTTGCTTAGTTTTGAGGCAACTAGGACCAAGGGATTGCTAAGAACATTTTAAGGATGAGTGACCTGCCATGTTACACTTATTAATATTTAATTAATTTAATGTTAATGAGAAGAATATGTTGTTGAAAAAAAAAAAAAACCTTAAAAGGAGAAAATGGGGAGTTATAATTGTAGTAGCCTTGATTATATCAGCAGAACATAATTTTCCACTGAAAACATGTAACTATAACAGTAATGGTAGATGAGCACCAACAAAATTTGCACACTTTCTCTGTCTGGAACTGGAGGTCTTACCGAAACAGAATTGTTAGTGCTGCTATGACCATTAGCTGGGGACTGTCTGGATGTAGAGGGGGAATCTCTCTGAAATAAGACACAAGGTTCATTAACACACAACACTATTACAGGAACACAGATATATTTAAAAGAAGAGTTACATCCACAGCTTTATAATACTTTCTTCAGCTGTTTCTTTGGAGAAAGTTTCCATACTATAAACTGCACAAGTATCCCAAAATATGGAATAGTTTTTCATAATTTGATATTTGCTTGTTTATCCTATACATTAAATATTACTAATACCTCAGGAGTCAGTTTTCTGAATTTCTGAATTCAATATTTGGGACCACTTCTTAAGCGTTGCCTCATGTTGCAATCAAAATGATCTTGCACATCAGCAGCTATCTTTCACAAAAACATTAAAGATTATATGCTGAACAATTTAAATAGGATGGGCAACAGCAGTCTTCAGCATATAATTGATTTTGAACAAACTTTCTAGTCATTTAGGTGTGCCGATGTTGGGAATGATCTGTTCCTGCTCCATGAAATGTCCCTATGCACACTGCCTCAACCATTCTGGAGGACCCTAGCTGAAGCCTAGAGCTGGCTGGTCGGGTGAGGTAACTGACTTTTTAAAACTTTTGCATTTTTTTTTCCTGTTTTTCTTTTGCACCTTTTGCCATGGCTTTGTGAAGTTTCAAGTTTTTTTTAAATTTTATACTCTCCTTGGTATAAATATAAAATTTTGCCAAAATAAATACATTTCTAATAAGTAAATACATTCAGAATAAAATTCTGCTAAACTGCAGCTTTTCACACAGTCCCACATGACAGTCTCATAAGCAAACTAGGGAAATGTGGTCTAGATGAAATTACTATAAGGTGGGTGCATAACTAGTTGAAAGAGTAGTTATCAATGGTTTGCTGATAAACTGGGAGAATGCATTCAGAGGAGCCCCACAGGGGTCAGTCGTGGGTCCAATACTATTTAATATTTTTATTAATGACTTGGATAATGGAGTGAGAGTATGCTTATAAAATCTGCAAATGACACCAAACTGGAAGAGATTGCAAGTATTTTGGAGGGCGGAATTAGAATTCAAAACAACTTTGACAAATTGGAGAATTGGTCTGAAATCAACAAGATGAAATTCAATAAAGACAAATGTGAAATACTACAACTATGAAGGAAAAATCAAAGGCAAAACTAGAAAATGGGGAATAACTGGCTAGGTGGTCGTACTACTGAGGATTATAGAGGATCACAAATTAAATATCAGTCAACAATGTGATGCCATTGACAAAAAAGTTAATATTTTGAGATGCATTAAAAGGTGTGTCATACGTAAGACACAGGAGGTAACTGTCCTGCTCTACTCAGCACTGGGGAGGTCTCAGCTGGTATAATGTGTCCAATTCTGGGTACACATATTAAGAAAGATGTGGACAAATTGGAGGGACTCTAGAGGAGAGCAACAATAGTGATAAAAGATTTAGAAAACTTGACCATAGGCATCTTTAGCCTTGGGGGAAAAAAAAGACTGAAGGAAAACTGATAATGTCTTCAAATATATTAAAGGCTGTTATAAAGAGAACAAAAAGAAAAGGAGTCCTTGTGGCACCTTAGATTTAGAGACTAACCAATTTATTTGAGCATGAGCTTTCGTGAGCTACAGCTCACTTCATCAGATACATACCGTGTATGTATGTATGTATGTATGTATGTATGTATCTGATGAAGTGAGCTGTAGCTCACGAAAGCTCATGCTCAAATAAATTGGTTAGTCTCTAAGGTGCCACAAGGACTCCTTTTCTTTTTGCGAATACAGACTAACACGGCTGTTACTCTGAAACCTGTCATAAAGAGAACAGTGATCAATTGTTCTCCATGTCCACTGAAGGTAGGACAAGAAGTAATGGGCTTAATCTGAAGCAAGGGAAATTTAGGTTAGATATCAGAAAAAACTTTCTAACTATAGGGATAGTTAAGCTCTGGAATAGGATTTCTTGTTATTCCTTGACTTTACCAAAGCTTTTGATATGGTCTCCCACAGTATTCTTGCCAGCAAGTTAAAGAAGTATGGGCTGGATGAATGGACTATAAGGTAGACAGAAAGCTGGCTGGATCATCTGGCTCAACGGGTAGTGATCAATGGCTCCATGTCTAGTTGTACATCAAGCTGGTATCAAGCGGAGTGCCCCAAAGTCGGTCCTGGGGCCGGTTTTGTTTAATATCTTCATTAATTATCTGGAGGATGGCATGGATTGCACCCTCAGCAAGTTTGCAGATGACACTAAACTGGGAGGAGTGGTAGATAAAGATACGCTGGAGGGTAGGGATAGGATACAGAGGGACCTAGACAAATTACAGGACTGGGCCAAAAGAAATCTGATGAGGTTCAACACGGACAAGTGCAGAGTCCTGCACTTAGGACGGAAGAATCCCATGTACCGCTAGAGACTAGGGACCGAGTGGCTAGGCAGCAGTTCTGCAGAAAAGGAACTAGGGGTTACAGTGGATGAGAAGCTGGATGAGAGTCAACAGTGTGCCCTTGTTGCCAAGAAGGTTAATGGCATTTTGGGATGTATAAGTAGGGGCATAGTGAGCAGATCGAGGGACGTGATCATTCCCCTCTATTTGCCATTGGTGAGGCCTCATCTGGAGTAGTGTGTCCAGTTTTGGGCCCCACACTACAAGAAGGATGTGGAAAAATTAGAAAGAGTCCAGTGGAGGACAACAAAAATTATTAGGGGACTGGAACACATGACTTATGAGGAGAGGCTGAGGGAACTGGGATTGTTTAGTCTGCGGAATAGAAGAATTGGGGGGGGGGGGTTTGATAGCTGCTTTCGACTACCTGAAAGGGGGTTCCAAAGAAGATGGATCTAGACTGTTCTCAGTGGTAGCAGTGATAGAACAAGGAGTAACAGTCTCAAGTTGCAGTGGGGGAGGTTTAGGTTGAATATTAGGAAAAAAAATTTCACTAGGAGGGTGGTGAAGCACTGCAATGCGTTACTTAGGGAGGTGGTGGAATCTCCTTCCTTTGAGGTTTGTAAGGTCAGGCTTGACAAAGCCCTGTCTGGGATGAGTTAGTTGGGGACTGGTCCTGCTTTGAGCAGGGGGTTGGACTAGATGACCTCCTGAGGTCCCTTCCAACCCTGATGTTCTATGATTCAAGGGATGTTGTGGAATCCCCATGACTGGAGGTTTTTTAAGAACAAGTTAGATAAATACCTGTCAGTGATAGTCTAGATTTACTTGGTTCTGTCTCAGCACAGGGAGCTGGATTAGATGACCTCTCGAGGTCCCTTCCAGCCCTGCACTTTATTATTCTGTGATTCCATATAACAAAAAAGCCACCACTTGTCTGAGCCTTGCAGGGTGGCTCTATGCTCCAGGGGAGCTCCATGGTGGTTGAGACATTATCTGCAAAGCGCATGCTGGGACATATTATGGAATGGGAAATGGCGATTTGTGATGATTTTGGGTCTTGTATAGGGGAAAAAAGGGATAATTGCTGAACCTCCTGTTTACCCTTGATATTTGGAGCACACAGTACATTACAATATGGAGCTCATCATCAAAGAAATCTCAAGCGCTAATTGGATACTTATTCAGCAAACAAAATAAGTAATTCACACATTGTATAAAAATCAAGAGTGCTGAACTGTAATGTTCCATGTCTAAAATCCTTTTAGATATGTTCAATTGTTAGCATCATTATGTTGCAGACAACAAAATGAGAAAAACCAGATTAAAAAAAATTGAAATCATTTGCGTATAGCTTATCAAATGACAGTGCATTTAACAAGAAGATTAGAAGCCAGGACCCCACCTACACTGCTCACGAGACAACATTTATCTGATTAGACTTCACCATTAACAATGTATTAACATATTCAAGAAAGTTATATAACAGCACTCATAACTATCTCAAAATGCGAATGAATAGTTCAAATAACAGGCACTATTTATTGTTGTTGCCCGTACTATTTGATGTGCTGTATAAACTCAACACAGCATTCAGGACTTAGTTTTGACTCACTGGGTATGGTTTAAGATGAAATTCCATGAGTAGCCACCTAGAGGAGCTCCAGACCTGAAATAGCAGAGCTGCAAGTTTGCTAGTCTTATCACTTTTAAGATCTTTTTATCTCAATAAAATCCACCATAAAAACCAAATAGCTCTGGATATTTCCATTAGATGGGTTTGGAGAAAATACATAGTCATTTGGCTGCCTTAGTCATTGACAGTACTTAACAGATTGGCAGAAACAAGTCTATTGTTTCTTTTTTTTTTTTGCAAAAATCTTCAAGCGCAACAACTTCCAATTATCCAAATAAGGCCAAATAAGTTACTTTGTATTAACATTTTTTTTATCTATGCTTCAAGGAATTTTCCTTATTTTGCTGTATTTGGGTTATCATCTGCCCCTTTAAGTAACATTAGATGGTGTGTAAAAGACACTTCTCCTTCCAAAAAGTTAAGGAGTACTTGTGGCACCTTAGAGACTAACAAATTTATTTGAGCATAAGCTTTCGTGAGCTACAGCTCACTTCATCGGATGCATTCAGACAAAAAGTTGTAATTTCCTTCTCCTACATACAGAGCTTCCTTCCACTTTCAGCAGACCCTTTCCAGTTAGCACTAAATTATGACAGTCATATGGAGGAGTCATTCGTCCCCTCAGATGTGGTCGTCTCCTGTTGGCTCTCCCCACCTCTCTGACTGTCTAGTATAGATGAAATATGGCTTAACTTGGATACCTTTGATTTGGTTTGCCTGTCAAATGACAGTTTGGCAAGGGGCAAACTTTGGGAAGTGCTGGAAGCAGACTCAGCCTATTTGTCTAACCTGGGTAGGAAAAAGTTCAGATGGAGGCAGAAGGCACCACATAGCCGCACAGGCTCTTGACAGCATCTCCTTCCCAAGGAAGTTTTCTTGGCCTACTACAAAGGCCTGTGGCCCTGAGGGTATTCTGAGATCTGTCTCAGTGTAATGCTCCACTGACCAGCTTTTACTTCTGAGGAGCTTCAGAGGACTGTGTCTTGTCCTGACTTTCCTAGTAGCATTAGGTAGTCAACGTTTTGTGGGCTACGTTTGATTCCATGAAATCTATATAGTGCCCCTTGAACAGGTGAATGGTTGGAAACAATCACAAACCCAAGCAAAATTTTAAAAAGCATGCCTTGAGTAAGTTTGGTACCCCTTTGAAAAGTGCCCCGCTTCCCAACATTGGGAACCAAGAATCACTCAGAGGTCATACACTATGAGTGGAGAATTGGTAATATAGTTTCTATTTTTAAAAAAGGGAAAAAATGTGATCTGGAAAACTACAGACCTATTAGTTTGAACTCAATTATATGCAAGGTCTTGGAACAAATTTTGAAAGAGAAATTAGTTAAGGACATAGAAATAAACAGGTAATTGGGATAAAATCCAACATGGTTTTATAAAAGGTAGATTGTGCCAGATCAACCTGATCTCCTTCTTTGAGAAGGAAACTGATTTGTTAACAAAGGAAATACAATAGATCTAATCTACCAGGATTTCAGTAAGGCATTTGATTCAGTTCTACATGAGAAATTATTTGTTAAATGGGAGAATGTGGTGATTAATATGAGAATTTAAAGTTAGATAAGGAACTGGTTTATGGGGAGCTTGCAACGGGTCATACTGAAAACTGAACTGTCAGGCTGGAGGGAGGGTACTAGTGGAGTTCCTCAGGGATCTGTCTTGGGACAAAAGTTATTTAACATTTTTATTACTGACTTTAGCACAAAAAGTGGGAGTGTGCTAATAAAATTTGCAGATGCCACAAAGTTAGGAGGAATTGCCAATACGGAGGAGAACCGGAATATCATACAAGATCTGGATGATCTTGAAAACTGGAATGAAACTTAATAGTGCAAAGTCACACACTTAGGGACTAACAAAAAGAATTTTTGCTATAAACTGAGGACTTATCAGTTGCAAGTGACAGAAGATGAGAAAGACCGGGGTGTACTGGTTGATCACATGATGATTACGAGCCACTGTGAAAAAGGCTAATGCAATCCTAGGATGGATGCATCAGGTGAGGTATTTCCAGTAGAGATGGGGAAGTGTTAGTACCGTTATACAAGGCACTGGTGAGACCTCATCTGGAATACTATGTGCAATTCTGGTATCCCATGTTTAAGAAAGATGAATTCAAACTGGAACAGATGCTGAGAAGGGCTACTAGGATGATCAGAGGAATGGAAAACCTACCTTACGACAGCAGACTCAAAGCGGTTGGCTTGTTTAGCCTAACCAAAAGAAGGCTGAGGGAAAATATGATTGCTCTCTATAAATACATCAGAGGGATAAATACCAGGGAGGGAGAGGAGTTATATAGGTTACAAGCCAATGTGGACAACAACAACAAATGGCTATAAAACTGGCCATCAACAAGTTTAGGCTTGAAATTAGATGAAGGTTTCTAACCTTCAGAGGAGTGAAGTTCTGGAACAGCCTCCCTAGGGGAGCAGTGAAGGCAAAAAAATCTAACTGGCTTCAGCTGATAAGTATACAGAGGGGATGGCATGATGAGACAGCCTACAAGGGCATGTCGCTGACCTGCGACTGCTAGCAGCAAATATCTCCAATGACTGGTGATGGGATGCTAGATGGAGAGGGCTCTGAGATACTATAGAGAATTCCTTCCTAAGTGTTTGACTGTTGGGTGTTGCAGAAAGGCTCGGGATTTATCTGGCCGCCATATTTGGGGTCAGGAAGAAATTTCCCAACAATCAGATTGGCAGAGACCCTTGGGGTTTTTCGCCTTCCTCTGCTGCCTGGGGCATGGGTCACTTGCAGATTTAAACTGGTGTAAATGGTAAAGTCTCTAACTGAAATCATGATTTGAGGACTCAGTAATTAAGGGTCTATTACGGGAGCTGGGGGAGGAGGTTCTGTAGCCTGCAACGTGCAGGAGGTCAGGCTAGATGATCATATAGTCCCTTCTGGACTGAAAGTCTATGAGTCTAAGAAAAAGCTAAAGGGAATGGTGGAAACTATGAACTTAGGGCTATCTTGATTTGCCCAACTACAAGAGGCATTCATCCAATTTTTAATGTCTAGGAAGTCTCTTCTAAAAAAGACAAGACTCCAAGCTAGGAGAGCACAATTGTGCATTGCATACAGCCTATTGGAAAATAGCAGATACAATGGACCTCGTCTTAGAATACCAGGACTGCTTAGAACTAGAAAAATTCAGATTCTATCTGGAGAACAGCTCAAGGGGAGAATTATATCTTATATAAAGTGTCCAAGAATGTCAATCCTCTTGGGGGAGAGGAGGCAAACCCAGGATGGACCAGGCGTTCCAAGAAGGCCAGAATTAATGCAAGTTTGGACTGGATGTTTTCAACAGCCTAGATTAAGGCAGTACTACCTGAACCCCAGGACTTCCCAAACTTGTCCTGCTTAGGCCACCTAAACAAACACTACGTTAAGGAGAGAAAGAAGTGAAGTGACACTTCTATGTCACCCCAAAGCCAAGCACGAACAAACAAAAGGACACATTGCTCCTGGATTTTGACGGACTCTTCAGCTCTACCACCATATCTTCATCATTAGCTGAGACAATCCCCACCACTTCCAAGTGTTGGTGGAGGTAAGGTGTTGATTAGTGACTTGAAGCGAAGTGACCTTTCAGCACTCACTATTAGTGATATTTGATTAATCCCTTGTCAAACCAGACCCCAGCAACAGCAGCCAGGTTATGGTTCCATTTTCACATCTGATAAGACTAAAGCCCACAATGTATGTTGAAATGAGTGTCAGAATCTATGAACATATTTCAATTCCAATCTGGTGCAAGGTGTCCTGTTTTCATGGATAAATCTAGAAAGATTTTTCTGTAATTTTACAGGAAGGATTCTGGGAAGGCCTAGGGTTGCATACATTACAAATGGCACCAAAAATGACACATTCCAGGGGGAAGAAATGCTTTCTATTAAGTGTTTCTGAGTCCACTAGAGATTACCATTCAATTCAATTTTTTTAATGATTGCCTGTGTCTCACATAGACCGTTTCAAAGACTTAGAAGTTGCTCTTTTCAGAGAAGAGTTACTTGCAAATATGTACCTCACCTCTGTCAGCATTCTCTTGCATCCTAAACTGAAAATCATTCCTCAGGTTCTTGTATAAATGGAAAGTAAGAGTATTTGACTGGTATATCGCTACAAATGTATAGTTCAGAATAGTAGTCCAGTCTAGGTGGCAAGTACAAGAAGTCTGACTAATAATTCTTTTCTCAATCCTTGTCTAGGTTGTTGCACTTCTAAAATTCATTTTTGTTGGTTGATTTTTCAGGAGAAAAACAGAGATGTCTTTACCAAGGGAAGATTTATGTAACAAAATGAGTCTTGCATTGTGTTCCGAAAAGGGTGAGACTCAAACTCATTCTGGTCTTCTGTGTCAAAAGTTCTGCAACACAAGCACTTCTACCAAAAATGTTTCAATCAGCTGTCAGTCACTGTCCTTCCTTGTGAATGTGCAAGCGAAACATCCCATTGAGAGGCTTAACAATTTGGACCAGGAACTTGAAGTAGACAAAGAATTAGACAGGGAGCCAAGACAGAACATGGAATGCCAGTATGATACGCTCTCTTCATGTCTTATTTTGGATGGGACACTATATACTGTATGAGCTGAAACTTCTGCATGGTATTCACAATCAACCATTGGTAGACTGTGTTGCAGTGATCACTGTGGCTGGAGTCTGTGTCTAAGAGGAAGGGTGCAATTTCTTGGCTAGCCAGAGGAGGAAAAAAGACGTTTCTGGATATTGCACTATGTGAGTATCAGTAGGACTCAGACTGTGTACTACCTTGATAACTGGATGGCAGATGCCCTCAATAGATGAATAATCAATAGTTTACACAACAGTGATTTTAGGAACAGTGTATTGTCAGCAAAATCTAAGCCAGGAAATAAAAATTCCATTTTAGAAATTAAGTCTCTAATCCTCAAATACATGCCCAGTGAGATGGCAGACTGCCAGCCCACTGTCACTCTTGAAACCAATGTCTCTGCATTGGCTTCTATTTTCCCTGGAGTAATTAGAAGTAGGGAATTTGGCATGTTAGTCAGATCTGCCTTTCTAGCTAATCCAGTAATGCTAAATACAATTTCTCTGTCTTTGATTTTTCTAAAGTGTCTATTACCATAGTGAAAGCATGGAAATGTCCCAAAATATCCTTCTGGGATATTAATGTCTCACTACATAGTTTAGCCTTAATTGGTAACTCCTCTTGTAGGCATCAGGGATTTGGCTTGTCTTTTAGTCCTGTTTTGGTCCTTCTAGAGCATCTCAACTAGTTCTTCCAAAAATTAATGAACCCTGGGTGAAGAAAAATCTGAATTCTGCCCAAGTGAAATAAAACCCAGATTCCAAACCTACTTCACTTTACCTTAACATGGATGAGCAAGATTCAGGAGCCTATGTCCCTCATGCCATGAGAAATGCATGAAGAAATCTGCTACAAGATGGCGAAGCATATGCACTGTGTGACAGCCAGAGATACAAGAGAAACAAGCTTGGAATAAATCTCAGGTTGAGATTTTCAAAGCGGACCCACTGAAACTAACGTAAGTTGTGTAGCTAAATCCCCTACCTGCCTTTGAAAATCTCAACCAAATATAACAACAGCCTGGATTAAATCTCATTATGAGTAACCACATTATTCAGAAGTGATTAACTATGGAGACTCTACACAATAAGAGGATCAAACTTCATTTACAGCAGGCATGAAGGGATATGTTATCTCTACAATTACTGATGGCTTAATGTTCAGGTAACAAGCACTCCATTAAACATTACTTAGGAGCCACATATTAGGACAGATATAACTGGACAGCTGCAAGTCTCAGGTACTCAAAAGTGGTACTTTTCAAATGTAGAAAAATAATATGCCTTTATATCTAAAGTAATACTAGCATACTATGTTTGATTTTAAGAACAGTTACTTCTGTTTATTTGAGGGTAATTCATGTATAGAGAAAAATCTGACTCATATGATCAACGGTTTAGAGTTTTAAAAAATTTTAGTGGCACCAATTTTGTATTCCTCTAGATGTAAAACTAGACTACAATACTATGATGACTTTAATTGTCCATGCCTTGGAGGAGGAAGAACAATAAATCTTAGAAACCGCCACAAAAATTACTAGAATAGTTTTTCTGTAGAATATGTTACTATTTTAAGACCAGATTGTGACCGAACGGACCCCTGTATTCACACCCTATACACCACTGTAATAATCTTGAAACAGAATAGGCCTTGTGAGGTATTATTTGAAAATGAATAGCTTGCTGGTCAATGATATCATGGTGAAATGTATGTAATAACATTATATGTAAAGCGATGAACATAAATGGAGGTTACTTGCTGTAATTGGAGGTTCTTTGAGATATGTGGTCCCTATCTGTTTTCCACATGTGGGTACACATGGTTGCCATGTGCCAGATT
The DNA here is from genome assembly GCF_965152235.1 of Eretmochelys imbricata. Lineage (NCBI taxonomy): Eukaryota > Metazoa > Chordata > Testudines > Cheloniidae > Eretmochelys > Eretmochelys imbricata. The sequence goes on from NC_135572.1 coordinate 155,019,475, forward strand.
TCAGAAATTCTTTCAAGCAGTGTCCGTTGACATGCACACGTGCAGTATCTTCTTGCATGCTTCTGTCCAAAGGTATAAGGGGCAGTGCAGGTTGACCGCTCTCCAGATCCCCCTCTTACTGTAATGTAGTAGGGTCTGAAGAAGAGGTGAAGGAGGGTGGGTAGTGGAAAACAGATAGGGGACCACGCATCTCGAAGAACCTCCAGCTACAGTAAGGAATCTCCAGTTCTTCTTCACGTGGGTGACTCGCAAGCAGTATTCAGCCTGGAGGAGGGTGTGAGGAAGTTGACAGCAGCAATGCTTGCAATACTGCTGTTCCCATTGTTGCATCCACAGCTGCCACTTGAATCAGGGTGTAGTGTGCCATAAACGTGTGGACAGAGCACCAAGTTGCTGTTTTGCAAATGTCCTGCATCGGGACATCTGATAAGGATGCTATGAAGGCTGCCTGTCCTTGTGTGGAGTGGGGTATAACACCCCCGTGGGGGAGGGGGGAAGAGGAGCTTTGCTATATTGTATCATTCTAATATGCATCTGGAGACCAACACAGAGATTCTCTGTGAGGATATGGCTTGTTCACATGACCTTCCTGCTATGGTGACAAAAAGCCTTGGAGATTTCCTAATGGCTTTGGTTCTTTGAAGCTAGAATGCCAGGGCACGTCTGAGGGTGAGGGAGTGCAGCCTCTTGCCTTCAGGAGAAGCGTAACGCTTCAGAAAAAATACAGGCAAATAGATTGCTTGATTGATATAGAATTCAGAGATAACCAAAGGGAGACCTCCTCTTGGTGGAATACTGTGTAAGGCGGGGCTGCCATCATGGCTGCTAGCTCACTGACCCTTCTGGGTGAAGTGATGGCCATTAAGAATGCCATTTTCATGGAGAGGTGGGTCATGGCACATGTCATGGTAGGTTTGAAGGGCGGGCCTGTGAGCATTGACAGGACAAGATTAAGATCCCATTGAGGCACAGGTTTGATGATTGGTGGGAAGGCCCTGATAAATTGCATCGTGGCCAGATGCATGAGGACAGAATGTCCCTCCACTGGAGGAAGGAATGTGCTAAATGCTGCTAAGAGTACCTGCAGCCAGCTAAGGGCTATACTTGACTTCTTTAAGGCAAGGAGGTAGTCAAGGATAACTGGAATGCCCACTGTGTCAAGGGAAGGTTGGTGGCATTGTGCCCAGGCCAAAAAGTGGAAGAATTTAGCCTTGTAGCAGGCTCTAGTAGTCTTTCCCACTTTGATTAAGGATTTCTGGGACGGCGCAGAGCAGGAGCATTCTATCTCCGATGCCCATCCAAATACCAGGCCGCGAGGTGGAGTGAGCCCACAATGGGGTGCTTGAATGTTCCACCGTCTCATAGAATCAAAGAATATCAGGGTTGGAAGGGACCTCAGGAGGTCATCTAGTCCAACCCCCTGCTCAAAGCAGGATCAATCCCCAACTAAATCATCCCAGCCAGGGCTTTGTCAAGCCTGACCTTAAAAACTTCTAGGGAAGGAGATTCCACCACCTCCCTAGGTAACGCATTCCAGTGTTTCACCACCCTCCTAGTGAAAAAGTTTTTCCTACTATCCAACCTAAACCTCCCCCACTGCAACTTGAGACCATTACTCCTTGTTCTGTCATCCACCACCACTGAGAACAGTCTAGATCCATCCTCTTTGGAACCCCCTTTCAGGTAGTTGAAAGCAGCTATCAAATCCCCCCTCATTCTTCTCTTCTGCAGACTAAATAATCCCAGTTCCCTCAGCCTCTCCTCATAAGTCATGTGCTCCAGCCCCCTAATCATTTTTGTTGCTCTCTGCTGGACTCTTTCCAGTTTTTCCACATTCTTCTTGTAGTGTGGGGCCCAAAACTGGACGCTGTACTCCAGGTGAGGCCTCACCAATGCCGAAAGAGGGGAATGATCATGTCCCTCCATCTGCTGGCAATGCTCCTACTTATACAGCCCAAAATGTCATTGGCCTTCTTGGCAACAAGGGAACACTGTTGATTCATATCCAGTTTCTCGTCCACTGTAACCCCTAGTTCCTTTTCTGCAGAACTGCTGCCAAGCCATTCGGTCCCTAGTCTGTAGCGGTGCATGGGATTCTTCTGTCCTAAGTGCAGGACTCTGCACTTGTCCTTGTCGAACCTCATCAGATTTCTTTTGGCCCAATCCTCTAATTTGTATAGGGCCCTCTGTATCCTATCCCTACCCTCCAGCGTATCTACCTCTCCTCCCAGTTTAGTGTCTCAGGTTAGGAGATCCAGAAATGGGTGGATCCTGATGGGCGGGCACACGGACACTGCTAGGAAGTCTGTGACCCAGAACTGCCTGAGCCAGTAGTGCTAGGAAGATGATGGTGACTCCGTTGCAGAGGACCTTCCATGTAACCTGAGGTATGAGGGGAATAGGGGCAATGATATAGCTGAGACAGTCTGTCCAGGGCAGGAGTGTATCACCCTGGGAGTCTCTGCATATGGCTCCCCTGGAGCAATACATGGGAAGCTTTCTCTCTGACTGTGACGTGAAGAGCTCCTATCGGGGAGTACCCACTTTGCGAAGATGTTGGTTAGAACTGTGTCATGCACTTCCCCTTTGCGGTCTGTACAGAAGCTCCAGCTCAGTCTGCCTGCCAGGGAATTCTGAACACCTGGGAGGTATGCGGCCCGTATGGCAATTTGATTCATGATACATCAGTTCCACTGCCCAAATGTCTCCAGGAAGAGAGGACAAGATCTCGCTCCTCCCTGTTTGGTATGTAGACCACTGTGATGATATTATCTGATAGTATCTGTACATGAAGTGAGCATATGAGGTGGAGGAAGCCCTTGCAGACTAGGCAGATTTCTCTGAGCTCCAGAAGGTTTATATGGAGCCAGGCCTCCTCTGGGGTCCATGTACCCTGGGCTCTATGGTAGTCTAAATGAGCACTCCATCCTGTGAGGAAGGCATCCGTCAAGATGGTGGCTCTTGTGGGAGGGCTGAAGGGAGTCCCCACTCTGACTTTGTTTGGGTTGGACCATCAAGCAAGGGAGCTGAGAACTGCAGAGGGAACAATGATTCTGTGGTCATGAGGAGCCAGGCTTGAAGGCACCGCAAGTGGAGTCTGGTGAACTATGTCATATAGATACCTGCAGCCATATGGTCTAACAGCAAGCGGCACTAATGCACTGTAGTTTGAGGCTTGTGGATAATGCGAGAGAACAGGTGCTCATTGTGTAAAAGCTGTCTTCAGGGAGGAAAGCTCGTGCAGAGATGGAATCTAGCTGTGCCCCTATGAAATGTATTGTCTTTGTGGGTGACAAAACAGTCTTCGTTTACACTCCCCCCCCAAGGTTGCAAGGAGTTGCTGAAGAGATTGTATTGCTGAGATAACTTCTTGGTGAGACTGTCCAACCAGGAACCAGTCGACCAGGTATAGGAGCACCATAAACCCCTGGCATCTATCTGGGCTGCTTCTGCTGTGAATACTTTTGTAAACACCCTGGGTGCCATCACAAGCCTAAAGGGGAGGACGCGGAACTGGAAGTGCTCCTGTCCAACCACAAATCACAAAAACTGCCTTTATGGTGCATGAATATCCACATGGAAATACGAGTCCTTCATGTTGAGGGCCGTGAACCACACTCCCTCCTGCAGCGAGGAGATTACAGATACCAGTGAAATCGTCCTGAATTTCCATTTCCTGATAAAGATGTTGAGCTGTTGAAGGTCCAGGATGAGTCTCCACCCTCCCTGCCCTTTCTGGGGATTAGGAAGTATGGGGAATAGAACCCGCTCCCTTGGTACTGAGGTGGAATGCTCTCTATTGCACCCTGGTGTAATACCAAGTCTGCCTCCTGTTGAAGAACCAAGCATGCACCATGGAAAGAATAGCATTGCTTACACAGTGCTTATGCCAATCTGTAAGCGCAAATAGGAAGAATATCCTTCCCTAATAGCCATTTTCACTGTTTTAATTCCTTTCAGTTTCACATGGAAAATAGCTGTGTGTGCAAGGAAGAGTTATATAAACTTGCAAAACCATAGCACCACTTTCCTAATTCAAAGAGTACTGAATTCCAAACCTGTTTTTCTTGAATAATGATACATTACCAATTCTGCATAGAAACATAATATTTAGCCACGTTACTGTTACAGACATTTAATTATCACAAATTTTCCTGAACAGATTTATACAGAAACAGGATCTTCAATTAACCCTTAACAGCCCAAATCAATCAATCCATACATTTCTCATGTTAAACAGAGCAGAAATATTTATTCAAGCTCCTTAACTTAGGAACTCAAATAGACTTCCTGGAGAAAGTGTTTTAAATCATGAATTTTAAAACAGGGGACTCCATACTTCCATGTTAACTGAAGAGACACTTGAGAGGTTTTCCTTTTTCTTTTAACATCATAGGCTGTAAAGGGCTAGTTAAGGTGCTGATGAGATGAATATGAAGGCAGGGCTGAGTAGGTGGGTGGGACCTACTCCTGTTCCGTTATCTTTGTTGTAAAATTGGTGTGCGTGATCTAACAGCACAGGCAGAAAATTTCCCAGAAAGCAATAACATTCAGCCATCAGCAGGCAGTTAGTTACAGGACTGAGAAAGGATGGGAATGGTTCATTAAACTCATTACCTCACAGGATGAAGACTGAGTGCGATAACTTGGAACAATCTTGAACGTGATGCTCCCCCGCATTTCCCTCTGGAGAAAGAAAATGCTCTCTTTAAAAAACAAGACATTGCAGATAAAACACAAGAAACCACTCTAATATCTGTAAGGAAACAGCACAACCTTTCTGAGAGCAGCAGCAGTTCTTCCAAAAATAAACATTCAGAAATAAACTGGAAAACTTTTACAACATGTGGTTTCACTTAGAACCAAACGCATTCAGATGGTCTCTTATTAACATAAAACCAAACATACGCCATTAGTGAATTAGCATGACAGGTCCTCAGAAGTCTAGAGATTACAGCTGTATTTTTAAACGAGAATTGAGTACACATCAGTAAACTTTTCTTCATTTCCATTCCCCTCATCTATTTTTTTGTGATTTACATTGTGCCTTTGTTGTAGAAGAAATTAATTTTTCTTCCCATTCAATTTATATGTTATATACAGGAGAGGTTACTTACCTTTCAATAACTTGAGTTGTTCAAGATGTTTTGTCCCTATGGGTGCTCCATTCTAGGTGTAATGTATGCCTGTAAGCTCTTGTCCAGAGATTTGAATTACCAGTGTCCAAAGGTCTGTATCTGCTCATTACATGGCCACAGCAGCTCCAGTCTAGGGGAACCATGAAGGGTCTAGACGGAAGGCTAGTGCCCTCCGAATGTCTAAGGTGAGAAGGCTTGCCTCTTCTCTCTAGGAGTGTGGTTTGGTGAAGAATACTGGCAGATGAATATCCTGATTGATATGGAAGTCTGACAAAACTTTAGGGTTAAACAGAGGATGAGGGCGTGGCCATGACTCTGTCACCGCAGAAGATAGAGTAAGGTGGGTCAGCCGAAAGCGCTCCAACTTCTTCCACGTTTCTAGCCAAGGTGATGGGTACTAGGAAGGGGGTCTTAAAGGAACAAACATGTGCCCAGAGCTTCGAGTGCACAGTTCCTTAAGACACTGAGGACAAAGTCAAGGTCCCACAGAGGTGTGGGGTTCCAGATACATGGGAACAGATTAGCTAAACCCTTGAGGAATGTAGCTGAGAGGCCCTGGATAGGTGAATTAAAGGCCATAATAGCTGCTAGGTGTCACCTTGACAAAACTCATAGATAGTTCTTGTTTTTTTAATTCAAACAAATCCTTGCAGGAAGAGCTTCAGAAACAGATATAGAGTGACAGGAACACCAGAAAAGGAAATGTTTCCACTTCTGCAAGTAAGTTTTATGAGTGGAGGGATTCCTACTATTCAGGAGGACGGATTGTATCTCTGCTGAACAGTCTGACTCTAAAACCAAGAAACACACAGCAGCCAGGCCATAAGGTTCAGGGACAGAAGCCTGGTGGTGTCTCATGGTGCCAGAGTTCTGCCTCAGGTGGTCTGATCTGAGAGGGAGGCATCAGGGTCTTTCTATAGAAAGGTGATGTAGATCTGAATACCTCACTTGTCTGGACCAAAAAGACATCATCAAGATGATTCTCACCTGCTGCTGTTGTAGTTTGATCAATGTCTTAAGAATTAACAGCACTGGAGGTAAGAACAGAGGAGACAGCGAGGCCCTGGGACTAGTAGGGCACCTGTGAAGGATTGTGGGTCTTGAACATGGGCTCATGAGTCCCCATGCAGTTCATAGACCATGACAGTCTCCTGACAGCTCTGCAAAACCAGCATGGGAGGGGTTTAGCAGAACTCTGGCCCACCATAGGCTCTGCTTCGGAAGCTACTCATTGGAGGAGACATCTGGCACAGATGCATTATTTAAGCCAGAATAATTTAGAAGAAGTTGTCTGAGCAATTGAGTGAACTCCTGACCTGCTGCTGTTCTGAACTTTGACTCTTGCTTGACCCTGGCATTGTTCTTTGATTTTGGTTTGATCTTTGATACTGCTGACTCTTGACCGTGGCACTGTTCCCTGGTTCCTGACTCCAGCTTGATCCTTGGCAAAGCTGTCTGATTCTGATTCCAGTCCTGACCCTTGGGATGACTCCTGACACTGATTCTGGCTCAACCTTTGGTGTGACTCCTGACTCTGACTTAAGTCCTGAGCTTGGCATGATTCTGATTCTGGCTTTGGTTCCTTGGCGTCTGACCCCAGCTCTGACCATTAGGCTTCACCACCCCTGTCCTGGTCCCTACAGCATCTACCAAAGAGTCACAGTTGAGTCTCCCCTTGGAGAAAAAGAGTTGACATTTTGTATTGGTCAGGGTTGCAAAGAGATCTGCTAAGGGAAGGCCCCATACTTTCCAGATGTTCTGAAAGATCACACTGTTGAGCTCCCACTTGTGGTCCTGATGGAAATTTCTACTTAGAGCCTTTGGTACCATGTTCTTGAGGCCTGGTAGGAAAATCACAGAGATCTCTATGTGACAGGCAATGCACCAGTTCCACAATTTTAGGGATTCTGTGCATAAAGATTGGGATCTTGTCAATTTATACAGGACATTGCAGCTCTGTTATCTACCATTACTCTGACATGATGACCCTAAATGTGTGGAGAAAGACCTCGCAGGCATAAACTGTCCTTCGCTCTAAAGCAACATTGCTTGCGGACACCATATGCCTTGTTTGTGGAACCTTGTAAGTTAGCTCCCCAGCCTAGAAGGGAGATATCCATTGTGATGATTCATGCTGGCAGCAGGAATGAGAATGGGATTCCCACACAGACCTTCATCGGAGATCTTTTCACCATCTGTGGGAGCCCAGCACCCGTGGGGGGGTATGGAAATGCATTTGGTAAGGCTGTGTTTGTTTGGTGTGTATGAGGTTTTGAGCCAGGCCCAAAGGCATTGGAGATGCAGTCCTGCGTGTAGTGTAGTGAATGACAGGGCCAACATATGAGCTAGGAGCTGAATTCGGCCGGGGACTTAGCTGTAGTGTAGTGATCAGATGGGATATAATGGAGATAGGTAGATAGACCCTACCAGTCTGAGAGTCCAGGGAATCTCCAACTAATTCTATCCTCTGGACAAGAGCTAGGTTGATACAAAGACCCAGGGACTGAAGCAAGGTTAGAGCCTTGTTGGTTGCCAGTTGGACATCCAGAGTGGAGCATCCCTAGAGAAACCAATCGTCTAAATAGGGAAAGGCTGAAATATTGTCTTGATGTAGGTGAGCTGTACCTACTGAGAGGACCTTTGTAAAAATCTGTGCGGGCTGTGGAAAGTGAAATGGAAGGACGTGGTATTGATAATGTTCTGAGCCAATGATGAAGTGCAGAAAACGTCTGTGGAAAGGGTGCATTACAATGTGAAAATATGTGTCTTGAAGGTTGAGGGCAGTAAACTAAACCTGTTGACTCAAAGAAGGATTATGATAACCATAGTCACCATCCAGAAGTGTTGTGCATGAATATGGGTGTTCAGATCCTAAGGTCAAGGATTGGCCTCCAATGCCATTTCTTTTGGGAACCAGAAAATATTTGGACTAGGATCCTCCTCACACAAATTCTGGGGGGGAGTGGCTCTATTGTTCTCATACTGAGGAGGGACTGGGCCTCCTGTTTCAAGATATCCTCATGAGAGGAGTCGCTGAAGAGAGAGGAGGAAGGGGTAGAGTATCCCATAGCCATTACCTCTAAAATCAATTTGTCTGTGGTGATAAGTTCTCAAATTAGGTAGAAACTGTGATAGGCTGTCCCCAAAGGGAGGTGGAGTGGAGGATAGGCTTGCACAGTGGCTTCAGGGAAGGGCATGGTTCATGTCCCTTGACCAGGTTGCCATAATGGTCATTTGGAGGGAGGTCCAGGTAGGGAGATCGTCACCCTTTCTTGTGAGGCCCAGGCCTCCTTCTAGGAGATTCAGTAGGTCTGGAACAGGCCAGGTACTGTTGATGTTGGAATAGCTATGATCGTTGTGCAGTCTGATTTGCTGAAACATCTCTTTGTTCCAGGTACATGGATCCCAAGACACCTCTGGGTTGCTCTTGCATCCTTGGGAGAATACAATGAGGCGTTATTATTGTTGCTGAACAGCTTCAGCCCTCTGAAAGGGAGGTCTTCCACCGTATTCTGTACCTTCCTGGACAGACTGGATGATTGGAGCCAGAATCCTCATCACATAACAGCTAAAGATGGTTAAACTGTATCATCAGCAGCAAAGGCAGCTTGTAAAGAGGTCTTGGCTATCAGTTGTCCTTCAGAATGAGGGCCTAGAATTGCTCCCTCTTGTCCTCTCGCAAATTGTTAATAAAATTAGTGAATTTGGCATAGGCTAGTAAAGTCATATTTGCCATCATGGCTTGATAATTTGCTTCTCGGAACTGAAGAGCAGCAGAGGAATAACTCTTCCTACCAAAGAAGCCTCTGTCAGAAGATGTGGATCTTGATCTACCTCTGGCATTTTCTCTCATTAACTGCATCCACTACCAGGGAGTTGGGGTGGGAGAAGATATTTCCAGCCCCTTGGCTGGTATGCAATTTTTTTTGGTCCATCCACTTACATGTAGGTGCGAAAGTGGCAGGTATGTGCCACAAATTATGGGCTGGAGATAAGAGTGCCTCATTAACGGGCAGTGCTATTGTGTTCTGTGGGGTGGTGTAAAGAATAACCACCAGAGTGCTGGGACTCTTGCACCTCCTCTGTCGAGATCTGAAGCGATCCTGTACGTCTCTTTATTAGGTCCTGAAATGACCTAATATTATCCACATACAAAGGAGGTTATTGGCACAACTGCCTTCTCCGGGGCAGAGGAGGATTTATGAGAAGAAGATATCTCCTCCTCTGGAGGTGGCTGTAGATCCTCCTCCTGATCCTCCTTCCGTACCAGAGAACCACACAGTATCGGTGACTGTAGCTGCAGTGCTGGTGGTTGTTGAGGTCTGTGGAACTTCCAGTCTCTCTCTTGTGGGCAAGAACCCTATAGAATTGGTCCACATAGGCAGTCCAGGGATTCCAGCAGGCGCACTGGGGTTGTGGGTACGGAAGGGTTATACGTGTTTGGAGGGTCTGGGGTATTGTCTAGTCTCTGGTGTGTCCTTGTCCAGGTACACTGCCCGAGGTGTCAAATAGTAAGCTGAGCAGCCCTGTACTGAGATTTCAGAGTTGGAGGTGTTATCCCAGAATGCAAAGGAGTGGCTCTGGGCACTGGTGCTGGAGATGACACCAGAGGGTGAGGCATTACCACAGGTGCTTATGGACAGGTATCGGGTGACCTGCTGAGAGCGGAGGAGAGGAGCCTGGCTGGCATGGTAGTACTGGTATTAGTGGGGAACTTCTCTTGGTACCTGCAAGAGGGGGGACTCCAGTTCCTCTGATGTAGATAAGTCCTTTTGTGACAAGAACCCTGAAGGTGCCAGAGGGCTGTAGAAATGTGTAGATGGACCAGGGGTGGTACTGGGGCCCTCTCCGGAGATACAAAATGAGGCACCTATGAGGATGGTGCTGAAGTGGTTGTTGAAGTGACACCTCTATGCTCTGGGTGCATACTATCTGAAGATGGTGCTGGTGCCTTAGGTTTCCTCAAGTCTTTAGGCTTCTAGCAGTCTTGATGCCTAGATGGTGCTGAAATAATTGGCTCTCTATGGTGCTTACTAGCAGGCTTATCTTTCTGAGTTATCTGATTTTGATGGTACCAAAGCCCAGATGCTGGTGCCTGTAGGATCCTTGGAGGTACTCACCCTGGAACACGGCGTCTCCTCAGGTTCAGTTCCAAGAGGTAATCTACCTCTTTTCCCGGAGGCTCTGTTAGGAGAAGGAAGCTTTCTTTTCTTCGAGTCCTTTGTCTCTGAAGCAACCTCTGTCACCGCTGAAGTAATGGGGGAAGGGGCGGGGGGACTCTGACCCTGCAGGTCTTCAAGAGCGTTCCATAATGGGAAGCTTCAATCTCATCTCCCTTTTAAATGCTGTGCAAACTTTGTACTTCAATGGGATATGAGAGTCTCTGAGACACTGAATACAGATAGAAAGCCCAGTGCTCTGGGGAAAGTACCTACTGCAGGTCTGGAAGGCTATGAATCCTGGGGCTTTTGTCATACTTCCAGAGTAAGGCTGGTGGAAAAAGGAACTGGTTCTGAACTGGGAAGGGGGTGGTGTCTGGAACCTCTCTAAAATGTAATAAATTTGTGGAAAGAAGGGAACAAAATAAACAAAATTTAAACTAAATATTAGAGAAAATAAAGGAGAAAGCAAACAAATAAAAGAACTGGTAATATCTGCTAGGAAGCAGCGGTCATGCAGTTGCTCCGTTTCAAGTCGCAGCCAGTTGAGAAGGAACTGTAGTAGCAGCACGTCCACTCCTTTCTATACGCCTTTGCTCTAAAGCACAAGGCTCTGTAACATGCAGGTATGGATTCATGGACACTTCTAATTCAAATTTCTGTCAAGAGGGTACATGGGTGCACGCATCCTATGGTGAAGTACAGTAAGGCCTCACTTAAAGTCATCCCAGTTAATGTTGTTTCGTTGATGATCAATTAGGGAACATGCTTGTTTAAAGTTGTGCAATGCTCCCTTATAACGTCGCTTGGCAGCTGCCTGCTTTGTCCGCTGCTTGCAGGAAGAACAGCCCGGTGGAGCTAGCTGGTGGGGGCTTGGAACCAGGGTGGGCCGGCAGCCCCCCATCAGCTCTCCACTCCCCTAAGTTCCCTGTGTGGCAGCCGCCCAGCAGGCCATCAGTTGCTGGCAGTTCAGCTGTCCCTCCCCCCACTGCCCTGTGCTGCTCCTGCCCTCTGCCTTGGAGCTGCTCCCGGGAGCCTCCTGCTTGCTGTGCAGGGGATGGGGGGGAAAAGGGGCTAATGTCAATCCCTTTTCTTTACCTTGCCCAGTAATGAGACCAGATGGTCACTTGATTAAATCAATGGGCGGGACAAATTAAAATATTTTATACTAATTAGCGTCAAGCCTGTGAAGTTCACTATTGAAAAAGGTGTTGGGAGTCAAATACTGTGGTGGGATTTTAAAAAGTTTGGATAATTAATTACATCTGTAGCTATGAAGGCAAAGATAACAATAAAGGTAATTAAATCTTTTGCTTTACAGTATGCTTCTTACAACAGGGTTTTGAAATGATCATAAAAGTCACAAAAAGGAAGATTGTCATTGTGCTTGGCACTGTACAGAGGTAGACATGATTCCTACTCCTGAAGAATTTATAATCTTAGCTGACAGGTAACACATATATGGTAGATACGGAGAGAGATGGAGACAATCTAATAGACACAATTTTAAAATATGCCCTTTTCTTTGCGTTATACTGGATTGTCTCCAATAAGTACGTATGGATCTATGCCAAGTGCCTTTCATCCACTTGCCCATGGCCTATTTATTCAAACACTTGGTGATTACTTGGAGGCATCACAAAAGAGGATTTGAAGGAGGAGAGGATAGTGGTCTGATGGATTAGTTCAGGGAGGGGGTTCCATGCACAAATGGGCACAGTGGAAGAAACCCTGGAGAAGTCTGTGGTTTGCTAGAGAACTGCTTAATTGGTTAGATGATTTTTTTGGGGGGGAGTTAGGATGGGGAAAGGGGTTGTCTTGGGGGATCAGGTAAGCTACCAAGAAAGGAAGGACAAAGGAGAACACTGTGATTTAGGGAGGCTTCGTTAAAAGAAAAAAGGATCAATTTTTATTTAAAAAATATTAAACAACCAATGTCAACAAACTTTTAGGGACTTACAAGCATTTTTTGTAGTTGTTCCACTGTTTGGTTTGCTACACTGATTCCATTTATTTCTCGGATTTCATCCCCTACATGGAGCGTACCTGCAGAATTAACGAAACAAATAGTTAATGTGTACATTTATAATATAACTGTGAAACAATACCAAAACTAAAACAGAGTTTGGCAGTACAAAGACATTAAAATAAAATGTTAAAATAAGGGTTTAGTGTCTAGCTGAAACCCACAAAGCAATGGAACTCAGAGTGAACAATTCTACTCTAGAAACCGTGATTTTTTAATTGTTATTAAATATATTTTTTCTTTCTTTACAGAGCATAACTGTACACAGTTTTTACCACACAAAGTCTCATTGAAATCAATGGTGCAAATGTGCTGTCCATTCCAATGCAGCTTTGGATGCTAAGAAAAATGTGCATATTGTGAAAGATTTTACAGTAAAATAATGTAGTTGCTAGTGGTTGTTATGTAGCAAGGCCATCATTCTACATAGGTAGTCCATTCACTATACATTTACTATATTACTTTTTGTTTTGTGAATTAACTAAATTCTTTTTCCAAGTATCCTTTTCCAAATACTTTACCAAACATAATTAGTTTTACTTGAAGAACCAACAGCTGGCAATCTATTTTTCAAAATGAAGCCATTCTGGAAACGGACGCTGGCAATAAATCACCTAAACTACGAATGGTGTTTTTGCTGTTTGCTAAATCTAGAATGACCATATTGATTGAAGAAAAAAATACATTCATGCTAATGATCTGAGTTTTAAATTTCAGCTTGATTTGAAATGGTAGAAATACTGAATTCCAAAACCATGTGCTTTATAACAGAAAGAGAGTCTGACTTAACAAGAGGTGTCCTAACAGGCACTATCATGAACTACAATGCCTGAGTACCCTTTTCAGAGTAGCAGCTGTGTTAGTCTGTATTCGATGCATCCGATGAAGTGAGCTGTAGCTCACGAAAGCTTACGCTCAAAATAAATTTGTTAGTCTCTAAGGTGCCACGAGTACTCCTTTTCTTTTTGAGTACCCCTTGGACTCCAGTCTGTGACACTGCTACACAGCACTGTGGACCACTAAAGCTCCCAGAAGGCTACAGAACAGAATTTCTCAAACTTTTAATCTGTTCAGGAGAAAGTCCTCCATCCCACAGAAAATGTTTTAATCAATTCCACAGCAGCTTCCTATTGACAGCAAAAAGGGGTAGGGACTCCAGTGCAATTCCTCTGTCCTGCCTTCTGGAACATCAATCAGGATTCAACAGAGTTAATAGCTTACTGTATGCGAATGCAGCAGCTCTGTATTTGAATTTCAAATGAAAACAGCTCACAGCTGGCGTACTGATGATCTAACCCTCTAACAAAAAGTTATACAAGTTCAGCATTGGCAAACTTTCTCAGCCCTTTACACCTTCTACAAAAATACATTTGATTCCAAAATAATTAGAGCTCTGTACCATGCTGGAACTAAGCTCTGCATGCAGATACCTTCATGGTTATGGCACAATAATGCACAATATCCCCAGGCATGCTATACTTTCTGCAACAGTGTAAAAACATTGTTGGGAAACATCCAAACACAAATTATGATTGAATGAAAAATTGAAATAAAGATCATGAATATGCTCTTCAGGCTAGTCATTTTGATAATACAGTTAAATACAATCCCTTCTTTTGAATGTTTTCCATTTATTTTACGCTGTGGCAGAAGCTAGTACGGACAATCCATAATTGGAAGGTAGCAGTTGGTGTGTGTACGAGGTGTGCAACTGAGAGGGGATTTACAGACTTCTGAACTTTTGTCTTGGTGGAGAGACGGGTTGGTTAGTAGCTGGGAGAAAGGGGTCAGACTGGGTCACTGGAGAGAGAGGGAGGTTTGAGGCTTTTATCATTTTGGGACAACCTCTCCCCATTTTTCTGTTGGGAGGTGATGTTCCTGGCATCTCCATGTGGTGTCTTCTCCCCCAGCCTAATGACTCCCATACCATGGTGTACATCTGCTCAGCACACCCTGTCCTGCCCCTTGTTTATTATCTGTATTTTATTTATTCACACTTTGGACTGTGAGCTCTTTTGCATAGGGGCTTTTCTGTATTTTGTATTTTCTATTTACCAACTGTATTTTGTATTTTTCTGTATCTATGGCAATATATAAATAAATCTACAATAATAAAGAACAGGGTGCCCCTGGGTTGGCAATCTCCTTCCTCTGCCTTCACCTAACCCAAATTAGCACAGCATCAGCCAGTATGTGCTCTTGTGATGTATAAAAGTCAGAGACACGCCTCACTCCGGTGGACAGAGCAGGGAACAGTTTCCTCTGAGGAAGCAAATTCTGCAGCTGGAGGAGAGTTCTGCAGCTGGCAAAGCTGGAGGCAGTCCATATACACTACCGTAGTCTCTTTTCACCATGTAATCATATTCATGCTGTTATAATAGCATAATCTTTGCTCACAAAATGCTTTGTTAGTTGTTCTAGGGCATAGGTGTTTACAGATTCATGGTTTAACTATTTGTGGGAGCTCCAAATTAAATCATTTTCTTACAGATATGAATAGGCAACCTACAGCATCATGTCTTCTGCAGGAAGTCTGTGTCCTGGGTCATCAGTAGCATATTGGTGCCTAATCCCTATTTAAAATTAATACACCTGTTGACACAAATGTGCCAAAACAAAAACTTTAACAGCAGAAAACCTAGACATTTGGGTTTTGGATGATTGAAGCTGCCAGGAAGTCTAGCTGTATTACAGCAGACGCAAGAAAAATGCATTAACACTATTTGGAGTGTAAACATATTCTCCAGGTGAGTAAAACCCACAAGTACTCTGTGTTAAAGTACTGATACAAGGGCAAAAGCTCAAACATAAATAAGCCACTGTGGAAGAATTTAAAATACAATCTGTGCACTTATCCCAAAAGTGTACAATTCTTAAAGATTGAAACTGGGGTGTTACCACCAGTTCACATGGAGCAAGGACGAAAGAGTCTTTGCACAGGTTGACCCTGCTTGGAAAACACTGATTATGTAGGACAAAGAAAAAGGTGAGAGCACAAAAATTAGCTCACCTGCCACACTGCCAACTCACGAAGAAGAGAAAACTGACACTGGCATGCAGCCATTGAGAGCTACAGCAGGGAAATTAAGAGTGTTTTGAATATATAAATTATAGCATTTGGCTGAATACTGAATATATGGAATGATATCCAGCTGAAGCTAATAAGCCACATAGGGGACAGTACATTACATGGTACAATCACATGCATTATATTCGATCACTGATTGCAGAAGACTATTAGAAATAAAAACTACTACCAATGTTTAGTCAGGCTCATCAAACAGAACAAGAAGTTAGATTTTTTGTTATTGTTATATTTGGTTAATAATTCACTATTGCTGTAACGCATAATGAAAAATCTCCACTTTGAGATTACGTTTACTTTTGATTAAAAACAGTTCTATGGGAACTACAGAACCAAATACTTAAATATAAAAGTTGTTCCCGAGAGGACAAAAGACATTTTGGCAATTAAATTGTTTCTATAAAGAATTACACTTTTTATTTTAGAACAACCCATTAGTAAGCACTTATATAATTATTTTTTTTGTTCAAAGCACGATCAGACATTGCAAATCCCTTTAGAAGTGGGCAAACATTGTTTCTAATCTCTTTCATGTCGAGTAATCTTAAGTTTCTTGTAACAGTAGTAGGTAAGTTCAAATAGAAGTCCCATTATTAAACTGACAGTATCCCTTTAATCTTTTATGTCAAGTCCAACTAGATTTCCAGCTGGTGCTGTCACTTTAAGAGAATACACAAGTCTATACAAATTCATACAGCATTTCAAAGATGCTATTTTACCTTTTTATTCCCCTTGAATTTTTGGGATCTGAATCCAACACATTAATTATTTCAGTGATTAATTTATGATTAATTAAAACGCCTCACACTGAGAAAATGGAGTGTCAGGAAGTCTTGAGATTAACTCCAGCTCTGCCACTTACTCATTTTGAGCAAGTCACTTCAGCTTCCAACCTCTGCTTCCCCATCTTTAAAATGGGGGTAATTATACTTTGCTATTTTTCCAGTTTGTTTACTTGGAGTATTTGACAGTCCTCTGTGTATTGTCAGTTTTCCTGTTTAGTTAGGAAGCCCTCTGTTCTACCTCACATTAATAGAAGAAAAGAAACAATTTTTAAAAATAAGAAAACGTGATGGTAAACCCACAAAATTTGGTCAGGGGATTCAGGGGCTGGTGTAGCACGTGAAACTACTGGCAACTTTCATTTTAGTTGCTAAACTGGACAACTCAAAGAAATTTTGAATAAATTAATAAAAAGTCAGCAGACTCCTGGAATATCCGATTAAAACACCAAGAAAAATGAACAAGTAATGAAAATGCTAAAGCATTTGCTGTATTTTGCCTCAACTTATATGTAGAAGACTCAAAAGAGTAGCAACATTTCAAGACTTCTAAATATACTCAGAAGCATTCCAAAGCTAAATAAAGCACAAACAGAAAAGCTTAAATACCTCCTAGAAGTTTCAAAAATTCCAGATGCTGCACAATAATTTAAAAATAGCAAGGCACCATCCTCTGATGGGTATAGTGGAAAATTCTATAACAACTTAAAAAGGATCTATCCCCCTAATTTTGGAAGCACCTCTGGCTATTATACAAAGTAATAACCTATTTACTATATGGCGGATGATTACCATCTAAGTGATCCCAAAGGAAGTCAATGACAAAAAAGCAACCTGACTCTTATATGCCAAATCTCCTTTTCTACTCATTTTAAAAAAGCTGACTAGATTCAAGCTGATGGTGTCCCTTTAAGCAAATATACAAGTTCACACAAATTCAAATCTGCCACTTTTAAGAAAAGTTTGATCAGTGTCACAAAATGACAGTTTTTAAATTGCAAACTTCCCGAGACACACAACTCATACCTGCAGTCTGCCAGAGTTAGTTCACTACTGAGTAGGTAACTCTCAGCTCAGCCATTAATTACTTTTGACATATATCTGGGCACACAGGATGGGAGTGGAACAGAGGAACAGGCACAGGTCTAAAGGTTTGGCAATAGCTCAGAGCAGTGAAAGCCAAACACAAAGATACAAGCTGCATGGGTGAGAAAAATTTTGGTTCCAGATTCACATTTAGGTACCTCAGCAGTCAAACTGCCAAGAGTCTCAGAAGTTCTGTGACAATACATGGAGAAATGTGGAATTTCTGCTGAACAGAGACTTTTGATACATCAAGAAAAAGTATTCTGCTTACTCTGAGAATTTTAGAAAATTAGATAAATACAACTTTCCAAAATTACATATACTTTAGAACTGACATTCTGTAGAAGCAATTTGAGATGACCTGCATCATTACCTATTAAAGCTAAAATTAAACACTCAGGGCCCTTTCCTGAAACTTGTTCCAGGTGAGCAGACCCTTGCACCTGAGTGGTGACCCTGTGAAGTTAATGGGACTCGATGCAGACACAGGGATCCACTGGTGTGGAACAGTACGTTTTAGGATCAGGGTCTCACTTGTTACACAAAATGTATTTGATTATGGGAGTAATCCAATTTGAGAATAAAACCATTTACATCCTAAGATTACCTTGCCTGTGAATCATTCCTCCATGCATAATTCTTGCAACAATGCAATGGTTCAGCTCATTCATTTTTAAAGTGATTCCCTAGTAAAAGAAATTGTTAAATCATTAAGAAAAAATATTCAGCAACCTGCTTCAACCACTAAGAATGGTCACTTCTGCTGCAAGCTTGAGATGAAACTATGTTTTAGAAGGAAATCCTGGCCCTATTGAAATCAATGGGAGTTTTGCCATTGACTTCAAAGAGGCTAGAATTTCACCTTTAGTTTATGAATTTATACACTGTTGCTCTTATGAGATCAAGTAACCACCATAAAACTCATTATGGAAACATTCCAGATGCTGAACATACACACAGTTTCCCCTTTTGCTATTTTTCAAACCCCATCAAAAATGAAAGCATACCATTTGTTTTCTGGGAGATGTAATATTCTTTTTACAGGTCTTTCCATTTACTATTTGAACTAATTTCCTATTTTAAAAAACTGATAAAATTTGGTTATAACACAGATGCATTTTTTGCTACCAGTAAAGACAATGATTCTTTATAAGAAGAAGACACAGTCATTTAGTATGCAGGCTGTAGCATAAAAGAATTTTACATATTTTATAGGTTTCAGAGTAGCAGCCGTGTTAGTCTGTATTCACAAAAAGAAAAGGAGTACTTGTGGCACCTTAGAGACTAACAAATTTATTTGAGCATAAGCTTTTGTGAGCTACAGCTCACTTCATCGGATCCAATGAAGTGAGCTGTAGCTCACGAAAGCTTATGCTCAAATAAATTTGTTAGTCTCTAAGGTGCCACAAGTACTCCTTTTCTTTTTACATATTTTATAGTCTATCTATGATAATCAATAAAAATTTTACACAGTATAACAGTGTTTTGGAGAAGTGTATTCAAAATACATTCCTCCTTATGAAATCTTAACAGGGCATCTATTTTTGGACTTATGTAATTGGAGTGTCAAACTGTGCAACTCCACTAACATGGTTTCTTTTTATCATGTTTTTATAGTTCTTCAAGACTGTAACTGCTGTACAAACAATCCATAAGAACCATTATTTTATTAAAATAAAATAATTTATTGAACTGCAAGCTATCCAGTACTATTTTAAATTTTAAGGCCAGGTCTACACACTGTTTCTGTGCTGGTATAACTATTTCAGTTAGAGGTGTGATTTGTTTTTATCAGACTACGTATATTAGTACAGCCTCTAATGTTTATATAACTATACCAGTACAGTGTATTCCCCTTTCCATATGGGAATAAGCTATACTGGTATAAGCACGTTAAAACTGGTATTACTGTGTCCACATTATGTTGGTTGTATCACACTTCAACTATACTCATACAGTTAAAGCAATACGACTTTTGTGTATAAACGCTGTGGTTTGAAGCTACTAAGATAGATAGTTTGTCACCTCGTCCTCTTTACAGAGTTAAGAGAACAGTACTGTTACCTACATACCATTGGTTCATCTGTGTTCTTCTGGAACTGTACCAGTCGGACTCGTGTTACATTCTCCATATCCATGTCACCGTTGGCGCTCTCTGGAGAATCTCCGTTTAAGTATGGAGAGGTGGGAGGAGGCGTAACTCTCAAAGCTTCGTCACTGTAAACTTCATGTGCCACTACATCATGAGTTTGAAGTAAGGCCTACAGGAGGTTACAGAAGTAGTCAGATTTCCATAATTTCTGGTGCTTTTTCTCATTTTTGACCGAAGGTTTAATATTTCCCCCAGAAGCTAGAGCATGCCCATGATATTACTGTCTTACATTTATATAGGGCCTTTTACCTCCAAGGATTCCTAAACATGGTATATACGTTTTATAAAACTACAGTATGTGTGTGTAAATTTGGGTGCTTAAATTAGGCTTTTCACTCATCTGCTTAAAGGTAAATGACTTGATTTTCAGAAGTCCTCAGCACCCAAAAGTCTCACTAAAATCAGTGGGAAGTGCAGGTGTTAAGCAAATTTTGAAATCAACCTACTTTTATTTGGGCTTCTAATTCCACATGTGGGCACCTTACTTTAAGCACACAGGTCTGAAAAGCTTAGCCACACACATGTTCAGGTATCACTTCTTCCAACACTAAAATGAAAGTGAATTTTGGGATGGAAATAGGCAACCCTTGATTACAAACAGTAACACAACAAGACCATTAGGATAGAATGCGAATCTGACCAGTATATTCATTTGAAATGGCAAGAGCAATGGTATTTAGAATAATACTTCAAGATAGAATTTGGCCAGGACACTTGAATTTAGCACCCTTTCTCCTGAGAAAGAAAAAAAACTTGATGACTCCAAGTTTTCTCCATCTCTATTTTACATATATTCTGAGGACAACCTCTCCAATATCTGGCACAGTGTCCTCTAGCTGAGGAACTAGTTCTATATTGACTCAGAGGGCAGGACACATGACCTTACTCAATTGCCAACATAAATAAAAAAACATGGTGCTTATGAAAGTAGTTATCTCCCATAGAGAACTGTTGCAGCACAATCCCGTTTAGTTTGAGACATCTGATAAAATCACAGCCTGAGACCATAAACTCTTAAAGTACTAATTCATCAGTTTTTCTCTACATTTCCTGATATATTGTACAGTATCACATGTAGTTGATTAAACTTATCAAAATGTACTTGATAAGCATTTCAATTACCCTTCTAGTTACTTACAGATGCAGCATCAAAGACAGTTAGCATATCTAACTGTGAAAAGTGTAATACATTACCAGGAGTTATAATCTAGATAAAATCTAAACATTTCTCAAGTACTTGAAAAGCATTCAGTATCAGGTTTATACACTGCGTGACATCCCTCTTCTCCCTCGGGGATGTCTCAGGGCCTTGATGAGTTTCTCTATTTCACGTTTGCTTTTTTAACCTTACCATTCTTTAAGAACCTGTATTATAAACAACCTTCTATCAAAAGCCTGGACAGGATTTACCACTGAACCAATTAATGCTGCTCCTATATCATCCCAAAGGTTGTCGAAGATTGGAGAGAAGGATTACTTTCCCACAGGGCTTGTGCCACCGGGATGGGGGCTGAAAAAGCAAACCTGTTCCTTACAGTGTCTGGTACTCTATAGATCTCTGCATCAGATTGGCCACACTACTCTGTAGTTAAGAATGTATTGCTACCACTTTAAAAATGTATAGACCCATGACTTGCATGTTGAAAGACCCATGAATCACAACAGTTTGAACTTAGCATGTCTGATTTATTTTGACAGATGAAAGAGTTCCTGTGGCTGTTTAGCTTTTGATTAAAAAAGTTTATTTGAATATTCCGTGTTTAAATAGGATTTAGAAATTGAAAATTAATTTTCAAGATGCAAAACTTGCATCCATGCAAAACTTGTTTCTCAGGAGTGACTCCAAGACAATGGCTGGGATTTTACAGCTACCTACAAAATTCTGCACTTGTTCCTGAAACACCACACCATTTTTAACATGCACTATATACTATAATAGAGCATTTATAAACTTTTAAGGCACCTTCCTTAATTTTAAAACTAATTTGGGGAATTTGGCTTTCTATAGAGCTGATGCCGTCCTGTTTAGAGTATCTCGAGAGAATGTAACTCCTATCGCTCAAGATACTCAAAACAGGAATATCCAAATTCTCAGACTTTTCTAACATTTCAAACCTACTGCCAGTGCAAACACTATTTTTAATTAAATATTTAATGGCATCTGCTTCTGTTATTAACTTTTTAAACTCCAACAATGGGCTCATACTTCCAGATATTCTGTCAGTGCTCCATACCTTATGTGACTGTTCATTTTATCTAGATTTACAGAGATCTTGACTACAGCCAGAAGTTGAATCAGTTTAACTAAAATTGGTTTTTAAATTGATTTAGTTAAACTGGTGCAAAGAGGGGTGTGGTCACTTTTAAGCAGCCTTGTAAGTGACGTATCATTTTAGCTGAATTTCGTAACTGACAAGACCAGATTCTCTTTTTCATTTTTATCTCCACAAATTCCTGAAAGCTGTCCATTTGACTGTGTGTCACAAGCAGCCCTGAGTAGGAGACAAAAACGTATCTTATGTGCAAGCAGGCATTTATTTTGGCTGTCTCTCTAGAGTGTGTGTTTTTGGGTGTGTACTTGGCTTTGTGCATAGATGATCTTTAACAGAATAGTCTGCTATGGGTTCCTGAACCCAATTAGCGAAAGACTGCTTTTTATCCTCTGTTCTAATGGTGAAATATTTGTTCAGGCAAATCAGCAAGTAGAGTCATCTCTCATCACTTCTGATTGTGTCCATTATATGCCCTGCCCCTAACAATGCCTTTTCTTAACAAGACTCCCAGTGATATATTTCTGTTTTATAAAGAAACATTAAACCAAAACAGCATAACATAACTGTATTTGATTTGAACAATTAGCTTTTAATGATCGGATTAATAACACTTGTCCGTAGGCAAAATAAATGATGATAAATATTTGCAAGGTTTTTACTATATTTGATGATTTACATCTGTGCATCCATAAACACCCACAGATAATACAATTGTGAGAACATTTATTTCTGTATTGCATTAAACAGCATTTCTCCAAAATATTTAATCTAAAGCATAGTTTCCCTTTAAACTACACAATTTCCTGTTATGGTTTGTTGTTACAGTATGGTCATGTTTTCCTGGCTCTTTTCCCTTTGTGGACCATATGGGTCCTGAAAGAATTTTAAGTACTGGGACAGCAGTTATAAATGTTGTTTCCCACTACATTTCTGTGTCATTCACTGCAAGGAACAATGAAGGAAGATACATAGTGATGGATGCACTACAAATACCTAAATCTATAAAATGCAAAATTCCCCTGTGCAGGAAAACATTTCAAATGTTGCCACATGAATAGATGCAAAAGAACAGTCTACTTTGCGGATATCACAGCTGTTCACATTTACTGTTATAGCAGTACAAAGAAAATAATCTCTCTGAAATGACTCGAACAGGACACACACTTGCAAATCCCTGAAATGGTTCCTGAACTAATCACTTCCTAGAAAGCATACATTTAAAACCAACATTTATCTGGTTATATCTTTTAAAATTTACATCCATATTTTAAGAACATTCAAACAGGCTTCAACTATGCAGTAGCTAAATTGTCTCACTTGTAATCATTAGGCAGGCAAAGGTTAAATAAACATTTTAAAAACTCCCAGAATGTGAAATATGAAAGGATAACTTTGAGTCTGAACCTCCCGCAAGTAATAATGTACTTAAAAACACACTAATGCATATATAGGCCCTGTAAAAAATACAACCAGATAAATGTATGCATTCCAGGAAGTTATTACTTAAGGAACCATATCAGAGATTAGCAAGTGTCTGTCCTGTTGCAGAGTCATTTCAAAGAAATTATTTTTGAGCAGACCCACAAGAGTCCCTTGGCAATGAATGTGGAAATGTATTTTAATGAGTTTTAGACAACAAATTTTGTTAACTTTTGACAAAATTTGGATATAGTAGCCAGCTACAGTCAGATGTCTCTGTATTAGGTACATGAAATGATTGTGCTCTCTTAAAAAAAACAAAGAAAAAGTGATGTTCTGAAGTGCAGCAACTTCTGCCTTGGGATTTTTGCTCTGCTGAAGTGGCTCTTGGTTGAAATAAAAGATTCTTTAAAATTAATGGCCCACATGGAATGCTCAGTGATAAAAGTTAAGCATGAACATAAGTCTTTGCAGGATTGGGCCTTATTCAGCATTAAGTTAAAAAACTTTACTGCATGACTGATTGCCAGAAGTTAGAAAAATATTTGGTTTAACCATGGGCATTCATGTTCAACACCATCTATGCTGTTTTGACCTACCTTTGTTAGCTTAATTTTTGGCCTCTGTTAAAAATGATTGATTCTGGTATCACATTCCTCAGATAATGAAGCTTACAAGCCTAAAGCTTACAACCTAAATACACACTAGCTTAAGACATGTGATCCTACTGACTATACCATATGTCCTAACTCTCAGTGCATTAGACTTCAATGATGTAGCAACTAGAATATATTTTATTTTACTATGCTTTCAAACAGCATTCTGAAAATAGGCTGACAGTCTAACATTTGTACTGTTATTTCTACTTACATTGCTCACATACAGTGTTAATAATTAACATGTTTTCAAATATTTTGTTCTCTCACTCCACCATTACCTAATGGGGTTTTCCTGTGTCAGCGAAGCATGGCAGAGTGCCAATTATGTGTCAAATGATTTCTTTGATAAGGTCAGTAGCCCCAAAATGATTCACTTGATTGCATTTTTTAGGATTAATACCTTGTCTTTGTTAATGTGTTTTATTATCATTAGTCAGAGAGTATACCATGTTTGTTTACAGTAGTTCTTTAAAATTTTCAGAGTATAGATAATTATCTATAAATTAAAACCAAAAGGCAGGTACAAAAGCATAAGGTAGGGACTAAAATTACAGATTCTGGTTATCTAATGAATGAATTACAACTAGTTTAAATATAATTTCTGCTCAGTCCCCTGTGAGGTCTACTGACTTTTGTCTGCTGGGACACAGATGAGGTGCCTAGGGGTTTAGCTCATCTATCTTGATGTCCTAAACTGCAGGAGAAGGATTTCATTTTTCACAAATAAAGAGTAAGTATTTCATTTTTGCAATAAAGATTTTTACAGCTTCTTTTTGCTTAGAATTAACCCCCCATCAATATAATTTAAACACTTTAAAAGGGAAATCAGTCTTTTATTCCACATCAAAAACATTTTAAAAAGAATTGTTGCAAGAGTTTTCTGACAGCTGGTCTTAAAAAATGTCTATGAGCACGTTAGCTTAATTATTTTTTATATAAAAGTAGTTTTCTGATGCATAACACTTTGCCTGTCATTTGACTCAATATAAAAATCTTTAATAGATTGTTATTATTTGGGGATTACTTTGAAAACGGTGTGCACATAAAAGCTGATCAGACAGACTTCCAAACTGCCATCTAATCACATACATTATTGACTTCTGTCTGCTTTTACTTCTGACGTCTTTGCAGTAAATCCAAGATACATATTACATGGGGAGAAAAAACGTTGAATCAGGATAAGCCACTTAACAGAGAAGTTGGGCAACAGTCAGTACCATTTCTTATTTTTACTGCTTCCTTCCATTCCCTTCCCACAATAAGCCTGGCAGTCATACGGTCTCATTTTTTCTATTGTAAACAACTGTCTCTACTAAAGCAGAGCTGGTTCTGCTACCATTATCAGAGTGGGTATGGCCATATGGAAAATGGCACACCACGCAGTTCAGTGTAATCCTGTACCTCATCTTCAAAGAATCCAGCCGGAATGCTGTGTGCTGGAACCTGTAGCCTCTGCAGGCTTCATCTGCCTATTAAATTAAGGTGGTTGCAATTTGCTTTATTTTATGGAAATCTGGTGCTGTTTTCTGGTTGGTTATGTTTGGGTTTTTTTTTTTTTGGCACATTACCAATTCAGCCCTCAGCTGGGCAAAATCTTGGGAACTAGTTACATTCATTCTTTGGGTAAGAGACTCACACAGTGATTTCAGTGAGAGTTGCCATCACTGCCCCCAAAATAAAAATGTGTGAAATATATCAGATAGTTTGTCTTAAGTACAAAACTCTAAATTCACTAAACTGTACCACCTGTCTGATCCACCCCAGTCTAGATTTAAATATAGGATACATTCTAAAAGCGAATGAACACATCTTTGCCAAACACAGGTTTGGAAGAAAGGAGGATCCTCACCATGTCTTCCTGGGATCCACAGGGTCCCTTCTCCATTTTATATCCCTCTCAGCTCCCAAAACAAGTCCCTGGAATTGGGAATCTAACCTAGATTACTCACGTAGTAGTATGAAGGAGAAACCACAGAGCTACTGGGCTGGGTGAAATAGTTTTAACAGGCTATTGAGCCAAAGAATGTCACTGTTAACAACATGAATTGATTTTGTTTAAAAAAGGATTCCATTCTACCCTATTTTTGTAAGATTTTGTAATGAACAGTTCCATTACTTTGTGACTGTGTCACAAAAGGTTCACTCAATGCTACTGATATCTTTTAGATTTATGTTACCTTTATTGTCAGTATCTTTAGATCTCTGCTACTAGTTTCTCTTATTATTTTCTTTTAAAAAACAAACATTTTAAGGAATAACACTTATCTGATGAGCTCAAACCTGCAAAATAGCTCTGCCTGCAAACTGCAATTCCCATCATGACAAGCAGCAAACAAACAATGGTCCCTCAGTGTAGCAAGGACTATGCATTAGCCGCATGACAATATCAGCTGCTGTGCTAGCTTAGCACATTAGAAATGCTGATTAAATACATATTTGTGTGCAGTTAACTATACATTTGTTTTGCTGCTTATAGGCTTTAGGTAGTACATTCTTGGTTGAAGTTCCATGAGGAATGTGTTTAAGAATAGCCAAAGTAGTATTTCCTTACCATGAAATGAGGTTGTGTTAAAATACGTTTTAGCTCTTTTGCATCATTGTTCTCTGGGTAACATGAAATTTCTTCCAATACCTGCAAAACAAACAGCACAAATGTCAGTAAAGCTAACTGCTCTCTATTCTGTCACAAAACTGTAAAAAGCATACTTTACTCTGGTTGGTCATAATCCCTGTAGCACCAACACAATCAATGGGTTATGACAGTAAAGGCTCTTTGAGAATGGGAACTTTTTTCAAACAGAATAAAATATCACATATTGAGGTCTCTTTTTGCTAAATGAAAAAACAGATTTAAAGAAGGCACAGTGTCTCTTCTCAAACTGACAATATTCTTTAAAAGGTCATTATTAGTAAAGTGTTAACCAGCAATTATATAAGTCTCTCTTATCAACCTCTGCTTCCATGCCTGAATAGGGGCTAAGAAACATTAAAATAGAATTAAAAACATGTATAAAATCTTGAATTATCCAGATTAAAACATTATTTCTGCAAATTAAATGGTTAAAAAATATGAACCGTAGACAGTCCATCTGTTATACCACCACAAAACTCAAGATTCTATAAAAAGAAAGGAGCACTTCATCTCATGACTGGGGCTAAAAAGGAAATGTATTTTAACTCAGTCCCTTACAGTCTGATATTTTCATTTTTATTCTCAACAGTCAGCTGTTTGGATGGTGGAAACAGAGCACTCTGCTTCTGGCAGTGGTTCCAGAGATTAATTGCTAGGAAATTCTGCAGAGCAATGTGGTTGGCACAAAAACTCCCTCCCACTACTCAGGGTAGGATCTCCTCCTCAAATCACACTCTCTCATCTTTCCACAGAAGGGTAAACAGGGTGCATTTTTAAACACCAGCATCCTGCTAAAGCTGCATTTTAGCTCTCGTGGTTGAATGTGCAAGATGCACAACTCAATTTTGTCACATGGGCATGAGTCACTATACTTATTGTGGGCTGAATAAGCTATTCTGAGTATTTGCACATTTTTATATCTAGTCTTACTTACTGGTGCATTGTAGGTTGCAGGTCTGTCAGTAGGGAAAATGGCGCCCTGGGCAAACTTGTATTTTGGTGCCCTTTCTTTGAGTTTGAGACCAGCAGTGTAGGGTGCAGGGTGCGAGGACCAGCTCTTGGCCCCAGAGCCCAGTCAGGCTGCACAGGGAGGAGTTTCTGAGCCAGGGGGCTCCCCGGCCATGCCCTCACAACCATCTAACAGGAGGAGAGCCAGCGGGAAGGGGGAACCCAAGGGCTGGCCTGCTCGGTCTGCAGGGGCAAGCCCCGCTGCCTGCGCCTCCCCGCCAGGCTAGCGGCTCCAGGCGGCCCTTCCCGCCCTCCTGGCCTGGCCGGCCAGGGGCTCCAGTCTCCTGGCTCACCCGCACTCAGCCCAGGCCTGCCAGCTTGTGCCACTAAGACGGCACCCCCAACCACGGCACCCTGGGCAATCGCCCATGTCGCCTATCCATAAGGCTGGCCCTGGTAGGTTGTAGTTACATGTATAAACCACACAGGACTTAAAAGGAGAATACATTCCATGCTCTCTAGAAGCTTCTGAAATGCACATTTGAGTCTTATTTCCACACTGGAGTTGCTGCCTTAACTCTTTGAGTATGTTTATTTTTCTGTGCCAAAAACAGACATGTGCACCATCCTGGAATTAACAAAATTAAAGGAATTCAGATACTTACAAGCTTCCCATTCTTTTTTCTAAGTAAATTGTGAAATGATTAATTTGGTGCCTGCAAAGGTTCTTTTAGTGCTTGGTAAGAGATAATTTGCTTGTTTTTAAGGTATATTAAGATCAAAATTGATAAAACATAACATCAGCTGGGAAAGGAATACTGGATTGTTTTCATGTGATATATTGTATATGGCATAGAAGCCTTCATCTTGTCGTAATCATCTATTTAAAACATTCAATTTGGGCTAAACTTTCAGCCTCACCTTTACTGTGTCTGCAAAATTGCAAGCGCAAATAATTGCATGCATAACTTTACTCCAATAGTTATCTGTGTATGCAACTAAGAATACTTGATCATCTAAGTACCTAATTACACTGGCAAGTCAGTTACTTAAATATCCAGCTGACTGCAATTCTGGGCCAAAAAATAATTCACGTAAAACTGCACCAACAAACTGTATCGGAAAAAGGGAAGCCAACTTTTGAAAATCGGTCCCTTTACAGTAAAATATATCTGTCTTAATTCCTCCAATATCAATTCTACTAACACTACAAAATCAGAAACCTAACACTTTATCGAGCAGCTTTGTTGATGGTATGGTATCTTATAAGCACAATAAGTTTTATAGTACTCATGAGTTATTTGACAGTTTCAATATTTAATATCAGCTATCATTACTACCTACAAGTTGTTTCTTTAATCCTCATTCTAATCTAGACCTTGGTCAAGTCACTTCTACTTTTTGTGCCTCAATTTCAATAGTGGAAACCTGCTGTATTATTAATCTATCTATACTGAGGTACGTATTTGGTTCCCACCAACATAGAATCTGAACACCTCACAAACACTAATGGATTCATTCTCACAATACCTCTGTGAGTTAGGGAAATTATTATCCCCATTTTATAGATAGGGAACTGAGGCACAGAAAGATTAACTGGTTTGTCCAAAGTCATACAGGAAGTCTGTGGCAAAGCCAGTAACTGAACACAGATCTCTTGAATCCCAGTCTAGCACCTTAACCTCAAGACTATTCTTCCTCCATTAAGAAAGTGAGATGGGACACAGCCACTATGGGGCATTGTCTGCTTCTTGGTATCTGAAAAAGTAAGAAAAGTCCCTCTCTGCCTTGCTCACTGTGGAAGAGAAGAAGGGAAAAGGAAACCATCCTTCTCAGCAACTAGAAAGAAAGAGCACTCTTCCTCCAGGCAGCTGGAGGAAGGAAGAAATATGGTTTAGTAACAGAGAATGCAAGTGGAGATGCTCCTACCCAGCAGATGGTGAATGGGGTGGAGTGGGCTGTAGGGGAGAGGGGATTTTCCTTGCTAGCAACCAGGAAAGATGATGATGGAAGACTTCCTCAGTCAAAAAAGCTAACAATGTTGGGAATCATTAGGAAAAGGATAGACGATAAGACAGAAAATATCATATTGCCTCTATATAAATCCATGGTACGCTCACATCTTGAATACTATGTACAGATGTGGTTGCCCCATACCAAAAAAGATATACTGGAACTGGACAAGGTACAGAAAAGGGCAACAAAAATTATTAGGGATATGGAACAGCTTCCATATTAGTAGAGATTAATAAGATTGGGACTTTTCAGCTTGGAAAAGAGATGACTAAGGGGGAATATGATAGAGGTTTATAAAATCATGACTAGTGTGGAGAAAGTAAATAAGGAAGTGTTATTTACTCCGTCTCATAACACACGAACTAAGGGTCATCAAATAAAATTAATAAGCAGCAAGTTTAAAACAAACAAAAGGAAGTATTTCTTCACACATTTTCTTCTTTGAGCAACTACTAGCAATTTCCCAACCCAGTCTGATTTTTGCAGAGCATACTTTATTGCCCTCAGGTATTGATTGTGTAGAGGACATTTTCACCAAGCTGTATTGGTTTTGTAGGGAAATACTGAGAACCCAAATTAGGATCACTAAAGGTATTTGAAAGCTGTGAGACATGGCCAGAAAGGGTTAAACATCTTGCAGATTCAACCTTTAAAGACATATTAGAGAAGTATATAAATGGTAATTAGGACCATTCCTTAGAAATAGTTAACCTAGTTATGTTAAATGGACTAGAGTTTCGAAATGCAATCCTGTATTGTTAGAGAATTGGAGGTAATACTAATTGTGTGTGTTTACTTATATCTTGTTAGATGTTAACCATGTAAATAGACCGTTCCTGTGTATTATTATAGCTATTGATTCAGAGGTCAAAAGGAAATATTAACATTTAGATGAAACATAGGTGTGATAATGTCATTGTCTATATTTCACTTTAAGGTTTGTGGTTAACTGTTTATAAACTGCTTAATGGATAATTACCTTATGCTGAAGAATGCAACTAGTTACTTGGGTATGCATTAGAGAACAGGTAGTTTACCTCAAAGCTGCTATTCTTCACCCAAGGAACACCTGCTGTGAAGAGACTATCATAGCCTGCCAGAAAACTGTATAAAGGACTCTTGGGACCTAACCCCTTTATCTCTGATCTGCTTGAGCTTTAATTCAGGGGAAGTTTGAGTCATAAGACTGAGATCTCCAGTCCCATCTGGCTTGCCCTGGATATGAAACATTGGACTGAAACTATGGACTAATTCTAAGATCTGTTTGCAGCTCCAAAGCTCACCATCTCTGCTATGAAACTGATCTCAGAACTGTACTCACGTCTGTATGTATAACGATCTTTTAACCAATACTCTCTCTCACTTTTTTTAAAATAAATTTTATTTTAGTTAATAAGAATTGGATGTAAGCATGTATTTGCGTAATATCTGAAATATTTATTAACCTGGGAGATAATGTGTCCGATCCTTTGGGATTGGTAGAACTTTCACATTTGACTTGGCTTTCTGGGAGGAAGCTCAAAGACTGGGTTGCTTTTAAGGGAACTGTGTTTTGGCTTCTCTGTAACCAGTAAAGTATTGTAGAAGCTGTTTAGTGCTAGGCTTGGTAAATCTAAGTATTGGAACATCCACCACTTTTGGGGATTGTCTTCCCCATTCTTTGCAGTTCGCCCTGATTGAGTAACCTCAGTGTGGCCCCCACCCCGGTCACAAAGGCATTCAGGTATAAAATGTGCTGCAGGACTTATAGACATTTGTCAGTAGACCTGTCCGCTCCATCTAACACAGGGAGAACCCCTGTGCCTGCATTGTACTGTATGGCCAGCTCCCCCTCCACAGGCGCACTCTGTCCATCCCCCTGCAGGAAACAAGCTCACCACTTCTTCACTGCTGTAGGGAGGCTGAGTAATGCTCTCTACAGAGTTGGTAGGGGTACCTCTTTGTGGGCCCTTTACCTCCTTTTCTCTGCCTGTAGCTGCAAGCACAGGCTCCTCTGAGAGGCTCCTGGCCTGTAGCAGCTCTAGGAACAGTTAACCTTCCAGACTTGGCTGTGCTACACTGGAACGACTTGGGGCCAGGAACCAGCAGCCCCCAATCTCCTCCACAGGGTTCCAGAGAAGCATTAATGTGGCTGGATAAGAGTAATTTGATGGAAAGTGTATAAGGTATATAAGATTGATGTGGGGAAGTGGGAGAAGGGATAGATTTGGATGGACAAAGACAAAATCTCTCACCGGGTAAAATTGTGAGGGCTGCTCAGAAGGCATGCCTGGGCTGTTAAAGTCTGCCAATCTGGCCACAAAGGCATGTTTCATTAAAAAGTAGTTAGGGAAACAGGAGAGAAACCTTCCAGGGAAATATCAGTGTGACCTCAATTATTACATATTGTGAGTAAAAATGTCTTTTCTCATTTGAATTTTAGCATTACTGTAAGCAATGTTTTTCAGCCATCATATGCTAAACAACTAACACTTATTTTTGACTGGCACTATAAATCACAATTCTGTACTTAGAATTTGCCCTAAGTTTAACAGGCATAAGAGTTAAGTAACTCCGTTTTTATTGGTTTTGGCCATTTTGAGTCATACCTCCTACTGCTCTGCATCGGATTTCCCTCCTCCACGCTTTTTTGGCATTAAACTAACTCTTGTTGGAGATACAATAAAAAGCAAGCAAATCCGGATTAGATTAATAGACATTTATAAAGAAAAATGTTATTTGAGAAATTATACAAGCTTCAAACTTTTGCTGCCTTCAAACCTACTGAATATAAAATATATGCAAATGATCACATTTGTCCAAGGACAAAGCTCCTCTTTTTCATATCCCTACTGACAAATCAGAGGTTATATGATGAGGCTTAATAATACAAACATTCCTTACAATCTGGGAAATGATAAATTTACAAAGCATGCCATATAACCAAAGGTAAAAACATTTTCAGTCAGTGAAATTTAGGAGCATTTACAGAGCATCGGTACTGTATCTATGATGAAAGTTTCACATTAAACAAACAAAATAAAAGTCTGAAAAGCATTTCAAAACCACTTACCTCTTTGGCTCTCTGTACAGCATCACTTGGAGGATTCCTGATTTGTGGTGAAGATTTTGTGTTAATTTTGTCATAAAGCTAAAATCAAAAGGAAATAGAATACTGTAACCGTCTGCTATTTTGTTAGTGTTCAACATAATGGAATCCAACAGCCTATATACAATTACATGGTTAAAATGTATTAAACTACAAGCCTCACCGTGTTTTATGTACAAGTTTAGCAAACAAACTATTTTTTAAAAAAAAACATGTCCTGAGCTGAACACAGTGCCATCCATTCAAAATGTACAGGATATCATGGGAAAGTTTAGAGAGGTTGTGAGATTTTCTGTGCTTCCCATGCATTTTCAATAGGAGACTCTGGGAACCATAACACTTGTGCAAATGTTTCTGTGAACTTTGAATAAGTGGCACTATCGCTCATGATAAATCATACACGCTGTTAAATATTTAAATTAATCCAGATTTCTCACTTTTTCCAACAAATCAAATGTCAAGTACTCCAAATATTATACAAATTAAAACTAAAGTTCAAAGCATGAGAGAATGCACCTCCAGACAGAAAAGCTTTTCAAATTAATTGCTACAGAAACCCAAGTCTTGGGAAAAGTGCAAAATTACTTCTTTCAGGAAGGAATGTTCACACAAAAGGATTATCCTCTCTTTACCGGATTTTCTATCAACAGCATCAATACCAGCATGTTTAAATATGAAATCAAAGACCTTCACTTCTCATCTATTTTAGAAAATATTTTTGAAAAACCTAAATAAAAAAAATACAAAGACGAGGAAGAGCTGACTACCTATGTTCAGCCCTCCTAAAATGTGCCTGGTTTAAGGGAATAACCATATATTTCAGAAATGAATAAACCATATATTTAATTCCTTCAACCAGAAGCATTCAGTATATCGTATTTGCTTTAAACACATGTACAGAGATCTTTTCTGACCGACAGCTGAATAATCCCTAGCTCCATCAGATTACGCGTATAGAATGTCACTTTGTAAACAGAAATGATCCAGCATATTTTAACTAAATTTTTAACGAAAGGTGCCCTCTTATAAACATAGGAAAGTACTCTACATTCACAGACCTACAAAATACATGGAGTTGTGGTATTGGGCACAGGA
Organism: Eretmochelys imbricata; assembly: GCF_965152235.1. Classification (NCBI taxonomy): domain Eukaryota; kingdom Metazoa; phylum Chordata; order Testudines; family Cheloniidae; genus Eretmochelys; species Eretmochelys imbricata. The sequence goes on from NC_135572.1 coordinate 155,053,033, forward strand.
GCTGGCTTCCTCCTTGTCCCAGGGGGTGCTCAACCCCTGCTCCGCCTCAAACCCCACCCCCACGCTTCCACCCCCACCCCACCTCTCCTGTTCCCACTTTTCCCCAGGCCCCGCCCCACCCCTTCCTCCAAGCCCTCACCCCACCTCTTCCCACCCCTGCTCCGCCCCCACCACCTCTCCCCTCCCCCCCCAGCGCCTCCAGCACAGCTGATCCGTGGTGGCAGGAGGCGCTGGGAGGGAGGTGGAAGAGTTGATCAGCTGGAGGGTGGGAGGACTGGGGGGGAAGCTGGCTGCCCCCACTACTCTTTTTCCATGGGTGCTCCAGCCATGGATCTCCCACGGAATTGGCACCTATAGTATTAGGGTTTTACTGGCATGCGGTTTGGACACCAGACAAGTGCCCACAAACAAGTTATATGGCACAAACCCATCATGTATTGTAGGAAGAGCTGGAAGCAACTCTATCTTTAGGTTGCCTACAAAAGGATTCTGGCAACCTAATCTTTAAGAAACTCTCACACCTCTTGTGTTCAGCAAAGCTGTGATATTTAATAAGGGGAATCCCCTTGGTCTACTGAATTGCATTTTGTTTGTCCTAAAATTCCAGTCAGACATAAAGTGCTAAAAATATAACAGCTCTGCACTAGATCCTGGATCTAAATTGACAATGGTTGCTTTCTGCTCTTCCATGGCTTACGGCTGAAAGTGTGGCCTTCAGGTCTTCCTCCACAAGGGTGGAGAGGCTCTCCCAAATAAGACGAAGGCGAAAGAGAATAGTGATGACGTGTTTATTGAGATTATGACCGCCTCTGGGACAGTGGACACCAAGCAGGAGTGCAGCCCAGGAGAATGAGCGTGGCACGCAGCAGGAGATGATGGGGGTTCTGAAGGAACAGACACATATTGAGGCGTCTAGTTGACCTTCAGGAGAAACACCTTGAGGCTCGACTCCCTCTGCAGCCCCTGCAGAACGGTATTCCTGCTTCGCTGTACTCCCTGTCTCCTCGCGCACATGTTCCACTAGGCGAGGGGGACAATGCAATATCCCTTTCATTCAACGGCAGGGGATGGCACAAAGAACAGCCGGCGCACATATGCTGATGTTTGAGAGGCGAGGCCGCTGAGCTTTTAAAGACAAGATGAATGTTTTTTTCCCCTCCCAATTTTATTCCATCACGTTTCCAATGTTTAATTCTATTTGTGATCTTTAAGTTTCAGTATGTTTGTCCAACAGAAATCCATGTCTTGAGAACGAATTCATCTTTATTCATTTAAAATGGGGGGAGGGAAGGAGAGGGTCAGGAAAACTGAGGCAATGGAGGGGATGTGCTGGAGACAAAAATCCAGCAGACATAGCAAGGTTCACACTATGAGAAGGCACAATACAGAAGGCAGCACACATTACTGTGGGTCATTACTGAAACGGATTTTCAAAGCTTCCTTAATGCAGTGCTCCATGCTGAGCTCTTCTCATAGCCCTGGTATCTGGCTGCTCAAAATCAGCAGACTATCTGCCTTCCTGCCACACCCTTGTGGAAACTTTGCCCCTCAGATATTATGGAGCGCACAGCACACAGCTATAATCATGGGGATATTACTTTCAGTGAGGTCTAATCTAGTGAGCAAATTGTGCCAGCGACTGTTTAAACGGCCAAAGGCACATTCAACCACCATTCTGCACTAGTTGAGCCCATTGTTGAGAGATCCCTGCTCTTGTCCACATGTCCGGCTTCATTAGCCATGGGAGTAAGTGGTAGGCAGGGTCTCCCAGGATCACTACTGGCATTTCAACGTCACCAATGGTTATTTTGTGTTCCAGAAAGAAAGTCCCGGCTTGCAGTTTTCTGAACAGACCTGTGTTCTTAAAGATGCATGCCCCTTCCCAGACCATCCCACTTTGATGTTGGTAAAACACCCCGGTGATCCACTAGTGCTTGCAGCACCATTGAAAAGTATCCTTTTCTGTTTACGTACTCTTTGGCAAGGTGGTCTGGTGCCAAGATAGGAATATGTGTGCCATCCATTGGCCCAACAAAATTAGGGAACCCCATTACGGCCAAACCGCCCAGTATCTCCTACACATTGCTCAGAGTCACTACCCTTCTGCGCAAAAGGCAATTAATGGCCCTGCATACTTGGATCACAACAGCCCCTACAGTCGATTGACCAACTCCATATTGATTCCCCCACTGATCAGTAGCAGTCTGGCATTGCAAGCTTCTACACAGTGTTCGCCACTCGGTTCTCCAGTGTCAGAGTAGGTCTCATTTTAATGCAGGGCTGGGGAGAGCTCCGCACAGTTTCTGACAAGTGGCCTTGCACATACAAAAGTTCTGCAGCCACTGATCGACGTCCTGTAACTGGATAACAATGCGATCCCATCAGTCAGTGCTTGCTTCCCAGGACAAGAAATGGCACTCCACAGTGTTCGGCTGGTGCACGACTGCCAACAGCAACTGGAATAGTTTCATTCTATGGTTTCCAGCAGGGCTGCTTGAAGGACGTTGCCATGTTCTGCACAGCAGTTCCCCTCCTGGCTCTGGAAATACCGCAGGATAAGGCGCATGATATCTGTAATGCTCACAATAGTGCACAGCAGAGTGGGGTCCATGCTTCTTGGGATATGGCATATGTGTGGCCATGCCAGCCTCTTGAAAAAAAATGGCGCAAAAAATTATGGGTTCCAGTTGAAATCGGGGAGGGAGGGATAAAACTGCATCATGGGACATTGAAGCCATTTTCTCAGACCCCCCTGCGAGAATGTTTTGGTCCCATGAGGCACTACAACCCTTCCCAAAACCCTCTGAGGCGAGTTGCACTGTAGTAAAGCTACTCACAGTGCACTGGTGTGGACGTGCACTACGGACTTAATTACTGCGGCAGCTGGATGTCAACTTACGTTTGTAGTATAGACATGCTCCTGGTCTTTGCAGTCTAGATAATATTCTTTGATCATAGTTTGTATAAAATTCTATGCCTGTCACATACTTTACAGAAACTGTATCTGAGAAAGGTTTTAAGGGCGTTAAAAAATGTCTGGGTGCTATTTTGCCCATACTTTTTCCCTTTGCCTCTCAAGCGCGGCTCCCTTAAGACCATGAGTTCACTGTACAGACATCTGAGTCAGAGAAAAAAAGGTAAGCAATTTTTAGAGGTTTTAAAACCTAATATAGCTTTGTTATTAATAAAAATGTCATGACTTAAAATTCTATTACCTGAGGGTTTTCCAGGTGTAGAACCAAGTGCTGTGCACTCCACTGGAAAGCTGCGAATATTCCCTTTGCATGGGTATAAAGATCCTGTTTCGAGCCCTAAGAGATCATGCATTATCAGAATTTAAACCAGCCACTCACCCAGGGGACTGAATATTGCCTGTACTCGGCCACTGGTCTATAAAATTTTGAGGGGGAAGGAGGAGGAAAATTGCATCTCAGGGTGGTGAAGGAGGAAGAATTTTCTGACAGGTTATTTAAAATAATTGTTTGAAGCTGCTCAGAGGTTTGGAATGTTAGTATTAAAATAGATTACTCAGTAAAATGCAGATGTAGCAGTCAAAGATGCATGAAAATTTAATTTATCACACGGATATCACTATTACATACATTTACACATTCACACTCAATAAGACACACACAGATGCAGGGGAATCCGGACAAGAAATAGCAATTAGATATTTCTCACAATTGCCAGAAAGCTGAATGTGTTTATGAAGTAGCTTTTTTTTTTTTTTAATTTATTATGATCAAAATTGTCTACCCAATATTAAAGGTGTAGATTTTACCCACCTTCATAGGAATGTGTTAGCTATCTCATGAGGCTAGGAAGAGAACAGCAAGAGGGGAAGAGCCTGGGAGAGCACTAGGAAAACACAACTGAAGATTAAAATGAATCAAAACCACATTAACTTTTTAGTAGCACTCTCCTTTTAAATTCAGGCCTTCAGGGCAGCTACCAGCTGATGATTCCCTTGTTTGGCATTATGCTGTTAGACAGACCGAGTGGTGAGCAGTCCAGGAGCAAGCATGGAGGCACAGAACCTATAACAAACCTGGCCTTTTGTGGATCCCTGGGATCAGATTCATCCATGGTTTCAGGAAGTGAAACTTTTGGCTGCTCCATGAGGTGGGGAGATAGGAGTGCTCTTGGGAACTGGAACAATCTCAGCAAATCTCTCCAAGAGATAGGTATACTTCTAGGTATACTCTCTACTTTGCCAAATCAGTGTAACATGTTTTCCAAAAACTCTGTCATAGTGTCATGCATTACTGAGCTCTCTAAAATTTTTGGGATATACTGTGTATGAAAGACAATGCACAAAATAAAGTATTCCCAGAATACAAAAAGAACTGACACATAAAATTGCAAGTCTGGTAGCACGTATTTTTAATAAATCTGTCTAATCAGGGGTGGTGGTATATGACTGGAGAATAGCAAATGCAGTATCTATATTTAGTATCTATATTTAAGAAACAGAAAAAAAGGATCTGAGCAACTACAGATCTGTTACTCTTCTCTCAGTAGTATGCAAAACTTGAGAACAAATTTTGAAGGAAAGAATAAGTAACGACATGGAGATGAATAGCAAATGGGATAAAATGCTACATGGGTTTATCCAATGTAGATAGCGCCAGACTAACCTGAACAATATCTTTCTTTGATAATGTAAATAATTCTCTAGGAAATGTTGTAGACCTAATATATCTGGACTTCAGTAAAGCATCTGATAAAGTGCTACATTGGAAATTATTAGTAAGATTGGGAGCCTGTCATGGTGGTCACGGATTCCTGACTTTCTGTGACTTCTGTGGCAGCTGTTGCTGGCTCAGGGGCAGCAGTTTGGGTGTGTGGGAGGGGGCTCAGGGCTAGGGGTGAGCACTTACTTCGTGGGGGCGAGGGGTGGCTTCCCAGCTTCTACTAGCATAGGTGGAGAAGGGGGCTCTGCGCATTGCCCGCACCTGCAGGCCCCGCTCCTGTGGTTCCCAGCCAATGGGAGCTGCGCCTTCGGAGCCAGTGCTTGTGGCGGGAACAGCAGGAGCCTCCCTGGCTGGAGCTATGGGAACATGCAGAACCCAGTAGGGAGCCTGCGAGCCCCACAACCCCTCCCACCCCAGCACCAGCAACACGCTTCTCTCTCCCCCCAGCATCAGACAGGGTATCAGGCCATGCCCCCAGACCACCCCCCACGATTCCCCCCAAGTTTTAGTTAGGGGCATATAGTGAAAGTCATGCACAGGTCACAGGGAATTTTTGTTTACTGTCCATTACTTTTACCATGACTAAAACGTAGCCTTAATTATTAGTAACGATGGAGAATATGGGAATTAGTACAAGAATTGTAAGGTGGGTAAGAAACAGGCCAGAAGTGAGAGGACAGTGAGTAGTGCTGAAAGGGGAGCATTATGCTGGAGGGAGGTTACTAGTGGAGTTCCTCAGGGACTGGTGTTGGGACTGATCTTATTTAATATTTTCATTAGTGACTCTGACACAGAGAGTGCGCTACTTAAATTTGCTGATGATGCAAAGTTGGGAGGCACTGTCAACTTGGAGGAGGATCACAGTATTTTACAGGAAGAACTGGATGACCTTGAGGACTAGAGTAATAGAAGTGGGATGAAATTTAATAGTACAAAGTGCAAAATCATGCGCTTAGGGACTAATAACAAGAATTTCTGCTGTAAGATGGGTGGGCTCTTTAGTTGAAACAACAGCAGAGGAGAAAGACCTTGTGTATTAGTCCATCACAGGGTAATAAGCATGCGGTGTAACTGTAAAAAAGACAAATGCAGACCTAGGATGTATCAGGTGAGGTATTTCCACTAGAGAGAAGGAAATATTAATGCCATTGTCCAAGACACTGGTAAGACCTTATCTGGATTACTGTGTCTGATTCTGGTCACCTATGTTCAAGAAAGATAAATTCAAATTTGGAGAACAGAGGCACAGAAGGGCTACTAAGATGATCAGGAGAATGGTGGGCCTAGCTTATGAGAGGAAAGTGAAAGAGATTGGCTTGTTTAGCCTAGCAAAATGAAAGCTGAGAGCGGGTATGACTGCTTTCTATAAACACACCATGGGGGCAAACTTCAGGAAAGGAGAAGAGCTATTTAAGCTAAAGGACAATGTTGGCACAACAAATGGCTATAAACTGGCCAGGAGTAAATTTAGATTGGAAATTAGAAGACTACGTTTCTAATTATTAGAGGAGTGAGGTTCTGTCACAGCCTTCCAATAGGAGTAGTGGGGGCAAGAAACTTAACTGGTTTTAAGATGGAGCTTGATAAGTTTATAAGATATCATATGACCTGGTTGCCTGTGATAGCAGGGGACTGGCTTCAGTGACCCAGGAAGTCCCTTCGAGTCTATGTTCTTGGCTATAAAGTTATAAAGATTTGCACAACTGTGTATATTTACATTTTGAGGGTAGAACAACTTGATAAGACCTGGCTGTTTTTCAGTTTGATTTATATATACACAAATATATATATGTTGTGCATATGTTAAACAGTGTAAGACATACACCCACTCATCACCTAACTTCAGCTGTCCTTCCTTATACATTTTAAATTGATCTCTAACAAAGATTAAAATAATGATTAGATATTTATGCAAGAGATTAGTAGAGGATGTGTTCCTGTTTTGGCTGCACTAAAAGGTTTGATAATAAAGCCTCAGCTAAAGTAAGAGCACATAACCATATACATCTTTAAAAATATGAAATGAAGCAGCATTGGAAAAGGATGCTAATTTTGTTTCACAATAACCCAAACAGAGAAAGGTGTCTGCTTCCTTTTTCTGCTTTTTAATTACTAATCTGTTGGGGATGAAATCCACTCCACCTACATAAAGCTTGAGCAATGAGATGTTATAAGGGTGGAACACAAGAGTATGTGAGATTTCTCAAATTCACACCAAACCCATGACTGGGGTGACAGACTGCAACAAAGTCACAGCAGCTAATATCCCATCTACTTTATCATCTGGAACAAGATCCGCAGCACCATCATGATATTTACATGCGCTGTTGGATCAAGTGGATCAGTATGTTCGACGACCTCCATGACCACGACAGACTGGCCAATATGGGCTAGTGTGGGGATACCTTCCATGTTATGAAGTGTGCAATGATGCAGATAGCCTGGTGCTTTCACTCTGGATGTACACAGACATTTAGATATGCTTTATTGCATTTCATTGTTGCACGTTTATTCATATTATTTTTGAAAATTAAAACTATAATAGTTTAATCACAATGTAAGCATCACTGCTAGTTATTTTTATTCCTTAATTTTTAAATACCTTAACTTTTTTTTTTAAACATATGCTTTTCCCTTTTACATATTATATTACACACACACACACACACAAGCATATACATTGTGACAAAGTTCCTCCTCTGCCTTGGTGGGTCTGTTCACTCAGTTAGCCTCATCACTGGCCAGCATGGGGAAAGGAAGAAGAACAATGCCCGCAGTCTCTGTTGATCCACCCGGTGGATCGGGGAACAGGCCAGAAACTTTCCCCTCTGGTGGAAACCACAGTTCAGTTCAACTCCTCCCATATCAAGTAGGGAGTTTGGGGGATGGAGGGAACACGGGCTCGCCATCTACTCCGGGTTCCAGCCCAGGGCCCTGTGGATTGCAGGGATCTACAGTGGCTCCTGTAACAGCTGCGTGACAGCTACAACTCCTTGGGCTACTTCATAGAATCATAGAATATCAAGGTTGGAAGGGACCTCAGGAGGTCATCTAGACCAACCCCCTGCTCAAAGCAGGACCAATCCCCAATTTTTGCCCCAGATCCCTAAATGGCCTCCTCAGGGATTGAACTCACAACCCTGGGTTTAGTAGCCCAATGCTCAAACCACTGAGCTATCCCTCCCCCATAGCCTCCTCCCAACACCTTCTTTATTCTCACCACAGGACCTCCCTTCTGATGTGTGATAATGCTTGTACTTCTCAGTCTTCCAGTAGTACGCCTTCTGACTCTCAGCTTCTTGTGCCTCTTGCTCCCAGCTCCTTGCACACACCACAAACTGAAGTGAGCTCCTTTTTAAACCCAGGTGCCCTGATTAGCCAGCCTTAATTGATTCTAGCAGCTTCTTGATTGGCTGCAGGTGTTCTAATCAGCCTGTCTGCCTTAATTGTTTCCAGAAAGTTCCTGATTTTTCTGGAACCTTTCCTGTTACCTTACCCAGGGAAAAGGGACCTACTTAACCTGGGGCTAATATATATGCTTTCTATCACTCTCCTGTAGCCATCTGGCTATTTTTCATGTCCTAAAAATAACAGACTGGTTCTGAAGGTGGTCTCTAACTTTTCGTGTGGCAATGCACACTCAGATATTTGGACGATAGAATCAAATCCTTTATTTGTTTCAGATCTCTGACTTTCAACTCTAATAGCCAGACTGCTAGATTTGGGCAGAAGTTTGTTGCATTTATGTAATTACGTGTGGTCAGAAAAACACATTAAGCCCCATCAACAATAACTATTCCATACTGGTCACAGAAATGGGTGAGAAGAAAAAAGAACATGAATCTGCAAGAGACAGCAAGGCCTACAGTATGCAGTAAAGCAGCAGAACCCTGAGCCAGAGAGCATTAAAGTAGTGCCCCACCCATATCTGAAGATATGTTCCAAGAAGCTTCCCACTAATGCATAAGGAAATGAGTAGACTAGCTACCCCTTTTATGAAGAACTATTCAGAATAATGTATTGCAGTAGCTCTTCTGCTTTACAGTCCATTATTATCTAGCACTCACAATTTTAGGAAGTATTTGCTGAAGTATCATTAAAAGTTAACCTGCAATCATATTTCAGTAATGGTGAGAACAGAGTATTACAATGCAGATTAACTTCTAATGATACTTTGCAAATTTTACTGTGGATCAGTGTGTTCCAGCATCCACTTCAATTGTGGATGTTCTCTAACTAGCTCTTCACAGAAACATTGGCTTTGCGAAGCAGCGGCCACTTACAACCCACCTTACACTTTAGAAATGTATGGTCCAATAATCTGCCTTCAGCAGTATGTGGGCTAATGGTCTCATGTATACTCATGAACAAGGATATTAGTTTCCTTGATTTAAATATAAAGAAATTACCCTCACATGAACAGTTTTATAATTTGCAAACTGTACAAGAAAATCTCTGTAGACTACTTGTGTAACACACCTTATAGATGAACATTAATAACCACTTCTTGATTTACTCACAATGGCACAGAAAAGACTGTTTGCAGCTGTGCTACAGGGGATTCATCCACAGGGGAAGGCAGGTGTTTGCACCACCACCTTCTGTTGGGGGTTCTGCAATGGAACAACAGGTTCAAACTGTGCCAGGGGCTCCACACTAATATCACCACTGGAGGCTCGCCAGGGAATGCACCAAACCAGTGCATTCTTAGCTGCCTGATCATGCCCCCTTCTTCAGCCAGTGCCACCCACATCTGAGGTGTGCTAATCAGGTCTGGGCTCCCAGCAAAGGAGTTGTTATGGGTGCCCTTCCAGTGTGCTTTCTATCACTGGAGCCTTTTGTTTTGGAATCTGCCAGGGAGTTTTTATACTACATTTCACTAATTTTGCCCAGCTCTAGGGATGATATTTAAGAAAACCTGTGCATTCTGAGCACTTCAATACCTAATTGCAAACAATATTTCAGCATCAGGCCTTTAAAAACATGTTCAAGGCTTAAAAAATGTGTGAAGCTTAAAACCTAATGTTATGTAAAAAAGGCGGGTCAGGCACTGCATTTCTAGATTATGGCATGCCTCATGGACGACGTCTCAGTTTGTTGAAGCACCTTTTTGGCAATGTTCACTTTAACAAACTCTCTCTAGCCTTGATTCTTCCCTGTTAAGTTTCTGATTTGGATAATTATCATTTATTGACTAGCAAACGTTTTCCTTAAGAATATCTATTCCGGCCCCTCCGCCATCTACTATAAAACTGTTTTTCTTCCAAATTTGTATTAAATGTGATATTAACTGTATCAGATTTTTTTAAAATTATATATATGTACATGCATATATACACTTTCAAAACACATCCCACTCATTCAGAATGGTGTACTCATTTTATATACATTACTCAATTCCTGCTACACACAATCTTCTTGCCCTATTCTATATACCATATGCTGACCGCAAAACACATCTTGAAGTTGCAAAGAACTCCTTTTTCTCTTAGCAACAGAGTATCAACTCTCCCCACCTCTCAACTCTAGTCAACTTAAGTGGTCATGAATTTGCAACTGAACCTGAGGTAGTTCTCTCTCTTATGGAAGCAAGAGAGCTACCTTTCCCTGTGATGATGGTCCCATTTACCCAGTTTTTAAAAATTAGCCAAAAAAACTCAGTATCTATTTTGTCTTATTTTTATTTGCCCTTGTATAAAAATCAGGATCACAGAAGACCATAAAACAAATTGCACTAAAAACTCTTAAATTCTGCTAAAGCAGTAGCAAACCCTCTTTCACTGGGTGGTATTAATGTCAGTTACTTAGTGATCATAGCTACATATGGAAAGGAATAGTACTGTTCTCAAATAGAGTAAGATATTAAAGTTAACATTCAATTAAATAGAGTACAGGGTACTTGTTAATACTGAGAGCAGGGGTCGGCAACCTTTCAGAAGTGGTGTGCCAAGTCTTCATTTATTCACTCTAATTTAAGGTTTCGCGGTCCAGTAATACATTTTAACGTTTTTACAAGGTCTCTTTCTATAAGTCTATAATATATAACTAAACTATAGTTGTATGTAAAGTAAATAAGGTTTTTAAAATGTTTCAGAAGCTTCATTTAAAATTAAATTAAAATGCAGAGCCCCGTGGACCGGTGCCCAGGCAGTGTGAGTGCCACTGAAAATCAGCTCGCATGCCACCTTTGGCACGCGTGCCACAGGTTGCCTACTCCTGACCTAGAGCATGCTACAAATCCTGAACGTCCCAACTGGGATTAAAATTTAATTCTGACAGGTTTCAGAGTAGCAGCCGTGTTAGTCCGTATCCGCAAAAAGAACAGGAGTACTTGTCGCACCTTAGAGACTAACAAATTTATTTGAGCATAAGCTTTTGTGGGCTACAGCCCACTTCATCGGATGCATAGAATGGAACATATAGTAAGAAGATATTTGTGTGTGTATATATATACACACACACACACACACAGAGAGAGAGAACATGAAAAGGTGGAGTAAGAGGTTAATTAATTAATATGAGCTATTATCAACAGGAGAAAAAAACTTTTGTAGTGATAATCAAGATGGCCCATTTAGACCGTTGACAAGAAGGTGTGAGGATACTTAACATGGGGAAAAGTCTATTTCCCCATGTTAAGTATCCTCACACCTTCTTGTCAACGGTCTAAATGGGCCATCTTGATTATCACTACAAAAGTTTTGCCACTCTTTACATTTAGTACTTTACTGCATGTACTACTCAATGTGACAGGTTTCAGAGTAACAGCCGTGTTAGTCTGTATTCGCAAAAAGAAAAGGAGTACTTGTGGCACCTTAGAGACTAACCAATTTATTTGAGCATGAGCTTACAGTACTCCTTTTCTTTTTACTCAATGTGAGTAAGCGTGATGGAAGTATGCCCTAATTTTATTCTTGGTTCAAAGGACTTACAAGCTCCACCTAAGTCAGCAGAGACAGAAAGGTGCACTAGTTGATTACCTTACTTTTTTCTCCATACAACCTATAATTTAACCTATAATTAAAAGTCATAGGCAATTAAGTGAAAAAAACCTAGCAATAATGTAATATGACCAAGAATTAGTAAGTCAGGAAATTTCAAAAATAAAGGCAACGTTAACTCAACCAAGTTGCACTTTTCCTATTCTTTTTTCCCTGGTTAAATGTTAAGAATACATTACTCTGTTATAAAATGTTCTGCCTATAACATATAACACAGAATGCACAATATGGTTGTTTTAAAATGCCACGGCAATTGCAATCTTAGAAATTTCCTAGCTTTTGAGTTCCTGACCGTACAATCTTAACATTTAACATTGAGTTTTTGCATTTACTATACAGAAAATCAAAATTTACAGGATTAATGAGTAGCCCCCAAAAGGTTAGCAGTTGCAATCTATGCATGAGCAAAAAGCAGGTATTTAAGGTAAAAACAAAATTGTCATTATAGCAAGTTAACTGAACGGTGCTGTTTCTTAAAAATGCAAGAATTATTTTAACAAATTGTGCCTCTTGGTACACACAAATACTGTGAAGAGGGTACCCACAACAGATTAACCTGTCCATGTCTGATGACTAACTCTGTCTCCCAGAAGTTAAAGCTTCTGACTGCTTGTCTGTATAAAAGCAGCTTGCTTCTTGGGGAGATTTAAAAATCCAGGACACAGTTCACTTTCCACTTTCAAGCAAACAGTCTGAAATGGAAAGTTTTATCCTATCAATTCAAATTTGCAAAGATTCCTTTTAACGAGCAAAAAAAATCCTTGCTCCGCACAAAAGTTGTCATGTCATCTGGAGAAAATAAACATTTTAGTATCTTGAAAAAAATGAAGTCCACCACAGAATATATGAATTCAGATTCACTTGCTAGTCTAATCTATAATGGAGTCATTCACAAGGGCAGATTAGGCAGTGGAATCATTAACTGTATTTTATCAGTCCAGAATCTGGAAGTTACAATGGCAGACCTGGAGAAGGTTTCCCTGGACTTGACACAATAGCAACCATGACGAGGAAAGAAAATAAAAATCTGTTAATAGGAACAGAAGTTGTCTAAGAAATATGAGATTGAGTATCCTGTAAGGAATTCAGTTAGAGATAAGCAAAATGTGTAGCATTGCCAACCCCAAGCATTACAAAATAATGAGTTTTTAAAATAACAAATTTTAAAGTTCTTTTTATTTGCTTTCTGGTTTCTGGGCTTTAGGATGCCCTAGGGTCACATTTTCCAACTTTTCTCTGCAACCATGAGGGCTAGATAACCTCCCCCCTTATTTTTTAAACATGAAAGATGAGCTTCTCACCTAATCATTTGTTTCCAGGAGTTGGGACTTTAAGAAAATCCCCAAATACTGTGAGACCTCTAAGAATTGGCAACTCTACTTAAAATGACCTACTGAGCGAAGCAAGATCGCACTACAAATGGCATTACCACAGGAGTTGCCAAATTAAAGAACAAGTTATCCCATCTCTAATCTGTCCAGTCTGGTTACTGGAGAGATAATTAATGAGAAATATGAAATGAGATTCTAACAGAACTGTGGTGGACAGCTCTCACAGGGGCAGTTTTGGACACTGAAATGCTACCACTTCTAGAACTAGAACACTGAAGTTTGAATAGTAATTCTGGAATTTGTTTTTGCTTTTTTATTTCCCCCTTGTGACATTATATAGCACATAAATTTGCAGACACATCTAACTGTTTTGCAGAAGAATTACAGATATTGGACAAATTCCATTTTCTGTTATACCTGAGTAACTCAATGGAATTACTTTGCAGTTTCATAAGTGAAATTAAGAGCATAATTTAACAATATGCTCATATAAAATTGGTTATGTTTGTCGTTTGATCCAGAGCGGGTGCAGTGTCCCACCCATATCTGTGCATGCTCCAATAAGGTAATTATTAACTATGGATAAAAACTAAATGCTTTATGAATTATATGTAGCTACAGACTAAATATTAAAATAGTAATACACAATATACAATACTTGGAAGGCCATTTCACAGTTTAGAGATTGGACAACAAGGCTTCTGCCAACTCACAAGAATAATTTTAATAAAAGGGTATGAAAAGGCCAACTCAAATCGAATCCATCCTTCAGGACATAAATATCCTTGTGAAAACAGTTTAAAGTAGAAAAAAGCCATGAGAAAGTCATCAACTGGAGAAGAACTTCATAGCAAAGCCAATTCTCTAGGTAGCATTTAAATTAAGTAACCAAAATGGAGAACAGGCCATTTTCTTTTAAAATTATTAGGGCACTGAAATTACTTCCACATGAACAACTTGTTTTCGCATATATTTTTGAGCTTCAAGCTAGTAAGGCTAGTTTAAATATTTTGTCTACGAATTGCCAGAACTTTCACAACTATGCTAGTGCTACAGTAAAACATAAGAATTTTAACTTCATTCACAGAAGCAAGATTTTTAACAATATTCCTTTACAACGGTCTATCTTCTTGTATGTTTTTGTTCTTTATTCATTCTTCAAAATAATATGAAAAAAAATTAAACCTATTTCTTTATGTAGGAACGGAGAAAACCCTTTTTTTCCCCCAAGGCCCAGTGAAAGTTTTTACCTCCCAGAATTTGGTGCATCAAGACGACAACAGACAGTATCTTTTAATCAGCAGCATCACAAACTTCTCTCAAGATGATCCATCCAGGAAGAACAGTGAGAAATCTCTTTAAGCTGAACTTGGATCACATTCTGAAATCAATATTACATTTCTGGAACATCCTAACTTATAAAAATCTTCCAGGGCCTATTTCCTGATGCTAAATACCTGAGACCAAATGGGGCTACAAAAAATACTTATTTAATTTACTTAGGAAAAAGTAGAAAATGAACGATTCTACTTTCTTCGGTTGGAGAAGAAATCTATGTGAAAAATACACCTAAAGGCACATCTTATATATAACAGCGGGGACTGATTAAAACTACCCGCTACCCCCATACTGCCCAGCCATCCCTGAGGAAAGACAGGAGGCAATGAATGTGGTTTAATTAGGCCACAATTTTATTAACTTAAAAGATGTGGGGAAATCTGCCCATAAATTGTACAATGCAGGTCATGATCATTCTCTTATTTCACATAATCCCCAACCTGATCCTAGCTATCCCGTTGCTGGGACCTTGCCACCCACCCCACCTATAAGGTTTAAGGAGATTTAAAAGGATGGGGGTTGGCTCTCCCTGTTCCAGACGCAGAAGCTCTGAACCCTCGTTCCCTTCTGAAGCTCCTTTAAGGGATGCTTTCCTTTAAATCCTCTCTCAGTACATTTTATCCAATGACCGTACCCTTCTGTAACAACTAATGTACTTCTTTTGTATTGCTGACGTACAGCAGCAACTACAATTTCACCTGAAGTTGATCAAGCCAGATGGCTACATCAGCAGTAGCAGAATTTATTTTAGCAATGCCTCCTTCGTATTTATAAATTGGGCAGTAGGGGGTGATGTTTGATGGTCTATCATGGGGGTCCACACTCAAATGCTGGGGAGTCCTTGATCTTCCATTTGTGCATTAGATGCCCACATGTACCATGGTTGGTTTGGACTCGGTCAGAGCTGACCAAGATATCTATGGAAGGTTGAACCCAGGAACTTTCTGTGTGGGATCTGGCACAAGGTGCTTATTTTTAAAGTCTTAGAATCATAGAATATCAGGGTTGGAAGGGACCTCAGGAAGTCATCTACTCCAACCCCCTTCTCAAAGCAGGACCAATCCCAACTAAATCATTCCAGCCAGGGCTTTGTCAAGCCTGACCTTAAAAATATCTAAGGAAGGAGATTACACCACCTCCCTAGGTAACGCATTCCAGTGTTTCACCACCCTCCTAGTGAAAAAGTTTTTCCTAATATCCAACCTAAACCTCCCCCACTGCAACTTGAGACCATTACTCCTTGTTCTGTCATCAGCTACCATTGAGAACACTCTTTGGAACCCCCTTTCAGGTAGTTGAAAGCAGCTATCAAATCCCCCCTCATTCTTCTCTTCTGCAGACTAAACAATCCCAGTTCCCTCAGCCTCTCCTTATAACTCATGTGTTCCAGTCCCCTAATCATTTTTGTTGCCCTTCGCCGAACATTTTCCAATTTTTCCACAACTTTCTTGTAGAGTGGGGCCCAAAACTGGACACAGTACTCCAGATGAGGCCTCACCAATGCTGAATAGAGGGGAACGATCACGTCCCTCGATCTGCTGGCAATGCCCCTACTTATACATCCCAAAATGCCATTGGCCTTCTTGGCAACAAGGGCACACTGTTGACTCATATCCAACTTCTCGTCCACTGTAACCCCTAGGTCCTTTTCTGCAGAACTGCTGCCGAGCCATTCGGTCCCTAGTCTGTAGCAGTGAATGGGGTTCTTCCGTCCTAAGTGCAGGACTCTACACTTGTCCTTGTTGAATCTCATCAGATTTCTTTTGGCCCAATCCTCGAATTTGTCTAGGTCCCTCTGTATCCTATCCCTACCCTCCAGCGTATCTTTATCTACCGCTCCTCCCAGTTTAGTGTCATCTGCAAACTTGCTGAGGGTGCAATCCACACCATCCTCCAGATCATTTATGAAGATATTGAACAAAACTGGCCCGAGGACCGACCCTTGGGGCACTCTACTTGATACCGGCTGCAAACTAGACATGGAGCCATTGATCACTACCCGTTGAGCCCGACAATCTAGCCAACTTTCTATCCACCTTATAGTCCATTCATCCAGCCCATACTTCTTTAACTTGCTGGCAAGAATACTGTGGGAGACCGTGTCAAAAGCTTTGCTAAAGTCAAGGAACAGCTTTCCCCTCTTCCACAGAGCCAGTTATCTCGTCATAGAAGGCAATTAGATTAGTCAGGCATGACTTGCCCTTGGTGAATCCATGCTGACTGTTCCTGATCACTTTCCTCTCCTTTAAGTGCTTCAGAATTGATTTCTTGAGGACCTGCTCCATGATTTTTCCAGGGACTGAGGTGCGGCTGACTGGCCTGTAGTTCCCAGGATCCTCCTTCTTCCCTTTTTAAAAGATGGGCACTACATTAGCCTTTTTCCAGTCATCCGGGACTTCCCTGGATCGCCATGAGTTTTCAAAGATAATGGCCAAATGCTCCGCAATCACATCTGCCAACTCCTTTAGCACTCTTGGATGCAGCACATCTGGCCCCATGGACTTGTGCTCATCCAGCTTTTCTAAATAGTCCCGAACCACTTCTTTCTCCACAGAGGGCTGGTCACCTCCTCCCCATGCTGTGCTGCCCAGTGCAGTAGTCTGGGAGCTGACCTTGTTCATGTTCTTGTTTAGCCCAGTCTGCTTTCCAAGCCTCCTTCTGATCACAGCCTGATTGCATGAGGCTAAATGATGTTCCCAGAAAGGCATGCAGGACTTAACATGTTGGAGGGGTGGGGAGGAGCATTGTCGATGTCTTGGTGGATAGGAAGACATGTGTTTGCCTGGATTCGCTGAGCTTCGCAGAGCGTTGCGGTAGCTTGGCGAATAAGTGGGGGAACGATGTTAGAACAGGTAGTCGTGGGGTTGGAGTTGACTTAAGGGTTCCAGTGATGCACTGCATCACTGTATTCAGCTGGGTGTCAACAAGTTGTGTGTGGCTGCATCTGCTCCATACCAGTGCACAATATTCACACACTGAAAATCTACTACTAATTTTACATACCAAGTTGTGACATTGTAATTGAATCAGCCTGTGAGGAAGGTGCAAACACACACGTCACTTCAGTCAATTTGGCAGTGAAGGGAAAAAGGGGCAATTAGTGTAATGCCCACAGTGGAGGAACCCAGACTTTTTTCAGATGTCATGGGTCGGCAGGGGGGTGCTGCCAGCTTGAGACGGGTTAAAGAGGACTTCTCCAGGAGTGCATGAGATATAAATACCCCTTTCCCTTTTCCCATCAGCAGGAGGGGCAGTGTCACCATCCTCCCCAACCTGGTCCAGCCAGCCATTTCCTACTCCTACCCGTTTTGTCCGGGTAAACTTTTCTCTTCCTCCCTGTCTACTAGTAGTTGCACAGGGAGCCCTTAGAGAGGCAACAACCTCTCTTCTTCTGGCCAGCTGGACAATGACGAGCAGCATACAGTTGTGGTGAGCACACAGTAATGGAATACGGTACAGGGGAAGTTTCAGATAGGTTTGTGGGTGGATGGTGATTTCCATCAGTTCTCTTTGTTCATCTCCACAACACAACCTGTCAGCTGAAGGCTATTTGTTGTTTTCAGATTTAGCAGAATGTTGATATGATAGTGAGGACTGCTATCACAGTATTTGACCCAATTGGAGTACCTGTTCATCCATAGTAAGAGGATTCTGCCTGGCTGCATTAAAACTACCAAAAAGGGAACTCTAGTGGGAAGTGCAAAAGATGAATTCTGTATCATGTTTTAATTAACCCAAATAAACTATTATGCTGAACTTTGGTTCTAAGCTACAGAACACACTTCTGCAGTTTGAGACCTGGAATTAATTACTTATTATTTGACCATTTCCCTCTTCTGGTCAAGAACTCTGATCTTCAGTCCCCTGGCTGCTTCCTTGGAGATTGATGCCTGCACAGAAGTACTTCCTCCAGAGTAATTAATCCTGAGGTTGGATGCACTAATCATGCGTCACAGTAACTGACAGCTGGGACTTTATTCTCAGCCTTTGCTAAAAAGCAATTACTCCCTTTAAACCAGCCTTTTGTCTCGCTGAGCAGTGCACCTGCCTAGTCCGTCATTTCAGCAGCTATGCTCTCATGCTCCCATCCTGGTAGGATTGTGTGCTGCATACTATAGCCAAACCATCCATTAGAGTTCCAGGATTATTTTTTAGAACTCTACCTTCTGCTCCTCTAGACAGATAGTAGGGTCCAATGAAGCTGATCAAATCCTCCCAAGGAGTTTTGTGCTTTTTCTCTATGGTACACATGTCAATTGGGGAGGGAGAGCAAACCTTATATTCATATGTCTTGCATAGTGAAGTATTGTGTTATTGCTACACCACAAAGCTGGTCATAAGCAAGGGATTTAATAGACAGAAGATACTTTAACTAGAAATATTTCATTTTTTTAAACTGAAAGCATACATTTTACCCAACACACGTGAAATTTTTTGCAAGAGACTCAACTCACAGTTAAAAAACATTGTTGGTTCTTGAAATAAGGTTATTAAGCCCTGCCACCCCAAAGCATAACAGTCATCTACCAGATGATCCATCCAGGATGAGCAGTGACAAATCTCTTTTAGCTGCACTTGGATCACATTCTGATATCAATATTATGTTTTAAATTCATACAAAGGCTTTTTCAGCTGTGTGAGAGAAGGTAAACCCAAGTTTCCATTTTGAAAACAGGTGGAAAGAGGATGGTTTAAAACAATTTAGCAGAGACCCCATACATCAACGGTGGCAGCAGATTTACAAAAAAATGTGTGCAACTTAAAATGCATATGCTATTTGCAAATGTACTGGAGCTTTTTCTGTACAAGAATTGGGAATCTAAATTTGACATACATTTTAAATATAATTAATTGTTATAGCGTTATACAATATATAGGAGAGTTGTAAAGAATAAAAGCCAAGTAATATGACCATCAACACACATTTAAAAAAACAAAACAGATTTCTTTATCATTCCACTACCACATGCCCCAGTGATTTAATGTAACTGTTCACACACATCTACATTATCTTTTACGTAAGAAAAACTCCTCCGCTAGCATATACATTTCCAAAAATTCATCATCAATCTTGTAAATTAGATGCTCTAGGATGGAATTCCTGCTATTTCAAAGTACCTGTATTTTACAGCTGGAGTGCGTATAAGCTTCCACTTTTTCAGGATTTTCTCTCTGCACAGACAAGACCAGCTACAATTTATTTTTAGAAACCATTTGTACTGCCATATATTTGAAATGTGTTGCCTTTTAAACAGAACAATACACGTGTTAAATGAATTCTTGGCTCAAAAATAGCAGTAGCAAAGGTACTGTTTATGTATTCAACTACCACTGTTTGTGTAAAAGAAAATGGCACAATGTTAATTAAATGGACTCTAAGGAGTTTCTACAGCTCTCCCTTTTTTCAGATGTTCATAACCTTTTAAAACACATTCGTTTGGAGCTGAGACCTGAAACATTCCATAGGTTGGTCTCAGTCCAAAGGTGAAATTTTTGGGGGAGATGAAGTTTAAGCAAACTGACCAAAAATTAAAGGAGTGCTTGTGGCACCTTAGAGACTAACAAATTTATTTGAGCATAAGCTTTCGTGAGCTACAGCTCACTTCATTGCATGCATTCAGTGGAAAAGACAGTGTGGAGATTTATATACATAGAGAACATGAAACAATGGGTGTAACCATACACACTATAACGAGAGTGATCACTTAAGGTGAGCTATTACCAGCAGGAGAGCTGGGGATGGGGGAGGAGAAACCTTTTGTAGTGGTAATCAAGGTGGGCCATTTCCAGCAGTTGACAAGCACCTCTGAGGAACAGTGGGGCGGGGGGAGAAATAAACATGGGGAAATAGTTTTACTTTGTCTAATGACCCGTCCACTCCCAGTCTCTATTCAAGCCTAAGTTAATTGTATCCAGTTTGCAAATTAATTCCAATTCAGCAGTCTCTCATTGGAGTCTGTTTTTGAAGTTTTTTTGTTGAAGAATTGCAACTTTTAGGTCTGTAATCGAGTGACCAGAGAGATTGAAGTGTTCTCCAACTGGTTTTTGAATGTTATAATTCTTGACGTCTGATTTGTGTCCATTTATTCTTTTACGTAGAGACTGTCCAGTTTGACCAATGTACGTAGCAGAGGGGCATTGCTGGCACATGATAGCATATATCACAGTGGTAGATGTGCAGGTGAACGAGCCTCTGATAGCGTGGCTGATGTGATTAGGCCCTATGATGGTGTCCCCTGAATAGATATGTGGACACAGTTGGCAACGGGCTTTGTTGCAAGGATAGGTTCCTGGGTTAGTGGTTCTGTTGTACGGTGTGTGGTTGCTGGTGAGTATTTGCTTCAGGTTGGGGGGCTGTCTATAAGCAAGGACTGGCCTGTCTCCCAAGATCTGTGAGAGTGATGGGTCGTCCTTCAGGATAGGTTGTAGATCCTTGATGATGCATTGGAGAGGTTTAAGTTGGGGGCTGAAGGTGATGGCTAGTGGCGTTCTGTTATTTTCTTTGTTGGGCCTGACCTGTAGTAGGTGACTTCTGGGTACTCTTCTGGCTCTGTCAATCTGTTTCTTCACTTCAGCAGGTGGGTACTGTAGTTGTAAGAATGCTTGATAGAGACCTTGTAGGTGTTTGTCTCTGTCCGAGGGGTTGGAGCAAATGCGGTTGTATCGTAGAGCTTGGCTGTAGACAATGGATCGTGTGGTGTGGTCTGGATGAAAGCTGGAGGCATGTAGGTAGTAATAGCAGTCAGTAGGTTTCTGGTATAGAGTGGTGTTTATGTGACTATCGCTTATTAGTACCATAGTGTCCAGAAAGTGGATCTCTTGGGTGGACTGGTTCAGGCTGAGGTTGATGGTGGGATGGAAATTGTTGAAATCATGGTGGAATTCCTCAAGGGTTTCCTTTCAATGGGTCCAGATGATGAAGATGTCATCAATGTAGCGCAAGTAGAGTAGGGGCATTAGGGGACGAGAGCTGAGGAAGCGTTGTTCTAAGTCAGCCATAAAAATGTTGGCATACTGGGGGGCCATGCGGGTACCCATAGGAGTGCCACTGATTTGAAGGTATACATTGTCCCCAAATGTGAAACAGTTATGGGTGAGGACAAAGTCACAAAGTTCAGCTACCAGGTTTGCCGTGATATTATCGGGGATACTGTTCCTGATGGCTTGTAATCCATCTTTCCGTGGAATGTTGGTGTAGAGGCTTCTGAACAACATACTAAGCCACAGAGACCTTCCTACCAAAACTACAAAACGAAGGATTCTGGGTGGACTCTTCCTGAAGGTTGAAACAACAGACTGGACTTCTACATAGAGTGCTTCCGCCAACGTGCACGGGCTGAAATTGTGGAAAAGCAGCATCACTTGCCCCATAACCTCAGCTGTGCAGAACACAATGCCATCCACAGCCTCAGAAACAACTCTGACATCATAATCAAAAAGGCTGGCAAAGGAGGTGCTGTCGTCATCATGAATAGGTTGGAATATGAACAAGAGGCTGCTAGGCAGCTCTCCAACACCACTTTCTACAAGCCATTACCCTCTGATCCCACTGAGGGTTACCGAAAGAAACTACACCATTTGCTCAAGAAACTCCCTGAAAAAGCACAAGAACAAATCCGCACAGACACATCACTGGAACTCTGACCTGGGGTATTCTATCTGCTACCCAAGATCCATAAACCTGGAAATCCTGGATGCCCCACCATCTCAGGCATTGGCACCCTGACAGCAGGATTATCTGGCTATGTAGACTCCCTCCTCAGGCCCTACGTTACCAGCACTCCCAGCTATCTTTGAGACACCACTGACTTCCTGAGGAAACTACAATCCATTAGTGATTTTCCTGAAAACACCATCCTGGCCACCATGGATGTAGAAGCCCTCTACACTAACATTCACACAAAGATGGACTACAAGCCATCAGGAACAGTACCCCTGATAATATCACGGCAAACCTAGTCACTGAACTTTGTGACTTTGTCCTCACCCATAACTATTTCACATTTCGGGACAATGTATACCTTCAAATCAGCGGCACTGCCATGGGTATCCGCATGGCCCCACAGTATGCCAACATTTTTATGGCTGACTTAGAACAACGCTTCCTCAGATCTCGTCCCCCAATGCCCCAACTCTACTTGTGCTACATTGATGACATCTTCATCATCTGGACCCCTGGAAAAGAAGCCCTTGAGGAATTCCACCCTGATTTCAACAATTTCCATCCCACCACCAACCTCAGCCTGGACCAGTCCACACAAGAGATCCACTTCCTGGACACTACGGTACTAATAAGCGATAGTCACATAAACACCACCCTATACCGGAAACCTACTGACCGCTATTCCTACCTACATGCCTCCAGCTTTCATCCAGACCACACCACACGATCCATTGTCTACAGCCAAGCTCTACGATACAACCGCATTTGCTCCAACCCCTCAGACAGAGACAAACACCTACAAGGACTCTATCAAGCATTCTTACAACTACAATACTCACCTGCTGAAGTGAAGAAAGAGACTGACAGAGCCAGAAGAGTACCCAGAAATCACCTATTACAGGTCAGGCCCAACAAAGAAAATAACAGAACGCCACTAGCCATCACCTTCAGCCCCCAACTAAAACCTCTCCAATGCATCATCAAGGATCTACAACCTATCCTGAAGGACGACCCATCACTCTCACAGATCTTGGGAGACAGGCCAGTCCTTGCTTATAGACAGCCCCCCAACCTGAAGCAAATACTCACCAGCAACCACACACCGTACAACAGAACCACTAACCCAGGAACCTATCCTTGCAACAAAGCCCGTTGCCAACTGTGTCCACATATCTATTCAGGGGACACCATCATAGGGCCTAATCACATCAGCCACACTATCAGAGGCTCGTTCACCTGCACATCTACCACTGTGATATATGCCGTTATGTGCCAGCAATGCCCCTCTGCCATGTACATTGGTCAAACTGGACAGTCTCTACGTAAAAGAATAAATGGACACAAATCAGACATCAAGAATTATAACATTCAAAAACCAGTTGGAGAACACTTCAATCTCTCTGGTCACTCGATTACAGACCTAAAAGTTGCAATTCTTCAACAAAAAAACTTCAAAAACAGACTCCAATGAGAGACTACTGAATTGGAATTAATTTGCAAACTGGATACAATTAACTTAGGCTTGAATAGAGACTGGGAGTGGACGGGTCATTAGACAAAGTAAAACTATTTCCCGTTGTTTATGCCTCCCTTCAACCCTCCACTGTTCCTCAGAGGTGCTTGTCAACAGCTGGAAATGGCCCACCTTGATCATCACTACAAAAGGTCCCCCCCGCACAGCTCTCCTGCTGGTAATAGCTCACCTTAAGTGATCACTCTTGTTACAGTGTGTATGGTAATACCCATTGTTTCATGTTCCCTATGTGTATAAATCTCCACACTGTCTTTTCCACTGAATGCATCTGATGAAGTGAGCTGTAGCTCATGAAAGCTTATGCTCAAATAAGTTTGTTAGTCTCTAAGGTGCCACAAGTACTACTTTTCTTTTCGTGAATACAGACTAACACGGCTGCTACTCTGAAACCTGACCAAAAATTGATTTCCTTATTACAAACCACCGAAAAACAAACAAAACAAAACAAAAACAGCAGCTGCTCTGGCCTCTCTCTCGACCAGATTACACACATGTAGTATTTTCTATTCCCCTTTCTCTCAAGTTTAATGTATTAATGTGTTGTCAGTTTATACCCTTGAATATACAGAATATGCAATTTAGCCAAGTTTCCAAAACTACCCTAACTTCTGAAACTTTCTGACTTTGCAATCTTGCTCTTATATCCTTAATTTGCATTCATGCCACATTTGTACATCACAACACCCCACAAATACACCCATTCCTCTCAATTTCCTTCTATGTAGGTGTGATGGGGTATCTGAGCCTGCCCTAAAGGTTAAAAAACAGCTCTGGGCCCAGTTGGCCCCACCTAGCCACACCTGCTAGGCATGCTCACACTGGAGGCTGGGCTCAAAAGGGAGCAGCTCATCTCAGTCTAGGAGAGCAGCCTAGGGAAACAGATGCATGCTGAAATATCCTGCATAGAAACCGTCAGGACTCCATGAGGCTAAGACCAGGCCCCACTGGCAAGTCACCATACACACTTCATCCCTCAGATGCTAGGAATAATGGGCTGATAGATAGGGCCCTACCAAATTCATGGTCAATTTTGGTCAATTTCATGGTCATAGGATTTTCAAAATAATAAATTCCATGATTTCAGCTATTTAAATCTGAAATGTCACAGTGTTGTAATTGTAGGGATCCTGACCCAAAAAGGAGTTGTGTATGTTTGTGTGTGGGTCGCATGGTTATTGTACTGGAGGTTGCAGTACTGCTCCCCTTACTTCTGCGCTGCTGATGGTGGTGGTGCTGCCTGCAGTCAACAGCTGCCACTCTCCGGCCACCCAACTCTGAAGGCAGCAGCGCAGAAGTAAGGGTGGCATGGTATGGTACGGTATGGCTAACCTTGCTGCTTGTGGGGCGTTGCCTTCAGAGCTGGGCACCTGGCCAGCAGCCACTGCTCTCTGGCTGCCTAGCTCTGAAGGCAGCGCAGAAGTAAGGGTGACAATGCCACAACCCCACTAAAATGACCTTGCAACCCCCGTGTAAGTCCCTTTTGGGTCAGGATTCGCAATTTCAGAAACACTGGTCTCCCCCATGAAACCTGTAAAGTATAGCGTGAAAGCACACAAAAGACCAGATTTCACAGGATTTCATGGTCTGTGACATGTTTTTCATGGCTGTGAATTTGGTAGAATGCTACTGATAAAGGAAGATGCTCTGGAGCATGATCAGAAAGGACTCCAGGGGGAATCCAGGAGACGACCAGTGGTGCGGATGGAGGAACCAAAGCTGGGGTAAGAATTGGCCATGGAACAGCTGT
The DNA here is from genome assembly GCF_965152235.1 of Eretmochelys imbricata. Taxonomy (NCBI): domain Eukaryota; kingdom Metazoa; phylum Chordata; order Testudines; family Cheloniidae; genus Eretmochelys; species Eretmochelys imbricata. The sequence goes on from NC_135572.1 coordinate 155,078,341, forward strand.
AAGGGCACTGGCCCCTAGGTCAAATATTTGAGCTATTATTCACAGGCTCCTGGGTTGGAACATAATGGAGCAGAGAGGGCCCAAGTTCCCCTACACCCAGCCACCAACTCTCACCACTAGGCGTTACAGACCAGATCACTGCCACTAGGCGATGCTGCCAGATTTGGAGTTCAACTTCCCAAAAGTAGGACAAAAGTAACTGGTAGAAAGAAAGGGGTAGCAAGCCAGCTTATAAAATTCATTATTTTAATTGCTTTCTTTCCCCAATAAATATGAATCTCCAATCTCAAAAGCAGTATATTTAGAGTTAGCTATTTCACTTGCAGAAACACTGTTTGAAAGAAACTTCTTAACATGATGTACGCTACATAACACTGCTGCACCCTTGATACAGTGTAGGGTAGTAATCTCTTAAATGTATTGAAAGAAACAAAATATGCACATTTTCTTTCACACTGTATGAAAATAACATTTATTTTCACTGTTGTGCGGCACCACAGATTTGACCATCAAAGCATACTCATTTCATTTAAATCTATTTTGATACTCAACTGGTGAATATTGGGGATTAATGAGCAAAATGCATCAGTGGCTTTGCAGCAAGGGCAAGTAATTAAAGATTTTATAAATTTGATAATTTTTCCAGTTTAGTATTAAATACTCTGAGACAGCAGCATTAAAATGTATATTTTGGGTACTTGGCCAAAGATGGTTGAAATGAACTATCAAGTGAACATTACTGTGAATAGATCTGCAAGCTTTGACAGCTATAATTTAAAGCAACCAAAACCATCACAGACACACTTTTCATTTCTTCTTTATTGCATTTTCCCCCTTCCTGGGGCTCCCTCCCATACTCTTCTCCAGGTAGCCTTTTCCTCACAAATGTCTAATTCATTTTTCAATTCCTCCTCCCACTGTCTCTTTTGTATTTGCATCAGTATCTTTGTTTCAAGTCTGCTTCCTTCTCTGTGGTCTTTCTGCATTTCTTCTACCCCCAATAATCTCTTGATTAATTCAGACTCCAGTGGCCCACTAAACAATGCACCTCTCCCAGTACTCAACATAACAGATGACTCTGAATGACAGTGAGATCTCTGTAGTTGCACTAGGGCACCTGTATAAATACAAAGTATAACTGGGCAAATCAATTCAGTCAGAATACATTCCTGGTCCAAACCACAGTCTCTCTGTCTGTCTGAACCTTTGTTCAGCCAGTCCTATGATTTTTTGAGGCATGACATGATTTTTGAACATTTCGGGTTCGCAGTATAGCTTTAGAGGGGAAAAAGTCATGGTCCCTGCACTGAGGAGCTTACAATGTCAGTCCCTAAACCTGTAAAGGAAACATCTGGATGAACTTCTGTGCACAGAACCTCATTAAAGTCAAAGGAACTCTAAGTACAGGTGAGCCAACTGAATGGGTTTCTGTAAATTTGGGATCTAAGGGCCCAATCCTGCAAACACTTATGAAAACCAAAGAGACTACGCATTATATCACGTAGGGTTTGCAGGTTTGCCTTGAGTTAGACATAACAAAGATATATGTAGTGGTGTTATAGCCATGTTGCTCTCAGGATATTAGAGAGACAAGATAGATGAGGTAATATCTTTTATTGGACCGACTTCTGTTGGAGAGAGACAGAGAGAGAGAAGCTTTCAAGCTCTGTGTAAGCTCGAAAACTTGTGCTACTCACCAACAGAAGTTGGTCCAATAAAAGATATTACCCCACCCACCTTGTCACTCTAATGACATAACAACAACATATAATGGATGCAGGGAGAGATGACATCAGGCCAGTAGGGAAAGGTTAAATAAAATAATGCTAGTTTTGTTTTAAATATATATTTTATAAAGTTAGATTTTATTAGGTCACTGCCTAGATTTTATGTTGATAAATGCTTCAGAAACCCAATGGATTATTAAGAAATAAGAGGGCTGAGAATCATCATAAATAAAATAATAGTCATACAGAGCTTCCCGCAGCTCCCATTTGCCGGGAATGGCGAACTGCGGCCACTGGGAGCTGCGGGTGGCCATGCCTATTGACAGTCAATGTAAACAAACTGTCTTGCGGCCTGTTAATGGATTACCCTCACGGGCCACAGGTTGCCCACCACAGGTCTATATGCTTTCTTGCTTTTTTTCCTGTGACAGAGAGGCACAATGGGGTTAGATTACAGCTCAGGATCTTTTTTACTTATCCAATAAAATGAACGCAGGACAATGATTAGCAAAACTGTAGGACTTGCATGGGTGAAAGTCTGAGCAATTTAAAGTGACATTCTACTTTACAGAACACCAAACACCAAAATAAAAGTAATGTAAATTAAATTAAAATCCAGGATTATAACTGGAATGTAGGGTATCGGTTACCAAGTGTTTGTAACTTAACTTTCATGTGTATAGGGAATCCTGAACAGTTATTGTGACTTTTTTCTTTAAATAAATGACCAAAATAAGTGACATTGATGTGATTATATTGCATTATTTTGACAAATAAAATATGAATAATATTGCATTTTTTTGATGCAGAATTCCCCCACGCGTAATCCTTGGGAGATGATCTACACACATTATTTTTTAATAAAAAAGCCTGGATTTTTAACCATCAAAAAAGATGGGAGGATAGAAGTTCAAAGAAGCTGAAAATGAAGACCTTGTAAATAATTATTATATTCAGTTGGGAAGAATGTCTGTAAATATGGTCTTTACTGTTTCTTTTCCTCTGTATGAGGTAATTTGCACCCCTGCTTCAGACTGCATTTAAATTTTATGCTCCTAACCTCCAGATAAAACATTCATTGTGGTGATCATTCAATCATTGAGTCTGAGGACGCTTTCAAGCAACTCACTCTACTGCCTGTCAACACCACTTCTAAAGTAGCACAAGGACTAACCCCCACAATGTGAGGCTGAGAATAAAAAACACAGACTAAGTTCCCCAAATAACTGTGCTGTCCTGCCAGTAGATCACATTTTGGTTTTGTTTTTAATTTTAAAACACAAATATTTTCTATTTCCTTTCTACTGTGAACTTACAACTTAATGAAAGGATAACTTAAAGAAAAATATAGGTGTGTATGCATGCATTCCAGATGGGGTTTAGCAAGTGCCATTAATACAAGTGCTCTTGTGCCTCAAATTACACAAAAAGAGTGTATTAATGACCCACTTAAAACAAGCCCTGTTTATGACATCTAACACATGAACAACATTCAAAGTAGTGAAAACAAATGCTGAACTAATGACTTTGAACCACACAAAGTGATTACATGGAGAACAAGAGTGTGGTTCCAATACAGAACACACAAAAATAAGGTCAAGTTAATGAGAACAGATTCAAACATTACCATTCAAGGTTGATCAGAATATACCAGATTTTATTTTCGGTACTGTTTAGGAAATCCATTAGTAAAATGGTATTTAGGGATATTCTCTCTCTCTTTCTTTTACACTCAGGGATGAACACTAAAAACTCCTCTCTGGAAACAACTGATTGCTGCCACTTTATTTCTCACCAAAATGCACAATTTGGTAATATACTATGCTTTGTTCAGAATACGTAATAATCTTGGTGATAAACGTAGGCAGGGTTAAAAGGGTTAAAATGACTACTGTTTTTGGAAGAGACTTTCGAATTTATTAGTGCTAACATCAGTCTGTGATTAGGGAAAAATAAACAAAGAACAAAACCTAACAGTAAAAGACCAAACATAGTCTTCAAAATTATACATTTAATCAGAGGAACTCCATAAATGTGCGGTGTTAGTTTTCCTTTGAAATATTACCATTAACTACATAGAAGAAGAGATACAGGAGCAAGAACCCTTAAAATCAATGTACTTTATATATATGCATTATTTATATATATAAATGAAAAAACTCTGAAAGCAATAAAATGGCTACAACTTACAGACCAAAGTCAAGTACACACAGATACTTGGTAACACTACAATATATACATCATGGCTATTCACTCTCTCACAAACTCATTTTTTATGTGATATACTAGCAAACAGGTTAATAAAGTTCCACTGAAGTTTATAGCAATTTTTTCTATCACAGATATGAGTACAGAAACATAAACACCACTTACCTTAAAGTTTGCAGATAGAACACAAAATTCTTAGGTAAGTAATTAATAAACTTGCCTAGAGCTATCTGGCTTAGGACAGACAGACAAAGCTAGCTGCACAGACTGGCCCCAGACACACAAAAGCTGATATTGTTCTCCTGCTGAGTGAAAATTTCACTTGTAAATTGAAGGACATCTGTATTCAGAATCACCCACAAAAGCTGTCCCTGAGAGGTGACCAAACTGCTTGACTCAACAAGAGAGAGATTTTACTTGTGGCCTTCAATGCAGGCCGCTGTGTAATGGCAGCTTCTGGTTTTACCTTCTAGCAAACCTGCCTTCATTTCAGCTAGCCATATAGATGAAACATGTTCTGCTAAGATCCACCCTTAGGCAAAGCCGTCATGCCCAAGGTATTCTTTAAAACAACTAATCATTAGGGTAAAATCTGTGTCATACTGATGTAAAAAATAGCCATTCATGAATATCTCCAAAATCGGTAACTACATTCATGCTGTGTCAATACTGCTGACATACACAATGCGCAATGCTTTGCAGTATCTACCTCTTGAAAGTCAATAAAATACTTTAATCAACGTATTTGATAAGGTATCTAAAATCTGCTGGTAGAAATAAAAACCTGTTCTACTACATTAAATTGTGCCATGTTTTTTCATTAAATAACTTGTATTCTTTACTTATGTTTGTTACTTTTTTATTAATAATGCTACGTTCATTATGACCTAAACTGGACATCAGAATCAGTCCATAAAGCTTTCCATAGGCATAAAAATAGGAATATCTGCTTGAATTGGATGCAGGAATGTGCTGCATGGTTCATTAGAATTTTTAACTTCACATTTCCAAATGAGAGGGAAGGACATGTTTCCCTGTGTAATGCAATTGACACTGTCCAATCTAAAACCACTCTTATTCTTTAAAAAAAACATCAAGTATTAAATTTGATTGTATTGTTTGTACATTCCCCAAAACGGCTGTTTCCCTCTCTTTATTGTAAACACATCTAATACCTTTGTAATGAATCATTTGGGGTTTTTGGAATTATCAAACTATTTCTGAAAAAATTAGTTTTGATTCTGTATGACTACTGACAACCATACAATGGGAACTATACCTCTACCCCAATATAAAGCTGTCCTTGGGAGCCAAAAAATCTTACCGCGTTATAGGTGAAACCACTTTATATCGAACTTGCTTTGATGCACTGGAGCGCGCAGCCCCGCCCCCACAGAGCGCTGTTTTACCGCATTATATCCGAATTCACGTTATATCGGGTTGCATTATATCAGGGTAGAGGTGTATGTTGAAAGACGTTTCCAGGAGATGCACTAGTGCTCAGCAGAACTGGGCCCCAAATCAGTGCAGGATCCTGATCTTTACATAAAGAGAATGACAACTGTTCCCTAGCAGGGACAAAAACCTCATTAAAAAATACATCCAGTAGCTTTCCTGTTTTACAGTTGTAATTGACTATCTGCAGGAAACAAGAGCTGAATTATACACTTCGTCACACGCATCTAAATTGGTCACTACAGAAACTCCAATTTCAGATTTTTTTTCCTCTGAACTGTACACAAAAGTTTAGACACAAAAACTTAACTGGAATAGGTCTACGTTTGCTGTGGCATAGCAAAGGTTGCATACGCTGTTCGTTTCAATTTGTATTTGATATTTTAGCTCACAAATGATATATACATGCCTGAGAGTTTCACAGATATTTACTTAGCAATGAAAAAAAAAGTTGGATTTCCACTCTCCACATTAGTGCTTCTGTTTATACCACAACATACTAGTCTATAGTTTACGTTCTGAACTTAGAAAACTATTGGAGAAAAAGTAATATTAAAAACATACACAAATAAGCTAATTAGACTTGTTGGTGATCTTTAAAGAGTAGGTGATTCAACAAAGAGTAGGTACAGTATACAGTTTTGGTTCTAGGAAAAATATGACCATAATTAAAAGGCTACAGTTACAGTTCAGACATCTCAGTTCATAGATCTATATTTTATGTTGCATGGATTATCCTGTAAATTAACAGGACTAAAAAGGCATTTTTGTTTCTGAACTCCTTTACCACTGGAATAAGTCTAAACAGATGAGTTTCTTAACACTGCAAGAAGAGCTTTTTCTTAAAATAGCTTTTAAAATAGACGTATATAAATGAATTCAATCAGTGGAATAGCAGAAAACACACTTTTCTGCTTTTCTGCCTACATGAGTAACTTTATAAAAAAAGAATCCCCGCTTGATGTATGATCTTTATTAGCTGAGAAACTAAAAGGGAAGGGATGACTTTCATTCCTTTGTATAGAGATCCTTCCTCTCTTTTGCCTTTAGACACGATTTAGTTTAAGCCAGGGAAGAGATTCCAATAGAGGGAATGATAAATCACATGCTTAGTCTAAAAATAAGAACAACTCTTGAGAAAGAGGAGGAACATGTGAACAAATTTAACATATGGAAAAAGGCCAAGAAGTGGGAAGCACAATTTTTCATTCAACTGACATTTTCATTTGACAGTAAGAACTTCACAGCAGATCGTAAAATTCTTACTCAGCAGAAGATAATGGGTCAGAAAGTTTGTTCTGGTAGTCTCTCTGACCCAAACCATTCCAAGGAGAACAAACTCTTTCTGACAGACTGCCAGTGAAACACAGAACATGACCTTCCCTGAGGCAAAACGGCACCATATCAATGCAGACGTACAAACTGCCTAATCTGCCTTACTGAAATAAAAAGCATACTTAATTTTTTAAAAAGAATTTGTTCTGTGTTGTTTCAAGATTTTAAAGATTAAAATTTTTGTTTTGTATGACTTGTGTCAGCATGGCTCCCCAAAGATTTAGCAATGGGTGGGGTCTTTTTCTCCCTTATTCAACATATTCCAGTAAAAAATTAAACTACATTCTGGTAGAATGGTGCTCTATTAAAACACTATCTTAATGTACCTTTCAACTGAACCTTTTCTGCCTCAATCTCACTCACAGAACTACCCAGGCTTTTGAAAAGAACTTCTGAGAGACAAGAACACATGCTAGTCCTTTGCTACATATAAATCTTATACAGCATTCGTTACACCATTACTAGAATGCTTGTCCAGTTTTGGACTTTAAAAAGGATGTCAAAAAACTGAAAAGGTTTCAGAAAACAGCCACAAGAATTATTCAAGGGTGGTCCAGATTATGAGGGAACTGCCTAATGTTCCTTGTAGCACTTTAGGATCTGACCCAGCAGTTAGGTGTTCCCTGGTTAAAAATGAAAAGGTCTCAGTACCACTTTTATTTATCTGTTACAAAGTTTGGCTTCCCCATTCTGCAAAAAGGTATGTAAACTGAGAAAAACCTGTGATGGGAGTACATGCGGCCTGAAAGTTCGTACTTAGGTCACCGAAAGTGTTCCTGGACATGTAGGCCTTCTCAGGTAAAATAGCTGCATCTAGCTGTATGTTCTGCCAATAGCTATATTCCGTAATAGACAGTCACCCACCTCACTATCACATCAGCATAAAGGCCAAGATAAGAGAGGACCTGGATATTTGGGCTTTTTTCTCCAAGAATTTAAAGGGTTAGCATAAATTTTGGTATATATTTTTCTAGCTACTGATGTGCCCATAGGGAGAGGGAAGAAAAATACCTCCCACCAAAACAAAACACCACTGTAAAACACAATTCTCTGAAGGGGAGAGAATGAGAGCACAAAGCCACGTGACAGATGTTAGTCACATCATTTAATGGCCTACTGGAAGGCATTCAGATAGTACCGTGACAAATGCAGCCAGCTCCTCGTGTTTTCCATTCCAGTGGAATACTAAACTGTATTACACGGCTCAGCCACTAGCGGTACTGTGTAAAATACCCTATTTAAACAAACCTCAGCCATTCCTGGCAGAGCATTAAAGGATCTTATGATGGACACATCTGGTATGTAAAAGCAAGCACTGTAGCCAGTCCATATCTGGTACAGAAGAACATGACATGGTGTCAGGAGTAAACTAAGAACAGAAACAGAAAGAAAACAGCAACAAAGGTTGCAGACAAAAGGAAGAAAGATTGCAGGATCTCACCAACATACCTTTATTCGAGGCACTGAGAACTTCAGCTTTGTCAAACCTTCAGAATGGGCAGACTGGAAAAAATATTTTGCAAGATTTCGTATTGCTACGAAGCTCCACAAGGAAACTGATGAAATGCAGATATCTTTTGATGTATTCTTTATACCTCAGAGAAATGTGGTTTATGAAAAAGCACGTTTTCACCAGAAAATTCAAGAACCGAAGGAAATGTTGAATGTTTTATAAGAGCTCTGCATACAATGGCTGAAAACTGTGATTTTGGGAATGCAAAACACGAAAATATCAGAGATAGGGTGGTTATTGGGTTAACAGATAAAAGCCTTTCACAGCAACTACAAATGAAGAGAGATGTTACCCTAGCCACCACAGCTCTACAGGTAGCAAAGCTATCAGAATTAGTCAAACCACAGAACAAAAGACAGGAGCAACTTGAAAAACCTGAAGCTAGCTTAGAAGCTATAAATAGACACTTGAGTGTTAAAAGTCATTATCATAACACCCCTAAGACAAGGAGTGAGAACTCCCAGGCTAAGAGGGACAAACTCCAGCCTACATGCACAAATTGTAGAAAAAGTCATATCCATAGAGATGATGCACATCCAGCCAGAGGCACATGGTGTAATAAATGCTTGAAATATGGGTGTTTTGCAGCTGTTTGCTACACAAAAGAAAGTCAGGGAGTTGACTAATATTACAAACAATACAGAACCATTGTTTCTCTGACCTATCACTTGCAATGACATAGAGCCTGCCTAGAGAGTGAAACTGAATATTCATGGCAAGACTATTGGCTTCAAAATTGACTCAGGAGCTGAAATTTCACAGTCATGCCAGAAGGGACTTTCAATCACCTTCAACCCCACCCAGAGTTAAAGTCATCTGACACAGGTCTGACGAGCCCTGGAGGTATTCTGAACTGCACAGGCCAGTTCACTACAGAAACAGCTTACAAAGACTAAAACTATGCATTCAGAGTGCACGTGTTCAAAGGATCAAAGACCAACAATCTTTTCAGCCACAGTGTGGCAGCCATGAGGGGCCTAGAGAGAAAGGAGAAAGAACTTGATGGAGGATTTGATTATACTGAACTTTTGAAAGAAGATCCAGTATAGATCAACTTAAGAGACAATGTTTGATCATGAAGTGTACAAGCAGTTCTATCAGAGACACACTGGAATAGATTAGTTGCAAACATATGTGAATTCAGAGGACATCACTACCTGGTCATTGTGGACTATTTTTCCAAGTATATAGAAACAAAATACTTTAAAGACATAATATGTTGCCCACTTTGGAATTCCAGAACAACTAATGATGGACAAAACCACAATTCACTGCAGCAAAATTTAACTCATTCCGAACATTAAACACAAGCGAATGGAGAGGCTGAGAGAGCTCTACAGACAGCCAAGAAAATCCTACACCAGGAAGATCCATTTCTTGCTCTTCTGACCTACAAATCAACACCAATAGCAGATACTTGATATAGGTCAGCACAGTCCCTGATGAAAAGACAACTCAGAACTACTGTTTCAGCTCTGAAACAGAATCTATCTCCGAAGTGGTCCAATGTGAAGAGACAAGCCAAATCAGGTAAAAAGGCAAAAAGAGCCTATAAACACTTTTACAACAGGCAACACTCAATCAGAGAACTGACAGCTCTAGAAACTGGTGACCAAGTTCATGTCAAACTCAATGGAGAAAAAGGAGGGACAACTTCAGCTGTTATAAAGAAAAAGACTTCACTGCCCAGATCATATGTGATCGAGACCAACAATGGAGAGTTCAACAGAAACTGCTGACATTTACAGTTTGTTCCTCAGAAAAAACCATCAGCAGAAAAAAATCTACAGATGGTGGATGCAGAACAAGATGACGACTCAGATTCCAAACTGACTACAGCCAGTTGTTGCAACTAATGGACAGCCAGGTGACCCAAGTTATTACACGTTAGGGTCGTGTAATTAGAAAACCAGTATGATTCAGAGACATTTGAGAGACTGATTCATACTGAACCTCAAAGACAGCGTGATAGCGTAAAAAAGCGTAAATATTGTAAATGGTTGGAACGTAGAGCTTAAAGGAGGTGGTGTAATGGAATGCTAAACTGTATTACCCCATTCAGCCCCTAGATGGCACTGTGTATAAAATAGCTTAGTTAAACGGACCTCAGCCATTCCAGACAGAGCACTAAAGGATCTTATGATGAACACACCTGGCATGTATAAGCAAGTCCATATCTGGTACAGAAGAACATGAGACCTGACATCCAATGACCTGCAGAAGTTTCATTTAAAGTATTGAGGCTACCACCTGGCTTGTGCAAGTTAATTTCAAATAAGGGTTGCATCATAATCTTCTTATGCATGAAAAGGATTTGCTCCACTTCCTCATCTGTTAGGGAATCACTGTCCTAAGCAAATACTAAGACTTTGGTAAAAAGGTCTCAGAATACATCACTTTAAAAAGGAGTATAAATCTGCATAATTCAAATTTTGAAGACAAAATATAAGTCAGACATCAACAAAAGAGCCATGTTGTTCTGTGAATCAGAATATTTTTAACTCTATATCCATTTATTCCATGTGTAAACTCACAAACCAAGTCATTAATCACTTGTGCAAAAAAATCGCATTTTTAAAAGTCACACTATGCAGTATGATAAACTATAATAGTTGTATTTTAATATCAAGTCTTCCTTGAGTAATTTCTTACATTTACCACTTATTAAATTCACTTTTTCTTGTTTGTAACAAAATCAAAAGTAAGCAGGATACACAAAAAAGAAGCAAATACTACACAGTGAATTTAAAATTCTATCAAAAATGGAGAAATATTTAGCTATTAAAGAAGAAAATATATTCAAATTTCTACTGTAAAAATACTTACATCTAGTAGTGTGTGAAGATGCTGATCCTGAAAAACACTGTGTAGAAAATCTAAATCTTTTTCACTGCAGTCTGTAAGTGCATGGATTTCCTCCAGGCTGTCCAGCACCTGTGAGACTGCTCCTGCAGGCAAACAAGCAGAAAAATAAACCAGTAGAGCAAAGACTCATGGTAAACTGACCTTTGGAACAGGAATCTCACACTTCATTCACTGTGACTATCTAAAACAGGATTTTAAAAAGGCTAGAACCTTTATTGAAGAACACACTGAATGAACTTAATGTTATTTAATAGTACAGTATATATCTTCATTTATTCACAAGCAACAGTTTAAGAGAGCTCTAAGAATGTCTTTGTATTTTTAAAAATGAGATAACAATAGGGATGGATGTTTAGGTGAATTACCAGAATGCTCACACTGAATTTGCTTCATTTTACAACCTACAGTTCTTCTTGAGTTTTTCTATAATTAGCTGAAAATATCTGCAGATTTGACACTTTATCCCGCTGTTTATCTAGAAAAAAAGTGTATGAACATAAACTGTGAACCGGTAAATGAGGAACAGCCGAATAATCATTGGTCAATCCCAATCATTTGAATTGTCATTCTATATTTCCCTCATTTCTCCTCAAAATGTTCATTTATGCTGCTTGCTTTTATAGTCTTATTTGCCAACATACAGTAATGAACATACAGAATGTGTAAAAAAGTCTGAATTTTTAAAATGTATATTCAATTAAAAAAGGGTTGTCTTAAAAATTTCTCTTTTTCAGTTATGTTAAAAATAGTTAGTCCACCTTTTTTCTCCTAAAAATATCCTTGAAAAACTGGGATCATTCATATTAGAACATGCAAAAGACTAGTTTAAGAATTTCTAGGCTCAATGGACAAAAAGTGGGAAAAGTAGTGGTATAAGGAACCTCATATTACAATAAGTGCAATTATTAACAAGATTTTTCCTTACAGTTTTCCACGCAAGAGAATAGTGAGAGGATTACATTATTCACTTTTTGAAATAAATGGAAGATATTACTTTGTAGGGTTTCCAGTAATGGCTTATCAACAGCCCTTGGATGTCTGAAAGTTCCAGACCTCCTTACCCTGTCCAACAATACTTGCATCTCCCATCCATCCATCTCTCTGAACAACTGATTTTTGTTTATTGTTTTTCGGGGGAGGGGAAATCCACGACCCCCAAGGACTTCTCCCCCACCATAAATCTGGAAAGTGAGTGATTAAGAGATGTGCAGATGGCTCCTCTGACGCCCCAAATCAATGTATGTGTGTTCTATTCTACTTAGGCTTTTAAACTGTGCCTTCTGCCATGGTATCTAAGTGTCCATCTTGCCATGCTACTGAATATATGTCCTCCCCCAAAACTTGCCTGCAAAAGAGTTGAGGCAGTAGAGCAGCATGATCGCAGGCATCAGAAAACTATTTCTGCATCTTCTACATCAGAGAAAATGATGGGTTTACCACAAAAAGATGTGTCTACAAACATGTCTAACATGTATAGTTTGGAAATTGGGTCAGAAGTCTTATGAGATTCAAGATCTCTTATTAGAATACCTGGTTTCACAAGAGCCATAAATATTGTGAAAGGAGCCCCTCTCATAGTATTTCCACTTTTCCCCAAAACTAGAAAATGGAGAGAAGAATGAAAATTAGAAGCACACAATGTTAACTCAGCTTTATCAGACCCTAAACAATGGTTGAGATTTGAAAGAGTTATTGAAGAAGTGTAACAGGGTCTACAAACCCCATATTTTCGACGTCTCCGACTCAAGGAATATTTCCAAAATACCTCTGAACAACATACTAATCCACAGAGGTCTCCCTACCAACACTACAGAAAGAAGGATTCTAGGTGGACTCCTCCTGAAGGTCGAAACAGCAGACTGGACTTCTACATAGAGTGCTTCCGCCGACGTGCACGGGCTGAAATTGTGGAAAAGCAGCATCACTTGCCCCATAACCTCAGCCATGCGGAACGCAATGCCATCCACAGCCTCAGAAACAACTCTGACATCATAATCAAAAAGGCTGACAAAGGAGGTGCTGTTGTCATCATGAATAGGTCGGAATATGAACAAGAGGCTGCTCGGCAGCTCTCCAACACGAGTTTCTACAAGCCATTACCCTATGATCCCACTGAGAGTTACCAAAAGCAACTACAGCATTTGCTCAAGAAACTTCCTGAAAAAGCACAAGATCAAATCCGCACAGACACACCCCTGGAACCCCGACCTGGGATATTCTATCTACTACCCAAGATCCATAAACCTGGAACTCCTGGGCGCCCCATCATTTCAGGCATTGGCACCCTGACAGCAGGATTGTCTGGCTATGTAGACTCCCTCCTCAGGCCCTACGCTACCAGCACTCCCAGCTACCTTCGAGACACCACTGACTTCCTGAGGAAACTTCAATCCATCGGTGATCTTCCTGATAACACCATCCTGGCCACTATGGATGTAGAAGCCCTCTACACCAACATTCCACACAAAGATGGACTACAAGCCGTCAGGAACACTATCCCCGATAATGTCACGGCTAACCTGGTGGCTGAACTTTGTGACTTTGTCCTTACCCATAACTATTTCACATTTGGGGACAATGTATACCTTCAGATCAGCGGCACTGCTATGGGTACCCGCATGGCCCCACAGTATGCCAACATTTTTATGGCTGATTTAGAACAATGCTTCCTCAGCTCTCGTCCCCTAAAGCCCCTACTCTACTTGCGCTATATTGATGACATCTTCATCATCTGGACCCATGGAAAAGAAGCCCTTGAGGAATTCCACCATGATTTCAACAATTTCCATCCCACCATCAACCTCAGCCTGGTCCAGTCCACACAAGAGATCCACTTCCTGGACACTACAGTGCTAATAAACAATGGTCACATAAACACCACCCTATACCGGAAACCTACTGACCGCTATTCCTACCTGCATGCCTCCAGCTTTCACCCTGACCACACCACACGATCCATCGTCTACAGCCAAGCTCTGCGATACAACCGCATTTGCTCCAACCCCTCAGACAGAGACAAACACCTACAAGATCTCTGTCAAGCTTTCTTACAACTACAATACCCACCTGCGGAAGTAAAGAAACAGATTGATAGAGCCAGAAGAGTTTCCAGAAGTTACCTACTACAGGACAGGCCTAACAAAGAAAATAACAGAACGCCACTAGCCGTCACCTTCAGCCCCCAACTAAAACCCCTCCAACGCATTATTAAGGATCTACAACCTATCCTAAAGGATGACCCAACACTCTCACAAATCTTGGGAGACAGGCCAGTCCTTGCCTACAGACAGCCCCACAACCTGAAGCAAATACTCACCAACAACCACATACCACACAACAGAACCACTAACCCAGGAACTTATCCTTGCAACAAAGCCCGTTGCCAATTGTGCCCACATATCTATTCAGGGGACACCATCACAGGGCCTAATAACATCAGCCACACTATCAGAGGCTCGTTCACCTGCACATCCACCAATGTGATTTATGCCATCATGTGCCAGCAATGCCCCTCTGCCATGTACATTGGTCAAACTGGACAGTCTCTACGTAAAAGAATAAATGGACACAAATCAGATGTCAAGAATTATAACATTCATAAACCAGTCGGAGAACACTTCAATCTCTCTGGTCACGCAATCACAGACATGAAGGTTGCTATCTTAAAACAAAAAAACTTCAAATCCAGACTCCAGCGAGAAACTGCTGAATTGGAATTCATTTGCAAATTGGATACTATTAATTTAGGCTTAAATAGAGACTGGGAGTGGCTAAGTCATTATGCAAGGTAGCCTATTTCCTCTTGTTTTTTCCTACCCCCCCCCCCAGATGTTCTGGTTTAACTTGGATTTAAACTTGGAGAGTGGTCAGTTTGGACGAGCTATTACCAGCAGGAGAGTGAGTCTGTGTGTGTATGGGGGTGGGTTTTTGGAGGGGGGTGAGGGAGTGAGAGAACCTGGATTTGTGCAGGAAATGGCCTAACTTCATTATCATGCACATTGTGTAAAGAGTTGTCACTTTGGATGGGCTATCACCAGCAGGAGAGTGAATTTGTGTGGGGGGGTGGAGGGTGAGAAAACCTGGATTTGTGCTGGAAATGGCCTAACCTGACGATTACTTTAGATAAGCTATTACCAGCAGGACAGTGGGGTGGGAGGAGGTATTGTTTCATATTCTCTGTGTATATATAAAGTCTGCTGCAGTTTCCACGGTATGCATCTGATGAAGTGAGCTGTAGCTCACGAAAGCTCATGCTCAAATAAATTGGTTAGTCTCTAAGGTGCCACAAGTACTCCTTTTCTTTTTGCGAATACAGACTAACATGGCTGTTACTCTGAATACTGAGCATAGACAGTCTCCTGTTTACAAGCAAGCAGCTTGATCACACCCCTACGCAGCTGCTAGAGCTGCCAATCACTGAGCTGCAGGCAATAGAAGAAACAAGATTGCTATAAAGGGGAGAGTACAGACAAGGAAAGGGAGACAGAAGGGCCTGGGATAGCAAGGTGGTGACAGCTTTATACCAGGCTGCCTCCAGGAGACTGAAGGGAACTACAAGCCCAAAAAGTGAAGGGCTGACAGGATTAATTAGAGATGAGGGTCCAGGAACTGACCTGACAGAGCAAACTAAGGCGAGCCAGTCAGGAGAAACTGAGGCTCATCGAGAGACCACCCCAAGAGGTGGTGACAGGAAGGTTTGGGTGGATTTTTATTTTATCTGAATTAGTTCACCAATCCCTAGAAAGAGTCAGTCTGTCTCTCTACCATATGGAAAGCGCCCTTAAACATTTTAAAACAATTTTTATCAAGATGGTGGTGAAGGACCCAGAACACGTACACCAAAGCCTATCTACACTAGCACTCCACCAGTAGCAGAAACAGCACAGGGGTAGGGCAGACAGGGTTCAGGTATTTTCACCGCCAGTTTATCTAACCATTTATTTCTGGCTTTTTGGAGAAGGTTAAAATTATACTCCTGGAGATAATGAGTGGAAAGGAACTTTCTGTAGTTGATTAACTCAACTCAACCTCCCAGTGAATTAGTTTGTGTTTGAATGTTTGTTTTTTAACACTGCTGGCTTATTATGCTATCCTAAGATTATAAGGGTCCTCCTAAATCTCTTTTATAGATCTGTTTTTACTATTACTTAAATTTAAAGAAATAAATAAAAGATAAATATCACTAGAACCTGAATCCTATTTACAATACAATTTCTATAATTACTACACCCAGTGGAGTTACACTACTGGAGAAGTACAGACCCCAATTTTCCTAGTGTAGATGTAACCTGTGTGCTACAGCTACCCTCCATCAATAACCTTGAATCAACATTGTCATTAGAGTGCTGTCGGAACAGGAATTTCTGTCATCCAGAAAATTTCTCATGTCTGAAATTCTTGTCATTCAGAATTGGAACAAAAGTTGGACATATGAAATTTTCCATGTAAGGGTCTTTAACGGGGCATACAAGCCTCTACACAAGGCAGGATGGGGTTAATGGACTACAGAAGGACAATTAGCCCCAGTTAAAACACCTGTAGCAGGAAGTAGGCCTCCAGTGAGGGGCTTAAAAAGAAAAGCCCTGCTCATTTGGAAGGGGCAAGCAGAGAGAGCAGATGGAAAGCACTATGGAAGAAAAAGCTAGGTAGGCCCAGGGACTGGGGAAGACTTATGCCTAGTAGAGTTACCAAAGGAATTTAGTTTATGTTGCTTTACACTTGTTTTGGACTTTGATTGTCCTGGAAGGAGCAGAACTGTCAGAGACCTAGCCTGAAGGCTGAGTCTTTGTAACCCAGAAGACAGAGCATAGGCAGAGCAGGACCAGCTGGGAAACTGAAGCAAGTGCTTGCTGCACCACACAATGCCAGAAGGGGGCACTCTAGTAAAGACATGCAGTAACACATGGTGGAGAATGCAAATAGTTGATCAGCCCCTGAAATTGAGGGGAAACTGATGCTTGCGAGTACTGACTGACACCCCTCCCAACCTGGGTAATTAGGAAAGATGTAGGAGGTGGTACCACTGGTAACTGTGCAGCAGCAGTAGACAGCCGTGCTACAGTGGCAGCAGGAACAGCACAAAAAGACACAGACGCTGCTCCTGCAATTGATGGAGAGTCTGCAGAAACAGCAAGAGGCACAATTTGCCACTCAACAATCATAGCAGGAGGCCCATTTCCAGCAACAAGAGTGGCTTCAGAAGCAGCTTGACCAAGTTGCTTCGGGGGCTTGGGCTAGTACTGGAGAGAGTAGCTTGGCCAAACTGGTCCCTTGCCTGGCAACAACAGTGGGGCCAGAGCCTGACCAGGAGGATCTTTCTCTGTACCTTTGAACAAGTGGCCAGTGCAGTGGGCTGGGAAGAGTCTACCTGGAAGGCCCCCAGAGCACCATTTTGGATGTGAGAGATGCAAGGAGCCTACTGCATGGTTACTGACAAACAGGCAGGCTCCTATCCTGTTGTAAAGGCTGTTCTCTTGGATACATGGGGACTGACAGTGGAAGTGTACTAGCTTTTCTCTGGGCTGAACCATTCCTACAGAGAGCATGACCAAGGGTACTGGCTTAGAGGTTATGGGCATAATGATCATGCAGTGAAATCCAGAGACTTGTTCCACAGGGAAAATTGTGGACCAAGTGGTCCTAGGACCGTTCTTGAAGGTTCTATCCATGGGAGCCCAAAACTGGGTAAGGCAATTCTAGGGTGCCTCAGCAGGTGTGGCCCCCGAGTGGGAAGAAATCTCTTTTGACGCCAAAGGAACCTGAATGGTATGGCAGACTAGGAGTGGCCCCTGGGGAGACCAGAAGAGGAGATATCCCAATCTGGGGAATTGCAGGGTAGACCTCAATGGGAGAGGGTCCCTGAGTAGCCCAAAATGGGGGGATGCATAGGAGCTACCAAGGCCCCAGTCACTCCTACAATCTAGCAGAAGCACGTCTGGGTGTGGTCAAGGAAGTCCAATGGTATGCTTCAGATGCTCAAGCATAGGAACATCAGACGAGAATATGATTAGCTGGACTGTTCTTACAGCCACTTTTGTGGCCTGGGGTCCTCTCCGAATGGCAATGGGACTCAGCGGTATCTGGTACCAATTTGGCTGCAGACATGCCAGTGAAATATCTCATGAACTCAGGTTGCAGGCACACTCTTGTTTGCGGAAAATGGAGTTTTGGTAAAGAGGATGGACTGGCATCTCCCCATGCATGTTGCTTGTGGCACATGGTGAGAAAACGTCTACCACCACCCATGGCAGAGGTTGAGCTGGGAATACAGGGCTGGAGAGGGTAGTAAAGGATCTTCCATGGCTTGTGAGCTTTGGAAGTGACTGGCAAGGTTTCCCAGCCCTGATGTAGAGAAAAGTAGCACCCAAGCTGGTGGAAAGGAAAGGTGTCATGAATCCAGAGCAACAGCTTAGAAAATCAGTGGCCCATCGGAAGAGGAGTGGAGGAAGTCGGAGGTTCAAGTTCAGACTGCTGATGGGGCAGAGAGAAAACCCTTCATCATCTTAAAAATGTAAAGAAACAGCTGAAAGATTGCAAACAAAAGCTGGAGAACATAAGCAACTCCCAGGAGAAGATCATTAAACAGATGACAAAACTGAAACAAGAGTTAGCACAATCTAGGATCTAGGCCAGGGGTGGGCTAACTACAGCCCGCAAGCTCCCGCTGGGGAGCAGGGTCAGGGGCCACACCAGCAGCTCGGCCCCGCTCTGGTGCTCCAGCCAGGGCACTGGGTTGGGGGCCGGACCATGTGGCTTGGCCCCGCTCCTGCTCTCCAAACCCCTCGATCCCATCCCAGAGTACCCTCCTGCATCCCAAACCTCTCATCCCCAGCCGAACCTCAGAGCCCGCTCCCCCAGCCGGAACCTGCCCTTCCCACGCACCTGCCCCAGCCCTGATCCTTCTCCCGCTCTCCTAACCCCTCGGTCCCAGCCCACAGCACCCTCCTATACCCCAAACTCCTCATCCTCAGCCCCACCCCAGAGCCTGCACCCCCAGAGCCCACACCCCAACCCCAATTTTGAGAGCATTCATGGCCCGCCATACAATTTCTATTCCCCGATGTGGCCCTCCGGCTAAAAAGTTTGCCCATCCCTGGTCTAGGCGGAGTATGGGAAACAGTACTGCTTGATGCTGGAGCAAGAATTAGCTGGGCTCCAGGCACGGAAGAATGCCAAGGAGTGGAATCTTATGACAGAGACTGAACATCGTACAGTGGGGATCTGGACAGTACCTCATGCAGAAGCAGGAGATATGTGGGTCGCTACAGCCTCTCATAAGCAGGCTAGGGCCTATGTGCATGGCTGAGGTGAAAGTAGTGTTCACTTGTGGAAGGGGAGTCAGGGGACAGCCCCTCTGCAAGAACAACTCATGGCCACAGAACATGCTCCACAAGCAACCCTGACAGAAAAAGAACAGCTGACTGTGGAACATCAGGCAACTCAGGAAGTGGTCATCTGCCCATGATGGTTAGTTAACCTGAAGGAGAGTTGGAGACTGAGTGTGGAAATCTCAAAACCCCAGGGAAAGAAACATATAGAGCCTGTTAGGTACACTCTGAAAAGGGTTGGTGTGTAATGGGGCACACAAGCCTCCATGGAAGTCAAGAAGGGGTTAATGCACTATTGAAGGCCCTATTAGCCCAAATTAAGATATCTGGAACATGAGGTAGACCTCCAGGAAGGAGCTTAAAAAGCAAGCCCTGCTCACTTGAAGACGGCGTGACTTGAAGAGTAGACGTGGTGGAATGTTCCGATAATGCAGAACTAGCATTTTTTGACAGAAAACTGTTCAACTGTAAAATTTTCAGTTAGCTCCAACTGTCATACTGCCATACAAATTGGAACCTGTAAGATCACTTCCATCCCCTGGGACTGCTCCGACCCAGCAACACACTTAAACACAGGCTGAAGTGCTTTGCTGGATTAGGGCTTAGACGACTAACAGATTTGTCTATGTTCAGTTTCTATGAAAATATACAGGTGTGACTATGGAGAAAAGGCTGTAATTCTCATGTGATATTGTTAAAAGAACCTTCTGTACCTCTAAAGAATGGTTACATACCTTACAGTACCTATGGTTCTTTGAGGTATTGTAGTCAGTGTGGATCCCACTTTAGGTGGGCATGTACCTCATGCTTGCAAGATGAGATTTTTTTTTAAATAGCAGTGTCCACTGGGTCGGCACATGCACTCCATACTTTCATTTGAGGGCATAAAAAGGCAGGGTGGCTGCAACCCTCCCTCAGTTCTTTTGAACTTCAAAGCCTGTGTTGCTGAGGACTCCAAAAAACAGGGATGGAGGTCAGGTTGTGGGATCCATACTGACTACATCTCAAAGAACCACAGCCACTGTAGAGTAAGTAAACATTCGTTCTTCTTTGAGAATATATCCGTATAGATCCCGCCATGCGTGACTGGAAAACAATATCTTCTCTAGATGGTGCGATTAAGATGCACCAGTCTCAGTCAAATGATGACTAGAGTACTTCTCTCCAAAATTTGGCATAAGAACTAGTCACCATATCATCAGTGTAACGCTTGTAAAAGTCACCTTTATATATCTCAGATACTGGCACATTTTTGAAGCAGGCTGAAGACACAGCCTGTGTCCCAGTGGAGTGCACCCTGACATTCACTAGCTAACTGATAGTAGATGGAAATACTTTGTGACCCACAGAGAAATTCTCTGTGATGAGATCTGGCTTGACCTTTTGATGAGCCAGATATAGCAAGAAAGCAATGAGGAGACAGTCTAAAGGAGTTGGTCCTGCCCAGGTAATAGAGCAAGGCTCTGGGAACATCAGGAAGAAAAGAAGCTACTTTTCTTCGGAAGCCACACTTGATGCCAGGGGAGGACTGGAATGTTAATCATAGAATATTAGGGTTGGAAGAGACCTCAGGAGGTCATCTAGTCCAATCCCCTGCTCAAAGCAGGACCAACCCCAACTAAATCATCCCAGCCAGGCCTTTGTCAAGCCAGGCCTTAAAAACCAAAAAGGAAGGAGATTCCACCACCTCCCTAGGTAACCCATTCCAGTGCTTCACCACCCTCCTGAATCAACTGGTTCAGCTGAAACTCCAGGACACCTAAGGGATGAACTTGGAGTGCTGTCTAATTACCATCTTGTCCCTACTAAAGGATGTGTGAGGAGATTTGACTATGAGGAGCATGGCACTTGCTGACATTCAATGCAGAGGTGACGGCCACTAGAAAGACGTTTGAGGGTAGGGTGATGTAATCAAACAGTTTAACAGCAGCTTGAATGAAAGCTGTAAGAGCTTCAGGAGGAAGATGTTGAGATTCTACATAGGAATCAGGTCTCTAACAGGTGAGCAAGCATTCAGAAGGCCCTTAAGGAATCTCGATACTGACTAACGCCATTCCTGCCACAAGGGTGCCTGAGCCCTATGGGGAGGGCTGGCAGGCCTTTCAGTGATGTCAACCTTGGTCCTCAGAGGAAAGGTTTTTTGCTTGAAGGTGGTGAGAACGTACAGCCTGGCGATGGAGAGAACAGCTAGACCTCCCCATAGGCAGTGCTGAGGAACACAGTGCTCTCGGTAGCAGGGTCTGCTGTCTCAGACTGGCAGCTGTCTCAGTACTGATGACGGTCATATTTTCCTGGCGGCTCATCTTCTGTTATAGGTATCAATGCCGAGGGGTGCATTGCCGGAGTCAATGCACGCTCACCAGCCCTCAATGCCATGTAGGGCTTGGTGGCTTTGTCCCCTGAGTCTTTAGGTGGTCTATCTTTATGGGAGGATACTGAGATGTGCCTGGTGTGTCTGCCTCTTTGTTTGGAGCAGCCCGTTTGGTGTCAGACTTCAGTATCAGAGGTATCTGTGGTACTGGTATGGTCTGATTTGGTGTCAGGGTATCAGTGCTGATGTTTGTGTTTGTGCCAGGTCTTTCCTTGGCATCATCTTTTCTGCACTTGTCTTCAGAGATGCTTGTCTGAGAGATGGTGTGTTGGATGAGCCTGGCTTTTCTGCTACCTGGACCATGGAGCTAGTCTCCTCAGGATCTGTTGATACCTTTATAGATTGCTCCAATAAATGAAGATTCCACTGTGTGTCTTGCAATTTGTGGGTTCTCATGGAGAATGAACGGCACACTTAACATCTACTTGGTATGTGGCATTCTCCTAAGCAGAAGAGCTGTTGCTGTATCCATCTTTCAATGGAATTAGCCCATTGCAGGACAGGCAGGGCTTGAAACCCAAAGGTTCTGAATCTACCATTTTGAGAAATCCTGTATGGGGGAGAGCCTGTACTGGGGGTCCGAGTATCAACCTTCACTCCAGATGCATTCATATTGTTCACGGTAGGTGCATGTCCAAGAATCAGAAGACTTCTGAGGGTTTTTTATGAAGGGTTTAAAGAAATTTAGCCAAAGCTAAGACCTAGTGCGTCAGACGTGCCAGCTTGTGTCCCCCTCTGCCCTTTATGCCCTCGTACAGGAGCATGAGGTGGCACAGAGTGCATGAGTGGCCCCAACAAACATGGTTATTAAAAAAAATTTTAATCTTGTGCATGAGATGCACATGCACCTAAAATAGGATCCACATGGATGCATTCTCGAAGAAGAAAAAATGATTAATGCTTATTTGAAAACTTCAAACCCTTTCTCCGGTAATACCAACTTTTCTGTTAAATAGTGAGCAGATAAACATTTTACTATGAAAAAATGAACAGTGTTTTCTTCATTAACCCAATGATTTATTTTACCTTTTACATCCAGTTCAGCAACATATTTAAGCACATGCTTAAGTCAATCCCTTCTTAGTAAAAAAACAAACACATGCTTAACTTTAAGCATGTGTTTAAGTTTAATTGAATTCCACATTCTTAAGTGATTTGCTGGATTTGGGCCTGAATTGGGTAGGCAGAGGAGGATACGCAATATTTGTACTTCTGCTGCTGGAAAAGGATATAAATATTTTAACAGAGGAGGTGATAAGAAGGAGAATATTCATTTCTATTCATCCAGGTCAGGAACTCTGCTTCCAACAATTTTATTTAAAAAAAAGTAGACCCTTCCAACTGTGCACTTGGGTGGTATCCTTATGATAACTGTGACACTCTGCCCCATATTCATCACAGTGGTATAATGATGATATGATTATGACATAATTATGATGCATCTTGTGCAAATGTGTCATGTGAAGCGTCTATGGAAAAGTTATGATTTGATTAATATGATTATCCTATTTGTATGAATGTATCATTTTTGTATCTAGAGTTATGAATATTGACTAGGTATTTCTATAGCAAATGCATTTACTCCTTGGTAACACTCAAAGGTTTGTTTGCACTCAGGCTAGTCAGCACATCATGAATGGCCTAGTCAAGTGGAATGACCATTAACAAAGACAATGGGCCATGGAAAGGCTTTTCCTCACCTGGCAACACTTCAGCCAGCCTATGAATAATGGCTGCTATGACTCAGTGATGCATCCAAGGGCATGTGACCAGACCACATGATACTGAACTCCATTTTGGTACCATTTTGATATATTTTCCACCCCTTTGTTCCAAACTGGGAACCCAGTTTGGAACAAAGGGGTTCCCACCATATGGAAAAACTATAAAAGAGGGAAGTGACATCACAAAGGGGCCCCACTTTCTCCACAACTCGACACCTGAAGATACCTCTGGAGGAACACAGACTTTGAACTGGGGAAGTGCTGGTCCCAGGCGGGAAAGAAGGAAACCCTGCCTGTGTATGAAACATCAACAAACTGCTTGCACTATCTATCTGGGTGAGACACTGATTCAAATCCTGTGTAGTATATTAAGCATAAATTGCATTTTTGTTTACTTGCCAAGTAATCTACTTCGTTCTGTTTGCTATCACTTATAATCATTTAAAACCTACCTTTCTGTAGTAAATAAATGTTTTATCTTAACCAGTGTGTTTTTGAGTGAAGTGTTAGAAAATCTTAGCTCTGTTAACACAGGCGGGTACATCCTTCCCCTCATCGAGGGGGGAGTGGATTAATTAATGATCTTGCATCACACAAATCCCTGTGCAGTGCAAGACAGTATAATTCTGGCTTTATACTCCAGTAGGGGTTCAAGACTGGGGAGCTGCGAAATTGGCTGGTGTCCCCATTGTTGGTCCATGAGTGGCTTAGGTAAAGCATTCAGGTGACTCAGTTGGGTGTGTGGAGCCACCTGCTGTTGTGTTGGATGATAACAGAGCCCAGAGAGGCTGGCTGTGTGTCACCAACAGAGCAGAGGGAGAGGCCAATCCACCTGAATAGTTACTGGGACCAACAGTTCCAACAGCTTCCTAGCTTCATCCCAGGGTACAGCCTGTCACACTAACCTATAACGTCCTGATCCTACCAATGGAACTTGATGGTACCTGTGTGGAGCACCACTGACTTCAAAATCTTCAGTGGGGTTCTGCATGGGCGTAGGGGTAAGCCAATATGGTTCCCTTTGTAGGACTGGAGAGACAAAATCTCTTTTGCAGTCAGAATGCTGCACAAATGTTCCACCTTAAAACAGTCTTCTATATTTGTTGGTCACCAAGTTTATTGTTTTACACTGTTCTATTTAAGTACCTTTCCCATTTACTAGTTTACGCACTTAAAAGCATCTAAATTGAATTGCAATTGTTCTTTACTATTTGCAAAAAATCCAAATTTGGTATTAGCAGAGAATATTTGACATTTTCTGTTGTTCAAATAATTCACTTATTTCTGAACATAAGGGGTTTCAAAACCTAATGCTTGCACTAATCCACTGCTAATCATTACTAGTTGGAATATTTCTTTCTTTGGGGAAAAAAAGTACTTTTTGCCTCTTTTGTTATAATTCTATCCTGATTCTACCTATGTATAGTAAGTCTACAAAAACTTTACTTCCTGTAAGTTTGATTTTTCAAGAGCTTTCAGCTATTTCTCCCATCACTTTTACAGCTTATTCACATGGTATCTTTTGTCCTTTACCCTACTTGAACAGTGAAAAGGAATTTCAGTTGTAACCTGGTCATTGATTTCTTCACAGTTGTTTCTGTGTATTTCCTATATATTACATAATTATATACAAAAAGCTAATGGAATGAGAAGTATTTTAAGTACAGAAACAAACACACACAGGTATTTTAGGCTCCCACAACCTTAACTTTGTCCCCTTGCACGTTTGCATTACAATGGGTACTTTCATTATTCGGTTATGCAATATATGTGAATATAGTGCTACAAAATAATATATATAAAAGCCTCTAGAATTACAGAAAAGCATGTAGTTTAAATATACACAAATACCCACATCCTAGACCCCAGCATGCAGCCTGAGTGGCTGGGCTGTACATCATAGGCAGAAGAAAAGTCCTCCAAACTTAACAGTGCAGTCAGAGTGGTAATACTGGCCCTAACTCTGCCTCTAAAGAGTCACTTTTCTTAAAGCCAATACTTTTCTGTTGCTCTGGCTAGCCTCAACCCTGAGTATTTCAGATGTAAGATATTGTGATCAAATCCTCAATGTTCTCCAGCTGTAATTTTATTTATCATATTGCACCTGGCTCATTTTCTAGGCTAATAACTATAACAGACTTTGGCTGGGTAAGCTGCCCAATGAACTGTATTAGAGACTTTCTAGCAATATCCCTGCAAAACAGGCTTCTGCTTCAATGGAAAAAGAGCCAGACAAAACATAAGAATAGCTGAGTAATTAAAATTCCCCATGATCAAAGTTCTGATTTCTTACAAGACCATCATATGTCAATATATTTTCTCTAAGAAGAATTGACTAAGAAAAATTACTCAAAAATTGCTCTACAGGCAGACTTGAGAGAGAGCAGGGAACAATTAGGTTTCAGTCAGCCATTAAAAGAAAAAAAAAAACCACTTGGACCACTAACACGCTAAAAGACAGAGGCAGGCCAAAACTGTCTTTCAGCTCTACCCCATGAAGCCTGCAAGTGGGGAAAAGT
Organism: Eretmochelys imbricata; assembly: GCF_965152235.1. Taxonomy (NCBI): domain Eukaryota; kingdom Metazoa; phylum Chordata; order Testudines; family Cheloniidae; genus Eretmochelys; species Eretmochelys imbricata. The sequence goes on from NC_135572.1 coordinate 155,104,385, forward strand.
GCTACTTTCTCTTGATTTAACATTGTTCCCTAGTAAGGGGTCATTGGGAATTGAGGCAGATGTACAGATCTCCTTCTCAGTGCAAGACTGTGGAATTTGCTTGCACAGTAGTTTGTGTGATATTGCAGGGCCTTTAACATCTTGATATTTGACATGCCTGTTTAACAGCAAACAGACATGGACAGATAAGAATAACTCTCATAAGTAATGAAAGATGTCTGTGATTGTCACAGGCTACCTGGCCCTTTAAGGGGAGTCAGACTCAGCCTTTGTCTGTGACCTAGCAGTTAGCCCCTGATATGGACTCAATTGAGGGTTGCCAGGTGTCCAGTTTTTGACTGGAACGCCCAGCTGAAAAGGAATCCTGGTGGCTCCAGTCAGCACTGCTAACCAGGCCATTAAAAGTCCAGTTCGTGGTGCAGCAGGGCTAAGGCAGGCTCTTTGCGGCTCCCGGAAGTGGCCTGCATGCCTGGCTCCTAGGTTCAGAGGTGGCCATGGAGGCTCTGCGTGCTGCCCCATCGCAAGCGCCAGCTCTGCAGCTCCCATTGGCCGGGAACCTACAGAGTCCACTGATCCCTCTGCATAGGAGCTGGACATGATGGCCACTTCCCGGAGCCACCTGAGGTAAGCGCTGCCCAGAACCCGCACCCTGAACCACCTCCCGTGCCCCCTGCCCCAGGTCAGAACCCTCCCCCCTCATCCTAACTCCCTCCCAGAGCCCGCACCCCAACCCCCTGCCCCGAGCCCCCTCCTGCACTCTGAACCGCTCCGCTCCAGTCCAGAGCCCCCTCCTGCACCCCAAACCCCTCATCCCCAGCCCCACCCCAGAGCCCACACCTCCAGCCAGAGCCCTCACCCCTTCCTGCACCCCAACTCCCTGCCCCAGCCCGGAGCCCCCTCAACCCCCCATTTCTGGTCCCACCTCAGAGCCCGCACCCCCAGCCCAGAGCCTGTAACCCCTCCCACACCCCATACCCTTCCCCAGCCCAGTGTAAGTGAATGAGGGTAGGGAAGAGTGAGCGATGGAGGGAGGGGGACAAAGTGACTGTGGGGGCAGAACCTCAGAGTGGGGTGGGGCCTTGGGGCAGGGGTGTTCAGTTTTATGCGATTAGAAAGCAGGCAATCCTAACCCACTTACAATTAGTGATCCTAAATGTGGAAAGGTCAAGGAGAACTACATAAACAGGAAAGAGAACTGCAGTCAGAGGAGGGGACCAAGGGAAGAGGAGTAAGGCGAGTTCCCAGGTGAAGTCAGTCAGAAGAGAACTGGCTCGTGTAGGAGCCCTGAGACAAGGCCTGAAAGAAGCAACACAAATCCCAAAGTCCTCAGGCAGGGGAAGCAGGGGAGAAACTGGCTGGTGAACTGGGGTGGGGAGTAAAGATGAAGGCAGACATAGGAATCTAGCCTAGAGTTCACACCAGAATTGGAGGAGATTGTCATCCAAGTAACTTCTGGACTAATAATCTTTTTGGCCATTTAAAAATACAAGCGCTTCCAGGGGCTTCAGACAGCTGCCGAAAGTTGCTCCCCCTCCCACAGTGAAATCTGAAATAGAACTTCTCTGCTGCTGTGGAGTGATTGCAGGACAGGCTTTGCAAAAAAAACATACAGGGCCTCCCTCCCACCACGGGAGGGCAGGGCCCCGACTCCCCCACCCTTCTGAGTCTATTTACTAGATCACAACAGGCCATCAAGGTTTACAAATTGGTTCTGAGCCCGAAAAGTTTGGGACTTTTGGACTGGACTAGATGATCTATCTAATGGTCCTTTCTGGCCTTAAGATCTATGGAAAAAACTCAATTCTACTGATGCAAAAGTAGGAACAGAATCCAGCTTGCTGTCTCTTACCTGTGCTGATTCTGCAGGGCTAACAAATAAAAAGCAGTAACAACATACTCTTCTCTATAAAGGCAGTGGATAGATTGGCAAGCACTAAGACGATCCATCCCCAGTCCACTTACACTGCTGCACCCCTTGGAACTAAGAGAAATCTAGCTGGGGGACAGCTGAGTCCCCATCTGGATCTTCAGCATCACTATCTCCTCCTCCTCTTCAATGTAAGCCTGGCCCCTGAACTTCATAGGAGTTCAGAAAGACAGTGTGGAGCATCAGCTCACTATGTGGCATTATGAGGGATCTTCACTCTACAGTAGCGGTGTGTGTAAGTGCACGGAGTGACTCTACGGTGAGCAAGTGGCTGGTGTAGGCGCATAGTGGCCATGGGATGAGGTATCATGAATGCGTGTTACACAGCACATAGTTGCGTAGATGCTGTTGAGAAGGTGTCACAGAATGAAATGACTGGGAAACACAAGGTTCAGCATGGGGAGAGACCTAAAGGGGTAGACAGAGCGTGAGTGTATGTGAAGAATACTACATGGGGAGTGTAGACAAAAAGTTGAAAAGGTGGAGAGGTGAGAAATAAAGGGTGTTGAGAAGCAGCATGGGGTTGAAATTAAAAAAGAGAATGAAAAATAATGATGAAAGGTGGAATCATGGGGAGCAGGAGGCAAAGAGGGGAAAGTAAATGAGGAAGAGAAAATGGACATGTTGGGGAAGATGGAGAGAACTCAGGAGAACTAAGGAAGGGAAAGGGAAAGATGAGTATGGACCACTTAAGGAAAGAGACGAGGGAGGAAATGAAGGGAAAGGGAGAAGAAAATAGATAGCGGTAGGAATACAAGAAGAGCTGAGTATAAAAATAGAAAGGAGGCAATAAAGAAATCTGATGATCATAGGAACACAGAAAAGAGAAAGTAGAGGAGAAGGGATAAAAAAATGGATAAAGAAACAAAGAAAGGAATTAAAGCAACAAAAAGAAAAAAAAACATTTATCTTAAAGATAGTCTTAAAAATATATTAATTTAAAAAAATCTTTGGCTGTCCTCCTCTCTGCCAAACCCATGCAGGGCCTCTCCAGTAAGTCTTGCTAGTTCTTTTGTCCACATAGACTTTTTACTTAAATCTGCCCCTAGATGATGACTCACCCAGGGATAGCATGAGACACAGAGGAAGTCAATATGTTGGGTAAGAAGGTGCAGCATTTTACACAATCACTTTTCAGAGCAGTGCCACACATTAACAAGCAGCACAGCCACAAGCAGTAAAGTTATTATAAAACGTTAATTTAACTATTCTAACAAAGTCCTACCACATCCCCTGTATGAAGCCACGTCTCTTTCTTCCTATTGCAACCACAAATGAGCTTCCCCCTTCTGGCTGATGGGAGGGCAGCCTTGCTCTCACTTCTGTTAGCCTGCTGGAGGAAAGGCCACCCTCCCTGCTGTTTGGCTGCTGGGGGAGGGATCTCTACCAGCCTTCCCACTCAAAATGTGCGGTGGTGGTGGGATACCAAGAGATTTCTTTTCTTCCTTCCTGCATTGTATGCGGGTGGTTCTTGGAAGCTAACAGGGGTCTGGGAACTCTGAAGTAGTGTGGCAGGTCAGTTCAGGGGGGAAAAAAATCCACAAATGAGAGAGTGGGCTTAGAGAAACTGGAACATAAAACCATGACCTAAATCTGGTTAGGTGGCAAAAATAATTGGTGACCCAAAATTTTAATACTGTGCTGACACCAACATTTTTAGCTGAAATTTCAGATTTGGAATTTGTTCCCTTTGAATTTGCTGTGGTTTGGGTTGGAACCACTCTCTCAGTGACTCAGAAAACTAGAACTTCACTCCCTCATCCCTGCAAAACTTATTTGTTTTGACCAATATCATCTATTTGCAGGTTCTGGAGGCAATTGGGTTTCAGTCTCTCTCAAAGCATGCCGTTAATTTGTAACACAAAAAATCCTCCCCGTTCTTTGATATGATTCTTTAAATATATAAACATATATGACATACAGGCAGATTAGTTTTATACATATAAACAAATGTATCTACATATACTACATAACACACCAACATGAAACAAAACAAACAATTCTATCATGCAAAGTCAGTAAAAAATGTCATTTAAAAATATATGTCTAGTATGATAATAAACAGCTGCTACTCAGGGAAAAATCCAGTATTCCCTGATAATTAATTTGGGAATCAAGCTACAAAAGTTAGACATTTTGTCCTTTTCTTAACACTTAATGGCATTTTTATTTGGGTTGTAAACTAGAGTTTAGATTATATATTATTATAAATACTAAAACCAAAGAATATTAACAATTTTTAATACTGCCTCTCAATTAACATATCACATTTTACTGGAATAAATTTTAATATTGATTGCTCAGCTTTGAAAAGTTATGGACAGAGTTACTACCATATGCATGGGCTGTTCTAATTTTCTTCTGCAGGCAGTATTAAAACTGAAGCATGACAAGCTAAGGAGAAAAAACCTGAGTTTTAAACATGCACAGCCACACACTTAAACAGAATGATAAGCCTTACAGGAAAATGAAGGGGTACCTACTTTCTGCTGCTAGAAGTCCTAGTAGGAAGGCAGCATTTGGACAAACAACAACAGTATGATGATTTCAGAAAAAGCAAGTTATAAAGCTGCAACTTGGCACACTAATTTAGCCACAAATAGTATGAACAAACTCAAGACTTTTTTTTTTTTTTTTTAAACTTTGTATGTGAGACAAATGGCACTTGAAAAAAAAACATTTGGGATTGCGGTAGGTAGCACATTTGCACACTGTTGGGTATCTGAAACTCCGATATTCGGACACTGGCTGCTTTAGTTTGTAAAAGTAGTATTCATAGAATATTGCTGTTTTGAACTATTTTGTAACTCATTCAAACTATTCTTATTGTAAATGAAGCATGTTTTAAGTTTAGTCTTTAGGATGCAAGTTGATTATTGAAAAATTTTGCAGGTGTAATACTGAGTCCAATTTATTTTATAAAAATGTTAGAGATTAAAATTATGAGGACCATTTGGAAAACAAACATTTTGTTTCCACTTTTAACGAGTAGCATTCAGGCACACTGATACTATGAAATTAATGTCAACTCCACGTTAATAAAACACACTCAAATAGTTGAAAGAGGAATAAAAACATAACTGAAATAGGTCTCTTTTAAGTAGTCAAACCCAACACCAGTAAACAGAACATTATGAAAATCCTAACAAACATTGATACTGTACAGGACATCAGAAAAAAGATAAAGTAAAATTCTCAATGAGTGGAGAACACGTTACACTTTCTCCTTCAATTTCTATGATTTCCTTCCCCATTCAAAACTTTTTATGGTACACAGAAGCAAGTAAGGCAAGAAAAGACAGTCAGACTTTGTAATTGTATTAATATTATATTTACTACTATCACTTGAATTTTTCAAACACTGATAACTAAAAATTGCTAAAGAATTTGCAAAATTGGTGATGATAATTTAGCACTGTTAATCCTTTTATATATTGTATTGTACCTGGTAATGATGGAAACCACTAGTATTTGAATTGCAGACTAAGACCTTAGCCTAGAAACACTTATGCAATGAGTAGTTCCATAGAGTTCCATGGGACTACTCAAGTGCCTAACATTACTCACATGCATGTCTGCAGCTCTGGAGCCTAAGTCTAACCATTTATCCTTCTCTCCCACAGTGACAGGCTGGAAGGTTTGGCTTTCTTTCTTTTCTCCTTTCAGTTTTAATGATCAAGAGTTTAATCATCAAGAGTTAATATTGCTAAATTTCTATAATTTACTATGACAAAATAGATCCTAAAAGAACAAATATTTACCCACAATAATCTTGAGGCAAAAGTCATTTTCAAATTGCATTTATAAACAGAAGCCTATATGAAGCCATTGTCATGCCATTTACGCAAAGGATCCAGAAACCCTGATGTGGTCTTAAAATGTCAGCTTTATGCTCTGTGGGAAACTGCTGCTTGCATTAAGTTAAACATTTACCACAGACCTCAGAAAGCACATCGATAGATACTCAGGAAATAATGCAAAAAGCTGTACAATGCAAGCTGAACATGTACACTTGGTCAATCACCCTTTTAGATACATGCTGCTGTACCTTCTTTGTGGTTTAAAAGCAACAATCGTAAATTGTCTTACAAGAAAATCCAGTACTATTTGAGATGGACAAAATAACTAATAATGAAATACGAAGTCATTAGTGTGCCTCTCTCACCAACAGAAGTTGGTCCAATTAAAGATATTACCTCACCTGCCCTGTCTCTCTAATATCCTGGGGCCAACACAGCTATCACACAACTGCAAACAACGTATGAAGTCACTGTGAAATGACTAATGACCCTCACAATGCATGAGCACTACAACTGAATAGCTCAAATGTGTATTTATAAGTCCTCCACGATAAAAGATAAAGTATGCTTTTCTTTAAAAATCAATTACCTGATTTTCAAAGTTGGTGAGCTGCCAATTTTATTATTCTCCTTCAAATTCGTCAAGACTCACTCCTGCAATTTTACCTACAGAACACTGTCAGTTGATAACAGCTAGGCAAGTGGCAAGCTGCAGATAACCTACAAAGCTGCATAATTTTTGTATTGTCGTCTCATCCTCTCTCTTCTGCACCTCCTCCCTGTATGTTTGGTTCATCCACCTGTTGCATCTGGTCATTAGAGGAGACATGCTGATGAAGGAGGGAACAAGTCATCCCAAACAGGACAGGACATTAGGGAAATGATTATGTATTGACCAGTGGGCTGGCTGGACCAAGACCCACTGCAATGTCCAGTGAGCAGGAAAGAAAGGGAGATTTAAAGTGGGGGGAAATAAACCATATAAAACTAGCAGTGTCTCCCTTTTCATTTCTATTTGATTCACTTATACATTTTGCCATTGATCACTGGACAGCACCCAGTGTAATCTGGCATCTACTGGAGAATTGCCTATTTGCTGAATACAGTGCCCTAAACTCTGAAACTGTTACTCTATCAGTATGGGGTGGAGGTTCAAAGTGCCCCCATACCTTTCTAGTAGGGCCCACCTTCATGGAGGGGAGAGCAATGTAACAGATTGAAGTGGATGAAGCATGGATCTGAAATAGGGTAACCAACTTTTCAAAAGGCAAAACTGGGACACGTAGGGGCCCTACTCCCTGCCTCCACCTCTTCTCCCTGAGGCCGTCTCCTGGTCAGGCCAGATGCCAGACCCAGAGCTCCCCAGGTCACTATGGGGAGCTCCAGACCCTCCACCTGCTCTAGGTGGGGTGCCAGGGTGCCTGAGAGCACCCTTGTCCCCACCCCTGAGGGTGCACTTCCCCAGGCAGATGGAGGGACAGGAGCTCCCCACAGTGGCCCAGTCTCCCCGGGCAGCTCTTACTACTGCCCAGCTCCAGCCGCCCTCCCACACTGGCCCCTTCCGGCGAAAGAGGCTGGCACTGATCCTAAGCTTCGGGCAGGTGTGGAGTGGTGCCACAGGGAATCCAGGACAAATGCTGTCCTGGAATCATTCAGCCTACTCCATCATTTATTTTTGACGACAAACTTCTCAAATCATGGGATTTTATCAAAGAGCTAAACAAACTGGAAAATGGCATTTTAAATACTAAATCTTCAACATGGAGTTTCTTATCTGAAATCCCATTATTGCAAAATGCAAAGGCATATCCACTTAGGCTGGGAATTACAGGAGTCCAAAGGAGTTAGATATCCACTTCCCACTGAAATTCAATGGAAGTTGGGTGCTGTCATAGAGAAGCTCTGCCTTGAACACCCTCATGATAGATGACAGACATGCCTGTTCAGTTTCCCTCCTTCAGAGTGCCCAGAAGTAGTTCAACTAGTTGTGGGCTTCATTTATTGCAAGAGCCCCATGCACATAACAAAACAAAAGTCCCACAACCATAGACCAGATTCCCCCTATCATAGTCCAGAGAGTACATGCAACACATCGCCCCAGCATCTCTCACCAGGTCCTGGCTCTTCAGCATAGTCCTCTCTTGTCTTCGTACCAGGACAGCCTCCCCAGCATTTCCAACTGGAATGCAACCTTGCTGTTCCCAGCAGGAACCCCACAGCCTCTCTATTGAGAGCATCCTTGCCAGGGGAGCATCCCTTACTCCCCAAAGACCCTCTCAGTTCCTTTGGGTCCAGCTCTTGGACCCCGGAGATGTCAGTGGTAAAAACTCCCCCACTGCTCCCATGCCTTCAGAACTCTCCAGCCCTCCAGGTCTGAGCTGGCAAGCAACTCCCTCTGCTTCTCCTGCTTTCATCCCTGGCTCTCTGGCTTGCGGATGACAGTCAGCAAATCAATCTTTGCTGCTCTCCTGCCTTCAAGTCTTCTCCCAGGAACCACTTTCTACTTATTTTTGGGACTCTTCCAATCCCCTGGTCTCAGGCAACTTTCACCTGCCCCTGACTAACCCAGTCTGCTCATCAGGTTGCTCACACCCTCTTAAAAACAGGAGCACCTGTTTTGGCTTTGGGGAGCACCTGCTTTAGCTTTTTTGGCTTTTACTTCATTTACTGGGGCTAGCCACCCTGTGACAGGTGCTTAATTCCTTTAGGATCTTTTGAAGAATCCCATCGTTAAGAACTGATGTAGTCTTTACAAGCAGGCGTCAAACATTTGACAACACAGCAAATCGAAGTGCCTTTTTGTAACTGAAGTGCCTTTTTGACGGGGGAGGGGGAGATCAAGTTCTTTATCCGGCCTAGTTATTTCAGAAAGCTGAAAGTTGCACTATGG